>NC_140593.1:229779626-239673873 GCF_964204655.1 Triturus cristatus | reverse complement strand
GATGTTCCTTCTCATACCTTGCAGCCAAGACCTGGAGTGACCTCCCTAAACACCTCAGAACCTCCCCCTCCCTCATGGACTTCCAAAGGAACCTCAAGACACCTCTTCCAGATGAAACAGGCATGATCTCCTCCTCCCCCTCATGCCTGCCCTACTCAGAGCCTGGATACCCTCACGGGGGATTAGAAGCACTCTACAAATTCACATAACATAAAATCTCATCTGTGAGAAATTGGTTTGCTGGATTGGTGGGGTGAAACCCTACTTAAGCAGCAACCACAATCCTTGTCAGGGTAAACCACAAAAAGGCATTATACATAACATGTGCTTAACCATTTGGTAGCTTTGCACGAAAGCAGTCAGACTTAACTTAGAGGTAATGTGTTAAGTATTTATGCAGCACTCAAACAGTAAAAAAGTGAAAACGTAGCACAAGAAAAATCCCACACTAATTTAGAAAAATAGAGTATATTGTTATCATTATTTGACACTAAAAACTACAAAATTTCAATCACTAGAACTGGAGATAAGCAATTTCAAAGATTTAAGGTAACTATAGCGCCAATAAGCATAAAGTGCAACTCGCAGTTATGTGGTGGTGCGAAACCGGTGAAAGTCACAAGTTCAGACTGACAGCGATGGATATCCGGCTGGATACAGGGACCAGGTTAGTCTCACTGAAAAAGTTACCTTCTAAAGTCCAACATGAAGAGTTGTGTTTGTGGTGGAGGAGGCCATGAAGAGCAGGAAGAGTGTTGCAGATGGTTGTCACTGTAGGGAGAAGAGCAGGCTGGGCATCACAGACGGACGTCATTGCAGCGCAGAGATCCTATTGGGTGTCTGGGATCATCTTGGCTGGAGATTTGCATTGGCGGTCACCGTGGGCCGTCAATGCTGTATTGCATTGCCTGTGGTCGCTGGTGGTGGTAGTGCAAAGAGTCATGTTCACTGAGCTGCTTGTCAGCACAGGTGGCAAGACCTTGGTGCGAAGGATCTATTCGTGATGAGCCCAAAACGTAAGGGTTTCTTCTTTTCCTTGAGGAAGAGCTCAACTGATAACACACCAAGGGTCGAAGGTGTGTGGAATTTCCTTGCTGCCAACACCCCGGCCCTTCATTGTGTGGCTATCTAGGAGTAATACACAAAAGCCAACTACTCCTATTCATATGACCCAGGAATCGGCTGCAGGCACCAAATGGTTAGAACAAAAAAATTCCAGCTTTCTAAATGTAGCATTTTTCCGAATTGTGACTTAAATCTGACTTAAGCATTAAATAGGATTTTAAATTACAATCCCTCAAACTAGGGTCTACCCTAGGTGTAAAACATATTTAAAAAGGCAACGTAAGTGGATAGCACAATCAGTGCTGTATGCCCACCAGTAGCATTTTATTTACAGGCCCTGGGTACCTGTAGTACCATGTCAATAGGGACTATATAAGTAAATTAAATGTGCCAGTTGGGTGCAAGCCAATTTACCATGTTTAGAGCGGAGAGCACACACATTTTAGTACTGGTTAGCAGTGGTGAAGTGTGTAGAGTCCTAAATTCCAACAAAAACCAGTTCAGATAACAGGACGGAGACCCTGCACAGAGATCCAAGTTCAACATTATCCAAAGTAAATGTCCTTATATTGTCAACAGGGCTATAATACCACATACCTAAATAGTGCACTCCCAAACCAGCCCAATCTCTTTTTTCTTTTTAAGTAAAACTTATTAACTAGTTAAACCTGATGCTTTTCAATGCTTTATAACCGAAAACTTGAAAAAATGCTGGTTGCATAGCTTCAGGTTTGGAGACATAGAGTGGAATGTCAGCTGCATAATCATAAAACTTTGCCAGGCCGTAATTATATGTATAACCAGCATAAAAGACAACATTCTCATCTTTTCAAAGAATGTTTCCAGAGTTAAATTGAATAACAATGGGGCCAACCCTGTCTTATTTCTCTTAAAAGTGAAAAATATCGAGATAGAACTTTATTAACAAAAGGAGATGCCCTATGGGAACTGTATGACAAAAGCAATAAGTTAAATACATGTATGGCCAAAAACGTGCCACTCCATATCCTTCATCATGAGCCCATCCTTCTCAATCAATAGCTTTTTTTAGTGTTAAGTGAGCAGGCATGGCCAAGATGGCGACCGGAGCAGACGCAACTTGAAGAACTCCATCGCCCACCCGTTAAATAATCCTACGGTTGCCCTACCAGCACAACCGCAGTGCATCGGCATGATTGCTCCGAACTCAATAGCCACAAGGGGCACATACTAGCACAAACTTGTGGAGGAAATGCTGAGGATCTGTCGAGCAGGAGGATCTATGGGCCGTGCTTGCAGATGCGGCCTGTGTGGGGTGCGGCGACCTACGCTGCCGCCTGGCGTTGAGCGCGGTGGGCAGCCCACCACACTCAGAGTCCAGTGAACAATACTAGTTGCTGCCAAAGATGGGAATACGTCAAGCCGATGTCTGGTGCAGCCCCCCCAGGTAAGGTGTAGAGACCGGGGGCATGCGCAGGCGCAGGCGGCCAGGCTGATGCAGATGCGAAGGACACAGGATCAGCTGCACTCCATGGGGAGACTGGACCAAGGGATTGACACTGACGAAGTGGCCTGCCCCACTTCCTGTGGCCGCTGTGGTGGCCAGACACACGGGCACAGTTGCTCGCACACCCTACGGGGAGACTGAGGGCTGCCAATGCTCACCCCGCAGTTCCCCTCCGTGGCCCTCCCCCCTGGCGAAGATACGAGAAAATGGAGGAGAGACGGAACCAAGGTCTGCACAGGCGGGACAACTGCGAATGTGCTGAGAACCCCGGTGCCTCAAATGGTACTGGCACCGACTGATGTGGCATCAACGGGGGCAGAGACCCCCTCCCGAGTGTAATCCAGCGGGGCTTTGGTGGGAGACGTGAGGCAATTGAAGCAGGTCCCGCGGGGAGTCGGCTCCCCCATTGTGGGACCATCTGACAGCCAACATGTATGGGCCCATTCCAACGTGGAGACAGACGACCGATGGGTGGCCTAAGAAATATGAACTAACCCGCTGAGGACACCGTGATTTCACCATTGATGTGTGGCAGGGAGTGCGGTGAGTGACACATGCCCCCCTCAGTAAATACATTGCAAGTCAGTGGGCCCCGTGGAGCATGAGGCCCTGAAGTGACCAGCTGGGTCTGACCAGGCTGACTAGCTCCAACTAAGAGTACACAGGGGAAGTATATCCTGATACTGCTTTGTGATCCTTGCAAAGTGACCCCTGGCCTGCCGGGCTTACCATGCCGAGTGCACAGAGGGACCCAGCTCAGCGACTTCCTCTCAGACCGGAACCTAGGACCCCACATCTATCTGGCCCCAGGGCACCTGAGACCATTCACAATTACGCCACCTTCAACCACAGTCATCCCTATCACCAACCTACATACGGACTCTAAAGTTACCACAGATGCATCATAAGATCTAGGGTCAGACTGGTTTAATACATGTACTACACCTGGGAAGATCCTCCTGACGCTTTGAACCTGCTCTGCTGTTGTGATGTGTCATCCGCGTTTCCCCCCTCCAGAAGTTCCCAGTTGCAGCGAAGATGGGCAGAGGCTGGCTGCAAAGAGAAGTGCAACACACTAAGATGGGCCAGTTCACTGCACAAGGGAGCTCCTCAAAACTCGACCCCACACATGAGGCCCCCTCCTCAGAACATAACAATTTACAACCAGGACCCTCGGGGACTCAAATCCGCACAGCCATAGAGGCCTCAAGCACGGTGGTCCAGGTCAAAAGTGATGCAATGTCCCTGGACATAGGTCTACTAAGGGTTGACCTCCGCACGGTTGCAGAGATCCCTGGCCACAGAGCAGAACGTAGCCAGATTGGAGAATGACGTCTCCACACTAAAAACAATGTTTGCTAACTTAGTATCCAAAACAGCCACTCTGGAAGGAAGAGCAGATGACACTGAAGGACGATCGCAAAGAGGCATCATCAGGTTTATGGGATTCCCGGAGGGTGCCGAAGGTAAAACCACGGAAGTATTCCTGGAACAATGGGTCAAAGACACTTTCCCCACAGCACAATTGTCCACCATTTTTGTGATCGAGAGCCACCCATAGGCGCACCTCCAAGGATCCTTTATTGACAAAGTGCTTAGTTATAGGAACAGAGACAGCATATTGAGAGCGGCACGTCAGGAGGGTCACCCTTCCTAAGAGAATCATGTGATTCGCATCTTCCCAGACTGCACATGCCTAACTCAACAACAAAGAGCATCCTTTGGTGGGGTTAAGCAAAAACTCAGGGCGATGGGCCTACAATATGCCCTACTGTACCCTGCTAAACTAAAGGTGGTGCATAACGAGCCCGCACATTTTTTCACTATGCCTGAGGCCACTTGGGATTGGCTGGAGGTACGTGGAGAAGCCAGAATGGTCTACAGGGGGAAGGAGAGATCGAACATACGTGGTTCCGGTGCAGCAAACGGTTCCAATGGCAGAGGGAGGAGATCCAGAAAGTCTTTGCACTCGGCTCAGTGTGTGGTGCTCTTTCAGGACGGATCCCTATTTGTGGAACATGAGGACACTGGTAGAGAGGACCAGAAGGCACCCTGAGTAGACCCTCTCCTACAACAAACTGAACGAGAGGCTGCGAGGGCCCTGGTGGAGGTAGTTACAGCGTCCAGCTCAGACACCAGCACAGGAAACGTGATAGAGGACACGCCACAATCAGATGAACACTGAACTGACACCAAGCAGGATAAACATAAGTACTACCCTGTGAGGGAAATTTGCATGTATGCAGTACCTGGAGTGTGAGCTGAGCGATTGAATGCAATGCAAAAGCTAAGTACAAGTGGTGGCCTGATGTATGGCCGGTGCAGGTAGGCAGTTGACTGGACGCTATTATAGGATTCTCATCTCATCTCAGCTATTTCTCCATTGTTTTTCTCCCCCAGCTGCACTATGCCCCACCCTCAGTCTATATTCTTTCTCTTTTCTTACTAATTGAGTTCTCATTAGAGCATATTTGAGGATAAGCGTGTGGAATGAATGGACTGGTAGGTGAGTAGTGAGTGTGTAGCTAGATGCATGGATGCCAAGAGTTGTGGTGGGATAGCTGATCGGTCCACAGTTGTGACTTAACAAGTTTGGGATAACTAAGTGTATAGTGGATAAGTGATTCACTTTGAGTGTGGATTAGTTTCATGAGTGTGGATAGGTCATGTTCAGATCATAATAGTTTAGTCGGAGAACATGTGTTATATGCTCGATGACACTGGCACTTTAGATAGTTTCCATGGCTTTAAATAATGTTCAGGGACTTAGAATTGGGGAGGGATCGAAGGTGGTTAATAGGATTGCGAATGCATGAATTGTTGACATAGTGTTTACCCGGGGGTTGGGGAAGTCACATGTTGCGAAGGATTTACACGTTTTTCGAAAGCAGTGACGGGGCACCGTGTAAGTAGGGTCGAGCCGAGTACAGATTCACAGACCCATGGGACAATTTAAGATTATAACATGGAACGTGAGGGGCTTAATTAATTCATGAAGCGATACAGTGTTCAAATTTACCTATGCAGACAAGGGGCACAATTAGTGATGTTGCAGGAAACCCCCCTACTATACTCTGAAATTCAAAAGTTACACAAGAAATGGAGAGGACGGGGAGGAACATGGCGGCCGCCAGCTAAGCGGCCGTGGCTCGGCTCACCCTTGGGATTTTTTTTAGTATAATGGTTCTCGCTGGGTGAAGTTTGAATTAAGCACCCGTTTGTTTTTTGTTTTATTTTTTTATTCCCCACCCCTCCCGCCCCTACCTGAGGATATGCTTCCAGTGCGGGCGCCTTTTGACTACGGTTCTCCCGGATTTTTATGCAGCCGTGGCGAGGAGAGTGGAGCAGGTGGAGCAGGCAGCACGAATCGTGGCTGGCACTGGGAGGAAGCTGCCCGGACCCGGTGGAGATAAGATTCGGCTCTTTTCCGGTCCCGGGTCGCGGGAGGCAGAGCGGGAGGCAGAGCTTGTGCAAGCGCTCGCACGTCCTTGGCCCCCAGGGTTTGTGGTGCTTGAGAAGCAAGCGCCAACCTCCAGGTAGGGAGTCGACTGCTTTCACTCCGCTCCCCCACAGAGGACATCATTCTTGGGAGGGGAGACCAAGGTAGGAAGAAGCTTTTTTCTCTCTTAGGGGCTCCATCTGGGCTTTGTTTTAAGCCTTATTTGACCAGCTCCCCAAAAACCATTAAAGAAGTACAGGCACAGGCAAAGATATCAACTAAGTGTATGGAGAGAGGAGAGACATACAGCCCAGGCAATATAGGAGATACTGTGGTAATGAAAATAGATAACTCTGCACCCAAAGCAAATAGATATAATCTCCGAGTGAGTGCAGTTTGCGCTTCTAATATAGATAAACCCGTCTACCCCCCACACATTTCACCTGTAATCTCTGAAGTGAAAGCTCTAACAAGACAGGGCAGATTTAAGGGGGGCACCACGGAGGAGGGCACTGAGTTTAAAGACAAGGAGGTTGACACTGGCAAAAGAAGAGGAAGGGGTAAGAAGGGGTCTATCTCCAAAGTTAAAATCACCCCCTCAATCAAAACATATTACAAAGTTATGTCTACCACCACCACATCCTCTACCCGGGCTGCCTTAGCAGGCGATATCCCAAAGAACTTGGGTCAGGACTCCTCCCTGGAGGCTTCCAGCTCCACGTGCCCTCCAAAGGAGATGGTAGCTAATAGCTTGTGCACATTCAACACAGTACCTGTTGAGACGCATTCAGTGGTAAGTCTTTCGAATAGATATTCAGCCTTGGCCGTTAATGAATACCAATCTTCGTCTGTAGAATCATCAAAGGCTCCCAATTCTGCACCATCCAACCTCATAGATGAAAATGCAATTATAGATGGTTCAGAGAAAACAGCTAGAGCTGACACGACATCGCATTCTCTGGCTGATATATTACTTGCAATGAAAGATGAAATTACCAACAGATTTACCGTGTCTGAAACAAATCAAGCGGAAATGACTAACAGATTTTTAATCTCCGAGGCAAGCCAGGCAGCAATACAAGCCTCTTGTGAAGTACAAGCAAAAAGACTTGATGAGGTCACATTAAGAACAGAGGCAATTGAATTGGAAATCCCCAAAATTAAGGACACCATGAGTACTACAACAGTGGAATTAGCTAAACTATCAGCTCAGAATAGGGAACTGAAAGATGACCTTGGATGCCTGGAGCACCACTGCCAACGGAATAACCTAAGGCTTTTAAATGTACCAGAAGCCTTGGATGGGACTGATATTAAGGGGTTTGTTATATCTGTATTAAGAGAGACAGTATTAAAAAATCTGCCAGAGGTGGACCTTGTGCATGAGATACAAAGGGTGCATCGTGACCCCTTCAAAAGGAACCTCGCCAAACAAAAGCAGAGAAAGATACTGATTAATTTCTTATCTTATTCAGTTAAGGAACAGATTCTGTCTTTTGGTCTTAAAGAAGGTACCATAACCTTTTAATAGTTCTAACCTCTTTGTTTTTCAAATAAGGTCAGACATCTCTCACATAACCGCAACAAGGCAGTGGGAGTTGGGGAAAACGTTGGAGGAGCTGAATAGCATTGGGGCTAAGGCGCAGCTGAAATTCCCAGCACAGCTCAGAGTGATGTGGAATAATCATATGCATCAGATTAGATCAGGCGAGGAAGCAGACGCTCTTCTAGCGAAAATAAAAATTGTGCAGGGGGGGAGTAGGGGGACAGTGAGGAAAGAGTGATGCACATGATTTTATTTAATAGCAAGATCCCAGTAAGAACCTAGAAACAGTTGTAGTTGTTCTATCCCAAGGGGGGGAGGGGGCCGAATAGGCTTGCCTATTGGAAGGGAGGGCTCCTCTTGGGAAGGGGGGGCACAGGGGGAGCAGGGTGGGGGGAGGGGTATCACGGGTGGGGAGCAGTGGGTAGAAAAGAAAAAAATGAACCTCATTTCACCTTAGACACAAGGAATTTTTATCATGCCGGTTTGACAGTCATACAGGTAAATGGCGGGAAACCAAGGGTTAGAAAGACCATCTTTATCTCCTGGAATGTTAATGGGTTAAGGTGCCCCCGTAGACAAAGGCTGATTCTAAAACACTTGGAACTTTCCCCAGCCCAAGTCTATATTTTACAGGAGACACATTTGAACCTTACGGAAAGCCGCTCAATTTTTTCTAGGATTCCCTGGATAAAATGTTACTGTGTATCATAACAGACGTCTCATAGCAGAGGCATGGCGATCCTGGTTGAACACGGTACCCTTTGTTCTATGAAAAATTCTCAGTCAGATTCGACCGGGAGGTGGCTTGTAGCTAAATTAGCCTTAGAAAACACAAACTTAGTCTGTGCGTCGTTTTATGGCCCTAATATAGACGACCCGTCTTATATCTGTAAACTACAATCAATACTGACTCTGGAAACTCCCCCCTTTGTCATTGGAGGCGACTTTAACGTCCTTTTGGACCAATCAAAAGATAGGTCTAATTTGAGCCATTATGTTGGATCCCCCAGTGTACGCCGTGCTCTGTTAAACATGTTCCAAGATCTGGATTTGGTTGACGTATGGAGGGCTATGAAGGGAGACCAACAGGGTTTTACGTTTTATAGTAAAAAGTATAGTCATTCCTCCAGGATCGACTATATCCTGACGGACAGATCCTCCCTGAATGGCCTGACGGGATCTCAGTCAGGCCAAGCCACCTCTCAGATCATGCCTCAGTGCAATTTTCATATCATAGTAATGGGCTTCCGTTGCAGTCAAGATGGACGCTTAATAGAGCCATGCGTCTTGACCCAGAAATCATCCAGGCTAAGTATTCCTCATCAGAATTTTTTTCTCTGAATATGGGCTCCACCACTATGGATTTTATCTGGGACGCCTATAAGGCAAACTTGAGGGGTAGGCTCCACAGTCTCATTTGTTCTAAAAACAGAGCTGTGGCCAGGGCCCTTAATACAATTGAGGAAAAAATAAGTCAGCTAGAGAACGAGAGGAACAGACCAAGTCACAGGGCCCCAGAGCATCTATCACAAGTCTTAAAGGAGCTAGACGACGAAAGACAGGAGTATAGGGGGAAGTTAGAGGCAAATGGCATATTAAGAATGTGCAGAATTTTTAATATGGGGAGAAAGCTGGAGCCTTACTCGCGTGGAAAGCCAGAATTGATCGTACAAAGAACAACATTAACGAATTGATAGTTAACAGCAACGGGGAGACATTAAGTAGCCTTGAAGACATGCAAACCTGCCTACTCTCCCTTTACTCGGATCTTTATAAAGAAGATCTGGCTCCGTCTCCTAGCTCCATTCAATCATGGCTGAGGACTACATCCCTGCCCTCCTTGTCAGAGGAGAGCAGGAATAACTTAGATAATTGGGCAAATCAAAAAATGTAAGAACAAAAAGGCCGCAGGCATGGATTCGCTCCCGAATGAAGTGTATAAACTTCTAGCGGAGGAACTGATCCCCGTACTGGGTTCCACCTTCAACTCAGTCTATTACCTCGCAGGCAAGGTCCCCGAGTCTTGGAAGGAGGTTACAATTGTTGTGATTTGAAAACCAGGCAAGGACCCCTTAAAAGCAGACTCATATCGTCCAATCTCTCTGCTGAATGCCGATTATAGGATCTTTATGGGCATTCTAGCTGGGAGATTGGCGAAATTGGTCCCTAAGTCCACACTGACCAGAAGGGCTTTGTTGCAGGAAGGTACAACCAGGAACAGACACAACTGTTAATAGGTAACATCGACCTGGCCATTGAGAGATCGGATCCATTGACCATAGTTGCCTTGGACGCGGCCAAGGCATTTGATAGAGTCTGCTGGGTGTACCTTTGGGAAGTACTGGGGGTAATGGGATTTGGCCCTATTTTTATCCAAACCCTGAGGAATTGTTATCAGGGAGCCTCTACTCGAATTCTCCTGAATGGTCTACTGACCTCAAGTTTTATCATCCAGAGGGGGGCCCGGCAGGGATGCCAGATCTCGCCCCTTCTATTCAATATCTATATTGAGCCACTGGCACAAGCCATCAGGTTAGATGAAATCAATCTACCGCTTTAAGTCCCAACTTTACAGTTGCAAGATAGCTCTCTACGCGGACGATTTAATATTATACACAAATGATCCTGGGGTGGTTATTCCCCGTGTGGAGGCGCTTTAGGAAGGATTCAGGTCCTTGTCAGGTTACTTAGTTAACACATCAAAGACAGAGGTGATGTGCTGGAACCTAGATCAATGGGGGGGGGGAGTAGCTAGCACAGAGTTAAGATACTTAGGTATCTACTTTGTCAAAGATCTGGAAAAAATCCCCTTGATCAATCTTAAAAGAACCATCAAAGAAATTGATCGCCTCTTTAGTAGATGGAGGAATCTCCCCTTAACCATCTATGGGAAAGTCAATTTAGTAAAGATGGTCATTCTCCCGAAGCTTCCTACCTATTAACTACTATACCCCTGGCCTTTCCACACAAGAATATAAGTAAAGAGCAAGGTTGTGAGTTTTATATGGGGGGACAAGGGGGTTATGTTGGTCTGGAAGAAATTGAGACGCAGACTCAATAAAGGGGGGCTGGCTCTCCCTGATATCAGTTGGTACGCGGTAGCATTCCAGTTTAAAGCTATTCGGATACTACTCGTGAAACCAGAGTAGTCAGCCTGGGGAAGGTTGTTGGGAAAAATGGCTAGAACGGAAGGAGGTGGAGGTGGTGAGGCTTTTTTATACAAGTTCGGGGCCCCAAAGTACTTCAAGCGAGTTCGCCTGAAGGTCCTGAGGGTAGCCCTGGAGACATGGTACAAAGTCAGACTCAAATGGGGGATAGGGTACTACTCGGACCTGGCCCCTATTTGGGACTCACCTGGAACACCCTGTTGCCTTAGAGACAGCTTGGCACTACCTATCAAGAGAGCTGGTATAACTATCTGGTCCGACCTGACAGATTCTGAGGGGATCCATCCTTGGGAAATCCTGAGAGCTAGGATTGGCATAGGTCTTTCTAGATTTAAATATCTACAGTTGGCATCATGGTTTGATGCACAAAGAGAGGAAGTAAGAGGGAACGGAGATATTGAAAGACTGTGTCAATCTGTTCGTTCAATAAGTAAAGAGATATCAGTGTGGTATAACCTTTTACTAGAAGTTGAAAACCTGGAGATTTTCCTCCAACCACGGCTTGGAAGCAAGCCCCTCTTGAATCCTTAATAGATGCCCTTTTTGAGCCCTCTCTGAAGGTATTATATAAACATATCAAACCTGCTAGTTTAAAAAAGAATCTTTTTTTTGTCATTAACAGGCTTTACTACACTCCAGCAAAGATAGCCAAGTTTGCTCCAACTCCAACACCAAAATGGCCAAGATATTTGATGCCTATAGCCAATGACCACCCTCACTCTCAACCCTAAACCCTCACAACCACCCTTTGAAGCTTGTTTCCGGTCCAGTGAAGGCATGGCTTGGCAGTTCGGGCTGGACTATTCCCATGAGGCACAGGGTCAGACTGATTTGCATATGGCCATGTCTGAACTGGGGTGGCAGAGTGGGCTAAAGAACGGTGATGGATTAAGCCCAGATCTGTTGGCTAGGTGTGAGTGTTTGATTGGTTCTGATGCTCCGTCCATCGCCACCCCCTTTTGTACCGCTTTGTTCGCCATAAGTTGGCAGGGTATGCTCAGACGTTGAGTCCCTTGCTCACTTTGCCACTGGATTCAAGCAAGCCTGGCTGAAGACTGCTAAAATGCCAGAAACCGGTCCTGGAAGCTTGTTTCCGGTCCAGGGAAGGCATGGCTTGGCAGTTCGGGCTGGACTGTTCCCATGAGGCACAGGGTCAGACTGATTTGCATATGGCCATGTCTGAACTGGGGTGGCAGAGTGGGCTAAAGAACGGTGATGGATTAAGCCCAGAACTGTTGGCTGGGTGTGAGTGTTTGATTGGTTCTGATGCTCCGTCCATCGCCACCCCCTTTTGTACCGCTTTGTTCGCCATAAGTTGGCAGGGTATGCTCAGACGTTGAGTCCCTTGCTCACTTTGCCACTGGATTCAAGCAAGCCTGGCTGAAGACGGCTGAAATGCCAGAAACCGGTCCTAGGAAGCTTGTTTCCGGTCCAGGGAAGGCATGGCTTGGCAGTTCGGGCTGGACTGTTCCCATGAGGCACAGGGTCAGACTGATTTGCATATGGCCATGTCTGAACTGGGGTGGCAGAGTGGGCTAAAGAACGGTGATGGATTAAGCCCAGATCTGTTGGCTGGGTGTGAGTGTTTGATTGGTTCTGATGCTCCGTCCATCGCCACCCCCTTTTGTACCGCTATAGCCAATGACCTACACATTTTTTTTGAGTGCTCTTAATTAAAAATCTTCTGGAAGGAGTTTGGTGACACTCTTCAAGACTTTTTTAAGTCCAACATAGACGACGTTAATTTGTCACTAGTCTTCTTGGGGGATGATGTTTTATTTTGTCAGTCAGTATCACAGTCTCATAGAGGGTTATTACTTTACTTGGTACTGCTAGCACGGAGAGAGGTATGTAAGAAGTGGAAAGACCCCCTACCACCGAAAATAGAGGACTGGTTTAAAGCCACTTTTCCTATGGCCCACCTGGATTACGAAGGAGCAGAGGGTAAGCCTATTAACATCTGGCACCCCCTTATGTGTTGGGGTCGTAACTTAAGATTAATCTAGATGGTCCTATGATTACACCAAGTTCCCTCGCAAACGGGACCGGTCGGGCGACCTAAGCGAGTGCAGTAGGCCGGGTGGCCCCCAGATCGTAACATCGGCTTCATAAGATCCGCAGAGGCTTATTGGTGAGATGAGGACAAAAAACAAAAAATAAAAATAAAAAAAGAAATGGAGAGAACAACTACACTCTTCTACATATTCCACACATGCAAGGTGGGTTTTGGTGTGGGTGGCTCCACAAGTTCCTTTCAAAATGCACTACTACACAGCAGACATAGAGGGTAGGTCTATAATAATACATGGTAAATAGACATTGTGAAAATTTGACTAAATACGTTTGCCCACGCCGGAGGATCGTGTGGGTTGGAATTATCACCACACAGGAAAAGGTTGAGAACAGAAGACATTAGAGCCTTGAAAAAGTCGCAGGATATTTCCCTCTGTGGCGACGAAACATGTGTTGGCTAAGACCTTGTCGAACTATAAAGGAACCGGAAGAAAGAAAATAAAAAAAGGAGAAGAAAAATAAAATAAATAAATAATAATAATACATGGTACTTAGATGGAATAGAGGTTTGCCTAGTTAATACATACCTCCCAAACATAGACGTTGGGGATTACTTCTTAGAACAGGAAAAACTACTCATTACATACGCTGGAGTCCCCCTTATATGGGCAGGAGACTTTAATTGTGTACTTGACGGCAGCCTCAACAGACACCCCTCTAAACTCTACACCTATCCTAGCATGACCACAGCCCTACAAGAAGTGATGTGCTGCTTGCTATGTGTGGATATTTGGCAAGAAACCTATCGAGACTTGCACGAATACACGTGCTGCACTCCAGCTCAGGAAGTATCCAGTATATTAGACCGATTTCTTCTCTCAGGCGAGGCAATAACAGCCGCTATACAAACCCGCATACTCACACGACTTCTATCAGACCACACCCCGGTCCTACTCAAGTGGGGTCCGGCTTGCACCAGACCGAAGCTACCAATTTGGTGCTGGGGCACAGACGCTCTTTCGGGACATAATGTTCCGTACAGAACTTAAAGAAACAATTACAGGTTTCTTTAACTCAAATTGGTCAACCGCCACCTCCAGAGGAATAGAATGGGACACACTTAAGGTGGTGATCCGAGGTAAGTGCCTGTCCAAGGTGGGAGGGACGAGATGCAGGCTAGAATGCGAACTAATGGAAGCAGAAGACAAACTTTCCAGATTGCAGCATGAACTGCAACCACCAACACTACACAATGATTCCTTACTGCAAGCCCATCGACAGGGAAGCGAGATATGGGACAGACTTCATTGTCTTACCAGGCAGGAATATCGCCAACTTCTACTTAAAAAAGGTGACAAATCGGGAAGGCTCCTGGCTTGGGTACTGAAAAGGGAATGCCTGCCACGCTAATTCTGACGCTAACATGCTCAGACAGGACCTTGGTAAACATGCAGGCAGGAATTAACAATTGCTTGTATGACCATCTAGCCACAATATACCTCGAACCCCCAGAGATTTTACAGCCCTCTAACCCCAATTTCCCACATGATATACCAGTTCTGCACATCACAGTGTGGTGCTGGCCTTAGGCGCAGAAATTCAGTTAGATGAATTACGCGAGGCTGTGCAGAGCATGGCCAGATGCAGAGCCCCCGCCCAGACGGCCTACCACGTACAGTGACATATCACTCCTTAGACTGCTAGAGATCCTACGTGAGGGAAGCTCAAATAGTTATGGTTCCGAAACCGGGTAGAGAGACACGGGATCTGGGATCGTACAGGCCTCTGTCAATGCTTGGAGTTGGTACAAAGATACTTGCCAAGATCCGCGCGACTCTCCTCAGTTGAGTGGTAACCCAGCTGGTCCACGAAGATCAGTGTCGGTTTATACTGGGTATGGGGAACACACATTAATAGCCGCCACCTCTTGCATGTGCTACACGCGATGACTCCGAGCACTGATAGGATGGCAGTAGTTGCCCTAGACATTGAAAAAGCATTTGACACCTTGCGGTGGGAGGTTCTCAGAAAAATTGGACTTTGTTGCAGTATTATTACCTTGGCCCAACTGCTGTACCGGAGTCCAAGTGCCCACGTGCGTACAGGCGACCAGGGATTGGAGAGCATGACTATCGAGAGAGGTACACAGCAGGGGTACCCTTTCACCCAGTTGCTATTCGCACTGGCAATGGAGCATCTGGCTATTTGACTAAGGGGAGATATGAACAGATGGGGAATTACCATTGACGGTCGCACCCATGTGGTATCCTTATATGCAGATGATGCACTTCTGTATATCCATCATCCAGAAGAGGCAATACTGGCCTTACTAGAAGTATTGCCCTATTTTGAAAGGACATCAGGTCTCCTCATTAACCATCGTAAATCCGTTATCTTCCCTCTGGCCACCTTGACACGGGTGGAAGTGCGGGGCCTTCCTGCAGTGGAGTTTAACTGAGAGGCCGACCATTTCCGATATCTCGGCATGCAAGTGATGCACCGGCCTCGGGACCAATATACACTAAACATAGGCTCATTCATCGCGAACCTCAAGGAGTCCATTCATTTTTGGAATAGGTTCTCCCTTTCCATCATGGGACGAGCCACCCTAGCAAGAATGGTTCTGCTACCTCAGTGCCTTTATGCACTACAAAACACATTCTGCCACATCCCAAAACTCTATGTTTGCTACACTGAATATATTATTGGTATTGCTAGTATGGGCCGACGGCCGGAGCAGGGTGAAATTAGAAGTACTTGAATTGGACACGGATTCAGGGGGATTGGGACTTCCTGACTCAAGGTTTTACTATTTTGCTGGATTATTGCAGTATGCCTCACAATGGTGCATGGAGGGGCATAATATAGAGAAAGCACTGCTAGCAGAACAGCACAGAGGCTCAGCCAATCCAAGGTACCTAATAATGGGCAAACCGGTCCCCAGTACATGCCTATTTATAATCCAACAGGTGGCGGCAGTCTGGGAGCAGGCGGTCTCTCTGGTTAGTCACAGAGCACCATACACAAACTCACTCCCTCTACAATGGTTGCAGGAGTTGCATCAAATCCAATCAGTTATGGATATATCCAAATGGTACAAAGGGGGATGTACCACGGCTGGGGACTTATATGCGAATGGGACATTCCTGACATATGACGAAGCGAGGGAATGGTACCAAATTCCCGAAGGTCATTTTCTTCAATACACCAAAATATCACACACAGTCCGCGGAATATGGCCCTCTTTTCGGGACGAGCCAACAGAGTCGCACACACTGGCATTGCTGCTTAACCTGGAGTCTACTAAAGGCCTAATTTCCTGCTTTTATAAGGCCCTCACAGAAGACCGCTCAGTTGCTACGTCTCTGATTAAAGGCCGATGGTCTGAGGACCGTTCCAGTTCCCTTTACAGAAGGAGAATGGAAAAAAGTATTTGCACAGGTGAGGGAGGTGGCCAGCAATGCCAGGTTTAAACTTATACAATTCTATTAAAATACACCGCACTTACCTGACACCGCAGAGGCTTACCGTTTTACCCCGGAACGCCCCTCACACTACCCTCGATGTGGCACAGACCCTGTACCCTTCCTGCATGTGACATGGTCATATATACGCTTACAACGGTACTGGCATCAGGTAATACAGAAGATACACACTGTTACAGCTGTTAAAATAGAAGCGACCATCAAGCACTGCCTGCTAGGGGTACTCCCGACCCCAAAAAAAGGAACACGTACACAATACAAATTTGCACTTCTAGGCCTAGTTTTAGCAATACGATGCATTGCGATACATTGGATTCAACCCTCCCCCCCCAGATTGGACAAATGGCAGTCAGACATTTGGGAATGGGGTGTGGCGGAAGAAAGCCATCTGAAAACAGTACATACTGACGAGAACGCAGAACGAGACCTCGAAGACTGGGGATTCATGCTGGAAGGATTGTAAAGTGCAGATACCCCCCAGAATCTGATTCAGATGAAGCACAGATAACGCAACATAATCACCCCCCACAATGCACGGAGACTGTGAACAGCCAGGGCCCTCACACATACGTAAGACAGCTATCGCCAAGTGCAGAGGATTCCCTCCCCCTATACCGGTCATTTGACCTTGAATGGCGGTCTGACACCTAGCTCCAATAATGCACTAAATGTATGGTAACCATGTTTTTGGATAAATACTATCACTAGTCACTGCTGCAAGTTGTTATTGGGTTGTTTTCCTTGTTGACCTTGCTCTTCTTTCTGCAGTTTCTGTATCCTGATTACAATGAATGCTAATACACACAAATAGGGCCAGGGTAAGTAAGCCCTGATACCTCACGCATGCCGAAATGTAACCTTGCTAACGGCCCGATGGGCAGATTACGAGAATTGTAAAATGTAAAACGTGCAAAGTATTGTGACAAATAAGTTAAAAAAAAGTATGATAGTGTCAGTTTGTACTTTACTTCTGGAGGTCCCATGAAACATGTTAAGAAAAGTCTTAAAACTATCACTTACCTAACAACCCTTAACAAAACCTGACTGTTCTAACAAATCAAATATAAGCTTATTAATGAAGAGCTCCAGAATTTTAGTAAAAGTCTCAATAAGAGAGATTGGCCTGTTATCTTTGCTGAATGATAGGTCTTGATCTTTTTTGGATCAGACAAAACATTGCTTTAGAAAATGATCAATCCTGCGCCCACAATGGATACAATCTACTCCATGCTGAAACAGATGCAGTCCGAGGCTAGAGTTGAGCATAAGAGAGCTCACCTGCCCACAAAAAAAAAAAAAAGCAGTGCAAAAAGTTACAAAAATATGCTCCGGGATGGCAGAGGGGATCACCTTAGTTGAGGAGTGGATGGAGGCAGCAGAGGCGGCTGTGGCAACAGTTGAGAAAAGGCAAAACCTACCAGAGACCAAGCTTGTTGACGTGATGTGGAAACTGGAGGATTTCGAGAACCGGCAACGTATAGACAACTTACTCTTTCTCGGCCTCGCAGAGAATGTTGAGGGAAGTGACATTAGACACTTCATGCTGAAGCTACTTAAGGTTGCCTTCCCCGAGCTTACCCAATGGGACTGGGAATCCGAGGTGCAAAGGGTTCACCGGTTCCCCTTGACTCCCAAGAAAAACCACTCTCAACAGCCGGAGAGACCTAGAGCCATCTTGGTCTATTTCAGTAATTTCCTTTTACAGCAGGCAATCTTTGACAAGGCAAAACCAGAAGCAAAGAGATCATATGATGGGTATACCTTTTTCGTTCATCCAGATTTCTGCCATGTGACAGTCGAGAAGAGGTAGCGGCTCCGGCAGCTATTTTTCTATTTTCAACAGCTAGGATGCCAAGTATTCCGGTTAGATCTGGCTCGTATCAAGGTGATCTTCAAGAGAAATACTCTGACTTCCCTCTCGGAGGTCAAGGCACAAGAATACCTGAAAGAAATCTCTAACGAGACTGGACTGGGTTGAAAAAAGAAAAAGAAACCTTTGGCTGCATCTCTTCTTTTCTGGCATGAAAGCAGCGTTTTGCTAGCCTGTATCTCTTCCTCTTACTCATCTTCTTTTTTTGGGAGTATATCTTCTTAGATTCTCTGGAATGGCCATCCAAGTTTTCTGTAGAAAGGAGTTTTCTTTTTCTTTTTCTTCTTTTGGGCTTTGGCGGGGGGTTGGGTGGCAGGCGGAGGGAGCAGGGGTGGCTCGCAGGTAAGCACCATCACCAGGGTCAGGAGTGACCCTTTTGCTCATGGCAGAGGTTGGAGGGATGTGGGGGGGGTGGATTGGGCAGGTGGGGGGTGGGGGGTAATGGGGTATCCAAACATGATGGTGGGTTGATTTTGTGGTTGTTCGGGCAAGCAACTTTCAGGTAACACTATATTATAATAAAAGATGACTAGTTTAAGAATAGCCTTAATCAATATCTGTGGGCTGAACAATTTTCGGAAGAGGCAGAGGGTTAATATTGATGTGCAGTATTTAAAAGCTGATCTACTTTTTATGCAGGAAACACATGTTGAAGGATCCCAGAAACATTTACTGGAACTTACAGGGTATCAAGTTATCTCCAGGTCTCTGCAAGGCACCAGCACCGGTGGGGTGGCGATACTTGTACGCAGAGGCAAGATTCGAAACACCAAATCCAGGACGAACAAATTTGGAAGATGGCCCATTGTAGAAATCACTCATGATGGAGAGGTTTTTACACTTTGTTCTATTTACGGGCCCGTCATTGATGATGCAGCACTATTGGACTGGATCTGTGTTGAATTGGCTGGGTGGCCCGTTCCTTTAGTTTGTGTGGGGATTTTAATATTAATATTAAAGGGGATGCCCTGATGGCAAGTGCTGCAACATATTAAGGGCGTAAGCCCAAAGGTTTCCAGTCACTGGCTCAGCTGGTTAAAGTTCATGGGCTCCTCGATGTTTGGATTGACAAGGAACCATTGGGCCCAGGCTATACTTACTATTCCGCACCTCACAATGTGCATGCTCGCCTAGATAATTTTTTTTATTTCCAGTAGGTTGATCTCTGCTTCTCACATATTTAAATATCCCCGGGTGATGTCCGACCACAATCCCTTAGTGTTAGAATTTGATATCCATGCTACTTCTCAATCTAAGGGGGATGGTCATTCGAAAGGGCTTTGTTGTTAGATGAAGACTATGTTCTGTATATGAGGAAGTGAATTCCAATATTTATGACTGAAAACTTAGGGACTGCTCCCATTGGAATAGTATGGGATACCTTTAAAGCAGGGATTCATGGGGAAACTTAGTTTGTGCGAGATTTAGTTAAAATAGGCAGAAAAAAGAGAAACACCAACTGCAGGAACTCTATCAGGTCTTTCCACAGGCTGAGGCAGGTCTGGTAGAGGCTGTCACTGTGGGATTTGACACCGAGGAGGTCCAGCTTCGAGTTGTATTGGCTTAAACAGCAATAGTGGACATCTCTGCTAAAAAAGAGTCTGAAAAATATTCGGTTTAGTTAAACAAAACCTATGAATTGAATGAAAAGGTGGGGCATATATTAACTCTGCGCGCTAGACAACAGGCAACTTATGGTGACATCAAACAAATTCAAGAACCCAAGCTTGGTTCCATTTCGGATGTAGGGGGGATACGCTTTGCTTTTTAAACATACTGTCAGAATCTATATACTGAGGAAAAGGTAGATCCAGGAGAGATAGTGATATATTTAGATCATGATACTATGGATATGTTGGACAGGGAGGATCGGGAGCTTTTAGACCAACCTATATCAGTAGAAGAAATCACAGCTACAGTGTCGGGATTAGCATCTGGAGAAACCGTGGGGACTGATATAATTCCTGGTGAATTTTATAACGTTTTTGATACCTCCCTTCATAAATTTATGCTGGAGGTATTTTTAGCCGTTCAGAGGGGTATTCCTCCTCCTGATTCATGGGCTTCTGCCAGGATGGTTGTTTTCCCCAAAAAGAGAAAACTGGTGAACCAGCTAGGGTCATATCGACCTATTACATTAATTAATTCTGATACTAAGGTTTTCGTTAAAATCTTAGCCTCAAGACTATCTAAGGTTATAAAAGAAATTGTCTCACCCGTACAACATGGCTTTATCCCTGGGAATGGATACCACAGACCACATTCGTCGGGTAATCACTTTATTTGACCCCATGGTGCTGTTATTATTAGATGCTGAGAATGCGTCCGGTAGGGTCTCCTGGCCTTATCTGTGGGCGATATTGTAGAAGAAGGGTCTGGGATCGGACTTTATAGCGTGAGTTAAAATGCTATATATTAAACCCACGGCTAAAATCTCGTTAATGGGGGGAGAATCGGAGATAGCTAAAATCAAGCAGGAGGCAGGGCAGTCCATGTGCCCCCCTGCTCTTCGTCTTCTATATCGACCCTTTTATCCTCTGAATCCAAGGTAACACCTCAATCTTGCCAATGTCAACTAGCGACTGGGATACTAAAATCTTTGCTTACGCGAATGACCTTGCGATTGTTACTCCTGCCCCCATCGCCGCAGTTAAAGAGATTAAAGTGGAGGCTGACCTCTTTGGACGTATCTCGGGATATAGACTCAATAGGGACAAACCACAGATACTTATAAAGGAGAACACTAGGTTTGAGGATACACAGGTAGTCCCGAACGCATTATATATGGGCGTCATTATTAGCGCAGACACGGATGAAGTGGTAGAGGGTAATCCGGGCCCATCAATTAATAAAACCAAGGCGGAGTTGCTTAGATGGAATAATCTCAGACTCTCCCTGATTGGGCGGTGTAATTTAATTAAAATGATGTTCCTTCCAGGAATCTTGTATTTCTTCAGAGCTATACCTCTTGTGGTGGATAACATATGGTTCAAGGCTTTGGACAGCATGATTGAAAAGTTTCTCTGGGGGTATGCTAGACCCCGAAGGGTCCTGAAGTTCCTTTCCCTTCCCAGGGAATGGGCGGATGGGCAGTACCAAACTTCCTGCTGCAATATTGGGCCTCGGGGCTGCAACAAATAATCCCCCTGTTGTTTGACTCAGCTCTGGAAGGGCTCGCACGGAATACTGTCCTGTCATGATTTGAATAAACCTTGGAGCTGTAGTTCCTGGATGCTTGTTCCAGCAATTAGAATTTGGTTATTTCAAAAAGGTTAGGTTCAAGACACTTCTATATGCATTTTGAGTGTGGATTAGTATCAGTAAAAAACATGGGGTCGGCCGTTTTAGCTTTTATACCCCCCTTCATGATAACCCTCTTTTACCTGATATATTCCATGATCCCTAAATTAGGTGCTGGGGGAAAAACCTTGGCCCATTTATTTTTAGACATTTCTTTTTTGACAAAAGTTTTACTACTTTTGAAAATATGAGGAGTAAATTCCTTTTAGGAAACAATCAATTCTTTAAATATTTACTAACTAGGGATTTCATAGGGAAGAAAAGAGGAGTGGGGAGGGGTTCAATAGGACTCAACTTTTAGATTTACAAGCTAGGAATACACCTTTGATTGGAAATATATATATACTATTACTATACTATATACAATAATAAACTATTAAATGATAGGATGGGGGATGATATTGAGAAACATGTTACTCAATGGTTGGGGTTATTGCAGTCAACAGAGGAGGGCACCCTTTTTTCTCTAGTATTAGCTCGTTCAACACTTATATCTGCCAACTTACAGATCCCACACTATAAAACTTGGTTTAATCTATATATTATCCTGGTCAAAATTAGTAAATGGGGTGGAGTCTCTGATACAAACTGTCCACATTGCCAGGAAGCAGGGGCAGACTTGGTTCATATGTTGGTGGACTGCCCGGGTTTAGTATATTTGAGAAGGGATATCACTCAATTTTTTGAGGTACAATTAAACCTGCGGATCAAGGTTACCTCCCAATTGATTCTTTTAGGGGTCCAGGAGCAGGAAGCCCCTCCCTTGGCTCCATCTCCCTTCCTGTTTCTCACAATGGCTGTATTTAGACTATGCCTGGCAACAGTCTGGCTTGACCCCGCTCCTCCATCAGTTAATCAATGGCTGGCCTGGTTAAATTCATTCTATCATATAGAAAGGGCTGTTTATGCACACAATGGTAACTGAGCTGGGAAAAGGGGGCTTCAAATCTGGGCCCCAATGAGGGTATAGCTTGTAACACAGGGACAGGGATGGTCTGTCTGTTTCTCCATGATCACACAGGCTCCTGATTCTCTTGTTTGGGGCTTTACTGCTGTAAAGTTTTATTTCTCTTTCTTTTTGGTTACTTTGAGTTATGATTTGATGTATCTAGAACACATTTTTTTTGTTATCGTATATACAGGCCCACCTTGTCACCTGCTCGGCAACTCATTCTTTTTCTTTGTTGTTGTTTTGTGTCTGCTTGGATGGGGGTTAATTAATTTACTGTCTTGGTGAAATGCAATAAAGACGGTTTAAAAAAAAGAAATATATATATATATTTCCATCCCATTACCAGTACGAAAGTAATCATGTAACAATAATTTGGTTACAAGAACGTTCGGAAAACTGTGTGAAACCATCAGGACCAGGTGCTTTGCCCTTACAAAGTTAGTTGAGTGCTACATAAACCTATGTTATTTCAATATCAGCTGTGAAATCTATCTTAGTTTGTTCAAATTTTTGCATAAATCATTCGTAGTCGTCCACAAGAACTTCCAGTGGTGAATTATCATGGGTATGATTTAGGATGCGTAATTACGTGAAATTACAAAGAAATTACCTGCAATTACACAAAATGCAAAAGTGGCATGTGGCGCTATATTTTAGAGTGAAATTCATCCTCACAACCATTTTGGAAGTGAGAATACAATAGCACAAGAAATACAAGCACTGCAAACAGCAGCCGCTCACATTCCAGTTACTCAAGCTGTTCCTGTATGCTTGTCCTAAGTTTTTCCAGCGAACGGTGCATAATTATGCACTGTGGCATAATAACAATTTCAGAAATTTCACATTACAAACATATTGCGAGATTATGCAGGGGTAAATCAAATTTAGCCCTGCCAGGCCTACCTAAAATACTTAGCAAAGTTTTGAAATTTCAGAATCTGTAAAATGTTTCCTACCATCATCAATTATATATTTATTATGAGTCTTCTGCTTTTTCATTTTTAGACAGTTGGCTAATAACTTCCAGGATGTGGCTTGGACCCATTATAGCCAGCATTCACTTTCATTAGAAAGCCATTAGCACTTGCAATAAATTTTTCGAAATTCCTATTCTAGCCTTTATAAGGTGCTACATACACTTTTTGCTATTAAAAGTATAATACTCATGTTTCACTCCCTTGATATTGTTATGCATGGCATCAGATTCTCTCACAGCGCCTTAATTTTGCCTGCAACATAATCAATTATAAACCCCCTTGCCTTAGCTTTGAAGGAATCCCAGATCATACTCATGGCCGAATCTTGTATTTTGTTACACCTAAGATTTGACTGCAAATTTCTCAAAACCATCAATAAAGAATTAATCTGTAAAAAATATTAAAATGCCATCCACTAGGAATACAATTTACCTGTCACTAATCTCAAGGCAGGTCATAACTGGGTCTCCTTCATTAAGGAACTGGGCTAAGTTTTTGTTGAGAAGATAAATCTATTTTTATTTTTTTTTAAACTCTTTTTATTATACATAAAAACATAACAAGGTCACATACGAAGACTTGGGTCATAAAGAGAGCAGGTTTGTTACAGCACCGGCCATGCAAACGACAGTGTAGTACTAGACAAATTAACCTTAGGTCTGAGCATAGGCTAGATTCACTCTTTGATCTCCAAGCCGGATAATTGGGCCTGCGGAGGCTCACAAATGTCACCTCTGTAGGTGTTCCAAAGCGCCCACACCTCCCCCCACTTTCTGGGGCACCCCCTTGCCGTGTATACCGTCTTCTCCTGCAGCATACACCAATCCATGTCTTTCTGCCAGTCGATAAATCAATTCTGGATCTTGAATGATGGCCCGAAGAGAAAGGTGTCCCTTTCTGCACATAAACAATCACCCCTGTAGCGCAAGCATCCTTGCAACATGGTGAAAGGGTGCCTGCACTGGCACTAGGCAGCTTTTTTAGAGCTAGGGGAAAAGCAGGGGCGTGCCGCATTTTTGTAAGTACGGCGCATCCCATTTTTGTAAGTACGACGCATCCCTGCATTTACAAAATGCGGGAGCGCAGCGTTACCAATTTTGGAGTAACACCGTGCTCTGACATTTTATTGGAAATATCTCCCACAGTCTTAAAGATTTGTAACACGGAATAATCAATGTTATTATTAATTGCTGGGGAATATTATTTTTCTTCAATCCAATATCTTTTTTTATGTATATGCTTATTAAAAAAAGATGTATTTCTTCTAACAGTACTATTTGGCATTTGAATTTGGCACAATGAAAGGATGTTTTTTCAACTCTTAAAAAGTAACTACACATAAACCCTGCATGTATGATATAATATCAAAAAAAGTATTATTGAAAATTTCAGTTTGGAAACTGCAAATAAGAAAGTATAAATGGAATAAATAGGAAAAAGGGGAAAAAAAAATAACACCAATTTAAAAAACATATAACACACAAAATATGGTACAGATTAAACATGGCCACAGCCAGAACGCAACAATTCATGATGAATTTACAAAGATGAGTAGTGAGATACCAATACAGAAAACTGCCAGCCAAGCCCACAGCACCCAAAGACATATAGATATGTAGACACATGACCATTGTAATACTAAATATAAATATGCAGTAAAATTATGACAAGCAATACAAAAACTATACAAAAATAAGCATATCCGCTCAGAAACAAGGAAATTAAAATTACACTGCATTAGAAAAACCTCATAGTGCACTAAATACAAAGACAAAGAAAAAACATTTTAAAAGATATCTCTCACGCTATCTCTGAATATTCTACCTGTAAGAAAGAAAATAATATATATAGGAAGTACATGTATAAAAACAAAGATTATTATATAAATATAAATGAGAAACATCATGAAGTATCAATTCTGCCAATGTCCATCTCTACTACTGTATTCAGGTGGAAGAATTCTTCAGTTTAGCATGTTTGTCAAACATGGTTGCTCTATTCTTGAGAGTTAATTTTGAGCAGGCAAGGATTGAACAAACCATATATAGCTTTCGTAGATATCAACAACAGAGAAAGATTGAGTAACTCCTTCTTCTTGTTTACAGTCATCCTTGAAACATCCTGTGAGGCAAAGGCTTTGATATCGGACAAGAACATCTGTTTTCTCAGATTTGCAGATGACAAAAAAACTTAATTCGATCCACAAATTGAATAAAAAGAATAATAATTCTCCTTGGTTTGGAATATTTATCAAGAAACAATGACCTATGTTCAATCTGATGAGCTCTCTGAATGTTAGGCCTTAAGTATAATCTGTTATTTTAGGGATATCTAGCTTCAAGAAAGTGATCCTATGAGATTCTTCTCCATCTTCTCGAATTCCAAAAAGCGTTAATTTATCCATTGGATCTATTCTCCAAATCCTCAGACAGTTTCTTGAGAAGAACTTTCGCCAGCACGTCCAGAGAATCAGTACTTCTCTGATCATCCTGTTATTCTTTTATTGAGACTTGACCATTTTTCCTTAATTCTTTGTAAGATACTATTGGTTTAGACTAAAAAGGCTTCTGAGTTTTAATTTCTTCTAACAGATGTTCTGACATGAGTGGTGGTGCTTTGGATGGAGGCTGGGCCACAGGGCACGCAGGGGCTACTGGGCCCAACCGTGGTGGTTGAGGTTTCCTACTCCTGATGTCCCAGGGCCCAAAGTACTATGGATCCTGAGCAACTGGGCCAAGTACCCCTTCTGCACATGACTCTCAGTGGTAGCTGTTTACGAGCAGTCTAAGGTAGATTCAGGTAAGTGAACACCACTCATAACTCAAAGTGTACACAGTATGAACAATAAATCAATTTCCAGTCCAATACTTACTTTTAAGAAAAAAAGTATTTTATTTCTAACTCTAGACATTCAAAGGAATAATGACATTCATTAGCCATAACACAATCTCCTGAGGTTGTGGCTGTAGTAGTTGTTAGCAAAATCCCTGTCCCATCCTCTTTCTTATCACGTGGTCTGGTTTATTACCCATTCACTTGTGGCCGCACCAGGGAATGTTTACTAGTAGATGGTTCAAAAGAGTTACCTTTTGATTTGTTAGCTATTAGTCAAACCTGTCTATGGTGCTGTACCATTAGCAGAGAGTACACTGGGCCCCACAGGCCCAGTTCCAGTTTTACCTGCTCCGGTGGTATTAAAGCGTTCAGTGGTGCAGCAAGTGCCCTCTCCATGGGTGTTCTTGAGTCCAGATCCTGTGTGGCAAAGTCAGGCTGCGTGCGGTTCATGCAGCAGCCCCCGGCAGGTGCATGCTCTCTCCTCTGAGCAGCCTTGTCAGTTCTTTCCAGTGACCGTTGCTGCTGCAGGCCTAGCCACAATGCCAAGACTAGGTAATTGAAGCCTTATCGGGCCAAAGAGGAACTGCACACCAGGTAGGTCGCATGGGACTCCCAGTGCTGGGACGGATGCACACACAGAGTCCAGGTGTTGCCAACTACTGGAGCGGGCCACACTACTCTGTCTCTTGGCATGTAAGAGGGGGTGTCTGCACAGAGCTGTCCCTAGGAGTACTCGAGTGCTGCGTTTGGCCATACTTGGTCTGAGGGAGTGAAGGACTGGCTGGAATCCCTGTTGTGGAAGCCAGAGATAACCTGCGCAACTGGACCTGGAACCTAGCAATGTGTACATCAGTCTGAGTGGGACACCACACAACATAGCAGCGGTAGGGGCAGGACTTGCAGCCCGAGACATTAGCGCTGTAGGAGCTGCCCACAGCCGACATTGCACACTGCACCCTGAGGCACCTATTTACAGCCACAGGGGATCCTGGGCGTAGACCGGGCCCGTCTGCACCCGTCCGCAGCCAGACTAGGCCTCCTCTCTTGAAGCTAGGACCTGGAAATCCCTCATCAGAAATTAGAAGAGCCTTGCAGGAAGGTAGAACACCTCTAAATATTATATTATGGGGAAACGGAAAAATTAAGGCAGTTCTGTTACCTCACACCCCACTGTTAGCATTGACTACATGTTAGAAAGAGTTGTTGGGATAGTCTCCAATGAGATAGACCTAGTAGAGCACAGATTATCACTGGGCTCTGAGAGCTCCCCAAAGCCCCAAGCCGAAGGTGGAATGTCTAGTAAAATCAAGATAAAAAATGACCCCTTTACAACAGAGGACACTTAATTCAAGCATAAGAATTGAACATGCTCATATTTAGTACCTCTCAAGTCTGCAACATTGTAATGGACCAATGCCCTCCTGCTGCTCCAGCTGTAAAGAGGAAAAGAATAAGTGGTAAACAGATGCCCACAAAAAGGAAGCAGCCTATCCGAGTTGGCAGTCCCAATAATCGCCTTCTTACCTGGGTAAACCCAGGACAGTCAGTTTCAGCCCCTAATCCACAATCACAACACCCACCCTATACACTGACCCTAGGCACTGAGGGAACTGCTGGCCTGCTCATAGATTCCCTGATTTTTGATCAGTACTGTTCTAAACAGAATACCATACTGGATGATAAACTAAAGCCATTGCTGGAACGTCTGGTCAACATCAAGAAGAGCCAGGACATAATTCAGAACTGCTTAATGGTAGGGAATGAGGCTGGGGACAGGGACAGTCTACTCCGTTAAATACACTCTGAATAGAGCATCTACACCCCAGACTGTAAATTTACCTATAAGGGGCGGGTTAACTAATGCAGCCTTGACCGGGCAGTCCCGGAGATCAATCCAGTCAGTTAAACAAACAATCGTAGGGTACATTGTCACTGCAAATAATAAAAGCACTACACAAATGGAACTAGTACCCTCCATTGATAAAGGGGCAAGGTTGGAATTGCCTACTGCCTGCAATCGTGTCCATAACTGACCACCTGTTGTATGGTACGTTGCCAGCAAGGATCAACTGGACTTACCACCTTCAGCATAATGGTCTCAGGCAGTGTGATCCCACTAAGGGAGTCCCAAAGTAAAACATTGGGGGAACTGAGGAACAAATGTATGGACTGGTTAACTAAATACAAACATTTTAGTCCGACAAGATGTAAGGACATTTTGATGGTACGGAGGTTTGGGTGGCTTGGTCGGCAGAACAAAGATATAGAGGGCGATATCATTGCTATCAATTTTGACAGATCCTAGAGCACGGGTAATATGTTAAAACGGCAGGAGGATTGTGGTGACCCTAGTTCCAAAATCTGTTGCCTCCCTCTGGGTTATTTCTACAGACCAGTAGTACCAGGAAGTCTTTATCCCCCGCAGCTGACCACACACAGTAATAGGTTCTCCATCTTAGAAGGCCTTGATGGGTTAGACTGGCTGAGATCTAGCCCAATACATGAGGGTGGGCCCGCATTTACCAATATGGCAATTTAGTCATCCCTATAGTTCCACCAACCCACCACACTTGCAATGATAACCAAACATAAAAAATCCTGATTTGGAATGTTGTGAGTCTCCACTCTAAACGTCTGAGCCTGGAATGTCTTACCTTTATTAGACAGTTTGATATTTTAATGTTTCAAGAGACCTGGATTACCCACAAAATATTTGTTGATGGTTTTGCCTGCTATTATAACGTAGCAACACCCTCGAAATCAGGCCGTGCAGTAGGAGGGCTAGCTACTTGGGTGAATATCAAAGCAGGAGGCTGTGTGAAGGCCTTAGAGCTGTCTGATAACAACACCCAGGCAGTGAGGTACCGGAGATGCTCCACTATATATCTAATTAATTTTTACAACAATGATTTTACGAATGTGCTGAACATCAATTTTCCAATTTTGTTTGAATACATTATGTCCTTACAGAGTGCCGAAGGTTATACAAACCCCTATACCTCAGCACTCTAAAAATGCCTTCTAGTCGTCATAAATTATCATACAATTACAATTGTATATCCAGTATGACTGCTCACAGGAAACAAATCCATACATTTAGATAGTTGCACATTCTTTTTTGATATCAAATTTAACGTTACTGTCACGATCGCACTCGGTAGCCGCTGAGGGCCGGTCACTACGGAACCCGGGAGGTGAACAACGGAACATTCCCAAGAGCGAACTACAAGACCCAGACATCCCGGCCATCCCTGAGTTTCGTAATAGGTCACGAGACAGGAAGCATAAAAGACGGACACACCCTCCGGAAAACGCCGATTATTCCCGGATGTTACCCGTCAGAGAAGGTACGTGCTAACGTGCGTTCAAGAACCGGCTCCATCGTTTACCTGCGAAACAGACCTGCAGCATCGGCTTTCCCGAAGACTCCTTCGTTGGAAACTCCCGTGAAGCGCCTCAGAACTGTCCCTGTGGCGCTGTCACGCACCTCAGATCCCGTTCCTCAGAGAGAAGAGAGTGCGGTTCTCTCTCCTCGTCTCCTGCTTGGAAATTGCCAGGCGCCCTACCCGCGAAGCGTTCCTCGACTCCCGGCTCCTCCGCGAGACGAGTAGTAGCGCCACCCGACTACCATAGCCCGAAGGATTTCCGGGTCACCAGCGAGGGGTTTACTCCTCGATACCGGCCTCCCCCGGGGAGCCGCCAACACCACCTCTGCCCACAGGATTTCCGGGCCGTTGCACTTCAAGGAGATAGCGCTCCTCGGCTCACTGGATTTCCGAGCCTAGCAGTGGCAGCGCTATTGAGCTATCCTATCTTACTCACGACGTCTTCCGGGTGGAAGCGTCTCGACGCCTTGAGGCCACAGGCCCGGCCAACAACCTGCGACCCCTCCCCGAGAGACAAACGGGGCTCCCCGGAGTTCGCAGGTGGGAAGAGCACCCAGCTAGGCGGATCATACCGGACTCCGGTTAGGAGCAACCTAGCCCGGGGCATTGTCTTTCCTGTACTCCTCCTTGCTCCCTTCCAAAGAAGAAGGGGAGTCCCTTGGTATTCCCCCAACTAGGAGGGCAGAGAAATCAGGTAAGCGAGCTACACTCATAGGGGATCAGAGAGGGGGATTAGCAGAGCAGGCCCACGCTTACAGAGTGTTTTGTTTCCTTCCAGATCTCCGTCCCTGCCGTTCCTGTCCTACCTTCCCTCGCTCACCTGCCCCCTCCGTCCGAGGGTATCATACGTCCGCCGGACTAGGGGCAGATGGGAGGTGGACCCTGTTTAGCATCAGCGTCATCCTGAGGAGAGGCAACCCGAGGGGACACGACAGAATAATCGGCCCACGAATTATTCTCCTCCCGATCACGCTGATCAGACCATGGCCTCTTTAGAGGACGTGCTAGCCGCGTCAGCCCTGATGCAAGTAGAGTTGGCCGCTTCTCGGTCAGAAACGGCCGCCTTACATGCACGTATGGATCGAATGCAGAGGAACCCCTTCGATGCAGGCACCCCTTTCTCCACACAAACCCCTCAGGTAGTAGTAGAAATGCCGGCACACGTCCCCTTAGCCCCTCCTGAAAGGTTTCATGGGGACACACACAAAGTCCAAGTCTTCATGACACAAATCATGCTTCACTTCCACTGCAAGCCCAAACTGTTTCTTACCAACCAAGCCCGGGTGGCCTTCTTGATCTCTTATTTGGCGGGAGACGCAGCTCAATGGGCAGTCCCCATAGTCCGCAAGGACGAAGCTCTGCTGTATGACTGGGACGCCTTCCGCAGTGCTTTTGAGGTAACCTTTGACCGACGGGCGGACACCTTTTCGGCGGACCGCGAGTTGCTAACCCTCAGGCAAAAACCGACTGACTTTCTAGGCTATACAAACAGCTTTCGTCGGTTGGTGGCAGAAACCGACTGGCCAGAAACCAAGCAATCTGCCATCTTTTACCAAGGGCTCACCGACGATTTGAAGGACGTCATCGCCCAGATTGATCCTCAACCCCAGACCTGCTCCGCCATGATAGAACTGGCCTCCCGGTTGGAACATCGTCTCCGGGAAAGAAAAGGAGATCCCAAACGGAGAGACAAGACGCCTTCCTCATATGACAATAACCGAGCTCCTGAATACGCGGTTCCCAGATCCGACCCTATGGACATAGGGACTGTACGGGCTTCGTTGACTGTGAGCGAACGAGACCATCGCCGCAAACAAGGCCTCTGTTTGTACTGCGGTAAAAAAGGCCATTTCCTACGGGAATGCCCAGTTAGACCAAAGACGAACAAACAACGGGCCGGACAAGCGGCACTCTCCACCGACGACGGAGCTACGGGAAACGACAAGGCTTGAAGGACCAGGGAGGGAAGCCTTCAAGCCCACACTTCATCCCTTCTATGGAATCCGACAAGGAGAGAGAACCTGACCACTTCTTTATCTCTCTGAAGGCGATAATCAATCAACGCACTCGAACCATACGAGCCATGGTGGACTCCGGGGCTACGGGATGCTTTCTGGATAAGGTAGAAGCAGACAACCTCGGAATTCAGCTAACACACAAAGAGCCGCCTGAACGCGTCTTTGCTGTCGATGGGAAGGAACTGGAGTCTGGGCCCATACGATATGTTACTCCGTTTCTCTGGATAACCATAGGGAGTAACCACGGTGAATGGCTACAGTTTAACATTATTCAAGCCCCCCGATGCAAGCTCATACTTGGGTTACCATGGTTACGTAAACATGAACCAACAATTGAGTGGTCTACGAATACCATCTCGTTCTATTCCTCTTTTTGTCTCCATCGATGCGTCGGAAACACGCATTGTCAAAAGCCAAGTTCTACCCTGGCTCAACATATCGCCACGGCCGCAGAGAAGGACGTCACGCTCCCCACCTGGTACCTGTCGTATCAAGACGTGTTCAACGTTCAAAAAGCAGAGGAACTGCCCCCTCATCGGGAGTACGACTGCCGCATCGATTTGGTTCCCGGTGCGGTAATCCCGTGTGGCAGAATCTATGCCCTCACCGGGCCAGAGACCACCCACCTTAAAGAGTATCTGGACACCTACTTAAAGCTAGGTTTCATACGTCCGTCACGGTCCCCTGCCGCTTCGCCACTCTTCTTTATTCCGAAGGCCAATGGCGAGCTCCGCTGTTGCATTGACTACCGCGCCCTCAATGCTTTAACGATCAAAAACAGATACCCATTACCACTGATTCCGGTTCTGTTGGAACAGGTTCGGGAGGCGCGAATTTATACCAAGCTGGACCTCAGAGGGGCGTACCATTTGGTGAGAATGAGAGAAGGTGACGAGTGGAAAACCGCCTTTAGAACGCGGTTTGGGCTCTTCGAATACTTGGTGATGCCCTTTGGGCTTTGCAACGCCCCGGCAGCCTTCCAGTTCTTCCTCAACGAAGTACTACGGGACTTTCTGGATAGGTTTGTCGTGGTCTACATCGATGACATCCTGATATTTTCCAACACGCAGGATGAGCATGTGCTCCATGTGGGACGAGTGCTGCAAGCCTTACGGAACCACCGACTGTACTGCAAGCTCACAAAGTGTGAGTTCCACGTCGACACCGTGGAATTCCTCGGGGTACATCTGACCCCCACCGGACAGGTAATGTCCGTCCGAAAGGTGCAAGCGGTAAAACAATGGCCCCAACCAAGGTCCATCAAGGACATCCAGAGCTTCCTAGGCTTTTCGAACTTTTACCGCCGGTTCATTCACCACTTTTCGCAACTGGTTTCACCTCTCACCAAACTGACGAGGAAGAACGTGCCATTTCACTGGTCGGCCGAAGCCCAGAAATCCTTCGAAATACTCAAAGAGGCCTTCACGTCTGCTCCCATCCTACGACATGCGAAACCCGACCTTCCTTTCTTAGTGGAAACAGATGCCTCCGATATAGCAGTAGGGGCGGTTCTCTCTCAACGGCATCCAGAGACCGGCGACCTCCACCCAGTAGCTTACATGTCCCGGAAACTGAACACCGCCGAACAAAACTACTCGGTGTCAGAAAAGGAACTCCTCGCCATCAGAGACGCTTTCCTGGAGTGGCGACATTGGCTAATGGGAGCACAACATCAGGTCACGGTCTTCACAGATCACAGAAACCTCCAGTTTCTGAGGTCCGCTCGACACCTCTCTCCCCGACAACGTAGATGGATGAATTTTTTTGCCGAATATAACTTTATTGTTACATACCTCCCTGGCTCTCGAAACATCAAGGCTGATGCCTTGTCAAGACAAGACACGAAACCACTCCCGGTGGTGGAACCCGAACTGGCGATCCTCTCACCTGGACAAGTGATCGGGCGAACCGAATCGGAATCCTTCCTGCTAGAAGTAAAGCGAGGGGTCGCCTCGTTTTCTTGGATCACCTGGTTGAAAGGGCACAAGGAATGGCGTCTCCGAAACGGCATCCCCATGCGGGGCTCACAGGTACTGGTTCCCTCTCTCAAGTTACGGAAACTCGTCTTCCAGTGGTGCCATGAACTACCTAGTGCCGGGCATATGGGAGGAACGAAAACCCTTGAGAAGGTGCTAAGAAACTTCTGGTTGCCTTCGGTCAGGCCGGACATATTACTATGGGTCAGCCATTGTACAGTATGCTCCCAAATGAAATCCGACCATCGCAAGCAACAAGGCCTCTTGCGTCCGCTACCAACCCCCCGAAAACCCTGGGAGAGGATTTCAGTGGATTTCATCGTTGGACTACCAAAAGACCAGAACTGTACGGCCATAGTCGTTGTGGTCGACTACCTTACCAAAATGGGACACTTTATGGCATGTAAACAAATCCCTACTGCCGGAGTCCTTGCAAAACTGCTGCTGGTCAACATCGTACGACTACATGGACTTCCGCTTGGTATAGTGTCGGACAGGGGGTCACAATTCACTGCGAGGTTTTGGAAGGTGTGGTGTGCCGAACTAGGAATACAGTCATCCTTATCCACCAGCTTCCATCCGCAGACCGATGGGCAGACCGAAAGACTAAACCAGACCCTGAAGCAGTATCTCCGGTGTTATGTGGACCACGCTTCCAACGCTTGGGTGGACTGGTTATGGATAGCAGAAGTGGCATATAACGATTCCATACATACCTCCACACAACAAACCCCGTACTTTCTCTCCTCAGGGTTCCATCCCAGGTTCACCCCATTTCAACTCCCTCACACTAATCTCAACATTCCAGAGGTCCAAGACAGGCTAACCACACTTCGTCTAACCCTCAAAAAGGCACACAAAAGCCTTCACGAGGCGAAAGCGAGATACAAACACCAGGCAGACAAACGCCGTAGACCCAATCCGGTGTACCATAAGGGGGATAGAGTATGGCTGTCCACTAAACACATAAGATTCAGACGTCCCAGCATTTTCAACCCGAAGTTCATAGGCCCTTATCAGGTCCTCAGGCACGTCAACCCCGTGGCTGTACAATTGAAGCTTCCTGCTCATTTACGTATCCACCCTGTTTTCCATGTCTCCTTGCTCAAACCCTCGCATGGCCCCGTCCGGAGACTACCGGCTCCCATATGGGTCCACCATGAACGTGAATACGTGGTGCAGCGGGTGCTGGTCTCCAAAAAGGTGCGAGGTAAGCTCTGGTATCTCCTGGCTTGGAAAGGGTATGGGCCTGAGGAGAACTCTTGGGAACCGGCGGCGTCGATCCACGCAGACCGTCTGGTGGCGGCCTTCCATCGCAGGTGCCCTGACAAACCTGGTCCCCCGCTCAGCGCCCGTGAGGGGTGAGAGGGGATGTGCTGTCACGATCGCACTTGGTAGCCGCTGAGGGCCGGTCACTACGGAACCCGGGAGGTAAACAACGGAACATTCCCAAGAGCGAACTACAAGACCCAGACATCCCGGCCATCCCTGAGTTTCATAATAGGTCACGAGACAGGAAGCATAAAAGACGGACACACCCTCCGGAAAACGCCGATTATTCCCGGATGTTACCCGTCAGAGAAGGTACGTGCTAACGTGCGTTCAAGAACCGGCTCCATCGTTTACCTGCGAAACAGACCTGCAGCATCGGCTTTCCCGAAGACTCCTTCGTTGGAAACTCCCGTGAAGCGCCTCAGAACTGTCCCTGTGGCGCTGTCACGCACCTCAGATCCCGTTCCTCAGAGAGAAGAGAGTGCGGTTCTCTCTCCTCGTCTCCCGCTTGGAAATTGCCAGGCGCCCTACCCGCGAAGCGTTCCTCGACTCCCGGCTCCTCCGCGAGACGAGTAGTAGCGCCACCCGACTACCATAGCCCGAAGGATTTCCGGGTCACCAGCGAGGGGTTTACTCCTCGATACCGGCCTCCCCCGGGGAGCCGCCAACACCACCTCTGCCCACAGGATTTCCGGGCCGTTGCACTTCAAGGAGATAGCGCTCCTCGGCTCACTGGATTTCCGAGCCTAGCAGTGGCAGCGCTATTGAGCTATCCTATCTTACTCACGACGTCTTCCGGGTGGAAGCGTCTCGACGCCTTGAGGCCACAGGCCCGGCCAACAACCTGCGACCCCTCCCCGAGAGACAAACGGGGCTCCCCGGAGTTCGCAGGTGGGAAGAGCACCCAGCTAGGCGGATCATACCGGACTCCGGTTAGGAGCAACCTAGCCCGGGGCATTGTCTTTCCTGTACTCCTCCTTGCTCCCTTCCAAAGAAGAAGGGGAGTCCCTTGGTATTCCCACAACTAGGAGGGCGGAGAAATCAGGTAAGCGAGCTACACTCATAGGGGATCAGAGAGGGGGATTAGCAGAGCAGGCCCACGCTTACAGAGTGTTTTGTTTCCTTCCAGATCTCCGTCCCTGCCGTTCCTGTCCTACCTTCCCTCGCTCACCTGCCCCCTCCGTCCGAGGGTATCATACGTCCGCCGGACTAGGGGCAGATGGGAGGTGGACCCTGTTTAGCATCAGCGTCATCCTGAGGAGAGGCAACCCGAGGGGACACGACAGTTACATACAAAAAGTGTAAAACCAATAGCTAGGGTGAAATACAAAATACAAGTAAATGTTTCTTGACATATGTTCTATTGTCATTCGTAAATACGCGGAAGTTGAGACCATATGGCCCCGCTGTTGAAAATGATGGAAAAAAACAGCAGACACATGTTTCGTTACACAGTAACTTCTTCAAGGCTTTACATGTAGAAATTGTTGAATCAAAAAAGGAGGATAAGATGCTAGTGTTCAAATCTTATGGAAGCGGTAGATACGAACGATCCTTAGGAATGGTCAATATTGAATCTCAGGCCAATCATCTAGAAAGACTCCCAAAGCAGAGTAATAGTCTGGAGGGAATCGCTGGATGATGTATATTTCTCTTGATAGAATAAGGCACCTGTCAAAAAATCCCCAACGATAAGAGCGTTCACTCAAGGGCGAGGAATGTTGGTGGCCAATATTTCTCTTAGACTAGATGCGTATTCTATAATATAAAATTCTCCCGCTTCCTTTCCGCTGAATAGAGGTCACAGTAATCTATATCTAATGGTCGTGCATTGCGACGAAATTTGAGGCTATAATAGGCCTCCTCAGAAACGGCACGAACACGGTAATGTAGCGTCGTGTCCTCAGTATAAAGGACAAATAACGAGCCCAGCAGTGTTTATATATCACTGCCTACACGGGAGTTCCTAGGAACTTTTTGTGTTGTGACATCTATGGTAGTGGGGTGTTTCTATTTGAATACCTTGAGTGGCACCAATACTATACGAATATATTGACTAATTGAAGTAACCAACTTTCCGTGACTGATGTGCATTCCTGTTATACCATCACTACCTTTTTCAGAGTGCCGAAGGTGTTAGCAGCCACTTGGCCTGTTTTTGTTTGGGCGGTGATTTTAATGCTAGTTTGAGTTCTGCTCACATCCATTCCTTTTCCCCGAATACTACTGCCTGCATCAATACTTCTTCATGTGTACAGACTAGATCCGGCATTAGGAGAATTGAGCTGGCATAATTTTTGGCTAGTTGTGAATTATACAAGATTATGGATATGGAGCCAAGGCTACATGTCAACAATTGACTATCTTTTTGTATCACCAAATCTAGAGGGCTTGCTGCTAGCAGGAAAAGTTATTGCGTCTGGTTTTGAAGATCACAACCCAACTGAGGTTGTCCTCTCCCTGACGACCAGATGACACTATTTGATGGAAATTGGAGCAAGTAGCCTTGAACCCTCATAGTATGGTTTTAGATTTATATGGAAGGCAGTTGCGCCTGCGATTCTATTCCAGAAAGTTATTAAAGATAACTTCCTGGTAGTTATGGCATGCCTTAGCGTAAAGCATACGGCCCATCCAGTGACTACGCCTTTGAACGACTCTGCTCTCTTGTTAAGAAAGAGCTTATGATACCTATAAGACCACACAGCAGTAAACCAAAATGATCTAGCCAGGAATGCTCTATTGCCAACTGCTAACTATGTCACGCTCTTAAGGCCTCCCCAAGAATATGCAGGAGGTCAGAGGCCTATGGGAGACTTATAAGCAAGTACCCGTTGCAAGAAAAACGGAAGTCCTAGACCGGCAATGGGACTCCCTAGCTTTGGCTGCCAAGAACAAGAATAGCAAACATTTCTGGGCATCAGTAAAAGAAATAAAACAGTTTAAACAGGCATAGGGAAAAATTATCTGTAACATACCTAGTGAGGCCAATGAACATCACTTTTCAAACATCTACGCACTAGTCCCCACAGACTCTGAATATACACCGCCCACAAACATTACCCCAATAAAGTTTACTCTGTGGGAAGTCGAGAGGGCTATAAATCAGAGTATTGTGGGAAAGGCCACAGGTCCCTATGGGGTACCGGTTGATCTTTTTAAATATAACCCAGGCTTTTAGGCCCGCTGCTATTGATCGTCTTTTACAGTTTAGGGTACCCTCTCGTACCAAGCATATGGTCAACCTCAATATTAGTGCCAATCTTTAAAAAGGGAGATCACTCAGAGCCAAGCTGTTACAGGCCAATCTCATTAATTGCTACTACACAAAATATTCAAGGGCCCTATACAATTGAAATAAGGAATGGGCAAATGAAAAAGCAATTTTTTACCGATGTCAGTATGGCTTTAGATCAAAGATTGGCACAATAGAGCAGTGTCTCAATATTAATCTATTGATTGGCAAAAATACGATAGCACAAAACTCCCCTATATATCTGGCATTCATGGGCCTGACCACAGCATTTGATAGTATAAACCATTTGAAGCTGTGGCCCACTCTTGTAAGCCTTGGTATGGATGCATCACTGGTGCACTTTATAGCCTATTTGCACAGAGACATGAATGCCAGAATAAGAATAAATACTGAAGGGGAGGTGTCCAGGGCAATTTGAATTTTTAGGGGAGTAAGACAGGGGTGTGTTTTAGCGCCACTTTTATTTATTTTATACACAAATGATCTTCACCTATTTTTACTTACTACTACCCCTTATGTGCCCAAGGTTAAGGGCTCCTTCCTTCCCTCGCTGTTGTATGCTGATGATGCAATTTTATGGCACATACCCCAAGGGCCTTATGACAGTTAGTGTTCGGATTTGTACGTTTTATGAAATCCCTGGATTTACACACCAATTTTAATAAATCTTAAATAATGACCTGTGGCCTGGAGAAACCAAACCTGGAAACACTTAAGGTGGGGGAGGGTTCTCTAAAATGCACTCCCACTTTCTGGGAATAACGTTTACAGATAATTGCTTATGGACTGAACATGTTACACAGAGCAGCAATAAATTATCAAGAACAGTTAACTCGCTGCTTAGCTTGCCACAGCCAAGGAAGGTAGGAGCCCTTCTCTCTCTTCTGCAGATTTTAAAAATATAGTGTAGACCAACAGCCACCTATGGGGCATAGGTATGGGGCATTAATAAGTGTAATTCAATTCAAGTGGAAGATAACAGGTTTTGCAGAAGATTATTAGGGGTTCCTATTTCCTCATCTAATATTATTTCCCAGAGTGAATTGAATATCCCGTATATTGAGGATTACATATACGCCTGACCTCCACTATTATGGCTCGCACTATTGAGGAATACGAGGGTATGTCTCACTAAAGACATTATTCGAGCCTGTCTCGCATGTGAAAAAGGCAAGAGCATTCCATAGCGGGCAACCGTGAAATCTTGCCTACGGAACGTAGGCTACCAACACTTATTTGAAAACCCTGGAGGATCGCCAATTGTTAGCAATAAGGAGCTTCAAATGGGCCTATATAAATCTCTCAATGCTGACAGATTGGAAATGGAGGTTTTAAAGTCAAGTGTAGCAGCATCTATGAATTTACGAGTGGACAGATTACTTGCAATGTACTTAACAAAATTGGGGGGGTTGGGAAAGATGTTTGTTGTTTCGATTCAGGGCTGACACTGTGAAATATATGCTATGCTACCCCCTAGGATTTGGGGGAAACTTGGACTCTACCCCCTGCCCATATATTGGGAGTTCAGGCTAATCACTGCTACACTTTTTATTCTTTTGTGGTTTTTACAATTTACACTAAAACAGTCTCACTTCCCTTAAATAAAAGGTTTGCCACCAGTGACTATGGAGATGCATACAGGAAGTTGCTTCAATTCTCTGATGACACAAGCATTTTTTTCTGTGGGAATGTTCCTGAAACTGCAGTTCGGGCACGTATGTCAATGAACACAGATTAGCAGTGGCCCATAGTTGGTTTAATGTACATGGTCATGAATTTTAATCATAATATTTTATATAGAATATTAGTTTTAATGCTTTGGGGGATTTCAAAATGTATTGTTAAGGACACCTTGGTAGCAGAAAAGAGCAAACTGAATTGTATACGTGAGGGTAGCATCAGGTTGTTTTGATCATTAACATGGCAGTCCATTGAGCAGCTTTTTATTTTCGGGTTCAAAGAGCCTGCGCTGCTCATCTCAACATTCTTACTTTTTACCATTGGGAGCGGGCACTGTGAAATGAGATATTGTTTTAAAATGTTACTTTTTTACTATGTACTTTTATGGTTTCCCTTGTGTAAACCAAGTGTAAAGACAAAAAATGAAAATGAAATGAAGTCCAGCTCCTGTGTGGCAAAGTCGGGTTGCGCACGGTTCACGCAACAGCCCCCCGGCAGGTGCAGGGTCTCTCCTCCGAGCAGCACTGTCGGTTCCTTCCAGCGATCGGAGCTATACCTGGTCTGCAAACATGAGTGAAGTACCTCCTCCCCTAATGGGTAGGGTAAATTCTCCAGCCCCCAACTGGAGCCCCAGCGAGGGTTCGGCATCTTCTGTGGCTTCCTTGTGGTCCTCTGGAAATCAGTCAGTTGCAGATCAGAGTGTGCTTGCTTGACCCGCCTGTCACAGCAGTAATTCTCCCCTCCCTGCCAAGACCCGAACTGAGCACTCGGTCACAGTGGTTCTGGCAACCTCTCCTGGTATACGGGGTTGCCGTGTTACTCATGATCTGGGCCCTGACTCTTGCGGAGCTAGCAAACTCACCATGGTGACCCCTCCTGGCATGTGAAGTCGTCGATTTCGGCAGACAAGTCTCAAGCTCCAGACCCAAATAAGTTCAATGGTGGCCCCCTCTGGCACCCTGTCTGACTGCTTGACAATTGACGAATTTTGGGGTCTCAACCTACCCTTCTTATAAACCTTTTCCAGACAAAACCTATAATTTAGGGTCTGAGGCTTTGAAGATGTATATTGGGGTTATGCTTCTTTTAAAACATACATTTCTCTTTTTCTTATTTCCTTTTGAAAGTTATATTAGAAAATGGAAGGAGTGGACAAGTGATCCGTAAACAATAAATTATTGTAGTCCAAGAAAAATTATTTTCTGTAGTCCAAGAGATTTCTTCCAAATAGATTCTTATTCTTTCAAATTATTTTCAATTTGGTGCTACAACACATTCTTAGAAGTCCAAACAAAATCTTAATTATACATAAACACAGCCAACGTGTTTCGTCCCCTTTGGGACCTCATCAGGGCTGCAAGAATAGAAAAGAAAATATCACTGAAAAATACATCATACATCTCTATATCCCAAGTCCAGCTGACAGTCAAATTGATATTGTTTAATACATCTACAACCTCTGAGACCTGCCTATATAACAATCTTAAATTTGATGAATTTACCCAAATACATAATCACTCAGTTTTAAAAGAACAACATCATAATTTATCATGTTATGGTTTATGCCACTGATTAGACCATTAGTCCTCTCAGAACCCAGCCTATCATTCCTTCTTAGTAAACTTTTTTTTATATAAATCATTACCTGATTTTGATCATAGCTCATTGTAGTATCTGAAAAATGAAATATCACATACCTCCTAAATAGTAACACGATGGTGTAAAATATCAGTCACGGAAGGGTACCAGTATCATCAAAGTATGTTGTTTTCTCTTCGAGTTAAATTTTATCTAGTTGAAATAAAACATGATACTCAATTATTTCCTATTTACAATTAGTTTATTATATTTAGCTATTCCATTTGTTCTTATTGTCGCTAATTGTTATTTCCTTATAATATCCTATCACATACCTCCTATAATTGACGCGGTGGTATGAAATATCAGTTATTATTAGGCACTAGTATCATCCAGGTCTTTAGTTTTCCCATCAAAATAAAACTTTTCTAAAAAAAAAGTGTGAAACATAATAATCAGTTATTCTCATACTACTATTTACTTTGGTATTCCTATTCAACAATCCTTAGTCCTCACCTCATTCTATATCCGTTCTAGTCAATTAAATGGTATCCTCCACGCAATGAACCCTATAACAATATATCATAAATAGGACCAAATCAGTATTCCTTTCTAAACTTATTTAAACAAAATATCAACTTGTTTAAGGCCGAATATTCATATGTATCCACATACCTTTAATTCTAACAATAGCTTCCTCGATGCCTCCACTTCCAATCGAATATCACCGCTTAACCCAGTATCTTTAGCGTTTCCTTTTTATATTTCTATTCCGCCAATCACATTTCCCGCCTTCCATCTCCTAATTATCTTAAACTGTTTCCTCTCCGGTCCGTGAGCTGCTAACCAATCAAAATCATTATTTTAGCCTGCTCCTGCTAACGCCAGTCCTGGTACGTCCTGTCCAATCGGAAACGTATTCCTAATACACCATTGACCAATCATATTCCCTGGTCACTAAGCCTGCTATTTGCATAAGACACGATTGTTTCCCATTCAGTCCGCATGTCGTTGGCCGATCAAATCTATTGTGTTACAATGCTTGTCATTCCTGGAATCAGTAACCCTGTATGCTCTTTTTATTATTAACACCAATGCATACCTCTGTTGCTAAAAACCGTTTAACGGCATATAATTAGTAAAACGTGGCTGATTTCCCCACGCTATCTATTCACATATTCGTAATTCATTAAGTCTTTTTTTTTTTAAATTCTTTTTATTTGCATTTTCAACAACAAGACAAACACAACTCACTGCAGCGTAAGTATAAAATGAGATTGACAGCACAGCTCCCCACCAAAACAACAGTATCAATATTACACCAGGGTGCCATCTCGTCATTTCACAGTAAGTCCCGCACGGTCCTCCCACCTCCGCCCGCACCCAGTCCGCATTGTTCCCACAGTACAGTCGATGACCTCGGCACTTCAGTATGTAACTGGTCTCCGGCTCCCCCCGGCCCCCATCAATAAGAAGCACTTTTTCACAGCTCTCGAATCGTAGTGTGAGTCAACCAGTGTGTGAATGGTTCCCATATGTCCTTCGGCCGCGAGCGCGCTGGTAAGAGCTCCCCGTATAGCGCGAGTTGCGTCTGGCAGTGCACCACGCTTTTAATCCACTCCCTAATGTGAGGCGATGTGCCAGCTCCCCAGTGCAGCGCAACCTGTCGTTTGGCGAGCAGGATTAGCAGTGCCGGCAGTTTTCGGTGTTTAGGCTTGACCATGTGTAAAATCCCTAGTAATGTAGTCTGTAGAGTGCAGGGGATCTGCAGGTCGGTAATTGAATTCACCAGCTCCATCACCGTTACCCAGAATGTGGCCAATGCGGGACATTCCCACGCCATATGTAAAAACGTAGCTCCACGTGCGTCGCAGCGCCAGAAGTTGTCTGCGTCCCGCAGGCCCATGCGATGTAGCCGACTAGGCGTGCGGTAGACCATGTGTATGTATTTAAAATGTATCAATCAGAGACGATAATTAGGGGAAAGGGCCTCAAGCTGTCTACAGCACATATCCCAGTGGTCATCAGTGAGTACGGTGCCCAATTCCGTATCCCATAGGCAGCGCGCCGCCGGAACCACAATCGGACTAGCGCTTTGCATGCAACTGTATAATCGGGACACAAGTTTACGTCCCGACTCCACTCTGAGTACATTCTCTAGGGCCAGCAAGTCCGGCGGCGGCGCCGGAAATGTAGGAAATAGCTTCTGACATGTATGTCTCAGCTGATAGTAGAGCAATGTGTCAAGCATCGTTGGTGCCTCTGTGCCGCACAATCGTTCCAGCGTGACGAAAGTGTCCCCCGGGAAGAGGTCCCCCCCGTCCGAAGGCCGCGTGAGGCCGCACGTTCCCTAGTTTTCATGTGTTGCAGCGGGGGCCACATGGGGTTCCCGCGCAGTGGCACCGATCTGGTATAGAGATGGTCCAGCTTTGCTCGTCGACGGAGCCCATCCCAGGCCCACTTAAGCGCGTGTACAGTATCAATGTCTGTGCATCTCCTCTTGTGCGGTGCATATAGGGCCGTGCTGAGCGGCAGTGGGGCAGCCCTATCCATCTCTATGGCCACATGTGGCTGGAAGGGCGTAGGGTGCACCCAGTAGTGCAAGAACTGTGCTTGTGCACAGTAAGCATATAGCGTGAAATCCGGCGCCGCCAGACCACCTTGCCTCTGCGGGAGAGTGAGGGTCTCCCAGGCCACTCTCGGCTGCCCGCCACCCCACGCCAATTCTATCATCCGCGAGCGCACTTGGTTCAGGAAATGCGCAGTCAGAGGCATCGGGATATTAACGAATAAATACAGAAGCTTAGGTAGGAGCACCATTTTTGCCACCGCTATGCGCCCTGCCAGCGAAAGGGGCAAGTGTTTCCAGCGGCCAACCTTTTCCTCTATCCACGCAAGGGCACGTCCATAGTTTTCCGACCACAGCTCCTGCATGTCCGTACTGATCCATGCCCCCAGATATCGCACGGGGCCAGTCGCCCATTTCAACGGGCAGTCCGGAGTGAATCGGGACGTTCCAGTCGTCAGGGGCAAACTTCTCCCAGTTTATAGTCACCCCGGACAGCCGGCCATAGGTCATCAACTCTCCTGTCATGGGGGAGAGATTTACATGAGGATCGACCACATATAGTGTTATGTCGTCCACGTACATAGAAACGGTCAGAGCCCGGGAAGAGAACCCAATGCCTCTAGCCGCATGATGCTGCCTAATACGGGCCGCCAATGGCTCGGTAGCAATCGCAAACAGCAGGGGCGACAGGGGGCAGCCCTGTCTAGTGCCCCTGCTAATGGCAAAGGGCTCAGATATAAGTCCGTTCACTCGTACTCGGGCAGTGATGGTAGTGTAGAGTAATCTAATATAACGAATAAAGGCCTCACTCATCCCCATGCGCTGAAGTAACGGAAACAGGAAACCCCACTCCAAAGAGTCGAACGTTTACGTGGCGTCCAGTAGCACCACTGCGGCCTTTACGTGCGGGGCCAAATAGTGCAATACCCCAAAGAGGGTTCGAAGGTTATGAGTCGTGGAGCAGCCCGGCACAAAGCCTGATTGATCTGGGCGTATCATGAGGGGCAGTACTGGCTGTAGTCGCATCGCGAGCATTTTGGCGAAGATTTTCACATCAGTGTTGATTAAGGATAATGGCCTATATGAGTCGCATTTCTGGGCATCTTTATCCGGCTTTAAAAGTGCGATTACGATGGCCTCTCTCATTGACGCTGGGAGCATGCCCGCCTCAACCGACTCCGCATAGACGGCCAACAGCCTGGGGGCCAGGAGTTCAGCGTATTCCTTATAAAACTGCGCCGGCAGGCCATCCGGTCCTGGCGCCTTTCCGGCCGCCAAGGAGCCTATGGCGTCCTTTACATCGTCCACTTCAAAGGGTCGATCGAAATATCCCTTTTGGTGCGCAGTGAACCAGATCAGCTGCACCGTGTCCAGGTAATCAGACAAGTCCTCCAGTGGGGGACCTCCCTTTGATCGGTACAAGTCTTTATAGAATGTCCGAAATGTGTCCAGAACTTCTGGAGGAGTGTAGACAGGTTGACCATGCGCCGTCTCGATTGATGGGATGTAAGAGGAAGCCCTTTGCGTAACAGATTGGCGAGCGTTTTGCCCGGGCGATCTCCCTCACCATAGCGGCGGGCCGACACATGTTTAGTTAGAAATTTGAGTTCCCTATTCGCCTCAGTCTGGTATGCCGTAAGGGTAGTGCGCATATCCGCCAGCGTTGCCGCCGAGGGGTCAGAGCAGTACTGCACCTCCAGGGCATGTAGTCGATCCTCCAGCCCCTTTAGCGTGTTTCGTATGGTCTTCAGCACTCTGGCTTGTCCCGCAATGCAATGGCCTCTTATAACCACCTTGAAGGCGTCCCACAGGGTGCCCACAGATGATACCGAGTTCGTGTTAAGATCGAAATAGTCGAGGATGTGCTGATGTATTTCTTCACAAAATACCTGATCTAACAAGGCCTGCGGCGGCAATCGCCATGCGAAGGGAGTGACGTATGGCTGGGGGACTCGCAGCAGCAGCTCAACAGGGGAATGGTCGGAGAGGGTGCGCGCTCTGTGAGAAACTTCCGTTACCCAAGCATGTACATGTGGGGCCAACAGCCAAAAATCTAGTCTGGACCAGGCCTTCCTGTGTGGGGTGAAGCAAGTGCCCTTCCGCGACGCGGGGTGCAGTATCCGCCACGAGTCCAGCAAATTGTAGTCTTCCATAAGACCTCGGAGAGTGTCCGCCGCGTGTGGGTGATGTGTGCGAGCGGCCCCTTCTCTATCTAGTTCCAACGAAAGGACCACATTAAAATCTCCGCCCCAAATATACGCCCCCACGCCCATGGATTGCGCCTTAAGCCACACTTGCCGGAAGAAACCTGGGTCATCCGAGTTGGGGCCATAAGTATTGATGAGTATAACCTGCTGGTTAAATAATTTCCCCATGTATCTCCCCTCGGAGTCTGCGTGCGCCCTCAGTGTCTGCCAGGGCAGGCCCCTCCGAATCAAAATGGCCACTCCCCGGGAATAGCTGAAATAGCCGGAAGTGTGCACCTCGCCCCATCTGGTATGCCTAAGCCGCTCCCCGGCTCCCTGCAATAGGTGGGTCTCCTGTAGGAAACAGATGTCTATATGGTGTCTGGCCAAGTGTGCCTGAGTCAGTCGGACCTTGCGGTGGTCATTTAGACCGCGAATATTCCATGTAAGGCAGCGCAGCGCGGTCAGAGATGTGTATGTGCCCTACGTAGCGGTGTGTCTGTTCGCGGCACAAGAGGTGGGGCGTGCGGTGAAAGTCGTAGCGTACAATATCTAGCACCCAATAGCCATGCGGGCATGGTAGGGAACAACGCCGCTCTATCAGTAAGTCGTGGAAGCGAATGCTGCAGTACATCAACACAAACCAACAAAAAATATACCCTCCCACCTCCCACTCCAACCCCCAATCAGGTTGAGATTCATCGCCCCCCCCTCAAACAAACCCAACAAAAACTTTCCTGTGACAGTAGCATGGGAATCATCCCGGTGAGGGCGTGGGGTCCCCGGCACACTCCCCCGTCTGTAAGTGACAGGGTGGCCGAACATTTTCGCCTTCTACATTTACAATCAGTCTAGGGCCATCAGGACATACCCCGCGTAGCATCCACCATAACCTTAGCTCACGGCCACAAAAGTGACATCAGAGTCCGCCCCACGGCCAATCATCTCCGTCAGTCCAGGTCCGCGTCTATTGCCAGTTTCAGACCGCAGGCAAACACTGGGAATGAAAACGGCATATGCTGAACCTAGAACCCGCAGGGCGGCAGGCAGCACTGTGATCAGCCATAGTGCTCGGATCCGCACACTTAACTATTCAATGTCGCTCAGCTGGCCAGACGGGGGGGTTCCCCGGCCATCGCTCAGTTCCCGATGGGTTTGTTCTGTCTGTTGTTTTAACGCCTCCTTCGCCTCCGTGAAGATCACCGGCTTCCCTTTGATTTGAACCCTTAGCTTGGCAGGGTACAGCATGGCATACTTGGTCCCCACTTTTTGGAAGATCTTTTTGGCTGGCAAGAACTCACGCCGTGCAGTCTGCACAGCTTGCGTAAAGTCCGGGTATAAGGAGATAGCCATGTTTTGGAAGGTTAATTCGCCTTTTTCACGGGATAACCTCAAGATCGTATCTCTGTCTCTGTAATTCAGAACTCGGGCCAGAATCGGGCGAGGTGGCGCTCCCGGCACTGGGCGCGGGCCCTTCGTCCGATGCGCGCGCTCGATCAGAAACATGGCCGACAGGTCAGTTCCAAACAACTCACGAAACATACCTTCCACGAAGTGTTCCATATTGCTAATATTGGTGGATTCCGCAATCCCAATAATCCGTATGTTATTTCTACGGGAGCGGGCTTCCAAATCCTCGTTGCGCCCACGTATTACTTCCAGTACTTTATCCATGCGCAACAGTTGTTCTCGAGTGTCGCTGTGTCCCTCCTCGCATTCCGCAATCCGCGTCTCCGCTGCCGCCAGTCGCTCCACGTGTTGATCAACTCTGTAGGACATGCCGTCCATATGTTGTGCCATGGAGTCCAATTTAGTGTCTATGTCTTTGAGGCATCCCTTGAGGTCGTGAAACATACTCCTGACGTCGTCTTCTGGCGTGGGCTCCATCTGTGTCTCAGGGACCACTGTCTGAGACATGCGGGTCCTCTCAGCGCTCCGGGCTGTGCGCCATTCAAAATGCAGTTTCAGCTGCTTGGCATCTGTCTTCCCCATGATGGTTTAGGGGAGACACCTCAGGGGGGCACCAGGGGGGGGGGGCACCAATTGGCCACCAATTGGCCACGTCTGTGGGTCGCCCTCGTTCTGATCGGTGTGGCTGGCACGTGGCCGTACTCTCGCCCGGCCCCACAGCCCCCCGCCGTGTAGATAATCCCGTGCAAGCCGTTCAAGCCCAGTGATTCACCAGAACGCGCTATCTGTAGGCCTATGGCGGCGTCCTCGCCACAGCGTCAGCGCAGTATCAGGATAGGCACTCTGGGCAGGGCAATCTAATCTAGCACTGCATTCAACGCGCAGTAGCACCAGTCCGCAATCTTCCGCTTCACAGGCTATGAACAGTTGCAGCCATGCAGTCAGGCGCTGTAGATATGCAGGTCTGTGCACTCCTCCAGGCATCAGCAGTCATTTCTCCCCATGGTGGCGTGTATTGCAGCAAGCACAGTTCGCCAGGGCGCTCTCCCTCACTCCCAGGGCCTCTGCAGCACGCAGCTCACCTCACCATGCGCCTCACCTTCGTCAACGCCGGCCTGCAGGCTGACGGCCAGTCGGATGGTCCGCTTCAGCAGCCCCGCCACACACGGCGAGCCAGTCTCACTCCCGCGCCCCGTCTGGGCTGCGCAGCTCCGCGCGTCGGGTCACAGGCCCGCAACCGGGGACTCGAGTATCTCCTCTGCCCGCCCAGCGAGGCGTGCGCAGACCGCCGACGCAGCGAAGGCCCCAGCGTCCGATTGCCGCCGCCGATTTCAGTCACGGTGGCCGCCTCCGGAGCCGCGGCGCGTAGGCACTCCCCTCCGCAGATTTATTTCGTAGATATGAAGACTTTAGGCGGATTGGTGTCCGGATTGTGTGTTCGGCCGGCGGAGCCCCGTTACTCGGCGGCCATCTTGCGGCTCGGCTCGGCCACGCCCCCGTAATTCATTAAGTCTTAAATTAATTCACATTACGAATACTTCCTGCCCGATCCGTATCACAGCGGCCGATCAAATCGGGCATATTCCAGTATGTTCTCGTCAGCAAAATGATAATGTTATCTTGTATCTTTATAGCTTCAGCGTTGAATTTTATTACTAATCCCCATCAGTGGCCACTAAATATGATAGCGGCAAAACTCTCCCACTCCACTAACCAATCTCAAACGTTCTTGTCTGCTTATTCAACCAACCAATCAGAGTAGTCGTGTTACCAGTACTGCGCCGTAAACACCACACATATAACAAGCAAATGTATCCTTGATTTAAAGTCCATTATCAGTCCAAAAAAACATACCCACTCACTGATTAAAAATACATCCTCATTCTATATACGTATCACAAGTTGATATCCCATTCTAATGTAAACTATTTAAATAATTTGTTCCTCAAATGATGAGATGAAGCAACCATTTACTATGTACATTTATCATGTATGCCAATATTGTAAAACTAACTCCTAATAGTTGTGACCAAATCGTCAAGCGTATACAGACCCACATTTTTTTACGTTTAATTAACAGTTTCATCATTCCAAGAAATAATGTAGCTCTGTATCACTATTAAGTCCCAGCTCTAACGATCTACACCGACTTATCCATCTTGCTTCATTTTGTCTAATTCTAAGTTCCCAATTTCCTCCTCTTTTTCTTGGTACGATTCTCTGAATACCATGAAACTTGATGCCACTCTCCCCAGGATGTTTCTCCTTAATATGTAAATACAGTGGGGATCTATTATCATGATTCATTATTGATCTTCTATGTTCTTGAATCCGAAGCTTTAAACTACGCTTGGTACTACCAATATAGATCCTTCCACAAGCGCATATTATGGCATAGATCACGCCCACACTATTACAATTGATAAATTCCTTAATAGTGTATCTTTTCACAGTGTCATACATAAAGTTTTTAATCTTGTTAATGCCAAAGTCACACACATTACAGGAACCACATGCAAAGAAACCATTCGACGGCTTGGGCAACCAATTTGCATTTGTTTTTGCTATCAGTTCAATATAATTCCTTGTGATCATTTCTCTTATAGTTGGACTGCGTTTATATATCACCCCAGGTTTATCCCCAATGATATTGGTTAAACCCGGTACGCCTTTCAATAGACCCCAATTTCTTCCCAAAGCCTTAAAAATTTCATTTTTTTGTGAACAGTAAGTTGCCACAAATTATATTCGATCAGCAGAGTTGCTTCTGTCTTTCTGTACCAAGGTGGTATTTCTCTCAACCTTCATTATCTTGCCCCTGGCTTTATTCAGAATATTTTTGGCATATTCTCTCTGTGATAATCGTTTGTGGAGATTATCCAATTCCTTAATGAAATCAGTTTGTAAACTGCAATTCCTGCGTATCCTTATCATCTCCCCATAAGGGATCCCTCCGATCACCGAAACTGGGTGAGCACTTTCCGCCCTCAGAATAGAATTAGTAGCAGTGCTTTTTCTGAATTATTTGCTATTAATGGCATCTCCATCAATGAATAGTTCCACATCAAAAAAATGTATCCTTTCTGAACTACATCCCATTGTAAAAGTAATATTAAAATTATTACAATTGAGATATTGCAAATACTCATTCAGTTTCTCTGTGTTTCCTCTCCAAATCATTAAAACATCATCAATAAAGTGGACCCAAAATAGAATATAATCAGTCCATTCTGAGGCACCACGACCCCAGGCATGCTCCCTCTCATACCAACCCATAAAGCGGTTGGCATAAGAGGGAGCAAACCTGGAACCCATCGCTGTCCCCCTAATCTGATGAAACCACTCATCCTCAAATAGGAAAAAATTGTTATTTAGTATCAATTGACTCATTTCTACTAGCATCATAGAGTGGTCCCTCAAACTCGCACTGTGACTGCTTAGGAAGTAATTCAATGCCTCCACACCTCTCCCATGATCAATGATCAATACATGTGTAGAGTCCAACCACATCTAATGTGACTAGACTCATGCCCTGTTCCCATTAAATGTCCTGTAATTTATTTAGAACATCCAGAGTGTCCCTTATGTGAGAAGGTAAGTTCGCCACCAATGGTTTTAAAAACATATCAACGAATTCTGACAAATGCTCAGTCATGCTTCCAATACCCGATACTATCGGTCTCCCTGGCGGGTCAGTTCTGGATTTGTGCACCTTAGGCAGAGTATAAATAAACGGGAAGGTAGGATTTCTTATATACAAATACTTGAATTCTGCCTCATCTATTATACCCTCCTCTTTCCATTCAAAAAACCTTTCTAAAATACGTTTGTTGGCTTGCTCAATGGGATTAACATTCAGTTTCACATAACAACTAATGTCATTCAGTTGCCTACGTATCTCTCTACTGTAATCCCTTCTATCCATGATGACAATATTTCCGCCCTTGTCGGCTTCTCGAATAATTATACTATCATCCAATCTCAGATTTTTTAAGGCTATTCTTTGATCATATGTCAAATTATCCTTTGCTTTAAAATACCATTTATCTTTGTTGTCACGATCCTCCAATTTGTGAAATTCCTTGATAGTACGTTTAACATACATGTCAATCGCTGCAAATTGAATTCCCTGTGGTGTGAATTTAGATTGAGGCTTCAAACCACTCGTACAACTGTAATCTGTTGTCACATTCAATAATGAGGCAATATCACCCTCCCCAAATCTCTCACCCTCAGTCAGTGACATAAGTAATTGAACATCACGGAACTCTGCTATTGTCATGTCTGATCTTTTAATTTTGGAACATACATTTACATTTTTATCCATTGTAGAGAAAAAACTCTTCAATTTCAATATTCTTGAAAATTTAAACAAATCAATCTCTAGTTACGCAAAGTTACAATGGTTCACAGGGCAAAATGATAATCCTTTTTTAAGAACATTTAACTCCTCCGAGCTCAAAATTCTGTTAGGGAGATTAATAACCTCCAATTCATTCTCCAATGTATCATTAATAACCATACCCTCTTCAACAGTAGTCTTGACCTTGTCCTGACTGTGGGTTTCTATCCTTGTATTTCCTATGTTTCCTCCCCCTTCTTGTTCTGTAGGAGTTTTTTTCTTGCCTCTTCTTATTCTCATAATTTCTTCGGAAAAAGAAGAGCTTTTCACAGGGACACCACCTACTGCTCCCAATGAAAGTTGTCTGTCACAGCAGGCAAGACTCCATGGCTGGTGGACACACAACACAGTTCACGAGAGTAACCAGAGATCACATGTGGGGGTCAGACACAGTGATATGTGCATCAAAAGGTTAATTACAGGCTCCCAGCTCTACTCTTTTTGATTCCCATATCAGTCCCATCTTTTTTCCTGAGGTGTGTCCAGGCGCCTTCCTTGTGATCGATCGCTAAATCAAAGAGGAATCTTTTGAAGTGTAAATGGAGGGTCCCTTCCTCCAGTGTGTGTCCCACCCAGCTCACGGGGATGCAGCAATTGTAACGCCCTGAACGTCTCAGGATCGTTTAACAGACACGACAATGAGGACGCAACCACTTGTGAAGGGTTAGTTCTTTTAATGAAGGCAAATAAAATACAAAGAACAAACAAAAGTTATAGTCACTGGAATCCTCCAGGCTAAGTACGTTACCAGCCCACAGCACGGATGGTCCTAACCGTCCTCTGCATATACGCCGATCCCGGCGTATGCCAACAGAGGGCAGAAATGAAATGGCCGACAATGCCAATCGGTAGGCTGTGAGGGGCACGAAGAGTGTTGGGGAGAATCGAGGAGTCAGGGAAACACCCAGCCGGGGTCTCTACCTGAAGGGAGCAGCCGCTCAACCTCTTCCTCAGACTGCACCGGGACGCGGAGTCACCTCCTGGTGATGCGTCACCGATACCCCAATCACAAGCAAGAAGACTGAACCGAGAGCAGCCGCTCGATCGATCCTGTGGACTTCCGAGTCTGTAACGCGGCAAACACCTCCTGGTGTGCGTTACAGCTGGCAGTCCCTGTGTCTCTGGTCGGGCTGGGAGTTACGACTCCAACCAGCAAAAGCGCCACTGCGCTTGGACTCAGCCGAGTCAAAAAGCAAAGCTCAATGGTTGACCGGTAGAGCTTCCGGGTCCTTCACAGGTGACGATGGGGCAAGACACGGCCCAGGGAGTAACGACTCGACGTACCTCCGTTCTTGCCTTACTGGAGCACCACTCCGGAACACTGCTCTTCACGAAGCAGGTACGTCGGTGTAAACACAATATCCAACAGCCTTGTACCTCCCGGTTCCTCCCTTTATAGGGCGTGTTTTCCTTGAGTTATGTAACAGCTCTCCTGTTTACATAAGGGCGTGTTTCCCTTGAGTTATGTAACAGCTCTCCTGTTTACATAAGGGCGTGTTTCCCTTGAGTTATGTAACAGCTCTCCTGTTTACATAAGGGCGTGTTTCCCTTGAGTTATGTAACAGCTCTCCTGTTTACATAAGGGCGTGTTTCCCTTGAGTTATGTAACAGCTCTCCTGTTTACATAAGGGCGTGTTTCCCTTGTATGACAGGAATTCTTGACAGTACATCCTCCCTCTCAGCGGCTCCCCACGGGTCCAGCGCTGGCAGGAAAACGCCGATGGAACAAGGAGACCAAGCGCGGAGCATGAACCCCTTCAGCCGGTTCCCATGAATGCTCCTCCGGGCCATAGCCTTTCCACGCAACCAGGTACCACAGCTTCCCCCTGCGCCATTTGGACGCCCGTATGCCCGACACTTCATACTCCACCTCCGACTCCACGCATACCGGCCTAGGTGTCCCAGACGGCTTGGAGGGTGCTGGTTTGAGCAATGATACATGAAAGACAGGGTGTATCCGCAATGACTGGGGCAAGCACACCTTCACGTTCACGGGACCCATACACTTGGTAATTCGATAGGGGCCCATGTACTTGGGATGGAACACACTGTTCTTTCGAAACCTCATGTTTCTTGTGGATATCCAGACGTAGTCTCCCGTGCGGTACAGTGGCCCGGGCCTTCTCTTCCTATCTGCCGCAGCCTTGTATCTTCTCTTGGCCTCTATTAGGACAGCCCTTGAGCGCATCAACGTGTCTTTTATGTGTGCCACCCTGTCCGCTGTGGCGGGAATCCTGTCCTCTCTGAACGGATGTAGAAATGGCAAGAACCTGGGATGTTGGCCATAGTTGCTATAGAACGGAGATGACTGTGTGGAGCTGTGAGTGGCGTTGTTATAGGCTATCTCTGCAACCCTTAGCAAGTCGACCCATTCTTCCCTGCCCTGGTCCACAAAACATCGCAGATACTGTTTGAGCGTTTGGTTCAGGCGCTCGGTTTGGCCGTCCGTTTGAGGGTGGTAGCTGGTGGACAGGGCGGTCTTAACATGCAGCGCAGTGCACCAAGTCTTCCAGAATTGCGCAGTAAACTGCGACCCCCGGTCCGACACGATCACCCCAGGTAATCCATGCAGTCGTACCACATTCTTTAGGAGTAGTGACGCCAATTCCCCGGCCGTAGGGACTCTCTTGCAGGGGATGAAGTGCCCCATTTTCGTCAAGTAATCCACCACCACCAGTATTGCCGTCATCCCCTGGTCTACCGGTAGGCCCACCACGAAGTCCAGTGATATGCTATCCCATGGTCTATCCGGGGTCGGAAGTGGATGTAAGAGCCCTTGGGTTCGGCCATGGTCGGCCTTCATGGTAGCACACGTAGGACACTCCTGTCCCCACCTCCTGACATCCACTCTCATGGTTGGCCACCAGAAATGCCGTCCCATGCTAGCCACCGTTTTTTCAAAGCCCAAATGACCTGCGCATGGAGAGTCATGGCACCAGATAAATGCTTGTTTCCTTAGCCTAGGCGTGGGTATCAATAGGCACCTGCCCTTCAGGGGTATCCCGTCCTTCAGCTGCCATTCTCTGTGACTGAGGAGCCACCTCCGCCATGCGAATGACCTGATCCCTCTCTTTATTCCCCTCAGGAAAGTATCCGGTTGGATAACCCCCAATACCATCCTCGGGGAAATGATGGAACGCTCGGTTGCAGGCAATGGTTCCTTAACTGCAGATTGACGAGACAGGGCGTCCGCCTTCCGGTTTTCCGTCCCCGGACGATATGTGATGCGGAAGTTGAACCCCGCAAAGAAGATCATCCACCGCAGCTGCCTGGGAGAAAGGTGTCTAGTGGCCGTCATGAACTGTAGGTTCCGATGGTCCGTGTACACCGATACCACATGTCTTGCCCCCATCAACCAATGCCTCCATTTGGTGAAGGCGTCCTTGATTGCGAGAAGCTCCTTCTCCGCAATATGGTAGTTGCGTTCGGCGTCGTTGAGTTTGCGGGACATGTACGCAACGGGATGAAGCACCCCTGTGTCGTGGTTGCGTTGGGACAAGATAGCCCCCAGCGCCACATCCGACGCGTCCGCTTCCACCACGTAGGGGAGATCCGGATCGGGGTGAGCCAACACCGGCGCCTTACCAAAGGCGCTTTTCAGGGCCTCAAAGGCTTTGTTCGCTTCAGGGGACCAGACAAACTCCTTGGACTTCCTCAGTAGCTGTGTGATTGGGGCCACCACTCCTGAAAATCCATCTATAAACCGCCTGTAAAAGTTGGCGAAGCCAATGAAACGTTGGACGTCCTTCACGCTTTGGGGCACCGGCCATTCTTTCACCGCCTTGATCTTTCGTTCTGCCATCTCCTGTCCCTCTGGACTCAGCATCACTCCGAGGAATTCCACGGATGTGACGTGGAAGTCACACTTGCTGAGTTTACAAAACAGCATGTTTTCCCTCAGCTTTTGGAGCACAGCTTTGACGTGGTGTACGTGCTCCTCCACACTGGACGAATAGATGAGGATGTCGTCGATATATACGACCACGTAGATATCCAACTCCTCTCTGAATACCTCATTCAAAAAGTACTGAAAGGCTGCCGGGGCGTTGCACAGACCGAACGGCATGACGAGGTACTCAAAAAGGCCGAACCTGGTCTTAAAGGCGGTCTTCCACTCGTCTCCGTCCCTCATGCGCACCAGATGGTATGCCCCTTTCAAATCCAACTTGGTGTAGATACGAGCTTTCTTGACCTGTTCCAGAAGTACACTGATGAGAGGCAAGGGGTACCGATTTTTTATGGTTATCGCATTCAATGCCCTAAAGTCCACACAGGCTCTCAGCTCCCCATTAGCCTTCGGGATGAAGAAGAGTGGCGAGGCGGCCGGAGACTTGGACGGGCGGATGAATCCTAGCTTGAGGAGTTTATCCAGGTACCCCCGGAGATGCACGTTTTCAGGCTCCGTCAGGGCATACAGCCTGCCGCTGGGAACGCTGGCCCCTGGCACCAGGTCGATCTGGCAGTCAAACTGTCTATGTGGTGGTAGCACTTCCGCCTTCACCTCATCAAATACATCCTCAAAACTGTGATAAGCCTGGGGGAGAGCCACATCTTTTTCTGCCGCTGTAGCCACCGTCTGACTCCCGCTCTCATCTGCGTCAAGGGATTCCGTTCTTATTCCACAATGCAGGATGCAATACGGTGACGTCATTTCGATGCGATGTGTTGGCCAATCCACAAAGGGGTTGTGTTTCTGTAGCCACGGCAATCCCAATATGACGCCATATTGGGGCGCTCGGATGATGTTAAAATCGATTTGTTCCAAATGGTTCCTCCCATATCTCATCGGAAGGACCCCCGTGTGCTGTCCGATGGGCCCCGTCACCAATCGCCTTCCGTCTACCGCATAGACGTCTTCGGGTACTGCTTTGGGAAGAAGCACTAGCCCTAGCCTGCATGCCTCGTTGTGGTCCATAAACATGCCAGTGGCCCCTGAATCCACCATGGCCACAACGGGTATCCACTGGTCATGCACTCCCACGTGCACCGTGATAAACAGGTGTCGTTGTCCCTTAGTGACCGAGTTGGAAAGTGAAGGGATGGATGAGTGACTCCGAGATGCCCCTTCTCTGGTCTTGAAGTCCTCTAGTTTTCCGCCGGTATGTCCACCACGGCTGTTACCGACCGGTTGGCCCGATAACGTGACGTCTTCGGTTTGGCAGGGCATTCACGTACGTAGTGGCCTTTTTTGCCACAATATAGGCACAATCCTTGTTTACGGCGTGACTCTTTCTCCGTGGCTGTGAGGCTCGCTCGTATTGCGCTGATGTCCATGGGTTCTCCCTTGGATGCGGTGGAAGTTTCAGGACTTCCCACCGTCACATAGGATGGAAGGGATTTTCCTTTTCTCCCATGATCCCCCTTTCTTTCACTTAGCCTATGTTCCAGCCGTAATACCAGGTTGATAAGGCCCTCACATGTCTTGGGTTGAGGGTCAATATGAGCCACGGCGTCCTTGAGCTCATCGCACAGCCCTTGATGGAAGAGCGCCGTCTGTTTAGCAACAGGCCACTTGGTTTCCGCAACCAGCCTTCGGAACGCGTTGAGATACTGCACCAGGTCGTTGGATCCCTGTCTCAACTCAAGCATTTCACGGTCCGCCGTGTACGAGTCAGCCCTTCTGTCGAATACCTTCAGGAATTCCTCGCGAAAAGCACCCCAATCACATAAGAGGGGGTCGTCCCTGCTCACCAGAGGTACGGCCCATTGTGCCGCGTTTCCAGCCAAATAGGATATAAGGAAAGCCACACGAGCCTGACTCGTGGGGAACGCCTTTGGTTTGCACGATAAATGTAGCGCCACTTGTGTGAGGAATACCTGCACTGTGTTAGGATCCCCACTGTACCTCTCTGGTGTTGCCAAGGGGATGGCTACCGGCATTTCCACTACTACCGCAGGGGTCTGGTTCGTGAGGGAGGTGCTGGGCGTGAGCGGGTCCAATTGGAAAGCATCCAGTCTGGCTTTTACATCGGCTGTTTCTTGCCTAGAGGCAGCCACTTCAACTTGCATGGCCGCTAAAGCAGCCAGCACATCATCAAGGGTTGCCATGTCTGTTATCGACCGGGAGACAGTTAGTGTTATTAAGGTCGGATATTTTGTAACGCCCTGAACGTCTCAGGATCGTTTAACAGACACGACAATGAGGACGCAACCACTTGTGAAGGGTTAGTTCTTTTAATGAAGGCAAATAAAATACAAAGAACAAACAAAAGTTATAGTCACTGGAATCCTCCAGGCTAAGTACGTTACCAGCCCACAGCACGGATGGTCCTAACCGTCCTCTGCATATACGCCGATCCCGGCGTATGCCAACAGAGGGCAGAAATGAAATGGCCGACAATGCCAATCGGTAGGCTGTGAGGGGCACGAAGAGTGTTGGGGAGAATCGAGGAGTCAGGGAAACACCCAGCCGGGGTCTCTACCTGAAGGGAGCAGCCGCTCAACCTCTTCCTCAGACTGCACCGGGACGCGGAGTCACCTCCTGGTGATGCGTCACCGATACCCCAATCACAAGCAAGAAGACTGAACCGAGAGCAGCCGCTCGATCGATCCTGTGGACTTCCGAGTCTGTAACGCGGCAAACACCTCCTGGTGTGCGTTACAGCTGGCAGTCCCTGTGTCTCTGGTCGGGCTGGGAGTTACGACTCCAACCAGCAAAAGCGCCACTGCGCTTGGACTCAGCCGAGTCAAAAAGCAAAGCTCAATGGTTGACCGGTAGAGCTTCCGGGTCCTTCACAGGTGACGATGGGGCAAGACACGGCCCAGGGAGTAACGACTCGACCTACCTCCGTTCTTGCCTTACTGGAGCACCACTCCGGAACACTGCTCTTCACGAAGCAGGTACGTCGGTGTAAACACAATATCCGACAGCCTTGTACCTCCCGGTTCCTCCCTTTATAGGGCGTGTTTTCCTTGAGTTATGTAACAGCTCTCCTGTTTACATAAGGGCGTGTTTTCCTTGAGTTATGTAACAGCTCTCCTGTTTACATAAGGGCGTGTTTCCCTTGAGTTATGTAACAGCTCTCCTGTTTACATAAGGGCGTGTTTCCCTTGAGTTATGTAACAGCTCTCCTGTTTACATAAGGGCGTGTTTCCCTTGAGTTATGTAACAGCTCTCCTGTTTACATAAGGGCGTGTTTCCCTTGTATGACAGGAATTCTTGACAGCAATACACAAATTTAGCTGGGGGGCAGGGGTACACATCTTTAACCATGCAGAAGACTTTTCCATCCCTACAGAGGCACAGAATCTTTCTTTAGTTTTCTTGTTCATCAAAAACTTAACAACTCATCAATGTGCGTACCCTCCCTAAGCATGTACAAGAGATATCTGAGTTGATTACCAATTTAATCCTCATTTACTCTTTCTTACAGAGACTTGGTTGTCTGTCTCTACCAACCCTTTTATCACAGTTGCTGTTCCCAACAATTATTTAATTGTGCAACAGGATTAAGTAACAGAGCCTTTGGTGGGGCCATCATTTTCAAGGCCTCATATAGATGCAATACCTTTCCTTAGTAGAAACTTAGCCAAGCAGAAGGCCTAGGTATTTTCTTAAAAAAGTAATCCCAACTTTTCTCCTTTTCTTGTGTGCTTATGTTTTGCCCTCGCGGAGCTTTCTAGGAGGTGCGTTAGCCCCCTAATGTTTAAACTTTGCAAACTCTTCAGTTTTAGGTGATTGCAATTTACATACGGAAGACCCTAATGATACCTATAGAGATGTTAGCAGCATTCAACTTGCATCAACCTATTACTTCTCCCACTCACATTGTGGGTCATATTATTGATTTGGTGTTTTTGCATATAGACCGGATGGTAGTTCGGAACCTAGGCCCAGTGGTCTGGTCAGACCACTATCGGATTCCCTTTGACCTTTTTATTAAAGGACAAAACATGACTAAACAAGTCTTGCCTAGGATACCCCATAGTTGCAATCCAAATTCTAAACTCGTTTTTTCCCTGGTCATGCACCTGACCCACACGTTGAGGAAGCCTGGCTGTCCGTTCCTAAATGTCTTACTGGTGCTGCCCAGCAAGCTGCACCCTTGCAAACTATCCATTCTACCCGAAGAAGACCATCTGCAGCATGGCTCTCCCCTGTTCTTGACAAGAAAAGAGACACTGTAAACAGCTTCGACGCTGTTGGCGGGCTGGATTCTCTAGCCTAAGTGATCTATAAATCAGCTTTAAAAGAAAGTAATGTAAAAATATTAGCTGGCTCTAGCAGGCATTTTTTGCTGATAGAATTAGACATGCTGATAATTCAATGTATGAAACATTAAAACATGTAAATCCATTTCTTCATCCGAAAGCCTGTCATGTTAAGATCCATGCTACTCGGAAATTCTGCAACCAGCGAGCCACGTTCTTTGTTGATAAAATAGAGAATAGCCAGAGTTCCCTTGCCAATTCTAAGATGCGTTCTCCCTTCACAGGGGTGGCCCTTAGACTCAACTCTCTTAGCACCTTACATAAATTTGACCGAATTTCACTTGATGAACCACGTATGGCAATTCTCCAGTGTATGTCGGGGGTCTCCTTTTGATCCCTGCCCCCAGTTGTACTTTTGCATGCTACTGAATTGATCAAACCATGACTCAAACATGTTTTTTACTCTTTACTTGCCTCAGGGTAGGTTCCTAGAGGTTGGAAACAGGCTGCGGTCATTATTTTACTAAAAAAACCTATGGCTGAACCGACCAAGTTGGAAAATATTCAGCATATTACTGTACTGCCAGCAACAGCTAAGGTGCTGGAGAAATCGGTCAATTGCAACTTAATTCTTACTTGGCAGAAAATAATTTACTCCATTCATCACAGTTGGGTTTTCGCTCAAATTATAGTACGGAAACAGCCTTATTGGAAATATCTGACTAGATTAAATTTCACCTGGGTCAGGGTCAGATGGTCGCCCTTATTGTGCTAGATCTGTCAGCGGCTTTGGACACTTTTTCTCACCAGATATTGCTAACCAGTCTAGCTGACCTGATTACTGATGGCCAGCCGCGGCCCGTGCAGGTAAGAGCGGTGGGGCCAGGTGGGGGATTTCGCTGGACAATGAAGAGGGAAAATTAAATAAATAATTAATTTTCCCTCCTCGTCGTCTGTCGAAATCAACCCCACCCGCACCCACCGCTCTTACCTGCACGGGCTGCGGCTGTCGACAGCACTTCAGTGGCTGCAATAATTGTTATCTGATATAGAACAGTTGGTATATTTGGAGTCATTCTGTTGAGCACCTATAGCATTGAAAGCAAGGTGCCAAACTGCATTCAGCTTCTTAAAAATTGAGATGGCATAAAACAAAAGTACTTGAAGATAAGTGTAAGTGAATTACATGCCTGCAACACCATATGTCGCCTTGAAATCCTGAAAAGACCCCAAAAGGCCGTGCAGCTTGCAATCCAGAGGAACATTCAATGGTTCTAGTGTAGAGTCCAAGTGACGGACTTCTGCTGCCACATCTCCTGCGGTGGCAGTAAATAAGAATATGATATGTAAACAGAACTTGGCCTCCCCATGAAATTATTTTTGAATTATCCTTTCACCACTACCTCAGCAAAAAAGTAAAAGAACCCTCCAAAAAGCATTCTTAGACGTATGCAATATTTGGGAAAACTGCTGTTTTCCATCAGCCAAAATGGGAATAGCAGGCCATGTTTCTATTGGCAGGTGAAGCTGATCGAGGCTGAAGAGAGATATTATGGAACCTAAAAAATACAAGAAAAGCAATAAGAGCCTCCGAGAAACAGGCCCAGGAGCTCAACAGCCACTCAACATCTGCACCCTGCCTTTAACATCTGGAATCTTGGCGCAGACCAGGAATTAAGCAGCTATCTTCATGAGTGCACCAGCACCATGACTTTGTATGTACTGTGTAACACATAAGAAAAACTAGGAGCAACCAGCCCTCAGAAGATGCATGAGAGCTTTATATTAATTTCTAAATCAGAGCTCTAATTGAATGCTTGATGCTGACTTGGAATGATCTGTCGACCACAGACATGCACCCAGTAGCTGCTGCTGTGGAAAAAAGTGTGGGGGGGTGGGCAGAGCGGGGGAGGATAAGTTAAAGAAATGGAAAAACACTTACCTGTTGGCCACCACCTCGGTCCTATTCTGCTCCTCTCAACTCCCAGCAGGCTCCCAGACTCCCTGCACCAATCCAGAAGCTTCTCTCTTGCTGGTAGTACCCAGCTTGAGAGCAGTGACAGGATTGGTCTGAGCAGCCTGGTTTGATGCTCAGTCAGGCCTTGGGTGCCTGCGCCTGTCACCACTCAGCTGTGCAATACAGCTCGGTGGAGAGATCTAAATGCGCATGTTGGTTTAGCCGTCCTAAGACGGCCGGCCAAACCAACATCCACATTTGCAGTAGTATCACCACAGCTTCTGTCAACGAAGATGGCCCGGCACAGCCTCACCGTGGACTTGGCTCAGCAAGGGAAAAATAAAATGATAATAACATGTTTCATTATCATTTTATTTTTCCTTTTTTCATTGCTGAGAGGAGTGGGGTGACGCTCCTCCGCCTTTACAGTGGAGCCGCCACTGTGCGAATCTCGGCAAGGCAAAGGCAGCATTAAGACACTGAATATGATCTTGGCCAGTTAAGGAAGTAGAAAAGACTGCGGTAGTAATACCATTGCTGACAGACCTCAAAACTGGGATGGAAACAGTAGTAATACTGTCACCTCCCCTGTTTGCATAACCTTTCTCTGGGAGCAAACCACTGCTGTAGACCTCTCCAAAAATGTCTGAGTTAGGTCTGGCATTCCCAGTATTGTTACTGCATTGTCCATTGGTTACCAAAGTTCCAAATTTATAGTCCCGTGCACTGCTTATCCAGTACCTGCTGTTGTTCAGTACCACTGCCCTGCAGACTTAAAATGGCAACAAATGGAAAAGTGCACCATGAATAAATTACAGTCCAATCTGTATTTTCCAATTATGAATGTATTCTTTTTTATATCCGTTTAAAAACATCCAATCAAACCATCCAGCCAACGCGTTTCGTTCAAATTGCTTATTGAACTTCATCAGGGCTCATATGTGTGTTATTCATATATCTCAGTTCATATTATAGAGGAATCCTTATAAATCCATTCCATAGATGTTTGGGATTTATGAGTTAAATCTCTTTCTCTCATCAACCGTTACGAATCGACATACATTTTGTGTGGTTGCATCCAAAATAGAAAATAACCGGGAAGAAACTCCCTGACAGATACCTTGATACGTATCCCTTCGCACCATAACGTAGTCTGGTTATGAAATTGTCTGGTGACCAAATTAATAGATATTTCTTCTGCCTCATCAAAGTTGCCCTCATGAACATAATGGGGGTCTCAACTGGGTAGAAGTAACACCTGGTATTCAGTTTCAGTTTATTTATTGAAGTGCACAGTTAATTAAAACCATTGCCTACATAAACCCATTAAAGTAAAATCATTTGAGGAGGAAGAAATAAAGACATAGTGCAAGAAATTACAAATGTAAAGGGATTATTGTGATACGTTGTCCGTAGGATAAGGATGCAGGAATCAATCTTAAGCTGCTATTAAGTTTTTAAGTGGCAGTGCAACACAAGTTAAAAGAAAGGTGTACGCAGAACTTAATCAAGGAGCTTGAGCAGCTGCAGAGTTTATAGAATGGGTTAGGTGGATACTTTTTGGTCAAGTCTGATCAAGTATTTTGTGAGCCTGCAGCAGAGCTAAGTGTTCACTGTGTTAAAGCAAGCTATAACCCTGAACCTTTGAATCCAAACTGGTCTTAAAATTGTTCTTTGATATTTTATGTTTGACTTGCATATGCAGATTCAGTGTCAGGTCCTTGTCTGCATAGTCGACAAAGTTCCATTGCGCTGGTTCGCTTCCATGGTGACAGATGCAGGATTGATGGTAGGCAGCCCAGGCGATATTTTAGGAATGATGTTTTGATTGGGGCTTTAATGTCAGTGCCCAAATACAGTTGTGGTGCTAGCTTGATAAAGGGAAGCCATTTTGAGCCAAGCGTGCCGTCTCAATGCAAATGCATCTTTGTCTGCCAGCAGCAAGCATGTTTTAACTGTCTTGGTTTCCACGGCTTTAACTTGGGAGAAGGTGGAGATTACCTCCCATTGGCCTGCTAGGCCAAGGGCTGCTAGGGAATTGAGAAGGTAGTCCCTAGCCGGGGAGTGGTCTCTGCTGGTGATTTCTGTCCAGAAATGGTAATTCAGGGTCCCACTGTTGGCTTGGTTTAGCTTGTAGTAGAGTTTGATGGAGGCTCCTTGCCTTGCTATTGATTGCTTAACTAGGCCTAACTCAAGCTACAGCTAGGCTGGGGACCAGTGTCCCGGCATTGAGAAGACTAGCTTAAAGAGTTTGGTGAGGGCGTTATCCAAGTGAACAGCATCTCTTCTCCGCAAGGCGTCACTCCCGTAGGCGATCGTCGGGAACAGTTTAGCCTTGATAGATTTCAGGAGAGGGAGATATGTGGAAGTTGCTATGATTATTTGTCTACGCTTGAAGGCTACAGTGAGTGGTATTGATTTCCCGCACATGTCCAAGTACTTGCACTCACTTACCTCCTCTACACTGTCTGTGCCCAGGGGCCACTAGTGGGGGCTACCGCCTGTTTTCCCAGAGTCATTATTTTGGGCTTCTTTAGATTAATTTCCATTGTGTTGGATATGGAATATGAGACTGCAGCACACAGAAGACTTTAAAGGCTGATTTTTGTTTAGCTGTGTAGCACTAGGTCGTAAGAATACATCAGACATGGTAGCAGAATCTTGCCCAGTTTAGGTGAGTGTGAGTTAACCTGGGCTAAGCTCGTGGGCAGGTCAGCTGAGAAGCGAGTGGGGGCTAGTGTGCACCCTTGCGGCAGCCCTTGATGGGTTGTGATCTTTCTCTATAGGTGGGCACCGTCACTTAGTTGATTCTGACCCAAGTGTCAGTTTGAAGAAGGATCAGGGCTTTCAAAAATGCATCAGGTATATTTCACCTGGCCACATTGGTCCACAGCTTTCCTCTGTCTACTCAGTTAAAAGCAGCTTTGTAGTCTATAAAGGAAAGAAAAAGGGACTGATTGGTTGCATTTGGATTGGTCATACAGCAAGGATATAGCCAGTTAATTTATTATAGTTCCTACTCCTTTGGCAAACCCTGTTTGATTGTTCTGGATAAGGCTCTTTTCAATGGCCCTTGATACTAGCTCCTCAAGGAGACAACCAGCAAAGTATTTAGATTCCATGTCCAGGAATGCTATAAGACAGTAGTTTGCTGGGTCTGAGTTGATCCCTCCTTTTTAGATTGGAGTAAGACTGGAGCCTTTCCATGAGGAGGGAATAGTGTTTGAGAAGATTATGCTCTTTTATCCAAACTCCAGGTGTCTTGCCCAGAACGGATTGTCTTCTTTATAAATAGCTGTTGGAAAGCCATTTTGGTCTGGTGCACCTTCTCTATGGCTTTTTGAGATATGACACTCAATTTTTACTGCCCGGATTGGCAGGAGATTTGTGACAACAGTCCGGTTTTAGTATCAGAAGGCGCAGACGTTTGATGTTCTGTGACCTGTTGCAGACATAGCCCACTGCCCAGGTAACTGAAGTGATTTGAGAGGTACTGATACCAATTTTATTCTGAAATGTTAACTATATCTTTAAGCTGAGATAGCCTACTTAGGTTGTTCACCGCCTTCCATATTTTTTTGTGCTGTTGGTGTTGATGTTGGCTGAGAGGTTGGCAGTTAAATTGTCATTGGCGTCTCTTTTTTAGTCCCACAAGTTCTTTCGGTAAGCAAGCTTGGACTTTACCAGTCTTGTTTTTATGGTAAGCTCGAAGAGTTGATTAAGGCCCCTTTTTAGCTACTTTGTTTTTCTGTTGACTATCGGACGGGCGGCTGTTTGCGTGTTACTGGAGATACCACCTGGTTGTTGACAAATTCAGTTGTAAATTGCTCTCAGGTAGTGTGGGCTGCACTCACGTTGTCTAGGAGGGCTGTCAGTAAGCATTTTGCTTCTTCCCATAGGCATGGATTGTCCTAGATGACCATTTCAATTTCTTGCTGTTTATCATGTAAGTGCTGCCTTGAATTCCATCTGTTAATTTGTGGCTGTCGGGGGAAAGTGAGAGGCATACCTCTTGCGGTAAGTTGTCATTTAATTCTTCCAGCGTTATGGAAAAGTTAGAACCAAGTGTATAAGTGGAGCAGAAAGCACTGTGAAGTCTATTAAGGAGCGGGTCTTGTAACTGTGGTAAGTGAAGGACGGTGGGAAGTCATCTAGGAAACGGCCGTTAGTTGCGCGTAGGTTCAGGAACTCAAATTCTCTGATGAGCACACTGGCCTTTTTGTCATGCTTGAAGATGGGATTTTATACTTGTTCTGGGACCAGCCAGAAGGCGTTCTGGATGGACAGTAGGTACTTATCTTGCGTTGACCCTAGTAGGTTCATGTTGTAGTCCCCGGAGGCTGGTATTTTGGAAGGATGTGGTCTGTCTTGAACAACTGTTATTCTGTTTATCAAATGTTCTTCAATTAGCTTTTTTGATTTCGTTGCTGGGGGTATGTAGATGTTCATTAGCGCTTAATTGTAGACCTGTGAGTCCTGTTTAAGAGTGGTTAGGACTGTTTGCAGTCTGCTCCAAACTGTCGGTTTCATGGTGTGATTACCTTTTAGAGCTGTCGTGATGTAGATTGCTAGGCCACAGCATAGGTGGTCATAGGTGGCTACTTTTGTGGCTGGTGTTTTGTAGCTTATATAACCTGGAATAGCTGCCACTTTTTCAACCCATGTCTTGCAAAATAATTATTTGGAAAGAGAGTAGGTATTTCAATGTCTTGTTGTCTGATTTGTTTTGGGGGGGGGTTGTTTTATATAGCGCCGACTCGACCCGAAGGTATCAAAGCGATGTACATGAGCACCAGTTGCGTTACAGACAAACAAATTAATTTTTGTTAGGCACGGGGACATTAAGTGATTTGCCCAGAATCACAGGATGTTGAGCATCCCTGCTGAGACTCAAACCTGGTTCCTCAGCTTCGAAGTCGGTCTAGCTGTTAGGCCACATCCTCTCCCTAATGCATGTCTGACAAACCGTTGATATTCCATGAGCAGATTCAAATCTTGGTAGCCAGGTCGGGCAGTGCAGGTTCTGTGGGGCTTAGTCACGCTTGACGTTTTGATTGACCCAGATCCCATGATCCCACTCCAGTTTATGACATGCAAAGGTCCTCTGGTGGTGCTTGCGTGCTGCGAAAGAGCAGACGAACTTAGGGGTGGAGGTGATCTGCTCGGTGCGCTCCTCAAAATCAAACTTGAGTGTTTGTGTGGAAGAATGGACGCCTGGTCCATCTTGTGAGCTATTAGGACATGGAGTAAGCTGGTTCTGTGTCTGATGACACCAAAATCCCACAGTTTTTGAGGGGTATTAAGACCCCTAATACTTGGTTAGGAGCTGCTGGTGATGACCAAGTCACCTTGGCAGTTTAGTTTGTTCGTCCAGATGCTGGGGCCAAGAATTCAACCGAAACCATGTCCTCTGAGGTCAGGTTCTCGGTTTCTGGAATTTGGCTTTATAGATGAAGGATGTATCCGGGGTTGAGAAGGTCAAATGGCCTCTTGATTGATATTCAGGATACATTAGGACTGTCTGGCTGCTGATTGCGCCAGGTTATTGGGACCTGGTATTGGCGGCACTGTTCCCAGAGCCTTGAGGCTTCTGAGCCACTGTTCTAAGAGGCGGCTCCCGGGCATCTGATTGCTCTTTGAACCGTGCTTCGATGGTGATTTGGCCTAGTTGGATGAAGTCCTGGAGTTCAATTTTTCCTTGACCTGAGTTATGTGAGCCCCAGGTGTGCTTGATGGTTCACGCCATTATTGCGCGGTCCGTGGCTAGCACTGAACAAATGCTCCTTTCTCATGATGTGGTCTGTTATTCACCAAAATTTAAAATGACACAAGGGTGGTATGGAATGATATATAAAAAACGAATTGTTATTATGATATGTGTAAACATAAATCGTAAAGGCAGTATATCCAGTGTATAAACTGCATAACGTGGAACCAGGAAATTGCTGAAATCCCCATTTCACCTACTCAAACAAAAAACTGGTGATTGCGTGCAAATAACTTTCATTCAATCAATAAAACAACACTTTTACATAGTTCTAAAAGACAAAGCTTTCCTGAAAGTCCTAAAGTTTACCAATGCCTCTTAACTCAGCCCATGCAAAATATAGATACAAAAGACTTACGGGCATATCAGCAACAACCGACGATAATTATCGCTAAGCGCACTTAGTGCTAGGATAATTATCGCCAGCTATCGCTGATTGATATCACCGAGATAGCGTGCTATCAACAACGGTTATCTCGATTGTGATAGATAAACCAGCGATAGTTGATAAAAGGTGCGATTATCGCTGGAAATCCAGCGATAAACGCACAGGGACAGAGGTTACCTTGTTGATAGGGCTGGGTGGTCTCAGCCCTATAATCCACTACCCATTGGCTAACATTGTTTAGTCAAAGGAAAAGCAGGCTTAAAGAAACCTGCGATGAGTGCGGTTAGCGCTCCTTTTATCATCGCTGCACAGGTTAGCGTGCAGGTTGATAATAGTAGTAATGTCGCTTAGCGACATTTTCGTAGAAATATCTCTGTGTTACGCCCACTTTGCATCTCATTAGCGATGCAAAGCTGGGCGTTGTTGTAACAGGCGCTAAGTCAGCAAAACACGTGATAGCGTGTCTTTACTGATAAGGCGATGAAATTATCGCCGCTTTTCGCCTGAAAACGGACGCAAAATCGGCGATAATTTCATAGCGCCGCCTTGATGATATGCCCCTTACCTCTTCTTTTTTCCCCGATACCTTATAGTGGCAAATGGAGCTTTTGTAAGGAGATTTTAAAACCCTTGTTGGAGTTCAAGCCACAAATGTGGCCGCCACGCGTTTTGGCACTGCCATGAATCGATTTATTAGTTAGAACCAAGGTTCTAAATTTTATTTTTTGATGCTGTAGGAAGTCGACACCGGTTTCCGACGGCCTGGGAAGCGTGGGGACCTTTGTAAAGTTAGAGCACTGTTCATACTGCAGAATTTCGTAGGACCTGTATTTTTGTAACTTAGCCTTCGCTGTTCCAACCAACAGACAATTACAAAATCTAGCTATGAATTGATTTGCCACTGTTAATCTCTGTTTCTGAGAAACAGTTTTTTCACAGCACGTGTCATAGTGAGATAATAGGTAAATTCCTGGATTTTTTTTCCTTTGCACTGACAACAATCAGAGATTTGCCAACTTGAAAAGAAGTGCTGCGGGCTTTATTGATTTTAAAACTGAAATTAAAACTCTTGGAGTCTTAGAGACATGGATAGATTACTGATGTGTAATTCGCTAAGTGTTGAATTTTTTAAGGATCTCCAAAATCCACTTCTGCACTTTCAGTAGAGATTGAAGAAACACTGAATACAATTTGTCTGTTGTCAGTGTAATTCTGGATTCCTAAACCAAGCTGTAATAAGAGCAGCTGAAGTGACTGAAAAGAAGTGGTGATAGGCATGTTCACTACAGAACTCCTTGTTAGACAACCTGTGGCTCTATCATGCCCAAACATAACACTGCTCATGATTTCCCACACTGGCGAGATTGTCATCCAGGTCGTAGCTACATCAGACCACCTACAATCCTCCTCACCCTTTCCAACAGAACAGCATAGTGTGCTCAAGGTCATTGACTGCCGCTAAGTAAAGCTGGGCCACTATTATCCATCATTTAAAATATAGTGTTTTGAGTGTGCATCAGTGCTGTCTCAGAGAATTAACATAACATAAGGCGGAGTTGTAAAGCGCACGTTCACCCAAGGGCACCTAGGTGCTACATAACAGATGTTTAAGTAACTTTGTGAGCAAAGAAACCAAGATATGTTAACCCCTAACATGTCATTATCTTCGACAACGTCGAGTAGCTGACATGCTGCCTTCATTTCCAAAGGTTTCAGTAACCAAGAGTAATTAGAGCTTTGTGGATAGTTCTCGATCAAACTTATCCAGTGTTGCTTTTTTATTTATTTCAATAAATGGGTTAAGCATGACTCCTTCAAAGACTCCGGAATGTGGCGGGTTCTATGACAGTCATTTATAATATCACGAATATTCAAGGCCTACTTCTAGGAACAACCACAGTATCTTGCAGAGAGGTTCTTTAAATTAGAAAATGTGACCTTCACACTCATTGCTCAAGCCTTTCCTGTGTGTGAAAGCTTCATCTAATAAAGACAGAATTCTGTCTATAATATCTTAGCAGTGAAAATCTTTTTGCCTCACAGGAACTTTTTTGTAAATTTGCAATATTATCAGTGGGGAATGGATTGGAGAGACTTTATAAAGCTGTGCTTCATTTTCCTAAACAGAAAAAAAATTAGGAAGAGATCACTGGTCCATAGGACTACCCTACAGATGATCCCCTTTATGATACCAAACTAATTAAAATTAGCTTGCGGCTTGTGCATGGCAACATCACTGATAGGTGCATTGATTGGGATAAGATACAAATGATTGCACCTTCATTATGGTCATCATGTTACTGGACTAGAAGGCCCAAATGTTGACACTAGACATGTTAGGAAACGTCCAAGAACCGATGTCTGAGTTCTAAATTTTTATTTGAGATGTTGTAGGAAGTTGACACAGTTTCCCTAACGCCTGCAAAGCATGGGAACCTTTGGTAAGTTTGAGCATTGTTTTTACTGCAAAACGTCGTAGGATCTGTAGTTTCTAAATTAGCCTTAGCTGTTCCCTCCAAGAAAGCAATTGCAAAATCTAACTATGAATGTATTTGCCACTGTTAATCTCGCTGTGTCAGAGAAGCTGTTCTTCACAGTACCTTAAATGATAATTTCATAATGAAATAATGGTAAAATCCCTGGATTTTGATTACCTTTGCATTGACAATAATCAGAGATGTGTCAAGTTGAAAAGAAGTGCTGCAGTGTTTGTAGTGTCCTCCCTAGCCTGGGTACCCATCAACAACTACGCCACACATGCAGCTCAGTATTACACGTCTTTATCATCTGCGTGTGACTGAGTACTCCACATTCTAAACCAGCCTTCATTGCATTCTGCTCTAACACTTACGCCACAGTACCAAGGAGTCTATCAGGAACCAAAAGGATTCCATCATTTGTAACTCGCAAGACACTACAGGGCATATTTACTAGAAAACGACGCAGCATAGTGCTGCAAGTCACCTTGCTGCAACGGGCTGCATCATTCGGAAAGTGTAGGGAAGCATCACATTTACAGCAATACGACGCATCCCTGTGCTTTCCTCTGTGCATGGTGCAAGAGTGCCTGCATTGCAGGGATGATTGTTATTGTGCAGGATGGGACACCTTTCTGCACAAAAACAATCATTGACGGTACTTTCCTTCTTCTATGTATGCTTCAGGATGCAGCACAGTTAGAAAGAGCAAACCATCAATAGAAATGAAGGTATTTTCCTCAATACACAGAGTGCTACACATATTTACCCTTTATAAAAAAATACTCAGGTTATACTATAAATTGGGACAAATCGCTCTTATATATTCTGTGTGGGACGGACATTAACCTTCCCAGTGTCTGTACTGCTAAAATAGTCACCAAGGGGTTTAGATACTTGGGGATTTATGTGACTACAAGCCCAACAGCTTTCTATGATATAAACCTGGCCCACTGTCACGATTCCCCCGTGGCGCGGTTCGCATGTGGGTAGGTAGGGAAGAACTACACCACACTTGATGCATCAGGACAGGCAGCTTGGCCTTACCTGGGAGGTTGAGCCGCTATATAAGGCCTTCCTCTAGGGGAATCCGGTGCTTGTCACCTGCTGCAGTATCTGGATCTTGGATCCTGAAGACCGAGCCGTTGAAAGGCGGATATCCTTCCCGCCGCGAGGAGGACGCCATGGAAGCCCTGGAGGCTTGTACCAGAAACTGAGTCATCAAGAGCGGCTGGGAAGCGGCTTACGTTTCTGCCCTCGTACCCCAGCATGTCGAATGGGACAGAGGAGATTTCTGAGGGGGTCTGGAGTCCCGCGAGTGCGCGGTAAGCCATCAGGTCCCCCAAGACTATTTACACTGTTTTGTTGCCTTTGCACGGAGCGCACAGAGCTAGGGCTCCGTCAGTTAACCAATGGAAGGGACCATTCCGGTTCCTATTTTGAAAGGAGATTTGTTTTGTTTGACTGTGTGTTAGGGGAACACACCAAAGAGTCACATAGCCGCTCAGCATTGCTGAGCAAATCATGTTCGTGGCACACATGAGAGACGTATCACACCAATGTTTAACATGTGTTCATTGCTTTTGACTTTAGGGCTGACTCTCATGGAGAGAGCCTTTCCGCGCTGCTCGAGTACTTTCTTTTTGGTTGGCATTACCTCCGTTAAGCTGCTTACTACAAGAGGGCTAGCAAGAAAGGGTTGACTGTAAGTATTTTGATGACCGACCACTAGAGTGTGTGTGAGTTAGTGAGTGGTTACTGGATTAATGTTTATTCTTTCTTTCATATACAGCGCGCTGTGAGCTGTTGATGGAAATACCCTAGTGTGAGCACATTCCAGTGATCCCCGATGTAGGATATTCGTTAGGAAGAGTGCAGCTGAGTTTCTTTTTATTATCCCTTGTTTTCCCCTTTCCCTTGCGCTTGCAGTGCAGGGTGCAGTGTTTTCTGTCCCTCTGTGGGGTAGTGAAAAGGGGGTTTGGGATCTATGCATCACCCCTGCTGGATTTGTCTCTGGAGGTTAGTGAAAACCTTTAATCGGAACCTGACAGAGTGGCAAGCCCAAGACGCACTTCCAGCCTGGGCGATGGATACCAATGCGGTGTTAGCCGCACTCTTAGAACCCATATCTGCCTTACAGGTAGAAGTCAACGCCTTCCATACCGAAACGCAAGACCTTAGGAATGAGATGGGTACCATACATAGGGAAGTGGCTGGGTTAAGCAGGATGGGCCACTCCGACCAAGAAGGGAGGAAGTATATCAAGGACTGGACGCTTCCACCCCCTCATCACAGGTCAATGGATCAACCAGCTGGACCTGTGGACCCCATGGGAGGGGGTGCTACAGGCTCAGGGGTATATCCCTCGTCACACACTCCCGCAGTGTGGGCAGGTGTGACAGTACCGGTTCCCATAGTTCATACCCCACAAATACCATTAGCGGCCCGAGCACTTTTATGGAGACTCAAAGAAGTTTGGGATCTTTATCAGTCAGTGCAGGTTGCACTTCCGGTGGAAACCAACCCTATTCCATGATGACCAGGCAAAACCTCCTTTATCATGTCTTATATGGGTGGGAACGCCGCAAGCTGGTCCATCCCTTTGATAGAAAGACACGATCCTGTGCTGTACAGTTACTCTGACTTCTGCACGGAAATGCGTAAGCTGTTCGACAGAAAGACGCACCTGCTAACATCCGATAGGGGTGACAAAGGCAAAAACAACAGTGGATGGACAGAATGCAGAACAATGTCATACATTCACCCCAGTACAGAGATCTGAGCCTAAATCCATTGTTTTTTTGCTCATCATGCCATTCCAGTTTGAACCCAGCCATATGCAAATCAGTCTAGACCCTGTGCCTCATGGGAACAGTCCAGCCCGAACTGCCAAGCCAGGTCCTCCCTCGATAGGGAGCTGCTCACCCTCAAACAAGGCACTCAGGATCTCCTCTCCCACGTTACCACGTTCAAACGGCTGGTGGTGAGCTGAAGGATGTTCTGGCCCAGGTAATTCATCTACCGTATACGTGCAAGGAGCTAATTGAGCCTACCGTTCAGTTAGACCATTGGATGCAGGAGAGAAAATACAATAAGAACAAGGGCGACTTCAAATGTTTCATTCCTTGAGGTGCTTCTGCTCCTGGAGGAGGAGCCCATGCTCAAGAAGGACCAGAACCTATGCAGATAGGCGGAACACGAGGACCCCTTAACTACAGAAGAGAGAGAGAAGCGAAGGAAACAACGTCTTTGTCTCTATTGTGGAAAGGAGGGAAACTTTATCCGGGAATGCAAGGCCCGAACAAAACTACCGGATAGGATGCCTGCAAACAAAACCCAAGCGGTGACATGGGGGTCATGGAATCAAGGAGAAGAGGCGGGAAACTGAAGGCCCCAAGCCGGTGTGAGACTCCTAGCTCGGGGCATTCTAACTAGGAAATGTCTCCCGTGATCGCCAACACTTTACAGCACACAGTTCCACACCTTAACGTTTGTGTTTCCTTGTGGTTGGAGGACGGAGTCTTAAAACAAGTACCCACCTTAGTAGATTCCAGGTCCACCGGCAACTTAATTGTATGAAACTACACCAAGGATATAGGCATACCGTGCCACAAGAAGCTTGTTCTCGAACCAGTGAAAGCAGTAGATGGAACCGTGCTGACCTCTGGCCCGTCCAATACCATACCCAGCCTATCTTCATGCAATTCGGTTCAGATCATTATGAAACGATCCAGTTTGACCGGATTGACGCCCCTCATTTTCGCCTCATACTAGGAATGCCATGGTTGACACTTCACGACCCCAAGGTAGGCTGGGCAAGTCAGTCAGTGGAGATGGACTCCCAATACAGTAAGGAGCATTGTACGAAGAACCATGCTTTAGTGAGAGAACCTATAGAAACCCAAGCCTTGCTCCTATCTACGGTATGCACTGCATGCATACTGGGCTTTGTGTCCACAGTCCCTTCTGAGTATCAACAATATGCCACAGTGTTCGACTAGAAACTGCTATCTATTTTCCGCCTCACAGGGATTATGATTGCTGGATAGATCTGGTCCCTGGAGCAGCGATCCCATGCAGTCGTGTTTACACCCTGACAGAACCCGAAACCCAACATCTGAGGGAATATTTGGATGAAAATCTGGCCAATGGGTTTATACGTCATTCGTTGTCCCCTGCTTCGTCTCCTCTTTTCTTCATCCCCAAGAACGAGGGCTATTTGCGGACGTACATTGACTTTAGAGCCATCAATAGAGTCACGATAGAGAACAGATATCCTCTTTCTCTGGTACCGGTGCTGCTGGATCAATTAAAGGGGTCATCCATTTTCACCAAGTTGGATCTTCGTGGAGCCTACCACTTGGTGAGGATGAAGTGAGGGTACGAATGGAAGACAGATTTCCGCACAAAGTTTGGGCTCTTTGAATATCGAGTGATGCCATTCGGCCTCTGTAACGCACCAGCATCTTTCCAATACTTTATGGATGAGGTGTTGAGGGGCTTGTTGGACGTGATGTGTATGGTGTACATAGACAACATCTTGATCTACTCTTCTAACATCACCAAGCACATCACTCATGTGAAGCAGGTCCAGGAACGATTGAGAGAACATTCCCTGTATACCAAAATGGAGAAATGCCTGTTCCATGCCTCGGAGGTAGAGTTCTTGAGGTACATCATCAGTTCCAGTGGAATACGGATGGACACGAGGAAAGTGAAAGCAATCACCCAGTGGAAATCACCGATGACCCAGAAGGCCTTACAGAGTTTTATCGGCTTCGCTAATTTTTATTGGAGGTTCATAAAAAACTTCTCGCATATACTACAACCCCTCACCCACCTACTCAAGAAAAGAGTAACTTTCATGTGGTCCGAACAGGCGGAAAACGCTTTCCGGACACTGAAGTCCTGCTTACCGAAAGCACCAATATTGAGACAGCCTGATGTACAGCAGCCCTTTGTTTTGGAAATCGATGCCTCGGATCACGCCCTGGGAGAAATCCTGATACCGGACAGCTACATTCTGTGGCTTTTTACTCAAAAAAGCTCACTCCATGTGAGTTGAATTACAGTATATCCGATAAGGAGTTACTAGCAATCAAGAGGGCATGTGAAGAATGGAGACACCATCTATTGGGGGCTAAGCATACCATCGAGATCTTCACGAACCATCGGAATCTGTCGTTCCCGAAGATGGCCAGAGCCCTCACGCCCTGACAGTTGAGTTGGTCTCTCTTCTTTGCAGACTTGTCAGGATGCAAATTCTTCCTCAGGGTCTGTCGTGAAGATACAATGGCCCACCTCTCGATAGCTTCAACTCTGCTTTCAATGTGCCAGAGTATTGAAGTGATCAAGCGGGGGGAAGGGAAAGAGGAAGGGAACAGCTGGGAAGGAGATCTGTAAAGGAAAACGTTAATAGCAATCCTATCTAAACATTATCAAGTTACTATACTCAATACAACTGTTGCTATCAGACAATTCCGAACAATATCACACTTCTGTAGAATATATCTTACTCAAACTTCAAACTTGTCTGTGTTTTGTGGAACAATTTTCCTGTAATATCACTCACAGCAAAACAAAACAAATCGCCCAAATAAGCAGTATTTTCCACCAAAAACACTGAAATTCTTTGTGTGCCTTTTAAATGCTAGGAGACGAACTTATACAGGCAATTGGTACATATGAGTTATGAACGATCTTTAGCGCTCTTGTAATTCACTTGTCCAAATATTGAGTAGAATAATTAACACATAGCTATAACCACTCACCACAAGAGTATTCCCAAAGTCTTACAAAACGTTCTCCAAACTACATTCCTTTAATGTATGCAAATGAAGGAACGATTGTGCACACGATCGTAAAATAATGTTGAATTCCCTACTTGCAGAGTACGACCTACTCTGAGAACACTGAGATGTTTCTTTACTTTACTTCGAAAGGGGAATTCACTTCGGGAGCCGGCTGGAGCACTGAATTTACCGGTATGCAGAATTCTCAGAGCGGAGGAATCGGCAAACAAAACTCGCGCTGATAGAGTGCGACTCCAACTGCCTCTGTGCAAGCCAGAACTGAAACGCCAACAATCTCCGCGGAAGCCAAAGGCAACAACAGAGGCCGGCGTCAGAACAAAGCCTCGATTCAAAAGGGAAAATGAGCCGCCGGCAAAATACAAACACCGAAGCTCGCGGGTAACACTCCTCACTCAATGAAAGCAGGAGAATAGTGAGCACCAACGGAAGGGCGTGGCTGCACACGTAACGTTACCACGCCCTGAATGTAGTTCCCAAGGACTGCTGGGAACTGTAGTACTTCCTGCCTAAACGGAATAAAAAACGTTATAAAGGCAATATGAAAGGTTATCTTCAATATATCTTTTATACTGTGCCTGCTGTCATAATGTGAAAACAGATAAACAAACATTACCTCAAATGAGTACAGGTTAACCACCATCGTCCTACAGAAAGAGCAGCATGTATCTTTCCACAGGCAACCTTAGTACATAATGGCATACACAAAGGTACATAGACTGGGGCGGGCCCTAGACCGCGTGCCGCCCAAACCTTGACAAGACTACAACTTCGTAATAAACTACAGATCGGGGAGCCAACATGGCAAAGCGGATGCATTATCTAGGCCTAACGACTACCCTAGAGCGGAAGACCAACCACGTTCAACGCCTCCTCCTATCCTGAGTAAGGCAGCATTCTTTGCTCAAGAGATTGCCCTGGTTTTCGAAGAAGGCTTCCTGGAAGACCTTAAGCTAGAGCTGGTGGAAACGGATAAGCAGGCTTGGGTGGAGGAAGACTCCGCAAACGGAAGAGAGAAAGAGTACTTGCTTTATCCTCCATGCTTTGTATTTGACGGAAACTCGATTGCAAGAACAGGTAATTAACTGGGCTCACGACACTATCTATAAGACCATCGCCCTAGTAGAAAGACATTTCTGGTGGCCGGGATTAAGAGAAGCAGTACTGCAGTACGTCCTGGGGTGTGCAGTGTGTGCCCAAGGCAAGACCAGTCACACAAAACCTGCGGGGTTACTGTGCCCTATCCCCATACCAGACCCTCCATGGCACACCGTTTCTATGGACTTTATAGTAGAAATGCCACCAAGCAACAGACATAGTCATCCTGATCCTAGTGGATCACTTGACCAAGATGGGACATTTCGTACCTATGAAATCCATTCCTTCTTCTTCTGTACTATCCAGTGTGTTCCTGCAACATGTGGTGCAAGTGCATGGCATACCAGCGGTTCTCATTACGGATAGAGGCTCTCAGTTTACATCCCGTTTCTGGCAAGAACTATGTCGGATCATGAAAATAGATGTGCGCCTCTCCACCAGCTATCATCCCCAAATCGACGGAAAAACGGAGAGGCTAAATCAAACGCTGGAGCAATATCTGAGGTGTTTTTCACTGCACCATGAAGCTGAATGGCGCGCCTTGCTGTGGACTGTTGAGTTCGCCTACAACAATAGCAAACACTCTACATCGGGTTGTTCACCTTTTTACTGTTTGTATGGATACAATCCCAACATGCTTCCTTTCGAATGGCCAATAACAACCTAACATCCGCCCATTCAAGCTCACCACGCGCATCTCCGTGCAGTACCCATAGATGCTAAGAGTCATTTGCTCAAGGCACAAGAAACCACTAAACGGTTTGCTGATAGGAAGCGGTACCCGGGATCCCCGTATAAAATAGGGAAAAAGGTGTGGTTATCCACAAAGAACATACAACTGAAGGGAACCGACAGGCTGGAACCCAAATTCGCAGGGTCCTATCCCATAACACAGGTTATAAACCCAGTAGCCATGAGATTGGGACTGCCACAAACTTGGAGAATACATCCCGTCTTCCATATTTCCCTGTTACGTCCTTGCCTGTCCCACACTCGACTGATTAGCGGTCCAGACCCTGTTATCATGAATGGGGAAGAAAAATACGAGGTACAGAACATACTAGACTCAAAAAGAGCCAGAGGAAGGGTCTATTATCTTGGAGACTGGAAGAACGTACCTGGGAACCAGTGCACTACCTACACTGTCCCCACCTCCTTCGAAGATTTCATGCTCGTTACCCTACTAAACCTGGTAGACCGTCGGGACGGTGGCCGTTGCGGAGGGGTACTGTCACGATTCCCCCACAGCGTGGTACGCATGTGGGTAGGTAGGGAAGAACTACACCACCCAGCATGCATATAAGGCCTTCCTCTAGGGGAATCCGGTGCTTGTCACCTGCTGCAGTATCTGGATCTTGGACACTGAAGACCAAGCCGTTGAGAGGCCGATTTCCTTCCCGCCGCGAGGAGGACGCCATGGAAGCCCTGGAAGCTTGAGCGGCTGGGAAGCTGTCCTCGTTTTCCAGCATGTCGGCTGGGACAGAGGAGATTCCTGAGGGGGTCTGAAGTCCCGCGAGTGCGAGTAAGTCATCAGGTCCCCCAAGACAAATTTTACCTTTTTTCCTGCCTTTGCGCGGAGCTCACAGAGCCAGTGCTCCTTCAGTTAATCAATGGAAGGAACCATTCCGGTTCCTATTTTGAAAGGAGATTTGTTTTGTTTGACTGTGTGTTAGGGGAGTCACATAGCCGCTCAGCATTGCTGAGCACATCATGTTCGTGGCACACATGAATGAGACGTATCAAACCAATGTTTTACTTGTGTTCATTGCTTTTGACTTTAGCGCTGACTCTCATGGAGAGAGCCTTTCCGCGCTGCTCGAGTACTTTCTTTTTGGTTGGCATTACCTCCGTCAAGATGCTTACTACAAGAGTGCTAGCAAGAAAGGGTTGCCTGTAAGTACATTGATGACCGACCAGTAGAGTGTGTGTGTGAGTTAGTGAGTGGTTACTGGATTAATGTTTATTCTTTCTTTCATATACAGCGCGCTGTGAGCTGTTGATGGAAATACCCTACTGTGAGCACATTCCAGTGATTCCCGAGGTAGGAGATTCGTTAGGAAGAGTGCAGCAGAGTTTCTTTTTATTATCCCTTGTTTTCCCCTTTTCCTTGCGCACTGCAGTGCAGGGTAGAGTGTTTTCCGTCCCTCTGTGGGGTAGTGCAAAGGGGATTTGGGATTTATGCATCGCCCCCGCTGGATTTGTCTCTGGAGGTTAGTGAAAACCATTAATCGTAACCTGACACCCCCCCACAACGTCGATTGCCAGAGGACGTGCAGACTGCCCCTCACGCTACTTTGCAAAGTCGCCCTGTACAAAATGATGGCTCTCCCCCGGTTTGTATATATATCCTGCAGAATACTCCATACCTGGTGCCAACAAGATATTTTCAAACAATAGAATCAGAGATTCGTACTTTGCTCTGGAGTAATGGTAACCCTCATACAGCACTAACTAAACTTATGAAATGTTGGTAAGATGGAGGTTTGCCCTCCAACCAATCCAATATTATTACTGCCCATCTCAATTGATAGTGACAAATCATTGGGTACACTGGCCGCAGACAGAACCAGCCTATAGAATGGACAGATATAACAGGAACCCGGGGAATTATTTAAGAGCAATTTATGGAGGAAGGAAAAATACCCTGAGAAATACATCAACCTCTACTACTGTCACTCTATGGCACAAGGGCTCGACAGAGCTGGGGTGGAAAAACACGATAACAAAGGCTACTCCACTTTTGGAAACAGTGCAACTAGTGATACTAGCAAAGTATCTGGGGTTCGATAAATGGGAGCTGATTGGACTTACTAAGGTTGGAGATTTGTGGGCAAGAGAAAAAATTGTCCCCTTCAATGAGCTCCAGAGAGACTATGAGCTAAATGAGGGGGAAACTTTTTGATACCTTCAGGTATGTAGCATATTACAAAAAGCAATCCCCAAAGGTACTGAATTCTTGGCCTCTTCACCTTTAGAGGATAGGCTATTAGACAACTATATACCAAAAAAGGCAATATCTGTGACATATAGGAAGATACAAAATAACTCACCCGGAAAGTTGGAGAAACTATGTTCAAAATGGGCGGAGGATGTGGGGGACATGAGTGATGAAGAATGGCAAGAAGATTTGGCATCCCCTCGGGATGTAGCGATACGTTCAAGATTTAAATTAATACAGCTAAAGGATCTACTTAGAGCATAATATACCAGTATGGCATTAGATAAAATAGGTACACTAAGCTCACCATCATGCCCCAGGAGCTGTGGTCAGGAGGGAACGTTCATACACCAATGGTGGGAATGTCCAGTGATTAAGTTATATTAGGAGAGAATAACGTCAAAAATGCTAACTTTGTGTGGGAAGGAGTTGAAGATCTTACCTCGATGGTGCCTCCTTAACATATGGGATGCAACGGACCTCACTGCGAAAGAAATAACTTGGGTTTCCCTTCGATATATGGTCGCAAAGCGCAACATTGCAAGGGCATGGAGGGGAACAAACGGACCTAGATACCGAGACTGGATGACAGACATGGATTGGTGTATGCAAGCCGAAAGAGTGGTCTATGAGGGAAGAGGCTGCCCACAAAAAATGGTCCAAGATGTGGGGGGAAGGGAACAAAAGTAGAGGGATGATATGTATGCCGTTTACTGACCCCGCCCAACATGGGGAGTAATGGTAAACAAAGATACGTGTAAAGCGGCTGACAAAAATGATGATGCTAAAATTGATTGTTTTTTTTAATGAAATGAAGGTATTTCTCCATGTTGCACCACTTTAATGCCTTCCCTGGAGAGGCGTTAGAATCTGGCTCATTCCCAGGTTTATGAAGCCTTGTAAATCTGGGAATGTTTCAGATTCCATGGGTGTCGCAAGGGAACACTAACAGCAACACCATGGAACTCCCCTTTCATGCAGAGTAATGTGTGAAAGGGGGCCCTATTTACAAGGCCATGAAAAGCCATGCAGGATGGCTTTACATGGCCTTGTAAATATTGGCGGGCACACTGCCTCTCCAGAGTATCACAAAAGTGATGCTGCAGTAGCGTAAAAGTGCCTCAGGGGCATTGTAAATATGCCCCTATATCTCCCCCTCTGTTAAATAAAAAATATCATATTTTTACAAAATATATATAAACATGTACAATTAAATATCTTCAATCTTTTTTTGGCACTTTAATTGTTTAACCTGATCTTGTTCTTGGAAACTGGGAACTGTCACCACCACTGTCCAGGATCTACATCAACGGAATAGAGGCAACAGCAGTAACTAAGGTTTCAGATCTAGTCTCACCTTCAACAGTTAGATCTGATGAACAATTAGTTAAATGCCGAAAATGAGAAGAGTCTCTGGTAATAAACTTCCAAGGGCGCCGGCCAGTCACCATGTGTCCCTTGGTAGACACCACTTGAAAAAGGTTCTGCATCAAATGGTGCACCAGATTTTCTTCTCTGCTTTTGTCGTGCAAGCACTGGATTTCCTGTATAAGAAACAATGTTTTTGGCATGTCGTCTTTTATCAGCATATGCTTTCATCTTTTGTTTGTTAACCAAGTCCTTCTTATGAGTTGCTTTCTCATCTTTCTTTCCCTGACAGGCCAAATGAAGTAACTTAGTGTTCTTTGCTCTCCTGAACATCAGTGTTGCAGGACTATCCCTTGTGGTCGAGTGAGGTGTTGAACGAAAAGTTGAAAAGGTAGAATTCAACACAGTTTTCAAATCGAGCTTCTCAAGAGTAGCACACTGCACTGTTTCTTTATTTTACTCGTAAAACGCTCAACAAGTCAGTTGGCCTGCGGCCACACAGGTGTTCTCTTCTGATGCTCTATATTCAAATGCTCCAAGAAATATTTGAACTCTCTGCTATTGAAAGGCGGGCCATTGTCAGACTTCACTATGGCTGGAACACCCCATGTCACAAAGATCACATTGAGTCTTTCAATGACTCGCTCATGAGTGGTAGACGAAAGATCTTCAATTAATGGAAATCGTGAGTATTCATCCACAATCATCATTAGGTGATGCTCATTGTCAAGTGGACTGAAAATGTCAATAGGTACTCTCTCCCAAGCATGCTTCCGGAGTTCTGACATGTTCAAAGTGTGTGAGTAGTATTTGTAGAAAAGCAGTTGCATAGATGGCAGGCCTTTAAATTGTTATAAACCCTGTCATCAAGAGGAGGAAACCAGACTCGGTCTCAGAAAGCGTGTTTTGTGGCAACGATTCCACAATGTCGTTCATGAGTCACCTAAATTATTTTCTGTCACAAACTCTCCAGAATCAGGATTCTCGACCCTTGTAGTATAACTCCATCATGACTTAAGGACAGTTCATCCTTTACATTTTTGATATTCACTATCACTGGTGAGCTATCGAGTGTGTTGGTTAAATGACTGATGTGTAATTTTAGCTTTCAACTTTAACATGTCACTATCGTGGCAGTGATAATCTGGGCCAATGAAATGGCAGCTGGTGGGTTTGATTTTACAATGTAGTTAATATAGGCCTCAGCCATTTTAGATTGACTACTGTGACCTTTTACAGATTCTCTGGAAAAGTGGTGAGCAGGTTTCTGATCCTTCCCTGGTAAATGCACAATAGTATAATTGTACTCTTCTAACTGTAGTCCCCATAGTGCAATGTGAGGAGGCATTTTGTCCTTTGGATTGCCAAATATAGTCAATAAAGCCTGATGATCAGTTACCAGTGTAAACGTTTTTCCGTAAAGGAATGCATATGAAAGTTCACAAGTTCACAACCCTTGTTTGGGACAAACCTTTACTTACATATGCCACAATATGCCTTTGAACATTCGGGTGTCTGCTGTGCTGTGCAAGGATCGCACCTAACCTGACTGGGCTAGAGTCAACAACAACCTCTGTATGAAGCTACGGATTGAAATATGCCATTTCATTAGTATTCTCAATAGTTTGTTTGATTTTTTTAAGGCTTTTTCACATTCATGTGTTCAATGAATCGAAACATTCTTTTTTGTCAGGTCTGTAAACAGAGCACTTACAGTGGCAAAGTCTTGTATGTATCTGGAACAGTAACTGGCCATGCCAAGAAATGAACGCACCAAAGAAACATTGTGTGAGGGATCATTATTTGAAAGCATTTGTTCTTTAGCAGGGTCTGATATCATCCCTCATCAGAAAAGATATGGCCAAAGCACTTCAGCTTTGTCTTATGGAACCCACACATATCTGCAATCAATGGAAAACCTGCTTCAGGAAGTAAGCAACATACTTGTTGCTAAGTTGGAGTTGTACTTCCAGATTTGCCTTGTCATAAGCCTTTCTCAGTAGTCTTGAAGTAAGGAACCATCTGAATTGTTATTTTAAAGTATAAGAACTAGCCAAGTGGTGGTAATTTCTACTTGAAGATGGTTTTCCTGCGTGCAAATTCAGCGCACCCTTATAGGGGAGGGAAGAGCGCATTGCCATTGCGCCCTGGCACAGGGTGAGTTCGGGGGAAGAGGGTGGTTAGGCAAGGGGGATCACGCTGGTAACAAATGGGGAGGGTCCCAGAGAAAAGGAAGGTTCCAGGGAGGGGGGTGAAGGGTCACGGGGGTTGAGAGGGGGAGGAGCCAGGGGTAGGAGCGTCAATAATAAAATGTGGCAGTAATAGAATTTATGCTTGGGGTAAATGCACAAAGTATCCATTTAATATGAGGTATTTCGCATAAGTGCCTAAAAATAATATCATGTCATGTGAACGGGTTTAATAACAGAGTGAAGTGCCAGTCTATGTTGTCCTGGTTTAAAACACTGCAAGCTAATATAATTTTAATACAAGAGACACATTATAAGTAAGGCACCTCACTTGGGAAAATTCTGTGATTCATCCAGCACAAGTTTTGTGCCTCATCTAGTGCAGCTATCAGGGGTGTAGCTTTGCTAGTAAGGAAAAATCTCCAGTGTGAAATTACGATGGTTCATGGAGACCACAGTGCTAGGTGGCTAAGGGTTCAGATGAAGATATATGAACGGCTAATTAATATCATGAGCTACTATGGTCCTATTGAGGACTCATCCGAAACTCTGCAATCTCTCTATGATTTAGCAACAGCACAATCTAGGTTGTTATTGATAGGCGGCAATTTTAACATTCTGATTGATACAACTTTAGACTCCTCATGGGTGCACAAACTGCAGACAAAACCTGTCGAATAAGCTCTTGCAAGACTTTATGCGCGTATTTGCCCTGGGTCATTGTTGGAGATGTGAATTCCCAAGCGAGAGGAAGAATACATGTTACTCGGGGCGTTTTCATTCTTCCTCTCGTATCGACTTCTTTCTCATCTCCCATGCACTGTAAAAACTGAGTTATAAATAATTGAAAATCCTTTTTCAGACCATGCAGTAATTACTGTCAATTTTGAATCACAACTCAACGAATGGCAGAGAGTAGATCCATTTTTGATAAATCCTTATTAATCAATGAGCCGTGGGCTATTCTGATGCGCGAGGTGCTAGAGGAGTTTTTAGAACGTAATATGGACACAGCATCTGAATCCTTAGTATGGGCTGTCTTAAACGCTTTTTTTTTTTTTTTAGAGGTGAAGTGATTGCTTACAGGACTAATAAGAGAAAGAGAGAAAACAAATAAAGATTGCAGTTGCAAATTGAATTCAGTGAGGCAACAACAAATTATCTATCCTCACATACATAAGAGAGCAAAACAAAACTAATTTGTGCCAAGTATAACCTCCAGGATTTTTTTTACATCGAAGGAAAACCTGAATTATAACTTGGTCTGACAAAAAGGTTATGAGGAGGGCGACCTTGTAGGTAAATATCTAGCCTTGTCTTTTATAAGTTGAGCGAATGCAAACTGTGTTATAAATAGAGACCTGGTTTCGGCAAGACTTATTTCACATCCTCATCCTTTCTTAATCATTACAAGGGGCTCTATTCTGAGTTGCATAATACATCTCAAGAGAAAGCAGAAAGGTGGTTTGGAGGGCTAAATATTCCAACACTAACTGTAGAACAGAAAGAGAACTTGATCTCATGATCTCTATTGCAGAATTTACACAGGCGGTAAATACATCCGCCTCTGCAAAAGCGTGTGGGTCAGATGGAATACCTACAAAGGTGTAAAAAGGTTTTCTTACCCCCAACATAACACTTTTTTAGCGTCACTTTTTTTTTTTACCCTCATATCACCAGAGAGTGTCTGCAATACTTTATAGAACCCCTTCCTCAAACTAACCACCCTGCGGCCACTGCATTTGCCCTGGTCTGGGTACCTACCGGACCAGCACCTTTGTCGGTGCCTTGGTGGAATCATTAGATTGGAAAGTCGATACTCAGAGATTTACTCCATGTCATAAAGTCCGAACAAATATCAGAAATAGTCCCCTTTTTCCACTCCCTGGTCAAAACGTGCAACTTTGATAGCTGCCCTAACCCAGTCTTCCACATTCGGAGGCAGAGGATCCCACCATTTCATGCAAATTTCTCTTCTGGCGATCAAAATCAGGTAAAAGAGCAGCCCCCTATGTGACCGCCTCAGCACCTTACTGACTTTATCGTCCCCTCCGAAGAGGACAAGAACTATATTCAGATTGATCTCTCTGCCAAAAATTAACCCTGGGCGTAGTTCGCGAAGTAGCGCTACGCGTAGCTATGCAAAGTACAGTTCGCACTACGCGAGCTACGCGTAGCACTTCGCGAACTGCGTAGTACCCTGTTCGCACTGTGCAAGATGCCGTTTTCAATGATTGCACAGTGCGGACAAGCATCCGGCACTGTGCAATCATTGAAAACGGCATCTTGCACAGTGCGAGCTGTAGCTTTCTGACGCTCGAGTAGATTTTTACTCGAGCGGCAGCTTTCTCAACGCGGACTGGTAGTTATTCATCGCGAGCGGTCGTGAGCATACGCGACCACTTGCAATGAGAAACCTGACCTCCCCGCGTTGAGAATCTCGCCGGGAGGTTTATTTTCCACGCTCGCGATCGGCAAGTTGATGTTGCTGATCGCGAACGAGGAAAAGTCTCGCCGGGATGTCATTTTGCTTGCTCGCGGTCGCCAACTTGACGTTGAGGACCGCGAGCAAGCAAAAAATGACCGCTGCACTATGCTATGCATGTTTGCACTGTGCTAGGTGCAATTAGCGTAGTGCGAAGTAGCGCAAACTTAGCAAACTACGCGAGCATAGCGTAGTGCTTTGCCCAAGGTTACCAAAAATACCTTTAAAAGCAAGTTCGATTCCACTCCAATAATCCCTCTGCCACGGACATTAAAAAAAAATATGAAGATCCTTTGCTCCTATACAGCCGCATCTAGCACACTTGGGGGCAGGGGGACTAGAAACAAACTTTGTAATTTTAGCTGGAGTCCAATAAAGACAATTATTAGTAAAAAAAAAAAATTATTCCTCTTCAGGTTGGCTGGTTTAACAAGGCTGTAGTGAAGCCTCAAGGAGTGGTCCCAAACCGTTTGAATGTCACACTCAAAGGAGGACCCACTCCAAACTGAGTGGGGAGATGCTAACTCTTTCTCGTCTGCCTCCAAAAGCTTCCCATACCACTTAGAAACTTTCTTGGTCAAAGGGCTTATATCTTGGAGAGATAGCTCCAATTCTCAATCACCCCTGATTTCATTTATAACGGCCATAGACCAGGAAAAAAGTTGGATGAACTTAAACCTAGAGAAATCATTTCTAATCTTTGCTTTTAAAACTTCCCATGGATACACACCCTCCGATGACATTACGTCTATCCATGTTGTAATACCGGCCCTTCTAAGTGTACCACTTAAGCTATCTTTTAAACATAGCAGGGTCCTGGGGGAGTCCCAGACTGGAGCCAAGTCAGAATAATAACCTAGGTCCCACCTACTGCTGACCTTGTACGACAGGTGTAAGACAGACCTCATTATTTTTAGACGAACTTTCTTAAAGTATCTGGGGGCACCCAACTTATATAGGAACCCATCTCCACCCCATTGCCTTACCATTTCGCCTAGGAGCTTACCCCAAGTAGAGTCGTCAGCCTTCACAAGCAGCATCCAGATGTTTTTAAATTGGAAAGCTGCACAGTACCAATTAAAATCTGACAGGGCCAATCCCCCTTTGGCATGCCTGCAACAAAGATTTTTCCATGGCAACCTTGCACCCTTATAAGCCCATATGACGCTTACGGACTTCCCCTGGATTTTATTGATGTATGATTTGGGAAAACCTAGGGGGATAGCATTGAAAAGATAAGTTAACTTGGGAAGTATGACCATTTTTATTAGATTGACTCATCCAAATATGGTTAGGGGGAGATTTTTCCATCTAGCAAATACACAGTCTATTTCTCTTTTTACTCTTTGTAGATTAAGCTGCGGAATTTTAGCGATCTAATCTACTATTGTGATTCCAAGATATTTGAAGTTAGGGCTAACTTTCCCATCCCAATACTTAATATTACAGCACATCACCTCAGTTTTCGAGGTATTGACTGAATATCCAGATAGGGACCCAAACTCCTCTAATAGATGTTCCACCCTCAGAATAGAAATAGCAGGATCAGTCTTATTGAGTAATAGATCGTCAGCATAGAGCGCAACCTTACTGCTATAGAACTGAGATCTGAAATGAATTATGGAGATGTCAGATCTCAACAGTTGGGCCAATGGCTCTATATATATATATCGAATAACAAAGGTGAAAGGGCCGTGTCCCTCTTAATATACCAAAACTGGGGGTTGGGACCCCATTTAACAGGATCCTAGCTGAAACTCCCACATAGATCATTTTAAGTGTATATAGGAGGATAGGGCCAAAACCAATTGCCCCCATCACCTGCCACAGGAACTCCCATCACTCTCTATCGAACACTTTAGCGGTGTCCAAGGCCACCACGGCAAAGGGCGCAGAACGTTTGATGGCAAGATCTATTGTACCAATGAGCTGCTGGGTCTGCTCCTGTATGTACTTCTTTGGAATAAAGCCCTTCTCGTTAGGATGTACTAACTGTGGAGCGCATTTTGCCAATCTCTCCGCTAAAATACTCATAAAGATCTTACAATCCGCATGCAGCAGGGAGATTGGCCTATAAGAATTAGCTCGAGTAGGATCTTTAGAGGGCTTCAAGATAAGTACAATTGTTGCCTCTTTTCAAGATCGAGGAACTTGACCCCCTGGTTGGTAGATTGAATTAAAAAGAGTTTCCAAAATCAGTACTAGCTCCTCTATCAAAAGATTATATAATTCATTAGGGAGGGCATCGGTACCTGCAGCTTTGCCATTCCTGCTTTTATTAAGACTTAGACGAATCTCCTCCTTTGTTATTGGGGCATTCAAAATCTCACAGCTGTTAGTTGTTAGGCTGGGTAATTGTATCTTTCTCAGCCAGGCCTTGAGGACATCCGGGCTCGGGAACATTTCTTCCCTATATAAAGCAGAAAAGAGAGAGACTAAGCAGGCTTGCATATTCTCCACTTTATTGGAGACATCTCCATTCTCATTCACTTCTAGTTGGTTGATATGATTCCTAGACCGATCTACCCCGGCCTTCCAAGCCAACAGTGCAGCCGCTTTCTTGCTATACTCACAATTCTCCATAGATCGTGTATACCATTGGGCTTTGCACTTTTGATCTAGCTTAACCCTGTATTCCTGTTGTGCCGCTTCCAGCAGTTTCTGTACCCGTGCCCTTGCGTTGGCGGGCCCCGAGTGTACCCAGGATATATCTGCCTCCAATTAGCCCACTTTATCCTCCATCTTTTTTAGGGTTAAAGATTCAGCTTTATTTTTAGAATAGGTGAGGCTATGTAAAGTACCCCTAAAGGAGTCTCATACCACATCCAGGGAGGTAGACCCGATATTAACCGCAAAATAACCCACACATTTGAGTGCTCCTACTATCTCTGGATCTGTGAGCATTAGCCTCTATAAAGTCCATCTTGGTCTAGATGGCTGGCTATAACCTACAAGGGAGACACAGAAGTCAGCATGGTTTGAGATATGACTCGGGATAATGTTGATAGTAGTTATAGATTCTAGAATAGATCTGTCTGCGAAGAGATAATCTAATCTTGAAGAGTGCCCATGTTATTTACTACTAAAGGTGAAGCCTTGGCTATCACCCATCTTAGCCCTTCATACGTCCAATAGGGCCAAGTCATGCATCATGTTATTTAGGGTCTGAAAAACCCGAGGAGAATTATTTTGACAGCTCCTATTTGACCTATCAAACAGAGGGTCAAGTAAAACATTGAAATGCCCCTCAATTATTTTAGGGCCTGCAATTTCCATCAAATTCCATTGGAGGTTAGATAGGTGAGTAGGGTTGTCAATATTAGGGCCACAGAAAGCTGCACATGCTAACTCTGTCCCTCCAAAATCTAAGATCGCAATTAACCACCTCCCTGCTTCATCAGTTTTGGAAGATTCTATCACGCAGCCTGCCCCCGTTGAATCAACATAGCGACACCCTTACAATGTGCCGTCTGCTCTGAGACAAGAAAAGACTCTATCCAGGGGTACCCAGCAAAAATGACTCGACTCGCAAAGATATCCAAGGGGGTTTCCTGAATCAGACATATCTGTGCCTTACTTTGCTCAACATATTTCATGACCAGTCTCCTCCTGCGCTTACACCTGAGGCCATTAACATTACATGAAAGGAATACTAACTGGTCTAAGTACAGTCAAAACTAATATCATAATGAAACAAAAAGCTTTCTGGGTGTCACATTTTAATAGGATCCTTCAAGGTGGCTCAATTCCCGACACTTTCACTCAAGCGGCAGTGGTTAGTTTCATTAAAAAAGGGAAATCTGAGGAAGAGGTCAACTCCTACTGGCCCATAAGCCTACTAAGTGCCGATAATATTCTCAAAGATTTTATGAAACCGTCTTGCACAAGTAGCTCCCTCGATCATCCATTTGGATCAAAATGGTTTCCTGCAAGGCAGAATTCTGACAACTAACATGCACTACCTAACTCAGGCCATTGATTATTTTTCTACAAATAAAATTGGAGTAGTAATAATATTGGATGTGGAAAAGGCATTTGACGGAGTCCAATGGAATGTCCTTTTCACGGTCTTGGATAAATTTGCTGTGCCATCTAAATTCAGCTAGGTAGTGCAAAACCTGTATTATAATGCTAGGGCATCTATAATTATTAATACAACTATGGCAGGATCAATCTCAATCAGAACCGAGGTTGCCACCTATCTCCTGTGTTGTTTTCTCTATTTCTTGAGCCTTTGGTGTATGCTATTTGGCAAGATGGTACCATTCAAGCTCCTGTTTAAGACTCTGCAAAATGTAAACTATTTGCGGATGACATGGCTCTATATTTAGCGGCAGAAAAGTATAACATTTCATGCGCCTTCTCCAAAATAAGCAAATATATGTCAATAGGGGGCTACAGAATAAACCATTCAAAATCAGAGGCACTACATTTAACTGCTCAGCAGACATATTACCACCTTCTATGCAGGCACACTACTCAACCACCTCAGTAACAGGATATTCGGGAATATTTGTGACCACTACACTAGAAGATCTATTCACATTAAAATTCATTTCAACACTAAATAAAATGCGTAAGCTTCTAAAACAATGGCAAAATCTTCTATATCCATTATGGGGCGAGTGGCACTTATTAAAATGAGTATTCTCCCACTGTTTTTTTTTTGTTTTCTCATATAATGATCAAGATTCCCCAGTCTTTTTTGATGCTATCAATTTGGAAGTTATACAAATTATATGACAATGGAAAAGGCTGAGATTGAGAATCCAAGCTCTACTGTTGGATGTGGATGAAGGAGGTCTTGCTCTTCCCAATTTCAAAATGTATTACCAGGCGTCCCTTCCTAATTGCCTAACTATAATATCTTTGTGGGGTCGCAGGCAGACAATTTCTTTTTAAACATAATGCTAAAGGAAGATAGGTCTCCCCCAACCTTACAAATTCGTAGGCTACCTAAGATATCACGATATAAGATTCTTCGGCCATAATGGTCCATTTCCAAAGAATCTGTGAATTATATGGAATCCCTTGGCTTCATCTACAATTAAGGGTTTCAGAATATATTCCTTTGGGGCTGTGGTGGTCCCAGTACACTTACCTTCAGTGGTCTCATTTGGGGTTTCATAGAATACAGGATTTATTTGGCAACAAGAACTTTCTATTATGGCAGGAAATAGCAGATCGAAATTTAAAGATTAACACGCACCTTTTTTGTTGTTGTTATGTTCAAATTAAACAGTTCTGCTTAGGAATAACAGGAAGAGAGGAAACTAGTGGATTGCATCTGAGGAAGGCATAATTTGTCTCTAGAATTGAAGGCCTGGGAAACTAGTATAGACTACTTAAACCTGCAGGAAATAAGCTGGAGATTCCAAATCATTTGGAGGGAATTCAAATGTCCACAGGCTTCTGTTTTAGCATCCTGCAGTGGCAGGGATATAATAAATGGAGTTGCAAAGCAGTAAGAGGAGTCAACCTAAGGAGGATGGCGCTGTTTAGCAAATGAATGATTTATTACATCCATGCCAAACTCCATCAAATTCATCCCGGCATGGATTCCAAATGCTCCAGATGCAGACAATCCAATGGAGACTGACTGTTTTTAGATGTAGTTATTTAATGACCTTTTGGCAAAAAGATATAAGTAGAAAGCTATCTATTCATTTTTCTCCAGGGGTCTTGGTCACTATTTTTGGTATAGCAGGAACAGCTTAAGAATTAACTATCGGTCAGCACCAATTTATTTTTATTGCCACCTCAGTAGCAAGATCACAAATTTTAGCAAACTCAAAATTAGAGACTATTCCGACACCTTCTTAATGGTTTGTGAAAATGCAAAGAGTCTTTACTTGAGAAGTCTTGTATGCAAAAAGGGTAGGCTCCTTAGTAGAATTAATAAAATATAAAGAGTTGGAGCTGAATAATTAAAGAAGAGACAAATAATGGTACATTTATCTCAATAAAATAAGGTAGATATAAGCGATAAAGGAAATTTATGAACATAAATGTATTTAACTACTACTATAATATCTTTGTAGATAGTCTTAGATTAAGTTTTGAGAAGCACTTTATTATTGATGGATAACTGTGTAAGCACTTTCTAAGTAATTGCTCCTAAACTTATTGTACAGTGAAGTCTATTTATTGATTTTTTTTTTAAGTTAGCACAAAACATCATGCAACTTTTCTATCTATTATTGGAATATGTTTGTGGATAGTTCTAGATTAAGCTTTGAGCAGCACTTTATTATTGATGAATATTTTTGTACGCACTTTATAAACAATTTTCTTTTTTTTACAGAATTTTATATAGCTCGAACTTGACCTGAAGGTATCGGGTATCAGAGCGCTTTACATAGCACCAGTTGCCTTATATGAGGACACATTAATTTTTGTTATGCATGGAGAGATTAAGTGATTTGCCCAGAAAAACAGGATGTTCAGTGTCATTGCCGAAGACTCGAACCCAGTTCCCCAGATTTGAGGTCGACCGCCCTAGCCATTAGGCCAACTCCTCTCCCCAATTGATCCTAAACTTATTGTATAGTGAAATTTACTTAATGAATTTGTTTTAATATAGTAAAAATGAAAGCCTAGGAGGGAGAATGTTAATGAGAAGTAATATACTTTTTCCATATAGATCGCAAAATGAATTTGGGGAATGAAATTGGGAATTAATTTGATAAAGTCATTGTACTTTTGCTCTTGTGTTTTCTTTCTCTTTCTGGAAAAAATTGAATATGTTAATTATGAAATTTATTCTCAGCTACCACATCATAAATAAATAAAAACATTTTAAAAAGTAAACAACATACATGTCTAAGAGCTTTGTCATCCTGTTTTTGAGTAGCCCCGAAAACCAATCTGTTATTGCTGTAATTGAAGGCATTAATGATAGGCTGTATGATACGTCGAGTCACGTCTTGAACCAGTTCTGCGGTAGATAATACACCTAAACTTTGGGGTATAGTCACAAGAACGTGTGATAACTACCCCAAGAGTAGCTTAACGCAACTCTTAACATCGCAGCCTATCGCAGGAAAAGTACGCCGTGCCAACCAATTATTCAGGACGCGGCGGTAGCATGCGATAGTCACCAGATAACGCGTCGAATGTCAGCATTAAAATCAATGCCACGCTGCAAAAATGCAAAACGCGAACGCAAAAAATCATGCGATGAGGCCAATCGCAGTGCAAAAGTCAGCGAAAACCAGCCACAGGCCTGCAAATCCCACGCATCTGGCGGGAAAATGCACTATAAAAGAAAGAAAAAAAACACCAAAACCAATCAAACTGCGTAGCACCATGGATGCACCTGGACCGAGTGCAGAGGACAACCCGAAACCTCATAAGCCCCACGGAGGACCAGTCAGGAACCCCGTGTTCGGGGAAGGGCAAGGAGAAGAGGAAGACCGGATTCAGTCCGCAAGAAGACCGGATCATCGTCACGGAGGTGATAGAACACCATCAACAACTGTTCGGCACCTCCACTGCGGCGCTGGCAACCCAAATGGAAATATGGCAGGCCAACGTCACCAACATCAATGCAGTCGGAGTGTCGAAGAGGTTACTGGAAGAGGTCAAGAGGCACTGGCATGAAGTGCACAGCCAAACCAAACAGAAACTCGCCGCCTTGGAGCCCTCCCCTCTCCTTGCCCTCCTGGGATATGTAGAACCCATACAAGCTTCACACCGCAAATTCATTGCGCTTGCCTTTTTGCTTGCTAAAAGAAGAGTTGCATGTAGATGGGGCAGGGCCCCGAAGTTCAAGGATTGGGTGCGGGATCTTACCTACTGCCAGGAACAAATCAGTACATATTCTGAACTTTTGCCGACAACGTCACGTCCTACGGATATCTGGGCTCCATTGCGTTGCTACCTCTTGGCGGGGGAGTCTGCCGCGGACGACAGGGCGCCCACGTAGATACCTGCTGCAGCAGCCCTCACGAACTACTGAGTAGTGGGTGACCGAGAACATTGCCCTCCGGGTATTGTTATGTAGACACTGCATATTGAGAGTCCCCACCCGGATGAAATCTATATTGTTGTAACATGTTATCGATGCATGGGGGACGAGGCGGTGGGCTCCTCCGGGTAGAGAATAACCACAGTAGTCTCTATATGAAACCAACTGATTGTTGTGTGGTACTGCTTTGATGATAATGTCCGCACTATCGCTGCCTGATTGGGCTTGTTTTTCTCCCTACTTTCACTGTATTAACTGTGAATGGAATGTGTACTCATTGCCGCACCTTTGCTTGATGCTGTATGTTCGCTCAAAAGTTCAAAAATAAAAGTTTTTTTAAAAAAAATAAAAAAAAAGAAACTCACCGCCAACAGAAAGGCAGCAACGGCGACTGGAGGTGGGAGTCCTGCGGCACAGGAGGAGCTGGATAAGCTGGAGGAAATGGTGGCCACAGTCAGCAGTGTGGAGACGGTGGCAGGATTTGGGGGCCTGGACACAGCTCGATACGACCTGACCCAATAGCAACAGGGTGAGTAACGACCATGGACTGGAGGGACGTGGGGAGATGGGCACCATGGCACACTTGCACAATTATGTGCAGCACACTGCACACCCACAATGATCGTGAAATATTTCCCTGATAGCTTTGGCACACTGTAGCACACATACAAACACCATGTAGGCCCCCGTCAACAGTGTGCACAAAGGGGCCCCCTCTCTATCACCAATATCACAACCGACCCATGCACATGTGCTGAATCCTGCAAAGCAGCGGCTCTGTGACCCACACTGACTATGAAAGTAACACTGCATGTCCAATAGCATGGCAGCAGCCAAAAAACATGACATGGCCCACTAATCGACATGGAGGTGGCCCAGTGCGGATCACATCCGTAAAGGAGCAGGTCACATTCTGACAAATCCACATGCACCCACCACCCATGCCGTACAATACACGCAGCAGACGCACAATGCACCAGGCCACAAAATCTGTCCGAGAGCACATATGACCCAAGTCAAAAACAAATCAGCCCCCGAAAGGCACCCCGCCTCAAAGGGAGAAGGCTATACAAAATCAGAGCTGCAGGGGCAACTCTCCCACAATGCAGCACACACACATAGCAATCACAGAACATCAACAATGACGGCAATGTGGTACAAAGTGTAACACCAACACCACAGGACAGGGCTCACAACAGGTTCCGCACATGCGTAGTAACTGTCCACTCACATCTGGCATTGCCTGACAATGTGTGATGATAATGTACAGGTACTACCACACATCCGTCATGTAGTCGAAAAACACACTGACTGCCATCAAATAGCTAGCTCCACCAAAACAGTCACAATGTACATTGGCATGCAGTCTGAATGTAAACATCTGCAAATCTTCAACATACATGTGTAACTCTGTTAACCTGCATCTCCCCTTACATTGCAGAGGTACAAACAACACCTTCGGCAGAGCACACCACACTTCCCATCATTGATGATGAAGAGGACAACCTGCACATATGTCAAGACACCCTCCAACGGATAATGGACAGCCTCCGCACCCCATCCCCAGGAGCAGGGCAGGCCAGCTGCCCCGAGGTGACCCCACCACCTGCACAGACCACACAGCAGGAAACACACACCACTACGGCTGTCTCCCAGGACCACCCCGACCAAAACATGGAGTTCCAACAGCATATGTGGGGTTGAAAAGTGGAGTTGGCTGAACAGCTGCGGGTGGGTTTCGAGCTTGTGGCAGCCAAACTCTATGCCATAAGTGGGTGTCTGAGTCTTATCAGGGACCACGTACAGTCCCTATCGGACAACCCCTATACGCACCATGCTCCCCCACAGACCTTGGCTGACCTCACTGGGGCCACTAATCGAATACAAGAACTGGCTAGTTAGACAGGCACCAGCGTTGACAGCACAGAGTTGGCACAGATGCGGAGGTCAATGGAGACCATGGAACAGATGCAGGCTGGAAGTATGGCTGCCACAGCTGGACACCAGCGAGTAGTAGCTGGGAACTTCAATGCCCTGCAGTTCATCATCTTGCCATTGCTGCCACTGAGCCTGTCCTAGATGACTGAAGCGTGAACATCGACACACACAGCTCCGACCCCTGATGTGTCAGTGGCACACAGTGATGCTGCCCCAGCACCTTCCCAGCCTGATGTGTCAGTGGCACACAATGATGCAGCCCTTACCCCGCCACACACACCTGACACACCGGACACAGAACCCGTATCAGGGGAGTAAGATGGGGATGGTAATTACTGTGTGAGGAAGGAGGCAGTAGAAGCCATCACTGCCAAATGGCCTGTCCCTGCCTGGTTCCGCCCTATGCATCATGCCCTGGGACTATACCTCCCTCTGACCCCCGGAACACTCTGCGACATTCACCCAGACCCCGACACGGACTGTCATACCTTCACTGCTGGACAATTACACAGCAATCCTGCTGCGGACTGCACTCCCCCTGCACTTCCTAATCACTGGTTGGCCCACCACTGGGCTTCCATGTAATGTGGGCTTGGATGGCCATGTACAGCTCCAGCTCCGTCAATCACCTGAATGTGAATAAAACATTCTAAATCACACAGCTGTGTCATGACTATGTTCACTCATGTATGGAAGTATGGCTGGATGCAGGGACAATGATTGCACATGAAGGTACACCCTTGTAACTGACATCTATGCACATGTGTATCCCTGAGACACATGGCCAATAGGATGACTGTGAAGGTGAGTACTGGCTGTGTCCCCATTGCACATCAACAACAATCTCACAACCCCCAAACGTAGGCACACGTCCATGTATTGAATAGGGCTGTGTGTAGGAATGTCCAAATCGGTAGCAGGCCAGGAGTTTTGTCCTACATCAAATGTGATAACAGAAATTCACGTCGCATACCTACTCACACATATCTGTGTGGACACATTCAGTTATGATATATGACATTGCTCCACATGGTCAGAGGTTGGACACCATACTCACAGTGCTGAAGTCACGTAAGTGCACAGGTCGGCCAGCACCTATCCCACAACAATGTCTGGCTCACAGAGGTGGAGCTTGCAAAAGGGAGCCACACCCATTGCACATGCGTCAGTCAGTTTCTCCCTGTGTAGGAACGATGCTCATTGTGGCACACGAGTGGACAATCTAATCAACACACATCACAGTTAGACACCAGTGGAGTGGCATAGACTTTATTGGCATGTGCGTGTCATTACGGACGAGGCAACAGCCACAACATGCTTAAGACACTTACACGCACTTACACGCAGAATGGGTACACGTCGAGGTTCAGAAAATGGTGAGGCAAAAATAGACAACAATCATCACGGATGGAAACAGTCTCAGCCCACCTTGCCTTGCTGGATGAGTCATGTGTTTGGCGTCTGCCCATTGCCCCGTGTGAGAGGGCACGAATCACTGCCCATGGGATCTGCATAGTACTCTGCCACCGGAGTGCGCCGATTGTCTGCTCTGCTGACAGTGATCAGGTGAAAGGGTCCGACAGGTTCACATGTTGTGCTACATTGCCATGTGTGTACTCTCCCCCAGCAGTGTGTCCGGATTGGTAACGTTGCCAAACGATTCTGTGTTGCTCTGACCATTGACCTCCATCACCTTGCACAGGTGTGTGTACAAACGCATAGTTCCATGCACATGCGTCCAGCGTCCAGACGAAGGCAGACATGTCCTCTGTTGTGGTGGGATATGTGAGCATTCCCCACGATGCAACACATTGTTGGGACCTGTGCTGTGGGTGACAATCGGATGTGGCTGCAGGAACGTAGTTACTCGTCCATGAATGCCCATGCAGCTTCATGTGTAATGTGTTCCAATAGTACGTCGTTGTCGTGTTCAAGGAACACCAGGGTGAACCAATCCATTAACTGTCTGGGCAGGTGTGCTCAGCCCACGCCGTTTCCCCAATCTGCAACACAGCCCGATAGGGGAGCGCCTCGATGTGGTCACTGTACACAAGGAATTGTGCAATCTCCCATGCACAACTACCAATACATACGCAGTGTGTCAAGGCATCCCATGAACGGCTGTCTCGGTTACACTCCTGTTCGTGATCCAACAAGGGGCGAACACACAAGCATAGTCCAATTCATCTACGGTTGTTTTGGATAGGCAGACATCCATGGGACACTCGAATATGCATGTTCGGCAGTGGAACCAGGGCTGGATGCAGGTGACGGAGGCAAGGGGGAAGCTCAGCCGGTAACTGATCCGTTGCACTGCCAGTGGCAATGCGCCCAGTAAGTGCAGCATACGTGCACTGTACTGTTCCACATGATGGGGGTTGCGCATGTGCCCGGGATGGCCTGCCATTGCATTGGTGCGTCTCGTGGAACTGGCACTCTTCTGAACTGCGGCAGTTGTGTGGAGGATATGCCACAGCTCTGAGTAATGATTTGAATGTGTGTGCAACGTTGGGGAGAATGGGTTGCTATTTCCGTGAGTGTCAAGGGCATCCCATGCGGGGGTACCTCAGGCAAGTGCTTCTGTGTGTGGGGTGTGAATGAGTCTGATAGTTCATTTGAGCAATGCGTGGTGTGGGAGTTGTCCCCATCGGCCATGGCATCTCTCTCAGGGTGTTCCAGCTGCGTTCCGGACCAAGGTCAGAAGTGCAGATGTCCTCCCGCATTCTGCATTGGAACAATGAAGCTTTCATCCCTGATGTTTGTCTGACTACTACTTGCATTTCCGGAATGTGATGTGGCTTTGGCGCTGAGATTGGGACAAGGCCTTGGGCTCATGGTGTATGGATGGCGATACAGACATACCTGCTGGCATGTGGAGACAGGTGCTCGAGAGTCTTTGCGCTGCTTGTGCAATCTCACTCCGTCTCTCTTCCTCGCTCTCTCCCTCTCTTTCCATTGTTGGGCGCATGGTACACCTGATTGTCCAGTGTAGACCCGCAAGGACTCATCCGAATGGTTGTTGTGACTTTTGTGTGAATGGTATTTTGTGTTGGTGATTGCATTGCTGTATGACTGATTCTCAATTTTCTGGCCACGCATGTATGTTGATTTTCGTTCTTGTGCAACATCAGGCAAGATATTTGTTTTGGGATTCGTGGTGTTGGTGTGCAGTTTTTTTGTCCGGGGTTGGAGGTGGGCCCGGGGGGGGTATTGCGGGCCTGGGTGTGGTGTCGGTGGGTGTTGTGGCCCTCTTGGGTGTCCGTGCTGCATGTCCAGTTGCTCGGGGGCATCTGTTCTTCATGTGTGGCTATGGGCTGTGATCCCTTGTCTGGTGCAGGTTGTGGCCCGACTTTGCACCAGGTCTGAGCAGGTGTCAGTTTCCTGGTGCTAACGTGCCTTATCGCCTGTTTTGTGTTCTTATCGCAGATCTGGCTGGTCGTTGAGAATTTTGCGGAGTGATGTTGTCGCTGCTTTTTGCTCGGGAACGCCTACTCTGCATCTCATTAGCGATAGTTGCCGGGGTCATCTGTGGCGATGTTTGTTGCGGATGCTAATGCCGGAAAAGTGGTGCTGTAGGCTGTTTGCACCGGCTTGTGAATGGGGAGGTAAATTTATCACGACTTTGGCTGCGCTAAAGTACAGTTAAATCGGAGATAGCTCCTTGAGAATATGGCCCTTTGTCTTTTGTATCAATACAGACCAACGTGTTGAAAAGGTTGTAATGTACCTGCAATCTTCTTCGAGTTCCAACTGATGTTAACCTTTATTTAAATCAATGCGAGAGAAGACCTTTGCATCGTTTAATTGTCTTATGTCAGCAATGTGTGGAGCTGGATGTCATTCTCGTTCAATTTGCTTTGTTTGCCCGACGCATATGCATACAGCTCCTCCACTGTCCTTTTTGATATCAAAGCAAACTAACTAAAATTAGCTTGTGGCTGACGCAGGTCAGCATCACTGATAAATGCATTGATTGAGACAAGATGTAAATTATTGCACCTTCATCATGTTAATGATGTAAGCAAATACAATTTTAAAAGCCTCTACTTTATCTCTGTATTAAGGATGTGGGGTAGCACATGCTATCTGTGCACAGAATAAAACGAAGGCAAGGTACAAAGAATGTGCCTCACCTAAGTCACCGGTCATTCTGATTTTCATATAGCTCTGTCTGAACTGGGGTGGCAAAGTGAGCTAAAGAACGATGATGGATTCAACTCAGATCTGTGACTGGGGGTGAGTGTCTGAAAAGTTTCGGCGCTCCGTCCATCATCTCCTTGTGTTTGCTTTGTTCGCCCTATGTTGTCAGGGTATGCCCAAATGTGGGTCCCTTGCTCACTTTGCTACTGGATTCAAGCTAGCCTAGCTGATGAGGGCTGTTAGCCCAAAACCAGTCCCAAGATGCTTGTTTCCGGTCCAGGGAAGAAATGGCTTGGCAGTTCGGACTGGACTGTTCCCATGAGGCACAGGGTCAAGACTGATTTGCATAAAGCTGTGTCTGAATTGGGGTGGCGAAGTGAGCAAAAGAATGATGATGGATACAACCCAGATCTGTGACTGGGGGTGAATGTCTGAAAAGTTTCAGAGCTCCGTCCATCATCTTCTTGTGTTTGCTTTGTTCGCCCTAAGTTGGCAGCGTATGCCCAGACTTGAGTCACTTGCTCACTTTGCCACTGGATTCAAGCTTGCCTGGCTGATGAGGGGTATTAGCCCAAAACCAGTCCCAAGATGCTTGTTTCTGGTCCAGGAAAGAAATGGCTTGGCAGTTTGGGCTGGACTGTTTCCATGAGGCACAGGGTCAAGACTGATTTGCATATAGCTGTGTCTGAACTGGGGTGACGAAGTGAGCTACAGAACGATGATGGATTCAACTCAGATATCTGACTGGGGGTGAGTGTCTGAAAAGTTTCAGCGCTCCGTCCATCATCTCCGTGTGTTTGCTTTGTTTGCCGTAAGTTGGCAGGGTATGCCCAGATGTGGGTCCCTTGCTCACTTTGCCACTGGATTCAAGGTAGCCTAGCTGATGAGGGCTGTTATCCCAAAACCAGTCCCAAGATGCTTGTTTCGGGTCCAGGGAAGAAATGGCTTGGCAGTTCGGGCTGGACTGTTCCCATGAGGCACAGGGTCAAGACTGATTTGCATATAGCTGTATCTGAACTGGGGTGGCGAAGTGAGCTAAAGAACGATGATGGATTCAACCCAGATCTGTGACTGGGGTGAGTGTCTGAAAAGTTTCAGCGCTCCGTCCATCATCACCTTGTGTTTACTTTGTTCACCCTAAGTTGGCAGGGTATGCTCACTTTGCCACTGGATTCAAACTAGCCTGGTTGATGAGGTCTGTTAGCCCGAAACCGGTCCCAGGACGCCTGTTTCCGGTCCAGGGAAGAAATGGCTTGGCAGTTCGGGCTGGACTGTTCCCTTGAGGCACAGGGTCAAGACTGATTTTCATATAGCTGTGTCTGAACTGAGGTGACGAAGTGAGCTAAAGAACAATGATGGATTCAACCCAGATCTGGGGGTGAGTGTCTGAAAAGTTTCAGTGCTCCGTACATCATCTCCTTGTGTTTACCATAGAGAACACACAGTGTCTACACATTAGAGTTTCCTCCATGACATATGCTTGGAAAACAAACATTTGAGAAGAAAGGGGTCCCCCAGTGGCGTAGCTAGAGCTTCTGGCGCCCGGGGCTATCCCTCAGATTGCCGCCCATGGCCAGTAGCAAGGGGCGGGCGGGGCTGGGGAAAAAGGACGGCGAGCAGCAGGGGTGGATTGGCAGGGTTTAAGTTACGACACCACTCTCTACTCCACTGCAGGTGAAAGCAAAGGTCGGAGCTGAGTTTGCTACGTGCTTCCACCCACTATTTTCTTAAGGTGAACACCATTCACCCTGCCAAGAAGTTGGGCCACGCAGAAATATGCTGAACTTGTCCCGGTATCATTTTCAGACTCCTGGACAAGTTATACTAATTATGAGATCCTCCGCTGGCTTCTTGTGAGGCATAAAAGAGCCTAGTGATTGTACACCATTCTATCTACTCTTTCTCTGCTCTTTGTATCAGGGATACACTTTAATAATACAGCCCAATATTAACTTTGCACGCCACAAATAAAAATTTGCTGAATGTCCTCAGGAATAAAATAGCTTCCTTTTGGGACAGGGCCTTTTAATTTGCATTGGCTAGAGAATGACCTTCCCCTATTGTGCATAAAAAAACTTAAGACTTGTATGTAATCTGTATTTTATCATTTTGATCTATAATTCTCTATGATTTTCCTTGTTTTTATTACACTGTTTTTTCCTATTAAGTTGTTCTATAGTGCCAGGAATCCAAGTTGTACATGCTTGTATTAATAAACCATAGCATAACATCAAATGTGAACTGAGCTCTCGGAGAGCTGTCAGCTGCTATTTGCTCTCCCAATTCTCAGCTCGCAGTTTTGAACTGAGCACAAAGAGAACTGTGAACAGTTCACAGCTCACTGAGTGCTCAGTTCACAATTGCAATAAGCGTTTTGAAAGAGCTATGGGTTGTTCTCAGCTGAGGGAATCTTGAGGAGGAGGTCATGAGGGAGAGCCCAAGAAGTGTCACTTGCCTGGTACTCCCACCTCAGAAACCTCCAATTCCCATCAAAGGGGCATTACAAAGAAATATACTCTATTTTGAGAGCGATAACATTTAGAAAGGGATTTGGAAAGAAAATAATGTGTATTAATGAGCCCTTGTAAGACTAAGGAGAGATAAAGGAGGGCCCTGAAGCAGGCCTGGCATATAAGTAACAATCGGGCGTGCAGTGGCCCACCCGAATGTATCCTTGGCCCAGCCGAATAAAAATTCCTGTAACCGGGCCTGTTGGGAAGAAGCACTGTGCGGCAACACGTACGTCACGGGTTCAAATACCGGTAAGGTGGGCAAATCGTTTGAATCTGGGCAGAAGTAACTATCATTCAAGCACCTTGGGACAATTTTCTGTTTGTGCGCGATATGACGACAGAACATTTGCGGTCACCCAAAATGTGACTAAACATGGAGCCGAAAAAACAATTTCATCCACACACTTTTGCAAACAATCCCATCTACCCCAGGATAAAAGAGTATCGCGCGCCACAAGGAGAGGCCCTTGCGTATTCCCGCCATTCTACGTTCCACTCCATCCATTCAGTGCAGAATGGTTTGATTTCTCACAAAAAGTACGCACCGTTATCGCCATTGGCTAAATCTGTGACTTGAGCAACACCACAGGCTATGTTCAAATTATGACTACGACTGCCATGATTCCAAGCACAAGTTCAAGTGATATGGTCAAATGCTATGTGGCCACACTTCCAGCTTGTCTTGCCTTTTTGGCCGCATTCTAGGAATTGTAGTTGCGTTGTAAACATTGAAAGTATGTGCCCAAAATATTATCTTAATAGCCAAAACTGGTTGGCGGTGTCGCGCATGACAGGCACTAGTTGGTACATATACATTTGAACTCTTATAATTTAAAATTTAAAACGCCGTACATAACAAGTGTTATTAGTGCACTAGTCAATAAGGAACTCGATTTATCGACCCAGAAGTAAATATAGTGTGGACCCCGAAGTGATTAATACTAATCACCTGCTGATAATACAGACGAGCAGAGAATTGTAGCGCGCTGCAATGATGCATTTTACTCAGATAATGTGCGAAGGGCCTGCATTCATGCAAACATTGATCAGATCAAATGCTCTTTTGGACAAGTTTTGCTGTTTGCTTTTAAGTAAATGGATCAAGGGGGTTGCTTGTGTCAATATTATATCAACTGATGAACCAGGGTAAAAAGGGATAACGAACAAATTCCAAGGTGCAACCTATGTTCATAAACCATTTTATGCGAAGGTTTTTCAGAAATAAAAACAGAACACAAAATAACAAAACAAAAACTGATTATAAAATTATAGGAAAGAAGGAAATGAATTTACCTCAAATGTATTTTCATCTTTCACATTTTTACAGTTGAGAAAATATATTGTTTACATTTCTTGTTACGCAAACACGGCAAATCAGAGAAAATTCAGTATGCCCCACATGCAAAAACCTGTGTGTGCTATGGACTGCGATAACTCCTGTTTGCTCAAACGCTTGAACGCCATTGGCGACGAGGCAGTCACCAGCTCTGCTGTTCACATACAGTGGAAGAGCTGCGCGCTCAACAGACATCCAATGAAAGCACTTCTTACCCAGTAACACTGTGGTTAAGAGAAAGAAAACAGACCTGACATCCGACCCCTGTGAAATGCAGACAGTGTCTGCAGCAGATCTGCATTTCCCAGCACGAGACTCCTCCACTCAAAAGAGAGCGCACGTGGTGGTGTGCGGCGTGCGCGACAGTGTGCATCACCGCTGCAGCGCAGGGCTGGCCAAAAATTATGCCCAGGGCCGTCATTGGTAGCGCTTGACGCTTGCTACAAGATTGACGGCCCTGGGACTCACATAAACAGTACTCCGGCGCCGCACCACCACTAAGTTAGGTGGAGGTGGTGCAGCATTTTGTGTGGAGCGGCTTTGCTTGCAGTAGACACCGCGGGGCTGGCCAAAAATTGTTCCCAGGGCCGTCATTGGTAGCGCTTTACGCTCGCTACAAGATTGACGGTCCTGGGACCCACATAAACAGTACGCCGGGCCCGGCGCCGCACCACCACTATGTTAGGTGGAGCAGCATTTTGTGTGGTGCGGCATTTGGGTGCAAGCAGGTGCGCTTGTACTTACAGTAACACGTGTGGTGTGCTGGCTGCTCAGCGACGGCACCAGTGCCACGCAGCTGCCACGCAGCTGCCGCTGGCCACCGAGAAAATCGTGCTACGCCACTGATTTCACTGCGCCACTTCTACGACTTGACTGCATCACAATCCTTCCGCCTGCTTCAAGCAGGCGTAAGGACTGACGCAGGGCCTTTCACATGGGACTCGCCCATGGGCAATGGCACATTGCTAGAGTTGCCTCAAGTTTCTGACACACTCCAGCAATGCATCATTACTGTGCCAACAGATACGTCAGGATTCCTAACGTATCTGTTGACTCCTTGGGACATGGAGCTCCATACAGTAAATACGACGCATCCACGGTGTTGCAAGGAGGGCGCAATGAAAAGTGTTGCATCGCTGTTTTTAACCCGCGATGCCACACTTTTCATAAATGAGGCCCTAAATTATTATCAATGGTTGTTTACAAAATGTACCTAGAAACGCTGCCTTTGTCACAGCTTTCCCCAAAGGAGTGCTGAGGGGGAACACACTATACCACGTCTAATTACATTCATGTGTGTTTACTTTTCAGCAGTTTATTGGACAGAAGTGCTTTAAAAAGAGCATTTAACACATATTTACTGAAAGTTGCAGTGTCCCTTGCTCACTGTGCTAAAAAATGGGCCATTTCCAATATATTATTACAAACAGTTGTAAATATAGAATAATAACACTTAAAAAAATACTGCAAAATGTGCAACATTCTTTAAAATCTCACCATATTATGTCTTTTATTAAAAGATATTGTGAGGGATCGAAACCCATGCCCATCACCGAGACTCAAGTGTTGTTATTGGGGACCGTGCTCCCCCAAAACACCTCGCTCCGGCTACGGGCTGTTTCTGCACCATCTTCCCCTCTGTCTGCACCATCTCCACCTCTGCCTGCACCATCTCACCATTTGCCTGCACCATCTCACCCTCTGCTTGCACCATCTCGCCCTCTGCCTGCACCATATAACTCTGTCTGCGCCATCTCACCCTCTGCCTGCGCCATCTTACCCCTGTCCGCACCATCTCTCTTTGCCTGCAGCATCTCCCCCTCTGCCTGCACCATATAACTCTCTGACTGCACCATCTCACCCTCTGCCTGCATAATCTCATCGCACCCTCTGCCTGCACCATCTCCCCCTCTGCTTTTACCACCTCCCCTCTGCCTGCACCATCTCACTCTCTGCCTGCAACATCTCTCCCTCTGCCTGCACCATCTCTCCCTCTGCCTGCACCATCTCTCCCTCTGCCTGCACAATCTCACTCTCTGCCTGCACCATCTCTCCCTCTGCCTGCACCATCTCACTCTCTGACTTCACCATCTCACCCTCTCACTCTCTGCCTGCACCATCTCACCCTCTGCCTGCACCATATCACCCTCTGCCTGCACCATATCACCCTCTGTCTGCGCCACATCAACCTCTGTCTGCGCCACATCACCCTTTGCTTGCACCATCTCCCCTTTGCTTGCACCATCTCCCCCTCTGCTGGCAGCATCTCCCGCTTGCCTGCGCTACATTACCCTCTGCCTGCATCATCTCACTCTTGGCCTGTACCATCTCTCCCTCTGCTGGCACCATCTCACCCTCTTCCTGCACCACTTCCCCCTTCCCTGCATCATCTCGCCCTCTGAGGGCACCGTGTCCCCCTCTGTCTGCACCAACCCCCCCCTCTGCCTGCACCATCTCACCCTCTGCACATCTTCCCCACAGTCTGCACCATTGCCCCCTCTGTCTGCACCATCTCTCCCTCTGCCTGCACCATCTCACCCTCTGCACATCTAGCCTCTGCCTGCACCATTTTCCCCTCTGCCTGTCCTGTCTCCCCATCTGCCTGCACCATCTCACCCCCTGCACATCTCCCCCTCTGCCTGCACCATCTCCCCCTCTGCCTGCACCATCTCCCCCTCTGCCTGCATCGCCTCCCCTTGTGTCTGCTTCTCTTATAACCCTTTTCTTTTTACCTTCTATCCACCCCCACCGATGCTTTCTGTCTCCCAGTTCACAGCTCTTCTCAATGTGACTGAAAATAAACTCTCGTGAAATGTGCTTTGAATTTGTGCACGCGACACTAAGTGAAAAGTTTAAATAACTCACACTCACCCTCACCTTCACTCTGCCTTCGAGCACACCGCAGGGACTGGGGAGGACTGGTCAGGCAGGGAACAGGAAGCGTCTAAAGGGAGGGGTTTTATGGAGAGAAGTGAAAGTTAGGCATGGAGCTTTGCTTGCAGTAGACACCGCGGGGCTGGCCAAAAATTGTTCCCAGGGCCGTCATTGGTAGCGCTTTACGCTCGCTACAAGATTGACGGTCCTGGGAACCACATAAACAGTACGCCGGGTCCGGCGCCGCACCACCACTATGTTAGGTGGAGCAGCATTTTGTGTGGTGCGGCATTTGGGTGCAAGCAGGTGCGCTTGCACGTACAGTAACACGTGTGGTGTACTGGCTGCTCAGTGACAGCACCAGAGCCACGCAGTTGCCGCCGGCCGCCCCGAAAATAGTGCCGCCTGGGGCGGACCTCCCCCACCGCCCCCCCCTAGCTACGCCATTGGGGTCCCCTGCTACAAGATAACTTGCCCAAAGTATGGATAGTATCAATGAATTTCAAAAGAGTCTCAGGCAACTATTTACAACACAAACAAGGTAGGGGGAACATTCTTAGCCAAACAGAGATACATGCATGTTGATACAAAAATGTAAATGTCCTGTTTATTATTATTATAGATAGAAATATCACTTTTTCACTATACATAATTATTTCAAAAAGAATACATGATGATTAGGTTTTCTCTTCAATAGAATTATTACAATTAATTCACATGACATACTCAACATTGCACATACTCATACGTGCATCCACTTCAAACACCTCTCATACTAGATATTGTTTGAAAATAAATTGTAATCATATAGGGCCAGATGTATGACCAGTGTAAATTGCGAATCGCAATTTGCGCTCGATTGTGAGTGGCAAATTGCGAGTCGCAATTTACAATGTACAACAGTGTCAGAGACACTGATTGCGATTCCCAATGGGGTCGCAAAATGCGAGGCTCATAAATATTAATGAAGCACTCGCAATTTGGGACCCTATTGGAAATGGCTGGCTCTCCTAGGGATGGTGGCCTCAGCCGACCTCCATGTCTGGGACTGTTTTAAAAAAAAAATGCAGACTTCCTTAAAGGAAAACGGGATGCATTTAAAAAAAAAAAAAATGAAACATTTTCGTTTCATTTTCTAAGGGCAGGTAGCGGTCCCTGGGACCACTGCCTGCCCCTAAAACTAAAAAAAAGTGTCCCCTACATTTGCGACTGCATTACCACCCTCTTAAAGAGGGTGGTAAATTGTGAGTGTTTTGCGACTGCAACTGCGGTCGCAAAACATTCACACATAGGGCTGCGAGTCGCAATTAGGAAGGGACGCCCTTGGAACGCTGTAAAGATCCCCAAGAGACAATGGTATAGTAGAAATAATGTATATTTTACTCAGGTAGGACTTAACACCCCAGCCTGCTAACAACACCTATAGCTAAGATCTAGTAAAACTTTCAGTGAATCAAATAGATACATTCTATACTGAAGCACAGAAACACATTACAATGACTGAATGTAACTTACAAATAAATGAAGGGGAGAATACCACACATCTCCCTTCCAATAACAAAAAAAATAAACCAAAAAAAATAAAGTACAATGTAAGTCAATAAGAAACATTTCTAATGCTGTACAAAATCATCCAAATATTTTGGGGTGACATGTGGCCTGGTACTTTTTTCTCGCTCCATATCATCCCTACAACCTTGCTGTTTGAGTAGAGCATCATTTTTTGCAAAAACATCAGCAGGAGAAACAACAAGTTTGGCAACTCTGTTTAAATTCCAGACTCTATGATCTTCAGTTCTAATGGCATTCTTGAATACTTTAATTACTTTCATCGGTTGTAAGAATTTGGATCCGCAAGGTCATGGCCCTTACGAGGATTACGAATCCTAACTAAGTCACCAATCCTCACAACCGTGTTTTAACAGCTTTCCTTGTGTCAAACATTTCTTTATTCATGTGCATTTTCTTAACTTCTTTTTCAATGCGTTCTTTGTCACCCTCCTCAAATATCGAATTAGAAGATTCATTAGATATCCAGGAAGGACATAACATGGTGGAAGATTTTAGTTTGCGAAATAGCTCAAAAGGAGTCCTCCCTGTCGTTGAATGAGGAGTCAATCTATAACTTTTAACCTTGTTTTGTACTTCAGAATACCAACAACTGTGATTAGACAAAGCTCTTTGAATGGTCTCTTTGAGTACCCGATTAAAGCTCTCAACTATTTCATTTGTCTCTGGATGAAAGAGAGAGGATCTTTTGTGTATAATACCCATCCAAAAATTGTATCATTTCTCTTGAGGTGAATTGAACACCATTGTCAGAAAGTAGTTTTGAAGGAAAACCTCAGGCCACCTAGAGTAAACATCAAGAAGCACAATGAGATACTTATCCACACTAGTGTGCTTTATGGGCCCTAAAACATCAATACCTACCTCATCCCAAGCTTCCTTGGGAAGCAACCTTAAGGTCATCGGTTGTACACGAGGTTTCAAAATCTTATCACACCTGCTGCATTCACCGCATTCTCAAACAACTCTCTCAACTATTGTGTCCATCCCAGGCCACCAGTAGATTTGTCTGAGAATCTCTTTGGTTTTGGAGATTCCAGGATGTCCATGGTGAGCAAAATCTAACAGTTGCGATCTTAATGAGGTTGGAGGTATCAATCTAGTACCTCTCAACAAAATCCAATTTTTACAAGCTAGTTCCTCTCATACTCGAAAGAAACTACTGAGATCCTCATGTACTTTTGCGTGTTTGTCCCAATTTCCTGCAATTCCATTAAGTACAGATTGTTGTATAGCATCTTTAGCAAGTTCATCTTCCCACACAGCCCTTTTTATCACACTCTCATTGGCTAAGCACCCAGCGTACTCCTCTAACTCATCACTCTCATCTTCAACGACCTCACTCTTGGAGATATTGATGTCCTCCAAGCGCGAACAGCAATCGGCCAAATTATTTTTTTACCCAGGAACACAAAAATCAAACTCTTGAAGAGCCACAACCAATTTCCTTATCCTTGAGGATATACTGTCTAAACCCTTTTTTCGAAGATCTCTCTCAACGGTTTGTGGTCAGTTTTGACAGTGAATCTGCATCCCCACAAGAATTTTCGTAGTTTCCTTATCGCCCAAAAGATGCCCAAAGCTTCCTTTTCCACTACAGAATAATTAAGTTCAGATCCTCTTAGCATCCTAGATAAGAACAGTATGGTTCTTTCTACTCCTTGATTATTTTGCTGCATGACAGCACCTAAACCTGCTGAACTAGCATCAGTCATGATTACAATATCATGACATGGTTCAAAACTGTTTAAACAGGAAGCTTTGGACAACATCTGTTTAACTAAAACAAATTCTTTTCACATTCAGCATTCCATTCAAAACTTACTCCCTTTTTTAGGAGGAGCTTCATTTTCTGTGTTCTCTGAGCAAAGTTAGGTATGAATTTTGCATAATATTCTGTCATTCCAAAAAATGTAATAACATGGCCTTTACTACTCGGACTTGCCATGTTGTGAATAGTGTTAACTAGTTCCTTCTTGGGTTCTATGCCTGAAGTAGATACCTTATGTCCCAAATAATCAATTTCAGTAAGACTAAATTTGCATTTTTTTGCTTTCAAAGTAAGACCATTGGTTGCCAAGATTTTTAGGACTTCTCTCACCCTTTTGTCATGTTCTTCTTTGTTACGAGCAAAGACAAGTATGTTGTCTTGATACATTTTTATACCTCTAACATTACCACGGATGCGTTCCATCATCCTTTGAAATACTGCAGCAGCAGATATCAACCCAAAAGGCATTCTGAGGAATTTAAATGTACCAAATGAAGTGATAAATGCTGTTAAATCTTGCGAGTCTGGGTGCAACTTCACTTGGTGGTACGCTGAAGCCAAATCCAAAGAGGAGAAGAACTTGGCTGCCTCTAAAAGAGACAATATCTCTGATATGTTAGGAAGGGGATAATGATCAACCACCACACACTTGTTGAGTCCTCTCAAATCTACACAAAGTCTGGATTCTCCATTGCTTTTAAGTGCCATCACGACTGGTGACAACCATTCTGAAGCTTCAACTTCAGCAATAATTCCACCACTCAAAATTTTGTCTAATTCCATTTTCATATTTTCTTTCACCTTAATGGGAGCTCCTCTTATCTTGCTAATAACAGGAACTGCCCCCTTTTTTAAGATTATTTTATGTGAGTATCCATTCAAGCATCCCAGCCACTCATTAAAAACCAAAGGAAAATATTTCTCAAAAGAGGAAACGGAATTGGAACCAGATGACTCAACTTGACTTAAAGGTGCACATTTGTTACTATAATCACAAGTTTTTAACATAACCGAAGGCGTTTCATTGGGATCCAGTATAACTCCTAGATCCTTTTGATACAACCAACTAACTAACGAATCACCTCTCTCTGACACATAAACCTTTCCAAAGGTGACACGATCCTTGAGATCAATATTCCCATTAAAATATCCTGAAAGTTTAATCGATTCTCCACCATACCCTTTTGCTTTGATATCAGCTTTTTACAGTACAACTTTATCCTTCAAATGTTTATCATATACATCTTTAGGAACAAGAGTAATTTTTGACCCAGATTCAAACAACATTCGAACAGGAGTACCATCGATGTGAACTATTTCAAAGGGAGCACTCTTTAAACCTTCAGAGACTCTGAGTTTTATTTCTTCATCTTCATGATCTTCATCACAAACAACCTCCTGAACTTTCTTTTTTTCAATGCCAGAGCGGCAACATTTAGACACGTGTCACTACTTTCTACATTTCTTACATGTTGCCTTCCATCCAATACAACCCTTGAAACTGGCTACATGTCCATGTTCTCCACATTGGTAAAATGTAACTTGAAGTTTGCCAGATTTAATAGAACTTCTGGTGTAATTGGTTTTATTAAATGGAAACTTATTTGTGACAGACTTGTCAAGATGGGAATTTGTCACATCATTTTGTTTGCTTTTGGAGTCGTATACAGTTTCTACTTTGTCTTCCTTGGGTACCTCACCATTCCCTTTTTTAAGTTCTGCTACACATGCTTTTGTGTGTTCACAGGATTTGGCAATCGTAATTACTTCTGATAAAGATGGATTATCTTTCTTCAAACAAGCTTCTTTGACTTTGTCTAGAGAACATCCTAACATGAATTGATCTCTCAAACTTTCCTCATAATTCCCCCAAAAATTGCAGGTTGAAGCAAGTTACCTCAGGACAGTGACATAGTCCTCCACAGTCTCTCCTAGTCTTTGCATACGTTTACCAAAATGATGTCTTTCTAGCACAGTAGACACTTTGGGTAGAAAATGTAAATCTAACTTTTTTAAACATATTTTGTAATCATTTAAATTATCTGCTTCAGAAGTGGATAGATCTGGAAGGTGTGAAAAAATCTCTTGTCCCTCAGGACCTAAACAGTGAAGAAGAAGAGACATCTTTCTTTTCGCACTCAAAGAGACACCACACACACGAGAATAGTGTGAGAAAACATTTTTCCACTTTTTCCAGGGAATATTAGGTTCACCTGGACTCATCAGGAAGAATGGAGGAGGTGGAACGTTTGCATTATGAATGTGAAGCAAGTATAAATATACACCTGTAAAAGAAGAGATTTGTGTGCCAGTCACCGTATAGAAATTAAAGGCAAAGAAAAACAATAAAGAATATTTAAACAAAATAATAATTAAGGTTGTCAGTGTGTTCAATGGCGTTGTTTGATATAATATTTTTGACAAGCAAAAATAAGAAAAATAGTGTGCTTGTCACTGAGATGAGTTTGACAAGCACAAATTAAAATAGCGTGCTTGTCACAGAGAGGAAGTATCCAATTGAAGAAGTAGAGGAATTTTTCCCACGCTGATTAGAACACATTAATCTTTGAAACAATGAGTCATAATTAATAATGTTCCAAAAGGGAATTTCCCATGAAGAAAAGATGAAGTGGAATGGTGTATTGTGAGTAGAATCTTCAGGGAAGAACCTTCATGCAGGTTGGTTCTTAATGCAGTACACAAATGTTCCAAGAAAAAGAAGGTGAAAACCATGGAAACCAGCGCGCATAGAAGAGCGTGAGCAGTGCGCAGGAACAAGAGCCACGGGACCTCTTTAGAAGGTAAACAGGAGCGTGAGGAATGAAGGTACCAACAGCCACTTCCCGCTTCACCGCGTGTTGAATAAAAGAAGGTCACAAATTAGGCAAAGTAAGACGGCAAACGAGGGAAAATGACACAGGTGCAGAGTGAAGCATGCATAAGAAAGCAGTCAAATTCACGATTTAGACTGATGAGACAAGTCCAACACATCCACTTGAATAAAGGAAAAGTTTCCTCTAACACAGTTCAGGAACACATGTAAAACGTCGACATACAATTAAGTATGAATCCTCTAGTATCAATAAGTGAAGCGTACACAAAGAGTATCAAGCGGTAGACGTAATCCTTGAAAACAGTCAATACTTGTACAGTTTTGAAGACGGTCATACCTATGTAAAATGCATGAAATACGATACCAAAAGTTCCAAAAGCTCGCTGGAGCCGGTTTTCTTCTTGTTGTCTTTAAAGATGAAATAAGAAGATCTTGTCTAGTTTTCTTTTCTTGTGAGGTGGTAGCGTTGAGGTGTGAAATAAAAGTCCAAAATGGGTAGTTCTCAGCTCATTGCCATTGTAAAGATCCTCAAGAGACAATGGTATAGTAGAAATAATGTATATTTTATTCAGGTAGGACTTAACACCCCAGCCTGCTAACAACACCTACAGCTAAGATCTAGTAAAACTGTCAGTGAATCAAATAGATACATTCTATACTGAAGCTTGGTGCTTGTAAGATTCAGGACAGTATGATGTCATATTACAATGTTAAGGATAATAGCACAGAAATACATCACAATGACTGAATGTAACTTACAAATAAATGAAGGGGAGAATACCACAAACGCCCCTTCCTAATTGCGAGTCACTAAACACTATTTTGTGAGTCGCAATTTTGGCGACTCGCAAAATAGTGTTTGTAGATGGCCCACATCGATTTTGCATGCGCAAACGTGTCGCAAATCCGTTTGCGCATGCAAAATCACTTTATACATCTGGCTCATAATGTATAAATACATCACAAAATATAAAGTTTCTTTTCTGATGCAACAAAGGTCAGTTCATATTTGTGGCCCAAAAAACATTTATATTTATATTTTTCTACGCGTGTTTCGGCAAGCTGCCTTCTTCAGGAAGCCACGAAATTGACGGATCAGAGCTACATCAGTGGTCAACAAAACAATCCTTAATTCTAGTATGTGCCCTCAAACCTATAATGATATAGGCAAATATATAAACTTTTAGAATTGAATAGTTAAAACAAGAACTTGCGTCTTTAAAATGTTTCTTCCGTGGGAGCTACTTTTTTCTTCAACTTTAACCAGCCTTGGCGAGTGCACCTCGGCCATCTTGTTGCCTCTCGTTGTACTGCCCCTTCACTCCCCACCCCATTGCTTACTTTTTCAAGACATCGTTTCCACTTTAATTTAAATATATCTTGCAAAGCTGGTGTGGCAGCACACTCTTGCCTTTTGAAAACGCTTCCACGTGGATTCTTGCACAAACATCACATGTTGCACAATACTTTCTATTTAGGGCATTCCAGTGGCATAGGTATATTTAACATTTTGTCAATGTTCTTTTTCCTAATTCTGGTAATGAACCCAGGATATTGAATAAAGGCTGCTCTGCTCCCAAAATGTTTTGTTCAACATCTTTATCCCTGATAAAGTTGTAGGAAGAAAGGGCTTGGTTGCTGTGCCCTGTTTTTTGACTGCCTTGTGGCTGCAATTCTTTAATTGCTGAATGTTGCTGTTTTTCGTGGAAGGTGTTTCACCAACATATGTCATGACTTGTTGCTGTACACACCTGGCAGTCACCTTTATTAGTGTGTAGCAGCAGGGTGCCTGGAGCCAAGCACTTTAAAACTTGCCGGCTTCTCCAATGCGTGTTCATGTTCCTAAGGCGGGTTGTGTTTATTATCGGCAATAAACAACTGCCGGAAGGGGCGATGGTCACATACTTTTTGTTTTCCTTTTGCCGTGTAAACTTTGCAGCAGAATCGCACTTGAATCACTGGAGGACACATAAGTGAGCAAGGAGGCACACGTATCTTAATTGTCTACAGGTAGGGCGACTGTGCGATAACTCTGTGGGTGAGTGCCTCTGTTGCTGAAATCTGAATGCAACCTATAGGACATAGCTTTGAATATGGCAGGTCTGTTCATTCTTCTAGGTCAATACTATGAGGACCAGGCTTACAATTTACAATGAATGACAAAGGCAATAGGTGAGAGCTACTGCCTTTGTCAGAGTTAATTTTTTATTTTAAAGATGCTGCCCAGTGTGTGTCTCGATGCTGTAGGGTCCATCAAAAAGCAATTACCAAAGCCAATAGGTACCAAAGATGAGACCTATTGGCTTCTCCAATGTGTGTTTGTGGGCGAAGACATTGCAGTCCAATCATATCAACACGTCCATCAGTCTCTCTTGCATCACCAAACTGCATAAGAGCTAAACACTTGGAGGCCTACCTGCCAGCGGCTTCTTTGAACAATGTACACCCACCCCTATGCTTACACGGCTAGGACACCCCCCACAGAAGTCCAGAAGGGTATAGAGCTTTTTCATCTCTGCAGTGGCGTAGCTAGACGTACTGACACTCTGGGCAGCCCCTAAATTTGCCACCTGGGTGCAGGTAAGAGCAGGGGTGTCGGCGGCCGACGGATCACTAGTTCGGGGGGGGTGATCGATAACAACTTGTTCAGGGGGCGGTTGGCAGCTAGCGGACGACTTGTTCTTGGGGCTGGGGGGATGGTGGTAGTCGACAGACACAACTCCCCCCCCCGCCCCAAAAACAAACAGTGCCCCACCTCCCCCCCTCTCCCCTAGCTATGCCACTGTATCTCTGGGACCTCTGTGAACATATTTAGATCTCTCTCATGCCTGCTACAGACATAGGGAAGTTTAGGATAGGAGGAAGCTGCAGCCAATCGCACAATCGCACACACACAGTAATGAATGCTTGAAACACATAGTAACGGCACACGCACTACCTATGAATATTGACCCTGCTAAAAAAATATCACAACACAAGCAGTTAACGAGAATATTAACTGATGGACCAAGGCATGCACTGTAGCAACGCATACTCAGGGGCGCATTTACGAAATTCTGGTAAATCTGACAATGCATCAAAATTCGTGGAAGCGGTTTTGGAACACCCATGCAACACCTTCCCAGGGCAGAGTAGGGCAATGCAGCAATTTGCACTGCATTGCTTTACTACAGATATCTGGGGCCACACAAGGTGGCCTTGCGTCAGTGCTTAATTTGTTAAACAATAAGTGCCAGGGCCCTGACCAGGAGGCCACTGCAGCTTGCCCCACCCATCACCCCTGTCATCGCTGAAAAACAACTGCTAACCATCTCTTACCTGCAATTGCGACAGTTCAGATTGTTCCAGGTCCCCAAAGCGAAAGCAATGGCTGGGGAGCAATCGCGGCCAGCATGATTCCCATGTGGGAAAGGGGGATCATGCAGGGACGGGAGGTTTATAAAAAAAAAATTATTTAAACTTACCTTCGCCTCCGTTTCTGCGTCGCATCTCCTCTCTGCGCCTAACGCCTTACAGGAAGCAGGAAGCCTCCCTCTCTTTCCCTAAGCCAATCACAATGCTGCAATGGCAGCGTTGTGATTGGCTAGAACGCCGACCCCACAGGCGTCTATGGGGAGGCCATTTTCTCTATGTAGGCTGCATGCTGCCTACATAGAGAAATGCAGAGTGTGCATGACTGGTTTGCCGACCAAACAGTCAGCGCCCACCACAGTGGGCAAGCCACTCCTCCGCTGCCTGCTTTCTCGCAGTGCGAGAAGCAGAAACATAAAATGGTATATAAAATACCATTTTATGTTTCTGCATCTCGCACTGCAAGAATGCCGCTGACCGCGGCCCCCGCAGGGGGCCAATAGGCGGTCGGCGCCTTAGTGGCCCCGGGGCACCGGTCCCCCCTCCCACCGGGGGGGGCGGGGACGCAGACCGGAGCCCCCCTCCTCGGGCTTGGCCGGAAGTGACGCGCAATGCGTGTCACTTCCTGGCCCTGGTGTGAGGGGGAGGCTATTTAGCCTTCCCCCACCCTTCCTGGCGACCTCTTTGTCTCCCACCTCGCTTTTTGCAACATCGGTCGTGGTTCCCATCTCGTTGCACTGGGCGTCGTCTCGTCGCTGAGGCCTAGCACTTACGGTGAGTCTTGCTGTCCCACTCCGCCCTGACCCCGTCCCTGGGCAGTACCAGGTCGACGGGGCCCTGTGGCTCGGATGGCCACGGGCGGAGGGGGTGCAAGATCATGGCGAGGGTGGCGATTTATTAGAGTCTGCCGGCAACGCAGCAGGAATAGGGAGCGCGTAGAATGTGAAATACAGTAGGAAATAAAACCTTCGTGAGTTAAAAATTGCATTTTCCCTCGAGATAGGGGGAATTGGCATGTACTGAGGCCGCGGCTGGACACAGCTGTGCTGGCGCAAGACTCGGGGGGCCTAAGTACAAAGTCCACGCCTATTCGTGGAGAGCTGGGCCGGCCCTCTGAGGCATAACACTAGAACCTTCAATAATGCGGCTGGCAATGAGGCATCCATGCTGAAAGGAAGCCATTTAGTGGGTTGAATGGGCTCTAGAAGAGGTCCCCTGTACTTAGCATTAGGGGGTCCGCACGGAGCCCTGCCACCCGTTAACGACGGGAACAAGGAGCCTGCTGGCAGTGCGTTACATAAGGGCACCTGGCCACGCAGAAGGGCATAAGCCACCAACAAATGGCTCGTCCCCCACGTGTGAAAATAGGGGAAATAAGAGGCTTAGCGCAAAGCGCTTCTTCCACTTAACGGAGGAAAAGGGCCCTGGGCAGCTTACGGCGCACTTTTGTTTCATAGTTCACAGGGGTGTGTGGACGCTTTCTTTTCCGTTTCACAACTGCTCTCAAACAAGTGATTTGCTCTCACACTTGGCCACATACTGTGGCAAAAGCCACTTTCTTCTCAGGGCAAGAGGGGATGCACTTTCTTTAGCAGGTGCAAAGGCAATTCCGTCCGATACCGCCTCTCCTGAGCGAGGTTTTATGTGTCTTGATTTCACGTGACAAGTGGTGTTGGCAACTATGTGGATTTATTTTCGTGTTGACTTTGCGTTGTCATAACCGTTGCCCCACCTTCCTCCCCCTCTCTGCCCCTGTGTAAATGTGTATGCAACTTCCTCCTGCGCTCTTGTCTTACGGCAGGAACTTTCCTGAACGTCCATGTCTGGTTCTGCAAGCAGCGCATCAGGGGCGTGACCCTTGCCCTATGTACTGCGCGCATGAACCATAACCATGAGCTATGAACCCAGAGGTTTGGAGTTCGAGTCTATATTCCTCTCTACCCGCACCGTGCCCGAATGTGTAATGAAAATACGAGCTCTGTTAAAGCGCCTCAATAACTTCAGGTCGGGTTCGCGCTATATAAGTCTGCACCCTGTGATACTGGGCAACTCTCTCAACCGCACCGTGCCTGAATGTGTAATGTGAATACGTGCTATGTTAAAGCGCGGCAATAAATTTGGGTCGGGTTCGCGCTATTTAAGCCCGCATCCTGTGTTTCCGGGAAACTCTCTCGATTCACCGTGCCTGAAGGTGTACTGTAGATACGGGCTTTGTTAATGCGCCCAGTAACTTCGGGTCAGGTTCGCGCTATGTAAGTATGCATCCTGTGATTCTGGGCACTCTCTCAATTGCACCGTGCCTGAATGTGTACTGTCAATACGGGCTTTGTTTTTGCGCCCCAATAATTTCGGGTCGGGTTCGCGCTTTATCAGCCTGCATCCCGTGATTCTGGTCAACCCTCCCAACCGCACTGTGCGTAATGTAAAATGTGGGCTATGTTGAAGCGACCCAATAGCTTCGGGTCGGGTTCGCGCTATATAAACACAACAGGCGGCATGCGATGCTACACCCGGGGGCGGGGCTCGAGAGATCGGGGACGGTAGAATGTGTGATTTAAATGCGGCGCTCATGTGAAACGCGCCTATACCATCAGGTTGGTCTTGCGCTACTAGCATGTAGTGGCTGGCCGCCTAGAAGGCCGATGCTTGATGCAGGGACAGCATGGTGCAGGAGAATTTTGCGCCCATACCTTCTGGTTGAGAGTGGGCTATGTTGAAGCGACCCAATAGCTTCGGGTCGGGTTCGCGCTATATAAACACAACAGGCGGCATGCGATGCTACACCCGGGGGCGGGGCTCGAGAGATCGGGGACGGTAAAATGTGTGATTTAAATGCGGCGCTCATGTGAAACGCGCCTATACCGTCAGGTTGGTCTTGCGCTACTAGCATGTAGTGGCTGGCCGCCTAGAAGGCCGATGCTTGATGCAGGGACAGCATGGTGCAGGAGAATTTTGCGCCCATACCTTCTGGTTGAGAGTGCGCTACATAAATATGCACGCTGCAACTGCTGGCTGCCTTTAGGGCCTTAAGTGACATATATGGGGCACCAAGTGCAGTTAGCATGGGATTCGAACGAGCAGGTCAGGTAGAAAGCGGAAGGGATGGGCCTCGGCTGGACTGCTGATTTGGGTGCTGGTAACCAGAGTTCGATCATTTTGGGTCGCGTCCACATCCTGTGATTCTGGCCGAATCACTTAATCTCCCCGTGCCTGAATGCGTAATGTAAATACGGTGTTCATGTAAAGTCCTCCAATACCTTCCGGGCGAGTTCGCGCTATATAAATATGCAACATGTAATTGCTGGCTTCCTATAAGCCAGATACATGACACAAGTACAAGCATTATTCACATCACGCGCTTACAGGCATTACTAAACCCCCCGCACCTCAATGGTTAATCTGGTGCGGTACTCGCGTGATTTGGCACGGGGTTCGTGTTATATGGTACGAATCTCTCACTCTCCCCGTGCCTGCTTGTGTGATGTAAATATGGTGCTCATGTAAAGCGCTCCAATACCTCAGGCCAATTTCGTATTGGAACAGTTAATACGGTACTGAGCTCCCAGTGCCTTGTGATGCTCATGCAAAGCGCTCAATACCTCGGGTCGATTTCGGGCTATATAGTAGGCAACAGGTATTGGTTGGCTGCCTACATGGGCAGATGCGCGATGCATAGATTGCTTGGCCACGAATTTGGCGCCAATTCCTTCGGGTCGTGTTGGCGCTAGATGAATATGCAAGCTACGATTGCTGGAGGCTTATGAGCTCATGTGCAGGCAGTGTTCGCAAGATCTCGATCGTGCCTATATGCGCGCGCATTAGGTGATTCAGGTCATTACTCGTTGGCGCGTATTACTGTTTTAAGGAACTTCGTCGTTCCCCGCGCAGGCATGTGTAGCATGTAGCGGGCGTCCAGCGCTCCAGTACATGCGCCCTCACCTGACCTGAGTTAGGTGGTACGGTGCTCGCGTCCAGGCTCAGTTGCCTTGGCGTGCAGTGGCGTTAGCGACAGAGTCTTCGCGTAAACGGGTTGTTTGGCCTCGCGTATATTGGGGCCGGTAGATTGACGTTGTGGCCTTTTGCTCCATACGCTGAGCTGGGGGCTACTGTCGCGTGATGTAATGGGGACAGTTGTGCGAGTCAGGAACGAAGCCAATAGTGCTGACTTGTGGTAGGTATGATGTTACGCGTATCATACAGCTAGGAGCAAGGTCAGAAACAGCAAAATTACAAGTCGGCCCGCACAGTATGCTGAGCACATAGTTGTGCTTTAGGCCCCCCCGCACCTCAAGGGTTAATCTGGGGCAGTGCTCGCGTGACCTGGCACGGGGTTCGTGTTCCATGGTACGAATCCCTCACGCTCCCCGTGCCTGTATGTGTAACATAAATACGGTGCTCATGTAAAGCGGTGCAATACTTTTGGCGGCGAATTCGCGCCATACAAATATGCAACATGTATGTGCTGGCTTCCTATGAGGCAGATACTTGATACAAGTGCAGGCATTGTTCACAAGATTTTGCTCCAGTTATCTCGGGTCGAGTTCACGCTAGATAAATATGCAACATGTGTTGGCTGGCTTCCTATAATGCAGACACATGATACAAGTGCATGTATTATTCACAAGAATTTGCTCGTGCCCACATTCGCGCGCATTAGGTGAATCTGGGCATTACGACACCCCCTGCACCCAAATGGGTTATTTGGTCGGTGCTTGTGTCCGCGCTCTAATAATTTTGCGAGCATTACGGTTTGATCTAATCACTAATCCACCGTGCACGAATAGGTATATATATAACTGGGCTATCACTGATCACCCCATGCCCAGATATGCATGCGTGCTGCTGGGCCTGGTCTGCCTGGACCCCCGAGGGTCGCGAATATGCATGCGTGCTGCTGGGCCTCGTCCACCGGGCCCCCCGGGGGTCGCGAATCTTGGCGGCTCATGATCCCACTTCCGTGCCCGAATATGTATGTAGATATGGGGCGCATGGACTGCGCTCCACATACCGTCGGGAGAGTCGCGCTGTGACGGCGGGCAGATCACTTAATCTCCGGTGCCCGATTATGTATGTAAATACGGTGCTCATGAACTGCGCGCCATTACCTTCGGATCGAATTCGTGCGGGGTTTGTGACGCTGGGTAAATAAATGAATATCGCCGTGCCCGAATATGTATGCGAGCTGCTGGACCTGGTATGCCTGGGTTCCCGAGGGTCGCGGACCTGGCGGCTCATGATCTCACTCCCGTGCCCGAATATGTGTGTAAATATGTTGCTCATGCACAGCGCTGCCATACCATTCGGGTCGAGTTCGCGCAATATGAGAGTGCTAATTACAGCAAGGGTCGCGCAGTACGATCCTGACCACACGTGACCACGTGTAGCTCGTCGCCAACCTTTTGCTGAAAGGGGGCTTGGGTCGTTTGTCGTTTTTGTTGTTGTCTCGACACCCACCCCCATTGCGTACGGCCTCGCGCTCCCAAGTGCATCAGTCCTTGGGTAGGACGGACCAGAGTCGGGATAGTCCTAACGTAGAACGGTCATTGCCATATTAGTAACAGTTAAACACGGGTCGCTGACGACAGTCTATAAGAGGTATGCTTATGCCCGCATCTCTGCCCCGCCAACATGCTTATGTGGGCCGCCTTCAACTGTCACTTATAGTGGCACTGATATGGGGGAAACCACACATAACTAACTGTAACCTAGACACCCAGGTGGGTGCCTAGTCGGCAGGGCAACGCAACCGAGATAGAATGGTAGTTATTATCTAATGCTAAAGGAAGTCTGGATTGAGCCACTAGATGGGTGTAGATATGGGTGTAGCTCAGTGCCCCAATCGCATTGGATACGGGGACGCACTGACTTAGCAGCAAAAGAATAAGTGGTCACCACATAGGTTACCGGCGTGATTGACCAAGTGGTTGCGGGTGCGCCGCTCGCGAGCGGATTTTAACCCATGGTTATTTCGGTGTTTTGGAGTGTACCTCTGTCTCAAATCCACCGATAGTTCATTGTTAAGCCGATTAGCCTGCAGCACACTGAGCTGGGCACCATAACCAAGAGTTTGGCCTGCAGGAGAAGTAGCTAAAGGAACCATATAGGAATAGGTCCAGGTGTACTTTGGGGGGCATTCCACTGCAACCAAAGACAGATTTCGGGTTGCTTCAGTGAAGACCTTCCACCCGCGCTTTAGCCAGGGCGGCTTGTGGGTGGTATAGTTGTTATATAGCAAGGGTGCAGTCGTTCAAAAGTTTGGTAAACACCACGTAGAGCCTCATGGCGTCAGGGCATTATGGACCTTGCAGCATTCGCAACATTCAGAATAGGGCCGGTATTTGCACCAAAGTTTCCGGTTGGTTCCCACAGACTTGTCCGCCCCCGAGGTTACCCTTTAGGGGTAGAACTTGAGACTAAGGGGTCATCTCCTGCTCCGGCGTCACAAATAAGCGTTAGCTACGCGGGGATGGAGTATCATGCAGGTCCTGCCACCATTGGGTTCCCGCCAGTCGATTGGATCATTTTAGGTGGGACCATGAAGTCTACGGTTCCTGGGAAGCTTCCAGCCGTAGGGCAGTTAGCATCAGATGAAAGTATCAGCGTGTGGGTATCGGACATCTGCTTTCAGGGAGCACCGTGCCCTGGGAGCACGTGCGTTGCCCTAATTCTGAGGCCTACCCATAAAGGGGCCGAGTAGCAAAACAATTAAATAGGCTCCATAGGCGGGCCTCGGGCCTTACAGCTGGGTGAAACCACCATCATTTGGAGATAGGCCCAGGTAAAATAGGGCTTTTCTTAATGTCTAGAGGACCATTGCGGTTGGGGGTATCCCCCACTGGATTCACTGGTCGCGTACCGCAGCTGCGGGAGACTGGGATCCGGGTTTACGGACACGTTACCGCGCTAGGGGCGCTGCCAGCAAACATAGGGTGCTGCTGTCCCAGTAACTAGGGTGTCAGCGGGGCAATCGCAAGGGGACAGTATGTCAATAGTACATTTGACACGCCCAGGGTGCACTAAATCTCCACTTCAACGGAGCAGGAATTTGGCACCGCTGGGGATGCTCTGGGTTTGTGGTGGGGGGCACCCCCCGCCACCCTCCTTCTGAGGAGCATGATGGGAGGGGCGTAGTAGGACTTAGTCAATCCTCAATGCATGAACTTTACTGACCGCACGCAATGTTTAAGCCAGACAGATTCCCGAAGCTGGTATACCTAGGGGGTTACATCACTGAGGGATCTGTAGGGGCATAATTCCCATAAGGAATAGGGGATGGTGGGCAGGGGCAGGAGTCGCCTCTTGCCCACGGTCACGCGCTGGCAGCTAGGAGCACTCCTGTGCTCCAGGTTTAGCAATCAGAGGGGGCTGGCCAAAGGTTAAGTAAACCCCTTCTCGCCTTCATAGCCTAAAAGGGCAGGCCCAGAATTGTGAAGAGGGTAACCTGCCCGCATGGGGGGCGAATAGTTCTTGGCACATCTCCCCAGGCCCAACGGGTCCTTTATTTCAGCAGACCCTATTCCGATTAGGATAGCGTCTCGGGCCTTGGGGGCTTAGATGGGGCCATCTACAACACCAGGAGCTATAGCTCACTGGTAAGTCTTGGGCCTGTGGATATAAGGGATCTCACAAGGTTTGAGTCCCGCTAGCGCTGTCACACTGTCATGAAGTGGCAGAATTTAAAACTCTTCTTTCTGCTAGGATGGTTCCCTTCCAGCTAGTTGCAGGAAGCCCTAGATAGGAGAGGTGGCAGGTAAGACTATAGCGGGTTGGTGGGGGGCCCTGGCTGCGACGGTGAGCCGCCTCCAGGGCTGTGGCGGAGTTACAGGGCGATCTGGAAGCAGGCCGGTACAAAGGGTACCTCTGCGAGGCACCAGAGGTGGTGCCTGAGCCAAAACGAGGAGCCTCATGGGAGGTCCCGGAAGCCGTGTCGGCGCCCCGCTAGTCCTGCGGGCGGTTGTGGGCCTGAACAACCGGGGGCTTGCTATGTGACGCTCCGCCCCGATAGGGGGGGCGTGAGTAGAATTACCAACGGCGCGTGATCATAGAAAGAATCACCTGGAGGGCAGCAACGGCGGGCATCGCTCCCGCGCTGCCCGGCTCATCAGGCGGGCAGGCGACCCAGTTGGTTGCCTGCACTTGGATCGCCCGTAAGATAACCCACCCATTACATATTCTGGAATTATGTAATAAACCTGCAGCATTTTGTTACCCAACACCAACTGTCTTGTGTGTCATTTGGGTAACCCATGATGGGGGAGGGGGGACAGCGGGGTGCCCCTGGGGGTACTATGCCGCTGACCGCGGCCCCCGCAGGGGGCCAATAGGCGGTCGACGCCTTAGTGGCCCCGGGACACCGGTCCCCCCTCCCACCGGGGGGGGCGGGGACGCAGACCGGAGCCCCCCTCCTCGGGCTTGGCCGGAAGTGACGCGCAATGCGTGTCACTTCCTGGCCCTGGTGTGAGGGGGAGGCTATTTAGCCTTCCCCCCACCCTTCCTGGCGACCTCTTTGTCGCCCACCTCGCCTTTTCCCTCCCTACCGCTTACCCGGCGTAGGCGTTGGGTGGGGGGGGGTTTTGCTGAGCGTTGTAATGTTTTCCTTTTTCGTTGCAGGCGGAGTTACAGGGCGATCTGGAAGCAGGCCGGTACAAAGGGTACCTCTGCGAGGCACCAGAGGTGGTGCCTGAGCCAAAACGAGGAGCCTCATGGGAGGTCCCGGAAGCCGTGTCGGCGTCCCGCTAGTCCTGCGGGCGGTTGTGGGCCTGAACAACCGGGGGCTTGCTATGCGACGCTCCGCCCCGATAGGGGGGGCGTGAGTAGAATTACCAACGGCGCGTGATCATAGAAAGAATCACCTGGAGGGCAGCAACAGCGGGCATCGCACCCGCGCTGCCCGGCTCATCAGGCGGGCAGGCGACCCAGTTGGTTGCCTGCCCTTGGATCGCCCGTAAAATAACCCACCCATTACATATTCTGGAATTATGTAATAAACCTGCAGCATTTTGTTACCCAACACCAACTGTCTTGTGTGTGTCATTTGGGTAACCCATGATGGGGGAGGGGGGACAGCGGGGTGCCCCTGGGGGTACTAAGCAGTAGGGCGACGCTCCTCCTCTCACATGGAGGAGCTGCCCCTGCTGGGGAGCCAGGTATTAGTAATTTTTTTTGTATGCAGTATTCATAAACAACTGTTGTTCTGCTCATCTCTAAATTAGATGAGCAGGCCACTATGTGTCAGACAGTAAAAAGTGCGGTGTTGACAATTAAGTGCCAAGCACCGGAAACCACCGGCTCAAATTAACCACTACCTTGCGTGGCATCAGAAATCTCACTTAAGGTTTGTACTGCGCATGTACCACGTTGCGTGGTGCATACGAGATGCAAACTGGGTCATAAATATGCCCCTAGAATGCAATTGCTCTTTGTGCATGGCAGTGAACGATGTATGCAAATGCTGGAACAAAGTCACACAACATAGCTTTGGCATTTTAACAGAAGACCACTTATGACCATAAGTATGATGCTAAAGTACAATACATGACGAAAGGATGTCACATGATACACAATTATACGAGTGGCAATATTTGGCACGTTCACGGCTGTTCACATCTGCCATGCAGAGGTCATGACCACATGGATACAACCAGGAGCTGCACTGCTTCAAAGGATAAGGGAGCGCGCGCTGTAGACTGATCATAGGGTTCATTAGACATGCAATTCACCTTGCTCACTGGCCCAGGATTCTGCTTGATGCAAAGATAATTTGTGGGGAAAGCAGTTTACAAAATGTTTTTGCTTACTAAAGCTTAGTAACTAACCGCTCCCACTGCATGCAAAATGAATGAAAAATATTTGGTTAAAAAAAATTCTAATTTTACTCAAAAAACACAAGCGGACAACTTGTTTGACGTTTTTCAAACGCACTTGCACCACAGACGTCAACTGGGACAAAATCAAGAGGCATGATTGAAATAAAGGTTCCTATTTCACACAATTCAGCGCCATCCGCGGGGCTATGGGTTTTTAACTGTCTTGCACTTTACTGTAATGTATTACTGTCTTGCATCGGTTTGGAGACTTTACTTTATTGTAATTGATGTATGTACATCGCTTCGGAGACTTTATTGTAATTGTTGAATGTATTGAGGTAGAATAGAGCTTTAGCTCGGTGCAGAACAGCTCTCAGCAGACGACAGCAGGAGAAGTGCGTGCCAGTGCAGCCGAGACACTACGTCTCATTAGGTAATGCCAGTGCACAGCAAAGAACGATTATGCGTGTCTTTCCAGGACATTATCGTGATGACGTCTATTCATGACGGGATATATTTACAGAATATGCTCCGCGGGCTTCATGTACCGGATTACCTCAGTGAGCAAACACGCACACAATGAACGCCACGTGTCGCGGTTTCCCACCGGTTCGGTTACAAGGAAATGTCATTTCTTCTTCCTTTTGCCTACACCCAAAAGACGCAGAGGAGCCAGAAAGACAGGATTACATGCAAACATCGGACGCGGAATGTCCCCCTTGCTGGGGCGTGCATAATGAATGTGGCTGCCCTTCCTTGAAAGAGTTAGGTAAATAAAGGAGGGCCTGGGCGGGAGGCCTTCGGGGTGCGGCTTTTAAACTAGGTAAGAGAAGACAAACATGAGGTGAGGTTGTGTAAGGGAGACTTAGAAGTAAGGTATTGTGCGTCTCTCGTTTTTAAACATATATTTCAGAAAGATCCGCTTAAGAAAGAAGGTAGAATAGGCGCAAATTGGAATGAGTTTGTTGGCGTGAGTACCTAAAATGACTGAACGAGACCAATGTTAGAGGGGTGGGGCAACGGGAGATCGTTTACATCCACTCAAGTGCACACTGTAAAGAGCCGTGGTTAGTACACCAGCAAATACTGTTATATGAGGGGCTTAATTTAAAAAAAAAAAAAAGCATAGTGCCAGGGCTCTCGACAGGAGGACACTAGAGCTTGCACTATCCGTTGCACCTGGCAGCACTGCCAATGACAGCAGCAACACACTACTAGTGATCACACTCTTAAAAGTGTGACCATTCATACTATTAAAGACCCACAAAACTATAAGAATGGCTTCGGAGGCAAATACTAATAATTGGAAATTAAAATGGAAATAATAAACAGAAGTTGTTGTGCTCGTACCAAAATTGGCAGACACCACTACCATGTGGCAGATAGTCATAAGCCCCAGTGCTGGCAATCAAGTGCAGGTGTCGAGCACCAGCACAAATTAAGCACTGGTTATATGGAGCTAAATACAGCGTAATAATAGTGAGTAAATTATGCAACTTCATTTGTTTCAAACATAGGCTTTAGAGTCTTTACATCAGACTTTTAATCAGGAAGCTTGTGGATGAGTGACCATTCATAGATGCGGCTGTATATTAACTTTGGCAAAGCCAATAGGTCTTGCCTGTGCGATTGTGTTTTAGCCATGCTGTACACCAGTGTAGTTGCTGTTTAGCCTGGCTATAGTGGCATGGGGTTGAGTGTGGTAGAATGGAGTGGGGTGAATTGGGATAGATAAGAGTGTGGGAGTTGGGTAGATTAGCATGGTAGATTGGAGTGGGGTATATTGAATTGGGGTTGATTGCGGTGGAGAGGAGTAGATTGAGGTGGAGTGGAATGGGGTAGATTACACTGGTATATACTGGAGTAGACTGGGATGAAGTGGGGTAGATTGGGAAAGAGTGGAGTGCAGTGGATTGGGTTAGAATGGAGTGGGGTAGATTAGGGTGGATTGGAGTGAGATACAATGGGAGTGGAGTATATTGCTGTAGATTGGAGTGCAGTGGGATTGAATGGAGTGGAGTAGTTTGGAGTGAAGTTGGATAGAGTGGTATGGGATAAATTGGGATGGAGTGGGGTAGACTACAGTGGGGTAGATTGTGTTAGGGTTGGGTAGACTGTAGTGGAGTAGATTGGGGTAGACTGGAGTGGGCGGATTGTATTGAGTAAATTAGAGTAGGGTAGTTTGTGGTGAAGTGGGGTAAAGTAGACGAGTGGGGTGGATTTTGGTGAAGAGAGTTAAATTGGACTGGAGTGGGGTAGATTTGAGTGGCATGTGGTAGCATGGAGTGAAGTGGAGTGAGGTAGATTAGGTAGAGTAAAACTGAGTGTGGTAGATTGGATTAGAGTAGAGTGGGGTAGATTACAGTGAGGTGGGGTGGAGTTGGAAAGGTTGGAGTGGAGTTGAGAATGGAATGGAGTGAGATAGATTGGGAAAGAGGGGAGTGTAGTGAAGTAGATTGGAATGGAGTAGGGTAGATTGAAGAGGGATGATTGTCATGGAGTATTTTGAAGTGGAGTAGATTGGAGTAGAGTGGGGTAGAGTGGAGTGGGGTAGAGTGGTGTGGGGCAGAGTGAAGTGGGGTCGATTAGAGAGGTGTAGAGTGGGGTCGGGTAGATTGCAGAGGGGTGGAGATTGGGGTGGGGTAGATTGGGGTGGGGTGGGGTAGATTGGGGTGGGTGGGGTGATTGGAGTGGACTGGGGTGGAGTGTGGTAAATTGGAGTGAAGTGGACTGGGGTAGATTTGGAAAGAGTGGAGTCGGATCGACTAGGAGAGTGCGGTAGGTTGGGGTGGAGTGGAGTAGATTGGGATGCAGTGGGGTAGATTGGAGTGGGATAGATCAGAGTGGGGTAGATCACGGGAGAGTGGAATGAGATATATTGGGGTAGATTGAAGCGGAGTGGGGAAGATTGGCGAAAAGTGAAGTGCAGTGGATTGGGGCAGATGGGAGTGGAGTGTGGGGTAGACTGGAATGGGGTAGATTGAAGTGGAGTGGGGTAGATTGGAGCGGAGTGGGGTAGATTGGAATGGCGAGGAGTAGAGTGGAGTGGGGTAGATTACGGTGAAGTGGGGTAGATTGGAGTAGGATAGATATAAGGTGGGTTCATTTGGAGTGAGGTAGATTGGAGTGGAGTGAGGTAGATTGGAGTGGATTGAGGTAGATTGGAGAGGAGCGTTTCTGCTAGAGCGGGGTACAATATGTTTAAGTCGTATTTTCCTTTAGTTAATGCTCATATTGTGTCTTAAGTGGATGACTTAGCATATGCAGAAGTTAGAGTCTGAATTAGTAATTCTAGTTGCTATTTAAACATTTTTGCTTTCCTCTTCGCAATGGTCGAATCCCTCATCAGTTCCCTTCTAAGTCATGCTTTCCCAGCCCCCCCCAATGTCTTCAAATACCTTGATAAGTTAAAATACCAGATAGTGCACCCTGTGTATTCACAGTTGTACTGCATATTTATTTATTTATTTGAAAAGTTTTATAAAGCGCAAACAAGACCCAGAACGGGTATCAGAGCGCTGTACAAAGAGGAAAATTAACGCGGACGTGAAGAAACAGTACAAGTACAATACAAAAAGACAACATAAAAAGAACGACAATACAATTCAAATCCAAAGTGAAAAATGATTGTCAAGTACATATTTCAAAACATGAAGAGAAAATGAATGTCAGGCATACATTTCAATACACAGTGTAAGTATGATTGTCAAGCTCTAGAGGGAAGTGAATATCACATGACATAGAAGCTATTGCTGCTGAAGGTCTTCCAAAAGAAGCCATTTGACCTGTTTCTTGAAAAAAGCAGTTGAGGGGTTGGCTCTGATTTCCCTCGGTAGGGCATTCCAGACTCTTGGAGCCAGCCCTGAGAAGATGCGATTGTAAGTTCTTTTTTTGTTGAATTTAGGTGGTTTCAGGAGTAAAGTATTGGAACTTCTTAAGTTTCAACTGGAACCAGAGAGCTCGAGTTTCTTTGCCAGGTAAACAGGGCTGTTGAGGTGTATAGCTTTATGTGTCAGACAGACTTTCTTGAAGCGGATCCTTGCTTCAATGGGAAGCCAGTTAAGTTGAATTAGGTCAGGTGTATTATGACCATGCTTTCTGGAGCCTGTGATTAGTCTGGCAGAGGCGTTCAGAGTAGCCCTTAGCGGAGCTAACCTGGATTTAGGAAGCCCTGCTAGGGTCACCAAGCCATATTCCACTTGCGAGATAACAAGTGATTTGACAGCTGACTGGATGTCCTCAGGAGGTAGGAAAGGTTTGAGTTTCCTAAGAGTGTTGAGCTGATGATTGGCACTCTTAGTGGTGGCACTGATGTGTCCTTGCTTGTTTAGACATTTGTCCAGGGTGACTTACCTAAAGAGCAAGCGGAGTCCACCATATGCGGGGTGCAGTTGAGTGCAGAGATATTTTTGATCCAGTTTTGCATTGGGGTCTCTTGGTTGCGAGGGGTAATCAGGAGAAATTCAGGTTTGAGGGAATTTAGTAACAGATGGTTATGTGTTAGCCATTGTTGAGTTTTTTGGAGCGCTCCATTAAGAGTTTTAATGTCACCTGGAGAGGAGATCTTCAAATACAGTTGAGTATCGTCCGCGTATGGTACTGAATGTTTTACCCATTCAGAATAGCAGTTAGCGGTTCCATGAAGAGATTGGAGAGCGTGGGCGAAAGTGCAGAACCTTGAGGTACCCCAATAGTGACTGTGGTGCTGGCAGCCAAAGATTGGTTGACTTTGATTCTTTGTGTTCGGTTGTGCAGGAAGGAGAAGAACCAATTTAAGACAGGGCCAGATAACCTCATCCTATATTGCAGAAGGTTAATCAAGTTATCATGTTTGATAGTGTCATAGGCAGAGGACAAGTCCAGAAGAATTAGAAGACAAGCCGTATCCTGGTCCAGAGCTCTCAAGGTATCATCAACAATGTGAGTTAGCGATGTTTCTGTACTATGACCTGATCTAAAGCCTGACTGATGTCGGTCTAGTAGCTGAAATTTCTCGATGTGTTTGCAGAGCTGTGTGTGAAAGCATTTCTCAAGCAACTTCGCTAAAGATATGATGCTGGTGATCGGCCTGTAGTTATTGGGGTCTGTTAGGTCTGCATTGGGCTTCCTGGGGATGGGTGTGACTTGCCCCATTTAAGGAAGCCGGGAATCCTCCCCTGTAAGAGAGATTGTTGGATGATCTTGGACCAGAGAGGCAGAATGGCTGGGATGAGGTCTTTGAGCAACATAGCGGGGAGTGGAGCACTGAAATGGTTGGATGGTTTAAGAGATGCCAAGGAATGTGATAACTCCTCCAAGTCGGAGAGTAGGAAGGTATTCCAGCAGGCATTGTTTTTGGGTGTGTACTCTGTGGGGTAGATCGGAGCACACACTGCTGCAGGAACTGTCAAACCCGGGGAGCTCATCGACAACAGGTTAGCAGCGGCACATTGCGGCTCCCGCTCAATACTCCTAGACATTCCAGAAAAGTGCGCTGAGAAGTCCGCCTCATTGGAACCATCGGTTTTGATTGCTGGAGTAGGATTAGCCTGTTGTTTGATGATATCAAACAGTTTTTTGGGACGTTTTTTAGCACTGTCAAGGTGATCTCTGAAATGATCTGATTTAGCAATGCGAATGTGTTTGTTATAAGAGCTTCTCATCTTCCTTAACTGTTTGAGACTAGAGGTGGAGGGGGCATTTCTCCAACTTCTCTCAGAGAGCCGCTGTTGCAGGATTTTCTTGATCGGACGTCTGCTGCAGGATAGACGGGGTGAGTTGGAGCCCGCTCACCCCCTTGGTCACCAAGCCGCTCATTTTCCTTGATATGGCTGTTGATGCGAGTTTGGCGGGGTGAGTTGGAGCCATTCTACCCCTGAACCGCTTGCTGGATCGAGGCAATAGTGTAACCTGAGATTCCTATATGTAAACTCGTCCCTACCATGGGGAAAAGCAGGCAGGCAACTGTAGATTAAAGTGTTTGTAAAGATATAGGGGGGCTGCTGCGTTAGAAGAGACGACAAGAGTCTTTTCCACTGCTGTTGACCCCTTCCCTAGGTTTTCCCACCATGGATGCTTATTTGATGGGTTAATTCCTTATACTCAGGCTGCATCTAAATCCTACCACTACAAATGTAACTCTCTTATTTATGAGCTACATTCCAACCTATGGTGCCTGTTAAACCTGGCATCCTTGGCATGGTTTTCCCCTGTATTTTTGCCTCTGCCTCCTGTGTTTTTGCTGTGTGCTGAACTTCGTTTTTGCTGATCTTGATGCTTTGGGCACTTTACCACTGCTGATCAGTGCCAATGTGCAAGTGCTCCCTTTATAAATTGTGAATATGGATTTGTGTTTTCATGATTGTCTTGTTTGACCTACTTCTAAGTCCCTTGTACAGTGCACTGTGTGTGCCCAGGGCCTGTAAGTTAAATGCTGCTAGTAGGCCTGCAGCACTGATTGTGCCACCCACACAAGCAGCCTTGCAAAAGGTTCTCAGACCTGCCACTGCAGTGTCTGCGCGCAGTCTCTACTGCCCCCACTTGCCAGCCCTAACCTTCCCTTTCCTTACATGGGAGTCACCCCTTAAGTAGGCCCAAGGTACCCCTGTGGACAGATTGCAGTGCACGTGAAAGGTAGGACATGTCCCGATGTGTGTACCATGTCCTGATAGTGAACTACAGTGAATTTCATTTTACACTATTGAAAGGCTATCTGTCCCATAGGACAGAATGGGAGTTTATTTATGACATCCTAGTAATATAACTTCCCACTGGGACAAGATGAGAAGATAACGTTTAGTATGCCTGAACTCAGAATATAAATATGCATCTTTTGGTAAGGATGTTTTTTACATTCTGGTTTGAAAATACCACTTTTAGAAAGTAGGTATTTTCTTGCTTAGCAATCATGTGTGCCTCAGCTGGTTTGTGTATTGACTCTGGTTTTGGAGTGACAAGGGCTGGAGATGTGCATTTACTGTAGAGAGCCACTGGGGGGCTGAGGTGTGTCCTGCCTTTCCTGGATGAGACAGGGCTGGGCTGAATAGACCTGGGCTGCATTTAGAGAAGGGGGAGATTTCCTTGCACCTGAATGGGCCTGGTCTGCCTTAAACAATGCTGTCTCCATCTCCTACTGGGAAGCTGACCAGAGAGGACAGAACTGGTTTTGACTGAGCACAGAGCCTCTCTACCACAAGAGAACAAAGAGAAATGCTGTATAAATATTGGGGCCCTTACCTTAGAACTTTAGATCGTTTCTGGAATTCAAAAGGAACCTTTGCCAAGGAGAAGAGCTAGAGGACCTGAACAAATATTACAGCCCCTTTGTTGTGTGCTGTCTGAGGTTGGCCTGCAGTGGCTGTTTCTGCCAAGGAAAGGATAAGGACTTTCCTGTGTGCTGTGTTCCCTGCTCGAGGAAGATCTCCAAGGGCTTGAAGTAGAGCTTGCCTCCTGTTCTGAAGTCTCAGGGACACAAAGACTTCACCCCCAGTCCCCTTGAACTCCAGTGCTGGGAGTTCTGACCTGCCAAGTGGTGCTTTCCAGTGTTCTGGGCCTCTTGAGGTCACTTCTGGGGGTGGGAACTGCAAATGACGGAGGAGCTGAGAAAATCGACGAATCACCTGGTTCCAACGAAACGCAGTGGTGTTAGAAGAATTTCCGCCGCATCGCCGCATCCGAGGAACCGATGCATCGAGGGGACATGGCTGAAATCATTACAGCGCCTGTTTGTCACCGCCCCGACCATCAGCGCATCCCGGATCTTCACGCATCGCATTGTCCCGGATCGTCATGAATCGCATTGAGGCGCCAAGTCAGTTGCAAGGCTGAGGGACACAGTAATAAACCAACGCATCACCTCCCCACGCAATAAAAAACGGGCTAATCACCTCATCTCCGGTAAGAAACCAATGCATCACCTCCCATGCGCAGCAGGAAGGAACCAACGCATCCCCACCCCCGGAGCAAGGAACTGCCGAATCCCCTTCCCTGTGTGTAAAGATCCAACACCTCACCACCCCTGCATCACTTTTTGCTTACTGTTTTGATGCATCTAATGTACTTTGTGTTGAAAGTGTCATATCCATCATTTCCTATGGACAGAACTTTTTACATTCTAAAAGTCATATTTTGATTATTATATGTTGGATTTTTGTCGTTTTGATCTTGTTTGGTTTAGATAAAGTTTGCTTATTTTTCTAAACTGGTGTGGTACCCATGTGTAGTGTTTTCACTGTGTTACTGTATGTTTGCACACATGCTTTCCACACTGCCTCTGAAATAAGCCTGTCTGCTTGTGCCAAACTACCAAGGGGGTGAGCAGGGGTTATTTTAGAACTGTATCGCCCTTACCCTGACTAGGAAGAAGAGTCCCTACATGGACAAAGCGCCACTTTCCCCAAACCACTCTTCTCTTTCCAAACCTGTCATGGCAATTTACCAAAATGGAATACTTTTGATGGGGGGTTACCACATCTTTATTGTAGTAAGCATCACACATTCTTCTTTGATTCCAATGACACTGCCACTACTAGATTCCATCATTTATAACTTGTGAGATCTGTGCATAGGTATTGAAACTTAGTGATATGAAAGTGTGCTATCCAGGCTCCCCTGCACTTAGTGGAATCCTATGGATCTAGGTCCTTCTCACCGAACGCAAAGTTTTGGAAGACCAAGGCCTCTTTCCCTCTGTTATTTCTTTGTAATTCCCCGCATCTCAGAGCCCGGACCCTTTTTGGGAATCCTCCTCATATACATTACACTTATCAATGTTCAGGAAGGACTGTACCTATGAATTTAAATATCCCACCTTCCCACATTTTAGTTCTTCACAGATTTTTTTTCCCCCTCAACATATTTTATTCTGTTTCCAAGGCACTTGGTGGGTGGAGCCCAAAGCATACAATATAAAAACAATTCGGATTACCAAGTACCAATTATTTTTAAGCATCAAACTAGTCTGCAGAACGGCTGGCCCAAGAACTGAAACTTGACACAGGTTACCAAAATATTTACTGGATGCAATATGACTAGAGGTGAAAGTACAGACAAAGCTACACCTCTTGGGCATCTTAACAGTCAGATAAATGGACAGGCAGAGTATGTGGGGGGTCAGTTTGTGGCAAGAGAGGTAGTTATATGCCTCTAAACGTCACCCAGGGGGACCAAATCTTCCTATGTTTCTGCAGGGAGCCTCGTGCCTGATAGACATCAATCTCCGCCCCCATGCATCTATCCATGGCCATTCCCCCACCCACCTACTGTGGGCGGTGAGGTCTCCTTCCATGCATGGGTGATGTCCCTGTTAGCAAGTGTAAGGCCTAGAAACAGTAAGTGTTGTTTGTAGCGGTTCCCGCCAATTCCCTCTGTATTGTGGAGCAGAAACAGCTTCGGGTCAAATGGGAGGTTCCAGGACAAGATGCGGCCTACTGCCCCACAACTCCAGACCGTGTGAAAAAAGGTTCTGTCCGCTATCCCACATCTGAGGCACGTAGGGGACTGGATAGTACCCATCTTCCAGAGTCGGGAGCGGGTAGGCTTGGTGGTTCTTCACAGATTTTAAGATGCAATCTGGATTTGTCACTCGTGCAGTTTGCTTCCGTTGTCTCTGTTTGCCTCCCTGTGACAATCTTTGTGTTACTTTCTCCCATCTAAGTCTTTGCTTGTGGTCCTCACCATCAGTGCCTTCCAGACCACCCCTTACATTCTCATGCTGTCTTGGTCTTATCGTCAACGTCTCATGTCTGTTCCATCCATTGATTCCAACGGCTTCTCTGGAATCCTTTGCATTCAATTTTTCTTCCATAGACTTCATTGCAGGGTCCAGTAGGCTGGATTTTTTCGTATTTCATCTCCACCTTTCATAGGTGTGGTATAAGTCTCAGGAATCATTTCCTCTTAGTGTTGGGTTCGTAGAAGTATCCTGAAAAATACACTTCATCATTTTTAAAATGCTATAGTCTATGTGCCCATGTTTTTTGCCACAGTGAATATTTATTTTGTCAGTTAGTTTCACAGACAACACGCCAATATGTGGTGTGGTTAGTTAATTTTGCTGCTATTGCAAGATCTCATTCTGTGCATCAGCTGGAATTCTAAAGATTGTTCAGAAGTTATTTGTAGTAGGTTTTAAAAAAACCATGAACAGGAACGATATCATATTCTCCTTGGCCGGCTAGATTGTCCCTGAAATACGGGCATTGTCACTGTTGCTTTTATCTTCCAACTCAACAATTTGTATCCGTAGTATGTACAAGTTCATGGCCTCATTTTGGTTGTGCGTCTATTCACCTCTCAACATCTGCAAGTCTGTTTTCTGTTGAGGTCAGTTCTTTATAGGAAGAGGTGATCTCCAACCTAAGTAACTGTACTTCAATGGTCGTGGATGCCACAACCAAGTTCAGTGTGCCAATGTATACTTTAATGTCTGTAAATTCTTTCAGCAGTGTGCTCAAGGCTGATTGTTGGATTGCTGACGTGCCTGACATTTTCTGCCTCAGGAGGTTTCGATTTCAGTTTACTGACTACAGCTTCAGAGAAAAGGAGTTCCCTTGTGTGTTTTAATTTCGACATGTGCAAGGAGGGGTGTTACAGCTTTTTATGTGTCGGGAACAGTTGAAGCTCTCTACACCACACGACAATAATATAAAGAGTATTTTGCAGTGCCCTCCTTAGTTGCATAAATGGCTTAAGCTCCCATCATTCACATTAAATCTTGGTTCCAAAACCACAACAAAATGCATTTGGGGTTCTCCATGGAGGATATCCATGTCCGATCAGTCTTATCTATGTTCATAGATACTATTTTACAGCTGTGGGGGCTCCTCCGCTATGGCGGAGGAGCGTTACCCCACTGCTTTGAAGCTGTGCGAAGTAGAAGCGTAAAATTGTAACTTTAATTTCTTACTATTTTACGCTTCGTTCTGCTTTGTGGGTGGGCGGGTGGGCAGGGCTGCTCTGCTCTCAGAGCAAGGCTGGGGAGGAGTGGTTTGCCCACTTCTAAGTGCGCAATGACTGTTTGGTTGGCCCTCTCGGGCCACCCACACCAGTCATGCACACTTTCCCCATTCTCCATGCAGGCTGCATTACAGCCTACGTGGAGAACAAGCTCAGGCCCCGGTTGACAGTCAAACCAGGATGCTCAAAACCAATCACAATGCTGCATTCCAGTGTTGTGATTGGTCAGGGGAGCCTGGGTGCCTACCAATCACAACGCTGTGTTTTCCGCCGAGACGGAGAAGAGCAGGAGCAGAGACGCGGGACCGAGCACAAAGGTAAGTTTATTAAAAGATCTTTTTAAAAAACAAAAATATGCGCTACCCCTGCTCCACAGCCCCCCACTCCGCACACCGTGACCCGCCCACCCCGCCACTGGCGAGCCATGCCAGTTGCCACTGTTTAACAGTCTCTCCGTCAACCCTTGTATATCTCGTCTTTTACCTGCGGAACAATTTGATGCGACCCAGAGACCAGCACTCTTCATTCCATTGATTTGGTAAACAGATGTTTCGTTGGCCAGATGAAGTTGTGCTCCAAACAGTCAGAGCCTCTCAGTATTACATCAAACCACTTAACCTCTTCCACGATGGATGCCATTTCTGATGAACAATGACTCCTGTTTTTACTTCTACTGTTTGTTTGAACCATTCTCCGGTCCAGTTATCCACAGGCAGCCTGTTGGCTCCAAAGGAGCTATCAACAGATGTCTTAATACTGCCCTCACACACTTGGTAGTGTCATGCTTCATCATTGGGCCGCATCATACATCCAGGTGCAGACCAACACCTTGGATGGAGCGCAGTTTTTTTTATATAAAAAGATGAAGAGAAGTGGTGAGGGTAGAGTATAATAAAGAAAGACAAAACGAAACACAAAAGTGTAACTCAAATCAAAAAGGAAAACAAATCTTCTCCTGGAAGAAGGGACCAAGAGAGGTGCAGATATAGATGTAAAACTGTCTCGAGGTTAACCCACAAATTTTATTATTGTCAACCTCTGGCAGGATTAAAACCAACAATATGGGGTATTTAGGGAAGGAAACGACCCTTCAATCCCCACTGCAAAAACCAACATGTTTCTGCCAGCTTTTTATGTGCCCAACCGGAACACTCTGGCATTCATCAGGGTGTTGGTCCCTATTCACTGGTCTGTACCACTAATCGGGTATTCTTTACCTTTTTACTTTGTAATTTAGGGTGTTGCCCCAACGTCACTCTGTCTTGAGATTTCGAAGAGGATATACAATTCTACAGCAAAAAAGTTTCCCATGCGTCTATTTAAGTGATTCATGTTTATCATTGCAGCCTATTCTTTCAACACAACCCTCAGACCTGTGCAAGTGGGCATCACCCCCCACGTGGAACCCTCAACCAAAGGTGTAAGTGCCAAGAGATTCTTGATCAAGGACCTACAAGTGTATTTACAGTGCTTATACGTTAAAAACAGCAAATTGCTCAACCATAAATCTCTCTAGAACCCCAGAGAGGAAGCATCAGGTGTTTATTGTCAATCTAAGATTGACAAGAAACACCTGATGCTTGAAAGAATAGGCTGCAATGATAAATATTAATCACTTAAATAGACGCATGGGAAACTCAATAAGAATTAAGGATATTGAAAAGAACTATGAGATTGGAGATCACGATGTGTTTTCCCTCTTCTGTTTTTTCTTGCTGTAGAATTGTATATCCTCTTGGAAATCTCAAGACAGAGTGACGTTGGGGCAACACCCTAAATTACAAAGTAAAAAGGTAAAGAATACCCGGTTAGTGGTACAGGCCAGTGAATAGGGACCAACACCCTGATGAATGCCAGAGTGATCCGGTTGGGCACATAAAAAGCTGGCAGAAACATGTTGGTTTTTGCAGTGGGGATTGAAGGGTCGTTACCTTCCCTAAATACCCCATATTGTTGGTTTTAATCCTGCCAGAGGTTGACAATAATAAAATTTGTGGGTTAACCTCGAGACAGTTTTACATCTATATCTGCACCTCTCTTGGTCCCTTCTTCCAGGAGAAGATTTGTTTTCCTTTTTGATTTGAGTTACACTTTTGTGTTTCGTTTTGTCTTTCTTTATTATACTCTACCCTCACCACTTCTCTTCATCTTTTTATATAAAAAAACTGCGCTCCATCCAAGGTGTTGGTCTGCACCTGGATGTATGATGCGGCCCAATGATGAAGCATGACACTACCAAGTGTGTGAGGACAGTATTAAGACATCTGTTGATTTTCCCACGTTTAGCGTCCAGTAAAGTTATTTGTGTTATCTATTGTTTCTCTGTTGTGTGAGACTAAATATCGGTAAGGGAGTCAGAGAAAGTTAAATCCCTTGTCTCTTCAATCTTGTGTTTTCTTCCAAAGGAGCTGTAACACGATGCTGCCATGCTCCTCAGCGTCAAACTCCGCTGTATATGAATGCATGTTTTGTACATGTCCAGTTATGGTATTTTGGTAGTCTTGAAGTCTTTGAAGTGAAAGTAGGTTGCTAGGCCACTGCAGAGGTCAGGTATGGACAGCTTAGAAAACATTGCAAAAACTCTTTATGGAAAGGCTAAGAATTGGACCTTTTCAGTCTGCTTAGGAAGCAGAATTTGACTTTTAGTACTTTTTTAGTGTTAGAAATCCATGAGAACTCGCAGACCACTATGAAGGTGGGAAAGGCTATGGTGTAGACTGGTGTGATACTGTAGGGGCAATAAAAATGAAAGATTTGTGACACAATCGCATTATTCTAGACTCATCCAGGTTGAGTTTGAGATGGCTGGCTTACATCGAACAGTGTACATGTTAAACACTGTAATAGAGTGCTCTGGTAAGCTATGGATAAACTGGGACGTTAAAGCATTTCGGAAATGTTATAGACATCTTGAACTGAGCGCCAAGAGTAGATAATGTAGTTAATGAAGGAACAGAGGCCCTCAGTGCTGCAAAAATATGTTTATGACAACAAAAGATAGAAAAATATGTCAAAGAATGCGGAAGTCTTGGACATCAGCAGCCGCATTACACAAGCAGTGAATGTACCTAAATTGCGCCTGGCGCAATGAAGGTAAATGCGCTGCATTACAGGTAATGCGCTGCCCCCAGGACAGCCGCGAACTCGCGCTGCCCTGTGGGCATCGGATTCAGGAGAAATACAGAGCAGTTGCTTTACAGCCGCTCCGTGTTCCACCAGCACTTTTAAAGGGGCACACTGTCAGTGCGCCTCCTGATGGCTTCTTTGCCTCCGCACTTGTGTCGGTAATACGGCAGGTGCAGAGGCGAAGGGATTCCCTCATTTGCATGGGGCACACACCCATGCAAATGAGGGAACACCTCCTTGAAGATAGGGCTGTTTATGTGCGCCAGTGCTATTGATATTACAGAAGGGGCCGCAGAAGCGTTTGCAACCACTTCTGTAATAACAAAGTGCCCTGGGGGCGCACAAAGTGGGTGCAAACACCCGTTGCGCCCCCCGGGGCACTCTCTGTAATATGGCAATAGGATACTAAAAAGAGACTAGCTTAGCTCTTGCAATAAAAATACATATGAGGGCAAATATGACGAATAAGATATCGGTAAACCATATGTTGTAAGAAGCAGTAGGAGCTGAGTAGGTGAGGAAGATCTCAAACTCAGTACTGACTGAAGAAAAGCAGTAGAAGGTACCTGTTCTTCTCAGTTGTCCTGAGTACTGGAAATGCTTCCTGCCTTTAATCACTTAATACAATAACAACAAGCAGTAAAAGATTTTCACCTAGCCTCCTTGACCTAATCTTGATATTTTTAGAGAATTTAGTAAGGGAACCAGACAGTGTCTAACCCATTGTCAAAGTGCATGGTGTGGCCTCTACACAGTAGTGGAGGAAGCCTATGAGGTATTTATCCGAACTATCAAGCCTGCAGCAACTACAGTGCAAAAAGCTAGAACAGAGTTGGAGTTCACTTATGTTACCTGGCACTGAGTGATGACTGACACACACATCAAGGGAATGGGTTGAATTATAACCTACACTGTAGAAGCTCATGTCAAATAAACCAGTCCAACTGCCTGGCACTGAACAACAACAATGAATAGTTTGTTAACCCTTTTGCTGCTAGGCCTTTCCCACCATATGCTAAGCCTTTTTTGGCTATTTGGGGTAGTTCGCGATTAGGTCCCTGCATCCTTTTTGTCCACATAAGGTATCCATGCCAAATTTGCATCCTATTCTTCCAACATCATGAGGATTTTAGAGGTACTAATGGTTTGTGGATTTCTCTGGAGGGGACCCAGAAATCAGTCAAAATACAGCTACATTTTTTTTTTTGAATGGGGAAAAAGTGCTGCAGAAGAAAGCATCTGGCTTTCTCCCTGCAAATAGTATCAACAAAGGGTTTGTGGTGCTGACATCACCAGCTTCACAGGAACAGGCAGACCCTTGTCAGAAAACCAAAATTATCTGCACAGTTTTGGCATTTTACAGGGACATACCTTATTTTTGCTACTTTTTGTGCTTTCAATCTCCTTTCAGTTAGTGGCAGCATTGGGTATGAAAGCAATAATGGATCCCAGAAGGCTATACATTTCTGAAAAGTAGACAACATTCTGAATTCAGCAAGGGGTCATTTGTGTAGATCCTTCAAAGTTTTATTATAGAAACTAACAGTTGAAAGTAAGAAATATTGAAAATGTTTTGGAAAAAACAGCCATTTGTGCCAATGTTTTCACCTGTAACTTCTTCTAAGTATGACAGATTTTTTAAAGCAATATACCGTTACATCTGCTAGACCATTCTGGTTGTGGGGATATATAGGACTTGTAGGTTCACCAAGAACCAGAGGAACCCAGAGCCAATATCTGAGCTGTGTCTTGCAATGGTTTTTCATTGTGTAATGAGTATATAGCAATTCATTTGGTAAAATATAAAGGGTGAAAAATAGATATCAAGGACACCTATGTATTCCCTAAATGGGAACAAAATTTGGAGTTTAGAAGCAGTAGTTATTTGCACAGCTCCAAAATTGATCCATACTAGCATTTGAACTATAGGATATTTTTCAAAGTGACTTCTTTTTTACACATTGTCTTACATTAGGAAGGCAGAAATGCGTAGGAAACCAATAGATAAGAACAGTTGCACTACAATTCTGTGTTCCCCCTAAATCTCCTGATAAAAATGGTACCTCACTTGTGAGGGTAGGCCTTGTACCCGCAACAGGAAAGGGGCCAAAATGCAATATGGACACACCACATTTACACAGTGAAAACTGACCCTTTTTTTTTACCAAAGTGCCGAGCTGTGGATTTTGATCCCTAGCTCTGCCGACACCCAAAGAAAACTAGCAAACCTATATGTTTTTGAAAACTAGACATCCAGGGGAATCCAGGATGGGGTGACTTGTGTGGCTCTCACCCGGTTCTGTTACCCAGAATCCCTTCCAAACCTCAAACTTTGTAAACAAAAACAAACACATTTTCCTCACATTTCTGAGATGGAAAGTTCTGGAATCTGCGTGGATCCACAAACTTGCACCCACCCCGCATTCCCCAAAGTTTCCCCCAAAAAAATGGTACCTCACTTATGTGGATAGACCTAGTGCCCGTGACAGGAAACAGCCCACAACGCAATGTGGACACATCACATTTTTCCAGTGAAAACGGACCTTTTTATTGCAAATTGTCTAACCTTGGATTTTGAACCCTAGCTCGGCCCTAGCTAAGAAAACCTAATAAAACCATACAGTTTTGAAAACTAGGCACCCAGGGAAATCCAGGAAGGGGTGACTTGTGGGGCTCTCATCAGGTTCTGTTTCCCAGAATCCCTTGCAAACCTCAAACTTAGTAAAAAAAAAAAACATTTTCCTCACATTTCTGTGATTGAAAATTCAGGAATTTGCATGGCTCCACAAACTTCCACCTACCACACATTCCCCAAAGTCTCCCAATAAAAATGGTACCTCACTTGTGTGGGTAGGCCTAGAGCCTGCAACGGGAAAGGGGCCAAAATGCAAAATAGATATACAACATTTTTACAGTAAAAACTGACCCTTTTTTTGAAAAGTGCCAAGCTGTGGATTTTGATCCCTAGCTCTGCCGACACCCAAAGAAAACTAGCAAACCTATAAGTTTTTTAAAACTAGACATCCAGGGGAATCCAGGATGGGGTGACTTGTGTGGCTCTCACCCGGTTCTGTTACCCAGAATCCCTTCCAAACCTCAAACTTTGTAAACAAAAACAAACACATTTTCCTCACATTTCTGAGATGGAAAGTTCTGCAATCTGCGTGGATCCACAAACTTGCACCCACCCCGCATTCCCCAAAGTCTCCCCCCAAAAAATGGTACCTCACTTATGTGGATAGGCCTAGTGCCCGTGACAGGAATCAGCCCACAACGCAATGTGGACACATCACATTTTTCCAGTGAAAACAGACCTTTTTATTGCAAATTGTCTAACCTTGGATTTTGAACCCTAGCTCGGCCCTAGCTAAGAAAACCTAATAAAACTATACAGTTTTGAAAACTAGGCACCCAGGGGAATCCAGGAAGGGGTGACTTGCGGGGCTCTCATCAGGTTCTGTTACCCAGAATCACTTGCAAACCTCAAACTTAGTAAAAAAAAAAAAACATTTTCCTCACATTTCTGTAATTGAAAATTCAGGAATTTGCATGGCTCCACAAACTTCCACCTACCCCACATTCCCCAAAGTCTCCCAATAAAAATGGTACCTCACTTGTGTGGGTAGGCCTAGAGCCTGCAACGGGAAAGGGGCCAAAATGCAACATAGACACACAACATTTTTACAGTAAAAACTGACCCTTTTTTTGAAAAGTGCCAAGCTGTGGATTTTGATCCCTAGCTCTGCCGACACCCAAAGAAAACTAGCACACCTATAAGTTTTTTAAAACTAGACATCCCGGGAATCCAGGATGGGGTGACTTGTGTGGCTCTCACCCGGTTCTGTTACCCAGAATCCCTTCCAAACCTCAAACTTTGTAAACAAAAACAAACACATTTTCCTCACATTTCTGAGATGGAAAGTTCTGGAATCTGCGTGGATCCACAAACTTGCACCCACCCCGCATTCCCCAAAGTCTCCCCCCAAAAAATGGTACCTCACTTATGTGGATAGGCCTAGTGCCCGTGACAGGAATCAGCCCACAACGCAATGTGGACACATCACATTTTTCCAGTGAAAACGGACCTTTTTATTGCAAATTGTCTAACCTTGGATTTTGAACCCTAGCTCGGCCCTAGCTAAGAAAACCTAATAAAACTATACAGTTTTGAAAACTAGGCACCCAGGGGAATCCAGGAAGGGGTGACTTGTGGGGCTCTCATCAGGTTCTGTTACCCAGAATCCCTTGCAAACCTCAAACGTAGTAAAAAAAAAAAAAACATTTTCCTCACATTTCTGTAATTGAAAATTCAGGAATTTGCATGGCTCCACAAACTTCCACCTACCCCACATTCCCCAAAGTCTCCCAATAAAAATGGTACCTCACATGTGTGGGTAGGCCTAGAGCCTGCAACGCGAAAGGGGCCAAAATGCAACATAGACATACAACATTTTTACAGTAAAAACTGACCCTTTTTTTGAAAAGTGCCTAGTTGTGGATTTTGAACCGTAGGTCTGGCCGCACACTGGGAAACCTAGAAAACCTATACATTTTATAAAACTAGACAACCAGGGGAATCCAGGATGGGGTGACTTGTGTGGCTCTCACCAGGTTCTATTACTCAGAATCCCTTGCAAATCTCAAACTTGGTAAAAAAACACATTTCCTCACATTTCTGTGGTGGAAAGTTCTGCAATCTGCATGGATCCACAAACTTCCACCCACCCCGCATTTTTCAAAGTCTCCCAATAAAAATGGTACCTCACTTGTATGAGTTGGCCAAGTGTCCATAGCAGGGAAGGGCCCAAAACTATTTGTGGAGACAACAAAATTACCAATCACAAAACAACCTGGTTTTGCAAGGGGGGGACCTGGGTTTTTGGCCCTGGACTCGGCGGCCATCTTGGGAAACCTACCAAACCCCACTTTTCTGAAAACTAGACACCCAGGGTGGTATGGCCCCAAAGTTGTTCTACCCAAAATCCCCTGCAAAACTCAAATTTAGCTGAAAAAAAATCAAATGTTCCCACATTTCTGTGTGGGAAAGTTGTGGGATCATTAGACTGACACAAATTTCCTACCACCCAGCGTTTTCCTAGGTCTCCCGATAAAAATGGTACCTCACTCTTGTGGGTCGGCCAAGTACCTGGAACAGGCAAGGGCCCAAAACGTATTGGGGAGACATCAAAATTCCCTATCACAAAATGACCTGGTTTTGCAAGGGAAGGCATCTAGATTTTTGGCCTGGGGCTCAGTGGCCATCTAGGGAAGTCTACCAAACCCACACATTTCTGAAAACTAGACACCTTGGGGAAACCAGGGAGGCATGGGTTGCGTGGATCCCCCAACGTTTTCCTACCCAGAATCCCCTGCAAACCTCAAACGTAGCTGAAATAAATCAAATTTTCTACACATTTCTGTGTGGGATCACCGTGTCAGCACAAATGTCCTACCACTCACCGTTACTCTCGGTCTCCCGAGTAAAATGATACCTCACTTGTGTGGGTGGGTCAAGGGGCTGTGACTAGGAAGGGCCAAAAACATAGGGATTAAGAGTATGGCACAGCGAATTCTAAGCGCTACATTTTTTTTAAAATATGTTTTTAGCCAAATCTGCATAGTACAGTCGCACAAATGAGGTATCATTTTACTTGGGAGACCAAGGGGAACGCTGGGTGGTAGGACAATTTCCTTGGGAGACCAACAGGAATGCTGGGTAGTAGGAAATTTGTGCCTGTGCGGTGATCCGACAACTTATCCACACAGAATTGTGAGGATAATGTGACTATGTAAGTAGATTTGAGGTTTGTGGGGGATTCTGGGTAAGAAAAGCTGGGGGGATCTTGCAAGTCATACTGCCAGCCAAGAGTCAGTACACGCACACCACCATCCACGCACACCACCAGCCAAGCACCATCCACGCACAATGCCAGACAAGCGCCATCCATGCACATCGCCAGCCAAGCGCCATCCATGTACACCGCCAGCCAAATGCTATCAATGCACACAGTCAGCCAAGCAATATCCACGCACACCACCAGCCAAGCGCCACCCACGCACACTGCCAGCCAGGCAGGGCCGGACTGGGAACAGCAACCAGCACTGGCAGATTGCTGCTCTACCGGCCCTGGGAGAGGGGGGCGTGCTAGTAAAAAGCACTGCTCCCACTTTTGTTACTGGGGCCCGATATTGCAGCACTGCTGCAAAACTGGCCCCCGTAACTAAACCGCCCCCACAGCCAGAACCAGCCCCCCAACCCTCCGGACCACTGGGGAAACGTCTGGTGCCCGCTACGGCCAGTCTGGTCCTGACGCCAAGTACCATCTATGCACACAGCCAGCCAAGCACTAGTCCACATACACTGCCAGCCAAGTGCCACTCCAAGCACACCACTAGGCAAGTGCCAATCTACACACACCATCATCAAGCGCAAGTCCACCCACACCATTAGCCAAATGCAGGTCTGCACACACCGCCAGCAAAATGCCAGCCAAAGGTCAGTACACACAGGCCGTCAGTCACACTTCAGTTTACACACATACAAACTCTCCCTGGTATCTAGTGGTTTTCTGCCCCCGCTTGGGGGCAGATGAGAATAAAAATATCACTGAAACAGCCAAAATGTGTGCTTAAAAAAGGGAGTGACCATTGCCTATGGGGTTTCTCACTGGCATGCCTGTAAACATATCTCTGGTGCCTACTGGGCTTTCTGCCCTACCGGGGGGCAGATTAAGGACTATTGCCCCTATCTACCTCCTGGGGGAGGTAGTCAGTCTGTAGGAATTTTTGGGGGGAGGGGCGGGGCATACCAATTTTGGGCAGCCCCCACCTCCTACGTATAAGTACAAAACAATCCATGGTGCCTAGTGGGCTTTCTGTCCCCCGGGGGGACTGAAAGAGTGTAATATTGCAGGGTGGGGGCATTGGCATGCCCATCTTGGGAAGCCCCCACCTCTAAATTCAATATAAAAAATAATTAATGCAATCTAGTGGGCTTAATGTCCCCCATGGGGGGCAGTTGGGTGTTACTGCCCCCATTTGCCCCCCAGTGGGAGCAGAAAGACTGATTCCCCCCAAATTATTTTGGGGGGAGCAAAGGCCCTTGCCCAAGGGGCCCCCTCCCCGGTGTCCAGTGGGTGGATCCCTGTTTGGGAATCGCCCTCCGGGGGTGATACCCAAGCAGGGATCCACTATAAAGTGTAGCATCGGATAGGGGAGTGTCTCCCTTTTCCAATGATACCTCTCCTGTCTTTCTACATGCTCCGGGGGCTGAGATAGCCCCCTGGGCACGTAGAAAGTGAAACTGAAGTGAGCCTATAGGCTCATTTCAGTTTCACTGAAATTACATCAGTGCGATTCATTTCAGGGAAACCAGGGGAACAGCCTGAGGAGCTGGGGAAGCTCTTCCTGAGCTCCACAGGCTGTTGGGGGGCGGTGGGAAAGGAAATCCCTCTGGCACCCAAACCAGAGGGGCAGGAGCCGTCTGACGCACATGAGCACTTATGCGTTGGACGGCTCCCGCGCTTCCGACGCATAGAAGGGATTAAAGTGGAATGCAACAGGCTTAGGGGCCGTATTACACTAAATGCCCGGGAGGCGCAACAGGCATTTGCACCAGCTTGCGCACCTTGGGGCACTTTGGTATTACAGAAGGGGCCGCAGACGCTTGTGCGGCCCCTTCTGTAATACTGAAAGCACTGGCGCACATTCAGCGCCGACCCGTTCTCAAGAGGGCGTTTTCTCATTTGGATGTGGCGTGCCCCATGCAAATGAGGGAATCTCTTTGCCTCTGCATCCGTGCCCTATTACAGACGCAGGCAAAGAGGCACAGAAGCTCCCAAGAGGTGCACTGATATTGCGCCACCTAAAAGGTGGCGTAATGTCAGTGAGCCCCCTGATAGCATCCCTCTATATGGGGGTAAGTGGGGCCTATGGATCCCCCAGATGTTCCCTTGCAGGTGAGTGTAGTCATTTACCGCACCTGCCTACAAGTGGATCTCTAATCGCCTTTGAACGTGCAGACGGCAACCCACCTGCACAGTGAAACAAGGTGTGGCAGCTTCAAAGTCGCTCTGTATTTCACTTGAATTTACTGCCCCCTGGGCAGCGTGAGTTCAAGGCTGCCCGGGGTCAGGACGTTCTATGTAATAGGGTGCACTTTCTCTGTTTGCGCTCAACACACCTATTTTAAGATGCGCTAGGGCGCAAACAGGGAAAGCGCGCCCTATCCATAATAGAGCCCAAGATGTTCAATGTTGTGTGATACAAGTAGTATAGAGACAGCATCCAACAGCCCAGCTCAACAACAGGGCAAAGGTACAGGAATGTAGGTGGCAGCCATCTGCTTGGGTATATAGAATTCTGATATCAGTGGTACCCGTACTTTGGTCCCACTCACTTGATATTGTTTTGAAACATTAGGAAAATATGACCAGTGTCTCCCATATAACTTTTCTGCATTCACTGCAGACAATTGACCAAGGATTTCTATACTCTTCGGGGCTCAGTATAAGGAAAGACCAAGACAGGCATCTAGAATTTCAACTTTTGTACCAAAGAATGACCTGTAAGCTAAGTTTTGCCTCGTTTTTTCTTCTGATATTGTATCATTATGGACAATGTTGTGCATTTGTTCAGTAAGACATTGCCACTCCACAGCATAAACCATCAGTGGAAACTTGGAAGCACTACGGTCTCAAATGTGCTGACCAAATAGGAAACGTGCAGCCTGATTTAGAGTTTGGCAACTGGGCTACTCCATGACAAACATGACAGATATCCTCTATGTTACAAGTGCATTATATCCTCTGGCACTTGTAATATGGCAGATGGGACATCTGTCACATTTCTGACGGAGTATCTCATCCGTCAAACCCTAAATCGGGCCCTCTGTCTTCTTTTGAAGTAAGCTTTCTTATGTCTGAATGATCAGAGAAACAGAGCTGAAGCATAATTAGTAATGAAAGAAAAGAGAGCGTTTTAGTGCGAGATTATGATTACATTCACCTTAATTTTATTTAAATGTTGTTTCTTAATATTCTTCCTTGCTTTACAGGCAATCAATATTAATGTTGAAGCCCCTAAAATTGAAATCTAGCAACCGACATGCGTTATCAGTAAAACTATTTCTGATGGGCACTTCTAAAAACAGATTCCTCACTTTGTGAATATTAACCAGGCATCAGACTGGATCCGAAAACTTTAAAGCAGTACTCCTGCATGCCAGTAGGAGGCATTGTGCAGATCCGCGCTGACGTCGTTCTGCTTGGACGTGATGAGTGGAGCCCCATATAAGCGCCACCTTCACACGCTGACAGCAGTTTCTTTTTTCCTACGTTCCGATGTGGATCCAAGACCATTTTTAGCAAAAAATGTACAGTATGGAAGACAAATGTCACGTCCTAAGACAACAGATTTAAAAGCAATCAGGGACTGTTGCAAACAGATGACTGTTATAGACCTCACAAAGTATGTCTATGGGGCCAGAGCATTATTCCAGAGTCTGTGACGACTGCACCCAGATGAATCTGAAGGCCATACAGGGGTGTGAGCGGAAGCTGTGTGCAGCCAAACATCGGGAGACACCATGCTGTGACCGGTCGAAGTTGAAAGGAGGGGCCCGTTCCCAGAGTAGTTTCCCAGGTCAAAGCATTCAGTTAAGTCCAAGAAGAAGTACAAGAAATCGATGTGGAAATCTCCCCTTCCAGCTGCTTTCGCTCTCCAGAGAAGGTACGAATGTGTCAACATGCCACCTGGTCTCACTACTAATCTTCAATGGAGCCGACTTCAAACCTGTTCCTGCTGCGCCCTGTATTTTCAGGTCCATTGGTGACATCGCAGCAAGTTTTAATGGCAGTTCCACACCACCACAGGGTGTCCCTGATGCAAGCTATCCAGGGCGGGTGGCCATGAAACAGCTAAATTTGGGTTTCACTCTGGCTTGGACACGACACCAGGTGAGGCGATGGGTAGAAGTGTGACACTTCTGTGCCACACCAGGATGAGGGCTACGGTCTTCTCCGGGGATGTCCATCTTTAATGGACATGCCTTTCGACAGCTCTCACCTTTTTGGTAACATAGCATATTCAGTCACGGAACGGTTTAAGGAAAGCAGGACCACATCACATTCCTTGGGCCTGGTACCATCACTCTCTCAACGCCTTTCTCTGGAACTGCATATTCAAGATGCTCATACAAGCCTAGGTCTGGTCTGCTCTAGATCTTGGAGACTGGATGGTGCCGTTAGACCTGCAGGACTCATATTTCCATATCCACGTCCTGCAGGCCCATAGACACTACCTGAGGTTGACAGTGGACCAGGAGCTCTGTCAGTTTGCAGTACTACTTTTTGCCTCAGAAGTGCCCCTAGGGTATTCACGAAAGTAATAGTGGTAGTCTCAGCACACATCTGGAGGTTGGGGTACCAATATTTCCCTACTTGGCTGTTAAGGCAGGCTCATCTCAGGCAGTCGTTAACCACCTCCAGATGATGGCGAACCTTCCAACATCATTGGGGTTCTCTATCAAAGTGCGGAAGTCACACCTTACTCATTCCCAAACACTCCTTTTCATCAGAGCCATTCTGGATACAGTGCAATGCTATATTTCCCCCAGAATGGAGAGTCCAGGGCACTTGAGTAATGATCCAAATGTTTCAGCCTCTGTCGTAGACACACTGAGGGTACTGGGATCGTTGGCCTCCTGCATCCAGCTGGTGTGACATGTCAGACGACATATGAGGGCACTGCAATGGGATCTGAATCTAGTTAACACATCACTAGGGGACTCTGCCAGATTGTATGCAGAGTTTGGAGGAGACTTCTGGGCTGCGCTGGGCTGAGGAGGCCATCTGGAAGAAACTGAGATAGGAGGCATTTGGTCTCTAGTGGAAGCTCGACTCCACATCAAAATGTTGAGGGTGTTTAGCCTGGCTTTGAAGGTTTCCTGCCCACCATCAGAGGAAGGCTTGTGCAGGTTCTCACAGACAACACCACTGCATGTGGTACTGCACCATACAGGATGGGGTAGGGATCTTGGGTCCTTTGTCAAGAGGCTCTATGCTTCTGGAAGTGGCTGGTCGGTCTGGGAATTTCTCTGGTGGTGAATCACTTGGCAGGATCTCTAAATGCACGGGTAAACAAGTCTCAGGTCTGCCACTGCAGAGCTTGTATGCGTTTACACTGCCATGTCGACTTGGCATTTAAATCCCCATGCCAAGCCTTAAACTCCCTTTTTATCACATATAATTTACACCTAAGGTAGGCCCAAGGTAATCCATCAGGCAGGTTGCTGTATAATCAAAAGGTAGAACATGTACTTTTAAGTTTTGCATGTCCTAGTAGTGACAAACACCCAAATTGTTTTTACCTACTGTGAGGCCTACCCCTCTTATAGGTTAACATCGGGAATTCCTTAATACACTTAATGATGGTGGAGAAGTGTGGCTCAATGGTTAGAGCGGCAGACCCTGATGCAGAGGTCTAGCCCGGGACCAGGGTTCAATTCCCTGCCTCGGCGGGTCTTGGGCTCAAAAATTCCACAGACCTGATAATTCTCGCCTCGGTGCCATTCCAATCATGGAGTCCCACTCTGCAACTCTGGGCAATAGCTTGCTTAATCTCCACAACAGCCCCCACAACGCTAAGGATGCCTGGCCTCCACCTTGGGGGTGCCCAGGAGTGGACGCCTCACAGGGAAAGCCAGGATGGGTTCCACAGCGGTATTCGTACAAGCGCCTTGAGACCCTTGCGGGTGAGTAGTGCGCTATACAAGTATCAATTTACAATTTACAATTAATAAGCTATAATTCCTGATTAATACGGAGTAGATCTGTCATGTTTCATATTAATTGAACTGTAATGATGAATCCTCTGTACTGGTAAAAACGAATGTATCATTATCCTTTTAAAAATACCACTTTTAGAAAGATGGCATTTTTCTGCTCTTAACCCTGTGTGCCTGCAGCCTGTCTCCAATACACATCTTGGGTAGAAAACAGCTAGACTTTGTGCATTCCCTCTAGACAGCCACTAACAAAGAGATCTTAGGTGCGACTAAGTGGCCAGCTACATCCTGATGGGTTATGCTGGGCAGGATGGGAGAGAGGAGCCGACACTTGCACCTGAATAGGCTGTGTCCTGTCCCCACACAAAGGGCTGTATACACTACTGGACTGAGCCTGGATCCAGAGTTGGCAGGGAGGAGCTCTGCACACTTCAAAGCCCTTCTTTTGAGTCATCCCCACTTTAAAGGCACAACTGGGCATAAGTATTGGGCATCTGACCCCACCAAATCAGTACAGTACTGGACCTGTGAAGAACTCACTCTGCCAGAAGGAAGGACTGCCACTCTGCTGCTCTGGAATGACTGCTTTTCTGCTGTGCTGCCCTGCTGGCTGCTATCCTCTGCCTGACTGAGGATTGTCTGGACACATCTCATTTGAACCCAGAGTGACTCGAAGGGCATGCTAATTATCTCCCTGTTCTAAGTATCAAGGACATCAAAGAATTTCTATCAGCCTGCTACAGCACCTGGACTTTGCTTGCTGCAAGTCTTGCCCTGCTCAGTGGTGCCAATCCATTCCTGGGCCCTTGGAACGGAGTATAAAGTGCTGTATCTGCCTGAATCCATTGATTGACAACATGGCTCTGATCCGAACTTGCTCATCTCATTTGACGCCGACGCATTGCCGTAGCTGGACGGACCACCGACGTTACAAAACTGACTGTGCAGTGTATCGTCTACAGTTTCCGACAAATCTCTGCCTTTGCGCGGTTTGACGCTGGCGCATCACCTTCAATCATTTGCTTTGACGATGATGCATCGCCTTTTGCTTCCAGCATCTCGGCTCAATCCACAACGCATCTAAGGTAGTTTGCAGCCGACCATGCCTGGTCCCTGTATTGGACCTGCGCTCCAATGTGGTTGGCCTTAACTTTTGGATTTACCCTGCACTAGCACGACCAGATAGTCCCGGTTGGCGCTTTAAGCTTTTAAGCACTATAATTTAATGTAATCTTTAAAATTCATAACTCCTGTTATACTTTATTGGATTTTTGTCATTTTGGTCTTTTTTCATTCATAAAACTATTAATATTTTTCTAAACTGGTGTGGAGTATTTTTGTGATGCTTACACTGTGTCACTGTTTAAAGCACTGCACATCTACTTTACACATGGGTGAGCACAGGTTAATTTATAGTGTGTATCTCACTTGCCCTGACTAGGATTGTGGTTCCTGTTTAGACAGGGTTCATACCTCTGCCAACTCCAAACTCAATTTCTAACAGTTTGGGATTTGCTCGTGTTGTGTGTTCATTATTTTAATGTTTGAGTGCTGTATAAATACATTATACATCGCTTCTAAGTTATGCCTGACTGCTTTTGTGCATAGCTACCAGAGGGTAAAGCACAGGTTTATTCATTTACTTTTGTTGTTCAGCCTGGTAAAGATTATGTTATTACTTGAGTTGGGAACTCTTCTTCACAACTAATAACTTAATTCCTTAAAGTGTGGTACCCAGCATTCATGGGCATGCACATCTGTCCTCTGATCAAGCTACGGCTTTGAGAGGATCCTCTGTTGCAGCAGCAGGGCACAGTGCTATAACCTGGCCAGCCCAATCTGCACCTCTATGCTAGGAGACTAAGCTGCGACAGATGACCTAATTTAAACTTCTTCTGCAAATCAGTAATGTCATCTTGGCGGTGAGCTGCCCCTTCTACAAAACTGGTTTACTCCAGTCATTGGAGCAAATTTGCAGCTCAATATAGTACTCGCCAGACAGATCCACTGCACGCCAGGTTCTGTTGTATGTTTTGTCTGTGGTCCTGTAGGAACTTCTTTTGGGCACTTTTAAAGGCTATTTGTTGGCTCTTTCAGCTTTTTTTAAGTTTGCTGAATGATCCTTCATTATTTAAATCACCTGGTGTGATGAGATTTTTGAAAAGTTTCCAACACTTATTTCTACCAAAACCATTTCTGATGCCACATTGGGACTGGAATTAAGTTCTCACTTTTTGATGTGAACCTCTTTTGAGCCTATAAACAGCTGTCCATTAAGACTTGTGATGTTGAAAACGGTCTTTAGTACTGCCAAAAAATTGCTAGACATGTGAGCAGGGTGCAGGCTCTTTCTGTCAACCTACTCTACATAAGTTTCTTCACAGATAAATTGCTGTCGAGGAGCAGAGCTTCCTTTCTGCTGAAAGTCACCACTCCATCTCATGTTGAACAGGCTATCAATTTTTTGGGCATTCTTTGTTCCACCTCATCCAACTATTAAGGAATATAGACTCTACAGCTTGGACCTAAAGAGAGCACTTTGCTTTTATACAGATTGCTTAAAAGAACATCAGGTGGAGAATCAGCTTTTTTGTGAGGTTCTCCGATGCAAAGAAAGGCAATGCAGTGCAAAAATCAACCATCTACCGATGGACTTTTCTCTACATTAAGATCTGCTGCCCAATGGCTAAGAAACAGCTCCTGGAAGACATGCCGACTCATTCCTACAGACACAAAGCTAAAACACTGCATTAGCATGCGGAGTGCCTGTTCTGGATATCTAGCAAGAGGCTATGTGGGAGTCGGTACATACATTCACAAACCACCATTGCCTCGACAGTCAGATCCATTGAGAGGAGCCGGTTTGCGGGACTTTTTGATCAGCCACTTCACACTCACGTCCTGGGGAGGTACTACTATTGTATCTATTCACACAGTGAATAGTTGGAGGTTAGAAGTATCTATCAGAAGAACAAGTTAATTACCTTCGGGAATGATCTTTCTGGTGGATACTGTACCTGCAGATTTCTCACCAATGCTCCCACCTCACCGTTCTGTCGACTGATCTCTTTTTCCATTTTAAAAGATCTGCTTACTTGTAATGCCAATCTAATAATAGGCTCTGTATCTGAAGGAGTGGACAGCATAGGAAAGCAACTGACATCAGCTTGCATGGGTGGCGCTTATATGCGGCTCTGCTTGTCACTTCTGCAGTGGTATGATAATGGTGTAGAGCTGCACAAGGCCACCCACTGCTTTAAAGTTTTTTGATCCAGTCTAACGCCTCAGCAATATTCACAAGGTGAGGAATCTGGGGTTAGAGTACCTTCAGAAATGTTATCGGAAGTAAGTCACTTGTTGGTTTCATCCCATCATGTGAGTAATTAACTATGTAGTTCATTATTGGGCAGTCCATCTCAACATTTATGTTTGTATGTTTTATAAAGCACATTTACTGCCCCTACTGGGGCATTTGGAACTAAATAGCGGTCATAAACTTAACCCCAATCTTCCAATTTCTATGAGTGGGTCTGAGAGAAAAGCTAGGTCTTCAGCTTTCCTCTGAACTTCAAGTAATCAGATTACATTTTCAGTCCATCTATCAGACTATTCCACTTCTGTGCAGCTACTGCCCAGAAAGCCCTGATACCTACTGTCTTTCTTCTAAATCTAGAAATCTCAAAGCTAAATTTAGAAGCTGATCTTAAAGAGTGAAACTGGCAATATAGCTTGTAACGTTGTTTAAGAGGAGTGTGGCATGGCTGATACAGTACCTTGTATAGTAGGCAAAAAGATTTTGACAAGATTATCTCCCTTATTGGAAGCCAATGAAGCTTGGCTTAAACTGCGCCAATATAAGAATTCTTTTGTACAGCTGTTTCTAATCTAGTTGCAAAATTCTGGATCAACTACAATGTCTTTATTAAATAAACAGGGAGGCCCAGGAAGATGGAATTGGAATAGTCTAGTGGTGATTGCAGTACATGTATCAAGGAGTGCAATTGGGATAGACAATTTTTTAGTAACTATTTGCACCTATTCATTTAGAGACTACGTGAAATCGAATTTAATTCCTAGACTTTTTACCATTGGTGTCAAGGAGGGAGGCAGCCCTAGAGTATTGGCCAGAACCTGCATGGAAGTGGGTTCAAAGGTTTAGCTAAACTTAGAATTTCACTATTTGACCCATTCAGTTTTAAATGTTTTGCGTTCATTCCATGCATGTACTGTCTCCAAAAGTTCCCTCATTTTTGTTGTTGTATTTAGATTGTTGTCCTTACAGCTGGCTATGATCTGTGTATCTTCTGCATATAAATAGAAATTCAGTTGAAAGGAGTCAATCAATTGGGCTAGTGGGATTAGGTACAAGAAAAAGAACTGCGGTAACAGAATGGAACCCTGCGGCACTCGACAAGTGCTATACCTCGATGAAGACTCATGTAATTATAATTTAACTCTGAATGACCTGTCTTTTAGAAAATCTTGGAACCATGTTAAAACTGTGTCCTCAAAGCCAATATTCGAGGGTGCAAAGTAGGATCTCATGACTCACAGTATCAAAAGTCACTTTTATATCTAGCAATATTAAAGTTGTTGGTGTTGCCTTATCTGCCATTTACATTAGTGCATCTAAGTTTATTACTATTGTTAGCTCAGTAAAATATCCCTTTCTAAATCCCATTTATGGCGGGGGGCAGAAAGTTGTTTGTCGCTACATAAGTTGCTAATTGCTGGAACAGTCCTGTTCAAGGATTTTGCTGGTAAAAGGTAGTAGTTAAACTGGTCTATAATTAGAAAAGTTTCTAGGTCCAGGTCTGCCTTTTCCTTTTAAATAGATTTTGCTGGTGAAAGGTAGTAGTTACACTGGTCTATAATTAGAAAAGTTTCTAGGTCCAGGTTTGCCTTTTTCTTTTAAATAGTTTTTATTGAGATCCGTTATAGCAAAAAAAAAAATACAGAATCGGCAGATATTCTACACCAGCACCTAAATACATGTTCAGAACAAATTCATACCAGTCAAAATCCTTTAACAGACAGGTCACCCTCAGACTATGTAATTCATTATGCATGGAATATCTAAAAAACAATCTGCTTTTTCTACCCCTTACCCAGGAATTTCCACCATAAATGGACCCCAAATGTTAACAAATTTTGTAACCCTGCCCCCGCCGCAATGAAGGGCATATAGCAACTCTTTATCTTTCACTTGTTTCATCTTCACTACTCACTCACCCATGGAGATCAGCCGAGTCCTGCACCTTTGAAGCCATAAAGATCTGGCAACCTCCATTACAGCATACATTAGTTTTTAGGTCGAGCCTATAGCGGCAGGGCGCATGAGCTGCTCGCTTTGCGAAGCATGCAGTATTCAGTATGGAGTGGAAGCTCCGTGGAAGCTCCGACCTTCTTTTTCATTGGCTTGTGTCTTAAATGCTGTCTTCCGATTGTTTTAAGGCTTTTTAGTTTCTCCTATGTCGGCCATGTCATTTGTATCCTTCCATGGTTACTGGCACCTTTACTTCGAGTGTTGCACAGTATATTTTTTTAGATTGTGAGCACTACTTTCTTCCTGTGCCTCCCCCCACAGTCTATGCCTTCTTACCCTCCCCGCACTCCCGTTTGTGCCTTCTCGACCACCCACACTCCCGTTTGCAATGCAATAGGTCTCACGTAAATGCGAGTCCGATTGCATTGCAAATGCTAGTTTGATTTAGGGAACCCAATATTAATTTTTTCTTATGAGAGAAAAAACGGGTACGTTTGCATGTTTACCACACAGGTACACACTATGAACTGATAGATATCTTGGTTATCCAAATTCTGGTTTTGTTCCCTAGAGCTAGAGTCTCCTCTTCGACTGCCACTCAACGTCGTATGTTTACAGTCTAGCCGTCTAAAAATGTTTTCCTTTTTTGTCCATGACCTCGAGACTGCGCGCCTTTTTTATTTTCAAAATCTTTGTGGTTTCTCAACAAGGACCAGCCTGGACTGTATCCCTTCTGGACACCAGGTATTATACTATACTCACCACATTTGTATCCCTTGCTGATAATCATCACTTCTGCAGAGCGGGAGGGGGATCTTGCTCTCTCTTTAATACTTTGCTGAGGGTGCATCTCGCTAACAATCAGCTCTCCAGAGCCTGGTAGTTTATACAAATAAGCATATTGCAAGCACAGCGAGAAAACCCCTCCAGTTAGTGGATGATACTTCCGTGTGTAAACTGAGACATACCAGATTCTCTACGGAGCGTGAAAGCTTTATCGTGCGGCTTAACCTCGCTGTAAAATCTAACTAATGGTAATATACATGGTGTTTTAATTCTCCCTTATGTTATAACTCACATGGCAGCAGCTGATCTTCAGTCTTGGTCAGTGACATGCCTGCGGTGCGCTCGTCACGAGATGCTGATGTTAGGGCAGTGAAATGCCTTCAGTGGGGCTCCAAAAGGCTGCTGTACATGACACTATAAACCGCACGTAATACGTGCTTTCATGTTACAAGCAGCCCATCACTTGTTTAATATATGCACGGGCTCGGCGCATGATCACGGCGCCCGCCTAATTTAATGTGCACGAGCGCTGCGTGGCACAGCAACAGAGGAGGACTGCTTGCTGCAGAGACGGGTCTGCCTATGAAAAGATGGCGGCCCAAAGTGTATCTAAAGAAACTAAACCAGGAGCGCTGACATCAGCTTCTGTGCCTCGAAGCTGACATGTAAAGCAGACTACGAAAGGAAGTGCTCTCTCTTTTGCATGGCACTTTGATTTCCATGTGCATGCGTGAGCCCGGGCTTTGCTCTGCTAACTCCAAGTTCCTCAACATGTTTATCACTGGTGGGTCATGTAATCTGATGATCTTGCAAGTGTGCGTGTGTTTGTACATATGTAAAGGATGGACTGCAAATTTGTTTTCACAGGGTGACCGTAACAAAAAGACACATTAATTGGCAGTGTTCCTGTGGGATAAATACGAGAGCTCAATATTTCTGTAAACTACTTAGGTCGAGCTTGAGTCAGTGCAAATGCACTTGCAACCGCCGGTTCAAATTAAGAACTGGGTGGAATGGTGTATTTTCTGTTTTTTTTAGTTAGATATTTTTTTATTGAATATAAGAAAACACAGGGTTACAAATATAAACTAATCAATAATGTTCAGAGTATAAGCATACAAACGTTCTAAAAAATAGTAACTGCATAATAGGATAATTGTACATATAAGGTTACAGAGTATATAAACATTTATAATAACGTGCTTATAATGATAATAAATTAAAAACAGGGAGAAAGAGAGTATACCCAAGGGAAAAGATATAAATCTAGGATATTACAGTGGTATACAAATAACCTGTGTGCATATTAAAATGAATATAATATTTAAAGTGGTAGAGTAATTTTTATAAAGGAAAGAGACAAGAAAAAAAAAAGAGAAAGAGAGAAAACGAAAGAAAAAAGAAAGGAAACGAGTGAAGAAAAGAGAAGAAAAAAGGAAGAGAAAGAGAACTCAGTAATAAGAATAGAAAGGGATTAGAATGATAATGAAAGATAAGTCGTAAAAGGTAGCCACAATAAATCAGATTTAATTTGAAGGTGTAAAGAAGACTGAGGAATAGAGGCAATTCTACGCTCATCACATATAATCAATCAATCAATCATGGAATTTATATCGCGCACTACTCACCCGGAAGGGTCTCAAGGCGCTTGGGGGAGGGGGTCTGCTACTGCTCGAACAGCCAGGTCTTGAGCTGTTTCCTGAAGGCGAGGTGGTCCTGGGTCAGCCGCAGGTGGACGGGCAGGGAGTTCCATGTCTTAGCCGCCAGGTAGGAGAAGGATCTTCCTCCGGCGGTGGCTCTCTGGATGCGAGGGACGACGGCGAGGGCGAGGTTCGCGGATCGTAGCTGTCGGGTGGGCGTGTAGAAGGTCAGGCGGTCGTTGAGGTACCTTGGGCCCAGGTCGTGGAGGGATTTGTGTGCGTGGGTGAGGAGTCTTGTTGACAGGGAGCCAGTGCAGGTCTCTCAGGTGGCTCGAGATGTGGCTGCGTCGGGGGGCGTCCAGGATGAGACGGGCGGAGGCGTTCTGGATACGCTGAAGTCTTTTCTGAAGCTTGGCTGTTGTACCGGCGTAGAGGGTGTTTCTGTAGTCCAGTCTGCTGGTGACGAGGGCCTGGGTGACAGTCTTCCTGGTCTCGGTCGGGATCCATCTGAAGATCTTGCGGAGCATGCGGAGGTTGTGGAAGCAAGATGAGGAGACGGCATTGACTTGTCTGGTCATCGATAGGGAGGAGTCCAGGATGACGCCCAAGTTGCGTGCGTGGTCCGTTGGCTTGGGTGCGGTGCCCAGGGCCGGGGGGCACCAGGAGTCGTCCCATGCGGAGGGCGACGGTCCCAGGATGAGGACTTCTGTCTTGTCCGTGTTCAACTTCAGGCGGCTGATGTTCATCCATTCGGCGACATCTTTCATCCCTTCGTGTAGGTCGGCTTTGGCGGTGTCGGGGTCTCTGGTGAGGGAGAGAATCAGCTGGGTGTCATCGGCGTAGGAAATGATGTTGAGGTTGTGTTGGCGTGCGATGGCAGCGAGGGGTTTCATGTAGATGTTGAAGAGAGTGGGGCTGAGCGATGATCCTTGCGGGACGCCGCAGATGACTTCGGTGGCCTCAGAGTGGAACGGAGGGAGGCGTACTCTCTGTGTTCTGCCGGAGAGGTATGAGATGATCCATTCCAGAGCAATCCCCTGGATGCCGGTGTCGTTGAGGCGTTGGACTAGGGTGCGGTGGCAGACAGTGTCAAATGCTGCGGAGAGGTCAAGGAGGATGAGTGCCGCTGTTTCACCTTTGTCGAGCAGGGCTCGGATGTCGTCGGTGGCTGCGATGAGGGCGGTCTCGGTGCTGTGGTTGGCTCTGAATCCGGATTGCGATGGGTCGAGGGATCCGTTCGTCTCGAGGAAGGAGGCCAGCTGCTTGTTGACGACCTTCTCGATGACTTTGGCAGGGAATGGAAGGAGCGAGATTGGGCGGAAGTTCTTGAGGTCGGTCGGGTCCGCTGTTGGTTTCTTCAGTAGTGCGCTGAGCTCGGCGTGCTTCCAGCTCTCCGGGAAGGTGGCTGTGTCGAAGGAGGCGTTGATGATGTCTCGGAGGTGGGGTGCGATGGTAGAGGCGGCCTTGTTGAAGACATGGTGGGGGCATGGGTCGGTCGGAGATCCGGAGTGGATGGTGTTCATCATGCGTGTCGTGTCTTCGGGGGTCACTTTGGTCCATGTCTGGAGGATAGCGGTGGGGAACCTGCTTCGGGTGGTGGTGGACCGTGTTCTTCTTGAAGCTGAAGTGGACGCAGCTGTGGTCAGTCCAGTGGAGTCCGGTGCAGTGGCTGAAGGTGACGTGCTTGCTGGATGAGAAGAGGGGGTCGAGCGTGTGGCCGGCGTAGTGGGTGGGGGTGTTGACCAGTTGCTGGATTCCGAGGTTGGCGAGGTTGTCCAGCAGGGTGGTCGTGTTGCGGTCGTTGTTGTTCTCCAGGTGGAAGTTGAGGTCCCCGAGGAGGATGTAGTCGGTGGAGGGGAGGGCGTGAGGGCTGATGAAGTCCGTGATGTCTTCGCAGAACTGTGCGCGTGGTCCCGGGGGTCTGTAGATGAGGGTGCCTCTGAGGGTAGTCTTGGGGTCGGTGTGGATCTGGAAGTGCAGGTATTCGGCGGTGTTGAATGCGTCGGCGGAGTCAGTCGAGATGCGAATGGTGCTTTTGTGAGCGATGGCGATGCCCCCTCCGGTCTGGTTGTTGCGATCTCTCCTGATGATCTTGTAGCCGTCCGGGATGGCTATGGCGATGTCGGGGGCTGAGGAGTCGTTCATCCAGGTTTCCGTGAGGAAGGCGACGTCTGGAGATGCGGTGTCGAGGAGGTTCCAGAGTTCCACGGCGTGCCTGTGGACGGAGCGGGTGTTGATCAGGATGCACTTGAGGTGGTTGCTGTTGTCCGTCTTGGTGGGCGTGGTGCTTGTTTGGAGGCAGGAGAAGTTGCAGGATCGGCAGACGAAGGGTCCATGGGTGCGCCGCGGGGACGCTCGGTAGCATCCGGGGGCTCGGGCGGTTTTGAGTGCGATGAGCGTAGTTGTAGGTCCTGCGGGGGGCTGGCAGGTGCGGGGGCCAGGGGGTCTGGCGCTGGGCGCGGTCCAGGCGCGGACTGGCGCAGACGGGCTTACCTTTGGCGCACCTTCGGCGCTCCCGCTGCGCGCATCCGCTGCGCGGTCGCTCCGGGGGCGTCATAAATAAGGAGCCGGGAGGGAGGGTCAGCTGGGAGGCGGGAGCGGGTTGTCCAATGGGCAGTGAGGGGAGGCGGGACTGCAGGCGGAGGCGGGAGCAGGAAGGAGGAGAGCGGGTCAGCGACGGCAGGAAAAACGGAGCTGAAGTGACCGGGGCAGCGTCGGAGGTCAGCGGGCGAGGAGGGGCAGCAGAGGCAGGAAAGCGACAGGCGGAACCTGAGAAGCAGCAGGCAGCAGGCAGGAGGCGGCGGCGGCGTGAACCAGGTAAGTGGCGTCAGGCGGTAGTTACAGGGTGGGCAGGTGCCAGGCAGCGACAGGTAGGCAGAGCAGTGGAGAGGAGCGACCGGCTGTGGGGGCACAGGGGTCACACTGACCAGCCCGCTACTGTCCCCTTAAATAAGGAGCCGGGAGGGAGGGTCAGCTGGGAGGCGGGAGCGGGTTGTCCAATGGGCAGTGAGGGGAGGCGGGACTGCAGGCGGAGGCGGGAGCAGGAAGGAGGAGAGCGAGTCAGCGGCGGCGGAAACGGCGGGAAAAACGAGCTGAAGTGACCGGGGCAGCGTCGGAGGTCAGCGGGCGAGGAGGGGCAGCAGCGGCAGGAAAGCGACAGGCGGAACCTGAGAAGCAGCAGGCAGGAGGCGGCGGCGGCGTGAACCAGGTAAGTGGCGTCAGGCGGTAGTTACAGGGTGGGCAGGTGCCAGGCAGCGACAGGTAGGCAGAGCAGTGGAGAGGAGCGACCGGCTGTGGGGGCACAGGGGTCACATATAATTCCACCAATGTAAAAAGGATAATTTAGAATTGTCTTTCCAGCAGGTTAATATGACTTTAAAAGCAACCGCAAGAAATACATCAAATAGGATTAACTTGAGCCAAATCAGGCGACATGGTGCCTAAGAATATATTATGAATACTAAGTTGAATTTTGTAAGAGAAAATCAGGGTACACTTTGACCATATAACAGTCCAGAATGCATAAACCTTAGGACAATAGAACAATAAATGCAATAAAGAACCTTCAGCATTAAGACAAGACCAACACAATGGTGAAGCAGAGTGGTTCAACTTTTTTAACAAAAGGGGAGTAATGACAACTCTATTAAAAATAAAGTACAGGGACTGTGTGATATTAGCAGCTTTGGAAGTCTTAAATATTTTCTGCCAAAACTTATCCCATTGCGATATCAACCAAGTCAAAGAAAGGTCATGTTCCCACTCTAGTTCAACCTTAGATTTAGTCCGTGTACCAATAGGGGTGGACAAAGATTTATAGATAAAAGAGGCACTAGGAACAGTATCAGCAGAGCTTTGATATAGTGGAGTATCAGGAAGAAATGAAGCAGGAGTTGGCAGAGAGAGACATTTCTGTACACAATCCTGAAGTGTTAAAGCTAAAGTGTTATACTGTTGAGTACAGGAGTCAGGTAATTGAAAAGATTCTTGCAACTGATGGAAAGTAAGAATTACATTATTCACAAACATTTGGTGTACATAAATAAGACCCTTTTCTTTCCATTGTTTGTAATAAAATGATTTGTGACGAAACTTAATGTATTTATTAAACCAAAGTGATGACGCTAGAAAAGATTGATAATCATCCAAATTCGTAAAGAAAAGTGTATGTAACAAAAATTGAGAATGTTTCAAAATAGGGTATTTGGAAAGAAAAGTACAATTAGTCATGTGAGCAACATCTCGCATTGAAAAATCATTTAACAATGAACATTCAACATTGACCCATGAAGGTTTAGGTGAATCCTGATAATCTATAGATAAAGCATAAAATTGACGAATCAAAAAGGCATTATGATATAAAGCAAAATCAGGGAATCTTACCCCCCCCCCCCCCTCATTCTTAGGACGAATCAATTTAGACAAAGCAATACGTGCATGTTTGTTATTCCAGAGAAATTTAGTGCATAATGAATTAATCTGAGAAAAATAATATTTAGGAATTTTAAAAGGTAGCATAGATAATATGACCAGATTCTGAGGAACAATCATCATTTTAATTGTATCAAGTCTACCCCACCAAGAGAGGAACAGAGGAGACCAGATGTTTAACTAATTAGCAATTTTGAGTTTTAAGGCAGTAAAATTATGGGACAATGTGTCATGAATGTTGGGGGAGAACCATATGCCAAGATATTTAATTTTTTGGGGACACCAAGTGAAATTAGATGAGTCAAACATATATCTATAGCATGAAGGATTTAAGGGTAAGATCTCAGTTTTAGAAAAGTTTAATTTGTAGCCAGAAACCTTAGCGAATGATGAGATCTCCTGCAAAAAGGGGGGTAGGGAAGACACAGGATTAGACATATAAATAAGAACATCATCAGCATATGCAGATAATTTGATTTGTTGGTACTTGAAATTAAAACCATTAATGAGGGGGTTATTTCTAACATGTTCCAGAAAAGGTTCCAAGCATTACAAGAAAAGTAGTGGTGAAAGGGGGCAGCCCTGACGAGTACCTCTTTAAAGAGAAAAATAAGGGGAGAAGAGACCATTAACAAAAATACATGCTTTTGGATTGGTATATAACAATTTAACATATGAAATAAACTTTGGACCAAAACCAAACCACTGTAATGCATGAAATAAGAACGCCCAATTAACACGGTCAAAGGCTTTTTCTGCATCCAGGGATAAAGCAGCAAGTGGGGCAGGATAATTTCTACTAAGAGCAATAACATTGGAAAACATTCTGGCGTTATCAGAAGCCAAACGACCTTTAACAAAGCCAACTTGGTCTGGTTTAATGAGAAGAGGGATAATTTTTTCTAAACGAGAAGCTAAAATTTTTGCAAAAATTTTACAATCATAGTTAATTAATGATATAGGACAAAAAAATTTGCAAACGAAGGGGTCTTCATCTGGTTTGGGGATTACAATAATAAGGGCTTCCAAAAAAGAACCACAGGCTTGGGAGTTGGATATAAAGGAATTAAAAAGTTGTAACACTTTGGGAGCAAAAATTGAGGAGAAAGTGGAAAATAATTCTACTGAAAAACCATCAGGGCCAGGAGCTTTCGCTTTTTTCATAGACTTAAGAGCATCAGTTAATTCTTGTAGAGAAATATCTTCTTCAAGGGGCTCGAAATTATCCTGGGAAGTTTTAGGTTTGGGGATATCTCGGAAAAAAGAAATAAAATCTTCTTCAGAGGGCATGGTAGTTTCTGTATATAAGAGATTGTAGTATGATTGAAATGTGGAGATAATATCGGAGTCAGATGAAAGGAGTGTGTTGTTCGATTCCGAATGAATGGGACCAATAACTTTACGTTCTGATTTAATTTTTAGATAATTTGCTGGCATTTTCCCAGCTTTATTTTGTCCTCCATGAAATTTTGATTTAATCTTAAGGAGGATGTTACAAGCGTCCGCAGTGACTATTTTATTCAGAGAGGATTTAGCCTTAATTAATTCTTGTAGTGATGAGGGAGATTTAGAAGAATAATAGTTATGTTCTAACGTTTTTAGAAGGGTTAGGGTTTCTTTATATTTAGTGTGCAGTAATTCTTTCTTCCTTGAGGAGTATGCAATAGTGAATGCTCGAAAGGAAGCTTTAAAGGCGTCCCAATTGTTGTGAACGGAAGTGTCTGAGGAGTTATTAAAGGTAAAGAATTCCTTAATAAAATAAGTCGCTTCTAGAATAAAGGAACGGTCCAATAGAAGGGAATTATTAAAACGCTATCTACCTTGTTTACATGTGGTGAGAGATAGGTCGATAAGGGTGGAGACAGGAGCATGATCGGATATAAATATGGATCCAATGTCAGAAGATTGGAGACAAGGTAGTAGTGATTTGGAAACTAAAATATAATCAATACGGGATCTGGTATGATGGACAGGTGAAAAGAAGGTAAATTCTAAGGTATCTGGGTTACATGTTTTCCACGTATCAAATAATGGGCAAGAGGAAATAGCTGTCTGAAATGATTTGTGAGATTTGTTAGGTTTGAACTTACAGTTGGATTGCCTATTAGAAAACGGATCTAACCAATTGTTGAAATCACCCCCAACCACAATATTAGAATTAGCACATGACAATAGTTTCAGCTTTATAGAGTGCCAGAATTCAGAATCTGGTTTAACAGGACCATAAATATTGAAAAAAGTTATTTGCCTTTTATTTATAATAACCCCTGCCAATACCCACCGACCATCAGGGTCACACTCTGACGATATAATCTGTGCATTAATGGATTTATGGAACAATATAGCAACACCACCATGATGATCAATAGCAGGAGAAAAAACAATTTGATTAACCCAGTGGCGTTTAAGTTTAAGGGATTCTTTGTCATTACAATGGGTTTCCTGTAAAAAAGCAACTTGGGTATTAAGCTTAGCAAGATGAGACAATACCTTTTGACGCTTGACTGGATGACCAAGACCACGAACATTCCACGAAGTCACATTAACCATAACTCTGGGAACAGGTAAACATGAGGGAACAGGAGCACAAAACTGCAAAATCGACAAGACAAAAGAAGGAAAGACAATGTTCAATATGTGAAAAGAGAGACTTAATATTAAAAATGAGACGGGAACAGAAAAAAACGGATTAAAGCTGAGTAAGAATGAGCAGATGAAAAGAAGAGATAGACAAAAAGAAAAAGAAGCAAAAGAGAAAAATTAGAGGAGAAACATAATCCAAAAATTCGGATTAAACATAAAAAGAAACAGAAACGAGGGAAATGAAAGAGAAAGAAAAGAAAGGAAGGAAACAGAAGAAAGAAGTAAGCAAACAGATCAAGGATTAGCATCCAGATCTGTAAAGTAGAAGGAAAGCTGAAAAAAAGAGGAGCATAGTGACGCCGAAGGACACGGACCACAGTAATAACTACAAAAGATGAATGAGAACCTCATGAATACAATAAGAACAGATAATCAGAGGATATCAAACAGGCAAATCAATTTAGTCTAATTAGCAAACCTAAAATATAAGAAAAAGTCAAACATTTGTATCCATGCCCTGAGGTGAGAGACTATGAAGAAAAAGTTTACGTTTATCCGGATCATCAAAGGAACGTGACCGACCATCATGTGTAATTTTACAAAGGCAAGGATGGAGAATTCCATATTGAATGTTAAGTTGTCTCATCTGAGGTCGCAAAGCAAGAAATTCCTTGCGATGGGCATTTTTTGCATTGGAAATATCCTGAGATATGAAGATATTATGGCCTGACCAGGTAAGACGGCGTTTAAGTCTTACAGCCTTCAAAACTTGCATAAGCTCAGTGAATTAAAAAAAAAGCATTATGATTCCACGTGGCTTGTTGGCATGAGTAAGAAGACGCCCCAATCAGTGAGCTCTTTGTATATTGAGGAGGCTCGACGATGGTTGAAGATCTAACAGTTTTGGAAGGAATTTCTGCAGAAAAGAGACCATGTCGGAACCTTCAACATTCTCCGGAAGACCATAAAGGCGCAGATTATTTCTACGATTGCGATTTTCAAGATCCTCTGTGTGGATTTTTAACTTATGGATTTCTTGTTCCAGTGTGGGGATCTTAGAAGTGATGTCTTGTAAATCGCTTACACGCTGTTCAAGTTCCAAGACTTTACCCTCCATGACAATCCATCTCTCCTCAATCTGCTTTAACTTTTCGTTATAGTGAAAGCAAAGAACAATGGTTCTGTCGGGAAGTAAACAAACTTGCTTGGACATGTACTGAATACACTTTAGAACTGTACGGGACACACACAGACCCAAAAGAAACAGAAATAAATTCGTGTTGCTGGATGGAATAGTATTAATTATTGTAATGAAAACACCGAAGTGTTTACAGGGACAGACTTTCTTGTCCAACTATTACAAATCGCAATGGAGAAAAACTACTTCATCTTCCATAACACGTTTTATTTTCAGTGTAGAGGAGTAGCTATGGGGGCCGGATTCGCGCCGTGTCTAGCGAATCTGTATATGGACCATTTTGAGGACACAAGCATCTACTCTGTCCTGAATCCTTTCATTGACAATATCACAGCGTGGAAGAGATACATTGACGATGTCCTTATGTTATGGACAGGGTCAGAAGCCCAACTAATGTCATTTGTCGCATGGTTAAATTCTCGAAACTTGAACATTCAATTCACTATGGTACACAATAATGAGTCTATTCCCTTTTTGGACCTTACATTAGAAGCGGAAGAGGGAAGTATTCTGATGTCTCTATACAAAAAGCCCACTGATCGTAACACCTTGCTACAATACAATTCTCATCACCCGAGAAACCTAAGGGACAACCTACCGTACGGACAATTTTTAAGATTGCGACGCAACTGTTCGAGAAGAAAAGACTACTTCAAGGAAACAGATATACTTATCGGCAAACTGAGGGAGAGAGGATACCCAAAGGGACTTCTCAATAGATCACGCAAAAGGGCCTGGTACAGGCCAAGAGAAACTCTACTGGAAGTACAACCCAAATACCGAGAAATGGAAAAACTTATTTGTGTTACAACATTCAATACTAGAAGTAACGAGATAAATAAAGTTATTAAGAAGTATTGGAATTTGGTTGGATCTGACATTGGCTACACTGAAGCCCCCCTGTTTGCTTTTAAGCGCGCAAAAAATATCAAGGACTTTGTTGTATCCTCATATCTAGAACCACCACCTACACCAAACATAAGATCTCTGCTCCAACTACCACAGATCCTAGGACATCATAAATGTGGTCACTGTAAGGTCTGTGAATATACCATGATTGGAATCAGCTTTAATCATTATGGAAAGACCTATTCTCTTAATCACTTTACCAACTGCAATAGCCAAAACGTGATTTATGCCATCAGATGTCCATGCCAAATGATATATGTAGGTCAAACTACCCAAAAAGTCAAAAATAGGATCCAACAACATCAGAGCAGGATCAAGTGCAAATCACTAGGAGCTCCACTAGTTGAACACTACACAAACGCACGACACACATACCAAGAACTGGAGTGGTGGGTTTTAGAAAAAAATCACACTACACAGAAGGGGTGGTAGCATGGGCACTTCTCTTAACTATAAGGAATGTCGTTGGATCCATCTCCTTGATGCAACCAATTCTGGTCTGAACGAACATGAGGAGACTTATTTGCAAATGAGTAAGCTCTAATTTCATTGCTGGTCATTTTCCTTACCTCTTCAACTGCTTTATATGCCATTTGGTTAAGTAAGACATATTACTTGGATCTTTTCCCTCTTGCAATCCTGGCATATATATGAACTTGACTTTTTTATTAGCATAACATGTTGACATTGTTTTATACGTCATATGTCATTATCATCGTCATGTTATTGTAATAATGTACATCATGAAACTATAATGTATACCGTGCAGTCCAATCATTTGGGATATTGTCATGTATACTGTGGGATAATCCATTTTGTATTTTATGACATTTCTACACATTATGTTTTTATAACTTGTATAATTGAAACATCCGTATCTTCGTACACATGTAATATAATGGCCCGTATTTGCTTTGCAGTTTGACTATGTTAGAAAGCTCATTGATAGGCACAGTGTGAGGAAATCCCGCGTTGCGATCTATGAAACTTCGTTTGCAATGTACAAATACTACACTTGAAGAGTCTTGAAAGAGACGCCAATACGATCGGCTCTCATTCGCTCTGCATAAAATTGTCCTCTGCCTTTTAGGTACCTCAAATTGCACAAGCCCATTCCGTTTTCAATCACTCCGTACGAGTTCATTCCCGACTAATCCACCCCGGGTTTTCCCGATCGGTCTACGAGTTCAGGTCCCCGCACGTACACGGCCTATCTGAATACGTAATATAGTCGGCTCTAGCGAGCGCTCGCTGTCAGTTGCAGCTGAGCCTTTGACGGATAAAGACGTCCAGTTCGCGGACTCCACGTAAGTCGTTTCACTAACGTCAGGGTTTTTTCAATTAGTTTCACTACGATGGTGTGAAACCACTGTGCCGTAATTGCTCTACCTAATGTCACTTCCCAGCGTTCGGCAATTTTAACTCCTTGTAAGTTGTTTCACTAACGTCATGGCTCTTTCGCTCAGTTTCACTACGATGTTGTGAAACTACTGTGCCGTAATTGCTCTACCTAATGTTGCTTTCCAGCGTTCGGCATTCCTTTAACTTAGTTTCCATGTTAAACGATTTTGCTACAATTGTCTAATTGCCACCGGTTTGTCCCCCCATTTTTTAAGTGGTAACATTGGGGGTATGACAGCCCTTTACATGTACTAGAAACAGCTCAATTTATGCTGTTCCTTGCATTTGTTGATGTATAAATGTGTACATATGTCCTTAGATATCTCGCAAGCGATTATTACCCCTTCTAATTTAACCTCCTTGGCAACCTTAATCATAGTGCCCCCTTTTTGTCCGCAGTACGTGGCGATTGTCGTGACAGCACCACTTTTCTTTTCGAATCGAAATTACCGTCCTACAGGTACGTGCTTTTCTTTTAAAACCGGGTATATTTTAATTACGTTAACACGTAGTCTGTTTAATCCGTGCAACAGCCCCTCCTCTTTAATTTTTGCAGAATTTGAGCAGAATTCACTACCAAAGTTGATGTCGGCCTCCTGCATAAGAGACACGAGGAATCTATTTCCAATTAATTAAATCGTTTTCCCAGGTGAGCTATTCTGCCGCATAAGGGAATTTAACCATTTCCTTTACATGTGACGCACACATTGCCCTGACACCAAACTCTTTGCGCTTACAGGTCCCCAACCTATTCCTTGTCCTGATGAAGACCCCCTTTGATGCATACTAATTGGCACAACCATATTGGGTCGAAACGTCGACGTTACCTGTCCTATGCTTCCGTGAAAATCCACATATAGAACAAGGAAATCACAGCCTATAGTGGCTTATGTACTTCAAGCTGGATCTGATTGTTTATTATTTCTATGTATTGTCTATTGTACATATCTGTTATATGTGATTTTTTGTTCAAGTAACCACTGTTTCACCAATTGTTCCATTTTGTATGTGTATTCTGGTTGGTTCACCCTGTAAACACTTCGGTGTTTTCATTACAATAATTAATACTATTCCATCCAGCAACACGAATTCATTTCTGTTTCTTTTGGGTCTGTGTGTGTCCCGTACAGTTCTAAAGTGTATTCAGTACATGTCCAAGCAAGTTTGTTTACTTCCCGACAGAACCATTGTTCTTTGCTTTCACTATTACGCCCAGGTTCTGAGGGTTACTGGGTTGCCCCATTATCTTTAATGGTTAACTTTTCGTTAGTCGTGGACATAAAGGGTTGAAGGCCACATACCTCGTCTAGTATAGAGTCCAGGACCGGGTTTTGTGAGGAGAGAATAGGAGACGGAGGATAATTTTTATGTCTTTTTGGCTTGGTACTGGAGGAGGAAGAGCGAACAGCATGGGAATCACTAGCCATTGTGACTTAAAATGCTCTGCGATGGATAAAAACGCAAAAATATAGTGAGAATGTTCCATATATTAATAAAATACAGATATTTTATAGAACTCACCACGAGTCACAAAGTGGAATAAAAATCAAATTGAACACTAGTGACATCAAATCCTCCATACAGAACAAAAAACGTCTCAGCTGGCATATATTGATGCAAAAAATGCCATTCCAGTTGGCGAAGCCTCAGTATAGAAGAAGTCCGGCCAAAAAACGATGCACTGGCAGAAAAAAGACTGTCATGACAAATATTGTGAGAGGCGCTGAGTGACGTTAGCGGTTAAGGCTTTGCCATTAGGTATTTTTAATATGGGCTGCCATATCATTCACTTATACAGAAAAGTGCACTGAAATGCTCATTGCTCAAACAGACCACTTGCAGCAGTTGGCATTGGTACATTAACAAAGTGACACACCAAAAAGCAACTGGAGTGAGCACTTATGTCGTAGGGTGCACCCATTATATTATTAAGGAGGCAGTAGGCAAAGTTTGGCAGTAACACGCCAAATGCAGCGCTCCGAGAGAAGAAAACGCGGGCGCCGCAATACAAAATGGCAGGCGCCCGCGAGTCACTGAGGAAAAAAAATAATCACCGCCGCAGCGTATGGGCTCGTTTGCTGTATAACGACGATTCAAAAGCGGTATTCGGACTCACCGCATCGTCAGACAGCCATGCCCGCCTTACAAATACGGGGATAACATCCGTGTGAGGCTCCGCACAGGTTAGAGGTCCCGCATCGCTGCGGAGCCTACATCGGGTCCGCCATTTCACTTCGGCGCTCAAGCCACGCCCCCCAATGGTGTATTTTCTAACCCTGCCGGAGCAGAGCAGGCAAAATCCCTACTACCCCTTTTCTGCCACCATGCTTCTACAGAATATTAACAAGAATTTGCAATGCAATAGGTCTCACATTTACGCGAGTTTAAGCTTTTGCCATTGTAAATGACAATGTCTTTTATTTATGTTTAAAAAACAAAATAAAAGGCATAGCCATTTACACTGCCAATAGTTCACACTTGCGTAACTGCGAGACCTATTGCGTTGCAAATGCTTGTTTAAATTTGGGGGCTAATTGTACGTCAGCATCATTACCTATTAAAATCAACCACATATTAAGAACTTGTTGTATCTGACAAACTGCTTACAGAAACCGGAATAACTCTCTCCAGAATTCTTGAATGATGGCGTAATGCCCAACGATGGACATCAATCACTCCCATAAAATTCATTATCGAGTGCGCAAGATTAGGATTAACCAAAAGCTATTTCGAGTTTGAAGGAGAATATTTCCTACAGACCCATGGCACTTCAATGGGCATGACCTGTGCGCCCAGCATAGCCTGCCTTTATGTCCATGATTTTGAGACAAAGTTCATCAATACCAACACCAACCGGTTTTATAGAAAAATGCCCGTTTGGAAGCGGTTTATAGATGATATTTTCCTCATCTGGAAAGGGGATGAAAAAGAAGCCAAGGACTTTTTAAGGTGGCTCAACTCGAGGGCTCAGTACCTAAAGTTCACAATGACAATAAAGAAAGATTGGATTACTTTTTTAGATTTGAAAATCTGGCCAGATAATGGAAAATTGAAAACCGAAGTCTTCTACAAGCCCACAGATGTGAACAATTTACTGATATATGGTTTCCACCCAAAGACCTTAAAAGACAATTTGCCAGTAGGGCAATTCTTAAGACTCCGCAGGAATTACACAGACAAAGAGACCTATGACGTTCATGCTAAGAAACTTAAAAAAAAAAACTACAATGTAAATCGCACCCAAAAAAACTTGTGAAACAAGCATACAAAAGGGCCAAGAATAATCCAAGAGAATCATTACTTGAGATACACCAAAAACCAGAAAACAAGAGACTGGTATGCGTAACCACGTACAGCACAGAATCAAACAAGCTAAAAGGGATTATATTAAGACATTGGAAAACCCTAGTTTCAGGAACCCTTAAAATGGACAAACCACTTTTTGCGTTCAAGCGGGGGAAGTCACTTTGGGATTCATTAGTACATACCCGTTCAAAGAAAAAAACAGGAGCAAGAGAAAACACCAATACACTCTGGAATCTACCCATGGTAGTGGGACATTTTCCATGTGGTAGTTGCAATATATGTTGCCTAAACCCCATGGCAACAGAGAAAATTCTCAAATTGCAACAGCCAAAATGTGGGGTACACCATGACTTGTAAATGTCATTGGCATGGCTACGCGAAAAGTCAAAGTTCGAATAAATGAGCATCGTAGCACCTTCCGGTGCGGCAAAACGGTTACCAAGATGATGCGTCACTTTCAAACAGCAGGACACAATTGGAATGATTTTACATGGTCAATCATTGAGAAATTACCAAATACATGCAATGAAAAACAACTCCTTAAGTTAGAACAACGCCGGATCTACCGGGTCTCAAATGTTACATATGGTTTAAATGAAGAAATTCCATGGTCACTGCTGATGTAACAATACCCGCAAAAAATAAACAAGCCCCAGTTCAAAACGACTGTCTAGTTTGCGGATTTGAAGGATAACTTTATTGTCCACAAAATTAAGCAACATCGACTAGAAAAACGGTCTAAAAAAACCATGGTGAATGCTCCAATGGGTAATCGGGAATAATGATCACAACCGTGTAGATATGAATAATTGAACATCGGGCTCAGACCGAGAATAACGAACGAACGTGTCATGAAAGGCAGAACAAAATAAAATAACAAAAACGTTACCCTCAAGAACTTCCTTTTTAGAAATGCTAGCAATAGGGGACATATGATAAATAGAAACAAAAATCGGGGCGAACCTCTTGAAGAATAAACAAGGATGTGATAACGTGTGGTACAGAAATAAAAACAACGTTGTTTTGATTCTCCCTATAAACTACGAATCCCATAGGCGCAATTGACTTTGAAGCGCCGATGACGGGCTAGGTCGTCACAACATTCCGCCAATGGGAGGACACGTGCGAAATAGAGCTGACACCAAGTTTCAAAAGAAAGGAAGTACTTAAGACACCGCCCGATTACCGAAGTCACACTGCGGCGGGCGGTGAAGCTTAGGTGGCATCGCGGTGACCGATCTTTGATGAAGTAAGTCGGGTGTGTGTGAATGGCGGACACGAAGGGGTGATCCTAGCGTGTATAAATAATGATACAAACATATGGTTAATGAGTAGACTTTGAAACGAGTGTGAACATCCAAAATAACCCACATATAACAATTGGCTTAGTACATTTGACAACGAACAAGACACAGCAAACTTTAAAAACCTCGCTCGAAGTATAAATATACATGGGTTATATGAAAGCACTAGGGTGACTCGGGAATGACGTACAACAAACAGCTTAGTGGATCTGACAATGAACAAGACGCTGCAACATTAGAAGCCTTGCTCTATGTAGAAATATATACGTGTTTATATCTAAACATAGTTGGGAGTCTGGACGAATTTTACTGAATGTTTTAACAACGGTGATCTGGGCATGAGTCGACTGAATGTTGCTTAGACAATGACCACCTGTGGGAAGCATTAGTCTGTGCAAGTAGGATATGTCTCTATCAGACACAGTTACGGTACAATCTCAATGAGAAACAAACTTAGCAATTGATTGAATAAGGTTCAACAAAAAGAAGAACGCAGGAAAAATAATAGATCGCGTTTTTAAGTTCTCAAATGCGAAGTAGAAGAAAAATGAATATCGCATATAGAAATGATTGGGCGGATTTGAAAATAACACAAAACAACATCATTGTGTGAGAGACATGTATGTGCTTTATTTCTAGTGTGTGACTACAAGACGGCACCCTAATTCACAAGTCCCGTATGGTGCATAGTAGCACCACCCAGTAGGTGAGAACAGTGAACTTTAGGGGTACCATGTATCACCTAGAAAAACTTAACATCAAGACCAGAGCATGTATCTATAAGGAATGCGTGTTTCCTATAAAGATCCCTGCGTTTTTTAAAGAACCACATCAATCTCTTTTAGTGGACTTTCTTAGGTGATTTTGTCAATTTTAGAACATCCCCGATATCCTATTCCTTTAAAATCAAGCCCATAAGATAATTCCTTAACATTCCGCCTGACCCAAGTTTCGCATTAAATCTGGATATGTATTGTGCAAATTAAGCAAAATAATAACCCCTCAAATTGGGGAGTGCTAAACCACCATCCTCCAAACATTTATATAAAGTGCCAAGTGCTAGTCTAACAATTTTATTCTGCCAGATAAAAGATGTAAAAAGAGATTCCACTTTTCAAAAAAAAAAAAAAAACTTTAGCACACACGGTATAGCTGAAAAAATAAATTAAATAGGAAAATAACTGCCATATTAATCAGCAAGTTCCATTGTGTCAAGAAATCTTTAACTTTTAAAAGTAACGGTTAAAAATCAAGATCGTAGAAGTCTTCAATCTTTGATTAATAGATGATACCCAGGTACCTCTTCAGTTGCTCATTTACTTAGGAGGACATATTTGGGAGCAATAGATCAGGCTGGCAATTACAATGTCTTCAGTCTTCTTCTTAATAATCTTATAGCTCCCTGGTACATCAGGCTCGCAATTACAAACAATGTCTTCAGTCTTCTTCTTAATAATCTTATAGCCCCCTGGTACAAAGAAAGGACCTTAAAAGCTTTTCCTGTGAACACCTGCAAGCATGAGGAATCAACATTATGTCATCCGCATGAAGTTTTATCTTACCCATCTGAGAATGTCCCTATTCTTCCTGATTGCAGTCGCTAATGGCTCCATGAAAAAGGCAAATAAAGCTGGTGACACAGGACAGCCCTGCCGAGTGCCACAGCAGACTTGCACTTTACCCTCCTCGGATACATTAGCTATAATCTTTGCTTCAGTCCTCTCGTACATTCTATATATCAACCTCGTGACCTGAGACAGTACCGAAAACTTCTCTAGAATACAGAAAAGCGTCTCCTAGATCACAGGGTCAACGATTTCTCTGTGTCTGATAAAAACCAGCATTGGCATAGCCAATAGGTCTTGCCTTTGGGACCTTATAAGTTTAGCTGTGTAGCAGATTATCCCCTATTAGCATGCCCAGACACTCAACATGTTGGCAATATTGCAGGGGAGAAGCAAAAGGGTGAGTGAGGAGAAGATGGGATTAAGGTCGTGGCTTAAATGTACGCAGGCTAAAAATCTGTACTTAGCATAGTGTGCAGCCCAACTAGTATTTTGCTGCTTCTGTCTTTGCATACAGATATGTACTACTGATAAAACAAGTAACATTACAAGTACAACAAGCTAGGGCTACATAACCATCATTTTTGTTTTAGAGCATTTCTGGGTTGTTTTGATCATATGCAGCCAAATCACTCGCTTTGCACAGTCTCTGGCCATGTGCAGTAGAGGTGAGCCACAGAGCCTGGCTTCAGGCCGGATTCTGCACCAAAAATCACCATGGGCTGTGTTTGGTTGTGTGCAGTATCCAATCCAACACGGCTGTTCAACTTCCTGCTGTTTATGGCCACAGGGACTGGCTCTGGCAAAATCCTGCCCCCATCTCTTCCTGCACACGGGGAAGTTGGCAACAGGGCAAGAAGGCGACAAAAGATAAGTTGTTTTACCCAGTCGATAAATCAGGGACAAGTTCAAGTCAAAGATAATCCCACTAATATTTCTCTCTATGGGAATAAAGGTAAACCCATGGAATTAGTCAAGGGGGATTAAAGCTCCATTTAAAATTCTCAAGCGAGGTGTGCACAGAGATAATTGGAAACATGCACACATATGGAAGTGTGAATATGGGCATGCTGTGTATGGTCCTGTTAGATTTGGGGGTCTCTAGTTGGCAGAGGTAGGTACCTTTGACCAAATAGGGGCCCTTGCGTCTATACAGGCTTATCTCCGAGGCAGTGTGTTAAGTATTTGTGAACACATACAGTAATACAGTGACAACACTACAGATGGACACCACACAGGTTGTATTATAAACAATAAGTATCTTTATAAAGGCTTAACACAAGACCACAAACGACAAAAATCCACAATACTGTACTTTAGAATGGTAGAAATAGCTTAGTTCTCTTTAGATGGTAAATGTGACACTTTACGCTCAATGTACCTTTGGATGCGTAACGCTATACAAACAAAAGGGTTGCAGGGAAGGTGATGCGTCGGTTCCTCAAACGCAAGAACTGTGATGCGTCGGTTCCTTGCTTCGGGGGAGGTGATGCGTCGGTTCCCTACTGCTGCGTAGGGGACGGTGATACGTGGGTTCCTTACCGGAGAGGAGGTGATGCGTCAGTCTTCACTGCCTGGGGAGGTGATGCGTCAGTTTCTTACTGAGCTTCTGTGGCGATGCGACTAACAATGCCGCAATGCGATGACGACCCGGTGCAATGAACAAAAATGGCGTCTTCTTGCTGTTGCGACAACAAAGGGGTGATGGCTGCACGCACGACGGCGACTCAGTGAATCTTCTTGAGCCGCGACAGGCCCTGCGACACTCTTCTATGGTGATGCGACGGCGACACTCTTCTCCAGTGATGCGGGGCGCTTGGGCGATGCAATGGCGACAGCACCCTTCTTCAGCGATGCGACGACAGCTGCTGCAACAGCGACATGCTTCTCCAGTGATGCAGTGACACTCTTCTCTGGGGATGCGAGGCGCTTCAGCGATGCGATGGCGACAGCGACGGCACGCTTTCTCAGCAATGCGACAACTGCAGCAGCGGCAACACGCTTCTTCGTCTTGAGTCGCGCTTCCAGCTCCCAGCAACACGCAGTTTCTCAGAAGGCCCAGCTCGACAGCAGGCACTTCATATTCCCAGCAAGGGAACTCAGAGGAGCTGGTTGGTGAAGTCTTGTATCCCTGAGACTTCAGGCAGGAGGCAAGCTCTAGTTCAAGCCCTTGGAGATCTTCTTACAAGTTGATGAAAGCAGTCAGAGTCCTTTCTCCTTTCTTTGGCAATCAGGTAACCACTGCAGGCCAATCCGCAAACAGCACACAGCATAGGGATAGTCTCCTCCTGCAGTGTCTCTCTCTGTTTCCTCTACTCAGCAAAGGTTCTTCTTGTTTCCCAGAAGTGAGCTAAAGTCTTGGGGTCTGGGCCCCGGACTTTATACTCATATTCTCTTTGTTCTCTGAAGACAGAGAACTTTGCCTAGTCCAAACCAGTTCTGGTCAGTCTTGGAGCACTTTGTTTACAGGACTCCTTCTTTCCTTTGACAGTGTGGGCCAGGGATATCAGACGCATCACAGGAGGTGGAGCCAGCATTGTGGAAGGCAGGCACAGCCCTATTCAGTCCCAGGTGCAACTCCTCCCACCACTCTACATGCAGATGGGTCTATTCAGCCCTGTGCTGACTCACCCGGTCTCCTGGAATCCCCCAGCCCCTGCCCCGGTCACTCACAAACCAGACATGAAATACACAACCTAGCAGAGGTAGGCTTGGACAGTTAGGCAAGAAAATACCTACTTTCTAAAAGTGGTATTTTCAAAAACAGAATGTTAAAACCAAATTGACTAAAATATGTATTTTATCATTCTGAGTTCAGGCATACTAAACTCGAATTTCTACCATGTTCTCTGGGTCAGTTAGGATTATAGGATGTTATAATCAAACTGCCCATTCTGGCCTTATGGGAAACAGGTAGCCTTGCAGTAGTGAAAAACGAAAATGGCTGTAATTCACTATTAGGACATGCCACACATATCGGGACATGTCCTACCTTTTACTTACAATGCACCCTGCCCTTGGGCCTACCTTAGAGGTGTCTGATATGAAGAGAAGGGAAGGTTTAGGGACTGGTAAGTGGGTGCAATTGGCCAGTCAACATGGCAGTACCAGACTGCACATAGGCTCTGCAATGGCAGGCCTGAGACACACGTTACAGGCTGCTTTGGTGTGTGGCACAACAAGCCCAATAGCAGCATTTGATTTACAAGCCCTGGGCACCCATGGTGCACTGTACTAGGGTCTGACCAGTAAATCAAATAATCCAATCATCAATTTACAATAGGAAGCCCTTGCACTGTTTGACCGGCATATGATGCATGCAGAAATACCATGTTGCATGTGTGAGGTGCTTGTGAAGCAGGTCATACCCTTACACCTTCAGTGATACTTAGTGGACTTTGGGTATTTGCTACCTTGTAGGATATCCCCTTGCCCACACATACTACCAAGCATGTATTTTTGGAATTCCACTGCACAAAATGCCCTGGAGTTTGTGAACCTCTAACCTTCCATACTGAAAGATGAAACAAATATTTCCAGACTTCTTCAGTCAATCAAAGTATGGTGATTCAAGAACCACTTCAAAAAACATGAAGAGCCCCCACTGAAAAAAGAACTTGCCGGCTAATCAGATTACATTTTTCATTTAAATATTCAGTATGGAAAAACCAGCTGTCGAAAAAGCGTTAGATTTTTTTATTTTGCGCAAAATAATCCCAGACCTAGTCTGTTTCCAGTCCTGGATAAAGGTAAGCAATGTAATTTAAAATTGAAGAGAGAAAGAGATCTATCTATCTGTTTGTGTGTGTGTGAGCAGCAGCTTGTGACACACATAGACGTATAAATCTATGAAAAGCAGCCAACCAATTGAAATGTTAACTCTTTTCAGTGCGAAAGGTTTCTTTAGATATGTTAAAATAATTCAGCCATCCGTCTTCTGCGATCTTGGGTTTTTCCAAACTTGGCAGCTTGTAATAAGTAGTTGAACAGAGATGGCGAAGAGGGTTTTTTGGCGGCATTTGCATTTTATGGCACCTATTTCTATGCCATACTGAGCTATTCTACAGAGATGAGATGGTCTTTGAGGCACCTCTGCTGTATTTGCATTTGGTAAAACAGCCTTAATGTGTTGAGAGGTGCCACCCCTGCCATTGTTGAAGCTGCCGTGTGGGGGCCTGCTAAGTGTAGGGGGGATCAGTGTACACAATTTATGGTGTCTAGAGCCATCCTTTCCTGAGACACAGCCCCGGAGACAGAGGATGTTTATTTCAAGGAAGTCCAGCGGCCTTCGCGTCTGGGCTGCATTTTGGAAAACAAAGTACACATGTTTAGAAGCATTTACATATTCATAAGCATTTAATCCATCATGCAAACCTCTCATTGCACGCGGGTGGAATGTTTCTCTACTGCGTGTATTTTTGGCATCAACAGATGCAGGGAGGATGACGCTCTGTTGAAGGGTGCAGCGTGGGACCCATGGTGTCCTTGGTTGTTAAGTAATGTTTCGGCTGAGATAACATTGTAAAGGCTGAAGCATGGGTAGTTAAAAACAGGTGCAATAACAAAACGTGAAAAATGCACATATAGTAGTTGATGCAGCAAAATCTATATAACCGGTATCTACTCTACAAGAGACCGCTCTGAGTGCTGTCTCCACGTTCCACATTTGTGGCTGCTGCTAAAGGTTGCATCTACTGACGTGAGTCGCATAGAACAAAAGAAAGGCGCATGGCGGCCATTAAGAAAGTTAAAGCACTTCATGGCGTGCTGCCCCAAAAAACGAGCGCTGAGAGACCCGCGCAGCCGCGAAAGTTAAAGCGACGTGCTCTCTGGACTTTTGGGTACATTTCACTGCCCCAGCAGTAAGACTGAAAGACAAGCGCAGCCGCGCGCACTCTTGTGGAGGTGGGGTGGAGGGGACGTGCCTTTAAAACCTGACCCAAACCAGACTGCCCCTGCGTGCTGCTGCTGTCTCCCGAGAGCAAAACGCTCTGGGAGTAAACATTTCCCAAGAAAATGGAACATCCACACGCCTTTGGCCAATTGTGTGCTGAAGCCAGACACAAAGAACAATCGTGTGTGAGCACCACACGCACGAGCTTCTACTGAAGCTGAAGTGATTCCAAGAGGTCGATTTCCTATGCAGCGCATGCGCGCTGCCATAGGCTCGACCTAAAAACTGTGTCAGGGATATTAACGAGGCGATAATCCAGCGCCTCAGCTCAATAATGTGTATTTGTCCCAAACTGTCCTCCAACAATAAAACTGTTTTGTCCTGGTGTATTAATTTCTCAGCTGTGTAATTAAATCTATTGGCTAGCAATTTTATAATTATCTTATAATCTGAGTTTAAAAGTGTAATCATGCGATAGGAGTTTAGATCTTCCTCATTCTTTCCTTTTTTTAACAAGCTGACAACATTCCCTATATTAAACGAAGACGGTATGGGGCCGCCCTCCAGCAAGAAATTAGCAACCAGCAGCAAATATTCCACTAAAACCTCAGAAAACTACTTTTAAAACTCAGCCGGAAAGCCACCTGGGCCACATACCTTGCAACTTGGAAGGCTTCTAACCACTTAGACTAGCTTTTTTTTTTTCAAAAAAGGCGAGCTACACTTTCCACATCTTCCTCGGTAAGTGTGAGAATATCCAACCCTGCCAGAAAATCCCCCACGGCTCGCTTATTGGTTATGGCTATAAATTCACCTATAGTGTTTAAGCAAAATTTCACCCAGCTCTTCCACTTCCTTACAGCGAATTCCGGAAATAGGGCTCTCTGAAACATGGATCTTGTTACTCGAAGCTTGTTCTCAGAACTGCCATGCAAGAAACCTTCCAGTAAATTGCTCTTTTCTGCATGTAGGCCCAATTTAATGTAAAGTACTCAGCGTAGTAAAAGTTACTTAATTCTCGGTTAGCCTTCTAAAGCTCTTTTCTGTTCACCACAGAAGGCTGCCTCAAAAATGTATTGTGCATTTCCTTGACACCCTTATCCAAGGCCTATTTTTGCTCTTTGGCATTTGTTGCCCACGTCATTCAATATCACCAGCCCTCTTATATATGCTTATAATGCATCCCATACCACATTTGGTAGGCCGGCCCATGGCTCCTTGTCACTAAGTCTTTAATCTCTTCTTTGCCTATTCGGACCCATCCCGCCTCCTGTAAGTCCTACCTATTAAAAATCCACCTCCTCACTTAGGGACTGCCCCTTTACACAAAAATCTCCAGCTCATGAATTGTATAGGCCGAGAAAGCATCAGTTAGGGTTAGCTGACCTTTAAAAATCAGGGTTTAGAGATTTTAAAAAATAGTAATCCACGAGGAGCTTTAAAACCTTCCTGAAAAGCATGTAAATTATTCTTTTTACTAGAAAGGTATCCCGCCAATGATCGATTAACGAAAGAGTTTTTTGATAGCTCTGAATAAAATTTGTGACCCTGGGCTTTAACTGTTTTTTGCAATTCACTGAGGAATCGATTCTGGGATTTTACAAAAAAGTTAAAATCACCACCCATAACAATCTCCCCTGGGGACTACCAATAATGATTGAAATAAATCCTCATATGTCCTAGCGTGATCTTCTACTGGAGCATAAAAACTACCGAAAGTGAGCCACCTAGAAAAAAAACAAGCAATTAAACAGGCACCAGTGGCAGTGCGTGCAGCCGACAAAGTGCCCAAGTCCCTCTACTATTCCCCTCCAGCCACCAATCAGCCAAGTGGGCAACAACCTACTTTCTCGTACTGAACATGGACAGTAGGAACATTGGGTTCACACAGCATTAACTTCTTTAACAGTGCAGAGTCTTTTGCAATCCCCTCTCACAATACTTGCAAAACGTCCATGTCTCAACACCAAGATCTGCCCATTTGGCCATAGAGCCACCTCGACCTTGAGTGGAATCTGTCTGCTCCTCTGTGCCAGCACTAATCATGCCCTAAGATGCCAAACCATTACTCGAGGTTGCTTCTTGTTGAGTGCACTCATATAGGGTTCCACATTCAGGCCCAGACTTTACGGAGTTTCACCCTGGCTACTCCGCCTGATGTTACTTCCACTCTTGGCTTTCCATTGACTGGTCTGGAATAAGGGGAACAAACCACCATCTTTTGTGCTCTCCATGGTCAACCCCCCCTTTTCTCCTCCCTTCCTGGAAAATATTACGACCATTTTCTTGGTCTTCCTCTCACCCTCCCAGTGGCCTGAGCCAGATGTTTTTGTGGCAATGTTTGCACTGGTGAACCCTGTATTACTGCCGTGCTTCACCCAGCACTGCTTGCGACTCACAAGCTCCCCGAGATCTGCCCTCCAGGTCATTCTGCTGGCCTCCAGAACCGAGATCAGTGGGCAGCTTGGTGAGCTGGCAGGGGTACTATCAGGTGAGGCAGCGAGCAAGCCTTTTCCTACTTCCATTTCAATTTGTGTGGCCTGCACAGTTGCTAGTGTCCTAGTGAACTCCAGTACACTTCTCTAGGTGCTCCTTAATTCAGCTGGTGAAGTTTTCTTCCTCCTGCCAGAGTGCTTAGTTGATTTTAGTGCACTGGCTATCTTACCCGGTATGTCCTTCGCACACCTTGCTACTCCTTAGCCAAAGAGCCAGGGCCAGCCCCCATTGCACAGACAGGCTTGAAGAAAGAGCGGAGCAATGGGGGAAAATGGGATACACAAATGCTCAACAAAGCCCAGCGGTGCAGAGTTCCCCAGAAGCAAGGGGCAGAGACCAATCCATTTCCCGTCAATCACAAATTGTCCCCCAGAAAGCAGCAAGCATTAGAGGTGATCATGTGCAGGGGCATACCAAGGTGGATGTTGTAACGGTAAGAATGATCTATACTCCAAGGTGTAGATTAAAGTAAGATGGTTTACTTATCTTAGTTCCACGTAATGAGTTTGAATAGTAAGCTTCTAGTATAAGCTAGATGTTAAGCTCTAATGTAAGCCCCACCAGTTCAAAGCGGTCCAGGGCAGCACTTCAAAGAGGCTATCCTCAAACGTATTTAGCCACAATGATTAAATCTACCACTAGAGGCAATCCACCACGCTCTGCAGCACCAACCTTCAAGCCAGCGTTGAGGGGAGGAGAGCCTTCCAACTTACAACCTTGCAGGCAAACCACATTTGACCTGCTTGGACCGCTATGAGCCACGCACCTTCAGGAAACCTCTGTATGGCTCCGAAAAGAGGCTGTGCACTGGGTGTGAACCTAAAGGAGCCTTCAATGAAATGCCGTCTCCCTCCATGTCCATGTCTGACACGCTGCAACCAGGTTGTGGGGCTGTAGCCAGACGATTCGGGGCTAGGAGACATGCTTAGGCGATGAAGATGGAGCATTCGCCTGAGTGCGTATACTAGGCTCAGGCCTGCCTTTTTTAGCAGATTGTTTACAGGTTAAATTTTTTGTTTTATCTGGGACCAACCCTTCTTTTAATGATGAATCTGAACTAACCGATGGATACAAACTTAAACTAACTGAAGATAATATTCAAATGCCAACTGTATCTTGAGCTTTTTGAGGAATTGTAAGCATAAGTACTTTCCTGTTGCTAAAGTGTTACCCTACCCTAATAAAACAAGTGAAATTGCATCTACTGTAGCGAACTTTATCCCTATTGTTGTGTGGGCATTTTTATCCTTTCCCTTGTAAATACTGAATCCCTTGAAGACTTTTTGTTGTTGTGCTGTTAAATATACATCTCAAATGTCATCTTAAAACCTCCACAAAAAGTAAGTTAACAGTGGTTTAACAAACAACTGAGAATGGTACATCTCGATCTTTCAGCACTTGACTGGCAAACGTGTTTCATCTTGCCTGCTAACAATGAGTAAACCAACCACCATTCACCATCTACTCGCATTGGAATCAATACAAACACACAAGATCATCAATATATTTACATACTAGTTAGATTCAACCCAGAATTACAAAATATATAATTTATTTTTTACCATTGTGCAGGTCATAGTTTACAGTCATTTATTCAAATGTTAAAAGGCACTTAAACATGAAAAATCTTTAAAAAATACAGATTTTACTTTTGGTAGTTAAAATAGGCAAAATAGCATTTTGCATATCAGCACAGATGCTGTAATTTCATAGAATAGTATTTGTTTACTGCTTGGAAAAAGTGCAATATTTTACTTCAACATTGCTTGCTTTTCACAAAATATTCTTCAAATATATAATGGTTTGAATGAAGATTTCTAGAGTTCATACTTCACATAACCTGTATGTGCAGTGGTACCAATATAAATATTATCACACCAAAGAAAATGTTAATTTAGAACACAACAGAAGGTGGTCTATTTTGTACCACGAACACTTCAAATACTTAGAAGTTTGCAGTCACAATAAACAGAAACATAACTGTGCTGCAAACTCTCTAAAATAGAAGGTGTTAACACTTCACACAGGGCGCCAATTTGCACACACAGCATGAAAAATGTTTCTTAGTCACACACTAAATGGATGGCTCTAATCCAAGTGATAACACCTACCCTTTCTACTACTGCAATACCAGCATTCATGAGTTAGCAGACTAGTAGTACTCCTTAATTTCACTTCATGCTGCAAAGAGATCTCATGGACGCAGTTAAGCAGAATAAGAAAGGTTTTGGAAAAGCCTCAAAAGCTCAAGGACTATAGCCAAATGATATTGCTGAAATATAGGCAAGCAACTCAACAAAATGCTCGAAGGAAGTTGACATTCTTTAAATAACACTGGACTGGGGTGGAGACTGGAAAACTATACCTGGATGCCCTTGTTTTAGTCATCTGTCTGGACTTGTTCTTAGGTTTCGAAGCTCTTCACATCAGGAACGTTTTGTCCTTTTTACGCCTAATGACACCAGATTACCGTGTTTTGCAACAAAATGTAGATGATTGCCTTCAAAGAATACGATGCCCTCTAAAAACACAGAAAAGGCAATGCCCTTCTCAAAATCTGGGCTTTACTTTGTTGTTCTCACAGGTTGTAATCCAGGAGTGGAGGTAGCACGTTGATTTGAGCTTCCTATTATAATGGCACAAAACTAACGACAGGCAGGGAAAAATATTAGGGAAAAGCAATTTAAAATAGGATGGGTGTGAGCGTCTAGCTTTACGGTGCATGAAGCATCTAGTTTCCAGTGTAATAATAGCCGCCCTGTAGTGTGACAAGTTTAGTTAAATCAATATTTTTCGGGACAGTGTAAAAACAATATACTATTTATGTTTCCACTGACAGTCTTTGAGAGGTAATGCACCTTGCGTGCTAAATAAATAGATATTTAATTTGATGTATCCTATTAACATAGGCCGCTTAGTGCTTTATACAATGCACATGAATTATCCATATTTAATGCTCCCAGGTACTGCTCTGGTAAGATGTGAATTGCAGCCTTCAATATAGCGAGTTTCAGATCAGCAAATCATTTAAAAAAACATAAAAAACACAAAAAAACAATGTTTTTTTTCCATTGAGCAAGATAAATAGACTTTACGTATGTAAAAATACAAAACCTGTAAGGGTACATAAAAATAAATATCATGGAAATGCCTTTATGTATATTATTTACACTTTCGGTTTAAGTTAACCAGAAATAATTATTTACTGAAACTAATCAATAATGATTATTGCTAGAAATATCTATATAGAGGAAAGATTAAATTATATTAAGGGTTTGATTAAGAATTCAGTTACTCTGTTAGTATTTTACTCTGTTGCCCTGATGGACTAACCGCGCTCCAAATTTAGAGATGTCTTTTGCCTCTGTGGACATGTCTTACACTGTCAGGAACAAGGAGGATCGAGTTAATATGTTAAAGGCGTGCAGTTCCTCTAGCTGAAAAACTGAGCCATACAGTACGTTTTCAATTTCTTTTTATATTTTCAAAAAGAAAATTACAAAGCTGGATTTTCTTTTGGAAAAAAAAAAGCAATGACCTTTCTCCCAGGGTGTAGGCGCCATTGAAATGTGTTTACTTTCACTTACCGCCACGTTTTTAATGGTGGCAAGTGTAGTAAAAACCTGCCATTTGGTTGCACACTCTAAATAGGGTGGGTAAATGAAAAAACCTCCTACAGCCCTTACTTCGTAGGGGTGTATGTTAATGGTAGAGATGGAGTAGTCTCCGACACACACGTTCTGAAGGTCTCAAAATGAGGCAATTGGACCTTTAGTACTACATAAGGGGTTCTCTGTCGCCGCTGAAATGAAGTATGCTTTCCGCCGCACTCTAAATCAGGCCCTAACGGTATTCAATCAACAACTTCATCAACAGGCAGAACTAAAAAAAAACTGAATAGATTAAAATAGGCAAACATAGATCATTTGGGCTTGCTACAAACACAAAGTAATAATTAGGCCTGGGCGCAATTTTTTATTCCGCCAGCAGAATCGGAGGAATTTGGTAATTCCACATTACGCTTGTGACGTGGAATTACTGATAAAGACCACTGGTAAATGACCTACTTTGAACTGCAATGTTTTTTTAAACATGGAGCGACTGCTCATTCTTCCCCATGTTTAGAAACCATTGCATGCCTCCTCGGTGTCCTTACATACTCTGCAGTGATGTAATGTTTAAGTCACTGCAGTTTCTAAATGTCGGGAGACTGCTCCCTCTTCCCTCTGTGTTTAGAAACCACTAACAACTTAACACCCTTACATACTCTGCTGTGATTAATACTTTTAACCAATGAGGAGTATGTAGGTTGCTTGGGGGCCACAATATGTTCCAAGGCAAAATGCATGCTTGCACCCATTTTTGGATGCGAGGGTGCATTTTGCGTTAAGAAAATAGCACCAAATGCCCAGTTGTAGAATTCTGTGGAATCAAACTCCATGAATTCTGCCCTACCCTAGTAATAATGCAGACATTAGAAATATGCTTGATCTTATAATGGACCCACAGAGGCTCTATACCTTTAAATGGTTTACAGCATTTCTTTTATCACAACCTTTAAAAAAAAAAATATAAGAAGCTGAATATGAAATCACCGATTAACGATGTAATCATATATTCAACTGACAGGTAAACAGTTTTGAAATATATACTTATATATCATATGAATATATCAATGTTATTGAAAGATTATGGGATAAGCGAGGTGCAGGCTCCGTGGTGCTTAGCATGAGGAGTGTCAAAGAACATTTGCATTTTCACCAACAACTTGTAGTCAATGGTTTGCAGGTAAACCTTGTTGGACACAATTTTACAACTTGGTTGAAAATAGATGGTCGTTGATCAGATATCCCTTTCTCTAAATATCCAACGCTGTCCTTGAAGTCTGATCTTGATGCACAACTTCGGTTCATAAAGTTGCATCCATCCATGAATGTGATTGCTTCTTTTGATCACAGATACAATATCTTTTAGGCAATGTCTTTGGAGTATTTGGATTTATAAGCTGTGTCTTCTTTAATTGGTTTGTTTATATTCTCATGTACAATGGGATTGTATCTGTATTTGTATCCATATGGACGGAGGTGGTAAGTGAAGTATTCCAACTCGTACATTTTTGTAGAGTCAACATAGTGGAACGACACTGTCAAATCTGAACAGCACCCAGGCCCCTAAAAAGAAAGAGAAGTGTTTCAGAAATGTATCATGGCAGCACTTGTTTTCCAAAATGTTTAGCAACAAATAAATATATTTGTATTGATGTTGCATCATGCAAAAAGGTATTGCTCTTCACCTATACAATAGTGCAAGTACCATCTTTAACTCCTTTTGCTAGACAATATTTTACAAAGCAACAGACAAAAAGGCAACTATAACAACCACCATATTCATTATTTATTAACAATGTCTCCCAAAAGACAAGCTTTCTATATTACCAAATCTAAAATGTATTCAGTTTTACAGACATTTCTTCAGAGAAACAAAATTTGACCAAACATTGCATTTTATATCACAATTTTTTGCGGACATTGGTTAAGAGATTCAGGTTTTACAGGCAGTTAACATCAGAGGGAAGTGCCTCAAAAGTTGGCTTAAATCAAAACACAATTGTTAAGTTGAAATATTTTTCAAACTGTGGACATGCCTCTAAACCTATTCAAACCCACTCAAGTAATTTGCAGGGCAACACTGACCTGCGTGAGCGCTGTTGAGCTGCTTCCTTAGTGTAATCGCTGGATGCTGACTGTTTTCTCAAGGTATAGCCAAGCTTAATAACTATCTGAGGCTCAACTCTCTTGCCCTGCTGCTTTTCTCTTCTGTTTTGAAAATGCCTTCCAGGCTAAGGAGCCCTGAGACACTGACCCAAAGCACCAACATCTTCCCTCACCAGATTCAGGAGGAGAGCTGCCAAATCTACAAGTTCAAGAGACCTCGCTCTCCATGAACCGCCAGATCAACACCATCGCCTCCACCACTTTCAACTGCCTGTGCATCCTCCGCAAGACTTTCAGATGGATCCCCCCCTGATTGCAGAAGGACCGTCACCCACGCGCTAATAACCAGCAGACTGGACTACGGCAATGCACTATATGCCGGAACCAACAGAGCTCTTCTACACAAACTCCAAACCATCCAAAACGCCGCAGCCAGACTCGTCCTCAGGACACTGCGTCACGAACACATGACCCAACACCTACGAGACCTCCACTGGCTCCCCATCGAGAAGAGGGTCACCTTCAAACTCCTTACCCACGCCTACAAATCCTTCAACAACATCGGACCCAAATACCTCAACGAGAGAATCTCCTTCCACACACCCAAGAGGAACCTCCACTCCGCCGACCTCGCCCTGACAGAGGTCCCCTGCATCCACAAAAACAGAACTGGCGGGAAAGCCTTCACCTACATCGCAGCCAAGACCTGGAACAAGCTCCCTATGAACATCAGATGCTCCCCGACCCTGCACATGTTCAGGAAGGACCTCAAGACCTGGCTATTCGACTGATCTGGGGCTGCTACCCCCTCTCCCCTCCCCCTCCCCCTGAGACCCTCACAGGTGAGTAGCGCGCTTTATATACCCCTGATTGATTGATTGATTGAGAGAAGTGGGAAGCACAGTTCTGCCTTATTGCCACATTTTCTTGGTCACCACGAGGTACCTCCTTACCCAGAACATTCCTAGTAAACAAGAGATTTATCTGTTATGTTAGTGATCAGTAGGTAACCAGTGTCCAGGGTGCCAGAAAAAAGTGCCTGAGTCACAATTTGACATCCTCTGACCCTGCCTGACAGCTCAGACAGGTTCAGTGTGATCCTTGGGTGCCGCTCGGAGTGTCTCACTCTACTTTCCATGAGGGCGAGATGCTAGACTTTCCACAGTAATTGTCAATACCTGTCTCTCTTTGACATGGAGCCATTGATCTAGTTTTGTTAACGCTTTTGGATCATGACATATGCAAATTTTAAAGTACTGTGAGGGGAAAGCATGGCAAAACGACCAGCATGGCAGGCGCACAGTGAGGACGCTCCGGAAATTATGCCCCATCAAATGCTTCTGAGTTGGTGTTGGATTGCCAACCGGAATCTTTAGGAAAGCATTGATCTTACCTTCCCTATGAACCCCCCCCCCGTGGAACGTCCTTAAATGGGCTAGCAGGCCACGTACCTTTTTAATTCTCCAAGGTTGCGAACCCGGGATTGCAGGCGGGCACATTGGTGGGCAGAGCTGTAGTGTGCTGGCGCCATTCTGCCCATGACAGCACTTGGGCTATCTGGCAGGAGGCTCCCTGACATTGCCGCAAGGGCCTTCCGCCCCCCAACACTCTGGACATGGTGCATCACCTTCCGGAGCCCTAAGGGGGGAACCCAGACTGTTTTTCTGCCAGGCTAGCCTGCAGCTGTTTGGCGCTGCAGTGCAGGTGGTCCCTTCTGTGGACTGGTGATGGGCAGAGTGGATCACCATGGCAGGGTAAGGACCACAATCACGGAGGGGGTAGGGGATGGAGTAGTTCAGCCGCTGAGGTGGTTGGCATTGCCTGGAACCATACAAAGGTGCTATATGTTAATTGTGCTGCAATAGACTGGGCACCAGCGGAAGCCATCAAAACACAATAGGAGCGAGACTGGTGGGGGCCTGCTTTCCATATCTCCTCTCTTCTATTGTGACTCTTTTCTTCATTTTGAGGACCCGAGGCAGCCCAGAAGCCTGGGCACATGGTCACTGGGCACTGCGTTGTGCTCCTAAGGCTGGGAGCGGTCACTAGCCTCTAATTCCCTGAGGGGGCCCAAACAGGGATTTTTGTGAGACATGCTTTATACAGCAGGTCCAAGCACTGAGGCACACTCCCCGCTGGAGTATAATGTGAATGTGGTGCTCCATCTCCAGCATTGTGCACATATTCTTCACTCTACATGCCTGTCTGACAGATAGTTGCGGCCCAACTGCCCACTGCAATACAGGACTAATCTGTAGTTGGAGCCCGCTTTTTCAGGCAGCACAGATGTTGCAGGGGAGTCCCTTTACAGCACACATACCCAGTTTAAGACAAACTGCACCACAGCAACTCCATCGTTAACATCACACCCTACAAGAGGAAACGGACACAGACTGTGCAGGGATCCAGTGTGAAAGTGCCTATACTGCAGACGCGGTCATGGCTAGCAGGTCTGTGTGGCAGGTAGGAGGTCCTTCAAACTGCATGTGCCCTTGGTTCCCCTGGGCTAAGGACCCTTGATTGGCCTCCGACCCGGGGAGAAAAAGGCCTTGCCTGGCTTCACCGAAGAAAACTGATGCTTCAGGAATGGGGAGAATTAAGGGGGCTAGATCAACCCAGCAGCCACCTGTGAATGTTCTCGCAAGTAAGAGTATGGATTCCACAATCATGGAGTCAACATCACACACATTAGCAACACTAATAAACTGGACGCTATCCTAAAGACCAACTACATGACCAGAACAGCGAAGACCCCAAGAGACTTATGGAGAGAGGGACACTATCATAGCGAACGTTACAGGAGTAAGCTGCAAATCTTGGATGTACACCAACAAATGAGTGAGTTGACGGATCATGCCCACATCCTGGAGGGCAGGGCTAAGGATGCTGCAGATCAAGCTTGAAAAACAATATTAGGGTCCATGGGACACCCAGAGGCCTCAGAAGGTCAGGACATGGTCAAGTTCCTAAAAAAATAAAAATAAAAAAAAAAGATAACAAGTTTTGTGGTGCCCCATAAAATGTATCTTTTTTTCCCTCAATTGAGAGGGTGCACAGTGTGCCGAACAGGCCCCCTTCGCCCTCTGTACTGTACCCAGATGTCCCCAAATTGTTAATACTGGAAGGACAGGGACGAAGTCCTACAAGCGGCTCAGCAGGTGAATCATCGACTACACATTTTTCCTGATTACACCTTGGCTGTTCAGCATCAGAGGGCCTCCTTCGGAGGAGAAAAGTGTAAGATCTGTGAAATGTGGCCGTTTTTCCCTGCAAGACTGAAAGTTATTTTCAGTCAGCACTCGTACTTCTTCACGGACCTTACTATGGCCTGAGAATAGGTCGAACAACTGGTGGCAGTGGCCATGCAGACACTGCAGGACCACGGGAGCAACAGAAACAAATCAGACGTAGGCCTGGAATGCAAGAAAACCTCTGTGGCACCTTCCAATGGTCAGGCTCCCTGAACAGCGCCGCCTCCGCCAGGGCAGAGAAGGTTGGGACGCCAGAGACTAGGAGCAATCAGGCTCTTCCAGCAACATCCTAATGTGGTTTCAATCCCACCACTTCCTCCAGTCTGTGATTTCACAAACACCAAATGACATGCTTTAGAGACACTGTGCCTGGGTATTAGCGGCCCTTGCTCATAAGCCAAGATGGAACCAATGAAAAGCCAAAACAGCAGCTGAACAACTTACAAGTCTTATACTGTTACATTGTTAGTATGTACGGTTAGATGGCGTCTTGACATCAAAGCCACTAAATAGCTATCGAGGCTCTGCCTGCACACAACTGTGTGCACTGACAATGCTCATCAAATGAGTTATGCGGCCAAGACAGACCTACTGCGTCCATTCAGTGGTGTCTTATAGCTCAAGGTCACAAGCATCAAACATCATGGGGTGCTGGGTGGACTCTAACTATTGGTGGTTACACACTAGGACTTTGGTTAGTTGTAAGGTTTGGATGGGAAACCATCTGCAAACTGCCCTATGAATTGCAATGATGTGCTAGTTCTACATTTGTATGTTCACAGATGCAGGTGAGAAGGGACACATACTTCACTTTTAAACAGCACACCATTCCATTGCTGCGGCAGCCTTCTCGAAGAAAGGTGACTGAGGACAAATTGCTCGCACAAAATATACCCATCTACCCTAAAACAAGAATGACAAGCTTAGCTAACCTTGTGGTCTGTATATGGAACATTATAGTTATGCAAACCGCAAGCAAAAGATACACAATACACTTGTACATTAGGTGCGGATACACATGTGGATAACATCATGCAGCGAGGGAGGGAGGTTTTCGCCACAAACTACTCCGCCTACTCCAGGGGTGTTCGAAATAGGGTTAAATGGGGACTGCCTTTCAGCCCAGGACTATAATCTCAGACAAAGAGGGCAGATTTGTTTTAGTCGAATTACAGTTGGATGGCAAATGGGTACTGCTGGCATTATCTATGCCCCCCAAAGTGAGCAGATGATCTTTCCAGGCAAACTATCAGAGCAGTTGTCCCACTGGGCACCATACCCCGGGTCCTGGGGGTAGGTTTTAGTTGAGTCTATGTAGTCGAACTAGACATATTCCACTCTCCTCTTCCAAATGCACCCACAACATGCAACGCAATGCAAAAGAGCTATCCTTCTGGCTCGAAAAACGGTCCTTGGCACGTGTGTTGAGGAATTAATCCAAGGGTAAAAATGTACTACTTTTACTGGCATCCACACAATCTTTAAATTTGCCTAGACTGGATATTTTGCTCCAAATCCCTCTGTTCACCACCTTCACACCCAGCCTACCTTAGACTGCCAATCTTTGATCATAGCCCCTCGGCTACTGGGTACCACTGATTAAGGGTCCGCCCACCTATTCCTACCTGGAGGTTGCAACACATTACATTGGAGGACCCTCCATTCTGTCCTGCCCTGGACAAACAGATACGCAATTACTGTGTAGGTAATGCTGCCATAGCATCCTTATTTGTAGTTCACTAGGAAGAATTGAAGTTGGTGGCCAGGGGCACTCTTTTTATGCAGTTGACGGAGCCCGCAAAACTATAGAAATGGAGTTCCACATTGTAGAAGAGTCCATGTCAACTAGAAAAGGAAGAACTTCTGGATCCCACTTGCAGAACTGAACTCAAGCCAGTGTGCACAGTGTACGCTGCTATGACTAATTGACTAAAATGCTTAGATGACAAAGCATATGTTGCTTAGGCACATTCAGAGGGTGCATGGCTTATTGAATGAGTGCATCATTGCACCTCAATCTCTTTCCTTCAAACGGAACACTATAACAGATTACACACCAGAATGAAATTCAAGCAGCCTTTAGCGATTGCTAATGTGAGTTATACAGCATTAATAGTTGCAACCCAGTCCCCATGATTCAGGAATTCCTAGATCGCATACTGATGCCCTCAGTCCATCTGGACCTGTGAGGCATGATGGACTCCCCCACAGCAGACAAAGTCTTGATATACGGGGAAACCTCTAGGCTTCACTGGCTTCCCGGTGGAATTTCTGGGGACCTTATCTCGAGCAATAGCTGTCGCCGAGTGTTGGTGGCTACTCTGCAACTCCTGACAGACCAGGGAGGGCTAAGGACCTCTAATTTCAAGCACCACTACCTACTGGCACATCTGCAATAGGTGAGCCGTTGGTTTTAGGGGCACTCACTGGAGGATACCTGTCAGGATATGGGCAACTACAACTTTAACACCTGCTAAAATGTTTCCTTGCATGTGCTAAGGTTGGTAGGGAACAACCTCGACTAATACAGATAGTTCAGAACTGCTTTTGGCGATGCTTACTCTTTACGAAACATGTGGTGCCCTATGTGCCTTCCATCCCTCTTTTGGGGCAGTCAAATTATTAGGGTAGGTTCATTGTTGGTGCCCTGGGCTTTTGGAAAGCAATTGGTATTACAACACTAGGTGAATTATTCAGGATAGCCAACTCCTCACATCGGCTGCAATTCAGCAACAATTCAAAGGTAAATTCTTAGCACACAACTGTGACAAGAAATCTGAGGTATGACAACCAGAGAGCCACAAACATTCATTCAAGCACTATTCAAGATTGTGGGGGGCTGTCAGCTAGTGAGCTGACTAAATAAATCCTCAAGAGTCCAAATGCAGATCTTGGTAGAGTCTGCGCTAAGAATAGGAGAGAGATAGGGATGATAAAGAATAGGGCAGAGTGTCTGCATACTCGCACACGGTTTCACGTAACACCAGATTGAAATGCATTCAGCTCAATGTACTTCACAGAGCATATTTGTCCACAGACTAAATTAACCAAATCTACCCAGGAGCTGGAGCAATGTGCTCCCAATGTGAGGCTCCCTCAGATCTCCAGCACATGCTTTAAAGCTGCACCTCCTACCTAGGCTATTGGCCTACAGTCCCTGGTTTACTCGCTAATATCACAGGCTATCGCAATCTTCACAGCTGGGTGGTATGTGCTCTGAGCCACTTCAAGAGAACCAAAAAGAATAAGCTAGATTTCAGTTTTCTGGACCTGCCCACTACTATCTGAGTGAGCCATAACCTTAGAGCCCCCCCCCACCCCAACCTGTGGAGGACGGGCAGTTCATCACTCTGAAGTTGGCAGAGGCCAGGACCTAAGCCCTGAGACGAGAAAGCTAAGGGGCTTCAAAAATGTACCATAGACGATGAGTGGGATTACATACTTCATAATTTTAAAAGCACTGTGAACGACGATGCCCAACCACTGTAGCAGTCTTTAAGAAAGACAAGAGCTCTCCTACTGGAGGCTCTTGGGCTGTGTGTAACACCCAACACTGATTCTCTCATGCACCCCTGCCTGCATAGATTTTTTTTCTCTTTGGTATTATTGCTATGTTATAATATTTCTACACTTAGATTGACTTTATGATATGAACAAGGCCATGGACAGTACAGATCAACGACAACTAAATATGACAGATATATGATATACAGTATTCACTGCGCATGACTATCTGAATTCTATGAAACAAACATCACTGTTGGTATATTCCATACAGGCTGCCTTCTTTACGTTCTGCATTGTGATATATAGAAGGGTCAGCTAGTTATCATGATCAGTACTGTAGGAGTACACGTTTTGGCAAGAGGATTGCAATTCTTACTGCTCTGAAATAGTATTATATACAATTTAATTTAATTTAATTTTTAAAAATGTATAAAGCGCACGTTCACAATGCAGTTTCATGGCGCTAGAGGGATTCCTGAACAAGAAGAGTGCGGAGGACTATATGCTGAAGGCCTGCTAGAACAGGAAAGTCTTGAGGGCCTTGCGGAACTCCATGTAGGAGGGGGAAAGTCTGATATAAAAAGGGAGGGTGTTCCAGAAAGTGGGCGCAAGCACCGCAAATTTCTATCCTCCTGATCTTTGCTTCTTGAAGCGAGGAATGACTAATTGGGATTTGGTGGATGAACAAAGAACTCTGGAAGGGCAATAGTTGACAATAGCGGAATTTATAAAGGCAGGGGCCGTGCCCATCCGGGCTTGGAAGGTAAGACAGCCAAGTTTGAACAGGGCCCGTTGCTTAATGGGGAGCCAATGAAGGGCGATGAGAAGGGGTGACGAATGGTGAAATTTAGATAGGCCATGTACCAGGCGAGCTGCCTGGTTCTGCACAAACTGAAGACGTTGAAGTGCGTAACCGGGGGCACCATTATAAATAATGTTCCCATAATCGATCTTGGATAAAACCATGGCCATTACAATCAATTTGAGTGCAGAGGGAGAGAAAAACCGGGATACTTCCCTAATGATACGCAGGGTAAAGAAACAGGAAGAAACAACCAAACTAATGTGGGAGTGGAGTGTCAAATGATGATTAAGTGTGATACCAAGGGTCTTGACTGAATAGGAGGGTGTGGGGGTAAGCCAAGGGAGGGGAGCCAAAAGGAAGAAGACCAAGGGTTGCCACTGCCACCCGTCAGAATCAACTCTGTTTTGTCCGGGTTGAGTTTGAGATGGTTCGCATTCATCCAATCCCGGATAAACAGCATGACGGACTGGAAGGCAGTAACAGCTAGTGAGAGGGAGGAGAAATTAAAAATGAGTTGGAGGTCATCAGCATAATTGTAGACTGTGACCTCCATTTGTTGCAGCGCGAAAATAAGGGGGAAGATATAAAGGTTAAATAATAAGGGGGAGAGAGAGGAACCCTGCAGGGTGGAGCGGAAAATTCAGCCAGATGGACGGCCTGAGTGCGGTCAGCCAGGAAGGAGCCTATCCAGGCCAGTGCTTGTCCTCCTATGCCCGCCGCCTCGACACGGGACAAGAGAATAGAATGGTCCACCGTGTCAAAAGCGGCGGACAAATCCAGGAGGACCAAGGCCTGAGGAGTGTTGGTATCGAGACCCTCCCTGAGTTGATCCATGACCGAAATAACCACCTTCTCGGTGGAATGGCGGGGACGGAAGCCCGCCTGGCAGGGTGCAAGATAGTTACTGTCCTCAATAAAGGTGCTAAGTGTCTGGGTGGCGTGGGACTCAGCTATCTTGCCCAAGTAGGGGAGAAGGGATATCGGGCGGTAGTTTGTCGTGGAGGAAGGATCTGCCCCCAGTTTTTTTAGTATGGGGAAAATTATAGCAGTTTTGAAAGGGGCAGGGACGAGGCCATGCGTGAAGCAGTCGTTGAGGAGGGTAAGGACAGGGGAAGGACATTCGTCAAAGATCTGACGAAGAATACGTGCCGGGCAGATGTCAACTGGAGAACCTGACTTGACACGGCTAAGCAAGGGAAGCAGGGATTCTCTAGTGAGTGCGGGGATGGAAGTAAGGGACAAGGTATTGCCTGGAGGGAGGGAGTGGGAAAAAGTGAGCGAAGGGGGGGGAATATTTGCTTTGATACAAGCTATTTTATCAATGAAAAATTCGTTAAGCGAGTCGCATAGCACCTGAGAAGGGAGGATCTTGGGCAGAGTTCTGTCCGAAGATGCCAACTCGTGGACGGTGGCAAAGATATCCCGTGGCTGGCTTTCTGCAGCTAAAATACGCTCCGAAAAGTATTCTGTCTTAGCTGCCAGAATAGCTGGTTTGTATTCGCTAAGAATGGTGGTGTAGTATTGTTTCCGGGTTGGGCAGTATTCTCTTCTCCAAGCTCGTTCGGCCTGCCGTAACTCCAATTTTTGGGCTTTGAGGCCAGGGCTGATCCACTTGTTGGCATTGTGGGTACGGTTGATGGTAATCCGCTTCAGGGGGGCCACTGCGTCGCAGGCTTTAATGAGCCAGCGATCTAGAATGATAGCCTGGGAGTGAGGGATCAGGCCCGATAGGTCTGGGCAAGTAGTAATTAACGAGTTACACTGGGAAGGAATATCGACTCGATTCCAGTTCCAATTATGTACAGCACCAGGATACAGTTCAATGCATTTCTCAAAAAGTAGATATTGATTGTATCTTGGTTACTCATTAAAGGTATAACGAACTATATAAATGTAGGTACAATACAATATCCAGTGTTCTTTGTGATCATTGTTTCTATTATGTCTGTTGTGTGGACAACTGCTATTCTTTGGTTCTACTTTTTACTGCATATTTATACATTTTGAAGTTGTTGTCAAAGTTTTTTTTCTAAACTAACTGAAAGTTTTGGCTGGACATTCCATTTTGATTGTGGGTGAGATAATTGTGCTATCAAATATATGTTCTTAAGCTTCTCACCAAATCTTTTGAGCCAGGCCTTAATTGTCTGACAGCGCTACCTCAGAGAGTCTAAGATGTTTAGAAGGTCACCTTTGCATCAAGGATGCAGGGACTCAGAGTAAAACCATGTTAGATTGTTAAGTTCTTTACAGCTTAAATGTTTTGCTTGCTGTTTCCTGCATAACCACAGTTTCCCTTTCAATTTAGAACGTGCACCTGTTGGCTCTCTTTACATTACTTCACGCACGGGACATCACAGACCTTATCACTTATCACAAGCTTGACACTCTTAAAACAACAAAGAAACATGTTACCCCCACATTCTCGTACATCCTACATGTCTTTCTTGCCACTAGGTGTAGGCACTCTTTGACTGGACCGTGCACTTAAGATGGGAGAAGGCCTCACTTTCATCCACAAGTCGTCCTGGTTTCGCACCCTAGACAAGCATGTAACACCCACCTGCATGGTGCTGCTAACATGCCAATCCCCATTTCTGCATTTCAAACCACCACCTTTCGCCTCATCTACAAGCTTCCCAGGCAGAAGGACTTCATTGATGAATTCTCAGATTTCTTTACCACCTCATAAATGCCCACACCACCCTCAAGAATAACTCCAATCCCCCAAACATCAAAAGCACAACAAAATAGACACACCCTCTTCAAACTCGTTGACACACTAAAGGTTGTACAGAATGTCACACAACCAATTCACCCCAAAGGTCTATCTCAACTTTATCCTGTCACCAACACCAACAATCTACCTACACTTCTGAACTGGGCTAACCACTTTGCTGAGTATGGAGAGTGCTCCATACTCAGCATCCTATCAACAAACCAAGGTCAACACAAAAGAGAAGATCAAACCTTCAGACTTCGACATGAATATATCGTACCACCTCCCTAGTGGAGATGCCACTTACAGCCAGAAAGATATAGCCGGCATCTGTCAGTCCTGACATTCTTAAGACAGGCTAGATGGTTGCCAAACAATCAGATCTGGTGTTAATGAATCGGGGACCAGAGTCATATTGCTTATCGGGAGATAAGGTGCGACCCCACTCCTCCCTGTGTGTTACTGCATCACAGTAGTGTTATCCAGCAAGATAGATCTGGACAGACTTGCCGCAGGAAGGCCTGAGCACCAGCCACATCGCATTCAGCTCTAGCATACTGATGTGCAATATCTGCTCTTCTGGAGACAAGAGGCCTCTGATCTCCAGTTCCCCCAGGTGGGCTCCCCACACTTCAGTGGACACATCCATGACCACTCTGGTCTCTGCTGAAGAAGGCTGGATGGACATTCCTTGAGCTAGGTTCTTCTCCACGCTACACCAAATGAAAACAACTGCAGTGTCCCCCAAGATTACTACAAAATGTGATAGATCTCCATTGTGTTGAAACCATTGTGTGCAGAGGCACCAATTGAGAACCCTTATGTGCCAGTGTGCGTGGGTGACTAAGAGGTTACTAGCAGACCTTACGAGCATAAGACCATCAGGACTGGACCATGTGCTCTGCCCCAAAACATTGTAATCACAACTTGAATATACTTTAGCCTCCAGGGAGGGGGGAAGGCTCAACTCAATGTCCAGTGCTGCCTCTATTAACAGGATGAGCTACGAGGGCTTCAGTTAAGACTTGGACCTGTTGATAGAAAAGCCAAGTTCGATCAGCAAAGCTGCCGTTGTATGTGAGGTGTTATAGTATTTCTGGAAACTTGGGCTTGAGGAGCCAATCGTCCAAGTATGGAAATACTGGGATTCTCAAATGTCTTGTTGTATAATCTTGGGCTCTAACCTAGTTCTACAAGTTTTGCCTTTCCCACCCACGGGTGCCCAAACTTAGTTCAGTGCACCAATGCTTGTGCGTGAATGTCCAGGTTATTGTAGCCCCAAACAATACAACTTGATATTCTCGTCCGTGCTTTCTGGGCTACTAACTGCCCCGTAAAGGGGTCAGGGATGCAATGGTAATTTAAACTCAATTTCATTCTTTAGAATACCACACACAAGCAATGTACTAAGGAAAAGACACTATATATTCAAAAGTGTTTGGTTCAACAGTCTCATCCTATTGCTTAGTACATGGGTAAATAAAAATCACAAAGAGTATACTAAAACAGCACTAATGCATGTCACTAACAGCGAGAAATAATATGGACATTTGTAACATGCGCTATACTATAAAGGAATGGAGTAGCTTACTTACCTCTAGAGTTTCTTGGAAATCAGTGCACTGCATAGCTGTTCGCAGAGGAGAAGCTATGGTTATCAGACTTCAGCCAGGAGAGAGTGTTCCCGATGAAGTAAAGCACACATCATAGGGGCTCAGTTCATCATCTCGCTGTATTGGCTCTCAGCATAGGAATGACTACAGTGACGTTCTGGTAAGACCTCTTGCGATAATTTGTAGCGAAGAGCTCACTACCTCAGTGGTCAATTCATAGGATTTTTATAGGGTGGACCACTGACTTTTACCCTACACTGGAAGACTTTATAATTAGTCCAAGACATAACCTGTGTTAACCAGTATGACAAAAATATGTCAAATCAGATTGCAAGTTTATTTTGCACATTCATTGTCAGACCTTGAAATTATCACATCTGGGAACACCTAGCAGACTTGTGTCATCTTAGGTGTTAGTAAAGTCATTGTTTGTGTGAACTGACACTCACGATTTCTGCGAAATATAATGATATGCAGCAAATGGGCCAAAGGCAGACAGGCTAACTTAACAAGTTCAAAATGGAGTCTGGTTTTGGGCTCTTTACAACTGTTTGAGATGGGCCATTACCACTGCCACGACCTTCATGAAAGATTTTAGGAGCCTAAGTCAAGCCAAATGGAAGAACCACAAATTGGTAGTGTACAGATCCCACAGTGAAGCATAGGAATTTCTTGCGAGAGTGAAGGATCAGTATATGAAAATACGTAGTTAGCTGACTGATGAACACCACCCAGTCTTCTGTTTCTAGCACAAGCAAAACACGAGCCACAGACAGCATTTTGAACTTTTCCATGGCCAGAAACCAATTCAACACCCTAAGGTCTAGGATTGGATGAATACTGCCATCCTATTTTGGGACCAGAAGGTACCAGGAATAGTATTCCTGGTCTCGTTGCCACTCTGGCACCAATTCCCTGACCCTTTCAGGAGCAAGATCTACCCTTCCTGATGAAGGACACATAAATGGTCTGTGAATAGGAGAGAAAGAGAATTGGGATGGGGGGGGGGGGGGGGGGGTGGGGCAGAGCGGGGAATTCATGGAAAGGGCAGAGCATACCCATTTCAACGATCTGCAAGACCCAAAGGATTTGAAGGTATGGCCTCGCAAGCTTGTGGAACCTCTCTGATACTAAATCTGCTTTAGCCATGATTAATCAGGAGCCTTTAAATGGGAGGCCCCGTAAGGAAGTATGGACATCGATTAAAAAAAAAACAGAGTTATTCACCCAGGCACGGCGTCGAAGAGCAACAGACATCCTCATAGCCCGCACTACAGAGTCTGCTGTGTTCAACCCCGACTGGATGACCTGCCTGGCTGCATCAAGTCCATCTCTCTCAAGCTCTGTGATATGTAGCTGTAGATGTTCTGGCACATTTGGGATAACCAATTGTGCCATGCCCCTAAGGGCATGGTAGTATCTACCCACCAGGCATATAGCGTTGAGCACCATGCTCCCAATCAAGAAAGCCTTTCTGAAAAATTGTTTGCTCTTCTGTCTGATGGACTGGTAGGGAACACACCAGGAGAGAATTTTGAGGAAATAGATGCCTGAATGACCAGACTATCTTGTGAAGACTGTATAGACAAGAAATCTGGGACATGTGTGGCCAGTCTATACCTTCTGGCAACCTAGCGGAGAAAAGTGGGGAGAGAATTTGGTTTCTCCCAAGTTGCAAGGACTGCTTCTATCAGAGCTTCATTGAATGGAAGCAAGGATTCGGTGCATTGAGTAGTTGGGTGAAAGACCGCTGTAAAGAGGTTAGACTTGGTCTTTACAGAAGGAAGAGGTAGATAGAGGACTTATTCTACCTTTTGTATTCTGGCATGATAAGAAGTGATCTCTGGAAGAAGAAGACAAGTGTGAGAATACAATTCGCACTCAGGGGAGGTGTCAAGCCCACTAGCATCTTGAAGGGTGGTGTAGTCATGGTTCATAGCGACAGATTGCCTAGGCCAATTATCAGTATCTTCTCTGGGATCCTCTAAAGGATCAGATTCTCCTCGAAAAATGAACTTTCAACAGCTGTTGTGCTTTCCACCTAGACCTATGCGCAGGGGCAAGAAGGTCTATTAAGGGCCATGGGTCAGGAGCCAAAGCCGGTGAATGTTGGTCCAGCAACGATACTGAAGACCCCATCTGTATGTTAAGGGGACATTTAGGTAATCGTGGCATCAGAATCACAGTTGTGACTGTAGTCAGTGATTGTATAGGGGCCGGAGATATAGCAGGTAAGGTGAGAAAGGGGGCAAAGGAGGCTGGGTTAAACCCCGCCAGTGTCATCCTGGAAGGTAGGCCCATACGAAGCATCGGTGCTAACCATGTCCGTCATGACTACTGGCTGCCTAGATTACATGTAGATTCATATCACGCTGCAGCATGGACACTGCTATATTACACATAGTGGACCATACCCTCTTGGCCACAGATGAAGATGACCCCATGCCTCCTAATATTGCTGGACCTCTCAGTTGCCTTCAACACAAATCGACCTCCCACCCTCATACACACCATAGTCTTTTTCTTTTGGGGGGGGATTTATATAGCACATAGCTGCCCAAGGGCTTCCCAGCGCTGAGAGAATTGGCAGAGATTGCATAGAGGATTACGGGAAGAGCCATGTTTTGAGCTTTTTTCTGAATGCCAATTCATCAGTTAGCATGCGTGTTTCCCTAGGCAGGGAGTTCCATAGTCCCGGTGCCAGATACAATAAGGATCTACCCCCCCATCTGGCTCTCTTTATCCTGGTCTGTTTCATAAGTAGATCTGTGGAGGATCTAAGCTGCGTACCTGGGATGTAGTGTGTGACAAGTTTTTTAATTAAAGTTGGGCCTTTATCATTCATGGCTCTATGAGCGATGCAGAGTGATTTGAACTCTATTCTGGCCTTTATTGGGAGCCAGTGTAGTGTCTTCAGGGCTGCCCTAGCTGACTGCTGTCTAGGGATGCGGAGTAGAATCCTAGCTGCTGCGTTTTGTGCCACCTGTAATCTGTTTATGACGTATTTGGGTGCGCCAAGATACAGGGAGTTGCCATAGTCCAGCCGTGACAGTACTAGGGCCTGTACCACCGTTCTCCGAGTGGTTTCAGGAATGAGCGGTAGGATCTTCCGTAGCATTCGCTGTGCTCCGAAGCATGACCCTGATATTTTTCTAGCTTGAGTCTCCATGGACAGATTTTTGTCCAGCCAAATTCCCATATTCTTTATAAGAGCAAAGACTGTGTTGAGTGATGGGCAATGAAGGATAAGGTGTGCTACATCCCCTTTTTCTTTATTACAGTTCCAGCATAGCGCATCCTCCCTGAGGCCTAATGAGTGTAACCGTGCTGGGGTCCAAAAAGCCTTGTGGAGCAGCCAAAACTTTGTGAGAGTACAGGGGAAATCGTATTGCATGAGGCCGAGGCCCATAGTGTGGACCATTCTTGTTGGTTATGTGTGGTTTCAGCTTAATTATCCCAATAGGCAATTGTCTTGTCGTTAAGTTTAGAGGATTTGGGGCGGAGGAGTTTGTAGAGCTGCGAGACCTTCCCAGAATCTTTACCTCTGTCTTTAGGACTGGGGTATCTCCCAGTTCTGGAGGCCAGCTAATCGTGTTTCTTGGGACCTCCATATTACCCAGGAACATGAGCTCTGTTTTGCCTCCGTTCAATTTTAGGCACCCATTATTCATCCAGTCTGCAACTTGCATCATGCATGATGCCAGTTTGTGGTGCCTAGATTGGGGGCCCTCCGTCACAGATAATATCAGTTGGGTGTCATCCACGTATGACACTATTGACAATCCAAATTACTGCACTATCTCTGCTAGTGGTAGCATATATAGACTGAATAGTGTCGGGCTTAGTGCAGAGCCCTGTGGTACTCCACACGACAGTTGGAGGATATCAGAGTAATGCTCACCTTCCATTAGCTGGAAGGATCTGTTTTCTAGGAATGAGGTCATCCACTTTAATGCAGAGCCTGTGACACCAGCTTGAATGGGATTCACCCACAATGTCCTTGATTGGTTCTTGTTTAAAAGGGCACCTCCAGGTTCTAAAAGATCCTTATCAACTGTAGTGCTCCCCAAGGTTGCATACTGTCCCTGTCATCTTCAGCCTCTCCTTGGAGCTGCTTGGTGCTCTACTCACAGCATCAAGCTCCACAAATATTCTGATGATACATAACTCTACTTGAAAGTCTCTTCTGATTCAGACATCCAATGCTTCAAAGACTTCTTGCACATCATCCAGACCTGGATTTCCAGCAAATGCCTGAAGCTCAATTCAGCCAAGACAGAATTCCTGTTATTGGCCAACAACAACCAACAAGAAACATTACAAGCCTGGCTGAATGCCATGAACAGTGATGGCTTCAAAACCCAACTTTCACGAAATTCCATGTCACTTGGATTCATCCTGGACACCAACACCTTACCCTTAAGGAAGACTACCTGGTAAAAGCTCTCTTTTCCTTTCTAAAGACAAAACTAGAACATGTGCTCTATCCTGAAACATTGGAATCATAGTTTGAATATCTTATACCCTATCAGGAGGAGAAAAGGCTTGACTCACTGCAGTGTCCAGTACTGCCCCTATGAACCGGATGTGCTGAGAGGGGCTCCAGGTAAGACTTGTGCCTGTTGATGAAAGTCAAGTTGGAATGTCAACTATGTCATTGTCTGCAGGTGGTATTGTGTGAGAAAAGGTAGTTGAAGAGAAAAGTGACTTCGGAACTGCTGTTCAAGCCATTGTACTCTTGCATCTGAATGGTGGAAATGACGCAGATTCCAGACTGGCACGCCATAGGGGCATCCTACAGGTTGTAGGACGTCTCATCCAAGACCTTAATTAATATGATCACATTGCCCCCATTTTAATTTAACTCCATTGGCTCCCCTTGTCGCACTGCACCATCTTCAAAACCAACTGCATCCTTTACAAAGCCATCATGACCAGCACCCTGCTCTTCTTGGAGACTACCTCAGCATCTCTGGTGGTTCCTGGCAAGCCTGCAAACAGGAAGCCATCAGATTGCAGACAAAGAAATGAAAAACAAATACAAGGCAGCAGGCCTTTACTATCTATGCCCCAAGAATCTGGAGCAGCATAACTGTATTCAGCAGAAATGCCCCATCGCTTTGTCAATTTCGGAAAGAGTTGAACAGTCAACTGTATTCCATTTAGGAAAGAGTTGAATAGTGAGCTCTTTAAAGAACACTACATCAAAATGCATATACCGCCCTCAACCTCACTCTCCTTTCTCTCATTGAATTTATGCTGGTCTTTGATCCTGTACAGCACTCCTCGGTCTTTAGGCTACGTCTGAGAGAGAGAGAGAGAGAGAGAGAGAGAGAGAGAAGAAGAGAGAAGAAGAGAGAGAAGAAAAAAGAGAAAAAGAAAGAGAAAAAGAATGAAAAAGAAAGAAAGAGAAGAAGAGAGAAAAGAGAGTGTGTGTGTATATTATATATATATATATATATATATATATATATATATATATATATATATATCTATATCAAACCAAACTTCCTCGCATTCACCAAGAAGTCGAGCACACACGGGGTTTCAGGAAGAGCTGCTTTTATTAGACCTCCGGCATGACGCGTTTCGTTATGTAAACTTCCTCAGATGCCGCTAATCTCAACAGGTTTTCCCGCCCTCCTTTTGAATCGTCAATGCCCCTCTTCGATTGGTTGAGGCATCGCGGGCAAATCAGGATAGACAAACTTGACACTGCGAGTCCGTCCGGAACAGGCGACCTTGGTAAGTACAGCCCCAGTGGGCGGTGCCTGCTCCTTTCTCATGCTCTGCCATTTGTTGTTTACGGGGGGGTGGTGAGCAGCTCCTCTGATCCCCACATCTTGCCGCTGTCCCTGGAAATAGAGCCTGTAGATTCCGTCTAAGTAGGCGGCAATATCCAGCGAAGTCGCAGTTTTCAACAAAGTTGATCGGGCTCACATTGCAGGTAAGCGGGGTTCCGGCGTTACCAAAGAGTTTTTAGTTACACCAAAGTTTGCCACCAAACCGCCGGAGCTCTTGGAAGATGGGCGCTCGTCGAGTACTGATGACTGCACTCTAAATATCAAACCAAACTTCCTCGAATTCACCAAGAAGTCGAGCACACACGGGGTTTCAGGAAGAGCTGCTTTTATTAGACCTCCGGCATGACGCGTTTCGTTATGTAAACTTCCTCAGATGCCGCTAATCTCAACAGGTTTTCCCGCCCTCCTTTTGAATCGTCAATGCCCCTCTTCGATTGGCTGAGGCATCGCGGGCAAATCAGGATAGACAAACTTGACACTGCGAGTCCGTCCGGAACAGGCGACCTTGGTAAGTACAGCCCCAGTGGGCGGTGCCTGCTCCTTTCTCATGCTCTGCCATTTGTTGTTTACGGGGGGTGGTGAGCAGCTCCTCTGATCCCCACATCTTGCCGCTGTCCCTGGAAATAGAGCCTGTAGATTCCGTCTAAGTAGGCGGCAATATCCAGCGAAGTCGCAGTTTTCAACAAAGTTGATCGGGCTCACATTGCAGGTAAGCGGGGTTCCGGCGTTACCAAAGAGTTTTTAGTTACACCAAAGTTTGCCACCAAACCGCCGGAGCTCTTGGAAGATGGGCGCTCGTCGAGTACTGTATATATATTCACTGAAAAAACCATAGGTTTCACACACGTTATAGTTAGGAATTAGCATTTAAAAAACCTTGCAAATTCACTTAAAAAACCATAGGTTTCACACATGTTATAGTTAGGTGGATATTTCACTCGTAAAAAACCAATGAAATTCCCCCGTTATAGTTAGTTCAGATAACTATAACTCGCGCGCCCGCAATCCACTGCTCATGTCGTCACATATTACATCACTCATGACATGGTCAGTGGCATCACTCATGACATCACTGATGACATCATCCTTGTGATAGAGTGGCGGTCGCGCGAGTTATAGTTATCTGAACTAACTATAACGGGGGAATTTCATTGTTTTTTTACGAGTGAAATATCCACCTAACTATAACATGTGTGAAACCTATGGTTTTTTAAGTGAATTTGCATGGTTTTTTAAATGCTAATTCCTAACTATAACATGTGTGAAACCTATGGTTTTTTCAGTGAATTTGTACGGTTTTTTAAATGCTAATTTATTTATGTATTATTTTTTATATATATTTATTTTACAATAAACTACGTATTTAAAAATTATTATTATTTTTTTTTGGTTTTCACCGGGTGCGCATGGTGCGCGCAACCCGGGATTTAAAAAAAAAAAAAAATTCTGCCTTCGGGGTCCTTCAGGGACCCCCTGACAAAGGCTAGGGGGTCAGGAACTCTCTACCCTGCCCCCTTTTCACGTTCGCCACCTTCCATTTTCACTCTCGCACTGAAAACAAACAAAATGGCGGCCGACACTTCCTGATTTCGACCGATTCGAACGTTGACTAACATGTAACCACCAATCAGAATTACGCTCGCGCACGTTAGGGTGCTCGCACGGTGCTCGCACGGTGCGCGCACCCTGCGCGCGTATAGATATTGATATGCTTTTAAATGCTATTTTCTCAGGAAATACTGAACAGATTTACACCAGACCTGCAAAAGGCACTTCCTTGACCTTATGGCTACCTCTCTGCCAAATTTCAAGTAATTCTGTTCAGCCGTTCGGGCTGTAGCTGCGTCTAAAGGTCCTATGGGAAAATGCATGGGGAAAACGCGTTTTGGGACCCCCCTTTTTTCTCGGCCCCCGCTTGACGAATCACCCCGAGACGTTCAGGGTAGGAGCTGAACGGAGCGCCCCATTAGTTTTGAAAATTTTGCGAGGATTCGTCAACCGGCGCCAAAGTTATTCAAAATAGAATTTTGAGATTTCCTATGGAAACACGGTCCTAACTATAACTATCTACTGGCGACCGCCAGTAGATAATATATATATATATATATATATATATATATATATATTCACAGAAAAAAACATAGGTTTCAGGGGTGTTATATTTAGCTGCCCATTTCACTCATATAAAACCATAGAAATTCCTCCGTTATAGTTAGTTTTGCTAACTATAACTCAGGCGCCCGCAATGCACAGCTGATGATGTCACATATTGCATCATTCATGACATGGTCAGTGACATCACTGATGACATCACTGATGACATCACTGATGACATCATCCACTGAATGTGGTTTAGTTTGAAATTTAAATATGTATTATATATATACCAATCTGTATTGAAGATTGAGTGGATATATAACTGTCTGGATGGAGGATTTAGTAGCTGTCTGACTGTCTTTTTAAGTGAGTAATTAAAAGTGTCTCACTTAATACATGGATTAGTAACTAAACTATGTGAATGTGTGCAGCACTGTCTTTGTTGTTGTATAACATGCCGCATCAGTTGGTCACTAACTACATGAGTGTGTATATTAGTTATTGATTAGTTGGGTGAGTATTTGTATGGGACACTGAGTTTGTGTGTGGTTGGATGGGGTGTGTGTAACTCTATGCATAGATGTGTGAATGGTTGATTGACTAGGTGTATGGGTTTAAGAGTGCATGTGGAAACAGTTGTTTGGGTGACTGAGTGTTTTATTTGTGTGTTGGTGAGCGAATATATGTTTGAGTTGTACATCTTCAAAAAAGTAAAAAAATAAAAGGCATTGTATGTGAGAGTTGGTGTATATAAATAAGTATGTGTAAGAGTCAGTGATTGTGAGAGTAACTATATGAATGAGTGTATAATTGTAATGGTGCTTTTTTAACATATTAACGATGAGTTACTATGTGTTTGAATAAATGAGGTGTTGTTGGATAATTGTGTAAGTGAGTAAATTTAAGTGCGATAAATTTTTTTCATGAGTGAGTAGGATGACTGCATAACCGACTAAGATGACTGCTGATGTGTCAATGTCTATATATGTGTATAAGTGCATTTGATAGTGTTCTATTAATTAATGACTGCATGTATAGGTGATTATGTTGTTGAATGGGTAGTTGTGTGTGGAGACTTAGGAATCAGTGAGTGGGTATGTAGTAACTGGTATTGGTGTGCCAATGGTTTCAAATATGGTACTCTGTATTTTACAGTGAGTGATGAAAGGTTATACTAGTGTATGATGAGGTGTATCAGATTGTCAAGTGGATGATGTCATCAGTGATGTAATTTGAGATGTCATCAGTGATGTCACTGACCATGTCATGAATGATGCAATATGTGACATCATCAGCAGTGCATTGCAGGCGCGTGAGTTATAGTTAGCAGAACTAACTATAACGGAGGAATTTCTATGGTTTTGTATGAGTGAAATGGGCAGCTAACTATAACACCCCTGAAACCTATGTTTTTACTGTGAATTTATAAGGTTTTTTAAATGCTAATTTCTAACTATAACGTCTCTGAAACCTATATTTTTTTTCAGTGAATTTCAAAGGTTTTTTAAATGCTAACTTTTAAGTGTGATAGTAGTTATATCTATTTTTTTGTACTGATTTTCTACAGTTTTTTAACTGTTTATTTATAAATATTTTATTCAATAAATAACATTATATATTTTTCTGAAAATTGCAAAAAAAGAATTTTTTTAATTAAAACTGAAATATTGATTAATTTTCTTGTTTTCATTTTTTATTTTAATATATTATTTTTTCGGAGTCGCGCACTCAAAGTGTACACATCATGGTGGGTGCGCGCATTCTAGACGCCATTTTAGAAAAGTCATGAAGGATCTGCGTATGGTGTGCGACGGCTGCGTGTTTTTCAGTTACATCATATACATTTTATATCACGTGATATGCGCGATTGGTATGCGACCAGTCTGCGACTCCTGCTCCCGCGCATTTGCGACACATGCGTATTACGGTACGAGATGTTGGCGCGGTTGTGGGTCCCGCGTGACATCATATACGTGCTGGGGCGCGCTGGGTGCGCGACTCCCGCAAAAAAAAATTATGTTCCAAAATGATATGTATGTGTCTTTAATATACATATTAAGGCAAGAGATTATGTAAGATATTCATCAAAATTATACATTTGTACTTATAATAAACTTACATTATTTTTAAATATATTTTCGCAAAGTCGGGTGCATGCATCGTGAGTGCAGAAAACCAGGTCAGCAGAGCTGCTGTAGAGCCAGAGAACCAGGTCAGCAGAGCTGCTCTAGAGCCTAAGAACTAGGTCAGCAGAGCTGCTCTAGAGCCAGAGAACCAGGTCAGCAGAGCTGCTGTAGAGCCAGAGAAACCAGGTCAGCAGAGCTGCTTTAGAGGGAGAGAACCAGGTCAGCAGAGCTGCTTTAGAGCCAGAGAACCAGGCCAGCAGAGGTGCTCTAGAGCCAGAGAACCAGGTCAGCAGACCTGCTGTAGAGCCAGAGAAACCAGGTCAGCAGAGCTGCTTTAGAGTGAGAGAGAGAACCAGGTCAGCAGAGCTGCTTTAGAGCCAGAGAACCAGGTCAGCAGAGCTGCTCTAGCTGACACTGACTGACACTGACTGACACAGATTGACTGACACTGACACTGACTGACACTGACACTGACTGACACTGACTGACTGACACTGACTGACTGACACTGATTGACTGACACTGACTGACTGACACTGACTGACTGACACTGACTGACACTGACTGACACTGACTGACTAACTAACTACTCTCTACTACTCACTCTCTACTACTCTCTACTACTCACTCTCAACTACTCTACTACTCCCTCGCTACTACTCTCGACTACTCACTCTACTACTCTCGACTACTCACTCTCTACTACTCACTGTCTACTACTCTCTACTACTCACTGTCTACTACTCACTCTCTACTACTCACTCTACTACTTTCTACTACTCTCTACCACTCACTCTCTACTACCCACTCTCTACTACTCTCTACTACTCACTCTCTACTACTACTCTCTACCACTCACTCTACTACTCTCTGCTGCTCTCTACCACTCACTCTCTACTCCTCTACTACTCTCTCTCTACTACTCTCTCTCTACTACTCACTCTCTACTATTCACTCTACTATTCACTCTCTACTACTCGCTCTCCACTATTAGCTCTCTACTACTCTCTACTACTCACTCTCTACTGCTCTCTACTACTCTCTCTGCTTCTCACTCTCTACTACTCTACTACTCTCTACTACTCGCTCTACCTCTCACTCTCTACTATTCTCTACTACTCACTCTACTACTCTCTCCTACTCTCTACCACTCACTCTCCACTACTCTACTACTCACTCTCTACTACTCTACTACTCTCTCTACTTCTCACTCTCTACTACTCTCTCTCTCTACTACTCTCTCTCTACTACTCAATCTCTACTACTCAATCTCTACTACACACTCTGTACAACTTGCTCTCTGCTACTCTCTAGTACTCACTCTACTACTCACTCTCTACTACTCACTCCCTACTACTCACTCTCTACTACTCCACTACTCTCTACTACTCACTCTCTACTACTTACTCTACTACTCACTCTACTACTCACTCTACTACTCACTCTACTACTCACTCTCTAATACTCACTCTCTAATACTCACTCTCTACTACTCACTCTACTACTCACTCTCTACTACTCACTCTCTACTACTCACTCTCTACTACTCTCTACTACTCTCTACTACTCACTATCTGATACTTTCTCTACTACTCTCTACTACTCACACTCTACTCTCTATTACTCGCTCTCTACTCTCTACCTCTCTCTCTACTACTCTCTACCTCTCTGTACATGCACACATATATATATGCATATATATGCATATGCATTTATATATATGTATGTGTATATGGAATATGCTACTTAACAGTATGCATCTGTTCTTGGCATGTAGAGCTGCAGATCTATACACTGTGCATAGATCGCCATCTGGTGTTGGGCCCGGATGTTTGCAGTTTGTTTTTCTTCTTGGACAGTCTTTGGAAGTCACGAGTTCGGTGACTCCTCCTTCGGTCCGTTCTGCGCATGGGCTTCGGCTCCATCCTCAGATTGTTTTTCGCCAGCAGGGAAAAGATGGAGCGTAGTAATAATAGTGAAGAAACCCATGTGTGTTGTATCTAAATAAGATAGACTGCAACGGATACAGGTAGCCGGGGAGGTGGGTGGGTGTGTATAGATCTGCAGCTCTACATGCCAAGAACAGATGTATACTGGTAAGTAGCATATTCCGTTCGAGGCATATGAGCTGCAGATTATACACTGTGCATAGATTATATAGCAGTACCCAACCCTAGCGGCGACCACCGGTATCCATTGCAGTGGTTTGAAACAGTGTCTTTAGTACAGCCTGGCCCACACTAGCTTGTTGTTTGGAGTGCACGTCTACACAGTAATGTTTTGTGAAGGTGTGCGGTGTTGACCATGTGGCTGCTTTGCAGATGTCATCTAAGGGTATGTTCCCTAGAAAAGCCATAGAAGCCCCTATCTTTCTTGTAGAGTGGGCTTTAGGTGGAACAGATAATGTTCTTTTTGCTTTGTGATAGCAAATTTGTATGCACTTTACAATCCACCTAGCTATCCCTGATTTTAAGATGGGGTTGCCTTTATGCGGTGGAGAGAAGGAGACAAACAACTGTTTAGACTTTCTGAAAGGTTGCGTTCTTTGTATGTAGTACAGTAAAGCCCTTTTAACATCAAGTGTATGTAGAGCCCTTTCCGCAACAGATTGAGGTTGCGAGAAAAAAAACGGTAATTCCACCGATTGATTAAGATGGAAGTGGGAAATGACCTTGGGCAGAAATTTTGGATTTGTGCGAAGTATCACCTTGCTGTGATGCATCTGTAAAAAGGGTTCTTGTATAGTGAACGCTTGTATCTCGCTAACCCTTCTAAGGAAAGTGATAGCTACGAGGAAAGCTGTTTTCCAAGTCAGGAACTGTAGCTCACATTTATGCATTGGTTCGAAAGGCGGGCCCATTAGCCTTGTAAGAACTACGTTTAGATTCCATACAGGTGAGGGTGGTGCCCTGGGCGGAATTACTCTTTTAAGGCCTTCCATGAAGGCTTTAATAGCAGGCACTCTGAACAGCGATAAATGCTGTCTGTTTTGTAGGTAAGCAGCAATTGCTGCTAGGTGTAGACGGATGGATGAGTACGCCAGGTTACACCTTTGAAGATGGAGCAGATAGCATATGATTTGCTGTATGGATACATCTAAAGGGTTGATTGTATTGTTACGGCAGTAAACAACAAATCTCTTTCACTTTGCGGCATAGCATGCTCGAGTGGTAGGACGTCTGGCTTCCTTGATAATGTTCATGCAATCAGGGGGAAGGTTAAGGTATCCAAATTCTAAGATTTCAGGAGCCAGATCGCAAGGTTGAGCTGAGCTGGGTCCGGGTGCCTGATTTCTCCATGGTTCTGGGTTAGGAGGCATGGGGACAGGTGCAGTTTTTGATGTGGTACCACCGAGAGCTGTAGTAGTGTGGGGTACCATGGCTGCCTGGCCCATGTTGGAGCTACCAGAATGAGTGTGAGGGAGTGCTGTTGTAGCTTCCTTACCACTAATGGAATTAGCGGGAGAGGTGGAAAGGCGTATGCAAATCTGCCTGACCAGTTCATCCATATCGCATTGCCTTTGGACAATGGGCGTGGGTATCTGGCGGCGAAGCTTGGGCATTTTTTGTTTTCGTGGGTGGCGAAGAAGTCTATCTGAGGATGCCCTCACTTGTGAAAGAATGGGTGAAGAACTTGTGGATGCAGTTCCCATTCGTGCATTTGCTGCTTTTGTCTGCTGAGCAGATCTGCCATGGTGTTTTGTATGCCTGGGACTGGTTGTGCCAGGAGAAAGATTTTTTGTGGGATTTCCCATCTCCATATGCTCTGTGCTAAGCGAGAGAGCTGGGGAGAGTGTCCCCCCCCCCTGTTTTTTAATATAATACATTGCAGTCATATTGTCTGTGCGAATGAGGACTGCCTTGGCTGAGATTTGTTTCTCAAACGATTTCAGGGCTAGAAAGATCGCCAATAACTCCAGATGGTTGATGTGGAGTAACCTCTGTTGTGGCGTCCATACACCTTGCACTGTGAGGTGTAATAGGTGCGCTCCCCAGCCGGAGAGCGATGCGTCTGTTGTTAGAATCACCTGAGGAACCGGGTCCAGGAACGGTCGCCCTTTGGAAAGGTTTGTGGTGTTCCACCACTGCAGAGATCGATGGGTGCAGCTGTCCACCAACACCAGATCCGTCAGCTGTCCCTGGGCCTGGTTCCACTGGCGTGCTAGGCACTCTTGGAGTGGACGTATGTGAAGTCTTGCATGAGGCACTATGAAGATGCAAGACGCCATCATCCCTATTAGTTTCATGAACACTCTTGCTGGGAGAGAGTGCTGAAGAAGGAATTTTTGGCGCAAGGCTTGTATGCTTGCGATTCTGGCTGAGTTGGGATAGGCTATAGCTTTTGAGGTGTCTATAGTGGCACCGAGGTATTGCTTTGTGTGAGACGGTATCAAGTGGGATTTTTGGTGGTTCACCGTAAAGCCTAGCTGGTGGAGTAGTTGGATGGTAGTGTTTGTATGCTGCACACACTGGTGGTAGGACGCGGCTTTTATGAGCCAGTCGTCCAGGTAGGGGAAGACGTGAATGTTTTGTCTTCTGAGGTGTGCCGCCACTACTGCCAGGCATTTGGTAAACACCCGTGGTGCGGTTGTGACCCCGAAGGGGAGAACCTTGAACTGATAATGTTGGCCGTCCACCACAAATCTGAGGTACTTTCTGTGAGCAGGGTGTATTGGAATATGAAAGTATGCGTCTTTCAAGTCCAGTGTAGTGAGAAAGTCACCCTGACAGAGGAGTGGGAGAACTTGTTGAAGAGTTACCATGTGAAAATGGTCTGAATGGATATATGCATTTAGAGGCCGGAGGTCTAGAATGGGCCGTAGGGTCTCGTCTCTCTTTGGTATCAGAAAGTACAGAGAGTAGACCCCTAAATTTTGCTGATTGACGGGGACCTGCTCTATAGCTTGTTTTTGCAGGAGGGAGAGTACCTCTTGTTTCAAAAGTGTGGTATGTTCTTGTGACATCGCACGGTGTCTGGGTGGAATATTTGGGGGGGTAGAAGTTAGTTCGAGACAGTACCCTGACCGAATAATTTGGGTCACCCATTTGTCTGATGTTATGGTCTCCCAGGTTTGAAGGAAGTCTTGTAGTCTGCCCCCGACCGGAGTGGAATGGTCTGGGGGGAGCGGGGGAAAGTCATTGTGTGGGCGGTGTGGCAGAACGGGCGGTGTTGGTTTTGCCCCTGCCTTTATTATTGTTTCCTCGATATCCACCTCTTTGATAGCCCTTTGTGAAGGTATTCTGAGGAGGGGACTTATAGGACGTAGAGGCGTTATCGGAAGAGTAACCTCTGCCAGAGCCGCGAAAGGAGGAACGGCGAAAGGAGCGTCTAGGGGTGTGTGATTGTAGTGCTCCCATAGACTTCGCCGTATCTGTATCCTTCTTAATTTTTTCCAGGGCTTCGTCTACTTTTGGGCCAAATAAGTGTTGTTGGTCAAAAGGGTGGTTTAATATAGTGCGCTCTGTCATACCGCGCCAACAGCGCTTGCATGTTGGCGATGCGCCACATATTGGCAGCTTGCGAGGCAGTGCGTTTGCCTGACGCGTCTAAGAGCTTGGAGTCCTTATCGGGTGGCGGAGCTTCACCAGATGACTGAGAATTGGAGCGCTTCCTAGCTGTGGATACCACTAATGAGTCTAAGGGCGCAGGTTCTTTAATATAGGCAGGATCTGTGGGGGCTGCCTTGTATTTCTTTTCTATTCTGGGGTTTAAGACCCTAGCTCTGACGGGGTCTTTGAAAACCTCTGTCGCATGTTTGGTCACCCCTTTAAGCATGGGTAATATAGCGGTGGATTTATCTGCTATGTCAAATGTGTCAAGTAGGAAGTCTTCCTCAACTGGATCACTGTGTAACTCCACCCCGTGATAATGTGCCGCCTGTTGTAAGAGGTGGTGGAACCCCAGGGAGTCCTCTGGTGGAGATGGCCTGGATGGATAAAGATCATCCTGAGGCACATCTGGGACATCTGGATTTTGATACTCCTCCCATGGGTCAGGTGTTCCTGGAGGAGTGGGGTCCTGCGGGGCATCTGTTGGATCATAGAATGGATCTCCTTGGTCATCAGGGTCTGGAGACGGGGTTGGAGAGCGATGAGGCAAGAGTGGAGAAGGTGGGGGCGGAGATGGAGGGAGTGGAGGAGGTGGAGGTGGTGGGGAGGGTACTCTGAATGGGGATGTGGCAGAGTCCTTCCGTTTTGGTGGTGGAGGAGGAGTTGGCTTGTCTAAATGTCTTTTCTTGGAAGACAAAGTTAAATGTCCAGTCTTTGGATCCTTTGTCAAAGTCTTTTGAAGAGGATCTGGCGTGAAAAGCTCCTCCGGCACCGATTCCTCTATCGGTGCCGATGTTTTCGGAACCGACGGCTTCGTTGGTTTATCCGCGCCATGCTTTCTCGGGGCCTCAGATTTTTTGTTCGGCGCCGAGGCAGGCTTCAACACGGAAGCGTCGGTGCCGAGGGATTTATGTTTGGTCGCCACCGAGAGGCCAGGTTTCGACACCGATGACTTCAGAACGGAGCTTGTTTTCTTCGGTGCCGAAGGGTGTTTTTCGGCGCCGCTAGGAGGCTGGCTCGAGCCAGAGCCGCCAGGAGACTTGTGATACTTTTTCACCGGGCCCGAAGGTGGGGTGATGGAAGCGGTATGCTTGGTTTTCCCTAGGCCCGGTGGCGAAGGGGTAACCGGAGTCTCATTCGGTATGGGCGCGGGAGTGGGAGGGGGTAGAGTACTCACGACCCTCTGCGCCGGTGTGATCTCCTCCACGTCGGAGTCGTCGGCCTCGGAAGCGCTGACGACATCGTCCTCCTGTTCGGTGTGCTGCTGTCCCGAAGCTCCGGTGTCTTCTCCGAAGATGTCAGGTGGAGCCGAGGTCGATGAGTGCGCCATGGTGCGTCGAGCTCGTCGATCCCGAATAGTCTTTTTCGATCGAAAAGGCTTGCAAGCGGGGCAGTCTCGGGCCTCGTGATCGGGAGAGAGGCAGAGGTTGCACACCTGATGGAGATTGGTGTGGGGAAATTTAGACCCACATTTTGGGCACTTCTTGAAGGGAGTCCTTTCCATCGGCCGAGACCGGAGTCGAGATAGGCCCGAAGGCCGCTGCCTGGAATCGAGGAAGTGCCGAAGAGAGAGATGAAGAAGCCGATTTCGTCTGAAGAATCTCGATGGACGAGGATTTTTCGTCGAAGGTCGAACTGGAAAGGTTCGAAGCCGGAGCACGAAGTATTACATGCGAGCCCGATGGCGGAAAAAAACAATCTGAGGATGGAGCCGAAGCCCATGCGCAGTACGGACCGAAGGAGGAGTCACCGAACTCGTGACTTCCAAAGACTGTCCAAGAAGAAAAACAAACTGCAAACATCCGGGCCCAACACCAGATGGCGATCTCTGCACAGTGTATAATCTGCAGTTCATATGCCTCGAACATATATATATACACATATATAAACATATAAATATAATCTGCATATCTATATAAATATAAATGCATGCAAACATATACATATACATATATGCATACATATGCATGGTATGTACATGAACGTTTGAAAAACTCTAATACAAGCAAAGCTAAAAAGCCACCTAATTACAAACAGATTTGCTTTAACTTAAACGAGGGCAAGACCTATTGCATTTTCAATGCTTGTTTACTTTGATTCCATCAAGAAGGCATTCAGATGTGTCACACATTTTCCATACATTCTGAATGGTAGCACTCTAGTTGCTCATTAGATCACTGTAGTAAAGCTACTGCTCACCAGGGAAGTCTGCTGCTGGTATTCAAAGTGCATGCTTCAGTCTGCACGTCAGAATTTTTTAATGAAATGGAATAGGATTTGAGAAGTCAAAATGTGCCCTAATCTTTCTTTCTGCAGCACTAATCATAATTTCTATGGCAAAATGAACCCCCTCATTTTGTTCCTTTGCAAATTAAACGTTTTAAGTGTTACCACTTTATTCCAATCAAGATGGCATCAGGTGTGCCATACTTTTGTCATAAGTAAGACTGTTAGCGCTCTAGTTGTTCTTTAAAACACTCTGGGACATTCTGTCATTGGGCTATAATTGGGCTTTGATTCCATCAAGAAGGCATTCAGATGTGTCACACATTTGCCATAAATTCGGAATGTTAGCACTCTAGTTGCTTGTTAGATCACTGTAGTAAAGCTACTGCTCACCAGGGAAGTCTGCTGCTGGTATTGAAAGTGCAGGTTTCAGTCTGTATGTCAGAATTCTTTAATGAAATAGAAGAGGATTTGAGAAGTCTCTCAAAATCTGCCCTAATTTTTCTTTCTGCAGCACTAATCATACATTCTATGGCAAAATGAACCCCCTCATTTTGTTCCTTTTTAAATTAAATGTTTTAAGAGTTACCACTTTATTCCAATCAAGATGGCTTCAGGTGTGCCATACGTTTATTATAAATAGGAGTGTTAGCGCTCTAGTTGTTCTTTGGAACACTCTGGGAAGCTGCAGTAGCACACAAAGGAATCAACTGACAGTCTCTGCCCTTGTTGGATGTACATGTTTTACTGAGAATGTCAGACTTCATTCTCACATGACTGAGAAAGATAATGTGAATTTACAGAAAATATGCTCTCAGTTTAGCTTATAGATCACCTTCCAAACCTCTGTGGGAAAATCATGTGAAAATAGTTTTCTCTCAAACATGATTCATGATATCCCAGCAGAAGGCTTTTTCACATGGTAAAATCACCTTAGAACATACCACAATTCCTAAAATGAGTATGGTACCATCAACAAATGATTTATAATGTAACTAAAGTCTTAAAACCTTCTATTAACTGCAATGCTGTTTAATGAGGTGCTATCATGTATATTGGTCCCAAGATGGCTGCCAACACTTCTTGGATGAAGTGCTGACAGCCAATCAGATCTCACGATGAGATGTGTGGTTAGGCTCCGCCCAGATATATATGTGATTTTACTTTTGATATTCTCAGGAACTACTGAACGGATTTACACCATTTAAACAAAAGGCACGACTCTGAACCAAGGTCTACCTTTCTGCCAAATTTGGTGCAATTCCGTTCAGCAGTTCGGGCTGTAGCTGCGTCAACAGGTCCTATGGGAAATTGCATGGGGAATAAGCGTTTTGGGACCCCCCTTTTTTCTCAGCCCCCACTTGACGAATCACCACGAAACTTTCAGGATAGGAGCAGACCGGAGCTGGCCAAAAGTTTGGAAACGTTTACGAAGATTCGTCAACCGGCCCCAGACTTATTGGGAATAGAATGTTGCGGATTTCCTATGGAAAATAGGTCCTAACTATGACTACCTACTGGCGAGCGCCAGTAGGTTATATATATATATATATATCAAACAAACATAAAACGAAATCCATCTGAAATAAACTGTTGGATGGTTAATACTAGGTTGAAGGCCACCTACTGCAATGCATGATCAGACTACCTGATTCCAGTGACAAGACATCCTCCATTAACATATAAGGCTATCACACCTTTAAGCAATTTTTCAACAGGACGACCTAGCCAAAGATCTAAAAGTGACAGACACCATCATATTCTTTCCAGATTATAAATCAAAGGGAAGAGTGGACACTTTAAATAGGGGGGAAAACATTGCGACTCCTGCAGTCAATTAAAAGCCTAGAAAAACTAAGCTCAACAGACCTGCTCTCAATTGAATTCCAACCAACTGACAACCAACAGTACCTAGAAGCAACTAAAACTATATGGAAAACAAATTAGACTGCCAATATAATAACAAAGGAAGTAAACATATTTCTACAGTGGGGGATAAGACTAGAAGTTGGAAAAAACTAGGCTACTCCCCTCCTAAATGGATGCAACAATGAATTATCACACACTGTCACAACAATCTTAAAGGGAGCTCGTAGTAGATCCCCAGGATCCCATCTTATTTACTTTAAGACCACCCACCCAAGGGCAGGCCTTGAGCCAAAGGGCCCAACGTCTCTACCAACAGACCCTAGTTGGACCCGCATACGGCGAACAATAACAGCCAATCGCATCCGATAAGTCCTGCCCAAGACCACCACTGGTGGAGTCAAAAGAAATCTGTATATGTATTTGGAACATCAATGGTCTGGCGAACAAGGTGGTGGATCACGAGGTACTAAACTACCTAAAGACATTCAACTTGATATTACTCCAAGAAACTTGGGAAGATCAAGCGATAGAGCTACAAGGGTTCACACCACAACTGTTGGCAGCAACAAAGGGATCTAAATTTGGCCACCGCTCAGGTGGTTTGATGATATATGCCTCAATACTTACAATAGGAGCCATTTCACCAGTAGAGGCACAAATTGCAGTCCCAAGTGCCATACAGGCGGAAGAAACAACAATTAAGTTCAACGAAGAAGACTGGCCAATTATAATAATCAATACATACGTACATCCAAAGCACAGGTTAAAAGCTGGTAAAGAACTAATCAAAGAACTAACACGAATCACAGAAGAGCGGGATACAGAGAGCATCATTCTGGCAGGCGACTGCAACCTTCACCTCTTTGGAACTGTATCAAAAGATGAACTAGTACAGGAACTAACCACAGTGTGGGAAATACCAAACCAGGGCCCACCATGCTCAAAAAAACAAACACGATGTTCAACCTATTTATTTAAAGAACTCAAACAACTAAATATGAGAGCTTTAAACGGTCATTTAAACGAGGACAATCCACTGGTTCCAACTTTTAACTCCACAATCTCCAACTCTTACCTAGACTACACCTTCGTAACTTTCCCTTTATTCCACATTATCCATTTTTTCTGAATGGGTGATAATGAACAAAGTGATCACTTGCCGCAAGAGGTGGCATTAAAAGCAAATAGAGGAAACCATATGGAGGCGAGCAAAAGCATTGGCCCAGAATACACCTCAGACTTCAAACGGATAAGATGCAACCCCACCTCGATTGAAGAGCTATCCAAAACTGAAAAGGCACTCCTCTGCCAAGGAAACGATGACAACTCATACAACAACAGCGTGGGAGAATTTCACAACGGCTCTTGGGAAGAATGTTGCCACCAGGACAGGAACATAACGGTAAAAACAGCTGCCTCTTGCCTGTAAAGGCAATTACCGCAGAGACTAGAAACCTTAAACACACAATAAATCAAACGTTAAGGCAGCTACGCAAAAACCCTCAAAATCTAGTCTTGCAACCGACCTGCTTAAACTGAAGGCAACACTAAAAAGGAAGAAATGGTACAAAAAAGGCAAGAAAACAAAGAACTTTGGGCAAGGATATTGCATGATTCTAAACTCAAGAATAGTGCCAGGTTCTGGCGGACGATCAACAGCCTTGAATGACCAGCTCACCAAGGAATAAATTCCCATATTACAGAGGACAACTGGGCAAAATATCTAAATAATCACTTTAATAACAATGTGAAAGAGGAGAACTTGGCCGGGGAAGAAACTCAGACCAACTGAAGGGGCAGAGGTGGTACATCCAGGGAAAAAATTAGACAAGGGCCCAAGCAAAGATGCTACCCCTAATAGACAAAAGCACCACAGGGTCGAAGTGGCAGCAGGCCTAGAATCACCACAAAACAGCGACGAAGAACGCTACAAAATAACAGCATCACAGATCAAGACACAAATAGCCAAAGGAAAGCTAGAAGGAGCTCCAGGTCCTAACGGAATACCACCAATACGGTATAAACATGACCCCGATTACTGGAGCAAAGCACTTGTTTCAGTCTTCAACGACATACAGGAAACACAAACAATCCCGGAATTATGGAAAGGATGGACGGTCTGCCCTATCAACAAGCAGGGTGATAACAACAATCCCAACAATTACTGACTCGTCGCCTTAATCGACATAGCAGCCAAGTATTATGCTGGAGTGATGCTGGAAGAATTAACAACCTGGGCATTGTCAAAATCCATTGTCCCCATGAACCAGACTGGGTTCTGAAGAGGACTGGGAACCACTACTTACATTAAGGTGCTGGATCTGCTGATGGATGTGGTTAAAGTGGCAAAGCAACTGCTATTTCTATGTTTCATAGACTATAGCGCAGCATTCGATCACGTAGATCGCGCTAAACTATGGAAGAAATTGGAAAAGTGGGGGATACCGAAAGCCCTCCTAAACCATTTGATTTTGTTACACACTGACACCTGAGTTAAGATAAAGCTGGTAGCTAGGACACACATTTCTCAAGGTGAATTAACACCTCCAAAGGCCTAAAACAAGAGTGCGTTCTAGCACCCCTGCTTTTTAACCTGTTTATGGCTGACCTCCTCGGGGAGCTGGACAAGAGCATATCGCATGCCCCATGACTAGGAAAAACACCCCTGTCCAACCTTTTATATGCAGACAACCTGGTTTCAATAAGTCGCACACCAATTGGCCTGCAACAACTCCTGAATACCAATAACAACTTTTCACAAGACAATGCACTAAACATTCATTTAAAGAAAACTAAAATCAAAACAGTGAATTATTAAAGGAAGAAAAAGATGAGTTGGTATTTGGATAGGCACCGCCTAGATTGGGTAACCGACTATAAATACCTCTGAGTCTTATCGGACAGTAGAGGCTCGTACAAACCCCAACTGGAGGCCCAGCGCTGGAAGGGCACCACAAGCTTCTTAGCAATGAAGCCACTGAGAAAAGTTCTGCCAGACTTAACCCTAGATCCTTTTTTTGCTACAGGTCATTCGAGCAAAAGTACAACCAATGCTAACATATGGGAGCAAATCAATGCAAGGGAGAGATGCAATGGCCCTGGATAAAATAATCACCAGCGCTTACAGAGAAATTTTTTATCTTCCAAACTATGACACCTGCCCAAATATGCTCAGAATTTGGCTTACAGAAACAATCAGTGGAAAGAAGGGGGGCATATATAAAAAGCTGTCACAAGAATCAGAGGTGCTGAGCCAGGAAGTCTAAACTCGCATATTAGGAGTGAACTGACATGTCACGCAATTTCAACCGCTAGAGAGTATTTACTCGATTTACTAAAAAGATTGGGACTAACCAAACTTTGGGCCACCTCTATAGCTCATCAGAGTTTTAAAAAGGTTGCAACAATAGCAACAAGAATATCTATAAGAGAAGACAAGAAAATCTTGGCCAAAAGGGCACATGGCTGGCCAGTGCTTAACGACTATAAAGTTCTAAAACCTCAAACTTAAAGACAGGAGTTGAAATGAAGATAAAAGAAAAATTCCCAAGGCTACGTTTTGGTATTTTACCAATCCTCCCGTACCTGCCGCCTTGGAAAAGGAGACCAGGAGAGCAGATTTGCCACCTTTGTGGAATAGGAAGCGAGGACCTTGTGCGTGTAATCCGTATCTGCCCTAGCCTAAAGAATATCAATCGTATTTAACTCCGTCCAACATTCAAACAGAGTGGCATTAGGATCTGCAGGCAGGCAGTAAAGTTAGGCTTCAATCCAGCTACAACTTAGATAAACTGCCGACTCAGAAAGTTCTTCGATACAGTGGAAGAGAGACTTAAACGCAAGCCTCAAACGAACAGTGACCAGCAAAACAGCATTGATTATGTTCATCCAAATGCATGGGCACTTTAAATTGGCATATTCAATCTTGCCATGCCATTGGTTGGCTAGACTGCGCAGTCCAAGGTTACATCCTGAAGCACCGACACTTTAAATTTGATATGATTTTTGGGCCTCGACATCAGGATTGAGAACTGGTCCTCCACTCATACCGTATTATCCGAAAGCTCAATGTAAAAGACTGTACATTCTGATATAATTTATAATTTGCTGCAGAAATTGAGAGAAGGATGTTTTTTTTATGTGGTTTTTAAATGTGACAGTTATGTTTTTATATTGCGAGCTTTAATTAACCGAACAATAAATCATGACTTACTTCCATTAGAATATTGTAACGTGAACGACATGAAATAACTTTTTATCAGTGAGTTAACATTGTCGACGGCCACCAAAAATACTGCCATAACATCCTCTTTGTAGAAGACACAACATAGCTTGACAACTTTACAGAGTAGAGCACAGAGAGTTGTACATGGAACAGTATTGTGTTCGTGAGGTGTGCAATTTAATGCAACAGCGGACATTATTTGACGTTTTCAAACTCTAGGTGTATCAAGTGCTACTTTATGGAGTTAATTGGGAAGAGCAGAGCAGGGCATAGAAATACGTCATTTTACTGCTGCTTGTGTGATATATCGAAGTTAAAAATACTCAAATGTAATGTTACATTGCCGGTGACTGAGTTTGTTCAACTGCCTAGGGGTAAAGAAAGAAAAGAATCATTCATAACTTGTTCTTTGGCTTTCCTCCTTCATCTTTTCCATCTGCATTCAGCGCATGGAAACCACTTTCTGGCAGCGTCAGCGCTATACAAAAACTACAAAAGTTAACATTTGAGTCTAATGTGGTATCAAACAATTGCACTTTCTGATTTATCCGATATAAAATACCGAGCAACCTCGTGAAAAACTTCCCTGGGTGTCTATACAATAAACTGCTATTACTATAATGGAACTAGTCCTTCAAGGGTACAAAAAGAAAGCTTTGCCCTTGGTTGGGAGGAATGCGAAACGCTGCGCCCTCAGCAAGGTGCTTAAACAAGGAGAACTGAATGATACTTTGTACGACGCCTTTGTTAATAGTGTTTGCTTGGCAAATGTTTGTTAATAAATACTTCAGTTTCAGGTGATAAACCAAAAAAGTATGAACGAACATGCCACGTGGAACAAGCCACCGTGAAGCAATCTAGGAAAGAACAGGTTTGCCACACGGATGCTGGGCACATTAACTGTGCAAATAATGCAAAGCAGCAGTAGCTAGAATATGCACAAACAAATCGGGAAAAAATGACAAAGCTAATACCTCACGCAGGTTTTGCCGATGCTAGCTTTATTAACGATCTTGGTGGACAACACTTGAAAACTCAAGTCGATGACGTCCAAGCAGACTGTCCAGAGACTCCTACTGACATGCATCGTAAAGCAGATATGAATCACCTCGAAAGTACAGTATAAGAAACGAGTCCGAAACGACTCTACTTCACAGTAGAAGACTAGGGACATACTTACACAGGGCAGAGGTATTTCATCTAGGATTAACCTGCAGAGCTCATGTGATTCACTAGATGTTCGACGTGTGCCTTACCGGGGGCGTGCTGAGTACGCTGCATTGCATGGAGATGAGTCATCAGTGGGATGGATGGTCAAACCTCAGCACAACTTTCTGGCTTTGAACTGAGACCACAGCATAACCTCAGGTTGAGAATTAAGAAAAGTGGGCAGGGTGGCAGTCCTTTGCAGCTGTGTGTATAGTGAGTGGTGTTTACTGTGAGTACAGGGTGAGAAATGTGTATTGTGAGTGCAGGGTGAGCGGTGTGTCTGTGTGAGTGAAGGGTGAGCATTGTGTTGGAGTGCAGTGTGAGTGCTGTTTATGTGACTGCAAGCTTAGGGGAGCATCCCTATGAATACAAGGAGGCCGCCTTTTGTGTGAGTGTAGGGTGGCTGATGGGCCTGTTTGGAGTGATGAGTGAGTAATGGCTCTGCTTGCAGGATTTTGGCGTGTATTCGGAGTGGATTTTACATATGAATGAAGGGAGGTGCCTGTGTGAAGTGCAGGGTGAGTCAGTAAAGATAAGCAGTGCGACTAGGATTTCAGGGTGAGAAAGGTGCCGAGTGTCGTTTTTCAGAGTCTCGGAGGGTTGGTATGGGTGCAGGGTCGGACGTGTGTGCATGTGTGTGCCTGTATGAATGCTGGGCGAGTGGTGTCTCTTTCTGAGTGCAGAGTGAGTTGTGCCTGTGTGAGTTTATAGTGAACGGTGTGTCTGACTGCAGGGTGTCCCAGTGTGCGTGCTAGATAAATAGTGTGCCTGTGTGAATACAGGGTGAGTGGGGTGTCTGTACCAGTGAAGGTTTCAGCACATTAAAGCCAATTAATTGGCTCTGCCTGCTGATCAGTCCTGCAATGTTCTAAGACAGAAATGAGTGCTTCATCGATGATGATAGGGGAGGGCTAGCAAATATGACTGCAAGGAGCTAGAAACCCACAGATGCATTCTTTTTTTTTTTTGCCTAGTTGATTCCCTTAAAATGACATTTTGAACGTCCCTTCATTTTTACTGTGAAGTTCTATTATCCTCCTCATGTATCAACTGAGCGAATATAGATGTTCAATCTAAATTTGACATTTGTTCATTTTATCTTATTTAGTAAGCCCTTAGAAGATACTCTTTACTACCTTTTAATTTCATCACTGTGGCCCTTTTCCACCTTATTTTAGCTCCTCGCCGTTTTCAGGTTTGGAAAACGAGGTACCATATTAACTGTTCCTAGACAATAATGGTTCCAGGGTTGAAATTGCCGTTGATAAGCAGGCCGAACGAGGGTGTGGCCGTTGTAAGAGGGAAGTGAAACTCAGCTGCTCTTGCACTGACGAGAAGTACAGCGCGGGCAGGGCCGGACTTGGAACCAAAACCGGCCTTGGCAAAGAGCTCGGCTGCCCCCCGGGGTTTGAGTGGGCGGCCGAGCTCTTTGCCAGGGCCGGTTTTCGGACGATTTTGTTACAGGGCCGACTTTGCAGCTATGCTGCAAAACCGGCCCTGTAACAAACCGGCCCCCACCAGTGCGGCGCATCGGGGGATTGAACGGTGCCCGCTACGGCCAGTCTGGCCCTGAGCGCGGGTGGCGCTCCTCACTCTGTGTATATCTTGTAAAGCTATGACTGACGGCTTCCGGGGCACACGGAAGCAGAGCGTGACACAAGTACAGCCCAGGTGCTGCAAAGATGGCCCTGAGCAGGCGCGCAACACCCATTGGACTCAAAGGGCTTCAGCCCCCCCCCCCCCCCCCCCACGTCGTGTGTGGCAGCCCGGGATGAGACAGCTTCCCGCACACACAGCCGCACCCGAGCACTTCACAGGTCTTTAAAAGACCATTTGCATGTTAATGAGGCCTCGCTGTTGTTTCACCCCTTCGAAGAGCCCCTGCAGCTCCACTCTGCCTATGGCTTAAAAGATTCAGCCCACCCTGAAATTTTTTCTTAGCCCCCCCCCCCCCCCCCGAAATTTGGCTCTAGTTGCGCCTCTGGCCCTGAGCACTATATCTCCTCTGTTCCGCTCATCCCCCGTGTGTAGCAAGCAACACACCAGACACTGAATAGTTGTCTTGTGGGCTGATCCAAAAATGTGTATAGCACTCCTAGTAAAGATATTGCTGAAAGGGGTGACCAAAAGCCCCTCTTTAATTGTTATGAATTCATCATTCTAAAGTCCTACAGCTGTCTCTAAGCCTCACATCAAGACTAGAGCAGATCTGCAGAAAACGAGCATCAAAGGGTGTATGAAGAATTGTAATTTAGGGATATGCATTTCATGGGACTTTGAAGCTTACACTTGTCCAGGATTCATTAAAGGTGATGACAGAAAAAAAGATTGGGAGGCTAGTTGTCAGCCCATTCCCCTTACCGGGGTTCCACTTGGTTCCCCGAGCCCCTTAAAGTGGGGGAAACCGGGGAGCTATTTCAGGTAAGTTTGGTGGCAAATGCTCATACACTATTTGCCTATCTAATTCTGTGCCGCACTTTCCCTTCCATACTTGATAGACAGTGAAATAGCACATACATCTAACAAACCGACTTTCAGTGACTGAATAATGTAGGTCTGTAGAGCTGGGGGTGAGTGGGCAAAAATATTTCTGTCCGGTTTTCTGGATGACCCTGTTTTCTGAATCTTTCAACAATGTAAAGCCTGCACAATCCATTTAGCTGTAATGGAAGCCTTGTTTTAAAACTCAAACACCTATCTCCGGCCAACAGCAATTACAGACGTCTCCTGCATCATCCTGGCCATGACACCCGGCTAGGTGACTGAACACTCCATGATTACCCACCTATGCCATCACAAGGTGGGATGTGAGAAACACATGATGCTACTCCACATTTCAGCATCCTCCTGAGCACCCAAAGGGGTGAGAAGAACATGATACCCAACTATATGGAACATCTGAGCAGCGTTGGGTGGGTGCTCTGAGGTCCTTATTTAGTGCTCTATTAGATGTGCATGTGTTGTTTCCTGCAGTCACTCATACTGTCTCGCTTACATCAGCTCTCCCTTGCTTGTACTGTGACCAGTCACTTAAGTGTTGCACACAGTCGGACTATCATCCATATAAAAATTGGATAATCTTATAAAATGTGTGTCAGGTGCCTCCGCCTTTTACAAGTCTGTGTCCAAGTGCTTCACATTCTGCTACAAGTTTTGAGAAATGTTGCAAGGCATCCTTAAGTTAGAGTAGTTAAAATAAAAAGAACATACATGTAAGTTGAATATAATTTTGGAATTTAGTCAATGTTAAAAATCTTCACAAGTAAAAGATGCTCTAAAGTAGAAAGTACTATTAAACTACATGTAATCCATCAGTCACTTATAGTAGCATTATTCATTATTTATTTTAAAATCCATGCGTAGGTATTATAGTGCTTTATTAATCCTTCTGACCTGGTATATAGTTACAGTACTAACTTCACCATCGCCCCAAATCCCTTTGTAAACTATATGCAGAGATACTCTTTAAGCATTACAGGCGTGCCAACAGCGACACACCCTATGAAAAGAGAAACTGACGCCCAGGTAACTGCGTTGCTAAGGAGTAATTCACATACCTAGACACAAAGCCCCATTCAGGAGTCACAGCATAAGGTTAAGTGGAGAGTTGTGGATCAAGTATCTTAATTCCACCAAACTACTTAGATGAAATCTATGCCAGAAGAATAAATCCGACACCTTTGCAGCCCATTCGTTTACAAAAACATCAGTTTACGGTAGACTTGTTCCACTATTTCCACCAAAGGTTTACAAATCAATGCTCATGTTTCTTAATTTCAGAAAATGGAAATATCAAAATGTAACTACACGAAATCATACTGGTATTTAGGAAACGGTAGAAAACAATGCATTTTAAGCTTTCGCCAACCTAATAGTAGACCAAAAGCTACCATTTTAGCGTACATGTTAGAAAAGAAAACATGTTTTTCAGAGTACACAAAAGCTTAGCAATAAAAGTAGAAAGCCTTAGGAGGCACATACATTCAAGAACGCTTGTAACGTGCTTTTGCTAAATGGTCATGAAACCGACATGGGCCTGTACTACCGACAATCCCTCAGCTCCCCGACGCCCGTGGAATGCTTTTTTTTTTTTTTATATATCCTTGAGGTCGATTTATACTTCTGTTTTCATATTGGGTGTTATACAAAAGGCAATTCGCAAATGATGGGGATTTCAAAGATAACTAGAGTTTGTGGATTCCCTTGCAGGAGTTTAAGGAAATTGTCAAAATTTGGCAAAAGGTTGTTTTCTATCCCAATAAATGTGAAAAAGTGTAGGATTTTTACAAAATGGCTTCAGCAACAGATTAACTGTGCTAAAAGTACACTCTGCACTTTCTGCAACAGGCAAAAAGTACAACAGCAAAAAAAATGTTCTTTCTGCGCTTCTGTAAATCGTGGACGACATTTTCCTTTATTGTACTTTGCACCTACTTACAAAACGTAGGGGAAATGGGGGCAAAATTAATGAGTGAACCCAGAAAGCTGTAGGTTTATAAAAAACAGACAGTTTTAAATTCTACAAGGGGTTATTTGTGTAGACTGTACAATGTTTTCTCTAACAATGAGATATGAATTCACAAAAGAGTTAATTTACATTAATAAAAGGAATTAGAAACTAGGTTAACATCTGTAATGTGTTGCATTCAATAAAAATCATATACCACTATGTGCCTAAGACTCTTTTTTTTTGCAGAGATGTAAAACTTTCCTAGTTTGTAGAAAATACAGGATATGGGGGAGTGAGCAGGCGTGCTCATCTCTTGCTCTCTGCCCGCCGTCTATAGTAACCACGAAAAAGCCAGATGAAACCCGGCCGTCCCGCACCTGAAAGAGGGGGGACGATATGGCAGCCGTGGCAGAGGAAGGCCTTCCACATGGCAAAGTAGAGGCTTGGTCCTTAAGTTGCCAATGCAGGGGAGCCCTGAACAAGTGATGGGCAGCATGAGCTGATAGGCCCGGCTACCTCCTGGCAAGAGGGGCAACCCAAAGCACACAAAAGGACCCTGCTGCCAAGGAGAACACATGGTGGAGCAGGGTGTGCTTTGAACCCATATTCAACTGCTCGAACAGTGACATGTCGGATGGGTACCAAGAACATCCACGCAGTGACTCTCTGACCAGGTAGTGGGAGATGATGGTGATGGTTACACATTGATGTAATTACCGATAGTGGAGTAAATTCTAGGTATAAGAGTACTCAGTTAACCACATCACTTCAACATTGGATCCAAAATGAGAGAGAAGAGCGGGGTGCTGGGGTCCTGCTTGGGGAGGGCTGCGTATCAGCACCCCATCTGAAAGAGGAAACTTCCCTTAGCAACATATGAAATAGTTTGCCTCAGAAATGACAGATGGCCAGGTTCAATCTTTTGCATTGACATATGTGGATGGCTCCCAAAAGTAACATACCGGAAGAATTACGTCGGTTTTTAAACACCATTCGAAAGTAGACAACTTGGAAAGGTCAGAGAGAAACAAAGAAAGACACTCGAGAGGCAATGAGCAGACCTGCAGAGTGCCCGGCAGTTGCTTGCTCAGACTGGACATAAAGGAAAACCTTATGAAAGAAACAGAGCACAATATTCAAAATTTCATGTCAACACTGGGCATGAAGATTAAGAATGTGCACAGAGACATAGATGCAGTCAGATCCAGAAGCGTAGAAGTCAAAGCGGTGAACCACTGAAAACTGATATTTAGCAGTGATTAGGAAGTGTGGAGGAGCACCTGGAAATGATCCCAAAAAACACAAAGAGCTGGAGAAGAGACCAATGAGAAAGAATATGTGTGGTGCCTCAAATGGACATATCTCACTTGAGGGAGCTCTTCTACTCAATACAGGACACATTCTAAAATCCGACTGGATAGAGTGGAAGACAACAGAATAACACAGCAAAGAGATAGATCCAGAGACTTTTTACGCATATTCACAACGGTAAATATACATGTTTAGATTTACTTGTGTATATTTACTACAAACGCAGGGGTACATCAACTCACGATTTCAAAGTGTAGATTTATATATAAATGTAGACTTACATGTCTCTGTTCTCTGGTGGAGCCTCCTACAACAGGATTTACATAAATAACATTACTACAAGTACATTTTCACGCGTAAGTTGAGTTCAATACCACTGTAGCGTAGAACTCTCTATGGGAATGTATAGGAAAAAGAAATTAAAGTTTATTATTCTCATTAAAACTATTTTAATGTAAAATAAAAAAGTAGAATCATTTCTAATAGTCAATATAGACCTAGACCTGTTAAAATAAAATGTTACAGAAAAGAACTGCTGATGTTAAATGTGTATGAAATAATATATATTACATTAATAAATTATATTTCTTAAAGAATAACTACAAAATATTCCCATCCACAGTAACATTTTTACTTTTATTTAGTATACGTATTAGATTTTGTGAAACATTGTGTGCAGAAATCAAATGATTTTGAATTTGTTTAACAGAAGTTTGAGTTTAATTACATTTTAAATTCTATTTATTATTACATTTTGAAATAAAACAATTATTTCTTTTGAAGGCAATTTGATTCTTGGACCATAAAACCTCTTGACCTGGAATGCCTTTACTGCAAGCAGTGATCTGATGTCCCTATCCTGGGTGTATCACATAAGCGGTGGCAGAATCATATTGCATTTTGTGTATCTTTAGTGTGTCCAGACCTTTTTCTTTTGTCAATAGGACTACTGAACCCTAGTGTTTAAAGTTCTGCTGTTATGTGGAACTCAGAAACTTTCAGGGACATTCTGTGTGAATTCTGCGAGTGTGATTGAGTGCGTTGTGTGTACGTCTGTCTATGTGTGTGTGTGTGTGTCTGTCTTGGAGAGTAAAATACCGATGTAAGGAGGACAGAAATAGGGCAATCTTTAGAAATGCCATTAAGACTGTGTTAACAAGAGGATGGTGATTAGTTTGTCTTGAGCACTACCATTTGTTGAACCCTGGGGGTGAGACGATAGTTTCTGTTTATCAAGGTGAAGAAGTTACTCTACATGGGCTGCCTTTTTGTATGGCCCTGATTACTGCTTTAGGAAGGCTGATAACTGCCAGGTGCAGATACCTTATATTACACTTCATTGTGCCCCTCTTGTGTGTATTCCAGCTTGGAGCCAACCTCACTGCTATCTGCAGTGAGAAGCATCACTTTATACAAAGGCGGAGTCTGGAGTGCACCCTGTGAATGACATATGAAAGGGGATAAACCCTTAACAATTCTGAAACATGAGTTAGCGAATCCACATCCATTGTCTGGAAAATGTGTACACAAGCAAGAAAAAGAGCGCTCCCTAGAATCCTAGAAGACTGCTGTGTAACCAGGGTTGGCTTCTGTCTGAAAGCCAGACTCACCGAAATAAGGGAACATCCCCTGAAGTTAACACTTTCTGCTGGAAGAGCACAGGATCTGCCTGAAGTTATCAGGAGCCTGCTTGTCACAACCCGAATCTGTGCAGGATATCAAGATTAATCTCTCCTTCTCTCCCTGAGGGTTAACACATTGCACTTTCTGGGTAAAACTACAGGACAATGTGCATGGGGGAAAAAGGCTTTTGGGAAGAGAGGGAGAGAAAACAATTGCTCCAGCAGGTGATTTGAGGACCTGAACTGGATTGACAAGGCCAACAGTGAAGGCGCAGCATCTAGGACCAAGTGGAGGGACTGTAACATAACTGCCAAAGGGGGGAGAGCACAATGTAATCACGAAAGGACAAGTAAGTATACACATGGAGTAAAGCAGCCATACAATGACTTGACTTATCCAGTGCAGAGTGCAGGTGGTATGTGACTAACCTTTGGGCAAACCAGGAATCTTGTTGAAGAACTCAAGTAGAATTTAAGCACTTCTGAAGCACCAGTAAACAGAAGAGCAAGGCAAGAACAAGCAGCAAAGATACAAAAAAAGCTGGAAGTTTAAAGAGGAATAGCGAAAAGGGAACCAAAAACAGTACATTAATAAAGGTGCAGGGATGGAAGGCTGGGTGCGTACTACAGTTAAAGCAAAGGAGTCATAACTGATGCTGGCAGATACTGGTTTACTCGCGGGTACTACTTTACCTAGACTGACCTGGGAAGTGCTTCGCTCTAGCCAGCCCTATAATGGCTGATGTGGCATAGTGAACTACGCTGCTCTGAAAGTTTAAGTCCCACATGTTTGTAGGTTCCCCTATCCTGTCCTCAATCATCTCAGCAAATTAAGTCTTTTAAGTTACTTATGCACTCGTACCCCTGGTGACCAGAAATGGCCTGTGTGCTAAGAGAGGGAAGTGGTGTGCCTGTTCCTGCAGGAGATGACAAGGAGGAAAGGCCCAGAATGTTCTTGTTGTATGGAGTTCTCAGATGAAGCAGTCAAACCCATGAGAGTGACCTAGGAGTGACCCTCGCTGTGAAGGGATCCCAGTTGTCTATATCCAATGTTCATGAAGACCTGGAGCTTAGACTGTGAAGTCTGTGCCGCCAGGAAGCCTGTGGTGGGCGAAGTGACTGGTACGGTTGACGCTGATGAGAAGGAGATCGATTGGTCATAACCAGGCAGGCCCTTAACAATCCAGAGGCTGCAAGTGCACAGCACCAACCCAGACACAACCCTTCCCTGATGCCCAGAGAAACCTCCATCTAGAGACTGTAAACGGTTTAAGAAGAGTGCTGGTCTGCAGCAGACCTCGGGAGACTGCCATTGCGGACGAGTGCAGCTGCAGAGTAAAGCTCTGTCCCTGAGCAGCCCTGAGAAGATCGTTCTGTGTGTGTGTTGACCAGTGCTTCATTTGTAAAATATGAAGTGCAGGTGCTCAAATGTTTTTGGAGGCCCCACCCACTTTCCTCTGGCCCCACCCACTTCTTCCACTGGCTCCACCCACTAACTATATTAGCTCCACCCACATCATCAACTGGCATTGCTAAAAGTCAGATGTAATATATATCCGATCTGAATTTCTGCAAGGGAGCCTTCCTCATAGTAAGGTTTTGATAGGAGGTCCCCTGCCCTGTGAACATTTAGAAAAAGATTAAATCAAAAGTGCATTTAAAGCACAATTTTGGAATAAATTAGCTAAAATCACTAATGCATTGAAAAGGGACAATTTCAGTGCTGTATGTGCTGATTTGGGGAAAGGACAATACTGGGGTAGGGTATGCCATTTTGAACAGAGTCTAGGAGTACAAAGGTACACCTTTTACATAGCTTATGTGGCAAAATAAACCAAAATGTTGTGAAAACACTCTAACCAGATAAACTGAATAAAATCATGCAATACACTTGAATGAGTCAGTCACAGTCACTTCCAGTGGCCGAAGAGGTATGGGGTTATTCAGTATATGTCTACCTCTAACTGATTGTCTTTACTTTAGTTTCTCTCTAGTCTACCTATTCCTCCCTCAACACCCTGTCTTTCTATATATCCGTCCTTCTCTCCTCACCCATCTCTTGCTCTGTCATCTCTCTATAGGTATGTGACCTCACGGCTCACCCCGCTTTACCTCGGTCTCTCTCTCTGCTCTCTCTACTTCCTACCCTTTCCTCCCTACTGGCATCTTCTAAGTTATTCTTCACCTCACCTCCCTCTTGCTACCATGCTTCTGCGGCTGTTAGTAATAATGAAGTTAAGAAAGTACAGGCATAAATAAACTTCATTAAGCAAAAGTATTTCTTTAGTAGAGACAGATACTGTTGCTCTGCCAACCTCCGCCATAAATAAAAGCAAACTATTCTTGGGAAAAATAACTACCCACAAGTCACTGAAGAAAGCCAGTGGCATGAAAAGTCAAAGGGGCAGCCTGTGTAATCAAATGCTCAGGTGGCAGCCGGCACGCGTTATAGATTGCTTTGAAGTTTGAATTAAATTAATGGAGGACACTGAGAGGGTGATGGCTGACCTACTCCTGTCAGTTTTTTTGCACATCACCTCTTTAATACATATTACATCATGCTACTACTACCAGGCGGCGACGTGACCTGCTGCAACCGGCATCACGCTGCCTACCACCACACTGCACATTAGGCAATATTTCTACCCTTCGCAACAGGTTACTTCGCTCAGGGCTGGCTTTAACACTGGTGGCGACGTGGCGCCCTGTGCGACATTGTTGGCGCCCCCCCAATGACAACCCCTCACACGCATTCCCTCAGTACCACCCTGTAACACTGCCGTTCAAGTCCCCATAACATAACCACTGTCTCTCAGAGTAATTTCGTTCTATAGTGCCTCTAATACCAGTGTAAGGTGTCAGAGCACTTTGCATCAGACACACATTGCATAGATACAATCCTATGTGTGTAAATCAGTATATAGGGAATGTTACATCAGACAGAACTACAAGGTATAGGAGTCACATGTCATCCATGATTGTCATTGTAAGCAATATAGTTTAAGAGTTCTAAGTCAGGAAAAGCGCAAATTCAGAATTTAAAACATAACAGTATTGTTAGGGGTTCTCTCCAATAAGAATTGATTTCTACCCAAATGAACCTTTTTGCAAGATTAGGATAATGAAAGATTGGGCAAAAAAAACCATATAGCTCTAATATATAACTTGCAGTTTGCATGCAGCTCTAGGATGACAGTTAATAGCTTGCTGTTCTATGATAGGATTTTAACTTACAAACTGCAAGTAACAAAAGGATCTCTCTGACAGAAGCAGTAACACAATGACCTACTTTATATTATATGCACTTTTGATCTGCATGGTAAACGTTCTTTGCAGCAGGTATATTAACCATCTGTATTACCTTACAAGCAGTCACAACTTCCCCTAGACAAAACTCCTGTCTATCTCCAGGAAGACGATTAATCATCAGAGTTATCTTGACATTTTAATTTATGCCTGAATATTACTGAGACCAATAAGGAACTCGGCAGCAGAAGGTGCTTTTAAAACAAGAATATACATTGCAAAGCTTCTCATTCTTTTCTCGGATTGTCTGAGAATAGAGAGTTGGATTGTGTCAACATCAACTCACTTCCAAGTTCCACCCAAGTGCAGGGGGTTAGCCCGGCCTCCGCTTACCTGTGGGACTACTGGGCCCCCCACCCCGGCCCAGTCACAAGTTCAAGCCCCACTAAGGTCACCGAGTTAGAATGCACGCAGTAGAATTGTGACTGGACCCTGTCCTCTCAGTCTGTGTGTTTTGTCTGATGAGGATTTCGAGGGTGGACGGAGGCACCTGGCATGCACGACTGTGCGCACCCAAACAAAAAGCAGCGTTCGTTGGTTCGTTTGGCAAGCAAGCAATTGGCATGGGCCACCACCACGCCACCGCCACCCACGGGACGAGCAGCATGATCATGGTGGCATCACATGGCGGCTACAGCCGCTACCTTACTTTACAGTAACAGTGCAACCAGCCCGTCACAGTGTGTGTCAATTAAAACTTAAGTTACTGGTCGGTTCGGGACAGGGACACACACACACACCGACTACTGCAGTAGTGCGCAGGCTGCAGCCTTTCTTAGTTTGGCTGCTGTGCAGCTTTATTTTAAGTTAAACTGATTAGGCCTTGCCTCACCTGGTGGCTGGTGCGGTTACTGGCGGGCGGCAGCCACGGCACTGGCCAGAGTCAGACTGGCCAGTAGTAGTACTCACTCACTGCTGGCAGCGACTACGCCACTGGGGGCTACTCTGAGTCCTCAATGCCAATAAGTCGCCAATGCACGTCGTCACACCGCAACAACGTTGTCTGGCCTGGCCGTTTGCGCTTGCTGCTGGCTTACTTTTCACACCTAAGTTAGAAGTGAACCGACGCTGCTGAACGGTTCTTGTACCCTTGAACAATGGCCATGATGACTCGGTGGTGGTGAGATGCGGTATGCTGGGGTGTGGTTAAGCAGCGAATGCGTGCGCATTACCTTAAAAGAAATCTGCGCAACGCTCCTTGCCGCGCACAGCCCCGACCCCTGCAGAATGAGATTTGTAATTTGTGGAACTGTCCGAATCCATCCAGCCCGGGCCGGGACGCCGGCTACCATGCCATCATCATCAAATTCAGTCGAATCGAATTATAAGCATAATCGCCACGCCATCATCAATCAACATATAATCAGTCAAATAATCATAAACAGTCTGAGATATTGAAATACATTCATGAATCTCCCTACTCACTGCTCTCTTGGCTGACAGTGTACACTGTGCCCGCAACACTCTACTGTGGGACGGGACCCTGACCAGTAAGTTGAATGGGACTGTGGGAGTCGTCTGGGGTGGGACCTGACTCACTCAGGACTCTGTCACGGATAGGCTGCTGCGCACTGCGCAGCTTCATTAACTGATTAGGCCGCGGCGCCTGCCAGGCCCCTGTCTCACCTGGTGCTCCTTATTGCACACCAGGTAACTGTGTGACTCGTGAAGAAACAGAATCGTCAGTACTTCAACATTAGTCATCAGTCATCAACAACACAACGCAACCAGTACGTAACAGTCTAACTTACGCGGTAGAGTAGCACTCAACTAATTACTATCAAGTATCAAATCAATTACGTGCGGTGCACTAAATGCGTGTAGACCCGGCCCTTATAATTAAGTGCCTGTGCTATGCACTGGCACAAATTAAGCACTGGTGTTGACCCTGTTTCCAGGCAGGTCGCTCCCCATGCCGCACAGCACCACCTGTGTGTCCGCGCCCTCCAAGCCCACTGCCTGAAGTTCGAGGCCAGTGGTAGGCCGTAGGTTCTGTGCCTGCTGCCTTGCTGTGATTGTGCCTCTTTGCCTCCTTTACTGTGTTGCCTTTTATTGTGTCCCATTCTGTGTGTTTTTATTCTGTTTATTCCCCCGTTTTCATCTCGTAAGTTACTGTGCTCTTCCATTGATTTTTTTCCGCCCGTTTTTCCTGCCGCTGCGTCCCCGCCCCCTGCTCGTCCATTCGCCACCCCGCTACCGCCTCCCAGCTGCTCCTCCCTCCCACCTCCCCTTATATGGCGCGCCTAAGGCAAGCCCGTCTGCGCCCGTCCGTGCCTGGACCGCACCCAGCGCCAGAACCCCTGGCTCCCACGAACGTCACGAAGCCCGACACAACTACGATGCGAACACCCTCCACGTACTCAACACCGGACGACCACACACCTGCTTCCTGGCCTCCCCGAAACACACACAAGGACCCTTCTCCTGCCGGAACTGCAGCTTCACCAGCATCCGATCCGCAAATCCACCCACCGGGAAAGAACGCAACCATCTCAGATGCATTCTTCTCAACACCCGCTCCGCCCGCAAACACGCCGTTGAACTCTGGGACCTACTCGACTCAACCTCCCCAGACGTCGCCTTCCTGACAGAGACCTGGCTGAACCCTCCTCGACACCTTACATCGCCATAGCCATCCCGGACGGCTACAAGATCACCTGCAGGGACCGCACCAACGGAGTAGGAGGAGGAATCGCCATCATCCACAGGAACACTCTCAGAGTCTCGACCAACACCGACGACACCCTCAGCACCGCCGAACACCTGCACTTCCAGATCCACACTGATCCCAACACCACCCTCAGAGGAACCCTCTTCTACAGACCCCCCCGGACCCGGACCACAGTTCAGCGACTCCATCGCAGACTTCGTCAGTACTCACGCCCTCGCCTCCACAGACTACATCCTTCTCGGGGATCTGACCTTCCACCTCGAGAAGAACACCGCCACCAACTCCACCACCCTGATCGACAACCTCGCCAACCTCGGACTCAGGCAACTTGTCACAACACCCACCCACTCTGCCGGCCACACGCTTGACCCCATCTTCTCCGTAAGCTCCCACGTCTCCTTCAACCACACCACTGAACTCCACTGGACCGACCATCGCTGCATCCACTTCACCTTCCGGAAACCCACCACGCGCCATCGCACCCAACAGATCCCCCGCCGCTGCTGGAACAAAGTCACAGAAGACCAGCTAACCACCACCCTCGCCCGGAGCCCACCCACCGACCCAGACACCGCCGCCTGCAACCTCAGACAATGGATCGACGACTGCGCCAATACCCTCACCCGATCAAGAAACCCTCCAACAGACACACCAGCAAGAAAGCCTTCTGGTTCACTGAGGATCTCCAGGCCTCCAAGCAAACCTACCGAAAGCTAGAAAAGAAATGGCACTGTGAATAGACACCGGACAGCTACGCGGCCCACAAGAATGCCACCCGCAGACACCATCACCTCATCAGATCCGCAAAAAGGGCCTCCTTCAAAGACCGCCTAGACAACAACGCACACAACAGCAAAGAGCTCTTCAACATCGTGAAGGAACTCTCCAACCCCAGCTCCAACACCAACCACATCCCACCTTCGCAAGACCTATGCGACTCCCTTGCCACCTTCTTCCATCGCAAGATTGCAGACATCCACAACAGCTTCAACGTCACGACCGCCCCGACAATCACTGAGACCTCCGCCCTCACGGCCACCATCCGCACCCATCCCCTGCTTTACTGGACCAACATAAACGACGACGACACCATCTAAATCATGAACACCATCCACTCCGGATCTCCGTCAGACCCCTGCCCACACCACATCTTCAACAAAGCCAGCACCATCATGGCACCTCCGGAAAGCCATCAACATCTCCTTCTCAGAGAGCTGGAAGCACGCCGAGATCAACGCCTTACTCAAAAAACCCAAGGCTGACCCAAAGGACCTCAAGAACTTCCGGCCCATCTCCCTGCTCCCGTTCCGGGGAAAGTCATCGAGAAGACCGTCAACAGACAACTAACCCGCTACCTAGAGGAGAACAGCATCCTGGACCCATCCCAGTCCGGGTTTTGCAGCAACCACAGCACCGAAACTGCCCTCATCGCCGCCACCGATGACATCAGGGCCCTGCTGGACAACGGAGAAACCGCGGCCCTCATCCTACTGGACCTGTCAGCCGCCTTTGACACTGTCTGCCACCACACCCTACGCACACGCCTCCACGACGCTGGGATCCGAGACAGGGCTCTGGACTGGACCACCTCTTTCCTCTCCGGCAGAAACCAGAGCATTCACCTCCCCCTTTTTGCTCCGAAGCCACCAAGATCATCTGCGGCGTACCCCAGGGCTCATCCCTCAGCCCAACACTGTTCAGCATCTTCAGGGCACCGCTCGCCCAAATCGCCCGACCTCAACATCATCTCCTACGCCGACGACACCCAGCTGATCCTCTCCCTCACCAAGGACCCCATCACCGCCAAAACCAACCTCCAAGAAGGATTGAAAGCTGTCGCCGAGTGGATGAAGAACAGCCGACTGAAGCTAAACTCGGACAAGACTGAAGTCCTCATCCTCGGCTCCACCTCCTCAGTCTGGGACGACTCCTGGTGGCCGATCGCACTGGGAACCACTCCAACACCCACCGACCACGCACGCAACCTGGGGTTCATCTTCGACTCTACCCTCTCCACGACAAAGCAGGTCAACGCCGTCTCGTCCTCCTGCTTCAACACCCTCCGCATGCTCCGCAAGATCTACAGGTGGATCCCCACCGAAACAAGAAGAACGGTCACCCAGGCCCTCGTCAGTAGCAGGTTGGACTACGGTAACACCCTCTACGCAGGAGCCTCGGCCAAACTCCTGAAACGACTTCAATGCATTCAAATTGCATCTGCACGCCTGATCCTCGACATCCCTCGCTGCAGCCACATCACACCCCACCTAAGAGACCTGCACTGGCTCCCCGTCAACAAGAGGATCACCTTCGAGCTCCTCACCCACGCACACAAGGCACTCCAAAACACCGGACCAGCATACCTCAACAGACGACTCAGCTTCTACACCCCCAACTGCCAGCTCCGCTCCGCAGACCTCGCCCTCGCCACCGTCCCCCGCATCCGAAGACTGACCTCTGGCGGCAGATCATTCTCCCACCTCGCCGCCAGGACCTGGAACACCCTCCCCATCCCCCTACGGCAGACCCAGGACCTACTAACCTTCAGAAGACTCCTCAAGACCTGGCTATTCGAGCAGTAGCAACATCCCCCACCCACCCCCCAGCGCCTTGAGACCCTCACGGGTGAGTAGTGCGCTTTACAAATGTTCTGATTGATTGACTGATTTTAGTTCAAGTGCGGATATTCTGATGGTTTTCCACAAATTAGTTGGAGTCAGTTAGAAATGTACTTAAGTAAGATGGAGAAGTAGCAAGGTGAGAGATGAGTTCAATCTTTAGGTTGTCGAAGGAAAGATCTTTAAACGATATGAGCTTCTTTTTTGTAGTAGGCACTGACCAGTTCGATGGGGCCAGTGAGGTGGTTGGTTCAGTTTCTCCAATATGAAGAAGTACATAACGTGTGAACTAATCCTGTTTTGTCATCCTGGATTTTGATGGTATATTTAAAGCACTTGGCCATTAGCTGGCACCAACTGGGGACTCAAGACGAAAACAACTGCCAGGTATTAGAACATGAGAATGGTACAACACCTTCTTCAATCTGGTATGGATCCATCCAAAGTACTAGAGGGGAGAGACTAAGGGCCAGATTTAGATCTTTGCGGACGAGTTACTACGTCACAACGGTAACGGATATCCCGTCTTCTAAATTATAAATCCCATTAAAGTCTATGGGATTTATATTTTGGAAGACGTGATATCCCTCCGCCAAGATCTAAATCCGGCCTGAAGTCACTTCTCGCTATGTTTTTTTCCAGGACCTGGTATCAGTGCTTTGGTTTTTTCCAGGACCTTGCATCCGCCCGGTCATTTGCAGAGAACAGAACATTTTAATTCTGGGAAAAAAAAGAGATTCATATTACTTAACTTATAAGCATGGGCCAATGTCAAGTTACATACCCAGAGACCTCTGGTCCTGTTCAGACAGAGTAAAACAGTGTTAACATGCTTCTTCTGGTTTGAACGCTGATTCAAATCAAGTCAGACTAAGGTGAAAAAGGCAAATGTACAGTGACGGACACAATTTATTCTAGATGCTGCAGTTTAAACAGTTTTTTCATTGTTTTCTCATTTGTAAAATAGGAATTTAAAAAGTAGAAAAAGAAGGTGTTTTGCATTAATGCAGACATTAAGAGTTGTCTTGTAATTTTAAAGGTGAACTTAGGGAAGTATTTTTAGATATGAATGTAACTGAATGTATAGAACTAACCACTAACAGAAGTGGGTGTTACAAAAAGAAAGCAATTTAAAATCCAAGGACAAAACTAGGACCATACATTGGGATTGGAGTGCATGCAAAGGCACAAAGAATGCAAGTGCAAAGTTTAAAAATGCAAGTGCAAAATTGAATAATGATGCGAATACCAGAAAAAGAAAGGTTTCAGAGTTCGAAGTACGTAAAAACTGAAGGTTACATGTTTGTTTCCTAGAGGTTTTCATTTTTCAGAGGCTGAAAGGTGAAACAACAGATATGAGTAATAATAAAATATGGGATTTGTAGACAAAGGACTGTAGCATAAAACGTTGTTTTATAACCTGTTTTTGTATAGCACGTAGTAGGGAGTGTCCTGCTTTACAACGCTTTAAATTATGCATTCTTCGAAAAAATGTAAAAGTGATGTCAAAGATGAAGACCATGATTTTCAATTGGTTTTGTGTGTGTGCAAACCCTCACTGTAGGAAGCAGTCACACGCAGTGGCACCCCAGGAACTTACTTTAGTCCCTAATCCATACGAGACTTTGCTGCATGCTACCACATCCTATCAAGACATGCCACAGGCTCCCGCATACGGTCCAGTGATGTGCCACATACTAACCCACACCGCATAGGTTCCAACCTGTCAGAGATGTAATGACGCCCTGAGGTTCATGTGACATCTAAATGGCCCTACACATAGTCCTGGCAATTTTGCAGGTGGGTTGCACAACCCAAGCACTGATGGACAGCACAGGATGTGGGGTGCAAGCACCCGGAACCGGTCATGGATTGTGTCTGCATCAGCGTAAAGTCCTGACGTTTTTAAGTTGAAGGGAAAAAAATTGCTTCTGGTTAAATGCAAAAGAATCCTCGACCCTTCCTGATGTGACCACGAATGACAAGCAATATGCCAAGGTGTTGCTATTCTTCAAATTAATGGTACTTGCATAAAACACATTTTTAGTAACTTGAGCAGGTGCATCGAGTTGTTGTGATGGGTGATATGACAAACTCGGTCTGTGAACTTGCCACTCACAAAATTGTGTTTTCACGGTGCTCACAGCTTCACACCTCAATCTGCGGTTGTTAGAAGCACACTCATTTTGCCAGCAAAGACTGCACATTTGAAATCAACGAATTATGAATGCAAATCTTACCTCAACCGGAGGATAGTAATTATAATTCCAGTACCAAAAGTCTTTTGGTAAATAGTCCCTAATTATAAGGTGCTCTGGAACAAAAGGGTGGAAAGTTTCTTTTCCAAGAGGGTCTCTGGAATCGCCAGCTTCTACCTTAATGTTCTGCATACACTTGCCTAGGGCAAGATCCTCCACGGAAGAGCTGTGAGTGCATGTATTCTCCTTAAATGCAGTCACAAATCTCCGCAGAGCTTCTTTACTCAACACATACCCAGCGCCTCCACTCATATAACCCTGCTTCACAAAAGGTTTGAATTTCCTCCCAAAATATAAGGGTTTTTCCGGGTCGTGTTTGGATAGAAGCCATCTCAGATTATCCAGCACAACGTAGGTATCGTCGTCAGCTTTCATGAACCAGTCAGCGTCGTCCAAGTGATGGTCATGCACGTACTGGAAGGCTTTGATGGTTTTCCAGTAGAGCTGATCCCGGCCCTCTTTTGTTTCTAGCCCCACAGTTGGGAAGTCTTTGTCCTCCACTGAACTCATAAACAGCACTTTATTACAGCGTTGAGCCCAGGTCGCCTTCGCATGTCTGGTTTTCTTCTCCAGATTCTGAGGGGCAGTCATCACCCAGCAGAGGACGCGGACATTCTTAAAAAGGCCATCAGCAAGATTTCGATTCTCATCTAAAGAATAAAAGAACATTCTAATCAGGACACTATTACTGGAGACTTTTGAAGTACCACTGCATTGATAAGGCGAGATGCAGACCATATGTGTGGCCAGGGAAACGACACCAAAGTAGCACCGCTCACCGAGTTTCAGATAGGGTTGCATGATGGGCTCCCTCCATGTCGATGAGCAAGGCTATACACCAGTGATTCTTAACCATATGACTTCTGTGGACCCCACTTAATCATTACTGGAATCCGGGGCCCCTAAAGAGTCATTACTGGAAACCAGGAGCACCAGTTTAAAGCAATGCTGATGATTTGAACCGCAAAACATTACTAAAAAATACAGAAACAAGCATTCAAAAAATACACAACGAAATATTTTATTTAATTCACAAACAAGGAAGGGTGTGGTTTTTCTAAAATCAACTGAGGCCACCTATCTTCGATACTATATTCGGTTGATCAATTTGTATTGCTCCCACAAATTAATCTGAGGATACCAACGGACTTTTTAGCCTCTAATTTCAAATGTGGCCACATTTATAGAACATTTCCTATTTTACTTAATTATATACACTTTAATCATCTATTAATATTATTTAATTTTCTAAGCAGTCACAGACTGCCTTTATAGGAGTCATGGACTCCCAGGTGTCCACGTACTACAGGTCAGGAGCCGCCGCTATAGACTGCTCAGCTGAACGCTAAACACCTATTCCCCGTTTTCTAGATCTCACTTCTATACTCTTCTCCATGTCTATTTCTACTTCCGAACCTCTTCCCTCTTCTCTGTTCTGCTCTACTCTACTCTGCCACCCCTGCAAAGAGTGCTTTACGGAGTTCAAGTGTATTGATCAATTGAGACTCTAAGGTTAAAGTTGTATCTTCTTTGATATTCCATCTTCTCCTCCCATTAGTGTTTCCCATTTAGGTTTCTCTTCCTACCTGGTCATTGACTCAATTGAACCAGCAAATTTCGGTGAGCCCTGAGGATGAAAAGAGTGGACTCAGTCAGAGTGATTCTGTGGAGGCTAGGAAGCCAACTGTGAGAGTGGTGGGAGGCAGGAGTGGGGTGAAAAGAGATGAGGGTATGTGCAGAATCGGGGACACTACATGGATTGTGGGAGTCAGGCTTGCTGGAGCCGCTGGCCTGAGATGAGATCTGACTGGGAGATGAGGGAAGCTCTGGACTGCTACAAGCTGCTGTACCTGGCGGCCGCAAGGGCCAGGAGAGCTATACAGACAATGTAGCCACTGGCACTACACCCATCACAGGGCTGTGGGCAGCAGGTACGTGGGACATGGAGTATGACTTACAATCATGCTTTTGGGATCTTGTAGATGTATTTCTCTAGGTACTGCTTCACACCATCCCAGCAAGTGTCCGCACATATGGGGACGAGCCCAACATGTCTCCGATCTTTCTGAAGAGAAAGTCAGCATGAAAGTGAAGTGTTTACATACCTTGCTCTACCTTGAATTGATAGGGTTGGAGAGAAAGGGCAGTCTTTTATATGCTCTTGGACACGGTGGATGTTTTTTCAGTAAACTTCGGGAAAAGTGGAGGAATCCATGAATAGAATCTTTTATTGCAGTCCGATAACAACCTGCGTCAAGCATGGCCTTCACGAAGACCCCACTGATCTTTACTGAATAGGTAAAGGGAAGCAGAGAAGAACCGACAAGAAAAAAATGCACATATATTGCTACTATTTCCATCCCATTGTCATTCAGATGTAGGCACGGTTGCGTCATGTATTAACATTTATAAAAATTTAAGGGAGGATAAAGAGGCAAGCTACAACTAGAGCTTCAAGGTCTAGATGTGGGCTATAGCAAGCTACTGCCTGTGTGACAATATTATTATTTAAACAGAGGTACTAGCGATCAAATTTACAGCAAGCTAAGATCGAAACAGGCATGAGGAAGTCCAGTGGTTTTGGCTTCTGCATGGATTAAAGGAGTCTACAAGAGTCACTAGCATTCACAGCCTAGCTTTACAGCAGGAGCATAAGAACTAATGACAGAGAGAAGTGGTACAGCATGGCTCGTAGCACAGTACACACGCAATTCTCCCCCCATAATACTTTAAGGAAGGATAAATTAATTAGAGGCTCCTTTTGCCATTATCAACAGGTGGCAAAACAGATAGGATACATTTTCACTTTCTGAAGGAGAAATCACCAGGGCCCAAACACTTGCATTAAGACCCACTAAGAAGTGGCCCTGCCTCTGCCTTAATTCAGGAAGGACCTCAAGTCATGGATCTTCGACTGAACAGCAGACACCTACCACCCACGCCTTGAGACCCTTACGGGTAAGTAGTCACGCTCTACAAAACCTTGACTGAATGATTAGGAAGTAGCCTCCAACTACTGTCTGCCAGTTCCCGCCTCCCAACTGATGACCCGCGTCACTGGTCGAGTATGAGGACGTGATCGCCAGGGAACTGGACCTGGGAAACAGTGAGGGAAAAGCAATGTAAGACCAATGGCAGAAGGAGAAGCAGGAGCTAGGTGCTATTGAGAATTCCCAATAGCGGAAGATGGAAATATAACAGAAGCTATGGGGGGGCAGAGTGGATGCGAAATCTACACACACTTAAAGGAGACCAGGGGCAGTAAAGAGACACGATTGTGAGTTTCCTTCCATTATAGAGGGAGCCAGGCAAACGGGAGGCAGGGCATGCCTTCTTTTGTAAGAGCAAACACCAGATGATGTACGGAGTGCTGAAACTTTTCACTCACCCCCCCTCAAGAGATCTGGGTTAAATCCATTGTTCTTTTGCTCACCATGCCACCCCAGTTTAGACCCAGCCATATACAAATCAGTCTTAAACCATGGTGAGCAAAAAAACGAGGGATTAAACACAGATCTGTGACAGGGGGTGAATGTTTGATTAGTTCAGCATTCTGTCCATCATCTGTTCTTTTTTCTTCTTTGGTTGGAGGGAAGGAAGTAGTGACAGAAGGATATTGTGAAGCAGCTAGTTGCGTCTGTATCTTGAACACCACTGCAACATAGTGATGTAGGAGTGCCACTAAAGGCCAAAATGTAATAACAATAATATGGTCAAATCAAGCTACATACTACTAAGAAAACTGATTAGTTTCTATTTGAGAGACAAGCAAAACGTCTTCTCCATGTTAGGCTGAAAAGATGATTTGTATAGCGCGAACAGTAGATCAGAGCGCTTTACATGACGAGTAGGGTATCAATTGAACAGGTAGACAAATGATACATGTGTGCATGACAAACATATATAAAGGTACATAGAGTAAAAAGCTTGATCTCAATTATAGTCGGTAATAAGATGGTCAATCGTCATAGAGAAGTTAATATGGTTACATTTCCATAGGCAAAGATAAATTGTCTTAGGGTAAAAACATAGTCAGCAAAAAAGAATTTGCTTCCTTTTTGCAGGTGGTGGAGTGTTGATGGCAGGGCAAGGCAATCTAAAATTCTTACCTTGCAACTCAGCGAACAAACACGCAGGTTAATCACAAGCATTTGCAATGCAATAGGTCTCGCATTTGCAAAATTTTAAGCTACTGGCATTGTAAATCACAATGCCTTTTATTTATCTGTTTTCAAAACCAACACATAGATAAAAGGTTTGTCATTTACAATGCCAGTAGCTCAAAGTCTCGCAAATGCGAGACCTATTGCATTACAAATGCTTGTTATAGACTACCACTTCTATAAAGTGCAGTGATATAATCAAATGTTCTAAAAGAAATTGGTTCTCTGTGTTAAAGACACAGTCTTTTTTTTTTATAACAGTGCATCATATTTTTAACATGAATTTTGTTGCATGAATTACATGCCACATATTTTGATGACTCGGCTCTTGCTCTTAGAGCCAATCCAGAACGCCGGCTCGACTCCCTTTATTAATTGGCAGGCATCCCCAGCTGGAGGTATATTTTGTCAGCCAGTGCTTTGTCTGTGTGACCCTCTGTGCCTTCTCACTCGCCCTGCAGTGGCCAGTAACCTACTGCAGCGTAACTAGCAATTACCACCGCCACCCTGCGCTGACAAGGGCCGAGTGGCGGGTAGGCCTGTGGCCAAACACTGCACATCTGGAGTGTAAGTAAACGCCATCAGAGCTGGGGGGGGGCCTGCAGTTCTTTCCAGAGCACGCGTTTTATGGCTCAATTGATAGCTAGCCTCCTGGTCTCTGACTCCTAATACATTTTGTTCTCATTTGTGAGGAGTCTGTCCAACAGCCCCTCCCTTTGGCACGAAATATATTGAGAGCGCCGTGCTTTTGTCTGTCAACAGCACAACCCTATTTCAGTGTTTTATATCTTGTCCTCGTGCCCCCTCTTGGCCTCTGCAGGGCGCCATGCATACAAACTGGTGAGGTGGAGTGGCCCCGCACCCAAGCCTACCTCTGAAGTTAGTATGGTCATGGGAAATGGGGCACAAAAAGCAGCTGTCTACCCACTGTGCGTGTGTTAATCAGCATGCAGCTGAAGGAAAGAGGGGGCTTTAGCTTTAATATGGCGCACTCGCGTATTTCTTTTGTTGTGTACTCGGCACGCAAACATTGTTTTTAATTGAAAATGACAACAATGGCGCCTGTGTTATCTATTTCAATTAAAAAAAAATACTGTTTGCGTGCTGAGAACAAAACAAAAGAGATGCACTTCAATTAAAGCGTGGCGGGAGGAGGCTGTGGGCAGCGGCCGCCACTGTGTCAATTTCAGTTATAAAAAAAAACTGTTTGCGTGCCGAATACACAACAAAAGGAATGCACTGCAATAAAAGCGCGATAGTAGGAGGCTGTGGGCGGCGGCCGCCACTGTGTTAATTTCAATTAAAACTAGCAGCTCTGGCAGCAGGAAGTGATGACTCGCCACTGCGCCATGTCTCACACTTAAAGTGAAAGCGCGATGTCGAATGAAAAAAAATGTAGTGCTTACTGACTAGTTAAAGGAGACAGTGTAACACCGCAAGTAAAAGATCCAGTCCGGATGGGCGGGGCCAAAAGGAGACAGGGAGGTAACAAAGCCTCATTTACAATCGAAAGCCAGCGTTAGGCATGGACGATAATGCAAGCCAATGGAAACAAGGGACGGGGCTTCAACTCCACTTGAAAAACTCACCCCACTACAATATGCCTCGCAGAGCGAGTAGCGAATGCGCGCTTCAACGCTGGGCGAGACCTAAAAAAATGAACATATCCGGTCACGTGCACAAAAATTCTATTGCGGACGTTATTTTTTAAACTGCTCATTCCAGTCAGACTTAAGTAAAATACCTTTATGTTGTTCGACATCTGCATTGAAGTTCATCTGCCCCACGAGCTGCTCACTTCCGGTATCTTCGGAATGTCTTCCATGAGGGTCATTATGCAGAACTTTAGCTGGATTGCTCGGCTTCTCCTCAAGCACAACGGTAAACATCAAGTGGCAAAAAATGAATCCCACTGCTAACCCCAAGGAGAAGGTAGTTACATTTAGGATGAATTTAATCGGTGCCATTTCCTGAAGGCGGATCTCTGGAAGTACAAACGTGACAAAAAAATTACTGAGAACTACATATAACATTTAGTTGGAGCTAAACATTTAAAGCCAACATTGAAAAAAAGCGAGTCAAGATCACCATTCCATATGCTCAAAGATATACACATGGTGCCATTTTTGCACATGGGTGCCAATATTGTGCAACAATGAATTGCTCTGGCACCGCCATGCCCTTTCAAAAGGGCTTGTAAGAACAGTCTAGATACATGCATCAGGTCATTAACACTGTAGGAGTTTCTGTTCACGACCTTCATCTCCCAGTTGCTCATTATATCTCAAGAATGTTTAATTGTGCTGCAGAATTTATATAGTACCTCATGTGCAGGACACGGCTGAAAATCGCCTCGATTCTTACTGGGTGCCATTGGGGAGAGCTTGCTTGGCGGGCTGTCTTGAAATTACCCCTAATCGAAAGGTGCTGAGTGAGGTGTGTGAGGTTGGGAGATTTGTCCCCATTGTGGTGCAACAAACATGTAGATTCTATCAAGCATGGGGTGCCGCAGAAAAGTGTACGCAAAGCCGCAGATGTGCAGGCAAGTACCCACCATTCTGTGTGTTTTAGCAGTGATCGGTTAAACAGAATCATGCAAAAGGAAACAGCCAGCTTTCTTAGCTCTCCGAAAATGAAGATGGTTTTCACTTCTTCTTGAAGCAACAGAGTTCTGTTGTCGCTTATCCAGGTTGAGAAAGAGCATCAACCATTGCAAGACTTTTTGAAGGAATTGATGGGCAGGAGTGGGGCAAACCTATAATGCAGAGATCTAGTTTGGCAGTAGGCGTTCAGTTTACGTTGAAGGTATAGTGGTGAAGTACAGTGAAAATGCATGGTCTTTATCAGAAACAATCCTCCAACCACATGTGTGATAACACCTTGCTTGTGACAGCAAATATCATTCTAATAAACAAGCACCCATCTGGCACCTCTGCTATTCCAACCAAACGTTAATAGGCTTCACTAATTTGTACTAAATATCAAATGGGGCAAGAGGAGCTCAGAAGAACATCTGAGGTCTTAAAACCCAAAGACAGCTGAACACATGGCTTTGTAATCAATATGGGTGATATCAACAGTGAACTGTGTATGTAAATTCACTAAATATGCAGCTAAAGGGAAGTTAAGGATGACAGGGTTGTTCTGGGTGCCAATACTGGCTACAACTGAAAACCTAAAAAGATGTGAAATTCAAATGTTACAGTCCTAACTTAACAACCCCCATCGTCATGTGTGAAAGATGGAAAGAAGTTATGAATGAGAGACTGTGGGAGCAGAACTGTGTAAGAGTTGGTATGGTTTGTATATTCCAGCCTGCTCTCTCTATTTGAATTAACTTGTTCTTAGTCATTAAGCATATAATGCTAAATTTGATGTGCTCATTTACAAGACTCCAAACTTATACAACAAGCACTGTTATAGCCAATAGGTCTCGCCTTTGGAGTCTTATAAGTGTTTAGGGAGAGCTATTGACTTTGCCAATGTGTTTAAACTGTGCTGTAGAGAAGTGTGGCTGCTGTGCAGCATGCTGAAAAGTTGTAATAAAAAAGTGTCAGAAGCATTTTTGTTACCTTATATATAACCAAGGAGGCATTATGTTCAACAGAACGACCATATTAAAAAATGTATGTACAATAAAAAAATTCCTCATTTTTCTTTTGTTCTTGCAATGCTGGCAACTTGTTTTTGCCTATTCCAATGGTTGTTTGTTAAAGTTTTTTTTTTGAGGGGGCATAAACAATTGAAGGTTGAAGGTTGTGAACTAGTACCTGTATTAGAACACTAGCAGCGGGCAGACGCTAGGGGAGAATCAACAGATGGCAGATTCTGAGAGCAGGCTGAGGTGGTGTTGAGTGATGTTGAGGTGGTAGTGGTGGTGGTGACTGGTGCTGAGACAATGCTGAGGTGATGCTGAATGATACTCAGGTCTTGCTGAGTGATGATGATGTGGTGGTGTACTATTGCAAAGGCGATGCTGAGTGATACTGATGTGGTGTTGAGTGATGTTGTGGTGGTACGGAGTGATGTTGTGGTGGTGCTGAGTGATGTTGTGGTGGTGCTGAGTGATGCTGTGGTGGCGCTGAGTGATGCTGTGGTGGCGCTGAGTGATGCTGTGGTGGCGCTGAGTGATGCTGTGGTGGCGCTGAGTGATGCTGTGGTGGCGCTGAGTGATGCTGTGGTGGCGCTGAGTGATGCTGTGGTGACGCTGAGTGATGCTGTGGTGGCGCTGAGTGATGCTGTGGTGGCGCTGAGTGATGCTGTGGTGGCGCTGAGTGATGCTGTGGTGGCGCTGAGTGATGCTGTGGTGGCGCTGAGTGATGCTGTGGTGGCGCTGAGTGATGCTGTGGTGGCGCTGAGTGATGCTGTGGTGGCGCTGAGTGATGCTGTGGTGGCGCTGAGTGATGCTGTGGTGGCGCTGAGTGATGCTGTGGTGGCGCTGAGTGATGCTTACCTGTGATCTTGAGGGGAGCCTCGCTGGCTTTACTAACTGGTTAGACAAGTCTATGACCTTGCTGGCTACTCCCACCTCCTCTCGGTCCTCGAGAGTTTCGCCATCAAAGCCCTGGTTTTCGGCTGAGCTGCGCGCGCTTAAACAGGATTGCAAAAAGCTGGAACGGATTTGGCGTCGCCGGGATTACTGTCCTTTGGCTAAGGCCGCTTTGAGGGTTAGTCAAAAGATCTATTACTCTGCCATCTTCCAGGCAAAAAAGCAATATTTCACCGAGCGTATTGAGCAGGCCTGTAATAATTCGAGGGAGATTTTCCACATAGTGCAGAGTTTTACATCTCCTGCCGCTCTCAACTGTTCGGGCCCGGCCACGGATGGCTGGTGCAACACCCTCTCCTGTTTCTTCTCGGATAAAATCCGTTTGATACAGCAGTCCCTGCCCGTGTGTGCGGCTTCCCTGGTGGAAGATGGACGGACTGCGCCTCTCCAGGGTGCTTTGAATCACGCCCTGTCGGTCTTCTCTCCTGTTGATCTCTCTAGTTCTCTGAAAATACTTAAGGGTCTCAAGTCCGGTTCGCCCTCGGATTTCTGCCCAGCCAGACTGCTGGCAGCAGTTGCGGAGACCATCAATCCTGAGGTCAATGCCATTATTAACCTCTCCCTTGGGGAGGCTTGGGTTCCGCCGGAATGGAAACAGGCCAAAATTCTTCCTTTACTGAAGAAACCGTCCCTTGACCCTGCGCTGCCTGGCAACTACCGCCCAATCTCCCTTCTCCCCAGCCTAGCTAAGGTCTGTGAGAAGGCAGTGACCAGACAACTCTCCGAATTTGTGGAAAGATCTGAGGCTTTGCACCCAGCTCAGTCTGGGTTTCGGGCATCTTATAGCACGGAGTCAGCGCTAGTTGAGATCTCGGAAGCAATTCGGGACGGCTTAGATGTAGGTGGCAGAGCAGTTTTGGTGATGCTTGATTTGTCAGCAGCATTTGACACGGTGCCGCATGCCAGACTGCTCTCCCGCCTCTCTGAGATTGGGGTCTCTGGCTTGGCTCTGGCCTGGCTGAGGTCTTTTCTGGAGAGTCGTACCCAACAGGTTTGGTTGCCGCCGGAAGCCTCTTCCCTGCAGGAGGTCTCCACAGGTGTCCCCCAGGGCTCGTCCCTTAGCCCCCTCCTCTTTAACATCTATGTTACTCCTCTGGTTTTTATGGCCGAGAAGTTGGGGGCTAAGGTGATAGCCTATGCCGATGACACCCAGCTTCTTTTCACCTGGGGCAAGGGGGATGATTCCGTCTTGCCTGTGCAGAAGTGTTTGTCTTCGGTATTTGGTTGGCTTGCTAGAGCTCAACTCAAGTGCAATGAAGACAAATCGGAGATCCTTCTTTATGGTAACTTCCCCTTGGACTTCAGATGTAAGATCTGGCCCCCGGATTTCCCCCCTCCTTCTTCTAATGGGAGCTCCGCTAAAAACCTAGGAGTCTGGTTTGAGGATAATCTTTCATTTTCTGTCCAGGTGAAGAAGATCTCGGGCGGCTGCTTTGGCCTTCTTAAGGTTCTTAGGAGTTTTCTCCCTCTTCTCCCTAGATCTGCCAAGGAAACGGTTGTTCTATGCCAATGCCCTATATGTTGGCTTACCCGGCTATTCCATGAACAAACTACAAGTGAACCAGAATGCGGCCGCAAGGCTGCTTCTTGGTATCGCTAGAAGTAGTAGTGTTCGCGCTCATCTTCATGCCCTGCACTGGCTTCCCATGGTTGAGAGGGTTAAGTTTAAAGCATTGGTCATTGCCCACAGAGCCCTCCACAATTTGGGTCCCATCTATTTGCAGAGGCGGTTTGCCTTTTACGCTCCGACTAGAGCACTACGCTCCTCAGCTCTTTTGTTGGCCAGGGTTCCGCGCTTCTCCCGGTCCAGGATATGTGGCAGCTCGCTTGCGGTCAAAGCCACCGTGGCTTGGAATGCTCTCCCATTTTTCCTGCATAATACTCAGGACCCACTCTGTTTTAAGCGTCTCCTTAAAACCCATTTGTTTCCATAGTTTTCTACTCTGTTTCTCCTCACTTGGCTTCGCGCTGGGACACTCTTCGGAGTAACTATTGCACGTTATAAAAATATCTAACATAACATAACATGCTGGGGTGGCGCCGAGTGATGCTGGGGTGGCCCGAGTGATGCTGTGGCAGTGCATAGTGATGAAGGGGGAGTGAAACATAAGGTGATAGAGTAAATGTAGGGGGGGGGGGGAAGAGAGAGAGAGAGAGAGAGAGAGAGAGAGAGAGAGAGAGAGAGAGAGAGAGAGAGAGAGAAAAGAGAGAGAGAGAGAGAGAGAGAGAGAGAGAGAGAGAGAGAGAGAGAGAGAGAGAGAGAGAGAGAGAGAGAGAAAAAAAAGAGAGAGAGAGAGAGAGAGAGAGAGAGAGAGAGAGAGAGAGAGAGAGAGAGAGAGAGAGAGAGAGAGAGAGAGAGAGAGAGAGAGAGAGAGAGAGAGAGAGAGAGAGAGAGAGAGAGAGAGAGAGAGAGAGAGAGAGAGAGAGAGAGAGAGAGCATGAAGGGGGGAAAAAGGAGAGAAGATGCAATAAAAAATTAATACATTAATACATTGCTAAATGCCTCTGCTTATGTCGCCTTGTCCTGTATCAGCTGCTTGTTTCTGAGAAAAAAAAACAGTGCACGAGGAAATAACAAATGTTATCGTTTTCAAAAACATCCATGTAACATAAATTGTGTCACAATAGATAGCTAATAATAATATTGTAAAGCACACGCAAAATAAAAGCCGTGCAGGAGTGAATAATGCTAATTTGCTATTTGCGCGCGCTGTAAAGCACACGCAAAATAAAAGCCGTAAAGGAGTGATTAACTAATGCTGATGTGCGCGCGCAGTAAGGGTGCCCTCGAGTGATGCACTTAATTAGGAAGACAGAGGAAAGCCAGATGGCGCCTCTGCACGGAACTGTGCTTGTGACCGCACGCTCTACGCTACACAAAAAGCATGTGGTCAGATTTTTCAATGCCCAATTACTAAAAGTCTTGCCACACAACGCATGCGCTGGCTCAGGCGAGACCTAAAAATGACCCTTTTAAGGAAAGCAGTTGAGCGACAATGTTGAATGTTGCAAAGACATAGTAAAATGAGGCCTCCAACACCAGCACCATCTACCTCTAATCTAAGATCAACAAGTCTTCACCGTCAACTATGACACCATGGGGTTTTCAGCTGCGGGGTGGACTCTGCATTTTTAAATGTAGTATAGGCCAATTCAGAAGCTAAAGATGAGTTGAGGATTTCCAATAACTAACCTCTGTTAACGAGTGTTAGAAGGTGGTTCTGACACTATGGGCCGTCCGGATTTTTCGCTTTTTGAGCACCTAATTGTTGAGCTTTTACTGTGGGGGAGCCTCATAAGTTGGGACTTACCCACAGTGAACTCAGGATGTAAGAGACTACATGGGGATTTTACTGGTGTTCCCCTGGCTTGACCAGGCCACTGTGCAGCAGCTGGAGTAAGGGACACCGGGCTGGTTACATGCAGACACATGTGTACATGCATCTGCACACGAGTACGGGCTGCGCAGGGGAGATTCCTAGCGTGCGCAGTCCAGGAGCAGCTACAAAGTGAATGGTGTGGCAGGACTTATGCAGTATTGGGTGGTGACATGGAATAGGCTTTATACGCTGGAAAGAAACATGCCAGGGAAAGTCAGTGTGTTTTACTGTGTTTTCACTTCATTATTCCCCTAAGGGAATCTGGGGCCCATGGCTAGATTAACTTCCACCAGGCCTACAGTTTCCAGACATGCACTAAAGTCCTTTGTATTGGAGGTGAAAAGAAGTATTCTACAGAGTCCAAAGTCATATTTGTACTGCTCTTGGGTCGTCCAGAAATGTCATATTTCTCTGAGTCTCTGGCTGGGGTCTGGCCCTGGCAGGTTAAATTAATGCCCTTTCTTCCCTGAGCCAAGATCTTCCCTCCAAGGAAGGGAGATAGGTGGAGCCGTGGGTGCCAGGCACCAAGCTGAACCCAGGTGAAGGCAGCACTGGGGGAAGGGGAGCATGTGGCCAGAGACACTGGACGACGCCATGTTTGAACAAACCCAGTGGCTGGACAAGAAGGAGGGAGCAGGGGCAGGGACGTGATGTGTCGCTGTTTGATAGGACCAACAGAGACTTCCTGCCAGCCCCCTACTCAACTTTTAAAAAGTGCTTGCACAGGAAGAGAAGCTCTCTCTGGGGTGTGGTCTGCTGAGGCTGAAGGTGCTGGAGCCTGGTACAATGGGCAGTTGGAAGGAGAGACCCCTTGACTGCCCCCAGGACCCTAACAGCACCAGAAGAAGAGCCCAGGTCCGGTGCGCAGGAGCAGTGGCCTCTGCGCAGGGAGAAGAGAGGCCATGGAGGAGAGCCAGTCGAAAGGCTGGCGCAGCGAGCCAGTGAAGACAGCACCCTGCTGAATCAGAGACCCCGAGGGCGGAGGAGAGTGTTCCCAGTGGCTGGGGCTGGTAAATAGGAGCATGAAGCACCCCATAATGCCTCGCAAGGCATTTGGAAATCTGCCGTTTTGGTGCTCTGTGGCCCCCAGAGGAGAGGGTCACCCTCACTTGTGAAAAGGTGCTGGGCTAGCTGCTGGAGAAGTGCTGTCTCCCCCAGCCCCCCCCCCCCCTCCTCAGCATGAAGAAATCTGCCGTTTTGGAGCCTGGTGGCCCCCAGAGGAGGGCGTCACCCTCATGTGTGAAAAGGGGTGCAGGGGGGCTGCAGGAGCACCGCAGCCTCCCCCAGCATAAAGAAGAACAGTCCACCCATAAGCTTCACGGGGCATCTGAAAGAATAACCCCTCAAGGGCTCAGCCAGCCTTTAAATGTTGTAAATGTTGTAGACTTGTAAAGCGCACAGCTGCCCCAGCAACGGGGCGTCCCGGCGCTGTAGACCGCTGGGGAACCCGTCCTGGCTATCCTTGTGAGATGGTCCCTTTCTGGGTATCTCCAAGGTGAAACCAGGCATCCCCGGCATCTGTGGGGGGCCGTTGTAGAGATGAGGCAAGCTTAATGCCCAGAGTTGCCGAGTGTGTTCCTGGTTAGAGTAGGTACCGAGGCGAGAATTATCGAGTCCGTTTTGACCCTGGTCCACGACCCTGCCGCGTCGGGAATTGAACCCTGGTCCCTGGCCGATTCTCTGCTTACGGGTCTGCCGCCTCTAACCAGTGAGCCACACCTCTCCACCTTCTAGGCTGGAACTTATGTTCTACAGCTGAGGGTGTACTATGAAGTGCATCATGGAGTGAAGGGCTGAGTTGGGGATGTCTGGAGAAGGGCATCCCCTGGAGGTGAAGTGGTGTAATTGCACCGAAATGCATTTACTATTGTTTATTTCTTTTTAGGTGGACTGAAAGTCACATGTGTAAAGTGAAGTACCTGTGAAAGGTGATGTTAATCTAAATGGAGTTATGTTGCTGGACCTTCCTGCTAGGGGGTCTGGCTGTATTTACGTAATCCCATGCTTTTACCTGTGATTCCTTTTAAAGTGAAGAGGCGCACTGCAGGAGAAGTGTAGTTGCCAGGAGTACTTCTTTTGAAGGGACTGTAAGTCACATGTGTAAGGAGATGTCATAAGCCAAGTGGGGCTATGTTGCCAGACAGTCCTGCTAGGGTGTCTGGCTGTATATGCGCAATCCTGTGATTTAATCTGTGATGCCTTTAGGGGCTGTAATTGCAATGCATTCAAATGATCAACCAAGGAGATGAGTACTGTAATTCTAAAGTGTGCGTAAACATGGATTCTTGCTGCTGCGCTTAGGTGAAGTCCCCAGACTGCTAGCCCTTAAGATGTAGAGGTGCATACTTTATGGTCCGTAGGAGATGCTCAGTCAGGGTCATGTGTCACCAAGGCAGGTTTACCCATTTTTAATGCTTGTTGAGATAATGGGGTGGGTCGCCACTGGGATGGTGCCAGTGCGCAGGGCCCTCGCTCCAGGTTATGTTCAACTATCTGCATTGGGGGCAAGTTGATGTGCATACATGGGAGTGGCGGTACTAGACCCCACCCCCCCCCTTTGCGGGAGGGGTGGAGATGTTATGCAATGTCACAAAGTAATTCCAACAGCTTATGTATATTTGTAAATTGGTGCATAGTATTGAGTAGTGTGTGTGTTATTTTTGTGCACCTGCAAATGGCGATTACTAGCCCACACCACCTCCCTTGAGTAAGCCTCAGACTGCTCTGCAACGCTACCCTCTGAGAGTCAGGCGCTACAATTGGGTGTTTGGTTCCCAGTGAAGGACAAATGTAGTCATGTTATTTGTGCAGGCCTCACAGATGCTGCCTCGTTTTCCAACAACGAGAAAACAAGCAGGTGTCTGTCGGGCACAGGTTTATCGAGGCAACCAAAGCATTTCTGCTGTTCTGAAAGGAGAGAAATTATCTCGCTGGCTAACACCATGAACATGCAACCTAACATAATTTTACTATGTACATATACCCCTGAGTGCAGGGACATCTTAAGGATGTTGGGGGCCCTGGTCCAAACTTATTTTGGGGACCCGTGTTCGAAACTGCTTTGAATTTATGATCCAATTCAAGCTTTTTCATGCCCTCTTTGGCCAGGCCACTGATAGTGCACAGGCACACGTGTCCAAATTCTAAATGCGTTTACATAGAATATTCAGGGATAGTGACATATTTTTAATATTTTAACACAGCAGCAGCTCACTAATATTACTGCAAATACTCTGTGACACCCTCCCATTTCTCATATATGAGGTCCTGTTTTAATCTAATCAAAACTATTTTATTTATGGTGAGTGAGACAAACACATTTCTGTGCAAAATTTATGTAATAGAATCGAACACATCACCCACATTAAAAAAGAATTAAATGAAAATTGTATTTAAAACAATCCGTTTAAGAATTATTTAAGATCATAAGGGCAAGGCTCTCTGCAGAACACAGCTGGCTTTATCAGGGGGGCCTCAACGGCTGGGGGGGCCTCAGCCCACTTTGCCCATGCTTTAAAACGTCTCTGCCTCGGTGTGCGTCGAGTCTCATTTAGTTTCTACACCTTGCTCAACAGCAACCCGTCTCTGGAGCTCAAAACAAAAGAGGTGGTAGGAATGACTTGTTACCGCTTTTGTATAGAGTATTTAATCAGTCTTGCTAGAGATATGTTGAGCATGAGTGTTACATTAAATCAGATATTTATGTTCACCTGTCTCTGAAAGACATGCTCTTCCCTCATCCTGAGATATTTTTTTACTGTTTTTGCTACTAAAGATTCAAGCTGGGAAAAAAGTGGAGGGCGAAGAGGGAGATTTCAAAAAAACAAAGTACTTCAATTTTCCCTTCGCATTGCGTTCAAGTGGAGGGAATTTTATGAGACGGAGCTAAAACAAAGCGATTTAATAGTTGGCACACATTCACATATTTTAACTTGTGGCATCTTAAAAGAAAAATAAATAGAAAAGACTGTAGATAAGTAAAAGTTCATAACAGTTCCAGCATGTCCTTAGACTTATAGTATATAAATGCTAAAGCGAAAAATTATTATTACAGTATTGGGACGAGGGAAAGAAGATGCGCAGCTGGCTGACAGCAGAGAAAGAACCGCCTGCTCCTCTGTCCGCGCTGAGGAACTCTGACGTGAGCGGCCATGCTTGGAAAGGATCATTGTGCTGAAGTGCAGAGGTCAGAGGACGGAGGCCTCTAGATATCAAAAGACTGCCAGAAGAATGGCGGGATTCCCAGCAGCCCCGAGAGGGCTCCATTGTTGATGGGGGACAGTGGGCTCAGACATCAAAGGGCAGCAGTACCCCTACCCCCAGTGCCGTTCTGGACATAGACAAGGAGCTGAGCACAGCAGTCCTGATGCCTCTTCACCTCCTCATGCCGCAGGGCAGCAGATCAATGGCATCTGCATAACATCATGAAGCAATACAAACACCCCCACAGCAAAATAATGGAACATTCCATCCGAGTCAGTGGTGCCCAGCGATGAAAACGTGATAGTGTATCGTGCTGCCTCGCTTCTACTCAGGCGCGAAGTAACTTGATCATTTTATGCCTTTAGGGCAGGAAGATGTCACCGAAACCAGGGTTTGGTTGATTTTCAACGCATTGTAAAGCACAAATTAACAAAGGGCGTGTAAGAAACATAATACGTGAACATGTATCTTGATTATGGGGCCAGGCTACATACTATTTATCAAAAAACTAATGAAAATTGTTTTGTGTCATACCTTTTTTCTTGCAAACCTTAAAAGTCCAGTAACATACCTGTCAAGTTGGTTATTATGAAAAGTGAGCAAAAAAGTGAGCAAAAATAGAATAAATTTAGTTTATATACTTTTTGCATTTGCTCAGACTAATATTTATTAAAATGTACTGGCTGGAGTGAATTTCCAGAGCTACATAGAAACAAACGTGCGTGCCTCGCGCAAGTAGGGGGGTGGGGGTGGGGGGTGCGGCCGAGAGCAGGCAGCGCTTCCCTTGCGGGAGCGAGCGCAATATTTGCTAACATATGGCGCCGCTCGCGCCCGCAAGGGAATCGCCAAGCGTGCATGCGTTGCATTGAAAGCAATGCAACGCGTGCACGTTTTTGCCTGCAAAGCTGAATAGATTTCAAGAGGTCTCTTTCCTATGCAGCGCATGCGCGCTGCGTAGGCGAGACCTAAAAACCTAACACTATGTTCAAAACAAATGACTTCTTTTTCGTCTGTTCAATAGCACAAACTAGTGCTCATCCAAGTTTATGATTTGCTGTGATATATTATGGTCTAAAATTCACATGTTTTCTTATACCCCACAAAATGTTCAATTTTCCCAATGCATTTGGTGTTTTTCTCTTCTTCAGGGTCAACCAAGCAATCTCCCTTAAAAACAGAATGCCCATGTTCTTGCTTCTCATCTGTCACTCCATCGACGTTCTCCAACCTTTACAGCAAATACACCCAACAGGATAGAACTTAAAGAACACAACTGTTTTAAAGAATTTGTCACTTAAGTTGAAATACATTGATATGATGGCTGCATAAGAGCACATGTTGATGCCTTGCTTCACATCTTAACTTCAGCAGAATGTTTCTTAAGAAATATGAGGATTGTCGAAGGAGAAAGTACTCAAGTGGAAAATGTGATCACGTGTTGAACCAGGGATTGGCAAAGCCAAAACGCTTGGGCAGGGAAAATTATTGACTTGGCAAAGGTTTTTTTTTTAAATATTAAATATCTACTGTAGATGCAATTGCATCTGCGGTGGACGTCCTGAAATGTTTTTTTTTTAAAAATGAAAATGCATTTAAAGACGGCTGCATAGATGCACAATGGCCATCTTTGAATGCTTTTGTATTATTTGAATAAACTCATTCAAAGACGGCCGCAGTGAATGTGCCGTGCCCACACTTAACATCTTTGAACACGTATGTAACCTTTGAACAAACCCAACAAGCATTTGCAAAGCAATAGGTCTCGCATTTGTGAGACTTTGAGCTGTTAGCATGGTTATATTACAATGCCTTTTATTTATGTGTTGCTTTTTATAAAACATAAATAAAAGGCATTGTCATTTAAAATGCAAATAGATTAAACTCTCGCAAATGCAAGACCTATTGCATTGCAAATGCTTTTTATGTTTTGCCATCTGGCGCTGCATCATGGGTGGACTCTGGCACACCAAGACAATGGAAGGGGCATCGGTTTATGCATCGACTCAAAATATGCGTGCAGATCAAGGGGTAGTCTGATTAAAATCCTAGAACCTCGGCATTAAATGAGACGGTTAACTTTGTTAAAATCATTAACACTTGTTTTAAGATTAAAGTAAACATTTTTAGAAAATAATACATCGTTATTACTTTGAAAGCACAGTCTATATATCAAGAGTATTTATCTTCGAACACACTTCACACTGAGCCACATTCCTTGCACGATGCCCACATTTGTAACCTCTTACCCAGCAGGGACTTTAGTATTGTACCTTGTAGTTTTCCTACAAGCTGCCACCTTAGAACTGGAGAACTGCTCAGTAAAGCGCTCCAATAACTTCTGGTCAGGTTCGCACTTGTGGTTGTGTGAGAGTGTGTCCAAGGAGACATTTACAGCCACAGAGTTTTTAATTTTTGGTTCCATTTCACAGAGGAAAAAATTGAGAAAGGAGGGTAAGAGCCCTTTTTTGAAGTCATCGCTGAGTTGCCCTCTTCTGTCTCCCATGGCCCCTGAAGAGCTCCCCGTTTGCTACGCGGTAAACTAGCCAGGCGTCATACCTGCGCATTAGAGACCCTACTGCAGTAAGAGAAACTCATTAAAGAAAATAGTGCTTACAGACTAAAGACGATATACTGAGTAACAACCGAAGTAAAAGGGCCAGTCCTCATGGGAGGTTATAAATGAAGACAAGGCAGTACTAAGGAGGGACTAACAAGCCTAATAACGAATCAGAAGCCAGTATTTACGAAGGACAATGACACAAGCCAATTACAAATATGGTTGGAGAGTGGGCGGTGCTTCAAGCACATACTCCAATACAGCATGGCTCGCAGAGTAGCGCATGAGCTGCCCAGGCTCGACCTAAAAATGGTTGCAGTGGATCTGTGAACAATCATCCATGACTATCATCTCTGAATGGGCTCTTGTGCCCATTGGCAGCCAAGTTATAATGGATCAAAGTCGATTTTATGATGGCCTTCCTCTAATAGCAAGGTAGGCAAACAAAATGTTTTTTTTTAAGTTGGAGAGTGGCGAGGGAAAGGGGTGACATGCAAGAAAAGGGTATGAGGAATATATATATATATATATATATATATATATATACATATATATATATATATATATTTATTAACTCAAGAGGGATGGACCAGGGCTAGCAAAGGGAGAGCTGGAGGTAGGAATAGGAAAAAGCAGAAAAACATGAGCTAGGAGAGGCATAGGGGAAGCTACACCGGGGTGGAGCAAAATGAAGGCAAAAGTACCAAAGGGAGACAGATCATGAAAACATGAGCACACTCATGAACTGCTTAAAGAAAAAGACAGAATTAGTTACCAATATGTAAGCAACATCAGCAGCGAAAGGATACAAGTTAATAAACCCTGCGAGATCTAAAGGCTCCTGGGTAGTACACACACAACAGTAAGAAGTTAAGCTATCAAGGGCACAACTGAAACGGACAACAAATCATGAGCATGGTTAGCCCATGTTTACCTTTTGTTGGGCCATATACTTTTGCTAGCTCTAAACTCTACGCACTTTACCCCTGCTAACCAGTAGTAAAGTGCCTGTGCATCCACTTTAAACATGCTTAAAATGGCACATTTAATTTGTTAGAAAGCCCCTAGTATATGGTGTATAAAGTGTACAGAGCAAGGAAGTGAAAAATCACTTGGGGACTGTAGCACATCCGCTAGCGTGACGAGGAGAGCATTGTCAAGTCTTGCTTAACCAGACTGTTGAGCTACATGTACACTTGGGACACGCATGAAAGGGAGAAAACAGGATGCCAAGACAATTCTAATGTGTTCCCTGTATGGTTCTCAAGGATGTTGCTTATGCCCTAACCGACATCTGTCTCTGGATTTGTTGTGGGTGCAGTGTCTGCTTTAAACTGGATTTTAGTGTTAGAGGTTGGATGACACTAGGACTACCACATTACACTCCACACTCACACCCTAGCCTCACAGCCCAAGTTTAGTGTGGCTAAAGACCTTGCCCATCTTGGATTTGCCCTGACGCATTGCATTTTGAGCCTGTTGCAGTAAGACATACAGGAACTACTTAAGAAGTACGTAGGTCAGGAGTTGGGAACTTTTACCCCATTAGCTAGGGAGAGGCCAGGAGTTACCCCTACCCACTAGTTAGTTATGTGGCATAAATGTGGCATCCCCAGGCACCATATTTGGAACACTTTCAGGCCATGCAGAAGATCATAAGTGGACCTGTTGTCTAAGAGGAGCCCTAAAGGACTGAAACCGCGCCCTCTTGTGCCCAAAACAAAGATGTGGACTCCAAGGGTACGCTGATTGACCTCCTGTTGTGGCTACAGGGAGACAACAAGCTGCAAGAGGCCTTTCACTGGAATTACCCAGCTGTCCAGTGGCATCTGGACCCCGACTGGACCCTACTGTTGGCCTGTGCCTGACACCCTGTAAGACTAAGTGCCTCCTCTGTAGTAACTGGGGCCTTAGAAGTACACTCCTGTGGTTGGTTTGAACTTTAAAAAATAGGCCAAAAGGTGAAATCTTTAATCTGGACGAACAAGGTCGGTATATCCAAGCTACACGCTATCGAGGTCAGCCTCATTGCCGCTTTTCTCTTTTTGGCACTATTTTTACTTAAGACTAAATTTTCATACCTCCAGTTCTCCTTATTGGGTTTTTTACATTTAGGTGTTGGTTTGTATATTAAATGTTGATCTATGCTTTTAATTTGGCTTGGGATTTTTATTGTTTGGTATTTTGATTTTATTACTGTTTTGGTACTGCATAAATACTTTACATATGGCCGTAAATTAAACCTGTCTGGTCTGTGCCATGGCTAAAAGGACGTTGAGCTAAGGATAATTTAGTAACTTTAAGAGTTCACCCTGACAAGAATTGTGAATATTCCTTGAGGTGGGTAGTTAATTACCCACCCCAAATAATAATCCAATTTCTTACACACACTCTATAAATCTTTAAAACAAAAGGTCTCGGACAACAGACAGAGCGATCTGCAGACGCGAACTAAAAGGGCTTTCTCTTGGGACACATATTTGAGGGCCCCTGACAACCTGTGGTATTAACACAGATGATAATTTCAAATGCTTTTCATGTGCTGAGTGACATACTTACACCAAGGTTTTTTCTACCAAGGATGCTCCAAAAGTTATTTCATAGCTTTGATCCCTATACCCTAGATTTGGAGCTTTATTTCCATGGCATTTTATCACCTTTACATGAGTGACTGCCCCTTGTATAGTTAGGAGCCATCAGAAATTGCCATCTCTCAGGGCCTGATCTGCAGTTATCTGCGTGCCTTCTTGAAGTTGTGGAACCTCTTAGTATAGGTATATGCAGCACTTCACCTTAGAAATGCAGAAAAGTGCACTAAGGATGACTTCTTGCACAGAGACAATTGGCCTTGAAAGCAATGTCAGGCAATAGTTAGTGCTATTCTGCTGGGGCAGAATAAGCCAATTTGTTCATAAAGGCAGGGGTAGGAATTAGTATTGCCCGAAGTCTGAGTTATGTTGTTTTCTGTCAAGAACAAGAAGATTTATTTTTTAAGTTGCCTGTCAAATAAGTATTAAATTTGGTAAGCAGAGGCAAATCTGTAGCCCTCTGGTCCTCAGAGCCAATCAGGAAGGCAGGTAAACATTTCTTTACATTAGGAAACGTGTGAGGCCCCTAACCGTCCAGAAGCCCTTACTTGGAACCAGTATGGGGGTGGGCTCAGGGGCAGGCACTGTGGAGCTGCAGACAGCAGGAGTGTCCATACTGAAAAGCAGCCCTTCCTTGCCCCCCCAACCCCCCCCCCATACCTCTGCCTGGAGAGACTTCAGGCATGAACAAAGTTGGCAATTGCCCAGGGCCCCCACCTACGAAGCGCCCCCCCCCCCATCCCCCGGTAAGGTGAGTGTGGCAGTTGCAATTATAGCTGTAATACTGGTGCTCACCAATAGCTTTTTCCCCAGTTGACAGCTGTGACACTTAAAAAGATCTTGGGGCAATTCTACTATTTACTTCATTCTGCGTAGCAACCAATGTTACTGAGCTGTGTTGCATGAAAGGGGGACAGTGAGATAGCACCAAATCTTCCAAAGCGCTGGCATGCTCTGACACTGCCTATTGCCACTCATACAAACACATACACATACACCTATGCACTAGAGTGCAAAGGTGTCTGAGTGGATATAGCATAGCTTTTGTACTGGAAGGTAACCCTCCTCATACAAAATAGTATGCTTAGACTTTAAAACGTGTTCCACTGTGTATGTGTGCCGTACAGCACAGCACACACACAAAGTTATAAATGTTTAGAGAAAAGAAAACGTTTCTCCTTCTTTACGTCTGTCTTGAGGAGGTTATTTTTTGGCACAAAGGGCTGTCCACACATGTTGCTTGCACTACATTGTGATACTTTAGGCAACTTTCCACTGCAAAACATTTTTTGCACTGGAAAGTAAATCCCAAATTGGTAACTACATCAGAGCAAAGGGTTGATAAATCTGGCCATTAGTGTGTGTGCTGGCGCGCCCAGCCTTCACCCTCACTATCAGGCAGATGGTGGCAATTACATTGAAAAATAATCTCTGTCATTTCCCTCACCCGTACTTCATCTCACCTCATCTACCATAACGCTTTCTCTTAACATCTCTTTAGCTCTATATATACGTGTTACTTCATCCCCTCTATTGCAGCTCTCTCTACCTCACCCTTGTCTACATCACCTCACAATTATTATACTCAATATATCTCATTCAATGTCATTTCTCTGTACCTCTGTGCTATAAACTTACCCTTCTCTCCAGCAGACTCTAAACCAACCTCTCTATTGCAACTTTATCTACCACATCGTTTCCATTGTATCTCACTGCTCTTTTGCCACCCCACATTCTTCTATTTCTCCTTCACCTACTTCACTTCTGAAACAAGATCATCTTTAGCTTTACCTTACATCTGTCTCTCTCCATTTCCACTTTACCTCTCCTCTACCGCTCTTTCTCTCTGCCTCACCAAATTCATTTCTTTCTTTGCCTAACCTCTGCCTCACATCTCTTTACACCATCACGCACTCTCTCTCTCTCTCACTGTCTAACCTCTCAATTTACCTCACCATTAGTTCACTACCTCACCACACCACCTTCCCTTTTATCTCCGTTTCTTTTACTTATCTATGTATCTTACTCTTTTCTGGTTAGTTTTAATTATCCACTCCTACCTCTTTTTCTATATTATCAACTTCCTTCTCTCTCTATCTCTCCTACACAGAAACATCTCTCTCTCTGGAGCTTCTTCTCCATTTCAACTCATAACCTCCACTTCAACTTTCTCGGTTATCCTCTTTCTTGATAGATCTCTCTACCTCACTGTCAGAGGCGGCCGGCGCTGGTAAGTGCAGTGGAGCGGGCGAGGTTGGAGGGGGGAGAAGTAGACAGACGATGGAATAGTTAAAGTTTAAATGCGCAGGCACATCCGTTCACAAGCTCGCACCTTTTCCTGCGCATTCGTGATTGTGCGATGCTTTCAGAAAGATCTGCTTGGAAAATCGCGGATGTCGAAATCAGAGCTGCGGTGAGAGATTGTGCCATGTGCAGTCACCACTGACGTGAGACTCCACTGAGTCACCAAGACTAATTAAAAGCAAGATTATGCCCAGAGTGAGAGATTCCCTCCAGTGAGTGTGCCCAAGGTGCTTGGAATGGCATTGAAACCAGGAGGACAAAAACGCTATATACTTACATTTAATTTCTGCTCCGATGAGCAAGTGTCCTGCTGCGGCCCCTGCAGGCCGCCCGTTCACATCAGCTCAGCGGCACCAATAAAGGGCCCTTTTCTCCTTGCCCCTCATGCTGCACTCCTAACACACACATAACCCCCTCCCCCCGAAGCTCTCAGTTCTGTCCCACCATGAAAGCAGCCACAGTGGCAGCTACGTTGCCCTTAACTACTCCTGCCATGCTCGCCCTAGTGACGGGCAGCGACGCTCACAGCGCCTAGCTCTTGTTCGTGAGCCACGTCCTTCTACAAGGCACTCCCTTTCCTCAGACGCAACACACCCTCTGCACATGAAAAGGGTGCAGCGATGCTAGCTGGCCCCTTCTTACTACTACCACCTCCTACCGAAGGAAGGGCACGGTTATCCCAGCTCTGTGACGCCCTTTGAGGGTAAGCTCTCCGGGCACTGCGCTGGTGACAGTCTGAGTGAATGTCGCATCCCTTGCCCCCTCCTCCGCAGCCCATCGAGGTTTGGCCCTTTGAGGATACATTTCGCTAAAGTTGGCCGCCTCACACACCAGTGAAGGGCACCTTTCCCTGGCCCTCCTCCCCACCCCCTCCCGTGCGGTGCGCCCCAGGCGCTCTCCGGGCCTGCTTGCCTCCTCACACTTCAAACCTCCCTTCGTTGCCCGAGGAGGCTCTCAGAAAGGGCTTTTCTTTCAGTCTTGCAATCTCAATGAAAGCTTGTGACACAAAACACCAACAAGCATTTGCAATGCAATAGGTCTCGCATGTACGCGAGTTTAAGTTATTGGCATTGTATATAACAATGCCTTTTATATATTTTTTTAAAACGGAAACAAAAATAAAAGGCATTGTCATTTGCAATGTCAATAGCTCAAACTCACGTAAAAGCGAGACCTATTGCATTGCAAATGTTTGTTTTGTACGGTGTGTTTTTGCAGAATGTCTCTCGGTCTGTATGATACCCTGCCCTTAAGAGGATGTATATTTTTATGTGTGCAACAGGTGTACTTCTGCAGTGCACCTTTACTGTTTTGACGAGTCTACAGGAAGGTGTCTGTGCAGGGTGGGGGTCGGGAGGGGCGGTTTTGTGTGTTGCACAGGCTAGCGCTGGTCTGTGCAGGCGGTTGTTTGAAGTTTGCAGCCTGTAAAGGTCTTTACAGAGAGGACACCAACATTTGCACAGTTTACGAACTTTTTTAGGCAGGGATTGTGACTTCTGATGTGTTCCTTCAGCGCTCCGAGTAGCAGTGGCCTGTTCTCTTTCCCCAATTCTTCCGGCGTATCCCCCTTCCAGCGGAATAGCTCATCCGAAGCCTGGTTGGCACTCACTCCTGTGGCCAGGGCTGCTGGAGTGAGGTCAAAGGGCGATCCAATGTTTGCAGGGCGTGTGTACATGTGTTCATTACATGCATTCATCTTTGTGCCGACTGTCACACTCTGAAAGGGCGGTGATTTATTACGCAAAAAGAAAAAAAATGCCTTTCGGCAGCATCTCTGCGAGTGCGCAATTAAGGATGTGTGTGTGATCCTGCAGGATGCGTCCAGCCTGTGTGCACGATTCTTTTTTCCTACAATGGAATTCCAGCTACCTGCCGTTAGTAGGGACGGCCCTTTGGTGAGCTAGAGGACACTGTATGCGTGTCACTGTACGTTAAATGTGTGTATGCCTGCAGGGTCTGCCGCGGTGTGTCTGCAGGGAGGGATTGTCTGCCTGCGGGATCTGTGTGTATTGTTCCATTACTTTGCATCATATTCATGTTTGTGCTGCCTGTCACGCTTTGTTAACAGTCCTTGCTTGACCTAGAATGCAGATTATGTAGGCAGGCAGAGACGTTTTAACCCATGGATAAAGAGTGAAATTGCCCAGGGCCGCCAATCTTCCAGGGCCCCCGAGAAGGTGAACTTTCTCTCTATTTGGCCTTTATCGATTCTATTTTTCTTTCCAAACCGCTCTCCTGCTCTCTGTCTACCTTTACCTTCGATACTGTATTCATGGACCCAGTGTCATCTTAAGGATGGTCGTGTCTCCGGCAAAAACCATTTCAAGTACATGTGTAAGAACTAAAAGCTTAACATATAATTCAGTGATGTATGGCATCGAGCACCCTTAAATTAAAGAGAAATGGGAAATTCATTTCCAAGCTATTTTGAACAGGGGCCCCCAAAATACGTCTTGCCCGAGGCCCCCAACATCGTTAACATGACCCCTGTGTATCTTGCAGGTCTGTGTGTCGGTGCGTAGTCTACTCATTATGTAAACTCCCGTGTGTTTTATATATTCATTTGTGAATAGTTCTTGGTTGATTCATTGTATGTTTGTTGCATCTTGGCTTTCTACCCTCCCTTTTGGGAGGCTCCTTAGTGAAATACACAATTCTTAGTCATGGCCATCAACGTTAAGCCCATGAATACACCGTGCATTCCTGTGGTGACCATGCACCGGATAACAGGGACGTTCCTCTGTTGCTCTGGTGTCTCTGTTATTTCCAGTAACCTCACTCCTTCTGTTCACTGATTATCTTTTTATGGATCGGTCTAATTTTTTTCCTGAGCCAGTACCGATTTTACAACAGTTTGTGCAAATGGATTATTTTTTTCTCTCAGGTAATGTTTTATTAGAGGCCAAGAGGCCCTTTGTTTCACAGGATCCAATCATAATCGTAAACAATTGAGTTACTACTTGGAATGTGCAAAACACGTGTAATCGGCGTGAGTAATTACGCAAAATTATGCCAAACTGACACGCAGTTGCGCTTAATAATGTGAAATGCTGTTATGTTGTTTTGCACCAAATTCATCCTTGCGCTGTTTGCGCAATGATGCATTTAAACAAGAGCGCCATTAACAGCAGCCACTCGTGTTCCGTTGTTCCTGTACCGCAAATGGTGCCAGTCATGGTAAATGTTTACGGCACTATTGCATAATTACGCAAAGTGGCGTAAGGCCGTTATTTCAGGATTTTGCATAGTGCATAATGCAAAATCCTGAACTATGCTGACCTAACATAAATTTAGCTCAGTCCTACTTAATGCACCCATTGCTGTGAGGTCTGTTAGTACCCTTTATTTCACAGGTTCCAATTCTAGTGAAATAGGGCAAGACGTACAAAAATGAATTTTTGCATTTCCTAAATAGCGACACCATAGGAATCGCTATTTAGGAAATGCAAAATCATATGTATGAAATTAGAGATTTCCTAACAGCGATTCCTACATAGTAGGAATCGCTGTTAGGAAATCACAAGCACGAAATCCCATGCCATTCGTACCAATGGGCGGGTTTTGTGTTTCCTAAATAGCAATTTCCAATTAGGAAATCGCTGTTTAGGGAATGCTAAACCAAGGATGGCTATGAACATAACCTCCCCATAATGCACCCCAAAACTAGTGGTTCACATGTAGAGCACACATATTCCCTAAGGGCATATATGGGCTCTATTGCACTTTAAAAGAAGCATTTGTAATGCAATCGGTTTTGCCTTTGGGACCTTGTAAGTGTTTAGCCAAAGCTATTGGCTCCGTCAACGTGTTTAAGCTACCTGACGTAAGCGATCAGTGGTCACAATGGAAACAGTCCTATTTGCGTAAGAGTTCTCCAGCTATTTGGCAGACTTCTACCGTTATGAATTACAGGTAGATTTATTAGCAAAAGATGAGTTTGAGACTAGACAATGGCACGATCTCGCTGAATGCAGTTTCTCCACTGGAAATGGGGGCGGGGAGGCAATCCAGAATGACACTTGCGCACTTCCATGAAACATTATTGGAGTATTAAATTAATGTGTATTGAAATCTGCCAAGAGGGACCCCCAATGTAAATGGCACCGGAATGATACTTCAGTGAGCCCATGGGATGATGAGATGTATTCTAACAGTGCCACAAATGGCGGGGACAGGGCAGAGAGAGTCTGTTTTAACATTTATGTGCACAGTGTGCTATTTCACAAAAATGATAAATAAACGTACCGGGAAAGCAAATTTGCTTTAAAAAATAAACAAAAACAATTTCCTTTCAGGTGTCTGTAACAGCAACGGATTCCTACCCACCCGTTTGTGGCCTTTTTAGAGCAATACTTGTGTTTGCCAAAGGCGGTAGAACACGGTTTATTTACCCATGTCTTGACATATGTTCAAATTTTGAGTAACTTTCTATGACGTTATTCCAGTTGGAGAAGCAGTGCTGTGTTATTGAGCTTGTTTTGTTTGGCAGGTAGTGCTGGGCAGATGTTAACAGCCAGAGGTGTAAAATTCAACTACAGGTGAAGATTCGCAGTTATACTACTAATTGTAATAAATGTTTGTGAAGCAGCGTGCTACACGGCGATGCTTTCCAGGCTTGGCTCGTGGTGTAGCTACTGATGCCAAGCTGGCTCTCCCACGGAGGTGGATAATTGAAAGCGACACTAGGAGCGTGGGGATTGAAATTAGTCTGCTATACAAAGCATGTATTTGTCAGTTTTATTATAAAAAATAAAAATCGGATCCTGTTTATGAGCCAAAACAAATACTTTATTTAGCTAGTAGGTGGGAGAGATGAATGTATAGACAAGATAAGTAGATTTTTGTAGAATTTTGTCCTTTGAACAAGTAGATAATTTAAACATTTCCACAACCCGATCAAGATGACAGTCCTTTACTTTGATCCCTTCTCATTTGCTAGCTAACACGAGCGACCAACAACTGCAGAACCTTTTTCATCGTGGACAGAAAAAAAGCAACACGCATTTGCAATGCAATAGGTCTCGCATTTGCTAGAGTTGGAGCTATTAGCATTGTAAATGACAATGCCTTTTATTCATTTGTTTTGAAAACCTGCAAGTGGTGCATAAACACACACTTTGTACCTATAATCCTTGATTACGAGAAGCAAGGCTGTCAGTAAAAGAGACTGCCAGCTTTGCTTCTCATAAGTAAGGACTATAAGTACAAAGTGCTTGTTTACGCACAGCTTGCATGTTTTCAATCGCATAAATAAAAGGCATTGGTATTTACAATGCCAATAGCTCAAACTCTCGCAAATGCGAGACCTATTGCATTGCAAATGCTTGTTAATCATAGGAGTTATATAGCTGCAATAGTTCTGTCGGGGAAATACAATTGCTTTGGGATGTTCACAATATGAATTACATTACATGTAACATGTATCCATGATTCAGGAAAAGAAAAGCAAAACACCCAAGCGAAAGTTTCAATCAATATTTTAAGAAGTAATAAATAAGTGAGGCTACAATGGTACAATTGAAAGAAATGTGAAAGAGGGGTGACATGTAGAAGTAAATACAGACAATACACTTAATACACTCAATATAACAAATAAAGTAATAGTTGGGAAGGTGCGATTTTTGGTCAAGTCCATATGATTGATATGATATGAATACATATACCCAGGTTCTGAGGGATACAGGGTTACCCCATTATTTTTCATAAATGTTAATCATAGGAGGGCAATTTTTTTTTTTTTAAATGAAGGAGATAACCGCTAACCCACCTCCTGAGAGGAAAAACATGCCATTTTGTATTTCCACATTCTAAAACAGCACCTTCTACAAGATAGCAGAGAAATGCAGCTTTCAAAAGAAGAATTTCTAAAAACAATATCTTTCACACGAGGTGCAGTGAGCCCAGAGAAATCTCGGCAAAACACGATTCTGAAAAGTAGACAGCCTTGGAAATGCCCGGTGGGGAAGCGAATCGTCCAGCATGGTTTTCCAACTAAACTGATGAAGCTGTTGCCGCTGGTAGGGACTCGTCTGTAGTGCCTAATAAAGCATCACTAATTCATGATCTAGTTCAAAGCCATCTCAAGATCATATTTCTTCACTGCCACCTGCTGAAGTCTGGGAAACGAGTAATAACCGACATTCCAGACTATACTGAAAATAATGATGGTGGACTCCGCATCCAAGCAGGGTTCGGTCTTGGGATGAGGAGGGAGTCTGATGCGGGCAGAACCTCGACTGACCTTTGAATATTTGCTGGTTGCATCAGCACCACTGTCCACAGAGGAAGGCCGGAGTGCTGTGCATTTATGAAAACATGGAATCCAGAATTTAAGGGCGTCTGTTGGCGTCAAGCATTTTACTGCCCCAAGGAGTTTCCATTTCCTAAATTCGAAAACAACGTAGAAACAGAATTCCCATTCAAACAGCGGACAGGGAGACGTAACATATCAACGGATAGCGAAGCCTTTTCCCCCCTAGACCCTCTTAAGTGACAGAGAGAAGTGCCATGGGCAAAAGCCTCCCTTCCTTCCTAGTGCCACCATGAAAGCAGCCACTTAGCTGCAGTGTCAGGCATGCCCTCCCCCCCCCTCCCCCTCAGCGGATGCAACAAGAGACTGAAAGACATGCTGGGAAGCACAACTAGTGGTTTCAGTAATGGAGGAGTTGTGAATGTAACAACCTGCAAAGAAAAAGCTGCCAAAGTATCAATCAAAACAGCCCCGAGGCTAAAGAAAGAGCAAGAGATGGAGTATGTATGTCCTTTCCATACTATTTCAACAAAAACATTTGCTGAACAATTCTTAAACTACTGATTTGGAGAAATGTTGTGAAAAGCTTTCTAAATTTACCAGGTAAAGGCTGCAAAGAGAAAACTCGAGTATTGGGAGGGGGTGGCAAATGGTGTGCACTTTTGCGGCCGCTTTGATGTTCTCAGTGGCCGCGCGGCTCACTGAGAACATCAAAGCGGCCGCAAAATGATCACGCAGGCTGCCAAATGGTGCGCGCGCCCGGCGCACATGCACTGTAGTTGGCGGCCTGAAAGCACTGGTTTGCACTTCCAAATCCCCTTTTACAAAAGCTCTCGCGAGAGCAGCGCTAAAGCGCTGGCTCAGGCGAGACCTAAAAACGGAGTAAACTGTGAAATGCACATTTCTGTCAAACTTACTCTTGTGAATAGTTCACACATGGTATGCCAATAATTGGAATAAAGTTACAACAAACAAATGATGGACGGAATGCTGACAATGCAGACATTCTCCCCCAGTCAAGAGATCTGGGTTAAATCCATCGTTCTATCCTGGCAGATGACGGCTGATAGCCAGAAACCAGTCCTAGGATGCTTGATTCCGGTCCAGGGAAGACATGGCTTGGCAGTTCGGGCTGGACTGTTCCCATGAGGCACAGGGTCAAGACTGATTTGCATATGGCCATGTCTAAACTGGGGTGGTGTAGTGGGCAAAAGAACAATGGATTTAACCCAGATCTCTTGACTGGGGGAGAATGTATGCATTGTCAGCATTCCGTCCATCATTTGTTTGTTGTAACGCTTTTTGCGCCTAAGTGGGATGGGTATTCCCAGACGTGGGACCCGTGCTCACTACGCCACTGGAGTCAAGCTATCCTGGCTGATGACGGCTGATAGCCAGAAACCGGTCCTAGGATGCTTGATTCCGGTCCAGGGAAGACATGGCTTGGCAGTCCGGGCTGGACTGTTCCCATGAGGCACAGGGTCAAGACTGATTTGCATATGGCCATGTCTAAACTGGGGTGGTGTAGTGGGCAAAAGAACGATGGATTTAACCCAGATCTCTTGACTGGGGGAGAATGTATGCATTGTCAGCATTCCGTCCATCATTTGTTTGTTGTAACGCTTTTTGCGCCTAAGTGGGATGGGTATTCCCAGACGTGGGACCCGTGCTCACTACGCCACTGGAGTCAAGCTATCCTGGCTGATGACGGCTGAAAGCCAGAAACCGGTCCTAGGATGCTTGATTCCGGTCCAGGGAAGACATGGCTTGGCAGTCCGGGCTGGACTGTTCCCATGAGGCACAGGGTCAAGACTGATTTGCATATGGCCATGTCTAAACTGGGGTGGTGTAGTGGGCAAAAGAACGATGGATTTAACCCAGATCTCTTGACTGGGGGAGAATGTATGCATTGTCAGCATTCCGTCCATCATTTGTTTGTTGTAACGCTTTTCGCCCTAAGTGGGATGGGTATTCCCAGACGTGGGACCCGTGCTCACTACGCCACTGGAGTCAAGCTATCCTGGCTGATGACGGCTGATAGCCAGAAACCGGTCCTAGGATGCTTGATTCCGGTCCAGGGAAGACATGGCTTGGCAGTTCGGGCTGGACTGTTCCCATGAGGCACAGGGTCAAGACTGATTTGCATACTGGGGTGGCGTAGTGGGCTAAAGAACGATGGATTTAACCCAGATCTCTTGACTGGGGGAGAATGTATGCATTGTCAGCATTCCGTCCATCATTTGTTTGTTGTAACAATAATTGGAATAAAAGTACGTTTACGGGAGTATGAGCTTTACACAAAGAAATCTGTGACCTGTATGCATTTCTGAGGCATACATACTTCTTCGGAATTTGTGAATCCCCAAAAAGTTGAAGAGGTCCACAATGCAAAGATTTCCTCATTTTTAACACTGTTTACGAACAATGCGCAAACTCCTCAGCAAGGTACAGTGAAAGCTAGACCTTGCTCAAAAGATCTCATAGTATTGCACTGGGTAGAATATATATATATATATATATATATATATATATATATATATATATATATATATATATATATATATATATATACACATACTCGCACTCCATAGTTGGGATGTTAACAGAAAGGTTTATTGTGGTAACGGGTTTCACACGAATCTTCATGGCCAAAACTGAATACACTTTGGGCTCAACCATCTTTTTAAAGAAAACTAAAAATAGGAGTAGACAAGGAACAAAACCCGGAAGGGCTTGCTCCTCAATGATATGGACATAGAAGACAGATGTCTTCAAGTCATACACAAGCTGATATACAATATTGAAATATACATTATGATTTATAAAATGCATGGCAAAGTAATTCCAAATTTATAATCCCATCCTGGAAATAACATACATTTAGAAAAATTGTAAACATGAATTTTACACGACAAGCCAATTTGACAGAAACCCCTCAAAACCCATTTCTCATAGGTGTAAGAGCAAATCAAAAGTAGCTAGTGTGTTGACAATGTAACGACCATGGGCAAAAAAATGTCTGGTAAAAATAGAAACCCCCAAGAGAGCAAAATCAGGCTAGTGCATGTGTTACAGTATTGTAGAGTTGCCCAAGGGGGATCATTAATAAATGCTGAAACCCTTGGAGGGGAGACAAAATTCCGGTCAAGTGCCCATGCTAATACATACCAGAGAAACTTCTCGCTCGGGAAATGTCAACATTCAAAATGTTTGTCACATTGCATTCCAAATGACAAAGAAACAGCTGTTGTATAAAAAGTAGAACAATAATAGTGAAGGAGATACAGTAAATCAACAACACATTGAAGTCATAGCCACGTGGCTGGACATAGAAGAACCTAGCTTGAGCACATCATTACAAAAAATGTGAAACTTGTTAGCATCTAGTAAATATTTAAACAATCACAGAAACTGGCAGGACAATAAAACAGAAAAGGATGTGGTCATAAAGAAAAAACTGAAATAGAGGAGCTTACATTTCCATATGGTAAGACATAAGTCTTCCAAGGCAAGAATGTTACACATCTACCAAAACTGACAGGAATACTCTAGTTAAAAATGCCTCAGAGATGGGATACTAAAAGGAACAAACATTTACAATGCAATAGGTCTCGCAGTGACATTGTTTTGAGCTATTGGCATTGTAAATGTTATTGGGTTTTTTTCCCTTCGTGAAGCATTACTCAAATGGTGTAGTGCAAAATGGCAATAGCTCACTTTGTTGTAATTGCGAAATCTATTGCATTGCATTTGTACTAGTGTGAGTTTTGTATTGTAAATGGTACTGGCTTTTATAAATGTTTTTTTTATCACATTAATCTAATGCATTAAAAAGGTTAATCCCCCAGGCCTCAGGACAGCAAAAAGCGATTATTATGGGCACTGCCTGCTCTGCTTATGAGGACTGCTGCAAAAGGCAAAGGAACCACTGGTCCTTAATGAAGTGCTTCCTGTTGCAAATGGCCACTGTATGCTCTGCAAACCCATTGAACCAGAGTATTTTCCCAGTAAATATCAGTTATCCAAGGGGGTCCTACGTGATTCACAGTTTGTTGCGTGCGAGGGAGGCTAGTCAGGTTCGCATGGAGAAATGTATGAATTGAGCATGGGCAGTACAGCCAACTACTGCAGTGGCGCCGGGCTGGATATGTACCAGAAAACTCCCCAATGGCAGCCCCTTTGCTCCCGCCTAAAGTAACGGCCTCACACACAAGAGCTACATATCTTAAAGTTAAAAAAAGAAAACTCTGCACTTGGCTTGCCTTCATGTGACATCTCTGCCTTAGGACAGCCAGGGAGACTCTTGGGAGTGTCAATGGCATTTGCTGTGTTCGTTTTAACCTTTCAGCTTCAAGAGAATTCCAATGGATTAGAGAAAATGACAGAGAAAAACAAGCATTACACGGACAGACCTAAAAAACAAATTGCCCCTGCGTGCACAGACTCGGACGAAATGAAAACAAGACAAGTAACAGATAGCCCCCCTAAAGATAAGAAATTACTTTGCGACAGCAGCAAAGCAGACAAGCCTGTCCGGATGGGCCGTCTGAAAAAGAGAAAGGGCAGCGACTACAAAACCCCATTTTCAATGGCAGGCCACCATTTAGCATAAACGGTGACGCCAGTCAATGAAAATGAGGGGCGGGGCTTCAAGACCCTTTTTCAAAACTCCTCTCTAACTATATGTCTCGCCGAGCGATCAGCGCATGCGCTGCAACGCTAGGCGAGACCTAAAAAGGAGAGAAGAAATACAGTCTACACTTATCCTATGCAATATTAGCCGATATGCACGTGTAGCTCCTCATCCTCATTCAAACTCCCTGGGGATTTACTACCAAGCAGGACAATGCATTCTGATTCCAAAACCCTAAGTTTCTGCTCCCTGTCTCCTCCAGGGACACTGGGCAGGATCCTGTCAACACCAAAGAAGGATAAGAGATCAGCATTTTTGTTATGAACATTCGCCCACTGCCTAGCCACTGGGTAACTCTTATCCAAATTTCTGATTGCTCGGTAATGTTCCAGAACCCTCTTCTTCACAAGCCAGATGGCACTGACAACATAGTTCAAGCCACACGGACACATCAACACATAAACAACAATAAATACATTTGTTGATAAAACGTTTCCTTCCAGTGGGTAATGGAATTCTCCACGATTTTTACTGTTCTCGCAGGCTTTGCACCTGCCACACTTGTGGAAACCCCTCTGTTCTCTCAGCCAACCACCTCCCAACATGTGTGTGTTCACTTAACTATGTGCAAGATGGTCCTTCAGAGATTTACGATATGTGAACTGAGGATAGGGTGACATAATGTTCCCAATGACTGGATCTGACCTGACCAGGGGTCAGTGTTTATTAATAATGTTCCTTAAAGCACCTGATTCATTGTTGTATGTGGTGATCAGTCTGACAATATGTGGATCCCGTGTTTTCTTCACTTTATGGGCCAAAAGATGTTCTCTTTGTGTTTATGCTACTCTTTTATGGCCTCCTTCATGATTTTGTATGGGTATCCTCTAGCTCAGAACCTCCAAAACATACTGCCTTCTTCCTTTTGGAGACTGTGTGTGGTGCTACATGCTCGTTTAGCCCGTACAAGCTCTCCGTGCGGGATACTACACTTCATCTTATTCGGGTGATGGCTGTAGGCGTGGTGAATACTATTGCCTGCCGTTTCTTGGCGGACAAGGCTAGTTTTTATCTTACCATCGATTACTTTGACCGAGACGTCAAGGCAATCCATTTCCGTTTCATGTATTTTATGTGTGAATGACAGATTCAGGTCATTCTGTGAGATGTGTGTAGGGAAATCAAGTAACTCATTACTTGCACCATCCCAAATCACAAAAAGAATGTCAATATAACGGGACCAAAAACTGATGTGACTCGTCCATCTCTCATCCGTCCAAATGTGTTTCTCCTCCCGCAAACCCATTAAAATGCAGGCATAACTGAGAGCAAAACAGCTTCCCATCGCAGTCCCCACTAGTTGGTGGTACCATACATCATTAAACACAAAGAAATTATTCTCAAGGCAAAAATTAAGCACCTTCAGCAACATCATGGGATGGTCAAATCTGTGCAAAGGTTTGTCTTTCCTTGGATTTTGTTACATTGATTACGGGTCCTGCACCCGCATACTCACGCCAGCCCTGCAAGAGTGGATGCAACAGGCGAGCTTGCAGGAATATATATATATATCAAAAGTACATTCCCAAAGTGCTGTCTGCTAAAGCAGAACACAGACTCCAAAATTGTGCTGGTATTTAGATGTTTATTCTTTTATTCCATAACATTAAATATAAAAGAACCATAAAAAGCTCATCACTTGTTACAAACACAGTGAACTGATCATGTTCCTCACTGAATGGTGTCTACAGCACAATTTCTTTATGTTTGATAACAAAGTGTACCAGCAGCTCAGGGGTGTTTGCATGGGAGCCTGCTTTTCCCCAAGCTACACATGTTTACATGTGGGCTGGTGGGAGAGGCGGGTTCTCATAACAAGACACTCTGATACATGGAATAATAACATCAGGTGCTGGCTTTGCTACATTGATGATGTCTTTGTGATCTGGAGGGGCAGCTTGGAGAGTGCCAAAGCGTTTCTATCAGAGATCAATAACAACGAGTTAAACCTAGAGTTTAATGCTAGTATGAGCACAGTCTCTGTTGAATTTCTGGATGTCAAGCTATATGTATCACATGGCACACTAAACTCTACACTACATAGAAAGACCATGGCTGGTAATTCCACTCTACACGCCTCCAGTTTCCACCCCAGACACCTTATTGCCAGCATCCCCTATGGCGAAATGGTGCGCTTGCTTAAGATTTGCAGTTCCACTAGTGACTTGATTTCCTGCCAAAGGGATGCACGTCAGATTCAAGGCACGGGGTTACGCTGAAAGAGAGATCATCGCTGCCACCAATAAAGCTAACTCAACACCCAGGGAGGTACTCTTGAAGGGCAGGCCCACCATGAGTCCCAATGACACGGATACGCAGAAGGAGCTTACTAGCCCTGGTACTGTCAATACCCGCCTGATCATCACTCATAACACTGAGGAGCGCGCCATTAGGTCCATTATTAACAAACATTGGGGTATCATCAAAACTGATCCTACCCTTGGACCGATGGTAGCTCAACGCCCTGATATTACATTTAGGAGGGCGGTCTCCATGCATGATGCTTTGGTTAGAAGCAGTTCTGAAGTCATCACCAAATCCAACTGGCTAGCTGACATAAAAAGGGTTCTTCAAATGCAACAGCTGCAGGGCCTGCAAGTTTGGAGTTAACGTTAGTCAGATCACTTCTACGTTCCGTGCAGAGCCCTTGACCATCAAACATAGACTTACATGCAGAACTGAAAATGCAGTTTATGTACTTGAATGTAAATGTGGCCTTAAGTACGTGGGCAGCAGCAAACTACAGGTACATCTACGCATGCTTTAACACCTCAGGGCGATGGTCAACAGTGCCCCCACGTACCCTGTTGCACGACATTTTAAGGAAGTCCACAGCAATAATCTTGAACACTTGAAGTATTATGGTGTGGACTGTGTACCCTCACTCAGACGTGGAAGTAATTGAGAGAAACGACTCCGTCAACTAGAAACTAGATATATTCTCGAACTGAATACCAAGGCTCCCGCAGGGCTCAACATGAGTGATGACCGTCACAATTTCCTGTAAAGTTAACTCAAGTGTTGCACCCATTAGCTGGTCTCTCAATTATCTCCGGGGCGCTTCATGTTGATGCTTCACCCTTATTGTCTTAATAGTTTCTGTGATACTATTTGTTCATATGTCTTGCTACCTGAACTTTGCCTACAGATTGCCTGTATTTACATGTGTAAGTTCCACTATGTATGTGCACTAGTAGTGACTATGTAACTCAGTTCGACTGTTGCTTCAGGGTTTTCCCTCCATGCGCATCCCACACCAGTGACTATGTGGTTCCGGCTGGAGCCCAGTCACAGACTCAGAGCTGCCCTTTTGCCTTTTTTGACATACGCTGCACATCATAGTTTAGATGGGAGGACATTTTTCTCGGTTGGCTTTTAACTCACTTGAACACCTTACGTACACTCGACACGCCATTATTAACTGTTGGTTACATCCCCACTTTCAGTCGTTAAGCACTCTCCCTCACACACATTCAGCACTCCAGCACTTTCCCTGTTTCCCCTATCCCATTGGGTTCCTCCCATATGGATATCCTTTTGGGTTGTGTTCTTCGAGTACGACTTAATTTTTACTTTGGGTAACACCACTCAGGTATTTTCGTTGCTGACCAGACAATGCGCATTTGTGCAGATAGTATCTCACAATGACCTTGAATGACCGCTGATTTAGGCGTTTATCTTTCGACGTTCCCCTACGTGCCTGTTCCCAGTCTGCATGACTCTCGGGCCTCTTCATGGACTCTGCTTCTATCATTGTGTGTGACAATTGTTTCCACGCAGCTTTCTAGCTTATCAGAGTCTTTCTACCATAGGACTCTCAGTGAAGTCTGTGACCGTGTTTTACCCGGTGTGGTTCTATTCAAAAAGGGTTTTTTCTTTTGCCAATATCTTTAACGCCGTTTGACGAATCTTCCTGAAATTTTCAAAACTAATGGGGCCCTTCAGTTAGCTTCTGTCTTGAGAATTTCGGGGTGATTCGTCAGGCAGGGGCCGAGAAAATAGGGGGGGTCACAAAACGTGTTTTCTCCCTTGTTAATTTCCATAGATAACTTTAGACAAAGCTACAGCTTGAACTGATGAACGGAATTACACCAAATTTGGGAAAAAGGAAGCTCTTGGTTCAGAAATGGTGTAAATCCACTCAGGAGTTCCTGACAAATTAAAAAATAAGAAATATTGATATCTGGTGACCGCAGTGGATCCGCGAACCCTCCAGTGCACAAGCTTTATTCTGATTGGCTGCCAACACTCTAAACCAAAAAGTGTTGGCAGCCATATTGTGACTTGGTAGAACCGAGTCACAAGAAAAAAGGACATAAAATAAGGCGGCAGGGTAGAAACACCCTGTCCTCCTGTCTGGTCAGGGGGTCCCACAGGGACCTCCAGGGGCAAGAAAAGCATTAAAACAAGCATTTGCAATGCAATAGGTCTCGCATTATTTGAGTTTAAGCTATTGGCATTGCTAAATAATGCAACTGCAATGGCTCAAACTTTAATAATGCGAGACCTATTGCATTGCAAATGCTTGTTCTGAAAGGTACTGTGTATTGTCATGTCTCTTCTCCTAATGCTGATGGTCTTTTACAGATAGGCGTTGACATTTTGTGTCTTCCAGCATGTCGTGGCTAAAAGTAATTTTCAGATTATTTTGGAGGACCGGTGGTTACTGTACTAGAAGAGTCGGATTTGAAATATATAAAATTTTATTTTTATTTCATTTTATGAGTTTATATATTGCATATCGTTGTTTTTAATGGTTGCAATAAAGCGTTCTTTTCCGCTTTTCTAATGGTTTTCATTATTCCATGTACATTTGAGATTGTGTTCGACATTCTAGGGAGTACTGTAAAAGTGGACATTTTCTGAAACATTTGCTGCAATTACAGAGAGAGATAAAGTGAGAGCAGCATAGGAACCATTTTTATTCAGGCACAGTCTGCTATTCTTTGAATGCAGCCTCTCAGCGCTTCCCTAATTTCATAAGTATCTCCGGAAATGCGCACACACGGTCGTGCAAACAACCTAGAAAGATCATGCAGAAAAATTATACTTTTTATCTTCATTCGAGAACTAGAGAAACATTTTATAAGTGACGTTAAGGAAAGGCCTATTTTCCGACCCTACAAATGCACAGAAACACGAAGGTTTCACTAGCCAGTGAGCATTCTGTACCTGTAAATTGGATTTACAATATGAAAAGCAGATCTACATTTGACAGAAAAGAAAGAAAAAAGTATGGTTTGATATGGAACTAAAACACATACATGCTAACACTCTCAATTTAGGCGGGAGATTTCTATTTTCTCGGCAGATTTAAAAAAAATATTTCCATACTTTCTATTCAAAGTCTAAGTCAATGGCCAAAATATAAATTTTGCTCTTTCGCGCTCGTGGAAGTTCTGACTTGTTGGCAGTTAGTTATGCACTCGGGAGGTGTGGGGAAACTAAAGATGTCGCAAGTATGATTTATTGTTAAACAGGTATAAATAATGGAAACTCAACATCCCACAATTAACAGTTTAAACTTTATCAGTTTTACAGTGCTGTCAAATATAGTGTAGACATACTGAACTGTATATCACCGTAAGCACTAATTCAGTGCAAAATAAAGGCCATATTTTCAAAAGAATTGTAAACTAGTGACAAGTCTTCATTTTAGAAGTAGTCTTGGCGCTATTTGTGTGAAGATTATAAAGATGTTCAGTGTGGTGAAGTCTCTGCCATAGATTTGTATCTCAGTGACTTAGTATGTTCTATTTTCATCTACAATATTTGTAGGGCTTTGATTATCAGCAGAAACTCATTCAGTTACTAAATGAAACCCAGGATTTCGCTCCTTTGATGGAGACATTCACTGTATCTGATCTAAGAATGCACTGTGTTTATCGTCTGTCTCTGCTGTGACCTTACTGTGACAGTGTGTCTTGTCCTTGTTCACTGTTATCCTTTATGAAGGGATTTGTTGCAGTCCACGAAGATGTGACCAGTTGAATGACAGCTCAATAAAGAGACTTTCAATATAAACAGCTGTTCTCAATGTTTTCATTTGGACGGCTGAGACTTATGCACAATTCACCACGGGGGTACAGTAAGGGAATACAAATACTACCACTTGCTAGTTAAAGCACATACAATCTGCAGAAACATGGTATAAATTGCTATAAGAAAGCACGTTGCTGATATTATTAATATGTGCTGAGAGAGCTCCACGCACAATGTGTGAGAGTTTGCTTCACCCCTTGGGGACCACCAGGTGTCCGAGTTAAGCTGATTGTTGTCTCGTGTGAGTGTGCCCCACACACAGCTGGGGGAATCGGACGCACTCCTGCAGGATACTCGCATACACGAGTGAGGTCTGACACCCCAGAGAGGAGGGCGGGATACTGATCAGGGTGAGGACTGGCGGAAGTGTGGGTGGCACAGTGTGCATGGGTTTGCTTCGGGTTCGAGGTGCTGCATGCAACACTTTTTTTTTTATTTACATGCATAGCTATTGTACAACATTCACCCTGTTAATAAACAGGGCCGGGGCACAGGACTGACTCTTCCTTATAAATTAACTTCGGGTGTAAATTGGCGCTGCATTGACTCCTATGCCCCCCCCACTCTGTGACTCCTCCTCACAGATGACACCTCTTGAAGGTTCTCTGAAGCACGGATTTCACACACCAGTGAATTCTGATTTATGGGAGGACGGGGGTGCTTTGGTGATGCTCACAGCTGCAGCCATATGGCTGTTTTTTTCACAGTTTTATAAAGCTCGAAGCCTCAAAATCGCCCCGAAGGTCTTGGAGGCGGTACATGAGCACCAGTTACATTACTCAAGGACACATTCATCTCTTGTTGTCACGGGGAGAATAAGTGATTTGCTCAGAATCACAGGATGTTGAGGCGACGCCCAGACTCGAAGCTGGTTTTCCCAGCTCCAAAGTCAGCAGCTCCGCCCGCTAGGCCACATCCTCTCACTTCTTGTATTACGATTCGTTCACATTTAACAGTATGATAACTATTTCCGCTCCAACACTCTACCATAATGCAGACTTCTTTTCACCCCACGTGAGGCTGAATGAACAATATTCAGGGCCTGTTCATGCACACAGTGGGGCACAGCACTAGTGAAATGTGCACACACAACACAAGCCACTCAAGTCCGCAGACATACATCAGTGACAAGACTTGCTACCTTCTCACGTGGTCACACAATAAACCACGGACCCCCTCCCTGCACCCCTGAGTCTGCGCTTGAATGGACGGATCTGAAGCTTCCATGGGTTTCTCACGCTGAGGCCCAGTCACCGACTGAAGGGACAATGTGAGGTGGAGTCCGGCCGAGCAGCAGCTGCAGAGAAGAGGGGGCAATGGGTGGAATGTGAGGAGGGGGGCTAAAGGTGGGGGCCGGGGCAATGGACGGAATGTGAGGAGGGGGCTAACGAGACGTGAGAGAGGCAATGAAAAAGAGCAGAGGGTTCATGCGTCTGCCAGAGTCACCCGAGAGCCCCCCGCGGACGCTGCTTCTAGCCGCTTTAATCCCAAAGAGGTAAACAGAACAAGTCCTTGTTATTTACAGGCCCACCAAGTACCACAAATGTGGCATGAGAATAATATATAGAATCACTTTCACAGCAGTCAGGACTAACTTTACCGTAGTGTAAACTTCTAGTGCATTGACCAAGGAGCTGTGTTTGTGCATACACTTCCTTGGGGATGTATACACATGCGTAAGGTGTAAGTGGCCGGCGGCCGCGCTGAAATGTGTATTCGGAACACACTGGATTTCAAACAGTTCGAGCAGAGTGCTTTTAGCCAAAACGTTTTCTAACGAAAAACTGCTGAAACACTACATTGCTTTTTTAGAAGCGCTGCGGCCCCAGCAATCAAAATAAAACAGCTCGTTTCTATATAGCTTCCAGTAAGGCTTTTTACTGCCGCCCCTCCCCCCAAAATAAAAAAAACTAATCTTTAAAAAAAAGCGGCACTGAAAGCGATCTATTGTAAAAAACAAAAAAAAGAAAAAACACGTCCTCAAGTGGTGCGCGTGCGTCACTGCGAGCCATATGTCTTCAATTATTGCGCCCGTGTCTGGGCCCGATAATTGAAGACATATGGGCTTTGGTGCGCGTAACAGACACCAATAGGCCATGGGCGGAACAATGCGCCCGCCTTTGGCCTATTGCGTGCTCTGTTTGAAAAAAACACGCACGCACAGCCCAATCACGGAACCCAAAAGGAAAAGCACACGCATGAGCGTGTGTGATTTCAGGGTCTGTTTCTAAACTCCCTACAAAACGGCTCGCCTGCGCGAGCACTGCTGCGCAGTGCATCACGAGGGGCGAGCCCTAAAAAATATATAATTTTGGAGTGATTCGCGCAAGGTATGTGAATCCGGCCGAGAAAAGAAAAAAATAAATAAATAAGCAAAGACTCCCGCGCTTCGTTTGTTTTAAAACCCCGGGTTGGCCAGGTCCCGGGGGTTTAATTTGTAGCAGGGGCCCCCCCTCCCCAGGGCTTTGTTTATTATGTGTGTGGGGCACGCGTCCCCCGCAGCCCTGGTGAGCACCACCTCCCCGGGGCATTGAGTGATAAAGATATGGGGGTCCATTGCGGACCCCCGGCACCAGGGACCACCACCTCCCGGGGGTATGTATACGTTGGGAGGGGGGCTGCGCAGCCCCCTGGAGCCCTCCATGGTCCTGGGGACCGCCAACCCCCCCCAGGGCCGGCTCCAGCAATGTCCCGGAGTGCCCACCCCCGGGGTATAGAAGTTTGCAATGGCAGGGCGTGAGAAATGCTCCCACCCTGCCATTGCAAACTTCTGCTTCGCTTCATGGAAGCGAAGCAGAATTGATGTTGGACAAGGGGATCTGCATGTTAGCAGCTTCCCTTGTCCAAAAGCAATGCCAGCTTCCGCAGGAGGTGGGGAAGACGGCTGCGAACGCGGGGGTACTGGGGCTCACCCCGCGGTGCCCAACGTAAGACCACGCCCCGGGGAATAGGGTCCCCGGGGCAGATATCGAATAATGGAAATGGGGCATGATTTTTTTTCCTTTCGATTTTGATCCACCTCAAATAACTAATTTAGTAGTATATAATTTAAAAGGTAGTGTTGCATTTGTGAAGTTGATTTATGGAGGCAGTGTGATTGGAGTTAATAATAAGATTACATTTGATAGTGTTAGTAAAAATATATAAATCAAAAGTTAACCCTGAAAAGTGTATTGTGTTGTAGTACATAGAATTCATGCTTTTGCAGATTCGCGACGGGTGCGCGAATCCACAAAAAATTTAAGAGTACGTTTTCATTATGAGTTTGTTGTAGCTACATGTAAGTGTGGATACACAGCTTTAGATTGTTGAGAAAGACTCTGTTCCCTTGCTCTGTGAAGTGTACTCCATCACTTCAGTAGACGTCATCCATATCAAAACATAGATTGTTATAGATGGAGCCCATTCTATTGTCTCTGAGGAAAGCAGAACAGCTTTACTGACATTCTTTCAAGCTTTCTCAATCTGTGGACAGAATTGATTTGACCACTTCCATTTCTGTCTTTGGCATATATATATATTAGAGTATACAAAGACAGTTTGAGGAAAAGCAACATCAATTGTGCAAAGGTATCCTTCATGAGCATTTACTGTCCTACTCCAGTCAACGTGCCTAGGTCATTGCCATCACAGTGCACAATCATGAGGTCAGGGGGCTGGAGATGCAAAAAGGTTTTATCCAAAGGCATCAATTGGTGCCACTTTAATCCTCTCTGTGAAATCCATTTAATATCCACATTTCGCAAAGCTACGTCTTTGTCAATACCTCTGTGTTCAGCATACCTTTTGCACCAGAAACTTAGCTGTGCCCTACAATCCATACTGTAAGCATCTTGAAGGGATGTCTGGAAGTAATGAGAATATGTCTGTAGCTGAGGTAGTCAGTTGTTAGAATGAGAGGTATCTAAAATGGTAGACAAGATGCTGTTTTGTTCATGAACATTGTATACTCAAAAAAAGGATGCATGTTACTTTCTTAAAAAAGCATGTTTCTTATTGGTTATTCAAAAATGTTTGAAAGGTACAGTAGATAGGATAAGGTAATATTTTGCAAAAGTCAACCACACCTGCTGTTTGCATGTGTAAGCTTGCGTGCTGAGCTTGAAAATATGGTGAACTTGTGACCTGCCAGTTCAGTCGAATGTTGCAGAAACTGTTACTATGGAAACTGGGATTAAGCAGAATGGGGGAAGGGTTGAAGGTTAACTGTGCTTTTAAAATATGAAATTGTAAGTTATGTAAAAGTGATATGGTATTAAAGTAAGATTTCCCAAATCAGTAGTATGTTTAGAAGTAGTGTGTTCTTAAAAAATAATAAGCATTATTAGTAATGGGTTTTTGAACTCCCTTGTGGATTTGCGGCTCCACCGCGACGCTTTAGTGAGGCACAGCTGTGGGGTCGAGACTCCTGAAAATTACTGAACCAGTTTGGGCACTTTTAGAAGTCAGTTGGTAAGGGTTAATATGTCTAACCTATAGAAATGTGTTTCACAATTTGAATTAATGTAGGAAGGAATAGGATTTGATTATTAAATTTATTTGTGTGGAGAAAGAGAGGGAACGTTTGCCATTACTGGTTTTACCTTGTTGAGAGTGGTTAATTACATTGATTGTGTGCAAAAGAAAATCTTTTATGAGTTTCTGATATTTCATATTCTACAATACTATTTGAAAGGCGAGTTACAAATTTGCATTATGTATTAGCTTTATTTTCTAACTTTATAAATTACTGAAGAACTGTGATGTTTGAAATATGTTATTAAATGTAGCGATGTGTATTGTAGTTTGTTAGTATTTAGAGAGGTCTGCATGGTCTTGTGTCTGAAGTATGTCTCTACTTACACATGTATTCTGATATGTGTTATCCATCTGAAGATGCTAGACGTGTAAAACACAGCTATACATGTACTTGTATGCTTCTTTTATATATGGTGTCACTAGCAAAAGGTACACACACATGCATGCACGCATGCTTTTAGAAATATGGGGAGACTTACAACAGAGACATGTGAAGGGTTGCTGCTTTGTATTTGGCTATGCTCAATACCTGAGTAGTAGTAGAATAGTGAAGCAGCAGCAGCAGAAAAGTGATGTTTAAGATAGGTCAGGTGAGGAATTAGTGATTATGCTACTTTGTAAGAGTCTGTGGAAAAGTTCACTTGAAAGACGCTACATAAATCTAGGTGTCTGTTTGAAATGTGAAGTGCAGTCTGTGAAGTTTTAAGGTCTTCGTGGTCTTGCGACTGCGGTATGTCTCTACTTGCAGATGTATTCTGATATGTGTTATGCATCTGAAGATACTAGACATATAAAACACAGGTATACACCTATTTGTATATTTCTTTTATATATGATGCTCCTAGCAAAAGGTACAGACATATGCATGCATGCTTTCAGGAATATTGTGAGACTTACAGCTGAGCCATGTGATGGGTTGCTGCTTTATATTTGGCTAGGCCTAACACTCTAAGTAGTCGCAGAATGGTGAAGCTGCAGCACAAAAGTGAGGTTTAAGACATGGGATTAGTGATTAGGCTGCTTTGTATGAGTCAGTGGAAAGGTACACTTGAAGTACGCCTCATAAATGTAGGTGTCTGAAATATGAAGTGCAGTCTCTCAAGTTTCATGGTCTGCATGGTGTTGTGACTGACGTATGTCTCTATTTACACATGTATTCAAAAGAAAATACAAATAAAAGAAAGACATAAATAGGTGTATAAAACACCATAAAGGCCTTAAAACTTGACAGATTGCACTTCACATTTCACGTAGACACTAAAAATTATGTGGGACACTTCTGTTTTACAAATGTAGCATATTCAAATAGATAACACATATCAGAATACATGAGTAGGTAGAAACATATCTACTTAGACACCTACATTAATGTAGCAAACTTCAAGTGTACCTTTCCACTGACTCATACAAAGTAGCCTAATAACTAATCCATCTCCTAACATGCCTAAAACATCACTTTTGTGCTGTGCTTCACCATTCTACGACTACTTAGGGTGTTGGGCCTAGCGAAATATAAAGCGGAAATCCTTCACATGTCTCTGCTGTAAGTCTCAGTATTTTCCTGAAAGCATGTAAATGATGTTGGCAAAGGGATTAGTGATTAGGCTACTTTTTATGAATTTGGGGAAAATGTACACTTTAAGTACACCGCATAAATGTAGGTGTCTCTTTCAAATGTAAAGTGCAGTCTGTCAAGTTTTAAGTTTAAGATCTGCATGGTCTTGTGATTGATGTAGGTCTACTTGCACATGAATTCTCATATGTGCTATGCATCTGAAGATACTAGATCTATAAAACACAGGTATACCTCTATTTGTATGTTTCTTTTATATATGATAGTACTAGTAAAAAGTACAAACACATGCATAAATGTTTTCAGGAAAATGCTGAGATTCACTCATGTGAAGGTTTACTGCTTTATATTTGGGTAGGCCCAAAACTGAGTAGTCGCAAAATGGTGACGCTGCATCACAAATGGAAGGTTAAATACATGTTGGCAGACGGTTTAGCGATTAGGGTAATTTGTATGCGTCTGTGAAAAAAATACAGGTATAGAACTATTTGTATATTTGTTTTATATATGGTGTCACTAGCAAAAAGTTCAGACACACGTATGGATGCTTTCAGGAATATGGTGAGACTTACAACCGAGACATGTGAAGAGTTGCTGTTTAATATTTGGGTCAGCTCAACACTTTAGGAGTTATTTTGAATTGGAAACACCAGTCTGTGATGTTTAAGGGACTTTATGGTTTGTGAATGACGTACGTGTCTACTTATACATCTATTGTCTGATGTATTATACACGTGAACCTGATTGGTTTGGGTAGTAGTAGAGAAATCCTTTAGTTCTGCTCTCTCATTCTGTTGCAGAGGTTGTGATGTCTTCTAAATGAAGGAATTGTGCAGTGTCTAACATAGCTTTGCAATGCAATTGAAGGGATTTGTTTATTTATAGCTAAGGATATTTGTATATAATTATTTTACTAATAAAAAATTATTTTGAGAAACTTTTAAAACTTTTTTTTCAGATATTCTCCATTATTAGTAAGAAAGATTGAGTAGGACAAGAAAAGTTAAAAGGAAAAGACAAGAAAAAAAACAGTACTATTTAAAGGAGAGAGTAAAGCAAAAATTATATAAAGTTCAAAATGAGACATTGAAGAAAAAGACTTCTGGTAAGAGAACTAAAGAAATTGTTAAAAGACTTTTAAAGGATGTAATGAATTTTCAAAATGTGTAAAAGAGATAGAAAAGTTGTACAACCAATCAGAAGGAAACAAAAAAAGGACATATTAATGGAAAATCATGTTATGGGAAAACAATCCATGTGGAAAGAAGGATGAAAGAATATAAAGACATTAGGAAGAGAATATATAAAAGTAGAGTGCTACAAAATGTATTGAAAGATTGTAAAAAATATCAAAGAAAAGCTTACAAGAAAAAGCAACAGATTGAAAGTGTAGTAGAAAAAGCTTTTGAATTTACACAAAAATTATTTATATTGGTATTGAAGAGAATGAAAACATTGAATAAAACAATGCAGTTTATGTAGGAGAAAAGCAAAAGAAAAAGACTGGTTAAAAGAAGTAACTTTTGCAAAATATTTACTGGTGAAGGGAAGCACTCTTCTAGTACTGAGCCTTTCTTTAAAGAAGAAAGCTATTTTCAACAAAATACATTATTTTATACAGTGGATACTAGTGGTCGATGTTATGAAGTGAAAGATGGTTGTCCAATTTCAAAAGAAAAGATGGTTCTTAGGAATGTGGAAGGAGTAATAGTTGAAGAAGTTCAAGGAAGTCGTACACAAGCTACGGTATATGGTGGGATTGTAGCAGCATTTGTAGTATTCGACAGGAATCTATTGACATATTATGAGTTTATTTTACGAAAGTATGCACAAAAAAAAAGTCTTAAACAGAAGATTAAGATGTTAAAAGGACTAGATCCATGTAAAGTAAGAAAATATACTAAATTGAGGGGTCATTCTCTGGCTTGCCTTTCAAGAAAAGTATGTCAAGGTACTTTCCATCACTTAAGAATGTTAGCAGTTCACCACTCAGAAATGCGTAAGTTAGTAAGGAGACTATACTATGTAAAAAGTCCTGCATTACGTTTAAGTGAAATGAACACAGCTCTTTCGCATGGTTCAGTATCAGATGTAAAAAAAGTTTGTGATGATATCCAGTTTCCTTTCTTTGGTTCACAAGAGGAGTATAGAGAAAGTGAGAGCTTGATAAGTGTACATGTTGAAGAACAGGTGGTAGATATTAGTACTGACTAGTTTGCAGAAGAAATTATAAAGTTTAAGACAGTTTAATTTGAAAAACCAAACTATGTTTGTATTTGTTGTCGACGTACTCACTATAGAAGTCAAACAAGGAATGTCGATCTATGTAAAAAGTGAAAAGGAAAATAATAAGTGGGAGCTATTTGGTGCTTATTTGTTGGCGGAAGGTCGTTTTGAGTTGGCAACTGATCAACATATTTGTAAATATTGTTACAACAAATCAGAAGAGAACCAAAATCCAGCTAGAGCTGTACATAACAAGTTAGAGTTGGTAGCTATTCCTCTGGAACTGGCAGATTTAAATACATATGAGTCAATTTTTATTCAATCTGTGCACCCGTTTCAGGCTATAGTTCGTATGGAGCCTAAACAGGTAAGCTGCCTCCAACAGATTTACAAAGAGGTCTGAAAGGAAGAGCTGTGTACTTACCTTTAGATTTTAAGAAAAATATTGAAACTGTTGGTATAGAGAGGGCGGAAAGTGAGCCTGCAGTAATTCTAGTTAAGGTTTGTACCAACAGGGGGCGTGGCCTAACATCATGGCCGGCTAGCTGCATTTCTCCGGAGCTCCTGCCCCAGACGAATAATCCTGCCTGTATCCTGGCGTTCGAGTCACCAATTCCCGATGATAACAACAGCGGAATGCCCCCTGAATAAGTGGAGCTGGTCTCGGGAGTCACCGGAGCCGGAGTGCATTGAGGAGCCGTCAGAGGTGGTTTCGGCAGCCTGCCTGTTTGCAAAATGGCGAGGCCTGGCTGTGTTGTACCGTAGAATCCGGCCCAGGAGACATTTGGCGGTAAGGGAGCCCTATACGGGGGCATAGTGCTGTGGCGGAGCCTGGTCGCCGACATCCACAGACGGCATCGTGGCAGAATGACGGAGCTGACGCCGGAGCCCACCTGGAACGTCGGCGATACTCCATTTGCCGGCACTGTGGGGCCCGGTGCCACTGTAGGTCCCTGTGCCCGTAATGGTGGCGACGGAGCCGGAAGGCCCAAGAGTAGAGATATGCCAGACGCCGGGGATCGCAGTGTGACGGCCTGCCTGACTCTGTCATGGCGGAGCTGATCCTCCCCACAGATCGCCGTTGAGATACGAAGGGCGCATCCTGGGCCCCGTCGGGTGCGGACAGCCCAGAGAGCCGGGAGTACCACCTTTTGTAGTGAGGGGAGCTTCACCGCAACCAATTTCGACACCCTACAGGATCCTCCCTTATAAGCTGCTGGAGACAGGGGCCATTGTTGGTGGAGGCTGCCTGGAGCGCGATCGCACCAGGGTGGTCCAACTATACAGTGCGGTGGACGGCTAGTGCTCGCATGACTCTACGGGCCGGAGGGTAGCACAGCATTCTGAGACGCCCAGCCGGGGAGCCTGGTTGCACGGTGGTCTCCTCGACTGCAAGGAAGAACACCATCATGCCCTGATTACGGCCCCCCCCCCTCCCTCCCCCAGAGTCTGGACGGCAGGGGCATAGGCCTTCTGGAGTGCGAGGAGCCCCCTGCTGGTACGCTGGAGGGCACTGCCGGGCTGGGAGTTAGATCGGCTGGAGACACTGAGCCGGGGGTGATGGTACGGTACGGTCCAGGCGTGGCAGCTGGAGGTTCCCGGACCCCAGGCCCTGGACAGGGAAACTGAGGAAAGACACTGCCAGATACAGGCAGAGAATGGGTAGAGACAGACAGCTGAGGGGACCTCAAGCCAAAGCCAACAAGTTTGTGCAGTATACGGTGCCGGGCCCAATGACATCTGACCACCCCCAGCACGATCCTGGACAGGCGCAACACCCGGGAAACATGGTGCAAGATAAAGCGGATATCGTAGCGGCCATTAGAGACTCCCGAGTGGCGCTAGAAGCCAAGATGGACACCATGGCAATGGATATTAACCACCTGCGCCTGAACCTGCGGAAAGTAGCAGACCAAGTCACTACTACGGAGGGGGACTTGTGCACGATGCGGGAGGAGGTCCAGAGGCTCAACACGACGGTGGCCTCGCTTCAGGAGCAGTCTTCACGCCTGGAGGAGAGAGCTGAGGACACGGAGGGGAGATCGAGGAGAAATAACCTCCGATATCTTGGTTTCCCAGAAAAAGTTAAGGGCCCGGCAGCAGACCAGTTTCTTGAGCGATGGATAGGGTCGGCCCTCACAAATATTAGAATCTGTAAACTGTTTGCTATAGAAAGGGTCCATCGCTCCCTGGGGCCCCCTCCGAGACCGGGGGCACCGCCTATAGCCATGATCGCTCGTCTGTTTCAGAGACAGAGGCACTAAACTCCAACATGTGCGCACTCATGGTCCTCCCCGGTCTGAAGATCGAGATATTCAGATTTTCCCTGGCTATACTAAAAAGGTGCAGGAACTTTGGAATGATTTCCTAGCGGTCAAACGGCGACTCAGAGATAATAACATTAAATACAGTCTGATGTTTCCAGCCCGGCTCCGTGTTCAGTACGATGGCAGGGTATTTTTTCACGTCACGCCACAGAGGCCATAGACTGGATGGACTCAATAGGTTTTGCCGGACCGGACCAGAACAGGGGCTGACGAGAACAACGCAGGAGACCTGCCTGACAGAAAAGTCAACGCCGCACCACTGGAGAACAAGAACACACTCCCCGTAAGGCTCCCGAGACGGGAAGGATAGTGGTGGGCCCGGATGGCACCCTGCAGACGGACTTGGAGGGCATACCTACACCTAACTTGTTCTCCCCGCTTTGTCTGGTACAAGAGAACCAATTGCAGGAAGAGGGAAGACCCAGCTGAACTGGGAAGCTGCACAGCAGCCCCTGAGGACTATCTGTTAGGATACAACGGAACAAAGGGGTCCCGCGGTGGACTTCTATGGACTTGAAAGCGGCAAGTACAGGGTCCGACAACATGAGGGGAGCGGACTACGATAAGGGCTGGCTCGGGGGTTGGTATTCTTGATAGACTCTGAGACTCAAAGTTTACTATCATGGTTGGTGCACGGAACAGCCGCAATTCAGTTTCGACTGTCCCAGCTGTGCCGCACTGGAGCCGTCTCGTTATGCCTCCAGCTGGATGGGGAGATCTGGTGCCCGACAGGCTGGCCGAACTTCTGACCAAATATTTTTCTTCGAACTCATCTAGTGTTTTGATGGACTGTGAAGTTGAACAATGGGTTGCAGGGTGGGGGGGGAATTTAATGTGGGGCTGAGTCTTGACTCCTTGGATAACAGTTACGCCTTGGGTGTTCGATACTACTGCCTGAGGGAGGGGGTGGGGGGGGGGGGGATTGTTGGGTTTACACAGTTTGGTTATCAAGTTTAGAACCGGCAGTTCACAAGAGAGGATATCCTGAGAATTGACTCGATCCAACCGGGGCAATTGCCCGGCTATGTGGGAAGGTTTCCCCCAGACAGAGGAGAGGCTGAAGAACTATAACCTATTATACCCATGGCAGACACTGGTCAGAAATATAAGTTTATAACATGGAACGTTAGGGGGCTCAATAGCATGATTAAAAGGATTTGGATTGCTGCATACCTTAGGCGCTATAAAGTGGACGTAGCATTCTTTCAAGAGACACACCTATGGGGGGACTGCCTTAAATATGTCCAACGGCGATGGAGAGGCCAGTTTTTTGCGACATCATACTGTGAATTTGCCAGGGGCACGTTGATATGGGTGGCATCCGCTGTCCCATTTCAAGCAGGGAAATCTAGCTCGGATCCATCAAGACGGTATGTTATAGTAGAGGGGATGCTGGATTGGCGAAAGGTCAGCCTGGTGAATGTGTATGCCCCAAATAGTGATGACGGAGGGTTCTTAGGGTCGGTTCTGGGCCTGGTGGATCTGGCTCCGGATGTAGAATTGATTCTGGCGGGGATTACAACTGCGCAATGGATGGCACCCCAGATAGACAACCCCCCCAGACCCGCAGCTAAACCTAGAATCAGAGAGGCTACGCGTCAAATGTTAAGCAATTATAACTTAGTGGATATATGGCGCCATCGTAAACCCTGCTGACTAGTATACTCCTGTCACACGCCCGCAACAAACACCTATAGCAGACTAGACTATTTTTTTGTACTGGCAGGAATGGTAAACAGAATCGAGGAGTCACAGTATCTGGCCCGATACTTATCAGATCATTCCCCGTTACTTATGGTGTACGCTCTGGGTAGAACGAGATCTAGAGTGCGCTATGTAGAATTAATACCGAGGCACTCACTGACCCAGACACCATTGGTAGGGAGCTACAGGGGTACTTCGATGTTAATTGGAACACTGCTAGTGCTAACGGTATAGAATGGGATGCCATGAAGGTGTATGTCCACTGAAACTGGGGTCAAAATGTTCCTGCAACGAGATCTGCAAAACCAGGAATGACACTTGGCTGTACTGGAAAATGCACTCCCCACTGATGTGAAAGGTCCTGCCAAATGGACAACAAAAAGACAAAAGGTAGGGGAGCTTTGGGATACGTTAGATAAATACCATAGAAACAGTAGTAGGAGCAGGTGGTATGCAGAGGGCGATAAGGCCGGCCGCCTCCTTGCACGGCTAATTAATATGGAGACGCCACCTCGACCGATCCTAGCAATTAAAACTGACCGGCAGCAAATGGTCTATACACAACACGAAATTAATTTGAGGGGGCGTGGCTAGCGACCGACAACAATGGCCGCAGCTTGAGAGGGCTCCGGTGAACACCGGGAATTCCCCCAAAATCCTGACAGTAATCCGATGTCTGCACCGTAAAAAAACAAAGACGGAGGCGCAGTGAAGACTCGTGTGGTGGCCGTCAGAATTTTGGGAGACAAGAACGCCACCGAAGCCGCCGCAGACCTGGGGGCGGAGCTAAGGCCTGAACCTTGCGGCAGAGCCGGGACTTTGCGTACTCTACATGGCCGCCTGCGGTTGGGGTCAGACTTCTTGACGCTGCGGGGCCCCTGGTCGGAGAGCACAAGAGCAGCAAGTTGGCAGACGGAACGATATCGGCACCGCCTGCGATATCGCACACACTAAAGTCAGAGCACACGTAGCGGCCCGTACAACTGCGGGATTTGCCGGGCCACCGGGAGCCTTGGAAACAACATGGGCGCCCTGGCGGGAGTCCGACTGAGGCGGTAAGCAGCGGTGGCCGTGGGAAGGAGGGCGCGGGGGCCACACATTGAAAGAGGCACTGGTGTGGACTGCCTTCCTCTATTCCCCCGCATGAATAAAAGATACGGCAGTTGGGAGCCGATAACAGTCGTGGTGTGGACTGAGGACTCTGATGCCACAATGCAGATAGGCTGGAGGTGAGCGGGGGCCGCGCTTTGAAATAGGCGCTGTTGTGCACAGCCTTCCTCTGTTCCCCCGCAAGATTAAAAAAGACGGCATTTGGGAGCCGATACCGGACACGGCGTCGTCGGAGCACTCTATTGACGCAATACAGATAAGCAGGGTCAGCAGGTCACTGAAGGAGAGAGGTGCAGAGCCCTGGCAGCCTTGGATCACCTTGGAACAAAGCGGCAGAGCTGCGGAAGGATCGCGAGGGACCAGCACAACAGCCAGCGCTGATGCACGGGGCAACCTTAGACCCCAAATGCTATGGAGACAGGGAAGGCTCACTGGAATGAAAATCGGCTGTGGGGTCACCGGAACAACGCACTGGCGCGGACTGCGCCGACCAGACCGGCCTGTTGGGCAATATAGTCCTCCCACTCTATCACAACTTGGTCCCCAGCAGATGGGAGGATTGCAGCGCACTGTGAGGCGCAAGAGCGGACAATAGCGGCGCGCCGCCTGACCTTCCCAGGAGCAGCGGTGTGACAAATGATCGGAGGGGAGCAGTTGGCAATCCGCCATTAATACTGACCCAACGTTGATAGACCGTAGCGGGCGCGGACCCCCCTCCACCCGCACCACTTGGACAGAGAATACTCTCCTGAGACTCTAAGCACCATGGGAGGAAGGGGGCAGAGATCGTACAGAGCAACCGGATTGATAAATACGCCGTTACTAAGGAGCAACAAGACGCATCAAGTATGACTTAGGACTCATATGGCCAGCAAGCGGAGAAACAAAAAGAGATCACCCTGCAAGATGTGATGACCACCCTTCAGCAAATGCAAACCTCCATAGGAACAATTTCATGCGACATAACACTACTCAGAGCGGATGTTTCCAAGATGAGCGCAAGAATGACGGAGGTCGAAAACACCACAGCAGCCCTCTCCTCGGACACTGCGACGCTGCAACGGCAAGTACGACACTTAGAGCAAGTGACCAAGCAGACGGCTGAGAAACTGGATGACCAGGAAGGGCGCTCGCGGCGCAAAAACTTTCGCCTGGTAGGGGTGCCAGAAAGCGTCAGGGGGGCGGCTCTAGATCTTTTCGTGGAAGATCTGATCCAAACGAAGCTACAACCTCGCGGACTCTCTAAATTCCTCTCGGTGGAAAGAGCTCACCGAGTGCCAGGCGGGCGGCCCAAGCTAGGAGCCCCTCAGCGACCTATTCTGGCGAGGATTTTTAACTTCAGAGACCAGGATGCGATCCTGCAGGCGGCTCGAGTCGCACCCCCCCTTACGAATAGATAACAGCGACGTAACAGTATACCCGGACTACGCTGCGGGGGTCACTAAGCAGCGGCGGACATTTTTGGACGTCAAACGAGAGCTAAGAAACAGGGGACTAAAATATGCAATGCTGTTCCCAGCGAAGCTACGAGTCGAAGCAGAGGGTAAAAGCTGTTTTTTCGCGACACCAGAAGAGGCCAAAGACTGGTTGGAAGGGCGGCGCCCGGCTAAAGGAATAACAGACAAGGGGCAAAACAGAGACAGCAACTCTCACAACTGGCCTAATCCAAAGAGACAGGAATCTCGACAGAAGTAAACGCCGACGCAGGGGTCGGAAGAGACACAGAATGACCTTTTCAACGACAAGCCTCGGGCCATGAGCTCGTCAAGAGGCGGCATTGCCATGCGAAGGAATAACTCACCGACATGCCAAGGCAAGGACGACCTGTAGACAAGCAGCCCGGCTGATGGGGTGACATATGGCCCTATAGACTGAATGACAAACACAATGATGGCCGCTTGATTCTATGTCTGAAAACTGCAACTCGGACCACAAGACTGCAAGGTGCAGATCATACACTATAGACTACAAGGACATGATCTGGTGTGTGTGGGGGACACGGAGTGACTCTCCCCCCTTATGCAAGTACACAGTTATGGGACTAAAGCACTCTGCTGGGTTGGGGAGGCGGGTTGTTCTAAATCCGCGAGGGAGGGAGGGGGGTGGCGGGATGGGGTCAGTTAATTATGTTCTTTTTAGTTGTGATGGTAGTCTTTATGGTAGGTGCTACAGCAGGGGTTAACACAGGTGACAACGCAGGAGACAAGTTCCAATCAGCCCAAGAACGGCTGACCATTACTTATTATTATGACAAGGACGAACCTAGAAGACAGTGACGCCGGTCTCCAGACGCAGACCTCCCAGGGACTCGGCCCACCACTGAAAGCGATTTCATGGAATGTCAATGGCTTGGGGGACAAAATAAAACGAGGTTTAGTACTACAATACTTTAGGCGCAAAAACCCTGCAGTGGCACTCCTCCAGGAGTCTCATCTACAGGGAACGACTGTAAAGGCTCTGGACAGATGGGGGTTCAAAATAATAGTCCACTCCGAATTTACCTCTGGATCCAGAGGGGTTGGGATCCTAATAAATAGGCGTTTCCCCTTGGTAGTCACAGGGACATACAAGGATGATCAGGGAAGATTTGCGGCAATCACATGTCAATGGGACGGTAGAACATATAACATAGTCTCAGTATATATTCCATCGGCGCTGCACCAGACTGTCTTTCCAGAGTTAGGGAAATTCCTACTCGCACTCCCCGGTGGAGAACTGATTATGGGGGGAGACTTCAATACCACCATGAATGCATCCATAGACCGACAACCCCCTAGAGACCCTAGAGGACCCAACCACAAATTAGTAGAATTTGCAGACGCACTTGGCCTATTAGATGTCTGGAGGACCAGGTGCCCGACAGGACGGCAATACACATTCCACTCTGGGGTACATAATAGTCTCTCTAGAATAAACTATGTCTTTACCTTAGCCACAGGTATGCTAGGAATGACAGAGATCACACATCTATCCAGAGGTATATCGGACCACTCACCGATACTTATCGCCCCACAAAATCAAAGACTGTTCGCAATCCGCCCAGGGTACCCCAAAAATCGTAAAATAAGCAAAGACCTCATTAAAGTGATGAAGTGCTATTTTGAGGAAAATCAAAATTCGGTACCTTCACCAACGACTCTATGGGAGGCATACAAGACAGTACTTTGTGGGCACGCGATCTCCTTAATTGTAGGACAGAAGAGGGAATGACAAAACCACATAGATAAACTAGAACTGGAAGTCTCGTTGGCGGAGGCCGCACATGCGGCGGACACTACGGATGAAACGACACACAGACTACACCTTGCCCAACAGGAATATAAAGTTTACAATAGGGAGGAGGCCGCTAGTGCGCTCACAAAAACGCAACACACGGTCTACGAGCATGGCGATAAAGCGGGTCGGTTGCTGGCCTGGTTGGGAAAGAAGGAAAGGGCGAATAACTGGATAACACAGATTCGATTAGAGGACGGACGACTAGCGACCGCACCGCAGCAAATCACGGAAGCGCTGGCGACACATTATCAGACAGTATACACGCCAATCGCTACCACAACTAGGCAAGACAATCTCGCTTTTCTCCACGACATACGCATGCCCACCTTAGCTCCAGACACACTGGCGGCTCTAGAAGAAGATATCACACCGGAGGAACTCACACAGGCAATTAGAGCACTACACACAGGAAAGGCGGTAGGACCCAACGGGATTCCGGTAGCATTCTACAAGATAGCGTCGCCCCAGCTGGTGCCACATTTGTTGGCCATGTACGTAGATAGCTTAGAAAAAGGGATCTTACCCAGAGACCAGCGCCTTGCCACTATAGTGGCGATACATAAGCCGGGCAAACCAACACAGGAGTGTACATCCTATAGACCGATATCCTTGATTAACGCAGAAGCAAAAATACTTGCAAAGATGCTGGCTACAAGACTGCAACCTCATCTATCCGCAGTGATCCATCCGTATCAGTCCGGACTTATGCCCAACCGCAACACAGCACTAAATTTGAGAAGGCTACATGGGGTGATGGAGCGCAGATCGACCATAGCAGAAGACGCAGTGATATTGTCGTTGGATGCACGAATGGCATTCGATTTAGTTTAGTGGCCCTTCCTGTTCGCATTCCTTGAACATCTGGGGTTCGGGCCCAAGTTTTGTGCCTGGATCCAATTGCTATATACTCGGCCAATAGCGCAGGTGGTGGTAAACGGCCATATATCAACTACATTTCCACTGGGGAGAGGGACACAACAGGGCTGTCCATTGTCACCGCTCCTGTTTGTGCTAGTGCTTGAGCCTCTGGCTGCATGGATCAGACAGGACCCAGTGATACGTGGCCTATGCTGGGCACTCGACTGGGAAGACCGTATATCGCTATATGGGGACGACATATTACTGTACTTAACGTCCCCGGCGCGTTCCATTAACTGCCTCTTAGATATATGTGCGTCATATGGACGAGTGTCGGGATACACCATTAATTGGGAGAAGTCCCTTCTCTATATTTTACACGGATCCCTGCCACAGCTCCCACGCGGGTGTACTCTGAAGGTGGCCACTGATGGTCTTAAGTACCTGGGGATACTCATAACACATGACCACGCACAAATCATTGCGCAAAACTTGACACAGCCCTTGATCAGATTCAAAAGAGACGTTCGGCATTGGCGCACGCTACTACTGACATTACTGGGAAGGGCTGCCCTCTTTAAAATGATGGCACTTCCTAGATTTCTCTATGCACTGCAGAATACGCCATTCCCGGTCCCCTTGAAGTACTTTACAGCAATAAATGCGGAAGTGTCGACATTGCTTTGGGACGGGAAAATTCCCTGTATAGCTATGAAAAAACTCACTAGAAACTGGTATGATGGGGGTACTGCCCTCCCAGATTTTAGAGCATACTATTGGGCTGCCCAGTTGGTGGCGATTAACCAATGGCTCCACATCCCCCAAGCAGACCCTGCATACCGAATGGATAGGCACCTGTTAGCCCCGTCAGGGACCATGGGGGCACTATACAACAGGGGGAAAAGACACAACCTCACAGGCCCAACTGCACATGCGATACACATTTGGTTTGAAGCACAGAGAGTACTGGGATGGGAAGGAGTAGTTACACAAGCTATGCCATTATGGGATACAAAGAGATTGGGTGTGCTGCCCAACACCAATGGATTTTACAACTGGGACTTGATAGGGATATCCAGAGTTGGAGATCTATGGAAGAAGGGGGCAGTAGTCACATTTGCACATCTACAGGCCACCTACGGGTTAGCGCAGACAGAACTATTCCGCTACATGCAGGTTAGGCACGCACTACAGTCCATGCTGCCACCTGAAACGAGGTTCGAGGAATCCTCCCCGCTAGAGGATACACTCTTAACGAATTATCTCCAAAAAAAAGGAAATTTCACAAACCTATCGTAAAATAGTCACTAATCGTTCAGACCCCACGACAGCACTGAAGGCCAAATGGGAACTAGAGGTGGGAGACATTGACGAGGAAGGTTGGCAGGAGGCACTGGCGTCCCCTAGAGAGGCTGCATTATCATTGAGGCTTAGATTAGTGCAATTAAAAATCCTACACCGCACGTACTATAACAGGACACTGTTGCATACGATACACCGGGCTGCCACGCCGCTTTGCCTTAGAAACTATGGAGACACAGGTACATATTACCACACCATATGGCTCTGCCCGGAGATAGCGCGCTACTGGAAAGTGGTGATGCGTACGCTCTCCCAAGTCACAAATATCACAATTCTCGCAGACCCGAGATGCTGTCTCCTCCACATCTGGGAACCTACGGACCTCAACACTATTGCTCAGGACTGGGTTACTCTAGGTATGACAGTGGCAAAACAAAATATTGCCCTACTCTTAATCAATGGTGCAAGGATATGGCGATGATGGCGGAAAAGTCTGTATATGTACATCGAGGATGCCCCAAAAAATGGACAAAGGTTTGGGAGAGATGGAATACATACCGGAGAAATATTTGTGAGCCCCCCCCCCCCCCCATTGGATGAGTCAGACTGTAGTGAATAAACGCACTGCAATATATGATGCTTCGAAGACGCACCCCGAGGGTTCGCTTGATTTCGCTGGTTTGGTGGAACAAATCTCCGGTGTGTAATATGATATCAGTATTCCGTGTACAATAGCCTATCTCTGTATGTACACCTTGTGCAATGTACTGTCACTGTGGCACTGACCGAAATGTTAATAAAAACTGTTTGGACGCTGAGGCCCAGGACCTACTGGGAGCCCCCTTTAGGGAAGAGGAAATATATTCCATCTGAAAACAGTCCATCCATGCCTGGGGATTTAGCTAACAGACGAATTCTACAAAGCATATGCGGGGCTATTGGCTCCCAGATTGCTGGAAGTGGTTGACGGAGCGAAGGAGTCCGGCGTCTTACCCGGTTCAATGCGGGAAGCATTGATAGTGATGATTCCGAAGTCCGGGCGGGACCCGATGCTACCGAGCTCGTACAGACCCATCTCTAGGCTGAATGTTGATCTTAAACTTATTAGTCAGGTGCTAGCAAGTAGGCTGCTCCCATATCTCCCCCAGTTGGTGCATGAGGATCAATCGGGGTTTATACCCGGTAGGTATACACTCAGGAATATTCGTCGCCTTGCACATGTAATGCAGACACTTGGGGACGGCACGGAAGAGAGCGCGTAAGCGCTTTTGGACATCGAACAGGCTTTCGATTCGGTCCGCTGGGAATACCTCTGGCAAGTCCTCCTTAAAATGGGACTGGGACCGGAGTTTGTGGCCTGGATCAGACTACTCTATACGCAACCCAAGGCGAGAGTCCGCACGGGACGGTTTGTATCAGAGGCAATATCACTACATAGGGGCACGAGGCATGGGTGTCCGCTGTCCCCCCAGCTGTTTGCCCTCGCAATAGAACCACTGGCATGTTCTCTCCAGATGGAACTGCAGGACCATGGCATCAAAATAGGCCCCACTGAACATATTGTGTCTCTGTACGCAGACGACTCCTTATTCTACCTGCGCCGCCCGGCCCGATCGGTGCCAATATTGCTTAGCACATTGGGGAGATTTGGGGAAGCTTCGGGTTTATGTATTAATAAACAGAAATCACAACTGTTTCCAATAGCACGGGTGGGGGGGGGAGGGGTCGATCCCAGGCTTTGGAGTTAGGACTTCTGTGGGAACTGAATCCCGCAAGGTACTTTGGGATCCGTGTGACGAGGGAAATAGGTACCTTCTATGAGCACAATATGGGCAGGGTAATAAGAGGCCTCCAGGGGAGTATAAAATTCAGGAACACCCTCAAATTATCCCTGATGGGGAAAATCGCCCTGATTAAAATGGTGGTGCTACCTAGGTGTTTATACATAATGCAGGGATCTTTTTATGAAATACCACATAGGATTTTCCGAGACTTGGACAGACTTCTTCTCCAGCTGTTATGGAACGGAAAGAGGTGCAGGGTAAGCCTGGAAGTGATGAAGCGACAATGGGGTAAGGGGGGCTTTGAGGTTCCTGACCTAGAGCTCTACTATCTAGCATCCCAACTGCAACATGCAATAGCGTGGCTGGACACAGATCCATCCTGGGAACGCGCCCTGTTAGAAGGCTCCTATGCTAGGGGCCGACTGGAGAGGTTGCTCTGGATGACTAAGACTCGAGGTGAGGAAACCCCCTGTTGATCAGACTCATGGGCACCATATGGGAAGAACAGTCAGACGACTGATCAAAAAGGTACCTTATGCACTGGAAGCAGATATCTGGAGTATGCCCCAGTTCTCTTAAATAGAACAGGATATGTCTGTTGGAAGATGGAAAGAGGGGGGCTGTCTAATGCTTGCTGATCTCTACCCAGAGTATAGGTTAATTACCTACCAAGACGCAGTCACTACGTTTGCACTGGGGCCGGGTCAATTTTTACAATATGCTAAAATAGCGGCCATGACTCGCCGCCTTTGGCCGATGTTCCTGGAAGCCCCTGACCCTACCCGAACATAGGTTGTTTTAATTGCAATGGCGGGTGGGCAAAAACTTCTCTCATATATATAGGGCGCTCAGAGAAGATAAAATGGTTAAGCCCCTGAAAATTGAGGAAAAACTGCAAGCGCTCAGCGCACACGTGATCTCGACAACAAACTGGGGGAAAATTCATGAAAATGTCCGGAAGGTCTCACTTTGTAATAGGTTTAAACAAATACTATACAATATCTTACATATGTCCTATCTCTCGTCCAAGAGGCTACACACCATTAATCCATTGAGAGACCCCCAAATGCCCCCGTTGCCAGCACACCCCAGCCGACTTTATCCATGTGGTTTGGCTGTGCCAAGTTATACACAGATTCTAGAACAACTGAACAGAATCACAGGTTGGGCAATAACCCTAGAGCTACACATGCCTTCTTGGTTTATCTCCAAGAATCCCAAACGTAAAACTACCACACGGTTCCTGATACTGGGTCTTACGGTGCAAAGAGAAGAATAGCGATCCACTGGTTATCCCTTCAGGGCCTGCAGTTCGACAAACGGAAGAAGGATCTTAAAGAATGGACAATGGTTGAAGAACCCCTATGAGAAAAACAAGATGGGATGATAGGCTTCCGGAGGTCCTGCTGGCGTGGGGGGAAGTGATACAGGAGATACAAGAAGTAGGTGGGGTGGTGTCAGAGGCCCCAACTGACCCGGGGGAGGACAATGGAGCACCTGACCATAGTCAGAACAGCGAGGTTAACGGCCACATAACAAATTGGGACCGAGTTAGAGATAGGATATCATTGAGCGACACCGGTTAGTTAAGGGGGTGGGGATTTCACAGAGATCCTAAGTTCATTAAAAAGACTGTATTTTAATTCAAAATTGATATCACTCAGGATAAAAGGGGGAACAGGGGAGGTGAGAAAAGGAAGGACACAACAAACAAAACAAAAACGGAAAATGTCGACGTTAGTCATCTCCTCATGTATTAGTAGATCCATGTAGTGATACCATGTATAACTGCTGTAAGATGTACACTGTTTGTTATAATGGATATCAATACTAAGTAATAATAAAAAAAGAGAGAAAAAAAAAGTAATAAGGGTGTACCAACAAAGAATCGAAAAATATGGCAAGGATTTGTTGATGTTAACAAACTTCAGAAGGCTACATTGTATCTGGTGCAGAATAATATTTATTATATGAATGTAAGCATTGATGAACAGGAAATATGTTTAGAACATGAAACTGAAATTTCAAGTGGCCAAATAGAAAAAGTGGACAAGTCTAGTAGTGAAGAGATTTATGAACATTACAGTATAGATCCTCTACATTCAAAAGAAGTTATAGGAAACAATATTGAATTATTTCAAATGAAGAAAGCGAAGGTAACTCCCATGAGCGTATAGAAAAAAGTTTAGAAGCACGTTGTTTTCCACAGCTGTTTCCCACTGGAGAAGGTGGATGAAATGGTGAACGAGTAGTACAGATTCCAGCTTCAGAATGCCATTCGACAAGATTGTATTCAGAAGATCCAAGATTACGACAGTGTATTCCATATATATTTCATCTTCTCTTTGAAAGTAAGTTGATACTTGTATAGCGCACTACTCACCCGCAAGGGTCTCAAGGCGCTTGTACGAATACCGCTGTGGAACCCATCCTGGCTTTCCCTGTGAGGTGTCCACTCCTGGGCACCCCCAAGGTGGAGGCCAGGCATCCTTAGCGTTGTGGGGGCCGTTGTGGAGATTAAGCAAGCTATTGCCCAGAGTTGCAGAATGGGACTCCATGATTGGAATAGGCACTGAGGCGAGAATTGTCAGGTCCGTGGAATTTTGAGCCCAAGACCCGCCGAGGCGGGGAATTGAACCCTGGTCCCGGGCCAGACCTCTGCATCAGGGTCTGCCGCTCTAACCATTGAGCCACACTTCTCCACAAAGTGATTTGTCTGTACTTTCATATGCACTTAACCATATATTAAAAGCAGGAGTTCATCTTCCACATGTTTCTGCAAAGGAATTCATGGATAAAGTTCAACAAAGAGAAGAACAGTTAGAATCTCAGTTACTAAATTTGATTGCGCGTCAACGTGGTACCAATGAGTATTGACATTGTCGTCATGGAGATCTTAAATCTATGTTAAACAACGTAGGTACCCCTACATGGTTTGTGACACTTAGCTCTGCTGAATATGCATGGGATGATTTACTTGAATTTCTATGAGAAGCGAATTCAAATGTAAAAAATATTGAATTGAAGACACCTGGAGAAGTATGTTCCTTGGATCCTGTAAATGTGTGCAGATATTTTAATCATGGGTTTCAAGCTATGATGTCTTATCTGCAAAAAAAAAATAATCCACCTCTTGGAGAAGTTACCGCTGTGCGTGGGCGCGCAGCGGCCGCCATTAAGTAGGAGTCGGGGATAGGGCGGGACAGCTGGTAGGCGTGAATGGGAAAACGCAGGAGCGGGAAAACGCAGGAGGAGCCATGAGGGCAGCAGCGGCAGGAAACGGCTAGAGGGGGGACAGAGAGAAAATGGAAATCAGGTAAAGGAGACTAGGAGAAAAGAAAAGAGTAAAAAACAAATAAGTGAAGTGAAAAAAAGAGAGTGAAAAAAACAATTAAGTGAAGGCACAGGGCCTTCAGGGGGCACATGAAAAAAGGCAAGTAGAGGAAGAAAGAAAAAAAAAGAGACAGAAGAAAATGAATGAGGGCACGGGGCCTCGAACCGCGGTAAGCGGCAGTGATCAGGCAGAAGCACTGCCCAGGAGCGCTGTTGGTGGAGCTGCACGCAGGGAGAGCAGAACCTGCGAAGTCTTGCTCGTCTCAGCGTGCAGCGGCTGCCATTAAGTAGGGGTTGAGGATAGGGCGGGGCAGCTGAGAGGCGTGAGCGGGAAAACATGGGAGGGGTCGTGGGGGCAGCAGCAGCTGGAAACAGCTAGAGGGGGCAGAGAGAAAAAGGAAATCAGGTAAAAGAGACTAGAAGAAGAGAAAAGAAAAGAGTAAAAAAACAAATAAGTGAAGTGAAGAAAAGAGTGTCAAAAAACAAATAAGTGAAGGCACAGGGCCTTCAGGGGGCACAAGAAAAAGGCAAGAAGAGGAAGAAAGAAAAGAAAATAACATAAAAAGAGACAGAAGAAAATGAGTGAAGTCACAGGGCCTCAAACGGCAGTCAGCGGCGGTAATCAGGCAAAGGTACTGCTCAGGAGCGCTGTTGGTGGAGCTGCACGCAGGGAAAGCAAAACCTGAGGGCTTAATTATCTTCCTCCCCAAGATGTAGCATCAGAGGCCTAACCCTGCCTGAAAATCATTCCCCAGGGCAGAAGTCTTCTTTCCAGGTGTACGTGATGGGATTGAAGCTACCGAGCATCAATCAGCCAGCTGTCACCAGGTGCCAGGCACCAAGCCTGTTCCACGCCTGGGCTGGGATGTCAGCGATTGGCGGAAGTGGGATTTTTAGAGACCATGTGGCAGGGGACCCCTGGAAAATACGATGCTGAAGTATATCAGAGGCATGTGCAGGAAGGTGGGAACAGGGGCAGAGAGGTGATGAGACACTGCAGGACAGGCCAGTGGTGCATTCCTGCCAGCACCCTTCATGCCTCATTAAAAGGTTTTCGCAGGAAGAAGAGCTCTCTGGGATGTGCTCTTGCTGAGGTACACTGGGACTGGAGGCTGATGCCATGGGCACTCGGAAGGAGGAAGCCCCGACTGTCTCCAGGACCCTGAACTGTGCCTCTGAGGGAGACCTGCACCGGTGAGAGAAATCCTGCATTTCTGCACAAGGAGAGAAGCCCAGAAGAGGAAACCAGGTGAGAGGCTGGTGCAGGGAGCCAGTGAAACCAGCTCCCTGATGAGTGCATTCTCTTGGAGCCCAGAAGGAGAGTGCTCCGGGTGGCTATGGCTGGCCACCAGGAGCGAAAAGAGGTCAATATCAACGAAATCGGCCTGGTGGGGACCAAGATATGCCCCCCAGAAGGTATGCGACCTTTAAACTCTGGCAAACCGACGATAATGTGCGTGGGGCTCCGCCGCCGTTCTCCAATGTGCCCCTGGGTTGGGTCAGGTCCCGGGGGCTGCCCCTACAGAAGACAAAGCAGGGGAGCACTATTGCGCTCCCCATGAAGTGGCCCCAGAAGCAAAGAAAGTCAGGGAGCACTGTTGCACTCCCCGCAAACTGGCGTGGGGCCCAGAATGCCATCCCTGGGCCCACAAGAAGCCAAGGAAGCTGGGGAGCACCGTCAAGCCTCCTCGTGAGGGTGCCCGGCCGCCCAGGATCCCATCCCTGGGCCCCAAAGAAAACCAAGTAGGGGAAAGCAGTCGTGCTTCCCCGCGACCCGAGAGAGGAGTAGGGAGTGCCGTTGCACTCCCCCGTAATCAGAGAGAGGGGGTGCTGTCGTACTTGCCTGTTTCCCTGCAAGGCCGGCCACAGCTCCGGCTTCTGCCCGCAGGCAGGCCTGAATGAAGGGCCGGCTCCCGTGGCAGCACGCGAGGGTGCCAGAGGTGGGCTTCCCGACTGCTCTCCAATGCATGAAAGGCACGCGGGGTGCCCGGGTGGGACCGGGCAACCCGAGTGGGACCGGGCAACCCGAGTAAAAGGGCTGCAAGAGGCTGCTTACCAGCAGGGGAATCCAGCGCTGCTATTCCCCCGGGGAGCCACTGCTATAATACGTACGCGTCTGGGAGAGTGCCCCATAATGCTCAGCAGGGCCTGGCCCATTCTTAATGGAAAAGGGCTCGTTATATGGCATATGGTGACCCCTGGAGGAGGGGTCCCCACCTAATTGAAGCAATTGTGTGGAGGAGAGCTGCAGGAGCAGCACAGGCTCCCCCAAAAGAGTTGGAAAGTCCCCAGCCTATGTCTCTGGTGACTATGTGATAATAATCTCAATAGAGATTTGGAACTGTTTCAAGCCTTCATAATGCTTGAACTTTTGTTCTACAGCTAAAACAGCTAAATATTAGGGCAACACACCAGGTGTGAGAGGACTAATATGGGTTATCATATTGGAGGTATCCTCTAGACATGTAAGGGTGTCACTGCACAGAGGTGCATTTACATTAAGGTTGTCCCTTGGAGATTAAGATTTGTATGTAGTATTTTATGCCAAATGTGAGTATATGTTACAGGCATTCTTTAGGGGTGCCTGATTATAGCTGCATAGTCACGTAATTATACAGGTGATGCCTTTTAGGGGCTGTAATTGACTTGTGTTATTCATACTAATAGTTATGTTAAGTACTCTTTACTCCCAGTCATACTTAGACATGTATTCTTGCTAATGCCTCGGTTGAATAACAAGACTGTCAGCAACTGTGATTAAAGTTTGAATACTTTACTGTCAGTATCAGGTGCTCCCGTCAGGGTTACATGTAACTATGTCATGTGTTCTCATTATGAAATACTTATTGAAATAGTGCGGTGGGCAGCCACTTGTTTGGTTCCAGTGGTAAGGGCCCTCACTCCAACCCATGGTCAACCCATGCCATTTGGGGGCAAGATCTTTTTTATACATGTGAGTGGTGGTATTGGACCCCCTCCCCCTTTGTAGGAGGGGTGTGAACGTTCACGCAAAGTCATCAGGAAGTATTTCCATCAGCTTATGTATATTTGTAAATTTGTTGCATAGTATGGAGTAGTGTGCGTTTAAGTGTAATAAATGTACTTTATTTTTAACTAATGAAAAGCACAGACTGGACTGTCATTTATTGAATGTTATTACTGTCTATCTGTGAATAGTGATTACTAGCCCACATCACCTCCCTTGAGTAGGCTTTGGACTGCTCTGCAATGCTACCCTATGAGAGTCAAGCGCTACAATAGGGTTTTTGTTTCCCAGTGAAGGACAAATGTAGACCCATTACTTGTGCAGGTTACACAACTAATGCCTCGTTTTCAAACACTTACATATTTGTGTACCTAGGGAACATTCAAGGGAGTTATGTCGGGAATTTGCAGAACACTGATAGACTATTCTCAGACCCGATATCCAAACAACTGAGAGACTGGTGGCCGAGCAGACTACAGGTCGATCACTCAGAGGAGGAGTGGTGAGACCTTATAACAACACACAACAGGCCCATAGGGAAGCAAGCTTAAAACTAGGATACTATAAGATACTTCATAAATAGCACTGGTCCCTGAAAAAACTGAGTGCAGCTGGAATACTTCCTGGGGCGCAATGCTGGAGATGTGAAAACATGAACTGCGACAACGTACATTTGCTTGGGAATGCCCCGCTCTCAATCACTATTGGGGTGATGTATGGAGGACAATAATTCATACTATTAATGTAACTGGGAGTTTAACAATTCACGCTGTATTGTTGCATGACTGTACCTGTAGATCACATTTTGCCAAGCATGATGGTTTGCGATGGCCTTAGCCACAGCGAGGCTCTGTATCCTTGGGCAATGGAGACTAAATGCTGCCTTAGAATAGAGTCATGGGTATAAAATTGCTTCCTCGACCAATTAGACACATTTCCAGAAATATGGGGCAGATTTATTGATTAAATAATGTCCTGTGACACTTTGCTCCCCATTACGAAACACTGTCTAGACAAACAAGATAGACTGTTTGGCCTAACCCGCCTACCTCAACTGGGCAAAAGACAGTAAAAGCTTATACATGTCACAGGCCTACCATCAATAACTTCACATAAGGCCACAGACTAATACACAACTAGTGAAGGATATATGCCCTGGTGATATAATTGAGAGATTGTGCTATGAATGGGAAATGAACTAGGGATTAAGCTTCGTTTATAGGATAATGTTCGGGACACTTTTGCAAGGAGGTACATATTGTGATTTATGCTCCTATAGAGAATATAGTCAGTAGGCTGGAAACGGCAAAGAGAGGCCAAATCGTTATCGTTTTTGGGTGCATCAGACGGGTGGGGGACGGAGGAGCGGATGGAAAAAGAATATTTGCATAATGAGGATGATTGTAGTGATTTGATATTGGAAAAGTAGAGCTATTGTGCAAGAAAAATGCACAAGAATTGTTAAAACTACAAATAAATTAGGGCTTCCGGACACTTTCTTCATCAAAATATCTTGTACCGACTAAAATATAAAAACAAATACAAATTATTTACCAGAAAAGTAGTCCTGAAATGTCCTTAGCTTCTTCATTGAGATTAGTGAACTGTTTTTTGCAAATTATTTGAAGAGAAAGGAAGTTATGGTATGAATGTGGTGGTCCTCGCTAGAACTATAGGGCATTCTGGCACTTCTACTCTTTCAAATGTCAAGTGATCACATTTTTTCTCAATCTTAATTCAGTAATACATTGCATGTAAGTAATATCCTTATATAAATGTCATGGTCTCTACCGATCCTCAAAGGAATTCTGCTATTTTCCATTAATGTTTGCAATATTCAAGACAAAGCAGCACGCTCAAAAGAAGAGCTCCACTAATTTGCAAAAAATGTGAAACGTCCATAATGAGTTTGCTTTCATGCAAACTAATACTCATTTTAAACTACACATGAATACTTACTGTAGAAGCTAGCTTCTCTGACCAAAAGTACATTTTTCAAACATTATGTGTGTATGAAAAAAGTATTGATAATCGTATATGCATAGTTCCTAATTGTTGCAGCGTTAGAAAATTACTAATATAAATAATGTATTTTTAAAGTTAAAGGTGGTCTACGAAATGGACCCCTTCATATACAATATAATTGCATATGCAGAGTAGCTTTTAAATTGTTCTAGAAAGAGGAGCAGTGGAGTACGGAGTGGAACTTAAACTCTTTTTGACACACTGTTGGGTCAAAGATAAGCATATGTAGCAGAAGTATACTTTTAGCAAGAAATGTCACTATTAAATACCCACTATGGAAAGATCCTTTAGAAGGGAAACTTCAATTAACATTAGGTAGACTATGATAATAAAACCTCTATTATGTATTCCTTTATTAACAAGATGCATTAAACCACACTCCAGAATGCCAACCATTACTCATCTGTAACCGCCACTTACAATAACTCAAATTATAACCCTAAATCTTACATAGCTCTGATCCCTCCCTTACGCATCATACTGTTCTGAGTACTAAACCTTACCCCCTAGGATCCACAACCTTTTATTGATGTAAAAATATTTTTTACTGATAGCATTGAAACGGAATTTACATGCTATTTCTCTTTCACTGTACTGACCTAAAAAATTAAATTAGTAAGAACTGCCTTTCTCCGTGATGGTTAACATTCGTACAAATCAAAACACCAGACTCCCACGCAAATAATTTGTGAAAGTGAGACAATGGCATTCATGCAAAGCACTGACTGTTAATATTATTCGCTGACATTCTAGGTACCACCAAAAACACAGTGGAAATGTCACAGTCAGCACTTTCTCTTGCATACTTGGCTATGTCATGAAAGGCATGGGAGTGTTAAAAAATGCAGGGTAGATGTGCACAGCAGATGACATTCCAGAGGTGTTCATAAACGGCAAAAGGTAATTTGATGTCCCAAAATCACTCAAAATAATAACAATCAATGGCAGTGGTCTGGTACAGGCTGGCTGGATTTTATCTTTGACAATGCATCTTTTCTCATGGTTTTTGCATAATTTTATATTTGCGGATCCAGCTGGGCCCTCAATAACCTAAAAATATATTGGCTAAAGCAAGAATATTTTGGGGGTTAATAGTAAAACATTTCCATAGTAGTCCCTGGTACTTATGTGAACTGCTGTGTGTGAATGTGCATTTTGTGAAAATGCGAAATTCTGCCTCTCACAGTGAAGTTAGCTAATGGCTGAAGCAGCGCCCCATTTGCCCATGAGGTGTACTGTAATGGGCAGATGTGAAATGCAAATTATTGAATAACAGGCCAACGGACGAAGAGGGCTGGCAGAAAACCCATTTCCATATATTATACCTGTAATTTTAGTAAAATCAAAAGGTCTTGCTTAACGCTTTGACTAAAGTCAGAACTGAAAAGAAATCCACTGAGGCTTATACTTAAATGGCTTCCAGAAGTACAGAGCACAAATGAACCCTATCTGCTGCACTTATTACAAACGCAATAAACATTAAAACATTCTGAAAATGGCATAGGTATGTTCTATTACACAAAGGCCATCAGAGAAGTCACCATCTATCTTTCGCAAAAAAAGCAACAAAGTACAAACTAACGAACAAAAGCAGAGTAGACATTATACATTCTTTTGAGGGCTTGAATCCAAAGGTACTAAAAACAAGTCTTCCAACAAAGGAAGTGCTGCGAAGGGGTTTCTTTAAGATGGAACTGTTTGATGAAACAATCTTTTCATCATCACTTGTAGACTTTATCAATGAATGTCCCCTGGAACTCTTACCAACATTCTGACATGACACAATTGTCTCACTCTTCTCACAACATTTCCCTTGATTTTCAGGCTGCAGACTAGGCCACAAAGCTTTAACAAACCTTTCCTCACAATAGGCTTTGACCTTGCAAATGTTGGTAATGTTCTCAATATGATTAAGAGCTACCTCGGATTTTTCCAACCTTGTGTTGGATGTGCACTTTTGAGATGCCCATTTCCCAGATGCAGGTGACTTATCTTTGAGACATGAAGTAATGATTCAACGGAGACCAATCTCGGAACTTGCCTTTTTCCCCTCACACCACATCAATTCAAACAGGGATTTATTTGCCAGCGGGCAATTATTTGCTAGAAGAAACATGAGGAGGCATTGTCTGATATGCCCAGAAAATGCACCAAACAGCTTCATCCCACATCTTGTCTGAGACACTAAGTACTTCAATTACAATCCACAAGCTCCCAATTAAATCTTTTAACTATGTCGTTGCATTTGGGCTGGGAAAATTGAGTTGAAGCAGCTAAAGAGAAACCAAATGGCATGTGGCAGAATTAATAAGTGACCTGTAATCCAACATGGTGAACTACTCTGCTTGACCGCTATGTGATAAATTCTCAGTCTTGGGAAGGGGAAAATCCTCAACTAACAATATTTCATTCAATTGTCGAAGATATTCACAGACAGGCAACTCACTAGATTTCTTATGCGCCAACATGAGGTGAGATAGCCATACTGTAGCATCAACAGCCTTGGTCACTCCTTTCAGTAGCATTTCTGGTATGTGAAGATCTTCACGTACACTAAGTGGCACAATCAAAACTTGTGCTTAAGCGGTACACAATCATTTTTAATCTAGGTTACAAGCATGGTGCCTGAACAATTACTGTACACACTTTTGAATATCTCACACCATGTCTCCACTTTATTATTCTCTGCTACTAGGACTGGCACTTTCTCAGCCAGTTTAAGATCGCCTGTAATAATCGAAGTATGGAGATATGACCAGTTTGATTTACATGTATGTTTTTTGAAGAGTTGGTAAATCAGGAAACACAAGATAACAATTGATGTATGATACACAATACCTGCATACTACATCGCCTTATAATGTGCTTGGTGACACCACCTCAAAACATTCAAACCCTTTTTATCCACATAAACTCTGCCTCCCATGACGCAATTCTTAAAGGATATATTAGCCCAAAAATAACCAGTTACATTATTTCTGCTACCCTTAAAAGCTACTAGAGTAACATCTGATGGGCATAAAATTGTGTGCTTTGAATAATGCTCATTATCTTCGCCCCAAAATCTGCCAATAAATCACCAGGGAACTTATTTATTAGTACTTGAGTGTGGGAAATCAGCACATTTTTGTAACCCTCCAACACTCAAGTGTGCTTAATATCCACAACCAAAATCCATTCTTACAATTTGTTTACAGATGCTTCCTCGGCTATGTCACACACTCTCATTATCTTCCTCAACATACCTCTGCACACCTTCCTGAAGTGTCCTATTTTCCTACATCTGTACATACCTCCCAAACCTCAGGGTAATTGCAGTAACTAGATATGGGTGAAAGTGAACTACATTTGAAGCAGATGAACCCCTAGCAGATTACTGCCTGGAAGATGTTCTGGAGATCAAATACTGCAACCTATTCTTGACCTCAGTGAAACGCTCTTTACCTGCATATGTTGGATAACATGTGCAGTTTCAGAGTGTGCCCTCATTTGTTAATGGTCTAGGGCTTATAAGGACATGGTGTGGAGGAGACACTAATATAAGCACAGCTCTTAAATTAATCATTTTGCAGTTGTTTAGAATCTGTTTGGGCCCTTTTAATGCTGAATGTGATGTAAGAACTATATCGAAGGTAGAATTGTTGTATGCCAATAGCTGCTTTTCAGCATTTTTTATAAAACATCTTACAACAAACTAATAACTTATCACTCATGAATTGAAAGCCTCTAAATTGCAGTCCTTAGAAAACAGTTTAAGTGCTGTAACAAAGCCCTCACTGGTTCACTGGTCCCTTGTAAAAAAAAATGTATTGCAGTAGACTACCAAGCTCTTTTCCCTTTCAAAATATTTGCTTGAATAGGTATTTCAAACACCTCTATAAAGCTCATCTTATCAAACTTGATCCTTCCTACCTCTACATGCCAACGATGTGCGGCGGACCCCGCAGACTTCTTTCAAGCGGTCTGGTCTTGCATTGTTCTCACCAGATACTGTTCAGCAATAATGACAGAACATAGCGATATAGTAGGTTGGACAGTCCCCCTTAGTCCCCTTGCCCTACTCCTAGGGGTATGGATGGCTCCTGAGATGATAAACTGTTACTAGGGGTGGCCACCATGGTGGCTAAAAGAGACAATGCAGCTGCCTGAAAAGACCCTGCCTCCACATCCATCGCAAAATGGCGGAAAGGAGTGGATTGGTGTGCCATGCAAGAGAAACCAGTGTACCAGGCAAGAGGTTGTCCTGCCAAATATGGGCACATATGGGACAAATGGCTGGGTTCGGTGAACTGAAGATATGCGGGCGGGAAATGGGTAACCTCAGTATGCATTATGTGATCAATTTGACCATGTGGATATTGGGTAATATCTGGAGAAATAAATAACGGTGATGTATGCCACTATGTAGCATTGTTGTGTATTATTGTCTGAAAACCAATAAAATTGATTAAAAAAAATATATATTTATCAAACTTGAGCTTGAAAAACAAAGCTTGCCGCCAATTGGAACTGATCTACATCCAACCATAGTGAAGAAGTCAAGTGTCGGGCAAATCCAGAAATACAGACATAAAAAGGCAAGCACAGTACACTCACCCAGAAGTACAACTGAACTCTATCAGCTGCACGTATTCGAAACACATCCAACATTATGACATTCTGAAAAATACATAGGTATGTTCTGTGATGCAAAGGCCATCACAGAAAATTTCCGTCACCATACTACTTTTAAGAAATTTGCCTCAAGGTACAGTTGCTAGTTATAGTTTCCAGGCTCCAGTTTTAGGACCGTAGAAGTAATGAAAGGAAAATGTTTATAATTGTAAAACATATGACATAGAAAACAGCTATTTTACAGTAACTTAATATTAGAGTATTTAGACATGGCTATGGAGATTAGAAAAGCGTACAAGGTTAAAGTATCTTCATCATGTGTATGCTTTTTAGGTCGAGGACTACCGGTCTGCCGAAGGCAGAACCGGAAGTCGGAGATTTAATGTTTTCTAGAGTGGCTATTTAGCCCGCCTCTCTTTTTGCTTCTCCTCCATTGGCTGGCTTCCTAAACGGAGGCCAACCATTGGAGGAGAGAGCCGTCCCTCCAAATAGGCTCCGTCTTTTTCAGATTCGGGGGCGTGTTCCTTGCTGTTCTTTCCACTTTTTAGCCACGCCCTTTTAGAACAGCAGGAACACGCCCCCGAATCCGAAAAAGTTTCGAAGCTTCCATCCGCCATTTTTTTCCTGTCGTCTGCCCGTGAGGATCCATCCATTCGGCGCCGTGTTGTTGTGCCGCTGCGTTTCTCTTCCCGACCTGCCCCCATTCCTACAAATACTTATGCGGTGATTTATTTATGTAAACGACACAGTGCCCGGACAGCTGACGTGACCCCCGACCTCCTTCGTCGACCGTCCCTGTTCGCAGTGACGGACATTTTGGAATGACGGTGTTCGGTATTAAATACAGGGGTGCTGAAAATTAAACCGCTACCATAGACGAATACGTTGGCAATATACAAATAGTGAAGCTGTCGTAAGAGCAGTTTTGTACGAATGTTGACTATGTAATAATTTTTGGATACTTAAAGAGGTCCGTTCTTCCACAGTGTGAGCATTATGTCCAATCTAGGTATAGGCGTGTCCACTTCTCTTTTCGGCGTCATCGGTACGATTGGTTAATTGCTTGCTACTGAATAAATAACTAATACACCTCTTTCTGAAGATGACCGCTGCGGTGACAGCAATTTTGCTCTAGGTGCTTCAAACAATTGATTAGACAGGAAATTAATATGCCCTTTGTCTCTTTTCTATTTTACTGCCATGCTTCGCCTCTCTGAGACGAGGAAGTGACGTTAATATCTTGTGGAAAAGAAACAGTCATCCACGTGCGCTTATCCCGCGAGTCAGCAGGCTGGTGTGGACCAATGGGTGCGCGCTTCGCTTCGTGTAGTTGAGGCCAGGCTGTGACGCGAGTAGGTGACAGGGGCGTGGACCGTGGAGGAGTGCTGAAGAAAGGTAGTGTCAAGGCGGGCTGGGACGGCAGTTGTTGGAGCGCGGTCAAAGGTCTGGAAGCACCCAACGAGCAGGTGAAGTGCTTTACTTGCGGGGTTATTCTGGAGTGTTTTGTGGGCATAGTCATTATTTCTTTTGAACCACTTTTTACTTGCATAAATGCGCAGGCGCGGCTGAATAGTGGCAGTGTTCCGGCGCCTGCGTAGTGTCAGCTTACTCTCGGTAACAGTTAAGTGCGTTTTGGAGTATGCATTACTGCCGTCTGTAGTGTGTATCACTGTTTGTCATCTATATCTTTGGAACGTAGTGAATTTGAAGTCGAAGACGGCAAGAGTATCATGCCGCGATTTATAGTTGTTAATTTAATTGACAGCCTCTAAATATGTGCATGGACGGCCGACTAGTGTGATTGTTTCTATCTACCTCACTCTCTCTCACTACCTCACTCTCTATTTCAATACCTCACTCTCTATCTCACTACCTCACTCTCTCTCTGCTAATGCAATAGGTATCACACATGCAAAAAAAAAAACTAATGCCAATAGAATAGACAATGCCATAAATTTAGGGATACAAAAATCATAAAAAAATAATGAGCAATACCAATAGCTCTACCTAGAATGTTGCCGAGACCATTGCATTGTAAATGCTTGTTTAATTTACAGGTAAGATGGTGTATTTTCAGTTTCACATTCATTTAGTAGAAAGTAAGAAATGAATTTGAAAATTTTAAAGTAGAAGAAATATTTCTTATAATTTGATTTCTCGAAGTACAAAGTTATAAGCCATATAAAACTATGTTGAGATTTTAATAAACTTTACAGCAAGACTGTTCTACTGGAGAAAACAACTTACTAGGAAAGCATAAGGGTAACAACAGACCTACAGGCAATGGAAGGTTTACAGTCTCACAAAAATTCTGTACATAAGAAAATAAAATTTCTACGCATGAAGGCATAAGGATAACTAATTGTAGGAGACTTTAGGAGTTGTGGCATAAGAGAGATAACATGAAACGGGGTTGCTCGCTTGTTTGTATTTATGTGAGGCTAGTTATGAAGTAAAAACCTAGCTGTAAAGCAAAAGAGACTTGTTCAAGAGTAAGAAGACTTACTTACAGTTTGGCTAGTTTGCTTTGGTGACATCGGCGTGGGGTAAGAGATTTGACTGATTACTTCTGGATAAGGTGTTCACTGACTTGCTGCTCAGTGCCCAGGCCCTGTGAAAAAAGTATTGCTTTAGTTTTAGAGAGGTATGGACACATTTATTCCCAAACGTAATATTCAACAGTATCAGAGATACTTTACTGCAACTAGACTGTATGACACAGAGACCATCAGTATCAGCAACAGTGTAAGGGTGATAAGCCATACCAAGAAGCATTATCCTCTCCCACTGCCAAAGTTAGTACTTAGAAAGTTGGTGATAAGGGAGTAAGGAAGGTAGTCTGCACCATGCTTATCAGATATTGTGATGTGTACTGCTCTGTCTGATATAACTCTCACTCCACTGGAGCGAAATAGGCAAAAGGCAGCATTCATTCTTTTTCACATGCTATACAGCTGAGACAGGTTTTCAAGAGGTGACTGCAGGTAACCTGGTGGATATGGTTCATTTGATTTATAGTGAGCATCTGCCTCCTCTAGAGGATCTCGGCTGCACCTGATCAAGCCAAACCTCAATATGTCCAAGCAGGCCATAGGATGTGCCAAACATCTTCTCGACCCCCCAGAAAAGAAGATTTTGGCACTGGGCTGAGCTTTCAACTGCAGTAAGGAGTTATCCAAATCATTTAATATAGAAAAGTAAAAATCTCGGTCTATAGCTGAACCAATGTTGAATCTCGTCTCGGACTTTAACAATGCACAACTATGACCACTATGTATTCTCTTCTCATATGTCTTACAAAGAATATTACAAAAAAAAAACATAACTTCCATTCCTGGGAGAACCCTCACCTATGACCTATTAAATAGTACCCGGTTTACAGTACTCTTCCGCTTTTGCTTTAAAACTCCAAGATACATAACAAAGATGGATAGAACTCTGAGGGAGGCACATCATTCTACATTGCTTATTTTAGAGCTTAGGGTGGAACACACCAAATTGAACTACTGAATATATACCATGAAACAAAACCCACAAAAGATAGGGAACAGGACCACAGCAGCAGTCTCTGACATTGACAGTCCAACCTCTGAAAATCCCGAACACATCAGTGAACAAAATATAATTTGACGTCAATTGAAAATTAAGATATGATTATCAAGATGGAGCCAGAGAACTGGAGGAAAAGAAACATAACATGTCAATCAAACAAGCAGCAGAAATGACTCTGGTAGGAAGTTCATACTCTAATGAGACTAAAAAAATTCAAACTGCATAGCACTTTATTACGATAACTCTAAAGATAACTAGTGCATAATTATCAGAATAAACCTGCCATCATGCAGAGACAACAGTACTTTGTTGGAGTTAGGGACCAACCTTTCTTCAAATGGAGAAAAGTATGGGGTCATAAGCAATGCTAATCTCATACTTACAGGGTTGCATATAGATTCAGACATCCTACAGCAATGTCATTTGTCATGTGTACACTGTGTGCCATCGAGTTCAAGATGCAGTCCTGGATGTCTGATACACCCTCACCAAAAATGTTTTCCCTTATTTCTCCAAGGTTCAAGAAGTCCTTCAATCAATCAACTCTGACTTATAAAATGTGGTTATTCACCCGCGACGGTATCCAGGTGCTAGGTTCTTTCTGGGATCAGTCAAAGAGCCAGGTCTTGAGTTCCTTTCTAAATTCTAGGAGAGAAGATGATGTTCGGAGGTGAAGGAGGAAGGTCATTTCAGGACTTGGCGGCAAGATAGAGGAAAAAAAGCCCTCCACTGTAGCTCCGGCCAATGCTGGAGTGTTTGCAAGGGCGTCAGAAGCAGGAGTCTGGAGGGCTGGTGGAAGCTCAGGCGGTGGTTGGTGTATTCTGGTCCTTGGTTGTGATTGGGGCTGGTAGGCGTGTATCAGCATCTTGAATTGGAATCTTTTATGGATGGGGAACCAGTAGAGGGCCCTAAGGTGCGGGCGATGTAGAACTATTTGGTGAGGTCGAGTTTGAGTCTGGCAACTGAGTTCTGAATCGTCTCGAGTCTCCTCAGGGGTTTTGTGGTGATTTCTGCATAGAGGGCGTTGGTGTAGTCCAGCCAGCAGGTGACTAGGGATTGAGTGACAGTTCTCCTGGTGATGATGGGGAGCCCTCTGAAGATCTTTCAGAGAAAGTGGAGGGTGTGGAAGCAGGCAGAGGAGCATTTCATGGCAAGTTTGCTGTTGAGGATGATGCCAAGGTTGCAGGTCTGATCTGTCAGCATGGGTCCGAGTTCAGAGGGCCACCAAGTGTCGTTCCATAGGTAGGTATTGTTCCCAAAAATCAGCACTTCCGTCTTGTCTGTGTTGAGCTTCAGGCAGTGGGTCTTCATCAAGTCTGAGACACTCGCCATGCAGTTGTGGAATTTGGCCCTTTGTGTTGGAGGGGGTCTTCTGAGAGCGAGAGGATGATCTGGGTGTCGTCTGGTAGGATATGATGTTGATGCCATGGGTTCTGACAATGTTGGTCAGGGGCATCATGTAAGTATTGAATAGGGTGAAGCTGAGGGATGAACTTTGAGGGACGCTACAGATGGTGCTCTTTGGTTCCGAAGTGAAGGGCGGTAGGCGGATTCTCTAGGTTCCACCTGTGAGGAAGAATGTGATCCACTTGAGGGCATCTCCCTAGATCCTGATGTGGTGAAGTCGCCTGATGAGTGTGTGGTGGGATATGATGTCAAATGCTGCTGAGAGGTCGTGAAGGATCACGGATGCAGTTTCCCTGTGGTCAACGAGGGTCCTGACATTGACAGTGGCAGCAGTTTTGGTGATGTGGTTAGCACGGAAGCCGGATTGGGAGGTGTCCAGCAGGTAGTTTCTCTCAGGTGTTGGGTTAGTTGGCGGTTGCTGGCCTTCTGGAGGACTTTGGCAGGGAATGAAAGCAGAGAGATGACCCTGGAAGTTCTTCAGTTTGCCAGGGTCGCCGGAGGCTTTCTTGAGGAGGGGTCTGACTTTTGCGTGTTTCCATCCATTGGGGAAGGTAACCCTCAAACTGCTCTTATGTCATTGAATACTGTCCTACATGCAGCGGCCAGACTTGTGCCATCTACCAAGAAATTCAACATCACACCTATCCTTGTTGAGTTACAATGGCTACTTGTCAATGCAAGAATAAAGTTCAAGATGGGCGGTGTTGTCTACAAAGCTTTCAACCTCAACTACCTGTCATATCTTGCCACTGTGCTTAAAGAGTTAGGTGAATTCAAAGAAGCAAGAACTAGCTACTTGAGACACCCTCCTTCAAAATGTTCGATACCCAGCAACCTTCCAAGGTGTTGTCTAGATTTTGTAGAACTCATTAACCAGGGACTTGGGAATGAAACCCATTTAGAAGTCCTTGTGCAAGTGCCTGAAAACGCATCACTTTGGACTATATTTGTCAGACTAAGAAAAAAAGTCTATCATTTGATTTTGTTTCTCCTTCTGTCTGTCCAACCAGCTCCTCACTTCTCGTACTATTGATTATAGCTCTTAATTTAAATCATTCTCTTTTTCGCAGATTCAATGACCAGTGTTCAATGTAGGCCTTACATCACTGTTGTTCTGCGTAAAGCTGTATCTCCGGCTCATCCGTACAACAACCATCACTCTCTAAGGTGAATTTTATTTAAAGGGTAGGGGTACAAAGATTTTGTTGTACTGAAAAAAATCTACCATTCAAAGACTGCATGCTTCTCCCAGCCTCGAGATAAGAATTGCTCCATAGATCTAGCAAATGCAAGCACTCGGGACAATGAAGCACAGAGGATACAGAGGCGGCATACTACAACCCATTAACAAGCATTTGCAATGCAATAGGTCTCGCATTATAAAAGTGTGAGCAGTTGGCATTGCTAATAATAATGCAACACTAGCTATTGGCATTGTAAGTGATAATGGCATTTATTTAGGTGTTTGTTTTATAAAATAGATAAAAAAGGCATTGTCATGAACAATGCCAATAGCTTAAACTTTTGCGAATGCAAAACCTATTGCATTGCAAATGCTTGTTCTACTATGGTTTGTGTCAACCTGTTTCGGTCACTAGTTTGTGGTCAGTAGGTCTGCAGCTGGTGATGCCTGGCTGTGTTGGGATGTTCGCCAATGGTGGTGCATTTTCCTGCACCATTAGTGTTTGTGCAAAGATGACATGGTCTGGGCTAATGACCTCATAGTCCAGTCTATGGAAGCGATGGTCCTGGCAAGTGATAAGATAGTCACAGCCATTGATGTAATAGTCCAGGCAAGTGACATAATAGGGTTTCTGACAATATTATCTTGACCTGGCATTAATGGTCCGTCCTCCACAGACCGGTTAGGGATGCTGGTGATTTGAGCTCTCCAGTTGCCTGGGGAGGGCTGCGATTGTGTCACTGTTGGGTAAAATCTGAATTCTGGGGCAGAGTCTGACGCTGTGCTCCCCTGATGAAGCCCCCTAAAGGTGGCCTTGAGCATAGACAGGCAGGGCCTGGGCCTGGTTTGATCCTACACCAACCCTTTACTGTACTCACAAGTGTTACACAGAGGTCAGTGGAGCCGGAGCCGCCGTCCAGGACTGCAGCTGCCCCTGCAGCAGGGGCATACCATCCATCACAAGTGGAGGGGGGTTTGTCACCACCTGGTACGGGGGATGCTTTCCCTCTGCAGGCATGTGAACAATGCCAGCAATGCTCCTGTGCCGTTAATTACAGCATCCTCGCCAGGGACAGGCACCAGGCACTGTCCGTACAAGTCAACACCATGTGTTACTTTACTGCAGAGGTCACACAGACCACTTCCCTGGGTACCAAGAATGGAGGCCTCCGCCTAATAACATGCTTAATGTAGCGCCTAACCTCGGGGCTTCCGAATACTGCATCCAGATGTTAGTACCAGTCATCTCCATAGAGCTCCGTCGACGGCAGAAGCATGAAGTACAGAGTAAGCCCTGCTTGCAGCAAATGTGTCACCTGAACTGCATACGCAGATCTCCGCAGCAAACGCATTAATCACTCAAACTATCTCATTGACTTTATATGTGATAGAGGATTCCGAATTATACCTTTAAACTGCCCGAAATTGACGGTGCGGGTTTCTTTTGGTCGAAGGGTGCGCGCAAGTACTGCAAACACGCTCTGGAGTTGCCATGTAATTCCACGCCTGCATGTCATCCTGTTGTTAAACCTGCCCTGCTCTCCACAAATCACGTTCACATGTGTAATCCAATCATTTCACACGGAGAGTGATCCAGCAACCCAGTTATTCAAGCACCAAAAGACAAATCAGTTTTTGGTTGTTTGTTCTGTATAAATGGTAAATGTCACTGGCTCAGGTAATGAATTGTGTGGGAAGAGCATCTAGAATTTGTTCGCATGGTCAGTTACAATGAGGTAATGCTCAGAAAAGTGCTCAGAGAGAAAAAATGTAGAATTCCAAGCTTTCAGTGTGCAAGAGAAGCAGCAGATCTTGTTGGAAAGAAGTAGACAATTTACTCCCTAGAAATTTAGAGGTGCGGTAAAGCATACTTGGGTGGGAAGACTGTCCTCTACAAAGTAAGATTACTTTTTTGCCATTAATATTCATGCTGAAACAAATTCGAATAAAATTCCATTAATTTAGCTTCCTCCAACAATGAACAAAACAAGACTTAAGTTAGAACTTCCTGTATGAAATAGTTCTGGTCTCTCCAACAAACACTGTGCTGTGCACTGCCAGAATAGAGGACACGCCCATTGGCTTACATAAATTTAATTGCAAACGGGCCAGCGGATTTTCAGCAATTATACGCAATTTGCACCTTGTCAGGTGGTTGCACGTAGAGCGCAGATCTGACATTACTGTGGCCTTGAAGCACTATGGACTGCTTCACTGGTGCCTTTCCACATGGAATCGTGTTACAATACGACAAAATCTCATTCATGTATTGGCGTGTGGCATGTGCCACTGGTTTCAGAGTAGAGTAGATATGGTTGCCCATTGGCGGATATGTCAACGCTGTGCAGTGTACGCAATCAGAGTCATCTGTGGCTGGGAGCAAGTGTGGCCCAGCTGCATCTAACATGCACTGCTGTGTTTCTTGCACTCTGTGTGAGTATGCGTCAATCACTCCCATATAATCTGGTGGTATCGGACAACGGAGTTCTCCAAATGCAAAAAAGAATCAATGTGGAAAAAGTGGTGAAAAATTTGAAAATCCATATTTTCCCGTATTCAGCAGTTAAATCACAGCAGTAAGATGAGGTGAAGCCTGCGGGCCAAAAATTCAAAATCTACAAGTTTCTTACATCTCAGTCCGCACCTTTGGGACCATAGATATACCAAACAAAGGATACATCTTAAAATATTGTGGGAGTAATTTTGCCGATCACAGATGTACTCTGTAGCTGTGACAGCACTAAGGAAAACTACCGGCTTTGCGTAGGACTTGCAGTCTTAGCTGTACAAAGTTCTCTAGTAACAGGTATAGCCAATCCTTTTGCTGGCAAAATTGACGGATATCTGTTTGCAAAGCTCAGCAAAAATAATAACTGTTTACGCCAAGGAGGAACAATAGATAACTTTTAATTGTTGCTAACTTCTGCCTATCGTTGTCACCCACGCACCAACTAATCCGAGATGTCATTCCGGGCAAAAAGCCTGGCTGCAGTAACCGGATGAAACGGACACAAAACAAAGTTACTGAAGTGTCAAATGCGCATAGTCGCCACTTTGCACCTCATTAAACAAGCCTGGCGGAGCGTGGCGCGCGCGCTTGGCGGGGGAGCGCATTCCAGGCTTGGGGGAGCGGACCCTTTGAAGTGCTCCCAAAAGCGGAGTGCATGGCGGCACGATGCGCGTGATTGTACGCGTGCTAGCCATGCAATGCGCTTTTGGGAGCACTTTGAAAAGCCCTTTTACAATAGTCTCGCTTTGCGATCGCTTACGCGATAGCAAGGCGAGACCTAAAAAGCAACAACAAGCAGCCTTGTAGAACCAAACAGAAGCTCAGTATTTCTGAGAGGTGAGTGAGAGGGATAAGAGAGTGCTCTGCAACCAAATGAAAAATAGGTTGACTAATACTGCATTTACCTACACAGCTGTACCTGTGACTTCCATGTTGTAAACACCGTAAAGGTGAGATATTTGTCTCATAATTATTCTTAAAGTGATTTCAAGGTAAGTCTTCAATATATTGCTCGTCTTTGATTCTACTTATGTTTGCGTTATATAAAATTTTAATTCAGGATGATAATGCTACAGTAATTATGCAAGCTCCGAATGCAGCATGTCGGTGTTGGATTTAATAAACTACCTTTAGCAATCAATGCTAAGTCTCTATGGGACAGTATTTTTAGATTTGTTAATGTGATAATAAATTATGATCTTAAAAGATAACTTTAATTAAGAAGAGAATTAAATAAGTTTATGTAATTTTAATGCCTGTGCTGCAGTCTACACATAGAAGTGCTATTGTCTCTGAAAACGATTAGTGCATTGAATTGAGGTAGAATAAACTCGGCCTATTAGTGATATCAACACCGGTTTTGTTTTGTTTGGCAAGTCCATATTTATATTATTGAATACAGTCACCTGGATTTCAATTTGTTTATTAGCTTATAGCTAGAAACAGTGCACTACTATCAAGCTTTTCTTTATAAACCTAATCCAAGATCAATGGAAGAAAAAGAAATAAGCACTGGAAAAGCCAAAAGGTCTCATCAATGCAAAAGCCATTGGCTTTGCCAATGTGTTTTAGCTATGTTGTACAGCACTATAGCTAAAAGTTAGGAAACAATTGTTATGAGACAGCCAGAGTGGGCCACATTGTACTGCTTTTTTTCTGGCAGGAGTAAGAGGCAAGCAATAATAGGGGAGAGGGTTAGGGGAAGCAGGGGAGGGGCAGGGGAATGTCACGAAGGGGTTGATAAACCATGCAGGAGGGGGGTTGATGTTGCAAGCAACAATGACGGGGCAACAACTAGTGGGAGGAGGGAAAAAGAATGGGAAGGAGATGGACTGCAAGCATATTCACACTTTTGGAGTACTAGACTTAAAAGAAAAAAAAGTGGCCTGTGATTAAAAGAGCGAGCAGCGAAAGGGCACTCACTGGGCCTGGAAGCAGTACTTAGGCCATGCTTCAAAGGAGGGATGAACAAATGAAAAGGAAGTAAAGCCAGCAACGGCTAACCAAAGATAAGCAACAAAATGAGAGTGACGATAAAGCCAACCAATGGTAAGCAATGGGCTCTAAAGCCAATCATAAGCTAACAAAATGTCTAGAAAGAAACAGCGTATGCTCTTTCTCAAGCAAGACCTAAAAATGCTGGCAGCCCACTCTGTCATCTATAACAATAAGCAATCCCTTTTGTCAAGATTTGTGCCTTGGTATGGGTGTCAGATGTCTGCACAGACTCAGTAGGTCATCCGGAGAAACAATGATGCACCATGCCTGTTATCTTGATCAAGAGAAAACCCTATATAACACAGTTACTGTTTTAAAAACGAGAAAATAAAGAAGAACAAGAGGAGACCACAGTAATTGCTGGTTGTATGATACTGCACATCCCACCTTCAATAGAGGCAATGAAAATAACGTTTATTCATGGCGCATTCACACTTCCATTTTGATTTGTATGTGCACATGTTGAAAGCTGGTGAATAACACACTGCACATGTGCTTATTACACGTGAATGATCGCTGAAAAAATACAGAAATCTACTCTAATATCGTACTCAGATTTGAACATGTGATCTGCGGGGTGCAATGAATGCTCTTCACAAGGCACATTAACAGTTTAAAATGTTTCCTTCGTCCATCCGATTACATACAGTAACAGATCTCTGTAGCACGTACATTAACCACCCTAGTTATATTTTCAGTATTTTATCATGCTAATTGCTGTGCAGACAGATCGCTGAGCAGTTTCTTACACTAATTAAGTTATCTTGGCAGCCGATACATTCGGGCTAGGGAAATAAATGATTAGATACTTCAGGGTGTAATGCACCTAATAGGTACAACTCAGCCTTTCATTCTCTAATTGTGCTACTGAGAAGCGCCTCAACCTCTCCTTTAAAAGTATTGCGGCGCTGCTCATAAGGGCTAGTACTTTCCTTTTTAATTTAAAGAAGTGTACTTTCCTTCTTAATTTAAAGAAGTGGAGATAGCCAGTACCTGCACATTTAAAGCACTGCCTGCAGAAGGAAGACAATCTTCGACAGTACCTTGCGAGATATAAAAAAAATAATCACCCTCTTTGGTTAAATATTATGGAAACCGTCTCCCAAAACATGAGGAATTTTTCTCATGTGTCACCAAGCTAACTCCTCTCTACATACCAACCTTCGCAATCTATATGGGAAACACACAACGACGGCCTTACCTTCCGCCAGACGGTCTTAGATTTACGAATGATTGTGCTGTGCTTCCTACTTCAGTCAACTTCATTAAATGAAGACCAGAGGAAGGTAATTGAAACTAGCTAGGCTTTCGGTGAGTGACATGCCAAAAAGGCGGTGCTAAGAAGAGCTTCGGGCTGTGTTTCCCGTTAATCCTACGATTGGTTGGCGAAAAGTGGCCCGCCCAGATGTAAGAAGCCCAGCCCATCCCGGAACGAATTCGCACCAACAGCAACATCGGAAACAACAGTCCAGCTGCTCCGGAAGGCTTTGCTCAGGCCGCGCGCGAGCCGGCGCTCCAGGCGGTGTAACTGGTTGGGTGTTTACAAGCACCACTCAGTTCTGGTTATTATGGCCATCTGATAGGCGAGTCCGTCGGCTACGCTGCCGACTTTGGTGCTGGAAACCGGGGTTGGAGCGTCGAGGTCGCGTCCACATCCTGTGATTCTGGGCAAATCACTTAATCTCCCCGTGCCTGAATATATAATGTCAATACGGTGCTCATGTACAGCGCTCCAATACCTTCGGGTCGAGTTCGCGCTATATAAAAAATGTAAAAACTTTGTATAACATAATCTGTATTCGTTGATAACATGGCCTCTCTGTTTTTGTTAAATTATCAGTCGGGCTATTTAGGGCAGCTGTAAAAACATTTTAAACTGTTTTCTTCGTACATTTACTGTTTAGGGTGTTGTGAGATCGTTGAATAACATAGTACCCCCAGGGGCACCCCGCTTTCCCCCCTTCCCCAAATTAGGTTACCCAATGAAACACAAGAAACAGTTGTAAGTGGGTAACAAATGCTGCAGGTTTATTACATAATTCCAGTATATGTAATGGGTGGGTTATCTTACGGGCGATCCAAGGGTAGGCGACCATCTACTTCACCTGCCCGCCTGATGAGCCGGGCAGCGCGGGAACGACCCGCAAGTGCTGCCCCCCAAGTGATTCTTTTAACGATCACGTGCCGTTGAAATTCTACTCACGCCCCCCCTCTCGGGGCGGAGCGTCGCATAGCAAGCCCCCGGTTGTTCAGGCCCACAACCGCCCGCAGGACTAGCGGGGCGCCGACCGGCTTCCGGGACCTCTCTGGAGGCTCCTCGTTTTGGCTCAGGCACCACGTGGTGCCGCGCAGAGGTACCCTTTGTACCGGCCTGCTTCCAGATCGCCCTGTAACTCCGCCACAGCCCTGGAGGCGGCTAACCGTCGCAGCCAGGGCCCCCCACCAACCCGCTATAGTCTTACCTGCACCTCTCCTATCTAGGGCTTCCTGCAACTAGCTGGAAGGGAACCATCCCTGCAGACTGAAGAGTTTGACATTCTGCCACCACATGACAGTTTGACAGTGCTCGCGGGACTCAAACCCTGTGAGATCCCTTATAACCACAGGCCCAAGACTTACCAGTGAGCTATAGCTCCTGGAGTTGTAGATGGCCCCATCTATGTCCCCAATCCCTAGACGCTATCCTAATCGGATATGGTCTGTTGAAATAAAGGGGCCTGTGAAGATGTGCAATAACTAATCGCCCCCCAGCGGGAAGGTTACACCTATTCACAATCCTGGGCCTGCCCGCTTTGACTATTATGACGAGAAGGTTTTTACTTAACATTTGTACAGTCCCCTCAGATAGTTAACCTGGGGCACGGGAGTGCACCTAACTGCCAGCGCGTGGCCATGGGCAAGGGGCGACTCTTGCCCCTGCCCACCATCCCTTATACCTTATAGGAATTATGCCCCTACGGATCCCTCAGTGATGATCCCTTAGGCATACCAGCTTCGGGAATCTGTTTGGCTTAAGCATTGCGCGCTGTCGTAATGTCCCCTTGTGTTTGCCCCGCTGACACCCCAATTATTGGGACAGCAGCACCCATAGCGCGGTAAAAGTGTCGGTAAACCAGGATCCCAGTCTCCTGCAGCTGCCGTACGCGACCAGTGATTCCGAAAAGATGAGTTTGAAATTTTGCCACCTTATGACACTTTGACAGCGTTTGCGGGACTCGAACCCTTGTCCTGTGAGACCCTTGACAACCATAGGCACAAGACTTACCATTGAGCTATAGCTCCTTGATTACACCCAGCTGAAGGCCAGGGGCCCGCCTAAGGAGCCTATTCACTTGTTTTGCTACCCGGCTCCCTTCTGGGAGGGCCTCAGAGTTAGGGCAACGCGTGTGCTCCCAGGGCACGGTGCTGCTGGAAATTATGACGCTTTGACTATTATGACGAGAAGGTTTTTACTTAACATTTGTACAGTCCCCTCAGATAGTTAACCTGGGGCACGGGAGTGCACCTAACTGCCAGCGCGTGGCCATGGGCAAGGGGCGACTCTTGCCCCTGCCCACCATCCCTTATACCTTATAGGAATTATGCCCCTACGGATCCCTCAGTGATGATCCCTTATGCATACCAGCTTCGGGAATCTGTTTGGCTTAAGCATTGCGCGCTGTCGTAATGTCCCCTTGTGTTTGCCCCGCTGACACCCCAATTATTGGGACAGCAGCACCCATAGCGCGGTAAAAGTGTCCGTAAACCAGGATCCCAGTCTCCTGCAGCTGCCGTACGCGACCAGTGATTCCGAAAAGATGAGTTTGAAATTTTGCCACCTTATGACACTTTGACAGCGTTTGCGGGACTCGAACCCTTGTCCTGTGAGACCCTTGACAACCATAGGCACAAGACTTACCATTGAGCTATAGCTCCTTGATTACACCCAGCTGAAGGCCAGAGGCCCGCCTAAGGAGCCTATTCACTTGTTTTGCTACCCGGCTCCCTCTGGGAGGGCCTCAGAGTTAGGGCAACGCGTGTGCTCCCAGGGTACGGTGCTGCTGGAAAGCAGATATCTGATACTCACACGCTGGTACCTTATCTGTTGCTAAATGCCCTATTGCAGGAAGTTTCCCAAGAACCGTAGACTTCGCGGTCCCACCTAACTTGATCCCAACACCTGGGGGGAACCCAGTGGTGGCAGGACCAACATGGTAACTCCATCCCGGCGTAACTATCGCTTATTTGTGCCGCCGAAGCAGGCAATGCCCCCTTAGTCTCAAGTTCTACCCCTAGAGGATAACCTTGGGGGCAGACAAGTCTGTGGAACCAACCGGAAACTTTGGTGCAAATACCGGCCCTATTCTGAACGTAGCGAATGCTGCACGGTCAATAATGCCCAGATGCCCTGGGGCTCTACGTGGTCTTTACCAAACTTTGAACGACCGCACACTTGCTATATAACAACCATACCACCCACAAGCCGGGTGGAAGGTCTTAAATCTGTCTTTGGTTGCAGGGGAATACCCCCCAAAGTACATCTGGACCTATTCATATATTGTTCCTTCAGCTACTCCTCCTGCAGGCCTAACTCTTGGTTATGGTGCCCAGCTCAGTATTCTGCAGGCCAACGGCTTAACCATGAACTATCGGTCGATTTGAGACAGAGGTAAACCACGGGTTGCAATCCGCTCGCGAGCGGCGCACCCGCAACCACTTGGACAATCACGCCGATAACCTTGTGCCGTGATTTAGGCCCTAGTGATGCGCTATGTGGTGACCACTTATTCTTTTGCCGCTATGTCAGTGCGTCCCCGTATTCAATGCGATAGGGGCACTGAGCTGCACCCATATCTAACCCATCTAGTGGCTCAATCCAGACTTCCTTTAGCATTAGATAATAACTACCATTCTATCTCGGTTGCGTTGCCCTGCCCGACTAGGCACCCTCCCGGGTGTCTAGGTTACAGTTAGATATGTGTGAGTTCCCCATATCAGTGACCGTAGAAGGCGGCCCACATAAGCATGTTGGCGGGGCCGAGTTGCGGGCTTAAGCATACCTCTTTTAGACTGTCGGCAGCGACCCGTGTTTAACTGTTACTAACATGGCAATGACAGTTCTACGTTAGGACTATCCCCACACTGGTCCGCCCTGCCCAAGGACTGATGCACCTGGGAGGGCGAGGCCGTAAGCAAAAGGTTGGAGACGAGCGACACGTGGTCACGTGTGGTCAGGATCGGACTGCGCGACCCTTGCTGTAATTAGCACCTTTATGTCGCGCAAACTCAACCGGAAGGTATGGCAACGCTGTGCATGAGTAACCTATTTACACACATATTCGGGCACGGGAGTGAGATCATGAGCCGCCAGGTCCAGCAGCTCGCATACATATTCGGGCATGGCGATATTCATTGATTTACCCAGCGTCACAAACCCAGCGTGAACTTGATCCGAAGGTATAGGCGCGCAGTTCATGAGCACCGTATTTACATCGATAATCGGGCACGGAGAGATTAAGTGATCTGCCCGCAGTCACAGCGCGACTCGGCCGACGGTATATGGAGCGCAGTCCATGCGCCCCGTATCTACATACATATTCGGGCACGGAAGTGTGATCATGAGTCGCGACCCTCGGGGGGGCCCGGTAGACCAGGCCCGGCAGCACCCGTGCATATTCGCGACCCTCGGGGGTCCAGGTGGACCAGGCCCAGCAGCACGTATGCATATCTGGGCATGGGGTGATCAGTGATTTGCCCGGAGTCACAACCACAGCGCGAACTCGATCCGAAGGTAATGGTGCGCCGTTCATGAGCACCGATATACATACATCATCAGGCACGTGGATAATAATTATCTGTCCAGAGTCACAGCGTGACCCGCCCGAAGGTGTTGGGAGTGCAGTACATGTGCCCCGTATTACATACCTATTAGGGCACGGTCGACTAGTGATTAGCTCAAGCCGTAATGCGCGCAAAATTATTAGAGCGCTGGACACAAGCACCGACCAAATACCATTCATGTGCAGGAGTCGTCGCAATGCCCGGAATCACCTAATGCGCGCGAATGTGGGCACAAGCAAATTTTTGTGAGTAATACATGCACTTGAATCATGTGTCTGCATTATAGGAAGCCAGCCACTACATGTTGCATATTTATCTAGCGTGAACGCGACCGGAAGGTATTGGAGCAAAATCTTGTGAACAATGCCTGCACTTGTATCAAGTATCTGCCTTATAGGAAGCCAGCACATACATGTTGCATATTTGTATAGCGCGAACTTGACGCCCAAAGGTATTGGAGCGCTGTATATGAGCACCGTATCTACATTACACAAACCGGCACGGGGAGCCTAGGAGATTAGTACCCATAACACGATCCCCGTGGCAGGTCACGCGAGCACCGCACCAGATTAACCCTTGAGGTGCGGGGGGGGGATTCGTAATACCCGTAATCGCGTGATGTGGACAGTGCATGTACTGGTATCATGTATCTGCCTTATAGGAAGCCTGCAATTACATGATGAATATTTATATAGCGCGAACTCGACCGGAAGGCATTGGAGCACTTTGCATGAGCACCGTATTTACATTACATCTACACGCAGGGGGTGCTTAAGACATTCATACCATATTACCAGCTCCCCGAACCAGATCATGCGAGTACCGCACCAGATTATCCATTGACGTGCGGGGGGTTTATTAATGCCCGTAATCGCGTATGTGAACAATGCATGCACTTGTATCATTTATCTGCCTTATAGGAAGCCAGCAATACATGTTTGCATAATTATATGGCGCGAACGCGACCTGAAGGTGTTGGAGCGCTTTACCTGAGAACCTTATTACCTTACACATTCAAGCACGGGGAGCTTACAAGATTCGTACCATACTAAACGATCCCCGCGCCAGGTCCATTGCGCCTGCCGCAGCCCACTGCATGCCCCCCCCACCCCCAACTGCAGCGGGAGGGGGGGGAGATAACCTTAACCAGGGAGTGCCACAGGTGTTGCACCACCCGCGATCAGCGGGGACCCAGGCAGCTCCCAGCCTTGCAGTGCTGGTGTATTAGGGCCGTGAACCGACGCTAATCTCGTAACGGCTCCCACGGCGCAGGGTGTGCGGCTTCTTTGCCGTCGAACCCCCATGCACGCGCATGAACATCGTATTGACCCTACCCAGGGCACTGGTAACTCAGTACCTCAATCGCGTTCGAACGCGAAATCGACACGAGGTATTGTGGCGCCTTACTTAAGTCTCGCAGTACAATATTAACATGCTTGAATGCCCCAGATCACGCGAGCTCCACACGAACGCATTGAAGCGCTTGCAAGAGCCCAGAATCACGGGATGTTTTGCCGACGCCGATGCTTCGAACCTCGTTTCCTATTACCAATGTCGGCAGCGCCCCATCAGGAGCTCTACCAATCGGGGCTATGTCCCTCGGTACACCGATAAATTCGGCCGGCGGACCGCGTCACTGCCCTTTAAAGTCGCCACCCTCGCCCTAATCTTGCGCCCCCTCCGCCCGTGGCCCACCGCGCCACAGGGCCCTGTCGATCTGGTACTGCCCAGGGACAGGGCCAGGGCGGAGTGGGTGCAGCAAGACTCACCGCAATCTGGAGACCCGACGACGACCGATCGAAAAGATGGGAGCTGCACCTCTTTGAAAGGTTGTGAAGATTGTTGCCTATTTATAGCGCGAACTCGACCCAAATGTATTGGAGCGCTTTACACGAGCACCGTATTTACATTACGCATTCAGGCATGGGGAACTTAAATGATTTGGCCGGAATCACAGGATGTTGACGCGACCCGAGAATGATTGAACCCTGGTTACCAGCACCAAAATCGGCAGGAAATCAAAATATTTATTTAATGCAGGTTTGTACTGCGCGAAGGTATGACGGTGCTTTACAGGAGCATCGGTTACCTTATTCATTCAATGCAGGTTTGTGCAGCGCGACGGAATGACGGCGCTTTAAATGAACACCCGTTACTTTCCGGCGCGGGGAGATTAAGTGATTCACCCAGAAGCACAGGATGTGGAGTCGACCACTAGGCTCGAACCTTGGTTTCCTGCCAACCGTCAGACCACAATCGCTCTCCTACAAGGCACGATGCGGACGCGGGCCCGAGACTCGAAGACCCCGCCCCCCTGATTGAGGACATGAGCCACGGCCTTTCTAAAGGTTTGCTCTCTAAGCCTTTATTCGTTATCGAGCAGCCGCGCGGCCCGAAGACATTGTAGCGCGCAGCACCGTCATTAAATCAATATTAGGCACGGGATTCGCCCCTAATCACAGAATGCGGACGCGGGCCCAGGATTCAAACGCACAAAGCCGATTGAGATCGCGAACCTGGGCATGCCTGTATCCGTTATGCAGCGGGAAAAAGGCCGCAGTTATTGGAGATTGAGGTTAAGGTATTGATGCCCTTCACACGAGTGCCGCATTTTCTCTCCCGTGTAGGCACTGGGCGCTTCGCTCTCAAGGCAATCTTGTGAGCTCGAGTTTCTTGGAGCAACAACCCGCGAGCAATGCCTGCACTGGCATCGTGACACGCATATATGGGCAGCCACGATTACCTGTTGCCATATGTATGTAGCGCGCCATCGGCCCACAGGTATTGGAGCGCTTTACCTGAGTGCCCTGTTTTCCTACCCCATGCAGGCACTAGGCGCGTCATTCGGAATACAATAGAATGAGAGCACATACATTTTTGTTAGGCCCGGGCAAATTAAGTGATTTGCACAGAATCAAAGACTCGAACCCAGTTCCCCAGGTTCGAGGTCGAACGCCCTAGCGGTTAGGCCAACTCTCCTCCCCCGCAATCCGGACGCGATCCCGCGGGCCGGAACGGATTACCCTAGATCCGCCCCCAACTATCAGGTAGCCACGGCTACCCCTTGGCCCCGCCCACCTCAGCCCCCACACAACAACGTATGGGGGGGCGCCCACTACACGAGCCCCCCTCCCGACCTCGTAGCCGTTGGGAAGGGGGCAATAACCTTCCCCAGGGAGCGCCGCTCATTCTACATTTTTATAGCACAAACGATCGTTTCTACGACACTGCATCACATTATCACGGGGCCCCTTTCGCATGAAGCTGGGAAGGTTTCATGTTTGCTGGTGTCTGCGGCCCTGAGCCCTCTTGGCCCAACTTGCGCCCTCCCCGCCCGTGGCCATCCGGGCCACAGGGCCCCGGCGACCTGGTACTGCCCTAGGACCGGGCCGGGGCGGAAAGGGTAGAGCAAGACTCACCGTTGTTCGAGATGGCGGTGGGGCCGGGATCGCAGCGGCGAGGACGACGAAAGAAGGAGCCAGAGACTGCGACCGAAAAGGCGAGGTGGGCGACAAAAGAGGTCGCCAGTGAGGGTGGGGAAGGCTAAATAGCCTCCCCCTCACACCTGGGCCCGGAAGTGACGCGCATTGCGCGTCACTTCCGGCCCTGACACGGAGGGGGGCACCAGTCTGTGTCCCTGACCCCCCCCCCCCCGAAGGGAGGGAGTGGGGAGGGGTGACCGGGGCCCCGGGGCCACTAAGGCGCCGACCGCCGAGTGGCCCCCTGCGGGGACCGCGGTCAGCGGCATATCACGCTGTTCGTCCTTGGATGGATATGGAGTATCCAAATAATCACAAATAACAACCACCCCCAGCAGTGCGAGCATCTTGTGGCCCTCCCGCCGTTCTTCCATTCCCATCAATTATATCCACCAAGACCTTTGTGGCATTAGAATGGCCGCAGTTTATTCACATCATATGTTAGTGCACACTTGTCCTGATGCATACATGCCAACATTTTAGGACAGGGACGTAGGAGATTTAAAATGAAAAATCGGGAGAATGAAAATTCCCCATTGACTTCTATTGTAGAAAATGCACTTCAGGCGGAATACAGCTAAAATAAATCAATTTTTGGCTTGAAAAATCGGTAGTCTGCCGCCTGATTCGGGTCTATTGGCGTGTATGCTGATGGTCATCAAAATGCTCATTTTGGCTTATCTACTCTTACAACGCAAGCCATCTCTGGTATTCTGCATTCCTGGTATGGAATCTGGAACACTACATGCGTGGTCCAGATTCCACAGAAGGTCAGTTGGCTCAGGCTTGATGAGACGACTTTACTTGGCTCTCCTTATTTCAATAAATTCAAAGAACCTACATCCGCGTATCGTATTTATTGAGGAGGATGCTTCACTGGCGCCGACGACGGAAAGGATAGCTGAATTTTCAAGCCTGAAGCCCTGCATTGTTTGCAACGACTTTACTTGGATCTCCTTATTTCAATAAATTCAAAGAACCTACAGCCGCGTATCGTATTTATTAAGGAGGATTCTTCACCATCCCGTAACAATCTTAATGACCATAATTTGCCTAATTCTGTAATGCATCAACCTAACAGTCAAGAGTTCTCTTCCAGATTGTCATAAATTGTTTCCATCTGCTGTGACAGCTCTACTTCTGTCACTTGGTACAGATGGTTGCGACTTGCTACCGAATGTGTGGCGTTCATGCCCTGTGTTCATGCCTGGGCTGCAAGTGCCGTGTCCTCCCCGCGCTGACCATTTCACCTTATCCCTTAAGTATCTCTGCCGTGAGGCATCTCAAGGACCTTGTCTGGGCACTTGTCTCCAGAGTCCCTGCCGTAAGGCATCCCAAGGACCTTTTTCGAGCAATTGCAATTATTTCAAGGGTCCCTTCCTTTAAGGCATCCCAAGGACCTTGTTCGGGAAAATGGCCTTTTTACATCCTTATGTGAAGATATTTATTGTTAAACATTGTGACTCCCACTTCCTCCCCCTTGTTTCCCTGCAGCTGCGACGCCCTCATTCTCTGGTGTAGGTGAGTGGGATCAATTTCTTCTGGCGACAAACCTGTGGACAGCTTGTCCCGGTTGCCTTTATGGCCATGCTCGTGGCTATGCCTCTCCTCCTTGATAGGGACTTTGGAATTGCAACTGCCCTGGTCATTCGCTGACCCTTTTCCTGTTTGTCGTGTTCGTGTGCCCTTCTGCTGCCACGCCCTCTGTCTGCCACCCACGGGTGGGGTTAGACGCCTTCCCTCTAGGGTTGGCTGTACCTCCCGGTCGGCGGTACAACCCCCTCAGCTGTGTGAGCTTCTTGTGGCCTTCCCATCGTTCTTCCATTCCCATCAATTATATACACCAGAACCTTTGGGGCGTTAGAACGGCCGCAGGTTATTCACATCATACGTTGGTACACACTTGTCATGATGTCATTGGTCATCAAGATGCTCATTTTGGCTTATCTCGTTTTACAACGCAAGCCGCCCCGTAACATTCTTAATGACCATAATTTGTCTAATTCTGTAATGCATCAGCCTTAAAGTCATGATGTCTCTTCCAGGTTGTCATACGTTGCTTTCATCTGCTGTGACAGCGGGTTGCGGCTTTGAGGCTTCAACGTGCTACCGAATGTATGGCGTTCGTGGCCCTGTGTCCATGCCTTGGCAGCAAGTGCCATGTCTGCCCCGCGCTGACCATTTTACCTTATCCCTCAAGTATCCCTGCCGTAAGGCTTCCCAAGGACCTTGTTCGGGCAATTGCACTTGTCTTAAGAGTCCCTGCCATTAAGGCATCCCAAGGACCTTGTTCAAGAAATTGCCCTTTTTACATCCTTATGTGAAGATATTTATTGTTAAACCTTGTGACTCCCTCCACATTGGATGTGGTTTGGTGACCACTGACAGCTCCCCTCAGGCCCACAAGAAAATAAGTTCCAGCTCTTCTACGATGTTCCGGGGGAACCTTTCGCTCTCTGCCAGGCAGCTGAACCTTTCATCTGTTTACCCCCGGGGACACCCTAGAGAAAGGGTTCTCCGACTTCAGCTCTTTTTCTGCCCGCCTCATCCATCCAGATGGTAAGGCTTGTGCCATCGCCCCTCCCAAGGGCCTAATCTGAAGCCCTGATTCCTAAATTATATGCTCATGACCAAGGTTAATTTCTGGCTATGACTTGAGCCTTGATGTGCCCCCTTAGAAATCCTGTTCACCTCATGTAATATGACCCATGTTTCGGCCCAGGGGCTGCCGTACTTTGCCTTGGTCCCTTTGTTATACCTTCATTGTTGCCATTCCTTTTCCTTAGCTACGTTTCCCAGTGCTTGGGGATGATTGGAATGCTGAATGTTTGGTGATGTCATAGAATGCATGGGTGCCTGATGATGTGCCTAGTGTACGTTGGAGTATGCAGGCTGAGTAGCAGGAAGGCTGCTCCTGGTGGGGCTATCTTCTATTTACCATCATCTACTTACTTACCTGAAACTTACCCAGTAACTAAGCTTGAATAAACCAACCTTAGATTATACACCTCTGCTAATGGACTTTCAATTACAACACCCTCCTGTATTCTCTTCTTCATTGTGATTGCCTAGCCTACCCCTTGCATCCATCCTTCTATTCCTTTCAAAGTTTAATAATGCTATGACTCTAGCCCGATGCAGTCCCCTTGGGAGTACTGTTCTACCTATGTATCATAACCTGCGATCCAGACTAGGGGCTATTGTCCGAGGTTGCCATGTTTCGCATCTATTCCCTCATTTACTGTGTGAGACCTAGCTCACCATCTGCCTCCATCCTTTCTTTGGACAAAAAGAGCCCCCTCCAATGCGTTCAGACTGTGCTCCTGGTCCACTGGCTGCATTTTTTACTGTGTCTTAGTACAGGGTACACCCAGTACTTTGCCGCTATTAGTCCTTGCCTGATGAGGTTCTAACTACTGACACAGCTCCTATGGTTGACTGAATCCCCAGCTCCCTTTGGGGATATTGTGCTCCCCCTCTTTACCATGCACATGTGATCCTGCACGTGGTCGTTGTTTACAGATGGCCCCAGTTTGTCTCTATTTTATCGGTATTGTGTGTAGCCTAGCTCACCTTCATCCTCTGCATCACTGTAACTCGTGATTAGCTTTGGCTGCCCCCAGCAAGCTTTTGCGATTGCCCCATGTTACTGGTAGGAGTGGACGCAAGTTTTCAGCCATCCTACTCTCCCGTAGGCAATGTAACATCTAAGCGGCTTTGCGCAAGTCCTGGATTGAACCAAATATTCCCCACATACCATCCTTAACCAAAAATACCATCGCTCAGTAATACTAACAAACTGGTATAGAGCTAGAGGTCATTAGTCTGGTTCCAGCTATCATATCGTATTTTCCCTCATATTTAGAGACTGGTGAAAACCTACCCACCTAACCAATACTTTCCCGTTCTGTCAGGACTTTTTCATGGTGGCCCATAGCCCACTGTGCTATATTAGTTCGCAGCTTATGAACTGTAAATTAAAAAGAAATGTATTCGCCAGATCTACATCAGCCCTAATGGGCTTTTCAAAACGTCTTGGAGCCAGACCCATGGAAGCCATTTTAAAGGTTTACAAAGCAAAGTGCCTTGCGATAGCCACTTATGGCTCTGAGATTTGGGGGTATAGCTCACAAGACTATCAAATCCAAGTGGTGGAAAATACATTCCTAAGAACCCTATTATCTGTGCCACAGTCAACACCTACTTTTTCGATACATGTGGAGATGGGGCTGGATTATGTATTAGACAAAGTGAAAATGGCCCCGATATTATGCTGGCTCAAGACTTGGCTCAATGAGGAGATAGCTTTGAACCACATAATATTGATCCAAACAATGAACTCTCCAGCAGAGTCTTTTAAAACCCTTGTTATCTCTTAAGGCCGCTCCCCCAAAGTTTGCCATAGGTGTGGATGCATTGCCCTAACGTTGGAACTGGCTGCTGGCCTCTGTCGGGGCATCCATATGCAGCCCGCATTCTAGCCTCTTGGCCCTGTCGGATGCTGCCCAGGACTGCAGCCCGACAGACATTGCACTTTGTGTGCCTTCTTGCGTGGGAACAAGGCGCTGAATTGACCGCACTGGGCGATTAGGTGATCTACAAAGGATCACAGAGTGTTGCCGCCGGCCCCTGAATCTGGTGGCCAATTTCCCCAAAGTCGGCATCTCAGGCCGCTACCCACCTTGACACCAGTGAACTTTCTGTCCCTAACTTCCATTAGGGAACATGCAACCATGTACGTACGAAATCCCCTTATGAAGTATGTCAAGTTTGAACTCCGATGCAGTGCTGAGATGTGCTGCCTCAACCAAATGTTCCGAAGTGCATTCAGCGATCCTTGTGGCCCAAGTACAGTCTTTATCTACAATAATAAGTAATAACACTAATGATGCCCCCAATAAGGGAAGACGGCTAACTGGTCTACTCCTGCAGGGTGGTGATAAGGACATCATTTAATCAGTGACAGTTCTTAAATAGTTTGCACGGTCCAGTCACACTTGTCTGAATCCTGCATTTTATTAGCTTCCTGCCACAGTTCCTATGTTTAAAATTGAGTCACCAGTAACGAAAAACAGTAAAGATTCCATAAAGTTTCTATGCTTGCTACCTGAGGGGTTGTGAGGTCTACTGAAAGCGAAACTACATGATATTAAATACTTAAAACCAAAAGACAATATGGCTGCACAAAAAAAACATACAACGTGCATATTTATTTGAATCAAAATAGATACCACTAAAGCAGCTAGAAAACAATACCACATTTACATAAGTCTAAACAGAGAGGCTGCCACCAGCCAGGGGGAGACAGGAAAAACATTTGAAAGGCCACTCCACCCTTAGCACTTTTGTATGACTGCCCATCGATTGGTCCATTTATCTATGCTACCCCCGGCTGGTCGACCCAGATCTGCTCAGGGTAAGGTTTTCAAACATTTTATGTTCAGTGCTTTAGTTCTGGGGAAATATTCTCTGATAGAACTGCTTTTTGTTAAAATGCAGATCACGCGAGAAGGTCTACTCTTTTCATGAAAAGGCAAAGCTGTGATGGACGGCTATTCGATGTAGTCTCATGTTTTTGAGTTACTGTAGCCTCAGATGGATATGTAAATGTCAAGAGCTGAAATATGATTAAGTTTACATTGCTGCATGTGGTGGGGGTTGGGGTGGGCGAATGAGGCAAAGGCAATGAACAATTTTAATTTTTTCCCCAGGCTTTAAAAATAATTTCTACCTGATATTTTATTCCTATATTAAGGTCTATAAACCTTTCCCGGACTGATATCACCCAGAAAGTTCCCCTTAACTTCCCGGCATCCCCTGATCTCTGGAGGCTGTCGGAGGCAGGGAGCTTGCCACTCCCAGTTCCTTGTGCAGGCAGGCTCCGTCTCAGTGGGAGCTCTAGCTGAGCTTTATCCCAGTATTGAGAGGCAGCCTTTCCTGAGCGGACATCACAAAGAAAGTTCCCATCTTAACTTCCCGGCAGCCCTTGCTCTCTGGAGGCTGTCGGAGGCGGGGTTGGGGGGGGGGGGGCTTGACACTCCCATTTCCTTGTGCGGGCAGGCAGGCTTACCTCTCAGTGGGAGCTCTGCCTGAGCTCTATCCCAACAGTGAGAGGCGGCCATGGGTCAGCAAATGGGCGAGAACGCATGGCAGCTGCGTGGTAAGCCATTAACCCCTTCTGCTTCCTGAACGCGTCTGATGGGCAGCAGCGGCTAGTTTCGAGCTGTGAGCTGCGTGTTGTGTTTCTCCACAGCTTTACTCCATCTTCACTGGTTGCCGGTAGCCAAGCGGATCCAGTTTAAATCACTTTGCATTGCCTTTTAATCCCTTATCAACCGAGGGCAAATGCAACTCGTGAAATTCTTTAAGCCATATATTCCGGCACGATCCCTTAGATCTGCCAAACATGGAAACATAATTATTCCTAGAGTTAGCAGGGCTAGATGGGGTGGCTAGAGTTTCACTGCTACAACAACTAAACTCTGGAACTCTTTGCCAACCTCGCTTAAAAAAGAGACTACCCTGATAAAATTTAGAAAGGGCTTAAAACGTGGCTATTTAAGGCATAACTCTCATGCTTAGTCCGTCTTGTTCTGTATGTGTTAAGATATCCCATGAAACTTCTAAAAACGATCAATGAAAAGAGCTTGGTGGTCACCTCGAGAAGATTTACTAAAAAAGAGAGAGAGCCATCCACTAGAAAGGATCGTCTGTGTTTCGACATTCTGTCCTAACTCCAATCTAATGAGAAAATGCATTATACAGAACTGGCATCTAATAAAAAATCTAGACGTATCACTAAAGCAAAATCCTTTATTTGCATTCAAAAAAGATCGCAATATTGCCAATCAAATCATCCGAGCAGCCATGCCACCAAGAAAAACACCGACAGTGCGGGATTTTGTAGGATTACAACCCATTCAGGGCCATCGCAAATGTGGCTCATGTGCATGCTGTGACACGACTATCGAAGGCGACCTCTTTGAACACAACCAGATCTACTGGAAACACGAATCATTTACCAACTGTCGAAGTAAATCAGTGATATATGCCATACGATGTCCGTGTGATTTAGTCTATATAGGCAAAACTAGCCAAGAAATTCGAATCCGAATGTCACAACATAAGTCTCGAATCAACAACAATGTTATATCAGCCCCTTTGGTAAACCATTGGCGAACCAACAGCCACCAAATCAAAGATCTCAAATGGACAGTAATCGCCAAAGTAAATAGAGACACAAGAGGTGGCGATCTGGAGCAGAAACTCTCTAGAACAGAAGCCATGCTTATTCTCAAATTCAACTCTGCCACCAAAGGCCTGAATGAACTTTCTGAATTATACAACCTAACTTAGTACATGGTCTGAATACCAGCACTGGATTACTCCTAAATTAAAGTACTATCCGCCACCTTGAAAGAATGAGTGTCAAAAGGACAACCAACCTGCATGTAACAACACACACTACTACAACCAATACCCACGGACTGACACATCATGTCATACGAGTCGCACTAGTTCATCTTCCCCCCCCCTTTCTCATGGAATTAGCACTCTTGAGCCTATTTCCACCATAGGAATCATCTCTCCACCTGCACTGGGCCGTTTACCCTTCAACCGTACCACCCGATGAGATAAACGAAATTGATCTTGCTCTCCCCCCCCCCTTTTTTTTTGAACATTAAACCTGAAATATTTACTTAAGGACCATTAACGTCACGGACCACGTTGTATTGCAACTTTTTGAATCCCTTGGAATCCAGTACATAAGTTTCACCACCATTCTGTGGAGACCGAAACCAAACGCAACTAATAAAATGTGAATCACCGCTTTTTGATAACTTTCCCACTCCGTGGGAAACGCTATCCCATGAAGGACACAAATTACATTCTATCACACACGATCCGCCATGACCAGTCCTGTTTCTATGCCTAATCCCTCCTCCAATCAGCCACCAGACGCTTAAAACGTAAGCAACAAGGGACCATCATCGCGACGAAAATCGGCAGACTAAAACACGGAAACGAACGGACACCTTGCGAAAACCCTCTGACTTCGACAGGTATGAAACGCTACCAGATTGAGACTACGTCCCTTCAGCCTTTCATTCCCCCTTCCCGGTTTTTAATACTCCTAATATCCAACCGTCTTCTCACAGAGTTGATCATCACCATTCTGATGCAAAGCGGCGCCCCCGCAGCGAACTCAATTACAACCACAAGATACTTCCTCTTAAGGTAAATCCTGGCTCTCACACGCGACGTACCCTAATGTTCCCTCCAAAGCATTAAGCTCGATCTGATGCCATGTTTGTTGCTCCCCCATTGTCTCAACCAGGTTCAGCCCAACCAGCTGCCTTCCTGTTAAACAATCAAACTTCCTCACGTGGGTTTAGCAAACCCACTCAACTGTAAGTCAATTTCGAATTTACTCAGTTTCTGAATGCTCTTCTTTTCCTAAATTAGGCATGGTTGTCCTGACACTCCTTCACTATTTCTTCTTTCTTTAGACAAATCCCGTCCGTCTCCATCTGACACAAGGTAAATCAATTCAGCTCCTTCACAAAGACTTATGAGAGAGGGTAATGGGAAGTTCCCAAATTGATTTAGGTTTTCTATCACTTTACAGGTCCTGAAGAGAGACCCGATGATCCATGGGTCTCGAAACGCGTAGACCTTATTCTGTGACCACAAGAGGCTAAAAATACCGAAAACTAAGAAGTGTTAGAAGTCAAACTTGGCGTTCTACTAATTAACTCTGTGGTCTTTTGATTGTTTAAATTGTGCTTCAATGTGAATTAAGTCTGTGTGATAGTAGGAATGGATGTGAGTGCATGAGATGTGTATGTGATATGTCAGGATTGAATGTACAAATGTTGTAAATATACTATTAATTATTTTTTCTAAATATTCAGCCCCTTGGGCAACAGGAAGGTTATAAAGACCTATAAATCAGATTAATAAAATATTGATTTAATCAAACAAAATAATTAAGTTATTCTTCTGACACATTTTGTTTCACGCTCTCTAAATGTGTATTCCAGATTAATATGGAAGCTTAAATAGAAGGGCAGTTCTAGCACTTCAATTGTTTACCTTTACCTGTATGTGTTAAGGGCAGAGCCAAGAAACCCCAGGGTATTTGTCGCACTATATAAATTCCTCCTCCTCATCATCATCATTGCTCCACTATATACGCGCCACTATTTTTGTGTCTATGCCATAGAATATGGCCCTGTACTTCCCTATTGCAATGTTGTTCCCCAAGGAGTACTTAAGCCAGTTCTCTTCCCTTGTAGTACTTCTCTTAACTGCATACCTGCAATGAGCACACCTGCTGCTTCCCCGTTTGCGACGTGACTTTTCATTGTTTAACCCCCTGCTATGTGCCTCCACTGTCCGCGTCCCGCTAGCTTAAGACCGTGGCCACTCACCTCCCTCCATTTTCTTGCACCCCAGTTGATTTATTTCCAAATGGTTGGTGGCACAACTGCAGACCTGTATCTCAATCTGTGCATGCAATAATTCATCTGAACCGAAGATGCAATGTAACCTCCGTACGAGCAACATCCACGCATTTCGAATTAAGTTGCTGCCTTAGTTTACTGCATCCCTGGCCTTATCGGCAGCCCTGTTGTGACGGGCCCTTTGTAGCCCATGTGTCTGCCGCTATTCTAAGATCGACCAGGCATTAACTGGGGAGCTGAAACTAAGATCTTTCTCATTGACAAGCGCCATTTTCTTCAACCCCCCCCCCCCCCACCGACCTGACAACAGAGCCGTGTTCACTACTCTGAATGATGAGTAAGAGTTTCACCCGTGCTGGGGGTATTTAGTCTCCTATATAGCCTCAGATAAGCCTCATTGATTATGTTGCCTCAGTTTTTGTGCAGCGGCGACAGGGTCTTTTACCACAACGTACAAGCTATTTCAGAGGGGAGGAAAAGATCCTGTGGTCGTAATTATTATTCTTTCCAACAGCCTCCTACATTCTTAGTCCCCCTGTGCTCTAAACACTTAACCGCGCCTGACTAAATCAAGGGTTTTTTGCTACCCCCACCCTCTACCCCTTTGATGACTGGAGCCTGCTAGATGCCGGTCTGTGCTTACCTCAGAAAAACTGGGGGAGACTGTCTGAGGCCTCTGGTGTATGCTGACTTCAATGGCTCCGGGGGCTCTGCTGCCCTCACCGACCTCCTGCTCTGTGAGACCTGCCAAGCTGCCAATCAGGCAGAGAGGCCATCTCACCAGGTCATATGTACCCATGCCCTAATTGGGCTGCTCTGCTAGGCGCTGCTGGCCCCTTTGTTCTTGTGTCCCCTGATGGGCATACCGGGCATCGCCGTCCTGGCTGCGTGCGCCTGTATGTTGGGATCGGTGTCATCCTCCGGCTCTTCTTTGTGGGGCACCCTGGCTGCTCTTCATAAGCACAGCCATGTTGGCTCCTGGGGCGTCAGAAAGCCTGCGCTGCAGGCCCTGCTGTTTGTGTTCCCCTGCTGGTCACCCATGCGCTTCCCTTCTTTTTTGAGTATATGCGTGCTCCTCCGCTTCTCCTTTGTTATTCGCCCCGCTAATGTCCACGCTTCTGCGGTCAAATGCGGAGCTGACCACGACGCCAGTACTTCTGCTCATTGAGAATAATCTCTGGGGTGATCGTTGTTCAGCTTTTTCCTCTGGCATCTCAGGCAGTGGCGACATCAATTTCTTCTGGTGAAAAACCTGTGGACTGCTTGTCCCGGTCACCTTTATGGCCTTGCTCGTGGCCAAGTCGCTCCTCCTTGATTGGGTCTTTTGAATAGCAACTGCCTGGTCTCAACACCGCCGAAGACCTGCACTTCCAGATCCGCACTGATCCCAACACCACCCTCAGAGGACCTCTGGTCTACAGGCCACCCAAACCACAGTTCAGCGACTCCATCGCCAACTTCGTCAACTTTGTCAGCACGCACGCCCTTGCGTCCACGGACTACATCCTACATCCTCCTCGGGGACCTGAACTTCCACCTCGAGAGCAACAACGACACCAACTCCACCACCCTTCTCGAAAACCTCACCAACCTCGGACTCAAACAGCTCGTCACGACTCCCACCCACTCCGCCGGACACACGCTTGATCCCATCTTCTCCCCAAGCTCCCACGTCTCTTTCAGCCACACCACTGAACTCCACATTGACCGATCATCGCTGCGTCCATTTCACCTTCGAGAAGCCTACCACGCACCACCGCACCCAACAGATCCCCCGCCGCTGCTGGAGCACCACCCTCGCCCGAGATCAACATCCTGCTCAAGAAACCCAAAGCAGACCCCAAGGACCTCAAGAACTTCCGGCCCATCTCCCTGCTCCCGTTCCCAGCGAAGGTCATCGCGAAAACTGTCAACAAACAGATGACCCGCTACCTCGAGGAGAACAACATCCTGGACCCGTCCCAGTCTGGGTTCCGCAGCAACTACAGCACCGAATCTGCCCTCATCGCCGCCACTGATGACATCAGGGCCCTGCTGGACAACGTCGGGACCGTGGCCCTCATCCTCCTGGACCTATCAGCCGCTTTCGACACAGTCTGCCACCGCACCCTAAGCACTCGCCTCCACAACGCAGGAATCCGAGGCAAAGCACTGGACTGGACCACCTCCTTCCTCTCCGGCAGAACGCAGTGCGTCCGCCTCCCCCCCTTCCGATCTGAAGTGTCAGGCCGAACACCCGGTAGTCACTGACTGCCGCGATTTCGAAAAGACTACAATTCCCGTGAGGCGTTGCGCGTAACGCGTTTACACGTGACGCTTATGCTGTGCGCCGGATCCCTTATCTGTGAGACGGAAGCAGCAAACAGACGCTGGTTATTCCTCCTCGGCGTCCAGTCCTGGCGAGCAGTCGAAACGCTCCAACCCGAAGACCGGCTTCAGCGCTTCTGGACGCGGGACGTGAGTAGAAGTCGCAGAGCAGCCCTCGATCCGAATCGGTACTTTCCTCGTTCGCTCCTCTGTTGGTGAGACTCCTTGACGGAGCCTCGTGCAGAGGAGCGCTAAAGTTTCTTGTGGTGCTGTTTCCAAGCACCTTCCTCGTTCGCTCCTCTGTTGGTGAGACTCCTTGACGGAGCCTCGTGCAGAGGAGCGCTAAAGCTTCTTGTGGTGCTGTTTCCAAGCACCTTCCTCGTTCGCTCCTCTGTTGGTGAGACTCCTTGACGGAGCCTCGTGCAGAGGAGCGCTAAAGCTTCTTGTGGTGCTGTTTCCAAGCACCTTCCTCGTTCGCTCCTCTGTTGGTGAGACTCCTTGATGGAGCCTCGTGCAGAGGAGCGCTAAAGCTTCTTGTGGTGCTGTTTCCAAGCACCTTCCTAGTTCGCTCCTCTGTTGGAGAGACTCCTTGGCGGAGCCTCGTGCAGAGGAGCGCTAAAGCTTCTTGCGGTGCTGTTTGTAAGCATCTTCATACCGTGGAAGTGTTCCCCACGCCCGATATACACACCCTAAGGCAAGGGCGAACTACGCGCACCTCAGTACGACGAAACAGTAAGACTCCTTAACGGGAGATATTGTTTACTTACGTCTTGCCAAATTTTAGATACGTTGTGTTTGCATTCTCTGTCAGAACAGACCCACCACTGTGACGCTAACAGTCCCCACTGTATGGTTTATTCTCCTTTTTGTTCTGGTCAGAAGAAGGTTCGAGCGAGGGGGTCGAAGAACTTTAAATACCTGTGTCTGTATCCATGTCTACCCCTGGACCCTCTCTCTCCTGACATTACTGCATTTGTTCTCTTCCGTTACAGGTAGGGGGTTGTCCCTGGGTAGACCCACGCTACACTAGTTATTACTTGTTCATGTGAGACAGTGTTCCACCGCGCAGGTTGATTGTGTGTTTTCTCGTTACAGATCTCCTTCCCTGCTGTCCCTACCCTTTCCTTCCCTCGCTCGATCACCTCACCAGTCTGTGTTATTCCATAATTCCGGACTTGGGGAGGTCGAGAGGTGGACCCCATTCAGCATCAGTACAACCCCGAGGAACACCGGAAGACGGAGCGTGACAGAATAACCAGCCCACGAATTCGCTCCTTCCGGTTGTGCTGGTGTGAGAATGACCACGCTGGAAGATGTCATGGCGGCCCTGGCCCTTGTTCAAGCAGAGCTCACGGCCTCACGTACTGAGAGCGCAACTCTCCTGGCTAGAGTAGATAGGATGCAAAGGAATCCCTTTGATGCAGGAGACACCATGCGCCCTCATCCAGTTCCAGTAGTCGTAGAGATGCCCACACAAATCCCGTTGGCCTCCCCTGAAAGGTTTTATGGGGATAACAAAAAGATACAAGTGTTCATAACCCAAGCCCTGCTTCATTTTAATTGCAAACCCCGGCTATTCAACACAAATCAAGCTAGAGTAGCGTTTGTGATCTCTTATTTGGCGGGAGAAGCAGCCCAGTGGGCAGTGCCATTGGTGAGAAGGGACGATCCATTATTGTACGACTGGGACGCCTTCAGAATTGAATTCGAGAAAACCTTTGATAGAAGGACCGAGTCCTTCGCGGCAGACAGGGACTTATTGGTACTACGCCAGGGTAATACAGACTTGCTTACTTACCTGAACCAGTTTCGGCGGTTGGTGGCTGAGACAGACTGGCCCGAATCCAAGCAAGCCGCCGTCTTCTACCAAGGTCTGAAGGAAGAGCTGAAAGACGTCCTTGCCCAGATTGACCCTCAACCCTCCACATGCTCTTCCCTCATTGAGTTGACGTTACGACTGGACCATCGCCTCCAAGAACGGAAAGGGGATCACCGGAGAAAGGACAGAGGTTCGTTACCACCAGACCACAGTCAGTCAATGGACTCTTCGGCTAGCAAATCTGAGCCTATGGAAATCGGAGCCGTGCGTGCCTCCCTCACACTGAGCGAGAAAGACCAACGGAGGAAACAAGGCCTCTGTCTCTATTGCGGCAAAAAGGGGCACTTCCTCCGCGAATGTCCTGTACGACCGCGGTATGGGCGTCCGCGACCAGGACAGACGGCCGCAGCAACAACCGGAAAAGAGTCGGAAAACATCAAAGCTTGAAGGTTCACGAAGGGGAGCCATCAAGCACGTATCTGATCCCTTCAGTTAACAGCCATAACGCCGTCGAAGCCAAACACTTCTTCATAGAGGTTGACATCCTGACGGACGACCAAAGAAAACCAACACAAGCCATGATTGATTCCGGCGCCACCGGGTGCTTTATAGATCACCAAGAAGCTCAACGGCTACGGTTACAACTCATTCGGAAAACCACCCCTGAAAGAGTATTCGCCGTTGACGGCAAGGAATTGGAGTCCGGGCCTATCAACTACATGACCCAAGAATATGAAATTGTCTATGGAGGGTATCACCACGAAATGCTGTCCTTCCAAGTCATTCATGCCCCACACTACGGAGTGATCCTGGGTCTCCCCTGGCTTCAGAAGCATGAACCAACCATACAATGGACCCACAAGACCGTAATCCTGCAATCCCACTACTGTCAGGAGAAGTGCAACCAATACCCCACACGACCATCGGAGACATTGGCCGCTGGTTTCCATGTGGCAACGGCTGCAGAAAAAGACGTGACCCTACCAGAATGTTATGAGAAATACGCTGTAGTGTTCTGTGACAGTAAGGCGGAAGAACTTCCCCCACATCGGGAATATGACTGCCGCATCGATTTGGTCCCAGACACTGAAATTCCGTGTGGTAGGGTCTATGCGCTCACCACTCCTGAAAATTTACATCTCCGCGAATATCTCGACAAGTATCTGCACTTAGGATTCATCCGCCCTTCTCGATCGCCAGCGGCGTCCCCCCTTTTCTTTATCCCCAAGGCCAACGGGGACTTGCGGTGTTGCATTGATTATAGAGCCTTAAATGCCATCACCGTTAAGAACCAATACCCCTTGCCCTTGATTCCGGTTCTTCTGGAACAGGTAAGGACGGCGGTGGTGTACACCAAATTGGACCTACGCGGGGCATACCATCTGGTTCGCATGAGAGAAGGCGACGAGTGGAAGACGGCCTTCAAGACGCGGTATGGGCTGTTCGAGTACTTGGTCATGCCCTTCGGGCTATGTAACGCCCCGGCCGCATTTCAATTTTTCCTGAACGATGTCCTACGGCCATTTCTGGATCGGTTTGTGGTCGTCTACATAGACGATATCCTAGTTTACTCCACCACCGAAGCGGAGCATCGTGCCCACGTAGGAAGAGTGTTACAGGCCCTTCAGGATCATCAACTCTACTGTAAAATCTCTAAATGTGAGTTTCATGTGGCCACGGTCGAATTCCTGGGGGTGATGCTTACCCCGTCTGGTCAGGTTATGGCAGAAAGAAAGGTGCAGGCGATCCTCGACTGGCCCCAACCCCGGACCGTGAAAGAAATCCAGAGTTTCTTAGGGTTTGCTAACTTTTATAGGAGGTTTATCTCGAACTTTTCGGAGACAGTAACACCTCTCACCAAACTTACCCGAAAAAAGGTACCCTTTCATTGGTCTTCTGACGCCCAAGATGCTTTCGAACAGCTCAAACAAGCTTTTACTTCTGCTCCTGTGTTGGCCCATGCTCGTCCAGAGATACCTTTCATCGTGGAAGCCGACGCTTCGGAAGTTGCTGTAGGAGCGGTCTTATCTCAAAGGAATGAAGAAACAGGATACCTGCACCCCATAGCGTTCATGTCCCGAAAGCTCAACTCCGCAGAACAGAACTACACGATTGCAGAGAAGGAGCTCCTAGCGATAAAGGATGCGTTTAGTGAATGGCGACATTGGCTATTAGGGGCGGTTCACCAGGTCACCGTTTACACGGATCATCGGAACCTCCAATTCATGCGAGCCGCACGACATCTAACCCCGCGTCAGCTCCGGTGGATGCTGTTTTTTGCGGAATTCCATTTTCTTATCACCTTTCGCCCCGGCAAAGATAACCAGAAAGCTGACGCTCTTACAAGACAAGAAATGCCGACAGACCGTCCCGGAACCAAGGAAAGGGCCATAATCGCACCCCACCAAGTGATTGGGGCCGTGCACACGGATCTGTTCTTACAGAAGACCAAGCAAGGAATGAACACCTTTACCTGGAGAACCTGGTTGAAGTTCCACCCAGAATGGAAGAGCCACCAGGGTCTGTTCTTTAAAGGTCACCAGCTCTTGATCCCAACTCAGGAGTTACGGAAGATGGTGTTCACATGGTGTCACGACCTCCCCTGTGCCGGACATACCGGAGAGAAGAAAACATTGGAAAGGATTCAGAGACAATTCTGGTGGCCCGCAGTACGTACCGACGTCGTGTCTTGGGTCAAACGCTGCGTCACCTGTTCCCAGATGAAAACCGAACACCGCCCCATTCAAGGATTGTTACAACCTCTACCCACACCCGACACCCCATGGGAACGTTTTTCAGTGGATTTTATCGTAGGGTTACCCCGGGACCAAGGATGCACTGCCATAGTGGTAGTAGTTGACTATTTAACCAAGATGGGGCACTTCATTGCCTGCAAACAGGTTCCCACTGCGGGTTCGTTAGCCAAGCTACTGCTGATCCATGTTGTCCGTCTTCATGGCCTTCCAAAAGTCATTGTATCGGACAGAGGGGCCCAGTTCACTGCCCGGTTTTGGAAGACCTGGTGCTCAGAACTTAAGATTGAATCCGCCCTTTCCACTAGTTTTCACCCACAATCGGATGGCCAAACAGAAAGACTTAATCAGACGTTAAAACAATTCCTCCGTTGCTATGTGGACAACAACACAGAGGCGTGGGTGGAGTGGCTCTGGGTAGCGGAGATAGCTTACAATAACGCCAAGCACACCTCCACCCAACACTCCCCTTTCTTTAGCTCTTACGGATTTCACCCTCGGTTCACACCTCTCAACCTTCCTCTTCCACATTCCAAACTCCCCACAGTACAAGAAAGGCTAGAACACATTCACTCCACGTTACGAGACACACGGGATGCCTTGTTAAAGGCCAAAATGCAGTACAAAGCTCAGGCGGACAAACATCGTCGACCGGGGCCCTCATACAAGAAAGGGGAGTGGGTTTGGCTGTCGACCAAAAACATCAGGTTTAAAAGACACAGCGCTTTTCATCCTAAATACATAGGTCCGTACCGGGTGATCCGGCATGTTAACCCTGTAGCTGTCAAACTGAATTTGCCAACCTCCTTACACATACATCCGGTCTTTCATGTCTCTCTCCTTAAGCCATCCTCTTGTCCTGTGAAGAAACGTCCGGTGCCTATATGGGTACTACACGATCAGGAATATGTGGTACAAGGTATCGTGGACTCCAAAATACTGAGAAACAAGTTGTGGTATTTGGTGGCGTGGAAGGGTTATGGGCCGGAAGAAAACTCTTGGGAACCGGCCTCCTCGGTTCATGCGGCCCGGTTGGTTGCGGCATTCCACGCCCGATACCCTGAGAAACCAAGGGCCAGTCAGTGTCCTCGGAAAGGGGGATGTACTGTCAGGCCGAACACCCGGTAGTCACTGACTGCCGCGATTTCGAAAAGACTACAATTCCCGTGAGGCGTTGCGCGTAACGCGTTTACACGTGACGCTTATGCTGTGCGCCGGATCCCTTATCTGTGAGACGGAAGCAGCAAACAGACGCTGGTTATTCCTCCTCGGCGTCCAGTCCTGGCGAGCAGTCGAAACGCTCCAACCCGAAGACCGGCTTCAGCGCTTCTGGACGCGGGACGTGAGTAGAAGTCGCAGAGCAGCCCTCGATCCGAATCGGTACTTTCCTCGTTCGCTCCTCTGTTGGTGAGACTCCTTGACGGAGCCTCGTGCAGAGGAGCGCTAAAGTTTCTTGTGGTGCTGTTTCCAAGCACCTTCCTCGTTCGCTCCTCTGTTGGTGAGACTCCTTGACGGAGCCTCAAGCAGAGGAGCGCTAAAGCTTCTTGTGGTGCTGTTTCCAAGCACCTTCCTCGTTCGCTCCTCTGTTGGTGAGACTCCTTGACGGAGCCTCGTGCAGAGGAGCGCTAAAGCTTCTTGTGGTGCTGTTTCCAAGCACCTTCCTCGTTCGCTCCTCTGTTGGTGAGACTCCTTGACGGAGCCTCGTGCAGAGGAGCGCTAAAGCTTCTTGTGGTGCTGTTTCCAAGCACCTTCCTAGTTCGCTCCTCTGTTGGAGAGACTCCTTGGCGGAGCCTCGTGCAGAGGAGCGCTAAAGCTTCTTGCGGTGCTGTTTGTAAGCATCTTCATACCGTGGAAGTGTTCCCCACGCCCGATATACACACCCTAAGGCAAGGGCGAACTACCCGCACCTCAGTACGACGAAACAGTAAGACTCCTTAACGGGAGATATTGTTTACTTACGTCTTGCCAAATTTTAGATACGTTGTGTTTGCATTCTCTGTCAGAACGGACCCACCACTGTGACGCTAACAGTCCCCACTGTATGGTTTATTCTCCTTTTTGTTCTGGTCAGAAGAAGGTTCGAGCGAGGGGGTCGAAGAACTTTAAATACCTGTGTCTGTATCCATGTCTGCCCCTGGACCCTCTCTCTCCTGACATTACTGCATTTGTTCTCTTCCGTTACAGGTAGGGGGTTGTCCCTGGGTAGACCCACGCTACACTAGTTATTACTTGTTCATGTGAGACAGTGTTCCACCGCGCAGGTTGATTGTGTGTTTTCTCGTTACAGATCTCCTTCCCTGCTGTCCCTACCCTTTCCTTCCCTCGCTCGATCACCTCACCAGTCTGTGTTATTCCATAATTCCGGACTTGGGGAGGTCGAGAGGTGGACCCCATTCAGCATCAGTACAACCCCGAGGAACACCGGAAGACGGAGCGTGACATGAAGCCACCAAGATCATTTGCGGCGTACCGCAAGGATCCTCCCTCAGCCCGACGTTGTTCAACATCTAAATGGCCCCACTCGCCCACGTCACCAGACTGCACAACCTCAACATCATCTCTTACGCCGACGACACACAATTGATCGTCTCGCTCACCAAGGACCCTCTCACCCCCAAAACCAACCTCCACGAAGGAATGAAAGTCGTCGCCGAATGGATGAAGAACAGCCGCCTGAAGCTGAACTCAGACAAGACGGCGGTTCTCATCCTTGGCTCCACACCCTCTGCCTGGGACGACTCCTGGTGGCCTACCGCCCTGGGAGCAGCACCAACACCCACCGACCACGCACGCAACCTGGGATTTATACTCGTTTCAACACTCTCCATGACCAAGCAAGTCAACGCCATCTCATCCTCCAGTTTCAACACCCTCCGCATGCTCAGAAAAATCTACAGGTGGATCCCCACCGACACTAAAAGAACGGTCACCCAGGCCCTCGTCAGCAGCAGACTGGACTATGGAAACGCCCTATATGCGGCAGCCCTAGCCAAACTGCTGAAACGACTGCAACGCATACAGAACGCCTCTGCACGCCTGATCCTCGACATCCCTTACCACAGCCACATCACACCCCACCTGAGAGACCTGCACTGGCTTCCCGTCAACAAGAGGATCACCTTCAAACTGGGATAAAGGACGATCTGGGGCATAGTAACGCCCCTATTATAGTCCTCGAGTAATTCGAGAACTTGCCCTTAGACCAAATACGTTGTCGTCTTGAAACGGCCAGATCTGGATCACCATATGACCCCTGTCCGGTAGCCATCACCAAACTAGCAGTAGAACCATTCAGCATGGCACTTACACCAGTTTTCAATACCATGATTGATACCGGATGCTTTCCTAGGCTTTGGAAGAGGGCTTCAATTTTACCCCTTCTAAAAAAGCCCAATTTAGACCCAGCCGACCCCACCAATTTTCGCCCAATATCTAGGCTCCCCCTACCAGCTAAAATGATAGAAAAGGCACTGAATACACAATTGGGGGCTTTCCTCCATAGAACCCAGGCCTTGGATCCAACCCAATATGGCTTCAGAAGTGGCCACAGCACGGAGTCAGCCCTCATGAAAACCACGGACGAGATCAGGAAGATTGTTGATCAGGGTGGAATGGCCGCCCTGATACTACTAGATCTGTCCGCAGCCTTTGACACAGTCCACCATGAGCTTTTGGTGGACCGGTTAAAGTCATGCTGACTTCGGGGCAATGCCTTGAATCTTATAAAATCTTTCCTTACTGATAGATCTCAAGTAGTCTCCATGGGTGAACATTGTTCGAGGCCATTTGTGCTGCCCTGCGGGGTTCCACAGGGGTCTTCACTGAGCCAGACTTTGTTCAATGTCTATGTCTCATACCTAGCCCCTATTATTAAGACCTTGGGTTTCGATCTTACATTCTATGCCGATGATACCCAAATTGTGGTATCTCTTCGGCCAGGACTGGAGGGGGGCATGGAAAACTGCTTTCATAAATGCATGGTAGCAGTGAGTGGCTGGATGGGAAAAAACTGCTTGAAGCTTAATTCTAATAAAACAGAGGTGATAATATTTGGGAATGCCCCTAACTTCTGGAATCCAAATTGGTGGCCTGTCACTATGGGGACACTCCCTGCCCCGGTAAAGAAAGTAAAAAACCTAGGAGTAATTGTCGATGATAAACTGAATCTGGGTGACCAAATTAATTCAGTTTCTTCATCTACAGCCTTTGTTTTAAAGACAGTGAAAAAGATTTTGCCTTTCTTGCCAGCAGTGAGTCAGAAAACAGTGGTCACTGCCCTTGTGTTGTCAAGGCTTGACTATTGTAATGGCCTCTACTTAAATATTCAGGAACGCTTCTTGAATAAACTGCAAAGGCTTCAAAATGCAGCCGCCAGATTACTCACTGGGGTCCCTAAATTTGCAGCTATTTCCAATAAAATTAAAAAGTTACATTGGCTTCCGATTAGGAAGCGGGTACTCTTCAAATCTTTGAGCACCGTTTTTAAAGCACTTCATGGTGTTGGTCCAGAATATCTGCAGAATCAATTTAACTGGTACACACCCATAAGAAATTTACGTTCTTCAGGTGCTAAAATGGTGACTGTCCCGAAAATAAAAAAGGTCTCCTGGGGAGGCCGAAGATTTGTATTCGGAGCAGCCAAGGCGTGGAATGATCTTCCGGCTCAGCTTTGAAATGCACCTGATCTGCTGTCCTTTAGAAGGGCTCTGAAGACTTGGTTGTTTAATAATTAGAACTCTCTACTGTTATCTAATAATTAGATTTTTCTTGGCGATGGCCGGGAGGATAGGTAACTAGCGCCAGGACACCCCAGGGTAACCGCTGCGCTTTACAAATTAATTAACATAACATAACATAACAAGCTCCTCACCCATGCACACAAAGCACTCCACAACACCGAACCAGCATACCTCAACAAATGACTCACCTTCTACAGCCCGAACCGCCAGCTCCGCTCCGCCGACCTCGCTGGGTCCAGAACGCACACGCACCCTCTTTGGAATTTCGCGTAGGAACTCTATAGGGTCTGGCCTGAAATCCCTGCATTGGCTCCCTGTCAGAGAGAGGATCAAATTCAAGGCCATGTGCATTACCCACCAATCATTCTGGAGATCGGGGCCGTTGATCAATCATTCCTTGATCACCCCCTACCATCCAAAAAAAGAACTCCGTTCTTTGAAAGCCTTTTTAACTGCCGTTCCACAGATACGAAGAGCCAGAACAGGTGGTCGCAGCTTTTCCTACAATGCATCCAAGATGTGGAACTCTCTCCCCTTCCACCTAAGATCTAACCCGAACCTGCTCACCTTTCGTAAACAACTGAAAACCTTTCTTTTCAACCAAAAAAATATTTAAATAAAATCATCCACCTGTGATCCACCCCAGCAGAAGTTCCTCTATCCATTAGCGCCTTGATGCCTCAGGGTAACTGTCCGCGCTTTATAAAACTCCTTTTCATTTCATTTCATTCATTTCGCCCTCACCACTGTCCCCCGCATCCTGAGAGCGACCACTGGCGGCAGATCATTCTCCCACCTCGCCGCCAAGTCCTGGAACACCTCCCCATCCTCCTATGGCGAACCGAAGACCTACTTACCTTCAGGAGGCTACTCAAGACCTGGCTGTTCGAGCAGTAGCAGCAGCCCCCTTCCCCCCCACCAGCGCCTTGAGACCCTCACGGGTGAGTAGCGCGCTTTAGAAATGCCTTGATTGATTGATTGATTGGTCATTCACTGACCCTTTTCCTTTTTGGCGTGCTCTTGCGCCCTGCTGCGGCCACACCCTTTGTATGCCGCCCACGGGTGGGGTTAGCCGCCTGCCCACTAGGGTCGGCTGTGCCTCCCAGTCGGTGGTACAAGTACGGAGAGCCCAAGAACCGACCACCGCTTCAACCGTCTTCCAATTGCCTTCCACACTCTCTCAACACTGGAACTTACAAATGTCAGTCACAGCATGTTACACATACAACACATCTTCCCCTTCACAAATAAATGACAAGGGAGAGATACACAATAAATCAACAAACAGAACCCCCACCCCGTGGTACACGCACAACAAACAACACACACAACACCAAAAACACAAGAATTAGACACAAAATCTTCTGGGTATCTTCTCGGTACGAGAACTTCTTCTGGGTGATACAACCGTTTCCTCACTAGACTTGGCCACACTTTTGCTACCCATAAACTCTTGACCATCTGATTTCTTACCATCTACCTCCACAAAGTTCCTAACAACCCTCGCTACATGAGACAAGTTCCAACATTGTCTATTGGCTATCTGTACAGAATTTCCACAAATCCTTTTTACCTGGATGTGTTCTCTAAATTTGGACAAACCTTTCCTTAGAAGAAGAGGGTCTGCAGCCCAAACCCAATCACCGACCTGTACCTCCACAACATTTTTTGTGTTTAGTCTTACTTTCCATTTCACTCACCTGAACCTGCTAGCCTCATCAGTAGTAGCTTTGGCTTTCCCAGCCAATACCTTCACCTCACCAACTTGTTGATAATGCTTGAGGTCCAATCCGGGCGAAGACATGAGCTGACACACCTTCCTCTCATCAGCTCAAAAGGTACTTGACCTGTGACTGAAGGCAAAGTTAATTTAGTAATAAAAGTAATAAAACATTATCAGGAACGGAGCTTTTTAGGATTAGCATTGTATCCCAAGAAAAATGGCAATTAGTCTCTCAGGTAGTAACAGTGTAACCTTCTTTGACCAGTCTATATGCCAGGAACTGCTACCAGGTTATCCTCGTCATCCTTGTCGCCAATGTGAGATTGCCGAATAATATATCACGCTGTTCTTCGTTGTATGAATATCTTTATTGGGAGTATCCAAATAATCACAAGTAACAAGTACGAGAGAGCCCAAGAACTGACTTCCGCTCCAACCGTCTTCTAATCATCTTCCACGCGCCACACTGTCTCAACACTCTGGAACTTACAAATGTAATTCGCAGCACTCTCTACATACCACTTGTGTGTACTGATAAGGAGCAAAAATACCAGTTTTAGGTGATTCTAATTTTTGTACTGGTGGGATATTAAAAGAACCGTCATTTCGGTATCAAACCGACCAGGTGGCAACACTATTCTTGGGGCAGTGGTGCAACTATACTCGAACTTGGAGGGGGATGGGCTAAGACGTGAACAGTGAGGGGCGGGGCCATCTTCTGTGCTTAATTTAACAAGCATTTACAATGCAGTAGGTCTCACATTTATTTGGAGTTATAGCTTTTGGCGTTGTAAATGACAATGTCTTTTACCTATGTGTTTTGGTTTGGAGTGTAGTAGACATTGATCCCTGGTAACTTATAAGGTTAACATGTTTCATACTGTCAGTTAGTCAAGATGTGATCCAGGGCAATTCTTCAGGACCATAACATTTATAACTAATGTACACAGTGTCTAGGTCCATGGATGCAGCAAGTAGTGTCCAAACACTAACTACCCTATAAGTGTACCTGCAGAATGCAAAAATCACTGACCTGGGGAGGAAGATATGAAAAGAAATCATAAAATAGTGCCATCCAGAGTAGTCTTGTATAGTACTTGTAGAGACATGCAATACTAGCATGCGTGAATTCGTAATTTGTAACAAGTTGTGATAGGAACCAAGTTCAACAAACACGTGACGCATACCCATGGTGGTTTCATACACTGTGATTCAAAGGGGAAAAAATCACTCACCCAATGAGTGTGATGTCATCTCCTCCGCGAGAGAAACACTAAGATAAACTCTAAAATTTATAGCGTGCTGTTGGCAAGTAAAATTGAAATTGAAATTTTCCAAGTAAGCCCAGGGGAAGGAATAATAACCTCCGTTCACATGATGGAAAGCCAAAGATCCAGTACTCACATCAGCCATTGGAGAACCTCATCAACGACCTACGCCTTCTCGTGCTTCGGAAGCATATATATGTACATATCCAATTTTAAATTTTGAAATGCCCCAGTGTTTTTAAGAATTCTGGGTAGTTCACTTGTTTCCGCCGTTTATGTGGTGATTAGTTTGATTTTCGTGGGGTCTTTGGTATTAAGTTGTTTCTGATTTTTAAGAATCTCTGTCCGATTTTTTGATTTTGACCTTTGTAGGCTTTTTTCGACGACCTTGGTGGGATAGTTTCTCTTCTTAAATCTCGATTGTGCTGCTTGGCTGTGTTTATCAAATTCATTATCGGATGAGCAATTTCTCTGTAACCTTAAAAATTCCCCATATGGTATGTTCCATTTTTGGTTTGTGGGGTGACATATATGTATATATATATCCCCTTTTGGCAATGCCCCTTGTTTCCACCAACCCAGCTTTTTTAGATAGAGACTGTGACAGAAGAAGAGGTCGGAGAAGAGGAGGGCACCAACGTGTATAGTGGCAGGAACCACTCCCGCCTGGTTCCCCAGCCAACAGTTCTGGCCCTTACGCCACATTCAGAACAGGTTGCGGGTACCACCATGTGGGGCACTCTTGTAAATAACTGCCTTTGATGAACAATAAGTGCAGGTGCTGAGCACCGGAAAACACCACAAAGTAAGCACTGGGCTAGATTCGCCAGATTTTGGAAGGTAAACCAAGTATCTATGCAACAGGCAAACAAGACTTTGGAAACACAATGCATTCCCTTGGATTGAATGGGAAAGCATTATGAAAAATACGCAATAATTCTTTTAGCTACATAAGTAAACTAAGCTGCTACAACTGGTAGGAAGAAATGTGGAAGGGAATCCTAAAATGCTATCTCACCAATAGGTTTGTGGGAACAGTTGTTCACCAGGAAGGGATTCAAGAAAATTAAGTGGATGTATGTCCCTGCCAAATGGTCAAAAAAGTGCCACTGTGTCTCAGAATCTGCTGAAACCATTTGCTCGATATCAAGAAGAAAGTCATCCCCTATGGAAATGGGAGCTATAGTAGTGAGAGGATGAAAGAACAAAACACAGGCATCTGTAAGGACTGGAACTTGTAAGAAGTGGAAGAAATAATAAGACACTGAATAACAGTTAGAAGAGGACAGTTCTTACTGTATTGGCCATGTACACACATTAGGCCTGCAATATAAATGTTCCTACAGATCAGTGCCTTATTCATAATGAAGAATAGACCTGGACATAAACGGGGAAAAAAGAGAAACAAGTAAACCTCAAAACATTACCACTGGAACTAAAAGTGGAGGGAAACCCGACTACACTACCAAAAAAAAAGCAATGTGCACATGGAGGACAAACACTTCACTGTTGACAGGACTTGCTTTTCACTAACCAACCTCTACATTTTTGTAGGACTGTGGGCCTGTTGTCCATCTATACTGAAGGGAAAACAACTTTTACAACACAGTCATTACAACGCACTACCTTTATAACGCAGTCACAACACAACATCCTTTACATCGCATGCCATTGCAAAGCATGCCATTACAACGCATGCCATTACAACGCATGCCATTACAACGCATGTCAGTACAACGCATGTCATTACAACGCATGTCACTACAACGCATGTCACTACAACGTATGTCATTACAATGCATGTCATTACAACGCATGCCATTACAACGCATTATAAGGTAAGTAATGGGGAATAGTAATTTTTAACCCTGCACTAGCCAACACTTACCTACTGCTGCACTCACTGGAGTGGGAATAGTGATTTTTACCCCTACACTTTCCAACACTTACCCGACTGTTGCACTCACTGGAGTGGAAATAGTAATTTTTACCTCTATACTATCCAACACTTACCCTACTGTTGCCTTAAAAGTAATATGCGTTGTAATGGTATGCGTTGTAGTGACATGCGTTGTAAATGTAATTTCTAAAAATGCATTGTGATGGCATGCATTGTAAAATCATGGTTTGTAATGGATGTTGCGATGTAAAAACTGCGTTGTAAATGTTTGCGTTGCAATGTCATACATTCATACTGAAGGGTTGGTACCCTGTTTTAAGTTCATCCTTTTTCATCCACTTGACACTGTGTTATTATTGGTGCAACAGTGCATTGTCCTGCTGAGTAGAGAGCAAGCCCACGTTTGGATGCCTTGGAGGAAGTTGACATTGTATCTCCTTCGTAAGGTAGGATGTTGTAAGCTGCTGGGACGAAATTCCCCCTGTATAGACGTATGAGGCAGTGCCACTCTTCCCTTGCCTGGTCAGACCTATGTGTTATACTCCAGCTCGACAATCTGGTGAACCTGCTGGAGGTTCTTTTTTAACTATGATATATGTGTGTGTCTGGTATTGTCATTTGGGACATGCCAACCTGAATGTAAACGTCTCCTGTCCACTCTGAAATTGGGTGCAACTGATAGGTGGGGGAAGTAGTCAGTCCCGATCAGTTGTGTATTCCAGATTGTGTCTCGTACAGGGAAGCCTACCCACCCTCCACAGCCATTGTTGTGTCACCCTTTTGAAGCACCAGGAGTTTTAGAGACCTGAAAACACATCCCCCTTCCAACCCAAATAGTCTCAATAGTGTGTCTGACAGAGCAGAGGTTTGTAAATAAAGCTGCAACAACAGGCACATGCTCCCACATTACTGGAGCAGTAGTTTGACTTTTAAGAGTAATAGATTTCCTGTAGTCCTTTGCAGTCTAGGCCACCAGAGGAGTTTAGGTACTTGACCTCTTGATAAGAACTTTGTTCAGTGTTTGACTCAACACAATTAGGCCTGTGCAACCGCATCAGAAGAAAAGATAACTGAACCAGGTGTGGGTCCTAATTAGGTGTAAGTCTAGAAAAGACTGTGGAGTAACCTTGCTGTCTCATCTCTTGAGATGCATACCCACCTGCACAATAAGCTAAACTGTGCCTCCTAGGATGAATGACCTAATCCAAGGCAAGAGAGCAAAGCTCAGCTGACGGGAAATACTTGCGTTGGCAAGTCTCAGCCGACTGAAACTGCCCAGGAGCTATGAGGTCACCCCAGCCCAGCTGCCCAAGAGACAGAAGGGAGGCACAAGGATGGAGGAGTTGGACCATTTCATCATCATTTCAGGGGAGGGGTTAACATCCTTCATACCCAAGCCTTTTGAGAAACCGTGGAGTGCCTATACCTATCTCTTTTTCCACTCCAGTAGGACCATGGGACTGTTTATGTTAATCTCTTGAATTAGGGTTCATCAGAAAGCAAGCTCATCCTGAATCTGGAGCAGTTTGAGCTATGATTCTAGCCATTACAGTTACAGGGGCATCACTGGTTTAAGTTAGACTCACCTATCGAACCGCTCACTCCCGGCCCTCTACTCTTTTGGAAGATTTCACGCTGTTAGCAGGTTATAAGGTCAACTGGGGGAAGAGTGAAGCCCAAGCCCTCTCATCCTCCATGAAGGCGGCGATCTAGGGTTATCAATTCCGCTGGACACCGACCCACCTTAAGTACTTAGGGATCCTGGTGTGTAGAAATCAAAACATTCTCAGGGGCTTCACTGATACACCTGGTCCTTTTAAACCAACAAACAAGAGATTGGCACAGAAGCTGTAATATAAAAGACATCTTTTTATTTAACCTCTAAAGAGGGAAAAAATGTGTCACACAGTATTCTCAAATCACTGTATGAGACATTTTCTAAGGAGTACAGAGAACAGGGGCATTATATACCCACACAGGGGCTGAAAAATGGCGGTACAAGTACACATGAGAAGAGTTATGCACATAGATGGTCATTCAGAAACTACACAGTCAACAAGTAGGAGGAGTAATAAGTTGCTGACATCAGTTAGAACAGCCTGACAGTTCTATACTAGGAACAGGTGCACTCTACTAGCTAAGCACATCTGAGCATGTGCAAGACTCTGGGAGAGGGAAACAGCAAATGTCCAGCACATAGCTAACTAAAATGGCTGCCAAGTACAAAATGGCTTTCAGCTCATGCTAAGAGATTAATGCAATCTTCAACAGATGGTACTTTTAGCATGAGCTAAAGACATTCCTATAATCCAGTAGGAAATATGCATATTAATTTTTTTCATAAATTTATCAATATCCTAATTCATTGGTAAGTGGGCATTTCTCATTCTAAATATTGTTAAGCGGGTATATATAAGGTATAAGCAGGAGTGCAAAGGGAACAGAGAATTGGGTCATACAGATAGCAGGAGAGAGTAATTACTATTATCAGAAACAGAACTATTAGCTTTCTAGTCCTAAGCAAATCCTAGAACCATCCAGTAAAAACATTTTCAAGGCTCCTATGCATTTCAGTGACCATCAATTTCAACTTCAAAATAGCCAACAGCACATATCTAATAAAAACATTTTCACTAGACTTTTCCAGTGTTTCCTTTATGAGGGTTAGAGTATCAATCAGGGAAAGGGTAAAGTAACATTTGTCAACTGCTCAGATGAACTTTTCTCTCGCAGAATAAACATTATTCCTAATACAATTATGAACGCAGTCAGACATATTATTACAAAAATGATCCTGGATCCAGAGGACCAGGAGGACCACACAGGACCATGAGAATTAGGACGAAGAGCTGCAAAGGGCTGCTCTTCCTCAAAAAGGGGACGACCAATGGGGTAAATTTTCAACAAAAAAGAAAAAGAAGTCCTTGGGAAATTAAAGCCGCTGTACAACCAACCAGAGGGGAGTCTTCTCCCTGTGTCCGTTTGAGCCTCACAGGCAGGCTCGTGTTGTTCCCACGGTGGAGCTGCACAACTCGCAACTCAGGAATCACGGCCCAGTTTTGAGGGAAAAGTTTCTTCTTTCAGGATAGGGCAATCACCCACCAGGGCAAATGCTCTCGGCGATCCTGTCCAGTGTCTCAGGCAGTGCACCAGTTTTCTTCACTTTAATCTAACAGGCACCAGGGACACAGCACCTGTACCCTGAACTCAAGTCCTTCCCTAACTCCTGTATTGCTCTGCTGGCACACTGCTCTTTCGTTGGGGCCATAGATTGCATTCAGTGTGCCCAGGTATCTCTTGACCAACAAAGGTGAAGATTTTACAGCCACTTTGGGACCAGGATTCAGAGGCCTGATGCTAGGATCTCTGAAGCAACCCTTGTTTCAAAGGGGGTTACCTCAAGCAAAAACTTTCTCACCTTCCTGGTCGGTCTGTTACTCTCGGCTGAGCATCAAAAACTTGATCCACGATTTCTCCTTTCTGATTTGTGACCCCGTCTTTCGCCCAAGACAGTGGCAGGGGTACACACTTCACATCCCAGTGCTTCCGGCCTTCTACCTTCACTGAGGTCCTGGTTGCCAACAATGCCTGTGCTGGTTACCTTCACTTTGACTTCAAGCTGGACTGGTGCTGACTCTCCAAGCTGGATCTGATGTCCGCGCCCCTCTGGCAATGGTTGTAAGGCAGCAAATATCTATTGGTGGACAGAACAAAAGGTCTTTAGACAAGGCACAGAAATAATCTATCAACAGAGAGGATAGTCTCAGAATACTTCCTAGTCTAGGGACGCCCCATATATTAGCAAGGCACCAAGGAACCACTTTCATCTATGTGAGAGTAAAAAAAAAAACAGCCTCGACCTATTGGCAAATATAAAAGGAACTCTTTGGTGAACTGACAAGAGTAATACGTCACCCAATCCCAAGCAGCCAAGGAAGTCTGTGATCATTTACTAAATTCTGAGGAAAAGAGAAAAACAATACAGACATACTCCAACTCCTTACATCTGTATATTCCTATCTTAATCATCTAAAGACCCTCAAGAAAAAAGGAAATGTTCTACACTTTTACTCATAGACTTTGCATTACTTGTGCAGGACTGCAGACACTTCTAAAATGATTTCTCTTAATAAAAGCACCTACATTGTATGCTTAGGACCATGCTCTCGTGTTATAGGAGCAACAGGCAAATCTAAAACTGCTAATTTAACAGGGATTCCTATTACATAAAGAACTAAAAACTTCAACATAATGGGTACATTTTCTCCAGCAGAACATCTTGTGACAAACAGACTCCTATAAAACAATATTTTCCTCAAAAATGTTTGCTAAGCAGACCAACCAGCATTTCGCGATTTAGCGAATCCCGAAAAAATCGCGAAATCATCTGGCAAGCGCGATGGCCGCAATATTTACCAAACCTGCCGCAAAAAAGGTCTCCCGGCAGGTGTAAAAAAAATGATGCCATTTTATTGGCTGTACACGCATACTTCACCACGGTGAACGGCGCTGTGCAGCCGTAGCTGCCTGCTTCCTGCATTACAATGTTGATGAAAGAAGAGCGAGAAAAGGAAAGCATCACTTCTCTGCTCTCCATCTTGCAGGCTCAACTGCTGTTCATGTAATTGCAGGAAAGAATGTGAAAAATTAGGATCCCAGCACGGGGATGGGTGGAGCGGGCAGAAAGGGAAAAGGACTCTGTCTACCTTTTTGTGCAGAGAATACAATGCCAGTGTCCACTTCTGCTCTGCCGCTTCAGCTGCCCCCCCTTTCTTTCTTCCTCCCTCTTATTCCCTCTCTTGGTCTAGCAGCTCCTCCTCTTATCCTGAAAACCGTGACTTCAGAAACGCTTTTCATCCTCTCGTTCCTTCTTTTGTTTATTTATTCCCCTGTGAAATAAATCCAAAAAAGAAAAACACTGCAAACATTTCTTTTTATGACATGTTTCTATTCCAAAGCAGTGATTTAAATGGAAACATAGAAGTGCAGGTCTGGTACCTGCTTGTTTCTGAGAAGTGCTGGTACTCTCCAATTAAAGGTATTGCATTTCTCTTGAGATCTGCCGGTACTCTCTCTCTCAAAATAAAAAAGTGCCGGTACTCTGCACCGGACAGTACCGGCCCATTTAAAGCACTCTTCCAAAGTGCAGCTGCTGGAATAAAAGGGTCAAAATATGAAAAATAACTAAATAAAACCAGACAGAGTGGTAGCAAAGTGGCCAGATTGATTTTACTTGCACCCAAACACATTTGCACCACTCTACAAAGTTTGCCAGTGAAGCGCTACTTTTGTTTTCTTGTCTTTCTTTGAATAGCGTTGTTTTCCCCCGGGCGGGGAACTAGTGCACAAATCCTGGAGGTACTGCAACATGTGGATTGGAAAACAAAATGGGGCTTATTTATGAGCCCTTGTGTCAGTTTGGCACCGCTAATGTGTCACTTTTTGTGACGCACCAGCGACTTAAAAAATGCACCATGTTGCGTCATATTTACAAAGTGACGCATCTAGGTAGATGTGTCACTTTGTGAACCCCTGCGCCACATTATACCTGTGCCAGGTATAATGTATGCAGGGTGGGCGTTTTGACGCTAGTAAGCCTTGTAGAAGTGATGCAGTAAAGTCTATGAGATTTCACTGCTCCACTTCTAGGACGCAAATACATCAATATCTTACGCCTGCCTCATGGCAGGCATAGGACTGACGCAGGCACATTTAACATGGGGCTTTCCCATATGTAATGACCCATTGCTGGAGTTGCGTCACTTTTGTAACACTCTCCAGCAATGCGTCATTTTTGCACCTACAGATACGTCAGAAATACTGACGTATCTCTAACTCCTTGCGACATGATGCGTTATACTGTAAATATGACGCACCCAGCATGTTGCAAGGAGGACGCAATGAAAAATGACGCATCGCTGTTTTCACGCAGCGATCCATCACTTTTAATAAATGAGGCCCAATGTGTACTGCGGCTTGGTGTTCAGGGAAGTGGTCTTTTTCCATACTGCTTACGTTCTGTAAGGATATAGGCAATAGACATTGAAATGGGTCCATTCCTTGCCCTGTAGTCATGTCCTTAACTCTTCAGGCAAAAGCACTCACTGATTTCTGAATAGTGAGTGTAAAAGCGTTAAAAGTAACCATGTTTTTCCTGCTTATATTTCACATGCTTTACTTAATTTTGCATTCCCTATGAGTGTTTGCTTTTTCCAGGATGTTGTTACATTTATTTTTGTAGGCAGCACATTGCTCTTGTCTAGTGCACAATTAAAATCGAGCCACATCCAGGTGTTTATAGCGGGGCACAATTGGGTTGTAGTTGATAGAAGTGCGAGTTTCTCTCAGTGGAGGGAGAGGATGTGACATCATGGTCAGAGCTGCCAAATTTGGAACTGGGGAACCTGGTTCTGAAGGATGATTATTGCGAGATGTCTGTCCTGTTAGCACTACCCATAAAAGGGAGTCAGTACACGTGACACAATAGGAGGCTGTGTGACTGCACCCAGGGAGCGAAGCGGGGCTATGTGACTGCACCCAGGGAGCGAGGGGGGCTGTGTGACTGCACCCATGGAGCGAAGGGGGGCTGTGTGACTGCACCCAGGGAGCGAAGGGGGGCTGTGTGCCTGCACCCAGGGAGCAAAGGGAGCTGCGTGACTGAAACCAGAGCGTGAAGAGAGCTGTGTGACTGAAACCAGGGAGTGGTGAAAGTGGTGCCCCGGCAGGGATGCATACATGGGCGTTAGAGCATACCAGGGAGAAATACAGCCCCCTCCCAGGAGGTTAGTAGATTGGAGCTGTGCATTCGTAGAGCTGCAGAAACTTTAAACATGCCTATTTCAAAGTGGAATACTGAGCTAAAACAGGTTCCATTGATTTAGGGCTGAAAAGGAATGATTACGAGTGAAATAAAGTGCCGCAATAATGCCGCTAAATTTTCATTTTTGTGCCGCTAAATTAAAATGTTTGTGGCACAAAATTTGCAAATCTATGCCACAATATCCTGGGGGGTCTGGCTAAGGATCACATGGGCATCTTCCCTGCATTCTACGTTTTCACAATCCAAACTATGCAACATCAGCTCTAGTAAGGACTGTCAGTTTATTTACACAGACTAGCTAATAAAAACTAGCAGTGCCCTTGCAAAACTGTATGTAGCATGATAATAACAAACAATAGTGGTGTTATAACCTGAGAATTTTTAGAACAAAAACTACCCACAGCTAGTTCCCCTTAAAGATCAAATAAGGAAACAGCAATCTAGACTACTCATCCTTTCATAATTTCATCAGACAGGATGGGCAGTAACATAGCAAATTTATTTATTCATTTTATTAATGCTAATAATGTTTAAAACAGTATTACTGAATAGCCAATTAAATGTCTCATGGCTATTTCACAGACAGTTTAGACAGGCTCAAAAGAAATTGAGAAAAAGAGAGAGAAAACATAAATTTGCCTACCCTTAATTTGTAGAGGAGCTAGCCTCCTCCCTCCATTTTTTGACAGTAGGAAACCTGTAACAGGTTTCATTCTGTCAACACTATCAACCCCAATTTGTAGCAACTGGGCATAAATAAACTCTGAGGAGCTAAATAGCACATTGAGCTAGCTAAAGAACATATTCCTTTAGCAAATGTACAAGTGTAACACAAGGGCACATGAATTCAAACTAAATCCCATTGCTTCCTTAATTCAGCCCTAAAAGCATTAGTGCTATACATATGGCAGAGCCATTGTCTTAATAAGAGCTCACATATACCATTATTATTCAATCTGTTCATATGAGTGAACAAAAACTTGCTTTTGCCAAAAAAAGTAAGCAAAACCTCTTTCTGTCCCTGCCCAGCCATTTCGTCTTTCAAATGTCGAAATGTCAAAGCAAACGTTGTGCTGAGCCCTGCTAGGCTTCTAAATGTAGGACTTCGACCTTTAACCTATGCAGCTGTTCCATCTTGTGTACAAGATTTTCATGCGGTTTTCCCAATTCAAAGTGACCCCGGAGACTGAGAGCTCAACAGCAACCCACTCTATTCCTGCCTACCAGCAATTCAGAGGTAAGCTTAATAACTTCTGCCAGTTTTTTTGTACATATTTATATTTGTAAGCAGTGTGCTGAGTGCTTGTCTAGCAGTATAGATGTCAGCTATCCATTCTATACTTACATATGTGCATTTACTGGAGCCTAAGGCAGTTTAAAAGCTGCTCTGATTGGAATAACCTCATTTAAATAGTGAATTTTACTCAATTTCGACTATGATGTTTGGGGCACTTAAAAATGAATATCCTACAATGTCTTTGCATAATAGTCATCCCCAGAATGTCCTCTACATATCCCAGAGATGTGGCATCAGAAATGTATAATGTATACCCTTATAAAAATGAGTTTTGTACGCCTGAGTAAAGTGACATTTCACATGTAAGTGACCCGCTATTGCTGTATAGCATGGCTTAAATTCAATTTGGATGCTAGGAGGTCACAGCATCATTATTAGGCATTATAAATATTAAAAAACGAATTTAATGCACCTATTTTAAATAGCATTTTTTATATAATCAATATATATATATATATTTTTAATAAATCCAATCATTTTGATGAGTTCACATATGAAAAGCAAGCTGCATCCCTTGCCTATCACATTTAAACGCATTCATTCATAGCCCTAAGAACCGAAACCGAACTTGAAAGTCTGCTCCACTTTTAAAGGACAGACATTATTATTTAACATTAAAAACCACTCTTATCCTTACTTAAAAAGGCATTAAGAAAAGAAATCCCTACTGTCAATCTGTTCTCTGTTATCCCAAAAAAATAATGAACCTGATTTCTAACTTTTAAAACAGCAGTCTGAAATGCAGGGTTTTACACCGTGTTTGCACTGACTTAAGGGGTAGTGACTTCAGCTGTTTTCTGTGGCCGGAGTCAGAAATACCCACGTGCTGACACAGCTGCTTGACACGTAAAGGCGTCGAATTCACACGCCTTTCAAGTCAGCCTTTCAAGCCAGCACAAATCTGTCGTTCTGTAATGTGTACTCAGGTCAGCAACAACCAACTCACTGAGATAATGTGAATGCCTTTTAATACCTAATACAGAAGGATAAATGCTGTGACATTTTGTATCTTAATTTTATCTATTGCAAAACACACAATTTCGTTTTTTGAAGCTTTTTTATTCCTGTTCAATGTGGATTTTAATTTTATCTTTAACATTGTGGCAATTTGCACACATGTATAGTGTCTTACTCTGTCAATTTAATGATAGCGTGCAGCTATTTAGCATATATTATATAATTCATTGCTGGATTATTTTAAAATATATTTTATTTTAATGATATTTTGCATAACAGAATGATGACAAAAAAAATACATTGAGCTCATTCCAGACATTTTCAAAACGGTGTCATACACATAATACAGGGCACTTAAGGCTAGCCATTCTTGCACCAAGAGCGCAATCGCTACTTACTCACACGAGTACCACTAATGACAAACCACAGACATTTAAACACACATTTAACCCACAGATCAACACTTAAGCCAGAAACAAAAGACAGCCCACAGACTGTACTTAAACCAAACCATTTGTAAATACTAGTTGTAAGTCATATTCACTAGATTTGGCTGGCAGAACACCAGGAAAAAAACGCTCTGCATATCACCACTTATGAATGTTACTAAGTGCACAGACCAGGATCCTTTCTACGTACATATTTAGTTCCTCGAGGTACTAGTCACCAAGGAAGAAATACGTTTTTATACCTAAACCTACGGCTAATTCAATACAAGTTCCAAAGGGTACCTACAAACAAAGCAACACATTCTGCGATGTGTGCTAAGAACAGGCATGCCAAAAATATTGCAGCATATACAATATTATACACAAAGTAGCACTTAACTCAAAGTGTGCCGTTCAAGTTTACAAAAGTTTCTCATTACCTGCCTACATAAACTCCAGTTTACATATTTCCAAATTTCAAATATTGGGCAATTTCCATACAAATCCAAAAAGCGTCGTAACAAACGACCTTACCAAGCACAAGTTTCCAGATTCTAACTGCCAAGTTCTGAGTGACCAGGCGGTCATTTTTAGAATACTCACGCCAAAAATGTTCTCAGTCAGGAGTGGTAACCAGTTGGAGGAGTCCAATCAGGAGGACCAGAAATATACGGGGCTGCAGAGACAGAATCTCAGTTTTAGGGTACCTTTTTACTAGAGTCCTGTTCTGTCCTCCTCAGTAGATTCCTGTCTCCCATCAGGATCACTCCCTTGGATAGCCACTTCTCTGATGAGCCTCACAGAGGGCACCAATTGTAGAAATCAAAACCTTCTCAGGGGCTTCACTGATACACCTGGACCTTTTAAACCAACAAAGAAGAGATTGACACAGAAGCTGTAATATAAAAGACATCTTTTTATTTAACCTCTAAAGAGGGAAAAAATGTGTCACACAGTATAATCAAATCACTGTATGAGACATTTTCCAAGGAGTACAGAGAACAGGGGCATTATATACCCACACAGGGGCTGAAAAAAAGCGGTACAAGTACACATGAGAAGAGTTATACACATAGATGGTCATACAGAAACTGCACAGTCAACAAGTAGGAGGAGTAATACGTTGCTGACATCAGTTAGAACGTTACAACAAACAAACCCGTGCTCACTACGCCACTGGAGTCAAGCTATCCTGGCTGATGACGGCTGATAGCCAGAAACCGGTCCTAGGATGCTTGATTCCGGTCCAGGGAAGACATGGCTTGGCAGTTCGGGCTGGACTGTTCCCATGAGGCACAGGGTCAAGACTGATTTGCATATGGCCATGTCTAAACTGGGGTGGTGTAGTGGGCAAAAGAACGATGGATTTAACCCAGATCTCTTGACTGGGGGAGAATGTCTGCATTGTCAGCATTCCGTCCATCATTTGTTTGTTGTAACGCTTTTCGCCCTAAGTGGGATGGGTATTCCCAGACGTGGGACCCGTGCTCACTACGCCACTGGAGTCAAGCTATCCTGGCTGATGACGGCTGATAGCCAGAAACCGGTCCTAGGATGCTTGATTCCGGTCCAGGGAAGACATGGCTTGGCAGTTCGGGCTGGACTGTTCCCATGAGGCACAGGGTCAAGACTGATTTGCATATGGCCATGTCTAAACTGGGGTGGTGTAGTGGGCAAAAGAACGATGGATTTAACCCAGATCTCTTGACTGGGGGAGAATGTCTGCATTGTCAGCATTCCGTCCATCATTTGTTTGTTGTAACGCTTTTCGCCCTAAGTGGGATGGGTATTCCCAGACGTGGGACCCGTGCTCACTACGCCACTGGAGTCAAGCTATCCTGGCTGATGACGGCTGATAGCCAGAAACCGGTCCTAGGATGCTTGATTCCGGTCCAGGGAAGACATGGCTTGGCAGTTCGGGCTGGACTGTTCCCATGAGGCACAGGGTCAAGACTGATTTGCATATGGCCATGTCTAAACTGGGGTGGTGTAGTGGGCAAAAGAACGATGGATTTAACCCAGATCTCTTGACTGGGGGAGAATGTCTGCATTGTCAGCATTCCGTCCATCATTTGTTTGTTGTAACGCTTTTCGCCCTAAGTGGGATGGGTATTCCCAGACTTGGGACCCGTGCTCACTACGCCACTGGAGTCAAGCTATCCTGGCTGATGACGGCTGATAGTCAGAAACCGGTCCTAGGATGCTTGATTCCGGTCCAGGGAAGACATGGCTTGGCAGTTCGGGCTGGACTGTTCCCATGAGGCACAGGGTCAAGACTGATTTGCATATGGCCATGTCTAAACTGGTGTGGTGTAGTGGGCAAAAGAACGATGGATTTAACCCAGATCTCTTGACTGGGGGAGAATGTCTGCATTGTCAGCATTCCGTCCATCATTTGTTTGTTGTAACGCTTTTCGCCCTAAGTGGGATGGGTATTCCCAGACGTGGCACCCGTGCTCACTACGCCACTGGAGTTATGCTATCCTGGCTGATGACGGCTGATAGCCAGAAACCGGTCCTAGGATGCTTAATTCCGGTCCAGGGAAGACATGGCTTGGCAGTTCGGGCTGGACTGTTCCCATGAGGCACAGGGTCCAGACTGATTTGCATATGGCCATGTCTAAACTGGGGTGGTGTAGTGGGCAAAAGAACGATGGATTTAACCCAGATCTCTTGACTGGGGGAGAATGTCTGCATTGTCAGCATTCCGTCCATCATTTGTTTGTTGTAACCCTTTTCGCCCTAAGTGGGATGGGTATTCCCAGACGTGGGACCCGTGCTCACTACGCCACTGGAGTCAAGCTATCCTGGCTGATGACGGCTGATAGCCAGAAACCGGTCCTAGGATGCTTGATTCCGGTCCAGGGAAGACATGGCTTGGCAGTTCGGGCTGGACTGTTCCCATGAGGCACAGGGTCAAGACTGATTTGCATATGGCCATGTCTAAACTGGGGTGGTGTAGTGGGCAAAAGAACGATGGATTTAACCCAGATCTCTTGACTGGGGGAGAATGTCTGCATTGTCAGCATTCCGTCCATCATTTGTTTGTTGTAACGCTTTTCGCCCTAAGTGGGATGGGTATTCCCAGACGTGGGACCCGTGCTCACTACGCCACTGGAGTCAAGCTATCCTGGCTGATGACGGCTGATAGCCAGAAACCGGTCCTAGGATGCTTGATTCCGGTCCAGGGAAGACATGGCTTGGCAGTTCGGGCTGGACTGTTCCCATGAGGCACAGGGTCAAGACTGATTTGCATATGGCCATGTCTAAACTGGGGTGGTGTAGTGGGCAAAAGAACGATGGATTTAACCCAGATCTCTTGACTGGGGGAGAATGTCTGCATTGTCAGCATTCCGTCCATCATTTGTTTGTTGTAACGCTTTTCGCCCTAAGTGGGATGGGTATTCCCAGACGTGGGACCCGTGCTCACTACGCCACTGGAGTCAAGCTATCCTGGCTGATGACGGCTGATAGCCAGAAACCGGTCCTAGGATGCTTGATTCCGGTCCAGGGAAGACATGGCTTGGCAGTTCGGGCTGGACTGTTCCCATGAGGCACAGGGTCAAGACTGATTTGCATATGGCCATGTCTAAACTGGGGTGGTGTAGTGGGCAAAAGAACGATGGATTTAACCCAGATCTCTAGACTGGGGGAGAATGTCTGCATTGTCAGCATTCCGTCCATCATTTGTTTGTTGTAACGCTTTTCGCCCTAAGTGGGATGGGTATTCCCAGACGTGGGACCCGTGCTCACTACGCCACTGGAGTCAAGCTATCCTGGCTGATGACGGCTGATAGCCAGAAACCGGTCCTAGGATGCTTGATTCCGGTCCAGGGAAGACATGGCTTGGCAGTTCGAGCTGGACTGTTCCCATGAGGCACAGGGTCAAGACTGATTTGCATATGGCCATGTCTAAACTGGGGTGGTGTAGTAGGCAAAAGAACGATGGATTTAACCCAGATCTCTTGACTGGGGGAGAATGTCTGCATTGTCAGCATTCCGTCCATCATTTGTTTGTTGTAACGCTTTTCGCCCTAAGTGGGATGGGTATTCCCAGACGTGGTACCCGTGCTCACTACGCCACTGGAGTCAAGCTATCCTGGCTGATGACGGCTGATAGCCAGAAACCGGTCCTAGGATGCTTGATTCCGGTCCAGGGAAGACATGGCTTGGCAGTTCGGGCTGGACTGTTCCCATGAGGCACAGGGTCAAGACTGATTTGCATATGGCCATGTCTAAACTGGGGTGGTGTAGTGGGCAAAAGAACGATGGATTTAACCCAGATCTCTTGACTGGGGGAGAATGTCTGCATTGTCAGCATTCCGTCCATCATTTGTTTGTTGTAACGACATCAGTTAGAACAGCCTGACAGTTCTATACTAGGAACAGGTGCACTCTACTAGCTAAGCACATCTGAGCATGTGCAAGACTCTGGGAGAGGGAAACAGCAAATGTCCAGCACATAGCTAACTAAAATGGCTGCCAAGTACAAAATGGCTTTCAGCTCATGCTAAGAGATTAATGCAATCTTCAACAGGTGAACAGAGGGCTTGAACATATGACTAGGGATAACCTCGAGCCCTTGATGGAACATACAAAATTGAACTTTGTAAAATGGACGCACCTCAATCTTTCCCTCTGGGGTAGTATACAAGCTCTCAAGATGGTCACTCTCCTCAGGTTCACATATGCAGCGAATGTTACCTCTTTAGATCCCGGCCACCTCTCCATGGATTGGCTCATCAAGAGCTTCGTATTTATCTCCCTTAGCTTGTGATCGTCCATTTCCAAACTGATTGCTGATTGAACAATGGTGGGCTAGGCCTCCCCTCAGTGGAACATTATGCCATGTCACTTCATCTGGTGCAGCTTGCCTATCTGCAGCGTGGTGTGGTGGACCCCCCCAGTCTGTTCTGTTTGACCACATTCTCTCGGCGATCTGGGTTTTTCCCAACTCTGTGTCTGTGGTGCCGTTTGGGCGTTCTCTGCCACCTGCATGATCCGGGCAATAGTCGTTGCCAGGAAGATGGCACAAGGGCTCATTTTGGTGGACAACTGTCTGCACACTAAGGCCCCCTATGGCAAAAAGCTGGTATCCAGATCAAGGGCTCCCCAGCAGACTGACTGGAATGGAAGCGGGCGGGCATAGAAACAATCTCACAACTGATCATAGATGGGTCTCTTAAGTCCTTCCAGGAGCAGTTTAATTTCTTACAGTGTCAGTATTGACGGTATCTGCAGCTCTGCCACTGCCCTCGCAGCTGCCTAGGGGTGCCACCGTGGGACTTGGGGTCCTCCCCCATTGTTGCCTATTTTCGGGTATGAGGCGACTACTGTGGTGTGATGTCAGGCCTCTATAACATATTGGTCCACCACAAGTGCTCCCTACCCCAATCGGTCCAACTGCGGGCATCACGGCTGGTGCTTCTTCAGGTGAAATATGATTAGGAGGACTAGGCAGAGATCCTTGAGGATCTAGATGGCTGGATACATGAGGACAGAATGAAGTTATTCCTTAATAAATCAGCAAACGGCTGTTACTGGACACTAGTAAAACTGGAATGTGCTGGCCTCCTCCACCACTACCTTTGTTGGCACTGCGCCCTCCCTGGCTGCGACATCTCACATGTCCTAGTCAACTGCCCTACAGTTCGAGAATTTTGGGCGGAAGTTCAGGCCATGTTGACTCACACTGCCACTCTCTTCTCCCCACTCCCCCGCCCCACCGTACTTTTGCATGATAAGGCCGCTGTATCGCAGCTATCCCAGCATCAATGCTGATTTCTGGTCACAGCTTTGACGTCATCTAAACTGTGTGTCCTATGTCACTGGCTATCCCTGCATATACTCATGCATTCGGAATAGCTGACAGAAATGTATAATGTGGCGTCCTACGAACGGATCATATGCTCACTCAATGACAAACTGGATGTCTACCTCCTCTCGAGAGTTCTCTTTCTACTGTGATCTCTTCTCCAGATCACTTTTCTGTATTATGTAGCTCGAGTATTATATAGTTCTTTGTTGCAAATCTAAAAAAAAGCCTACAAAAAAAGACTCGCCTATCTATTCTACTGGAATAGTGACCTCTGGTGCCATCATGAAAAGCACAGCTTCTGCAAATAGTGGGATCTCTACTCTATTTTGACATCTGCCCCATATTTAACTTTTGCGACCAATTGAACTATTAACTGGTCTAAGGAAGCAAGACACTTATATTGGGCCCACTAGTTGTTAATAGGGACCAGCCATCTGGCCACCTTAACACAGCAAATACGTTCTGAGCAGTCCTGAGTGTGGAAATCCTGATGTTTGGGTGGTTTGTTTTGTGGATAGCCTTTTAAAGGTTATAGGATGGACTATATTTTTTGGTGGGCCTACGTTTATTCAAGAGATTCCTTGGGTACCACAGGTGGCTTGATCATTGTAGAGCCTGTTTACCAGTATCCTTGCCTTTATCGCATCGCTCAAGCCTTAATTTTTACTGAGAAGACCAGAGTGCCTCTAAATTTTATTGATCCTAGTTGAATCATCCATCACAGTGTTGAACTATTTTGCATTTATACAATGTTAGGATTAAGTTCTCTGGCCCAGAATGTGCTTGGATTTGCAGGGTTTCTACCCAGACCATCATTTTAAGTGCACTCTTTCAATTATCTGTTAACTAAGTACTTTTCTTTTCAGAAAGTAAAATTCTGACTGAACATTCAAGTCATTATGTGTATTCTGTTGTTTTGCATTCATACTGAGGAAGCCTTTAATGCTAATCCTCACTTTGCTGAGAGAGAAAAACCTGACCCTTCTGATTTGAGTGTATACTATTGCCATCCTGGTATACAAGTAGGGGAGTGGATGGGGAGCGGATGTGGCATAACAACCAGAGCTGCTGACTTTGAAACTGGGGAACCAGGTTCGAGTTTGGCGTTTGCTCAACCTCAAGTGATTCTGAGAAATCATTAATCCCCCCGTGCCTACCAAAAATGAATGTGTCCTTGTGTAATGTAAGTTGTGCTCATGTAAAGAACCTCAGTACCTTTGGGTCGAGTTCGCGCTATATAAAAACTGCAAAAAAACAACAACAAAAAAGTAGTAAGAGTCCTTAGCCCACAGTTTAAGGCCCTCTAACTTCTGATTCTCGCAGGACCCCAAGAAAAGGCCATACACATGAGGTGGCAAAGTAAAAGATGTGCAGGGTTCATTTATGGGGACTGCACCTATAGGTTCATTTACGGGGGATCTGAGGTCTGCGTATGTGTTCTCACAAAGAGAATAGGGCTTTGTGTGGGTAAAAGCATGAATCCCTTGTGGGGTTGACCTAGGGTGGCACAGGACCTCCACCCGAGGCAAAAAGACTAGAATAGCAGGGGCTCCAGTGCTGGCAGGTCAAACACTTAGCCTTGTGTATACTCCAGCAGATTCCTTTCCACAGACTTTACAAATCAGCAATTCATCCTCATGAGAGCCACCAACTCACAGAGCATGGAAAATAGTTTTTATACCCGAACCACGTTAATTACTTGAGTAGGGAGTAAGTAGGCGGTGTGCATCAAGTTTCTACAGAAATCTAACAAACCCTTAGGTGATATCAGAGCGCTAGTAGAATCTTAGTTCTCTACAGATGAAGAGGAACTAAAAGCGTTCTTCAACTTTGACTCATAGCTATTGCCAAAAGCCTTGCATTTTCCATACAGGTATTTAAGACATAGCCTGACTCCTAGGTGGATCCGAGAGTGAGCTTCCACCTCAGAGTAGGCAAAAAATCTTGTTAGGCATATACAGGGAGGGAGCATATGCCTCTTTTTGTTGTGGAGGAGAGAAGAACTATTATTTAATTGCCTGTTGGCGATGTTTGGGTGTCTGTGTCTTCATGAGAAAGAAGTCATGATGGTAAGAGGTTCCTGAATTTCTTGACCAGGATCAGGACACTATTGATCTTTCATTGTCATAATAGGCCAGTCCCCATAATCTATTCTACACATTCATAGTGTGGCATTTCAAGTGTTTATTTGGACTAATCATTTCAACACATGTAGTAGGGCATCATGAACCAGTAACACCCCCCCCCCAACGCTTTACTGCAGTTTTTCTTCCACTTCTACTAAACTTCCACTGTCAATTAGTATATTAGCCCCCACAACCCTCCCCATTTATGGTCACATTCAGCAAGGTGCCTGCTCTACCGCAGACTTATTATCCAGACAGACTTATTATTGCTAGCATTAATTCAATTTTTTTAAGCATTTACTATATACGTTATTGATTTCCTAAATCCATTAATCAACCAACTGGAGTCATATTTTTAGGATACAAATTAATTTTAATGTCAATGACAATATCTGGAGATATGAATTGAGAATGTAATACCCTTCACATTGAATGTAACCTGTGCTTATGTTTCTGTTCCTCACTAAGAAGGCACTCAAGCTATAGTGTGGATTTTGATAGAACAGATGGAATTAGGTTCAACAAATTCTTTCTCCTCAACTCTTGCACTTGATACTATTCTACAACTACCTTTGCTAGGATATAAAGCGCATCTGCTTGTAGCAGGGAAAGCTAAGGGTTGCATGTAGACATTTATACATAACCACTAAGAGAGGCAGATAATTCTATGACAGTATCCGGAGGAGAGGATTGGCTTCTTCTTTCTTGACTTAATTTACCAGCAGCCTTTCCAGAGAAATTATTCCATAAACATAAACTACATTTCCCATTTGACATTGGGAAAAGAAATAGAGAACAGTCCATCCAATTGGAGTGCTGCTGCCTGTATAACTGTCCCCCAGACTCTCTATCTTCCCCTTCCCTTTCTTTGCTGCTCCAGCAGCATTCAGATAAGTGCATTGTCTTAACCTTGGGTGTTAATTTATATTGCTTAACAGATGTCTAATTTTGGTCGGCAGCATATTTTTCATGACCACTTTTCTTGAATTGTGTACTTTGCTTCATATTTTTTTCTCTGTGTTTATGTCGACCGCGGGAATTTTTCTCGTTCCTAAGCGGTTGCAAGTCATCTACTGGCTTGCATGTGCGGTGGGGTCTTCCGACTGCCAGGGAGCCTGCCCACTCAGTGTCTTGTGCGCAGTGCATCTTGACCCCCTGGCAGCCAGTATGCGTCAGTTTCACTGTTTGATTGCAGTGAAGTGAATTTGGCTGCAGAGACCAACACAGGGAGGGGAAGAGTTTTTTCCATTACTTATAGTCACTGGTGTAAGAGTTGGCTTTTCTGGGCAGTTTTTTCCCTAATACTATTTGGGTAGATATTTCAGCGAGCCACCGCCTGGAGAATGAACACCCGTGAGGGTAAGGCTAGCCTCCTATGAGGCATTTATTGGGACCGTCAAAGAGAGATGAAGGTACTCTACCTATATGTTTCAAAATGTACAGTGTATCATCTCATTGGTATACTAACACTTAAACTAGACCTACAAAGCAACAGTTTCAAAGAACTTTCAGAACATAGCCAAAGAAAGATTCATTAGTGTTTTATTTTTTCACTTTAGTCAATTTCAGAGAAATAAATTCAATACATAGGATTATTGGTAATTTGTAAAAATAACATGAAATAACAATACACAAATATGAATAGGGCCCAGTCACAATCAAACGCACACAAGCTCACAAGCTTATACCGGTATCATATCACACCATAAAAACAGACATCATACATCTACACATAAAAATCCAAATGACCAACTTGGGACCGTCCCAGGTGCTGATTCCCCCATTAACTAAAGGGGGGCACGTCCCAGTGGGTTATTACCGCCATTTACTCCAGAATATGGGTATTTACTCAGGGTTCTAGACCCACCATATTACCCTAATACTCTTTGTGCCAATTATGGAATTTGAGGGCTCTGAGGACCTTATGAAAGAGGAGGAGGATACTTGCCACCCAAATGACGACAATTTCTGCGAAGTGATGGATGCATCTTTAAAGCTGTATTGCAGGTGGTAGCACCCCAAGAGAAGAAAATCATGGCTCTTCCAGTGCCCTACCACCAGGGCAGCCAGCGACCCCAACTCCTATCCCTGACAGGCGCAAGTGTGCGGATGACCCAGAGGTCGATTTGGAAGCTTTCGCAGGCCTCAGAAAGGCATTTATGAATTTCTCAGCCCTTACAGGACTCCCAGACTCCTGCTACTTCAGGCAATACCTCTGCTAACCCCCTCTAACCAATCCTAGGGACGGTGATGACTCCTCCAATATCTCGGATGGGAACAATTCTAGGCCTTGGCACCCAACCACTAACCCCTGGTCGGTGCTGATCTCCCCGGGCATGATGCAATCCCCGGAAGCGAAATTACTGGACCCGATGACCTGCTACATCCCCTTTTGATGGAGTGGTGGCCTGCACCCAAGTTAGCCACCTACATGGCGGACAGGTTGCGGAAACCCCTTGATAAGGAAGTCAGAAGTTGTCTTAAGGCAGAGTGTCCTAGGCCATCTTTAGAGAGAAAAAGTGAGCCTCACACCAGAAATCAATGCTAAGATGGCCACTTTTCTCGCTAATGCCCCAAGAAGGGCATTGACAGATCATGGTGCTCATGCCAGGATAAACTCCTGGATGTGGCAGGGCCCTTGACAAACATTATGGACATGACAGAGGAAGCGAACTCTGGAGGACAATATCCAAATCGCAGAGCTACCTTCTGCCATTACTACTGGTTGTAGTTCTCTTTGTGTTCTCCATACAGACTATCTTTCTGGTTACCCTCCACTACCAGACACTACAACTCTTGAAAATCTCGCACCTTCAGCAGGGTCTTTCATACTCCCCGTAAGTCCCGCTTTGAGAGAAGGCGAATGAGGAGATGCGATGTTGGAGCTCCTATATGGAAGCGGTGAATGGTTGAGCGATCTTTGACTCACAACCTGACCTGGTAATCGAATCTGTTGCCAGCGGTTCCGGGTGAGGGGCGCATTTTGGGGAATTCTCCACCGGAGAAAAATGGTCCTCCGCAGAAAAATCTCTGCGCATCACTGTCTAGAGTTGATGGCGGGCTCATTGGCAAGCCAGATGTTGGACGAAGAAGAAAGTACAGTGTTCAGTCCTTTTGGAAATGGACAATGGGTCGGCGGTCCTCTATGCCAGTCACCTGGGAGTGACACAGTCAAGGACCTTGTCAGACCTCACACGAAAGCTATGGGAATACTGTTTGGTCAATCAAATCTGTCAGCAGAGCATCTTCCGGGCCACTCCAATCAGGTGGAGGATTGATACTCTCGCCATTGGAGAGATGTCAGCCTTTGGAAGATGTATTCACACCTCTTCCCGCAACTCCAGGACCGATGGTGTCTGTTTTCAATTGATCTCTTTGTGTCTCGTCTGGACTTCCAACTTGACAGGTACTGCAGTTGGAGGACAGACCCCCATGCAGAGGCCACGGACACCTTCCTTCGAGACTGGGGCTACGAGTTCACTTATGCCTTACCGCCATTTGTGATGATAATGCGACTGGCTGCTTAAATGCGCAGGCAGCAAGCGGACCAAGTAGTGATTACCCCAATCTGGAGGTCACAAGTCTGGTTTCCAGCGATGATGGAACTTTTTTAGGATTTACCAATCCCTCTACCCCTATTTCCGGATCTTCTTTGGGATCTCCAAAACAATCCTCACCCTCTGGTGCTAGCGGATCCCTTCGTCTCATGGCCTCGAGGGTTACCGGGAATGATGGAAGTCCTGGGGATTTCACGAGAGGGTGCCTCTTTGCTTGCCAAGGCCTGGACGGGTAGTACAAACAAACGGTACCGTTCTGCGTGGTCTAGATGCTTGGGTTGGTGTCTCCAACACCAAGTGTTGGGGGCAGAAGTTGTCCAGATTGTGAACTTCTTGGCGAGCTTAGCTTCTCTAAGGTTTGCTTATAGATCGATTAATACCTTCAGATCAGCAATATCTGCGGGCCATTTACTGATGGACGGCCACCCAGTTGGTGAACACCCTTTGGTTTGTAAATTGCTGAGGGTACCAGGTTGTCATTTCCCCCTGAACCTAAATATTCGGTCTTATGGGACGTAACTAAGGTCCTTTCTTTGTTTCAATCTTGCCCTTCTAATAAATACGGGTCTAGGAAACAGCTATCGGCGAAACTGGTGATGTTGTTATGTTTAATTTCTTGTCGCCGAGTCTCGAATGTTCGGGCCTTGGACATTACAGGTAGAGTTTTTACCCCGGAAGGGGTAACTTTTTATATCGCTTGTCCCAAAAAATGTATTGCTAAATTGGTAACATACCCAGCTTTTTCGCAGGCTCATAAAATGTGTGGTTCACACCATAAAAAGGTATGAAATTGTCCCGGAAGAGATACAGCCTCATGGATAACTGCAGTTACTGATTGACCTCACAAAGCCTCATATAGGGTTTTTTTTCCCCTACGATTGTCAGATGGGTCATATAAGATGCAGGCATAGATATGTACCATTTTAGGGCCCATTCAGTGAGTGGTGTTATGACCACCAATGCTTTCGCCTTAGGAGTGAGACAGGAAGATATCATATGCATAGCTGACTAGTCTTACTCTACTTTGAAAACTTATTATTTTAAAACCAGTGTGCTCTCTGGCAAACATAGTGGTAGATCAGCTTTAAACTAGCCTAATCCTCTCCTCCGGGTCCTGCCACAGAATGCAAAATTTCCTAGCTATCATAAAGTAAAGTTTAAATTCTATTAAGGACACGGAGAGGAGGATTAGCCCACCCTGGACTTCTTATATCTAGAGGTCCCACCCTAACAGAGGTGCAAAGCTGTTTATGATTGTGCTATCTTACACCGGGTTCAGAGGCATACCGTGGATGGTTGTGATATCTTATGGTTTATTGAATTTTCTTGACTGTTTACTTAAAAGGATGAATTATGTTTATCTGTTGCGCCGTGTTGATTGATTATGCATCATTTGTTTCTTACATGCCAGACAACTCACACATTTTTGTGTTCCTCCATAGGGACAGAATCCAATAAACAAGAATAGAGCCAATGAATGAAAGCTGTGTTGCAGGAAGAAAGAGGAAGATAGATTAATCAATCAATCAATCAATCAATCATTCAATCAATCAGGGGTTTGTAAAGTGCGCTACTCACCAGTGAGGGTCTCAAGGCACTGGGGGGTGGGGGGGAAAGCCGGCTCCGTCGAAGAGCCAGGTCTTGAGGTCCTTCCTGAACGTGCGCAAGGTCGGGGAGCGCCTGTTGTTCTCCGGGAGCTCGTTCCAGGTCTTGGCCGCGATGTAGGAGAAGGCGCTTCCTCCGGTTTTGTTTGTGCGGATGAGGGGGACCTCTGCCAGGGCGAGGGCGGCGGAGAGGAGGTTTCTCTTGGGTAGGTGGAAGGAGACTCTCTTGTTAAGGTATTTGTTGAGGGCTTTGTAGGCATGGGTGAGGAGTTTGAAAGTGACTTTCATCTCTACTGGGAGCCAGTGGAGGCCGAGTAGGTGTTGTCATGTGCTCGCGCCGCGGAGTTCCGAGGACGAGTCTGGCTGCGGCGTTCTGGATTGTTTGGAGTCTGTGTAGAAGAGTTCTGTTGATTCCGGCATAGAGAGCGTTGCCGTAGTCAAGTCTTCTGGTTATGAGAGTCTGTGGGGACCGTTATACAGGCAGCAGCACTCCGATTGGATGGGCTGTTTTCTATTTCTTTTCCCAATGTCTCATAGGAAAGGTAGTTTATGTTTATTGTTAGACTTAGGCCTTTTTGCAGGGTCATCCCAGAACTTTTTGCCTTCCTCCTGTACTTTTTCTGACCTGTTTTTGGTGGTTTTAGGACTCTGGGCACTCTATCACTGCTATTCAGTGTTTAAGTGCATGTGCTATCTATGGTAAACTCGGTAAGATTGGTCTACACCTGTTTGGTGTATTTAATGTACCTATCAGTTCCTTGTAAGGTGGTATCTCATATAACTAGGGTCAGTAAATTAAATGCATCTGGTGGGCTTGCAGCGCTGCTTGCCCCACCCACCAAAGTAGCCTTTCACACCTGTCTCAGGCCTCTGCCATTGCAGGGCCTGCGCGCGCAGTTTACTGCCGCTGTGACGTGGCACATAAAGTGATTGCCATGTCCGTGACTCCCCTTTTACTACTTATCAGTCAACCCTAAGGTAGGCCCTATCTAGCCCTATGGGCAGGGTGCGGTGTAGGTAAAAGGTAGGACATGTGCCATAATTGTGTGGCATGTCCTGGTAGTGACAAACAGCCTATTTGGTTTCTCAGTGCTGTGAGGCTTCCCTATCATAGGAATGCATTGGGAATACCCTGATATGTGTTTCACTGGTAATTCCTGATATGAGAGGTGTGGGGTGTTCAAGTTTGGTATGTTTGGAACAGTGGTGAAAACTGCTGCTTAATGGTGTTCGCAGATTTATTATTATTTTTTTAGAAATGCCACTTTTAGAAGTGGGAATTTCTGTGTGCTATGGGTCTTTGTGCCTGCTAGTTGTGTATTGCATGTCTGTCTCTGGATGACAGGGGCTGGGGAGGTGCAGTGGCTCCAGAGGGGCTGGGCAAGTCAGTGCTAGGCTGAATATGCCTGATCTGCATTTGAAGTAGTGGGAGGAGTAGCACCTGAACCTGAATAGGACTGTGCCTGCCTTCCACAATGCTGGCTCCGCCCCCATGTGGTGTGTCTGGGGCCAGAGCCTACACTAACAATGGGGAGTGTTGTGCACTTGGTAAGTGCCCCCCAGAACTGGTTTGGACTAGGTCCAGGGCCCTGTGCCAGGGCAGAACAAAGACTTGAGGAATATAAATATTGGGGCTGTAACCCCATGTACGTGTAGTACCTGCTCGGAACTGTGCTTGCTGAAGGACTGCTGGGCGCCAGGAGGAACCGCCATGAAGGACTTTCCCTCTGCTGGAGGGCCCTGTGAGCTGGCCTGCCTGGGCACTGCCCTGCCATTTGCAAGTTTCATGAGAGGGGCGCTGTCTGACCTTGGTGGTGTCTCGCTGTAGGGGAGACAGAGTATGAAGAGCCTCTCCTGCTGACAAGGCAAGCTCAGGCTGAGCGCTCTACGTTTTGTTGTGCCTGGTGCCCATAGCAGCGTAAGGCCCGTAGCGTGTGTTAGGCTGCATTACCAGGGCCAAGACGTTGCGGAGATTTTGCTCCGTATTTTGTGGTCGGGAGCGGGTGAGCCTGAATCCCGAGAGCAGCCCGCAAACTGGAAGTCAGGTAGAAGGAGGCTGACTGTGGGCAAGATAAGTGTCCGCAGCTGCGCCGTTGTATCACGGGCAACTGCAGAAGGGACACCCGTGGCTAGGGGGCTAGTGGAAAGCCTTGTGTTGGCAGGAGGGCCAAAGAGTCACGGCCACCCCTACAGAGAGGGGACATCTACACGACTTGCCCCATATGATTATGTTTTATGCGTTTCCACGGGCACAGTGATATGTGGGCGGTATGCCTAAATAGAAGCATGATGTTGTTATAATGTGCACTGCTGCTTACGGTGTTAATGCCATACTGTACACAGTTGCAGTCTTGCTGATGTGGCTATAATATGTGGCATACTGTGCAGTTATGGTTTGCCTAAGAGGGGAGTGATGTGTTGTGGAAATGATGCACTGCACTACAGCTGATTGGGTTTTGCATAATATGCTGTCCTAGGTAATGCTATGATGTTCATGCCTAAGATATTTATGCTAAGTGCAATGTTACCAGTGATTTCTGGTTGTCTTCACTAACTGTGAATTAAGACGGTTACGGCAGTGGCCCGATTGGCCCTGTTGTGTATATAATCCCTGTAAAGTCATACCTAGTGCCAGGTGGCACAGTGTATATATCTGATATGTTCTAATATGTTTTATTATGCGAATACGAAGGCTATTTTTTATATAACCTTGTGTGGAGTTTCTTTTGTGGTGTGACAAGTGTGTCGCTGCTGAGTGAGTGTGGTGCGCAAATGCTTTACACATTGCCTCTGGGATAGGCCTGGCGGCTCTGCCAAGCTACCAAGGGGGTGAGCAGGGGTTATCTTCAGTGTGTAACTCCCTTGCCCTGACTAGAGTGGTGGTTTCTGCATGGCTTCGGCGCATGCCCTAGCCAACCAGAAATCCAATTTTTCACACTTATGAAATAGTTTCTCTGGAAAGGCTGCCGGTAAATAAAGTGAAGAAAGAAGAAGCCTAATCCTTGCCTCCGTATCCTTAATAAAATTGAAACTTTCCTTTACAATAGCTAGGACATTTTTCATTGTCCACGTAGAAACAAATGTGGCCTGAGACACGAATAAGCGCAAACACTCCCACACACATTCTGGTGCCGATCACGATCAGGTAAAAACCGGGTACGAACCGTCGGACGGAGCATATTCTCCGTCCGACGCGTACCCGGTCGTCAAAATATACAAACATGGAATTACGATTCGCACGGAAACACCATTTCCGTACGAATCGTACAAAACCCCGACCGACGAAAATAAACGTACAAATGCGATCCGGGAAAGCGCCGACGTGACGTCGGGACGCACGCAGCCTGCCATTCACGAACCAGGAATTACGATTCGCACCGACGTCATCCCGCACGGTGAATATTTTCCGGCTGCCAAAAACTGCCGGGAAATCAGGACGACGCGAACAAGGAGTACCGGTACGCGACGGACAGACAGGACGACGCGAACAAGGAGTACCCGTACGCGACGGACAGACATGGACTCGAACCTACGTGTCATCCCGGCCCTCATAGCAGTCGACCTCCTCTACAGGTTCCGACGCAGACGCCGCAGAAGGTCAGAACAACAAAGGGAGGGGGGAAAGGGGGGGGGGCAGGACCAGGGCAGGCCACAAAACCCCCACCAAAGTCACACAGCACACATGCCCTGGACATACCTGACCCTCAGGCCCTGGTCACTACGAGGGGGTGGGGGCGTGTCCAGCTAAGCCAGCGACCGCCACAACGGAAGTTCTTGACGACGCGAACCGGCAACACAACCAGACAGGTACGTCCCGTACCCACGCCTTAAGAGCGTGGGTACGAGTCGTACCACGCCCACACCTACGTCACCCCAACAATGGCGGGACGGCTCGTACCCACGTGGCAAAGGCCTGGGTACGGCCCGCACAAGCATCACATAGCGTGGGGACGGATATGTACGGACCGTACCCCCACCCCGTATGCATGGAGCGTACCCCCAACCCCAACAGTGTAAGTACTACACGTACCCCCACTCGCATATGCAAGGAGCGTACACCCCATGCCAACAGTGTAAGTACGACACGTACCCCCACCCGCGTACGTATGGAGCGTACCCCCCACCCCAACAGTGTAAGTACGACACGTACCCCCACCCGCGTATGCATGGAGCGTACCCCCCACCCCAACAGTGTAAGTACGACACGTACCCCCACCCGCGTATGCATGGAGCGTACCCCCCACCCCAACAGTGTAAGTACGACACGTACCCCCATCCGCGTATGCAAGGAGCGTACCCCCCATGCCAACAGTGTAAGTACGACACGTACCCCCACCCGCGTACGTATGGAGCGTACCCCCCACCCCAACAGTGTAAGTACGACACGTACCCCCGCCCGCGTATGCAAGGAGCGTACCCCCCATGCCAACAGTGTAAGTACGACACGTACCCCCACCCGCGTACGTATGGAGCGTACCCCCCACCCCAACAGTGTAAGTACGACCCGAACCCTCACCCGCGGACGTATGGAGCGTACCCCCACCCCAACAGTGTAAGTACGACCCGTACCCCCACCCGCGTACGTATGGAGCGTACCTCCACCCCGACAGTGTAAGTACGACCCGTACCCTCACCCGCGTACGTATGGAGCGTACCCCCACCCCAACAGTGTAAGTACGACCCGTACCCCCACCCGCGTACGTATGGAGCGTACCTCCACCCCAACAGTGTAAGTACGACCCGTACCCTCACCCGCGTACGTATGGAGCGTACCCCCACCCCAACAGTGTAAGTACGACCTGTACCCTCACCCGCGTACGTATGGAGCGTACCTCCACCCCAACAGTGTAAGTACGACCCGTACCCTTACCCGCGGACGTATGGAGCGTACCCCCCCCCAACAGTGTAAGTACGACCCGTACCCCCATGGAGCGAACCCACACACGTGTATGGACTAAGCGTACATATTGTTAAATAGGAGGGGTGTGTGCCAATCACTCCCAGCAGTGCCCAGAGGCAGGAGGGGTGTGTGCAGAGTCCTCCCAGCAGTGCCCAGAGACAGGAGGGGTGGGTGCCTATCACTCCCAGCAGTGCCCAGAGACAGGAGGGGTGGGTGCAGAGGCCTCCCAGCAGTGCCCAGAGACAGGAGGGGTGGGTGCCTATCACTCCCAGCAGTGCCCAGAGACAGGAGGGGTGGGTGCCTATCACTCCCAGCAGTGCCCAGAGGCAGGAGGGGTGTGTGCAGAGTCCTCCCAGCAGTGCCCAGAGGCAGGAGGGGTGTGTGCAGAGTCCTCCCATCACTCCCAGCAGTGCCCAGAGGCCGGAGGGGTGTGTGCAGAGTCCTCCCAGCAGTGCCCAGAGTCAGGAGGGGTGTGTGCCTATCACTCCCAGCAGTGCCCAGAGAAAGGAGGGGTGTGTGCAGAGTCCTCCCAGCAGTGCCCAGAGTCAGGAGGGGTGTGTGCAGAGTCCTCCCAGCAGTGCCCAGAGTCAGGAGGGGTGTGTGCAGAGTCCTCCCAGCAGTGCCCAGAGACAGGAGGGGTGTGTGCAGAGGCCTCCCAGCAGTGCCCAGAGTCAGGAGGGGTGTGTGCAGAGTCCTCCCAGCAGTGCCCAGAGACAGGAGGGGTGTGTGCCTATCACTCCCAGCAGTGCCCAGAGGCAGGAGGGGTGTGTGCAGAGTCCTCCCAGCAGTGCCCAGAGTCAGGAGGGGTGTGTGCCTATCACTCCCAGCAGTGCCCAGAGGCAGGAGGGGTGTGTGCAGAGTCCTCCCAGCAGTGCCCAGAGACAGGAGGGGTGTGTGCAGAGTCCTCCCAGCAGTGCCCAGAGTCAGGAGGGGTGTGTGCCTATCACTCCCAGCAGTGCCCAGAGGCCGGAGGGGTGTGTGCAGAGTCCTCCCAGCAGTGCCCAGAGTCAGGAGGGGTGTGTGCCTATCACTCCCAGCAGTGCCCAGAGACAGGAGGGGTGTGTGCAGAGTCCTCCCAGCAGTGCCCAGAGTCAGGAGGGGTGTGTGCAGAGTCCTCCCAGCAGTGCCCAGAGTCAGGAGGGGTGTGTGCAGAGTCCTCCCAGCAGTGCCCAGAGACAGGAGGGGTGTGTGCAGAGGCCTCCCAGCAGTGCCCAGAGTCAGGAGGGGTGTGTGCAGAGTCCTCCCAGCAGTGCCCAGAGACAGGAGGGGTGTGTGCCTATCACTCCCAGCAGTGCCCAGAGGCAGGAGGGGTGTGTGCAGAGTCCTCCCAGCAGTGCCCAGAGTCAGGTGGGGTGTGTGCCTATCACTCCCAGCAGTGCCCAGAGGCAGGAGGGGTGTGTGCAGAGTCCTCCCAGCAGTGCCCAGAGACAGGAGGGGTGTGTGCAGAGTCCACCCAGCAGTGCCCAGAGACAGGAGGGGTGGGTGCCTATCACTCCCAGCAGTGCCCAGAGGCAGGAGGGGTGTGTGCAGAGTCCTCCCAGCAGTGCCCAGAGTCAGGAGGGTGTGTGCCTATCACTCCCAGCAGTGCCCAGAGGCAGGAGGGTTGTGTGCAGAGTCCTCCCAGCAGTGCCCAGAGTCAGGAGGGGTGTGTGCCTATCACTCCCAGCAGTGCCCAGTGTCAGGAGGGGTGTGTGCAGAGTCCTCCCAGCAGTGCCCAGAGACAGGAGGGGTGTGTGCAGAGTCCACCCAGCAGTGCCCAGAGACAGGAGGGGTGTGTGCAGAGTCCTCCCAGCAGTGCCCAGAGTCAGGAGGGGTGTGTGCCTATCACTCCCAGCAGTGCCCAGAGGCAGGAGGGGTGTGTGCAGAGTCCCCCAGCAGTGCCCAGAGACAGGAGGGGTGTGTGCAGAGTCCTCCCAGCAGTGCCCAGAGACAGGAGGGGTGGGTGCAGAGGCCTCCCAGCAGTGCCCAGAGTCAGGAGGGGTGTGTGCCTATCACTCCCAGCAGTGCCCAGAGGCAGGAGGGGTGTGTGCAGAGTCCTCCCAGCAGTGCCCAGAGACAGGAGGGGTGTGTGCCTAACACTCACAGCAGTGCCCATGAAACGCAAAGGGTGGAGTAGCCACAGATACCATGCCCACAAATTTCAGTCAGGTGCACAAAGACCCTGCAGTACATGTACCACATGTGTGCGAGGCTGGGAGTATACGCATGCATAGCGCAGAAAATAAAACATGTACACATGAAGTCATGTCAATAGTCCACATACACAAGTACAATGACTACCAAGAATGCCACGAATGATGCAGGTGGAGACATCGCTCAGCATGCATGTGCAAAGTAGAAGGAGTCCGTCACACACCCAGCTAATGTACACACAGCTCTGCGCTAAATATTGGGAACACCCTGCAGGGAAGATGTCAGGGTACACAGAGGAAGGAATACACCTTTGGACAATTTCACCATGCAGCAACTGCTTACATGAACACAGAAACCTAGCTAACACCGTGTGATGGCACACAGATCCCAGGGTCCCCCCTATGACCAGCACACTACTACATTTCCCACACAACCAACACATGATCACCACCCAAAATCATGTAGCAGCCCCACCAACAGCAATATCAGAAAAGCAGTAGTGTTCAAAGGAAACAAAAATGGCTTTAATCAGCATGATCCAAAATTGTATGTTCGTAGAAAGTTCAATATTTACAAAGCCCATAGGGCAGTCCAGAAGTCACAGCTGGATGGGGACACAGTGGGATGCGTGTCCCCTAGCTTGCCTGCACAGTTACATTCCGTCGTCTTCCACAGGGGTTAGGGCATCATGTGGGGGGGAAGAAACAGGCACCGCAGGGACAGGAGGGTGAAGGGTAGGCATCGTGGGTGCAGGGATGGAGGACTCCACCACAGGGGGTGGGGCAGGGCCAAAGGTGGAGGCCAGGAGCTCGCTGCACACCTTAGCCAGGTCCGCCAGGGAATCCCCTGCACCCGAAGGAACCACAGGCCCCAAGGAGGGGGGGGGGGGTCAGAGGGATGGGTCGCAGCGCCACTGGGGGAGGGTGTAGACAGGGGGGGGAATCAACCACCCTGACCGAGGACTTCCTTGACCGCTTGCGTGGTGGCGTCACTGTGGGGCTCAGGGACAGAGCGGCCATGAAGGAGTCTTTGGGGAGATGTGGCCAGGAGAGCTGAGGGGAGGGGATTTGGATGGAGTGGATTGGGTGGAATGCGGACTCCCACTCTGGCTGCGTGTCACACATTTGCCCCCCGACCCAGTGGGTGTGCCTACTTCACCCTGTGTGTGCGTGTCAGGAGGTGTGCGGTGGACCTTCCCTGCTGGTGTGGTGCCTGTGTGTGTTGTGGTGGGCGCATGCTGACGTCTGGGTGTACGTGGGACAGGCATGGGAGTGGGAAGTGTGGATGGGGCAGGGGTAGGGGGTGGGACGTAGCGCTGCAGGAGACCCACAGCTGCAGTCAGTGTTGAGTCTATCGACCTCAGCAAGCTGCGTTGGTCAGCCTGCGATGAATGAATGCCCTCCAAGTATGCCTCCATGTTGTGCAGCACTTGGCTGTGGCCATGGAGGACATTAAGGATCGCAGCCTGACCAACCTGCAACTGCCGCTGGATGTCCACAGACTCGGCATTGGCGGCAGCAGTGGAGACAGGGGCAGGGGGTGCGGTGCCTGGCAGGAAGGAGACATGTGGTGACCGGGGACGTTGGGAAGGGACACGAGCAAGTGGGAGGCGGCTGATGGCAATGAAGGGGGCGGGGCGAGATGTAGTGCCGCTGTCAGCTGCTGGTGCAGCCGCCGCCCACTCGGAGAGATCATCCTCGGACCTGTCAGCTTCATACTCTGTTGTGCCAGTCGACAGGTCCCCGGCTTCACTCTCCTCCGCCTCAGTCCCACTTGATGTGCCAGCCCCGATGTCACCGCTGGCACTGGTGCTCGGTCCCTCTGCTCCGTCTGTGCCCATGTCTCCCTCCGTGTCCCCCGACGATGCTGTGGGCAGGGTGAAGAGACAGAAATTAATCATACACCTGTATACATATGTCACATGAGTCCAATCTACATAGGTCACAGTGCATAGCCTGAAACAAAAGAAGAGTTACATCTACAAAACAAGGTACATATGTAGGGCATGCAAGACACAGTTGTTTGACCCACCATGCCACCGAAAAACTATGGAGAGCATGACACAACAGCAAATGAGATGGAATGGAATTTTGACTGAGGAGCAAGGCCCTGGGGACAATCCAGCACTGCATCTGCACCACACAGCGTGGCAGGAAATAGGGATGAGCAGGGACCATATCCAGGAACAAGAGGCACATGCAGCATAGGTTATACTGAAAACATGCCCACCATGACTGGCCCACTGCACCTTGAGTGCATGTCCAGACAAACATCACACACTGGCCAGTCCTAGCAAGGAGATATCAGGTTGTGACATGAAGGCCATGCCCGCACCACCCACCCCCTACATGAGACTATTATTTGGAGACACAGGAAGCACTTACATCCCTTAGTCTGGGTGAAATACACATGGGATGCAACAAATCAAGGTTGCACACAAAATACCCAAGGTGCGCCTGTCCAAATATTCATGTACAACTGGGCATCATCAGATGATTGTAACAAGACACACAGGCAATGTCCACCGTGAGTATGAACAAGGAAAATCAGGTCAGTCTGTACAGTGGACACTTGTACTACATTTCACGTCAAAATACATTTGGCCAGGGGACAATGGCACAGAGCACAACCTATGCTGTAGACACAGAGATTGTCAACATATTCGGATTGCACACATGATACCTAGGAAAATATGCCCCTGGGGCAGTAGTGGCCACACAACTCCATGCTCCTGAATGGGAATGACTGCAACACACGCTACCATCCCCGCACTATGCGTACCGCACACTCATGCACATCATGTCACAGGCCACCACATAGGACATGCGGGCTGTAAGGCCTCACACTTGAGAGACTAACTCCCATGTCTGGACTCAGCATTAGTGCCAACTGACATGGAACCCACAAGACCAGAACTGGGCAGGGCACAGGCAAGGTCCCAAAACCTGTTACACACCACCCCCACACATGATGCTGCAGGCATTGTACACGTGGAGAAGGTGCCAGGCTACATAACCTTGGGATGGAGTGACTCCACACAGACCAGGGAACACATTGCAAGGAGGGGAAGGGAGGCAGGAGAGCACTGCAATACTGTGGGTAACAGGATCTGCACAGCACCATTAAACCCTGGCAGTGCATCCATGGAACAGTGCACTTACAAATGCTGGTGAAACACAACAAACACACATGTACCTACCCCCTTCCTGCTGCTGCATCTCCTGTAAGCGCCTGTCCAAGTCTGGAAAGACCACCGCCAGCACACGCTTGTGGATGTGGGAGAGACGGCGGCGCCCGCGGTTCTTATGGCTCTCAGGTGAGTCCCCCAGCAGGACCCGTGTGATCCTCCGCGTCCAGCACCGGATATCCTGCCAGCGTTTCCTCACCTGGGACAGGCGCCGCTTCCGACCATCCGCACTCCTCACGGCACTGACGGCGGTCAGCCAGATCTGCTCCTTGGCAGAGGCGCCTACCTGTGAGGATGAACAAGTGACACTACATCAATAGACCTGCAACATGTCACAGAGACACATATGAGAACAAATTAGCTGGTTACAACAAGGCATGTCATGCAGCCAACGCATTGCACCTTTGCCATAGGGACATACTCCTCTGGGGAAGGGCAAAAGCAGTACGTGCCAGTGAAAGTACACAGGTGGAATGAGGGCAAAGACACAATCAATCATCAAGGCTCACACTGTGCATCACACCCACCCCTCCTGTCTCTGGGCACTGCTGGGAGTGATAGGCACCCACCCCTCCTGTCTCTGGGCACTGCTGGGAGTGATAGGCACCCACCCCTCCTGTCTCTGGGCACTGCTGGGAGTGATAGGCACCCACCCCTCCTGTGTCTGGGCACTGCTGGGAGTGATAGGCACCCACCCCTCCTGACTCTGGGCACTGCTGGGAGGCCTCTGCACACACCCCTCCTGTCTCTGGGCACTGCTGGGAGGACTCTGCACACACCCCTCCTGACTTTGGGCACTGCTGGGAGGACTCTGCACACACCCCTCCTGTCTCTGGGCACTGCTGGGAGTGATAGGCACCCACCCCTCCTGTCTCTGGGCACTGCTGGGAGTGATAGGCACCCACCCCTCCTGACTCTGGGCACTGCTGGGAGGCCTCTGCACACACCCCTCCTGTCTCTGGGCACTGCTGGGAGGACTCTGCACACACCCCTCCTGACTCTGGGCACTGCTGGGAGGACTCTGCACACACCCCTCCTGTCTCTGGGCACTGCTGGGAGTGATAGGCACCCACCCCTCCTGTCTCTGGGCACTGCTGGGAGTGATAGGCACCCACCCCTCCTGACTCTGGGCACTGCTGGGAGGCCTCTGCACACACCCCTCCTGTCTCTGGGCACTGCTGGGAGACATCAGGCATTCCCCCCCCTGGGAACCCCCTACAGTACATAGCATGTGTGTCACACCTGGACACAATGGCAGAAGTCACAGTCACAAAAAAAGGGGCACAGTCTGTGCTAGTAGCTCTGCACTCACCTGATACCCTGGTCGCCCATACAGCAGGGGGTACTGTGGGAGGATCACATCCAGCAATGCCAGGTTCTCCTCCAGGGTGAATGGCTGTGACCTCTCCACAGACCTTGACATGGTTCCAGGGAATCAGGAGCAGCAGCAGTGTGGTAGAATCGAAATATGTGCAGGCAAGTGCTCCCTCATGGGACCTGGCTGCCTTATATCTGCCTTGCTGGCCTGTTTCATGCACAGGAGTACAGAGTGATTGGTCACTCACATTTGCATCCTATGTTTCCTCCAATCCCTTCAAACCTAGCACAGTCAGTGGGTTCTTATTGTGTTTTTTTCTTCAGCATGATGTCAACCCCACAAACACATTGCAACAAAGTAGATTCATTCCAACTGACTTCTGCTGTGCACCTTCCAGAACAAATTCAAACTTAAAACTTGGTCTCCATGACAACCAGCATGCATGTAGGCCTTAATACTTGTCCCTCATGTGTCCCCTATGTAAAATTGAGCTTCACCCACAGGTACGGTGCGTTCCGGGCCCCTAGGGCACCCCAAATGCATAGCAACGGCCCGTACACGCTTGCGTACGTTCACTATCACCATGGGTGTCCTCGCGTATGCGTACTCGTACTGGTACGGCCCGTACACACGCCTGTACGTTCACTATCACTACGAGTACGCATACGCGAGGACACCCATAGTGATAGTGAACGTACAGGCGTGTGTACGGGCCGTACCACTATGGGTGTTCTCGCGTATGCGTACTCGTAGTGATAGTGAACGTACAGGCGTGTGTACGGGCCGTACCAGTACGAGTACGCATACGCGAGAACACCCATAGTGGTACGGCCCGTACACACGCCTGTACGTTCACGAACGTACAGGCGTGTGTACGGGCCGTACCACTATGGGTGTTCTCGCGTATGCGTACTCGTACTGGTACGGCCCGTACACACGCCTGTACGTTCACTATCACTACGAGTACACATACGCGAGAACACCCATAGTGGTACGGCCCGTACACACGCCTGTACGTTCACTATCACTATGGGTGTCCTCGCGTATGCGTACTCGTAGTGATAGTGAACGTACAGGCGTGTGTACGGGCCGTACCACTATGGGTGTTCTCGCGTATGCGTACTCGTAGTGATAGTGAACGTACACACGCGTGTACGGGCCGTACCACTATGGGTGTTCTTGCGTATGCGTACTTACTGACCGTACACATGCCTGTACGCTCACCATCACTATGGGTACACATACGGCAGCACTCCCATAGTGATATGGGAACGTACACAGGCCCTCTTAGCAGCAGTACGGCGGTTTTCACACATCACAGTGGTGACAGGCAGCACACAGGAAGGAATAGGGCGGACATACTTGTCCATGGATGGACATCAAGGCATTGTCTGGGCAGTACTACATGTGTGGGGCACAGGTGTGACAGGCTGTGATGTGGCACATTACTCCTGAGTCGAGAAGGCACCAGATGTATGATGAGATGTGTACAGATGTAATGTGTGACGGTGCAATGTGTGCCAGGCATGCCCTTGACTCCTTTGACATGTGTGCATGTCGTACTGCACACTTGGGATGAGCGACACTGGCATGGCACGGACACCAACACACGGAAGTGTCCCCTGATGCCCGGTACAGGGGTTACCACACCTGACTTGTCACTGCCCACGGTGCACGATGTGACTATGTCATGTATGTGTGGGGGTTTCCCATTAGGTTGATGTTGGAGCACCCTCAAAAGCTGCAGCTGTTGCAGCAACCAACATGTGTCTGTGTGTAGATTGACATTGCACACTGTTCCGCACACCATGCCACATGTGGTATCGGATGTGAGGTGCGTATGTATGCATGGGACACGGAGTAGTGTAACAAGGACATGTCTGCATCCTCTCTATGAATGTGTGGTGAGTCATGACATGTGCACCTTCATGGCAAGGTGTGTGGGCTGTCCTAGTGTAATGTCATGTGAACTGTGGCTCTAGTGTTCCGCTACCAGTCTCTGCAATCGACATCCTACTTCTGCTGATGTGTGGGTGTATGTCACTCCTGTCTTGCGTCTGGCTGTTCACTTGCACTGGGACACAGCTAATCCCATGCCATGGCATGTGGAGGTTCTCAATCTCCGTGTGTAGCTGGGTCTTGGTAGGAGTGTCACCTGCCAGCCATACGTGTCCAGGGCATGTGGCACATACCTGACTCCGTATGTAGCATATGTGTATAGACAGATTAACATGTGCTCAGTACAAATTAATTGTTGTTGTGGTGCACTCACTCTTCCTTGTCACTTCCAAATTACTGCAGAGCGCCGCCTCTTCCCCGACCAATTCCGGACTTGGCTGCCATGCGGGAGAATGACTGTATCCGGTGCTACCGCTTCCCCCAACGGTTGATTCTGGATTTGACGGCGAGACTGGCACCACACCTGCAACCGCTGCACAGGTATCCTACGGCACTGACACCCAAGCTGAAGGTAATGGCAGCCCTACATTTTCTAGCCACGGGTACCTTTCAAAATACCATAGCTCATGTTGGTGGCATGTCCCAGAGCATGTTCTGCCGTCTGCTGCATGATTTCTTAGAGGCCATGTTGATTCACCTAGATGACTTCATACATTTTCCTACCCCAGAAATGTTGACTGGGGTCAAGCGTGGATTCTATGCCCTGGGAGGGATGCCCCATGTCATTGGGTCCATAGATGGGACACATGTTGCTTTGGTACCACCACAGGCACAGGAGGTAGTGTACCGGAATCGCAAGCACTACCACTCCATCAATGCCCTTGTGGTGTGTCTGTCCAACATGGTGATTTCACATGTCTGTGCTCGTTTTCCAGGATCAGCACACGATGCCTACATCATGGGGCGTAGCAGGGTGCCTGAAATGATGACGCAGCTGCACAACGAACGAGCATGTGCTGTTGGTGGGTACAGTCTGTCTGTCCTGTATTTTGCGTAGACTTCCAGCACGACCGCTTCTCCTGTTCTAACGATGTCCATGTGCTTTCCATGTAGGGGACGCTGGCTATCCCAACATGCCATGGCTGATCACACCTCTCCGCAACCCCATCACGCAGGCCCAGCTCCGCTACAACACCGCCCATGGCCGGACAAGGCGAGTGATAGAGAGGACGTTTGGCCTGCTGAAGAGCCGATTCAGGTGCCTACAGAAGACCGGCGGCGCACTCCCATATGCCCCGGCGAAGGTCTGCAAAATCTTCATGGTCTGCTGCATGCTGCACAACATGGAAGTTGAGAAAGCTGTGCCACTCATCCTGGATCAAGATGACGAGGACCATCCACCCGTGGAGGACGAAGGGCTTGGCAATGGGGCTAGTGATGTGGAGGATGTGGAGCCGCAAGAGGACATCCAGACTCGGCTCATACGCGACTTCTTTGCTTAGTGGTGAGTACCAGTGTCTGAGTGTGCACGCATTGGTCCCCGTGTGGCATGTGTTGTGATGTGTGTCTCCACCTGCATGTATGGCACGTGAGTCAGAGGTGTGTGTGGGTGTGTCACTGGAGTGATGGTGCCAGTGATGGTTGTATTTCCCCAGTCATAATTGTGACCTAGCATGTTGTCATCCATACATGTGTCGAGTAAATGCACATGCAAGTGGCTGTGCTTTTTGTGGCTGACTTCTTGTGTGTCTCTCTTCCCCAGGTACTTGCGCATGCCGTCTGCTGCTTGCATTGTTGTGGCACTGCTATTCCTCATGGACACGTCATCGTGTGCTGACTCAGCGTTACAGGCACGGACACGTTTGGAAGTCTCCTTAGGGTAAGGGATGCATCAGGGGTGTATTGGGTGTGGCAGTTGTTCACGATGTATGCACACTGCCCCTGTCGATGTTTGGTTCCTCTGCAGACATGTTGCATCACCATGGTACACATGACATGCAGCTGGGTACACCTGAATAGATGGTCAGACTTGTTGACAGTCATCAGTGATGGGATAGTGGATTGTGATGATGGCATCAATGTGTGTAACACTGCCCTCGGACACATACGGTTTGCATTGGCTTGACATGCTGTGGGACTTCCACATCAGCGGATCAATGGTGTATGGCAGGCTCTCCGTGAGCAGCTGTGGGTGTTTAGCTGTTAGCCGACACTTGTGTGCCAGTTCCATGGCTATCACGCATTTGTGCTGCAGAAGGGGGGTGCCAGTGTTGGACCCACATGTTACTCCACATGAAGTGTTCATGTGTACTTCAAGTTGCCTCTGCAATCCCGAAAACATGACTAATAAAGGTGTCCCTATGCCTCCAAGGTGCCTCTTCTCAGTCAATGCTGGTGTGTTGCCACGGTGCATCCAGCATGTCTGGCATGGTTTTCCCTGATAGTGGCTATGTGTCTATGTGTCGAGTAGCAAGATGCAAGCTGTGTGTGTAGGATGAGACTGTGTATTGTGCATGATGTCCATGACTGTGTGGGTATTGTGACATGTGCCATCCCCATGCATCCAACGTTGGCCAGGCCCCCATTATCTGCATCCACCGGACTCAAGCTTGCAGGACATGGTTCTGCCACCTGTCTACACATACCTGGGTGCCCCCCAGGACACTGGACATGATCCCTGACCTCTGCGCATGACTGTTGCTGTACTCAATATGTCTGTCGGCACGGTTGTGCGGCCACCCCCTCAGCTGGTTGGGCCCATCACGGGTGTGTATGGTGCTCCATGTCTGTCTTGCCTAATACACTGTGACCCGTGTGTCCTGTGCCAGACTCAGGCCCCAGGGTGTGGATGGTTGAAGTCAAAAGAGAACTCAGGCATGTTTAGACTTTACAAGACACATGTAAGGTAATAATGCAACCAGCAGGCATCTTCTCTTCATGGTGTGACTTTTTATTTTAGTGGGGGGGGGGGGGGGGAGGGGTATGACATGAGGGGCTTTCCGGGTGTTTGGAATCCAAAGTTCAGTAGGGGAGTTGGTGTCCTTGCCATTTGAAATCCTCAGAGTCCATGCCACAGTCTTTGTCAACATTGGTCAGACAGTGACCAGCAAGGCCATGTGGCAGAGAATATCTTTTGATGCTGTGCTGCTGTTGCTCCAGTGGGCCAGGTGCCAGGCCAGGTGTCCTGGGAGATGGTGCTGTAGCGCCGACCCTCACGGTCTTTTCCGTGGACGACCCGCCCTCCTGCGGGGACCCTCAGAAGCAGGCTGTGACGATGTTTGGGATGCTCCATCGGATGTTTCCTCCTCCTCCTCCTGATCCCTCCCTGTGGGTGGTGATGTTCTACGCCTTCTGGCACAGGGAGGGTTGCCCATGTTGTCGGCCATCCGACGGAGTGTAGTGTGAATTCCCGTGTACACCGTCACGAGCTCAGCCTGTCCGTCCTCCATCCTCCGTTGGTGTTGCAGTAGACAGGCATGTAGCTCCGCATGTTGCTGGGCCTGCTGGGTCTTGATCCCCTCGAGGACGGACACAACCTGGGCCATGCCCGTGGTGTCCTGCCGGTATGTGTCCAGGATGTTTCGGACATGGGAATATACCGGATCCCCAGCCAACTGGTCAGGCTGACGCCTCCGCCGTCCTCCACTCCCACCACCCCTGGCCTGCCCTTGTGGGCACATCGGGTCTCCGGGACCCCTGAGGGGTGGCATTGGCGTTGTCGCCTGCCTCCTCCTGGGTGCCCGGGACACCGTGTCCCTCCTGGCCAGCCTGGCTGCTTTGTGGTGGTGGGGCAGGGATCCTGGGTGTCTCCTGGGATGTGGCAGGAGTGGGGGTGGTGGTTGGCCCCGTTGTACCTGACGCAGGTGCTGCAGGTCGTTGGACACCAGAGGGGCCAGGTTGGTCGGGGTCGTCCACAGAGTGGTGAGAGTCGTCGCTGCCGGTGGGATCGGCCTCCCGCAGAGCCGGGTCCTGTGAGTCTTCCCCCCCAGTGTTGGGGGGTGAACCACGAGATTGACCTGTGTGTGAGAGAGACAATGTTAATTTTGGTCCATGCAACATCCATGTTTCATCAGTTTCAAAGTTGGAACATTTCCTCTGGGAATTTGGATCTGTCTTGCATTCCACTCACAGTGCACTTGTGCATGGGTGTGTCCCTTGGGCACAGCTTTGGCGCCTTTAACTATGTGTGGCACAGTCTTACTTGCTGCGTCAAGTGTGACTGCAGTCAGCAGTGGAGTGGGCAGGTGTGGCGAGCCGTGCATTGGCGCCTTCCGTGTTGCACTGTACGTGGGCACATGAAGTTGTTCCACACACTTATATGATGCAGGTAGCTGTCGTTGTGCTCGTGCACAGGTTGTGACATGGCCCTGTGTTTTGCCATGGAGGAGAGGGGGGTGCTGGCACTGGCCACCCTTGTCTACATGCACGCAGTCCACCTGCTGACGAGCAGACATTCCCACACACCACATGGCTGATTTGCTCTCCCTGTGTCTCCCTCCCTCTCTGTCCCCCTCTCCCTCCCTCTGTGTGTCAGCCTCCTCCCTCTGTCCGTCTCCCTGTGTCTCCCTCCCTCTCTGTCCCCCTCTCCCTCCCTCTCTGTCCCCCTCTCCCTCCCTCTGTGTGTCAGCCTCCTCCCTCTGTCCGTCTCCCTGTGTCTCCCTCCCTCTCTGTCCCCCTCTCCCTCCCTCTCTGTCCCCCTCTCCCTCCCTCTGTGTGTCAGCCTCCTCCCTCTGTCCGTCTCCCTGTGTCTCCCTCCCTCTCTGTCCCCCTCTCCCTCCCTCTCTGTCCCCCTCTCCCTCCCTCTGTGTGTCAGCCTCCTCCCTCTGTCCGTCTTCCTGTGTCTCCCTCCCTCTCTGTCCCCCTCTCCCTCCCTCTCTGTCCCCCTCTCCCTCCCTCTGCGTGTCAGCCTCCTCCCTCTGTCCGTCTTCCTGTGTCTCCCTCCCTCTCTGTCCCCCTCTCCCTCCCTCTTTGTCCCCCTCTCCCTCCCTCTGTGTGTCACCCTCTGTCACCTCAGCCCAGCTTCCTGGGCACACACTGTTAGCAGATCTTTGAATGGCCCTTGGCTTGTTGATGTGAGTTTGTTTCTGATCTCCAGGCACCCATTGGGTGTAGTGTGTGTCTCTGCGCTGCTGCTGTGGTGGTGTGTGCTGCCACTCTTTCACAGTGTTGGCTGTTCATTAGCTGCTGTCATGTGCAAAACAGTGCCTTCACCCCCATGTGTTAATGCAAGGCGTCCGCCATTTGCTGGCGAGTCTTTCCTGTGTGGGGACACACTGTTTGTCTGGCTGTGACCTAGGCCATATGGGCAGAGGGCATTGTTGTCTGCTTCTGAGTTGCACTATGTGATTTTTTGGGCCCACCCTCCCGCCATCCGGGTTACCGTGTCATGTGTTGGTGTCTTCTGTGGCCTGTGACTTGACATTGTCCAGCTGGGTGCATGGGGCATGGTGGCGCCAGTGGCATGTGCGTGTTCATGGAGTGTGGTTGAGTCATGCGATAGCTTGGGGTGGTTGCGTGCCTGTTTGTGAGTTTGGTTGTGGATGACGTTCCCCCCATGTGAGGTGCATTGTTTGTGTACTCACCCGGGTCTCGGAGTCCTCCTAATCCTTCGACTGCCTCCACCGGCAGTTTGGCCATCACCCTCTCCTCCCAGGGATGGTAGTGTACGGGTCTGCGGGACGGCCCTCCTCCAGTGACGTTGGCCTGGTTGTGTTCATCCGTCATCTTGGCTCGGACCCTCCTCCGCAGATCGTACCACCTGGCTTGGCATTCCTGCTTGTTCCTTCTGGTGTCCGAAACAGCATTCACAGCATCGACGATGGTCTGCCACATGGCTGTTTTTTCTGAAATGCTGGTCTGTCTGACCAATGTTCCAAAGAGGTGTGGCTCGACTCTGAGGATTTCATCGACAAGGACCTCCAACTCTCGGTTACTGAACTTTGGATTCTTGTTAGTGGGCATGGTGAGGGGTGTGGGTGTGGATGGTGGGGGGGGGGGGTGTGGATGGTTGTGGGTGTGTGGGTGTGGTTGTGCAGGTGTGTGTGTGAATGTGATGAGGGGGTGTTTGTGAAGGTGGTTGTGTGAAGGTGTGCAAGTGTAAGGTGTGGTAAAGCTTCTAGTTTGGTGCTGTAGGTTGTCTGTGGGGTCTGGCAGCAGTGAGTCTGTTGCAAAGGCTCATGGTTTGTGTGTGTGGGCCCTTTTTATTGGTCCATTGGTGGGTGTGGCTGTGTTTGAAGTTTGGGTGGGTGTGTTATAAGGAGTGGTGGTGTTTGGGGCCTCTGTTTGTTTTTGGCAGTTGCAGGTCAGTGAATGTGTTGTTTTAGGGGTTGTTGGACATGTTTAGTGGCTTTGTGCCATTCGAATGGTGTATTCTTGTGTTGTTTTGTTTTGTCCTGGTTGTGTACGTGCGTTTTTAGCGTGTGTACGGGGTGTACATGGGCCATTTTGTTGTACAGTGCTGTCCTTGTGTGTGGCTTGGTACGACTCGTACATGCGGTTGTGATGTTGGGGCCTGGGGTGCGCTCCGTAATTAGGAGGTTGTGGTGGGGGTACGACTCTGACGTACACGGGTGTACATACACGGGTGGGGGTACGACTCTAATGTACACGGGTGCACATACAAGGGTGGGGGTACGACACGTACAGGGGTGTACATACACGGGTGGGGGTACGACACGTACAGGGGTGTACATACACGGGGGGTACGACACGTACAGGGGTGTACATACACGGGGGGTACGACATGTACAGGGGTGTACATACACGGAGGGGTACGACACGTACACGGGTGTACATACACGGGTGGTGGTACGACTCTAATGTACACGGGTGCACATACACGGGTGGGGGTACGACACGTACAGGGGTGTACATACACGGGGGGTACGACACATACAGGGGTGTACATACACGGGGGGTACGACACGTACAGGGGTGTACATACACGGGGGTACGACACGTACACGGGTGTACATACACGGAGGGGTACGACACGTACACGGGTGTACATACAGGGGGGGTACGACACGTACACGGGTGTACATACATGGGGGGGTACGACACGTACACGGGTGTACATACACGGGGGTAGGACACGCACATGGGGGTACATACACGGGGGGTACGACACGTACACGGGTGTACATGCATGGGGGGTACGACACGTACACGGGTGTACATACACGGGTGGGGGTGTACATACACGGGGGGTACGTCTCGAACGTTAGGGGGCTGGGGGGAGTGTTGGGCGCGTATGCGGGCACATGTCTCCATGGTTGCTATGGGAGTTCGGTGCGGACGGTGTTTTTTCCATACGGTTGTAACATCGGACGCACGGGATGGATCGTGATTCCGCGGTCGGACTTCACTTTTCACATTTGTACGGTAAATCGTCCGAGGACGTGTCGGACACATTTTCCGACCCGAGGACGTGTGGGGAATAATTCCCAATGCGATTCGTATGGTCTTTTTCCCATGCGAATCGTAATTGGCAGTTTGTACGCACTTGTACGATTCGTACGGTAAAAAGACCGGATACGAGTCGTACGGGGAAAATTTTTACCGGATCGTGATCGCCACCCCAATGTCTCACATCAAAAAAATTATACTAGTAAAAGCACTCTTTAGGCCTGCAGCCCACAATGCACTCGGCTGTACACAAGAAGCCCAAAGAAAGGTTTCAAAAGAGTGATCTTTGGAAAAACTGACATTACTGTTATGTGTCCTATTGCTGAGTTTAGTAGGGTGATTGCCAGAGAATGGTTTCCTTACAGCAGCTTTTACTTGCTCCTTCATGTGAGGCTGTTGCAATGAATGCCATTGCTTTATTTGTTTGTGGCATTTGAATAATGTAATGTTTGCTGTAGATTTTCTTAGTTTGTACATGACTGGCAATGAAGGAAGATTTTAGATGCCCGTGTGACGATGAAGCCCTTTCATCACTGTGCTTAGTGGAGTGTGTTAAAATAATCAAGCCCAGACAATGCTTCCAATACAATGCTGCATTAATTGTTGAAGAGGAGCATACATATGCACTAGACTTTGAGGTAAATAAAGAAGGAAATGCAACATTTTTCGTGTTGTATTGGGGCTAAGATTAGTTACAGATGAGCTAAATGGAATAGCCTGTGACTTTTGGAATCTGAAAGTAAGAAACCGGTCACTGCAATGAACCTTTTGAAAAGTTGCTCATAGAATCAAATGAGAAAATGTCACTTTAACGTCACTTATTGAGGTCAATGGCAAGTTTAGCCATTCTGCAAATATCTGTAACCTTCTCGTCCTTAACACCAATCATCTGCCAACGGAAAAAGAATACCGCACTTAGGTTCTGATTATGAGTAGGGAGGGTGCAGTTGGGTATTTACTAGTTGCTGTTAATGTCTCCTTTTTCTTTTGGAAATGAGGTGTGTTGTATCTGTGTACATAGTTATTCATGGTTTATGCATATTTACATTAGGTGTATGGAATGATACTGTGCTGGGGTTCCAGCTTTCTTGTGCTCCATGACTCGGGAATGCAGCTGTCCGAGGCCCCCGCAGGGGGCCATTCCAAATGGGCGGCCCTTTAGTGCCATTTGGGCACACCCGCCACCCTACTGGCTAGGGGTTGGACTCAGGAAGGAGTCCTTCACCTTGGCGCGCTAGGCGCGTCACTTCTGGCGCACAGAGGTCGGGGGAGGGTACTTCTACCTCCCCCCACCTCTCTGGCGTCCTCTTTGCACCAGACACGCCGTCTGTTCTGCTGCCCTGACACCCTTGCATCTGGGCTGGTCGCGCAGGAGCTGTGCTACGGTGAGTCCGTAACCCCCCCCCTCCGTCTCCCCTTTCGTCTACTCGCTTAAGTGGCACCGCCAGGCCATTGCCTTGGATGGGTGTCTGCTGGGGGGGGATGGCAAGGCAGCTCCTCGGGCCAGGGTCAGGCTCTTGTACTCCCGGGTCTTCTCTCGCGGTTGGAACACAGTTAGGGGCGGCTACAAGGCTAGGTCCAGTTGTATGTTTGGGGGGGCGACAATGCGAGCCTTTGGCCGCTCCATGTTCAGTTTTGCAGAATTTAGTTTAATCCGGCTGATTTGGCCAGCCATCGCGCTTCAGCGACGCGACCGCGGCCACTGGGGCGGGGTGTATTGGCTGGATGGACTTCCAGGAGGCCCTGGTGGCATCAGGCAGCACTGGGGGAATGGGAACAACATAGAGATTAACCGGCTGATTTAGGCAGCCATACCGCTTCAGCGACGTGACCGCTGGGGTTGCGGGTATCGGCTGGCTGGGCATCCAGGAGACCCCAGTTGCAGCAGGCGGCAAGGTCATGTGAGGCCGTGGAACTTTTCCGCAGTAGGGTGAACAGTTCTTGGCACAGGTTCACAGGCCAAAAGGGTCTTTGGTTTCATCAGACACCAGCTTCCGATAGAGTGGGTGGATATTTTTGAAAATTACATAGAAGCATTAGATGGGAGAGAGTATCGGGCATTGAGGAAGAAAGCATTGTTACTGAGCGCTTTGGGCAAAGAGGGTCATCATCTTTTTAAATATTTACTTGTAGCTGAGTGCAATGATGGTCAACCAATAGCAAACCCATATTTCGAACACAAGGCTAGGTTGGGAAAATGGTTTGCCAAGGAAACAAATGTAGTCATGTGTAGGAATCGATTTAAATGCAACCTCAAAAAGTTGATGAGATGGTGGATGAGTTTGTGGCAAGATTGTGGAAGTTCTCAATCAAATGTCAGTTTTAGGTGATGAGTGATGAATTGATTTGTGATCAGTTGATAGTCCAATTTAAGAGTATAAAGATGCAGGAGAGGATATGGGCAGCTAAAATTCCATCATTGAAAGATGCCATCGGAAGCGGTGGAACAATCAGACCTGCGCATCAAGGAAATGGTGAACAAAGATGGGGGTACCAGTGTGTACTACATTGAGCAGGAAGTGTCTAAGGTTCTCAGCACTGCCGGTAAAGGGTACAATAAGAACAACAAGAAAGAGGTGACCAGTAAGAAATATACTGGCAATGAGGCGAATACACGTAATGTCACAAATGCTTCCAAACAACTGGAAGGAGTGTGTACAAGGTGTTGGAGCAGTTTCCATAAGGCTGCACTAAAAATTGTTATGCCATAGGTAAAGACTGCAGACAATGTGATCTGAAGGGACATTTTGCTCGTATGTGTAAAGCAAATATCAAATTCAAAGTTGCAGCTATACCAGAGTGTAGGAGGGATGATGAATACGTAGATAGAATACTATGCATATCTGATGGTCAGAATGGTCTGGAGAGGCATTGTAGACCAAGACTACATTTAAGATCAAAGGAGAAACGATGCAACTTATGGTAGATTCTGGATCCCTATATACCATCATTCCAAAGGAGATGTTTATGATACATTGAACAAAAGTACGTTTACTCACAAAGGATATCAATCCTGGTGGTTTTTAAGGTAATAAGATTAATATAGTAGGTTATATGCCAACCGATATTGAATTTGAAGGAAGGTGTTTGAGTGGGAAAGTGTATGTTGGGGAGAGTGGACCCTCAATATTGGGGTAGGAATCACAGTATGACCTTCACATTATTACCAATCCGAGGGCACCTAATCAGGTCATGATGGTGGATGAGGTCATAGAGTAAGGGGCCTATTACGATGTTAGTTTGACAAGCGTTTGACCAACACCGTAGCGGGATGAAATGGGACAGAATATAAGTCGGCAGTTCCACCCGCCGAATTAGGATGCGACCTACCTATGGGCAGGCAGAGAGACATTGAAATCCGGCCGGAAAAGCCGAGGCTGGTTCTGCTGGCATTTGGGGATTACTCTACCGACCACTGCCCCAACGGGCTTCGTGGGCCTGTCAGAAGCGGGCGGAATCCGCCCGCGGGTTTCCCTCCAACCACCAGTATCATAATACCGCAGTTGGATGTAAACCTCTGATTTTGTGGCGAAAGCCTCCGATGAGCTGTCAGATGGCTTTCCGCCCGACATCCTAATGAGGCCCGAAATTGTTAGTGGAGCAAATAAGGTGTTTCCGATGATATTGGGTTATTTAAGAAATATGTGCACAAATTAATGCTTGAACCAGGTGTGCATAAGTATTTGGCCGTACGTTCAGTGTGCGATTAGTCCATGCCACCCCCATTTTCAGCCTGCTTCTGCTCCAAGCACCCTTTTCTCTGCCTGTCCCCCTATTTTCACTGCCGCTCCATAGAAGGCGCTGTGCAAAGGTTAAATTGTAATCTTTCAGTGGCTTACTGTTGTATTTGGGGGTTAAATGGTGCTAAACAGTTGAACCCTTTGCCAAAACAGTGTTCACACATGAAAATTACACAATAATTAATAATAGAATCAGAAAACCTGCCTTATTAACCTACATAATTTTCCCTTTTTTGCTCCATAATTTAGCCAACCCTAACGCATATTTCCATTGCCCTACTATGCCGGGGCACCTCGTTTCATGTGTATTCTTATTTTGGGAGTTGTTTACTTCAGTCACTGCCCAAGGGTCAAAACGGGAGATTGCATAGGCTTATAAAATTCAAACGTGCAAGCACTATGTTCTTTTCACGCGAGTCCTTATAACGCATTTACTCTAGGTTCACACTTAGCCTGGTCTGAAGGACTCTAGAATCTGCTGTATTGCTGTAGCTTTCACAGAGTGTGCAAAAATGTAAGTGCTCTTGAACCTGCAGTTCTGCCATTTGTGTGCTTAAGAGCACTAGATCCGAAGCACTCTAGAACCTGCATTATTGCTGAGTGTTTCAGAGAGTGTGTGATAATGAGCGCTCTCAAGCTCACAGTACTGCCACCTATGTGCTTTAGAGAGCTAGTGTTCATCCCACTGTCTCTCCTCTCCTGTCTGTGCTTCAGCACCAAAGGTCCTGTTTAGCTATATGCCATCTGCTCCTGTTTGTTTTCTAGCGTCTGTACATTTTCTTCTTATGTTAAGCATAGGAATGTTTGTGTAGTCAACCGCCTTGTGTGCTTGGAGTGCTCACCATAACACGCCCCCAGCTGTAGCAAGAAACAGCTCCTACGGGTTATCTTCATCAGAGAAAAACCTGGCTGACACTTATAAAATCGTTTACATATATGGCAACAATAAAGTGGGGCTCATATTATTCATTTGGCAGCTAGTGGACACAAATATCATCTGTTTTTGTGCAATATCAGGTCTGATGTTCTGTGTCTTTCTTCATTTAACCCCAAAACTCCCCTCCTTCAGCGCCCCACCCCCACCGTCTAGATTTACTTATTCCATGACAAGCAGCAATGTTTCTGTCGTCACCCACATTGTGTGTTCACTGTGTAGTTACTGAAGCATCTATGTTTGTCTGGCATTTAAATGGTCCACTTAAAAGAAAGTATCAATTAGCACAGAGTGCTTACATAAAATCCCTGCATTTGTATTCTGGTAGTAGCTGCCACGTTGACTTTGAGAGTGTGGATTCCACTACAGAGGTCTAAATTGCTTCATTGAAGGACAACAGCGAGTGAGCAATACCACGCAAGGCAGTCTGATCCATGTGAAATGTTACCCTAATTAACATTCACTTTTATAAGCAGGGCATGAGGTAGTGGTGCAGTTCAGAACACAAAATCTCCTCCTGCTTCCACGGACGGAATAATTCCTCAGTCACACGCACAGTCGCACACACACACATAACACGCTGGTGGGGCCCATAACACCAACATTTGTCCTCATCAAACTATCCGTGCCTTACAAGGGGAGTGATTATCCCGATCTTCCAAACTGCAGTTTATTCACTGTGGATAGAGGAAACACATCTATTGACTTATACTATTAGTTCCTCCATCCGGAGGTCGACTAGATCATTTAGTTGAGTTGGTATTTAATAGAAAACATTTTAACTCTAATTTTAATCAAATAAAATACTACAAGAAATAATCACCCGACACAGTTCTTCAAATAATGATTTTCTTTATCTAATTAATTTGCAATTTAAATCCTAACAATGCCATATTATCTTTTGTCATATTTACCTATTCTGGCTATTTGTCGTTTTCTAAGTCAGCACCAGTCCTCAGAAAGATCATCAGTTTCTAACGTCCCGTCCTCTGCTGTCAGCATGGAGTGTCGCATAGAGTAGCATCGATCAGGGTGCGTCTCAAGCTCCAAAGTGGTGACCAACCTTTTCCCTCTCTGGACTACTAATATTTATACCAAAATTTACATAAAACAGTATCGTTTTTATTATTTCCAGGTCGTTGATTGGTTGAATCCAGCCCCGTCCCAATACTTTAGGAAACATTTATAAAATTTCACATACACATGATGAATATACTAAGCGCATGGGAAAGTCGTTCCCAGGTCGGGAAAGTATCAGTCTATTGTGAATAGGGGGCTTTTGGTTCCCAGATTTGCAACATTTGATCCATGTTCAGGGACATTGGCATCTCGCCCAGAGTAGTCTTCATGGACCTCGTTCGGAGGTTCAAGGAGAGGGCACGATGAAGTCAGTGCAGGCGCCTTTCTCTATTGCCAATTGCATGAAGTCATGTACTTTAGTGAGGATTCAGTCATCAGCCATCTTTTAGTAGGCCGAAATAGTCAACTTTAAGTAAAAGAAACACAAATCGTAATTAATACATAGAAATGAATTAATCAATGTTATTCCCTCACTAATACCCTTATGTGTATGCATTTATCTAGCCATATGCAACATTTAAAGCCATTAATGCTGGTTTATTTTAGGCGCAAATCACGTTAACACTGCTTAAGCTAAACATATAAATTTAATATGCGTACAAACTTAGTTCACTTATTATTTTAGCCATGCAAATGCATTCCCACGTGTATTCTCTTGGTTAATTAGGTTGATTAATTCAAACACAACACATTATTATTCATTAGAATTAGTACTTTATTCATTTTAATATAAACATATATAAATGGTTTGGGTATACTAAAACTTTTTATTTTACCCGCTCCATCAATCCCCCCTTTGGTGTTTTTATCACCACAAAACCCACAAAATTTTCAATTTATTTCCCCTTTTACAGAAATTTGAAATGTCTTCTTGCTTAATTAGAATTCTGTTTCCCTTTCGTCTTCTCTCCTTGTTTTGTCATGCATACTCTCCTTCCATTCTTCCAATTCTATTTCATTGAGATCTTTTTCTGGTTTCTTTTCCCTCTTTTTGTAAATTTCTCTTTTAACCTTCTTTTATTTCATCTATATCTACAACACATACATCCTAATCTAAGTATTAATAATACAAAAATCACACAGGTTAATGGGAATAATATTTTCCCTAGAATAGTACTACCTAATTTACCTAAATAAGCTTTAATAGCAGCCATTTTATTACTGATTCTAGTCCAGATACTTTCAACCTCCAGTGGTTTTATTTCATCATGCAATTCTGTAATATTCTTTATATAGACTTTTAGATCTCTGCTTTCGTCAGGAATGTAAGTGCAACAATGTTGAACTTTCAGCATTCCACAGACTCCACCCTCTTTTGCCAATAAGATATCAAGGGCAAGTCGATTTTGCATAATCATAGCACGCATGGCAACCAGCTCAGTGTTTACCAAAAGAAATCCTCCAGCGGGGCTTGTTGACAAGCGATCCACTATGGTTGACAATTTACGAATATTATTTGCATTCCAAGATATTCCCACTGCTGGTATCAAGGCTCCAAAAATATCACCTACAATTTCTAACCAAGTTTCTCTTCTGCTACGCATTAGTAGGTTATTTGGTCCACTATTTTCTACTCTATCCATGTGAAAAATCTTTGGAAAGACCAGGCCAACATAACATGTGCCATACCAATGGTCGGGCAACCTGTAGTAAGCCTTGTTCCCACAAATATAGTACAGTCCAGGGAAAACTGGATCTTCTCCACCTCTAAATCCCCATCCGGATGCAATGAAATTTGTATCATGACACTCACTTGTCCCTATATAAACATAATCATATTGGGATCTTTCCCTCATGATGCATAATATGCCTTTCTGGGGTGAGTCTATAGCTATTGTCGGTTTAACTCCACCCGGTGTCTCCTTTTTCCCATCTATTTCCCAAATGTTTTCCCCTTCCTTATGTCCCTCTGCATTCTTGTGTATTTTCAATCTTCTCTCTTCAACCATATCCAAAAATGGTTTCTCTTCTGTTTTTAAACTACAAGTTAAATTGTTCTTAAAAATATATTCTAGAGTTAGTCCTTTAGTTTCTATAAAAATTTCTCCTAACACATTAGCATTTTTAGCTGGATTTAATTCTTTATTCATGGGCAATCGTCCAAGAATATTATCTATATTAGACAAATTATACTCTAATTTTCCTACTTGATAAAATATACTAGTTAAAACGCTACATGTTATTCCATAGGTTGCTGGGAGGTGATGATAAGTCATCCCTTCTGAAACAGATGCAGGTAATTGTATGCAGACATAGCAATCCCTTACTTCCATTGTTTTTACATATTCATATAATAATTTCGAAAACACATTACGATAAAAATCATTTATTGACCTATCTTGATGCACATGCTCTGTGCTTGTTCTAACCGGTATTACCTTTTGTGAGTTCTTCACTATATAGGTCATATTCTCAGTATGCCATGCTAGTGTATCTAGAGTTACTTTGAAAGAGATCAAAAGAGCGAGTACGCTCCAAAGAAGCATTAATAGTCCTGTACAGCAGCAACATGTCTTGCACCATCTTCTCATGAAGGTACATCTATTCTTGTTATCATCTATGTTGGCCATTATGTTAGAATTAACCGTGTCTTTTGACTTAGCCTCTTCTACTCCACCTCTTGTAGCTTTCCTACAAGATCTAAGATCTTATCAGATGATCCAACTATTTCAATTTCTTTATTCAATCCTGTGTATTCCTACAAGGATCGATTTAATTTACTCAGCTCGGCCTTTCGTCGTTTTTCACTTCTTTCTCATCATCCACATGCAGGATTTCCTGATCTTCCGCTTCTTCTTCGATGTCGGATAAGATAACTCTCAGGATTTCCCCTGTTTCTTCTTCTTTTATCAATCTCAGCAAAGTCTCCTCTGGATTTCCTTGACTATCTGCCTCTTCCCTTTGTTCAGGCAGTGCCACGTGCGTCCATTCAGGTGACTTATACTTCTGGTTTGGTTTTCTTGCTCGTTTGTTTGCTTCTGACACTTCTGTTTCTCCCTCTTTCTCTGGATGCTGACTGGTTACTTCATTCACTTGTTCAGCCTCTGAGGGTTTAGCTCGTATCAATCGATATCTCAGCTTCTTAATTTTGTTTGGCCAAAGATCACCTTTAGCATTTCTTCTTGGTTTGCCGTTTCTTTCCTCAATCCAAGTTCTCTTTCTCAGAACTCGACCCTCTGGTATTTCGGTTTCACTGTCCTCAGATTCTGTCTCATTTGATTTTTCCTTTTCAGAAGTCTCCTTTTCCACCTCTTGGGTTGGCCCTACTTCTGTCCCTCCTCGGGTGTCCGGCACGCAATCCTCCTGCTGACTATTTGTCCCTTCACCTAGCTGGGTGTTGCAGTTCCCTACACCTCCTCGGGGTTTTTCCGCAATCTGTCCCTCTCTTTCTGTGACTGTCCCTTCTTCTTCTTCTACTATTTTCTCAGGTGGAATTTCTTCTACTCTCTCATCAGGTGTAAAAGTTACTTCTGACTGGACATTCTTTTCTTTTCTTTTCTTCTTTCTGTGTTCACCATTAGCGTTTTGCTCATCTCCAGAATCTGAACCATCGGAAATCTGCAATCTTTTCCTCAGAATTTCCTCTCTGGGGGTCTGAACTAGTCTTGGCTCATTTTCCCCCCTTTCAGGATTTTCTTTTGACTTTATATTCTCATTGCTTGACTCATCACTTGATTCTGATTCGTCAAAGTATTCTTTTCCAATGCCGTCTGCTGGATTTGGAACTCTCAGAGTGTGACTTGCATGTATCCAATTTTCCAGTCCAGCACACTTCACAGCAGTTGTTGTGGTCAAGATGACCTGTCTTGGTCTTCCCCACCTTGGAACCAGGCAATTTCTTCTTCTGTGGACTTTTACCCTCACCCAGTCCCCTGGGCTCAAATCATGGGCTGGTTTCTTTTCAAGTGTGGTGGCATCCGCTCCAACCTGGTGAAACACAGAATGAACTGCATAAGCCAGGCCTTTACAGTAATCCAAAATCATGTCATCAGTTATAGTCATCAGCTTGTTGACTGGCACAAACACGTGTCTCATGGCGCGTCCCATGATGATCTCGTGTGGACTCAAACCTGTGGTTCTATCTGGAGTAGACCTAATGGTCATCAAAACCAGAGGCAAGACATCAGGCCATTTCAAACCTGTGGCTAAACACATTTTCCCTATTCTGTTTTTGATAGTACCATTCATTTGCTCAACCACACCAGAAGCCTCTGGTCGGTAGGCACAATGCAGTTTCTGTTGTACACCCAATGTGTAACGCCCTGAACGTCTCAGGATCGTTTAACAGACACGACAATGAGGACGCAACCACTTGTGAAGGGTTAGTTCTTTTAATGAAGGCAAATAAAATACAAAGAACAAACAAAAGTTATAGTCACTGGAATCCTCCAGGCTAAGTACGTTACCAGCCCACAGCACGGATGGTCCTAACCGTCCTCTGCATATACGCCGATCCCGGCGTATGCCAACAGAGGGCAGAAATGAAATGGCCGACAATGCCAATCGGTAGGCTATGAGGGGCACGAAGAGTGTTGGGGAGAATCGAGGAGTCAGGGAAACACCCAGCCGGGGTCTCTACCTGAAGGGAGCAGCCGCTCAACCTCTTCCTCAGGCTGCACCGGGACGCGGAGTCACCTCCTGGTGATGCGTCACCGATACCCCAATCACAAGCAAGAAGACTGAACCGAGAGCAGCCGCTCGATCGATCCTGTGGACTTCCGAGTCTGTAACGCGGCAAACACCTCCTGGTGTGCGTTACAGCTGGCAGTCCCCGTGTCTCTGGTCGGGCTGGGAGTTACGACTCCAACCAGCAAAAGCGCCACTGCGCTTGGACTCAGCCGAGTCAAAAAGCGAAGCTCAATGGTTGACCGGTAGAGCTTCCGGGTCCTTCACAGGTGACGATGGGGCAAGACACGGCCCAGGGAGTAACGACTCGACCTACCTCCGTTCTTGCCTTACTGGAGCACCACTCCGGAACACTGCTCTTCACGAAGCAGGTACGTCGGTGTAAACACAATATCCGACAGCCTTGTACCTCCCGGTTCCTCCCTTTATAGGGCGTGTTTCCCTTGAGTTATGTAACAGCTCTCCTGTTTACATAAGGGCGTGTTTCCCTTGAGTTATGTAACAGCTCTCCTGTTTACATAAGGGCGTGTTTCCCTTGAGTTATGTAACAGCTCTCCTGTTTACATAAGGGCGTGTTTCCCTTGTATGACAGGAATTCTTGACAGTACATCCTCCCTCTCAGCGGCTCCCCACGGGTCCAGCGCTGGCAGGAAAACGCCGATGGAACAAGGAGACCAAGCGCGGAGCATGAACCCCTTCAGCCGGTTCCCATGAATGCTCCTCCGGGCCATAGCCTTTCCACGCAACCAGGTACCACAGCTTCCCCCTGCGCCCTTTGGATGCCCGTATGCCCGACACTTCATACTCCACCTCCGACTCCACGCATACCGGCCTAGGTGTCCCAGACGGCTTGGAGGGTGCTGGTTTGAGCAATGATACATGAAAGACAGGGTGTATCCGCAATGACTGGGGCAAGCACACCTTCACGTTCACGGGACCCATACACTTGGTAATTCGATAGGGGCCCATGTACTTGGGATGGAACACACTGTTCTTTCGAAACCTCATGTTTCTTGTGGATATCCAGACGTAGTCTCCAGTGCGGTACAGTGGCCCGGGCCTTCTCTTCCTATCTGCCGCAGCCTTGTATCTTCTCTTGGCCTCTATTAGGACAGCCCTTGAGCGCATCAACATGTCTTTTATGTGTGCCACCCTGTCCGCTGTGGCGGGAATCCTGTCCTCTCTGAACGGATGTAGAAATGGCAAGAACCTGGGATGTTGGCCATAGTTGCTATAGAACGGAGATGACTGTGTGGAGCTGTGAGTGGCGTTGTTATAGGCTATCTCTGCAACCCATAGCAAGTCGACCCATTCTTCCCTGCCCTGGTCCACAAAACATCGCAGATACTGTTTGAGCGTTTGGTTCAGGCGCTCGGTTTGGCCGTCCGTTTGAGGGTGGTAGCTGGTGGACAGGGCGGTCTTAACATGCAGCGCAGTGCACCAAGTCTTCCAGAATTGCGCAGTAAACTGCGACCCCCGGTCCGACACGATCACCCCAGGTAATCCATGCAGTCGTACCACATTCTTTAGGAGTAGTGACGCCAATTCCCCGGCCGTAGGGACTCTCTTGCAGGGGATGAAGTGCCCCATTTTCGTCAAGTAATCCACCACCACCAGTATTGCCGTCATCCCCTGGTCTACCGGTAGGCCCACCACGAAGTCCAGTGATATGCTATCCCATGGTCTATCCGGGGTCGGAAGTGGATGTAAGAGCCCTTGGGTTCGGCCATGGTCGGCCTTCATGGTAGCACACGTAGGACACTCCTGTCCCCACCTCCTGACATCCACTCTCATGGTTGGCCACCAGAAATGCCGTCCCATGCTAGCCACCGTTTTTTCAAAGCCCAAATGACCTGCGCATGGAGAGTCATGGCACCAGATGAATGCTTGTTTCCTTAGCCTAGGCGTGGGTATCAATAGGCACCTGCCCTTCAGGGGTATCCCGTCCTTCAGCTGCCATTCTCTGTGACTGAGGAGCCACCTCCGCCATGCGAATGACCTGATCCCTCTCTTTATTCCCCTCAGGAAAGTATCCGGTTGGATAACCCCCAATACCATCCTCGGGGAAATGATGGAACGCTCGGTTGCAGGCAATGGTTCCTTAACTGCAGATTGACGGGACAGGGCGTCCGCCTTCCGGTTTTCCGTCCCCGGCCGATATGTGATGCGGAAGTTGAACCCCGCAAAGAAGATCATCCACCGCAGCTGCCTGGGAGAAAGGTGTCTAGTGGCCGTCATGAACTGTAGGTTCCGATGGTCCGTGTACACCGATACCACATGTCTTGCCCCCATCAACCAATGCCTCCATTCGGTGAAGGCGTCCTTGATTGCGACAAGCTCCTTCTCCGCAATATGGTAGTTGCGTTCGGCGTCGTTGAGTTTGCGGGACATGTACGCAACGGGATGAAGCACCCCTGTGTCGTGGTTGCGTTGGGACAAGATAGCCCCCAGCGCCACATCCGACGCGTCCGCTTCCACCACGTAGGGGAGATCCGGATCGGGGTGAGCCAACACCGGCGCCTTACCAAAGGCGCTTTTCAGGGCCTCAAAGGCTTTGTTCGCTTCAGGGGACCAGACAAACTCCTTGGACTTCCTCAGTAGCTGTGTGATTGGGGCCACCACTCCTGAAAATCCATCTATAAACCGCCTGTAAAAGTTGGCGAAGCCAATGAAACTTTGGACGTCCTTCACGCTTTGGGGCACCGGCCATTCTTTCACCGCCTTGATCTTTCGTTCTGCCATCTCCTGTCCCTCTGGACTCAGCATCACTCCGAGGAATTCCACGGATGTGACGTGGAAGTCACACTTGCTGAGTTTACAAAACAGCATGTTTTCCCTCAGCTTTTGGAGCACAGCTTTGACGTGGTGTACGTGCTCCTCCACACTGGACGAATAGATGAGGATGTCGTCGATATATACGACCACGTAGATATCCAACTCCTCTCTGAATACCTCATTCAAAAAGTACTGAAAGGCTGCCGGGGCGTTGCACAGACCGAACGGCATGACGAGGTACTCAAAAAGGCCGAACCTGGTCTTAAAGGCGGTCTTCCACTCGTCTCCGTCCCTCATGCGTACCAGATGGTATGCCCCTTTCAAATCCAACTTGGTGTAGATACGAGCTTTCTTGACCTGTTCCAGAAGTACACTGATGAGAGGCAAGGGGTACCGATTTTTTATGGTTATCGCATTCAATGCCCTAAAGTCCACACAGGCTCTCAGCTCCCCATTAGCCTTCGGGATGAAGAAGAGCGGCGAGGCGGCCGGAGACTTGGACGGGCGGATGAATCCTAGCTTGAGGAGTTTATCCAGGTACCCCCGGAGATGCACGTTTTCAGGCTCCGTCAGGGCATACAGCCTGCCGCTGGGAACGCTGGCCCCTGGCACCAGGTCGATCTGGCAGTCAAACTGTCTATGTGGTGGTAGCACTTCCGCCTTCACCTCATCAAATACATCCTCAAAACTGTGATAAGCCTGGGGGAGAGCCACATCTTTTTCTGCCGCTGTAGCCACCGTCTGACTCCCGCTCTCATCTGCGTCAAGGGATTCCGTTCTTATTCCACAATGCAGGATGCAATACGGTGACGTCATTTCGATGCGATGTGTTGGCCAATCCACAAAGGGGTTGTGTTTCTGTAGCCACGGCAATCCCAATATGACGCCATATTGGGGCGCTCGGATGATGTTAAAATCGATTTGTTCCAAATGGTTCCTCCCATATCTCATCGGAAGGACCCCCGTGTGCTGTCCGATGGGCCCCGTCACCAATCGCCTTCCGTCTACCGCATAGACGTCTTCGGGTACTGCTTTGGGAAGAAGCACTAGCCCTAGCCTGCATGCCTCGTTGTGGTCCATAAACATGCCAGTGGCCCCTGAATCCACCATGGCCACAACGGGTATCCACTGGTCATGCACTCCCACGTGCACCGTGATAAACAGGTGTCGTTGTCCCTTAGTGACCGAGTTGGAAAGTGAAGGGATGGATGAGTGACTCCGAGATGCCCCTTCTCTGGTCTTGGAGTCCTCTAGTTTTCCGCCGGTATGTCCACCACGGCTGTTACCGACCGGTTGGCCCGATAACGTGACGTCTTCGGTTTAGCAGGGCATTCACGTACGTAGTGGCCTTTTTTGCCACAATATAGGCACAATCCTTGTTTACGGCGTGACTCTTTCTCCGTGGCTGTGAGGCTCGCTCGTATTGCGCTGATGTCCATGGGTTCTCCCTTGGATGCGGTGGAAGTTTCAGGACTTCCCACCGTCACATAGGATGGAAGGGATTTTCCTTTTCTCCCATGATCCCCCTTTCTTTCACTTAGCCTATGTTCCAGCCGTAATACCAGGTTGATAAGGCCCTCACATGTCTTGGGTTGAGGGTCAATATGAGCCACGGCGTCCTTGAGCTCATCGCACAGCCCTTGATGGAAGAGCGCCGTCTGTTTAGCAACAGGCCACTTGGTTTCCGCAACCAGCCTTCGGAACGCGTTGAGATACTGCACCAGGTCGTTGGATCCCTGTCTCAACTCAAGCATTTCACGGTCCGCCGTGTACGAGTCAGCCCTTCTGTCGAATACCTTCAGGAATTCCTCGCGAAAAGCACCCCAATCACATAAGAGGGGGTCGTCCCTGCTCACCAGAGGTACGGCCCATTGTGCCGCGTTTCCAGCCAAATAGGATAGAAGGAAAGCCACACGAGCCTGACTCGTGGGGAACGCCTTTGGTTTGCACGATAAATGTAGCGCCACTTGTGTGAGGAATACCTGCACTGTGTTAGGATCCCCACTGTACCTCTCTGGTGTTGCCAAGGGGATGGCTACCGGCATTTCCACTACTACCGCAGGGGTCTGGTTCGTGAGGGAGGTGCTGGGCGTGAGCGGGTCCAATTGGATAGCATCCAGTCTGGCTTTTACATCGGCTGTTTCTTGCCTAGAGGCAGCCACTTCAACTTGCATGGCCGCTAAAGCAGCCAGCACATCATCAAGTGTTGCCATGTCTGTTATCGACCTGGAGACAGTTAGTGTTATTAAGGTCGGATATTTTGTAACGCCCTGAACGTCTCAGGATCGTTTAACAGACACGACAATGAGGACGCAACCACTTGTGAAGGGTTAGTTCTTTTAATGAAGGCAAATAAAATACAAAGAACAAACAAAAGTTATAGTCACTGGAATCCTCCAGGCTAAGTACGTTACCAGCCCACAGCACGGATGGTCCTAACCGTCCTCTGCATATACGCCGATCCCGGCGTATGCCAACAGAGGGCAGAAATGAAATGGCCGACAATGCCAATCGGTAGGCTGTGAGGGGCACGAAGAGTGTTGGGGAGAATCGAGGAGTCAGGGAAACACCCAGCCGGGGTCTCTACCTGAAGGGAGCAGCCGCTCAACCTCTTCCTCAGGCTGCACCGGGACGCGGAGTCACCTCCTGGTGATGCGTCACCGATACCCCAATCACAAGCAAGAAGACTGAACCGAGAGCAGCCGCTCGATCGATCCTGTGGACTTCCGAGTCTGTAACGCGGCAAACACCTCCTGGTGTGCGTTACAGCTGGCAGTCCCCGTGTCTCTGGTCGGGCTGGGAGTTACGACTCCAACCAGCAAAAGCGCCACTGCGCTTGGACTCAGCCGAGTCAAAAAGCGAAGCTCAATGGTTGACCGGTAGAGCTTCCGGGTCCTTCACAGGTGACGATGGGGCAAGACACGGCCCAGGGAGTAACGACTCGACCTACCTCCGTTCTTGCCTTACTGGAGCACCACTCCGGAACACTGCTCTTCACGAAGCAGGTACGTCGGTGTAAACACAATATCCGACAGCCTTGTACCTCCCGGTTCCTCCCTTTATAGGGCGTGTTTCCCTTGAGTTATGTAACAGCTCTCCTGTTTACATAAGGGCGTGTTTCCCTTGAGTTATGTAACAGCTCTCCTGTTTACATAAGGGCGTGTTTCCCTTGAGTTATGTAACAGCTCTCCTGTTTACATAAGGGCGTGTTTCCCTTGTATGACAGGAATTCTTGACACAATGCTTCACAAATCAGTTTCATGATCTCATTGTAGAAATGTCCTCCTCTGTCTGATTCTATGGTTATTGGGAACCCGTACCTTGGAATGAATTCCCTCAACAATAGCTTGGCCACTGTGATTCCATCATTTCTTCTGGTCGGGTATGCCTCCGACCACCTAGAGAACAGACAAACTACCACCAACACATACCTCAGTTTGTTAAATGGGGGCATTTCAATGAAATCCACTTGCATTCTGGTGAAAGGTCCTCCCTTCCGGCCTATGGCGCCTAGACTCACCACAGTCTTCCTTCCAGGGTTGTACTGCTGACATGTCAGGCATCTCTGACAGAGACTTTCTGCTATCAACCTGAATTTTGGATTGTACCAGGTCTGCTTAAAAGCCCTTATCAGGGCATCCCTTCCCAGATGTCCTTGGCCATGATACATCTGTGCCATGGTTGACATCATGCTATCAGGCATTACTGATCTTCCATCTCGATAGACCCACACATGATCCTTTTCCCTGGGTGCACATCCTGCTTTTACCCACTGCCTCATTCCTTCATCCACTGCTTCATCCTGCAACTGCCTACCTCATCCCATGTTCCCACAACGTTAGTAAACATTATGGAGCAAGAAGACATTTCCTTTTCTTTTGACCGATTAATTGAGTACTTATTTCGGGCACAATACTGAGCCATGTCATTGGCAAAACGGTTTCCCGTAGTGATGTAATCACTACCTGGTCCATGAGCAGCACATTTTACCACAGCCAATTCTTTGGGCATTTGTATTGCCTCGAGCAATTTTCCAACCACTTCTGCATTCCTTATGGGAGTTCCACTTGAGGTCAGGAAACCTCTTTGCAGCCATAATTGGCTGAAGTCGTGGACAACTCCGAAGCCATACTGGCTATCAGTCATCACAGTCACTCTTGCATTTCTCCCAATTTTGCATGCCTTGGTTAATGCCACTATTTCTGCTACTTGAGCGGATTTAACTCCTTTCAAGGGTGATGCTTCTATAACTGCTGAAACTGTGCACACTGCATAGGCTGCGCTCAACACTCCATCCGTTCTTAAACAGGATCCATCCACAAAAAACACATGATCACTTTCTGGCAGTGGCAGATCTCTTATATCAGGTCGAGGTTTCATGCAGTAGTCAAGCACATTCAGACAATCATGATCAACCTCTTCTCTTATTTCCACGCTCTCTGCATCAGGCAAAAGTGTAGCTGGATTCACATTCACACATCTTTCCAGACTCACATTGTTTGCACCTAGAATGACTTTTTCATACTTAGTCAGCCGACTATGTGACATGAACTGTGTTCGACTCCTTGTTAATAGGATCGCCACACTATGGGGTACAAACACTCTTACTGGATACCCCATCACAATTCCCTCACTCTGCTCTAGGCTTCGGCATGTAGCCGCTACTGCTTTCAGACATCCTGGCAAACCTATCGCCACTGGATCTAACATTGACGAGAAATATGCCACTGGTCTCCTTTGCCTTCCATGTTTCTGTATTAACACTGAAAGTGCACATCCATTTCGTTCACTACAGTATAGCTCAAACTCCTTTTCATAGTCTGGCATACCCAGTGCAGGGGCTTCACAAAGACTGTTCTTCAGCTGTTTAAATGCTGCCAATTCTTCTTTGTTCAGTTCAAGGGGGTCTTTTACCTCACTTTTTGTCAATTTCGCCAATGGTTTGGCAATCAGGAAAAAATTACTTATCCACTGACGACAGTAACCAACCATTCCTAGGAACATTCTCACCTCTCTTTGGGTCATTGGAGCTCTCATTCCTCTAATGATTCTGATTCTGTCTATGGTTACTTTTCTCAGGCCTTTTTCGATATTATGACCCAAGTATATCACTTCCTTCTTACAGTATTGCAATTTTGTTGGAGATACTTTAAGCCCTTCATCTGCCAAGTGATTCAACAAAGCTATGGTGTCTGTTTCACAGGCCTCACGTGTCTTTGACGCCACCAGTAGGTCGTCAATATACTGGACTAAAACTGAACTCTCAGGCATAGTAAGACTTTCCAGAGATTTCTTTAATAACTGATTGAAAATGGAGGGGCTCTCTGTGTACCCCTGTGGGATTCGGCACCATGCCAAAATGCGGTTTCCAAACCAAAATGCAAAAAGTGGCTGGCTGTCATGATGTAACGGAATGGAAAAGAAAGCGTGACACAAATCAATTACTGTGTACCATTCTGCATCGTGTGGGATCTGATACAAAATCACTGAGGGATTTGGAACAATTGGACAACATGAGACGACAATCTTGTTAATCTTTCTCAAATCTTGCACAATCCTGAATTTCCCACTTGGCTTTTTCAGTCCCATGATAGGCGAATTACATGGACTGCTCATTTTCTCCCTCAACACTCCTTGCTGGATCATTTTCTCAATCAAAGGGGTTACCCCTGCTATTATTTCTGGTGTCAGTCTGTATTGTGGAATGTTTGGGTAAACAGCTCCTTCCTTTACAGCAATTCTCACTGGGTCTACATTTCTCATCAGGCCTACATCTTCCCCTGTAAAATCCCAGACTGCTGCTTTCACTGTCTGTTTCAATTCTGGGGGCAGATCATCTGGATTGAATACTGCATAGATTCCAGCAACCTCACACTCTCGGTTAGCTATGGTCATTTTACACAGAACATCTTCATCTGGTGTTTCAAAGGCTATTCCGTCTGGTGTACAGAATATGGTGCAATTCATCTTGCACAACAAATCCCTCCCTAATAAATTCACAGGACTGGTGTCACACACCACAAATCTATGCATGTCTGAAAATTTCCCTATTCTGACCTTTACAGGATCAGTAAGATACGTTTTAATCTGGGTGTTAGACACACCAACTACTTGGATTGTTTCATCTGAAAGAGGAAGATTTTTCACATCTGCTGATCTGACAGTGGATCGTGTAGCTCCAGTGTCTACTAGAAAAGTGATGTTTTCATCATTAACTTTCCCATCTAAAAATGGTCCTGTCTGATCTATTTCTAGAGATGCGCCAAGTACGCACTCTGCTTCCTCTTTTCGGCACCGTCAATAAATTTCTTCTGGCTCACTTTCGTCATTTTGCATCCAATACTGTGACACAGCGCTCGCGCGTTGCGGTTTGTGTACCTGTTCTTCATTGTAGAATCCCGTTTCTTTGCTATATCTCTGTGTGCTCCGGCTCTGTGGTAAGGGTGGTTTTGGCACCTGATTCTGTAGATTAACAGCCTTCTGCTGTTGCGGCGATGGGCCACTCCCCTCACACTGCACCTGTGGATTTAATGATGGATTTTCATCATTAGCAAGAGGTGGATTCTTACACTCGGATTTCCAGTGCCCTAATCTGCCGCAATTTTGACAGGAAAACTTTTTCTTGGCTTCTTCTATATTACCCTTTCCCTTTCCTGGACCAAACTTTGATTTAATACCGGGATTATTTGCTTGTTCTATCAGCTGAGCTTCCTGTCTCTCCGCAACCTTCACTTGAGCCCACATTGCCTTCTCTTTTAGTTTTCGTTGCTTTGCCTCAATCTTATCGCTAACGTATTTAGCATGCCTCAGGATCTCATCTATTTTCTTGCTCTGCCAGTCAACGGTGTGCTGCTTGATCATGTCCCCAATTCGGGACGCAAACCATATACAAATCTGTACACAAAATGACTCAGGTCCTTCTCTCCCAGACTGTCATCCCCACTAAACTGTTTGAAAGCCAAAATTACCCTCTCATAGTATGCGTGAACTGATTCTTTTGCTTCCTGATGTGTTCGATCTATTTTAACCCAGTCTGTTTCTTTTGGAGGCACTTTATTCTTCAAGAATACCATGACCTGTTCGTATTTTTTCATAACCTCTGGGTTTGGGGCTCCTGTTTCGGCATCTCTCGGGTATTCTTTGGTAGGCCAATCTATGACTATCTTACATTCTGCCCACAAGTCTGCTGGCACTATTATATCAAACAGACTATTCAAATCAATCCACAGCACTTTTGACAATTTCACAAATCTGTCTGTACCACTCGACCGTTTTTTCCCGTAATCGAGGGAAATCATTTGTAAATGACAAAATGTCCTGTCTGGTCCATGGGACATGCACATATCCCCCTCCTGGAATCTCTCTCATAGGGAACTCCATCACCACCTTCTCCTTTTCTCTCACAGGAAACGCTGGAAATGTTCTGTCTGAGGTGTCATCCCGTTTCCTATACCACCTTCTCTTCCATTTGTCCACATCTCCCCATTTCCTCAATACCGTGATTATGTCCCTAATCTGCCCTATTCGCCCTGCAGCGTTCAGATTCTCAATGTCTTTTTCTGTGAAGTCCACTCGGTATGGTTTCTGTAAAGCCTTTACCTTGTCCATGTCAATTCCCATTTCACTCGCTATTTCTGCTAGTCTGTCATGTAAATTCTTTGCTCTCCAAGTGATACTTTTACAGAGGAACAGTAGTTCCTCATCTTGGTAATTTTTCAGCTTCTCTGTGGGGATAGTCCCTACAATCAGCTCTTCTAACACCATCCGTAATTTCGCCACATCAACAGTATGAGATTCCTTTTCTTTATCCTGCAAGTTTTTCAGCCATACATTCAATTCTTCAGTAGTTATGCTCACTGATTTCTCTACATTCCCTGGTTCTGTCAATCTCTGTGGTTCTAACATTGATCCTCTTACCATTCTGCTTCTTTCGGCAGTATCTGAACAGTAAAATGGGTTCTTTGACATATGCAATTCACCTTTACCCATAGTATGTTCCCAGGAATTCTCTTTTGCTCTCATCAGGGGCTGTTCTTCCTGTCTACTGCTTACATACGGGACTGTTAGTCCGTGCTCACTGTCTTTCTGCTTCTCAAAAATAGGCATAACAGGACCTATGGTCACAGGGACTGTAACTGCTTCTAGATTTTTTCGTCAAATCTCTTATTTTCTCTGTTAGCTCTAAAGTGGTTTTTGCTAATTCCCTAGAATTTTCACTCTCAGCCCTATCTTCTTTTCCCTTTTCCCTAAGAGAATTTCTTCTTCTTACTTCTGGGGTCACAACTTCGGTTTTAATGATTCTCAGAGTTTCCCTCACTGGTGTACCTGCGGTTGGCGTTTCTGGTTCCTGCCTGTATGGAGGTGGACTTTTGTAAAACATATCATCTAGGACATCGTCGTCCGTTTCGTTAGCCCCATACCTCCGGGTTTCTACATGATTTTTCTTTTCTAGACATTTCCTTCCTCCACTTTCTCCTTCTGTTCTAACAGGAAACAACCCTTCAGTCATACTAGCATCTCGCCACCTTCTCATTCGGTCACTATAAGTTTCATGATCGTTTGGCCGTCCGAACATATACCGATACCTACTGCCATTTCTCTGTTTCTCTCGCTCGTGCATCTCTTCTTCCCACTCTGTTAATGCCTCAAACTGCGTAGGCCTAGGTCGCGGATCTAAGCTCATCATCCTTTCCCGCAAGTTCCTCAATATTGCCAAATTAAAGGACCCATCCTCTGGAAACGCTAAAACTCCGTCTTCCTTTGTATAATTTGCCCAATTGTCTAACCAGATGCAAGTATGGTACCCATATTTCGCAACCATGAAGGATGCGGGGGTTTTCGCTGGGGGAAGTATCTGTCCTTCCCTAGTCACAATCTCTTTGTCTTTCACAAACCAATTCCGTATTTTACTAAATAATGATTTTTTACTTCTTTTCGGGTGAATGATAATACATCTTCCTTCTTTTCGTGAACCCTTTAGTCTTTTCTACAACTGTACGATCTTTAGTCTAATAGTAACACGACTCTCACTCCTGCACCAATCCTGGCGCGTCTACGTCACTGTCACAACCTCCAATCCTTGTGCGACTCACACTAGCACACCAATCCTGGAACGTCTTCGTCACTGTCACAACCTCCAATCCTAGTGCGGCTCACACTAACGCACCAATCCTGGAGCGTCTACGTCACTGACCAACTGTCCAATGCCAGCGCGGTCCTCCTGACGTCAACAGTCGCTGCGGTAGCTTCTGCTCCCGTCTCCTGTCTACAGTCTACCCCTCCTCTACAAGACTACTCTGTAGACTTTGTTTAGATTTTACAATACTTGTTAGTTACAACATACAAACATCTCCATTGTCTGCTCCGCTAACCACAGAATAGTAAAAGATCTTTCCCACGAGAATTCTGTCTTCCCGAGAGTAGCGCTTACCACTGCCCTACTACAGAATTATTACGTCCTTTGGCAAAATAGCGCTTCCCTCTACTTCACCCCTCTTTCAAGCATCAATTAACTGTTTTTCTCCGGTATTAAAACACATAGGTGGAAACACAATGCTCCTGGGAAATAAAACCAGATTTCCGCAATTAATCTGAATGCTATTTCATTCACACACTTTCACACAAGAAAATACCGTTCATTCACACAGAATCCTGCTTTCCCAAGAACAGCGAACAGTCTGTTCTACTACAGAATTATAACATACGTTAACAAAGCAGCGCTTACCTCTACTTTGTCCTTCTAACAAGCTCAGAGAACACCCGCTACCTTTTCAGTGATAAGTGTTATCGGCATACCAATTGGTTTCCTGGTACTTAAGACCAAAATTTCACAGGTAACTCTTTGCTATCATATGCACTTCTCTCACACAGAAATTGTCTCTAATGGCAACACACAGCAATGTCACCGAATCGAACCCAGACAATGCGACGCACAACTTCAATTGTCACACGTTTTTCCCCGTGTACCTACGGGCAACCACAATCCCGTCTTTCCCGAGAACAGCGCTTACCTCTGCCCTACTACGGAACTGTCACCGACTTCTTACATCCCAGAAGCCGTACAGACGACATAGAACTCAATACGACTTCAACATATAGTGTTAATACATACATCAATACCAATCAATAATCGATAAGCTATATACACATGCCAAAATCATCAAACCAAAACAATAAAAACCATCTCTTGCTACCAGAAATACTGGACGGAATGATTCCTCAGTCACACGCACACACACACATCACACGCTGGTGGGGCCCATAACACCAACATTCGTCCTCATCAAACTATCCGTGCCTTACAGGGGGAGAGATTATCCCGATCTTCCGAACTGCAGTTTATTCACTTTGGATAGAGGAAACACATCTATTGATTGGTTGAATCCAGCCCCGTCCCAATACTTTAGGAAACATTTATAAAGTTTCACATACGGATGATGAATATACTAAGCGCATGGGAAAGTCGTTCCCAGGTCAGGAAAGTATCAGTCTATTCTGAATAGGTGGCTTTTGGTTCCCAGATTTGCCACATTTGGTCCATGTTCAGGGACATTGGCATCTCGCCAAGAGTAGTCTTCATGGACCTGGTTCGGAGGTTCAAGGAGAGGGCACGATGAAGTCAGTGCAGGCGCCTTTCTCTATTGCCAATTGCATGAAGTCATGTACTTTAGTGAGGATTCCGTCAGCAGCCATCTTTTAGTAGGCCGAAATAGTCAACTTTAAGTAAAAGAAACACAAATCGTAATTAATACATAGAAATGAATTAATCAATGCTGGTTTATTTTAGGCGCAAATCACGTTAACACTGCTTAAGCTAAACATATAAATTTAATATGCGTACAAACTTAGTTCACTTATTATTTTAGCCATGCAAATGCATTCCCACGTGTATTCTCTTGGTTAATTAGGTTGATTAATTCAAACACAACACATTATTATTCATTAGAATTAGTACTTTATTCATTTTAATATAAACATATATAAATGGTTTGGGTATACTAAAACTTTTTATTTTACCCGCTCCATCAGTAGCATTGCAATATATGCTATGTGCTCGTACACTTCATTGCCATTCTAAACTACATAATTTCACTCAGCTCTACACATTTCAATTCCACACCACATAATTCGACAACAAACCACATATTTCATCTCAACAACACAATTACACAACACACCACATACCTCTAAAGTACTCCACAGAATTCCACACCATGCCACAAAATTCAACAGCACACCACATAATTAAACTCCACTACATACCACTCCACAACACAAAATAGCAATTCACATAATTACACTCCATCACGCACAATCACCCACCAAATTAATCCACTACAGTCAATACCACATAATTACTGTTCGCATATTTCCACTGCACACCATGCCACATAATGCCTCTACAAAAATCCACTCCACACCATACAATTTCAGAACTAACTATTCCAACCCAACATACATAATTCCGCTCCACACCTCATACATCTACTCGACTCCACTTCAAACCAAAACACATGGGTAAAAGACATTGTTATTTACAACACCAATAGCTTTAACTCTCACAAAAGCAGGAACTATAGCATTGCAAATGCTTGTCTTTGTTTAGCTTCCATCACAATTTTAGATGTCATTATCAGTTAGTCATTGCTGGTTTATTTAAGGAATGTGGTGCGGGCACAATCTGGCTTGGTATCCAGAAGATTAGCCTGTGTGAGCGATTTGATTTCACATTTCATTTGTTTTTGGTTTGTTTGGGAAATTACTTACCTTTTTATTACCCAGACAATCCTTTGTCCTAGAGCTTCATATCTGTGGAAACAAAAGTAAAGAAATAAGTTAATTTAATTCTAAGCTAGTTTCTTGGTAAACGCGTTACGGAGGTAAGGCAGTGAAGCTGCGTTTGTTTGTTTAACTTGACTGAAGAGGTTCAGTGGGTTTCTGTAATGCTTTTTGAGTCTTAAAAGCCAATTAGAAATTCTTCTGGAACCTTTTGATTTATTTTTTCAATTACATTGAGACGCATTGTGACTGTGAAGACAAAGAAAAGCACTTATGACTGGATTATTGGAGAAAACAAGCATTTGCAATGCAATAGGTCTCACATTTATGAGAGTTTGAGCTATTGGCATTGTAGATGACAATGCCTTTTATTTATGTGTTATTTTTTAGGACCGATAAATAAAAGGCATTGTTCATTTACAAAGCCCATAGCTTAAACTCTCACAAATGAAAAGACCTATTGCATTGCAAATGCGTTTGTGCTATAAAAAAATAAAAAAAACCTTCGGAGAGAGCTGAGAAAATAGTGCTGGGAGGCTGTAATTAAAGCCTACTGAGTTACAAGACACGCACTAGGGGGTGTAACATGGGATGTTACAAAATGAGACAAGGAAGTACTAAAGAGGGACTACTGAGCCTATTGACCAATGAACAGCCACAGTTTACAGTGGACAATGACACAAACCAATGAACAATATGGGCGGTGAGTGGGCGGAGCGTCAGGTCCCCATTCCCCAGTACAGCATTCCTCGCAGAGCAGTGCATGCGCTGCCCAGGCTCTACCTAAAAAAAAGATTACAGATGAATACTTATAATCGAAGATTCCACACCTTTAGAATATCCTTATATGCCAGAATGAATTTAGAGGATTCAAACAGCATTGCTTTCTCGAGCTGGTAAGTTGCTTGTGCAGTTTCACACCAACTTTGTACCGCCCCAGTAGTACGAACCTTGCTGCATATAATCACCATGCTGCACTCTGACGTCCTGTCCTTTCTTTCTTCCCCTTTATATAAGGATCCAGAGCACTCTCCAAACTTTTTAGGTCTCGCCTAGCGTTGCAGCGCGCATGCGCTGCTTGCTCGGTGAGACATATTGTTAATGAGGAGATTTCAGAAGGGGACTTGAAGCCCCGCCCCTCTTTTTCATTGGCTGGCCTCACCGTTTATGCTAAACGGTGGCCTGCCAATGGAAAGGAGTTTTTTTTGTTGCCGCCTTTTCTCCTTTTCCTCTGGCCCATCCGGACAGGAACATCTGCTTTGCGGCTGTCGCAAAGCAATTTCTTATCTTTAGGGGGGCCATCTGTTTCTAATTAGCATGCCCTTAGCGCAGCCCCACTTGTTTAAATGAGCTTTGACTTTTGTTCACGAGGCGCGCGCAGGGACCATCTTCTTTTTCTTCAGTGTGTTGTCTTCGTTGTTGCAATGAGCTTTCCCTTTTGTTCGCAAGGCCCGCATAGGGGCCATCTGTTTTTTTTCTTCAATGTGTTGTATTCGTTGTTGCAGAGTCTCATTGAACAGTGCCGCATCACGCTAGCAGAGGGTTTGCAGTGGAATGCTAGCATGCATCACACTAGCGCCCAAGACAGGTTTACCAACTGACGAATGTGTAACAGCGTGGGCGGCTTTATGGTACTTTTATGCTGATATTGATAGGATGTTGCCGGTTACAGTTTGCTGGTGTTTATTTTTGCATTGCGCTTTCACTTAAAGTGAAAGTGAAAGCGCGGTGCAAATATAAACAAGCGGCTGTCTTCCATGCCGGGGTTTAACTCACAGAGATTAAGATATAGAAATCAAACAGAGCTTTGCGCAGGACAAACCATGCGGAACCTCCCACTCAGCAGCGCTGTGATTACAAAAGCTGCCTCACTGGGGCGGAGACTAGTGGCGGGAAGAGTGTCTCAATTGGATGAGGGTGGGCTGCGCCCCTCTCTGTGGCAGCCCCAGGGCACAAACTGATCCCTTTGCTGGCACAGCGCCTGCCACAAAAGCCTTGGCGCTTTACTGGCATCAGAAGGCAGAGTTAAACGTGTTGGGGTTCGTGCCGCTCACCCATAAACTACGCGCACAGTCATCTCCCCAACATAGCTCAACTCTCTTCATCAACCTTACACGCTGACCACAGGGCAGAGAAGGCAAAAGAAATGGAACATAAGATCCGCCATATGTTGCATTTTCAGAACCAAACCCACTTATTTGTTTCACCAAAATAAAGTCTGTTTTGTTCAATAGATTAAAATGCAAAGCAGGAAATGTCACTTTTATAAGCAAAGCCGCGTCCCTTCATATTATAATTGACGATAACAGACACATAACTTTCTCCTGGTGTGTAAATATATAGTTTTATTCTTGATCCGAATGAGTAAATTCAATGTATTTGAAAGAACCAACCGTGGCAGGAGTCAAACTTGTAAACCCCAGGTTGACATATCGTCACTGCAAGAACATCAACCCGCTGAACTATCTAGCTGGGAAATTCGAAGCGTAGGCTTTATGCAGATCTATCCAGGGCACATTACGATACTGACTAATCTTTTTTTTTAACAAATCTTTTTATTAAACAAACATCGGTGAATGGTACATTACAGAGGATCAGGTAGTTGACACTTCACAATACGCATGCATGGAAGGATATACAGACAGTACATATGAGAGGAACATCACGGAGAAATAAGGTCATCATCCTCTACATTCCGAGGTGGTGTACAGATCTCTCCTCTATAAATATTCCATGTATTCCAGATTCGTGACCACTTCTTAGGGCACCCCCTTGCCAAATACACTGTCTTTTCTCTGAACATGCACCAATCGAGGTTTCTTTCCCAGGCTTCTAATGTGGGTGGATGTGCTGCCCCCCATAGTTCAGCTATGTTTCTTTTTGCCAACATGAACCCTAGAGTGGCCCATTGCGTCTGAGAAGTGTTTAAATCCGTGGGCTCCCAGACATTTAGGAGACATCGTCTCGCCTCGGGACGGAGGGAGACATGTAACACCTTGTTGATCGTGTCGTGCAATTGACGCCAATAAGAGCTGATATGCGTGCATTCACAGATAATGTGCATAAACGTTCCGGTAAGGCCGCATCGCCTTTTCCATTCCCCTGTATCAGACCACCACATGTGCACTAACCTGGGTCCCGTTATGTAGACCCTATGAAGGATCTTAAGCTGAACCAGTCGCAAGCTGCCGGGATAGCCACCACTTTAGGGGAGGACACTGCTGCTTGCCAATCCTCATTGTCTAGCTCTATCCCATCATGTACCCATTTATCTCGCAGTATCAGGAGAGGGTTTGTCATGTGATTAATTAGATTTTTGTATGTTAATGATATCGTTTTTTCAGGGAGGTGACCGGCTAAGATTCTGTCCTCCAGGGGAGAAGCCTCTGGGGGATCGGCTCCTCCAGGCAATGAAGACTGGAGTGAGTGTAGGACCTGTATATAGCGAAATAATTCTGTGTCTGTTAATTCATATTCACTCTGAAGCGCACTGAAGGACCTGATCCCCCCTCTTCCCCACATATCCTTAATAGCTGAAATCCCAATAAGGTCCCACCTGTCGAAGCCCCTCGTTTTCCACAAGTCACCCAATTTCTCTGAATCCCTAAGAGGGGTGGCCAATGTTAATTTGTGTCTCCAACCAAGACAGTTAGTGGTGTCGTGCCAAATTTGAACTGAGTGCTTCGTGGGGCCTGTTAGTTTGAATTGTTTAGGTCGGGAGTACAACGCCCTACCGTAATTGCCACCCGGAGGGAGCCATCTGTCCATGGCGTAACCCGGGTCGTCCGCACGACCATACGTGCCATGATTAATGGCTGCCAGCTGGGAAGCCCAATAGTATTTCTTGATGTCGGGGAGGCTGATGCCTCCATCATACCAATGTAGTATTAGTTTGTTCACGGAGATTTGAGGATTGCCGTCCCATAATAGGTCTCTCTGCAGGCCCTCAATCTCCTTAAAATAATGTGCTGGAACTAAATCTAAGGTGTTTTGTAGGGCATAGAGGAATCGTGGTAAAGCCATCATTTTAAATAGAGCAGCTCTGCTCAAGTGTGAAATAGGGAGTGTCTTCCAGCTGGCGATATCATTTTTGAGTCTACGAAGAGGGGGAAGGAGATTTTGGGCATAGCAGACCGAGGGGTCCAGTGAGACAAAAATCCCCAAATATTTAAAGAGTTGATTTGTATTGGGCAGTTCTGGGGTGGGACGGGTGGGTGCCCCCTCAATACAAATAATAAGGATTTTCCCAAATTGAGGGAAAGTCCAGAGAATCTACCGAAGACTGTAAGAATGTTCAGCACTGCTGTAAGAGATTTCTTAAGGGAGGCTAAATATAGTAATATGTCATCTGCGTACCTCCCATCGGTGGACCACCGCAGACCCCTTATCATTGGATCCTAACGTATCCAAGCGGCAAGGGGTTCCAAGGCCAGGGAGAAAAGAAGGGGGGACACTGGGCCACCCTGACGAGTTTCTTGACTAAGTAAAAAAGAGGCTGATATTTTGTTGTTTATCACCACTTGAGCCAGTTTCAGAATATAAAAGATGAACCCACTGAATGTACTCCGGGCCAAATTCCAGTTTCACCAAAACTGTCCATAAGTAGGGCCATTCAATAGTATCAAAGGCCAAGGTCATGTCTAACGACACAATCACAGCTGGCTCTCGAAGGGTGTGGGCTCTGTCTATCACCCCGTGAACCCTGCGTAGGTTTAGGGCTGTATTTCTATGGGGCATACAACCAGATTGATCTGGGTGCACTAAGCCGCTGATCACTTACACCAAGCGATTGGCTAAAAGCTTGACCAAAATCTTAGGTTCAGCGTTCAAAAGAGAGATGGGCCGGTATGAGGCACAGTCTGTTTTGGCCATTCCTTCTTTGTGGATGGTGACAATTGTGGCTATTCTCTGTTCCCGGGGCAGCGTTCCCACTTCCCAAGATTCTTCCAGCATAGCTTTCAAATAGGGGGCTAGTTTATCTGGTCTCAGCTTGTAGAGCTCAATGGGGAGTCCATTTGGTCCCAAAGCTTTCCCAGATTTTAAGGAGCGGATCGCTTGTGCAATCTCATCAGTTGTAAGAGGGCTATCCATATATTTCCGATCTTCAATGGAGAGACAGGGAAGCTTAATATCACGCAGTAGCTCCTGAGAGTCCGCTTCTGTGTGGGAGGTTACTACAGTATAGACTGTGTCGAAATGGTCAGTGAACCTGTCTACCATTTCCTGCGGTTCCGTGATCGAGACGCCTTCCTGTACTTTAAGCTCCGGGACTAGCCGACTCGCCCATTCCCTTTTGTCCAGCCACGCTATGAGCTTCCCAGCCTTATCTCCCAAATCATAAATCCTACCCTGCTGCTCTCTACTCAGGGCCTTGGCCCTGTCTCAAACTAATGCTTCAGACTGAGCAGATGGAGCTTCTCCGGTGTCACCCCAGACTCTAGTTCCAGTCTATACATGTCTGCCTCAAGCTCAAGGACTTCTTTTTGTTTGTCTCTCTTGGAGCCAGAAATCAATGACAGGGCTTGTCCCCGAATTACAGTTTTAAATGCTTCCCACAAGGTCTGGGAAGAGGACACTGACCCCACATTGTCGGAAAAATATTCGTAGATAGCCTTAATAAGATCTTTACGGATCTTGGGGTTACGAAGGTAGCAAGGGTTAATTGGGGCCAACCTTCCCACTCCACCCACACTTACGAGCAGGTGAACCCAAACGGGCGAGTGATCAGAGATACCTCTGGCTAAGTGTTTAATTTTGTTTATATATGTGGTTTGTGCAGCTGGTACGAGACAATAGTCTAAACGGGAGAGACTGTTGTGTGCCCCAGAGTGAAAGGTGTGCTGTACTTGGTCCGGATGGTATACTCTCCAGCCATCAACCAGTCCCATTGCCTCAAGGAAATCTGGCAAACAACGGGCAGATGGTCTCACTTCCCGAGGGGGATATCTATCCAATGTACCCGAGACCACTGCATTAATGTTCCCCCCTAGGACTAAGAGCCCATCCGGAATGGTGAGTAGGGCCGCACCTAGGTCAGCGAATGTTGTGCCCTGTAAGCCTGGGGGAACATAGACAAACATAAAGGTAATGAGCCGGCCCTCCCACATCCCAGAAACACCAACATATCTGCCTCTATCATCCACCCATGTGGAACTAACTGCCAGTGGGAAAGTGTTACTCATCATGATACCCACACCCCTGGAACCCGAGGTGAAAGCAGAATGTGCAACTAACTTATACGCCCCTGTGCATTGCCTTACATAAATTCCCAACCAAATGTGTGTCCTGGAGCAGGACTATGTCAGGTGAATGCCTCTTAATGTATTGGAGAACCACACTTCGCTTGGTTTTGTCCCCTAATCCGTTAACATTCCAGCTCAAAATTTTAACGTTTTTATCCCCCATCACGCCTGTCATGTAAATTGTAGGTCCAGAAATCCCCCGCTTGTATTCTTCCAGTAACTCTTCTGTGGATGTACATATACATTGCACCGATGGAACAAGTGTAGCAAATTTACAAATAAACAAAATCCCCCAACCCAACAACCCCCCACCCCGCTGCCCTGCACTCTGGGCTTAGAACTGCCCATCGGAAACTTGCAGAGTACCTGTCACCCTAGAAAGAAATTCAAAGGGAGAAAGGAAGGGGAAATAGTGTGCTCCGTGTCCCCGCTCCTATCCATGTCAAGTGTAGCACCCCTAGTAGATGAGTGACTTAAGGCATCTATAAAATCACCAGCCCCCGCAATGAAACTCAGATATCCCACCCACCCCGGCCCACCCCACATCAAATTCCCAGTTACTCAGTTCAAGTCCGCCGTCCTCAAAGTTTCTATTTCAAGCAGGTCGGGTGTCCGCATGTTCCCCGGTGCCGCGATCAGTCGGGCTCTTCGCTCCGCGATATTCGATCCACTCTGCCACTGCTTCAGGCCGGTCGAAAAACCACGCTCTTCCCTCCGCTTCGACCCGAAGGCGTCCCGGGAACAGCATTGAGTATTTCAGGCCCCTCTCGCTCAGGTCATGTTTCACAGAAAGTAAGGACCTCCTTTGCTTCTGTACTCTCTGTGTGAAGTCCGGAAAGAAGGAAATGTCAGCATTTTCGTAGCGAAAGGGGGCCCCCGCTCTGGAGTTCTAGAGAATGACATCTCTGTCCCGATAGTTCAAGACCCGAGCCAGCATGGGCTGCGGGGGAGCGCCCGGTTTGGGACGGCCGCCCGGGACCCTGTGAGCACTTTCGATAACAAAAAATGTACTAAGGCCTTTGGGCTACAAGTGGTTAAGAATAAGGTCTTCAATGAACAGGTCCGGGGATTGCCCCTCCGATTTCTCCAGAACTCCTAGGATGCGGAGATGATTGTGCCGGAGCCGGCCTTCATAATCATCCGGCTTGAGATCCACGAATTTGCGAGAGTCCTGGAGCTCGCGGACCTCCCTTTGCAGTTGCGTGACATCGCCAACGAGACTGGAGGTCGTTATTTCTACCTGCTTGACTTTTTCATTGAGCTTCCCTAGGTCAGCCCTAATAAGATTGATGTCAATCGCCATAGTGTCCATTTTGTGTTCCAGTGAAGTTTTGACTCCAGTGATAGCCTCCATAACATCCCTGAGCGATAGCTCCTGTTCCTCATCCCCCGGGTTTTCCTGAGTAGCCTCTCCAGACAGCCGATTCCGCTAAGCGTCCTTGGTAACCGTGTACCGGTCCAGTTTGTTAGTCTGGACCAGTTTCGCCCCATGGGACCCGGAACCCTTGATGCGATCCATTGTGGTGTCCAGTGTGTGCTTCCAACTGGACTAGGGTATTCGGGGTAGGCAGAAGCACCAACCTCCACAGCGCTCACCAGCGGGGCCTATCAGTCAGGGTACCAATATCCAAAGCGCGGGCCCCTAGAGGTCTAAGACCAATTCCTTCTCTCCCCAGGGAGATGGGTCCCTTAATTTGGTTCTGGGCAGCTGCAGCGATCTCGGGGACCAACCTTTAAGCTAGACGTGGACCCAAAAGATGGTAACTGTCTATTTAACCAGCAACGTGTCCTCCACTTACCTTCTGGGAAATTTGCCGCAGTCCCCTCGTCATTAAGCTGTCCTGAACTCAGGCGAAATTGCAAAGGGCCACCAGTTCTCTCCTAGCCCCTGCTGAGCCCCTGGGAGGGTCACCTCAGTGCCTAGATGTGTCAAAATTGGGGTCCACAGGATCGCTGCCGCTCTGGAAATATTGCAAATTTCCGTGCTGGTGAGGCGGGTAGCAGGAAAATTATCACCTGCAGGAGCACACCGCCGCCATTAACTGATTCACAGCAGGCGCGCTCTGTGTCTCCTCTGCTAAATTGCGTCCTCCCGCCTCACCGGATTACAGGCTTGGGTGTTCAATCGCCGCCACTGCCGTGGGTCTCCGATGCTTTCTCACAGCTCCCCCTCGGGAGATCACGGCGGCACCGTGGAAATGCGGCGCTACTGCGCGGTGCGGTCAAATCAATCGGAGCTCTCTCCCCATGTCTCCCTGGGAGTGAGGGGGACGCACTAGTGCCCTGATGTGCAAGAAACGGGCTCGACAAGGCCGCTACTGACCCAGGCATGCGGCAGACATCAGCCCCGATCCGGGCGTGCGGCACACAGCGGCCCCGATGGAGCAGGCAGCAGGAAAAGCTCTCGCCGTCAGGAGCGCGCCGCTGCCATTAACCAACTCCCGGCGGGCGCGCTCTGTATTGTATCTGCTGATTTGTGTACTCTCGCCTCACTGAATTAGGGACTCAGATGAAAGTCACCGCCGCTGCCGTGGGTCTTGGATGCCTCCCCACAGCTCCGCTCCAAAATATCGCAGCGGCACCTTAAGAGCGTGGCACCACCGCGCGATGCAGTCGGGCAGGCCGGAGCTCTCTTCCGGCGCCCCTTGTCACTGTGGGTCCCGGTTTTTGGTCCTTCAGCAGGCCTCAACTCTCCAGGGATTATATCTCCCCCATCTGACCTGCTTGGCGAACCGGGGTAAGCGGGTTGGGAACCGCCACTACTCCGATATCGGGGGCTGTCGTCAGGTGACACGGATGTGTCTTCAGGATAGATGCGGGGCAGGGACAATCGATGGAGCTAACACACTACGCGGCCATCTTCGATCCGCGCTTTGATACTGACCAATCTTGCAGTGATTTGAACAGGTGAACCGCATCTCACGCACACTTATCTGGAGCAGGTGCATTAACCTGCTGAGCAATCCTACTGTAATGGGTACAGGTGAAATGTACAAAGCGCCCAACTATTGATCTCTGCAGCTCTCGGCCTCTCTGGCACTGAAACCTGTTGCGAGTTACAGACATATGTTTCCATGACCTGCTTTGTGTACATTTACTCTTCCGCTTCCCAGCCTCAAATTGAGACCTGTTTTACCAAGAGTGTTCTTTCTGCTTGAATGTCATTGCTTCCGGTCCATGGATTGTCCTGTCCTACCTCCACCAGCTCACAGATCTCCCTTAAGGCATAAAACACACTCATGCGCACACATGCATCAAAGACACATAGTCAAACGCATGCACATAAGTGCCCTTTCTGCGGTCACACAAACACACTGAAATTTGCACATGTTTGCATACGGACAGTGTCACACAGACAAACACGTACACACCCTTGGCAAAGTCACACATACACATGCACACACATAAGCACTGTTACAGAAGTAATACAAAAACACTGAAATGCACACACATCTTCACACGTCTCTCTCTGACAGTCAAACGCACATATAAAAACTTTTGCAACAGTCATACACACACTGAAATATGCACACATGTGCACACAATGTCTTACACAGACATACATACACAAACATTCAGCGGTCACACTTACAAACACACGTGTCGCATCGGCGGGCATGCCTGTGCCTCACAGTGGAGCCTGCCTTGTATATTAGGGTTTTGCTTTTTAGCTCTCGCCTGACCCAGCGCATGCGCTGGTCTGGTGAGACTTATTGAGAGGGCTCCAAAAAGTGCTACCAGGCCAGCCTAGAGCTACAGTGCATGTGCGTGGGCGCGCGTGCTGCGTTTTACCGCAATTACTTTCACTTTCGCGGCCGCACGGCCGCTTTGCATAGCCAATAGGTCTCGCATTTGGGACCCTATAAGTATTTAGTTCTGCAACTGTTGCATGGCTAAACACTTATAAGGTCCCAAATGCGAGACCTATTGGCTATGCCAATGCTTGTTGTTGTTGGTGCTGGCCGTACATGGCACTGGGAGGTGTTTGGCGTTGAGTAGCTGCCTTGACGGACAAAAGGTGGTGCTTAGCTGGACACTGAATGCTGCGTTCCTTTTTGTTTTGGTGCTGTCATATATGATGGTGGGGCCCGCCTTAAATAACATTGGGTTTGGGGTGGGTGTAAAGCATCAGTGATCGACTACAATGGTTGAAGATCTGAAAGGCTTTCCTCCTCTGAGGCTGGTTCTGTGCTCTGTGGCTGCTCCCTGTCCCCCAGAGCTCATCAACAAGGCATATTTGTGTTGTTTCCCTTCACCCAGTAAACGCAGCATGGCTTATTATGGCAGACTTAAGTGCGCTCTGGATTGAGAGCAGAGGAGGGAGCAGGGGGGCATTATTCAAGATCCGGATTCATTGTAGGTGCGATTGGCCATGGAAGCCGAAAGGGAAGGTCTTTGATGCCTTCTGGTTCAGGCCCCCCTCCTCCCCCCATCATGATGTGTTTGGGGGGCGTGAACATGCGGGAAGTGCCACCCTAGCATGAATGACTTTTACTGTGTGGAGTAGTCACCCAGTAACATATGCTTTTGAGCATACGTTTTGCATCTTCAGAAAGCAGATGGAACATGTCTACATTCGGGGAATCAAATGCAGGAAAGCGCCTGGTAATTCCAGACATCACATATTATTCCACATTCAAGGCCTAAAAACTCATAATTGCACAATACAGGGGTGGACATACAAGCCAGAATTTTTTATTTCAGACCCGGTATTCCATTTCCCGTTGTGTCATGCAGCTCTGAATCTATCAAATGTTCAACAAGGAACACGAGTCCGAATTCTGATTTCCTACTAATAAGGACTATTATTGCCGAAGCACCCCAAAAAATTGAATTGACAATTTGGTGTTGCTATGGTGGTGCTCATTTTATTGACTTCAGAGTGATGAAAGTCTGAATCAGCGAAGAGCGCTAGTTTGCTAGTTCTTGAATATATTGTGTGATCCTGGGCAAATCATTCTATCCGATTCCCAGAACCTGTGTTCCTTCTAAATGGGACGATTGTGAGAACTCTGTTTCAGTTAATTATTTGAGTCTGTGCAGATCTCCATGATAACTTTGAGCTCGAGACCTATCCAATCTTGAATTAACCTTGACCTATGAGAGTTCTAGGTAGAACATGACAGTCTGGTTGTTTAATTTGGGGTGATCTGATGAGGGAGGTGTTTGGAATTTGGGGGATACAGAAATTAATTTTGTTCATTGTGCAATAAGGACCACTATGTTGAAGTGGGGGTGGGCGCAGCACTCAAGGTGCTCTCCAGTGAGTCACCACAGGTCTCTGCCCCCCAATTCACTCTCTTTTTTTTTCTTTACTTTAATAAGCGCAGCCCCGTCTTCACGGACACCGCGCTATGCAATGCAATAGGTGTTGCTTTTGGTATTGTAAATAACAATCTGGCACATGCATCAACAATGCCATTTGCGAGTCCTTATTAGCTCAAAATAAGGATTCGCTAATAAGGAATAGCAAAAGGTTATGCATGTAGAAATCACTTAAAAAATAGCGATTTCTAAACATTCCTTAATTGCGAGTCGCAAATTACGAGTCGCAATTAAATAATACCTCCCCATTCATTCCTATAGGCCTCTAGGCCCATAGGAATGAATGGGAAGACATTCTCAATTTGCGGTTCTCAATTAGAGAATCGTAAATTGCTCATGCAATTTCAAGGGTGCCAGGGTGTCAAAAGGACACCCTGTTGAACCCCTGAAATCTGCATATGAATACATCTTGCACGCACACATGCCCAAGGGCATGTGTGTGTGTAAAATGGAACTTTGAAAAATGCACTTTAGTGCATCTTTCAAAGTTTTTGCAAATTACCATAGAGTTCAACTTCATGGTAATTTGCTCCGCCTATTAGAAAAATCGCTATTTTTTTCCTTTAATGCATTGAATTTAAGGAATCTCATTTTGAGATCCCTTAAATGTAATCGCAATTTAAGTAATCGCAATTTAGAGATTACTTCAATTGCGATTTTTGCATTTGGGATGATGCATCCCAAATGCAAAAATACCAGTCGCAAAGGGACAGATTCTGAGAATCTGCCCGTTTGCGACCGGTTTTTGCTTTGATGCATGTGGGCCAATGTCTTTTAATTTTTTTTAAAGACATTGCCATTTACAATGTCAATAGCTCAAAATAATGTCATTGTGAGGCCTGTTGCATTGGAAATACTTGTCCTCATCAGTTCTCAAGTTTTTCTTTAAAATTATTTTTTCTGGTGTGCAAGGGAACTATGTCCCTGTGTAAGAAATTGGGTTACTGGTTGACTGGGGTGTCAGCCCTGGCCAAGAAGCAACCACAAACCTTGCCAGGGTAAGGCACAAGCAAACCCAAAAGTAACCTGTGCTCCACCCCTTGGTAGCTTGGCATAGAGCAGTCAGGATTAACATAGAGGCAATTTGTAAAGTATTTACTTCAAACAGTAATAAAGTGAAAACACCACACAAAAAGCATCCCTCACCAAGTTTGAAAAATCTAGCAAAATGCAATAAATAAAAGCAGACCAAAACAACACAAATCCTTTCTCAGTAGAACAGGAGCTATGAATTCTTAAAGAATAATGTAAAAAATAGCACCTAAAATCATTAAGGGACAACCGCGTTTATAAGGTTGCACTGGATTGGGTCAAATTGAAAAGTACAAGCTGAGCACGACGGAGCACATGTTGAATACAGTCTCAGGTTAGTCCAGCTGAAAGTTTACCTTCTCAAGTTCATTCCAAGAGTCCTGTTCACATGCGAAGATCATGGAGAGCGTTGCAAAATGCTGCCAGTGAAGTGCAAGGAGCCAGCTGGACTTGTAGGCATTGCTGGAGCTTTATCCCCTCTGCAGTTTGAAAAATAGGGCTGGCGGAGCTTCGCGCTGATTTGCGATGCGAGCAGAAAGGTCTTGGTGCGAACGAGTCCATTCACGGTCGCATAGACCCCAAAGGCTTGATTTCAGCACCTGGGAGCCACACCAAGAATCCAGGACCTGAGAGGCACCACTAGTGGGTCAAGAACTCACTGCAGCTGGGTCAAGGCACTAGATCAGGATGTCGGTGATCCTTCTATGTCCCTGCGGCTCCTTCCCCAGACCAGAGGGTAGCAGGCAGCAGGGCAGCAGTTCCTTTAGAGCAGAAGTCCAGCAGAGCGGCAATACTAGTAGGAGGTCAGAAGTCCTTCTTTCTGGCAGAGCATCCATAGGTCGAGATGTGTACTGAAGAGTTGGTGTCTGAAGTCCAGTATTTGTATATATTTGTGCCTTTGAAGTAGGGAGAAGCTTCTATTAGCATGGCCTTAACCCCTTCTGTGCCTATGACGAGCTGGACTCGTCATGGAGCACAGTCGCGCTGTGCCCATGACGAGTCCAGCTCGTCATGAGGCATTCCCTAGGGAATCCCTCTGGTGCGGGCACCAGAGGGATTCCCTTTCAACCAAAATAGCCTCGGGAGCTGGGGCAGAGCTTCCCCAGCTCCCGAGGCCCCCCCCCCCCCCTTTCACTGTAATGACGATCGGCGCGCACGTCGCGCCGACGCCATTACAGTGAAAGTGAAACTGTAATGAGCCAAGAGGCTCATTTCAGGTTTCACTCTCTACGTGCTCAGGGGGCTATCTCAGCCCCCTGAGCACGTAGAAAGACGGGAGAGGTATCGTTGGGGTACCTTTCCAATGGTACCCTTCCCCAGTGGATCCCTCCTTGGGGATCGCCACAGGAGGGCGATCCCCAAGCAGGGATCCACCCACTAGACACCAGGGAGGGGGGAGCGGCCCCTTGGGCAAGGGCCTTTGCTCCCCCCATGTAAGTTTGGCAAAATTTAGTCTTTTTGCCCCCCCTGGGGAGCAGATGGGGGCAATAGCCCCCAATCTGCCCCCCCCGGGTGGGCAAAAAGTCCACTAGACCCCAGGGAAGTTTTTTAGCAATGAAAATAGGGGTGGGGGCCCATGCCCCCACCCCACCTCCCCAATTACTACAGTCTTTCTGCCCCCCCCCTGGGGGCAGATGGGGCATTGGCCCCTAATCTGACCCTTCGGGGGGGCAGAAAGCCCACTAGCAACCAGGGATTCATTTCTACTTTTTTTTAGGGTGGTGGCTGCCCGCAAGGGGCACGCCAATGCCCCCACCCACCCGCCACCATTACAGCCTTTCTGCCCCTCCTGGGGGCAGATGGGGCACCGGCCCCCAATCTGCCCCCCCGGGGGGGGCAGAAAGCCCACTAGACCCCAGGGAAGTTTTTTAGCAATAAAAATACGGGTGGGGGCTGCCCAAAACGGGCAGGCCCATGCCCCCACCCCCCGATTACTACAGTCTTTCTGCCCCCCCGGGGGGCAGATGGGGCATTGGCCCCTAATCTGCCCCTTCGGGGGGGCAGAAAGCCCACTAACAACCAGGGATTCATTTCTACTTTTTTTTTAGGGTGGGGGCTGCCTGCAAGGGGCACGCCAATGCCCCCACCCACCCGCCACCATTACAGCCTTTCTGCCCTCCCTGGGGGGCAGATGGGGCATCGACCCCCAATCTGCCCCCCCGGGGGGGCAGAAAGCCCACTAGACACCAGGGAATAAAAAATAAAAAAAATAGAGGTGGGGGCTGCCCAAAACGGGCAGGCCCATGCCCCCACCCCACCCCCCAATTACTACAGTCTTTCTGCCCCTCCGGGGGGCAGATGTGGCATTGGCCCCTAATCTGCCCCTTCGGGGGGGCAGAAAGCCCACTAATTACCAGGGATTACTTTCTAGGTTTTTTTTAGGGTGGGGGCTGCCCGAAACGGGCACGCCAATGCCCCCAACCTCCCTCCCCACAAAAATGGCAGTCTTTCTGCCCCCCAGGAGGCAGATGGGAGCTGTAGCCCCCAATCTGGCCCCCCCTGGGGGGCGCAGAAAGGCCACTAGAAACCATGGATTTTTTTGTTTTATTAGTGTTGGTGGTAGGGCTCCCCAAAATGGGCATGACAATCCCCCCACCCCACCCCCAGAGAAACTCCAGTCTTTCCGCCCCCCTGGGAGGGTAGTTGGCGGCAGCGGCCCCTGATCTGCCCCCTGGAGGGGCAGAAAGCCCACTAGGCGCCAGCGAGTACGCAGGCTTTTTTTATGCGTGGCGGTGGGGGCTGCCCAAAATGGTCATACCAATGCCCCCACCCCCACAAAAAATAGCCACAGTCTTTCTGTGATTTTTTCAGCTAAATTTGAGGTTTGCAGGGCATTCTGGGTAAGGAAACGTTGGGGGATCCACGCAAACCATACCTCCCTGGAATCCCCCGGGTGTCTAGTTTTCAGAAATGTGTGGGTTTGGTAGGTTTCCCTAGGTGGCCGCCGAGCACCGGGCCAAAAACCCAAGTGACCCCCCTTGCAAAACCAGGTCGTTTGGAGATAGGCAATTTTCATGTCGCCTCACTACGTTTTGGGCCCTTGCCTGTCGCGGGTACTTGGGCCTCCCACACGAGTAAGGCACTGTTTTTATCGGGAGACCCGGGGGAACGCTGGGTGGTAGGAAATTTGTGTCAGCCCGGTGATGCCACAACTTTCCCACACAAAAATGTGTGAAAAAGGTGATTTTTTCAGCTAAATTTGAGGTTTGCAGGACATTCTGGGTAAGGAAACGTTGGGGGATCCATGCAAGCCATACCTCCCTGGAATCCCCCGGGTGTCTAGTTTTCAGAAATGTGTGGGTTTGGTAGGTTTCCCTAGGTGGCCGCCGAGCACCGGGCCAAAAATCCAAGTGACCCCCCCTTGCAAAACCAGGTCGTTTGGAGATAGGCAATTTTCATGTCGCCTCACTACGTTTTGGGCCCCTGCCTGTCGCGGGTACTTGGGCCTCCCACACGAGTGAGGCCCCCTTTTTATCGGGAGACCCGGGGGAACACTGGGTGGTAGGAAATTTGTGTCAGCCCGGTGATGCCACAACTTTCCCACACAAAAATGTGTGAAAAAGGTGATTTTTTCAGCTAAATTTGAGGTTTGCAGGGCATTCTGGGTAAGGAAATGTTGGGGGATCCACACAAGCCATACCTCCCTGGAATCCCTCGGGTGTCTAGTTTTCAGAAATGTGTGGGTGTGGTAGGTTTCCCCAGATAGCCGCCAAGCCCGGGGCCAAAAACTCATGGGACCCCCTTTGCAAAACCAGGTTGTTTTGTGATAGGTAATTTTGATGTCTCCTCAATTGGTTTTGGGCCCTTGCCTGACGCGGACACTAGGCCTACCCACGCAAGTGAGGTACCATTTTTCTCGTAAGACTTTGGGGAAGGCGGGGTGGGTGGAAATTTGTGGATCCACGCAGATTCCGGAACTTTCCACCACAGAAATGTAGGGAAAATGTGTTTTTTTGGACAATTTTTTAAGTTTGCAAGGGATTCTGGGTAACAGACCCTGGGGGAGGCAGTCAAGTCATCCCATCCTGGATTCCCCTGGGTGTCTAGTTTTAAAAAATGTATAGGTTTGCTAGGTTTCCCAAGGTGCCCACAGAGCTAGGGTTCAAAAACTACAGCTAGACATTTTGCCAAAAAAGGGTCATTTTTCACTGCGAAATTGAGGTGTGACCACGTTGCGTTTTGCGCCGTTTCCTGTCGCGGGCACTAGGCCGACCCACACAAGTGAGGTACGGTTTTTCTTGTAAGACTTTGGGGAACGCGGGTGGGTAGAAATTTGTGGATCCACGCAGATTCCGGAACTTTCCACCACAGAAATGTGGGGAAAATGTGTTTTTTTGACAATTTTTTAGGTTTGCAAGGGATTCTGGGTAACAGACCCTGGTGGGAGGCAGTCAAGTCACCCCATCCTGGATTCCCCTGGGTGTCTAGTTTTCAAAAATGTATAGGTTTGCTAGGTTTCCCAAGGTGCCCGCAGAGCTAGGGTTCAAAAACTACAGCTAGACATTTTGCCAAAAAAGGGTCATTTTTCACTGCGAAATTGAGGTGTGACCACGTTGCGTTTTGCGCCGTTTCCTGTCGCGGGCACTAGGCCGACCCACACAAGTGAGGTACCGTCTTTCTCGTAAGACTTTGGGGAAGGCGGGGTGGGTGGAAATTTGTGGATCCACGCAGATTCCGGAACTTTCCACCACAGAAATGTAGGGAAAATGTGTTTTTTTGGACAATTTTTTAAGTTTGCAAGGGATTCTGGGTAACAGACCCTGGGGGAGGCAGTCAAGTCATCCCATCCTGGATTCCCCTGGGTGTCTAGTTTTCAAAAATGTATAGGTTTGCTAGGTTTCCCAAGGTGCCCACAGAGCTAGGGTTCAAAAACTACAGCTAGACATTTTGCCAAAAAAGGGTCATTTTTCACTGCGAAATTGAGGTGTGACCACGTTGCGTTTTGCGCCGTTTCCTGTCGCGGGCACTAGGCCGACCCACACAAGTGAGGTACGGTTTTTCTTGTAAGACTTTGGGGAACGCGGGTGGGTAGAAATTTGTGGATCCACGCAGATTCCGGAACTTTCCACCACAGAAATGTGGGGAAAATGTGTTTTTTTGACAATTTTTTAGGTTTGCAAGGGATTCTGGGTAACAGACCCTGGTGGGAGGCAGTCAAGTCACCCCATCCTGGATTCCCCTGGGTGTCTAGTTTTCAAAAATGTATAGGTTTGCTAGGTTTCCCAAGGTGCCCGCAGAGCTAGGGTTCAAAAACTACAGCTAGACATTTTGCCAAAAAAGGGTCATTTTTCACTGCGAAATTGAGGTGTGACCACGTTGCGTTTTGCGCCGTTTCCTGTCGCGGGCACTAGGCCGACCCACACAAGTGAGGTACCGTCTTTCTCGTAAGACTTTGGGGAACGCGGGGTGGGTGGAAATTTGTGAATCCACGCAGATTCCGGAACTTTCCACCACAGAAATGTGGGGAAAATGTGTTTTTTTTTAAATTGTTTTAGGTTTGCAAGGGATTCTGGGTAACAGACCCTGGTGGGAGGCAGTCTAGTCACCCCATCCTGGATTCCCCTGGGTGTCTAGTTTTCAAAAATGTATAGGTTTGCTAGGTTTCCCAAGGTGCCCGCAGAGCTAGAGTTCAAAAACTAGAGCTAGGCACTTTGCCAAAAAAGGGTAAATTTTCACTGCGATATTGAGTTGTGACCACGTTGCGTTTTGCGCCGTTTCCTGTCGCGGGCACTATGCCTACCCACACAAGTGAGGTACAATTTTTATCGGGAGACTTAGGGTAATTCAGATTTGTAAAGGAACCGTTATTATCTATTGACTTTCGATGCATTTCTGCCTTCCAAATGAAAGATATTGTGTAAAAAAGAAGTCATTCTAAGAAATGACTGATAATTCTCATGCTAGTATGAGTATTCCCAATTTCAGAAATGTGCAAATATCTATTGTTTCTAAACTCTATATTTTGTTCCCATTTCAGAAATACATAGGTGTCTTTCATACCTATTTTTCCATGTACACATTTTTACAGAATAATTACTATATACCCGGTACATAATAAAAAACCATTGCAAGTTGCTGCTCAGTTTTTGGCTCTGGGTTCGTCGGGTTCTTGGTGAACCTACAAGTCCTATATATCCCCACAACCAGTAATGTCCAGCGGATATAATGGTATATTGCTTTCAAAGAGCTGTCATAATTAGACGAAGTTACAGGTGAAAACGTTGACACAAAATGCTGTTTTTTTCAACTAATTTTCAATTTATCCTATATTTAACTGTTAGTTTCTATAAGAAAACCTTGATGGATCTACACAAATGACCCCTTGCTGAATTCAGAATGTTGTCTTCGTTTTGAAAATGTATAGCTTTCCAGGATCCATTATTGCTTTTGTACCCATTTCTGCCATTAACTGGAAGGAGGTCAAAAGCACAAAAAATAGCAAAAATAGGCTATGTCCCAGAAAAATGCCAAAACTGTGTAAAAAATGTTGGGTTTCTGACAAAAGTCTGGTATCCCCGAAAAGCTGGGAAAATGGTGATTTCAACCTCACAAATCCTTTTTTGATAAAATTTGCAGGGAAAAACCCAGATGCTTTCATTTGCAGCCCGTTTTTCCCATTTTTCCGAAAAAAAAAAACATTTTGCTGTATTTTGGCTCATTTCTGTAACCCCTCTAGGAGAATCCACAAACCCTGAGTACCTTTAGAATTGCCATGATGTTGGAAGAAAAGGACGCAAATTTGGCGTGGATACCTTATGTGGTCAAAAAGTTACAGGGGCCTCAGCGCGCACTACCCCAAATAGCCAAAAAAGGGCGTGGCACAGGAGGGGAAAAGGCCTGGCAGCGAAAGGGTTAAAGTGTACAGATACCCTGCCTTCCTGGCCCCGGCTCCAGACTAACTACAAGGGTTATGCAGCTCTTTATTTGTAGACAGTACACAGCCTATTCAAGTATAAGGGGGATGGGCCCAGCTCCTCTGACCCATCCTGTCAGTGTTGGGCCATTCATTCACACCTAAGCTCTCCATTGTATGCGGCTGTCTAGGAGGAATACACAAAGCTACACCTAGACATGGTACCAAAGACAGACTACAGGCACCAAAAGGCAAAAAATTGCCAACTTTAGAAAAGTGGCATTTTCCGAAATGCAATTTAAAATCCGATTAGTGTATTTACCCTGCACAAAGGACCAAGTCCAACACCCCTCCTAAAACTAAAAGTTTCAAGACTTTTAGGAAATGTTCCAAACAAATGTCTGTGACAGATCCTCGCAAGAGCTGTCTCTCGTGTTTGGTTGATGACTGCCAAGTCCTACAAGGATTATGCCCTTAGGAAGCCAATGGAGATCCAGGAAGGCAATGTGAAACTATACATTACCAAACATGACCTGTTCCCACGCTAGAGGACATTCCTGCAACAAGTCATTGGCAAGGTCCAAGTTTTTAGGTAAGTCGAATTTGAGCCAGGACCACAAAAAGATCATGCAGGATTCATCCCAGTCATGCTGCTCTCAACCTGAGATATCCAGAGGATATCAGGGTACCTTGCAGTCGTGCTTTCGGTCACCAGCTGAAGAGCAGATTTCGCAACTGATTCCGATGTACAATGAGTTGTTGGGTCCATCAGTGATGCTGTAACAAATTAAGGCCATGAGAAAGTCCATGTTGTGAATGTATGGCACCTTTCTGACTCCCTCTAGTGCACCTTTAGACCCCAAGGATCCATGGATGCCTCCAAAAAGGATACAGTCAGTGTTTCGCCCTCAGAGGTATCTGAGTCTCCGGAACTCACCTCAAGTACATCTCTGACACGAGAGACAGCTTCCAATCTGGCACCAAAATCCACAATTCCCCCTGCAACTATGACGCAAGGACTGACCCCTGCAGAGGATGAATATAGTATAGTCTGACTATGTGCCAAATCCATTTCAGCCCTGACCGAGGCCGCATCTTGAAATCATACCGATGCACCCTGTCCGAGTTCATTCTGACTCACACAGAACCTTGCTTGTCTCTCACAGTCACACCCCAGTGCTCCAGCAAGTTACTGGTCAGACTCTTATAAGCGCTAACCAGCCTCTGGAAATGACATTGGTGACAAAGGGAAGTATTTTTCCCAGCATTTTCGCACACTTCCAGCCCCCTCTGGTGCGCTTTCAGGCCCCAAGGATCTGTGGAGGCCTCCAGTCAGTATAACACCGGTGTTTCCACTCTGCGCCATTTATGCCTTCAGAAACCACCATGGGTTTTGCTCTGACACCAGATAGGACTTCCATTCTGGCACCAAAATCCATGTTGAATCCTGCAACATCACTGACAGGATTCACCTGGCCTCGGTTCAGTATGACTCTGACAGAACTTCGACTGTTTCCTAAAGCCACATGGCAGTACTCCAGCAACATTTTAGTTCAGTTCAGAGCCTACCAGCGTTTGGGGACGACAGGGTTGATGAGTAATATCCCCAGCATTACGTTGATGAAAATCTGTATCTGGATTTGCAATATGCCGGCGGGTTAGACACTTTCCCAGATAATGGGTTGTGTTCTCACCCTGGACCACCAAAGGAAGAGAGTGCCTCCTTTGTCTTGTTAATGACACTTGCAGTAGAAGTTTGGACATACAACTCCCTACCTTAGAAGTCAAAAGCAATTTACTAACAGAGGATTTGCATCCAGTACAAATTGCTCTGAACCATTACTTCCATTTAAGGAAGCCCTGACTGACACCCTTGGGGGCACCTGTTTAAGCCCTGATCCTGTCCTCAAGTTAACATGCTGTTTGCCAGATCACACAGCGAGGCATCAGGAAACTCTGATTTTTTAAATGCAAAAAACGACCCCAGAGAGTTTGGTTCTTCAAGCTTCCACCAGTAGGGTGAAATCCAATTCCTTTCCCACGGCCCCTTCTGACAGAGTTGCAACATCTTGAATTTTTCTGAAAGGGGATGTTTTCCTCAGCCATCCTAACCTCAATCAATGCCAGCTGACCATTGATGAAATATGCCCATGCTTTATGGGACATGGTTGGCGAGATATTGCCTGCTGTCTGCATGTGTTTCCTTCTGTGACCTTAGTGAAGCCACAGTGGAATCTTTAGTTGTTCCTTACTTTCCACATGGGAATGCCAATCGAACCCATACATCGCTGTCCATTATGTCATCCGACACTGAAGACTGTTTATTATCACGATGACCATGGCTCACCGTGTTAGAATAGTCCAAGCTCTGTTGGAGCAGCCTTATTATACCAATTTCTCCAAATTGGTACAGCGGACCATGACGTTGTTTTTGTCTAAAGGTGTTACTGCATTTCATGTTGGACAATCCCTCATTTTATAGGAGGATAGACTCCATTGGCTGGTCCCCAATGAGCCCTTAGCTTTTACATTGATCGCATCATAGACCATTGGTTGAATGATCAGTTCTATGTAGAGTTTGCTGGGGTAAAGGAAGGTAAGGCAGTGCAGATGAGGACTCTGTCAAGCTGAATTGTCATCTGCATCAAAATTTGCTACGCACTGGCCAAGAAGCAGCCCCTGGAGAGTAAGCGTTCCCATTCTACCTGGGCCAAGGCTGCTAGCACTGCGCTCGCTGATTGCCTTTCTTTGACATCTGTGTGGTGGAGGCATGGGCATCAGTACACACGTTCACGAAGCACTACTGCCTTGGCAGCCAGGCTCCACAGGAAGGGCATTTTGCTTATTTGGTTCTGCAGGACTTTTTGATTTAAGCTATTCCACACTACTTTGGGAGTGATTGCTTGGAGAATATTCTAAAAGTGAAGAATCTGATTTCAAAAGTATCCATCATAGGATCAAGTTAGTTATGTATGGTAGAGCTCTTTGTGGTGGACAATCGACCTAACCACAGATTCCTCACGCCGTTCCTCCTCCCCGTTCTGCAGAATGGTCTCCTTTCTAATCTAAAAACGTCCCAACTTTAGACTCGGGACATTGGTATCATGGAATATTGTTTGACAAAGGCGCAATCAAGAAAGAAACTGACGTCAGTGCACAGATGCAACACATATATGCAGCTCCGTTCATCACTCCCAGATTAGAACAAAGAGGTTGCAGAATGCCACCTACCAGCGTACAGGAACAATTATGCTCAAGTCTTCTTGATCTAGTCTTGCACCTGAGGATATTCTAAAGGTGAGGAATCTGTAGTGGGATAAAAACTCCTCCAGAAAGAGCGTTACTGTGTTTGTTTTACTGAATGAACTCAATTGCAAAATATTAAGAAAAGTAAACATTTGAAAGATGTATAGGAGCAATATTATTTGAAAAATTATAACTGCAAATTTTCAAGAGAACATTTATTTCCAGACACAGTTTTATTGAACTTAAGAGACAAAGCCCATTTTGTATGTAAGTAAATTTAGCGTTTTCTGTTCAGGAGGATTTTTCTGGCAAAAGCAAAGACCTTGAACATTTTTTTAATTTTATCTATTCTACCTGCTCAGGCAACTTATGTTGCCAAGTTGATTTGGTTATCACGTTTTCTACAGGAGAGAAAAGCAGACCAGACTCATTGTCAGTGAAATTGCTCTCCCATCCTGTTGTAAAAGAAGCGCTCTTGTGATTTGGCACCCTATGATGACCCTCAACTACCACCATTTTAACTGACTTTACTGTGTTATTTTGCCCTAACCTTAATGTAGGACGATTCTGCATATGCCTGCTTCTGTTCTTTACTGTAACCTTGCTGTCTTTCAGTGGAAGCTGTCACATTGTAGAACAGTCTTGCCAAGAACAGAAGGTGTGGGATGTGCATTTAAAGGCGTGAGAGGGAGAGAGAGGTGTGGAATGTACTTTTTAGTCTTGAAGTGCAGTGTTGTGAGTGGTGGTGCACACATGTGCTCGGTGTTGTACATTGAGAGATAAAGTATGTGATGGTATAAGCAGTTGTGCAGAAATGTGTATGGTGTTGCTTGGGTTATGTGAATAATGAGTTCTTACTATTGGCTTTGACATTGCTTCATGTCATCTTGTTCTTTGACTTTTACTATTGGCTTTGAAAGGGCCTCATGTCTGACTTTGCCCTGTTTCTCTGCGTGCACACCAGTGCTTGCAAGTTGTTTGGGTTATTCATATTCAAGGTCTTGCTGTTTTCCTGAGCGGTTGTTTTTTGTTTAATGTACTCTGGAAGGCCTTGTGAGAGCTTCGTCAAGATAGAGGCTGGAAGACGTGAGAATGGAGGAAGGGATGTGAGAGCTCCTTACTGCCATGGGGATGCTTGCTTGGTCCTTGGCCAGTTCTGGTAAAATTCCTCTGGCGCTGGGTGGAGGTCTTTCGCAAATCTTCTAGTGTGTTTAAAGCTGAGGGTTGCAGACTGAGAAACTGGGAGTTTGGAATCCGAGCGAGGGCAAACGTGTCTATCTCGGAGTGACTCTGATAGCTAAGCTCTGAACCCCCCAGCTGTGAACTCCCCCGGCCAGAAGTGGGCAGATGCAGTGTTTGCACCAGGTGATGTATTAAGTTTTGGTTATTGCCATTGTGATGTTTAGCCAGTGGCTTTGATCATTTGAGGTGTTTTCTTTGTGGTGTGGGAGGTGCACATCCAGAGTAATCATCTGCTGTATATATATGTATATCTTTCTGATCTCTTGCAGGGCGTCCAGTATATCTCATGATATTTGCTGCTTGTTCATTAATCAGTATTATTCATGCATTTAGATTATAGTTTGCTACATATATTTGAATCTTGTGCATTTGGCATCTGAGACAGCATTTGTTTAGAGAGCACTGTGTGATAAACCCCAAGCCTTATTCTAAAAGAGAGAGTCCCTGCATTTTATTTTACTTGTTCATTTAAGCGTTTGATACTAATGAATCTACATTTACTGATATATTTGGTCTACCATTCATTAATAAACTTGTGTGCGTGTTACTTTACCTAAATTTTCTTTTTTTTTTTTACCTTGCCTTAAGGAAGTGCTGGGTCTTGCCATGCCTTTTGGGAGTGTTGGGGTTTGGGTGTGTCCTTTCTTGTGAAAAGCAGATTTATTACACACCCTCGCAGCTCCACCATTAATTGAGACCTCTCCTGAGCCTCTGCACTCCCGTAGTGTTGGTGTTTGAGGCCCTCCTCCACCCGCAGGTTATACCTGCGCCTCATCCCTGGTGGTCCTGTAGACCTCTGACTCCTTTCTCTCGCTCTGCTTTCTGCCCCTTTCTACTTATTTTTTACCCTTAAGCTTTTTCACATTTCACTCTTTATAGCACTTTTCTTCTGCTTTCTGCTCCGTTTCACCCTTTATTCTCCTCACCCTTTTACTCTTTATATCTTTTTCATTGCTTTTTTCACCCTTTTACTCTTTACATTGTTCCTCTTCTTTTGATCGCTTGCTTTCCCCCGTTTTTCCCGCCGCTACTGTTCCTGCGGCCCCTCCCTCCTGCGCGACCAGCCCTAGCCAGCTCCCCTCCCAGCTCCTACCTCCCCGCTGTCCAACCCTCCCCGACCCCTTCTTAATTGCGGCAGCTGCCAAAGGCAAGCCCGTCTGTACCCGTCCATGACCTGACCGCGATCAGTGCCAGGAACCCTGGACCTCCGCACCGCCAAGGCTACAACTCAGCGGCACTCCACTCACTCAACCCAGGCCGCAACAACAACTGCAAGCTAGCATCACCAGCTGACACCCACGGACCCTTCAGCTGTCACCACTGCCGGCACACCTGCAGCACCGCCAGGAACACGGACCCAGCACAACATGCCCGCAAGACCACAACCGAACCGAAGACCCTGCAATGCATCCTCCTCAACGTCGAATCCCTCCACAAACCCGCCACCGAAATCTGGGACCTCCTTGACATTACCACCCCTGACATAGCATTCTTCACCGAAACCTGGACCAACACCACCTCGGGACCGGACATCGCCATCGCCATCGCTATTCCCCAACGATACAAGATCTCCCGGAGGGACCTCCCCACCCGCCCGGGAGGAGGAATCACTATCGTCCACAAACACAAATCCACCCTCCGTCTGAGCACACTCCCCGCCAAACCCACAGACCTGATGGAACACCTACACTTCAAGATACAGGCCAGCCCTACCCCCACCCTCCTAGGAACTCTTTTCTACCGACCCCCCCAGACCCCACGGACCTTTCACCAACTCCATCACGGACATCATCTCCCTGCAAGCCATCGCATCCACCAACTACACCCTGCTGGGAGACCTCAGCTTCCACCTCGACAACAAACTAGACCCCAACACCACATCCCTACACAACATTGGACTCCGCCAGATCATTACCAAACTCACACACTCAGCAGGACACACCCTCAACCCCCTCTTCACAACAGGAAACTCCATCACTTTAAGCCACACCACCGAACTCCAGTGGACAGACCATCGATGCATCCACTTTACCTTCAGAACACCTACCATCCACAGACACCAGCCCCTGCTACCACGAAGAAACTAGACCAAAATCACCGATGACCAGCTCACCTCCTCACTCGGCAACTCCACCTCAACCACCCCAGAAGACGATGACCCCAACACCAGAGCCCGAACTCTGCACAAAAGGATCTCCGACAGCGCAAACACCATAGCCCCCTCAAGTAGAACAACAACACACACGTCAAGAGAGCCAGATGCTTTACCACTGAACTTCGAGAGTCCAGACGCATGTGCCCCCACCTCGAAAAGGCCTGGAGGAATTCCAGATCCACAGAAGCCCACAACAACTTCAGAGCCCACCACCAACACCCACCACCAACTCATCAGAGATGCGAGAAAAACAGCAATCGAAGACAGAATCTCCACACACACGCCCCACAGCAAAGAACTCTTCAGCATCATCAAGGAGTTCACCCAACCTACCAGCGAGTCTACTGACATACCTCCCTCACAAGACCTCTGCAACAAACTCCGCAACTTCTTCCACCACAAAATCAAGAACATCTACGACAACTTCGACAAAGACAACCAACACACTGAACCCTCACATGCCACCCCTGACACCCTGAAGCCAACGATTGACAGCTGGACACCCCTCACCACCGTAGACACACTGAAGACGATGAAGTCAATCCACTCCGGGGCCCCCTCAGACCCCTTCCCCCACCACATCTTCAACAGAGCCGCCGACACCATCGCACCCATACTTCGTCACAACATCAACCGCTCCCTGGCGAACGCCTCCTTCCCCAATGACTGGAAACACGCCGAGATCAACCCCCTCCTGAAGAAGCCCTCGGTGGACCCCACCCACCTCAAAAACTACAGACCCATCTCCCTGCTCCCGTTCCCAGCGAAAGTCATCAAGAAAGCTATCAACAGCCAACTCGCCACCTCCATCGAAGAGCACAACATCCTCGACTCCTCCTAATCTGGCTTCAGAAAAAACCACAGCACAAAAACCGCCCTCCTCATCACAACAGACGACATCCGCTCCCTTCTGGACAGAGGAGAAACAGTAGCCCTCATCTTCCTCGACCTCTCAGCGGCCTTCCACACAGTCTCCCACCGCACCCTAACACACAGACTCCGCGACGCAGGGATCCGGGACAAGGCCCTCGACTGTATCCCCTCTTTCCTCTCCGGCAGAACGCAGCGAGTCAGACTCCCTCCTTTCCCCTCGGACCCTACTCAACCACATGCGGGTCCCTCAGCCCCACGCTCTTCAACGTCTACATGGCTCCTCTTGCCCCCGTTGTCGGAACCCATGGACTCAACATTGTGTCATACGCAGACGACACCCAACTCCTCCTCTCCCTATCCAACGAACCCAACGCAGCCAAACACAACTTTCAAGAAGGCATGGAAGCTGTTGCCAAATGGATGAAAAGCAGCTGCCTACAACTCAACACTGACAAAACAGAAGTACTCATCGTGGGCCCACACCGACCCCTGGAACAACACCTGGTGGCCCCCTGCCCTCGTTGAAGCCGACCCACGGACCACGCACGCAACCTTGTAATCATCCTGGACTCCGAGCTCAAAATGAACCTCCAGATCAACCCTGTTGCATCCTTCTGCTTCCACACCCTCTGCCTCCTACGTAAGACCTTCAAATGGATCCCCCTCGAGCACAGAAAGACCGTCACTCACGCCCTCGTCACCAGCAGACTCGACGACGGCAACGCACTCTACACCGGAATAAACAAAAACCTCACCTGCAAGCTACAAAACATCCAGAAAGCCGCCGCAAGACTGGTCCTCAACCCGCCAAGACACTGCCATACCTCCCAGCACCTGCGCACACTCCACTGGCTCCCCATCGAGGCTAGAATCAGCTTCAAGATTCTCACCCACGCACACAAAGCCCTCCACAACACCGGACTAGCATACCTGAACAACCAACTCAAATTCCACGCACCCCAAAGGACCCTACGATCAGCCCAGCTCTCCTACGCCGTGATCCCCCGCGCCAGAAAGACCAGATCAGGAGGCCATTCCTTCTCCTTCCAAGTGGCCAGAGCCTAGAACGCCCTACTACTCCACCTCAGACAACATCACTCCCCATCTTCACGAGAAACCTCATAACTTGGCTCTTCGACAGACCCCCCTCCTTGATGAACTGGAAACTGCACCTCCCCTCCTCCCCAGCGCCTTTAGACCCTTACGGGTGAGTAGTCGCACTTAACAAACTCGTGATTGATTGATTGATTGAAGTTTTATGTAAATACTCTGAGGTTAACAATTTTCTCTATAATGAGTGTAAAGATTTATTTTGGCAAATTAATTGAGCATTCACACAGGCCCTTGTTCAGGTGGGAATAAATGTATACTGAAAAGTATACTAAGTAATAGACTGAAAAGAATAAATAATTACCTATAACATTAACATCTATTACTTTCTCATTTCCAATGAGAGTTTCATTAAAAGCATAGATAACGATGAGAGTCTAACATATTAAAGTCCAGGGGAGAAAGGAAAGCGACTTTCAACATTCTGAACAAAACCCTCTAATGTCTTCTTGGTGAATGGTTTAATTATATTTGATGCTGTAAATTGTGTGTTTATTCCTTTTAATCCACAGCATAACATATAAAATACCCAGTCATGCAGGAGAAGTGAAAGAATGGTTTATCAATAAAATTGTGTGTATGTGCTTTCCCTTAATAATAACAAGAATTGACAAAGTAAATACATCTGGCTTTAAAGTACCAACACCTTTAAACAAGGGCATTCACAAATTCTATTTGCATACGTTGAGTACACAAATACTATCAATCACATTAAAACCTACCCTATTAGATTTGACAATACCCGTCCTACTCGGGGTGACAAATGAAAAAACAACAGTTGATGGACAGAATGCAGAACAATGTCATACATTCACCCCAGTACAGAGATCTGGGCCTAAATCCATCGTTTTTTTGCTCACAATGCCATTCCAGTTTGAACCCAGCCAGCGATGGCCCGTATAGGGCGTGTTACCGGGGCGGTGACGTGGGGCAGAGGAGGGTCAGGGTGGGGAGTTGCAAAATGCGGCATACGGCCGATTGCAGGTAAGTTACGAAAAAAATAAAGAAAACTAATTTTGTTGCGCGCGCTGCATCGCATTTGGCGATGCTGCGCGCGCAACGAAATTCGTTTTTTTTCCGTAACTTACCTGCAATCGGCCGTATGCCGCATTTTGCAACCCCCCACCCTGCCCCTCCTCTGCCCCACGTCACCGCCCCAGTAACACGCCCTATACGGGCCGTCGCTGCACCCAGCCAAATGCAAATCAGTCTTGACCCTGTGCCTCATGGGAACAGTCCAGCCCAAACTGCCAAGCCAGGTCCTCCCTGAACTGGAAACAAGCATCCTAGGACCAGTTTCGGGGTTTCACCCCTCTTCCGCCAGGATAGCTTGATTCCAGTGGCATGGAGAGCACGGGACTCACGTCTGAGCATACTCGTCCCATTCGAGGTGACAAATGCAAAAACAACAGCCCATATCCAGTGTTTTCTCAAGTACTTCTCCCTTGTGCAGGGGTTTTTAAGTCAGGGTGAAACATTCTGGAAGGTAGGCACCTTTACCCAATCCTAGGTGCCTGCCCTACTCCAACCCTCCTGTGGAGCATTCTGGGATATATTATCATGGTGGCCTCAAGTGGTCAATTTAAAAGATCTTCTCTTATTGTTTCACCCCCACCCCGAGTGTCACAGCTGCCTGATCCACCAAATATTCAAAAGGGAGCCACTTGTGTGTTTGACTCCAGAGTTTTGGCCTTCCCCCTGTTTCAGTGGGCTGGAGCTTGTCCTGACAAGTTACAGTGTAAACAGTTAAAAAGACATAACACTTTCTTACCCACCTCATCCTTTCCCAGGAACTAGCTATGTTGTGCGAGGAGACCTTTGACCCTCTGCTGGCCAGCAAAGGATTAACTGGCCGACTAGGGGGAATGAAGGCCTGAAATCTAATTCTGGCTGAGCCAGCTAAATTTGATAATTCTCATAGTGTTCTAAGTAGCACAGTTACCAGTGGACCTGCACTCAGTGTACCTGTTTCCCCAAGATTGATACCTGATCAGTATTACTAGGCTTAAATATGGCAAACTGTGTGGTGGGACAGATTTCCCCCATAAGGAATAATGCAGTGAGTAAATACCCTTTCAGTAAGCACTACAGAGCTACACTATGAATGACCACTTACACTATAAGGTCAACACCGCATCAGCACCAATCCCTGAAGGGTCCTCTCTGCAACAGGCTACCTGTGGGGACATACTGGGCTAAGCTAGATGGTAGTCTCACACGCTCAGCCTGAACGAGTGCACATGTGCGTGTTCACATTTTGGCTTGTAAACAGCCCAGAGCTACGTACCCAGCTGTGCAGCACTGCCCTTATCTTAAAAGGGGAACCTTGGCTGTTAACATTCTGTCCATTTCCATAGGGTTTCTTGTGAGGGGGACTCAGGAAGTGAGACTCATTCACAGTAAAAGTCTGAAACCGGGTAGTCAAGCAAGTGAAACGTCTGGGGGATATAATGCTCAGAACCCATTTCTTACATTATTTATTAGAAACAAAGTTAACATAGAAAAAAAAAATGAAAGCTACATGAATGGACCAAATATTTCAGGAAGCAAGTGTCAGGAGAAGAAAGGCTCAGAACTAGTTCAAATGAATGACTGAAACATCCCAGGGTTAGTAACGGAACCAGAGAGAAATATAAAAAGAGGACCCACATGCAAAGTAATGAATAACAAAACAACAACAATATTTTTGTGCTTCGGGACAGTAATCTAGATTCAAGAACATTTTCAGAAGTGTTAGCTTTTAAAGAATCTTTAGCAGCACTGTTTATGAATTATAGGGACTGTTGGAAACTATAGGCCCGATTCCGATGGCTGGCAGAAAGCCAGCTGACAGGTATAGTCGGAGGCTTTCTGCCCAACATCAATGGTTTCAATCTGACCGCCATATCACAATATTGGCAGTCGGAGGGAAACTCGTGAGGGGATTCCGCCCCACTTCCGACGGGCTCACAGATGTCGTCGGGGCGGCTGGCAGAATGGTAACTCCATAATGACCGCAGAGCCAGACTCGGTTTCGACATTGAGATTATGATGTCGCTTTCCACCTGCCCTTTCATGGCGGTCCGTTTGTCATGAAAAGGCATGCGGAAAGTGATTTTGGGGGCACCTAGCAGGGCCTCCTTCCCCCTGGCCCTCGGCTATGGGGCAAGGGGGGGGCACCTATAGTGCCGCCCTAAATATCCCTGCACCGTGTGTCAGGCACCACATGGTGCCTGACACACGGTGCTGGGATGTTTGTAAACATCCATTTTTCAATTGCAGCTTGTGCTGCAGTCCTTTTCCACCCACCGCACAAGCTACAATTTAAAAATGGATTGGCCTATGGTGGGCGGTTTCATTCTGCAATATTGTCGGTCAGACGCTCATCTGACCAACATCATAATTAGGCCCTAAGTGACTTCTTTTTGTACAAAATTAATGGTGTATGATATGATCTGTACTGATCAGTGAAAAAACATGGATTCTTATCAGGGACCAGTGGCGTTCCACCCTGGGTGGCATGAGTTTTGGGGGTGGCAGCCTCCCCCCACTCTTACCTGCGGCTGTGTGGGACAGCGGTCGCAGGACCCCCTGCTCTTCATACGGTCGTCAGGCGACGAACGCAGTGACCGCCACAGGCGGTACAACAGCTAGCCACACCACTGTCAGGGACAAATGTAAATATATTGGTTTTCTATTCAATCTATATACCAAGCGTGACCGCTACTCTTCTTCTGGCAAAATCTAAGAGGGCTCAACAGGGTCCATTAAGATCGCGCCTTTAGGACGAGCTAAGGATTTCGAACCAGTTAAAAAAATCTGACTACGAGGTTCTGATAGAACAACCACAAGGAAGGGTGGGATTCAGTTCAAATTGCTAGTAAAAAACAACAACATCCCAGCTTTATTGCCAGTGACAACTCATCCTGTCACACTTTAAATCTTATCAACATTTTACTAACCCCTTATGGCCCATATTAGTCGCAACCCTGGTTAAGAGAGGCAACACAATTTCAATTTCAATTGCAAGAGCAAACTTTGGGGTGGACAACAGCAAAAATGGAAATATACCCGCTCCTCCATGAATTGCCCTTTTTGTCCTAATTGAAAGGAATCACCGGCCTCCCTAATCTGCTGCAGCAGAAGTTTAACTAAGGAGCACTAGGGATTCCTAATCCCATCATTTAGACACTAAACTATCCCAAGCAACGACAGAATGCGTTAACCCATCGGATATGTATCTGGCCAATGGTTTCCTCACATTTTTAAAAGTGATTCTTTCTAAATTTCTATCAGTTTAACGCATAATGGCCGAATGAACTGCCAGTTCCCCAGTGACAGACTATTTATTCTAGTCCTTATCATTTTAGGTTTTAATATCCAACTTTTTTTTACCATTTTGTAATGAATGTTCTCATGTGCCATATTTTGTGACGGTTTTATTACATATACAATAAACTATTTTTCTTTTCTCCTGTTTTTTCTCTATGTTCTTGATTCTATAAATTGATTTCTGGTCTGCGAACAACTGAATACAAGACCGAAACTCTGATGACAGTTTATCAGCCATGCATATGTACCTTTTTTGAAAAAGCACACCCGCTTGTTAAAGTAGCATTAATTACTGAAATCAACTCCTTGAAGCAAGCAGAAATAAATAATACTATGGATACTCATTAAAGAATTTTGGAGGTGTGTGTTTGCACCCAAAGGACACAGAGATCAAAGTGTTTTGAGGGGCCGGGGTTGGAAGTTTCTCTCTATTAGCATAACATCAGCGGCGGCCTGCACAGATCAGAGGTAGAGGGACAGGGGCAGGAAACAGGAGGGGGGAGGACGCGGGGGAAGCGGGTTTTAGAAAAGAAAAGAAAAGAAACAAGCATTTGCAATGCAATAGGTCTCGCATTTGCAAAAGTTTGAGCTATTGGCATTGTAAATGACAAACCTTTTATCTATGTATTGGTTTTGAAAACAGATAAATAAATGGCATTGTCATTTACAATGCCAATAGCTTAAACTCTTGCATTGTAAATGACAATGCCTTTTATTTATTTATTTTTTTAAAACATAACTAAGCGCATTGTTATTTATAATACCAATAGCTCAAACTAATGTAAATGCGAGACCTATTGCATTGCAAATGCTTTTTTTTTTACTTTGCTTATCTGATGGCAATAAATATCCAGCATAGTGAAACACTAATTTAAACGCTGACCCTTCTTCCCAAGACCAGTTCCTGCAGAGTCTCCCAAATAATTACTGGCTCTTATCTGTACTGGATATTTGTCGTTCCTTTTACACCCTTTTGTGGGACACTTGTTTTAGGGGCTGGGGGGGACTACTAAAAATGTCAGGGGGGGGTCTAATTCTTCCAACAATAGGCAGAGTGGAGATGAACGGGTGAAAAAACAACAAAGCCTCGTTAACACGTAAATGGTTCTAAAAACGCGGCACCACAAATTGACATTCCCAGCTCCAGATTGCACGGATCGTATGGTAGACTTACCAAGATTTACACTGGGGCATCTCCAGATTGCACGGATCGTATGGTAGACTTACCAAGATTTACACTGGGGCATCTCCAGATTGCACGGATCGTATGGTAGACTTACCAAGATTTACACTGGGGCATCTCCAGATTGCACGGATCGTATGGTAGACTTACCAAGATTTACACTGGGGCATCTCCAGATTGCACGGATCGTATGGCAGACTCACAGAGATTTACACTGGGGCATCTCCAGACTGCACTGACCCTATGGCCCACTGACAGAGGCATGCACTGTCTGGAGCACCTCATATTTACATGACTCTAACAGGGAACTCACCAAAACTTGCACTGGTGCAACTCGAATTTACATGGGTTTTAGGCACACTCACACTCAGGCATCCACTGGAGCCACTCTGGAGATATCTGTTGTCTCTTGGGTGCAACTATTATATCACTACGGTAAAAGCAAGCTGAGCACCTTTTTAAAGTTGTAGAATAATTTATCACAAAAAGTGCATTCTATTTTAGAAATCTTGCAGAGAGAAAACCGAGAATCCGACAGAAGTCAGCAAAGAGCTCAGAAGCCCTCGAGAGCAGCTCCCTCCGATGACAGAGGTACACTCCTGCAGCAAACTCTGTTATTGTCTTTGTGCAGGACTTTAACTTCAGGTTTAGAGATCTGAAGTGGGATAAATCATAAAGGAGGGCTGGATTACTGACGCGGCTGTCGATTACTTTTGGGCATTTTCACCAATGCAATTATCACCAGCAAAAGTATGGGGCAGTGGTTGACGAGCCAATTGGCTCACAGTGAGAGACTGTGAAGCTGTTGATACTTTTCCAAGCCATAAAGCAGCTCGAAACTATTTAGTTCCAAGAGCAGCACTATACGAGTGCAAGTTCTTTCCTCCCTTCATCATTTATTTATTCATAAGAGGGACGCGAGAGACGGCTGGGGGCGGAGGCAAGTTAAATGAAGATTAAGAGGTAGCCATAAAGAGGGGCAGTGCGAGAGAGAAGAAGAAAAGAAGAAAGAGGGAGAGAGAGAAGGAGAAAAGAATAGAGAGAGAGAAAGACAGGAGTTCTAAAGCTACAGGGGCAGAAGGGGGGAGATAGATATGGAATAATAAAGAAACTCAAGCACGACGACGGAGAATATTAAACAATGAAAGAAAGAGACGTGGAGAGGGAAGAGGGAGACAGAGAGAACGATGGATGGAAAGAAAGACAGAGTCCGAAAAACGAATCAAGAAATAGGGTTTAGTTGTTTATAAACAGGGACACTTGCAATTATGTGGCTAAAGAAGACTAAACTATACCACATACGGCATATTCTATGTCAGTATTATTTACAGACCACGATTTCGAGGGGACGTGTTTGTGAGTCATGCAAATTAGTGCTCACAAGCCGAGCATAAGATACCTTTTTGAAATCGTATTATTTCATCAAACGCAGCATCAAATCTCTGCTAATTTGAGCTATTTTCTCTATGCTGGATTCCTCTCCTTCCCTGCCACTCGCACCCTTTGCTTTCATTCTTCCTTCCCTCCTCCTTCTACTGATCCCCTGATGTCAGGATCCCACCGCGCTGGGATTGGACCCAACCGCGGGCGTTGCCTGGTAACGAAGGGGCTTGTGTGGCCGAAGCAACGCTGGAAGTGGAGGAGGCACGGGACGTCTCTTGGCAACCAGGCTTATGTGCTTCCCCCCCTGTCGCCGCCGAACACTGTATCTGGAGCCGGGGAGCAGCGAAGGAAGAAAGCTGCTTAGCCCGGGGCCGGCGCCGAAAACGGAGACTCCTTTTCAAAGGTAATCGGAGCCGAGTGGCATTTCAGGTGCTGACAGTACCAGTTTACTCGGTACCCATGCGCTGGTTGCCATGACAATGGCACAAGCAAAACAAGAAAAAGAAGATGGCGTCGGACTGTCCACTATCCGGAGGTACGCGTGCACGTACGCGTGCATGTTTACCTTTGGCTGAATGGCGAGGGCAGCCATCTTTGTCCATCCAGAGGAGCTTTGGCTGAATTGATTGCAAAAGGTACTCGCAATGGCGAGAGCAGCGCATGCTCTGCTTTCGCCAGGCGAGACCTAAAAACTTACCTTTTTGCCGCTTCCTCGCCGCATCTCTCCTCTGTAGTCCCTCACTCGGCCTGAACAGGAAGCACACCCAGGCTCCCAGTCAGCCAATCACAACGCTGCCTTAGCAGTATTGTGTTTGGTCTGAGCGATGTGGTTCGGTGCTCAGACTCTGACTGGGAACCTATGCATGTTCTCCATGCAGGCTGTAATGCAGCCTGCATGGAGAACATGGGAAGTGCACATGACTGCCAAACAGTCATTGCGTACTTAGGAGGGTGCTACCCCCCTCCCTTGCCCTGCTCTGTGGACACAGCAGCTCCACAAAGCTGCCGGAAGTAGGACAAAATAAAATGATAACGTGAGTTATAATTTTTTTTCCTTTTATTTCACTGCTAAAAAGCAGTGATGCGAAGCACTTCCGCCCTAGCAGAGGAGCCGCCACTGCATAACATTAGCCTTCATTACCGAACTGTCAATGACATGGCTGCGACAGACCCATCACTTTTTCTTGTCTTTTCGCCCTCATTATTCCCCTTAAATAGCTTAAATAGTCTCTGCGGAATGTAGAAAGTGGAGTTCCGATGGGTCCACATTTCTCGTGTGAGTACATGTATGAGTTTGGTAACTCATTGAAGGACACAAAATTGCTTCCATATTTTAAGCTAATGTCTAACTTATGGGAATGGTATGACAGATGACTGGTATATCATGGATTGACTTTAACTACGAGAAATTCCTACACAGTTAGGTTTATGCAATAAGCAAAACAGAAATCCACCACCTGCCATGGCATGAACAGAGTTACTGCCGTTCTAAGTGGTTATAAACCCGAACATGATACCTGAGGTTCAAACCTTTCTAAAACATTTGCATTTAATTTTTTGGTCGAGCCTAGATTAAGCGCATATGCGCTGCTCTGAGAGAGATGATGTAGCTACAATATGGGCTATAACCAAGTCCATCGCTTGCCATTGGTTCTTTATTGTGCCATTCTGAAATGCTGGCTTTGTATTGGTGTATTGTTTTCCATTGTCCTGCCTATGGGTGCGTGGTTGACGTCCAGGTGATTTCACTCATTGCTTATTTTGTTTGGCCATCCAACGCTCACGGATTCCTACTGGCCCAGTGCCAGAGGGTCCCCTCTCCTGTCTTGGAATGTTCGTCAGCCAAAACCCCGCCTCCTCCCGCTGGCTGCTTCACGCTCACAGGAGTTTGGCTCACACTCGGGCCAGCCTGAGCTTGCCAGCATAGCAGCAGCTGCCTTGTTTTTTCTGTGCACTCTGGGATTTGAAGTCCTGTTTATCCCAGTGGAAAATCGGGCTACAAGTCTCAGAATGCTAAGAAAAATAGCCACAGAGGTGCAAAACTATGGTACTGTAGGACGTGACCGACTGCTGCATGCCAATGAAGGAGAGACACAGTGGTGCCTCTCCTCATACTGCCCCAGCCTCTATCAGAGGTATCACTGCTGCAATAGGAGAAAGGCAGAAAGCATATCAACACAGTGCTTTGCCGGGAATGAGCAGCGCGTGCAAAGCTCTCGCTCCCATGGGAAGACTCACACATCACAGGAAGTCCACGGAACTTCACCGGCATGCAGTGGCTACAGGCACTTATTTTCAGCAGATCATACATGAACCTAACCTCATAACCTAACCTCATACATGCTCCTCGCCTCTGAGACTTATAGTGAACAAGAAGGGGACTCTTTACCGCATTACTTTCACTTTCGCGGCCGCTTGTTCTGATAGCCTCGTCTTCATGCTTGGTAGCGATGACCTTGTTCCTACTTTCTCCCAGCAATGGAAAAATCAATAGAACAGGATTTAATGCCATAAAAACGTTTGTACATGCTGCTGCCCGATTAAACAGCATTTGTGAGCGTCTTTGTTTGCTTGTGTTGGCACGTGAAAGCCAAACCTGCCAGCTTTGCTACTGCTGTTTATCTATATCCTGTATATAATGTTCCTAGAGATGAGGGGTCGGGTGTTTGCTCGGATTTATGATAAATAGTAATAATAATAGTGCTCGCAGGGTGCGCCAGACTGGGCCCCAAGCGCACCAGCATGCAGGATCAGTTGTCATGCGCACATGGCGCGAGCAGACTGGGCCGCGTTTCAAGCACGGTTGGTTTCACTAAGCGGCCTGTCCACCCTGCTGTTGGCGTCATCATTCAGTAGCACTACGTATACATAACCTAATTGCGCAATATAATTGGTTCAAAATATGAACCGCGACCCCCGTGCTCTCCTTAAAGTGCTCACTGATCTAATTTCTGGAAGTGCTGAACTCCCGAAGGGAGGCTAATGTGGGTTCGTGTCTGTCGCAGGGCACACAGCGTGTACTAGGGTGACAGGGAATAGATTATTCTCAGTGAGGCATCTGTCCCGTCCTCCTCAGCAAAGTCACTTCAATCTTTCTGGTCCTTCCTACCCAGCACACGATGAAAGTCATTCACTCCACCTGGCAGGCAGACAAATCCACGGAACGTTTGATCTTGGGCCCGAGCAGCAAGTACTGCTTGGAGGCCCCTTTCTGTAAGGGACGCCCCTCACAGCCCTGTACATAATTGGCGTCGGGGAGAGGGAGGCCAGATTTACAGGTTCGGAAGAGCCCAGAGCACAAATTCGATAAAAACAAGCATTGGCATAGCCAATAGGTCTCGCTTTTGGGACCTTATAAGTATTTAGTTATGCAGCACAATATCCTTGGTGCAACAACAACTGTTGCATGGCAAAACACTTAGAAGGTCCCAAAGGCGAGACCTATTGGCTATGCCAATGCTTGTTTTTACTAACCGATTAATCTTAAGTGTCCTTGTTTTCCTAGGCGCTGTAAGTAACAAGCATTTGCAATGCAATAGGTCTCGCCTTTGGGAGATTTTGAGCTATTGGCATTGTAAATGACAATGCCTTCTAATTATGTGTTTCAAAAAACCTTCAATAATAAAAGGAATTGTCATTTATAATACCAACAGGTCAAAGTTTTGAAAATGTGAGACCTATTGCATTGGAAATATCCTAGACGGAATCTATGTAAACTTTTAAGATATTTTAAACCTGTGCATGTTGTGGTGGAATGGAGGAAGTGGTAAGGGACAGGGAGTTAGCACAAACAGCATAGACAGAGGGGGGTAAAAGAGGCAGAGCCAAGAGACTGCAAAACGCAGAGGGGTGTTTGAGACGGTAAGAACAAGGGGGAAAGAGAGGGTAGAGAAAGAGGGAGAGGAGGTAAGAGAGGTGGGAGGTAAAAGTGACAGAAAAAAGGAGGAAGGCGAGAAAGATTAGGAAAAACACAAAAGACCACGAGTATCTAGGAGACAGTGTTAAATGGTAGCGGCAGTCGCAGTCGATAACCTTTCAAGTATTGCCCGGCGGTAATCGCCTCTTATACCATTCGATGCTAAACCAACAAAGAGGCAGGCGCCGGAGACTGGAAGGCAGGAAACAAAGTTTTATTCCGTCGGAGTGGAACACATCAGATCAGACAGCGAGGTATCGTCACAAGGTGCTCTAACTGCATCTCAGAGACCTGGTCTCTTATACACACGTTTATGACTTTATTGCAGGGTTATCATACATGGCACATTCTTGAGATCACTTTGATACATGAAAGAACATCCTCAGAATCCCCGGCTCAGATCCGATCCCACACATAGATACAGTAGAAGTCCCCCACCCCACCCGCAGTAGGAGATGGATATCACACAGCAGGATATTCCGCCAGTTCCCGGGGGTGTGTGCAACCGGTCGGGTCCCAGGGGGTGGGGGCCTTGATCTGCTGTAATCCCTTTGATGTGGGGTGTTTCCCTTACAGTAGGGGCAATAACCTGCATCCGCAGGGCTAGGTGATGGCCTGGGATCGGTTCGGACAATCGGGCGCGGAGGAAGGGGGTTATCAGAAAGGATGTATGACCATGTATGGGATGAAAAGGAGGTGTTGGTCAGGCACGGGGTGCGATTCCATGGCAGGGTCGCGCAGAAGGAGAGGTTTTACGGCCCATGTACGAGAGAGCGGGGGTGGCCAGCGCGCGGGGGATGTTCGCAGCGCCTGAGGGGCGCGCTGGTGATCGGCAATGAGCGGGGAGAGAGAGAGAGTGGGGCGCCTAAAATGGCGGCCGTGCGTTCGCTGTGCGTGGCGCTGGGGAGAGGCAAGATGGCGCAGATAATGTTCAGTTACAAGCTAAATTTCCACAGTCCTCCCTTTTAACATATCTCGCCAGCTTGTTTAGTTCGGATCTATCCCCATAATACTACGAACTTCCACCTCATACAAAGCTTTCATTCGTTCCGCTTCAAAGTTCAAAGTCTTAGGGCAGATGCAGTTCATAAAAAGCGAACATAAAGGTGGCAGACACTGAATCCCCAAGCAACATCCACATAGTATCACAATCGGTATTAGGATAAATGAAAACAGCCTCCATCCCCAACTTCTAATAGTGTCCCAAAACCAACTTCCAAGTGACCATCCTTCTTGCTCCTGATGAACCTCTGCGGAAAGTCTGTGGAGGTGTTCAATTGCTTTGTAGACTGAGGGTGAGTTATCCGGTACGTAGGTACAACAGCTGGACCCAATGATGCGGCATGCTCCTCCACGATCAGCCAGAACCACATCTAGAACGAGGCGGTTCTGAAGAGCCACCAGGCGGACGGCCTGAAGCTCGGCGGTGTTGTTGGCGAGGATGCCAGCCCTAATGTTCATCGCCGTTTCGACTGCCTGAGTTAAGTGGCGGATGGCACGGCTGTTTGCCATTGGACCCCAGAGTGGAACAAGTCCCTTTACTGCATCCAGGAACTGTGCTCCGGTGGAGTCGGCTTGTACAATGTCTTTGGCACGTTTCTGTCGGTGATGGTTTGCTGGAGCCACATATGTCGGAGGAAGGACAAAAGCGATGTAGCAGGTGCCTCCCCAACCTTTCGGAAGCCAGGTGTAGGCCTTAGTACCACAGACGAAGTACATATTTGGGGAGGTAACAAAGGAGGGTGGATCAACTGAGTCCAATGTTCGGGTGATGAGGCAGGAGCTGTGGCCCACCAGCTGCGCCCCCAGGACTTCGAGGCACACAAGTCCAGTGATGTTGATGACGGATAGGGCCACTGTTAGGGTGGCGGCCGTCCGTTTCCGGAGGTAAGAGAAGGTGGGTCTGGCTGGGTTGTTGAATACCTGCATTTCAACTCGTTCTTTGGCAGGGATGTCCATGTGAAAGGAAGTGTTTGATCTCAGAGGACAGAAGGGAGCAGAAGTTTTTCCAGTTTTGTTCAGCCAGAACCCATGGTAGAAGTGTGACACAGTTTTGCCGGAAGTGGCATTATCCTTGTAGCTTTCTTGCAGGAGGATTAGCCAAGCGAGGCAGGAGCCATGGACAGAAAAAGGTGAAGGGATGAAAGGGATAGAGTGTCCGGTGGCATGTGGTAGCAATCCACAGATCCAGCAATTAGTGGCATTGGCGGCAAGATTGTGTTGGTGGAGCAACTGCACAAAAGAGTTATTCCAGAACTCCTTACGCCTTTCTCGGAGTTGGGGTGAAAGTGAGATCAGATGGTGTTCTCTCATGGTGGTAGGTTGAACGGTGGTCAGCAATGTCCTGTGAGCAGGTGCTCTCTCCTCTACGATCCAGAAGGTGACCACGAGGAGAAGGCAAAAGAGAAGGGTAATGAAAAGTGCAATAGTCTTTGAGCTGTGCATTTTGTCAGTCTTTGGGATTTTGTAGTGGATCTTCGGACGTCCGGTTGCTTCCATCATCTTCATGTCGGGTGCTTCCATCACCTTCAAGGGACTCGGTAGCGGGCAGAACCACAGACTTTGTTTAGTTTCTCTCCTGGTGGCCTTTGAGGTTGCTAGGCAACCGCTCTGAGATTTCAACTTAGTTTGTGGTCTGCTTAGCCGAAGTTCCCTCCTTTCGTCGTAGGTTATACCCTTCCTTGGATGGCACAGTGGGATCGGGATATTTCGTTAATTCAAGTGTCTCTGTATCCGGGCAGCGGCTCAGGGATGGTCGGTCTTTGTCCAGAAGTTCCTCTTGGGCGGTGATGTTGTCCGTGGTCGTCAGGGTCGATGATACCTTCTTGCAGTGGTGTGCATGCAGCCAATTGCGCTTCCCCTCCACTCGAAGAGCTGTTCGGGTGGTGATCAGGACTTGCAGGGGGCCCGTCCACCGGGGCTCCAGACTCTTGGTGCGCTGGAAGTTACGCACTAAGACAAAGTCACCGGGTTGGATGTCGTGCCCGGAGCCCCTGGAAACGTCGGGAATGGCTTGCAGCACCTGCTGATGGATAACAGACAACGTTTTAGTTAGGTTGTACAAATAGTCAGACATGAGGACGTCCGGGACGTCGTGGATGGATGTTGGTTTCGGTGCAGTCCAAAGGTTCATGGGCCGCCCGAAGACGACCTCGTAGGGGGTTAAGTGGTGTTTGGTGGGGGTGGAACGCATTGATAGCAATGCTAGCGGGAGAGCGTCTGGCCATTTCAGTCCTGTGGTGGCAATTATTTTTGCTATCTTAAGCTTCAATGTGGCATTATGTCGCTCAACCAAGCCTGCAGATTGGGGATGGAAGACCGCATGGAACTTCTGTTTTACACCCAGCCCCTTTAAGATGAGTTGGATAACCTCGGCTACAAAGTGGGGGCCGTTGTCGCTCCACAAAATTCGACAAAGGCCGTACCGGGGGAAGAATTCTTTCAGTAGTACTTTTGCGGTAGTCATAGCGGTGTTGTCGCGGGTTGGGTAGGCTTCCACCCACTTGCTGAAGGCACACACAACGACAAGTACGTACTTTAAACCTTGGCACCTTTCTAACTAGATGTAGTCCATTTGTAGGACTTCAAAGGGGTGATTGGGAACCCCAAACCCTCCCCAGGGTACAGCAGTTCCTTTCCCAGGGTTGTGTTGGAGGCATACCAGGCATTGTTGGACCAGACGTTTGGCTGAGTCTGGGATTTTGTCGTTGTGCCAGACTTTGGAGATGAGTTCGATCATGGGGGCAGACCCTATGTGTGCGGGGGAGTGTGCCATGGTCAGCATGGGGATCAAGTATGAGTCAGGTAGCAACCATTTGTTCGAGTCTTTAGTTCGCCAGCAACCGTCATCGTCCTTCAATCCCACCCGTGCCCATTCAGTTAATTCGTGTGGTGAGCTGGCTAATTGGATGTCCCTAATCGTTTCCCTAGCATCCTTCCATTTCTCAGTTTGTGACCTGGTCACGTACATACGGGTCGTGGACCTATTCTCGGCTGTGGTTCGGGCAGTAATGTCAGCTAGTGCATTTCCCTGTCTTATAATGTCTGTCACCTTCTTGTGTGCCTGGCATTTGATCACAGCCAGCCGTGTGGGGAGGAGGACTGCTTCAGTCAGGGCAGAGACTAGATCTCCATGCAGGATGGGTGTGCCATGGGAAGTCAAGAATCCCCTCTCCTTCCAAAGGAGCCCAAAGTGGTGAACTACCCCGAAGGCGTATTGACTGTCTGTGTAAATGTTTGCGGTTGTCCCTGCTGCCAGGATGCATGCTCGTGTGAGAGCAATCAGTTCAGCCGCCTGTGCGGATCGCTGTGTGATGCGGGCTGTCTCAACAACTGTTCGGGCTGTGGTGACTGCATAGGCAGCTGAAGTGGTGCCATCGGGGAGCTTGATGCATGAGCCATCCACCCACAGTTCTCCGTCAGGGTCCGGGAAGGCAGTATCTCGAAGGTCAACCCTACTCTTGGTCTGTTCGTCGGTGAGAGTCACGCAGTCATGTATAGGGGACGCATTGGGGTCAGTGTCAGGGAGAGGTAGTAGAGTGGCTGGATTCAGAGTGGTGCATCGTTTCAATGTGATGTGGGGTGCAAGCAGAGTCAGTTCATAACCAGTCAGTCGTGCGCTAGTCAGGTGTTGAGTCTTGGTCTGGTTCAGGAGGGTGTCAACCGCATGGGGTACCAATACAGTGAGGGGGTTCGAGAGCACGATCCCCTCACTTTGCCGGATAGAGACAGCAGCGGCGGCTACTGCTCGAAGGCAGGCGGGCAAAGCTCTGGCTACAGGGTCAAGAGTGGCAGAGAAGTAGGCACAAGGGCGTTGTTTAGGACCTATGGACTGGGTTAGGACAGACAACGCGCATCCCTCCCTTTCGTGGGTGTAGGGGGAGAAAGGTTTAGTGTAGTCTGGGGTTCCTAGGACTGGTGCTGAGCAAAGGGCATCTCGTAATTCTTTGAAGGAGGATTGGCATTCGGGTGTCCAGGGGAGAGGGAAGGGGGCATCTTTAGCCAACAGGGAAAGCAGAGGTTTTACAATAAGACTGAAGTTTGGCAACCACTGTCGACAGAAGGAGGTGAGGCCTACTAGAGACCGCACTTGCTTCTGAGTTTTGGGAACAGGGGTTTTTAGGATGGTCTGAATTCGGTCAGGTGTAAGTTTCCTCCCGTCCTTGGATAGGAGGAGGCCTAGGTATGTCACTTGGGGTTGGCAGAACTGTAACTTCTTCCTGGAGACCTTGTGACCGTTCTCCGCGAGGAAGTGGAGGAGGTGAATGGTGGCTGTGACAGCAAGTGGGGTGGTGTCGGCCGCCAAAAGAATGTCGTCGACGTACTGTATTAACACCACTCCATCGGGTAATTGGACTGCATCTAGTTGTCTCTTGAGGGCTTGGCTATAAATGCTGGGACTCTCAGTGTAGCCTTGGGGTGCCCTACAGAATCTGTACGAACGGGCTTTTAAAGTGAAGCCGAACAGGTAGCGGCTGTCTGGGTGGATGGGGATGGAAAAGAATGCGTTCTTGAGATCAATAACAGTAAAGGTGGTGGCAGTGGACGGAATCAGGGTGAGGATGGTGGTGATGTCTGAGACCACGGGGTACTGAGGTATGACTACTTTGTTAACTTCTCGTAAGTCAACAATGAAGCGGTATGCTTTCTCATCTCCCTCGCCTTGCTTCTTTACAATGGGTAGGATAGGGCTGTTGCAAACATTACTGACTACTTCTTCTACTACTCCTGCATCGACTAGGGACTGGATGATTTCCACCAATGCCTTCTCGCCTTCGGGCGATATTCAATACTGTGGAAGCTTTGGGAGCACTGCGTCCGGTCGGACGGTTATGTGTACTGGGTCAATCACCATGCGCCCTACATCTGAGTCGGTTTTAGCCCATAGATGTGAGGGTAACGTGTCGAGTAGGGACAGGTCAGCATCGGTTATAGAGAGCATACGTCGTGTGCGACAAGGTCTGAACAGATCTGGGTTATCGTGCAGGATGACTCGAACTCCGTCTGGGGAACATCTGATGGTAGCTCGGAAATGTTTTAGCAAATCGAGTCCCATAATAGCATCGGGGGTGTTGGAGGAGAGCAGAAAGGTCGTGTCAGTGGCGTTATCTTCTAAGTCAAAGGAGATTGGGGCTGACAAGGGGTTAGTGGAGGGCGTTCCATCGAAGCCTATTGAGGTTACGTGTGAGACAGACAAGGGTGCCCTAGGAATCAGTCGTTTAGATAACGCACTACGTGTCGCCCCAGTATCTACCAGGAATGGAGACTTTGTGCCCAAGACCTTAGCAGTGACGTAAGGACCTTGCTGGTCAACTCGGAGTTCGACTGGATCCCTCCCTTGCCCCTGGCGGTCCTATGCGAAGTCATGGGTGCTTTCGTAGTCGGACTGCTGACACTGGTTTTGTCGGGGGCGATCAAAGGTGTTTGGTCTGCCTGGCCTGTCGTTGATGGCGTCGTTCGTGTACCCTCGTCCCTGTCCTCTACTTCTGGGGTCATATGCTATGTCTCTGGTGTCCCTATTTTTGTTCATTTCCAGAAGGACCGGGCACTGGGATTTCCAGTGTCCGAACCCTCTACAGAACGCACATTGGTTCCCATCTAAATCTCTTCGTCCGGTGTAGGGTGCAGGTGTATGGTCTCTAGGGGGTAGCTTTCTAGAGGCGGTTGGTTGGTAATTCCCTTTAGGGGGCTCCCTTCCTATGGTCACCCCTTGCAACTGTGCTATCATTACCCTCTCCTTCAGTTCCTTTTTCTTTCTCTCGGACGCCCTATCGTTCTCATTCTTTTGGTGTTCGTAGTATTGGGCCATCTGGAGGATTGCTGCGGGTTTGGAGGCTTCCCAACTACTCTCGCTGGTCTGTAGCTTCTGGGAGACTTCTTGTGACAGACCCTTCACATAATTCTGGACAAAGAGGTGATGTTCGGTTGCAGTGGTCAGGTCCTGGCCACTATAATCGGAAAACACGGTCTCGAATCGAGAGAAGTATTCAGACACATCCTCCTGGGGTTTCTGGCGACAAGCCGTCACTATCGACCAGTCTACCTTTCTTTCTGGGATTAGAGTCTTCAATTTCTGTACAATCTTGTCTGGGAGCTCCAATATGGCTTTCGGGGGTTTCTGTCCCGGTTCTCGCTGTTTGTCTATGGTATCAAGTTGTACCCAGGTATATCCGAACGGCTCAGCGTGGTCGACTTTCCGGATTTGCTTCCACACATCAGCCGGCAGACATAACCCGAAGAACAAGTCGATATCTGCTAAGGTCATTATTGTTGAACCTAAGGCTGTACCTAGTTCGGTGTAGAAGGCAGTCGGGTTCTTTCTTAAGTCGGGTAGGGTTTTTCTAAAGGTCAAAATGTCTTGTTGGTCCCATGGCTGGTAGACCCAGTTATATACAACCCTTCCCTTCGCATCTTGGTGGTTGATGTCGTCATGTGTTCCCTGACCTCGTGGGGGGACCCAGTAGGGGGCGGCTTCTTTGATGGGCATCATGGTATCAGCCCTTCCTGCCTGGGGTTCAGTCGCTATGGGGGTTTCTGCTTTGGTTGTCTGTCTGTGCTCTTTAAGGTGCCGGAAGACCTCGAGTGTACGAGTGAAGAGGTCCGTCACATCGCCCTCTCCTTCTTCCCCAATGTCTACCTTCCTATATAGGACCGCTAAGCCTTCGGGACCTTTATCGTGGTACCTATCCTCATATGTATTCAGGGCGTGATAACAAAGTCGTACGACAAAGTGTCGTCTGCGGTTGTCGGCATACGAGTTATACACGTCTGTTATATACTCCTCACTTTCCTTTCGCTCTACCAGTGTCCTTACTATCTTATCGATTCCGGCTCGTTCATCCTTTGTTAGTCGATTCATTCTGGTGGAATCTTTCTTTCTCATCTCAGGGTCATCTAACGTTATCGCCAACGTTGTGTTCAGTACAAGAGGCTCGGCCGGCGCGGAGGCCGTGAGGACCGAGGCCCTGGTACTGCTTTCGCTTGTGTTTGGGGGTTGTGGGTGTTGCACTACCGGTTGGGAGGGTGCGTATGGAGGGGGCATGTAGATGATCGGGGGACCTAATAGCAATTCGTAATTCGTTCGTTGCTTGGAAGGCAACTCAGGGTAGAGCATAGAGGGGGTCCTAACAGGGTACTGGCCTGATGTTTCAGGCTCTTGTTTTAGTTTAGCTTCCCTTCTCTCCTTTATTTCTTCCTCTAACTTTCTAGCGGCAAGGTGAGCTGCCTTTCGTAATTCCTTTTCTGCTTTCACTTCTTCCCTCTTTTTCCGTTGCGTTGCTTCTTTGCGCCACATGCCGATACTGTCAAGCATAGTAGGCGTCGTTTTATTACTACGCAGAGCTATTTCTAGCGTTTCTATTTTATGGTCATCGAAGGATCCCATCAGTGGCCACTGACTCTCGGGGTCCTTCTTTGTATATTTATGCCATAGCTTGCTATAAGCTACGGCGACTAGTCCATATTTAGTGAACATGTCCTTATTAGGGGTGCCCTCCAGTGGAGCCGGATGGTTCACCTCTAATAAGCGGTCCGGGCAGAACCAACTACCAATCAGTGGGGAGAAGATAGGCATGACGGGTTACAACGGGGACAAAAGTCAGCACTACCTATCTTTTCACTGCTTGCAAAGACTAGATACAATATCTCTATTCCACGTTATTTGTAAGCAGAGAATACCTCCAAAGAACCAATATCGAACAACTAGTGTTCGGACAATCAATCAATCAATGGTGAAAAAGAGATAGGCACGACGGGTTACAATGGGGACAAAAGTCTGCGTTACCTACCCTTCACTATTTGCAAAGACTAGACAGAATATTTCTATTCTACGTTATTTGCAAACAGAGAATATCTCAAAGAGCACTATCCTTCAAAACAATCAATATTCGGACAATCAATCAGTGGGGAGATAAAAATAGGCACGACGGGTTACAATGGGGACAAAAGTCTGCGTTACCTACCCTTCACTATCTGCAAAGGAAGAGAGAGTATTTCTACTCCTCCCTGTTTGTAGACAGCGAATATCTCAAAGAGAACAATCAATAAGCAAATACTAGTATTTCAATCAATCAATCAATCGTTTCGCAATTTGTCGTGTTTCTCGACCTTACCCGGACCGCGTGGACAGTTTCTCGTCTTCCGCCTCCAGCGCCCGATCGTCCTCTACTCTCCGTTATTGCCGCGGCACTCCTGATGGTTCCCAGTCAGGACCGTAGATCACTCGAGAGAGGTCTGCTCGGAACCAGTGAAGTTCGGATGATCGGCTGCCAGACGAGGGTCTATCGGGCAGGAGCTCTCCCGATCGTTGCAGTCGTTCACTCTGTCATCGGGACCTCTCCCACTGGATCCACGTGTCGCTGATGGGCCCCACGCTTGGGACGCCAATTGTTAAATAGTAGCGGCAGTCGCAGTCGATAACCTTTCAAGTATTGCCCGGCGGTAATCGCCTCTTATACCATTCGATGCTAAACCAACAAAGAGGCAGGCGCCGGAGTCTGGAAGGCAGGAAACAAAGTTTTATTCCGTCGGAGTGGAACACATCAGATCAGACAGCGAGGTATCGGCACGAGGTGCTCTAACTGCATCTCAGAGACCTGGTCTCTTATACACACGTTTATGACTTTATTGCAGGGTTATCATACATGGCACATTCTTGAGATCACTTTGATACATGAAAGAACATCCTCAGAATCCCCGGCTCAGATCCGATCCCACACATAGATACAGTAGAAGTCCCCCACCCCACCCGCAGTAGGAGATGGATATCACACAGCAGGATATTCCGCCAGTTCCCGGGGGTGTGTGCAACCGGTCGGGTCCCAGGGGGTGGGGGCCTTGATCTGCTGTAATCCCTTTGATGTGGGGTGTTTCCCTTACAGTAGGGGCAATAACCTGCATCCGCAGGGCTAGGTGATGGCCTGGGATCGGTTCGGACAATCGGGCGCGGAGGAAGGGGGTTATCAGAAAGGATGTATGACCATGTATGGGATGAAAAGGAGGTGTTGGTCAGGCACGGGGTGCGATTCCATGGCAGGGTCGCGCAGAAGGAGAGGTTTTACGGCCCATGTACGAGAGAGCGGGGGTGGCCAGCGCGCGGGGGATGTTCGCAGCGCCTGAGGGGCGCGCTGGTGATCGGCAATGAGCGGGCAGAGAGAGAGAGTGGGGCGCCTAAAATGGCGGCCGTGCGTTCGCTGTGCGTGGCGCTGGGGAGAGGCAAGATGGCGCAGATAATGTTCAGATACAAGCTAAATTTCCACAACAGCCGAGAGAAGGAACGGGCGTTAGAGCATGGGCTAAAGGAGACATTAGCGAGTGGAGGCGGAAGGGGTAGGAGAAAGGGAGAGGTGAGAAGAATAAGAGACAGGGGCAGAGACCGGGGAGCTCAAGGGGCAGCAGGGAGAGGAAGGGGAGGGAACATATGTCACTCACAAGGGAATGGGGGTCAGATGCGTGAGCCTTTCTGTTGTGTACAGGGAGATTAGGTGTATATAATCAGACATCCCGTGAGCTGCGGGAAAGCAGAGTCCGTGGCAGTGGAGGGATCAGGCCGAGATGTGCAACAATACCACAAGAGAGAAGAGTACCTGCCACGGGTTGATAATGAATAAGGCCCTAGATAGGGTCCAGATAGTTAGGAACCACAACCGATGGACAAACCAAAACAACAAGACAGAGTCTAGATGAATTCAAATTTTTTTTTTAAAAAAATTTTTCTTTTTATTTCATCATTATAATTTATATAAATGTGATAATCATTTTTTTGAAGTTTTAACAATGTAAATTAGCAAGAACAATAGGGAAGAAAATCAAAATAATACAGTTTCTATACAACAAATTACTAACAGTCCCACACCCACTCCTTCAAACAAACACGCAGTCATACTATCTCGCATCCGACAGCAACATCAAAACAACACATAGCATAAATACATATTAATAAAAACATGTGCAGATTGGAATGATCGTTTAACAAATCATATTCAAAAGGGTGGACTTTGAACAGCCCGTAGGGCTAACAAGCACCAATGAGCACGTTTAGAATAGCCAGAAGTACGATTACAGAATGCCAACGCGAGATGTGCAACAATGACAACAGTAGAGGGCAGGAGATAAAGTGATGTGTGTGAGGTACACAAGTGCACGCGCTAAGAGAGAAGGCGGAAGAGAAAGAAATTACGTCACAATACAGAGAGGAGACCCTGCAAGGGCAGGCGCTTAATTAAACAAGTGCTTGTGTTTTCAGCTGATCCTAGTTTGTTTGCAAGCGACTAACGAGGATCAGCTGAAAACACAAGCGCTTGCAAAGTACACTAGGATCGGATGAAAAGACACATGGTTGTTTGAACAAGCATTGGCATAGCCATTAGGTCTCGCCTTTGGGACCTTATAAGTGTTTAGCCATGCAACAGTTGATGTTGTTGCACCAAGGATATTGTGCTGGATAACTAAACACTTATAAGGTCCCAAAGGCAAGACCTATTGGCTATGCCATTTAATTAGCTATCAGTAACTCGTTATGTAAAGCGCCTAGATAAGGCTGTCCCGTGAGCGCTAAGAGCTATGCTAGGAGTGACAGTTTGCAGAGGACACCTTCGTACTCGCACATATATTTCGATTTTTGCTCAGTAGAACTCTGCTCAGGGTGCGTATTTACAAGTCCTTTCTTTTCGGTGCGTGTCCGCTCGTGCAAAGATAGGACTGTCCGTGTGTGAAAGGCGCCCTGTGCAGTGACACTAATGACACATCCAGCCAGGTGCAGGGTTCAGCAGCCCTTTCGGTATGTGGCTTTTTTACAGTTCTATGATAAGAGTAGTAATATTAATAAGATAGCAATAATCGCATTAATTTAAATAACAACAACAGTAAGTGCGAATCTGTGTCCGCCCATGCTGACGAGGTCACAATACCAGCAGGGCCTCTGAAGAGGTCTGTCTGCGTCAGAACAGACAGCATTGATGGAGCTCGAACAATGAAAATGGAGAAGATACAATGAAAATAACCCAACCTCGAGCATGACAGTAAAACACCCCCAGTTCCTTTTGCTGGCCACGCACTCTTGTGGCCCCTCTTTGGGTGCAGCTGATATTCCTTCTATGCCAGTGACGTGTAGTACTGCCTGACATTGACTCGGCCCCTCCGATCCGACTCTTCACGACGGTGACTAACTCTGATGACAAACAGCCCAGGAGCGCCCTGCGACCCGGCTGGTGTACTGCATGCAGGAGGCAGCTGTAGTCGAGGCGCTAGGGCTGATGGAAATCAGTGCCTCCGGAGCCCCGGGCCGTTGTGTCGCTGAGGGTGATGGCACATAGCGCCGCTGACCGTTGCTCTGGGTGATGGTAGGCAGTATTGTGTGTGCGCGCACACATATTCTGTGACATGTGACCCACACATCAACTCTGTACGTGAGGTAGCTGGCCAGCACACAACGCAGCAGCCTACTGCGCTTCATGTGGTAAGAAACAGAGAAGTGCGTGGCACGTGTGTGTGTTGCCATACACAACAGGATGTATGTCTGTGCCGTGATACACAGCACAGAAGCCCCGTGCGCCCGCAGATTTATCAGCAGACAGCTCCTGATGACAAACAGCTCCATCGGTGCCGACCACGCTGTGCGTAGTAAGAGGTGGCATTAAAGAATGAGGTTAATGGGGAGAGTGTGGCGTTATGGCCAGAGCTTCCGAGCCTTCCACGTCCGAAGCGCTGACTCACTGCATTCATTCTATATACATCGGCTAGTTAAATGCGGGCAGCTGCATTCATTTTATGTACATCGGTGAGTTAAATGCGGGCAGCTGACATCTGAAGTGATCAGCAGTGTAGTATTTTCAGCAGGATACTACAAGCAGGTCACTCCCCTTAGCTCAAATGTTGGCAGCTTACACAAACTTGAAGGCTAGTGTTTAGAGATATACAGGGTCTGTGCAAGGCAGCAGCAATTCACACTACAAACAGCAAACAGATAACAAGCGCGGCCCCGGCGAGCCTCGCATACCGTAAGGGGCCGCGAGACGCGCTCTGTGGTGGGGGAGGGGGAGGAGCATTGAGGCGCAAAAGCGAAAGCAGGCTGGCTGGCGAGTGGTGTGCGATGTGCGCGCACCATGACGAGAGAGGAAAGCCATATGGCGCCTCTCCTCGTCATTGTGCGCGTAACCGCACGCCCATCGCCAGTGGGCTGAAGCGCTTCACAAAAGCGGATTGCATGGCGGCACGATGCACGTGATTGTGCGTGTGCTCGCCATGCAATCCGCTTTTGGGAGCACTTTTGGGAGCCCCTTTACTAGAGTCTCGCTGAGCGATCGCTTACGCGATAGCCAGCGAGACCTAAAAAGTGTTTCCATTGCACACTTTAAAGGTACTCAATTTGCTAACTGCAAAAGAGTTGAATCCTGATTTGACCTTGCTAAAATTAAACCTAGTTTCTGCTGTTTTAGAACACCCCTGTGAATAAGAACCAAATAGAAGGTCCAGGAGATAAATAAGAAAATGGCGGGGGTGGTAAATCTGCATTTAACGGCTCCTGAGTTGCCGGCAGGATAATGCTTGCTTAAATTGGATTTCTAGCAGGTTTGTGCAGTAGAATACTTTCAATTGTGATGGATACGCGAGTAATTTGACAGCAGAGTCCAATCAATAATTTCCAAGAATGAGAAAGGCCATACGACTACTGAATCACTTGGCAGAGGTTTACTCGCTCTGGCCCAGGGGCCTCTGTGGACATATTTTTTATTTATATCGTTTGGATGGGCGTGAGATGTTTTGGGGAATGAGCAGTGACAGAAAGAGGTAGTGTAGGCAAAATTGAGCTGCACTGTCTGAGCACTGTGTGGATTTCCTTACTGGAGAAGCAAAGAGGCGCGGGCCAATGTTGGGGTGCACCGACAGAGCTTTGTTTGGGTTCCAGTACTGGAACAGAAGGAAGGGCTGTAGTCAAGGAGCACTGGCAGAGTGAACTTGAGTGACTGTACTGGAATGAGCGTGAGCTGCTGGTGAGGACTGCGGTGCACCGGTAAAGCCTCCGGAGGGATCCCATACCAGAACAGCATGCTGTGCTGTAGGTCTGTGGGTCCCCAGTACTGGAGTAGGAGGGGGGTACTGCAGCTCAGGACTTGGGTACTCGCACAAGTGTGGGCTGCAGTACTGCGTAAAGACGGGGTGCATTGGCTAAGCGTCTCCTCGAGCTACAAAGGGCACTCAGACTAATGCCACACACAGCAAAGCAAGCTAACAGCTTGATTAACTGCCGAGTGGATGTGACCCCGTCAGGTGTGTGGCACTTTCAGCCTGTCGCAATTCATCGGTTTTAAATGAACTACATGTTGCATTCTGGGAAGTGTAGTTCATTATTAAGATCGTAAGTTTTGGCTAAAAAAACAACATGCAAAGTGCTGTTGGGTAAAACGCAAGCAACTAGTGTAGGCGTCACTCAAAACACCGTCCGCTTGTAAAATGTTACACCGTGGCCGCATGGAGAAGGGAGGTGCTAGTTTGTTGAAGGATTCCTTAAGCAAAAGAAGAAGCAAGCCCGGTGATGGAAACCTGTGTTCCCCTTTTTTTGAGGAATCAGTATTCACCCAACAATTACCCCCAGCTATCTACTTTGTGTTTAGAGCAGGGATTTAAGTGGGATGAAAAAACCCGGGGGTCTCTCAAAGGGGCGTGGCCGACGGGCGTGGCTTTATAACACCTAAACTAAAAATCTGTGCTTACCATAGTGTGCCGCCCGACTTGTTTTGAGGGTTGCTGTTGACGCAGTGGCTATCTCTGCTGAGGCACCTGGCTCATTACAGTGTACATGTCGTGTATTAGTATACATTTCAATGTGCGCCGGGGGATGGGGCTGCTCGCTAGCTCTTGTGAAGAGTGAGTGGTTCGTTGGTGTACACACTGTGGAATTATTAGGGCCTATTACAACGCAGATTAGGTACAAAAGCCCTTTTAACAAGCATTTACAATGCAACGGTCTCGGCATTGTTAAAGTTCGGGCTATTGACATTGCTCATGACATTATTTTTGTTTATGTTTTGTTTTTAAAACATTTAAAGAAACGGTATTGTTATTTACAATGTCAATAGCTACAATGTTAAGGTCCTAGCATCCATGCCACAATTTCCCAAGGGTTTGCTTACATGCCAGACATTTTAAATGTAACCATCTTCTGCACAGTTCTTCAACAATATAATGCCGACTACAGGAGCAAAGTCACACTAGGCCTACATATAACTTACACGCTGTTGCCAAATGAATATAGTGTCATTGTATGCTTAACTAGAGGCCCACATCAGCTATACACAAATTCTATTATGGGGCTAACCATCAGACAGGTTCAGTCCATGTTGACCACCCAAGTACAAAATTACCTCAAACCCAGTAGCAACCACGATACAGGGAACATCTCTGCTCTCAAGTGGCTAAAGCAATGGGCAGAACAAACAGAGTCTACTTTACGCAGAGATGAATCGCCTGTGACCCAGCTAACATGCAAGACTGGGAGAGTGAATTAATAGGTCTGCGATTAATGAAATACTTTTGTTAACTATTAACATGTTTAACAAAAGACAGTTTATGTCTCCTAAATGGCAAACAATGCATATAAATGGACAGTGGAAAAGCAGATAATTTGGGTTCACTCAGAGATCATCAGAGATCCACGCAAAGGCAATTCTGGTTCCAGGACGAGGCAATTCAAGATCTAGACATAGGCAATCTAAGATCCAGGCAGGCCAGGAACTTGAAATGTAACATCCAGGCGCAGGCCTCACGAGTTATAAGCAGATATTACAGAAATGTCAAATTGCTGGCGAGATGTACTTTAATGGATATAAACAGATCTAAACAGAGGTAAAACCAAGGGAAAGAAAGCTATGACTCATCGACACACCGCCCTAAGAAGAGGCAGGTTAATCAAAAGTACGAAACCATTTGGCAAAATGAAAAACAGGAATCTATAAAGAACACTCAGAATGAAACAAGAGACTCTCTGTGAAGCCTAGCTAGAAATATTCCAAGATCTTCCTATACACAGTTCAAAACACTATAATTAGGGCTACTCCCAAGATCGCAATAAATTAAGGAAACAGGCTTTTTTCTGGACTCCCCGTTTTTTTGTTTTTTGTATCTGGGCAATACTACGTAACAAAAACAGCCTCTCTTTGGTGGCAAAGCAACGCATACCTTGTTATTTGCAATTTATGATGCCACTGCAGTGCTTTCTGTAGTAAAAGGCTAGCTTACTAAAGGGTTTTAAGGCTTCCATCACAAACCAGTCAGATTGGGTCCACAATTATGCAATTTACTGGGCACTAGAACCCCCAAAAGACAATTTTTCCAGTCGCTGGTGAGCGCTCATCTGACGGGAAACGGGCACACACACATCCCAAATGAGAAGACATCGAAGTAACCTGGTGCAGCCCAATAATGGTACCAGTCACATCCACAACTCAGAACAAGGCTTGCCTAAGAGGCACACTCACAGCCTCCCCATAGCGAAAACACACAAAAAAAAAAAATACGAACACGATTTGCGCCCTCTAACTGGTCGGATTGTAGACATCCCCATTCCACTGAGGTTCTGGAGCTCGGTAACTAGGGATCAATAACAGTCAACCTACGCTTTTACTCACCGGACTTCAAACGCCGATCCAAGAAACGCCGAGATCAGCCTTGCAGCAAGGAAGAGGCGACCCCACGTCCCACTCCATTCCGACCGCGCACAAAATGGACGAACCTAACGATGGTAAAAAAAAACCACGCCCACCATGTGTAAAAGGGTTGAAAAGGGGCGGGGCTTAAAAACGCGAAAGAAGTGAAAAAACACGCCCCCGAATCCGAAAAAGACGGGGCTTGTTTGGAGAGACAAAGCTCTTCTCCAATGGCTGACCAGCATTTAAGAGGCCAGCCAATGGTGAAGAGGGGAGAAGAGGGGCGGGTTCAAGCCCCTCTTCTGAAAAACATTAAATCTCGCAAGCGAGACTGCGCAAGCGCAGCCTTCGCTAGCCGAGACCTAAAAATGGAATTTATGTGTTGTGGCCGCACTGTAAAAGCTTTTCCTATTGGCATCGGAGGAAGAAATCGCTTTACAAAACATGCATAAAATGCGTGCTGCTGCAACAACAGTATAATCGAACCAGCATTGAAAATGCAATAGGTCTCGCCTTTGATGAAGTTAAAGCCATTTGCTTTGCTAATGGTATTGTATAGCAAAGCAAATGGCTTTAACTTAATGAAAGATGGGACCTATTGCATTTTCAATGCTTGTTATTAGAAAGCAGAGAGCTTGCTCGTTTCAGGTCCTGGCTGGACTTCCATTAAATTTTTTTAGTGCCCCTTATTTGAACTTGCAACTGCTTTCATTTTCATGTAATAAGTTTGGTATCACTTTATTAGTGCTTACGTCACCGTTGCAATGCGATGGGAGTTTGCGCGACTGCTGGTGTCGGTTCGCCCTTTTAAACTGATCTGCATATTCCTCTTCTTCATAATATCCTTTTTTGCAATGTCCTAGGAATAAACAGTAGAAAACCCGCTTAAACCAGATTTGCAGTTGCAATATGCATAGTTTTTTTATTGCATATAATGGGGATGGTTTGTTCTTTACTTTATTACTTTTTCCCAGACATGAGCAAAATTAAATCACGAAACAACTGAAGTTAAATAATGGATTTTTACTGAATATATTAATGTAACTGTTTTATTGAAATTTAACTTTATTAACAGTTTTATATCTTTCATATGTAACTGTTAAGAGCGGGGTATATCAATGTTAGTGTGTATTAAATTGCCTAATAAGCTGTTAATCATGTTGAGATTAGAATAAGCCGAGAGGAACATCTCATCTTTACATCATTACATATGTTGGTGCCTGCGGTGGTGCTTCAGAATGTTTAAGAGACCGTTTATGGGTAGGAATGAACAGCCATGTTTTGTTTCTGTTACACGCGTTTGCAGACTGTCACGCTTTATTCCAAAGGAAATCCTTTTGTCATCTCCTACTTATCTCTGCGTCCTTGCAGGCGTGTTCTGGTTTTCCAGTAGAAAAATGAGCCCTGTGTTTGTCTGAGAGCCCTGACAAGCCACAGATCCAATGTGACTGAAATGTCTGCAAACAGTGTGTGGGGGTCACATTGTTGCTGGTATTCTCACTGATCTTCCTAGGCCTTTCCAGATACTCACGTTGTTAGGTGCTGGAATTTCTCAGTAGGATAATGCACCTGCTGCAGCGCCTCCACTGCTCGTGGATTACATTAAATGAAAGGGCAGTGTCCTCCTCTTTATAATGGCAGTGGCCCAATCACCATCACTTCCGGGTTCAGCTGATCGAGTCTGCTCATTACCCCATAGCCGTTCAGCCTCTGCTTAAAGTAATTTTTATAGTATATAAAAGCGCATGCACTATCTACTCACCACTAAAGGATGTGGTCAGTCGGTTACGCTGCCGACTTTGGTGCTGGAAACCAGAGTTCGAGCCTCGAGGTCGCGTCCACATCCTGTGATTCTGGGCAAATCACTTAATCTCCCCGTGCCTGAATATGTAATGTAAATACGGTGCTCATGTAAAGCGCTACAATACCTTCGGGTCGAGTTCGCGCTATATAAATTTGCAACAAAACCCCCCCCAAAACACAGAGGAGGCTTGTATTACGATCACAGTCACATACAATATTAGTTGCAAATCGCAGTAGTGTGGTTATGGAAATTGAGTTGTCTAAGTGAGGCACTCCCCTTACACAACCAAACAATGAGAGCCTATTATTTCCACTGTATGGTGGCTATAACTCGTTTTTATATCTAACAAAAATCTCACTTCCAAGAACAACAAATGGGAACGTATGATCAGCTCCAATATTTCTCTTTATAATTGCATTAAGGGTGCAGTACCTTTTGTGGCTAATAGAGGTCCCTTTGCAGCTCCACAGGGACTCCTAGTAACAGCCTGTGGCACTGCACCTTTTCCTTTCTTTGTGGATTTTTTTTATTACTTATGCTATTGCTGGGATTTTGTTTTGACAAAAAAATAAAATCTAGCATTTATCATTATCATTTGGAATGCCAATTGCTCAAACTTTCACTAATGCGAGACCGATTTCATTGCAAATGCTTGTTTTAGGGTGTTAGTAGGTGTGGCATTTTCTCCTTGGAGAATAGTGCAACTGGATGCTGATGAAACGTTTACAGTTAAATATAATGGATGTTCATGTGTTGCCATTTCTGTAGATTTAAAGCAGGTGGTGGTATCCCTCTTTTAAGCCCCCTGAAAGTGACCCACTGTGCAGCGATGAAAATATATGTAATTTAATCTTGCTCCATTTCTTTTATCAGATGTTATCAAATGGTGTGCATGCTGTTCTCCTCTAGTGCTTGAACAAAAAATGCTAAAGTTTCACCATGCAGCCTTGACACAGATGAGAGTGGAGAAATACGTTGAGCTCAGTACGTTGATTTTGGACAAGTCATCACCCCATATTGCAGGAAACCCCCCTCCTTTCAACAAAGCAAATGGGCTGGTTGATAACAAGTGTGAACATTTTTGTCAGTATCCCAGTCTAAGACTTTGGTGGTATTGTGCTTCTTGGCTGAAGAAAGGTGTGATAGCATTTTTTAGGGTGCAACCACAATTGATTTGCAGTGCCTAGGCATGAAGGGCCAAGATTCGTGTGCCAGTTATGGGTTGCTGATGTTGCATTCAGGCTAACAAAGCAAGGGCTTAGTGTCCTGGAATCTGTATGTGGACACGGTCACCATCTTCGTCATCATCTCCTGTTTTGGACAATTTAGATTCTTTACCAACAGCTTCCTTTTGTAGATGCTTTTCCCATTTTAGAGCACGGCTGGAAAGATGACCTCCTGACTTCCTACAAAGCACATAAAACTTTCACACTACAATCTGTTGATGCTTTTTGCGAATGTATTGTGGGTATGTATTTGTGGATAAAAGAAATGAAAAGGTGGGGATGTGTTCTTTCTTACAATGCCAACCCAGTACCTGTGGTGCCAGTCAATGTGGACTGGGGATAAGCATGGGGGTGGAACTGCAGCGGTGGTTGCTATAAATGTTCTTATAGATTTTTATAGCAAGAACATGGAGGCAATAGGGTTGGCAGCTAGGAATGCAACTTAAAACAAGCAGTGAAAATGCAATAGGTCTCGCCTTTTATTAAGTTAAAGCCATTTGCTTCGCTATACAATACCATTAGCAATTCAAATGGCTTTAACTTAATCAAAGGCGAGACCTATTGCATTTTCAATGCTTGTTTATATAGCTAGACTTTTGGCGCGCAGTGTATTTGCTCAGAATCAAGATATTTCTTTCGAATTCCAGAGCCAGGAGTAATGAACCAGGAGTGTAACACAGGTCTTCAATCAGTAACTATGCCACTAGACCACATCTTCAATTTTAATGCCATATAAATAATTCCACTTAAACACCACTTGTGCCGAAGGCAGAATAAACAGATATCATAGTAACCACCTTGAACATCAAGCACATCTGAAAGGGAGCATGCGTGTTTCTCCAAACGTGAAAAACTTGCCTCACTTTCCTTCGAGAATCGCTATTTTTAGCCTGAAATTACAAAAACTGTGCCGTCCGCTCAACTCAAAAAGGCTGTGGTACAATGATTTCATTGCTGCCCTGAATTCAATGCGGCTAAAATGAAAAACGTCAAGGCTCGAAGGGAGCGTGTTCCTATTTGCTCCCGAGTTTGTTTGGAGAGGGGCAGTTTGGTAATTTCGCAACAGGACAAACATATGGGAACTTCGACTAAATAATAAAACAGGTACCGAAATACACCAGTAAAGCAGATACTCCTTACTGGCACGAAACCTAGAAACAACACTTTCAAAATAAATAAATCTGGTGTCCTTGAGCGAAGTCCCTAACCGACCGCGCCAAAGTAAGAGGTTGACGCTCTGTGGCAGCACGGCCCAGGATTGGCTGATATTTTCATTGCAATCTCCAAGTGGAGAGGAGTCGGCCGTTAGCAGCTACAGACAGCGCGCGGGAGTGAGGCAAAGCGGTTCCACAATTAAGTCTGGCGTGAACAGAATCATTCTACAAACCAGTAAGAACTCTGCTTTGCCGTGTTACCATTACAAAGAGCTTGCTGGGCTCTTAAAGAGGCAGAACTTTCGTTTACGGTCTAGCGACTGAAAACAGCTCGACAAAAAAACACAGTGGAGCCATCGCCCTAAAGTTGCAGTGTGTCGTGGCAAATGAGTATTCGTGTCTATAGATTAGGATGGATGGTTTAAAGCAAATGAACACTAATCGTCTCTGCATCGAATAAGGCACGCACAGTCTGGAATAATGTCACCAGAAAAGGTTTTAGCTACAACCCTATCCCCTCGACTGTATTTCAACTTAAAAAACAAGCTCTAGGCTTTGGCAAAGGCAGCCGCTTGTTTATAATTGCATCGCACTTTCACTTTAAGTGAAAGCGCGATGCATAAATAAACACGCGGCTGCCTTTGCCAAAGGCGAATGACAATAAAAAAGTGCCTGTCTCCCACCGCCAGTAAGAGATCCAATCCCGCTGGGCATGGATAAAAGGAGACAGGGTGGCAACAAGCAGGGATGGACATGCCTTCGGTGCAATCGTTGCACTGCCTTTGGTATAATTCGTGACGCCAAACGACGCGCACGAAACTGAAGGCGGTGCTGGGACATGGCTTCTGGAATCGATTCCAAGAAGCCTTGTATGACGAGAGCAGCGCATGCGCTGCTTACGTCAGGCCGATACATAAAAAGGTGACGTGCTTTCCACAGTGTCACTTTCAACATAAAGAATCACTGGTTCCTAATTATCACCATCATCATTAGTAGTGACACTGCCTACTGGTCTTTCGGGAGAGATATTTGAATATGTTGATGGCAAATTACACAGTGCTTGGCATAGCAGCAAATTGCATCATATGTGAAATTATTGTTTGTAGCCTGCAGTATCTCATAAATATTTAAATAAAAGACTTTGTGAAATATTTAGCACTCATGAACCAATGTGGACATTAGCAAAGGAATAATGGCCACACATTAAACAGAAAATACACAGTAATATTTTGTTATAACGACCACATTGTTACCACGCAAAGCCATTACTACGCAAGTCATTACATCGACTTGCAGTAGATGGCATGCTGACGTTAGAAATGTATAATTTACTATTTCAACTCCAGCCTACATAACAGTAGGGAAGATGTTGGAATAGTAAACTATACTATTTCTAATGTTAGCACGCCATCTACTGCAAGTCGATGTAATGACTTGCGTAGTAATGGCAGTGTGTGGTAACAATGCGGTCTTTATAATGACCCCGTTGTATGGGCATCGTGATGTGATGTCCGCGTTGTAGTGGCTGTTTCCCATTACTATCACCAATATCACTGCACCATTACCATCAATATCGCCAACACCAGTACCACACCAATACCACCACAGTACCTGTAGAAAATTGGATTACTGATTGAAAGGGTAAAACTCTACTCCAGCAGCAACCACAATTCTTGCCAGGCTGAAGTCACCAGAAAATCTCAAATTAACCTGTGCTTAATCCTCTGGTAGGTTGGCACAAAAGCAGACAGGCTTAATTTAGAGGCAATGTGTGAAGTATTTATGCAGAACTTCAAACAGTAACAAAGTAAAGACACAACACAAGGAAAATCCCATACAAATGTAGAAAAATAGAATACAATGTAATACAATATTTCAGACCAAAATGACAAAAATCTAATCAGAAGAACCGGAGACATGCAATTTCAAAGACTTTATTTAAAATAGTGCCTCAGGGCACAAAGCAACTGTAGTTATCTGTTCACATCGGACCGGAACAAAGTCACATGTTTAGGCTGACCACGATAGAGCACGGGCCGGATACAGGGACCAAGTTAAGCCCGCTTAGCAATGTACCTTAAATCCTGGTTGCAGAGCGTTTGGAGATCCTGTGTCGAGGATGTGTTGCTTAGCGGCAATTCTGGGGAGCTGCAAAAGGCTATACGAAGTCTGTTATTGAGGATGTCTCACATAGTGGCTGTTCTGAGGAGCTGCGAGGCTGCAATACGAAGTCCTGTGTTAAGGAGGTGTCACGCAGTGGCGTACCGAGGAGCTGCGAAGCCTTGCATCAGGGATGCATCGTGCAGCAGTGGTTACGACGTACTGCTGAGAAGAGCTGCATCGCATTGCATGAGTTCTGCCCACAGGACCACGGCTTTAGAGCACCTTCAGGACCACTTCCAAGGGTCAAGACTGGGTTGGCACCACTTGGGAGGGCAAAGTTAAAAGCAGCAAGAGTCCAGGTGCTGCGTTCAAGGTGGTAAGAGCCTTTTCTGGTCCTGAGGCTCTGATTAGGAAACCAGCCCTAGCCCTTGGAGTCACTCTGGTGGTCCTGGGTTCAAGATGCAGGCTCATTCCTTTTAACTCAGGCAGCAGAGTAGCTGTCCTTCTTGCTGCAGAGCAGCACAACAGACCTTCTGAGTCTTCCACTGTTCCAGAGGTGTACAGAGGAGTTGGGTCTGAGAGACCAATATTTATATCTGGTGCCAGCTTAGAAGTAGGAGAAGGTTCTGGAGGTTTCCATCCCTAGAGGTGATTGGAATTTTCTGCCTCCTTGCTCTCGACCCAGCTTGTGTGGGGACACAACTGAATGGTGTCAAACCCTATGTGAGTGTGTTCAGACAGGGGCTTTGTGATGTACAAGTGTACTAGGTGACTGCTCCTCCCTCTATTAAGTCCGAGATGACACATCCTGCCAATGGGTATTCCCCCTTTGTCTCACTGTCTGGGAGCAATAGACAAAGATATCCCACACAAAGAGATGCAGGTGGTCACGTATAATTAAGCTAAAATTCTATAACTCATACCTTAGGGATGCCTTTCCTATTTAGGGCAAAGCCCCTCACCCACCCTTAGGTTGCAGGTTTTATTACTGGGCCCCTCCTTACACCATGAAAATCCATTCAGTGGTGTGGGCTACAACTGCTTTGCCTAGACCAAAAGGAGGCAACAGACAGTGCCCTTGGTAGTGTTTTGATGGCTCAAGTGGTGGCCCTTTGAGAGCTAGATGTGGATGGGGTATGTACGCACAGTTCAAGGTGCTTGTGACACAGGAACATGGAATAAAACTAACTTATGGTGGACCAATAGCTTTAGTAAATGTCCCCAATAGGCAGAATAAAACTCAGATGGGGTGAAACCTTCCACCCAATTACAGCAACAAGAGCAACATGTTTCTGCCTACCCAAGTAACCTATCAGGTGGTTCCTGGCATTCATCAAGACAAATATATTGGTTGTCAGTCTGCCAAATTAACTGAAAATGAAGTGAAAAAAGACAAATATTTTATGGATATCAAAACCATCAACGTGGCCCACAATGAAGGCGCGTAGGTCCACTGTTACCAAAACCAATAAATAGGAACCAATTATTTAATGAATTCACCACTCACAATCCGAAAATGATAGTCATGTCTTTCGTAAGTGATACATGCACCTTGTGAATCACCCCAAATTTGTGCCATATTGTGTGATTGCTTACCCGAAAACAATTCTAGTACTAGGCTTCAACTCAATTCTTAATTAATGAACATGACCCGGGGTAAGGAGTACAGAGACAGAGACAGAGGCATAAATTCAGGAAAAAATCGAGAAATTAAAAGCAATGGTGCAATCTTGACTGTACATTTTAAAATCGTGCAAGCCATAAATTGCGGCTATTTTAGATGAGACAGTACTAAGGATGAAAATATGAGCTAACCATCACGGTTCAACCCACCTTGAAGCAATCGCTTGTAAGACAAACAAGAGGGGCGGCCAAAAAAAATTGTGAAAGTCACCCACTCCTAAATGGGATGGCACTAGGCTACACAGTCCACTGTCTCTCAGTATGTCCCGGAGGCAGGGCAAACAGCAACTCTTGTTATTTTCAAAGTAAACATCACCATAGTTGGTGACCACGCACAGAGTGATGTGGCATGTGGGAGCCATGGGAGATGTAGTCAGTGGTCTCCCTTCTTAAAAAAAAATGAAAAACAGATAGACAAGCTCACATGAACCGCCAAAATGGGCCGCCAGATCAACTCCGTCTCGTCCTCCTGCTTCCACACCCTCCGCCTCCTATGTAAGACCTTCAAATGGATCCCCCTCGGACACAGAAAGACCGTCACTCACGCCCTGGTTACCAACAGTCTCGACTACGGCAACGCACTCTACGCCGGAATAAACAAAATCCTCACCCGCAAGCTACAGAACATCAAGAACGCCGCGGCAAGACTGGTCCTTGACCTGCCAAGACATAGCCACATCTCCCAGCACCTACGCACACTCCACTGGCTCCCCATCAAAGCTAGAGTCACCTTCAAGATGCTCACCCACGCCCACAAGGCCTTCCACGACACCGGACCCGCATACCTGAACAGTCAACTCAAATTCCACGCACCCCAGAGGACCCTATGACCAGCCCAGCTCTCCTACGCCGTGGTTCCCCACACCAGAAAGACCAGAACGGGAGGCCGCTCCTTCTCCTTCCTTGCGGTCCGAGCCTGGAACACCCTTCCGCTCCACCTCAGACAGACAACATCACTCCCCATCTTCGCAAGAAACCTCAAAACCTGGCTCTTGGACAGACCCCCTCCTTGATGGACTGGAGCCTGCTAACCACCCCCTTCTCCCACGCCTTGAGACCCTTACGGGTGAGTAGTCGCGCTTAACAAAGAAACGACTGACATTAAAAGGCTACTGTGAGAGGTATAAGTCACAGCTTTCGCGAGGTTTAAAGGAAAGATCAATGTGACTGGAGCCTGCACGCTAGAGTGACTTAACACAAGGCGTCATGGGAGATGTAGTCAAGTCTGATTAGTCTCCCCACTTCAAAAAACACAGTAAATAAATAGGCAATCCTAAGAGATATGCTCTTGTAAGAGCTATAAGGCACTTCATAAATCAATAATGATAATTGTCTAATGATGTGATAAAATATATTTCAGTAGTGCATTTTATCCTTAAGCAGACGAAAAAACGATTACTAATCAGTATGCTAGTAGTGTGACTAGAGACCAATTAAATATATATAAATTTGAACTAAGGAAAGAAGTTGTAGCCAACACCACTGAATTGATTTTCATGGTTTAAGGAGGGGCTTGATGATGAAGCATCCCACCTTAGGGTGGACGAGTGTATTTGTTCAAAATAGGAAAGATTTCCCTGAGATATGAGTTATGTAATTTTACCTTAGTTATATCTGTCCAACTGCATCTGTATGGTATATTTAGTTGTTTTGGGAACTGATGCATGTTTAGGTCAAAACAAATTCCCCAGACCCTATTGTGGTTGGAGTAATACACAAAGACCAACTGCCAGCTACACCTAGTCTTGTGACCCAAGATACAAGCTCTAGGCACCAAAGGGCTAGGATAAGAAAATGCAAACTTTCTAAAAGTGGCAATTTCAGAATTGTAATTTAAAATCCAACTTTACCATTAAAGAGAGTTTTAAATTACAATCCTTTAGACACCAAACTCGACATTGCCACTTGCTCCCAATTAAATGTAAGCACCTATTAAATGTAATAAGATAGCCTAATCTTATCCTATAGGAGTGGTAGGCCTTGCAGTGGTGAAAAACAAATGTAAAAGTTTTTAATTTTTACAGGACATGTAAAACCTAGAAATACATACAACAAAATAACAGTAGAGCCTTCTCACTGCCAGCACCTAACACAATGTTTCTCCCAATTTATATTATCCCTTTCTTTCTTTTCCAAGGGTGTATGTGCACACCGAACAGCACTCACCGTCACAATGCTTGTTCCTACAGGAACTCAGACAATTCAAACAAAAGCACAGGTGCACCATACTATGTCAACCAGGTCAATTATAACAACTATATAGTCCAAATCCGGTCAATAAGAGGGAGATAGTTCCTTGATATCATCTCTTCATTCCATTTTATTGTTGGAGACACAACACAGCCGACACGTTTCGTCCTGATACAGGACTTCTTCAGGATGATAGATGCAGAGTTAAAGAGCCTCCATAGATAATGAAGGGTACATAGAAGAGGATGTTCTTAAGGTCATAAAACCATCCAGAGATATCTAAAATCCAAGTTCAGAAAGTCAGAGTCGATGATAATAATATCCTTCAAATTAGGGCAATACAACCACGATCGTAATTCAATAGTCACGATTGGCGAGGGAAAAAAACAGCAAGACTTCCTCCGGTCAGACCGGAGGAAGTCTTGCTGTTTTTTTCCCTCGCCGATCGTGACTATTGAATTACGATCGTCATTGACTCTGACTTTCTGAACTTGGATTTTAGATATCTCTGGTTGGCAATTAAGGAATTTGTAGGAATTGCTATTTTTTTTAGCAATTCCTACATGCATAAGCTTTTGCAATTCCTTATTAGCGAATCCTTATTTTTCGCTAATAAGGAATTGCAAATGGCATTTTTTATGCATGTGCCGGTAAATGTGAGTGAGTGATTGTGAGAGTGGTTGTATGGATGAGTGTGTGCTTGTGTCAGTGATTGTATAAGAGAGTAAGTATGTGTTAGTATCTGTATGAATAAGTGAGGTGGTGTGTGAATAATTTTGTAGGTGAGTAAATGGGAGTGTGATTGATTCTTTGTATGACTGACTATCTGTGTGACTAACTCTATGGGTGAGTGGTGGTGTGTGAGTGTATAGGTGTATGAGTGCATATGATAGTGTTGTATTGATGAGTGACTGCATGTATGAGTGATTGTATGGGTGAATGAGTATATGTATGTGTAGACCTAGGAATAAGTGAGTGGGTTTGTAGTAACTGGTATTGGTGTGTCTTTGGTTTCGAAAATGGTAGTCTGTATTTTAGAGTGAGTGTATCAAAGGTTATATTAGGGTGTGAGGAGGTGCATCAGATTATCACGTGGATGATGTAATCAGTGATGTCACTGACCATGTAATCAGTGATGTACTATGTGATATCATCAGCAATGCATTGCGGGGGCACACATTAGAGTTACCTCAACTAACTATAATCGCCGAATTTCTCTGGTTTTATATGACTGAAATGTCCATCTAACTATAACGTCCCTGTAACCTGTTTTTTTCAGTGAATTTCTAAGGTTTTTTAAATGCTAGTTTCTAACTAGAACGTCCCTGAAATCAATGGTCTTTTCAGTGAATTTCTAAGGTTTTTTAAATGCTAATTTCTAACTATGCCTACATAGGTAGGACTTGTGCAGAAAGAGGAAGAAAGGCGCAGAAAGAAGCAAGAGAAATGCAGAAAGAGGCAATAGAAGTCCAGAAAGACAAAGAAAGGTGCAGAAAGAAGCAAGATATATGCAGAAAGAACCAACAGCCATGCAGAAAGAGGCCTTGCTGCAAAGTCATCCGGTGTCCCCAACTTTTGCTGACTGGTACTGGTGGTAACTGACTCTGACTAACCAGGCCCTGAGACAGTGCTATGCTGAAAGACACTTAGAATACAGTGAAAACACCTACATACACTAGGGTACACTATGGGTTGGGGTACCCCTGTGATTGGCATGACCTCCCCTGTAAGGCCCTAGTACATAATAGGGCAGGGGGATTAAAACTACCTCTAAGTCAGAGGTTCAGAAAGAAGCAAGAGCAGTGCAGAAAGAACCAACAGAGGTGCAGAAAGAGGTGAGGGGACCAGAAAGAGGCACGGAAAGTGCAGAAAGAACCAAAAAAGGTGCAGAAAGAGGCAAGAGAACTGTAGAAAATGGCAAGAGAGGTACAGAAAGAGGCACAATAGGTACACAAATATGCAAAAGGGGTACAGAAAGAGGCAAAGAACAAACAGAAGGTCAAAAAGAGGCAAGGGGGTACAGAAAGAGGTAGGAGAGGTGCACAAAGAGGCAAGAGGGTACTTAAAGAGGCAGGAGGGGTGCAGAAAGAAGGAAGAGAAGTGCAGAAAGAAGGAACAGATGTGCTGAAAGAGGTGTGAAGGGTGCAGAAGGAGGCAAGAGAAATGCAGAAAGAAGCAACAAAGGTACAGAAAGGCAAGAGAGGTGCATAAACAGGCAAGAAAGGTACAGAAAGAGGGAAGATGGGTGCAGAAATAGGTGAGAGAGGTACAGAAAGAGAGAGAGGAGTGCAGAAAGAGCCAAGAGGGGTGCAGAAAGAAGCAAGTGAGGTCCAGAAAGAGGCAAAAGAGGTTCATAAAGACGCAGGAGAGTTGCAGAAAGAAACAAGGGAAGAGCAGAAAGAGGCAAGAGAATTGCTGAAAGAAGCAACAGAGATGTAGAAAGAAGCAAGAGAAGTGCAGAAAGAGGCAAGTGAGGTACAGAAAGAAGCAAGAGCAGTGCAGAAAGAACCAACAGAGGTGCAAAAAGAGGCAAGAGGGGTGCAGAAAGAGGTAGGACAGGTGCACAAAGAGACAAAAGAGGTACAGGAAGAGGCAGGAGGGGTGCAGAAAGAAGGAAGAGAAGTGCAGAAAGGCAAGTAAGGTGCACAAAGAAGCAAGAGCAGTGCAGAAAGAACCAACAGACGTGCAAAAAGAGCCAAGAGGGGTGTGAAATAGGTAGGAGAGGTGCACAAAGAGGTAAGAGAGGTACAGAAAGAGGCTGGAGGGATTCAGAAAGAAGGAAGAGAATTGCAGAAAAAAGCAACAGAGGTGCTGGAACAGGCGCAAAGGGTGCATAAAGAGCAAGAAAAGTACAGAAAGAAGCAAAAGAGGTACAGAAAGATGAAAGAGAGGTGCAGAAACAGGCAGGAAAGGAGCAGAAAGAAGCAAGAGTGGTGCAGAAAGAGGCAGGAGAGTTGCACAAAGACACAAAAGGGGTACAGAAAGAGGTTAAAGGGGTGCAGAAAAAAGGAAGAGAATTGCAGAACGAAGCAACAGAGTTGCTGAAAGAGACAAGAAGGATGAAGAAAGAAGCAAATGAGGTGCAGAAAGAGGCGCAAAAAGAAGAGAGTGAGGTACAGAAAGAGGCAAGAAAAGTGCAGAAAGAGGCAAGAGAAGTGCAGAAAGAGGCAAGAGAGGTACAGAAGGAAGAGAGTGAGGTGCAGAAAGAGGCAAGAGAGGTACAGAGAGAGGCAAGGGAAGTGCTGAAAGAGGCAAGAGAAGTGCAGAAAGAGGCAAGAGAGGTGCAGAAGAAAGAGTGAGGTACAGAAAGATGCAAGTGAGGTGCAGAAACAGGCAGGGAATGTGCAGAAAGTGGGAACAGGTGTACAGAAAGAGGCAAAAGTGATTCAGAAATTTGCAAAAGATGTGCAGAAAGAAGCAAGAGCAGGGCAGAAAAGTGCAGAAAGAGGCAAGAGGGGTGCAGAATGAGGTAGGAGAGGTGCACAAAGAGGCAAGAGGGGTACAGAAAGAGGCAGGAGGGGTACAGAAAGAAGGAGGGGAAGTGCAGAAAGAAGCAACAGTGGTGCTGAAAGAGACAAGAAGGGTGCTGAAAGAGACAAGAGAAGAGCATTAATAAGCAACAAAGTTACAGAAAGAGGCAATGGTGGTGCAGAAAGAGGCAAGAGAGATGCAAAAAGAAGCACATTAGGTACAGAAAGAGGCAAGAGAGGTGCATAAAGAAGAGAATGAGGTTCAGAAAGAGTCAAGAGAAGAGCAGAAAGTGGCAAGTGAGGTGCAGAAAGAGGCAAGAGAGGTATAGAAAGAGGCAAGAGAAGTGCAGAAAGAGGCACTTGAGCTACACGAAGAGGCAAGAGAGATACAGAAAGAGGCTCGAAGTGCAGAAAGAGGCAAGAGAAGTACAGAAAGAGGCAAGAGAGGTGCAGAAGGAAAAGAGTGAGGTGCAGAAACAGGATGCAAGGTGCAGAAAGAGGCAAGGGAAGTGCAGAAACAGGCTAGAGAAATGCAGAAATAGGCAAGAGAGGAGCAGAAAGAAAATAGAGGTGTAGAAAGAAGCAAGAGAAGTGCAGAAAGAGGTAGGTGAGGTGCAGAAAGAGGCAAGTGAGGTGCAGAAAGAGGCAAATGAGGTACAGAAAGAGGCATGAGAGGTACAGAAAGAGGCAAGAGATCTGCAGAAAAAAGCAACAGAGGTGCTGAAAGAGGCGCTGAAAGAGGCAAGTGAGGTGCAAAATGAGGCAGGAGGGGTGCAGAAAGAGGCAAGTGAGGTGCAGAAAGAAGCAAGAGCAGTGCAGAAATAGCCAACAGACGTGCAAAAAGAGGCAAGAGGGGTGCAGAAAAAGGTAGAAGAGGTGCACAAATAGGCAAGAGCGGTACAGAAAGAGGTGGTAGGGGTGCAGAAAGAAGGAAGAGAAGTGCAGAAACAAGCAAGAGAGGTGCTGAAAGGCGTGAAAGGTGCAGAAAGAAGGAACGGGTTCAGAAAGAGGCAAGAGGGATACATACATTTGCAAAAGAGGTGCAGAAAGAAGCAAGAGCAGTGCAGAAAGAGGCAAGAGGGGTGCAGAAAGAGGTAGGAGAGGTACACAAAGAGGCAAGAGGGGTGCAGAGAGAAGTAAGAAGAGTGCAGAAAGAAGCAACAGGTGCTGAAAGAGAAAAGAAGGGTGCAGAAAGAGGCAAGAGAAGTGCATGAATAGGCAACAGAGTTGCAGAAAGAGGCAATTGAGGTGCAGAAAGAGGCAAGAGAGATACAGAAAGAAGCAAATGAAGTGCAGAAAGCGGCAAGAGAGGTGCAGAAAGAAGAGAGTGAGGTTCAGAAAGAGGCAAGAGAAGAGCAGAAAGTGGCAAGTGAGGTGTAGAAAGAGGCAAGAGAGATATAGAAAGACGCAAGATAAGTGTAGAAAGAGGCAAGAGAAGTACAGATAGAGGCACTTGAGCTGCAGAAAGAGGCTCGAGAAGTGCAGAAAGAGACAAGAGAAGTGCAGAAAGAGGCAAGAGAGGTGCAGAAAGAGGCAAGGGAAGTGCTGAAATAGGCAAGAGAAATGCAGAGAGGCAAGAGAGGAGCAGAAAGAGGCAAGAGAGGTATAGAAAGAAGCTAGAGAAGTGCAGAAAGAGGCAAGTGAGGTACAGAAACAGGCAGGAAAGGTGTAGAAAGTGGGAACAGGGGTGCTGAAAGAGGCAAAAGGGATACATACATTTGCAAAAGATGTGCAGAAAGAAGCAAGAGGGTGCAGAAAGAGGAAGGAGAGGTACACAAAGAGGCAAGAGTTGTAAAGAAAGAGACAGGAGGGGTGCAGAAAGAAGGAAGGGAAGTGCAGAAAGAAGCAACAGGTGCTGAAAGAGACAAGAGAAGTGCATAAATAAGCAACAAAGTTGCTGAACGAGGCAATAGAGGTGCAGAAAGAGGCAAGAGAGATGTAGAAAGAAGCAATTGAGGTGCAGAAAGAAGCAAGAGAAGTGCAGAAAGAAGAGAGTGGGGGTCAGAAAGAGGCAAGAAAACTGTAGAAAATGGCAAGAGAGGTGCAGAAAGAGGCACAATAGGTACACAAATATGCAAAAGGGGTACAGAAAGAGGCAAGAGGGGTATAGAAAGAAGCAAGAGAAGTGCAGAAAGAAGCAAGAGAGGTGGAGAAATAGGGAAGAGGGGTGCAGAAAAAGGCATCAGGGATGCACAAATTTGCAAAAAAGGTGCAGAAAGAAGCAAGAACAGTGTAAAAAGAACAAACAGAAGGTCAAAAAGAGGCAAGGGGGTACAGAAAGAGGTAGGAGAGGTGCACAAAGAGGCAAGAGGGGTACTTAAAGAGGCAGGAGGGGTGCAGAAAGAAGGAAGAGAAGTGCAGAAAGAAGGAACAGATGTGCTGAAAGAGGTGTGAAGGGTGCAGAAAGAGGCAAGAGAAATGCAGAAAGAAGCAACAAAGGTACAGAAAGGCAAGAGAGGTGCATAAACAGGCAAGAAAGGTGCAGAAAGAGGGAAGATGGGTGCAGAAAGAAGCAAGTGAGGTCCAGAAAGAGGCAAAAGAGGTTCATAAAGACGCAGGAGAGTTGCAGAAAGAAACAAGGGAAGAGCAGAAAGAGGCAAGAGAATTGCTGAAAGAAGCAACAGAGATGTAGAAAGAAGCAAGAGAAGTGCAGAAAGAGGCAAGTGAGGTACAGAAAGAAGCAAGAGCAGTGCAGAAAGAACCAACAGAGGTGCAAAAAGAGGCAAGAGGGGTGCAGAAAGAGGTAGGACAGGTGCACAAAGAGACAAAAGAGGTACAGGAGGGGTGCAGAAAGAAGGAAGAGAAGTGCAGAAAGAGGCAAGAGAATTGCTGAAAGAAGCAACAGAGGTGCAGAAAGAAGCAAGAGAAGTGCATAAAGGCAAGTAAGGTGCACAAAGAAGCAAGAGCAGTGCAGAAAGAACCAACAGACGTGCAAAAAGAGCCAAGAGGGGTGTAGAAATAGGTAGGAGAGGTGCACAAAGAGGTAAGAGAGGTACAGAAAGAGGCTGGAGGGGTTCAGAAAGAAGGAAGAGAATTGCAGAAAAAAGCAACAGAGGTGCTGGAACAGGCGCAAAGGGTGCATAAAGAGCAAGAAAAGTACAGAAAGAAGCAACAGAAGTACAGAAAGATGAAAGAGAGGTGCAGAAACAGGCAGGAAAGGAGCAGAAAGAAGCAAGAGTGGTGCAGAAAGAGGCAGGAGAGGTGCACAAAGACACAAAAGGGGTACAGAAAGAGGTTAAAGGGGTGCAGAAAAAAGGAAGAGAATTGCAGAACGAAGCAACAGAGTTGCTGAAAGAGACAAGAAGGATGCAGAAAGAAGCAAATGAGGTGCAGAAAGAGGCGCAAAAAGAAGAGAGTGAGGTACAGAAAGAGGCAAGAAAAGTGCAGAAAGAGGCAAGAGAAGTGCAGAAAGAGGCAAGAGAGGTACAGAAGGAAGAGAGTGAGGTGCAAAAAGAGGCAAGAGAGGTACAGAGAGAGGCAAGGGAAGTGCTGAAAGAGGCAAGAGAAGTGCAGAAAGAGGCAAGAGAGGTGCAGAAGAAAGAGTGAGGTGCAGAAAGATGCAAGTGAGGTGCAGAAACAGGCAGGGAATGTGCAGAAAGTGGGAACAGGTGTACAGAAAGAGGCAAAAGTGATTCAGAAATTTGCAAAAGATGTGCAGAAAGAAGCAAGAGCAGGGCAGAAAAGTGCAGAAAGAGGTAAGAGGGGTGCAGAATGAGGTAGGAGAGGTGCACAAAGAGGCAAGAGGGGTACAGAAAGAGGCAGGAAGGGTGCAGAAAGAAGGAGGGGAAGTGCAGAAAGAAGCAACAGAGGTGCTGAAAGAGACAAGAAGGGTGCTGAAAGAGACAAGAGAAGAGCATTAATAAGCAACAAAGTTACAGAAAGAGGCAATGGTGGTGCAGAAAGAGGCAAGAGAGATGCAAAAAGAAGTACATTAGGTACAGAAAGAGGAAAGAGAGGTGCATAAAGAAGAGAATGAGGTTCAGAAAGAGTCAAGAGAAGAGCAGAAAGTGGCAAGTGAGGTGCAGAAAGAGGCAAGAGAGGTATAGAAAGAGGCAAGAGAAGTGCAGAAAGAGGCACTTGAGCTGCGGAAAGAGGCAAGAGAGATACAGAAAGAGGCTCGAAGTGCAGAAAGAGGCAAGAGAAGTGCAGAAAGAGGCAAGAGAGGTGCAGAAGGAAAAGAGTGAGGTGCAGAAACAGGATGCAAGGTGCAGAAAGAGGCAAGGGAAGTGCAGAAACAGGCTAGAGAAATGCAGAAATAGGCAAGAGAGGAGCAGAAAGAAAAGAGAGGTGTAGAAAGAATCAAGAGAAGTGCAGAAAGAGATAGGTGAGGTGCAGAAAGAGGCAAGTGAGGTGCAGAAAGAGGCAAATGAGGTACAGAAAGAGGCATGAGAGGTACAGAAAGAGGCAAGAGATCTGCAGAAAAAAGCAACAGAGGTGCTGAAAGAGGCGCTGAAAGAGGCAAGTGAGGTGTAAAAAGAGGCAGGAGGGGTGCAGAAAGAGGCAAGTGAGGTGCAGAAAGAAGCAAGAGCAGTGCAGAAATAGCCAACAGACGTGCAAAAAGAGGCAAGAGGGGTGCAGAAAAAGGTAGAAGAGGTGCACAAATAGGCAAGAGCGGTACAGAAAGAGGCGGTAGGGGTGCAGAAAGAAGGAAGAGAAGTGCAGAAACAAGCAAGAGAGGTACTGAAATGCGTGAAAGGTGCAGAAAGAAGGAAAAGGGGTTCAGAAAGAGGCAAGAGGGATGCATACATTTGCAAAAGAGGTGCAGAAAGAAGCAAGAGCAGTGCAGAAAGAGGCAAGAGGGGTGCAGAAAGAGGTAGGAGAGGTACACAAAGAGGCAAGAGGGGTGCAGAGAGAAGTAAGAGGAGTGCAGAAAGAAGCAACAGGTGCTGAAAGAGACAAGAAGGGTGCAGAAAGAGGCAAGAGAAGTGCATGAATAGGCAACAGAGTTGCAGAAAGAGGCAATTGAGGTGCAGAAAGAGGCAAGAGAGATACAGAAAGAAGCAAATGAAGTGCAGAAAGCGGCAAGAGAGGTGCAGAAAGAAGAGAGTGAGGTTCAGAAAGAGGCAAGAGAAGAGCAGAAAGTGGCAAGTGAGGTGTAGAAAGAGGCAAGAGAGATATAGAAAGAGGCAAGATAAGTGTAGAAAGAGGCAAGAGAAGTACTGATAGAGGCACTTGAGCTGCAGAAAGAGGCTCGAGAAGTGCAGAAAGAGACAAGAGAAGTGCAGAAAGAGGCAAGAGAGGTGCAGAAAGAGGCAAGGGAAGTGCTGAAATAGGCAACAGAAATGCAGAGGCAAGAGAGGAGCAGAAAGAGGCAAGAGAGGTGTAGAAAGAAGCTAGAGAAGTGCAGAAAGAGGCAAGTGAGGTACATAAACAGGCAGGAAAGGTGCAGAAAGTGGGAACAGGGGTGCTGAAAGAGGCAAAGGGGATACATAAATTTGCAAAAGATGTACAGAAAGAAGCAAGAGGGTGCAGAAAGAGGAAGGAGAGGTACACAAAGAGGCAAGAGTGGTAAAGAAAGAGACAGGAGGGGTGCAGAAAGAAGGAAGGGAAGTGCAGAAAGAAGCAACAGGTGCTGAAAGAGACAAGAGAAGTGCATAAATAAGCAACAAAGTTGCTGAACGAGGCAGTAGAGGTGCAGAAAGAGGCAAGAGAGATGTAGAAAGAAGCAATTGAGGTGCAGAAAGAAGCAAGAGAGGTGCAGAAAGAAGAGAGTGGGGGTCAGAAAGTGGCAAGAGAACTGTAGAAAATGGCAAGAGAGGTGCAGAAAGAGGCACAATAGGTACACAAATACGCAAAATGGGTACAGAAAGAGGCAAGAGGGGTATAGAAAGAAGCAAGAGAAGTGCAGAAAGAAGCAAGAGAGGTGGAGAAATAGGGAAGAGGGGTGCAGAAAAAGGCATCAGGGATGCACAAATTTGCAAAAAAGGTGCAGAAAGAAGCAAGAGCAGTGTAAAAAGAACAAACAGAAGGTCAAAAAGAGGCAAGGGGGTACAGAAAGAGGTAGGAGAGGTGCACAGAGAGGCAAGAGGGGTACTTAAAGAGGCAGCAGGGGTGCAGAAAGAAGGAAGAGAAGTGCAGAAAGAAGGAACAGATGTGCCGAAAGAGGTGTGAAGGGTGCAGAAAGAGGCAAGAGAAATGCAGAAAGAAGCAACAAAGGTACAGAAAGGCAAGAGAGGTGCATAAACAGGCAAGAAAGGTGTAGAAAGAGGGAAGATGGGTGCAGAAATAGGTGAGAGAGGTACAGAAAGAGAGAGAGGAGTGCAGAAAGAAGCAAGTGAGGTCCAGAAAGAGGCAAAAGAGGTTCATAAAGACGCAGGAGAGTTGCAGAAAGAAACAAAGGAAGAGCAGAAAGAGGCAAGAGAATTGCTGAAAGAAGCAACAGAGATGTAGAAAGAAGCAAGAGAAGTGCAGAAAGAGGCAAGTGAGGTACAGAAAGAAGCAAGAGCAGTGCAGAAAGAACCAACAGAGGTGCAAAAAGAGGCAAGAGGGGTGCAGAAAGAGGTAGGACAGGTGCACAAAGAGACAAAAGAGTTACAGGAAGAGGCAGGAGGGGTGCAGAAAGAAGGAAGAGAAGTGCAGAAAGAAGCAACAGAGGTGCAGAAAGAAGCAAGAGAAGTGCAGAAAGGCAAGTAAGGTGCACAAAGAAGCAAGAGCAGTGCAGAAAGAACCAACAGACGTGCAAAAAGAGCCAAGAGGGGTTTAGAAATAGGTAGGAGAGGTGCACAAAGAGGTAAGAGAGGTACAGAAAGAGGCTGGAGGGGTTCAGAAAGAAGGAAGAGAATTGCAGAAAAAAGCAACAGAGGTTCTGGAACAGGCGCAAAGGGTGCATAAAGAGCAAGGAAAGTACAGAAAGAAGCAACAGAGGTACAGAAAGATGAAAGAGAGGTGCAGAAACAGGCAGGAAAGGAGCAGAAAGAAGCAAGAGTGGTGCAGAAAGAGGCAGGGGAGGTGCACAAAGACACAAAAGGGGTACAGAAAGAGGTTAAAGGGGTGCAGAAAAAAGGAAGAGAATTGCAGAACGAAGCAACAGAGTTGCAGAAAGAGACAAGAAGGATGCAGAAAGAAGCAAATGAGGTGCAGAAAGAGGCGCAAAAAGAAGAGAGTGAGGTACAGAAAGAGGCAAGAAAAGTGCAGAAAGAGGCAAGAGAAGTGCAGAAAGAGGCAAGAGAGGTACAGAAGGAAGAGAGTGAGGTGCAGAAAGAGGCAAGAGAGGTACAGAGAGAGGCAAGGGAAGTGCTGAAAGAGGCAAGAGAAGTGCAGAAAGAGGCAAGAGAGGTGCAGAAGAAAGAGTGAGGTGCAGAAAGATGCAAGTGAGGTGCAGAAACAGGCAGGGAATGTGCAGAAAGTGGGAACAGGTGTACAGAAAGAGGCAAAAGTGATTCAGAAATTTGCTAAAGATGTGCAGAAAGAAGGAAGAGCAGGGCAGAAATGTGCAGAAAGAGGCAAGAGGGGTGCAGAATGAGGTAGGAGAGGTGAACAAAGATGCAAGAGGGGTACAGAAAGAGGCAGGAGGGGTGCAGAAAGAAGGAGGGGAAGTGCAGAAAGAAGCAACAGAGGTGCTGAAAGAGACAAGAAGGGTGCTGAAAGAGACAAGAGAAGAGCATTAATAAGCAACAAAGTTACAGAAAGAGGCAATGGTGGTGCAGAAAGAGGCAAGAGAGATGCAAAAAGAAGCACATTAGGTACAGAAAGAGGCAAGAGCGGTGCATAAAGAAGAGAATGAGGTTCAGAAAGAGTCAAGAGAAGAGCAGAAAGTGGCAAGTGAGGTGCAGAAAGAGGCAAGAGAGGTATAGAAAGAGGCAAGAGAAGTGCAGAAAGAGGCACTTGAGCTGCGGAAAGAGGCAAGAGAGATACAGAAAGAGGCTCGAAGTGCAGAAATAGGCAAGAGAAGTACAGAAAGAGGCAAGAGAGGTGCAGAAGGAAAAGAGTGAGGTGCAGAAACAGGATGCAAGGTGCAGAAAGAGGCAAGGGAAGTGCAGAAACAGGCTAGAGAAATGCAGAAATAGGCAAGAGAGGAGCAGAAAGAAAATAGAGGTGTAGAAAGAAGCAAGAGAAGTGCAGAAAGAGGTAGGTGAGGTGCAGAAAGAGGCAAGTGAGGTGCAGAAAGAGGCAAATGAGGTACAGAAAGAGGCATGAGAGGTACAGAAAGAGGCAAGAGATCTGCAGAAAAAAGCAACAGAGGTGCTGAAAGAGGCGCTGAAAGAGGCAAGTGAGGTGTAAAAAGAGGCAGGAGGGGTGCAGAAAGAGGCAAGTGAGGTGCAGAAAGAAGCAAGAGCAGTGCAGAAATAGCCAACAGACGTGCAAAAAGAGGCAAGAGGGGTGCAGAAAAAGGTAGAAGAGGTGCACAAATAGGCAAGAGCGGTACAGAAAGAGGCGGTAGGGGTGCAGAAAGAAGGAAGAGAAGTGCAGAAACAAGCAAGAGAGGTGCTGAAAGGCGTGAAAGGTGCAGAAAGAAGGAACAGGGGTTCAGAAAGAGGCAAGAGGGATACATACATTTGCAAAAGAGGCGCAGAAAGGAGCAAGAGCAGTGCAGAAAGAGGCAAGAGGGATGCAGAAAGAGGTAGGAGAGGTACACAAAGAGGCAAGAGGGGTGCAGAGAGAAGTAAGAGGAGTGCAGAAAGAAGCAACAGGTGCTGAAAGAGACAAGAAGGGTGCAGAAAGAGGCAAGAGAAGTGCATGAATAGGCAACAGAGTTGCAGAAAGAGGCAATTGAGGTGCAGAAAGAGGCAAGAGAGATACATAAAGAAGCAAATTAAGTGCAGAAAGCGGCAAGAGAGGTGCAGAAAGAAGAGAGTGAGGTTCAGAAAGAGGCAAGAGAAGAGCAGAAAGTGGCAAGTGAGGTGTAGAAAGAGGCAAGAGAGATATAGAAAGAGGCAAGATAAGTGTAGAAAGAGGCAAGAGAAGTACAGATAGAGGCACTTGAGCTGCAGAAAGAGGCTCGAGAAGTGCAGAAAGAGACAAGAGAAGTGCAGAAAGAGGCAAGAGAGGTGCAGAAAGAGGCAAGGGAAGTGCTGAAATAGGCAAGAGAAATGCAGAGAGGCAAGAGAGGAGCAGAAAGAGGCAAGGGAGGTGTAGAAAGAAGCTAGAGAAGTCCAGAAAGAGGCAAGTGAGGTACAGAAACAGGCAGGAAAGGTGCAGAAAGTGGGAACAGGGGTGCTGAAAGAGGCAAAAGGGATACATAAATTTGCAAAAGATGTGCAGAAAGAAGCAAGAGGGTGCAGAAAGAGGAAGGAGAGGTACACAAAGAGGCAAGAGTGGTAGAGAAAGAGACAGGAGGGGTGCAGAAAGAAGGAAGGGAAGTGCAGAAAGAAGCAACAGGTGCTGAAAGAGACAAGAGAAGTGCATAAATAAGCAACAAAGTTGCTGAACGAGGCAATAGAGGTGCAGAAAGAGGCAAGAGAGATGTAGAAAGAAGCAATTGAGGTGCAGAAAGAAGCAAGAGAGGTGCAGAAAGAAGAGAGTGGGGGTCAGAAAGAGGCAAGAGAACTGTAGAAAATGGCAAGAGAGGTGCAGAAAGAGGCACAATAGGTACACAAATACACAAAAGGGGTACAGAAAGAGGCAAGAGGGGTATAGAAAGAAGCAAGAGAAGTGCAGAAAGAAGCAAGAGAGGTGGAGAAATAGGGAAGAGGGGTGCAGAAAAAGGCATCAGGGATGCACAAATTTGCAAAAAAGGTGCAGAAAGAAGCAAGAGCAGTGTAAAAAGAACAAACAGAAGGTCAAAAAGAGGCAAGGGGGTACAGAAAGAGGTAGGAGAGGTGCACAGAGAGGCAAGAGGGGTACTTAAAGAGGCAGGAGGGGTGCAGAAAGAAGGAAGAGAAGTGCAGAAAGAAGGAACAGATGTGCTGAAAGAGGTGTGAAGGGTGCAGAAAGAGGCAAGAGAAATGCAGAAAAAAGCAACAAAGGTACAGAAAGGCAAGAGAGGTGCATAAACAGGCTAGAAAGGTGCAGAAAGAGGGAAGATGGGTGCAGAAATAGGTGAGAGAGGTACAGAAAGAGAGAGAGGAGTGCAGAAAGAGCCAAGAGGGGTGCAGAAAGAAGCAAGTGAGGTCCAGAAAGAGGCAAAAGAGGTTCATAAAGACGCAGGAGAGTTGCAGAAAGAAACAAGGGAAGAGCAGAAAGAGGCAAGAGAATTGCTGAAAGAAGCAACAGAGATGTAGAAAGAAGCAAGAGAAGTGCAGAAAGAGGCAAGTGAGGTACAGAAAGAAGCAAGAGCAGTGCAGAAAGAACCAAAAGAGGTGCAGAAAGAGGCAAGAGGGGTGCAGAAAGAGGTAGGACAGGTGCACAAAGAGACAAAAGAGGTACAGGAAGAGGCAGGAGGGGTGCAGAAAGAAGGAAGAGAAGTGCAGAAAGAGGCAAGAGAATTGCTGAAAGAAGCAACAGAGGTGCAGAAAGAAGCAAGAGAAGTGCAGAAAGGCAAATAAGGTGCACAAAGAAGCAAGAGCAGTGCAGAAAGAACCAACAGACGTGCAAAAAGAGCCAAGAGGGGTGTAGAAATAGGTAGGAGAGGTGCACAAAGAGGTAAGAGAGGTACAGAAAGAGGCTGGAGGGGTTCAGAAAGAAGGAAGAGAATTGCAGAAAAAAGCAACAGAGGTGCTGGAACATGCGCAAAGGGTGCATAAAGAGCAAGAAAAGTACAGAAAGAAGCAACAGAGGTACAGAAAGATGAAAGAGAGGTGCAGAAACAGGCAGGAAAGGAGCAGAAAGAAGCAAATGAGGTGCAGAAAGAGGCGCAAAAAGAAGAGAGTGAGGTACAGAAAGAGGCAAGAAAAGTGCAGAAAGAGGCAAGAGAAGTGCAGAAAGAGGCAAGAGAGGTACAGAAGGAAGAGAGTGAGGTGCAGAAAGAGGCAAGAGAGGTACAGAAGGAAGAGAGTGAGGTGCAGAAAGAGGCAAGAGAGGTACAGAGAGAGGCAAGGGAAGTGCTGAAAGAGGCAAGAGAAGTGCAGAAAGAGGGAAGAGAGGTGCAGAAGAAAGAGTGAGGTGCAGAAAGATGCAAGTGAGGTACAGAAACAGGCAGGGAATGTGCAGAAAGTGGGAACAGGTGTACAGAAAGAGGCAAAAGTGATTCAGAAATTTGCAAAAGATGTGCAGAAAGAAGCAAGAGCAGGGCAGAAAAGTACAGAAAGAGGCAAGAGGGGTGCAGAATGAGGTAGGAGAGGTGCACAAAGAGGCAAGAGGGGTACAGAAAGAGGCAGGAGGGGTGCAGAAAGAAGCAACAGAGGTGCTGAAAGAGACAAGAAGGGTGCTGAAAGAGACAACAGAAGAGCATTAATAAGCAACAAAGTTACAGAAAGAGGCAATGGTGGTGCAGAAAGAGGCAAGAGAGATGCAAAAAGAAGCACATTAGGTACAGAAAGAGGCAAGAGAGGTGCATAAAGAAGAGAATGAGGTTCAGAAAGAGTCAAGAGAAGAGCAGAAAGTGGCAAGTGAGGTGCAGAAAGAGGCAAGAGAGGTATAGAAAGAGGCAAGAGAAGTGCAGAAAGAGGCACTTGAGCTGCGGAAAGAGGCAAGAGAGATACAGAAAGAGGCTCGAAGTGCAGAAAGAGGCAAGAGAAGTGCAGAAAGAGGCAAGAGAGGTGCAGAAGGAAAAGAGTGAGGTGCAGAAACAGGATGCAAGGTGCTGAAAGAGGCAAGGGAAGTGCAGAAACAGGCTAGAGAAATGCAGAAATTGGCAAGAGAGGAGCAGAAAGAAAAGAGAGGTGTAGAAAGAAGCAAGAGAAGTGCAGAAAGAGGTAGGTGAGGTGCAGAAAGAGGCAAATTAGGTACAGAAAGAGGCATGAGAGGTACAGAAAGAGGCAAGAGATCTGCAGAAAAAAGCAACAGAGGTGCTGAAAGAGGCGCTGAAAGAGGCAAGTGAGGTGCAAAAAGAGGCAGGAGGGGTGCAGAAAGAGGCAAGTGAGGTGCAGAAAGAAGCAAGAGCAGTGCAGAAATAGCCAACAGACGTGCAAAAAGAGGCAAGAGGGGTGCAGAAAAAGGTAGAAGAGGTGCACAAATAGGCCAGAGCGGTACAGAAAGAGGCGGTAGGGGTGCAGAAAGAAGGAAGAGAAGTGCAGAAACAAGCAAGAGAGGTGCTGAAAGGCGCGAAAGGTGCAGAATGAAGGAACAGGGGTGCAGAAAGAGGCAAGAGAGATGCAAAAAGAAGCACGTTAGGTACAGAAAGAGGCAAGAAAGGTGCATAAAGAAGAGAATGAGGTTCAGAAAGAGTCAAGAGAAGAGCAGAAAGTGGCAAGTGAGGTGCAGAAAGAGGCGAGAGAGGTATAGAAAGAGGCAAGAGAAGTGCAGAAAGAGGCACTTGAGCTGCGGAAAGAGGCAAGAGAGATACAGAAAGAGGCTCGAAGTGCAGAAAGAGGCAAGAGAAGTGCAGAAAGAGGCAAGAGAGGTACAGAAGGAAAAGAGTGAGGTGCAGAAACAGGATGCAAGGTGCAGAAAGAGGCAAGGGAAGTGCAGATACAGGCTAGAGAAATGCAGAAATAGGCAAGAGAGGAGCAGAAAGAAAAGAGAGGTGTAGAAAGAAGCAAGAGAAGTGCATAAAGAGGTAGGTGAGGTGCAGAAAGAGGCAAATGAGGTACAGAAAGAGGCATGAGAGGTACAGAAAGAGGCAGGAAGGGTGCAGAAAGAGGCAAGTGAGGTGCAGAAAGAAGCAAGAGCAGTGCAGAAATAGCCAACAGACGTGCAAAAAGAGGCAAGAGGGGTGCAGAAAAAGGTAGAAGAGGTGCACAAATAGGCAAGAGCGGTACAGAAAGAGGCGGTAGGGGTGCAGAAAGAAGGAAGAGAAGTGCAGAAACAAGCAAGAGAGGTGCTGAAAGGCGAGAAAGGTGCAAAAAGAAGGAACAGGGGTTCAGAAAGAGGCAAGAGGGATACATGCATTTGCAAAAGAGGTGCAGAAAGAAGCAAGAGCAGTGCAGAAAGAGGCAAGAGGGGTGCAGAAAGAGGTAGGAGAGGTACACAAAGAGGCAAGAGGGGAACAGAAAGAAGTAAGAGGAGTGCAGAAAGAAGCAACAGGTGCTGAAAGAGACAAGAAGGGTGCAGAAAGAGGCAAGAGAAGTGCATAAATAGGCAACAGAGTTGCAGAAAGAGGCAATTGAGGTGCAGAAAGAGGCAAGAGAGATACAGAAAGAAGCAAATGAAGTGCAGAAAGCAGCAAGAGAGGTGCAGAAAGAAGAGAATGAGGTTCAGAAAGAGGCAAGAGAAGAGTGGAAACTGGCAAGTGAGGTGTAGAAAGAGGCAAGAGAGATATAGAAAGAGGCAAGATAAGTGTAGAAAGAGGCAAGAGAAGTACAGATAGAGGCACTTGAGCTGCAGAAAGAGGCTCGAGAAGTGCAGAAAGAGACAAGAGAAGTGCAGAAAGAGGCAAGAGAGGTGCAGAAAGAGGCAAGGGAAGTGCTGAAATAGGGAAGAGAAATGCAGAGAGGCAAGAGAGGAGCAGAAAGAGGCAAGAAAGGTGTAGAAAGAAGCTAGAGAAGTGCATAAAGAGGCAAGTGAGGTACAGAAACAGGCAGGAAAGGTGCAGAAAGTGGGAACAGGGGTGCTGAAAGAGGCAAAAGGGATACATAAATTTGCAAAAGATGTGCAGAAAGAAGCAAGAGGGTGCAGAAAGAGGAAGGAGAGGTACACAAAGAGGCAAGAGTGGTAAAGAAAGAGACAGGAGGGGTGCAGAAAGAAGGAAGGGAAGTGCAGAAAGAAGCAACAGGTGCTGAAAGAGACAAGAGAAGTGCATAAATAAGCAACAAAGTTGCTGAACGAGGCAATAGAGGTGCAGAAAGAGGCAAGAGAGATGTAGAAAGAAGCAATTGAGGTGCAGAAAGAAGCAAGAGAGGTGCAGAAAGAAGAGAGTGGGGGTCAGAAAGAGGCAAGAGAAGAGCAGAAAGTGACAGGTGAGGTGCAGAAAGAGGCAAGAGAGGTATAGAAAGAGGCAAGATAAGTGTGGAAAGAGGCAAGAGAAGTGCAGAAAGAGGCACTTGAGCTGCGGAAAGAGGCAAGAGAGGTACAGACAGAGGCTCGAGAAGTACAGAAAGAGACAAGAGAAGTGCAGAAAGAGGCATGAGAGGTGCAGAAGAAAGAGGGAGGTGCAGAAACAGGCAAGTGAGTTGCAGAAAGAGGCAAGAGAGGTACAGAAAGACACAAGGGAATTACAAAAACAGGCAAGAGAAATGCAGGAAGTTGCAAGAGGAGCAGAAAGGCAAGAGGGGTGTAGAAAGAAGCAAGAGAAGTGCAGAAAGAGGCAAGTAAGGTGTAGAAAGAGGCAAGAAAGGTACAGAAAGAGGCAAGAGATCTGCAGAAAAAAGCAACAGAGGTGCTGAAAGAGGCAAGTGAGATGCAGAAAGAAGACAGTGAGGTGCATAAAGGGGAAGAAAGGTGCAGAAAGAAGCAAGAGAAATGCAGAAAGAGGCAAGAGAGGCAAAGAAAGAAGAGAGGTTTGTGCACCATTAGTACCAATTTAACACCCACATTTAGCAATAAGTAGCACGTGACCATTCCAGCTTTGGAAAGGGCCTTTCACCACGCTGTAACACCTGACACAGCATTTTTTGGGAACATTTGAGCCATTTGAGCTAGAAACAAGGATTTTTTTGATCAAATCTGCAAATTAGGCAGCAGATGCTGGAATATTTGGCAAATTCGGAAAATGTTTAATTATGTGAAAATTGGTGCAGCCGAACAGTCACATTATTCGAGTGACCCTGCTCATACCTCCGACTAGGTCCAGAAGTGCTCCTCAGTGGTTCCTTCTTTTTCGTGTCTCATTGAGTTTATAGTTTAGCTTCTATGGAAATGAGGAAGACTAATCCTGAGGTTACCACTCCACAACACAGACTACAATACCACATAATTACTCTCCAAAACACATAATCCCATTCCACATAATTCCTGTACACTAAATACCACATACTTTCTAGCCACATAATTTCACAGCACAACATACCACATAATTCCACTTAACACAACGTACATCCATTCCACTCCAAAAAACATTAGTAAAAATCGTTTACATTTACAACACCAATAGCTCTCACTCTTGCAAATGCGAGACCTATTATATTACAAATGCTTCTTTAACTGGTAGTCGCGTTTGTAGAGTGGTGCAGAAAGGGGGTTGGGCCTCCAACCAGCACTCAGGAATTCTGCTGCGTATGACTTACAGGAGATACCAGTAGGGCTTCTTGGCCTCCAAAGTCCCTCAGGAGTAAAGTGGACTTCATCCCCCAACCAGTATTGTGCCAGGAGGCGTGTTTGCAGAGTGGGGGAGAAAAGGGGGCATGGCCTCTGAAGACCTCTTAGCAATCCCAGTGTGTGGGACTTAGTGGAGGTAATAGGAGTAGTTGGTCCCCAAGGACAGTCCGGGGATGAAGTCCACTTGTGTCCTAAGGTCCTCAGGACACAAGAGGACCTCACCGTGCCACCAGCAGTGCGCCAAGAGGCGCGTTTGCAGAGTGCTGTAAAAAGGGGCATGGCCTCTGACCACCTCTCAGTAATCCCACTGTGTGGGTCATACTGGAGGTACCTGGTGGGCTAGTTGGCCCCGGGGACCCTCAGGAATCAAGGGGACTTAATCCCCCAACCCAGAATGCACCATGCCGACTTTTCTTTTCTTTTTGCATTTTTAGAAGGTGGGCTATGTGACCACATTTATTTGACTTTCTTTGGGCCCTGGGGATCCCATCCCCCAGGGCCTGACCCATTTTGTTATATATATATATATATATATATACATTTTGTTTTTAAATGGTAAGGGTACCGCGTGGCCCCCCTCCCGAGGCCGATTTCGGCCCCGGGGACCCCATCCCCCGGGGCATGGCCTATTTTATAGTTTTTAAATTATTTGTAGGGAAGGTGGGCTGCGTAGTCCACCTTCCTTAGGCCATTTTCGACCCCGGGTACCCCATCCCCCGGGGCTTGGGCATTTATAATTTATAAATAATTTTGGAATGGGGATCGTGTGGCCCCTCTTCCCTGGCCTTCTCTTGGCCCCGGGGACCCCATCTCCCGGGGCCTGACCAGCCTTTCTTTATTTTTTAAATTTTGGAGCGAGGCTACGTGACCTCCCTCCTGAGGCCAATTTTGGCCCCGGGAATCCCATCCCTTGGGGCCCGGCCTTATTTTTCTTTTATTATAAAAGGGAGGGTGCATGTGGCCCCCTCTTCCCTGTGCGCCATGGGCCCCACTAATTAATTGCATATTGCCCCGGACCTTGCCCACCCGGGGGCTTCTAGAAAATGAAGTGCAGGAGCCCGTGCTCCGTTTTTCTTTTTCCCTAGCAAGTTCGGCTGATTTGCTTTTTTTGTCTCTGGGGGTCCTTGTGGGACCCCCTGAGAAGGCCTAGGGGGTCAGGGTGTTTCTATCCTACCCCCTTTTCTTGTTTTTTTAATGTTTTTTTAACTGTTTTCTTGTGGCTCGGTTTCCGAGTCATAAGAGGGCTGCCAACACATTCTGGTTTGGAGTGTTGGCAGCCAATCCGAATTAAGCTTGTGCTCAGAAGGATTCGCGGCTCCTCCTCGGTACTCAGATATCGATGTTTTTATTTTTTTAATTTCTCAGGCACTACTGAACGGATTTGCACTATTTTAAAAAAAGGTCGCTTTCTGAACCAAGAAATACCTTTTTGCCAAATTTGGTGTAATTCCGTTCAGCAGTTCGGCCTGTTCCAAACATTCCTATCAAAAATAACATGGGGAAAACGCGTTATGGGACCCCGCCTTTTTTCTCAGCCCCCGCTTGACGGTTCATCCCGAAACTTTCTAGACAGGAGCTGACCTGAGTGAACCATTATTTTTGAAAATTTTGCGATTCGTCAAACAGTGCCAAAGATATTGGAAAAAGAAAAAATGCTTTTTGAATAGAAACAAGATCCTAACTATAGCTACCTACTGGCGACTGCCAGTAGGTAATATATATATATAGGACAGTGAGCAAGGCTCGTAAGAGTTAAAACGCGTAGGTGTTTGCTACGTGCGAATAAAGAAAAGTGGTTTATCACTATTGGAGGCTGGAGTGCAGCGTTTATCTTCCTTGAAGGTCTGGGAGTGGTTGTGTGATTTTTTTCTTTTTACAGAGTTTTATATAGCGCAAACTTGACCCGAATCAGGTATCAGATCCCTTTACATAGCACGAGTTGAATTACATGAGAACACATTCATTTTTGTTAGGCACAGGGAGATTAAGTGATTTTCCCAGGATGTTCAGTGTCATTGCCGAGACTCAAACCCAGTTCCCCAGATTCGAGGTCGACCGCCCTAGACGTTAGGCCAACTCCTCTTTTATATCTCTCTCTCTCTCTCTCTCTCTCTCTCTCTCTCTCTCTCTCTATATATATATATATATATATATATTATCTAGATAGTTATAGTTAGGACCGTGTTTCCATAGGAAATCCGCAACATTCTATTTGGAATAACTTTGGCGCCGGTTGACGAATCCTTGCGAAACTTTCAAAATAGGTGGGGCGATCCGCTCCGCTCCTACCCTGAAAGTCTCGGGGGGATTCGTCAAGCGGGGACTGAGAAAAAAGGGGGGTCCCAAAACGCGTTTTCCCTATGCAATTTTCCATAGGGACCTTTAGTCCAAGGTACAGCCCGAACGGCTGAACAGAATTACTTGAAATTTGGCAGAGAGGTAGTCCTCAGGTCAGGGAAGTGCCTTTTGCAGGTCTGGTGTCAATCTGTTCAGTAGTTCCTGAGAAAATCAAAAGTAAAATCATATATATATGTGGGCGGAGCCTAACCACACATCTCATCCTGAGATCTGATTGGCTGTCAGCACTTCATCCAAGAAGTGTTGGAAGCCATCTTGGGACCAATATACATGATAGCACCTCATTAAAAAGCCTTGCAGTTAATAGAAGGTTTTAAGACTTTAGTTACATTATAAATCATTTGTTGATGGTACCATACTCATTTTAGGAATTGTGGTATGTTCTAAGGTGATTTCACCATGTGAAAAAGCCTTCTGCTGGGATATCATGATTGAGAGAAAAATATTTTCTCATGCTTTTCCCACAGAGGTTTGGAAGGTGATCTATAAGCTAAACTGAGAGCTTATTTTCTGTAAATTCACATTATCTTTCTCAGTCATGTGAGAATGAAGTCTGACATTCTCAGTAAAACATGTACATCCAACAAGGGCAGAGACTGTCAGTTGATTCCTTTGTGTTCTACTGCAGCTTCCCAGAGTGTTCCAAAGAACAACTAGAGCGCTAACAGTCCTACTTATGATAAACGTATGGCACACCTGAAGCCATCTTGCTTGGATTAAAGTGGTAACTCTTAAAAAACATTTAATTTAAAAAGGAACAAAATGAGGGGGTTCATTTTTCCATAAAAAGTATGATTAGTGCTGCAGAAAGAAACATTAGGGCACATTTTGAGTGACTTCTCAAATCCTCTTCTATTTCATTAAAAAATTCTGACATGCAGACTGAAACATGCACTTTCAATACCAGCAGCAGTTTTCCCTGGTGAGCAGTAGCTTTACTACAGTGATCTAATGAGCAAAAAGAGTGCTAACATTCTGAATTTATGGCAAATGTGTGACACATCTGAATGCCTTCTTGATGGAATCAAAGTAAAAAACTGAAAGTATTTCCTACTGAGGAGACTGCAGTAAATGAGGAAATTAGGAAACTTCATAACAAATAAGTCTCCCAAGATGGCCACCAGAGACAAAAGAGCCCAAATGTAGCCCAAATATCACCCAGATGTAGCCCAAATATAGCCCAATGACAGAAGTGTGCAAAACACTTATTATTTTGTGTTTTTGCAGTGTTATATAGTGCAGACTTGTCAGGTATTGGAGTGCTTTACATGAGCATTGGTTACATCACACAAGAACAAATTCATTTTGGTTGTAGACATGAGGAGACTAAGTGATTTGACCAGAATCACAGAATGTCGAGCTGAAGCAGAAACTCCAACCTGGTTCCCCAGTTGCAAAGTCTGCAGTTCTGGAAGTAACACCACATCCTCTCCCCTAAGTGCAACATTTAATCAAGTGGTCGACTGGATAAAAAAACATAAAGATAACAAATAATTTAAAAGTGCTTTGTCGCTATTTGAAAACTCAGAAAATATGTCCTTATTTTAGTCTTTTAGAGCACTAACCATAATTTTGATGCCAATAACACCCTCTCATATATGTAATTTCTAAAGGAAATGCTCTAGGTATTACAGTTTTGATTACATCAAGATGACGTCAGGCGTTCCACACTTTTGTAATAAATATAGAATGTTAGCAATCTAGTTGTTCATTAGGATACTGTTGAGAGGCAGAGGCCAGGGGCACGGACTCTGAAAATTGAAGGCAGGTAGGAGGGTGCAAATGCAACAATTTAACCATTCTGAGCAGGCAGGAAGGGCCGTGGCAGCAGAACAGACTATGGAGGGCAGTGGAAAGGGGGGCAGGGGCAACAAACCAACAATACAGGACTTGCAAGAGAGGCTGTGGCAATGTAATAGACCATTGTGGGCAGAAGGAAGAGGCAATGGTAGTACAACCATACATGCCAACAGACCAGATTCAGCCAGGAAACGTCCAATGTTTTTAAGCTCAAATGGGCTTTATTTGATCTGTCTCCTGTCTACAATCTCCTCTTTTTCAATGTAACTCAAAGGGGAAAATCAATACCCCAGTTTTTTTTCAAAATCTCCCTCTTACCAAGTTCAAAATGTTCGCAAGTATGGTACATTGGATCATGGAAGGAAATGGGGTAGGGACATGGACTTGGATAACAGAGGACAGGAGGGACATGGAGAGGTGCACCAACCTGACCCTGCAGGGCAGGCATCAGGGTTTGCAGCAGCACAATACTCCACACAGGGCATGCGGGACGGGATTGCAGCACAACAATCCATAGAAAGAAAGAGGGAGGGGACAGGCCCATGCACATGGACAACAGAGAACAGAGGGGCAAGAGGCAATGGTAGCTAGCTGACCATAATGGACAGACAGGAGAGAAAGCTGCAGCATAACAGACCATAAAGGGCAGGAGGGACGGATCAGGGGCATTACAATGGAACAGACAAGCCAGGAGGGAGGGAGTAGGGGTCTGCACATGTAAACAGAGGGCTGGGGGCAAGGGGGCAGGGCAGGAGCAGCAAGATAGCCATGGAGGTCAGGCAGGATGGGCACTAGAAGCAAGACACACCATGAAGAGCAACAGTGAGACTGTGATGGCATACACACAGATCATGGAGGGAAGGTGGGAGGGGGTCAGGGGCAGCTAACTGACCACACAGGGAAGGTGGGAGGGGCCATGGCAGCACAGAAGACCATGCATGGCAAGTGGGAGGGTTAGTGGCAGCACAATGGCTATGATGGGCAAGAAGGAGGGTGCAGGGGCATGCACAAAGGACGATGGAGGATAGAAGGGAGTGTCAGGACCTGTGCACAGACAAGAAAGTTCAGGGGAAGGGGCCTCACAACAGACCGCACGGGGCAGGCAGGAGGAGCAGTTGCAGCACAACAGACCAGGGAGGGCAGAAGGGTGTGGCAGTACAATGGACCATGTAGGACAGGAGGAAGAGGATAGGGGCATGGCATGTGGACAGGCAGGGTGGAGGTGGCAGGGACAGGTTACAGTCATCTGACAATGCTAGGCAGGTGGGAGGGGAGTGGCAGCTCAACAGAACACTCAGAGTAGATAGGAGTGGCAGGTCCATGGAACATGGTGGGCAAAAAGGATGGAGCAGGGGCATGCACAAAGACATCGGAGGGCAGGGGGAAGGAGAATAGGGGCAGCAAGCTAAGCACAGAGTTTAAGCAGGAGGTCAATGATGGGGCATAGTATTGGGCAATGGAGGGCAGGAGGAGTGGACTGGTACATCATACTAAATTGAGGGCAGTGGCAGCACATCAGACCATGCATGGCAGGAGGGAGGAGGCTAGTCCATGGATTCACACAACAGAGGATAGGGAGGAGGGGGATGGGGCAGCAAGCTAACTGTTCAGAGAAGGCGGGTATTAGGAACTTTATTGTTTTTAAAACGTGTGTCTGTGCGAACTACTTAAAATATGAACAAGTATGCAGCATAATCTCACTTTTATTCAGGAAGAAGAGGACGTTTGTGACTGTGACTCCGGGCTCACTTGGCAGAAACACCCCCTGACCCTCCACCCCCTATCGCAAAATGTAATGCCCGTGAAAAGGGTAGGTGAACACAGTGTTATATAGAACATAGTCCTGAGAGCACGATTGAAAATGAAAACTAGATATAGTGTATGGTATAAACTATGCACCAAAAAGTGTGATATAAGATGAACCGGGCGTGAAATATAATATGCAATACATTGTGCGCAATGACAGATTCATTGGAGAGTGCGAGATAGCACAGGCACTAGCGCGTGCTATGCGATATGCGCCTTGGAGTGTAATATGCACAGGGCAGTGTTGTGTAACCTAACTAGTCTCTAAAGTTGTAATATAAAATATGTGCTGGGGAGTGTAACGTTGCATATGCACTGTGACAAAGATATGGATCCCAGATTGTAATATGTATGGCATAGCACTGTGCGTTATAACATAGGCATCGAGGAAGGCACGTTAGATGGGGCAATATAACCCGTGCGAAGACAAGTGTGGCATTATATATTCATGGGGTGGTGTTACAGTGCACATGGGCTAGAGAGTGTCATAGCATATGCGCTAGCTAGTGGAATTCAACACAGAGGTGTGTGGCACTCAACAGGCAATGGTGGGTGTAACACAGCATTGGGCTCTGCCAGGAGCGCGCTGTGACTCTCAAGTGATGTTCATCCCCTTTCCAGAGAGTAAAATAAAAAGTATTACACATCCGGCAGTGGATGTGTGTTTTATTAACCGTGAGGGGGGTTTCTTGTATAGTTTTGGTCGAATTTTTGTCGAATCCCCTTTGAATGGCTTGGTGTGCATGTGTATTAAATGTGCCCGTCAATAGCTACCCATGTTTGTATAAATAAACAACAAGGGTGTCTACCGGGATTAGGCACGGTAGGGCATCAGACATGTCAGAGCTTCACTAGTGGTGTAAATACATTCCACGTGGATTCATTGTATGCATAGTCGCCTTTTAATGAATTTCACGCAAACCGTCATGGTGATAGGTACGTACGGTTTGTCCAGCATGTCCTAGGTGTGTCTATAAATATATATTTTTTTAAAATAATAAAAAACAGTGGCCGGCCCTGGGGATTGGGGTCAAAAAAATATAATTAGGAGACAGGCCCTGGGGGATGGAGTCATCAGGGCCAATAAATTAGAATAAGAAGGGGAACCACACAGCCCCCCTTCTTAAAAAATTAAAATAAATAAAAGACTGGCATCGTGCCGGAGGCCACGCCCCCTCCTTGCAGCACTCTGCAAACGCGCCCCCTGGCGAGTTGTAAGTTGGGGAATTAATTCCTCTTCAATACTGAGGGTCCCTGAGGGCCAACTAGCCCAACAGGCATCTCCAGTATGCGCCAGGGAGCTGGGCTGCAGACAGGTGTTCTGAGGCCAAGCCCCTTTTTACACCTCTCTGCAACGCAGCTCTGTGGCGCTTACTGGAGGTACCTAGTGGTCTAGTTTGACCCTAGGGACCCTTACGATTCAAGGGGACTTAATCTCTCAACTTAGAACAGCCACAGGGTGCGTTTACACAGTGGTGAAGGGAGGGGACGGGGCCTGAGGTGACGTGTGCCAACACGCACTATGGCACGTTTTAAATTGGGGATATAATTTCCCTTCAATACTGAGGGCCCCTGGGGGCTAACTAGCCCACCAAGTGCTTCCATTAAGTGCCACTGAGCTGCATTGCAGAGAGGTGGTCCAGGCCGTGCCACTTTATACACCTCTCTGCAACGCAGCTTTGTGGCACTTACTGGAGGTACCTAGTGGACTAGTTGGACCCTAGGGACCCTCAGGATTCAAATGAACTTAATCTCCCAACTAAAAACGGACACAGGGCGTGTTTACACAGTGGTGAAGGGAGGGGACGGGGCCTGAGTTAACGTGTGCAAAAACGCCCTGTGGCCTGTTTTAAGAGGTAGTTTTAATCCCCCTGCCCTATTATATACTAGGGGCTTACAGAGGAGGTCATGCTAATCACAGGGGGACCCCAACGCATAATGTTCCCTTGTGTATGTAGGTGTTTTCACTGTATTCTAAGTGTCTTTTAACATAGCACTGGCTCTAGGACTGGTTAGTCAGACTCAGTTACCACCAGTATCCGTCTGAAAAAGTTGAGGGTACAGGATGATTTTGCAACAAGGCTTCTTTCTGCTCTTCTTTTTGTTCTTTCTGCACGTTATCCTTCTTCCTGCCCTTTTCTTCGTCTTTGAGGACTTCTGTTGCTTCTTTCTTCACTTCTTTTTTTTCTTTCTGTGCATTTTTTCTTATTTCTTCACATGTCCTATCTCTGTAGGCATAGTTATAAATTAGCATTAAAAAAACCTTTGAAATTCACAGAAAAAACTATAGGTTTCAGGCACGTTATAGTTAGGAATTAGCATTTAAAAAACCTCAGAAATTCACTGAAAAAACCATAGGTTTCAGGGGTGTTATAGTTAGCTGGACTTTTCACTTGTACAAAACCATTGAAATTCCCCCGTTATAGTTGGTTCAGCTAACTATAACTCGCGCGCCCGCAATGCACTGCTAATGACGTCACATATTACATCACTCATGACATGGTCAGTGACATCACTCATGACATCACTCATGACATCTCAAATGACATCACTGATGACATCATCCTTGTGATAGAGTGGCAGACCTCCTCTCACCCTAATATAACCTTTGATACACACATTCAAAAATAGAGACTAACATTTTCAAAACAATGGACATACCAATACCAGTTACAACAACCTCTTCAGTAATTCTAAGATCCACATACACATCCACTCATTCACCAACAGTCCTATACAGTCACTCATACATGTACTCACTCATCATATGTACTCATACACCTATACATCCTGTTACACAATGCCACTCATCCATAGAGTTACTCACACACATAGTCACTCATGCTAATAAAGAATCAAACATACATTTACTTGCATATACAGTTATACACACACCACCACACTTACTTCTACGGAAACTTACACATACTTAGTCTTTTAAACAATCACTTATAGAAACACATACTTATTCATACAGGAACTCTTTCAATCTCTCACTCTCACATATACTCACTTATATACACCAATAGTCACATATACTAGTTTAAAACATATGTAGTTACTCATAAAGACACTATTGAGACAGTCATTCACTCACTAACACATCCATACACACACTCATCCACCCATACAGTCCTGCACACATGCTGTCTTCAACACATACAAACAGTGAGTCACTCATTCATGCACCTATGCACTACGTAATACCCCCCACCGAACCATGCAGACACTCAGACTGATACTCAAAAAACCAACTAATAACCTATATAGACACCCATGTAGCTACTCACCAACCCATGCAGCCACTTATACACAAAGTGAGAGACTGATACAGATATTTACATATTTAAACATTACTCACTAAGCCATGTATTCACTATGATACACTTAATCAGTCAGTTACACAATCAATTTTTCAAAAACAAATCATCCATTTAGACACTTATATACCCATTTATTCTTCCATCGACCTCGAGATATACATATATAACATATTTAATTTTCAGAAAAACACACATTCACTGGATGATGTCATCAGTGATGTCATCAGTGATGTCATTTGAGATGTCATCAGTGATGTCATGAGTGATGTCACTGACCATGTCATGAGTGATGTAATATGTGACGTCATCAGCAGTGCATTGCGGGCGCGCGAGTTATAGTTAGCTGAACTAACTATAACGGGGGAATTTCAATGGTTTTGTACAAGTGAAAAGTCCAGCTAAATATAACACCCCTGAAACCTATGGTTTTTTCAGTGAATATATATATATATATATATATATATATATATATATATATATATATATATATATATATATATATCACAGCTTGTCACCTGTGACCCACCAGTCTCAATGCCACTACAAATACCACCATAAATATTGCCACCACTCTACTTCCACCAATGCCAAACACATACTACCAGTACCACCAATGCAATACCAGTACATGTTCTACCAATGTGAAACCACTACTAGTACCATCAATGCCACCACCACAATACCAGCACCATCAACCTAATCCCATAACTCAACCACCCATACATCCACCAGCATTTACAATAACCAATATCACCGCTATCAATATCACCGCCACAGTGAATACTACACACCACCAATACCTGTATGCCAATACCACTACACACCAACTTCGATACAACCCACAATACCAAAACCATCAACAATACCACACCACTACTACTAATATCACAACACAAAATCAATACCACACTTTGCCCACCACCACTACCAAGGCTTGGCAGAGATGATAGGTCTCACTTTATTGTGCTATTTTGTGTAAACATCATTTATGCATGCCTGTATTTGCATGATTGTCACATGAAACCCAGACCTGTTGTGTTTGTCAATGTTTGTTTGTTTTATGTAGTGCTTCATACTTCACATCTTCTTTTTCTATGGGCGATAAGTAACAGATGGTTGTGGCATTCAGTTTAATGCTACCCAATTTACAGACCTCAGAAGGATGAAAACGTATGACCAGTCAAGACCTGATGTCAAGAGTAAGTGTTTAACTGCAAAATGCCTTAGTCCCAGACAAACGGGAAACTAAACATAAACATAAAAAGTTTCACTAAGCACCAAATATGAAACTTAGAAGTTCACAACACAATAGAGGAATGACCTCTGAAATGCAAACGTTGAATGTGCTAATGTGCACAGTATGAATACACAGTACATCATATTCCAATTCGGGAAACCTAGGGGTGGGGGCTCAGGGCCATGACAGAAGATCCCTAGTGTGAAATTCTGAATGAGTAGACAAATATCAGAAAAATCAAAGCAGCTGAACAAATTCATGTTAATTTGTAAAAGTCAAAATCTACCTTAAAAATATATGCAGTTAATGGTAAGAATGCACTAAAAAAAAAGTTGTCGTCTGTGATGCAAATAGTAAAATAGCAAAAGGCGCTAACACAGTAAAACAAGAGAATTGTAACACTTTACTAAAATGTACTTGGAAATGAAACAATGATCATTGCAAGTAATAAAAAGACACACAGAAGACACATTTTATGAGTTCTATTCCTTGGTTTATTAGAAATCATACCATTTGTAATGGAAAATGTTCAATCTGGGACAATGGCACCACCGTGTGTTAGAAATAATTAAATACAGACAGCTATTCTTTTTCCTATGTAAATATTGTTATAAATCCTGCTTTTTAGTTGGTGAAATAGTCCTAAAAACGTGTTTTACATTTTTTCCGAATCATGGATTTTGGCATGTATCAAAGTATCATGGAGTTCAGTAATAGTAAGATTCAAAACAAAAGAAACTGTGGAAAGCAAATTAAAAACACCAGGGGGCACATTTACAAGCCCCTTGCGCCACTTCTACGTCACTTTTCCCATGTTAAAAGTGACGCAAAAGTGGCGCAAGGGGCTTGTAAACCTGCCCCCAGGTGTGATTGGCCAGGGATTAAATATGAACGTCCAGGATTTGATTGGGGTTTTGACCCTTTTCATAAGGGCTGTAAGTAACAAATGGTTGTGTTATTCAGTTTTAATGGTACCCAATTGACAGACCTCTGAAGGATGCAAAACGGGATGGCGTGCACACATTTGAACACATATCCCGCAGAGAAGAGCTGATGTCCAAATTGAGGGGCATATTTATAAGCCCCTTGCGCCACATTTGCGTCACTTTTCCCATGTTAAAAGTGACGCAAAAGTGGCGCAAGGGGCTTGTAAATCTGCCCCTGAGTGTTTAGCTCGAAAAGCCGTACTTCCAGACAGACAAAAGACTAAACGTAAAAATATAAAAGGTGCAATGAGTACCAAAAATTAAACTTAGAGGCTTTCGACGCGATAGATAATAGACATCTGAAATGCAGAAGTTGTGTGTGATAATGTGCTCAGTATGAATATACAGCATAGCATAATCCCAGTTTGGAAACCGAAAGGGGTAGGGTGGGTATTTCACAAGGAGATTAAAGAGGATTCCTAATGTGAACTTCTGAATGAGAAGACAAACGTCAGAGAAATCAAAGCAGCTGAACAAATTCATGTTGATGTGTAAAAGTCAAAATCTACCTTAAAAATACATGCAGTTAATATTAAGAATGCATTCAACAAAACGTGGTTGTGCTCCATGATGCAAATAGTAATATAGCAAATAGTGCTAAAACAGTAAAACAGGAGAATTGTAGCACTTTACTAAAATGGAATAGAAACTGAAACAATGATAATTGCAAGAAATAAAAATACTCAGAAAAGGCAATGTTCCTTGGTTTATTAGAAATTATAGTATTTGTAATGGAAATGTGTCAGTCCAAGGCAATAGCACCACCATGTGTTCCAAAGAATTAAATACAGCCAGCTATTCCTATTCATATTGAAATATTGTTTTACTTAGTTTCTAGTTGATGAAATAGTCGTAGAATTTTTTTTAACTATTCACTTATTGTGAATTTAGGCATGTATTAATGTATGATGACGTACAGTTATAGTAAGATTCAAAACAAAAGAAACTTGGGAAGAAAATTAAAAACGTCAACTTGTGTTCCGTGGTTTCATGTTCATTGACAATGTATGGTGTGATTTGTCCTCGATTAACTATAAATGTCCAAGATTTGATTGAGTTTTTGACCCTTTTTCTAGGGATATTAGTTACAGATGGGTGTGTCATTCAGTTTAATGGTACCCAATTTACAGCTCTCTGAACAATACAAAGCAAGTTGCGCTAATCCGGAATTTGACCTGCAGACAAGTGCTCATGTCAACAGTAAGGGCCTGATTACGAGTCTGGTGGTCAACAGACTGCCAGAATCGTAGGGGGGTGGCAGTGGCGGTCTTCCGACCACCCTATTACAATTACAGTTGTCATACCGTCATTTTGCTGCAACTGCTGTTCCCTGGTGGGTCTGAGGCTGCAATATGTTTGGCAGGACCGCCTCACTCCCAACAATATTACAAGTTTCCTCTCCACCACAGTATTCATGGTGGTTCCTCCTCATTGAAAACCGTGGCACAGAGGAAACAAAGGAGGTCGTATAGGGCCCCCTTGTGCCTCAGGAGGTGCAGACATGGGGGCACAACATGTGCCCCCCATTTGCATGCACCCCAGTTTCTGCACGGCATCAGCTTTAGAGTCTTTGCCCTGCAGGAACTGTTTTTGGCATTCCTTTTGTGGTGCCCATTTTCAGAGGCACTGGTGTGGGAATGTAAAAAAAAAAGACATCATAAACCAGTAACAATGGTTGTGGTAGAACAGGATCTAGGATTAATTTGACACTGCCCACGATGGAGCCTTGGTCAGATGCACCAACCTAGTTAATTCTCGACAAAAGATTTTATCTTCTGACTTTAGTCCTTAAAGTCTCATTCCACTACAGGAATCCACTACAATTCTAACGCAACCCAGGACCTCAGTAGAAGCACTCCGAGATTCACAGGGTGAGGCCAAACAGAAGCTTGAGGTCCAGTTGCCACTGTTCAGTTGGGCAGTTGAAGGAAAGGCCTTGTCTAGCTTGTTGTGTCCCTGTAGCTTTTACAGGAGGTCCGCCTTATGACCTATGGAGACCACTTCTTTGTCCAGAGTACAAAAGGGACAGCAGGTCGATTCTTCTAGACTCTTCTAAGGTCTCAGACATCAGATCCAATCCTCTACTGATCTTCCACTGGTCCAGGAGTGTTCTGAAGTGGGTGTCTGGAGATGCCTCATTTGTGCCTGGTATGAGCAAGTGGGTGTCTAAGGATGCCCTAACCAATGGAGTAGAGGTTCCTGGGGCTAACTATGCCCACTGTGTGCATTTTTCAAGATGGCCTAAGGCTTCAGCCACAGTCAACTTGGGCTCTGAGAGCTGGTGGTGTGTGTTTGTCAGGGCAGTGTACTATGATAATCCTAGTGTCACCCTACATCTAACACTAAACTCTCAACCTCAGATACAGAAATCTGGTAGAACAAAAGCTGGGTGTTCAGCAACTGGACCGTGGATACACACAAATTGCTTTGGCATCCGCTTTCTCTCCTTTGAAGTGCGCCCCACATGTTATATCTAAATCCAGCTGACCTGTCAAACAGACTTTGAGACTATGATGTCAAAAATGGACCACTGTGATCGGGGCCTGTCTGACTGGGGGGGACAAAAGAAGGGCTCTGTCCAAGTGTCAGCTAACATTTGCCTGGGGTAGAGGAGGCCTCTTTGCAGTGAACCCCAAATGTCACACGAAAACCCCCTGCAGACCTGCCAAGCAGGATGTAACATTCAAGCAGGATTTGACTCTTTAATGTCAAAAAGGATCCTCATAACCCCGCCCTGCACATTCTGTCAAGTTCAGATGGCTCATCTCTACCCACTGAGGTCTGCCTATTGCTTGCTCCTAGCAGCAAACTCGTACCTCATTCCCACCCATTTAAATGCTAATTAGGGGCTGCAGAAGTTGGAGAGCAAAATGCAGATTAAGGGACTTCAGGAAGGGCAAAGGTAACTTTTTGAAAGTTACCTTTCCAAAATGTTGACTACAAATTTGACTGCGCCAGTCAATTGGGTTTGTAATACCTGTCTAAAAAAAAAAAGATGTTTGTAGCTGTTTACTAGCTGGAGATAACATTTATTAAAGTTAATTTTGTATCCCAATGCTTTCCCAAGGAATAGCCAACCCAACTACAGTGAAAATAAGTTTTCGGGCATTTTCACTGTAAGGATGTGTTTAACATTAAACTTTTACATGTCCCACCTTTAAATAACTTGCACTCTGCATTATGGACAAAAAGGCGTTCTTAGGGGTGACATTAATATTTAAATGGATGAGTTTGACTTGGCGAAAATGTGTTAATTTGACAGGTCAAATTTGCAGTTTAAAACTGTAGTGCAGGTTAATTAAATGCTACCGGTGGACTGCAGCACCCATTATTCCATCCACTGCAGAGATAATGTAAATTATTTCTCCAGGCCTAGCTTTAGGTCTGGAGAAATAATTTACAGTGCCTACGCAGTGGATGGAACAATGGGTGCTGTAATCCACCGGTAGCAGTTAATTTACAGGCCCTGGGTACCATATACTAGGGACTTGTAGGCAAATTAAATAAACCAATCAGGTCTACTGTAGTATATGGTAATAATTGTGTTAATGCTTTTATTATACAGTATTTATATGTATGCTTTATTAGAATATAGTTTAGTCTTGGAAGATAGAACTTCCACCTGTTCATTCTATGTTCCAGCCTTATTAATCTGTTTATGGAATGCTCTGGTGAGATGCTACGCTGGCTTGGAGAGTTAACCTGAAGTCCTGTGGGTTGGCAATAAAGACGAAGTTCCAACTATAAGGCTACTTGATTCTGTATGTTAAGAAGATACTACAGAATTTTGGCTTGGGATTGTGACTGCCAACCCAAGACCCACAGCGTTTCCGAAATTTGGCTATTCTACTCTTCGTTCCTGCGGCCGATATGTTACTGACATTTTCGCTACGGGTTGCTCCACTGCTCAGAATGGTCGAAGTGAGTGCCTACAAAGTCGGGTAAAAAAAACAAAAATCTAATTTTCATCAATTTCAACTTTCTCTATTGCTGTTGCTACAGTGCTGTTGCCCGCATCCTTTGAAATTGCCTCGCACTCACCGTCATCATTCTACATTCGGAGAGGAGCTACTCCTCGAGCATTCCGATTTCTTATTCTTTAACTGGATGACGATTTGACGCGTACGCACGGTATTCTGGGATACCTACGCAGGTCACGCTACGTGACCTTTACGTACCATCGTTTAGTTTTTTCATTTTCTCCCGCATTTCTTGTTGTTTAGCAACGCTACTGCTAAATTGCATCAGTTTCTACAAGAGAATTACTACTTTATTTACTTCGATAACAATGGTTTGATATCAGCGCATTCAACATCATCCTGCAACTACTAAGTACTGGTTGGTTCCTTTTTATAATTTTGACTCTTTCATTTTATTTGTGCAAGTGTGTTTGACAACATGTAGAGAAGTTCAGGAAGCACAGCTTCTTCTCCTAACGTCATTAATAACTTAATGGTGGGCATTAATTTGAATACGCCGAAAGAGTTCCTCACCAATCCTGGTGAGCCTGTTGTCAAATGGACAGAGTGAAAGGAGTATTTCCTTAATTATATTGCCACGTTGGAAGATAATATCGGTACTCTTTCCCCTGACAGAAAAAAAATAATTCTCATGCACTGCCTTGGTCCTGAAGGTCTAAGAGTCTATAACCAAATGCGGAAAGCAGAAAGAGCAGAAGATGTTGATATTTTCAAGTGTGCAATTCTAGATTTGGATAATAATTTCTCTCTTATTGTTTGCGTAGCCATTTCTAGACGCACATTTTACAAAAGGAAGCAACAGCTGAATGAATCCATCGAAGATTATATTTCTAGTTTAAAAACCCTAGCAGTTTCTTTCAAATTTGGAATACTTCATGATGACATAATAAGAGATCAACTAGTTGCTTGCCAAAAAAATAAAAGTATTCAAGACAAGCTTTGGATTGAAGGAGACTCATGCCTTAAAGATATTATTACTCTAATTAAAAAGGCGGAACTTTCTGAAAGAAGTGCAAGCCATGTCTGCCAATACAGAAAAACCATCTGTCAGTTTAGCTTCCTCCAAGTCTAAAGGAAAGTCTAACTTTAGTGTTCCTGTAGAAAAATGTACTGTTAACCAAAAGTTTCCTGACAAAATTACTCCAAGATCTCAAGGAAATGCATCTAGTTTTGCGTGTTATATATGTGGCAGCATTAAGCACAATGCTAGTTCAGACAAATGTTATGCTAGATCTACAAAATGTCTTAATTGTGGCATTGTAGGCCATCTTGCAAAAGCTTGTAGAAGAAAAGAAAATAAGAAGCTTAAACAAGTTGCTTGTCTCACTGAGAATTCAGATTCTTCTGAAATTGATTCGGAAGATTCTGAAAACTCTAATTTAGGTTCCACCCCCATTTCCAATATTGTTGTTCTTAATATCACTGATACTGATAAAAGCAAAATTGTGTGTATTATTAATTTTGGAGGTATTCCTTTACAGGTTGCTGCTGATTCAGGATCCCCATTCGCAATCATTGCTCGTTCCATTTGGGATGACAAGTTTGTGAGTGTTTTAGTTCCACATTTAGAGCCCACAGACATCAATCCTGAAAGCTTTACAGGCGAAAAAAATAAATATGTTGGGGTATCGCTTACTTAATTTTCAGTTTAAAGCGAGACAAGCATTATGTAAACTTTATATAGCATTTGAAGGTCCCTCAGTTTTGGGGTGGAAGGACCAGAGAGCGCTAAGTATTATTCTAGATCCAAATAGTCCAGAACAAGCGTTAGTAGTTTGTGATAGTCAAGAATCTAAAAAATGGGTTTTGGATGAGTTCAAAGAAGTGTTTAATGGGAAGATTGGTAAACTTAAAGGTTTCACCCATCTCATTAAGGTCAAACCTTCAGTTATTCTCAAAATCCACAAAGTGTGCAACATTTAGTTAATTGCAAGAGAGGAAGTTAAACTTTAATTAAAAAAATTACAAGATGCATGTGTTTATGTGTTGACCGCAGAAGTCTCAATGAGAACATAATTGTGGATCATTTTCCTCTTCCGAGGATCGACGAAATGCTTTCCATGACCAGAGGTTCTAAGTGGTTTTCCACCATCGACCTCTCCGCAGCATATCACCAAATTGTCCGACATCCATCATGCAGAAATGTCACTTCTTTTTGTACCCCTTTTGGTTGTTACCAATTTCGCAGAATGCCTTTTGGTTTGGCTTCTGCAGCCGTGGTATTTCAGAAGTTAATGACTCAGTTATTTGGTGATATGCTGGGAATTACTTTCTAGCAGGATGACATTCTCGTAATGGGTCGTGACATACCTGAACATGATGACAGATTACGAAAAGTTTTGCAGGTTTTAACGTCCAAAGGTCTGACCGGTGAAATTTTAAAGTGAAAATTTGCTGAACGCAGTGTAGCTTATTTAGGTTATGAAGTAAGACACAATGGTATCAAACCCAAATCTAAACTTATTAGTGCTATTGTTGATGATCCATCCCCTAAGTCCAAGGATGATTTGCGAAATCATTCTTGGGCTTAGCAGAGTTTTATTCTAAGTTTGTAGAGAACTTTTCAGAAAAAAAACATCTTATGAGGCTTCTGTTAAATATTAAAGCCAGTTTTGATTGGTCCTCTGAATGCCAACAAGTTTTACAAACTATTTAAGATGCCATTAGTAAAGCCCCCAATCTGCAAGATTTTGATCCATCAGCTGCCACGTTTGTCACCACTGATGCAAGCTCGAAAGGTTTGGGTGCTGTGCTCACTCAGATTGATGGGGATCATAAAGAAGTTGTCATTGCTTTTGCTTCTGGGTCATTGTCTCCTTCAGAAGAAAAGTACTCAGTAATTGAAAGAGAGACTTTAGCGTGTTAATGGGCTGTGAAACATTTGAGAGAATTTTTATTGGGTAGGTATTTTGCACTAAGATCGGATCATAAACCTTTAACTACACTTCTCACTACTGAAGGTTTATCTAAAGCCACTTCTAAAATTGCCAGATTCTCTATGCGACTTCAAGATTTTGTATATACTGTTAAATATGTTCATGGCGTTAGAAATAGTACAGCTGATTTTCTAAGCAGGATGTCTTTACCTTTAACTGAGATACACTATAATTCATGGAATTTGTTTTCTGTTGCCAGCGTCTCTTATGTTGATGTTTTACAAGGAAGCATTAAACAGTCGGAGTGGATAAATGCTGAAACTCAAGATGTTATTCTTCTTGATGTCAAATCTAAGGTTATCAAAGGTAGGCCTGATGTTGAATGAAAGAATCTTACAGATGAACTCAGAGGATTTTGGGAGGTGAGGAATGAATTGAGTCTTGATGGTCAATTTCTGTTGAGAGGAGATAAAGTAGTGTCTCCCTCCACCTTTAGAAAGAAAATAATTGGTTTATGTCATGATGGTCATTCTGGCATCACTCGTAGTAAACAGAGACTTAAGGCTTTGTATTGGTGGCCAGGTGCAGATACTGCGGTGGAGCGATTTGCTAGAGAATGTGTTACTTGTGAAATTGCCTTCAAATCTCATAAAACTCTTAATCCACCCTCTTTTCCATTGCATTGTCCGGACTCCCCTTGGCAAGAGGTTGCTTTGGATTTCATTGGACCTATTTCTTGGCAGGATGGTTCTATCAAGTACATTATTGTCCTTGTTGACGTATTTTCCAAATGGTTTGAGTTGAGTATTGTGGAGAGTGTTAATTCACTTGCTGTTTTCAAGTTTTTGGATGCTGTGTTCCTTAGGGACGTTTTCCCTGCATCCATCCTCACAGACAATGGGGTCCAGTTTAAATCCAATGAAATGGTACAGTATTTACGTTCTTCTGGTTTTGAACAACAATTTACTACACTTTATAATTCTAGTGGGAACAGTGTTGTAGAGAGAATTAACAGAACTATTAAAGGAATAGTTCAACTTTCTAATAAGTCTAACTTGTCTTGGGAAAATGAGTTGATGAAAATGACTAGGGGCCATATGTATGAACACATTTTCCCATAGACACAGAATGGGTAAAACCCTTTGATACATATGGCCCTTGGTCTTATAGGGTAACCCGTCATTCTTCTCTTGGTTGCAGTCCTTTCTCTATCATGAGGGGTAGGATTCTGTTTTCAAAAGAGAATCCTAGTTGGATGAATAGGAGCAAATGTGTTCATTGTGATTGGGATAGTATTAAACATCACATTAAAATGTCTCAGTCCAAAAATAAGGTTTATTTTGGTATGAAACATGGTTGCAAACAACCTACTTTGTCTGTTGGTCAATGGGCTCATGTTAAACTAGCAAAAAAAAAACCAAAGGTGTTAGCAGGTTTAGCGAACCTCATCAAGTTGTTAAAGTAAATAATAATACTGTTTTTCTTGACGATGGTGACATTTGGCATATGAGTCATTTAACACTCAGTAAAAGTGATCTACAAAGTTCATTTGACTCTGTTACCTCTCACAAAATTTTTGGGTGGTTGTTAGATTGTAATTTGTGTTCAAATTCCAATGATTTTAATTCTTCAAGTTCTCAAGGTTTAGCACAAAACAATTCTCTACCAAGTTCCAGTGATTCTTCTTCTAATTCTCGATCTTACGCAGAAGACAACTCTTAACTAATTTCTGCTGAAGAAACTTCTTTAGGTTCTCAAGTTATTGCCCAAGATACTTCGCAACCGGGCATTGTTCAAACTCCTTTGATTATTGAATGTAGTTCTGTGTCTATTGAGCCAAAAACCTCCAGTGGGAAAATTATTAGGAAACCTCCTCGTTTTAATGATTTTGTTTGTGAATAAAGTTTTTTTTTCTTTCTTCTTTTCTCTTTTATTTTTTTGTTTTTACAAGGGGGAGGATGTGAAGTATATGGTAATAATTGTGTTAATGTTTTTATTATACAGTATTTATATGCATGCTTTATTAGAATATAGTTTAGTCTTGGAAGTTAGAACTTCCACCTGTTCATTCTATGTTCCAGCCTTATTAACCTATTTATGCAATGTTCTTGTGAGCTGCTACGCTGGCTTGGAGAGTTAACCTGAAGTCCTGTGGGTTGGCAATAAAAACGAAGTTCCAACTATAATGTTACTTGATTCGGTATGTAAAAGGCCAAAAGATCTAGGGTGACCCTGCTGAAAGGGCAAATTTCCAACAAGTGCTAATGTTCAAGGCATGTTGTAAGCCAACATTGAATTAAAAGGGGATTGGGCTTACATTAAATAGCATTCATTGCAGTCAGTGAAGAGTGTCCGGTGGATCCCAAGGCCGGGATCAAGAAGAGAGGAGACCTGCAAGCAGAAGGGACAGAGTCAAGGTCACTAGCCTGTGACCACGTGGAACCAGGAAGGAACCAGGCGATGTCGTGAAGATTGCAGGTGAAGGTGAAGCTTGTCGCTGCAGCCACGAGGACCAGGGAACGTCGAGAACGACCAGGACCAGGAGGCGAGCTGTCCCACGAAGGCTCTTGCTGTTGGCGGCGTCGAAGTTGGACTAGGACTCACCAAGCCTTGGCAAGCGGAACCCACGCAGAACGGAGGACTTGCTTCTGGTGCAGACCAGGAAGGTCTGGGGTGCTTCTTCTTTGCAGAGAAGCGGGAGCCAGTCTGGAGGAGCCAAACCAGCGATGAAGATCTCAGGATGCGTCGTCACAAAGGCCACTAGCCAGCGGGCAAGCAACCGGACAGACGCGGCAAGCAGGAAAATGCAGAAGGGCCCCACGCAGGACTCGTGGAGTGTGGGGGGCTGGTCTTCGGTGCAGATGGTGCTTGGGGTTGGGGCTTCTCAATCCCCGGTGCACAACTTCGAGGGTGCCTCAGAAGCTGCGCTTGAAGATACTAGCCACTTTTCCCAGGTAGCCGGTCCCACGTCTCTCGTCGCCTCCACGGATCTCAGCTCTGCTGTGGATGTGGATCAGGGTCGGAGAAGTCTGGAAGTCAAGGCTCTGGTCGGGCTCTGCAGTCGGTCCCTCGTAGAACTTTAGCAAAGCAAAGGGTAGTCTCTTGATGGTGCCTGTTTGCACAGGGTAGCCACTCCTTGGCCACAAGGGAGATTCTTCAGTCTTCTTCTTTCGTCGAATGTCGAAGGTCCAGAGTTTCTGTTCAAGTTTGCAGGTTCAGGATAATCTAAAGTCTTGAGGCCCAACTCCCACTCTTATACTAATCTGGGGGGCTGGGATACCTGCTAGGTCACGCCTTATGGGTGGGACCTGGGAGGGGGTGGTTACACCCACTTCCCTTTGTCCAGTTTTGCGCCAGAGCTGGGGCTGGAGTGCCTCAGCGCCGGTTTGAACTGGACTATGCAAGGAACACCTTGTTTGCCCCAGGCATGTCTCATTCCTTTCAGCCCACCCTGCCCCAATACACTAAAGGCTGTCTGGGGAGGTGCTAGCACCTCCCCAAGCAGGAAACCTATTGTCCAGGCCTCCCTGGCTGGGATCACTCCCAGCAGCAGGAGGTCAGACTTGTGTCGTGGCAGCAGCATCCATTTTGTGATGCTGAGGCTTTGGTCAGAGACTAACAGTGAAGTATGATTTTAACATGTCTTTCCCTCTAGAAGGGGGGAATAATATCCTCATGTCCAGAATTGGTATGGGGGTATTATTCCACAGTGTTAGACACCTTACACAACATGTTTCGATAAAGCCAAACCATAGTTACCATAACCGTTTAAGATTATAAGGCACTTTAAGAGTATATGGTAGGCTATATCATAGAACAGCTATAAGGACATGGTTCCGAAAGCTGCAGACAGGCTCAGCTCATGCTAGAGCACCATCTCACATGTTACCAAGCACTCTGCCTCCAGGATTGTTAAGGCCTGCCATAGGAGTGACTGATAGGTACACATGTGTCTATATGTAAGTTAGGTATAGGAATACTACACCTAAGCAAGGGGTGATTACACGACCTTGCCCCAGCTGAGTGATCAGCCAGTTGTGTCAAAATGGAAGGCCAGGCCAGGGGTGGCATAATACATGCTGCAGCCCCTGGTAGGCCTAGGGTACACCTATGCCCTGGGTACCTAGGGTACACTGTACAGGGGCCAATAAGGTGATCCTATCCAAATGGGTTATGCACCTAAAGTACATAGTATCAATTTAGAGAGAGAACAGCAGGGCTGTGGGTCTGATTAGCAGGCCCACAGCCACATCTAAGTCGAAAACCAGTAAAGCAAAAGCAAAAAGTGGGGGTGAACATAGAAAGCAGACCCTACTCTCCTACAGTTATGACGGAAAGTCTTAATTTTATTAAAGACACGGAGGCGAGTATTATCCCTCCACAACAGCTCTAATTTGTTCTGTTTTTTCCCCCCCTTAGGTACTCCAGCGTTACCACCGCCTTCCTCATGAGCCTGGTCCTACCTCACCGGAGTTCTCGGCGTCGACGTCCATCTGTCTGCCTTCATGGTTTCCACAGGATGTTTCGTCCATGGTGTTTATGACTCAAGAACTTTTTACCTGGATATTGACTGTTTACTTACTGTTATTTTTGGTTCCTTTGTTTTCGACTTCTTCATAATTCGCACAAGAAAAGAGGACTGCTTGCGGTCAGATAGGTCCTTATATGGTTGGCCTGACCTGATTGGTTTGTTTTTCGTTATTGTTCTCCCCATTACTCCTACAGCCTTCTGGGGAGTGTAGTTTTACGCTTATCTTGCTGCTATTGTAATAAATGCAAGAAAAGATAGCATAATACTCGCCTCCGTGTCTTTAATAAAATTAAGACTTTCCGTCATAACTTATTAGGAAAATCTACATTATCTGCTGAGGAGCGCTCTCATCGCTTGAAGTAAAGTTGTAGTCCTTCTTCTATTTTTGTGAAATGTCCCGGTTTTTGGCTTTAAAATTCTGGTCACCCTAGCTATTGAATAAACAGGGGAGAAGATGTGGCATAACGGCTAGGGCGTTCGACCTCGAATCTGTGGAACCGGGTGCGAGTCTCGGCAACTACGCTCAACATCCTGTGATTCTGGGCAAATCACTTAATCGCGCCGTGCATAACTAAATTAACCCTTTCACCGCGGCGGGAATTCCGCCGCAGTGCTGGGGGGTGCGGGGGGGACAGCGCGGTGGCGCTGTGCTCATGACAGAGCCGCTCCGTCATGAGGCACGGTTGAGCTGTGCTCATGACGGAACGGTTCCGTCATGACTCCGCCCATTTGCGTTGTCCCCCCGCACAGGCGGGGAAACAGCGCCGCGTAGGCGGAGCGGCCGCCAACGGCCGTAACATGACGGAACCGTTCCGTCATGAGCACACGGCAACCGTGGCTCATGACGGAGCGGCTCCGTCATGAGCAGGGAAGGGGTTAATGTGTCTGTAACACAAATGGTGCTCATGTAAAGCGCTCTGATGCCTTCGGGTCGTTTGCGCTATAAAAACTCAACAACAACAAAATATATGTATATGTTTTAAATATAAAGCCTTGGTTTGACTTTCAAGCTATTTGGCTGTACTGTTAATGGGATTGTTGTTGCCTGTACACTAACATCTCATAAATTATGTAGCTAGGCTAAACTGCTGACCTTCAGTCGACCTTTGGTGTGCCTCTGCACGGTTCTCAGATTAGATTGTTTGTAGAGGGATCTGCGTAGCACGCGGGTGAGGGTGAGGTATTGGTTTTGGAGGTGGAGGGGGGGGAGCACTGAAATGTAAATTATTTTAGGAGGATGGGGCGATTCCATTGAGGTCTGCGCATTTCGCTTGTTTGGAGGATGGCGATGAGCCCCATGCGACAACCTTCAAATGAGGGTTGATTGAGACCTTTCGATTGGTTATTTCGTGTTGTCAAATATACATTTAGCTCTGCATTGATTAAGACTTTCGGCACGACGTGCATTGAAATAAATGCTTTCCTTGGAACGAACTTGGCGGGCGGGCGGGCGGGCATTCATTGAGTGGACGAGTGATCTGGAAGCCGGGGCTCGCGCTGTCAGTGTTCGGAAATCTCCGGACACAGGCCAGGCATGCGGAAATGGTTAAATCCGACTGGGAGGCTGCAAAGCGTCTCTATCTACCAGTTCACTCGCGGCAAGAACAGAATGTACCGTACTCCGGCTCCCTATTGGTCACTTTTATCGGGCACGAATTATTTACAGAGGGTTGACTTTGGACTGCACATTCTGTTTAGTTAAAGATGCAGTGTTTGCAAGGTGCACTCCAGTGAGATCGGAAAGAGAGCGTGCTAAGCGGTTAGCACGAAAAGTTGTTTGTGAAGTGCGCAAATTACTTGGGCGGGGGTGGGGCCAATGTACACCTAAGCTTCTGGTTATCTCAAAATCTTTACCTACAAGTTCTCAAACGGCATTGGAAGAGATAGTTGCATCTATAATATCTCACTATTTGGTTTCCAAGACCTCATGAGAGGCGTATAGCAATATTGCAAATTGGATGCTGAAAGGGAACAGCAGGACTGTAAGATCACAATGGGAGAAATGTCTGAGTCTCTCGCCTGGGCAGAAACACAGACCCTCGATGTGATGAGGGTCGCAGAGTCCCTCATAAGGTACAAGCTAACGGGCTAGACTTATTAAAGCTATCCTGAAAGTGAGTCTAGTATCCTGATTTACTCATGGCAGCTGACTGAACGAATAATGAAATACAGGGGATGTGTACTGTTAGTATTGGAATGCTGGAGGATTCATGGGCAGCCTGGCAGACTCCTTGATCTCTATGGTACACAACGCACATTGACATGGTGATCACCCAGGAGTTCAGTGCTGACGTCTGAGTGCTGACAGGGATATATACAAGAGGGTAGTCTCACTCGGCGAGCAGAGTAAAAAGCTTTTTTTTCACTGAGCTGGGCCAAGTGGGGCCTAGAGGGCTAAAGTGCATACATGAGGGCATAGGCATTAGCGCTATTATAGAACAGCCTTAATCGCTAGTTTGGCAACCTATGACGTGCCACTGACCTCTCTGCAGCCTTGCCCACCTTACGGAATGAATATATATATATTCACTGAAAAAAACATAGGTTTCAGGGGTGTTATAGTTAGCTGGACTTTTCGCTTGTACAAAACCATTGAAATTCCCCCGTTATAGTTAGTTCAGCTAACTATAACTCGCGCGCCCGCAATGCACTGCTGATGACGTCACATATTACATCACTCATGACATGGTCAGTGACATCACTCATGACATCACTGATGACATCTCAAATGACATCACTGATGACATCATCCAGTGAATGTGTGTTTTTCTGAAAATTAAATATGTTTTATATATTTATATATGTATATCTCAAGGTCGATGGAAGAATAAATGAGTATATAAGTGTCTAAATGGATGATTTGTTTTTGAAAAATTGATTGTGTAACTGACTGATTAAGTGTATCATAGTGAATACATGGCTTAGTGAGTAATATTTAAATATGTAAATATCTGTATCAGTCTCTCACTTTGTGTATAAGTGGCTGCATGGGTTGGTAAGTAGCTACATGGGTGTCTATATAGGTTATTAGTTGGTATTTTGAGTATCAGTCTGAGTGTCTGCTTGGTTCGGTGGGGGGTATTACGTAGGGCATAGGTGCATGAATGAGTGACTCACTGTTTGTATGTGTTGAAGACAGCATGTGTGCAGGCCTGTATGGGTGGATGAGTGTGTGTATGGGTGTGTTAGTGAGTGAATGACTGTCTCAATAGTGTCTTTATGAGTAACTACATATGTTTTAAACTAGTATATGTGACTATTGGTGTATATAAGTGAGTATATGTGAGAGTGAGAGATTGAAAGAGTTCCTGTATGAATAAGTATGTGTTTCTATAAGTGTTTGTTTAAAAGACTAAGTATGTGTAAGTTTCCGTAGAAGTAAGTGTGGTGGTGTGTGTATAACTGTATATGCAAGTAAATGTATGTTTGATTCTTTATTAGCATGAGTGACTATGTGTGTGAGTAACTCTATGGATGAGTGGCATTGTGTAACAGGATGTATAGGTGTATGAGTACATATGATGAGTGAGTACATGTATGAGTGACTGTATAGGACTGTTGGTGAATGAGTGGATGTGTATGTGGATCTTAGAATTACTGAAGAGGTTGTTGTAACTGGTATTGGTATGTCCATTGTTTTGAAAATTTTAGTCTCTATTTTTGAATGTGTGTATCAAAGGTTATATTAGGGTGAGAGGAGGTCTGCCACTCTATCACAAGGATGATGTCATCAGTGATGTCATTTGAGATGTCATCAGTGATGTCATGAGTGATGTCACTGACCATGTCATGAGTGATGTAATATGTGACGTCATCAGCAGTGCATTGCGGGCGCGCGAGTTATAGTTATCTGAACTAACTATAACGGGGGGATTTCAATGGTTTTGTACAAGTGAAAAGTCCAGCTAACTATAACACCCCTGAAACCTATGGTTTTTTCAGTGAATTTCTGAGGTTTTTTAAATGCTAATTCCTAACTATAACGTGTCTGAAACCTATGGTTTTTTCTGTGAATTTCAAAGGTTTTTTAAATGCTAATTTCTAACTATGCCTACAGAGATAGGACATGTGAAGAAAGAAGAAAAAATGCACAGAAAGAAAAAAAAGAAGTGCAGAAAGAAGCAACAGAAGTCCTCAAAGACGAAGAAAAGTGTAGGAAGAAGGATAACGTGCAGAAAGAACAAAAAGAAAAGCAGAAAGAAGCCTTGTTGCAAAATCATCCTGTACCCTCAACTTTTTCAGACGGATACTGGTGGTAACTGAGTCTGACTAAACAGTCCTAGAGCCAGTGCTATGTTAAAAGACACTTAGAATACAGTGAAAACACCTACATACACTAGGGAACATTATGCGTTGGGGTCCCCCTGTGATTAGCATGACCTCCTCTGTAAGACCCTAGTATATAATAGGGCAGGGGGATTAAAACTACCTCTTAAAACAGGCCACAGGGCGTTTTTGCACACGTTAACTCAGGCCCCGTCCCCTCCCTTCACTACTATGTAAACACGCCCTGTGTCCGTTTTTAGTTGGGAGATTAAGTTCATTTGAATCCTGAGGGTCCCTAGGGTCCAACTAGCCCACTAGGTACCTCCTGTAAGTGCCACAGAGCTGCGTTGCAGAGAGGTGTAAAAAGTGGCATGGCCTGGACCACCTCTCTGCAATGCAGCTCAGTGGCGCTTACTGGAAGCACTTGGTGGGCTAGTTAGCCCCCAGGGGCCCTCAGTATTGAAGGGAAATTATATCCCCAATTTAAAACGTGCCATAGTGCGTGTTTGCACACGTCACCTCAGGCCCCGTCCCCTCCCTTCACCACTGTGTAAACGCGCCCTGTGACTGTTCTAAGTTGAGAGATTAAGTCCCCTTGAATCCTAAGGGTCTCTAGGGTCACACTAGACCACTAGGTACCTCCAGTAAGCGCCACAGAGCTGCGTTGCAGAGAGGTGTAAAAAGGGGCTTGGCCTCAGAACACCTGTCTGCAGCGCAGCTCCCTGGCACATACTGGAGATGCCTGCTGGGCTAGTTGGCCCTCAGGGACCCTCAGTATTGAAGAGGAATTAATTCCCCAACTTACAACTCGCCAGGGGGCGCGTTCGCAGAGTGCTGCAAGGAGGGGGCGTGGCCTCCGGCACGATGCCAGCCTTTTATTTATTTTAATTTTTTAAGAAGGGGGGCTGTGTGGTTCCCCTTCTTATTCTAATTTATTGGCCCTGATGACCCCATCCCCCAGGGCCTGTCTCCTAATTATATTTTTTTGACCCCAATTCCCAGGGCCGGCCACTGTTTTTTATTATTTTTAAAAAATATATATTTATAGACACACCTAGGACATGCTGGACAAACCGTACGTACCTATCACCATGACGATTTGCATGGTATTCATTAAAAGGCGACTATGCATACAATGAATCCACGTGGAATGTATTTACACCACTAGTGAAGCTCTGACATGTCTGATGCCCTACCGTGCCTAATCCCGGTAGACACCCTTGTCGTTTATTTATGCAAACATGGGTAGCTATTGACGGGCACATTTAATACACATGCACACCAAGCCATTCAAAGGGGATTCGACAAAAATTCGACCAAAACTATGCAAGAAAACCCCCCTCACGGTTAATAAAACACACATCCACTGCCGGATGTGTAATACTTTTTATTTTACTCTCTGGAAAGGGGACGAACATCACTTGAGAGTCACAGCGCACTCCTGGCAGAGCCCAATGCTGTGTTACACCCACCATTGCCTGCCGAGTGCCACACACCTCTGTGTTGTATTCCACCAGCTAGTGCATATGCTATGACACTCTCTAGCCCATCTGCACTGTAACACCACCCCGTGAATATGTCATGCCGCACTTGTCTTTGCACGGGTTATATTGCCCCATCTAACGTGCCTTCCTCGATGCCTATGTTATAACGCACAGTGCTATGCCATACATATTACAATCTGGGATCCATTCCTTTGTCACAGTGCATATGCAACGTTACACTCCCCAGCACATATTTTATATTACAACTTTAGAGACTAGTTAGGTTACACAACACTGCCCTGTGCATATTACATGCCAAGGCGCATATCGCATAGCACGCGCTAGTGCCTGTGCTATCTCGCGCTCTCCAATGAATCTGTCATTGCGCACAATGTTTTGCATATTATATTTCACGCCCGGTTCATCTTATATCACACTTTTTGGTGCATAGTTTATACCATACACTATATCTAGTTTTTAATTTCAATCGTGCTCTCAGGACTATGTTCTATATAACACTGTGTTCACCTACCCTTTTCACGGGCATTACATTTTGCGATAGGGGGTGGAGGGTCAGGGGGTGTTTCTGCCAAGTGAGCCCGGAGTCACAGTCACAAACGTCCTCTTCTTCCTGAATAAAAGTGAGATTATGCTGCATACTTGTTCATATTTTAAGTAGTTCGCACAGACACACGTTTTAAAAACAATAAAGTTCCTAATACCCGCCTTCTCTGAACAGTTAGCTTGCTGCCCCATCCCCCTCCTCCCTATACTCTGTTGTGTGAATCCATGGACTAGCCTCCTCCCTCCTGCCATGCATGGTCTGATGTGCTGCCACTGCCCTCAATTTAGTATGATGTACCAGTCCACTCCTCCTGCCCGCCATTGCCCAATTCTATGCCCCATCATTGACCTCCTGCTTAAACTCTGTGCTTAGCTTGCTGCCCCTATTCTCCTTCCCCCTGCCCTCCGATGTCTTTGTGCATGCCCCTGCTCCATCCTTTTTGCCCACCATGTTCCATGGACCTGCCACTCCTATCCACTCTGAGTGTTCTGTTGAGCTGCCACTCCCCTCCCACCTGCCTAGCATTGTCAGATGACTGTAACCTGTCCCTGCCACCTCCACCCTGCCTGTCCACATGCCATGCCCTTATACTCTTCCTCCTGTCCTACATGGTCCATTGTACTGCCACACCCTTCTGCCCTCCCTGGTCTGTTGTGCTGCAACTGCTCCTCCTGCCTGCCCCGTGCGGTCTGTTGTGAGGCCCCTTCCCCTGAACTTTCTTGTCTGTGCACAGGTCCTGACCCTCCCTTCTATCCTCCATCGTCCTTTGTGCATGCCCCTGCACCCTCCTTCTTGCCCATCATAGCCATTGTGCTGCCACTAACCCTCCCACTTGCCATGCATGGTCTTCTGTGCTGCCATGGCCCCTCCCACCTTCCCTGTGTGGTCAGTTAGCTGCCCCTGACCCCCTCCCACCTTCCCTCCATGGTCTGTGTGTATTCCATCACAGTCTCACTGTTGCTCTTCATGGTGTGTCTTGCTTCTAGTGCCCATCCTGCCTGACCTCCATGGCTATCTTGCTGCTCCTGCCCTGCCCCCTTGCCCCCAGCCCTCTGTTTACATGTGCAGACCCCTACTCCCTCCCTCCTGGCTTGTCTGTTCCATTGTAATGCCCCTGATCCTTCCCTCTTGCCCTTTATGGTCTGTTATGCTGCAGCTTTCTCTCCTGTCTGTCCATTATGGTCAGCTAGCTACCATTGCCTCTTGCCCCTCTGTTCTCTGTTGTCCATGTGCATGGTCCTGTCTCCTCCCTCTTGCTTTCTATGGATTGTTGTGCTGCACTCCCGTCCCGCATGCCCTGTATGGTGTATTGTGCTGCTGCAAACCCTGATGCCTGCCCTGCAGGGTCAGTTTGGTGCACCTCTCCATGTCCCTCCTGTCCTCTGTTATCCAAGTCCATGTCCCTACCCCATTTCCTTCCATGATGCAATGTACCATACTTGCGAACATTTTGAACTTGGTAAGAGGGAGATTTTGAAAAAAACTGGGGTATTGATTTTCCCCTTTGAGTTACATTGAAAAAGAGGAGATTGTAGACAGGAGACAGATCAAATAAAGCCCATTTGAGCTTAAAAACATTGGACGTTTCCTGTCTGAATCGGGTCTGTTGGCAATTATGGTTGTACTACCATTGCCTCTTCCTTCTGCCCACAATGGTCTATTACATTGCCACAGCCTCTCTTGCAAGTCCTGTATTGTTGGTTTGTTGCCCCTGCCCCCCTTTCCACTGCCCTCCATAGTCTGTTGTGCTGCCACGGCCCTTCCTGCCTGCTCAGTGTGGTTAAATTGTTGCCTTTGCACCCTCCTACCTGACTTCAGTTTTCAGAGTCCGTGCCCCTGGCCTCTGCCTCTCAACAGTATCCTAATGAACAACTAGATTGCTAACATTCTATATTTATTACAAAAGTGTGGAACGCCTGACGTCATCTTGATGTAATCAAAACTGTAATACCTAGAGCATTTCCTTTAGAAATTACATATATGAGAGCGTCTTATTGGCATCAAAATTATGGTTAGTGCTCTAAAAGACTAAAATAAGGACATATTTTCTGAGTTTTCAAATAGCGACAAAGCACTTTTAAATTATTTGTTATCTTTATGTTTTTTTATCCAGTTGACCACTTGATTAAATGTTGCACTTAGGGGAGAGGATGTGGTGTTTCTTCCAGAACTGCAGACTTTGCAACTGGGGAACCAGGTTGGAGTTTCTGCTTCAGCTCGACATTCTGTGATTCTGGTCAAATCACTTAGTCTCCCCATGTCTACAACCAAAATGAATTTGTTCTTGTGTGTTGTAACCAATGCTCATGTAAAGCACTCCAATACGTGACAAGTCTGCACTATATAAAACTGCAAAACCACAAAATAATAAGTGTTTTGCACACTTCTGTCATTGGGCTATATTTGGGCTACATCTGGGTGATTTTGGGCTACATTTGGCTCTTTTGTCTCTGGTGGCCATCTTGGGAGACTTATTTGTTATGAAGTTTCCTAATTTCCTCATTTACTGCAGTCTCCTCAGTAGGAAATACTTTCAGTTTTTACTTTGATTCCATCAAGAAGGCATTCAGATGTGTCACACATTTGCCATAAATTCTGAATGTTAGCACTCTTTTTGCTCATTAGATCACTGTAGTAAAGCTACTGCTCACCAGGGAAAACTGCTGCTGGTATTGAAAGTGCATGTTTCAGTCTGCATGTCAGAATTTGTTAATGAAATAGAAGAGGATTTGAGAAGTCACTCAAAATGTGCCCTAATTTTTCTTTCTGCAGCACTAATCATACTTTTTATGGAAAAATGAACCCCCTCATTTTGTTCCTTTTTAAATTAAATGTTTTAAGAGTTACCACATTAATCCAAGCAAGATGGCTTCAGGTGTGCCATACGTTTAACATAAGTAGGACTGTTAGCGCTCTAGTTGTTCTTTGGAACATTCTGCGAAGCTGCAGTAGAACACAAAGGAATCAACTGACAGTCTCTGCCCTTGTTGGATGTACATGTTTTACTGAGAATGTCAGACTTCATTCTCACATGACTGAGAAAGATAATGTGAATTTACAGAAAATAAGCTCTCAGTTTAGCTTATAGATCACCTTCCAAACCTCTGTGGGAAAAGCATGAGAAAATATTTTTCTCTCAATCATGATATCCCAGCAGAAGGCTTTTTCACATGGTAAAATCACCTTAGAACATACCACAATTCCTAAAATGAGTATGGTACCATCAACAAATGATTTATAATGTAACTAAAGTATTAAAACCTTCTGTTAACTGCAATGCTTTTTAATGAGGTGCTATCATGTATATTGGTCCCAAGATGGCTGCCAACACTTCTTGGATGAAGTGCTGACAGCCAATCAGATCTCAGGATGAGATGTGTGGTTAGGCTCCGCCCACATATATATATAATTTTACTTTTGATTTTCTCAGGAACTACTGAACAGATTGACACCAGACCTGCAAAAGGCACATCCCTGAGCTGAGGACTACCTCTCTGCCAAATTTCAAGTAATTCTGTTCAGCCGTTCGGGCTGTATCTTGGACTAAAGGTCCCTATGGAAAATTGCATGGGGAAAACGTGTTTTGGGACCCCCCCTTTTTTCTCAGCCCCCGCTTGACGAATCCCCCCGAGACTTTCAGGGTAGGAGCGGAGCGGAGCGCCCCACCTATTTTGACAATTTCGCGAGGATTCGTCAACCGGCGCCAAAGTTATTCCAAATAGAATGTTGCGGATTTCCTATGGAAACACGGTCCTAACTATAACTATCTACTGGCGACCGCCAGTAGATAATATACATATATATATATATATATATATATATATATATATATATATATATATATATATTATCTACTGGCGGTCGCCAGTAGATAGTTATAGTTACAACCTAGTTTCCATAGGAAATCTCAAAATTCTATTTTGAATAACTTTGGCGCCGGTTGACAAATTTCTTACGAAATTTTCAAAACAAATGGGGCGCTCCGTTCAGCTCCTACCCTGAAAGTCTCGGGGTGATTCGTCAAGCGGGGGCCGAGAAAAAGGGAGGGTCCCAAAACGCGTTTTCCCCATGCATTTTTCCATAGGACCTTTAGTCGAAGGTACAGCCCGAACGGCTGAACAGAATTACGTGAAATTTGGCAGAGAGGTAGCCATAAGGTCAAGGAAGTGCCTTTTGAAGGTCTCGTGTAAATCTGTTCAATATTTCTTGAGAAAATAGCATTTAAAAGCATATAAATATCTATACGCGCGCACCGTGCGCGCACTGTGCGCACACCCTGCCGTGCGCGAGCGCAATTCCGATTGGTTGTTAGATGTCGATAAACATTCGAATCGGTCGAAACCAGGAAGTGTCGGCCGCCATTTTGTCTCTCGCAGACTGAGGGGGTGAAAAACAAAGGTGGAGAACGTGAAAAGGGGGCAGGGTGGACAGTTCCTGACCCCCTAGCCTTTGTCAGGGGGTCCCAGAAGGACCCCCAAGGGCAAAAAAAAGATTTTTTTTTTTCGAAAAATCGCGGAGTGCGCGCACTGTGCGCGCACGCTGAAAAAACACACGTAAAACATTTTTAAAAAAATTTTCACGGAAAATTAAGCGTGGTTCGCTAAAAATCTCATAAAATTTTTTAAAAATACATACATAAATTAGCATTTAAAAAACCTTTGAAATTCACTGAAAAAACCATAGGTTTCACACACGTTATAGTTACGAATTAGCATTTAAAAAACCTTGCAAATTCACTTAAAAAACCATAGGTTTCACACATGTTATAGTTAGCTGGACATTTCACTCGTAAAAAACCAATGAAATTCCCCCGTTATAGTAAGTGCAGGCAACTATAACTCACGCGACCGCAATCCTCTGCTGATGACGTCGATATTACATCACTGATGATATATGTGTCTTTCTGAAAAATAAATATTTGTAATATATGTATAGCTAAAGATTAATGGAAGAAGACATGGGTAAATAAGTGTCTAAATACAGTGATGTAATATCTGACGTCATCAGCAGAGGATTGCGGTCGCGTGAGTTATAGTTGCCTGCACTAACTATAACGGGGGAATTTCATTGTTTTTTTACGAGTGAAATGTCCAGCTAACTATAACATGTGTGAAACCTATGGTTTTTTAGTGAATATATATATATATATATATATTCACTGAAAAAAACATAGGTTTTTTAGTGAATATATATATATATATATATATATATACACCCAATGCTGATCTCCATGAAAATCAGCGGGACACTTGCTCCGGGTAAAACAACGGATTTATTGAGCACAAAATCAGCGCTGTCCTTTCAGTCCGTGAAACGCTTGGGCAGACGCGTTTCTGGCCGGAAATGGCCGTCATCAGTGCCGGTTTCACAGGTGAGTTCGTGTTTCTGGGACTCAAAGACCACTCCTTATGAAATGGTCTCTCGGCTCCTCCTCCATAGGCAGGTGTGTTAAGTGCGCTTAAGGCTCCAGGCACAGTGCATGATGGTTCATGCAGTCTTTCGTAGTTCCTCATTGCAGTGAAGAGGAACTCCCAGCAACAATCATGCTACCAAATACATGGCATCGGACTGCACACCATCATAGAATTCCCGGATATGATAGTCCCGCTCACACCGTTGTTTATACCCTTATCAGGCAGCTCAATGCTGCCTCCTCTCTCCCCTTGCGAAAATAATCACCCATTGGTAATGTCTCTGCTCGGGGGGGGCACCGCGATGTACCCAACGTACTCCAACCAGCGTTTGCTAATGTTCGCGGGGCTCCAGAACGAGAGGGCGTGTCCCAATGCCGGTATTAGCAAAACCGGCTAACTATACACCCAATGCTGATCTCCATGAAAATCAGCGGGACACTTGCTCCGGGTAAAACAACGGATTTATTGAGCACAAAATCAGCGCTGTCCTTTCAGTCCGTGAAACGCTTGGGCAGACGCGTTTCTGGCCGGAAATGGCCGTCATCGGTGCCGGTTTCACAGGTGAGTTCGTGTTTCTGGGACTCAAAGACCACTCCTTATGAAATGGTCTCTCGGCTCCTCCTCCATAGGCAGGTGTGTTAAGTGCGCTTAAGGCTCCAGGCACAGTGCATGATGGTTCATGCAGTCTTTCGTAGTTCCTCATTGCAGTGAAGAGGAACTCCCAGCAACAATCATGCTACCAAATACATGGCATCGGACTGCACACCATCATAGAATTCCCGGATATGATAGTCCCGCTCACACCGTTGTTTATACCCTTATCAGGCAGCTCAATGCTGCCTCCTCTCTCCCCTTGCGAAAATAATCACCCATTGGTAATGTCTCTGCTCGGGGGGGCACCGCGATGTACCCAACGTACTCCAACCAGCGTTTGCTAATGTTCGCGGGGCTCCAGAACGAGAGGGCGTGTCCCAATGCCGGTATTAGCAAAACCGGCTAACTATACACCCAATGCTGATCTCCATGAAAATCAGCGGGACACTTGCTCCGGGTAAAACAACGGATTTATTGAGCACAAAATCAGCGCTGTCCTTTCAGTCCGTGAAACGCTTGGGCAGACGCGTTTCTGGCCGGAAATGGCCGTCATCAGTGCCGGTTTCACAGGTGAGTTCGTGTTTCTGGGACTCAAAGACCACTCCTTATGAAATGGTCTCTCGGCTCCTCCTCCATAGGCAGGTGTGTTAAGTGCGCTTAAGGCTCCAGGCACAGTGCATGATGGTTCATGCAGTCTTTCGTAGTTCCTCATTGCAGTGAAGAGGAACTCCCAGCAACAATCATGCTACCAAATACATGGCATCGGACTGCACACCATCATAGAATTCCCGGATATGATAGTCCCGCTCACACCGTTGTTTATACCCTTATCAGGCAGCTCAATGCTGCCTCCTCTCTCCCCTTGCGAAAATAATCACCCATTGGTAATGTCTCTGCTCGGGGGGGCACCGCGATGTACCCAACGTTCTCCAACCAGCGTTTGCTAATGTTCGCGGGGCTCCAGAACGAGAGGGCGTGTCCCAATGCCGGTATTAGCAAAACCGGCTAACTATACACCCAATGCTGATCTCCATGAAAATCAGCGGGACACTTGCTCCGGGTAAAACAACGGATTTATTGAGCACAAAATCAGCGCTGTCCTTTCAGTCCGTGAAACGCTTGGGCAGACGCGTTTCTGGCCGGAAATGGCCGTCATCAGTGCCGGTTTCACAGGTGAGTTCGTGTTTCTGGGACTCAAAGACCACTCCTTATGAAATGGTCTCTCGGCTCCTCCTCCATAGGCAGGTGTGTTAAGTGCGCTTAAGGCTCCAGGCACAGTGCATGATGGTTCATGCAGTCTTTCGTAGTTCCTCATTGCAGTGAAGAGGAACTCCCAGCAACAATCATGCTACCAAATACATGGCATCGGACTGCACACCATCATAGAATTCCCGGATATGATAGTCCCGCTCACACCGTTGTTTATACCCTTATCAGGCAGCTCAATGCTGCCTCCTCTCTCCCCTTGCGAAAATAATCACCCATTGGTAATGTCTCTGCTCGGGGGGGCACCGCGATGTACCCAACGTACTCCAACCAGCGTTTGCTAATGTTCACGGGGCTCCAGAACGAGAGGGCGTGTCCCAATGCCGGTATTAGCAAAACCGGCTAACTATACACCCAATGCTGATCTCCATGAAAATCAGTGGGACACTTGCTCCGGGTAAAACAACGGATTTATTGAGCACAAAATCAGCGCTGTCCTTTCAGTCCGTGAAACGCTTGGGCAGACGCGTTTCTGGCCGGAAATGGCCGTCATCAGTGCCGGTTTCACAGGTGAGTTCGTGTTTCTGGGACTCAAAGACCACTCCTTATGAAATGGTCTCTCGGCTCCTCCTCCATAGGCAGGTGTGTTAAGTGCGCTTAAGGCTCCACTTAAGCGCACTATATATATTCACTGAAAAAACCATAGGTTTCACACACGTTATAGTTACGAATTAGCATTTAAAAAACCTTGCAAATGCACTTAAAAAACCATTTTAAGAGAGGGCACACATCTGATCTGCACCGCTCAATAAGTTTTAGAGAATGATATTTTAAGGCAAAGAAATTTTAGGATGTTATTTATTTATGTATTATTTGTATATTTATAGGATTTTAGGATTGATTTTAGGAATTGTAAATAGAAAGTATATTTGATACCTCTATTTTATTATGTACAATTTCCTGCAGGGTCTACCTAAAACAATGCATTTAAGTATTTATTATCTGCCATCCTGATCTATTTTGTACCTTAGTAACATGTCTCTTGCAATTTGCACATTATTCCGACCTAAGAAGAAAATTAACATCATGTCATTATGGCTGATATGGTCCGGAGACCTCATAGGGTCGGGTGCCGCTTTTAGCGTGCATTTCTATAGCGATAGGCTTGCTCTAACAAGGCTTACTGAGCTGTGCTAATCACAATTTTTGCCCATTGTTAAAAGAATAGTCTTATATTTTAAAAAAAGACTTCAACGTAGACAAAATTGTAAAAAATTTGGTAATATGGGGCTACTGACAATAGAATGTAAACCAAATACATATATATTTTTTCTTTAGGTCTTATGAAAACCCATGCTCAAAATATATAGACACTGTGGCATGTCTGTGAGTCAGGCAAGAAGCGTTATCCTTTGGTCCATTAAGACCCGGATGTAATCAAATACCAGGTATATATCAGCTATATCTAGATCCGAGATTGTTTAAACCTGATATCACTGCCCAGACTAAATCCTAGCAGATTGTCACGGTATTTCCATTTTTTCAAATAGGGTGTTTGCAACTAAAGAATCGTCAAAGAAAATACAAATAAGTTAAAGTTCAGAAGTGTTGGCAGGATCCTTATGGACATTGCCTACTAAAGGATTCATGAAAGGATTCATGTAAGTCCCCTTTTCATATTATATCTTGGACATGTATTATACTAGAATTAGCACTATAATATGGTGAACTAAGTTGTGTGATTATGGGTACGCATATATTTTAGCTATGCGACCCCAAACTAGGTATTTTCAATACTGCTACTCATAATGTAGCCCGTGTATTGGTCGCTTTAACACATGACATTATTTAATTTTCATCAGTACATGTGCAAGTGATATTTCACCAATACTCCACCTCGTGGTGTGATATGAATGGAGTTTGATCGTTGTTTGGTTAGGGTGAGAATGGATAAAGTACGGAGGATGCTTTTGGACAGCTAGCATTTTTTCAAGAAGAAATAACACTGATAACTATTGGTGTAGACATAATATGTTAACAATGATTGTTTTAATGTTATGCTCCCTATAGAGCTGCTACAACTGGGACTACATAATGTCTTTTTTGTATCTCTATAGGATTTTAACTGTTGGGACTGTACTATATTATTCCTGAAGAAGGTGCTGGCTGTGAATCTTGGCCCACCGAAACGCGTCGATGCTTTTATAAAGGAAACCACTCAAAATCCAGTAATACTGATCTGTGTGACATATTATTGAAAAGGACACTGATTCGGGTTACAACTAATGCAACTTTTTGATTTGGTGTTTTCCTTATGTGAAGAGGATTATAAGTAAAATATATTCCTCCTATGCTGCTCCCAATTTTAATGTTGTATTTCTCATTATTGTATAGGTCGTGTTTTAATTTTGAGTACATTACATGTTTTTTAATATTCATATACTGATACAAAGAAATTGTTTTTTTGTTGCACCAGTAACTTTATTGATTGTGTACATTGCTTTTATTGTGTCCAATAAATTTGTCTGACTTATTTCTTCTTATCGGTGTTTTATGCTGCTGCTGTCCATCCTCATCCCCTTGGTATGAAAGGAGTATAGGTTTGAATGGTGTGTTGACAAGGAGGTTTTTTCCTGACTGAGGTCTTTGTTGGTGCCCCTCTCCTTTGTCATTGGGGTCCCTCTCCCGTTTTTTGAAAAGACCTCATAGGGTCACCTTCTAATATCCTGTGAATTATTAGTAATTGGCACATGGGTTTTTGCACTTTAAACATATTCACTATAGGATTAGCACTTTCACTTAAATAATTATTTTTGGACATTATGTAACGTGATTCATTTTCCGCATTGATGCAAAAAATATAAGAACATGATATACATATAATTATGCATTTTCATAATTATGGTACATGCAAAGAATGTTACACTAAGATGTTTACATTTATGTAAAAATATCGTTTTGAATACAGTACTCCTATGATGTACTGAAATGTTTTTTCTATGTCCATTATTGTCGTCACTGCATTAGCACTTTAAATAGAGTGGTCATCAATATAGGAGTTGTCATGTGATCAAGGGCGGGATCGCCCGAAACGCGTAATGGCGGACAACGGCTAAAATAAACTAATCACAGAATTACTGGGTCTGTGCTCGTGTGTTTTTCAAGAGGAAAAGTAAAGGTGAGTTGCTGCATATATATATATATATATATATATATATATATCTTCAGGCCTGTGTGGAGGCGGTTTCCTCGAGAGCCCTGCGCTTCTCTCACTATATGATCCTAGGTGACCTTAACATCCATTTTGACCTTTTAAACTCAAGGGACACAAGTGAGTTTCTTGATATCTGCCAATCCGCACAGCTCTCACAATGGATCAATCAGGCTACCCATCTTGGGGGCCATATTCTTGATCCTATCCTTTCTAACTTTCCTATTTCAATTAAAGCCCCGCGTCCGGTCTCGTGTCCGACCATTATTTAATTGGTTTTTCATGGGCAGTGTCCTCACCCAGTAATAGACCTTATGTCGGCTCTAAACCAGCGTTTAAGAAGGCCGACCCTATCCTTTATGCCAGGGCATTGGAGGACAACAGGCCAGTCCTGCCTCAAGACCTTTATCAGTGTCTGGTTGTTTTTTCTAACTGGCTTTTGTGCGCTATGGCGGCAATTGCCATACCAACCCCTCTGCTAGACAGTCACGGGAATCTCCTTCCAAACCGTGGTTCTCGGAGGATCTGTGCCATCTTAAACAGGGCTGCAAGAAATTGGAGCGCGCTTGGCGTCTCAGCGACTACTGCCCGGCAGCTAAGGTGCAGCTCAGGCAGGCTCAGAAGAGTTATTATAAAGCTATCTCCTCTGCTAAAAGGGCGTTCTTTGCCACCCGGATTGATCTGGCTCAGAACAATGCCAAGGAGATCTTCTCTATTGTCCAAAGTTTTATGTCCCCGGTTGCGCAGAGCAGTATCCTGACGGCCATGGTGGATTGGCGTGAGACGCTCTCTGCATTCTTTCGGGATAAGATTTTTAAGTTACAAAGCTGCTTTCCCCGCCCGGTCGATGCTGTGGGGCCCTCTGTTTACCTGGTCTCATCGGTTATTGGTCCGGTAGCTTTGCCCCCTAATCATTCCCTGTCTAAATTCTCCCCGCAGGATTTGCCCTGCACCCTGAGAATCCTTCAAGGTCTTAAATCCGGTTCTCCGGATGATCCGTGCTCGGCAAGACTTTTGGCCTCGGTGGCTGAGACGGTGAATGTGGAGGTTAATTACATTATTAACCTGTCTTTGCAGGAAGCCAGGGTCCCCAGCCGTTGGAAGCAGGCTAAAATCCTTCCGTCATTGAAGAAACCCACCCTCGACCCTTCCACCCCAGGCAACTACAGACCTATTTCTCTTCTTCCTGGCTTGTCTAAGGTCTGTGAGAAAATAGTGAATAAACAGCTGTCAGAGTTTGTGGAGAGTGGGGGTCTTCTTCACCCTGCTCAATCTGGCTTCCGTCACTCCTTTAGCACGGAAGGTGCTCTTGTGGAGGTCGCAGAATCTATCCGAGAGTGTCTTGACGCCGGCGGGAAGGCAGCCTTAGTGCTGCTTGACCTGTCGGCGGCCTTTGACACTGTCCCCCATTCACTGTTGCTTGACAGACTGCCGGAGATTGGGGTATCTGGCCTGGCCTGGGGCTGGATCAAATCCTTTTTGGATGGCCGGCTCCAGCAAGTCTGGATACCACCGGTGGCCTCCTCACCTAGACAGGTAGGCACGGGGGTCCCTCAGGGTTCCTCCCTTAGCCCCCTCCTGTTTAACATCTACCTCACGCCTCTGGTTTACCTAGCGGAGGGGATGGGGGCTAAGGTCATTGCTTATGCCGATGACACTCAACTTCTGTTCACTTGGGATAAGCAGGGATCCTCGGTGGCCCTTGTGCAGAGATGTCTTTCCTCGGTGTTTGCCTGGATGGTTTCTGCTTATTTAAAATGCAACGAGGACAAATCGGAGGTGTTGATGTTCGGTAACTTCCCCTCAGGGTTTAGAGAGTCAATTTGGCCTCCCGAGTTTCCACCTCCTGCTTCCAGCAGCCAGACGGTGAAGAATCTGGGAGTTTATTTCGATTGCAATCTCTCTTTCTCTAGTCAGGTCAAGCGTTTGTCAGATTGCTGTTTTGGCCTACTCAGAGTTCTGAGAAGATTTTTGCCGCTGCTTCCGCAAGCGGCCAGGGTATCGGTGGTGCGGGCGCTTATTCTGTCCCGTTTAGACTACGCTAATGCCCTCTATGCTGGGATTCCAGCTTATGCTCTCAACAAGCTTCAAGTAACCCAGAATGCGGCTGTCCGCTTGCTGGGTGGGCTGGGTCCTAGGCAGAACGTTCACGGCTACCGTCGCTCCCTTCATTGGCTTCCAGTGAAGGCTCGTGTGGCCTTTAAAACCCTTACCATAGCCCACCGTGCTCTGCATGGGCAAGGTCCTGGTTATCTTCAGAAACGCTTCTCGTTCTACGTGCCGGGTCGATCTTTGAGGTCCTCGGCTCTTAGGCTAATGAAGATTCCAGGCTTTCAGCGTCACCGGTTAGGTGGCGCCTCTCTGGTCGTGGCTGCTGGCCGCGCTTGGAACACGCTCCCCTTATCACTACGTTCTATTGAAGATCTGGAGGTCTTTAAGAAACTGTTAAAAACGTACCTCTTCCGGCGGCGCATGCGGGGAGGATCGGGGAGGTGCGCCATTTGGCGCGGGGTATTTCAGACCACTCCCCGCTCCTGTTGCACTTCGACATTCTCCCGAGGGGGGAGGGTAGGGTGGTCCCGATTAATCCCTGGTACCTGCGTGACCCCACCATTCGCGCAGAGTTGGTTAAATCCCTTAAGCGATATTTTGACGATAATGTGGGGTCAGTGTCATCGGCGGTCTCCCTGTGGGAGGCTTTCAAGACGGTACTCCGGGGGGAGGCCCTGTCCCTTATTTCCCATTCCCGGAGGCGCGAGCGGGAGGAGGTGACCCGTGTTGAAACTGAGATAACCGAGTTGGAGGGTGACCTAGAATGTGGGGTGACGGATGACAAACTACATGATCTCCGACTCAAGCAGGCGGCCTATAAGGCCCTCGTCACGGAGGCGGCCAGGGGCCTCAGTAGAGAGCAACAGGGGAGGCTGTATGATGTGGGTGATAAGGCTGGGAAACTGATTGCGTGGCTGGATAAAAAGGAGAGAGCGAGTCGAGTTGTCCCGTCGATTGAGAAACTGGATGGTGTGTGTGTCACTGAACCGGAAGAAATTGTTGATTGCTTTGCAGAATATTTCCGTGGGGTGTATTCCCCGGTGTCCTCCCGCTCGGAAGAGGATTCCCATGCCCTGCTCAGGGATATCGCGCTGCCTTCCCTTTCGGAGGAGGACAGAGTGTCGTTGGACGCCGCCCCAACATCTGAGGAAATTGCCCTCGCCATACGTTCGATCGCTTCCGGCAAGGCCATGGGTCCTAATGGTCTTCCTATCGAATTGTACAAGATGCGACCGGATACGCTGGCGCCGCATCTCCGTGCTATGTTCCTCGCGGCCCGTTCGGCGGGCTCCCTCCCGCTAGACCAGCGTCTGGCTACTATCGTGGTTATTCATAAGGAGGGGAGGCCGCGGGACCGGGTCACGTCCTACAGGCCCATTTCGCTGCTGAATGCGGAACCCAAAATTCTCGCCAAGGTGTTGGCCAATCGGCTGGTTGGCGTGGTGTGCGATCTGATTCACCAGGATCAGTCCGGTTTTATCCCTCATCGCAACACTGCGCTCAACCTGCGGCACTTGCATGGGGTGCTCGCGCGTGTCCCGTTCCTACGGGAGCCGGCCATTTTGGCGTCCCTGGACGCCACTATGGCGTTTGACACACTTAAGTGGCCATATATTTGGGCGACGCTGGCGAAGTTTGGGTTTGGCCCGGGATTCATCGGTTGGGTGAAATTGTTGTATTCCGGACCGCTGGCGCAGGTGGCTGTGAACGGTAGGGTGTCGGCTCCGTTTGAGCTGGGCAGGGGCACGCGGCAGGGCTGCCCGTTATCGCCGCTCCTCTTCGCGCTTGCCTTGGAGCCCCTGGCGGAGTGGCTGCGGTGGCATCCTTCTATCCGTGGTCTCCGATGGACCCCCGAGTATGAGGACCGCGTATCTCTTTACGCTGATGATATTCTTTTGTACCTGGCTTCCCCGCGTAAATCGCTGATAGTACTGGTTGACGTATTGCACTCATTTGGCCTCAACTCCGGCCTAGTCATCAATTAGGCTAAATCTTGTGTGTATGTCCTCTCTGGGGAGGCTCCTATCCTTCCGCGGGGTTGTCCTATCCAGATTCCTCCGCGGGGATTTAGGTACCTGGGTATCTTCATTACCCTGGACGCGGAGACCCGGTATAAACAGAACTTGCTTCCCCCCCTCCAGCGCCTGAAGGATGATGTCGCGCGTTGGAGGCGCTTGCCGCTCTCGCCGCTCGGCCGGGCGGCATTGTTTAAGATGATGACGCTGCCACGTTTCCTGTACACCTTACAGAACACAATGGACGTTGCCCCGGCGCGCTACTTTTGCGAAGTGGAGAGTTTGCAGCGCCGCCTGTTCTGGGAGGGTAGACCGCGTATCGCCCTGGCGAAGCTGACGCTCCCGTGGTACGACGGGGGGGTTGCCCTCCCAGACATCAAGCGATATTACTGGGCCTCCCAGCTGGCTGCGATAAATCACGGCCTTTACGGGCCCGCTCTAAACCCGGCCTTTGAGATGGATAAAATGTTACTGCCGGGCGGCGACTATAATCGGGCGCTTTATTCTAGCTCGCTCGACGCACGTCTGACGGGCCCCACGCGGGTCATGGTGCGAGTGTGGCACGCGGCTAACTTGGCGAAGGGGTGGAAGGATCGTTTGACTTGGGCGACGCCACTATACGCATCTGAGCGGCTGGGCTCCCTGTGGACCTCGAAGGGCTTTGAGAAGTGGGACATGATAGGCATCAGCAGGGTGGGCGATCTCTGGACGAGGGGGGGATTCAAAACGTTCGATGTGCTGCAGATGGAATTCCAGTTGCAGGACAGGGAGTACTTTCGATATATGCAGATCCGTCATGCGTTGTGCTCCGTATTCCCGGACGTTGCCTCCATCCCGGAGTACTCCCCTCTGGAAGATAGAGTGCTAGATGGGCATGTACCGGACGGCACGATTTCATTAATTTACAAAAAACTCATCAATGATCGCTCAGGACTGCTGACTGGCCTTCGTGAGGCGTGGGGGGCTGATGGATTGGAGCTGGATGACGAGGACTGGGTGTCTGCGGTGGCCTCCCCGAAAGAGGTGGCCATACCGGCTCGCCTTCGTTTCGTCCAGCTCAAGATACTCCATAGGGTCTATGTTACGGGGCCGAGTCTGATGCGTATGGGCTATGCTGTGGACGGGTTGTGTAAGCGTGGGTGTGGTTCTTTGGGGACCTTTCTCCATATTTTGTGGGAATGCCCGGAGGTGGCGCGATTCTGGCGTGGTGTGCATGAGGTTTTGCAGGCAGTTACGCATGTGCCGCTGCTGCCCGAGGCGAGGAGATGTCTCCTGAATGTGTGGGAGCCAACCGACTACTCAGTGCCGCAGACGTGGTGGGTGACTCTGGGATATATGGTGGCCAAGCGTGATATTGCGCACTTGTGGGGTTCCCAGAGGTCACCGACTGTCTCGGCGCGGAAGGACAACATGGATTGGTGTATGTTTCGGGAAAAGGTGGTGTATGTTGCGAGAGGTAAGCCTGGGAAATGGGTGAAAGTGTGGGGCACCTGGAACGCCTACCGTGGGGGCATCTGTACCCCGCCGCTGATGCCTGATCCGTCACCGGCCCCGTCTCCTTAGCCTGCTTGTCTTCCTGGTTCTGGGCATTGAGTCCACTTTGTCTCCGTCCCGACCTATCCCCCCCTTGATATTCCTGTGTATCGGTAGGGTCCCCCCCAGGGGAGCACATGCTATTGTTTCCGATTGTGGGTAGCCTTGTGGACTTGTTTTTTCGTTATTTATATAAAAATGAAACCGTTGTGTGGGGTCCGGATGGTGTGGCTGCCAACGCTTCTCTCAACTCCTGTGATCTCACTTCTGCCGCAGCGTGTGTTCTACTGTTTGTATTATATGCTCCTTTTGTTTGCTAGTGGCCGGCCTGAAGGTTGTAGGCCCATCTTTGTATATCTTTTGGATTCTGTAATAAACGGTTTCAAAAAAAAAAAAAAAAAAAAGATACTCCATAGGGTCTATGTTACGGGGCCGAGTCTGATGCGTATGGGCTATGCTGTGGACGGGTTGTGTAAGCGTGGGTGTGGTTCTTTAGGGACCTTTCTCCATATTTTGTGGGAATGCCCGGAGGTGGCGCGATTCTGGCGTGGTGTGCATGAGGTTTTGCAGGCAGTTACGCATGTGCCGCTGCTGCCCGAGGCGAGGAGATGTCTCCTGAATGTGTGGGAGCCAACCGACTACTCAGTGCCGCAGACGTGGTGGGTGACTCTGGGATATATGGTGGCCAAGCGTGATATTGCGCACTTGTGGGGTTCCCAGAGGTCACCGACTGTCTCGGTGTGGAAGGACAACATGGATTGGTGTATGTTTCGGGAAAAGGTGGTGTATGTTGCGAGAGGTAAGCCTGGGAAATGGGTGAAAGTGTGGGGCCCCTGGAACGCCTACCGTGGGGGCATCTGTACCCCGCCGCTGATGCCTGATCCGTCACCGGCCCCGTCTCCTTAGCCTGCTTGTCTTCCTGGTTCTGGGCATTGAGTCCACTTTGTCTCCGTCCCGACCTATCCCCCCCCTTGATATTCCCGTGTATCGGTAGGGTCCCCCCCAGGGGAGCACATGCTATTGTTTCCGATTGTGGGTTGCCTTGTGGACTTGTTTTTTCGTTATTTATTTAAAAATGAAACCGTTGTGTGGGGTCCGGATGGTGTGGCTGCCAACGCTTCTCTCAACTCCTGTGATCTCACTTCTGCCGCAGCGTGTGTTCTACTGTTTGTATTATATGCTCCTTTTGTTTGCTAGCGGCCGGCCTGAAGGTTGTAGGCCCATCTTTGTATATCTTTTGGATTCTGTAATAAACGGTTTCAAAAAACAAAAAAAAAACAAAAAAAACGTACCTCTTCTCTTAAACTACACTTCTAATTTGGTTCTTCCCTGACCGCGTGCCGGGACACTCTTTGAGTAGCTGCGCGCGTAATAAATGTACATAACATAACATATCTATATCTATATATATATATATATATATGAAAAAGAGGTTTGCCTTTTGCGGGAAGCACTCGATTCAGATTCAATCGTACCAGGGACACCGCTGCAGCCACACACAAGACAGTTCATGCTGGACGCGTTTCGGGCCTTACGCCCTTCTTCTTTGCAGCTAACAAAAAATTTGAGCAAACAAAACTGCCAGGTACATCCCTCAATTTATTGAAGATTAGGACACGCCCTTGTGGGCCGGCAGTTCACTCTCCGCCTGTTTGGTGCATCATGGGCCTGGTAGTCTGTCCTTCAAACTCCATGTGGGTCGCTTGTGAAAAAACAGGTAAGTTTGTTATACCAAAGGTGCAGCATGTTCTCCCAAAGTGCGTATCTGTTACTCAACGTTGTCTGTCCCAATAAACAGACGCGGACCCGCTCTATATGCGGTGGTGCTATCCCTCGACCTGGCGGGCCGATATAAATGAAAAAGAGGTTTGCCTTTTGCGGGAAGCACTCGATTCAGATTCAATCGTACCAGGGACACCGCTGCAGCCACACACAAGACAGTTCATGCTGGACGCGTTTCGGGCCTTACGCCCTTCTTCTTTGCAGCTAACTCAAAATTTGAGCAAACAAAACTGCCAGGTACATCCCTCAATTTATTGAAGATTAGGACACGCCCTTGTGGGCCGGCAGTTCACTCTCCACCTGTTTGGTGCATCATGGGCCTGGTAGTCTGTCCTTCAAACTCCATGTGGGTCGCTTGTGAAAAAACAGGTAAGTTCGTTATACCAAAGGTGCAGCATGTTCTCCCAAAGTGCGTATCTGTTACTCAACGTTGTCTGTCCCAATAAACAGACGCGGACCCGCTCTATATGCGGTGGTGCTATCCCTCGACCTGGCGGGCCGATATAAATGAAAAAGAGGTTTGCCTTTTGCGGGAAGCACTCGATTCTGGTTCAATCGTACCAGGGACACCGCTGCAGCCACACACAAGACAGTTCATGCTGGACGCGTTTTGGGCCTTACGCCATTCTTCTTTGCAGCTAACACAAAATTTGAGCAAACAAAACTGCCAGGTACATCCCTCAATTTATTGAAGATTAGGACACGCCCTTGTGGGCCGTCAGTTCACTCTCCGCCTGTTTGGTGCATCATGGGCCTGGTAGTCTGTCCTTCAAACTCCATGTGGGTCGCTTGTGAAAAAACAGGTAAGTTCGTTATACCAAAGGTGCAGCATGTTCTCCCAAAGTGCGTATCTGTTACTCAACGTTGTCTGTCCCAATAAACAGACGCGGACCCGCTCTATATGCGGTGGTGCTATCCCTCGACCTGGCGGGCCGATATAAATGAAAAAGAGGTCGAGGGATAGCACCTCCGCATATAGAGCGGGTCCGCGTCTGTTTATTGGGACAGACAACGTTGAGTAACAGATACGCACTTTGGGAGAACATGCTGCACCTTTGGTATAACGAACTTACCTGTTTTTTCACAAGCGACCCACATGGAGTTTGAAGGACAGACTACCAGGCCCATGATGCACCTAACAGGCGGAGAGTGAACTGCCGGCCCACAAGGGCGTGTCCTAATCTTCAATAAATTGAGGGATGTACCTGGCAGTTTTGTTTGCTCAAATTTTGTGTTAGCTGCAAAGAAGAAGGGCGTAAGGCCCGAAACGCGTCCAGCATGAACTGTCTTGTGTGTGGCTGCAGCGGTGTCCCTGGTACGATTGAATCTGAATCGAGTGCTTCCCGCAAAAGGCAAACCTCTTTTTCATTTATATCGGCCCGCCAGGTCGAGGGATAGCACCACCGCATATAGAGCGGGTCCGCGTCTGTTTATTGGGACAGACAACGTTGAGTAAAAGATACGCACTTTGGGAGAACATGCTGCACCTTTGGTATAACGAACTTACCTGTTTTTTCACAAGCGACCCACATGGAGTTTGAAGGACAGACTACCAGGCCCATGATGCACCAAACAGGCGGAGAGTGAACTGCCGGCCCACAAGGGCGTGTCCTAATCTTCAATAAATTGAGGGATGTACCTGGCAGTTTTGTTTGCTCAAATTGTGTGTTAGCTGCAAAGAAGAAGGGCGTAAGGCCCGGAACGCGTCCAGCATGAACTGTCTTGTGTGTGGCTGCAGCGGTGTCCCTGGTCCGATTGAATCTGAATCGAGTGCTTCCCGCAAAAGGCAAACCTCTTTTTCATTTATATCGGCCCGCCAGGTCGAGGGATAGCACCACCGCATATAGAGCGGGTCCGCGTCTGTTTATTGGGACAGACAACGTTGAGTAACAGATACGCACTTTGGGAGAACATGCTGCACCTTTGGTATAACGAACTTACCTGTTTTTTCACAAGCGACCCACATGGAGTTTGAAGGACAGACTACCAGGCCCATGATGCACCAAACAGGCGGAGAGTGAACTGCCGGCCCACAAGGGCGTGTCCTAATCTTCAATAAATTGAGGGATGTACCTGGCAGTTTTGTTTGCTCAAATTTTGTGTTAGCTGCAAAGAAGAAGGGCGTAAGGCCCGAAACGCGTCCAGCATGAACTGTCTTGTGTGTGGCTGCAGCGGTGTCCCTGGTACGATTGAATCTGAATCGAGTGCTTCCCGCAAAAGGCAAACCTCTTTTTCATTTATATCGGCCCGCCAGGTCGAGGGATAGCACCACCACATATAGAGCGGGTCCGCGTCTGTTTATTGGGACAGACAACGTTGAGTAACAGATACGCACTTTGGGAGAACATGCTGCACCTTTGGTATAACGAACTTACCTGTTTTTTCACAAGCGACCCACATGGAGTTTGAAGGACAGACTACCAGGCCCATGATGCACCAAACAGGCGGAGAGTGAACTGCCGGCCCACAAGGGCGTGTCCTAATCTTTAATAAATTGAGGGATGCACCTGGCAGTTTTGTTTGCTCAAATTTTGTGTTAGCTGGAAAGAAGAAGGGCGTAAGGCCCGAAACGCGTCCAGCATGAACTGTCTTGTGTGTGGCTGCAGCGGTGTCCCTGGTACGATTGAATCTGAATCGAGTGCTTCCCGCAAAAGGCAAACCTCTTTTTCATTTATATCGGCCCACCAGGTCGAGGGATAGCACCGCCGCATATAGAGCGGGTCCGCGTCTGTTTATTGGGACAGACAACGTTGAGTAACAGATACGCACTTTGGGAGAACATGCTGCATCTTTGGTATAACGAACTTACCTGTTTTTTCACAAGCGACCCACATGGAGTTTGAAGGACAGACTACCAGGCCCATGATGCACCAAACAGGCGGAGAGTGAACTGCCGGCCCACAAGGGCGTGTCCTAATCTTCAATAAATTGAGGGATGTACCTGGCAGTTTTGTTTGCTCAAATTTTGTGTTAGCTGCAAAGAAGAAGGGCGTAAGGCCCGAAACGCGTCCAGCATGAACTGTCTTGTGTGTGGCTGCAGCGGTGTCCCTGGTACGAGTGAATCTGAATCGAGTGCTTCCCGCAAAAGGCAAACCTCTTTTTCATTTATATCGGCCCGCCAGGTCGAGGGATAGCACCACCGCATATAGAGCGGGTCCGCGTCTGTTTATTGGGACAGACAACGTTGAGTAACAGATACGCACTTTGGGAGAACATGCTGCACCTCTGGTATAACGAACTTACCTGTTTTTTCACAAGCGACCCACATGGAGTTTGAAGTACAGACATTAGGCCCATGATGCACCAAACAGGCGGAGAGTGAACTGCCGGCCCACAAGGGCGTGTCCTAATCTTCAATAAATTGAGGGATGTACCTGGCAGTTTTGTTTGCTCAAATTTTGTGTTAGCTGCAAAGAAGAAGGGCGTAAGGCCCGAAACACGTCCAGCATGAACTGTCTTGTGTGTGGCTGCAGCGGTGTCCCTGGTACGATTAAATCTGAATCGAGTGCTTCCCGCAAAAGGCAAACCGCTTTTTCATTTATATCGGCCCGCCAGGTCGAGGGATAGCACCACCGCATATAGAGCGGGTCCGCGTCTGTTTATTGGGACAGACAACGTTGAGTAACAGATACGCACTTTGGGAGAACATGCTGCACCTTTGGTATAACGAACTTACCTGTTTTTTCACAAGCGACCCACATGGAGTTTGAAGGACAGACTACCAGGCCCATGATGCACCAAATAGGCGGAGAGTGAACTGCCGGCCCACAAGGGCGTGTCCTAATCTTTAATAAATTGAGGGATGTACCTGGCAGTTTTGTTTGCTCAAATTTTGTATTAGCTGCAAAGAAGAAGGGCGTAAGGCCCGAAACGCGTCCAGCATGAACTGTCTTGTGTGTGGCTGCAGCGGTGTCCCTGGTCCGATTGAATCTGAATCGAGTGCTTCCCGCAAAAGGCAAACCTCTTTTTCATTTATATCGGCCCGCCAGGTCGAGGGATAGCACCACCGCATATAGAGCGGGTCCGCGTCTGTTTATTGGGACAGACAACGTTGAGTAACAGATACGCACTTTGGGAGAACATGCTGCACCTCTGGTATAACGAACTTACCTGTTTTTTCACAAGCGACCCACATGGAGTTTGAAGTACAGACTACCAGGCCCATGATGCACCAAACAGGCGGAGAGTGAACTGCCGGCACACAAGGGCGTGTCCTAATCTTCAATAAATTGAGGGATGTACCTGGCAGTTTTGTTTGCTCAAATTTTGTGTTAGCTGCAAAGAAGAAGGGCGTAAGGCCTGAAACGCGTCCAGCATGAACTGTCTTGTGTGTGGCTGCAGCGGTGTCCCTGGTACGATTGAATCTGAATCGAGAGCTTCCCGCAAAAGGCAAACCTCTTTTTCATATATATATATATATATATATATATATATATATATATATATATATATATATATATATATAATCTACTGGCGATCGCCAGTAGATAGTTATAGTTAGTACCTATTTTCCACAGGAAATTCACAACATTCTATTTCCATTAACTTTGGCGCCAGTTGATGAATCTTCGCGAAATTTTAAAAACTCGTGGGGCGCTCCGGTTCGCTCCTATCCTGAAAGTTTTGGGGTGATTCGGCAAGTGGGGGCTGAGAAAAAAGGGGGTCCCAAAATGTGTTTTCCCCTTGCAATTTTTCATAGGAAACTTTACACACGGCTACAGCCCGAACTGCTGAACAGAATTACACCAAATTTGGCAAAGAGGTAGTTCTTGGTTCAGAAAGGAACCTTTTTGTTAAATGGTGTAAATCCGCTCTGTAGTTGCTGAGAAAATCAAAAGTAAAAAGACATATATATCTATGGCCGCGGAGGATCCGCGCACCCTCCCGATCACGAGCTGTATGCTAATTGGCTGTCAACACTCCAAACCAGGAAGTGCTGGCACAAGAAATCAGTCATACAAGTGCGCAAAATGCAAAAAGGGGGTAGGGTAGAAACACCCTGACCCCCTAAGCCTGCCTAGGGGGCCCCACAAGGACCCCAAGCCCCCCAAAAACGTTATTTTTTTTTTAAACGGGAAAATACGCGGATGATCCGCGGATCCAGCCGCATTAAAAAAAAAGAAGCGCGGCCTCCCGCGCTTTGATACTATTTAGCCCCCGGGGGCCAAGTCCCGGGGGCAATATTTTTAATCTAATGGGGGATTCAGAGGGGCCCCCCAGCCCCGGGGACCACCACCTCCCGGGGCTCTACTTCATTGTGATTGGGGGGTCACACTGCCCCCTCAGCAGCCCCGGGGACCGCCACCCCCGGGGCTACTTAGTTTAATGTTTGGGGGGCCTCTAAGGCCCCCCCAAGCCCCAGGGACCGCCACCCCACGGGGCTCTACTTAATTGTTATTGCGGTTGGGCACACTGCCCCCCCACATCCCCGGGGACCGCCACTTCACGGGGCTTTTAAAAAAAACAAAAAAACGGCGTGGGGGCTCAAGCAACCAGCAGCAGTTAGTGGTGAATCTGAGCTCTTACACCTTGACGGACATGGAAGACAAAGTCCTCAATAGAGGGCTGGGCTTTGTTCCGACCAGTCCAGGGGATCCTTTTACCTTACAATGGGAGGTAGCCAACTTCTTTCGAAAAATTAGATTACACTTCTTTTTCAAAGATAAAGATCATGACATTACAGATGCAGAAGATGGGGTGAGTGATAGCGGTTTGAGAAATAAATCCACTTTCAACCCACCGGCTCAGTCGGTACCTGCACATGTTCTTGCATACGAGACAGCGGTGACCAAAGACATCTCGGCCCTCATGAATGAACCCACGAGACATTACCATAACTTACCTAACCTTGAAAAACATTCTCTTACTGCTCTCTCTAAAAATTCTAATATCATCATCAAGCCCGCCGATAAGGGTGGTGCTATTGTGATCCTCAATGCACAAGATTACAGGATCGAGTGCTTAAGACAATTAAGCGATGAGAGATTTTACAAAGGCCTCGAGAGAGATCCTAGACCCCGTATCAAAAAAGAAATCTTTGAGCTGGTCACTGAGGCCAAGCTGGAGGGCTGGATTTCAGCACGGGAAGCAGAATATTTGGTGACTGAACATCCGATCACCCCCTACTTCTACGTGCTACCTAAAATACACAAGGTACAACGTCCCCCGCCAGGTAGACCTATCATTTCTGGGCTGGGTTCACTGCTTGAACCTTTGTCCACTTTTGTGGACATCTTCCTGAGGCCTTTAGTGAAAACCATGCCAACAAACTTGCAGGACACTAAAGACGTACTACAGCTGCTCCCCGGTCTGGACTTCAATACTGACACCGATTTTCTTGTCAGTTTTGATGTGGAATCACTGTATACCTGCATTCCCCAGACAGAGACCCTTGAAGCCATCAGAGGGCTTCTTGAAGTGAACACAATTGGGTTGAGTTCGCCAGTGACATTTATTATGAATTGTGTCAGGCTGGCTATGACCGAAAAAAATTTAAGTTCGAGAATCATTTCTACCTCCAAACATCGGGTACTTCGATGGGCAGTGTTTTTGCCCCCAGCCTGGCCAATCTCTATGTACATCTGTTCGAACAAAGCTCTGTTCTGAATACCAACAATCCCTTTCGCGACAGTATAGTCGTATGGAAGCGCTATATTGACGACATTTTCGTCATCTGGCGGGGCGACCTTGCCACCTTAGAGACCTTTCACTTGTGGCTTAATGATCAGAACACTTTCCTCAATTTCACCATGGAAGCTAGTAAACTCAGCTTGCCATTTTTGGACCTCCGTGTCTTTCCTTTTAACAACGGTTTGGCTAGCGAGTTATGCACCAAACCGATGGCGAGAAATTCCCTTTTGTCCTATGACAGTTTCCATCCCAAGTCACTCCGTTCAGGTTTACCTTTTGGGCAATTCCTGAGACTAAGGCGGAACTGATCTACTACCGACAGTTTCAAGGAGCATGCTGCTGTCCTTTCTCACAATCTGAAGGCTCGCCAGTACCCCTCTAATTTGATTCGCCGATCATACAAACGAGCTGGCAATAACAACCGAGAGGCCTTATTTGAGCCCTCGACACCGAAGCCCCCTTTGGACAGATTGACCTGCGTACAAACGTTTAGTACTCAGTCGAACCAACTACAAAAAATCATACGCAAACACTGGCACATTCTGAATGTAGGACAGGTACACCTAGCTCCTCCATTATTTTCGTTTAAGAGAAGCGCAAATTTGCGTGACACTTTGGTTCACACACGTCCGAGAAACACAATGGCTTCTACGACTAATACTCTTTGGAATTTGCCACCGGTCCAGGGTCATTATGCTTGTGGTAATTGTGTGGTTTGTATACACACGCAACATACCACCGAAATTGACATTGGAACAAGCAAACCTCGGAAACAGTTGAAACACACAAACTGCAATAGCGAGAGAGTAATTTATCTGATCACTTGTCCCTGCGACAAGAAATATGTGGGGATGACCACCAGGAAGGTCAAAATGCGAATAATGGAACACAAAAGTACCATTAGATGCCAGAGACAGGTGACACGTCTAACCAGACATTTTTTGGATCTAACGCACAGGCCTGAAGACATAAGGTGGACGATACCCGAACAACCTTTCATTCCGTCCCATGTCACTGACATTTCCAAATTTCTGTTTAGGAAAGAACAACGTTGGGTTTTTAAACTGAACAGTGACCAGGTGGGGTTGAATGAGGCTATTCCCTGGACTTCACTGTGACAATGTTGTGTCCCGTTTACCTCAAGGCTACAAGGTCTCCATTTGACCCATGATGGTTTCTTTGCGGTTTTTTTGCTGTGCCTGTATTAATAACTTTTTGACTGTTTTTGTCATCATCAGTTCATTACATACCAGAGAACCATATATCTAGGGCTGATTGTTGTTGATAGGCTACATGTCATGAGCATGTATCCGTTTTACTCTGGGAATAGTTTTGCCAATATATACCATATGGCCCTTGTGTTTGGCTCCTTTTTCTCATTTTCTCCCAACCTAGTACATCGCACCACGGCGGATTTGTTGCCTTTTTCTACATTTGGGATGCACAGGACGCTGTCCCGTTAGTGTCTGTTTCATTGAGTTTGGCACTAGGAATTAGATCCAGCATCGTGAGGGATTGAGGAATAACAACTTTCACTTTTTGTTAACTTGATCGCTCTCGATCCAATCCCACGATGTTTTTGAGAATACGATCCTTTTTAAACGCCTTTAAAGTTTTTACTCTGAATGAGTGATGTTTAGTTTAGCACGTTTAGACAATGAGATAGTTGATGGTATACTCCCACCCTTGTTTGGTCTTATGTGTTTCATGATTTATGAATTTGACGCGCCCGTAGGAGGGTTTTGCTGCTAAACTACATTACCCGGCATGCTTTTTCGGCATGCTCCACATCGCGCTCTATGCTGGGACTCCCTAGCCATGTGACGAGGGTCACGCTCGGGATTGGTCCAGCGATGTGGGCGAGACTCCCTGAGGTTTCAAGGTCGGTATGCTTACACTGTTCCGGTTACCACTCGGAACAATCAGGAAGAAGGTCCGGGGTAGCGACGGACGGGTAAGCATACCTTGGAACGTAGGCTGCAGTTGACATATTTGAGTTTATTCCGCATCTCGGACACCTCTCCTAAGGCTTTCTCCTTTAGATCCGTTTGGCCAGTGCTGTGCCTTCATTCTTTGCAATTACCAGACACTAGAGTTAATGGGGTACAGCGCTGACACCTTGTTTGGCGTTCTGCAATAAGGGCACTGAGAAGCGTCACTCGATCCAGTGCTCCGCGTTTGCCTTTGCATTGCCAGTATCAGAAAACAAACCCGGTCATACTGTTGTGGAGCACGCTTATTGTGGCGCTGCTCCAGTGTTCTTGTCAATTTTATTTGACTTTATTTTAGTTGGAATTTTTGCCTTTTATCAGCCATTACTTGTGTGATTGCCAGGATTCCCAGCGAGGGGTCCACTGCAACATCCTGTTTTTAGTTAGTCAACCTACCGCCTTGTCATGTTGTGTGTGTATAGCTAATGCTGTTTGTGTTGACGTTAGTGATTAGACAATACTATGTCGTGTTAGTATTGGTCTGCTCCTTTTGTCTTTTAGGGCGTTGCCTCACGCCCTGAGTTGTGACCAGGAGTGTAGGACGTTCCCCAATCATTGACGGGTAAGGAGGCATTTCAGATCCCTTCCTGGCATACGTTTACTTTTGAAATGTTTGCATTGGTCTACCTACATTTGCTATCCTGACCAGCTCTTACCAATTTTGTATGTCTGTCCCTGTTAACATATTATCCCTTTTTCTCAACAGGTGATAATTGTACTTCCCTACGGTGCCGCATATCCCCAGATAAGCAGGTACCTATGTAGATTGTATCGTTCCTTTTGTACTCACGTTTCACAGTTTTTCACATTGCAGTAGTGTTATGTTATGGTCCTGAAGAAAGCCACTGTCATTTTGTTGAGACGCTAGTTGGCTGAAACATGTAGACCTATACTTAGAGGACGTGTCCCTAAATTTTTTGTGCACACGTTTTCCTCTAATATTTCTGCTTTTTTACTCTTGATACCACTGGATATCGAATAAAAATATTTTTCTAGTGGTAATCGATTTTAACCACTTTTCACACACTGCACTTAGTCTCACTACACTTTTGGCAGCTTCTCTCCATTTTGAGATTGATACCCTCCAATTTACATCAGTTAAAAACATCCTTGAGCTCCTCCTTTTTATAGTAATCAAAGGAGTTGTAGCTCTTTAACCGCACCAGGTGCGGTTAAGGGAGGTCCCAGATGATGAAGCATGCCACTTCGGTGGGTGATGGGACTTGGTCCCCTTTGAAAGGACTTCCGCATATTTGTATGTAGCTGGAGCGCTATGCTTGTGTCTAAGGCAGACTGTTATAGACCCATGGACTCCGGTGTTGTTTAAGGCTCAAGCCTCCCCACACGCCCCAGGGACCGCCACCTCCCCGGGGCTCTAAATATTAAAATTGGGGGGTTCGTGACGGTCCCCCAGCCCTGGGGACCACCACCCCCGGGGCTTTGTAAATTGTGGGAGGGGGCCCCCCTCCTGGAGCCTTGTCATGGCCCTGGGGACCGCCACCCCCCAGGGCCGGCTCCTGCAGTGTCCCGGGGTGCCCACCCCCGGGACACTGTAGTTTGCTACGGCAGGGCGGGAGCCTCGCGACTCCCGTCGTGCCATAGCACAGTTGGTTTGGATTTTGAAAGAAAATGCAAACCAAATTGCTTTTCCACACGGGAGCTGCATCTTAGCAGGACGCGGGGAGCCGGCGGGACCGTGGGGGGATTGGGGACCCCCCCAAGGGCCCCAACGGAGAGGGACAGTCCCGGGGGATGGGGTCCCTGGGGCTATTAGTGGCCCGGTAGTGGGGCCACGAGGACCCCCTCCTCAAATTTTAAAAATATAAAAATTTAAAAAATTAAATAAACAAAGGCCGGCCCCGGGGGATGTCATCAGTGATATCATTTGAGATGTCATCAGTGATGTCATGAGTATGTGACGTCATCAGCAGTGCATTGCGGGGGCGTGAGTTATAGTTAGCTGAACTAACTATAAAGGGAGAATTTCAATGGTTTTGTACGAGTGAAATGTCCGACTAACTATAACGCCCCTGAAACCTATGGTTTTTTCAGTGAATTTCTAAGGTTTTTCAAATGTTAATTCCTAACTATAACGTGCCTGAAACCTATGGTTTTTTCAGTGAATATATATATGTATATATATATATATATAATCTACTGGCGGTCGCTAGTAGATAGTTATAGTTAGGACCGAGTTCCCATTGGAAATCTGAAAATTCTATTTTGAAAAACTTTGGCGCCGGTGGATTTATCTTCGTGAAATTTTCAAAACTAATGGGGCGCTCCGCTCAGCTCCTACCCTGAAAGTCTCGGGGTGATTCGTCAAGCGGGGGCTGAGAAAAAAGGGGGGTCCCAAAACGCGTTTTCCCCATGCATTTTCCCATAGGACCTTTAGTCGAAGGTACAGCCCGAACGGCTGAACAGAATTACTTGAAATTTGGCAAAGAGGTAGTCCTCAGGTCAGGCATGTGCCTTTTGCTTAAATGGTGTAAATCCGTTCAGTAGTTCCTGAGAAAATCAAAAGTAAAATCACATATATATCTGGGCGGAGCCTAACCACACATCTCATCGTGAGATCTGATTGGCTGTCAGCACTTCATCCAAGAAGTGTTGGCAGCCATCTTGGGACCAATATACACGATAGCACCTCATTAAAAAGCATTGCAGTTAATAGAAGGTTTTAAGACTTTAGTTACATTATAAATCATTTGTTGATGGTACCATACTCACTTTAGGAATTGTGGTGTGTTCTAAGGTGATTTTACCATGTGAAAACGCCTTCTGCTGTGATATCATGAATCATGTTTGAGAGAAAACTATTTTCTCATGCTTTTCCCACAGAGGTTTGGAAGGTGATCTATAAGCTAACTGAGAACATATTTTCTGTAAATTCACATTATCTTTCTCAGTCATGTGAGAATGAAGTCTGACATTCTCAGTAAAACATGTACATCCAACAAGGGCAGAGACTGTCAGTTGATTCCTTTGTGTTCTACTGCAGCTTCCCAGAGTGTTCTAAAGAACAACTAGAGCGCTAACAGTCCTACTTATGACAGACGTATGGCACACCTGAAGCCATCTTGGTTGGAATAAAGTGGTAATTCTTAAAACATTTAATTTAAAAAAGAACAAAAAGAGGGGGTTCATTTTGCCATAGAAAGTACGATTAGTGCTGCAGAAAGAAAAATGAGGGCACATTTTGACTTCTCAAATCCTCTTCTATGTCATAAAAAAAATTCTGACATGCATACTGAAACATGCACTTTGAATACCAGCAGCAGACTTCCCTGGTGAGCAGTAGCTTTACTACAGTGATCTAATGAGCAACTAGAGTGCTAACATTCAAAATTTATGGCAAATGTGTGACACATCTGAATGCCTTCTTGATGGAACCAAGTAAAAAACTGAAAGTGTTTCCTACTGAGGAGACTGCAGTAAATGAGGAAATTAGGAAACTTCATAACAAAGAAATCTCCCAACATGGTCACCAGAGACAAAAGAGCCCAAATGTAGCCCAAATATCACCCAGATGTAGCCCAAGTATAGCCCAATGACAGAATGTCCCAGAGTGTTCTAACGAACAACTAGAGCGCTAACAGTCTTACTTATGACAAAAGTATGGCACACCTGAAGCCATCTTGATTGGAATAAAGTGGTAACACTTAAAACATTTAATTTACATAGGAACAAAATGAGGGGGTTTATTTTGCCATAGAAATTATGATTAGTTCTGCAGAAAGAAAAATTAGGGCACATTTTGACTTCTCAAATCCTCTTCTATTTCATAAACAAATTCTGATATGCAGACTGAAACATGCACTTTGAATACCAGCAGCAGACTTCCCTGGTGAGCAGTAGTTTTACTACAGTGATCTAATGAGCAACTAGAGTGCTAACATTCAGAATTTATGGCAAATGTGTGACACATCTGAATGCCTTCTTGATGGAACCAAAATAAAAAACTGAAAGTATTCCCACTGAGGACACTGCAGTAAATGAGGAAATTAGGAAACTTCATAACAAATAAATCTCCCAAGATGGCCACCAGAGACACAAGAGCCCAAATGTAGCCCAAATATCACCCAGATGTAGCCCAAGTATAGCCTAATGACAGAATGTCCCAGAGTGTTCTTAAGAACAACTAGAGCGCTTACTGTCGTACTTATGACAAAAGTATGGCACACCTGAAGCCATCTTGATTGGAATAAACTGGTAACACTTAAAACATTTAATTTAAAAAGGAACACAATGAGGGGGTTCATTTTGCCATAGAAATTATGATTAGTGCTGAAGAAAGAAAAATTAGGGCACATTTTGAGTGACTTCTCAAATCCTCTTCTATTTCATTAAAAACTTCTGATATGCAGACTGAAACATGCACTTTTAATACCAGCAGCAGACTTCCGTGGTGAGCAGTAGCTTTACTACAGTGATCTAATGAGCAACTAGAGTGCTAACATTCAGAATTTATGGCAAATGTGTGACATATCTGAATACCTTCTTGATGGAATCAAAGTAAAAAACTGAAAGTATTTCCTACTGAGGAGACTGCAGTAAATGAGGAAATTAGGAAACTTCACAACAAATAAATCTCTCAAGATGGCCACCAGACACAAAAGAGCCTAAATGCAGCACAAATATCACCCAGATGTAGCCCACATGTAGCCCAATGACAGAAGTGTGCAAAACACTTATTATTTTGTGTTTTTGCAGTGTTATATAGTGCAGACTTGTCAGGTATTGGAGTGCTTTACATGAGCATTGGTTACATCACACAAGAACAAATTCATTTTGGTTGTAGACATGGGGAGATTAAGTCATTTGACCACAATCACAGAATGTTGAGCTGAAGCAGAAACTCCAACCTGGTTCCCCAGTTGCAAAGTCAAGTGGTCAACTGGATAAAAAAACATAAAGATAACAAATAATTTAAAAGTGCCATGTCGCTATTTGAAAACTCAGAAAATATGTCCTTATTTTAGTCTTTTAGAGCACTAACCATAATTTTGATGCCAATAAGACCCTCTCATATATGTAATTTCTAAAGGAAATGCTCTAGGTATTACAGTTTTGATTACATCAAGATGACATCAGGCGTTCCACACTTTTGTAATAAATATAGAATGTTAGCAATCTAGTTGTTCATTAGGATACTGTTGAGAGGCAGAGGCCAGGGGCAAGGACTCTGAAAATTGAAGGCAGGTAGGAGGGTGCAAAGGCAACAATTTAACCACACTGAGCAGGCACGAAGGGCCGTGGCAGCACAACAGACTATGGAGGGCAGTGGAAAGGGGGGCAGGGGCAACAAACCAACAATACAGGACTTGCAAGAGAGGCTGTGGCAATGTAATAGACCATTGTGGGCAGAAGGAAGAGGCAATGGTAGTACAACCATACATGCCAACAGACCCGATTCAGCCAGGAAACGTCCAATATTTTTAAGCTCAAATGGGCTTTATTTGATCTGTCTCCTGTCTACAATCTCCTCTTTTTCAATGTAACTCAAAGGGGAAAATCAATACCCCAGTTTTTTTTCAAAATCTCCCTCTTACCAAGATCAAAATGTTCGCAAGTATGGTACATTGGATCATGGAAGGAAATGGGGTAGGGACATGGACTTGGATAACAGAGGACAGGAGGGACATGGAGAGGTGCACCAAACGGACCCTGCAGGGCAGGCATCAGGGTTTGTAGCAGCACAATACACCACACAGGGCATGCGGGACGGGAGTGCAGCACAACAATCCATAGAAAGCAAGAGGGAGGGGACAGGACCATGCACATGGACAACAGAGAACAGAGGGGCAAGAGGCAATGGTAGCTAGCTGACCATAATGGACAGACAGGAGAGAAAGCTGCAGCATAACAGACCATAAAGGGCAGGAGGGAAGGATCAGGGGCATTACAATGGAACAGACAAGCCAGGAGGGAGGGAGTAGGGGTCTGCACATGTAAACAGAGGGCTGGGGGCAAGGGGGCAGAGCAGGAGCAGCAAGATAGCCATGGAGGTCAGGCAGGATGGGCACTAGAAGCAAGACACACCATGAAGAGCAACAGTGAGACTGTGATGGCATACACACAGACCATGAAGGGAAGGTGGGAGGGGGTCAGGGGCAGCTAACTGACCACACAGGGAAGGTGGGAGGGGCCATGGCAGCACATAAGACCATGCATGGCAAGTGGGAGGGTTAGTGGCAGCACAATGGCTATGATGGGCAAGAAGGAGGGTGCAGGGGTATGCACAAAGGACGATAGAGGATAGAAGGGAGGGTCAGGACCTATGCACAGACAAGAAAGTTCAGGGGAAGGGGCCTCACAACAGACCGCACGGGGCAGGCAGGAGGAGCAGTTGCAGCACAACAGACCAGGGAGGGCAGAAGGGTGTGGCAGTACAATGGACCATGTAGGACAGGAGGAAGAGGATAGGGGCATGGCATGTGGACAGGCAGGGTGGAGGTGGCAGGGACAGGTTACAGTCATCTGACAATGCTAGGCAGGTGGGAGGGGAGTGGCAGCTCAACAGAACACTCAGAGTAGATAGGAGTGGCAGGTCCATGGAACATGGTGGGCAAAAAGGATGGAGCAGGGGCATGCACAAAGACATCGGAGGGCAGGGGGAAGGAGAATAGGGGCATCAAGCTAAGCACAGAGTTTAAGCAGGAGGTCAAAGATGGGGCATAGAATTGGGCAATGGAGGGCAGGAGGAGGGGACTGGTACATCATACTAAATTGAGGGCAGTGGCAGCACATCAGACCATGCATGGCAGGAGGGAGGAGGCTAGTCCATGGATTCACACAACAGAGGATAGGGAGGAGGGGGATGGGGCAGCAAGCTAACTGTTCAGAGAAGGCGGGTATTAGGAACTTTATTGTTTTTAAAACGTGTGTCTGTGCGAACTACTTAAAATATGAACAAGTATGCAGCATAATCTCACTTTTATTCAGGAAGAAGAGGACGTTTGTGACTGTGACTCCGGGCTCACTTGGCAGAAACACCCCCTGACCCTCCACCCCCTATCGCAAAATGTAATGCCCGTGAAAAGTGTAGGTGAACACAGTGTTATATAGAACATAGTCCTGAGAGCACGATTGAAAATGAAAACTAGATATAGTGTATGGTATAAACTATGCACCAAAAAGTGTGATATAAGATGAACCGGGCGTGAAATATAATATGCAATACATTGTGCGCAATGACAGATTCATTGGAGAGCGCGAGATAGCACAGGCACTAGCGCGTGCTATGCGATGTGCGCCTTGGAGTGTAATATGCACAGGGCAGTGTTGTGTAACCTAACTAGTCTCTAAAGTTGTAATATAAAATATGTGCTGGGGAGTGTAACGTTGCATATGCACTGTGACAAAGATATGGAGCCCAGGTTGTAATATGTGTGGCATAGCACTGTGCGTTATAACATAGGCATCGAGGAAGGCACGTTAGATGGGGCAATATAACCTGTGCGAAGACAAGTGTTGCATGACATATTCACGGGGTGGTGTTACAGTGCACATGGGCTAGAGAGTGTCATAGCCTATGCACTAGCTGGTGGAATACAACACAGAGGTGTGTGGCACTCGGCAGGCAATGGTGGGTGTAACACAGCATTGGGCTCTGACAGGAGCGCGCTGTGACTCTCAAGTGATGTTCGTCCCCTTTCCAGAGAGTAAAATCAAAAGTATTACACATCCGGCAGTGGATGTGTGTTTTATTAACCGTGAGGGGGGTTTCTTACATAGTTTTGGTCGAATTTTTGTCGAATCCCCTTTGAATGGCTTGGTGTGCATGTGTATTAAATGTGCCCGTCAATAGCTACCCATGTTTGTATAAATAAACGACAAGGGTGTCTACCGGGATTAGGCACGGTAGGGCATCAGACATGTCAGAGCTTCACTAGTGGTGTAAATACATTCCACGTGGATTCATTGTATGCATAGTCGCCTTTTAATGAATATCACTCAAATCGTCATGGTGATAGGTACGTACGGTTTGTCCAGCATGTCCTAGGTGTGTGTATAAATATATATTTTTTAAAAAGAATAAAAAACAGTGGCCGGCCCTGGGGATTGGGGTCAAAAAATATAATTAGGAGACAGGCCCTGGGGGATGGGGTCATCAGGGCCAATAAATTAGAATAAGAAGGGGAACCACACAGCCCCCCTTCTTAAAAAATTAAAATAAATAAAAGACTGGCATCGTGCCGGAGGCCACGCCCCCTCCTTGCAGCACTCTGCAAACGCGCCCCCTGGCAAGTTGTAAGTTGGGGAATTAATTCCTCTTCAATACTGAGGGTCCCTGAGGGCCAACTAGCCCAACAGGCGTCTCCAGTATGCGCCAGGGAGCTGCGCTGCAGACAGGTGTTCTGAGGCCAAGCCCCTTTTTACACCTCTCTGCAACGCAGCTCTGTGGCACTTACTGGAGGTACCTAGTGGTCTAGTTTGACCCTAGGGACCCTTAGGATTCAAGGGGACTTAATCTCTCAACTTAGAACAGCCACAGGGCGCGTTTACACAGTGGTGAAGGGAGGGGACGGGGCCTGAGGTGACGTGTGCAAACACGCACTATGGCACGTTTTAAATTGGGGATATAATTTCCCTTCAATACTGAGGGCCCCTGGGGGCTAACTAGCCCACCAAGTGCTTCCAGTAAGCGCCACTGAGCTGCATTGCAGAGAGGTGGTCCAGGCTGTGCCACTTTTTACACCTCTCTGCAACGCAGCTCTGTGGCACTTACTGGAGGTACCTAGTGGGCTAGTTGGACCCTAGGGACCCTCAGGATTCAAATGAACTTAATCTCCCAACTAAAAATGGACACAGGGCGTGTTTACACAGTGGTGAAGGGAGGGGACGGGGCCTGAGTTAACGTGTGCAAAAACGCCCTGTGGCCTGTTTTAAGAGGTAGTTTTAACCCCCCTGCCCTATTATATACTAGGGGCTTACAGAGGAGGTCATGCTAATCACAGGGGGACCCCAACGCATAATGTTCCCTAGTGTATGTAGGTGTTTTCACTGTATTCTAAGTGTCTTTTAACATAGCACTGGCTCTAGGACTGGTTAGTCAGACTCAGTTACCACCAGTATCCGTCTGAAAAAGTTGAGGGTACAGGATGATTTTGCAACAAGGATTCTTTCTGCTCTTCTTTTTGTTCTTTTTGCACGTTATCCTTCTTCCTGCACTTGTCTTCGTCTTTGAGGACTTCTGTTGCTTCTTTCTGCACTTCTTTTTTTTCTTTCTGTGCTTTTTTTCTTCTTTCTTCACATGTCCTATCTCTGTAGGCATAGTTAGAAATTAGCATTTAAAAAACCTTTGAAATTCACAGAAAAAACCATAGGTTTCAGGCACGTTATAGTTAGGAATTAGCATTTAAAAAACCTCAGAAATTCACTGAAAAAACCATAGGTTTCAGGGGTGTTATAGTTAGCTGGACTTTTCACTTGTACAAAACCATTGAAATTCCCCCGTTATAGTTAGTTCAGCTAACTATAACTCGCGCGCCCGCAATGCACTGCTGATGACGTCACATATTACATCACTCATGACATGGTCAGTGACATCACTCATGACATCACTGATGACATCTCAAATTACATCACTGATGACATCACTCATGACATCATCCAGTGAATGTCTGTTTTTCTGAAAATTAAATATGTTTTATATATGTATATCTCAAGGTCGATGGAAGAATAGATTGTATATAAGTGTCTAAATGGATGATTTGTTTTTGAAAAATTGATTGTGTAACTGACTGATTAAGTGTATCATAGTGAATACATGGCTTAGTGAGTAATGTTTAAATATGTAAATATCTGTATCAGTCCCTCACTTTGTGTATAAGTGGCTGCATGGGTTGGTGAGTAGCTACATGGGTGTCTATATAGGTTATTAGTTGGTTTTTTGAGTATCAGTCTGAGTGTCTGCATGGTTCGGTGGGGGGTATTACGTAGTGCATAGGTGCATGAATGCGTGACTCACTGTTTGTATGTGTTGAAGACAGCATGTGTGCAGGACTGTATGGGTGGATGAGTGTGTGTATGGGTGTGTTAGTGAGTGAATGACTGTCTCAATAGTGTCTTTATGAGTAACTACATATGTTTTAAACTAGTATATGTGACTATTGGTGTATATAAGTGAGTATATGTGAGAGTGAGAGATTGAAAGAGTTCCTGTATGAATAAGTATGTGTTTCTATAAGTGATTGTTTAAAAGACTAAGTATGTGTAAGTTTCCGTAGAAGTAAGTGTGGTGGTGTGTGTATAACTGTATATGCAAGTAAATGTATGTTTGATTCTTTATTAGCATGAGTGACTATGTGTGTGAGTAACTCTATGGATGAGTGGCATTGTGTAACAGGATGTATAGGTGTATGAGTACATATGATGAGTGAGTACATTTTTGAGTGACTGTATAGGACGGTTGGTGAATGAGTGGATGTGTATGTGGATCTTAGAATTACTGAAGAGGTTGTTGTAACTGGTATTGGTATGTCCATTGTTTTGAAAATTTTAGTCTCTATTTTTGAATGTGTGTATCAAAGGTTATATTAGGGTGAGAGGAGGTCCGCCACTCTATCACAAGGATTTGTCATTTGAGATGTCATCAGTGATGTCATGAGTGATGTCACTGACCATGTCATGAGTGATGTAATATGTGACGTCATCAGCAGTGCATTGCGGGCGCGCGAGTTATAGTTAGCTGAACTAACTATAACGGGGGAATTTCAATGGTTTTGTACAAGTGAAAAGTCCAGCTAACTATAACACCCCTATATATATTTATATATATTTATATATTTTTTTTTTGTTTTTTAAACCAAGAGACACTCGCACTCTGGAACCTTGAAAAGATTTATTTAATCGACAGAGCCCAGTCTGTCACCTGGTGGTGACAGACTGGGCTCTGTCGATTAAATAAATCAAAAAAAAAAAATAATAATTTACTTTGGCCTTTGGCTTGGCCCAACACCCACACCCGCTGCTGAGCGCTCCGGACTAAGCCTCATTGCAACAAAAAAAAAAAAAAAAAAAAAAATATATATATATATATATATATATATATATATATATATATATGTGTGTGTGTGTGTGCATATATATATATTTGTAGGAAAGTAGGATCTGCTTCTTATGGTTACCCCCACTTTTTGCTAAATGTAATACTGTTTTCAACTAGTTTGACTGGGATCCTGCTAATCAGGACCACAGTCTATCTGCTTTCTCCCTAACCGGTTATGACATGCACCTGGTACATTCAAGATCAGATACTGGGGTACCCTTGTCAGTCCCTTGTATATTGTACCCATGTACCCAGGGCATAGGTACCCCTGAGGCCTCCCGTGAGCTGTAGCATGTATTATGCCACCCATGAGAGGCCATGCAAAATGGAACTACAGGTCTGACATTGCAGCCTGTGTAAGCTGGTGCATGAGCCACTTACTTAAGATATAGGTTTGCTATATCTAAGGGTCACAGAACTTAAACCTATAAGTCACCCCTATAGCAGGCCTTAACCATCCGGAAGGCAGGGTGCTTGGTTCCGCCACTGCATGAGCAGGACACCCCTGCAGCTTACGGAGCCCATTCTCCCTGGTTGTCACTATAGCAGTCATCAAAATAGGTACAGGTGCATTATGCGACCGCGTGGTTACCATCTCGAAAACGACTGCACGCAACCCCGTCGTGTTTGGTATCAAACATGTTGGAATCATACCCCCACACTGATGGCGCTCTAGGACAAGGAATAGGACTTAGGAGTAGTATAATTTACTATTCCAACTCCAGTCTACGTACAGTAGGGAAGATGTTGGATAGTAAATTATACTATTCCTTGTCCTAGAGCGCCATCTAGCGCAAGTCGTTGTAACGACTTGCGTTGTAAAAACCGCGATGTAATGGCATCGCGATGTAATCCCCGCGTTGTAAACGATGTTTCCCTATTTCTCACCGTAAGTCTCTCTCAATATATCTTCTACCTCAAATCACTGACTCATCTCAAACCTCTTTCTACTACACTTTCCATTGTACTACCCTATTTCTCACCCTATACCTCTATCAATATATCCTCTACATTCAGTCTGTCATTCATCTCAAGCACCATACCACTACTATGATCCCTAAAATAACCCTTTCTAGACTCTCCCTTCTACCCCTCCTTGCATCATCTGACACCTCTTTCACTATACCGATCCCCCAAAACAAGCCTTTCTTTCTAAACTCTTCCCTCTGACTCTTCCACTCCACAACCCTTTTTTACTCATCCCAAGCCTCCTCCTACTGCTATGACCTAAAAAAAAAAAAGTCTAAATTCTACACTTTTCTATCCATCCACTTTCCTTTTCAATCAAAATAACAGACTAACATGTTGACTTCTCAAATTTCATATTTCACTATACGAATTCACCACTAATCCTTTATGAGTCCCAGAGTAGCGAGCTACTTGCCGAAAAAGCACCTCAACACATCATCAGGGGTAGGAAGCACTATATAAATGCAACCTTTTTCCCTACTCTATCCCTCCGCTGCCCTTCTCTATCCAAATAACTGAATACCATATCCACCACTCAAATTACTTTCATATTTAACTATAATAATTCATTACTAATCCTTTATGGGTTCTGGAGTAGTGTGCTACTCACCAAAAAAAGCACTTCAACACCCCATCAGGGGTAACAAGTGTTATATGAATGCAAACCTTTTTTCCTCTTCTATTCCTCCGCTAGCCTTCTGAATCCAAATAACTGACTAACCTATCCACCACTCAAATTACTTTCATATTTCACTATACTAATCCAACACTAATCCTTTATGGGTTCCAGAGTAGCGTGCTAATCGCTGAATAAGCGCTTCGATGCCTTGTCAGGGGTAGTAAGCGCTATATAAATGCAATTACAATTACAATACAATACAATGTTCTCGAAGGTACCAGAAGATATTATAATGCTGGAATCTATGCACTTGGATGTGATCCATTGTTTGATGGATGGTGAGTGTTGATTGGTTGAAACCCCTCAGGTAACGTTTGCATTGATTGGTTTATATGCATGAAGTAATCGCGGTTGCTGATGAACAAATTTAAACTATGGGACTCATTACGATGTTGGTGGGTCCAACACCAATGAGCCGTCGATGTCAGACCCACCGACATCTGCCCCTGCGGTCTGCCAGCCGCATTACGATGCGTCAGGCGGAGGCATCGGGCCGAGGGACCATCCACAGCACTTTCAACGGGCTCAGGGAGCCCGCCGGTGAATCGGAGCATCAGTAATCCCTACAATAAGGTAGGTGCCTGCTCAGGCACCGCCGTATCGATTACCATGTCCATTTCCACCTGCCCTTTCATGGCTTTTCACCCGCCATAAAAAGGTAGGCGGAAAGTGACTTTGGGGGCCCCTAGCAGGGCCCCATTCTCTCCTGGTCCTCTACTATGGGGCCTGGTGGGCACCTCTGGTGCCTCCCCTAACCATCGCTGCACCATGTTTCAGGCACCACATGGTGCCTGCCACTCAGTGCAGGGATGCTTTTAAAGTGTCTATTTTCCTTATGGGCGTACGCTGCAGCCCGCAGCACACGCCGCAATAGAAAATATACACACAGTCCTGCTTCCGCTATAGTGCCGGTCGGATGAGAGTCTGACTCTTACTAACACTTGTGACTAAATCTAAGAATCTTGCTATCTAATTGTTTAGTGCTCCCGGATTTACCAACTACAGTAGATGTTAAATGTTTGTCTTTAAAGATCTTGTTAGTCTTTAACTGTCGACTGTTGAACTATGTCTCTTTAAAAATCCTTAACCTACTCTTATTTACAAGCAGCCTGCACCAACTCAGAGGCTGCAGTGATACGGTGAAGGCAGCTTTGGGACAGAATGAAATTATATTCCCTACTGAATGTGTCTCTTAATTGCCTGCAAAAGCGTCAAATAAATTATGAAAGAAATCCATTGACTTTTGTCAAAAATAAAGTTTAAATCATGCCTTCCGTAGAATAATGTTGTCCCAGTGTGATCAAGGGTCTATCAGTGTCTTTTGAGGAAAAGAGAGTTCCACTCCAAAAGGAATGCTGTGTCAGTGTGAGTTCCATATTGTGACGTCTTCCTAATTATGTGAGTGGTGAGTTCCAAACTTTAAGGTGTAAAAATCTGCACCCCTAGGTGCACCACTAGGGGTCAGGACTTGGGACAACTTGAAACAGCTGCTAAGAACCTACACTAGTGACACTGTTCTAAATGATCAATGAAGTAAACTGATTTTATTTGCATGCGGTGTGTGGCTGCTGGTAGCGTAAAGTACCTGAGCATCATGTTCATGGCATAAAGGGTGCATGTGCAAGCACAAGGAGATGGTGGACGGAGTGCTGAAACTTTTCAAACACTCACCCCCAGTCATAGATCTGGGTTGAATCCATCATCATTCTTTAGCCCACTCTGCCACCCCAGTTCAGACACAGCTTTATGCAAATCAGTATTGACCATGTGCCTCATGGGAACAGTCCAGCCCGAACTGCCAAGCCATGTCTTCCCTGGACCGGAAACAAGCATCCTGGGACCGGTTTTGGGCTAACAGCCAGGCTAGCTTGAATTCAGTGGCAAAGTGAGCAAGGGACCCACGTCTGGGCATACACTGCCAACTTAGGGCGAACAAAGCAAACACAAGGAGATGGTGGACGTAGTGCTGAAACTTTTCAAACACTCACCCCCAGTCACAGATCTGCGTTGAATCCATCATCATTCTTTAGCTCACTTTGACACCCATGTTCAGACACAGCTATATGTAAATCAGTCTTGACCCTGTGCCTCATGGGAACAGTCCAGCCCGAACTGCCAAGCCATGTCTACCCTGGACCGGAAAGGGTGCATGTGATCATGCCACTACTAACTGTTGATTCCTCCTAGCAGCCACCACACACTTGGTTCTAAAATTGTGCCATGGAGAAATTAAGGTATAGGAGCCAATTACGATGCGGTTCGGAAGGGTCTGACCCTCGGTTGGAGCCTTCTGAACCACATCATAACGTTCCGGTCGTATTCCTTTCCGACCGCCTCATTTTGATGGAGGCGGTGGGAAAGGAATCCAACCAGTCATTCTAGCTGGGTTCCAACAGGCTCGGAGAGCCCGTCCATCAATCGCAATGCGTCACGTAATCTTAAGGGTGGGCCTTTCCGGCCTTGAGATTACGATGGCGGTTTCCAACATGGTTTCCATGCCAGTCTGTCCGACACGGAAACCATGCTAGAAAGCGTCTTTGAGGGCCCCCTGGGGTGCACAGCCTCTGGTTGGTGTTGATCGCTGCACCTTATGACAGGCTCCTTGAGGTGCCTGCCAGGGGTGCAGGGATGAACCGCATCTCCCATTTTACTATGGGAGCATACTCCCATAGCAAAATGTGGGAATGCGACTGTGTTCGGTCGCATCCTAATGAGGTGGCAGGGACCACCGACCGAGTGTTGGTCCCATTACCTAAGCGGTTTGGGGTGGAAGTGATTCCGCCTGACATTGTAATGAGTCCCTTAGTGTGACATGAAGGTAAAGTGTATGGCCCGAGTCTCCAGTTCTGAGGTGAAAAGACAGGAACCTGATAGCCAAGTTTCTATAAGACTACGTCACCCTAAATGGCACTCTAAAACAGTGGATTTGTGCGTGTCCCGTGTACCTGCAGCTGTTTTTCTGTTTTCATGTGTAGGAGCCTTGAAGCTATCTCCTGGCCTGAGTACATTTTCATGGAGGGGCCTCGGCTAAAGCACCCTGAGGAGACAACAGTGCTGTGATCTGGTGCTCCAGCCAATGCACACCGCAGGAATCCACTTACCATAATGGAAACGTCTTTTGAGGGTTCAAGTACAGTGTCTGATGCCTTGAAAAGTCCTCCTGGTCATAAGTTCATCCAACATCGCCGTTAAAAAGAATAGATGTCGGAACACGATAACGTTACTAAGTAAGTTTATTGCTTCTGACAGGGAGAGAGACCAACAGTCAACTGACATCGCTTAGCTATGGTCTAGAGTCTGGTCGCAGCCACACAACAAAACACAATATGAACATTCCGAAAACCCTTCTTCAGATCAGAAAACAGCATGCCGCTAGGTCTCCTGTTTGGTACAGATAGCACATTCTCTTCCTGTTTATATACTGAGGTTTGAACACACCTTCAAAACTCGGCAAGATGCAACAACATCTTCAGATAAGGAGCTTATTTGACTAGCCCTGGATAGAGCATTTAACATTGTAGGCTAAGAAGTGTTAAAAAGAGAAAACAGAATACATCAGGCCGAGCCTTTTCAATCTATGCACTCAGGATTTGTAACATCCTCCCTGTATCCATCAGGACCACCCCAAAGTTGAACCAGTTTAGGAAAAAGTTGAACTTTCACCTCTTTAAAGTGCACTATATCACAATGCAGCAACAGTCCACAAACCACGTACCTCTCCTATCGCCCGACTTCATGCGTATCCTTGGCCCCGTAGAGAACTCTATTGCATTTTGGTACTGGAGTGTTCTACTTGGCCAGCAATTTGGCTAGGTCTATGATATAGAGATACCACATAGATACATACATTCTTTTTTACTGAGCAGTGGCAAAATGTAAAATAATCCATTGTGGCCCTCTTCGGTTCACAAGCTCTGCTTCCTTCAGTACTTATCATGGAAAATGGTGTACACACTGAACGCCTTTGATACGAAAGTCCAGCCACATTTCCACCATCCATTGTGACCTCATCTCCATGCCCGTTTTACTTTTACCTTCAGTTTGTATTTAGGATGTTTTCCTCATTGTACTTTACTTTTCTTTGACCTCATAGCGTTGTTCCCTGATGAAGGGCGATGTGCCCGAAATGCATTGGAACGCATAAACTCTCAAAGGATTACCTTTTGTTCTTTAATGGATACAGACAGCCATTGTTAACATATGATTGCCAGGAATTATCATGGATTGAAAGTTTACATTCATGCAATATTCAGAATATACTTTTGAATGTGAAACATCCAATTGACTACGGATTATTTCTTTTGAAATTGTTCTAATACAATATAACCCAGTTTTGGGTCGTGATTGTGCCTAGGGGGACTCACCCAGGGAGCGCAACTACGCTGATTCATTGATTTTGCGCTCTAGACCGGAGAGCGTTACCCCAGGAGCACATCCTAATTGTTTAAACTGCTTATAGTGTTGTTTTACACATAGGTTGTGCGCGTACATCCAACTTTTGATCTCATCTCCAAGTTGTCATATCTAGGTGTGGTTGACCACACTTCCACACCGCCCACCACTGCCTGACTGAGAAAACGAACGATATTCTCTAGAAATGGGATCGGGTGACACAATTGGCCACAATCACTGGTAAAATTATGCAGGAACCCTGTGGTGGTGTCCATATTTTGGGAGCAGACTAAACTTATTCTTCTTCAGCAGGGCTGATAACACCTTTGATATTGTTTAAAGTAATTTATTTTCTGTCTGTGGGAACTCATGCATGAGAACACGCCACTTTCTTTGAAAGTAAATAGTTACATCACATGTCATGTATACATGGTTACAGGAAGGTGTAATGTTGCATTGGCAAAAAGAAACCAGATTATCCAGTCCAGCTCTACATAATTACATAGTTACTCGGGTCGCCATGGCAACTTTTACCTGGAATACCCATGACTGTAATTCATGTGTTTCATGGTCATTTTGAGTGGCAGGGTATTTACTACTGAGCCACTCACATCAATATAGCTTATAGATTCAGCAATGGCAGCAACTTAAATAAAGCGACTACGTACGCCATTTGAAGGCCCAGTAGATATGAGCAAATTAGCAAAAACAGTTGCAATTATTGCAAAGCTCCCTCAGCAAGAAGTCTGCCGGAAACCGGAAGCATCTTTTGTGCGTTGTTATCCAAGGCTCTATCTCACTAGATTGATGGTGTACTCAACCCATGCAGCGTTTGAAGGCAGTAGCCCCCCCCCCCCCCTCAGAAGTATTGTGCACTAATCGCCCTCTTACATCCATTGGAGCATTAAAGAGCCCTCTCACACTTCATGTGACAGTATTTAGATATTAGATTTATTGTACCTCTTAGGATTGTTCCATTGATCACTTAAACAGGCACTTTTACAAAAATCAGACCCTCTGTATTATCATTACCTATCAGGGGGTCAGAGTTCTTTCACCCTAATCCCCTTCTCAGGATCAGCGAATAGGACCAAACTGGGCATTCTGGTATTTCTCCAGCGCCCTGCAGGCTGCAGAGCTGCGTTCAGAGTAAGATGGGCTGCAATGACCCAGCTCAGAACCCCCCCCCCCTCCCCGCACGCCTTTCCCCCCATTCTAGCCATGGCGCCCTGCAGTGTGGGGCTGGTTTGGAAAGAAATGCCAGGACAGATTCTGGTTTCCAGACCCACTCGGTCCATGAACCTGCAAGTATTGCTTGTTATGCGCAATAGTGACTCATATCCGTTAGTGTGAAAGCAAGCACGCGGATTTTTGTGTGTGCCAAATTTACAGCTTTTTAACTTTATGTGTTTTAGTATTAGGCAATCGACCAGCAAAACAGTCTTCTAATTCATCGTGGCAGTAATGACTCTCGAAATAAGTTACCGTAGCTGTAATTTGCATAATGTATCTGTCATTTGTATTTACCCATGTCATAAGTTCGTGAAAACGAATAATTAATGACGCCAAACTTCATTCCACATGCCTGTTATCAACCACCATGCTCAGACATCCGGCTTGGCCACCGCACTGATGCAATAAGTATAGCCTTGTGCCATTGTTACACCAGGCTGGGGCACTATCACACAGGGGTCAAAGGCCACACAGATGTGGATAATACATAGGCCTCAACCTACAAAATCTGTACTGGGGATTCTGCGACATGGAAAGGATGGCCCCAGTTGCTCTTTCTTTTGACAGAAATTGACCGTGCGAAGATTGCGGAGAGTCTCACAACAATCCGGTTATTGAATGAGTAGGAGTTAGGGCGGGGACCCTCAAAGGGGAGTCACTTGAGAGCTGAGCTGCTGAAGTGAGGAAGATCGCGAGGACTCCAGGAACACTGCTTGCTGTAACCTGGTGAAACAACAGAGACACATGGAAAGCGCTTGGCATTCAAGTACGGGTTTTAAAACCGCAATGCTGCCTTTGAGCCTCCCTCCTAAGTCTTACTATGATCCTTTCACATTATATGTCTGTGGTGAGAAGCACAAATATTGTGACAAACCTACTACAGATCTTTACAGACACTGCCCACAGACCTACATTTTCACCCACAAATAATTGATTTAATGTGTGTGAGTCTCATGGGTCCAATGGAGAAAGCAAGTGTACAACACCCAGAGTGCATTGGGCTATCACACACATGTTCAGGACAGGAAACAGTACCTGTAATAAGCTGGAAATGGGAGGTCAGTCACGCTGAACACAGTGTTTGCACAAGATCACACGACACTGGTGAGCAGACATAGCTCTCATTCTATCAAATTTCACTGAAGATTCCCCGACCTGTAACCTTTGGCTCAGAACGTGTTTGTCCATAGTGCTTGGCTTGACCATTTTGCTGTTTTGCAGTGCTGCAAATTACTTTTCATTTCACTGTCACTCCTGGCCTTTAGGTCACACAGATATGTCCCAACAAGTGCTCAATTCACTGTGCCGTTCGACCAACCCCCTTACCGTGTTCATTTAAGTGCCATGCACTGCATGAACATTTTGGAGGCTCGCGGCAGCAAACTGCCCATTCAGTGCCAAATGTAAAGCAGAAGCCCAGCAAACAAGGAACACTTGAAAACTGTTCTTCTGAAGGGGTGTTGGGGTGTACCAAGTGTTGCATTGACATCTCTCGTTGTTACTTGCCTGCTTGTGAGATGTCAGAGTGTATGTTGATGCTGCTCGCAGACACTGCCAAGTCTCACCCATCGTGGTTAGAGCCAATTCTTATAGCTCCTTGCATACTGGCCTTCTATGGTGGTCTGGGAACGCTGGACCGAGATTATGAAACAAACACTCTGTGCTGGGCCAAGACTGACTTGTGATAATGTTCTGTGTGCTTGATTAATACTCCTCGGATGCGGTAAAATGGGTTCAGATCCTTAATATGCCGTGCACTGTGGTGGCTTCCTGACTGTCTTATGCAGCGCCCTCCTGGGCATTATTGTTCCCATGATGGGGTGCATGATGGTGTGATTGGCATACATACGGGTTAGTTTGGTGGCTGGCATCCTTACGGTGCCTTACAGTATGGTGATTTGTGTCTCTGATGTGCTGCAGTGTTCTGGGTGATATCCAAAGTAGGAAGTGTTTGTGGCTCAGCATCTCCAGCATGCAGTGGTGTGTGCTAGGTGAGCATCAGGTTGAAGTGCATTGGGGTTGTATCCTGAGAAGGCAGTTCAGAATGCTTGGTTAGTGTCTCTAACATACAATGAAGAAGATTAATGTCTTCACCAAGTAGTGCAATAAATTGTGTCTTAGTGTCACACCAGCACAGTCCAGTGAGGTAGGTTACTGTCCAGGATGCAGCGATTTGTGGTTGGTTAGTTATTAGGGATGCAGTGCTTTTTGATCCATTAGTTATTAGAGATGCAGTGCTTTGTGGTCAGATAATTATCAAGAATGCAGCGTTTTGTGGTCTGTTAGTTATCAAGGATGCAGCGTTTTGTGGTCTGTTAGTTAGCAAGGATGGAGTGTTTTGTGGTCGGCAAGTTATCAAAAGATGCAGTGCTTTGTGGTTCACTAGTTATCAATGATGCTGCGCATTGTGTTCCACTAGTTATCAAGGATGCAGTGCTTTGCGGTCGGTTAGTTAAGAAAGATGCAGTAGTTTGTGGTCAGATAGTTATCAAGGATGCAGTGCTTTGTGGTCGGTTAGTTAAGAAAGATGCAGTAGTTTGTGGTCAGATAGTTATCAAGGATGCAGTGCTTTGTGGTCGGTTAGTTAAGAAAGATGCAGTAGTTTGTGGTCAGATAGTTATCAAGGATGCAGTGCTTTGTGGTCGGTTAGTTAAGAAAGATGCAGTAGTTTGTGGTCAGATAGTTATCAAGGATGCAGTGCTTTGTGGTCGGTTAGTTAAGAAGGATGCAGTAGTTTGTGGTCGGATAGTTATCAAGGATGCAGTGCTTTGCGGTCGGTTAGTTAAGAAGGATGCAGTAGTTTGTGGTCGGATAGTTATCAAGGATGCAGTGCTTTGCAGTCGGTTAGTTAATAAAGATGCAGTAGTTTGTGGTCAGATAGTTATCAAGGATGCAGTGCTTTGCGGTCGGTTAGTTAAGAAGGATGCAGTAGTTTGTGGTCGGATAGTTATCAAGGATGCAGTGCTTTTTTGTCTGTTAGGTATCACAGATGCAGTGCTTTGTGGTCGCAAGTTATCAAAAGATGCAGTGCTTTGTGGGTTACTAGTTATCAATGATGCTGCGCTTTGTGTTCCGCTAGTTATCAAGGATGCAGTGCTTTGTGTTCCGCTAGTTATCCAGGATGCAGTGCTTTGCGGTCGGTTAGTTAAGAAGGACGCAGTAGTTTGTGGTCGGATAGTTATCAAGGATGCAGTGCTTTGCGGTCGGTTAGTTAAGAAGGATGCAGTAGTTTGTGGTCGGATAGTTATCAAGGATGCATTGCTTTGCGTTCGGTTAGTTAAGAAGGATGCAGTAGTTTGTGGTCAGAGAGTTATCAAGGATGCAGTGCTTTTTGGTCGGTTAGTTAAGAAGGATGCAGTAGTTTGTGGTCAGATAGTTATCAAGGATGCAGTGCTTTGTGGTCGGTTAGTTAAGAAAGATGCAGTAGTTTGTGGTCGGATAGTTATCAAGGATGCAGTGCTTTGCGGTCGGTTAGTTAAGAAGGATGCAGTAGTTTGTGGTCGGATAGTTATCAAGGATGCAGTACTTTTTGGTCTGTTAGTTATCAAGCATGCAGCGCTTTGTGCTCTGTTAGTTATCAAGGAGGCAGAACTTTTCGGTCTGTTAGTTATCATAGATGCAGTACTTTTTTGTCTGTTAGGTATCACAGATGCAGTGCTTTGTGGTCGCAAGTTATCAAAAGATGCAGTGCTTTGTGGTTTACTAGTTATCAATGATGCTGCGCTTTGTGTTCCGCTAGTTATCAAGGATGCAGTGCTTTGTGTTCCGCTAGTTATCCAGGATGCAGTGCTTTGCGGTCGGTTAGTTAAGAAGGATGCAGTAGTTTGTGGTCGGATAGTTATCAAGGATGCAGTACTTTTTGGTCTGTTAGTTATCAAGCATGCAGCGCTTTGTGCTCTGTTAGTTATCAAGGAGGCAGAACTTTTCGGTCTGTTAGTTATCATAGATGCAGTACTTTTTTGTCTGTTAGGTATCACAGATGCAGTGCTTTGTGGTCGCAAGTTATCAAAAGATGCAGTGCTTTGTGGGTTACTAGTTATCAATGATGCTGCGCTTTGTGTTTCGCTAGTTATCAAGGATGCAGTGCTTTGTGTTCCGCTAGTTATCCAGGATGCAGTGCTTTGCGGTCGGTTAGTTAAGAAGGATGCAGTAGTTTGTGGTCGGATAGTTATCAAGGATGCATTGCTTTGCGTTCGGTTAGTTAAGAAGGATGCAGTAGTTTGTGGTCAGAGAGTTATCAAGGATGCAGTGCTTTTTGGTCGGTTAGTTAAGAAGGATGCAGTAGTTTGTGGTCAGATAGTTATCAAGGATGCAGTGCTTTGTGGTCGGTTAGTTAAGAAAGATGCAGTAGTTTGTGGTCGGATAGTTATCAAGGATGCAGTGCTTTGCGGTCGGTTAGTTAAGAAGGATGCAGTAGTTTGTGGTCGGATAGTTATCAAGGATGCAGTACTTTTTGGTCTGTTAGTTATCAAGCATGCAGCGCTTTGTGCTCTGTTAGTTATCAAGGAGGCAGAACTTTTCGGTCTGTTAGTTATCATAGATGCAGTACTTTTTTGTCTGTTAGGTATCACAGATGCAGTGCTTTGTGGTCGCAAGTTATCAAAAGATGCAGTGCTTTGTGGTCCACTAGTTATCAATGATGCTGCGCTTTGTGTTCCGCTAGTTATCAAGGATGCAGTGCTTTGTGTTCCGCTAGTTATCCAGGATGCAGTGCTTTGCGGTCGGTTAGTTAAGAAGGATGCAGTAGTTTGTGGTCGGATAGTTATCAAGGATGCAGTGCTTTGCGGTCGGTTAGTTAAGAAGGATGCAGTAGTTTGTGGTCAGATAGTTATCAAGGATGCAGTGCTTTGTGGTCGGTTAGTTAAGAAAGATGCAGTAGTTTGTGGTCAGATAGTTATCAAGGATGCAGTGCTTTGTGGTCGGTTAGTTAAGAAAGATGCAGTAGTTTGTGGTCGGATAGTTACCAAGGATGCAGTACTTTTTGGTCTGTTAGTTATCAAGCATGCAGCGCTTTGTGCTCTGTTAGTTATCAAGGAGGCAGAACTTTTCGGTCTGTTAGTTATCATAGATGCAGTACTTTTTTGTCTGTTAGGTATCACAGATGCAGTGCTTTGTGGTCGCAAGTTATCAAAAGATGCAGTGCTTTGTGGTTCACTAGTTATCAATGATGCTGCGCTTTGTGTTCCGCTAGTTATCAAGGATGCAGTGCTTTGTGTTCCGCTAGTTATCCAGGATGCAGTGCTTTGTGTTCCGCTAGTTATCAAGGATGCAGTGCTTTGTGTTCCGCTAGTTATCCAGGATGCAGTGCTTTGCGGTCGGTTAGTTAAGAAGGATGCAGTAGTTTGTGGTCGGATAGTTATCAAGGATGCAGTGCTTTGTGGTCGGTTAGTTAAGAAGGATGCAGTAGTTTGTGGTCAGATAGTTATCAAGGATGCAGTGCTTTGCGGTCGGTTAGTTAAGAAGGATGCAGTAGTTTGTGGTCAGATAGTTATCAAGGATGCAGTGCTTTGCGGTCAGTTAGTTAAGAAGGATGCAGTAGTTTGTGGTCGGATAGTTATCAAGGATGCAGTGCTTTGCGGTCGGTTAGTTAAGAAGGATGCAGTAGTTTGTGGTCGGATAGTTATCAAGGATGCAGTACTTTTTGGTCTGTTAGTTATCAAGCATGCAGCGCTTTGTGCTCTGTTAGTTATCAAGGAGGCAGAACTTTTCGGTCTGTTAGTTATCATAGATGCAGTACTTTTTTGTCTGTTAGGTATCACAGATGCAGTGCTTTGTGGTCGCAAGTTATCAAAAGATGCAGTGCTTTGTGGTCCACTAGTTATCAATGATGCTGCGCTTTGTGTTCCGCTAGTTATCAAGGATGCAGTGCTTTGTGTTCCGCTAGTTATCCAGGATGCAGTGCTTTGCGGTCGGTTAGTTAAGAAGGATGCAGTAGTTTGTGGTCGGATAGTTATCAAGGATGCAGTGCTTTGCGGTCGGTTAGTTAAGAAGGATGCAGTAGTTTGTGGTCAGATAGTTATCAAGGATGCAGTGCTTTGTGGTCGGTTAGTTAAGAAAGATGCAGTAGTTTGTGGTCAGATAGTTATCAAGGATGCAGTGCTTTGTGGTCGGTTAGTTAAGAAAGATGCAGTAGTTTGTGGTCGGATAGTTACCAAGGATGCAGTACTTTTTGGTCTGTTAGTTATCAAGCATGCAGCGCTTTGTGCTCTGTTAGTTATCAAGGAGGCAGAACTTTTCGGTCTGTTAGTTATCATAGATGCAGTACTTTTTTGTCTGTTAGGTATCACAGATGCAGTGCTTTGTGGTCGCAAGTTATCAAAAGATGCAGTGCTTTGTGGTTCACTAGTTATCAATGATGCTGCGCTTTGTGTTCCGCTAGTTATCAAGGATGCAGTGCTTTGTGTTCCGCTAGTTATCCAGGATGCAGTGCTTTGTGTTCCGCTAGTTATCAAGGATGCAGTGCTTTGTGTTCCGCTAGTTATCCAGGATGCAGTGCTTTGCGGTCGGTTAGTTAAGAAGGATGCAGTAGTTTGTGGTCGGATAGTTATCAAGGATGCAGTGCTTTGTGGTCGGTTAGTTAAGAAGGATGCAGTAGTTTGTGGTCAGATAGTTATCAAGGATGCAGTGCTTTGCGGTCGGTTAGTTAAGAAGGATGCAGTAGTTTGTGGTCAGATAGTTATCAAGGATGCAGTGCTTTGCGGTCAGTTAGTTAAGAAGGATGCAGTAGTTTGTGGTCGGATAGTTATCAAGGATGCTGTGCTTTGCGGTCGGTTAGTTAAGAAGGATGCAGTAGTTTGTGGTCGGATAGTTATCAAGGAAGCAGTGCTTTGCGGTCAGTTAGTTAAGAAGGATGCAGTAGTTTGTGGTCGGATAGTTATCAAGGATGCAGTGCTTTGCAGTCGGTTAGTTAAGAAGGATGCAGTAGTTTGTGGTCGGATAGTTATCAAGGATGCTGTGCTTTGCGGTCGGTTAGTTAAGAAGGATGCAGTAGTTTGTGGTCGGTTAGTTATCAAGGATGCAGTGCTTTGCGGTCGGTTAGTTAAGAAGGACGCAGTAGTTTGTGGTCGGATAGTTATCAAGGATGCAGTGCTTTGTGGCCGGTTAGTTAAGAAGGATGCAGTAGTTTGTGGTCGGATAGTTATCAAGGATGAGGTGCTTTGTGTCGGTTAGTTAAAAAGGATGCAGTAGTTTGTGATCGGATAGTTATCAAGGATGTAGTGCTTTTTGGTCCGCTAGTTTCAAGGATGCAGTGCTTTGTGATCGGATAATTATCAAGGATGCAGAGCTTTTTGGTCTGTTAGTTATCACCGATGCAATGCTTTGTGGTCGGCAAGTTAACAAAAGATGCAGTGCTTTGTGGTCCGTTAGTTATCAATGATGCTGCGCTTTGTGTTCCGCTAGTTATCAAGGATGCAGTGCTTTGTGTTCCGCTAGTTATCCAGGATGCAGTGCTTTGCGGTCGGTTAGTTAAGAAGGATGCAGTAGTTTGTGGTCGGATAGTTATCAAGGATGCAGTGCTTTGCGGTCGGTTAGTTAAGAAGGATGCAGTAGTTTGAGGTCAGATAGTTATCAAGGATGCAGTGCTTTGCGGTCGGTTAGTTAAGAAGGATGCAGTAGTTTGTGGTCGGATAGTTATCAAGGATGCAGTGCTTTGCGGTCGGTTATTTAAGAAGGATGCAGTAGTTTGTGGTTGGATAGTTATCAAGGATGCAGTGCTTTGCGGTCGGTTAGTTAAGAAGGATGCAGTAGTTTGTGGTCGGATAGTTATCAAGGATGCTGTGCTTTGCGGTCGGTTAGTTAAGAAGGATGCAGTAGTTTGTGGTCGGATAGTTATCAAGGATGCAGTGCTTTGCGGTCAGTTAGTTAAGAAGGATGCAGTAGTTTGTGGTCGGATAGTTATCAAGGATGCAGTGCTTTGCAGTCGGTTAGTTAAGAAGGATGCAGTAGTTTGTGGTCGGATAGTTATCAAGGATGCTGTGCTTTGCGGTCGGTTAGTTAAGAAGGATGCAGTAGTTTGTGGTCGGATAGTTATCAAGGATGCAGTGCTTTGCGGTCGGTTAGTTAAGAAGGACGCAGTAGTTTGTGGTCGGATAGTTATCAAGGATGCAGTGCTTTGTGGCCGGTTAGTTAAGAAGGATGCAGTAGTTTGTGGTCGGATAGTTATCAAGGATGCAGTGCTTTGTGCCGGTTAGTTAAAAAGAATGCAGTAGTTTGTGGTCGGATAGTTATCAAGGATGTAGTGCTTTTTGGTCCGCTAGTTTCAAGGATGCAGTGCTTTGTGATCGGATAATTATCAAGGATGCAGAGCTTTTTGGTCTGTTAGTTATCACCGATGCAATGCTTTGTGGTCGGCAAGTTAACAAAAGATGCAGTGCTTTGTGGTCCGTTAGTTATCAATGATGCTGCGCTTTGTGTTCCGCTAGTTATCAAGGATGCAGTGCTTTGTGATCGGATAATTATCAAGGATGCAGCGCTTTGTGGTCTGTTAGTTATCAAGGATGCAGAGATTTTTGGTCTCTTAGTTATCACAGATGCAGTACTTTTTGGTCTGTTAGTTATCACAGATGCAGTACTTTTTGGTCTGTTAGGTATCACAGATGCAGTGCTTTGTGGTCGGCAAGTTATCAAAAGATGCAGTGTTTTGTGGGTTACTAGTTATCAATGATGCTGCGCTTTGTGTTCCGCTAGTTATCAAGGATGCAGTGCTTTGCGGTCGGTTAGTTAAGAAGGATGCAGTAGTTTGTGGTCGGATAGTTATCAAGGATGCAGTGCTTTTTGGTCGGTTAGTTAAGAAGGATGCAGTAGTTTGTGGTCGGATAGTTATCAAGTATGCAGTGCTTTGTGGCCGGTTAGTTAAGAAGGACGCAGTAGTTTGTGGTCGGATAGTTATCAAGGATGCAGTGCTTTGTGGCCGGTTAGTTAAGAAGGATGCAGTAGTTTGTGGGCGGATAGTTATCAAGGATGCAGTGCTTTGTGGCCGGTTAGTTAAGAAGGACGCAGTAGTTTGTGGTCGGATAGTTATCAAGGATGCAGTGCTTTGTGGCCGGTTAGTTAAGAAGGATGCAGTAGTTTGTGGGCGGATAGTTATCAAGGATGTAGTGCTTTTTGGTCTGCTAGTTTCAAGGATGCAGTAGTTTGTGGTCTGCTAGTTTCAAGGATGCAGTGCCTTGTGATCAGATAATTATCAAGGATGCAGTGCTTTGTGGTCGGTTAGTTATCAGAGGATGCAGTGCAGTTGGATGATAGCCCTAAAATGCTGCCAGAGTGGTGCGCTCGTGCACTTGGGTGTAGTGCAATATGGGCCATCAGCATTCTTATGCCATGGTGCAGTTGGTTTATATTCCCTATAAAGCAATGCACAGTGATGCGGTGGATTAGAGACCCTAAACCCCTGCGTGATCTGGTGGATTCATGTCTCATTGATACAGAAACGCGATCTTTGCACGCAGGATTATTGCAAACATCACCAAAAGTACACGTTGCACTGAGACAGCATGTCTGTCCCAAGAGTGCAGCAATCCGACTGTGGCAGACAGACACGAGTCAGAATAAACGCCACCACAAGCCCATTTCAAATATCTCTTGTTTACATTCGCATAATCGTTTGTACAACGCGCTTTATGTTGGAGATGCCTTGAAATGGCAATTTAGGGTGAATTGAGCTCGGATTAGAAGACCTAAAAATGAACATTTTACTTATGCTTACACTAATGCCAGATTTAATACACACCAGATGATCAAGGTTCTTTGACTGCTATTCGCAGCTTGTGTTTGTTTTCTAAATTACAAGCCGTCGTAAAATTATAGTAGTATTCAGCCGGCTCGCTTTTACTTCCACCTTAGAGGCGAGCGAGTCATTCAAAGAGCGCCCCGGGGAAACGTGGACGATTTATTAAACTTTCTGTTTGAGAAAGGAAAGCACCTTTAACGTGAAACACTAGTGCAATACAGAACATCCGCCTTTTGGCTAGCATACTCGGTATTTCTCCATACGAGCATGTGACAATATCAAAGAAAATATGCGATGTGAAAACGTACAGCTGAGCCCTGCAGCCAATCACGGAACGGCTTACATTTCCAAACCAAGAACTTGTAGTAGCCGTAAAAGCAGTCGCTGGTTGCATCATGCTCTTTCGCCGGTGTTCTCCGAGCGAGGAGCCTTCTGAACATTTGTCTCGCAGACGGCAGAACTGGAGCCACACGCATAGGTAATTTATTTCTATTTTCGTATCATATAGCTGGTAATATCATAACACTGTTGTTTCAAGAATGTATGTGGTTTCTTCCCCATTCATAAGGGACTTCTTCTCTAATGTTAAACAACACTTCGTTATGTTGTTTTTAAATCTGTATCAGCTCATACATTTCATAATATTGTTTTACAGCAAATAATGTATTCTTAAACTATTGTGCCAACAGGTTTTCCTTATTCAGTTGCACAGACTGTGTTGCATTTATCAAAGCATTTTTCAGTGTGTAGTAATTCAAAGTATGCATGTCATTTTATTATTACAACATAACATAAACAAGCATTTGCAATGCAATTGGGCTTGCATTTGTGAGAGTTTAAGCTATTGGCATTGTAAATGACAATGCCTTTCATTTATGTTTTAAAAACCAGCACATAAATAAAAGACATTATCATTTACAATGCCAGTAGCCCAAACTCTCGCAAATGCGAGACCTATTGCATTGCAAATGTTTGTTAGAACTGCCAGTGCTGAGCACCGGCAGGACCCGGACCACTTAAAGCCCTGTGCATGGCAATGAATAATGTAAATGATTCTCTAAACCTCAAGTTTAAGCAGCCTAAAGTAGGAGGATAGCCAGTGCAAGTGAACTTTTTTCTTTTAAAGATCTTTTTATTTGAATCAAAAGAAAACAAGCAGTGAAACACAAAATACACACCACAGTGACGACTCTGTGGTACTGACAGTTTTCCTTTCATTTAAACTATGCAACCCTATCAGAGGCGACCCACCCATTTCCCTCCCCTGAGTCAGATAGCCTGCTGAGACCTAGCAGCGAGAGAACAAGTGAACATTTTTAACAAGTTCACTACAGTACCTGGTAGGAAATAATGCCTCAAAACTTTGGGACAAATACCTCTTTGCCAATGGCCTTGTTTTGTGGAGAGGTTTATACAAGTGAGTCTATATTGTGATGATCCTCCCTGGGGCCGGTCTCGAACAAGATGGAACCGATCGCCCTATTCACAGCTGGAGTAGTGGTAACGGCCGCGAGCCGCAATTGAACGCACTGAGGTGATACGCAAGCATATCATCTAGCAACGTAGGGGTTCAACGCTTCCAGTCCTACAATACCCCCCTACATGTGCTCTAAGAACACTCTTTCACTGCTTTCAGTGACTCAACAATGCGGCCTTGTAGGAAGGGGCTCAGTGAAATAAGAAGACTGAGACTTCAAGTTTGTAATAAAGAGAAAGTTACTTTATTACAGGAGCAGAGACCCACGACAGTTCCAGTTGAAGACAAGGCAAAGAATGAAAAATGCACAACCAAAGTTCCAGAATACAGAATACAATGATCTAACACATTCGTATAGCTAATACATTCTTATTACCTCACCTTAAAGATACAAATAACTTTATTGATACATTCACTTAAAATTACATAACAATAAAATACCACTCTCTACACATCCCCCTTTTATAATTAAAAAAAACCCAAAAGAAAGTAAAAACCAACAATTGATAATATACAAAATCACTCGAACGAAAAGGAGCAAGTCTGATGGGAGAACTGCTCCTCAATTGTCTGCTATCACCAGAGCCAATATTACTTTTCAGATTAGCATTTCCATCCAAGTTACTAGGAGAAATAGCATCACCATTACCGCTGTCCCTTAAAGAACGAGAAGAACAAGCAATGTTCTCGTCAAAATTGTGCACATGAGTAAGATCACACAGATCAAACCAATCAGAATCTGATTGAGTTATAACTTGGTTACAAATAATCTTGGCTTGTTCATCAGTTAATTTTATTAAAGCATTTAGATTCCACCATCCACGATCCTGCAACAAAGCAGCCATTTTAGAAATTTTTATAATTTTAACAGGTTCAGAATACCTAGATTGTCCCTTGCAAACCTTAATAGGTTTTTTAATAAGAACCCAGTCACCTGGAGACAGAGAAGTTATTTTAACATGTTTTCTTTTGTCATAATTCTCCTTGTACACTGCCTGTTTTTGTTTGACATGTTCTCTTACTTTATGCAAATCAACAGCATGAGAATGTGTATTACCAACTTTGTCCTTCAACCAAGAGGGACTAAGTAGAGAAAGGGGTTTCCTACCCATCAATAATACGTAAGGGGAAACCCCAGTGGTAGAATGGGGTGTGGTATTGTAACTCCAGACTTTTTGTCTCACATACTTAAACACATCCAATCTATTAGCTACAGCTGTTTGTACACCTTCCTTCAACAACTTGTTTGCTCTCTCAACCAGACCATTAGAAGCCGTACTATATACAGGTACCAAAATATGCCTAACAGAAAATTTTCATATTCATTAGAGGTAAAATGAGTGCCATTGTCAGTCACAATTTCTGTAGGTAGACCTTCAATTAAAAATAAACGTTGTAAAAATGTAATGACCGACATGGAATCTGAACTCCTTACAAAAGAAAAGTACAGCCACTTTAAAAAGTAATCAATGATTACAATCAGAAATCTATTATCACTACCAAGTAGGTTAAAGGGACCAGAAAAGTCCAATCCTAACTTCTGCCAGGGACCTTTAGGCCATTCAACAGGACATAATGGACTAGTGGATGTGTGCCAATCAGAACATAAACACTCAAGACATTTGTCCACAAAAGATTTAACTTGACCATCAATACCGGGCCACCAGTATGTTTCTTTAATCATGTGAACGGTGCTAGAAATTCCTAAATGTCCTTCATGAGCAAGGGATAAAAGTTTGCTTCTCAAACCTTCAGGTGGAACAATTTTGTCCTCACGAACCAAAATACCATTAACGATGGATAATTCCGAAGCAACTTGCGAAAAACATCTGTCATGCTTCTATCACATGGCCAGCCATGGACTAAAAATTTCTTCACCCTTTCGAGATAAAGATCCTTACTGCAACATTCAATCCATTAATTTTCAGACAATTTGTTATCTGGCATCAAATCACTCACAGAAAAAACAACATCACAATCATTGTCCTTTAAAGGATCATCCACATCACTACATTCCAAAGGCATGCGTGACAAACAGTCTGCTCGGACATTTTTGCCACCTGGAACATATTTAATATCAAAGTTAAATTCCTGTAACCTGGCTAGAAGTCTGATAAGTCTAGAGGAAGCTTTGTTAGAACAACTGTCACCAAGCATGTACATTAAAGGTTTGTGGTCAGTAAAAAGTTGGAATCTGGAGCCCCAAATATACATCCTAAATTTTTGTCGACCGCCCATGAACACGCTAAAGCCTCCCTCTCGATAGTACTATAGTTAGCTTCAGCATTGCTCAAAGTCCGAGAAGCGAAAGCTACCGTATACTCATGACCATCAATTATTTGACTCAAGACAGCACCTAATCCCTTAGAGCTTGCATCTACAGTTACAATACTGGTCTGACCATGCGTAAAAGCTCTAATGGCTGGTGCTTTCAGAATTAATTTCTTTACAGAATCAAATGACTGTTGTGTTTCCTCAGTCCAAATGTATCTAGCATTCTTTTTTATCAAATCTCTGAGAGGTTGCACAATAATAGCATAACTTTGTACAAAGCGAGCATAATATTCGCTAAGACCTAAGAATGCCCTTAACAAATCTTTATCCTGTGGTTTAGGTGCATCCTTGATAGCATTTAGTAATGACAACTTAGGCTTTATACCTTTGACTGAAATGTTGTGGCCTAAATAGTCGACATCTTGAGTAATAAACTTGCATTTATTCATATTCACAGTCATACCCACAGCTTCTAGTTTCCTTAAAACTTTTTCAAGGAGTGTATAATGTGATTCTCATGTAGCCGTATTGATTAAAATGTCGTCCTGGAATGCTTGTATTCCTTAAACATGTGTAAATAATTGGTCCATAAACCTTTGAAAAACACTTGCAGCGGATGCTAAGCCAAAAGGCATCCGCTTGTACATGTAGACTCCAAAAGGAGTAACAAATGTGGTAAGTGACTGAGAAACTTTAGCGAGGGGAATCTGATGATAAGCTGATCGTAGATCAATTGTGGTAAAATACTTACTACCCCCAAGGTTGGCAAGTATTTCTTGAATTCTGGGTATGGGATGGCAGTCTACCACTATGTTACAATTAAGCACCCTCAAGTCCGCACACAGACGAATATCGCCTGAACATTTTCGTGCGACTACAGCGGCAGAAACCCATTCAGAAGATTCCACAGGTGTTGTGATATCTTGTAAGCACATATCCTCTAACTTTTTTTTTAAATCATCTCTGGCAGATAAAGGAACAGGTCTGCATTTTTGAACCAAGGGAATAGCATTTTTTTAAAGTTTAATGGTATGTTGGAAACCTCTGACCAAACCTACCTTGTCACTAAATACCTCAGAATATTTGGTGAGTAAATTACCCAAATTAGCATCAATACAGGGTTGAAAGAATCTTGCAGGTTCAACAGATGAAATAGAAAAGTCTCCTAAAACCACAGGCTCAGGATGACTAGGTCTCAAAATAATGCCTAAATTCGCTTGGTCTTGCCACCCTAAAATATCACGACCATTAAGAGCAACATACATTTTGGTATAAATCTCTCTGCCTTTAAATTTGATGGAATCTGAAAAATAGCCAGACATGATATTATTCCCCGAATGCTTTTGGATTGACATCAGTAGGTTTGAGTAGAACTTTTGAACAGAATTTTTTTTTAAGCCCTTTCGTCTAATATCGTGATAGGAGATCCAGAATCAGCCATAACACTAATATCGATTGTTCCTATTAAAACACTACAAATGGGTCCTTTACACCTTTTTGTATCATTGCGTAAGGTATTAATTTCAATTGTGGACAAAGTATTGCTCATAGCCTCACAGAGAGCATCTTCTTCAACATCAAGAAAATTAACTTTGCTCCTTTGTTTAGTAGATCTACAAACTGTGTAAAAATGTCTGATCTTTTTACACGTGTTACATCTCTTACCTTGTGCAGGACAATTAACATTGGTGCCCATATGATACTTAGACCCACATCTGTAACAAGAACCTTTTCTCTCAACACTAATATGTGCTTTAGGTTTGGTAGAAACAGCATTTACATCAACCTCATTGGACTTACTGATAGGAGCGACATGTACAACTTTAGACTCATCAGGAGATTTACCCACGGAATCTTGAGTTAAAATATTTGAAGATACTACAGATCGTTCAATGCTTTGTGCAATATCCATTACTTCCTCAAGGGAAGGATTCTTACATGTAAAAAGGCGCTCTTGTATCTTTTTGTTATAACAGTTGAAAACTAATTGGTCACGCAAAGAAATGTCTAAATAAGTACCAAATTGACATTTAGATGCCAAAACACGCAAAACTGCTAAATAATCCTCAATGGATTCATCTTGTGTTTGTTTACGCTTAAAGAACATATGTCGTTCAACCATAACAGATGGTTCATCAACATAATGCTTTCCTAATCGTGCCAAGGCTTCAGTGAAAACATTCCAGGTTTCGTCACTAGCTGGGGCTGAAATGACAAGCAAATTGTCAAAAACATCTTGACCGGCACTACCAAGATGATTAAACAAAAGCACTCTTTTCCTGGAAGCAGAGTATTTGGTAGCATCAATTGCCTCCATGTAATTAGCAAAAATCCTATACCACTTATGCCAAGGAGTGATGGGTTTACCTGGATTTTGTAAAAAAGGAGGACGTTGCAAGACATTATTTGAAGAAGAAGAAGACATATTGCCTAGAAATAACTGTAATAATGTAATGTATGCGCAAAATGGTAATTAAGCAAGTAAAGTGAGGAAGAAAAACAAACTCAAGGTGTAAAATGAAAAAATTTGAATAACAAAATAAACGAAAAATAAAAAATTAATGTCACCGCGGTAGATGATGAGATGAGAAGCAGTGGAATCCAGCATAAAGAGTCAAAGTTCACAAATGGTGTGCTTATCACGGAAGACACGCACAGGTGAAATCCTCATCGTAGCGTGTGTATCACGAAGGAAACAAAGAAATAAAGATGGCCGCCAACAACGTCTGACGCGATGAGCACACGACGTGCTAAGCATCTATAAGCGTGATGACGACACCTTTGATGAGCCAGAAGCGTATGGAACGTGTTGCGGAGAAACAGGCTGACGTCAGAATGCACAGCACAGGATGGTGGTGAAGCTGGAAACGCGAGCAGAGGAATGCCGGCAGATTCAAAGATAAGCAAGGCAGTAATGGTAAGATACAACCGCCAAGATAAGCACGAACCTTTCGCATCCACAACAAAGTCCGCTTGTAGGAAAACACACGCCAAAGTACAGAAATGTGCCAAGTTAATTCGCTAGAATAACAGCACCTTTAGGTTGTAGCACGATGTCCAGATGAATTGTAGATTGCCTTAAACAGCGATCAAAGAAATTATCCAAACTTCATAGAGGAGTGGAAGGCAACAGGAATCATAGGACGATGTGCTTTTAACAAAGCAGTAGAATAATCCACAATGAATATGTAGCAAGGTCCAGAAGGACGTAGTCAAATCCAGTATGTAGCAAAGTACGGTTGGACGTAGTAAAATCCAGTAGGTCGGTGGGTCCTCTGATGAATACAAATCGTCGCCAATAAATGTAGGAAGGGTCTCAGTGAAATAAGAAGACTGAGACTTCGAGTTTGTAATAAAGTGAAAGTTACTTTATTACAGGAGCAGAGACCCACAACAGTTCCAGTTGAAGACAAGGCAAAGAATGAAAAATGCACAACCAATGTTCCAGAATACAGAATACAATGATCTAACACATTCTTATAGCTAATACATTCTTATTACCTCACCGTAAAGATACAAATAACTTTATTGATACATTCACTTAAAATTACATAAGAACAATAAAATACCACTCTCTACAGGCCCATAACTACCGCTTATGCGCGCTGCACTCTGAGACCCTGTGGGCCAAGCTGTCACGTCAGGACAAGGAGTCCTTCATTTATTGTACTTTCAGCTGTATTGAACTATCTCATGGGCAATATATGGTGCCATTCCCCTAATAGCTGGAAATTCTGAGCACACCTGAGTGCAGGACCCAAAAGTTATATTTTCTGTCAAGATGCTTCCTGAACATCATAAAATAGCGGTGGTCTCTTGAGTCCTGTATTAACCAACTGCCTGCCCTTGTGGTGTCTATTTGGGTGCAGCACACTTTCTCTTGCCTGTTCGCACTCATCTTCGCAAACTCTAGTGCATGAGGATAGTATTATTAGTTCAACATTGTGTGCAGGAGACTATTTGGATGGCAGAAGGCGGCTCCCAAGAAGTTGGTGCTGAGATGTCAGTCACTGCTTTGTTTTGGGACTGAACTGTAAACACACGATTAAGCCCCTGCTGCCTCATTTTCTTCACCAGCTGAGGCGAGGGCACCAAATGTATTTCTGCCCAGGGCGCAATACCCCCCCCCCCCCACCCTCCTTCCCTGACCCCTCGTGATCTTTCCCTGCCCTGGTGTGTAACTTGGTGCCCAGACGTGGCTCTAGTCTGCAGCTGCTCCCGACCGGCGCCTTTCAGCTTCCAGGACAGCATAGCAGCGACACCCCAGGCCAGCAGCAGCCCCAGGTCCACTCGAAGAAGAGGAGCCCCAGGCTGCAAAGCGCAAGGGCAGCGCCTCCCCACAGCATGCTGCCAGTGGGTGGTGGTCACAGCCCCTGCTGTTGTTGGGCTTCAAAGCACTGTGAGGAGGATGAAGATGAGCTCGGCGGTAGGATACAGTTTTATTTTCGCCCCCAAGGCATCCTAAAGCATGTAAAGCGTCACCTGTTGCTGCCAGTGAGACTGACTGCACCACAGCGACGGGCAACCTAAAACCAGTACTTTCCAGGAAGATGGTACGAGCTCCCGGTATACACGCCCCCACATCATCTGAGACATCTTCCTGGCATCTGTCCAGCGTTACACTGCTTTCACACACTTTACTTTCACTTTTAACACTGTCAGGATGTTTTAAAAAACAAGCATTTGCAATACAGTAGGACTCACATTTATGCAAGACCTTTTGCATTGAAAACGGTCGTCATCACGGACAACGGAAGGGAGGGTGGGGGTGGTAGGGCCGGGACAATGGAAGTGCGGGCGGGGGAGGGAGAGAAGACATGGTCAACGGGAGTGTGGGCGGGGGGAGGGGGGAAGAAGGCACGGACAACGGGAGTGCGGGCAGGGGAGGGGTAAGAAGGGGGTGAGTAGGCACGGACAATGGGAGTGCGGGTGGGGGAGGGGGGAGAAGGGGGTGAGAAGGCACGGAAAATGGGCGTGCGGGCATGGGAAGGGGGTGATTAGGCACGGACAACAGGAGGTAAGGAGGAGTAGGGAAGGTAGTAGGAGAACCTCATTAAAGAAAGTAGTGCTCACAGTTTACATAACACGTACCCTGTAACTCTCAATGTAAAGGGGCCAGTAGCCATGGGAGGATACACATGACGACATGGCCATAATAAGTAGGGACTAACAAGCTTCATAATGAATCAGAAAACAGCATTTACATAGGATAAACACACAAGCCAATGAAAAATAAGGGTGGGGAGTGGGCGTGGCTTCTCTCGCAGAGCAGCGCTTGCGCGCTGGCTCACACGTCATCTAAAAATAACGAACTTGTAAAGCGCACGTACATCCATTGACACCGCTTGGTGCTGAATACTAGATGTTTATTGTTAGCCTAAGTTACTAATTTAGTAATATTTTCACGTTAACGATATTGGGGAGGAGGGGGTAATACAGACCACTGACACCTGGGTTGTGTGAAAAAGGCCGCTTTATTGAAACAGGTGCACATTACAACATAACCTGAGCCTTTGCATTACAAAACTATATCCTCACTATACATCCTTACTCACCTGCGATAAACTACGCCCCACCCCTAACGTAACCCTCCCCCAATAACATCTTTAAACTTGAATAACATACGTGCATCAGAGCTGCTCAACTGAGAGTGGGACCTCTTACAACCATTCCCTTTTCCTACCTCAACTACCCTTTGAACCTCATTAAACTTCCTACCTACCCTTCAATTTCCTATGTTGTCCAGGTGTGAACTTCCTATCTGTTCCCCTTCCGTCTGAACTGCAGCAGTCAAACAATAAACATCTGTAAATCATGCAAACTTCTCAGTCCACCGCCACCCAGAGTCAGTCTGACTCTGCCATTCCCCCCCACTTACCTGGCTGATTACAGAGCTGGAAGGGCTACTCAACCCCAACACTTTGCCTAATTCCAACTTCAACTGGAGCAGGTAAAGCTCCATTCCCATGAAAGACAGGTGTGCCCTATCTCCTCTGAAAAATGTGATGTCTTCATACCTCAAATCTAAATGCTCTATCCTGTCAATCCTGTTGTCCCTGCAAAAACCCTAACTTCTTTGTTTAATTTCTCCCTAGCTTTGTCTATGGCCAACGGTTTTACAGCCCTTCACCATACTCTCCAGGGTAGAAACTCTGTCCATATGGTGTAGAAGCCTGCCCAGAGCTTGCAAATCTGCTGGAGATCCTCATTCATTGCTTTTATGAGAGCTAACACCTTTTGTGCCACCATATCGTTTTCCCCAATTGAATAATGAGCATTTCCAGCCCACCTGCAGCTTGTTCAAACTCAGTATAAGCTTCTTCCATCGCATGCCGCCTTGTCCTACCCATGAAATTGAGGGCAAGTTCGAATTGAAACCCAAATTAATGCCATGAATGCTTGACCTAGCTCCACCCACTTGAACGAGTGGCCCATGATCCATAATTTAATTCCACACCAGTGGACCGGGAATAGAACCTGAAAAAGAAATAAAGATGACAACCTGTCAGTTACTGACTCCCAACTACCGCCCCCCTAATATATGCCCAAAAGTAACTTGATTTCCATCTACCCAAGTCCGTTATGCGTTCTGATCCCCAACCCTGTCTGCATGCTGCCGTCACTGTCCCAATCTTGAAGAAATGCGTTCCAAACTGACTGGAATCTAAGCCCAATGACTTCAGTGTCTCACGTAACACCGCTGACAGCTGAAAGGCTGTGACGGGCTTCCCATCACTGTGTTGGAAAACTCTTTCCCCGTCAACAGGCCCACCCCGTACAGTCTCTGCCCAGCGTACCAGGCAAATGGCCACTATTGGGTGATACTTCAAGAGAACCACTTTACCGATTCCCCTCTGGTCTGTCTTGGACTTGTATAGCCACACCTGTACCCCACTGTCTAAGAAAGACACTTCATCCCAGCATAGGCCCCTTCTGAAACCTGGAATATCCACACCAGGAATGTGTCGGGCTCTGAACGCAATATCAAATTTTAAACAATGCAATACAAAGACTCGCAACAGCTGCCACAACTGTGGCTCACTTGCCGACTCTCTGTTGACCACCTGCACTATTGACATGTTTTCCACACGAAAAAGCACTCTCTTGTGGGATACCTGTGCCCCCCATAGTATGACAGCCACTACTAGGGGGAAGAACTCCAAAAAGGCAATATCTCGTCTACCCTCCCTCCAGGTTGGAGGCCATTCCTCGGCACACCAAAGGCCTTGCCAATACAGGCCCAAACCACAAGCTCCTGCTGCCTCAGATAAAATGTGTACTTCCCAGTCCATATCCACCAAAGATGTCAGGGAATACCGTTAATAGATTGTAAGATTGTAAGAAAGCCCAGAGCATACGCAGACAACCTGACCTTGTGGTGAGGTAAGGTTAACCCTGACAGAGACGAACCTAGCCTCCTACAAAATGTCCTCCCCACTCTCACCACTCTGCAGGCAAAGTTCAAGTGTCCCAACAGCATTTGTATTTCTTTCACCGTCACTTTCTTTTTAGTCAACATTGTATTCAATAGGACCAGCTTCTTGTTCTTCTAATCCTCCAGCAGCCAGGCCTCCTCTGCCACTGAATCAATCTCGATACCCAGAAAGGACAACACTGTCGTAGGTCCCACTGTCTTCTTTGGGGTCAATGGAAACCCCAAGTCCAACATCAAAATCTGAAATGGGCACTCCAGATCTTGCTGAACCCACAAAGAAGAAATCATCCAGGTAGTGTGTTATGAGTTCCATCCCTCTGTGCCAGGGAATAGCCTCTGAGGAAATGTGCTAAAACACTCAAACACGAAATGAAAAACCCATCGGGAGTAACTTGTCCACAAACCATTGGCCTTTGAACTGAATGCACAACAAATGAAAATTGTCAAGGTGTACCGACAACAAACGGAAGGCTGACTTGATGTCACTTTTAGCCATCAGCGCCCCCTGTCCGACCTTTTCCACTAATGCTAAGGCCGAAGAGTCGACCAAAGAGTATGTCACTGTTACATGCTCAGTTTGATTAAAGTCATTTACTGACTTACCTTCCAGCCAGGACAGTGTTGAATTAATCGATACTGCCCTGGTTCTTTCTTAGGCACTACCCCAATGGAGGACACAATCAACTGGTCCATGGGCCATGCATCAAAGGTACCGGCTATCCTCTCCTCGAGTATTTCTTTGCGTAATTTTTAACTGACCACCTGTGAATGTTCCAATGCCGATTTTAGGTTGGGAGCCCAATGGCATACTCTCGGGCCATCATACCCAAGCCTGGAGCCCTCCTTGAACCCTTGCAGCAATACCCTAGTGTCACCAGTCCTGTCATAAAACAAAAGCCAAAATGTAAGTTTGTCCAGATTAATGGTCATAATGAGCCTTTTCCACCATCATCTTTGTACCCCCTACCTGACCTGAAGCCACCTGCCTGCCCATACTGGTTCCACTGAGCTGTCCCTGGCTGGCTACCAGTGATACCTTGTTGTTGCTTATATTCCGTGGTGGGATTGGTGCTGCCCGCACGGAAGCAGGCGACCAGAGGGTGTCTGCTCGGACACTTCGAGCATTTGTGCCGGAATTTGCAGAGGCCTCTTGTACACATGGCTTTGTTATAATCCCAGCATGCCCCAATCTGTGTCCCTTGGCTCCTGCTGTTACCTCCCACCACACCCCAGGTGGGGTGCCCCTCAAAGGGCTTATACAGTATCGGCAAACCACAAGCTGTGAATATGGTTCTGCTGAATTTTGCCAGGTCCATTGTATGCTGCCATAAGTCCGTGTCCAGATCTTCCCATTGGGCTTCCGGGTCCACTACTAACCGAACCCAGAATTCTTCATCATACTGGGCCCAAGTATATCCCCCCCAAAGTTAAGGTGCACCTTCCTATGACATCTATGTATTGAATATTGCTACTGTCCTCTCTGGGAACTTTTCACAGCAGACAGTAGCGTATATGAGAAAGCCACAGTCCAGTTTTCAATCATCATCAGAACCTTGGGGTGCTTAGATAGGTCTAACTCCTCCTCCTTGGAGCACTCTTTGGACCTGAGCTCCCCATGTAATAGTTTTAAGATCTGAACATACATTCCTTTCCAGATCCTTTTTTTAGCCTATTGCATGATGTGTGCCCCCAACGTCTTCCTTTGTCCGCATGTATGGTAGCTGCTTGAATTTCACTTCCTTACTGTCTTTTTTGTCTACCGTGTCCTGCTGGTCGCCCTGTTGCCCCACCCTTGCCTCTCCACTTTGTTCCTCTGTATTCTTTTGTGTTGGCTCTTCTTTGTCCGTGTGCACCAGTTGGTCCTCTGTCCCAACACCAATGTACCCCACGTATCACCCTTTCCTTATGCGGGCCTCCCCGGTGGCGTGGGGCTCAATGGCCTCCACCCCTACTGACACCATTTTTAAGTGGGCCTCCCCACTGGTTGGAGGCTCCCTGGCCTCAACCCCCACTGAGACCGCCCGCAAGCGGGCCTCCCTGCTGGACTGGCGCTCTACCTCCCTGGACCCTTTGCGACCATCTGTTACTGCATGCGCCTCCTGATTTTTCTTCTTACCTGTCACCAAAGTAGGTGCCTGCTTTGGGGTGTGCCATTTCGCCGCCATCTGTTGACCATGTCCGTCTTGAGCAGTCCCCTGCTGTTGGGCCCTTGTATCCTGAAACACACTAGGTGCAAAAACATTAGACAACCACCTGCTGCTCCCTCCTCATTCCATTGAGATTCAGTTTCCTCCCACAGATCTCCTTCCTCTAGACTGTCCTCATCATAATCCAGCACTGTCTGTGCGAAATCTACCTCAGGCTGTCTGTGCCCGTTGCTGTCCCACCTACCCCACGAGGGGCTGTGAGGTAATGAGACAATGTCTTTGTTACACCTATCCAGGGGAGGGCGTACCGTGCCCCTCCACCTTCTTACCATTGCAGAACTCAGTCCCATAATCCGTGTTGGTGGAGTATGCTCCAAATCCTTCCACCCATCGCACGCCGTCACTTTTTACCCACGTGTGGCAGTGATCTTGGGGTCCAAAGCTGCATGACAGCTAGCCGTACGGGGCTTCGCTGACTCTTCTGTTCGATGCCGCTCAGCCGCATGTGGCTCAACCGAGTCTGGCCTCCCGCTTTTGCGCTTTTCCCTGCAAAAAAAACATGGTCCAGTGTGCTGGTCAGATTAAACCATCTCACTATGGGCTCCCCCAACTTCTCACTCGTCCAGGTGCCCAGGTGGGGCAGTAGCCCCCCATGAACCTGTCTACCCAGTGTCCCTGCTAGCCCGCCAGGGCCTCATCAAACGGGCCCTATGGTGCTCCCTTGGGCCCAGAATTGCCATGGTGCCTGCATGGAACCTTTACCACCCACAGACTGACCGAGGTCTCTGATCTGTGCCTGCCCTCCATGCTCTGCCCCGCTCCACTCGAGGCTGTCCAGGCCCGCCGGCTGACTTAAGACCCCCCACCAAGGCCCCCTAGCCCTGTGTCCACCAAGCCCTCCCCAGGTGCCCCCGGGAAGCCTCTTGCGCAGCATATCCCTGGCTCCCACTGAAGCTCTGTCTAACCAAGAGTTACTGCTCCATTCATTGTCCTGCCCCTCCCCAGAAACTGAGACCTGTGCCTGCTGAACCCCCATTGGCTGTACACTTTCCTAAATTCTAGTTCAGGCCAAGGCTCCTCTTGTTGCCTCATGGCCCTCAACTGACCTCTCCTCTAATTCTCCCTCACCTAACCCCCTGCATTCTCCAGCATCCCTCTACCTCTTTGCAAGGCTGCGCGCACATCGGCCACAACCCTGCCCTGTTTTCCAACCCGCGAGGTCTCTCTTATCCTCCTGTGAGGTCTCGCGCTCTTCCATCTGCTCAGCTCTGCCCCATGCAGAGTCCTGTGAGGTCTCACTTGATTTTGGAGGGACCTCGCACTGCCTTGCATACTCTGCTTCCTGCGAGGACTCCCCTTCCCTGTGAAGAACTAGGATTTTAATCCCAGCGGCGCAGGTGACACGCCCTCAGTCTTCGGGTTCACCTGTCTTAGAGTACAGAGACACGGGATTCTTCTGGTGAAGTCAAAGATCATATTTATTAGCTGCAGCCAGTAACAGAGATCCTAGAAGTACAACACGGTGTATGTTCTCAGGAGACTGCTCAACATAATAGAGCGGAGCGTCGTCTTTTATGCCAAAAACCACATTCGTGGCTAGCATCAATTACTCACAAACTTGACCAATCAGAGGATGATATTTACAGAGGCATCACATAACGACAAACCCACTTTCAGTTATCCAACCCACCGCCAATGACAAGGCATAAATCCAGCATTCTTGCTCGAACAGGCCGGACGGGCCCATCATAAAAGACCTCAACCCAAATCAATAATTAGGCCATAAGGCCATAAAAGTAAGGACCAGAAACAGATGAGGAGAAAGATAGAGGGGTGTGTGCGTGTGCCATAGAATCAATAATGTCCTGCTCTTTGATCTCTATCTGACCAGCTGCTTAACAAGGTATTGGCTCAACAAGTTTAGCCTCGGGCAACAGGGTCAGTTGACTCAGGTCAAACTGAAGTCAACACGAGCTCAAACTAAGGTGTATGCGTCCCTAGAGGCTCGCTTGGCCACAGTCATCCTGTAGTCGTTAGCCTATGTGAGGGCAACCACAAAATGGCGGTTATAAACAAAATGGAACCCACGGGTGCAGACTAGATCGTTAAATACACAGTGAATCCATCGGTGTAGCATGACGAAAATGCTTACGCGTACCGCACTTGTCAGTCGCGGTTCGCTGATACCAAAATCATCACGATACGACAACCTTCATTAAATGGGTTCAGAATTCACGGAACCACAGACCCTCCTTTTGCCCTTACATAGGCAATAACCTAAACTCACGTCAATCTGAATCCAGGTCTATGTTCATCAGATCATTGAGATGTTGCTGTAGCATCATCCTGGTACTTAGTAACTCTCTCTGGACAGGTCTCCTCGAACACGAGGTAGCAAAAAGGCCTCATATTACGGGAGCACACTGTACACAAAGACAGAACAGGACGAGGGTAGCTAATACCATCCCAATGACCATCAGGATCTTCCATCCCCAAGTGGATAACAATCCCCAGAACCATTCCATAAACGACCAATCTCCTTCGTCCACATGTATGGACTCGGAGATCTTATGTAACTTGGAGATGGCTTGGAAAACTGTCGGAGCGTTATCTGGGATGAAAACACAACAGCTCGATTGGATCAATTTACAGACCCCCCCTCTATCTGCTGGAGAAGTGTGGCTCACTGGTTAGAGTAGGCAGACCTGGAAGCAGAGGTCAGCCCGGGACCAGGGTTCAATTCCCGGCTCGGCTGGGTCTTGAGTCCATAAATTGTCCATGGACTCGATAATTCTCGCTCCAGTGCATACTCGATTCATGGGTTCACACTCTGCGACTCTGGGCAATAGCTTGCTTAATCTCCACAATGGCCCCTCGCGGCGGGATGCCTGGCTTTCACCTTGCGGATGCCCTGCTGGGTTATCTCACAGGGGAATACCAGGACGGGTTCCCTAAGCAAGCGCTTAGAGACCGGTTGGTGATTTGCGCTATATAAATATCTGTACATTTACATCTGCAAGTATGACATCCAACTCAACTCTGTTCTGAAGAGTCATAAGGCGATCCGACTGGAGCTCAGCAGTCAAGTTACTAAGGGCGCTGGCAGTTTCGACTATGGTGGACTCAACCACTCTCGTCAATTGCCGTATGTTCCTGCTGTTAACCATAGGTCCCCAAAATGGCAGAAAACCCTTCACGGAATCTCCCAATTCTTGTCCTGTGGTATCTTCCTTACTGAAAACGCCTCTAACGACTCTCGTTTTGTCGTAATCTGCCACAGCTGTAAATGTAGGAGGCAACAAGAACGAGACAAAACATGTGCCCGAGAAATCAGGGGGCAACCATGTATATGCTCTGTCATGGCAAATGAAGTAGGTGCCCTTAGCTGCTAAAAACGATGGGGAAGTCTGGGACGCAAAAACATATGTCTCAGTGCAAACACTCTTCCCTAGTTGAGCTCTAGGATTCTTGCCATTTCCTTGCAGACAGTAATGACCCCGATGGGGTACTATCCAGATCGGGGAGGATCTCTTCGCTCGCTGGTTCCCACTCAGACTAACTCCATATCCAGTGACATTCCATCCAATATACGCTAGTGTCTCATCTCTCGGGATAGCCTCATAAGAGCTCATTCCTCTAATCATGTCGACTATTCCCTTGACCAGAGCACTATTCTTCGGGCTATCTTTCAGAGAACGTAGGGGGTTAACTTCACGGGCATAAATGAACATTGTTCTGTATGCCCACACAGAACCATTGTAGCTAAATGGCAGGGCCAGGTAAGGAATACCTTTCTCGGCAGTATGGGGCATAAGGCCACACACCCAACAATTAGTTGTGTTCACTACTAGCTGGTGTTGGTGCAGAAGCTGAACAAAGGAATTATTAGCGAATTCCATTCTCCTAATGGACTCATGTTCAGGCAGAGGGTGAAAAGAATGCGAAGAAACAGTAGGAGGAGGCATAGGTTGTGTAGTGGGCATGAATGTCGCTTGAATAGAGAATGTCACATATCCAATTAAAAACATTATTAAACTCAACAGTATAAACAGACATAATATTAAAAAACGTTTTCTACTCATTATTATACACATTTTGCTCTTGAAGCGCATTCTTTTAGTAGGTCTCTCCATCTCGAAAAACTCCATCCTCTAATCGTGCTGCTCGCGGCGGATGGGTGTTCTGTGCTAAAGAATGCGCCTGTTGGTCCAGGGAACGCCCTGAGACCAACCAGAACCGTCGACCTAATGTCTTCGGCTTGCACTCCAAGGACTTGGCACCGCGACCCTACAGCTGAACCCGGATGGTGGTTCGAAAAACAAAAACCAAAAAAGTTTCTCGATGGGAGCCAACCAAAAGAATAGCAAAGAAGGGACCCAGTTTGTTATTCGTCCCACGACTCTCGGTCGCAAGTTATAGCGCTCTTTACCAGGCAATGTCTGTTCTCGGAAGAGTAACTCAGGTTCAAAAGTGTTCAAATGATTTGATGGAGGTACAACTTCTTGGAGAAGTTCGTCGCTCTCTGGCTCAATGTTTGTTCCAATCAAACGGGCATCGCTAAAAGGCAGAAAACGAGGCACGGTCTCAGTCTCAGACTCAGGAAGTCCTCTTTGGACCCACCGGTCGTACGGCAGAGGCAAAGGGACCCTCTTACAATGTACGCCGTGAATCCAGTTCTTTTTACCGTGCACTCGTACCGCAGAACGGGTGGACAATAACACCAGATACGGTCCTGTCCAGCGGGGCTGCTCGTTCCGGGTTCGCTGGAAGTTCTTCACGAGCACCCACGCTCCAGGTTCAAGGGTGTGCCCTGGATCTTCAGAAACCTGTGGCAAAGTATCATGAACCTGTTGATGCAGAACACGCAATTTAGCCGTCAATTCGTACAGGTAGTCAAGCAACACAGGGTGTTCTATCTCACTAAATTTTGTCGGCCGCGGCACTCCCCAAATATTTGCCGGGCGACCGAACACAACCTCATAAGGACTCAGACCCATTCGCGAATGCACAGTCATTCTTGTGGACAGAAGGGCTAACGGCAAAGCATCAGGCCATTGTAGACCAGAGCTCGCTTGAATTTTGGCCAATTTCAATTTTAACGTGCCGTTGTAGCACTCAACTAGACCAGCTGACTGGGGATGATTGGCAGCGTGGAACTTCTGCCGGATACCCAACCCATCACACACTCTCTTCATCACTTGACCCACAAATTAACTTCCATTGTCACTCCAGACCACTCTCGGCAAACCAAACCTAGGGAAAAATTCCTTAATAAGGGCTTTAGCTGTGGACAAGGCAGTGTTGTCCTTCAGAGGGTAGGCTTCCACCCATCTAGAAAAAGAGCAAACAACCACTAAGACATACTTCAGGTTGTTGCACCTCTCCATGTGGATGAAATCTAGTTGCAAAGCCTCAAACGGATACGTGGGGGGAGCAAAATGACCAGCTGGAGTTGGAGTTCCCTTACCAGGATTGTACATCAAACAAACCATACAGTTCTTGACCAAATTCTCTGCACACTTAGGAATGCCAGCATTTTGCCATACCGGGGCCAATGACTTACAAATCCCTTTCACACTAATGTGAGCCATCCCATGTGCCATGGTAACCACTGGAAGTACATACGCATCAGGCAACAACCATCGCTGATGCTCTGACAACCCAACCCAACAACCCTTCGAATCCAATTTACCCTTGCTTTCTCTCCATTCATTCAACTCTTTCCCTGTAGCTTCAGCTTGGATGGATTTCACACTCTCAATTGTATCTTCACACATACTCCTATCTGGAATCCATCTCGCTGGACCCGCAACATACATTCGACTCATCACATCTCTCGCAGTCTCTTTCGCGACTTCATCTGCAAACGCATTACCACGACCAACATCGTCCGTGACTTTCTTATGCGCACTGCATTTCACGATCGCAACTTGCAACGGCAAAGTAAGAGATTCAAGAAGTTCATTCACCAATCGACCATGTTGGATCTTGGTCCCATGCGAAGTCAGAAACCCACATTCTCTCCACAATCGTCCAAAGCTAAAAGCAACACTGAACGCATACTGGCTGTCAGTGTACACAGTCACTCTTTTCCCTTTCGACAACACACACGCTCTTGTCAATGCAATCAATTCTGCCGCTTGTGCGGAGTTGTGTGGGATACGAGCAGCTTCAACAATCGTATGCAAAGTCGTAACCGCATATGCCGCAGTCGTATCACCGTTCGGAAGTTTAAAACACGCACCATCAACCCATAATGTACCATCACATTCTGCAAGGGGAGTGTCCCTAAGGTCTATCCTCCCTTTCGTTTCTTCCTCAGTCCTGAGGAAACAATCATGCTGTTCTGTATCATTTGTCTCAGTTGAAATCGGCAACAACGTGGCTGGTTTCAACGTGTTGCATCTTTTTATATGTACATGACTTGCTAACAAGGTCAATTCGTAACCTGAGAACCGAGCACTAGTTAAGTGCTGTGTCTTGGTACGGTTCAACAAGGTATCCACTGCATGTGGAACCATCACAGTCAGTGTATTGTTCATCACCAGACCAGCGGACTGTCGGATTGAAACAGCCGCTGCCGCTGTAGCTCTCAAGCAACTCGGCAACGCTCTAGCTACCGGATCTAAAGTCAACAAAAAATAAGCACATGGACGTTGCCTATCGCCAAACTGTTGAGTCAAAACTGACAATGCACATCCCTCTCTCTCGTGGACATACAATGTGAAATGTTTACTGTAATCGGGGGTACCCAACACAGGAGCTGAACATAGGGCGTCACGCAATTCTGAAAAACTCTTCTGACATTCGTCAGTCCAGGGAATAGGATTCGGGGTATCCTTAACAGTAAGAGCTATCAAAGGTTTTGCAAGCAAAGAAAAATTAGCAATCCACTGTCTACAGTACGATGTAATACCTAGAAATGCACGCACTTCTCTCTGTGTCGTAGGCACACTCATTTTCGCAATCGCTTGGATTCTCTCTGGGGTCAATCTTCTTCCCTCCTTCGATAAGAGGTGACCTAAGTAGGTAACTTCTTGTCGGCAAAACTGCAACTTCGACAGAGAAACTTTATGATGGAATTCAGACAAGTGACGTAACAACGACAGAGTAGCCTTTCTACAAGTCTCTTCATTTTCAGCGGCGACTAAAAGATCGTCAACATACTGAATAAGGGCAGCGCCATTGGGTAAAACCAACGAATCAAGTTGCGTCTTTAAAGCTTGACTATAGATCGATGGACTCTCACAATAGCCTTGAGGAGCGCGTTTAAACCTGAAGCTTCGGCCTCCTAAAGAGAAGCCAAAAATATCTCTACTCTCTGCGGCAATCGGGATGCTGAAGAAAGCATTCTTCAAATCAATCACCGAAAACCACGTGGCTGTAGCCGGAATCAAAGTCAGTAGAGCGGTGATATCAGGCACAACAGGGAATTGTGGAACAACGATCGTATTCACCTCGCAAAGAGCGATCACAAACCTATATACAGGAGGCTGAGAAAAATCAGTTCGTTTCAGAACCGGCAAAACCGGACTATTGCACACATTACCTCTTGTTTCCTCAATCACCCCTTTCTCAATCAGATCAGAGATGATCGCCAAAAGTGCTTTTTCACCATCACTTGAGATACGATACTGTGGAATGCGTGGTAATCTAGCATTCGCCTTCAATGTCACAACATATGGTGGAATCTCCAAAAGATCCACATCATTAGGACCAGTAGCCCAAAGAGAATCAGGAAGAGAAGACAATTCAGCTGGAAGTCGGTCTTTAGACAAATACATCGGAGAGATCACTCTCTTTCCCAATGTAAGCTGTACTCCTGAAGGAGAACAATAAAGCGTCGCATACAATCTCTTCAACAAGTCCAAGCCCAACAAGTTCTCACCACAACCTGTCGTCAGAATGAGGGGTGCTTCGAAGTCACAAGGTCCAACAGAAAGAGACAAAGGACTAGAAATCGGATTGCTAACCGGGGCGCCAGAAAAACCTACTGAAACATTCGTTAGGCCAGACAAAGGTGCGCCAGGGAGTTTGGTGTGCATGATAGAACTCTTCGCAGCACCAGTATCCAACAGAAAAGGTTCAGACACCCCTGATGCAATCACTTCAACATAAGGTCCACTCTGATCCACTGGAACTGAAACAACTCCCTTTCTTTGTCTGTGGCTGTCCTAGCAATCATTACCTTCCATACTCTCTCCTTCAAAGTAATAATCGTCCGCATAATACTGAGCTGTCCTACCAGACGCACCATTCTGTTGATCAAAACAATTCATCGAATTCTGCGGAGGCAAGGAACGCGCAATCTGAGGCACACCACGTCCTCGACCTCGCGGAGCTTGTTGAACACCTCGACCTCTCATAACAGAAACACCATTCGTGCGCTGTATTAATCTCGGGCAATTATTCTTGAAGTGACCTTCTTCTTTGCAATACGCACACTGATTGGGGCCTACAGGGAAACGCGGTTGAGAAGACCCGACCATTTGCGAGCTTCTCTGATAGTGTTGTGGTTGCTGATAATCACGCTGGGTATTGCGGGGCGGGTATGCTTGCTGCAGAAGAACCTTAGTCTTCAATTCCTTAGTGTTTTTGTCCGCTTTCTCTATCTCATCTTTATTTCTATTCTCATAGTACTGGGCAGTAGCCAATATCTGCGCTGATGAAGAAACAGCCCAAGCACTTTCAGAATCCTTCAACCTATTGCACAACTCGGGAAGCAAATTATGCACAAACTTGTCAACGAACAACCTTTGACCACCTTCTGTACCCATGTCTTGACCACTGTGGTCTACAAATGTCTCTTCAAATCTAGTGAAAAAGTCGGACACAGTTTCGTCTTTCTTCTGCTTGCACGCAGACAATTTGTCCCAATTCACACGTGTAGCAGGCATCAAAGTCTTCATATAATCAATAATTCTACCAGGGAGATCAGCAATCACATTTTCGGGTTTAGCACCACCTATTTGTCTTTCATCTGTAGTTCTAAGATTATTCCATGTATCACCTAATTCCTGCACATGATCCGTATGATGGATCTTACTCCATATAGGCTGTGGAACAACATTCCCAAATAACATATCTATATCAGCCAAATTCATAATACAGGAACTCGCAGTTTGAGATAGCTCCTTATAAAACCCCGCAGGATTTTTACGTGGATCAGGCAGAGTCTGCTTTAGAGCTATTACGTCGGCACGCTTCCATGGAACATGTACCCAAACGCGCTGGAAATGTGCCAGAACAGGTGGATTAACATTCGCATCACCAGGTCTCCAAACGGGAGGAACCTCACGCATCGGATAATGACGTGCCTTTCTCCTAACTGAAGAATCAGGCTCAAATAATGACTTAGAAGGAAAATCGCTCCTAAATGACAACAATGTCGCGACTGCTTTTTCTACATCGAGACCCACTATAGTTCCTTTCGCGAACTCGGACTGCACACAGAACAACTCAGGCGGAGCCCGCCCTACCTCACTATCTTCCCACTGTTCACGCAGGAAAGAACACATCACATCAAATACATATCTTTGGGTCGGTGCTTCCCATTGATGGAAAACATTCGTAACACTCTTCAGATCATAGTGTGAAGGATAGTTAACCCATTTACGTGCCAAGTGATCCAGCACTGTCCGTTCATCAGGACCAGGCAATTGACTACGCAATTGCTTACGCTCTACAACAGGAGACATACCTAATGAAATCATTAGAGGAGAGAAAAAACTAGCAACCGCATCAGTCAGTCTTCGTCGGGCAGAAGGAGAAGGTGACAAAAGAACAGAGGACAAAGCGGAATGAGAGGAATCGAAGTCGGAAGAGTGACAGAAGGGACAGACAACACAGGTATAGAGGTAGTAGACGAAGGAGGTAGCAAAGACGGCGGCCCTTGAGAAGGCTGCGCCGAAGCAATAGTAGTAGCCAGCAAAGGGAGAGCTGGCTGTTGAGGAACCGCTGGCGGTAAAACAACCGGAGGTTGCGCAACTACAAGTTGCGGAGGTGCGGTAGCACTCTGAGCATAAGGGGGTGGCGAACTTAATAGATGCGACATTAAAGGATCTTTCACAAGATCTTCCTTTTCTTCTTGCTGTTGAGGTGGCAAAACTGGAAAACATTTGTCTACCGCTAATTTACGTTGCCTAAGCCTCTGTTCGCTTTCCTGCTCTTCCTCATTATCCCTAAACTGTATCGCAGCCTGCACCATCGACATACCTTGTGCACATTTATTTCGTTTCGCTAACTTAATTTCCTTTTGTTTAGATTCCTTTCGCCAAATGCGGAAGGAGTCGAACATTGCCGGCCGGGCTTTCTTTTTGAAGAGTCTGACTTCTAAATTATCTAAGATTTCCGTGTCGTAGCTACCATATTGGGGCCACTTTAGGACACCATCTTTCCTAGTATACCTAATCCATACCTCATTATACGTGATGGGGCCCACGCCGTGTTTCAAATAGAGCTCATAGTTCGGAGTTCCGATCGGAGGCACCGGACACGAGTCCTCCAATCGGGAATCCTTTTTACAACCATAACAAAATATCTTTCCAAGTCTGCTAAGACCAGGCATCTTCGCTCACTAGTCTAGCTTCAAACTTCAAGGGAATATCAGAAACGATAGCCTCGTGAATACACGAGTCCCTCGGCTTTGGGGCCTGCAGGTACCAAATCAAAGCGATCCCGAAGGATACCAAATCAAAGCGATCCCGAAGGATACCAAATCAAAACGATCCCGAAGGATACCAAAACAAACTGGGAGACGCTCCACTCATACTTAACTGAAATATCGATGACGTCGCCAGAAGACCCGTCTATCGTCTCTCTTTACAAATCATCAAAGGGCTCCAAGACAGGGCGACAGTCAGGGCAGCAGTCCCTCGTAGCCGTCGGAATGCGGGGAACTTCGCAGCAAAGACTTTCGGACCACAACGACATACAGGGGTCGATGAAGTGGTAGGCCTCCCTCCAGAATTTCCACACGAAGCTCCTCACGATCTTCAGGCTTGGACCGGTACCGCTGAAGTCGCCCCGAGTTGGGCGCCAACTGAAGAACTAGGATTTTAATCCCAGCGGTGCAGGGGACACGCCCTCAGTCTTCGGGTTCACCTGTCTTAGAGTACAGAGACACGGGATTCTTCTGGTGAAGTCAAAGATCATATTTATTAGCTGCAGCCAGTAACAGAGATCCTAGAAGTACAACACGGTGTATGTTCTCAGGAGACTGCTCAACATAATAGAGCGGAGCGTCGTCTTTTATGCCAAAAACCACATTCCTGGCTAGCATCAATTACTCACAAACTTGACCAATCAGAGAATGATATTTACAGAGGCATCACATAAAGACAAACCCACTTTCAGTTATCCAACCCACCGCCAATGACAAGGCATAAATCCAGCATTCATGCTCAAACAGGCCGGACGGGCCCATCATAAAAGACCTCAACCCAAATCAATAATTAGGCCATAAGGCCATAAAAGTAAGGAGCAGAAACAGATGAGGAGAAAGATAGAGGGGTGTGTGCGTGTGCCATAGAATCAATAATGTCCTGCTCTTTGATCTCTATCTGACTAGCTGCTTAACAAGGTACTGGCTCAACAAGTTTAGCCTCGGGCAACAGGGTCAGTTGACTCAGGTCAAACTGAAGTCAACACGAGCTCAAACTAAGGTGTATGCGTCCCTAGAGGCTCGCTTGGCCACAGTCATCCTGTAGTCGTTAGCCTATGTGAGGGCAACCACACAATGGCGGTTATAAACAAAATGGAACCCACGGGTGCAGACTAGATCGTTAAATACACAGTGAATCTATCGGTGTAGCATGACGAAAATGCTTACGCGTACCGCACTTGTTAGTCGCGGTTCGCTGATACCAAAATCATCACGATACGACAACCTTCATTAAATGGGTTCAGAATTCACGGAACCACACCTGCTCGAGGCCTCGCTGACATCTAGTTTCCCCCACTGTGGCCCTAAAGCCCGGGTGGGGCCTGCCGCCCAAGCCGGCTGCCTTAACTCTTCTGCTGAGGGCCTCTCACTGTACGCGAGAGTGGCCCCTCCCACTCACCTGGGTCTCTGCATTGGCCGACAGCCTATGCTCGGACGTGCAGGCCATCACTGCAGCATCCACAACCCCAGTAGCCTTACTCGATGGCTGCCTGGTCGCCGCCAGCAACCTGTCCTTCAGGAGGTCGAGTTGCCCAACTTCAGCCAGGAGGCACACTGCCTGTGCCACCCTCTCGTCACCTGCCAACAACATAAGGTAGGTGTCTATGATAAACTACCTACCTTCTACTCTTACGAGCCCTGCTAAGGATAAAAACTGCTAATGGTTGCCAGTCACCGTTCTACCACCCTAAAATTGTAGCTGGCAACCAAAATTGAGTGCCTATATATGTTGGCCTATATTATAGACCAAAGGTAGCCCAAATCCAACCACTTCTCCAAAGGTTCTGCGGGGCAGACCTCCCACCGGTCGGCTGTCCCCCAAAACCTCATTGATATCATCATGGTACATAGATGTGAAGTTAAGAATAGTCAATCTATACTTACCTTCATGACTCAATATTTAGGCTGCAAAATATTTGGTAACACAGTATTTTTATGCTCTATATTCTGACATACAATTTTCTGGTAATCAAATCTTTCTCTTTAATCCATCCCTTAGTTTTGACAATAGCTTAATGTTCTTCATGTGCCAAATGGGATTTATGTTAATTTTGGTAGTACTATTCTTGTTCCTATCAGGAGAAGCTTCTCTCAGGTTACTGAGAATTCTTAGTGCACATGATAGAGCGCTATCAGTATTGTTTGCGCTTTGGGGTGTTTGAGGAAGGGAGATCCAGAGTTTTTTTCTTGAGATCTGTGACGTTGCTTTCATCACCAGTTGAAGCGTTGGAATTTATTTCCTTTCTTTTGTACATCTTTTTTTCACCACAATGGCCACTCACCTGAATTCCCAGTACTGCAGTGGAAACAAAGATTGTTCATCACTTGCCCTTGAGGTTAATCCTTAGTCTCAGAAGAGATGACTGATACTGGTGACTAACCCTGGGTGCAAGGTGGGATGGAGAGAAAGAGAGAGAGAAAGAGAGACATAGTGATGTTTCTGGTGTAGCTGGAGCTTCTGTGAAAAGGATGGTGGTGGGTTGTAATCCTTCTGAGCAGGACCCCTCAGGCTCTAGTGGCAAGGCACACTCCTTCAGTCAAGAAATATACTATGCAACAAAAGCACAATCATTTCAGACAACCATACATGAATGCTTTACAGTTAGCCTGAAGTGTAAGTCATTAATGAAACATACCAAAGAAGAATTACTATAAGAAATTTGAGTCCATGTGAAGGGCCCTTGAGCCGGACCCCACTCCCATATTCCCTAATCTCTGCTCAGATGACTCTGAAATGTGCCCGCCCGAGCCTGGACCGTGCCTAGTGCCAGGAACCCTGGCTTCCCTGCCGCTTGCAAATGCACCTTTGCTGACCTCTGAGCCCTGAACCACAGACTCCACAACAACAACGACTGCTGCAGCATCTCTCCACGATCAATGGTATGACCTTTTTCCTGCTGGCACTGCCCCTTTTCCTGTAACACCGGAGCACCGCATGTCCGATGACCATCACCACACTGCCCACGACCGTTTCAAACAACTCCACTGCCTCCTGTTTAATGCACTATCACTCTGCGAGGTCACCACTGAGATCTGGAAACCATTGCCTCCCTCACCCCAACGTCATTTTCCTCACTGAGACCTGGTTCGACCCAGCATCCGCTCCCAACATCGCCTCAGCAACGCTCAGTGGCTACAGGATAGCTCACATAGACGGCATCAACAAGCGATGAGGTGGAATCACCATCATCCCCAAAGAAACTACCCACTGCACCATCACCACCACAGACAACACCACCCCTATCATGGAACATCTCAACTTCCAACTCCAAACCGACTGTAAAACCACCATCAGAGGCATCCTTGCCTACAGACCTTCAGGACCTCGCCCCGGTCTCTGCGATGCCATCCCCGAATTCATCACCCTGCTCGCCATTAGCTCTAAGCACTACATCTTCCTCAAGACCTCAACTTTCACCTCAACGACCAATCTTCTCAAAAGCATGAACAACATAGGCCTCACCCAACTGGTAACCGACCACACAGACATTGCGGGATAAACACTCAACCTCATCTCCTCAAACAGCGACAGAGTCAAGTACAGCCATGTCACAGAGCTCTCTTAGACAGACCACGCCATCATCCACTTCTCCATCACAGATTCCCCGGTACCGCCACCAAGCCGCACCTCACACTGCAGTTGGAAGAAAGTATGAGAAAGCCAGTGGACCGACGCCCTCAACACCTCCAACCCTGACAACGCAACTAACCTAGAACAGGCTGTCAATACCTTCTCTGCCTGGATCACAGATTGCACCAACAGAGACGCCCCTGTCAAGATGTCCTAACTCAAGATATCTTCCAAAAAGGCTACTGGGTACGCCACGGGACTGAGAACCACTAAACACAACTGCAAGCGATTTGAAAGGTATGAAAGATTTGAAAGAGATCTTTCTCCCACCTCGCCGCCAAGACCTGGAACACCCTCCCCACCCACCTACGGCAGACCCAAGACCTACTGACCTTCAGAAGACTCCTCAAGACCTGGCTCTTCGAGCAGTAGCAGCACCCCTCCACCCCCAGCGCCTTGAGACCCTCACGGGTAAGTAGTGCGCTTTACAAGTGATGATATGATTGATTGATTGATTGAATGGCGCACCAGCAAGGAACCCACAGATCGAGCTATATTCAAAACATCCCTCAACCAATCCCTTGTCGTTTTTGTAGGGACTTCTCTTTCTGATTCTGGTGCGAAGAGATCGTCCTGGTTCTGGGTTTTGAAGGCTGTTGTCTGCCTGATGTAGGGGCAGCCCTTTCTGGTAGCCACGCTGCTGCTGACAATGAAACGTTAAGGCAGACAGTGCGTTCCAGATCATGTCCCCAAGAGGAAAAAAACCCTGAAGGGAAAAAACCTCTGGTTGAAGCAGAGACTTTAGGAACGAAATTAAGCCAACAGAAACCCAAGGAGCAGAAGGAAGGAAGATTAGAACAGAAAGTTGGAAACAGGATCACAGGAAGGAATCCGAACAGGAAAAAAGAATCTGGCGGGGATTCAGAAAAGGAGCGAAGAAACACAAAGAGGAGCGAAGACACATCAACAGGAGTGAGGACACACCAGCAAAAGCGAGGAGTGTTTCAGCGCAAGGAGATAGACTATTCAGCCCCTTATATACCCATAGACAGGAAGGTATGCAAAAGGAAATGAGCAGCCACCATCTTGGTTTGGGAAACAGTAATGAAAATTATATGGAATGTCGCCATGTTAGAGCGGTGAAACACACCCTTTCCTGCGGCATTCTGGGAAGAAGACAAGCACTAAGATAGCCCCCAGGAAGAAGAATGTCTGCCAGCAAAACTAGGGAGACTGATGTCCTGCTCTCCCCCAGGCACCAGGTAAGAGCTCTGCGCTTTCTGCAATCAGTGCGGTATGCCGCAAAGGGAATCACGATTCTGAAGCTGGAACTGCAGTGCACCGCGATGCCATGAGAGCAACTGCAGACCGCACACGGTACCGCAGCAAGCCTAAGAAGCAGATGGGAGCATCGCAGGCCGAATTACAGCCCGCGGTGTGACACCAACTCCTGAAGGAGTTGAAAAGGAGCACCCTTGCTGACAGCATCAAAGGCAGTTCCAACCACAGCAAAGAACTCTTCAACATTGTCAGAGAATTCTCTAACCCCTCAGCCAGCAAAAAAATCATCACCCTTCCCAGGAACTCTGCGACACCCTCGCTGACTTCTTCAATGAAAAGATCTCCACCATCTAAGAAACTTCCTACCTCAACCCACCGCTGCTGACACCCTCAGCTGCCTCACTCCCACAGATGCAAACCCCGACCACCTGCTCACCACGAGACCAGCTCACCGCTCAAAATACCACAGCCATCAAGAACTCTGTCGTCAAAGCATATATCACCCTGCCACCTTCCCCAAAGAATGGAAATACGCAGAGGTCAAACTCCTTCTCAAGCAAATGTCCACTGACCCCAGCGAACTCAAGAACTACCGTTTCATCTCTCTGCTCCCCTTTCCCGCCAAAGGCCTCGAAAAAGACATCAGCCACCAACTCATGGAACACCTAGAGAACAATAATCTTCTGGACACCTTCCTATCCGGAGTCTGCACCAACCACAGCACTGAAATCGCCCTGATCGCTGCCACCCACGACATCAGATCCCTCCTTGACTGGGGAGAAACAGCGACACTGATCCTCCTCGGCTTCTCATCAAAGTTCAACATTATATCCCACCACACTCTTTACAAGAAGTTTCACCACATTGGTATCCAAGGAGACACCCTCAAATGAATCCTCTCCTTCCTCACTGGAAGAACCCAGAGAAACCACCTAGTACCTTTCAACTTGGAACCTTAGGACATTATCTGCAGTGTTCCTCAAGGCCTCATCTCTCAGCCCTATACTGTTCAACACCTCCATGACCCACTTGCACAACATCATCATAACACATATACTAAACATCATATCCTACACCAACGACACCCAGCTAATCCTCTCGCTATAAGAAAAGCCCTTCACCACAATGGCCAAGTTCTGCAGGTGCATGAAGACCGTCGGCAACTAGATGAAAAACAACAGCCTAAAACTCAACACAGACAAGTGCTGATCTTTGAGAACAACAACTTCCTGTGGAACGAGGCCTGGTGGCCTTCCGAACTTGGACCCACGCCTACTCTGACAGACCATGAGCACAGCCTTGGCATCATCCTAGACAGCAAGCTCTCCGTGAAAAGCCAGATCAACTCAGCTGCCTCCGTCTGCTTCCTCACTGTTTGCATGCTCCATATGATCTTCAAATGGCTCCCTGTCAAAACCAGACAAAGTGTCACCCAAGCCCTGGTCACCAGCCATCTGGACTACGGCAACGTACTCAACATAGGAATCACCTCACACCTCCTTAAAAGACTGCAGACCAAACAGAAATCAGCGGCCAGGCTCATTTTTGACCTCCCAAAGTGAACCACATCACCCCCACCTCAGGAAGCTTCACTGGTTCCCCATTCAGAAGAGATGTCAATTCAAGATGCTGATCCACATGTACAAAACCCTACACAACCAAGGACCAGCATACATCAACCACCACTTGAACTTACACCAACCCTATGGACACCTGCGCTCCCGTCTCCCTCTCCCTTGCCCACTCTTGCCGAATCCGCCTAAGCAACAGTGGAGGACGCTCCTTCTCCTTCCTCACTGCAAAGGCCTGGAACAACCTACCCCTTCACCTCTGGACCTCATCCTGTCTGTTGGAATTCAGAAAAGGACTCAAGACCTGGCTGTTCAATGGATCCCTTCCTAGCAACAGGGTTCTCACGGGTGATTAGCCGCACTTCACAAGTCCTGTTTCATTGATAGAAATCTTTAGCTGTCTTGTCTTTAATATTGTGATACGTTATACAACAAATTAAGGAGTTACAAGAGGGGCTGATGGCCTCCAGCTTCCAGGTGAAAAACTTTAGGTTATTCTTGTTGCAGACAGTGGGGCTTGGAACCCAAGGATGGTGCTGATGAGAGATACAGTTCTCTCTCAAGACGACTCGACAAGCCCAAGCAACTTTAAAAGCAATATGCCATGCAAGTGTTAGTCTGGAGGTTTCGCGAAGATTATTAAGTCTTTCCTGTCAATTAGAAGGCTGTCTCAGACAGGAAACTGGGGCAGAAAATAAAAGGTTGAGTAAACAAACAATTTAGGCATAGAAGCTGTTTGGAAGATTATGGAGTGTTTCCTGTCAATTAGGAGGCTGTCTCTGGCAGGAGACTGGGGCAGTAAATGGAGTCCTTTAATTGGTTGGCAAGGTTGTTGAAGCAATATACAGCAAACAAGCATATCAGGTAACCTCGAGGTCAGCAGAAAACAAGCTTGAAACCTGGGGTAGGAAATGGTGGCCTTTTATTAGCTGGCTTGGCTGCTGAGCAAATAAACAAGCAATTTTGTCAGGCAACCTTGAGGTCAGCAGGAAACAGAAGCGTTTAAGTGATCAGCATCACATGTTTGGTCAAACAGAAATTCCAAGCATTTGCACTTAGTTAAACAGATCTTGAAACAGCGAACTCAAACTAAAGTACATAGCATGCCTAAATAAAGTGAACAGCAAGGTTCATGGCACCTGTCCGTCTAGAAAACAGCGAAAAGTGCATTGCAGAGTATATGGCACCTGCTCAACTAGAAAACAGTGAAAAGTGCATAGCAGAGTACATGGCACTTGCCCAACTAGAAAACAGTGAAAATGGTTGGAAAGAAACATGACTGGCAGACTGGGGTATGACACTCACACTATCAATCAATTGATCACTTAATCTTTATTCGATTGCAATCATGATCATAAAACATAAAAGCAGAACAGATGAAAACATTGCCTCACGTCATAAAATTGCATAAATATCACACCCTTGCCAGATATCCTTAAAGAAAGAGCGCAGAAGGTCATATTTATTAGACAGCAATAACAGTCCTCTGCCTAGGTGAGATGAGAAATCCGTGGATTATGCAGTGACTGTAAGTAAAAGCTGCTCTAGTATACCGAATATTGACTTGTTTTTAAAAAGAAATTTACAAAATAACATAAAATACGAAGTGCTTTGCACAGAAAAACCGTCACAGGGACAGGCAGGTAGATTCTTGAAATAAGGGCCCTTTGTTGGAAAGGCCACAAGAAATCAAACCTTACCGAACCTAAGCCTGACCAACAAAAGCCTATAATGCTGATTTCCTACCCACATTAGGTATGAAGCGAGGCCAGGGTTATTCGGAACCTCTGCATATGCTTGGATGCTTTGCTTATTAGCCTCCCTCTGCAGTTCATGGTCCTCACAATCAGCTAAAAATGTAGACTTCAGTGTGGCGGCAAAACTTGCTTTGAGACTACCCAGTTCTAAAAATATTCGCCAAGGTCCAAACTCTGGGAGGTCTGATGGATGTACTTTAACAAAGGAATATCTAGACAATGATCCAATTACTAACATTCAGTAAGGATAGCCCTATTAAAAAGTGTCTGCTCCCTTGTCCAGACTCAGAGCCACAATAGCAACTGTTGGATTTTCATAATATCATCAATATGGGACAAACCCAGCTCCAAGTCTCAAATAAAGGAGCTAGTTCTGATGGGGACAGACAGTAACCCTTTGAGGAAGTCGCTCTCTACAGTTACCAATCCCCCTTGGTCGCCAGTGTCTCAAACCCATGCCCTATTAGATGCAACCACGCAGGACTTGGCCTTGTGAATGGCTATGAGTTCCTTTGCTGGTTTCTGTCCCAGTCTACTAGCAAAGTTAAAAACAGCCTCCACCATTTAAAAAAAAGGCTGCAGCCCTACTGATCTTCAAAGGTCTTCATGTAAGATGTTTATCAAAAAGGACCCCTAAGTAAATAAATGTGAGGATGGGACATACTTTGTCACCATTAATTATAAAGACAAGAATTTCCTTCCTTTTCGCCCCATAGACCATAACATGGGTTTTTTGACTGATTCACCCTTAGGTCGAGGCTTTCCATATATTTGCAAAATCCTACACATGAACAATCTACCCCAAGATCCACAAACTACTTCTCCAAGCCATTAATATAGCAAGAGAACAGAAATGGGACCATCACACATCCCTGGTGAACGTCCCTGGCCAGACTGAATGCTGCTGTAGTCTTCTACCTGCACCATATCTCATGCTAGCCGTTACCTCATGCATTTGCCTTACAAAATTGACTATCTACTGATCCACTCCCAAATTGGACAGGATGCGCCACAATGTGGATTTATTGACAGGTTCAAACGCGGAGCTCCAGTCTATAAATGCCAGATACAACCTGCCTTTCTTAACCGTAGTGTACTTGCCCATTAAAATGTAGAGATTGAGAGCCTGCTCCACTGTACCCAAGCTGGGCCTAAAACTAAACTGCAGCTCAGACAGAACATTATGATCCCTGGCCCATGACTGCAGTCATTCTAACAGAATTCTCCTCATGACGGGTCTGGTGGCTCAGTGGACTAATGTGTCTACTGCAAGAACCTGTGTTCAACCTCATGGTCACAGGTTCAAATCCCGGTGGGTTCACTAAGCCTTTCACCCATCTGAGGTCGATAAAATGAGTATCATTGAGTTGGGTAACAATAAACATCTGTTATTCAGCGCCAAGATACCCGTAGTGGTGAACGTGCGCTTTACAAATACATGTTATTTTATGACTTTAGCAATGGAGTTAATCAGCGAAATTGGCATAACAGTGAGGATCGCATTTAAGAGCCTTTTAAAATGTCGAGACTATTGTGGCATGGGCCCACAATTTGGGTGAGCCTATGGCTAAGAAAACATTGAGGACATTCATCAGGAGTGGATCCCACAACTCAGTGTTGGTCTTAAACAGGCCAATGGGGATCCTGTCGGGACTTGGAGCTTTTTTTAGCTGGGCAGCTATCTAATGCCATCAGAACCTCACTGAGGCCCTCATTACGATGGTTGGCTGGCCGCCATCGACAGGCCGTCAGTTGCGTCCTGCCCGCCATCTAGGGCATCAGTCAGACTGCTGCATTATACTGCATCCGGTCAGACATCAGAGAACCGCCGTAGGGATTAGGCTATCCCTTTCTGACTGCCTGTTCATGGCGGTCCCACTGCCATGATCAGGCAGACGGAAATGGACTTTGGGGGCAAAAACAGGGCCCCCATCCCCTCTAGGCCAAATGTAGTGCCCCCCCACATCTATGCATCGTGTGTCAGTCACCATATGGTGCCTGGCACACGGTGCGTGGATGTGCACAAAGTGTCTTTTTCTACTGCGGCTTGTGCTGCGCCCCTTTTCCTGGCCTGCAGCACAAGCTGCAGTAGAAAAGAGCACTTTACGGCCACCTGCACATCGGTCTTATCATAATAGGGCAGGTGGCACCGCTGACATATTGTCGGACGGTCACCTGCCGATACGACGACAGTTGGCGGTCCGGCTGACTGCAATAGTAATGAGGGCATAAGTTCAATCTTCTGACCAACCGATGGTGCTACCCTTGGCAACTGCTTTGAGGAAGACCCAGACGAGCTATTCACTGCCTTCCCGAGTATAGCTGTGGCCCTGACAACAGTGTCCACAAAAAGTTTCATAAAATGAGAAACACTGATGTAGGGAGAGGAAGACATTGATCCCCGAGTCTTTTCTGTCGGTGAAATAATTGCTGTCATGCTTCTCACTGGCATGAAGCAGAGAAATAACAGCTTCCTCCCTTATGGTAGTTTCCCACACTCTCAGGGTATACTCATAGAGGGTCCTGTACTCCAGCACATTCTCCTGATCTCTCAGGGTCTCTTTCAAGACCATCAGCAGCTGATTATGCTCTGCTGTACAGTCGTCACCATAAAACCATTTCATGGATCTCCCCATACCAGACCAGGAGAAGATTGTGTCCAGAACAGCAGATCCTATAAAAGCACTTGATTAGCTCCTTCGTGTTGTTCGAGGATTCACTTCTCAATCGATGATGGAAGGTTGGTTTGAAACTCACCCTCGTGAGAGTGCCACTAATGGCTTGGATCAGTGGTGACTTGAAGAACATTGCTATACAAGTATAATTAAAAATACCCCAACTCATAATCTGGATCTTGCTTCTTTCTCAATGTACGAGTATCTCCTTTAAGTGTCCATCAATGATTGACTTGGGTAAGCCGCTTAGTCCCACTCTTAATTGGATTGTTTTTGTAGCAGTACTGTTCCCAGGATTTTGAGGCTAGCATCAACTACAAAATCTGTTGGTTTCTGTTGATCAAAGTATCATATTTAGGTTGATGTAGCTACTGCTTCTTTGATGGTGTGGAATGCTTAATCTGAATCAGTCGCACATGTCCAAACAGTGCGTGCCCTTTCTTGGTAGTTTATCCAAAGGAGTAGTCAGTGTTGCAAGGTCTTTTATGAAGCAGCTGGACAAGTTCGTAATGTCATGGAAGTTTCTGATTTCAGACAAGAGTTGAAGGAGCTGGTGCAACTTTTATATATATATTTTACTTTAGATGGGTTGGTGCTATGCCAAGGTTTGCAGAATGATAGCTTTGGAATTTAATGTCTGATCAGAGAAAGTTGCACATCTGCAAGGTGAGGCGGTATTCTTTTAGACACTTGAATGCCGCTCTAATTCTGTTGTTGACGATGATGACTCCCTGATGTCCTACCAGGAGTGCTCTAATACATTTATGGAAGGCTTATGTAAAAAAAAACTGTCAAGCATGTTGATGGTAATGCCAAGAATACTTAATGGTGGCCTGAATTTAAGGTAATTTCTGAAACCTGTTTTGATCTATTGAACTCATCTACCTGGCTCACTTTGCCACTGGATTCAAGCAAGCCTGGCTGAAGACGGCTGAAATGCCAGAAACCGGTCCTAGGAAGCTTGTTTCCGGTCCAGGGAAGACATGGCTTGGCAGTTCGGACTGGACTGTTCCCATGAGGCACAGGGTCAGACTGATTTGCATATGGCCATGTCTGAACTGGGGTGGCAGAGTGGGCTAAAGAACGGTGATGGATTAAACCCAGATCAGTTGACTGGAGGTGAATGCTTGCAATGTTCAACACTCCGTCCATCATTTCCTTTGGTTTTGCTTTGTTCGCCATAAGTTGGCAGGGTATGCTCAGACGTGAGTCCCTTGCTCACTTTGCCACTGGATTCAAGCAAGCCTGGCTGAAGACGGCTGAAATGCCAGAAACCGTTCCTAGGAAGCTTGTTTCCGGTCCAGGGAAAACATGGCTTGGCAATTCGGGCTGGACTGTTCCCATGAGGTACAGGGTCAGACTGATTTGCATATGGCCATGTCTGAACTGGAGTGGCAGAGTGGGCTAAAGAACGGTGATGGATTAAACCCAGATCAGTTGACTGGAGGTGAGGGCTTGCAATGTTCAACACTCCGTCCATCATTTCCTTTGGTTTTGCTTTGTTCGCCATAAGTTGGCAGGGTATGCTCAGACGTGAGTCCCTTGCTCACTTTGCCACTGGATTCAAGCAAGCCTGGCTGAAGACGGCTGAAATGCCAGAAACCGGTCCTAGGAAGCTTGTTGCCGGTCCAGGGAAGACATGGCTTGGCAGTTCGGGCTGGACTGTTCCCATGAGGCACAGGGTCAGACAGATTTGCATATGGCCATGTCTGAACTGGGGTGACAGAGTGGGCTAAAGAACGGTGATGGATTAAACCCAGATCAGTTGACTGGGGGTGAGTGCTTGCAATATTCAACACTCCGTCCATCATTTCCTTTGGTTTTGCTTTGTTCGCCATAAGTTGGCAGGGTATGCTCAGACGTGAGTCCCTTGCTCACTTTGCTACTGGATTCAAGCAAGCCTGGCTGAAGACGGCTGAAATGCCAGAAACCGGTCCTAGGAAGCTTGTTTCCGGTCCAGGGAAGACATGGCTTGGCAGTTCCGGCTGGACTGTTCCCATGAGGCACAGGGTCAGACTGATTTGCATATGGCCATGTCTGAACTGGGGTGGCAGAGTGGGCTAAAGAACGGTGATGGATTAAACCCAGATTAGTTGACTGGAGGTGAGTGCTTGCAATGTTCAACACTCCGTCCATCATTTCCTTTGGTTTTGCTTCAGCAGGGGCGGCTGTTGACATTTGAAGGTGGGGGGCATGGAGGTCCGAGTTGTGTGCCCGGTGGTGGGAGGGGGGAGGGGGCTCGGGAGGGTTCAACTGAGTTCTGCCAAACAGAAACAATGCCTGATGCCTCCTTTCGGCAGCCAAAGCTCCACTACGCACAAGCACATTTCTATAAATTAAACCACCCATCAAACAGGACGCGGGGTGATTAAAAAGTGTCTCCAGCTATTTTATATATTAATATGAGCAGGCGGGGGGCTAATGTTTTTTAAAATTGTACTGTCAGCGCACGAGATGCTCCATAAAAGCTAGGAAGGCGCGCGCAGGCGTGGAACGTTTCTCCTTAAATTAGAAGAGTAGACAACGTGCCACGATGCCACAGAATTTGACTCCTGGCTGGATCGACGGGGACGTGGCACAGACAACTAGTCTATGGTATGACATCCTACGAGATAGTGTAAGTACTTGTACATTTGCACTGCAGGTTGTGCGTTTGCTGCACAAAGCTGCGTAGAATGTGAAATTGTGAATATCGTTCATCCCAGTTCCAACAGGCCAGACTTGTTACCAAATTGTACCTTTACCATTTCATAGTCCTTATATAACAGGCGGATAAGTAAAGTCAGGAGAACAGGCAACCGCAATTGCCTTTGAAATGTAAAAACGATTGGCAAAGCTAATAATCCAGGCAGGGAGGGAAGCCTGGAACGCGCGCGCTTTTTGCCAAGTTTCAACTCTGCAATTTATTATTATATAGGTAGCCCAGATAATAAAGAAAGCAGACACTTACTCCAGCTGAATTATGGATCGCCATTCCCCAAGGCTCGAGGATGACTGCATGTGGGAGGCAGGAGAGCGAGAGTGTTCTGTAGTGCTCTGCTGTGACTGGCCGGTGCGGTGTCGGTCCTGAGCAATGCACAAGCTCCCGCCTCCCATTGTCCAATCAGGAGGCCTGGGACTAGCGCGAAGGCAAGGGGAGTGCTCCGGTTGTTGCCACCCACTGCCCTGCCCCTTGCCATTGATTTCAAAGGCGCGCTGCTAAAGACGCCTGGGGCGCAGCATAGGCACACCATTTGAAACCAGGCATTTTCCTCTTTCTTTAGCCACTCCCTTCATGATGACCACTCTTTCCGCATGTGCTTCCAGGGCGAGCAGTATTCCTCGCCCCGGCCAGCACATGCGCAGGAGGTCTCTGACCTGCTGTGACCTCGTCGTGGTCCCTTGAAGAAAAGCAGAAAACAAAACCGAGTCAGACAGAATTTACTTTGTGATCGACACACGGGGCAGTGAGCACTTCATTTGAGGCTGCTGCATTGCGTGTGGTGTCTCTCTTGTCTTCCCCCCCGATCCTCGTCCCGAGGCTAGTGAGGCAACACCCCATTCGCCCCTATGCACCAGCCGCCACCCTTCAGCAGTAGGCGTCATGTGTGTCTCTGTTATATGATTTCTCAATTCAACCTCACATAAATATTGATGCAAATAGCATATTACTGTTTTCAGTTTCTGGTGACTGCAGTGGGTGAATGCCCTGGCATAGGTTACATGGTATATATAATCCATGTGCTGAATGAAAGGCGATCATTTTGGCTTTCAAGCAGCCTATACCTGAAAATACAATTTTATACCAACTAAACAATTCATCAAGTTTGCATCTTTGAATACTCTTTGGGAAATGGATAAGCTTCAAGTGCGCAACTGTCATGGGATGTATGAGAGTGGCAGAAATGGGGAGTCAGGAATATATAAATGACAGGTTTCATGATAGATTAATGCACGGCAGGCCCCTTCGAGGTTCTACAGGGGAGGTCTTCCCAAATGTAGGAATCCCCACTTTTTTGTGGTGCAATTTTGTTTTCGATGGGGCTTGCTGAACTGAATGTTTGGCATTAATTCAAAGGTTGCTGTCCTCTCAACAAGAATATGGCCCTATATTGTGATTTGGTTGGAGTTTCCGATGTGCAGTCTTGTTTATCATGCCAAAGTTATAAGTGTATCAGTTGGACGTGATGTTATAGTTTACTGCATTTGGTTGTGTTTGAGGGAAGTAGCATTGGGTTGAATTGTAGATTGATTAACCTTTCCACACATTGAGCATTTGTTCCCATTTGCAGGACATGAGCATTTCTGGCCTTTTATAGGACATTTGGCAGTGCAGCAATATGAATTGTTGCAGGGTCCTCAGTTTGTGTGGCAGTTTGTTCTGTGATTGATTACAGATTTTAATGATGACTTTGGCTAAGCGTTCAATAGGGGCAGTCAGGATTGTTTTCTTCAGCGTGATTGATTTTCAAGGTGCTTCCATTAGAGGCAAACGACCTTTACAACGCGGTTGTTACACCGCGGTACATTTACATCGCGGTGAATACAGCGCAAGTCGTTACAGCGACTTGCGCTGGATGGAGCTATACACTAAGGAATACTATGATTTACTATTCCAACACCTCCACTCTTACCATAGAAGCGGACAGCTCATCACCCCGCCCTGCTCATAGATACAGCGCACACCGGCCCTTACCAAGGTGGCCCGTGCAGCTCGGACTACCACCCTACACTTCCGTTTCCTCACCCAGGAATGTGGACTCATGTCCTGAAGAAGTTCATTTTCATGAACGAAACGCATGGCTCGCAATTGTTTGAAAATAAAGGATTATTCAAGACTTCAATATCATAAGACTCATTGACTAATTGACTACCACTTGTCTCAATACCGAGCGGTGCACCACTCCAAAGGTTTGACTACCTCCACTACTGTTACATAGGCTGGAGTTGGAATAGTAAATCATACTATTCCTAAGTCCAGCGTCCTCCAGCGCAAGTCGTTGTAACGACTTGCGTTGTAATAACTGTGATATAAGGTACCGCGATGTAAATCATTGCGTTGTAACGTCACATATTCTCCATTAGATTATATGTCGTCAGCAGCTGGTGACATATGGCATTTTGGCTGAAGCCTTCAACTATGTGCAGTCTTACTTATCCAGCACAAGTCATGAATGACAGCTTATTGTTTGTCATCATCAATGCCTTAAGTATCAGTCTGTTAGAGACTTTATATTCCGCTGCCCTTTTCATTTGTTGATGATAGTGGTATTGGGTTTAATTGACTTACATATTTTTTTTAATAAATAATCTTTCTGCCTATCGAATATTTCTTCTATTTTGCTGGGCTTTTGATGGTGGGTAATGAGCATTTCCGTGGTTGTTTAAACGCTTAATGATGATGTTAACTATGGGTTCTTTAGGTTTAGGCTTATGAGTCACTTTGGCCACGACTGGATCCAAGTTGCTGGAAAGTACTTCTAAAAGGCACTAAAAAATACATTACGATTCAGAACGGATAACATGCTTAATAAGTAGCAAATATTTACAGTTATAAACAGAATACCATATGGAAGGTATTAGTGCAATTTAAGTGTCTTTGGGGGCTTGCTCTGCTGGCATTTAGAGGGTAATGCTGAAACAAGCAATTTTATTGCTGGATGGCACAGTGTGGCAAGATTGGCTGATGAAAAGTCCATTAGATTTTCTTCTCTGGTCCAGAGGCTAGGGAAATGAGATTGCTCCCCATTACGCAGTAACATAAGAAATAATTTGATTTGCTGACAATCCATAATGAATGTGATCTATTGCATCTTGTTGATAATTCTTTCAATTGCTTTATTCCTATCCCAAAAATAAGTTGTTACTTGAATTGAATACTGTAAGCCTATTGGAAATGTAATGTTTATTTCAGTTTGTACCTTTGTATTATAGATTTTTCAAGATGTGTGGAATTTGGGCTCTCTTTGGCAGTGATGAATGCCTATCTGTCCAGTGCCTTAGTGCTATGAAGATTTCACACAGAGGTCCTGATGCTTTTCGGTTTGAAAATGTCAATGGGTACACCAACTGCTGCTTTGGATTTCACCGTCTGGCTATTGTTGATCAGTTGTATGGCATGCAGCCAATCCGAGTGAAGAAATTTCCTTACTTGTGGCTCGTGTACAATGGGGAAATCTACAACTTCAAACAGGTGAAACATTTTAACACAATTATTTTGTTTCAGCGTGTTATGTCATGAAGACTTTATGTCTGATGGGAAATCAAGCAGAGAAAGATGGTGGCATCTTGAGGATGGAGGTCAGATGATCCCTAACTAGTCCACCCTTCTCGCATATTCCTGTCTAAATACATGTGTAAATGGTCCTCTGATTACTGACTTGTTCTACTAATAGTGAAATAGTGAAACCTGAGTTTCTGTAAGTGGTAAATACCTCTAAGGACAGAAGGATCCAAAGTCAAATAAGCATAAATGGTGCAAAAGATGCAAAATGGCTGCCACAGCATTTTCTTGACATGTCAATGAGAGCTCAGACATGGGCAGTACCACATGCAGTTTGCAAATGTAAACCTCAGTCTTGGATTTGTTAAGCTGCTTGCAGAAACTGAATTTTCAATAAGAAATTCAAATGACACATCAAGCTTTCATTAGTATGAATGCTATAGAAAACCCCAAAGACTATTATTTTTTTTACATTTATTTCAGTAATTGTCTTACTACCTACAATGCTCCTGCCAGTAAAGACCAGGATTTGCTGGACCTGGTAGTATTTAGGTTATTGTAAAATAATACCCATTTCCACAAAGCCATTTTTCTGAAAGATCTGGTATCAGGCCAGTTCTTCAAGGCCTTTGCAAATTAAGGGCAAACGAACTAACTTTCTGATAATTATTTATTTTAATGCTGGAACCACAGAATCCAGAAACTAGTGCAAGCTCACTGATTTGCTCAATAACTCCTATTTGGCAAGAAGCTAGTGTTGGGATAGAAAAGTCCCTCGCCTTGTGATGGATGTGCCCAAGATGCAATGATATTTGGATCCCTGGAGCTGGTTTTGTTTAATGATGGTTGAACACAGATCATGCGTATGTGCCACAACATAGACCTGTCTCAGGGATTGCAGCCTTGTTGGACCGCATGGGGTGGCCAAAGCACTCTCCTCATGGCTGTGAAAGAATACTGCCTTTACCAGAAGCTGAGTGGAACAAGTGCAGTGGTGGCAGCATACCATGTCGTGATCAGTAGCATTACATACTAACTTGATGTAGGCCAAGGGTGAGTTAAGCACACTACCGCTAAACTTTACTTGAGTGGACTTGTAGGCCTTTTCACTGGTGTCACTGGAGTGAGGCCTACAAGTCCACTCAAATAAAGTTTAGCGGCAGTGTGCTTAACTCACCCTTGGCCTACATCAAGTTAGTATGTAGTGCTTTGCAGCATGTATGCAGTTGTATGTGTTTGCTGGATGTGTTTGTGCCTGACAGTGGATCAATACATTGAAGACTCTGGATTCCATTTTGGGAGACCCTGGGATGATTGCAGGAGCTTGGGGAGGTAATGGTGCCCTCCAGACAGATTTATCGATTGCTATATTCCTGTGAGCTGGGTGGGACACACAATGGAGAAATGAAGAGCCAGGTTTTTCGGTATACTCAAAACGCAGCTTGTGATTCTGAGAGTGGAAAGGGGCCTGGGTACATTTTAGAAGGTGATAGGTTTGATCTGAGAATCATAAAGGGTAGAGCTGGGGGCTTTTGAAAACTCTTTGAGGCACATATCACTCTGGTTGACATCCAGGGATAAGCCTTTAGTTCCTCCCTGGCCACAGATATGGAGTTGCTTCTGTTATGACTGACTACTTTTGGAGGAAGGGAAGGACTTGGGAGTGGGCACTTCAAAGGAAAGCAGACCACCCAGCAGAAAACTTTCAATTCTCAGACACTAAATCCAATTTCTTTGTCTGGAAATGTACTATCAGAAATGGGAGCTTCAGGCCTCCAAAATTGTCAACTGACAAGCAAACAGTATGGCTGTTTGTTGAGGAGGAGAAGCTCTGCAAGACCTTTACCTGTGAGCTGGACTGGTGACTAATGTCTGCCAGCCCCCCAGCTTGGTGAGGGGACATTACCCAGGAAAATCCAAGATCGCCTGCACTGGAGCTTGGAGCACTTGTGCCTGTCTGCTTGCCAAGTCCAGTATGCCCTGTGACGAAGAAGAGAGCGCTTGGAGGGAGTGAGGTCCAGTGGGAGATCCTTATCAAGTGGATCCCCATTACGAGATGTGAGGGAGCAGCTGCTGCACGATGTGCAGGCTAAAATCGGTGACCATTCATGCCGAAGGGGCCGCTGTGAAGAGTAAATTCCTACCATGCCAATCAGACCGTAGCCCATGTACGGAGTAAAGTTGGCAGTCCTGTTTGTCAGAGGAGGCTGCCATGAAGAGTGCATTACTGCCATGCCAATATGGCTTTTGCCATTTTGTGAAGTATAGTCAGTACCCTGTATGCCAGAAAGGAGCGCCATGAAGAGTGCATTACTGCCATGCCGATCGGGCGTGGCCAGTCTATGGGGTAAAGTCGGCAAACCATATACCAGAGGCGACTTTTGTGAAGAGTGCATTACTGTTTTGTCAATAGTGCCATAGCCTGTATGGTGAGTAAACCGGTGACCCTGGATGCTAGAGCAGCTGTCATGAAGAGCAAGGATCGTCACCTTGTTTTGCTAATGCTAAGAGGGAAGGCAACTGTGGCGACCTGCAAGTGCCAATTGTCCCAACTTAAGCATCCGAACCTAAGCAATCATCCCCCTACATGTGAGAGAGGTTGAAGGAACTTACTGCATCATCTGAGGGAGTACAGCAATGACCAGCTGCTGCCCCTGCAAATTCCAGAGCACTACTCACTGCTAGAAGCCTCTGCAGACCTCTGCAACTTCCAAGTGTGGAATGCTGCCAGGGACTCCGATAGAGCAACCTGGGCGGGAGCGGATCACAGGGCAAAAGGTCCCAGAGGCAATTGTTCTGCCTCGCAGCTCCGCCGGTGCTGAAACTCTTTAGAAGAGTCAGAGTGGGATGCCTATGTCCCAGACTTCTAGTGGGGCCTAACGTGAATGTAGCCTATTGTGAATAGGGAGGAGCCACCACCGAAACAGAGATGAAATCGGGAAGTGGGATTCTGTGTCCTGACTATTTAACACTAGAGTACTGACCTTAGGAGAACTGTGTGTGTTATTTGTGTATGTAGTATTTTTCTTTGTGTTTGTTCATAAATACTCTTTTACTCATAAAAGCAAATATTTTACTGGACAATCATTTAGTGCTGCTACTGAACGTATTTTAAGTTGGACCCTGTGTTCATCCCCTGCATCTACCTCTATTCCGAGAAGCCTTGAATTGCTTGAGTCACACTACTACTGAAAGTCAAGTGCTTAAGGGGAACTTGGCACTGTTGCTCAGGACCCATAGTAGATCTGGCCTTGGGACAGCAAGAGTAAAAGGCCTAAAACCCCATGGTAGGTTCGAGTAGCTCCTGCTGGTCCAGTGACCCTCTGAAAGGGGTTCTAACAGATAGCAAGCTTGAATAGCAAAGGCACAAGCCGAGCAGGCACTAATTTTTACTATCCCAGAGAAATTTAATACAATACATGGATACTGTTTAACCAACAATGTTAAAATTGACAAGCCGAAATACGTGATGGCTAGAATGCATTGTAAAAGTGTTTTCGGAATGATTCTCTATTCAGCTCCCAATAGACATAATCATTTATCAAAGGAAAAAATAGGTTTGGGAATCAGTGGCAAGCTCTTAAACTTGGAGTTGCAATTATGATTAGCTGATATTACCTTAATTTATTAGAAGATAGTGGGCAGTAGCATTTCTTGTCTTGCTTGCAGTTTCAAAAGTTGTTTTGATATTGGTTATCATTTTTGAATGATTATTTATTACGATGATCGATTTTCATATCCGACCACTATATCTCAAGAGCCTCATTTTTCGGCAGATAACCGGCAATGTGAGGACATCATTGCTTGAGTGTTCCAAATATTAGATTCATTCTCTAACTATTTTACTGTTGATTCCCAATTTTTGTGAATATGTGGTAAAGATGATGATGATTATAATTTATTTTATGCTTGTATTTAAGCTTATAGGCTTATGGAGGCAATATTGTCACTATTAAAAGTATGTTTATTTTAGATTTATTTGCATCAAAGTAAGTTCAGCAATGCGACGGGAACTGAAGCTGTTTAATAATTGTGAGTTAAAAATGGGGGTCTCTAACTGGTAGTGGTATACACCCTGTCCAAATAGGGACACTTCCTTCTAGTCAAGATGAGTAAAGTAAACACCTGAGTTTGCTTGTGCTCACCCTCTGGTAGCTTGGCACAGAGCAGTCAGGCTAAACTATAACGGGAATGTGTAAAGCATTTCATTTGTATGTAACTCACAGTAACACAGTGAAAACACCACAAATGGACACCACACCAGTTTAGAAAAATTAAGTATTTTTATCTAAACCAAGCAAGACCAGAATGACAAAAATCCAACATACCGATATCAAAATAACACTTGTAAAAGTTCCTTGCAAAAAATTGCTCTCAGAAGACAATAGCTCCAACTGGGGCTATCTCGACATCTTGACAGGTACAAATACCAAAGTACGGCGCTGACCGCAAGGTGCGTGGGCCAGCAACGAAGTCACAACAGACCTAGAGAGAGAGAATTAGTACCTTTTGTGATGATCCAAACAACTGCGTCGCACGGCGTCAGGTAGGTGATGCGGTACCTGTGCCAGGTGGCATTGGTTCCTTACTGCTACATGGAGGTGAAGCGTTTGTATCCTTACTGCTATGAAGGGGAGGTGTGGCGTCGATTACTTACTGTTGTAGGGGAGGTGAGGCGTTGGTGCCTTGCTGCCACAGGTGAGGTGTCGCGTCTGTATCTTTACTGCTACGCATGGGTGGTGAGGCGTCGATTCCTTAGTGTGCAGGGTAGGTGATGCGGCGCCGGCATGTTGGTTCCTTACAACGGTGCGGAGACGGGCATTATAATCCATGTCTGTTATCGACTATGCAATGGTGTGCTGGAGGCTGTGGCGTTGGGCGGTGTTTCATGTGGTCTATGAATGGTGCCCTTAGCTCAGGTGCAGGAAGTTGCCTCAATGACTGTGTTGATGCAGGAAAGGCGTTGGCAGACATCGGGGCTGTGGTGTTGTCGTGGTCGGTGCTGTGCTCACCCACCTTCAGTGGACCAGAACTAGGCGTGGTGCCACTAGGCAGGTCAGAACTCCCAGCAGTGAAGTTCAGGGATGTTTCAAGTGAAGTCTTTGAGTGCCTGAGATTTCAGAACATGAGGCAAGCTCTACTTCAAGCCGTTGGAGATCTTCTCCAGCAGGATTCACAGCAAAGCTGAGTCTTTGTCCACTTTCAGGTAGAAATAAGCAACTGCAGGCCCACCCTGCAAAGCACCACACAGCAAAGGGGCAGTACCCCTCCTCACAGCTGTTCAGCCCTTCTCCTTGGCAGAGGGTCCTCTTGATCCAGAAGTAATCTAAAGATCTGGGGTTATTGGTCTTATATGTATGCACCATTTTCTCTTTGTAGTCTTTGTTTCAAGAGTCTCTGAGCTCAGCAAAAACCAGTTCTCTCCTCCCTGGTCAAACTTCACTACAGGAGGTGGAGACAGCTTTGTGCAGAGCAGACACAGCCTATTAAGGTGCTGGTGAAAACTCGTCCCACCACTCTAAATGCAGAAAGGTCTATTTAGCCTGGCTGTGAGTCACCCAGGAAAGGCAGGACACACCGCAACCCTCTTTGTGACTGTCTAGCGTGAATGCACATCCCTAGCCCCTGTGACTCCAAACCCAGACAGTAAATACATAAACAGGCAGAGGCACACAGAATGACAAAGCAAGAAAAGGGCCCACTTTCTAAAAGTTTCTGTCTGGTATATTTTGATTTATGGTTATTCCTGAGTGCCCTAATGAGTGGCCTCAAAGATATAAATTGTAAAAATCAATTACACTAATCAAGATATTGTAAATATCAAGGAGAACAACAACCAGAGTATACCTTTTTGTAGAAATTGATATATTTATCAGGATAAGCAGGGTACACAAAACATTCACCAAAATAAAAATGACAGAGATTGAGACTTTTCGTTTAAAATTATCTCATAGTCACTTTCGTAGATAACCCATTTCTCTGGCTATTTATAAGTAGAAATTATCATTCAACTTGAAATTATTTTTTCCTATATAACAATTCCCAAATGAAAATGGGTTGAATATGTTGATGTTTCGGTCTTGTGTCGTTCTACATCTAAAAGACCATCTTTACAACAAGAAGGTTCATGTGTGGACTGAAGGCCCTTAGGATAGGGTGGACAATGAGGACTTTACTGAAATTAATCCGGATAGATGACAAATGCATCAAAGTGATTTTTACTTGCAGTATATTTAGATAGTTATATGCAGTATTGATGTTATATCGCACTTAGCCTTTTGGCCAATTGTTAACGGTTGTAAAGCACACCATCAAAGATCGGCGTCCTAGCCGCAGTGAGACCACCTCCACTAAAAGGTGTGTTATTAAATTCTGAGTTCAGAGTGCCTAAACTCCATTTCTATATCTTGTCCCAATGGAAAGTTACACTTGTAAGATATCACAAGGCAGATCCAATTTTAACCTATGGGACAGAGAGCTTTTATATAGTGAACAACGAAATTCACAGTATTTCACTATCAGGACATGTAACACACACCAGTACATGTCCTACCTTTCACATACAGTGCACCATGCCCACAGGGCTACCTTGGGCCGTCCTTAGAGGTGACTTGCATGTAATAAAAGGGAAGGTTAGGGCCTGGCAAGTGGGGGCACTGGCTAGGGCAGGGCAGGGCAGTTAAAAACTGTATGTGCAGACACTGTAGTGGCAGGTCTGAGACACCTTTGAACGGCTACTTGTGTGGGTGGTACAATCAGTGCTGCAGGCATTTGATTTACAGGCCCTGGGCGCACACAGTGCACTTTACTACTTACCAGTAAATCAAATATACTAATCATGTAGAACCAATCAGAATGACAATTTACACAGGGAGCACTTGCACTTTGGCTCTGTTTAGCAGTGGCAAAGTGTCCATAACACCTAAACCTTCAAAAATGAGGTCCAGCGCACAGGCAAAAATACAGGGGGCAAGGGCAAAACGTCAGGGGAAACCACACCAAGGATGCCAGGTCTAACATGTATCCCCTCCAGCTGAAAAGTGGGTAGAACTAGCCACCCTCATCACTAAGGTGGAAGAATCTGGACAGACCATCAGCATTCGCATGTCTTGTACCAGGGCAGTGTTCCACCATAATGTTCATCTCTTGTATGGAAATGGACCGCCACACACGTTTTGGGTTGTCTCCCTCCATCTGCATTAACCATCTGAGGGGCCTGTGGTCTGTCTGAACCCGGAAGTGAGTCCCAAACAAGTAGGGTCTTAGTTTCTTCAGCGCACAGACCACAGCTAAAGCTTCTCGCTCAATTGCACTCCACCTCCGTTTACTGGGAAGTAACCTCCTAATAATAAAGGCTACAGGTTGGTCTAGGTCCTCATCATTCAGCCGTGACAGTACCGCTTCCACACCATGCTGTGAAGTATCTGACTGTACCACAAATTCTTGGGAGACGTTGGGTGTCTTGAGCACAGGTGCCGTGCACATGGTAGCTTTCAGAGTATCAAAAGTAGTATGGCTGGCATCGGTCCAGATCACTTTTCTTGGTTGCTTCCTGGAAGTCAGCTCAGTCAAGGGGATAACAATGGTGCCTTAGCCCTTGACAAACCTCCTGTAATAGCCAGTGAGACCTAAAAATGGTCTCTCCTCTGTCTGGGCCAGAATGGTGTCAATCTTAGGTTGTAGGGGCACCACCTGGCCGCTTCCTACCAGGTTGTCTAAGTACACCACAGACCCCTGCCTAATCGGGCACCACCTGGCCTTGATCGTGAGGCCTGCCTTCTGCAGAGCCTTCAAAACTTTCCAAAGCTATTGCAAGTGATCCTACCAGCTGGAGCTAAACACTGCAATATCATCCAGGTAGGCGGCATTGAAATCCGCCACTCCATCCAGCACCTGGTTGACCAACCTCTGAAAGGTGGCAGGGGCATCCTTCAACCCAAAGGGCATCACCCGGCACTAGTAGTGCCCCTCTTGTGTTGAGAACGCAGACCTCTCTTTTGCCCCACCAGTCAAGGCAATATGCCAATACCCAGACATTAAATCAAATGTACTGAGGAACTTGGCAGCTCCCAACCGATCTATGAGCTCATCAGTTCTGGGGATAGGGTGCGCTCAGTCCTACTGACGACATTGAGTCCACGGTAGTTCACACAAAACCAAATTTCAGATGTGGCACCGGGTGCAGCAGTCTTTGGGATCAAGACCACTGGGCTGGCCCAAGGACTGCTGGAGGGCTCGATCACCCCTAGTGCCAGCACCTTGGAAACCTCTTCCTTGATTCTGGCTTTAAACTTGTCAGACAGCCTGTATTTTGTGTTTAACAGGTGGACTGTCCCCACTATCCACATTGTGGGAAGGCCAATGGGTGATTCCTGGGGTCAAGGAAAACAGTGAGCAAACTATCCCAACAACTTGTGACAGTCCCTCTGCTGCTCTGGGGTCAGTGTTGGATAGAAGCTCACACATTCCACAGACCCATTATGCTCTTAGGCAGACAGGCGGTCAGAAGGAGGCTCATATTCCTCCTCCGTTCCATCATGTGTCACAAGTAGCATCTTCACTTCAGACCGTTGAAAGTGAAGTTTGAGGCAGTTCTCATGCAAGACTCTGAAAGAGTTCCTGGGAGTCTGCAAGTTCACCAGATAGGTGGCGTCGCTCTTGCGCTCCACCACCTCAAAAGTCCCAATCCATTTGTCCTGAAGAGTGCAAGGCTCTTCTATGGCCATGACCCACACTTTCTGGCCAGGCTGAAACTACCAGAGTGGCATTCTGGTCAGACCAACGTTTTATGTCCTCCTGGCTTGCTTCCAGGTTCTCCTGAGTGAGTTTCCCGAAGCGCGCAGTCTGGCATTGGAAGGCCAGCATGTAGCTAAATACATCCTGGGGAGTTTTACTGGGAGCCTTATCCCAGCCCTCTTTCACCAGACTAAGAGGTTCAAAGGGACTGACGATAGTGACCTCTGCTGTACCTTCCTGTAAGCAAAGAGTAGGTAAGGTAAGAAGACATCTCACTTACGCTTCATGGAGTCCGACAGACCCCCAACCATGCCTTTCAACGTTTGGTTGAATCTTTTAACCAAACCATTACCTTGGGGGTGGTAAGGAGTGGTGAACTTGTAGGTTACACCACACTCCTTCCACAGAGATTTCATATACTGGGATATGAAGTTGGTACCCTGGTTGGACCCCACTTCTTTGGAGAAACCCTCATGGAAAAGATCCCCATCAACGCTCTGCTCACCACGCAAGCTGCCATTGTCTGCAGAGGGATGGCCTCCGGTACCGGGTGGCATGGTCCACCAAGACCAGGATATACCTGTTGCCTGTGGCTGTCTTGAGGTTCGGGGGCCACACAATATGAATTCCCACCCGCTCAAAAGGAGTGTTGGCAACCAGTAAAGGTTGGAGAGGAGCCTTACACCTCCTCCCATCCTTACCACTAGCCTGGCAAGTTTGGCAAGACCTACAATGCGCATCAGAATGCCTTTTGTTTTTTTGCAGAGTTTTACATAGAGCAAACTTGACCCGAATCCAATCAGGTATCAGAGCGCTTTACATAGCACCAATTCCAGTTACGTTACATGAGGACACACATTCAATTTTTTGTTGGGCACGGGGAGATTAAGTGATTTGCCCAGAATCACAGGATGTTCAGCGTCGTTACCGAGACTTTAACCCAGTTCCTCAGGTCCGAGGTTGAGCGCCCTAGCCATTAGGCCAACTCCTCTCCCTTTTCATTTGGGGCCCAAAAAAGTGGGTCACAATCCTTTCAAAGGTTTTTTACCACCCCAAATGTCCTGCCAGAGACACGTCAGGCCGCTCCAGTAGGAAGGTTCAGAGGTATTGGGGTACCACCAGCATACAGGCTAACCCAGGCTCAGCAACCTTATGCTTGCTATACAGGAGATTATTCTCTCAGTAGATCCAATGTTATCCAGAGTAATCACTAGCCACCTGGTTTCCAGCCTGCTGCCGCTGCCAATGGGCCAGCTCAGGTAAGTCCCCCAGTTCAGCCACTTGTTCCCCTGTAGGTTCCATGGCATCCCAAGATCTGCCCCCTCCCAGAACGTGGGAACCTCTGGGTGGGTTCCCTACTCCCACTCCCACTGCCCCTTCTCTTTCTGGCAGGTACCGGGGCCACTCTTTCAAGCTCCAGGTCCTCATGATCACCCTTACTGGCTGCCATTGACTGAGTGGTCACACACACCCACTCAGGCAGACCCACCAAGTGAGACCAGTGTTCCACCTCCTTCCAAAGGGAATCCTCCAGGTTGTTCCCTAACAGACAGTCAACAAGCATGGTTGGACTCACAGCTACCTTCATGGAACCTGAAACCCTCCCCCATTCAAAGGGAACCTGAGCCCCCTTAAACAGGCACACTCAATTGTCTGCAGTAACTACTTGGTGAACTACATTGGGTATCACCTGCTCTTCAGACACCAGTTGACATCTGACAGATGTCACACTGGCTCCAGTGTCTCTCAGAGCCTCTGCCCATTGATAGTCACCCACTGCCAGTATCTCTTAGTTCTTTCATGCAGAGAGGTTCCCTGGGCCATCTCACTGTCCACTAGTGAGACAAGGGTCATTTCAGCTGGCTCCCAGCCTTCACATGGAACCACCTCCTCCCCCCGTGCTACACTGGCCAACCCAAGTGACTGCACACCAGTGGGTGTCAGTGCCTTCTTGGGACACTTGTGGCTCCACCTCATGTGACCCTCCTGACCACATGCATAACACTAGCGGGGACCACCCTCTGTTGGTTTACTTTAAGAGTTCCATGGTTTCTTATCACCTGGGGATGTGAATCCTTCCCTGGGAACTAGATTGGGGCCCTTTTGAGAACTCCTTCTGTCTACCCTTGTTCCCTCCACTCTTCAGCTGGGTACCCTGCCCACCCTTTGCTGAGTCTCCCACATACTCCTTGTAGACCCTGGTGCTGACCCAGTGGTCCGCCTCCACAGAAAGCTTCCTGGTATCAGTAAGCCTACTGCCAATCAAGTGCTGTTGCAGCTCTGGAAAACCACTACTAGACAAGTGTTCCAATGCAATCAAATCATAAAGCCCTTGATAATCAGTTACCATGCTGCCCTTCACCCAATCATCCAATGCTCTGCAGAATATAGCAACATATCCAACCCATCTCTGTGACTCAAGTTTCTTGGAGGCCCTGAGCTTCTGTCTGTACAATTCTGGAGTTAACCCATACCTCCTAATCGGGGCTTCCTTCTTAGGGAGATACTTCATCTTGTCCTGCTTAGGCAAAGCTAGCAAAGTGTCCCTCTCCTCTGCGGCGAAGCAAATCAACAACCCCACTACCCAATCTCTCTCAGGGTCCTTGTGGGACAGCATTGCTACCTCATATTCTTTAAAACATTGGCAAATGTCAATTCCTCTAATGAAATCTTGTGTCTCTTCCTTGGGTATATGTACTCTTCCTTCTGTGTGCACTGAAGACATGCTGCCACCATTCGAACTAGACTCTGCACTCTTAGCTTTTATATCCAGCTTCTTTAACCCTCTCTCATGCTTTAATAGCATTTTATTTTTCCCCATTGCTAGTTTATGCCTCTCCAGGTCGATCCTGAGCTTTTTCAGCTCCAACTCTTGCACTCTGCTCCTTTCTCTATCTTCCAGTTCCTCTGGAGACAATCCTTTTGAATAAACACTTCTGCCTGCCCTGGAGGGCACCCTCCCTCCAAGCAGGTCCTGGCCCAACAGTCAATCCTGCTGCATGTTTAAATACTCAGCCTCCCCCTCAGGCTCTACTAAATGCCCACTTGCGTTCCTAGCTTCCAACCAGGCCCTCAGTGCCCCTTGAAGCTCATCCTTCCTGGTGAGGCCTGTCATGTGGTATAGTGCAGGAATCCATCCTATCCTCTTCAAAGCCAATATCCAAAGATGCAACTGAAGCTGGCTTAGACATGATGAATTTGGAAGTTCAACACTTGGTAACAATGTCCAAAAATGCAAAAACAGCCAAAGAAGAAAAAACACAGTATGGTTGCCTAGTGGTCTGCACTCAGTAGTGGTGCACACCAATCACTGTAGGTTGAGTACAAATGCAAGCCCTATCCTCACCACTGGCCACCAATGTTCGAAATGGGGATCTCTAGTAGGTAGTGGTATACAGCCTGTCCTAATAGGGGCCTGTTAGAAATGGGATTTCTGGTTGGCTAGGGCAAGCGCCTTAGCCAGACAAAAACCACCACTCTAGGAGTTACACACCGAACATAACCCCTGCTCACCCCCTTGGTAGCTTGGCAAGAGCAGTCAGGCTTATCCCAGAGGCAATGTGTAAAGCGTTTGCGCAACACACTCACACAGCAGCGACACACTAGGCACACCACAAAAAAAAAAACACCCAAGGTTATATCCAAAATAGCCTTTATATTATCCATACAACACATTAGAATATAATCACATATATACTCTGTGCCACCTGGCACTTAGGTATCACTTTACATGGGATTATATACATTACAGGGCCAATCGGCCACTGTCATCACATTTAGGACACACAAGTAGTAAAAAATAGAAGCAACCAGTAACTACTGGTAAAGGTGCTCTTAGCACCACACATTAGGCATAAACGTCCTGTCATCACCTATGACCATATATTATGCAAAACATAAGATAGCCACACCAGTAGCAGTGTACATTATAGCAACCTCAGTAGTGTGCACATATTGTCATTACATCACTGGCAATGAAATACAGCATCACCTAACTGCAATAGGTCCCACTACCATAGGCATAACTAATTTGCATACCATCCGGGTGCCACTGCACCATCGCTGAACATGACCAGCAGTACATAGCCCAACCCTTACAGGGCGTACATATTACTACGTATGGGTCTGGCAGCTGTCCTCCCTGTCCTGGGAGGCAGCCTCCAAAGTACTGCGCGGGGCCGTCCTTGGCTGACCCTGAAATGCCCCTAACAGCACGAGGCCTCCAACTGGCCCCCTAGTTGATGATGCAGCAGAAACAAGGCTCATTATGCACAGGAGGGGGTGCGGCACTGCTACCAACAGGTAGTGCAATGCCCTTGAGGGTGGGAAGACCTCACTTGGTCTCCCCCACGTAGGCAACTCCCCAAACAGCCGGACTCACCCTCACTCCGGTGAGTCCGGTCCCAAAAAGCTGATGGGTGGCCTCTCGAAGACCATTGCACTGCAACCTTGCGTCTCTTCTTCCTCCCTGGAGGAACGGACACCCTCTCTGTCGATCCAAGGAGCCCGCAAACGGGCTCCTTGGCGGACCCCACCCACCTCCAGGCACAGCTCCTGCCTGGTTTCCTCATCTGGGGGGAAACTCCACCCCAGTCAAGCGGGCTTCACCTGACTTCTGTTTTGCGGCTCTTTGAACATGAAGCGAAGTCTCCGTCGTGGCCGCTCTCTGCGGCCCCGCCCACAGTCAGGCATGAACCTTGCCTGACTTCCGGCTTCTCCACCACGACTGCTTCCCTCCGGAAGGGGAACCACACGGGGCTCTCCCTCGCTGACACAGGAGCCCCACCCATGGTCAGGCTCTCCTACCTGACTTCCGCTCCGCGGAATACTGCAGAGCCTGTGAGCGCAATGGAAACACCAAAGGGGCTCCCCATGCTCCTCTGCCTGGACTGCTACAGGAGGTGAGGTGGGCACAGCGCCCCCCCACGCTGCCGGCTGCCCCAGTAACACCCAGCTGGTCCACAGCGCATGGAGCGGCAGAGCTCTCCACACTCTGCTTGATGGGGGCAGCAGGGCACTCTAGTGTGCTGATGGCTTGCCAGGGGGCTTAAGTGCTCATAGCACGTTCAGTCCCCCGAAGTCCCACAGGGCAGAGCTGGGCCCTGGCAGGCCAGCTAACCGGGGCCTCTAACAGAGGATAAGTCCTTCGTGGCGGTTCCTCGTGGTGCCCAGCAGACCTCTTCGCCCTGATCCAAGTAAGCACCAAAAACATGGGGTCTCAGCCCCAATACTTACACTGAAATATGAAGCAAATGGATAGTTGGGGAAAGCCACAGCTGCACTACCCTACTATACACGACAGTGTCAATGATACATATAGTTTAGATTGCCCACCTCCAAGGTCCACTATCCACGGACCACATATGTTTAAATCCTTTAACAGAGAGGCAATACAATAAAAGAATAACAATAATGATGGTACATAGCGTATTTCAAAAACAAGTATACATAAAGAAAGAATAGGTTCTTTTAATTGTTGTTGGTTGAACAAGCAGCAGAGAAACAGCCAACGCGTTTCGCCCAACAGCGGGCTTCCTCAGGGCTGTAAAGAACAACATACATTTTTCAGAAAATGATATTACTAAAATTACAAATATTACATTTAATATAATATATCCCACGAAAATTGAATATTAATCACATTGCAGAAAAACCATTAATCTTTAGTGATAGCTAGATAATTCAAGTCATCCTCTACCATAAATAATGGCCGAGAAGTGTGAGTGCCAAAGAATTAATAAAAATAAACACAAAAAATCACTAGAGAGAAGAAAGAAACTGAATGGGAAGAATGAAAGTGCCCATGAATGAAGAAAGGACATAAAAATCCTCCACACTATTGGGTAAAAACCATGTAACCAATAGAAAGGTTGATAAAAGGTTTATGTAGAACAACAAAACGCAAGAAAGGCCCAAATAGAACAACGAAGAAACCACGTGTACATAGACCAAAGAAACCAAGAAACCAAGAAATAGAGTACTCAAAAGACGCGACGAGTGAGACCTGTGAATTCTCAAAAAGACTCACCACAACTAAGTGTTGATTCCGTGATTAATTAACCAATTAATTTAAAAGGTATATCGGTAAATCACGAGTGGACAAAACATCCACATAAAAATCTCACCAAGGATTGGAGTGTAGTCCGATCCAGTCCAGAACCTAACGATTATCACGACATCAACTTTGGATCACTGTGTCAGAAAACATAATGGTATATGTAATGCTACAATCAATGCAACTAGTTTATTAGATGCCAAAAACCACCTATTTACTATATTCATGGTAACACAATAGTACCTCTGTATTGGAACGAAAAGTCTCATCAAGTGTCCAATATAGTAGGAATCAATCCAACGGAAAATTCATCAATAGGTCACAACCAATAGAGGAAAGAGTTTTCTCCAAAAATTTAGAAGTAGCCAAAACCATTCACTTCAATTGGTGAATTCTTATCTGAGCACTAGAAAAATAAATGAAAGAATTTAACTTAGTATTTCATATTTCATTATTTCGAGCCATGCGCATTGAATGTACCTTAGCGACATTTAAATATTGGCGTTTTATAAACCTCATCCTGATCAGGATATATAATCAAAAAACCTTAAAATTAGGCCTACACGTGTAGTCATGTATATACTGTATTCGGCACCATGTCAAAATTATCAGTGTCTAATAGGTAAAAGTAGACCAGTGCTTTAAAAAAAACAAAATTAGTAAGCATACACCGTACAGGTGATGTCAGCCAAACCGAGTATTACGACTGACAATTAATCACATGTATAGTAAGTTAGCGGCAGCAAAATGGTAATAACTGTTCGCTTAGCCCACCTATAGAGGTGAAGCTAAAGACGCAAGTTCCGATGTTAACAAGTACTAGCAACGTCATAATTACAAATGTTCGATTAATCCACCTATCAAGGTGAGTTATAAAACACGAGTTCCGATATTAACAGGTACTAGCAACACTTACTCAATACTTCTTCTCAAAGCGACTCCATACCACTCCGAGTTCTGGGATCTGAATATCCCAAATCAAAATTTAAGTTTCATGCAATTGATCAAGTTCTCGCTGATAGACGCGGGGGAAACAGGGAGTTACGACTCAGACAACTTGAGGCACTATGGATTTGTAAATTGAGATCTGTCACACTAGGGCTGAATTCTGATAATGAGATGCACTATCTGTTATAAGTGACATGCTAGTCTCTACCATATTGTACATTATTGTGAACCTATTACCAAACTGTGTTACCCAACAACTTCACTGATATATCTTCTAGATATAGATGATTGTCTTCATGTTAAGCAGATCATACTATGTTAGTTGGATGTGATACTGTCAGCTGTTTGGCATTATATTTGTCCGCCTTTATATTTGGGTATTTTCTGACTTTCATTCATGTTGAAACATTTATGTTGATTACAATCAGATTCCCATATATTTGGTCAGGATGTTGGTTTTGACTTTGTACTGTGCTATGTTGGATCAAAGTTGATATCAAAACCCAGCATAGGCGATTTGTATATGTTCTTAACCTTTTTTACATGTTCTTTATCCTTTTTGTTTTTTGGGTCTGTTTCCCTCTCCAGTGTCTTGTCCTTGTCTTCTACTCTTGTGATTGATGAACCTCTGGCTAAATGCTGTATGAATGGTGGTCACATCACTTAGAGTATCTGTGTCCTGAATCTTTGTTTTGTTGTACCGTTGATGATTTCTTGGAGTTTGCGGATTGTATTCGCATTGTCGCCATGGGAAATGGGAATGATGAAAACAAGAACAGTTCTGTATTTTGGAGGATTCTTTGAGGTTTTTACGTTCGTGTTCATATTGACACTATGTTATGATAAAAATGGTGAAAATTAGAACATGTTTGTGCAGCGTTGTGTGTATACGCTTTTGGATCTATGTGCCTGGATGGAGTTGTCAAACTTGATAAAGTTTTGTTGAAACTGTTTGAATTTGTATCGTGAAGAAACTTATTGGGGACGTTCTAGTTGTTTTTTGGTTGCTTCTAACACTAAACAACTTCCGAGTTCAGGGTAGTGAGCTCGATCGGATGTATAGACTAATCCGTTTTGGGCTATGTGGCCAGTGTTTTATTTCCGGTTTACACTTTGAAGATATCCAAATTAATGTCATCTATGAAATAAGTCAAATAAATAAAAATAAGAGTTTTTCCTAAAATGAGGAAATATGGCGTATTGCCATTTAGACATGCATCGGTTATCGTTGCAGCAATAAAAAACCTCGCTACGGTTTGAGGAAGTAAATATGCCTATCCAATCAGGCAGACCATTTAAGGACACGTGGTAACTGACGCATTTCCGATCTATGTTTGAAGAGCATTCGCGGTTCCGTGATCCCAGAACTCGGAGTGGTATGGAGTCGCTTTTATAAGAAGTATTGAGTAAGTGTTGCTAGTACCTGTTAATATCGGAACTCGTGTTTTATAACTCACCTTGATAGGTGGATTAATCGAACATTTGTAATTATGACGTTGCTAGTACTTGTTAACATCGGAACTTGCGTCTTTAGCTTCACCTCTATAGGTGGGCTAAGCGAACAGTTATTACCATTTTGCTGCCGCTAACTTACTACACATGTGATTAATTGTCAGTCGTAAAACTCGGTTTGGCTGACATCACCTGTACGGTGTATGCTTACTAATTTTGTTTTTTTAAAAACATTGGTCTACTTTTACCTATTAGACACTGATAATTTTGACATGGTGCCGAATACAGTATATACATGACTACACGTGTAGGCCTAATTTTAAGATTTTTTGATTATATATCCTGATCAGGATGAGGTTTATAAAACGCCAATATTTAAATGGCGCTAAGGTACATTCAATGCGCATGGCTCGAAATAATGAAATATGAAATACTAAGTTAAATTCTTTCATTTATTTTTCTAGTGCTCAGATAAGAATTCACCAATCGAAGTGAATGGTTTTGGCTACTTCTAACTTTTTGGAGAAAACTCTTTCCTCTATTGGTTGTGACCTATTGAGGAATTTTCCGTTGGATTGATTCCTACTATATTGGACACTTGATGAGACTTTTCGTTCCAATACAGAGGTACTATTGTGTTACCATGAATATAGTAAATAGGTGGTTTTTGGCATCTAATAAACTAGTTGCATTGATTGTAGCATTACATATACCATTATGTTTTCTGACACAGTGATCCAAAGTTGATGTCGTGATAATCGTTAGGTTCTGGACTGGATCGGACTACACTCCAATCCTTGGTGAGATTTTTATGTGGATGTTTTGTCCACTCGTGATTTACCGATATACCTTTTAAATTAATTGGTTAATTAATCACGGAATCAACACTTAGTTGTGGTGAGTCTTTTTGAGAATTCACAGGTCTCACTCGTTGCGTCTTTTGAGTACTCTATTTCTTGGTTTCTTGGTTTCTTTGGTCTATGTACACGTGGTTTCTTCGTTGTTCTATTTGGGCCTTTCTTGCGTTTTGTTGTTCTACATAAACCTTTTATCAACCTTTCTATTGGTTACATGGTTTTTACCCAATAATGTGGAGGATTTTTATGTCCTTTCTTCATTCATGGGCACTTTCATTCTTCCCATTCAGTTTCTTTCTTCTCTCTAGGGATTTTTTTGTGTTTATTTTTATTAATTCTTTGGCACTCACACTTCTTGGCCATTATTTATGGTAGAGGATGACTTGAATTATCTAGCTATCACTAAAGATTAATGGTTTTTCTGCAATGTGATTAATATTCAATTTTCGTGGGATATATTATATTAAATGTAATATTTGTAATTTCAGTAATATCATTTTCTGAAAAATGTATGTTGTTCTTTACAGCCCTGAGGAAGCCCGCTGTTGGGCGAAACGCGTTGGCTGTTTCTCTGCTGCTTGTTCAACCAACAACAATTAAAAGAACCTATTCTTTCTTTATGTATACTTGTTTTTGAAATACGCTATGTACCATCATTATTGTTATTCTTTTATTGTATTGCCTCTCTGTTAAAGGATTTTGGTGTCCAATACTTATACTGCATGTCTTCTTTGTTCTGCCCTGGCACAGTGATTGGGACCCAGTTCAAACTAGTTCTGGGGGGCACTTAAGTGCACAACAGTCCCCATTGACAGTGTAGGTCCTGGTCCCAGACACCCCACAGGGGGGCGGAGCCAGCATTGTACACGGCAGGCACAGACCTATTCAGGCGCTACTCCTCCCACTACTCCAAATGCAGATCAGGCCCATTCCGCCTAGCGCTGACTCAGTCAGCCCCTCTGGAGCCACTGCACCTCCCCAGTCTCTCCAGAGCCAGACATGCAATACACAACAGGCAGGCACAAAGACACAAAGCACACAGAAATGTCCACTTCTAAAAGTGGCATTTCTAAAATAGTGATAATAAATCTGTGAACACTGTTGCGCAGCATTTATTACTACTATTCCAAATATACCAAACTTGATCACACTACTCCTCTCATATCAGGAATTACCACTGAACCATATATCAGGGAATCCCCAATGCATTCCTATGAGAGGGCATCCTCACAGTAGTGAGAAACCAAAATGTCTGTTTGTCACTACCAGGACATACAACACAGTTAAGGCACATGTCTTACCTTTTATCTACACTGCACCCTGCCCATAGGGCTAGCTAGGGCCTACCTAAGGGGTGACTGATATGTAGTAAAAGGGGAGTCACAGATGTGGCATCCACTTTATGTGCCACGTCACAGTGGCAGTACACTGCGCGCGCAGGCCCTGCAATGGCAGAGGCCTGAGACAGGTTTGAAAGGCTACTTTGGTGGGTGGCGCAAGCAGCGCTGCAAGACCACCAGTAGCATTTAATTTACTGGCCCTGGGTATCTGAGATACCACTTTACAAGGGACTGATAGGTGAATTAAATACGCCAAACAGGTGTAGACCAATCTTACCATGTTTTACCATAGAGAGCACATGACCTTTACACTGGACAGCAGTGATAAAATGCCCAGAGTCCAAAAACCACCAACGCCAGGGCAGAAAAGATACTAGGAGGATGGCAAAAAGTTCAGGTATGACCCTTCAAATGGGACAAGTCCAAAAAGGACCCTTCCTTCTAGTCCGGATGAGTAAAGTACACACCTAATTTTGCATGAGCTCACCCTCTGGTAGCTTTATTAGCAGAAGAGCTGGTATTATATGGGAATAAATTGTTATGACAGTAATTTCAGTGTGCAAATTTAAATTAGTCACTGGTGATGCATTTAATTATACAAAGCATAATTTATTTTGATTGTTTAGCATGCATAGTAATCTTCAATCCGGGTACAGGTACCTGAAGTATGCATAAACAAACACTTATAACACACAGGTATACATATATAATACAAAATTAACAGACAAGAAAAAAGGGGACAAATTATACTGTGCTGTACATTTTCTGATTGTTTGATTTGTGTAGCTACTATAAACTCATCAGACTTCCAGTTGTTTGTACATACTATGGCAGTGCTTCCTAATTTTCTCTCTGTATCCTTAGAGCATGTCCGTAGGGTTATCTTTTGTGAGATTTACAAATTAAGAAATGCAGACTCCTCCATATGGTGGTGTTGATGCGTTTCTGTCCCTTAGGATTCAGAGCCTCTTCAGGACAGTGGAAGAAAGAACAACCAGAATGGATCTGGAAATACCCATAGCTTCAGTAAAGGTGCCTCTCCTGCCCACGCGGAGGCTGAACTGGAGTCAGAGTTTACTTTGACTGGATGCCTGACAGGTCCTAGAGCCGACATCCTGAGTGCTTCAGCAACGCTGCGGAGGGGGCATTGAGGAAGTGGAGGCCTTAGGAAAGGTTTTATATATGTTGTCCTAAGGGACTTCGGAAGGGGAGCTGGCTCAGTCGTCGGCCGGCCGTACAATGCGGGACCCCTCAGCCAGGCCCTGAAGTACTTATGCAATGTTTAATAAAAGATACGTACCTTCAAAATTTCAGGTATGTTAGTTTAATTAGTTTAATGCAAGTAAAACAGGACTACCACACCCATAATGCTATAGGTTATCACATGAAAGTCCAGAATAGTATACAGTGCCTAATGATGACCTTGAGGGTGATGGTCACCCTAATGAGGGGTAGCTTTCATGATTGCTGTAATGGAATCTGAATGACACTTAATAGTAGCTTGAAAAAAGGTCAAGAGGAAACAGTACAGCAATCTGTGTTGGCCAGATCCACCAAGCTATAAAGCAAGCAGCTTAAACTTAGAGAATACACCTTGCTCTAGTGTAAATCTGCAAAAGAAAAGCATTTTCTCCCATTCTGATCTTTTTATATGTTGTATTTGCAAAATGTCTTGCTGTTTTAAAATAATACCTTTGCCTATTCTGATAATTTTCTCGGCAGCTGCAGAAGGAATTTGGATTTGAGTATCAAACGATGGTAGATGGTGAGGTGATCCTTCATCTTTACAACAAAGGGGGGATTGATCAAACAGCCTCCATGCTCGATGGTGTATTTGCATTCATTCTTTTGGACACAGCAAACAGAAAGGTCTTTTTGGGAAGAGACACCTACGGAGTGAGACCACTTTTCAAAGCTCTCACAGATGATGGATTCTTGGCTGTTTGCTCTGAGGCTAAAGGTAATAATACCCACAGTCTAGCCAAATTTTCTAAGGTATAAAAACCTTTTGATAATGCAAAAATCATATTTCCATAATAATATGCATCTCTCTTACAAAATGTTTTAAAGGAGTCTTGTTTAAAAACAATTTGCTACAAATAACGTTTCCAACATATGTACAACAGACAGTCTTGCTTCCTTGTGGATTGTGTACATGTTTTCATGCATATGTCCTTTCTGTTATTTTGATCACATGAATGGTTCGCCTTACATGGATTTCTCAAGGTATCACTGTTCCAATATCAAATGAAGGGGAAAAGGTGAGCATCGCCCCCACATGCCCAGTGAAGAGAAAGGGGACTTTGATACCACCTAATAGTATTTTTTCGGTCAGTACAATTTCATAACGAAATATAAATATCCTTATTTACATGCAGCAGGCGAGAAATAAATGAATACAAATAGGCAAGAGCAGTTGAAAGACAAAACTAATATTTCCCAATCCCATGATAGAATTGAGAGATGTATTACAAAGTTTAATGCTAAACATGCAAATACTGTCACCTTCTTCAAAGAAAGAAAAAAAGAAGTGTGTGAAAGGACCTACTTGTTAAAGTACTCTTACACCTAGTCATAGATATCTGAAACATAAACTAAATGAAACTAAAGGTACTTGGATACCTAAATTAGGTCCAGAATTGTATAAAGGTGGCTCATGTATTTTCGTAGATATATCATGGACAAGACTATTCAGATTTCCCTGGAAATTGAAAATACAATGTTTGAGATGTCTTTAATTGCAACCCAAATCCTTATCTATATCATAGCTTGTATTAGCATGAACCAATGTTGGAATGAAATGAGTCCTCTTAAGAATGTTGGTGTAAACCTTTTTGTGGTAGTGAAACTAAATGTAAGGTACTTCAATGCTGTACATTTTGCAAATTAATTTTTCTACAGGATTGGAGAATCTAAAATATTTGCACGCTGGTATTGTAAAAATAGGCATTAGAGAACCTACTTTTCAAATCATGTGAATCGTTTAAAAGTTGTTCCTAGGAGCCCACAATACACAGTGTCTTAGTGCATAATGTGTAAAAGCGAGGCATGCCAAATGCGTAGTTGGCATGTACTTACAGTTACAAGTTTCAAAACTGAGATATCAGTGTGTAGATTTCTGAGGTCTTTCTCTGTAGTATAGACCAATTTTACATAAGTTGACTTAGGAAAAGGGTAGAGAAACCAACTGTGCAACAGGTCTGTAAATTTTCGTTCTTGATTGCCCGAGGAAAGTGCTAATCCTCCCCAGCTTCAGTTTCTTCCCTAGGGCATGGGAGCATTGCCCCCCCGCCACACACATTGACATTAATTTAGAACATCAATTGATTTTAAAATTAATTTGTAAGGATGACCCACTACGGCCAGTGTTGTGTTGAACATGTGTTATGTTTAACTTGTGGTCAGGGCAGCAGGCCGTGGCCAATCCTGCTGACTGACATGCAGCAGGTATTACACTATTATGTTAAGTAATATTGATCAAAAATCCAATTAATTGCTGAATATGGATTTTGGTGAAAATGATCCAAAGAATATGTCTAAAAAAGTTGTTCATCTGTGTGAAGCCTGAGACAGGTTCAGCCCACAAGTGCCTGCAATTAGATTTTCTCAGCTCACAGCATAGTTCAAAGGATGTTTGGGAGCAATTGGTCTGCTGGCTGATCTCTGGCAGAAATATTAGGAAATTAATTTCCGCAACATTTATCCTTAGTTATCTAAGTATATAAGGAAAGGGGAGAGCACAGAGGACTTAAAAAGTATAGGCATTAACACAGTTATAGTACATGTTGGCTTACCTTTGAAGATGGCCTCCCCGTATCTAGAATGCCGCCTGTCATCCCTTGAAGGGCCCGGTCCTAGAATCCGTCAGAGTCGTTTTTAGATAGTGGTGAAGACAAGGTTCTCATTTTAATAGGCCAGCCCAAAGAAAGGCTGTGTACACTGGAGGTTCTGCTATCTTTGAATTCATCAGAATCGTTATTTATGGGATTGTTTGGCAATGAAAAAACAGAAGTGCTGCAAAAATTGGATGAATTGAATTTGCAGAACTTTTTTTGGGGCTAGCTTACTCTCAGTCACCTGTCAATAGCCAATTATATTATAAGAAGTGCTTTGTCTCCAGAGACTTCAGCACACACCTGATCTTACATAAGAGGCTGACCCTTCTGTCTGCATCTGCTTACGGAGGTGTCTGAGGTTTTCCTGAAGTGGCTCACAACATTGTATCACTGGAAAATGTTGTGCTCTAAAAAAGTAACAAATTTCACATGAAGAGATCCTGAATGGGTAAAAACTGCAAAGTTATCCCGGAACCAAGAGGACTTCAGCAGGCTATGATTAGCAAGTTTGTACCACTCAGAGTTTATGACACCAGAATCCAAGGCTTCATCAGGACCCAGAAAGAGACATCATCGACCTTGTAGAGCCTTTTATACCTACTGTATTCTGCCTTAGCCCTCTCAATGATTAGGTCTATTAAACCATAATGCAGACTGTCCTTGAACGTGACCTACCGGAGAGAACGGATATTATATGTTTTACTGTAAATAATGATTATATTGTCTGTGGGACGTTTGGAGATGTATACTTTTTGTATGAGTTGTAAAAATTAAGGCACATAAGTATACAATGAAGTGGTTATTTATAAGTTGAATATATATGATTTATATTTTGTTTGCATTAACAATGTTGTATCACAAAACGTGTCAGTTGTTATATTGTATCTATATAATTTTTGTTCAATTGAATGTCTAAGAGACTAAAAGACAGAAAGAAGAAAGAGGATAGAAGTAATAACACATAAAAACGAAGACTGAGCTATAAATACAGACAGAAACACGCACACACATTTATTGCATCTGATATTTTTCCCTATTGTTGAGTAAGACAATCTATTCACACAAGTTTCTGGGTAATGGTATGTATCATGAGACTGGACTATTGTTTCTGTTGCAAATTATATAATTTATGTTCTCTATTAAACAATGGAGAGGACACTGGGGCAAAGGACTCCCTCATAATCTCCTTAGTTATGATTATGAAAATTTTAATTAGCACCGCATGTCAGAAGAGGGCAAAGGACCCAAGTCATATCCCACATCACTATTTTGCAGCTGTGCACAGTGGAAGGTGTCTCACAAAAGTTGGCTGATTAATTAATTAATAGTAGTAAAGTTAGACTTCAGGTATAAACTTAGACTTTTGGTCTAAGTTTACCTTTGTGAATCAGACCCTGAGTTCTTAAAATAATACAAGCACATTTGGGAAAACACCTTTTACGAAATATATTTGAGGGAGCATAAATGACAAGAAATCTATGTTATACATTCCTTTTCCTTATTTTATCTAACTTTGTCACATTTATTACATGCAACCGCACTGGCACTTTGCGGATTTAACTCAATAAAATTCGTATTTTTGCCACACATTTAAACACGTGATCAGCATGTCTCTTTCCACCACGCGACGGACCACTTTGGCTCTTTGTGTTCCTGTACAGTGTGTGCACTTTGGCCGCCTACTTGCTTAACAGGCAGTCACAAGTGCAGTTATCTTGCAGGCAAAATGTACATTATTTGAATGGTGCAACACATGCAGTGACACCAGGCCCAAAAGTTATCAAAACTCCTCTAAACACCTCATATTGGGGAACAGCCATTACAACGCGGTTATTACCACGCTGTGCAGTTACATCGCATGCGTTACAACGCATGCGATGTTACAACGCTATGCCATTAGAACGCAAGTCTGTACATCGACTTGCGCTAGATGGCGTGCTAACATTACAAATAGTGTAGTTTACTATCCCAACACCTTCCCTACTGTTAAGTGGACTGGAGTTGGAATAGTAAATTACACTTTTTTAATGTCAGCACGCCATCTAGCGCAAGTCGATGTAAAGACTTGCGTTCTAATGGCATAGCGTTGTAACATCGCATGCGTTGTAACGCATGCGATGTAACTGCACGCGTGGTAAAAACCCGCGTTGTAATATCATACATCCCCTCATATTGCTATAGTTCAGAACTAAACAGGCACTCATTAGTGCAGTTTTCTACCAAGCACTAAGTCCATGATTTCAATAGTGCAGCAGGGGCAGTGGCACTTGGACCTACAGCTCTCAGCACTGCACTAAACACCGATTATTGCTATATTTTATAATTAAACAGGCAGTTACAAGTGCAGTTATTTTTCAGGCACTATGGTCATGATTTGAATGGTGCAGCAGGTCTAGTGGCACTTGGCCCAATAGTTGTCAGAACTCCGCTAAACACCTAATATTTATATATTTTACTACTAAACAGGCAGTCGCAATTGCAGTCAGCTTGCAGTTAAAAGGGGCATAGTTTAATTGGTGCAACAGATGCGGTGACACAGGGGCCTAAAGCTGTAGGGACCCCACTAAACACAGCATATTGCTCAATTTTACTACTAAACAGGCAGTCAGAAGTGCAGTTATCTAGCAGTCACTACGGTCATAATTTTAATGGTGCAACAGGCACAGTAACATCGGAACCAAAAGCTCTAGCCACCCAACTAATCACCTAATGTTGCTATATTTAGCTACTAAACAGGAAGTCACAAGTGCAGTTACTTTGCAGGCATTAGGAACATGATTTAGATGGTGCAGCAGGTGCAGTGACAGTTACTATAACTCCTCTAAACACCAAACATTGCTGTTACATTAATTCTATTTCCCTCTTTCATTACAATATTCAAAATGATGCTATTACCTTTCCACACTAGACCACTAGCAACATCATAATATATAGCTTTTTTGTCCATAAACAAGTCATAGCATTGTAACAGACTTTCTGTAACTTACATTGTACAACTACTCCGCAAGCTACAATTTACAGCAGCTTAATATTAATCACATAGGCAAAACCTAATGCATTCACCAATGCTGGTTATTTTTTTAGTTTTATATAGCACAAACTTGATCCGAGGGTATCAGAGCACCAATTGCGTTACATAGGGCCACATTCATTTTGTAAGGCACGGGGAGATTAAATGATTTGCCCAGAATCACAGGATGGTGAGTGTCCCTGCCGAGACCCGAACCCGGTTCCCCTGCTTCGAGGCCGACCGTTCTAGCCAATCAGCCACATTCTCACCCCCTTAGCTGTTAGGCCAATCCTTGCCGCTCACTGATTACTTTAGGCAGTCTCTTCTATGATACCCTATAACTTCCTTATCTAGAGGCTTATAAAGCCTGGACTATACATATGTACCCACCATGGACTTGCTTCTAGCCGTCCAATCAGAGGATACACCGAGCCTTTTGAACACTGCATAGCAAAATAGTTGATAGAAATGTAAATTAAAACAGTTTATGTTAAGCCAGTATTTAATATGCGTAGAACCTGGCCTGGGTTACCTCTGTCCCCAAGCAATTTAGATCGGTGGAATTAATGCAGAATACCACAAAACAATGTGGAAAGGAATACTTATTTGGGAGCTAAGCAACAAACTAAACAGGCCAAGTTGTGAGGTCTTTCAAATGGACCATTGATTACTGTCATGTGGTCGGTATCATGCTTCTCTAGTGGTCAATTGTGCAGTTTTTAGGTTTCGCCTGTCATTGCTGCGCTAAGCGCTGCTCTCTCGGCGAGAGATTTTGTGGATGAGGGGTGTTCAGAAAGAGACTCGAAGCCCCGCCACTCATTTCCACTGGCTTGCGTCACCGTTTATGCTAACCGGTGGCCTGCCATTGGAAATTAGGGTTTTTTGTTGACGCCCTTTCGCCTCTGATCCGGACTGGGTCGCCTGCTTTGCTGCTGTTGCAAAGCACTTTCTTATCTTTATGGGGCCATGTGTTTCTAATTAGAAACACATGGCTCCGTAAAGACAAGAGATTGATGCTTGTATTATATATATTTACAGCAGTAGTTCGGGAGCAAATGGCTGCTAGCCCTTTCGCTGCAGCTGAGGTTGCAACACACCTGCACTGGTATTTTGTGATTGAATTTTAATGCCCTTGAAATGCACTCTCTCTCACATGATGCCAGCCTTAAAAGCAAAATAGCCCTCAGGCGGCTGGGGAGGGTGTATCATCTAGTTCCTTAAAGTGACAATCCCCACACAAGGTGCTGGTGGTGCTCGGCACACTGCAGCTATCGGTTTTAAGTTTCAGCAGCATCGCCTGCCCCAACTAGCGTGCACTGAAGCACTGAGAGAAAGCAATGAATCATTCGCGGAAAACACCGCCTAACGGTACTTACAAGAATTCACGATTTTTAAGGACAAAAGATCTCGTGCCCCGCCGAGTTAGATAGAAGTAGATGTGAAGTAAGAGTCAGCATCCCCAAGCCGAGGATGCCGAGGCCCGCTCGTCCCCTCTTGTGTGCAGTGCCACAGGATGTTCCTAAATGTCCCTATGAAGCTCCGCAGGGACATCTAGTAACCGCTTGAGGTACTGCATTTAATTGGTCCCAGGAAGAATTAAGATCTCTTTTCTGTTGTTTAGTTTCTGCTCTCCCCGTTGTGCACGGACTTCGCACTGTCGCAACCCTCACAGATGCGGGCGTTCCTCTAATGCTGCCGTTGGATCCATCGCCTCTGCACCTAATAAATGCACAGACTGCTTTGGCTTGTGAATTCTGTCCTGTCTTTGACATTTTGACTTGCAGTTTTTCTTGATTGTTGTCGAGCTGACGAATGAAAGAGGTCAGATGTAAGTGATTACTTGTACCACAGCCAAACGTGTAAATAATGCTTCCTGGAATAAAAACCTATGACTTCCGGGATTGTGGAACACATGTTTCCGGGGTATAAGAGATGCAGTTCTGGGGTGATTTAGGCGGTTTCTTGAGAGGTTTAGGTGGTTTCTTCAAAGGCAAAGTTTAGTTTCTGCTCTCCCCGTTTTGCGCAGACTTGGCACTGTCACAACCTTCACAGACGCAGGCATTCCTCTAATTCTGCAGTTGGATCCATCTCCGCTGCACCTTATAAATGCACAGACTGCTTTGGCTCATTACTTCTGTTCTCGCTTTGACATTTTGACTTGGCTATAGCTTTTCTTGATTATTGTCGAGTCAAAGTATGAAACATGTCATATGTAAGTGATTAGGTGTACCACAGCCTGCAAACGTGTAAAGCACGAGCCCTGGAATAAAGATCTAGGAGCGGCTTCAAACACTTCCGGGATTGTGGAACACTTGTATCCGGGATATGGGAGATACAGTTCTGGGGTGGTTTATTTGGTTTCTTGAAAGGCGGTACCCCGTAGTTCCATCTGCGATTGGTAAGCCTCGTTCCACCAAAAAAAACAAATGCTCCGTAGACAAATGGATGCAATACCAGTGGCTGTTACTAGATGTCCCTGTGGAGCTCCACAGGCATTGTCATTTGCAATGCAAATAGCTTAAAAGTTCGCAAATGCGAGACCTATTGCATTGCAAATGCTTGTTATTTAGGGAAATAATGTGTCCAAAGCTGTTTAGCTGTTGTGTTTCACTAAACCGAAATAAATAACAAGCATTCTTCTAACCTCTGATTAAAAAGATGCAATCTGTTGTTGAGATTTGCTTTTGTAGGAAAGGGCTTGGCTAATTGCAAAACAGACTTCACCAAATACTGCATTATAAGTTAAGCTTCTTAGCACAATATGGTTGTTGATTATATCAAAGACTGTAGCAAGGTCCAATAGAAACCACAGCTCTCGCTTCCACCATCAACCAGCTCATGCAAATCATCCATCTTAGATGTAATCACTGGTGCTGTGCGGAGCCCTGTTCTAAACCTACTCTGCATGTCTCCTAGAGGGCCATCTGTTTCAGCAAAGCCCTTGGGTTGGGGTGTCCACCTTTTTCAGCAGTTTTGCCCAATGTGGAAGCAGAGCAATAAGTTCTGCACAATTGGTGATGGAGAGGGAATTAAATCTGGTCACCCTGGCTGGAATTTAGTGTTCAGTGACTGGTAAACCCAGTCCCATTTCTTATTCATTTCAGCCTAAATTGGCTCATTAAGCTTATGACACACTTTTTGAAAAAGAGTAACATAAAATAAAATCATAACAAGGAAATAAAGGGCAAATAAAGAAAAACGTTACATTGTATTCATACTTTTAGTCTTTATTCAATGTTCAATTGTTTGTGTTTAATCTGGAAATACTTTCGAGCATCTAGAAAAAATACAGGCTCTGTATTTGTAAATACAGATGAAGACAGTAGACAGTCTACTACATGTGTTGACTTTTCCACAGTGGTAAGTGTAACTTAGAGGCGGGAAATGGGAATATCATAGAATGGTGCAGTGCAATATGGTGAACAACCACAATCTCACACATTTTACCTCTAATGGCTAGCAATACCCTTATTTTTACAGTAGGTTAGTGGAAGAGATTTCTGCTGGTGGTAAAATATTTTCCATTTGAAGACAATTGGGTGAGCGAAACATTTAAGTTGCAAATCTCTGAAAAATTTACATTTCTATGGCTTGCGCATAGAACTTTCAGAATAGGGAACAGTGCTAACTGTTGAAATTTAAGTTGTATTCAACTTCCTCAGCTGTGTCTGAAAAAATTGAGCGATATAACAAAACTGGTGGGGGATGGAGAGGGCTAAAAGGCCGCAGTCATCCATTTGCCTGTATTTTTATTTAAAAGTAGGGTCTTGTGTTGATAGCGTAAAAAAGGTTTGTGATGGAAATGTTTTGCGATACGAGAAGAGAAACTACAGTCATAAATGTGCTTGCCGGGCAGTGCACGGGTAATGAGGATCCTAGGTGACTGGCCAGTGGTGAAGTGATTCAGTGTGATGAACAATTGATTAATAGGTGTGAATTTATATGGGCAGTCGGGCTATATTCACTGTGTGAAAAGAAGCCTTTTTACCATTTGATGTCCTGCAATATACCACTTACCTCATGAAGGCAAATGTTTTGACAATTGAATGCTTTGCTATATTTGTTCACTCTTTTATTCAATCCTGATTATTTATGTTTCTTATAGATTCATGGTACTTAAAGTGTGTCCATCGCTGCTGACCAGTATTATGCCTATATTTATATTAAATATTTTGCTTATGTGCTTAATTTCTGTTCTGTACAGGCCTTATCAATTTGAAGCACTCAATGACCCCTGCTCCAAAGGTGGAACCTTTCCTTCCAGGGCACTATCAAGTATTTGACTTGAAACAAAATGGAAAAGTTGTGTCAACAGAACTGGTTAAATTCCACTCATGTAATAATGAACCTTTGCATGCAGCGTATGATACAGTGAAAAATCTACAATCAGGTAAATAAACCATTACCTTGTCCTACAGATTTACTGGGACAATCATGATTGATGATCTGTTTCTATCTTCTACACATCACAGTATCTTGACAGCTCAGCGGTACAAATATCTGAAGCTGCTTTTACCGTGGCGTACCAGAGCTAACCTATACTGTGATTAATTCAGTGGAATCCTCAATCAGTATTTTACAGCCTCATGTATTAGTGCATACTCTTTGTATTCTTTGCAGGTTTTTAAAAATATTTTCTTGAATATGATCTGACATAGGTACTTGACTTGGGACATTGTAAAATAAAAAAAGAGCTTACAGTTAAATAGAACAATTCATGTGAATACACAATCTAGGTCATGTATATATGAAAGTATGTATATGGTACTTCTATGCACAAATCTAGGCAAAATGCAGTGGAGCACTGTACAGAGTCAAAGAAGCATAAAGTCAACAGGAGGTAGCTGGGCTGTGGATGGTTAATGCATGTTCATTAAAGAGATGAACCTTTAACTCTTTCATAAATTGGAGCAGCATTGGAGAGGTTCTGATCGATACAGGATCTCTTTCCAGCTCCCCAGTACACAGATGGAAAAGGTGTGCTGCTTTGTTTTTCTCATTTGACATCCAGGCAGCATATGAGGGTGGGATTTACGACTGTGTTGGCAACTGAGAGGCACAGCAATAGCAGGAGGCAGAGGTCAAGAGGGCATTATCTATGATTAACAAGGTAGCAGTCTCCATGCTGCTTTGTGAAATGAATTCAGACTGGTATTGTGTAGGAGATATTCCTACAGAACATCATCTTCAGTGTGTCATGCTGTCACCAGAGTGCAAAGGGAGGCAGCTCCCTGGAAACTGGTAGTCTCTGGACACTGGACATCGCTTCCTGTGAAGGGCAAAACAAAGGGAAAATCAGCCACAGATAAGGCAGTTTAGGAAATTCGCCTTTTCTGTGAAGTCACTTTTTAACTTTTCTTTAACACTATTTCCGTTGGCTTTAGAACTCTGTACACTAATTCAGAAGAAAGCTCCGGTGCTTCCCCCCTTTTTTTTGTTTAAGTTTTTGATTGGGAGTTTTACATTTCATGGTACATAGTTGTGTCTCATTATTAACACATGTTCTGTGCTTCCCCTTTAAACACGATTAAATAGGTTTGTTTGTGAGTGAATCATATAACTTGCTCTAAAGTCTCTAGTGTATGGTGTACAAATTGCCACCAGGCCCTGGAGCTTAAGTGCTACATGTGTACTGCAGCACCTATTGTGTAATCCACTGTAGTGGCAGTGGAAACATCGATTAAGTACTACGCCGCTTAGTCTGACATCTAAAACCTACAGACCGACCTATGTAAATAACCCTTTAATGACCTCCCTTTCAAATATGAGTAAGTAAACCATATGTAGTCCTTGCAGTCCACAAGGCAGGGTGCATGATATTTAAAAGTGAGACAGGTAGAACATTATTATTACCATGTCCCTACAGTGACATTGCCCCAAAACTATTTGCACTATGGCAGGCATAGCTATCCTATGTAGAAAATCAGAACAAATTAAAACATTAATACTGTATCTCGCGAGTGGGATCAGATAAAAAAATAATAATAATTACAAATTAATTTTTATTAGTTATTAAAAATCCAACTCAATGGTTAGGTTGGATTTTTGATAAATATTAAGGGAAAGTAACTTTTAAAAGTTACCTTTTCCGTGCTTGATGTTCCTAGTGGGTAATCTGCATTACATCCCTAGAAACTCCCAGCCTGTGCTCTGCTTGGAAAGAGGTGAGAAATTATTCTCTGGAGCACTCAATAGTCAGTCCTAAATGGGCAGATATGACTACTCTGAGCTCAATAGAATATGCAAGGTGGGCATTCTGTTGACACCACAGAGTCAAATCCCACCTGACTAGTATGTAGAGACAAATATAATACTGGTTCAGTTGAAAAAGAGAGAACAGGATGCCCAAACAGTTCTTGTGTATGCCCTGTCTGGTTGCTGAGGATCATGCTTTTGTCCTTTCAGACCTCTGTCTCTGAATTTGTTGTGAAAACTAGATTTTAGCGCTAGATGTGGTAAGGCACTTGTGATTACTATAGTGTACTTCCCTTCACACCCTCAACACTCAGAGCCCATGTTTAGTGTGGTCAAAGACTTTCACCTTATTGAAAATACCCCAAAACATGACACTCTGCTCCTGTTTACAGTAAGGCAAACAGGAACTATGAAAAAGTGGGTAGGGTTGATCCCAAGAACTTATCCCATTGGTAAGAAAGTGCCCAGGAGACTCCACCACCTACTAGCTGGTGCCAAGCATAAATGTGGCACCCAAATGTACCTGTACAGAACACTTTCTAGACCTGCAGAAGAACAGATGGCCTTCTGTCTGTGACCCGAGAGTAGCCCTAGAGGACTGGACCTGACCGCTCTTGTACTGAGGACAACGAAGTGGACTCGAAGGGTCAGTTGGCTGACCTGCTGGGTAGTTACAGGGACACGACAAGCTTCAAGAGGCCCTTTCCCCCAATGTACCTAACAACCAGTGGATCAGGATTTGCTGTTTCCTCTGCCTGATAATTTTAGTATCTTATACTCGAATCAAAACCTTTATTTCGGCTACAAAAGTAACCATAAAAGTACAACACATAAATAGCAAATAAATAATCAAAACATTCCATTTTCAAAATACATCAGAAAATATAAATTCATGAGAATAATAAATGTATAAAATGACCGAAACACTTTACAAAATAGATTACAATAAGATTTCACATTGCAAGCTATTCAGATGGGGTTAATTCAGGACGTGTTATGAACCACAATTTCATCTCTTAGACAAAAAACAAACTGACCCAAAATGAACATCTATCGGAAAATTCAAAAACCATTAAGATGCTCATAATTAAATAACATTGAGTTCCTTTTTTCAATGTCCCATTTTAATAAGGAGCTGATGCTGGCCCAAAGAGAGGAATAATTCAACTGTTGTAAAGACACCAAAGCACCACCATATCTTCAAATTCTGCTCATACTTAGTACAAGGATTGAAAACCTTTTAGTAAAAGCAATATAGATAACTCATCACATTTGCAAATTAAGACTTTATAATGATTGAATCGGCCAAGGAGGATGCTGAGGTGCCATCTCATAAAAACCAGTCTGAATATGGTTAAAAACAGTCTGTTGCAGGAGCTATCCACCCATTTTAGGTATGGCTCCAATGCTGGCAAGGTTTGGATATTCGCCTAGTCCCTTGCAGTGATTTTTACCAGCTCGGTTTATTTCCTTAATCAAAGTCTCAAAGAACTAAAGGTCTTCTTGACCTAAGTTGGATCCACATTAGAAATAGCAGAGGAGCAGAAAAGAAGTCTGGCCTGCCCAGGTTTTACAACTCTGTTCTAATATAAGGAAACGAGGGGACTTTCAGGCCTCTTTCACTTGATAAACGGTCAAGAATAACCACCTCATTAAAACCAGCATGAGGGTTTGTCCAAATGGCACAGCACAAAGCGAGGGGGGACAGCTTGATAATAACCACCACATACTCAAGCTCTTGGTGTACAATAACCCAGCAAACACCTCAGCACCCTGTTCTCTTCTCCCTGGAGGGAGGTGGTATTCAAGTATCCCTATAATCCAGCCCCATATGTAAGTATGGAGAGACATTTGATCCTGTATACCTCCAATACGGGGGATACTGGTTTCCTTCCAATGCATGTGGCTAAATTATAAATGTACCCAGCCGCACTTACAAATCTATTGGAGGCTTTAAGTTTACATGGTCCCCAATTCCCACTGGCATTGAAAACTACACCCAGGTAGGAAAAATCCTGGATAGAAGCAATGGGACATACTTGTAGGCAAGTACCTCACATCTTAAGATGTTTGGTGCCACAGGCCATGGTGAATGTTTCAGACTGATTAGTGGCAAGGCCAAGTGACCCCATAAAGCTGACAAAGTCCTGAAACTGTTTGTTAAGGGTTCTAGCAAGTATAACGGCATCATCTGCATGAAGTAATACAGGAACCATTTTCTTGCCGATATATGGGTGATGCCCAAGGTTTTACCCAGTAAGGGCTGGCCTCTTCAAACATCACTGAAACATTCTCAGTGTATTATAAGGTGATGAAGTTTTGCCAACTTCGGATGGGTTACTACTCATCACTGAATCTTTTACCACCCCGGATGTGCCAACCCAACATCAACATGTGCGGCTAATGCTGCCTGCTCCAGGAATCACTAGCTGAATTTGTATATGCCCCTCCATATTAGACTAGTGCAGAAGATTGCTACGCCTTCTATTAATCAAACAAGGAACAAGGTAAATATCACAGCTGTTAAATTTCTCTTGAAAGAAGCTTATCCTCAAGCAATTGCTGGTAGCCTCATAAAATGTCTGGACAGAGTGGTTAATAAACTCAGGACCTCAGCCTTTTTTCCAGACCCCTCAAGTGTGGCTGCCTTATTGTAAACTGCCTGGATAGAAAAAAGGGGGTTATGCAGCAAACAGTGTATTGCCAACTCCACATGGTTATCACAGGGGGCTTCCAAATGATCAGCATTTATACTCAAAACAGCAATATAAACTGTCTGATAGCTCAAAGGAGTGTAACTGTAAAAGACTACATTGCTTGGTATTTTAGCTTTTGGTCTTCTGAGCAGTGTTAGTAACTAGCTGTGATTGCACCTTGGGGCTTCTAGAGAGTTGAATAGACACTGCCCTCGTTCATTATATAGCAATAACTCGAATAATTAGCAGGGATAAATGGGAGGCTGCTATGCAATCTCAGATATTTTAATTTGGGTCAACATGATATAATGACTTAGACCATTACCTATCCTCCCAATTTTGATACTCAATCTAAGACATAATCCGCACAGTACTTTTAGCCATCAATTGGTATTCGAATATTTATTGCATTTGCCATTTTAAAATGCCTTAACACTTTAGCTCGTACCCTCAGGTATACTTCTTCGCCAACTATGTAGTTTTATCAATGGCAATGCTATGCCGTTAAATATTACTCAAGAAGCTCAAAATATTTGTAATTTGCTACCAAGATAAATATTGAAAACAGATTAGACCATTTTAGGACATACAATTTCTGAGTCCATCAATATCGCTGATGCATATATACATACAATTAAGGCATATATCCTATTACTAGCTTTTGTTGTAATCTAAATGCTAAACGTCTATGGCACTCGCTTATTGAATTTTAATGATATTATGTTATGAGCTCACTTTATCTTATGCCTTAAACACTAACTGCTCTGCACAATGTGATAGTATTTATTAGCGCAAATTTTACATTAATAAACTTTTATGCTTCTACATTCCTTTGTATTTTCCTCTTGGCACTTTTTATGGACTTGAATGTATTAATAATGTATTTTAAAATCGGACACAGCCCAGGCACACCTTCTTCCCCAATTTAAAACTATCTGTATGCTCACATGAGGGACAAAACCTAGCAGACGCTGAAAGGTCATAATGTAGGACACTTGGAAAATCAACTAGGCCGGCATCCACCCCCAGGTTGGTCAGATTTTCCCACAGTTTAGATCTTACCACGCTCTTGAAGGTGCAAAACAGGTCCATGAAGGCCAGACAGATGTAGTCCTGCCTAATGATGGGATATTCACTAATCAGCAAGTATAAATTCAGACATTGCTCCACCGTGCCCAGCCCCTCCCGGAAACTGTACTGCACCTCTGACAGCATGCCCGACTCCCTGACCACAAGAGGTGCTCCAACACAACCCTCCCATCAATCTTCACAGAGGAATCCAGTAGGGAAATCAGTCGATAGCAACCTGGGGATTGAGGATCACCCATTTTAAAGAAGGGAGCAATGGGGGCAGTGCACCATGAGTCAGGAAGGCCAGTGTTAGCAAACGCACTGAAGCAATTACACAGCAAAGGTATCTAAAACTCTGGAAAGGATTTGTACAAGTCCATGGGAACCCCATCTGGCCCAGGGGCCTTACTAGATGGGGACTTAATAATGACCTCCCATGCTTCTTCCAGGGTAAATTCTATTGATAATGGGAAAACCACCTCAGTCTCAGTGCTCTCAATATGGCAGCCAGAGCCATATAATTCACTAAAATGGTTAACCCAAAACAGATTTATTAATTACCACTCTAGAACTAATGTTGTTCACCACCGTCCAAAAAGCTTTGGGATTTTTCTGCCTAGAGGCCAGCACTAACTTCCCCCAGGAGGTCAACTGAATCTCCTTACGCCTTTGACGTAGAGCGGCCTTATATACTACTCTGCATTGTTAGACCTTAAGGCTTCTTCTTCAGGGCCTTACTTAAATCTGTGAAGGCCTTTCTACAGGGTGGATCAAACCATTTTACATCAAAATTCTTAGGGCGTCCCTTCGTAATAGCGAGTCTGAGCCCCTATGTATGACTGTTTTGAGACCGCAATTGTGGTTGCAAAACAGTCGCAGTATACCACCCTTCTCACAAAGGTGGTGAAGCACTTGCAAAAGAGATCCTTTGTGAATGCAGGGGAAAATATTTTTTAGGGGCAGGCAGTGGTCCCAGGGTCCACTACCTGCCCATAAAAAATTAAATGAAAACGTTAAAAAAAAAAAAATTCAAATGCATCCCGTTTTCCTTTATGGAAAATGGGCTGCATTTAAAAAAAAAAACTGCTTTATGTGAAAGCAGTCACAGAAATAGAGGTCTGCTGAGCCCAGCAGGCCACCATCCCTGGGAGGGCCAGCCATTCCCAATGGGGTCGCAAATTGTGAGTGCCTCATTAATATTCATGAGGCATGCAATTTGCGACCCCATTGGAAATCGCAAACAGTGTCTGAGACACTGTCCTACATCGTGATTTGCGACTCGCAAATTGCAACTCGCAATTTGCGAGTTGCAAATCACAATGGTCATACATCTGGCCCTATATTTATAAATATATATATATATATATATAATGTGATTATATAACAGTATGTTAATGTGAAATCGTTTTAATTGCATTAAAATCTTCATGTACGTTATTTTGAATTTCTCTGCCTAAAATCAAGACAAAACTAAATTTTTGAGTTTATAACTATGACAATTTGGCTCTTTCTACATCACAATGATGCCCTGGCTCATAAACACAAATATTAATGTATGTTTAGTGGTCTAAGCAATAGATGGAAACTTCTTTTACTGCTAACTAGTGATAACTTATTTTGGTATAATGTCTCTTTATTTATCCTGCTAGAGCTTCTCTTCTTTATATACTGACTTCCTTATTTGACCGGCTCATTCACAGTTCCATAATTACTGCTCACAGAACAAGAAGTCCTCCTTAGCACTTACATGATGATTTTGGTGTTTTGCTTCGGATGCTGCTTTAGGTTACGACCGTGACACTGTGAAGAGCAACGTCCGGCTGCTATTGGAAAATGCTGTCCGGAAACGCCTGATGGCTCACCGAAGGATTGGCTGCCTTTTGTCAGGTGAAAAGCCTCCCTACAAATGCAATTGTATTTGTGAAGCAATCGTTTAATATTGCACATCACATATCTACACTAATAGTGTATGCACGTTGTTTATTCCCAATACAGCAGCAAGTGCCAAAAGTGAAACTATCCAGTATTTTATTTACTCAGTCACAATTTGGTAAACTCGTTTTGCAGGTTTTTGGTGTTTGTGTAACAGTAGGCCAGGAAGATTGCTGGCAATTGTAGCAGCCAAAGAGATTCGTTACAAATTACAAAAGCAGCTGCGTCCACACTTTCCTGATAGTCCCGTCTATGTACTTTGGTGCAATTCCACCAGTACCAAGTTGCAACAGAAACTTCTGCTATAAAAGCAGAGTAAAGTATACAATCAGGGCGGGATTGGGAACCAACACCGGCCCTGGCAAAGTGCTCGGCCGCCCCCCTCCCTCCCCCGCGGGGGGTTGGGGGTGCCGCCGAGCTCTTTGCCAGGGCCGGTTTTCAGCCGATTTTGTTACAGGGCCGATTTTGCAGCTATGCTGCAAAAACGGCCCTGTAACAAAATCGGTCCCCAGGGTCCCAAAACCGGCCCCCACCCATGCGGCGCACCGGGGGATTGCCCATTGCCCGCTACGGCCAGTCCGGCCCTGTATACAATTTTCAAACTGGAATGCACCCATTGAATATTAGAAAGTAGAAAAGTGCTCATGGAGACACTAAACCCCAAAGATGATCACTTAGATCTCCAGTAAGTTCCAAAACGTCCTTACCTTTTATGTCATCCAGATTATGACCAGCCAATGCATGTGCTGTGCAGGTATTAGCTCGAGCTGCAAAAGAGATGTGTATATTCCATGGTTCTATTGTCCTTGGTTCCCACCTCGGATGTGAGTTCCCTCCATTTCCTGCGCCTCTTCTACACAATCTCTCCCCCCTCCATTGCGGTCTGCATGACGCCCCCCGACCCTACCGCTGCAGACCCCGTACAGCTGTCCAAGATCGTGGCAGCTGACTCCTTTCTTACTTTCTTACCTAGATATTCTTGCTTTTCTCTGTTCACATCCCCCTTGGACTCCAGATTTGCCCATGGTCTCGGGAGGCGGGACACCATAGAATAATATTTAGATTCCTAAATTCTCTTAAACTACTAGTAGTATTTGTTTAATTGTCGACTTTGCATTTGTTTCCCACATAGTTCTGAACATTCACAAGTGCAAATATTGGTTATTTGTAAATATGCTAAAGGTTATTAGCATGTCCCTTATGACATTAATCATGTGTAACACTACTGACACATCATCGTACATTACTATTTGTCTAACTAAATGGGTTAAACGTTTTTGAATAATACATCAAAACAAAAATCACACAATTTCACCATGCATCATAAATTTACATATATATATAATCATAAAACCATCATAAATAACAAGCATTGATAAATGCATTAGGTTTCGCCTATGTGATTAATAATAAGCTGTTTTTTGTTGTAAGTGGTAGCTTACTGACTAGTTGTACAATGTAAGTTACAGAAAGTTTGTTATAGTGTTATAACTTGATTATGTAAAAAACTCAGTATATTGTGCTGTTAGTAGTGGTATAGTGCGGGTAAGTAATAGCAACATTTTGAAAAGTGAAAGAGGGAAATAATAGAATGAATGGATGCAATAGTAATATTATGTGTTTAGAGGAGTTCTGACAAATTGGGTCCGGTGCTGTTGCACCATTCAAATCATGCCCCTAGTCCCTGCAAGATAACTGCATTTGTGACTGCCTGTTTAGTAGTAAAATATAGCAATATTTGGTGTTTAGTGGGGTGTCTAGAGCTGTTGGTCCTGGTGCTACTGCACCTGCTGCACCATTCAAATCACAACCCTCTTGCCTGCTAGATAAATGCTCTTGTGACTGTCTTGTTTAGTAGTAAAATTATGCAATAATCTGGGTTTAGTGGGCTGCCTGGAGTTTTTGGTCCCGAGCCAATCCACCTACTGCACTATTGAAATCATGACCCTATTGTCTGCAAGGTAACTTCACTTGTTTATTTGTAAAATATAGCATCTCTCTAGCATATTAACTTTATTGTTAATGTACAATGTTTATTACAACATTTAGAATTTGATCTAATGACCAATAGATTACGCTGAGAAAATCAATCCAATAATGCCGACAGAGTGCAAAGAAAAGTACAGAGGCATGAATAGGAAATGCCACACACGCTCTACGGCTATAGCATATGCCTTATACAGCAGCATATTGTTAGAAGCTGCCTGTCTTTTCCGTGGAAGAGATCTTATCTTGCCAGTGAATGGGGCCTAAACCGTGTAAACTGCTTTTGTAGACTTATTGTAAATGGCTGCAACCAAGCGAAGTTAACAAAAAAAAGTTCCATACAAAAGCGAATGAACACAGTAATTCAGTGATAGGAACTGATAAGAGCCCCCTTTTAAGATATATTAAATACAAGAGATTTCACAAGCGTAGTGCAAGCGCTGTTCGGGCGAAACCTTACAATGAAACTCATTGTTGGTAAAACCCGGAGAGAAAATGTATGCAAGAGCAAATTTTAAATTCAATTGAAAAAATAACCAGTTGATGGCAGTGTTGTCCAATTATTGTAATATTTAGAGAGAAAGTAACTGGGATATTCACACGGATGAAACACTAGTTACACTTCCTTGGCAGAGCTGGATTCTGCTGCTGCTGAGAGAGTTAATCAAAATTGTCAGGTTGTGTGAATCACAGAGAGAAGAATATGTTGTCTCGTAGTCTTTCTCTGTTGCTGGGATACTGGCAAGTGAGCTGCTATTAGAGAGCTGGCGTCATAGAGTTGAGTGTCCCTCGAGGCTGTCACAGAGCGCACACAGGTAGAGACTTCACTTAGGAGGCTTCACGCCCGTTAAGCCCCGATTAATGCTGGGATTTACTACCTACACGACAGTGAGGGGGTATTCCCACTACTTGCACTGTCCCTGGGGCCTAAGGAGGCACCCTATCTGTGGCAGTGCAGAAACCCTGTTTGGCTCGGGCCACAGGTGGTAAATTATGCTAGTGTTTGTTTTCCTTATTGGCTCAGAGGTTTAATTCCCTTCCAATTCTGGATACTGGGATATCGCCAGTCTGAGGCCTGTGCGGAAACAGGAAGACACAAGAGGCACTGCTTTCTTTTATTATGTAGTGATGTGCAGTCCCCTAGACTAGAGAAAGGTGCAGAATCCTGATTAAACAATGTAGCACTGTGAAAGCCCGAGGCCAACACTTGAACATTGGGTTCTTCTCACAAGTGGAACATATGAAACAGCAGGTGCAGAGATCCTCTGGTCTGCCTCTTATCTGCCATGGGAGATGAATGCCCACCTTTGCTTCTGTGCTGTCGGTTCAGGAGTCAGAATCCCCATCTCTCGCCTCTTGTGTTAATAAACACATATTTATTCTTTGATTAGGGGCCAAGCTTTCAGGTGTCTGTGTTTCCGCAAAGACGAGGACACGTGGTTGATATTTCACATTTATACGTGTAATCAAACGCAAATATGTGTGAACACCACCGTCTTGTGATGGCCGATGGCAGGTACCACAGGCTGTCTGCTGGGCTTAGTTACGACTAGGGCAAGTTGGCGTAATTCCACCGTTTGCAAAATGTAGCAGGTTCCGCAACACTCAGCGGAATTCTACGGAGTAGAACTCCGCCCACCCCTAGCTCTGGTGCTCTCACCCACGACAGGGGTGAGTAAGTGCACCAGTGAACTCCGTTCTGCCTTAGGCTGGCAGAGGTTTTTTCACCACACTCCCCATTAAGTGTCGAAACTCCACAAACTCTGCCCGCGGAGCGGAGTTCAGCACCCAACCTCACTCCTCCTTAAGGCCAGCGCTGCCTCTTATTTCATTTGATGTGTGTTCTTCTCTGTAAATCAGAAAATCTAAATTTGTCTAGGTATTTTGATGTTAAATCACAACTTTTTGAAAACACAGGGCTGATAGTTCATTAAGATCTTTATCTTTATTGCCAGTAAGGGCAGCAAAAAGTGAAGAACACATAGAAAGGGGGAATAAAACAAAACCAGAGACATATGAGAAACACTAGCAGACACAATAGGAAACCAACATTACTTCTCCAGTAACATCTCAACTCATCTGGCTATGGAACTGTCTTTTATTAACTTGTCTTTCTTGATGCAGGCAAATATAAAGGAAAAACAAGCATTAGCAAATCCAATAGGTCTGGCTTTTTATTTATGCAAGTGCTTGGTATTAGCTGGGAAAGTCTGTCTGTGTGTATGTGTGCATGCATGCATGTGTGTGTGTGTGGGTGGTTGTATGCAGGAAAGAGCCACTGAATGCAGGGTTTTTCGAGTTGGAGAAAGTGGGTGATTGTGAATGGATGAATTGGTGACTGACTGAACGCATGCATGGATGAATAGATAAGTGACAGGGCGTAGAAGCAACAGTAGCGGATGTGGAGAAAAGATCCTGCCATCAACATTGCTAACGCTATTTGTGCACTCACTCATCATCTCACTCTTTTATCTAACCATACTCTCATGGGTCCATCCAGCCATCCGTCTATCCACTGTCCTATTGATAGCTCAATTACCTCACCCAATCCATAATTATTCAGTCATCTTTCTGTCCACGCACCCAGTCACTCACCAGTTCATCCATGCATGCACTCACTCATTGTCCATTCCCTTATCCATTCCTTTGACCCACTTTCACATCCACCCAGTCAACATTCTGCGCAACTACACAAACAAAGCCACTAATGAAAAGCACTGTCATTTAAAAAAATTGACTTTACCAATGCTTGATTATTTCCAACATAAGCTGACTTTGGGCTAGACCTAAACAAGAATGGAAAATCCACAATATACTGCAACATCTCTGTGTGTGACTCACAAATAATAGTGAACTGTAAATAGGCATATGGAAGTGTAGTGGCTGCAAGAATACTTTAACCTAGCTAGAGATTACAACAGGTTTTGCCTCAAGATGGGGGACTTGCCGTGCACAGATTGACCACAGAGAGCATTCAGTCCAATTTGTATTCTCCTCTTTGGAGGCTAGCCTCTCAATGTTCCAGCTCAGGAAAGTGGGCACCTTTTTATAATCTTTGAGGTAAGGGGTAAAGCAATCTTTAGGGCTACACATGTCCTTAATGAAAGATAACCACTCTGTCTCCTCTAGTCATGTTGGTGTTCTGTTAATTTCTTTATTGCTTCTTTCTGATAGAAAGCTCATGTAGGTGCTGTAGAACCCAAGGTAGAAACATTAGTGGCATTCTAGTTGGTGGATTTTGTGCTGGGTAATATTCTGTGTAGTATGGTAGCGCTGCCCTCCTTCGAAAGAGTCACATATTTGGACACTGGGGATCCTCTCAGAGTTTGATTACTCTCCTCTCTCACACACCTGAGTGTGAATATTAGGCACAAAGGGTGGCAAATTCGAATTACAAATTCACCAGCTCATTTGCTAAAAATGTTGAAGCCAGTTTTATACGACTTTCTCTCCCTGCCAATTTGCAAGAGGCCTGTCTTGACTGTAGCTTCTGCAAATCTAAGCATATTTAAACACCTATGAGTACATTACATATAATACTGGTTAAATGATTATAATGACATTAGATAAAACAACTCACCTCTCCATTGCAAATCCGACACTTTGGCCTTCTCCGTCCCCTCTGTCAGCAAGTTCCACTAACACCCTTTACTAACAAAGACCTTCACTGCTTCTAGTGTAGACACTGACTTGCAGTCAGTCTCTGCTTGAAATGTGTTACTGTAGGGAAGCAGTACTTGAGGTTCACCCTTTATCTGATGGTCACATGACTTAGGTTGAGGGCAATCTGATAATTTGCTGATAGCTTTCGAGACTCTGTTAATGTGACAGCCTGCCATTTGCTTTCTGCTTCGCCATGCTTCAAAAAACTCAAAAAACAAAATACCATTGGTGTGGGCATCTGATGTGCAAGAATGCTTATTTGGTTCATGCGCATATTCTGATCTCCCCCTACTAATACCTCCTACATCAAGCTTTCCTGCTTGTCATCCCCATTCAATCTCAGTTCAGTAAAAACCCTTATGTGGTCCCACTCTAGCAACCAAAGAAGGGCTGTTGTTTCTCCAGACATTTGAAGAAATCAAAGCCAAAGCAGATGGCCTAGTCCAGTCTACTTTGGCCTGTAAGATACGCAAGGCCCACCCGTGGCTAGATGTATCTCACGAGTCACAGATATTATTTTACATTCGAGAGCCTGTCCTGTCCTCAGCCATGGTGCAGGCATATAACTGGTTAGTGGTGTCAGGGGAACAGTTGGAACAACGTTGGCAGAGCCACGCATGTTCCAATGATGCAAATAGGAGTAATATTAGGCTTAAGGGCAGTGGAAGGGGTTGGGGTAGTTTTAGGGACATCGTGGGGTCGAAGGGGGTCGGGTAGTGTAAGCTAAGGGTTAGGGATAGCATGGGGGTGGGACAGGGTCGGTTATTTGGACCTCAAGGCTGGGGGCGGCATGTAGGGAGTTTGTAGTTTAGGGCGGGGGAAGGGGGTCGCGACCTTAGCCACGCATACCCATTTACCATTCATGCCTTTACCACGAAATTGCGTACAATTGTGGTGTCATGATTAGTACTGTGGGACAGCACAAGCAGCTAGACCTCACTGTGCACAAAGTTCACACATCCCAGATGTCTTTTTAGTTAGAAAAGCTTGCTGCTTTTAGGTCACGGACAGCAACAATTGTCAACAAATTGCTTGCTGCCCATGTATCCTTTTATGTTGAAGAGCTCACCCATTCTGCGTCACGGAGCAGGCAGTCAATAGGGCGCTACCAGCAGGACCACCACAGAGATAGCACAGGCACTTAATTCCTAACAGCTCAATCATTCAATACTGAGTGGTGACTTGCAAAGGCTCACATCATTAAACACTTGTGGTAAGGAGCTCACAGACTCTTTTGTCCTGAGGCTTCCCCAAAAAGGCAAGCCCCACTCCCATGTAACCACTGCCAGCTATGGCTAAATCACAACTACGGTGCCACAGATAACAAAGCATACACTTCCAAAGATGTGACTTGCCATTGGCTGGTCTGACCTTGGGTGGTGTATGTTGTCTTGTGATTCTCCAGGCAGAAATAGCAGGTGGTTTTGAAATTGGATTGCGGTGCTCTTTCTTGAGCCTAACTGGACCACTTACATTACTTCGTGGTGTCATTTCATATATATATGTTTTTGTAATTCCTTTATACTTTTTAATGCTTTGTGTTGCTCTTTAGAAATATTGATCAGAAAAAGTTAATTTGAAGAGAACAATCCAGAACATTAGTTTCTTCTCTCATCTTTTCGACAGGTGGCTTGGATTCAAGTTTAGTGTCAGCACTTCTCATGAAACTTTCCAAAGAAACTGGCATTCATTACCCACTGCAAACCTTTGCAGTTGGAATGGAAGGTAGCCCAGACATATTAGCTGCTCGGAAGGTAAGTGATTAATTCCTTGCTGCTCTGACTATTGTAGGCTCTTGTTGCTGAGAATTTACTATGTTTTTGATGCAATCGACGGTCTCTCTGTTTATTTCTCTCTTTGTGTGCCAGCAGAAAGCTTGTGAGTGCACTTTTTGTAATCTTTGACCGTAATCGTGAATAGCAGTGAGTGAAATGTGAGGGAGAACAGCAGGGGTCTATCAAGATTATTTTTTAAAGCTTATGCAACACAATATTTACTTTGTCATGTTTTGCTTCTGATACATTGTACAGTTTGTAACCTTATTTTCAGTGAGCGGACCCCACCTTAATTGTCTTTACCGTTGATATTTAACCCCACTGGAGTGCACTTCTGCAAGCATTGAAATTTCTGTACATGTATATTTCTGTATATGAAAATGTATTCTGGTCACCTAGACAGATGGAGAAGACACAAAACAGCAAACTATGGGATAGTGAAATAGGGATTAAAGTGATTAATACTTTATTGTTCGATTAAAAAAAAAATCATTACAATGGCAATCGACAGTGCATTTATTCACACATTCGGTTAAAAAGAGGGATGTATAACAATAAATACTTAAAATTAAGACACCCACTAAAATATAATTGATTTCTCAATCCATTCTACTCATGTTAAGCAGGATTTGAAGGTGTCTTGAATTAGTGCAAACCTTTGTCCCTTGGTTGGTTCTCAATTGGGGGACAATAGTAAACAGATGAGCTTCAGTTTGATTAACAATGAGGGAAAACAAATGACTTTTTACGAGAATCCTACTAGCTGTTCCCCTGGGTTTGGCAACTCTTTTTATAAATAGGACAAAACAATAGAAAAGATAAAATGTGCTGTGAGGTCACAGAGAATGCAAGCCTCTGAGTGAACAGCTGGGAATGCCTGTCAAAGCTGCTAACTGTGGGGTCAATGGGCTATACCGGTTATGATCTAATCGAAATGCTGGTTAGGAAGGGGCCAGTGCTGGATTACAGGTGTCGACGAGCCGATCCTCTGACTTGCTGAACCTTTTTGCTGCTCTTATAACAAACTTGGCAAACCGAATATTAAGCACCGAATTGTCTGGGTTGAAGGATGCGATAATGGTTTGTCAACAAGAGTGGACACTGAGTTTCTTCCATTCTCCCCGTAAGTGAGCCCTACATTCCTTGAGCAGTGCTGGGCAGTGGCATACCACATGTTCAAGTGATTACTTGCTGGATTCACAACCCCTGCACATTGTATTGTCATTTAGGTGACGCCAACTGGGTAGATGGTAAAGAAAAGGCCACTCCCCCAACCTGATGAACATAAATCTTTTTTTCCAGAAGGCTGCATAGTTGCAAGACAGATATGGGGCCTTTGGACCTGGCTTAAACTGGGTTATAATCGACCAGGCATGTTTACGTTTTGCCACTTGTGCTCTGTCCGAATGGAATGACCAGAGATGCACGCTCTTCTTAATGTATGTTTTGAGGACCTGCTGAGGTGGATTAATGTCCCAAAATTCTTGTGCTTATTAAAGGTGCAGGGAATCTTCTAGATGTAGGCGATGTTTTTGCCCCAGTTGACTGGTGGTTATTTCCCACCACAGCAGTGCCTCCAAGCCGCCTGCTCTAGTTGTTTGTAGTTTGTTACATAGTTTGAGAAAGGCATCGGCCCCTACGGCCTGCTGGTCTAGGAGGCCGAGCTCAAGTCTACACTGGGCAGGAGATGAGGTTTTTGGTTAACTCAGTGCTTGCTTATAAACTCTTTCTGTTAGTTTGTTCAACAGACTGGAGTCTTTTCCCAGCATAATATCCTGTCCATAGGATAAAGAGGTGTACATTTTTGCCTTCATAGCTGTTATTAGTGGAGACAAGCTTGGGCCGGATAGCCGCTTTGCTAGCTTTGTAAATGCTACCTTCAGCATCAATGCTTTATCGCCAACCTCTTGCTGTTGTTTTAAAAAAGCACACCTCGTATCTATGTGGACCCTTTGGTATTTATAGGAGGATCCCCTTTCAATGCTCTTACCATTGTAGAGCCATCCTCCTTGTTTGTGAATGTTTAGATGTTAAGCTGGTCAAGCAGCCGCTGTAAGCCTACCCTTGTATGGCTAAACAGTACTAGATCGTCTGCGTACAGCAGGTTGCTCACCCGAATGCCACAAACATTTTTGGTGGGGGGTGGCAGTTAATGTCGTTGAAAAATTGTGATAAATCCGAGATGAAGAGGTTAAAAAGTAAGGGGGCCAGCACACCCCTTGTTTTACTCCACTCGATGTTTGTATTTTCCTAGAGATGTGAGCTCCCTCTCCCAGTTTTATACGGATCCATGTGCTTGTATGGAGCTGGATGATGGCCTCCAGTAGAGGACGGGGAATCCCCCATTTCTGTAGCTTGGACCACAATAATCCCCTTGGCATGTGGTTGAACGCTGCCTTAAATTCAACAAAGCAGCAGTGAATTTAGGATCTTGATGCTGCTGCTTTGTCTGTCAAACTGATATTGCAAGTAGATTGTTTGGAGTTCCTGATTTTGCCACATATCCTGTCTGATAGAAGGGGACTAGTTTTTTCTGTGTAACCCACAGTGACAGGTCTTCCAACAGCAGACTGGCTTAGTACTTGGCTTCAACGTCCAGGAGGGCTATCAACCTATAGTTTGTTGGGTAAGATCTTGTACCACCTTTATAGATTGGCTGTATGATAGCCCCACGCGAGGACTGTGGTATCAATGAAGTGGTCTGGCAATAATCGAACATGGATGCTAAATGTTCGGCCCAGAACTCTGTATCCTGCTTATGCAGGACATGGGGTACTCCATTTGGCCCAGGTGCCCCGTCAGAGCTGCCTTTGATTGTAATTTTTGCCGTTCGAATTATCAGTGCTTCTGGAGCTTTGTTGGCCTGTTGATGTGACTCCCATTGCTGAGAGGGGGTTTTGTTGTCTGTTTTTGATGGTGTCCGAATGGTCCTGTCCGGGGATTGCTCAGTTACTACGGCAGGGGTTGTACCCATTAGGGGTTGCAATTGACTTGTATTAATCAAGGGGCCCATTTTTATCAAGTTAGCTGGTACATCGTCTTCCTTTTCAGTAGCTTCAAAGTGAGTCATTAGGAAAGATGCCCACTCTTCTTCTGGGATGTTTGTTCTGCTTTTTCCCCTTTGACCATGCATTCTCCTGTTCACGAGGGACCAGAAAGGCTTTGTATTCAAGTTTTTGCTTGCATGAACTAATTTTGTCCAGAACTGATCAGAACGTTTTCGTTTCTCCAAGGACACTGCTTGCCAGACTGCTTTTTGTGCATGCTTATAGTTGTTAAATAGTATTTCAGCCCCCGGGCACCTCCGAACTCATCTTAATGCAGCGTTGCATATGTTTTTCAATTTCTTGATGAAGCTGCAATGACACTATGATTCCCTCTATTAAATTGTTGAGCAGTGTTGCCAATTTTTTTTAAACAATTGGCAGGTAAAAGTCACCCATGATGTCGTTGCTGAAATGTCATCAATGCTCCTCACGCCTAGAAGGGCTCTATGTACTATCATAATAATCGGTATGGAGAAATGTGTCCATTTTAACCTTTTTAGGTTCTCCGTGTAGATTCCACAGGTTGTCAAGCTCGTCATGGCATATTGTGCTATGCAGGAATACAGAGTAATTACTTGTGGGTGATGGTCGCTATCCCCCGTGCGACAAAGTTTTAATTCTCTATCAAAAGGAGCATTTCCCTGTTACAGATAGTATAGTCAAGGAAAGAGTTAGTATGTCCATTTGTTCTTGTCCAGTTTGGTAGTTTGTCCTGGGTGAAGCGACCGTTCAGGATTATGTAGCCCATACTGGCGAGTCGTAGTACCATATATTCACCGATCTTGCTGTGCTTGTTGCCACTGGGCTTTGTATGTTCTGTGATGTATTGGGCTCTGCCTGGGCATGTTTCATCGTAATCTTCCGGAAGGTCTTGGAAAAGATTAGTATTATAATCTGCTGAGATCAAACAAGCTGTACTACCATGGTTGCTTAATAAGCCGCACATGATGCACGTTAGGTGGTCAAACTTGTACCTTTTCTCCCAGGCACTTGGGGTGATATGCAAGTTTATCAGCAGCAGTTGTTTATTACATTTCTAGTTTCTAATCCTTACACCAGTGATCCAGTCCTCTTCAAATGAAAGCCGGACAATCGTTGCTTTTAACTTGCCGGAGCCATAGATCGATAGCCCGCCCCTTGGTCTACTGAACTTATGAGTTCTTGTGGCGGCAGGGGTGTGGAATTTAATAAAATATCTACTTGTCCATGGGGCAGGTTGCTTCATAAATCTACTTGTCCTGTAACTAAATACACGTGTCCCATTGGTGCCATGTAGCGTGGCGACAAATTATGGCAGCAATCTCATTATATAAGAGCTCTGATATGGCCTCTCTGATTATGCCAGGGCTCATACCATATTGGTGTTTGAAAACCTGCAATCCCTTTATGTTGCCGCAAATCTACATACTGGAGCTAAAGGTAGTGGTAAGCAATAGTTCCAAGGTTAGAATGCCCTTTTGAGTCTGTGTAAAACTACTAACTTGCATGTTTTAAGGGTTTCCAACAACTCTTCTCTAATCTTTTCCCATACTGAAGTGTTGTAAATTTACTCCTGACAATAGCAGACATAAACCTTCTTCCAGAGTTGGGGAAAAAAGTGGTTGGAGGGAAAGTGAACTTGCAAGCACTCAGATTTTCGCATGAGCAAATCTACACATGCATTTTTGTTCATGCTAAAATGCAGTTCCCAAATATTTTATAAGAGTACTATTTCTTGTCCTAATTCTGTAAATTCTTAGTAATCCACAAAAGCTGTATAGCTGCACTTAATGTAAGGACATATACCATGGGTGCACTTTTGAGACGGTCTGTAATAATTGAATCCCTGATTTAGTATGGCGTTGACATTGACCTTTTGTGTTTATTAAAATTCTGACTCTCTGTATCGGCTGACTTCACTGTGAGTGACAGCATTCTGCTCTTTCACAAGGAGCATATTGCCACAGAAAGTAGTTTTGTTCAGTGCCAGTAACTACTGTGGCAGTGCGTGCTTTTTGAGACCAAAAACAATTCTTGATTTTGCCAATGTTTGTTATAATGGTGAGGGCCTTGCAGCTCCTACACCAATAAGGTTTTACAAAAACCATGCCAAAACAAGTCACACATTGACAAAACTAAAAAGCTGGCCATCAATTTCAGACCTACTGGCTTTGCCAATGCTTGTTTTTTTGTTTCCCATAATCTTCTTGAAACTGGTTACACTGATTTTCCATTATGAATATTTTTAGGAAATACTGCCATGCATTAAGACATGTTACTAAATGATGCTGCAAAGAAATGGTACCTGAAATTTTACAGTAGTTTAGCAAAATGTTTTTTCCTTGCTTTCATTTTTTTATGAACATTTTATTTTGAAAGCAAAGAATAATCAATCTTGCTTTCAAGCTTCTGCAAATATTTGCATCAAATCAGAAAGCATTCTGAGAACATTATACATAGCCTCATGTTGCTAAACTTTGAAAACGTGTACGCACATTTTTATACTGGAACCACTGTCAGTAATGCAGCCAGAGCTTACAAATTTACTTAGAGCAATCACCCTAATAATTAAATCTTTCAATGAATGAACCATAAATACAAGTTTGAACAGCATTAACATATTGACAAAAATATTAACTTAACTGCAGACAGTGCACTTCCCTGATCTATAATGTGGTACTGTAAACTGGCAGCCAAAGGGTTTGTGCTGCAGGGGGTTGGGCCTACTTGTCCCAAGGACAAAATATACATGAAAACTTGTTGCCCTTGACCCCAAACAATATGTCCTGGGCGTCGGGCTATAGGAATTCCACATCCCTGGGTGGGAATCCTGTATTCTAAATAGCCCTCTAATGGAAGGCTTGCCTTGGTCCATACTAGCCCTCTAATGGAAGGCTTGCCTCGGTCCATACTTTCTGAAGTATGACCTTGTGATTCTTTAAGAACATTATCACGTCATGGGCCTGGATTTTCGGGGTAAGGCCATCGATGTTCCAAAAGCACACTGATAGTCCGGACGTTTTGGCGTTGACTGCTGTTTGAACGCTATTTCAGTCGTGACTTCCTCTAGATAGGGCTACTCGCAGCCAAGCCCAGTCATCTTTCGGATGATTTGGCATCTCTATTGTTTGGGCTTTGCTTCCTGTTGTGGCTCGGTCTAAGGCGTTTGTTAATATTTAAAATTAAGGATTACTGATGTTATTAGAGGTAACAAAAGGCTTTGCTAATACCGTCGGATACCCTTGGTCTTTCTGGGCAATTATTTTGATACCACATCTCTTAAATTGCTCGGATCTTGATAAAACCAGCTTCTTGATTGCTACTGATGCCAATGTAATTAGTGTAGGTTCAGTGATTTGTTGGCCTTTAGGGGATATCAATTCTATTTCTGCTATATCATCAGATTCCAGTTTAATTTAACAACTAAGGAATGTTCTCTCTGTTTAAGATGTCATGCCTTGAGAGGGATACTGTGGAATAAAAAGCAATTTAGATGTTTGATTTGTAGTAAGCAGATCCTGTCCTAGGTCTATGTTGTTGCTCCTGTCCCCTGTGTGGACTGGTTCATTCCTGTTTAGGCTGTTGTTACTCCTTGCTTGTGCTCGTCGAGATGACCGTAATGCTGTTGAGTCGCTTATTGGGGACTTCTTTGCGTACTTTCGCAGTACCCAGGGCTTTTGCGATTGTTATCCAAATGCTTTCTTTTCCTCCTGACCTTGGATCATCGCTGTGCTGCTCTGTAGCTACTTTTCTTTGCTTCACTGTAATTGTATTTACTTTGTCTATGTTGGATACTGAAACTCCTAATCCGCTAGCTGAGGGCATGGGGTATAATGTTAACACAGGTTCCTTACTTGGCTCTACTAGGGTTGGAGTTTGTTGTTTCTCCCGTGGGCCTTCTCCAATGTGCACAGGGGTTTGTCTAGGTTTGTTGCAGTAGCCTAATGCCTGTGACATTTTACCTGTGTGACCAACCGCTGCCTTAGGAGTCGGCATTATAGTTGGTTGAAGTATAGCAGAAGAACTACTTTCACTACCCGTCGAGCCAGTTTGTATTTTGCTTTTATGGGTTAAAAAGGAGTTACTGTTTGTTTTCCTCTTACTCAGGTGTCGCTTTTGCAGTGATTTGTTTATAGTTCAGTTATCTGGTCTGGTGTCCCCATTGCCCAGTGATGTCATTATCTTTGGCGAGGTTGATGGTTCAACCCTCAGCTCTGTTTGATCCGAATTATTTATCTTGGTTTGTGAGAAATGTCTTCACTTAGTAGATACTGATTGATGAACAGGTGACGGGGCAACCACCATGACTTCTTTAGGGGATATGTTAGCCCTCAACCGGTAACTTTATTTCCTGGACTAATTTCTTACTTTATGTTATGTGCTTTTAAGACAGTCTGGATCGGTGTGATGTAAATGATGAGTCCTGTGATCCTACGGGTAATTTTCTGATTTCTGTCAGGGCCATGGTGAGGAACGAAGGAAGATAAGACAAACTGTTTATTATTGGGGAGCACCAGCATACTGAGTGTGCCAAATTTGTTTGCTCTATTGTTATCAATTTGTTAAGGCTTTCCAGTTTGCTGTCTGTCCCTGCAGTGTACACTGCAAGTACGTTTCAAAGATCGACCTGAAGATCTAGTTTGTCCAAGTGAAAATTTAATGCGGTTGTGGATTGTAGGGTTTGCAAGAGTGGGGCCAGATTGAATTCGGCTCATCCACCACCATTTCGGGGTTTCATGTATACTTGTGATCCTGTTGGAATCTGCTTGAAAGAAAGATAGATCCAGTAGGGAGCGGTTGTTTGGCTCTCCTAGCATCCTACTGGGATAGTCGTGTTTGTCCAGGTCTGGTGGGTCGTTGGTGTGAGACGTTTTATATTTCCGGGCGAGAGCCTGGTCAAATGTGTTGCTGGGGGACTGGGGATATTATTGTTACCGGGAGGTTGCGTATTGTTAGTGTAAGGATTATTGGTTTCCTTGAGCGGTGAAAGCCTCAGGTTAATGGGTGAGCCGTCACTTGAGATGGTGATTGGAGAGGAGTTCTGTATATTAAGACTGTGTCGGAATGTTAACTGACGATTAATTTCATCGTTGTCTGAATGACTGACCTCGACTTAAAATTTGCAGGAATAGGAGGCTCGTCTACCTTGCGTGGGCCACCTGAGTGTGCACCAACCTTGCGTGGGCCACCTGAGTGTGTGGATGAGCATGAATCATGGCTTGAAAAGTTATTTGCACAGGTTCACCTGCCTGAGAGTCTTGGCAGGGTTGTATGGACAAAATCATCTTTTTGATGGAGCCATTTGTCGCTGTGGATTTTATGCAACAGTTCTTGAAGTAGTCTCTTTCGAGCTCCACTGAACTTTCTACTAGCGAGTCGTCCAGTTTAGGTAGCTGATCTTGTGATGTTGGGATTTCTTCCACTGTTGTGTAACCGGAAGGGTGTAAACTTGTTCTGAGGGCAAGTATGAGGTAGCTGGAGATCGGGCGTGGAATTCTTTTGCTGGGGTTATTCGTTCCATATCCGTGGGCTTTTTGATATTTTCCTTATTATGCTTCCTGCGTTTTTTCACTGTTTCTTTCCTTAGTCTTGACCTCATCATACTGTGGTTATGGGTCGCTGAAGTTACACACGCCTCTTCTTCCTCTTATCGATACTCTCCGCAGTTAGTGAATGGGGTTGCACTGCTCATGCACTCCCATTTCTTTGCCCGTTTTACAACTCTTTACCACCCGTGGGCAGGAGTTCATCCGCCTTCCCACTCGTTGATGGCTTTTCCTTCGAACCATTATATGTATAAATATACGGAGGCGTTGTCTATCTTGGATATAGTCCTACAATGCCCGGTGTGCATTGGGTGGTGGGAGGCAGTAGGAGGTTAAGGTAGGTGGGGAACCGGGGCACCAGCAATGCCCAGGCCGGTTTTCTTGCTTCCCACCAGTCTATACCCCTGCCTTTCTGGGGTACACACTGTCAAGGGCATTCAGTCTGCTTAATTTGGCCACCTCATGGCCTTGCATCCCTCCAAATGCCCTGCGAGTGCCCGCACCTGCACCCTTCTCTACCGCTCAGCAGCCTGTGCCCTTGGGAATCACCTCTATTGCCTTTGACCAGTGCCCATTGAGTGCTGGCTCACCTCTTAGTTCCATGTAGATCCTTCTGGGGTCGGTCACAGGCTGTGCGAGGGTCAAAGGCAGCCTTGGTGCCCAGGCTGATGCAGGAGAGAAGGGGGCAGAGAGAGGTAGGCAGGGAAGCGGATACCAACTGCACTGGCCTAATGCCAGCCGCCTCCGCAGAAAGACGCTGACTTAGCAAATGTAGTTGGGAATCGGACTTGCAAATGCTGCTCCCCTCGTGTTTTTTGGGTTACTTCCTTCCCAGATTTGCTGGGACACTAAACAAGTCATACTTGGTGTGAGAACATGGATTATTAGGGTGGATGATAGTCCACTACAGGAAAGGATGTGGCTTAATGGGAGAGGATGTGGCTAAACAGCCAGAGGTGCCAATTTCGGAGCTGGGGGTCCAGGTTTGAGTCTCGGCGTCGGTTCAACATCCTGTGTTTCTGGGCCAATCACTTAATCTCCCTGTGCCTATGGACAACGCCTTGATACCCTCTCGGGTAATAAGCCACACTTTACAAATGATTTGACAATCATTCCAATACAAGTAATATTCTTGCTAGGTCTAGTAAAGTTTTGCAGTAATTTAAACCCAAGCTCAAGCTTTAGTAGCTATGTCACGGAGAAGAGAGACTTAACTTAAGAAAATGTGTAAAGCTTTTAGAAGTAGCAAAACACTTAAAAAGATGAAAACAAAACACAATAAATATTCCACTTCAATTCATAAAACTAGAGATAAAGAATGACTATATTTAAATGAACAAGTTATCACCAAAAAGACAAAAATCCGGTAAGGGGAACTGGAAATATGAATTTTTCAAGTTTTAAATAAAAATAGCATCAACAAGTGTTAACCGCCAACCACGGTTATCTAGATGAGCTTGATCGGTACCTAGGGGCAAGTTAAGGCCAACTGCGATACCAGATTTGCCTCAGTTTGAAGTTTTACCTTCTGACTTAAGGCCTGATATTGAATTTGGTGGTCGAGCAGTCCTCCACCAAGGCAATGGAGTAAACTACTTCCTTGCCCTGGTCTGGTCCTGACAACCAAATTTTGAAATGTCCATGGGCCAGTGGACATTTCAAGCAATGGCCGTCAAAGCAGTTCTGGCCAGTGTATTGTAAATTTGCCAAATGACCCTGTCTCAGATGACGGAGCTTAACAACAAAATTACAGTTTTTTTTATTTTAAAAAACAACCCCAAAGCGGGATTTTGTTTTTTGAAAATAAAAAAACCCCACCGTGTATGTCCACCTTTCTAAATTAGGTGGGCGACATGCAGGACAACCTCCGATGACTCTTACACCATCATACCGTCGGAGGAGTATAACCACTGCAGGGATGGAGTAGTCTCTGCCATCGTTAAACCAAAGGTCCACCTGTAGGTGGATTATTATAGTGGCGGAAAAGGTACTATGTTGCTATTTTGATGGTCTACCCTTTCTGCCAACATATAAATCATCCCCTTAGTCTCTGAAATGGAAGTCGAAAATCCCCAGTGAGGCGAAGCAGCAAGCTGTGGGCGAAATAGGTTTCAGTAGGCCGGTGAAACCATTGACTTTTGGCAGGTAAGCTCAGAGCAGGACATATTCAAAATGTGTGCACATGGAAGGTCCCTCACCAGCAGGATACTTTTGGTGCCTTCGCCAAGGAAAGATTGATACCTTCCGGCTTAGTCACTTTTTCTGATTTCAGATTTCTCATGCGGAGTAAGACTGTGAGCTGTAGCCGAACAAGACTTCATGGGGCCAGATACATTTTCAATGACTTCTCACTGAAACGGATTTGGTGCTGCGCAAAAGCCCACAGCTTCCGTAACCTGAATATTTGGTCCAGCAGCAGCAAGTTTGTCCCGGTCTCCTAACACAAAGTTCTTCAAACAAAAAATAAACGATTATAAGTCCCAGATTTTAGGGCTAGGAAGGAGGAATACACTTTTCCAAGGGCCCTAGCACCATAGCGACACCACTTAGGGGTCTGGACCAGCAGGATCCAAGGCAGATCCAATTGGAACAGGTCTAGGAGTCTCTTCATTAAAGTGGATATTTTATAGCTTTTGTGTCCCAGTCAGCCAACTGACCCTTGAAGTCAACATCTTGGTCCTGGGTACAAGTGGGAGTACATCCAGGTCATAGGCTCACAGGTCACAACAGCAGGTTTAGGCATCTATCTTCCACAGGTCCAGCAGTATTCTGAACAGAGTATTGGGTGTACCATATTTATGCCCAGTGGCAGCTGGTGGTTGGGGGACATTTCAGGCCACTCTCTAACCAGTGCGATAAAAGTTCCCAGTGGTCATCCCTACCCACTTTTGCAGTATTTCCTGTGTGTTGTACTGTAAACTATCCCACTATGCCCTTCTCTATCTGAAACCAACATGGCAAAACCTTTTCTGCCCTGTGCAGAGTTCCCTGTGCCTATCCAGAAGGGAGGCTATTTTGGGTGCTCGTGTGGTTTCTTCAAACCAGGTCTGGGAGTAGCTCCTCTCCCACTAGGAATGGTGACTGGCTGGCTAGAGGAACGATACAAGGGGCAGGACCATGTGTGAACTCCATGTACCAGTGACAGGCTAGGCAACCTTTGAAAGTTAATTAACTTCCTGGCCATAGCCTAGATGGGCATCCTGCTAGGGGAAGATAAGCCCTCTTCCTTTGTCGAAGCTCTGAGAGCCACTTCAGAACTGACCAAGGAGCCATTCAGCTCCTGGGTGACAGTGAATACTGGCAACAAGGCACATTTAGGTCAGGCAGAAAAATGACGACTTTATAAAAGTACAATTTTCAAAATAGTATAAAGTCCGACTTGACCATTATATTCAATTTTAATTTACTATTAAAATGGAACCTTGAATCCTTTTTCTAGCTACTTCTCACTCCCAAACTGAATTTAAGTATTATAAGGTGTTACTGTGTAACCCAAAGCTCTCATAAGAAAGGGCCAGGCTTCTCACAATCAAAATTACTTGTGTGGTTTTTCACTGTCAGGGCATGTGAAACACAAAATATACATATCCTACTTTTTAAACATCATGCACCCTGCCCTATGGGCATTTAGGGCCTACCTAAGGGTGACTTATAAGAATTGATGGGACGGTTTAAGCCTATCAAAGGGTTTATTTTTCTAGGCTGAATAAAAGTTTTAAAACTGCATACCCAGGCTATAGGGGCTGGACAGGACACATGCTTTACATTGTCACTTTGGTGGTGGCACAATAAGTAGTGCAGTCCATTAATGACATTTAACTTACAAGCCCTGGGTACATTTGGGACTATAAACTAGGGACTTCTAGTTATGCTAAATAGGCCAATTAGTTATATGGCAATTCAACGTGTTTTAGGGGTCAGAACATGTGTACTGGGCACTGAACCGAAATGCACCAGTGTGCAGATTCCAAAAGCCAGCAGACAAATCTAGCAACAAGTGAGGGTTACCATGCAAAATTGGGGCATTTTCCTACACTTGGCAATGATCAGTACATAAGACTTCATTTCCCTCTATGCTACCAAGAGATTGTTTTCAGATCAAGCAGCACAATCCCTGGTCAGCTAGGAAATCTCACTTTTAAATCAAGATATGATAAACTGATGACGTTTTACCCAAACATCTCTTGAAAACCACCTTGCTGCCTTTCATCGTAACACACTGTTTCACACTTATTTCTTTTTTATATGTAAATTTAGAGAAAACTGGTCTGTGTATTTAGAGTTTCCCTCCTGCAGACGAACAACAGATTGCTGACAAGACAACAAAGTCGCAGTTAGTGAGTGAGCTTGCATGCTTCAGATGTCTGTGAGCAGCTACAAGATGGAAGCTGCCCAGCTATACAGATGTGCAGGCTAGCGGAAACTGGGCATGCAACCCGTAAGTTTGTAAATGGCACACCTGACATGTTTTGTGTAGCTGCCATTCATTTTGAGTTCCACTTGCTGTTCCCTCTTACACCATGTCGTCTTATTTAGAGTAGCCCTGGGCAGAATTTCGATTACGCCGGAGAAATTTTGGTATTTCCACGTTACTCTTTGATGCAGAATTACTGATAATTACAGGACTACTCTTCCCAACGTAAGTAAGAGTGATTTTGGGGCGAAAATCCTACTATGAGGACAGCTTTACTATTAGTATTCTTCTGCATTTAGAGATGTTTCTTTGCATCTAAAATAGAAAATAGCTCTAAATTATGGTAATAGGGTGGGGAGGAAATCCTTCCCCATGAGCACATTAGCGAAAGGTTGCTCCTACTTGCTATTTGTGTTCTGTTTTATTAAGCGCTATTTCTTAGCACAAATGCATCCTTGTGTCCATTTTGGATTGTTTTGCATAATTTAAGCGTAATCTTCGCTGACATAATTTGGCTTCCTGCCAAAAATGGACCAAAACATGCTTATGATGGAAGAAATTATAACAATCCAGTCCCGGAAAGTGAACAAAGGACTTCTACAAACATACATGAATGTTAGAGTTATGGTAAATAGACAAAGAAAGTGTACTCTATTTCATAGCATGTAACATGACTGTCCCCTACATCCTTCCACATGTGACTGCATCAATGATGCTACACTATTACTTAAAACGGTCTTCAGTTAATTGAAGTGAAGTATAGGAAGTCATTCACAACAAATCCTAGCATCTCACAAGACCCTCAGTCCTCACCCAAGTATGAATACCAGTGGTTCTGGTATATGCAGCAAGAATACAATAAAGCTGGAATTCTAATTAACTGGTATTTCACCAACTATGAAAAATACAAAACACAACTTCTTCAACTAGGTGCTGCCTGAAGCGGGAACATTACTCAAAAAGTACCTGTCAATTCTTATCTCAGTTTCACAGTGTCCTAAATTCCACCGTCAATATCTAAGACCCTCGAAATCACCATGGAACTAGGCAGATTATATTTTTCAGTCATCACTCGGACTGGAGGTCATCAGTGTGGATTATCTAATAGCTGCACCCCTCTAACCCTCAAGACAAATATTTGGCTTGTATAGCACCCCGTGGTTGACCCTACAAGCAGCTGTGCCGTAGCACACTCTGCAGATTTGGAAAAAGTCTCATGCTCAGCCCTGAGTTATTATCCCATGGCAATAAATTAATTTCCTTAATAAAGTGGGAAATCTGCACTTATAGATTTCGAACCTCGCCAGGATGCAAATTTCTGACTGTTTGGAATTCACATTTCATTCCACGTTACCACTGGTAGCCTGCGCCTTTTGTAGCCTTTCACTAATTCTGAAAGTGTTTAAAAAAAGGTTTCCATGCCAAACTATACCCTTATATATTTTTGTATATAAAACAAGGGTGGAAGTTCAAATGTACTTGCTAACTTTTTTCACTTTACAGGGAAACCCTTTTTCATTGTAGAAAAATCCTTTCCCATTCATCCCCACCAGTTTGAGGGAGTTCCCTTCTCTTTATCACTGTGAAAATAGACTTCCATTGTGTATATTTTACAGCGTAGGAGGGTATTGTAACATGGTTTGTTAATAACCAGAAATGTATAAGTTTCTGAGCGTACACATGCCTACCAGGCATTCATCCCTGAACACGCTCTCTACACCTCGACGAGGAGAGTCACTCACACAGAATTCTTGGTGTGAGTAGATCATGTTATGAGTACAAATCTTACTATGCAAAAGTCATTTTGCACTTGTAAACACAGTTATCTGACAGTGTAAACCATGAAAAACTATTTAAAACTAAGGCAAAATCTTGGCTAACAATAGTATTACTGTGCTCACACTAGTAGGAAGACAACCAGTTTTCAGGTAAATAAGAAAGGCCCATGTGTGGAATATTTATTCTTGTTGTTTAAAGTTGGTTCAGGGTTGTGAAGGTATTAGATTGTCTTTCCAGAGATAAAGATAACAGTATCTGCATTGCCCAAACTGATACCAGGACTGCCATGTAACTCTGAACCACTGGAAGAAATTTGGAATACAATGCTATCTTGAATTCAACTAAAGAAAACTTCACACATCTTGTAAAAGCTCTTTGGCCTACCAGACTGGAGCAAAACGTGTGTCAGCTACATCCAGAAACCGAACTAACCCAGATAGTCAGGATTTGCATTGGAATCTTAGTTATGTATCATGAACAACACAATTGGAAGTCATTTAGTCATTTGAACTCAGAGACTCTCAAAAGATCGTGCATGGGGAAGGTTCAAACAGTAAGTCTTACCAAGAAGAGTATTACTGTGACAAGTAAAACCTCTGTGTCTGGAAGGAGAGGTGAAAATTTGCTTGATGTGGTTTAGGAAAATCTAGGAAAATATCCTTATTTAAATTGGATAAAGGTAAGTAATTAGTGTGGAAAAGCTGGTATATACAAAAAGTTTTATTATGACCTTTTTGAACACCCAAATTAAGCATGGCTACTGGCTGCCTACATTAAGAAATTGAAGACCTCCATCTCAAATGAAACATTGTTTCCCTTCTTCTAGATCAGGGGTCTCCAACCTTTTCTTTTGTGAGAGCTACTTCTGCTCAAGGGAAGACTTTCAGAGCTACTAGCATATTTTATCTCTGTAATATACGTGTTCATATTACACTATGTCCGCCATAAACAGGACTACCAATAGTGACCAATAAGCATTCCAGGCATAGGAGTAAGTCTCCTCAACTCACACTCTACTGTCAATAGACAAATTTAATGTGTTTTAGAATTGCAATATTTTGTCTTTGTTAGCATATTAGTTATTAAAAATGCACATATTTTCCCATCAAATACCACCTTTCTCTTTTAGGCAAGCAAACTCAATTTTCCAGAACAAAACCTTTTTCAGAAAAAATAAAAATGTTGTCTTGAAAAAACAGTTTTCATTTAAAAAAATAAATAAATACAAAGTGCCCAAACATAAATGCATCATTTTCACCGAGCACTACCATGTAAAAATTCCTCACATGGACAGATTAAGCTTCAAATACTCCGGTCTTACAATCATAGACCATAAGTGGTCACCATAACACAAACAATGCCTGTTTTATGCTAATATTAAAACCACAATTGTCCCAAAGCTACCACTATGCTAAGGCTGGACGCCAGACGATCCAGGGTCCCCATCCTATACCAGTCATGGCCATTATTATGCAAGAAGCTGTCACCATTCTGCCAGAGATGGCTAAAAGTATGCCGGTCATGCTCTTAATATGTGAATTGTGGTAGCCAGTATAGTCTAGCTTGACAAAAGGTGACCAAGGATGGTCATTATTCTGCTATTGGCACTATTATGCCATGCACTGACACAATCGCACCAAAGATAAAACCCTTGACTTTAGACATGGCTTCCGGGAAACAACACTGTTTATTCGGGAGGGGCACAATGTCAGACAGAAACACACATAAATAAATGCAGATAAGGTTCTTAATTTTCTCTACCCTGGATCCATACCCTGCTCTTATCAGCTCCTGGGCTAATCATGCTCCCAATTAACACATTTTCACTCTGGTACCTGCAGTTACACAGTTTGATTGGCCAGCACTGGTAACTGCTGGCACTCTTCTTTGTTGGTGCATTGTTTGCACATGTGGTGCAACTGATAGACCAGTACATTTAACATGGTCAATCTCGTTGTGACTTAGTTAGATTTAAAGTGGAGACAGATGGTCATTTGGCAGACCCTATAAGCCAACACAGTGCATGTTTGAGTGTTATCATAAGACCCTATGATTGATTTGGCTGGTTGTCACTCTAATGGTCTTGAAATGAGCATTGCTGCTTTGTTTAATGTGCACAGACTGGGATTGGCTTAGCTTCACCTCTGAGAGCTACTTTGAGGGTGCTAGTGAGCTACCAGTAGCTCCCGAGCTACTCGTTGGAGACCCCTGTTCTAGATGTAAGGCTATGCTGCAATGGATAATAATGAAATGTTAAATGATTAAAGCGTCATCATTTGAAACACGATAGAAATAAAACGATTGTCAATCTAAATCCTACAAGGACTTTTAATTCTTTGGAGACTCACACAGCATTTAAGATAGATTGCTACTGAGTCCCCTATGAGCCCTTTTCACGTCCGTCTTTCTGCAGTGTTATACGGTTTCTACAAATTAAGTAGGACTGCGTATTAGGTCAACTTGAGCTTCAGGGTATAGGGACTTGGTCTCCACATACAATCAGAAAATGTTGACACAATCCTAGATCGCTCACAGTGCTCCATCTGAACCCCTAACCTTACCAGGGTACCAGATGGTATCAGCAAACTCGAACATAATCGCTCTTTTTCACAAGGAAACCGTGGAAACAGATCTACCCTTTCATTTTTACTCTGCATGCTTAAGGTAAACAAAAGAAAGATATAAAAAACATTTATTGAAGCAATTGTATTCTTGTATAGAAAACATGAGGTGGGATTATTAGGCAGAAGAAAGAAAGCATTGTGACCAGCCTTACAAGAATGGTGAAAAAGATGAACAATTTAACCATGGTAGAGTTACTATGTTGTTGCACTCCTATCTGTTACTAACTATGTTAATAAGAGCTTAGTGGGAGTGTCCTCTGCCAGGTCCGTTGGGATAGCCTAATCCCCAGTTCTTCAGTAAAATGTGCCAGGAAGCCAGTCTGATGTAGAACATACTATTGTCCTTTGCTGGTTAGAGGTCTGAGTTAGCAGGGCTACATCTCAGTCACAGTGTACCGTGCTCCAGGATAATCCCTGCAGAAGTGCTCCTCTGTCAAATGTAGCTCAGAGGCTCTTTGTATAATAAAAGTACCATTCACATTGTGCTTTGTCAAAGGTGCAGAGCTGATGCAATGGTTTGTCTGGAGTCTTAGAGCTGTTTCCAGCCGGACAACCAAATGCAAGGGCATTACGTTCTATGTGCTTAGCCGTGGACAGAGTGTATGAACAATATGTTAGCAATGCTTACTAGGAAAGAAGCTGCATGTACAGTAACTTCTCAGTACATTATGGTGTTAGTGTAAAACATGTAAAAAAGTCACCATTAGAAAAAGATGTCAAGCGATAACATGAAACTAAAATGGAGACTCAGCGCGGGCCCTAATGTACTTCATTGCAGCAGAGGATGATTTCACAGTAGCCTGGTATACACTTTGTTTTGGAGAATGTGCCTCCTCCTCTCTTTTTGAATTGCACAAGAAGCTGAAAACCTGGCTTTTCCATTAACCAACCTACCATAGGCAGGGCTAGGCACGCACCTGCTCAGTGCCAGAACATACTCATGGGTGATAGTGCACTTTGCAAATCTACATAACATAACACACACCACCAAAGAAGTAATGAATATGCTTTTGTATTTGTGATAATTTGTATTTCTACACTTTACCTTATCATTCTCTGCAACAATGGCATCATGCATGAATGTATTCAAGCCTTCTCACAAGATTGAAGAAAGGGGCCTATGACTGAAACATTATAGCTGACACACTGAAAAGGTGAGATGGTGGTTGATTGACGGTATCCCTGGTAGATCAGTTTCTTAGCTGCAGATTGAGATCCTGCTGATTCTTCCTTCTGCTATGTTCAGCGCATGCCTGTCTCATAATCACCATGACCCAATGGTGACACATATCAATATTCTGATATGATAGAAGTATTGCCATTTTAGCAGTTGAATTCCTTTAGCAGAAAACGCTTCCTGTGGTGAGATATGTTATTGTGGAGGAAATATATATATTAGAAGATGAATGAGATCCAATATTTGGAATAATTTACATATCCATATTGCAAACCCTCTCACAATACAATTTCATGATTTGGTCATTAAACAGATTTGTAATCGTTTTTACATTTATAGAATGTACATATAATGTGTTCTTCCCAATTGCTGGCTGATGTTTTGCTCTCTTAACAGGTTGCTTCTCATATAGGCAGCGAACATCATGAAGTGTTTTTCGATTTTGACGAAGGAGTTCAAGCAATAGAAGACGTCATATTTAGTCTGGAAACCTATGACATCACTACTGTGCGTGCCTCCGTTGGTAAGAGGCTATTCATGTTCATGCTCATTGAAAGACAAGAACAGTGATGAAAGAGACTATCCTATCTTGAAAACAGTCGTCACATAATGTTGTGCTTTTATTAAACAATAAAACATTGTAGAGATGGTTTTAGGTTTATTTTATTCAAGTGCCCAGTTCAGTAAAAACTTAGCACTAAGTGCATTCATAAAAACTTTTAAAAGAAGTAATTTTTTTTTTTAAAGGAAAATATCATTGAGCAAGATATCTGTGTACAAATGCAAAGAAGAGCAGTTGAGCAAATAGAGTCAATTAAAGTGTCTAATGCACCAAGTTTGTCCATATGAAGATAAAGCTGCATCTGTCTGAATCGTGTCCAGGTTATATGCTGAAAAGACAATGCTGTCCAGATTTTGTACAGACCAGACAGGGTCATTATGTTCATGTGCTCTTGCACGTTAGTCACTGACTTCCTAAACACTGTTTATAGACTCAATGTAATAGCTGGGCTATTGTTGGCCTTTGCTAGGAACTCATTCTTGGAGAATGTTGTCAATTGTAGATGTAAACCGAGAAGGGGATAAAAGTGCCTGGTGTGCCGAGTTTACCCGTTCAGTACAAATTCAGCATGAGTCAGACTTCCAGTTTTCAATAAAGTGACAGTGTAATCCAGATTGCGTACGAGCAGGAACGCTGTCCACATGTGCTGCATAATACTAGCCACTAAGGGGTATATTTACAAAACCCTATCTCAACAGGAACATCATTGTTTATGACGTTCCTATGGCGATTAATCCGTTGTCTTATTTACAAGGCTTGTGAATAAGACCCCCTTAAACGCTACACTTAGTGTGAAATGGGCATTCAATGGGTGTTGCGGTGGGCGTTCTGCTGCAACACCTATTGATTTGGACTCTGCGCCCTATTTACAAGAGTGGTGTAAATAGGAGGCAGCGCCAAAATTAAGGCCAGGGAAAGCCTGGCTTAACTTGGCGACTCGTAAATGCCCTTTGTGAATACAGAAAGTCGTAAAGCTGGACTTTCTTCTTTGTTCACCTTTGTGAATCGAGCCCTAGATAACGAACTGATGATAGCAGAAAGCCCGAACAACCAGCGACATTGCCAGGCATCAGAGTGTGGTGTGGAAGGCAGCTTTAACTGTTTCTCCCTTCGTGACCTGGACGTCATGTCTCTTGAACACGGAAGTGATTCCCTGGTCCCTCTAATACTGTTAGAATACCTGCCTGCTCTCCATGGTCTTCTTTTCCTGACTCTATAGGGTACCCGAAAGCCCCTTGATGAACCAGCTAGAGCTAACAAATGCTTTCCTAAACTTATGTCATAAACCCAGGTCATCTACCTTTTTCCACAGCTGAGACAGTGTCTACTTTTGAGTGTTTAGTAAGTTATGGCAGACATTTTCAGGTAATTCTAGGGACCTGGATCCATCTCGTTCTCTGCACGGCTCTTAAAATGTTTAATCTAAAGAAGGGATTTCACAGCGAGAGAAATGTGTCCAGTATATTGAATAGTGTGTTTGAGTGTATTTTACGGTAGTGTGGTACCCTAATTATTACGTTGTAATGTTTTATAGGCATGTACCTAGTCTCCAAATACATCCGGAAGAACACTGACAGTGTGGTTATTTTCTCCGGAGAAGGCGCAGATGAACTCACACAAGGTTACATTTATTTTCATAAGGTAAATAAATACATTACCCTATAATCACCGGTGAACTGTTATCCAGTTCTTCGAAACTGTGTTTAAAATATGGATGTCAGTAGCTTGGCAAAAATCTGTAAACAAAAGACCGTAGAATCTTGAAATTGTTATATGATTGGAGTTTCCAAGCTGTCTCATTAAGTTATTGGTGACATGAAAATATGGAGCATGATGACAATGCATTGCATTTTTTGTATATATTAAATTAGGCCTTTACGTTGAACGCATAGCGCAGCAGAGTTTTTTTCCCCATTCACACTTGCCAACAGTAAGTTGGCGAGTGCGAGCTTCCACTCGGGTAGAATTTATACCCGAGCAGCAGGAAGATCAGCACAAATTGCTGTTTGTGCGCACTCCACCGCTTGCAGAACTCTGCTGAGCTTTCTTGTCACTTTGCGGAGTTCCGCAAACTCTGTGAACTCCGCGCAGACCTATAATAAAATCAGCATTTAATATCAAAACAACAATTGAACATTTTCAGTTTGAGACTTCAGTTTGTTCAATATGTTATACAGCCCATACATTGGGGGAAATAAATGACTTAAGTTGCTGCATATTTTTGATAAAATCGTAGGATGGCTATAACCGTCATCAAGTCTAGGCTAGAGGCCAATTTAGCTTTTTCTCCAGTAGTATGTCATGAATAAATACAAAACAATACAAATTATACATAGAGAATGCCTTTCAATGATCCTTTTTAGCCATTGCTTCTTTAAGTTGTCTTTGACATTTTAGATCTACTCTCAGGGCAGCATACATAGAGAGGTGCAGTGGGTTACCTTCCTTCATCATTTACCTTGGTGTAATGGGATACCTCCTTTCATTCTTTGCCTTGTTGGAAGTGTCATTCACATTTTGGATCAGTCAGCAGGCGAGACATTCAGTGGGTAGAGCTTCAGACATCTCTTGTGATGGTATTTTGCTTCCTAGCATCTGAATCTGTGTCAGTGAGTCAAAGCACTGAGAAACTGTTGCTCGAGTTTGAATTTCTTTAAAAAAAAAACAGAAGACAAGAGGCGTATGGCAAAATAGGAACAGTTTGTTTAATTAAACAGTGCAGTTGTAGTGAAGAGGTATAATGCTGTTGGGTTGGTGTCATATTGGGTCCGGTTTACAACTCACCTGTGTGGTTCTATCTTGTTGAGCTGGATCTAGGCTCGTATCCTACATAGGTAATGATAAATGAGGCCCTTTGCTTTCTCAGAGACTACTACTAGGGACAGGTATAACCTATCTGCTCATTATGCATGTGGGATTAACAAGCAGACATAACATGACCTTGCTGATGCTTGGGAACTGACTGTGGTCATGTGTTGATACTAGGTGTTATGTAAAAGGGCACTGTGCAGTGCATTGGGGATGCTAGTTTTTAGTGTAATTATAAGTGACATACGAGAGGTCCTTACGCAGGTGCTGTAGTTCCCCATTAGTGACCCTCTTTTGACTGGGCAGTTCCTCGATAGTACTTAGATGTAGGGTTACCCATAGTAGGCAGATCGTATCCAACCATACTACTATAAATAACTTTTGGTGTGATATTGTGATTTGAGGAGCCGTCTGTGCTCTTCCGGTGGCTGTGTTTATTCTGACCTTTTTGAGAATGTTTACGGTATTTAGTTCATGGGTGTCGCCAACATCAAAGTGCTCGACTACACGAAGAAATGGTGCACCCACTCTGATGTTAAGTAGGTCAAGCGTTTTCTCTCCTTCCATTGGTGTAAGTTTGGAAGTTGACAACAGATCGCGTTGGTGCACTTTTGATGTCTTCTCTGTTACCTGTTTTTGATTGTTAACACATGCCCTGTAATTGATAGGTTTGGATCAAGTGGGACATCGGAATGTGACCCGTGTTGGGATATGTTTTAGAAATATTAGTTATCTAGACAGATCAAATCCATTTTTATAAGCCGTTGTGCCCCCTTCCAATCCTAACTGGATGCTTAAATTGGTGTTAAATATGTTTGTTGGGTAGTCTCATGAGCATTGGGGGGGATGGAATTGTGGCTTTTAGCTGAGTCCTATGGTGATGCTAATTTTTGTCAAATGTGCTTTGTCCAGTGCCTAAGGGTCCTGTTGCTGTGCGGCCCATTCCCGTAGTTATTTACCCCGCTGAGGGCTCCCTCTTTGGATTCTACCCTCAGTTACATTTGTTATGCCCTGTTTGGATTAGTACCGCTATAGATGAGTGGAACACGTGGGAAGAGGGGCGAATGCTAATGCCTGCCACATGCTGTGAGCATGTTTTGGTCCTTATGCACCTCCTTGTTCCCGGTACCTGGTGTGCAACATGGTATGGCCCCCCTCGTAGATTTCAGCAACCTAGCTTTGGCTGATCCTGACCCCACCTTTGTATCTGGAATCTTCTTTTTGGGCTAACCTTGGGTGGGTGGTTTTGGGTGCTTCCTTGAGTCTCGCGGCATGCTCGGGAGAGATTTGGAGTCTTCTCAGTGGCCCTCCTTTCCCTCCACTTATGCCATCTTGTGGGGTCCAAAGTTGGGGCCGATTGCTTTCCCTGGAAGATGCTTCTCGTTCGGACCCCACCCCACTTTCGATCAGCGTAGTGGTGCACCCTTAGCTTGCTGCTGGGGTTTCTAGGGTCATGCGTTGCCTAATGAAGTGGTGTCTCTCTTGTAGATTTTGGAAGGGTGTGACTGGACTTTTGGAAACCAACAATTTACAAAAAGTATAGTAGAAGGCTAGTTAAGCTAGTATTTGCTCTGTAACATCAAAAAACATGACTATACCGAAAACCTGGGACTTTGACCCAAACAATTGCAAAGTCGTCTGGGTGGCGATGAAAAACAGGACTGCCTCAGCATATCCGGGGTCCCTGGTCACCCTGGTGAACTTTCAACTGGAGGCTTGGACTTGTCATCATGCTGAGGCCTCCTAGCTTATCGATCATCTCAGGAGTAGGAAGAGAACATGGTTCCCGTCACAGAGAATGATTTTGTTTAACTGGAAGGGAGGCTTCCATTTGATACGGAGACTTTGAGCATTTGGGGGCGCTGTTGGAACTCTCCGCCATGAAGAAAACAGTGGCCACAGAAATGGTGCCTGAAAATGGAGACCCTTCGATTGGAATGTTTCCTTTTTGTCTTTGGCCGCGGGACCTTGGCATCTCTTTTTAAACAGTTCTCCGTTATGCCCCTTGTCACACTGTCCTACCCATGGGGCGTGGAAAGCCAACCCTGTCCTGGGGGATCGGCAGTAGAGTGGGGCCCCTTGAGAGCTCCCACTTGATGATGTACTTAGTTAGGGCCCCGATCGACAAAGCTCTCAGCGGCTCTGAATTTCTGGACGCAAGTAAACATTTTTAACTCCCACTGTTGTCTAATTAGTCCTTTTTGTTCCTGGTACAGATTTGGAGGAAGAGGGTAAGTGGGTACTAGTTATTAGCCAATGGATGTTAGGTTGTTGGGATAACTCCTACTTGTGCTCAGGGGTTTATTTTACTTTGCAGTTTCGCTCTGTGATTGTGCGAAGATGCTACCTCCCCACACTATCACCCCTCCCTGTGGGTGTTGTGGCCCATGTCCATGTTGTGTTGAGTTCCCTGTCTGTGGCTGCTGCGGTCAGTGCTTGCCCAATTGCTGGATCACGGCTACGACTGTGTGGTGCCCGGCGGTCCTCCCTGAGACTGGGTTTAGGATACATTCTGATTCCCCTGTGCTTGCTGCTGAGGAGGGACATTTGTGAGGTTTTGTGGTGGCTGGCCCTGGTCCATTGATCTCTGCTGCTTTTGCTGTTTGTGGTATGCCTTTAACCAGCATCTCTCTGCCTGGCAGCCTGGCCTATGGCAATAGTAGTACTCCCAAGGGTCTGGTTTCTGGCAACCTCCCTGGCCTTTGCTGCCATAGCCTGTTTGGAACCCTCTGGAGTTTTGCGGTGGAGCCCCCATTTAGACTGGTGCCATCTGCATGATTGCGTCCATTGCTGCCCCTCAAGGGAAGTCTTTTTAAACTTGTGTTGAACCAGTTTCACAATGTCTTTTTGGACCGGCTCCTGCTTTGCTTTTCTCTATCTTTTTCTTGCTTCCTTTGTGGTAGGGGAGTATATAAGCTTGTATCTCACACCATGGTTTGGTATCTAGACCAACCACGTTGTCCAGTCCACTCTGTATCTCGGTGGGTAACCCCTTTTTAAGAATAATTTGACTCGTTACTATACTGACCCCCAAAACAAACCTTAATAAACTCTCCCATCTGACTCTTCCCCTCAAAAACCCCTTTTTACTCATCCAAATGTCTTTTCCTACTGCAAAGACCCAAAAAAAAAAACCTCACTCTTCTGTCCCTCCACTATCCTTTTCAATCAAAATAACAGACTAACATGTTTACTTCTCAATTTCCATATTCCACTATACTAATTCACCACTAATCCTTTTTGGGTTCCAGAGTAGCGTGCTACTCACCAGTGAAGCGTTTCAACACCCCATCAGGGTTACCAGCGCTATATAAACGCAAACCTTTTTCCCTTTTCTTCCCCTCCCCAATCCTTCTCAATCCAAATAACTGACTAACATATCCACCACTCAAATTACTTTCATGTTTTGCCATACTAATTCAACAGTAATCCTTATGGGTTCCAGAGTAGCGTGCTACTCGCCAATAAAGCGCTTCAAAACCCCATCAAGGGGTAGCAAACGCTATATAAATACAAACCTCTTTCCCTCTTCCATCCTGCAACCTACCTGTCTCCATCCAAATAACTGAATAACATATCTACCACTCAAATTACTTCATACTTCACTATACTAATTTTTAACACTAATCCTTTATGGGTTCCGGAGTAGCGTCCTACTCGCGAGAAAAGCACTTCAACACCCATCAGGGGTAACAGGTGCTACATGAATCCAAACCTTTCTTCCCTTTTATCCCTCTGCTACCCTTCTCACTCCAAATAACTGACTAATATCCACTACTCAAATTACTTTCATATTTCACCATACTAATTCAGCACTAATCCTTTATGGGATTCCGGAGTAGCGTGCTTCAACACCCCATCAGGGGTAACAAGCGCTATATACATACAAACCTTTTTTTCCCCTCTTCTATCCTTCTGCTATCCTTCCGAATCCAAATAACTGACTAACCTATCCACCACTTAAAATTTATTTGCATGTTTCACTATACTAATTCAACACTAATCCTCTATGGGTCCCGGAGTAGCGTGCTACTCGCTGAAAAAGCGCTTCAACGCCTCATCTGGGGTAGTAAGTGCTATATAAATGCAATTACGATACAATACAATACAGTGTGGCCAGTGGTGAATGTGTCCAGATGTTTGGCATGGGGAGCGTGTGATCACAACGTGTGCTAGATTCTGATTGGCTATGTGTTCCTAACTCACTTGGCCTCTGACTTTATGGTGTTTTCAGAAGCCCTTCTATCTCCTTCAAGCCATGTGTGCTTTATTGTGGGTAATCTCCCCTGACCATTTTAATGTCACTTCACCTATCTGTGGGATTGATTAAGAGTTTCCTGCCCGCTTGTTTGTCTGCCAGCCAAGCACCCTCCCAAATGTGACCCATCAAGCAGTAATACCGGGTCTAGGTCGCAGGGCCTGCCTACTTGCGTGTTGAGGTAGATGTGGATCTTGGGGCAGGTGATTCTATTACTAAGGACGCTAGTTCATTTTTATCCATAAACACATCGACATCTATATTAAAAAAACAAAGGAGCTCATTTCCTGTAGAGAGATGCAAGTTGTTGTATGCAGTGCAGCCAGTGAGGTTGAAGGCAGCAGTGGCTGATGGAAGGTAAAGACAGCAGTGAAAATCTTAACAAAATGCCACCTCAAGTTTCATGTTGAACACACTTTAGCCCAAGGCAAAATCACCATCCTAATCTCCCAAATATTTTTTGCCAGAAGAGACCCAAGAGGAGAAGAGTGAGGAAACAACAGAGGACCAGAGGACCACCACAGAATACTTCAAAATATGTACATACCAGTATGTTGTTTTGTTAGGAAAAAAACAGCTTCTGGTTTAAGGTGCCCTCCATGTTCATATGCTGTTACTGACTGACTTTCTTATGTATGTGCCACACCTTAGCAGGAAAATTGCTTCCAGAAAACATTTGTCATGGCAGCACTTCTTTATTTCCATGGAAAGCAAGGTCATTAGAAAGTTACTCAGGTGAACGTTCATCGTTCCCTCCTGTCCTCAGTTACAACTTTGTACATTTTCACCTTACTTGCCTGGAGCAGAGGTCTAGAATTGTGAGGCAAGGCTATTACTGTTTGCAACTGTGCACAATTTGTTCAGTTACTATGAATACAAACGGGCATCTGTATGGCTGCTGCAAAATTGCAAAGTAGTAGAAAGTAAGCACATACACATCTATAAGGGATGTTAAGAATTTTCACAATCATTATAACGGATTAAGGTCACGCACTTTAGTGGAATAGCAGAGAGGAGTGTGGGCATAAAAGAGGGGGCGCTCCAGGCACGGGCTAGGATACAGGCCAGCAGGGCTGAATCAGTGTGGCTTGTGGTCTTCCAGAGGCAGGTCATCATCAGAAATCAGCTTGGTGTGTACTGGAGGTTGATTGCCCCTCCAGACTATTTCTCAGTAGACATTGAAAGTCCAGTTTGCTATGATGAGAACCTTTTACCATCAAACGGATTCAAGAGACTGCCTCAGAGTGGCAATTTGAGTCCTTCACTCGCGCAGGTAAATTTGTGCCAACCACTCATGCACACCAAACCATGTCCTTTACCCGGTGACTTTAGAACTTCCCTTTTACCATTGGCTGTTTACTACCACTCACTCTCACCTCCAGGAGAATATTCTATCCATGGAGGCTTTATCACTACTTTTTACTCCATTTAGAAGACACAGATGGCATGGTTTTCTAACCCCTCCCCTACACGCTTTAGGACCATGTCTGTCCACCCCTGGGGTGTCTGGGGTATTCCCAATTGGTTATTAGACCTCTATCCACAAACCACAGATCCACCCAGCAGACCCCTACAACTATCCTTTTAGACCCACTACATGAAGCTTCTGCCCCAGATGTAAGTTTCCTAATGCCACACAGTAGACTTTGATGTGCAGTGATCCCCATGATGAGTGGGTGTTCCTTCAACAATGTATGTCAGAAATCCTGTACAAGAGTTAGAGGGGGGATACACCACTTAGAGTTCTAGAAGGAAACCGATTAAGCAACGTTTAAAAGGGAGTTCTGTAATGGCAGGGGTCAGCAAAAGGTCACAGCAACAGTTGAAGGAGACTTTTCATTAGGAGTCCCTCTGGGTATTCGATGGTAGTTGGCAGTTAGAGGGAAACAGGGTGATGGATTTCAACTGCATGAGTCTTAGTTTGATGGCATGCAAAGGGCGTCTGGTAGCTAAGCCACCTGAGTGCCACACACTTGCTTGTGGTTTGGCTGAGTTATTACCATCATGAGACTAGAGACATTGCATGCAAGCAACGATTTTTCAGAATGTCTGTGGTGCTTTTGGGATGTAGTGGCTGTGCCAGTAGTGGTGGTGATGATATGAAGGCATAGAAAGCAGATGTATTTGTGTAGTTGTTATACAGTACTTTGACCACTTCATGGCATCCCAGACTGTCTTTGAAGAGAACTGAGTCACAGGTATAGAGCGTGGCTTACCTCTCAGTCCCATTTAACTTAAGGTTTTGTCTTTCTCATAAGTTGTATGGCATGTCACATAGAAATAATTGGTTCAAGCATGTTCCTGGAGAGTCACCTCTGGAGTTTGTTATGGAGTGTGGCTTTCCAGACCTCACCAATCATCCCACACATTAGAGCAGGTAGCAACACCAGCCCTGATTTCGCTTATATTCAAGTACCGCGTAATATCGCTATTTAAATAACCGGATGCAAGCGCGCAGCGGTCTTCTGTAATCTCCGTCCGCTGCCGCTGAGCCAACCATTTCTTGCCCGCATACTTGCACTTAAAATTTTTTAACCACAGGAACCTTGTTCCTTACTTTTAATTTGTTGACTAGAGTGTTTTGTTGTGTGTGGTTGTGGGGACTAACATTGAGGCACTTGCTGTCACCTGTGTTGTGTTGCCATGACGCCCCCTAACACTCGCTCCTAATTCGCGAGTGAAGTAGGAGGGTCTCTTCCGCATTTGGCCACGCCCCCTTACTCGACCGGCCGCTATTTAAATAACCGGATGGAAGCGCGCAGCGGTCTTCTGTGATCTCCGTCCGCTGCCGCTGAGCCAACCATTTCTTGCCCGCATACTTGCACTTAAAAATTTTTAACCACAGGAACCTTGTTCCTTACTTTTAATTTGTTGACTAGAGTGTTTTGTTGTGTGTGGTTGTGGGGACTAACATTGAGGCACTTGCTGTCACCTGTGTTGTGTTGCCATGACGCCCCCTAACACTCGCTCCTAATTCACGAGTGAAGTAGGAGGGTCTCTTCCGCATTTGGCCACGCCCCCTTACTCGACCGGCCGCTATTTAAATAACCGGATGGAAGCGCGCAGCGGTCTTCTGTGATCTCCATCCGCTGCCGCTGAGCCAACCATTTCTTGCCCGCATACTTGCACTTAAAATTTTTTAACCACAGGAACCTTGTTCCTTACTTTTAATTTGTTGACTAGAGTGTTTTGTTGTGTGTGGTTGTGGGGACTAACATTGAGGCACTTGCTGTCACCTGTGTTGTGTTGCCATGACGCCCCCTAACACTCGCTCCTAATTCACGAGTGAAGTAGGAGGGTCTCTTCCGCATTTGGCCACGCCCCCTTACTCGACCGGCCGCTATTTAAATAACCAGATGCAAGCGCGCAGCGGTCTTCTGTGTTCTCCGTCCGCTGCCGCTGAGCCAACCATTTCTTGCCCGCATACTTGCACTTAAAAAATTTTAACCACAGGAACCTTGTTCCTTACTTTTAATTTGTTGACTAGAGTGTTTTGTTGTGTGTGGTTGTGGGGACTAACATTGAGGCACTTGCTGTCACCTGTGTTGTGTTGCCATGACGCCCCCTAACACTCGCTCCTAATTCGCAAGTGAAGTAGGAGGGTCTCTTCCGCATTTGGCCACGCCCCCTTACTCGACCGGCCGCTATTTAAATAACCGGATGCATGCGCGCAGCGGGCGCGCCGATGGCGCACCGGAGGCGCGCCAGAGGCAAGCCCGTCTGCGCCCGTCCGCGCCCCAGAGCGCCCAGCGGCCAGTAATTATGTTCCTGACGAGTGGGTTAGCAGAACACGCCGCTATTACTCTGCTGGTGAACTGCATCAGCTACGGGGTAAGGAATGCGCCTGTACACCCCTTGATTTGTCAATTAGACCTTTGGCTAAATGCACAGGCTGTGATTTCATATTTGGCTGTAACAGAGGCAAAACTCAATCTGAACCCTGTACAACTAAAACCTCATTGGGGTCAGTAAGCTCCACTTTTAATTTTTGGAGTATCAACTGCAGGTCCCTCCCTAAAAATAAGGAACATGTTTTTGATTTTTTAAGCACCGCTCTCCCGGATGCATTATTTCTTACAGAAACTTGGCTTCACTCTAGTTCCTGTGCGGATGTGGCCAGTGCCCTTCCATCTGGCTATGTAATACTGAGAATAGACCGCAGTTCTGGGAGAGGTGGTGGGATCGGAATTATATTTAAAGACATCTATACATGCCGGTTAGAAGCTTTGCCATTTCCCGACTGTGAAGCTGGGCTGTTCAAATTAGCACTTTCACCTCACCTGACTCTATCGGGTATTCTTCTTTATCGTCCCCCAGATAAATCTACCCATTGGCTCTCTTCATTCTCAGAGCTGATAGCTCCTTATGTTTTGAAGGCTGCAAACTTTGTTATCATAGGAGATCTCAATCTTCATTTAGAAGACGTTAATAACAACTTGAGCAAAGCGTTCCTTGCTGACTGTGAGGCAATCAATCTGGTTTTATGCAATCGTGGACCTACCCATCAGGCAGGACACTTACTTGACCCAGTTCTATCCAATATTTTGCTTGACTGCAGTATCCCGCCTCTTCCCCTCATTTGGTCGGACCACTTTGCCGTTCATTTCAGTTTTACTTCAGACAGTGTTGTCTCACCAGCCTTGCCCCTTAATGCTGTTAGGTTCAGAGCTTGGTCTAAACTGAATTTGGATAAGTTCAATGCTGAGCTGACATCTACATGCCCTGACACCTCTCTTCCTGTGTCCTCTCTGAATTTGGAGGTGTCTCAGTGGCTGTCGTCTACAATCGAGCACCATCTTCCTTTATGCTCTAAGCGTCCTCTTGTACACCTGCCCCCTGCCCCTTGGTTCACACAGGACCTTAAAATTATGAAGGCTAAGTGTAAACACCTGGAAAGATGTTGGAGGAAAACCTACTCAGCAGACAGTAAATTAACTTATAGGTTAGCTCTAAAACACTACCATCTAGCCTGTAAGAAAACGAAAGGGACCTTCATCTCTGACTCTATTTCTAAGGCCAGCAATCGCCCTAAGGCCCTTTTCTCCATGATAAAGAAGCTGGCAGGGGCTGACACATCCCCAGCCCCTCCAACACTTGTGGAATCCCAATGTAATGAGATCGCTGACTTTTTTACCACCAAAGTCGAAACTATCCACAATTCCTTGGCAGCTAGTTTGCCACTGCCCAGTAGTGAGTTCTCCCCCACTATTCATGGTGAGAGTCCTTCTCCCAAGGAAGTGATCTCTGACTGGCCTCTATTGGATCGAGAGTCTTTACGCCTCTGTCTTTCTAAGGTGAAATCTGGCTCCCCTTTAGATCCTATGCCTATTACCATTCTTGGCCAGCTCGCACCTGCTCCCCTCCTTGTGATTCAAGAATTGCTTAACGCCTCTCTTCGGGAGTCCATTGTCCCCGTTGAATGGAAGAGGGCTATGGTGATCCCTCTTCTGAAAAAACCTGGGGCGGATCCTACAGTTTTTGCTAACTTTCGGCCTATTTCCCTGCTACCCATATTTTCAAAAATCTTGGAGAAGCATGTTAACACTCATCTAACTGCCCATGTGGAGGCAACAGGCTATCTTCATTCCTCTCAGTCAGGTTTCCGCACATATTTTTCCACGGAAACTGCCCTACTGGGGGTCACAGAGACTCTACGTGCTCATTTGGATCAAGGCGAAACCATGGCGCTGATTCTGCTTGACTTGAGCGCCGCTTTCGACACGGTGTCCCATTCTATTCTCCTCACCGCACTACAAAATGCTGGGGTGGTTGGGTCCGCTCTGTCTTGGCTAGTCTCGTTTTTATGTCAGCGCTCATTTCAGGTCTGCTCCTCAAGTTGCTCCTCCTCTATTCGTGCATCTGCTTATGGGGTTCCCCAGGGGTCCACGTTAAGCCCTATGCTTTTTAACATCTACGTACGACCCCTGGCCTCGATTGTGGAGGATGCGGGACTATCCCTCTACTCTTACGCAGATGATACGCAGATTATCTTCTCCCTATCCTCAAACAAGGAGTGTTCCTTTTCAACATTACAGGAGGGACTTAGTCGCGTGGCAGAATGGATGCAGGTGAATCTATTAAAACTCAACGGCGATAAAAGTGAAGTAGTTATTTTGGGCAAGGATAAACATCTTTGGGGCCCGAATCACTGGCCCTTGGTAATGGGCCCGTTACCCCAACCGGTTACGCATGTACGCAACCTGGGCTTCTTGCTGGACGATTCTCTATCTATGCGTCAACAAGCGGTCAGCATTTCAGCCACCTGTTTTACCATCTTAAGGTGGCTTCGAAAAATCCTCTGGCTGCTTCCCGTTTCTACAAGACGTACTGTGGTCCAAGCACTTGTCACCTCCCGCCTTGACTATGGTAATGTACTCTATCTGGGTTGTAGCTAGGAGGTATGCAAGACGCTCCAGTTGGTGCAGAATTCTGCCACCCGGCTCCTTTGCAAGGTCCCTAAGAGATCTTCCATCTCTCCTTGTTTGCGGGACTTACATTGGCTGCGTATAGAGAGCCGTATTAAATTTAAGGCTCTCTGCTTTATGTTTAAAATCAAACAAGGCTTGGCACCTCTGTACTTGCGTTCATTGGTCTATCCCTATGCCCCTTCCCGTGCCCTTAGATCAGCCTCTCAGGGTAACTATGCGATCCCCAGATTTAGACTGGTTAGAATGGGTGGTCGCTCCTTCTCTTACCTTGCCCCTAAGCTTTGGAATTCTCTCCCTGTCTCTTTAAAATTGCAATCCGTTTTTACACAGTTCCGTAGGGACTTGAAAACTTGGCTCTTCTCTCAATAGACAGTTATCTCAGTTTGGCCTTTTCATTTATGGCACCGGGAGACCCCATGGTGGGTAGCTGTGCGCCCTACAAATTTATTTACAATTACAATTATGTGATGTTTTTGGTGCAATATGCCCCCATATATCCAGAGGCTAGCAGTTCTCAGAGCTTGTCTCAATACCATGCCAAACAATGCACCAATTCATCAATACGCACTGGAGAATCATGGCATGTCTGTAGAAATTGATTAAACAATTTGCTCATGGATCCAGGGGCTTAGAGATTCTTGAAAAATCGAACCTCCAAGGGTCAGATGTATGACCATAGCATTTTGGGACTCACAAATTGAGAATCGCAATTTGCGAGTCGCAGAATGCTATGTACAACAGTGTCTGAGACACTGATTGCGATTCCCAATGGCGTCGCAAATTGCATGCCTCATGAATATTCATGAGGCAGTCGCAATTTTTGACCCCATTGGGAATGGCTAGCACTCCCAAGGATGGTGGCCTGCTGGGGTCAGCAGTCCACCGTGTCTAGAACTGGTTTGTCAATAAAGCAGTTTTTTCAATATGCAGCCCATTTTCCTTAAAGGAAAATGGGATGCATTTAAAAAATAAAAATTAAACTTTTCAGCTTCATTTTTTAAGCGCAGGCAGTGGTCCATGTTTTGCCAAAGGGAAAGGGGTCCCTTCCCGTTTGCAAGTTCCTTCCCATCCTTCTGAGAAGAGTGATAAACTGTGAGCGTTTTGCAAACGCAATTGCGATCGCAAAACATTCATACATGGGTTCTGGACTCGCTATTAGGATGGGACGCCCTTGGCGCGCCCCTTCCTAATAGCGAGTTGCTAACCCTATTTCGCGAATCGCTAACTGATCAGCGACTCGTAAAATAGGGTTGGTATATTGGCCACACGTTTTTTGCAGTCGCAAACAGGCCTAAGAGCCCCTTGTGACTGCAAAAAAGGGTCGTACATCTGGCCCAAAATCCTTTATTAGACATAATTTGCTTAATCATTTGGCATTTTGGATTAGGAATCACACATACCACAAATCAATGTCCAGCCATCCTTCTTCTGCTTATTCTTTTGCCCTTATTGCTTTACAAAACAACTCATCAGGCAATCTTGGTGGCCTCCTTCCATCCACAAGCTAATGTCATTGTCGTCTTGTGTAAGCATCTTATAATGAAATGTGTGGTACCAACTGCTCTGTAGATGGCTGCGCTGCACAGCTTAACTCGTGCCACCTTCACCGTGTTCTGCTGACTGGTGCTAGTCCTTGTTTTGGTGACATGTAATGTCTGCCTGGTAATAGACATGGGAGATGTGGTCTTTTCAGCTTCTTCTCGGTTATACAATGAAGGGGGAATTGGTGCCCCGGCGATGAAAAGGCAGCTGTTTGCTGGTGACGAGCCCTTGCACAAGCTGTCTTGCAAAAAAGTTGCTTTTGGAGCACTTAATATGTGCCCATTGTCAGTGGACAATTCTCCCTGTAGTTAAGTCTTTGTTCAAGTCCAGTCGAGATATGACCTTACCTGGCAAAGGTCCTACTGCACCCCTCATTCGCATTACAGCAAACCTCATACTGCTGTTTGTGAGTACCACACTTTGTACAATTTTCCTTCTTTACTGCTTTCCTCATTTACCAGTGAGGGTACAGTGCTCCTGCACTCTGCATTGCAGTATACAGCAACTTTTGTGTAGTGATCTGCTGGACACGTTCTAGTGTTCCAGCATATGCTCTATGTAACCAGCCACTTCACAAGGCCTGGCCTTTACACCAACCCCACACATATCCATCACAGGCGTCTCATAAAAAGGGCCAGGTGAACGTGCCCTGGCCGAGTTCCAGTACCATACACTACTGTCTGTGTGTCATTTGTATTGCTGAATGAGGGTTTAGGGCCCCAAGCATTACACTTTACTCCATCCAACATGCGTCCGTAACAATACAGTTTCAAATAAGTCATTCTGTGCTAGTCGATAGTTCCTAAAGCTCTCCCATCTCTGAGAAACCTAGGCATGAAAGATGTCTGCGTGCCTGAGCATGAGAGTGGCTCTCAGTTTATACCTATTCTAACCTTGGGTACATATTGTGCTGCTGTTTCTATTGTCTGTTTCTCACGGCGAATATATACTATTGCCATAATTATGTCACAGAGAATGTAAATTAGAATTAAAGGTGATTCTCAATGGGGAAATCATTCAATCATTATTTGTCTAAGATTATAAGTGAATTCACACAATTACATTTAACCAAGTTTTGACTATAGATGACTCAAAGTGCTAAATGTGGTGTTTTAGGTAGTTATTTTTATTTTTTTCATTATTTCAAAAGTGGGTGTTTTTCTGTTTAGTCCTATTTATTTTTTCAGATGTATACAACTAATATCTACATTGAAATGTTACAACTATCAGTATTATGTGTAGACCGAACTAGGATTTATACATTCATTGTGAAAATTTAGAACAGCAAATAACAATAAACTGTTCGAACCTTCGATATTTAATGTAGTGGGTATATGTAAGAAGATAGCCCTTTTCTGATAATACAAGTCAGGTGAGTTAACTTTATTATACACCACTCAAAAGTGCTTATCAATGAATGAATGTAACTTATGGTTCAGTTAAAGTGAATTAGTACGAATGTATGACGGAATTCCGCATGCTTTTTTCCATCATTTGAACGAATGCGTCTTTAGCACGCATTTGTTCTGCACGCAAGTCATTTTAACGACTTGCCTTAGGGGGGCGCTGGATATTGGAATAGTTTATTTTACTATTCTAACTCCAGTGTGCGCAACAGTAGGGAAGGTTGGACTTTGATTTGAACACCACTCCACCATGTGCCCCCCTAAAGAAAGTCGTCGTAACTACGTGCAGAACGATTGTGTGCTAATGACGCATTCGTTCTGTTGCCGGTGCTGTGAAGGCACAGCGTGACTCCGGCTGCATCCTAAAGGATGTTCCCAATTAGTACATTTAGCCTCTGTGTGTAACAGGGATACACCATTTACAAAGAGACCACAAAGTTAGTGTTTGACAGCAGCATTTTATTTGACAAATACTAAAATGTATTACGAGCAAATACTAACAATTCTGTATCAATTATTAGTAAGGTACTGGTATAACTAATTGCTTGGTCAAAGAATTGAATTACTTAGTTGATGTAAATAATTTAAGAAATGCACCGGACATACATTTGTAAGGTGTGACAATCCGTGCAGCTCACTGTTCATGCTCATTCTTTCAATCTTAAATATGAATAAGAAGGCCCCACTTACAATGGACGAGGACTTACTAGGAAATGCTTGCCAGCTGGGTCACAGTCTATGTATTCACCATAGTGTGGCGGGCCCCCGCTTCAAAACCTGTACATTCTGCCAGCACAAACTCTGGGTGGAAAAAGGATCACTTGGGTGTACATTGTAGTTCGTGCACTGAACATCCTTAAAAGGTTATTCCTTCAAAGTTTCATCAATGCTCATTGTTAGACCTGGTTTGACGTGGTCTCCCTTAACCTTTTTGGCTGCTGATTTCATGTTTGGACCTTATTTTGTTGGATTAGCACTTTGAGCGCGTTTGCCACTGCCACTCAGTACCAAAGCGCTGTGCTTGACATATATATACTGGTGATTGGTGTATACATGATTGGCTGATTCGAGTTAGCTGTAAGTTCCTTAAGTCTAGGGGTAAGACATATACCAAGGGCATGTGCCTCGAATGCTCCTCTGTGGGCCTACAGCACTGATTGTGCCATCCACGAAGGTAGTTCATCAATCGTGCCACAGGTTTGCCCTGGTGGGGCCTGTGTGCATAGGTTACCGTTACTCTGCTTGGCATTTAAAAAGCTACGTGCCAGGGTTCTGCATGTTTCTTGCTATATGGGTGTTCTCCCTAGGGACAGGGTGCATTGTCAGGAAGAGGTAGGGCATGTGCGCATGTGTGTTCCATGCAAGGGTCGTGAATGACACCGGATGGTGTGTTCGGTATGATAGGGCCTGGATTAGCATGGGGGAATGTAGGAATAGGCTATTGAGCAGTATTTCCTACGTGCAGAATAGTAGCATTATAATGTTTAATATCTATGAATTGGTAATGGCGAATTCTCTCCAGGAGTGTGAGTGGATGTGCGATTCCGTGCATGGGAATGTCACTTTGGCAAAGTGGCCATTTCAATGCTTGTGGCTCTATGTGTCTTTCTGCCTGTCTCCTAATTCACATCTGGGTGCTGGGTGGGGGCAGCCACATCTGTGCATTCCTGATAGAAGGCCATTACCTAGGGGCTCAAAAAACTGCAGTCCTCTGAGGGGTCATTCAGGGACGGTTATGTGGAGGTGAAATTGGCCCCTGCATTCCAAGGTGCAGGGTCTTGGCCCCATTAAAGACAGTGATACCGGGTAGGATGGCAGATAGGACAAACATTAGTGAGGGTCTTGGCATTTCACAGGTTGCCTTTTGAACTGTTCGTGTCTTCAAAGGCCATTAAAGATTTACCTGCTGGGGCTCGGGCTTTCAAAGTTAGAGACGCTTTTGGATTTGGAACCATACTACGCCGGTTCGACACTGGGACATCGACAAGAGGAATCATTAGGGCAGGAGGGACTGCAACTGGACTATCCTCAGACTTGTAGTGGCCTGGACCTTTTCGTGCTCCAGGAAGGGGACTATCACTTGGAGGATTCTGACCGGATGTTGCTGGACTGCAACTAAGTGCCAACTGTCAGGGCCCCGGTCCTTAAGAACTCTCCAGGGCCAATTGCCTGGCCTCCTGTCCACGAGATCCCAGGGACACAGAGGATCTCCCCATTTCCACGAGATCGTAAGGACTTCGCAGTGTGTGCCGGAAACGTGTGGAAGCGATCGTCGGTTGGGACAAGATCATCCAAATGTACACCGTCATTACACTGTGCAGAGGAGTGTGCTCCTAAAGATCAGCAGCTAACCTGAGGTGCTGTGATGTGAGTAGTGTGAGGAATGCAGGGGGGAGCTTGCAGAGTTCTAGGGACCCATGCTTGCAACCAAGGGACCCATGCTGGCTTGCACTCCGGAGTGTGTGGTGTCCAAGGGGTGTTGGGGGACCTGAGCTGGGAGCTGAGACTGTCTTCGACCTCCAGATCATAAGGACGACAGTGTCTTACAACCTCTGTCCGAGGTTGCTAGCTTCTTCTCCCTGGACCCACACCACAAGGTACTTTGTGTTGAAGAACATCATACCAGGACCCGAGGGGTTTCGTTATGCCTTTTGGGCACCTATAGCTGGCTCCCGGGAGCTCTGGCAGCTCACATCTCTGCTTGAGGGTAAAAATTTCTCCAGACTTGGAAGTGCACCAGCTTCCTGGATCGCAACCTTTTGTCTTAGGCGGGTGGAAGGGAGTATAACGATCCCACACTCGTGCAGGTTCTACTGGGTGTCTGGAGGTCTAATCTGGATGGACGAAACAAAGTAACCGTTTCTTTCCGTTTTAGGTGGTTCCGTCAATCTAATCAATGTGCCGCCAGCAGGAGCAACGTGTATCATTGACAGGTGTAGTCGCGTGACTGCGAGGCTCAGTCAAAGACCTGTTATTGCTTTACCTTGGCAACTGTTGGGGGTATGCGTTATTGGGGAATGTTGTACTGGATGAATACCTCTGAATAGGGCATATATGTTCATGCCATTCTTCTGCTAATGGGAAAGTTTGGCAATTGCATACAACAGTAAAGTGTATATATATATTGTGTATATCATTTTGGTGTCAACGTGTGTGTAATACAAAGACCAGTGTTTTATACACACGGTGTGAAATCTTTTTGTGGCATACGCAGTGTGTTGTGAGGGTAGTGTTGTGCCAATACTTTTCCCTTGTGCACTGTGGATAAGCCTGACTACTCAGTGCCAAGCTACCGAAGGGTGAGCGAAGGTGATCATACATGTGTATCGTACCCATCCTATCTAGGATGGTGGATTCTGACTGGCTTCGATGCATCCCAGCCAGCTGTAAACCGCTGGGTCTAACATTTGGTGATCAGCTGTGTAGAAAGGACGTGTGTTGGCACAAGCCCTAGCATCACAATCATATGCTACGACTGGTGTACTATATCATTTTCTTGCCTTGGGTTTTGGTGTTCTTTGTGGTCTGCCCTTCTGGTTTGGAAAGCTTTCTGTGTTCACAACAGTCCTGTCTAATTCGGGAAAGGTGGAGGTATCTGCAGTCCCACTCCGAGCACTGCTCTGTGATATTACATTAAGATCTGATCAACACACCCTCTGCCCTTGCAGAACCCAGCCTGTTTAACCTTGCAGTAATGAGTCTGCTGTTGACTGGTTTCCACTCAATTAAGAATTTTCTGCCCCCCTTACTCAGAGGAAGTGGTCGTGGGGCTACGTTTGCAGGAGCTTAGTGTCCTGGCAGGGTCACCCAAGCTGGACAGATCAAAGGAAAGAGACCAGATGAATCACAATCCACTGGTCTTCCAGTTTGGGTGTCGGGCAAAGGGTTATCAACCTTGTCCCAAAAAAAGCACCTGCTACGGAAACAGCAGCAAGAACCACTAAATCTTCTGGGCGCGAGAGCCTTCCAGAGTCTGCATTAGACATTTATAATTGAGAGTAGTCAAAGCTGCAGGGAAGGCAGTGACAGGATGATGGAATTTCTGAGTGCCAAATGCAAGAGTATAATTGGAGTCTGGAATGTACAGACTATGAATTACACAGAACAGCTGGCTCAAGTAACATCTGAGATGAAGCACTACAACCTACACTTCCTGGGGTCAGAGAACATGTGTGGACCGGATCTGTCAGTATAAAAACCACCATAGGAAAGACTGTACTGTACTTGGTAAGGATCAATAATCAACATCATAACAAAGTAGCCATCATCAAAATCAGCCAAAAGGCGCTAAAATTATTAGCAAGTCCCAAAAACTCTCTTCCTATGGGAACTATGTCCAAATTATAAGTATGCAGTGGTGACAGCCACTGTATTATATGGCGTGGTTGTGTGACCTCACAGTGTAATACACAACCAACTCTTATAGGATATGTTAGGTTTTGTTTGTTAAACTTTAGCTCAACCCTGTGTACCTGTGGCTCTGAGCAGGCAGACTTACACAAAGGAACACTTGTAAAGCATTTAAACAGCACCAAAACAATTGAAGAAGAAACCCGACACTCAAGAAATCGAACAACAATTTATAAAAATATATAAAAAATGTATGAATGTATGGACACCAAAACGAAAACATTCCACTGAAGGGATCTGGAGATATAGATTTTATAAGACAAAATAGATCAGGACTTTTCACTTAACCATGGACAAGCACTGGCAAGTGCAACAAATTTGATACTCAGAAACCTTTTCAAGAAAAAGCTGGACAAATCGGAATGTGATTGCTCAGAGTTACTTTGGGCAACCAACTCTAGCAGGGATTCAAGGGGACCAGCAAGTCAAGGGGACCAGCAAGATGCAAAGAAACAGTTTCCTCCTCAAGGATGGCAGTATTCAGTACAGGTCCAATGGTTCCTTGCCTTTGACTTCTATGGAGTTGGCCTCATGCAATGAATATAGGATACTCTAGATGCTAAAGAATGCTGAAGATGCTGTGCAGTCAACAGAAGTCTTCCTGGGGCTACTCTTTGATCTACTTTCTTGGTGAGTTGATTCTGACCACAGGGGTCGATGTTCCTCGAAGTACTCTCAGGGTAAGGGTAAGTAAATGTCCAGTTTGCTAGCCCAAAGAGCATCAGGTTCAGTTCAACTTCAGTGCACCCACTTCTTTGCCGGTCTCAGGGTCAGCAGGCAGTTCTTCTTTTGTCCTGTTATCCAGCCAAGCAAGATCTGAATTTGGCTGCTAGGGGTGCCCTTTTTATGCGCAAAAAGGGCCCTCTGGGGAGGTTATGGTAAGAAAATAATGGGTTACCAGGTTCCCTCCTGGCTGTTGACAACTTATGGCAAAGTGTGCCATCTAGCTGTCCCAGAAGACTCCATTCTGCCCACTCCCATGATGGCGAGACCCCCGTCCCCTCGGTGTGGGAAGCTTGGTAGGCCACCCTAGAGCTAAAAGCCCATGGAAAACCACTTTCACAGCTGGTTTTCCCCTCTCTAGCCAGCTTGACTTCCTACACAAAAGAGCAGCCCCTCTCTAGTGTGATCACCATTATCCCTTCAAAGGCAGCTTCCCCTTTGAAGCTCTCCTTTTGGGCCAACACCCGATGCGGCTTCCTGTCAGGAGGAGGTAACACCTCCTCCAACGGCAGGCTCCTATTGTTACCTGTCCTGGGACTCATTTACACATCTCCCCAGACGGACAGAAGGCTGTCTCAGCAGATGGCCACTGGAAAACTTGGGCAACAGACTGGCAACTTCCTAAAAGTTGTATGTGCCAACAATTTGCATTAATTTCATAGCAAGTTGTTTAATACCTTAAAGTACCAACTTATGGTAGTCCCATTCAGAAGTTATCAGAGCTGAGCAGTCAACATGTAACCCTGTGCTCGCTAATGGGGCTACCAGGCTCTCTCCCAGTAAAAATGACAATTGCTGTTTTTTACTCTTAGAATAGGGTAAGCACATGTTCTACTTCTAATATGCTGCACCATGCCTCAGGACTCTGTAGGCCTGTTGTAGGGGTGGCTTACGCATATTAGAAAGGGAGCTTGGACTTTGCTATTGATTAGAATGCAAAAGTCGGGCTAGCAGTTTTGAACTACTCTTCCAGTCTGCAGTGGCAGACTGGGAGTCATGTTTTACCTTGTCCCACTCAGGGTGGCCTAATAAGTGCTGCAGTCCCTGAAGGGACCTGGGTACCCCTGGTACCATATACTAGAGACTTAAAAATAAGTTAGCGTGTGCCAATCGGGTATGAGCCAATCAAACATACATATTTGAGGGTCACTGCATTGGCGCTGAGGTCTGGTTAGCGTACTGTGCACTCTCAAAATCGAAAAACTAGCAGAATCTGTCAAAACTGTGCAGGTGACCATACAAAAAGAGGCATTTTCTTACATATATATATTCTATTTGCAAACAAATTAAAAGACAGATGCAGTAACATTACGGTTAGAAAACAAAACAAAATAAACACTGAAATGTGATAGCTATGTTGAGGTCTGCAATCCATAGCTCGCACAGCAGCCATGCAAAGCACAGGTGGCACACTAAACACAACCTTTGACCTCACCCATGATGCAACATATAATAGTAATCTTTAGATAAAAATAATTATCTCATTCTTTTTAACAGTATTAAAGTGACTGTTATGAATATAGTATTAACTGTTGGTTTGAGTATGTTTTGTTACTTAATGTGCTGTGCTTTTATGTGTAAGTTCATAAACATTCAATGAATTCAAACGTATCTGACACATTTTTGTAACTAGTAAAGGGACTCACAGTAAACCAGACAAAGGCACTTCCCTGAGTAAATTACTACTGTTCGTGCAAAGATTGTCGTAATTTCATTCGCATGTTTAAGTTTCTTTAGAGAGCACAGAATCCTATAGGAGTTCTAATATGAGCTGTCACTTTTTGACCCCACTTTATTCTCACCCATCCTTTGAAGGTCCGCAAGAAACGTGGCCTGCTGAACACAAGTCAGAATAGCTTTTTTGGTGGAAGGTTTTGTGTAGATTCGTCAAATGTGACAACATTATTAAGAAAATGAAAAAATGACTTTTCAATGGAAACTCTGATGTGCCCATAATTACACATTGGCTATTTTGTAGTAGTGCTCCCAAGTCTATTCTCTGGCTTTCTGTGCTGCCACTGCAGTCTCTGCTCTCCCACAGGCAACCACTGCACATCAAACGTGGGCAGCGGGTTGTACCACGAGACCAGGAGGAGTCAGAGCAAAGCTCCAGAGCTTAATAATACTGTGGTGCCTCTGAAATACTGGTAGCCAGGCAGGCACATCTGTGCAAATACTTACGGGTCTTAACAACCCTCAAGCGTGCCTCTTCATGTCACTTCTCTTCTACATGGATTTTCACCAGGCTCTAGGGCTTGAGTGGGCGGATGCCAGGAGATGGTATCCCGTGCCTTGCCTCCTTCTTCCTTTTGGCCTTCAGGAGATGAGCAGTGGTGTGCACTTCTTCACGATGCTATCTCATAATGTGGCATCCAGGTACACCCTTTGTAATTTTAAAACTACCTAGCTATTTGCATTTTTGCTTTGAGGGCGACAAAGAAGAGGAGAGTCAGTACTCAGAATATAAAAGAACCTGATGGCAAACATGACAGCAAATAGCATTATTCACCATCAAATACCAGGAAGGTATTCCACACTCTCAGAAACAAAAATATTAATTTGTAAAATGTTTTGTTATTTTAACTTGTGTCATTTTACATGAGATATGCCGCATATAGAGATTTGTTCGTCATTTGTACTATTGTAACGTTGCACATTTTGCATTTATTGGACAGGCTCCTTCTCCTGAAGAAGCTGCAGAAGAGAGTGAAAAACTGCTGAAAGAACTCTACATGTTTGATGTACTTCGTGCAGATAGAACTACAGCAGCTCATGGGTAATTATATTTTTGAAAACTGTAAGCTGTACATTTCTGATTTCTTAGTACCTAGTAGTCAGACAGGATATCATACAATTTACTGGCACACAGAATGTCGCTTCTGTAGACTTTTAGGCATATCCAACACTGAACGGTGTGAAAAACGTAGTAATCACACATATAAAGGAATATCCAGTGCCAGGGAGCATGGAGTCCCTAAACACAGACCTGTCACTAGGGATATCCAGCCACCCATGAGAAGAGTGTTTGGCCAGGGCCTGTGCATGAAATAGAACATTCATGTAGATTAACTGGAAGAAAGAATGCTTGTCGGTGAGCAATTCATGAGTCCTGGGATCCACTGAATCCTGTTGTTTTTTAAATAAATGGAGCTTGTGCTGAACTGGTGGCTCCCCTAGATCAGCCTTATGCCAAGATTATAAACAGCTGAGTTAAATGGTTTGAATCAATGAAAAGCAAAATACAGGCCCAGGCAATGTTACTCAATCATTCTTTCCAGGACACAAGTTCCCAGACTTCACTGTGAACGGTGGGACTTTTCTTGGGCCATAATTTACTTTAAGAGATGCGTGTCAAAATCATTCTCCTTTAGTTTGCTGTTCCGCAGATAGCTTCTCCATACGAACCCTTTTGGCATTGGTAACACTTCACAGACCTATACCACTCACGAGCTATATTCTTTAAATCTTTAAATGAAGATTTCTGTTACTGCATTTTGACACTTTTGAAAGTACCATGTCAGTGGAAGTTGTTTAGTGCACTATTCATACTGTGTACTTGTCTAGTTTCACTTTCTAAAACTGGCCTTCCCAGTGAAAACCTATTACTTATAAAGGTGTTTCTAGGGGTTATCTTCTCAAGTGTAGGCATTGTTTTACACTCATCGCAAGAATGACCTTCATTCTGGAGTCGAGGTATTCATAATTAAGCTCTCAAATTGGCCGCAAGTGATATTCATAATCTTTCCAACTTGCCAAAGGAAGTGCCTCACTGAAGTTCTTATGTTCCTACTGCAAAGAGAATCTCATCTAAGTAGCTATGATGACTGTTTCTGTTGTTTTGTAACACATTTTCTACATCTCAGTTCGCATCTCCGGGTAATTATTACGTTCAAACCTCTTTGTATTTGAGATGTCATGAGTGATGTCATCAGTGATGTCACTGACCATGTCATGAGTGATATAATGTGTGAGGTCATAAACCGTGCATTACGGGGTGCGAGTGCAGTAGACTGCCAAGAACAAGTGCATCTGTCAAGTCAATCAACACAACACTCTGAAATATTAGACGTAATTTTTCAAGCAATAGAGACTTCGCGTACTTCAGTGGAATCACAAATCAAGGAAATCTGGATGGAATTCGGACTCCTTCAGGAGGATCAATGAAAAATAACAAGTAGAGACACAGAAACTAAACGCGGTGTGTCAGATATGGTACCACAGCTGAAAGACCAAGTAAAGACCTCCTGTGACTTGCAGAATAGAGTGCAGTAATTGGAACGCTTAGGTGCAATCCATGATTAACATTTTAGAGGAATGGATGAAGAGCTTTACTTCCACATCACTGCTCCCCCCTCATTTTTCTATGGAAAGGGCACATTGTGTGCCGAACCGCAGGCCCCAGTCAGGGGTACTTCCACGTCCAATAGTTGCAAAGCTACTTCTTTATAAAGACCAGGATGCAATCCTACAGGCTGCAAAACATGCTGCTCCTCTCCCAAACGAGAATAGCAGAGTCTCTGTTTTTCCGGACTATACACAGCTGACCCAACAGCAATGCTCTGCTTTCCTCTCTGTGAAGCGACACCTCTGAGACCTGAACATCCAATATTCTTTGATGTTCCTAGCAAAATAACTGATAATATATAAAGAGCGAACTTATTTCTTTATGGATCCAGAATCAGCCTGGACTGGGTTTAAACTCACTTTGAGGGAAGCCATCACCCCACAGCAGCCAGTAACCAAACACCGCAATCAGGGGGGCGGAGGGACCGGAAGGGCAGGGGGAGACGTGGCAGGCTTGAAAGGATGTCCAGACTTCGAAAGACTTCAAAATCAGTCTTCCTATGCATACTCTGGAATTAGGGTTTGTGTATAGTAACCTTGAACCATATGGAGTCCCTAGACTCCCAAGCTTAGGAAAATAAATTCCCAGCTCTGGGAATGCTTGCAAATGGCACAGTCTTGTCTCGGGGCAGGGGTATCAGAATTTCAAGATCATTAGAAACGTAGGCTGACCCCTAGGCACTAGCCCACCCCAGGAGTAAATTAGAAGCTGTGGAGCCCCACACCATTTTGGCATGTTTTAATGGGCAATCTTCAAAGATGCGCAACTTGGACTCCATAGGGCTGATTTTGAAGATCTTGCACTCGCTTTGCTCCTCGTGGTGAGCTTTAGCCACCAGGAGTGTTTTCAAAAGGCCTGGTGCACTTTGCATGAAGATGGTTTTACTGGCTACCTGCGCCAGTCTCCTCCTTTGTCTGCCCTCCCAGACCCTATGGCATCCTGGCCGTCCTGGAGGGCATCCAGGGTGGCAGTGCAGTCCAGGTCTTCCCCCAACTGGTTCTCAATGGGACATAAAGGGGCCAGCACCACTGGCCCTGGAGGGACCCATCTAGGTTCAGCTGCTGGAAAAGTCCTTAGCCCATCAGCGGCATCAGGTTGCTTCTCCTTCCACCTGTCTATGATTCTGGTGTTGTCAACCTACAGGAAAAGGGTCTTGCTCTCAGTCTCTTTCTTGTGGAGGGGTTTATAAGTGTGGATGAAAGGTTCAAGAATCCAGGCACCACTGGCCAATCCTAGGATGCCACATCCTCCCTCCACCCATGTCCCGACCCTCCTGCATGGCATTCGGGGACATTGAATATGGCAAAAACCTTCTTCCACTGGTCAGAGCTCTTGGGCCCACCCAGAGTTTTGCCTGTGATGCTGGGCAAACCCTCCCTTGTTGTCACTCCAAACCGGTCCTGTGGTAGCTTCCCCTCCCACTGGTTTTGGAACCAAGTTGGCTAGATGGACACAGGAAGGAGACAGGTTTATCTGCTTATAAAAGTGAAGGACCCTTTGAAGTGTAACTAATCCTTAGGCATAGCCCCCATTCCATCCTGTCAAGGGAGGGTACCAGCCCACACCCAAGCCCTTTGTTCCACTGTGTGGAAGCAATCCTCATCTTACTACTGAGGAGCCATCCAGCTGCCAGGTGATAGTTGAATATTTACATGTTTAGGCAGAAACATTTTAAACTTTTTAAAAGTGGCTTTTTCTCAATAGGTAGACAAAATTCAATTTCACCATTGAATTGTATTTTGGATAACTATAAAAAAGCATCCTTGAATTACTTCTCTAGCTGCTACCAATCCGAATTTAGCATGTATCTTCAGGGTGACTTATCAATGTTTAAAAGGAATGTTTAGGCTTGTCTAAAGGGATTGTTTGGACAGGTTGAATTGGCAGTGTATAAATGTCACAAGCATGGTACCTGTGTGTAGCTACCATGCTGCTCACAAAGGTAGTTTCTCACACGCAGACCACACACGTGCCCACACGTGAGTGCCCATTTATTCATGTGTAACCAGCCCAGTGCCCCTTACCCTAACTGCATCGCAGCAGCCTTATCTTAAAAGGCAGACACTGTTGGTAAACATGTGGAGCCCAACTACCAGGACATTACAGTGAGTGAGACTTAGGTAGAAAGACTCACCCACAGTAAAAGTCTAAAAAATAGGTGATCAAAAACATACAAATCCTGTCAGACTAAATAGGCCAAACTCATTTGCAACAGTATATAATCATAATATAGTACATTCATTCTGCCAGCGGATACGCTAACATCTATATACATTAATTTGAAGAAGAGCTTGTAGAATCCCCTTTTAAAGTCAATAATTAATCATTTGTGGTGATAGATAGGTGATATGCTGACAATATGGAAAGTAACCTGGGAAAAATTTACAGAATTTTCTGACTTTCTACAAGAAACAAATCTTTTATTCAAACTAACAATACCAGATGGAACACTGAAGTGAACTTCCCTGACACCATGATACGTCCACAAGATAATCAGCTACACTTTGAAACATACACAAAAGCTACTGATCAGAACACACTACTATCAGCTAAGTACTTCCATCCCCGCTGCATCAATAAGAAATGTTCCTTATGACCAATTTATAGGAGTTTGAAGAATTGTTTCAGATGAACAATTGTTTAAACAACTGTTAGACCCGGCCTCGTAGCATGGCTCTTCCTGTCCTCGCACTACCTAACCGGGTACCAGGGACCCCAAGCACACGGCCCAGCCGATCCTTCCCACCAGAACACACACACGCGACCCGGGCCTCCCCGTCCATGGCCTCTCTCCTTTCGGCCACCCCGGGCACGCGTGCCCACTTCGTGCACCAAGATGGCCGCCCAGCCCCAGCACCACCCGGGCCTAGAGGCGCCACTCCGGCTGGAGGACATCACGCTTCCAGGGGATGAGAGAGGGAGGAGCAGTTTTCTATCGCACCTCTGAACTCCCCTGGGACGATGGGTTTCGATCGGCCCTCCGGCCTCCCTGAGGGCTGGCTCCACGCCTGCTGGGTGTCTGGGACTCCTCCCGACCCGGCCCTGAAAGGATCAAAGGACAATGGCAGGAAACCTCGACAAGCGACCCCCAGGTGACAAGACCCCTGCCTGCACAGACTCCGGACATCAAAGAGGGGTCGACCTATAACAAGGGGTGCTCTGGGACTGTCCGGCAGATTCGCCTTGGAACATCTGAGCCCTGCTGAGTGACTCGCGGCTCCCCGAAGATCGTAAGACCTCCGAACTGGTACCTGAGCCTGCTGAGTGACTCGCGGCTCCCTGAAGATCGTAAGACCTCCGAACTTGTGCTTGAGCCCTGCTGAGTGACTCGCGGCTCCCTGAAGATCGTAAGACCTCAGAACTTGTGCTTGAGCCTGCTGAGTGACTCGCGGCTCCCCCAGACTCTCTTTGGTCCCGCCGGACCCCACGACGACAAGCGTATCCCCCAGCTCGAGGATTGTGAGCTGTGCGCCGGGTACGCTCCTGCATTTGATCCATATCCCCCCAAAGACTGTCCCGCTACCTCCTATCCCCGCCAAGACTCTGTGAGCCCACGCTCTGCTTGTAAATATCTGCCTTGCTGATCATAAAGATCTTTCCACTTCGATTTGATAAAGCTTGAATCCTAAGAACCCTCGGTGTGGTGTCTCTTTGTCGTGTGGTGCCGAGTGTACGATCCTAGATACGAGATTCCTCCCCTGCGGAATCTCCCGCCAGTGCCCGGCTATGATACCTTGAGGGTGGGTCTCAGGACAGCCAGGGACCCCTCCGGGCTCCTCTGAGGTCGCCTTCTAACATTGGTGGCAGCGGTGGGATTCGGGCCCATAACCTAGAGATCGTACCGTGAACGACTGACACACTACCGACAAAGATGGCAGAAGGAAGCGCCATGAGCCCCGCAGAAACCAACACCAACAGGGTGTTCCAGGTGAAACAACTAGAAGAATACACGCACAAAGAACTGAAGCAATTCTGCAAAGAACTTAAAATCGCTACCACCGGTCTCAACACCAAAGAAGATTTGCAGAAAGCACTGAAAGCTTGGGTGGATGCCGGGGCCTCCCGCCCAGAAGGCATGGGGGAGCGACACGACGAAGCAGAACCCACCCAAGGCGAAAGCAGCAGCAATCAGGTGCGAGGCTTCGTGCCAGACGAGGGCCTTCCCCGGAAGAGCTCGCAGACAGAGAGAGAAGTCGCAATCACGAACTCGAGTTAGCCAAACTCAAAATCGAAGGCGAATTGAAATTAGCGGAAAAAAAGCTAGCAGTAGAACAAATGCGCGTACAAGGCGAATTGGAAGAGAAGAAGCTCCAACGGGAGCACGAAGGAAGGAAGCTCCAACTAGAGCACGAACGCAGCTTGAAGGAGATTGAGCTCAAAGCCAGAAACGAGGAAGGGAGGCCCCCGGGGAACCGAGAGGCGGCCTCCCCGGCGGAACAGAAGGTCCACATCCCCAAGGACGTGGTCAAAGAATATTATAAAAATGATGACATTCAACAATGGTTCAGGGCCTACGAGGTCGCCATGACCTCTCATCGGGTCCCGCAGAAGGACTGGGGGGCAGGGCTGTGGGGACGGTTTCTGAGCGAAGGAAGGGACACCCTGCTCGACCTACCCCTCTCCCTGCAGACCTCCTACAGCCACATGAAAGAGGCTCTCCTCACTAGGTACGGCCTCACCCCAGAGATGTACCGTCAGCGATTCCGGGACTGCAGGAAGATCCCGGGCACCACCTGGGTGGAGTATGTAAACTTTTTCAGTCGGGCCTTCGATGGGTGGATCAAGGGCAGCAAGGTCACCACCCTCGAGGAACTCACCGACCTCATGTTGTGGGAACACCTGGCGGCGAACTGCTTTGTGGAACTACGCCAGCATCTGCTCGACAGCAAACTCACCGATCCCCGGAAGCTGGCTGTGGAAGCAGACCGCTGGACCAACACTCGGGTCCCCCGGAGCATTGTAGGAGAATACCCCCGAGCCAGTCAGGGACCACCCCGCCAGAGAGGGGGAGGGAACCAGGGAGGGCAGAGAGAGTCCCAGTCAAGTCCCCCGAAGGCCCAACCTCCACCTTTCCCGGCGCCCCCCCCTGCAAACCCTGCTAGACAGATAACCAACGTAGCCCTGGGGGAGGAGGTTGAGGACACCGGGGAGTGGGAACCCGCAGCTATGGCCGTAGTATCCCTGGGAGATAGAGAGATGGTCCCTGGTAGCCTCCTGCCCTCCAACACGAAGAAGTACGGGCAGCTCGTCAAGATCAATGGCCACCAAATAGAAGCCCTGCGAGACACCGGGGCCAGCATCACCGGGGTCCTCAGGCACTTAGTCCCCGAGGAGCAGATCCTACCCAACGTCTTTTGCCCCGTAATTTCCGCAGATAATAGAGAGAGTATGTGTCAGGTAGCCCTAGTGCCGTTTGAGTGGGGAGGGGTGATAGGTAAACTGAGGGTTGCCGTAAGAACCTCCCAGCCGGTCGACTGCCTCTTAGGGAACGACCTGGAGAGCTCTCCCTGGAAGTACGTCGAGCGCAAGGCCCACCTAGGGATGATGGGACTCCCCGAGTGGGTGTGCGCCACCACCCGATCTATGTCCGCCCGACTCACCCCCCTGGGGGAAGTCGAGGACCCCCCGACCGAGGGAGTCAGAGCAGTCCCTGCCGAGGGTCCTCCCGTCCCCCCATCGGGAGGGTCAGTCGCCAGCGACGAACCCTCACCGTCCGACACCACCCCGGTCCCCGAGTTAGGCGAGCTGGCCGAATTGGCCCCGTGGCGCCACGAGGGCGGGCCCACCCGGGAGGAGTCCTGTCGGGAGCAAGCCACCTGTCCTTCCCTGGTCGGACTGCGGCACCAGGCCGAGGGCCAAGCCGCAGGCGACCAAACCGGAACGCACCGAGTTTATTGGGAGAATAACCTCTTGTACAGTGAGCAGAAGTCGGTGGAGCTAGGATCCGGCCGGGTGCTGGTGGTACCCCTACGCTTCCGAGACTTCCTCCTGGGCTTGGCCCACGACGTCCCCCTCGCCGGCCACCTGGGTCAAGACAAAACCTACAGCCGTCTCGTGACTCACTTTTACTGGCCTAGGATGAGAGTAGCTGTAGAAGCCCACTGCAAGTCCTGTCCCACGTGCCAGGCTAGTGGGAAGAGTGGGGGGAAGCGCAAGGCTCCCCTCCAACCCTTCCCGGTCGTCAGTACCCCATTCGAAAGAGTCGGAATCGACATCGTGGGGCCCCTGGATCCCCCCACCTCCCAAGGTCACCGGTTCATTCTGGACCTAGTGGATCACGCCACCCGATACCCTGAGGCGATCCCCCTACGCACCGTCACGGCTCCCGTGGTGGGCCGAGCCCTGATGGGGATCTTTTCCCGGGTGGGTTTTCCCCGCGAGGTCGTGAGCGATCGCGGCACTAATTTTATCTCAAAATACATGACGTCCCTGTGGCAACAGTGTGGGGTGTCCTATAAGTTCACCACCCCGTACCATCCCCAAGGGAACGGCCTAGTAGAAAGGTTTAACCGGACTCTGAAAGGGATGATCAACGGCCTAGAAGAACCCCTCCGGCGTAAGTGGGACGTCCTGCTCCCCTGCCTCCTGTTCGCTTACCGGGAAGTCCCGCAGAAGTCCTTGGGGTTCAGCCCGTTTGAATTACTATATGGACACCCCGTCCGAGGTCCCCTCAGCTTGGTTAAGGAAGGGTGGGAGGCAGCACCCCAGACCACCCCACGAGATGTGTTCCAATACGTTCTGGCCCTCCGGAACCAGACCAGGAAGTTCCGAGAGCTGGCCGAGGCCAACCTGGAGGCAAGCCAAGAAGAGATGAAGCGCTGGTACGACCAGAATGCCACTCTGGTCGAGTTCCAGCCGGGCCAGCAGGTATGGGTCATGGCCCCCGTGAAGCCTGGCGCCCTCCAGGACAAGTGGACCGGGCCCTTCAAAGTGATTGAGCGGAAGAGTCCAGTCACGTACTTGGTGGACGTCCAGTCGCCCCGGGATCCCCTGCGGGTCCTACACGTGAACCGCCTCAAGCCTCACTTCGTACGGACAGAACTGAGCCTCCTGCTGGCCACCGATGACGGGGCCGAAGATGAGTCAGATCCCCTCCCGGACCTCCTGTGTGTCAAGGAGAAGGATGGCTCCGTGGAAGGAGTGAACCTCTCCCCATCCCTCACTGACCAGCAACAAGCGGACTGTCGCCAGCTCCTAGGACAATTCTCCGACCTCTTCTCCCTGATCCCCCGAGTCACCGACTGGTGTGTCCATGACGTGGACACCGGGGACAGCCCGCCAGTAAGACACCGAGCCTACCGAGTCCCTGACCGAGTCCGGTCCTGCATTCAAGCTGAAGTCTCGAAGATGTTGACCCTGGGGGTGATCGAGCCATCCGATAGTCCCTGGGCCAGCCCCGTGGTCCTAGTTCCGAAGGCAGCGGCCCCCGGTGTCGCCCCCGAGCTCCGATTCTGCGTGGACTACCGGGGGCTCAATGACGTCACCCGGGCCGATGCCCACCCCATCCCCCGAGCCGACGAGCTCATTGACCGACTCGGGGCGGCCCGGTTCCTCAGCACATTCGACCTCACCTGCGGATACTGGCAGATTGCGCTCACAGAGGAAGCCAAGGAGCGGTCCGCCTTCTCCACCCCAGATGGGCATTATCGCTTCCGCGTAATGCCCTTCGGAATGAAAAATGCCCCGGCCACCTTCCAGCGACTGGTGAATAGGGTCCTGGCCGGGATGGAACAGTTCAGTGCGGCCTATCTAGACGACATCGCCGTTTTCAGTTCCGGATGGAGTGAGCACCTCCAGCACCTCCGGAGAGTGCTAACCACCATGCGCCAGGCAGGCCTCACAGTAAAAGCCAGCAAGTGCCAGATTGGGCAAGGATCAGTAGTCTACCTGGGGCACCAGGTCGGGAGCGGTCAGGTCGCCCCTCTACAGCCAAAGATCGACGCCATCCTAGCCTGGGAACCACCCACCACCCAAACGGAGGTCCGAGCCTTCCTGGGCCTCACTGGCTACTACCGAAGATTCATCCGGGGGTATGGCAGCCTGGTTGGCCCCCTCACCGAACTCACATCAAAAAAACAGCCCAAGAGGGTGCAGTGGACGACGGCCTGCCAGGAAGCGTTCGATGCCCTAAAGAAGGCCATGTGCACGGCCCCCGTCCTCCAGGCTCCCGACTACTCCAAGGAGTTTGTAGTCCAGACCGATGCCTCCGAGCATGGCATTGGAGCCGTCCTGTCCCAGGTGAATGACCAAGGCCTAGACCAGCCCATCGCCTTCCTCAGCCGGCGGCTGTTGCCCAGAGAACAGAGGTGGAGCACCATTGAGCGCGAAGCATTTGCCGTAGTCTGGGCCCTCAAGAAGCTGCGCCCTTACCTGTTTGGCACCCATTTCCAAGTACAAACCGACCATCGGCCCTTGCGATGGCTCATGCAGATGCGAGGAGAGAACCCCAAGCTACTGCGGTGGTCAATCTCCCTCCAGGGGATGGATTTCACCGTAGAACATCGCCCTGGTACGGACCACGCCAACGCTGACGGTCTCTCCCGGTTCTTCCGCCTCAGCAAAGAGAACCCCCCAAGATGATGGGTAGTTCTCTCCGGCTTTCAGCTGGGGGGGACGCGTGTTAGACCCGGCCTCGTAGCATGGCTCTTCCTGTCCTCGCACTACCTAACCGGGTACCAGGGACCCCAAGCACACGGCCCAGCCGATCCTTCCCACCAGAACACACACACGCGACCCGGGCCTCCCCGTCCATGGCCTCTCTCCTTTCGGCCACCCCGGGCACGCGTGCCCACTTCGTGCACCAAGATGGCCGCCCGGCCCCAGCACAACCCGGGCCTAGAGGCGCCACTCCGGCTGGAGGACATCACGCTTCCAGGGGATGAGAGAGGGAGGAGCAGTTTTCTATCGCACCTCTGAACTCCCCTGGGACGATGGGTTTCGATCGGCCCTCCGGCCTCCCTGAGGGCTGGCTCCACGCCTGCTGGGTGTCTGGGACTCCTCCCGATTCGGCCCTGAAAGGATCAAAGGACAATGGCAGGAAACCTCGACAAGCGACCCCCAGGTGACAAGACCCCTGCCTGCACAGACTCCGGACATCAAAGAGGGGTCGACCTATAACAAGGGGTGCTCTGGGACTGTCCGGCAGATTCGCCTTGGAATATCTGAGCCCTGCTGAGTGACTCGCGGCTCCCCGAAGATCGTAAGACCTCCGAACTGGTACCTGAGCCTGCTGAGTGACTCGCGGCTCCCTGAAGATCGTAAGACCTCCGAACTTGTGCTTGAGCCCTGCTGAGTGACTCGCGGCTCCCTGAAGATCGTAAGACCTCCGAACTTGTGCTTGAGCCCTGCTGAGTGACTCGCGGCTCCCTGAAGATCGTAAGACCTCCGAACTTGTGCTTGAGCCCTGCTGAGTGACTCGCGGCTCCCTGAAGATCGTAAGACCTCCGAACTTGTGCTTGAGCCTGCTGAGTGACTTGAGGCTCCCCCAGACTCTCTTTGGTCCCGCCGGACCCCACGACGACAAGCGTATCCCCCAGCTCGAGGATTGTGAGCTGTGCGCCGGGTACGCTCCTGCATTTGATCCATATCCCCCCAAAGACTGTCCCGCTACCTCCTATCCCCGCCAAGACTCTGTGAGCCCACGCTCTGCTTGTAAATATCTGCCTTGCTGATCATAAAGATCTTACCACTTCGATTTGATAAATCTTGAATCCTAAGAACCCTCGGTGTGGTGTCTCTTTGTCGTGTGGTGCCGAGTGTACGATCCTAGATACGAGATTCCTCCCCTGCGGAATCTCCCGCCAGTGCCCGGCTACGATACCTTGAGGGTGGGTCTCAGGACAGCCAGGGCCCCCTCCGGGCTCCTCTGAGGTCGCCTTCTAACAACAACTAATCTCATTTTATTAATCAGTAAACTTTCAGTGATTTTTAAAATGGGAGCGCGACCCCATACCTATTTGGTCTTCCAAGTATGTGCAGCGCATCAATGTTTTGTGATCCAAATCCAAACATTGAAAAATTATACACGTCCCAGTTGAGCAATGCATTCGCAAAATAGATGGGGTCTTCTTGGGACCCCTTCCCCTTTGTGAATGTCAACAAAACATTTATTGGGGAGTAGGCAGTACCAACTCTCAAACGAACTGTTGAAAAGAAGAAATTCTTCTTTTTAAACTCAGCCCTGTTTCCTTTAACCTCTTCAATGCCCGTGACGAGCTGGTCTCGTCATGGGCCGCGGTCGCGCTGTGCCCATGACGAGACCAGCTCGTCATAAACCCCGCCCGCTAATACAAGGGCCGGCACAGGGCGGGGAAAGGGGCGGGCACTGAAGGGGTTAAGAAAATGTGTTGCATTTAAAAAAAAAAAAAGTTTACTTTACTGAATTGTTATCACAGACGTGAGGGTCTGTGACAATATAAGGCGACCAGCCTTGTGATAGCCACCAATCGGTCGATTTGTGACCTACCTCATTACTATTTATGACGAGTGTCGGATTGCGACCAACTCCAAAATCATACTGAGCTTTTAGTACGTAGGGCATTTCGGTAAATTCTTTACTTGTCACAAAAACGCTGGTCACAAATTACATACAGATTTTTGCAATCAATTATTGGTATATTGGGCCCTATGCTCTTAATTAAAATCAGAACGTGTTTGGGGGACATATCACAAAATTAGTGCTATGAAGTTTTGATTACATTAACCTTGCTAGGGGCTTTCTTGGGCATTCTTTGTTATAGTAATGCCTGGTTTGCACTTATTACTGTGATGAATTCGATGCCAAAGTTTCTTCTGTGTTAGTTATTAAGTTTAAGAAAAGTCATGTTAATATTGTAAAAGTCGATGTCAATATGAATAACGATACATTCATACACCCGTTGTGAACTCTACGTCAATCCACGTGAACTCTGGAATACATAGTCAGGCAGGCTTTTGAGACCCAGGCCGAGGTCACTGTTTGACAGGTCACAGGTGCGGTGGCATGTAGCTGGCAGACAAACGCGCAAACAGGAAATCCAAGCTCAGTCTCACAGATAGGCGCTGCAACACCACAAAGGCCCAGGAAGATTGGCCCCAATAAAGCATAAATGTCCGGAGGGGTACTAGTGTTCCCAAAACACCATAAAATCGGAGGCCTCATTAAGTTAGGAACACATAGCCATTCAGGACAAAGAACACAGAAGCACACACAATACCTGCAGTGATCATTCTGGACATGTGGACACGTTACCCACTGGTTGTATTGTGTCCACACTAGGTTGAGGCCCACCTGGATTCCTCATCCAATACATTAATATATGACTCCACAGACAGACAGAGGTTCACATTCCTTACCAAAAAACGTATTGCCGGACCTATTTTATTGCATTCAGTGAACTGTATACAAACCCGTGTCAGACAGATTGTAAACTGGGAAGGTCCTCAGACCCTATGCCTGTGGCTGATCTCCCGGGCGAATGTATGACCTTATTCTGCAGCTTTTTTCCCCCGCAGGGAATCACAACGCGGTCGTTACAATGACCGCGTTGTGATTCCGCATACCATTACTCCGCAAGTCGGAACAACGACTTTCGGAGGGGGGGTGCTGGATGTTGGAATAGTATAATTTACTATTCCAACTCCAGTCTGTGCGGACACTAGGGAAGGTGTTGGATTTTAAATCCAACACCTCCTCCCCCCCCCCCCCCCCACAAGTCGTTGTTTCGACTTGCGAAGTAATTGTATGCGGAATCACAACGCGATCGTTTTAATGACCGCGTTGTGATTCCCTACGTTGAAAAAGTTTCGGGGTAAACGTTGTTTACCCTGCCGGCCGCACTTTTTAATTGAACAAACTGTTCCTGTTCTGCTAAATGCCTCTTGTCTCTTGTTTTTTCAAGGTATTTCCTATTCAAGCAACAGTCACTTGGGCTTTCACGATGGGTTAGGGTGTTTGCCCTACTTGGAATTTATTTCATGCTCGCTCATTAGAGTTTCTCTATAGCAAGGCTTACTATTGCGTACGTCTTCACTGTGTAGGGACCCAATTTCTTCTTGATGATTCATGGTGATGTTGTACTGGGTCCTGTCATTTGAAGAGATGAGCACTCCATAAACGCTTACAAGACGGCATTTGAGTTTAGGCTGCCATTTTTCGTAAATGGATATTTGCAAGATGCTTCAAAATAATAATACCTGACCCATAATTCATTTATTCCCATAAATCATGGCTCTTAAGGGACATGGCTTTTCCTTTCATTTTATTTTCTTCTTCCATTGTTCCTTTGGCCTGATCAATGACCTTTTCCTAAGTAATACTGGTACTTCAATAGAGCCCTAGCTACTTCTGGCTTGATAAAATCTCTCTTCTATTCTCTGAGGGGCTAAAAGGACATAGAATCAAGTCTTCTATTTCTACTATATAACCACTTTGATTCTAAAGATCCTCAATTAATCTTGCTAATCCATTTTAATGATTATGTATCATAAGAAAAATGTTGGATTCAGGAATTGGATCAGCATCCTGAAGGTTTTTTAAAGCTCTAGTGTGTTCTCCTTTTTGTGTTTTTTGTCAGTACTTTGCAGAGGTCATCTACCTATAATCTGTGTCATTATCGTAACAAAGGAGTACCCTTTCTTTAAAAGGTTAAAAATCAACCTCGAATTGACACTGTAGGCACACGAAAAATCGAATGAAAATCGTAGGTGTTGTCTGATGCATTGTTTGTAATGCATCCGAACAAGGGACATTTCAATTTTTTCACCTGCTTCTCAAGGGGCTGTGGGATATGGCCTCAATCATGCTCTCTCTTCATTGTTTGACAATCAGTGCCAGGCTTAATATCACCCCCTTGCAGGGTGTTAATGATTTTCAGGTCTGCTGTAGATTATGCCCTAATAAAGGGTGAATAAATAAAGTACTAAAGTTGGAACATGCATTCTCTCCGATGCCTAACCATCTTTGCTTTCTGCCCTCCTCAATCTTTACCAACATGGGTACACAGAGCCAATATAGTAAGATTTGGCCTGAAGAACATACATCAGGGTTTAATGGATTCTCTAGCACATTTGTTTTTGGTCTGTGTATTCCTCTACCAGGCATTGTTCATAACAATCAAGTTGTTATAGCATCTCAGTATTCGTATTCTGTCATTTGAGAATAAAAAGCAATAGCACATTGCATACATTATGATAAATATCTATTACAAAATGTCCACCAAATAAGTGATATGCCTAACTCAAATAATCTGTATGCCTTCTTCTTATTTAGCCTGGAATTGAGAGTTCCATTTTTGGATCATCGCTTCACAGCTTATTACCTGTCCTTACCATCAGAACTCAGGATACCAAAGGTAGGCATCAGTACTATCTCAAAATAATACTTACTTTCATTAAACTAAGGATTTGTGGCCCTGATTGCTATTTGTGTGTGTGCTTGTGCTTGTGAGTGAGGTAGGATGAGTAACAAAGTGTCTGAGGTTGAAATTGGATGACACAAGTGCTTATTTTTCACATATAAACAAGAAGATACCCTTTCTGATAGATAATGTGATATGTGCAGCAAACATAGTTACTGGTTGTGAAGTATAGTGATTTATACCTCAATATCGCCTCGCATGTAGACACATTTTATTAACCTCTTGCGTGCCCCGCCCTTTCCCCGCCCTGTGCCGGGCTTTCTATTAGCGGGCGGAGTTCATGACGAGATGGTCTCGTCATGGGCACAGCGCAACCGCGGCCCATGACGAGACCATCTCGTCATGGGCACTGAAGGGGTTAAGAGAATAAAACACTTATAAGACATGGCATAATATATGCAAATAGTCAACAGGAAAATGAACAACAAATTATAAAGATGATAGATTGTGTGCCAAGTATGATTTGCTATAATCTGTCAGGGATTGGTTTGTAGCCAAAATAGAATGTGATACTGATCCTCAAATTCATGTGGGATTGAGACAGACAGGGAATTGGTCACACATGAAATTCTAAACGCACTTCAAAGCTAATCGTAATGATACCTGCTTCAGGAATGATACACCAAATCCATCTTGCTGAGGTAGCGGTAGAAACCAAGGCAAAAGGCTTCCTGAAATAAATTAGAAGTTGGCCAAGTCTCTCTTCTGAACTCTTCCATCCTATCCTCAGATGCCTTCAAACATTTACCACAAGTGACTGGTCCCTTGAAAACTCATATAGGTAGTACATTTGTTGTTCTAGAACTGGTAAAAGGGACACCTAGTGTGAACATTCTCCCTGTTATGCTATGTGGTTTAAACATCAGAAACCCATTTTTAGGTTGCTAGCAATAACAACATAGCAATCTAGTAGATCATTGCCTCCAAGTCACTTCCTTGTTATTCCTATTCATATTCATTTGCAGAACTGTACATACATGCCATACGTATGAATATCGCAGTTCAGGTGGAGCAACAAGTGGATTTGTTTTACAATCATAGCAAGGGAAATTCTCCACATGGAGATTTGTTTAGGGGTGTATGTACTGCTTAGAATGCTGATTTATAAGAAGTAATTGTTCTATAAGCCTGCCCTTCTCATAGCTGAGATGGAAAATTAAGAAAATTGATCACACTTGTCCCCACTGGATCAGAATCCAGTTAAGTAAATCAAATGATCTATCATCTCCAGGCTAAGGAGTACCTATGGTGGGTCTCAGTCAGTCAGGCCCTGTGGCCTGGGACTTGCCCACTGAAAGGCCCAGGACTTGCTATCATTTCCTGAAATTCTCCATGCAAACAGGTGAAGGAGGCCTAACTCTCTCATGGGATCCATCTAGGTTGAATGGTTTGCTGAAATTGCTGGCTTCTTTGGTAGATGAATTATGGAAGCCCAATAACGTTTTAGTGGAAGTTAAAACCACATTTGCACCATATTTGCTTATTGTCTTCCAGCTTGGGCCACCTCCCTCGGGATCAAGAGGAAAAATAAAAATGCATATCCCTCAAAGCTGTTTCAGTCCTATAGATGGTGTCAGTTGTCTGAACCTAGGTATTTGGGCTCCAGATGTTGACCCCTGAGGAGAACAAGTCTATTTTGTTTGGACCCTACATCTTTGTTATTTTCTGAAATATGATAGAATCCTGATTTTAAACACTCCAGTCTCTTAGGCATTGGGAGTTTGAATCTGCCGCCTATTCTGCCATTACTGGCAAATATTCACTGTTACAGCGAGATTGTTGTCCAGTAAGTAATGCCAGAAATATTTGCCTATTTCCACCAGCAGTCAGGAATCGTGACTCCCCAATAAGGAGGCCCTTCAAGATATTTTCATTCTTCAGGAGCAGCAGCACAGTGTTTGATTGAGGATAAGCCGCATGATGACAAATGAGCTTGCTAGCATTCCTAAACAATTTATAAGCAGTCAAGCTTCTGCATCTGACCTCCTTCCTCCAGTGCACAGGTTGCTGCTCCTTGCTCCCCATCCCAGCATGATGTCACCTGGCTCTATCACCAGATCGGGTGAGGAGCTAAATTGTCCCTGCTGTTCCATTAGTCACAATCCTTTGTAGTAATTGAGAGGAAAAGCCTCCTGCCCCTTAACAGTTTTTTGATAGATTTTATCTTTGCCTTAGGTAGCTAGAGACTACCTGAGACAGAGTCTATTCTGAAGAACAATAACTCTATCTGTTCATTCAAAATCAAATCTGATTTTGATCATGCAAAAGAGAAATCGTCCACCAAAGCTCTTTGTGGAAGAGTTCAGGATCCTTAGATACAGGGATCAAGTTGTACAGATGAATTATGATCAGGATTTTCCTGGATCTGACAAATTTCATTTCGGGCTTCCAACCTTTTAGACATCAACATGGGGCTGAGCAGAGACTGAAAGACAAGACAAGGAACTTGTAGATCCGGTCTCAACAGCTGAAGTGAGGAGACACATTGAGGAACAGTTTGTGACTATGAGATATGCATCCTTGACCATCCAGTCACCTTCATTTAGGAAGACCCTCAAACGATGTATGGTGTCCATCTTAAAATGATACCATAAGATTCAATCATTGAATTCTGTCAAATTTGTCATTAAATTAAAAACGTTATCTATTTTTTCATGAGAGCAATATTGCTTAGGAACTCTCCAAGGTTTATGGAGGACGATTGGCTTGTTACCTTGTTTTGAATTCTCTATCTCTTTATCAATCACATTTTGTCCTACTAATAAAAAGAAATATCTGCCTGGGGAGAGTAAGTAGAGCAGGGGCTTTGGAAAATGTGATGTGTAAGTGCTGCGCTGTTTGAAGGAGCCAGGTATCCTTAAGCTGGATGCATTAAGTGGCCTTTCCTCTAGTGAAACAGCCACATCCTCCTCTCGCCTGAAACAGGAAATAGTGAGCAAAACACCTGCGGCCCATTTCAGTGCCTCCCTTAATGGTACCTGTTGGCTTTGCTAGGGACCTTAGTATTGTCAGCAGTCTGGAGTGGGTCCCCTACCAAAGCCAGCTCTTCCAACCAAGTTTTGGTTGACCATCTTCTTAAAAGAATCATATGCTTTATCCTGGGCATTTTAAGTAATAACAATATTTTGCTGATTTCTTGACAAAATTGTGTTTGAAGACAAATCCTTCCACTAGCAGGCTTGCCTCAGAGGTGACCAGTACCCAAGCTTAGAATCCACTCATCAGAGAGCAAAGTAACTGCTATCTGTGGATGAAGCATAGTTAGTGTTTCCCAGAAGGCATATTGCCCACTGTGTGTCCATCCAAAATATCAAGGACAATTGTGAGCCCCTCTTCCTTGGCCATAAGGGCCACACCAGGTATCTTGGAGAAAGAGACTACCTGGTCCAGTCATTTATCCTGGCAGGCCTTCTGGGAGTAGTTTTGAGAAGGACATTGTCATGAAGAATGAGCTTCTTAGTATCGCTCTGGGGAGTATTAACCACGTTACCCTCTAGGGATTGCTGGGACATTTCCACTCAAAGGGGTTATAGATGTCCCTATTAAACACCTTAAAAGGGTAGGCCACTACTTTGGGGGAAGAAACCCATTCACATGACATAGGGTGGACAATTTCCTTTGGGTTGATCATGTCCTCAGCTTTAAGGTAATATCTAGGAGTCCTTAAAATCTTGCTTTGCTGTCTGCCTCAGAGCTCTCCCTGTTTTTATTGCACGGATATGGCAGGCACCAGGGGTTTTTATCCTCTAAGCCCTCAGAGTAGTCACTCGTGTATATTCTGGGTGGAAGGAGAGCAATACTCCTGTTCTTAAAAGTTCAAGTAATGTGTTACAGTCTGCGTTGGTGCTTTCTATGTCTGAAATTGGCTACCCTCCTATGCTAAATACCCAGTTTTAAGATGTTCTTAGATACAAGTATGGACTGCATGGTTGGACTTGCTCTAGGCCTTAGTTTGTGGGGTCTTCACACTTATTCCAAGGTCCTTTGTGGGTCTGGTGGACTTTAATGTCCTCTTTCCTTTGGAGGAGCAGTGGTAGTGGAATGATGACTGCAGGAAGAGTCTGTGTTGGCATGGCTTAGAGAGCAAACTGTACTGCTTCACGAACAGTGTTCCCAATAACCTTGGTTAAGCTTTGCTCAAGAACATATTTATCTATTTATAAATCTGTTTATTAAGTTTGCAGGTAAAAGCACACATTACATCATAATCAATCAGTGAGCTTCGTAATATATAACCATGAGCTGAGTTTCTGTGCATAGCATATACATTCTAGCCTCATGACATTATCAGGAAAGGGAGTGACAGAGCCCTCTTGTACAACCAGCTAGTCTTTGAAGCACGATATCACCACGCATAATGCCAGGGACGCAGATCTAGTGGAGTGCATCCGCCCGCCCTCTCCTGGATCAGGTATGTGCTAATCCCGGTGCATCCCCAAACAGGTATACAAACAGTGCTAAACTCCCCGTTTAGTAACTGGGTGGCCGTTTTCTCGACAGCCTAGCAACTAAGATAACTACCAACAGCAGCTCGCAAGTTCTAGTCTAGACGGCCCCTCCCTGTTGATCCCCCGCCCCGCCATGTTCCGACTTCTCCAGTCCCCCCCACCAGGATCGGCTCTAGCACTAAGAGTTAATCCTAGGCATGCACTGTCTACACGTTAATGCCTGTCAGTCACACCAGCGCGGCAGCTCAACCAGACGAACAGCGCCTCGCCATCCAACGCAGCCTCTACAGCGCAGACCCGCTACCTCCCGGGGCCACCTCCTCAGAGTGCAGTAGCGCCCGCAGCATCTCCCCCCATTGGGGTGCGACGGGCGTCATTCTAAGCCCCAGCGTCTCTTCCCGCCGAAGCGCCACCTCCTCCGCTTTCGCCCACACCAGCAAAGAGCTACGCCATGCTCGCACATGTGGCGCAGCGTCTGCCTTCCAGCGTTTGGTGATAAGTCGCATTGCCACTATAATCCCCAAATCAAGAAAACGAGAGGCTGGCCGGTGAAAGAGATGTAATAAATAAGTGGGCCACTCGGGTGGAATTTCCCGGCTTGTACACCGACGGAGCTCCTCATGGACCGCCTGCCAGTACAACCGTAACGCAGGGATCCCCACAGCATGTGGAGCAGGTCGGCGTCAACCACTGCGCAGCGGGGGCAGCAGGCATCTACGCGATGAAAATACTTGTTAATGGCAGCCGGCGTGAGGTAGGCCCTATGCAGGACAAAAAACTGTATTTGACGAAATCTCATGTTTCGAGGTATCCTCCTCGGCCCCTGCAGCACCCTCTCCCACTCTTTATCTACCATAGGTCGGCCAAGATCCCCCTCCCATCTCTCGCGTAGTGTCCCTAAGTTCGCTGCCGCGTGCATCCGCAAGGCCGCAGCAAACCATTTGATTAGATGCCCCCCTCGGCCCAAGACATGGAGGTATTGCAGCACTAAGTGCTGCTCCGGCTCTACCCGCAAGTCTCCCCAGTGACCCGCCAGCGTCTCTATCAGGGCCCGATGCCGGAGAAACTGGCCCTGCGCCAGTCCCGTCTCTTCCGCAAGAGTCGCGAATGACCGAAGGCCCCCCTCATGGTATAGATCCTCCAATGTGTGGAGATCAACCGCGTGCCAATCCCTGAGGTCTGCAGCCCCAAGCGTGTCTCGCCCGCAAGGGGAGCCCTCCAGAGGAATAGCTGGGGCATATGGGATTCTGGTCCGAGTCAGCCAGAGACATCGTCGGTAGCATTTATACGCCACCACTAGCAACAGTGGTTCGGGCTTAAGCGCGCTCGTGGTCGGGTGAAAGATTCGGAGGAGCTCCGTTACTGTCAGCGGCGGGTTCACCGCCGTCGCCGTGTCCTCTCGGTATCTATCACCTAGCCAGCGGGCCACCCATTGTAGCTGCGCTGCCAAATAATAGTGTTCAAGGCACGGCATCCCTAGTCCACCCTGGCCCACGGGAAGACACAGTTTCGGTAGCGCCACCCTATGGCGCGCCGTTCCCCAGACGAAATCGCGGAGGGAGCGCATGAAGGGCGTGAAGAAGGACACCGGTATATACACCGGGAGGTTGGCAAAATAGTACAACAGACGCGGCAGCACCACCATTTTAACAAGCGCTATGCGGCCAGTCACCGAAAGGGCAAGCGTACTCCAGAACGCCATCTGGGCTCGGACCGCTGTCACGGCGCGCCCCAGGTTACCGTCCACTAGATCCGCTGGGCGGCGATATATCTGGACACCCAGATAGCGGAAGGTGTCCGGCTGCCATTGGACCCGCACTCCGCCAAGGCGGTAACCAGGGTCCTGGACGTCGCCTCGGAAGGCGAACAGACAGGATTTAGCGGCGTTGACTCGGAGGCCTGAGAGCTGCTCAAAGGTGTGTAGGATGCCGCCCAGCCTCGCCGGGATAGCGGACACATCCCTGACATAGACCAGTAGGTCATCTGCGTAAAGGGAGACCTGGTGGGTAGCGTCTCCCAGCGGAATGCCATCCGCCAGCTCCCTACGGAGTGTCGCCGCTAACGGCTCCATTGCAAGCGCAAACAGGAGGGGCGACAACGGACACCCCTGCCTGGTACCTCGGCCGATCTGAATGGGGTCTGAGACATATGGACCCGTACGCACGCGCACCGTAGGTCCCTTGTACAGAAGAGCCGTTAGCTCTAGGAAGCCCAGCCCCAGTCCGAAGTGCGACAGCGTCGACACCAGGTATCCCCACTCCAGACAGTCAAAGGCTTTCTCTAGGTCCAGGACCAGGCAACCCGCTCTGGGCCATTGTCGAGTGCTCTCCTCCATCACTCGGAAGAACCGCCGCAAATTGAGCGAAGTGGCGCGTTTGGGCACGAAGCCATAAGCTTTGCTCAAGAACATATGATATAACCTGCTATTATATTATTTGTTTGTATCTAATTTCTGGGTTACTTCTGGACGCCATTGCTAAGAGCACTATTTATGTTCTAGCAAATAATCACTACAAACTGGGAGCCCATGTATGAACTCACATTAGGACAAGGAAAGAGCAATCACTAATTGCTGACGTGTAATGCACAATTACTCTAATTAGGCTCTTCACATGGTAAGCCTTGCCAAAGTAATATAGCTCTTAAAGCTAATTGATATGTGTGGGCTGAATCCCTGGATGAAGACTTTTCATATCAGAGTGAGAAGTGTGAGGGGAGGTTTCCTATGGCATAGTATTAGTATAATTATTGCAACACCAGTGGTATGGATGGTAATGCCTCAACTTACTTGGAGGCTTAATTCAGTCAGGCCTAATAGTGTTGAAGGAAGCAGTAGTGGAACGCTTATCAGGTGGTTCCTGTTTGTGTGGTCATGTTCTTCAAATGGCAGGCTGATAATGAGTAAAGAACAGTCTCTGGATTGTGTAACCCTCCCACCTGCCTTTTTAGAGAGACCTGTTTCACAGGAGATGAAGTGTGAGTGCAAAGCCCCTGCAATTCAACTGGGCTCCCCTAAGTGCAGAGAGGGAGGCTGGTAAATTTCCTTCTGACCCAGCTGTCAAAACCTGGGGTCTCCACTGCCTCACCTCAAGCGCATTGTATTTCAAAGATACCAAGAAGAAACACCACGTTCACTCAAAACACAGGTTGCGAACACCGCACACTAGCACACTTTCCCTGTATCAAACACTAGAATATATGTATCCTATGATATAACAACTAAGACAGGGGGGAACATATGGCACTCATCTTGGGCTGCTGAGCATCATAGAGTGTGTAATGGTGGCAGAGGCAACGCATAAAACTGCAAAGACTGTGATTGGTGCTTTTTTGACTTTTAGTTTGACACTAACACCTTATAAGTGTTTTCTACTGAATATGTTTTTGGTCACCCTGCTGAGCTTTAGTAACATTTGAATAATAATCCTCGCCTCAGATCTTGACTTAGAATCCCAGGCCAAATCTTAACAGATGAAACAATTCAGACAGCTAATGCTAAACAGTATTGACCAAGCTACAGTTATATATGCCTAGACTTGCTATGTCCCCATGACTCCAAATGAAAATGGCCTCTAATTGGACCCAAAGCTGAGATCATTAAAGTTGAACCATCCTCACCACTGCCACCCTCCCTACCAGTTATTTTGCACTGGTGAAAGCTCTCACCAATTAGGTCAAATCAATAGATAGATGTGCACCTCAGTCCTTCAGACCACTCTTAAGCATAGTTCTGAATAAAAGGTATCTATGACCTCTTAAACTGCTCAAGAAGAAACCCACCCTCTTCAAAATAAAACTCACCACATTGCACGGGTGTTCATTCCATCATGCCCAGATAGATGTACAATGCCTTGAAAATGTCCATTACTAAGCAGATATATAGGTCATCAAAACTAGCCTGTAGGAACACATCAAAAACTTCTATCTTGGCGGCCCATGGTATTCAGGTCAAGTTCCAAATATCTCTATCTCAAACAGAGTACAAGATACAAAATAACCCACCAATTCACAGACAAACTCACTGCCCTGGGGGAATCCCACATTGTTGACAGCAGTAAGTATGCTCACCCTCCCCAAATTCAGGGAAAATATCACAGGTTGATTGTTTTCTTAGGTTTAGCTCTACACTTTTAAAGATCATCCCTACCTCGCTCAAGCCCTCATTCATCACAGGCAAAAGAAGATTCCCTTCTACTCAGGGAACCACTTAAGTTTACATATTTTCCCACCAAACATGCTACATGTTCCCACTCACTCCAGGAATTCAAAAGTATGTATCAGATGTACGTCATTTCTTCTGCCTACAAGAGTATATATATTATGTGTGTGTGAGAAATTGGGTTATTTATTGGGTGACTGGGGGATCTGAACCCTGGTCAAGCAACAGCCACAATCCCTCGCTCCTCAATTAAACTGTACTTAACCCTGTGTTGCTTGACACAAAAAGCAGTCCGGCTTAACGTAGAGGCAATGTGCAAAGTATTTATGCAGCACACAAACAGTAATAAATTAAAAACATAACACAAAAAAACTACCTCACCAATTTAGAGAAATAAAGTACATTTTAATAAATGTTTTGACAGCAAAATAGCAAAAACCCAGTCAGTAGAACCAGAGTTATGAATTTTTAAAGTTTCAGTAAAAAAGTAGCACCTAAAAAATCAAAGCGCCAACCACGGACATCTACTCACATGATACGGGTCAGAGTTGAAAAATAGGACTAACTGCGATGGAGCACGGTTCAGATACAAGAAGTGGATTGGTTCAAGTCAGCACTCTCCTTCAGACTTGAGAGAAAGTTTGGTAAAAATGTTCTGAGAAGGTAAAGTTCAGTGGGGCAAGTCTAGCAGGCGGTGATGAGGATAGAGCGTCATCGCCGGGGAGCTTTGGGTCGAAGCCGTGGTGAAGATTTCTTCATCTAGACTTGGTCTTTCTTTTGGAAGTTGAACATTTCCAGTGGGACGAGGCAGAAGGGTGTAGCTGAAGATAGTTCCAGGGGCTCGAATACCCCTTTGGTCACTGGCGATGCACCTCGAGCAGATAGGCAAGCAGGTTGATTCCAGTCTCCCCCTGGTTCTCAGAGCGGTTTTTGGACAAAAAGTTTGTAAATCCTCAGTTGTGGGTTTTGGCCATCTGGGCTCATTTGGCAACAGAACCAAGGGTCCAGGATTGGTGAGGCACCACTTGGGGGTTCAGGAGTCACTCAAGCTGGGTCCAGGTGTTGGCTTAAGATGATGGGAGCCGTTTGTGGCCCTGTGAATCTGAACAGAAGGCTAGCAAACTACCCTTTGAAGTTACTCTGCTAGTCCAGGGTTCAGTTGAAGATGCAGGGCTCAACAGCAGGGCTGGCCTCTGAGGACCCAAAGCAATCTCCGGGCAGCACTGCAGTCCTTCCAGAACAGCGAAGCAGTCTTTCAGAGTGTCCAGCAGGTTACAGCAACAGGCGGTCCTCTGAGAGTCCTTCTGCAGGACCAGGAATGAGCTGAAAAGTGGGTTGGAGGGTCCTATGTTTATACCTGGTACCTTTCCTCTGGGAGGTGGAAAAAGCTTCTACAAAGTTTATTTCAAGTGCATGGACTTTTCTGACTGCATCTGCCCTTGCTCCAAGCTGGCTGCAGTGACAATGTGGAGGTGATAAGTCTTTTGTATGAAGGCATGGCACAGCCTATTCAGCTGAAAGTGTGCCTGAGCTCATCTCTGCCCCCATCCTGCTAGCAGATGGCCCATTCATGCAAACCTAATCCCTCCATTGTGTTACTGACTGGGTTGAATTCACAATGACTGTCAGTTACACCCAGTCATGTGTCCCAAGACAGGCTGCAAGCACAAAAGGGTTAAGGGCAGGAAAATGGCATTTTCATTTTCACAATTGTAATTAAAAATCGAACTTTATCATTAAAGATGATTTTTCAATACAATTTCATAGATACCAAACATGATCTGGCCACCTTATCCCAATCAAAGGATAGCACTTATTTAGTGTATCTGGCAGAAACTCAAAGTGATAGATTACTTACCTTAGAATTACCCCCTGGCGTCAGACTGGATCCGGAAAGTTTTCGTCAGCAGTACACCTGCACGTCGGTAGGTGGCTTTGTGCGGCTCCGCGTCCGTCGTTGGCGTCGTGGTCGCCGAGATGACGTCGCGGGCGCTACTTAGATGCCGCCCATGCGCGCTGACATCAGTTCTTTCTTTTTCCGCGCCAGCAAGTGCAGATCTGGGAAGAGCAGGTACCCACAGTCAATTTTTGACTGACTTTTTGAGGCCTTTTTGTCTCTATTTTTCATCGAGTCTTCGACTCCTGGTGCAGTTAGGATGCCCGATTTTAAGTCCTGCGAGGACTGTCACCGTATGATGTCGGTGACGGACCCGCCAGAGTGTGTCTTTTCTGGCTGGGGCACGACTACGACCCCAATTCGTGCCCCGACTGCCGGGCCATGGTGCCGAAGTCTTTGTGGGAGCGGTCCCGAAAGCTGCTGGAGGCCCGACAGTCAGCTCCGCACCGTTCGAGGTCCCAGTCCTGTGGGAGGTTGAGGGACCGTGAGCGGAGTCATCACCATCGATCTTCGGGATCCAAGTCTTCGGGGTCAGGTAAGGCGAAGCACAAGAAGTCGAAGAAACGTCATCGTTCTCCGACTTCCCCTCGCCGGCCGCGTAACGCGGCTGAGGTTGCGGTTTGTGCCTCCCCCGTGGCTCCAGCGGAGCCTGTACAGTCGCCGCCGGCCTACTCGCCCTTCCCCGGTCCGTCGGCGACTCCAGTCCAAATACAGGACTTCCTGTCGGCCATGACTCGCTTGTTTGGGCCATCGGGTCCCGCTGGTGCACCTTCGGGTCCGCGGTCATCACCTTTCATCGCTGGTGGGTCCCGGTTGACATCAGTTGACCTTATAACACCTCCACTGACGTTGACCCCACCAGCACCACTTCCGATGTCGCCTGCTCCTAGGGACGACGTCGACCCCGGTTTCAGCCCCGAAGCGGACGCGGCATCGATCGATGCTGTTCTCGATGCTGCTTGGGGATTTCTATCCCCATGTCCCTGCTCCTTATTTTAGGCCTGTAGAACAGCCTGAGGAGGAAGGGGAGGACTGGGAGGGGTCTGAGGACCCTCTCGCAGCTGATTGTTAGTATGAACAGGACTGGGCAGAGGAGTTGGGGGAAGCCAGTGGTCTGGACACCTCACCAGACCTTGGCATGCTGTCTCCTCCTACCGTGGCTTCGGAGAAGGGTGCTAGTTATGCTGTGGTGTTGCGTAGGGCGGCCGAGGCCCTACACCTCGTGCTTCCTACTGTGGCTGTCAGGACTAACCTCCTGACAGAAGTGCTTCAGCCAGCATCTACTTCTGTGGAGCCACTGCTTCCCTTCAGTGAAGCACTTTCTGACGTTCTTTTGGGCACTTGGTCCAGGCCCACCACAGGGGCTCCTGTGGATAGGAAAGTGGCCCGACGCCATCGCCCGGCTCCGGGTGACCCCATTTTCATCTCTCAACATCCCACCCCTGAGAGCTTGGTTGTCCAAGCCTCTGCTTCCCCGACTACCTTCCCTTCCGCACCACCGGATAGGGAATCCAAGAAACTGGATCAGTTCGGGAAGAAGATTTTTTCTTCCGCCAGTTCTGCGCTGTGGTCTGTGAACACCGCATGCCTCTTGGGCCGTTATTCTGACTCTCTGTGGGATTACGGGGACGCAAGTGCTGCCTCATTGTCCGAAGGAGGCATGGACAGGTCTCTCCCAGGCTGTTGCAGAGGGAAAAGACGCAGCTAAGTTTATGATTCGTTGTGGCCTAGACACCGCCGACTCACTGGGCAGATTGATTGCAACGACGGTGGCGATCCGACACCATGCCTGGTTGATGACAACTGGATTTTTGGGGGATGTCCAAAGTACGCTTATGGAAATTCCTCTTGATGGCTGTCGCCTCTTCGGCGACAAAGCAGGTAGCGCGTTGGAGTAGTTCAAGGACTCACGGGCTACGTCCAAGTCCTTGGGACTCTCTGCAGTCCACCCTCCTCCATCTTCTGCTTTTCGCTCCTTTCGTGGCACCGGAAGGGGCGCCCCGCATCATTCACAACAGAGCCACAAGCCTGCGCAGCAACCATCCCATCGCGGACGCGGGTTCCGCCGTGGCGGACCAATTGGCCAGCGGGCAGGTCAGTCCACCTCCACTTTGGCCACCACTGCCTCCAAACCTTCCTAGTCCTAACTTTCAGGACTATCAAACGCCAGTGGGCAGCACGCTTCGCCATCTCCTCCCCCACTGGCGCACCATCACATCGGACAGGTGGGTTTTAGAGATAGTCCGAAGGGGCTACTCCCTCCCCTTCGAGACTACCCCTCCAGCCATGCCACCTCAGTACCATCGCACGTTGGGATCACTTGGTGCTTCTTCAGTAGGAAGTTGCGGCCCTCTTGGCCAAGGGGGCCATCGAGCGCGTTCCGACGCCAGAAGTAGGTTGTGGTTGCTATTCCCACTACTTTCTGGTGCCAAAGAAGGACAAGGGCCTGCGTCCTATCTTAGACCTCCGGAACGTCAATCGCTTCCTCTGCAAAGAGAAGTTCAAGATGCTCACCTTGGCTCAGGTCTTGTCTGTTCTAGATCCACATCTTTGTGGCCTCGGACTGGGCTCGAAGAGTTTGGTATCCCGAGCTACTCAGTATGAGCATCGATCCCCCTATCCGACTGCCTCTTTGGTAGGATCTTTTGTCGCAGCAGCAGGGGATGGTCCTCCACCCGAACCTGTACAGCCTCCGCCTCTTTGCGTGGAGATTGAGCGGGGGCAGTTGATTCCTTTCGACTTGCCTCCTGAAGTTTGTGATGTCATTCTGGCAGCCACACGTCCCTCCACTAAGGTGGTATACGCCTGCAGGTGGAACAAATTTGTGGCATGATGCAGAGCAAAGGCTGTAGATCCCCTTTCTGCCCCTCTTTGTGTGGTCCTTTTGTTCCTTTTTTCTTTGGTCCGGCAGGGCTCTGCTCTGGGCACTATCAAAGGTTATCATTCTGCCATTTCGGCCTTTCTCAGGCTCCCTGATCAGCCCTCTCTTTTCAAGTCCCCGGTTCTAAATAGATTTCTCAAAGGCATTACACACCTTTTCCCTCCTGTTCCTTTTGTGATGCCACAGTGGGACTTGAATCTGGTTCTTACTTATCTCATGTGTGCTCCTTTCGAGCCCCTTCACAACTGTCCTCTTAGTCTCTTGACCTTGAAGACTGCCTTCCTGATTGCCATCACCTCCACTAAGCGAGTGAGTGAGCTCCAGGCTCTTTCTTGTAAGCCTCCTTTTCTGTCGGTCCACCCGGACAAGGTTGTGCTCAGGCCCCATCCTTCCTTTTTACCGAAAGTTGTTACGGCCTTTCACATTGGGCAGACCGTTACCTTGCCCACCTTTTTTCCGCCTCTGCATCCTTCCAGAGAGGAAGAGAGGCTCCACCGTCTGGCTCTCATTTTATCTCAACCGTACACAGCAGTTCTGGGTGGATGACCAACTCTATGTTGGCTACGTTGGCACCAAGAAAGGTTGGGTGGTACACAGAGGACTATCTCCACTGGGTCGTCTTGTGTATCAAAGCCTGTTACTCTTTGGCTAAAAAAGAGCCTCCGGTGGGACTGCGTGGTCATTCCACTAGAGCATCTGCAGCCACTACTGTATTGGGACATAGTGTCCCCCTTCAAGACATTTATCAGGCAGCCACGTGGGCCTCGCTGCATACCTTTACTAAGCATTACTGCCTGGACAGCCAAGTCCGGAGAGACGACTTCTTTGGCCGTCTGTTCTCCCGGACTTCCTGGTGTGATCTTGGTTGGCAGACCCATCACCGGGGTTGATATTGCTGGGCTATCTATTCTAAGGTAAGGAATCTATCACTATGTGTTTCTTTCAGATGAACAAGTTACTTACCTTCGGTATCGATATATCTGTAAGAAACAGTAGTGATAGATTCCTTACTGCCCCACCCATCCTCCCCTCTCTGCTAACTGATTTCTAGGGTTAAGGTCATCCCTTTTAGGGCCCTAGTTTCAATGCACCAGTGGTCAGTATCTTGCATGTCTTTGTGTTCCTGGCGCGGAAAGTCATGTACAGAACTGACGTCAGCGCGTGTGGACCTAAGTATGGACCTAAGTAGCGCCCGCGACGTCATCTCAGCGACCACGACGCCAACGACGGACGCAGAGCTGCACGACGCCACCTACTGACGCGCAGGGGTACTGCTGACAAAAACTTTCCAGATCCAGTCTGACGCCTGGGGGTAATTCTAAGGTAAGGAATCTATCACTACTGTTTCTTACAGATATATTGTTACTGAAGGTAAGTAACTTGTTCAATAAGGCAACCCCATGTTATCCTCTGGGACAGGCAGGCCTCACTACCAGGACATGTAAATCTTAGTACATATCCAACCTTTTAACTACAGTGCACCCTGCCCTATGGGCTTTCTAGGACCTACCTTAGGGGTGTCATATATGCAATAAAAGGGAGTTTAAGGCTTGGCAAGGGGTTTATATTGCCAAGTCGATTTGGCAGTTTAAAACTGCATTTTAAGGTGATACGTAAGTGAGTAGCACAATAAGTGCTGCAGGCTCAGTAGTAGCATTTAATTTACAGGCCCTCGGTATGTATTATACCACTCTACAAGGGGCTTATAAGTAAATTAAATATGCCAATTCGGTGTAAGCCAATCAAACCATGTTTAGGGGTGTGGGCACAAGCCCTTTAGCACTGTTTAGCAGGCACACAGTCCTGTGGCCAACAAAAACTAATTTCAGTAACAAACATAGAGGTAAGCAGGCAAAATCTTTGGGGGTGACCCTGCAGAGGGCCAGGTCCAACAGTGTGTATATGTACGTGTGTTAGACCTGTCAGCCATAGGGTGGTCTTCCGCCCAATCATTTGCTTTCCTCCTTCATTTTGTCTGACCTTGTTTTTGCTGACCTTAGGACTCTGAGTACTTTACCACTGCTAAACAGTGCTAAAGTGCATGTGCTCTCTCCTCTAAACCTGTTGATATTGGCTTATACCCAATTGGCATGCTTTATTTACTTATAAGTCTCTAGTACAGTGCACTACATGTGCCCAGAGCCTGTAGATTAAATACTGCAAGTGGGCCTGCAGCACTGATTGTGCCACCCACTTAAGTAGCCCTTTAAGCACGTCTCATGCCTGTGTGCGCATTTTAAACTGTCATTTTGACCTTGTAAAATGAACCTTTTGCCAGACCCAAGCCTTCCTTTTTAATACATATAAGTCACCCATAAGGTAGGCCTTGAACTGCCAAGAGGGCAGGGTGCAATGTATTTAAAAAGGTTGGATATGTACTTTTAAGTTTTACATGTTATGGTGGTGAAAAACTCTCAAATTCGTTTTTCACTACTACAAGGCCTAGGATAATATTGGAGTTGCCTTATTACATTTTAAAAATGTAATTTCCAAATGGGAAGAAATAATGCGTTTAAATTTGGTGTTTCTGGAATCACAATTTTAAATCCTTACTTATGGTGAAGTCGGATTTTAAATTGCAATTCTGAAAATGCCACCTTTGGGAAGTTGGCTTGTTCATGCCTTAGCTGTTTGGCGACTGGACCCCGTCTCTGGTCACATGAATAGGTGTAGTTGGCAGTTGGGCTTTGTGTATTCCTCCCAGACAGCCAAACACAATCTAAGCTTAGGTGTGACTGAGTGGACCATCACTGGCAGGATGGGAGGGAGTAGCTGGGCCCAGCCTCACCTACACCTGAATAGGCTGTGTCCTGTCTCCATACAAAGGGCTGCATTCCTCCTGTAATTAGTCTGGAGCTAGGGCAGGGAAGGTAGGGCATCTGTGCACTTAAAAGGCATGCCTTTAGAAACTTCTCGACACCTCAAAGGCATAACTGTGTATAAAAGACGGACCTCGGACACCACTACTTCAGTACACTTCTGGACCTGCGGATAATCTGCCAGGAAGAAGGACTGCTGTGCTGCTGAAAGGACTGCCACTCTGCTGGACTGTGGCTCTGAAGGAATTGCTGCCCGGCTGTGCTCGCCTGCTGTCCTCTTTCCTGGGTGAAAAGGAAGGGATATGCATCTCTTGAACCCAGAGTGACTCTAAGGGCAAGTTGGATGGCCTGATCTGAAGCTTCAGGGACATAACAGGCTTCCAACAACTTTGCACATGCACCTGGACTCTGCATTCTGTGAGTCCACCATACCACCCTAGTCCTCGACCCTTAGAAGTGGCCTCTAAGGTACTTGCCGGTGGAACCGACGCACCTCCTCTGCTGAGCGACGCATCCCTGAGCAGAATCAGTGCATCAATGCTGCTGCATGGATAAGGTCCATCGCAAAGGCCCGCATCACTTCCAAAGATTCTCAAAAACAAAGCATTGTCCCAAAAGTGCAATGCCTCCGCAGCCCAGGCCCTCACATCTCTCATTGACGGCAGACTCGACGACGACACCTGACTGCATCAGAGCTTTTCGGAATCGATGCATCGCCTGCTGCGTGATGCATCCCTACGCTGGACTTCTCATCACAGAACATATTGATGGGATCCTCAACGACAATGCAACAGAGTGCGCATTAGAGCCTCGCCGCAGCTTGGAGCCTACACATTGCTTTTGATGTGCGGTCAGTCATTGACGCGGATCCACACAACACTACGTAATCAGGATTTAATGTACTCTGTTCAGCAGGCCTAACTGGGCCCCATGTAGCTGCCCGCACTCCATCGAGGTCAGCCTGAACTTGTTACTTTTTCCCGGCCCAGCGTGACCAGATATCCCCAACTGGCGCTTTGTGCTTTTTGGAACTATTTTCACCAAATCCGTTAAAATTCAATATTGCTAGTTCTACTAATATGATTTTTGTCATTTTGGTCTGGTTTTATTTATTAAAAATCTCTCTGCTTTTTCTAAGTCTGTTGCGGGCTTCTTTTGTGGTGTGTTTTCACTGTTTCACAGTTTAAAGTGTTGCACAAATACTTTACACTTTGCCTCTGAGTTAAGCCTGACTGCTCTATGCCAGGCTACCATGGGGGTGAGCACAGGTAAATTTAAGTTTTGCTTGTGCCTTACCCTGACAAGGATTGTGATAACTGCTTGACCAGGACTTATACCCCAGTTAATCACCACCCCAATTTCTTACAGTGTGTATGTGTGGTTCACTACAAAACACATTTATGGCCAGAGATATAGTCTGTTAAATATAATAAATGGAAGTCTCTAAGATAAATTTCCTTTCTTTGTGCTCTCTAATAGAATGGAATAGAAAAGTATCTATTGAGGGAATCTTTCCAGGACTCCAAATTGCTCCCAAAAGAGATACTATGGAGGCCCAAAGAAGCATTTAGTGATGGCATAGCATCTGTCAAAAGGTCTTGGTACAGCATGATCCAGGAGCACATCGAGCATCAGGTATCGAACTATGTGTATTTTTCAGATTTTTGTGTAGTGTGAGTGTTAAATCAATGGTATAAACAGTTTAGATATTTTCTAGCACAACAACTGACAAGTTGATATTTGTGATAAGATGACTGATAATGTTGTCAATAATTATTTCCTGTGTACTGATGAATCATTTATCTACCGGTAATCTTTAGTACCCTGATTAAGAGTCCTCTTCATACCCCGAAAACCCATACACACTCTTTAATACACTTTTTTTATATTGACCAAAAGAATCTTCTGTTTCTATTATCAAAATACCATATAAATAGTTCCTACCGCCAACCCTCCTCCTGTCGTGGAGTGTAATGACTAGAGGGAGGGGGATAAATGAACTGATTCAAAGAGGACTTCTAATCAGGTTACTGAAGATTGCCTGTGAGTAAATGAATAATTCCTTCCTCATGGAGTCCTCCTCATCCCAGTTCTATCAAAATACCATATAAATAGTTCCTCCCGCCAACCCTCCTCCTGTCGTGGAGTGTAATGACTAGAGGGAGGGGGATAAATGAACTGATACAAGGAGGACTTCTAATCAGGTTACTGAAGATTGCCTGTGAGTAAATGATTAATTCCTCCCTCATGGAGTCCTCCTCATCCTTGTTCTAACCAATGAGGATTTCACAAGAAAAATTTGCTCCACCATTAAAATGTGTATTACTTAATTGGTCAAGACAGTACAGCAGAACCAAAATGATCCTGCATACAATCAGACAAATTAAGGTGATAATGTTTAGTGAAAGTCTGAAATGAAGACCATGTAGCTTCTCTGTAGATCTCCATTAAAGGAACACCACCTGCCTCTGCCCAAGAAGTTGAGATTGCCCTGGTTGAACAACCTTGAATAGTACCTGGAAGAGAACCCCTTCATTAGAATACTCCTGTATTATAGCCTGCTGAATCCATCTGCTGTATGTAGCGTTTATAAACCCCCTACCCTTAGTTACAGATCCGTGAGTCATGAACAGGGAACTAAAATCTCGACTAGGCTTTGTACGATCTAAATAAATCAACAACAATTTTTTGACATCCAAAGATGATGGAACATTAGAGGCTGAATCGTCCTGTAATACTGGTAACACTACCTCTTTGGACAAATAAAAGGATGTAGAAACTTTAGGAACCAATTTGAGGTCCAATCTCAAAACCACTCAATCTGGAAAAAAATGAAGATAAGGATGTGAGATGCTCGGAGCTCCTAAAATCCCCCAGTCTCCTTGCTGATATAATAGCCACCAGAAAAAGGGGTTTAACCGATAGCCAGGCAAGCCTTGCATGCTCCAAAGGCTCAAATGTAGCCTTCTGGAAACCCTTAAGGACATTTGAAAGATCCCATGCTGGCAAAGGGAGAGATCTGTGACAAATCCCCAGAGAGCTGACAAAAAGCCTTAATTGCTGCCCAGAGAAATATTAAAGTGGAAGGCACAAGACCTTTTTAGAAACCATCCTGAGGGAAATGTTAAAATTTGGAAATGATCAATATCAAGTGAAGTTTTAGATTTCTCTGCACACCAGTTAGCAAATACTTCCCAGTGGTTTTTTATAAAAAGCTACGGTAGAGTTCTTTCTGGATGACTGAATATCAGTGGCCAACTGTCCAGAACAACCTAGACTATGCAAAGCTAACCATTTAGCAACTAAGCCATTTGATTCAGATGACTGTACTGTTGTGGATTTAGGGGAGGAAATTGCAATGGAGGCGGATTGACCTGAAGGGAAAAGTATTTCCTGTCGGACATCATCAGAAACAAGGAAAACCAAGGGTGTCTGGGCCATTAGGGAGCTATCTGAATCACCCTGACTTCCTCTGCTTGAATCTTTTACAAGACCCTTGGAAATAAGTTAATAGGAGAAAGCGCTTAGCAGCAGCCCTGGAGAACATGTGACTAACAGAGCATCTATTGCCCATGCTTAAGGAACCTGTTCCTTAGTGCAGAAATCTGGACACATTGCATTGGACAGGGATGCAAATATGTCCAAAAAGCATTATCTGTTGATGTTAGACTGACAATCTAACATCATCAGATAATCCTATTTTGAGATCAATGGGATTATAAATTGAAGACTCACAGTCCTGAAAGGTTACACCACCACAAATGCGATCAATGCCATGAGAGTCAAGATTGGACAATACCTTCCATCTGGCTTTGGAACCAAGAACAGAAAGAAATAAAATCCTGAAATTCTCTAGTCGAATGGAACCGGAGTCATGGCTCCTTTATCCAAGAGAGTCTGGACTTCCAGCAATATCGCTTGGTGCTTGATACTGTCTCTTGAAATAGGAGTGGTCCGAACCCTTGTCCCAGGTACTTCTTTGAAGACTATCTGATAACCATCTTGGATAATTGGGAGGTCCCAAGAGTATGTGATCGTTTGAGACCTCTGACTAAATAGTCATTTTTGTTGGACAGAGGCTTGATTTTGCCCAGAAGCTTGTCAGGATTTATTATAGAATGCAGCACCCCGACCTAGGGCCCGTCCTCGAAAGGACCGTTTATCCGGTTAAGTGCAGACGTTTTCTGAGAGAAAGTTTTCCTATTTGGAAAATCTTTAAAAGGTCCTAAAATCTTTCTTTCTCCTGCTGCCTTCTGCACCATCTCACCTAGTTGTGGGCCAAATAGTTTCTTTTCATTTCAGCACTTTGGTGAGGTTCCTACTGTTGTTCTACAGGGTCTATCTTGAGCACCTCACTCTAATGATGGCGCATATGTTCGAAACGTGCAACTTGCAAGTATATTTTTTCAGAGACACTAACCTGAGTTTCTAATGGTAGATTTTTTGTTACTTTTTATTCTCTTTTCTCCAATCTGGTTGTGTTCATTGCCTGTTCTGACATTTAAAGTACATATATGTAAAAATGTTTGTGTTGAGACCTTATTGTAGAGGCCCTAATGAAGCAATCTTGATGTTGTGAAACATGTGTTAGCCACTTTGCTATTTGGTAAAATAATATATTTTTTTAAATAAATAACCCTTACAGAATAAACCTGTCCGTCTTTGTTCATTATATTTATATGTGTATTGATGCAGGAGTCCTTTTAAAGGGTATAAGCAAAGAAGCAGTGCACTTGCACAGGGGGGATAAGTGTGATTTTGTGGTTTGAACTTTTCTTTTATGTCATTTGTCATTGGGCTTCTAGTAGACTTTTCTTTTCACACCAAATTTTGATGCATTCAATAGTTATATCTTATTTAACAATACTGATTCACCTTAGTCCACTACCGGCCAACATTTACTTTTAACCAGGCTAGGGATTTGTTGCAGGCAGCTTAGCAAAGACAGTATTTTGTAGCTCTATAAACATTAGTTATTACATTGTCTCACTATTCCTTTTCAGGGTTAACATTTTCTTATCTTTGCCAGAGGGCTTATGTCTCTTATAGTTCTCAATGGTGCCATTGACAATTGTGCACTAGGATTTGGGTCGCATATAGGGGCATTTTGCATTTTGTGGTCTGCTACTTTTAGACATGTAGCTGCGGTCTAGTGGTGATGATTGAAGTCTAGGGTCAGTAGACGATTTTGCAGTTTGTGATGGGTGTGCCATTTTTTATTTGATTGAACCTAGCTCAGTGGTGGCCTTTTGGTCACGCCCCTGCCGCCTGTAATTTGAAATATAACAGAAGCTCTCTTTGTGTTGGTGGTTGATGTTGATTGCATTATAAGAGGCAAAGTGGTGCTACGTGTTGCTTGCTTTGCATCTCAGGGTAGACTTCTGGAATCACGTCTCATGCAATTCCTTCTGTAGTTTCTGTATCCATTTTCTCTTAGCCTCTTCCATGGTCTCCAGTAGAGTTGTTCTTTCATACCAAGTGCGGCTTCTTCTCGATGGCGGAGGAGCGTCGCCCCACTGCTTTTAAGCAATGAGAAACATAAAATGACAATAACTTAGAGTTATTGGCATTTTTTGTTTCCTGTCCTGCTTTGCGGCGGGCGGGGCGGGGCGGGGCTGCTCTGCTCCCCAAGCAGGGGAGAAGTGGTTTGCCCACTCCTAAGTGCTCAATGACTGTTTCATCGGCCCTCTCGGGCCACCCAAACCAGTCATGCGCACGTCCCTGTTCTCCATGCAGGCTGCATTACAGCCTGCATGGAGAACATGCCCACCCCTCCGGCCCCTGGCTGAGCACCCTTGTCACGGCGCTCAGACCAATCACAACGCTGCATTTGTAGCGTTGTCTTTGGCTTAGGGGAGGGAGCTTGGCTGCCTGCTTCCTGTTCCTGTTGGAGGCAGGAGAGCAGGAATGGAGAAGACGCAGGACTCGGCCTTGAGGTAAGTATTTTAAAATGTATTTTATTAATTCCCATCCCCCTACTCCCCCCAAATGTGCATTACCCGCGGCTCCCCCAGAGCCCGCTCCGCCACCATGCCAGCCACGACTTCTTCACAGAAGGCTCCTGATATGACTTGAAGAATGAACCCTCCTTTTTCCCCTTATTTACCTCATCCTGAGTTGGGGGGCAAGGCCATGGCTAGACATGCATGAGAGACCTCTCCTCCATAATCACTTTTGTTTGGGCCCAATAATATGTGTATTTATGTCTCAAACAACCCTTTTTAGGTGGAACCTAGGCAGCCTGCATGCTTGGCTCTCAACATGCTGTATCTTCTCTGTGGGCTTTCACCATGCCCCTCGCATGCCATTTGTTCCTGTGTGCGATTTTCAAAATCCCTTTTCTTTCTGTGGCTAATTGTTCACATTTGTCCCTGCTTTCCGTGGTTGGTTGTTGCCCCTGGTGACTGGCCCTGTTACATGTATTATTGCTTGTTTGTCTATTTCTGTTGGTCTCCTTGCACTCCTTTTTAGTTCAAGCTCCGATCGACCTTTTATATCTCTTCTGTGGGCTTGGCAAACCCAACAATTGCCATTGGTTACTATCTGTGGCATTCAGAACTGCTGGCATCTTATTAGTGTATTTCTGTAAAAGTCCCTCCTTTGTGTGGTCAGCTCTCTTTCCGGCGATTTCATTCAGAGAGCATTTTGCTCGCCCATCCCACAGTACAGCGTGTGATTGCCACAGTACAGCGTGTGATTGCCTGTTTTTATGGAGTGCTGCCGAGTACTTGAGTCATTGCACCCCCTCTAACTCCTCCTTGTGTTTTTTCTGGCGCTCTGCCTCAGGCAGCCTGAGGACCCCTTCTGTTCAAATCTGCCTGGAGACACCACTGGTTAGGTCTCGCCTGACCCAGCGCATGCGCTGGTCTGGCGAGACTTATTGAGAGGGCTCCAAAAAGAGCTACCAGGCCAGCCTAGAGCTACAGTGCATGTGCGCGGGCGCGCGCACCGCTTTTACGGCGATTACTTTCACTTTCGCGGAAGCTTTGATGTTTGATCGCTATCGCGATCACTTTCGCGGCCGCAGGGCCGCTTGGCATAGCCAATAGGTCTCGCTTTTGGGACCTTATAAGTATTTAGTTATGCAACTGCTGCATGGCTAAACACTTATAAGGTCCCAAAGGCGAGACCTATTGGCTATGCCAATGCTTGTTTTTATTCTCTGACCAGGCCAACCCCGGTCTGACCATGCTCCATGCAGGCCTCGTGAGATGAGTCCAGCCTGTCTCCTGCAGCCAAAACAGGCCTACTCCGGTCTGACCCTGCTCCATGCAGGCCTTTTGGAACTTTTCTCTTGGCTCTCCCATCTGTCTCACCTGGTCCTCAGCTTGATGGCTGCAGCGGACATCCCAGTGACAAACCCGGAGCCTGTAATCCAGTACAGGTGAGGCTGAGTAGTAGGCCCAGATAGACCTGAGGGCGGTATGAGGGGCATTTTGGTAGCTTCCAACTACAAGGCAACAATTGTCAGGGGTGCAGGGCTGTGGCGTGATTCAAAATAACCCCCCTTCCTCACTCCCTGCAGTGTTGAAGATGGGGTACTAAGTTTCCGATATCTCACTTATTCATTAACCTGTTTTTTTCCAGTTTTACATAGCCCGAACTTAGGTAGGGTTGCTTTAGCGCACTTCAAGGACTTCTCTGCGCTACTTATGGGGCCCGCGGTGGGAGTCCCCACCTTTGCCTCTGTGCTGGGAGTTGCTTGATAAAGTATTTAGCAAACACACCCATGCAAATTGGTTATGTCTGGGAGCTTCAGAGACCCTCCCGTCCCTCCGGTTTATTATACAACATCGTTCCTATCGCTAGCGCCTAGAGACTAGCTGGTTAGTTTGCAAAGGATTGCAGCTTTTGATGTGGTATGATACAGACTCTTACAACGTGCAAAGTAATATGTGCACCTGCCAGTTTTTTTCACTCACAAAGGAAGCACTAACTGTCAGTCAAGACCTGTTTGCTACAGCGTTAAAACTTGTGTTATACTTACGTATGTTATCTACTTCGACAAGGGCAATTAGTGTGGTTTCCTACTATTCCAACTGGACACTGCGATAGTGGGTACATGCGTGTTTGGTTGTAAGTCTGAGTTTGTTGGGTGTGATGCTAATGGCCTGGTGAGTACATAACTTATGTGTGTTGATGACCATGCCCAAGCTCTGTACTGGCATTACTTAACTTGCAAGTACAGGAGGCCAAACATGTCTTTTATTATGTGTATTTCCTACCTGTTCAGAAACGTATTGTTCATTAAATCACAGTGGCGCTCGGCGAATATGTTTTAGCAGCATAAATAACTGCCCTGAAGGTGTATTAGAAAATTGTCTTTCCCATGCGTCTATGATATAATTCAGTTACCAGTGATAATCTCATGATGTACCGTGTAAATGCTGCATAGAGTCTTAATTAGTACCTTAGAAATATTTGCTTTTATGCAGGCTGTACTCGCTATAATAAACCAATAAAACTTTGAAGATTATTTTGTTAATAACATACCACACTACATTACTCTTAAGCCCTTGTGTTCATTTGTGTCTCTCGCACTAGGAACTCAAGATGCTGTTTCCCTGCTGTTGCTTCTTGTCAGGCCTACCGTTGGCTGGATGCCTGTGCTCTGGCCTTGACTTTTGAAGTCAAATAAGGCCTGTCCTGCTGCGGGGAAAGCCCTGCTCCCCCTTTATTCCTCAGTGTTAGTAGGTGGCTGTTTTCCGTATGTGTTACATGGCCATAACTTATTAGAAGCTGCAGGAGGATTTCTACAAGTGGTGCTCTGAGTTCCGGGGCAAGGGTTCTATAATATCCCGACTCTGTACACAGCCTGTAGTATTTCTCGGTCTGGCCTAGGACATTAACAATTCCAAGTGGTACATTTTCCAGAAAAGTTCATAGGGTGTTACGCACCCTAGTTCCAGCACGTGAGGTTAATGAATTTCATTTCACATGCCTTACCGGGTTACATGTCTCTTGCTCGGTGCTTACTGCTTGAAACCATCCTGCTCGCTCCTCCATGTCTCCACAGGGTTTTGAAGTGCCTAACCTCCCCCCCCCTAACCCTAGACCCTTCGCGCTTTCAAGCCTAGAGCATGGTGCTATAGTGTTCCAGTGCACTAAAGGCCGTTGTGTTGTAGGATGTCTCCAGAGGCAGCAACTCTCCATGCCATTCTGTCACAGTACCATAGCATGTGTCCAAAGACTACTTGTCACAGCAGACCATGGTAGCACACCCTGCCTCAAGAGGTGTCCTTCACTCCAGGGCAGGCACAGGAGACCACAGTGTTGCAGCATATCTCCTAAAGACAAAGTGCAGCATACCATGGGACTTGAAGTTATAGCACCTTGCAATGTCTCTAGAAACCTCAGTCGCCCGAGTCAACCATACATTTACAGTTTACATTCATAGCATGTGCGCCCTGCATACCATTCATTGTTTTGTATATATATATGTTTTTACAGAGGCTACTGTTCCCTCTGTGGTGCTTAAGAGGAATGCTGCTGCTCCTCATGCCCCAACCACAGGTCACCCCCTTCCCCGGTGTTGAACCGTTCACAAAAAGCAATTGTCAAATCTAATAAGTCCGAATGGCGAGATCTATTGGCTTTGCCAATGCTTGTTCTGTTTGCTTTAGTTTTTTTTTTTGTTAGACATGGGGACAACCGATGCAATGACTGAACCCAGTTCCCCAAGTCCAAAGTCGACAACTCTACATGTTAAGCCACTTCCTGTCTTTAAAAATTGCTGTTTTTTCTTTTTAAATGCCTCCATCAGAAATCGGACTGCTTGGTTATGTAGTCATCATCTGACTCGTGTCACCATGACTCCTGGTGTGTGCAGTTTTTTCCATGTACTTTACTCGCACTGAAGAGAAAGAAGCCTCTAGTCTTGTGTTTTTAAAATCGCCCACTTTCCGCTTCTAAAAATGTTGGCATGTATGCCACACCTCTCACATGCATTGTCTAAACTCCACTCCTCATTCTTACAGCATGCTTCTCACAATTTCGTCATCCTCTTGAACCACTTAGAACACAGCTGTCCAGCTGTAAACTACAATCACAATTACAATGTTTGAGCTGCCCGCATGGGTGATTTCACATATTTTCCATTGTTAGGTCGAGCGTAAGCATACGACCTCTTGTATACTTTAGTTACATATATCTCTGCGGACCAAATGCCGTTCCTTGCTTCTCATTTGTTTGTTTCAATGTTCTTTAAAAATCCTTGCTTACTAGTGGCTAGTCCTGCCTCTTTGTCCCTCCTTTTTTAGGTCTCGCCTGAGCCAGCGAGAGCTTTTGTAAAAGGGGGATTTGGAAGTGCAAACCAGTGCTTTCAGGCCGCCAACTACAGTGCATGTGCGCCGGGTGCGCGCACCATTTGGCAGCCTGCACGATCATTTCGCGGCCGCTTTGATGTTCTCAGTGAGCCGCGCGGCCACTGAGAACATCAAAGCGGCCGCGAAAGTGCACACCATTTGCCACCCCCTCCCTTATCCCACTTCCTGCTTGTTCCTAATGAACTGCTCGATATGCTTAACCTAAGTAGACCGAAAGTAACCTTTCGAGTAATCGTGCATCTAATCAAGCTCTTCGATTTTCTTACATGTAGTGTACCTTTTAATAGAGATTTTCTGCCACGCTCAATTAAACTTTTTCATTTCAACTTCAGCGAACCATATCAGACGTGTCCTGGATACAGTACGAATGCTTGTTATGATTTTGTATTAGACATGCAGGGTTAATTCCACTAATGTGTTTTTTCCTACAGACGCCTATTTTGTTGTCAAACAACTGACGAATAAAGTTTAAAATAAAAGGTGTTTGAGTTCTTTCTGTATGGTGCTTCGTGGTTGCTGTCTGGTGTTTGGGATGCGTATTAACCCCGCCAGATATATTCAGAATTCCCCTTTCCTCTTTTTTTCCCCCTCTCCTCTTTCCTATTTGGTTGCAAAGCTAGCAATGTTGCAGCGACTGCTTTAAGATTTCGTCATCGACTTCAACACAGCGCATACGCAACTGCCTTGCAATCCCCGCCCCCCCCCAAACTCACTAAAAACAAGCTGGAATTGTGAGATGCGCTATAAAGACGGTATTTCTGATAGGTATTTTTTTGTACAGCATGCGTATTTCTTGTTTGAGTGATATTTTACAGCTCATGCGTATAACTTTTCCTCACAAATATTTTTCGGTGACTCCGGCAATTTTTATACTATGTTGTGGAATTTTAGATTCACATAGTACAATTGGTTGCCCATTTAATCTAACAAATATTTACATTTTCCTATACTTTTTAATAACTTACACTGGGAGGGGTTCCAGCGTGATCTAGTACTCCCTCACTTGGAACTGATTAGTAATCTCAAACTGGTAATATAGCCGTGTGCCCCGTAATGTTTTTTTTGTTGTTGTTTTTATTTGGGTGCCAGTTTTGTAAGAATTCTGGCAAGGAGTAGGGGGAACTACATTTTAAAGTCTAGGCATTTAATCAACCAATAAGGTGGCAAAATACTGGACGATCGTACCAGATATCTTAATTGCATCTCAAACTTCCAGGCTGCGTTAAAAATCAAATTTAAGACCTGCTTTTTATTTTTGACCCCTTGAGTGCCCCGCCCTTTCCCTGCCCTTTCATTAGCGGGCGGGGTTCATGACGAGATAGTCTCGTCATGGGCACAGCGCAACCGTGCTCCATGACGAGACCATCTCGTCATGGGCACTGAAGGAGTTAAAGCACATGGTTCAATAATTGCTTACTGTAGGTTAACAAGTCAACTGGTGGCAGAAGGAAACCATGTAAATGGAGGCAGTACCACCTTTGCATAATGCCTCCATTGAAAATGCAACAGGTCTCTCATTTACGCGAGGAAGCTATTGGCATTGTAAATGACAATGCCTTTTATTTTATGTTTTAAAAACCAAAACATAAATAAAAGGCATTGTCATTTACAATGCCAATAGCTCAAACTCCCGTAAATGCAAGACCTATTGCATTGCAAATGCTTGTCCTCCAAGGAGCAGGGACTTAGTACAATATCATTATACTTTGTTCTGTTGATCTGCTGGTGGGGGGACTATTTTATTATGTTTTCAACCTCGTGTTACACTGTGGGTGCCCAGACATAGCTGCTTACATTTAATTGCAGCAATCGCTCTCCCAGTTCCTTTCATGTGGCTGGCATCCTTTTGTAGTCTTCCAGAAGGCAGCTCCCAGACTGGCTTGGAATGAAGCAATGAATTACTTTCTGTTTGCTTACTGTTGCCATCTTGGCACTCGATCTTTAGCTGTAAACATCACAAGCTAAAGCACGAATGCCCCGATTGCTTGAAAAGTAAAGAAATAGAAATAAATATATTGTTCTATTTCTTTACTACCTTGCCTACGATGTTTACAGCTAAAGCTCGAGTGCCACTAAGGGTTGTTACTGTGTGAAACCAAAGTAACAGGATCTAACCGGCAGAGGCCCCTTTGACCTGGCTATTGCTCGCCAATCACTCATGTTCTCTTTGTGGAGTGAGATTGGGCAGTTAAAGGACATCGCATTTAAAATGCCCATCCTGCTTCCTGTTTACTCCACTGAACACTAAGGCATCCACAAAGCGTTCTTGTCGTAAGGACCTTTTCAAGCTTTTCTTAAGCTTCTGTAAAAGCAGAAAACACATTCAAATGATTCAGCTTCAGTCTTACATTCTTGTGTCCCGGATGCCATGATTAATTGCACGGTCTTTGGGCTTCTGTAAAAGCAGCTGTAAATGTGTAGAGAGAAGCTGCAGTTTGAGGCTGAGATCACAGTGCCCACGGCCCATAGCGGGCACCGGGCATTTCCCCGGTGGGCCACTAGGGTGGGGGCCGGTTTTGGGCCCTTGGGTGCCCGTTTTTGTTACCGGGTTGGGTGCCCGTTTTTGTTACCGGGCGTCGGCAATATCAGCCCCCTGTAACAAAATCGGCCGAAACCGGCGCTCGCAAACTGCTGGGCTGCACACACCTCACCTCAGGGGAGGCCGGCCGAGCAGTTTGCCAGGGCCGGTTTGGGTTCCCAGTCCGGTCCTGCCCACGGACACCAGATGGGAACATGTCTCCAAGAACGCTTTTGGAGGTAGGTTTTTCTGATATTTACATTTTACAGTACTTTCTCTGAATTGTTAGATTCACTACAAATTAAACTCGAAGCGACTGGAACTTGAGCTCCAGCATGAAAGTCAACTATTGCTCGTGGTGGGGAGAGCGGGTTTTCAGCTTATTTACATTTTTTCTCTCACTTTTAAATGTTTATTTCTCCTATATAGAGGTTTCACAAACTACCTGCCCTTAAACGTTTGTCACAAATGTGTCAGCTGGAATCTCTTCTGGTTGCTTACTCTAAGCAAAGGAAGCTTGACAGTGAATGCACGCAGACTCTGGAAATGTAGCTTCATATTGACTGTTACACACAGTCTCTCGCACAGACTGCGCCTTCCCACGCATGCTGCAAGTACGTCAGCCAAGGGATTGGCCTAGCCGAATCCAGTGCTGTGTTATGTTACTGTGTATCTGTATAGAGCAGCATTCACCAATTAACTTGCCTCTTGGTGCTTAATCACTTGCATGTGTGGCATCAGAGGAACTTATTCAGGGATATTTGCTCCCCCCTGGGCAACGTTAGACTTTGCTACCCTATTTCAGCCATTAAGTGCACATTCTTTAGCTGGCCTCTTGGTGCTTAATTGCCGGCAGTAGTGTGTGGCATCAGCAGATCTTATTCAGGATTATTTGTCCCCTGAGCAAAGTTGGATTTTGTTGCCCCCTTATAGCCACTGGGGCCACTTTCACTAGTTGGAGTGGCAATTTGGTGCCCTGCTGCTGGCGGTGACCTAACCATCCACCTTGCCCAAGAGCAAGCCCTCTCTTCTGCATCTCATGCTGTTGTCCTGGTTCCATATTAATGCCCTGGCTTTGTGCACTAGGCCAAATCCATCCCCATTATCCTGATGTAGAAGCACTGTTTCTAGGAGGGTCAATTTTAGGCAACTTCCACCTAGATCACCAACAGGGGGCACCAAACTGGTTCTACAAACTGTCCAAGTGGCCCATCTCCAAGGTAGAAGAACAGCAAATGTCTCCTCCCCAAGGGGGGCAATGAGCTCTCCTCAGCCATTCCCAGATCCATCTAAAATGTCGGACACTAATCGCCAAAGGCACACAGGTTTGGTTCATATAAACCTAGAGGGCTATACAATAATTAACAATTCAACAACTTTGCAAAAATTGCATTGCATTCCTAGGTACGGGTCTTCATCTGGTGATATCACCCACACGCACTGAGTCAATGCTTTTTTTAAATGCATTTCTACCGCTGCACCCAGCCCAGATGTTTGTTTGTTGCACACTGGGATTTGTAGTTCTGTTTAATACATTAAACCATATGCAATACAAATTCCAAGTTTCAAATGAAATATCGGACTGGATGAGCTATTCACAAATGCAACAGCTTAACTTCAAAGCTCTGGCCAGGCAAAGCGGGCCATTCCACACTTGATTCTGAAATCTAGCACTGTCCAAATGTTGCATTCTGGTACTTGTACTGTTATTCCACCGCACTTTACCAGTGAACCTACTTCAGATGCTAGCAAAGCACTGACAATGTAATTAAAGGAGATGTGTGTTTAATTGTAAATTGATGGATTTCCCAGTTACCGGTGAGAAATCAAGAACGAACCTTTGAAAGATTTCACTAAGTTTGAGCACGTGCTTTTTCTATTCTTTGCTTGCACAGAGTGGAAGTTCAGATCCAAACCTTTTTTGGAAGAAACCAATCCCACTGTGACAATACATTGTAACCAGCTGTAACCAGTGTCAGACAAGCATTTGCAATGCAATAGGTCTCGCATCTGTAACAGTTTGAGCTGTTTGCATTGTAAATGACAATGCCTTTTATTGATCTGTTTTGAAAACCTGCAAGTGGTAAGTAAATACGCACGTTGTACTTAGTCGTTGCTTACGAGAAGCAAGGCTGGCAGTAAAAGAGGCGCAGTTACTGCAGCCTTGCTTCTTATAAGCAACTACTAGAAGTACAAAGTGCGTGTTTATGCACCACTTGCAGGTTTTCAAAACGCATAATTAAAAGGCATTGTCATTTACAGTGCAGGGGCGGCTGGTGACATTTGAAAGTGGTGAGGCGTAAAAGCTGTTGAGTGTTGCATCGCGTGCAAACACGACTGTCATAAGGAGGGTTCGGGGGAGGGGGTTCTCCTTCCGAGGAAAATGCGAAAAAAGGAGTGAGAAAATCCTGCATTTTAAAGAAAATTTGATGAAGCAAGATGATTTAGAAAGCACTTGCGGTGATGTAGACTTGAAATATTGAAACATATGAAAAATACCCTATAGTTTACAGAATTAAACTGTTTATTTACAGTACTGTGCAAATTTTACAGTGCAACAAGCAGTTATTAATTCTCTTACCTGCACACATGGTTGTCTTGTCTGTCTACTCTCTGAAGTGCACCTGTCTGACATTTTCTTCTCAGTCTTGTTATGATAACGTTAATAAAGACATTTAATGATAACACATGGGCTGTAAAAAAATTTGGTGAAGGAAACCGCAGGAGTCCAGCAGGATCTTGCATGCATAATAAAGCAGGACAAACATCCTGGAACCAACATCAAAGGAGGACAGAAGAGCGAAACATCCCCTCTTGTTTGCATTTGAAAACAGCCTTTGGTGGGTCACCATTTTGTAACTGTGGCTGCTGCTTATGCGGTAGGTGCCCATTTGAAACACCGCCTCGTCGTCGAGAGACAAGAGAACCAATGTAGCTTAGCACACAGAGCAGTGAGGGAATGTATGAATATCGCTAAAACTTAATGTGCACTGTTTCTTTTAAATTGCATTATAGAGGACAGCCACAGAGGCCTTTTCGAAGTAGCCCGGCCCTCTCTCTGCACCATAGTGGAAGGTTTCAAACAGCATTGCAGCAACGACAGAACATTTGATTTAAGACATCAGCAAGTGACAAGATTTTATGAGAACAAGAGATTCATATGAAATACGAGAGGGATCACAGTTGCAGTTCTGTTAAAGAATATAAAATAAAGAGGGGGCTTTAGAGAGGCCCTGATATCTGGAGGCTTCTAGCTTCCACGTGCTTGAGTGCTGTGCTTTCGGATTCAGACACAACTCCATGGGCTTGCGCTGCCACCCATGCTTCTCTCGCCATAGTCCATGTGTCTAGCCTCCTCTCTGGCCCTCAGCTGTGTATTTCGAATCTAGTTAGTTTGTGTGTATGTTGCGCTGAACAGGCGAACCCCAGTCTCCTTCCATCCTAATTGTGTACATGCCCGTCCACTGTCTTGCACCTTCAGTCTTCCCGTTGTGGCTTGAAGAAGTGTATTCGTTCTTAACTATGGCATTCAGAAATAATTTTTCCACAATGTTGTGAAATATATCTGCATTCACATTGCCCCTAAAATAATTAATTGTTAAAATATCTTTAATTGGACCAGGTTCTTGTGAGCAATGTTAATTGCTACAGCTAAAGGTTTTCCATGAAATACTCAAATTAAGAGAATTTTGTTTTGAGAAGATTGATTTCAAGTTAGATACCCACGGCCCTGGGTTTTGGCAACTTTTAAATTCACTCTTGGCTTGAATTCATACTGAGGCTGAAGCGTTTGAAATGAATATACACATAAACCGAATGAAATAAAACCACCGGCCGCACCTCCGTTGTACTCTTCATGGAGAAATTGTGAGGATACCTCAGCCGTGCCTCGCGCGGAGCAATAGCCGATCTCCTTGGCTACCAGCCTGATACACGCATTGCTACCTTCGTTTGAGCATACACGGACTCTGCCTCGCTACGACTTACAAGAGCGGTCAGAGACTAGGCACTCACCATGCTTAAAGAGGCCCCACAGAAAGAACATATCACACATGCCCCATCCGCCCATTGTTCCTCTATAGGCCCCGCTGCAGCTTGCCTTGTCTGACTGAATGTGTGTTTGTTTGCGAAGTGGCCTGCACTTTCCGCTCAGATCTAGGCAAGGCCCTTAACATCCTGGAATTAGAAAATGTCACGTCAAAGGCTATTCCAAGTCATTATTTTACACCTTGTTAATTTCAAAAGTGTTCTCTTCTCACCCGAGCCTTCCGCTGTGACTGCACACTGCACTGCAGTTATACTATGTGCGCCAGTGCTTTCCCTCTTGAACGATAAACATGAGCCAACTCGAACACCTGCTGCATGCTCATTACCACGGAAATGAATTCGGAGCTGCCGCTGTGTAGACAAACTCTTCCACAGCTCACTCCCCCAGCTTCCATTGTCCAATCAGGAGGCACAAACATGAAGGGAGTGCTTCAGTTGTTGCCACCCACTTCACTTTGTCGATGTAGGCCAGCCCTGCCCCTTACAATTTAGTTCAATGGCGCTCTGCTGAAAACGCCTGGTTACAGCATAAGCGCCCAATTTAAAAGCTAATCATTGCCGCTTCCTCCGGCCACTCCCATCATGCTGACATCCCTCTCCTTGTGTGTGCCTCGAGGGCGAGTAGTAGCCCTCGCCCCCGGCCGGCACATGAGCAGGAGTTCTCGTCTCTGACCTCACCCCTTCCTTTAAAAAAACAAAACTAGAATTTGCACGAAGCAGTGAGCGGAGCGCTTAATTTAAAGCTGCTGCTCCACATGGTGTACATTCTCTCTCTTCTTCCCCCGGCCACTGGTAGGGTAACGCCCCTTTCACCCATTAAAACCAGCCGCCACTGTTACAATGCCAATAACTCAAACTCTTGCAAATACAAGACCTATTGCATTGCAAATGCTTGTTTTTAGTGCCCGGCAGCCCACAGCTTTCCACGTCTATTTGTTTGCGTGCGTGCATTACTCTGGCCAATCAAACCTTCGAAGTTCTCATACAGCAGCGCATCACCAGCAGTGCCCCCTGGTTATGTTCACACGTTCATACATACACACTCGCCGCCCGACATTCACTGTACTCCGGCAAGGCTTCACCCTACTCTTACCGAAGGGCAAACATGGGGGTGCTTCTCCCCACGTGATCTCCTCTCTCCTGCCACTATTCTTAGGTATGTCAGCATTGTAATTTTTTCTTGTTTCTTGCCTCAGCACACATCGCCCCGGGCACTGCATACGCATGTGGGTCTTTTATATATGTACAAGATTAGTTTTTTTTTCCTCCATCACTTTATTTTCCGGAAATGTCCTTGTTGATCTGCGCAGCAGAAACCCAGATGAGCCCCTCACCCTAGTAACTAACATTTTGGTGGCCAGCCACAGCGCTTAAAGTGTTTCAGCTTTGGCGCCCGTCACTTAATCTCCCCACCCAGTTCAAAGACAAAGATAAAATATCAAACGATTCAGACGCTGTTTTACAGCTTCTTTGTTGCCCGTAAAGGGCTGTTCTATTGTTACTAAATAATTGTTACAAGAAACCTCCTTGTCCCGGCCCTTCAGAAAAACATTATTTGCCACCTCCTGGACTTTCTACCAATATTATTGGCTTTCCGGCAAATATGTATTTGCTTTAGAATGTACGTGTGCTTAACCATGTAGTAAGTAACTGACTTTGTCCGAACCGTTCCAGCCTTTTCTGTTTAAAACCCGCTCAGATTCGGGTTCATCAGGAGTTTTGTATTACTGGTCGACGCATTGCTCTTTTACTTGTCTGCAGAAAAACTTTATCAAAATAACTATATATGTTCGGTACTCTGTTTACCGTTCCGGTTAATGTGCTATTGACTTTTAGCACATTTTTTTTTGTTTTTTATTAACTTGTCAGTCAGTATTTCTTTATTCGATGATTAAAAAACATCATAAAAGCACACATGTACAGACAGTTAAAAATACAATTAAATCATTATCCAGAAACCTGACTGCAATTACACATTTAGTAGAAAGAGAACTAAACAACGCATTTCGTTTTTTTTTTAAAAAAACAATCAAGTTGGTTCTCTAGTCGCCCTTAGTCGTACCACAACTCTGATAAAATTCATGATACTACAAAGTGTCAAGGGGTCGGCCGCTTTTTGCAAAAAAGTTAATGCATCTTTAGCGTGTGCAAATTTCGCTTGCTTTAGGATTCTTACTAGGAATCTGCGCCTAGGCATTGAATAAAAAGGACACAAAAGTACAAAATGAAGGGTGTCCTGCGGAGACCTATTGTCGCAGCCGCAGGCACCCTTCTGCTCAATCGATGAAGTAAAACCTGGTGGATCAGCCAGTAAATGAGATAAAAGATTGAGCATAAAACGCACCATTAAAAATCTATCCTGGGCGTTATGCATGAGATACAAATACGGCTCCATCCCTTCACTATTTTTTACCAGGCTATGGGCGTTCACGGTGCTTTTAATCCCTTCAGCCTCTGCTCTGCTTTTGCATCTCTGGGCCAAGAATAATCTCTTTATAATCAATTTATCTTGTGACACAATTCTCGTTGGATTAAAAAAGAGATCCTTGCGGCCAAGATTTTCCAGACTGGTCAGTACATATTTCAGCCATGGTATTCTCAAGCTTCTATCCCTTCCCAGGCAGTCATTTATAATTTGTCTGCTTAAGGCCGCCTCAGGATTAAGCCAGGATCTCATCCATGCCAGAATGGGTCTGAGTTTGACCAAATCTTCCAAATATGGCCTCCCTAGCTCTCTGTGGGCTATTACAGCAGGGGTGCTCTGAGGAATCTTCAAAATTGAGCGTAGAATTTTATTTTCCTCCCTCTGTAACTGCTGAATGTTTACAAATCCCCACACTTCTGCGCCATAGATGGCCTTGGAGCAGCAAATCGCTCCATAAAGATTAATACTTTGCTCGGGGGACCATCGGCCCACTCTACGCCCATAACCTGAGATAGCACCGTTGGAGGATATCAACTTGCAACAGCGTTCCTCGACCAGGGGTTTCAATTGCAAGGAGCCATCAAACAATAGGCCCAAATACGAAAAGGCCTGAACTCTTTCTAATGTATGGCTACCTATTTTATAAGAAAAATTATTACAGGGTTTATTACCAGCCAGCATCACATATGACTTGCCCAAGTTCACTGATAAATCTAAGTTTGCCATGAATTTTACGAAACCATCTATTAGCAGCTGTAAGCTCTTAGGGGTACGTGCAAGTAGGACCGCGTCATCAGCGTAAAGAAGAACTGGGATAGGACGCGATCCTACGCATGGACAATCAGTTTTTAAATTGGTCAGGTACTTCTCTAAGTTGTTAATATAGAGTGAGAATAAAAAGGGGGCCAAAATACAACCTTGCCTCACCCCGCTAGTACATGGGAAGGATTCCGTCAGCCCTCCATCCATGTTGTAGCGTACTCCTGCTGAGGTGTCCCTGTGTAATTCCCTCAAGATGTTAATCAATCCCAGGTCAATCCCCAAATGTGCCATCATAGACCACAGTTTGTCCCGATTTACATGGTCAAAAGCGGCTGCCAAGTCCATGAACCCCAGATAAATGGCTTCATTGCTGGCTTTGGTATATTTCGCTACCAGCATATACAGGTTCAAACATTGATCGCTTGTGGATCTCCCTGTTCTAAAGCCGTACTGCGTGTCCGAGATAATATTATTCTCCTCGGTCCACTCAGTCAGGCGGTTCAGAATTACCCGGCCCAGTATTTTGGCTGACACATCAATGAGTGAGATTGGCCGGTAGCATTGCGGGCTATCCCTGTTCCCCTTTTTAAAAATCGGGACGATTATGGCCGTTGACCAAGTTCGGGGGAGGCCCAGCCTAATGGCGGCATTTATCACTCTCGTAAGTATTGGGGCCCATAGCTCAATATTGCTCAGGAACAGATCTGGAGGTGTCCCATCAGGACCAGGGGCCTTGTTTTTTGTCAGACCCGCGATTCCAATTGTGATTTCTTTTAGAGTGAAATAAACGTCTTGCCCCAGCTTGGTTGTCCCTCCCTCCTCTAAACTGGGTACTGTGCCATAATTGTACAGTCCCTTAAAATGTGTAAGCCACTGGTCCGGGAGAATATTTGTCCCAATCACTGGTGCATTCTTATCCTGGAAACAGGGTTTATTGATTATTCTCCAGAACTCAGTGATGTCTCTCCTTTCTGCGGCCTCTCTTAAGTCAGCCCATGCGTCGCCCTGTAAAATTGCCTTCCTTCTCTTAATCTCTTTCTTGTACCTCAGTATACACTGAGCTACTTTTTGTTTATCCCTTGGCCTTTCCTTAAGACTACCTTTAAGGTCCCTTAAGGCGCGGGAACAGTCCCCATCGAACCATCTCGGGCAATCATTTCTCCTTATTGGGGCACTAGTTTTTAGGAGCCCATCCACCAGGTTAGTTATCTGCCCAAATGCTTCAATTAACAATGACCCCTCCACTGTAGGATCAAGACAGTCATCAATGAAGGTTTTCCCTCTGTCCATAAGGGATTTATAGAAATGTTCCCCATCTATCTTTGTCCACCTAAGCCGCCTCCCCTGGTCTGTTGCTCTCTGATGGATGCCACCCGACTATTCCCTGCCAGACTTGGGCTGAAAAAAAAGCTCCAGTACCACAGGATTGTGGTCACTAAAAGGACTCCATTCAATCCCTGCGGCTATGACCCTATGTTTTAGGGGGCTAGATAAAACGATGTAGTCAATAAATGACGAACAGCCTCGACCCTTGAAGGTGGGGGGGAGCAGCCCATCTTTGTCCAAAGCCATCATATTCATGGTGTGCACCAAATCATGAGTATCTAAAACCTTGGTGAAAGCCAAGCCTTCCTGAGTGTGGCAAAAGTGGGGTCCGTTTTTAACTGGGCAATGGGATCAGTCGGCATCAGTGGGAAGTAAAGCCGGGCAAAGGTGGCAGTTAAAATCGCCCATAACTAGAATAGCAGGGGCTGGTGCCCCCTTGCTTGCTTCCATCTCTTGGGTCAACCTATGATCCAATTCCAGGGGGAATGAATTATTATCCCCTGGGGGCCCATTATTATAGGCATTAAACAGGATCAGCTTTAGCCCTTTACCCTTGAACCATATGGCCTGAAGGTTCGGCGAGGACCAGTTCGTACCTGTCCATAATCCCTGTAGATTTAGGTCCACATATATGGACAGGCCACCCCTAGCTCTGCCTGATCTTGATTTTTGGGCTTGGACAAAAAAGCATTTGTACCCAGGCATTTGAAAGAGACTGTTGTCAACCACCCAAGTCTCCTGGAGGCTGATTACTTGAAACTGATTTATGTACTGCCTCCACTCACAGTTATTGAATTTGTTTGCCAAACCGGCTATATTCCAAGTGATGAGTTGTATCCCTCCCGAAATTTTGTGTGTGCCAGCTATGCCTGCCAGGTTAGGTGATATATTTGACAATTCCGTCGTTATTCCTAGTGCTATTCCACTGCCCCGTGGTATGTGCACGCTGCTCTTTTCCCTTGTGTTACTCAAAGCTAAGGTATCTCCCCCCCTGGTACGGTTAGCTGTATTGAGGAGTTACCGAGGCTCTCCCCCCTACAATTACACGGGATTTCAGCCTTCTCCCGTTGCCGGTGGGTTAATAAGGTGTTTGTTTGTATTATCTCTATTGCTGCCTCTTGTGATTCCTCAGGGATCATATTCCTCTTTTTCCGTCTATGCCAGGGATCTGCTGTAGGGAAGGAGCTATTGAGTCAATCATTCTCCTCAAGCGATGTCAGGGGGCTAAACCTATTTCGCCAGCTTAAGGGTCCAGGGTTCCTTGCACTAGGGCCGTCGCCAACATACCCCTGGGCCCTGTAATTATTGGGTCTCTCCTTGTATCTCCCCACTGATGAAGTTTCATAGGGTGCTACGTGCCTGGGATAAAAATAGCCCAGTGGCAATGATTGTATGCCACTAAAGTGATTAACTGCCCCAAACGACATAATGTGTTCCACGATTCTTTTGTCCCTAAAGTTAACTATAATACAGTTACCCGCAATGTCCTTGCGTCTAATGCCTACCCAGTCTACCCTTCTGACATGCAGTATTTCCCCACTAGCGTTATCATTACTAGTCAAAGGTTTATTGATATGAAGCCAATGTGTGACCTTATTGTGTAAGTCTACATGTGTCTCATTCTGGTCGCCCCTTAATTCTGGTGCTCCTGCAAGCACTATAACATAAGGGGAGGCTTCCGGTGGGAGATTAATTGTCGGCAGGGCCCTGGGTGGCGTCAGAGGGACGTCCACATTGAGCTGCTTTGGTGATTGCACCCTTTCTATTCGATGCTGTTTTATAATTTGTGGTACTGGTGGCATTTGCTCGGGTGGGCCCTGGTCATTCAGTGGTGCCCTAGTATTTAAAGTGAGGGCTTTATCCTGTTGTGCCGAGTGGATCATTACTTCCGGGGCCAAACTCCCTTGAGATTGACCAACATTCTGCCCCATCGGTTGAGTAGCCGGTTGTGGGCCTATGTTGGTATCATGCGTTAATGTACAAGTATGCTGTACCCCTGTATCTCCCAAAATCCTACTTCTATTTTTTATCTCATTTAGGATTTTGTCCAGCCTACTAGCCAGAGGTTTTATTTGGGTTACAATAAATGATTCCAGATAGTTTTGTAGGTCCAACACAATCTGCGTCGCCCATAAAGGTGGAACTGATTTCTGGGCCACCTTGTCTGCATGCTCGTCCCTTACTCTACTACTTATTTCATTTAGGGGAATACTGGGTCTACTTTTCCTCACTTTCCGTTTTTTTTGGTATACCTTCCGTGTCCCAATCCTTTGGGGTGAGTTATTAAAGTCTGATACCCCCGTGTTTATCCCAGTATTCGGCTGCGCACATGGGAGGTCTGAGTCCAGGATTTGTGGAGAACAAAAGGGAGAGATAGTCATGACTTTGCTTGCTGGACCAAGTGATAGAGTAGGGGAGTCCGGCTGAGGGATTAGGGACAAACGTCTCTCTGTTCGCTCAATTTCGCATGATACAGCCCCAATAGCTTGCTGCAGCATGCGATCAATGACCGTAGGCTTTGAGGCTGGAGATGGAATTATACCTATTTCTGGTGTTTGCAACTTGCGCAGGGTCGAGGAATTGCATTTCGCCCTAGCCGCTCGGGTTTTAACCTTACTTGCCATAGTGTTAGCACAAGTGGCCTCCTAGCAGTCAATGTCTCACCTAGATTTAGGTGCTTATTTACAATATGCAGCGTGTCGTATATGTGTCCATGTCCACATTCACTATCGCAAACAATTTTCTTACTTGTGATAGAACTCACGAGGGATGGCCCAGCCCGGCCTCCTTCGGCCCCGGACGGCCACAGACGGTCCCGCCCTTGTCCCGGGCTTCTCCCGGCGTCGCCCGCGCGCGTCCCGCGATGCGGGAGTATCGGCGCTCCTTTATGCGCCTCCGGGCACGTGAATGGCGTGGGTGCCCGCAAGGCACTCTGGGGGCTGTAGTCTCCGGCCGCGAGAGATGGCAACAGCGGCGGGGAGACACACTGAGAGAAGGCACCCCGGAACAGCGTCAGCAACACCAGCAACGGGACCGCGAGCAGAGGTCCCCAGCGGGTATGTAAAGTCTCAGTTTTGAGGATTTTTTATTAACTTAATAAACATACACCCATCTCAGCATATACAGTGTTCAGTGAGATACATGCTCATTACATTTGGAGTTACAGAGAAGAAGGAGAAAAAAAAAGTGAATAAAGAGAAATAATCTACACACATAGCAGTTTCATAATACAGAAATTGCATATTCAATACCACGTCAGATACGAGCAATAATACATTTCAAAGGTCATGAAGGCACGGTCGGTGGAATGGTTGGAGAGCGCTTCAGCGGTGTAAGTCAGTAGTCATAGGGACTTGTGTGTTTGTTTCTTGCCTGCGTCTCATGGGGGGTTTCTATCGGGTGCTCAAGAAGATATCACTTCAGGGGGTCCCAGATATCTTTGGGGCGTGAAGTGAGGGGGAGCAGGTCGGCATATGTGAATGACTGTTCCTGCCAGAACATCATGTTCTTAATCCACTCCTTAAATTTTGGAGCTCTGCCACGGCCCCAGCGGCATGCTATTCATCGTTTGGCAAGTAATAGAGCAAGGGATACAAAGCAACGGGATGCAACGCTAATTTCTGCTGTGTATCCCAACAGTGCTAACAGTGGAGAAGCGGGTAATGGTAATGATGTAATCTGTTCCAATGCATGTAGGGTCTGTTGCCAATATGTCTGTATCGCGCCACAGTCCAACGCTGCGATGTAAAAGCCTATAATGTATCATGCGTAACCTACTGCTAGACGAGATGCACTCCGTTTGTGTGCAGCAATACCCCCACTGTTTATCAGTTATGTCTTGAGCAAAATCCGCAGCCCACTTGGCTCTAGCTGGGCAGTGATCCAAAGTCAGGTTAGTGTACAGGCTGTGGTATAGCGTCGCTACTGCATGCGATGCATCTGTGCTGCGCAGCAGTGAGTGCAGCGGGGAAAGTTTCTGCGGCTCTTGAGGAAACAAGGGAGTGTGCTCCTTTAGGCCTTTTCTGAGTCGGATGTTTAAAAATATGTCCATGGGAGTGGGGGTCACCCCAGCAAACATCTGCTGTAAGGTGCGGAACTTGCCATTAAGATAGAGGTCCCCCCAGCAGGTGATATGAAATTTTGCTTCAGTTTTGTGAAATGTTCCCTCCTGTAATAATGGCATCTCAGGGTGGTAGCTCAGAGGAAGAAGAGGAGAATACAGCATGGGTGCATGAGCACGCTGGGCTATGCGCTGCCATGTTCGCACCGTGCATGTGATTGGTGTGGGGGCAGGATCACAAGGCATAACTGGGCTTAATAGAGCCCCTTCTAGAGGGATAGGATCCACTAACCAACATTCTGTAGCCACTTGGGGCATATATTTGGGTGGGTGAAACCCTTAATAGGCGTAGTGGGCCTGCCCGCAGAGGTAATAGAGTTCCATAGCAGGAATATCAAACCCACCCTGAGAGTAAGGCCTGACAAGTGTGTGTAATCGAGGGTGCTTGCCTCCCCATGTCCGACGTATCAATTCAGTACGTAATGCTGAAAATAAATGTCTACCTGGGTCGAATGGTATATTTAAGAAGAGGTAAAGGAGTTTCAGGAGAATGACCATTTTGATAAGTGAGGTACGACCTGCCATGGAGAGTGGGAGCGCTATCCACCTGGTGACACTGCTAGATATGCTGTCCAGCGCACTGCCATAATTGAGGCACATCAGCTCCTCACGATCAGCAGTAACATATATCCCTAGGTACTTAACCTCTGACGCACACCATTCAATTGGGAAGTCAGGCAGGAATTCTGTGACTGAGGATGTAAGCAGGAATATCTGAGATTTTGCCCACTTGATGTGTATTCCAGAGAGTCCCCCGAATCGCACAAACTCTTGCAACAGTGGATTAAGGTTCTGTTGAGGGTCCTTAACATACAGAGTGACATCATCTGCATATAAGGAAATAAGGATGGGGCGTAGTTGACACCTCAGTGCATTATCTTGATGATGTTGCCTGACGCGGGCGGCGAGAGGTTCAATCGCGAGTGTGAAAAGGAGTGGGGACAGGGGACAGCCTTGACGGGTGCCCCACGTGATAGAGAAGGGAGAGGAGATATGCCCATTAATCAGAACTCTGGCCGAGGGGGAGGTATACAGTAATCTTATCCAAGACGAGAAACCCTTAGGCATTCCAATATTTTGAAGTATAATGAAGAGGTAATCCCACTCAACGGAATCGAAGGCCTTAGTTGCGTCCGCCACCAGTGTCAGCTGTGGATCAACATTCCGCAGAATGGAGAAGAGAGTGCGCAGGTTATGGGATGTTGCTCTGCCAGGAATAAAACCTGCTTGATCTGGCAGCACCAACTTGTCAATCAGTAAACTGAGTCTGTTGGCCAGAACCTTGGTGAGTATATTCGTGTCTTTATTTAGCAATGAAAGAGGACGGTAAGAGTCACATAGAACAGCAGGTTTACCAAGTTTTAGAAGCGAAGTGATAAGAACCTCTCCAAGAGACTCTGGGAGGTGGTCGCATTCCTGCGCCTCTTCATATACCTCCTTCAAAATAGGGGTCAGCCGTTCAGCATATGTTTTGTAGAAATCGATAGGGAGGCTGTCTGGCCCTGGTGCCTTACCCGATTTAATTTCATAATTCCTGTCTTTATTTCATCAGCGCCAAGCGGTGCTGCCAAGAATTCCCTCTGATCATTTCCAAGCCAGCCAAAAGTAATGTCACTCAGGAATGCAGAGAAGTCGGGGGGTTGTGTCCTTCGAGTGCTATAAAGGTCGGAATAATGTGCTACAAATACATCAAGAATATTCTGGCTATCTCTACGACGTATGCCACTGCTATCTTGGATCTCCAATACATGGTTGGAGAACCGGGGCGTACGGATCTCCATTGCCAGAGTCTTACCAGGTCGACCGCCTTCACCGTATTTACGGGCAGTATAGTATTTACCCCTGAAGCGCAATTCCCTCTCAGCAGTATCTCTATAGTCAGTCAATTTATCCCTGAACAAGGCATGCAGTGACCTGATTGTATCACTAGCCATGTCGTATTCTAAATGTTTCAACTAGCCTTCAAGCCTGTGTAGGTAGATACGTATATCTCGCAAGACTCCAGAATTCTTAGCAATACAGAAGCCCCGCATAGTAACTTTGAAGGCCTCCCAGACAACACCCACCTGTGTGACCGAACCTATGTTTCTATGAAAGAACTCTGATCTCTGCACCGAGTTCCCCCCTGAACGCTGAGTCCAATAACGCATCTGGCATGAGCCTCTAGCTTCTAGGGGAGGAAAGCGAGTCCGGAGGAGCCAACGTCAAGCGAACCGGCGCATGATCCGAGAAAGTCTTGGCCAGATGGTCTATGCCAATGATCCACGGACCCACCCCGCGGGAGACAATCCAATATTCCAATTGTGCCCAAGTCGAATGCATTGTAGTATGATGCGTCCCCTCCAGCGTTCCAGGGTGTACATGTCTCCATGCATCAAGGAGGCAATGGTCTGTGAGTATGTCTAGTAAGAGGTCTCGTGTTTTTGTGTAATGGTGCGGAAGGGGGTTAGACCTGTCATGAGAGGGCTGGAGGGTCGTGTTAAAATCTCCGCCCCAAAGAATGTGCCTAGAGCCAACATTAAGGATGCGCCCCAGAGGGTGGTGAAAAAATCAGGGTCATCTATATTGGGACCATAACAGCAAACGAGTGTCACCGATTGTGACCCTAGGTTGCCCCAAGCCATACAACTCCGTCCTTGAGAATCATGTTCCATCCCGCAAAGTATGAAAAGGACATTTTTTCTAACGAGAATCGCATTACCTCTGGAGTATGTAGAATAAGAGGAGAAGTCCCTATTTTCCGCACATTTACTAGCAAAGACGGGAAGATGGTGTGGGTCAAAGTGTGTCTCTTGTATCATAGCAATATGAATATGATGTCTGGCAAGATACGCTAAGATCTGGCGACGTTTTCGGGGGTCTCCCAGGCCTCTGACATTCCATGTAAACAAGTGTATTTTTTGCACTTCAGAAGTAGGGGCCATGAATATGTGATCGAGCTGATGTCTGACGGATAGGTGGTCTGTTACTATGTGTGCAACTAATGGCAAGTATCCACATGTTAACATGCTGAGTAGGTGTTAACGAAAAGAAAAAAAACAATGAAATCTCACCCACCTCCTCCCACAGCAGCCCCCCAAATGGGTGGGTATTGGAGAACTCACCCAATTCCCTTCCCTCACAACCCATCATAGTCCAAATCAAACACGTAAAATACTAGGGGGAACAACCGAGGGGGAGGGTCACTAGAGGCACACAATATGCACCCTTATCCAGTGAGTGGCAGGGTCTGCTCTCCAAAGGGAGAGGAGTGTGGAGAAGGGGGGTCCTGGGCATTGTCCATATCATAGGCATAATGCATGCCTTACCACAGTGATGCATCAATGTCTCTTGGAGTACTTATCTGACTCCCTTACAACAGCTTCAACTCGCCCAAAAGCAGTGCTGTGGGTCACCTGGTTTGTAAGCCGTAGGAACGTAGATACAACTTGGGGAAGGTGATCTGCAAAGATGGTCTGATAACATCCCGGAAGAAGATGAGATTGTCAGGCATTGCAGTTCAGGGAAGCAGATGTTATAAGCTCTTCACTCCGATGTTGGAGAAGTAGATCTGGAAGGGTGACCTCCATTGTCCCGTTGCGAAGAGTGTTTTATGATGCTCCGAAGGAAGTCCTCAACTTGCTGTACATTGATAAAGAAATGCTGTTTTCCTTGATGCGTGACAAGCAGGCCGGCAGGGTACATTAGAGCAAAGTCGATCTGTGCCTTACGAAGCTTCTGTTTGGCTGGAAGGAATTTCCGGCGGGCCTCCTGAACGGCAACCGTGAAGTCCGGATACATGGTGAATCCTACACCCTCGAACTACAAGTCCTTTCGCTCCCTGGCCAACTCAGGGCAGCATCCCGGTTTCGAAAGTTAAGGAGGTGCGCTATGATCGGTCGTGGATTACTACCTGGAGGAGGGCGTGGGCCCAAGGAGCGGTGTGCACGCTCCACTATCAGGTGCAATGAAAATGCATCTGCGCCAAATGTGCTCGTCAGGAGATGCTCGATGAAGTCCTCCATTCGCCCAGTGTTGGCGCTCTCCGGAATCCCCACGACCCGAATGTTATTGCGCCTACTGCGCACCTCCAAATCTTCATTTTTGGCGGCAATTACCTTAAGAAGCTTGTCCATCTGTGTGACTTGCTGCTTCACCTGCGTAGTGGTGTCTTCATTGTCCGAGATACGCCGTTCTGCCTCTTTGATCTTTTCATCGTGTTTATCCAGCTTTTGGACTATGAAGTCCATGCGACTGTTCATAGTGTCCATTTTACTTAAGAGGGCAGAAAGACTTTGCTGCATGGACAATAGCAGACTCTTTACCTCCGCGTCTTGCGTGGCAAGAGGGGATGGTGCTAGCTCTGCCACAGGAGGGTCTCGCTCCTCCGATCTAGCACGCTGTGTAGTTTTCCTTGCCTCAAAACGCAGTTTAGCCTGTTTACCATCCGTTCTGCCCCTCTTGCTGCGTTTGGGGGCAGCTGCCGCTAAATGTACTCCCGCCGGGATCTTAAGCAGTGTGCCTGATCAGCGAGGCCAGCGGCAGGAAGGGCACCCAGGTGCGGTGAAAGCCACTCCATTTACGGAGTTGCGTGTTTTAGTCGAGCTCCGGTCACAAATCCCCAGCAAGAGGAGTCTATATAAAGCACCGCAGTAGAGTTCAAAGATGTGCTCAACGGGCCCACGGTCAGCAGTGCAAGGGGATTCAGTATTACTAGTCGCAGGATTGCAGACTACGGGGCACCACAGAGTCTAGGCAACCAGAAGAGCAGGTGATCTAAAATTGTATCCCTGTAAACGATCGATATAGTCCACTAAATCCTTTCAAAGCTACACAGGTCACCAGAGCCCGAGCACAACTCCGCCTAGCAAATAGCCTAAATGTGGGATGAGGCCAATATTGTCGTATCGGATCACCAAGGGCGTCCCACGGCACCGTAGGGGCACAAGAAATATTCTCAAGGTCGAGCTAGAGGTATGCGTGAGATCGAGCTCACTGGAGTCGTGTCACAGGGCAGGGGCTCTCTCCGCCTGCAATGGCCGTCGCAGACCAGCCTCCACACAGTCTCAAAGCTCTAGTGACACCGCAACTGCAGGTAGCAGTAGGGAGCAAGCAGGCATAGAAGGGGGTCCGGCCGCATAGACAGCGTCAGCAGGGAGAGTAAAGCGCCCCGGGCTCCGGGGGGAGAAGGGTGGATTTCCCCAGTCTCTGCGCAGCGGAGGCTGCTGAGGGTGCAGGCCGGGAGTGCACACGCCCGGGCAGGGGTGTGGCTGCATGCCTTCACACACCTGTTACAGCGATCCTCCGGTGTGATATTTCAGAACAATGCCGCAGATATGATGGGGTGCACCCAAGCCGGATGACGCGTCTGGATGTGAGCGGCAAGGAAGGGTACGGCCGCTCACCGCCCGGTGACAGCCGCGTCCGCGGCCCACGCTGCACGTGGGAGCCACGGACCTCGCATTGAATCTCCAGCCAGTCGGCACCTCCACACTGAGCAAAACGACGTTCTGCGCAGAGGGTCAGATGGGCGCCCAGTCGTCCAGGGGCGTCGAATCCCACCGAAAATTGCCTCGGAGCCGGGGAAGAGGTACGGGAGTAAGTGGCAGGCGTCTGCAAGGTTACAAGACGGCGGTAGACAGGATAAAAGAAGGATGTTTCCGCCATGTGTCAAGAGCCTCACAGGTGTGCGGCCATCTTGATCATGCACCACCTAGCGCCCCAACTTTTAGCACATGTTTAATTAATTTTCCATAAACTTAATTAACTTTGCAAATATGCACTACACAAATATTTTAACATATTTCCCTAGTATGCATTTAACAAATAACCTATTGTATCCTAACCCTTCGAAAAACACTTTCACCCCAAACTCCTCCGTTGTGCAGTTGCTTCATAAATAAAACGCGTTCAGACGACACAAAGATGTTCAAACATTCACTACTCTCACAGAAGGGCGAACATGGGGCTGCCCCTTCCCAGGAGACATCCTCTCTACTGCCGCATGTCAGCATAAGGTCATATTTAATAATACAGCTTTGCTAAAATAATAGTTTTAAACAGGAGGACCTGAAGTTATCTGGCAAGTGCTCATGCAATACATCAACCGCTTCAAGTAATATACTATTTCATATGTTATTTTTATAGTTAGTTTATACCATTAATAAGACCTCAAACACTTTCTGGGTGCCCATAAGTTTGCACTCTCTTTTACTTGGTTAGTAAACTGAGGGGCATATTCACAACATAACGGAGAAGTGTGGCGTTAAGCAAACATTGCTAACGCCACGCTTCTCCAGTCATAAAATGCAGGGATGAGTGGTATTGACAAGAATGCGGCGCACCCCTGCATTTCCCCTAGCGCTGGCGCTCAGTTCAGCTGCCTGGCGGTAGCGCAGGCACCCTTTCACCATAGTGCAAGGGTGTCTGCATTGGCGGAAATTAATGTTTATGTGCAGGAAGGTTCCCCTTGTGCCGTTGTGGTGGCGATAGGGGCTTGTAAATATGTCCCTATGAGTTTTGTATTGTGGCCGTTATAGGGAAACATTTAATATCACCTATAAAGTTAAAATATAAGTTCTATTCAACAATTTTAAGGCACACTTGTTTCTCATGGTAACCTTGCCTGGGCAAAGATTTCACCTCATCAGTACCAGATTAAAAACCATATATAGCGATAAGCAACTGAAAGACGACCAGTCAACTTCCATGACGGACCTCCCTGGGAATAGATAGTGATCTTTCTAGCAACTTTGGATTTTTTTTTTTTTTTAATTCTGGCGATGATGGATTATTCGCACATGTGGCATATTCATTATTATTTGGGAAACTGCAGCACCCACAGAATCTCGCAATTCCAGGGCCCTTGATATACATTGTTTTTACAACATTGTAACTGTAAGAGCAGTATTTGGTTTTGTTCAATTGCACCTCTAAAACAAAGTCACTGCTGGAAAAATAGCAGGATCACTCTGTCAAAGCACACAGTTTGCAGCTTCCCCTAGGTCACGTTGAGCACCTTCAACCATTCACAGCTTTTGAGCTAACAGGAACACTTGCTAAGATTTATGTGGCTTGTGAAAAGCGAAACTACAGCTCCCAGAATGCAACCTAATAGCTTTAGAACCAAGACCAGCTGCAACCTCTGCGAATGAGATGAGTCACTGTTGAGGAATCCTTTCTGTACTGAGAAGATTCTCATACTGCTTGGACTGAGAACACAGGCATGTCACTGCTGTGAGATATCTGAAGTAAAAAAATATATATATATATTATCTACTGGCGGTCGCCAGTAGATAGTTATAGTTAGGGCCGAGTTCCCATAGGAAATCTGAAAATTCTATTTTGAATAACTTTGGCGCCGGTTGACTTATCTTCGTGAAATTTTCAAAACTAATGGGGCGCTCCGTTCAGCTCCTACCCTGAAAGTCTCGGGGTGATTCGTCAAGCGGGGGCTGAGAAAAAAGGGGGGTCCCAAAACGCGTTTTCCCCATGCATTTTCCCATAGGACCTTTAGTCGAAGATACAGCCCTAACGGCTGAACAGAATTACTTGAAATTTGGCAAAGAGGTAGTCCTCATGTCAGGCATGTGCCTTTTGCTGAAATGGTGTAAATCCGTTCAGTAGTTCCTGAGAAAATCAAAAGTAAAATCACATATATATCTGGGCGGAGCCTAACCACACATCTCATCGTGAGATCTGATTGGCTGTCAGCACTTAATCCAAGAAGTATTGGCAGCCATCTTGGGACCAATATACATGATAGCACCTCATTAAAAAGCATTGCAGTTAATAGAAGGTTTTAAGACTTTAGTTACATTATAAATCATTTGTTGATGGTACCATACTCGTTTTAGGAATTGTGGTGTGTTCTAAGGTGATTTTACCATGTGAAAAAGCCTTCTGCTGTGATATCATGAATCATGTTTGAGAGAAAACTATTTTCTCATGATTTTCCCACAGAGGTTTGGAAGGTGATCTATAAGCTAACTGAGAGCATATTTTCTGTAAATTCACATTATCTTTCTCAGTCACGTGAGAATGAAGTCTGACATTCTCAGTAAAACATGTACATCCAACAAGGGCAGAGACTGTCAGTTGATTCCTTTGTGTTCTACTGCAGCTTCCCAGAGTGTTCTAAAGAACAACTAGAGCGCTAACAGTCCTACTTATGACAAAAGTATGGCACACCTGAAGCCATCTTGGTTGGAATAAAGTGGTAGTTCTTAAAACATTTAATTTAAAAAGGAACACAATGAGGGGTTCATTTTGCCATAGAAAGTATGATTAGTGCTGCAGAAAGAAAAATTAGGGCACATTTTGAGTGACTTCTCAAATCCTCTTCTATTTCATTAAAAAATTCTGACATGCAGACTGAAACATGCACTTTCAATACCAGCAGCAGACTTCCCTAGTGAGCAGTAGCTTTGCTACAGTGATCTAATAAGCAACTAGAGTGTTAACATTCTGAATTTATGGCAAATTTGTGACACATCTGAATGCCTTTTTGATGGAATCAAAGTAAAAAACTGAAAGTATTTCCTACTGAGGAGTCTGTAATAAATAAGGAAATTAGGAAACATCATAATAAATAAGTCTCCCAAAATGGCCACCAGAGACAAATGAGCCCAAATGTAGCCCAAATATCACCCAGATGTAGCCCAAGTATAGCCCAATGACAGAATGTCCCAGAGTGTTCTAACGAACAACTAGAGCGCTAACAGTCTTACTTATGACAAAAGTATGGCACACCTCAAGCCATCTTGAATGGAATAAAGTGTTAACACTTAAAACATTTAATGTACAAAGGAACACAATGAGGGGATTCATTTTGCCATAGAAATTATGATTAGTGCTGCAGAAAGAAAAATTAGGGCACATTTTGACTTCTCAAATCCTCTTCTATGTCATAAAAAAATTCTGACATGCAGACTGAAACATGCACTTTGAATACCAGCAGCAGACTTCCCTGGTGAGCAGTAGCTTTACAACAGTGATCTAATGAGCAACTAGAGTGCTAACATTCAGAATTTATGGCAAATGTGTGACACATCTGAATGCCTTCTTGATGGAACCAAAATAAAAAAACTGAAAGTATTTCCACTGAGGAGACTGCAGTAAATGAGGAAATTAGGAAACTTCATAACAAATAAATCTCCCAAGATGGCCACCAGAGACAAAAGAGCCCAAATGTAGCCCAAATATAACCCAGATGTAGCCCAAGTATAGCCTAATGACAGAATGTCCCAGACTGTTCTTAAGAACAACTAGAGTGCTTACTGTCTTACTTATGACAAAAGTATGGCACACCTGAAGCCATCTTGATTGGAATAATCTGGTAACACTTAAAACATTTAATTTAAAAAGGAACACAATGAGGGGGTTCATTTTGCCATAGAAATTATGATTAGTGCTGAAGAAAGAAAAATTAGGGCACATTTTGAGTGACTTCTCAAATCCTCTTCTATATGATTAAAAAATTCTGATATGCAGACTGAAACATGCACTTTTAATACCAGCAGCAGACTTCCGTGGTGAGCAGTAGCTTTACTACAGTGATCTAATGAGCAACTAGAGTGCTAACATTCAGAATTTATGGCAAATGTGTGACATATCTGAATACCTTCTTGATGGAATCAAAGTAAAAAACTGAAAGCATTTCCTACTGAGGAGACTGCAGTAAATGAGGAAATTAGGAAACTTCATAACAAATAAATCTCCCAAGATGGCCACCAGACACAAAAGAGCTTAAATGCAGCACAAATATCACCCAGATGTAGCCCACATGTAGCCCAATGACAGAAGTGTGCAAAACACTTATTTTTTGTGTATTTGCAGTTTTATATAGTGCAGACTTGTCAGGTATTGGAATGCTTTACATGAGCATTGGTTACATCACACAAGATCAAATTCATTTTGGTTGTAGACATGGGGAGATTAAGTGATTTGACCACAATCACAGAATGTTGAGCTGAAGCAGAAACTCCAACCTGGTTCCCCAGTTGCAAAGTCTGCAGCTCTGGAAGTAACACCACATCCTCTCGCCAAGGTGCAACATTTAATCAAGTGGTCAACTGGATAAAAAAACATAAAGATTACAAATAATTTAAAAGTTCTTTGTCGCTATTTGAAAACTCAGAAAATATGTCCTCATTTTAGTTTTTTAGAGAACTAACCATAATTTTGATGCAAATAAGACCCTCTCATATATGTAATTTCTAAAGGAAATACTCTAGGTATTACAGTTTTGATTACATCAAGATGACGTCAGGCGTTCCACACTTTTGTAATAAATATAGAATGTTAGCAATCTAGTTGTTGATTGGTATACTGTTGAGAGGCAGAGGCCAGGGGCACGGACTCTGAAAAGGGCAGTTGCAGCACAACAGACTATGGAGGGCAGTGGAAAGGGGGGCAGGGGCAACAAACCAACAATACAGGACTGGCAAGAGAGGCTGTGGCAATATAATAGACCATTGTGGGCAGAAGGAAGAGGCAGTGGTAGTACAACCATACATGCCAACAGACCCGTTTCATCCAGGAAACGTCCAATGTTTTTAAGCTCAAATGGGCTTTATTTGATCTGTCTCCTGTCTACAATCTCCTCTCTTTCAATGTAACTCAAAGGGGAAAATCAAAACACCAGTTTTTTTTCAAAATCTCCCTCTTACCAAGTTCAAAATGTTCGCAAGTATGGTACATTGAATCATGGTAGGCAGGAGGAATTGGGGTAGGGACATGGACTCAGATAACAGAGGACAGGAGGGACATGGAGAGGTGCACCAAACTGACCCTACAGGGCAGGTATCAGGGTTTGCAGCAGTACAATACACCACACAGCGCATGCGGGACAGGAGTGCAGCACAACAATCCATAGAAAGCAATAGGGAGGGGACAGGACCATGCACATGGACAACAGAGAACAGATGGGAAAGAGGCAATGGTAGCTAGCTGACCATAATGGACAGACAGGAGAGAAAGCTGCAGCATAACAGACCATAAAGGGCAGGAGGGACGGATCAGGGGCATTACAATGGAACAGACAAGCCAGGAGGGAGGGAATAGGGGGTCTGCACATGGAAACAGAGGGCTGGCGGCAAGGTGGCAGGGCAGGAGCAGCAAGATGACCATGGAGGTCAGGCAGGATGGGCACTAGAAACAAGACACACCATGGAGAGCAGCAATGAGACTATGGTGGCATACACACAGACCATGGAGGGAAGGTGGGAGGGGGTCAGGGGCAGCTAACTGACCACACAGGGAAGGTGGGAGGGGCCATGGCAGCACAGAAGACCATGCATGGCAAGCGGGAGGGTTAGTGGCAGCACAATGGCTATGATGGGCAAGAAGGAGGGTGCAGGGGCATGCACAAAGGACCATGGAGGATAGAAGGGAGGATCAGGACCTGGGCACTGACAAGAGAGTTCAGGGGAAGGGGCCTCACAACAGACCGCGCGGGGCAGGCAGGAGGAGCAGTTGCAGCACAACAGATCAGGGAGGGCAGAAGGGTGTGGCAGTAAAATGGACCATGGAGGACAGGAGGAAGGGGATAGGGGCATGGCATGTGGACAGGCAGGGTGGAGGTGGCAGGGACAGGTTACAGTCATCTGACAATGCTAGGCAGGTGGGAGGGGAGTGGCAGCTCAACAGAACACTCAGAGTAGATAGGAGTGGCAAGTCCATGGAACATAGTGGGCAAAAAGGATGGAGCAGGGGCATGCACAAAGACATCGGAGGGCAGGGGGAAGGAGAATAAGGGCAGCAAGCTAAGCACAGAGGCTAAGCAGGAGGTCAATGATGGGCCATAGAATTGGGCAATGGAGGGCAGGAGGAGTGGACTGGTACATCATGCTAAATGGAGGGCAGTGGCAGCACATCAGACCATGCATGGCAGGAGGGAGGAGGCTAGTCCATGGATTCAGACAACAGAGGATAGGGAGGAGGTGGATGGGGCAGCAAGCTAACTGTTCAGAGAAGGTGGGTATTAGGAACTTTATTGTTTTTAAAATGTGTGTCTGTGCGAACTACTTAAAATATGAACAAGTATGCAGCATAATCTCACTTTTATTCAGGAAGAAGAGGATGTTTGTGACTGTGACTCCGGGCTCACTTGGCAGAAACACCCCCTGACCCTCCACCCCCATCGCAAAATGTAATGCCCGTGAAAAGGGTAGGTGGACGCAGTGTTATATAGAACATAGTCCTGAGAGCACGATTGAAAATGAAAACTAGATGTAGTATATGGTATAAACTATGCACCAAAAAGTGTGATATAAGATGAACCGGGGCGTGAAATATAATATGCAATACATTGTGCGCAATGACAGATTCATTGGAGAGCGCGATATAGCACAGGCACTAGCGCGTGCTATGCGATATGCGCCTTGGAGTGTAATATGCACAGGGCAGTGTTGTGTAACATAACTAGTCTCTAAAGTTGTAATATAAAATATGTGCTGGGAAGTGTAACGTTGCATATGCACTGTGACAAAGATATGGATCCCAGATTGTAATATGTATGGCATAGCGCTGTGCGTTATAACATACACATCGAGGAAGGCACATTAGATGGGGCAATATAACCCGTGCGAAGGCAAGTGTGGCATGACATATTCACGGGGTGGTGTTACAGTGCACATGGGCAGAGAGTGTCATAGCATACGCACTAGCTGGTGGAATACAACACAGAGGTGTGAGGCAATCGGCGGGCACTGGTGGGTGTAACACAGCATTGGCCTCAGCCAGGAGCACGCTGTGACTCTCAAGTGAGGTTCGTCTCCTTTCCAGAGAGTAAAATAAAAAGTATTACACATCCGGCGGTGGATGTGTTTTTTATTAACCGTGAGGGGGGTTTCTTGCATAGTTTGGTCGAATTTTTGTCGAATCCCCTTTGAATGGCTTGTTGTGCGTGTATATTAAATGTGCCCGTCAATAGCTACCCATGTTTGTATAAATAAACGATAAGGGTGTCTGCTTGGAGAGTACCCACCGGCGGGGGCGCCGGGATTAGGCACGGTAGGGCGTCAGACACGTCAGAGCTTCACTAGCGGTGTAAATACATTCCATGTGGATTCATTCTATGCATAGTCGCCTTTTAATGAATACCACGCAAATCGTCATGGTGATAGGTACATACGGTTTGTCCAGCATGTCCTAGGTGTTTAAATATATATATTTTTAAAATAATAAAAAACAAAGGCCGGCCCTGGGGGATGGGGTCCCCGGAGCCATAAGTGGCCTGAGGAGGGGGGCAACGCAGCCCCCTCCTAAAGAATTTAAATAAAAAAAAGGCCATGACCCTGGGGTTGGGATCCCGGGGCCGATTAAGGCCTTGGGAGGGCCAAATTAATTTTTTTCAACAAAAAAAATTAGGGTGCAGGCCCTGGGGGATGGGGTCCCCAGGGCCAGTAAATTAGAAAAAGAAGGGGGGCCACACAGCCCTCCTTCTTAAAAAAATAAAATAAATAAAAGACCGGCATCGCCCCCTCCTTGCAGCACTCTGCAAACGCGCCCCCTGGCCAGTTGTAAGTTGGGGAATTAATTCCCCTTCAATTCTGAGGGTCCCTGAGGGCCAACTAGCCCAACAGGTATCTCCAGTGTGCGCCAGGGAGCTGCGTTGCAGACAGGTGTTCTGAGGCCACGCCCCTTTTTACACCTCTATGCAACGCAGCTTTGTGGTGCTTACTGGAGGTACCTAGTGGGCTAGTTTGACCCTAGGGACCCTTAGGATTCAAGGGGACTTAATCTCAACTTAGAACGGCCACAGGGCGCGTTTACACAGTGGTGAAGGGAGGGGACGGGGCCTGAGGTGACGTGTGCAAACACGCCCTCTGGAGCGTTTTAAGTTGGGCAAATAATTCCCTTTCAATCCTGAGGGACCCTGGGGGCCAACTAGCCCACCACGTGCTTCCAGTAAGTGCCACTGCTCTGCGTTGAGAGGTGTTGCAGGCCGTGCCCCTTTTTACACCTCTCTGCAATGGCGCTTACTGGCCGTACCTAGTGGGCTTTTTTGTCCCTTGGGATCCTCAGGATTCAAGGGGACTTAATCTCCCAACTTAAAAAACGGCCACAGGGCATGTTTACACAGTGGGGAAGGAAGGGGACGGGGCCTGAGGTGACGTGCGCAAACACGCCCTATGGCGCGTTTTAAGTTGGGGAAATAATTCCTCTTCAATCCTGAGGGCCCCTGGGTGCTAACTAGCCCACCAGGTGCTTCCAGTAAGCGCCACTGAGCTGCGTTGCAGAGAGGTGGTCCAGGCCGTGCCACTTTTTACACCTCTCTGCAATGCAGCTCTGTGGCGCATCCTGGAGGTACCTAGTGGGCTAGTTGGACCCTAGGGACACTCAGGATTCAAATTAACTTAATCTCCCAACTAAAAACGGCCACAGGGCGTGTTTACACAGTGGTGAAGGGAGGGGACGGGGCCTGAGTTAACGTGTGCAAACAAGCCCTGTGGCGCGTTTTAAGTTGGGGAAATAATTCCCCTTCAATCCTGAGGGCCCCTGGGGGCTAACTAACCCACCAGGTGCTTCCAGTAAGCGCCACTGAGCTGCGTTGCAGAGAGGTGGTCCAGGCCGTGCCACTTTTTACACCTCTCTGCAACGCAGCTCTGTGGCGCATACTGGAGGTACCTAGTGGGCTAGTTGGACCCTAGGGACCCTCAGGATTCAAATGAACTTAATCTCCCAACTAGAAACGGCCACAGGGCGTGTTTACACAGTGGTGAAGGGAGGGGACGGGGCCTGAGTTAACGTGTGCAAACAAGCCCTGTGGCACGTTTTAAGTTGGGGAAATAATTCCCCTTCAATCCTGAGGGACCCTGGGGGCCAACTAGCCCACCAGGTGCTTCCAGTAAGCACCACTCCGCTGCGTTGCAGAGAGGTGGTCTAGGCCGTGCCCCTTTTTACATCTCTCTGCAACGCAGCTCTGTGGCGCTTACTGGAGGTACCTAGTGGTCTAGTTGGACCCTAGGGACCCTCAGGATTCAAGGGGACTTAATCTCCCAACTTAAAACGACCACAGGGCGTGTTTACACAGTGGGGAAGTGAGGGGACGGGGCCTGAGGTGACGTGTGCAAACACGCCCTGTGGCGCGTTTTAAGAGGTAGTTTTAATCCCCTGCCCTATTATTTACTAGGGGCTTATAGAGGAGGTCATGCTAATCACAGGGGGACCCCAACGCATAGTGTTCCCTACTGTATGTAGGTGTTTTCACTGTATTCTGAGTGTCTTTTAACATAGCACTGGCTCTAGGACTGGTTAGTCAGACTCAGTTACCACCAGTATCCGTCTGAAAAAGTTGAGGGTACAGGATGATTTTGCAACAAGGCTTCTTTTTGCTCTTCTGTTTGTTCTTTCTGCACGTTATCCTTCTTCCTGCACTTTTCTTCGTCTTTGAGGACTTCTGTTGCTTCTTTCTGCATTTCTTTTTTTTCTTTCTGTGCGTTTTTTCTTCTTTCTTCACATGTCCTATCTCTGTAGGCATAGTTAGAAATGAGCATTTAAAAAACCTTTGAAATTCACTGAAAAAACCATAGGTTTCAGGCATGTTATAGTTAGGAATTAGCATTTAAAAAACCTTAGAAATTCACTGAAAAAACCATAGGTTTCAGGGGCGTTATAGTTAGCTGGACTTTTCACTCGTACAAAACCATTGAAATTCCCCCGTTATAGTTAGTTCAGCTAACTATAACTCGTGCGCCCGCAATGCACTGCTGATGACGTCACATATTACATCACTCATGACATGGTCAGTGACATCACTCATGACATCACTGATGACATCTCAAATGACATCACTAATGACATCACTGATGACATCATCCTTGTGATAGAGTGGCAGACCTCCTCTTCCCCTAATATAACCTTTGATACACACATTCACAAATAGAAACTACAATGTTCAAAACAATGGACATACCAATACCAGTTACAACAACCTATTCAGTAATTCTAAGATCCACATACACATCCACTCAGTCACCAACAGTCCTATACAGTCACTCATACATGTACTCACTCATCATATGTACTCACACACCTATACATCCTGTTACACAACGCCACTCATCCATAGAGTTACTCACACACATAGTCACTCATGCTAATAAAGAATCAAACATCCATTTACTTGCATATACAGTTAAACACACACCACCACACTTACTTCTACAGAAACTTACACATACTTAGTCTTTTAAACAATCACTTATAGAAACACATACTTATTCATACAGGAACTCTTTCAATCTCTCACTCACAAAGACACTATTGAGACAGTCTATCACTCACTAACACACCCATGCACACACTCATCCACTCATACAGTCCTGCACACATGCTGTCTTCAACACATACAAACAGTGAGTCACTCATTCATGCACCTATGCACTACGTAATACCCCCACCGAACCATACAGACACTCAGACACTCATACTGATACTCAAAAACCAACTAATAACCTATATAGACACTCATGTAGCTACTCACCAACTCATGCAGCCACTTATACACAAAGTGAGAGACTGATACAGATATTTACACATTTAAACATTACTCACTAAGCCATGTATTCACTAAGATACACTTAATCAGTCAGTTATACAATCAATTTTTCAAAAACAAATCATCCATTTAGACACTTATATACCCATTTATTCTTCCATCGACCTTGAGATATACATATATAAAACATATGTAATTTTCAGAAAAACACACATTCACTGGATGATGTCATCAGTGATGTCATTTCAGATGTCATCAGTGATGTCATGAGTGATGTCACTGACCATGTCATGAGTGATGTAATTTGTGACGTCATCAGCAGTGCATTGCGGGCGCGCAAGTTATAGTTAGCTGAGCTAACTATAACGGGGGAATTTCAATGGTTTTGTACGAGTGAAAAGTCCAGCTAACTATAACGCCCCTGAAACCTATGTTTTTTTCAGTGAATTTATATATATATATATGTATATTTTCCTCCTCCCGGCTCGGGTAACTGCCGCCGCAACTCCAAATCAGAGGGTGTACAAGCCTGCTGGACAGGCGAAACGCGTCTACCAGTCGACTTAAATAAAAGTATTGTTGGCCAGAACACGGCGTCGTCATCCTTTGTTACGAGGAGCCTTGTATATATATATATATATATATATATATATATATATATATATATATATATATATATATATATATATATATATATATATATATATTACCTACTGGCGGTCGCCAGTAGGTAGTTATAGTTAGGACCCCTTTTCCATAGGAAATCCGCAACATTCTATTTTGAATAACTTTGGCGCCGGTCGACGAATCCTCGCGAATTTCTCAAAATAGGTGGGGCGCTATGCTCCGCTCCTACCCTGAAAGTCTCGGGGGGATTCGTCAAGCGGGGGCTGAGATAAAAGGGGGGTCCCAAAACGCGTTTTTCCCATGCATTTTTCCATAGGACCTTTAGACAGGGCTACAGCCCGAACGGCTGAACAGAATTACTAGAAATTTGGCAGAGAGGTAGTCCTCAGGTCAAGGAAGTGCCTTTTGTAGGTTTGGTGTAAATCTGTTCAGTAGATTCTGAGAAAATAGCCTTTAAATCAATATATATATCTGAGCCAGCTTACGGTACGCTTACCGTAAGCTTACCGTACGCGTACGGTGGCGTGCGCGAGCGCGATTCTGATTGGCTGTTACATCTAAGTAAACATTCGAATCGGTCGAAACCAGGAAGCGGCGGCCGCCATTTTCTCTCTCGCACTCTGAGGGGGGGGCAGTAAATAAAGGCAAAAAACATATAAAGGGGCTGTTTAGACAGCGCCCATGCACATAGCCATGTTAGTTGAGTCCTCAAAGGCCAAAAACGGTAAATTTTTATTTTTTGAAAATTTCGCCGATTACGCTTACCGTACGCGTACGGTGCGCTTACGCTAAAAATTTTAATAAAAAAAAAAAAACTCTCTGTGCATGGCATATTATTGTCATCACTTACAAATTAAATTTAACAGATTACCTATCACAAGGAAGCGCATAATATGTCCTCCATGTGCGCACGGTGCGTAACGTGGGCACGCGGTGCGCGTAGCGCACTGCGTGCCCACCTTGCGTGTACGGCACTAACTGCGTAAAGTGGGCGCGCGGTGCGCGAAGCGCACCGTGCGCGCACGGAACGAACTGCGTTAAGTGGGCGTGCACGCCACGAATGGCGTAAAGTAACTTAGCATTTAAAAAACCGTACAAATTCACTGAAAAAACCATAGGTTTCACACACGTTATAGTTAGGAATTAGCATTTAAAAAACCTTGCAAATTCACTGAAAAAACCATAGGTTTCAGACATGTTATAGTTAGCGGAAATTTTACTGATAAAAAACCAATGAAATTCCCCCGTTATAGTTAGTGCAGGCAACTATAACTCACGCGACTGCAATCTTCTGCTGATGACATATGTGTCTTTATGAAAAAAAAATATTTCTAATATATGTATAGCTAAAAATTTATGGAAGAAGACATGGGCAAATAAGTGTCTAAATACAGTATTAGCATCAGCAGAGGATTGCGGTCGCGTGAGTTATAGTTGCCTGCACTAACTATAACGGGGGAATTTCATTGGTTTTTTATCAGTAAAATTTCCGCTAACTATAACATGTCTGAAACCTATGGTTTTTTCAGTGAATATATATATATATACAGTACAACCTAAAATTGTCAATAGTGGGTGTACACCCCTCCCGAAACGGCATATTTACTTTACAGTAGCAGCACACAATTCATTGGAATATTGTACTTTATTACAGGGACCGTGCAGTCCAACTCCACTCCACTTTCTATAACAAACATCTCCAATACGCTTTAACCAACCCTCTATTGTTAAGTTTATTTTTATTTATGCACTTTTATATAGCGCAAAATTTACGCGAAGGTGTCAGAGCGCTTTAAAATAGAACAATTTACATTACGTAAGGAATTCAAAGTACATGAATTACATATAAGATACGAAACAGATAAACTCTAAACTCACAAATAATGGTAGTAGGTACGTATGTCTACTACAAATACTAGTGGTTAGAGTTACATATATACAAGTTGCAAATTCACTCAAGATTGCATTTTAAGAAAAGTTGAAGCGATTATGGTTGGACAGATATATATTACATATTTACGGAGCATTATCTTCTCACCATTGCTGGGGTTCTCGTGGTGCTCGTTCAGCCAGGCCTTCAGGGTGATTGTTTCACTCTTAGGCGGTGACATAGGGCCTGGAGGAAAACCCAAACTGGTGGTTGCCTCAACGCTCCTGGGACCTTGAGAACAGTTCACGGCGCCAGGGCCAGCTCAGTCCCGTGGGAGGCTGGTAGCTGAGAAGTGCAGGGGTGGGGACATTATGGCCGCCTCATTCGCTTTGTTATGGCTTCCCCCACTTCTTTATCCACTTTCATGTCTTTTCTTTTTTTTTAAATGTATTTGCAGATCCAGGCACATTTACTGGGCTAGAAATCCTGCCCACTAGCTCTCACTCTGACCCACCACCACTGGGTTGACGTGAGCCGATAATGGCACCAGAGGCCGATATAGAGCCGCGGGCCGATAAATGCTAGCAGCAGAGAGGTGCGGCTGCAGTAACCGTATTGTTACTGCTCGAATGCTGAGCAGACCCCACGTTGGCGCGGCGATGCAGGATTACGGGATCCTTTCCATGGATCCCAATGGGTGGTGGCTCGATGGAAGGGGGGATTTGTCCTGGAGATTTATGCCATAAGGCGATCCCTAACCTGGAAGCTCACTGCGGGAGCTCCTTAACAGTCGGCCATTTTGTCTGAGCCAAGTTTACAAAATGCAAAATTTATTTATGTCATTTTATGCCGTTGTGACCGCAAATAGAGGGCCACGGAGATTATTCGAAAGAATTCATGCATAAATATATTGCTGCATGCAGATCCCTGCTTACCATCTTCCCCTCCTTTCTGTTTTTTGGGACTCTCCTTGCATTTACTCTAAAACTCATCAGCACACCTCACACCATAATGTTATTGCTGCCAGCAGTGATTGTAATCTTGGTTTTATGTTTCACTAAAAAACTATACCTTGAGTTTAGAGAAATATGCATAGTGGCCGTCTACTAGCTTAAGTGTCTGCCACATAAAACCACTCTATGCCACATAGCAACAATTTGCATAAATACTCTCCACATCATGCCACATAATTCAAATCAGCATAATTTCAAACAGTGCCACACAGTTCCACGCAACACTATTCCACTCCACACATTTCCATTCCACACCGCATAATTTGGCAACAGACCACATAAATCGACCCAACAACTCATTTGCACAATACCCCACATACATCCAATCCACATTACAGAATAGCACATCATTGCACAGAATTCAACAGCACACCACCAAATTAAACTTGACAACATACCACTCCACAACCCAAAATACCATTCCACATAACTACACTCCATGACACACAATCCCACTCCACATAATTCCAGTACACTCAAAACCACTCAATTACTATCCACATAATTCCACTATACACCATGCCACATAATTCACAACTAACAAACCACTCTAACCCACATAATTGCAGTCCACACCACATACATCCACTCCCGTCCATACTACATGGGTAAAAGAAATTGTCATTTACAAAGCCAGTAGCTCTAACTCTTGCAAATGCTCAACCTATTGGCATTGCCAATGCTTGTTACTTTAATGTTCTTGCTGTGTCGGTCGAGTGGAATCTAATTGCCAGTTCTCTTCTTTTAAGTATTGCCTCACTGCAGTCTGTGGCAGCGTCTATAATTTTCTCTTGATTTCCCATTCACCTCCCTTGCTGTATGGGTCTGATTCACCAAGGTAAACTTACACTTTTTTGTGAGTTTATGTTTGTTTTGGAATACACAAACTCTTATTTAATATTAGTTTACGACTGCGGAGGCTAGGTAGTCGGGCGGAGAATTCTGCACATAAAAATATAGGAATGTTGCATCTTTTTAATATGTGGAGTTCTCCGCCCCGACCGTGGAGTTTCCGCAGAGTTAAACTTACTATTAAATTGGAGTTTGTGAATTCCAAGACAAGCGTAAACTTACAAAGAAGTGTAAGTTTGCCTTTATGAATTAAGCCCTATATTTTTTATATCACCACAACTTGGTATCAGAAATTGCCTTGAAAGGGTTGCACTGACTATTTCAAGTGCTTTATGATTCAGAAAGGTGCAACAAGCTAATTGTGCCATGGGCTATCTTTAAATGGAAACTTGCTTTATCAGATTCAGAAAGAATGATTGATGCTGGAACAGAAGCACATTGCGTTTGAGCTTTGCCAAGTCACACACGTAGTAAGTAATCTATTGAAGTGGTATTTGACATACTCAAGAATGCTTTGGTGAATAAAGGAAAACAGATATCTAGACGTGAACGTGCATTGCATCAAAACTAATATCAACACACAGAATAAACACTGTTTTTTTTAATAGTCTTTATTCATTTTGCGCACAACACTGCATACAGCTGTAAATACCTCATAGCAGAGTATAGAATATCGTACATCTCCATTTGCATTATTGTGCCCACTGGGTGGTGGTTGGGGAGGGTGGCGGGGGGGCTAATCGCCATGCTCAACATTACTACCAATCAGTGAGGCCAGTAATTCACCTCAGAAATCAACAGCATATGTTTCTGTACAAAGCTGTATCAAAACATAACTTTAAGGAAATAAACTATTAAACTTGATACCACATTACTAGTGTACCTGTCCTACATGTGCCAAGGTTATGTACCCGGAATAAACGCTGCTCTTAAATGGTAAAGAACTATGATTCACGTAAACAGTTTCAAGGGTTGAAAATTTAGTAAAAAAACATGTTACTTAGCAAAAGTCCACCAGATGGCGGAGTTGCTTTATTTGTATTTTCTGTCGCCATTATTAACGTACACATGAAGATATGCCCTTTTGACGCTTCACACTAGAGAGAAAATAAACGTGGGCCAGGTATTCCAAGTTTTCCATCTTATTCCCAGCTTTTAGTATCCGCTGTTTCAGATTGAGAAACCCTCTGGTATTCTACGTTTCGGCAGGGAAATTTCCATGCGGATATAACGGCAAGTTCATAATAGGGCCCTAAATTGGTAAACTCGACTTTGCACCTGGAGTGACCACCTATCGAGAATTTTCCTGGAAATGTATTATTTGAGAGTGAGATCTGCGGTCCATTATCACTTTATTAATGGGCGTGTTTTTTTCTGTGTTGAGCAGAGCACAGCACAGCTAGGTGATTGCAGCTAGATAAACAAACTGTATCGAACTAGTGGTGAAAGCGTGTTGAATTGGAGATGGTCGAGGAAACACTTGTCATCATTAGGATAACGAAAGGAGTTCTCTTTGTTCTTTGGTTGTTGGGGCCTTAGAGACAGTGCCAAGGATTGGGTTTAACTTGGTAAATGCTTGTGAGTTGTTTATTAGCTGTTGTGTCCTATAGAAAGCACACGCCTGCTGAAATACCTTCTGCACTTCCCTAAGGCTCCCTGCCTCCTACAGCCCAAAATAGTAACTTGGCGCTCACGCATCCGTGCATTCAATTATTCACGTATCCTTCCGCGCACGCCCTCGTCTTATTTCTATTTCATTAATTTGTAAAGCACAGCATTCTCGCACAGGTATTTAAGGACGGCGAGATGTCTGTGCTCTCAGGGCACGATCAGTACAAAAGATGGATTTTAATTCTTACTCAATGGCCAGGTGAATCAGTCAGGGTGACCGCTGCAAAGAGAAAGGGCCAGTTAGAAAGGACTCGCCCTTTTATTAGCTTCCTTTGGGACGGATGAACGTCCAAGGTTTTTTTTAAACTCAAACATCGATTTCTGGCTGGAGTGTAAGCTTGAATGTATGTCACAAGTGGATGGATTAAATAATACAACGCCTTGAACAGAGGGGGTCATTGATCGGTTTGGCGAGTGTGCAACCAGTCTACTAAAGTTAAGGAATTCCCCTACACAAGCCCCTCGGTGGTGTACCCTCCTGCCAAGCACCTCGGCCTGCAGAGCAGGAGCACTTTCTGCAAAACTGTGATGGCTGCCGGGCCTGGTTTCTCAAAAGCCAAAATAATCAAAGCCCCTGACAAGCTGAGAGTTTTCTGCCAAAGTATCAGAACACATTGTTCTTTTTTTAGGTCTAGCTAGACAGCGAATGCGCAGTCTTTGACCTGCTGTAATCCGTCTGTGGGCTTGAAGTTATGTTTTTTTTTACCTCCTTTCTTGCTATTTGCAGGCCCCCTTATCATTTGGGGGCATATGTATCAACATCACCATTTGCGATTCTCAAATAGCGATTTTTAAAGAATCGCTATTTGAGAATTGCAAAACGGGATGTATTAAAAAAATTGCAAACTTTTTGCGATTTCTTAAAATTCCTTAATTGCGATTAGCAAATTGCGAAATCGCAATTAAGGAATACCTGCCCATTCATTCCTATGGGCCAGGAGACCCATAGGAATGAATGGGAAGTAATTCTCAAATAGCGAATCGCAATTTGCTAATCGCAATTTGAGAATAATTTCAAAGGTGCAAGGGTGTCATGATGACACCCTGATGCACCCCTGAAATTAGCATGTGTGTGCATATGGTGCACATACATGCCCTAAGGGCATGTATGAGTACCACGTGGCACTTTGTAAACTTCAAAAAAGTGCTTTCTGAAAGGAAATCGCAAATTACCACCAACTGGAAGTTGGTGGTAATTTGCGATTTCTTAAGGATAATTCGCACAACTTGGGTGCTTTTTACATATCATTTAAGAAATCGCAATTTGCGATTTCTTAAATGCTTACGCAAAATTAAGAAATCGCTAAATTAGCAATTCCTTAATTTTGCGATGGGATTTGCCTCATACATCCCGATTACCGATTTTTTAATCGCAAACGCTGTTATTTTGCGAATCGCAGCTTTTGCGATTAAAAAATCGTTTGATACATATGCCCCTTGGTCATTCTTGTTTTTTATTGGTTTAAGGCATGCATTTGTCTTGCCTCTTTTACTAATGCCCCTCCCCGAGAGCACCGGCCAAGTACAGTCTTCTTCCTCAAGGTACTGCTAAAGTATTGAATTGCCGAACATTTTTTCTTTTTCGTTTGGTTATTTTTAAATGCATTCACTTTTTTTGTTGGGAGTGTGACAGAATCCCTGCTGTGAGTTAAGCTATTGTGACAACAGGCCTCCGTGATAATGTAATACATATACTTTTACTAATAGCAAACACCGTCCCTGTGTCCTCTCTCGGTGTGGAAACCTGGGCCGGGAAGGCAAAGCCAGACCCGATGGGGGCCCGGGATAAACGCCGTCCGTGGACGGGAAGCCCCTCCCCGCCACATTTTCATAAGCCAACTCGAAGGGGGCGCCCCATATTGGTCGACCCCGAGCAAGCACGGGCCCTCCCTCAATCCGGGGGTGAGCTGGTTAGGAACAGGGGGGATAAATAGGGGCAACTGGCCCAAAGAAGCACAACCCCTCCCTCACACAGAAGGAAGAAAAGAATTATACCTGCAGCCGGTGGGAGCAGCAAGAGGAGGTTTTCCACCCCGGAAGATCGAGGCAGCAGTGTCCGTGGCGGCGCCTAGGCTGGAATGCAGCAGGAAGCAACGGCGGACGGAGCTCCAAAGAGCGGGAAAAGCAGCAGCGGAGCAGCCGGGTCACCCACCCCCGCCACCAGAACAAAGGGCGTGTGGACACGCAACGTAGGGCGGGTGTGGCCATTTTGTGAAGTCGCAGCGCCTTAAAGACCCACGGCACAGCTCAACTCCCCTTCGCTGCCACTTCAGCGAGTTAGCGGACCCAGGCACAGCCGATCGAGGGGCAGCGTGATTCATTGCGGAGGCATTCTTTCACCGGCACCTAATTGTCCAAGGCGGCAGGGCCGGAAGCAGCCTGCGCCCGGTGCATACCCCTCCAGCAAGTGCGCGGATCCAGGCACAGCTGATCGGGGTCAGCAAGAGTTTACTGCGCATTTGTTCACCTGCAATTATTGGTCCCGGGCTGAAGGGCTGGAAGCAGCCTGCACCCGTCAGGAAGCTGCAGGCGGCCATTACGGGAACGGCGGAAATGGCGCGAATTGCAACAAACTTCTTCCCAGCACGTCCAGAACCAGACTTTGTTGGGCAGAGCACAGAAGCCCCCCGTGCTGCAATGACACAGAAAAGGGGGAATTAAGGAGCCCTTTGTTCTGTTTGGTGCAAAACTTGAGCTACCCAAGGACACAAGATTAAGCTTTTGGGACCACTCAGCGAGCAAGGCAAGGAGTGCACTTCTGGCAATGGCGAACAAGCGAGGGCCAACAGGGAGGGTAACACAGCTCCCAGCTCACGGAGGCCCAGGAGCAGCCGGGGGCCACCCAGAAGGGCAAAAAGAGGCGCAGGGGAAACGCAGGACAGGAGCTCGAAGACGACCTACCAGCGATGCTGAAGCAGGCCAGGGCACTTGTGGCAGTAAAGGGACAGACCTGGATCGACCAGCAGTTCAAGGCAGTAGCCCACGCAAGAGGGAAGAAGCAGCGACAGGTACCCCCTCCAGCGCCGCCCCCAAGAAATCCAGTGATAGGGGGCATGCAGCCAAAATGGCGGCCCCGCAAAGGGCAACAAGGCTAGCGTAAAAAACACCTTGGCCAAGGGAGCAGAGCGTGGTGGGAGCAGGATCCCACAGGCCAAGAGCAGGAGGGCTGCATCCCCGGAGGTGGCATCGAGCTCGGAGTCCGATGAAAGCAGCAGCGACGAGGTGTCTGTAGCCAGCACGGCGGTCCCCCAGAAGCAACGCAGACGGCGATCCAGCTCGGCGAACAAGGTGAGCGGTAAGCAATGCACACGGGACGGCCAGGGCGGGCACGAGCGTGTAAGGCATATTGGTCCAGCAGCAGGGCAAAGCCTAACCATGGGCACACAGTGGGGAGCGAGTAACACAGCATTGCAGGGGCCCTGGTCCATGCAACCCCATGACAGACAGGCCTAGGCCAGGAGCAACAGAGCTTCCAAGGGGAATCATGGGTCCGGGGGTCACGCACCCCGGGGCGTGGATGCCGTGGTGCCAATGGCCGGGGGCAGGAGCTCCCTTCGGTGGGGGCCTCCCACGGAACCTAGAAGGCAAAGGGGGTAGTCAGAAGCCAACCCAGATGGCGGGTAAGAAAGGGGCACAGAGGAGACAACAGGCAAGGGTAAGGGGTACCCCACTCAGGCACTGCCGGAAGAGGAAGAGACAGTGGCCCCCGGGAATAGTGCTGCGAGCACAAGCAAGGCCAGGATTCCAACGGGAAACCAGCTAGCGAATGCCTACGCCCCTCCCCGAGTGACCCCCCACCTCTACGAGACTCTTAGGGCTGGCCAATCTCATCCCCTTAGCAGTAAAAGAAAGGATATGGAGGAAGTAGTGTATAGACATTTTTTCACTACTGGAAGTGCGCCAGGCAGGTTTAGACCTAGCAACGCAAGACAAAAAGGATGAGGACAGGAGAGACTGCCACAAGCCCAGAATAGAAAGATCAATAGAAAACTGGTTGAAAGCTTTCAGGACATTGGTGTGCGTTTTCATTGAAAAATTCCCCCAGAGTGCAGCAGCCCTGATTTTGTACGAACAAAAAGTACACGAGGCGCAACGGTAATATCAGGGCGATGCATGGCTGAAATATGATGAGGGTTTCAGGGAAAAGATGCAAGTATGGCCAATAATGGGATGGGTCTGTCAGGACATGGAGGGTTTCACAAAGCACATGGTGGCTGCCAGGGAAGGGGTCAGCACTAAAGAGCATAATTTTCCTCCCTACGGGAGTAAGGGCAAATATGATGGGCAAGGACAGGCGTTCAAAGGGAAAAACCAGGGCAACACCAAATCAGGTAAAACTTGCTGGAGGTTCGACAAGGACGATTGTAAATGGGGTGCCACGTGCCGGTGTATAGACAGGCCTGCGGGTCTTACGGGGAAAGCCACCCCACCATGCGCTGCAAGCGGGCCCCTGGGACGGGGGTTCACAAAGATAAGACAGGAGCAAAGAAGTGAGGAGCAGGCCCCGCAGGCGGGACATGGGGGGCAGGGGCGGGGGACAGCTGCTACCAACCCCCATAATGGCAAGCAGGCTGTTATATTTGTTGAGGAACTATCACAAGGCAATGGACAGACAACTGATAGCAGAGGGCTTCACACAAGGTTTTCCAATCCCTTAGAAGGAACCCATGGGTGCCCAGGAGAACCGTAACCTGAAATCACTAAGCGACAACCCGGGGGTGGCACGACAATAGATTGAGAAGGAAGCCCTAATGGGGAGGGTGGCTGGCCCTTTCAGTTCCCCCTCCCCTGAAAGATCTGGTGGTATCACCGCTTAGCGTGGTGCCCAAAAAAGGATCAGGGGAATTCAGGCTAATACACCATTTATCCCATCCCGAAGGGGATTCCATAAACAACTGGTTGGAACAGGGGGCGTGCACAGTGGACTATTCGACAGTGGACGATGCGGTGGACCTGATAAGGCAGGAGGGGAGGGGTGCCCTGCTGGCAAAAACAGACAAAGAATCAGCTTTCTGGCTATTGCCAGTGCACCCAGATAGCTACCATCTGCTAGGTTTGAAGTTAAATGGTCAGTACTACTATGACAAATGCTTACCAATGGGATGCTCGATATCATGCGCATATTTCCAGGCTTTCAGCGGATTCCTGGAATGGGAGCTAGGAACACGCGCCCCAAAAGGGGGACGCGTCGACTACTTAGATGATTTCCTTTTTATAGGCAGGGCAGGCACTGGGGAATGTGCCAACCTCCTGTGTAGCTTCATGGTTCTGGTACAGGAATAGCTTCATGGTTCTGGCACAGGAATTAGGTATCCCGTTAGCACATGACAAGATGGAGGGCCCAACAACAAAACTGCCCTTTCTCAGGATAGAGCTGGACTCAGTGGCCGGGACGTGCAGACTGCCGCCAGACACGGTAAAAGAGGTAAAGGAAATCATTGATAAACTAAGGCAGCAGAGGAAGGTGAGGCTGGGCGAGGTACAGCAGCTGCTGGGAAGATTGAATGTTGCTACACAGATGATCCCCGCGGGGCGCACCTTTGTAAGACGCTTGGCATGGATAACCAGGGGCATGACACATAAGCACCACAGGGTCTGGATCACAAAAGAGGTGAGGGAGGACCTAGGGCAATGTGAGAACTTCCTAACAGATTTCAACGGTACCCTCATGTGGCGCGAACCTTGGGTGCAGGTAAACCAACTCGAACTCTACACTGACTCAGTCGGGGGGTTCGGCTTTGGGGCCATACTGCGGAACGCATGGACGGCTGGGGCATGGCCAGCCTCTTGGCGTGAAGCTGGAGTAACCACTAACATATCCTTGTTGGAATTGTTCCCCATTGTGTTGGCTTTCAAAATTTGGGCCCACCGGCTAGCTAATAGGCAGATAACGCTATGGTCTGACAACCATGCAGTGGTGCAAGCAATCAACACGGGGTCATCAAAATGCGCTGCAGTGGCCAACCTGCTGCGAAAACTAGTTGAATGCCAGCTCAGAGCAAATATCACACTTCGGGCGAGACACATCCCGGGGGTAGACAACTCCGTTGCCGATGCCATTTCTCGTTTTCAGTGGGCAAAATTTAGAGAACTCACCCCGGACGCGGACCAGAGAATGACCCTGGTACCGGAAGAGGCGTGGGTATGGGTAGACCTGGGCTGGAGATGATACTGGGCAATACACTGGCTCCCAAAACGGAAACCCTTTACCGTAAGTGCTGGGAGACTTTCGTGGCCAGGACAGGACTAAAGAATGGCCGGCTGGCAGATCAGGAGAGAGTGTTAGACTTCATGGAGTGGGCCTTCACTTCGGGAAAAACTAGAACTTGGGCCTAGACACACTTGAACGCAGTAGCATATTACACAAAACTGGTGGCAGGGGAGGTTCCCACCAGGGCCTTCCAATGCAGGATGGCACTGAAATGCTGGGGCAGGCTGTGGCAGGCACAGAAGGACGCAAGGCACCCCATCCACTTTAGCATATTGCAGCGGATGTTGGGTGGCCTTGGGGGAATATGTAATTGAGGACAGGAAACACAGCTATTTAGGGCAGCGTTCACACCGGCGCTCTTCGGGGCTTACAGGATCAGCGAATGGGTAGCCCCAACAGCTGGCGATCCAGGGACAGCCTGCATTAACAGGGGGAACGTAGAGATAGGCGAAGGGCGCTTGGACATCCTGCTGCGAAGGTCCAAAACAGACCAGGCAGGCAGTGGGAAAAGGACTAGAATCAACTGCATTAAGGATAAGGCCTGTTGCCCAGTGTGCTTTCTAAAGGAATACTTGGGTCCCGATGACTATGGCCACGGGCCTCTTTTCAGGCACGGGGACGGGTCGTTCCTCAGCCATTTTAAATTCATAGCAGTAATGAGAAAGGCCCTAGAGGCAGCGGGGCTCCCTGCAAAGAAGTATGGGTCCCACTCTTTCAGGATAGGGGCAGCCACCACAGCAGCTGGGCTAGGCCAGGACAGCGAGCAAATCAAGGGGATAGGGCACTGAGCATCCAGCGCATTTAGGGGTTACGTACGCCCAACAATGTACTGAGTTCAGTTTCTACTTCCCCCCCCCCCCCCACCCCGTCTAGGTCTGACCGAATCACAGAAGATGGTATGGATCTTAGGTCACTCCTACGTAACGCGGGCCCAGAGATAGATGGAGGCCTGATGCGAATTCGGCAGGATATGGCTGCGGGACACTGACATAGCCTGGTTGGGGCGTTCGGGAATGAAATGGGATCAACTGCTCCCAGCGGTGCAGGAAGCAATGGGGCGTGGTGGCAGACCGGATGCGGTGGTGGTCCACTTGGGAGGCAATGACTTGGCGGCACTGGGGAGGAGAGCCTTCCTAGAAAATATGCAGAAAAGCATCTTGGCCTTGCCCCGAATGATTCGCCCAGCTGAAGTGATTTTTTCAGAACTGATAGTGCGGAAGGCATGGCGTGGGGCCATGGACCTGGGGCGGTGGAAAAATCCAGACAGAAACTCAACATCACCATGGCGAAGGTTTGTATGGCCAACGGTTGGAGCTTCCTACAACACGAAATTTGAGGTCACCGGGCTATCACTTGGAGGATGGGGTGCACCTAACTGGGGTAGGAATGGACATGTTCCTACTGAACATCGTAGGGCTGCTGGAACAGATGGGCTTCAAGTAAAAGGAAAGGGGCGGCCAGGGATGGGGGAGCTCCATCCGATCGGGAAACCATAGGTAGCATGGCGGAAAGAGCTAAAGAAAGGTAGAAAAAAAAGAGGGAAATTACTACATGTAGATGGAAGGCTCTCGCAGTGTCCTTGGAATGCCTCACGGCAGGGGCACTGAAGGAGCCAAGGGCGGCATACCGCCATAGAAAGAGTAGATGTGATGCTCCCGCAGGACCCTTGGGATTCCTCATGGCAGGGGCACAGAGGGAGGGAATTGCAAGGACTCAGCCTCAGGAAAGACAGAGTAGATGCTCAAGGAGGTCCTTGGGATGCCACACGGCAGCGACCCCTGGGAGCAGGGAGGGCCCATGAAAGGACCCAGGGCGAGCGGGACGGCACTTGCAGCCCTGGCTGGTCCGGACGGACAACCTCCATGTCGGTAGCAAGTTGAAGCCAAGACCCGCAAATCGGAGGCCCAGACAGGGGTCTCTCTCCTCCCGGGAAATTGAGGAGGCTGGGTCCACACAGAGACCAAATGATTGCAAAGACAATAAAATGTGTTTACATGGATATTAAAAGGGAAATTGATATGACCATGAATATTGGAAAATGTATAAACATGTTATGTTTGAATAAATTGCGACCTTTTAAGGCACCAAAGCACATTGTCAGTGGTGATTGAAGGGTAATATGGGCGCAGTTTGAAGCAAGGAAGGGAGGGAGCAACTCGCCTCCTGGAGGGGGTTTGCCTGCACGGTGCGCCGCTGGGAGATGCGGGCTGCACTGGGTGCACTGCCCCCGCCCAATATCCATCAGAACTCCTGCTTTTTAATGTGGGATCCAAACCTGCTTTCGTTTCTTAGAGAGGAGGAAGAAAATAATTCATCTGAGAGGAAAATGTACGCAGCATCTGCCGAGTTTAAACATAGGGATCATATGTATCTTTTTACATTGGCTCCATTTTCGGTGACTTGGTGAGTTTTTAAAAATTGAAACATTCCTCCCTTAGCATATATATAATATACAGCCTTTTATTAACACCAAAACAGTTTGCTACTTATACGATATATTTTAAACACCGTGTCTGTGTCCTCCTTTGGTGTGTGTCTCCACAGTGCACCGCTGGCAATTGTTGGCTGCACTGGGGACGCTGCCTCGCCCACTATCCAGCATACCTGGTGCTTTTTAATTTGGGATCCAAACCTGCAGCTTTACCTTTCTGGCCTTAAAAGCCCCCTCAACTTTTAAAAAGTTAATATAGCTCTTTGGTTTCCTTTCACGTTTCTGTGGTCTTTAGTGACACACAAATGCATTATGTTGCAATTAAATACATGCACTTTCTTTGTTTTGAGTGACAACAGGTCAAAAACAACATCTACAAATACCATAAAAATGTACCTTGTGTATTAAAAAACTTTTTTTTACTAGAATTTATCAACATTAAAATATGTACTTCATCACTTTACTATATTTATTGTCAGTTTTTGTTTTTCAAAGAAGTAAACATTTCATTATGCAGTTCTTTTCCCAATAATTCTGCTTTCTTTTACCTTTTATCTATTAATTCTATACATGCATCACCATTTACAATGCTACTACCTCTAACTGAAACAATTGCAAGACCTATTGCATTTCTAATGCTTGTTTCTACCTGGGACCAGCATGGTTTGTTTGATATCACCGGCAGGAAATGCAGCTTTGAAAGCTATGCAGACATTTATGATGCAGCGGCTATAGTGGTACTCTGCAAGTGGCCTGAAACAACATATTTCTGACAGCAGAGTAGGCTGCTAAATTTGTATTTGAAAATTTGTAGCGCGCATTATACCCGAGGGTGTTAAAGCGCTACCTTAGTTAAGAGCAACTACAGGAGAGACAACAAGACCTAACCATCACTGCAGGGAGAAAAGCCAAGTTTTCAAGTGCTTACGAAAGGCAGCCTGGGAGGAAAGACTTGCAATGTGGGTGGGAAGGGTGTTCCGTAACTTGGCAGCAGCGACCCGAAAAGAGCGCCCCCCTCACTTTTCGAAATCTCAGTACCTCCACCTTTCTAAAAGAGGCAGACCTCAACCGTCATTTGTGGATATACTAGTGGAAGGCCGTTCTCAAGTTCATTGGCCCCTGGCGATGGAGGTCAATGTGAACTAGAGAGAGGGCTTTGAAAGTCACACGCTTCTCGACCAGCAACTGTGCAGAGAGCGAATGCCTTCTCTGACTGACAGACATTCAGGAATGTCCAAGACAAGACTTACTAGTCTGGAGTCTATTTAGGGTGCCTTTATTCATATTAAGGTACAGGCCATTTCAGTAGTCAATGCGTGATGTAATGAGCAAAATGACCACTTCACCTCTGAGCTCGGCTTTGGATTTTGAAAATGTTGAAGCAGGCACTCACAGTCCTCTTCACCTGAGTATCAAAGGAAAGAGAGATGTCAAAAAGCAACCCTACATTTTTTGCCTCAGTGACTGTCAAAGGTATGGGGCCGCAGAACTCTGGACACCACAATTCTGACCATACCAACTTTTTTTCTACAAAAAAGAAGATCTCAGTCTCATCAGCATTCGGTTTCAGCCAATTCTCTTTCATACAATTATTTATGTCAATCATACAGTGTTTCAACCACTACAAGCACGTCATTGGATATTGTTACAATGATTTGCATATCATCCACGTAAGATAGTACTTGGAAACCAAAGGACCTAATTAACCTGGCCAAGAGAACAACATATAGATTAAACAGAGTTGGGCTAAGAGAGGAGCCCTGTGGCACCCCACAAGGTAACTGGAATGAACTAGCCCTTAAGTGACCACAACTCACAGTGTGAGATCTGTTGGTAGGAAATGACGCCATCAGGGCCAGGGCAGTGTCCCTCAACCCAGCATGGACACTGTATCAAACACCACTGAAAGGTCCAGCAGCACCAAGATGGCAGATCCTCCCTGGTCAACCTGATAACGAATGGCATCAGTGGCAGCCACCAGAGCAGATTCCATGCAGTGGCCACCCCGAAACCCATTCTGAGAAGGATCTAAAAGATCCTAGAAGGCCATCAACTCTACCAATTCCTAATTCAGATATTTTTCCAATATCTTAGCTAGCTGGTGCAGGAAGAAGTGATATAGAGTGTCGATTACTCAAATCTTCTGGATCACCGTAAGGCTCCTTTTTAAGGGGGACAACTATAGACTCCTTCCAGGATAGGGGAAATATACCTGTTAGAAGGATTTGATTGTAAACTTTATCGAAAAAGAGGAAATTCTGATCCAGTACTAACTGCAAGATACGGGGAGGATATAGATCGTCCGGAGATCCGGATTTCAAGTGTAGAAGAAGCTGCTTAAATTTAATTGGTGAAACAGGGGGGAAGACGGATAGTGTAGCAGTGGGGGTGCAGTAAGAAGCCTCCCTATCTTTATCTGAGGGGGAAAACCTCATTAAGTTTGATACAGGAAACAAGCTTAATACTTTTGTCTCTAAAGTAAGCTACCAGGCTATTGCGCAAGCCCTGGGGTCTTTCGATTGCTTGCTGGGGTGTTGAGTGGACAGATTTTTAATCACTTTAAAAAGTTCTTTAGTGGTATTAGTGAAAAACCTTATTTTCATAGTGAAGTAGGAGGACCTAGCTTGTATGATAGCATATTTATAACTGTGCATCAGTTTTGTGTGCTTATCTTTTTCTTCAGTGGAAAAAGTAAGCCTCCACCTCCAATCTTGCCTCCTGCATTGACATCTGAGCTCCTTAAGAGCCTCTGAGAACCACGGAGTAGATGCAAAGGCTCTAGTCCCTGTCTTAGAGACAGAGGGAGCAATTTGATATATGGCTGTCTCCAGCCATGAGTTAAAGTAATCTGCAGTATATTTCAGATGACTATTGTTCCTTTTTAAGGATTCGCACAGGGCCGCCTTAAAGTTTACAGCAGAAATGTTATTCCACCTCCTAAACATGCTGATTTTTCTCTGCAACTGACTTCTGGCCTTTTGTATAGTGCTTTTAAAAAGTACCACACTATGGTCAGTCCAGCAGAGAGGGAGATGATTTCCCAATCCCAGAGACCCATGATTGACAAAAATGCCATCTAAGGTATGTCCTGCCATATTGTAGTTGCATTTATATATCGCTTACGACCCCTGACAAGGCTTCAAAGCACTTTTTCAGAGAGTAGCACGCAACTCCGGAACCCAAAAAGGATTAGTGGTGAATTAGTATAGGGAGGTATTAAATTAATTTGAGCGGTGGACATGTGAGTTTATTAGGATTGAAAAAGGATAGTGGAGTGGTAGAAGAGGGAAGCTTTTTCATTTATATAGCACTTGCTAGCCCTGATGTGGTGTTGAAGTGCTTTTCAGCAGGTAGCACTCTACTCTGGAACCCAAACAAGATTAGTGGGGAATTAGTATAGGGAAATATGAAATTATTTAAGCAGTTGACATCTTAGTCCGTTAGTTGGATTGAAAATGATAGGGGAGGGATAGAATATAGAAGGGTTTAGAAAGTGGTTTATTTTGTTTATTTGTGGCTCAAAGCAATGGAAGGAAGTTTGGGATGAGTGAAGGGGAGGTGGAGGGGGGAAGTGACAGAGGAAAAGGTTTAGAACGGCTTGTTTGTGAAATCTGAATAGTAAAATATATATAAGATGATGCAAGGAGGTGTAGGGAAGGGAAGAGTCTAGAAAGGGGTATTTTGTGGATCATAGTAGTAGAATGGTGTTTGGGAGGGGTCAGAGAGTGGAGGTATAGGATATAGCGAGAGAGGTTGAGGGTGAGAAATAGAGTAGTGCATTGGAGAGAGTAGAAGAATGACACTTGGGATGAGTCAGAGAGGGGAGGTAGAGGATATATTGAGAAAGGTATAGAGGATTTATAGGGTAGTGCATTGGAGATGCTGAATTAGAAGTAAAGTAATAAATATGAAGATACATAGATACATGAAAGGTATATATGTATAAGGAAGGTAATAAATGTAGATTTGAGTTGTATTTAATAAACTCAGATTTTCAAGTGTTGCTGTACTTTAAGTTAATTTATTTGTTTTTATATATTTTTTGTAATTCAATAGTGAAGCAATTGTAGATAAATTGTTAGGATAAAAGATTCACTTATTTATGCAGTCACGTATATACATTTTAAACATAGAATAATATAACCATTGGTAATATGTACAATTGTTAAGCAGAACTAACAAATATTTATTTATTTATAAACATAATTATTATACACGTTTATACAAAGCAATACACATGTAGGTACACATCTATAGTCCAAATAAATGCTTATATACAGAGGGATATGCTCTATATATCTGTTTGAGTATGGTAGTTATGTGGGGAAGAGCCAACTCTTGTAGTCTTCTGAAGATAAGGTAGTTATCCATGGATCTTATGTTTGGGAGTAAAGAGTTCCATGGTTAGCTGTTTGAACAGAGAAGGATGTGCCACCTATGGTTTTTTCTTGTATGGTGTGATTTTGAGGCGAGGTGCCAATCTAGAGTGGAGGTTCCTTTGTTGAATGTATTTGGTGATTTTATTCCTGATGAAGAGCAGTCCTGTTTCCGGCTATTGCTTTGTAGGTGATACAAAAGCAGTTTGACTGAGGATCTTCTGGCAACCGGTAACCAATGTAGGGCCTTTAAGTCAGGGAAGATGTGAGCTTGTGGCTTTATATGTAAGAGTAGTCTGGCAGCAGTGTTCTGAATCTGTTGCAGTCTTTTCATAGTTGTTAAAGATGATCTGTGGTAGAGGCTATTGGCGTAATCGAGTTTAGACTGAACAAAAGAGATAGTAGCCTGGACCTTGTGTGGAAATCCCAGGTTGGGGAAGAGTTTTTATAGTAACGAAGCTTGATGTTGATAGTTTGCGCCCTTGGGCATTCATTGATAGCTTGGCGTCCATGGTAATTCCAAGGTTTCTTACTTCCTTAGATACTTTAGGCGGTGTTCCCAGATCATCAGGATAGTTGGTGAGTGGGTTATAATTTTTCAGTCACCACACATGAGTATTTCCTTTTTGGAAGCATTCATTTTGAGATGGTTCCATCTCATCCACTGATCTACAGCTCTGAAACAAGTGAAAATGTGTGGGTGTCCAATGTCTTTGGGGCTTTCCAGTTCTTTGTGTGTCATCTGCATAGTTATAGCGGGTGAGGTTATAATGGTTGATCAGTGCCGGTAACGACTTCATGTAAATGTTGAAAAGGATGGGTAAAAGGATAGAACCTTGAGGCACTCGTGCTTTTGTGACGTATGGTTTGGACAAGAAAGGGATGGGTATGGATGGTATTAGTTCTGTTTTGAAGGTAGGATGTGATCCAGTTGAGAGCAGTCCCCTCTATGCCAGCTTTGTAGAGTCTTTGTATTGGAGTGTCATGGTCAACCTGGTCAAAGGCAGCTGAGAGGTCCAAGAGAAGTAGTGCAGCAACCCCGTTCGAGTCAACTGTGTTCTTAAAGGTACCCCAGATGGCAACGAGGGCAGATTCTGTGCCTCTTTCTGGACGGAATCCTGTCTCGAAGTCTGAAAGTATGGAATTCTCTTCAATGAATTGTGACATCTGGGCAAATGCAGCTCTTTCTGTTAATTTGCCAAGGAAAGGTCCATTTGTAATAGGTCTGTAGTTTTCGGGGTTAAGCAGTTCCAGGTTTGTTTTCTTTAGTAATGGGTGTCTTTTTGAAATCTTTTGAAAATATTCCAGTAGTTAAGGAATTGTTGATGATTTTTCTTGCTGGTGTGACAGCAGAGCGAGTTAGAAGAATTTTCTGGTGGACATGGTTCAGTATGGCTGCCGGCAGTCCTACTTGCTTTGACCAGGTTCATAAATTCATTGTGAGATAATTGTTGGGAGGAATGGAGAGACTGTGTTTGCATACTCTTGGGTGTTTTATTTGGAAAATGGTCGGTGCTGGTGGTTTTTCTTTGTTTTAAACAGGAATCCAACGTGTCTGCTTTGGTCGTGCAATGAATTGCCAGTTTGTCTGTGAAATCTAGAGTAATGGGATGAGCTCCTTCTAGGTAATTTGGTTTATTTGCACATTTACCATTTTGAATTCTCTCTGAATAGTATTTCTGCTTAGATTTTTTGATCACTGACCTGTATAATCTGTTAAGTTTCCGTAGGTGAAGTTTGTCTTGATTGGTGTTTTTTTTGAGTCAGGTATGTTGCAGCTTTCTAATTTGCTGTTTTATCTCTTTTATCTCTATTTTTCCAAGGCAACTGTTTTGTTTTGTTATGTTCTTTTAAGTGGTATTAGGATATCGAAAGCTTCCTGTAGCTACTCCTATTTTTTTTTTTATAAATGTTTTTATTGGTATTTTATACGTACAAACATAAAACATGAACATATGATCAATCATCGCTTTCTCTGTACAGGGTAGCAGCCCCACCTGGTTATGTTGCTGGTATAGTTGGTTAACACAATTTCTGCAAGGTTGCCCCCTATCTACTGTCCTAGAGAAAGGAGAAGGAGGGAGTGAGAGGGGGAAAAAGTGGGAGATCAAGATGGGAAGGAAAGAGGGAAGCACACCTGGAGAATTATAGTCTCTCGGAGGAGTTGTGAAACTAGTGGGGAGTGAGGCTGTGAACCTCTTGTCGTGGCTGTTTACGGCGGCTTGTATGGGTCTAGTATCTTGTCTAGGGACATCCACATGCCCCGGTGTGGCTGTCTCCAAGGTGTGCTACGTAACGACGTGTTGTCCGCTCCTCTGAGGAACGTCACCCAGTTGAGCCAGCATTTGAAGGTTGCTTTGGAAGTATGGTGAGTACAATTTTAACCGCTGCCATCAGCAGGAGGTCCAGTAGGTCTCTATCCTGTTGTGAATCTAGCTCTGTTGTAATAAATGCGGTGGTCAGTGTGGCAAAGTCCTCTGTGAGTGCGCATCCTAGTGTTTTGTTTATAAAGGTGAAAATTCTACCCCAATATTTTTTAACCATGGGGCAGTGGTAGATAAGGTGTGCCAGGTCCCCCTTTTCCTTGTCGCAGTTCCAGCACTGATCGTTTTCCCTCAGCCCCAGGGACACCAGGCGCGCCGGGGTCCAGTAAGTTTTGTGAAGGAGCCAGAATTTGGTCTGAGCTAGCACCGGGGAGATCTTGTTATGGTACTCCTATTGTTTTTTAATGGAATTTAATGTGTCTAGATCTTTACTGGATGTTAGTTGTGTTTCTAAGTGTTTGAAATGTAGTTTGTTCCACAGTCTGTAGGTGGATGCATGTAAGGTTGTTTTAGGTGTGTTCTTTTGTGTTATTTTATGTTGGAAAGCAAGCAAATGGTGGTCTGACCATGTGACTGGAGTTCTGTATTTCCAAAATTGACATCAAGGATGTGTCCAGCGATGTGTGTGGGTTTGTGGATGACCTGATGTAGGTTCAGTGCATCTAGGCCAGTGATGGTTGTTTTTGGATGTGACATATTGGGTTTGTCAAACCAAATGTTTAGGTCACCCAGAATGTGTAGGTTAGACTATATAGTTATTAGGTCTGAAACTATGTTTAGAAGTGTGTCTGGGAATGAAGTACCTGAGTAGGTAAGTTCACCAGTTGGCTGAAACCAAAGTCCTTCATATGTTTTAGAAACCTATGAGAGTCCATACAACCTGTGTCCTCCAGATAAAAATTAAAATCTCCCAGAATGGTAAAATTGGGGCAGGCAATAAAAGGTTCTAGTGCGAGGCTCCATGCCTCAATAAGCTTAGTGCGAGAACCCAGAGGCGATGGACCAAAGGCCCTGAGAACGTGGAGTTATTGTTAACTTTAATTCTGAAACATGCCATCTCATAAGTATTAAAACGAGCCAAACATGCATCTATATTACAATTAAGAAAGTCTTTAAAAATCATGACCATCCCTCCTCCTCTGTGCAGGGGTCTATCTAGCCTAGCAATAGCATAACCTGGGGGTACGGCAGCTTCAAGATCCGGACCAGAATCATCTCTTGCCCAGGTCTGTAATAAACAAACAGTCCAAGTCCTGGGACAGAATCAACTCATGGATTTCAATCTGTGCTTAACCATGGAACAAGCATTACTCAAGGCACAGGAGATTACTTTTGAGCCGGCAATTCCCGGGCCATGCCACATTCTTTGAAGTTAAGTGTGGGGGACCCAACATCCAACAATGACACATAGTGCCAGTTGCAGTGTGAGCAATGTCCCATGGTAAAAATATCACACTCTTCCTGTCCAATTTTTTAACCCCAGCCCATGCGCTCCTCATCGTTATTATTGATAGTTCTTACCCTCTGGATTAAATCGTGCAGCATCGCAGGCCCCTGACGCTGTCCATGTGGGAACAGGCACAGACGGACTTGTCTTCGGTGTGCAAGCAGCACGTCCGCACATCAGCACGCCGTGTATCCTCCACAATGCACATATCAAAAAAAAAGCTGAGGCGCTCCCTCGCTCCTTGCCATGGCCTGAGAAATATGGCCGACATAAGGAAGCCGAGACATCATTGCAACCTCTGACCGGCACTGCAGGACGAAGGAGAGGTGTCCAGAACAAACTAGTGCAAACAGGGCAGGTGATCTGTTTAAAAAACGGGGATTCCTACAGATAGCAGTAGTCGAGTGACGATTAAAACACCCCTCCACAAATTAAAAATGTGTTAAAATAGACCCAACAGAGACTAATAAATTAAAATAAGTCTCTCTTACGGTGTAGGAGCCCTTAACTAACCAATCATCTGCGCATCGGCGCACCCTTTATCCCCTAAAATTCACATACCAAAAAGAAGCTAGAATGCTTCTTCACTCCTCGCCATGGCTGGAAAAATATGACTGACAGATGGAAGCCGGGACATCACTGCTGGCTCTGACAGGCACCACAGGATGAAGGAGAGGTGTCCAGAATGAACTACTGCAAACAGGGCAGGTAAGCTGTTTAGAAGAAAGGGGTTCCTGCATATATCAGCAGTCGAGTGAGAATTTAAAACACCCCATCACAAAATGTTGTTAAAACAATAGTTAGACCCAACACAGACTAATATATGTTTTTTTAAACTCTTTCTTACAGTGTAGGAGCTCTGCAGCTCTGCTGTCAGAAACTAGGGGTTGTTCCATCTCTAAATGAGGCAGGACAACTGAGATGTTAAGGGATGGGGTGTCTGCTGATTTTTGGCAGATGCCCATTATCATCCACCCCCAAACTGTGTTAATTCTTCTAGTTAATTCTTCTGAACATTGACTCATTTTCATATTCACCTACTTACCAAACCCCATAAACATGCACACAAGCTTTTCATCCCGTGAATAAGCACATTTACTTACAAGCCAGGCCTGCTGACTTTGCCAGTGCTATTTTTTTTAGGTATGACATAATCACATATGTGACATACATGAATAATTATTGTATATAATATACAAGAGGAAACTAGGGGTGACTGATTGACTTTGTTATTGATTGATTGAGGGAGACGGAGTTGCAAGCATCATGCCTCAAGCATGGAATTGAGCTATCTAATGGAATATCTTTATTTTATTGCTAGCCCCCATTCACTCTAAGAAATAAAGTGCTGAGTGTGCATGGTGGGCTGTAAGGCAAGCATTTTATTGACGACATCCTTTCAAAGAAGGACGCTGCCTGACACAGACTTTGCGCCTGTACAAATGATTTCATGCATGGAGACAGTTGTCAGCATTACAAAAACAAACAAATCTTGACATCTGAGCACAGTAAAATAAACTTGTTTCATTTGTTCTAAAGCAGTAATCATAAATTAACACAATATAAACACCAAATGTTTGTTTATCACAGTAAAAGGATTCAAAATAATGATATCAGTGTTTGTGCCTCGAATTTAAATTTTCAGTGTGGAAAGGCATAGAAAGCAAATACAGGCCGACATAACGATTGAAGTGAGGGATGTCAACTTCTACAAGACAAGAGTTTATGATGATATAGTTTACATCATTGGATAACATTGGGTTACCTTATTATATTTAATAAGTGATAACGTTTGTGTGGGAGCAGATAGGAATCAGTCACGTCCAGTGCAGGAAAGAGTGGTGGGACGGTGGGGCAGGGCAGGGGAGGTGCGGGCAGGTGGGGGAGAAGTCAACAGATGACGGAATAGGGAAAATAAAATAAATAAAACCACTTACCTTGCGGTGTGCGCATCGCCGACTCAGCGATGTGTCGAACGCCAGGCAAGTGTTTTCCTGTTTGTTTTTGATTTTCCCTATTCCGTCGCCTTTCGACTGGAGTGTCATAGATTGGAATGCCATACACTGGAATAGCGTACAGTGTAGTGAAGTACAGTGGAGTTGGATACAGTGAATTTGCATACAGTAGAGTAGAGTTCTGTTGAGTGGGGAACAGTGACGTGGCGTAGACTGGAGTGGCATACAGTACAGTGTGATAAAGGGGAATACCATATAGTGGATTCCCATATAAGAGGGTGGCGTCCAGTAGAATAGTGTAGAATAGAGTGACATAGAGTGGCTTGGCGTACAAGTGAGTGGCGTACAGTGGAATAGCTTAGAGTGCTGCGGCATACAATCGAGTTGCGCACAGTGTAATAACATACAGCCTAGTAGCGTACAGTGGAGTGGCGTAGACTGGGTTTGCATCCAAAGTAGTCCTTACAGTGGAGTTGTGAATATTGCAGGGGGGTATAGTGGAGTGGGGTAGAGTGGAATAGCACATAGTGGAGTTTCGCAGAATTGTGTTTTCCAATGGACTAGCATAGAGTGGAATAACATACAGTGGAGTGGTGTAGAATGGAGTGGCATACAGTGGAGTAGCGTGAACTGGAGTGCCATACGGTCAAATAACGTAAACTGGAGTATCGTAGAGACGAATGGCATATAGTGGGATAATGTAGAGTAGAGTGGCGTAGAATCGAAGACTGTATAGTGGATTCATGTACAGTGGAGTGGTGTACACTGCAGTGGTATACAGAGGAAACGCATAGAGGTGAGTGGATTATAGTGTAGTGTCCTAAAGTGTGGTGGGGTTTGTATGTACTAGACATTTTGGAGGACTGTACATTAGCAAGTTAGCAACTTGCGCTGCATTGCGTTTCTGTACCTGTACCAAGCAAAGCAGGGTGATGCATGGTGGGTTTGTGTAGTTTGGTAAATGTTATGTAAGTATTGTGTTGCCCTTTCAACACTATGCATAATGCAAGGGTAACACAATAGAACCCCAAATGTGTCACCCTAGTCATATATTGTGCCATGGTAAACCACAGTAAGTTAACAGTATACTGCGGTATATAGCAGCAACAAGACAGTGTATGCTTGGCTAATGTCTGCCTTTACAAATTTAAATGGCAGCCATAATCCTTTCAGTAGACTTTTGGATTGTTGTGGCCTAGGGTCTTAAACATAGGTAAGTAGTAGGTTCTATTATTGTTCCTAACCTATTACTATTTTTATAAATGGAAATAGGTATGGGATTGTTTAAATACTTTTCTATACATTTATTTAGCCAGTTGATGAAGTACTGTGGTAGGCCCTTGCACTAAACGTACACAAAATGTGTGAAATAGTGTGTATTATAGTGTTTTTTCAAATTTTTTTACATTTGCTTTTGTTATTTTTTTTTAGGCTACCGCAGAACTACCTATGTAGTACCAAGGGAGACTCTCGGTAATCCATAATATTTTTAAAATATATACAAACTTCTAATTATATTTCCCTACCTATTACTACTTTAAGTAAGTGGTAATAGGTAGGGAAAATATATGAAACCTAATACTTACCTATATTTAAGGCTCTAAGCTAGAGCACTGACAAAATGGCCTTACAACAACAAGGCTTCCTGCAATTTTTGTAAAGACAGTCATTATCCAATAAGATAATTACTTGTCATCGCTGTGTACCACGGTCCTACCTCAAAACTATCTCAAAACTATTGCGCTAACAGATATCGCACATCCGTAGACAATGATATTTTTTTCAAATCTTGTATTTTCAGCGAAATTACCAACAGAGTCCAAACAGTTTAAGTTTATTTTTATTTTGCATAGTTAACTAAAACCATTGCAATATTAATACTTAAAAGAAAAATACGATTTGTTTTAAATACAGCCAATACATTTGTCCGCCTTATCTGCCTTTTTAGTTCTTACAGTTGCTACAGAGACATCTTTATTAAAACCAGTTAAAAGCCAAAAGTAGAAAATTAATTGCAGTTTAAAATCACAGTTTTAGCTCACTTGATGCGGTGATGTGCTGTCTCAGATTTTCTTTGCTCCAGCCATATTTGCTCATTTGTCACATCGTTCAAGTTATCTCGACTTGTTGCAGGATTTATCCGAGTTTTGGACTATACCATTTCCAGCTGAAAGGCAATATTTCTCTCCACGTGTTCCCATACCTGGTGTGTCACGTAGTTTGGTGCTTACTTTCCCCCCATGTTAAAGAACAGTAGATGTTTCAGCACCCAGGCTAATGTGCTGCATAGCTAAATACGTATAAGGTCCCAAAGGCGAGACTAATTGCATTGCAAATGCTTGTTGTTCTAGCATTTACATTGGTTGGGCAATGTATTCAACATAGTGTAGATTATCATACACTTAGCAAGAAATAATTTTCAGAACTTTTGCACTTGTGTTTGAATTTTATGTGAGTGTTCTATGGTGTTCTTTCTGTTGTTCATCTTATTTGGAGCAGCATAAAGTCATTCCACAATGTTCCATTGATGAAATAAAAGGCTTAATGCCATGCCTGGATAATATGTGTGCAATGGAATGCCCTGCAGCTCTTTAATCAGGGGTATTTAAAATAATGAGCTCAGGTAGTAGTAAATCCCAAAGGTTTCCTCGCTGTTCGTCCTGGGGCGCAGAATAATTCATTAATTCCAATTCTACAGCTTGACGCCTTACAGGGGATGAAAAGAGGCGAGGACAGGCTGTGCTTCCTTCCTTGTTCCAAGGCTTGCTTTGAAATCTCTGAACCTCTCTGGGTTCTCCTTAAATGCTCTGCAGACATTGTTCTTATGCTGTCACCTTGAGTATTATCACACCGCAGCTCGGCTTTTCTCTGTCCCAATTCAGACGCTGACATGCTTTAGTTACAGCGAATTTCCTTTCTTATGTATTTTAGAGATAGAAACAGAGATGGTGAAAGACTGAGAGATTGTGTGTGAAAATATAGGCAATGTGGCCTATTCATTTTGGAGTGTATAAGTTAGCACTCCTGTATTTTTACATAATTTTATATGCCTTTGTGAAAATGCCCACCAACCATGTATTACTATACATTTAGAATAAATTGAAAGGACTGCCCCCTCTTTCCACTTGTACTAATAGAGAGTTGGCTGTTTCATGCCGATTCCGGCATGTAAGGGTACGAAAAGAGTTGTTGTACTACTTCCTGTACTTCTGGAAGCTTTTATGAATCTGCCCCAGTGTTTCATTTGTACAGAAACAATGGTTTGCACATCACAGGTTTTCTTGTTTCCTTCCCTTGAAGGCTATATCAAGTTGTTTGCATGAGCTGTTCCCTATCTAGTGCCTAATTCCAGTACAGCTCCTAAATGCTGTATATCTAGATGAGCTCACAAACATTTACATGCTCAGCACGTGGAATTGGGTTACTACCACATAAATTAAATAGCAGTCACAACAATTCCCTCCATGTCAGGACCAAGTGAACGTTGTACATAGATCTCCAGTGCTTAATTTTTGCAGGTGTTGGTCACTTATACTCATTGTTGGGGACTGGGACATATTTTTCATCATCAGACTTAGACCCTTAAGAGCCAGAAAAGGCAGCAAAGAGATAAAGAGAGACATGAAAAGGGTGACAAAGTGAGAAAGCAGACAAAGAACCTGCAAGAGTGAGAAAAAGAGTCGGGAAGTGTGATGTGATGGATGGGAAACAACCTTCACAATGCAGTCATTACACCGCACTACCTTTACAACGCAACATCCTTTACATCGCATGCCATCACAACGCAGCCATCACAACGCAGCCATTACATCGCATGTCACTACAACGCATGTCATTACAACGCATGTCAATACAACGCATATCTTTACAACGCATATCATTACAACGCATAGTTTTTACCCTTACACTAACCAACACTTACCCTACTGTTGCACTCACTGGAGTGGGAATAGTAATTTTTACCCTTACACTATCCACCACTTACTCTACTGTTGCACTCACTGGAGTGGGAATAGTAATTTTTACCCCTACACTATCCAACACTTACTCTACTGTTGCACTCACTGGAGTTGGAATAGTAATTTTTACCCCTACACTATCCAACACTTACCCTACTGTTGCACTCACTGGAGTGGGAATAGTAATTTTTACACCTACACTATCCAACACTTACCTTAAATGCAATGTAATGGTATGCATTGTAATGGTATAATGCGATGTAATGGTATAATGCGATGTAATGGTATAATGCGATGTAATGGAATGCGTTGTAAGTGTAGTTTTAAAAATGCGTGTGATGGCATGCGAAGTAAAATCATGCATTGTAATGGATGTTGCGATGTAAAAACTGCGTTGTTCAGGCATGCGTTGTAAATGTTTGCGTTGTACCATTATACATTTGTGATGGACCAAAGAGACACTGTGGACTCAAAAGTAGGAAGCCTTTGTATACAGTAACCCTAGCATTTGTCACAACCTCATACAGCTTGAGGTGTGACACTCCACTCAAGCAGCTTCAGAAATGCCTCACTCAAACTTTAGGGGAAAGGTCAGACTAATAGCCCAGGTGCACATCACTTAGGTTGTCTAGTGACACTTAAAATTTAGCTCCAACCATCCCTCACACAAAATGAGCTTTGGCACAAAATGCCTACATCCTTCCTCTCACAGGACACAGAATTAGGATATGTCTCACTACATGGGTAGAGCATGTAGCCAGAGGGTGAGATGATACTGGACCAGCTGTAACTGCTCTTGGTAGCTAAACATGGGAAGGAACTAGCTGAATCTCATCTATATTCCAGCCTAAATCCCCCAAAACATAATGTCCTCCACAGCTGGCATCCTCCTAAGCCCCCTGTCCGACTGAGGTTTTCAGTACAGGGCCCCAGTGATCTCTCTACTCTGGAATACTGCTCCTATTTCATCCAAGTTCTCCTCAGACTCACTACAATTCACTGGGTCACCTTTCTACACAACCTTCTCCAACGTGCAGCCTGATCATTGCACAAATCAGCTCAGAGACACTTATCAATCCGCACACTGCCACTCCTTGAAGGGAATACATACGCCTACTAGCAAGATACGCACATCTTTTCAATGGTCTTGTTCGGTCGGCTTGTGGGAAAATGTGCCCATAAGTTGGAGCACTGTCCCTCACCAACAGCACCAGGCCTCGAGGTCTCATAGATACAGCTTGGTAGGTCACAAAGAACAGTGCCCTTTCATCTTCCAGTTCATGATATACATACACCAAAGAAAGCTCTACTCCTGTTATTCCCGGCTTCTCTTCACTTGGCACATCTACCCTTTAGTCATTCTTTCTGCTGCTCCACAGATCCACACGTATGTGCTGAAGTCCAATCTCTCTGCTTAGCCAATGCAAGCTATCAACATGATGGTTTGTCTGACGCTCGGGACCCAAACCTGAGAATTGAACCAAATGAAAAAAAAATCAGAAAACTGCTCAGAACCGAACTTTTCAAACTTGTCTACAACGGAGTCCACGCAGTAAATGGTTCACAACTAAAGCCCGCTGGATACAATTCTACCTTCACGATCAGACTTCGGCGATCCCCTCCATTGAGCTAAATTGTTCCCCCTTCAAGACTACAGCAGTCTAAATAATGAAAAGCGAATTCCAGAGCTCTACAAAACTTGCAAATGCATATAGAATTCATTTTCAACATTTCTTGATTTTTTTGTATTTTTTTAATCAGTGAATTGGGTATTCTGAAGAGTCTTCGGAGGCCCCTTTCTGGAAAGCATAGTCTTCCCATCCTAAATCTCTGAAATCGGTCTTGATTCTGGGATCACAACAGCCTCGTATCAAAAGCCTAGCTGGTGCCCAGCCAGAGGCCCGATCTGCGCATGTGCACATAAATACATCACATTGTACAGCACGGTGGACATGGGACTGGTGCTGTCTGCTAGTGTGCTGCTAGTGCCGACAGCAGCAGAAACAACACGATGGCTCTGGGCTCTGGCTAGGGGTAGATGGATGCCCGGCACCTCCATATCCCAGCCAAGAAGCAGTGGACCACTTCTACTCTTGGGAAAGGGCAGGCAAGGGTGCTGTCGGGCCTGAAGGGAGTGGGAGAAGGGAGATCATGACAGGTGTTTCCACAAGCAGTGCCAACATTTGTTTGATTGTGGGAGGTGCTTTACGTTCTTGAGGATCAGTGTGATTGCTGGTATTGCTTCTGTGGATAGTGAAACCTTGTGTAGCTCTTTACTGAAACAGGCGCCGCATAACCTTCTCGCCACAGCCCTGCAATTGAGTCGGGGCACTGCTCAAAACTGAAATCCTCAGTTGTCAAGCATTGATTGATTGAGGATCTGGAATAGGCAGCTATTGAAGAAAACTGTCTAGGAGACCCTTCCTTTCATCCAGCTAGACTTTAAGCGCCCTTGCAAAGTTTCTGAGCAGCTTTTATTTTACTTTTTTGCAGATTTATATAGCGCAAACTCGACCCGAAGGTTTTGGATCGCTTTACATGAGCAACAGTTACGATTCACCATGGCACATTCATTATTTCAAAACCAAGTCCTGGGCACACGTATAGGGATACAGTTATTACAGTTGTAGTGTTAAATTAGTACAGAAATCAAAGGAGGTTGACACCGGTAGTTCCATGTATTGAATGATGTTTATGCAAGTTTAGAGTTCATCAAAGCAAAACGCCAGCCGACACGTGTTTCGTCAACAGATATACCTGTGACTCTTCAGGGCTGATAGTGCGCTATGGTTTCGTGATCGACTAACCGGTGATAATTCCAACCCGGTTGACGGGTATAAGTGCGAGCAAAGGGTGTGGCGATCGATAAAATAGGGAGTCACACGGGCGGGTGCGTCCGTGTTCAGCGGGGCCTGTACGAAGCAGAGTCCAGCCTGTGTACGTCTCGCTTCCGAAATCTTCACTACAGCCATAATAAAGTTGCAGCCTTCCACCATTCACTCCTCCTCCTGCCCATTTGTGTCAGTTATGGCTGTAGTTGCACAGAAGTCAGTAACTGTTAAACATGGTCATCAGATTCTGTAAAAGAAGGCAGGAGCTGCTGAGAGCCAAGGGGGTTGTAAACCTTCTGTGTCTCCCAGTAAGCTTTTCTTTTAAAAGAAAAGAAAATTAGAACAATCCACTCTCAAGGTGCATAATGTTCCAATAGCCTTATACACCACTAACTATTCTAGCCATTACAAGAGCCATCCAGTGAATGATGTCACAAAATTTCAAAACCGCAGCCCTCATCATCAAACGAAGCAACATACTAGAATGCTTCTTGTTGAGGATTGCTTGTGATGCTGGACTTGGTAAAGAGAGCAGTTTATTTTCTCTTCACTGGATTGCATTTTTAAAGTCCAGCTCCCTAGTTATTGGCCCTCATCTTTGGCTCAGGCCAGTCCTGCTGCAGTTGACCTTCAATGTCAGTATAATATACCGCTTCATCAGGGTATAAAGCTGTTTGAACATTGTGCCTCATGCCAGCTATGATTAAAAAATGTTTTCCTGGATAATAGTGTGGGGTTTATTCTTTGTTCACATGCGGGGCTTCTAAGGCTTACCTTCCTATCAAGTTGCATCGTAGTAGAATACATCTTGTTTTACATATGTGCCTTCCTCTTGAAGACAAAACGACGGACCATAAAAAGAGAGGAGCAATATTAGAGACTGTTCTAAGTTCTTAGTAACTACTCGTCTGAATGTTGTCATTTAAGCATGAATTAGGGTCCACTGTGGAATAATGATTCTTTACTAAGAATGCCTCATTCTTTCAATATATACTTAAATATGCATAGCTGGCAGGTTATCACAAGTCACGTGTGACACTTCTAGGGATCCCTGGCTGTTTAGTATGACATTCTGAGACTTGTACTCTTTTGGTTTTAACATTTTAAGTATAAGTTCAAACGTTCCCACATAAACCACTGTCAGCTGGGAAGCTAGAACTGACTGAAGTAAGGATATAGGACCACTTTGAAGTTTTGTTGAAAATGTACATTTTGTGTCATCTGATACAGACTGTTAGACCTGTCAGCCCTTTGGGTGGTCCCTCCTCATTATTATTTATTTTGTCCCACTTCTGCCTCAAACCCTGTTATAATTTTTCCTTTTTGGGAACCACCAGACTTTTTAGTGTTGATGCAGGGTCAGGGAGCCATTTTCCCTACCCCTGGAACTTCTGTCTGAGGGCCTGAGACACAAAATGGTGGCCACCCATTGTCACCTGTGACATCACCAGAACCCACTGGAGGTTTCTAGAACCTTCTGTAACATTCTAGAACCCTGTGACAGTGGGAGGCAGTTTAGAATGTTGGGAGGTCATCTCAGTGGGGCAGTTGGCAACTGACTGGAGAAGAGAGAGGACAGATATAGAAGGAGGTCGGAGTAAGGCAGCAGGGGTGGAAACCAGTGCTTGGAGTGGGGTCCAGAAACCCACCCTTGATGCTAGTCCCTACTGACCAAGCCCAGCCTAAAGCCCTGTGTGGGACCAAGACCAGAAGAACCATCTTAAGGAACTGAACATTTGAAAAAGGCCTTAAAGAGGAAGAACAGCAAGTTCCTGACCTGTTCAGTGGTGTCCTCCTGGAGTCCTGACGTCGAGAAGCCTGGAGACCTGGGGCCTGAGGTAGAGAAGCGGCGCTGACAGAAAGCAGACGTCGTACCCGGAGCCGCCAGAGGTCGAGTGAGGGCGCCGACGGAGGTCGTGGAGAGGCGCCGGAGGTCGAGTGGAGATTCACCCGAGGTCGAGGTGAGGGCGCCGACGGAGGTCGTGGAGAGGCGCCGGAGGTCGAGTGGAGATTCACCCGAGGTCGAGGTGAGGCGTCGACGGGGGAGTGAAGTCCGCCCACCGGAGTCGCCGGAAACTGAGGTGAAGCGCGCCGGAGGTCGGGAGTGGAGATCGCACTCCGGAGGCACCCGAAAGCGGGGAGGCCGTGTCCCTGCGACGCCGGAAGGCGACATCGAGACGAAGCCGCCTCACGACATCGACACGGCGCCGAGCGGAGCCGAGCGGAGCCGATCATCGTGAAAAGGGCAGTAAGTGGTAGAGGGGGCGTCTGAGGCCCCATGGAGCCCTAAAAGACCATTCTAGGGGCTAGAGGGGTGTTAGAACCAGCCTGGGAGTGCCAGGGGTGAACTAAGACTGGTGCAGTGACATCTGTGAGGGGCTGTGTAGTTTGGGGGGGCCAGATCTTTAGGTTACCCTGGTTCTGCCTCAGCTTAGGCCCCAGCCTTGACCAATCTAGGTGGGACACCCCCATGCCATCCAAATGACCACAAGCTGTGTATGGGCAAAGTAAGACCAAGTTACCTCATGAAAGTGATCTGATCTATACTGTCATTGATTGCTTTTCCTTATTTATTGAAGGTGCTTTATTTATTGTCTTCCACTAATTTATTCCTGCACTGTATTTATTGTCTGACTGTATTTATTTGCCGTCTGTATTTATTGCACATCTATTTATTCTTTGCTTAATGAGGACCTGAACCTATTTATTGAAATTCCAAAGTAGCATTGTTTATTTGACCTGCTCTTTTAAAGGAAAAACCTATTGTATTGTATTTATGTTATGAAACCTGCAACTAAGAGAAACTAAGATAAAGACATATATATTTTCAACTTGTCTTCCATAATTTTTACGGAGTAGTGTCGTTTTTGGAACGGATGAACGCATGGTTATTGTGAGGGTGTGACGTACGCTTAACACGGTGCCTGACCCCCAACCGCTCGAGCCAAGCTACCACTGTGCTGGGAACCTGGTGACTGCTAACCCGGTTGCCCGGTTTCCAACATAAAATTGGTGTTCAGCGGTGGGATAGAGCTGTGCTTGCGTCTACTCAACAATAACTTTGGGTAGTCCATAGGCCTACACCGGGAGTTTTCTCCAAGCGGACTTCCTGATTTCGAGTTTTGTTTTTTTCCAAATTTACTTCTGGTTGTGGGAGGAGGTATTACAAAAGGTACCCCCCTGCATAACTTCTGTAAGCAACTGTCTTCTATCCTGAGTGGGCAATATGGTGTTTGTGTTGGAGGATGTGGAAACTTACACTGTGGCCCAACTCAGAGAGTTTTGTGAGCGAGAGGGGGTGTTTTGTCCCCAAGGTGCAAAGAAGGGTGAGCTCCAGACCAGCTTAAGGGCTTGAGGGGAGGCACGACGAGAAAGTAAGGTTGAGAAGGAGGATAGGGATGGAGAGCCTGTCAGCGAGGGGGCTGGTTTGTACCAACCTGAGGTGGGGAACCTAGTAGAGGGGCCCAGAACACTTTCAAGGAAGGGCAGCAGTGTCTCTAGTGGCGGCTTATCAGAAGCAGTATTAACTGACCGGAGGGAGAAAAGACAGCTTACATGGGAGTTGGCGAAGCTGGAGAAAGAAAAGGAGGAACGGAGGATGGCTCACGAGTTGAGGCTCAGGGAGATAGATCTCCAGATCCTACGGGTCGGGGCACACACTGTTCCTAATGGTGGCAGCGAAGAAAGAGAAATCACCAGGGAACCCAAACCCTATTTGCCAAAAGACATAGTAGCTAGCTATAGTGCGGGAGATGATATCGCCAAGTGGCTAGCGGCCTATGAGGTCTCTTTAAGAGTCCATGGGGTTCCAGAGAAATATTGGGGAGGGGGATTGTACAAATACATGCCTCCAGCTGGCAGGGATACACTATTGGCCCTAGAGCAGGATGAGCAGATCCACTACCCCACCATGAAAGTGGCGCTCGTGAGGAAGTTTGGACTAACACCCGAGAAGTACAGACAGAAGTTCCGGGGTAGCCACAAACTGGGCACACAGAATTGGGTGGATTTCCTGGACTATGCAAAGAAGGCATTAGAGGGTTGGATACAAGGCAGCGAGGTGAGGGACTACAAGGGGTTGTTTGATTTGATGTTGAAGGAACACCTGCTTGAAAAATGTTTCCCTGACCTGCGTCAACACCTGGTGGATAGCAAGCTGACCAATCCCCGGAAGCTTGCTGAGGAGGCGGACATTTGGGCTAGTACCCGGGTGTCCACAAGGGGGACTGGAGGGGACTCTCAAAAGACCGGACAGGGCGCCCCCCAGAAGAAAGAGGGAGGGGAGAAGAAAACTGAGTTCTCTAAAGGCCCCCAAAATAGTTTCCAAGGGAAGGGAACGGGATTCACCCCTAGGGCTAACCCACCCAGGAACCCTAATCCTGGCCAGAGTCAGCAGCCAAGGGTTGTCCATTGCTTCGAGTGCGGTGGTGTCGGACACTATAAGGGAGATGTGAAGTGCCCGAAAAGACCACCCCCTCCCATCGGAGGAAAGGCCCCCGGAGTAGCTAGTGTAGTGCTCGGGGAGGAGATGCCTTTAGATAAGGGAAGGGAGTGGGCGGGTGTCACTTTAGTGTCCCTGGGAGAACGGGAGATGGTTCCTAAGATCCAGGTGCCCGCAAATACCACAAAGTATGGGCAGTGGGTCACCATCAACGGCCAAAGAGGGGAGGCTCTGAGAGACACAGGAGCCAGTATGACTATGGTACGTAGCCAACTGGTGTCTCCAGAGCAGGTGATTCCCGATGTACTCCACCCTGCCGCGATGGCTGACGGCAGAATGGGCCACTATCCGGTGACCGAGGTCCCATTTGAATGGGAAGGGGTTGCAGGGTTGCTTCGAGTTGCCGTAAGCCTTGCCGTGCCAGTCGATTGTCTGCTGGGGAATGACATGGAGCATAATGCTTGGAAGGAGGTGGAATACCGGACTCATGCTGAGATGCTGGGTACACCTGACTGGGCCTGTGTCAGCACAGGGTCTGCGACTACCCGGAGGGGGAGTTCGTTTAGGCGGGAGCCTGGAACAAAGGCACCGCCGGCTGTCGACCAAGGGAAGAACCGAGGGCAGGAGGAGCCTGCCTCGGCATCCGCGCCCCGTGTGACGGATAGGCCACCGGAGGTGGTGGACCAGGAGTCCGCGGAGGGGGATGTTACCAAACTGGAGAACCTACCCATCCCGGCCAAGTGGCACGTGGAGGGAGGGCCGACCAGGGAGGAATTCTGCAAGGGCCAGAAGGAGTGTCCTACCCTTGAGGGACTGAGGCGACAGGCCGAAGCCCAGGCAGCAGGGAACGTTGAGGGGAACTATAATATTTACTGGGAGGATGGCCTCCTCTACAGTGAACCCAAGGCACCCATGCACGGATCGTCACGGGCCTTGGTTGCCCCTCAACTTTATCGAGCCTTCCTCCTGGAATTGGCTCATGAGATCCCCTTGGCAGGGCACCTGGGGCAAGACAAGACCTTTGCCCGGCTTGTCCCGCACTTTTATTGGCCTCAAATGAAAGTGTCGTCCGACACCTACTGCCGGACGTGCGTGTCTTGTCAAGCCAGTGGAAAAACAGGGGTGAAGCTGAAAGCTGCCCTGGAACAACTTCCTGTCGTTAGCACCCCCTTTGAAAGGGTGGGCATCGACATTGTGGGTCCGTTAGATCCGCCTACTACAGCTGGTCACAGGTTTATCCTGGTTCTGGTGGATCATGCCACACGGTACCCAGAGGCTATACCTCTGAGGACCATTACTGCACCTGTTGTTGCTAGGGCCCTGATGGGAATCTTTACCCGAGTGGGTTTTCCCAAGGAAGTTGTGTCTGACAGGGGGACCAACTTCATGTCAGCATACATGCGGGCCATGTGGAAGGAGTGTGGAGTGACCTACCGGTTCACCACTCCTTACCACCCCCAGACCAATGGTCTGGTGGAGAGGTTCAATAAAACCTTGAAAGGCATGATCAGAAGTCTGCCTGAAAGCCTGCGAAGGAAATGGGACGTCCTCCTACCCTGTCTATTGTTTTCTTACAGGGAAGTGCCACAAAAGGGAGTGGGCTTCAGCCCCTTCGAGCTTTTGTATGGGCACCCTGTGCGTGGACCTCTCAGCCTGGTGAGAGACGGATGGGAAAGAACTCCCAGAAAGCTTCCCCAGGATGTGGTGAGCTACATGCTGGCCTTCCGGAGCCAAATGGCTAAGTTGTGGAAGCAAGCTTCTGACAACTTGGAAGCCAGCCAAGCAGTGATGAAGGCGTGGTATGACCACAATGCTCACCCGGTGGAGTTGGAGCCTGGCCAGAAGGTGTGGGTGATCGAACCAGGAGAGCTTAGCGCCCTCCAGGATCGCTGGTCAGGACCCTTTGAGGTGTTGGAGAAGAAGGGTAAGGCTACCTACTTGGTGGATCTGAAGACCCCTCGCCAGCCCCTACGGGTGCTGCATGCCAACCGCCTCAAACCCCATCATGAGAGGCCCGAAGTCATATTGCTGATGGTGACTGACGGAGCAGAGGACGTGGAAAGCGAGCCTCTCCCCGACTTATTTGCGTCTCGAGAGAAGGATGGGTTGGTGGAGGGAGTGATTCTCTCCCCGTCCCTAACTCCTGAACAGCAGGAGGACTGCCGCCAGGTCCTGGGGCAGTACTCTTCGTTGTTCTCCCTTGTTCCGGGTACGACTCACCTGTGCGTCCATGACGTGGACACAGGAGACAGCCCACCTGTGAAGTCAAAGATCTACCGGATAACAGACAAGGTGAAGGCCAGCATTCACAGTGAAGTCACTAAGATGCTGGAGCTAGGAGTGATTGAACCTTCCAGCAGCCCCTGGTCCAGTCCGGTGGTATTAGTACCAAAAGCTGTACCACCGGGTGCCCAACCGGAACTGAGGTTCTGTGTGGACTACCGGGGACTGAATTCAGTAACCAAGACTGATGCTCATCCGATTCCGAGGGCGGATGAACTGATTGACCGGCTGGGAGCTGCCCAATATCTGAGTACCTTTGACCTTACTTCCGGGTACTGGCAGATCTCTCTGACTGATGGAGCTAAGGAAAGGTCAGCCTTCTCCACGCCCAAGGGCCACTACCAGTTCTGCGTGATGCCCTTTGGGCTCAAGAATGCACCTGCCACGTTTCAGCGTCTGGTGAACCAGATCCTCACTGGAATGGAGAGTTTCTCTGCTGCTTATCTGGACGACATTGCCGTCTTCAGTAACAGCTGGGAGGATCACTTGCGTCACCTGCAAGCTGTTCTCCAGGCCCTGAAACACGCTGGTTTAACGATCAAGGCCAGTAAATGCCAGATCGGGCAGGGGTCGGTAGTGTACCTTGGACACTTGGTGGGTAGAGGAGCGGTGCAACCCCTCCAGGCGAAAATCGAGGCTATCATGGCCTGGGAACCCCCCAAGACTCAGACTGGGGTCCGAGCTTTTCTGGGCCTCACCGGATATTACCGCCGCTTCGTGAAGGGGTATGGGACCATTGTGACCCCCCTCACGGAGCTTACGTCCAAGAAGCAACCTCGACGGGTAGTCTGGACGGAGGCTTGTCAGCAGGCCTTTGTGAAACTGAAGCAAGCCATGTGCGAGGCCCCGGTCTTAAGGGCCCCAGATTTTTCCAAGGAGTTCATTGTCCAGACAGATGCATCGGAACATGGCATTGGGGCAGTGTTATCGCAACTCAATGAAGAGGGTCTGGATCAACCCGTGGTCTTCCTATCCCGGAGACTACTTCCCAGGGAACAGAAGCGGAGTGCGATAGAGCGTGAAGCCTTTGCAGTGGTATGGGCTCTGAAGAAGTTGCGGCCATACCTGTTTGGCTCGCACTTCCTAGTTCAGACCGACCACAGACCCCTTCGGTGGCTGATGCAGATGAAGGGGGAGAATCCCAAGTTGCTAAGGTGGTCTATCTCCCTACAGGGAATGGACTTTCAGGTGGAACATCGGCCTGGAGTGGACCACGCCAATGCAGACGGTCTCTCAAGGTATTTCCGCCTTAGTGATGAGAACTCCCAAGGGGTTGGGTAGCTCTCCCCACTTTCAGCTGGGGGGGGACGCGTGTTAGACCTGTCAGCCCTTTGGGTGGTCCCTCCTCATTATTATTTATTTTGGCCCACTTCTGCCTTAAACCCTGTTATAATTTTTCCTTTTTGGGAACCACCAGACTTTTTAGTGTTGATGCAGGGTCAGGGAGCCATTTTCCCTACCCCTGAAACTTCTGTCTGAGGGCCTGAGACACAAAATGGTGGCCACCCATTGTCACCTGTGACATCACCAGAACCCACTGGAGGTTTCTAGAACCTTCTGTAACATTCTAGAACCCTGTGACAGTGGGAGGCAGTTTAGAATGTTGGGAGGCCATCTCAGTGGGGCAGTTGGCAACTGACTGGAGAAGAGAGAGGACAGATATAGAAGGAGGTTGGAGTAAGGCAGCAGGGGTGGAAACCAGTGCTTGGTGTGGGGTCCAGAAACCCACCCTTGATGCTAGTCCCTACTGACCAAGCCCAGCCTAAAGCCCTGTGTGGGACCAAGACCAGAAGAACCATCTTAAGGAACTGAACATTTGTTGTTCAGTGGTGTCCTCCTGGAGTCCTGACGTCGAGAAGCCTGGAGACCTGGGGCCTGAGGTAGGGAAGCGGCGCTGACAGAAAGCAGACGTCTTACCCGGAGCCGCCAGAGGTCGAGTGAGGGCGCCGACGGAGGTCGTGGAGAGGCGCCGGAGGTCGAGTGGAGATTCACCCGAGGTCGAGGTGAGGGCGCCGACGGAGGTCGTGGAGAGGCGCCGGAGGTCGAGTGGAGATTCACCCGAGGTCGAGGTGAGGCGTCGACGGGGGAGTGAAGTCCGCCCACCGGAGTCGCCGGAAACTGAGGTGAAGCGCGCCGGAGGTCGGGAGTGGAGATCGCACTCCGGAGGCACCCGGAAGCGGGGAGGCCGTGTCCCTGCGACGCCGGAAGGCGACATCGAGACGAAGCTGCCTCACGACATCGACACGGCGCCGAGCGGAGCCGATCATCGTGAAAAGGGCAGTAAGTGGTAGACGGGGCGTCTGAGGCCCCGTGGAGCCCTAAAAGACCATTCTAGGGGCTAGAGGGGTGTTAGAACCAGCCTGGGAGTGCCAGGGGTGAACTAAGACTGGTGCAGTGACATCTGTGAGGGGCTGTGTAGTTTGGGGGGCCAGATCTTTAGGTTACCCTGGTTCTGCCTCAGCTTAGGCCCCAGCCTTGACCAATCTAGGTGGGACACCCCCATGCCATCCAAATGACCACAAGCTGTGTATGGGCAAAGTAAGACCAAGTTACCTCATGAAAGTGATCTGATCTATACTGTCATTGATTGCTTTTCCTTATTTATTGAAGGTGCTTTATTTATTGTCTTCCACTAATTTATTCCTGCACTGTATTTATTGTCTGACTGTATTTATTTGCCGTCTGTATTTATTGCACATCTATTTATTCTTTGCTTAATGAGGACCTGAACCTATTTATTGAAATTCCAAAGTAGCATTGTTTATTTGACCTGCTCTTTTAAAGGAAAAACCTATTGTATTGTATTTATGTTATGAAACCTGCAACTAAGAGAAACTAAGATAAAGACATATATATTTTCAACTTGTCTTCCATAATTTTTACGGAGTAGTGTCGTTTTTGGAACGGATGAACGCATGGTTATTGTGAGGGTGTGACGTACGCTTAACACGGTGCCTGACCCCCAACCGCTCGAGCCAAGCTACCACTGTGCTGGGAACCTGGTGACTGCTAACCCGGTTGCCCGGTTTCCAACACAGACGAATCCGCATTTCTCTACCTATCAAGTAGGGATATTAACATCATGTATGCGAAATCGCCATCTATTTAGTGCTTGAATACAGCAGTCTGAAGTTGAAAGATGGGGAGCTAATTATGCACTGTGCCAGGAGGTGAAATAATTAATACAATGTGCAACATTTGAGTAACTTTCGATCTGTTTGAGCTTGGAACTATTTTAGTTTTTGTTGAAATCTGCAAATTAGGCAGCAGATAGTCAACTGTATGGCAAAGTGAATAATGTAAACAGTAATCATGCCAACATCTCTGCAGAAGCAAACGCCCACTATATCAGTGGCACAGCTTATATTGTACCATTATAAAAGTCTGTTCTTACTGAGTTAAAGGGACATTTTACTTTATTGAGCGGTAATCTAAGGTCAGTGTTAAGAGTGTAGTTAGGGTGTGCAATTTTCTTTTATGTTATATACTCATGAAGCCGTCACGTGATATCCCTAACTGCATATCCATTAATAGGAAGGTTTCTGGTTTATTTCATGCCCGAGCACGCTGGGCTTAATCAGGAGTCGTGCAAACCATGATATCCGTATTTCGATATGAATGGGTGAAAATCTGATGCATGGATGTGGAAACGAGTAGGTGACTTGACAGAAGGGCATATTCTAGTATGTATCGTCATTTATATTAACCAAAATCCATATTTTGAATTAAAAGTGCCTCTGACTGTCCGTTCATTGATATTAATTCCCCTGCTTGTAATTACTTTCGAAGTGAAATATAATCATTTAAAGCGATATGCAGCATATTTATTTTGGTTTTGCTGGTTCTTGTCTGGCATTTTCTATAATTTTATCAGAATACATTTACCAGGAATCCAGACTGCACAATGCATTACATAGTTTTTAGTCAATTCTACAGTAAAGTGCTTTAGTACTAATTCTGCTAATGTGTCCTTTTCTCTTACCTAGGTTGATGACTTCATGTTGGAGAAATCAGAAGAGACCTTTCCTTACAACCCACCTAGAACTAAAGAAGCCTACTTCTATCGCCAGGTTTTCGAGAAATATTATCCTGGGAATTCTGATTGGCTGAGCCATTACTGGATGCCAAAGTGGATTAATGCTACTGACCCTTCTGCTCGTACATTAAAACATTACAAGTCAGGTGCTACTGAATAGTGTTTTTGAAACCCCGCCCCCCAAAAAATCTGAAAGCATTTACATTGAATTGTAAAATATTTTAATAAACACTTTTCCATCAGTTTATTTCGAGAATGTCAGAAAATTAAACATCTAAGTTCTCTTATGTATTTATTGGTTGTTAATTAAACAAGAATTTGCTTTGATAATGGTAACTGATTTTGTGGTTAAAATGTGTTTTTGCCATTATTTTTATACATTCAACCTTCAGTCCCTTAAAATTGAAAATCCGAGTTAATCAGACCAATGAGTTTTGATTTAGTGACAGTGAACACAGGCGATGACAACAGTTGGCCATCAGGAAAAAATACTGAAGCATTGTTCTTTGGAGGTTTATGAGTAGAAGGAGTTTGCAACAACTGCTAAGGAGTTATGTGTCTCTTCCTTGAAAATATGCAGCCGAGTAGATCATCAGCAATTTCTAATACTTCTGTAGGATGCTTTGTTGTCCTTTATTTAGACATTAAGGGCCACATGTAGGTAATCCACAAATACCAAATTCTTAATACTGAATTTTACCGATTCGGTATTAAGAAATCGGTATTTCTTATGTAGGTAATGAATCGGTAAAACATACCGATTCCTTAATATTCTTTATTACCGAATCGGTAATACCGATTCGGTAATAAGGAATACCTACCCATTCATTCCTATGGGCTTGGAGGCCCATAGGAATGAATCTAAAGCCATTCTGTATTAGCGATTCGGTATTACCGAATCGGTAATACCTGGAGGTATTTCAAGGGTGCCAGGGTGTCCAAAGGACACCCTGTTGCACCCCTGAAATGTGCCTGTGTGCACATGTGGCTCACATACATGCCCTAAGGGCATGGATGTGTGCCACATGGCACTTAAAAAAAAATTCAAAAGTGCATTTTTAAAGGAATTCGTTAATTACCACCAACTTGACGTTGGTGGTATTTAACGAATTCTTAAAGCACATAAGCACTCTTTTATGTGCTTTCTACATTGCATTTACCGAATCTGTAAATACCGATTCGGTAAATACCGATTCGGTATTTACCGAATCATCTCCTACATTAGGAATGGCTAAATACCGGTCGGTAACCCTGAAACTTACCGAATTTCGGGGTTACCGACCGGTATTTAGCCACCTACATCTGGCCCATAGTTCTATGCGTTATGAAAAGATCAATGTAGGCAGAATAAATAACTTCAAGTTCTTTATTAAGTCATCTGAGTACAACGCCTCCAGTCTCGCCAGGGCAACAGTACCTTACATCTCACACAACTCCAACATTCTAAGCAAGCTCTTTCTCAGTGTTCTAAGGGGGCTACCACGTGGTAAAGATAACAGAGGAGGGAAACAGGTGAGGCCAAGGTTGATGCAATACAGTAATAATTATATCACATCTTCCCTCTATAACAAAAGAAAACAAAAAATTACTGAGGTGGATTGATGCTTGTTGGTGGACTCTGAACAAAAAATTGGGAAGAAGAAACCTGTTAATAAATGTTTGCAGTATGTCCATGACCGGCGAGGAAAGAAAAGAGCAAAACTAGCATACAGTTATATGGCATACCCAGTGAAAATACAACAGACCAAGGGTTGAACTAATTCCCATAGCACTTTGTGTGCCATCTAGGAGGATGGACTGACCTTTTACGTCTCTGGCTGGAATCCACTTTAATAGATTATTTTTTTTCTATTCTGGAACACTCTTTGGTAGGAAGCATGTTTCCTTGACATGTTAGCCTGTTCATGTTCCACCTACTTCCATTTTCTAAAATCACATTTTTTTTAACTTCCGTGATTTTCTCAGATTTGAGAAATTTAGCAAACGTGTTCTGACTTATATTAGGTTTTCTGACTAGAATTCACTGACCTACATTCTATTCAGGTTTTTTCACCCACCATTTCCTGTCATACCACTCTTTGTATTTAGCCTGATGCCGCTCCACCTTCTCATTCAGTATTTCCTTATTATTGGAAACCTCTCAGTTTTCAAATAACCAACTGGGAGATAATTTTGTCCCTGGTTTCCTGCCTCTCATCATCTCAAATGGAGATAACCTAGTGACACCATTGAGAGTGGTATGGTAAGACCACAACATATTCCTAACAGTTTGCACAATAGGTTTGGAAGAGGCCATGACTAACTGGATCATTTCTTTGATCATCCTATTGGCCCTATCCACCGTTCCATTGGCTTTTGGACAATGCAATGGGATTCAAACATACTTAAAGGACTTGTCAGTAAGAAAATTCATCATTTCATCTAAAACAAATTGAGCACCATTGTCGGGGATTAAGGTGCTAGGAATTTCTTCCGATGAATCTACCTCTGTAATGAAATTGATGAGAGTTTTGGTATTGATGGAATTTAGAATCCTGTTGGCTATCCAATGTGAATAATAATCAAGTAGTACTAAGATGTATTTGTTTTGTAACCCTCACACATGGGTCCTGCTATGTTTAAACCCAACTTGTCCCACGGGATGAGGGGCCCACTAATGGGAATCAAATGTGCCATGTGTGTGTTCTTGAATTTGTCCTTTTGACTGCAGGCATGACAATTCTTAACTTTTTCTTCCACCAATTGGTCTATGTAAGGGAACCAATAATGTGCTCTCACATTGTATCTTGTGAGATTCCCCCCTAAATGGCCCTCATCTGCTATGTTGGCAATGCTGCTATGTTGGCAATGCGTTCCCGTAAACCTTCTGCTGGTATGAATTTGCCTGGTCTTAAAATGTTATTCCCTTTTATGGACAATTCCTCCCTTACATTGCAAAAGGTTTGTAACTCCTCAGGTAAATCTTGGCTCATTTTGAGCCAACCCTCAATTATTGTTTGTCTTTCTGCTACCAGGACCTGATCCTTAACTAAGTGATCACTCCATTCTAACTTTAAAATGACTGGAATGGAAATTTCAAAAATGGTTCCCTCAAGATTTTTGGATTCTTCCTTAATATCTATTGGTAGTCTTGATAGGCAATCAACTGCACTGTTTCTCAAACCAGGAACATACACTACCTTGAAATTGTACTAATTTAGAAATTCCGGGGGTACTTTCTCTATTTTGTTTTTTTATAAAATAGGTACCAGAGGTTTGTGGTCTGTTCTCAACTCAAAAGGCAGACCCCAGAAATAAAATTAAAAGTGATTGAATGGCCCAGTAACATGGCAATACCTCTTTCTCCACAGTGGAGTAATTTGCCTCTGAGCTGACCAATGTGATGTCCGCAAATGTCACAATCCTTTCTTTGCCTTCATACCTCTGTGAAAGAGTGACTCCTAGACCTGTGTTACTTGCACCTGTGGTTAATATGGTTTCAAGATTGACCTCAAATTTACCTATGTATGGAGCGTTGATAATGGGACATTTTACATAAGTGAAAGTAGGGGTATACTCTTCCTCCCTTACAAATGGCACGCTTTTTTTTAACAAGTCCCTAATGAGATGGACATAAACTGATTTTTTTAATATACTTAGACTTGTACTCAGCCAAACCCAAAAATGATTTGACGTCATCTTTATTAGTCGGAATGGGTGCCTTGTGAACCGATTCTACCAAATCAACCTTGAGTTTAATACCTTTGTTAGAGATGGTGTGACCCAAGTCATCCACAGAGGGGACTACTATTTTGCACTTGCTTTCTTTTATGGTGAAACCAACTTTTTTCAATTTATCTAAGACTTCCCTTACTCAGTTATTGTGCTCCTCCTCACTAGAACCATATATTAGGATGTCCTATTGAAAATACATACTTTTCTTGAAAAATGGTGTGGTAAATGCAGTTAACAATTGTGAGTCCGGATGGAGAGCAACCTGGTGGTAAGCTTAGGATAGATCTAGAACACGGAAATACTTGGCTTCCTGTATGGTGCTGTACATTTCATGTATCCTGGGTAAGAGATGTCTGTTTACCCATATATTATCATTTAAAGTTCTTAGATCCACACACAGGTGAATATTTTTCCCTCCATCTTTGGTTGTTAAGATAATGGGGGCCAACAATTCCACGCTTTCTATTTCTTCAATGTCCCTTTGCTTAACTAACTTTTGCAGCTCTAGTTTTAATGTTTTTCTCATTATTAATGGTACTGATCTTGGCTTATGCACCACTAAAATAGCCTTTTCTTTTAATGTTATTTTTATGTATGAAATTGTACAAAAGACCCAAGTTGTCTGTAACCACCTCTTGAGATTCCTCAAATACGTTTTTCTCCACCAAGGATTGGTCAACAAAGAGTACTTGCTGTTTGGGTCTAGAGTTATTCCCAAATCCTTCTGATGTTTCCATTCCAAGAAGTTTGACCATTTTTGTGTCACATATATTTTTCCCACTGAAATGCGCATCCTCACCATTACCTCTAATGAAATAGGTTCCTTGTTGTACCTTCCTGGATGAACATCTGGGGCCTCTAGTTTGTACACATCAGCAGAAAAGAGTTTTTGAAAAGTATCATTGTCAATCAGCGTAAATGGTGCCCATGAGTCTACATAGGCTTTAATATCTACTACATCTAATTGAATGTCACACATGGGATAATGCATTTTTTCATCTTTAACTATGGGGTTGACCTAGAATATATATATATATATATATATATATACTCCACTTGTGCCTCGGTAAACCCACCACCGCCAAACCGAAGGGCGCGTCGGCGTTCCGGACCTCCGAGACTCGGTCCCAATATGCCACCAAATCCCACGAAAGGAGAGTCGACGCCGTGTCGTTCAGTTAATCCACTTTATTGTCAGCTGGTATTGTCAGACGCGTTTCGCCTGTCCCGCAGGCTTGTTCACTAACATGGCAGTAAAGTATTTCTTTCAATTTAACTGAAAACTATGCCGTGTCACGTGAAAACTACAAAGCAATTGAGGGTGAAAACAGACTCGTAGTCTAAAATACAATTAAGGCATTTTTTTCCCACAGAGCGTAAAACTTTATGCATTTTCGTTCAAAATTACGGTTGCAAGTGCAGTTAATGCAAATAGTCGCAAAATCCAAATTACCCCATATGTTACTATGCATTTTTATGCTTAATTTCAAGTCATTAAAGACATCAACAGAGTCCCTTGCTGTTATTGGTGTAAATTTGGAAGGTAACTTAAATTTTGTCGATTCACTGGTATTGATTTCAATTGCTTCAGTGACAGCCAAATGAGCAATTTTCCTACACGTATTCGGTAGAGTTTGAGTGGCTGGAGAGTATTCACTCATATCATTTTCCATTTGCAGTTCTTGCAGGTCAATCATTAAATTGAAATCACTCACAGCAAAGGTCTCTTCTCCATCACCCACAGTGTTTGTTGTAGGCTTGTCTGTAGCTGTGGGAGTGACTGCAAAAAACTTTTTCAGTTTCAGAGACCTTACAAATTTGAAAACGTCTACTCTCATGGTGGTATAGTCCATATCGATTTGCGGACAATAGGAGAGACCTAAACGTAAAATCTTTTCTTCCTCTTGAGAGAGACTAACGTTGGTTAGATTTACAATTGTCACGTTTTCTTCTTCATTCACTTGTTGTCTTTGAATTTGGGTTTCTCTCCTGATGCTGCATAATTTGGCGCCTTTGCGCCTCTTCTTCCTCTGCCTCTTGCCCTTTGAGGTCTGGAATTTAATAGGGGTCTTGGGCGTAGATTGAATCGTCTCTCTTCCCTTAAAAAATCAAATTCATCGATTACTGATGGAACTGTTGTTGGTCTTATACTGTGCGCACCCTCCTCAAGATCGGTGTCAATTTCCGAACTCTGTATGCTACTGAGATCCGATTGTTGAGCCTGTGTTTCTTGACTGCTCATATTCATCCTTTGTCTCCTCATATTTTCAAATTTTTTAGCGAAAGTGTAGATCTGACCCCGGTCATAGTCGATTTTGTCTCGTAGAAACTTCTGCGCCTTTCTCTCTTTGATAGTTGTTTCCAATTTGCTCAGACGATCTTTCATTTCATTCATGAATTTTATGATTGGTTCTTGTTCAATCTCTTTGCTGAGCATGTCTAAGATTTGTTGAATCTCTTCCATAATTTTCGCGCGGTCTATTTCCGCATACTTGATTAAGATTACTAACATTCTACTGGAGGACTCCTGGTTATTGTCAGCCCATTCCCTGAGCATATTCGGGTTAGGATCTTCATATGTGGGGGCCACCAGTATTCTCAGTCCCTGTGGAATTCTCTTGACTTCCAGGTACCGGTTGAGTGACTTCGTTTCCCACCATTTTGATAATTCTGCCCGCTTCAGCTTCTCCAATCGTTTCAAGCCAGATGTTACATCACTCAATTTAGTGTTTGCCGTTGTCGCCTCTGTCCTCTTGCTGTAACTAGGAACACTATCATTGAAAATTGACATCGCTGCTTCCTCACGTTCCTTAAGTTCAGCAGCTGACATGATTTAAATAATAAAAGCGTTTAGATTGATTAACGCTCTGAACTCACCGCCAGTCACCGCAATCGGCCAATACCTGCGGTATGTACAGTTCCACTGGCTTTCCCTTCTCCCCAGTTCCGTATAGACAAGCGCTTACCTTAATGCCGTCTACGTACTCCACGGGTCCTCCGACTCGGCGGTGTGCGCAGATAGGCTTTCAGGCAGTTACACGCCAATCTATCAGGTTACGTTGCCGCTTTCCTGCATCCACGACTGGGGGGGTTGGTGGTATCAAACACACTCCACTTGTGCCTCGGTAAACCCACCACCGCCAAACCGAAGGGCGCGTCGGCGTTCCGGACTTCCGAGACTCGGTCCCAATATGCCACCAAATCCCACGAAAGGAGAGTCGACGCCGTGTCGTTCAGTTAATCCACTTTATTGTCAGCTGGTAATGTCAGACGCGTTTCGCCTGTCCCGCAGGCTTGCTCACTAACATTGCAGTAAAGTTTTTCTTTCAATTTAACTGAAAACTATGCCGTGTCACGTGAAAACTACAAAGCAATTGAGGGTGAAAACAGACTCGTAGTCTAAAATACAATTAAGGCATTTTTTTCCCACAGAGCGTAAAACTTTATGCATTTTCGTTCAAAATTACGTTTGCAAGTGCAGTTAATGCAAATATTTGCAAAATCCAAATTACCCCATATGTTACTATGCATTTTTATGCTTAATTTCAAACTACATAGTTTTCAAATTTATTTAACCATGAGCAAGCAGTTCGAGCTATGTTAATCATGATAATTATTATATTGTCTTTCGAATCTAGCCCTAGTGGGCTAAAATTGTCTATAACCTTAATTTCATTAGCAATATCTTGAAACGGTCAAGTGACCAAAGAACAAATACTTTCCTTGCCGTGCCCAACATTTGGTTTAAATGAAAACAAACACTAAAATACATACCTCCAGTTACATCCCGGGCTTTACTAAGAAAGAACAGAAAATCAAAGGTCAATTTTCCTGCAAAACTGAATTTGCTGTCTACGTGCTTCAGTGCCCTTGTAGCCTCAAGTACGTAGGCAGCACGATTCTTCAAGTTCACAAGCGAGTGTTGCAGCACATACGAGCTATTAAAAATGCGGATAAAACTTATCCAGTTGCTCGACATTTTGCAAGTTGTCACAGAAGCGATGCTAAAGGGTTGTCATACTTTGTTATTGACGCTGTACCAGTGAACAGCAGGGGAGGTGATCGCCAAAAAATGTTACGTAAGCTGGAATCCAGCTACATTATCAAATTGAATACAAAAACCCCGATGGGGTTGAATATGGAAGAAGATCTCCATACATACCTGTAATTATCCTCACGACCATGTTTTTAACTGTCTTATTTCGTTTACACCATAAGCAAGAGGGCAACAATGAACAATTAACAGGCATTGTGATGAGTTGTCACGTAAACAATTCTTTTTTCCTTTTTCCCGTTTTCCCCGATAGTGAATGGGTTAATAGCCCACTGGGGCTGTAGCCGTATGTATTTTAGTGTTTGTTTTCATTTAAACCAAATGTTGGGCACGGCAATGAAAGTATTTGTTCTTTGGTCACTTGACCGTTTCAAGATATTGCTAATGAAATTAAGGTTATAGACAATTTTAGCCCACTAGGGCTAGATTAGAAAGACAATGTAATATTTATCATGATTAACATAGCTCGAACTGCTTGCTCATGGTTAAATAAATTTGAAAACTATGTAGTTTGAAATTAAGCATAAAAATGCATAGTAACATATGGGGTAATTTGGATTTTGCAACTATTTGCATTAACTGCACTTGCAAACGTAATTTTGAACGAAAATGCATAAAGTTTTACGCTCTGTGGGAAAAAAATGCCTTAATTGTATTTTAGACTACGAGTCTGTTTTCACCCTCAATTGCTTTGTAGTTTTCACGTGACACGGCATAGTTTTCAGTTAAATTGAAAGAAAAACTTTACTGCAATGTTAGTGAGCAAGCCTGCGGGACAGGCGAAACGCGTCTGACATTACCAGCTGACAATAAAGTGGATTAACTGAACGACACGGCGTCGACTCTCCTTTCGTGGGATTTGGTGGCATATATATATATATATATATATAGATAGATATTCTTTTTTCCCTTCTGTTTTGCTTTCTGCATCAGAGACAACATGAACATTTTCACCTAGGGATTTACATACCGTAGCAAAATAGCCTCTTTATTGCATTTTCTACATGTGACCCCACGTGCAGGACACCCTAAACTATTGGCTAAATGATTGTGATTGCCACGTCTAAAACGCCTTAGATTGTCATTATTATGGTTAGGGCTTAAACTTGTTTTGCCATTAATACTACACACCATATCATCATCAGTAAGATGTTTGACCTCCTCACACTCTTTATATGAATCATTTGATAATCTAATTTCCTTAATACATACAGCTGTATATTCTATCCCATTTGCCATGCGAATGGGCTTGGATAGATCTAGATTTTGTGTAAGAGGTTTCTCTTGTATTTTTTGGTCATTGGTACAACAGATCAGTTGATCCATGATCAACAATCTGTCAGTGCCCCAAATTCACACATGGTCATCATACCTCTGAGTACTGCAACATATGTAGACACCTTTTTACCCTTTTTTGTACTCTGTTAAAGAATTTGTGCCTCTCGAGAACAAAATTGATTCTCTCTTTATAATGAGTTTTTAGCTTTCTTAATGTATATTGATAAACATCTCCCTCTGTGTCTTCCTCTACACTAGTTTCATTGGATTCTCTTTCTGCAGTGTCTTCATATTCTTTTTTCCCCTTGTAAGCCTAGATTATGTACAATATGTGTCATGTACGTACTGATGAAAAATGGCCACCCCTTATGGCTAATATATATAATTTGAAAACCTTCAGCCACCATTCCCAGGGTATATCAGGTTCCCCAGAGTCATTTAGGAATGGAGGGGGCTGATTCATGCTCCTAGCTACCGTAGTGAAGTGTGAATTCACTCAGTAATAATGCTAACGATAGATTAAGGTATGTGTGCTCAAATGTATACAGTACGCATAGTTAAATTAACACTTGTTTGCAACAGAAAGGCTTCAAAGAATAAAAATTACTCCTTATACCCTAGGTTTTACACAAATTTGCTTCTACTTCTCCCCTTTCTATGTTTGTTTTTTATTGCAGACTTCAGTCCTCCTTTTATGGCTCTTCCTGGGTGCGGGACTTTCTCCTATGCTTAGAAGTGGAAACTGCACTTGCACCAGAACAGTTGTCAATCCCCACCGAAAGATGGTGCAAGACTGAGTAATTCCAGCAACACGGGTTCAGTTCAAATCGCCCCACTACTGTCACAGAGTCAATCTAGAGCTCAAATCACCTCACAATGCCACATTTGTAAAGGGAAGAAAGCTGCTTTTAAGAATGCCACAGCAGCGATGTCTAGATGCGCTCGCCTCTTCAGAACACTGCCTCAACTGTCTGCTAACACTTAGCATGTGCTGGAACATTCAACACTGCCTTTCAGAGTCACTACTGTTTCTCCTTTCAAGAATTTCCTCTACGCACCTCAATAAACGCTAAATAGGTAGCCAACACTTTAAAATAGACCAACACCAGCCCCTTCACTGTAGGCAACTGTGGAGAAGAATCCTCAGCACCCACCTTCACAAGGTTCTTGCAGGTGATCCACTATCAGGCTGCCCTTGCGGACTTGGTCTTAATGAGTATCTCACAGCAGCGCTTCAAAAAGAGGTCCAAATGCAATTGATTGACTCCACTGGCAGGCTCATTGGATGCAAAAAAAGAGTCTTTAGCACTGCCCGTTTAATATGACAACATTAATAAAGTGCTGCCTTAAATAAGTCCTAGAGTCTTAATGTTGGTGAAATAACGCCAGACCGATAAGGCCCACACCCTGTAGATTGTTAGCTGGGTTCTTTGTTTTCCTTCAAAGTTGCGTAATCTGGTTCCTTTGCGTCTGCTGCACAGTTTTCGCTCTGTTCAGATGAAGTCGTATTAGGTCTTCACTCCCTGTATTTTGTATTGTAAATCATAGGGGTGGAGACGTCTTGCTGTCCCCTGCTCAATATTCCATCGTCATATGAAAAGATGTACGTAGACAGAATAACTTCAAGTCCTTTATTAAGTCTTCTAAGTGAACTCCAGTGTTGCCAGGGGAGCAGTACCTCACATTTCACACAACTCCTACATTCTAAACAAGCTCTTTCTCAGTGTTCTAAGGAGGATACCACTTGGTAAAGCTAGCGAAGGGGGGAAACAGGTGAAGCCAAGGTTGTGCAATACAATGATAATTATAAGACCTTGTATTCTGAGTACTGCAATGCTTCCTTGGCCCCTTACAGAGTTCAGGAATAGTACGGTTCCTTCTCTGCCCCACCATACAAAGTATTCAAATCTTCTAGAGAACAATGGTAAAGGGGAGGAGATAGATGGATGTTGGGAAATCCTTGATACGTGCTCTGAAAATTAGTAAAAGGGACCAGAACAAAATTTTTGAAAGAGAAAGGTACAGACTACAGGGCCAACAAAAATGGCTGAATCACCATTTCGTAATCACTGGAAATTCCTCTGCATCGTTTTGTGCAATTGTTTTCAGCTCATCTGTGTCTTCAGCTCTCAAGCTACGTCTTCCAGAGGAGGACTAATAATCCTGAGTTATAAAATACTTGAATCGTGCTACCCAGAGGAATTTTCAATTATTGAGATTTATTTGCGCAAGCATTTCAACTCATGAATGTTTAGATATCACAGTTAATCTTCCTAAGTGTGAGGAGAATACCCAGACATTGGTTCCAGATTCTTTGTTCCGGATATACTATTCCCATTCACAAATACAAATGTACAGTTTGCACACTGATTTGTATGCGAATGTGAATGCAATTTGCAATGCTACTTGTGTTCTAATAGGTCACATCTCATAATGTACATTTACAAGGGGTAAAAAAAAATCTGCTTAAGAATATTAGGCAGGCCGCAATTTGCCATCCCCCGTGTTTGGCTGTATATGCGGGGATCCGCAAGGGACAGCAGACCTCTACCCCTTCATTTGCATTCTACCAAAAACTTTTTTTTTTTTTAAAGCAGTTCATTAAAGCAACCAGTTCTGCTTAAAAAACAAAAAAAGTTTCCTGTTTAGCAAGACATCAGGCACAGCCTTCAGGGCTCCCCTTAAAGGCAGATAGCTAACCCTGAGGCCTCCATTATGGTTATGGTTCCCAAATGGGAAGAGGTCCGATGAGGACAGCTTGAGGACAGCTTCACCTTAGCGAATCAGATCTCACCCCTTTTAAGGTGTCAGCATCTGATTTATGGTGTGCGACCACAATTGATAAATTGTTCTTCCAATCAAAAATAGAAGGGGTCGCCCCTTTCATCCCTACTCCTAGTTGCCCTTTTACAAGTCAATAAGACTTTTCAGACTTGTGAAAGAGCTTTTGTAAATAGGAAAGATGTATTTGATTTTGCAAGTTGCAGGTTTTGTGACCACAACATTTCTAGGAACTTCAAGCACTTAGTGCATCAGGATGATGTGGTACCAAAATATTCAAGTCTAAATTTATAACATTTTGCACAATGCAACACAGCAAGGGAAGTTGCTGTGCTGCATTGCATCAAAGTGGGAGAACAGAATCATGCCATATCTTCTAATATATGGTGCAGTCCTGCTGTCTCGTAGTGCTGGTGAACTTGTGGCTGCCTAGAGCCAATGCAGGCACACTTGTGCCACGATGCAAGGGTGCTTGTGTTGTTGTCAAAATAGTTTTTGTTCAGAAAGGAATACTTTACTGCACAAAAACTATTAGAGGATTATTACTGTTTGTTGGTGTGCTGCAGGAAGTGTAGCACGCATAAAAAGAGTAAGTAGCTAGGATTAGTAAATATATTTCTCCTCATTGTGCCAGCCTCAGGTAGGGGCACCACTCTGGTGCAACTGCAAACCCATGTTTACTGACTTTTAGTAAAGATGGGTTTGCAACAGAATATATGGGTGGATGAACGGGAATGCCTATGCTTCACTCATGTAATGCCTCCCCGAAGCTTGGCGGCATTATCCTGCATTAATCCTGCTCATTATATATTACTCCTGCCTTTTGCAGCCTGCCGCTGATCACCCACCTCATCCGCCACCTCTGGTGTGAAATCTGGGGCTCTCCGACCCTGTCCAGTTACTCCTGAGCCGGACTCTTCCCTTCCCGGGCAGTTACTGCCATAGCACGAGACCCGGGGATCCCACGTGGCGCTGGGCCTCTCTTCCCGGTGTGGGGCTCCAGCCCGACCCGTTCTGCTGAGCTCCCTGCCGTCCTCCCGCAGTGGCTGCAGAGTTGCAGGCGACCCCCAACGAGGACTGAAAGCGGGGGCAATAAAAACCTTTGAGATGGCAACACCTTGACCGCGATCCCAGCTGCCCGCTGAAGTCATGAGAGGTACGTGAGTGCGACTACTCATCCACGCCAGTTGGACTATCTGCTCCACTTACCACCACCTTGTTGAGGAGCCCGCCCGTTCACATCTGCTGCCCTCGGAGACCTTCATCGTTCCTTGTTATAGCGGGTAGCCGCGAGTGAGCCTTCCCGCTGCGCGTTGTAACGCAGCCTTGTTTCACCTATGCAGCGTATTGGCCATTGCTTCCCAAGGCATCCAGGGCCCCTGAGAATATGCGGAGATCCCTTACCAGGCCTGTCAAGACTCATCATCCCGCCAAACTCGGAGGCCTGTGACTTACATATAGCGCGGTGCTGCGTTGCGGCCTGCAACCTGCTCAGCCTCTCGGTCTCATACGGCAGGCATGTCTCCCAGGTGGACACCCTCGGGAGGTTGTTGATATGTTCTGGCGCATACTGGTGACCGCGGCAGCGTGACCCATCTTTCTCCACCATACCCAGGACTGGTCCTCTAGCCGATTGGGATCACTATCCTTGCATTAAGAAAATCACGTTCCGGCCATCTTTGTGGGTATGAAACATCCCTCTTGTTCTACATGAGTAGTGCCCAACTTTGGACATACATGCTTACAGATTACGGCGGGCTTTTTGCGCTACGCACCACTGTGGCCTACGATCTGCTCTGATTTCTACACCTACCCGGACTGTGCAATATACTTGCTGGGATCCTCAGCCACTGATCGGCACATACCGGCTCATATTGACTGACACTGCAACGGGGGCCATTTGACGTTCCCTGCATCGGGGCTCCCGCTGTGGACAATTGGTTGCACGCCACGCCGACATTGAAGGGGTATCTTTCGGAACTGCTGGCACTGTTGCACATCTGCCCTCTACCCCTCCCTGCAGTGATGGGGAAACCGGATGGCCGCCAGCCCAAGCTTGTCTTCGATGCCAAAAAGACTTGTGCGTGCTCGGACTCAGGTGAACCCAGCCAACCCGACGACGAACATACGCCAAATGATGAAGTAAAAACACTGCTGCAACAAACCTTAACAGGCCTTTCCAATAAAATGGACTCCATGAACAGCCGCTTAGGATTCCTTGTTCAAAAAGTTGACAAGCATGATGTGCAAATTAAGGAAGTGGAAAAACGCATCTCTTTTCTCCATTCTGCAAACGGTTGATCCCCAACTGGCTCTAGTGGCTGTTTTTTTAGACACCACGAAGGCCTTTGACTCCGTGGAGTGGGACTACCTTTTCACCATCCTCCAATGCATGGGGTTACCCGTTGGTTTTTAGCGTGGATACGCCTCCTGTATGCCTCTCCTACGGCACGAGTTCTGATCAATGGCCATACCTCCCCCCCATTTCTTCTCACTCGTGGTACTCGGCAGGGCTGCCCTCTCTCTCCCCTCCTTTTCGCCCTCACCATAGAACCGCTGGCTGCAAAAATCAGGCATCATCATCAAGAAAAGGCCCTTTGTTGCTTCTTTTGCCCGATCCTCATTTCCCTGTATGCTGACAATGTTATCCTTTATGTCAAAGACCCTCAGCAGAACCTCAACCCGCTCCTCCACGAGTTCATTAGATTCGGAGGACTCTCTGGCATCCATATCAATTGGGCCAAATTTCAACTTTTTCCACTCACAGCATCTGTGGTATGATTCCCCACAGACTGCCCCATAGAATAGTGCGATCCCGAGGTGAGGTACCTGGGTATACATGTCACAATCGATCGTGCAGAGTCAATGAGGCTCCACTATGGGCGTACACTGGCGAATATCACCAGCAGCATCTCTGGCTGGAATGCTCTCCCCCTCACTTTGGCAGGTCGAATCTCGCTCATAAAAATAGTCATCCTCTCCAAGCTTCTATATTTGTTTTTAAATATCCAAAATGATCCGGGCAGGCATTTCTTCCAACTTTGCTCGGAGATCATCAGAGTGGTGTGGGGTGGTAAGCAACCACGCTTGCAGTGGGATACACTTACACGGCCATATTCCCAGGGGGGATTTGATGTTCCTGATTTAGAACTGTACTATATCTGTGCCCAAGCACACTATGCTCACTATTGGTTCCACCCTCCCAGATATACACCTCACCTGGCAACTGAACACTGGCTGTCGGACCCCATCCCGCTGGACGGGGTTATTTTGACTACACAGTTTTTGTACTGGACAGTGGTATTGTTAATAGATAATAGGCGCTTATGGTAGGTTCACCTGGTATCTGTGGGGTTTAGATTAGTTACGGTGCTCAAGGGTTGGAGAGAACCACCAGCCTCCCCTAGTTATTGTGGCAGAAGCAACAAAAAATCTTAATTGAGTAACCCAAGCACACGCAGAATTTCAGTTTACAAGGTTAATAAGTAAATTATACATGAAACATAATGAGTCAATCTTTGTTGCTTTCTTGTGTTTTCCTTCTCTTTAATACTCTCGTTCTTACAGTAGTTCCCTAGCCAACACGTGTTTCGTCGCCTTCGTAAGATCGTACATGCGACTTGTTCACGGCTAGGTTAAAATTGATATGATATTTCGACATTAATCCATTGATATTGTAAGTGTCGCAAACATTTGTTATCATTAGCTAACAAATGTGCTCCCAGGGTAGGTGGAGACGCATTGTGCTACTTAGTGTGGTCATATCACATGATTTCGTAATACATTCATGCTAAGTGTACAGATCTTCAAATAAAATTGGTTGTAACCTTATCCTTTGTGATGATATAAATCCAAACGAGCATCATTTTTTTAGCGAGTGAACAGTGCACGTGAAATGATATATTATGTGGAAGGAGGTAATTTATACGTGATGTGTTCACTCATTTCATTAGGTATGTATAGTCTCTAACAACCGAAATCCCAGTGGCAACCAGAAAGTGAAAATCTAAGAAATAAACTAGTAAGTAGAGGAAAGAGATCTTTTACACTATTTGATAGATTGAAAGAATTCAGTTGTGCAGAGTCACTAACCTGAACACTGTCTTTATATTGTGTTCTGCAAAGGTATATAAGAAGGAGAAAAAAAAGGGCACAATACTGAATAAATATATGTCCAGGATAAAGAGTTAGAATCAGGGTTGTCAATAAATGACAGTACGTTAAGTCAAACCTTGGTGTAATACGTACATCGAGTGTGACGATAATTCCAGGTCACACTATCATGTGGCGAGAGGGGCGGGCCCTAGTAAGGGTTGCACTTCAACTCTAGGCCGATATCTGTTTCTAAAGTATTCAATCCCAATCTATTTATGAAAAAGACAAAAATAGTGTCTTTGCTTTAGTAAAATCTCGTATACATCGATCAAAGTAATTAAAAGTACTTTATTCGTTACGAGCTATTCTGACACTACTCTCGTCTTGTACAGCTTGGTTAAAATTGTAATTCTTTACCTCTGGGTGTGTAAATCGTAGCTGGGGGGTAACCGCTTCCTCCTCGCGCCTGGCTCCAAAATACGAGTGCCGGCATAAGCGTTGCTATGTGATTTTGTTGGTATCACGTGATCGGGGATAAGTCACGCGAACGTATCCAACAAAACCACAACGAAAGGCGCCATATATGAGTGGAGTCTAAGGTCTCCGGTATATATAGAGAAGAACTCCGATATGATAAGAGTTTGGGACGTATAATGTTTGTACAGGTTAGACTGATATGTAAAAATCCCCCATAAATTAAGTTAACAATATTAGTAAATGAAACGGTATTTGTCTTTACCTAGTATTCACTTCTTTTAACACCCTCATTAGAGGGATAAGTCATGTGAAGTAAAGCGGTGCAACAAGCGTTAGTAAACGTCACGATCGCTCATAGAAACATGTATGTCTTCAGTATAACCCTTCGGGCTCGAAGGCAGCCATATTGGAACGGGGTCCAGTCTACTAAGACGACATGGAGAAAAAACAAAAAAAGGGATAACTTTATTTCAAACCCCTGTGAACAAAATGTGAAAGCAAGTGGGACATAAAAGCCTATTTTTGTTCGTGGTTGCACCATATTAGTAGTGAGCCAAGTATGTGCAGAGATATCGGGTACTCTTATGATTATTCATTAATCATAATGTGGCTCTTCAATAAAAAATAAACGTACTGCCAAAAAAGAAAAGAACCACATCTATTCCTATAACGGTAACTCATGATATATAGAGACTACACATACCAGTCTATGTGTAGTCTAGCGCAGAGTTACCGTTATAGGAATAGATTTGGTTCTTTTCTTTTGCAACCACGAGCAAAAATAGGCTTATATGTCCCACTTGCTTTCACATTTTGTTCACAGGGGTTTGAAATAAAGTAATCCCTTTTTTTGTTTTTTCTCCATGTCGTCTTCGTAGACTGGACCCCGTTCCAATATGGCTGCCTTCGAGCCCGAACGGTTATACTGAAATCATACATGTATCTATGGGCGATCGTGACGTTTACTAACGCTTGTTGCACCGCTTTACTTCACATGACTTATCCCTCTAATGAGGGTGTTATAAGAAGTGAATATTAGGTACAGACAAATACCGTTTCATTTACTAATATTGTTAACTTAATTTATGGGGGATTTTTACATATCAGTCTAACCTGTACAAACATTATACGTCCCAAACTCTTATCATATCGGAGTTCTTCTCTATATATACCAGAGACCTTAGACTCCACTCATATATGGCGCCTTTCGTTGTGGTTTTGTTGGATACGTTCGCGTGACTTATCCCCGATCACGTGACACCGTGATACCAACAAAATCACATAGCAACGCTTATGCCGGCACTCGTATTTGGAGCCAGGCGCGAGGAGGAAGCGGTTCCCCCCCAGCTACGATTTACACACCCAGAGGTAAAGAATTACAATTTAAACCGAGCTGTACAAGACAAGAGTAGTGTCAGAATAGCTTGTAACGAATAAAGTACTTTTATTTACTTTGGTCGATGTATACGAGATTTTACTGAAGCAAAGACACTATTTTTGTCTTTTTCATAAATAGATTGGGATTGAATACTTTAGAAACAGATATCGGCCTAGAATTGAAGTGCAACCCTTACTAGGGCCCGCCCCTCTCGCCACATGATAATGTGACCTGGAATTATCGTCACACTCGATGTGCGTATTACACCAAGGTTTGACTTAACGTACTGTCATTTATTGACAACCCTGATTCTAACTCTTTATCCTGGACATATATTTATTCAGTATTGTGCCCTTTTTTTTCTCCTTCTTATATACCTTTGCAGAACACAATATAAAGACAGTGTTCAGGTTAGTGACTCTGCAGAACTGAATTCTTTCAATCTATCAAATAGTGTAAAAGATCTCTTTCCTCTACTTACTAGTTTATTTCTTAGATTTTCACTTTCTGGTTGCCACTGGGATTTCGGTTGTTAGAGACTATACATACCGAATGAAATGAGTGAACACATCACGTATAAATTACCTCCTTCCACATAATCTATCATTTCACGTGCACTGTTCACCCGCTAAAAAAATTATGCTCGTTTGGATTTATATCATCACAAAGGATAAGGTTACAACCAATTTTATTTGAAGATCTGTACACCTAGCATGAATGTATTACGAAATCATGTGATATGACCACACTAAGTAGCACAATGCGTCTCCACCTACCCTGGGAGCACATTTGTTAGCTAATGATAACAAATGTTTGCGACACTTATAATATCAATGGATTAATGTCGAAATATCATATCAATTTTTACCTAGCCGTGAACAAGTCGCATGTACCATCTTACGAAGGCGACGAAACACGTGTTGGCTTGGGAACTACTGTAAGAACGAGAGTATTAAAGAGAAGGAAAACACAAGAAAGAAACAAAGATTGACTCATTATGTTTCATGTATAATTTACTTATTAACCTTGTAAACTGAAATTCTGCGTGTGCTTGGGTTACTCAATTATTATATTGACTACACCCTCGCCCCGTGCATCTTGCCGGACTTCTGTAGATTGTACGGTCGCGGCATGGTGCCACATTGCTCGCCACTTACAAGCCCCCATTTTATACTCCCCACTGCTCCAACTCACATACCACCCAAAGATGCCAGTCCTGCAGGAAGGGGTTTTTAACAAAACTAAAATCAAACATAACATTCATCACTGGGGTGACCTGTATGCCGCTGGCACGTACCGCGCCAGGCAGCAGCTCTACAAGGATAAACAGCCCTCTCCCATGGACATCTTCCTCTACATCCGCCTGCAACAGGGTTTTAAGGAATACACAACCTCATATCCACAAGAACCCCCAGTAGTCGCTCCCTTCCACCATGTACTACGTGCTAGCACTGCGTCCCACTTAGTATCTACACTCTATCACAGCATTTACACAGAAAAGGTATACCCCCCTTGTCAATCACGGGAGAAATGGGCAGCTGATATCGGACAAGAGGTCACTGACCAACAGTGGCTGGATTGCTGTAAACAGATGGAGCCAGTCTCTTCCAGCAGTCAGTTGCGTGTAACTCATTACAAGTTCCTACACCGTCTTTACTATACTCCCGCTAAGGCTACACAAATACAAATTACGCGAAACAAACCAATGTGATAGGTGTAGGGCTGAATCCGCCGGCTTTCTTTACCTTGCATGGGATTGCAGTTCAATCTTCACCTATTGGCAACAGGTGTTCACCGCTTTAGAGTTGATGACCTCATTGCAAATCCCCATGTCCCCGCTTACTGCATTGCTTGGGTACACAGAAGAGATACCGGCAACGCACCGTAAGTTTGTCTCATTTACTCTCTTGCTGGCCAGGCGGCGTGTGGCCTGTAGATGGGGCCGTGGACGTGCACCTAAATTTAAGGATTGGATTAGTGATATGGCACTCTGGCAAGACCAAACGTGCTCTTTTGCTGAATTGCTCCCGCTTTCATCCCGTCCCCGAGACATTTGGGGCCCATTTACATCCTATCTCCTTGAATACCCTGTGCAGACTTCTCATGAGCCTTAGATATCCTCCCCAAAGTCCATTTTAGGCTCTATACAAATGGTCTATGTTTGATAATTCTTACTTTGATAATCTGGTTTACTGCCTAATTACCTTACATGGCTATATCTTTGTGTCTGTATATGGGGTATGGCTGTGAAGTACAAATTCAATACCTGTTGTTTGTTTCGGGGAAAATGTGTGGCAATCTCAGAAATTCCATGGTCACTGTTGTGCATATACAGATGTCTGTAATCTTAAATGTCATGCTGATGTGTGCATTCTCATTGATTATGATTGTGATTACTCTGCTTGTTACTTTGAAAAACTCTCAATAAACAAATTTCAAAAATGAAAAATGGAGAAAAAAAAAGCTTTGCGTGGGCTAATAAATACTAAAGTAGACTTTGCATTGGGCTACACCAAGAAAGTAGCACAATCCGATACAAAATCTTAGTAAATCCTGCCCCGAGTTTTAAAGAATATTGATGTGCACTACATCGCCAAGGTAAGTTGATTTGAATTTAGAATCTTAAATCTAAACTTCCCTAATTACTATTACCTTGATGAAATAGTGCAAGTCGTTATTTTGGAGCCTACGTATATGCAGGTTGATTTTTCTGGACGATATTTTGGCATACAATTTAAAGGAGTAAAACTGCACCTCACCAGCTGCATCCCTTCTTCCTTCAATCTTGTATGTTTCCCTGAATCTCGGGTGCCCCATGCAGAGTGGAATAGTCTCCCTCGGAAGTAAAGCGAAGGTTGTTAATTTCTCAAATTAGAATGTGCACAGTACAGTCTAACGCTTCATGGCGTTTTTCAATAGGCAGGATTTTTGTCATGACTACCACTGCTGACCTAGAGTTTAAAGATGTTTCAACGTGTGTTCCTTTATTTTGACCTTGGCAATCTTGAGTTTTGGCCAGGAACTTTGGGGCAGATTTACAAGAACGGGCGAATCCCTGCATATTAGGAGGGATGCGCCAGTTAACTTGCGTGACGCAAAAATAGCCTTGTGCCACCATGGATGCGCCGCATTTGCAATGTGGCGCACTGTGGCGCAAGAATAGACAGATGCGTGACGCATCTTGTCGGCATAAGGGCAGTGCATTGCTGGAGTCGTGTCGCAAGTACGATGCAACTCCAGCAATGGTTAGGAATGCCTATTCCCAACATGCTGCGTCACTCCTTACGTCTGTTTCAAGCTGGCGCAAGGTTTTGACGCAGTGGCGTCGTAAAAGTAACTCAGTGAAATCTTGTAGATTTCACTGCGCACTTTTACGAGGCTTCCTTGCGATGGAACGCCCACCCTGCATACATTATACCTGACGCAGGTATAATGTAGCGCAGGGCTTTACAATGTGACACATCTCCTTAGATGCGTCACATTGTAAATATGTCGCATAGTGGTGCATTGTTTACGACGCCGCTGCGTCACAGAAGTGACGCAACGGCGACGTAAAGTCGGTGCAAGGGGCTTGTAAATCTGCCCCTTCATGTTTTTCGTTCGTGCTACAATACATAAGGTCCCAAGTATATTTCCTCTTCGGGAAAAGTAGAGCTCGTGGCTTCCTAATGTAATTGAATGCTAAACTGTTCTCTTTCATTCCGAGCGTGACTCAGCTTTTCTAAGAAAGGAGAAATCCTGCACATCGCACTTGAAACAATATCTCACGAACTTGCAAGCTTTAGAAACTTAATCAAATGGATTGGAGATGGCATGAGTCAACGTTCCCGTAAGTGAAAGATGGAATGACTTAATAATGAAAGTGAAAGATAGAAGGACTGTGTGAAATAACCAGACAATAGTAAACGTCCACTCCTGGACCATATGACTGTTCTGAAGCAAAGTTTAATATTTGGAATTTCGGAAACAGTGGAGGGAAACAACCCGTTGTCTTTCTTTGGGACTTTATACCTAAATAGCTAAGTATGGGAATCTGCCTTCAGTTACAAATGCAGTCGACATACAGGATGTAATTTGGCAAGAGATTACTAAAATTTCAAACAGCATACACTTTACAACCACGAGTTGCATTTGTTACGCCAATAGCAGCTCCGTGCCCATGCAGCAGCCCAGTAAATGTCATGTATACAGTCACCTACGTTTATTTCCTGAGTCTAGGTGTCTAATAAAAACGAAAACAAAAGGTACAGAGAGAAAAGGTAAACAGCAATACAAATAAAGTGGATGAATTTGAGGTATGAAGGGGCCCCGGGCAGGGCACCTCACCTGTGCAGCTTAAGAATATAGAACTACCTGAAAGCATCCAAATAGTCCACCATTCCGGTTTGCTTGGCCTAAGACAACTAACCCCTGGCCTTTCGACCACCCTTTGTGCTTGGGGCTAGATGTAGTCATTACCTATTCTGAACATTCACCCTGATTCGTGTACTAGGACGCCATATGCCAATCACACATGCTAGGCATATTTCGGAAGGCTTTCTACAAGAGAAACCTCTTATAGGGCAGTGTATGGTGACAAGTACTCCTACCAAATGCCTCACCACGAGCTATTCACCACCCAGCACCCAGAGTGCGTGATTGTCTCGCACCAGTCCCTGGTCACTGCCTCTGTGCTGCTCATACCCTGAGAGAATTTCTTCTCAGGTGTCGGTTTCCACCCTGATCTCTGACGCTTCAATTCTTGGAATCAATCGAAGCACTCATTGACCAGTCTGGTCTTTCGATGTATCCTGGGTTCATCTTCCCTCCTGATTCGATATTCATCTTATTTGATGCGGCGTTTTCCCATCACTGGCATCCAGATAGTCTAGTGGCAGAATGACTGTTTGGGTGCTAGTGCTGGGGACACGCCCCTTACGGATACGAGTATCGAATCAGGAGGGAAGACGAACCCAGTGCTTCGATTAATTCCAAGAAACATAATTAATGAGCCCTGAAGAAGTCTTATGTAAGAGATGGAATGCATTGACAATTTTATGGCTACTTTTGAAGAATTAGTTTGAAGAAAAGAGAGAATATGTGAATAAATGGAATATTGATAGAAAAATAAAATGGAGTCTGTGCATTAAATTCGAATCAAGGCTTAAGGCGGAATTTGGTGACATAGCCAAAGATATTGGTTAAATATATAACTTGGTGCGTGCTGATCATTTGTTCTGATCTAGGTGAGAAATCCTTGCTTCAGTAGCTGGAGCCACCTCCCTACTCACCTCCATCTGGATTAATGTTATTGTCTTGTTACCTTTCTTTAGAACCTGGTCAGCCTTCACCAAGACCTACTCGTGGGGAGTGACCTCAGTGATTCTTGGCATGTGACAATTATTATCACATGATTTTCCCAAAGGTCACTAAAATATGCAAATCATTAACTGAATTTACAATTGGGTATCGATCTTTCTTTCTTACTATAAAACAATGTTCATAAAGGTTTTAATTTTAAGTGGAGAATTCAGTTATGGCCTCCCTCTCAACTCCTTATCACCTCATTTCAGCAATGAACCCCTTTACTTTTCTCTTTTCTGTTTCTGCACACATATTACAATAAATCTGATTTAGAAAAATAAAACAAAGGGATGCCCTCGTGTGGACTGTCCTTTTGGATCCATATATCGTTGAGCTGTGAGATCAAGGTAATTAATTGTCTTCACCCTGACATCCTACACTTTCCCTTGACTTTTCTCTCACTCTGACCTACAAATCTTACTTTTTAACATATATTGTAGAAGGGCCACCCCAGGAGAAATTGCCGAGCTATATTCTCGGGCACTTCTGTCTACTGGACTATCTGTTGCCAGATGCAACCATGTTGCATCTCATGTCATAAGCTCCTTTATCCTCAAAGAGGTGATGGCAGCTATAAACAAGCTAAAGCCTCCAAAGGCCCCAGGACTGGGTGAGATCCCAGACGACCTCTACAAATCAGACCCCACCTTTTGGGACCTTTACATCACCCTCATTAGCAATGCAATTCTACAGGGAGCCTCCATCCGAGCATCATCACTGGGAGACAAACTTGGCCTATCTTTAAGAAAGGTGATGGCCGTGAGCTTGCCAAATACCACTACATCAGCTTGCTTGACAACATTCGAAAAGTTTTTTTTAAGTGTATTACTCTCAAGGATTGAGAGCTGGGGTGGTGACAAGAAGACTCTATCTAATTGTCAGGCCTGTTTCAGAAAGAAATTGGGCCAAACAGACCAAGCATTTAGGATCGATCTCCCATTGACTAAGTTTGTGGAACTGAAAAAGCCACCACTATATATGGTATTTATAAATCTACGTTTTGCTGTGGACAACCTTTCCTGAAACGTATTGAGGACTTCTATACGTCTTTGTGGGATTTGACATTGAATGTTACCCTTACGAATTAGTTTGCATGAAGGGAATTTTGCAAAGATTCGTTTGGGCACCACTGGTGAAACCACTAGACCATTTCAGGTGCTAAGGGGGAGGACCAACAGTTCTGCTCCCTAGCTCCGATATTGTTTTCCCTTTACATCAATGGAGTGGACGACTATGTAAAATCATGCATATACAATGCTCCTACTCTGTGTAGAGCCAAGGTGAAAATGCTTTTACCTGACAACAGTCTTAAAAACATCCGGTGGTCTCCCGAACATATTAAATTGTTTAAGCAAATGTTGTTCCTCTATTGGTCTTTTAATTAATACTGCAAAAACTAAGTTAATTATTTTTCACCCATATAAGGGCATTAAGAACAACTTTACCTTAAATTCTTCTCCTTGCTACCAGTTCTCCTATTTTCCGAATGTGGCCATAAACTTTTCACACAATGTCAGGTGGTAGCATGTGATTTATTAAAAACATCTGATGACCCTGCAAACTGGGAGCACTCTCTATTTTGCTGCAACAAAGTTGACCACTTGACCTAGAGGTGTGCAAATCAAGGGTCAAAGCGCAGACCTGTATGATGCAGAACTGTGTGGATTTTCTAGTGTCCCCAACCTACCGGTCTGTGAGCTACGAATCCTTAAACAACTGCTGAAATCGCCTTCAAGCACATTGCCAACACCTATGCTTCTTGACTTCTGTTAGAAATTAGATCTCTAGTTGGCAGAGGGACTACAATCCTAGTCAGGGTAAGCTAGATGCACACTAAAAGATAACATGTACTCACCCTCTGATAGCTTGACACAGTGCAGTCAGACTTATCTAAAGAGGCAATGCGTAAAGTATTTGTGAAACACACACACAAACGCACACACACACACACAAATAGTAACACAATGACAACACCAAAAAAAGACTCCACACAGGTTTGAAAAAATAGACAATTTTATGAGGAAATCAAGACAGAAACTAGAAGAATCCAATAAGATGAATGGCGTTATGAATTTTGAAAGAATAAACCAAAAATAGTGCTTAGAAGCCAATAGTGCTTAAAGGTTACTTGAGGTCACGCTAGAGAGGGGTAGATACAGTTTGCGCCTACCATGATGTAGTGCAGACTGGTCACAGGACTCCGCCAGGTCCCGCTGACAAAGCACCTTGCATGGAGGCAAGTGTTGTTTTTGAAGACTCAATACAAAGAGTCGAGGAGGTGCATTGTAATAGTCTATCCCATGGATAGAGGCGAAGCGTTGGCTCCGATCCTCACATTCGATTAAGGCTTCGGCATCGAACCCCTTCACGAAGCAGGCGCTGCATCATTGTCAAGCCGGGCTGTCCGTCGCCATTGACCCGTGCCGTCTGTCGAGGCGATGTCATTAATCGGCATTGAAGGGCAATACGTCAGTTCCAATCTGAGCAGAGTCATCACTGCATCCGTTTTGATGGTTATGGACAGCAGAAACCACTTTTCAAAGACCCAGGACTGGATTGGCACCAATAAGCAGGACTCACAAATGGCAGAGCCTCAGTGCTGCTGAAGAGTTGAAGGAAGTCTTTGATGGCCCTGAGACTTCAGAACAGGGGTCAATCCAGGAACGCCTTGGAGTCACTCTGGGTTCAAGTGAGATGGGTTCAGGCCTTGTCCACAACAGAGCAGAGATCAGTAGGCAGCAGGGCAGCTCAGCAATGCAGAAAGCAGTTCCTTCAGAGCAGCAGTCAGGCAAAGTGACACTCCTTTTGGCACATAGTAGTCTTTACTCCTGGCAGAGCTTTCACAGGTCTGGTAGTGTACTGTTTGGGTAGGGTGAAAGCGCCAGTACTTATACCCAAATGTGCTTTTGAAGTGGGGGTGATTTGAAGGCAGGCCCTTGAAGCGTACAGGTCCCTTTTCATCCCAGCTCTGTCTGCCAGGATATCTGTGGGGGGTACTCAGCCCTTTGTGTGGGACACAGGACACTGCTTATTCAGGTGTGTCAGCTCCCCCTCCTTCTTCCTGCCCAGGAAGAGCTACCAGAATGTAGATAAATGCAGATGAGTTCACATTCAAACCCACCCTTCCTGTGTTTGTTGCTGTCTAGAGGAAATTCACAAAGTGTAGCTGTCACCCATCCCAGACGTGTATTGGAGACAGGCTGCAAGGCACACAGAGCAGTAAGAGCAGAGAAATGTCCATTTTCTACCATTGAAATACAGCTAACTCTACAAGAGATCGTGGAGAAAGCAGTCCGTTGTGGCACCATTGGTGAGAAAGAACAAAACTTTTTCACTCAAAATTTTCCGACACGACCTTCCTTAAGAATGTTGCCTAAAATATACAAAAATCTCATTGATCCACCCATGAGACCTATCGTCAACACCCGTGGTTCAGTACATGAACCCGTAGGTAAATATCTTGATCGACATTTTCAACCTTTTGTACATAACATGTCAACCTACGTAAGAGACACCACTCATTTTTTGAACATCATTCAAGAAAGTAACATTAAATGGGACACCAACACTTTGTTCTGCACCATTGATGTAACTTCACTATACACTTCCATTCCACACGACCTCGGCATGGAAGCCATCAAATTTTTTCTGTTACAATCTTCTATCCCTGAAGACCATAAAGTATTTTTACTTGAATTACTACACTTTACACTTTATCACAGCTATTTTTGTTACAATAACAGGTACTATCTTCAATTGAATGGCACATCGATGGGCAATTGTGCAGCTCCCAGCTACGCACAGTTGTTCATGCACAAGTTTGAGCTTGACCACATTCTCAACAACATAGAGTGGAAACCACACATGTTATTATTCTTACGTTACATTGATGACATTTTTTTAATTTGGAAAGGTTCTGAACATCTACTAAAAACTGCTATTGAGGTTCTCAATGGGATCAATGATCGTTTGAAATTTACGTATAACATTCACAGTGATTCTATCAACTATTTGGATGTACTGCTGTACATCAAGGAGGGTCGAATTGAGACTACTTTACACAGGAAGAGCACTGATAGGACCAATTTGTTACATTTCTCAAGCTTCCATCAGCCCTCTCTGAAGCAACACTTACCATATTCTCAATTTTTGAGAGTTAAAAGAATCATTTCTGAACCGACACAATTGTCACAAGAGAATTTGAATATGGAAAAACGTTTCATTGATCGAGGATATCCAAAAGAAACTTTAATTTCTACTTTGGAAAGGGTTCAAATCAAATCTAGATCTCAATTACTAAAGATTTGTGACACCAAGAAGTCTACGTCACGTTCAGTCATAGTCACCAGATTTTACACAGAGAGTTTTAACATCAAGAAAATCATTTTGAAACATTGGCCAATGCTACAGATAGAACCAGACTTCAAGGATACATTTCTGGAGAAACCTCTCTTTGCATATGAGAGGAGTAAGAATTTGATGGAACTTTTGCATTCTCAACTCACCATTGATTCAGTTTCATCTCACAAAGGTACCATACCTTGTCATAACTGTGGGCATTGTAATAGTATCATCAAAGGAAATTCAACTCAACATCCCACACAAGGTTTTAACATTAAGCTACATGTTACAGCGACATGTGACTCAAAGAATCTTGTATACATGCTAAAATGCCCATGTGGCCTCGTATACATAGGCAAAACCGAGAGGAAAATAAAAGTGCGTCTAACAGAACACAAAAGTAACATTCGCAACAAAAACATCAAGTCAACGGTAGCGATGCACTTTTTATCCAAGAGTCACAACATCAGCCAATTGAGATTTCTGGTTTGTGAAATGGTTCCAATTAGAGAAAACAGAGACAACCGTAAATATCTTTTACAGAGAGAAACAGCATGGATTTACAAAATGAATGCCTTGGTCCCACACGGACTCAATGACCGCGTTGAACTTAGTTGCTTTTTGTAACTTTTGCTCTGTGCATTCTGGTTTCGTGAACTTATTTTGATCTTTATGTCTATTTTACTTCATCTGATTATCTGTATTTATTAGTGTTATTTTATGCAACTTTTCACAACTTCACTTCGTTTATTATTATCTTCCTCTCCTTCATTACGTTTCTCTGTGGATCTTTCTTTATTTTTTCAGTTTTTTTCAGCCTTCCATAACAAGAAATCTCTTTTTTTTCTCAAATAACTTTATTTGTCTCCAACTCAGTTAAACCGTTTTTCATTTAAATTCTTCTCCTTTAATTTGGTTGCTTATCTTCTATTTATCTTCTGTACTTTTTATTATTTTTCAAACATTTTAACCTCTTGTTATTACTTTGTTATCAGTATCCATTAGTCTCCGCATATACAGTATCAATGTCATTCCATGAATACCATCACAAGATGGCTGACCTTTTTTCCAATGTTATTCGGTCCTTTCTTACTTTTTATTACCTGGCTTGTGATATTTGAAGGCATGTCCTTTCTCACTTTCACTAACTGACCCACCCGTTGGAGCAGGATTGTAAGCATACACGCTGACTTTCACCGCATGTTGTAACTTCGGTTACTTAGAGTTTCTAATCTACCAGGTATGTCTTGCTACCACATGGTTTTATCTTTTTTACGCACCGGGGAACAGTACCGCTCCGTGGCTTAAGGTTCAACTAGTCATGTTTCACACGCTTGACTTTACAGCACTTTTTTCTTCAAATCCTTGTGGCACCGTTGTTTTTAATCACGTGAGTTCTTGTTTTGTTTTCTATAACTATTGCACACTTGATTTAACATCAATTTGTCTTGGTCCTCGCGGCACCGTTGTTTTTAATCACGCTTCCTTGTTTTATTCTTTTTACAACAAACCGCCATCCTATAAGGTTTCGTTTTTGAATGGTTACTTCTGTTATCTCACGTTCTTTGTAGTCACTTATCCTCTTTTGATTAGTTTCTAACTCACCAGACATTAATTTAATTATTTACATGACGCAACAGGTCGACACATCTCTCCTGTTTGTGTTCTTCTTAGGACTACTCCTGATGAAGGGTTATGTAAAACCCGAAATGCATTGAGTATACTTCACGAGTCCTTGGCTTGATTACTTTGATGAATATCATATCCCGTGAATAAAACGAGGAATATGACAACAATGAACAACTTGTCAGTTTACCTTTGAGTTTGAACAGTGTTTATTCTGCAACTTTGTTGCAATTTCGGCTGTGCTTAGAGGGACACTACTCAACTCGATTAGTGCATTCTTCATTTTCTAAAAGTGCAATCTCTAAAGCAGTAATGTTAAATGGAACTTCATCAATAAAGAGGATTTTTCATTACCATTCCACAGATATGAAACACGATGCAGCTACTCCATTTTCATCAGGAATCACAGCTTAAGAGTGTTTTAAGGAATTCCCACAGTAGTGAACAATTTATGTAACTGTTTCTCTCTGCCAGGACATGTAAAACATAAAAGTACATGTCCTACCTTTTAGGTACACAGCACACTGCCCTTAGTGATACCTAGGGCCTACCTTAGGGGTGACTTACATGTAATAAAAGGGTAGTTTAAGGATTGGCAATTGGTTTTAAATGCCAAGTCTAAGAGGCAGTAAACTACACACACATGCCTCGCAATAGCAGGCCTAAGACAGGTTTGAAAGTCTACTTGTGTGGATGGCACAAACAGTGCTGCAGGCCCACTAGTAGTATTTAGATTACAGGACCTGGGTATATGGTATACCACTTTACAAGGCACTTATAGTAAACTAAATATGCCAGTTATGTAAACACAATGTCACCATGTTTAGGGGAGAAGCACTTGCACTTTAACACTGGTTAGAAGTGGTAAAGTGCCCAGATACCTTAGGCCAGCAAAAAGATACACCAAAATGTGGAGGTAAGCAGACAAAAAGTTTGGAAGAAGACCACCCTAAGGATGACAGGTCTAACAACTTCAGTCTAATGATCATTGGACCAAGTGCCATACTAAGTCCTCTTTTATACTGCAGCAGACTGCGGCACACTCCAGAGCTGAATATGTGTAAGGAAGCCCTGCACATTGTTCTATCTCTGATCGACAGTGTATCTTTGGGTTGGTCCCTTTGAACTATCTGAAGCACTAATGTGGCCTAGCTACTATTCCACACTGGCCAGCTTGCACCACAGCCATCAAGGATGAGAGGCACGTTTTCTTCTTTTGTCCCTCCTGTGGCTCTATTTGGTTATATTGGCTCAAATCCCTATTGAGATTTGCAGGTGTGTGAATGGCCTTCACTCTGCTGAAATCTGATACCTCTTAGATGGTAGTGTCTGTGTTAACATGATTTCTGCAAGATGCCTAGAGACAACAGTGCTTATTAGCTTCTTAAAGAACCAGGCAGAGGCCATGAGTGATCCTGTGCAATCACTTTCGGTGCCTCTGTTTGAAATGTTTTTACCCCTCTCTCTTTTTCTAAGCTATTATGCTAATTGTATAAGTCAAAATGTCCACACATTATTAATTTTGGGCTTGACTTTCAAGTTTTCATGCTTGCTTACTCTTGTACTTTGCACTGTATTTTATTTATTTATATTGCTTTATATGCTTCATCCTGAATTAAACAAATTTTCACCTTGGTCAATAAACCTTTCTCACCGCAACCCCACCGTTGACGTTCTTCCCTTCTGATCCCCACCTCTTTTCCTGTGCATATAATCAACACGTGTGCCTGTACAGTTCTCTATGGCTTTATATTTGTGCTATCTAAATTGACAATACATTTATAAACACATATGTTCAGTGCTCAGTACATTGGTGTGTTCACTTTTCCTGGCCATAACTCTGATGATGGTAGGTGGTAGAGAAGTGCCAATATAATTCTAGCTGAACATTGGAATGCTTTATAGAAACAAGACTAAAATTGAGATCCTCTTTTTATTCTGGTGATGGGGGTAACCATGGATAAGACATAGGTAATATTCAAAATACTTAGACAGATGTATAGCTGTAGACATGGAGAGATATGAAACATGATGAAAACATTCAGTAGATTGTCTTCCACATCCAATCTCCCCATCTGTGGGTGACACATTTGAATGATTCAAAAGAGACCATCGTTTTCATTGTCTGCCATCACAATTATAGGTTGTCAATCACCTTCTAAGTAGAGACTGCTGGTAACAAAAGCATCATAAATAGCCAGGAACAAATTTAGTTCCTGGCATAACTTGCTTACAAAATCATTAACTTGAGAGCAGGATATACCGATCCTGATGTAGGTAGCATTTATAGCAATGTAAGAATCATCAGCTTCCACAGTATTATGAAAATCTGCATTTTGTTGTTACTACACAGGAGCAGTAAGGCCATTCTTAACATCTCAAATGTTGCGGGAGAGCGCCTATGTGGCAATTATTATTATAATAAGGCCAGTGGTTGATTTGAAGGCGAAATCCCCTGCACACATCTTCCACAAATGTTAGCAAAGTCTATGAATCTTTGAACCTTGTCCACCATCAATGGGACATGCTAACCCAGAATATCTCTGATATTAGATAGGTTCATCTCCAAAAATTGGGGTGATAGATGTACTCTAAAAAGGAAACACTGTACAGGGGCATCGTGAACTTTGCATGATGGCAATGCTTCCTAATGCTAGAATTTTCTTCCTTGTTGACAAAGGTCTGGATCAGTGATATATATTACCATATAGATACCCCAATTAACTTGCAAAAATATTCTTGAAAATAGCCTGAAAACCTATGGGAGTATCAGACAACCCAAAGAGAATGATCAAATACTTATAGCCCTGGCCTGGTAGAAGACTGACCTTCATGTTTAGTGACCTCCAAAAGGCAAACAGAAATCTCTTTGATTTCAGCAGAGCCTCCATCATGATGGCTCTGCTGAAAGCACTGACACTTTGCTTAGTAGGTGCTGTGTTTGATGTGCCCACTCTGCTTTGTTTTTTGTTTTCCAAACACAAGCTTACACATTGAGACTGTGCTTCTGTAAATAAGAAAAATGTCCATGACATACTGGGAGCTTTTTCCTAGCGCAAGGGGGTCATTTCTAGTATATTCTGTTCTGGAGCCCTAGGCTTTCCATGGCAGTTCCAAACAAGAAAAAAGTACACTAGACTATCTGCCGAAACAGGATGAAAGGTCTGAGGTATTTTAAATGACCAAATGGTCAAAGAATAAACATTTCAGCTGGCAGCATTGTGGGGGCAGATTTACAAGCCCCTTGCGACACTTTTGCGCCGCCTTTGCGTCACTTTTGTGATGCAGTGGCAGCACAAAAAATGCTGCCAATTTACAATGTGACGCATCTAAAGAGATGCGTCAGGTATATTGTATGCAGGGTAAACGTTCCCACACTGAAAAGCCTCGTAAAAGTGATGTAGGGAAATCTACCTCTTTGGGGCAGAAACTTAACCAACTTGTTTATAACAGAGACACTTTATATTGGCAGGATAGGAGTAATGAGGAAGTGTACCATGACACAGAATAAAAGGAACCTCTTTTACACATTGATAAGAGAAGACCTTGCTCTAGATGCCACAATGTAGAAAGCAGAATAAGTCTGCAGAAGAATAGCATGCATAAGGGAAGGCCCTGCAAACAAACAACGCTGAATCCGCCATAACACAAGTCAATATGAAGACCAAAATCACAATCTGCTAAGGATCTAGCTCAGTGCTTCCCAAACCCTTCAAAACCACTTTTTAGAACAACATAATTTCGTGACCCACCTAGCTTTAATGAGCATGAGGTGGGCGATTTTTTAATGTAACTAAAGCATTGTGTGGGAGCGCACTGTCATTTACAGACAGTATATATGGCATTGAAATGGCCACAAAATTTGCACAGACATACGGTTATACTGATAAAACTATATTGCACACAAATGATAATGTCCGGAAATCAGATTTCAGTTAATATTTATCATTTGTGCTTCACCAAGTAAAGTGTCTTGATTTATTTTGATACTATCCAAATCTTTCTTTCCATCACATTTCAAAATTACAAACAAAATGTGCTTCATTTTTGCTTTCCCACCTGCTGAATGTCTATAATCAACAGTTATATACATTTTGTTGTACTTTACAGAAAATATATCTTACAACCTTTCCTTTCATAATTTATGTACACCAGCAAGATTGATTAGATTGTCATATAATTCACTTTACTTTTCTTACTCTTTCTACAAAGTGAAATGTGTTGGTAAACCCCACTCTCCATGTTAAAAAAAAAGCAGCAATTTACCACAAGACATTGCCCAAAATCTTAACTCTGTCTTTGAAGCACAGCAAATGTGACAAGATAAATACAGAATTTAAAGGCTTCTTAATTTACTGCTTGGACTTTCACCTCATGACCCAGAGTTAGGGAAACACTGATCCAGCTGATGACCGAGGATAACTTACAGGGAACCCACTCTGTTTCTGTATCAAGTAAACAATATTGAAAGCCTGAGTAAAACATGTGCTAGCTATTCCAATAGATTTAAAAACATAAACACTGACCCTGTCAGCCAACTTAATTTTGGGAAAATTATCTAACAGCAATATATTCGTGAGCAGTCCAAAGCTTCTGAAATTATTGGTTACTATTTTCTACTCCTGACTTGGGAGGCAATCCCCTGAGACAGAAGCACCCCATATGTTGAACATATTTGCCTGAACAGGATGGACATATCAGCTGTTCCAGAGATGTTTACCGTAAGTCTCCTTGTGTTTAGTTCACCATTAAATCAGACAATAGGCCAAATGGCAGACTTAACGCTTTTACAAGGTTGTACCTTATCAGCCAATGAAATTATTGGTGACCAAACAGTTTTTGTCATCAATAATTTAATTGCAAATGTTGCAGTGATATTATCAATGATGTCATAGAAGATGTCATGAGTGATGTAATATGTGGGGTAATTAGCAGTGCATGGCAAGGGAGCGTGTTATAGTTACCTGAGGGCATGAGTTATAGTGATACGAGATAACTATACCTGGTGAATTTAAGTTGTTTTGTATGTTTAAAATTACATGTTTTAACTGTAATTTTCACCTAACTATAATGCCACTTTAGCTTTTGTTTTTTTCAGTGCATTTCGAGCTTTCTTTAATGTAAAGTAATATTTATTACCATACATAAAGCCAACCCACTCTGCCGCTCCTTTATTATTCACTTTGGTGTCCAGGTGTCCACCCAGGATACCCTAGTTTAAAAAAATATTTAGGACGTGGTCTGTTATGCGCTATGCGGGCCCTACATGGACAAAACAGACCATAACTTGAAACTCAGATAAGTGAGAGGCATAGAGCATTGGGGGCATTAGAAATCCAGGTTTTCAGGGGTTTCCTGAAGTTAGTCTCTATTTGAATGAAACAAAGATGACTAGGAAGAAGGTTCTAGGCTTTGGTCCCTAGAACCGCAACTGATTTACCACCCTTGGTGATACACCTAAAGCTAGGGGGCTTAAGGAGGTTCGCTGACGAGGATCCGAGGAGGCGCTGCGTCAGATAGGGAGTGAACCTGGCCCTTAAATATTCAGGTTCTGAAGATCTACAATCCCTGTAGGTAATTACCAGGATCTTGAAAAGGACTCTTTTGTGGATGGGCAGCCAGTGTAAGGTTTTTAAGGCAGCTGAGGCTGAGGAGCCTTGTGGCCATTTCAAGACTAACTGTGCAGCTGCATGTTGGACTAGCTGTAGTTTAATTAGGATTGACTTTTTGATCCCTGAGTATAAGCTGTTGCAGTAATCAAATCTAGATGTAATTAGGGCTACTGCTACTACCTTTCTGGCAATGCAAGGGAGTAGACCAAAGAACTTTGTAAGGGACTTTATCAGGTGAAAACAGGTACCTGCCACCGCTAAAGGTTGCTGCCGAAAAGATAGTACTGAATCGAATTTCACTCCCAAATTCTTTACCACATTCAGTGTGTTGGGAGGAGGGTGGATATCTTTGGGCCACCATGGGCCAGGAGAGAAAGTATTGGATATTCCTTCTACGTAGGTACAGCTCCCTACCTGAGTCTTTACGGCCTAGCGGAATCCATCCACTGTGTCCTTTCTTTTTAGTTAATGGGATGGGGCATACGGCCCCCAAGCATCTCTGGGTGCTGAGACCGTATCCCCAGGGTCTTTAAAGTTTTATTAAGTGGAGTGGGGCATATGCCCCCCTCCCTGACCTTCGTTGGGCCATGGGAACCCAATACCCCTATACACACACACAAGAACTGGGGGTCTAGTAACAAACAGCACTGAATAAAAGAAAGAAGGAAATTGGTGCATAGGATCAATCCCGAACAGAAGGAAATTTGTACATACTTATATGTAATGAGCAGACATGCTTATTTGATTGGCCTGTTTTAAGACAGCACAGTTGATTTTTGATGTTGGAACTTGTGTGATAATTGTCCTATTTCTCTAGGTGACGTTTGCACCCTGTGATCCAGAGGATTAGGATCTACTGAGGTTGTATTAATTCCAACCTTGATTATTTTTCACATTTCTTGGATTTGTTTTGTCACGCTTCACTACTGGCAGTGTGATAACTGATTGTAGTAGCATGTTTTAGATTGACACAGGTCCTGAAGAAAGCCGTGGGTAGTATACCCGGATGGCTGAAACATGTCGACCTACGTATATCAGTCACTAGGAAGCACTGCTATAATTTTGTCACACCTTTTTAGTCAAGGTGTGCGGAGTGAATGGAATATTTAGGACTTTTCTCTCTACACAACCTTTTTTAGTTTTCACTGATTTTTTTGCACTGCACTATATAGGATTATTCATCCTGGACACAAGGATCTCTTGATTTGCTTGTGTGGTCAATATCCATCAGCCCAAATGAGCAATAGAGCTTCTAACTATTAAGGCAGTCTCTATGATCAAGAGACATACCTCCGTTATTAGTTGGATGACCAAATGATATGAACGATCAAGAGAACTAGTATGTTCGAATTCCATGCTCTATCCTATGAGTGAGATTGATGGTGATCCATGCTCTGCTCTAGGACTGTTCGGGATTGATCCTATGCACCAATTTACTTCTTTCTTTTCTTCAGTGCTGTTTGTTACTAGACTCCCAGTTCTTGTGTGTGTGTATAACTGAGTAAGTAGTGGGGATTGGAACTTGGGCAGGTCTATACATTTTTTTCCCTTAGACCCTAGTTTCCTAATAGTATTTTTGATGTAACCCAATACCCCTATCATAAATAAAGGGGAAGGGGAGTGTGGCCCTCCTCCTTGACCCTCCTTCAGCTCTAGCAACCCCATCCTCCAGTGCCAGTCTTATCAATTAAAGAGAGGGAGTGAGCAGCTCTCCTCCCTGTGCCTCCTTGGGTCCCAGGGACCCCTGTGGCCTATTGTATAAATAAAGTGGAGGGGGTGCCTGGCCCCCTCCCTGAGCCTTAATGGACCTGATGACCCAATCCCCTGAGGACAGAAGTGGGTGCCTGCCCAGGCTTCAGTCGACCTGCTGCATCCTGTGGGAGCTGGCATTCCTCCCACCTGGAAGGAACAGCTGTTTTTGCTTGTTCCCTTCCGGCGGAAGCACAGTACCCGCAGCAGCGTGGGCTGGGAAACAGAAGTCTGAACCCTCCCTAAGAGATCATTTTCAATGCTCCCTCAGTTTGGGGGCAGATTTTTATTTCCCTGCCTGTAAAATCACTATGTCCCAGGGGTGGGCTCCACCGGACACCATGTGTCAGTTGGCACAGAGGTATGGATCCACAGGGCATATTAAGGTACAGGTTGCATGGCCACTCTCTTCTTTTGTTAAGCTTTTGGCCCCATGAGGATGGGGTCCCTGTGGCCTAAGAAGACTCATAGAATATTCGGCCCTGGGGGAAGTGTCCCAGGGGCTTCATAGAGGCTTGTAGAGGATGGGTTGCATGCCCCCTCTCCTATGAATTTAATGTGCTGTCTTTCCCTGGGGCCATCGCCTACCCAGGGGAGATGAAGGGGTTTATTTCAAGCATGGGCGGCCAAGCATTTTGGAGAAAGAAATTTGTCGCAGATTCACAGATCCTCCACAAATTTACAGCAGTGAGAAAAACATTTTTGGGCCCCAAGTGAAGTCCCTTTTGGACCTCACCACTAGGTCTAGGGGCTGCTCCCACATCCTTGTTGATGTGGTGGAAGTCAATCATATCTTACAATGAGATATTGCCCCATTTATCCTCTGCGGCATGATGTCTACAAAGTTTTTGAGTATTAATTGCTGAAAAAATACTGAAAGGATTCAGACCAAATCACAAAAAGCACTCTTACTGGACCAAATCTAGTTGTCTGCTAAATCTGATGTCAATCTGTTTAGCGGTTTGGGCTGTAGCTATGTCTAAAGTTCCTATGGAAAACTGAATGGGGAAAATGTGTTTTGGGAACCCCCTTTTTTCTCAGCCCCAGCTTGACGGATCACCCAAAACTTTCCAGGAAGTAGATGAGGTGACATTTAAAAAAAAAAAAATTGTGAAGATTTGTCAGACAACTCCAAAGATATTGCAGGATCGCTGCAAAAATAGCCGCTTTAAAAAAAGTTTTGCCCCACATGGCCTAGATGGGCAGGGTAACCCTACCCAGCCCACTTATATATTTCTTTTAACTTCAGTACAGGGCGTCAAGTCGCCAGGTCCTGTAATGGCTGCCAGCAAAAGTTTAGTCATGCTGCTGGCAGCAAATCAGAACGCTCACTCCCATGGGAGTCTGACTCCTGCAGAAGTGAGATGGCCCAAGGTCCAACCAGAGCTTTCAGTTTTTGAATTGGCGCTCCCACGAGACTCTAACTAGACTCTTGTTGACCCAACCATCCAAATGTACAAATATTTTTTAAACTTAATTTCTCAAGAACTATTGAACGGATTTACACCAAATTACGAAAAACACAAATTTTGTGTAATTCCATTAAGCAGTTTTTGCTGGAGTGCTGCCTAAAGACGTCTGTGGAAAATGCATCTGGAAATTTGCTTTTGGGATCCCCCTTTTTTTCTCGTTTCTGTTTGATGAATCATCCCAAAACTTGGAAGAAGTTCAGGTGAATTTCTGTCAGTCTATCTATCTATCTATCTATCTATCTATCTATCTATCTATCTATCTATCTATCTATCTATCTATCTATCTATCTATCTATCTATCTATCTATCTATCTATCTATCTATCTATCTATCTATCTATCTATCTATCTATCTATCTATCTATCTATCTATCTATCTATCTATCTATCTATCTATCTGTCTATCTATCAATATCTATCAAACTATTTTCACAGAAAAACAAAGGTTAAATTAATGTTATAGTTAAGTGTGATAAAATGATTTGTTTTTGCATAAAAAAGCAACTTAGAAATTCACTGAAAAAGCAAAGGTTAAAGTAGGGTTATAGTTAGGTGAATATATCAGTGACAACATTAATGCTTTGTACTAAAAACAAAACACAGAAATTAGCCATTTATACTTAACTTCGCTAACTAAACTTGGGCTCCACCATGCACTGCTTATGACCTCACATATTATATGAGTCATGACATCTCAAATGCACTGCAGAAACCCCCTCCACAGGCAACCAAACTAATGCTACTCACGGCCTATCATCACGCAGAATGTGGTGTTGGCTGCAGGGCATGGTCTGCAGCCAGGCCCTGCAACCAACTCTCCTCAGGCAGCCGCATGGACTCAGCCAAATTGGTTATGTGTAGCATGGGGTTAGCCGCAGGGCCTGTCTTGCAGTCAGACCCTGCTTCAAACTCCCGACAGGCAGCCAAATCCATGCTTTGCAGAACCTTTGGCCATGCACAGCAGAGGTTGACCACAGGCTTGACCTTCCACCAGGCTTTGTAGCAAAATCCCCAGCAGACTGCCAAACTCATCCCGCACACAGCCTTTGGTGTGTGCCGCATCGGATTGGCCTTTGGGTCTGGGACCTCATCTCCTGGGGCCAAAACATAAAATAATTAGCCCTGGGACCATATCCCCCTGGGCCAGTTCCAATAAAAAGGGGGGGAACTGAGCAACCCCCTCCAAAAGCCTTAAAAGGCCCCGGGGACCCCATCTGATGTACTGGTTCGCGTTGTAACAACGCAGTTGTTGTAACGACCGCATTGTAATGGAATGCGTTCGATATAAAGACATATATTCCTCCCCAGGCCTATCCTAGCCTTGGGGATCTCATCATCTTGGACCTACCTTTATAATAGGTGGGTGCCCTGGAGCCGACCTAGGGCACCCATCATGCACATGTTAGGGTTGTGGGGGAATCTCCAGGGTTACTGTGGCCCCAGCCAGCTAACCTACATGGTGCAGCCAGCTTTCCTCCCACCCGGAGGGAGAAATTATTTATGCTGCTCCCTTTGGGCGGTAGCAATATGTGTTCTGTTTTCCTGCTACATCAGTGCAGGCGAGGAAACAGATCTCACGTCTGCTCCCAGCTGGCAGGAGCATTTTTTAAAGCTAGGAGCAGACTTTGTGTTTACTACCGTTTGGAAGGAAATTTGAAAATGCTCCCACCAGACAGAAGCAAACACATGTTTTCCTGCCCGCGTGGACAGGGAAACTACTGTGTCACGGGGGTTGTCTCCCTGGGACACAGCAAGCGATCCGGCCCGAGGGGATGGGGTCCCCAAGGCCAAAAATGGCACGGGGAGGAGGGACACAGCAGCCCTTAAAAATACTTTGGGTCCCTTGGGATGGTGTCTTAGGGGTCAAAAATGCCTTGAGGCAGAGGGCTGTGCACCTCCACCCCTTATTAAATAGATTGGGCCCCGAGACTGGGGTCCCTGGGGTTGAAAACAGCTCAGTTAGGAGGGCTGCCCTCCCTGCCCTCAAATATACCCTACTGACAAACGAAATGTGCATATTTTATTTTTGTGTATTGCCCCAGGGGGACCTAGAGGGCAAGGTATTCTGCGGTAATCAGTGATGTTATCAATTAAATCATATAAAATCTCATCAGTGAGGCCATAAATGATGTCATAGAACATGTCATGAGTGTTGTAAAATGTGAAGTCATAAGCTGTGCATTTCAGGGGTGCCCGTTATAGTTAGCTCTGCAAACTATACCTGGTGAATTTCTGTTAATTAATGTTGTCACTGACATATTCACCTAACTATTACATTAGTTTAACCTTTGTTTTTTTCAGTGAATTTCTAAGGTTTTTCTTTAAAACAAAAACTGATCTTTTTATCACATCAAACTATGTTTCTTGTCAAAGTATTTGTAGTTTTTTTGTTTTTTACAGATGGCAGAATAACTAAAAGATCTATCCTGTAGGAAACACATCAATTCCAAAGGGAAGTGTAATGACCTGCGTGTCATGCTCTGTCAAGTAATGCATTCTGAGTCCTGGGGTTCTTCATTCTTCATTCTAGAGCCTCTTCTGGTTTGAGTTTCTCTAGAACACCCAGGTGTCGGTTGCTGCCAGCGCTTTGTGGGTAGGACGTTTCTACTCGTGAATGCTTGAATAAACTTCTCTTCTGTCATCCTCATCTGGTGTGCCACGGTCCATCTTTATTACACTGGCGACGAACTAGAAAAATATCCACTGCCATCTACTTTTCATCTCAAGAAACGTCCTAACACAACAATCTTCACGACGACCTACACGACGATCTACCTGACAACTCGATCTCAACTCATCTGAGTGTCTAAGGTACTGTTTACGCCCCGCGCCAGCCCCACGTTTAACTCTTTACAAAAAGACATTTTAATAAGTTTATTTTTCATTTTAGGCTTACCGCTACTGCATGCGCAGTCCTCGTGCCTCCTCACGCTAGCCTCTTGTCACACCGGCAACAATTCGCCTATGCCTTACTGCTTCCTGCTGAGTTTACTTGACAACGTGCCTCTTTTACGTGCCTCTGTTCGTTGCCTAGTAACTTATGACACTGGCAGTGAATTGTTTACAGGCAAAGGAGCACGCTTTCTTACATGATGCGCATGACTCATCTATATTGTGAAAAGCGTTGCCGCTTGCTTTCAATGCGGGCCTTGCACTGCCATCAACATCTTCTCAACACCTCATGGCGGGCACGCTCAGCTCTTCCCAGTGTTTATAAACACTTTGAAAACAAAGTACCTTAGTTCCACATACTGCAGTGATAAGCACGCTTTTCTTCAAGTGCTTTCACCACCCATAATTTTCACGGTGATAAGCACACCACGTTCTTTTTGTCAAAACAAGGCACCTTCCTTCAACATACTGCAGTGATAAGCACACTCCCCTTCAAGTGCTTTAACCACCTTTATTTTTCTACGGTGACAAGCACACCGTTCTTTTGTCAAAAACAGGGTGCTTTCATTCAACATACTACAGTGATAAGCACACTCTTCTTCAAGTGCTTTCACTACACTTAAATTTCTATGGTGACAAGCACGCCATGTTTTTTTTTCAAGCACCTGCTACATTGATAAACACACTTTCATTCAAAGTGCTTTCACCATCCTTATCTTCCTAGCTTCCACCTGTAAATTTGAGGGCGCACTTGAGGAACGTATCCGCGACCAGTTTATGTTGGGTTGTAACATTGAAAAGGTCAAAGACGAACTTTGGCAAAAGGATGACCCCCAAATTGGATGAGGTCATCATGATTGCCAAGCGCATTGAACACTCTCTTGCCGGTGTCGAGGTTATTAAAAAAGAAAATGGCTCTACTGACAATAAGGTACAGAGTATAACCAAGACAAAAACATTTAAGCTAATTGACACTCAATCCTCAAGTGTAACTAAGACAAATGTATTTAAGCAAAATGAACCTCAATCTTCAAAGTCTATAAGGACCTTCTCTAGTAAATGTTTCCGCTGTGACTTGGTTGGTCACTTGGCTAATGATAAATCATGCCCTGCTTTGAAATCAAAATGTCTTAATTGTGGGAAAATTGGTCATGTGGCAAGAGCTGGTAGACCACCAAAATACAAAAAGAACAAGCGGGTGAAAGAAGTTTGAATACAAAATTATTCTGATCTCAATGAGTTGCATTGTGGTGAAGTCTTAGCTCAGACCTGTCAGGGCGAGTGTAAGAGTCCCGTTGACAGTGTTCAAGTAAATGGTCACTCTGTTAATATGCTTTTCGATTCTGGAGCAAAAATTACTTTGGTTCCTCAAAGCTTTTATGACACCTATTTATTGAGCAAAGTCAAAGTTTATAAACCAGATATCAGACCCCTTGCTTACGGGGGTCAACCCATAAAGTTATTCGGCTACTTTGAAGGTGACATAGAATACAGAAGTAAACTCACTGCTGGAAAGATCTACATCTCCTCCAGAGGTGACAGTATTGTAAGCTGGATACACCAAGCTGATCTCGGTGTGATGCTAATTCCTAATGGCGATCCATGTATTGTACTAAAGGATGACCTTTCTTCTTCTCTCCCTAGCAATACTGGTGAATCTGAGGCCGCCAATGTTGTTCAAGTGAATGACCTGCGCACTGAGTTTGAACAGGTTTTCAGTGAGAAGTTGGCTTGTTTGTCTGACTATACACATAGTTATATCAAAATCAAAAAGGGGGAGGAAGAAGAAGCTGCGATCCATTCGGCTTCCTTGTAGTTAATTATTATCGATGGGGATTGGCTCACTTGTACCTGTGCAACCAGGGTTAGGTATTCTAGCCATCTTTTCTTAAAAAACTCTCATTCAAGTACAAAGGCCGTCAGGCGGTATATCTTGATTCTCCGCCTTATTAACAACGTGACAGCATCATCATTGGGTTTCTTTAGGTATGCTATCCTCCACCTGGAGGAAGAGCCACTGGTTATAGCAGTAGTGATCAGCGACAAAAAGTGAGGGTGCTCAAGTGAGGTGAGTTAAAAAATCATAGCATTACCTAAACTGTAACTTTATTCAGTTTGGAATGGAGGAGAGTAAAAACAGTGTTGTGCGTGAGCAGACAAGTTACTAGTCTAACGCACTTAATTGTCCATGCAAGCGGTCGACTTGTTTCAGCCCCATAAAATCGCCCTGACGGGTCGGGAGGCCTTCTTCAGGACCTAGAGTAGTGAAGGCTGAGTAGTGTCACAGCCAAGGTGAGTATATCTGTAACTCACCAATTGTGAGTCATTGGTCAGTAAGTACCAAGAACTTTATGTCCCTTATTACTGGCTTCCTCGGGGCGCCGGCGGGCATAGTAACCTGCTGGTGTGGCTGGTAGTCACGACTTGTGCTGACTCTCCTTGCAAGGCCACATAGTATCACACTAAGGGCTGGTGACATCCCTGTTGCATGTAAGGTGCGTAGTGTGCCCTTAACCCTAAGGGAGTCCATGTGCAATGAAATACAAAAGTTGGAGAGAGAAGGGATTATTGTCGAGACTGAGGGGAGTGATTGGCTGGCTCCCGTGGTTCTCGCCCTCAAGGCCTCTGGCGAGGTGAGACTATGTGTGGACTTGCGTGCTCTCAACCGTGCTGGTATTGCTGACAGATACCCTCTCCCCAACATCAAGGAGAAGCTGACTTAACTGGACTGGGCAGAGGTCTTCCCCACATTAAACCTTAGGGCCGCATACCACCAAATCAGGATTGATCCCGTTCCATGAACCTGACTGCGTTTATAATGTCGTTTGGGACATGTAAGTTTACGAGGCTTCACTTTGGCTTGAACTCTGCAGCCTCTGTCTTCCAACGAGCCATGGAGGACGTCTTACGTGGATTACCTGGTGTTAAAATATATCAAGATGACGTGCTAGTACATGACTCTTACCAAAAACTGCATGATGAGTGACTTAGAGCCGTTTTAGAATTATTCAGGTCACGTGGTCTGACCTTGCGCGAGAATAAGTGCAAATGTAATCTTTCTGAGATTGATTATTTGGGACATAAGGTGTTGAAGGAGGGTGTTAAACCAAGGGACCACCTAGTGAATACAATTGAGAATCTTCCCATGCCTCAATCCAGAGATGATTTAGTTACCTTTCTGGGTATAGCCGAATATTACAATAAATTTGTGCCAGAGTTCGCTTCTTGCACTTTCCCTCTGAGGTCACTTCTGAAGAAAGGAGTGAAGTTTACTTGGTCACCCCAGTGCCAAGTAGAGTTTGACAAAATCAAACATGCTTTGAATGGAGCACCATCTCTCCAGAGTTTCAACACTACTGCTCAATCCGTCCTCATCACTGATGCTAGCAACAAAGGCCTTGGTGCTGTTCTCAAGCAGTTGAAGGATGGAAAGGAGATAATCAATTTAAAAAAAACTTTATTTCGGACAAAATGTCCTAAAAAGTACATCACAGAGCAAACATTTTAAATCTAAAATTCCATCATATTGTCAGTCATAGTTAATAATAATAAAAAGCAATGATAGTTATACACACAATTTCAGATTATAAATACATTAAGTTTTGGGGTATAGGATTTGGACAAAAGATGACACAATTAGATTTGGAAAGTGCATGGTGCAATAAATACATAAATTAGCTAAAAAGAGAACCTCTGTATAAAAGGAAGCAAAAAGTTCCTATATATAAAACTATACATGAAGCAGAAAAACGGGAAATGGATTTACACATTTGCTACCGGGCAATCAGTTCATTATTACGAGATCTCAGATAAGCCCTTCTAGTGCACCACATTGAAAACAAAAAACCAGCCACCGAGTATACTATTGGAATTCCTGAGTCAGATTTCAGTATCCTAAATGCTTCAAGGCAGCGCCTACTGTCAAGATTCCTGCAAATCTGAGCCAACCAACGTCTCCTTGCCTTCTGATAGCCAGAACAACTAAAAAAGACATGGAGCTCTGTTTCCTCGGGATGGTCACAAACCGGGCACTGGGTCATTTGTTGGTCTCTCCACTTGGATGTAAAGCAGCGGAGTGGGAGTACCCCATATCTAAATTGTAAATAGAGCTTCCTAGCCGCTGGTGGAGTAATGAGATCTATTGCCAATTCAAAGCAAGGAAAATCTTTTATTTCTAAAAAAACACTAGTACATTTCCCGATCCTAGAAGAGGTGTTAAGTTGGGTTAGTCTGTAATCTTTGTAGCATGCCTTCATACGACCCTTAGATATTAACGGGCAGGCTGACTCAGGTTCAAGCCAGCAATCCCCTAAACCCATGCTGGATAAGAGGAATTTTATATGGTCAAGCCACGGAATTTTTACAGCACCCCGTGACCTCAATACCTCTAATAATTCCTCCCTATAGGGTATGAGTTCGGGGGAGGTCCAAAGGCGACGTCAATACATTATGGGCTTGAGGCTCGCTACTTCAGCTATTGGTATTATACCTGTGTCCAAACGTAACGGAACCAAAGGGGTACTACGAGGTAATCTAAATAACTGTCTTAAATATTGATTCTCCACCTGTGATAATTTTGTCAAATTTTGGTGGCCCCATAACTCTGCGCCATATAAAGCCCCACCTCTTGCTTGAGCCCTATAAATTTCAATTGCTGGACTAACAATTCTTTTACTGGACTTATTAAAAACCTTCATGATGCCTCCTGAAAATTGTGCTAGTCTTAGCGTAGATTTTGTGATGTGTGCCCCCCATTCCATGGACTCGGTGATTGTAAAGCCTAAATACACAAAAGATGACACTCTTTCAAGGGGTTTACCATTTAGAGATGGGTTGGGACGTGTACTTTTTGGACAATTAAATGCCATGAATTTGGTTTTTTGTAGGTTAATTTCTAAACCTCTGTCTCTGTAAAACATCTCAAATTTGTCCAAAACCCTTTGTATCCCCATAGGTGATTTGGCAACCAATAGGGTATAATCGGCAAACATCATTGCCGAGATTCTACGGGAAGCTAGCTTGGGGGCATCCAGATCTTTTTCTGCAAGCAAGGCATCAATCAGGCCATTGATATAAAGGCTAAATAAAGTTGGCGTGAGCACGTACCCCTGGCGAACACCACGATTAATTGGTATAGGGGCTGTAAGATTACCATCCTTCCCATACCTTATTTGCGCATAGTTGCATTCATGCAAGCGTTTAAAAAGTCGAAATAAATAAACTGGGACCCCCATCTCGGCCAAAACCAGCCATAATTTCTCCCTTGGTACTAGATCAAACGCTGATCTTAAATCTACAAAGATTAAAAAGAGACTACCCCCCTGCAGACATACGGTTTTCCAATACAACACTTGTAATCTTAGGACTTGGTCCAGGGTCAACAGTTTTTCCCTGAACCCGGCCTGTAGAGCAGATAAAACATTCCTCTCTTCCATCCATGACTGCAGTCTGAGGAGGAGAACTCTCGCAAAAAATTTTTGGGAAATATCTATTAGACTTATAGGTCTATAGTTGGTCGGGAGGAGTGGGGAGCCCTTTTTAAAAATCGGAATTATTTCCGCACCAAGCCAGCTAGGTGGAATCTTCATGCCTTGTATAATTGAATTGAAAAGCATCCAGAGATATGGAGCCCAAATAGCAGGTTCACTCTTGAAAAGGTCTCCAGGTATCTTGTCCAAACCTGGAGCTTTGCCTGGAGCTATTCTTGCCAGTGCGACCTTTATTTCTTTTATGGTTATACTCAAGCCCGAGTCACCATCAGACGGGGGCTTTAAATCCCCAATACCCGCAGGACAAGGAACTATTGGTTCACAACCAAAAACAAGATCATCACCGGACTCCTTAGCATACAGGGTTTCAAAATGGGCCCGCCAGGTCTGTTCGTCTAAATTTGGCTCAACCGCACTTCGAAGAGTGGTTGTGCCAGAATTAGCAATTCCCCAGAATGTCCTCATATCTCTATCTCCTAAAGCAGTTTTCATAATGGCCCAATTTTCTTCTTCCCAGCTTTGCTTTGCCTCTTGTATAACTGCTTTGTAGTTTGCTCTTGCCGACCGTATTGAAGGGAGGTCTTTGGCTTTAATAGTTGTTACCAAAGCCTTTTTAGCCTGACGGCAAGAGATGTTATACCAAGGGTGGGTAGGCAACTTATCTTTTTTCAGATTTTTTGTTGGGAAAAAGAAATCATAGGTCATTTTTCCTAATTTGTCATAATTTGATTGGGCCTGCTGGAGGTCTATACCCTCTTTAATCGGGCTAGACAAATTAGACGCATCTATAAAAACCGGAAGCAAGGCATCATATAAGCTGGCCATTCTTACTTCTGATTGACTAAAATTAGACCATTTCACTTTCTTCTACAATGCGTGACCACCAGCCTAGAGTCAGAAGGGTTATCTGTGACTAGCAGACTCCCCTTATTCAGTGCTTTAAGTTCCACCACTAGAGCAGAATGGTCACTATCTAAACGAGGAATTATCTTAAAATCCATCATCATATCCCAAAAATGTGAATTAGTAAAAATATAGTCTAATATGGACCCCCGATTTTTGCTATGGAATGTATAGCTATTCGATGTCTCTGATAGAGATCTCCCATTGCAAGCTCAGAGAGAATGTCTCATAGTGAGACAACTCATTTGAATCACCAGTGGGGACCATATTTTGACTTTTGGACATCCTGACTCTGGAATTTTTAAAAAGTGGTCCTCATCATACAGACCATCAAGTGGAAGTCCTTCTAGCGGTTCAAACTGACAATTAAAATCCCCACCTATTATGATCAGCTGGTTAGTATCAATAGTGGCTAGGAAGGTAGTTAACTCTTCCACAGTGTTAGATTCATTACCATTTGGGGAGGGTCGTGAATATACATTTATTAAGACAACAGGAGGCTTTGTAGGGAACCGTAACGAAACACATAAAATGTCACTAGAGCCTGTGTCAATTTGGCCCGCAGAACACCCCAAATGGGATCGCACCCAGATTATAAGGCCCCCGGAAGGTCTCCCTTTTCCCCCCGAAGATGCCAGAATGTTGAAACTAGCATAACCTAATTTAGAAACCTCTCTTCTTGCCCAGGTTTCTTGGAACATGCAGATTTCAAAACAATCGATGAAAGTTCCCCATTCGGGGTCATCTAATTTACTGTTTAATCCCGCAATATTCCAAGATAAAACCCTTGTTACCTCGGCATTTGATGGGGTCTTGTATGGGGTCACAACTGTTAATTGATTTAGAGAAGCATTTATTGGTTCAACACCATCTGTCGGCTTTGAAGCTAAATGCAACAAGTGTTCAGGGTTTTCAGAATGGTCAAACCGAGAGAGAGGATGACTTAGATTTCGGGAGCCAATCAGGCTCCCTCTGGCCAGTTCATCCTCAAACTTGGAATTTGACCCTATGGGGCTACCCTGGTTCTCTAAATCTAGTGATATCGGAGCTATTCCCACATTATTAATAATATTTGACCCCCCCTGTCAGTCCACTCCCTCAAGGGGACTGTACCTATTACCAGTTGGAATATTAAAAATTGGGTAATTATAAAACAACTGGCCTGGGTTTGGGGGTAATACTCTTTTGGGGGGAAATCTCATTTTCAACTGATATAAATGATCTTGATGGTGAGGCCTTATTGGGGGATAGAAATACCCTAGGGGAAGTAGAATAATAGTCCCCCTATTCCTCCCGTGTTCTGTCGCTAAAATTTGCTCAATGATACTTGGATTTCTAAAATTAATTATTACACAATCCCCTTGTATATCCTTATGGTGTTTACCAATCCATCCTACCCTTCTTGTGGTTAATATCTCATGGGTATTCTCATAGCCAAAATCACTATGGTTTGCTAACCAATGGATGGTTTTGTGTTTTAGCTCTTGATGTGTTTCTGTTAATCCCTTTCTCAATTCTGGGGCTCCTGCAAGGATCAGTACATATGGTGCAGACTCAGGTGGTAAATTTATACTTGGGGGACAGTATGTTTGAATTTTCGAATCTAGATCGTTACAGTCCTGATTTGAAGAGCTATCGACCAACCCCCGCCTGGGGGTGTCCTCCAATGTCGTTCTCCCTGGCAACCGGGGGCGGTCCTGGTGCACCAGGTTAGATGGTGCTGAGCAGCGTCCCGCATTGGTATCATTTTCCCCCCTGTCGTTTGAAGTTTTTCCCTGTAGAGTCGAATTGCAAGAATCTTTCGTAACTGTGGAGGGCCCAGCTTGCATATTGCTCATAGGGACCTGGGCACTTGGCATACTAGCTTTGTTAGTTATATCTATAGGCGACTCTTTGTTTTGTACCCATACATTCCGCTTTGCTAACAGCCTGTCCAACATTGACATTACAGGGATTAATTCTTCTTTAATGATAGATCTTATTTGCTGTTGAAGATTCGTCATCAGCAATGAAACCCACACGGGCTGATCGTTAGTGAGTTCAGGACTAACCTCATTTTGGGACCCGCCCTGCTTTCCCTTTTCCTTGACCACTTCCTGCCCCTTCCTCTTTCTTATGGGTGGTTTCACAATATGTTTAGTTTTTTCTTTACATTTTCGACCGGGGCAGCGAGGGATGTCCTCTCTAGGAGGATCCAAGGTCTGAATCACCTCGATTATGGATTGGTCTTTGGCAGACTCTGGGTCTAATGCCTGTATGTCAATTAAAGAGTCAGAAGCTTGCGAATGTAGCTCTAGATTTGGGGTAATAGAAAGGCGCCGCTCTGTACGTTCTATTTCTGTGGCCACTGCTCGTAATGCTTTCTCTAGCATTCTATCAATAGATGTAGGTTTAGGCATACTTTTTGAAGGAGCAGGGTTATGTTGCCTCACAGTACAGGCCCGCTTCCCCATCTTATGAACGAATTTACTAAGGTGCAGAGGTGAACGAAAATTAAATATATACAGTTCTAATCCCGGGATTTCACACAGTCACAGGATGAACAAAATATTGTTCAGTTACTGTAAGCAATCCACAATGCCTCCTTGTCCACTCACGGATATCAAACGGTAGAGATGGGGCCCAGCCCAGCCTCTTTTGGCCTCTGACGGCCACAGACGGTCCCGCCCTTGTCCCGGGCTTCTCCCGGCGCGTCCCGCGCGCGACCTCATGGGGCGAGGGAGCAAGCGATCCTTTAAGCGCCTCCTGGCGCGTCTTGACCTCACCACGTGGGCCAGGTGATGCTGGGTAATGTAGTTCTCCGGGGCCGGCGGAGCCAAGCCCGGCCGGTCCCTCGTTATCGTCAGGGTAGGCGAGGCAGAGCCCAACCACAGGAGCAGCAGAGTATCCAGGGGCCAGAGAAGGAAAGCTGACCTCAGGTGAGCACCAGGGGAAACAAGGGGAACAAAGGGCTCCGCAGCAAGAGATCCTTTAAGCGCCTCCTGGCGCGTCTTGACCTCACCAAGTGGCCCAGGTGATGCTGGGTAATGTAGTTTTCCGGGGCCGGCGGAACCAAGCCCGGCCGGTCCCTCGTTATCGTCAGGGTAGGCGAGGCAGAGCCCAACCACAGGAGCAGCAGAGTATCCAGGGGCCAGAGAAAGAAAGCTGACCTCAGGTGAGCACCAGGGGAAACAAGGGGAACAAAGGGCTCCGCAGCAAGAGATCCTTTAAGCGCCTCCTGGCGCGTCTTGACCTCACCAAGTGGCCCAGGTGATGCTGGGTAATGTAGTTTTCCGGGGCCGGCGGAACCAAGCCCGGACGGTCCCTCGTTATCGTCAGGGTAGGCGAGGCAGAGCCCAACCACAGGAGCAGCAGAGTATCCAGGGGCCAGAGAAAGAAAGCTGACCTCAGGTGAGCACCAGTTGAAACAAGGGGAACAAAGGGCTCCGCAGCAAGCGATCCTTTAAGCGCGTCCTGGCGCGTCTTGACCTCACCACGTGGCCCAGGTGATGCTGGGTAATGTAGTTCTCCGGGGCCGGCGGAGCCAAGTCCGGCCGGTCCCTCGTTATCGTCAGGGTAGGCGAGGCAGAGCCCAACCACAGGAGCAGCAGAGTATCCAGGGGTCAGAGAAAGAAAGCTGACCTCAGGTGAGCACCAGAGGAAACAAGGGGAACAAAGGGCTCCGCAGCAAGCGATCCTTTAAGAGCCTCCTGGCGCGTCTTGACCTCACCACGTGGCCCAGGTGATGCTGGGTAATGTAGTTCTCCGGGGCCGGCGGAGCCAAGTCCGGCCGGTCCCTCGTTATCGTCAGGGTAGGCGAGGCAGAGCCCAACCAAAGGAGCAGCAGAGTATCCAGGGGCCAGAGAAAGAAAGCTGACCTCAGGTGAGCACCAGGGGAAACAAGGGGAACAAAGGGCTCCGCAGCAAGCGATCCTTTAAGTGCCTCCCTGCGCGTCTTGACCTCACCACGTGGCCCAGGTGATGCTGGGTAATGTAGTTCTCCGGGGCCGGCGGAGCCAAGCCCGGCCGGTCCCTCGTTATCGTCAGAGTAGGCGAGGCAGAGCCCAACCACAGGAGCAGCAGAGTATCCAGGGGCCAGAGAAAGAAAGCTGACCTCAGGTGAGCACCAGGGGAAACAAGGGGAACAAAGGGCTCCGCAGCAAGCGATCCTTTAAGCGCCTCCTGGCGCATCTTGACCTCACCACGTGGCCCAGGTGATGCTGGGTAATGTAGTTCTCCGGGGCCGGCGGAGCCAAGCCCGGCCGGTCCCTCGTTATCGTCAGGGTAGGCGAGGCAGAGCCCAACCACAGGAGCAGCAGAGTATCCAGGGGCCAGAGAAAGAAAGCTGACCTCAGGTGAGCACCAGGGGAAACAAGGGGATAATCATTATGTTTCTCTCAAGGGCTCTGGTTGGGGCGGAAGTGAAATATTCCGTTATAGAGAAGGAAACCCTGTGTATTTTTTGGGCAATTAAGAAACTTAAAAAGTTTCTTTGGGGAAGTTCATTTTTAATACAATCCGACCACAAGCCATTAAAAGACCTGTTCACCAAAAAGAGTTTGGATGCTGTCTCCTCAAGGATCTCCAGGTGGATAGTCGCACTCCAAGACTATGACTTTGTGGTAAACTATATACCAGATGCTCAAAATAAGGTTTCAGATTGTCTTTCTCGTCTTGTCCTGATCAATTCTAATGCCGCCCCTGATAGCTCAGGAGACTCATGGGAGGATGACAATTACAAAGTGTGTGAGGTCATGCCAGAGGATTTGAGTGAGGAAGAGTGGAAATTATCCATGGAAAACGATCCCCTGATCCAGGAAGTCTGCAAGTTAGTGACTGGTGGGGATTAAACACAAGCGTTGTGCTCTCTACCATTGCGAAACCAACGGAATGGTAGAGAAGTTCAACCGGGTCCAAAGGAATCCATTCAACTGGCCAAGGCTTAGAACAAGGACTGGAAGTCGGAAATAGTAGAGCGTGTGATGGTTTATCGTCTCACGCTTCACTCCACCACTGATAAGGTTCCTTTTGAGCTATTTCGGGGGCAGTGTCCCAACACTCATATGTTTCAAGCGTGGATGAGGGACAAAGGTGCGAGTGTGGGTTTGAGTGGAGATTCTGATGTCGAGCCCTCCAATGCAGACTCTGGTGTGGTGTCCTGGCAAGAGAGTCAGAACTTGAAGATTGCAAAAAGGAAAAGGTACTCTGATGCCAGGCACGCTGTGTCTCACACACGTGTACGAGTGGGTGAAAGAGTGAAGATACGCCTTTCCCAGAGGTCATGTGGTGTTTCAAAGTTCTCTCCACCTTTTATTGTGAAAAAACGTTTCCAAAATGCTGTGAAATTCAATGATGGTCGTATTTGGATCTTAAATAGGATTTCTCCCATGCGCACTAATGTTCGAACCGAGTTAGTGGTTCCAGAATACTCTTCCAAATCTGCCAAAAGAATGCCTAGTCTGCGTAAGAGTTCTCGCACTAGTAAGATTCCATCAGGATTACGAGATTTTCTTTTGCATTAGTGTATTTTTTTTCTCCCTTATGTTACTGTGTTTTGTTTTTCACTTGTTTTCATATGTAAAGGGGAAAGGTGTGTAATGACCTGCGTGTCATGCTCTGCCGAGTAATGCATTCTGAGTCCTGGGGGTTCATTCTAGAGCCTCTTCTGGTTTGAGTTGCTCTAAAACACCCAGGTGTCAGTTGCTGCCAGCGCTTTGTGGGTAGGACGTTTCTACTCGTGAATGCTTGAATAAACTTCTCTTCTGTCATCTTCATCTGGTGTGCCACCGTCCAGCTTTATTACAGGAATAGCTTTGTATTATACCATATGTTATACTGTTTTATGAAATCTCTGTAATGAGTGTTATTTGAGTGTAATATGGCGTGATGAGGCAATGTTTGTTTTTTAAGGTTGTCTATGATCTCCCTCATTGTCAGTGTCACATATGAAGATTCTCTCACCAGAGTCAATAACAATTTAACAAAAGTTGATTGTAAATGAGAAAAAGAAGATAGTTGCTTCGTTCAATAATGTATGCTGTTAGAATTAACCATTGAAATCTATTTTTTGGGTCTGCAATTATTCTCACGGTTGTCTAACGAGCGGCTCTGGAGACACCATAGGTAACACATTAGGAACAGTTTATTGTTCAATCTGCTTTTATTGTTGTAGCCCACCTTTAATAAATGCTTTCTTTATGCAGCATTGAAGAAATGGAAGGTCAGTACTCCACAATAAAGTGAGTACAATTACTTTATTAATTTCCTCCAACGATACAGACACAATACAAAATGAGTAATGTAGTGGGTGCAGTGCAGTGGGATGCATGCAGTACCAGTCTCAACCACAACTCCCACCTCTCCCTGACACTCTCTATTCCACCACACCAACCAAAGAAAGCTCAAGATGTGAAAGTATTAGTGCTGCAACTCAAAATACACAGTAGTGCGTTGTAGTAGGCCGCATGTGTATTCTTTATTTTATATTCAACTCCTTAAGTTGACATCTCTTTCTTGTGGTGCCCTTTTCTACACTTTCTGTTAAGACGTGAATGTGCTATACGTGTATCTGTGATAGGGACTAACACTCTGTAGTCTGTACAGTTAGTTCCAGGGTTGTGCATGTAGAACACGTCATTGTTTTTCTTTCTTTCTGTGCTTGTTAGGAGACACTTCATTTTGGCGATATGAAACCGAACGAGCTGCTCTGTGCCTCTGCCACAGTTATGCAAGAATATGATAATTCCAATAAATGTTTGAAAATGCATTGTGGTATCTTTCTTGTGTTTACCTTGAGTGTGCAGGAGTGATCTAATGAAAGGGTTAGATCTGTTTCCACAGATTCCTTGAGAATCAGAGTGACATGTTCGAAGTTCTCAATAACATCTGTTACCTTGGTTGGTTTAGGGGTCAGATGTAGTGTTTTGAGCTAGCCAATACCCACCATTACTCAATGATGGTATATGTGGACTAAGGGGCATATTTACAAGCTGGCGATAAAAAATTATCGCTGCTTTTGCAGCCGTTTTCGGCCGAAAAGCGGCGATAATTTTATCACCTAATTAGCAAGGCCACGCTTTCGTGAGTCCCTATCAGCAAGCTAACGCCACACTACGTGAGATTATCGCTGGGTTTCCAGCGATAATCTCACGTTAGGCAGTTAGCGTGAGGATTTTTATCGCTGAGGAGATAAACATTGCTAATAGCACGCTATCTCAGCGATAAAAATCCACGTTACCCGGCGATAATTATCCTCACGCTAAGAGCGCTGAGCGATTATTATCGCCGGTTGTTGCTGATATGCCCCTAAGTCTCTACACTATGAGGTTCGTTGTGCTCTAATACACATTAGGAACCGTATAACAGAGTGCAACATCACAAATCTCCCCCTTTTTAAAACGAGAAGAATGACCTGCTAAAAGGAGGACAGGAGGTCAGGTGGTAGGAGAAAGTAACAGACCCACAAAAGAAGACACACGCAATAGAACCAAACCACATCGAAGACAAGACATCATCTTTTTGTTTGGCAGGGAGCACTCTCTCCCTGGAATTTCATCTTACAAGGAGAAACATTTGTGGGCATATTATCAAGAAACGGCGTTAAAATTATCGCCGCTTTAGCGGCAGAAAACTGCAGCTAAAGCGGCGATAATGGGCTTGATAATATGCCCTTGAGAATTCCCATAAAAGCCCATGTTCTGGTGTCAACACGGGCTTCCATTGGAATTCTCTGCTGCATATTATCAGGCCCATTATCGCCGCTTTAGCGGCAGTTTTCTGCCGCTAAAGCGGTGATAATTTTAACGCCGTGCTTGATAATATGCCCCCAAGTTCTCTCACTAAGCATGCTCAGAACCATTTCCGGCATCTATGGTTGCACCCATCTTCACACACTTTTGTAAAGACCTTTTAAGAAGCAATGAGATCACAACCTCTTTTTCTCAGAAGTGCTAGATATCCACACAGGAGAGCGAGTCAAGGGGCAAGGCTTGTGACACTCATGAGTTGCCTGACGACTGGCAGTTTTTTTGATAGCTAATAAGTATGTGTCACTGGGAGTTCACAGATAATTACAGGTGTTTGCATTTCCTAGGGGAGGACGAGAGCGTGGAAAGGACCTGTCATGGTTTGTGAAACAGGAGAACCAATAGATTGTTTCAAGGTCCAAGTGTTCCTATTGGAAAACGGTGGCTACACCCCGAAAGCAGGCGATTTTCTACTTGGGGGTATTGGAAACTACATATCCCTCCAAACTCGTACTATATATAACCGGGCTCACGGTTTCACCTTTCTCAGACAGCTTAAGGCTCACACGAGCAGACACAGCATAGTCAATCTGACGATATATGGGTGACAAAGCGAAACGTATAATTAATAAAGCGCAGCGATTTACGTTCTACAAATTCATATTTTGTGTCGGCGATACATTTGTCTCGTTTTTCATTATGGATTGGCACTCAATTTTGTCATCGTGGCTTGGTTGACCATTTTGTGTTGATATTTCATTAGGACGTTTGTCATTATACATGACACTGTGCCATTCTTTCCCTTCCAGTGATTCTGTTTGTTCTTTGTGCTACCAGAAATAAGATCCCATGCGATGCTTCACATGTCCTGCAGGTGGCACTGTGTGACAGTTTGTGAGTTCTTCCGCCTGTCGCTTGCTACTGGCGTGTGTATATTTCTTCATGTGTAGTCAAAACTGTCGGTGATGTTTTTCTCGGTTTTTATTTGCATGCCGCTCTTGCTCAGCTGAGCCATTAGTTAGATTAATAGTCAGCTTCCGGGATCTTGAAGAAGGAGAGGTGATATATTCTGAAGCAGGGGCTCTCACAAGGCACGCCGCATAATATCACGCTGAAGCGTCTTGATAAATCAATGTCTCTAGACAGGGATTAGACAGGACACCCCATGGGAATGCACATCGGAATTCAATTTAAAGAGTGGCGCTCAAGGAATTCCCCAGATATCAGGGAGCAGTATTATCTTTTCAGGAACATATTTCCAATTGTCATTTTGAACCCCAGGGGGTGTGTTTTTATGAGGTTAGAGTAAATGGACCCTCATTGTCAGCGTCCGATTCTTTACTCACATAGTTTCGTCAAATTTTCACAATAGTGGCCTGTGCACAAAAACTCAATGTCATAACACAGCAGTACAGGGACAAGACATATTAAGCATGCCTGTCCTATAGAGATGTGTTTAGGCCTGTAAAATATACTACATTCGATGAAAGTATAAGGGGAAATGTACATTTCTAACAGAATGCTGCAATTTGCAGTCTGTAGCAGGGTTCAGCGTTTGCTGCTGATATCAGTATGTAATCTCAATTTCCTCAGAGTTAAATTAGCCTTTCTACCTTCTTAAATCCATCACTGGTGTACCACTGAATTGGGTAGCAGTAGCACCGGTTATGTACAGCGATTAGAAACGCAAAACTGTGTCTTTATACGCTAGATAAATAAGAAAATCGAATTATTCCATAAGATCATTGAATATGAACAGAATATATTTCATAAGCACGGCGCCCACCTTGTCCAGAAGGCCTTCCCTGATAATGTATACGTGTTGTGAATGTTATGTTATGTTAACGAGTCTTATAAAGCGCATGGTTACACTTAGAGCAGTGTGTCCCCGCGCTGCGATGAGGCAGCAAGAGCAGATACTGAGGCCTATTGAGAAGGGAACAGGAGAGTCTTTAATTTCTTCCTAAAAATGCCTTCTACGGGTTCCAGTCTAAGGCATACTGGAAGTTTGTTCCAGGATTGGGCTGCCAAAAACCGAAAGGAACGACCCCCCATCCTGACTCTCTTCACCATCGGGATACAGACTAAACCCAGCCCCTCGGACCTGAGGCGGCGGGTGGAGGTGTAGGGGGTAAGAAGGTTCCGCAGATAGACTGGAGAGATCCCATGCATAATGCGGTAGCATATACATAGCGCCTTAAAACGAACACGTTCCCGGATAGCGAGCCAGTGAAGGGAAGCAAGAGAATAATTATTGAAAAGTACTGTTTTGATCACCTTTGCCAACCTCATTCATTACAAAGTTCCTGTCTTATTTCTTGCCCGTTTTCCCGGTTTAGCGCTTCGGCGCAAGTGATTTATAAAAATAAAAATAACGAAAGGGTGATCTTATGATGCAGTTTCCAGTGATTTTGGGATAAACTGTCGTCTTAATTCGTACTCCAATGGTTTTTAACCTGGTCATTTCAGAAGAGTTTGCCTGGTGGTTAAAAATGCAAGCATCAAGAAATGTGCCCTATTTCTTTTTTCCCTAAAAAAAAAAAAAAACCCAAAAAAGAAAAAAAAAAGCATTAAGAAATGTGCGACGTATCGTACAGACACCTCTTGAGACTGGTTCCCCAATAATCTTTCTTATGCTTGTGAGAGGATGATAATGTAGTATGTATAAAGATAGATAAAAAACATTAATATAACATTCAGAAAATATTAAGACTGCACTATTGAATATTCCAGTCCTGGGCTTTTCTTATATAACCTTTAGTCAGCCTATCAGATTTCAAGACCTCCAGAATCACTTGGAATCGTCCCTTTGTGACTTTGTTACCTGTCTTCTACCTCATTAAAGGGGCCATCTTGTAAATGATGTCCCAGAAACTTTCAAAACCCAGACACACATCAAACAAAGGAACTATCCAGAATGTCTATTGGGAGAAATGAGCACGAATTTAGAAAACCAACTTACTCACTTTGTTAGAATTGCACTTTAGAGATGTTTTAAATGCTGTAGATATGTTTACATTTAGGAAATGACTCATGGGAAAAATGTAAATGCATTATGTTTAGAATCCTAGTAAATGAACACTGAAAAATCATTCGTTAATCACATATAGGATCAAGAATGTAGGCTTAGAATGTTTGTAAATAAATGCATTTCATTTTTTTTGCACCAAGCAAGGATTTCTTAATGTGTATATTACAAGGCCCAAAAGTCTTATCACTCAACTTTTGCTCACTGTCACATGAAGAGAACATTTAATAAACTGCTCAGAATTGGTGACATACTTTAGAAATGAGCTAACTACAACATCGTGTTCATCCAGATCCTCACTCCATGTTAGATCATATGTTAGAGTACAAAGGGGTAGATTTACTAAGATTTTACGCTGTGTTTGAGTCACAATTTGCACCATGGGGGCGTGCCAAGGGTGGTGCATGGACTTTCCCATGCAACCACCCAACGTTTCTCAGGCTAAACCCAATTTACTAAATACAGTAGATTGGGTTTAGCGTGTGAAATCTACGCCCTTTTAAACTAGGAGCAAGGAAGGAGAAATGCTTTCATTTCTCCTTCCTTTTCCGACTTTGCATGCGTGCTGCACTGTGCAGTACACATACAAAGTGGTAAAAGCTTTTCCTCGTGTCTAGGCATAGTATTTTGTATAGGAAGGAAACCCTTCCTGTACAAAACCTATTTTAGACTCACACACACACACCCTAGCGCTATGGCGCTCAGGTGGTGCGTGGCGCATGGCATCTGTAATCAGCACCCGCGCAAGGGAAAGCTGAGGAGAGAGCCATGTCTTTGAAAATATGGCGTTCTACTGATCCTTCTATCGCGCAACGCAGCATTGCCTCGCGGGAGGCTGTGCTGCGTTGCGTGGAGAGTTGGCAAATCTCCCCAAAGAGCATATTACAACTGGTTATGTTAAATGATGACTTAGAGACTTTTATGAATGTTGTTCCCGAAAAACATTGATAGTTCCTTTCATATTACTGACTAGCCATTGTTCATATATTGAGCTCATAGTGCATCCTTTAGCTTAGGTAAGAACCCCCCTCATGTAACAAATGTGGTAGCAATTGTATCAATCATGGTGACGAGACTACAGACTGTGGCAACCAGAAGAAGAAGCATCTTATGACTAATAACAACACTTCGTGAATGATACTCATTGGATATTGACAGAGGACACCTACAGAGTTAATATGAAAGTATGAATCTATATCAATGAGTGGTCCTAGCTAGTTTAGGCATAGACACCTATTCACTTTCCTCTTCCTCATTCTCTGAGACTTACCCATTATTCATTCCTTTGTCTTTTCCAGTGGTCCTGCTGTTGGATCTTTCTTTGCCCTGAGACTCTTCTGTATGGAGAGTTGATTTCCTTGGCTATTTCCCTCAGGTGACGACTGTTGGGTTATTAGTGATCAATGCTACTGCAAGGATCCCACTTTTATTTACAGTTGGTACTGCAGCTGTAGGGAACTCGCCTGAGTTTCAAGATCTACTCTTTATGAAAAGTTCAACTCTTATTCGCTCTTCTCCAGAGGACCTCTTCATGGGTTCTATTTTAGAATAGGTTCCTTAGTTAGCTTGCTGGGTCTCCTTATGGAACACTATATTTTCTAATGCTGACTTCTAAGCAAATCTATTTTATTTTTCTGTAAACTTACTAAAGTGAATAAAGATAATTAGAGATTCCAATTTCGTGGTAAATAAAGTTTTTTGAGACCTTCTCCAACCTCTCATCATTGACTAACCGCCAAATCTAAATGTCATTGATGTTTTAATTATTTTGAAGCAGCTAAAAATGTCAAAGGAAACCAATGTCTGTGCTACACAATTGTACCTCCGTGTCATCTTAAAATCACTCTAAATACCCTTCCTGTAATCCGATAAGACACACCCTTACTTGCGGATCATGTGCTCTTGGTAGTCCACTTCTTCATGAAAAAAAAGTTTCCCATTCCTTCGAAAACACCAAAATCCCATCTTGTAACTACAGTTTTTCTTTTTCGTTCCGGTAAAGACAAGGAATATTCTTCAGACACACAGTGGAGGCGGGGCTAACAAACTGGCACCTACCTCTTGTTTTAGGACAAATGTTATCTATTTTTAACCATTATAGAATAATGCTTTTATAGTATCTGAAGTGCTGTTCAAATGATGTAAAGACATGCACTTATCAATGAGAATGCTACCTCGTTAATAGTAGGTACAGCCAACTATCTTCTCAAATTTTCTCATTAAGTGATTTCAAGACAATTCACATTCATTTTTTTTCATGACATATTTTATTAGATTTTATTGAGACATTACATAATGCCCAACATGGCCTGCCGAACCTTACAGTGCAGTAACAACCTGTTGCACACCCTCCATATACCCTTCTCATCGCAAACAAGATTCTCATTGTCCCTGTTTAGAGAATACATAATTACATTAGTGTGTGTTAGGGGGCCATGGGATTCATAATCCTCTGTTAAATTGTCATATCTCTGTGCTGTGAAGGGAGTCTACTGAATGTGTCGGTGCCAATACAATACCCATGTTGCCTGCCCATCTCTGCCATATCTTTGTGTGTTTCTGTGGACACCCCCTAGCTCGAAACAACGCCACCTCCATGCCAATGCAGTGGTCCATTCCTTACTTCCATGTGTCTATTGTGGGTGGGGACACATCTCACCATAGCCTTGCAATATCACATTTGGCCATGGTTAGGCCCAGGAAGAGTAAATGCCTCTTGTATCTGTTACCTCCAATGCCTTCTATATTGTAGAGTAATATCGTCTTTAAATGGAAAGGGATCTCTTATGACAGCACCCCCTCCAAAAATGTCACTATTCCTTGCCAGAAATTCGCAAGCGTCGTACACTCCCACACTATATGTAAGAAGGGGCCCTCAGCTATCTCACACCTCAGACACATCGGCGAGACAATGACACCCATGTGCCATTGCCGACATCTGGTAAAATAGGCAGTGGAGACTATACCTTAGTCTCCTTGCGTACTCTGGGTAATAATGGAGCAATATTAAGATCCCAAGCAAGTGCTGAATTCGGGGTGATATATACCCCCAGATATTTGAAACCATCAGTTGCAATGTTCAGGTTGGAAGTCCATGACCTATCTCTGTTGGACTCTCTCATGAAGAATCCCACCAATTTCCCAACATTCATGTGCAATCCCAATGTCTCTCCAAAGATAGGCAGAATCTGCAGTAAAGGCAGGCCAGAGGAGCGTGGATTAGTGAGGATAAACTGTGCATTGTCTGCAGAGAGAGCAACGCGACCTGATAGCTCCTGTGACTACTCAAATCCCATCAGCAAGGGGTAGTAACAGACTCAGTTTTCCAGGGGTCCTATTGCTAAGGCAAATAGTAATAGGGAAAGTGGGCAGATGCCCCTACCTACCTAACCACCCGCAACTCTGACCAAGACTGTCAAACTGGTATATAGGAGTTTCACGTTGTTGAGAAAGCGTGGGACAAAGTTTATGCTCTGCAGTAGAGCAAATAAATCCTGCCAGGTCACAGAGTTGAATGCTTTGTCCATATCCGTTAAGGGGACCGCTGCTGGGAGTGCTAAGCAGTCAACCATTGCCAGGGCATTGTAAACACGCCAAATATTATGGCGTATGGAACGCTGGTGCATAAAGCTTACTTGGTGTAGGTGTTACAGATCAGGCATGTATTTCAATAGTCTATTTGCCAAAGTTTTAGCCAGCAGCTCCACTTTGAAGTTGAGGAGAGAAATTGGATGGTAGAAGGAGTGTAGATCTGGCGGTCTCCCCGGATTCAGGAATATAACAATCTCCGCATGTCATGTCGCCAGTCTGGGGGGAGCATGGCCATCTCTGATGCTTCGTGTATGGCTTCCAGTAACAAGTGGTCAAGCTGTGGCATGAAAAGGTTCAAGAACTTTCTTGGAAAGCCATTAGGCCCCGGAACCCGTCCAGTATGCATTTCCGCTAGTGCCGACACCAGTTCCTGCACCGTAAGCTTCTCCTCCAATTGCTGATGTGTCTCAGCCAATAGAACATGTGGCGGGATGTCTTTAAGGAAGTCTTGGACCAGTTCTAGGTTAATATGGTCTTTTGGTGTGTATAACGCGCTGTAATAATCTGCTCAGCTTAGGACGACTCTGCCGACCCTAAAATTAAACCTCCCGGTTGATCCCTCACCACCAGTACTGGCGAGACATTACTTGCTGCCTGTCACAGCCTGTGCAACATGCGACTGGACTTATCTCCCCATTGATGAATAGGGTGTTGTGTGACTAGCCAGGCAGTCTTCGCTTCGTTGAGGAGGAAAAAGTTTGTATAGTTGTTGGGTCAGACTCAGCTGTAGCCGTGCTGCCGTATTGTCTGGCTTCCTATAATTATCCTCTAGCTTCTCAATTTGGGTTTCTAGATCTACTTGTTCCTGGGCCCTGCGCCCAAATCTCATATCTACACCACAAATAGTAGACTTTAGAGCCTCCCACAGGACAAATTTTGTGGAGGCTGTTGATGTATTATGTGTAAGATATTCCGTGATCGCTTTTTGTAGGGTGTTCCAATAGATTGGGTTCTGGAGATGCCATGACGAAATCTGCCAACAAAACCTAGGGTGATTGGCACCATTATGTAGCTCTCTAGAGACAGGGGAGTGATCGGAGAGTTCCCGTGGATGAATATGGGGCGATGACACTGTGGAGATATGTGGCAGGGATAAAGAGATAATCTAGATGAGAAAAGGACCCATGGACCGTCGAGAAATATGTATATTTGTTTTCAGTTGGGTGGTAGGCCCTCTCTGTGTCTGCCCACCCCAGGGTGGTCATCAAAGTTGACAGTCTAGAGTCCTGTTGGGCTACCCTCCCCCTTTGTGGCCGCTATCTGTCCACCGCGGTGAGGACAAAGTTGTTCCAGTCTCCCCCTATCAAGCAGAGGCCATCTGGCATCTCACCCCATAGATGCAGGAAGCTCTCAATCAAAGTGTCCAGCAGCATGGGGGGCATAGACACTCAAGAGCGTAATCCGTTCCCCATCTAAGTCGCCAGTCACGGCAATTTAGCGACCATATGTGTCCACCCAGACCCTCTGAGTAGTAAATGGAACTCTACGATGGATTAGAATGGCTGTGCCCTGGGAGCCCCATGTGAATATGGAGTGAAAGACCTGGGTATAACCATGACGGGCCAGACAGGGTTTTTTGTCCCCATAAGATGTAGGAGGAGGAAATCCGCCCCGAGTGTTTGGCCTGCCAGAGAACTTTTCCTCGTTTAATTCTATCTAGAACCCCCTCACGTTTCAAGTTACTATGCGGAATTGACTCCCTGTGCCCCCTGTTGTGCTGTTAGTCATGTGTATCGTGGATAAGAGAGGATCTGTCCTAAGTAAATGTCTGAGGTAGTGAGAGCAACAAAACTGCGACTGTTCAATGACCATAAACACAACAATGTGGCACGCGCTCACCCCTCCCCCCAACCCACATTTCACAGAACCGGAAGTATCTGGTGCGGCATGCGCCCCTATCGAACCCCAACTGGGGGAACAGGGAGGAACACCACCAATGAATCCCAAAAACCCAACACCCAAAAAACATAATGTCTAGAAAGGATTCAGAGAAATGCCTCTCTAGGGTGGCAGCGTTAAGGTGAGAAACCTGCTTGGCTCAACACATAGCGAATAATCAATGCCCTCCCTCCATATAATTTCCCCACACAATGAGCACAGCTTCCACATGCAATGATAATATACCAAGGAGGAGAGAGCCTGCAAACCCAATATACAATTTGAAACAGGGGGAGGAGAGTTGGAAAGGAATACTGTAATCACTGTATCAGTTTCACGTGGGACAACAGTCCATTCAGTTGCTTCAATGATATCCATCCCAAGTAACTGTCCCTCGAGGGTGGCATCACCAAAGCAGAAATCCCCCTTGGCCCAGGTGGTCAGTACCCGCTCCCTCCATAAGATCACTCCACATAATAAATACTACATGCACGTGCAATAATGACATACAGAGGAGGAGAGAGGCTGAAAACACGATACGATATTTGAATTAGGGATGAGGAGAGTTGGAAAGGGATACAGTTATCCTTGTATCAGTCTCACATGGGACGACAGTCTTTCAGTAGCTTCAATTGTCATAATCTGTGCGCCAACTCCCCCAGGATGATCGAGATCTATTGCGGTGCTTGGACGTGGACTTCTTGGGGAGGTTGCGCCTGTCACTTTGTGATGATTCATAGTCAATTTGAGTCAGGGTGTGTGGTTTGGTCACCACTAATTTGTCGATCCACTGGAAAGCGGCCTCTGGTGTATCAAAAAACAATGCCTGGGAATTATATACCACCCTCAGCCTTGCTGGGTATAACAGCATATATTGAATTTTAAGATATTGCAGTTTTTGTTTGGCCACAAGGAAGGTGTCTCTTTTGCTGTACCATTTTTGTAAAGTCAGGGAAAATCATAATATGGGCTTACTCAAAAACTATTTTGTCATGATTGCGGGCGCAGAGCAGGATCACGTCCTGATCCAAGTAGTTTAGGAATTTCGCAATAATTAGTCTGGGTAAATCACCGGGTGGGGGCTTCTTTACTAGGGCCCAGTGGGCACATTCCACCAGAAAACATGAAGACATACTCTCCAGAGGAACCATGGATCTCAGCCACTTTGTCAGGAACTGTTCCCCCAAGGTGCCTTCACATCTCTCCGGGATGCCCACAGATCGCAGGATGTTGTGTTGCGCATGACCTTCTGCATCCTCCACTCGTATGGCGAGCTGCTTGTTTGTCAGGGTTAAAATTGTGACTTTTTGTTGTAGAGTTATAACCGAATCCTCTATCTCTAAAACTCTCGTTTCTGCTTTGATAATGTGGCCAACAGCTTTTCTCAGGTCCTGGCGTAGTAAGTTCATTTCGGTTCCCACAGCATGAATCTTGACCTCTAGGGCTTCCTGCGACTGGGTAATGGCAGTTAACAGCACAACTTTGTTGGGAACTCCCTGGGGAGAACTCATATGATCCGTGCCGCCGACTGTACCTGTGTATGTTGGTCTATTGTACTCTGCTTAGCCGTGGACAGGGGTGGTTTGTCCTTAGACATCTTGATAGGTCCTGGTCTGGACGCTTCCGCAACTAGGGGCCACCCGTGGCAGTGTGCCACATAACACCGCACAGCGCCATCTCTCCTGAGGAGGAGGCAAACCCAACACTGGTGTCTCAAAGAGGTGTGGCCAGTGGTGAAGAACAGAGGTCACAGCAGCCCATGTGTGGTGGTCAAGCAGCTCTTCACTGGATGACCACCGGCCTCCACAGCATCATGCACACTCTAGCTCCACACTGTCCGGAACTCTAAACCATGGAGTAGTGGGGGCGAGGGCTGTAAGGAGGCCACCGAGGCCCACGCCGCCCTCCACATGGACTCTGGATCGGTGGGAGTCTCCTCCTTTCGGGCATAGAGAAGAGGTCACTGCAGGGGGGTAGAGGGTAATGCAAGCCAGACACTTACAGCCGAGCAGATAAGCAAATAGGCATTCCGCGGGGATGACCCCCTCCGGCCGCTCTCATTCCCGCGATCCAGGACGCAGCCTGCCGGCATCCATTGATTTGGCCCGGCCGGCCCCATAACCCCCGCCAGCACAGGACATTAAAGCTGCGTTTTGCCCAGGGCGGCCCGCCTTCCCCCCACTGTTTGCTGCACCACATAGATCCCGAGGTGCCGGGGCAGGGGAGGCAGAGTGATTGGCCTAATCGGGCGGCTCCAGCTGCGGTCTACACAGCACTCCCTAGGCAGCACCCAAGCCCCAGGCTGCACTGACTTCTCCATTTATTCCGCGACTATGCGGAGTGCGTCCGACGGCAGTCACGGGCCAATCCAGCCCCGCACACCGCCGCTATGTTGTCTGGTGAGCGGGCCTAGGTAGCCGCTACAGGCCGCTCTGCTCACGTCACGCTATACACCCCAACTTTCAGGGGGCTGCTGTCACCATAACAGGGGGTTTCCGAAAGGCAGGATTGCCATTGCGACGAGCCATGCGGGTAGGGTTATTGGGAAATGTAGCTAATAGCTACATTTCCCAATAACCCTACCCGCATGGCTACTAGCTATTGCTGCCAGGAGCTCACTCAAAGCGCGTCCGACATCTTGCGGGCTTGGCCACGCCCCCACAATTGACATTCTTAAACGTCTATCTATCTATCTATCTATCTATCTATCTATCTATCTATCTATCTATCTATCTATCTATCTATCTATCTATCTATCTATCTATCTATCTATCTATCTATCTATCTATCTATCTATCTATCCACCTATAGATCTGTCCCTGTGTGTCTGACCATCTCTGAAATTGCCTGTCTTCCTGTCTATCTGTGTGTCTGGAGCAAAACATTTGGCAATTGTTACACAGTATAAAAAATGATAATAGATTACACAGTTTAATAGTAAAAATAATGCTGGAATCCACTGAAAAGAATGGCACTAGTCTTTGTGTTGCGTTTTACATCTGAATATACAGACCATATAAAATGTGAACTTTTGGAACCCTAAAATTTCATCACCGCCAACATACACAGACTACAGCAAACATTATAACTTTAATGAAATTCCAAATTAGATAATCGAGGATATTTTTAAAAATCAAGTCTACAATTTTACAGAATTTTATTTTATATCTTGAAATCTACTGAGATTTACTGCTAACTGCATAACGCTTGCCAGCCTACATTGACAGGGGTCTGGGGAAAAACTGACAACTGTGGGTTCACGTAGGTCATGGACAGGAACAGATCAAAACAAAACCACCTTGGATAGCGTTCAGATCATCCAAAATGCAGTATTACAAAACGGTGCTCTTTGGCCTCTCTCTTACAGGCTGGATGTCTTGAATGGTTTAGCAGACGTTGCTGCCTCTCACAAGCATGCATTTTCAGGTATAAGTTTCAAGTCTTCCTAGAATTCTGAATATCACTTTATATCTATTGCTGCAATATCCAGTAGACAGGTCCTTCCAGAAAGTCTGCATAATTTCTGGGAAACCGAATGACACAAGTCACGTTTGTCATCAATTAACTATTTATGTGAATGAAGAACATTTTTCTCCCTGCCCCTGCTTTCTTAAAAAATTAACAAGCTTTGGCATAGCCAATAGGTCTCGCTTTTGGGACCTTATAAGTATTTAGTTATGCAGCACAATATCCTTGGTGCAACAATAACTGTTGCATGGCAAAACACTTATAAGGTCCCAAAGGCGAGACCTATTGGCTATGCCAATGCTTGTTCTGTCTTTAAAGTACTCTGATGGTCCCTGGGTCAGAGTCCCTCCCATGAAAGATTTAGAGGAGGGAATGGGCAAACAATATATGTCATGCTATCTGCTATACAGAGGCAATGGGCCAACATATTGGTCTTAACCAAGTCTATACCGGTACGTTAGGCTAACATGCAGCTCTTATAGTAAAACATTTCAACATTATGCATAGGCGTACAAGGTTTAAAGAAACGAATAAGCAACAAAGAAATAGGCAACAAAAGAGTCATGCTAATATCTTACAGGGTGCCCTGCACCAAAGGCAGGGTTTAAAGAAACGAATAGGCAACAAAAATATCAAAAATATCATGCTAATATCTAAAAGGGGGGACAGAGCCGTAATGGAGGCTAGACCCATTCTGTGGATCCGGTTGCATAAATGTATCAGATTTGGTTCATGCGCCGAAGAGGAGGAAATGCACGCAGTTTTAAAAGGCATCTGTGGCTTGTGTATAGTGAAACACGAGAGTGAAATCATTTTGAACCTTTGTTCAGTCGAACAACAGGGCATGGGTTGGCATGGTGCATGTGCGTGTATGTAGAAGCCAAAAAAGGGGAACTTTCAGTTCAGGACAATGAAATAACCCGCGGGTAATTTAACGGGAAAAAACAGTTGTCAAACATGGAGTACAACCCACTAGGAGGTATCAGTAACATGCGGGTATTTTTCCGATAGGAACAAAGGTACATACACATACAGGGTGTGGTTAGTGAGCTAAGGTACATCATATTGTAAAGACAGACTAATGAGAATCCGGGATTACTTGTGTAATCACTGTCACGTTCAATTTACCAGGAATTCTTATGTGGTTGTTGTGAAGTATCTGTAAAGTTTACAGAGAAAGTCTGAGTGGAGAGTGTAGATTGAAAACAGGTGGTGGGGAGAAACAAGAAACAAGGTCGGTATTGCATCGCTGTGTTGGGGGCCGCGGAGGGGCCGCGATGCCATGGTATTGCTATTTCATTCATGCACTTTTATACAAGAAAATGTAGTTCATTCACACAGAACCCTGTCTTTTCCGAGAACAGCGAACAGTCTGTCCTACTACAGAATTTTGACATACGTTAACAAAGCAGCGCTTACCTCTACTTTGTCCTTCTAACAAGCTCAGAGAACACCTGCTACCTTTTCAGTGATAAGCGTTATCGGTATGCCAATTGGTTTCCTGGTACCTAAGACCAAAATTTCACAGGTAACCCTTTGCTATCATTCACACCTTTCTCACACAGAAAAAATCACTAATGGTAACACTCGGCGATGCTACCGAATCGAACCCAGACAATGCGTCGTGCAACTTCAATTGTCACACGTTTCTCCCGTGTACCTACGGGCAGCCACAATCCCGTCTTTCCCGAGAGCAGCACTTACCTCTGCTCTACTACGGAACTGTTATCAATTCCCGACTTCCTACCTCCCAGAAGCCGTACAGACAACATAAAACTCAATACGACTTCAACATATAGTGTTAGTACATATATCAATACCAATCAATAATTGATAAGCAATATACATGCCAAAATCATCAAACCAAAACAATAAAAACCATCTCTAGCTACCAGAAATACTGGTGCAGTTCGGATTACTAAATTTCCCCCTGCTTCCACAGACAGAATGATTTCTCAGTCACACGCACATACACACATCATACTCTGGTGGGGCCCATAACACCAACATTCATTCTCTCAAACTATCCGTGCCTACATAGGGATATCAAATCCTAACCACAACTGTTCTTTGATAGAGGAAACCACTTCTCCTGAATCACCCTAACAATTCCTCCATCAAGAGGTCGATCAAATCATTTAGTTGTTATTTAGTTTAATGACACTTTAACTCTCAAACCAATCAATAAACATTTCAATGAAATAATTACCCGACACAGTAATTCAAATAATGATTTTCTTTATCTAATTCAAATGCAGGTTAAATCTTAATAATGCAATATTATCTTTTGTCATATTTACCTATTCTGGCTAAATGTCGTTCTCTAAGTCAGAACTGGTCCTCAATAAGTTCATCAGAGTTTTCTATCATATAGAATCACCGTCCTCTCCGTCAGCATAGGGATCTCTGATCATCGATTCTCCGTCAGTAGCTTATGCATAAAGTGGCGATGAGGGGACTGCTCTAATTCTCTCTCTAGTCTACTAATATTTATACTAAAATTTACATATAAAAGTTACATTTTCTCATTTCCCAGGCCAACGATTGGCTGAATTCAAATACACCTCAATACATTAGGAAACATTTTCAAATTTTCCCATGTGGAAGAAGTCTCAAAGCAAATGTATGGGAAAGACTAATTCGAAGTCCTAAATGTATCAGTTCGTTGGAAACAGCTTGGGTTCGACAGTTCATATTTCCAATAGCAACATTTGCTTCACGTTCACGTTCAGGGGCATTGGCACCTCGCCCAGGATAGTCTTCATGGGCATGGTCTGACAGGTCACACAAGGGACACGAGCAAAGTCAGTGCAGGCGCCTTTCTCCATTGTTAAAATGATGAAGTAATGTACTTTAGTTAGGTTTCAGTCGGCGGCCATCTTTTGGTAGGCCAGAATAGTCAACTTTAAGTAAAGAAACACAAAATCGTAATTAATACATAGAAATGATTAAAACAGTGTTAAACCCTTGCTAATACCCTTATGTGTATGCATTTATCTATCCATATGCAATATCCAAAGCCGTTAATGCTGGTTTATTTAAGCGCAAATCACAATAACTTTACTCAAGCAACATTTATCGTTTTAATATGCATACAATTTAGTTCACTTATTAATTTTAGCCATGCAAATGCATTCCCACGTGTGTTCTTTCTGTTAATAAGGTTGGTTTAGTACCTTCACATCAAGCTATTCATTATTATAATTAATTAATAATCATTTTAATATAAACATATATAAATGGATTGGGTATATAAAAAGAAAATATTTTACCCGCTCCATCAGTAGAATCACCCGCGGCATCAGGGTGCCCAGCGCCAGTGTTCTGATAATTGGCAAGGGACTAAGGGGCATATCAACAACAACCGGTGATAATTATCGCTGAGCGCACTTAGCGCTCGGATAATTATCGCCGGCTAGCGCCGATTTTTATCACTGAGATAGCGTGCTATTAGCAACGCTTATCTCATCAGCGATAAAAATCCTAGCGCTAACTGGCTAACGTGAGATTATCGCTGGAAACCCAGCGATAATCTCACGTTAGCTTGTTGATAGGGACTCACAAACTTAGCCATGATATCCTTCTTCCATAGGATATCATGGCTAAGTCAGTCCTGAAGCAGGTGTTAGGAAAGTAGCGATAACAGGTGTTATCGCTACTTTTCCTGACGCTATGCTTCACAGCGTGGGGCTTGAAGATAGGAGAAATGTCGCTTAGCGACATTTCTCCTATCATGTCAGGTCAGGAACGCCCACTTTGCATCTCATTAGAGATGCAAATCTGGGCGTTAGAAATCCCCACGCTAAAGCAAGGTTTCACGCGTTAGCGTGACCTTGCTAATATAGCGATAAAATTATCGCCGCTTTTCGGCTGAAAACGGCCGCGAAAGCGGCGATAATTTTTTATCGCCTCGTTGTAAATATGCCCCCAGGGAGGGTTTGAAAACGAGATAGCAAGGAGGCGCGTAGGCTAAAGTGCAAGAGAGCGGTGCTGAAAAGATGCCAGTGATCTGGGAGGGTTTTGAAAATGATATAGCAGGAGGCACATAAGTAACAAAGCGAGAGGACGGTATGAGGGATCCCCAGGATGGGCATGGTGGGAGGCGCTCGGGAGGTGTTTGAAATACTCACGAGAGAACGGTGCACACAAGTCTGTGGTAATCCCTGGGTTTCAACTGCGGTCCAGATGCTAAAAGCGCGGCGGGTGCTGGTTCCATATGTTGTAAAGCAAATGCCGTAAGGTAGGGGGAAAATGACAGCGGAGAGTCGTAAAAGTGACAAATTACAAATCCCAATAATGAGGTTCGAGGCTGCAGTCTGCAGGTAGCGAAAACACTAATTGATCTAACGGTAAGGCTGATAAAAGAGAATACAGAAAATCAGTTTGGTGAGGATTAAACTCGGAACAAGGGGTCCGAGGTTTAAGTAAAAAAGTATTAGAACGGGGAGCCGTGAAGGTGTCTAAATATCTCCTGTGGCAGGAGTTCGAGCCTGCAGTCCGCAATATCCAGAGGTGGAGACTCTTGGATTACTGACAGAAGAAAAATATACTAACCTAGAAACAAGGAAACCCTACTCACAAGGAGCCTGGGTGAAAGTTTACAAACGGAAACAATGGCTCATGTGGATTAATGCTCAATAATATGATTTTTGTAAGAAGTCACAATAAATACTTTTTTAAGGGCTAAATGTAACGTCAGAAAGAGAAGTTAGCCTCATACAACAGACAGAAGGTAGAAAAACAATTTTTATATATATGTATTTACAATAAACAAGCACTTTGAAAAATACAAAAACAATTTCACAATATAGAAACAAATAACAGTCTTAATAAAAGCAAAAAACAATCACAATACACATTTTATAAGAAGAAAAAAAGGGGGGATGAAAAAGAGAGAAGTGTCCCAATGAAACCAGTGGATAAACTCAGGAAAAAATGTTTTTTTAGACAAAGAATTGTAGTATACAATGGTTTCAATTTGTTATTACAAAGGCGATCAAAAGAAAAGATAGAATAATCAATAACACTTGTTCAATTCAAGTGTCAAAAAATATTTTTGATTCGCCTGTCTCGTCAACGGCGTTTCGACCCTGTCTGAAATAAAGGGTCTCTTCAGGACAGTATAATGTGGGAACACCTAAAAGTTAAATAAAGAACTGTCAGAATAAAGTGCTATCAATTTTAAAAAATATTTTATAAAGTGATGATGTTTAGAACTATCTACCTAGTCGGCAAGCGTTTCCAATATTGTGAATGTCACGTGTCACCGTGTTTAAAGTGAAAGAAATTACTCACTGGGCGCCCAGACTGGGTGCTGTAAATATAAGGACATGGTTAGTGCTAGATATAAGGTGAAGGAGTACACATAAGTGTCCATTGGACCGTTGGTAACTTACCCCTATGACGGACGACTCAAATGGAAGCCGGTAATTAATGTCAGTCTTGTTTGCATAAACAGACTTGGCGTAACAATCAATGCGTGTGTTGAACGAACACAGAGCCTGCACAATGGCTGTCTTTTGATTTGGTTGATTTAGAATGAACTGTATCAAAAAATAAAAATAGAGAGGCAAAAGTCTCAACGAATGGCCACCTAAAACCATAAAAAGTATTGGAAAAGTATCAAAGGAACCACCTTTACCTGTCTCCATCTACTGCTGACGAATAACTCTACCGCGTTACGCTTCGGCAGGGGAACAATCTCCGACCTGCATGGTACGATCACAGCGATTGGTGCGGGGTATGTTAATTTTAAAGCTAATTGGATGTGAAGTATCCAATGAGAATGTCGCGTGCACATGCACGTCAAAAGGAAGGGAGATTGGCGAATCAGTAGACAAAGTAGACGCGAACCATTCAAATTCGAACTTTATCAGTACACAAGAAAAACCGGAACTATAATGCGCGCCACAGGTCAAGTATATAGGTAGTTCAACAACTATATTTGAACATAGAAATAAAGATGTTGCGTGCACATCAGCGACAATGTAAAGGCTTAACAAATTAGTAAACAGTTAAAGTGGGCATAAATAAATGGTTTCAAGTTTTATAAGTGCGCTACACACAATGTCCAAATATTCTTAGTCTGGTCTTACGAGTAAGGAGAATAAAAGATAGAAAAGAAAGAGAGCGACCCACAATCAATTTTGGAAAAAACAGTGTGCGCTATATACAAAATCTACAAGAGGTTCAGCAATGGCATTTCTAACAGAAAATTCATTATCAGGGGAATTAAATCGACAAAGACTACACACCAATGTTTATGTATTCTGTGCTAGATCTGATAATATATGAAATCACAATCTCTATCAGATATTGCCTCTTGTTGTCTAATAATACCTGGATCTATACAATATAAGCTGTGACAAAATATCAACTGTTGTCTACATAATAGACCCTTACAAAGTATATGTGATATTGATCTCGATACATTATATCAATTAAACCCAGCAGGAACTTTTTATATGAAATCCTGATGCATATTTATATACATTCTGGCGTTAACAGCGAACAATACTAGTTCTAGCATTACATTTATCTAATATTGATGGCTGTATCAACACATCATGTACTGGCACTTAAAGGTTCTATGATAGGCTGAAAAGACCTGAACAGACAACTAGGGAAACATTAGGTTAAGGTTGTGATAAAACCACGCCATTCTTCAGCCGAATTTAATCCTTGTCTGATAGAGTTCACACGTTCTATCCAACGACACTCCAGTCTTTGAAGTATCTGTGACATGTCGCCGCCTCTGCTTGAAGGGACCACTTTGTCTATCACTAACCAGCGAATGTCACTGGCTGTATGACCTTTCTCTATGAAATGGTTCACTAGTGGTGCATTCAGGACCGAATTCCTAATTCTACTTCGATGTTGTCCTACCCGCGCTTTCACAGTTTGTTGTGTTTGGCCAATGTAGGGTAGTCCACACGGACAAAGTATGCAGTAAACTACATTTTTTGTATTGCAGTTTGAGAAAAAATTCAATTGCTGTTCTACTCTGCCATGTTCAAACTTCTTAGTATTGACCGTGAATTCGCAGGCCACACAATTTCCGCATTTATAATGCCCATTTACGTTGGGGAGACCCCAAGCTGATTCCAAGGATCTCATCGTTTGTACAGGATTTTCCATTGATGATCTAACTAGATGGTCCTTAATGTTCTTGCCTCTTTTGAAGGCAAACATAGGGACTTCCAGTGCAGAATCAATACTGTTAATAATATGCCAATTCTTTGTGATAAGCTTGCGAATTGCATTGGTATGTATACCAAATGTAGTGACACAAATAAGTTTGTTAACTGGGGATTTAACTTTTGGAGTGAGTAATGTTTCTCTTGGACAGAACCAAGCTCTTTTCAAAGAATTCTTAACCAACTTCTTTGGATATCCCCTTGATAGCAATTTTTCTCTTAAGATGTTTGCCTCTTTCATGTAGTCTTCTTTTTTAGTGCAATTACGACGTAATCGCAGGAATTGTCCATGGGTTAGGCCATCTCTTAATGCACGTGAATGATGACTATTATAGGCAAGTAAGGTATTACGTTCTGTGGGTTTCCTGTGTAATGCGGTGTACAACTTTCCACCTTCATGTAATATATTCAAATCTAGAAAAACAATACTTGATTCATGTATGTTGGATGTAAACTTTAAATGTGGCTGAACAGTGTTTAGATACAGAACAAAATCATTAAACTCAGAGATGGTATAAGACCAAATCAAGAAAATATCGTCTATATACCTCTTCCAACTTGTGATCTTGGAGTGGTATATATTCGTTTCATTGAGGACAAATTTATGTTCCAAATGATCCATAAAGATGTTCGCCAGATTTGGAGCAAAAATTGCTCCCATACTGGTACCGGAGCACTGTCTGTAATATTCTCCGTCTGATACAAAATAGTTGTGTGTTAATGCAATCCTAAGAAGTGTAATGATGAAAGAAGTAGGGACCTGATTGGGTTTAGGTCTTGTTTCTAATAGGTCCTGGATTACTTGTATACACTCTTGCTGGGGTATATTAGTGTATAACGAGGTGATATCCAAAGTCGCTAGCTTGTTCACTGCAACATCATATGGTTTATCCTCCAAGAGATTGATCATATGCATGGAGTCTCTAACATAAGTTTCTTGTAGAGGGACATAATCTTTAATGAAGAAGTCTATATACTGGCCGATAGGCTCAAGAATTGAGCCACATCCTGACAGTATAGGACGACCCGGAGGGTTAGTAATGTCCTTGTGTATTTTTGGGAGGGTGTACAGAACAGGAGTTCTAGGACACTCAATATTCAGATAATAGAATTATTTCTTACTCAGAAAGCCTTCTTCTAAGCCTTCTTTTGTTACCCTCAATATCTCATCTTTAATTCCAGATAGTAGATTATTAGCCAATTTCTTGTAATGTTTTTCTTCACTTATTTGTTTCTTAATTTCAGTGTCGTAGTCTACTCTGTTCTGAACAACGATCCCACCCCCTTTACCTGCAGGTTTCAATACAATTAGATTGTCACTCTTGAGTGACAACAAAGCTTTGCGTTCATCAAAGCTGATGTTATGTGGAATGAATTGTTTCTTCTCTTTCAAAACATCTACTCCTGCCAAAATTACCTTCTCAAAAGTTAATACTTCAGGTGGCATCATGCCATTGGTTGGATAAAAAGTTGAAGGTGGTCTAAGCCCCGTGACAGAGTCCGGTGTATGGTTGTCTTTATCCATAAAAAATACTTTCATTCGTATTTTTCGAAAAAACTGATATAGCTCTGTTTTAAGATTGAAAAAATTTGTGCGTTCAGTTATCACAAATGATAATCCTTTACTTAGAAGAGAAACTTCAGAAGAGGATAGGAGGTGCTGGGACAAATTAAAGATGGGAATTCCATCTGCACCTTTTTTTGATTGATCTAATAAGGTTGGGGTCCCCACTGATAATATTTGTTCCGGGTTTGCCGTTCCCCCGCATATTGATGCCATATCCTCCCTCTGCCTCTTCTCTTGCCTCCTCGATCTAAAAAAGACTGACCGGAACGACTGTCTGTACGACTCGGGCCTGGTTGGACGTCAGAGTCGCTTGAACCTCCAGAGGACTCAGAAAAAGTAATCGGTTGATTACGTCTGAATCTCCCCCAGGTATTCTGTCTATTCTGTATCTCAGATGTATTATAGTAATCTTCTCTGAGGTAAGGGTACGCCCTTTCTTTGGAAAAGCTTTTGATATCTTTGGTTACTTTGTCGACTTTTTTCTTAACTTCAAAGGAATTAAAATCTTCTATTGATTTGTTGATCTTTCAACACCCAATAATTCTTTTTCCAATTCCTCAATTTCTTTCAATTCAGTTTTTGCGTGATCCAATGCCGTCTCCACACCCAACACCATCCAATGGCGTGAGCAGGTTGTGGAAATGCCACTGAATCCGCCTTTGAATTTAGGATCGTCACGAAAGATACCTGGGACGTTTCTAACGACCAACCCTTGGGGGATTATGCCAGCCTTTAAGTATTCAGTCAACATACGTGCATGCAGCTCAGTTCTTACATGTTTTTTCTTAGCTTTCTCTATTTTATCCAACAATAATTGACGTGGGCTCACAGTAGAGGAAAGTTGATTAGAAAATAAAGAAGGACCGCTTGTCAGTTTAGTAATATATTCTTCTGTGTATAGGGGAGCTTCTCTTTCTGACATCTTAACCCAACAAACAAAGTAATATAAACCCTATATATCATAGGGTATAGGAAAAAATCCCGGGAAAGGATGAAATCCTAGCGGTGCACCCACCGCTCTCAATAAGCTAACCTAGAAACAAGGAAACCCTACTCACAAGGAGCCTGGGTGAAAGTTTACAAACCGAAACAATGGCTCATGTGGATTAATGCTCAATAATATGATTTTTGTAAGAAGTCACAATAAATAAATATTTATTGTGACTTCTTACAAAAATCATATTATTGAGCATTAATCCACATGAGCCATTGTTTGCGTTTGTAAAAGAAGAAAAATATAGGCAGAAGAAAAATACAGAAAGTGGTGGGCAATAGCAACTAGGAAGGCGAGTTCGTGGCTGCAGTGTCGGGTGTTGCCGTGACAGAGTCCAAAAACAAGGGCTGGAGTAGGAAGGTATTGTAATGGTGCAGACTCCAGGCGCATGGGAGCAAAACCTCTTAGGTATGAAAACAAACTTCGGTGACCAGAGGAAACAAGCGGCCGTGAAAGTGATCACAATGGCGACCGCGATCAAACATCAAAGCGGCCGCGTGGCCCCGAAAGTGAAAGTAATCGCGGTAAAGCGCGGCGCGCGCGCCCGCGTACATGCATGTAGGTCTAGGCTGGCCTGGTAGCACTTTTTGGAGCCCTCTCAATAAGTCTGGCCAGACCAGCGCATGCGCTGGGTCAGGCGAGACCTAAAAACTGCTGGCTTTTACCGGCATTCTGGTTTCTTTGTGCCTGTCGTTTTGTAGCAGGTGCTCTGTTCTCAGTGCCTCGGTATTAGCGAGCCTTATAAATCTACATTATATTTTAATTTCATAAAATTACAAGACAGTGTTGTAGTTGGGGCTAGGGAGAAAGTGTCCGGCTACCCGCTGGGTTGCTTTTCAGCATCACTGTGTGTTCCATCTCAACATTCCTTCATTGAGAAGACATCCCCTCTCCCATTGGTCGGCTGCCTGCTGGGTGGCTTTTCAGCATCACTGTGGTGTTCCATCTCAACATTCCTGCCCCGAGCAGACATCCCCTCTCCCATTGGTCGGTTGCCCGCTGGGTGGCTTTTCAGCATCACTGTGTTCCATCTCAACATTCCTGCCCTGAGCAGACATCCCCTCTTTCATTTGCTGGCTGCCCGCTGGGTGGCTTTTCAGCATCACTGTGTTCCATCTCAACATTCCTGCCCTAAGCAGACATCCCCTCTTCCATTTGCTGGCTGCCTGCTGGGTTGCTTTTCAACATCACTGTTATGTTATGTTATGTTATGTTAAAAGCATTTATTAAGCGCACGTACACCAACGGTTTCTTGGCGTTTCAGGAAAAGGTTGCGGTAGTGAGCAGGAGGAATACTTTAATCGGTGTAGGACTGCGTGAACAACCAAGTCTTAAGCTGTTTTCTGAATTGGGCCAGAGAAGTCGAAAACCTGATCTCCACCGGAAGGGAGTTACAGAACTGTGGGGCAAGGACGGAGAATCCTAGTCCGCCATGTTTCTTTCGCTTAACTATAGGAACTTCCAGCAAGTTCAGATGGGAGGATCTGAGATTGCGAGAAGGGGTATAGCGGTGTAAACGCGCTGAGATGAAGATCGGACCAATGCCTTGTAGAGCTTTAAAGATGGTGCAACCCATCTTAAAAAGGCTGTGCATACTCACTGGAAGCCAATGTAGGCTTTTCATAAGGGGACTAACATGATACCATTTAGGCTGTGAGAAAATCATCCTAGCTGCTTGATTCTGAACCAGTTGGAGACGCTTAAGTTGATAGGTGGGAATGCCAACATACAATGAGTTGGCATAGTCCAGGCGAGAGATCACAAGGGCAAGGGTAACCAGAATCAGGGCCTCCCTGCTCAAGAATCTACTAATCCTCTTCAGTCTGCGCAACTGAAAGAAGCCAGCTGAGACCACCGATCCGATCTGGGCCTTCATCGAGAGATCGTTGCTGATAATGACCCCCAAGCTCTTGGCGGAGACAGTAGGTACAGGGGGATTACCGAGTTTAGGGGGCCAAAAATTAGAATGCCAGGGGTTAGCAGTGCCTCCTGTCAGGATCAACTCCGTTTTATCCGGGTTCAGCTTCAGCTGATTGTTGTTCATCCAGTCACTTATGAAGACCATCGTATCTTGGACGTTGGCTTCAGATGAGGCAGAGATATTGGTATTGAACACCAGTTGGAGATCATCTGCATAATTGAAGATTTCAACATTTTTTTTCCCCCTCAATGAGTGGATTAGTGGAAGAAGGTAGAGATTAAACAAGAGCGGGGAAAGAGAGGAGCCCTGAGGAACCCCACAGGTGATATCCCTTTTTATTGAAGAGAAACCGGCGAGGCGCACCGCTTGAGACCGATTTCTCAGAAAGGAGGAGAGCCACCCCAGAGCCAAGCCCCGAATTCCGGCATTGGCGACACGGTTGATCAGAACATTATGATCAACCGTGTCAAAAGCAGCCCATAGGTCCAAAAGGATCAGGGCCTGAGGGGTGCCAGAATCCGCTCCCTCCCTGAGTACATCCATGACAGACAGGTTAACTGACTCTGTAGAATACGCAGGTCTGAATCCGGCCTGGTGGGAGTCCAGGATCTGAAACTGTTCAACAAAGGAGCTCAGGCAGTTGGCCACATGGGTCTCTAGGACCTTACCTAGATAAGGTAGCAAAGAGATGGGGCGATAGTTGCTAAGAACTGTTGGATCAGCGTCTGTTTTTTTCAAGAATGGAATAATTGCCGCTCTTTTAAAGGAGACTGGGACCATACCCTGTTCCAGCGAATTATTCAAAAATGACCTGGGTGGGTCAGGGCATGTGGTAAAAGCTTCCCGAAGGATATTAGGGGGACAACAGTCCAGGGGGGAGCCTGAGGTGACCTTATTTAGTAGTGTTAGGAACGTTTCCTCGGGAATAGGAGGAATGCGGTCAAAAGAATGTAGGCTCTGCTCGCTGTTGGAAACGTGCGAAGCAGTGGCCCCAGGAGGAATACTGGCCTTAATAATGGCTATCTTTTCCATGAAGAATGAGTTTAAAGAGTTGCATAAGAATTGAGAACGAGCAGGTCTAGGTGCGACTCTATCAGGTTTGGAGAGTTGGTCAACTATAGCGAAAATCTCTTTGGATTTGTTGGAGGCCGCAATTATGTTTTGCGAGAAGTAGTTGGTCTTGGTTGAAGCAATCAAATTCTTGTATTTTTTCATCAAGGTTAAATAAAGAACTTTTTTTTCCGAGAGGTAGTGACGGCGCCATTGCCGTTCAGCTTGTCTGAGTTCCAATTTCTTTAATTTGAGGTCTTCCGAGAACCAGTGCTGAGCGTCGTAAGGTCTCAGTCTTGATTTTTTTTTAGGGGGGCGACTTGATCGCTGGCTGACTTTAACCAGAGTTCAATGCTCTCTGCCTGGGTCTGAAAATCTTCGAGGTCGGAGGGGGTAGAGCTCTTCAAGTATAACCGGAACTGGTCCATATCTGCTCGTCTCCAATTCCTGAATAGTTGGTTCTCAATTCGTTGGATTTTAGGGGAAGGAATACATTGGAGAGTAAATCGAATCAGATAATGATCGGATCAGACGCATGGGGATATTATAAGGGTAGAGATCTCTAAATTAGAGGTCCAAACTTGATCCAACATATGCCCTTTTATATGGGTGGCCGTCCTCACGTGTTGGGTACAATTCATACCTGTGAGTAGGTCAGTAAATTCTTTCGAACTAGGACTCTCCCGATTATCGAAGGGCCAATAATTGAAGTCCCCGATTATGAGAATTTTGGCATAATTGATGACAAGACAACTGTGTTCTATCTCAACATTCCTGCCCTGAGCAGACATCCCCTCTCCCGTTGGTCGGCTGCCCGCTGGGTGGCTTTTCAGCATCACTGTGTTCCATCTCAACATTCCTGCCCTGAGCAGACATCCCCTCTCCCATTCCCCCAAGTCTACATTTCTCTTACTCCAGCATCACCTACAAGGAAGAATGCATTGGAAACGTTTACAACTGAATATCTCAGCACTCGGTAACAACGAAGGGGCATATTATCAACGGCCAGCGATAATTATCGCTGGCCATGCTTAGCGATAGTTTTGTAATCGCAGGCTATCTCCGTAATTTATCGCCCTGGTAGCGCGTTATTAACAATGCGTTTCTCCAGGACGATAAAAATTCCAGAGATAGCGAGGTTATCGCCGTTTTGCAGGGAACATCACTGGTTTTCCAGCGATGTTCCCTGCAAAACGGCGATAACCTTGCTGATACGACCCACAGGGTCGTATCAGCATAATCCACCCCAATGTTAGGGATGGGGAAGTCTGCATTTTAGCAGACGTTAGTTTTTGGAGAAAACAGCGTTTTTCTCCAAAAACTAACTTTTTCTAAAATGCTGGGGCAGCCTTGTAAATATCGCGATATGAACATCAGCGATATTTGCAAGGTAGTCCATCCGGGGTACGCCCAGTGACGCCCACTTTGCATCTCATTAGAGATGCAAAGGGAGGCATTGGGAAAAAGGGTGCTAACATGCGATTATGCATGTTAGCACCCTCTTGTAAATAGGGCGATAGTTTTATCTCCGCTTTTTCTGGCTTATTAAGCCAAAAAAGCGGAGATAAAGCCCTTGTAAATATGCCCCGATGAGAGCATGTTTAAAAATACGAGCAGCACATTTATTTATATTAAGTCAATACTGGGCCTCCATTAAATATAACAGGTTATTTAATTAAATGCAGCGGCCATTTGGCAAGAATATGCTTGTTGAAGTCAAGGATGTGATTATTTCGACTGAGACTAGCCCTGCTGCGAGGGTGGAGGGAGCTTTCATTCCTGACAGTCAGTATCTAAGCAAGCTTAAAGAGAGATGTAGAGTTTCTGAAAAAAGCTGCAGATGAAAGGCAGTTAGACCGACGTAAGAACAAAGGCCAATTGATCGACTGATTCAAAGGCAGAAAGGCATTTTAAAATATATGTAACCAAGAACTAGACATTGAAATACAACACATTCGAAGCTCCTTCGTTCAATGGCCTGTCGAGTCAACTTAAATGAGATAAACAATGCAGTCAAGAAGAGATATAAAATGCAAATGATTCATTTCACAATGAAACCCACAATTCGGGAGGAAACATTAAAAGTCATGCACGGTTCCAAGATTTGGATACCATTGTTTGGTCTCGCTCCAAGTGTCTAAAATGTACTTTTCCTGGAGAGTATGTTTGGGAAGGAATTCTCCTATGAATTCAATGAGGCCCTAAACCTTTTTCTTGGTGACTCAGTTGCACACTGGCTGTCTGTAGGAAATTGGATTTTTGATTGAGTGGGGTAAAAACCCTACCCAAGCAACAGCCAGAATCCTTGTCAAGGTTAAGCAAAAAAGTCATTAAATGAACCTGTGCTTAACCCTCTGGTAGCTTGGCACAAAAGCAGTAATGCCTAACTTAGAGGCACTTTGTTAAGTATTTATGTAGCACACCAACAGTAAGAAAGTGAAAACACACTACAAGAAAACCCCACACCAATCTATAAAAATAAATAAAGTTAGAATAAATGAAATGAGACCGAGATGACAAAAATCCAACCAGTAGAAACAGAGATGTGCAATTTCTAATTTTTAGGTAGATCTAGCGCCTAAAAGCACAAAGTGCCCCTCATGGTCATCTGGTCATGCCAGACCGGGGGAAAGTTACAAGTTGGGGCTGATCGCAATGTGGCATGGGCCGGATACAGGGACCAGGTTAGGCAGCTGAAGAATTTAGGGGCATATTTACAACGAGGCAATAATAAACTATCGCCGCTTTAGCGGCCGTTTTCGGACGAAAAGCGGCGATAATTTTATCGCTATATTAGCAAGGTCACGCTAACGCGTGTAAACTTGCTTTAGCGTGGGGATTTCTAATGCCCAGCTTTGCATCTCTAATGAGATGCAAAGTGGGCGTTCCTGACCAGACATGTTAGGAGAAATGTCGCTAAGCGACATTTCTCCTATCATCACGCCCCACGCTATGAAGCATAGCGTCAGGAAAAGTAGCGATAACACCTGTTATCTCTACTTTCCTAACACCTGCTTCAGTACTGACTTAGCCATGATATCCTATGGAAGGTGGATATCATGGCTAAGTTTGTGAGTCCATATCAACAAGGTAACGTGAGATTATCGCTGGGTTTCCAGCGATAATCTCACGTTAGCCAGTTAGCGTGAGGATTTTTATCGCTATTGAGATAAGCGTTGCTGATAGCACGCTATCTCAGCGATAAAAATCCGCGCTAGCCGGCGATAATTATCCTAGCACTAAATGTGCTTTGCGATAATTATCGCCGGTTGTTGTAAATATGCCCCTTACTTTCTCTAAGTCTCATTCAAAGAGTTCAGTTTGCGGTGGAGAAGGCTGTGAGGAGCAAGTAGAGCGACACAAAGGGGTTGTCACTGTAGTGGAAAAAGCAGACCTGGTGCTGAGGACTGTCTTGACTGTAGAGTGAAGATTGGGTCAAGCATCGCAGACAGTCACTGCTGGGCCTTCGCGTTAGCGGTCACCGAAACCTGTCATTGCTACAGCGTGAAGTACAGATCTTGCGTTCAAGTCAGTTTGACTGGAGCTTTGCGTTGGCGGTCGTTGCTTTCGGCAGAGTTTTGGCGCATACGGGCCTGTTCGCCATCGTGAAGAGCTCAAAACTTCAGAATTTCAAATTGTTTCACAGAGGAGTAGACTCTGATGTCAAACAAGGGTTTAGGACCTGGTGAGTCACTTCTTGGGAATCAGGGACTCACTCTAGCTGAGGCCAGGTGCAGGGGTCAAGCCTCTAGCACTTGTTATGTCCCTGTAGCTCACACAGGAGGCCAGCCAACTAGCCTTTGGAGTCACTTTGGTAGTCCTGGATTAAAGAAGATGGTACTCACTCCTTTGAGCAGCGAGGCAGGCCATACGCAGCAGTGCAGTCCTCTGAAGTACAATGCAGTCCTTCTGAAGTTTTTCACAGGAATGTACTGAAGATGTGTTTCAGGGGATCTAATATTTATACCTAGTGACAGTCTTTGAAGTGGGTGTGACGTTCTGGCTAGCTCCATATCTGGTTTTGGCAAGTCTTTCCCTTCCCTGCCAAGGTTTCAAGAAGTCTGTGGTACCAGGTTCATGTGTGGGTGCTGGAGACAACACTTTGAAATGTGAATGGGGCAGGGAACAGCTCTGTCCCACCATCCTGGCAGGACGGCCCGTTCCGGCCAACATCTAGTCCTTCTTGGTCTCATTTTCTGGGATGAATATACATAGGCAAACTGCCAAGCTAATCGCAGTCAGGACAGAGGCACCAGGCGCTTAATGGCCAGGGCAAGAAAATGCAACTTTCTAAAAGAGGTATTTTCAGAACTGTGACATAAATTCCAACTTTAGTATTAAACAGGATTTTAAATGACAGTTTATTGAGCTCAAATTTGATATCCCTATCTGTTCACAATCATTAGTTAGCACTTACTAAGTAATAAAGTAGCTCAAGGTTATCCAATGAAAGAGATAGGCTTTACAGTACTGAAAAATGAATTTAGGAGTTTTTCATTTCTCTGATATATAAAACTTGAAAACACAGGTTTTACTTTTTGAATACAATGCACCCTACTCTATGAGCTGTTTAGGCCCTACCTTAGGAGTGACCTATGCTTTGAAAAGAAATGCTTAAGTCTGCTAAAAGATTTATTTTGCCAGGTCAAATTGGCAGTTTAATCTGCACTACAGTCTACAATGATTGTCCTGGGACATTTTCAAAAGTGTTTCTTAAGTGGGTGGCACAATGAGTGCTTCAATAGCATTTAATTTACAGGGTCTGGGTACATGTAGTATCACATCTCAGGGATGTATAAGTACATTAAATATGCCAATCAGATGTAGGCAAATTGTACCATGTTTTAGAGAGCAAGCACAAGCACTTTAGCACTGGTTAGCAGTGGGAAAGTGCACAGAGTCCCAATGCCAACAAAAACAAGATTTAGAAAACAGGAGGGATGAAGGCAAAAGGTTTGGGGAAAGAAACAAATCAAGAATTACAGGCCTAACAATATCCTTGTTGTTAAAGTGTTTTTTATAGCTTATATTAATGTACAGCAAATAATATAAGTAGTAATGATTTGTCCGTTGTATCCAATAAGCAAATGCCGAAATAATATGATTACAGCTAAAATAAGTTTAATACAATGTATAGAAGTGTGTTTTTGGGTAAAATGGATGCTGCTGTTGAGTCCGAATTCACTCCTGCATTCACCCCCTTCCATCGGGGTACCTAGCTGATCTTCTCTTCCCACAGCTCTGCAGAACAAAGACAAGTTGATGTTAGTCAGTCAGTCACATTCTATATTTTGAATTACATAAACCATAAAAATACACAGTACAATTCATCTATAAAACACAATAAAGTCATACATAACAATCATGACTAAAAGGTTTTTGATATTTTTAAGACACCTTGACATTCTAATTAATCTTCCTGAAGATTCTTAAAAAGAATCCAGATCAGAAAAAGAATCAGATCAAAAACAATGGGGCATCTAAGGTTTAAAATCACATCCTAACTTTAACCTTGATCGCCCCGCATAAAAATGAAGCAAAATAACAAAATTCATGGGCTTTAATGGCGGTAAAAGAAATTTCTGATGTAAAGAGGCATTGTCTTCACAAAATAAAATAAAGTGCATTGTGTCTTGAAGGGAGAATTGAACACATTCACAAGGGCGCACATTATTTACCAAGTTCTAGTCCGCTAGAACAGCTGAAAGATAGTGAGTAAGACTAAGCCTGAACCTCATTAAAAGAATCCAAGATTTTCATTTGTAACCCATGTTAAATATGGTTCAATGTACTGAGTTGTTTTCATCATAACTTGGGCCCTATCAGATGGCTTCAACAACTCCCTTGGTTCTCGCTATCCAACATCATTCATACAAATTCTATTTGGTCCACTTCACATGTTCCTTGCTTATAGAGTTGGGGTTGTCAAAAAGGTTCAGGGCGACCTAAGGCATAGAAGGAAGACTTAACATAATACGAAACTTTGATCTTAAAAGTTTCTTCAAGTTTCAAGCAATCCTTCAGTATGTCCTTGTTCAACACAAACTTTGCATTAGGCCAGATTGAAAGCCATCTAAGAGAAGGACGCCTAAGCAATAAAATCACAAATATAGCCAAGGCCAAGTTCCTCATGAGCTACAAGAGCCAGAGTGCTCCGTAGTGTAGACAGCAAATCTCTGATATAATTGCCTTCAATAGATTGCAATTCATAGAGTCCACCAACCCCCATATTTCACAACCATAGATCACAGGTGAGGAACAATTGGCCTGGTATATCTTTCATATTACTTTCAATGGCCTAATAGTCTCATAGCAAGATTTTTAAGGTTTTCCAAAAACGGTGCCCACGATCATCATTCATCAAATTGAACCCCCAAATAAGAGAACCTCTAGACCGTAGACAATTCATGGCCTTGTATGAAAAAAAGTCTAATTTGCTAAAATTATTAGAAAGATCCAAGGAGTCCATAAAAGAAATTAATGATTCGGGCGGTATGGGCAATAAAAACGGCATCATCTGCATAGGGCTGAGATTGGTCTTTGCCCAATAAGTGGAAGAGTTTTAGCTCCCTTATACAGTACCTCCCCCAATTTATTAATATGTAATGCAAATTAAAAAAAGGAGCTAAGATACAGCCTTCTCTTATCTCCCCATTGCTAAAACCCACAGTGAATTGGTCCTCAGGACCATATCTTATTGTGATCGAGGTATCCCTATGAAGATCCCTTTAAAAAAGAACAACATCAAGGGCCACCCCATAGACATCATTATGGATGACAGTTTATTTCAATTAACCTTGTTGAACACAGAAGTAATGTCCATAAAATAAAGATAAGTGTAAACTTCCTTACTTGATATTAGTATTTTTGCTAAGAAGAAGATGAAGATTCAAACACTGGTCAGGTGTACTTCAGCTAGATCAAAAACCATTTTGTAAGTCAGCGATAATGTGCTTACTTTCCGTCCAGTCTAAAAGCCTGAATAAAACCAACCATCCAACTACTTTCATAATAGAATCCAATAATGCGATTGGTTTATAGCATCAAGGATCATTCTTCTCCCCTTTTTAAAAAACTGAGATAATGGTTGACTGGGACCTGGGAGAGGATGCAGCCTTATGGCTAGAGCGATTGACCTTGAAGCTGGGGAACCAGGTTTCAGTCTTGGCAGGGATGCTCAACTTCCTGTGATTCTTGGCAAATCACTTAATCTCCCCATGAATAAATCCCAAAAATGAATGTGTCCATCTGTAACGAATTTGGGGGCATATTATCAAGCACGGCGTTAAAATTATTGCCGCTTTAGCGGCAGAAAACTGCAGCTAAAGTGGCGATAATGGGCTTGATAATAGGCCTGTGAAATACCTACCCTTGCAGCTGCAAGCCAGGTTAAAATGGGGGCCCATAATTCCAGAACCTGATGGGACCTGACCTTGGACTTTGCTACTGGACAACCATGTTAGGGCAGCTTCCACTTTTGCGAATTTAAAGGAGATAAAAAGACAGTTCTGCAAATAACCTAGCTTGTTCCCTGCAACTGTATAAGAAACTAAATTATAAACTCCCTCAAAATGCTTTACCCGACTATCACTCAAAAAATAGGAACAAATCATATTCCTCACAGAACAAATTGGACTTTAGCGAGTGTGCTGGCTCTAGCTACCTTTTCCCAGCCGCCCCCCCACAGGAATTTATTCCCTTTAGTTGTTGCTAGTTAGTACATTTGCCAACAGGCTCTAACACCACCTATATCTCTTGGTACCCTTTTAACCCCTTCGGTGCCCGCCCCTTTCCCCGCCCTGTGCCGGCCGTTACATTAGCGGGCGGGGTTTGTGACGAGCTGGACTCGTCATGGGCACAGCGCCACCGCGGCCCATGACGAGTCCAGCTCGTCACGGGCACCAAAGAGGTTAAACTCTGTATGTTAAGCTGTGCTCGCTTTAGAACACTCCTTGTGAAACCATCAACACAAAGGGGCAAAACTGTACGGACTCCGGATAATGAGACGGTTACATATAGACCTATATATTCTATTAAAACCAGACAAAATCTCAGCGCTTGAAGAAACCTCTGAGAGACACACATTTACTTACTTTTTACAAGAAGAAAAAGGTGACTTAGGAAATCCTTTGGAGTAATGTTGGCCCACCTCATCTGTCACCATTGATCAATGGGGGATAATAACTCTCCACAGTGATGACCCTGTATTAAACTCCTGGGTCTTTCCACCTCGTGACATAACACCAAACATATCAGATTGTGGTCACTAAACCCACTCCACACAATTTTAAAATCCTGTTTGGAGGGAGAAGCTGAGATAAACACATAATCAATTAGTGTGGGTGCCCCTCTGCCAGTAAATGTGGGGCACCTACAGGGTATGTGCTTTGGGTAGTCATCACAAATAGTAATAACTAAGTAAAGCATATTTAAAATACTATTAAAAAATAGTGTGGAGTGTTGAGTGGGAAGCACCCCTATCTTCCAAGTCCCACCTTAACCCCATGGGACAATCAATTGCTTTACACAAATATAATGCTATTTGCTGCTCTGAGGCCGTCTAAAAAGACCAGGCATGTGTGTAAGTGAGCAGTCCTGAATGCTGAAATAATATGATTACAGTTGAAGCAAGCTTAAGAAAACAAATAGAAGTATGTTTATTAACATAATTTAATTATGCAACATTTTGGTGTGTGATGAAAACCTCAATTTTTAGTAAAATGGATGCTGCTGGGGTCTTTATTTTCACTGCTGAGTTCACCCTTTCACATCAGGTTCCCCTACGGATTCTCTATTCCCACAAATCTGCAGAATAAAGACTAGTTGATGTTGATCTGTTTTTCCTGTTTTGCTCTGAATGAACCTCCTGGTGTTTCTAACTGTAACAATCTTCCAAGGGCCTTCTGCTGGGTTTTCATAGCTCAGATCAAGCTTATTCATTTGTGAATTGCTTTTGTTAAAATTTGCATATAATGTTTTTAACACCCCCAGGTGACAGTGGCATGAAGAAGCAGGATGTTTTCTTAGAAATGGGAAAATGTTAACATTAAATGTTATTGATGTGCTTATTCGGATTTGCTAAAGAATTATTACTTGAGATCATGCCGAGCTGGAGCTGGAGCTGTGGATTGGGTAATTTTCTATTCAATAATTACTACTCTGTATAACTCAGCCTTTGAGCCTTCATGACATTATCTTTCTGTGTTGCTTGGTTTTGAGATTTCTGTAGTAAAACCCCTTTAACATTTCCATTGGATCTAGAACTCAGTTATTGAGTGGTCCCAATTACTTTTTATTTTACTGCTCTGCTGAATTGATGGTGGAAAGTGTGCCGCTTACATAAGATTAACCTGGAGCAGAACAATCTGATATGAATTTTAGGTTGTCCTAAATATTGGGGTTCAGAGTTCTGCTTCCACATGCTCTCCCACTGTAGCCCACTCACTGGGTTCCTTATGGGAATTCTCAACAGAGGCAGAATGTGGGAAATCTGCAGAAAATCTGTAATTGTGTTTGGGAAGTGTAAAGAAGTGGCCGATAAAAGGTCTGGCAATTGGTGAAGAAAGCTCATTAAAGATTGTAAAAACTTTTTGTGTTTGATTAGAAAGTGTTTTGATACAATTTTGATAATAATATTTTTTTTTTCGCAGTGACTACAAATAAATATACATTATATAGCCAGCATAGGTGGAGTACAACAGGCACTCCAGTTCTTTGAGCCTCTTTTGGCTTCGTACAAATCCTGTGTAAACTAAGGAGTGGCTCACCAGAAAGTGAGCAATTTGGAAGTAATTCAATGAAAAAACGTATTGGCACACAACTCCAAATTCACTGGTAAGCCAGGATCAGAGACGCACAATATCTCATTCATGCAGGCGAAAGGTGGTTCCAAGACTGACTCTTGTATTTAGGCTCAGTACGGGTGGAACTACATAGTGTGTTGAACGTAGTGTGTCACATGTAGGCCCGGGTGTAATTTCAATTGCGGTGGTCTAATCGGAGTAACTTCAGTAATTTCATGTGACCTTTTGACGCAGAATAACAGATAAAAACACACTTACGCCTCCTCATGTAGTTAAGAGTAATTTGGGGGAAATCAATCCTACTGCAAGAGCCTAGTTAGTGACCACAAGCGGCCACTTGTGCTTGCAATTTATGCTCTGCTGCATTTAACACTACTTCTTAATGCAAAATGCATACTTTTGGACACAAGGGTTCATTTTTCAATTATTATTATTATCGCAATTTATAGAGCACACGGCTACCTCCAACGGAAGTGTCCCGTGCTAGCAGCAGATACAGTAGGAGAAAACTGGTGGGAGAGCTCAAAGGTAGGCCAAAAAGCCAGGTTTTCAGAACCTTCCTAGACATAGGTTTTAACTTGGCCGTATGTGCTCAGGCATGGAGTACCAGAGAGAAGCAATTTTCACAGAGAAAGCTCGTCCACCAAACCTGGCTTTTGCGAAGCGGGGAATCACAAGTAGTTCCTGGTGACTCGACCTCAAAGCCCTGGTCTGGTGGTATTTATGGAGTCTCTGCTTCAAGTATTGAGGGCGAGAGTCTCTAGCTGCTCCATAAGCTAGGGTCAGCACCTTAAAATCCATCCTCCTTTTGACAGGCAGCCAATGCAGGCAGTGCTGGTGGGGGAAACATGGTGGTGGAGTGGCACGTTCCTAATAAGCCTAGCTGCCGCATTTTGAATAATTTGTAGTTTCCTGATCAAATAGGCTGGGAGACCCTATTAGCATAGTCCAGCTGAGACTTGATCAATGCATGGACCACCGTTTTCCTACAATACATAGGCAAGAGATGAAGGAATCTCTGCAAGGTTTTCAGTTTCTAAAAGCATGAAGAGGAAACTTGGCATATCTGGGCTTTGCCTGAGAGGTTAGAATCAAATTTGAACTGAAGATTCCTAGCTGAAGCAACTGGAAGAGTAGGAGGATTAAGCTCCTTCGGCCACCAAAGTTCAGACCGTGGAGGAGAAGGTTGATTGAAAAACAAAACCTCTGTTTTATCAGTATTCTGCTTCAAACAGCTGTCAGTCATCCAAGTTGAGATGTTGATCAAACACTGCTTGAAATTGGTGAATGCTGCCTCGGTGTGATCCCTAAAACAGAACACAAGCTGAGTATCGTCAGCACACGAGACAACCTTCACACCACATTGCTCGACTAGCGAAGTGAGGGGAGCGAGGTAAACATTAAAAAGAGTCGGGCTCATGGCCAAACCCTGGGGAACTCCGCACATGAGAGGGCTAGAGGAGGAGACATGGGGGCGGAGAAGTACTTGCTGAGACCGGCCCTCAAGAAATTAGCGGAACCAGGCTAGAGTGGGTACCATCACTCCCAGCAGCTCGAGTCTTTCTAGAAGAATCTGATGCAAAACCGTGTCAAAAGCTGCGGACAAGTACAACAGCACTAGCATTGCACAGCTACCCTTGTCTAGAGATCCCCGTATGGTTTCCGTCACTTCAAGCAGAGCTGTCTGATCTAAAGCCCGACTGGCAGTCATGGAGATAGTTGTTGGGCTCCAGGAAATCAGATAGTTGTCTCTGAACTTTCTTCTCAAGGATTTTGGCCGGCGCTGGCAAGAGGGAAACAGGCCTAAAGTTCTTAAGTTCTGGCGCGTCCGCGTCCTCTTTCTTGAGGATTGGCTGGACCAATGCCGTTTTCCAAATTGTTGGATAGGTGCCCGATTTCAGAGATTAATTCCAGATCAAGTTTAGTGAGGGATTGAATAAAGGGGCCAGCAGCTTGAAAAACCTGGCTGGGCAGGGGTCAACCAGTGATCCAGATTTTATTTTATTCAATTCAGTGAGGGACGCTTCAGGGCAGAAAGGGCGAAATTCAGACCACATGCCAGAGTGGTGGGGGGTAGGTAATGGCGTAGCTAGCGACCCTGTCAAGGTAAACGAGGAGTAGATAACCTGAACTTTCACCTAGAAGAAGATAGGAAGATCTTCACACAGGGTGGCTGAATGGCAAAAGTGCTCTTCAAGGCCTCCGGCTTAATAAAGCCCTGAACAATCTTAAAAACTTCTTTAGCAGAGTTATCAGAGGATTTAATTTGATTAGCAACATAGTCCCTGATGGTATTGCGCTTTAGCCAATGGAATCTTTTTAGCGCTGCTCTGTAAGCGCACTTGGCCTCTGAATTATAGGTTTTCCGCCAGGCACGCTCAAGCTTCTTGCAAAGGCTTTTCTCCAAGCGGAGTTCAGTTGTGAACCAAGGGGCAGAGGGTTTATTCCTAGCCAGTTTCATGGTCTTAATAGAGGCTATTCTGTCAAGGGCTGTAGTGAAATAGTTGAAAGTGGAGGCGTCACAGCTGGGTTCTCCCTTGAGCAGCGGAGGGGTATTTTGACCCATGGACCCATGGACTCAGGAGAGACCTTCCTCCAGTTTCTCCAATCTTCATATGCTGACCTCACCAGACTGTTACAAAGGGTGGTGGTCCGATTGAAAGGAACTATTCGGTGTTCCGACCATGTTAGAGCAATGGGATCTTCTATTTTTAGAGTGTGATCATTGGTAAAAATGAGATCCAACGTATGGCCAGCCATATGAGTGGGCAAAGATACATTTTGAGCAAGGTTTAACCCCTTGAGAGTGCCGGCCAGCTGAGAGGTCAGGGAGCAGCTATCATTTTCCATATGGACATTAAAATCGCCAAGGACTATGAACTTGGCGTGTCTCAGTGAGAGATCTGCGATCAAGTCACATAACTCCAGCAGTTGAGTGGACGCAGAATCCGGGGGTCTGTAGACCAGCAATCTGGCAACGGAGAAGGCAGGGGATATTTTGATACAAAAGGACAGCACCTCGATCAATCCAGTGCTCTCAATTCTCTTATAAGAGATCTCCCAGCCATCTCTCAGTATCACAGCAAGCCCACCCCCCAATCTATTGCCAGCCCGGTTAACCGTAGTTATCCTATAGCCCTCTGGAATAGCCAGCAATATGTTCGGGTTAGTGCTCTCTCTTAGCCAGGTTTCAGTAAGGAACATAAGATCCCAAGAGTTTGACTCTAAAGTGAGCCAAATATAATACGTGTGTTTGGGGAGAGATCTGAAATTGATTAAACAGACCCTAATGTTGGACCTGGAGGTTGAAGTGCATGCTTTAGAGTACGCTACCATGGGAGTGCCCTTGCATCCACTTCCCTTAATCAGCCCTCTATCAAGCGCGAAGGAGCATGACTTACAATACAGCTCCTGGCCTTGTCACTCTTGTCCCAGCAAGCAGAGATTGAAACGGGCAGGCCCGGGGCTACCCACTGAGTTCAAATCAAATAACTGCTCTCTAGACCAGACAATTCTGACCGGGGGGCTGGAACAAGCAGCATGGCTGGCACTGGTTGTGATCCGGTCACGGACGGGTGCAGACAGGCTTGCCTTTGGCGCACCCACTGAGTGCATCCGCTGCGCGTCCATGTCGAGGCTCACTTTATATTGGGAATCATGAGGTCAGGCGGTAGATCTAGACCGCCGACCTAAGATGGCGTCAGTAGATGTCCCACACGGGAGCGGGAAAAATGGCAGCTGCAAGGTGAGATCAATGTTAGTGTCCGGAGGGTGCCTTCACCTCTGTGAAATCCCAGGTAGGAGGGGCGGAAGGAAGAGAGAGCAGGGAACGGTCTAGTGCACCCTGCAACATGCATCAGTGCAGATAGAACCTCAAGTTCCCGGTATCTCTCCCCAGCGCGAGGTCAAAGTACAGAGTACAAAGTGCAATGTGCAAACTGAATTAAAATATTAAAAACACAACTCTAGATTTGTATCACACAGTAAAATACAATAAAATAGCAGCACTGAGTCTTACAGAGTTAGCCCACCGATCCCTACTCAAGACGGCTGTGCGTCCGCGTCACGGCTCACATTATATGGGGAATATTGAAATCATGGTGGTAGAGCAAGACCACCGACACAAGATGGTGTCAGTAGATGTCCCACTCGGGAGCGGGAAAAATGGCAGCTGCAAGGTGCGGGCGATGTTAGTGTCCGGAGGGTGCCTTCACCTCCGTGAAATCCCAAGTAGGAGGGGGGGAGGAAGAGAGAGCAGGGAACAGTCTACTGCAGAGGTCTTCAAACATTTTGATGCCGAGACCCCCTCCTCAAACGTTTTTAGGTGTAAGGACCCCCTCCTGACAAAATATTCTAGAACCTGTTACTCTCCATCAATAACCAGAAACACCCTTATGTGGCAAATCATTTCTACGGTGGGGAAATATTATTAAACAATGTATTCTGTAACAATGTTTAGGTTTTTCACTGCCAGGTAGCTATGTATAAAATAACTGGTAGTTTAAGTGAAAAATACATTTAAAAAGGTGGGAAATGCACAATAGTACATTATGACACCTTTATTGGTTTAATGCACTTCAGAGGTCTATGTGTAACCAGGGACCCACAGAATTAATTCTTTAATGGTGCAGTGGAGAATAGTGATGTGTGCATTTTCTGTGTTAGAAGGCTACAGCTTGTTACAGAAAGCACCGTGAATATGTAAGTCATTATTTAAAACTTGCAATTTAGTAATACCCAGATTGTACATATTTTTTACAAAACTGTCCCTTCAACAACTCCTGGGGTAGTAAGCGTTATACAAATTCAATTACAATTGAAAGCACACACTTCACAGCTCAATTGTTCTCTTTGCACTACCACTCAAAAAGAATGCATCTGTGTCATCACAAAGCTTTGAATGATTCCATCAATTAAAACCAGTACCTGCCTTCAAGCACCCTTTATTTACCTTTTCACCTAGCACATGTTTGTATTGCTTTCAGTCAAGCCGCTGCACCCTGGGAGTTAACTATCTGCTTGCTTCCGTTTCACAGCACATGACACTCCTTGAATGACACTCCAGCTGAAGCATATTAACTATTAGAATTAACCGTCCCAGGTGGATTGTCTTTTTCCAGAAAGTAGGGGAACGCCTATTTAAATATATTTGCGAGTGCTTTCACTGCGGAAACCATCTTCATACATGAAAGGTTGTGCGATTGCACTGTATAAACATAACATTTGGCAGAATTATGCCTCAATGAGAGCAAAGAATAAAACATTAAAAGTTCATAGAAATAAATCTTACAAATAATCTTCAAACATGTATTTGAAATATAAATATTCTGCAAATGCCTTTCCAGTACAGGTTTTTTATGCGCCACAATAAAAAAAATCGAAAGTATTTGTGTAGACTAGGTAGAAAAAAACAGAAAAATGACAAAGTTCGAAATAGCAGAAAGAAGGTAAGGAAAGTTCGAATTTGGGTGGTTCTGGCCTCTGATTTCCATTCCATGTTCCCCTCGCTGAGAACGGCCTGCTCCAGCCCCCATCGCACCTTCCTTTGTAGACGCAGTGCATGAACAGGCCCAGCACCAGGTCAATTAAGCTAGTACTGGCCTCCTGCAGAGCCTGACTGCCTCCTAATGGTCGTTGTCGCTAAGACCCATCCTCCTTCATCAGCTGGTGAGAAGTGTTCACAATCGGATTGCTCTTTAGAGCAACTCCCAGTGCGAGGCTCTCTCTGGCACAGCGCTCGGCTGGGGAATGCGCGCCCCCTTCCTGTGACTCCACGGCCCCCCTGCTGGTCTCGCCCCACAGATTGAAGACCTCTGGTCTACTGCAACATGCAACAGTGCAGATAGAACCTCAAGTTCCCGTTATCTACCCCCAGCGCGAGGTCAAAGTACAGAGTACAAATATTTGGCGCTATTTCTTAGCGCATAAAGCCCTCTCGTGCCTATTTTGGATGCAAGGGGCATTTTGTGATAAGAAAATAGATCCAAATGCCGTGGGTAAGGTGGGTGAAAACCCAACCCAAGAGCACATTCATTGAGCGCAAGCGACTGCTTGCTCTTGCTATTTGTGTTCTGTTGCATTTAGGGCAAAGTGCAGAATAACTCTTCTCGCGAGTAATTTTGCAGAATTCTTGGGTAATTCCGTGTGATTACACTGCACTGAAAAACATAAGTTACGCCCACCTCTAGTCAGATTGAATGGTATTGCCTTCAAATCTGTCTAAATCTTAGTCTTAATCTTAGAAACTTAGTGGGAAGTAGAACATACCAAATCCAAGATGTGACCAGGATTATGGGTGGAGGAGGAAATGCAATGTGAAAGATTGAGGATGGCAAAGGTGGTAGTGAGCTGTCTTTTAGAGGACGAGATTATTAAATTGAAGACAGAGAATGTAAATGGTGTCTAAAAAGAATGGACAACTGGACAGGATAGGAAGGAAAGTGACAAAAAGACAACATTTTTGAGCGGAGCTTGGGGAAAGATATGACTTTTAATAGCAGGGATTCAGCAGCTACATTATTAGGTGTACAAAGTTATTTGTCTGCGAGAAGAAGCAATAGATAAGCAACAGGCCTCCTTCATTTTGAACAAAACGACCAACATGCAGGAGTAGGCACTGGGCATGGCAATTGCAATATCTGGGCCAGGGTGAGCTGTCAATCAGATTTCTACTACAAATATAAGGTCAGGGCAGATGTCTAGTCTAAATTAGGAAGTTCTGAGCCACGTTTGACAAAAAATGCATCAACTTAAACACAAGTAAAGGGTAAAGGAGTGCCAAGGAACACAATAGTGCTAACAGAATCTACTGAAAAATGCTATTGGAAATAAACAGGCAGCACACTGAAAGTGTTTCAAATGGGAGGGGGCACACCAATGGGTTAATGCATAAGCACTGGAGGTCTGAGTCGACTGAAGCAGGTGAAGTGTAAATCAAGAAACTGTACGTTGGAGTAACAAAGAATACCTTGCTGAGAAGGTGGAGAAGCTGCAGCATCCTGTGCATGTTCTGTGCATGGAGGCGCACAGACGGGCTTGCTTTTGCGTGCTGCTGGCACACCCACTGGATGTGGCTCTTGCGCATCCACACATTGACATGTTGAAATAAACAGACCCTCTCTCCACAGGCCTGAGGCGGTCCCCAGGAACCAGAGGTCAAATGTATCAAAGAGTTTGCCCATGCTCTGTCTATAGGAAAATGTGTTCCTACCTATGAACCTAGATTCCTCGAGCTGAAGAAATTAAAATTGACCATCACAGCTCCACAGGGCACCCACAAGCAGACTAGAAGGAGGAGGGAAAACAGCCAGTAACAAAGTGAGTAAAATCAAAATGTGCACTTAAAGTAAGTGGTTGTGTGCAAGTGAGGGCAAAAATATATTTCAGAGTGTTGAAAGTGATGGGGTGGCCTTCTTCCTCTAGCTGGGCTGGGTAGGAGATGCCTTTCTCTATCCATGCGTCAAAGACTAAGCATTTCCCATTGTATTTGATCCTGTTGTTGGCCCAGAGAGATTCCCATTTCGAGTTCCTTACACTGTTCTCCATTTTCTTGTCTATTTTGAGTAGGGCGATTTTTGTGTTTTTGAATTGAGTTCTACAATTTCCTAAAAATCAAAACAGCCCTAACAAAAGCCAAACTATCTCCATCCAATCCGTCAATCATGCAGTCTATGACAAAAATCAACAGAATAGGTCATCAAGTATCACACCTCTACAAACTACTACACCCAAACGCTGCCAAACTTAACGAGAAGTCAACTAACTACTGGGTAAAACAAGCCAATATCCCACTCAATGAGCAGGAGCTAGCTCTGCTTTAGGCCTCCCCCTCACGTAACAAAATCTCCCCAGCACTTTCACAAACAAAATTCTGGCTACTCCACAAGACTTTCTGGAACCCCGCTCGGTTAGCCTCGCTAGGCCTTAGAAAAAAATGACCTATGCTGGAACTGCGGCAACGAAAAGGGGGACCTAGCACACCTCATAATCTATTGCCCAAAACTCAAAAAGCTTTGGGAGAAAATCTTTGATTTCATAAAAAAAGCGCTGGGGTGCACAATAATTCCAGAATTCTTTTCCCTCACCACCGCATTCATGACCACAGGACTCCCTACACAGCAGGACAGGGACCTATTAGACCTCCAACTCACCGCGGCAGTTAAACTGGTCCTGTCCAACTGGATGGATACTGCTAGGACATCATACAAAGGCTGGTTCAACTGGGTGACGTACCTCAGAGGCGCAGATAGCATTGCCCTGCAAAACTCACCCTGGAGACCAGCCACTAGGGGGATCTGGAAGTCACTAGACATGTATCTGGACTCCTACGAACCTCCGTGAACCCACTTGAGGTCCCCGGGGGGATCAGAATTCACACAGGGATAAAAACCCAGACTAGGCTCATAGCGATAGAACACTTCTTGTACCCTATCTCTACTCTTCCTCTCCTATCTTCTCTCTTTTTACTATCCTGTCTCTAATATTCCAGCAAGTCAACGTAGAGGGACTCAGCTGAACATGTACACCACTGTACCTGTAATTACTGCAACACCAACTACGTTTAGCTGGAACCTCATAATGGAAATGCAAATGTACCTGTTTGTAAAAATTAATAAAATACTTTTAAATCAAAAAAATGTGTAATTTTGGAAGAAAATTAAAACAATAATTAAAAATAGCTAAGTGAAAAATAAATAAAATAAATAAGTGCAAACACATAATATAGCAGAAAAATCAAATAACATCTGTTAATTCATGCTTGACATCCAGGGCATGTATTTAGCTAATTCGTTGTTACTTTTTGATCATTTGTTCTGTTCTTTAGGCTTTTCTATTGACAGTCTTTGTTGGAGCTTTGTCGCATGGCGGCTGTCCAAGTGTACAGGACAAGTCCTAGAAGATTATCAGTTGTGAAAACCTTTGTTGCCATCTATTGTTCACTTCTCTCCTTCTACAATATGACTCGGATTATCATTCTATAATTTTAGGTCTTTTGAGGCGATTCAGGTCCTTTCTCAAAATCCCACGCTAACACTTTGTTCTTCACTGCTTCTTTTGGTTAACTATATTTCATAATTTGGAGACCGGTCACTGCAATATTAATTTTATTATTTATTGAGGGAATTTTTATTGGCTTCGGATTGCAGGTACTTTAGACTTCTAAATAAGGACGCTGCATTTTCTCCATTTCTCTCCCAGAGACTCTTCTTGCTGTATTTTTTCACTCCCATCACATCCAGCTCACCTTGCATGTATTTCAATTCTCTGCCAGGTGATCTTGCTTTAAATCTGATTAAGCAGCTGTCCTCTGGGATTTTATTTTCCTCTGTTGTGAGTTTGATATTTCATTTTGAGTGCTACTCAAACAAACATCTCCTGACTCACACCTAGGACAGTGGAGTCCTGAGCTCTTTCCCTCCAGGCCCTTATAAGAATAAGGGTTGTATGTCAGAATATTCAGGTCATAAATGGAAACCTACAAACCTTTCAGCTACCAGGACATCCTAGAATTAAGTGAATGAATGAATGAAAAATTTATTGGTCAGTTAGTAAAAACTTACAATTAAAAACACCTTTATACAATTCTTCTTACATTTCATGCATAATCAATTCCATATCCTTATTTAAAAAAAACACATAATTAAAAAGTACTATTCATCAATTCATAAAAACCGAAAATAAAGAGAAAAATATATATATATAAAACAATCCTCATTGTCCACAGTTAATCAGTTTCTCCACTATTTCTATAAACCTCAAAAGTCTGCCCGTGAATTGCAAACCTTCTCCTTGTAAACTGGCTATAACTGTTATCGACATGTTCATATCATTTGACCTCAGCAGCCTCCTACGTTCAACTATTAAAGCGGGACAACTACAAATGATATGACAAATATCTTCTCTCTTGTTGTTACAGAGGCGACACATCCTCTCACTACTTATCTTTTTCCAAGCAGGGGAGTTTCCAAGAAATTGGCTATTTCCAAATCGGAGATTCATAAACTTCAACTTTGCCCTTTGTCTATTTAAGTCTCCTAGATAGCTCTGAGGTTTTAACATACCGTAGGAAGCAATAACTGTCCACGCATGGGGTCTCTTTGTCAATACTGCTTTATCCCATAACGAGGACAAATTTTTACTGCACCCATTTATTACTTTATTAAAAGCCACCTGTGAGAGGGGTAAAGCCCGTAATTGTTCCGCCTTAAACCTGTCTATCGCCAGTTTAAAATATTCATGAGCCTGCTTTACTATCACATATTGCCTCCCAGACCACTGTCATAAGCGAGGAGTTATTATCCCTTCTAAGTTTATGCAGAATTTTGAATATGCTCCTAAGCTGTTTAGATTCTGTCGTTTGAGTCCGAACTCAAGTCGTATTAGCGCTGGTGAAGTCTGCCGAGGAAGATTAAACAGGCGTCGGTAGGTCCCTGTCACTAGTTTGTCTATGGTGTTATCAGCACATCCTCTTAAAGTCTCTACTCCCTATGCGAGAGATGGACCATCTTTAACTGACATGACTTGTAATAATGGATTGAGGGAAAGCCCTTTTAAATTATTCTGGAGTGTGGCAAATGCTGTAATTAATGAATTATTTATTCTCTGTAGTGCAGCACACTGATTTTTACCCATACCCGTAGCATCTATTATAACACCCAGATATCTATACTCAGATACAGATTCTAAGACAGAACCTTCCATTCTCAATACAGGTCTTGCAGCCGACCCTCTTGTCACCAGCATTGTTTTTATCTTTTTTAAGTTAATCTTTAACCCATGAGTAGAGGCATAATGAGCACTTTCACTAATTAATCTCTGCAACCCCACCTTTGTGTAACTTATTAATACAATATATCGACATACAGTAAATGCGAAACCTTAAAACCTGCCATAGTTGGGGAGTGAGAATTAATATCATTCAGCCCTGATGAGATATCAGCTAAAAACAAGTTGAATAAGGTAGGGGCCAAAACACATCCTTGCTTCAACCCGTCCCTTATCATTATTTTTTTTGACAGTACTGTACCCTGTCCCAACCTTACTCTCGTCCAGGTATTGGTATACAACAATTGTATCGCTTTCAGCAAACTAGGTGCGATTCCCATTTTTGATAATTTGTTCCAAAGAATATTACTTTGCACAGTGTCGAAAGCCGAGCTAAAATCAATAAAACACAAATGAAGATTCATCCTATGGCGCCTGGCCATTTCCATTATGAGAACTAACATTTGAATGTTAATATTCCTCCCCATGCCTTTAATAAACCCTGTTTGATTCCTTGGAAGTAGATTACTGGCATTAACCCAAGCCGTTAGCTCTGCCAGCAGACATTTAGCAAAAAACTTTGCTTCACAATCCATTAAAGCTATAAGTCTATAATTAGCAGGATCCGAGGCTAGGGTTTGAGGAAGGCCATTTGGCCCTGGAGCACTACTCTGTCGGCTAGAACTTATAATTTTTACCACTGCTATATGCCTGATCCTTAGCAGGGTATTTTCCCTTACATTGTTGTTGTCCCTTAAGTTGTCAGCTGTACCTTCTTCCGTTGGATCTATTATATTTCTTATGCCACCTGTCATGGATCCCAAATGCTTTTCCCAGACTTCTTCCGGTATAGTTGTAGTTACTTGTTGTTGTTTCCTACCATTGGCTTGATTTATCAGTCTCCAAAACTCACGTTCGTCTTTGCGTTTTGCTGCATAATTTATTTTACTCCAGAACAGATCTAGTTTGGTTTTTGTTTGTATCCATACCTCTTTTTTGTAGAGTGACCTTAGTTTTGGTAATATCTCACTCCTGACACTGGAGGATGCATGATTTCTTAGGACCCTCGATTCATGGTTCAATTTCCTTTTTGCTATTTTAAGTTGAACAGACATTTTTGGGGGAAAAGACGTAGCCGTTGCTACCATGCCTTTTGAACGAACAGCATTTTTCTCTACTAGGTGAATTATGAACTGCTCACAAAGGGTCAAAGGATTTTGATCTATTTTATTTAACTCTTCTTCCCACTGGTCTCTTGCTTGCTGTTCGATGTTTGGTATGCTATTTACTGACCAGTTTAACCTCTTATAATTAATACCAATAGACTGCCCTAACTCTGGGGCCATTTGTTCGTATCGGGTAATATTTAGATTGAGGCTGATCATTTGTGGCTGGTGATCACTTTCCAGCCGATTGCCCAGCTTGTAGTTTATTATCGATTGATATAATGGGAGGGATACTAAGGTGTAATCAATAACAGCTTTTTATTTTACCGCAAAATGGGTTGCTTGAGCTGGAATGTCCGGATCCACCTGGCCATTCAAAACTCGAAGACCGTGATGCTCCAGTTTTCTCACTACTTCTTTACCCATTCTGTCAGATCGTTGTTTAATTGCTTCGGTTGACGGGATATGCCAAATTTGATCAATCACATCCAATATTTGGTCCCTAGGCGTCACCTGGAAGAAATTCATATCAAAATCACATGTCAAGAGGATCCAAGGAGCTGGATTCATCATGCTTTGTGATAACAATAGACTCAGTATTTTATCTATTGTTTCTTTTTTCATGCTACCAAGGGGATGTGTGTATACATTTATTATCATCAAAGGTGTCTTATTTCATGATCATAGAGGCCATACCTTAATTGCTTGAATGTTCGAATGATCAATTTCCACTTCTTCAATCTTTATTGTTAAGGCCAATGTTATGTATAGAGCCAAACTTCCTGCTGCACGCCCCTTCAATTTTGTTTTAATTGCTGCCTTGCTATAGCATGAGTATGCCGGTAACTTAATTTCCTCTTGTGCCCATGTTTCTTGAAAGAGGATTATCTGAAACCTTCCAATATATGTTAAAAATTTGTGATCGTCTACCTTTGCTGCCAGACCCTCTATATTCCATGAACAGATGTCAACTTTGTTTTTGTGACCAACGATACGGGTTTTATCCTGTCAGTATCTTAAGTCTTTGTCTGTCCTGACATTCAGGGAACTCTGGAGCCAAGACCAATCAGATTTTGAATAGAGGGTTTTGCTCACCATAGCATCCGTGTAGTTATCTGCCTGAAGGGTTATATTATCCCTTAAAGGAGTGATTGAGCTACTCCTTTCCCCCTTTAAGATCGACGTTATGACCGATTGCTGATTTTTATTATCCATTCGTAGACTTTTCGTTGGTTATTGACTTCCCCTACCACATTCCTCACCAACCCCTCATTTTCCCTTATCATCTCAATACCCCATGTTTCAAATTTCTCCTTATCCGCCCATAGTTGGTCCGCTACCTCTGCTGTCTCCCATGTGATCATTGTTGATTCCTCACCTCCCCACATTGGGTTGCTTACAAATGTAACTGAATGTATATCAGTGGACTCTATGTGTTGTAATGCCACTTTTTCTTTGGTCTCTCTTTGACCCTACTGAATAGTGCAGATTATTTCCTGCTGAATATCCTTAACCTGACCTAATTCATTTCGGTCATTCTTTCCCAATTGACATTCGTCCTGCGGTCGTTGCCTCCCCTTGCCGCTCATTATCATTCCTTAATGATTGTTCCCTTACTTACATTCTGATCTCCTTTTCATCTTTCTCCTCCAAGCCTTTCTCTACTTCCGGAGCGTTGTGCGATCTTTCCAAAAGCTCCACCAACTTAACTGTTTTACTTTGGCTTGTAAGTTCATGTTTTACCGAATTGGCCTGGACAGACCCCTGTTGGTTCTCTTCCATTTGTCTCTCCTTTACCTTCAATCTTGTTTTCCCTTTCGCGCTAGCTGGTATAATCTCATTCTCCTTCCCCACTTTATTTTCCCTTACCTCGTCATATTTCTTTTTTTCCGGTAGCGCCACTTGATTTCCTAATTTTGGGCAAAAAATTGGATACACCTTCCCTTGAATACCTGGATTATTCTCCACATCTTTTTTATTGTGGCTTTTCCTATGTCTTTTTCTCTGTCTCTTAGAAAACTTACATGTCTTGACTGTTTCCCCGTGTGTGGACGGTTCTAGTGCTCCCTGCTCCACTGACCCATTCCTACCTGATATTCTAAGCGATATCTGGTCACTTGAGAGCCTTTCACAAATGTCAACGTTTTTATCTAGGTTTTTTTCCAGATTACTCCCCTGTGTTATATCCACTTTCTTCCTCAATTGTGTCTTCTCCAAGCTTGAAATTTCCCCCCGAGGCTCTTCTTCTCCAGTTCGCTTACTCGGGCAGATTTATTTCCTTCTGGTTTCCCACTGTTGTAAGCTATCTGACCTACTGGGCTCGTCACTTCTTTGGCAGATTGTAATTGCCCCTTTATCTCTGCCAGAACCTGTTCCAGCATCCCAGGCAGATTGGACAGTTTATCCAGTACTGGGCTACATTCACAAGTATTCTCAGGCAATATCACCACCTGTGCCTCTGCCTGCTCCCTTGGGACCAGCTGATTCAATGCTCCAATTTTTGTATCAAACGCTATGATATACAACGCCATTGTGTTTAAAAGATCCACCTGGATATCCAACTTACTTGATTGATATGTCAGTGCATTGATCACCGATTGAAATGAATTAAGTAAAATCTCCCAAGTGTTGCTATCCAGACCTTTTTCCTCCAATGATTCTCTACTTGGAGGTCCAACTTGCATACCATTAGCCGGGGAGCCCACTACCGGGGGCCCAACAGGTTGAGCCCCTGGCAATTCAGTTACCTCAACCCTGTCCTCTCTCTGAGTTAGTTCATATTCGATTTCTGATTGAGTTTCTATCTTGGCAGGTGTTGTATTACCCCCAAAGGCCTCCTTTCTCTGAGATAAGTCATGGGATGGATCACAATTTGGGTCGTCAGACGATTCATGAACTTTTTCTGGTTGTGCTTCTATCGCCACAGGTACTACATTACCCCCAACAGTGCCCAATACGTCCGTTAACTCTGTTAACTTCGTTTCCAGTTTTAATTTCCGAACAGGAACTATTCCTTCTAAGTCGTTTAGTTCATCCAAGTTAGCCATATATACCATATTGTTATCTACTTGTTGATGCACCTCAACTTGAATCTGGATTTCTTTTCCCAAACAAGTGGGAGTCGTTCGTTCCTTTGGCCCCTCTTGCGCCCTACTACTATTAGGAGACACCAATATCAATTGTGGATCGCCGTTGTCGCCTGCTTCCTGAATGACTGGCGTCTCCCCTTGCTGGGCTACTTTTATGCTACTTTCCTTCTCACGTAGCTGGGCACTACTTAGATGCCATGTTTCCCAGTTAAACAGGGTTTTTTTGTATTTATTTTTGTATTTAACCCCGCCAAAGGAGAGAAAGGTTTCAGTTCCTCTCTTTTTTTCATGTTCTTGCTGGGGTCCAATTTGGGAGGCCCTGTTGCCTGCAGTTGTATCGGGCTTTGTAGCTTCCTAATATGCATGTCTTTTCGATATGTAAGCAATACATCCACCGGGTTCTTCAAAAAGTCCATCTACCTTACCCTTTTTATTTGGTTGCAATTTGGAGTTCTACCAAGGCACGGTGCTGCTATACCTGGCCCCTCCATGCCAGGCTTCTCTATAAAAACCCCATTGGCAACATAGTCGACATCGTTGTCCTCATCGGCCGAAGCTGCCCAGGCTTGCAGTTTTTGCTTCCACCGCACTACCTCCTGTGCTTGTCTTGTTCTCCCTGAGCGCATTACCGTATGCACACGTCTTATACTGCCTTATAAAGCCTTATTCGGCCACTGCTGCTTCCCTCTGCTTCCCTCCTTATCACTGGGTGTTCATCTGTCGCTGGAAGCAGGAGCAGAACTCAGGATCTCACCGCTCACCTCAGTACCCCTCTTTATCCCTTCTTATCTCCGCTTACATCTGCTGTTGCTGGGTGCTGGGTGCTAGGTGCTGGGTGGTGAGTAGGCAATGTGCAGTTGTATCGGAGCAGGTGCAGAAGCGGACTCACCTCTCTCACTGCTCGCTGCTCACTTCTGATTTTCCTCCTGTTTGTGAGCGGGAGTAGACTTAGGCTCAAGCTCTCACTGCTCACCTCTGCTTTCCTCCGTGCTCACCTCTGCTTCCTCTGTGCCAGTGCCGGTGCCTGGGGGCGCTCAAAAGATCAGATCAGGAGTTCTGTCTCGGACTTCACTGTCTGCACACCACACACTTCCGCACCACCTTGCCTCGCCTCCGCCGGTATGCTTGCCACTCCCCCACCGCTCAACACTGCTCAATACTCCATACTCAATAGCCTGGAATATGGTTCACCGCATCCACCGCTACCGCTGCTACCGCCGTTGCCACTGTCTGCAGTCCACGGCCCCGCCAACCGCTAATGAAAGCGGGGGGTCGAGCTGAAGCGGTCCTGCGGTAGGAACGAACCAGGTAGCCGTTAGCTGGAGCAGGGCGCCGGCGTCTTCCTCGTTTTTCGGCTGCTGCTGCTGCCACTGATCACTGCTGTTTCTATGCGTTTATTTCCCTTTGGTTTTGTTTGTCGGGGTTGGTCCTTGCTGCTGCTTGCTTGTGCCTTTCCTTCCTTCCTAGAGTTAAGTATATATAAGGTAACTAGCTTTAACTCTACATGTACACAGATGTAGAGTTAGGAATGGTAAATCAAACTGAGTTATATATGCTTACCATGAATATTATTCAGTCTGTATTCTGGAGTGGATATTTAGGAAGGTTGTCATTAGAAGGTCAATATTATGTAAGTACACCCTCATGGGCCAGCTTTGTATTTAGCTTAAAGTGTGGGGTAATTGGCATCTTCTATACAGAGGTAGATTGTGGAGAAGACATATTTTTCAGGCTACATTTGACCTGCTTGGTTGAAGTCTGCTCTGCAGCTTAGCTAAATTGGTACTGACTTCTGCTGATTAGAGTAATGGGTCTCTGCTGTCAGTACTAGGAGGTCGCCCACGGTATGAATGACTGTTCCAAACTACCGAAAACATAGGGATTTTATATATGAATCTTACTCACTTATATTTGCTGCAAATCAATGTACGGATTCAGGTGATGCCAGAGGGCTTAAGAGATGGTTTAGATACTTATATGGATTTATGTAGGGAGGCTTTCCCTTAAACACCTTCTTTTCTTACTTCTTCATGCAGATTTCTAAGATGAAGTTCTCTTGTTTACAGAATAGATAGGAACAAGCCAATGCAAGTAGGCATGGATTTGTGTAGCATCTTACTTTCAGAAATGACAGCTTCCCAAGTGAAGGATTCATTACTGTGGGCCAGTGGGGCCTCATTCGCCTTTCTTGTCCTTTTCCTTTACCATCTGTTGATAGATAGAATGTCTTCAATCTAGAACTATTGTTTTCCCGACTTCTGCTCCTTTGTGCCCTGTCCGCAACTGACTGCCCTGATGTTTGTGCTAAGTGTGTTGTGAGGATTGGTCTTCCCATTCAGCTTAGGTAGGAGTTTTTCCTCAGTTTATGTTAAGCATTGGTTTGTGCCTTTGATGAAAGTGTTGTGCTTGTTCAGAAGCAGATCCATGGGCATGCCCTGGGGCGTGGCAAACAATCGTCATAGTATGTACCGTGGACAGGAGGAGCATATATTGTAGTAAAATAATTACACAATCTTCTTATCTCTAGGCTAAAAGAAGAGGTGAAAATTAGCGTAGAATGAAGAACAATGTATGTAACTTTATTGCGAAATCACAGAGTATAGTAATCAAATCTGTGATAAAGCCTAAGCTTCAACAATGTTTAACAATGTTTCAGGAAAAAATGGCAAGTGTGGGATAGTGAAGTGTAAAAAAAGGATGGACACACAGGTTTAAAAAATGCATTCAGAACCAGCGCAGGCTAGGGACTTGAACATAGAAGGTGCCTAAAATGTACTTTAGTGTACAAAAAAGTGATGGATGGAATTCTTGAATTAATTTCAGCAACTGGTAATTACTCAGGGCCACATTCAAATCCATCATTATTTTGTTCATTTTGCCTCCTCAGTTTGGATAAGCCATATGCAAATCAGCCTTGACCCTGCACCAATAGAAACAGTCTACCCGAATTGCCAGGACAGGTCCTTCCTGAACCACCCTGAAGAAACCCAAGACGAGCTTCGTCCTCAGTAGGGCTCATCATTCAGGAATTGCTCGATTCCACTGGCACGGTGTACACAAGTTCCACGTCTAGGCATACCTGTCCCACTTAGGACATCACACTGAAGTATACAAACAAATGATGGATGGAAAGCTTGGATTAATCTTAGCCACTGGTAATTACTAAGGTCTCATCCCAGTCCATCGTTATTTTTCACACCAAGCTACCCAAGTTTGGACCCTGCCATATGCAAATCAGTTTTGATCCTGCTCCAATAGCAACAGACCAGCCTGAACTGTCTACTTTGGCATTGGGATCAACATTTACTTTTGCAGCAATGTAACGCTGGGAGTTTAGTTTTCCCTAAGAGTACCTATCATCATCCTACCCATTGAACCCATCCGCCTTATTGCTCGCAGGAATGTAGTTCTTAGCTTACCCAGCTGTCACTATCCCACTTGACTAGAGTAGTGTGTCATGTGTGTCATGGTGCTCAAGAATGTCAAACTGCTTTGCAGATGGTTCCTTGCAGCTAGCACAAACCAACTCTTGTTCAAGGATGAGGATTCTCAAGGAACGTGACAGGTGGTGAGGTGGGAACTACGGAATCATTGGGCCTCACTGTGAGCAGAAGCACAACTGCTACATCTGCCATTTCTGCTCTGCAACTTGAACTCTGATGCGTGTTCCAGTCAAGCTCTCAATTCACAATAGGGATCACATGTGAAACACTGCAGAAGCTATGCCACATGGGCAGGGTGCATAAGTTACTATCGGGCTGCTATTTAACCACACTCGCTTTACATTGATTCACTTACATTCATGTCTGCACAGCACTTCTATCCCATTCCATGAGCTCTCTATTGAAAATTCACTTAGGATCAAATACATATTTCCCATTTATTTGAGCAAAATGGCAGTGCACCAGGAAGGGTATACGTTGTTATTCATATTTAAAGTAAATAGTATTGATTTGTTGGTATCATACTAACACTGAAAAAAATAGCCTTGCAGCATATCAGTCTCATCAGATAATGAGGCCAAATTCATTAGCCTTTCTGCCTCACAATAATGTTTTAGAGGTTTGCATATCAAGTACTATGTTTGCCCTAATTGCTGTGCCTCGGTATGACTATTAGAACAGCTTTACAGTTTAAAGACTTTCGTATGCAGTTTAACATGAAATATTACCATCAACATCGCTGGAAAAATATTCCAATCTCCTTTAGTGTGCACTAGAAACATTCTAACACTATTGCTTCTTTTAGTGTTATTTGGGAACACACACTCAACACTGAGGATGTCAGTGATATGACTCACTACTATTTAGAGATATACACATCAGAGGATTGAGAAACGGAGCTTGGTAGCCCTTAAAATGGCTTCTCTTTGTTGGCACCCCTGAGTGGTATAGAAGTCTATGGACTGAACTCCCGCCATGTACAGTCCCTCACAATTCCTGCCTGTTGGCATGTCTTGGGTCAGGGATGAAGATCCCACTCTGATGTCCTCTACCAGTGAACACACCCATTCTCGCCTCGAGGGGTTGCTTGAAAGGCAGCCCAAGCTCCTTATCTAATTTGACACATAGACAAGATGAGGGGGATCCACTGACTCTAATGGGCTGCCTGCCATCGCCCGCCCATCATTTGTGCTGACCTCGACTCCCTGAACATCAATTTGGGGCTCCCTTTTGTTGCAGTCACAGGTGGAGTATAAGAGTCATGAGTATATCCTCATACTTGGTTCTGCTTATAGTCCCTGCACTTCAAGTTATGATAGTTTCCAATACTGCTCGCTGAGACACAGTGCTATATTTGCAGCACTTTGCAGCCAACCAGGCCTATTTGTATTTTACAGATTTCTTTCTTACGTCCATTGTGGCGTAAGTGCCTGAACTAATTACATAGCTGACCTAGTTTTCAACATCACTATGAGCCCTCCCTTCCTCCTGAGCCGCAATTTAATATTGAGCAGCCACCACATGCACTGCCTTCCTGGGCCTCTGTGTGGCTTCTTTTAATTGATTTAAGTAGTTCCGCCACTGTCTTCACTGCACATAGGACTCTGACATCCCTCATGTGTTTTATTGTTGTAGGCCCTGCAAACCTATTTTGATGTCTGGTGGAGTTGCCATTCCTGATTCTCCCTCAAACTTGACTCTAAGGTGATTTGCACTTTGCATAATACGTAATAAAGGACATATATACTTGTAAGGCATGCTAATTGTTGTACCTGATCTTTTTCCTCTCTCCGATGTCCTCCCCAAAAACACAGAGACAACATCTTTTTTTTGTTGCCCTGGCACGCAACAAGCAGTGCTTCTCTACAGTCACGGCCTAGTTGCCGGCTGTCACCAAGGAATCCCTGATGATAGAACTCTCAACAATCAGCTCGGCAGTGGGAAAATATTTAACCAATGGTCACTGAACTGTTGGGGAAAGCAAAGTCCACATACTCAGCCCTGCCTGTGTTTCATATCTGCCTTGACTTGACAAAGTTCACAATTGAGGATGTGGAGAAGTAAGTGGACTTTGCTTTGGATTGGGGTAAAAAACCTCAAGCAGTTGAAACGCAAACTGATAGACATGGAAGATAACACTTGATACAACATTGCCCGGTTCCATGGCATCCCCAAAAGAGCACAGAAAGACAATATTGTCACTTACATGACAGACTTTATCCCATGAATGGTAGACTCTAAATTCGAAGAAACCTCGGAAATTCATTGGGCATATAGGATATGTCTCAGGAATCCATCGAGATCCATGAGGCCATGGCTGGTGATTGTCTGTTTAACCTGGCATCTGTATGCCAGATCTGTCTTACAGAAGAATTGCCCCTTCTTGGTTGATGGCTGTATGATCCATGTCTAGGAGGACGATTCGCTAGACACTAATGTGAAAAAACTGTGCTTTATGGCCCTACGTCTCCTTCTCCAATGATGGGACATCTAACAGGGCCTTCTTGATCCTGCCATGATGATATTGACAGGAGGATTTCTTAACATGATGACCCTAAGGCTCTTAAACAGTTTCTGGATGCATCAGATGACTCTTCCATGGACACTTCGGTACCCTTGTTGACAGATTCAGTAAATAATTACTCCAAGATGACTGATTCCTCCAGACATCCTCCTGAAGTTGTGAAAATGCAATCCAAGTAAGGATGCAAATACTCAGTCTGTAAGAGCCTGCATAGGATTGTAGATTCTTTCTGTCTGGGATCACTGCGCCAGGACAAATTTTCTACCACTCAGCGTTTTCCTTGGTCTCCTGAGTAAAATTGTACCTCACTTGTGTGGGTGGGCCAAGGGCCTACGTCTGGGAAAGGCCAAAAACATAGAGATTGAGGGGATAGCACAGCGCCATATGTTTTTAGGCAATTCTGCATTGGACATCCACATAAGTGAGGTACCATTTTTATCGGGAGACCTAGGGGAATGCTTGGTGGTAGGAAATTTGTGCTGGTGCGGTGATCTTAGACAGAAATGTAAGGAAAATGTGATTTATATTTTAGCTAAATTTGAGGTTTGCAGAGGATTCTGTGTAGGAAAGCGTTGGGAGAGCCACACAAGTCACACCTCCCTGGACTCCCCCGGGTGTCTGGTTTTCAGAAATGCCTGGGCTTGGTAGGTTTCCCAAGATGGCCATGTAGCCCGGCATTGGTATGATAATATACTAAGAGCCTATTAAGGAAGAGACAGGGCTAACTACTCGGTAAAAGGTCAACCCTTAGAACTGTTATTGTCGTGTGGATGGGGCAATGTATGTAAAAAGGGATATACATGACAGGACTGCCTAACAAACATGTCAACAGGGTGGGCGGAAGTTTGCGCCTCCCCACAGATTCCAGATCTTTCCATCAAAGAAATGTCAGGAAAATGTGTTTGTTTTTTTAATTTGAGGTTTGCCAGGGATTCTGGGTAACGGAACCTGGTGAGAGCAATACAAGCCATCACATCCTGGATTCCCCCGGAGGCTAGTTTAAAAAAAGTGCAGGTTTACTAGGTTTCCCTAGGTGCCGGCTGAGTTAGTGCCCAAAATCCACAGCTAGGCACATTACAAACAAAGGGTGCGTTTTCACTGGAAAAATGTGATGTGTCCACGTAGCGTTTTGGCCATTTCCTGTCGGGGACACTAGGACTACTCACACAAGTCAGGAACCATTTTTATAGGCAGGCTTGGACGAATGCTGGGTGGGTGGAAGTTTGTGGCTCCCCACAAATTTTGAGGTTTGCAAGGGATTCTGGGTAACAGAACCTGGTGATAATGACACATGTCACCCCGTCCTGGATTCCCCAGGGTGTCTAGTTTTCAAAAATGTACAGGTTTGCTAGTTTTCCCTAGATGCCAGCTAACCTAGAGCCCAAAATCCACAGCTAGGCACATTGCAAAAAAGGGTTGTTTTCAGTGGAAAAATGTGATGTGTCCAGGTCGTGTTTTGGGCCGTTTCCTCTTGCGGACACTAGGTCTACCCATACAAGTGAGGTACCATTTTTACCGGGAGACTTAGGGGAACGCAGAATAGTAGAACAAGTGTTATTACCATTTGTCTTTCTATGCATTTCTGTCTTCAAATGCATGACAGTGTGTAAAACAGAAGTCATTTTGAACAAAACCCTCTAATTCACATGCTAATATGGGTAACCACAAATTCAAGATGCACAAATAACCACTGCTTCTAAGCTCCATAACTTTTTCCCATTTCAGAAATAGATAGGTTGCATAGATACCTTTTTTCACTCTTTATATTTTACCAAATGAATTGCTGTATACCAGGTACACAATAAAAAACTATTGGAAGGTCCAACTCAGTTATTTGCTCTGGATACCTCGGGTTCTAGGTGAATCCACAAGCCTCATATATGCCCGCAGCCAAAAGGGTCCCGCTGACTTAACAGTATATTCTTTTAAAACATTTGCCATAGTTGGAAGAAGATACAGGTGAAAATGTAGGCACAAATGCCTGTTTTTTTCAACCAAATTTCAATATTTATTTATTTCAACTGTTTCTTTCTATAGGAAACCCTTAAAGGATCTGCACATGTCAATCAATCAGGATTTGGTAGAGTGCACTGGTCATCCGTGAGGGTCTCAAGGAGCTGAAGGAGGGGGTGTGAGCAGCTCCATTGGGGTCATCCGAAGAGACAGGACTTGAGGTACTTTCTGAATTGGTGCAGTGTTAAAGTTGAAATCATGAAATTTTTTGATACAAGTGAAAGTCATATTCAGTGCCTGGTCAAAGGGTGTAAGCTTAGCATTAGACAGTATTCTGACCATGTGTCAAAGCAAGGAAACGTCCAACATTTTTAAAACCATGGCTCACATTGAATCAAGAGTATGGGGGTGATAATGTGTTTTAGATGTTAGGGGCTTGCTGTCACACAAACTATTATAGGTGCCTCAAGCTAAGGGGGACCAGAGTATAATTAGGAGATCATTTGAACTTTGTGACGTTTATCTACTATACAACCACTTTAGGTTAGAAGACTTTTTAGAGTTTGAGCTGTAGCTCAAGGCATTGAATAAATGGAACCATGTGGCAAATGGAAAGGATTGGAGCATACAAAAATTATGAAAAGTCATGTTAGAAACACAGTAATTGGTTGCAGGTGAAATTACATATACAGAAGAAGGCATGGAGCAAAGTTTTTGTAGGTATTGTAGACACTGTGCAAGTGCTTCCTGTGATTATTAAAGAAACAGACAAACATAAGGTACAAATGACAGAGACAAAACTAAAATTGAGAAGATGAAAAAGAGACAGGTAGATGTTTTATACAGTTTTGTATGAGGAGGATGAATTTTTAGATGATTTATTGAATTTGAGACCACCTTCGTATAATGATGAAACAAGACCTTAGCACCTGGAGAGAGGAGATTGAGTGCAAAATCCTGTTTCACAAGCACTAGTATCAGGTTCTACTGTGCCTCCTAGTATGCTTGCTAATGTGCTCCCCAGTACTTCAGTACCAGTATAGAGTGAGCGAAAACAAAATAAATTGACTTTATAGGTTTAAAGCTGAATTTAGAGACATTGGTAATGGTACTAAGAATGTTGAAAGAATAACATAATTTAATGAAGACAAATTGAGATACCAGAGTAAGGAGGCAGCAAGGCCTGCATGTGATGCATATGAGTAGCTTGAGATATTGGCGAATGCATTTGGTGTTGATTTAAAAAAAAAAAGAGAGATTGCAGGATGTAGGAAAGTGCCTCTTTTTGCATGGTTAGACCCCGCTTTTGCCTGATGTGATTTCGAACTGTACGTGCACTTGGTCCCTGCTAACCAGGTTCCCAGTGGCAGATCTCTTTACCAAACACTGTACCATGATTGATACCACTCCAGCTACCCCTGTAAGTCCCTAGTAAATGATATCCCTGGTACCTTGGGCATGGATACTGAAAAGAATCCTCTGAGGCTGCTCCACTGGGCTTGCAACCCCAGGGACCCCTCATCAAGGTTAAACGCTCCTGGTGCAGGGAAATCCGAAGTTTCAACATGGCACACAGCCCTGTGTGCCATGCTACCCATACACTGCATAAGATACAGGTAAGTCACCCCTACTTTAGGCCTTTAGCCCTAAGGCAGGGTGTACTATATCCTATGTGAGGGCATATAAACATGAGAAGATATACCCCTACAATGTCCAGTTTATTCTGAAATATTGTAAGTGCACAGGGAAGCCACAATGAGTACATGGGCTGAATACTTGTCAAAACGAGTTTCCTAGCTCTATGATGTATTCACTGATTTCTGAGATGATTGGTACCAAACATCTTGTCCTACTAAACCCTCACTGGTGCCAGTGTTGGATGTATTAATGACTTCACACAGAAGACATTTTTAAAGGGTCCCTTGAAAATCCTCCAAGAACTTGTGTGGTCTTATTTTCGCCAGTCTGCCACCATCAGACATGTTTCTGACCTCATGGGGTGAGAGCCAGCGCTCTCAGAGGACAGCCTTGGGTGGAGTTGCTTCACACCTCCTCCAGGACAGAATGGCCTTCCTGGGTGGGAAGCTTCAAATGTGATGCTGCCTTTGAAATCCAACCAAAGAACCTCAAGATAGTGGGGAAGCCAAGATCCTTTTGCTGCTCCACTTTTGATGGGAGGAAAGGCGTGAATATTAGATAGATTAGGAGGAGGGTACCCACTTAGCCTACACCACCCCTAGGATGGTGCAGGCAATATGAACACCTCTCCTGAAATTCCAAAATCTTGGGATGGTGGAGAAACAAGCTGTCAGGGCTAAGGTTGTGCACCTTTCCACAAGAAAAGGTCACTAGGGGGTGTGGACACCCTAAAGGTAGGCAGCCCATTTGCTACTACCTGTCTCCCCTTGTAACACCCCGAAGTTCATTATTTAGGTGGCACCCCGAGAACTGGACATTAGATTCAACGGACAAGAGAATACCAGGACAAAGAAAACCTGCCACATAAGAACTGAAGCCCTGCTGTAGAAGAAAAATGCCCCAAACCCTGCTTGCTGCCTCAAGGACTCGACAATTGCTACCTGCTGTGTGGTCCTGAACCTGAAAGGACTCCAAGAATACTGGAGCAACTACAGCCTTCCAGAAATCACAGAGAAGCTCCCTTGGAGTGAAGGTATCACTCCCCTGCACACTGCAGGCATCAATCCCTTGAAGTCCAGTTTGTCAACTTGCTTCTCCCCGACAACCTCGACGCAGTAGCGCATCAAGAAAAGGTACAACATATCCAGAGGGTCAGATCTGTCTCCACACAAAGTTTGGAGACACCAGGACCTACTGGAGCTCCAGCGTGCCAATGCCCGGGGTACCAAACCTCCAACAGCAAACACCAAGAATAAGAATCTACACCGGACTCTGGAAACAGTAGAACCAAGCACCCATAGATGGACATCAAGACACCCAAGACCCACTACCTTAGTTGCCCAGCTGTCCTGAGAGCACCTCTCCAAGTTGACCTCCACTGACCACGAGGACCTCAAGAGGCACAACACTGAGCTGACTGCTTTGCTCTGCACCCAACCCCACTGCCCCTAGCACTGATCAATCAGCCATGGTCCTGCGTTCCCCAAACCCTTGCAACCTCTTCCCTCAAAAGAGCCCCATCGCTCTTACCTGTTAGTCCTCCTGTGCAGTGTAATTTCAAGGGGCCCCCTTCGTCTTTGTGCATAAGCTTCAGGACCCTCAGCACTCTGTTCACGGCCGATACAGGACGCTCCCAAACCTTTCCTACTGGAACCTTGGACCTGGTCACGACATTGACCTCCAACAAGAAGGTGAACTTCATGAAAGCATTGCCTGATTTTATATGCATTTTTCAAATTTTTCCCCATTGTTTACAAGTGTGCGTAATTGAGCACAAAAGTGATATATTTTCCAAACTTTCAAAAATCATAACTCCGAAAGCACTTAACTTACAACTGTTTTCTTGGTCATAAAAATTACATAAAATCTATAGTATTTTTAAACATTGGTCTCTGATTTATTCTTGAGTGTGTGTCTCATTGATTGTCACTGTGAGTACAACAAATGCTTAGCACTACCCTCTGATAAGCCTAACTGCTCGCCCACACCACCACAAAAAGAGCATTAGAATTATATGCTTTTACCTCTGTATACCATTTGGGGATTCACTGGGCTCTCTGCACAGAGTACTGCATCTCAGTACACTATATAGAGAGCCAGCTTCCTAAACAGTGAAATTATAGAATGGACATGAGGGATGATGAAATACAAGAAATGTGTGTTGTGACCATGAGATTATAAATGTAATAAGGAGAATAAAAGTGTAGGAGGATTTGAAAGGATTTAATGATAATTGGTCAAAGAAAGGTGGAAAGATACATTAACCAAATAAATCTAAAAAAGAAAAGGAAACTTGTGTGAGTGATTCTGAAAGTGAATTGGCTGTGGGATGTCTGTTGACAGAAGTACAAAGAGATGCATATGTGTGTGTACCTTGAACGAAATCTGATTGTCTGACATTTACGAAGAAGTTTCCAAAGGCTAGAAAAGAAGCAGAAAAAGTGGTATAAAGTGGTTAAAAGGACTGTTGCTATTTCAAAGGTGCTGTGTATAGATTTGAATACTTTGAGATTATTGTCCATAAAGATTTGTGGATTGGGTGCAAAGGAGTTGTAAATTGGCCAGAAGAAGAGGCTCTAAGGGTTCATGTTCAGAAGAGTCCACCTCCTGTTGTGATGGATAAATATAAATCAGTGATTGAACATCTGAAGACTAAGGTTCCTCAGAGAGATGATGCAGAAACCTAAAGAACCAGTGCATGCATATTATGGCAGACTATTGCAGATTTACTGAGCATATAGTGGAGTTGAAGACCCCAAGAAATAACGTTTGTGGATTCGTTTAAGCACTTGTGTTAGGTTTTCACTGAGAAATTAGTTCTCATATTCAGCACAGTTCAATATGTTGGCAGAATGAGCCCCTTGATGTAATTTTGAAATATACCAAGTACTGTGGTGGCTACTTTGATGCTAACAGATAAGGAGAATCTTATGGTAGTGCAGATGTAGTATTTTCTGGTGCAAACTTGGTCACACATGACGTTGGTGAGCAGAGTAATGATTTAAAATTTATGGAAATGATACAGCATTTCACAGGTTGTTCCACATTGCAGAGCTACACGTTTTGACAATAATTTTAACATAGGAAATCCTAATATTAACATGCAGAGGAGAGCTGCACCTTGCCACATTTGTGGAAGGATTAGAATCTGGACGCAAGAGTGTACATTTAATTCAGAAAGAGCACAAAATGAGGCACATATGGTTCTTTAAATGTGACAGAACATGGCTCCAATTGCATAGAATCCTACCCAGTTTGTAACCCCAGCCCGACTCAACTCTATGCAGAACATACAGAATCAAAGACAGTTCAATGAGAACTTGCCTTTACCCCAATAACGAACTATAATATGCAAAATAAAATGTAGAAGTTTCAGAAGAATCCTAGTTTACAACAAATTTATTTAGTAATTAGCAGCGATTTTCTACAAAATTACAAAGGAATTCTAAGTGTGATTTCTACGAGACCACGTCAGTCACAATGACAATATCTATGAAGGGAGCAGGATTGCGTGCTTGGTGTAGTCCTAGAGGTAGACCAGAGTGGCCCATATGCAGACAGTGAGGTCAATACAGGTGATAACCACACCATGGTGAGACAAGTTGAGGTTCCCAACCTACTCCTTTTAGGAAAAGAAGTCCAGCTTGTTGGAATATCCACTAAACATGTTACTAATAAGGTGTCAGTAAACATTCCTGTAAATATAAGTTCAATAGAAAATTACCATTAGCTCATAATTTGTGACACAAGTCCTGTGAATTTGTTGGGTCGTGATCTTTTGTGCAGAATGAACTGCGTAATTGATTGCAGACCGGATAGTGTGGCAAATCAACACAGGATGAGGATAAAGAATTCAAATTTCAAGGGTAAGCTTGTTCCTGGTTGTTAGACCTGATAATCTTGGCATGGTTTCCCCTGACGTTTTGCCTTCTGACCTGTTTTGCTAACTCAATTTTTGCTGGTTTAAGGACTCTGGGCACTATACCACTGCTAGCCAGTGCTAAAGTGCATGTGCTCGCAACTTAAAGTATTGTAACATTGGCCTATCCAAAATTGGCATATTTAATTTACTTATAAGTCCTTTGTTAAACACTTAGTTAAACACTCTACATGTGCCCAGGGCCTATAAATGAAATGCTACCAGTGGGCCTGCAGGACTGATGTGCCACCCACTTAAGTAGTCCTTTAAATAAGCCTCAGTCCTGCCACTGCAGAGCCTGTGTGTACAGTCTTAAACCTCCATGTCAAAATGGCAATTTAACCCTTTTACCAGGCCCCAACCTTCCTTTTTAATACATATAAATCACCTCTAAGCTAGGCCCTGGACAGCCCAAAGGAAGGGTGCAGTGTACGTAAAAAGTGGGACATATAGTATTATGTTTTGCATGTGCAGGTGTTGAAAAACTCCTAAATTCATTTTTCACTACTACATGGTCTATCTCTTCCTTAGGTTGACATTGGGGTTACCTTATTACATGCTCTAAGTGTAATTTCCAATTGGAAAGAGTTGAGACCTCAAGTTTGGTGTCTCTGAAATCACAATATAAAACCTAACTTACGGTGAAGGTACATTTTAATTTTTATTCTGAAAATGCAACCTTTAGCCATTTGGAGCCTTCTGCCTGTCTCTGAGTACACAGCTGGGCTTTGTGCATTCCCTCCAGACACACACAAACACACACATAAACGCACACACACACACACACACACACACACACACACACACACACACACACAGGGTGCTTAGGTGTGACTGATGGTCCATCCTGGACAGGATGGGAGGGATGGGCTGCACTTATACCTGAAAGGGCTGTATCCTGTCCCCACACAAAGAAGTGCTTAACCGCCCTGCAGTTAATCTGGAGAAAAGGCAGTAAGGGAAGAGACTTTGCGCATTTCAGAAGCCTCTCTTTGAAGTCTCCCCCACTTCAAAAGCACAATTGGGTATAAGTCCTGGACCCCTGGCACCACCAGCTCAGTACACTTCTAGACCTGTGGATACTCAGCCAGGAAGAAGGACTGCCGTGCTACTGAAAATACTGCCACTGTGCCAGACTCCTGCTATGCTGTGTTGACCTACTGCCTGCTGCCCTCTTGCCTGGGAGTGAGAAGAACTGGACCTGCATCTCTCCACCACTTTACCTCAGGGTTGCTCAAATACCTTGTCTGCTTGCCTCCTTTTGGAATTCTCAGGGACATCAAAGACTTCACCCCACTCTTCAACAGCACCTGGGCTGTGCCATTTGAGAGCATTGCCCTGCCAAGTGGTGCCAATCCAGTCCTGGGTCCTTGGAAGTGAAAAGTGCTGCAACTGTAAAAATTCATGCACTGCCTTCATTGAATCGGTCCAAACCGATGCATCTCCCTCAATGCATTGCCACTTTGGAGACATCGCTTCGCCGGCTGTGCGACTTGATGATGATGCATCACCTTGTTAGACCTGGCCCTTTTTGCAGGTTTATCCACAAACATTTTGCCTTTTGCCTCCTATTTTTCTGACTTGTTTTTGTTGGCTATTCTGGGCACTTTACCTCTGCTGATCAGTGCTAAAGTGCATATGCTCTCTGTGTAAATTGTAATTATGATTGTTTATACATCATTGACTTATTTGATTTACTGATAAGTCCCTAGAAAAGTGCACGATGTGTGCAGGGGCCTGTAAATCAAATGCTACTAGTGGGCTTGCAGCACTGGTTGTGCCACCACCTCAGTAGCCTTGTAAACGTGTCTCAGATCTACCCCTGTAGTGTGTGTGCACACAGTTTTAAACTGTCATGTTGCCCTGGTAAGTGCACCCACTTGTCCGGCCCAAACCTTCCCTTTTCTTACATGTAAGGCACCCCTCATGTAGGCCCAAGGTACCCCAATGGACAGGGTGCAGGGTATGTGAAAGAGAAGACATTTACTGGTACATGTACTGTGTATTTTATTTTTCACTGTTGAAAGGCGATCTGTCCCATAGTCTATCATTGGAGCAGAACTGTAACATGTTTACATGAGTAACTTTCAAATGGGACAAAATAGAGAAATAAAGTTTAGACTCTCTGAACTCAGAATTTTCTAACACACCTTTTAGTGAAGGTGGTTTTTAAATTGTGTGTTTGAAAATGACACTTTTAGAAAGTGGGCATTTGCCTTGCTTTACCATTCTGTGTGCTTCTGGCTGTTTGTGTATTCAGTGTCTGGTTTTGGAGTGACAGGGTGTGCATTCACTCTAGACAGTGACATGGGGGTTCAGCTGTGCACTGCCTTGCCTGGATGACTCCTAGCTGGGCTGAATAGACCTGGTTTGCATTTGGAGTGGTTGGAGGAGTTTCACTAGCACCTGAATAGGCTGTGATCTCCTTTGCACAATGTGGTCTCCACCTCATATGGTCATGCTGGACCAGGGAGGACAGAACTGGCTTGGACTGAGCTCAGAGATTGTTCCACAAAGGGAACAATGACCAAGTGGGGTTAAAGTATGAGACCTAAAACCCATTAGATTACTTCAGGAAACAAGAGGACCCTGCCTTTTCTGAGTGAGGGGTGGGTTGGGCCTGCACGTGCTGCTGCTGTCTGTGGTGGAGGAAGAGGACTGACTCTATTTGCCCTGCTGTGCTATCCTGCTTGTGTATCTCCATGGGCTTGTGTGTGCTTGCCTCCTATTGGAAGTCTCAGTGAGATAAAAGCCTTCATAGAAATATCCTAGCTGAATTTAAAAAGGACCTATCTGGGAGGAGTGCTGGAGAAGCAGTGTCTGGAGCTTTGCCCCTGATGTGTGTGGGGTAGGACAGCATGCAGTGGCTGCTCCTGCCTGGAGCAGGAGAATGACTGGACTTTTCTTTGCCTTTTTACTAAGAAAACCTGCAGGGGTGCTGGGGTTTCCAGCCCATAGCGCTAGAAGTGCTTTTTGACCTGCAGGAAGCACGTGGGATCACAATTCTCTGGTTATTTAAAAAAGATAATTAGTGTCATGTGGAAACCACCTTGCCGATGTGAGTTGTGGCTGAGGAAACAAAAGAAAACCCTGAAAGGCGTCCCCATGTTGCTGGGGTAACCCGCTGTGCCGTTCAGAAGAGGGAGCGTAGTGCTTGGAAGAACTTCAGAGTGTCTCCACATTGATGAAGCAACCGACGCACAGGCTGAGGAGAGGCCAGCCCCGTCCTGCCTGCCCCGGAGCTGAGGAAGAAGGGTAGAGTCAGCAATGCGGCCGCATTGAGGGATGGCACCGCATACCCAACCAAAAAGCACTGCCTAAAGACCACGGGATCGACGTCTGTAGGGGCGTGGCCGTAACCGTGTCCCTGATTGGAGTGGGAGGCCAGAGAAGTGACTCTCCTCCTCCTGCCAGCATTGCGGTGATACCAGGAGTGCTGCAAGGGATCGGGCAAGGGAATGTTCCTGCAAGGGCTTGGGGCAAGGAAATGTCCCCTGCACCATGGGCCCTGTTTGTCGAGTTTGTTGGCAGCTGCGCCACAGGCTCACGGGCAGCTGCAGGGTCAGTTGATTGTGCAGACTGTTCAAGGTCTCCCATGTGGAAAGCCTGAACGGGCCCCCCCCTGCAAGTCATGCACCATAATTAAAATGCCCAAATGCTTCTGTGCCTGCAGAAGAATGCCATAAGTCCCAGAAGAGGCGTGCAGGAGTTCTGGTGCCTATGTGTGATGTGAGAAGTACCCTATGAGGTATTGTCGGAGTACAGGGCATCCCCTTTCATGTCCTAATACTATGAGGAAGGTGATTGTGACATTTGTAGAGACCATATAATAAATATGATGGCCAGGACCTGCATAATGTGATGGTGTAGGAGGGATTTTTTTTTTAACAGAGTTTTATATAGCGCGAACGTGACCCGAATGGTGTATCAGATCGCTTTACATAGCACCAGGTGCATTACATGAGGACACATTCATTTTTGTTAGGCACGGGGAGATTAAGTGATTTGTCCAGAATCACAGGATGTTCAGTGTCATTGCCGAGACTCAAACCCAATTTCCCAGATTCGAGGTCAACCGCCCTAGCCGTTAGGCCAACTCCTCTCCCCATTTATGACATGTGAAACTGATAAGTAATTGCTTTATTGCACTAAATGTGGAATTATGACAATTGCCTAGTTGGCAAAGTGATTTATGATCTATGTATTGCTATGACAATTGCCGAGTGGAAAAGTAATTATGTGATTGTGGTCTAATGTGTTTATATAAAATATATGAGATATTTTTTATACAACCTGTTATGGAGTTTACTTTTGTGGTGTGTGTTGTGTGTCACTGATGTGTGTGTGTTGCGCAAATGCTTCAAAAATTGCCTCTGGGATAAGCCTGACTGCTCTTCCAAGCTACCAAGGGATGATCAGAAGTTATCCTGGGTGTGTAACTCCCTTACCCTGATTAGAGTGACCAGTTCCACCTGGCCTATGTGCATAGCCTAGCCAACTAGAAACCCTATTTCTCACAACCTACAACAGAAGGTTCGACAACAACACATCCCTGATTCTGTAGCTCGACGAGGATGCATCGCCTTTGAATTCTGTGCTTCGGTGCCGACGCATCGTCTCCTGCTCCATGCCTCTTTGCTACGTCAGCAGTGCAATCATGGTACTTTACAGCAGGACAGGTTGGTCCCTGTATCTGTGTTCTATTGCAGTTGGCCTGAACTTGTCGATTTGTCCTGGTCAAGCCTGACCAGATTGCCATGGTTGTTGTTTTATGCTTTTAAGCACAATATATATTCTTAAAAAATCATAACTCCGGTTCTACGTATTGTGTTTTTGTTGTTTTGATCTTGATTTGTTCATTAAATTAAGCTTTATTTTTCTAACGAGGTGTGGTATCTTTTAGTGTGGTGTTTTCACTGTTTTACTGTTTTATGTGTTGCACAAATACTTTACACATGATGGGGCCAATTCACAGAACTAATCTGAGATAAAATCCTAAACTTACTACTTTTGGTTTTCACAGAAGGCATTTCGTAGAAGTAATGTTAGGACTCCTACCTTTACTACTACTAAACTGAGACAAAATCCTAACTTTACATCTTTTGGTATTCACAAAAGGCATTTAGTTGTAGTAAAGTTAAGAGTCCTAACTTTACTGCTACTAAATGCATTCTTTGAACACCAAAAGTAGTAAGTTTAGGATGTTATCTCAGTTTAGTAGTAGTAAAGTTAGGAGTCCTAACTTTACTACTACTAAATGCCTTCTGTTAATAACAGAAGTAGTAAGTTTAGGATTTTATCTTAGATTAGTTCTGTGGATCGGCCCAAACTCTTCAGTTAAGCCAGATTGCTCTATGCCTAGCTACCAGAGGGTGAGCACATTTAATCAAGGTTTTGTATCTGACTTTTCCTGACTAGGATTGTGGTTCCTGCTAATTATGTAGCCCAATGCTGTAAGCCATATTGCTGCGCAGAGCTGCTTTATTGGGAAAGTGCAGGGATGTGTCCTATTTACAGCAATATGAAACATCCATGTGCTAGAAAGAGCAAAAAAAATGGAGAAATAAAGGTATTTTTCTTCATTGAGCCACTTTAATGCCTCCCCTGGGAAGGCGTTTGAATCTGATGCATTCCCAGGATTAACAAACCTTGTAAATATGGGAATGCTAAAGAATCCATGGGTGTTGCATGGGAACACTCATGGAATGCCCCTTTCATGCAGAGTAATGTGTGAAAGGGGGCCATATTTACAAGGCCATGAAAAGCCACAAAGGGTGGCTTTGCATGACCTTGGAAATATGGCTCAGCATTGTGCACCACCAGAGTGTCAGGTGGTGCAGGGGACTTGTAAATATGCCACCCCACAATTTCTAACATTGTTGATCAGAGGTGAGGATAGGACTTGTGTTGGTGCAGTGATTTGGTATACACTACCAACCCATACCTAAGACCAATTAAAGCTAATTCTCTCTAATTCTCATTTTTCATTTTTCTATTCTCCTTAATTGACATTTTAAATTGTTTCCCCCCAAAACCATGTCTCTGACCAGAGTTTCTACATCTGCATCTGCACCTGTAAAAATCGACTTTGAGCTGGCCAACCTGAAGGGTTACACTGTGGCCCAGCTAAAGTATTTCTGCAAGGCCTTTGGGCTTTCTGTAAAGAGCTCCACCAGGAAGATAGAGCTGCAAAATGCCATAAACCCATGCTGCATTGAATGTGACTGCAGAGGAGGATGAGGAGCTGGATGAGGAGGATGTTTTTGACCAGGACCCAGAGGAGGGTCTTGGATTGCTGCGTGTGGAGGAGGGGGGCAATATCCTTCCAGGATATGAGATTACACCCCGGGTATGGAGCAGTGTGTCATCCATAGGCCTGTCCCCAGAGAAGCTGGAGGACAAGAGGGAGGAGAGAAAGGTCAAACTGGAGATTGCCAAATTAAAAATAGAGGCAGAAACACAGAAATTTGCTATTGAGGAAAGGAAACCAATATTAGCTCATGAACTGAGTCTGAAGGAGCTGGACATTAAGGCCATGCAGGCTGAGTACACCACTGCTGGTAAGGGCATTATTTCAGTGTCAGCAGAAAAGAGGGTGCACATTCCCAAAGGTCTGGTGCTTGACTTTGTGGTGGGAGATAACATAGATAGATGGTTTGAGGTTTAGATTGGAATGGAAATAGTAAACGTAACCCATTGTGTGTCCAACATCTTCCCAAAATAGTTTGGATTGGTGTGGGAATCGTCAATCTAACCTCTATAATGTCTAACATCTTCCACAAAACTGTTTAGATTGAAAGGAAACTTGTAAATGTAACCCTTCAGTATCTAACACCTTCTCCAAAATGGTTTTGATTGGGGCTGGAACAGTAAATGAATCCCCTTTAGTAACCAACACCTTCCCCAAATTGTTTGAGATGGAAGTGGGAATAGTAATTGTAAACTCTTTTGTATCCAGCATCTTCCCCAAAGTGATTTAGACTGGAGTGGGAATAGTAAATGTAACCCTTTTAGTGTTAAACACCTACCCCAAAATAGTTTAGATTGGAGTGGGAATAGTACATTTACCGTTCTAGTGTCCAATACTTTTGTTAAAATTATTTTGTATGAAGTAGGAGTATTTTATGTAATTTAATTAGTATCTAAGATTTTCTTAAAAATGGTTCACATAGGAGTTGTTTTTTTATATACAGTGTTAATAATTGCCTATTTTATTATACTAAAGGTGCATAACACAGTTGGTAATTTTTATACATATTTTTTAGATTTATTTAATGCATATATTTACACTTTTAACATATATAGTGGTACTTATTGTCCTTTGCATTACATTTATTTTGAAACATTAACTCAGTTGTTTTCAGTATATTTATCAAATAATAGTGTATTTTCAAGGTATTATTTAATGTACACTTTAATGTTGCTTACATGCTTTACCTTAGTTATACAATTTAATTTTTTTTAACATTTTAAGACATTATTACATTTAGGGGCCAGTTACTTGTTGGTTGGAAAGAGTCCGAATGGCATTCTACCCGTGTTTCTGACCGACTCGGTAACATTTCCGACTGACCGATTACGATACAAGTTAGTCGGTTGGTCATTCCGAATCGATTCCGACCGACATTCAGAGAGACAGCGTCAGTCTGAGCCAATTCGTAGAGCTCTATGGGCTGCGTTTCTGACCGACCACGATGTCGGATTCCAACAGCCTTTCCGATTCGGTTTGTCTGACATGAAAAGGCTGTTGGAAACTTATTTTGGGGGACCATAGCGGGCTCCCCTTCACCCAGAGGCCTCCGAATGGGGCCTGTGGGGGTACCCATGGGACCCCTCTTTACAACCATGCACAGTGTGGCAAGCACTATGGGGTGCATGCCACAGGTTGCAAGGTTTTCCAGGACAAGCCCTTTTTCAATGGGAGCCTGTGCTGTCTTTCGGAATACAGTCTCCTATTGAAGTCAATGGGAGTCCGACCAGACGGTGTTCAGTAACATCGTAATTGATCGGTTGGACTCCCCAAATCAGTTGGAAAGCATTCCGAAACTGAGTTGGTCGGAATGCCTTCTGAACAACATCGTAATCGGCCCCTTAATGTCCAATTGTTTTCTATGGAGAGTCTTTTTTAGCTTCATGTACTGGCTATTTTGTTAGCACCATAATGCAGTCTATTTGTCTCATTTTAGTCAATTTTCAATTGTAAGTACTACACAGTGGAATTTCTGAGAGCCGGTCGGATTCCCCGTCCCCTTTCTCCACCACTCTGCAAATGTGATTACTACTTTAAAAACCATAGAAGTTCACAGAAAAAATGTAAGTTTACAGGGCAATTATAGTTAGGAATTAACATTTAAAAAACCTTAGAAATTCACTGAAAGAAGCAAAGGTTACAGCAGGGGTCTCCAACAAGTAGCTCGGGAGCTACTGGTAGCTCGCCAGTACCTTCAAAGTAGCTCTCAGAAGTGAAGTCAAGCCCAGTATCAAATTCAGAGATTAGGTGCCTATTAAAGAAGGCAGCACTGCTCATCTCAAGACCCTTAGAGTGATGGCCAGCCAAATGTAGGGCAGTAACGCATACTAACACTGTATTCAGTCTGTATCTGATCTCAATATAACTAAGCCACAAGGAGATTGGCCATGTTGTAGTCCCTGCTTTATCAGTCACAACATGTGTGTGAACAGTGGAAAAGAAGTACGGCAGTAGTAACCTGAGCAGTAATCAGTGATGATCCACCAAATTGTGGGACTGCCGCAGTCAGAGTGAAAATGTGTCAGTTGGGTGCATAATCAGCAAAAGACCTGAGGAGAAGAGGGCTCGATCCAGACCATAGAAAACAAAGAGACTTATCAGCATTTATGTGCGTCCATATTAAACACAATTGCTTCCTTAAAGCTACCCCTGGTGTCAAGGACCACCAAATGTGTATGACATAATTGGACCGGTTCCTGTCATAATAGTGGCAATGGTATAGTAATGGTCATCCTGTACTATTTTGGGTATTTGTGGTATACTAGCAGCCATCAGTGACATACTAGGAGCATGACTGGCCTACATTTACCTATTCCTGGCATAATAATGGTCATGACTGATATACAGTGTCTGGGTTTTCTTCTGGAAAATTTAGTTTGTTTGCCCACAGTGGAAAGTGGTATTTGGTACAAAAATGTGCATTTTCAGAAACAAATGAATGATAATTCAAGCTGAGCTCTGGAGACCTACTGCTGTACTTATGTCCTTTGTGCAGTAGGGCATGCCAAGATTTGGTTGTTACTTCATAAGTCAGGTGGCAGCATATTAATGAACGATTTCACAGCATTTCTGCTGGTAACCGCACCTGGAATACTTGGGTTGTAACTACTGATAATCCTGCTTAGGGTGGTCATAGTGTACTGTAGTCACTATATAACAACAGTTATAAAATTTGCTAGTAGCTCAGGAAGACTTTCCTTGAGCAGAAGTAGCTCTCACTACAGAAAAGGTTGGAGACCCCTGGGTTACAGGGACGTTATAGTTAGGCTGACATTTCACTCATACAAAACTGGAGAAATTGAGCAGTTATAGTTAGCTGAGCTAACTATAACTTGTGCTCCTGCAATGCACTGCTTATGACTTCATACATTATAATCACTCATGACATGGTATGTGACATTACTGATGGCATCACTGATGACATCTCAAATGACACCACTGATGACATCACTGATGACATCATCCAGAGACTGAGTGTTTCTGAAAAGTTTAAGTATGTTTTACATATATATATATATATATATATATATATATATTACCTACTGGCGGTCGCCAGTAGGTAGTTATAGTAAGGACCTAGTTTCCGTAGGAAATTGGTCAAAAAGGTAGATCTTGGTTCAGAAAGAACCATTTTTGTTAAATGGTGTAAATCTGTTGGGTAGTTGCTGAGAAATTAGAAAAAGAAAGTTTCGATATCCGAGCACCGAGGAGGGTTCGTGAACCCTCCCGGGCACGAGCTTCACTCTGATTGGTTGCCAACACTCCAAACCAGGAAGTGTTGGCAGCCATCTTGTAACTCGGTAGAACCAAGTCACAATAAAACAGTAAAATAAAGGTTAAAAAACAAGAAAAGGGGGCAGGGTAGAAAAACCCTGACCCCTTGGCCTGCTCAGGGGGTCCCACAAGAACCCCCAGAGCCCAAAAAAGCATTTTTTTTATTTTTGGCGGAATTCGTGCTAGGGTCGCGAATCCGGACGGAATTACCAAAAAAAAATGAAGTGTGGGATCCTGCGTTTCATTTTAATGAGGCCCCCGGGTGGGCCAGTTCCCGGGGGTATTGTCTAAAAATATTAGTGGGCCCCGCAGCCCCGGGGTCCGCCACCTACCAGGGGCTATGCAGATTATGCTTGGAGGGCACGCGGCCCCCCACAGCCCCGGGGACTGCCACCTCCCCGGGGCTTTTGAAGAAATGAGCATGGGGTCCTACCCCCATGCTTCCCCGGGGACCGCCACCTCCCCAGGGCATTGTTAATTGGATGCAAGGGTCGAACAGCTACCCCTTAGCCCCGGGGACCGCCACCAGTTGTAAATTGGGGGATTAAGTCCCCTTGAATCCTGAGGGTCTCTGGGGACCAACTAGCCCACCAGGTACCTCCAGTATGCGCCAGGGAGCTGCATTGCAGAGAGGTGGTCAAAGGCCATGCCCCCTTTTTACACCACTCTGCTGCGCAGCTCAGTGGTGCTTACTGGAGGTATATGGTGGGCTAGTTGGCCCCTCAGGACTCAAGGGGACTTAATCTGCCAATTTACAACGTGCCAGGGAGCTTGTTTGTACAGTGGTGCAGGGAGGATGTGGGCATGATATTACAAGTGTACAATCACACCTCCAAGTGTGTTATAAATTGGGGGATTAAGTCCCCTTGAATCCTGAGGGTCCCAACTAACCCACCAGGTACCTCCAGTAAGTGCCACAGAGGTGCGTAGCAGAGAGGTGGTCCAAGGCCACACCCCTTTTTTACACCTCTCTGCAACGCAGCTCTGTGGCGCTTACTGGAGGTCCCTGGTGGGATACTTGGCCACCAGACACCTTCAGGATTCAAGGGGACTTAATAGGGATGTTATAGTTAGAAATTAGCATTTATAAAACCTTAGCAATTAACTAAAAAAAATAGGATTGAGGCACATTATAATTAGAAATTTTCGTTTAAAAAACCTTTGAAATTCGCTGAAAAAACCATAGGTTTCAGGGACGTTATAGTTAGAAATTAGCATTTAAAAAACCATTGAAATTCACTGGAAAAACCATAGGTTTCAGCCACGTTATAGTTAGAAATTAGCATTTAAAAAACCTTAGAAATTCACAGAAAAAAGCATAGGTTTCAGGGATATTATAGTTAGTTGGACATTTCACTCGTACAAAACCATGGAAATTCCGCCGTTATAGTTAGTTCAGCTAACAATAACTCGTGCCCCCGCAATGCACTGCTGATGACATCACATATTACATAATTCATGACATGGTCAGTGACATCACTGATGACATCTCAAATGACCTCACTGATGACATCATCCACGTGAAAATCTGATGCACCTCCTCACACTCTAATATAACCTTTGATACACCCACTGTAAAATACAGACTACCATTTTCGAAACCATCGACACACCAATACCAGTTACTACATACACACTCACTGATGTCTGATGTCTACACACACATCCACTCATTCATCCATACAATCACTCATACATGCAGCCACTCATCAATACAACACTATCATATGCACTCATACACCTATACAGACACTCACACACCGCCACTCATCCATGGAGTTACTCACACACCTAGTCAGTCATGCAAAGAATCAATCACACTCCCATTTGCTTACCTATACAGTTATACACACACCACCTCACTTATTCAGACAAATACTAATGCATACTTACTCTCATTTACAATCACTGATACAAGTACACACTCCTCCATACAGCCACTCTCACAATCACTGACTTTCATATATAGTCATTTATATACTCCAACTCTCACATACACTGCCTTTTATATATGTAGTTACTTGGACATGTACCACTGAGGCATCCATTCACTCACCAACACACCCATACACACACTCACCCACCCATACAGCTGTTTCCACATGCACTCTTGAACCCATACACCCAGTGAATGAACCACTCACACATCTATGCACAGAGTCACACACCTCCCACCCATGTAATTTAATTAGTATCTACGATTTTCTGAAAAATGGTTCACATAGGAGTTGTTTTTTTTATATACAGTGTTAATAATTACCTATTTTATTATACTAAAGGTGCATAACACAGTTGGTAATTTTTATACATATTTTTTAGATTTATTTAATGCATATATTTACACTTGTAACATATATAGTGGTACTTATTGTCCTTTGCATTACATTTATTTTGAAACATTAACTCAGTTGTTTTCAGTATTTATCAAATAATAATATATTTTTAAGGCATTATTTAATGTACACTTTAATGTTGCTTACATGCTTTATCTTAGTTATACAATTTTTTTTTTTTTAACATTTTAAGACATTATTACATTTAGGGGCCAGTTACTTGTTGGTTGGAAAGAGTCCGAACGGCATTCGACCCGTGTTTCTGACCGACTCAGTAACATTTCCGACTGACCGATTATGATACAAGTTAGTCGGTTGGTCATTCCGAATCGGTTCCGACCGACATTCAGAGAGACAGCGTCAGTCTGAGCCAATTCGTAGAGCTCTATGGGCTGCGTTTCTGACCGACCACGATGTCGGATTCCAACAGCCTTTCCGATTCGGTTTGTCCGACATGAAAAGGCTGTTGGAAACTTATTTTGCGGGCCCATAGCCGGCCCCCCTTCACCCAGAGGCCTCCGAATGGGGCCCGTGGGGGTACCCATGGGACCCCTCTTTACAACCATGCACAGTGTGGCAGGCACTATGGGGTGCATGCCACAGGTTGCAAGGTTTTCCAGGACAACCCTTTTTTCAATGGGAGCCTGTGCTGTCTTTCGGAACACAGTCTCCCATTGAAGTCAATGGGAGTCCGACGAGACGGTGTTCAGTAACATCGTAATCGATCGGTTGGACTCCCCAAATCAGTTGGAAAGCATTCCGAATCTGAGTTGGTCGGAATGCCTTCTGAACAACATCGTAATCGGCCCCTTAATGTCCAATTGTTTTCTATGGAGAGTCTTTTTTAGCTTCATGTACCGGCTATTTTGTTAGCACCATAATGCAGTCTATTTGTCTCATTTTAGTCAATTTTCAATTGTAAGTACTACACAGCGGAATTCCTGAGAGCCGGTCGGATTCCCCGTCCCCTTTCTCCACCACTCTGCAAATGTGATTACTACTTTAAAAACCATAGAAGTTCACAGAAAAAATGTAAGTTTACAGGGCAATTATAGTTAGGAATGAACATTTAAAAAACCTTAGAAATTCACTGAAAGAAACAGAGGTTACAGGGACGTTATAGTTAGGCTGACATTTCACTCATACAAAACTGGAGAAATTGAGCAGTTATAGTTAGCTGAGCTAACTATAACTTGTGCCCCTGCAATGCACTGCTTATGACTTCATATATTATAATCACTCATGACATGGTATGTGACATTACTGATGGCATCACTGATGACATCTCAAATGACACCACTGATGACATCACTGATGACATCATCCAGAGACTATGTGTTTCTGAAAAGTTTAAGTATGTTTTACATATATATATATATATATATATATATATATATATATATATATATATATATATATATATATATATATATATTCACTGAAAAAACCATAGGTTTCACACATGTTATAGTTAGCGGAAATTTTACTGATAAAAAACCAATGAAATTGCCCCGTTATAGTTAGTGCTGGCAACTATAACTCACGCGACCGCAATCCTCTGCTGATGCTAATACTGTATTTAGACACTTATTTGCCCATGTCTTCTTCCATACATTTTTAGCTATACATATATTACAAATATTTTTTTTTATAAAGACACATATGTCATCAGCAGAAGATTGCGGTCGCGTGAGTTATAGTTGCCAGCACTAACTATAACGGGGCAATTTCATTGGTTTTTTATCAGTAAAATTTCCGCTAACTATAACATGTGTGAAACCTATGGTTTTTTCAGTGAATTTGCAAGGTTTTTTAAATGCTAATTCCTAACTATAACGTGTGTGAAACCTATGGTTTTTTCAGTGAATTTGTACGGTTTTTTAAATGCTAAGTTACTTTACGCCATTCGAGGCGTGCGCGCCCACTTAACGCAGTGCGTTCCGTGCACGGTTTTTATCAACTTTAATAAGCCCTGTACATTTGGTGGCCTTCGGCCACCAAAAGCACAGGGGGTGGGGTCAATGTGGATAGTGTTTTTTTTATTTAGATTTTATAATTTCATGTTGCCAAAATATAGTTTTTTTACTGATGTAATAAGCCCGGTACATTTGGTGGACTACGGCCACCAAAAGCACAGGGGGTGGGGTAAGTGTGGATAGTGTTTTTTTATTTCTATTTTTTACCGTACGCTTACGGTAAGCGTACGGTAAGCGTACTCGGCGAAATTGCCGAAAAAAAGATAAAACCGTTTTTGCTCTTGGGGGATGTTTGGGGACTCCCTCAACATGACTATGTGGGAGGGAGTTGTCAAAACAGCCCCGTAACATGTTTTTGGGCATCATGTTTGATAAATAACACTCAGTGCGAGAGACAAAATGGCGGACGCCGCTTCCTGGTTTCGGCCGATTCGAATGTTTACTAAGATCTAAGAGCCAATCAGAATCGCGCTCGCGCACGCCACCGTACGCGTACGGTAAGCGTACGGTAAGCGTACGGTAAGCGGGCTCAGATATATATATTGATTTAAAGGCTATTTTCTCAGAATCTACTGAACAGATTTACACCAAACCTACAAAAGGCACTTCCTTGACATAGGGACTACCTCTCTGCCAAATTTCTAGTAATTCTGTTCAGCCGTTCGGGCTGTAGCTCTGTCTAAAGGTCCTATGGAAAAATGCATGGGAAAAACGCGTTTTGGGACCCCCCTTTTATCTCAGCCCCCGCTTGACGAATCCCCCTGAGACTTTCAGGGTAGGAGCGGAGCATAGCGCCCCACCTATTTTGAGAAATTCGCGAGGATTCATCGACCGGCGCCAAAGTTATTCAAAATAGAATGTTGTGGATTTCCTATGGAAAAGGGGTCCTAACTATAACTACCTACTGGCGACCGCCAGTAGGTAATATATATATATATATATATATATATATATATATATATATATATATATATATATATATATTACCTACTGGCGGTCGCCAGTAGGTAGTTATGGTAAGGACCTAGTTTCCATAGGAAAAGCATTTTTTTTTCCCAATTACTTAGGTGCCGGTTGATGAATCTTCGCAAAATTTTCAAAAAGGTGGCCCGCTCCCGCAGGCTTATGTCTTGGAAGTTTTGGGGTGATTCACCAAGCGGGGGCTGAGAAAAAAGGGGTGTCTCAAAACGTGTTTTCCCCATGTTAATTTCCATAGGAAACTTTAGACAAAACTACAGCCTGAACTGCTGAACAGAAGTACACCAAATTTTCAAAAAGGTAAGTCTTGGTTCAGAAAGAGCCCTTTTTTTAAACGGTGTAAATCCATTCGGTAGTTGCTGAGAAATTCAAAAAAGAAAAGGTTCAATATCTGTCCTCCATAGGAAACTTTAGACAAAGCTACAGCCCGAACTACTGAAGGGAATTACACCAAATTGGTCAAAAAGGTAGATCTTGGTTCAGAAAGAACCCTTTTTGTTAAATGGTGTAAATCTTTTGAGTAGTTGCTGAGAAATTAGAAAAAGAAAGTTTCGATATCCGAGCACCGAGGAGGGTTTGTGAACCCTCCCGGGCAAGAGCTTCACTCTGATTGGCTGCCAACACTCCAAACCAGGAGTGTTGGCAGCCATCTTGTGACTCGGTAGAACCAAGTCACAATAAAACACTACAATAAAGGTTAAAAAACAAGAAAAGGGGGCAGGGTAGAAAAGCCCTGACCCCCTGGGCCTGCTCAGGGGGTCCCACAAGAACCCCCAGAGCACAAAAAAGCATTTTTTTTATTTTCGGCAGAATTCTTGCTAGGGTCGCGAATCCGGACGGAATTACCCAAAAAAAATGAAGTGTGGGATCCCGCGTTTCATTTTAATGAGGCCCCCGGGTGGGCCAGTTCCCGGGGGCATTGTCTAAAAATATTAGCAGGCCCCCGCAGCCCCGGGGTCTGCCACCTACCAGGGGCTATGCAGATTATGCTTGGAGGGCACGCGGCCCCCCACAGCCCCGGGGACTGCCACCTCCCCGGGGCTTTTGAAGAAATGAGCATGGGGTCCCACCCCCCATTCTTTCCCGGGGACCGCCACCTCCCCAGGGCATTGTTAATTGGATGCAGGGGTCAAACAGCTACCCCGTAGCCCTGGGGACCGCCACCAGTTGTAAATTGGGGGATTAAGTCCCCTTTAATCCTGAGGGTCTCTGGGGACCAACTAGCCCACCAGGTACCTCCAGTATGCGCCAGGGAGCTGTATTGCAGAGAGGTGGTCAAAGGCCACGCCCCCTTTTTACACCACTCTGCTGCGCAGCTCGGTGGCGCTTACTGGAGGTACATGGTGGGCTAGTGGGCCCCTCAGGACTCAAGGGGACTTAATCTGCCAATTTACAACGTGCCAGGGGGCTTGTTTGTACAGTGGTGCAGGGAGGGGATGGGGCATGATATTACAAGTGTACAAACACACCTCCAAGTGTGTTATAAATTGGGGGATTAAGTCCCCTTGAATCCTGAGGGTCCCTGGGGGCCAACTAGCCCACCAGGTACCTCCAGTAAGTGCCACAGAGCTGCGTGGCAGAGAGGTGGTCTGAGGCCACACCCCTTTTTTACACCTCTCTGCAACGCAGCTCTATGGTGCTTACTGGAGGTCCCTGGTGGGATACTTGGCCACCAGACACCTTCAGGATTCAAGGGGAATTAATAGGGATGTTATAGTTAGAAATTAGCATTTATAAAACCTTAGCAATTAACTAACAAAAAAATAGGATTGAGGTTCATTATAATTAGAAATTTTTGTTTAAAAAACCTTTGAAATTCGCTGAAAAAACCATAGGTTTCAGCCACGTTACAGTTAGAAATTAGCATTTAAAAAACCTTAGAAATTCACTGAAAAAAGCATAGGTTTCAGGGATGTTATAGTTAGTTGGACATTTCACTCGTACAAAACCATGGAAATTCCGCCGTTATAGTTAGTTCAGCTAACAATAACTCGTGCCCCCGCAATGCACTGCTGATGACATCACATATTACATAATTCATGACATGGTCAGTGACATCACTGATGACATCTCAAATGACCTCACTGATGACATCATCCACGTGAAAATCTGATGCACCTCCTCACACTCTAATATAACCTTTGGTACACCCACTGTAAAATACAGACTACCATTTTCGAAACCATCGACACACCAATACCAGTTACTACGTACACACTCACTGATGTCTGATGTCTACACACACATCCACTCATTCATCCATACAACTGCAGTCACTCATCAATACAACACTATCATGTGCACTCATACACCTATACAGACACTCACACACTGCCACTCATCCATGGAGTTACTCACACACCTAGTCAGTCATACAAAGAGTCAATCACACTCCCATTTGCTTACCTATACAGTTATACACACACACCACCTCACTTATTCATACAGATACTAATGCATACTTACTCTCTTACACAATCACTGATACAAGTACACACTCCTCCATACAGCCACTCTCACAATCACTGACTTTCATATATAGTCATTTATATACTCCAAATCTCACATACACTGCCTTTTATATATGTAGTTCCTTGGACATGTACCACTGAGGCATCCATTCACTCACCAACACACCCATACACACACTCACCCACCCATACAGCTGTTTCCACATGCACTCTTGAACCCATACACCCAGTGAATGAACCACTCACGCATCTATGCACAGTGTCACACACCTCCCACCCACCCACACACACACTCAGTCTCCCATAAAATACTCAGGCAACCAATCAAAAATCCATATAGATACTCATGTAGCTACTGACCAACCCATGCAGTACAGACTGATACAGACATTCACACAGTTTAGTCACTAACACATGCATTCAGTAAGACACATTTAATCACTCACTTATACAGTCAGTCACGCACTGACTAAATCCTTCATCCAGACACTTATACACCCACTCATTCTTCAATACACCTTGGCATATATATAAAATATATTTAAACTTTACAGAAACACACAGTCACTGGATGATGTAATCAGTGATGTCATGAATGATATAATATGTTACGTTATCAGCAGTGTATTGCTGGGGTGCGAGTTATAGTTAGCTGAACTAACTATAACGGCAGAATTTCTATGGTTTTGTATGAGTGAAATGTCCAACTAACTATAACGTCCCTGAAAGCAATTGTTTTTCAGTGACTATATATACATATATATATATATATATATATTATCTACTGGCGGTCGCCAGTAGATAGTTATAGTTAGGACCGAGTTTCCATAGGAAATCTGAAAATTCTATTTTGAATAACTTTGGCGCCGGTTGACGAATCCTCGCAAAATTTTCAAAACTAATGGGGCGCTCCGCTCAGCTCCTAACCTGAAAGTCTCGGGGTGATTTGTCAAGCGGGGGCCGAGAAAAAAGGGGGGTCCCAAAACGCATTTTCCCCATGCATTTTCCCATAGAACCTTTAGTCGAAGGTACAGCCCGAACGGCTGAACAGAATTACTTGAAATTTGGCAAAGAGGTAGTCCTCAGGTCAGGCATGTGCCTTTTGCATATACTGTGTCTATCTGTTCAGTAGTTCCTGAGAAAATTGCAGTTAAAAGTACATAAATATCTATACACGCGCACCGTGCGTGCACCGTGCGCGTACGGTGCCGTGCGCGAGCGTAATTCTGATTGGTGGTTAGATGTCAGTCAATATTCGAATCGGTCGAAATCAGGAAGTGTCGGACGCCATTTTGTGTGTGGCAGTGAAAAAGAAAGGTGGAGAACGTGAAAAGGGGGCAGGGTAGAGAGTTCCTGACCCCCTAGCCTTTGTCAGGGGGTCCCTGAAGGACCCCGAAGGGTGAAAAAAACATTTTTTTTTTTTTAAATCGCGGCGTGCGCGCACGGCGGCAAAAAATTCATTAAAAAAATTACAACACAGTATATTAGGAATATTGCTCTTCTTGGAGAAGTGAAGTGAGTTCTGAACAGAACTGTTGTTTTTTGTCAAGCAGCAAAAAAAATAAATGCATAAAAAAAAAACTGTTCACCAGGAACAAAAAAAAAAAGGAAAAAAATTAGGGGGTGGAGCATGTGTGCTGCTGTATCTTGTTCTCTATTAGGTTAATGCTGCTCTCACCATAACAGAGAACAGCATTGCACACATTGCACTGTATATGCACCTTCGTGAACAGAGGGTGCATATCCAGAGGTCTAGAAGCAGGTGAAGCTGCGGCTGCAGATGATGTGCTCAGCTGAGCTGCTGCTGCAGATGATGTGCTCGGCTGAGCTGCTGGAGGGTTGTCTCTTTCAGCCCGAGCATAAGCCACAGGATGCACTGCTTTAAAGTGCCTTATCATGGAGTAAATACTAAAGGAGTATTTTTTTTTAGGGTCTCCTCTAGATAAGACCACTCCACAAACAGTGCAGGTGACTTTAGGAGCATTCACCTTCTTCTGACCCTCTGGAAAAGTAAAAAATTGCCAAATAAATGAGTCCTTTTGTTTCCTCTGCCTTGGGGGCACAAAGGTCTCCTCCTCACTCCCTGAAGAAGTCTCCTGTTCTGCCATTTTCAGGTGCAGGAAAAGCTGTTCAGCTCCTTCTCCCAGGAAATAAGAAGTATTAATGAGGGGAGTGGGTGTGGTGTTGGAAGATTCTGGAACTGAAACTACTTTGAACCAATGAAAAGTGTTGTTTTGTAATCACATGACCTGCCGTGCTCGCACGGAGCATGCGCGCATGCGCGCATGGAGCACGCACGCATGTGCGTACGGAGCACGCACGCATGCGCACACGGAGCACGTACGCATGCACACACGGAGAACGCACGCATGCGCACACTGAGACGGTGCGCGCACCGTGAAAAACTTTAAGAATTTTTTTTTTTTTTTAATAAGTTTATGGAAGATATAGGTTTCACACTTAGGAATTAGCATTTTAAAAACCTTGCAAATTCACTGAAAAAACCATAGGTTTCACACACGTTATAGTTAGGAATTAGCATTTAAAAAACCTTGCAAATTTACTGAAAAAACCATAGGTTTCACACATGTTATAGTTAGCTGGACATTTCACTCGTAAAAAACCATTGAAATTCCCCCGTTATAGCTAGTTCAGCTACCTATAACTCGCGTGACCGCAATCCACTGCTGATGACGTCACATAGTTAGAAATTAGCATTTAAAAAACCTTTGAAATTCACAGAAAAAACCATAGGTTTCAGGGGCGTTCTAGTTAGCTGGACTTTTCACTCGTACAAAACCATTGAAATTCCCCCGTTATAGTTAAAGTCATTGGAGATGTCATGAGTGATGTCATGAGTGATGTCACTGACCATGTTATGAGTGATGTAATATGTGACGTCATCAGCAGTGGATTGCGGTCGCGCGAGTTATAGTTAGCTGAACTAACTATAACGGGGGAATTTCAATGGTTTTTTACGAGTGAAATGTCCAGCTAACTATAACATGTGTGAAACCTATGGTTTTTTCAGTGAATATATATATATACCTACTAAGGAATAATACTAATTAATTGCAAAAGGCAATCTGCAATTACTTCAAGGATGCAATGTCTCGCCTTCGGAACTCAATGTCCCAGCATGCATCTAATGATTTGCACTTAGCATACGCCCACTAAGGGGCGGCTGTATTAACTAAATAAAAATGGCAGTGAACATCAAGAAAGCGAGTTGCAGTTTCCTCTTTGCCGCCCCAGATGAAGAGTTCCTTACCTTGAAACGCGTTGGGCAAATCTGAATACTCAGTGGTGCAAGGAAGCAGGCGCATGATACAGAGAACGCTGTCGAGTGCCTTCCCGCTGCGCAAGGGCAATTGGAATAAAAAATTACTACACGGCGTCCGTCCGTGGGGAGGTGCACCATCACCAGGTGGGAGAAAACCATTCAACCATTTGGTAGAGGCTGACGCTTTGAACTTTCATCGCTGGATCAGCACAGCATTCATATGCTAATTAGCCTGCTTGACTTAACCGCTACCTACTAAGGAAAAATACTAATTAATTGCAAAAGGCAACCTCCACTTACTTCAAGGACGCAATGTCTCGCCTTCAGAACTCAATGTCCCAGCATGCATCTAATGATTTGCACTTAGCATACGCCCACTAAGGGGTGGCTGTATTAACCAAATAAAAATGGCAGTGAACATCAAGAAAGCGAGTTGCAGTTTCCTCTTTGCCGCCCAAGATGAAGAGGTCCTTACCTTGAAACGCGTTGGGCAAATCTGAATACTCAGTGGTGCAAGGAAGCAGGCGCATGATACAGAGATCGCTGTCGAGTGCCTTCCCACTGCGCAAGGGCAATTGGAATAAAAAAAATATATATATATATATATGTATATATATATATATATATATATATATATATATATATATATATATATATATTACCTACTGGTGGTCGCAAGTAGGTAGTTCTACTTAGGACCTCGTTTCTATTCTAAAAGCGTTTTTTGTTTTCCCAATAACTTTAGCGTCATATGACGAATCTTCGCAAAAGTTTCCAAACTAGTGAGGCGCTTCGGTCAGCCCCTGTCTTGTAAGGTTCAGGGTGATTCATCAAGCAGGGGCTAAGAAAAAAGGGGGTCCCAAAATGCATTTTCCCCATGTAAATTTCCATAGGAAACTTGAGACAAAGCTACAGCCCGAACTGCTCAACGGAATTACACCAAATTTGTCAGAAAGGTAGCTCTTGGTTCAGAAAGTGACCTTTTTGTTAAATGGTGTAAATCCATTCAGTAGTTTTTCAAATATTAAAGGAATAATAAATAATAACCACACATCTCATTGTGAGATCTGATTGGCTGTCAGCACTTCATCCAAGAAGTGTTGGCAGCCATCTTGGGACCAATATACATGATAGCACCTCATTAAAAAGCATTGCAGTGAATGGAAGCTTTTGAGGGTCACCAAAAGGAGAACGTATAAAAAGGGTGATAAGACTTTAGTTACATTATAAATCATTTGTTGATGGTACCATACTAATTTTAGGAATTGTGGTGTGTTCTAAGGTGATTTTACCCTGTGAAAAAGCCTTCTGCTGGGATATCATGAATCATGTTTGAGAGAAAACTATTTTCTGATACTTTTGCCACAGAGGTTTGGAAGGTGATCTAGAAGCTAAAATGAGAGCATATTTTCTGTAAATTCACATTATCTTTCTCAGTCACTTGAGAATGAAGTCTGACATTCTCAGTAAAACATGTACATCCAACAAGGGCAGAGACTGTCCGTTGATTCCTTTGTGTTCGACTGGAGCTTCCCAGGGCGCTCTAAAGAACAACTAGAGCGCTAACAGTCTTACTTATGACAAACTTATTGTACACCTGAAGCCATCTTGATTGGAATTAAGTGGTAACTCTTAAATCATTTAATTTAAAAAGCAACAACATGAAGGGGTTAATTTTGCCATAGAAATTATGATTAGTGCGGCAGAAAGAAAAATGAGGGCACATTTTGAGTGACTTCTCAAATCCTCTTCTATTTCATTAAAGAATTCTGACATGCAGACTGAAACATGCACTTTCAATACCAGCAGCAGACTTCCCTGGTGAGCAGTAGCTTTACTACAGTGATCTAATGAGTGCTAACATTCTGAATTTATGGCAAATGTGTGACACATCTGAAGGCCTTCTTGATGGAATCAAAGTAAAAGACTGAGAGGCATATTCTCAAGGAGATATCGCCGAGTTATCTGCACTTTATCGCAGCCAAATGGGCGATAAATTTATCACCCCATTCAGAAACTGGTGCAAACAGCCGATACACCAGTTTTCCGGCGATAGCATCCTCAAAAAACATCGCCACAGATGACCCCGGCAACTATCGCTAATGAGCAGGGCCGGACTGGGAACCACAACAGGCCCTGGCATAGTGCTCGGCCGGCCCCTTCTCCCCCGGGGGGGGGGGGGGGCGAGCTCTTTGCCAGGCTGGTTTTCAGCCAATTTTGTTACAGGGCCGATTTTGCAAAAATGTCCCCACCCGTGCGGCGCACCGGGGGATTGCCCGGTGCCCGCTACGGCCAGTCCAGCCCTGCTAATGAGATGCAGAGTAGGCGTTCCCGAGGAAAAATCAGCGACAACACCACACCTCAACATTCTCAACGACCAGCCTGTTCTGCGAAAAGATCACAAAACAGAAGATAAGGCATGTTAGCAGCAGGAAATTAACACCTGCTCTGACCTGGTGCAAAGTCGGACTACAACCGCCACCAGAAAAGGAAGCCCAGACCACAGCCACACCTGAAGAACAACAGATGCCATGGATCCACTGATCATGCAGGTCAGAGCCCCAACAGGGCCACAGCACCCTCTACCAGCACTCCCAGGCCCCCCCCCTGTTACCCCCCTCGCCCTCCCGGACCAACACTGAGGCAGCGCAGACAAAGACAGCGACCTCCTGAAAACGCACCAACCTCACAGACCCAACACCAGGGAATGTCATTGCACACCACAGGCTCAAAAGGAAAACCATCCCACGCATCCAGACCACCATTGTCCACAGACTGACGGTACAAAGACAGCGGACAACCAACATCCCACCTCAGACAAAGCTGCTGGCTGTGCTGTATCTGTTGGCCTTTGGTACCTTCCAAACAACAACTGCCAGAGTCGGAGGAGTCTCACAGCCCAATCCAAGTTCCCCACAACTGCCTTGGATGCCATCATCAGCTTGGTACCACACTACCTATCCTACCCCCCACACTGCGCAGGAACAGCTGGAGACCAAGCAAGGCATCTACGCCATAGCTGGATTCCCGCACGTGTCAGGGGGCAATTGACTGCACACATGTCCTACTTTGTACCTCCTGGCAACACTGAACACAATATCTGCTACCGAAAGCACACCTATTCCATCAATGTGCAGGCACTTGTGGACCACTGGGGAATCTACACCAACTTCGGCGGCAACCACCCAGACAGAGTGCATAAGTCCTACATCTTCCGACAGTCCATCATCAACCTGCGCATCCAGGCTGGCACCTACGGAAATGCACTGCTCGTTGGAAAGTACCAAATGAGCACACCACACACCTCAACTCCACAATCATGCAACTCACAACACTGGGAATGCACATGTCATAAAGTCACATACAACATGTCAAACAACATGCCCACCCACCAGACATGACAGCACAACTTACTGGGGCAACCGGGGCCAGCCATGCACATAAGCCATCAATGTCATGGCACCTCAGCCACACGATAGCAGAATGCAGAATGAGAAGGTACACAATGCCAAGAGTGGTGTGGATGCGATGGCCAGACTGTAGTATGCAAACCACACACATATCCATGTCGACATACACCGCTGGTGTTTGGAGTGTAGTGGACAGTAGACGCAGCCATGTCACCCCAGCCGGTGGGGAAGATACTGGAAATGTAGCTTGTTATGTCCCCCCTGTAAGTGTGAGCGGAGTGGGCTGGCCTGGCGCGGTGTGGGCTGGCCTGGCGTATGCCAGGCCAGCGTAGGGGTGTGAATAAAAAGCACGTAGCTCTGGGCATGGTTCTCTTCCAGAATGCCCAATGTCTCTGCCAGGGCGGCGCCCCTCCCCCCACCACGCGGCCCATGCTGTCGCCGTGAGCAGTGTTGCCTGCAATACTGTGCGCCTGCTGCACCCCGGGCTGCTGGTCCCGTACCAGTCCTGCCAGGCCCTGCACACCCAGGTCTCAATGCACACCTGCTGACACCGGCGTTTGTTGAAGAGGGCCCACCACGTGCCAGTGCAAGCTCCAAGCCTGTGTGCCGCGAACCTGGCAGCCTCCTCAGACCATCACGGCCTCGGCGACACAGGCCCGCAGTACTCCCTTCTCGCTGACGTACTCCAACGGCATACACAGTAGACTAGTAGGTCACACATTTGGAACTGAGTCATGATTACACTATGGCAGAGAACATTAATTATGGCTGCTTTTATCTCCCTATACTCCCTTCGATGTGATGCCACCAAGTCTGTATATAGCATTCCAACCACACGTGTCTGTGTGCCCACGCTAACTACTGCCCTCGGGCCACACTGTGTTTGAGTAGGTCACACATTTGGAACTGAGTCTTGATTTTTCAATGCAGAGAACATAGCATTGCATGCAAGAAGATGTGTAAGAGGATGACGCGTTTTAGTCAGGAGGAAAAAAGGATCATCATTACGGAGGTCATCGAACACTACTGACAACTGCCCTGTAGTCACTAACTCTGTGCATCACAAGACAATGATGCGTGGCTGTGGGCTCCTGCTGACCGCTGCCTCCGGCCTACACTGCGGTCGAGTAGGTCACACATTTGGGACTGAGTCTTGTTTATACAATGTCCGAGTACACACATTAATGCAGCGTTTACATCACTGTACTCCCTTCGAAGTGGTGACACCGAGTCTGTGCATAGCATCCCAACCACACGTGTCTGTGGGCCCTTGATGACTACGTCTTTGGGCTACACTGCAGTCCAGCAGGCCTCACGCCAATCCAATCCAGTCTGTACCAGGCAGGACACGTCATTGTCGCTGACTGAACACCCGCTCAGCTCTGGTGCTTTTACCGCCGTCAACCACAAGTCACCCCCAAATGCCATGTCAATGCCGTGTTCCAGGAGAAGCTCACTGAACCGCGTTTGTCCCGCGCTGACCGCTGCCTCGGGCCTACACTGCGGTCGAGTAGGTCACACATTTAAACCTTAGCCTTGATTTGTTTATGGCAGACCTGATATCATTGTACAGGCCTCATCGCAGACTGCATACTCTTTCAGCTCCGGTGCCACTAAGTCTGTTCCCCGAGATCCATGGACACTTTCTGGTTGAACTTTGTTGGGGACTTAGTCCAGGGATCGGGGGTTGTTGTCCTCATCATGTCGGTGATACTGACTTGGTGGCAAAAACAAGGCAGTAGCATTCCACTCCTCAATTTGCTGCTTCCGGACGGCTTCTACCCTCTGCATCATGCCCTGGAGGACACCTTCCACTGTCCCCCACAGTCCTCTGCCACAGTCACCTTGGACATCAATGAGGACCCGCTCAGCTCCCGTGGCCCATCTCACTGCACCGCAAGTCACCGTTCGTGGCGGTGTGCCTGTGCTTGCCGCAGTGCATCCGGGGCCACTAACTCTGTGCAACTCAAGTCAGGGACCCTGGCCCTTGAGATATTGGATGGCCTCTGAGACCATGGCCTTGGGGTCATCGACACCATGTGTATGTGGCCCTGTGTTGTCCGCTGCCTATGGCCTCAACTGCGTTACACCAGGGCTCACACATCAAATCGAGTCCTGACCGGCCCGGACGGCGCATCACTGCAGGAGGCACACACCACCACCGCCAGGGCCACCTCCAATTGCCAACTGCAAGAGTTGAAACAGTTGTACTGGCAGACTAACGGAGTTGCTCACACCTGTGGTGGATGCCATCATCTGCCTGATACCCTGCTCGGCACTCCAGGTGCCCCAACCTCAGTGCACTGCAACTCACGGACACTTCTGTTTGCATATTGGGTGACCTCTGTACTTGCTCCGCCTACCTCCATGATGATCCGCATTTGTCTCTGTTATGCTGGTGTTTGCAGTTTCCATTTTAATGGTGTTTACTTTTCAAGTTGTTGCCAGCATCAACCACTCCGTGGGGGCTGGCTCACACTCACCCCACACACATCCAGCACAGGCGTCACTGTACATGTGGCCCTGCCAATAAAGGGGCCGGGCGCATGTGCCTGTGGCCAGTTCCACAAACTATCTGCGTGTGTCCGTGTGGCCATAATGTATGCATGAGGGCCCCGGGCCCGACATTACATTGTGTTGTGTACAGTGGACGCCAACATGTCACCGCAGGCAGGGTGTTAGACCTTGGACATGTAGCTTTATCATCACCCACTCAATACATAAGAGGAGTGGACTGGGACATCATACGCAGGTCCAGCGTGGATTTATGAATGATCATTGCGTGCCTCTGGGCATGGTTCAGTACTGGAAATGTGCAAATGCATGTGTCTCTGTCGCAGTGTGGGTCTCTTTGTGTGGTGTAGGTGGTCCCTGAGGGGAACTAGTCACCCACGCATGTGATCTAGTTCGTAATCCATGGGTTCGGACCCGACCTGAACCTGTTCGGCCACCTCCATTTGGCATCCTGACACCTGGCATTGGAATGCCATATGTGGCTCGGTGAGGTGTTGGGAGCCAGCCATGCTGGCGGGTGCTTCCTGCTGTGTGGTCTGTGCATGGGCTGGGTTCTCCTCTATGTAGCTTGGCTGGCCTGGTCCTGGTGGTGGGTTGCCTGGGATGCGTATGAGCTGTTGTGGGCCGTTGGTGGTGTGGTCGTCCTCTCCAGCATCGCTGATGAGTAGTCTGGTCTGCTCTGCTGGAGGTGTTGTTTGTCCCTCTGCAATGTGAAGGGGAGATGCATGTTGACATTGTGTTGACATGTATGTTGGTGCATTGTTCTTGTTCACATGCAGACTGTATGGCTATGTTAATTGTGACTGTTTGGGAGGTGCTGGATTTTAATGCGGGACATTGGACATTTGGACTACATGACAGATGTGAGGTTGTACGCGTACATTTCCTTCTCACAGTTTCCTGCTCTGTTAGATGTGGTTGGCCTGTTTTAGCGCATGAGCGCAGCCACTTGTGTCCTCTGTTCTCCGGTGTCGGGTGTGCACATTGTACCACATTGTTGTCAATGTGAATGTGCTGTGATTGCTATGTGTGTGCTGCAGTGTGCCACGGGGATCAGGGACATGATCCAGGGTCATTGTGGGTGTGCAGTGTGCTACACATCGTTGTGAATGTGTGCCATTGTGCCCATCTCCCCCCGTCCCCACAGTCCCTGTTTGTTATTCACCCTGTTGATGTTGTGTCAGGTCCTCTCGTGCTATGTCCAGACTCCCACCTCCTTGCAAAGTCTCCACACTGATGACTGTGGCCCCTGTTTCCTCCTGCTCCTCCTCTGGCGCAGGACTCCCACCTCCTGTCCCCGTTGCTGCCTTCCTGTTGGCAGCGGTTTTGTGCTTGGTTTGGCTTTTCACATCATGCCAGCGCCTCGTGGCCTCCTCCGTTCCCCTCCTCGACACTCCGACTGCATTCACGTTGGTCTAATTGTGTTTCAGTTGATGGTAGTGTTCTGTCACCTCCGTGACACTGATCTGGTTTTCCTGCGGACTGCAACCCGTCTTCCTCTCACTCTTCTCCTTGGCCTTCCCCGACCCCGTTGTTCCTTGCTGGTGGTCTATAGGGCTTGTTGGGTTCACTTTGGCCTATGCACTCGGTCCGGGTGCATCCATGGTGCTACACAGTTTCTTTTTTCTCCCTTTTTTCCGTTGCTTTTATAGTACATTTTCCTGCATGACGCGTGGGATTTGCAGGCCCGTGGCTGGTTATCGCTGGTTTTTGTATCGTGATTGGCGTCTTTTTTGTGTTCGTGTTTTGCATTTTTGCAGTGTCGCGTTGACTTTATCATGGACATTTGACACATTATTGTGGGCCTATTTCATGGTACCGCCGGCTTGTGAATACCGTGTTACCACGGTGTTATTTTCCCACGATAGACTGCGATGTGAAGAGTTGCGTTAAGCTACTATTGCGGTAGTTATCACACGTTCTTGAGAATATCCCCCTGAAAGTATTTCCTACTGAGGAGATTGCAGTAAATGAGGAAATTAGGAAACTTCATAACAAATAAGTCTCCCAAAAAGGCCACCAGAGACAAAAGAGCCCAAATGTAGCACAAATATCATCCAGATGTAGCCCACGTATAGCCCAATGACAGAATGTCCCAGAGTGTTCTAAAGAACAACTAGAGTGGTAACAGTCTTACTTATGACAAAAGTATGGTACACCTGAAGCCACCTTGATTGGAATAAACTGGTAACACTTAAAACATTTAATTTAAAAAAGAACACAATGAGGGGGTTCATTTTGCCTTAGAAGTTATGATTAATGCTGAAGAAAGAAAAATTAGGGCACATTTTGAGTAACTTCTCAAATCCTCTTCTATTTCATTAAAAAATTCTGACATGCAGACTGAAACATGCACTTTCAATACCAGCAGCAGACTTTCCTGGTGAGCAGTAGCTTTACTACAGTGATCTAATCAGCAACTAGAGTGCTAACATTCAGAATTAATGGCAAATGTGTGATAATCTGAATGCCTTCTTTATGGAATCACAGTAAAAAACTGAAAGCATTTCCTACTGAGGAGACTGCAGTAAATGAGGAAATTAGGAAATTTCATAACAAATAAATCTCCCAAGATGGCCACCAGAGATGAGAACCCAAATATAGCACAAATAACACCCAGATGTAGCGCACGTGTAGCACAATGACAGAAGTGTGCAAAACACTTTTTTATTTTTTGTGTTTTTGCAGTTTTAAATAGTGCAGACTGGTCAGGGATTGGAGTGCTTTATATGAGCATTGGTTACATCACACAAGGGAAAATTCATTTTGGTTGTAGACATGGGGAGATTTAGTGAGTTGACCAGAATCACAGAATGTCTAGCTGAAGTAGAAACTCCAACCTGGTTCCCCAGTTGCAAAGTCTGCAGCTCTGGAAGTAACACCACATCCTCCCCCCAAGTGCAACATTTAATTAAGTGGCCAACTCGATAAAAAAACATAAAGATAACAAATAATTTATGAGTGCTTTGTTGCTATTTGAAAACTCAGAAAATATGTCCTCATTTTCGTTTTTTAGAGCACTAACCAGAATTTCGATGCAAATAAGACCCTTTCATCTATGTGATTTCTAAAGGAAATGTTCTAGGTATTACAGTTTTGATTATATCAAGATGACGTCAGGTGTGCCACACTTTTGTAATAAATATAGAATGTTAGCAATCTAGTTGTTCATTAGGATACTGTTGAGAGGCAGAGGCCAGAAAATCGAAGGTAGGTAGGAGGGGGCAGAAGCAACAATTTGACCACACTGGGCAGGAAGGAAGGGCAGTGGCAACACAACAGACTATGGAGGGCAGTGGAAAGGGGGCAGGGGTAACAAACCAACAATACAGGACAGGCAAGAGAGTCTGTGGTAATATAATAGACCATTGTGGGCAGAAGGAAGAGGCAGTGGTAGTGCAACCATACATGCCAACAGACCCGATTCAGCCAGGAAACGCCCAATGTTTTTAAGCCGTAATGGGCTTTATTTGATCTGTCTCCTGTCTACAATCTCCTCTTTTTCATTGTAAGTCAATGGGGAAAAGCAATATCCCAGTTTTTTTTTCAAAATGTCCATATTACCAAGTTCAAAATGTTAGCAAGTATGGTACATTGGATCATGGAATTGGAGTAGGGACATGAACTCGGATAACAGAGGACAGGAGAGACATGGAGAGGTGCACCAAACAGACCTTACAGGGCAGGCATCAGGGTTTGCAGCAGCACAATACACCACACAGGGCATGCAGGACGGGAGTGCAGCACAACAATCCATAGAAATTAATAGGGGACAGGACCATGCGCATGGACAACAGAGAACAGAGGGGAAAGAGGCAATGGCAGCTAGCTGACCATAATGCACAGACAGGAGAGAAAGCTGCAGCATAACGGACCATAAAGGGCAGGAGGGAGGGATCAGGGGCATTACAATGGAACAGACAAGCCAGGAGGGAGGGAATAGGAGTCTGCACATGGAAAACAGAGGGCAGGGGGCAAGGGGGCAGGCACAGCAAGCTGACCATGGAGATCAGGCAGGATGGGCACTAGATGCAAGACACACCATGGATAGCAACATTGAGACTATAATGGCATACACACTGACCATGGAGGGAAGGTGGGAGGGGGTCAGGGGCAGCTCGATGACCACACAGGGAAGGTGGAGGGGCAGTGGCAGCACAGAAGACCATGCATGGCAAGCGGGAGGGTTAGTAGCAGAACAATGGCCATGATGGGCAAGAAGGAGGGGCAGGGGCATGCACAAAGGACCATGGAGGATAGAAGGGAGGGGTAGGAGCTGGGCACAGACAAGAGAGTTCAGGGGAAGGGGCCTCACAACAGACCACGCGGGGCAGGCAGGAAGAGCAGTTGCAGCACAACAGACCACGGAGGGCAGAAGGGTGTGGCAGTAAAATGGACCATGGAGGACAGGAGGAAAGGGATAGGGCCAGGGAACGTGGACAGGCAGGGTGGAGGTGGCAGGGACAGGTTCCAGTCACCTATCAATGCTAGGCAGGTGGGAGGGCAGTGGCATCTCAACAGAACACTGAGTAGATAGGAGTGGCAGGTCCATGGAACATGGTGGGCAAAAAAGATGGAGCAGGGGCATGTACACAGACATCGGAGGACAGGGGGAAGGAGAGTTGGGGCAGCAAGCTAAGCACAGAGGCTAAATAGGAGGTCAATGATGGGGCATAGAATTAGGCATGGAGGGCAAGAGGAGTGGACTGGGAAATCATGCTAAATGGAGGCAGTGGCAGAACATCAGACCATGCATGGCAGGAGGGAGGAGGCTAGTGCATGGATTCAGACAACAGAGGATAGGGAGGAGGTGGATGGGGCAGCAAGCTAACTGTACAGAGAAGGCGGGAAGGCGGGAAGGCCAGTGGCAGAACAACAGCCACACAGGGCTGTAATAAGGGAGCAGGGACATGGACTTAGACAATGGATGGCTAGGAGGAGGGGAGACAGGAGCAGTAAGCTTGGGTGGGGGCAGCACAATGCCAGGCCAGGCCCTGCTTCCAACCCCCTACCATCCATTGTGATATGCATCTTACTTAATGTTAAAAAAACCTAGACATTTGCTGAAAAAAACAAAGATAACAGGGACATTATAGTTAGACTCAGATTTCACTCATACACAACCAGTGAAATTCAGCAGTTATCGTTACCTGAGCTAACTATAACTTACACCCCCGCAATGTACTGCTAATGAACTTAGACATTACATCATTCATGACATGGTCAGTTACATCACTCATGACATCACTCATGACATCTCAAATGAGCTGTGAATGGAATGGAACTATAATTGCTAGAACTTTATTTCTTTTCTTTTCTTTCGTGTAAGAACCATTATAATACACTACGTGCCCAGATCAATATGGCCGATAGCCTTTCACGTTAAAGTAATGTGCAGTCCATTGTTTATGTTGATGTTTGCAATCCTAAGTATGTTTATTATGAATAAGTCACGTTGACGTACATACAGGTATGGCTGTCACCGGGCAAGATATGCTGAAATGACATTGTGTGCATATTAACACTTGTTTTCTTTTCTTTATTGTATCAATTCCTGAATTTTCACATCGTGACCAGGCCAATATGGCCACCAGCTTTTTGGATTAAAGTAATATGTAGTCCTTTGTTAATGTTGGCAACTGGAGGCATTTGCACATTTAAATAAGGAAGCTACAATGACGTCTTGTATCGTTATCAAGATTCGGACGAGCTGAAATGCATGGATCGTGTCCTTTGCAGATTAAATACTTCCAAACTACAACCTGAGTGCTGATTCCTTCCTTGTAAGAGTGAAAGGAGATTAAATACCTATATATAAAATTCACCTAAAAAACCACAAGTTTCAGGAACGTTATAGTTAGAAATTAGCATTAAAAAATTAAGAAATTCAGTTGTTATAACTCACACCCCCGCAATGCACAGCTGAGGACGTCACATATTACATCACTCATGACATGGTCAGTGACATCACTGATGACATCACTGGTGACATCTCAAGTGACATCACTGATGATATCAATGATGACATCATCCAGTCACTGTGAGTGTTTCTAAAACATTTAAGAATGGTGATATATATATGATGATTCAGTCAGTGTGTGACTGACTGTATTAGTGAGAGATTATACGTGTCTGGGTAAATGTATGGGTGAGTGACTAATCTGTGTGAATGTCTGTATCAGTCTGTCAGTTGGTGTGTAAGTGGCTGCATGGGTTGGTGAATAGGTACATGGCTGTCTATATGGGTTATTGATTGATTGTCTGACTATCTGTATGGGTGCCTGAGTGTATGACTGTAGTGTGACTACCTGCATGGATGTGTGAGTGGGTGATTCACTGGATGTATGGGTTCATGAGTCTGTCTGCAAGGGGCTGTATGGGTGAGTGAGTGTGCATATGGCTGTGTTGGTGAGTGAATGTATGTTTCAGTGGTATATGTGTGAATAACTGCATATGTGAATGGCAGTATATGTGAGTGTTGGAGTATATAAGTGACTGTATGTGAAAGTGAGTGATTGTGAGAGTGGATGTATGGATGAGTGTGTGCTTGTGTCAGTGATTGTATAAGAGAGTAACTATGTGTTAGTATCTGTAAATAAGTGAGGTGGTGTGTGTATAACTGTATAGGTGAGTAAATGGCATTGTGATTGACTCTTTGGGTGACTGACTAGGTGTGTGAGTAACTCTATGGGTGAGTGGCGATATGTGAGTGTCTGTATGGGTGTATGAGTGCATATAATAGTGGCTGTATTTATGAGTTACTGCATGTATGAGTGACTGTATGGGTGAGTGAGTGTATGTGTGTGTAGACCAATGAATCAGTGAGTGGGTATGTACTGACTGGTATTGGTGTGTCTATGATTTCGAGAATGGCAGTCTGTATTTTAGAGTGGGTGTATAAAAGGTTATATTAGGGTGTGAGGAGGTGCATCAGAGATTAAGTGGATGATGCCATCAGTGATGTCATCAGTGATGTCAGTTGAGATGTCATCAGTGATGTCACTGACCATGTCATGAGTGAGGTAATATGTGAATATGTGACGTCAGCAGCAGTGCATTGCGGGGCATGAGTTTTATATATATATATAAGAAATTAAATCTAGAAATGAAAATAGTCAAAGTAACTGTAAAGAAGTTTGGTAGAGGGATATAAAAGATAATAATGAGAAAATCCCTCTCAACTAATATTGAAGTAAAAGATGCCGTACATTAAATGAACTATTTGCTTAAAGAGGAAGTTACATTAATTTTTTAAAAGTAAAGAGGGACCTAGATATTTTATGGTAGTTAGGTTAGGAGCATATATACAATGAAAAAATCTTTTAAATTTAGCTTAAGTATTAAATGGTACTGTATGACCAAATCAACATCAATGTGGTAATTGTTTACATTGATTTACTTGAAGCACTAGCACTTTATTGAGAGAGATCTGAATAAGGAGTATATGTTTACATTTAATAAGCACTAGCACTTTGTAAACAGATGAAGAAATGGTATATACATGCACTAGTACTTTATTGAGAGAGATTTGAATTAAGAGTAAATGTTTACAATTAAAAAAAGCACTAGCACTTTGTAAACAGAACGAGATGACAATAAGCACTTGCTGTTTATCTTGTAAATAGGTTGAAAGATCAAATGTATTAAGGTTTGACTCTTATATAAATCTATATGTGATTATTAAGCAATTGCATGTATAAATATTTTCACAGAAAAAACCATAGGTTTCAGGCACGTTATAGTTAGGAATTAGCATTTAAAAAACCTCAGAAATTCACTGAAAAAACCATAGGTTTCAGGGGTGTTATAGTTAGCTGGACTTTTCACTTGTACAAAACCATTGAAATTCCCCCGTTATAGTTAGTTCAGCTAACTATAACTCGCGCGCTCGCAATGCACTGCTGATGATGTCACATATTACATCACTCATGACATGGTCAGTGACATCACTCATGACATCACTGATGACATCTCAAATGACATCACTGATGACATCACTGAAGATATCATCCAGGTCTGTTTTTCAGAAAATTAAATATGTTTTATATATGTATATCTAAACAATGATGGAAGAATAAATGGGTATATAAGTGACTAAATGGATGATTTGTTTTTGAAAAATTGATTGTGTAACTAAGTGTATCATAGTGAATACATGGCTTAGTGAGTAATGTTTAAATATGTAAATATCTGTATCAGTCTCTCACTTTGTGTATAAGTGGCTGCATGGGTTGGTGAGTAGCTACATGGGTGTCTATATAGGTTATTAGTTGGTTTTTTGATTATCAGTCTGAGTGTCTGCATGGTTCAGTGGGGGGTATTACGTAGTGCATAGGTGCATGAATGAGTGACTCACTGTATGTGGTGAAGACAGCATGTGTGCAGGACTGTATGGGTGGATGAGTGTGTTTATGGGTGTGTTAGTGAGTGAATGACTGTCTCAATAGTGTCTTTATGAGTAACTACATATGTTTTAAACTAGTATATGTGACTATTGGTGTATATAAGTGAGTATATGTGAGAGTGAGAGATTGAAAGAGTTCCTGTATGAATAAGTATGTGTTTCTATAAGTGATTGTTTAAAAGACTAAGTATGTGTAAGTTTCCGTAGAAGTAAGTGTGGTGGTGTGTGTATAACTGTATATGTAAGTAAATGTATGTTTGATTCTTTATTAGCATGAGTGACTATGTGTGTGAGTAACTCTATGGATGAGTGGCATTGTGTAACAGGATGTATAGGTGTATGAGTACATATGATGAGTGAGTACATGTATGAGTGTCTGTATAGGACTGTTGGTGAATGAGTGGATGTGTATGTGGATCTTAGAATTACTGAAGAGGTTGTTGTAACTGGTATTGGTATGTCCATTGTTTTGAACATTGTAGTCTCTATTTTTGAATGTGTGTATCAAAGGTTATATTAGGGGAAGATAAGGTCTGCCACTCTATCACAAGGATGATGTCATCAGTGATGTCATTTGAGATGTCATGAGTGATGTCATGAGTGATGTCACTGACCATGTCATGAGTGATGTAATATGTGACGTCATCAGCAGTGCATTGCGGGCGCGCGAGTTATAGTTAGCTGAACTAACTATAACGGGGGAATTTCAATGGTTTTGTACGAATGAAAAGTCCAGCTAACTATAACGCCCCTGAAACCTATGGTTTTTTCAGTGAATTTCTGAGGTTTTTTAAATGCTAATTCCTAACTATAACGTGCCTGAAACCTATGGTTTTTTCCGTGAATTTCAAAGGTTTTTTAAATGCTAATTTCTAACTATGCCTACAGAGATAGGACATGTGAAGAAAGAAGAAAAAATGCACAGAAAGAAAAAAAAGAAGTGCAGAAAGAAGCAACAGAAGTCCTCAAAGACGAAGAAAAGTGCAGGAAGAAGGATAACGTGCAGAAAGAACAAAAAGAAGAGCAGAAAGAATCCTAGTTGCAAAATCATCCTGTACCCTCAACTTTTTCAGACGGATACTGGTGGTAACTGAATCTGACTAACCAGTCCTAGAGCCAGTGCTATGTTAAAAGACACTTAGAATACAGTGAAAACACCTACATACACGAGGGAACATTATGCGTTGGGGTCCCCTGTGATTAGCATGACCTCCTCTGTAAGCAACCTAGTATATAATAGGGCAGGGGGGTTAAAACTACCTCTTAAAACAGGCCACAGGGCGTTTTTGCACACGTTAACTCAGGCCCCGTCCCCTCTCTTCACCACTGTGTAAACACGCCCTGTGTCCGTTTTTAGTTGGGAGATTAGTTCATTTGAGTCCTGAGGGTCCCTAGGGTCCAACTAGCCCACTAGGTACCTCCAGTAAGTGCCACAGAGCTGCGTTGCAGAGAGGTGTCAAAAGTGGCACAGCCTGGACCACCTCTCTGCAATGCAGCTCAGTGGCGCTTACTGGAAGCACTTGGTGAGCTAGTTAGCCCCCAGGGGCCCTCAGTATTGAAGGGAAATTATATCCCCAATTTAAAACGTGCCATAGTGCGTGTTTGCACACGTCACCTCAGGCCCCGTCCCCTCCCTTCACCACTGCGTAAACGCGCCCTGTGGCTGTTCTAAGTTGAGAGATTAAGTCCCCTTGAATCCTAAGGGTCCCTAGGGTCAAACTAGACCACTAGGTACCTCCAGTAAGCGCCACAGAGCTGCGTTGCAGAGAGGTGTAAAAAGGGGCTTGCCCTCAGAACACCTCTCTGCAGCGCAGCTCCCTGGCGCATACTGGAGATGCCTGTTGGGCTAGTTGGCCCTCAGGGACCCTCAGTATTGAAGAGGAATTAATTCCCCAACTTACAACTCGCCAGGGGGCGCGTTTGCAGAGTGCTGCAAGGAGGGGGCGTGGCCTCCGGCATGATGCCAGTCTTTTATTTATTTAAATTTTTTAAGAAGGGGGGCTGTGTGGTTCCCCTTCTTATTCTAATTTATTGGCCCTGATGACCCCATCCCCCAGGGCCAGTCTCCTAATTATATTTTTTTGACCCCAATCACCAGGGCCGGCCACTGTTTTTTATTATTTTTAAAAAATATATATTTATAGACACACCTAGGACATGCTGGACAAACCGTACGTACCTATCACCATGACGATTTGCGTGATATTCATTAAAAGGCGACTATGCATACAATGAATCCACGTGGAATGTATTTACACCACTAGTGAAGCTCTGACATGTCTGATGCCCTACCGTGCCTAATCCCGGTAGACACCCTTGTCGTTTCTTTATACAAACATGGGTAGCTATTGACGGGCACATTTAATACACATGCACACCAAGCCATTCAAAGGGGATTCGACAAGAATTCGACCAAAACTATGCAAGAAACCCCCCTCACGGTTAATAAAACACACATCCACTGACGGATGTGTAATACTTTTTATTTTACTCTCTGGAAAGGGGACGAACATCACTTGAGAGTCACAGCGCGCTCCTGGCAGAGCCCAATGCTGTATTACACCCACCATTGCCTGCCGAGTGCCACACACCTCTGTGTTGTATTCCACCAGCTAGTGCATATGCTATGACACTCTCTAGCCCATGTGCACTGTAACACCACCCCGTGAATATGTCATGCCACACTTGTCTTCGCACGGGTTATTTTGCCCCATCTAACGTGCCTTCCTCGATGCCTATGTTATAACGCACAGTGCTATGCCATACATATTACTATCTGGGATCCATATCTTTGTCACAGTGCATATGCAACGTTACACTCCCCAGCACATATTTTATATTACAACTTTAGAGACTAGTTAGGTTACACAACACTGACCTGTGCATATTACACTCCAAGGCGCATATCGCATAGCACGCGCTAGTGCCTGTGCTATCTCGCGCTCTCCAATGAATCTGTCATTGCGCACAATGTATTGCATATTATATTTCATGCCCGGTTCATCTTATATCACACTTATTGGTGCATAGTTTATACCATACACTGTATCTAGTTTTAATTTTTAATCGTGCTCTCAGGAGTATGTTCTATATAACACTGTGTTCACCTACCATTTTCACGGGCATTACATTTTGCGATAGGGGGTGGAGGGTCAGGGGGTGTTTCTGCCAAGTGAGCCCGGAAAGTGAGATTATGCTGCATACTTGTTCATAATTTAAGTAGTTCGCACAGACACACGTTTTAAAAACAATAAAGTTCCTAATACCCGCCTTCTCTGAACAGTTAGCTTGCTGCCCCATCCCCCTCCTCCCTATCCTCTGTTGTGTGAATCCATGGACTAGCCTCCTCCCTCCTGCCATGCATGGTCTGATGTGCTGCCACTGCCCTCAATTTAGTATGATGTACCAGTCCACTCCTCCTGCCCTCCATTGCCCAATTCTATGCCCCATCATTGACCTCCTGCTTAAACTCTGTGCTTAGCTTGCTGCCCCTATTCTCCTTCCCCCTGCCCTCCGATGTCTTTGTGCATGCCCCTGCTCCATCCTTTTTGCCCACCATGTTCCATGGACCTGCCACTCCTATCTACTCTGAGTGTTCTGTTGAGCTGCCACTCCCCTCCCACCTGCCTAGCATTGTCAGATGACTGTAACCTGTCCCTGCCACCTCCACCCTGCCTGTCCACATGCCATGCCCCTATCCTCTTCCTCCTGTCATACATGGTCCATTGTACTGCCACACCCTTCTGCCCTCCCTGGTCTGTTGTGCTGCAACTGCTCCTCCTGCCTGCCCCGTGCGGTCTGTTGTGAGGCCCCTTCCCCTGAACTTTCTTGTCTGTGCACAGGTCCTGACCCTCCCTTCTATCCTCCATCGTCCTTTGTGCATGCCCCTGCACCTGGCGCAACTACGTCCACTTTTGTATTGGCGGCGGATCATGACAACGCCAGAACTTGCACACTATGCTATTGCCCTGAAAGACATTATTAGGGCTGACTGCTTTCATTCCATTTCTTGGCTCAAAGAAATTAAGAATCTGCTTATAAAACTGGAGCTAGGGCACTTATGGAATGATTTAAACGGTTCAAGTATTCCATCAAAGACAATCCTCAAGAAATTGTACTGGGATATGACCCTGACATCTGCCTCTCGTGCTGGCCAAGACTCTAACTTGACTGGCCGTTTCCTTGATATCAAATTTTTACCATCTTGTGAGGCATTCTGGGATATCATAGAGAGGCCCATGGACAGGAAACTGTACTTCCAGTTCAGAATTGGGTCTCTCCCTGTAAAAGCTTTTACCCATAAATGGTCACCCTCCCAGGATGATAAATGTCATCATTGTCTAGATTTGATTGAGGATGTAGGTCACTTGTTGTTTGTGTGTCCGCTATATACTGCCCCCCGCCTTAGGTGGATAAAGCCAGTATGTCTAAATTTGGGAACACGTAGCTATAAGGAAGCTCTAAGAATCTTAGAATCTGATTGCACCCCTTGTCTGGCTATTGCTGTTGCTAAATTTCTGGGGTGGACATGGATATTACGTCTTCGTGCCTTGAAACCCCCTGAAGCTGATCAATGAATGTTTTGTCACCAAGAAATGTCTAATTAACTTTTTTATCCAGCATTTGATCTTTTTAAGATTTTTTATCCATTGATGTTGTTTTTATCTGATGTTACTCGCCAGCATAATGATTTAATGTATTTTTATTACATTTTAGCTTAGTATTTATGGAATCGTTAGGATGTACTTGCTTTTATGACATGCTGTCGAATAAAGCTTTGAAACTTGAACTTGCATGCCCCTGCACCCTCCTTCTTGCCCATCATAGCCATTGTGCTGCCATTAACCCTCCCACTTGCCATGTATGGTCTTCTGTGCTGCCATGGCCCCTCCCACCTTCCCTGTGTGGTCAGGTAGCTGCCCCTGACCCCCTCCCACCTTCCCTCCATGGTCTGTGTGTATGCCATCACAGTCTCACTGTTGCTCTTCATGGTGTGTCTTGCTTCTAGTGCCCATCCTGCCTGACCTCCATGGCTATCTTGCTGCTCCTGCCCTGCCCCCTTGCCCCCAGCCCTCTGTTTACATGTGAAGACCCCTACTCCCTCCCTCCTGGCTTATCTGTTCCATTGTAATTCCCCTGATCCGTCCCTCCTGCCCTTTATGGTCTGTTATGCTGCAGCTTTCTCTCCTGTCTGTCCATTATGGTCAGCTAGCTACCATTGCCTCTTGCCCCTCTGTTCTCTGTTGTCCATGTGCATGGTCCTGACCCCTCCTTCTTGCTTTCTATGAATTGTTGTGCTGCACTCCCGTCCCGCATGCCCTGTGTGGTGTATTGTGCTGCTGCAAACCCTGATGCCTGCCCTGCAGGGTCAGTTGGGTGCACCTCTCCATGTCCCTCCTGTCCTCTGTTATCCAAGTCCATGTCCCTACCCCATTTCCTTCCATGATCCAATGTACCATACTTGCAAACATTTTGAGCTTGGTAAGAGGGAGATTTTGAAAAAAAACTGGGGTATTGATTTTCCCCTTTGAGTTACATTGAAAAAGAGAAGATTGTAGACAGGAGACAGATCAAATAAAGCCCATTTGAGCTTAAAAACATTGGACGTTTCCTGGCTGAATCGGGTCTGTTGGCATGTATGGTTGTACTACCATTGCCTCTTCCTTCTGCCCACAATGGTCTATTACATTGCCACAGCCTCTCTTGCAAGTCCTGTATTGTTGGTTTGTTGCCCCTGCCCCCCTTTCCACTGCCCTCCATAGTCTGTTGTGCTGCCACGGCCCTTCCTGCCTGCTCAGTGTGGTTAAATTATTGCCTTTGCACCCTCCTACCTGCCTTCAATTTTCAGAGTCCATGCCCCTGGCCTCTGCCTCTCAACAGTATCCTAATGAACAACTAGATTGCTAACATTCTATATTTATTACAAAAGTGTGGAACGCCTGACGTCATCTTGATGTAATCAAAACTGTAATACCTAGAGCATTTCCTTTAGAAATTAAATATATGAGAGGGTCTTATTGGCATCAAAATTATGGTTAGTGCTCTAAAAGACTAAAATAAGGACATATTTTCTGAGTTTTCAAATAGCGACAAAGCACTTTTAAATTATTTGTTATCTTTATGTTTTTTTATCCAGTTGACCACTTGATTAAATGTTGCACTTAGGGGAGAGGATGTGGTGTTACTTCCAGAACTGCAGACTTTGCAACTGGGGAACCCGGTTGGAGTTTCTGCTTCAGCTCGGCATTCTGTGATTCTGGTCAAATCACTTAGTCTCCCCATGTCTACAACCAAAATGAATTTGTTCTTGTGTGATGTAACCAATGCTCATGTAAAGCACTCCAATACCTGACAAGTCTGCACTATATAACACTGCAAAAACACAAAATAATAAGTGTTTTGCACACTTCTGTCATTGGGCTATATTTGGGCTACATCTGGGTGATTTTGGGCTACATTTGGGCCCTTTTGTCTCTGGTGGCCATCTTGGGAGATTTATTTGTTATGAAGTTTCCTAATTTCCTCATGTACTGCAGTCTCCTCAGTAGGAAATGCTTTCAGTTTTTTACCTTGATTCCATCATGAAGGTATTCAGATATGTCACACATTTGCCATAAATTCTGAAAGTTAGCACTCTAGTTGCTCATTAGATCACTGTAGTAAAACTACTGTTCACCATGGAAGTCTGCTCCTGGTATTAAAAGTGCATGTTTCAGTCTGCATGTCAGAATTTTTTAATGAAATAGAAGAGGATTTGAGAAGTCACTCAAAATGTGCCCTCATTTTCTTTCTTCAGCATTAATCATAATTTCTATGGCAAAATGAACCCCCTCATTGTGTTCCTTTTTAAATTAAATGTTTTAAGTGTTACCAGTTTATTCCAATCAAGATGGCTTCAGGTGTGCCATACTTTTGTCATAATGAAGACAGTAAGCGCTCTAGTTGTTTTTAAGAACACTCTGGGACATTCTGTCATTGGGCTATACTTGGGCTACATCTGGGTGATATTTGGGCTACATTTGGGCTCTTTTGTCTCTGGTGGCCATCTTGGGAGACTTATTTGTTATGAAGTTTCCTAATTTCCTCATTTACTGCAGTCTCCTCAGTAGGAAATATTTTCAGTTTTTTACTTTGATTCCATCAAGAAGGCATTCAGATGTGTCACACATTTGCCATACATTCAGAATGTTAGCACTCTTTTTGCTCATTAGATCACTGTAGTAAAGCTACTGCTCACCAGGGAAAACTGCTGCTGGTATTGAAAGTGCATGTTTCAGTCTGCATGTCAGAATTTTTTAATGAAATAGAAGAGGATTTGAGAAGTCACTCAAAATGTGCCCTAATTTTTCTTTCTGCAGCACTAATCATACTTTTCATGGAAAAATGAACCCCCTCATTTTGTTCCTTTTTAAATTAAAGTTTTAAGAGTTACCACTTTAATCCAAGCAAGATGGCTTCAGGTGTGCCATACGTTTATCATAAGTAGGACTGTTAGCGCTCTAGTTGTTCTTTGGAACACTCTGGGAAGCTGCAGTAGAACACAAAGGAATCAACTGACAGTCTCTGCCCTTGTTGGATGTACATGTTTTACTGAGAATGTCAGACTTCATTCTCACATGACTGAGAAAGATAATGTGAATTTACAGAAAATAAGCTCTCAGTTTAGCTTATAGATCACCTTCCAAACCTCTGTGGGAAAAGCAGGAGAAAATATTTTTCTCTCAATCATGATATCCCAGCAGAAGGCTTTTTCACATGGTGAAATCACCTTAGAACATACCACAATTCCTAAAATGAGTATGGTACCATCAACAAATGATTTATAATGTAACTAAAGTCTTAAAACCTTCTATTAACTGCAATGCTTTTTAATGAGGTGCTATCATGTATATTGGTCCCAAGATGGCTGCCAACACTTCTTGGATGAAGTGCTGACAGCCAATCATGTGTATGTGGATCTTAGAATTACTGAAGAGGTTGTTGTAACTGGTATTGGTATGTCCATTGTTTTGAACATTTTAGTCTCTATTTTTGAATGTGTGTATCAAAGGTTATATTAGGGTGAGAGGAGGTCTGCCACTCTATCACAAGGATGATGTCATCAGTGATGTCATTTGAGATGTCATGAGTGATGTCATGAGTGATGTCACTGACCATGTCATGAGTGATGTAATATGTAACGTCATCAGCAGTGCATTGCGGGCGCGCGAGTTATAGTTAGCTGAACTAACTATAACGGGGGAATTTCAATGGTTTTGTACAAGTGAAAAGTCCATCTAACTATAACACCCCTGAAACCTATGGTTTTTTCAGTGAATATATATATATATATAAATATATATATATATATATACACATATATATATATATATATTCACTGAAAAAACCATAGGTTTCACACATGTTATAGTTAGCGGAAATTTTACTGATAAAAAACCAATGAAATTTCCCCGTTATAGTTAGTGCAGGCAACTATAACTCACGCGACCGCAATCCTCTGCTGATGCTAATACTGTATTTAGACACTTATTTGCCCATGTCTTCTTCCATAAATTTTTAGCTATACATATATTACAAATATTTTTTTTTCATAAAGACACATATGTCATCAGCAGAAGATTGCGGTCGCGTGAGTTATAGTTGCCTGCACTAACTATAACGGGGGAATTTCATTGGTTTTTTATCAGTAAAATTTCCGCTAACTATAACATGTGTGAAACCTATGGTTTTTTCAGTGAATTTGCAAGGTTTTTTAAATGCTAATTCCTAACTATAACGTGTGTGAAACCTATGGTTTTTTCAGTGAATTTGTACGGTTTTTTAAATGCTAAGTTACTTTACGCCATTCGTGGCGTGCGCGCCCACTTAACGCAGTTCGTTCCGTGCGCGCATGGTGCGCTTCGCGCACCGTGCGCGCACAGTGAGCACGCGGTGCGCTTCGCGCACCGCGCGCCCACTTTACGCAGTTAGTGCCGTGCACGCACGGTGGCACGCGGTGCGCTACGCGCACCGCGTGCCCACGTTACGCTAGATGGGCCATGTACGCACGATGTGCTTCGCGCACCGTGCGCACATGGAGGACATATGATGCACTTCGTTTTGAAATGTAATATTTTAATTTTTCACACCTGTTATAAGCCATGCACAAATGGTGCCCTTCGGGCACCATTTGCACACGGGGTGGGGAGAGTGTGGATAATTTTTTTTTTTTTATATTTTTTTACCGTACGCGTACGGTAAGCGTAATCGGCGAAATTAGCGAAAAAATAAAAATTCCGTTTTTGGCCTTGGGGTATCTTTGGGGACTCCGTCAACATGGCTAGGTGTTTTGGAGCTGTCCAAACAGCCCCTTTACATGTTTTTGTGCTTTGTATTTTAATCCACACTCTCAGTGCGAGAGAGAAAATGGCGGCCGCCGCTTCCTGGTTTCGGCCGATTCGAATGTTTACTAAGATCTAAGAGCCAATCAGAATCGGGCTCGCGCACGCCACCGTACGCGTACGGTAAGCGTACCGTAAGCGCACCGTAAGCTGGCTCAGATATATATATTGATTTAAAGGCTATTTTCTCAGAATCTACTGAACAGATTTACACCAAACCTACAAAAGGCACTTCCTTGACCTGAGGACTACCTCTCTGCCAAATTTCTAGTAATTCTGTTCAGCCGTTCGGGCTGTAGCTGTGTCTAAAGGTCCTATGGAAAAATGCATGGGAAAAACGCGTTTTGGGACCCCCCTTTTATCTCAGCCCCCGCTTGACGAATCCCCCCGAGACTTTCAGGGTAGGAGCGGAGCGTAGCGCCCCACCTATTTTGAAAAATTTGCGAGGATTCGTCGACCGGCGCCAAAGTTATTCAAAATAGAATGTTGCGGATTTCCTATGGAAACGTGGTCCTAACTATAACTACCTACTGGCGACCGCCAGTAGGTAATATATATTATCCACTGGCGGTCGCCAGTGGATAGTTAGAGTTAGGACCGAGTTCCCATAGGAAATCTGAAAATTTATTCTATTTTGAATAACTTTGGCGCCGGTGGATTTATCTTCGTGAAATTTTCAAAACTGATGGGGCGCTCCGCTCAGCTCCTACCCTGAAAGTCCGGGGTGATTCGTCCAGCGGGGGCTGAGAAAAAAGGGCGGTCCCAAAACGCATTTTCCCCATGCATTTTCCCATAGGACCTTTAGTCGAAGGTACAGCCCGAACGGCTGAACAGAATTACTTGACATTTGGCAAAGAGGTAGTCCTCAGGTCAGGCATGTGCCTTTTGCTTAAATGGTGTAAATCCGTTCAGTAGTTCCTGAGAAAATCAAAAGTAAAATCACATATATATCTGGGCGGAGCCTAACCACACATCTCATCGTGAGATCTGATTGGCTGTCAGCACTTCATCCAAGAAGTGTTGGCAGCCATCTTGGGACCAATATACACGATAGCACCTCATTAAAAAGCATTGCAGTTAATAGAAGGTTTTAAGACATTAGTTACATTATAAATCATTTGTTGATGGTATCATACTCACTTTAGGAATTGTGGTGTGTTCTAAGGTGATTTTACCATGTGAAAAAGCCTTCTGCTGTGATTTCATGAATCATGTTTGAGAGAAAACTATTTTCTCATGCTTTTCCCACAGAGGTTTGGAAGGTGATCTATAAGCTAACTGAGAGCATATTTTCTGTAAATTCACATTATCTTTCTCAGTCATGTGAGAATAAAGTCTGACATTCTCAGTAAAACATGTACATCCAACAAGGGCAGAGACTGTCAGTTGATTCCTTTGAGTTCTACTGCAGCTTCCCAGAGTGTTCTAAAGAACAACTAGAGTGCTAACAGTCCTACTTATGACAAACGTATGGCACACCTGAAGCCATCTTGGTTGGAATAAAGTGGTAATTCTTAAAACATTTAATTTAAAAAAGAACAAAAAGAGGGGGTTCATTTTGCCACAGAAAGTATGATTAGTGCTGCAGAAAGAAAAATTGGGCACATTTTGAGTGACTTCTCAAATCCTCTTCTATTTCATTAAAAAATTCTGACATGCAGATGAAACATGCACTTTCAATACCAGCAGCAGACTTCCCTGGTGAGCAGTAGCTTTACTACAGTGATCTAATAAGCAACTAGAGTGCTAACATTCTGAATTTATGGCAAATTTGTGACACATCTGAATGCCTTCTTGATGGAAACAAAGTAAAAAACTGAAAGTATTTCCTACTGAGGAGACTGTAGTAAATGAGGAAATTAGGAAACATCATAACAAATAAGTCTCCCAAAATGGCCACCAGAGACAAAAGAGCCCAAATGTAGCCCAAATATCACCCAGATGTAGCCCAAGTATAGCCCAATGACAGAATGTCCCAGAGTGTTCTAAAGAACAACTAGAGCGCTAACAGTCTTACTTATGACAAAAGTATGGCACACCTGAAGCCATCTTGATTGGAATAAAGTGGTAACACTTAAAACATTTAATTTACAAAGGAACACAATGAGGGGATTCATTTTGCCATAGAAATTATGATTAGTGCTGCAGAAAGAAAAATTAGGGCACATTTTGACTTCTCAAATCCTCTTCTATGTCATAAAGAAATTCTGACATGCATACTGAAACATGCACTTTGAATACCAGCAGCAGACTTCCCTGGTGAGCAGTAGCTTTACTACAGTGATCTAATGAGCAACTAGAGTGTTAACATTCAAAATTTATGGCAAATGTGTGACACATCAGAATGCCTTCTTGATGGAACCAAGTAAAAAACTGAAAGTATTTCCTACTGAGGAGACTGCAGTAAATGAGGAAATTAGGAAACTTCATAACAAATAAATCTCCCAACATGGTCACCAGAGACAAAAGAGCCCAAATGTAGCCCAAATATCACCCAGATGTAGCCCAAGTATAGCCCAATGACAGAATGTCCCAGAGTGTTCTAACGAACAACTAGAGCGCTAACAGTCTTACTTATGACAAAAGTATGGCACACCTGAAGCCATCTTGATTGGAATAAAGTGGCACTTAAAACATTTAATTTACAAAGGAACAAAATGAGGGGGTTCATTTTGCCATAGAAATTATGATTAGTTCTGCAGAAAGAAAAATTTGGGCACATTTTGACTTCTCAAATCCTCTTCTATTTCATAAACAAATTCTGACATGCAGACTGAAACATGCACTTTGAATACCAGCAGCAGACTTCCCTGGTGAGCAGTAGTTTTACTACAGTGATCTAATGAGCAACTAGAGTGCTAACATTCAGAATTTATGGTAAATGTGTGACACATCTGAATGCCTTCTTGATGGAACCCAAATAAAAAACTGAAAGTATTCCCACTGAGGAGACTGCAGTAAATGAGGAAATTAGGAAACTTCATAACAAATAATCTCCCAAGATGGCCAACAGAGACAAAAGAGCCCAAATGTAGCCCAAATATCCCCCATATGTAGCCCAAGTATAGCCTAATGACAGAATGTCCCAGAGTGTTCTTAAGAACAACTAGAGCGCTTACTGTCTTACTTATGACAAAAGTATGGCACACCTGAAGCCATCTTGATTGGAATAAACTGGTAACACTTAAAACATTTAATTTAAAAAGGAACACAATGAGGGGGTTCATTTTGCCATAGAAATTATGATTAGTGCTGAAGAAAGATAAATTAGGGCACATTTTGAGTGACTTCTCAAATCCTCTTCTATTTCATTAAAACATTCTGATATGCAGACTGAAACATGCACTTTTAATACCAGCAGCAGACTTCCGTGGGGAGCAGTAGCTTTACTACAGTGATCTAATGAGCAACTAGAGTGCTAACATTCAGAATTTATGGCAAATGTGTGACATATCTGAATACCTTCTTGATGGAATCAAAGTAAAAACTGAAAGCATTTCCTACTGAGGAGACTGCAGTAAATGAGGAAATTAGGAATCTTCACAACAAATAAATCTCTCAAGATGGCCACCAGACACAAAAGAGCCTAAATGCAGCACAAATATCACCCAGATGTAGCCCACATGTAGCCCAATGACAGAAGTGTGCAAAACACTTATTTTTTGTGTATTTGCAGTTTTATATAGTGCAGACTTGTCAGGTATTGGAATGCTTTACATGAGCATTGGTTACATCACACAAGATCAAATTCATTTTGGTTGTAGACATGGGGAGATTAAGTGATTTGACCACAATCACAGAATGTTGAGCTGAAGCAGAAACTCCAACCTGGTTCCCCAGTTGCAAAGTCTGCAGCTCTGGAAGTAACACCACATCCTCTCGCCAAGGTGCAACATTTAATCAAGTGGTCAACTGGATAAAAAAACATAAAGATTACAAATAATATAAAAGTTCTTTGTCGCTATTTGAAAACTCAGAAAATATGTCCTCATTTTAGTTTTTTAGAGCACTAACCATAATTGTGATGCAAATAAGACCCTCTCATATATGTAATTTCTAAAGGAAATACTCTAGGTATTACAGTTTTGATTACATCAAGATGACGTCAGGCGTTCCACACTTTTGTAATAAATATAGAATGTTAGCAGTCTAGTTGTTCATTGGGATACTGTTGAGAGGCAGAGGCCAGGGGCACGGACTCTGAAAATTGAAGGCAGGTAGGAGAGTGCAGAGGCAACAATTTGACCACACTGGGCAGGCAGGAAGGGCAGTGGCAGCACAACAGACTATGGAGGGCAGTGGAAAGGGGGGCAGGGGCAACAAACCAACAATACAGGACTGGCAAGAGAGGCTGTGGCAATATAATAGACCATTGTGGGCAGAAGGAAGAGGCAGTGGTAGTACAACCATACATGCCAACAGACCCGTTTCAGCCAGGAAACGTCCAATGTTTTTAAGCTCAAATGGGCTATATTTGATCTGTCTCCTGTCTACAATCTCCTCTTTTTCAATGTAACTCAAAGGGGAAAATCAATACCCCAGTTTTTTTTCAAAATCTCCCTCTTACCAAGTTCAAAATGTTCGCAAGTATGGTACATTGAATCATGGTAGGCAGGAGGAATTGGGGTAGGGACATGGACTCGGATAACAGAGGACAGGAGAGACATGGAGAGGTGCACCAAACTGACCCTACAGGGCAGGCATCAGGGTTTGCAGCAGCACAATACACCACACAGCGCATGCGGGACGGGAGTGCAGCACAACAATCAATAGAAAGCAATAGGGAGGGGACAGGACCATGCACATGGACAACAGAGAACAGATGGGAAAGAGGCAATGGTAGCTAGCTGACCATAATGGACAGACAGGAGAGAAAGCTGCAGCATAACAGACCATAAAGGGCAGGAGGGACGGATCAGGGGCATTACAATGGAACAGACAAGCCAGGAGGGAGGGAATAGGGGGTCTGCACATGGAAACAGAGGGCTGGGGGCAAGGTGGCAGGGCAGGAGCAGCAAGATGACCATGGAGGTCAGGCAGGATGGGCACTAGAAACAAGACACACCATGGAGAGCAACAATGAGACTATGGTGGCATACACACAGACCATGGAGGGAAGGTGGGAGGGGGTCAGGGGCAGCTAACTGACCATACAGGGAAGGTGGGAGGGACCATGGCAGCACAAAAGACCATGCATGGCAAGCAGGAGGGTTAGTGGCAGCACAATGGCTATGATGGGCAAGAAGGAGGGTGCAGGGGCATGCACAAAGGACCATGGAGGATAGAACAAAGGGTCAGGACCTGGGCACAGACAAGAGAGTTCAGGGGAAGGGGCCTCACAACAGACCACGAGGGGCAGGCAGGAGGAGCAGTTGCAGCACAACAGATCAGGGAGGGCAGAAGGGTGTGGCAGTAAAATGGACCATGGAGGACAGGAGGAAGGGCATAGGGGCATGGCATGTGGACAGGCAGGGTGGAGGTGGCAGGGACAGGGTACAGTCATCTGACAATGCTAGGCAGGTGGGAGGGGAGTGGCAGCTCAACAGAACACTCAGAGTAGATAGGAGTGGCAGGTCCATGGAACATAGAGGGCAAAAAGGATGGAGCAGGGGCATGCACAAAGACATCGGAGGGCAGGGGGAAGGAGAATAGGGGCAGCAAGCTAAGCACAGAGGCTAAGCAGGAGGTCAATGATGGGCCATAGAATTGGGCAATGGAGGGCAGGAGGAGTGGACTGGTACATCATGCTAAATGGAGGGCATTGGCAGCACATCAGACCATGCATGGCAGGAGGGAGGAGGCTAGTCCATGGATTCAGACAACAGAGGATAGGGAGGAGGTGGATGGGGCAGCAAGCTAACTGTTCAGAGAAGGTGGGTATTAGGAACTTTATTGTTTTTAAAATGTGTGTCTGTGCGAACTACTTAAAATATGAACAAGTATGCAGCATAATCTCACTTTTATTCAGGAAGAAGAGGACGTTTGTGACTGTGACTCCGGGCTCACTTGGCAGAAACACCCCCTGACCCTCCACCCCCATCGCAAAATGTAATGCCTGTGAAAAGGGTAGGTGGACGCAGTGTTATATAGAACATAGTCCTGAGAGCACGATTGAAAATGAAAACTAGATGTAGTATATGGTATAAACTATGCACCAAAAAGTGTGATATAAGATGAACCGGGGCGTGAAATATAATATGCAATACATTGTGCGCAATGACAGATTCATTGGAGAGCGCGAGATAGCACAGGCACTAGCGCGTGCTATGCAAAATGCGCCTTGGAGTGTAATATGCACAGGGCAGTGTTGTGTAACATAACTAGTCTCTAAAGTTGTAATATAAAATATGTGCTGGGGAGTGTAACATTGCATATGCACTGTGACAAAAATATGGATCCCAGATTGTAATATGTATGGCATAGCGCTGTGCGTTATAACATACACATCGAGGAAGGTACGTTAGATGGGGCAATATAACCCGTGCGAAGGCAAGTGTGGCATGACATATTCACGGGGTGGTGTTACAGTGCACTTAGGCTAGAGAGTGTCATAGCATACGCACTAGCTGGTGGAATACAACACAGAGGTGTGAGGCAATCGACAGTCACTGGTGGGTGTAACACAGCATTGGGCTCAGCCAGGAGCACGCTGTGACTCTCAAGTGAGGTTCGTCTCCTTTCCAGACAGTAAAATAAAAAGTATTACACATCCGGCGGTGGATGTGATTTTTATTAACCGTGAGGGGGGTTTCTTGCATAGTTTGGTCGAATTTTTGTCGAATCCCCTTTGAATGGCTTGGTGTGCATGTATATTAAATGTGCCCGTCAATAGCTACCCATGTTTGTATAAATAAACGACAAGGGTGTCTACTTGGAGAGTACCCACCGCCGGGGGCGCCGGGATTAGGCACGGTAGGGCGTCAGACATGTCAGAGCTTCACTAGCGGTGTAAATACATTCCATGTGGATTCATTCTATGCATAGTCGCCTTTTAATGAATATCACGCAAATCGTCATGGTGATAGGTACATACGATTTGTCCAGCATGTCCTAGGTGTTTCTATAAATATATATTTTTAAAATAATAAAAAACAAAGGCCGGCCCCGGGGGATGGGGTCCCGGAGCCATAAGTGGCCTGAGGAGGGGGGCAACGCAGCCCCCTCCTGAAGAATTTAAATAAAAAAAGGCCATGACCCGGGGGTTGGGGTCCCCGGGGCCGATTAAGGCCTTGGGAGGGCCAAATTTATTTTTTTCAACAAAAAAAAATAGGGTGCAGGCCCTGGGGGATGGGGTCCCCAGGGCCAGTAAATTAGAAAAAGAAGGGGGGCCACACAGCCCTCCTTTTAAAAAAAATAAAATAAATAAAAGACCGGCATTGCTCTGGAGGCCACGCCTCCTCCTTGCAGCACTCTGCAAACGCGCCCCCTGGCCAGTTGTAAGTTGGGGAATTAATTCCCCTTCAATACTGAGGGTCCCTGAGGGCCAACTAGCCCAACAGGTATCTCCAGTGTGTGCCAGGGAGCTGCGTTGCAGACAGGTGTTCTGAGGCCACGCCCCTTTTTACACCTCTATGCAACGCAGCTCTGTGGCGCTTACTGGAGGTACCTAGTGGGCTAGTTTGACCCTAGGGACCCTAAGGTTTCAAGGGGACTTAATCTCTCAACTTAGAACGGCCACAGGGCGCGTTTACACAGTGGTGAAGGGAGGGGACGGGGCCTGAGGTGACGTGTGCAAACACGCCCTGTGGCGCATTTTAAGTTGGGGAAATAATTACCTTTCAATCCTGAGGGACCCTGGGGGCCAACTAGCCCACCAGGTGCTTCCAGTAAGTGCCACTGCTCTGCGTTGCAGAGAGGTGGTGCAGGCCGTGCCCCTTTTTACACCTCTCTGCAATGGCGCTTACTGGACGTACCTAGTGGGCTATTTTGCCCCTAGGGATCCTCAGGATTCAAGGGGACTTAATCTCCCAACTTAAAAAACGGCCACAGGGCATGTTTACACAGTGGGGAAGGAAGGGGACGGGGCCTGATGTGACGTGTGCAAACACGCCCTATGGCGCGTTTTAAGTTGGGGAAATAATTCCCCTTCAATCCTGAGGGCCCCTGGGGGCTAACTAGCCCACCAGGTGCTTCCAGTAAGCACCACTGAGCTGCGTTGCAGAGAGGTGGTCCAGGCCGTGCCACTTTTTACACCTCCCTGCAACGCAGCTCTGTGGCGCATACTGGAGGTACCTAGTGGGCTAGTTGGACCCTAGGGACCCTCAGGATTCAAATTAACTTAATCTCCCAACTAAAAACGGCCACAGGGAGTGTTTACACAGTGGTGAAGGGAGGGGACGGGGCCTGAGTTAACGTGTGCAAACAAGCCCTGTGGCGCGTTTCAAGTTGGGGTAATAATTCCCCTTCAATCCTGAGGGACCCTGGGGGCCAACTAGCCCACCAGGTGCTTCCAGTAAGCACCACTCCGCTGCGTTGCAGAGAGGTGGTCTAGGCCGTGCCCCTTTTTACATCTTCCTGCAACGCAGCTCTGTGGCGCTTACTGGAGGTACCTCGTGGTCTAGTTGGACCCTAGGGACCCTCAGGGTTCAAGGGGACTTAATCTCCCAACTTAAAACGGCCACAGGGCGTGTTTACACAGTGGGGAAGTGAGGGAACGGGGACTGAGGTGACGTGTGCAAACAAGCCCTGTGGCGCATTTCAAGAGGTAGTTTTAATCCCCTGCCCTATTATATACTAGGGGCTTACAGAGGAGGTCATGCTGATCACAGGGGGACCCCAACGCATAGTGTTCCCTAGTGTATGTAGGTGTTTTCACTGTATTCTGAGTGTCTTTTAACATAGCACTGGCTCTAGGACTGGTTAGTCAGACTCAGTTACCACCAGTATCCGTCTGAAAAAGTTGAGGGTACAGGATGATTTTGCAACAAGGCTTCTTTCTGCTCTTCTGTTTGTTCTTTCTGCACGTTATCCATATTCGTGCACTTTTCTTCGTCTTTGAGGACTTCTGTTCCTTCTTTCTGCATTTCTTTTTTTTCTTTCTGTGCGTTTTTTCTTCTTTCTTCACATGTCCTATCTCTGTAGGCATAGTTAGAAATTAGCATTTAAAAAACCTTTGAAATTCACTGAAAAAATCATAGGTTTCAGGCATGTTATAGTTAGGAATTAGCATTTAAAAAACCTTAGAAATTCACTGAAATAACCATAGGTTTTCAGGGGCATTATAGTTAGCTGGACTTTTCACTCGTACAAAACCATTGAAATTCCCCCGCAATGCACTGCTGATGACGTCACATATTACATCACCCATGACATGGTCAGTGACATCACTCATGACATCACTCATGACATCTCAAATGACATCACTGATGACATCATCCTTGTGATAGAGTGGCAGACCTCCTCTTCCCCTAATATAACCTTTGATACACACATTCAAAAATAAAAACTACAATGTTCAAAACAATGGACATACCAATACCAGTTACAACAACCTATTCAGTAATTCTAAGATCCACATACACATCCACTCATTCACCAACAGTCCTATACAGTCACTCATACATGTACTCACTCATCATATGTACTCACACACCTATACATCCTGTTACACAACGCCACTCATCCATAGAGTTACTCACACACATAGTCACTCATGCTAATAAAGAATCAAACATCCATTTACTTGCATATACAGTTATACACACACCACCACACTTACGTCTACAGAAACTTACACATACTTAGTCTTTTAAACAATCACTTATAGAAACACATACTTATTCATACAGGAACTCTTTCAATCTCTCACTCTCACATATACTCACTTATATACACCAATAGTCACATATACTAGTTTAAAACATATGTAGTTACTCATAAAGACACTATTGAGACAGTCTATCACTCACTAACACACCCATGCACACACTCATCCACCCATACAGTCCTGCACACATGCTGTCTTCAACACATGCAAACAGTGAGTCACTCATTCATGCACCTATGCACTACGTAATACCCCCCACCGAACCATACAGACACTCAGACACTCATTTCTTTTTTTTTTTCTTTTTTTTTTTTATAGTCCTCATATGAAGATAACATGCTCCAAGAAAAAGAAACAAGAAAAGAGAGTCTCTAACCCAAGTTGAAGTCTGAAGGAATACTCCTGTAATTACTGGTTTAAGGACACCCCTCAGAAGCGAGGAGAATGCAATGTAGCTACCAAAAACCGAACCTTCAACTCCTTATAAGGGTTTTCATCTTTGTCTTGAGTCTACATTGGCCCACGATGCACATTGCCCATATAGAAAGGCCTTCTCAGCCCATACGCCCGGGCTTAACCTTGGGCATGTTAGATAATCATTGGACCCAAAAAAGGAGAAAAAGAAGGAAAAAAAAAAAAAGGAGACCAACAAGATAAACATTTTGGATATGGTTGTCTTTCATATCGCCTCTCCCCCTTCCCTTTTCCCTTAAATAGAACTAGTACCTAACTCTGCCCAATTATCCCATATTTCCCATAATCTAGCTTTTTTTCTTGTGAGTCCCTATTTGGTCTAGCATAGCTATCCTTTTAGTGGAATGTACCCATTCTACTTCTGTAGGGGAAGATGGCAATATCCACTTAATGCATATTTCCCTCCGGGCTAACAAGATCAAGACAAAGAATAGCGCTTAATGGTTTCTAGTTAATCTTCGATCATTAATTTCACTAGGGAGTAGCCCGAAAAGAGCCGAAACTGTTGTGAGCTTTATTTCTAGACCCAAAATATTAGAAAGAGTCTTCCCAATTTTGTCCCAGAAGGAAGTTAGGACCGGGCAACTCCAGAACATATGTACCTCGTTAGCCAATTCATCTCCACATTTGGGGCACTTCTTAATGGCTCGACTTCCCATCTTTGAAATTTTCTGGGGAGTCCAGTATGCCTTGTGCGCTGTAAAGATGTGATTCTTTTTTAAAGAAGCAGCATTTACATAGGACCAAAGATAGAACATGGATACTTGCCCGATATTTTCAAGGTCTTCGTCCGGAAGGTCTTTTTTCCAAATTTCCATAAACGCAGGCTGGTCCTCCTCACCACCTTGGGCAAGTAACCAGTACCAGGCAGCCACTTCTTATCTTTGCCACTATGAGTGCATATCTTGTACGCCAGGTTTGAGTTCCCTTTCATATCACTCCCGGCAGATCTTATCCAGCTTGTCAGCTGATAGTATTTAAACTTAGAGATCGAACTTCCGGTTAAGGATGATAAATGAGGCCAGGAGATTATTTCTCCTTCCTGTAGAATTTGCCCCCAAGTGTTAATCCCAGCTCTTCTTAACGGGGCTGCCAAGCTGTCCAGTAAGCATTCCGGAGTGCCCGGAGAATTCCAAATTGGCGCAGCTACATCGTAATATGGGACTTTTTTGCAAACGTCTTACATGTGTCCAAATTTTTATTGCTGCACTTAGTATCTTGAGTTTTACTTTTTTGAAAAATTTGGGGTTTCCGAATTTTAAAAGAAACTTCCCAGCTTTTTTAGAGAGATCTTTTGTAAGGGCTTTGAAGAGAGGAGAGAACATACAATCTTCTAACATAAGTTGACGAAAATTTTTTAATTGGAATGCACACATGTACAAATAGAGGTCGGGACTTGTAATTCCTCCGTACTCCTTTTTTTCCCTAAGTTTATTTCGTGCAATCCTCGGACATTTGTTAGCCCATATAAACCTTGAGAGAAGCCCTTGAACTTTCCCAAACCACCTTTTTGGGAACTCTAGAGGGATAGCGTTAAATAAGAAAGTGAATTTTGGAATAATGGACATTTTGATAATATTAGATTTACCCAAAAAAGAGAGAGAAAGCGTTCCCCATGATTGTAGCTGGGAGGTTATTTCTTTAGTTGTTTTATCAAAATTAACTTTTGATATTTTATTAATGTCGTGCACGATCTGAATTCCCAAATATCTTATCTCCTTTTTTTCATAGGGGCTCTCAAAATCCATATGCCACTTCATAAGTTCTGTTTTTTGATGATTGAGAAGATAGCCCGAAACCTTTCCAAAGTTCTCTAATTCCTGCCATATCCCCCCATATGATTTTTCCAAATTACCAGAGAATATAATGAAGTCATCCGCATACAGGCCTATTCTTTTTTCCCACCCATTACAATTAAAGGGAATGATGTTCTGAGATTATCTTAGGTTGTGTGCTAACGGTTCAATGTACATATTAAAGAGTATCGGTGACAGGGGACAACCCTGTCTCGTTCCTCTCCCAATACGTATTGCTCTAGTTAAGTTCCCATTAATCAATATTTTAGCTGAAGGGTTCTTGTATAAAGCCTTTATTGCTGATATACATCTATCCCCGAGTTTTAAATAGGAATGACCAATCGACCCGGTCAAACGCCTTGGCGGCATCGAATGTCATAACCGCCAAGGGAACTTTATATGTTTGCGCCAGGTCGATTGCCCCAATAAGATCGTAAGTTAATTGGCTCAACTGCCTCCCTTTCATGAAGCCCTTTTGGTCCTGATGAATAAGTGGATCTAACACTTTATTTAATCTTTTTGTGATAATCTGCGAATAGATTTTATGGTCCGAGTTTAAAAGTGATATTGGGCGATATGATTCGCACTCACGTGGATTTTTGTTCGGTTTTAGGAGGACTATGATAGTTGCTTCATCCCATGAAGAGGGGGTATTGTCTCCATTTAAAAAAGATGCATTAAATAACTGGAGGAGAACTGGGGCCAATTCATCTTTAAGTGTATTATAGATCTCATTGGGAATAGAATCGAGGCCGGCAGCTTTACCTTTTTTTAGCGAATTTATTGCTTGAGTTATCTCAACTAGTTCTACTGGCGCATTGAGAAAGTCTTTATCTTCTTGTTGGAGTGATGGGAGGTCTAGGCCCCTCAAATATTCCTCCATGCTTCCCATGTCCAGGTTGCCCTCCCCACCGTATAGACTTTCGAAAAAATGGACAAAGGAATCCTCAATTTCCGATTCTTCTGTGGCTATGAGTCCATTTTTATGGGAACGTATATCTTTTATCATATTTCTCGTCTGGTCTGTTTCTGTTTTCCAAGCGAGAAGCTTGCCACACCCCTCCCCATATTCGTGATGAGCTAATTTGCTGGCCTCCCATTTCTTTTTTAATATAGCTTCTAGATGGTTATTCAAATTACACTTGGCTATTTTTATGTTGTTTAGGGTATTCTCGTTATCTTCGTCCAGCTCAAGGATTTCATACAGTTTATGTAGCTCAGTTTCTAGCTTTCCTGTTACCTCTTTTTGTTTCTTAGCTTGATTACAATTAATGCTTAGTAAGATCCCCCTCAAAAAGGCTTTATATGCATCCCATACTGATTGGATTGCTGCAGAATTTAAATTACTTTCATAGAATTCATTGGTATCTATTTTTAATTTTTGAATAATGGATTGTTCCGACAATAATGTTCTGTTTATGGTGCACCTTCGGGATGATTGAGTCTTATATAAAGCTGCTTTAATCGTGACTGCAGAATGATCTGACATGTATTGGGGGGCATGAGATACAAGGAGCGTGTTACGAAAAAAAGTTGTATTTACTAAAAAAAAATCAATCCTTGATCTGTGACCACATTTTTTGTTGTGGAAAGTGAACTTACTACCTTTCATTTTAGATTTAGCCAGCATCTCGCTCCATATGTCTATTAGATTTATATCCACCATTAGTTGTCTTACGGCTCTTCTCATTTTCACTGTGGTGGATACAGCTCTAGAAGAGGTCGAGTCTCTACCTGGATTTAAGACTAAGTTAAAATCCCCTCCTAAAATATATCATCATCAACTTCTAGTAGATGGGGTATCAATGTGTAAAGGGGATTCGGATCGTCCCAATTAGGGCCATAGTAACTTGCGAGCGACATGCCATGGCCGTTTATTTTTATTTTTGCGACCGCCCATCTGTCTGCAGGATCCACTACACTTTCTTTCAGCACAGCCGATACTGATTTTTTAATTAGGATTGCGGAGCCTTTGGAGGTGTAGGGTTGGTTTGTGCATATACAGTGTTCGATCCATCTGTGCTGCTTTGTGATTAGCTCCCACTCTTCCCTCAGTAGGTGGGATTCTTGAATAAGAAAAATCTTACAGTCAGATAATCTTAAATATTCCAATATCTTGTTTCTCCTTCTGGGTACCCTTAAACCATTTACATTCCATGTCATTATTTCTAGATCATAGTTCCTCATCCTTGGCTACATTCTAGATTACATTTTTCAGAATTTTGAGTAGGATAGAGATAGTCCGAATATTTTTTGGAGATTGCTACTTCGTCTGAGGACATTTTTTTTTGTTTTTTTCCCCCATATGCTCCCCACCCAGTGCAAGATAAACCTGGACAGTGTTTCCAAATTGTAAGTGGGCTCCCTCCCCCCACCCATTAGGGGAACCTCCCTTTCAACTACTAGAGGAATTCCTCTATTTTCAGGCTCAGTCTCGGTTCAAGGCATTTAAATAATTATTTTATTTTATTTCGCTGAGGAGGTCTTAATTCGATTTATAAGAGCATTTGCTTCATCGGGATCTTTGAAAATGTACATCTTGTTATCCCACATTACCTTCAGCGATGCTGGGAAGCGTAGAGACGCTGTAACGCCCAAGATTTTCAACTCCTGCAGTGATTTCCCCAACTCCCATTGTTTTTCCTGAGTAAAGTGGGATATATCCGATCTGATTCGAAGGGACCAATCAGACCTCTTGTACTCTCCTGCTTTCAATCCCTCTGTTAAGATCTTTTCCTTTAGAGTATATGATTTGAAGTTAACCAGGATCTTTCTGGGGTTTTTCTTTCCATATTTTTTAAAGTAAGGGTCTCTATGAACTCTTTGTATGTCTCCCTCCAAAATGGTTTTATCTAAATCGGAATGAATGTCGCATAGGAGGTTGATAACAAATGATTTTATGTCGCTACCTTCTATGTCCTCCGGGATATTTAAGAGGCAGATGTTGTTCCTTCTTGCGGCATTTTCTAAGACTTCTAGTTTTTCTTTTAGAGGTCTATCTTCTCCTCTTAATGTTTGTATATCGTGAGTGTTTTTCTCGACTTGTTTTGTTAAATTTTCCATTGCTCCCTCCACAATTCCCACCCTTTCAGAGACTGCTTGTATTTTTAATTGGTTATTTTCTGAAACTGCTAATTTTTCTCTGATTTCCGTAAGTAAAGTTGTTAATAATCCTTCACTAAGCCATGTATTCACTAAGATACACTTAATCAGTCAGTTATACAATCAATTTTTCTAAAACAAATCATCAATTTAGACACTTATATACCCATTTATTCTTCCATCGACCTTGAGATATACATATATAAAACATATGTAATTTTCAGAAAAACACACATTCACTGGATGATGTCATCAGTGATGTCATTTGAAATGTCATCAGTGATGTAATGAGTGATGTCACTGACCATGTCATGAGTGATGTAATATGTGACGTCATCAGCAGTGCATTGCGGGCGCGCGAGTTATAGTTAGCTGAACTAACTATAACGGGGGAATTTCAATGGTTTTGTATGACTTAGAACGCGCCACAGGGCGTGTTTGCACACATGTCACCTCAGGCCCCTCCCTTCACCACTGTGCAAAAACGTCCCATGGCACGTTTTAAGTTGGGGGATTAAGTCCCCTTGAATCCTGAGTGTCCCTGGGGTCCAACTAGCCCATGAGGTACCTCCAGTAAGCGCCACAGAGCTGCATTGCAGAGAGGTGTAAATAGGGGCGTGGCCTGGACCACCTCTCTGCAACACAGGCCTGTGGTGCTTATTGGAGGTACCTGGTGGGCTAGTTGGTCCCCAGGGACCCTCAGGATTGAAGGGGAATTAATTCCCAAACTTAAAAGGCGCTACAGGGTGTGTATGCACATATGTAACCTCAGGCCCCGCCCCCTCCCTTCACCACTGTGCAAACGCACCACGTGGCACGTTTTAAGTTGGGGGATTAAGTCCCCTTGAATGCTGAAGGTCCCTGGAGTCCAACAAGCCCACCAGGTACCTCCAGTAAGCGCCACAGAGCTGAGGTGTAAAAAGGGGCATGGCTTGGACCACCTCTCTGCAATGCAGCCCTGTGGCGCTTACTGGAGGTACCTGGTGGGCTAGTTGGCCCCCAGGGACCCCCAGTATTGAAGGGGAATTAATTCCCCAACTTAAAATGCACCAAAGGGCGCGTTTGCAGAGTGTTGCTGGGAGGGGGCGGGGCCTTCGGCACAATCGCTCTTTTTTATAATTATATTTTTGGGAAGGGAGCTGTGTGGCCCCCCTTCCTTTTACTTTTTTGGGCCCTGGGGACCCCATCCCCCAAGGCCTGACCCCCATTTTATGCCCCCACAACTATGTAATCAAGCCCCGGGGAGGTGGTGGTTCCTGGGGCAGTGTGGGGGGATGGGGCCCCCCCACACATTTTGTTCACTGCCCACGGGACCTGGCCCACCTTGGGCTTCAATACCATAAAGCGCAGGAGCCTGCGCTTCGTTTTTTAAAAATTTTCAGCTGGATTCGCGCATCCAACGCAAATTCGGCTGATTCTTTTTTTTTTTTTAAATGCCTTTTTGGGTCCTGGGGGTCCTTGTGGGACCCTCTGAGCAGGCCTAGAGGATCAGGGTGTTTCCACCCTGCCCCCTTTTCTTGTTTTACGTTGAACGGAATTACCCCAAATTTGGCAAAAAGGAAGAGCTTGGTTCAGAAAGCGACCTTTTTTTTAAATGTGGTAAATCCGTTCAGTAGTTTTTGTGAAATTAAAAAAATAAGACTAAATAAATCCGTTGGGTAAGGCTGCAGCCATAACTGCTGAACGGAATTACCCCAAATTTAGATGTCTGTGCTGGATGGGTGTGGTGTGGGTGTATACCAGCCATGAGGGAGTGGTGTACTGACAACTAGGCCTGTGACCAGCAGATCACTGCAATGAAAACCTGGGCCATGTAATGTTGTTGTCCTTCCCTGTAAGCGTAAGCGGAGTGGACTGGCCTGGCTGGCCTGGTGTATGCCAGTCCTGCATGAGGCTGTGAAGAATGACTCTGCAGCTACGGCTGTGGCTCCGCCGTGAGCTGTATGAGGAATCAACTGATGCGGGTGTCCGTGTTGTGGTGCTGCCGTTACCCGGGTCACAAGTGCCAATGTGTCACAAGTGCCAATGTGTCACTCTGTGAGCCAAGTCCCACAACATGGCCAACATGGAAGGTACGGGGAATAACTGACCCTACATTCATCCATAGTTCCACACATGAAAGATGTTGGACATGACACATCTGTGTGGCTATGAATGTGTATTGCACATTTAGTGGAGTGTTACAGCTGTAGCAATACAGGGACATGGAAATTTCAAGTTTCAGTTTTTGGCACATGGAGGGCAGCCAATTAGAGCCAAGCTTGTGTTTGGGGTTAGGCTGCGCCAACATATGTAGTTATACAATCACTCTGCCAATCCCCAAGCACTTATAAATTCACTATACACTCTCCTTGCAATACTGTAATGATCCAGTCTCTACATACGTACTTGTACAATGACCGAGACAAAGTTACATAACCAAAGTTTTCCCCCACTGCCATAGGTAACATGGTTGCATACGCTGTCCACAGCACAATGTAATGTGGTAGGGCCCAGGGGGAGCATCTTGTATTCATAATGAACACACGGACACAGATAGATAGTGGAACTGGGTACGGGCACGTGCGCTCAACTCCTTTTTATTACCAGAGTCACATGTCCAGTGACGTCTGTGCTGGATGCTTGATGCGTGTGGGGTGAGTATAATCTAGCCCTCAAGGAATGGTTGGTGCTAGTAACAAGTATAACAGTAATCATCGGATCACACACAGAGATTCAATTATAAAGGGTCCATGACTTGTGCTGCACTAAGTTAAGGGCACCAGATGTGAAATAATACACAAAAGATTCTATCGTAAAGGGTTCATGACTTGTGGTACACTGAGGTAGGGGCAGCAGATCTGAAATCATACACAAAACATTCTATCATAAAGGGTCCATGAGTTGTGGTGCATTGAGGTAGGGGCATCAGAAGCATTCCGCGTGTGCACAGCTAGCGATGATCCCTGGTCCGGGAGGGCCGCACTGGTAGCAATGTCTGTTGCTTACTGGACTGCGTCATCTGCAATCGCAAATCGATCTGAATTGAGAGCCCTGCAGTCCGCACTGTAGATGGAAGGCAGTAATCAGCACAGACATCGAGGAATGCTTTTTGTCACTTCCTCCTGACAAAATCCGAGGACATAGAGTACAATTCTGTCTGCAATTAATAAATCATGTCTCAATGTAAATTGTGAACTCTGCTGACCGCAGTGTAGATGAAATATGTATGGAATAGATTGTCGAAATGTGTAGGTTTCGGGGACATTATAGTTAGTTGCATACTGGACTCTGAAATTAATGAATCAAGACTGAACTTGAATTGTGAGACCTGCTGACCACAGTGTAGGCCGGAGGCAGCGGTCAGCAAAGGCCCACAGCCACATGGCGTTGACTTTAGCTGCACAGATTGTGAGCATTTGGTTTTCTTAACCGATTATAGTCTCTTACACAATTTGCATCGGTACTAATCTTGAACTGTGAGCCCTGCTGACCGCAGTGTAGACCAGAGGCAGTGGTCAAGAAGGGACCACAGCCACGTGACATTGACTTGAGCTGTATAGAGTTAGTGGTAGGTGTGGCACTCAGCATGTGCAGAGCCAGCGATGATACGTGTTGTGGGCGGGCCGCACTGGGAGCAATGTCTCTTGCCTACTGGGCTGCGTCATCTGCAATCGCGACTCCATCCCAATTGTGAGCCCTGCTGTCCGCAGTGTAGATCGAAGGCAGTAGTCAGCACAGACATCGAGGAATGCTTTTTGTGACTTCCTCTTGAGAAAATCTAACAACATAGAGTACAGTTCACTATGCAATAAATAAATCAAAATTTAATTTGTACTGTGAGCTCAGCTGTCCACAGTGTAGACTACCATTCAGTGTTCCTTTGGACTTGCAAGATGAATTTGGTCTTTGTACTAAAGGTATTATTGATATCAAAAAAGTTCTTAAAGCAAGGATACTAAAAGGATATTATGTAGGTTTCGAAGACGTAGTTAGTTGCCTACTGGACTCTGTAATTAATGAATCAAGACTCAATTTTAATTGCGAGCCCTGCTGACCGCAGTGTAGGCCGGAGGCAGCGGTCAGCAAGGGCCAACAGCCACGTGGCGTTGAGTTGAGCTGCACAGTTAGTAGCACCTGAAGCAACCAGCATGTGCGGAGCCTGCAATGATGCGTGGTTCAGGTGGGCAGCACTGGTACCAATGTCTTTTGTATAATGAATTCTGCCTTAATAAGGCTATGTAGGGATGACTTGTGGTGCAGTGAGTTAGTGGCACCTGAAGCACTCAGCGTGTGTGCACCCTGTGATGATGCGTCGTCCGGGCGGGCTGCACTTGTAGCAATGTCTTTTGTCTAATGAATTCCACCTTAATAAGGCCTCGTGGCATTGACTTGTGGTGCACTGAGTTAGTGGTACCTCTGGCGCTCAGTGTGTGCGCAGCCTGCGATGATGCGTGGTCTGGGCGGGCCACACTGGGAGCAATGTGTCTTGCCTACTGGACTGCGTCATCTGCAATCGCCACTCCATCTGAACTGTGAGCGCTGCCATCCGCAGTGTTGATCGAAGGCAGTAGTCTGTACAGACATAAGTCTGTGGTGCTGTGCCGCTGTGTTCGCAGGGGGCCTGTGCTGAGGAGGCCGGCTGACATAGCGGCAGCCACGTGGCAGGGTGAGGGCCGCTGCTCTGGCTGATGCGTTGGCCTTCACATAAGTGAACCACGCCCAGAGCCCCGGCCTATTTATTCACACTTCTACGCTGGAGTGTCGTACGTTGGACATGACCGAGATCTTCCCCACTGCCTGAGGTAACATGGTTGCGTCCACTGTCCACAACACAACAAGCACCAGCAGTATATGTACATATGGAGAAGTTTGTGCTCTGCATAGTGAGGTCTGTCCAGCACATCACCGCTACACTTGGTATTGTGTGCCTTATTATTGGTGGGTGACTTGCGCCCTTCACACATGTTTGGTTGCTACATCTCCCAACATTCAGCTATTGTGTAGCTGAGGGGCCATGCCGTTTTTGGAAAGTCCGATGTCCTGTTGTGCGCTGCCTTGGTGGTAGTGGGGGGGTGGTCCGGGGGGAAGTTCTGAGGGTGGTGGCAGTGGGTTTTGTGGCCTTCTTGGGGGTCGGAGGTGCATGATCAGTAGCTCTATGACATGGGTTGGTCTTCAGATGTGATTCTGGGCTGGGCTCCTTTTCACACTGTAGGTAGTTGTCCTACTTTACACTAGTAAATGGCAGATGTTACATTCCTACTGCTAACACAGCTTATCGCCCGTTTTTGGATCGCACCGCAGATTTGGCTGCTCGTTGAAAATATCGGGAAGTGGTGTTTTTGTGTTATTTTTGCACAGGAACGCCTACTGTGCATATTATTAGCGTTAGTTGTTCCTGTCATTTGTGGCGATTTTTTTTTGCGGAAGATATTGCTGGAAAACTGGCGATGTCGTCTGTTTTCACCAGGTTGAGAATGGAATGATAATTTAATCTCTGAAAAAAACTATAGGTTTAAGGAACATTATAATTAGAAATTAGCATTTAAAAACCTTTGAATTCACAGAAAAATCCATAGGTTTCAGGGACATTATAGTTAGAAATTAGCATTTAAAAAACCTTAGAAATTCACTGAAAAAAACATAGGTTTCAGGGACGTTATAGGTAGAAATTAACATTTAAAAAACCTTAGAAATTCACTGAAAAAACAATAGGTTTCAGGGACGTTAAAGTTAGTTGGACATTTCACTCATACAAAACCAGAGAAATTCGAACGTTATAGTTAGTAGAGCTAACTAAAACTCGCACCCCCGCAATGCACTGCTGATGATGTCACATATTACATCACTCCTGACATGGTCAGTGACATTACTGATGACATCACTGATGACATCTCAAATGTCACTCATCAATACAGCACTATTATATGTACTCATACACCTACACAAACACTCATACACCGTCACTCATCCATAGAGTTATTGATACACCTAGCTAGACATGTAAAGAATCAATAACACTGCCATTTACTCACCTATACAGTTATACATTCACTATCTAACCTATTCATACTCATCAATATAGTCACTGAAATATGCCCTCATATACCTGTACAGATACTCACACACCACCACTCTCCCATAGAGTTACTCACACTAGTCAGTCTTGCAAAAAATCAATCACACTCCCATTTACTCACCTATGCAGTTATACACGCACCACCTCACTTATTCATACAGATATTAACACATACTTATTCTCTTATACAATCACTGACCCAAGCACACACTCATCCATACAGCCACTCTCACAATCACTCACTCTCACATATAGTAATTTATATAGTCCAACACTCACATATACTGCCTTTCACATATGTAGTTATTCACACATGCACTCTTGAACCCGTACATCCAGTGAATCACCCACTCACACATCTATGCACAGAGTCACACACCCCCACCCACCTACACAGACACTCAGGCACCCATACTCAGACATTCAATCAATAACCCATATAGACGCTCATATAGCTACTCACCAACTCATGCAGTCGCTTACACACCAACTGACAGACTGATACAGACATTCACACAGTTTAGTCACTAACCCATGCATTTAGTAAGACACGTTTAATTACTCACTTATACAGTCAGTCAAGCACCTACTAAGTCATCCATTCAGACACTCATACACCCACTCATTCTTCAATACACCTTGGCATATATATATATATAAAAAACATATTTATACTTTAAAGAAACACACAGTCACTGGATGATGTCATCAGTGATGTCATCAGTAATGTTATTTGAGATGTCATCAGTGATGTCATGAGTAATGTCCCTGACCATGTCATGAGTGATGTAATATATGACGTCATCAGCAGTGCATTGTGGGGGCGCGAACTAACTATAACGGCTGAATTTCTCTGGTTTTGTATGGGTGAAATGTCCAACTAACTATAACGTTCCTGCAACCTGTGGTTTTTTTCAGTGAATTTCTGAGGCTTTTTAAATGCTAATTTCTAACTATATCGTCCCTGAAGCCTCTGTTTTTTCAGTGAATACATATATATATATATATATATATATATATATATATATATATATATATATATATATATTACCTACTGGCGGTCGCCAGTAGGTAGTTATAGTTAGGACCACGTTTCCATAGGAAATCCGCAACATTCTATTTTGAATAACTTTGGCGCCGGTCGACGAATCCTCGCGAAGTTTTCAAAATAGGTGGGGCGCTACGCTCCGCTCCTACCCTGAAAGTCTCGGGGGGATTCGTCAAGCGGGGGCTGAGATAAAAGGGGGGTCCCAAAATGTGTTTTTCCCATGCTTTTTTCCATAGGACCTTTAGACAGGGCTACAGCCCGAACGGCTGAACAGAATTACTAGAAATTTGGCAGAGAGGTAGTCCTCAGGTCAAGGAAGTGCCTTTAGTAGGTTTGGTGTAAATCTGTTCAGTAGATTCTGAGAAAATAGCCTTTAAATCAATATATATATCTGAGCCAGCTTACGGTGCGCTTACGGTACGCTTACCGTACGCGTACGGTGGCGTGCGCGAGCGCGATTCTGATTGGCTCTTAGATCTTAGTAAACATTCGAATCGGCCGAAACCAGGAAGCGGCGGCCGCCATTTTCTCTCTCGCACTGAGAGTGATTTCTAAAATATAAAGCCCAAAAACATGTAAAGGGGCTGTTTAGACAGCTCCCACACACATAGCCATGTTGAGGGAGTCCCCAAAGATTCCCCAAGGCCAAAAACGGGATTTTTATTTTTTCGGTAATTTCGCCGATTACGCTTACCGTACGCGTACGGTAAAAATAAAAAAATAAAAAAGAAATTATCCACACTCTCTCCACCCCGTGTGCAATAGGTGCCCGCAGGGCACCAATTGTGCATGGCTAATTAGAGATGAGATAAACTAAAATATTTAAAAAAAAAATAATAAAAAAAAAAATTATCCACACTCTCTCCACCCCGTGTGCAAATGGTGCCGAAGGGCACCATTTGTGCATGGCTTATAAAATATACGAAAAATTAAAATATTACCTTTCAAAACGAAGTGCATCATATGTCCTCCATGTGCGCATGGTGCGCGAAGCGCATCGTGCGTACATGGCCCATCTAGCGTAACATGGGCACGCGGCGCGCGTAGCGCACCGCGTGCCCACCGTGCGTGCACGGCACTAACTGCGTAAAGTGGGCGCGCGGTGCGCGAAGCGCACCGCGTGCTCACTGTGCGCGCACGGTGCGCTTCGCGCACCGTGCGTGCACGGAACGAACTGCGTTAAGTGGGCGCGCACGCCACGAATGGCGTAAAGTAACTTAGCATTTAAAAAAACGTACAAATTCACTGAAAAAACCATAGGTTTCACACACGTTATAGTTAGGAATTAGCATTTAAAAAACCTTGCAAATTCACTGAAAAAACCATAGGTTTCACACATGTTATAGTTAGCGGAAATTTTACTGATAAAAAACCAATGAAATTCCCCCGTTATAGTTAGTGCAGGCAACTATAACTCACGCGACCGCAATCTTCTGCTGATGACATATGTGTCTTTATGAAAAAAAAATATTTGTAATATATGTATAGCTAAAAATGTATGGAAGAAGACATGGGCAAATAAGTGTCTAAATACAGTATTAGCATCAGCAGAAGATTGCGGTCGCGTGAGTTATAGTTGCCTGCACTAACTATAACGGGGGAATTTCATTGGTTTTTTATCAGTAAAATTTCCGCTAACTATAACATGTGTGAAACCTATGGTTTTTTCAGTGAATATATATATATATATATATATATATTTCATCAAAACTTGCCCTGTTGCAAGGACGAACTCAGCAGCAGAGTGGTCAAAAACACCATTTATTCATAAAACCGGCAGTAACACTCTGAAAATATCTCTCTCCTGACGCGTTTCGGGGCTGGCAAAAGCTCCTTAATCATAGGAAAAACCATCTGGAAATGGCGCTGAAAAGCTCAATTAGGCACCATTATTGCATGCTCATTTAAATATTCTCCAGTGGGCCTTTCGAGTGAGTCACGCTATCAAGTGTTACTGCCGGTTTTATGAATAAATGGTGTTTTTGACCACTCTGCTGCTGAGTTCGTCCTTGCAACAGGGCAAGTTTTGATGAAATATATATATATATATATATGCGCCAGGGTGTATTTTAAGGATGAGTGAGTGAATGAGTGTCTGAATGGATGATTTAGTAGGTGCGTGATTGACTGTATTGTGATTAGGTGTCTCTGTGAATGTATCGGTGAGTGACTAGGTTGTGAAAATGTTTGTATCAGTCTGCCAGTTGGTATTTAAGTGGTTGTATGCGTTGGTGAGTTGGTAGTTGAGTGGCTGTAAGGCTGACTGATTGGTTGTCTGAGTACCTGTATGAGTGTCTGTGTGAGTAGGTAAGGGTGTGTGTGAGTCATTGGCTGTATGGGTCAGTGAGTGCATCTGTGAGGAGTTGTATGGGTGACTGAGCATGTATATGGCTGTGTTGCTGAGTGAAGGGATGTGTCAGTGACATATAGGTGAGTAACTGCATATGTGAAAGGCAGTATAGGTGAGTGTTAGGAGTCTATGAGTGACTGTATATGTGACTAAGTGATTGCGAGAGTGGCCGTATGGGTGAGTGTGTGCTTGTGTCAGTGACTGCATAGGTGAGTGAGTATTTGTTAGTATCTGTTTGAATATGTGAGTGGATGTGTTTATAACTGTATGGGTGAGAAAGTGGCTGTGTAATTGACTCTATGGGTGAGGGACCATAGGGCATATTATCAAGCTAAAACGGCAATAATGGGCTTGATAATATGCTCTATGGAATTCCAATTGAAGCCCATGTTAGAGGTGAAGGACATCTAACATGGGCTTCAATTGGAATTCCATAGAGCATATTATCAAGCCCATTATCGCCGTTTTAGCGGCAGTTTTCTGCCGCTAAAGCGGCGATAATTTTATCGCCTGGCTTGAAAATATGCCCCTAGGTGTGTGAGTAGCTCTATGGGTGACTGACAGTGTGTGAGTGGGTGTATGGTTGGATATATTATTGGCTGTATTGGTCAGTGAGTTGGGTATGAGTGGCTGTATAGGTTAGTGTGTGCTTGTGTCACTGACTGTATAGGTGAATATGTGTTAGTGTCTGTATAAATTAGTGGGTGTGTGTATAACTTTATAAGTGAGTACGTGGCTGTGTGATTGACTTCATAGGTGAGTGAGTAGGTGTGAGTAGCTCTATTGGTCACTGACTGTGTGAGTGGCTGCATGGGTGTATGAGTGAATATATCAGTGGCTGTATTAGTGAGTGACTTGGTATATGTGTGGGTTACTGAGTGGCTGTGTGTGTAGTGCTATGAATCCTCAGGGGGAATAAGAGTCAGCTCCAGAGAGAACTGAGTCTCAAGAGCTGGAGCCTAATCAGGCTGAGATTTTGGGTCCATGGGACAATCTAGGAAAGATCTGTGTCAGGGGCAGAGGTCCTGTCCCACTCTAGAAAGCCTGTGACAGCAAACTGCTGCAAATGAAACAGGTATAGTCAGTGGTTCCCACAGGACCTATTGGGAGAAAAAATCATTGAAACTGAGGCCAAAGATCTCTAACCTGGTGCCACTGGGCGAGTGTTAGTGCCTCAGGCATTTAGGAAATCCATCCTCGCTTTTACCCATGACATCCACATAGCTGGACACCTTGGCCAGACCAAAAACGTAGGCTTGTCAACCACTTCTACTGGCCAGGGATGCACCAGAAGGTAAAGGAGTTCTGTAACTCCTGTGCCACCTGTCAAGCTAGAGGCAAGACAGGTGGCTACCCAAAGGCCTCCTTAATTCCACTTTCTGTGATTGGGGGATCCCTTTCAAAGGATAGGGGCTGACATTGTTGGTCCCCTTGACCCTCCTACAGCCTCAGGGAACATATATATTCTGGTGGTAGTGTATCATGCCACCAGGTATCCAGAAGCTATTTCCTTAAGGACTTCCACTGCTCCTGAAGTGGCTAGGGCCCTCAATTGGATTTTTACCACAGTGGGCTTCCCTAAGGGGGTAATATCAGACAGAGGTGCAAACATCATGTCTGGTTACCTGAAACACATGTGAAAGGAGTGTGGAGTGACCTACAGTTTCACTACTCTCTACAATCTGCAGTGTAATGACCTTGTTGAAAGATTTAATAAGGCCATGAAAGGTATGAATAGTGAACTCCCTGAAAAACTCAGAAGCAGATGGGATGTCTTACTTCAATGCCTGCTTTTTGCCTACCGAGAAGTGCCACAGAAGGGAGTGTGGTTCTCCCCATTTGAACCTCTATTTGGGAATCATGTTAGAGGACCATTGTACCTTATGTAGGAGGATTGGGAGAAACCTCTTGTTGAACCTAAACAGGACATAGTGGACTTTGTACTTGGCCTCCACTCCAGGATGCCTGAAAACATGGAGAAAGCAAATAAAAACCTTGAGGACAGCCAGGAGCTCCAGAGCAATGGTATGACCAAAAGGCTGCTATGGTTGATTTCCAACCAGGGGGCTCCTAGGGCTCTCCAAGATAAGTAGAGTGGGCCCTCCCCTATCCTAGAAAGAAAAGGGGCAGTCTATCTGGTGAGCCTTGGCTCTTGCAGGAACCCCAAGAGGGTCATCCATGTGAACCACCTCAAACCCTATCATGACAGGGCAGATATGACTATGCTCATGGTTACAGATGAGGATCAGGAAGAAGAGAGTGCACGTCTCCTGACCTCCTGTCCATCAATCCAAAAGTTGGGTTAGCAGAAGGAGTGGTCTTATCAGACACCCTAAGTGCCTAGCAGCGGACTGATTGCAGGCAATTCCTAAATCAGTTTGCTGAGCTCTTCTCTTTGATCCCTGGTCAGACTAGCTAGTGTACACATGATGTGAACACTGGTGAACGCCCACCTGCCAAAAATAAAAAGTATAGGCAGTCTAACCATGTGAAAAAGAGTATCAACACTGAAGTTAGTAAGATACTGGAATTGGGAGTCATAGAGCCATCTGAGAACCCCTGCACCAGCTCAGTTGTGTTAGTACCCAATCCTCAAACCAAGGGTGGCAAAAAAGAGATGGGGTTCTGTGTGGACTATTGGGGTCTCAATGCTGTGACCTAAACCAATGTACACATAATTCCTAGGGCAGATGAACTGATTGACCGTTGTGAGCAGTTGAATATCTGAGTACCTTTGATCTCTCATCAGGTTACTGGCAGATAGTTCTGTCTCCAGGAGTAAAAAACAAGATCTGTATTTTCAACCCTGATAGGCATTATCAGTTTACTCTGAAAAATGCACCTGCCACTTTTCAAAGGTTGGTGAACAAAGTCCTGGCTTGATTGGAATTCTATAGTTCAGCTTTTATAGATGGTATTGCTATCCATGTTGTGATACCTGCCCTTCTGAGAGGTACACTTAGGGTTTCTTTTAAATATAATGATGGCGGCCATTTAGGACGTGTTTTGCTGCTCCTCTGGCTCTGCTAAGACAATCACCTTGTAACCGCCTGCTCTGAAACCGCATCCTTGTCAGGGAGACTGAGCATCGGCCCCTGGAACATGACCGGAGCCTGGGGAGGTGCCTGACAACAAGTACCGGCGTTCTAGAGTGGCAGTGACCGGCGTCAGGTGAGGGGGCGCAGACGGCAAGCCAGGGACTCTAGATGAGAGATCCCCAGCGTCTTAGCGGAGGGCTCTCGGGGCGTCCACTCCCAGGCTCTGACTATCCCATCTGCAGCTCTCAGTGGTCCGGAGAGCCTGGAGGACCCTTGTGCTGAGGGCTGGGGGCGAGCGGCCCAAGGCGAGAGCGATGCTGTGGGAAGGCCTACCTCGACGGTGCAGCCGCTGAGGGGTGAAGGGCGAGTGCAGGCCCCAGCCAACCGCACTGCACGAGAAGACAGAGCCTGGGGCGCCTGGTCAGATTTCACCTGATTATAAAGCACTGACCTGTGAGTGTTGCAGACGACAGGCTCCACAGGAGGAGCGAGAAAAGCGCAGTTGTATACCCCGGAGCCACATGGTGTTACGGCCTTGGCGGGCTGATGAAGTGGAGGCCTGCAGATCCGGGGCTCAGGGTGGACACCAACCAGATCACCAGCTGGGGCCCTAGTGGGCGTTAGCGCCTGGTCTCGGCAGCCTCTTTGCGCACAGAAGCCTAAGCGGAGATAATCAGTGGAGCACAAAGACTGGAGGACCCTCAGCCGCTGACCTACCAGCCATGTGAGAGGGTGCTGTGGCACGCGTGAGCTGACGGAGGAGAGCGGGCGGCTGGGGGTGCCACAACTTCGCTGCAGGACTCCTCACGCCTATCAACAGGAGGCCTCGGGACACCAGAAGAAGGGCCTGGGGCCCGACAATTGCTGTTCCCACAACTCAGGAGCAGCAGGAGAAGTTGGGTGGCAACGACGAGTGTTCAGAGGAGACCAGCCAGAAGCGTCACTGTATAGAGGAGCACAGAGGCCGGCTGGTAAGGGCAGGTCTCGTTCTTAGGCCCCTGGGGGCAGTGTCTGGCACAGCTAACAGTAGATCCCTGTGGAGCGAGGATGTGAGCAGGGTGATTAAGATAAAGTGCATGGTATAGGTGAAGAGGCCCACTTAATGATCTGCCCGCGATACTAAAAATGAACACATGGCTTTGGCGCATTTATAGCGCACAGGGCCACCTGGCCAGCGCTGAATGCTTAAGCAAGCTGTGGATGGAGTGCCTCGGGTGCAGATGAGGATATGAAGTAGCCACTGTAGAAATGCCTGACCCCCTGCAAACCAACGCATTGCATAGCCCCATACCTGGTGGTATGGAGGTGCGGCTTGTTGGGAGGCCTGGGGGGGGGCATGGACCTGACTTACCTGGCACATGAGGCCCAAGGTCTGGGGCAAGTAATCGCAGCCGGTGGAAAGGTCCTGGCCCTGGTCAACGGATATCACTGCGAAGCCAGCGCTTAATTATTGACTGTGCGGAAGAATGTCACGCCTCATTGGGCATCCCGAGCAGCGAGGATGGCCAGTTCACGTCTGAAGAAGGAGTGCTCCATCAAAGAGATGCTCCTAAAGCAGCCCACCCAAGGGACAACTGACGGCACAAGCCAAGAGATGGAGGTGTCGCCGGGGAGTCATGAGGGGGTGGATGCTCCGGTCACGAATGCCTTCATGACGGAACTGTTTACATCACTAAGAGCCGATCTACAGGAACTCAAAGAGCAAACAGCAGCCGACTTCAAAGAAGTGAAATGCAACATGGAAGACATCGGGGAGCGAGTGGCGACTCTTGAGGAGCCCGAAACCAGACAAGATGAGGAAATTGAGATGATGCAGCAAGAGCTCCTACGCCTTAAAGAGCAACATATCGAACTGCAAGGTCAAGCGGGGGATCTGGAAAAATGCTCCTGTCGCAATAACGTATGCATCAGAGGAGCATCATCCGGCAGGGAAGGGGAGGACATCAGAGATTTTGTGATGGCCCTATGTAAACAGTTGTTGGGAGACGAACACACGGCTGAAATCCAGATTGATAGAGCTCATAGAGTAGGCCTACCTAGGGGCGGGAAGGCACCACCGCCAGACATTCTCATTTGTATCCATAATTTTCAATTGAAAGAACTGATTATAAAGAAAGGTAGAGCGGCACACCCTCTGCACTTCCGGGGAGTCTCCCCAACACTCTTCCAAGACCTATCGGCTGTCACCTTAGGTATATGCAGTGATTTTTGGCCGGTTACAACGCACTTGAAAGAACTGGGGATTGCCTACTCCTGGGGCCATCCTTTTTTAATTATCTTCAAGTACGAGGGCAAACTGCGGCAGATTCGCTCTCTCCAAGAGGCAAGACAAGTACTGGGAAGGGCAAGGTCAGAGTCCCCAGAGACAAAACGCAAACCCACCAAAGGTTCGAACCAAGCACATCAATGTTGGCAAACAGTGGGGAAAACCTAGTCACCACATAAACCAGACGCAGCAACTATTTTTAAAGAATGAGAAGCGGTCATCTCTCCCCTCTCCTATGTCCCTGATTAGTCAGCTCCCTGCTGAATGCGCTGCCAGACAGCATCATTGAGCGCAGCCTAGAGGTGGAGCCGGAGGCTGGGCTCTCTTTTCCTTGTGGTCTTGCCTAGGTCACGGACCCCTTGTTTATTGCTGACGACCTTTGGTCATTATGCACTATTGTTTTATGCCATCCGGTTTGATGGTCGAGTATTTGATTTTCCTTGTTCCGGGTTTTATTTTTCTTTGGGTATACTGCACTGGGGCTAAGACCACCAGCCTCAAGATGGGGTGCTTGAGCACACATGGTTCCGTACCGCTCAGGCCTCCCCAAGCTGATCGTGACTTACAGCCCTTTTCCCCAGTAGGTACAGGTATAGGGTAAAGATCTTAAGGTCATCTCCCTCAATGTTCGGGGGCTTAACCACCCCGTAACGCGCTCGGCTATTCTCTCATTGCTAGAAAATGCAGAGGGGGACCTTTGCATGCTACAAGAAACCCACTTACTTTCCAAAGATATGCCTCGCATGCACACATGCAGATTTCCACACCAATATTGGTCTGATAGTACCTTGAAAACCTGTGGGGTAGCTATACTGCTTAGTGCGAAATTTGAAGGTAAAGTCCTCTCCCCGCTCTATGAAGTGCAGGAGAGGGTTCTTGCTCTGAGGGTGCAATGGGACACTACTCTTCTCACTCTCCTCAACATTTACTCACCTAACGTGAACCAGGAATCCTTTCTCCTTAAGACTCTCACAGACGGGCTGGTATCCTCTAACGCAGCAATTTTGGTAGGAGGTGATTTTAACTTAGTGATGGATAGTGACTGGGATCCATGCTGCCAGCGGCAAGTACAGACAGGGGCGATTTCCCCTGTGGGAAAGGGATGGCTTGCAGAATGCGGGCTGCATGATATTTGGCGCCTTCATCATACAGACACACAATATTACACATACTATTCAGCTGCGCATAAGTCCTAGGCGTGCCTAGATCACTTCCTAGCATTGACAGTGCTCTTGCCTAACATATGGGAGACCTCGATAGAGCCTCACTCACTATCTAATCATGTGCTAATCAGTTACACTACATACGAGTGGAGTCACTCCCACTCCGACACGATAGCGCTTGCGAGAGGGGATATTACAATCACCGGCAACAGTGAAAGAGATTCGGGGGAAAATTGTGGAATATATCAAACATAATGATAGAGCCGATACACCGCTCGCTGCAATTTGTGAAGCCCTGAGATTGGTATACGGGGGGAGCTCATGGCCATATCCTCTGCCAAAAATAGAAAATGCAGGGAAACCAGACAGAGCATTACACAAGAGGTGAGGGAGTTGGAGGTGATCCATAAACGCACAGGAGCGCCAAGGTTATGGCGGGAGTTGGAAAGAAAGGGACTCCTACTAAAGCATCTTGACTTGGATAGGGCAGAGTATGCGCTACTGCGCTTACAACATAAGTTTTACTTAAGCAGCGATAAGTGTGGGAGGATGCTGGCTCAGCAGTTGAGGGCTCGGACTCTAGCAATACCCATGATAAAGACGCTATCGGGGAGGAGGTTTATGCAGACAGTCAGATAGCAGACACATTTAAACAATTTTATCAATCGCTGTACAATGAAGAGGATGCAGGGCAGCTAGCCACAGGTGAATACCTCGCAACGTGCAATATCACACCCCTTCCCAAGGAGCAGGCAGGTCAACTGGACAAGCCCATCCGACCGGAAGAATTCATAGTGGCCATAGCTTGGTTGAAGGTAAACAAGGCCCCGGGCCCTTACGGGTACCCAGCCTTGTTTTACAAGACCTTCTGTATAGAACTAGCCCCTCTACTTATGAGACTCTTTAACTCCTTCTTAGACAGTGACATGATCACTGACTCCATGATGGAGGCAGCGATCTCAGTGATCCTTAAGCCGCATAAAATTCCTGGTCAATGTGGGTCGTACCGCCCAATCTCCCTCCTTAACGTGGACGCAAAACTTTTTACGGGGGTGCTAGCTGCACATTTAGGCCCGATGATGGTGGGGCTGATAGACCCAGACCAGGCAGGGTTCAACCCCACTAGGCAAGGTGGAGATAATACAAAGCATCTCCTACATCTAATGGACAGAGTGCACCGGTCTGGGAGGGAAGCCCTATTCCTGTCAGTGGATGCAGAAAAAGCATTCGACAGGGTACAGTGGGACTACCTGTTCGATACTCTGTGTCACTTCGGTTTTGGAGAACGATTCATGACATGGATCCGCTGTATATACCAGACGCCTCGTACATTTTTTAGAGTCAATGGGACGTCCTCCACATCCTTTCGAATAGAGCAGGGCACAAGGCAGGGGTGTCCGCTCTCGCCCCTCCTATTTGCCCTATATATGGAGCCCCTGGCCCAGCGGATTAGCGACCATCCACTAATAAAAGGGTTGCGCTTTGGAGGGGACATCCATAAAATAAGCCTTTACACAGACGATGTGATTCTGTCGCTAGCGGAGCCACTCACCTCTCTGCCAGTTCTCCTGGAGGAGATGGACACTTTCGGGTCCTTGTCAGAGTTTAAATTCAATCTGAGCAAATCTCAAGTGCTCAACCTCACTATCCTACCACAGCAAGAGGAGTCCCTACAGGAGAGATTCCCCCTGCAATGGGCTTCACAGCCAATAACTTATCTAGGTATTTTACAAGCCCCAACGATCTTGAAGACGCTGGAGTTGAACTATTCCGCTCTGCTAGAGCAGACAACGAAAGCCCGAGCTGGATGGGAGCAGCTTAAATTAGCCTGGTTCGGTCGCATCGCAGCAGTAAAAATTACTGTGCTTCCGCGAATCCTATATATTTTCCAGCTGCTGCCGTTGGTTCCCCCACCAAAGGTACTACACTCCCTCCAATTGGCCAGTAATAAATTTGTTTGCGGGGGGAAGAAGACACGCCTACCCTTTGCTCAACTGTCAAAACCCAAGCAGGGGGGGGGTGCAGCCCTCCCTGTGATATAGAGATACCTACAGGCCTTCCATCTCTGATATATTGTGGAGTGGAATGGACCACTTTCTGAAAAGCACTGGACCTTCATGGACCAGGCGGTGGTCGGGGTTAACATCTGGAGAGAGGCCTGGCTGCCATGCAAATTGAGAGCATGGGGTCTCTACTCATCACCAGTCACAGCAACCACGATGAAGAAATGGGACGCAGTGGCGCTTAAAAGGGGTCTGGCGACTTTCCCATCCCCAATGTCCCCCATAGTCGACAATCCGGACTTCCCTCCGGGTTGTAAATCTGAGGTTTTTCAAAGATGGAGAGAAGCAGGGTGTAAACAGATTGGTTTGCTATTTGATACCCAGGGTATCCTTCCGTATGAGCAATTGAGACAAGACTATGATTTGCCCAAAGCTGATGAATTCCACTATCTCCAACTCCAACAATGGGTTACCTCCCCATCATACATAGCGCAGGCTTTCAGACGGCTTACTTTGTTTGAGAAATAGTTGGTAAGCAAAACGGTTGATAAACACCTTATCTCAGACCTGTACACTATGTTGGTCACTGGGCAGAGCAGAGAGAGGGAAGGACAAAAGGACAGCTCCGATGGGAGGAGGAACTGGGTAGGGCTTTAACAGCTAAGGAATGGGAGAACATACATTATCAAGCTCACCACACAGCTCACAGTATGACTGGCACCGAATCAGCTTTCAAAGTCACATCTTACTGGTATCTAACACCGGCACGTATTCATAGATGGGACAAGAATCACACGGAGGAGTGTTGGTGGGGTTGTGGTCTCACTGGTTCTCTAGCACACTTGCTGTGGTATTGCCAGTGCCTGGAACGCTTCTGGGAGGAAGTGTTAAATGACATTGACAAAGCCTTTGACACGGACATCCCGCAATTTTCGGCGTATACTTTACTGGGTCTCCCAAAAGCACTAACATTTCCTCTACGTTCATTGAGTGATAGCCAAATTGCGCTGGCGTTACTGGCAGCCCACTAGATGCTCTTGGCACAGTGGGGCACCGCAAATGTCCCAGACCACACTGCATGGCTACATATGCTCTGGGTAACCCTTGCCGTGAAACACCTCTCATTGATCCAGTTAAAATCTGGCAGGGCCAATCCCCCTTTAGCATGCCTGCGTTAAAGTTTTTTCCATGCCAACCTTGCACCCTTAATAGCTCATATGAAGCTTACGGTCTTCCCCTGAATTTTATAGATGTCTGATTTGGGAAAACCAAGGGGGATACCATTGAAAAGGTAAGTTAATTTGGGAAGTATAACCATTTTTATTAGAATATGGTTAAGGAGAGATTTTTCCATCTAGTGAATAGACGGTCTATTTCTCTTGCTACTCTTTGTAGATTAAGCTGCAGAATTGTATCGATCTCATCTACTATTATGATTCCCAGATATTTAAAATTAAGGCTAACTTTCCTGTCCAATCCTTAATATTCCAGCATATCACCTCAGTTTTCGAGGTATTGACTGAATGTCCAGATAGGAACCTAAACTCCTCTAATAGATGTCCCACCCTCGGGAAAGAAATAGCAGGATCAGCTGTATAAAGTAATAGAATCATCAGCATAGAGCGCAGCCTTATTGCTATTGGACTGAGATATAAAAGGGATTACGGAGACATCAGATCTCAACAGTTGGGTCAATGGCTCTATATATATATATATTCAGTGAAAAAACCATAGGTTTCACACACGTTATAGTTAGGAATTAGCATTTAAAAAACCTTAGAAATTCAGTGAAAAAACCATAGGTTTCACACATGTTATAGTTAGCTGGACATTTTACTCGTAAAAAACCAATGAAATTGCCCCGTTATAGTTAGTTCAGCTAACTATAACTCGCGCGCCCGCAATGCACTGCTGATGACGTCACATATTACATCACTCATGACATGGTCAGTGACATCACTCATGACATCACTGATGACATCTCAAATGACATCACTGATGACATCACTGATGACATCATCCAGTGAATGTGTGTTATTCTGAAAATTACATATGTTTTATATATGTATATCTCAAGGTCGATGGAAGAATAAATGGGTATATAAGTGTCTAAATGGATGATTTGTTTTTGAAAAATTGATTGTGTAACTGACTGATTAAGTGTATCTCTCACTTTGTGTATAAGTGGCTGCATGGGTTGGTGAGTAGCTACATGGGTGTCTATATAGGTTATTAGTTGTTTTTTTGAGTATCAGTCTGAGTGTCTGTATGGTACGGTGGGGGGTATTACGTAGTGCATAGATGCATGAATGAGTGACTCACTGTTTGTATGTGTTGAAGACAGCATGTGTGCAGGACTGTATGGGTGGATGAGTGTGTGTATGGGTGTGTTAGTGAGTGAATGACTGTCTCAATAGTGTCTTCAGGAGTAACTACATATGTTTTAAACTAGTATATGTGAGTATTGGTGTATATATGTGAGTATATATGAGAGGGAGAGATTGAAAGAGTTCCTGTATGAATAAGTATGTGTATCTATAAGTGATTGTTTAAAAGACTAAGTATGTGTTAGTTTCCGTAGAAGTAAGTATGGTGGTGTGTGTATTACTGTATATGCAAGTAAATGTATGTTTTATTCTTTATTAGCATGAGTGACTATGTGTGTGAGTAACTCTATGGATGAGTGGCATTGTGTAACAGGATGTATAGATGTATGAGTACATATGATGAGTGAGTACATGTATGAGTGACTGTATAGGACTGTTGGTGAATGAGTGGATGAGTATGTGGATCTTAGAATTACTGAAGAGGTTGTTGTAACTGGTATTGGTATGTCCATTGTTTTGAAATTTTTAGTCTCTATTTTTGAATGTGTGTATCAAAGCTTATATTAAGGTGAGAGGAGGTCTGCCACTCTATCACAAGGATGATGTCATCAGTGATGTCATCAGTGATGTCATTTGAGATGTCATCAGTGATGTCATGAGTGATGTCACTGACCATGTCATGAGTGATGTAATATGTGACGTCATCAGCAGTGCATTGCGGGCGCGCGAGTTATAGTTAGCTGAACTAACTATAACGGGGCAATTTCATTGGTTTTTTACGAGTAAAATGTCCAGCTAACTATAACATGTGTGAAACCTATGGTTTTTTCACTGAATTTCTAAGGTTTTTTAAATGCTAATTCCTAACTATAACGTGTGTGAAACCTATGGTTTTTTCACTGAATTTCTAAGGTTTTTTAAATGCTAATTCCTAACTATAACGTGTGTGAAACCTATGGTTTTTTCAGTGAATTTCTAAGGTTTTTTAAATGCTAATTCCTAACTAGAACGTGTGTGAAACCCATGTTTTTTTCAGTGAATTTGCAAGGTTTTTTAAATGCTATTTTTTGTTTTTTTTCTTCATTTTTTTCAAACATATTTTTAATTTAATTTTTTACCTTTTTTAAAGACTATGTTTTTTTTTTTATATTTATTAAATATTTATTTTATATAAATTTTTTAAAATAAACAAGTGACATTTATTTCCAGATTTTTTTTTTTTTTTTTTTTTTTTTTATAGTACGCGTACCGTAAGCTCACGGTAAGCGTACGGTTTACGCACCGTCCGTAATCTATCTACGCTGCTTGCGTATAGTTACGTACTTTGCGTAGCGCGCGTACTGCGCGTGGGACGCGTGCGCGCTTACGCAACACGCGCACGTTACGCGGAAGTGCCGGAAATGACTGTTATGCGCATGCGCGCAAGCGCGTGTCTTTTTTACGCGCACGCGTACTTTTTGCCGTAAGCGTACCGTAAGCGTACCGTAAGCGTACGGTAGGTCATGTGATCTTGAAACACAACTTTTGATTGGTTGAAACTACTTTCAGTTCTAGAACTCTCCTACACCACACCCATTCCCCTCATTTCTGCTTGTGATCCCTTGGGAGAAGGAGCTGGTTTGTCTTTGGGATACGATGGCAGAACAGCAGAGCTCTTCTGAGAGTGAGGCTAGCACCAGCAGCACTGTCTTGAGGCAGAGAGCGAGGAAAGTAAAACCTTCTTATGTTTGGGATTATTTTACTTTTCCAGAAGGCCAGCAAAAGGTGAATGCACCCTTAGTTACTTGCAAGCTGTGTCAGCGTGTACTTTCTAGAGGTAATCCTGACAGGAAGTATTCCTTTGGGAATCACACCATGATGAGGCACCTCAAGGATGTACACAAAAGGACACATGCTCAACTTTTTGGAGGTAACTCTTCAGAAAGACGAGCCAGTACATCCACAGCAGCTCAGCCTGGACCATCACCTGCAGAGCTTACTCCTTCTTCTGCAGCTCAGGTGAGCCCTTCATCTGTGGGGGGAGAATCTCCTTTTGCTGGCCCTCTGGAAATGAACCCTCGATTTCGGAAGGTTGATATTCATTGCACATTTTGTAAAGCTCTAATTTGTTATAGGGAGACCAGTGTTTCCCTAGTGAATAACAAAATAGATCAGCACATTTGTAGCTTTGAATGATTTTCCCATGGTTCCTTTCCTCTGTCCCTGCATGAACACAACGGTTCTTTTAAGAGCCAACCTTATCTTTCATCTTTTTTTTACATTTTTTTTAAAAAACTTTTTTTTTTTTTTTTTACCGTACGCGTACGGTAAGCGTGCCTTTTTTTTTATTTTTTTAAAAAAACACTAAAAATCATTTTTCACATTACAAGGTCCTTGAAAGACTACAATTATTACTATTGACTTACCATACTCACTGAAAAAAATATTTATTCATTTGTTTTTTTAAAAAATAGTTTTTAAAATGGTTGTAGTTTACGAAAATTTTCTATATCGATCTGAAAAAAAAGAAAAAAGTATTAATATCTTTAAACCATTTTATAATACAGTACACATATTTACATTTTTTACCAAAAAATATTTTTGCCTTATTTTTGCTGTTTTCAGAATATATTGCATTTCACTATAAATTGTGAAAGCAATTGCATTCATCATTTTACAGCGGGCAAAAAAAAATAACAATCTCAAAGATTGTATTAAAAAAGCCCAGAATCTCTTCTCACTTAAACTTATCATTACAGAAATGCATATTATTCTTAAAAAATATCATCTAAAAACAATACTTTTTTCTTTAAAATACCGTCTGATATTTTTGTTTCAGGAGTATAATCACAATATTATATCTCAAATAACTCCAAAATACATCTGATTTTATTTCCTTTAGGCCAAATTGTATTTTTTTTTTCCCTGGAATAAATTTCCAAGGGAAAACCATTAAAATTCTAAAGTTTAATCTGTCCAGATCTCACCGATTCTCTGTAACATTTTGGTTCACACAAATTTTTTGAATAATTTATTTAGTCCACAATAGAATTGCTTACTTTTCCACATGGCCAAATAGTAATTTTTTAAATCATTTTTGTAAAAATTTCCAATGGCAGTCCAATAGCATTCCAAAATTTAAAATGTGCAGAAGTTACCGTTTATCTCTAAATTATTGGTTTTTCAAAATTGCATGAAAAATTTAAAAAGTCCACATTACAATTGGTTATCTTTCCTTTAGGCCAAATGATAATTTTAAAAAATATTTTTTCTACAAAATTGCAATGGTAATCCAGTAAAATGGTAAAATTATTTTGTCCACATCTTGCCAAGTCTCTCTAAAATTTAGGTTTCAGAAAGATTAGATAGGAATTTGCTAAATCAAAAGGCAAACGTTGTTTGAAAATCAATTGGGAATCATTACACAGTGTCCAGCCTTTTTCACATTTAAGATAAACTGTGTAATGTCCAGAAGTAACAGTAGGTCCATCATGGAAAATTATTGCAACAGTTACAAAAGTTTTTCCTGAAATTGATAATTGCTGTCCTGTAAACTTCTTTATTAAAGTATCCAATTTTGAACCATCAGCTCTACATCGTTGCATCATTAAAATTACATACTGTCCGTATTCCCTTAAAATTAATGTTGAAAACATGTCAGAATTACACTCACCACATTTCATGCTATGATTAGCATCTTTAACTAATTTTGCAAAAGTGACTGTTTTACTCTCTGGCAATGTCAAATAAATAAACCTTTCATTATCAACAATAGAGCCACATATATTATAACAATTTTCACAACTATGTTCCCATTTATAAGAGAGACCAAAAAAAATGTCAATGGGAACTCCTTCTTCTTCCACTACCTGAAGAAAAAACAACAAGAATTCCTGTGCGTCTTGCTGTACATTTTGAGAAAACTGTGTTCGTCCTGAACATACATCTAAAAGTTTTCTAATGTCAGTAGCACTTTCTATTTGAGTTTTATCTTTACTCAGCTTTTGAAAAAGGAGACTGAGCTCTGAACAGAATCTTTTTCCCTGATTTACTATTATCTGCTCTTGCAAACTTTCCAGATAAAATACAACATTCAGCACTACATTAGCGTAGCAGTTGACACCAGAGCTATTTTCAAAATGACATCCTACAACCTGTTCTTCATTGTCCTTTTTCTTTTTGCTTGCAATTACATCACTCCTCTTTTTTTTCCTCTTCTCTACATCTTCATTACAGATATTCTCATTTCTCCTTTTACGAGAAACTACACGTTTCTCCAACACAGGATACTGACCTAAATGAGGAGCATAGGTTCTTCTTAATCTATTATACTCCTTTACACAGTTTGTATCAGCACTAACTTTTGAATCATCAAAGTCAATCATGAATAAACCTGATAATGTTTTGACTCGTGACAAAGCTACATATGCCATACCTTCTTTGAACACAGTTGAACCAATGTTCACAAATGCACAATCTACAGTCAATCCTTGAGACTTGTGGATAGTTACAGCATATGCTAGTGAAAACGGAAACTGCTTCCTACGTACATATAAGTCTTTCACAAGCATGAAACGAACTGAACAACGACAAATGTCTTTAACTTCCTCTATCTGATCAAATTTTATTTTTAAACATTCAATTCCATCTTTTTTCTGATAATTAATAAAACCCACAACTCTTCCCATCGCTCCATTCACTAAGCCTTTTTCAACATCCAAATTTCTCCTTAAAAACACTCTACAGTTCATGCAAACATATAGATTTTTTTCTAATCCTGCTGTTTTGGAGATATTCTTCTCTAGTGAGTCCAATTTATTTTTCAGTTTGCCTGTTACTGTGACAGTAATTCTTCCATCCTCAATTTTGTCCACTGCTTCCAATTTCATGATGTCTTCATTTTCCAATTTCAAAAGCTCCTCATTAAATATTGAGCATTCACGTAGAGTTGGCATTAAGCAGATGACACTTTTGTTTTCTGCAATATTCTTGTATATTTTCTCTGCAACTATTTCTTCCTTTGGAAATAAGTTATGTAGCAGCCGACTCTGTAATGCTTTTTTGCCAACTTCTGTGAGTAGTCCAATTCTGATATCTTTCAGAATACTTCCATATTCTTCATCGTTTGCTTGCCTCATATTAGTTGTAAGTTCCTTGTACTCAAAGAAGGACCAAATATTTGTATTTCCAATGCTTCCCAATGACTTCTTCGTGTCTTCATGTGTCACAGTATTAAACACTGGTTGTCCTTTAACTGGAGTAAGTTGCAAAAGATCCCCAAAAACTATGACGTGTTTTCCACCAAATAACACGTCATAGTCTGTCTTCAAAATTTGCTGCATTCTTAAATGCACAAAGGCAAGCATTAAGTTTGATACCATGCTCACCTCATCAATAATGAGAACTTGCATCTTCTTCAATACTCGTGAAACTTCCAAGGATGCTTCTCCAGTTAGCTTGTTGAATTGTATTTTGTTCTCATGCTCCACTGGTAACATTAGCAAACGATGTAAGGTGATTCCTTTTATGTTATATGCTGCTAACCCAGTTGGAGCAGTAACCACACAAGACAAAGTAGAATCCGTTTTTTGCTTTAGGTAGCTTCTGATGACTTTTATTAGGAAACTTTTTCCAGTTCCAGCTTGTCCGCTTACATACATCCTGATTGGATGAAATGATGTGCATGAGCACTCTTTTTTTTCATGTAGAAATCCGTGATCAATTTTGTTTTTGATCTCTTCATAAATTTGTTGCTGCTCTTGATTCAGTTGTCTTTCCAAATTTTCTAAGTCTATAAATTCTTCTTGAGCTTGATTCATAGCCGTTTCCACTTCATTCATGGCTATTGATGCTTCATTTTCAACGATTGGTTGTCCTAGGGGATCTTGACTGTGTGTTCCTGAACTTTGGCTGTCCTGAGAACTGTCTCTAGCTATTTCTGCTGCAATTGTAGTTTCCTGTTCAATTTCTTCATTTAACATTTGCAGATAAGTTGAGAATGTACTGCATTGTATGCTGTCTTTGCAAGCATTAAAAGAATCTTCATAGCTCTGGAATTCTCCCAGTAGTTCATCCTCTGTACGCCATGGTTTAAACAACTGTAAAAGAGCCAAGTAGTAAAATTCTTTCTTGTCGGTAGTGTCGCAACTCAGCTTCCGGTGATTTATCAAACTTCCTTTGGTTTGCTTCACCAAACATCCTTCTTCACCAACAACTTTATATTTTCCACTGTTGATGTCTTCTGCAGCTTTCCGTGAATAAATGTAGTTCTGTAGCACTTCATAGAGACACATGTTCTCCAGATGATGACTTCTCTTGGGATAATATGTGTCCAACATGTTTGTTTTCAATATGTCTGTACTTTCTGGGTCATTCTCGGCCAAATATTCAATTTCTCCAACAGATTTCAGTACCCGATTTCTCATTGCTGCAAGGCCTAAACTTGCCCAAATTATTCTTCTTGACTTCGAGTAGAGACTTGCAGAAGATAACCTATCTGAACATTCGTAGGATCCAATTTCTCGATGCGATAACATCTTCAAACTGAAACTGTACAGCTTCTTACTGACAGTCTTCTCGTGAGAAATCTCTTCCCACATTTCCTTCAATTCTGTTTTTTCTGATTTCGTAATGTAAGACGTTACATATCGAGCAACAGCAATGGAATTGTCAGCTACATACTGTATATCCATGTTAGCGTTCCACATGGATAAAATGACTGGGTTGTAGTCATTTATATTTTTTGATTCTTCTTTTCTTTTAAGGTTGTAGGTATTCTTAGGTGATTTTCTTGTGATAGTATGTCTCACAGCTGACATAAAACTGTTGACTCTTCCATTTGTAAGAACAGGTCTAGGAAATCCAAATCGACATTTAGTGTAGTATTTTTCTTTGCTCTTGTATTTCCGTCGACAGTATTTTCCACACCGATGACTTTGGAAACGTAGAACTTGCTCCTTTAACTTGTTCTCTTCTGTGTTTTTAGGTATAGCACATGTTGCATATTCTTCAATGTAAGATAACACTGCTTCATCAGTATCTGTTCCAAACTTTGGGGCATCCTTGATCCACAGCAGCATATGAATATGAGGAGCACCTCTTGCCTGGTACTCTTTTCTCCAAAAGAAATCCACTACTTCTCCAAGGGGTGGATTTTTTTTATTGCAGATGAAGGACATCATAGCCTCAAATCTATGATTGAAGTATCTGCAAACATTAACCGGATCCAATGAGCACAGTTCTCCTGCTGTCTTGTATTCGATGTTTTCAATGTTTGAATTGGCCTCTCGTAGAAAATCCAGTAAATCATCCCAAGCGTACTCGGCGCAGCTTAGGGTAAGGAACCATGTTGGTGTTCCTAAGTTGCGTAACATGCATTTTAGTTCACCATGGCGTCGGTACCAATATTCATTTGTCCCACGCTGACAAGCCATCAGATTGATCAGTTGTGTTTCCAAATGATCATCTCGGTGCTGCACTTTCTCCATAAAATCCTTAGCAGACACATTTTGTAAATGTACTCCACTTTTTAAAATGTGATTTACTGCATAAGACAGTGCAGACAAGTCGCTTTCAAATAAAAGATGGAACAAATAAGGGATACTTTGTCGAAATCTGGGATCTTCAGCATATAGTCTTGTAGTCCGATACTCAGAAGCTGGAATCTGTTCCGGACGTTCATCGTATCGTCCTCCTTTTCCTTTAGGAAACAGCTGGGGAAAACATCGAGCTTCCAAGCTCTCCTCCCATACACTCACAGGATTTCCTTTTGCTTTCTTCATCTGAAAGAGATCAATATTGTCTCCCATAACTTCTTTCGAATGGAGAGGATGTATGCTAAAATGTTCATAAATTTCTTCTTCCTTTGACTTGTCCACTTTTTCAATTTGTCCAGTTGGTGTTTCTGTGTCTCCTTGTAAATCTTCTTCTTCTTCTTCTTCTTCTATATAAATTGATTCATACCATTTGTTATTTTTTTTCAAATACAAATTTGCTCTTTGTACTTTCCGCACATCTACCAGCTCCTGCCAAATCTTCTTATTCTTTGTAGGGACACCATTAACCAGAATAATTAATGGTTCAGTTTCCAAAGTATCTGCATCAATAGTTTCCATATTTTTTTTCAAATCCAAGGGCAAATACACCACTCTACCTTTTAAACCTCTCAGTAAATCTGAAGGAGGTAATTTACCAGTTTTGGGCTCCATACGTACTATGGTCTGGAACGTGTGGTAAATAAAATAAATATTACCTGACTGAATTTCGTACGGAGTCTTAAAATAAAGTAAAATAGCTCAAAATAACAAGAGGCAGAATCCGTGGTATAAGAGGTTTTCTAATGGGCTTTATTCCATTCAAAATGGCCGACTCGAGTGGCGGCCTTCAGGTTCCGTCACCACGAGGGTTCAGGAAGTGAAGTACAATAATTTATTAACAGACATGTATTTTTATAATAAGTACATTACAATGAAACGAATGTAGAAGGCGTAACATTTGATAAGAAAAATGACGTGACAGTGACATAATCGAAACTAGGCGTAATAAGGAATAAAAGAAACATGATTGGTTAGAATTATCAGACATAGGTGGATCTATAAGATAATACTTGGCATAGATGCGCGCGCGGCAGCATGACGTGTAATTGACGTGCAACTAGGGGGTGAAGGGGACTTGACATTTAGCTCTACATGTGGAGACGAGAAGTCTGGGGTCAAGTCATCCTAATCCCAAATCATATCTAACATCCTATGTTTAAAGAACTATGTTATCCACAAGGAAGAGACTCTCGGACAGAATCTATTCTATACTGACTGTGTGCGTGTACAAGCGTCTAAGTGTCTATATGAGATGCGAGGGGCAGAAAACTTTCCATGGCAACAGGGCTATGAATCACTTGCAGGAGGACGGAAAGGCTGAGTCCTTTGCTTGTGAGCTAAAGGAAATGTTTACCTAAATCACTGGACAGGAATGCATCGGCTGAAGAGCAAAATAGATAATTCGAAGGTGAAATACAACTTCTTGGCAGACAGGCGAAAACTAGCCGAGGCAGGCACCGTTAGCTGCACAGGGAGTAGGACAAAGTTCATGGATACAGATGCGAGCTCAAGCTGAAGCTGTCAGAGACAGAGAGCAGGGAAAGGCTTTGAGGACAGAATCGGGCCTACTCGCCTGAACTGTAAAAATGGAGTAACTTAGCCATATAAAGTCGGTGGCCTTTCATACTTAGGAATCGAATATCCAGCCCATTGATGGCGGATCTGACAGAGAACATGTTGACGGTAGACACACATATGCTTGCGTCTTAGAAACTGGAACTGGAGGGAACATACATGTACTTGTAACATGCATATAGAACCGTTGGGGTCCAAGATAGGGGACATAACTGATCAGGAAAATCCACATTTCCACATTCCCTCCTTGTCCCCTTCTTGCCCTTCACGAGACATCAATCTTCATCATTCCATTGATTTGCTCATGGAGCATCATTTCTTCTTCTTTCTTCTTCCGGGATCTTGAGCCAAAACCTTGATGTGGAATACACGATGTGGCACACAGACCACAAATCGCTGGTCCACATTGCAGGCATAGACAACAACTGAAGAGCATAAGAAGGCCAATACCTAGGAAGGATAGAACTCTCCATCCCCAGGCTGATATCACACTCCAAAACCACCCGGACCACGTCCAAGTGCCTGAATTCTCGTGTATCTGGCTTACAATCTTATGAAGGCGTGTTATAGCTTTATATACAGATGGCGAATTTTCTGGTATGAATATGCAGCAGCTGGATCCGATGACCCTGCAAGCTCCGCCCCTATCGGCCAGGATGACGTCAAGGACAAGACGATTCTGGAGAACAACAATTCTCATCACTGATTGTTCCTCTGTCAGATTGCCTAGGGCGGCTATAGTCTCGTTTACTACAGCTTCAAGAGTCTTGGTGAGTCTGCGTATCAGCTTACTATTTGATATAGTACCTATATAGGGAAAGATACCTTTATTGAAATCTACATACTTGTCCCATGATGTCTCAGTATAATCGACAACTGGGAGATCTCTTTGCTCTCTATTGTGTACTAAATGAACATTTCGATAATAATCAGGGGGAGCTAGGAAAACAGGTGGCAAAAGGAATGCTATGTAACAGGTACCATCCCAATCTAGAGGCAGACGCATATATGCAGTCTGACCACATATGAAGTAGGAATGGCGAGAAGCTCTAAATGAAGATTTACCTTGATCACTATATTCTACTGTAGTAACGCATTGGCTATGGCCCATATGTATGGAACCAACTTTTCTTACACATAATTCACCCTTAACTGGAAATACTGACATAGTGGGCAGAATTAGTTCAACTTCGGATTTGACATTCAAAATCATAAGATTAGGTGTAAAATTACCTAATTTATACACTTCATTTTCTAGATCAGTTCCTGTTCTACTGAGGTGACCCTCCTTATTAGGGTGACAGACTTTGAATAAAACTAGATTCAGATTTCCCCATATCCAATGTTGTTGATAAACTGCTGTGTCTGGGTCTATGGAATTTAATAAACTAAACCATGCTCCACAGGAGCCATTGCGTGTGAACGGATGTGGAAAGAAAGGCAGAACTCCTTTGTTATTCTGATAGGGAGGAAGTCGGCCACACACCCAACAATTGGTCGCATTACTAGTCTGATGGGAATGATGTAACATACTAATGAATGTGTTATTGCGCAGCGCAAGTCTATAGGACAACTCATGTGGCGGTAGGTCACTAAAAGAATGTTCATCAGTTATATTGAGAACACGTTTAGAAACAGGATAATACATATGCAACAATATACTTGCAATAACTATTAAAAAACTCAAGGAAAACAAAATTAATAAAGTCACAATACAGTGGTTACGCAGTAATTTACAATAAGCATGTCATTTCATTATGATTCTGGACTCTACATCATTCAGACCTAAGGGATACATGTCGGGACAGATTCAACCGCTTCACCTTGGAGAGGACTTAAACAATCAAATCGTCCGACAGTTTAGATCTGGACCTGAGTTTCTGTTTATAGAGTTCGGTGCTACTGGCCTCAGCCAAAGGTAGCTTTGAGTCAATGGGGGAAGACACACGGGAAGTACTGTTTGTGTCAGGAGGAAGTCCATGAAATTTTTTTTTTATATGGGTGGAATGCACCCATCCTTTCCGTCCTTCGATCTTCACAGCTGTTCTGGTCGTCAGCAGGACCTGCTTAGGCAACTTCCACCTAGGATCCAATTGGCTTTTCCTATCAAAATTCCGAACCAGGACAAAGTCCCCGGGGACCACGTCATGGGGTTTCACCTCAGTGTTGTCAGGAAAAGCTGCGACCACCTGTGAACGAGAAGATTGTAGTGCAGACATCAAGGAAGCCAGGTAATCTGTCAGCATATTACAGTCAACATCAGTTATTTTACGGGGTATAGGCGTCCCCCACATATTCGGTGGTCTACCAAAGATCACCTCATACGGGGATAGCCCTGTTCGAGAGTGTGCTACCATTCTCATGTAGAATAGCGCAACTGGTAAGGCTACTATCCAGTCCACACCTTTTTCCTGACATATTTTAGACAATCTGATTTTTAAAAGTTGATTATGTCGTTCCACGAGACCTGCTGCCTCGGGGTGTCGGACACAGTGGAATTTCCACTGATATCCCAACAAAAGTGAGACATGTTTCATTAATTCGGATGAGAAAGGCTGGCCGTTGTCTGAATATACAACACGTGGTAAACCGTACCGTGGGAAGAATTCTCGAACTAGCTGCTTGGCAGTAGTCGGGGCAGTGTAATCTGATACGGGATACGCCTCTGTCCAACGGGAGAGAGCGCAGACAACTACGAGGACATATTTGAATCCTCGACAACGTTCCATCTGAATATAATCCATCTGGAGGACTTCAAAAGGATGGTCAGGAGGCTGAAATCCACCCTGCTCTACGGGAACACTCTTTCCTGGATTAAACTGACAACATATCATACAGGTACGAACTTTTTGTTTAGCTGCTGCTCGTAAATGTTTGTTGAACCAAATGTGCTGAATGCTGTCTAGCATAGCCTTCTCTCCTAAATGTGCTGGACTGTGAACTGTAGCTATAATGGCTTGAACCATGGAATCAGGGAGAAACCATACAGATTTCTCCTTCGTCATCCATCCTTGATCTGTCTGGATCCCTCCTAGTTCAGTCCACTTCTTTATTTCTTCTGCTGTGGCATGTGTCTGTATGTCAATTACGTCAAGTGCGGGATCCTTAATTGTCATACACTGTGTTGGTGTCTGAACTATTGGCTTTGTCATGTCTAATGTGCGATTCTGAGCAGTCTGTTTAGCTGTTCTGTCAGCTAAGTCATTGCCTTGAGAAATGGTATCAGTAACCTTCGTGTGTGCTTTACATTTCATAATTGATATAGCAGTGGGTAGATGTATTGCGTCTAACAAGGCATGAATGAGGGGTCCGTGCTGAATGTGGGCACCATGGGAAGTTAAATAACCTCTCTCTCGCCATAGTACGCCGAAGTCGTGTACAACTCCGAATGCATAACGTGAGTCAGTGTATACATTAACTTTCTTATTTGTGGCTTGAATACAGGCTTGTGTTAGAGCAATAAGTTCTGCTGCTTGGGCTGACAAAGTATCTATACAATTTGTCTCAATAACTTCAGTGTCTGTTGTGACTGCATACGCGGCCACTAAATCTCCTGTATTTGTTCTCATGCACGATCCGTCTACATACAACGTCAGGTCTGGATCTAACAATGGAACGTCTGTCAAGTCTTGTCTAGGTTTCGTCTTTATTTCAATGATTTCAACACAATCATGAGCTAGTGGGTCTGTTCCAATTACAGGTAATAGTGTAGCAGGATTCAATGTATTACACCGTCGGATCTCTATGTGTGGTTGAAACAATGTCAGTTCATAACCAGTAAGTCTTGCTATGGTCAAGTGTTGTGTTTGTGTTCGGTTCACAAGAACCTCTACTGCATGTGGTACTTGAACTGTCAATGGGTGTCCTAAAACTATGGCATCGCTTTGTCTGATTGCTAAAGCTGTCGCTGCCACTGATTTCAGGCATGCAGGCAAAGCCTGAGCTACGGGATCTAATGTACTGGAAAAATAAGCACATGGCTTGCGTGATCCTGCTTGATCCTGAGTGAGTACTGACAAGGCAGTACCTTCGCGTTCTGTAACAAAGAGTGTAAAATGTTTGCTATAACATGGTGTTGCTAAAACAGGTGCTTGACATAAGGCTTCTTTTAGGCTTTCAAAAGCTTGTGTATGTTCCTGAGTCCAAGGGAGAACAGTCGATGTGGCTGCCTCCTGTGTGGTTAACTGAATGAGTGGTTTTGCTAGAAATGCGTACTGAGGGATCCACTGTCTACAATATGAAGTGAGGCCTATGAAAGCCCGCACCTCCTTTTGTGTCTGGGGTATTGACATGTTAGCAATTAACTGGATGCGATCTGGTGTAAGCTGCCTTCCCTCCTTGGACAGCGAGTGACCAAGATAAATAACTCGCTGAACACAGAATTGCAGCTTAGAAGGGGACACCTTGTGCCCCTTGTCGGCTAGGAAATGTAAAACTGTCAGAGAAGCTTTTTCACATTCTGGCTCGCTTCTCGCGGTGATCAGCAGATCATCGACATATTGAAGCAGTGCAGTATTGACTGGCATGTGGATACTGTCAAGTTCTCGTTTCAGTGCTTGGCTGTAGATGCTGGGGCTTTCTGTAAATCCTTGAGGAGCGCGTGAGAATTTAAAGCTGCGCCCATTTAAACTGAATCCGAACAAGTATTGGCTTTCCGGATCTATTGGGACGCTGAAAAAGGCATTCTTGAGATCAATTACAGTAAAGAATGTTGCTTCGGAATCAATTGCTGTCAATAATGATGATATATCAGGGACCACAGGGAATTGTGGTACAATACACTTGTTTAGTTCACGCAAATCAATAACCAATCGGTACACTGGTGGGGCAGTAGGATCAGTTCGTTTAAGAATCGGAATTATCGGTGAATTACATACATTGGAGTCTGTTTCTACAACTACTCCCTGGGCAATTAGTTCATCAATGATTTTCAACAAAGCCACTACAGCATCATGCGGTAACTTGTATTGTCGCATTCGTGGTAGTACCACTCCTGCTTTCAATGTAACTCGATAGGGTGTAATGTTCATGCAGCCAACATCCGTAGGGCCTTGTGCCCATAGATGTACTGGTAAAATCTGTAGTCGGGGATCCATGTCTCTAGACACATAGTGACCTTTAAAATCACGCAAAAACAACCTTACTCCTTCCGGAGAACAACATATTATGGCTCCTAGTGCTTTCAGAGTTTTAATTCCTAACAAATTTTCTGGGCATGATTTAGTAAGCAATAAATCTGTAATTCGTGTCAAAGGTCCTATCGTAAGTGGTAGAGGCTGTGATACTTCATTAACAATAGGTTTTCCTGAAAAACCAAGGGAAACATTTTGAGAGCCTGAGAGGGGTGCCCCTGGAACTTCACTACGTTTTATGGTTGTTCGACTTGCCCCTGTATCGAGTAAGAATTTTCTATCTTGACCTAATAATTCACTATGTACATAAGGTCCTTCTTGATCTACCGGAATCTCGATAAGCGGTAAGTCAACTTCCCTCTCTAGGCTGGTTCATGCGTAACGCTGATACTCAGGGTATTCATACTGTGCAGTCTGATACATTTGTTGTGTTGTGGTTTGTGTGGCAGTAGCAGGCAACGGTGGTGCAGCTGGCACAAACTGTATGGGTTGCTGTGAGGCTGGCATAGACTGTTGCTGAACTGGCACGGACTGTCCATGCTGCATAGCTCCTTTTTCATTCTGATCTTGTCTAACTAATCGTGGTCTCTCTTTTGCAATACCTGTAGCTATATTTCGTTTCAGGACTTGACAATCATGTACATAATGGCCTAGTTGTTTACAGTAATTGCAGGTTCCCTTTACAGGAACTGCAGAATCACCAGAATGTGTCACACCCTTTTTGTGACCATCTGCTGGTACTGTCTGAGAAACTAGCATTTTCATTTTTGTATCCTTCATGCGTCTATGCTCGTGTTCTTGTTCATCCCTAATTCTATTGTGATGATACTGTAACATTTGTAGCATTTGCGACGGAGTGTTACTTTGCCAGGTACTCTCGAATTTCAATATTCTATTCTTCACTGGAGGCAATGCATTTTCCACTAATTTTGTCACAAATAAATGTGGATATGAGTCACTACTTGCTTTTATACCACTATTTATACCAAAACATTTTTCAAATCGAGCATAATAATCGCTTGTGTCTTCATCTTGCTTTTGTTTACAGGCTGTGATTGCACCCCAATCTTCCTTTTTTGTAGTTAATAAACGTGGCAGTACCTGTACTAGTAAACCTGGTAATAGTTTAACTTTATCCCCGAGCCCTGAACCTGCGGCTCGGCCCCTTTCTTCCTCTGCTAATGCTGTCCAGTCTATCTTTTGGTCTCCCACTTCCCACTCTTTTTCTTTCAGTTTTTCATATGTGCCAGCAGGCAGAAGCACCTTTAATATCGTCATAATATCAGGAAAGGTGTACTCTCCCATCAGTAACATGTCTTTAATTTCTCGGTGGAAACCCGCTGGGTCTTTGTCATGACTAGGTACTACTTTCTTCATTTCTAATAATTCCATTTTTGATATGGGTGTGTAAACAAATACACGGTGAAACTCATTATCTTCGCCTTTTATTGGGTGCACTTCCCGTAGGGGATTTTGTCTATCCATGTAGTACGGTGCTCTTTCTCTGGGGGGCAAGGAGAGAGAATCTGGACTTACAAAAAGGACGTACTGCTTACGTGACACTAATATCTCTTTAATTAGCTTGTTACTAGAACCTCTCCATCTGTACGTAAGTAGTTCCGTTAATATATCAGGTAAAGGACCAGGGTCAGCATGTTGGCTCTTATATAATATGAGGAGTTGCTGAATCATATAGATTCCAGCTAAACGTTGTTCATCTGTACTGAGGTTGAGAAACGTGTGTGCTACGGTCTCATCACCGTATTTTTCAGGACTAACAATCCAGTGAACGGCTGATCTGGCTAATTCTTGCTCATCCATGGAATCGAGGAGGTGATAACCTCTTCGTTCTCGTAGTATTTTATCTGCGGCTTGAAACGAATGTTCAGGAGATTTCAGATTTATTACAGGCGTCGGATACGTTCTGCTATTATTTGGACATACAGAGTGTATTGGATCAGAAAAACATCTAGTATTTTCACAAGATCTTCCTCTGCCTACATAGGCTATGGTCTCTGACTGTCTTGCAGAGTCCCCTGATTCGGACACTTCATCTTGCTCAAACTCGTCTGTTCCCAATCTCTCTTCATGAATACGCTCTATTTCTTTACGTATTTTTCGGCACATGGCTGTTATACAATTTTGCTTATCGTGTCTCCCTTCTGATATATTCTGACTCCATTTTGTAAGAGTAAGCATTGCATACGGGTCTACCCCCGGACGGTCTTGATTTCTGATTACACAGTTTATGAGGAAACGTAACAGTTCCCCCTGTATTTCTACTTTCTGGAATTTCATAGCTCTGTTAATACATTCTGGATCTCGTCCTGTTTGAACAAAATGATATATGTTATCTAGATGCGTAGTCATTCCTGGTAACCTTGCTAAATACTCTGCGGCTCGTCTGATACGTAATGATGCCAGGACCATTTCGTCCTCTTTACCAACCACGGGGTCATATCTACAATTTACAAGGAGTTCCTTAAGCGTACGTTCATTTACGAACTTAGGTGTACGTGAATGTGCTGACTCTTGAAAAACAAGTTTATTTATTCTAGGTGGTGTAAAAGTACTGCTAGCACCTCCCGTGGCCCCATCTGGGGCGTCGGGTGTGAAAGGATTCGTTGAACGTGACACGGCAACTATGGGTGTCGATACCCCTGTAGAGTCGACTGCGGAGACAGATGCGGAAACAGATGTGCTTGCCGAAGCTTGCGTCGGAACTTGCTGTTGCACGGGGACAGATACCTGATCCTGACGTTGAACCCCTCCGCCAGACGGTCTATGTGGTGTGGCGTTAGCATACTCGGGAGCTGCATCGTCTAGATATGAGGAAAGAAAAACATCTTCTGCGGTTCTGGGATGCCCCTTTGGATGTACCTTAATTGGAAATAATGGGGGTGGCAAGTCTTTTGGCACCTCCGTAACAGCCTTAGGTAGTCCTTCGGCTAGAAGGGGATACATACCATTCATAAGAGCATTTCTTTGTCTATTCACTTGTTCTGATTTCACTCGGATACCTTCCTCAATTAATAGATTTTCTTGAACTTTATTTGAACTTTCTTTACTCCTCTCTTCTTGTCTACGTGCTTTTTCTGTTCGTCTATGAGATTCTTTACGCCATAACTCGACAGCGTCTTTCTGTGACTGTCTGACCTTTCTTTTCCATAACTCTTCCTCCACTTTCATGATGCACTCTGCATCCCAGGTTCCCGCTGCGGGCCACCTTTGACTTTCTGGTAATCCCTTGGTATAATCTACCCATAGATCAAGAAACAATATGGCATCTATGCCATGTTTATGGTACATGAAATGTCCTGGAGTGTCTCTAGGAGGAATAGGAACTGCTTCTTCAAGCACCCCTTTTCTGGTGGTAATCTGTCTTAACTTCGAGAAGAGCGGCATATTAACAACTGATCTGATACTTACTCTTGAACTTACTTAATACGAGAAACACAATAATGAACAGTGAACAATGAACAGTCATTCATACCACAATATGCAAGACATTTTCTGAATACTTTAAACATTAAACATTAAACATTATAACAATGATCGACAATGATGACAGTCTGCTTAACTAATCACCACGCTGAATTCTTGACAATAACTGAATACTTCGGAATACTTGATATACTGCTAAACAGTACAGACCGGATTTGTGTACCCAAATCCGTCTTGACCGGCACAACCTATGTGCGCGTCAACACGCCTCCCCGGCGATGGTACTCACCGAGTAGCTCCTTGAAACGGAAGGCCTCAGAGAATGGACAGAACTCGATAACTGCGGACATCGGACCCTCTGGACGTCGGAATTTCGGAAAACCTGGTGGGCCTCTGTATACCTCGGATCTTGCTCTCTCAGCTAGGCTCTGGTCGGGATACTTCGCACTTCTCACCGCCTCGTCTGGGTTGATCGCAGCCTCAGTCGCCCCCGCTTGACCGGAGGGAGCTTACAGGAAATCCTGCTGGTACGCGTTTATGGTCCGTCCAGCTGTGGCAGGAGACCGGGCCTGCAACGCACCGCCGGCGCGTGAGATGAGAAAGTGTCCCTGTTCGGGCGCCATTATGTGGTAAATAAAATAAATATTACCTGACTGAATTTCGTACGGAGTCTTAAAATAAAGTAAAATAGCTCAAAATAACAAGAGGCAGAATCCGTGGTATAAGAGGTTTTCTAATGGGCTTTATTCCATTCAAAATGGCCGACTCGAGTGGCGGCCTTCAGGTTCCGTCACCACGAGGGTTCAGGAAGTGAAGTACAATAATTTATTAACAGACATGTATTTTTATAATAAGTACATTACAATGAAACGAATGTAGAAGGCGTAACATTTGATAAGAAAAATGACGTGACAGTGACATAATCGAAACTAGGCGTAATAAGGAATAAAAGAAACATGATTGGTTAGAATTATCAGACATAGGTGGATCTATAAGATAATACTTGGCATAGATGCGCGCGCGGCAGCATGACGTGTAATTGACGTGCAACTAGGGGGTGAAGGGGACTTGACATTTAGCTCTACATGTGGAGACGAGAAGTCTGGGGTCAAGTCATCCTAATCCCAAATCATATCTAACATCCTATGTTTAAAGAACTATGTTATCCACAAGGAAGAGACTCTCGGACAGAATCTATTCTATACTGACTGTGTGCGTGTACAAGCGTCTAAGTGTCTATATGAGATGCGAGGGGCAGAAAACTTTCCATGGCAACAGGGCTATGAATCACTTGCAGGAGGACGGAAAGGCTGAGTCCTTTGCTTGTGAGCTAAAGGAAATGTTTACCTAAATCACTGGACAGGAATGCATCGGCTGAAGAGCAAAATAGATAATTCGAAGGTGAAATACAACTTCTTGGCAGACAGGCGAAAACTAGCCGAGGCAGGCACCGTTAGCTGCACAGGGAGTAGGACAAAGTTCATGGATACAGATGCGAGCTCAAGCTGAAGCTGTCAGAGACAGAGAGCAGGGAAAGGCTTTGAGGACAGAATCGGGCCTACTCGCCTGAACTGTAAAAATGGAGTAACTTAGCCATATAAAGTCGGTGGCCTTTCATACTTAGGAATCGAATATCCAGCCCATTGATGGCGGATCTGACAGAGAACATGTTGACGGTAGACACACATATGCTTGCGTCTTAGAAACTGGAACTGGAGGGAACATACATGTACTTGTAACATGCATATAGAACCGTTGGGGTCCAAGATAGGGGACATAACTGATCAGGAAAATCCACATTTCCACAAACGGATGAACACATTGAATGAGTATAGACTCATATGTATTTAATTCAGAAAGTTCAGCAGGAATAGCATCCAATTCTAAATTATTATGTACAGCTCTGGTCGGCATTCTATTTTCCTCTAACTTGTTGTAGCAGTATTTGCAAATACGCTGATCTTCACCCAATTCAAAACAATTTTCAAGAAATATATATGTGGCAAAATCCATCCACTTATAATTATCTTCATTTTCACTCTTTCTGTAGAGATCAACATTCCTAGTTTGTTTTCTATAATGAGTTCTGCGGCAACAAATACAAGTAACATTTGGTCTTTCATTAGAGACTATTGCAAATTTTGTTATGTGATCATTAAATGTGTTACTTACAGAGGGTTCTACATTCTCTTCCACTTCTGCCTCATTTATTGTGTCCTTCTCTGCACTGTTTTGTTCAGGACCAAAGTAACAAAACTGAATTTCATCAACAACCTTCTCTACATCTGATACCGTTCCTCGGAACAGAGCCCTATTCAATTCATTTAACTTTATTGCTGGACTTTTGGCAAAATACAACCGTCTCACAAACTTTCTCATTTCAGTATGATGAACAGCCAGCATCCTAAAATGATGGAAAACACTATTGCACACTTTTCTAGATAGACAAGCAAGAGAATGACCCTGCAAACCAGTATTCTCTCTCACTCTGCATGGATCCAGACTTTGAAGCACCTTAATCTTTTGTTTTACACTTTTTTTACTATATTCTCTTAGAAACTCTCGAAATCTGTCAATAGATTCCTGACGCACAGTGCAAATACTACTACAATTCCAAGTGTACACTGGGGCTTTAGGACGTCTCCCCATTGCCTCATCTGCCATCACTTGTACCTCATCTCTTGGAACCATTATCTCCTTCTCCATTATGCAACCATTTTTTACTTCGTATGAACGACCTCTGGTGTCAACTGCATGCAGCAAACTATTACTTTGAAAATAGCTTTCTTCATTAAAAAAAGGTTCACTACTTGAACTATGCATCCACTTTCCTAAAAACACTTTACAAAAGTTTGTTCTGTTCACTACTCTTTTGCTTTTGCTTTGTGATTTCAGTACATTAACCATTTTATCTAATGTACGCATCCTATTCAAAATTAATATGAATAGTTTCCTTTTTAATTCTAATGCTTTTGCTGCAATGGCTTCAATTTCTTTTTTTCTCTTATAATATTTAGCCTTTTGCTTATATTTCTTTATATCCTTTATCAAATTGGACATAACTCTTCTCTGAAACATTTTTCTACGTATCTCTTTAAATGCTGTTTTTCTGTTTATGTTAAACTTTTCAATTGCAGAAGGTATATTTGCATTAACTAAATCCTCAATTTTTTGCTGTTCTGTAGGTTTTGTTACATTTTTCCGAGAACAGACATTTTGTACATTTTTGTTTGTTTTCAATATTTTGTTTAGGAATTGTCTTTTTTGCTTACCAGAAGATTTTTTCTTTTTCCCAACATCAGCATCTTCTACTAACTTTGGTCCTCCAGTTGTCCTCAAATATAGTTTTTTTTTTAGCGTTTTTTGAACTCGAGATTTTGTAGGCATCTTAAATTTTGTTCACTGTTCTTCAGCAATACCTGAAAAAAACTAAAAAAAAAATCCTTTATTGTATTTAAATATAGTACTACATTTCTTTTCACAATAGTCACAAAACGAAATTTCTTTGCCATTTTCAATGCACACAAACTGCTCTTTTTTTAAAATTTATTTAAATGCACATGTCCAAGCTTTTTTTTTTTTTCAGACCACCACCGTGTGTATTCTCTGTGACTGCCTACACTCCAGCAGGAGCAACCAGCCTTAGTGATGCTGAATGTATTTGCATTACAGACTTAAACCTGAAAACCCCACTCGCTTCTAATTACTGTGCATGACTATACATGGCAAGCACATGGGTGTGTGCTAAGCCTCTGCTTCTTCCCCCAAAAATTCGCACCTCTTTTCCTTCTACTGCAACTGTGAAATCACCAGAGCAAGACGCAATAAATTTCTGCCTATAATTCTTCTATGCACACAGAGTCATGTTTTCACATTAGTGCCAAAACGAAATTTCTTTGCCAATTTGAAAGCACACTTACTGCTCTTTTTTTTTCGGGCCAAGTAAAAATCTCTTTTTACACTTTGAAATCACTTTTAAAGACTGACACATTCTGAAACCTTTTTTTAAATTTATTTAAATGCACATGTCCAAGCTGTTTTTTTTTTCAGACCACCACCGTGTGTATTCTCTGTGACTGCCTACACTCCAGCAGGGGCAACCAGCCTTAGTGATGCTGAATGTATTTGCATTACAGACTTAAACCTGAAAACCCCACTCGCTTCTAATTACTGTGCATGACTATACATGGCAAGCACATGGGTGTGTGCTAAGCCTCTGCTTCTTCCCCCAAAAATTCGCTCCTCTTTTCCATCTACTGCAACTGTGAAATCACCAGAGCAAGACGCAATACATTTCTGCCTATAATTCTTCTATGCACACAGAGTCATGTTTTCACATAAGTGCCAAAACGAAATTTCTTTGCCAATTTGAAAGCACACTTACTGCTCTTTTTTTTTCGGGCCAAGTGAAAATCTCTTTTTACACTTTGAAATCACTTTTACAGACTGACACATTCTGAAACCTTTTTTTTAAATTTATTTAAATGCACATGTCCAAGCTGTTTTTTTTTCAGACCACCACCGTGTGTATTCTCTGTGACTGCCTACACTCCAGCAGGGGCAACCAGCCTTAGTGATGCTGAATGTATTTGCATTACAGACTTAAACCTGAAAACCCCACTCGCTTCTAATTACTGTGCATGACTATACATGGCAAGCACATGGGTGTGTGCTAAGCCTCTGCTTCTTCCCCCAAAAATTCGCTCCTCTTTTCCATCTACTGCAACTGTGAAATCACCAGAGCAAGACGCAATACATTTCTGCCTATAATTCTTCTATGCACACAGAGTCATGTTTTCACATAAGTGCCAAAACGAAATTTCTTTGCCAATTTGAAAGCACACTTACTGCTCTTTTTTTTTCGGGCCAAGTGAAAATCTCTTTTTACACTTTGAAATCACTTTTACAGACTGACACATTCTGAAACCTTTTTTTAAATTTATTTAAATGCACATGTCCAAGCTGTTTTTTTTTTCAGACCACCACCGTGTGTATTCTCTGTGACTGCCTACACTCCAGCAGGGGCAACCAGCCTTAGTGATGCTGAATGTATTTGCATTACAGACTTAAACCTGAAAACCCCACTCGCTTCTAATTACTGTGCATGACTATACATGGCAAGCACATGGGTGTGTGCTAAGCCTCTGCTTCTTCCCCCAAAAATTCGCTCCTCTTTTCCTTCTACTGCAACTGTGAAATCACCAGAGCAAGACGCAATAAATTTCTGCCTATAATTCTTCTATGCACACAGAGTCATGTTTTCACATTAGTGCCAAAACGAAATTTCTTTGCCAATTTGAAAGCACACTTACTGCTCTTTTTTTTTTGGGCCAAGTAAAAATCTCTTTTTACACTTTGAAATCACTTTTACAGACTGACACATTCTGAAACCTTTTTTTAAATTTATTTAAATGCACATGTCCAAGCTGTTTTTTTTTTCAGACCACCACCGTGTGTATTCTCTGTGACTGCCTACACTCCAGCAGGGGCAACCAGCCTTAGTGATGCTGAATGTATTTGCATTACAGACTTAAACCTGAAAACCCCACTCGCTTCTAATTACTGTGCATGACTATACATGGCAAGCACATGGGTGTGTGCTAAGCCTCTGCTTCTTCCCCCAAAAATTCGCTCCTCTTTTCCATCTACTGCAACTGTGAAATCACCAGAGCAAGACGCAATACATTTCTGCCTATAATTCTTCTATGCACACAGAGTCATGTTTTCACATAAGTGCCAAAACGAAATTTCTTTGCCAATTTGAAAGCACACTTACTGCTCTTTTTTTTTCGGGCCAAGTGAAAATCTCTTTTTACACTTTGAAATCACTTTTACAGACTGACACATTCTGAAACCTTTTTTTTAAATTTATTTAAATGCACATGTCCAAGCTGTTTTTTTTTCAGACCACCACCGTGTGTATTCTCTGTGACTGCCTACACTCCAGCAGGGGCAACCAGCCTTAGTGATGCTGAATGTATTTGCATTACAGACTTAAACCTGAAAACCCCACTCGCTTCTAATTACTGTGCATGACTATACATGGCAAGCACATGGGTGTGTGCTAAGCCTCTGCTTCTTCCCCCAAAAATTCGCTCCTCTTTTCCATCTACTGCAACTGTGAAATCACCAGAGCAAGACGCAATACATTTCTGCCTATAATTCTTCTATGCACACAGAGTCATGTTTTCACATAAGTGCCAAAACGAAATTTCTTTGCCAATTTGAAAGCACACTTACTGCTCTTTTTTTTTTGGGCCAAGTGAAAATCTCTTTTACAGACTGACACATTATGAATCCACCATGTGTAACTACAACAAAAACAATTCCCATTTCTATTATTCATTTCTTAAGTTACCACATACATCCCCTCTCAAACTGTAAACTCACCTTTAAATTTAGTTAGTTGTGGAAGAAATGTGTCACTCAAACAGCAGATTATCAGAGCCAGGATCTCTGTTCTGTACACCTCTCTTCTCTCAGCAGAACCAGATAATGGCAAACTTTCCCTCTATTTTTCCACACATATACATGTAAGTTTCAAATCTCAGTGCTTCCCCCTTTTTTTCAAATGTAATGACACATTTCTATTGGTTGAAAACCAACCCTTTTCCAAAAGTACCCTGCCCCCAACTTGACTTCTGCCTAGTACCCTTCCCCCAACTTGACTTCTGCCTGCTACCATAGCAACAGCTCATGGAACACTGCTGTGTGCAGTTAGGTCAGAAGTTCGACACACAATGTTTCAATTCCACAGAGCAAGAGTGCTTGACTTTTCAATCCTAACTGCAAATCCATAGTACTGTTCTTTGGTTACACATTTTTTTGTACCAATACAAAACATGCTTCTATTAATTTTCACATACAGCCTAGTTTTTATTCTAGAATGGTATGAAACAGCCAATCAGTTCTTTTTGTTTTGTAAAAAATATGTATGCCTCCATTTCCAAACTGTCTTTATTTTCATATTGCCATTCTACTGAAAGACACCTCCTGAGTGCATCCAGTTCTCCTTTGAAGATGTTCACAGTGTGGATTGTAGGGCACAGCTATGTCTTCTGGAGTGAAAAGTTTGCAGAGAAAACAGATATGGTGAGAGACCTTGCTTTGCCAAATGTAGACATTAAATGGATTGGTCAGAGAGGGTTAAAGTGGCACCAATTGATGCCATTGGTGAAATCCTTCATGCAAATCCAACACCCTGACCTCATAATAGTGCACTGTGGTGGCAATGACCTAGGCACTTTGACTGGGGTAGGTCTGGAAATGCTTATGAAGGACACCTTTGCACAACTGTTTACACTTTTCCCTAAAACTGCCTTTGTGTTTTCCAACATATGCCAAAGGCAAAAATGGAACTGGTCCAATCATTTCTGTCCACAGATTGACAAAGCAAGAAAGCACGTCAACAAATCTGTTTCTGCTTTCCTCCGTGACTATGGTATGGGTGCCATTTACCACAACAACTTGCGTTACGACATGCAAGACATTTATAGAGGAGATGGTGTGCACTTCAATGATGAAGGGAACAGAGTCTTCCTCTTGAACCTTAGACTCTGCATCGGTACTTACTTGTAAGTACCACTAAAAAAATGACTCCATAAACACAACAGCTCTTTTTAGAGCTCCCTAATTTCTAAACTCTTAAATCTGATTTTCATTTATTTATTTTTATTTTTTTTACCGTACGCTTACCGTGAGCTTACCGTACGCGTACCCCGTGATTTTTTTTAAAATCAATAAATGTTTTTTTTGTACTTTTCTGTCCTTCTTTGACCCCCTTACAATTGTTAGGGGGTCTGTAACTCTCCTCATTGCCCCCTTTCTTTGTTTTCACTCTTTTTTTTCAGAGTGAAATACACAAAATGGCGGCCGCCGCTTCCTGGTTTCGGCCGATTCGAATGTTTACTAAGATCTAAGAGCCAATCAGAATCGCGCTCGCGCACGCCACCGTACGCTTACCGTAAGCGTACGGTAAGCGTACCGTAAGCTGGCTCAGATATATATATTGATTTAAAGGCTATTTTCTCAGAATCTACTGAACAGATTTACACCAAACCTACAAAAGGCACTTCCTTGACCTAGGGACTACCTCTCTGCCAAATTTCTAGTAATTCTGTTCAGCCGTTCGGGCTGTAGGTCGTTCTAAAGGTCCTATGGAAAAATGCATGGGAAAAACGCGTTTTGGGACCCCCCTTTTATCTCAGCCCCCGCTTGACGGATCCCCCCGAGACTTTCAGGGTAGGAGCGGAGCGTAGCGCCCCACCTATTTTGAGAAATTCGCGAGGATTCGTCGACCGGCGCCAAAGTTATTCAAAATAGAATGTTGAGGTTTTCCTATGGAAACGTGGTCCTAACTATAACTACCTACTGGCGACCGCCAGTAGGTAATATATATATATATATATATATATATATCGAATATTAAGGTGAAAGGGGAAAACCCTGCCATGTCCCTCTTAATATACTATAACTGGGGGTCAGGACCCCATTTAATAGGATCCTAGCCGAAGCTCCCTCATAAATCATATATAAGAGGGTAGGACCAAAACCCATTGCTCTCATCGTCTCCCACAGGAACTCCCAGTGGAGTTTCTTTAGATAAATGCTGTTCACAGTGATTTGCAGTGCCAGGTGCTTCTCCGCACTGTGCAATCAGCGCGAACCACATCATGCACAGCACAAGCAGGTGCTGCTTCCTTTCTTCCGCTTGCGTAGATTTTTAATCAAATGGCAGCTTTCTCAACGTGAACAGATGGACGTGAGCATACGTGACCGCTCGTAATGAGAAATCTGACCGCCCGCGTTGAGAAATCTCGCCGGGAGGTTGATTTTCCATGCTAGCGCTTGCCAACTTGATGTTGACCATCGTGAAAGAGGAAAAATATCGCCGGAGGTGGATTTTCCTCACTCGCGCTCGCCAACTTGATGTTGATGAACGCGAGCGAGGGAAATAACTGCTCCACGGAGCAGAGTTTTTCAGAACTCTGCGATCTCTGCATATCTTCTACAGTGTGGGGGTGGCATTGCACACAGGGCTGTGTGCCATGTTGACTAATAGGAGTTCTATGCACCAAGACACCTAGCCTGCAATGGCAGAGTGCATGGTCTTGGTGAGGGGTCCCTTGGGTGGCACAATGAGTGCTGCAGGCCAAGAGGACCTCTTTAGTACCAATGCCCTTGATACCAGGGGTACCTTTTACTAGGGACTTACAGGGGTAAGTAAAGTTGTGCCAATTGGGGACAGTTTTTGGGAAAGAGATCTGGCACTAGGAACCTGGTTAAACAGGGACCCAGTGCACTTACGGTTTGAAATCACATCATGTATCAGGTAAAGATTTGGGGCTAACCATGTCAAAAGAGGCACTTCTCTACAGCGAGACGCTGTTGATTTAAAATCTGTGCAGTAGACGTCATGTTTTGGCCTGGCTAAGATAAAGGATTTAAATAGACCTAACATTGCCTCAATTGAACATTTTGTGAACTGGCAATGGTTCACAAATTACATAAAGGAAACATTAGACACCATGTTTCACAACTGCTCATACAATTCTTCAGGGACCAATTGGGGGGGAAGGTTATTGTGACCGTTAAATACTCACAGATGTCATGCACATTTCCTGGGTGACACCAAAGGGTTGAGGATCAGCAGGCATGAGCCACTTTATGCACAGACACAACACTTGGGGTAGTAAGAACTTACAGTTTTTGGAAGTTGTACCTTGATTGGCTAAACATCTCAACATTTTCCCAGGTTAAACAGCAAAACTTGTCCCTTCTTTCTGATGTAATGGAATTACAAGACTTTTTTACTAAGGTCCTCGAAAACCATGTAAAAAATGCTTCTTGTAAGCATTAGACAACGAAGTATGGAAAGTTTCCCAGCAGGAGGCTGCTGAGAGACTACGTAAGAGTGACAGGGCAAACTTAGAAAGGGCTCTAGTAGTAGTTGATAATGGTAGGACTACATTGTCCACTAGGATATACTCTCTGGGTAATATTATGTCATCTGTAATAGACATCATACAGAATGGCATGTCCTCTTTACAACATGGGCAGTCACAGCTTAGAGCAATTATGTTACTGAGCAGGACTCTTCAGACACTTTGTACCAGTTGCGTACCATGGCAACACCATAATGCCACTAGCTTGTTTTTACCTTACAATATAACAAAATAGCAAACTATTGTAGCAAGAAAGGACTTGACATACACTATGTTACACATAGAGAAGTTGGAGAAGTTACCATTCACTGTTGAACAACTACATTCTATGGATTAGACTTGCCGTTGCTTCTGAACACAATCTGCAAGTCCTCCTGAGATGCTTCTGCTCCTAGTGATCTAGATTTTGGCTCAGCTTTTTGAGGATCCTGCACTGTCTGCTACTTCTTTGGCATCTACTGAAGGAGATGGATGGGAGCATGCTTGCTCGATGGATCTGATCCAATGGGTGCGTCTGGGAACATTGTCTGCGGTTGCTGGGAACAGCAATGTTTCATCTACCTTTTGAGACACACTAACAATCCGGCAGTTTTGAGTTGTGAGACTTTTTTTTATTTGACTTTCTTTTAATGCAACATTGCTTTTAAATGTATTTTAATACAGCTTTTATATTTTAAATGATTTTTAAGTGGCTTTCACTTTGCTCTTTGCTATTATAGGAGCGTGATGCTTTTTTAGATTTTAGGAGGGTTTCTAAAGTTACTGACCTTTATATTTTAGCATTTGCCTAGCAATAGCTTTTATCGACTCATGTCCAAGGAGTCGGTGTCACATGGTCAGGATAGGCCCAGTAAGGAACACCACCATTTACATGCTCGTGTTTCTTAAGTTGCCTTCTCTTTTAGACACGATGACTTCCGACATATATTTGTGTGTGTGACAATGCAGGATAATATTCTCTGAATCAGTATTGCTTACCTTTCCACTTCGTAGGCACACTATCATGACACCTTGAACATTCAGTACAGGGGATAAAGTTCACTGTGCAAATGTCATGTTGTTATTGTCCGGTAGGTGACCAAGCTATCCGACTTGTATAAACAATGGTGGCCTGACAGGGGTTGCGACATGGCCATATGAGTGCTATTTATTATATATACAGAACCACTTCTTGTTGGGTTAGAGGAGCACTCATCTGACACTGCAAGGTCACTGCATACCGGGAGTCCACCTCAGCTGATTCCTGTTTACTAATACAAAGGATGTCCAGTTCTACACCAAGACGGAAAGCCTGATGACAGGTAATGGGGAGTTAGTCCATTCAGAAGGGATTTGGCAGATCACTCACCCTAGGCAAGACTAGGTTAGGAAGCGCTTGTTAGAGGTACACTATACTCAGTAATATATGCCTGCATATACTCACTTTTATAGAACAATGGTGGAATCGCTCATCCTTTTCGCTACTCTCATAATGCTACTTACATGATACCATTTAATTCTACTGATTATCACAGTGCACATATTTTCTACAAGAATCACGCTTCAATAAATATTGAAACGCCTTGTTGAGTATTTCATTGGGTATTCATGAGAGTCCAAACAAAAGGGTTCTAGATCTGTTACCATGATTTCATTGGGAGAACAGGGTTGTTATGTTCTGAGGTTGCACACACATTTGTTACCCTGTAAGTTTAGGGGTCCAGATGGTGCACAGGTAACTAGCAAGGATATAGGCCAACATATCCTGAGGGTATGCAAGGAATCAGTCTAGCACAATCCTAACATTTATGTTGTCCAACAAATGCAGAGTTTTACCGGAGAGGTACAAGCCGAATGACAATACAGTGGATGGCCCCATCAAAAGTAGTCACTACCTGGCCAGCTTATTGTGATGCATGGTACTAGATGAATGCAGATTTCATGGGACATCCGGTGCTTAGGATAAGGTTCTGATTTTACGAGTCAGCACTGCAGAGGGGCAGAAAACAGGCCTGGTGTTGTCCATGCAGAAAGCATACAGGACTGAGGGTTTTGAAGAGTAACCTAGTTGCTATTTAGAAAATGAGACCTGCGAATGAAGCATTTGCCTAAATTATTTTGATAAATGCAGTGTAAGTTAGTAATGTTACCCTGGAGATGTACAACTATATTTAGCTTCCTGGCGGTTAACAGGGTTACAGCTGATTTATTCTGCTTAGGATTGCGGTTCTCTATGGCCAGCCTTTTGATGGCGGTATTCACAGATGGTGCTACCACATTAGCCTGCAGCAATTGCCATTGGGGTGCAGTAGCAAACAATGTGGATGGCGCCGAGAAGGACCCCATCATTTCTAATATGGTATGTATTGTGTTTTGACAAACTCTAAATCCACCTATGTGAGACACCTCTCTGCGTGCAGTGCTCCCCATCAACCACAGGAACTTTAGGGCCTTCTCTGGGGCTAAAAAGTGCTGTATATGTGGAACTGCAATGTAGCACAATGCAGGGACATTGAATATGTCAGGTCTGGCAAAATAGTTATATAGGTGGCTACTCAGGCACAGTAGCGTAAAAAAAACTTGAGGGGGCCCGCCTGCAAAGTTCACAGAGGGGGCTCCTCACACTCCGGACCCAGTCAGGAGCATTAAGGCAAGGTGCCCCACCTGCCATGCACAGAGATGGACGGGGCCCACTGCAGCCCTGGGGCCACCTCAGAGCTATTGTTACACCACTGCTCGGGCATCCAGGAGTTAGTAGCCCTGAATATTCCATGCCCTTCTGAGAAAATTACAGCCCCTCCTCTCCAGGTAAACATTTTGTTAAACTCCCTCTTGCACCTCTCACCTGAGAGCCCTCTATCCCCTCTCATTCAAACTCTTCTTCCCAGCACAGAGGCGGTGCATGATTTTGAGTATCAAGGCCCTCTGTGCTGAAAGGCCTTAAATCACTTCTGCTTGTCATCACGGCCGGGTTCATTTGAATAATTTCTATGTTTTTTGTCATTACCGATGTCATGTGTTCTGTGCAGGGCCCAATGTAGTTTTCCCTGTGTTAGCCTAACTGTGCATGACACAGGCTGCATTAGCTTTCCACACATTACTATATAAACATGCTTGCTTTTGTGCCGCACTGTATTTTCACATAGAACCTGCAGTTGTTTTCTCATTCTGTTCTTTCCTGGGATCAAGTCTGAACAGCAGACATGGTCAAAGAAAAATGTGCCTTGTTATTTTGTTCTGTTCAGGCACTCACACCTAGACACAACACAGAAATGCAGCTGTGGTTTATGAACATGTAAACCTTGTCATATATGTATTCACAGCAATGTAACAGAGAGAGAGAGAGAGATTTTCTGAGAGAAAATCATGGCTGTATCTGAGATGTAGAAGGTCCATCTGTGTATGCTAAGGTACAGGGTCCACTACTAATCCCAAAGATATTTGTTGTATAATCAGTTTTCCTCCTTAGAAGGGGAGGTAGGCTAGGCTAATCTGTCTTAGAATATGACAGGGCTTTTCAAAATATACGGTTTATTGACTAGGTTGATGGTATTTTTCCTGATTGTGTGTACTGCATTCTTGAGCATGATAGTTCAAATAAACATTTAAATCTTCCTTTGTGTCTCTGTCATATCTTATTGTGGACAAGTACTTGTGTGTGAGCAAAAAAGTGTATCCTGTTACGGTGATCCCTGAGAGGGTCGAGAGTGTTGTGTTCTGGGGTGTCAATTCACTTGTCTCTCTGGATATGGGTAGGAGGGAAAGTGAGACACTATAGCTAGTTAGACTCTGGCTCATGGTACTGAGGTGGTGTGGTGACTCAGTCCCTATCTAATGGAGTTCTATGGTCCCAAGCATAGTTCTGTTCCTGAGCAGAAGCCCCGCAACATGGCTCCGCCAACACTTGGTCTGGTACTTATTTGTGGAAAGACTGAGTAGCGCTTGTGCTTGTCTCCAATACCCTTGCACCGTTCTACTGAGATGATGGTCGTGCTTGGGATTTCTCCTCTGCAGTTTTTAGGAATCACCTAGTTCTGTTTGTTTTTCAAGCTTGAAAGTTAAAAGGATTATACCCTCTTTTGTTCTGCCTTTTTTAATCCTTTGCTTATTGACTAAGGCCATTGCAATTCGTGGCTAATTGCTGCCTAGCAGTTACTTAGGCTTTTCTGTTTTCAGTTTCATTTTTGGTCAATTCTGGTGGGGTTTTTTACGTGATTTCAATGCCTTAAAAAAACAGTGGTTATCAGTGGATGCACATTTTTGAACCATTAAAAACAACAAAAAGTGTTTTTCTGGTGTTTATTGAAATTTTTACTTTTATTATTGCTAGCTTTCTGCACTGATAGTGCATGGTATATAGACAGTGTACGTACAGTGTATATGAGTTCCAAATATGTTATGTTATGTTAATGAGTACTTATAGAGCGCACAGCTACTCAGGAAGAGTGTCCCGGCTCTAAGGACCTCAAGACAGGACTGTTGCTTTAGCTGAGAAAAGGGAAGAATTGAGGTTGTTGTCAAAATAACCAGGTTTTCAGCTGTTTCCTAAAGGTGAGTAACTCAGACACCTGTCTGAGAGATATCTGTAGGAGGTTCCACACATTGGTAGCCTGAACTTGGAAGGAGCGGCCACTAGTGCGGGTACAAAAATAAATTAGGAGTATTTGTAAAAATAAATTTTTACAAATCAAACTTGTTGTAGTAGACCATACAATACTTCTTCAGTGAGTCTTTGGTCATGCATGCTCGCTCTTTCCTTCCAATGTAAATTTATATCTGTGTAAAGGCCCTCTCAACATTGGCACTTGAGATGGGTAACGCCAAAACAACCAGTACACAATTTGCTAACTCTGGCTACTGACATAGCTTCCAGTGACAATACTGGCGCACCTGAATATTACGATTCCCTTTGACAGGTTCAGCAACATATACGTGGAACTATGCACAATGTTTTCCATGCTGGTGCACTTAGAAACAGGTTGGCAAAAAAGAAAGGAAAAAACACTGTAGACTGCATTGACTGCTCCGTGACAAAGCTGCTAAAACACAACCCACATAGTGTCATTGTTCGCGACCGTCCTTGCTTACTGTTGAGAAAATAATGGGAAAGACAACACTTTCATAGTCTTCATGATTTTACCAAAGCTTGTTTTAGATAATAGCCAAATAAAAGTTCCACAACGGAATGTGACTTTATATGACGAATTGCAATTACTATATATATATATATATATATATATATATATATATATATTATCTACTGGCGGTCGCCAGTAGATAGTTATAGTTAGGACCGTGTTTCCATAGGAAATCTCAAAATTCTATTTTGAATAACTTTGGCGCCGGTTGACGAATCTTCGCGAAAGTTTCAAAACTAATGGGGCACTCTGCTCAGCTCCTACCCTGAAAGTCTTGGGGGGATTCGTCAAGCGGGGGCCGAGAAAAAAGGGGGGTCCCAAAACACGTTTTCCCCATGCATTTTCCCATACGACCTTTAGTCGAAGGTACAGCCCGAACGGCTGAACAGAAATACTTGAAATTTGGTAGAGAGGTAGTCCTCAGGTCAGGGATGTGCCTTTTGCATATATGGAGTCAATCTGTTCAGTAGTTTCAGAGAAAATTGCAGTAAAAAGCACATACATATCTATAGTCGCGCACCGTGCGTGCACCCTTACGCGCGCGAGCGTAATTCTGATTGGTTGTTACATGTCAGTCAACGTTCAAATCGGTCGAAATCAGGAAGTGTCGGCCGCCATTTTGTTTGTTTTCAGTGCGAGAGTGGAAAAGGAAGGTGGCGAACGTGAAAAGGAGGCAGGGTAGAGAGTTCCTGACCCCCTAGCCTTGGTAAGGGGGTCCCTGAAGGATCCCGAGGGCAGAAAAAAACATTTAATTGTTTTTTTTCTTAAATCGCGGGGGTGCGTGCACCGTGCGCGCACGGTGAAAAACCATTAAAAAAAAAATGTAATACGTAGTTTATTGAAAAATAAATATATAAAAATAATAATAATACATACATAACTTAGCATTTAAAAAACCATACAAATTCAGTGAAAAAACCATAGGTTTCACACTCGTTATAGTTAGGAATTAGCATTTAAAAAACCTTGCAAATTCACTTAAAAAACCATAGGTTTCACACATGTTATAGTTAGGTGGATATTTCACTCGTAAAAAAACAATGAAATTCCCCCGTTATAGTTAGTTGAGATAACTATAACTCGCGCGACCGCCACTCTATCACAAGGATGATGTCATCAGTGATGTCATGAGTGATGCCACTGACCATGTCATGAATGATGTAATATGTGACGTCATGAGCAAAGGATTGCGGGCGCGCGAGTAATAGTTATCTCAACTAACTATAACGGGGGAATTTCATTGGATTTTTACGAGTGAAATATCCACCTAACTATAACATGTGTGAAACCTATGTTTTTTTAAGTGAATATATTTATTTTATTTATTTATTTATTTAAACTTCTAGAGCGCACAGCTACCCGCAGTGGGTTTCCCGGCGCTTAGGGGCAGACTGGAGAAGAAGAGAAATGTCAAGCTGATTTTACTGGGCTACAAATTACTGCTGGAAGAGCCAAGTTTTAAGTCCCTTGCGGAAACAAAAAAGATTGGTTTCTGTATTTAGGGTCACAGGAAGAGCATTCCAAAATCTAGGACCTAAATAGGCAAAGGAGCGGCCCCCCATCTTTACTAGCCTAAATCTGGGAACAGAAAAATCACCATGTACTGAAGATCTTAGACTTCGACTGGGTTTATAGGCCTGAATAAGGCCCTGGAGGTATTTTGGGGCTGAGCCGTGTTTGATTTTAAAAATGTGACACAGGGCTTTGAATTTAATTCTGTTTGAAATTTTAAGCCAATGAAGGTCACGAAGTGCTGTGGAAGCAGAAGTTCTCCTAGGAACATTGCAGAGCAGACGGGCAGCAGCGTTCTGCACAACCTGAAGTTTTTTTATAGTTTTTAAGTCGGCTCCAAGGTATAGGACGTTGCCATAGTCCAGGCGGGAAACAACCAACGCCTGGACTACGGTTCTTTGTGTGTGGAGGGGCAACATCCACAAAATCTTCTGAAGCCATCTCAAGGTGGCAAAACAGATAGAGGCCACCTTTACAGCCTGCTGTCTCATTGTAAGTTTCTCATCAATGATAAACCCGAGATTGCGAACTGCAGTTACTGGTTGCTGGGTCGGTCCCATATCATTTGGCCAATGGTGGGGGCCACAGAGATTCTTGTTCTTACCTAGTATCACTACCTCGGTTTTGTCACCGTTGAGCTTCAAAAAATTACTCTTCATCCATTTAGAGACACGGATCAGACCTTCTTTCAGAGCAGAGGTGTTGTTACACTCTTTGTTGGAGAGAGAAAAAATGATCTGGGAGTCGTCGGCGTAGAAATACAGTGTGAGACCAGCTTCCTCCACAATAGTAGCTAGGGGTCTTACATAAATGTTGAATAATAAGGGGCTGAGTATCGACCCCTGGGGAACACCATACGCCGAGGGATAAATTGTAGAAGAAGCAGAAGAAGAAAACACCTGAAAAGTGCGATCTTTTAGAAAAGAGGCTATCCAGGCTAGAGCCGCACCCTCCACTCCCAGGGACCAGAGAGTCGCGAGAAGGATGGAATGAGACACAGTGTCGAACGCCGCACTAAGATCGAGAAGGATCAAGGCTGATGTTTCACCGCGATCGACACTGTGACGCAGACTCTCGGTGACTCCTAGGAGGGTGGTTTCAATTGAGTGATGCGCTCTAAAGCCTGATTGGGACGGATGTAAAAAGCCTGGGCTCTCCACAAAATGTGTCAATTGTGTATTTATATGCCTTTCCAAGATCTTTGATAGAATGGGGAGCAGTGAAATTGGTCTGAAGTTAGACAAGTTGGTGATATCCGCTCCAGCCTTTTTTAATAGGGGAATTATCATTGCATGCTTCCACTCCTGTGGAACATATGACTCAAGTAATGAAGAGTTAAGAAGTTACATTAGCACTTGACGTGGGCTAAGTTCAAGTAGTTTTAAGATCTTAGCGGGTATTGGATCCTGTGGGGAGCCAGATTTGATGCTCTTTAGGCAGTAGGAAAAAGAGGCATCATCAAAAGGTACCCAGTTTGCAAGTTTTGTCCTTAAGAGGAGTGAAATATCTGGAGTAGGAATAGGGTCAGGCAGAGGCGTATCATTAGATGTAGAAATACTTAATGAGTCATAGATGCGCTCTACTTTAGATATGAAAAAATTCGCAACAGAATTGCATTGAGCCTCATCCAGTACGGGAGGGGCTGGTACCGTATCTGCTCCAGTTAATTTCTTAATTATATATATGATTGAGACCGGTTGAGACCTGTGCAATGCCCCAGGCCTCCTTCCCCACCCCAAGCCATGTCCTTGTAATTATCCGGTCAACTCTGTGTGGATCCTTAAAGTGGAGCATGAATAACAATGCAGCTAACCTGCTGGGTCTGAACTACTGCTTTCCAAACGCAGAACCTTTAAACTGTTGTACAACACTTTCACTTTGTGAAATCGAGCCATTGATTTGTGGCGCTTATCTGGCAGTTGGGAGCAGAGGCTCAACTAGAGCCAAATTTCAAGAGGAGCTATGAAAAATTTCAGGGTGGAGGGCTAATTCTTCCAGCAATAGGCAGAGTGGAGATGAAGTTTGAAAAAACAACAAAGTCTCGTTAACACTTAAATGGTCTTTTAAAGACCTGTGAAGTGCTCAGGTGCTGCTGCGATAAGCTTCAAAAACTCTCTGTGTGTCAGCCCAGGAAGCTGGCTCAGCCCGGACTGACACACAGGGCGAGGGGGGGGGGCTGAAGCCCTTCGAGCCCGATGGGCGTTGCGCGCCTGGTTGGGAGGGGTCACCTTATTCCAAGTGTGGCATTAGTCAACAGCAGAGGCATGCTGGGATTTGAACTTTTATGTTCTCGGATCAAAGTATGGGTCTGCGAGTCCCAGTATGCAAATCGTTGATTAAAAAACTCAGGACACGTTGGCCGCTTAGCAATGTGGCACACAGTTAGATAAACACTCAAGACTGTTTGGAAGATGGTAGAGGTGAGGTGGTGTGATTAAGAGGCGGGACTGAAGGGGGGGGCGCACCTTTACTGCCTTCTTTCTGAGTTTCTGTGCACTGCTGAATTCAGAAAGGAAAGTTGAATGTGGCGCTGCTGGGCTGTTTCCGATAATACATGCAAGGCACAAGAAATAGATCTATTAAACAGCCATAATGTAGCATTTGGGGCAATAGCATAGCAAATAAAATAACTAATTTGCTCAGGATCACACACCCTGTGCAAGTTTGTATCGGGAATTTGATCTTTTGACTTGACAGCCAGCATCCAAGCTCTCATACAATGCGCCCATGCTAGGGAAACAAACAATGCAAATCCCACAGAGAGTGCCAGTGCCAGACAGCTGCGGAGTTTCTGTTGCCCAACAACACTTCCCAGAGTGACCCTTTCGTAACTGATGAAATCAACTGAATGTGGGGGTGCTTGCATAAAGTCTAAATGCAATTTGGAGTGGTTTTGTACTGCTTTAGCTCTCTCAACTGGCCACACACTGCAACATGTGAAAAATCAGTGTCACTTGGTTTAAACCGGGTCAGCTGATTTTCAGCCGGTAGTGTACTGTCGGGCACATTCAGGTTTAACCGATTTCCCCGACAGCCTACAGTTGCCCAACACTTACTTCAGCAAGCTGTCCGTAATTCTGGGACTCCTGTAGTATTTGTGATTGAGGTGGGCACAGGGTACCGCTTTTAAGTTTTTTCTTCCTCGGTCACCTTCCCAGCTGTTACGTGAATGATGTCCCTGGCATTGTTTGTATGGGCCCCTTGAGTATTGATGGGGCCACCTGGCCTGCTTTTGCAGGCTTTACACTGTACCTGAATTTAGCTGGTCTAAGTTTGGTGGAGACACATGCGTTATATATAATCAGGTTGTTCTTTTGTATAGACACTTTATACAATTTGTTTATAGTGCCTTTCTGGCTGGCCCTGCTAGAGCTGGTGTGCCTGCATAAACAGAACATACGGTAGGACTTGTTATTAGTCCGGTCATGGTACATTCGGTTGTGGGCAAATGCCCACTTAATGGTGAAGGCATTCACTTTTGGACTGCCCCGAAAATTGACCAACATAATGATGTGTTTCCCCTTAAAGGGCCACAAGAAAAGCAGAATAAAAAAAAGGTTTGCTGATGGTCTGGTTCCCCCTTTAGCTGACTGCAAAACCTGGGGACCGTGTTTGCCATAGTGTATACTCTCTCTTATGGCACTCGCTCGATGGGGGTTCTACCAAATGTCCTCAAACAAATACAGAATGAACATGAGGCAGGTCCTGCCCTCGATTTGGGGATGAAAATTGTTGGAAGTTTTCTGGTTGTCTCCAAAATGATTCTTTCTAATATTAAAAGTGAAGCAGCTTTTTTGGCTATATACCAGCGACTTGCCACCGTAGCTATTGCAGACTTTTAGCGCGTTTTGCATATTACAATTTCACAGGTGCATACGTCCTTAGGATGTCATGGTTTGGGGACCAGACCTTCTGTTTCAACCCTTGTAAACCCAGCTTCTGACAAACATGTTTGCCATGCCCGTGATTTTCCAAAGAAAACATGGGATACATCTAAAGAAGTAGAACAAAAAGAAAGACCTTGTGGTGGTACGCCGCCCCCGAATACTCTGAACAGCGTTAGGATTTTCATGACCACTCTAATATTAAAACTTCTGAATGATTTCAGGTTCCTGATTTCTGTTCTCCTCATTTGTTTCAGAACTCGTCTGATCATCAATATGACAGAGGAGGACGATTCGATTGTAGACAAGGAGAGTATGTGCAACCTAAATGGGACACACAACACTCTTTTAAAGTGAAGATCAAGAAGGAGGATCAACCACCTCCTTATACGCCCACTTTTGAGAAAAAGAAAGTTGCAGCCTTAACAGATAATACCCCAGATGGTGAGAACCCTTCTCTTGGACAGGAGTCGAGCGGTGACTCTCCTCATCAGCGTGGCAGAAGTCCCCATAGTCCACGAGAGACCGTGGACACCCTGACAGACTCTATCACTTGGATATTAAGATTAAAGGTGACGTTAAATGCACCATTAAGACTATCTTTTAGGACAATTTTACTTCTTTGTATGATATTCTATTGGTGGAGGTTAATTAGCCTCCTCCTTTTATTCTTGCTTTGATTAATAATATTGTTTGTCAAAAATTTAAAACCATGCTTGATATTGCCAATGGTTTTTTCAGTCAAATTGTGTTCATTCTCCATGAGATTGACCCTGATGCTTTGTCCTGTGTGCGATGACATCTACTTAGCAGATGATGGATTGAATCCTCATTTAGCTAGAGTGGTTCGCATCATTTCACGGTTTGCTGAACTTGCATAAAAGTTCAATTTTCATCATTTAATGATAAATAGCATTGTTGCCGACAAAATGTTGCACAAATCAAGCATAAAATGCTTTGGGTTAAGGTGGCACATATAATTCATACATTGGGCTGTCAACATGTGGGAGCACATGCTGTAGGGAGTTCTTTGACTGATGAGGCAGTCCAATCTGCAGTATTCACATCTAAAATATCACCTAAAACTCGTATGGATAATGACATTTTGGCTGCCATACATTCTTTTAAGGCAGGTACCACCTTACCTAAAGGTTTTCCTAAAAATTATTCTTATTTTCTGAATAACCAAAAAGTTCCCTTTGTGACATTTCCTGGGGTTGGTGATCACTGTATCCCCAACTTTGACCGCAGACAGTCTTTAATAGCTGCTGTGCATGATGGTGTAGCTTCAGCACATGCGGGAGTGGTTGCCACTATTTCCCTTTTACAACAACGTTATTAGTGGAAAGGTTTATACCACCAAACCAGAAAATATTTTTATATTTTGACTATCGTCAACAGATTAAAAGTTCCACTGTGTCTCGTCCACCACTGACGCATTTGTTTATGTTAAATCAGCCTTTTGGCTGTGTTTATCTCTAGATCATTGCAATTTCCAACACTGCATTCATGTTTATTTTGGTTGCAGTTGATTCTTGTTCCAGGTTCCTCTGGGTATGATCACAGTTCTCGGCGGACTCTCGAACTGTTATTAAAGATTTGCAAGTCTTTTTCAGTACTTATGTCTATTGCGCATTCCACTCTGACCAAGGTCTGGCTTTCGTCTCTCAAACGTACCATGATTCATTGAAGTCCATGGGTGTGCAAGTGCATTTTTCTTCTCCATATAGGCCAAGGGCAATTCTGTTGTGAAGAGAATGAACCGTGACTTAAAGCAATCCGTAACGGTTAGAGTATTAGGTACAGGGCGTGGTTGGCTGAATCATCTCTATGGGGTTCAACAAGCATTAAATAATCTCCCTAAAAGATCTCTGGGTAGGTGGACCCCGTATGAAATGCTCTTTGGCATCAAGATGTATGTTTCAGATCTTGATGGTCCAGATGCTGTGGCAGAAGCCGCAACCTTTGACGTAGATAACCACTGTGCTGTCTTGCAGGATCTACAAAAGTACCATGACACTCTGGCTTGCACATATTTACATCCAGCTCTATAATTGAGTGTTGATACTCAAATTCCAGTTTCTTGTTGGTTTCCCAAGGTTGGAGGCAGCGTTCATTAAAAATCGGCCCTCAAAATTAATTTGGACCAATGTACCATGCTCCTATTCCAGTCCTTGGTATCCAGAGTACACAAACTGGGATTTTGCCACCACTTTCAGGACATAAAGATAGTCTCTTTGTTTCATTTGAAAATGTCAAGCTACACTATATGGCCAATACTCCATAGTATGCCCAGGAGTGGTCCCTCATAAGACTTTCATTTGCAGCCAGTGAGCTCCACTATTGCTGCTTCTCCACAGATGCTGGGGGGTAGTCGAGACCTCCGTTGACTTGATACCTGTTTCTAATTTTCCATCTTCTTTAATGGATGTCGTTTATAATGATCTGCCTTTGGATACCCCTTCTGAGTTAGATTTTTCAAATCCTACTGCTGACTCGCAGTCTCCTCTTTTCTATTTGAGTTCCTACGTGTACAATATGGATCAAGACTGTTTCTAATCTGACATATCTTCTGTGTCTTCAGATCTACATTTACCTCCAGTGTGGATTTGTTTTTATTTCTTGGTTTAAACACACTTATCTAGTACCTCCTTGGATATACATTTGGATCATCTTTTATTTGGTTCTTTTAGTAATGTGGATTGGATTTGTGACTGTTCTTTTCTCTTCTAATTAACGGCCATTATCTTCCAGAATGTTCTGCAATGGAACTGGTTGACGGGGTGCTGGCTCCACATTCTTCTTCGCATAAAATGAAACTAGACTTATCCCTTTTTAACATTTCAGCCATTCCGGTGACTGATGGAATTGTTTGGGATAAAGTTTCTTTAGCTATATTTGGTCCTACAGAGACCCTGCAGATTCCATATGTGTTCAAAGTTTCTATGGGAGATGTAATAGTACCAGGGTTACAATCACATGATTGGAATTCTACCACTGTGAATTAAATGCTTTCTGAATTAGAATATTCCACTGTGTTTGAATCGGATGATTTATACCATAATTCCGCCAATTACACTGAGATATTCTGCTACCATCATTATGGACATGATTTTTTACAGAAGGCAGGTGGGCAGTGTCCCCATTATAAGTATACTCAGTAGGAACATCGTTTAACTCTGCCACAGGGATGTTCACAAACACAGACAGATAAATACACTTATTTTACAAGTTATGATATTTCAGGCCCAATGTCATACTATTTTAAATTGGCTCCAACCAGTCGAAAAAGGATATGCTTACTCAGACCATGCTGACCCTTAAGGGTTATGATTATTGAAAAGACAAAATTGACCTGAAATCAATTTGGGGTACAAAATCCTGGCAGGTCCAGGGCACAGAAACTTTATGTCGACCCTGTCTGATTCCCACACAAATTATCTTCCTAAACTAAATGGTCCAACAAACTACTTGTCTGGTAATCGTTAAAATTAAAGAACTGAATGCCCCGACAATTCCTTCAATTGCCTGCTTTGATATTTGGCAATCTTACACAAATTATACAGAAGGTCAGTTAAATAGTATGATACAAAATGATACATTTAATTAGTCATTTTTTTTATCCTGGTAGGTGGTTCTTTTGACCAGTAGACACGAGTGGTTGTCATGCTTGTTTTCTTAACTCCGCCCCTGGTTTTAAATCAAGTAGAACAGATCCACTGTACTCACAGTCAACCCTTTCTAACATTTTTACCATCTATTCTGGTGGGAAGGTTATGCCAGCAATGGTTGGAACATTCTACATTGTCTGCAGTGAAACAATATCTTTCTCTTCTGTCCGAAGACATGATTCTTTCAGATTTCTTTGTTAGGTCCCAAGTCCGCTCGTTCTAAAAGATTCCTATATGCAGCTCACCATGAAATATGGAAATTATCACAAATTGAAGCTGCTATGCGTTTGAGACAGATTGATCAAGATAATTTAGATAAAGTAATTGCTGTAGTAGACAATAGTATCAATACATTCTCATCCCGTATTTATAATTTGAACAGCATTGTGTCATCTGTCATTGTTTTTTTTTTTTTTTTTTTTTTTTTTTGAAACCGTTTATTGCATCCATAAAAAGGTTACAGGTATGGGCCTACAACCGCACGGCCGGCCGCTAAAGCATCACAAATATAGTACATACAGACAGTAAAGGTCTCTCAGCGGTGTACAGTAGAAACACAGGAGTAATCAACGGTGCAGGCCTCACGGCGTCCTGCCACAGAGTACGGTTTCATTTTAAGGACTAACAACATCAACAAAAAACCACAACCGCAAGGCAACCCGAGATTCAAGATGACAACACTTGCTCCATAGTGGGGGATCCAGACTGGCAGGAAAGATCTGAAGAGGGGGATGGGAGGAGATCAAGGACTGGGGGGCCGCGTGCCCGCGGCCGAGCAAGAGGGTCCAGCTAGGGAGACGGAGCAGGCGAGGCAGCCGGCAGCTGTGGTGGCTCACAAATGCCCCCACGGTAGGCGTTCCAGGGGCCCCAGATTTTCACCCACGCCCCAGGCTTACCCCTCGCCACATACACCACCCTTTCACGGAACATACACCAATCCATGTGCTCTTTCCAGGCCGACACCGCAGGGGGCCTCTGGGATCCCCACAATTGAGCAATATCACGTTTCGCTATCATGTATCCCAGAGTCACCCACCGCGTCTGCGGAACCGAGTAGTCATTCGGTTCCCATACATTCAACAAGCACCTCCTCGCTTCGGGCAGCAGCGCTACACGCGTGACCACACGCAGGACCTCATGCACACCACGCCAGAATCGCTCCACCTTCGGGCACTCCCACAGTATATGCATAAAAGTCGCCAACGCACCGCATCCACGCTTACACAGTCCGTCCATGGCAAAACCCATACGTAGAAGCCTCGGCCCCGTCACGTAGACCCGGTGAAGAATCTTGAGCTGGACGAAACGAAGGCGAGCCGGGATGGCCACCTCTTTCGGAGAGGCCACCGCGGACATCCAATCCTCGTCGTCCAGCTCCAGCCCGTCGGCCACCCAAGCCTCGCGTAGACTAGTTAACAGGCACGATCTATCATTAATCAGCTTCTTGTATATGAGGGAGATCGTGCTGTCCGGGACATGGCCATCCAGCACTCTGTCCTCCAGGGGGGAAGACTCCGGAATGGATGCAACATCCGGGAAGACGGAGCCCAGCGCATGGCGGACCTGCAGGTACCGAAAGTACTCACTGCCCTGCAGCTGGAACTCCGCCTGCAGCGTCTCAAAAGTTTTGAATCCCCCCCTCGTCCAAAGATCCCCCACTGTGCTGATTCCGATCGTGTCCCACTTCTCGAAGCCCTTCGATGTCCACAGGGAGCCCAGTCTCTCAGAGGCATACAGTGGAGACGCCCGGGTCAAACGGTCCTTCCACCCCATAGCTGCATTAGCCGCGTGCCAAACCCGCACCATTACACGCGTCGGTCCCGTCAGACGGGAGTCAGGCGCACCAGAGTACAGCGCTCGATTGTAATCGCCACCGGGCAGGAGCATCTTGTCCATCTCGAATGCCGGGTTCAGGGCGGGCCCGTAAAGGCCATGATTAATTGCAGCTAGCTGGGAGGCCCAGTAATACCGTTTAATGTCCGGGAGGGCGACCCCTCCATCGTACCACGGGAGCGTCAGTTTAGCCAGAGCAATACGCGGCCTCCCGTCCCAGAACAGGCGCCGCTGAAGGCCCTCCACCTCACGAAAGTAGCGTGCCGGGACCATATCCATAGTGTTCTGGAGGGCGTAGAGGAAGCGCGGCAAGGACATCATTTTAAACAAGGCCGCTCGACCGAGCGGCGAGAGCGGGAGACGCCGCCAGCGCACCACATCCTCCTTCAAACGCTGGAGAGGGGGCAGCAGATTCCGCTCATAGCGGGCCTCCGGGTCAAGAGTGATATATATACCCAAGTACCGGAAACCCTGGGAGGCAATCTGGATCGGGCAGTCCCGCGGCAGGACCGGAGCCTCCCCGGAAAGCACGTAGACGCAGGATTTCGCCCAGTTAATGACTAGGCCTGAGTTGCGACCGAAGGAGCGCAGAACATCAACTAGGACGATCAGGGACTTGCGCGGGGAGGCGAGATACAAAAGGATATCGTCCGCGTAGAGGGACACGCGGTCCTCGTGCTCGGGGGTCCAGCGGAGACCACGGATGGAAGGGTGCCACCGCAGCCACTCCGCCAGGGGCTCCAGGGCCAGGGCGAACAGAAGAGGCGACAGGGGACAACCCTGTCGCGTGCCCCGCCCCAGCGCGAACGGGGTCGACACACGCCCGTTCACCACCACCTGCGCCATCGGGCCCGAATATAGTAATTTGACCCAGCTGATGAAACCTGGGCCGAACCCAAACTTCGCGAGCATCGCCCAGAGATATGGCCATTCGAGCGTATCAAACGCCATGGTGGCGTCCAAGGACGCCAAGATGGCTGGCTCCCGCACAAATGGGACACGCGCGAGCACGCCGTGCAAGCGCCGTAGATTAAGAGCCGTATTGCGGTGTGGGATAAAGCCCGATTGGTCTTGATGGACCAAATCGCCCACCACGCCAACCAACCGGTTAGCCAACACCTTGGCGAGGATTTTGGGCTCCGCGTTCAAAAGCGAAATCGGCCGATAGGATGTGACCCGTTCACGGGGCTTCCCCTCCTTGTGGATTACCACAATTGTGGCCAGACGCTGGTCCGGCGGGAGGGAGCCCTGCGAGTGGGCCGCGAGGAACATCGCTCGCAGGTGGGGTGCCAGCACATCCGGGCGTAACTTATATAGCTCAATGGGAATGCCATTGGGGCCCATGGCCTTGCCGGATGAAATCGAGCGAATAGCCGAGGCAATTTCGTCCGAGGTGGGAGGGACGTCTAGCGAATCTCTATCTTCCGCCGTAAGGGAGGGGAGTGCAATATCCCGAAGCAGGGCACGGGAGTCCGCCTCCGAACAGGGAGAAGCAGGGGAGTAGACTCCGCGGAAATAATCCGCGAAACAGGAGACAATGGCTTCCGGCTCCGTGGCACACGCACCATCCACACTCTCAATCAAAGGCACCACTCGGCTCGCTCTCTCTCTCCTATCCAACCACGCAATCAATTTACCGGCCTTATCACCCACATCATACAAGCGCCCCTGCTGCTCTCTACCAAGGCCCCTGGCCGCCTCCGTGACGAGGGCCCGGTAGGCCGCCTGCTTTAACTGCAGAACATGTAACTTGGCGTCTGTTACCCCGTTCCCCAGGTCACCCTCCAATTCCGCAATCTCGGCCTCCAACCGGGTCACCTCCTCCCGCTCACGCCGCCGGGCACTGGCAATAAAGGAGAGGGCCTCCCCTCTAAGAACCACTTTGAAAGCCTCCCATAGGGAGATGGCAGATGGGACCGACCCCACATTCTCCTCAAAATAGCGCTGCAAGGATGTGACCAAGTCGGCACGAATGGTGGGGTCGCGCAGATACCAGGCGTTAATCGGGGCCACCCTGCCATCCCCCCTCGGGAAGACATCGAAATGCAACAACAATGGGGAGTGGTCTGAAATACCCCGTGCCAGATGGCGCACCTCTCCCACCCTCCCCGCATGGGCCGCTGGGACAAGGATGTAATCAAGCCGCGAAAGACTACCATGGGCCCCCGAGTGGAAGGTGTATTGTTGCAATACGGGATGCTTTAAGCGCCAACAATCCACCAGGCCCAGTGTGTCTAAAAGGCCAGGCAGCCACGCCTGTGCCCGGGGGAGGTCCCTAGGGGGATAGCGATCCATAGATCCAGAAACAACCGCATTAAAGTCCCCTCCAACCACCAATAGGCCACTCGGAAGTTCCAGAAGGAGGCGCCCCAGGTCCGCAAATGTAGTGGCCTGTAGCCCAGGCGGGACGTACACCGACACAAAACTGAACACTCTACCCTCCATACGTCCCGCCAGAGCAGTGTAACGTCCCCTCTCATCGTGGTGCACCTCATCAATCTCCAACGGGAGCGAGTTCCTAACCATAATACCCACCCCCCGCGAGCCTGAGGTGAAGCCAGAGTGGGCCGCCAAACGATATCCCCTCCGATTCATTGCATGAAAGGTGTTACCTATAAGGTGCGTCTCTTGCAGAAAGACAACATCTGGGGAAATACGTTTTAAATACTGCAGGACCACACCACGCTTAATCCTATCCCCCAGGCCGTTAACATTCCATGACAACACAGTCAAGTCCCTACCCCCCATCGTACGTCGAAACAATCGGTCGTCCCCCACCGAGCAGTCTAAAGACAACAAAACAGTCGCAGGATTGCCTTGCGGTACAAACAAACAACACACCCCCCCCACCCCCCGGTCCCAACAAAACTCCCCCCTCCCTGCACCCCTGCATGAGCCCAGACAGCCCCCCCAAAGTGCAGTGTGCCTGTCGCCCCATAGCTAAATACTAATTAGTCCCCCAGAGGAGGAGGGAAGCCCCCAGCAGACCCCACATGACCTCCATGGGAGGGGAACCTACAGAAGCAGTATGTGGTGAAGGAACAATGTCCCGAGTAAGGCAATACAGTCACCCCTCAATTCTGAACCAGCGGGCCCCCCTCGCCAGCTGCGCTCCCCCCACCCCCTCGGCCCCGATCCCCAGGCAAGGTGTCCAACCAGTCCCCAGCCGCCTCGGGCCGGTCGAAGAAGTGCGTGCGACCATCCACCTCCACCCGCAGCTTAGCCGGGAAGAGCATTGAGTACTTAAGATTTAGGTCCCTTAAACGACGTTTGATGCCAATAAAGCTCTGCCGCTGCTTCTGGACTGCCGGGGTAAAGTCTGGGTAGAAGTTTACGTCCATGTTGTCCAACCTGACCGGTCCCTGTTGCCTGGAGGTCTGGAGGATGGCATCTCGGTCCCGAAAATTAAAGATTCGGGCAATAAGGGGCCGCGGCGGGGCACCGGTCTTAGGGCGGCCCCCGGGGACCCGGTGGGCACGTTCCACCGCAAAAAACTTACTCAGCCCCCGGGGCTGGAGATGGGTCAGGATCAAGTCTTCCACGAAGAGATCCGCCGCCTCCGCCTCACGTCCCTCCGGCACACCAATAATGCGGATATTATTCCTCCGGGCGCGACCCTCGGAATCCTCCAGTCGCCGGTCCATCAGGGCGCTCGCCTGGCCAAGCCGGCGCACCTCCTTCTGGAGGGCCACCACGTCAGTCGTGAGGCTCGTTGTGGTGTGGGTCAGGGAATCGACTCGGTCGTTCGTCTTTGACAAGTCCGCCCTCACAAGGCCCACATCCACCAGGACCGAGTCAATTTTTTGCGACAAGGTATCAAAACGCTGGTCCACTGAGGCCTTCAGTTCAGCGATGGCGCCCATGACGTCCCGGAGGGTTAGATCCACTGGATGGGCAGGTGTCTCCGTCGGTCCCACCGGGGATGACCGCGTTGTCTCCGGAGAACCCCTTTGGAGCGTGTAGCGGTCCATACTATTGGCCTGGTGCGCCGTGCCACGGCGGGTCGTCTTCACCTTCGCCCGGTCGCCATCTTGTTTGGTGGCCATGCTGGCCCTTCCACCGTCGCGCCAAGATCTCCAAACGGGCCGTCACACCAGATCACGGGTGTCAAGGGGGCGACCACAGAGCCGCGGGTCGACCCACCGCCGGCGGGCCAGCTGGGTACCTGGACAAGGCCACACCACCGCACCCCGCTCCGCAGCCCGACCTCGCCAGAGAGCAAGGAGGGCGCAAAAGCGAAAGTGAAAGTGCGGGGTGCGCGAGTCGCCCAGCCCCGCTCGCCGCTGTTATTCACCTTGTCCCCGGATCGCGCCACTACTCCAATCCGGGGGGCCGGCGAGGAGAAGGCCGCAACCTTCAGTCGATGTTCCCACCGGTGTTCGGGGTCCGATTCGAGCCCAAAAAACGGGTAGTGCCTCAGCTCGGGTTCCCCGACACAGTCCCCTTAACAAGGACAGGATATTTCCAGGATTTATTCAGGAGGTCGCGGAGGTCCTCGGGAGCCTCGCACCTACGCGGCCATCTTGGTTGCGCGCTAGGCTCCTCCCCTCATCTGTCATTGTTATTGTACAGAATGATAAGTCGACATTGTATCATAGTCAGAGTCAGCTCACATCCATTATGCAATTTAGTTGGACTCTTCCAACACTCAAAAATGGATGCGTTCCTTGTCATTAACTGAACTGTACTGCTTTGTTTCTACCTTTCAATTTTACACACAAACAGCGATCAATGGCAGTGAAAGATGCAACAGATACCATGCTACATTTATAGAAATTTTAAAAAAATCCCAGTCACTGTAGCTGAAACGCCTTCAGCGATGTGATTAATACACAAGGTTATCTCATTGCCCAAATTTACATTTCAGTTTAAAGCTTGAATGAAACATTTTCCGATAGGTAGCTATGAACCCCATGGAAACAGCTACATCCATGAGTTATGGTCCCTGCTATTTACCCATTGCTGTGAATGTGCTGATAGAGAAGTTTTTCTTATGGGAGAGGAGTGTGACTCCACAGCCGGTCATTCACTTGTTTGTCACACTTTAAAATCTACTGCGCTTGTAATGCTTTGGCGTCTAATTTGGCTTGTTATTTAAAAGGAACTCCAGTTCCAGCACTGCTTCCCTTCCCTAGATTACTGTATTTTCAAATGGAAGCTATCTCATGCTTATCAATCAAGACTGTTGCGATGGGAGTCCCCTATATTGTGTCTGTTCCCAGTTAGTCACTTGTTGCAACAGAGGCCTATTTCCCCCTACAAATGCGACAGTAGATAGCTCATTTTAGCCTTCCATTCCAACTTTGCAAGCAGATCTCAACAAGCTAAACAGACTCATTATTGTTCCAACAAGAGGTGGCTCTTACATCTGCCGGCGAGACCTTTGTATTGCAGGTGACTAGAACTACTGTTGAAATACATTCCTTGTTGAATGCAAATATTACACTGCATTTCAGTGAATTGATACAGCAAATATTTAATGCCTCTGATACCGTGGGTGTAGCCCATTTTTTTTAACTTGTAGGCTCTGTCCTCGTCAGTTCTTTCCAAACTATCTTTGGATTAATTCCGGCTTTTATACACTCTATTTTCCCCAGCGTTTTCAGTGGGTTCCCGGTACATCTGTTTCTCACTTGTGGCATTCTCATCCTGTTGCTGCTGCTCTATAATGGATGTTCCTTTTTCAGCCACCCCGGACATAGCATCTCTCCAGCGCTACCGTGGGAGTATGCTTCAGCTCTTTGGCATGATTCCACGGCAGCCGTTGGATGTGGATTGGTGTTTAACCTTCCGCCATGCTTACTTCACCTGTGTGCAACCTGTATTCCACTGTATCTGGTGCCCCTTTTAATGGGCACTAGACATATGCCTGGCTCTACAGACACCCACTGCCCTAGATCTTGAACTGTTGATGAGTTCCTTAGTGGCACATTATCAGGACTGTTCCTCAGGTTTGCGCCCTCTACTGAATCCGAGTCTGGAGCAAATGGCCAACGGGAGCTCCTGTGCATCGGCACCGCGATTGCTAGGTCAGAGTTTCGTTGAAGGCAACACAGGTTGCCCCGTGACAGTATCTGCATCTGTGGGAGCTAAAGATCATGCCTTTTCTTTGTAACTTATGAACTGGACCGCAGACCTGTCTATCTAAATGGAGTCTGACCCAATTATGGAGTCCTTTGCTTCTACAATGGCTTATTACATACTGGATTCCTCCACCGCACGCTATTTGGATATTTTTTTCTCTTTTTCCAAATTGTCATTTGTTGGATCCTCAAAATTGTTGAATTCTTAGTGATGGCTTAGAGTATGTTTCTCTTCATTTTTCTGTTATCCTTTTGCGTGCTTCCTTCCTGACCAAGGGGAGGATGTCATGTGTTTTGTACAGGGCCCATTGTAGTTTTCCCAATGTTACCCTAACTTTGCACGCTTTTGTGCCACATTATATTTTCACCCAGAACCTGCAGTTGGTATCTCATTATGTTCTTTCCTGGGATTTCGTCTGAACAGCAGACATGGTCAAACAACAATGTCCCTTGTTATTTTGTTCTGGTCAGGCACAAGCAGCTAGACATAACAGAGAAAAACAGCTGTTGTTTATGAACAAGTAAACCTTGTCATATAGATATGCACAGCAATGTAACAGAAAGAGAGAGATTTTCTAAGAGAAGATCACAGCTGTATCTGAGATGTAGAATGTTCATCTGTGTATGCTAAGGTATGGGGTCCGCTACTAATCCCAGATATCTTTGCTGTATAATCAGTTTGCTTCGATAGAAGAAGAGGAGGGGTTAGGCTAATATGACAGCGCTTTTCATAATATACGGTTTACTGACTATGCTGATGGTATTTATGCTAGGCAGTTGTTTTCTGATTGTGGCACATATACTGCTTTCTAGAGCACAATAGTTTAAATAAACATTTAAAACTTCCTTCATGTCTCTGTCATGTCTGATTGTGGAAAGGTATGAGTGTATGAGTGAAAAGGTGGATCCTGTTACCGTGATCCCTGAAAGGGTTGAGAGGTTTGTGTTATGGGGTTTCAATTCACTTGTCTGTCTGGATATGGGTAGGAGGGCAAGTGAGACATTATAGCTAGTTGAACTCGGGCTCATGGTACTGATTTCAAACCGTGGACCTAGATAAAGCTCGCTCACAATCTTTTTCCCTGCCATGTGGAGTACCACAGGGGTCTTCCCTCAGTCCCACGCTTTTTAATGTCTATGTGACACCCTTGGCTGCACTAATCAGATCTTTTGGATTCCAGCTGACATCCTGCGCAGACGACATGCAAATAGTGATGTCACTACGACCTGGACAAGAGGCTGAGAAAGGGAAAAAGTTCCATGACTGCATGAAAGCGATCAGGTTGTGGATGACCATAAACTGTTTGAAGCTTAATTCAAGCAAAACTGAGGTCCTCTTTTTTGGAAGCAATGCCAAATTTTGAACACCAGATTGGTGGCCAGAAGAACTAGGGATGCTCCCGGAGCCAACTAGGAAAGTAAAAAACCTAGGAGTCTTAATTGACAACAAATTGACATTCGAAGACCAGGTAAATGAGGTTACCTCTACAAGTTTCCATCTTCTTAGAATGATAAGGAAAATTATGTCCTTCTTACCGACAGACAGCCACAAGGTAGTGATAACATCCTTGATCTTATCGCGTGTGGACTATTGCAATAGTCTATACCTAAACATCCATAAGAAACATCTGAAAAGGCTTCAACTTGTGCAAAAAGCAGCAGCAAGACTTTTGACTGGAACACCATATTTGTCTGAGTCAAAAAAGGAATAAAACAGCTGCATTGGCTCCCAGTCAAACAGAGGATTCAATTCAAATCCTTATGCACATTCTTAAAGGCCCTCCATGGAGGGCCTTGAAGACTCCAAAACACCTAAAACAGTGTTTTAAATGGTATGTTCCAAGGAGAGCACTCGGATTGGCCGGAGTAAGATATATGGTCGTACACCCTTTTAAAAAAGCCAACTTGGGGGTAGAAGTTTCACTACATGCGCCGCCAGGGCCTGGAATGAGCTTCCATTCCACCTTAGGAACACCACAGAGCTGATGACATTCAGGAAGGAACTTAATACCTGGCTCTTTATTTCTTAGGTCAACACACACCTTGTCAACCGGAAGGCAGCACTCAGCGCCAGGACACCTTCGGGTGAACTGTCGCGCTCAAGAACTACAATTAACATAACGCGGTATAGTGACTCAGTCCCTATCTACTGATGTCGTACGAGCCCTGCAAGCCAGCGTCAGCACAAGTCGTGCTCAGCCCGCAAAGGAGGCGAGACGTTAACGGTGGCAAGGCAAAGCCGAAATACGGACACACTTTAAGGTAACAAAAACCTTGAGATATTGCTAGCTATCATATTTATGAAGACAGTTGAATTCCAAATTTTAGAACTGGGAATCACCAGCTCTCACTACGACTAGGTCCTGAAGAATGCCCCACGACCCCCTCCTGGGGCACTAGATGGGCAGAAACATGTCGACCTTTTTTGATATGGACACATAATGTGCTTTGGTTACATTATTTAACCTATAGCACCACTTTTTCTTATTTTTAATAGTCTCCCCACACACCCAACAGATTAAATATTGTTCTTTGAGGGCAGTGTGGGAAAGACACTTTTAACGCCACTATCACTATTTTGCACCAATATTACTGATCACTACTAAGAAGTAGTGGTTCCCTCCAGGTGGAGGCGGCATTGAACACAAGACACCCAATGATAATGCTGACACGTATTCTGAAGGCGGAGAATCAAGATAAACCGCCCACACCACCTTAAAATACGTGATTGAGGGTTCTCATAATACCTATTCAGGTGTTAAAGGTTCAAACAAAGTTTTTAGAACCCCTACTTCTAGTTACAAGTGATCCATTCCCCTTTTTGATTCATGAGATAAGCTAAGGAAGAAGAATGGATGACTATTTCTTCTAGCTCCCTCTCTTGATTGGATGATATTCAAAACTTTTACATTTCTCCCGAAAGATGTCACTCATGCATTCCAAACTGATTGCTTGCCACAAACGTGCATGCCATTGTGTCATGGCCGGAGCCTCTTTCTTCTTCCAAGCAGCGGGTGTTGCCGTTTTAGCCAACCCTAGACAGTGCGACATAATGGCTTGGTCGGCTGTTGTTTGGTATTTCAAGCAAGGGTCTCGGAGGCCAAGGAGGATAAAATCAGGGGTGTCTGGAATAGAGTACCCCAGTATCTCCTTAATTTGGCCTAGGATTTCTGACCAGAAGGTCCGGATTGTTGGACAGTCTCACCATGTGTGGAGAAAGTCTCCCAAAAAGCCACACCCTCTCCAGCATAGATCTGATGTGTTAGGGAATATCTTGTTTAGTTTGGTAGGGTATAGGTCCCAGTCATAGAGTATCTTATAGTGGGCTTCACGCTGCTCTAGGGAGTAATTATGTCACATAATGTCTTTCCATAAGGCCTTCCATTGTGTGTCTGTAATATCATGTCCTAGTGAGCATTCCCAGAATTCGAGGTGACGTGGGTGCCTCAAGGGTAGTGTGTGCAACAGGAGAGAATAGAGGAAGGAAATGGCTCCTTTTACGGACCGGGCCACCTTCACGTAGTGTTCTAGTGTCGTAAGATCATGTGTCGCCCCCTCTCTAATCTCCATTTGCAGGACCCAGTGACGTAATTGGAGAAAGTGTAAATATTCTGCGTTTGGAAGGTGGAAATCTCTTTGGCAGTGTTCAAAAGTTAATATATCCCAATTGTGGAAAATGTCAGATAGTGTGAGGCATCCCCCAAACTTCCATGCGTCAAAGGGCCCCGGCTGTAGTGCTGGTGGGAAAGCTCAGTTGTGGTTTATGGGGGTAAATGGTGAGGAAAACACCGTCCATTCCATCTGTTGCAGCACATCATCCCAAGTTTAAAGGGTGGTTCTAGTTGGGATGCTTATGTAAGCATTAACGGGTCTGTCTGCCTTCGGTTTCCACAGTACATCCTATATCACTCTTCCTGTGATTGCCTGGTCCATATGTAGCCAATGTTTACCTGAGTCATGTTGGGACTATTTTACTATTCTCAAAGTTGTGCCACCCTATATTAGAGAGTCAGGTCAGGCAGTGCCAATCCCCATTCATCAGAGGGTTTTCGTAAGAGGTTGGAAGGGAGCCTCAGTCTTTTATTTTGCCAAATAAATTTCTTGAGGAGTGTGTGGACTCCCTTTAAATAATCTCTGTCCAAGTTGATGGGTAAACTCTGAAAGAGGTGCACAAACTTCGGGGGAACTACCATCTTAATGGCATGTATTCTGCCAATCCAGGACAAGTATAGTGATGCCCAATGTTTAAGAACAGCTTGCAGCTGGCGTAAGAGAGGAGGGTAGTTAGCTGCAAATAGCCCTGAGATTCTGGGGGTTGATATTGTATCTAGATATGTTAATTCTTTCTTGGCCCACTGGAATGGGGTTGTATCCACTAGGACGCCCATGTCTGCTTCCACTAAAGTCAATTTAAGGAGCAAGAATTTGGGTAGGTTAATGTGGAGCCCAGCCACTTCTCCAAAGCGTCTCAGCTCCTCCTGAAGTGTTGTCAGGGTTCATTGTGGATCGGAAAGTGTCAATAGGATGACATCAGTGAACAGAGAGATCTTGTGCTCGTTGGGTCCAAAATCAATACCCCTGATCATCGGGCTCTTTGCAGCTGGGGTTCAATGCTAAGCGCAAAGAGGATTGGGGATAATGGGCATCCCTGTCTCGTCCCCCTCCCCAGTAAGAATGGATCCGAGCTTACCCTGTTAACTAGAATTCTGGCGCTTGGGGCCGCAAAGTTAACCGTTATCATGTTTATAAATGTTTCACAGAAACCAAACCTCTGGAGGGCGTTAAAGAGGAAGGACCAATCGACACGATCAAACGCCTTATAGGTGCCTAAGCAGAGCAGCACTGCAGGGATCTGCTTTTTAGTCGTTTTTTCCATTAAGTGTATTACTCTGCGCACATTATCATGTGTTAGCCTGCCTTTGAAGAAGCCGGATTGGTCCGGGTGTATCAGTCTCGGCATCAGATTCTCTAAACGTGTGGCCAGAATTTCGAAGTACAGCTTGGCGTCTAGGTTGAGAAGTGCTATGGGGCGATAAGAACTGCGTTGCTGTGGATCCCTGGTTTGGCGATCACTGTGATGAGTGCCTCCCACATGGTGTGTGTCATCCGCAATGTGATTAAAAAGGCTGGTCAGTTGGGAGGGTTCATTCTGCGAGGAAAGTTTTGTAGAATTGGGTTGCCAGGCTTCTTGGCCCAGAGTTTTGTGCAGCTTTAGACCCCCGAGTGCCTGATGTACCTCCTCTTCTGTTATGGGTTCTCCCATTTGTTCGTTCTGAGTTGGGGTGACTTATGAAAGCTCTACAGCGCTAAAGTAATCTGATTGCGCCTGTGCGTTGGGTTGGTCAGCTGGATATAATGTGCTGTAGAAGGAGAAACCAATACTGGCGGGAATTAATTTCCCTGCCCCTACTGATCCTATACCTATTTTCAACTTATCTCATACCCCTATTGACAAACAGGCTCTTGATGTACTATCAGGAGGATTATCCTTCGTACCTAGCACTGGGCTGAATAAATTCGAGCTTCATCGGGATGTGCAGTCATTCTTCAGGAAGATCCGACTTAAAAAATTCTTTGAACACCACAGTCCTCCTCAAATCATTAATAGGTCTGGACTACATGCAGACTCTATTTTCACTCCCACACTTGATGAGGTAGGTCCTGAAGTTGGATCTTTGAAAGAATTGTCACGTCTAAAATTAACGACATGATTAAGTTTGTGCCCAAACCGACACTTAAGAACCTCTCAACTAATAAGGCGATTACCATTAAACCTTGTGACAAAGGTGGGGGCATAGTAGCTCTCAATAGCTCCGACTATAGAGAACAAATTGAAAACATGCTCAGTGTCCCTGAACACTACTTAAAGATTTGTTCTTATCCCAGTAAAAGAATCAAAGAAGATATTCTATGCATTACGCTGGGAGCCCTGGATAGAGGCTTTATCTGCCAATATGAATTTGACTATCTGAATCGACCATACTTTAGCATCCCTATGCTATATGGGGTACCTAAAACACACAAAAGTACCACACAACCACCCTTTAGACGTATAGTTTCCACCATAGGATCTATTACTTGTCCAAATATGTGGACAAGTTCCTTATGCCTGTGGCTAGTGGGCTCCGGGGATATATCAAAGACACTGGCCATCTTATCAATTTGATTGAAGGATTATCGTTCAACATCCACACAGACATCTTGGTCTCCATGGATGTGGAGGCATTATATACTCCGTCTGTGAACTTGGCTGGTGCTGCTGCCCATTGGAGGGATTCCTTGGATTTTCATCCCAGCTTTTTTGAAATCAACACCGCGCCTCGCGGCCCCCGCTTCGCGGGAGCCGCTCGAGGGACCGGGACTCTGCTGCTGTCACTTGGGGCATTGTTGGTGTGCTGACCCTGCAAGAACCGGCGTATTCAGGACTGCGAGGACCAGGGTGCTGTGCACGAAGCAGATCAGCCGCACCTGGTCCTCTTCCTGTCTCCTCCCCCAACACCGTTGCCCTCCATTATATGTACGTCTCCCTCCCTACACGCGCTAGCGGGACGCGCGCGGGTCTCAGCACGGGGCTAAGACCGGGCAAAGAGCGGGCCGTTTGAGGCCGTTCGAGGTCAGCGAGGTCAGGTCGGGGCTACTCTCTCTTCATATTTATTACAACAGTTCTGTCGTACCTTAATTGTTAATCAGTCATTATTTTATATCCCCAGATTAGCCAGGGGGTTGCTGTTGTTGTGGTTGCCAAGCCATGTCTACAAGGCGAACACGGAGTAAGGCCGCAAATAGCGGTTCCTCAATCAATGGTCCTATGGACGATTTTATTACTCGTACTAACACAGCTATAGACCATGAGATTTCTAAACTCCAGACTCGTGTTTCCCTGGAACTGGCATCCGCTAGGAGATTGTCCCAGGTAATCGATTTGTCAAAAAAATCTTCCCTGGGCCATATAGCCACCGCGGTTACCCCGGTGCGTTCAGCTATCCCCCATTGTGTAGTTACACAGGTTGACGTTCATCACACCCCGGTTCTCCCTACACTACCCCCCACCTTAGAGCCATTGACTCAGGATAGTACAATGAATCTTCGCAATACGCCTTTCAAGCAGGATGCTAGTTCTAACAATTCTATCCCTGCAATGTTTCCACCTAGGCGCTCTATTAGTAAAAATTATCAACCCAAAAAAAGATGCACCTCTCGGTCTGCTTACTGTCGCAAGAAGGCTAAAATTGTAGTTGCACAACACCCGAATTTGACTAGTGCTCTGGTTTTAAATTCTATAGAAGGGTGTGTGTCCAGGGAACAATCACATCATGTGGGAGTTAAAGAGGGTCCAGTTTCTGCCCCCTTGACTGCCCCTACGGTCATGGAGTCAGAGGTTGAGGGCATACATGTAGAGAATGGGGAAAGGAATGAAGGAGAATTTATAGGTTTAGTTTGGGAAACCCTCAAGAAACTTCTTACCCCTCTCGATCTTAGACTCTCACGCATTGGAGGGATTCCTTGGATTTTCATCCCAGCTTTTTTTAAATCAACACCGCGCCTCGCGGCCCCCGCTTCGCGGGAGCCGCTCGAGGGACCGGGACTCTGCTGCTGTCACTTGGGGCATTGTTGGTGTGCTGACCCTGCAAGAACCGGCGTATTCAGGACTGCGAGGACCAGGGTGCTGTGCACGAAGCAGATCAGCCGCACCTGGTCCTCTTCCTGACTCCTCCCCCAACACCTTAAACAAGCGGTGCAGCCCCCGCATTGTGGGCTCCGTCTGTGAACTTGGCTGGTGCTGCTGCCCATTGGAGGGATTCCTTGGATTTTCATCCCAGCTTTTTTGAAATCAACACCGCGCCTCGCGGCCCCCGCTTCGCGGGAGCCGCTCGAGGGACCGGGACTCTGCTGCTGTCACTTGGGGCATTGTTGGTGTGCTGACCCTGCAAGAACTGGCATATTCAGGACTGCGAGGACCAGGGTGCTGTGCACGAAGCAGATCAGCCGCACCTGGTCCTCTTCCTGACTCCTCCCCCAACACCTTAAACAAGCGGTGCAGCCCCCGCATTGTGGGCTCTGTCTGTGAACTTGGCTGGTGCTGCTGCCCATTGGAGGGATTCCTTGGATTTTCATCCCAGCTTTTTTGAAATCAACACCGCGCCTCGCGGCCCCCGCTTCGCGGGGGCCGCTCGAGGGACCGGGACTCTGCTGCTGTCACTTGGGGCATTGTTGGTGTGCTGACCCTGCAAGAACCGGCGTATTCAGGACTGCGAGGACCAGGGTGCTGTGCACGAAGCAGATCAGCCGCACCTGGTCCTCTTCCTGACTCCTCCCCCAACACCTTAAACAAGCGGTGCAGCCCCCGCATTGTGGGCTCCGTCTGTGAACTTGGCTGGTGCTGCTGCCCATTGGAGGGATTCCTTGGATTTTCATCCCAGCTTTTTTGAAATCAACACCGCGCCTCGCGGCCCCCGCTTCGCGTGTGCCGCTCGAGGGACCGGGACTCTGCTGCTGTCACTTGGGGCATTGTTGGTGTGCTGACCCTGCAAGAACCGGCGTATTCAGGACTGCGAGGACCAGGGTGCTGTGCACGAAGCAGATCAGCCGCACCTGGTCCTCTTCCTGACTCCTCCCCCAACACCTTAAACAAGCGGTGCAGCCCCCGCATTGTGGGCTCCGTCTGTGAACTTGGCTGGTGCTGCTGCCCATTGGAGGGATTCCTTGGATTTTCATCCCAGCTTTTTTTAAATCAACACCGCGCCTCGCGGCCCCCGCTTTGCGGTGCGCCGCTCGAGGGACCGGGACTCTGCTGCTGTCACTTGGGGCATTGTTGGTGTGCTGACCCTGCAAGAACCGGCGTATTCAGGACTGCGAGGACCAGGGTGCTGTGCATGAAGCAGATCAGCCGCACCTGGTCCTCTTCCTGACTCCTCCCCCAACACCTTAAACAAGCGGTGCAGCCCCCGCATTGTGGGCTCCGTCTGTGAACTTGGCTGGTGCTGCTGCCCATTGGAGGGATTCCTTGGATTTTCATCCCAGCTTTTTTGAAATCAACACCGCGCCTCGCGGCCCCCGCTTCGCGGGAGCCGCTCGAGGGACCGGGACTCTGCTGCTGTCACTTGGGGCATTGTTGGTGTGCTGACCCTGCAAGAACCGGCGTATTCAGGACTGCGAGGACCAGGGTGCTGTGCACGAAGCAGATCAGCCGCACCTGGTCCTCTTCCTGACTCCTCCCCCAACACCTTAAACAAGCGGTGCAGCCCCCGCATTGTGGGCTCCGTCTGTGAACTTGGCTGGTGCTGCTGCCCATTGGAGGGATTCCTTGGATTTTCATCCCAGCTTTTTTGAAATCAACACCGCGCCTCGCGGCCCCCGCTTCGCGGGAGCCGCTCGAGGGACCGGGACTCTGCTGCTGTCACTTGGGGCATTGTTGGTGTGCTGACCCTGCAAGAACCGGCGTATTCAGGACTGCGAGGACCAGGGTGCTGTGCACGAAGCAGATCAGCCGCACCTGGTCCTCTTCCTGTCTCCTCCCCCAACACCGTTGCCCTCCATTATATGTACGTCTCCCTCCCTACACGCGCTAGCGGGACGCGCGCGGGTCTCAGCACGGGGCTAAGACCGGGCAAAGAGCGGGCCGTTTGAGGCCGTTCGAGGTCAGCGAGGTCAGGTCGGGGCTACTCTCTCTTCATATTTATTACAACAGTTCTGTCGTACCTTAATTGTTAATCAGTCATTATTTTATATCCCCAGATTAGCCAGGGGGTTGCTGTTGTTGTGGTTGCCAAGCCATGTCTACAAGGCGAACACGGAGTAAGGCCGCAAATAGCGGTTCCTCAATCAATGGTCCTATGGACGATTTTATTACTCGTACTAACACAGCTATAGACCATGAGATTTCTAAACTCCAGACTCGTGTTTCCCTGGAACTGGCATCCGCTAGGAGATTGTCCCAGGTAATCGATTTGTCAAAAAAATCTTCCCTGGGCCATATAGCCACCGCGGTTACCCCGGTGCGTTCAGCTATCCCCCATTGTGTAGTTACACAGGTTGACGTTCATCACACCCCGGTTCTCCCTACACTACCCCCCACCTTAGAGCCATTGACTCAGGATAGTACAATGAATCTTCGCAATACGCCTTTCAAGCAGGATGCTAGTTCTAACAATTCTATCCCTGCAATGTTTCCACCTAGGCGCTCTATTAGTAAAAATTATCAACCCAAAAAAAGATGCACCTCTCGGTCTGCTTACTGTCGCAAGAAGGCTAAAATTGTAGTTGCACAACACCCGAATTTGACTAGTGCTCTGGTTTTAAATTCTATAGAAGGGTGTGTGTCCAGGGAACAATCACATCATGTGGGAGTTAAAGAGGGTCCAGTTTCTGCCCCCTTGACTGCCCCTACGGTCATGGAGTCAGAGGTTGAGGGCATACATGTAGAGAATGGGGAAAGGAATGAAGGAGAATTTATAGGTTTAGTTTGGGAAACCCTCAAGAAACTTCTTACCCCTCTCGATCTTAGACTCTCACGCATTGAGAATAATCTGCTCGAGATGGAAAAGAGCATTATTGCTCTGGCCACTCTCGGCCTGAGAAGTCTAGAAAATCAGGGTTTTCCTGTCGTTGAGCCACCTCCTCATGGTTTAACCCCTCAAGTCCCGCAAACCTCCCCTCCTGTCCCAGCCATTGCACGTTTGATTCCTACATCAGGGACTGTGGGTGTGGATCATAGTAATACCGCCTCCATACCTAAGGCTCCAAAGCGCCCTATCCCCCAACCATCATCTAAACCCAATGTAGGTGCACCGCATAGTCCCCCTCTTAGTGGAGTGGCGCTACATCCATCTAAGAGCCCTCCTGCTAAGAACAACTTTAGAGGGGGTTACATTGATCTCCCTCCAGAGGCCAATGATCATGTGGTTGTGCTGACGGGTGTCCCCGAGTTAGGAAGCGGCCATTATGAGAACTATGAGTCTCTGAAGAACAAGACAATCCATTGGCTTAACGTGAATAGACCAATCCCTATTGGACAGAGAAGTAGAATTTTGATGGTACGCAGAACCCCCTGGGTGGGCCCTTCAAAGAAATCTAGTCCCGGGGACTGTATAGTGGTGACTTTTGAGGACCCCCACACGGCACATTACATCTGCTCCTGGCCTACTGGTGAAGGTTCTCTTGTTACACCAAGGCCATTGCCCTTTTTTTACCCACCGTGTCCTAGATATACACGGGAAGAGGACTGGTCTTTAGTACACCACCATAACTGGAGGAGCCATCCCAAAAAATTTCAAGATCCCTGTATAAACTGGAATGGCTTCTCCACCTCGAATCGATTTGCTGGGCTTGAGGAGGTAGATTGACTCGTATGCCAACCTGTTCCCCAAGTCCTTTTACCACAGGTTTTGGGGCACAATGGGTCTTTTCTTGTGGTGACTGATCCTTCGGTTGTTAGCCCCCCAAGTCTAGAGGGAACGTTTTCTGTTTTACCTATAGAGGCGAGTTTGTATATACCATGCATTTCTGACCCCGAAGTAGTAACGGACCAACTGAATCCATCTTGTATGATCCCCGTGCCTCCAATTCAAAATGTTTCGCCAATCCAAAATGTTTCATCAATCAGGAGATTGACTGATGTAGCAATAGCTCCCTATTACCATCAGTTTGAGCCACTGCCTAGGCTAAATAGATCTACTGTGGAGGGGGTAGGACCTGCGTCCATTCTGGCCACAGTAGATAACTCTCCGAGGCAGATTATCCCAGACGTCCCCTTGTTAAAGATTATAAATTGGAATGTAGCAGGGCTTGCCCGTAATTTTGAAATCCCTGAATGGAATGCCTTTTTGGACCCTTATAACATCTGTCTTTTGCAGGAAACGTGGTGCCTTGAACCTAAGCACCGAGTGGGCTTTACGACCTACTTTGTTCCAGCTTCCCATCAATATGGATGTAAAGGTCGCCCGTCGGGTGGCCTTCTTATATGGGTTAATATTGCTTTAGGTTTAAATGTAACCGAAAAGCCTACGCATTCTCCTGATCTCCAGAGGATAACCATCCTATGCCCAGGGGGCAGGAAGCTGGAAGTCTTTAACCTCTATTTAAGGGGGGCCAGGGGCGGGTCTTCCACTCTATCCTCCACAGGATTAAGCAACAATTTAGCCGCCTGCTGTATTGATTCTTACATTCTTCTCGCAGGCGACTTTAATTGCTGTTTTGAGCCATTGGCCAGGGAGGATATTTTGGATACTTGGGATGAGGATATAAGGAGAGGAATCCCCACCCTGACCCTAGACCCGATCCCTAAATGGTCCCAGAGTGCGGTAGACATCAATGCACTCTGTATGGAATATGACTTAAGACCAACCAATGGTCGATCTAAATCGGATCCCTTGGGTAAGCACACCTATAACAGGATGGGACACACTTCTAGAATAGATTATGTTGTGTTGAATTATAATCTGTGGTCACTCCATTATGATATGGAGGTTATTGCGTCTTGCGATAGCGACCACAATCCCCTCTCCTTAACATTGTTTGCCCCTTGGCAGGCTGGGAACCCAGTTAAGATCCCCCATAAGTGGAAAACCTCCCATGAGCTTGCTCCTTCGCGCTGTGGCAGGCGCCTAAAGTGGGCTAAAGTAGCAGCGGACGAGGAAAGGATGGCACTGGCAGGAACCACTATGGCAGCATTGGGCCCGCGCCTTGAAGCCCTGGGTACCACCAGCCAATCTGTTTCACCATTATTCACAGAAACCATTGCGTTGTTAAGTGATTTGTTTATTATACCCCAATCCAGCGTGAATGTTTCTGCGAAAGGTGCTCCTAGGGCAAGAAACAAGTGGTATTCCTCTAAATGTCGGGTTGCAAAGGGGGAACTTATTTCCGCAGTGAAAAGTAAGGATACAGGCAACATTAGATGGGCGAGGAAACTTTATAAAAAAGTTGTGGCAGAGGCAAAGGAGGCCCATGATTATAGTTTCTGGTGGGATCTAGTGGAGGCAAGCACCAGGAAAGACTCCAAGGGGCTCTGGGAGCTGTTGAGAGCTAGGGACAAACCTCTTGATTCCCAGTTTACTTGTAATATTCCTGGTGATCTTTGGTTTGCCCACTTTTCTAAACTGTACTCTGTCCAAAGTGGGGTACCCCATCCTAACATGGGCCCCCTCGCCAGCTTAACAGCCGAGATCTCCATTAATGCCTGCCCCTTCAGCACTGAGGAAGTTGCAAGGGCAATTAGTTGTATTGTATCTAACAAGGCTGCCGGACCGGACGGAATCCCGGGTGACTTGCTGAAGAAATATCCATTACCCTGGAGTAGGTTAATTGCCTCACTTTTGAATGAGGTTGTGTCGGGAGGTTCTCTCCCTGACTCATGGAGGGGTGCTGAGGTCGTCCCTATTTTTAAAAAAGGCTGTCGGGACGACCCAGCTAATTATCGCCCTATTAGCCTCCTTGATTCAACACAAAAGGTTGCGGGCAAAGTGGTACTAGGTAGGATCCTGCAGTGGGTCGAAGAAAATCAGGTTCTGTCAGACTTTCAGGCAGGTTTTAGATCAGGGATGGGTACCATCGAGCAGACGTTTCGCCTTTTAATGATATATTGGAAAGTGGTTGTGCTGGGTGGGGGCAGCTTGTATTTAGTCTTTATAGACTTGCGAACTGCCTTCGACCTGGTCCCACGAGTCCAATTGTGGAATGTCTTAGGCAAGTTGGGTTTACCTCCCTACTTGTTGGCCTTGCTTATAAAGTTCCACGAAAGCAACTTTGCCCAGATTAGGTGGGGTACCCAGGGGGAGAAAACATCTCGTATCTCCGTAGATAGGGGCGTCCGCCAGGGATGTGTGCTTGCCCCCACTCTGTTTTCTCTTTATGTTAACGGAGTGGTGGAGCATCTGCTTCAACAGCCGTCAGACGCACCATCCCTGGCTGGCAGAAAAGTACCTACGCTCCTTTTCGCGGATGATACCCTCCTAATTTCAAAGTCACCAGTAGGTATCCAAAAGTTGCTTTCTAGTTTTAAGGCCTTTTGTGATACCAAGGGCCTGTCCATAAACATAAGCAAGACCAAATTCCTTGTTCTTAACCCTCCCAGGAAAGCGGCTGTTCCTCCTTCCTTGGACTCTGTTCCCCTTGATAGAGTTAACGAATTTGACTACCTAGGTATCCGTCTGTGTGCCAATATGAGCTGGAAGGCGCACCACCAAAAGGTGTTTTTGACCCATAAGAGGGTCACAGGGGCCCTGCTCAAGGAACAACGTGCCTCAGTTTTAAAACCTATTGGGGCACTTCTTGATATTTATAGGGCAAGGGTGGTGAGTGCAGCACTGTATGGTGCGGAACTATGGGGTATACAAAGAGTTGATATTTTGACACACCTCGAAAATAATTTTCATAAAGATCTTATGAAGTTACCCCACAGTACCCCTTCAATTCCCCTCCTGCTAGATGCAGGCACACGCTCAATCAGTGAGCAAGCTAGGCTACGTCCCCTTTTGTTATGGGCCAGGATATGGAATGTCCCTGAATTGAGTAGTTATGCAGATGCTCTCAGCGAAATCTTATCCTCATCCGGCTGGTATAAAGTAATCTGGCTTAGGGAGGTTAAGCGACTTCTCTATGACCTGGGTTTAGGAGACGCTGTGGTCAATAGAACAGCACCCTCAAAACAAATGCTCAAGAAGATCTATTGGCTCTGGGTGGATAATGAGAGGTTGTGTAACCCTAGTCATTGTAAATCTGTCGCCCAGTTTTTGTTAGTTAAGGAGATCCCTTTTAGAGAACCTTATTTGGATGCAATCTTCAACCCAGGTGATAGAGCATTATACTTTAAATTCAGGGTGGGTGTTCTTCCCCTAGGATTCTTTACGTCTACCTGGAAACCTCCATACCAAACTGTCCCTTACTGTCCCTTTTGTAATCTAAGGGTCGAGTCCATAGCTCATCTGTTGTTTGAGTGCCATGCTTATTCTGTGCCTAGGTCGAGATGGCTGAAGCCTTTATGTAGGAGCCTAGGTACAAGATCATACTTGGAAGCTCTACGCATATTGCGCTCAGACGCTCGTCCCTTCTTTGCCTGTTGTATAGCTAAATTTTTGGGTTGGGCTTGGAGGATAAGAACTGCAAGGAAACAGCTGTTACAGTAATATCCTTTTTTAATAATTTTTAGATATTCGACAGAAATGGAATTTAATAATTATTTTATCGTGTAACTGTATTGTATTATGTCTTATTTATTGTGCGTTATGTGTTGTATTGTTGTGCTTTTATGACAAACTGTCGAAATAAAGCTTTTGAACAGAACTAATATCCCCCAAAAGGGTGCCCTTGAAGCTGTAAAAAAGTCTTTGGAAATCAACAACAGTATTGATGACAAACTATTCATTCTTGAATGTGTCAATATTGTACTCCAAGATAATTACTTTGAATTCAATAAAAATACTTTTAAACAAATCCAGGGTGTCAGTATGGGCGCAGCCTGTGCCCCAAATGTAGCTAACATTTATATGGGCCAGTTTGAATCTCGCTTTGTTTTCAATGAGGTTGCTCCATTTGCCAAAAATATACATCATTGGCATCGCTTCATAGATGACATATTTTTTATATGGAGCGGACCAGAAGAACAACTTGTCTAATTCATTCTATGGCTCAATTTATGTGATCCTAATCTTAAATTTAGCCCGAATACCAGCAAATATAAGATCGAATTCCTGGATATTTGGATTGAAGTGGTTGAAGAAATTATTGAGGTATCACTATACACAAAACATACGGCCAGGAATACCTTGCTTCAATATCAAAGTTTCCACCCCCGTAGCCAAAAAGACAGTATTCCATTCAGCCAATTTCTTAGGCTGCGGAGAAATTGTACTGACATCAGAAATTGTGAGATCCATGCAGAGAAGCTTCGTAGTAAATTGATCAACCGTGGATACCCATACAGGCTCGTGAGGGATTCCTATAAAAGGGCGAAGTATTACAATAGGGATGCTCTTCTCCAAGAGAAACAAACTGAGGACAATAACAAACTAATTTGTGTTACACGACACTCTACCCTCAATAATAAATTACGCCAAGTGATATGTTCACAATGGCACATTCTTAACTCTGGACAACAGTCTAATTTGTTGCCCAAACCGATGTTTGCGTTCCGTAGAAATAGGAATTTACGCAACATCTTGGTTAAGTCTAAAACAGTTGATGCGAAACATTCTAGCCAGAGATCTATCATGGGTACTGTACCAGTCAAGGGCAACCACAAATGTGGGAACTGCCATGCCTGTAGTACAGCCATGGTATCAACGGAACTGATATGGGGAAAGCACAAATTCCAACTCAAAGAAATGACGACCTGTAGATCTGCCAATGTCATTTATTTAATCCTGTGCCCTTGCAATCAGGGATACGTGGGAGAAACCAGCAGAGAATTCAGAACCAGTTTCAGTGAGCATAAGTCAGCCATCAAAAATAAACGAAGAGGGGCTCCTCTGGTACAACATTGGCTTGATAGTCAACATTCTGACTCTGACTTTAGATGGACAATTTTAGAAAAAGTCCTCAACCCCATGGACAGCAACATCAATGGCCTCAGGGGCAAAAGAGAAGTATTTTGGATATATACACTGCGTACTTCGGTTACAGGACTTAACGAATATTGTCCCTGGCAAAATGCTTTACTATATGCTTTTCCCTTTAGCTGATCATCTTCCCTGCAATTTTTTGATTGTATTGTCGGCTGAGCTATGTTACTCTCATGGACCCATTACTTTCGTTAGGGTCCAATGGACTCCACATTAGGAATTTTGCATGTCATTCGTTTTCAGTATTGTATTATTTTTATTTATATTTTTTCTTATCTCTATCACATTTTGGCTAGTTATACTCTGTCTTTCTATGACCTGTATGCATTCCCTTAAACGCATACGTTTTGATCATCAGGACTTACTCCTCTGGTTTAATTATAATACTTTATGCTTCATTATATTGGAACTTCTTGGTGCAGTCTGTGTTACCTCCTTTCTCTTTCATCCACTCTGCACTCATATTGTGGGAATTTTTTATTCCGCCGGTTGGCTGTTCTCCTTATTGGTCGTCTGTCTTTTATTTCCATTCTTGAGCCCACCAGAGTGTCTTTAGCTAGATTTCCAGTCCTTATTTTTATTTTTTGTGATCGTTCTCCCTCCAGGTATATTTACGATCATTAACATAAGGAGGCGGACACTAGATCTTTATTCGTTATTTTCCGGAAGTCCCACCTGTGCCTATTTGTTTTCTAATACTCTCAAGATGGCGCTTAGGTGTTAGCAGACTAGTATTCTACGTTCCTGGTGAATACGTCACACAGGTGTTTTCTATCGAGTTGCGTATTTATGTACGGCTACGCGGCGTGTTGGCAGTGGGTGCCCTGACGAATTAATGGAACTCGTGTACCGGACATTCGTAAACTTATCAGGTAATAGAGAACGGCCATATTATTTATCATAAAAACAATATATTATTCCCGAGCAGTAACAAATGAACGTAGGATGAATAATCTTAATATTCCAAACCACAATCAGTCCATATATTCAAAGAACATGTTTCTTCTTTTATTTTCTTATCCATTCCTTAGGATCTCTCCATATGGTCATAACACAATAGTTCATGAAAGCAGGAAAACATAGAATGTTTTCCTGCTTTCATGAACTATTGTGTTATGACCATATGGAGAGATCCTAAGGAATGGATAAGAAAATAAAAGAAGAAACATGTTCTTTGAATATATGGACTGATTGTGGTTTGGAATATTAAGATTATTCATCCTACGTTCATTTGTTACTGCTCGGGAATAATATATTGTTTTTCTGTTCATTCTCGGTGTGCCTTGGTGCCGGAGGAATATTGGGACGAGGGTGGCCGTTTCCCATTTTATTCCCTTGAGCAACTTTCCTGCATTGTCAATACAATTATTGATTGTGTGCAAAGTTAACCTAGCCACGCTTCGAAGTTGTACATATTATTTATCATACTCGATAAAAATATATATCGATTCTTAAGTATTTACCCCCATGTATATGGGTTTTACTTGTTTCTAGCCGCTATTTATTGGATTGGGTCCAAGACGTCCATTAAATTCCCATAACGCTTGAGTACGAACTTAGCGAGGACCTTGCTGTACACGCCCATATAGCTCACTTCTACGTTGTAAGTACTATGTAGCACCAGTGTTTCTTTTTCAGTTTCACTTGCGCTGACTATAGTTGGCTTTAGACGTCTAGCCATCATCTATTGATTTAGAATTTATGACGTAGTTCCGGACATGGATTTTTAACTCTGTCTGTTATATCTTAGAGCAACTCCGCATTGCTAAATTAAGGATCTCCACTTCAAGATATCTATTTCCGGATATTAGCTTGTGTTGATGACCCACAGATTCATAGCAAGCTGATTTTCGCATTATCTAAATACCTTGAGTCATCAGTATCTTTAGCTCTGTGTGTATTGTTTGTTCTTGTGATACTTATATCATGTCATTCCATAGGTAGCCCGTACGTCCTGACACTGTACATCAGACCGTTCGCTAACTATTGGCTTGCCCAGACTAGCCACCTAAGAAGTAAGTATTCATATAGGCTCACTTTTGTTTCTTTTTCATCTATACACATTATGCCTCTTATTTCAGCACGTTTTTTTCAATATTCTATGGATAATCCTAAATATTAGGAATTTTTGGTTAATTCTTTCTATTCCTTCACAATTCTCTTTATCTCATTATTTTTTCCTCTCTCTGGTTTTCATTCTATTTCATCTTTTTCTTTTGTGGGTCCTTCCATTGAGGCAGTTTAGTCCACGCTGAACTATATATATTTCTATATTGCACTTGGGTAGTACGTTGACTACTTTCTCTGACTCCACAACTCCGCTATTTTTTCTTTGGTTTTGGTCAGCTCTGAGTGATGTAAATTTGACATTGTTTTTAATCTTTATATATTTTCATTATTGTCCACAGATTATATATGGTTAATGATTATATTATTAAGGAGCCCCTCCATCTCGCTTCTTGCATATAACAAATCTAAAGAAACTTTGGATGGAATATTGCCCACCTGAACAAATGTATTTCCTGAGCCCTGACGAAGGAACTGCTGGACTTGAGGTCCATTTCCGAAACGCGCGTCGGCGCTTTGTTTTGTTATATACTGGATATAGAAGGTCTCATTTGATATTTGTAGCCTCTTATGTGTTATTAGAGTTCCATTGTGACCTTTGTCATTATTGCTTATCTGATGTGTTTTTTGCTTTTTTGTCTTTTCTATGTATGTGTTGTTGGTATGTGTGCTAGCTGTATATGTATTTTGAATTTGTGATTCTTTGTGTTGTATATACACTTTCGATTTTGAAGGGGTTGCCCAGATTATCTCTACATGCAAAGAGATTTAGAATTGTTGAAATGGAATATATATTTATAGTTTGTTTCTACATATTTTTCTCTTAAAAATAAATCAATATGAAAATATTTTCTGTGGGACAATGATGTTTTTAAATACTTGTGGACATATTGCCTATTAAGAATTGCCTTGGGAGAGGTTCTGTTTTTTGCTCGAAGTCTCTAAAGACCCCAGCATTCCCTGAGTCTTCCCGTGTTTGAGTTCCTGAGGGCTCTCTAATGTAATTCTTCTCTCTCTTGACTCTCAGCTGTCATGCTAAGTTTGTCCCCACTTTGTTGCCTTGTGCATATGATGTCTGCTTGAAGCGTAGTAGTGACAGTTCTGCCCTATTAGATTAAATCAGTTCAGTTCAAAAAGTATGTTTATTTAGACCATAGGTCTTTAAACAACATAGAACACAATAAAACAAAGCATTTGTTTAAAATTGTAAAAGAGCCGTCATTAAATAAAAAGAAAATAATTATTACAAATTCATTATCTCCTTACATCATAATAACCTACTTTTCCTAACATCAACCTTAATTTTGTTAAAACAATTCCATACACAATTTATGAACGCAATCTAAAACACATATATGATCCAAGCATTTTAAATTTCTATTAAAAAAATTAAAAATTACCCACTTTAAAATGTCTCTTTATCAATACATTGCCAACTCCTCCATTCCCTATTCCATAAATAACCTTTTAACAGCCTGAATAAACTTCGCCACTGCTATTGCAATATCAAGATACTGCATGTCCATAAGGAGCTCAAATAATTGCGTCCGTGACCCAATACCATAATTTAAAAAAACAGGACGTAGAAACAATTTTCGTTGGTCTAGCAATTTTTGGCAATTCATTAAAATGTGTAAACAATTGCATTTCATGCCCATCCCGCATGTACTTCTACCATCAGGGTCTGTCAGTATTCTTTTTATTTTATCATTGACTCGAGCGGGATTAATACCTACTCTCACTCTTAGTAATTCCATTCTGATCCATTTATTTGGTAGGGTGTCTAAGTAAGGATACCAATTTTCGTTCCTCCAGCTATTTATCATAAATTACACAGACTCTTTTTCTCTCAGATACTCCATATCAATTAGTCTAGACTTTTCCTTCCCTAGGGATTTGAGTACACATTTTGGTTCTTCAATAGACAAGGACTGGGGGTCGATTTTCACCTTCAGATTGTCACAGATGGAGTAGAGTTTCTTTCTTATTACTTTTGACCACTTTAGTTCACTCAGCTGAATCTCCTTCATACACCAACATGACACTTTCCCATCTTCCCCTGCCTCCAGTCGTTTCCAAAATCTAAGTAAACTCACTTGGACCTGGACATTCCATGATATCAAGTCTAGCTCTAGCCTAATGGCCTGAATAATTGATGAGCTAGGCAATGAAATCAATGCTTTTAAGCATTTCCTTTCCTCACTGTCCCAGGTACTTTTCCCTCGTAGACATAACATTTCTGTCCCATACTGCAATTGTGGAGGGATCATTGCATTGTAGGCCTTCAGCAAGGGTCTATGGGACATGGCGCCATAATCACGGCTTTGGCTTTCTGGGCCTCAAAGTGCGTGCTCCATTTTAACGACTTGTCAAACCATATTCCCAAGTATTTATATTCGTTGACAACTTCTAGTTGCGTTTGCCCCAAAAACCAATTCCATTTGGGATTTCTCTTCCCAAAGCACAGTATTTTTGTTTTATCCATGTTCACTGTGAGGCGTTTTGATGCACAATATGCATCAAACGCATTTAGCTTCCTTTGCAGACCCAATTCTGTTTGGTCGAGAATTACCAAGTTGTCTGCGTACAGTAGACAGGACACATGCTTCCCATTTACTTTTGGGCTTGCACTTCTCTCCGTCATAGATTAAATCGCATTCAGTTTCCCTTTCAGGCTGTGACCTTTCTTTGTGGTCCTAGGGTGGGGTTAGCCTTATGGGTGTGTTCTAGCATTTTCGATTTCCCTTCCAAACGTATCCTTCCAGCGGGTCTCTGTTTGTTCAGGGCGGCCATCAGAGTCAGACATTGGCCCTGTACCACCGAATTGAACGCATCCCAATTGTTCGCCAAGGACGTATCTTGAGGGTTGTTTAATTGAAAAATTCCCTGATGGTCGTTCGTAATGCGCTAGTGCATTGGGGAAAAAACATCTTCTAAAGTTAGGTGCGGGGGAGTACCAATCCAGGGAGACGGAGATCGGTGTCTGGTCAGAGATATGAATGGGATTTCTGGTAGCGTCCCTGACTCATAAAAATATAGTCTAGTCTAGAGTAGGTGCTGTCATGTCCTATTGGCTAGTCATGTCATATATGCCCCCTTTTACAGACATTGGTCCATCCACACGACAATAACTGTTCTGAATGGTGACCTTTTACCTAGTAGTTTGCTCAGTCTCTTCGTGTACAGGCTCTTGGTATATTATCATAATCCTTGTACCTGACGTACATAAATATGTCCTCAGGCACTGCATATTTATTTCTGTTAATGGTCACCAATTTTTTTATCCTTGGCCAACAGGCCATGGGGCATGATTGCATTTGTTTTAGGAAAACATTTATGATTGTTTTCATAACACTTATGATTGTTTTCAAAACATATTGATTCTAGAAGAAACGCTGGAGTGACCTCTCTAGTATATAAGACCCCTATTCCCCCGTGCAAATTAGAGGAAAATTCCTTCCACACTACACGTGGTCCGGGCATGCTGAATCTTTGACACACAGTGGTCTGACATCCCTTGCGGAGCTGAGACGGGGTCCTTCATTCTCTACCATCAGGTGAGGGGGTTGGAGCTTCTTGGCTATATACATATATATACACATGCATACATGCTACACCTACATATCTAGGCTAGGCACATTTAGGCAAAGTACGTAGGGCGCGCACTATAGGAGTATGCATGTGCTACTGTCTTATCTTAACTGTATATGTTTATCCTCTTAGCACTATGGTAGAAATGTATCTACTGTTTAATATATTAATACTTGCGATTAATTTTGTATGCTTCTGTCTCCTAATTGTCGCAGCAAATATGTTTTACACATGACTGTCACTGGACCAATAAATACTTATTGAAACGTCTTAATCGCCATCCTGTGTATTTTCTGAGAATAAGTTAGCACGACTGACTGAGCGAAAAGTACTGTACTGTTTTCCACGATCCCTGAGGAATCAGGGTTGTCATGGTCAGTGGCTTCCAGAAACTACCTACACCACTGTAAGATACAGGGGGTGGTAGTGGCACTGTAGAGCTAGCTGGTCTAATGACTGATGTATCCTGTGGGGGGCCCAGAGTCGGTTTGGACACCAAGCCCTCAGTTTAGGTGATCCAAAATGAGCAGGTCCTGGGGATTCTCAGGAACTATACGACATGGTGCCCAACGTCGGTTTGGTTCTTATATTAACAGTTATAATCTGAGTAGTTCCGTTGTGCTTTTTCAGAAAGTCCTACTCACACTTTTCAGAGACGTCTGAAGTGGGAAGGGAGAACCGCCTTAGCTGAGCAGATATACCCTGTGTATTGGCTGAAGGTTTTAAGGATACAAGGTTCCCACACTGTACAAGCCCCTAGCTCTTACTCTTTTTTTCTCTTCTCCTTTAAAAATGACTGACCCTGCGAGTAGCAGTAGAGGTTCAGGGGAAGACGAATTTGTAAATGCTCTCCACATTACAGAAAACTGCAGACATGCGGTAACTATAAAATTGTTAGAACACGGCGTACCCACAACAGATGGCTTTTTTACCTTCATGATTGAGGCACATGAGGTGTTTGGATCAGTGGTATTCTGTTCTTGGGTTCAGTCCGGCCTGCAGATCCACAGACTAAATTGTTTCACACATATATTGTGGTTGAACCACCGGAAGAATACATTCCATATGAAGACATTGAAGACCTGTTAACTTACCAGCAACATAGAAACTGGTTTAAAGGCACCTTCCCACACAAAACATCTATTGTAAGACTTGATCCGCTAAGCATAGAAGGAGCAACCTGGCTGGTCTTAGCGACATACACTCCACATCCTGAGATAGACACACTACCAGTGGATGAAGTCCACACAATATACAAAGACATAGTCCGGATATACAGACACATTGTTCAGTTTGTCATGCGAACATTAAAAGTCCAACCTGCGAGAAATGCTCCAGTCGGTCCACATTAGACCACACTTACAAGTAACCCACAAACACTAAAATCAGTAATGGGGAAGATCCCTTCCAAACAGGAGCAAATTCCGTTCTGGAAAGCACAAAATAATCGCACATCTGGTAGCAGTATTTCCCCATACGGGTCCGCAGGAAAAACAGAATGCTAACCATTTGCTTGCCAATGGGACTGGTTCCCTTGATTGAGGTTTGTGCCACTTGGGGAACAATCTTTGCTGCTGTGTACATCAGAATACATGGTATCCCTTCCATAGCAGTCATTCCGTAGGTATTGAAACAGATACAGAATGAGTAAGGGGCAGGACCGGCCCTGGACTTGGGGATGAAACTGATGGGTAATTTTACCCAAGTCTCTGCAATTATGCAGAGCAACATAAAAGGGGAGGCAGCAGCAGTGGCCATACACCACCGCCTAAGGGAAGTAGCTCCTATTAATAAGGAGCGAGAATTGCCAAAAATTATTGAAGAAACCTATGCTGCATTAGGTAGAGATAGTTTGGGAGCCAAACCAGAGAAACTGCAAGTGGCTGGTAGTCCCGACAAGGACAACTCGAAGCAAGCACCCTTTTCTTCTGAAAAGAAATGAGATAACAAACAATCTAAAAATAACAATACAGAAAAGTATTCCCAATCAAGGGGTTGGTCTCCCCAACAGGAGTCCTCTGAAAAAAGGTATAACCTTAGGAATCGTGATAACATTAGGAACCCTGACAGGTATCAGGATACTGATACACATTCCTTTCATTCCTTTCAGGGTTCATAAAAAAACTCAGGGACAGAGTTACAAGCCCCTTGCGACATCTTTATGACACAGGTATCAGGATACTGATACACGTTCCTTTTATTCCTTTCAGGGTTCATCAAAACACTCAAGGGCAGATTTACAAGCCCCTTGCGACATCTTTATGACACTGTTGCGTCATTTCTGTGATGCAGTGGCGTTGTAAACAATGCATCACTATGCGACATATTTACAATGTGACGCATCTAGTGAGATACGTCACGTTGTAAAGCCCTGCGCTACATCATACCTGCGTCAGGTATAATGTATGCAGGGTGGGAGTTCCGACGTAGGAAAACCTTGTAAAAGTGACAAAGTGAAATCTGCAAGTTTTCACGGAGTCACTTTTACTACGACACTGCGTCAAAACCTTACTCCTGCTTGAAGCAGGCGTAAGGAGTGACATAGCATGTTAGGAATAGGCATTCCTAACCATTGCTGGAGTTGCGTTGTGCTTGCGACACGACTCCAGCAATGCCCTGCCTTTACCTCAGAAGATGGTCACCCATTTTTCCATCCTTGCGCCACAGTTCGCCAAATTGTGTAAATGCGGCGCATCCATGGTGGTGCAAGGTTATTTTTCCGTGACGCACAATAACTGAAGCATCTCTGCTAATATGCAGAGATGCGCCAGGTCTTGTAAATCTGCCCCTAAGAGAGGGATGGGCGATCAGAACAAAAGACAGAAGACAAAAAGGGAAACACATCGTAATTCAGATTACATTATCAAACAAGAAGAAAGTAGCTGGCTTGAAAATTAGGTATGCCCAGGATACTGAGGACTCAGCTTCTGAATGGGGAATGGGCGCTGATGATGCTAGGCAGCATGGCAGAAGGAACAATAGCTCGCTAGAACCTGAAAGATTTTCTGGTGACACCAGTATTGAATGAACATATCACGGTGGAAACACCAGATAGAAGAGTTAGTGTCGTCCCACATTGACTGTACGAAAATACACTCTAAATTAAGGGGGACATCCCAAGAAAAGTTAAAGGTCTCTTTTGGGAGAACTTAATATTTGGATATGACATCCTGTTAGCACAAAAAGATTGGCCGCCAGAATTTTTGATGGATTGCCCAAAGGAGAAAGCGTAATTTTGCCTGCTTTCTCCGACCTTGCTCCAGAACCTTTAAAACATTTATACACGCAGGAGTGGGCGCTAGTCCTAGCTCTGGCATTATACCATAACCGTGTAGGGTAGGACGTTGAGTCTACTCACCATGAAATACCATTAAAATCTACTCCAATTTCACAGAGTCAGTACCCTATTAAAAACTATGCAAAAAGACATGTCAAAGAAATCTTCGACCAACTTGAGACCAAGGTGTGATTGAGACTTGCACCTCCCCAATGAACAATCCTTTGTTTCCCGTAATGAAACCTGACAATTCATATCGTCTAGTTTTAGACTACCAACATTTGAACACATGCACACGAACATTTGCAGTTCAAAACGCACATAGTGCTCCATTTATGAATAACATCTTCGACCCGTTTTAAAAAAGTTAGGGTTGAGACAATGTAGAGTGGCGTTGGTCAGATTACAAATGTTAGATGATGAATTTCTTATTTCTTCGGTCTCAATGTTCCTAAAAACCATTATTAGATTCAGGATCTCCATGAATTAGATTATTTTTAAAATGTTGATATTTTTAACCCTCAAAGTTTGCTTCTTTGAATGAAATGTAATATATGTGTGCTTTTATGGTTTTGTTTTTAAAATCGAATAAAGCTGTTTCTGATTCTGATTCTGATTCTGATTCTGAATAACATTGTGCCAGAAGAAATACAAAACGACATTAGAAATCTCTAATGGATTCTTCTGCCAAAATATATCTCCAGAAAGCAGATACTTGACAGCATTCTCTGCCCTCTGCACTCAGTGTCTCTACTGTCATTTGCCCTAGTGTATAGGAACAACCCATGGTTATTTTCGGTAAGAGTATCGGAATTATTACAAATATGCAATGAGGAGGCAGTGTCCTATGTAGATGACATCCATCTGATGGACGAGGAATTACTTGAACACTTGTCCAGGGTGAACAACATAATTGTGGGATTCGAATAATTGGGCAAAAAATGTAATTTCAAGAAATTGAAAATAGCCTATTTTGGGTGAAGGCAAAGGCCTGCCCCCCAACTTTTTAGAAAAGTGTGCACTGCTTTAACCTTCGAAGACTCTGAAGGGTTTGCAATCCATTTTCGGATTTCTAAATTTTGGCAGAACATACATTCTGGTTTACGCAGAAAGAGTAAAACATTTCTATGACTTAATCAGACTTAATTTCACAGCAGTGTTCCGTTCAGGCTAACATGATAGCAGCGAAATATTTGTACACATGTGTGAATTCCACCAACTTGGTGATCTGGGTGGTCCTGGGTTTATCAGGATATACATACATCACTTTTAATGAAGGTGAGACAGTCCCAATTGCATACAAATCACATTTATACGCAAATTCTGAAATGCGGTTTGCAGCCACAGAAAAAATACTGACAGCAGTACAGACTGCTGTAATGAGAGAAAGAGCACTAGCACAGGGGGAAACGCATAATCGTTGTAACCCAGGTACCCACTTTGGAAGCTGTTACCAAAGCTAGCATTCCAAATGCAAAAGCGCTGCATCCACGATGGATACAATGGGCTCATTCTCTCACTGCAACAGACGTAGATTACAAATATGATCCTACACTGAAAATACAAGCATTTCTGCAGTACAAGCAAGAATACCCTCTCCCGAATGAAATCTTGCCTCTAGACATAAATGAACACATCATTTACACTGAAGGTTCTGCTCAGCCTGCCATTGAAAGTAAACAACAGCATAGAGCAGCATGTGCTATAGTGAAGGACATATGCGGGACGGTAAATTCCATCCCAGCAATATAACTAAACAATCTCTAGGAGATTGCACAGCACAGCTGGCAGAACTAAAAGCCCTGATACTAGCACTTCAATATACAGATCGGGAATTTCCCACACTGATAGTGTGCGATTCGTTCTATGAGGAAACAGTCTTATGATGAATATCTTCATTACTTGAGCCAGAATGGGTGTAAAGATTCCAAGAGTTGCACAATAAAACATAAATTGTTATGATAACAAGTGGCTGAAAGAATGCCTTCCATAGGTTCAAGTTATTCACACCTGGAGTCATCAGCATGTTGGCATACACGTAGAAGGGAATTCACTGGCTGATAAAGCCGCAAAGGCGACAGTATGAACTGCTTCCGTTGCTTCAATCACTCGTTCTAGCACGTGGATTGACTGAGACATATTGATAGCTGTCTACGCCTCTAAGAACGGCTTTGCCATGCCACAAGGCTTTCCACTCAATTACTCCTACAAATTTGATGCGCAAAATACACCGCATGCTAAAATTCCAAGAGTGAGGGTTAGAGTTCTACAAACATGGATCGCAGATTAGGTTTTATTCAAGCTGCACACGATGGTCTGGGCTCCGCACACGCAGGAGTCACTGCAACAATTTCATTGTTGAAGCAACAATATTGGTGATCAGGTTTGTCTAAAGAGACCATGGGTTATGTCCTAAAGTGGGACATTTGACAGCAGATGAAAGGTTCGACCAGTGTACGGCCACCGCAAACATCACTACTCATTTCAGACAGACCTCTCACATGTGTCTATTTGGACCACTGCAACCCCCTCAATTCAGATGGTGCCTACAAGTACATCTTGGTGGCAGTGAATTCATGCTCTAGATTTCTATGGATCTGAACTCAGCATTCGGCTGACGCCTCAACTGTTATAAAGGATTTGCGAGTCTTCATCGGGACATATGCAATTGGAACGTTACAGTCCGACTGTGGCCCTGCAATTAGCTCACAGGCTTACAAGGAATCCATGGGAAGTCTGGGCGTGGCCTTGCAGCACTCCTCCCCCTACCATCTAGAGGGAAATAAGGTGGTGGAGAGGAAAAACTGGGACCTACAGCAATCCTTAGCAGCAAGGGTATTAGGTCGGGCAGTAGTTGGGTCAATCACCTAATGGGATCCAGAGGGCACTTAATAACATGCCAAGAAACTCCTTGGGAGGCCATAACCCCTATAAGATCCTGTTTGGGACAAGAATGTGGGTACCTGACCTTGATTGTGCCAGCACAGTGGTGGATGCAAATCCATTTGAATTGAATGATTGTTTGACTGTTTTACAGGAACTCAATGAATCCCGGGCATTACAAAGTAATGCTGGTAGAAATAGGATTTCTGGATGGCTAGGGTATACATCTAAGCCAGACAGAACCCACCACTCTAGTCAGGGTAAGGGAGTTACACACCCACGATAACCCCTGCTCACCCCCTTAGTAGCTTGGCAGAGCAGTCAGGCTTATCCCAGAGGCAATGTGTAAAGCGTTTGCACAACACACACGCACCAGTGACACACTAGGCACACCACATACGAGATTGCACACAAGGGTATATCAAAAATATCCTTTGTATTGTTTACACATAACACACATTAGACCATAAATCACTGCATAGCATGTAAAACACATTTAGAGTACATAACATAATTCACTGCGCCACTACGCGCTTGTCATAAAGATGCACATAACCCACATTCAACCATAATTGCATAACACACTTTGCCACTAGGCACTTGTCATAACAGATGTAGTTCATAGCCACTTTGCCCACTAGTCATTTATCATGGTATCTCATTTAGTGCACTAAAAATAAATCATTGTAAATCATTGTAGGTGGTACATGTCATAAAAACACCATGGAAACACCATTACTTCACTGGTAAGCGCATCTTCTGGAAAGTATACTTTTTATCTGGTCTTAGTAAGGCATTACATCTGTATTTCCAAATATCACTATACATGAAATCCCATAATCACCCATGGAGCCTCCTCTGCACTCCTAATACCAGGACTACGGTAATCACAAGAAGGTTTCCTTCCATGTGGCTGGTTTCCACGGGGGGTTATCCGTCGAGGATTCTCCCTGTGTTGCCCAAGTGAATGAAGCAATGTCCCCAAGATATGGCTAAGTCGGTGGGGAGGCATGGCTCAGCCCTCCCCAGGTGCTGAACTGGACTGCAGCAGTGCAACCAGCCACCACACTAAGGGGCTTCTGTTGTTGCAAGAGCGATCACTGCCTGTGGCGAGACCCCTATGGGTCTCGTGCAGGCATGCATCTCAGGGCCTGGACGTGCTGGCACTCACCTGCTCTCTGTTACGAGGTGGTCACTTACCCAGAGCTCTCAATGGGCTCTCGATATCATGACACTGCCGGTGGGCCTCTAGCCCCACCCCCACTGGGGCGGAGTTGTTAGGCTTCCTCCTCAGCCACTGCAGGCAGCCCTCCGCGCAGCTTCTCCTTGAGGGTAGGGCCCCGCCTACTACTGATGTGAGTGGAGGTCCCCTGGCCCTTCTCTCGCTGCCTTATGGGATTCCTCCAGGTCGATGGACCCAGCACTGCCTCACGCATCCCCTCTCCTTCACCGAGGGTGACGGAGGCACGGCAAGCTGGTGCGGCTGAGGCTGCGGGACCTTTGTGCCTTCCGGGGGCATGTCTGGACGGTGCCAGGGATCACGAGTTGCTCAAGCAATGCCCAGCGTTTCCTTCGCGCAAGCCGCGCAGTTGCTGGGTGATTCCTCTCTGCTCACGGTTCTGTTAGCAGTGGGTGGGGGCTCAGCCGAGAGATGGTCCCACAAACTTGGTGCCCACAGAGGTGTTGTTTAGGCAAAATACACAGAGCTTTCAGATATTAAAGCCCTACTGAATCCTCTCACCTAATATATGCTGGAACTTCTACTCAGCGAACCGCACAGGCGCTTCTCCAACAATAAAGCGGAGGGAGGCTTTTCTTTAGCCAATGGAAAGCCCACTCTAAACTTTGATGTCCCTGACTTTCCTAGAACAGGATGCCAGCACACACAGGCCCTTGGAGACTCTTCACAAGCAGGATACCACAGCAGGGCAAAAGGAATCAGTCTTTTTCCTCCACCATTGACAGAGCAGCAACTGCAGGCCAACCTCAGACAGCACACAGCAAAGGGGCAGTACTCCTCCTTACAGCTCTTTAGTTCTTCTTCTTGGTAGGGTCCTCTTGTTCCTTGAAGTAATCTATAGTCCTGGGGTTTTAGGTGTAATACTTATATCCCAAAATGTATTTGTTCTCTTTGTGGCAAGGGTCTCTGAACCCAGTCCAAGCCAGTTCTGCCCTCACTGGTGCAGCATGACCACAGGGGGCGGAGACAGCATTGTGCAAGGGAGACACAGCCTATTCAGGTGTAGGTACAACTCCTCCCACTACTCTAAATGCAGACCAGGTCTATTCAGGCCTGTGATGAGTCACCCAGGCAAGGCAGGGCACACCTCAACCCCCCAGTGACTGTCTAGAGTGAATGCACATCTCAGCTCTTGTCACTCACACACCAGACGCTGAATACACAAACAGCCAGAGGCACACAGAATAGTAAATTAAGAAAATGCCCACTTAGTGGCATTTTCAAACACAGGATTTAAAAACCACCTTCACCAAAAGGTGTGTTAATAAATTCTGAGTTCAGAGAGTTTAAACTTAAGTTTCCTATCTTGTCCCTATTGCAAGTTGCACATGGAAAAATGTTACAGTGCAACTCTATTGATAAGCATATAGGACAGATAGTCTTTCAACACTGACAAACTAATTACTCAGAATATCACTATCAGGACATGCCACACACACTAGTACATGTCCTACCTTTCACATACACTGCACCCTGCCCATGGGGTACCTTGGGCTTACCTTAGGGGTGCCTTACATGTCACAAAAGGGAAGGTTTGGGCCTGGCAAGTTGGTGCATTTGTCAGGACAACATGGCAGTACACAACGGCGCCCACAGACACTACAGTGGTATGTTTGAGATACATTTACAGGGCTACTCATGTGTGTGGCACAACCAGTTCTGCAAGCCCACTAGTAGCATTTGATTTACAGGCCTTGGCACACACCATGTACTTTACTAGGGACTTACCAATAAATCAAATGTGCAAATCATGGATAACCAATCATTGTCACAATTTATACAGAGAGCATATGCACTTTAGGACTGGTTAGCAGTGGTAATGGGCCCAGAATCATATAGCCAACAAAAAAGGGTAAAAAAATAGGAGGCAAAGGCAAAACATTTAGGGATAAACCTGTCAAAAAGGCCAGGTCTAACAAACGTCCAAGTAAAATGCATCACCACTGGGGGCGTGAAACCGGTTCTGGCAAGAAAGACCTGGGTCCCGAACATTGGGGACCTGGTCAGAGAAAAGATCGTGGACAAGAAGGAGTTTGGGCCATCTTACAGAGCATCTGTACCTGTCCTGGCTATCGAAGGAACAAGAACAGTACTTTTTCCGCTTCTTGCCGGCCAAAAAGAAAGAAGATTTGTCTCTGTTGATTTGATCAAACCACACGACGTGGCCGATTCTCAACAGTAGGCCTCATGTGGTCCTGAGCAACTGCAGATCTCCTCTCGCTACTACACAGCAAGTCCAGATGGAAAGACTAATAACGTTTCAAGACTCCCCTGCACAAAGTGCAGGAGTATCCAATGATGGAGTGCGAATAACACCAGTTGAAATTGAACAACATCGAAATGTAGCTGAAACTCAAATTGCAATGCGGCCCAATAATGATATCCACATCAATGTGCCTACACAAGAGACGCTTGCCAGTTCTACAAACACTACGGAGCTGCCAAAGATAGATCAAACTGTGTCTGGCTACTTCATCAACTTCAATGACTTTTCTTCAGATGCAAGTGAACCTGAGCGAACGCCATCTGTTTCCAAAAAAGAGAGACTTCGACATTTCTATTGCTGTCTGGAAAGGACTTACTTTGTGTTCCCTCGGTTGCATCTTTGGTTTGCATTAGGGATCATGTTCCTGATAATTTGGATTGATTTAGTAACAGGCTTTTTCCTACTACTGAATGGACATTACCTCCCATGCCGCTATACAGTACAATCTGTGAACTTGGACCTGAGACCACATATGTCATCCAACTGTAAACAGAGAGACCTGTCCCTAGGGAACATTACAGCAGATGGTATTGTTTGGGATAGGGTTTCATATGATGTACTTGGTCCTACTGAACATTTGAAAGATCTACATGGATTTAAAATTTTATTGAATGATTTCATTACCCCAAGTACACTCTCTGATGGTTGGGACATTGAAACTGTAAATACTATGCTCTCCGATCTAGAACAATCTGCTGCATTTTCTTACAAGGAATTGTATGAGGATACACCTGATTTTTATACTATGTATTGTTACCAGCATTATGGTTATCACTTTTTACACAAAGTAAGTATTCCGCACACTGTTAACACTTATCATCAATTGGAACATTGCTCAACACCACCAAAAAGTAGTTCTGTCACATTCGCACATAAATTTGCATACTTTTCAGGGTTCAATACATCAGAACCGGCATCATACTACTATAAGCTTGCACAAACTAATGCACCTGTGAAGAAAGTTATGCTGATAAACACAAGCTGATATATTCAGCACCTTTCATCTCCCAACTTTCTATACAGGGTTTCGACTATTGGAGGGATACGATAGACACAAAAACCATCTGGGGGACAAAAGAATGGCAGGTTCAGGGAACTGAGGCTTTATTCAGAGCTTGTCTCATACAATTACATATAATCTTCCAGAACAGTGCAACAGTCTACCTGCTATGGGTTTGCAAAAGTAAAAGACCTGAAAACACCAGAATCCCCCTGCCCACACCTATTGGTGGTCTATCAGATGATACACTGACAAGTGAGGAGGTGCTGGGTGCAATGATACAAAATGGTACATACAATTCATCAGCTCGCAACTGGAATATTTAGTATCCATAGGCCTGACCCACGCTATGAACACACAGACGACCCAGGGGTAGTGACTTCTTATAGTTTTGCCCAGAGTGGCTAAAGACCTCAACACTATTACAGGTGAAACAACACTTGTCCCTTCTGTCTGAGAACATGGATCTTAGGGATTTCTTGCTAGCTCCCAAGAGACTGCGTGAAAAGCGCTTCTTATATGCCATCTACAAGGAACTAAGGAAAGTCTCCCAACAGGAAGCTGCTGAGATATTACGTGAGATTGATAGAATTAACCTAGAAAAGGCCTTATATGTGGCAGACAATGGAGTGACCACACTTTCTTCACATATTTATTCACTGGGCAACATTGTGTCCTTGGCAGTGGACAAACTGGAACAAGATGTGTCTATTCTACAACATGGGCAATCTGAATTATGTTCCATTATGTTTTAAAGCTGGACGCTACAACCATTGCATTCTGGCCACGTGCCATGGAGGTACATTTACAACACAAGTCTGTTTTCAGCTTATGAACTTACCGACAGACAAAAGACCATGGCACGCAGAGATGTAAAGTACGCCATGCTGCTCATTGAAAAATTAGAGAAGTTACCTTTTACAGTAGCAGAGTCACCATCTACGGAATGATTAATTCATGACTATATCACGTTGCCAATTATGACATTCCATTTCCAATACTGCCTTAGATACCACCAGGTAGACAGGTATGAAGCATTGGGTGAAGGGTACATACTGGAAGCCTGGTAGTTGCCATACAGATATAGATGTAGAAATAAGGACACTGACGTTTTCTTAAGTGGTTCAGACTGTGAGAAGGCTTTAAATGGATATTTTGTGTGCAAAGTCTCACTTCACAGAGTATGTAATATTTCAGTAGTGAACTTATCTTGCTACTTGAAAGGCTCCCCAGCTCCAGTGATTCATCCAGTTTTCGAGTTACTCTTGAATGGAAGTTATTTAATGCTGAATGATCAAGCCTGTTGTAGGATGGCGCCAGGCATTGTGTATCTAGTCACAGTAAGCTCCAGGGTTGCTTGTTGTAAGCATGTATTGTTTCCCCCAGCTCGCACAATTAGGGAGGCACGACTGTGGCCTTCATTAAATGTTTTCAGTATAAGGTTTGATTCGCTAAGCAGATGGAAAGCCATGTTGTTTTGAACAAAATGTGGCCTTAACTTCAGCCCGAGAGACATTTGATCTCCAGGTTGCAAGGTCTTTGGCAGAGATACAGGCCCTGGTCCAGACGAACTTCCCGCTCCATTTTGCAGAAATGGTTCATCGTAACTTTAACTTGTCTGATACGAAGGGGATCGTACACTTATTTACGCGTAATGGATCAGGTCTATTAACCACCTTTTAGACCATCTTCGGAGTAATTCCAGCGTTCATACACTCCGTACTTGGAAGCGGTTTGGAGGGCTTCCTCTGGTCCTGCTATCAGCGACGGGCATCCTGATTTTTAATCCTATTGATTCACAATGGACGTCCCAATCCTTCAATACATGGAGAGTACACCGCTGGAACGGCGTTGTTGTGAGCGTCTCGTGTTCTAACTAGGTACACCTCCGCTTTGAGAGCTGAGTGAGCATTGGTTCCTGTCTTTTAGACTGGTCTGGCTAGACTGTGTTGTGCCTGTGTTCCGCTGCCTCTTCTGCGGCTTTGGCTGTGTGTTGGACCTGTGTCTGACACTTCAATCAGTTGCACCGCCAGACATAAACGTGCTCCTGGAGACCCACGTGTATAGTTGTCCACAGCGTATTCCCATGTTGATGACAGAATTCTTATACCCTCCAAGGGATGCTTCCGCTCCTGTTGGAAGGGAAATCAACTCTTCTCCAGAGGTACAGGCATCGGTTCCAGGTGTGCAGGCATCTAATTCTTCCCCGGTGGCTGCTGTGGGAACCAGAGATGACCATTCTTTGCTCACTCAACATAATATTGGAAGTGTTTGAGGGATGGCCACCTGCGGATGCACTGTTCAGCTATATTGAGTCTTCAGCACAGGATTCATAAACAATCTGCCCTTCCCTGTGCTGGGAGCGATTCTGCGATTTTTAAACATTTACCAAATTGAAGGTTGAAACTGACTGTGTTTATTTTTCTCTTTCTGTGCTCTAACTGAGCATAATGGCTTTCAAAAGGTGCTCAGTGTAATAATAACCACATATATCAGTTTAGAGAACCTTTTGAAAGTATTTAGGAAAAAGGGCTTTTTTGATTTTGAATTTATGTTTCTTTTATGTACATTTTAACAGTATATTAAAGTGCTTTTACTAGTTTAATTATAAATGATTTTTATGCTTTTGAATGGCCTTAACTGTTTATTACCTAGCTGACCCTTTTGACCTTTTGATGAGGAGTGGGTGTCATGTCCTTTAGGCTAGTCCTGTCATGTATGCCCCCTTTCACATACATTATCCCATCCACACAACAATAACGGATCTGAATGGTGACCTTTTACCTAGTAGTTTTCTCTGTCTCTCCGTGAACAGGCTCTTGGTATATTCTCATAATCCTTGTACCTGATGTACATAAACATGTCCTCAGGCACTGCATAATTATTCTATATAAGGGTCACCGCTTTTTTCATCCTTGGCCAACAGGCCCACGGGGCAAGATCGAAATTTGTTTTAGGAAAACATTTATGGTTGTTTTAATAACAATTATGATTGTTTTCAAAACATATCGATTCTAAAAGAAACCCTGGAGTGACCACTCTAGTATATAAGACCCTTATTCCCCCCTGCAAATTAGAGGAGTATTCCTTGCACGCTGACACGGGTCATGCATGCCGAATCTTCGGCACGCAGCAGTCTGACATTCCTTGTGCTGTGTCATCCTTGGAGCAGAGACGGGGTCCTTCATTCTCTATCATCATGTGAGGGGGTAGGAGCTTCCATAGGGAATTCTTGGCTATATACATACATATATGCATGCATACATTCTACACCTACATATCTTGCTAGGTACATTTAGGCAAAGTATGTAGGGCGTGTTATAGGAGTATGCAAGTGCAACTGTCTTATCTGAACCATATATGTTCATCCTCTTAGCACTAAGGAAGAAATGTATCTACCTACACCACTGTAGGATACAGCGGGGTGGTAGTGGCACTGTAAAGCTAGCTGGTTAACGGCTGATGAATCCTGTGGGGCTGCCCAGGGTCGGTTTGGACACCAAGCCCTCAGTTTAGGTTATCCAAAATACCCAGGTCCTGGGGATTCCTAGGAACTACACGACAGTGCTGGAATGTGGGAGAATAATGTGTAATCTTTGTCTTCTGGGTGCGCTTCCCTCCAGGTATCTCTGCTACCCATTTCGTGAATAGCGTTTTTCGGGATGCTCCCTTTGCGCCCTATATTTGGGTGCGTGTTATTGGTACCTGAGCACCAGGTGAGGTTGAAGTCCCTCATCAAAATTATATCTCCTACCGCAAATTTCCCCAAGATGGACATTGTGTTGTTTATGAACGTCGCCTGGTTAGTGTTGGGTGCATAAACTGAGGCTATTTTGCATTGCTTCCCCCGAATTCGGCCTTTCACTAGTACTACCCTCTTCTCCATTATGTTTTGTAGAAGAAGGGGATTTATAAATCAGCAGGTACGCCTTGTGTTTTAGCCTGTGTTCTCCGGATCTCTTGAGCTGGGTCTCTTGTAGTGCTACTACATTAAAGTGTTGGTCTGTGAGGTATTTCCAGATCTTCTGGCGTTTGGAGTGCGCATTCATACCTCTAACGTTCCATGAGAGTGCAGTGATCCTCATAATCGTAGTGTGTACCTATTTGCCCGCCCTTGTTTGTCACTGTCGTTTTGCTCGCTCACCCTCCCCCATGCCCCTCTGCGCCCGCTCACCCACTCCTGGCTCCATGAACCCACCTCTCCAGTGCTCGCAACTTGTCTTTGTTTCCCACGTGTCGTCACCATTACCCAGGCCCCTAGAAAAAAGGAATAGAAAATATACCATTAAACAGTTAACAATAGAACGTGTCCCCAGTTCAGTCCACCATTGTGCTATCTGTTACACATTGGAGGCGAATTGGACCAATGTCCGCTGCCGGGACTTCTGTTTAATGTCTAGATGAGAAGGTACTCTCATTTTTGCCAGATTGGGTCCTGTTGGCTCACTCCAATGAGAAGGTTCAGATTGCAGATCATAGTTTATACTAGAGCGTGCATGGACCGGGTCCTAAAGAGATGTGTTTCCTTGGGCCCTTTAAGATTTGTATTACCTTGCTGGTGTCTGTTGCCATATATATTTCTAAGGCTTTTGTGGCGATCACGCCCCAGCATGGTGGAGAGCTGTTGGTGTAGGGATTCTCAGGATACTCCGGGAGGTCCTTGTTTCCTCTGCGTTCTGGGAGAGTGACGGGTCTGCCATGCGTCTCCTTTCCCCACACCCGTGGGGGATCTGCCTGGTTGTTCTTGGTTGTCCAAGCCGGAGTCATCCTCCTGCATTGAGTGACCCAGTAGTGTGAGCGCCTCTTTGATGTTGGTGATGTGGCGTGCTTTATTCCTGAACTCGAAGCCCAATGCAAAGGGATTGGTCCAACTGTATTTAATGTTGTCATGCCTGAGTTTTTCTGTGACAGGCCTGAACTGTTGGCGTCGCATGAGAGTTGCTGGTGCTATGTCTTGGTACAAATCACATGTGAATCCCTGAAATTTCAGTGTCCATTTTCCTGGCGGCCTGCAGTATGGCCTCTTCGGTTTTAAATGAGTGAGTTTCACCAGGATGACTCATGGACGACATTTGTCTCCTTGGTTGGGCCTCCCCACCCTATGCACTTTTTCTAGCTTGACTTTGACAGACCTCAAACACAGGGTTTCAGAGAAGAGACACGATAAGAAGGCCTCAATGTCGGGGCCCTCTGCTCCTTCCTCTAGGTTCAGGATTCTGATCTTTTCACGTCTGGACCGGTTCTCCAAATCTTCATTTTTCAGAAGCATGGCTTGTAGCTGGGTTTGGAGTTTCCTCGTGGTGGTCGTAAGCTGGTCCGTTTGTTGCTCTAGGTCCAAAGTTTTGGTCTCTATGTCCATTGCTCTGGATTCCACTGAACCTACTGCCACTGTGGTCGACCTTCAGCGTTTCCAGGGATTTGGCCATGTCCGCCTTGAGTTCCTCCTGGAGCTCCTGTTCGAACTCCCGCAGCGAGGTAAGTAGGTCTTCTTTGGAGAACGAAATGTAATTCTCCCCTCCTTCCACACTACACGTGGTCCTGCATGCTGAATCTTTGACACACAGTGGTCTGACATCCCTTGCGGAGCTGAGACGGGGTCCTTCATTCTCTATCATCATGTGAGGGGGTAGGAGCTTCCATAGGGGATTCTTGGATAGATACATACATATACGCACGCATACATTCTACACCTACATATCTAGGCCAGGTACATTTAGGCAAAGTATGTAGGGCACGTTATAGGAGTATGCAAGTGCTACTGTCTTATCTGAACCATATATGTTCATCCTCTTAGCACTAAGGAAGAAATGTATCTACTGTTTACTATATTAGTACTTGTGATTTCTTCCGTATGCTTCTGTCTCCTAATTGTCGCAGCAAATATGTTTTACACAAGACTGACGCTGGACCAATGTTAGAATCCGGGTTCTCTGGTTGGCACAGGTAGGAACTTGTGACAAGCAGGGAACCTTTCCTTTAGTCAGGGTAAGGGGTTACACTCCTAAAATAACCCCTACTCACCCTCTAGGTAGCTTGGCGCGAGCAGACAAGGCTTATCTCAGAGCGTTATAGGTTGAGCATTTGTGAACACATACAGTAACCAAGTGACAACACTACAAATGGACACCACACAGGTATTTATATTAAAATAAGGATTCTTTATATAGAGTTACCACAAGACCATTAAACGACAAAAATACACAATACTGTTACTTTAGATGGTAGAAGCTTGCTTAGTTCTCTTAAATTCTTAAATGCGACACTTTAAGTCAATGTACCTTTAGATGCGACACGCAGGGCAACGAAAGTGTTGCAACGATGTGATGCGATGAAGTTCTTGGTGCAAAAGAAATAAAGACGGGATCTTCCAGATGCGTTACGCTTCTCCGATGTTGCAAGAAGACTCGACTCGATGCGTCAGCTACAGCGGCGTCACCCTTGACGAGATGCGACGACAGCGGCCTTGGCAGCGGCACTCTTCTACGACGTTTGCGAGACGCTTCCGCTCGATGCGATGCTGCAGCGGCGACACCCCTTTACGTGATGCGACGACAGCGGCTCCGACGGCGGCACGCTTCTCCGTGGATGTGAGGCGCTTGTCTTGATGCGGTGCAATGCGACAACTATGATGGCTGCGATGGCGACATGCTTCTTCCTCGAGGCGAGACTCTTCTCTTGATGCGGTGCAATGCGTCAGCTACGATGGCTGCGATGGCGACACGCTTCTTCGGCGTTGCGAGACACTTCCGGACTGATGCGAGACGCTTCCGCTCGATGCGATGCTGCAGCGGTGACACTTTCTGCGAGATGCGACGGCAACAGCTCCGACAGCGGCACGCTTCTCCTCCTTGAGTCGCGCTCCCAGCTCCTTGCGACAAGCAGTCCCTCAGAAGGCCCAACAACAGCAGCCGGCACTTCCAAAGAACTCTGGGGAGCTGGGGGGTGAAGTCCACTGGTCCTGGGACTTCGTTCAGGGGGCAAGCTCAGCACAAGCCCTTGGAGATCTTTTAAGCACAAGTTGAAATAAAGTCTTTGTAGTCTTTCTCCTCTCCTTTCAGCAGCAAGGCAACCACTGCAGGCCAATCCCCCAGGACAGGGACAGTACTCCTCCTTACAGCTTTCCCAGTTCCTTCTCCTCAGGCAGAGGTTCTTCTTGTCAAGCAGGATCTAATTTCTTGGGAGCAGGGTCCCAATACTTATACCCCTAATTCCTTTGTTCCTCTGGGGAAGAGGGGCCTTTGCCCAGTCCAAACCAGTTCTTGAGCACCCTGTTGACATGACTCTGCCTTTCTATTCAGGGTGCAGGGCAGAGACATCAGCCACTCCACAGGAGGTGGAGCCAGTATTGTGGTGGCAGAGCACAGCCCTATTCAGAGTCCAGGTGTGCTCCTCCCACCCATCTGGCTGTCAATCTCTCTATTCACCACCAGGCTACCTAGCCCTGCCCCTCTGGGTTTCCCCAGCCCTGTCACTCACACAAACCAGACAGGCAGATACACATCATAGCAGAGGCGGGCTGAAATGGTTAGGCAAGCAAATACCAACTTTCTAAAAGGGGTATTTGCAAACACAGAATATTAAAATAAACTTTACTAAAAGATGTATTTTATTATTCTGAGTTCAGGCATACTAAACTCGATTTTCTACCATGTTCCCTGGGTCTGTTAGGATCATAGGATGTAACAATTCTAACAGCCCATTCTGGCCTATGGAGAACAGGTAGCCTTACAATAGTGAAAAACGAAAATGGCTGTAATTCACTATTAGGACATGCCACACACATTAGGGCTTGTCCTACCTTATGCTTACAATGCACCCTGCCCTTGGGCCTACCATAGGGGTGACTAATATGAAGTTAAGGGAAGGTTTAGGGACTGGGAAGTGGGTTCACTTGCCCAGTCAGCATGACAGTACCAGACTGCACACAGGTTCTGCAATGGCAGACCTTAGACATATTTTACCAGGCCGCTTCAGTGGGTGGCGCAACCAGTGCTGCAAGCCCACCAGCGGCATTTGTATTTACACGCCCTGGCACTCCTGGTGCACTTTACTGGGGTCTGATAGTAAACCAAATAAGCCAATCATGGAATCCAACCAACATATACATTTTAAATAGGGAGCACTTGCACTGTGGCACTAGTTGGCAGTGGCACAGTGCTCTGAGCAGCTTACACCAGCAAAACACATGAGGCACAGCGACAAAAAGTGGAAGGGAGACTCACGCCAAGGTGCAAGGTCTAACAACCAATAAATACTTAATTGCAAAGTCCTAATCGCCATCCTGTGTATTTTCTCAGATTAAGTAAGCATGGGTGACTGAGCGAAAAGTAGTGTACTGTTTGAGGAATCAGGGTTGTCATGTTCAGTGGTTGCCAGAAACTACCTACACCACTGTAGGATACAGCGGGGTGGTAGTGGCACTGTAGAGCTAGCTGGTCTAACAGCTGATGTATCCTGTGGGGGTGCCCGGGGTCGGTTTGGACACCAAGCCCTCAGTTTATATGGGAGAAGAATGCGTAATCTTTGTCTTCTGGGTGCGCTTCCCTCCAGGTATCTCTGCTACCCATTTCGTAAATAGCGTGTTTCAGATTTTTCAGGATGCTCCCTTTGGGCCCTATATTTGGGTGCGTGTTATTGGTACCTGAGCGCCAGGTGAGGTTGAAGTCCCTCATCGAAATAATATCTCCTACCACAAATTGCCCCAAGATGGACATTGTGTTGTTTATGAACGTCGCCTGGTTAGTGTTGGGTGCATAAACTGAGGCTATTTTGCATTGCTTCCCCCGAATTCGGCCTTTCACTAGTTCTACCCTCCCCTCCTTATCAGTTTTATAGTCTTCAGGTTGGAACTTGAGAGAGGAATGAAAAAGGAGTGCCACTCCATTATGTTTTGTGGAAGAAGAGGATTTATAAATCAGCGGGTACGCCATGTGTTTTAGTCTGTGTTCTCTGGATCTCTTGAGCTGGGTCTCTTGTAGTGCTACTATATTAAAGTGTTGGTCTGTGAGGTATTTCCAGATCTTCTGGCGTTTGGAGTGGGCATTCATACCTCTAACGTTCCATGAGAGTGTAGTGATCCTCATAATCGTAGTGTGTACCTATTTGCCTGCCCTTGTTCGCCACTGTCGTTTTGCTCGCTCACCCTCCCCCATGCCCCTCTGCACCTGCTCACCCACTCCTGGCTCCATGAACCCACCTCTTCAGTGCTCGCAACTTGTCTTTGTTTCCCACATGTCGTCACCATTACCCAGGCCCCTAGAAAAAAGGAATAGAAAATATACCATTAAACAGTTAACGATAGAACGTGTCCCCAGTTCAGTCCACCATTGTGGTATCTGTTACACATTGGAGGTGAATTGGACCAATGTCCGCTGCCGGGACTTCTGTTTAATGTCTGGATGAGAAGATACTCTCATTTTTGCCAGATTGGGTCCTGTTGGCTCACTCCAATGAGAAGGTTCAGATTGCAGATCATAGTTTATACTAGAGCGTGCATGGACCGGGTCCTAAAGAGATGTGATTCCTTGGGCCCTTTGAGATTTGTATTACCTTGCTGGTGTCTGTTGCCATATATATTTCTAAGGCTTTTGTGGCGATCGCGCCCCAGCATGGTGGAGAGCTGTTGGTGTAGGAATTCTCAGGATACTCCGGGAGGTCCTTGTTTCCTCTGCGTTCTGGGAGAGTGATGGGTCTGCCATGCGTCTCCTTTCCCCACACCCGTAGGGGATCTGCCTGGTTGTTCTTGGTTGTCCAAGCCACAGTCATCCTTCTGCATCGAGTGACCCAGTAGTGTGAGCGCCTCTTTGATGTTGGTGATGTGGCGTGCTTTATTCCGGAACTCGAAGCCCAATGCAAAGGGATTGGTCCAACTGTATTTAATGTTGTCATGCCTGAGTTTTTCTGTGACAGACCTGAACTGTTGGCGTCGCATGAGAGTTGCTGGTGCTATGTCTTGGTACAAATCATATGATAATCCTTGAAATTTCAGTGTCCATTTTCCTGGAGGCCTGCAGTATGGCCTCTTTGGTTTTAAATGAGTGTAGTTTCACCAGGATGTCTCATGGACGACATTTGTCTCCTTGGTTGGGCCTCCCCACCCTATGCACTTTTTCTAGTTTGACTTTGACAGACCACAAACAAAGGATTTCAGAGAAGAGACACGGTAAGAAGGCCTCAATGTCGGGGCCCTCTGCTCCTTCCTCTAGGTTCAGGATTCTGATCTTTTCACGTCTGGACCGGTTCTCCAAATCTTCATTTTTCAGAAGCATGGCTTGTAGCTGGGTTTGGAGTTCCCTCTTGGTGGTCGTAAGCTGGTCCGTTTGTGGCTCTAGGTCCAAAGTTTTGGTCTCTATGTCCATCGCTCTGGATTCCACTGAACCTACGTCTTGTTGAAGTGTCATTAGCCTGCCACTGAGGTCGACCTTCAGCGTTTCCAGGGATTTGGCCATGTCCGCCTTGAGTTCCTCCTGGAGCTCCTGTTCGAACTCCCGCAGTGAGGTAAGTAGGTCTTCTTTGGAGAGTGAAATGTAATTCTCCCCTCCTATAGTTGGCTGTGTCTCTTTGGTGGCTGCGAAGGTGAAGTATGTGGAGACTCTGTTGCTCTACTGTTTTTTGGGCTGCATAGAGAAGCTCTCTATCTAACCCGCGTGCATTTGATAACGTTCTGGTTATGCCGGGACCTCAATGTTGGCGGGAAGAGTGGACACTCTCCAGTGCTAGTGCACAGCACTTCTCTGCCTTCTCTTGTGGGTATTGCGGCAGTTCACCGTGGGACCCTCTAGATAGTCCCTGAAGTAATACCTTAGATCTGTCCCTGTATGTCTCCCTCACTTTCAACTTGTTCCGCCGTCTCTCTTCTCCTTTGCCCGGTATTTATCCTCACTCCCGTGGGTCACCGCTACCCAGCACTTCAGCACCTGCATCCTGCTGTCCTCCTGCCCCACCCTGTGATTCAGAGAATTGTGTTGGCCTGGTACTTTCCCCAGAAGTAGAGTGCCGTCCAAAATGCATTTCTTTGTGTGAGGAGGTGCCCTTCGTTCCATTCTGCCTGTGCCCTGCTGAGTCGCAGTCTCTCTTGTTCATTAGCCCAGTTACAGGCTGACTCCTGCTCCCTGCGTGTCTCGAGTGGGCGCCATCTTAGGCAAGTTGTTTTTGCATGGCGGCCCATTCTATTTATTTTGCCAACATCTCTTGCTCTGAACCCGGTCCTCTCAGAGCCTCTGCTGATGTGTCGCTGCCCCCTGTGCTGCCCTCGAGTCCTCTGCTGCCTTCCCAGGGTCATTCCCCTACTGACACTCCTCTGGCCACCATCAGGCCCCCACCATGTGGTCTCCACTCACCGGGATAGATACTCGGTGCACCGGAAGTCTCTGCAGGAGTGAGAGACAACCACCATCACTCTGCGCCATTTGTAGCGCAGAAGACTTGCGGTGTCACAGTGTGCGGCCACCTTCGATCGGTCTCAGGCTGTCTCCCTTACTACACCTGCCTCTCGCTGGTTTGCCCCCGATCGATTGCCATCTGGGCATCGCACTCCTCTCACGGATGTCTCAATCGCTTCCTCTATGTTCACCAAAGATGCCGGAGTAGGAATCACCGGCCGGGCCAGTGACAGTGTCTCTTGACCTTCTGTTTTCTTAAATGCGGCATTGGAGCCGTCATGGATCACGTCCATCCGGCCATCTCGGCTGGCCACGCCCCCGTCATGTCTACTTTTTATTGAAGACTCTCTCTTGCTCTCTCTCTCTCTCTCTCTCTTTTTTTTCCATACGCTCTTTATTCATCCTACTCCGTCTCTTCCTTTATCTCTCTTTCTCTCTTATGTGCTCTCTTCGGAGCATTTTCTATCTCTTCCCACTCTCTCTCACTTCATTGACTCTCTCATTGACTGCTGCTCTATAGTCGATCTATCTATCCACTGATCTAATTGTCTTGTATTATATTACAACATTTATATAGCGCTTACTACCCTCATGTGGGGCACTGTGGCACTTGTTTTTTCTCTGACAACTATATTAAAACTAGGCCTGGGCGGTAAATTCCGTTCCGTTCGCGGAATTTGCGGAATTTGGGTAATTTCGCGTTCCGCGGAGAACGCGGAATTGCCCAAAAATCTGCGTTCCGTGACTTCGCGAAATTTTTTGTTTGTTCGCGTTCTCAATATATGTGTTCGCGAGATATTTCACCCCGAGCACGCAAACAGCGATCGCGAACAGGGAAAAAGTATCGCGAACAAGCAATTCCGCGTGTTCGCGGAATTTCTGCGTGTTCGCGGAGATTTTTTACCGTTTCGCGGAGATTTGCGTAACGCGATTACGCAAATTCCGCCCACCCCTAATTAAAACCTAATGCTTTTTCAAAGTGGAGTTGGCCAATTCATGTTTCTGCCTACAGAAGCATCAGTTTTAGCACTCTAATGTTAATTGGTCGAAGAAAATTTACAGCACTGGTATACTTTTATATTGCATGTTTTTATAGCGAATAATACTTTCATTTACGTAGCATCTGAAGAGCCTTCTGCAGATTTTTGGTTTTGGTTTCCGTAAGGTAGAACACCTGCTAACATTTATTGGGGGTAGGATCGGGTGCAGTTATCATTAGTACCAGTGTCAGTATTTAGTGTGCCTTATTCAGTTGTCATTGCGTGGTAGCGCCCCATAAATGGCTGGAGGTTGTCAATTTTTCTGTACTACCCTAACAAGGTTGTAAACGTTGATTCAAGTATTTCACTGGTAGCAAGGTAAAAATGTCTGGTCTTAATCTTAATGGTCGGTTGTGGGGTAGAACATTAACCTCAAACAGCACAGGCATTGTTCATAATAAAATCAGTGTTGAGGCGATGTTATCTTTTCTAACAGAAGATGAGACTTTGCTTTCTATTAAACATATTTTGCTTAGTAATACAGAGTATTGCCCTCATAAGCTAGAGTCTTATGCCAGGACCATCAGATACTATTTAGATCTACACTATACTCCCTACATTACACTCCACAGCACTGCACTCCACTCCATGACACGCCATACCACATAACTCTACTCTACGCCACTCTACGCCACTCGATAACACTACACTCTACTCCACTTTAGAACACTTCACTCCAAACCCCTTTGTACCAATGACTTTTAGCCATACTAAATAGCAGCCACACTACTGTACGGCATGGCTAAAACATTTTGGCCAAGCCATAGGCGAGACCTAGGCTTGTCTCACTTGCTCCGGGATAAAGTCTGATGCGTAGCACTAAGTGTTGGTTTCTGAAAGGTGGGCGCCACCTGCAACCCCCAGCTCACATTAAGAACTGATTAGGAGTAATACAGTATAACGTGTACACCATCCTTTACGGTAAAGTAACAACAGAAAATAAGTGGAGCCACTGGCGTAATGAAAATTGAGGGAGGTTCCCTGCACGGTATGTAGAGGGGCCCCCTCCGGGCTCAATCAGGAGCTCTCCTGCCAGAGTGCAGTGCTGAGGGGGCCCCCTGGAGCTCGGGCCCCCCGCACCGCGGGGGCTGTGGGGCCCTGTGTTACGCCCCTTCGTGGAGCTTCGAATACAGTCAGTAGGGTGACCAACCGTCCGTAAATTTCACAGACAGTCCGTAATTTCGGCCGTCTGTCCGTTGTCCGTGAAGGATTCTTTAACGGACGCCATTTGTCCGTAATTTTAACCGGGCACCGGTCACACCACCCTAAAGCCGGCATAGCGCCTTCCACCCACCTCCCTGCTTCACTCCGATGCTGTTGAGGCCGGGTGTAACAGACTCCGATGCAGTACCAAAGCTCAGATACCGAGCAGCATTGGAGAGCCACAGCGGGATGGCAGCCCTCACACCTTCAGCCCTTGATGAGCTGTTAAGAGGTGCTTGAAGGTGACTGAGAGGGAGGGGCTGCAGCTTCAGGAGCAGGGGCATCTATTCAGATGCAAACAGCCCTGAATGCCTCATGTCTCTGCAATTTAGAGGGGCCTCACACATTCCCTTTCTTCCCAGGGCTCCAAACATCCTAGAACCTGCCCTGATTACCCCGAGGCAGCACGTGGTTCTCTTCACAGAGCTTAATTACTGTCACTAAATTGTAAGCAAACCTTGGTTCTTCAAACATGCAGTCTATAACAGAGGTCTCCAACCTTTTGTGTAGTGAGAGCTACTTCTGGTCAGTGAAAATCGTCGTGAGCTACTAAACCCCAAGCAACTCGCACATTTTTCCGAGATACCCCCCCACGCCCAATTTCATTGATTTTAAGCCCAATTTCTACAGAGCCCATACTGTGGTTTGAACAAAATACTAAAGAGTTCCCGTCTAGATTGGTCTTGGGGCCTTCTAAGGTCTAGCATGGGAATGTGCTCCCTCAGTAGAGTGGTCTGGTGGACTGGTCATGAAGGCTGAACCCGGTTCCCCAGTTCCTAATTCGACAGCTCTGGTCATAGTGCCACATCCTCTCCCCCACTGAACACCATACTTCCCCACTGAGAGAAACTTGCACTGCCTTCAGCTATAACCTAATTGTGCCAGCTATAAACACTTGGATGTCGCTCAATTCAAATTATGCACTTGAAAAGAGTAATATGCTGCCTAAAAAAAAAAGTTAAAGCAACCACTCATAGGGAATGCAAGATTAAGTAAACAAAGCATGTGAAATGTAAGCAGAAACAACATGGTTACCTTAACGATCTCTCACTCACTATTCAGAAATAAGCGAGTGGTTTTACCTGAAAAGTTAAGGATATGACTAGAGGGCCCTAATGGGAACCGTTTCAATGTCCATTGCTTATATCCTTACAAAACGTAAGCAGTATGGTTTAAAGACCACATCCATAAACACAGAGCCATGGTACACATTGTGTTTTCCAATCCACCCATCAACCAGGTATGTCAGAACCTCCAGGAATGGTACACGTTCCCACCTGGGGACAACAATGCTGTTCAAACAAAGACGAGAAAACAAAAGTAGCGCTTCACTGGCAAACTCTGTAAAGTGATGCTGATGTATTTGGATGTAAATAAAACCAATCTGGCCACTTTGCAACCCCTCTGTCTTGCTTTATTTAGTTATGTATTTATTTTTCATATTTAAAACCTTCTATTTCTCTCCATCCCGCTGCACTTTGGAATAGAAAAATGTCAGAAAAAGGGCATTTCTCGCAAGAGTGTTTTTCTTTTTTGGATCCATTTCACAGGGAAGCAACTAACTTTAAAGACCACATCCATAAACACAGAGCCATGGTACACATTGTGTTTTCCAATCCACCCATCAACCAGGTATTGCAGTACCTCCAGGAATGGTACACGTTCCCACCTGGGGACAACAATGCTGTTCAAAGAAAGACGAGAAAACAAAAGTAGCGCTTCACTGGCAAACACTGTAAAGTGATGCTGATGTATTTGGATGTAAATAAAACCAATCTGGCCACTTTGCAACCCCTCTGTCTTGCTTTATTTAGTTATGTATTTATTTTTCATATTTAAAACCTTCTATTTCTCTCCATCCCGCTGCACTTTGGAATAAAAAAATTTCAGAAAAAGGGCATTTCTCGCAAGAGTGTTTTTCTTTTTTTGGATCCATTTCACAGGGAAGCAACTAAATGAAAGAAGGAAAGAGAGGTTGTGAACCGTTTCTTCAAGTCACTGTTTTCAGTAAGTGAGAAGCAAGACAGAAAGAGAGGGAATAATAGGAAGAGAGGGGGGGGGCAGCTGCCAGCACGAAAAAGAAGAGGACATTGCCCGAGTCCTATTCCTTCTCTGCCCGTCCCCGAACGTCCACGTAAGCAAGCCAAGCCTTATCTGAATGCCTTTGTCCGCCCCCAAAATAGTACCGCCTGGGGCGGACCGCTCCACCCTAGCTACGCCATTGAATATCGGCCCAGCCCCAGTCAGTGCCTGAAAGGACTTTTTAATCTTAAACGTTGCCTGCCACTGCGCTTTTTTACTGAAGGCAGATCTAAAGTGCAGTGGCAGACAACGCTAAAATCAAAAGGCCTTGCAAGCACTGAGTGCTTTTACCCGGCGACTCGGCTCTAGCAGGGTCAGGGGCCCCTCTTAGCTCAGAGCTGCACCGGGAGGCCCAAGTGAAGTCAGTGGAGTGGAAGATGATGGGAAGCGCGGTGCCAGCCTGGAAAAGGCAGGTGGCGCGTTAGTAGGAGGAAAAACGTCACGGTCATCAGCCCGCCCCACCCCAGCTAAGCTCACTACAGCCAATCAGAGCAGCTGGTTTGTGTGAGTGCGGGCAAGGCCTGTTTAGTTGTGGAAAAGGGCTGAAAGTTGTGAAAGAAAATGACGGGATACAAAATAAAATTGTAAATGACGTCTCAAAAATTAAATAGCAGCGCAAGCTACTCTCAGAGGGTCGGCGAGCTACCGGTAGCTCGCGATCGACCTGTTGGAGACCCCTGGTCTATAATGTAATAAAATAAGGAAATGGCACAATCGCACCCACACTGATTAACAAAGTATGGAGGACAATCAGTTAAATCAGTTCTCTTGGAGTATCTCCTTTAAGTACTGTACATCACAGTGGGGGATGGCAAAACTAACATTTTGGAAAGAGAGCCTGTCTTCTCGTTGTCTTGTCCAGGAGGGGGTGAGGAGCCCACCCCATCCTGGAAGAGACCAAGATGATACTAGAATACTGCATGCCCACCCCTGTGCCCACCCTGGTGGATCCTGTTCCCCCTCATGTGATGGCTCCTGCCCCCCCCCCCAGTGATCCAGTGATGGCTCCTGTCCCCCCCATGTGGTGGCTCCTGCCCCCCCCCCCCGCCTGTGATGGCTCCTGTCCCCCCTGTGGTGGATCCTGTCTCCACCCTGGGTGGCTTCTGTCCCAGTCCTGGAATGGCTCCTGCAGCGAGGGTGAAGTTCTTGATGGGCCTCTTCTCAAAAAGGCTCAGCTCAAATTTAATATGAAAAGGTGGGCGAGTGAGTAAGTGAAGGGATGGGTGGATGGCTGGATGAAATAGTGAAAGGGTGAATGGATGAATGAAAGATTATATAGTTGGATAATGAGAGAGGATGGATGGATGGATTGATGAGTGAGTGGAAGGATTGATGAGAGAAAAGGTAAATAGCTGGATGTATGGGTGGAAGGGTAGCTGGGTGGGTAAAAGGGTGGATGGATGAGTGAAAGGATGGATGAGTGAAAAGGTGGATTATGAGTGAGTGGGTGGATGGATGAGTGAAATGATGGATGGATTGGTGAATTATTAAGTGCAAGGGTGAATGGATGGATGGATGAGTGAAAGGGTGGATGTAAGGATGGATGAGTGAGTGAAAAAGAGGGTAGATGGACAAAAGGATGAATAGATGAGTGAAGGAGTGAAAGGATAAATGGATGAGAGAAAGGATGGATGAGTGATAGGGTCAATGGATGGATTCATGAGTGGATGAGTAGATGGATGGGTGGGTGGATGGAAGGAAGGATGGCTAAGTGAAAGGGTCGATGGAGAGAGAAAGGGAGGATAGATGGATGACTGAAAGGGTGGAAGGATGAGTGACTGGGTGGATGGATGGATGAGTAAGTGAATGGATGGGTGAAAGGGTAAATGACTGGATGGATGAGTGAATGGATGGATGGATGGGTAGAAGAGTGGATGGATGAGTGTACAGATGGATAGTGTGAAAGGGTGGATGGATGGGTAATGGATAGATGAGTGAATGGATGGATGAAGGGATGGATGAGTGAAATGATAGAAGGATACATGATGGATAGGTTTGCAAATGGTTGAATATGTTTGGATATGGCTGTGCTTACTTATATACTATTGTGCGACCTCCTCTGATGTGTCTGTAAAGTTTACCTATTGTCCTGAAGTTTTGTCCTGAATTTTGACCTCCTGTCCTGAATTTGTGTCCTGAATTTTGACCCTTTGTCCTGAATTTTTACACTCACCGTCCTGAATATGCACCAATGCCAGTTGGTCACCCTAACAGTCAGTGGCTTAAATATATAAGGTAGAGACACAAACAACAACCTCTCAACTGCTTACGATCTGAAAGGCAATGCGGGGAGTGAAAGAGGGGACAGAGGGTGGACGGGCATGTGTAAAGATAGGAAGATGAGAGAGGGGGTAGTCGGGGTGAATGAGAAAAAGAGGAAAGAGAAATGTCAGATTCATAGTCTGTAAGAAGGTGTTGGGGTTAAAAAGACCAAGGGCTTTATTGCAAGTCTGCGGTCTTTGACCGCCAGACTTGGGATGTCGCAGCGGTGGTGCAGCAGTGGCGGTCTGAGGCTGCGGTATTATGAGGTGGCCATTCAGACCACCACCACTGCGCTGGCATTCCCTGGTGGTGGCAAAGCGGACAGGGGTATACAACATGCAAGGCTGGACCGCCGCATTCTGCAGAGCATATTAGGGGTTTCCCCATCGCCAGCCTTTTCATGACGATGAGCTCGCCATGAAAAGGCTGGCGGTGGGGAAACAAAGGGGTCCCTACAGGGCCCACATGCCCCCATAGCCATGAGAATTCATTCAGGAGGGATCAACATGTACTCCTCTGTTTTCATGCACCCAAATTTCCAGCACGGCATGGACTTCATAGTTCTGTACTGGAACTGCTTTTGCATTCCCATTGCTATGCCTGTGTTCTGGGAACCGCCATGGGAACGGCAAAAGGAAAGCCTGCCAGACACGAGTTGAACTCGTAATCTGGCACGCGGACCATGCACAGTTTAAACGGTGCTGTGCCGGAGCAAAACTAGCGCACCACTGCCAAAGTCGTAATCGGGCCCTAAGATTGGCAGGTAATGTGGGATGCAAGAAGAGGGGTTAATAATAGACAGGTCAGCTGTGTGAGGTGCAGCAAAAAGTATAACACGAGTGAGCTACTGAAGATGGTAGTTCTGAAAAAAGAGGGTGAGTTGTACTTCCCTCATGTCTGTCAGCCTGCCCTCCCTGCCTTCCACTGAGCTAACACTGATGAAGCCGGGAGTCTATGGGGTCGCAGTGCAGAAACCGCAAGTGCATCGGAGGGATGAGGGATGTGGGATGAGAAAGGGGCAGCAGCGAGATGAAATCACGGGGAATCTTGGAAAGGCTAAGGGAGCTGTGAATAGGAAAGGAGACTTGTGCGCTTAGAGAGAACGCGGCTGAAAAAATACTAGGGGCACTTGTCTGTGGCGTAACAAAGGCCTGGTGGGGGAGGGAGATGAGGGGGGCGAGCTTCAGGATGCCCCCTCAGCACAGTACCCTGGCCTGAGAGCTCCTGGGTGAGAACGGAGGGGGACCCTCCGTGTATTTTGGGGGAGGGAGGGCGGCTCAAGTTTCGTTATACAGTGGCACTTGTATGAAGGTGTTACCCCCCCCAAAACAAATATGTACTTGGGTACGGAATCATATTTTCCTTCTTCGTGCAGCCCCGTGAGGAACACCGTCCCCTTCTCGTTAAAAACTACGCACTGCTGAAGCGGGAGTGAGCAGGAAACCAGGACAGATTCATAGAATAGGGAAATATGCTTTGGTCAAGTGAGTCCAAAGTGTACACGCACTTGCAATGACTGCTACCGGATAAGCAGCCGTGCCCTGGCACCTGTAAGGATATCCGACGTGGCCTTCTACTTCAGGCAAATCGCTTCCCCTACCAGACCCGCAACACTGTTGGTAGTCTAGCGAGGCGTGATAGGAGGGTAGCCCAACAAGCATTTCAGAAATGGACCCTGCTCAGCTTATTAAATTGTTTTTTTAAAGCTTTAAACAAGCACTACAAGTGCGCAAATATTTGGTAAAGGATACGTTTGATTAAAGGCCACGTCACTGGTCTTCCTTCCCTGGTCTTTAATAAGGAAACTAAAACAAAGGCTTTATTTATGCTTTATTTCCAAAACCCAATCATAAACTGATAAGGTGAGACGGATACATATGGGATACAATCAAGTCTCCATTGCGTGCGTCCACTGCGCGTCATAAAACCTCGCTCTCTGTCGTCAAAGTTAGGCAATATCTCACTGAAATGAGCGAGCCTCCTCGGCACGAAAAAAGCCCATTTTGTTTCCAATAGCCGCAGTTCATTAATGATCAAATCAGTGCTGACGTCGAGTGAACCGCCCAAAAACATTCGCAAATTCTGACAGTGAGTCACTTCTTCTGACATCATTTTTAATGTTTCAATAGAATGAAAACCACAACCCCCAACCGTAACTGTTTCATCTTTGTCGAAAATCATGCTCCAAACTTTTATCGTTTTCCCTGCGTCACCTGAGCCTCACTTTGCAGCCCGCCTGTCACGGGTCGCCCCCGAGTAAGTCCCCCATGGGGAGATGGCGGAGGAGGAGGAGGGGGGTGTGGATGAGAGGGTGACAGGGAGGTATCCGGCAGACTGGCATTGAATATTGATCAGGGTCCCGTGGGGAAACACGTCACGCGGCCGCCTGTGTCACAAGACAGGCAGAGCGCGTGCAATAATTAGATTTGGGAGCACCGCGGCCCTGCCCACCTCTAGGTATATAAGGTGCGCGCTCTCTCTGCGCGTAGTCACGCATGCTGAGGGTGTCAGAGGCAGGGAGTGGCGCAGCCTTTCAAGCAGACAAGCAGGACTGTAAGTGCGCGTTAGACAGCGAGAGGGGTCCTAAACTGCTCCAGGGTGACTTTGTGTGTGCTCGAGTGCGCTTTATACCCAGCCCACAGACAGCCATTGAGAAGTACCCTGTGTGCGCGCGTGTTTTTGCGAGTGTAGCCTTCATGGGCTGCTTTGTATTGTATTTCCAACTAACTGGAACAGCTGGATTCCCGCCCCACCCTTCACACTCCCGACTGTTAGAAGTCTAAGCAATCCTTTCCCCTTGTGTTTCAGTGAGAAGTTCTGAGGCTCCGGCTGCAGCAAGGACACTGCAGCAGCGTTAGTACGCCTGCTCTCTGCAGCGGCTGCACCTGCCAGGGACAGAGCTCCCCCGACCTGCCCGGTGAAAGGCGCCTCCTTGCTGCCGGGGACAAGGCTGCACCATGAGGGTCCTCGTCGCCTTCGCTGTCCTCCTGCTGCTCTCCGCACAAGTGCTCGCGGGCGAAATGGGACTCAGCGAAGAAAGTGACTGGCCTTACAACGACCAACTGCAGGTGAGGGGGCAAGGTGCAGGGCTGGCCGTAGCGGCATCCATGGCGAGGGACCGGCGCAGGGCTGTCCCGTGGCAACTTCCTGAGAGGATACAGCTTAGGTGTGGCAGCAACCTGAAGCCAGGGGGGCAGGACAAAACTAGTTGGTGGCAGCATCCTTAGGCGAGGAACCCGTCGCAGGGCTGTTATGTGGCAGCATCCCGAGGTGAGGGAGACACATTGCATAGATGTTGAGTGGCAGCATACTGGTGTAAGGGGTACCCAGGTGAGGGCGACATATTGCATAGATGTCCAGTGGCAGCATACTGGTGTAAGGGGTACCCAGGTGAGGGCGACATATTGCATAGATGTCCAGTGGCAGCATACTGGTGTAAGGGGTGCATAGGTGAGGGTGACTCGTTGCATAGATATCCAGTGGCAGCCTACTGGTGTGAGGGGTGCCCAGGTGAGGGAGACACATTGCATAGATGTCTAGTGGCAGCATAGTGGTGTGAGGAGGGCTCGAGTGAGGGAGACACATTGCATAGATACCCGTGGCAGCATACTGGTGTGAGGGCTGATCAGTAACAGCATGCCTAGTTTAAAAAATCCACTGAAGTGCTGTTTAGTGGTCCTGTTAGGAACACAGCCAGAGCTGTTCAGTACTATCCTGCATTGCGCTGTTTAGTGGTAACATGCAGAGGTGAGGAGACCTTGTGAAGGACTTTTTAGTGGCGTCACGCACAGGTGTAGAGACCTAATGAAGTGCTGTTTAGTGGCAGCATGCAATGGTGTAGAAACCAAATTAAGTGCTGTCTAGTGGCAGCAGTACGCAGTGGCTTAGAGACCAAATTAAGTGCTGTTTAGTGGCAGCATGCAGTGGTGTAGAGACCAAATGAAGAGCTGTTTAGTGGTAGCATGCACAGATGTAGAGACCCAACGAAATTCCGTTTAGTGGCAGCATGCAATGGTGTAGAGACCACATTAAGTGCTGTTTAGTGGCAGCATTCACAGATGTAGAGACCCAACGATGTGCAGTTTAGTGGCAACATGCAGTGATGTAGAGAGTAGACCCAATGAAGCGCTATTAAGTGGCAGCATGCACATGTGTAAAGACCCAACGAGGTACTGTTTCGTGGCAGCATGCGAACGGTGTAGAGACCAAATAAAATGCTGATTAGTGGCAGTGTGTAGGGGTGTAAAGAGCCAATGAAGTGCTGTTTGGTGGCAGCATGTAACGTTGAGGAGACCCACTGGAGCGCCGTTAAGTGGCAGCACGTGCAGGTATAGAGACCCAATAAAGTGATGTTTAGTGGCAGCACGCGCAGGTGTAGAGACCCACTGGAGTGCCGTTTAGTGGCAGCATGTGCAGGTATAGAGACCCAATAAAGTGATGTTTAGTGGCAGCACGTGCAGGTATAGAGACCCAATAAAGTGATGCTGCTGAGGTGAGAAGACCCTGTGCAGGGGTGTTTAGTAGGGCAGTTTAGTAGCAGTATGCTGAGGTGAGAAGACCCTGTGCAGGGGTGTTTAGTAGGGCAGTTTAGTAGGGCTGTTTAGTAGCAGTATGCTGCTGCGGTGAGAACACCCTTTGCAGGGGTATTTAGTAGGACAGTTTAGTATGGCTGTTTAGAAGCAGTATGCTGCTGAGGTGAGAAGACCCTGTGCAGGGATGTTTAGTATGGCAGTTCAGTAGCAGTATGCTGAGGTGAGAAGACCCTGTGCAGGGGTGTTTAGTATGGCAGTTCAGTAGCAGTATGCTGAGGTGAGAAGACCCTGTGCAGGGGTATTTAGTATGGCAGTTCAGTAGCAGTATGCTGAGGTGAGAAGACCCTGTGCAGGGGTGTTTAGTATGGCAGTTCAGTAGCAGTATGCTGAGGTGAGAAGACCCTGTGCAGGGGTGTTTAGTATGGCAGTTCAGTAGCAGTATGCTGAGGTGAGAAGACCCTGTGCAGGGGTGTTTAGTATGGCAGTTCAGTAGCAGTATGCTGAGGTGAGAAGACCCTGTGCAGGGGTGTTTAGTAGGGCAGTTTAGTAGCAGTATGCTGAGGTGAGAAGACCCTGTGCAGGGGTGTTTAGTAGGGCAGTTTAGTAGCAGTATGCTGAGGTGAGAAGACCCTGTGCAGGGGTGTTTAGTAGGGCAGTTTAGTAGCAGTATGCTGAGGTGAGGAGTCCCAGTGCAGGGCTCTTTAGTGGCACGTGCAGAAGCTAGGAGCCTCACTGCAGTGTTGTGTAGTGGCAGCATGCACGGGTAGGTAACTACCAACTGCAGTGCCGTTTAGTGGCTGCATCCTGTGTGAAAGGAACACTGCCGAGGTGCTCAGTGACAGCATGCATAGTCGAGGAAGTCACTGGAGTGATGTTCAGTGGCAGCATGCGGAGGGGATCACACATTTCAATGCAATTGGGAACCGAGGCAGAGCTGTCCAGCAGCGGCGCCCTGAAGTGCATTGCTTTGTGGCACGGCGCGGAGGTGTGGACACTCACAGCAGGGCTGCTCAGTGTCAGCATCCTGGGGTGAGGCCAGGGCGACCCCCAGCAGGGCTGCTCAGTGTCAGCATCCTGGGGTGAGGCCAGGGCGACCCACAGCAGGGCTGCTCAGTGTCAGCATCCTGGGGTGAGGGAGACCCCCACAGCATGGCTGCTCAGTAGCAGCATTCTGGGGCGAGGGAGACCCAGACCAGGACTGCTCGGTATCAGCATTCTGGGGTGAGGCCAGGGCGACCCACAGCAGGGCTGCTCAGTGTCAGCATCCTGGGGTGAGGGAGACCCACAGCAGGGCTGCTCAGTGTCAGCATCCTGGGGTGAGGCTAGGGCGACCTACAGCTGGGCTGCTCACTGTCAGCATTCTGGGGTGAGGGAGACCCACAGCAGGGCTGCTCGGTGTCAGCATCCTGGGGTGAGGCCAGGGCGACCCACAGCAGGGCTGCTCAGTGTCAGCATTCTGGGGTGAGGGAGACACACAGCAGGGCTGCTCAGTGTCAGCATCCTGGGGTGAGGCCAGGGCGACCCACAGCAGGGCTGCTCAGTGTCAGCATTCTGGGGTGAGGGAGACCCACAGCAGGGCTGCTCAGTGTCAGCATTCTGGGGTGAGGGAGACCCACAGCAGGGCGCCTTGGTGTCAGCATTCTGGGTTGAAGGAACCCCACAGCAGAGCTGTTTCAGTAGCAGCATCCTGGGGTGAGGGGGTCCAACAGCAGGGCTGCTCAGTGTCAGCATCCTGGGGTGAGGGAACCCCACAGCAGGGCTGTTTCAGTAGCAGCATCCTGGGGTGAAGGGGTCCCACAGCAGGGCTGTTTCAGTAGCAGCATCCTGGGGTGAGGGGTCCCACAGCAGGGCTGTTTCAGTGTCAGCATCCTGGGGTGAGGGGGTCCCACAGCAGGGCTGTTTCAGTAGCAGCATCCTATGGTGAGGGGTCCCACAGCAGGGCTGTTTCAGTGTCAGCATCCTGGGGTGAGGGGGTCCCACAGCAGGGCTGTTTCAGTGTCAGCATCCTGGGGTGAGGGGGTCCCACAGCAGGGCTGTTTCAGTAGCAGCATTCTGGGGTGAGGGGGTCCAACAGCAGGGCTGCTCAGTGTCAGCATCCTGGGGTGAGGGAGACCCACAGCAGGGCTGTTTCAGTAGCAGCATCCTGGGGTGAGGGAGACCCACAGCAGGGCTGTTTCAGTAGCAGCATCCTGGGGTGAGGGAGACCCACAGCAGGGCTGTTTCAGTAGCAGCATCCTGGGGTGAGGGGGTCCCACAGCAGGGCTGTTTCAGTAGCAGCATCCTGGGGTGAGGGAGACCCACAGCAGGGCTGTTTCAGTAGCAGCATCCTGGGGTGAGGGAGACCCACAGCAGGGCTGTTTCAGTAGCAGCATCCTGGGGTGAGGGGGTCCCACAGCAGGGCTGTTTCAGTAGCAGCATCCTGGGGTGAGGGAGACCCACAGCAGGGCTGTTTCAGTAGCAGCATCCTGGGGTGAGGGGGTCCCACAGCAGGGCTGTTTCAGTAGCAGCATCCTGGGGCGAGGGAGACCCACAGCAGGGCTGTTTCAGTAGCAGCATCCTGGGGTGAGGGGGTCCCACAGCAGGGCTGTTTCAGTAGCAGCATGCTGAAGTGAGCAGACCTCGTGCGGTGCTGCCTAGTGGCCGCAGACAGGTTAGGAGCCCCAACGCAGTGGTGTTTAGTAGCAGGTTCAGGGTTGGTAAGTGGCAGCATGCTGCTGACAGAAGACCCATATCAGGGCTTGTTAGCGGCAGCATTCTGAGGCGAATGGCACCCTGAGGAGTGATGGGCAGTTGGGATAAACGGACAGATCGTAGGGCTGTTGAGTGCATCACCCGGAAGTGAGAGTGCGCTGTCCAGCAGCAGCACTGACGGGACGAAAATGCCTGCAGGTGCGTTCAGCGGCATTTTTCTGCACTACACACTGCTCCGAGAACCTGTTATTACACATTTACTGTAAATTAAGAGGTACTGGAAGGAACACAGTCGAGGCTGTAGTTCTGTGATCTGCTAATGTCACCATTGCTCAAGCAAAATGTTTTGACGGACCTTCTGCTAAGTGATATGAAGATGCAATAATACAATGCGATGCACTCTGTGTGCGCTTTGCTGTTAATAAGCAATATATGTTTACAATTTCTGAAACTGATATCGAATCAAATACCTTCTCCAGAAATTGTTGTTTCTAACATATCAAAAACTGGGCGCGGTCAGTGGGGAAACCTTCTCGTTGAAAGCACAGACATCGTGTGTATGTTTCCTGTCGATTTCCCCATGAAGCGCCTTGAAGCAAATGTACCCCCTTCAGACCGCCACCACGCAAATAAGCACTTCATATGCAATCGTTTTTGTAGGCAGAGGGCTTAGGACCTGCGTGGTTGCAAATCTGCAAGGTTTAAAGGGGGAAACAGAGGCACGTGGTAAACGCCACGAAGAGGGGTGGGGGGCATACCTTGAAAAGCTAAGAAACAACAAACTATTTGAACACATCAGCGGCTAGGAAGTGGCTTGGAGTGTTCATTATTGAAATACATGGTCACAAACGTCAAATCGGCAAAACAAAACAAGCATTGGCGTGGCCAATAGGTCTCGCCTTTGGGACCTTATAAGTGTTTAGCCATGCAACAGTTGCATAACTAAACACTTATAAGGTCCCTAAAGCGAGACCTATTGGCTATGCCAAGGGGCCGCAAAAGTGAAAGTGATCGCGATCAAACATCAAAGCGGCCGTGTGGCCGCTAAAGTGAAAGTAATCGCGGTAAAAGTGGCGCGCGCGCCCAGCACATGCACTGTAGCTCTAGGCTAGCCTGGTAGCACTTTTTGGAGCCCTCTCAATAAGTCTCGCCAGACCAGCGCATGCGCTGGGTCAGGCGAGACCTACACATCTAAACAGATGAAGGTGATAGTGAAACTGAAAGAGATTGGGTTTGGGACTTTAGGCGCTATTAGGAGAAGATATATAGCAACCGGCGCACCACTGCAGGATACAGTACATGTTCGAACACTGGGTAGACATTGGTGGGTGATTTTTGTATGTTCTTTTTCTTCGTTTTTTTTTAGTTCGATCTCAAAATGTAAACATCGCCTTAAAATTGGGACTTCGGCAGGTATCCTTGAGTCAGGTAACAATAAACATCCATTATTGTTACCCAATAGCGCCAAGAGCCCGCCCCCTCGCCACCGGTGTGAAGTGTGCTCTAAAATAGGTCTGTACATTTGTATTTTGATTATAGTCGATTTCAAGAGTGGCGGATCAGCAGATGGTTTCTGTCCGTTTGCCAGCTGTGTCACTGCCAGTGTAACGCGAGGCATGGGCGAAGCCGCGAACAAGTGTGGTTTAAACAGACCGATAGGCGTTGTTCTTCGGTACGAGCGCGCGCTCCCTCCGAGGTGCACTTATTGCTTTAATGCTCCGGGGGCTCGCGCCAGCCTCTGTTGCCGGATGCCCGTGGTGCGCTGCCGAGTGATCTCGGTAATTACCTCTCCGCGGCCAGCGGTGAGCACCTCTTTCAGAGCCGCGGCCTTAATGCTCCGCAGTCCCCCCCCCCCCCCCCCCCCCGGTGCACCCACTAATCCCGGGGGCGCAGCAGCTGCTCAGGAACTAGAACAAAGCGCGAGCAGACTTCCTTGCTATCTCAGGAGGTTTTCAGTGCCAGCAGGATCAACTCTAAAGGCGGGCTGCCTTGACGTGACTCCTGATCCAGAGGTGTGTCTGACGTTAGCAAGCCCTGGCATCCCTTTTCTGCTGCTCGTTTCTTCTTTCAGGCAATAAGATGCTAACAAGCGCCCAGAAGCTTAGAATGTCACTTGCTAAATCTGTAACACCCACGCCTGCTACGAAATATATACTCCTAATTTACAGAAGCTGAATAAAAATGCAGCAAGGAGTAAAAAGAGACGACGATTCAATCTGCTGCCAGCTACGTGTAAAAACAGCGCTTTGCATATACAGCTGGGCAGTCGGTGAGCTACAATCCTCTGAAACATTGAAAGAATGCGATGCCTTCGCCTTGACTAGGGCAATAGCCCCACGATTTGTGTCCTACTCTGCTAATTACCTTTCTCGATTCCCTACTCCATTATATATGAAGTGAAGCCACACGAGGTCTGCGAACCCTTTTAAGCAAATGGAATTCTGGAGTGATTGCTGTGTCCCTTTCAAGGATAGATGATTTGTTTAGTTTAATACGCCCACCCTCACAGCCCCATTCAATAACCTGCGCTAATCTCTCCCCGGCAAGGCACTCTCCAGCCAGGTGCAGGTTTGTATAACGTAGACGAATCCAGGACTAAAGAAATGCGTCAACAAGATGCTTTCTTGTTAAGCCCAAGTTTGAAATGGGTCCCTGCAGCCCGCTTTCAGAGCTGGATGTTGTTTCAAGCACGAGAAGGCCACTGGTCTCCTCTGGCGAACTATGGCAGAGCCCTGCAAGTAAACACATGTACACATAGATATAGTGGTGTCTGCTGTCTTTGTTTGGGGCTGACTGTAAAGTTTCAGAGAAAGGGCCACACAAAAGCAATCCCAAGAGAGGTCTTCCTTTTTAGTGTAAGTGTAAATGGCAAATTATAGTGTGCTTGTAAAATAGGCACACAGTCTAGATGTAGCCACAGTCCGGGTACCACAGTGGAGCATCAGGTAAAGAGGGTGCAGAACGGCTCCTTCAATGAGCGGTGGAGGTGAAAAGGGTTAAAAGGAACAAAGCCATGACCGGGCATCACGTACAAAGACTTCTTTTACTTTGCAAATATCTGTTGCTTCAGCAGACCTTGAAACTTCCAAGCATTTTTCGCTGCCTGGGTGGTGGGGGCTGGGCCTTGGGGGGCAGGCTTTGTGCCGAGCACTGCTTAAGAGGAACTTTTACCCCATTGTCCCTGAAAAAAGACAGCAGCTTCTTTGTCTGCGCTGATGTCCTTGGGCGTTTTCACACCCACAAGGGGCATTGGTTGTGCAAAGGCTCCAAGCTTGAGCTGGAAACCCACTCCATGCAGGAGTTTCGAACCCATCTTTTGCCCCACTGAGTGCTATTAGCTCCTCACCGGGTCATCGTGTGAAGGGAGCTGATATCACGTGACACAGGGCGGCACCGTGCGTGTTAGGTCTGCTTCCGACACAGGAAGCGGAAGTGATTCACCTGTAATGGCCAAAGTCAGATTAGACCCCAGTTATTCAAGTTCCGCAGGTAGGGACAACCAGTGCACCTCACCTGCTCATCAAGCATGGCTGGAAACCCTTGGAGCAGAGTTCTGACAGCAACCGCTGCGCCCCTCGCTCTCGGCGGTAACAGGCTGCTTCCGTCAGCCCAGCTAAAGTAGGTAATGCAGGAGGTGACGTTGAAAATACCTTGGCAAAAGGGTGTCACTGAAGGAAATTCCAAGGTAGTAACTGTACATCATGCACTGCCAGATTATTAGCACGATGACCATTCCAGTGAACGTGGTATGTCATGCATAGTATATTTAATGTACACAGCACACATCTGTGACTCCTTAATGGGCGAATGTTATAACAGCATTATATCCGCTCTGGTTGTAACTCGGGCAGCAGGGATTTAACAAACGGTAATGCCCCCAGGGGCAGGCCTTGCTGGTCACATTTTAAGCCTTCTAATTGGCTGGCCCACCCCCGCATTCCACAGATGGTATGTACATGAATTAAACATATTGAGCCACAAGCACTGCTCATCCTTGTCTCCACATTAGCGGATTGGTAGCAATTTGGATATGACGAGCATTTGCAATTAACCAGACAGATGGATTAACCAAGCCTGTTAATCACTTCCAGCAGAACAAACGCAGAGGTTTGCTCTTGTGGCACGCCTGACTTCCTCTTGATTTCAAGGAGTACGCCAGATTTCAAGGAGTAAGCCATATTTAAAGGAGTAAGACATATTTAAAGGAGTAAGACATATTTAAAGGAGTACGCCAGATTTCAAGGAGTAAGCCATATTTAAAGGAGTAAGACATATTTAAAGGAGTAAGCCAGAAATAACAAGATCTTTGTGGCTCGGGCCCGTGTCTTTATGCCACCCTCTGGGTGTGTTTTTGCAGGAAGAGAGCTGTGTGAAAGTTTGGGAGAACCGTGCTGTTAGGGCGGATCCGGTCATCTACCAGGACAGCTCAGGCACACTTTCATAAACATGCCCTGGGAGGTAGGGGTTGGCGTGGGTAATTAGTTACCTGTGATTAGTAATATTTTCGATAGTTTCTTTTTTGCTTGATTCACTTTCCTTTTTGTTGAAAGGGACACCATCACTCCTAATTTACTGGTAATCTTGTTTTTTTTAATTAGACTGGTTATTAGGTCCTCCAAGGAGCTCCACTCTCCGCAACTAAAACACACGAAGACTTAATAGTTGTAATAGTTTTTTTGGGACATAGTAACAATGCCTGGCTGTAGGTGGGGCAGTCCCTTCGCTTTTAAAGCTGCACAGAAGTGTTAACGAAGAGTGTTTTGTCCTTAAACGTTTTTGACCTTACCATCGTGTCGGACTAGTATTTGGAAAACAAATTAAAATCTCCAAAATATAACCGTCTAAGTTTTGGACTGCACTCACCTGTCAATAGAACTCTCCATCACACCCCAAAACCTCAGACAGCAAGGTGTACAGTGTGGAATAACCTTCTAAAATGTTATGAGAGCAGTGAATGGGTACATCAGTGCTTGCTCTGTGGGAGTGCCTGTAGGGGGCGCTGCTTTCTCGTGTATGGTCGTGTGAGAAAAACGAATCCACAGTGCAGCCCCTCTCCAAGAATGACCTGTGTGCCACATCTCCTGCCATATTCGCTATAGATGACACCTGTGAGTTATCACCACACTTAGCACACAGACGATTCCGGCTTAAAAAGCCGTCTATGCATTTACAAAAAGACGTAGCGTGACCGCACCCTCTCAGGGCTATTTCTTGAAGCTGGTGCCTGAGACACAAAGGGTGCTTTCTCAGAAAGAAGGGATTAGAGTAACATATTCAGCAAATAGGGATCTCGGAACGGAACACATACCCAGACATGGAAGTAAACGTAGGAGCAGCCCCACGTGGGGGCATATTATCAAGGACGGCGTTAAAATTACCCGGTTTAGCGGCAGAAAACTGCCTCTAAAGCGGCGACAATGGGCTTGATAATATGCCGCAGAGAATTCCAATAGAAGCCCATGTTCACACCAGAACCTGGGCTTCTATTGGAATTCTCAAGGGCATATTATCAAGCCCATTATCGCCGCTTTAGAGGCAGTTTTCTGCCGCTAAACCGGCGATAATTTTTAACGCCGTCCTTGATAATATGCCCCTGAATTCGTAAAAGTGCCTTTTCAACAGTTTCCTGAACGTGTGATGTCTGGCCTGTGTTTGGTAGGGGTGAGAAGGGTGTTCCAGAAACCGGATGTGACACTAGTAAAGACACTCATTCCGCTGTGCTATTAAACATGTGACCTTCAAATTATATGGAAATGTTTCCATGAGGTGAATGAATTCACTTTTGTTTTCAGTCTTGTTCCAACCTATAGGTTACACGCAGATCACTGCAGTCGTATGTATCAGTCCGCTGCACTATCTTACTATTTGAAATGGAGACCCTGGCCAGCAGATTCTATATAGTTCTCTGCCGCAAGTGCATTAACCCACTGACGTATCTCACTCATATTTGAACCGACAGAGCCTGTCACCATCCTCCATCACGTATTTTTTCAGAATTGCACGTCCGCCCTCTGGCTGCCTGCCTTGCAGTTCACATATTCCGAGGGCAAAGACAGGTCCCGTGTCCAAATTGTGCCAAGTGGAGGAGTGCTGCTGTAATGGAATCCCGCGCTGTGCAATTATACGTGGCCAGTGTCCCCTCACACAGATTTCTCAGGCAGGACCTACTTTTACTGCCTGGAGCTGTGGCCAGTAATATTGCTTTTAAAAAAGGGCTTCATTGCCGGCCGAGCCAATTTCTCCGCATGATCCCCCACCCCCCACAGGCGACACCCTTCCCTTCCCCCTCCCACATCCCCTGCCTCGTCTTCCACCTCACCCTGCCGTCCCTGCAGACGTAGTCCACCTCCTCAGAGCAGTTAGTGCATGTGTACGTTAAACCTTATAGAATTGGGATTACCAGGCAGAAGAAACAGGTCTGCACAGTTATTATTCACACAGTGGCATTTAACCTGCAATCTCAGGAATTCCATATAGAGATTCCGGCTTGTATCAAAAATTCCATCCTTCCAGAAATTCGGCATAGAATCTCCTGTGTTCCACAGGCTGTAAGATGCTGACACATCAGTGGTTATAAAATAAGATTTGAGATGTACACATGGAATTATACTCACGCATTTGCAGAGTGCAACCCTCGCTGGAGAGCAATAAAGCACTGAACAAGGGAAGAAGGCCTGAGTTAAGGTTCAGGACCTTTTACAATGAAAGAGGCTGTTTCAGGATAGCGAATAACCAGGGGCGCAGCTTCGGGGGGTGTTTGGGGTATTACATCCCCCTTATATATTATTTAGTTGATAGTTGTGTACAGGAGCTTTCAGTCGGGTATGGTAAGGTGTCTGTCGGATTTCACCAGGAATCTAAAATACCCAGACACAAACACATGCACACCCGTCTGTTTAGAAGATCTTAAAACATGGGTGTTTGCAAAATGTGTTTTAAGTACCCCTCACAATCCACACTCCTTTCCCTTGGCCCGTAAGCCCCCCTCATGCACTGCTTCTCATAACATGAGATCCCAGCGTGATTGTCGGAACATCTGAAGCTCACACCCCCCCCCCTAATCTTACTGACCAAGCCTAACCCTTGTGAGTAACATTGCGTGGAGGTGCAGCCTTCTCTGAAGTGGTGGCTCTTCAGCTCCTTTTTGAACGGTGGAAGACATGAGGATGTTGTTCTCTGTTTTGAGAGCATAGATAGAGAAGGCTTGTCTCCTGGTTGTCTCTTGTTTGTAGTTTTCTGTTTCCAACCTTGGAATGGGTTGGTTTGACATTGTCCACCTGAGGTACTTAATTGATCTGCCAGTGTGGAGGGGTGCTCATTATGGTGGCTTCCTTTTATGGTGGCTTCCTTTTAAATTTACGTTAGCATGACGATGGTGCAAGTTGGTGGTTACAACAGAGTTGGAGTGATTTTCTCAAACTACTTTAGGTCTTTGATGAGACAATCTATTGCATGCAGGCTGCCCTCTGGGGAGTCAGGGTGGTGTCAGTGAGACTGAAAAGCAGGGCACTGCGTTGGTCTAGATGGTAAGAGGACTAAGGCTTTGGACTGTTGTTCTAAAGTGAGTTTCTGAGTGGCAGGGTTCCACTTTTCTTCCGGAGGGAGAGTTAGTTCCACGCTGTCATGGTTTCCTTGACACTGTATTCTTTGAAGGAGAGGTCACTCTCAAGGGTGAACCTAAGGGATCTTCTGTTCAGCGTCAGATGAGGAAGAACCCCCCCCCCCCCCCAAGTTGTTTTCAGAGAGCCATGGTTACATTTGTGATTGTTGGTTACTATTGGTGAAGAAGAGGAATGCTGTTCGAGTATGTGTTTCAAGTAAGCTTGGGACATCCACTTCTACATGAGATTGGGGCAGGTTTTGATTTGAGGAGTATTATGAGTAGTTGAGATTTTCAGGTTGAGATGTGTGTTGTCAGCGTATTGATGGATCTTGATGCTGCCCTCGGTCGGCTGAGTTCCTACTTCTTCTGTGTAGAGGTTGTAGATGATGAGCGATGGGATGGAGCCACACTGGACTCTAAAAGAAATGGGTCATTTCTGGGATATTGAGTTTCCCATCTGGAAAATGTTGTGGTGACTGGTGAGGTAGGACGTAATCCACAGCAGAACCCTCTCATGTGTGTTTGAAGCATGTGGCTAAGTGCGTGTTGGTCAAGTGTGTTGAAGGCTGCATAGAGATCTTGTAGGATCAAGAGACAGGATCATTCTTCTTGATCAAGAGGGCGTCATTGACTAGGTTCAGTGTAGCAGTCTTTGTGCTGCAGCCACATTTTAAATACGATTAGTAGTCCTGTAAGGACCACAAATCCTGCATTACTGATCGGATCTCATAATTGAACAGCGACTTTTCAATGATTCTGCAGATGACAGAAGATCGGTCATTGATGGGGCGGGAGCGGTCCATGCCATGTGGGTCCAGGGCTGTCTTTTTCAGCGAGGAAGAATTTGTCATATTTAAGAATTTCTCTGCATAAGAAACACTATGGATTTAACTTGACCTAAGAGGTAGTTTTTATTGTCTCATTCCCTGGATATGCATATCCTGGCTTTGTGTTCAACCTAAACATCAGCATCTATCAGTGACTGGTGTTTCGGCAGGGCTTTCCCTCGCACTTACAGTGATAAGGATCAGTAAGGGCTGTTTCCTTCCAAGACGTCTGCTTGTTCTATAGTTTCATTCCCCTGTTAACAGCCAGAAACAGATGTAAAACCATTACCAGAGCAGGCCTTACAGACAATAGAGTCTGTGTCTGCCAACTGTTATTGACCAAGTGGGAAGCACAGTCATGCCACTCTATGTGTCTTTGTTACAGGGTCCCATATGGTCCTTTTTTAGGTCTCGCCTGACCCAGCGCATGCGCTGGTCTAGCGAGACTTATTGAGAGGGCTCCAAAAAGTGCTACCAGGCCAGCCTAGAGCTACAGTGCATGTGCGCGGGCGCGCGCGCCGCGCTTTACCACGATTACTTTCACTTTCGCGGCCGCTTGGCATTGCCAATAGGTCTCGCTTGTCTATCCCTTGTGTCATGTTAAGTATTGTTTAGCTTCAAACTTGTTGGAAGTTGTTCAGAGAAATCACTCGGACTAGTCTTACCCCCGCAAGGCAGCCTATGCTACACCACACACTATAAAAACAGATTGAAAAAAGTATTAGGTGGAAAGATTTCAGCACTACTTGCACTGCTTAGATTGAAGAAACTAAGCCTATTCAGTGGCTCACCCTGGGCAGGCTAGGACCAGAACCTTGTACCTTAGACCCAGCCACCTGTTTGAGCCTCAGAGACTGGAGAAATAAGCCCACACATACGTGGGAGGAACATAGAGGTGAAGACTGAGAGACTTAGTCAGGTCTTGAGTTCCAGTCCATATTTACTTCCTTTCTCCCTGATTTTAAACGTTCAGGGGGAAAAGAGAAGGAAACATAGTTTCTGCTCTTTACACCTAGTGCTTCTCAGCAACAAAACTTTATCGAAGTTTTGCCTGACAATTGTTTGGAAGTGTGTTGGATTACTACAACATCTTGTGTTCTTGCTACTGCAGCTCTTGGACATTACTGTACATGTTTAGAAGGTACTGAGGAGGGGGCTATGGTTGGCCGGAGCCCAAGATGGCCTCAATCTTTGTGGCCTCCTACTGAAGCTTTGCTTTTCTACTTGACCAAGCGAAGCGGAGGTACCATGAGACACCCAGCTCCTCTGGCACACAGTTGGCAGCGATGTGGTGTCCCGAAGGTTTCTTGGGCTTTGTGATGTGAATTCGTTTGGGCTGTGTACCTGAGGTCCCTTCACCATTTATAGACCTCACAACAGCAAGTGTGCAACACATACTGGATGGACAGGGCTAGCAGCGGTGAGCTCTGCTGCCTTCCATGCAGATGTTCAGCAAGGGTAGTCTGGATATATTCAGCAACTCTGTGGGTACTGGATGAGTGAGCTGAAGTGTGATGGTTGCTGCAATGACTGAAACACACCTGGAGCCCTATGCAAACATGAAGCTGCATCAGAGAGGATTGCAAGGGTGGAAAGGCATGGAAGTTCACATTGTGACCATACATCACAAATTGCACTCCTACTGCGATTGAGGGTACACTGCATGCGAAAACCTGTTCTGGGGCTCTTCTTGCCCTTATTTCATGCCTTGTGACGAAGACACATACACGTGAAGACTGGCGCTGTGTGTAGAATCCTGACCCCTTTCTTCTTAAATCACGTGCTCTAGATAGATGTACACAGCCTCTATCGATATCTGAGCTGTACCTAATTATTATTTGACTGCATGAAAAATAATGGCTGACAAGAATGAGATATTTAATTAATTTGCCCCATTGATTAAGAAGGGATAGTAATACATAGCTGGGGACTTCCCTGAAGAGTCGGAGATGACAAAAATAGGGAGGATGCTGCTGGGATCTATCGATGCCTGTATGCCGGTCTCAATCATAAGACAAGTAAAGTTGATCTGTAGTGAGAATGGTGGAAGGAAAGGTGGAGGTTCTAGCCAATTGGGTGAAGAAAACAATGAGGTTTAGCACATTTAGCTGGGAAGGTGCAAACATTAGGGGCCTGGTGTCCAAAGAGTCTAAAGAAGCTCTGTAAAAGATAATGGACATGAAGAATTTTGTGGTCGAAAGCAAAGTCAGATTGTACTCGAGACTGGAAGTGTTGGACAACCTGCTAAGAAGTCCGCAACCGTGAATCCTGGGGACGCCATACAATTCCTGAGGAGTCACTAACTAATGAGATGGCAAATGCACTGAAAGAGCTTGAGCAACAGTTGCTGGAGGAGACATACAGACTGCTGTTGAGTGCTATAAAAGTGGCCTTTGAAAGGGTTGCAGTGTGATGGCTATTACGCTGTCTGATGATTGGCATGAAAAGTGCCGCAGTCGGCTTTTCAGTAAGCAGCTCGTGATGCTGGAGAATAGTCATCGCCTCTTGCTCCTTGTACTAAGTCCAGACACTCTTGCTAGGAAGAGTAACATGTTAGAAGAACAATGCTACAGGAACTTTACAACCTAATTATGAACTTTCTGCACCTGCACTTTGCATTCTGCACTTTGCATTGAGGGATACAAGCATGGGTCCTGGGAGCCGGAAGCAAGGTCTGAGGCGGCGGACAGTATCACAGACCAAAGTGCCAGAACTCCTGGATGCGGGTCCTGGTAGCCGTCGAATTTCTCCTGCAATACTCTTGCCTAGCCTGCAAAGAGCATTGTGTGCTGATGCAACACACCATTAGGGCTTCAGCAGGTACAATGGGCACACATTTTGCTAACTGTATCTTAAAGGGTGTTAGGGCATTTGTCTGGAAGACCTGTGCGTCTGTGGGAGCCAGCACTAAGGTACATTCAAAAAGACAGCTTTGTTTGTAGTCAAGGGCAAGAGTTTTCTAAGAATCAGGTGCAATCTGGCAATGTGCCCCCCTGCACGTTACCCTGTGAGGACCTGTTCAATGTACTGTGGCCTGCTCTGCTGCCTTATTTCTCTCCATCTGAGGAAACTGTGGATTTGAGACAGGAGATTGTTGGAGAACATGTTGATCTAATATTCCATGGTCCTATTATGTCCTCTAAGGAGAACGGAGTTCATGTTATGGATGTTGTGGCTGAATTAAATCTTCATTTAATTTGTGGCCTCTGTTTGGGGAAGCTAAGGCATTTAGGTAACATACTTCTTGAAATGACATAACCCGGAGCTAAATTACGCCTTAGTCAGGTTCATGGAGCAGGCCGACAAAAGAATAACGAAAGGGTCAAAAAATTGAAATCATCATCATGGACTTAGCTGGGTGGCTGTTCTTGAGGGGCGAGGTTAAATGAATTTGAAAGCACCCCACACCAAAACTTTGCAAAAAATTTTATTATAGAATTTTGAAAATGTTTTAGCAAGAGCGAAAGGAGAATGGACTCCGAACCTGAAAGGCTGCACTTTTAGTCACTTAATGCACTTTATTGATTGCACAGAATGTCATTTTAAGAATCAGTACAGTCTTATGGTAATATCGCAACCTCTTAAAGTAATTAATTAAATCATTTTTTTTTTTTTTTTACACAAAAAACGTTGCCAATCTATTTGGGCTTATGTTATTGTATAATGAAGTGGATTGCAAAGGTTATTTTAACTAAGCAATAAAGTATTATTATTATTACTTCTTGAAATGAAATAGGGGTAAAGTTTGTGTTGCCACTTCCGGGGGATACCAATATTGAGCTAACTGTGACCCTCTCCTGCTCATGCTTTTGGTTGGTTATGATGCAGACAGAGAGTAATGATAAGATTGAACCTAGTGTAATCCCCAGATTTATAGATCACATTTCATTTATTGATGCTGTGCTGGTATCTGCTGTGGACCATCACTCATCGATGTTGGAGGCTTTAAACTCGTCACTCGAACACTGACACATTAGATGTATTGTGCAAGGGGTTAATGTCAGAGGTGTGCTCAGCAATCACTATTAAAGCAAATAAGGGATCATAGCAAAATAATAGCCAGGTTCAGATATTCGAGAGTACCAACAGTAAAAGATGCCAGTGACAAAATAATGTAATGTGTTACCGGACAATGGGTTAGGGAGGTAACTAGTTACTGCCGATGAAAGTGGTGAAGGTGAGATTACTAATTCGGATGTTGGGAGTGGAAATTTGGACTCTAACGAGGGTCAGGATGTAAACGAAACTGAGAAAACACGAGGAAAAACTGAAGATATGTGTAAAGAGGTGGGAGAATCCCAGACATATGTGGAGGGTCCTGCTTATCGTGGAGATGGACTTCTAGTGCTTTCAGAGCTAAAAACAGAAAGGAGAAGCAGCTGGTACCTAGGAACTGGAGTCGCTTTGGTGGTCCAAAAATGGTCAAAGATCGTTAATGCACACACTTAAAATTCCGATGTACGTTGGTAATATGCTACCATCTACAATGCATAAAAAAGGTAAGGAGCATAAACCCTTGACAGAATTCACTCACCGCCTAGACAGGTGCACAAACGGTGAAATACTTTCTGTCCATAAGGTTTTGGCGTATTGTACAACCAACATGTGGTGGTATTTTGCGTACAAGATAGCGTGTAAAGTTGCCAACAGGAGACATAAAGGAGGCCTACCTTCCATGGCCAGTGTTGCATCTGGTCAAGAGGGAGAGCTGGTTGGAGATAAAACACACTCTTTGTTAATAACGAGAGCCTCTTAGCACCAAGGGTACCCCAGGAGTTTAACTTTATCATTTGCAATAATTACTCACCCTTCTTGTAGCTCTAAGGATGGACCTGCAAGATCTTCCATGGTACATTTGGGCCATGAAATGGAGGAGTTAAGTAACCACCCAGTTCTCTGGACTGGGTATTTCTATTGTAAATTGTTGGCATCTGCCTTAGAAATACATAATCTGGCAGTTTGTTAAGAACTTTGGGATGTCTCACCAGTGCTTGGAAATATTACTAAAAGGATTCTAAGAGGGCAACGATTAGGTGAATAATTTCCGGGAGGCCATTACCGATGGTTTTGGACCCAGAATTACTGATTCCACTTGTAATTCCTCATAGTTCATGCCTACCTGAGGTTCTCTTCTGTAATCCAGTTAACTCTGATGCATGTAATAACATTGCTTTCAGTAGAAATGTCAGTGCCCTTATTGAGTTAATTCGTTTTAAAGAATACCAGGCAATGTTTTACAGCTTGGAAATTTGTTGCGTTCTGCTCCACGCTTATTCTTTTGGCGGCCAACAATATTTAACGTGTTTCATACACCTTGTAACACAGCTGACATTTTTTTGAAAACTCTTGATAGATCATTATACTCTGTACCAGAGAACAATATTAGTTGGAAACTTCAGTTTTTAAAGTAATTATATTTTTGGATAAATGTTACCTAATTTTAGATTACGCGATTTTAGCTGAGCAGTGGTAAATGCATGTCTTACCTTTTGAATTTGAGAAGCTCACTTTTTTTACCCGTATATCTTAATTTCCTATTGGCTGTGAGATGCACTTTTATCGCATAACGATGCTATTGCGTACCAATGCAATTGTTTTAGTTTTGCAACCGAAACAATCAAACAATCGCATTGTTATGCAATAAAAGTACATCGTACATGATTACGTTGAAGACGTGCTCACGAAAGGCATGGTGGCCTACTTTGGCCAGAAAGGTGCAACGTGTGTTCTGTGTTCATGAAGTGTGAAGATTTCTTTCTAGGTTTGGAGGCTGCTGCTCCTCCAGCCCCCGTGGCTTGGCATAGGAATTCTACAGAGGAATGGGTGTGGACATGAAGCCGCTCTCTGCTGATGCCTGCTTCCCTTGCCCTTTGTCCTGCCTGGTTTAAACCTTGGCAGTCAAAGGCACCCATCTCCCTCCATCAAAGCCATGACCACCTGGCACTGGGGGAGACAGGGATGGCGCTATCCCCACCTCCACCCAGCCATGTCAGGATCTGGAGGTGACTTTCTCTTGATTGGGAGTGGAAGGATGGTACAGCGGTGGCAGTGGGCCCCGCCAGGGTGTATCTGGTGGTAGCCTCCCATCTCCCCCCAACAGAGCTGAGAAACTCCCAAGGGATTCCCACATCGCCCTAACGCACATGCACAGTAGGCGTGGTGATTCCTTAGGGATCCCCTCAGCCCCGGGTTGTGGCAGTCCACTCCTGTCACCCACGGACAGCCTGGCACAATGACAATCCAGAGGATTACCACTGCAGGGCATGCATTTCACAAACAGGATTCCCTGTGTGTATTATACATCTGTCATCAAGGGAATCCCTGGAATCGCCCCTCTGCCAGGGGCTGCACACAACCCTGTGAAGGTAATCCTTTGAATTGCCTCTGTTCTCCGGGAATGCTCTTTTCTGGCAAGGGAATCGCTGGAGATTCCCCAAGCTCAGCCCCCCCCCCCCCAAGACACAAATCCAGACAAACAGGGGAAACAGAGACTTCAGCGCGGCCATGCTGCCGCTCCCAAGCTGTTGCCTGCCTCTGCCCCGCCATCTCTGCACCAGAGCCACGCGCTCCTTTTGTAATGGTCCGCCACTGACGGCGGCCAAGGAGGTTGATTGGTGGGGTGGTGGCGGCAATTGGTCAGAGATGGTGCCTCCTCCCGGGTCTACAAGAGACCTTATGGAGCTTCTGATGAGCCAGTTATCTTGGGTTGTGATTTGCTGCCCTGTTCAGTTCATTATCATCAGTGTCTCGGTGGCTGACTGGTGCCTGAACCTAATTTACAGGCTTCATCTAACTTTTGTAATTGCATCTCTTGTGGGTCTTTTCCTCATAAATACTGGTTTCATAAAATGGCTAAAGGGTGAGAAAATGTCTGGTAACCCGATTGCTTTTTAGTCTTTCCTTTCGGATCGTTACCACATGTTTGGAAGCGTTGGTTTATGATTGGGAGATATTATAAAGAGGGCACGAGAGAAGTGAGGTAAAGAGAGAGCGAAAATGGGAGAACGGGAAAGAAAGAGAAAAATGGAAACAGAGACAGGGGAAGCGAGTGAAAGCAAAGAACAAAAAAAGGAGAGAAAAGACAGTGAGATGGAAGAGACTACTATATGTGTTGAAAATAAAGAGTAAGCCGATTTTAAGAAGTTGTTCTGAGATTTAAAATGTGTTGGAACGACCCCTCAGGGTGCCCACCGTGTGCTGTTGGACACATTTATTTACGTGAAAACACAGAAAATGACATTTAGTTCATGACACGTAGACTAAGATTTAGCAAAATCATATAGTGTCTCTTAGAATACCATATAGTTCTAATGCAGGGGATTGACCTTTTGATTGTAAAAAAGTGTAATGAGTGATTTCGTTGGAAATAAAAGTAATGTTATTTAAAGTATAGTTGAAGATCCAAGTACTGATTACAGACCTTGTTTAAAGCTTGGTAGACAGGGTTCCTCATCACGAAGTGCGTTCTCCTAGCCTATTGCGCCAGAGCACTCACTACGTAAATGTAAAAACTCACGGAGATCACCTCCATCCCTGCCACACAATGAGAGTTCTAGGATAGTGGTCAGTGGCACTGCAACAAGGTCACTCTAAAGTTGTTTTTCAAGCAACTTTATCCATGCAAGCCCTTAATTGTACACCCCAAGGAAGATGACACATGGATGATATTGGAGGAAGTAGTGTCAAATGGCTAAGTCCTCTCAGTTACAAGCAAGACTTTTTGCAGATAGCATTGGCACTGGATTATGGTTTTCAAGGGTCATCTAATACTTGCTGTGCACACAGTTTTTTTAGAAGACTTCCAACCATGCCAGCCACAATGAGGCATTCAGCAACGTGCTGCCATTGTTGTTTTTTCAAGAAATTATCTGCCTACAATGGCACAGCAAGATATCATAAGCTAGCCACTGAGCCATAGACAGTGGAGCTATACAAAAAACTACTGTCATAATTTCTTGGTAATGAATGCTTAATGAAAAGACACAAAACCTTCTGTGCTTTCAGTTGTCATTCTTCAATCTTAGATTCAAGATCAAAGTAGCTACAATGCCGCACATAACTGTGGCTGATATTGTCCTAGAATGTTCCGCAGGAATTGCTAGCTGAGGAAGAAATTAAGGGCCAGATGTATGACCCTTTTTAGCGGTCGCAAATGGGAAATCGGCCCGTTTGGTTCAGCTAAAAAGTGTGTGGTATGTACAAACCCTATTTTGTGAGTCGGTAAACTATTAACGACTCGCAAAATACAGTTGGCGAGTCGCTATTAGGAAGGGCCATGAAAAGGGCACCCCTTCCTAAAAGGCAAGTGGCACTGGTATGCACGATTGTTTTGCGACCGCAAATGCATTCACAAAACAATCACAATTCCCATCTACTTCAAGTAGGTGGTAAGCCAGTCGCAAATGGGAAGGGGTCCCCAAGGCACCACTGCCTTCTCTTAAAAAAATGAAACCGGAACGTTTCATTTTTCTTTTTTAAATGCAGCACATTTCCTTTAAGGAAAATGGGCTGCCCAAAAAAAAAAAAAAAGAAAACTGCTTCATTTAAAAAGTAGTCACAGACATGTTGGTCTGTTGCCCCCAGCAGGCCACTATCCCTTTGAGTGCTGGCAATTGCCATTGGGTCGCACATTGCAGCTGTCCTCATGAATATTGATGAGGCAGGGCATTTGTAACCCCATTGGGAATTGCAAACCTTGTCTCAGACACTGTTGTACATTACATTTTGCGATTCGCAAATTGCGGGTTGCAAAAAACCGCGGTTTGCGTCTTTCATAATGGAATGGTCGTACATCTGGCTCCAACGTCTGTCCAGCCTCACAGTCAGTGTGACAGATGATTAACCTCTTTTTGTAGATCACTATTGTCAGCACGATCGACTCCTGCTCTTACTGCTGTCACACAAGTTTCAATATTGGGACGAGACATTGACTTTGGATTACTGAATTTTCCTTCTGAATTTGGAAGAAACTATATCAGAAGTGAGATGTGAATGTGAACAAATGATGCATACCTGCACAGTGGCGTCACTAGGGTTGGTGTCACCCGGTGCGGGTAACTCATGGTGTCCCCCCTCACGACTTACCGCATGGACCTCCTCCGGCCCGAGTCCACCAGTGGACACAGTTGGCAAATAACGGGACCATACAGAATCCTTAATAACGTTTGTAAATGTAGGTCCTATATTTACAAAATGTGCCTGTTAACAACAGTGTGATAATGACTCATTAATCAGGTTGTACAGTGGGCCACCTGCTAGTCAACAGTTTATTGGAATTTATAATATCATAGGTATGGTTCTTTTTACTGGTGTGGTGTTCCCACTATCCAGCAACACGATATACCAGTGGTCGAAGTGGGGGAAAAAAAGTAGGGGAACTGTGGACGGAGAATCAGAGGGCGGGAATAACCCAAGGATTGGATCAGTGGGCAGAGCCAGAGGCGTGGCCAGAATGCGCAAACATCCCAATTTTTTTGTATTTGTTTGGTTTCACTGCGCAGTTTTATCAACCAATGGATACACATGATTATTTACGGTTATAATGAGTTACTGACAGTAAAATGTGTTCACAAAGTGGGATATGCTTCTAATCACAGAATGTCCCCAAATACGATAAAATGTGGAAGCACAAGCCATTTGTCTCCGAGCCATGGAGTTTCTGTCATCAGCACTTCTCCCTTTTCCAAAACAGCAGTTCCAACATGAATGGCTAAAAATCCTAGTTTGCAAATGTTTTCTAAATAATAATGGCTCTGCCATATTTGCCTCATAATGCAAGATCTGCAGCATGATCTGACCATTTAAACTAATAAATTGTTTGTAGCTCAAACGTATCAAAAGTTAATAAAAAATGTGACTTGTGTTGCTGCGGAGTAGATGACAGTTAATAGCTCACTGTTCTATGTTAGGATTTTAACTTATAAACTGCAAGTAACAAAAGGATCTCTCTGACAAAAGCAGTAGCCCACTGGCCTATTTACATTATGTGCACTTTGTGATCTGCATGGTACATGTTCTTTGCAGCAGGTACATTAACCCTCTGAGCCACCTTTCCATGAATCAAATCTTCCATTAGACAAAATTCCGATCTCTCTCTAGGAAGAACATTAATCACCAGAGTCATCAGGACATTTTTATTGTTACCGAAAATTACTGGAGGCCAGGAAGGAGGCAGCAAGCGCTTTTAAAACCATAATATACTTGCAAAATGATGCCTCCACCTAAAGTGAGCACCTGGTGCGGTCACACCGGTTGCACCGCCCTAGAGCTGGCCCTTCTTAAGGGTCCGGTGATCTCAGTGACAGGGTCACTGTTCTAGGGTGTACTGCTTCATAGGCCTGCCCGCAAGACTGGAGGTGAACTTCAGTATGAATAGTGGTGGACAAGCCTTGAAGGTTAACCTACACTTGTCATGCTAGGGTCCACCTGCTGGTGCTACGACACCAGGGCTTCTACGGTCTTGCAAAGCCTTCTAAGGTCTAGCATGGGATTGTGCTCTTTCAGGAGAGTGGTCTGGCGGACTGGTTATTAAGGCTGAACCTGGTTCCCCAGTTCCAAATTCAGCAGCTCTAGCCATAGTGCCACATCCTCTCCCCCACTGAACACCATACTGCCCCACTGAGAAAAACTCAGATTGCCTTCAACTAAAACCCAATTGTTGCCAGCTATAAGCAACTGGATGCGGCTCAATTTAAATTACGCACTGGGCAAGAGCAATATGTGGCCTACAAAAAAAAGTGACAGCATCCTGGAACAAGCATTTACAATGCAACGGTCTCCGCATTGTTAAAGTTAGAGCTATTGGCATTGCTCATGACATTATTTTTGTTTATGTTTTTGTTGGGTGGGTCTCCCTTAGGGAATTTGAGTTACGGTTTCGCTTAGGCTCCGGTGTTCGAGCGCACTGAGGACGTTTTTACGGGCCTTTGTGAGATGAATCAGGCCGAGCAAGGGATTCAGGGGTATCAAAATCCCTACTATTTGGCACACGCCCCTTTCATCTGGACAGGGGGCGAGGAGCACAGTCCCAAAAGCCCTTCCATAACCAAAAATATTAATCTTGTTTTATGGTTTAATCCACGCCAGCGCTTTTCATCCAGCTGAACGGTGCGATTTTATAGGAAGCGTTTCAAGTTTGGCTTTGAATGCCCCGTGCAAATTCGGTCGGAAGATCCGTGAACGATTTTCAAGAGGTTGGCAGGGGATGGCTGGATGTCAGGATGAGAAGTGGCTCTCTGCAGACTGGGCGATGTTTTTATGGCGTTTGGCTTAACACGGGTGCTTCGTAGCGGTATTTGTAATGCCGGGCTCGGGGGAAGGACCGGAGGCGGCGCAGTGGACAAGGAGTAAGGAGGTCGATGGTGTCTGTACCTGCCGTTACCGGAAGTCCCAAGTTGTTGGAGCGATGACACCGTGTGTAGGGCACCGCCGCCGGCACTGGTCACCTCATCACCGGCGGAGGTCGCACGTCTGGCTGTCCTCAACTTCGGCCACCCTCGGCGAGCACCGCAAGCAGGTAAGCGGCCCCTGACCTCACAGCGGGCAGTAGCAAACGCAAATTTCCGTTCGAGGATGTTTTCCGTTGGACGGAGGTCTGGTCTGAGCTTCCACCGCAGTCTTGGAGGGAGACTCCGAGACTGCGCTGGAAGGGTATCCAATGGGGAGGCGGGGCTTAATTTAAGGCAGGATTCCCTTCACAGTGGAACCCACATACTGTGCCGCTGTGCAGAAAATGTCACGGGGGTTCACTCCAGCAATCCAGTTAGTTGTCCGCACCCCCCGCACCCGCATAGTGACGCAGCTGTACCTGCACATACGTCACTTGGGTAGGAATATAGACCGGGCACAGTGCTGGTTCAACAGGTTGTTTGTGCAAACAGTAGCACTGTGAGAAAGTGAATGATTAGATATGGTAGATGGTAGTCCATCACAAATAATGTCTCAATTCTTGTTAGCTCCAGTAAATATTTCAGTTATTTGAACCTGAGCTCAACTCCTGGTAGCTGTGGCACGGAGCAGAAAGATTTAACTAAAGAAAATGTGTAATGCATTTAGAAGTAGCAAACAGTTTAAAATTTAAAAACCCAACTCAATAAAGACCCCACTCCAATTTACAAAATTAGAGAATAATTTAACGACCAAAATCACTCCAAAATAACAAAAATGAATTAAGGTAAACTGGAGAGAGGAACATTTGAAGTTTTAAATAAAAATAGCACCAAAAAGCATTAGGCGCCAACCACGGTCATCTGATTGCACTTCATTGGTCCCCATTTGTGATTTAAGGCAGACCATGGTGGAATGCCGGCCAGATACAGAAAGCATGTTTGACCCGCTAAGAAGTTTTACCTTCAGACTTAGGGGCATGTTTATGAGAGGTTTGCGTCATGCTTGCACCACACAACGTGGTACATGCGTGACGCAAACCTCTATGTCAGATTCATAAAGCCACGCAAAGCCACTTTGCATGGCTTTGAATGGCTTCATAAATCTGGAGTAATGCAATGCAGCTCAAATCGCTGTGTTGCAATACTCTGTGCAAGGAAGGCATTCCGTGGGTGTTCCTACACAACTCTTATAGGTTTTGACGCATTCCCTGATTTACCAAACCTGGTAAACCTGGGATTGCGTCAAAAGATACCCCTCTCCAGGAGAGGCAAAATGAGGAGAAATATTGTTATTTCTTGTCATTTCTTCCTCTTTCTATGTGTGTGGTATTCTGTAGCACACATAGAAAGAGGAAAAAACCTCTCAGTATTGTTTTAGGGCAGTATGGTGCCTCCTCCTGCACAAAAATAATCCTGCCTACAACACAGGCAGGTGGTGCATGGTGCAAGGGAGCCTGCATTGGCTGCCAAAATATTCCAGCACAAGGAAAATGGACAGGAATGTTGCGTATTGGATAAATAAGGCACATTCCTGCCCTTTCCCTGTGAGGCAGGTTAGAGTAGCAAGGTGACTTGCTGTGCCGCCCTGTACCACAATGTTAATAAATATGCCCCTTAGTCTTCGAAATGGAAGTCATAAATTCTAAGCTGAGCATTGCAATATATGCTTTCGCCTTTGCCCCATGAAGTTTTCTACATTTGAACTTAGCCACCTATTTGGAGCTCGAATTCTTCCAGCGATGCAATTCTATAAGCTGTAGCCAAAAAAGGCTTCATGAGGCCATACACCCTCTCCAAGATGCCCCCCTGAAACTGATTTGCTGCCATGGAAAAGCTCCAAGAGGAATCAACCTGAATCTTTGGCCCAGATCAAAACACCTTCATTGGATTAACTTCATAGGTTTGTCCCTGTCCTCTGGAAGGCCATGGAGCCGAAAGGTTTTAAGTCCCAGAATTTTCAGGATGTTAAAAGGAGTACACTTCATCAAAACCAAGGATCCGAGGACCTTAGGGACAGCACTTGAGTGTCGAGACCCACTCCTAGAGAAGAACCCACAAGCAGGGTACAAGGGAAGTCCAGTTGGTACTGGTCAGATGGACTCTTAAGGAGAAAAAGGTCTTCTTGCAGTTTATGTAGCCTTATAGCTTAATGGGACATCAGCCAACTGACCCTTAGAGTCCACTGCTTTGTCCTGTGTACAAGTGGAAGCAGGTTCAGCTCTTCAGGCCCACTCACAGGTCTTAACAGCAGGTACAGTCCATCTGTCTCCCACAGGTCCAGTAGTGTTCTGGAGAGGGTGGCCCAGGGTGCTGTGTTTATGCGTAGCACTAGCATGTGGATGGGGGGTGACTCCTGGCTTTTCCTTGCCTAATAGGGAAAAAGTTTCCAGGGGTAACTCTATCCACTTTTGCAGTGTTGTATGTTTGCCCTACTGCAAACAACACCACAGTGCCCCTCTTTGCCCAAATCCAAGATGGTGAAACCCTTCTCCCCTTGTGCAGAGCCTGTGTGCGCTCCCAGAAGTGTCCAAGGGAATGCGCAACCACTCCTCTGTGGTCATTCAGAACATGTCTGGGGGCAGCTCTTCCCCCACTGGGATTGGTGCCTTTCTGACTTGGAGAACATAGAAGAGCCCTGCCCGGGTGTCAGCTGGCATTGGCCCATGATAGGGTGGGCCTCTTTGAAGTTAATCAAGTTGCTTTTCACAGCCCAGATGGTCATTCTTCTAGAGGAAGAGAAACACATCCTCACACCCAAGGACTTTGTCATGCTCCGGGAGCAGTTTTCACATCCACACCTCATTAAGGTCAGTATTCAGCTGCTAGGTGACTGGTGGAGCTCATGCACTTTAAAAAAGTACCTTTCACCTAGTACATATCCCAAATTAGATTGTACTATTAAATTGGATTTATAATAACTATTAAAAGAGTCTTCCAATTATATGTCTAGCCTGGGATTGGGGGTGATTCCTGGCTTTTCCTTAACTAATCGGGAACAAGTTCCAAGGGGTAACCCACCCCAACTTTACAGTGGTTCATGAGTTCCCTACTGCAGAATATCCCACAGTGCCCCTCTCTAGCCACATCCAAGATGGTGAAAGCCTTCTCCCCTTGTGCAGAGCCTATGTGCCCTCCCACTTATTCACCTTATCTTGATAGTGACTGATACTACCTATAAACCTAAAAATATCCTCAATGTTTCTACATGTTAAGAACATGGGGTAAAGTATTGTGGCCAAGGAAATGAGAAGCCCCTCATCTGTGGGCACTTCAAACCACTTTTGGGGGCAGCTCCTCCCCCACTAGGACTGGTGCCTTCCTGACTTTGGGAACAAAGAAGGGCCCTGCCCAGCAAGGCCTCACTGCCCATACCGGGCATCAGGGATTTCCCCAAGAGGCTGGAAGGGTGAGGGGCCGCTTTTGTTACTGACGGCCAGATTTGTAACAGTGCAGCATTTTAAAACCACTGCAGAGTTCCTTGTATATCCAACAGTTTTCAGGCAACAATAAAAGTGCCTTGATTACTCTGGTGATTAATGTACATACTGGAGAGAGATCTGAGTTTTGTCTAGTGGCAGTTTGACTTATCTAACGTAACACTGAGGGTTAATATGCCTGCTGCAAAGAGCATGTACTATGCAGATCACAGAACAATATTTTATGTGCATAGCTCAGGGGGTTACTGCTTATTTCAGAGAGCTCCCTTTGTTACTTTGCAGTTCATAAGTTGCAATTGTTATCAAGGTTAGAAAATTATGTTTTTTTCCAGTCTTTCATTATCCTAATTTTGCTAATAAGGGTTTCTTTGGACAGAAATAAATTCTTATTAGGAAAGTCAACCGTAACCACTGTTTTACATTCTGAAACCTGAGTTTGTGCTTCACCACACCAAGGACTTTCAAAAAATGCCTAACAACATGGATCATATGTTAATCTTATACCTTGTAGTCCCCTTTTTCTTAGGTAACATTGTCTATGCATTGATTTACCCACGTATGATTCATTGTCTCTGTTCGTATGTGTGATGTAAACTGCTCCGACACCCTACACTGGTATCAGAGGCACTGTAAAACAAATTAAATGCATTTGAGAGAGGGGCTATGGAGAGGTGAGAGGCACTGTTGGAGGGTGATAGAGAGGGAATCATTAAAGAGCCCCAATAAAGATTGCTGTATACAGGTGCACTCTAAGGTCATCATTTACAATGCTTTAAACACGAATACTATTGAATATATATTGAAAATGTGTTTTAGGACGCTACATTTTTTCCTAACTTTTCTTGGAGGAAGAATCCCCCTTGTAGTGTTCAGGCTTGCGTGCTCGCTATGCACCATATGGGGGTGGTCCGACAACATTTGCCAGGGTTGCTTTGCGTTCCCAGTCCTGCCCTACTGCTCAGGTCTCAGCTAGTATTTGCCTGTAATAGGGTAGGCCTCTTTGAAGTTAATAAAGTTGCTGGGCACAGCCCAGATGGCCATCCTGTGAGAGACAAAAACACCTCTCCACACCCAAGGACTTTGTTGTGCTCTGGGCAGTATTCAGCTGCTAGGTGACAGCTGGAGGTCAAGCAAATGTGCCCTTTCCCTAAATATATATATCAAATGTGATTGTACTATTAAATTGTATTTATAGTAATCATTAAAAGAGTCTTTGAAATATATTTCTAGCCGCTTCTTAACCGAAAATAGCATTATTAAATGTAATAATGTAATCCAGTGCTTTCCTTCCAACAGTTAAAATAGCTGCTTGGAGTTTGTCACTGTAAGGACATTTTTAAAATTGAATTTCTACATGTCCTACTTTTAAATACCATGCACCCTGTCACAGGGCTGAACAAGTCTACTTACTTATAATTAAAAGGAAGGTTTTGACTTGTCAATAGGGGTTATTTTGACAGGTAAAATTGCAGTTTTAAAACTGCCACAGTCAGGCTACAATTGTAGGTCTGCAGTCATGTTTGCACTGAGACTGTAGTGGGTGGTACAATAGGCACTGAAGTCCACCAGTGACATTTAGCTTGCAGGTCCTGGGTCCACTTTGTCTCATATACTAGGGACTTACAGGTAAGTTGAATATGCTAGTTAGGTGCATACCAATTCAACATGTGTTTTGACGTCAGAGCACATACATAGGACAGCAGTGTTCCAGATTGCTGAGTCCAAAAAACCAGCAATAAAATCTAGAAAAAATGAGGGTGACCATGCAAAGAGGGGCATTTTCTTGGATGGAAGCCTGCTGATGAAAAGTATGTTCTGGTTCTTAAAAATGTGCCATTGCCAACAACATGGAACTACTGGCATGACTTAAGCACTGGTTTGATGTTTACTTGCTGTAAATTCTGTTGTGTTAAATTTCTGAACTGAACATCAAGTGCACCTGCCCACCTGCCATAATTCCTATCAGTCTTTGTGCAGGTGTTCTCACTAGTTTGTTTTGTTTACATATGGGTCTCTGCTTGCAATTCCCACTTTGTGCTGTGTGTGTCTACACGTCTCTTCATATTCCATATGGATCAGTACATTTGTCACTCATTGGTATTGGTTTAAATGTGGCTTCTGTGATTCCATAAATACAGTCAGGTACTTTTTGTATTAGAGATTACACACTCACAAGAGCTATACTGACATTTGTAGCAATAAGCAACATTTTAGAAAAAACGTTTTATGTTGGTTTCAATACTATTTCTGAAATACCAACAAATTGAAACTGGTATCTTTAGGAAAGTATAGTTAAAAGTGTTATGAAGCAGCAGTCTTATTTGACATCTATTGGCATCAATTCTGTTGTGAATATAGCAAACTTCATGATATAATAGCTAAGACGTTTTTCATAGTACTGAAGTAAATATCTCTCTAAGTTTCCATCTAAGTCTCCAAAGGGACGTGTCCAACATGGTTAATCTTTCATTTAAGAAAAGGATGATTGACAGCTTGATGAATAATTTTAGATCATTTAAAGTCTTCTTTAATCTTCATCCATTATAAGTGTTTTAGCTCTTTGTATGTACTTTTGAAAATTTAAGCCTAGAATAGGGCCATTTGCAACTGCAAAAATGCTTTTTGTAATGTACAAACACTAAATTATGATTCAATAACTTGTTACTAAATCACAGTTTGAGTTTGCAAACAAAAATAGACTTGCTATTTGAAAGGGTATGTTCAGAGCATCACTTCCAAATGGGGAATCTGAATGGCACGTACTAATGTTTTGTCATCGAAATGCAGACGTTAAACATTTGCACTTTACCACCAATTAAAAGCTGATGGTAACCCAATTGCCAATAGGAAGTGGTCCCCTTGGGATTTGTTTCCACCAATTTAAGAGTGCTTGTGAGTGTTTCAAAATGCTAGTCAAGTGGAATACTTCCAAAGTCCAAAACACGCTCCAATAGGCAGAAAATGTTATTTGTGTACATATATGCATACACATGTATCTCTGTATATGGTGCACCGAAGGATAAAGTGTGAAATGGCGCAGTGCATGTCAGTAGTCCTGGGTTAAGATATGCAGGTAAATGTCTTCTCACCCAGGCAGGAGGGCAGCAGTCATTCAAAGCAGCAGTTCAGCAGAGTGCCAATCCTTTCAGCTGCACAGCAGTCATTCTTCCTGGCAGGGTGCACAGGTCCAGAATAGTACTGAAGAGTTGGGTATAAGGGTCCAATATTTATGCCTGGTGCCCATTTGGAAGTGGAGAAAGCTCCTAGAGGTTTCCACCCCACTTAGGTGGCGGGCATCTCTTTCCTCCCTGTCCAGGCCCCAGTTTGTCTGGGGTCAAGAAAGACTATTGACAAACCCTTTGTGAAAGTGCTCAGGCAAGCCTTAGTGATGTGCAAGTGTGGTAGGTGACAGCTCCTCCCCCTTATTAACTCAGAGTGGCCCATCCTGTCAACACCTGTCTTCCCTTTGTCTCACTGTCTGGGAGCAATACACAAAGACCAACTCCCAGCTAAACCTATTCATGTGACCCAGGATCAGGCTGCAGGCACCAAACAATGATGGATTCAACCCAGATCTAATAGTGACAGGGGGTGGGTGTCTGAAAAGTTTCAGCGCTCTATCCATTATCTCCTTGTGTTTGCAACTTTCTAAAGGGGGGACGCGCCTGCAAACCTGCCCGGTGGACTCTGCCTGTGTGGTGCTGGCGGACTGGGGACTACATTGTCCAGAATACCGGACTCCCAGGAGGGAGGAGAATCACCTGCTGACGCGCTCATAAGCGCGGGAGACCAACGCAGCGCGGGACGCGCCTGCAAACCTGCCCGGTGGACTCTGCCTGTGTGGTGCTGGCGGACTGGGGACTACATTGTCCAGAATACCGGACTCCCAGGAGGGAGGAGAATCACCTGCTGACGCGCTCATAAGCGCGGGAGACCAACGCAGCGCGGGACGCGCGCGGGCCGCGCCCGGGCGAAGCCCGGGCCAAGGGCGGGCCCGTCCTTGCCCGTCATCGCCCGGAGGAGACTGGACTGGGCCACCCCTCTGTCATTCCTGGCAATTCCTGGGACCCAAATAAGGTGAGCGAAAGGCACTAACGTAGTACTCTATACCTGTGTAGCGGTTTATCTAGCTTCGACAGCCCAAACAATGGGGAAACGAATTACTCCACCTGTTATGAAATCTGCCACTACAAGCATCGAGAATATGTTGGAAAGAGCTGTCAGTATTGTAAGCAACGAGATTGAACTCACAGAGAGACGCTTATCCCTTGGTTTAGGACAATCCTTGCTATCCTCTGCGCTGATCAATGATACCACTGATAATAATGCGCACAACGCCAACGCAAATGCCCCTGCTGTGGTTAGCGAAGAGGCAAGCGACACCATCATATCAGACCCGCCGGAACCAAATCTTGTAACACCCAACGTTCCGACTTCAGGGGCAAAACGCAAGAGGAAAATTGGGAAGCCTATTTGTGCGAAAAGAAAACAACCAACTCGCCCATGCTCCACTCGCACAACCCTAAATTCATGGATTCGTTCCTCCGTGAACCAAACATCCGTAGAGGCCCTAGTGCATGCTCCTTTGCCCACGCATGCCCCGCTGACTAAAATATGCTTACATTCAACTGGAACTCAGACTGAGACTGATTTTTTGATTCCAATTGTTACGGACAGTGAAAACCACCCTAGAGCTATTGACATGAATAACTTGCTTGGGTTGATAACTGATTGCATCAAACCTTTATTCAATAACTTTTTATCTACTGTGAAAGATTGTATTTCTGATGCTCAGTCCATTTCAAACCCTCGGTCGATAGTTCAGATCTCTGATGCTGTTCCCCCTGTTGCCCCTAACCCACCAACTCTGATAAATGTTACAGAGCTGGCTCAAAATGAGGCTACCATCAATTGTCAAAATATTGTTGCCCCTCCTATTCCAAATATGGAAACTAGTGACTGTATGACATGTAACAAAATCCGTTCATGTCTAGACAAGAAGGGAATCACGGAGGTAAAAAATACTGTTAACCAACCAAATAATTCGCAAATTCCCCCTAAGGTGCATATTCCCTCATATACCAGTGACGGTGCAGCTAACACTCAAGATAATACTGAGCATAATGCTGTCACGGATTCAATTCCCAAGACTTCTACCGAGGGAAATGATGTGCTACTTGATCTACCCCCACAGGCCTGCCCATATGTCGTGGTTCTAGCTGGTGTCCCCTTTTTAAGGAAGGACCAGAAAGAATCTTGGGAGCAACTACGATGCAAATGCGTTGATTGGCTCTCCAAGCACAAGCGATTTAGACCATCCTTGATTGAAAATATCATCATGGTACGCCGTGTGGGCTGGCTTGGAACATCTCCCAAATCCATTAAAGGGGACTGTATAGTTATTAATTTCCGTAGACACTCAGTGGCGAAAGCCATTCTAACACCGCAGAGGGAAGTGGTTAACCATGGTACTAGCATATGGGCATTACCCTTAGGTTATTTCTACAAACCAACATTTGAAATTACCTCTCCCAATCCCCATAATACTATCCCAACCCATAATAGATTCACTTTGCTGTCAAGCTTGGATTGTCAAGACTGACTGTCACCCCCATTAACAAGTGAAATATTGAGGGACGCACCAGCACTAGAACTGACTGATATATGCACCCAGGACAGTAGACAGGATGCACCGGCCACAATCAGAGCTGAATCGACACTTAAAATTCTAAGCTGGAATGTGGCCGGTCTGGCATCTAAGTTAAATATATCAGATTGGAGGAAGTTAATAAGCAGCCATGATATTGTAATGTTCCAGGAGACCTGGGCAACCCAGGAACTGTCTATGGAGGGTTTTGAATGTTTCAACACTCTGTCCCCAATCCCCACTTCAGGTAGGCCCGTTGGTGGCCTTTCCACTTGGATAAACATCAAGGCAGGCGGCCGTACCAGGACTGTGCCCTCACACAGCGATGTATTTCAAGCGTCCCTTTATACTCGGGGGGCTTCACTCTATATAATTAATTTTTATAATAACGATTTTAAAAATATTCCCAATGTGAACTTTTTAAAGTTGTTTGATTTTATTTCAAAACTGGAAAAAGAATATGGTGCCCTAAATAAAGGTATATGCCTAGGTGGTGATTTTAATGTTAGACTCCCCAGAGCCATTAATCAAGATACTCGATCAAATATTACCGGCCCGCTATGTAAAAGAGGCGAGCAGCTAATGAACCATTTAAATTCGCAAAATTTTTCAGACATCATGGAAACTGCAGCCACTGATGGACACACTATTCCCACCTACAGAAGTCGGGGCTCTAATTCCATTATTGATTATATTTTCGTGACTGCTCCCCTTACAAATTACGTGATAAAGGCGGAAGTAATTCCAACAATATATGGCGACCATAATCCAATCAGTACTACCCTAAGTTTTACATGCCGCCCAACGTACAAACGTACGCCGGGAGCCAGTGACCTAATGGTGTCAACTGATAACCTTCGACTTGTGTGGCGCGGTATTGATAACACTGAATTATTCCAAACCATGATCAAATCGCATCAGAATCTGGTCAACGTTTGCCTGTCACACAGAGACAGTGATACAGAGGTCGTTGATGCCTTTTCCGAACTCTGTTTTGGCATAAAAAAAATACTGTCCAAGCCAATTAAGAATATAAACCCAGATCCAAGGTGGTTTGACGCAGATTGTTCTGCGGCCAACAGAGCACTAAGAAAGGCACTTATAACTAAACCTAGAGACAGCCTTCTTGTGCCAATACTGAGAAACAATTACAAGAAGGCTATCACACGCAGGAAGGAAGCAATTACTAATGATCACTGGACCAAACTGTTGCGTGCAAATGAACTAAAAAATGGCAAGAACTTCTGGAAAGCAGTCAAAGATATCAAACTTGTGGGAAATACATCTACACCGATTAGCTGTAATATCTCTAGCGAGTCATGGGAGGCTCATTTCAGTAAAATTTATGCTGCCCCCATTATTCGGGATCCTAGGGAGTTTATATATAATGCAAATATTTCATTTGACCTATCTGAAGTCGAAGAAGCCATTAGTCAAAGTCTGGGAGGTAAAGCCCCCGGTCCAGACGGCCTCCCGATCGATCTTATTAAGAGCCACCCTGAATTTTGGGCACCATTACTCACGAATGTTTTTAATAATCTAACTAATTCATCCATCCCTGAAACCTGGTCCTGTAGCACTATCGTTCCAATCTTCAAGAAGGGCGATCGTTCTAACCCAAGTTGCTATAGGCCAATATCGTTGATCGACAACACCCTTAAAATTTTGGGAAGGGTGTTGTTTAACAAGATCAGTTCTTGGGCCGAGGACTCTAAAGTACTACATCCTTGTCAGCTGGGGTTCAGGAGTAAGGTCGGCACTGTGGAACAGTGCCTTAACCTTAACCTAATTATTGCCAAATATACCATAGCGAAAAAAGCCCCCATGTACCTGGCATTTATGGATCTTACGTCGGCCTTCGATTTTGTAAACAGATCACGATTGTGGCAAATTTTGTTGGATCTTGGGCTAGACGATTCTTTAGTTTCCTTTTTGGCCTATCTGCACAGAGACCTAAAAGCTAGGGTGCGCATTAGCATGAATGGTGAGATCTCTAAAGCTATCGAAATAGGTAGAGGGGTCAGACAAGGTTGTGTACTGGCCCCCCTCCTATTTATTTTATATATTAATGATCTAACAAAATCTCTGCTGATCTCTAATGTAGACGTCCCATTGATTGGTGGGCACAAGATTCCTGCATTGTTATATGCTGACGATGCAGTTTTAATGGGGCGCACTCCTAAAGCTTTACGCACCCTAGTCCATGATTTTGTAAAGTTTATGGCAAGTTTGGATTTGTGTACAAATTTTAAAAAATCTTTTTTAATGTCGTGTGGGTCTAAGAAATACTCCAACTTTACAATAGCAATACATTCTAACCAGTTATTGAGCACATGTACCTTCCCGTATCTTGGTCTGCTCTTCGCATCAAACGGATTATGGAATGATCACATTGCATATTGTAAACGAAAATTTATCAACTCTATTAATACCATACTTAGGTTACCAAAGCCAAAGAACATAGAGGTTGTGCCTTCCATCATCAAAATGTATAGACTGCAATGCACACCAACAGTAACATATGGGGCGGAGGTTTGGGGGCACACAATTAGTACGCCTATACAACGTGAAGAGAATAGATTCTGCCGCAAGATTTTAGGCGCACCTTTTTTCTCCCCAACATTTGCTACCCATAGAGAACTCCACTTACCATACGTTGAGGACTTTATTAAGGCTCGCCCTGTCTTGTTCTGGCTAAGAATCTGGAGAAATCCAGCTGCACATTTGACAAGGGAAATAATCAGTGACTGCCTAAAATGTGACAAAGGGATGGATATACCATGGTTAGCAGGGGTCCGGAAAAGTTTAAATAGCCTGAATATGGAACATCTCTTTTCAAACCCATTGCAGCATGATTCTGTCAACATCAAAAAACTGGAAAAGACTTTGTATAATCTTTTTAATGAAGTACGAGCATCATCTGAGTGTCGCAAAACCTCAGTTGCCAGATATATGCAAATAGAAATGTCCTCTGCGATGCCGAGATATCTTGTTAACCCCATCAATTGCTGGGAAAGAGGTCTATTTTTCAGGCTAAGGACGGACACCATGAAATATCTGTTGTCATTCCCCATCGGGTTCACACATAATTTTAATTCAGTACTGTGCCCCTGTGATAACATCCAAAAGCAATCAATGTTACATTTCTTGTTCTTTTGCAGTTACTACTCAGCCCCCACTAAAAAACTCTTGATCCCATATTTCAAATTTCGCCACATTACGGACTACAAGGTGGCTTACGAGAAGGTGTTAGCTATTGCCGATGATGAATTATGTTTTAGAGTTGGATTATTTTTAAAAACAGCGATGCGTATACGTAACTCTATGCACCCTGATTAACTGACCTTTTAATTGTGTAACAGTTCTCATGTTTTTTAGTAACTTTTGTACATTATTTTATGCTGTACTTTTATGGATATGTTGTTTTTATCCGAATAAAGTTCATATTGATTGATTGATTGATTGAACTTTCTAAAGGTGGCATTTTCAGAAATCTGATTTTACCATTGAAGAGGGCCTTTAATTACAATTCTTTAGATACCAAATTTGAACCGTCCACCTGTTCCTAACTGAAAGTTATCACTTATTAAATGTAATGCAGTAACCTAATGTTATCCTATGGGACAGGCAGGTCATGCAGTAGGGAAAAATAAATGCAAGATTTTTTCACTACCAGGACAGGTAAACTTAAAAGTACATGTCCAACATTTTAAATATGCTGCAGCCTGTACTCTGGTCTGTTCATGGCCTACCATAGGGGTAACTGTGATGTATTAAAAGGGAAGATTTTTGTCTGGCAAAAGGTTTATTTTGCCAGGTTGATATGGCAGTTTAAAACTACATACACAAGTTGCAATGGCAGGTCTGAGGCATCATTAAAGGACTACTTAAGTGGGTGGCACAATAAGTGCCTCCGGCCCACTAGTAGCATTTTAATTTACAAGCTGTGGGCAAAGTTTTCTAGGGGCTTACAAGTAAATTAAATATGCCAATTGGGTGAAAGTCAAATCAACCATGTTTAAAGGAGCGAGCACTAGCACTTTAGCACTGGTTAGTAGTGGTAAAGTGCGCAGTCCTAAAAGCTAAAAAAAACAGGTTCAGAAACAGGAGAGTGAAGACAAAAAGATTGGGAATGACCCACATCCAACAGAAGCAATGAAAGGCAAAGTGTAATGTATGATGATGATTATTATCATTTCTGTTTTATAACATTCACATCTTTCAAACTATTACCATATGTGTGTAGAAGAGCTCCCCGTCTCTAAAGCATGTTAAAAACTGTTCGGTTAACCAAAGTAATATAATATTAGAAAGACGACAGAAGGAAATATGTTTACACTTTTTTCTAGGAAGTCATTTTCGAAAATGAAATCTAAAAATCAATTTTCCTGAAGCAGGATGTCTTCCGTGAAAACTTTGTGAGCGAGAAATTCAATGACAAATACGTGACAAAGCCCCAAACACAAAAGCGTGCATACAATTTAGTTCCAGCCTCAGAGTACAGAAGCCCGAAGCAGTTGCAGTGACCTGGAGCATCTGTCTTCCGGCAGATTGCTGCTATACTTTACAGTCATTACATGACACTGAGGGCAATTGTAGCAAATACCTGAGGATAATTGACTGCCCACGGTTTTGTGCCCAAGTTGATTGGCAGTGGGAACAAAGAAGAGAAGGCAGATTATCTTGTAGACGGAATGAGGCTTTATACAATGAAACTATCAGCAAATGTACTCTTTAAAGATATTTTCTGAGACCTGCTCAAGGGCCAGATGTATGAGGGACAATGGGAAATGTTAATCTGATCCAACGGGGAAGGATTTTTTTATACTTATTATTCAAATGATGAGTCTCTCAACAGGAATGGAAAATATTCTTTTTGATACATGCAGTTAGGTTTGACCAAGCACTCCAAATGGAAGCCAATTTTTACACTCTTAATAAAGTTGTCCCTCCCCTAATCAATTTCTACCGAACAAGGTGGAACAGCACTTACAATGCAGGCCAGGAGCATGACAAATTTGGTTCAGATTTTTAAATGGATCAAAGGTTATTGGAATGGGGGGGGGGGGGAGAGAAGGCTCACAAACAACTACATTTGTCTCGGTGTTCCTGAGATGTTAGCAAAATTGTGACTATTGGTGCTATATATTTTCTAACATGTTTGTAATCTTCAAATACAATCTGATTATTCCATGGTGAACCACAAAAATGCCCAGTAAATGGGCAGTGGGCGCGTATATGTCCCTCCATGCAAATGTTTGAGTACAGTGTCAAAATAATTTTCAAATCACTGCAGTGCGCCAACACTGCAGTAAGCACATATGACTTGGTCTTGGTCCACCCCTTTATGCAGATATACCCGAGACAGATAAACAGGCTGGAAACAGATGTAAACCAAAAAGGGCATTCACCCCAATTTCGTCTGTTCCGTGAAGCCAGGTGAACAACATTCAACTTTACTGAGCCTTGGTCAGTAATTGGGGAGGAATATGGAGAACACGAGGAACACTCCAAAGGTACAGGGTTTGGATTTCTCCCCCTCCCCGACCTTCGCTAAATGCTAGAGAGAGGTAAATTCAGCATTCACCTCTCAATCCCCCCACATTGGACAAAAACAGGGGGACAATTGTTTATGCTACCCAACTCCTTGCCCAACGGTTTTGATGGAAAAAGATAATACACGGAGCAGCTTACAGTTGTCCCGTTGCTGTTCCCCCTCTGTGTCCAAATTTGCTGGGGCAATAATACACGTCCACCTTGCCTAATGTTGGGAGGAAATACATTGCTCCTTTCCCTCCACATTGTGAAGGGGGAATTCATTACAATACCCCGTCCCTTGACCAAAAGAGAGGGTTAAATATGTACCCCCCCTCCAAATTCCTTGCTCAAGGGCGAGGGGATCAAAACAAATGAAAAGCACGCCTGCTCCTTTATGCCTTATATGAACCACAGAGGAGCCAGACATACCACACCTGCCCCTGTGTCCACCTGAACAGGGCACTAGGTAGATGGTGGATGCCTCACCCCAATGCTCCATGACTCGTAGTATGTGTTTGGTGTAAATCTAATCAGTGTTTTTTGAAAAGTTGAAAAAAGAAAATTGACAAATATATTTATGTGGGTAGTGAAATAGCTCTTAAGCCCACATATTAAAGAACTTGTGTAATATGACAGCCTGTGACAATTTCTTCTCCTATTTAAATAGCTCATGAACTTGAGGGGACTCAAAGCCCTTCTCAAACAATAACCACAATCTTTGTCAGGGAGAACCACAAAAGTCACACAATTAATCTGTATTTAACTATCTGTAGCTTGGCATAAAAGCAATCAGGCTTAACTTAGATGCATTGTGTTAAGTGTTTATACAGCACACAAATACTAAAAAAGTAGAAACACAACTCAAGAAAAATACCATTGGAGTCTCAACACCGTACTTTGAGAAGGAAACATTTTCATTGAGACTAACCTGGTCTATGTATCTGGCCCATGCTCCAACATAGTCGGCCTAAACTTGTGATTTTCCCCAGTCTAGCTGGCCAGATGACCATGAGAGACACTTTGTGCCTTTAGGCACCATACTTACCTAAAACTTTGAAACTGCATAACTCTTGTTCTACGGATTGGATTGTTCTTATTCTGGCATCATTTTAGTTAATACATTTTACTCTATTTTCTTCTCAATTGGTGTACTATTTGTAATTTTGTTAAGTAAGAATTTTTGTTTCTTGGTATATTTTTTACATTCCTTTTACAAATCATGTATGACTGCTGTATGGAACAAATCTATAGTATTCTCTGCTGGTAGTTGTGGAGTATAGGAAGATTTGATATGCCTGTATCTTTGAGGGAAAGATGGAGAAGTTCTAGATCTGGGATGATCAATTCCAAGAATACACATGCCACATCATATATTCGGTTGGTACATTGACAACATTCTCTGTGTTTGGCAAGGTGACCAAGATACATTGAAGAAATATTTAGAGGTTATCAATAATAATAGGTGGAAGATCGAGACCACATCAAAATTCTCAACTTCCAGGATACATTTTTTAGACACCACCAAATAATATTTTAGATTGCAGAGGCGAGCTTGCCTGGCCCAAAGATGGGCCTGTGTTAGAGTAGCTCCACAAGACCAGTAGCCGATCCTCCACGATCCTGCTTCCCTAGGCATTAATCCCTACCTCTCACCCATCCTCGAGGTGCGCGAATACTCAGGGCATTGACCGATGCTTGAATTTCGAGCAAAAAACGACTGGGCTGAGGCCGGCGGAGAGAAACTTGCACATGAGCTGATCTGCGGCCTACAACAGGGTGCGCCCGGAGCTTGCGCTCGCTCTTCCAGTGGCCACGATACAGGTGCCGAGGAGCAGTGTAACACAACCCTGGCACACGCTGCAGATGAAGATTGGAGTGAAGCTCTCCCCCTAAAGGAGCTGCTGGCGGGACCGCGAGGACGCTGTCTTATGGCTTGAGGGACACTGCTGAGCTCTGAGGATAAACCGGGCGGCACATCGGAGATGCCAGATCGATCCGATTATCTGCGGCGTGGAGTCTTTAGGTTGGAGATGCAGATCGGCTGCAACTGTACGCCTTGTGTTTCCGGCTGAAGGGCCAGCTCACAAAGCCATACAGGGGAAACCCTTATTCATACGGTCCTGCCGCTAGTCAATAGGGCAGTCCCTGGGCTGATGCGAGCAGTAGGTGGCCCCAAGCATCCACACGGCACAGAAGAACCCTCCTTGTTCACTTTACAAAATCTGCCCCAACAGCACAAGACCATCTACCCGACTTGGGGTGGCCCGAAGAACATCAGGCACCCTCGTAAAGAAGATATCTCCCTAGGGCGGGGGGTGTGCCTGTTTCACACTGATGCTGGGCATAGGCCCAACTTGAAGCGGTGCCTGAAATGCCAAGACTCTCATAAACACACTGACAGGGCCCGATGTGTGCATGCAATGTGAACAGTAGGTGAAAGTGTCCCCCGGGTTTCACTGCACCCCGTTCACCAAAACTGAATTCTCAGGCGACTGTGAATCGCAGCTAATCACACATACCCAATTTGCAAGTGGGATGGCGAGCTGTCCCATATCAGAAGGCCTTACAATGTACTGAGCAGTTTATTAGCGGTGACGCGCTAAAGTAAATTGCGTGAATGTTTGCCACAAAAATCACAGCGCAGTTTCTACATAGACAAGACGACTAAGCCTGCCGAGAGTCATTATCGGTCACTTCAAAATTGGGACGGTGAGAGTGGAGCTGGAGCGTCTCTATTTTGGGGACCAAAGGATACAGACTAGTGATGCTTGTGGTATCTGCGGCCCAGCACAAACTCTATGATGGGGAGAAACAAGAAGTTCCAATCCAAGATCCAATTTGAACCGCGCAAGACCCCCAGGCAACTGAACGTGGAAAAAAACGATTTGGAATCAGGATCAGAGAAGGGGACACATCTGCGTATTTGGACTTAAAACACATTCTGTTGGCAGTGCAATGCAGTCTCACTAAGATCAGTCAGAAGATTGATACTTTCAGATTTCGTATGGACAGAATGTCTGAATGCCTGGACAAGCACACGGAACGCCTTGACACAGTCAAGAAAAGGGTTTCGGACACAGAAAATGCACTCAATACTAATTTGCTTGTGACCACGAAAATGGACAAAATCCTGCACAGTGTACAAGCCAAGGTGGAAGATTTTGAAGCGCGATCCAGAAGAAATATTATTCGCATAGTTGGTATTGCAGAGTCCACAAACATTTCAAATGTGGAGCTCTATTTTGAGAAATTACTGGTAACTTGACTGGGCAGGCACACTTTTTCCAACATTTTTATTGTGGAGCGTGCACATCGTTGATTAGCCCTCAGACCGGTGCCCCCCTCACCTCATTAGTGCTAGGGTACTCAACTACAGAGGCGCAGCCCTCTGAAAGGCTAGAGAACTGCAATCCCTCAGATATGAGAACATGGACATTTCTCTCTATCTAGATTTCACACAGCAAGTACAGGAAGCAAGACATCAATTCCTGTCAGTGAAACCTAAGCCTCGTGGCCTGAGTTTAGAAATACAACATGATGTATCCTGCGAAGCTGAAGATACATGCTGACGGAAAAGGGCATATCTTCACTGAACCAAAACAAGCGCTGCAATTCTTTTAAAAAAGAGAAATTGATAAGAACTGTAAAGGATCTTGAGTCCCAAACTTATGGATGATGATGCCCCAGATCTAGAGGAACAGTGAAAAATGTTTTTCACTTTACTCTGGGGGCCAAGTGTAAGAGACTCATAACTGACTCAGTGATTGAGTAGAAGAGAACCCGTTTATGATGTAAGGTGGGATCAAACTGCCTATATAGGCCAAGGTAACTGGTGTGTGCAAAAAAAGTAGGATAACTCTTTGCTTTATGATTCCACACTTTTCTTATTGGCAGGGCTTCCGGGAAACAAGTCATTGCTAGCCCTCGAGATTGCATATCTAGAGACATTGACAAATTAGTTTATGCAATGCATATTTACTTGGGAAACTAATTAGAATGACCATAACCCTGATCTCCCGACTATAGAATGTGCTATAGAAATATATGGCATGCTTGAGGTTTGCAGGAAGGAGGGATGGTATGGCAATGAGGAGGTATGCTAGTTCTGATATGACTGAGTGAGGGAAGCACACCTGCCACTTTATGAAAAGGGCCTAGCTGGCTATGAGCAGGATATAGTGCCTGATCAGCCCCCATGTGTTGCTCACACTGTCTTCTGGTTAATATTTGTTTTACTGCCCTTGGGGCGTGTTTGTTGCGCGAGGAGGGGGAGGGTGAATGGCCGACTGTGCTGAGTTGGGGATGGCATAGCATGGGCGGAGGTTGTTAGAGGGAAATGTTTTTATCAGCTGCTACAGGGTACATATTCACAAGATTACCATAGTATTACGCAACTCTCACAGGACAAGTGATTCGAATTTGCATATAGTAGGACCAAAGCGGTAGCTTCACTAAAAATAAATAGCAGGGTCAGGCTATTGACGTGGAATGTCCGTGGTCATAATGGCCATAGAAAACTATGTAAGTTGGTGGCATACCTAGAATGACATCAGATTGATGTGGCAATGATACAGGAAACCCACTTAGCTCCTAACAAATATATGTTAACCCCGAGACATTTGCAAGGGCAATCAGTTCTGCAGGCTTCACCTCCCATGTCAGAGGTGTCCTTACTAGGGTGAATCCCAAATCAGGCATCAAGTTACAGGAAATGGAGATTTACCCCAACGGTAGGTTTGTTATCACCAGATGTTATATAGAAGGGTTTAATGCAAGTCTAGTAAATATCTATGGCCCATAACACAATGACCCGCAGTTCTATCACTCATTGGCAACACATTTACTAAAAGTAAGAGACCTTCCAGAAATCTGGGGTGGAGACTTTAATTGCATATTAGATCCCACTTGAGACCGGTCTAAGGGCCCAGCTAGATGTCCTGCTATAGCAGCAGGAACTATAACAGATATCATGGATCTTTTGGGATTGATAGATGTCTGGCGACAGCGCTCAGATAACACCCAGGGTTTCAGCCATTATTCCACTGCATCTTGCAACCATACTAGGGTTGATTAATGGTTGATATCTAGAAGTTTCCTCCCTTGGGTCACCACTTGCAAGCCATTCCCAAGGACATAATCAGATCATTCTCCGGTTATTTTAGAGTTAGAATTGTGTGCAGACCGCCTGACCCCTTTCACATGGAGGATTCCCCCCTTTTCCTTTTCCCTACTGGACCCAGTGTTCCCCACAGAAGTAGCCACAATAATTGAAAATTACTTTGAAGAAAATATAGGGTCAAGCTCTATATTTTCAATAACTTGGTTCAAGGTATATATCAGGGGGGAGGTTATATTGATGCATGAGGGGCTATTACGCTCCATAAGGGACAGGCTCTCCAGACTACAGAAAGAAATAGCACAGTTGGAACAAGGACGCCTAAGGACCGGAGACACCAAGAGATTAGACAACATCCAACAAGCCCATAAGGAGTATCATGACACTTCAGACAGTGAGGTTAAACATTTAGGCAAATATGCTACCATGCGAGTATATGGAGAGGGGGAAGGCCCGGGGCCCTGCTTGCTAGCTTGCAGCGTCCAAAGAGAGAAACTAGCAAGGTAATAGAAATTACAGATGAGGGCAGCACCCTAATTCAAGACATGGTATAGCTAATAGATTTAGTAACTACTACGCCGACCTATATAGGTCTGGGATAACACACGATGACAAAGCATCGGAAGATTACTTGACACATATCCAGATGACATGACTAACTGACACACACAGAGAGCATCTCATGACCCCACTAGACCCCAGAGAAATTTTAGTAGCATTAAAGGCAATGAGAGCCGGGACTGCACCTGGCATTGATGGACTAACGGTCGCTTTCTACAAAGCTTACCAAGAGCTACTTATTCCGCACTTAATCACGCTATTTGAGGAGATGGTTGAAAACAAGATAATGCCCCCGTCGATGAGAGCTGCCATGATTGTCACTCTTCTTAAGCCAGTGAAGCCCCCAAATGAATGCTCGCCCTACAGACCCCTATCCCTCTTGAATGTAGACACAAAAGTCTTTGCCAAAATACTTGCCAACCGGCTGACTCACTTGGTTCCACTAGTAGTGTGCGCGGAACAGGCAGGCTTCGTCCCGGCCGCAACCCAACTTACAATTTCAGAACCGTTTTTGGCACTATACAAAACATAAATCCGGAAGTTAAGGTAGTAGCAGTCTTTCTAGATGCTGAAAAGCGTTTTATTCTGTAGAATGGTCATTCATTGCGACAGTGTTAAGACGTATCGGTGTGAGAGAGATTTATATCCAACTAGTGCAGGTGCCATAAAAGAACCCGGTAACCAGAATCAGATATTTACATAAATTATTTCCGCTTCTCAGGGTACCCGTCAGGGTTGCCCTCTGTCCCCATTGCTGCATGCATTGAAAGCGGAATCTCTGTTATGTGCCTTGAGGGAGTATGATGGGCACAGAGGAGTGTGATTTCCAGGCTATCTACTGCTAGCATCGGTCTACGCCGATGACATGCTCTCATATGTTAGGGACCCCGGGAAACACCTTACTCCTGTACTCACAGAAGTGGTCCACTTTGGACAGTTGTCTGATCTTTTTCCATTAACTCCAGATACAGTCCCAGTGAATATGGAATTCCCGCTTCAGAGGATCACGAATTCAGACTGATATATAGGGATTCAAGTTCATACAGACCCCGCAATAATACTCACAGACAATTATGGTAAGGCACTGGGTAAACTGGAAGAAGTCATAGCTAGATGGATCAGGCTCCTGCTCTCGCAGAATCTCATTAATGAAAATGATTATCCTCCCCAGATTCATATTTCTGTTTCAAAATGCTCCCATGCTCCTCCAGACACACATATTCACCACCATTAGATCACTTTGATTAAGCTAGCTTGGGCTGGTAAACAACCAAGAGTTAAGTGGTAAACACTTACTTTACCATACTCCATGGGGGGCCTTAATGCCCCAGACCTTGAATTATAATACAGGGCAGCCCAGAGCTCACATGCTCATTCATGGATACACATGCCACACTTTCTACTGCATTTATACATAGAGAAAGACGTAGCAGACCCGAACACACTACCACAGGTATTATTTAAAACTCCGACAAGAAAGCACAGCACCTTGGGGTCCCTCAATTCTACTATACCTGCCTGGTGGAACCTCTTGGATAGACAAGCAGGGACGCTTCTGTATGCCCCTTTGATTCACCTGGTTACCGGTGGGCAGAAAACAGGAAGTTTCCAAAGCTTTACAGAGGATAGGTGTTATGGAAGTTGGAGATTTTTTCCAGGATGGGGTACTTCGCAGTTGGGAAGACATACAGGCGGCGGGGCATGCACATTCAATACTTGACTAATATCAGTATTTTAGAGTCAGACACGCACTACTAGAAATATTAGGCAAAGTTTTACAAGAGCCAGCAGAGATGTGAGCACTTACTCACATTATCCGATCTCCCTCCTCATCTAAATTGGTTACTAGAATTTATAGCTTTACGCAAGATAACAGAATACCGTCATAACTGAAAGTGCGACAAGACTGGCACAAAGATTTAGCAAGTGCAATAGATGACGACAGTTGGCACTATTGCTGCGAGATGCAAGACGAATCTCACTTAATGGCAGGCACCACCTTTTCCATTTTAAATATATAAATAGGGTGCATTACACACCAGATAGGCTACATAGATATGGCATAAGAACCTCAGCTACCTGCTCTCGATGTTCACAGCTGGAAGACGGGTTTCTGCATGTTACCCGTCTGTGCCCCAAAATTTCAGAGTTCTGGGCTAAAGTATTTTGCACACTTAATGATATCACTGGCTTTTCACTTACTCCAAACCCGTTTCTAGCACTACTGGGATACGCTAAAAAATGTGTGAGAGTGCACGGCGGCTGATAGCAACGGGTGTGCTTCTAGCTAAGAGATGGGTGGCAATGCGGTGGGCTAAAGGCCCAATTCCCACAATAGAAGACTGGACCAAAGACATGATATACTGTAACACTCAGATGGACACATATAGCGAATTGCTTCCCCATGCAGAACCATCCCAAAGGCTTTTGGAGCCTATTTCAACAATATTTGATAGGCAAAAAAGAGACAAGGGAACCCAAGGGCACAAGCGATACTGATCAGGGAAGGAAACTTGGACATAACTGAATGAGAACTGTGTATAATGTAACTGCTTCATGAATTTATTAACAAAGAGTAAGCCTGCAGGAGATCACTGATATTATAATTACATATGTTCTTGATTTCTGTCTTCCTGTGTACTATATGACTAAGCCAATGTATCTCATACTTTACCCACAATTTGAATATGTATATAGGTATTTCTGTTATGTTAACTGAAAAGCAATACATTAAAAAAAGAATATTTTTGATATCACATTGAGAACAATCAAATACACATTACACTAGTCTGAAATGAAACAGCAGCAAAATCTATTTTGCAGCCAGACAATTGTCATCCTCCTTTCACCATAAGGAATATCCCTAAAGGAGAATTAGTCAGAGTTCATACAAATTGCTCACAGGAGAGTGAATTCAAGCTGAAAAGTGAAGAACTAACTCAGAGACTAACACAACGTGGCTACAAACAACATCACCTAGATCAAACAGTCAAGACCATCTCGTCAACCTCCAGAAATACTTTATTGCTTCAAAAGACACCAATGAATAACACGACTAAAATTAATTATTTGTGATTCATAACATAATTCCACAATGGTCACTTCTATATCAGGAGAGTATTGAAAAAACTTGGCATGGCATCTCCTGACCAATAATCCTTCCTTGAAAAATTCAATATCAGAACAATCTTAAATGGGGTTTTGATGACCTACAAACCTTAAACAAATTCTCTGCCACTCCAAATTTAGAGACAGACGAAGGATTAATACTGCCTTTCAGGCCCTACAACTGGGATTCTATACGTCATGATTGCTCGATGAGCAAATGTGGCAAAAACCAAACAAAATTATTTTCTCCAGAGACAAGGATTCAAATAAGAATCAAACAGTGGGTGAATTGTAATGGTACCTTTGTGGTCTATATCATCATGTGACCATGCACTAAAAACTACATGGGGAGCACAATCCGCCTTCTTAAACCAAGGATCCAGAAACATTACCACAAGACATATAAAACTGATACCACATTCACCCTAACAGAACATTTTCTCAAATTCCATTAAACATGAACCCTAGTGTACATATCCCTAAATGTGCAAGGGGTGGCAACAGCGAATTGAGAATGAAACAAAAAGAGAGTAGATACATACTCCTAATCAATACAGTTTGAAAAGCTCTAAATAAGGATGTGGAAATACATTGTTGATTGAACACCCATGTATTTGATATTTGTTTAATATGAGCACTTGAGATGGATCGCAATGATCTCAATGGATCGCAGTGGATTGCAATGGTCTTTATTGCTTTACATTACCACTTAAAATAATTGTACACCTGTGTGTTCAAGATATCACTAGAGTCAACTATATTTGTATATTATGATTATTTTTTGAGGGGCTGAACATGATGTTATCTTCCTATTATGAACTTTGCTCAAACATAGCTAATCTTGTCTATAAATGTGTACATGTTATAATAATCTTGCCCATCTCTTTGACCCTTTTTATCATCTTGACCTTAACACTGGATCTGTTTTCTTTCTTTAATACATATCACTTAGGTTGCTCACAGTTGGTCTATGGAAACATCCTATTAGCCGGGTAAAGTGGACTAATAGAACGGATTCCTAAGCTGATTTCACAACAAATTTTCGGTGTAATAAGAGGTCTCTTACATTAACCTGACTAGGGCCTAGGACATTTCTGATGAACTAATTCCCTCTTTTTTTTTATCCCATTCAGCTTTTAGCTACCGCTTCAAGATGGCTCTGGCTTCTATGTCGTACGCACACATACGAATTGGGTGACCCTATTCCATGAAAGTTGATCTCCCGTTCCCCCTTTTTTTGACTCAGACTAAACTTAGACAAACAGACAGTTCCCAACAGTCAAAAATGGTTACCATGCACTGAGACATTTGACCCCTAGTGTGCTTGGTCCGAGAGGGATTGACTTTGTTGTTGGTCAAGGTAAAACCAGTTTAAGATGGCCACGGACCACGTATCTTAAGGAATTTCTCTCCTTCTGGTTTTTCTCCCGGATATAATTCCACTGCGTTCACACAGTTCTTTGACTACAGCGTCCTCGACAACAAAAGACAAAGGGGCATATTTACAATTGAGTGGGGAAGCATGTTGTTAAGCCAAGAAGGTTAACGACATGCTTTGTAACTTTAGAAATGCAGGGCTGCACCATATTTACTAGAATATGGTGCAGCCCTGCGTTTCCCACTGCGCTGACGCTAAATTTAGCTTCCTAGCGCCAATGCAGGCACCCTTGCACCATAGTGCATGGGTGCCTGTGTTGAGGGGAAGATTGTTTATGTGCAGTAAGGTCCCCCTTCTTGCACATAAACAATCTTTAAATGCCGTTTTGGTAACTTATACTTATATGTGTGCTACTTAATGCAGCACACTTGGAAGTTGCAAAACAATATATTTTTTTTAATGGTTGTTTATGTGCTGGAAGGGGGACCTTTCTGCACATAAGCAATCATAGGCAATTCGCTCTTTCTATGTGTGCTGCACAAGGTAGCACACATGGAAACAGCAAAACAAGAAGAAATAAAGCAATTCTCCTCGTTTCGCCTGTTTGAGACCAGGTTTTCGCTGATCTTAATTTTGGCGGTGCCTCCCATTTATGTTGCCCTTGTAAATAGGGGGCAGCGTCAAAATCAATTGGTGTTTACGGTGGAACGCCCATCGCAACTCCCATTACCCTCCTCTTTCACACTAAATACAGCGTGAAAGGGTGCCTTACTTACAAGGCAGCATTAAGCCACATTAGGTGGCTTAACACTGCCTTGTAATTAAGGTGAGGCTCCCATCGCCATCATAACGTCACTGAAAGTGATGTTGTGGTGGCGATAGGGGCTTGTAAATTTGCCCCAAGATTTCTTTTTGACAGATGGACCTGAATGGAGACTACATTACACACATCTTAAGACTGCACAAGATACAATGATGTGACTTGTCTTTTATCTGCGCACACTGGACGTGTTAGTTGATCAATAGACACTGCATACACTTAATTTACCTTGCCTTGTTTTCCTAGGAATGGTGCATGACCTGATACCCTCCCAATGACGGGTCTGCCAGGTATTTATCTCTACTTACCCACACATCTCCCACTAACTCTCCTAGACTGCGAGGGGATCACTCAGCACCTTTTTGTTTTTATTCTCAACAGTCTTACCCTTGTGATTGCTATACTACTAGCCCTGAGCAACTTTTCGGCAAGGTAAAGAACTTGACCTTATACTTTTTGTGATTGCTTCATGAAGTTGTTTGTCGGGGGAAATTTTTTAACTTAACTTTCACTGACCATCTCTATGGTTTATCACGCCTGGAATAGTAAAAATGGGATTCTTCCCTCATTGATTCTTGACCCCTACTAATATATTCTTCAATTTTACTTTGAGACTCATGCTCATGTAGTGCAAAGCGAGACTATCATTTGTATGCGTTGGTGATAGAATATATTACAGTTAGTTACTTCTATTTATTTGGAGATATTTTAGGAAGACGTATTTCATGGATTCTGATGTATCGTCATGCCCATGATATTTTTCAGCCTTGAATTGTAAGATATCTATGTTGGACTCTATTTCCATGCCTTGATACATGTCAGATTAAAATTTAACTACTTGATTTGTGATGCTTTATCCCCTAGAACCTAAAAAACTGTTTTTAATATATAGTGAGGGGAATGGGTACTGTCCACATAGGATTACACACACACACACACACACACACAAAGAACTACCTGATTAAGCCATTATTTTGGGCATTATGTCCTTAAAACCCCTATCACAGTTGCCACAATTTTCTTCCCATAATCACTCCTACAGTCTGTCCTCAGTCTTTCATCTACTTTTTAACTTTGTTTCCTTAGTCTTTTCTCCTTTACACCATGTTCCCTCCTCACTTTCGACGTTCTCTGTAGCTTTCCATCATCTATCCCATAAGAGCAGTCATATTGTGAACTTTAAATCAAACATACTACTGATTAAATTGAACTCATTTTTGACAGATAATAGAATTCACTCCTTTTCCCTGAGCACTTTCATTTTTCAAGTTTATCTTGGGATTCCTTTAATATGCTGCACTAACTTCTAAAATTATTCTTGCACTTGACAATTTTCCATGACTGTTTTAGAGTTCATACTTCTAATAAAGATTTCCCAGTAGCCTTTCGTTTTGTTGGTTACTTCAGTGTCTTTGTTCCATTCTACTTTTATGGCCATAATGTGTATGGCAAGGAGGAGAATGACTTCAGAGGCATATATGTACATCCTAAATGAAGAATGACTCTCATATTTACTCTACACTTCAAACAAGAGTGAGAGGCAGTGGACCATTGTTATGTATTGGAATTGTTTTTATGGTTTTCATAATCTTTGAAACCTTGAAAAAAGACCGAAGGGAAATGTTCTATCCGCATTTTCTTCAATAATCGGTTCCCCATGGCTCTCGATAGAAAACCTAAAAACCTTGAAAAGACTGCTTTTATCTGCTTATTTATATATCTCCTAACGTTAATTTATTTTTCATCAGGTTTGTTTCTATTTGTACTTAGATGCTAGGGATATTACTCACTAATAATTTATGTCTTCTGCGTTCAAATGATTTTTTATTCTACTTTCATTTGCTTTTCCATTTGAATTGCATCAGCAACTTGAACATACTTAAAGCCCTCTGTCATGCTTTGACGTCTGATTCATGCTCCATCCAACTGATTTTAGCAAAAGTAATAAAAAAATCTGCCACAAATGCCCTCACTAAGATTATACATCCATAACGTTCACCACAGCCATACCATAAGCCTTATTATATTAAAGCAAAACCTTACAAATCAGTAATGTCATTTAATATGCCATTTGTGATATGATGTACATTTGTCTCTCAGGTTCTTTTTAACTGTAATTTTTTATTTTCCCCATCCCTTTTACACTGCACTATCTCTTTACATATCAAAAGGGTTGATAATTGTGTTATCTGATGATCCTAGACCGCTTTGTTTCATTCTATTATATCATTTCTACTCATATCTGATGTTACTTGATTTTGACAAACTGTACACTTCTACTGGTATTTGTATGCTCCAGTGGCGGCTGGCAGAGGGAGTGCTGCATGGCGGTGTGGAGGGGGAAGGGCGAGGTGGGGGAGTAGTGGAGTCCTACATACAATGGCCAGGAGTAAAGTAAGTAAATAAATAAATAAAACTATGGGGCATATTTACAAGGGCTTTATCTCCGCTTTTTTGGCTTTTAAAGCCAAAAAAGTGGAGATAAAACTATCGCCCTATTAACAAGACGGTGCAAACATGCATTAGCGCATGTTAGCACCCTTTTACCCATCGCCTTGGCGTCCCTGGGCAGTACAACCTTGCAAATATCGCTGATGTTCACATCGCGATATTTACAAGGCTGCCCCAGCATTTTAGCACACGTTAGTTTTAGGAGAAAACCGCTGTTTTCTCCAAAAACTAACGTCTGCTAAAAAGCAGACTTACCTATCCCTAACATTGGGGTGGCTGATATGACCCTGTGGCGATTTCCCCGCTATCTCTGGAATTTGTATCGCCCTGGATTAACGCGTTGTTAATAACGCGTTACCAGGGCGAGAAATTCCAGAGATAGACGGCGATAAATAACAAAGCGCGCTTTGCGTTTATGTATCGCCGTCATTGTAGATATGCCCCTTTTTACCTTGTGCTCGCTGCATCATCAACTCGGCGATGCAGAGAGTGCAAGGTAAATCGTTTTATTTATTTATTTACTTACTTCACTCCTGGCCGTCGTATGTCGGACTCCACTCCCCCCCACCATGCCCCTCCCCCGCCCCGCCTCACTGCGTCGCAGCTCTCCCTCTGCAAGCTGCCACTGGTATGCTCCTCTTTTTTACATTTTATTTGCACTACCTTTTGCATTTTTGGTTGATGGCTTTGCTTTTTTGATAGGCTAAAATATGCATAACCTGAGCATGAGGGCCCTCTCTATAAAACTCATGTTGAGTCAGTCAATATCAGCATTGAATTTTCGTCATTTGATAGGTTACTCCTAAAATGTTGTTTGTAACATGCCCTGTTACGCTGAACCCTGATTGCCATTATTTTGCTGTTAATTACTTTTATTCTACTTTCTTTTTCGATCTTCTTTTGTCTTACGTCTTCCCACTCTTAATGGATAATCATGGTACGATTATTCTCGTTTCTAGATTCCATTCACATTCATGCGTAAGTAGTTGCCGTACAGAAATCAGTTTATAATTTGGCAAGAAAACAAGAGGAAAAACACAACTCATATGTGATATACTGCATTTTTTTTACATTTCTTATGCTTCTACAGATGCACGATTGTTCTAGCAAAACAATCTTTTATTTGTATATTCAATTTTGTATGTACTCCTTTTCTAGTTAGATCGTTAATTCAGAAAAAAAATACCTAACTGTGTTGACATATTTTCTTAAAAATAAAACGCACTAAAAAGATTAGCTTGCCAACAGAACTACATGCTCCTCTAGTCACACTAAACCACACCAGTACCAAAGGTTTAGGTGTTTCATGAGAAGGATGTAGGGACCCAACATATGAAAGTGTTTTTAAATCATATATTTTTTTTCTAATTTGTCTAAAAGTGTGTTATATACTCAGGGCCACTGGAATTAGGTGGCAGCGGAGCTCCCAATTATGTGGCAGTGTTGACTAAAGTATTTGGTAAGAAAAGGGAAATCATGCAGCATAATGCTGCACATTTCTTTTTACTATTACATCATTATTTTTTAGTTTGTTCTCATGGTAATGCTGTCTGGGCAAAGATTTCACTTCATCAGAAACAGTTGAACAACCAAATACAGAAAAAAGCAACAACAGATGACTAGTTCATCTTCTCAAAGGGCCTCACACTGTGGCGAACCCACGTTGACACATTTTTAGTAACTTCTGATCCGTATGAGCTAGAAACATTTTTTTTAAAAATCTGCAGGTTATGCAGGAGATGATGGAATATTTGGCAAACGCAGCAAATCAATAATGATGCATAAAAATCCATGGCCGCGGAATCTCACAATTCCAGTGGCCTCGTTTATGTAACCCAGTGTGTCATGTACAGAAGTGCCCAGTAGTACCCAGTACAAACAGCTCACAGCCAGTTCCTCACAGATCCGCTGGCGGTGCTAGAGCAGTTCACAGATGGGCTCATGGTTCTGAACCCCAGCATGTTTATTTTGGGGATTCTGCTGCCCCCCCGCTCCCCTACTTCCAGCACCTACATCCCAGTCGGACATGCTCAGAATGAGGGTAGTGGTACCCCTACTGTAGACACCTCTTAGACGGCAGCCACCCTCAGGTCGCTGGGGGGCGCTAGAGCACATCATAAGGGGCTCACAGTTCTGAACCACAGAGTGTTTATTTTTGGAATGCTGCAGCCCCCTACCTCCCACACTGCACCCCTACTTCCAGCGCTTACAACCCAGTGTGTCATGCACAGGACTAGTGTAGTGATACTCCTGCTGCAGACACCTCACAAATGGCAGCTCCCCTCAGGCCCACTGGGGGGGTGCTAGAGCACTTCATGGGGGGCTCACGATTCTGAACCCCAGCATGTTTATTTCGAGGATGTTGCAGACCCCTGGCACCCCTACGTCCAGTGCCTGTAACCCAGTGTGTCATGTCGGAGTGCCCAGTGGTAACCAGTACAAACAGCTGACAGACAGGAAGCTCCCCACCGGTCTGCTGGGGGGGGGGGGGGCACTAGGGCATTTCACAGATGGACTCAGGGTGCTGAACCCCAGTATGTTTGTTCTGGGGATGCTGACGCCACCCTGGTCATCCCTACTTGCAGTGCCTATAATTTATACTGTTATACACACTAGACACTGTGGGTGAAGGGTAACTTTTACACATTAAAACAGTAATATAAAATGTATATATACAAATAAAATAGTGTGGGGCAGATTTACAGGAAACTGATGCATCTGTAGCGCTGCATCAGTTTCCCTGTGCCAGCCTGCGTTACCCTTGCGCCACCATGGGTGCGCCGTATTTACAATACATCACAACATGGCGCAAGGATTGACAGATGCACCAGAAATTCTGACGCATCTGTTGGCTCAACTCCAGCGATGTATTTTTAGGCCTATACTTACTGTACTGCATCACTCTTTACGTCTGCTTCAAGCAGGCGTAAGGTTTTGACGCAGTGGCGTCCTAAAAGTGGTGCAGTGAAATGTTGTAGATTTCACTGCATCACTTTTACGAGGCATTCCTGTGTGGGAATGCCCACCCTGCATACATTATAGCTGACGTAGGTATAATGTGACGCAGGACTTTACAACGTAACACATCTCCCTAGATCTGTCACGTAAATTGACTGCATTGTTTGCGCTGCCACTGCGTCAAAATATGTGATGCAACGACAGCGCAAGGAGGTGCAAGGGGCTTGTAACTCTCCCCTGCCAGTCTTTCTTTTCCCCACAAAAGTCCACTTTTGCTGATACCCTTCTATGTAATTCAAGTTAAAAAAACACTTATAACAATACACTCTCTATTGAGTGCTCCACTCACTCTAAAAGTGACCTCCCTCTCTCCATATAAGACAATGAAAAGGTAATGACCCTAAAAGCCCGCTCCCCTATCTTCCCACTCTAATGTCAATTTGTTCCTGAAATCTCCTCTTATATCTGTTCTCAGCACTATTCCAGATTTCCATTCTTCACATTTGGATTATTGCAACTGTCTAATGTCCTATGTCACCTCCCCTCTCTTTTTTTACTCTTCGCTGCCTATAAACGCTCCTACTGCTACTGAAACTCAAAGCGGTGATTTCTGTCCATTTACCTGGTTGACAGATCCCAGCAAGTAAGAATAAAATAGTCTTTCTCTATCATTACCTCATTGCGTCACACATTCCACAAGGCTCTGTTCTATTCCTATCATCAAATTAAAATGCAAATCTACCACTAGGTGAAATGGAACCCTGTTCAGCTACCACCTCGACTTCCTTACCATCAGCCTAAAAGGTCGTGAGATTTGTTGCAAAGTTCTTAGTGCATGATTTAACTAAGATTGTGATCATTTGCATGCATGAGTTTATTAGGCTTAGGAAATAATTTATGGTTTGAATCCAGGTAAATACAACCTGATTATGTTCACACCGGAATCTTCTGCTGTTTGTTGTGAGTCTCCTGGTGTCCTGGATGCTGCATATATGAGTCATTGACAGGGTCTAGTCCTGTAAACTCTACTGAGATAATGTGACCCTAGAGCCCTCCCTCACCGTGACCTAGTCCATAGAAAGTTGATTTCAGCAGGTTTCTAGGGATTTTTAGAACATTGGTTGCCACAATGACCACTTTGCAAAGCCTAATAATTTAATTTGTTGAGTTTTTATTGGTCAGTGCTGGAGTACATGCTAGGCATGTAGCAGTATTACTGCTCTTCTATGCTGTTGTCAAGCCTTAATTCTGTTCTCTCTGCCTCTTCATTAGGGATGCACTGCACCAGTTCCTAACCTATGCCCGCCCTGTGCCCCTGGCTTCAATAACTGCTGTTCACAACTTTTGCCCCTTCCCACTTTTTTATGGCTTACAAATCAACAGCCCACTTCTTTGATTTGAGTTACAATTATGGGTACCCCTAAATGTGAAAAGAGTTCCGGATCCTCCAGTTTATTAGTTGAAACTGATCCAGCTTTCTACAAGCACAAATTGTCAATTATTCTACTTCTCAAGGCAGTGCCTTGATCATAACCATTACCGTTTTGACACCATCGTGCTCACCTCAGCCCCTTAAAATATTTTGAAGTTGGCACTATAAATTAGAAAACTCAGCATGACTAACAAGCAAAGATTTTGAAATCTTGGCATCCGAACACATCTCCAACTAACAATCAGATAAATTGCCATATATCTATACATTTCTAATACATTGGTTTTGAGGATTTTTCAAAGGTAACGGCTATTTACCTGGCCACCCGGTAAATAGTAAAAATGTTTCTGCAATTTACTCAGCCACTGGCTAAATAGTAGAAATTATTTAGTATTTAGCCAGAGGCCTTGAAAATAGTAGAACAACATCACTATTTCCAGGCTGCTGGCTAAATAATAAAGATTCTGCACTGTTTGGTTGGCAGCTTTTAGAAAACGTCCCCCCACCCTGAGCCTGCCTACATTCTACCCTAAGGGGACCCGTTGCCCTTTGCAAATGATTTACAACCCCAGCTCAGAGATCGTTAGCTCATCAATGGTTTGCCTCAGTAATTGAAATTACAAACTATTGACATATTCCTTTCTAGATTGGAAAGGAGAGGGAGGGAATCCCTTTCATGAACCCCATATTTGCAATTTAGAAACAATTGCAAAAGTATTTTTACTTGTCTAAAGAAATTTCCGACTCATAAAAAGGGTTTTGTACATAATGATAAGTACTTTTTTTGGTCACAAACCTTGATATTTTGTGACACACGACCCTTAGTGCTAAAACTGGCTTTAGATATAGACACTAATTTATAGGTCTAAAGGTCTCAAATGTTTGAATCTTTCTAAGTTATTTTGGCAGACTTGGCACATAATGCCACTCCATCAAACCATGGGCCCAGACATAGTGACTTGGGTGACCCTTTATGAAGCTCTCTCATACCCTACATATTCTCCTACTTCTTTACCTTTACCTGCAGATGTGACTAAAGATAAAGATGATAAGAACCTTTGCAAGATGATTTAAAGCTGTTTACTCTTCTAAAGCTATATACTTGCTCTTACTAACAAAGCAACGGGAATGTACAAGGGCAAGATATAGGATTACCAAAAGGCTCCATGTAATTGGAGCACCTCTTTTTCTGAAGCAAATGAGTGCATTCTGGAATTATTAGTTCTGGTTCAGTTCATTTAAACAAATCCGCCTAATGCACCTGAAAACCCTGATCTGTAAGAGTGAAACCTAGAAATGGAAAAGTTGTATACCAGCAGCCTGCATGGAAAAGGAAAAAGTGCACAGGACTTGTTTGGGCGGCCCAAGAGGGTCGACCAAACAGTCTTTGCGCACTTAGGAGTGGGCACACCACTCCTTCCCTGCTCAGAGAGCAGAGCAGCCCCACCCGCCTACAACTCAAATATAAAATGGTAATAACTAAAAGTTATTACCATTTTATGTTTTTGCTTCTCACACTGAGAGAAAGGAATGGGACGATAATCCTCCGCCATAGCGGATGAGCCGCCCCTGGGTTTTACTCTAAATAGGGCCGATGGTATAAAGTCCTTCTTTGAACGGCACGTACTTTGTCGGACCATCAGAGGAAGTAGTCTGTTCAGAAGCTATAAGCAAAGGAATGTGACTCTAATTAATTGAACTGAATGTCATTGGAATATGACTGAAGTTTGCCATTAATCTGAGAAAGACACATATGCATCAAAGACACAGAAGAAAAGAAACTCACATTCATTTTTATTCATTGACTTTATTACAAATATTGTAAGATATACGACACTGAATGAACAGAGATATTTTGTTACCTCAATTCTTGTGACCAACGATCGATTATTTCACAGTTTCAATTTAATACTCATTTTCCAGATAGGGGATGTGGACAAACTTTTGAGATTTCAGAACTGATCTGGAGTGTTTCTCTTTCAAATATAATTATCTGGCTATTGCTCAGATGCAGCCTTTGTGCCAGATGATGGCTCTCACAGAGGCAGCAATAGTGCAGGCTCCAAGCAGAAGTATCCAAAACAAGGATACAATAAAGCATGAGATCCCAGCAGCTGGCTATCATCAGCCTTCCCGATTAGTCATCAGGCACGGACAAAAGGGTAGACCTGCTTAGAAACTTTGACATCTTTAACAAGAAAAACCTATGACCCACCCCTTACTTCTACAATCTACCCTCTGTTGTCACTCAGGAAGAACTAATCAGCGGTCCTTTGCTAAAAATGACCTCACAGAATTGGTTTGGTAGCATTTTCTCCATTCTCCCTCACTTGAGTTCTGAGTCTCCACGCTTTATCAATAGGGATGCAGTCAATACACTCTCACTGTGTAGATAAGCTGTATCTACTCTCCATCATGTCATGTAAAATGCATCCCACTGGTCCATGTACTAAGATTTTCATCACACTAGGAGTTTTACTACTATGCTCCTAGGTGCAGATTTACTAAGGACTTGTGTTGCCCCTGCATCAAGCATTGTGATGCAAGACAACCCAATCCCTTAAATGGGATTTACTAAGCCATGTGCAGCCTCCTTGAGTGGCTTTGCATGGCTTAGTATTTCAAGAGTAAGGCGAGGCAGTGCAAATCACTGCCTTGTGTTAGCCTGTGTTGAGATGGTGTTCCATGGGTGGAGCATGTGTGTTTTCATGCATCCACCCATGAACTTTGATGCAATCCCAGATGTGCCAGGGTGAGTAAACCTGGGACTGCGCCAAAATGGTACACCTTCCTGAATGAGGCGTAAAGAAGATAAATATCTGTATTGCTCCTCATCACTTCCTCTTTCAATGCGTGGTAAATTCTGTAGCACACATAGAAAGAGGAAGATGCCCATTCCTGCACAAACACAATTCTACTCATAATGTAAGCACCCTTGCACCATGGCGCAAGGGGATCTGTGTTGCCACCTCGCAGCACGCTGTGCACCAGTGCAGGGAGTGAGCAGAAATATGCCACATCTTTGTAGATATGACACATTTTTGCTCTCTCCCTGTCACACAATGCAGCACAGCAAGTTGTCTTGCTGCCTTGCATGACTTTTTATTAAACCTGCTCCTTGCTACATACCCACCTCACATACACACACATTTGGAATCTCTTTTTGGGCTATCTGAGATGATCGTCCGGAGCCTCCATCATCTCTCTTCTACTCATCAGAACCTTCTTATGATGTTGAGCTTCCCTTTGCTGATCGCCACATCCCTTTGTCCACTCTTTTAGCCATTAACCATTTTTTTTCATAACCCATCTGAATTTCTCAAATCCTTTCTGCCACCCTTCACTGACCACACTCATTTTCAAACAACCATCTTTAAACTCCTCTGCCAAGTTTCAGTCTCTATGCCCTCAGATCTACCCCCAGACTACTGTGCCAGCATCATACCACGTCTTTTACACTTAGAGGTCATTGCTTTTTATTCACTTTGCCTGTTCTGATTTTTGAGCAAATACTTACCAGTTCCATATGTGGGCTGAAGAGGTCGGGGTTTCTAGGGGTTGGTAGTATAAGAAGGATGAATAACAACCATTTATAAGAGGATTATCCTAATACATGTGACCTAGACTCACAGAGGTATCCTCCTACTCATTGTCTGTTTCCTTCACTTCCAGGTCCCTCTGTACCTTTAGGCAGTGGTCCTCCTCCAGGTCTTGTTCAAAGTCTTCCTTTTATGAGTTGCTTTGGTTTTACTGAACCTCATCCTGGCCTAACTAGTTCTGGTCTCCATTGTACTGATTTTCTGTATTGGGGATCCAGGTTGTAGTCCTTCCTTACCCTGGTCTTCCTTGCCCTGCTCCTGGCTCCCCCCTTGTATTAGCCCTTCCTGGGCCTCCTGATCCTGGTATTACTGATCCTCAGCCGGATCCTGCTGGTATGCTGGGTCCTTATCCACCTTGTCCTGTTTTCCTGGTTCTCCTATGGCTGGCACTCATAGGCTTCCTGGTTTGGGTCATTCTGATTGTCATTGCAGTTGTTCTTGTCCACTTGGTACTTCCTCCACTGTTCCTAGTCCTCCTTAATGGGTCCTCTTGGAATGGACCTGGTGATTTTGGTCCTGGCATGGCCTCATAGGTCCTTGTGAGTCTGGTTGTCCTGGTTTTGCAGATCCTCTCCATCCTGGTCCTAATACCTCAGTTCCTAGTCCTCCTGCTCCACTTGGCACTTCAGGTCCTGGATCCTTTGTTCTGACATCTCTGGTCCTTCTTGTCATGTTCCCTGTCCTTCTTATTTTGATGTTCACTTGATCCTTTTGTTTCTGGACCTCCTTGGTTGGGTCTAAAATGCCTAATCCTCTTATTTCTGGTCCTTCTAACCATCATGGTCCTGTCAGGCCCCCTTCTCCTAGCTCTTTCTTTTCTTTCCTGATCCCCTTGACCCTCTATTTAACCTGGTACATCTGTAAGCCATAGTTAACATGAGATTGGAGCTCAGGTCAGATACAGAGACCAGGTTCAACCCATTTGGAAATTTTAACTTTGGAGCTTGAAGTCAAAATCTTCAGTGGGGCAAGGCAGCAAGTAGCGAAGGAGGGCTCCACGAGGTCAGATAGCCGGTCAGATAACCATCGGATGAGGTCCTGGTGAAGCTGATGACTTTTGGTGGGAAAGCTCAGGGTGGGAGGAATTTGAATTTCACGCTAAAGGAAGGTCCGTCACTGGCCAGATACTATTGGCACCTTCACCCGGTCAAGATCTTTTTGTTTGCATTTAGTCAGATTCCTCCGGCAGGAAAAGGTGGCAGGCTGAAGCCGAGTGGAGCTCCATGAGGCCAGATACCTTCTCCATGAGGTCCATCTGAATTGAATTTGCTGCTGTGATACATCTATGAGGGAAAGAAGCCTGAATCTTCAGCCCAGTGACACGCTCCTTGGTAGAATTGGGTTGACAAGTTTGTCCTGGATCTGAGGAGGTCTTTGGAGCCAAAAAGATGCTAAGTCCCAAGACTCTCAGGATGTTTGGAGAAGTACATTTTGACACAGCCGCAGTCCCAGTACCTCAGGTATAGCACGTGGGGTCGAGACTCACTCCAGTGGAGAACAAAGAAGGTGCCTGTGCAGGTGTCATCTGACATCTGCCTAACAGGAGATGTCCCATTCAAAGTTGATTAATTTCCTGGGCACAACCCAAATTGTCAAGCACAGAAACACTTCCGCACACCCAGGGGGTTGTCTCTTTTCTGAGAGCAGTTTTCACACCTCTTTTAAGGCTAGAGCACTCAGAGGGCTGCTGGTGAAGACCAATACAAATTAGCCCCCAGAAGATTTAGACAGGGAAAAGGTAACTTTCTAAAAGTAGCTTTCCTTAATAATTATTAAACATCCAACTTCAGCAGTGAATTGGGATTTTAATAAATATTACAAAGAGTCCACAAATAACAATTCTAGGTGTTTACTATCAGAAGATATCATTATTAAGTTTTAATTTTGTATCCCAGTATTTCTTAATGGAACGTCCGACTTACTACAGCTTTTATGTGCTTATCCCTGTAAGGACATGTTTAACATGAAATTTATCATATCCAACTTTGACATACCATGCAATCTGCCTTATGGGCTGTAAGGCCTACTTTGGGGTGACATATTCATTTGTAAAAGGAAGGTTTAGACCTGTCAAAATGGTATAAAATGGTATATTTTGACACATACAATTACAGTTTTAAAAACTGCTTTTAGTTGGGCTGCCATGGTTGACCTGAAACTATATTTGCAACTTCACTTTAGTGGATACATAGGTGCTGCATTTACTTGTAGCATTTAACATACAGGCCCTGTGTACACCAGGTAACATATAGTAGGTCTTATAGGTAAGTTAAATATGCCAATTAGTGTTATGCCACTTTCAACCATGTTAACAAGGGATAGCACTGACACTTTACTGCTGGTTAGTAGGGGTAACGTGTGTACAGTTCTACAGCCAGCAAAAAGAGATAGGACAAAAATTTGGGGGTGTACCACGCAAAATATGGTCATCTCCCCACAGAAGGGCTGTTCTAGTTACAAATTGTGACTAACAGCACTAAAATCCGCAAGTGAAGGACTTTGCCATACACACCAATAATGACATCTTCCCTGTAACACATACAATTGCGCACTCTAATTATACCTGACTATTCTAACATGCGAAGGAATCTTCTGGGATTATTATATTGGTTTTGGTGAATATGACACCACTTCTTGAGCATTTGATATCACTTCAAGGGAATATTGCCACACATGGAACATGGTGGGTGTTAGAAACACGAAAGTAGTTAGTGGTAGGTAGCAGCTCTTTCTTGACTTGCTGTGCATCTCCGGGAAAGAATGGATTTTCATATGTGAAAACATGACAACTCTATAAGGATGTCTGTCAATAGAATTGAAGTGTTACATTCAGATAGAAACTGAGTGAGAATGTCTGTTGTCTTTCAATGAATGCTCTTTTCCGACGGCGTCACCGGCAGCCATCCTTAGCCTGGTCCTACCTGAAGCCTCCTTTTATCAGATAAGTCCTTTACTGTGTATGCTTATTGAGCTACATATTTGGAACACATATTTGGAACACTATCACATATCCAGTGCTTGTTCCAGTTTCTACATTGAATTTCTTCTATTGCAAGAGGCTTTCCAGAATATCATTTTACTGATTTTAACATTTAGTAGGACCAGGACGCATTTCCAATATACCCATACGAAGCTTGTTCGACAACCAGACATCAGACCCTTTTGTGAAACCGTTGATTTTAAAATTAATAAGACATCGTTGCACATCCGGTGCATTACATTTTAATCATTTTAATGTGGAGGAGTGTGGCTCAATGGTTAGAGCGGCAGACCCTGAAGCAGAGTTCTGGCCAGGGACCAGGGTTCGATTCCCGCCTCGGCGGGGCTCGGGCTCAATTTCCTCGGACCTGTCTATTCTCGCCTCGGTGCCTATTCTAATCATGGGCCCCACGCTGCAACTCTGGGCAATAGCTTGCTTAGCCTCCACACCGGCCCCAACAGCGCTAAGGATGCCTGGCTTCACCCTGCGGGTGCCCAGGAGTGGACACTTCACAGGGAAAGCCAGGAGGGGTTCCACAGCGGTATGAGTATCAGCGCCAGGAAACCGCAAAGGCGACACCGCAAGGTGGCCGTCTGGTGACAGTGCGCTCTATAAGTACCTTGACATTCACATTTACATTTACAATCAGCCATTTATTAGAATTAAAGACATCTACCATCTATGGAGTTGCAGGTTTTAATCACTAGGAACTCATCACATTGAAACAGGATCTATAATTGTGTGGCTTTCCTGAAGAAGGCGTTGTATACGCCGAAACGCGTCGAGTTAATAAAGATATTGCCACTTTTTAACATTTTATTTATACATATTGATTAAATGTAATGTGTTAAATATTGTGTTTCATTTTTAAAATGTTTTGTATAAATATCATTTGTTTAAATAATATGAGAAGAAATTATTAAAATAGTAACAACTTTGAACATATTTTTTCTGTTTTCCTTGGTCTTCTTATTGTCATAGATATTGAGTTATTTGTTTACTTTATTGACATTGCCTAGGAGTTTTTGTCATTACTAGTCTTTCAATGAAACTGCAGTCTACTGTTTTCATGTAATCTCTTTGAAGACATCTGTTAGATTTAAGTGGAATTGTTATTTTTTGTTTGCCATGTATGTCAGAACATCTGTAGGCTGTCACTGGAATTGAAAAAGAAACAATTGATGGACGGAATGCTGGATAATGCAAACATTCACTCCCAGTCACAAGGATCTGGGTTTAATCCATCATTATTTGCTCACCACACTACCGCAGTTTGGACGCAGCCTTATGCAAATCAGACTTGACCCTGTTCCTTGTGTGAACAGTCTAGCCCGAACTGCCAAGCCAGGTCCTCCCTGGACCGGAAACAAGCATCCTGGGACCTGTTTCAGGGTATCACCCTTCATCAGCCAGGCTAGCTTGAATCCAGTGGTGTAGTGAGCACGGAACCCACGTCTGGGCATACCCTTCCCACTTAGGGCGACATATGCAAAAGAAACAATTGATGGACGGAATGCTGGACAATGCACAAACATTTACCCCTAGTCACAAGGATCTGGGTTTAATCCATCATTCTTTTGCCCACCACACTATCGCAGTTTGGACCCAGCCATATGCAAATCAGTCTTGACCCTGTTCCTTGTGCGAACAGTCCAGCCCGAACTGCCAAGCCAGGTCCTCCCTGGACCGGAAACAAGCATCCTGGGACCGGGTGCAGGGCATCACCCTTCATCAGACAGGCTAGCTTGAATTCAGTGGTGTAGTGAGCAAGGGACCCACGTCTGGGCATACCCTTCCCATTTAGGGCGACATATGCAAAAGAAACAATTGATGGGCGGAATGCTGGACAATGCAAACATTCACCCCCAGTCACAAAGATCTGGGTTTAATCCATCATTCTTTTGTTCATCACACTACCGCAGTTTGGACGCAGCCATATGCAAATCAGTTTTGACCCTGTTCCTTGTGGGAACAGTCCAGCCAAACTGCCAAGCCAGGTCCTCCCTGGACCGGAAACAAGCATCCTGGGACCGGTTTCAAGGCATCACCCTTCATCAGCCAGGCTAGCTTAAATCTAGTGGTGTAGTGAGAACGGGACCCAGGTCTTGGCATACCCTTCCCACTTAGGGCGACATATGCAAAAGAAACAATTGATGGGCAGAATCCTGGACAATGCAAACATTCTCCCTCAGTCACAAGGATCTGGGTTTAATCAATCATTCTTTTGCTTACCACACTACCGCAGTTTGGACCCAGCCATATGAAAATCAGTCTTGACCCTGTTCCTTGTGTAAACAGTCCAGCCCGAAGTGCCAAGCCAGGTCCTCCCTGGACCGGAAACAAGCATCCGGGGACCGATTTCGGGGCTTCACCCCTCTTCAGCCAGGATAGCTTGATTCCAGTGGCATGGAGAGCACGGGACTCATGTCTGAGCATACCCGTCTCACTCGGGGTGACAAATGCAAAAAGAACTATTGATGGACAGAATGCAGAACAATGTCATACATTCACCCTAGTACAGAGATCTGGGCCTAAACCCATCATTTTTTTGCTCACCATGCCATTCAAGTTTGGACCCAGCCATATGCAAATCAGTCTTGACCCTGTGCCCAATGGGAACAGTCCAGCCCGAACTACCAGGCCAGGTCCTCCCTGAACTGAAACCAAGCATCCTAGGACCAGTTTCGGGCTTTCACCCCTCTTCAGCCAGGATAACTTGATTCCAGTGGCATGGAGAGCACGGGACTCACGTCTGAGCATACCCGTCTGACTCGGGGTGACAAATGCAAAAAGAACTATGGATGGACAGAATGCAGAACAATGTCATACATTCACCCCAGTACAGAGATCTGGGCCTAAATCCATCGTTTCTTTGCTCATCGTGTGCAAATCAGTCTTGACCCTGTGCCTAATGGAAACAGCCCAGCCCGAACTGCCAGGCCAGGTCATCCCTGTACTAGAAACAAGCATCCTAGGAACGGTTTCGGCGTCAATTGTGTGTCTTTTGCTTTCTCGCCCTAAGTGCACCAGGTATGCCCAGACGTGGGTCCTGGGCTCACTGTGCCACTGGAATCAAGTTATCCTGGCTGAAGAGGTGTGAAACCCCGAAACCGGTCCGAGGATGCATGTTTCCGGTCCTGGGAGGACCTGGCTTGGCAGTTCGGGCTGGACTATTCCCATGAGGCACCGGGTCAAAACTGATTTGCATATGGCCAGGTCTAAACTGGGGTGACATGGTGAGAAAAAGAATGATGGATTTAACCCAGCTCTCTTGACTGGGGGTGAATATTTTGATTTGTTCTGCATTCCATCAATCAATTGTGTGTCTTTTGCTTTCTCGCCCTAAGTGCGCCAGGTATGCCCAGACGTGGGTCCTGGGCTCACTGTGCCACTGGAATCAAGCGATCCTGGCTGAAGAGAGGTGAAACCCCGAAACCGGTCCTAGGATGCTTGTTTCCGGTCCAGGGAGGACCTGGCTTGGCAGTTCGGGCTGGACTGTTCCCATGAGGCACAGAGTCAAGACTGATTTGCATATGGCCAGGTCTAAACTGGGGTGGCTTGGTGAGCAAAAGAATGATGGATTTAACTCAGATCTCTTGACTTGGGGGTGAATGTTTTGATTTGTTCTGCATTCCGTCCATCAATTGTGTGTCTTTTGTTATTGCAGTGAGAGCATATTAAACATGGGAATCTACCTTTACATTTTATTGACAAGTAAGTTTGAGTAGATGTTTCCTCTGCTCTTATTAACAGGTCTTTCAAATGTTCTGGTACTCCAACAAATGATTTCCTTGTAATATTTTTTCCAACTTCATGTCTTCCTGAGTCAGCTGCCAAATTTGAGATTTTTATTTTTAACTATATTAATCTAATCAAGGGAGGAGAGTTCACACTGCTAGCAAGTCAGTGCATATTCTCTCATTAAATTAAGGTGGAGACAACGTTTTTTAAATACTCATAAGGAAGATGTTTGGCACCAGACTGAACACAGCAAGTGCTTGTATTTCTGGGCACGTGTTCATGCATTCTTGCCCATCTTCAGCAGAACGCAGCAAGTATATTTGGGGTTGCTGGAAATACTGCTTGTAGTATCTGAGGTAAAGTACCAATCCACAGCTGGAAGGTGCATCCCTTGGCTTACCAACCAATGACTTTCAAAAGGGGATAACACTCAAGGTGGCCACACTGCCATCATATCAGCACTACGTTTCCCATTGCAACATAGTAGGTGCAGTTCATTGTGTTTTTGAGTTACACAAATGTGGAAAAGTGTTTCCTGCTAGAGTGAAACCAGGCAGTGCTTGCATTTCACGCCGTTTCTTTCTGGAGTTTTGCCTATCTGCAGGCTTGAAATTAGGGGTGGGCGGAATTTGCGGAATTAACCTTCGCAAATTATCGCGAGAATGTTTAAAATTATCGCAAACAAGCAGAAATATCGCAAAGATGCGGAAGTTTTTTTCCGGCATGTTCGCGAGATTTTCTGCATGGTTGCGGGTCGCCAACTTACCCATGTGGTTGCTTGCGGGCGCGGCCATCTTGTTTTGAGTTGTTCTCTCGGTGCATGATCGCGAGAAGAAAGACGTGATCGCGCGACGCATGACGTCACTGCGGGCGCGAACTGTCGCGAGACAGCGCAAGTGGCTAAAAACAATACAACATCTCATGGAGAACGCGACCGGATCAAGAAAACTTGTCGGCGAACGCAGGGATTCAGGTAAGGCGATCGCGCGCGCGCGAGAATGTATCATTTTACAGCGCGAGCAAGAAACAAATTATCGCCAAGCTGCGGAAACCGGAATTTTTGACATTTTCGCGCTCTCCGCGGAACGCAAAAATGTCAAATTATCGCAATTTCCGCGAACGGAACGAAATTTTTGCCCAGGCCTACTTGAAATGCCATTGGTAGTAATGCATCTTATTCAGTAAATGTTAATTTTGTTGCTTTTTTATCTGTTAACCTATGCAGTCAGTCAAAATACGTTCTTTCGGCCAAAGACCATAAAAGAAACATATTCATAAAACTTTGTCAATAATACGAAATTCATTCTTACATAGCAATGCAGTTTTAGCTTTGGCACATGACTCGTGCGGTCAGCGACAGTTCTAATGGCACAGTAATATGTGTTTACATTAAAATCATATATAAAGTGCAGTGTGAAAAAAAAAATTCACATGTAAAAATCCGTATAGTGGTGTATAGAATTTTGGGAATAATAGCAATAAAAACCTTGACAAAATAGATAGCTGGCGCTATATCACAGCAATAAAGTTCTATAATGCCTGCCAACAGATTCCATGGTGTGTGCCATCTCCACTGCTGAAATTCTTGTCAATGTGCCCAGAATCGATCTATTAGCCAATGATACTGCAAGGGTTGAATAAAGTTAGATGCTAACTGGGTCATGCTCTTGGTTCTAGTAGGCTATATGGACTCAAGATATTTCGCAATAGAGAAGACTATGCACGGTTTTGTGTCAAATCTGCAAATTCTCAGGGCCGTCTGATGTGCGTGGGGTAAAAAACACAAAAGATGTTCTGCAGTTTCATCGGCCTCCCTGCATACGAGGCAGAGGGCACAACCCTCAGGAAATGCCTCCATTTATTGGTGAAGTTTGCTAGTGGTAATGTCCCTAGCCTGAATCTTCTATAAAGAAATCTAGTTAACCTATTCAGTCAGTCAGTCAGTCAGTCAAAACATAAATTTATTTAGACTATAAACAGAAGTTCTTAAAAAAACAAGTAGCAGATAAAATCCGGTGAGCGACACTCAATATAAAACACAATATATAATACAATTAAAACCGAGGGTACACCAGGATGTTCACCCCCCTTCCCCCGTTCTATCTCCCTGGAGGCATCTAGAAGGACAGGACCCAAGAGTAAGGAGCTACGAATTCTATCATGGAAATTAGCAGGATTAAAAAGCAGATTAGCTTGCCCAGACTGAGGAGCTTTTGTGGACAATCAGGACATTTGCCTATTCCAAGAGACCTAGGCCTGGGAAGAACATTATAGGGTCGGCTTTGCGGCATTTAACATTTTGGCTACCAAGGGGGGGAGGGGGCGCCCGTCTGGCGGACTCACCATCTGGGTAGGCACACATCTTGGGTGCAGAGCTGAGCAGTTGATAACTCCCACCAACGACATTCATTGCGTTCTGCTGTCATTTCCTGCTACGATGAAATTAGCCCTAATAAACGTCTACTCAAGACCTGTGGCCAACAGATAAGAATCCGCTACTAAAGATTACCTAGGGCACTTTATTCCAACCCTGGACCCAGCGTCCTTGCTGATTTAGGAGGTGATTTCAACTGTCAATTTGAGCCACTTACCCACCTAACCCAAGAGGCCTCCTCAGAAGAAGACCTATACTGGTCAATTCTAGTTCCACAGATCACCCCAATCAAACTATGGTCCCCCTTGGTCATGCAAGTCCACCCACTTCTGTTGTCCCACTCTTTGAGGGCTTGCAATGGGAGGACCAAGTCCGACACTCACGGTCAATTTACGTTTAATAGAGAAGGCCAGGCCTCGCTAATAGATTACATCTTGGTGGAAACAAGAACCTGGGAAAAAGTCCTGGATTTGATGGCAATTTTGAAGCCGGGGAATTTCGGTGGGTCCACCATTTGTCCTCTCCCATCAACCGGGTCGAGCACTTTAAAGCGGAGTGACAGCGAAGTGACAGCTTGCGCTTTATAAGAGATAACTTACATTACATTTACAAAGATCACTAATAATAGAAGGAAAGTTAGATGGAGCCACATCCAACGATCTCCCCTTAAACTGGCTAATGTTTATCAGTTAGTAACACCTATGATAGCCAGAATGTGGGAGGTTGGACAGGTGGAGGCAGTTGCAGAGGATAGAGACAAGATCCAGAAAATTCATGAGGTGCTAATTGCAAAATTGACCGATGTTTTCCATCCGGTGATTTCAAAGAGAGTAACTAACCGACCGAAACTCTCATGGTTCAACAACAAGTGGCGCACAGCAAAACGGGAGCTAGTGCATGCTGTGAAAGCTAAAGATAGGCCTAATATCAAACTAGCCAGACTCAGGTTCAGGAGGATTATACTGCAGGAAAAGAAAGGATGGGAAACAGAGAGGTGGGAAGCCCTCAGGTCTGCTTTGAGGGATAATGATTTGAAATTGTTTTGGGGGATAGTGCGTACTGGAGATGGGGAAGGACGTTCAGCTATAGAACCCAACATAGCGTCCGAAGTGTGGGAGTCTCACTTTGAGTCTCTGTATGACTGTGAAGATGATGGTTCCATCGGCCCAGATAGCCAGAGTTTAACTTCGGAGTTTTGCCAGGAGGGGGGCTGGGATATAACCATGCTGGAAGTTGGAAATGCTATTAACAGTCTGCACCCCAATAAAGCCCCAGGTCTAGATAAACTCCCGGGGGACCTCTTTCGGGAGGAACCTAGTATATGGGTCCCTTATCTGTGTGCTCTATTTAATGCTATCCTGAAGGGCACGAACCCCCTCGATACTTGAAATGGTGCTGAGATAGTACCTATATTTTAAAAAGGTTGCCCTCTGCTACCCTCTAACTACAGGCCCATCAGCCTAATCGACATCTCTCAAAAACTGATGGGCCGGGTCCTTTTGGCCCGGATACAGGGGTGGATTGAGGAAGAGGAGATTCTCAGTCCCTACCAGGCCGGCTTCAGATCAAATATGTCAACCGTGGACCAGATTTTCAGATTACAGCTAATATTCTCGAAAACGGTGAAGCTGGAGGGTGGCAGCCTCTATCTCATATTTGTTGATCTGAAGTCGGCCTTTGATCTCGTTTCCAGGAAGAAACTCTGGGAAGTGCTTAGCGATCTCGGAATCCCTCCTTATCTACTCAATGTGTTAGTGAGGTTACATACTGGCAACTACACACAGGTGAGATGCGGAAAACATGGGAAACTCTCTACACGCTTCCCTGTCAAAAAGGGGGTAAGACAAGGATACGTTCTAGCCCCCACCCTATTTTGTCTCTACATCAATGGGCTTATTGACTTTCTTAACAATATAAAAGACACTGATGCCCCAAAGTTAGCCACTGGGAAGATACCCGCACAGATGTTCGCGGACGATACTCTCTTATTGTCCAAGTCACCCCTTGGCATTCAACGTGTCCTGGATGGGTTTGCGCAGTTTTGCAACAAGAGAGGCTTGGAGATCAACTTAGCCAAGACCAAATTTATGGTCTTTAATCCCCCAACGAGCACGCACCCAAACCCCTCTCTCAATGGTACCCTCCTTGAAAAAGTGAGGATATTCGATTATCTGGGTATCACACTAACCAAGCAATTTGGGTGGGGCCCCCAGATGGCCAAAGCTAGACTTAGGCTAACTCAAACAGTGGGCGGGATTATGAAATTGTTTAAAACATCTGTACATAAGCCAGCAGCTCCTGTGGTGGAGATATTTAAGGCCCAAGCAAGGGGGGCTACACTATATGGGGCAGAGCTTTGGGGACACTGTTCTACCTCTGATCTCGTCAAGCTGGAAAATAATTTCATGAGACAGCTTATAGGCCTTCCACGCAGCACACCATTAGTTCCCCTCCATTTGGATTTGGGCATGAGGCCAATTGATAAAGAGATTGCCCTTAGGCCTCTGACCTTTTGGCACCGGGTATGGGTAACCCCAGAGTTGTCCTCCTACAGAGCCAAGCTAAAGGAGCTTCAGCCAAGATTAAATCCTTGTAAATTACCGTGGCTGGCCCACATTATGAACCTTTCCGCTAGGCTTGGTAGGCCAGAGCTATGGTCATCCCCAGAGTTTTCCTGTGCCTTGACATCTAGGTCGGACCTCGTAAAACAATGTAGGCAATTCACCCTATCGTCCCTACAAGAAAGTGCCAAAGAGGGCAGGCTGACAATGGAGTTCTTACAAATCAAGGAGGTATATAAAAAAGAACTCTTTTTGGATGTAATCTACCCCCCATTGGCTAGGAAATTGTACTTACAGTTTAGATTGGGGAATTTACCACTGGCAGTGCACACCAGCCTATGGGTCCCTGAGAACTTGAGTGTGTGTCCTGTATGTAAATCAACGGCTGAGACTGAAACACATGTACTGTTTTTCTTCCCTGCATACGTTTTGACCCCCAAACATTGGATTATCCAATTATGCAAAAACCTAGGGCTTGTCCGCTGTCAAGAGGCCCACAGAGGGCTAAAATATGATGCTGATCCTCCAATTGTATTTGCCGGATCGCGTTTTTTAAATGCTATGTGGCACATTAGGAGAGGGCATGTAAAGCAATCATAGGGGAGGATCAAATGGCCAAAATCATTACAAGCTATATTTTGTGTGTCTTCAAAATAACCTTTAACAAGTTTTGTAAAATTTGGTAAATGTGTTTTAATGACTGCTTTTATGAATTTTAAATCCCTGTGTAGTTGTCAGTCTTTTTATACAAATGCATGGGATGTAAATATTGACTAGCCTATGCAAATATTTGTGGTTTTGTATCTTTTAATGTACTTTTATGGCACGAGTGGCCGAAATAAAGTTCTTTGACTGACTGACAATTAAAATACAGCTCGTCCAATCACATAAAAATCCACCTCTCCAAACACAACATAGGGGATTAAAAAATGCTCCTCACAATTCTTTAAAAGTATATCAATTTGGCTGTAAAAATGTATCCAGAGACATGAAAAATCGCCCCATAGTGCAAGTCACATAAAAAAATCTCCTTTCGACCACTAATTACATCGCTTGCCCCCTATCCTTAATATCGCATTTTATAAAAAGAGGTTTTAATAAAGACTTCAGTTGAGCTAAAAACCACAGACAATCCACAACAGTGTGAATTATATCACCTTTCATGTTGAGGCCACATTTGCACATTTTTTCATCATCTAGCAAAATTCTCTGCCACATTAGAACTTGGTTTACCCCACATCTAAATCTCAAGAGACTTCGATGCATCTTGATATTAGGAAGTTTCGCCAGGCAGGGAACAGTCATGCCTCCTGTCTGTGAATGTATCAAGTGAGAGACAGCTTGTTTCTTCTTTAAATATGTGAGATATTCCTACCTGGAGACTTGTTTTATTATTCCTCTCAACTCCACCTTATTCACCCCGGTCTGGTCAATACCATCTACTATTTTTATTTTTAATTCTCTACTGCAATTTAGGATCTTCCCTCTAACTCCACAGGCCCATATTAACTCACTTTGCAATATCCCCCTTTTACATAGCAGAGACGTTTTTTGAAATGTCCTCACAATCTATTTGTAACTTTAAGGCACCTTCCTTCTTCAAGGTCCCAGCTCTTTTTGCCTCCTATGCCAACCACCTCAGCACCATACAGGACCTGAGGCCATATCACGGCCCTGATAGGCCGCCAGCACTAGCACTAGCTAGCCAGCAATAGTTAACCTTTTCAATTCTGCAAATTATGCCATATTTAGATATTTTTAAGAAATATTTCTATGGGGTCGTTGATGGATCGGCACCAAACTTGCACCAAATGTCCAGCTCAATAATGCTAAAAGTGCAAAGAGTGCTAATTGTATATGATATTCCCTGAATATTCCAATTTTATTGACATTTTGCATGTTTTTGGGTCCAATTCATAACAACATGTAAGATTACTTGAAAGAGTACTACAGGAGTACTGCTTTACATACCCCATAATGTTTTTGTGAATAGGCCCGATGGTGTATACTCGGGTAAACTGGAATAAAATATGATGACCAATTCAACAAAAGCACTTGTAATTGGTATCTGCTTAAATCAATGTATAACAATTGCTGTCTCTAAATCAATTACGAGGTGAGCATTTTATGCCAAATATTTCGAAGGCATTGCTATCCTTCATCCTCCAATAAAGACTAGTTAATGAGAACATAGAATATTGATGCATCTACTCGGACAAGTGAAAAAAACCATGCCAGCTAACACAAAGCATGTTATCAAATGGTGTTATATCAAAGCAGCTGGACACAGCCACTACAGGTAAGTGCAGTATATAGTAGCTCCACACAATTCTATTATTTTGAGGTGAAGGGCACAGTAAAGTGTGCTAAGACGGATTTTGTGTTTAAATAGGCACATTTGATACTTTGGTGAGACAGCTGTAATGTGTGCAAACGTTTGGTGTACCTGCACACAATTCAAATAGCAGATGTCATTGTGTAGCACTAGCAGATGCTTTCATAAACTACATCTATAAAAAAGTAACATAAGTGTAGCAGCAGGATGTAGTGTTGAATATAACAGAAAATGGAAAATTATGTTTGTAAATATACTGCCAGGTGTAATACCCTATTAAGTCAGCTATAAATGTGCTCTTAAAGTTCTGCTTAGAATATTAATCTGTTAAATTTGTCATGATTGTTTGAAGAAGGTTATGAGTCATCTTCCCAAACTGCAGCTGCCATTGTAGGGTGTGACTCCACTATTAGCCTGGTAAAATCATCATGCATTCTGAAAGTGAGGTCCCTGGGCAGTCTTTTAAAAAGAGCACGTGCAATAGCCAAATCTTGAATTAGCCAGCGACCACAGGCGTTCATGGGTGCTTAGGAATAGTGCGAAAGGTGAATATTGTATAGACATTTGATTTATGAATTGTCAGGAAGTCGTTTTAACTACTGGATTGATTTGGTGTGCTATGGAGATCCAAAAATGAGCTTAAACACTTAACTTTCTTCACCTGCTTTGTTACATCCTCTCTACCCACCAACTAGGAACATGTCCACAGTTAATGATTTTCTCAGTTGCAGACAGCTCCTCCTCTTCCCAGAATGTCTTGGAGAAAGGCACCCAGTAAGGTCACCTGCTTCAGTTCTTACATTGCCACTTGGGAGTCAAAGCTGCATATTGTGAACATAAGACTGCAGGCAGATGCCTTTAATGTTTATCAAATGCACTAATAATCCAGATAAGTATTGGAAGCAAACTGGTAACAGTGATGATCCCTGAAAAGAGAAACCATACAGTCAGGAATCCAACTGCCAGTGTGTGATCTCTACTCATCACGTTCCTTTGCCAACCAAAAGCCAAACAAGTCTAAAGCTTGCATTTCTATCCTTACCACAGTAACAAAGCTTGAATATCTGCATATTTTGATCTGCTGTGTCACAAGGAACAGACAGGTCCTTCAAAACCAAAAGTGTTTCATGGATGGACTTGTTCTGCAATTCTGAGAACAGTGGTCCTCTGCTCACAAGGCCAAAATAAACTGACCTCCCAAAGAGAAGGAAATAATGAATTGAGTGTGAACTAACAGTAGGGCCAACAATTACAAAGCCACCTCTTGCCCAAACCACCATATTGCAAGGCTTAAAATCTTCTCAGGCCCACAGCTTGGATCCTCAGCAACATATCATGTTTGTCGGAGCACAACACATTTCAGATCCTTAAGTCTAAACAGATAAGCTAGATAACAGAACAAATCCTGCATGGCACAGTAACAGTCATGGCAACCCCAACTTTTCATAATTCAGTCACACATGCTTCAAAACGAAAAAAGCACCATTACAGAACTGCAGATGAGCTAATACCATTTAGAGATTTCAAACAGTATAGTTCAAAACCACACCAGTCTAGCATTTCTCAGTGAATCCGAGCTAAACCATGCCTAAGAGGCAACCATGGAGGACATTCTTGCTCCAGGATATACCTTCATTAGAAAGGATCAAACTCGTATGTCGAGAGGAGGCCACCTAAATCCTATCAAGTACTTAACAAGTACTATGGTCTCTCCTGTTGCCTCCCTAAAGGCCCAGAACTGTTCTGCTGCCCAAACCTCCTCCCTTTCAATGGCAACGAAGGCTTATACAGGTTTGCCATTCCTTCCACTTTCCTTCCCCTCTTCCCAATCACTTTAAATTGTAGGTCAAACCTTTTTCTGCAGTAAGAGAGGACACATTGTGTGCTGTTGGCTAAGGATTTCAAGGTCATAAGACGCCCACCATGAGTCTGCTATTCTAAGGTGCCAGCCAGCATAACAGAGACAGAGGTAAAAACAGATTTTCAGGCTAAGCTCACTGCCCCAGAAGGCGCCACTTCATGCAACACCCCATGTAAATATATGGATAATATTTCAAGCTTTCATTGGAAGCCAGGTGCCTTGGTTCCCTCCTAGACGAGAACCTTCATTTCAAGAAGCATTTTCAAACCATTGCTATTTCAGTAAGTTTAAACTCCAGACAGTAAGTACCAAAAGCAAATACTTTCTGCGTAAACCCTAACATTATCAGCAGAAGCTCTGGTGATTTTCCACTCTGATTACAGCTTGGAACGCCTTACGGCTTTTCCCAAAAGCAGACTAGCTCAGCTGAGATCTGTCCACGTGCAGCTGCGAGATCTCTGACCAACACAAAACAAAACGTGAACATATCACTCCATCTCTTGCTTTCCTCAAATGAAACCACACGCACACTTTGCGAACTGCTTGCTTCAACTCTAAAGGATTTCCCCTCAACACTCACAGATTCCTCGTTGAAAACGTATCAATGTATTGAGGTTCAAGAAACCTACAATGCAAAACCAAAAGCTCTCTCTACATCCCACTTTCAAGAAGGCCTGCCTTCTGCAAATCATTTTAAGGCACTTCTCTCAGCGTCTGGAATGCTCTTCAAGTACAAATACAAAACACCCCCTCTTCTGCACTCAAGTACCTTCTAGAAAACATGCTAATTCAGGAACATCTTCACCTGACCAAATAGTCCTCTATGTTTTCTCTATATAGTGGTATTTGTTATTTTGTTCTATTAACCATGTCTTGATCTTCCTGATCGTGGGTATGCTCAGCTTCAGTCTGACTCACCCACTCTGATAACCCGGGATTAATTGCCATCTATCAGACACTTATCTTTTCCACCCCCGGGGATGCTCGGGTACCTTCAGTCATGTTTACCCTGGAGGGCACATGCTCACCCTCTGGCTTGTATTGTTCATACTCTTTACAGCAACTGCTCTCACTCTGTCTGCACTTACTTGCATGTGTATAATTGTGATAGTAATCTACCATTGAATAGAAATGATCAGGCAGATATCCCCGATTTTCTATATTTTTTTTAGTACTCCCTGTATGCTAATGTTACTCCTCTAATTGTTTTCATTCCAATAATTTTCGGGCTTCTGAGCACAACGTTGGACCTCGGTACATATACACAAGTTCAGCACTACCTTTGGCAGGTTTACAGGCATAAAATACCTATGTCCCAATGAATTTAATTCTTTGCCTTCAAAGCATGCCGTGGTGCTTCAAGCATTTTCTGAGAGTAGCCGGCACCTACAGTTTTCTAACCTTTTGAAGAGGTTGTGATTGGCAGCTAGACGTATTGAGTAAATTGCTGAGTCACAGGTTATTTTGGGGTGGAAGATGAGCTGGGATTTTAATCAACATAACACCCCTCTTTGGAAGAAGGCTCATGACCATTTAGATAATTTCAAGCCATAATAGTGTGTAAAATTGTCTTTATCCTACAAGCTCTGATAACATGTTCTTTCATCTGAATGGATGCAGAATGTTGTCAGCAAGTCACAGATAGCTCTTCAGAGAGAACTAATCTGGTGTATGTCTGTACATTAATCTGTGCTGTTCGCTGGTTTTCATCGTGTAGAGGACAGTGGCAGTATAGTTATTGTCTTTTATGACAGTGATAGGAGAGTGGAATAATTATAGGAATCGTCTTTGATATAATGGCACTGTAACTGATACACAGCTGCACAGAAATATCGCACAGGCCCATTCTACCAAACAGCTTCCTTATAACTGCAGGAGAGTGCTCCATAATTGGAAAGCAGGGTTATTTGGAAAGACTTATTTCTAAAACAGTTTATTCTAACAGCTCACACCGAGGGTTCATTTGAAATTGCTACTTGAAAGATATAATCGTGCCTTACAATATTAGATATAATAGCAGATGTGCATTTCCCGAAGGGCGAGGAGCTCTCTCAGAGAACTGTTGCACTGATGGGAAAATAGGACCGCTCAGGTCTCTAGGAATGAGTTGTCGACCAGCTATTCATGACACTAACACATGTTTTTCTTGTTTGTTTAGGATGAACTACAGGGGCCGCTGTTTGAAAACTTTCTCCAGCGAATTGCAAGAAAACCTAGACCAGATCAGTTCTATGGTTTAATGGGAAAACGCAACTCTGGTAAGTGGGGGCTGTTTTGTAATTTATTCGGTCTTGGACCTTGAGCACGAGTGCCAGAGCACGTATCGGAATTATGAGTTTGGAGGAAAAAAACACACCTCCTCATTTTCCTGACATAAGTATTGAAGTCCACACCTGCTGATTTATTGGGGGAAAAAGGCAACGAAAATAATGACATGAGGCTTTTGGTGTGGTGTGCACAAAAATCCATGTTATGCCCCATTTCGTGGGCCAAACATGTAATTGTCGATATTGATGGAATTGTAAGCTCCAATAATTACACTGGTGGACTATACTTATATCATGTAAATGTTGCTAATTTTTTAAAAGATGAAACTGAAGTAGTATATTTGTGGTCGTGCTCCAGGCAGCTTTAACTGCCTGTCACAGGCAGCAATGTAAGCAATACGCCTAATCCGCTTTGAGCTCAAAATTGTATGGCTTCTTTGTCTACTCCAATTTGCAAATTGATGGACTTCCTCCCTTTTGCTCCCTTTGTCCCTCCCCTGGAGCATTTAGGTTTCACTCTGAATTTTTGATTGATTGATTGTATCTTCCACTGCTGATGTCAGAGAACTATTTTTTCACATTGCAGGTTTCAATTTCATTTTTGTTTTGGGCACTCAGTAGGAGCGCATGGTGTTGCTTGCTCTCGCATTCCCATCTGTTCATACCTCCCGACACATCCCCAAACCCATTCTCTCTCTTCCTACTTTCCCCACTTGTTTGATGTACCCCAGCCCATTTCTTTTCTGCCCCTCTCGCCTCTTTCCCCGCTTCACTGTTTTTTATCTTTTTTTAGATTGTTTTTGGGTGGGCAGTGGCAGCTGGTGTGGCTCGCGGGTAGTGGGGCTGGCGCGGGGGGAGGGAAATTGTGCGGGAAGGGAAGTAGCGCAGGGTTGTGTGCAATGTGAAAAAAACTAAAAAAACAGACTTACCTTGCCGCCGGTTCCCGCTTCCCTGCTCCTGCTCTCCTGCGTCTGCCTTCAGGAACAGGAAGCACAGCCAGGCTTCCCTGACCTATCACAAAGCTGCAATGCAGCATTGTGATTGGTCTGAGCGCCGTGACACAGCACCCAGCCAGAGCCTGGAGGGGTGGGCATATTCTCCACACAGGCTGTTATGCAGCCTGCATGGAGAACAGGGAAAGTGCACATGACTGTTTTGGGCGGCACAGTCATTGCACACTTAGGAGTGGGCAAACCACTCCGCCCCTCCCCTGCTCCAAGAGCAGATCAGCCCGCCCACCCGCAAAGTAGCACGAAGCATAAAATGATAACTTAAAGTTATTATCATTTTATGTTTCATACTTTGCAGTGCTTAAAAGCAGTGGGGCGACTCTCCTCCGCCATAGCGGAGGAGCCGCCACTGTGTGAGGGCACAGCAGCTAGACACTGCTACTGGGCTGCTCAATTCGATTTATTTGTGTGACAACATATGCATTCTTTATTTCTCAATTTATCATTGAACAATGACTGTCGGCCATTTTGGAACAGTGAGTTGGTTGTAAAGTATAACAAACAATATTCCAAGATGGTCAGAAGTGTGTCAGCACGCATGCACACGCACAGATGTATTAGCACTTGTGTGTGCACTTGGATGAATGCACTGGAATGCTTTGTCTCATTGACAAAAAGCATTCAAAGATGGCACTCCTTGCATGCACATGTGTGCTCATGAACCGGCAATCACCTTGGAATGCTTTTTGTTATAAAGAAAAAAAAAAGTATTTCAAAGTGGCTGCTACCACATGGGCATGTATACTTCTTTGTGCTGACGCACCAGCAGCTACTTTGGATGTTCAACGTTTTAACGCTTTGAGTGAGGCCAAAGCACAGTAATATTGGCATAGCCAGTATTTGTTTAAATTTTTGACCACGATTCAGAATTCACTGTGCTCCTGCAAAAGATCAGAGTAATCCATGGTAAATCCAACAATCCTGTTGCTTTTTTTTAGCAATACCCAGAGCAAACCATTCTTTCTTTTTACACCTAACCATATTTATTAGCTTTTAAACAAATATATACTAATTAACTTGCCTTCGTTTACAATAATTGTTATGGTTCATATCATGCATGGTAACCTGTCTACCATACTGCAGTATAACATTAGGCTCACAGAACAAGTGGAAAATACTCTGACATAAAAGTAATATTATTTTTTTTCCTTCCACCCTCAATCTGTATCATATTGTACTATGTTACGAATTTTATGCATGATCTTTCATATGATACACAACAAATAGCTTAACAAGGCTCTCAACAAAAATCCCAACTGACAGCAAGTGTGATTGGGGCTTTCTTCTTTGTTCCTTTGTTCCTAATGGAGGGCCACTATGCAACCTAAACTGCTAAATGCTCTATGGGTAGATATTAAGTAGCAGTAACTTGAAGGAATCTAGGGCCTCATTTATGAGGGTTTGCCATGGGGCAGCACCATAGGCCTTCCTGCTGCGCTGCCCTACGGCAAAAGAAAAGGGTAGGAATGTGCTGTATCTACCAGATTCCTGTCCTTTTCTGCTGCGTCGGCGCAAATTGGGCCCGGCGCGCGCCAACGCAGGCACCTTTGCGTTGCAGGTATGATTATTTTTGTGCAGAAAGGGAAACCCTCCTGCATAAAAACAATCACAAGAGGCTTTTTTCTCTTTCTATGTGTGCTGCAGAATGCATCACACATAGTAAAAGGAAATATGAGGAGAATAAAGATATTTCTCCTAGTTGTTCCTCCCTTGCGCCTCCCCAGGGGAGGCGTACGTTTTTGGGCTGTCTCAGACTTACAATTTCTGGTAAATCTGGGGCAGTGTCCAAAAGCCATGGATGTTGCTGGGAATGCCTCCAGCAATACCCAATTGGATGCCACTTTGATGCAGAAAACTGTGTTAAAGGGAACAATATTTACGAGGCAGCACTAAGCCCAAAAAAGTGGCTTAGTGTTGCCTCATAAATATGGAGCAGGCTCCTGCACCACCGGAGTGTCACTAAAAGTAGCAAGGGGCCTCACAAATGGGTCCCCTACATTTATTGGACCTGTCATTCTCTTTCTTGTATTTAAATTTCATATGTGCAGGTACAAAATGTTCCTGGTTGGTAATTGCTGCTTTTTTTCAAAATGAATCACTTACAGGTTTCACAGTCAGTAATAATCTGGCCGTAAGTAGGTTGAGAGGGAATATGTCTAAGTGGACCTCCTAAATCTAGTAGTAATGGGCAATGTAGAAACTAGTCTCTCTTGCTATTTGGAATTGTCTCAAATTCCTATTTTTTATTTGTTCCTTTAACAAGTGCATATTCTGCTTTTTGGATGCATTGAAGTACTTTGGAGGTTTTGAAAGACATGGTTAAGTCTTATCATAGATTTTATGCTAAACTTCACTCTAGTGTTTGAGCAAATTATTACTACTTTACTTCTCTGAGTGTTGTCATAATATAATATTGAAATATTTAAGGGCATAGGACCTGAATAAAGAAATTAGCTGTTTAATCTTAAACCTTACTTTTAGGATTTCTCGACTACTCTTGCTTATAATTCCACAAGGGTCTGAATAATTTCATATTGCTGGTTCATATTCCAAAGACTACACAACATCCTGCACTCATTTCTCTGGCTTTGGGCTACCATCTGTTAATCATCGTAGCACAATTACTTTCCGTTTGATACCCATTAAAAGAATACAACTTTTTATGCTAGGAGAAGTAGATGAACATTGGTAGAAGAAAACTCAAATAAGAAAATCTGATTTGTGTTCTATTATCTCATTTAAAAGAAAGACACTGATCTATCTTGAATCTTGTCCAGCAATCACTTAGTACCAGTTGCACACACGACCATAAGACATGCACTTTCCAAGTGAGCCGTGGACAACTATGGCTATGCCCTCTGCTGTGAAGATAACCCGCAAGTAGTTTGTTATGCAATATCTTCCTTTGTAGTTAATGAGATGGTCCTTTAATAAATAATTATGTAGCCCAAAAAGCTGCAAACCGCTATTTAGATCACATTTACTAAGACATCGTACGATCTTAAATAGTCAGATTGACTATAGTTGATTAATCTACAATGAGGTAATCATGAAAAAGAAACATACTGATTATTGGTATGCATGTGTGTAAGTGTAAAATGGGCAGCGAGGTGCACTTTAACTTCCCTCATATGCATTACATGTGCCCAGATTTTTAAAAGCGCATTTTACCTCTCTAGAATTGGGTGTGTACATGTTGGGTTGGGACCTATCCTCAGATTTATTGATTATCCTATTAAAATCATCTGCTCAAAGGATGTTCTTTATAAATTAGTACGTCACACATCCAGCCATACCATATATTTCAGTAGAAAACTGGCCTCATTTGCTGTATATATGCACATGATGGTGTGGTAGCATCTATAACAAAATGTTGCCATGTTAATAATTAACCAGTATTTAAAAAAAGAATATTTTCATTGATGTGGGAAGCCATTATTTATCTGACACCATTCACTGAAGGAGTTGGAAACATGAAATGTACACCCCGAGGTATTAACATGCTTAACATTTCTTTTGAAAGTTAAGGTATTTATCATCACATGTTATTAGATTATCTGTTTCCATAAGAACTATAGCTGTCAGGTAGGTAGCAGCTAAAATGTGTAAATGTCTCTCCCAAACAGCACACAATGTTATTGCAACATCAAGAACATTTCTACCTCTCAGTGTGGCTCTCACACCATGATCCACATTAAACTAACATAAGATTGTAAAACCAAAGATGCATAATAACCTTTTTATCACTCTCATGCCCAATAACGACCTACTGTTATCATATGCCCCTTCCATTCACATTGTGGTACTAATTGATTGACCCTTCAAGAATCATACCACACCATGAGTTTCATTCAGTCTCAGTGCCTGTCTGTATTTAGAGGACAGTGATTCATGATCAATATATAGAGAATTCTTCTGCCTTGGATCGTGATTAGTGAAAAAAGGTCTATTGCGCTTTACTTACCTATTTTTACTTCGTGTATCATAGTTGCACCACTAGTCAGAGGAACAATAAAGCATTAATTGCAGTGCTCCTTGGTAAGTGTGTTCCTATCTAAGCTAGGCATTTCATTAGTCATAGTATATTTTTTACATGGAAAAATCACTTTAGTATTTGAGCAACTTGTTGCTGGTTCATTTGTCTAAGTATAGTTATAATATAATATTGAATTGATTGTAGGCATATGATCTGAGTAAAGAAATTGGTTGTCTGATCTCTATCCTTACTCTTAGGATTTTGTCACAATCTACTTGCTCTGTAGCTTGTATTTCCTCAAGGGTCTTAATAATTTCACATTGCTGGTTCGTATTCCAATGACTACACAACATGTTCATGACATTTTTCTGAATTCGGATTATCATTTGTTAACCATTGTACCACAATTAATATCCTTTTATTCCTTTTAACAGAATACATTTGTTTTGCAGGACAGTGAGACAGATGTTTGTAGGAGATAACTCAAATAAGTAAATCAGGTGTTCTTTTATCCCATTTTAATAAAAGGCACAATCTATCTTGAATCTTGCCCAGTATTTTCTTAGAACAAGTTGTACAGAACACCTTAAGACTTAAACTCCATATGGAAATATATAACATTTGTCCATATTGTTTGGAGCATTGATTGCTTTTTAAAGCAGTTGAGTTGAAGTCTTAGCTTGATGCATGCATCTTAGTTTAACCAAGCCAACCAATTTTTGACAATATGATTCACCATTGCAGAATGTGGTTGAATTAAGATGAGATGTGTACGGTTTGGCTTATTTTCGTGTAAAATTTTAATAATGTTGGTTTTGAAAACGAGTTAAGCTTTCTTAGTTTCCTGATTAAATTATGAGCAGAGTGGCAGATATCACATCATTTTAACATTGAATTTTTCAGTTTTATCCTATGTGGCCTTTTTTAAATTGATGCAAGTTTTCAGTATTCTGAGGTGTTCGAAAGAGACATGGATCACTCCAGATTAGACTTTATGAATGTTCACAAATGTATGTGTTTGTCAGTGTACACTAACTTGCAAGCCAAACCACACCTTGTAATGCCCATTTCCCACCCCTTGTGAAGGATTTCCTACTTTAGATTTATATCCATTCATGTTGAAGAAACCCACATTAGTAAATTTGTTTATGCCTGGCTGTAATCCCTTTATGAATTGTACATTTCTAGCCAAAAATACCTTTGAAGATCAAGCCTATTGGACTGCATTAGTGGAGAGCAGACATTACATTCTCTTATCACTGGAATGTGTCAATTATTGATCATTGCCATATAGCACAGGCAGAATTCTAGTGGGTCCCAGTAAGCACTTAACGTAGACTACATTCATGAAACGTATAAGATCCCAACTTGCCTATTTTATTAGTATATTTAGTAATAACACATTTTAGCCACCTGAACATAATATTGGTCTCTCAATCTAAAGAGATTACATCAGAAATATGGTTTAGTGAAGGATGTTAAAGTTAATTACATTTATTAACCCAATTGTGGACAATCAAAACATTGAGTTTTAATTTAGATTGTATTAGATTTGATTCAAGTTCTTTTCCATACAAAATGTATGTGATTTTATTGAATTTCTTATTATATTTTTATTATTAAGAAGTCAATTGTTTTAATAGCATTTGTTATTTTTATTTACTGTATTGAACACAAGTATATCAATTTCCTCTTTACAGAGATTTCTGATGTAATCCCACTCTCTTTAATCAATTTAACCAGGGTCACAGAATCCCTGGTAGAGCCAGTCCATCAATCAAAAAATTGCCTTCTTGTGATGAAGAGCGTGCTTTATGAGAAATATGACCACTTTTAATTCATCACTACAACTTCAGCTCCGGGTGAAAAATACAGAAACAAAGCAAAATAGACTCAAAGGACAGCTCAACATTGTTGTTGCTGAATTTGAATGAAGTAGAGAGAATTGTTCATGAACATGGCAGCTTACAGTACCACTACTAAGCTAGAATAACCCCCCACAGTTTTGTAAGGCAAGCCTATTTTCCTAATTATTGTAGAGAGTTTGTTGCCAAACAAATCAAATACATTGTCAGCACCAACTTCTAAAGTTGATATAAGGTAGCCATTGTCTGTGGCGATATCTAGGACAGTCAGTAAACTATGTACATATCACATCATGTATATTGGAATTAATGTTACACCCATGTTGTTGTACATCTCCTTGTCCGTTTCTTCACATATTTTGACACATGTATTTAGCCAAGAGGTAAAGAGATACATATGTTATCAATATGCCATTGGGATAACATTTTAACACTAAGCTGATGTCTTGACAGAAGAATCAAAGCTAAGGTAATTTCAGGATTTGAATTATATACTGCCTTATTTTTGCTTACGTTGCCATTTGTTGAGTTGATCCCACATGTTGGAAGGTAAGTCAAAAAGGGTTAGTACAATGTATTTTTCATCTTGCCGATGGTTCCTTCATTACCAGTTGGGAAATTGTGTGCCTCCTAAAGAGTATCTGAGTATCTGTTTAAGGCCATTGATCATGTTTATTTACTCATTATTTCTTAACTCTGCCGCAGAAAAAGTATTAGTGCACTTTACTGGTGGAGGCAAGTTACAATGTTTGTGATCCATGCTGGAAATATTTTAAATAGGTTATTTTGTGGGTTCAGAAAGTCCAAACACTTGCTGTTGAGTCAGTGGTTGCAATTGATTTGATCGTTCAAGATAAAGTTATGGCTCATTGTTCTGAATTGATGGTTTCTTATACTTGTCTGGGGACAGGTTATCTAAAAAATATGTCTAAGTGACACCTCTTTGTATGACACCCTGCATCCAGTAAGAAGAAAGAGTTGTCTTTGTGGTGTTTTCTGACAGTTAGTAGTCTCACCTGATTTCTAGTTAGAACTCGAGCTAAAAGGACTATTTCTTTTGAACTATTGAACTATCGGTTTCTTTTTTTAGCTTCAAGATGGAAGTATTTTTGGAGCTGCTGTGCAGGCATTTTAAAAGTGCAGGATTTGTCTGACCACTTAACTCTCTTCACTGAAGGCAAAATAGATTTTACCTTCTAAAGATGTTGTTATGAATTACCTATTCATTTGTACTCAAATATCGTACCTGATAAATACCAATATTGCCGAGTACACTTATTACGGAGGGTTCTGTTTGTGCATCATCTTAATGAGGCCATGATGATGCTTAAATTGTTGTGTTGGAGCAGGGCCGGTTTTAGCGCTGGTGGTGCCATGTGTGACAATGTTAGTTGGTGCCCCCAATGACCACCTCCACCACGGATTCTCTCACTAGCACCCTTTAACAGTGACCAAGTCTCCATAACCACCCTCTCTCAGATGCATTGAATTAGTAATATAGCTCCACTCATACCAGTGTAGGGTGTCAGAGCACTTTGCATCACACACACATTACACAGAAACAATCAATCATACATGTGTAAATCAGTGTATAGGGAATGTTACATAAGCCACAGGACTAAAAGTGTAGGAGTCACATGTCATCCATACTGAGGCAGTATAGTTTAAGAGTTCTTGGTGTGGAGAAGCACAAACTCATAGTCGAAAAAGAAACAGCATAGTTGGGAGTTCTCTTTAATAATAAGAATCGATTTCTAGCCAAATTTTTGCAGCATTAATCAATGTTCTAATGTATACTTAGCAGTGTGTATGCAGTTCTACGATGAAAGTTTATAGCTCACTGTTGAATATTAGGACTTTAAGTTATAAATTCGAAGTAACAAAAGGATGTCTCTTTTAAAAGCAGTAACCTGCTGATCTGTTTACATTATTTGCACTACTTGGTACACGTTCTTTGCAGCAGGCATATTAACCCTCTGCACTAACTTCACATAAGTCAAAACCTCAACTATAGGAAACGCTGATCTCTCTCCAGGAAGATAATTAATCACACGAGTAAGCTTGACATTTTTGTGATGCCTGGTAATTGCTGGAGGAGAGGAACGCTGCAGCAGGTGCTTTAAAAACATACTAAATTTGCAAACACGGCGCAGCACCCGGTGCGGTGGCACCGGTCGCACTGCCCTAGAGCCGGCCCTGTGTTGGAGCAATGTTCTAAATGGGAATATCCTTTAGGTGCACCAGTAGACTGCTAATATACCTCTTTCAGGCACGAGAAGGACAAGTTTGGAAGTCCCTGACTTCACTGAACTCATTTGAGATCTTAGACTGCATTTAGTCCACTTGAAGGATGATCATTGACTTGACCTATCCTGCTTTATGAATATAATTTAGGGCTAAGTTTAAAAAGTAAAAATGTAAACTCATTTTCAGTCAGAAATTATATTGCCACTCTGTCACCAGTTGTGGTAAACGTGGTTTGTGACATGACCTATGCACCCAGGCCTTACAACATCCTTAAGAAGGCAGGTAGACATTCTATCTTGGTGCAGAAATAAAGTGCTTAATCTTAACTAAAGCAGAGGATCACAGAATGTATAAATAGATTGGACTCCAGATGGACCATAAAGCGAAATATACATTTTCGCGAAAAGGAATGGGCTGGGAAATAAGAAGAACAATTGTTCAATTAATCTCAGCCATTTGGAATTACTCAGGGCTGCATCCTAATCTATCGTTATTTTGCACACCTTTCCACCTCAGTTTGAGCACAGCCAAATGCAAATCAGTCTTGACTCCACTTCAAAATGGACAGTCCAGTCTGTGCTGCCAGGGCAGGTCCTCCCTGAACCGTAACAAAGGCAACCAAAGATTGATTTTCCCTTCTTAGAGCTCATGATTTAGGTATAGCTTGGTTCTAGTGGCAACGTGTATACAGGACCCATGTCTGGGCATACCCTTCCCACTTATGTCGTTGCACTGAAATATACAGAAAAGTGATGGATGGAATGCTTGAATTAATCTCAGGCACTGGTAATTACTTAGGGCTACATCCCAGTTCGTCGTTATTTTGCATAGCATGCCACCATCAGTTTGGCCTCAGTATTGTAGCACGGTCCATATTGATTTGCATATGGCTGGGTGCAAACAGAGGTGGCATGGTGGGAAAATGAACAGTGGATTGGAGTGCTACCCCAATCAATTTCCAGTGGTTAGGCTTATTGCAAGCATTCCTTCCATCAGCTTTTGTGTGTTTGATGTTACTCTGCTAAAATAAGTGTTTTAAATGTACTTTTGTTCAAGATGGTAGCACCTTTTACCAGACCGGTCGAAAAAGAGCAGTTCTGATCTTATTTCTGTGGTTTCTCTTATTGAAACAGAATGGTAATGTGTCATGGACCTCAATTCATCAAAATGAAAGGGGTAGCAGTATTTACATCACACACCCTTTGACCTATGCTTTCACTCACACCCACATGCTCACACACACACACACATTCAGACATATGCACACTCTCAAAAATACACATTCTCATTCGCAAACATGCACTCAACATACATTTTCATTTTAAAACATGTTTTTTTGCCTACCTCAGCTTCCAGGAAAGGTTATATTCTAACAAATTGTTCTCCATGTTTGTTACACAAATAGTGAATAATATAATATTTTTCACTATTAGGGTAATAAACAATTGACAGAAAACAAGGAGAAGGAGCCTCAACCGACGTCCACCCACTGAATATGCCACCTCTGAGGCCAAGGATCGCAAATGCAGTGCCCAGGGTGTCACAAGGGGCAAGCCAGGGGTCACAGCTGCAACCCCTAAATGACATTACAGTGATAGGTGTAGCAGTCTTTAAGCTGTAAGTGAGCTCATTTTGATAACAATAGTTTTGTCTTCTTTAAATATTTTAAAGGAATAAACCAATCACTCAAAATGTTGCATAAAGAACACAGTAAAATAAGTGGTCACATATAATACTACTAGACCTAAGAATGTAGTGTCATTCTATTTTGCTGCTAGCAAACTACTTCATAATACTAAAGTATTTATATCTTTAACTCCCTTTCCTGGAAATGCATGTGCTGGTCATACAAATGTAAACACAATATGGTGTTTGTATTGTTAGCAATAAATGCAGCTATCATGGCATGATGTAATGTTTTATTTGTGTATAGTTCTGCAGTGAAAAATTACATCATGTTCCTTTGCGGTGGTAATAATGACTGTGTTGAGTAGGAACTTGGTGACATTAATATTGTTGCCTTCTGGGAGATGAAATTCCCACTCAAACAATAAAGACATTGGGCTTCTTAGTTGGAATCAGAACTTAATTCCAGTACTTTTGTGAAATACATCAATCTACAGACATAAGCATACTCCAGAACATCATTTTCATTGTGGTTTCTGCTCTTTTTGCCATTTATCTGTCTAAGATAAGATTTGATGGATGTACATTTTCCGTGCAGAGGGTCTGGCTGTTGCCCTCAATAGTGTCTTGTATGGGCATTTCTCCTACAAGATATGTTGTGCAAAACCCAGATCAGAGGTGATCTTTGATTTGTTACATGCCACTGCTTGGTGTTCTTTTCAATCTTACATTAAGTTAAACTAAGGGGCCAATTTATATTTGAGCAGTCTGCCAGTCCTCCGCCGGGTAACTGAGTAAATTACTCTGTTGTCCTGACAGAGGAGTTGACCCCCAAATCTTGAAATGTCCATCGACCAGGCGATGATTTCAAGCATTAACAGGAACTGCTGTTGTAACTTTGCTGGACAGCCCGTCAAACCTGATGAAGCTATACAACAAAGTTACATTGATTTTTATTTTCAAAATGAAAATATCAAAGTGGGATTTTCTTTTTGAAATAAAAAAAAAACAATGCCTTCCTCCTCATGGGAGGTTTCTCCCATGGCGAGGTGGCATTGAGCACATGTCAGTGCTCCTTGCCTCTAGGTTTTTCCAGGCAGTAACGGGCATTTATGGCCGCCCTTCTAAATTAGGTGGGTGGACATATAGCCAAATCTCCGACAGCCCAAAGTTTGACCATGGCACAGATGAAGTATTCAAACTGTGGTCCACTTTAATCAAAATCTTGAGGGCGGACCACAGTCATGGCGGAAAGGTAACTCCGTTGAGATTGCAACAGAGTTCCCTTATGTTTCTTCCCTGAAACACTAAAATAACTAAAACACTTACACTATTTTTCTGTTCCCTATCAGTAACACATTATAATATCAACCATAGAACCCTATTTTTCGGTTCACTATCAGTAACACATTATAATATCAACTATAGAACACTGCAACAGGAGAACAATACACATCATAAAGTACAGCACAGTACTGCCTGTGTTAATATTTTATTCCCCAAGCTTGTGGTGGTGCATTGACCAGTGCTGCAAGCTTGAGGAATACAAAACTGCAGTCCCCACAAGCTTTTGTAATAAAATCAGTGCACACACTTCAGAGGTACTGAAAAAGAGAGGTTGCACAGAGGATGGCATTAGTGCTTGCCTGTGTTTGCACGCTTTAACACATTAAAACCAGACCTGTTGGCTTTACCAATGCTTATTGTCAGTGTGTTTGAAATCTCTGAATTTTAATATTTTCATCTTCATTTAGCATGAAGAGATGTTAATGTCAGGATTTTCAAGGAATGAAGATGTGATCTGGCATCCAATCTGAAAGCTGTTAAGTTGTGAAAGTCAATATAAAATCAGATGAAGTGTATGGAAGGTGCAATATTGTAGTAGGTAGTTGTCCATAGGACGGATTTAAAAAAGTGGCGTGAGCATCTTTTGTATTTTTTCCTGAAGAGGTTGAACTCATCTAGGAAAAGATATTCACAAGAGTCAGTGAGCTGATTAGAGTTATATTCAGAAAAACCATGAATACAACTTCTTTTTGCTGCCAGGTGTTTTGTATAAGATGTTCTACCTATGCTGTTTAGGTGTCATGGTTATAATCTCCACAGTGAGGTATTTGAATGAGGAGTTTATTGCATTAATCAGTTTGCATTTAAGAAAACACTGATGTAAACCCCCTCCTGTTTTAGTCATTTCTGTTAGTGTGGATGGTGATGTATTCCTGTGGCAATATATTGGTATATAGGAGAATAGTGTCACCGTCCAAGTCTTGAAAGTCTTAGATAAATGCACAAATGGATGTTGATTAGAATCAGAAAACCTATGTGAAAAAAGTGCCTCTTTTTGAGTGGTCAGGCACTTATGCTGCTTGTTTCTGACCCCTGCACACTGCGTCGCTGCTGTCAAGTACTCAGTGTATGTGCTCTGATCTCGAAACACTCGCTAACACCTAACTGGAATAGTTAACTTCCCGTTAAGGCATATAGGGTGCAGGAAGTACACCATTGTAACTTAAAAGTGAAAAGTCACCTGTGGACTGCAGCACATTGTTTCACCAAATAGGCTGACAAAGCAAATATGGCTTTAGTCCTACCTGTGTAGCCAGACTCCTGCACCTTTCAAACCTTTAAATAAATCTGCCAAAATAACAACTTCTGGCAGGAAAGAATCCTGCTCTTACATATTAAATCAACCACCCCTCAGTAGGCCTTGCAGCCCACAGGGTTGGGCACCTAGTATTTGAAAGTGGTACAATCAAAAATTTAATGTTAGCATGTACCTACAGCAATTACCCCCCAAAATTAATTCTTAATGTAAATGGCTGTAGCTCTCCTATGAGAAAAACTAGAGCTCAAATTGATATCATAACCCTGCTGTCTCTGGTTTGGGAGAAACTACTGTAATGATTAAAACACTAGTTTTTATATTTATGAAACATTAAATCCGGTTATGAAGTCAGATTTTAGTAAATATTTAAGAAAAGTGACTTTTAAAAAGTTACACTTTACCTGTCTGATCCTCTAGTGGCCTAATTAGTCTGCACTCAGAGCAGGAACAATGGCTTAGACCTTTTCACAGGAAGACCAGGTATTAGGTACGTGACAGATACCAGTTCCCGAAGGAGAGCTGGAAGGGAGTCTAGGAACTTCATTAGCTTCAAAGATACCAGGATGAGCCCTCCACTTTCACGTTCAAGCGTAAAGGGAGGCCTGGGGAAGTGAAGCCTTTTGTTCCATTGGAACTCGTTGCCAGTTTGGTACCAGCACAGTAAGAGGTCGAGCATGTCCCAGAAACAGTTTGGTGTAGCTGAGGAGGAGGGAACTGCTTACTTCCTTAAACACATTATTGGCTGACAAAGAAGATCTCTTCATGGGAAGAAAGATTATGCCATGTTGGATTTGCTTTAGAATAGTGCACTTTTGGATAGTTTAGGGCAAGGCAAATGGGGCGTTCTGCAAAATTGGGAATCATGACCTTCAAATCTTTTTCTCATTAGTTAGGGAGTGCCCAGGAGCCCTCTCCACCCACCAGCTAGTGAAACCTACAAAGTTGGCACCTCACCAACAGCTCATCAGAACACTCTCTGGACCACTGGAAGAAAAGAAGAATGCCAGAGTTACTGTTTAGGACCTGTGTGGAGACCTTTAGTCTTGGACCCATTCCCACTTGTACCCAGAACTAAGGAGTGGACTCCAAGGGTCAATTTGCTCACATTCCGTGCCGCTACAGGGACTCAACAAGCTGCAATAAGTCTTTTTTTCTGAAGTTACCAGCTGACCAGTATCAAATTTAACTGGACATGACCCTTTTGGTGGATTTGGCTGAAATGAGTCTTGCCCCCTAAAAACTGACCTTGAAGTCCTTGGCGCTACTCCAGAAATGCTCACAAGCTGGGACTTAGAATAGTTTTGAACTTCCAAGAGCCCTGAAGCTTCAGCAGGACCTCACAGCAAAAGTGGGCAATTTTGAGAGGATGTCTTCAGAAACAGCTCCAGTCTTGCACTGCTGGAGGATTTGAGCTCATTAAAAAAGACCCAGGTCCCAATTTAATTCTTGGCAGAGAGGGAACTCCATCACAGTGGTAATGGAGTTTCCTCCCCGCCAAGAGTATGGTGCCCCTGCTCGCTTTAAATGTGGGCAGATCATAGTTTGACGATGGCGGGGACTAATTTGCCTCTGCTGTGGTCAAACTCCTCTAATGACCTGACAGAGTAAATGCCGCTGGATATTTGGCTACATGTCCATCTAATTGAAATGGGTGGACATACAGATGTTTTTTAATGCCGGTCACCCTCAGAAAAAACCTGGTGGTAATGGACACTGAGAAGAACTCCTATGGTGAGGGGGCATTGTTTTGTTTATTTTCAAAAAGAAAACCCCTTGTTCACAGGGCCATACGACAAAATTACAAGGCATTGACAGGAACCGCCATGATGGCAGTGCCTGTCAATGATTGAGATGTCGGCTGGTATGATGGCCATTTCATTACTTGGCCGGCAGCGACTCTGTCAGGTTGACAGAGTAATTTTCTCTGTTGCCCTGATGGAGCTTACTCATCCACCAAATTATGAATCAAGCCATAGGTCTGAAAGTAGAAATCTTGACTGGGCATGGGTGCAAATTATCTGCTCAAAAAGAGGACTTCAGCCCCTGTGAAATTTGAATTTCTCCTACTCTTGGCTTTTCCTACCAAAGCCAGCAACTGGCGCTGAACTTCATCCAGTGCCTATCGGGCTTCAATAGGAGTTCTGCAGTTACAGCTGGGAACCTTAATGGAGGATTTTTACTTCCATTTCAGAGAAGATTATATCTTTGACCAGGACAAACCTGCTTGGTGTATCTTACCCATGGTCAGTCACAGTCGGTGTGAAATCATATCTGGATCCCAGGCAACTGCAATTAGTGACTACGAATTTTCTGATTTTATTTTTCTTAGTGATTTTAGCCTTTACCACCTCATCCATCTAGTTCCTTTTATTTGAGTTTTGTGATTTGGGTTTTATTTTTCTCATTAAATGTTTCTCTGCATTTCTAAGTTGGTTATCAGATTTGTATTGTATTGTGCTTTCACTTTTAAACTTTTTTGTTACTGCTAAATTCTTTACACATTTTCCTAAATCATTACAAAATTATACCTCTAGTTCCCCTTATTGGAGTTTTGTGATTTTGGTGTTATTTTACTCATTATATTTGTTCTCTACATTTTTTAATTGGTTGTCAGATTTTTATTGTGTTGTGTGCTTTCACGTTCTAACTATTTTGTTACTGCTGAATACTTTAACCACATTCCTAAGTTAAGCCTGTCTTCTTTACCACAGCTACCAGTGGGTTGAACCCAGGTTTAAATTATTAAAACTGTGCTTCACCTTTACAGGTTTGGGGACTTATTCCTTGTGGGTGATTTCTAGCCACTCCAAGTAACAATCCACTTTCTTCCAACCTTCCGTCTAAGAGAGCAGGTTCGATGTGATCTCTAGATGGATCATTAATTGAGACAACATGATTTTTCCAAGTTTGTAGGATGTCTGGTTTTAGAACTGTAATGAAATATGAAGTGAGTAATTTAATTTCTCATGTGAATGATGTCTAAGGATGGAGAGTCAGTTTGTGTGAGGTTGTTTTGGTATGACTAGCCTGAACTGGAAGGTTGGTTAAAACAAGGAGGTTGTTTCAAGCAATGGTTCTGCCTACCGGGAGGGCTGTGAGCTTGGTTCTCACTAGTAATTTGGTCTGTCTCAGTATAGAAGTAGATTTCTTCCAGGTTAGTATCCAGACTAACTATATTGAAGTTGGCTTCAAGCTGTCTGATTTCATTCCCTGAGGGGTGTGTGGGTAATAGTGATGAGATGGGGGAGTGGGGTGAAGGGTGAGATATTTTATTGGTGGTCTAATCAGTAGAGATTGTAAGCATCATCCTAGTGTTAAAATCCTGTGTAATGGTAGAAGCTTTCAAAGGCTCTCAGGGCATCAAACACTGTGGTGAAGATTTGAAGGTTGATATTGAAGGAGTTGATAATAACCTTCCCGTTTTCATACAGGGTGATGCTAACCTACCAATATATTTTGTACAAAAAGGTATAGAATACTGTGTCTCAAGTAAGGGCCTTTCTTAGAGTTTGGCCGACCAGGTACTCAACCACAAATGTAGAGATGAAGCCTGTCCACCAAACTAAGGCTCTTCATGAGGATAGTACATAATGTTTTTGCAAGCAGAAATCTCAGACCATCTATCCTATTTAGAGAGTATTTTGTTTCCTGTTCATGACTGCCAAGAAAAGCCTTGCAGTCCTGAACCCAAAAAATATAACAAATATTGAGATACCTATTATTCACACAGGATCCAAAAAGAAATGTGTTAAAAGCGGGCAAACAGAGATATCTATCCTATATTTAAATACCCATTCTTTGCCTAAACATAAGCGTGATGTATTCCATCTTCTGGACTCAACTCAACCGGATGTCCTCTTTTTAACAGAAACGTGGCTATCACAAGAAACTACCCCTGACGTTTTGGCCGCGCTTCCCAACAACTATTATATCCTGCAGGCAAATTGCCCTACAGGAAAGATTGGTAGGGGAGTTGCTGCTATTATACGTCAGGAGCTGAAATTCACCTCATTAACCCCACTGTCTTTAACGTTAGTAGACAATATTGTTATCAAACTGGAGTCGCCCTTGGCTCCTCTAATATGTGAATTATTATATAGGCCTCCCCAGAATATGCCTCTGTACCACTACTCTCTGAGCGAACAGATAGCCCATTTTATTATGAATCATGCAAAAATATTGCTGAGTGGTGATTTTAACTATTGGGCTAACGACGCATTGAGTGGACCCCATTCTAGAGAATCGACTGATTTACTTAACAGTCTAAATTTCCATGAGCAGGTTACCTCTGCCACCCACATTAAGCGGCATTCCCTTGATCAGGTTTGAACAGCCAATCTCACATTGTCTGCACTGACAGTTTCCTCATGCATTTGGTACGACCACCATCTAATACAATTTGTCATGAGCAATATAACTATGGTCAATCCCACAGCTGTTAAAGGACTTATGGCTAGGAACTGGAACAATGTTGACAAAAATGTCTTGCTGAACACAATAATGAACACAGTCCCCGATGCCCAGAGATCTATTACCTCCAACGAGGAAGCCCTTGCAACTTGGCTAACAGCAGCCAGCAACAAACATGCACCTCTCGGGATGATAAGATATGCGAGACGCCACAAAGCCCAGCGATCGTTCTCCAGAGACTTAAAAATACAACAACTAGCCCTCTGTCAATCCGAAAGGAGATGGAGACGTAGCTTCTCCCCTGACAAAAAAGAGAGTTACACAGTCCAACTTAAACTATACAAAAAGTCGATCTCCACAGCCAAGGCCACTTATTTTTCTTAGAACATTTTAAATTCCTCCAACAGGTCAAAGGAAATATTTTCTATCATTAATGAACCATCCAACCCTGACAGAGGTACAGTAAAACCAACACCATCTCAAGCACTATGTAACTCTCTTAATACCTTTTTCATAGACAAAATCAGTGCCACCAAAACTAACATCTCTAAGTGCAATACCTTTAACACACACCCATTAACGATAGAAAATCCCTCTTCCCTTGACCAGTTTGTGGCTATAGACAGTCTCATGCTCTTGACCTCCTGTCTGAACTAAAATCTGGGCCTCCTAATGACAGTTGCCCTTATCACATCCTACGAGAAGTTTTTTCTTCTCTCCCAAGGCCTGCCCTCTCTCTGCTCAATGAGTCGCTGTTTCAGGGCTTCGTACCAAACGCCTTCAAAGTAGCGCTTATTGTTCCCCTTTTAGGGGCCGATCACCAGCCATTGACTAATCATCGCCCAATTTCTCTGCTTCCCTACCTGGCCAAGGTACTGGAATCTCACATGGCTAAATGCCTCTGTGAATTTATTGAGCAATCAGAATATCTCAACCCCATCATGCAGGATTTCGTCCAGCCCACTCTACAGTGGCAGTAATATTGACCGTGCTGGACACACTTCAAAAGGAAGCTGACAGAGGCTCTCACCAGGTCCTGGTGCTGTGGGATCTTTCTGCAGCAACTGACATGGTCGACCATTTTATCCTGATCAACCGTGTCCAGGATGCCGGCCTTCAGGGTCCAGCTCTTTGCTGGATAAGGTCGTTTCTGGAGGATTGTGTCCAGTCAGTCCGCCAAGCCCACTTCACGGCACCTAAAATGACTATAACTTGTGGAGTACCCCAGGGTTCATCATTGTCACCTTATTTGTTCAACCTATATCTCCTCCCACTGATTCGCTCGCTACAAGAAAGGAAGGTGTGCACGTACAACTATGCAGACGATCTGCAATGAATGTTTACCATCAACAACACTCCTGATTCTGTGGCTGAGTTTCAAGCTACCATGCTGTACATCTGTGATTGGATGAACAGCAAAGCACCTCTGGAGGGTCAGAGTATTTCCACTCTGCCCACTTTATATATTTTACACACTTATTCCCCTTGCTTCCTCAGCCTTGCTTCTACCGAGGCAGAAAATGGTTGCCAACAGTTCCTGCTTTCGAATGTAGACAGACACTCGACAGCCAATTAGCATCATGAGTGATGTAATATGTGACATCATCAGCAGTGCATTGCGGGGGCACGAGTTACAGTTAGCTGAACTAACTATAACGGGGGAATTTCTAAGGTTTTGTACGAGGGAAATGTCCAGCTAACTATAACGCCCCTGAAACCTATGGTTTCTTCAGTGAATTTCTAAGGTTTTTTAAATGCCAATTCCTAACTATAACGCCCCTGAAACCTTTGTTTTTTCAGTGAATATATATATATATTCACTGAAATAACCATAGGTTTCAGGCACGTTATAGTTAGAAATTAGCATTTAAAAAAACATAGAAACTAACTGAAAAAACCATAGGTTTCAGGAACGTTATAGTTAGTTGGACATTTCACTCGTTCAAAACCATAGAAATTCCCCCGTTATAGTTAGTTCAGCTAACTATAACTCGCGCCCCCGCAATGCACTGCTGATGACGTCACATATTACATTATTCATGACATGGTCAGTGACATCACTGATGACATCACTGATGACATCTCAAATGACATCACTGATAACATCACTGATGACATCATCCAGTGACTGTGTGTTTCTGTAAAGTTTAATTTTGTTTTATATAAATGCCAACCTGTTTTGAGGAATGAGTGGGCGTATAAGTGTCTGTATGGAGGATTTAGTAGGTACGTGACTGACTGTATAAGTGAGTGATTAAATGTGTCTTACTGAATGCATGGGTTAGTGACTAAACTGTGTGAAAGTCTGTATCAGTCTGTCTGTTGTGTAAGCTGCTGCATGGGTTTGTGAGTAGCTGTATGAGTGTCTATATGGATTATTGATTGCTTGCCTGAGTATTTGTATGGCTGCCTGAGTGTGTGTGTGGGTGGGTGGGAGGTGTGTGACTCTGTGCATAGATGTGTGAGTGGTTGATTCACTGAGTGTATGGGTTCAAGAGTGCATGAGGAAACAGCTGTATGGGTAGATGCGTGTATGTATGGGTGTGTTGGTGAGTGAATGGATGTCTCAGTGGTACATGTGCAAGTAACTACATATGTAAAAGGCAGTATATGTGAGTGATGGTGTATATAAATAACTATATGTGAGAGTCAGTAATTGTGAGAGTGGCTGCATGGATGAGTGTGTATTTGCATCAGTGATTCTATAAGAGAGTAATTATGTGTTAGTATCTGTATGAATAAGTGATATTGTGTCTGTATAACTGTATAGGTGAGTAAATGGAAGTATGATTGATTGTTTGCATGACTGACTAAGTGTGTGAGTAACTCTCAATATGTGGCAGTGTTTGTGTGTCTGTATAGGTGTATGAGTGCATATGATAGTGTTGTATTGATGAGTGACTGCATGTATGAGTGACTGTATGGATGAATGATTGGGTGTGTGTGTAGGCCTAGGAATCAGTCAGTGCCTATTTAGTAACTGGTATTGATGTGTCTATTTTTTCAAAAATGGTAGTCGGTATTTTAAAGTGGGTGTATCAAAGGTTATATTCAGGTGTGAGGAGGTGCATCAGATTTTCATGTGGATGATGTCATCAGTGATGTAATTTGAGCTGTCACTGACCATGTCATGAATGATGTGACGTCATCAGCAGTCCATTGCGGGGGCGCGAGTTATAGTTAGCTGAACTAACTATAACGCTGGAATTTCTATGGTTTTGTATGAGTGAAATGTCCAACTAACTATAACGTTCCTGGAACCTATGGTTTTTTCAGTTAATTTCTATGGTTTTTTAAATGCTAATTTCTAACTATAACATGCCTGAAAACTATGTTTTTTTTCAGTGAATTTCAATGGTTTTTTAAAATGCTAATTTCTAATTATAATGTGCCTGAAACCTATGGTTTTTCCAGTGAATTTCAAAAGTTTTTTAAATGAAAATTTGTAAGTCTAATGTACCTCAATCCTATGTTTTTTTTACTTGAGATATATATATATATATATATATTTATAAATATATATATATATTTATATATACATATATATATATATTTTTAAAATGAATAATTTTTAGTTAGGAAAACTATATTCATTCTTTTTAAAACAAATATATTTGGGGCGTGGCCAAGATGGCGGGGTGAGCGGATGCTTCCTCCCGTAGCTCCTCCGGCCCGGCCAAGCTTGAGCCCTTTTCTTATGCTTTTCTCCCCCCGCTGAGGCTCAGCGTGGAAGAGGAGCGTGGCGGAGCACCTGGTGCGCACGTTGTTGCCGTTTTGGTTCTGATCGCCTCGGGGGAAGCCCCCAAAAAGTCCGATCGAGCTCGAGGAGCGAAGGAGGGCCTGAGAGGCGGAGCGCATCGGAGTGCTGTCCGGGCGCCTCGGTTGGGCCTGGTGCTGAAAGTTGCGATCTGGAGGAAATCTGGCCCGTCGCTCGACGGAGGGTGAAGGAGCCCTGCGGGAGGGGACCCGACGGTGCGGAAGACTTCGGACGGGTGCTTTGGCACTCAGACCTGTGTCGGCGACACTTCGCGCTGTGTAGGCCCCTGTCCCTTGGCCGACGTACGGCGGACTCTCTGTTGGGGTCGGACCATCTGGGCCCCTGCGTGTGACGGACTGAAACCGGCGGTGGAACCCATTTGATTGCTGTGCTTTTTGGGGGCCCCGGTGGTGTCGCCGGGCCTGGTCGCTCTGCCCTGCCTCGCCCTGCCGCCATCTTGTCCCCGTGGGATCAGTGGTGTTGGCCTTCACCGGAGCCCTTGCTGGTGGATGTATGTGACCGCCGCTGCTGCCGGGCTGACTTTTTGGGGGATGTGCTGATGAGGAGCCCCCCACTGTAGCTTCCATTCCTGTCTCGGATGGGCACCCGCGGCTGGCGGTGACCGGGCTGGACCGCCATCTTGTCACCTGTGACGCAGCGACCCTGCTTGTGGGGGGACACCCACGTCGAGTGCTTGCCAGCAGCTGGGCGTCCCTGGGGCGGCTGGACCAGTGCCCGACCGCAGTGCTTGCGATGTCTGGAAGAGGAGGCTCGAAGAAGGGGGACCGCACCCTGCCGGACATGCTTGGCAGGGCCCAGCAACTGCGGGACAGAACGCAGCCTTCGCCGGGGACCTCCCGGGCCTCGGCGGACGTGACTGGGGGGGAGCCACCCGTCACGAGGACCTTTATGGAGGAACTGTTTAGCTCCCTCAGGGAGGACTTCCAGACACTGAAGCGGGAGGTGGCCAGCGAGGTCCGGGAAGTGCGCAGGGAAGTGGAGGGCCTTGGCGAGCGCGTTGAAACGGTGGAGACGGAGGCCCAACACCAGGAGGAGGAGATAGTCCATCTTCAACAGGACGTTCTCCGCCTCCGGGAGCAGTGTGTTGAGCTCCAGGCCCACTCTGAGGACCTTGAGAACAGATCACGGAGGAACAACATTCGAGTGCGTGGTGTGCCGACTGCAGACGAGGGGTCCGATCTGGGGAGCTACCTGCTGGACCTGTTCCGAGAGATGCTGGGGGAAGCTGCGGACTTCCCATTAGCATTGATAGGGCACATAGGGTTGGCCGGCAGCGCCAGTCATCGGCACCTCCACCGGACATTCTGGCCTTCCTGCCCGATTTCCCATTGAAGGAACGCATCATGACTGAGGCCCGCAGGAAACAGCCCCTGACTTTCCGGGAGCGGCCGGTGGCGCTTTACCAGGACCTCTCCGCCATCACGCTGCAGAAACGCAGGTCCTTCAGGATTGCCACTGACTTTTTGCGCGAACACGAGACGCCGTACTCTTGGGGTCATCCCTTCCGCCTGATCTTCCGATGGAACGGGGTGCTACACCAGCTACGCTCCTTGCAGGACATTTGTGGAGTCCTGGGGCTTACAGCGGCGGAGGAGGAAGGAGCTACACCGTCGTGGAGGGCCTCGGAGAGACGGAGCCGGCGGAGGTCAGCGAGGCGACGATCAGCGGCCAGCGCAGGGCGTCCTGATTCCCCTACCATCAGGGCGGACATGGCCGACGCTTTGAGGGCGGCGGCCAGGGACTCGGCCGGCTCCACCGGCGTGGCCTTGACGGCCTAACACTCACTCCGGGGGGAGATGCCTTTAGCTTCTTCAAATGATGGGTTCGGGGCGGGGGGGGTCGGGGGGGAGCGGCTGGAGGTGAGTGGCTGGACGTCCACTTCGTTTTTTTCTACGGACTTGCCCGTTTTGGGGCTTGACTGGGACAATGGGGTGTTTGAGTTTGCGTTTGGCTAGTTGCCAGGGTTGTGTTTTGGGTGGGTGTAGGGGTTGTTCTGGGGTTGGGGAGGTCCCGTCCGACGTTGTCCATGCCCACGCTTGGTCTGTTATGGCTTGTCCTGCGCGGCTGCCCCGCACGCCCCACCCGCTGAGCCCCTGCCCATTGCACGGCGCTCCCGATCCCCGAGAGGAATGTCGGCCCTAAAGGTAGTGACCCTTAATGTTCAGGGTCTGAACAACCCCGTGAAGCGCAGAGCGATCTTATCTTTGCTGGAGGGGACGCAGGCGGACATTTGCCTTTTACAGGAGACCCACTTATTGTCCCGGGATTGCCATAGGCTGCGCTCTGCTAAGTTCCCTACCCAGTTCTTCTCCTCGGCAGCGAACAAGACGGCGGGGGTAGCCATTCTTCTAGCGAGCTCCTTTAGGGGGGAGGTTTTGTATAAGTGTGCTGAACAGAAGGGGAGGCTTCTTGCGTATCGCATGCGCTTAGGAGGCATAGCGTTTACGGTTGGCTCCGTTTATAGCCCAAACGACCACCAAGAGCGTTTCCTAGACTCCGTGTTGGTGGATGTCACTGCTTCCCCCGACCGCCACGTCATTCTGGGGGGAGACCTTAATATTGTCTTCGATTCTGTGATGGACAGATCGGCGCAGCGCTTTCCGCAGACGGGGGAACTGTCCCAGGCTGTGAAGGCCCGGATTGCGGAAATGGACTTACACGACCTTTGGCGTTCCATGCACCCCACGGATAGGGACTACTCTTACTTTTCACACGCACACCGAACCTACTCACGGCTGGACTACCTTCTGGTGAGTGGACCGATGCATGCCGCTGCCACGGCGGCGGACATCGGGGTCCTGACCTTGTCTGACCATTCACCAGTCACCGGCGTTTTCCAGTGGCCGGCGGCCTCCCCCTCTCGGGGGGTGTGGCGCCTCCGGGATACCCTTTTACACAAAAAGTCTGTAGTGCAGCGCATTGGGGAGGTCATACAGGACTACCTAAGTCACAATAGCAACGCCGACACTTCGCAGGCGACACAGTGGGCGGCATTGAAGGCAGTCCTCCGGGGGGAATTTATCTCTATCTCCGCAGCCGGAAATAGGGAGCGGCAACGGAAGAGGGACGAGCTGACCGTTCAGGTCCGGGAGCTTGAGCAGGTCCACCGCCGTACGGGGGCGCCAAGGATGTGGAAGCAGTTGAAGGCTGCGAGGAAGCTCCTGTCGGCATTGGATCTTGATAGGGCGGAGTATGCCGCCTTGCGCTTGAAACACGCCTTCTACACTGGGGGGGACAAATGTGGCAAGCTCCTAGCACACCGGCTCCGGGTCACGCAGCAGCGTGGCGTCATGAGGGAACTGGCGGGCACGGACGGGGTGGTCGTCTCCGGGGACGCAGAGGTAGCGGAATCTTTCCGCGGCTTCTACGAGGCGCTGTATGCGGAGGACCCCTCCTCGCCACAGGACGCCGAAGGCTATTTGGAGTCGGTGACCCTTCCGGTGCTGGATCCGGCTCAGGCGGACCACCTGGAGCGGGATATCCATGTTGAGGAGGTGATTTCCGCTATCGCGCGGCTGAAGCATGGTAAGGCCCCGGGCCCGGACGGGTACACGTCTTTGTTTTTTAAGACTATTTGCACGGCTGTGGCCCCTGTCCTTACTCGGCTATTTAATTCCTTTTCCGAACCGGGAGCCATCCCACCGGATCTCCTGAGGGCGACGGTCGCGGTAATTCCGAAACCTGGGAAGGACCGGGCCCTCTGCGGTTCGTATCGACCCATCTCGCTCTTAAATGTCGACCTCAAGTTGTATACAGGGATTCTAGCGTCCAGGCTGGGTCCACACCTCCCCGGATTGGTGGAGGCGGACCAGGCTGGCTTTGTACCCGGCAGACAGACGGTTGACAATACCAAGCGGGTGGCGCATGTTCTGGAGAAGGCCTCGCGGATCCCGGGGGAGCGGATGTTGCTGTCCGTCGACGCGGAGAAGGCCTTCGACAGAGTTCACTGGCCGTATCTCGAGCTGGTTCTCAAGAAATTGGGAATCGGGGATAAGTTCCGCACCATGGTATTCAACTGTTATAAGCATCCTTCAGCCTCGGTGCGGGTCAACGGGTGTAGCTCCGGTGGATTTGCCATCGAACGCGGCACAAGGCAGGGCTGCCCCCTCTCGCCGCTCTTGTTTGCCCTCTACATGGAGCCGTTTGCTCAGAGGGTTCGCGATAACCCGGATGCGGTTGGGGTCCGGATGGGCCAGTATGTCCACACTGTCAGTCTCTACGCGGACGATGTCCTGTTGACCTTGGACGACCCTGGGAGGTCGCTGCCTGCTTGCCTCCAGGAACTAGACGCCTTTGCCTGTGTGGCCGGCTTCAAAATGAATATGAGCAAGTTGGTGGCGTTAGACGTGTCCCTGGCTGCGGACACCAGGAGGGACCTTCAGCGACTCTTCCCCATGCAGTGGTCCTCCTCCACGGTGCCATACCTGGGGATTCTGCTGGCGCCCACATTACCGGAGATGGTCACGGCTAACTATGCCTCCCTCAGCAGGAAGATCAAGGAGGAGCTTGGTCGCTGGAGCAAAGGTCTACTGTCCTGGCTGGGGCGAATCGCGGCGGTTAAGATGACGGTGTTGCCCCAGATACTGTATCTTTTCCGGGCCCTCCCTCTCCAGCCCCCGGTGGGCTGGATACGACAAATGCAGGCTGACATCTCCCGCTTTGTCTGGCAGGGCCGCAAGCCACGAATGAAGAGGGTCCTCTCCACGCTTGCTCCGGAGGCGGGGGGCCTTGGTATTCCGGACCTCCGTAAGTACTTTCAGGCGGCACAGCTGTGATATTTGGTGGAGTGGAGCAGGTGGGAGCCCGACAAACACTGGCTCTTTCAAGACCAGGCAGTGGCGGGCCGCACTTTACAAGAGGTTCCATTCTTGCGCCGCGCGCACCGCCCCCCTAACCTTTACGCTTCTTTTATTACGCGGGTCCCCCTGCGGGTGTGGGACGCAGTCTGTGAGGCTCGGGGCCTCACCACCTTCCCTTCGCCGTTCACACCCATAGCGGGCAACCCGGACTTCTCCCCAGGGATGGAGCCGGGAGTTTTCTCCCATTGGATGCAGGCGGGCTGCAGGGCGCTCTTCCAGATCTATGGCCCGGAGGGAGTGATTCCGTTTCAGCAACTCCGCCGGGAGTTCGGCCTGACGGAGCTGGACAGATTGCGCTACATGCAGGTTCGGCATTGGGCCCTCCAGCCCCAGGTGCGTGACACCGCTGCTCGTCAAATTACACCGTATGAGAGGTGGCTGGCTACCCGGACCTCCGACGCTAAGCTAATTACCGATCTGTACAAGTACCTACAACCCCCGCCGTTTCACTATTACAACCCGGGGAGGGAGCGCTGGCACAGGGAATTGGGTAGGACACTCAGCCACAAGGAATGGGACAAAATTGCGTATCGGGCGCGGCACTCTGCATATCACACGGGCCTTACGGAGACCTTCACTAAGGTGTCCACTTATTGGTATTACACCCCGGAGCGACTGTATGAAATGCATAAATACACTGACAAGGGGTGCTGGCGGGGCTGCGGGCAGGAGGGTACCCTCTCACACATTCTTTGGGATTGCCCCGTGCTGACCGCTTACTGGAAGGAAGTTTTGGACGAGGTGGATAAGCACTTTGAGATAGAGCTGCCGCGCTTCCCGGCGTATGTTCTGCTGGGCCTCCCCAATGACCTAATGTACCCACTGAAGTCCCGCAGGGGTAGGCAGATCGCGATTGCGCTGGGGTCTGCGGTCCAGAACATCCTTATCCACTGGCGCACCAACACTGTCCCCTCCATCACGGGTTGGTTGCATAGGCTTTGGCATGTGCTGGGAATGGAGAAGTTGTCGCTCACGGTGGCGGGGGAAATAGACCAATTTGAAGAGCTGTGGCAACCCTTTCTAGCGCTGCTGTCCACCGAATTCCGGGAGCTCACCTGTCCTAGGTATCTTAGGCTTCTCAGGCTGACGCCGCCGGTGATCCCGGCGGACTAGATCACATGTGAGACAGGGGCCTCCGGGGGGGGGGGTGCGGGGCTTCTTGGTGAGGACTAATCTGACGCGGGACCATAGGACGGGGGGGGTGGGGTATTGTTTTTTCTTCCTTCCTTTCTTTACTGGGGGGATGGGGGATGGGAGGGGTGGATTGTGCTTTGTCGAGTTGCTGCTGGCTTTCATTGCTCAGATTTGGGGTGTTGGATATGCACGCAGGGATTCCACAGTTTGCGTTTCTAGCCTTTCATTTACTGTGCCTTTCCCCTGGCCCATCGAGCTATCCATCGCCAACCCTCTTGAGTTGCACCTTTTTTCTTTGATTGTATTAAATGTACCTTAACCTCCTACCCCCCTCCCCCATGGTTTGTTTTGTTTCAATAAAAACGTTTTAAACATAAAAAACAAATATATTATACAGAAGTCGCACACCCTTTGCGCACCCTACACGATGGCTGCGCGCATTCCGGTAGCCATTTTGAAAAGTCGCGCTGGGGTCGCTACTTCAGCGTAATTTGTAAAGAATTAAATATCTTTAAATTAATTATAAATAAAAGTTTTCCTTTAAGTGTTTGTCTAAATTTATTAATAAAAGAATTTTTAAAGTATTATTTTCAATATAATTTCGATTAAAAATTATTTGATTATTATTGGATTCGGAGGTTAGGAGGGATGACCATTTTGCTCGATCTGTTTTGCAAGATTTTTTGGTCTAGTCAGGTGAACACCCTCCTCCGGGTGAGGTATGGCTTGAGGATTCTATTAAAAAAGTGAGGAATAAACAGGCAGAAGTATCCATCAGAAGAGCAAGTTATGTACCTTCGGTAATGCTTTTTCTGGTGGATACTGTATCTGCCTGTGGATTCCTCACTGTCCCACCCACCTCCCCGTTGTCCACCTGTTTTTACCAAAAAGATGCTTTTACTGTTTGGCATGAATGTTTTTAATATGTCTTAATCATGCTTATGTTTTAATAGTGAGAAATGCTTGATCTGTTGCTATTTCTTTATGCCTTTATTGGTTATGCATTTATATATATATATATATATATATATATATATATATATATATATATATATATATATCAATGCTCCAACTTCCTCCTGTCGCAAAGGAAATAGGCACTCACGGGAGACGCTTGGAAGATGTTTTATTCCGGTATAACAAACAGACGCGTTTCGGCGAATTGCCTTCCTCGGTGTTTGCTCGCACACCGGGAGGTCGCCATTTTAAATGCATGCATGGGCTGTCATAGCGATAAATCAACATAGAAAGCGGACTTGCACATTCAACAAATAAGCGTCCGCCATTGCTAAATTTGCAATAGTAACTTGTTCAGATAGTGAATACATGGCAAATCACAAATCCATCATTCTTAATGCCAATCTGAGTTATAAAACAGAACTGAAAACAAGTTATTTCCTATGTACACATTTGCACGCACTATGGCTATTTAACACAATTTACGCCATGTATTGGCTGCGGCATCCAGGTAACATCGCTACAAGCGGATTAATACATTGCTCCGAAAAAACCGCCATAAATAAACAGACAAGCCTACAGTTGTGGATCATTCCTTCGAACATGTTCATATTACATGACGGTACCTCACAACTTGAAGGCTCTGGGTCTCAATTCCGTATGGAAAACAAACACTCGGGCCACCCACGCGTTCTATCTAATGCGTGGCTTATAATATGTGCCACGATTTGGCCATGTATTGGCTTGTAGCACTTCCCCTACACTAAATAAGTGTATAGTATGCCTATGCTACAAGCCAATACATGGCCAAATCGTGGCACATATTATAAGCCACGCATTAGACAGAACGCGTGGGTGGCCCGAGTGTTTATTTTCCATACGGAATTGAGACCCAGAGCATTCAAGTTGTGAGGTACCGTCATGTAATATGAACATGTTCGAAGGAATGATCCACAACTGTAGGCTTGTCTGTTTATTTATGGCGGTTTTTTCGGAGCAATGTATTAATCCGCTTGTAGCGATGTTACCTTGATGCCGCAGCCAATACATGGCGTAAATTGTGTTAAATAGCCATAGTGCGTGCAAATGTGTACATAGGAAATAACTTGTTTTCAGTTCTGTTTTATAACTCAGATTGGCATTAAGAATGATGGATTTGTGATTTGCCATGTATTCACTATCTGAACAAGTTACTATTGCAAATTTAGCAATGGCGGACGCTTATTTGTTGAATGTGCAAGTCCGCTTTCTATGTTGATTTATCGCTATGACAGCCCATGCATGCATTTAAAATGGCGACCTCCCGGTGTGCAAGCAAACACCGAGGAAGGCAATTCGCCGAAACGCGTCTGTTTGTTATACCGGAATAAAACATCTTCCAAGCGTCTCCCGTGAGTGCCTATTTCCTTTGCGACAGGAGGAAGTTGGAGCGTTGATTATTTGTGGAGTGCATCGCCACATTGAGGGCACCCACCCGTGAGTGAATTCCTGATTTGAAAGGGTGCATTCGGAGTCACAGGTATTTCAAATAGGCAGTAGTTTAAACTATGCATATTACTGGCGGGTTGGTTACATAATATTGCCGGCTTTGGGCGTACCGGCACTTTGCACCAACTGACAACGTGCTCGGCCTCCTAACGACCCGCTTTAGGAACTGAATATATATATATATATTTTTTTTAGTATACTATGTATACTTGTGAAAATGTGTCGGTCCACCTGTTTACCTCGGTGGCATGGAAAAAATAAGTGGAACTGACGTCAGCACGCTGACGAGGTCCTCTTATGGCTCCTATGACGTCAAACAGTGTCGCGAGCGGAGCTGTGATATTATGACATTGTCATCGATGTGGCTGAGCTAGGGAAGAATTTCCGCGGAATGCTGGCACAGGGGATATTCACCTAAGTGTTCAGGCTAGTCCTTTGGGAGCAACTGTTTATGTTGCCACTCCAGAAACCGAAACCAGTGATCCGAGGGCAGAGGCCCTGCAGATGGCACATGAGGTGGGAAGCCCAGTCATGTGCACCGACGGGGCAGCGAAGTGACAAGCACCACTACCCACAGAAAAGGTAACAAGGGCACTGAATAACACAGGATCTTCTCTTTGTATCTGGCAGGAACAACAAGGTTAAAATTCCCTAGTTCCAAAATGTTGAATTAGTGCTACAACGGTCTTCAAGGGGACCTACGATGGATGCCGCTTCGGCCTTCCATACACTGGAGGCGGCACATGGGTCACACGGTACGGTCATACTAAGGTGGGACGCACACTCGTTGACCCCTCATGACACTGCTCCACACTTCGGGGACAACGCTTTCCATTAGCTGTGTTTTCTGATGACGTGTCGCGCCAGCCCCGTTTAACTGCAGAACCCCTTTAGATCCAAACAGACTCTTCCATTCTCTCACCGGAAGTGAAACCAGGCCACGCGGACACTTTCATAAAACAACAGCCGGGAATGCACTTTTCAGTAAAAAAAACACATTCGTTCCTCCTAATTTATCAAATAAATGACTCACTGAAGAACAGGGACCAGCTTCGATCTGTAAATAGCGGTTACAACGACCTTTTTACTTCGCGATACCATTACAACGCATGCATTACCACGCATGCGTTGTACATCGCAAAGTCATTACTAGGCATTTTTTTAGAACTCATGGTCATTTACCATGCATGCTTTTACAACAAATTTTGTTGTAAAGGTATGTATGGTAAATGACCATGAGGTAAAAAATAATGTAGACGATCCACGTCGTTGTAAGGAAACAGAGGCTGGTCCGTTTCCTCACAACGACGTGCACCGCTCCTCAGAGATGACATGAAGCAGGAACCACAAGGAGAGAGGAGCCACGAGGAGTGAGAGGTAAGGGGGATTGTGCATGGAGTGGTGGTTACTTTTCTAGGGTTTAGGGTATTGCAGTGGTGTTTGGGTAGTGTAGGGTGTCGTGCTGGGGGTGGTGTTTAAGGGTTTAGGGCAGTGCAGTGGTGTTCGGGCAGTGTAGGGGGTTGTGCTGGGGGTGGTGTTTCAGGGTTTAGGGCAGTGCAGTGGTGTTCGGGCAGTGTAGGGGGTCGTGCTGGGAGTGGTGTTTCAGGGTTTAGGGCAGAGCAGTGTTGTTCGGGCAGAGTAGGGGGTCGTGCTGGGGGAGGTGTTTCAGGGTTTAGGGCAGTGCAGTGGTGTTCGGGCAGTGTAGGGGGTCGTGCTAGGGTGGTGTTTCAGGGTTTAGGGCAGTGCAGTGGTGTTCGGGCAGTGTAGGGGGTCGTGCTGGGGTGGTGTTTCAGGATTTAGGGCAGTGCAGTGGTGTTCGGGCAGTGTAGAGGGTCGTGCTGGGGGTGGTGTTTTAGGGTTTAGGGCAGTGCAGTGGTGTTCGGGCAGTGTATAGTGTCATGCTGGGGGTGGTGTTTCAGGGTTTAGGACAGTGCAGTGGTGTTCGGGCAGTGTAGGGGGTCATACTGGGGCTGGGGTTTCAGGGTTTAGGGCAGAGCAGTGGTGTTCGGGCAGTGTAGGGGGTCATGCTGGGAGTGGTGTTTCAGGGTTTAGGGCAGAGCAGTGGTGTTCGGGCAGAGTAGGGGGTCGTGCTGGGGGTGGTGTTTCAGGGTTTAGGGCAGTGCAGTGGTGTTCGGGCAGTGTAGGGGTCGTGCTGGGGTGGTGTTTCAGTGTTTAGGTCAGTGCAGTGGTGTTCAGGCAGTGTAGGGGGTCATGCTGGGGGTGGTGTTTCAGGGTTTAGGGCAGTGCAGTGGTGTTCGGGCAGTGTGTAGTGTCGTGCTGGGGGTGGTGTTTCAGGGTTTAGGACAGTGCAGTGGTGTTCGGGCAGTGTAGGGGTCGTGCTGGGGTGGTGTTTCAATGTTTAGGGCAGTGCAGTGGTGTTCGGGCAGTGTAGGGGGTCGTGCTGGGAGTGGTGTTTCAGAGTTTAGGGCAGTGCAGTGGTGTTCGGGCAGTGTAGGGGGTCGTGCTGGTGGTGGTGTTTCAGGGTTTAGGGCAGTGCAGTGGTGTTCGGGCAGTGTCGGGGTCGTACTGGGGCTGGTGTGTCAGGGTTTAGGGCAGAGCAGTGGTGTTCGGGCAGTGTAGGGGGTCGTGCTGGGAGTGGTGTTTTAGGGTTTAGGGCAGAGCAGTGTTGTTCGGGCAGAGTAGGGGGTCGTGCTGGGTATGGTGTTTCAGGTTATAGGGCAGTGCAGTGGTGTTCGGGCAGTGTTGGGGGTCGTGCAGGGGGTGGTGTTTCAGGGTTTAGGGTAGTGGTGTTCGGGCAGTGTAGGGGGTCTTGCTGGGGCTGGTGTTTCAGGATTTAGGACAGTGCAGTGGTGTTCGGGCAGTGTAGGGGGTCTTGCAGGGTGTGGTGTTTCAGGGTTTAGGGCAGTGGTGTTCGGGCAGTGTGGGGGGTCTTGCTGGGGCGGGCATTTCAGGGTTTAGGAAAGTGCAGTGGTGTTCGGGCAGTGCAGGGGGTCATGCTGGGGGTCATGCTGGGTTTGGTGTTTCAGGGTTTAGGGCAGTACAGTGTTGTTCAGACAGTGTAGGGGTTGTGCTGGGGCTGGTGATTCAGGGTTTAGGGCAGAGCAGTGGTGTTCGGACAGTGTAGGGGGTCGTGCAGAGTGTGGTGTTTCAGGGTTTAGGGCAGAGCAGTGGTGTTCGGGCAGAGTAGGGGGTCGTGCTGGGGGTGGTGTTTCAGGGTTTAGGGTAGAGCAGTGGTGTTCGGGCAGTGTAAGGGGTCATGCTGGGGGTGGTGTTTCAGGGTATAGGGCAGTGCACTGGTGTTCGGACAGTGTAGGGGGTCATGCAGGGGTGGTGTTTCAGGGTTTTGGGCAGGGCAGTGGTGTTCGGGCAGTGTAGGGGGTCATGCTGGGGGTAGTGTTTTAGGGTTTAGGGCAGTGCAGTGGTGTTCGTGCAGTGTAGGGGGTCGTGCTGGGGTAGTGTTTTAGTGTTTAGGGAAGTGCAGTGGTGTTCGTGCAGTGTAGGGGGTCGTGCTGGGTAGTGTTTCAGGGTTTAGGGCAGTGCAGTGGTGTTTGTGTAGTGGGCAGCGCATGCACTGTGTCGCTAGGCGAGACCTAAAAAGCATTGCACCAAGATGGCTGCCAACACTTCCTGTATTGAAGTGTTGGCAGCCAATTAGAGCCAAGCTTGTGCTTGTGTAGTTAGGTCCCGCCCAGATATATGAAGGTTTTATTCCTTTAATATCTCTAAAACTACTGAACGGATTTACACCATTTAAAAAAAGGGCGCTTTCTGGACCAAGCACTACCTTTTTGCCAAATTTGGTGTAATTCCGTTCAGCAGTTTTGGCTGTAACCGTGTCTAAAGTTTCCTATGGGAAAAATGATTTTTCGACCTCTATTTTTTTAATTTCCCAGGAACTACTGAACGGATTTACACCATTTGAAAAAAGGTCTCTTTCTGAACCAAGGGCTACCTTCTTGCTAAATTTGGTGTAATTCCGTTCTGCATTTCGGGCTGTAGTCGTGTCTAAAATTTCCTATGAGAATTAACATTGAGAAAACATGTTTTTTTCTCGGCCCCCGCTTGGCAAATCACCCCGAAACATTCAGGATAGGAACTGACCGGAGCGGGACCAATGTTTTGAAAATTCTGCGAAGATTCGTCAACCAGCGACAAAGCTATTGGGAAAAGAAAAAACGCTTTTTGAATAGAAACAAGGTCCTAACTATAACTTTCTACTGGCGACCGCCAGTAGATAATATACACATATATGACAAAAATATATGCCTGGCAGGAGCGCCACAGTGCTCTGAGTAGACAGTGTGAAAACACTGCCACATATAAAGAAAAAGTACCTTTACCACATAAAAAAACCTACTTAATATGTTAATATTCCACCTTTTTCATCTCTAAACCTCATGTAAGCTCACCGGTGCTCAGGCCTAGATTTACTAAGCCTTTGCATAATCCTTCCATCACGTAAGGCAAAGCAGGGTAAAGCCAAGGCTTATTTGTGGATCATAAAGCCTTGCAAGGCCTGATTTGCATGGCGTTGAGTGACTTTGTAAAGAAATGTTGTATTACAGTTCTTAGTGGTATGCATTTCATAGATGGAGGATGGGTGCTCTTGTGCATCCACCCATGGACTTCATGCAATTACAGATTTTGTAAGGTTTGTAAAGCTGGAATTGCATGCGATCAGTACTCCTTCCACAGAGAAACGTAGCAGGTGAAATATGTGTACTTCTTACCACTTCCTCCTTCTTAACATGATGCCTTCTGCATTCTGCATCATGCATAGAATGAGAAATAGTCCTCTTTGTACTCTTTTGTTCAGAAAGGTATCCCTTCCTGTTCAAAGGATGGTCATCATTTGAGTAAAGGGCTTGACCCCAGAAGCTTTGTTAATAAACCTGATATTCGAAGCTGATCTGCCACAGTTAACAGGGCAGGTTGTCTAAGAATACCTTTGACTATATTGAGTAACATACTAAGATCACCTGAGAGGACTTGTGAGACAGGGAAGGTCTGAGATGTTTTCCTTTGAAGGGTATGAGATGGAAAATATGTAATTGACTTATTTCTTATAGGCTGTACAAGGAGTGCTGCAGGGTTCTGCACACGCCTCATTCCAGAACAGAGTTCCATTGCACACACTTGGGTTCAATGCTAGCAATAAGAATCATTGTGTGACAGTAGAATTCAATACTTTAAATGTGCCGATCACAATATCAGTGTCTCTGAGCCCACCACATCTATAATATGTTGCATTAATCAAGTTGCATCTTTACATATGTGCATACCAGCAAACACTTGCTTCTTCCATCTTGGCATTTCTGTGTACAGCCTCGCATTCTCTCCATCCATGGCCATGCTGGTCTCAACATCAGCTCCAGCAACTTCCTGCAGCAAGGCCGGACTGGCTGAACCTTGAATCCAGCATTTTCCCGGGAGGCTAGAAGGGCAGGGAGGCGGTTTTGTTACTGGGGTCCAGTTTTATGACCGGGGAGCAATGTTAAAAGCACCCACAGCAGAGTTTCTTGTATATCCAGCAGTATTCATGCAACAATAAAAGTGTCTAGATACCTCTGATGATTAATATACCTGCTGGCGAGAGTTTTTGTCTAGTGCCAGTTTTGACTCATCTAAGTAAGTGCAGGGGGCGTGCACCATGCAGCACACAGAACAGTATTTTTGTGCATAGCTCAGTGGGTTTATACTTTTGTCACAGAGATCCTTTTGTTACAGTGCAGTTCATAAATTACAATCGTAGTTTAGCACAGTGAACAATGAACTGCCATCAAAGAGCTGCACGTAGACTGCATGGTACAGGTTAGAAAGTTATGTTTTCCCCAGTCTTTCATCATCCGAATATTGATAAAAAGGGCTTGTTTGGGTAGAAATAAATTAGTATTAGTAAAGCCAACCCTATCCACTGCATTACTTTCTGAATCCTGAGTTTGTGCATCTCCAGACCAGAGACTCTTAAAAAATGCCTCTCAGTATGGTTGAAATGTGAATCCTACACCTTGTTGCAGCTTTGTGCTAGGTAACATTTTCTATACACCTATTTACACATGTATGATTTATTGTTTCTGAGTTTGTGATGTAAAGTAAACTGACACCCTACACTGGTACGAGAGGTGCTATAACACAAATGAAATACACTCCAGAGAAGAGATATGGAGCGGCACTGTTGCAGGGTTATAGTGAGGGAATCATTGAGGTGTCCCAGAAATACTGTTTTATCCTAGTGCACTGTAAGGTCAGCATTTACAGTGCGTTAAAAGCTTATACAATTAAATATATGATGAAAAATGTGTTGTAGAATGCAACATTTTTACCCATATTTTCGTAGGGTGATGGCCACCCCAAACTCCCTTGTAGTGGTCAGGCCACTCGCTCACGATGCACCTTACCGTGGCTGATTTGACAAACTGTGCCAGGGCTGCTTTGGGTTTCCATCCGGGCTCTGCCTTGCAGAGATTGGAACCCATAACAATGGATGTGAATCTGGCCTCTGTGATCCAAAACTGGTTATACTTAGTTCTCTCTGGACCTTTCACCTGGTCATGACAGGATTGATAAAACACGAGGCAAGATTTAGAGGAGGAAGAATGCTAGTGAATAATCTTCTGAAAGCCGTGATAACTTAATGTAACCCTTAGGAGTAATGTCTTCAGAGGTTTCTGGACAGAGGAATTACCATCACGACGCTACAACCAGAAAGTATTTTAATATTTTTTATATTTAAAAAAATATATATATATATACATACACATATATACAATGAAGATAAACTCGGTCCAAATAATGCTGTGGCACACTCTTCTGTTTGGCCAGCATAATTTGGAGGATCAATTCCAATAAAAACGATGTTTTAGATAAAGGCACGCGGCACTCAAAAAGCCAAAATGATCTGAATTTATTAATCCATCAAAAAGAGCTTGAGATGCTGAACAAGATTAAGTATTAATAATATAACAGGAATTAGCATATGTCCTTGGTTGCATACTCAAAGCCCAGAAGGCCAATGAGGCAACAATTAGTCAAATAGTCTCTCAAATAGTCAAATGCATCCCAAAAAACGAAAACATACATTTTCTCCCATTGGCCAAACAAAATTTACATATTTGGCAAAAATCACGAGTACTCTTGGGAAGCTGCAACAGTCATGGGTCTTAATTCATAAAGGCATCTTCATCCTAGATTCAATGTAGGTGTTAAAATGACATGATTTACAAGTGCAAAACTATGCATACCTTTCACAAAATGTAAACTTACTCTCATACATTGAGGTATTCAGATCACATATTACACCCTAAAGGCAGTAAATCTGCTCTCAGGACTGAGAGGGAACATTTCATGAAGGTAAATCTTGCAAAGTAGGTCACCACTCACAAACCTGTGCATTTGTATTTATTCACAAATGTTTACAAGCATAACCCCATACTAGATAAAGTCAGAGATTTACTCTTGTCAAGGACAGAAGCAATTCTGGTTCTATGTTGCAAAATGGCTGAGGATATAGAGGAGGAAAAACATTTATAAAGATTAGAAAGCATATTATATTAGTACTTCTGGACAAAGTTTATAATGCCCAAAAGTTAAAATTCTTCTGTTTTTAAATGTACACTTTCATGATCCCTCTGTTCAGAATTTAAATTCAATTCAAAAGTTGAGTCCATCCAAGATACCCACAGTATGTCACCAATCAAAACTATTGAGACATTTTTAATTGTGTTGCTTTCAGTGGCAGTATGGGACCCATATTCTCCCTTACACTACAATCATCGTCTCTAACTGTGGATAGTTGTCTAAATATGTGTGCATTTGCAAGTTTTTAAATTCTTATTTATTTATTTATAAAGTTTTATATAGCGCGACCAAGATCCAGTAAGGATATCAGAGCGTTTTACATAAGGAAAGGAAGGACAATAATGCAAAATCAAACATCAGGTAGGAATAAAACCAAGAATGATCGCAGATTACAAGACAAATGCAACATGGAAGGTTATAATAGACAATTGTACATGGGTAGCGAATGGGGGCATAGTAGCAAATGATGGTACCATGTTAGTAGGAAATGTCATAGAGCAGGAGAGCCTAGCCCACTTACGGTAGAAATGTATTCATCAGGAATCTTTTGACTTCCAGTTTGGACACCGTTATTAAGGAGATTCTGCGTACCTCCGGTGGTAGAGAGTTCCATATCTTTGGGGCAGTGCCAGAGAAGGCTCTGTGACAAGTTCTCTTTTTGCTAAGGATAAGTGGTTTCAAGAGGAAAGTAGAGGTGCTTCTTGAGGCTCTTACACCGCAAGATAGTTCACATTTTTGCACCAGGTACCTTGGAGTATTGAAGTGGATGGCTTTGTGCGTCATGACGGCAATCTTTAACTGAATTTGCGCTTCATAGGGGAGCCAATTAAGAGATTTTAGGACTGGGGATATGTGCTCATTGCGTTTGGTGCCGGTAACCAGTCTTGCAGCAGCATTCAGTGATGCCCTTAGAGGAGCCTGGGAAGGCCACAGATGGTAGCGCTGCCGTAATCTAGCATCGGCAGGACAATCGCTTGCACCACCTGCTTGAAATCATTCAGTAGAAGGAACGGTTTGATATTTCTGAGTGTCCTCATCAAGTGGTTTGCTCCCTTACATTTATTGCTGATATGATTTTTCATATTCGGGTGCTTGTCCATGGTGACTCCTAGATATTTGGCTGAGTCTATGATGAGAGGAGTGCAGTTGAAAGCAGTGAGGTGCCTCAACCAAAGGTCTAGCTTGGGGATGTGGTTCAGAGGGGAGATGAGCAGGAATTCCGATTTTGAGGTGTTGAGCAGGAGATGGTTCTTAGTCAACCAGTTTTGGGTAGACTTTAGGGTAGTGTTGAGTGAGATGATGTTTTCCGGGGATGCGATTTTCCAATAGAGTTACGTGTCGTAGGCATACATATGGAAAATAATACCCGTGGAGTTTAGTGAGTTAGCTAATGGTTCCAAGAAAAGGTTGAAGAGGATAGGAGAGAAGGCCGATCCTTGGGGGACCCTCATGAGTACTGGAGAGGGCTGGGAGAGAGAGTGATTTGCCCTGACTCTTTGAGATCTGTGGTGGAGGAAGGACGAGAACCATTGTAGCACCTGATCGGAAAAACCCATCCTGTTTTGCAGAATGGATAGGAGGTTGTCATGATTAACCGTGTCGAAAGCGGAGGATAGGTCAATGAGGATCAGGAGGCAGGATTCGTTTTGATCGAGCATTTTTGAAATGTCATCCATAACTTGAGTGAGAGCCGGGTCGGTGCAGTGCCCACTTCCTAAAGCCGGATTGATGCTGGTCTAGGAGTTGGTAGTTCTCTATGTGAGCACAGAGTTGGGATTGAACACATTTTTGAAGGAGTTTCTCTAGGGTGGGGATGTTGGAGATAGGTCGAAAATTATTGAGATCAGCTTTTGTCAGCGTTAGTTTTTTTTAGTATGGGTGATACCTGAGCTGCTTTTAGGCAGTCGGGGATCGTGCCTTGTGATAGAGAAGCATTTACCATCCTTGTCCAGGTGGGGATGAGTGCATCCTTGATTTTCTAGAAGATGGCCGGGGGTAACGAACGGGTCACTGAAGTGGTTGGATGGGTTAATATTCAGGAGGATCTTTTTGATGTCTTGTTCACTAAATGGGGTAAAGGTGCCCCAGGACTCATTTTTCTTGGTGATCTGGGTGGTTGAGTTGATCTTTTCTAAGAGGTCAAGGGGTGATGCTGCCCTGGAGGAGGGCAGTAAAGCCATCTTAGAGACGAGGTCAGTGGAGATGAGCCTTGATTTCTCAATGAAGACAGGAGCAAGTTCGTCGCAAGAGGGTGGGCTGCCTCCAGGTTCAGAGAGGATTGGACCTGCTACTGATTGCTGTTTGACCAATTCGAAAAGTTTCTTGGGACGGTTTGCCACTTGATCCAATTGGTGTCTGAAGTAGTTAGCCTTAGCGCGCTTGATTTGTTTGTAGTAGAGGCTCCTAACATCTCTCAGGAGTTTAAGTTGGTCCGAGGAGGGATTTGATCTCCAGGAACGTTCCAATGCCGTAAGGTTGCGACGTTCCGTGTTTAAGTTTTCATTATACCATGGTTTGGATATTTTTATTGAGGCATTTTTATGTTGGAGTGGAGCAATGTCATCCATGTTGTTGGAGATGGTCGAATTGAAGGAATCAGTGAGTAACTGCACCTCAATCAAGTCAGCTTGAGAGGAGAGGGCAGATTTACAATGGGCAGCTAGATCAACCGTGTTTATTGATTTGAGGTTCCTTTTCCATATCTTTGATTTAGTTGGTTGAGCCTTCCTCATCAGTACCTCCCTGTTAATATAAAAGAGAATGCAGTGGTGGTCTGACTAGTCACAAGGGGTAATGGAATCCAGGGTGACGGTCTGCACTTTCGCGATAATGAGGTCTAGAGTTTCTCCTTTATTATGGGTTGGTTGGTCACAGTGCTGAGTCAGATCTTGATCATTTAAAAAAGCTTTAAGGCAAGATACCGCAGGGTCTTTGGGGTTTGCCCAGTGAAGGTTAAAGTCACCAAGGAAGATTTGGGACACAGCTGAGTCAACATTGCCAGACATGATTTCCATTAATTGCTCAATGAAGGGGAGATTGTCTCCCAGGGGTGGTAGAAGGTGTGAAGTTTGCAAACCGGCAGCTTCTTACTTGAGATGCTGAGACAGAAGTATTCACAAGAGGAGGGCGCAGAAGACTCCACTTGAGAAATCGACAGTGTGTTCCTAGGCATACAGGCTAGGCCCCCACCCAATTTCGGAGCACTGTCTAACCTAATTATATCATGAGTGGGAGGTACTAGGAGGTCTAAAATAGGAGTGGAAGCGGGATTTCGCCAAGTTTCAGTGAGGATGATAATGTCTATGTCCTTGTGTTGGATGAGGTCGAAGATATCAGAGGCGTGTTTACTGGCTGACCTGCAATTTAGAAGTACACATTTAAGTCGCAGGGGATTCGAGGGGGAAGGATTCTGGGTGACGTTCACATGAGTGAGGTTGACCTTATTGCTGCTTCTAAGATTACAAGGAGGTTCTCTGTTTGGGTTAGAAAGGATGGATTGTATTTGTCTCTGCGGGCTCATGTTGCGGTTGGACCAAGTAGGGTAAGAGTTGTGCAGGTCCTGGAGATCTGTGGACGCAAGGTCAGTCTCAAATCTTCCAGGGCGAGAGGGGTCGTTGGACAGGGGAATGGATTTCAAGATGGAGGAGGCTAAAGGCTTGTTCATGGGATTTATATCGCTAGTTGGACCTTTGGATACATTTGCAACTGTAGATAAATCTCATCTAGTCGCGCAGCCAAATCTGAGTGTTTGGCGAGGGATGGAGGGTGTGAAAGGACCTTAATTACTTAATTACTTAATACCTTAATTTCTCAATTTACTGGTTTTCATTTGATTTATTTATGAACTCTTGTATCGCGTGTACAAGCTGAAGGGTGTCTGAGCGCTGTAAATATGGAAAAATGAAACATTTTCCTACAGGCATAAAGGGCAAGCAAAAAATGTGAAGCACCAAGTGATGGTTTTGAAAAGTTGGTACCAGTGGTGGCTGGCAACTATGGAGAGTGGCGTGGTGGGCAAATGGGTGCATGCATGCATGCTAAATATAAAGCGCTATGGTACACATGAATAAAATAAAAATTCACTTAACTTGCTTACTGCACAACACTTCCTCCTCACTCTGGTGTTCTTCTTCTCTCCTCTCCAGGCTCCAATGCAGGCCTCAGCTATTTCCCTTGCCCAATCCTGGAGCTGCTCTCATGCTGTTAACCAGCATGAGAGAAGCGCCAGGATTGGAGGGAGCAGCCTCCCTCAGTGCTCTCAAGGGCACAGGAAGCCTGTGCTTGCTCTCAACCCAGCTGTCTAACACAGCTGGGTTAGAGAGGTTAAAAGTGCTTATGTCTGGCTGTCCGTCGTAAGACAGACAGTCGAAGTGACATGCGCACATTAAACTTGAGTGCACAGGCAGCCCACCACTCCTCCCTCAGCATTCCCCCTCCTGTCCTGACTCTGAGTTCTGGAAAGGTTGTTGAAAAATAAAATGATAATAAATTAACTTTATTACCATGCTATTTTTAATCTCTGGGGCTTTTCTGGGGGCTATGTTAGTAGTGGGGCAACGCTCCTCCGCTCAAATGGAGGAGACACTTCTGGTGGGTACACGTTAAATCAAACTACACGCTATAAATAAATGCAGGATTCACATATGTAATAAGCTATGGTCATACATATGTGTGGGGAGGTTGTTGAAAAACTGTTGGAATGGGTGGGAGTAGGGGCAGAATGTCATATGTACAACATTTATAGAGGAAGAGCTTCAAATAGAAATAATTTTTAAAGCAGAATGAGTTGGTAGGGACTAAGGGGAACTACAGTGGTTGATGAGAAACAAATAGAACGGGATTTGTACATAGATGTAAAATATAAGAGGAAAAGAGAAGAGAGAGAAGAGTTAGGATTTGGGGAAAATACCTATGACTTCTTAATCACCAATACTTACTGATCCTCACTATCCCTATTAATCCTTAGTGTCTAATAATATTCATCACTCCTATTTAACAGAGATCCAATGTCCACTTTTTTTGGTAAAACTCAGAGTATCATCAGTAAGGATAAAACCTTCTATTCGGAGAATACAGAGCTATTCCATTTTTTTTAAAAAAAGGTGGTCCTCTTAAATATTCCAAGATCTTTTTTAAACTGTTTATTACCTGATAATTCATTTATATATTTACTTTTGCGAAAGTTACAAATGTAGTAAAAAAGGGAGATGCCCTTTGGTTGTCTTAAAATTTTAAAATGCCACCATTCAAGATTAGTGGTCCTCCCACATATGGTGAGCTTTATGGTGCCTTCAGCGAAATTCCTGTTGCTATCTGAAGACCCTTATTGCTGCAGAAGGGATGATTGATCCCAGAGCAAGAATCATTAGTCCTTTATGTTGTCATATCACTGAAATAACACTTCTGTTCTGTTATCACAGTTATGGGTCCGTCTTGACAGCAGGAAGCCAAGTACCTAAAAATTCAGAGCTCCACGGAGCCTTGAAATATTGGGTCTAAAGAGAGACAAATAAAATTTGGTAATAGTGTAAAGTAAAATAACGCTTCAATAAGGTTTAACACTTTGTTGTCCATTATCTAAAATCTGTATAGTGAAAAGAAACTTAAGAAAATATCACTAGGCAACAGGTAACAGGTGTAGCGTTGAGTAAGATAGCACTTTTTTACAATTTCACACATTAAACTATATATTCCTGATATCGTGCATGTGGTTAGAATAACATTAGTTACCAGTTTTCATGTTAGACTTTCTCAATTTAAGAAGACAGCCAAATCATATATTTAAAATTTCAATATCTTTTAGAAGATTCATTGAGAGCACATATATGCAGTTGGGATTTAAATATCTTTCCATATAATAGTAAACAGTTGTGCTGAGTCGCCAGGTGTCAAGGTAGGTTTTGGAAATGAACTTCCACTTTTTCAATATAGTTTTCTTTACTGAATTAGTACCCCATAATAACCAAATAACTTGTCCCTTCTCCAGATGTGATCAGCCTGGAATATTGTTGAAAAGAATATTGTTTATTGATTTCCCTTTCAAATTTTAGAGTATGTTTCATTGTGTTAAGACTGTAGGTAAATTCACAATAACTTTATGACGCTCTTTTAGATTTTTAAGCCAGTCTTTTTCTATTCCCGGGCAAGCCTTTCATGCCACATTTGCTGGATTTTAAAGTATTTGTTTTGGACCAACCTCCACAAACTATTGTCAAACCAATCATTCCAAAAGACCAATCTCTATATAAAGTGTCTTGTCATTACCCCAGGTCCCTCCTGTCCTTGTCCCATTCATTAACAAGTGAGAAAATCATATCTAACCTACAGAGAAAAAAGGAATGCTCCCCCAGGGAGTACATATACATACCTTAACCAGCATTCCCTCTGTTCCCTTAAGTGTAGCCTCAGGGGTAAGTACCGCATATTGGTTTTCTTATTCCTTTGTGCTAATGCCTATGTCCATGCTGCCCTGAAAATGCCTGGTCTTGTCTAATATCGGGAGATAAGCAGAGTGGGCCCTGGTTATTGCTTGGATTCCACATGTGCGACCGGTAGCTGTAGGCTGCCCAAATAGCAACCTTCCTTGCCTGTTCTCAGAAGTTAAGCAGGTCCTGACTTGGTTGGTTCCTGTTTTGGGACTCTGCTTTATGTTACCAGTCTGGTGGGGCAGGGATCCTGTGGATAAGAAGGTGGATATTTCCCTTCGGAAGGTTTTCTCAGGTTCCCACTTGGCTCTGCCGGCTGGCATTTATGGTACTTCTGAAGCGAGATCTCTTATTTCAGATATCAATGCTCTGTATCAGTCCCTGGACGATACGTCTGACTGTTCTGGGCTTTTGGAGCATATTAAGTGGCAAGTGGAATTCCTTTCCGATGTATTCTTTGACGTGGTGCGGGCCTGAGCCCTTTCTGGGGGGCTGGTGTGGCGGCTCACCACAACCTGGTTTCAAAGGATTGGAAGACTGATTCCGCTCAAAAGGCTTCTGCCCTACGTTTGCCTTTCCAGGGGACTATGATGTTTGGGGGAGAGTTGGAGGGTAAATTGCACAAACTTTTTGAAGAGAAGAAGCACTTTTCTTCTTTTAAGCAGTCCTCCGCTGCAACGGTTTCCTCTAAACCTAAAGGCTTCTTTTAACCGCCCTCTCAGAGGCAGTTTCTAGAGGTCATGGTAGGTTTATCTCTGACACGGGTCGGGACAGGAAAGTGAAGTTTTCCCTACAAAAACTTTGTTCCTCACTATATGGCAGCCGATTCAGGATTGTTGGTCTGTGGGCGGCTACATCTTTTTCTTCCAGCCTGGTTGCAGTTATGTTCTGAAGTGTGGGTGTTGGACATTGTTCAACTGGGGTGTCGCATCGAGTTTTCAGAGACTGTTCTGGATTCAGGGGTTCGTCCAACTCCTTGGCCGTTGTGTCAGACCAAGAGGGCCGAGCTGTCTCTGGGGGTCGAGTCCCTCTTGGCGAAGAGGGCGATTCAGGACGTGCCTCCTCTGGAGAATGAGCGGGGGTTTTAATCCCTAATTTTTCTGTTGCCCAAAGTGACAGGGGGGTTCCGTCTGGTACTGGACTTAAAGGGACTGCCAAGTTTTTACTTCATCTGCCCTTCAAGATGGAGATTCTTCAGAGGGTAATTCTAATGGTTCTCCCAGGCCATTTCCTGGGTACCCCAGATCTGCAGGACGCATAATATCATGTCCCGGTTCACTCCAGCTCTTGCAGGTTCCTGAGGTTATGCCTTTGGGGGTCGTCATTTTCAGTTTCGGATCCTACCCTTTGGCCTGTGGTCTGACCCAAGGGTGTTCATCAAGGTGGTGGCGCCGATGGTGGACTCATTCCATCTTCTGGGTATCCTCATCTACCCATACCTCGATGATTGGCTGATACATGCTCCATCTCAGGATCAGTTGTTGATAGATCGGGAGTTAGTGTGCTCTGTGTTGCGGGATCATGGGTTTCTGTTGAACCTTCGTAAGTGTCAACTGGAGTCCTCTCAGGACTTGACTTCCATCAGGGCTCACTTTCGCACCAATCTGAACAGGGTGTTCTTACCTGTCTCTCGGGCGGTGACCTTGGATTCCCTTGCCCTGGAGTTCTTGAGGGGGTTCTCCTTCCCGGTCCATCTCTGGTTTAGGCTTCTGGGTCTCAAGGCAGTGGTAGTGTTCATGGTGCCTTGGGCACAGTTTCATCTCAGGCCTCTGTCGGTGCATGTGTTGGCCCATTGGAATCCTTTGTCTCTGAATTTGGCCCTCATCGTTCCGGTGTCTCACTTCATCCTTCCTGCCCTGGTGGACGGTGTCAATCAATCTTTCCAGGGGTCTCCGGTTGCAGCCCTCTCCTCCGGCGGTCCTGACGATGGATTCCAGTGCTTTTGGGTGAGGGGCAACATTGGAATCCAGCTCGCTTCAGGGTCGTTGGTCCCTTCTGGAAGGCAGATGTTCCTCGAATTGAATGGAGTTGACGGTGGTGTCACGGCCTGTCATGGGCTTCAGCAGTCGGTTGTTGGGGTGCAGTGTGGGGGTGTGTTCGGACAACATGGTGATGGTGGACAACCTGAATCATCAAGTGGGGATCAGGTCCAAGTCTCTGAATGCTGTGGTGATTCCCTTGTTTTGCTGGACGGAGGGAATCTGTTGTCTCTGGCGGCTGTTCATATCCGGGAGTGGACAATGGGGTGGCAGATTCCCTCAGTCGTTATTACCCTGCCTCCCAGGAGTTGTCTCTGACTCCGGAGGCCTTTCGGCTTATGTGCAGGAGGTTTGGTCTTCCCTTTCTCAACCTATTTAATTCCCAGCACAATGCTCAGCTGCCTCAGTTCTACTCCTGTGTCCATCAGGAGGGAGTGTGGGGGTGGATGCTCTGACCATTCCTTGGCCATTGCACCTGTTGTATGCCTTTCCCCCCCTTGCGCTGATCCCCTGGTTTTTGGCTTGCCTGGTGCTAGAGTCCTGAGAGGTGGCTGTGGTGGTGCTGTTTTGGACTTGTCGGTCTTGGATCCCCACTCTGAGGCTGTTGGCAGTTCAGTGTCCCTGGTTGTTCCCATGCTTTCCGTCTCCCCTCGGGTCATCTCCAATGTTGTCTCTTCCATGGCTGAGGCTGTTGGTTTGGAGGTTGAGAGGCAAGGGTGGCAGCATTTGGGGTTTCCCCGAGCATTTAGCTTTTGCCCTGCAACAGCCTCGAAAACCTTCTACTCTCAGATCCTATGGGCGTCATTGGTGGAATTTCCATTGATGGTGTTGTGCTATGGAGTTGTCCCCCCTGGATTGCTCTCTGCCTGGTGTGCTGCAATTTCTCTAGGAGGGGTTTGAGAAGAGGTTGTCTGTTTCCACTTTGTGTGCTCAATGGGCTGTGATTAAGGCATTTATTTCCCCTTCGGGGAATTTGTCAGATGTGGATGACTTGATCTCCTGGTGCTGTAGAGTTTATATTTGGGCCGTCCTGTGGTGTGGCCGTCGGTTCCTTTTTGGGACCTTCCTCTGGTGTTGCGTTCTCTGGTGGCTTCTCCCTTTGAACCTTTGACTGAGGTGGACATCAAGGTTGTGACATTGAAGGTGTTTTTTGTATGCCCATTACTTCGGCCAGGCGCCTTGGGGAGTTTGGGGCTCTGATGGCTCAGGAACCCTTTTTGTCTTTTTGGAGGATGGAGTGGTCCTCCGCATGGATTCCTCTTTTGCCCCCAAGGTGCCTTCTCAGTTCCATTGTTCCCAGGAGATGGTGTTGCCTGCTTGGTGCACTGATCCGGTGTCTAACGGTGACCTTCCTTGGTCTTTGATTGATGGTTGCTGGGCTTTGCGTATCTATCTGGTTCGCATATCCTTTTCGGAAGTCCGACTCCCTGTTTGTGTCTTTCGGGGTTTCCTCTCGTGCGGTGAAGGCTTCTTCTTCCATTAGTCACTAGCTCAAGCAGGTCATTATGTTGGCTTACTCCCTGCGGGTTCCCCTCCTCTGGCGGGTGTGCATGGGCATCTACACAGGGGATGGTGGGCTCTTGTGCTGAGGTTCAGGGGGTTTCCCTGTCTGAGATCTGTAGGGCTGCTACTTGGGCGTCCTCTAATACTTTCGTGAAGGCATTATCGGATCCAGAATTTGCTGGGGGATTATGCTTATTTTGGGTTGGGTGTACTGCAGGCTGTGTGCTCCTGACATTGTTTTTCTGTGCTAATTAATAACTGGGTGTTGCTACCTGCCTTGTGTCCGGGTGGTTTGTTGTTGATGAATGCCGGTTGTTGCTTCGGTATTCCCACTTGTTTATGAATAGGACGAGGACAGGAGGGACCTAGGAGTAATTCCCTATTACTTACTGGTAATCTTCATTACACCTCCTCCCAATGTCAAAGACTACCCTTCCACCCTCCCGAATGTGCCGGCCGTCATCTGTGGCTTGTTAGTTCAGCGGCAATGCTGTGTAAGGTACATATATGTACTCCCGGTGGAAGGGGGTGGGGTAGAGCCAGCATTCCTTCATTCTTTTTTTCTGTTGGTGAGATAAGATGATCTCACTTGTTTATGAATAGAACGAGGACAACGGGACCGGGAGTAATGAAGATTACCAGTAAGTAATAGGGCATTTCTCTTTGCCTGGGCAATGTTGCATTGAGCTAACTCGAGCCATAAGGTGGACAAGATTAGCGTCTGCCTGAGCATCCTCAGGTCTTGGTGTATGCCTAATGTTGCCATATAAAATTTTAGATTTATTTAATTCTCAAGTACTGAAGACAGATTTGAGCCTACTGTGCCCCGGGGGGAAGGGGGGTGGTTGTATGCCACTATTTCGAGGTCAACAATATAAACCAACAAAATTATTAGTTCCATCCATTTGCCTAACACTGTATTATAAAGGAAGGTATTTATAGGTGAGTGATTTGCTATTTTTAATAACACATCTAATATTATTTATTTATGCATGTGTTTATTTATGTTAGATTTTATAGAACAGAAACAAGACCCCCACAGGTAACAAAGTGCTTGATATAGGAGCAGGGGAAGAACAAAAACGAGATCTTATAACTGTGCAGGATATCAAATAAGATCACCTTGCATGCTAATACATTTAGGGGAGCAAGGTTAGAATAAATGAGAACTAGTGATTAAAAAAGGGGAGGAAAAGAATGCACAGGGTAATCACCTGGTGATCTATATTGTAGAACATGTACAGTTAGAAAACGTTGAGGAGGAGTCTTGGGTCAGTACACAAAATAGATTTGTCTTTCTACCTACCAATACCAATGTGTGAAGTGAGGCCTGACATATTTGGTGATGATGTTGGAATAGAAGGTTCTTGAGATCCTTTCTGGAGTTTCTATAGAAGGTATTCATACTTATCGCCGGAGGAGGGAGTTCCATATCCTCAGCACATTCCCAGTGAAGCACTGTTTCAGGGTTCTTGAATTTTTGAAAGAAGAAGTTTCCAGAACGAGAGAGATGCCGAACTTTGGAGTGAGTTGGAACTACCTAAGATGACTAGATTGTGGTTTAGACAGCTTATAGCTCTTTTGTGAGGGGTTTTGTCGACAATCTTGGCAAGTTTGAAAATGCTTTAGACTTCAATATCTGGTTTTGGGGTGCCAGTTGCCACATTTAGGGCAGCCTTTAGCAGGACCAAGTGCAATTAAGGTAGTGCAATTTAGGCTTAGCAGATTGCAGGGAATTGCCATAATCAAGTCTAGAGTGTACAATGGATAGTACAACTGACTTGGGGACTTCTGTTTGCCAGAAAGTTTTGCTAGTGAGGTACGATTAACAGCACTGAATATAACCAAGAGGTTGAGAAGAAGAAGGAGACAATGTTCTCTATTATCTAGTATAGGTAGTGCATCATCTTTTATCAGCAGAGTCACCTTCTCTGTGCTACATTCTATTTAAAGCCGGATAGCAGCTTGTCAAATAGATTATTTTAATCTATGGAGACCTCTAGTTGAAATAAAGAGGAGATTTGACACTTGGTGGAGGTTGTTCAGGTCTTTAAGGTCTGTATTTATTTTCTAATGCAGGCAGGCAGGCATTCAGGAAAATCCCCTTTTACTAGAGAAATGCTTATAGCATTGGTTATGTAGGGTGCAAGAGATGAACTATGTATTTTATAATTTTTGCTGGTATTTTGTTAGACTAGCAAGGGGATGATATGAGATTCCTGATAGTGTTTACTGATATTGTGTTATAAAGTTCAATAATTACCATTCTGAATTGAGTTTTTGGGTCAAGGACCAAATCACTATGTCTAATAATGAATTTAAGATAGATAATTAGATTTTTTATAACTTTGTCTTTGAAGAATTATTGGAATTTTTCCAGTTCCAATTGAGATCCGCAATATCAGGAGAAGAGAGAGGGCAAGAGATATCCCTCACAATGTCAAAGACCTTCTTTAGTCAATTTTTTTGTCTGCTTGTTTTCAGATTTGATGAGACCTGTTTTAGCCGTGAAGATGTGTTTTGTTTGTATCCCTTGGATTTCTTTCTTAGTGATTCTAGATGATGTTTTGTTTGTGCCAAATCCATTCTGTGGTAGTAAAACTCTTACGAGTTTCTAATCATTCTTTTGTGAACTAGGTAGTCCATTTTTTTTTTGCCTTTTTATTTTTCTTGGTACAAGCTTAGCCGCTACTTCTGTCATGAATGGTTTGTTCTTGCCCATTATTGAGTTTGCTTCAGTTATAGTTTGGGGTGTTGTGAGCATTAACAGGACGCTCAACTTTATTGTATATTGTGACAATTTACTGGTGATAAATATTCTAGATGCAATAGTTTTGTGCTGAGATATATTGCATGTGATTTAGTGTCCCCCCAAGCCAAGAAGTCTTGCCTCTATTCACAACTCAATAGAGTCTGGAAAAAAAGGATACCATTTCCATTTTACAACTTAGACATAAGAGTCTTGATAAGAGTCTCATCACACAGAACCTGGATTGGTTGGTGTAGGCACTATGTAAATGCTAGAATTTTATGAGCTGCTAGGTGAGATGCATGGCCATCTTCCAGGAATGGACAGGGTTTTCCTTCCAATTTGTATCCTCAAGCATCCCTTTATCACATTCCATCTGTTTTGCCAGCTTATCCAATGCATCACTGAACATGTCTTCCACATCTTTGATACTGCACTGTCTGGCATTTTGTGCTTTATTTAGCTACTTGCACATTTCTTTTTCTGTAAATTGTTCAACTGTTGACTGAATAACTGTATATAAAAATACTATTTATAATTGTGCCCAGTGCAGATGTTTTTGAACTTAACTTCACGATATTTTCTAAAAATCAAATCTCAATAGTGTTTTATTCTCTGCTAAGAGGAAATTAAAATTCGAAAATAAAGTTTAAAATCCATGATGCATAACAACTTATTATTTTCTTTTGTTTTTCATTTAGGACTTGGTCAAATCTCTCGGAAACGTAAGTTCAGCTATCAGACCTTTGTCTATACTCTTATCCATGCACCCTACTGACACACATCATTTTAAAAGTCTTGTACAGAAATGCCCAACTTTTAAATGCCATTCACTCAGTGGTACTACATTATATGATTAATGTTTTTTTTCTATTTCCCAGAAATCTCATATTGCAGAGTGACCACTTGAGGAAAATAATACTATATTAATAACTGTATAAAATGTCAGGCTTGTAATTGTGACTGGGTAGTCCCTAAACATCACTGGAGAAGAGATTTAGGCCCCACAGTGCATTTGTCTTCTCCCTGCTCCACCCTCCTATGCCTGATGGGTTAGTTGTGGCCATTATTCACATATGTGTGATCCTTTCATTTCTTTCTCCTGCTGAGCCACATATATGGGCAGAAGACTTTAGATAGTAGCAGCCAACAAACCTCACAAAACATTTCCCCGGCCTCTGTGGTTTCTCTAGGAACCACATGAAGGCTAGTGAGGACATATATTGGGTTAGGATGCACAAGGCATCCTACATCATGTACAGTGCAAAGAACATTTTGGAAACCTAATTTGTTATATTAGGTCGTCTATTTGCGAGCTGTATTATTTGAATTAGGCGCCTTGACGCCCATTGGGCAAAGTTTGCGCATGACAAAACTCATTTCATTCATTCATATTGTAATATTGGCGGGAGGAGGGAGATAAATCTTTCAACTGCCTGCCTCCCAGTGCACAACTACAAGACAGGAAGGAGCAGTAATGTGCCAATTGTATGTTGCTACTCCTACCCCTGTCTCCCCCCACAGCATGCTAAACACTTATCACTTGAAAAACAAGTGGAATACCTGCCTTTCAATTTTCACAGGGCCTGGCAAGGTGGAGCTGGGTTGGGGCCTGAAAGGTCCTTCTTCCTCTCTCAGCACTCAAAGAGCTAGAGGGAATTCTTTGTATCCCGGAAAATGAGGCGGTGAAGAAAGATAGCTTCTGTTACTCCTCAGCAACTAGATCCATTGAAACCTTTAAATTACTGCATCTCTTCTAGACAAGAACCCCACCAGAAAAGGGAAATCTTGGGAATTCCCTCACCACCTGTGCATACAAGAGATTCACTAGAACCACAACTGTCCGTCCGGTATGATTTCCACCAGGCAGCTGTGCAGTGCAACCTGGTGTAAGAGTGATATCAGTGACATCAGTATAGCAATGTTATCACCACTCTGGTGATCCCAACTACTGCATGCCATTCTTTATCTAGCATCAAACATACTTGCAATTATTATAAATTACTGCTGTTAGCCTAGGTGAAAGAATACAGATCAGTCCTGTGTAGGGGCAGGAGCCTTCCCTCATTTCTAAATAAAAGCCTTAGCACTGATGCTTTGGTGGGACAAACCTTGCATATTTTTTTTTTAATTTGTTAAAAAACCAGATGAACAGATGTACAGATCAGAGTGCCAGACATGTCAAGAATTAGTGGATAGGGTGGGGCTTAGGCAGACAAGGTGGAGACAAGAATATTCAACCAATTTCAGCAGATAAGGGTTAATATGTGAAGTGGTTATCAAATTAAACTTTAATCATTTAGAATTTCAAAAATTCTATTTTTCGTTGAGGTTCTTGTAAACCCACCAAAACCTGTGTGAATCAGATGCATAATAAATGTCTATGATAACTGATGTGCTTTGGATAAAGGATAACAGACAAAATATCTTGCATTGGTTCCACTGAGGATTCCTTTGATTCTTTGGATAATTAGATGGCGTTGTTACAGAAAGCATTGCATTCACTGTTTTGTTAGATCTAGATAAGTGATACCTGAATAATTCAACAGCCTGTGTGTGCAGAATTACACATATTCTTCCTAATATGTATGAAGAACTGTCTTTATGATCTGAAGAGTTTAAATTTGTGGTGAGTTTAAGCAAATAAGAACCCATAAATGGCATTTGAAAGCCATGATTCATTCACATTTGCAAAAAATATCACTGATTACTCATGTGAAAAGGCGGAGACTGCAAGGCTTAGCCTGGGAAAAATCAACAGGTAAATGCATCAACCATTTTTGCGAGCCCAAATGGTGCGATTCGCAAAAATCGGCCGTTTGCGCCCGCAAAAAGGGATTCTGCGATGCATCAACCTGTCAGCCTCTCGCAATTTAAGAAATGGCACATTATTGAGATTTCTTAAATTGCGATTGCATTTAAGGAATTGCAAATTGTGATTCCTTAAATACAATGCATGATGGAATCGCAAATTGCGATTTTGCTAATAGGGGGCACAAATTACCATCAATTTGTACTTAATGGTAATTTGCAAAAACTTTGAAAAATGTACTAAAGTGCATTTTTCAAAGTTGTAGGTTACACACACACATGCCCTTGGGGCATGTGTGTGCGCAACATGTGTGTACAGATCAATTTCAGGGGTGCATCAGGGTGTCCTTTTGACACCCTTGCACCCTTGAAATTGCGCATTCAATCTCCCATTCATTCCTATGGGACTGTCGGCCCATAGGAATGAATGGGAAGGCATTCCTTAATCGCGACCCGCAATTTGCGAGTCGCAATTATGGAATGTTTGAGAATCGCTAAGTTTATAGCGATTCCTACATGCATAGGCTTTTGCAATTTCTTAATTGCGATTCCTTAATAATCGCAATTAAGGAATCGCAAAAGCCTACATTGCTGCATGTGCCTGCAAGTGTTTTGTAAGAAACAGACATAAAAACTCCAAGGCATTACAGGTTTAAAATTATGATAAGATTCATGTTTTGAAAATGTTATCCAAGTATGGCTTACTTTTAATTTTCCTACAGTGGTAAAGGTAGAATACTCTAGCACTAGAAACTTATTCCAGTAGGTAGATGTAGAATAATCTAGTACTTGAAACTTGAAAATTGTTCAAATGTGCAGTTTATGACTGTGGGTTTCTATGACCCTTAAAGGGAGTACATATTTGGCAACGTTTTACTTTGTTTTGCCCTCATAGAGACTCATGGTACACTAAATACTAAGGTCCAAGAAATGCCTCAGTGATCCATTTTAATCATGAAAGGGTATTTGGACCCTTGCCAGATCATTTTATTAACTCATTTAGAATTACCTACACCATCTGTGATCAGAATACATGTGCTTAGTTCCTTGTATGGCTGGATTACAGGCAGACTGTATATTTGGATCACTTTACAATCAGGAGTTTGCACAGAGATTGGAATTACAATGCACGTAATAATTATTCCACCCTTGCAAGCTTTTCTCTAATGTATTTGGCCCGGAAAATCCTGCAAAAATATATCAATGGGAAATGCCTGGAAAAGAGGCAAAATATGGCGCAATACTTATTGCATTGCCGTGTAATGCCTCATTCCAGGAGTAAAACATTTAATAAGAGGTAATTAACCCCAGCCAGTGAATTCCTACCCCTGTGTGCAGTAAATACCCCCCACAAATAAAAAATCTTGCCTAGCTCATATTCAAGCCTTTGTGATGGTCTGAAGAGTGAAGGTGAGCAAAGGGAGATGCCACTGGAAAAAACATGAAAGGAAAAATAAGAAATGTGAACAAAAGTAAACAGAACAAGACAATTATAACACATCTCCATTAACAAGTATTGCGCAAGATGTTCAATTTTGAGGATAGATAAGCATAAGTATATAATAACGTCTGAGTAATTAAAAACTAAAATAACAGATATAGGTGTCAGTTGACAACATTAATGTTTTTGGGGGGATATGCCTTTTACTGTCAGACTTGTAAGGAAGTCCTCTTACAACGGTACTTTGAGAAGGAAATACAGTAACATACAATTGTGTCAATTGCTTTAATTCTCTATACTCCAGGATTGACAACTCCATGATGCTACACATTTGCAATTTACAATGTTTGTGAGGATGGAGAACTTAGAAGCTTTGTCTATATATATTTCAGGATTTTGACAATATCAAACAAAATGACAGTTCTCTTTTTTACCTAATGCATTAATATAATATTAGGTTTGAATCACATTTCAAGATAGAACCGTTTTCAAGAGAAACTCAGATATCCAGTCCCATCCACTCTGGGATTCTCCTTTCGGCAGGATATTTTCACTTCAAAGAAACAAAAGGAGAAATTCTTGTAACTGAATGTAATGTGATACGATAACACCAATATACTCTTTAAGAGCCTTGGGGTTTGGTTTCCCAATTACCCATCGCTAGACACACATATATTAGTTTATAAAACTGTATTAATTATTTCCACCAACCCTTTGGCTGAAGGCAAATAGAAGGATTACTAGTACATTGTGCTTAATTCACACCGATTTGAATCTCACTTTCATCACCAATCTTGTAAAACAAACTTGAAATCGAATAAATATATGAAGAAAAGGCACACACCATCTCCTAGTGACAGGGCATGTTCACATCCATTTGCCATCTCAATTGGTGTGTGTTATAGGCCTTGCAAGTTATCGAATAGTTATCTTACTTGACTTCCCCATTTTGCCATTTTTGTGACATTTAACAGAATGTTACAATCTTCTCTTAACATTAGTTGCTTTTCTTGTCTCTAATTGATGAGTATTTAAAACAGCGGGGGGTGTTTTATTGGAAAGATATTTCAGGTCAACCGTAAATTTGGTTTCACCTTGCCTAATAGGCCTTGAGAGCAAGATAATGGTGGCAGTTTCCTTAGGCTGTAACTGACCCTTTGTAGTCTTTGAAAGATTTTGATGCTAAAGTCCTTAATCGGTTAAACTTTTTTTTATTGTAGTTATGGTATATTTTTTCATTTTACCTTCGAGCTAGTTTATGATGCAATGGCTGGTAGCAGTTTCTTCCTAATCTAGCAACTCATCTTTTGTTCATGTCCTTTGTAAAATAATACAATATTTATTTAGCACCTCCTTATGGCACAGGTGGTGGGGCAAGAATAGGTTTCCTCTTAAACCTCCATGCATGCTGAGATGAGACAAGCGGTTCAAGTAAATGGTGGCAAAAGTATTTTTTGATAGTATTCTTAAAGTGAAAGGAATTATATTATTATTCATAGTTTGAATGATTTCCTTTTTATTGGATCCACTCTATCAATTGGTTGGTGTACATGGTTTAATTCTGCTGTAAGACTTTCAGTAGGCAAATCTAAAATGTCTCTGTTTCTCCACTGAGGCACCTATTTGAATATTTTGTCTTATATCATTTATAATGTTCCTCTGGGGCAACTGATCCCTCCTGATACTGAAGTCTGCAATCTTCAGAAGTGAGTCTGTGTCTTGCTCTCTGTATCTTTCCCTTCTTTCTCTCTCTTTCTTCTGCTCTCACTCTCTTGATTATAAGTTTTCTTTCATTAGCTTTGTGGTGAGCACTTGTTCCTCACTGTGTGTTGGCATGTCAACAGATGTACATAGCTGTTTCCGCTTATCAGACCACTCCTCATTTCCACTGGATCCTTTGGTGTCAGTCTTAGACAGTTTGCAAGGAATCTCTTCTGTATTAGTTTGCTCTTTTTTTAGGACAGTCGGACAATAACCCCAGCAATTTGTAAATTACAATTCAAGATATATCTTATTCACCAGTAACCTTGTGTGTTGCACTAACCATTCAGGTATAGTCATTCACGTTCATATGCAGATGTCATTTTTCTGCCCCCCTCACTGCACACCACCACGCCTGCCAAAGTCCTGGACCTTTCTTAGGGAAAGCAAAATCAGACAATATTACAACCAGACTTCTAATGTCACTGATAGCTCTGTCCTTAAAGTAAGCCTGGCTATCCTTACTCACCTTCCAGATTCATTTATGTGGCTCCTGGAAATTTGGATTTGAGCAGCTTCATAGTCATCTCCTCCTCTCTCGAAATGCTCACAGTGACCTATGGTGCCTGCCTTCTTCCTCCCCAGCTTCTCCTTCCTCAAGACTCTCTTTCAACTTTTATGTTAGTCAATTCAATTCAATTCAATGTAAGCTTTATTCGATTATTAAAAACAATCATAAAAGCACAAGACAACAGATATAAAACTTACTAAACAAATTGGACCAAAAATAAAACAATTTGAGGGATTCACAGAACAGAATTTTAGAAAAATAATCAGCCGTCTGAACATAAAAGTAAAAAAAACATACTTTTTCTAGCAGCAATAGATTTTAAAATAAACGTGGCAGTAAAAAAACATATATCTATCTCATTTAAAGTAAGCAACAAATTCAAAGCGGATTTCAAAGTACGAGACCCGTATTTTTAAAAAAGTGGTTTCAGATAGATAATGCGCAAATGCATGTATAAATCACAAGTAAGGAGAAAATGTACAACACTCTGTTTAGTGACTCCATCACATGGACAAGGAGCAGTGGGATATTTTTTTATAGATGGAAAAGCCACCAAATGGTGGACGATACCTAATCTCAATCGGGTCAATACGAACCGATGCGAGACTCTGGTAACCTTGGAAAGGTATAATTTGAACCCTACAGTATGCTCCTGTGAATAATAAAAAGCCACAGTTGCCAGCTGCATGTTCTTACAATGGCGGCGTTGAACTTTTTCCCTCAGAAAAATTTGTTTAAATTGTGACTTAGAAAAATCAGACGCATAATTCGGATTTTCCAAAATATTCACCTTGAAAAAATCCTTAAAAGTAGATACCACATATTTTAACCAGGGGATTTGTAGGCAATTGTCCAGACAGAGACAATCCTTAATGATGCTTCTGTTGAACCCAGCCTCTTGCTTCATCCAAATCGATCTCCATAACATTAAGGATTTCAGCTCTATCAGATCAGTTAGATAATTCAACCCCACCTCGTTATGAATTAATACAGTGGGGGCTTATGAAGGCAGACATAATAACTTTTTTAGAAAAGCGTTTTCCTCCACCTGAAGCTCTCCATGAGGGCAATAGCCCCAAACCCCTGCACCATAAAGCACTACCGAAACACATTTATTTCTATAAATGTGTAACATATCAGATATGCGGCGATCCCCCAATTTGATTGCAAATTTAAAAACGCCATAAGCACATTTGGCCATTTTGGCCTTAACATTTAAAATCTCATCATACCACAGGCCGTTACTCGAAAACATGATGCCAAGGTAGCAAAACTTATTGACTAGAAGGATTTTATGGTTCTCAATATGGAAGGATCTCAAATTCCTTATTTTACGTCCGCACGGTAAAATAAAAGTCTTAGAATAATTGAGTTTTAGTTTCTTTTCCTTTATAAAATCAGAAAATCTATTCATTAATTTTTGTAGGCCAATTGGAGTTCTTGAGAGGAGTATCGTGTCATCAGCATAAAGCAGCACAGGTACCTCCTGTCCCTCAATTTGCGGAGCATCACATTTAACTTTTTTAAGGTCGGCTTCTATGGCATTGATAAAAAGAGAAAAAAGAAGGGGTGCCAGCACGCAACCTTGCCTAATGTCAAGGCTCACCATAATTTGGCTTGTACATTCTCCTGCTTGGCCATAGCGTATTTTTGCGGATAATTGAACATAGAGTCGTGCCAAAAAGAAAATAATAGCCTGGGGGGCACCTAGGTCCAAAAGGATTACCCATAGTAAACCATGATCTACCGGATCAAACGCGCTACTAAGATCAGCAAAGCAGAGAAAAAGAGATCCCTGCTTTGCGCGCGTATATTTCCCAATAATAAGATCTAGGTTTACACATTGCTCCAAGGTCCCCCGGCCTTTCCTAAACCCATATTGGGATTGAGCCAAAATCCCATTATCCTCCGCCCATTCTTCTAATCTAAACAATAAGACCCGACTCATAGTTTTTAATGATGAGTCTAAAAGGGACATTGGGCGATAATTCTTGGCTTCAGATCTAGGGCCCTTTTTTGTATATGGGAATTATTATGGACTCCCCACAAGTTGACGGAATCTTTTCCTCTACAGCTGCGTTAAAAACATTTGATAGAATGGGGCCCCATATTGTTATGTCAGCTTTATAAAGGTCGATTGGCACTCCATCCGGCCCAGGAGCTTTACCACCTTTACTACATCTCAATGCAAGTGTTACTTCAGATGGAGTAATATTAAGGGGGATAATAGGCCAGACAACAGTAGATAGACTAGGTGTACAAGAAATATCACTACAATTAAAAATAGAAGAAAAGTGGAGAACCCAACTTTCCTTACTAACTTGGGAGGTAATTGTCGGTGCCTCATCGTTCCTTAAAAAAGGACTATTGACGGTATCCCAGAAGAGATTACTGTTAGATAGCCCCGCCGCGACCGTCAATTTGTCCCACGCTTCGACCTGAAGTTCACGTTTCCTACGTTTAAGCTGTTCCTTGTAGGCTATTCTAAGATTAACAATACTAGACCTGTTCCGGGGACTGCACGAAAGAGCTTTCTTTAGCTTCTGTAGAGCCCTGGTACAAGCTTTATCGAACCATCCACTGTTCTGTTTATGTCGCTTGACATTAGGGTTGGTCAAAATTTTATTGATGTTGTCATTAATTTTATTAAAACAATGTAAGATACCTAAGTGACCAACACTAACATCAAGACACTTGCTTATCTCAGGTAGACAGAGAGTAACAATTTTGTTCAAATACGTGTCTGAGTTAGTGACAGTCCACTTAATCCTATGTCCATTAGGTCTACTTAAAACAACATCATTTACAATAGTTTCAAACACCTGTTTCTTGTGGCCACATAAGGACAGACATGAAATAATACAGTTATGATCACTAACAGAAGGTATTAATATTCACCGAGATGACTAAGTGATCAATTACTGTACCAACACCCCTACCAGTAAATGTAGGAATAGGATTACCCTGGTCATCTTTAACACACTGTAATACTTCTAAATCATATTTAGCCATGACAGAGTTTAACATCTCTCCATATTGATTATGTGGGAGGTGAACCTCCACCTCATCGCTGTCTGTAGTATACCCACAGGCCTCAATTAAGGATAGGGGGCAAAGAGGGGTATTGAAGTCTCCCACCCAAATAAAATCAAAATTAATAAAATTGTCGGAGCACAGTTTATCAAGGACACCCATTAATTCCAAGACCGCAATTGATCGCGTCTGGTTAAATACATTATTATAGTAATTAATAATCAGAACATTGCGGCCATTCTCGTGCTGTAACCATAACACTTGGGAGTGGTGTCCAATCGTTTCGTATACCTTAACAACCACGGGTAGTTTAATTGACAGTAATATTAATAGACCACCCTTTGCACGACCCGATGAGGATTCCTGGGCTGGTAGATTAAAGGAAACAAACCCATCAAAATTGATTTGTTCCTTGCACCAGGTCTCCTGCATACAGAATAAGTCACAACAACCAACAAATTCCCTCCAGCCCAGAGTATCCAGCTTACGTTGCCACCCGGCAATATTCCATGTGGCTAAATAATAGCCAGAGCCAGTGGAACCAAAACGATCATAATGTATCTGAGACAATAGTCCTGTGGGCATAAATACATGCTCAATGAAAGTGGGATCTATTGGCAAACTAGGGGCCATGTCTTCGACTACATCCGGTGGGAAAACCACCGCTCCCCGGGCGGGTAAATCAATATTAGTGACAACCTGCTCTAAAAAAGAGTCCGCTGCCAGCGTGGCAAATTTACCAACACACCCAACCGGGGACTTAGTATTATTCATGTCAATTAACTCTCCAGGAGGGGTTTCATCTAGCAAAACGGTGGACCGTCAATCACAGTCTTCCAGACCCGACAGACCTTCAAACCGGTTAAACAGGGGAATTCCTGCGCCCAACCTTTCAGCAAAAATACCAGGCACTAACGAGCGCGGGGGACTCTTATTATAACGCAAAGGTGGGTAAAAAAATGTGAGCAGTAAAGAATTAATGTGGGAGGCCAAGTTATATACAGGCCAAGCACAGATATGCTCCATGGCCCTTCTGTCTCTGAAATTTAAGACGACACAGTCTCCCTTCACCAATTTGGCTTGGGGACCTACCCAATTCACCCAACGTGCAAAAATGATTTCTGCTGAAACCGACACTGGTAACGGCCTGTGTTGATTTAACCAGTGAATGCACTTATATTTTAGGTCCAAAAACTCCTCCCGCTTCCCGTCAATTAATGATGGGACTCCCGTGAGAACAACGACATAAGGGGCTGATTCGGGCGGGAGATTTAAAAAAGGCCTTCGATCTACCGGGCCAGAGGGTTGGAGGCCCCGTTGTCCCGTAGATTTAATAGTAACAACATTACCTCCAAGCCCATTTCCATTCCCGTCCCTCTCTCCAGATAAGTTAGATTGCACCCTAGTAACCGATGGACTGGAAAGTACAACCGGGGGAATCGGAAGTACCTGTGGTATAGGGACTACCCCTACGTTAACCTGCGGTCCCTCATGATTATGAGATATTGATCTTGTGACACTCTTAATAGCACTACCCCGCAGATCATATCTAGTTTGAAAAGAGGCAAAAGCCAATTCAAGGCAAGAGAGCCTATTTTCAATGCAATCCAACCTATCATGGATCGGAGAAACAGATTTATTTAACATCGATTCTAGTCTAGGCCAAAAATCATCACCCAGTTTAGTGGGCATGATATCTGCCAGAGCCGAGGTGATAGGCAGGTCTTCATGTAGATCCTTCCCCTGACCTCAACTCACAGGGGCTGCTAAATTATTTTTATTTTTTGGGGGGGCCAATTTACGGCTTTTAGGCAACGTTCCTTTATCGTTTTCCTTCCCCCTTTTCCTTTTAGAACATACACCCTTCGGGACAGTGGCAGAGGGTAACTTAGACAAACCCTGCCTAATAACAGAAGTCGATCTTGTTCGAACTGGGGACAAAAAAATAGAAGGAACTGATGGACTTGAGCTATTAGGACGGTATGAGATCTTACTGCTATGCATGCCTTCTTCCTCTGAAATTGGATGATACCCTTGCCCAATTTCCAACATTCTCTCCAATGGGGGTGACAAACTCCTACTACCTAACATGATATCATCAGGAGGTCCAGGAATAGTTATAAGCGGAGGATTAGGAGATTTAGCGTGCATAATAGAACCCAATGAAGAGCGTTTATCAACAACTGTATCCAGCGACAATCTCCTTTCCGTTAATTCAATTTTATGAGCTAATAATGATGAGGCTCTTATTATAAATTTGTCCAACGTCCCAGCAACTGAACCCCTAAAGGGCGACTTGTGGCCAGAACGCCCCGAAGATGAATTCATAATTGCAAAACAATATAACAATTAAACCGATCACAGGGACTATAGGCGCAATGTATTACACAAGTATATTCCTCCGAGAAGCATATAATTAACAAAACGATAGGGACGGAGCCCGGCCCGACCTCTACCGTCCTCGAACGGCCACAAACGGTCCCGCCCTTGTCCCGGGCTTCTCCCGGCGTGCGACCGCGCTGCGGTTAAGTTAGTTAGTTAGGTACCAGCAGCAGGCAGCAGGGGCGGGAAGAGGACACAGCTGTTCGTGGTTACGGGGCTGCTCGTCCTCGCAGTCCCGTCCTTCAAATCCTCCCACTGTCAGCACACGATTTCCAAACTCTGCTCCAGGGCGTGTGCTCTCACGTAAATGAACAGCCAACGTTAACAACACACCAGTCTTCCTCTACGAACGGCGCCCGCGAAGCGGGGGCTGTGAGGAGTTATGTAGCCTCAAACAGCAGGCAGCAGGCAGCAGGCAGCAGGGGCGGGAAGAGGACACAGCTGTTCGCGGTTACGGGGCTGCTGGTCCTCGCAGTCCCGTCCTTCAAATCCTCCCACTGTCAGCACACGATTTCCAGACTCTGCTCCAGGGTGTGTGCTCTCACGTAAATGAACAGCCAAGGTTAACAACACACCAGTCTTCCTCTACGAACGGCTCCCGCGAAGCGGGGGCCGTGAGGAGTTATGTAGCCTCAAACAGCAGGCAGCAGGGGCGGGAAGAAGGCACAGCTGTTCGCGGTTACGGGGCTGCTGGTCCTCGCAGTCCCGTCCTTCAAATCCTCCCACTGTCAGCACACAATTTCCAGACTCTGCTCCAGGGCGTGTGCTCTTCTTTTATGTTAGTCAGATTTGTTTGCTGGTGTGAGTATGCACAACTTATTAAAGATGTTTTTACTGCATTTTGAAGCCTTTACCGTGATATACCTGTTTCCACCTTTACGTTGTGTTTTTTTCACTAATGATACAGGAGAATGCAACTACTATTCATACCCAAAGAGGAGTTCATAACCATGATCTTCTTTAACAAATATAACAGGAGCTTCAGACCCTTGAGTAATACTGACACAGTTTTGTGTCATCATTGACAGTTTCATTGGGAAGAATAAAATAGAGGACCTAATTTTGTTAAATCCTAATATCACATTCTAGTGTTAGGACTTTAGACGTACTGCGGCCTTAAGCTAGTTTCTGTAGGAACTGTTGTCCGTTCTTCGCGGTGAAGACTAGAAGAAAAATATTTCCATCTGATCTAGGCATGCAAACAATGCAACAGTTCAGCTGGGCGTCCTCAATTGCCGATATTTGAAGTAGAGACCAATCCTTTTCGTTCTTGTTTTTATAGAGATAGTACAGTGTCACCATTTATTGTTAGTAATCCAATGTTTTAGGACCTGCTGTATGTGTGGCTCTATCACTTGCACCCATAATTCTTGCACCTAACCCCTGCAAAACCTAATTACCGTACAACCTAGCAGGTTTTTTTTCTCTGCTCTTATGATATAGAATGGTATGCTGCCAAATGTTGAGGTCTAATTGAGTTTTGTGTTCTTCAGAAATCTTGTACGTTGTATGCATTTTGCACACTGCGTTGACGCCCTACTTTGTTTAGTGTAGTTAATGGTAGCATACCACATCAGTAAAAGTGTAGGCAGGTGCACAATGGGTGTAGGTGCACCGGATCACTGTCGCTCCTTCCACTGCCCGCTGGCATACCTAGGGCCGAACCTGTGGTTTGAAGGGTAATTCTGGCCTCTTAATTTATTATCCAGAGCTCCTACCACTACTGCATGGCACCTAGGGGCCAGTTCCTGGTTTTAGACTGAGATCGGTCACATTCCTGGCTGAAGCAAGGTTCAAGGCTCAGACAAGTTCTTTCACATTGCCAAATTCAGCTGGGCATTGTGGTATTTTGGGCATTGTTCAGATGATTTCCGATGTCTGCAAATCCACTTACATTTTTTTCTGAAACGTTGGCATAAATTCCACATTTATAAGTATGTTTTTAAGATCTACAATTATGCAAATCAAACCTCCAATTCAAAGACTCGGGATGATGATTGTTTTCTTTACTAGCCGAAATTCAATCTATGTCACAACTTGTTTGCGGATTCAGGCTTTTTGTCTATTTTATAGTTATTTTTCTACAATTGCAGGCATTCAGTGCACCTTTTTAGAGAATATTTCTACCAGTGCTGTAGAGACACTTCCCGCACCAACACTTTCAGGAGGTCCATGTGGCTGAATAAAATGGAGATCACTAATATAGTCAAGCGTACATTAGCATTTAAATATACTGTTGCTTCTATGATCGGATCCTTTTATCGTCCAGCTATTTTTCATTGCCATAAAAACATTTGATGAAGTGATAAATTGGTTGTGCCCTCTTTCGAAAACATTTGAGAAAATATATCTAAGTCCAACAGGAATGCCTGAAAATATTTGTATTTACTATTCCATTCGGGGTGGTATGCTCCGGCTCGAACGGCAGGGCTAAGCATTCTTTGAAATGGAATGAGCGCAAACCTTCTCTAATCTGCCTCACCAACCACACAAGGAGAATGCAATACAATTATAATTTTGAAGATGAACAGGAATGCTGCACATGATGCCTGGCTCTGATTGGCAGTAAATAATACAAATTGATAGAAACCCCTTATGTGATATCAGGGTCAGCTGCAGAGGAGCCATGGCGGTCACTGTGACCATCTGCCAATAGGGCATTTCAGTTGATTCAAAATGAATTTCTCTAATACTCTTAAAAGGATATCAAATTAGGGCAGATTGTCTTCCGTGTATTGTTCGTTGCACTCAGCTCCTCCAGCTGAGAGCTCTGTTTACTACAGACCTCCTCTGCAGCCCAATATCAGGCAATGGGGCTTGTGAGACTTTGTACTCCACTGTCTCCTGCAACAAGTGGCGGACTAGCAGTCGCCCTGCTCCTTATTTACAACTCAATGCTGTCTTCTTTCCAAGGCTAATCTTCATTACAGGGGTATCAACATTATTCTGATGTGTGCAGATTCACGCGCTGAGGTCTCTGCATCCATTTAGGATTCTAGGATGGGCCTATTTTCAGCCTCCTAATTCCATTGCTGAACAGATCCACAGGTTTAGTGGACAGGGACATTGATCTGGACTCTTATGTTGGACAAATTCCCTCTTCGAACATATTCATTATTTTGTATTTATTTTCGTATTTATTTAGCTAGAGCTTAGCTGAGTGGCATTATACATCAGAGCATGGCACAGTAGAAAAAGCAGTAAAAACAAAATGAGCAGGATGCGTCATATGTTGCTTTTAATGAATTCAGAGAGATTTAAACAGTATAACTAGTATAGCATGATCAAACATACAGGTATCAAATACAGTCAGTAGGTTTTCATAGCCAATGTACATCTTTGTATGATAGGGATATTATCATGCAAAACCTATGAACAGGTGTCCCAGTAGTGTGTTGTTACAATAAGTGAACAAGCACAGGTAGGAGTAGGAGTAGGAGTAGGAACGAATTTAGAAAGGACATCATGACAACTGTTGTGTCTCTAATATGAAGATGTGACAGATCAGTGACAGTTTTTCTATTTTTTTAAAGGTTGTGTTGGATTTAGTCAAATAGAGTGCAGGAGGGAGGGCCTTTCAAGTTATGGTGGTGCATCTTCGGAAGGGCTATAAGAAGGTGAATAGTTTCTTAAAGGCAGATGTCACAATAAATAGCATTTCTGTGCTTCAAATTGGCGTTCTCCTCTCGGGATAGTCAAAGTTTGATGTTTATGGGATTTGCACAAACAATAAACTATTAATTAAAATAAAATAAGTTATTAGAATTTTCAGCCAGGTTTTGAGGAGTACCTTCGTGGAGAAAGTTGAGTGCCAGACATGCAAACTGAAGATTCATATGCATTTGTTTGTAGGACCAACATAAGAGAGAGTCGGAAAGCACACAGTTTCAGAAAGATAGAAATGTTTTAGTCAATTGTTGTGCACAACAAAGTTATCTTGTCTTCCTGTCAATAGAAAACCCACCAGAAGCTGCAAACCGTTCAGAACTCGACAGCCAGAATCACTCTCAAGCTCCTGTGCCGCACTCACATCACGCCACACCTGAAGGAGCTCAACTTTCTTCCTATTCACAAATGAGCACAGTTTAAACACCTCTCCCACAATTTCAAAACACTACATAACACTGGCTCAGCATATCTAAAGAATTGCATATGATTTCTTAAACCTTCCACACTCCTACTTATACACATCCCACACAGACCTATAACCAGATCCAGCTGTCCAACCATTCTCCTACATCACTCCTAAAAGATAATGACCTGCCAATACACATAAAAGCCTCCTCCTCATGTCTTGAATTCTGCAAGAAGCTAAAGACCTGGCTTTTTGAGCAATCCCAAGGTGTTGCCAGGCTTACACCTGCTCAGCACCAGGATGCCCTCCTGAGTTATAGTGCTCTCTACTAAACTGCAAACATAACATACCAACATGCAGGTCTTTAATTGCTTTCGTGAATTACAAATTTGGTATTCAAAACAATACAGCGCATCTGACATACATTTTTAATTAGGCTCGTACTTGGGTTTTCTGAGTTTGCACAAACCTAGCTTGGGAGTAGCAGGGCACCATATAGATAGTAAGCACCAATTCAAGGTCATGTGTAACAGGATGCGCTAGTGTGGTTGTCTAACATACTGTAGGTTCTTGGGGCCTTATTTAGAGTCTGCTGGATGAGATACTTCATCACAAATGTGGTGGATATCATATTGCAAGTGCATTATAGACTACAACACTTGCAATATAGCAGACAGGATATCCATCATGTTTTGACAGAGTATCCGATCAGCAACCCTTTGATTAAGTCCCTTCATTGACACTGCAGATTCTTCTTGATGAGGTGAGTTTTTACTTCTTTACTGAAGTAGAGCAGCAAGGGGGTGCACCTAATGTGTGGTGAAATGGAGTTCACGATCCTGAGTTCATAGCTTGGAAGGTTTGTTTCCTTCTTTCTTTTGTTTCACTACTGATTGGTTAATCATAACACAGTAATGAGAGTGAAAGGGCTTTGTTTTAAGAAAAAACTATTGCAGGTGTCTTTTATGTTCTTTCATTTGTTTTTATATCTCAAAATTAATTATGTGCCTGTTTCAGTATATTAAAATACCACCCAAAATATATTTTGCAGGGCATAAAACAAATTCCTTTGTTGGACTTATGGGAAAAAGAGCTTTAATTTCTGGTATGTATCCTAACCGATGTAGGTAAATATGGTGTATCTTTAATGTGTTACTTCTTTTATTTCTGTATGAAATTGTCTAGGAAATGTGGCACAGTGCAATGACCCATACACACAGCACATGAATGCCGCACACTCTGCCCCTAGCACATTTTGAAAATTGCAAACGAGGAACACCTGAGTTGTATGCGGTAAAATTTAATTTGCGTACAATATTTGAAGTACCATATTTGTTTGAAACTTGTAGGTGCAATTTGTTGCAAGACTTGTCAGGTTCTCAGGTACCACAAACAAGAGATAGATTTGGAAAATCATTTATTTAACAAAGCACAAAGGTCCACTTTGAAAGACAGGCATGACAGTGCTTTGTAGGGAAACATATAAGCAGGATAGATTTTGAACATAAACCTAGTGTGAAATGCAACAGTAGGACAGTGCAATATGAGTTAGGCATTTCAGTGTTGTGTGAAGGAGCACAATTTGTTTTTCAGTTTTATATAGTGCAAACTAGACCCAAGGATAGCAGGTATCAGAGCGCTTTACATGAGCACCAATTTCGTTACAGATGGATACATTCATTTTTGTTAGGCACGGGGAGATTAAGTGATTAGCCCAGAATAGAATGTTGAACGTCGTTACCGAGACTCGACCCGGGTCTCTAGCTTCGAGGTTGACTACTGTAGCCATAAGGCTACATCCTCTCCCCAACATACTCTTTTGCAAATCATCCTCTAGCTTACATGCATAACCCAACAGTATTAATTTGATTCTGTACCACAAGCAATTATATATGCTTGGGCTTACTTGGGTTTACTGGTGCTTTACACATTTTCACAAACAATTATTGTTCTTGTTGCAATTGGTGCAAATCACAGATTTTTGCTCGGTATTACCAGAATTGTACACAGTACTATATGACAAGCAACCACAAGGTACCTAATGGGTGCAAGCACAAGCACTATAATTTCTATTAGTGAAACACCGCCTTTGCTGGAAACTCTATCAAAATGTACTTTCATTACAACTGCATCCAAACTTTATTGCAGACAGCCAAAACTCAACTGTCACAAGGTGATCACAATCTCTCACTGTTCAAAATGCAGAGAATGAGTCTTTTGTTGTCCATGCACAAATGTTAAGATCTTTTTAGGTGACGTGAGAATCAATTACGTTAATATGGAACACATTTAGATGTCTGAAGAACTTAGACAAAGGTTCTCCAGTAGTCCTTTAAGGATCATTGTATTGTGCAAATTAAAAGTTTTCAGTGACTTTAATAGAAATAACTTGGCTCTCCACATTCACTTTACAGTTTTATCAAAGACAATATATATGGTCATGATGACCAAATGTAGAACCCCATTCCAGACAGATCATCAAGCCTTCTCTGATACTTCTCACATTACTGAGTTCCCCCTTGCAGAAGAGTAGATATTAGTGGCTAGTCAAATGTCAATATTAGCGCTAACAAGAGCAGGAAAAGATGCTCAGGTGTACATATTTTAGCAACACAGAATGGGCAAATTGTTGTCATGACAGGACTCAAAATAATAAGGCCCTTCCCTGAATGAAATCCTAAAAAAGGCAAAGGTTTTGAAACAAGATGTAAATAGTCTTGTGTGTTCAAAGCACTTTGCTGCATCTCCGTCGAATGAAGACTACAATGTAACATCCTTTGTATTTTACAGATAGACTTCTGAGACCAGTGATACCTGCAACATCTGCACCTTCACTACGTCCTCACTCACAAACTCTAGACTAGTGAGCCACAAATCTTTTATAGAGATTAAAAAAGAAATGCAGTAGAACGTTGCTTAATATGTTGGAGTGCATTCCATGTAGCACCTTGGTTTACCTCTGAAAAATCAGAAATTAATAAACCAATAAACCAGGAGCCGGCAATGTTTGGTAGATGCTTTTGTTGATTTTTTGTGTAGCATGGACTTATCACAATTTGTTTTAAATCACATTCTATGGTAATAGACGCCAGGAATACTAAATGTTGGAACCCTTCAGCTAAGGGTCAGGTCTTATCCAGGATGGAAAACTTTTCCTACCTGGGCTTGCTCCTTAACTCAGGCCTTAGTTGGAAAACTCATCTAACTGAAAACAGGTGGTCCCATCAAAAGGTAATTGACGGGCAATAATATTTTTTTAGGCGTATTGTGCACAAGTCCCCAAACCTTTTACTTGATGTCTACAAGGCCAAATGTGTCCCAATGGCTAACTTTGGCAGCAACAGTTTGGGGGATTAATCATCGCATGCCAGAGGTTGTTTGACTGGAAAATGAATGGATTAATAGTTTCCTATATGGTAAGAATAAGGTGTTATGTGTGGCTTCAAGTGAAGTTATCTGACTTTGAGACTGAGTGCATGACACTATGGCTAATTGCATAGAGGTGTTACAGCAATGTATATTAAATGAAATGCTGCACATTCCTACATACCATGGTGAGCCATTTGGAAGGCTAGTTCTAGTGGGGCTAACTAAGGGGCTAATTTAGAATTTGAAGGGAGCTAAAAATTCTCCAATTCTTGAGAAAACTCTCTTACAAAGTAAAATCCACCAGTGAAATATCCTCGACCATAAGAATAAGGCAGTGGGGGAAATTCAACTGGTAGATTCTATGCCATATTTAGAATTTCCTCCAGAAATTAAATGATTTTCAATTCCCTCCAAACTTCTAATGAGGCACAAAGTTTTTCAGCGCTTAAAGATAGATAATGTTTGGGGGACACTAGGATTTTCCTTGAGAGTCTAGAAGCAAGCAATAAACTTTTGAAGGAGGTAAACTAGCCTGTTTGTATATTTCTCCAGAATGAGCAGTGGGATTGTATTACAGGGTTGCCAACATGAATATAATCCTTTAATTTACTATATCCAAACTGTGTAGACTACAATTGGTCTAGCTTGCTGCAGCATGACTAGTACTGAAGTGGCCCAGGTGGTCATCTGCATCAGCGGCGCTATATATACTCCACCGGCTGCCAATCCATAAACCCATCTTGTTGAAGGCTCTCATCATCATTTTAGGGCCTTCCATTCTTTGGGCCCTCAATATCTTCATACACGTTTCAAGCGTTACATTCCTTCCCGAAGTTTAAGATCAGCAAATGCCAATCTGTTAAAAATACCAGCAGTCAGATTGGCATCGAAGGGAGGAAAATCACTCACAGTGATAGGCTCAAAGGCGTGGAACAAACTTCCTCCACAGCTTCACCAGATCACATCCGACTCCCAGTCCAGGAAGGTCCTAAAAACCTGGATTTTCAGTGCATCGGATACTCTTTGCAAAACTTTGATCTGATTCCCTTTTCCAACTGTTAGCAGTCAACAGGCTTTAGTTTTCTAGTTCTGTGTTCCGTCTAGCGCCATGATGCTCCCCGGAGTGACAGTTTGCGCTCTACAAATGTGCCATTACATTACATTACATTGACTCAATCTAAAGATGGCTTATTCAGCAAATCGTGTCAAAGCTTGCAGTAGCCCATCATCTGTTGAGGAAAAACTGGTCCATTTACGTTCATGAACTCAGTAAGCGATGTTTATGGCTTTGAGGGACACTTGCCAGGTAGCTAGCATTCAGTGGAATAATTGTTAGGTACAAAAAAAACATGTGGCCGTAATAATGAAGATAAAAAATGAGTCTCACAGCTGAGTTCTGAGACTTCTGAAGTCTTGACAAAATTAATTCTATTGCAGTGGCATAGAAACTATTGACATAATCCTGGGAAGAGAGTACAAGTAATAAGGTGTCTTGCATATAATGTCAAGACTGCACATAAGGACAATTCTGAATCAGGAGTCTGAAAATGTGTGTGGAAGATTTAACTACTGAGATGACCTGTGGTGCCAAGGTGAGGTAAGTGTACAAAGGGACCCCTGTATTCCCCAAGGAGGTAGAAGGAGTAATGGGAGGACTCAGCTCTTTTATTTAATGAAGGTAGAGATAGGAGAGAGACCACAAGTCCTATATCAATGCTATTTTCTTATTGGCATTTAGGTTTAGATGGTTACTTGGCTTGCATTCAAGTCGTGTCAGAGAGGAAAATCCTGGTGCATGACATTCTGGTGTTTGAATCACAGAGAAATTCTTACTTCACAATTCACCATAACATCTGTGTTCTTTGAGTATGTGTAACATGTATGGCCAAATAGCTGGATCATGTTTGGAACAGGACTGAAGCAAATGATGCACCGTAGAATAGTAATAGATGAGCCCTTTGGATCTCTAAATGAAGAAGTGGGAAGGGTAGGTAAGTTGGAAAGAAAGATAATTTGGGTTTACTTTGAGAGAAAAGAGAAAATGAAGCTCAATTCTCCACCCTAAATTCCCTACATGTAGCGCTAGAAAAGAGATGCATGTTGTGTCATATAAAAAGGTGCAGATATATCTAACAGGATAAGTGTAACTGCACCATTCCAATCTACTTTTGTTTTGAGGTCAATAGTGGTAGCAATGAGATATAACTCTGTCCTGTAACAAAAACAAAAGTCAATTTATGATTTGGCAGGAAGGGTGTTGATCTCAATGAACTCCATAAGCTGCACTTTCAATGAGCGTTGCCTTGAATCGTTCAATTTACAATGGATATAGTTTTCAGACCTTCAGCTGAAAGTGACAAGATCATGGAATTTATTTGTAATATTAGAGCTGGTAGAATTAAATAGGGATTATCAGAGATGAGGATTTATAGATGAAGCTTTAGAATAAGGCGAGGGAGGACAGTAGCTGACAACTAATTGTCAACACTGTAAGTCTAAAAAATCTCAGGCCATTTCCTCAAAAAATGTGACTTAGAAGATACAGAGCTTTATTGATGGAACAATATTTTCAATTACTCCTCTATGTGTCTGAATTCAATTACAATAATGGAAGCTGGAGGTACAGTCATTTTTCTAACTTTCCACATTGTTACCATATATATCCTAAGGGAGCACTGCCAGCACTGGCTATCTAGTTTGTCTGTTTGATAAGATCGATTGCTCTATGTTGACTAATCCAGTTTGCACCTTTGTTGATAGCAAACTATTTGGTGATCATTTGAAAGATTTCAATTTTGTATAAGAGGGATGATTTTTAATAAAAGTGAAGGAGCTGAAGGCATATGAGATCCACTGATCACATTTAATAATGGTGCTGTTGGGTTAGATCTTCCAGAAGTGAAGTGCTAGATTGAGGGTCTTGTCCAAGAGATAATGCTTTTAGTTGGGTTGCTCTGGACAGAGATATTATTAATGAACAGGAAAGTGTAATGCCAATGTAATTTAATGTCAATGAAAGGAGGACATGGATAAGGTTTAGTAACATCTACTATCCCATGGAGTGTGAAAGTAGCATTAATAATACATATTGAACAATGATAGCTCCAATGACTTGCTGATATGGTTTCAATGCTTATAAGTCAAACAATAGGATCTTAATTTAAGCACGGATGGACCTATTTATTAAGATCAAGATATTGTCCAGTATAGTCAGCTAAGAGTGGTTGATGGAGGTGGTTGTAAATTGGAAGCAGAAGGATTCAGCAAAGTTAGTAATTTGTGGGGCACTGCAATATATGGTATGAAGAGAGTTTGAGATGAGAAAGTAAGCCTGTTTTCATTTATTATTCAGTGCCCAAAGCAAGAAGATCCCATGATTCCATGAGAAAATGCCATATTTTTTAAAGCACCGCTAGCTGGAGTGCTATGTTTTTCAGCTTAAGTGCAAGGCCCTCTTGTGGTTGTTTTTTATTGCTGCTTTTTGTGGGTTGAAAAATGTTCAAACAAATACTCAAAGATATATTTATATTCTTTTAAAATAAAATGTTATTACATTTTTTATGACAATCGCTTTTATTAAACATTGAACTGTTTGAAGGAATAAAATATGGATTTTATTATGAATATTGGTGATTTTTTTGACAATGAAAATAGGCCTGTTTTATATATGTTGATATGCTGATGCATTCATAAAGTCAATTGACTCACGTTTTATATTTAGGTGTTCGGACCCTTTGAAAACTCAGTAGGTCTTCCTAAATTAAAATGACACCCTTTATTTTGTAACATCACATCGTGAGCTGTGCGTGCCCCTAAAGGTTTCAACGCCAGGCCCTGTGTCCAACCCCCATTACACATGGGGTTTGGGAGCAGGGCATGCCATGTGAGGGATGGGGGGGTGGGTGCCAGGCCTTCTTTGCAAGGCGTGAAGTTGGCTGCCCTTGGGGAGTTGGATGCTGGCGCTGCCCATAACCGAAGGCCATACATGGTATGAGGTTGGCATCATGCATAATAATAAAATATTACTTTATGTTAAAGAAAACCCCTATGAATTCACTAAAAAATCAAAGGTTATGGTGATATTATAGTTAAGTATGGTAATAATATCTTATTTTGCATTAAAAAAAATATACCTTGGAAAGTCACTGAAAAAAACAAGGTAAAAAGACGTTATAGTTAGGTGAAAATGTCAGTAAAAACATACCATTTTAAATGCACAAGATTACTAAAATTCACTAGTTATAGTTATCTCAGGCAACTATAACTAATGCCCTGAAGTAGCTCTATCTCGTATCCTCGCCATGCACTTTTATGACCTCACGCATTACATCACTCATGACATGTTCTATGACATCATTGATAAAACACTCAACGTCTTAAATTACATCATTGATGATAACAATGTGCATAGCAAAGGTGAAAGTGACATTATTGATAGGTCTGGTAATAATATCATACATTACAGTTTAAAAAAACTAAGAAACCCACTGAAAAAAACCCAATAAACTGGCATTATAGTTTAGTGAAAATGTAGTCAAAATGGAATGTTCTCAAACTAAAAAGAACACTGAAAATCACAAGTTATATTTAACTGAAGTAATAATAACTTGCGCCCCTTCAACGCACTGCCTATGACCTCACATAGTACATCACTTGTGACATATTATCATTAATACCATCACTGATGATATCTGAAATTACATCATTGATGACAATACTGTGCACGGTGGGTGCGCAACCTATTGTTGCTTCAGTTAAATTTTCTAGTGAATTTCAGTGTTTTTTTGACTTTGTAACTGACATTGTTACCTAACTATAGTGCCAGATAAAACTATGTTTTCTCCAGTGAATAAATATGTATCAATATCTGGCATAATGTATGGGGTAGGTTTTAACACAAACACACACATATATACGTATATATATATGTGTGTGTGTGTGTGTGTGTGTATATATATATATATATATGTAAATTAACATTTGAAAAACACTTTTTTTGACCCCCCCCACTTTTCCTGGCCCCTGCATGATGGTTCACTCTTAAACTTTCTAAGCACAACAACAATCACTGGTGCACTTTTTGGGGGAAAATTTCATGAAGATTCCAGAAACGGCGCCAAAGATTTAGGCAAGTCAAAAAATGCTTTTCCTATTGAATCATGGTCCTAACTATAACTACTTACTGGTGACCACCAGTAGGTTATATATATAAAGAAAAAACAAAGGTTACAGGGACGTTATAGTTAGGCTGACATTTCACTCATACAAAACCAGAAAAAAATCAGCAGTTACAGTTAGCTGAGCTAACTATAACTCGTACCCTCGCAATGCACTGCTTATGACCTCACATATTATATCACTCATGATATGGTCAGTGACAACACTGATGACATCACTGATGACATCTCAAATGACATCACTGATGACATCATACAGTGACTAGGACTGTTTTTAAACAGTTTGTGAATATTAAATATTTATACCAAGGTGTATTGGTGACCCAGTGGAGTGTATGAGTGCCTATATGGATGATTTAGTGGTTGCGTGAGTGACTGTATATGTAAGGGATTAGGTTTCTTAGTAAATATATGGATGAGTGGCTGGTTGTGTGAATGTCTGTATCAGTATGTTAGTTGGTGTGTAAGTTGCAGAATGGGTGTGTGAGTGGATAAGTGAGTTACTGTATTTATGAGTGATTGGTTGTCTGTGTACCTGTATATGTGTCTGAGTGTCTATGTGGGTGGGCGAGGGTGTGTTTGACTGCCTGTTTGGATGAGTGATTGGGGAATCAGTGGCTGTAAGGGTTAGTGAGTGTTTCTATCAGGGGCTGTCTGGGTGATTGAGTGTGTGTATGGTTGTGTCAGTGACTAAGTGCATGTGTCAGTGGTATATGGGTGAGTAACTGCACATGTGAAAGACAGTATAAGTGAGTGCTGGTGTACATGGGTGACGGTATGTATGAGTGAGTGATTGTGAGAGTGTCTGTATGGGTGAGCATGTGCTTGTGTCAGTGACTGTATATGTATGTGAGTATGTGTTGGTATCTGTATGAATAAGTGAGTGGTTATGCATATAACTGTATAGGTGAGTAAGTGGCTGGTCGATTGACTCTATGGGTGAGTGAGTAGGTGTGTGAGTAGCTCTATGGGTGACTGACAGTGTGGGAGTGGCTGCATGGGTGTATGAGTAGAGATATCAGTGGCTGTATTAGTGAGTGTGTTGGATTAGGAGTGGCTGTATGGGTGACTGAATGGATCTGTGTGCAGCCCTATAAATCAGTGAGTGGGTGTGTATGTACTGGTAAGGGTGTGACATTGGTTTTGAGACTGGTAGTGTAGAAGTTGGAGTGGGTGTATGAAAGGTTATATTGGGGTGTGAGTGGGTGTGTCTAAGATTAATTGGATGATCTTATCAGTGATGTAATTTGAGATATCATCAGTGATGCTATCAGTGATGTCACTGACCATGTCATGAGTGGTGTAATATGTGAGGTCATAAGTAGTGCATTGTGGGGGCTTGGGACATAGTTAGCTCAGCTAACTATAACTGCTGAATTTCTCTAGTTTTGTACAAGTGTAATGGCAGCCTAACTATAATGTCCCCGTAACCTCTGGTTTTTCCAGTGAATTTCTAAGGTTTTTATTATTCTGTTTCCTAACTATAACGTCCCTTTAACCATTGTTTTTTTCACATATATATATTTTACCTACTGGTGGTCGCCAGTAGGTAGTTATTGTTAGGAGCATGTTTCTGTAGCAAACATGGCTATATAGCTGTGCGAGTGGGTATGTGATGGGCTGAATGGGTGAATAAGTGGGTTGAAAGTAGTTGTATGGGTGAATAAATAGGTGTGTGAGTAGCAGTCTTAGTGAGTGAGTGGCTGTGTTTGTGACTGACTGGGTGTGTGAGTGAATGGCTGTATGTGTGAGTGAGAAGCTGTGTGAGTGGCTGTGTCAATGAGTGACTGGGTGGGTGAGTGGCTGTGTGAGTGGCTGTATGAGTGAGTTGAGTGAGTGAATGTGTAGTTGCCTGTATGGGTGACTAAGTGGCTGTTTGAAATGGTGTTTGATTAACTGAGTGGGTGTGTGAGTGGCTGGATTGGAAAGTAAGTGTTTGTGTGAGTAGCTATATGGGTGCGTGAGTTGTCATCTGATTGCTTGTTGGGATGAGTGAATGGGTATATAAGTGTTTGTGAGAGTGTGTGAATAGTTGTATGGGTGTGTCAATATATCTATTGAGATGCTGTATGGGTGAATGACTGGCTATCTGAGTGATTGTATGATTGATTAAGTGGGTGTGTGAGTAGCTATATGGGTGATTGGATGGCTGTTTATGTTGTCGTATGGGTGAGTAAGTGGTTGTATGAGTAGCTGTGTGAGTGGTTGTGTGATTGGCTGTGTGGGGGAGTAAGTGGGTATGTGAGTGATTGCATGGATGAGTGAGTGAGTGTATGACAGGTTGTATGGATAGGTGAATGCTTGTGTGTTTGTATGAGTGAGGGTATGAGAGACTGTATAGGGCTGTGAGCAGGCCTATTAGTGGTTCTGTAGAATATGTCATCAGGGATATCATCAGTGATGTCATTTGTGATGTAATCAGTGAAGTCACTGACCTTGTCACGAGTGATGGATTATGTTAGGTCATAAGCAGTGCATTGCAGTGGCATAAGTAATAGTTAGATCAGGTAAGCATCTCTGCTAAAGTTCTATGGTTTTGTATGAGGGACGTCTGAGCCTAACTATAACATCCCTGTAACCTTTGTTCTTTTAGTGAATTTCTAAGGTTTTTTAATGTTTATTCCTAACTATAACATTTCTGTAACCTTTGCCTTTTTAGCGAAATTCAAAGTTAATTTTTTTTTAAATTCTTACCTGTAACCAGTAACCTTTGAGAGTGGGTGTGTGAATGTCTTTAAGGGTCTGTGAGTGGCTGTGTGAGTGGTTTTGTGGGTGTGAGTGGCTGTATGGGTCCGCGAGTGGGTGTTTGAGGGGCTGTATGGTCTGTGACTGGGTATGTGAGTTTCTAAGTGGTTCTGTGAGTTGGTGTGTGAGTGTCTAAGTGGGTGTCTGAGTGGGTGAGTAAGTGTATGAGTGGGTGTCTGAGTGAGTGCATGAGTGAGTGTCTTAGTGAATCTGTGAGTGGGTTAGAGAGTGTCTGAGTTGGTTTATGAGTGCCTCCATGAGTGTGTGAGTCTGTGAGCGGGTGCATGAGTCTCTGAGTGAGTCTGTGAGTCTGTGAGTGGGTGTGTGAGTCTCTGAGTGGGTCTGTGAGTGGATGAATGAGTCTCTGAAAGAATTTCTGAGTGGGTGTGTGAGCCTCTGAGTAGGTCTGTGAGTGGGTGTACATGTCTGAGTAGTCTGTGAGTGGGTGTATGAGTGTCTGACTGGGTCTATACATGGCTGTGAGAGTGTCTGAAGTGGTCTGTGAGTAGCTACATAAGTGTCTTGGTGGGTTGTGATTAATTGTGACAGTGTCTGAGTGGGTCTGTGAGTGGGTGCAAGAGTGTCTCAGTGGGTCTATGAGTGCATGTGAGAGTGTCTGAGTAGGTCTGTGAGTTGGTGTGTGAGTGGGTCTTTGAGTGGGTGTGTGAGGGTCTGACTGGGTCTGTGAGTGGGTGTATCGGTATCTGAGTGGGTCTGTCAGTGGGTGTGAGAGTGACTGAGTGTGTGATTGCATGTCTAAGTGTCTGTGTGTGTCAGTAGCTGTGTGAGCTACAGGGCCACAATGGAACCACACCTGCCCCTTTATCCAAAAAGAGTCCACAGTTTTGCGCACAATATCTACTCAAGTAGAGTACTTTCTTCTGGTTAATTAGAAACTGCTACCTCGTTGGGTAAATGTCCAGTGCATATTCTACACTTCCTCTATGTAATGGCCCACGAGGAAATGTCTATAGTGACCTTGTGTGCATTTCAGCAAAATGATTGTTCCTTGTGCAGCTTTATCCAGAAATATGTGATAGCATGAATCCTCCTATAGCGGGAACAATGAGACTACAAAGAGGTAAATATCCACTAAACAAGGGTACTTCCTCTTAGCTATATCCAGTAAGTGCTTATTTGTTTGGTGGAGATGTCCTCATATTCCTTGGCATGAAGAATGCATCACCAAACGCTGCAGGAAACACGCTGGGGTGCCTTTTGGTAATCTGTCCATCATCCCGGCAAAAGGCAGGAAAACCTTTGCATGCTACTAAAGTGGGTGTGGAAGCCTAAGCAATTATTAGAAGGGGAGGGGAAGCAGCGCTCCCTCCCCATGCAGATTTCAGCTCCGGGACCCCATCCCCGAGACCTGGCCTTGAAATACTGGGTGCCCTTGAGCCTACCCAGGACACCCAGTCAGCACCGTTGGGGACCGCGGAGGGGGCCTGAATGGGGCTGTAGTCCCTGCTGGCTCCCCACCTCCAGTGGGAGCCAGCATTGCTCCCACACACAAGGAGCTGCTAAACATGCAGTTCCATGTGTGTGAGAGCAATTGTTTCATCTGTTTCCGTTTGACAGAAAAACTGTACTCCCAGCAAGCAGGAGTACTTTGACCTCTTCCGCCTGCTGGGAGCGGTGATAGTGTTCGATCTGACATGGTGGGAGCTGACACAACTCCTGCCATGTCCAAGCAAACAGCTATGTCCTGGGGGTGGGCACCCCGGGACATAGCTGGAGCTGGCCCTGGAGGGCGGCAGTCCCCAGAGCCATCATTGGTGCCAGTAGTGGGACCTTGCAGCCCCTCCTTCTGTGTTCACCGGCTTGCCCCAGGGAGGTGGTGGTATCTGGGGCCATGTATGGCCCCAGAGATGGGGTACTATTTATTTTATAGGCCCCAAGGAGGTGGTGATGCCTGTGCTCCAGGGGCTCCGCGTGGTCACCCACAAGTTTTTGTTTATTGCCCTGACAAGATGGTGGTCCCTGGGGCTTCTAGGAAGGCCAGGAGGGGGTCTGTCAGCCTCGCTCCATTTTTATGATGAAAGCTTGGTGAGGTGGTTATCCCTGGGGCTCCAAGAGCCTTAGGAGGGGGGCCTGGGGCACCCCCTCCTTTTTTAAAAAAAATGCCCCTGGGACCTGGCCCACCTGGGGTCTCTTTTCAAAACATGAGTGGGAGTCTGTGCTTGGTTTTTTGGGGGGGGAATTTCAACACAGTCATGGGTCCGCCACGATTTTCAGCGAAAATGTAAAAAATAATTTCTTTTTAGCCATGACAGGGTCCCAGGGGGACCCCAGGTTCGGAGGTAGGGGGTCAGGTTATTCATACCTGCCCTCCTTTGCTTTTTTCTGAAAATGTTTTCTGGGACTTGCCTGAATCCGAGTCTTAAGATGGCTGCCAACACTTACTGGTTGAAGTGTTGGCAGCCAATCAGATTTTAGCACAGAAACTGTCACATCCTCTAAGGATCCGTGTCTCTAGATATACAAATTTTGCTTTCCATTTATATTTAAAAAATTATTGAATGGATTTGCACCAATTTACAAAAAGGTTGCTTTCTGGATCGAGAGCTACCTTTCTTCAAATTTGGTAAAATTCCGTTCAGCAGTTCAGGATGTAGTCATGTCTAAAATCCCTATGGGAATTTGCATGGGGAAAACATGTCTTGGGACCCCCCTATTTCTCTGCCCCTTTTGACGAAGCATCCCAAAACTTTCAAGACACCAGCTGAACTAACTGTCGTCATAATTTTGTAAAAATTTTTTAAGATTCATCAAATGGTGCTAAAGTTATTGGCAAAACAAAAAACACTTTTCCTATGAAAACCGTGTCCTTCCTATAACTACCTACTGGCAATTGCCAGGTGGTAATATAAACATACACACACACACATATAATATGCCATTAGAAAATGTAATTCCTGTTTCAACTACATGTCCTTTATGCATTGCAGATTTGTTTACCTCGAGCATTTTATTTTAAATGACAAAATAAAAATACAAAAACTATTTTTAAAGATTTAGGGTTGCAGACAATATTGACACATGCCCTGAATGTGGTTTCCTATGCAAAGGGGATTTATATATGGAACGTTTGTTTGTTTTCTGGTTGTTTTTGTTTTTTTAAGAAAGAGCTGATGTTATTTGACCACTAGAAAAATCAGTAATATTGTTACTAATCCGATGCACATGCAGCAATTAGCAAGCTTTCTTTGCTCAAACATTGTCTAGAAACAAAGCTTGGATTTAGAATTATGCATTCAGTAATTATTGCCGAAAAACTACTTTTTTTAAGTAAGCAATGTACTGACTGCAACGAGAGCGTTTGATTGTCTTTAAAGCTGTTTACTAAGAATGAAATGTTGCTGTTCTCCTTTCACTGCACGCGCACTCTTATAATTTGTATACTGCTTCTATCCCTGTATTGCTATTCACAACAATGTTCTTTTTTCTTTCAGGATCTTATGAAAGGAACACGATGCACAACTATGAAAGGAGACGCAAATAAATCATTTCAACCTACAAAATGTTAAACTTCATTTGTTTAACTTACAGATGGAGTGTACATTGAAATGCCCACTGTAACGACGAACTATTTATTTAATACTAAGAATTATTGTTGTTTTGCGTTGTACATTAAATAAAATGATTATTTTTCATATTGTGGCAGCGGTACATATTGTGTAAAGTGTCTCGTGGTTTGCAATTTATCATGGCTCCCCCATGAACTGCTGGTCGTTGGCCTCTCAGTGTAGCACATTCTATGATCTGACCTACAAAAATGGCCGATAGACTCACTAAATTGAAAAAGACAATACCTTGTGATTTCAAAGCATTTGCATCACCTTCGTGACCAATGCAAAGCAAACAGATGTACAGTTTAGTGCCTCAATTTGTTTTCCTGGTTCAAGTGTACTGTAATTATGTTATTGAACATATATTTATATCACTGCAGCATGTCCTCTGTTTTGTGACCATATATTTTTTTGAAAAAAGAAAGTTTAAATGTGGATCGAAGGTCTTCGTTTCATAGTCTGCAATTTTATGATAGTGACATTTTAAATAAAAAAAAATACTTTTTGGATTTTGCAACATACTCTCCTTTGGTGCAGAAATGAAATTATTTGACTCGGTAGCATGCCTAGATTTTAAGTTTGATTCAATGTAGTAGTCGAAAAGACAATGCACATGCAGCAACACAAACATGTGTCAGTGGAAGAGCTGGAGCAGAGTGTGGCAGTCGATTGATCAACAAAGAAACCTAAACTATATTCGATTTTGGAGTATATTAAAATACAATTTTTTTTATCCGAAGCAATAACATTACATTGTTAAGGGATTTTTCGTCCTTCAGCTGCTTTCCTTTTCTTAACAACAAGGAAGGCTTTTTAGTTTGAGTGTTGTGATTTTAGTTTTACATCATTTTAAAACTAAAAAATGTCCCTGTATATCCCTTAATGCAATTTATTGTAGGAAAAAAGCCAGGATTGTCTGAAGGCGCAACACATTGTATGGAGCCAGTAAGCAGCTATGAAACAGCAGTATTAAATCTAAAAAATCTGCAGTTCACTGGTTCGTAATTTTTCTTGTAATCCTCCACCATAGAAATACCTTAGATAATCTATCTTTTGGGTAAGGGTTTGCACTGTTCCCAACGGCTGCCATGCTCATAGTTTTATTACAATCATAGAATGAGATATGGTGTAGCTTGGAATATAACATGGCCCCTTTCAGTTCCTGCTTATCACCTACTGCTGCTTCTTAAGCAAGGTGATGCAGATGGTGGGTTATGAAAGTGACACAGCACTCTTGCACATGGTAGAAAATGTGCACACATTTTGAGGGGAGGTTAGGTTCTGACTAATTCATGATTCTCAATTCATTGTGTATGTGTGCAATAGTGCATTTGTTAACAGTGCTTAATTTGTAAAAGAACACATGCTGGTGCCCAAAGTTCCTCTCACATCTCCGCCGCCATCGCTGCTGAATGGACGGGATGCCGAATACCATGACTGCTTAGTCTTGATTCCCGCTTATGCCTTTTTCATCCGCTATCCTACTCTCCTTGCCCCTTTATCTCACTCTTGCAGGTTCTTTTTCCCTTCTCCCTCTCTCATCGTTTCCCTCACTTCCTCTTCCCTCTTTTATCCCTTTTTTGTGCCTTTCATTCTCCCCTTCTAAATCAATGGCTTATAATGAACAATTCGTTCTGGTGTCCACAAATGAGTGCAGGTGGGACCCACCTGCAAACACTGGCTCAAAGCACTGTTTGTTAGTTTCACATACATTGTATTATGAAGTGAAGAGCAAGGATCGTATAATTAATGGTGATATATTCGATTGAGTGCATAGTGGAGAGCATACTAAAAGGCTTAAGATCTCAACTTAATTCTTTCAAAAGGATGTATTAGCAATATTAATTTTATGAATATCAGAATGAGTAACAACACCAACAATTACAAATGATACCTCCAGCATGAAAGATCAGAAGGCATCGGTTAGCAGGAAAAAGTAGCATTTTTAATCATGTTTGTAATACATGGGAACTACTCATCAAAGAAAAAAATTGTAATTGACATAGGTTTTAGGGGACTCAGAGTGGAGGTGGACATTTATCACAAACCTGAAACATGGTGAAATCTTTGGGAACAAAGTCATGTGGTGACAGTTTTATAGTTTTGTGCAATAAAAGCCTGAAACATAATATATATACATGTTAAGTAATTTTTTTGCACCTTGGGCCTTAATATGTTGTCAGCTGAACCCTTCTATATTCAGCTCCAAAATTCTTCTAAAAGAAGAGGCAGCACTCATGGGAGAGTAAAATAAATACGTTTAGTTTAGTGAAATGAGTAACATGTATGGACGTGTTTCGGCTTACACCTTCGTCAACATTCAGTTTGGCTGAATGTTGACAAATAAATGGAAGGGGTGGTATGCACACCGTAATTTCTCTTAGTATACTCCGTATTTCCAAACTTTGCCAAGTTGCATGCGGAACTGGGCATATGCCTTGCCCGTGGCACCTCATAGTAAAAAATGCTGTGGGGAGCGTGATGACGCTCCACTCCCAGACGCAACTTGTCTTGGTTGGACTCAATGAATTGTAAATTAAAATCCTCTTTAATGGTAAAGTCAGATTTTAAATGCTTCTTTTAGAAAGTCAGTATTTTAGGAGTTTCCAGCTGCCTGGGCCAGTTAATTGCTCCCCTATCTGGAATGCATATTGGGCCCAGACAATGAACAATATGACCTGAGCAGGGAGAGGACCATACTGCCAATATGGGATGGCCGAAGATCTTTCCTGCCCAACTTACATTTTAAAGGAGCTGCCTCAGAACATTCACAAGGAACTTAACACCAGGTGTTTGTCCCCCCAGACATCTTGGGATCTGAGCAAGGAGGAAGGAAATTCAGGAACTATCTGGTGGTGGGGTTAGAAACTACAGAAGTTTCTTCCACATCAAAGCGGGCACCAGGCATAAATAGTGGACCCTTAGACCAAAGCTTCTTCTCACTTCTAGACCTGTGGATGACTAAAGATGGACTACCTTGTATTCTTGAGGACAGCCCTGAAGCTTGAGGGCTGCCTTGTTTCTTAGAGGACTGCCCAGCTGTTACCAGAGGGCTGTTCTGCTGCTTCAGGCCTACCTTTTTTGTCAGAGGATTGCACTGCTGCTACCGTAGAACTACCCTGCAGCTTGAGGCCTGTCTTGCTGCTTGAAGTAAAGAAGATCTTCTCCTAGAACCCTGGACTACCAGAGTGACTCCAAGGGTCAGTTGGCTGACCTCCTGTTCTGAGCTACAGCAACACAACAAGCTCTAGTGCCCTCCCTGCAAGTGCCCAGCCAACCTGCTGTAACTCTCTCTGCCTGGAGTTGCAACTGGACCTGCCTGGACCTGCAACTGGAACTTCCTGAGCCCTGCAGGCCTCTGCTGGAGTGTGTTCCTGATCCCCATGGGGTGCCTCCCCAAGTCCCTGACCATTGGCTGGCATTAGTTGACCTCCTCCTGTGAAATCCTGAAGTTTTTAAATCTGCGCGCCAGACTTTGAGAAGATAACTTGGAAACTCTGAATTACTATAAATACAGAGAAGAGGCCACCATTGTGTAATATATGTAAATGTAATACCTATACATAGCCTCTCTGCTACTTACTTCTCCAATTTGACCATTCTTCAGAGAGCATCCAGTCTGCCCGTCAGCTTTACGCCACTTCTCCCCCCTTCTACTGCCAGACTGCTCTTCATGTCTCAGTGCACCTGGCAGGCCTCTGAAGCTTCCTGCTAGCAAGACCTGATAGCCTTGCTAATGTAATGTTTAATTAGCCACAAGCAACTCTTTAGCAGGTGTGAATTTAGCATGGTGCTGCTTTTCTGTTAGTCCTCAAATAGGTTTAAACTATACGGCACCAACATAAAACATACAAACAGATTTAATTTTTTAACTGCAGCAGCTATTACAGGACTAAAAGTGGGCAACTTGTATTGGAATATGCTTTTTATAAAAAATAAAGATGTTGCCTAATCTGAATTAAGATGTTGAAAGGTTTGGGGCAGCCTTTGGCATCACTAGCAGTCCTAGCAGAAATCTGTGTGGCTAGAAGAAGCTCCACTCTGGTGTTAACTGAAGTTGTAGGCTGTGAGAGCAATTTTCTCTTAAATAAAATGTTTTTTTTTGCTGGGGGTCCATAGTGTACAGCATCACACAATGAATCAGTGGTAGCCAAGACAATAAAGCAGCTCCTGGAAATATGTGGCAGGGGAGGAGGACCAAATAATGCTGCAGAGTTAACTAAAATTATCCAGCAAGAAAGGACAAATTATGCGGCGTAATGCAGCACATTTTGCAATAATATTACTTTGTTATTTTATAATTTTTACACAGGCTAGGCATGGATTCCACCAGATTAGTACCAGTTTAACACCCAATTATAGCAACATGCAACAGGAAAGTGTCCAGTCAACCTTTGCAAATGGCCTTCCAAGGCACGCTAACACAAGTTGCTGCATTTAGTAACTTTTGAACCGTTTTAGCTAGAAACAATATTTTTGGGTAAAATCTGCAGTTCTGCAGGAAATGCCATAGCCACAAAGTGGATACTTCCAATGGCCCTCCTTATAGTCCAGCACACTTAACTATATCCCTCTTATATGCATCAGTCAGAGAGCCACATATATATTGCACTTTTCCGGTCACAAACTTTTGCGACCAGTAAAATGCATTTTGGTATGCATATATTCCAAATTGCTATTTGGTAACATGTCACGAATCACAATTTGGAATTGTGAATACATACCCATTTACTGCGGTATGTAGGAATGCTTTGTGACTGTAATGTGGTCGCAAAACATTTGCATTTTACCACCTCCTTCAAGTAGGTGGTAACCCATTATCAAATTCCTTTGACAAAGCTGACAAAAGTATTTTTTCGGAGCAGGCAGGGTTCCCACTTTTCTTTTTTAAACTCTACCTGTTTTCCTTTAAAGAAAAAGAGCCGCATTTAAAAATAGAAAAATGATTGCTTTATTTAAAAGCAATCACAGACATGCTGGTCTGCTGACCCCAGCAGACTGCCATCCTCGTGATTTTAGCGATTCCCAATGGGTCGCAAATTGTGACCTACCTCATTAATATTCAGGAGGTAGGTCGATTTTTGACCCAACAGGAATCGTTATTGGGTTTCATACATTAGGAATAGCGATTACATAATTGCAATTCGCAAAAAATCGCAATTAGTTCATCACTATTTCCAACTTTGATTCATGTGGCCTTGAATCCTGCTTCCTCTTTGGACATCAAAGCAAATCTTCCACAGCAGACGTACCTTCCCTTTCATACTCCCTACCATCGCACATGGATTGCACTAGCTAACCAGTCCATTGGCAAGTAGGTAACTGTCTATCTTAAACACTTCAATAAAATACCTGGCACGTCCTCTCCCCTCAACACATGTAGCCACACGCATAAAGTTACAGTTACAAAATACTAAACAACTTTAGTTATATGTGGGGCTTCCCGAAAGATGCTTTCCTAGGCCTGGGCTCTGTCGATGTGAAATGCAGGGCTGGTGTCTTTTTTCTGAAACCTCGGAGGCTATTGTGTTTCCTTAGGTTAAGTATTTGTATAAAAAATAAAAACCCAGGCAGCTACTGTACTTTGTGAGAACAGAATAAAAGGGATACCCCTGAGCCTGAGACAGCACAGGTTTTCCGACTGAGCGCCCTGCTCCCAATAAATAACACGCTTTGTTGTGGGTTTGCCCTTAAGAAAGAGTGCACTTTCTGACACTATAGCCTCTGAATTTCATTCCCAGGCTGACAATCGCCTCAGCTCAGTGGATGCTACTGCACACATGACTGTTCAGACCTCTTTTTTTCCTCTTTCCTAGATCAGTGCACATGAGCCAGCAACTACGGCTGTTTTGCAACTGTTTTTCTTTCCTCTCCATAACTCAGTGACCTGAGGCAAAATGATGGGTCCTCCTGCAGAATGTGAGAGGAGGTATAAACAACAGGTTGGGTTAAGAGCAGTGGTGATGAGAGAACACTGGAGAGAGGGATGAAGGTTAGAAAGAGAAATATGTTGTAGAGAAAAGAGGAAGTAGAGAGACACACGTGAACTATATTAAGAGAGGTGAGATGTATTCAGTGGTAGAGAATTGTGGGAAAGAAAAACAGGAGGAGATGATGAGGTAGGGAGTCCTATAAAGAAGGAGGTTGAAAGAGCTAGTTATAGGTGGAGAGGTTGAACTGAAAGGAGGATGGAGGTACAGAGAGATATATGTATTTGTGTGTGAGTTAAAGACAGAGAGAATGTGAAAGAGACAAAAGAGTTGATGATAGACAAAAAGAGGGAACAGTAGAGAAATAGAGGTTGGCAGAAGGGAGTACGATATTTAGAGAGTTGAAGGAAATGAACAGAGGTAGAACGAAAGAAAGAAGAGGTGGTGTTAGACCTGGCATCTTTGGCGTGGTTTTCCCTAACTTTTTGCCTCTACCTCCTGTGTTTTTGATGCTATGCTGGATATCGTTTTTGCTGGTTTAGATGCTTTGGGCACTTTGCCACTGCTGATCAGTGTCAAAGTGCAAGTGCTCCTTGGGTAAATTGTTATTGTGATTGGTTATCCATGATTGGCATATTTGTCTTACCAGTAGGTCCCTAGTATAGTGCACTAAGTGTGCCAGGGCTGGTAACTCAAATGCTACTAGTGGGCTTGCAGCACTGATTGTGCTACCCACATAAGTAGCCCTGAAAAGATGTCTCAGGCCTGCCACCGCAGTGCCTGTGTGCAGTTTGTTAACTGCCATGTTGACCTGGCCCATGCACCCACTTGCCAGGTCTTACTCTTCCCTTTTCCTACACATAGGATACCCCTATGGTAGACCCAGGGTATCCCCCTGGGCAGGGTGCAGTGTATGTGAAATATAGGCCATGTACTGGTGTGTGTAACATGTTCTGATAGTGAAATACTGCCAATTTTGTTTTTCAGTATTGAAAGGCTATCTTGCCCATAGGACAGAATGGGGAATGCTCTGTGACCTTTTAACAAGCATATCTTCCCATAGGAGTACGATAACAAATTACAGTCTGGTATCCCTGCACTCAGAATTTAATAACACATCTTTTAGAAAGGATGGTTTTTAAATTCTGTGTTTGAAAATAGCACTTTTAGAACATGGCTATTTTCTTGTCCAACCTTTCTGTGTGCCTCTGCCTGTTTGTGGATTGACTGTCTGGCTTGAGAGTGACAGGGGCTGGGGTGGCTCCAGGAGTCTGGGAGAGTCTGCACTAGGCTGAATAGGCCGATTTGCATTTGGAGTTGTGGGAGGAGTAGCACCTGGGCCTGAATAGGGCTGTGCCTGCCTTCCACAATGCTGGCTCCACCCCCTGTGGTGTATCTGATGACTCAGGCCCACACTAACAGAGGAAGAAGTTGTGCACTGGCAGAGAGCACCCAGAACTGGTTTGGACTGGGCTCAGAGCCCCTTGCACAAAGGGATCAAACTTTAGATCAATCCTAGAATTCAAGAGGAACCTTTGCCAAGGAGAAGAGCTGGAGAAACTGAAGAGAAGGACTGCCCTTGCTGTGTGTTCTGGGGCTAACCTGCAGTTGCTATTCTGCCAAGGAAAGGAGAAGGACTTTGCTGTGTGCTGTGTCCCCTGTTTTAAGAAGATCTCCAAGGGCCTGAGGAGAGCTGGCCTTCTGTGTTGAAGTCCCAGGAACAAAAGGACTTCCCCTCCCAGCTCCCCTGAACTCTGCTGTGTGAGTTCTGACCTTCCTAGAGTGCCTGACCCAGTTGCGGGGCCTCTGGAGGTTGTTGCTGCTGTTTGGGAGCTGGAAGAAGAAGAAGCGTGAAAAAGAACTGGAAAACCCGACGCACCGCTCTTCTTGCGGCACGTTTCACCGGCGCATCTCAACGGCACAAGAAGATTTCCATCGCATTGCCGTGCCGCTGCGAAGATCGTCGCAGCGCCTGTTACCGCTGCAAGAACCGACACATCGAGGGATTGCAGCTGTTGAGGACCGACTCTGCGCCGTGCAACGCCGCCGCATCGATCGCCGTCGCATCCCGAAGATCCACGCATCGTACCTGTGTGAGACGCTTTCCCGATGCATCACCTGCAAATCGGAACCGGCACGAAGGCTCGACGCATCACTCCTCCTACAGACCGGATGTAACCCGTCCGCTATGTGCAGCGGGGCTGTTGCATTGCCTCCCCAGGGTCTCAGGAGTGTCACAACTCTTTGTTTTCCAACGCTGTAGCTGTTTGGCTTGGGCACTTTTGTCGCATCTACAGGTACTTTGGTAAAAAGTCACGCATCCATAGATTTCTATGGTACAAGTTCTTGAACTCTTTTCAAAGTCATATTTTAAACTGTGTATGTTGGATTTTTGTCGTTTTGGTCTTGTGTAGTTTAGATAAAGATACTTTATTTTTCTAAACTGGTGTGGTATCCATTTGTGGTGTTTTCACTGTGTTACTGTGAGTGTTGCTACAAATACTTTACACATTGCCTTTGGGATAAGCCTGTCTGCTCGTGCCATGCTACCAAGAGGGTGAGCAGGGGGTATCTAAAGAGTGTATCCCCCTTACCCTGACTAAAAGCAAAGGTCCCTATTTGGACAAAGGTACCTACCTCTGCCACTAGAGACCCTCATTTCGAACAGGTGGAAACGTAAAGTAGTGAGCTAATGGTGAGGCAAATTGAAAGTTTGGGTAGTGAGGTATAGGGAGGTAAGACAGTGAGGGAGATGTGATATAGAGAGGGCAATGTGTAGAGAGGTAAAGTGGTGAGGTAGATAAAGGACTGAGAGAGAAGAAGTAAAGATAGGTAAGGTGGTAGAGACATGAAGCGAGAGATAGGTGAAGCAAATATAGAGATGAGGTTGGTGAGGAGTGAAGTAAATGGAGGGAAAATACAGGGAGGTCAGATAGAAAAAATACTGTGAGGTACAGAGAGAGGGGAAGGAGAGTGATAGATTTAGATATAGACACAGAGAGTGATCGAAAGTTTGGCAGAGTGGTGGAAGGCAGCACAAAGCTCTATTTGCGCTGAGAAAAGGGTACCTTTCCAGTGCTGGAATGCAAATACACTTGCAAGAGTTTTCACTGCTTTGCATCACATTGGGTGGCTTTGCCCTGGTGCAAACCCTTAGTATATGTGGCCCCAAGTTTTTTTTAAATATGCTCGGTTGTCAAATTAGGAAACAAAGCTGTTTTTGATGAACAACATTATCATGGCAAGAATTTCGACTGTCCCACTGGCTTTACCGGGGGGGGGGGGACTTGGAGTTGAAGCCCTGGGCAATTGCCCACTCTACCTATGCTTTAATACGTCTCTGGAGAAAGTTGAGGTAGATTGAGGGGATTGAGAGTGATAAATTTAGATATAGGCATAGAGAGTGATTGAAAGATTGGTAAGATCCTAAGAGAGAGCTAGAGATAAAGTCGAGTGAGTTATACTGAGACAGAGGTGAGTCAGGCAAAGATGAGGTAGAAGGAGCTGAAATAAAGAGAGCAGATAAAGGAAATAGAGCTAGAGTGTTTAAGAGAGCTCGCTAAGGTAGAAGAGATGAGGTGAGGAAAGGAAAGGAGAGAAAGAACTGAAACAAATATTATTTAATTTCCATCAACTGCAAAGGTTAAGGCTGGGCAAGTTCTACTATTTATCACAATGTAATGCAACAACCAATTTGGTGCACCAGGGTGTGCAAGGGGCAGAAAGGTTCACAAAAATCTCTGGATTAAAGTTTTTTGAGGAAAAATACACATATAAGTGCCAGGAGGTCCCACCTGTAATAACTGGCTAAAGTTGAGAACAGATGAACAGGCAAGGTGAGGGGCTGGAGAAGAGCGGCTGTATGGCAGGGGCTGCTTCTTTATCTGAAGTAAGTTTATGTCCTGAAAGGTATTTTTTTACTATTTCTCCCCATCTGCCAGCATACTTCATACATGGCATTTCACCCACCCTTCTTCAGGGAACCCCAGTTTTAACCTGACTTTCATCTGCACTCACAGGTGCTGCTGGAACTAGTAGGTCAAACGTTTTGCGAGTCTTCACGTGGCTTGAGAATATTCATAGATACTCTCAAAACATGGCGGCCAGGTCCTGTCATCAGGCCTACACTCTCTCTATGCAGACCTGCCTCACCGTCTGACTCATGGATGTAGTTCACTGCCCCCACACATATTCTACGATAACACCACTTCCTCCTTCAGATAATTCTCCTACCAAACTGCTCATCAGGATTTAAATGTAATTGCTTTGCACAGCAAATAAACCAGTCCTTATACACACACTCCTTACCATCTCAGCTCACTCACATATTTAAATAAATAAAACGAATTTCGCAGCGCGCGCTGCACCGCATTTTGTGATGCAGGGCGCGCTAAGAAATTCGTTTTATTTATTTAATTGTTTACTTACCTTCAATTATCCATGTTCCGGTGTTTAGTACCCCCCACCCTGCCACTCCCCAGCCCCGCCTTTCCGTCCCACGGAACTCCCTCCACGGACCGCTGCTGCACTACTCACTCTTGAGGGTCTCAAGCTGTGGGGTGGGGGAGGGGCAGCTCCGTGGTCATCCGAAGAGCCAGGTCTTGAGGTTTTCGGATATTCGCATACCAAAGCGGTAAAAATAGCAAAGACATTGTAACAATTGTAACCAAGAGGAAAAAGAGTATAAAACTACAAGCTTTGTTAAAACTAAAAATCTGAACATTCCCTTGAGTCAGCTGCAACAGTTGTAATAATGGTAAAAAAGGAGATGATATCACACATCCCAAGTGGGGGAATAAAAGGAGAATGAAGCGCTTTTTCATATGAACCATGAATAACTTAATTTACTGCCTGAAATGCTCTAGTGTCGAATTATGCACCGGTAAAACAAAGAGAAAAATGAAGGCAAGCCTCAAGGAACAGAAATCCAACATTAAAAAAAAAAATCCTTAGGCCCTTCAATGTTGTTGCTGTATATATCAAGGGGTTAAAACGTGTGCTTACTGAAGACTAAGGGGCAGATTTACAAGCCCCTTGCTCCACCCGTACGTCACTTTTCCAATGTTAAAAATGACGCAAAAGTGGCGCAAGGGGCTTGTAAATGTGCCTCTAAGTGCCTGATTCACAAAGGTAAGCTTACACTTTTGTGTAAGTTTGCCATTGTTTGCTAGTCAATTTTACTAGTAGTATATTTATGACTGTTGACTCTCCGCACATTTTGCATGTTCAGAGACTCCGCAGTTGTAAAGATACTACTAGTAAAATAACTGGGGAGTTCTACCAGCATTGACAGCGAGGCACCAAGCACGTCACAGTCTTCCGCCAGCCACTCCCAATATTCAGTTCATTGTACAGCATCGCACCAACCTACAAGGGGGCATATCAGCAACACCCGGCGGTAATTATCGCTAAGCGCGCTTAATGCGAGGATAATTATCGCCGGCTATCGCTGGATTATATCGCCGTGATAGCATGCTATCAGCAACGCTTATCTCCGATGCGATATATAATCCAGCGATAGTTGCAAAAAGCTGCGATTATCGCTTGAAATCCAGCGATAATCGCACAGCGACAGGCTATACCTTGTTGATAGGGCTGGGTGGTCTCAACCCTATAATCCACCACCCATAGGCTAAAATGGTTTAGTCAGGTTACAAGCAGGCGTAATGAAACCTGCGCTAGGTGCAATTAGCGCTACATTTCTCGTTGCTGTGAAGGTTAGCGTGCAGCTTGCTGATAGGAGAAATGGCTGTTAGCGACATTTCCCACGTTATTTTGGCGAGGATCGCCCACTTTGCATGTCATTAGAGATGCAAAGCTGGGCATTAGAGAAACGGGCGCAGATGCATAGAAACACGCGCTAGCATGTTCTTGCTGATAGTGCAATAAAATTATCGCCGCTTTTGGCCCGAAAACGGACGCTAAAGCCGTGATAATTTTATCGCTTCCCCTTGATGATATGCCCCTAGGTATGTGGGGATGGGTGAAGTACAATGATGCAGACAATCCATTCACAATTGCACAGGGGACGCGACACACATTAAACAGTTTGTTTTTTATAGCACAGTGGCATTGACCATGGGACATTAGTAAACTACGGTCCAAGTTGCTTCTATGGGCAATGTCGCAGTTGTAAATTTAAAGATTAGGGACACTTAGAATCGAGTCAGGACCAAAGCCTTTTGGACTCAAGAAGTTCTAGGGCTAGCACCCATGGGAGCACCAGAGTACTCGAGTTACCTCGCCTAGGGAAGCCGGGTGCATAGGTGTCTTTTGGTGTCGGGCCGCGTCGTCGATTGCAATGGATGCCTGCAAAGAACTGCTGCTGCCGTGAAGAGGAGAAGTGTCCGAAGAGATCCAAGCCTGGATCTGGGATGGAAGGAACCTGAAAGCAGAGGGGATAGAGTCTGGGTCACTAGCCAGTGACCAAGGGAAAGAATGACCAATGCCCACAGATGTCAGGTGCTTCAGGTGAGTTGATGGGTGTCTTGACTCTTCAGCCATGAGGTCCAGGAGGCATTAGCAAAGTCCACGAGCCGGATTCGAGCTGTCCCATGAAGTTTGTCGAGTGCTGCGGTGTTGGCGACCAGAATGGACCCAGCAAGCCTTGGAAACGGCAAGTCACAGGAATTCAGAGAAAAGACTGCAGTGCAGACCAGCAAGGTCTGAGGGACTCACCCAGCAAAGGTAAGTCAGAGAACGTCTGGAGCAACCAGGAAAGCCCAAGTAGAAGAGGAGTTGCCTTCGAGGGGACCAGCTAGCCAATGGGCTAGTGATCGCGAAGGAGCCTAGAGCGGTCGCACTTGAAACTGGCCCACGGGTCACTCACGGAGTGGAGGCCAGCAATCTTCAGTGCAAGACGTGCTCAAGGCTGGGGCTACTAGGAGTCCAAAGCACAACTTCGAGGAAGTCCCAGAAGATAGTGTTGCTGCAAAAGTTCATGGAGTCCAGGGGTCACGGTTCCACGTCACCCACGATAGCCACGGGCCTCAGCTTTGCTGTGGACTCAGGGTAACCTTAGCGAAGTCTGGAAAGCACCTCTGGTGATGCAAAGGCTTCGGCGTCCGGCAGGAGCTTCAGCGATGCAGACCGGTCAGTTGCTTCTTTGGTGCCTGCCAAGCAGGGGAGTCACTCCTTGACCCCAAGGGAGAGTTCTTCAGTCTTCTAGTCAGGATAGAACGTCGAAAGTCCAGGATATATGTTGCAGAGTTTCGTCCAGGGTAATCTAAAGTCACAATGACTGTGTTCCCATACTTATACTAAGTTTGGGGGTTGGACATACTCTAGGGACCCACCTATGGGAGGGTTTGGAAAGAGGGGTAGTTACACCCATTTCCTTTGTCCAGTTTCGTGCCAGAGCAGGGGCAGGTAGCCCCTGCAACCGGTTTGAACTGGACAATGCACATGGACAGCAAACGTGCCCCCAGTGCAGGGCTTCAAAGAACCAGAGAGTGCTCCCACCCAGCCCCAATACACATCTGCCTGTCTGGGAAGGTGGTTACACCTCCCTTCATCAGGAAAACTATTGTCTAGGCCTCCCCTGCTGGAATTTCGGTCAGCAGCAGGAGGCCAGACCCGTGTCTGTGGCAGAGGCATCCATTTTGTGATGCCAGGGCTCAGGAAAGTCCTACCGGGTTTGACCACTGTGAAAATGTCTTTCCCTCTAGAAGGGTGGAATGCTACCTCCACCTCCAGAACTGGCGGGGGGAGGGGATAGTATTCCAAAGCATTTGACACCAAACATGACATGTTTTGATGCAGCCATCCCAAAGTTAGCATTTACCGTGAGGTTATAATGCACTTAAGAGTATATGGTATGGCTGTATCACAGAACAAATCTAAGGTAGTTAGCGCACTCCGATTAATGGACTAAATGATCATTCATTGTGTAAATGAACAAAAAGATAGCATGCAACCCAGGAAAAAGGTATTCAACCTGTGCTAAGAAGACAAACATCTGGTGGACTGCCACCAGTATACTGGATACACAGCATGATGTGATAATGTTTCAACCAATTAATCGGAAAGACCTAAAACGAAACTAAAACAGTTTCAATTGACAATATTTATCTGCAAGTAATTATTCTCATATCTAACAGATTGTTATTGATCATCAATTAAAAGCACAATTAAAGTTGTACATACATGTTACAGTAGTAAGATCTATAACATTTGCATGTTGAAGTGCAACAATAAATCAAAAAGAAACGATTCAGCTAACAGCACACATTATACAAAAAATATCAAAGTTCTGCCCAATGCATTTCGGGATTAAGGTAAATCCCTTCTTCTGGGGCTTCTGAAAAGACAAATGAAAAAACCATTTTGAAAAATGTCATCAATGATAAATTGGAATATAATAAAATGATAACAATGCTCAAGATGCAGGGTCCGTGGCCAGAGTGTGAAATAGTTCCTGTACGCTTTCAGCCCATAGCAATGATCAACACGAAGTGAAGAAAAGCATGAAGAAGAAAGACGAAAGACTAGTGCGCAAATTTGAATTGTGAAACGGGGAGACCAAAAGCATGCCTGACAGGTGAAACAAAGTGACTACTTGACAGATAACGTGGCTAATGAAGAGCGCTCTTTTAGTGAAAATCTGTGATGACTGCTTTTGAAGTACTTACTGTTGGAAGGAAGCTTTAATAGTTCCTGCTAGCTGTAGACTTTCTGTGTGAGAGAAAACGTGTGCACTGGCTGGGTCTCTGTCATGAAAAATAAAATGTATAAACTAGGTGCAAAAAGTGAGGAAAACTTAAGAAGAGAACTGGAACTGATGTGGAAAAAACTTACTGCAAGGAGTGTCAAGTGCCAGAAAGTGACCAAAAACTGCTGTAGAAACCATTTGCGATTGTCGAGTACGTGGAGAGTATGGACACACTCGTTGACTCGCCAGTATAAATAAACCTTGCAACTTGCATAGACAGAAAATGAGGAAATGACATCCCAGACTTCTGTAAAAAAAGAAAGAGAAAAGGGGGAAATGGTGTGCGGTAAAAATTTACCGTACACCTCAACTCTGGTAAAAACCTGAAGCAACACGATCAAGCTTACCAGGGGTTTAGTAAAGATGGTCCGTTTACCCGTGTACCCAAGCGCAGGTCAGTGCGTTGCTGAAAGGATGAAAAAAGCGTGGGCAATGGTTGACGGAGTTGATGGGTGTCTTAACTCTTCAGCCAAGAGGTCCAGGAGGTGTCGACAAAGTCCACGAGCCGGATTCAGGGGAGTCACTCCTTCACCCCAAGGGAGATTTCTTCAGTCTTCTAGTCAGGATAGAACATCAAAGGTCCAGGATATATGTTGCAGAGTTTCGTCCAGGGTAATCTAAAGTCACAAGGACTGGGTTCCCATACTTATACTAAGTTTGGGGGTTGGACATACTCTAGGGACCCACCTATGGGAGGGTTTGGAAAGAGGGGTGGTTACACCCATTTCCTTTGTCCAGTTTCGCACCAGAGCAGGGGCAGGTAGCCCCTGCAACCAGCTTGAACTGGACTATGCACATGGAAAGCAAACGTGCCCCCAGTGCAGGACTTCAAAGCACCAGAGAGTGCTCCCGCCCAGCCCCAATACACATCTGCCATTCTGGGGAGGTGGTTACACCTCCCTTCGACAGGAAACCTATTGTCCAGGCCTCCCCTGCTGGAGTTTCGGTCAGCAGCAGGAGGCCAGACCCGTGTCTGTGGCAGAGGCATCCATTTTGTGATGCCAGGGCTCAGGAAAGTCCTACCGGGTTTCACCAGTGTGAACATGTCTTTCCCTCTAGAAGGGTGGAATGCTACCCCCGTCGCCGGAACTGGTGGGTGGGTAGTATTCCAAAGCGTTTGACACCAAACACAACATGTTTTGATGCAGCCATCCCAAAGTTAGCATTTACCGTGAGGTTATAATGCACTTAAGAGTGTATGGTAGTATCACAGAACACAAAAAAAAAACGGTTGGTTAGAGGGTCTGAGGGAAATTTACAGACCAGCGCGGACAAATCCCCTATTCACTAGATATGCATCAACATGAAATCCGCGGGTCTACTAAAGCAAAACTGAGAACTAATAACACCAAAACCAGCATATTCAGACAGAGGGAGTCCTTATAAGAAGGACAAAGTCCCATCACACACGAGGTGGCATGCTTCATCATTTGGGACCTCCTCTTAACCGCACCTGGTGCAGTTAAGGAGCTACAACTCCTTTGCTATTGTAAAAAGGAGGAGCTCACAGATGTTTTAGATATAGAAATGGAGGATTAGATCTCCTAACGATCAATGAGGCTGCCTACAGTGTGGTGAAAGAAGATGCAGTGTGTGTAAACAGTGAGTTAAAATTGACTACCTGTAGAGAAATATGTTTACTAGGTATCTAAAGGTGTCAAAACATAAAAAACAAAAAAGAACGTGTTCAAGGAAAGTCTCCAAGCACGTTGATGACAAACGCGGTCTACATGTTTCAGCCAACTTTGATCTAAACAATATGATCGTGGCTTTCATCAGGACCATATGCTAATACTACTGCGAACCAAGTGAGTAAAGTGCAGAGTCAAAAAACACAAAAAATGTAAGGAACGATACAACCTACAGATAAACCTGCTTATTCACAGATAGGCGGAACTGTAGGGGTACGGAATGATCACCTGTTGGGAAAAGTAAAAACAGGAGAAAACACAGATGTCATATGTTGTATTGAGTCATAGTCCTCAGTCACTTAAAACAACTGTATATTAATAAACAATTGTTATGAAGAGGTCAACAAATGGCCTCCTTACACGCGATCAGTCGGGGATATAATCCTACACTCCTGATAACGACTCAGGGCGTGAGGCAACGCTCTATAAAAAACAAAATAAAAAGGAGAGAAAAAGCTAATACCATGGAGGAACCAAAAGCTTAATTCCTCTCCATAGCAGTGCTGAAGATAAACATAAAGAAAGACGACAAAAGGGAACCATGAAATCACTCCACAGAACTGACAATACACAAGTACTGGACCAAGACTAAACAGGTACTGCTACAATCATTAGTGGCACATCGAAGATCAAGCAGCCTGAGATAGTGGACGACAGTGAATGTAAGCCCTTAAGACAAAACAGAATTAGAGCTACGCCCCACCAAAAGAGCGCGATGACTACTTCACATATTGGTACATGTATCTCTCAAAAGTCAAGAGGTACAAAGATGAACGAGTACTGCCATGTGAAATGGAACTAGTTACACAGTGTGCAATCGATTTTGAGAACATAAGCCCATGTAAAAAACACATTAGCCTAAAAATGATGGCGCAAAAGTTGTCTTACCTGTCCGTCGTTACCCCGGACCTTCTTCCTGGTCGTTCCGAGTGGTAACCGGACAGGCACTGGCACGTCTTTTTAAAAAGGCTTGAAAAATACTAAACACCTGGGACCCGACAAACGCAACGTCAACGTGACCCCCGTCACGTGACTATGGTGTACCTGCGTCATATGCGCGTGTATGTATGGATCAAATGTAGGCATGCTGGGAAATGTAGTATCTGATAGTCTATCTCGAGTGCATACTCTAAAAGACCTAGAATGTATTTAGTGAAAAAAGTGAAAAAAGTTAGGCTATGGGAGAAAACATACTAAAGGAACCGCCCAATAGCCTAAACACAAAACTGTGTTCAAGCGCGTGACTCGGAAAAATCGGCAACATATGCTCAAACGTCACCGATCAGTGACAGGTCAACGCGACGTTATTAGACCCAAAAGAGGCCGAAAAAAATTGCAGTACCTCCGCCTACAGTGTGCTTCTAATAAAAGAAGTATAAACCACAACTCTGGTCAAAACACGGGGCGTATACCAATACTCAATATGGTTATCATGGATCTACTAGATGGACTGTGTATATGAACATACATACTGCTCTCATTAAAGACTCATGGTAGCACTATAATTATAGATACAATATTCGAGACAACAACCAACAGTGAAATAGAGTTAGTTGTAATTGTTTCTAGAGAGGGGAATCTAGGATGTGTATGACGAGTATCTAACCACCTCAATAAAGACACCCCTATACACTGTGTACAGAGGGCTCTTAGAAGAAATAGAGTGTTAGTTATCAGATTTTCACTGAAGACTGGAGCCAATAGTATGTAAAGACCTTATCACCATGTTACACTCAAAGAAAGAACCGCCTGCATAGAGCGAACATATGCTCTAGCGCAGTGCGGTCCAGGGAATTGCATCATTGAGCCCCACCTCATCACTTTTTAATTTGAACACCCAGCGCTGTTCTTTATTGAACAAAAAATTTGATATATCTGTAAGATGTGTGGGGATGAAAGGTTGTTCAAGGATAGTCCATGATATTTCATCAGGTTTGTGATTCAATTCCACAAAATGACTGGTCAAGCGGGTCGATTGTCTTTTACACCTGATGGTGCTCTTATGTTCCATGATTCTCAACTTAACTTTCCTGGTTGTCATCCCCACATATCTCTTATTGCAAGGACATGTGATTAAATAAATCACCTTGTCACTATTACAGTTTGTGTGTTTTGTTTGCCGCCAAGGTTTAACAGTGCCAATGTCAATCTCGGTGGTATGCTGTTTGTGGACACACAGCACAACCACCACACGCAAAATGTCCCTGTACGGATGGCATGTTCCAAAGAGTGTTCAAAGGGGCAACATCTACACTCCTAGGACGTGTATGGACCAGTGTGTCATGCAAATTAGCACTTCTCTTAAAAGAGAATAGTGGAGGTGGAAGATGGACCTGTCCAATGTTTAGAATGCACCAGTGTCTCCGTATAATCATTTGTATTTGATTAGTTTGAGTACTGAAAGTATTCACACAGGTTAGTCTGTTCAAGGAAGTTTTAGGTGCAGAAGGTTCCAATAGGGCTTCCCGGTTGTTGTTAGAAGCACGTTTGTACGATTGCCGTATGAGTTTAGAGGGATATTGTCTGAGTTGAAGATTCTGAGACAGTGAATCAGCATGCTTCCTAAAGCTGTCCATAGTAGAGCAGTTCCGTCTCAAGCTAAGAAATTGTCCAAATGGTAAGCCAGCTCGTAAAGATTTAGGATGAAAACTGTGCTATAATAGGATGGAATTCCTGGCCATGGGTTTCGTGAATAGTTCACTTCCAAGGCCATTCTCAACTGGGAAAATGCGAAGATCCAGAAACGGCAGGCTTAACTTACTAGCTTCCATGGTGAAGTTAAGAAAATTGTTCTGGATGTTCAGCCAAGCATGAAAGGCATTCAGAGTGTCAAGATAGCCTCTCCAAATGGCAAAAATATCGTCAATATAACGTTTCCATTCAACGATACACTTCCGGTGAGGATCATCGTTGCTCAGAACACAGTTTTGTTCAAACAGATGTACATACAGATTGGCCAGGCTGGGGGCGAAAACACTGCCCATTGAAGTACCGGATATATGAAGATAAATCCGGTCTTCATATTTGAAAACATTTTCAGTCATAGCCAGCCTGGCACAATCCATGATGAAATTAACTGGGGAACTCAAACCTGCTGGATTAACTTCTAACAAACCTCTGATAGCCTAAAGTGTCTCTGTATGTGGTATGCAAGTGTAGAGGGACTCCACGTCGAAACTGACGAGGAAGTTGGTCTTGATGTTAAAGCTAATACCAGGAAGCAGCTGTAAAACGTCTGTCCTGAAGGTACGTGGGCATGATTTGTACTAAGGGCCTCAAAAAGACGTACACAATTGCCGAGAGCGGTTCAAGAAGTGAACCGAGCCCTGAAATAATTGGTCTCCCCGGAGGGGGAAGTTGTGCCTTATGTACCTTTGGTAACACATAAAAATAGGGTATTATTGGATGTTCGGTGACCAGGTAATCGGCCTCATGTGCCGAAATCCAACCCTCAAGCTTGGCCTCATTAACCAACTCAATTATTTCCTTTTTGATTCTAGATGTAGGATCATTGGCAAGTTGTTTATAGGATCTCTCATCACTGAGCTGTCTCAAACACTCTGTCCTATAATCCAGAGTGTTAAGAATAACAATAGCTCCGACTTTATCGGCGGGCTTGATGATGATTTCAGAATTTTTGGAAAGAGAAACCAAAGCCTGTTTTTCTAGATTGGGTAGATTCTGATACTGTCTGTTGGATGAAGTCCCTAAGTCAGAGATTTCTTTGGTAACAGCTGTCTCAAAAGCAAGAACAAGGGCGGGCATAGAATGGACTGGAGGATTGAAAGTTGATCTCATTCTTAACCCGCTGTCTCTATCACTTGCGCTGGATTCAATACTCTCATGGATCTTATCCTTGAAAAAAAAATGAAGTCTAATTTTCCGGAAGAAACAAGCTAATTCACATTGGATTGTAAATGGATCACCCGTGTTGGTCGGTACAAAGCCCAGACCTCGGTTAAGGACCTTATCTTCCATATCCGTTAGAGTATATGTACTCAAATTCACTACTAGCTGCTGCTGGGTCCTGCCCCTGCTGGACCCTTCGCAGTACTGCGTAGATGCCGTGAGGATGTTGGAGGACTCCAGTGGACCCGTGTTTGAACTTGTTGTCCTCTTCTCCGTCCTCTTGAACGTCCCTGGCCCTGTCCTAAAAACGGCTGGTTTTGAAAAAACTGTGGTGGAGTTTTAAAAGGTAGCATATTGGGGAGGAAAGGAGGATTCGGATATGGCCAGGGTGCAGGATACCACCATTGTGTTTGTTGGTTACCTCTCCAATTGCGCCTATAATTACTCCCTCTACCTCTATTGCGTGTAGATTCCTGTGTAGTGGAGTCAGAGTCACTGGACCAGTCATCTGAACCTGAGGAAGAGTAATTCGAACCGTATCTTCTTCCTTTTCTGTTATACTCAGGTGGCTCATAAATCTCTTGTATATATGGATAAACCTTCTCTAGAGAAAATTTAGCTAAATCTTTTTTGAATTTGTCAATTTTGGTGGTAAGGATACTGTCTTTAAATTCCTTATTTGATTTATTCGTCTCATCGAGATTTTTCGTATGCACAGTATTGGACAGTGTGGTCTTAATCTGTCCTTCTAGTAGTTGTATCTCGATGAGTATGGCATCGGCGATACTGATGATCAAAATCAACCAAAGATTTGTGTTTTCTCCTGTTTTTACTTTTCCCAAAAGGTGATCATTCCGTACCCCTACAGTTCCGCCTATCTGTTAATAAGCAGGTTTATCTGTAGGTTGTATCGTTCCTTACATTTTTTGTGTTTTGTGACTTTGCACTTTACTCACTTGGTTTGCAGTAGTATTATCATATGGTCCTGATGAAAGCCACAATCATATTGTTTAGATCAAAGTTGGCTGAAACATGTAGACCGCGTTTGTCATCAATGTGCGCGGAGACTTTCCTTGAACACGTTCTTTTTTGGTTTTTATGTTTTGACACCTTTAGATACCTAATAAACATATTTCTCTACAGGTAGTCAATTTTAACTCACTGTTTACACACACTGCACCTTGTTTCACCACACTGTAGGTAGCCTCATTGATCGTTAGGAGATCTAATCCTCCGTTTCTATATCTAAAACATCCGTGAGCTCCTCCTTTTTACAATAGCAAAGGAGTTGTAGCTCCTTAACTGCACCAGGTGCGGTTAAAAGGAGGTCCCAAATGATGTAGCATGCCACCTCGGTGGTTGATGGGACTTTGTCCTTCTTATAAGGACTCCCTCTGTCTGAATATGCTGGTTTTGGTGTTATTAGTTCTCAGTTTTGCTTTAGTAGACCTTCGGATTTCATGTTGATGTGTATCACAGAACAGCCATAAGGAAGTATTTCCGAAACCTGCAGAGGTGCTCAGCTCATGCTTGGGCACCCTTTCACATAAAACCAAGCACTCTGCCTTCAGGATTGTCAAGGCCTGCCATAGGAGTGTCTTATAGGTTTATATGTGTCTGTATATATATGTGGATATAGGTAGCCTATAACACTGTAAGGGGTGCACACCCTTACCCAGGCTGCAGTAGCAGACCTGTGGTGCCATTTTGGAGTGCTTCCCAGGGGTAGCATAATACATGCTTCAGCCCCTGGTAGGCCTCTGAGGTACCTATGCCCTAGGTACATAGTATACCATATACTAGGGGCTTATAAGGCACTCCAGAATCCAATTAGATAGGTACCTAATGTACATGCAAACCATTTTAGAGAGGAAGCAGCTAGGCTGTGGTCCTGATTAGCAGGGCCACAGCCAGACTAAGGTCGAAAAACAGTGAAACCCCAGCAAAAAGTGGGGGTAACCATGTGAAGCAGATCCTGCTCTCCTACAGTATGGACTCACAGATACAACCTCGTGATGAAGAGTACCAGTGGCTTGAAAAGCATCTAGACATCGAGACAGAGAGATCACCAGAATTTATTCTTCCATCATGCAAGTTTGTGTGTGTATACATCACAGGTTCTTATGTGAACTTTCAGATTATCAAGATGGATACACAGAGCACACAATTAGGAATAAAGCATTGTGTAATTATGATATATCAATCTGCATTATGAAAATGCATAAACAAATGCTATTAAAAAGACGAATTCTTTACAAAGCCCTACAGCTTCAAGGATGTGCACGGAATAAGATAAAGCCTAAAGTAGGACTGTATCTGTATGGCATTACACCCAGAATATGTCAGTGTGGTGATTTTATAGCAAAATCTATGTTTAACTTTCTGGGTACATAGGAGCTGAAAATGGTAAGCTGAAAAGAAGAGCAAGGCACCATTTGCCATTGTTCTCCAGCTTTGCAGCTTTAAACACCTCTTTCAATGGGTTGCCGTTTATGCTGTCATTATTGCCTCATGACACTTCCAAGCCATTGCCATCCTGTGAGTTAGAACTTCAGTGTGTTGAACCCTCTGCGAACCAGACTTGCATAAGCAACTGGGATACCACTCTTCCCTTCCAATTGATAGAGCAGGGAGCCTAGTCCACGAACACTGACAATTCTCTGTAGAAATGTGGATTGATTTGGATCTGCAGAGGGCAACTCTGGAAGGGTCAGCTATCAATGAGGTGTCAAAATATATGACCACATGCCAGGGTCCAATGAAGCCCAAAAGATATTTTATCTGGTAGCATGGTGGTGATGTTTCATCTTGCCCTTAGTTTTCTCATAGACTTTAATTATTTTGGTGAGCCAAATGAAGCCTGGCCCAAAACACTGGAACTAATTGCAGGAGCACACGCGTTTCATCGGTTGCTTTGTTAGGAATTAATTTACTTCTGTGCTTATACACAATGCAGCAAACACACTGCAGGCTGGAATAAGAAAAATAACTGTTGTCTTTTGAAAATGTGAGTCCCTACTCATTCAATCAAACCAGGACGCTCAGTACCACCTTCATGTTCCACTATTGTGCTCACAAAGAAAGAGATGTCTTTAGAGTGTGCTGTTAGCTACAATTGAGGACCTGGACCTTTAATGCCTCTGGTTTTCCAAAATAATATTTCAGTATCCACAGGAACTTTTAGATGCCTAGAGAACTGCATGCAGCCTCTTGTCACTCTCCAGCACACATGGGTATTTAGTGATAGACTCTTCATAGCGCAAGTACGCAAAGTATCAATTCACCTGTTTTGCATTGAGCCACGCTTTCTGGACAGAACTTCAGTGAATGCCACCACCAGTCTTGATGCATTTGTCCAGCAGAGTTTGTTGCTAAGACATAAGGGCTCTGTGGCTTGATAATGAGAGCAGCAGCATTGAGCACTAGGAGGTGTCATTAGACCACCTCAATTTCTTCTCAGGGAAACCAGCTTCTTCTTTCTCCAAACTTAGCATTGATTCACATCACTAATGATGCTGCATATATTAAGCACCTCTCATGTTTCATTCACTCAAAGAAGTACTCCTAGGGCCTGACTCACTCCTATTTGTTTCATTCTTCATGGCCATGTGGATTCTAGTCCTAGCCAAAGAATAAATCAACAACCACGTCTTCACCAAATTTGTCTCTAGCAGGCTAATTCAATGTTGTTCTTCACTTGCATCCCTGCCTTGCTACATGTTCTCTCCCCGAGTCTCAGAAGAATCCCAGAAGGCTTGTGGTCCTGCATGCTCTTCCTTGTACATCAAGAACTACTTTCATGTATAAATAAATGTGAGCGGCTGCCTAGTAACAACATTTAGAAGTAGCTACGAGCTGCAATTCTTAACCTTTATGTGTTTTTTAACAAAACCATGTGCTTTATTGCAGCCAACTAAGCCCGTATTACAGGTTACGTTGAGCAGTATCTACAAGTGGGCTATCGCATTGCCTGATTATAACTTGTTGATGCAACCGGATTTTCAGTGATGTCTGATTTTACCAAATGGAAAATCCAGGTAGTAAAATTAAAGGAGACTGGCTTGCAGGTGCAGCCCAGCCTGATCCCTGAGCCCCCAATCCTTTCTTACAGTATGGGAATAGCATGAAATGCTACCTCCCACCAGGACAATTCATGCCCAAAGTGCTAACTTCTTCTATGCCGACCTCCTCTACCCTTTGCTCTACCTGCCACCACTCCCATTTATCACTGCCCCAGATTTACTTAATCAAGTAAACCTGGGCAGCAACAAAACCTTTCGCCTCCCCAGAGCAGGAGTAACAAGGAGAAATCTGTTTATTTCTCCTCCTTTTTTCCACTTTTTATGTGTGCTGCATTATGCAGCACACATAGAAAGAGGAAAACGCCCCTCAGGATTGTTGTTGTGCAGGAAGGTGCCCGGTCCACAGGTCAGATTGAACCTGCTGGGACTGGTGGTTTACCGAGCTGCCACAGAAGGCCATAGAGGGGTAAGCTGAGAGGCGGCTAGGACCGGCAGCTACTGGTGGAGACAGGGGAGAGGACTGACCCACCAGGTTTCTCGCCGGAAGGGTAAGTGCTCTCTGTTCTGTGTTGTTCTTTAAGAGGCACTAGATTTATCACCCAGTGGAGGGCAGCTGGGTAGGTTCTGGTAGTTTCTGTGGCACCTTTAGTTGTCTTCTAGTCCAGTTCACAGTGGAACCTTTTTGGACAGTGCAAAAGCGCTCTAAAGCATTAGGCATTTCCACCAACTCATCGGCTTCACCTCTATCACAAAATGTGAAAAAGCGTGGCAGACCGGCAACGGCAAGGCTAACTGCACTTTCTTGCTACGATAGGACTTAATGATGTTTACCAGTTCAGTAAACCTTGATGATATTCTGGTTGCTCCAGAGTGCACTGAACATTCTGATTTTGAGGCAGCAGATTCTATTGTTCGACAGAGTGACAACATTTTTGAGGATACTGTGACTCTCTTTCCCAAGCAGGCGGTCGGGTAGGATATGGCCATGACCGCTTTGGAGCCTCATTCAAGTCTGGACTTGGACACAGTCAAGGAATATCCTTTGTTTCTACCAAATAAATCAGACTAGGGCTGGTGCATTGGAGGACTCACAGTTAATTGCTCTTTCTCCTCCCTCCCTAGTGCCAGTCTTGGCGTCTATGGGTGATGTTGATTCCCTGTAACTGTCTACATCAGCTCTTCCTGTGATTGTATCTGGTGCTTCACAGTCAAATAGCTTCGGAGCTGTGCTGGGATGGGCGAGTTGGTTGAGCTGGCAGCTGGGTTGCAGCAGGAGGCTTCCCAGTGGGGCGTTAAGAGTGTCACTATGCAATTGGATGTCAGATATATGCTCAATCTCATCTTGGACGAGATTAGAGAACCGAGTGCCTCTCAATGTGTCATAAACTGCTGCCTTACATGCCGGGCTTACAAGGACTGAGGAGTCCATCGCCTAACTCCTAGAGAGGGTAAAGGAGGATGAATTCCAGATTTCTGAAGTAGAGGATCATCTCATTATGGCACTCAAGATGATTGGCCAGCTCCATAAACACCAGTCCTTCCTTGAATATAAGATCGTGGAACTTGAAAATCATTCACGCCATTCCAATTTGCACATTATAGGGGTCATCCCTGTGGAGGATGTGAGGGCCAACAAATGCTTCAGTGGGTTAATACATTTATTAGAGCTCATGTTTCCTGAAATTTTCTGGCAATCTGGCATTAACAAGAGCCTATTGGGTCCAGGCGCAGCATTCCCCCAGTTCAAAATTCCCACACACCATTTTGGGTATTACTGAGTCAAAGAACAGGTTCTGTCAAAGGCAATCAAGCAGAGGCAGTTTTCTACACCTGAAGTACCCCTTTGCCGCAACTTTTTCTGATATGTCTGCTTCTGCAAAGAGACTTTGTTCAAATGCTCTAAGTGTTTAAAGCACAGGGTGCTCAAGCAACAATTGCACAGCAATCTAAATTGAAAGTTTTGATAAGGGGCCAATTTCATCGGCTCTGTAATGTCTCAGAGGCACATGAGCTTCTGCATCAGATTTCTAATAATTCCGAAGTGTAATTGTCACAAATTTTGAGATATATATTGACCATTATTGTATGTTGATATCAGGATTTGTTTATTTTAGTTTGCTCTACCATAATGATGCCCTTGATGTCTCTGTATATTACAGGAATGGTGATGGAGTGGGTGGGAGGGGCATTGGTGTAACAGGGTGCAGTGTCATGCCACCCAGCTGAGCTAGGTTCACCCTGGGAGGGGTACTGTGAGCACTTTCCCTCTCACTGGGGGTGGGTTTCTTTCTTCTGTGCCTTTCTTTCACTATATGTCTTCACGTGGGGCACTGGCGGGTCTCAGGGCAGGGTGTGGGGGGGGCTGGCACATACATCAAAAAACTATCAGATTTGATACGCGTTCCCATTGGATACGGTTGAGGGGTACAGCAACGTCATTTTTTTATATTAAGAATTTCTGAAACCGATCACAAAGTTTGAATCTTTTTGTGCATCACAAATGGGATTGCTAATAGATGCTCAAAATGTGCTCTGATTAGATGCCTGAGTTATTTTTCCCCCTGAAGGTTTGTTTTTACAAGAGACTCAGCTCAAGGTGAACTTCCCGAAGGTCTATATACTGAGGCAGTAATCCCACACTTTGTTTGCCTCAGCTGGTCATGCAGTAAAAGGTGCTGCAAAATAGTTGTGCAGAGGGTTGGATTAAGCCTTCAGTGATATATTCAGAGATGTGCAGGGTCGATGGCTTTGGGTGAAAGCCACAGCCAACAGGCTCCTCTTTAATCTGGTAAATTATTATGCCCAGTGGTGGATGAGATTGAGCCTCTGATGCAAATTTATAAGATTGCTCTGGTAGTGGTTGGGCCGATTATCTTGGGTGGGGATTTTAATTTCATTCAGGAGCTTGCCTGGGATACCTCAAACAAGGTGAACAAACAATTGAAGCCTCAAACTAAAAAGATTATCTATCCCTAATAAGCAATTTTTATCTAATAGACCCTTAGAGGTCTGATCACCCCCATATTTAACAATTTACCTATTTGTCATACCGGTATTGCACCGCTTCCTGTATCGATTTGTTTTACTCTCTAATTCAATCAAAAAGGGCATGTTCTGATTTTTTGGCCAATACTTTTTCAGATCATTTGCTTGTTTTGATTATCATAGAGGTTGACGAATCTCAGAGTGATTGGCCCGGGTGACAGTTGTATCACTCGTTATTATTAGATCAAGAATAGCTCATAGACTTGAGGCAATTTATTAATGAGGATTTATCAAGTAAGACGCCATACAGCTTTCTGGTTTCCACCTCGGAAGCCTTCAAGGCCACAGCCAGGGGGCAGATTATCACCTACCAGGCTAATCAACATAGGGAGAGTCGACAAAAGTAGTTCAGTTGCAATGAGCAGTAGATCATGCATCACGGTTAGACAGACACTCATCAGCCCATGAAAAGGCCAAACAGAACCTGAGTTTTTTTTTTTTTAAAGAAATTACTAGTTTTCACCATGAATTGTACGAAGAAAGACAAAAAGTCTTTGGCCAGCACTATAAGAACGTTTATGAAACAAGCTATTTAACTTCACATTTAAGTATAGCTAAATATTTTCAAACTATTAGAATGCTGTCTTTGTCAGATACTTATGCTGAGAAATTTATGGCCACTGTCTTGTTTACGGCGGTTAAGGATGCTTTGTCCACAGTGCCTAACGGGAAGGCTTGCAGTAATTACGGGTTCCCAGCTGAATTTTATAAAACCTTCGCCACTAAATTACTTCCTTTTCTGACCGAATTACTTAGTTTTATTAGAGAATGGGGAAAAGTTGCATCTTATTATAAGGAATCAACTATTGTTAGTTTTATTTTTTTTAAAAAAGGGCAAGCATCCTAAAGATGTTAATTCATACAGGCCTATTAGTTTGCTCAACGCTGATTACAAGCTCTTTATGAAAATATGGGCAACTCATATCACTCCGCTTGCCTCAGATTCTAATTCATAGTGACCAGTCAGGTTTTGAGGCATGGTCGGTTATGGCAGAAAAAACAGGCTTTCTAATTTAGGCAATTCACTTTTTATTAGTTAATCAGACAAACGCTGTAGTTGTTATGGTCGATGCTGAAAAAACGTTTGATCTGGTTAACTGGGACATGCTGTTTTTTGGTCTGGGAGCTTTGGTTTTCCTCTCCACTTTGTTAGAATGCTTTCAAATGTATATCATGGGGCCAATGCTAACATTTTTGTCAACTCCCATTTAACAGGAACAGGTGTGACAAATAGGGTGCCCATCAGGGGTGACCCCTTTCACCCATTTTATTCAAGTTTTTTATAGAGCCTCTTGCTATTAGCATTAGGGTCTCTCAGGCTATTGAGGCCCCTCTCCCAGGTATGGCTAAGCTTAAAATGTTTGCAGATGATGTCATTCTATCTGGGAAAGGGCAATATTCAGCAGGCTCTAGATGACTTTGATAGCTTTAAAGGTATTGGGGTTATAACATCAACCCAAAGATAACTTATGTTCTTCTTTTTAATGCCCCTGTTGATGCTTTCCATGTCCTTTTATTTTCACAGGCCAGAGGCCATAATCAGATTCAATATCTTGGGGTATTCGTTACTGATGATTATTCCAAGGTTTTTCAACGAAACTATCTCCAAACGGTTTTAAAAATAAAGGGACTGCTCAATTGATGGACTTTGCTTCCCCTGACCCTGGTGGGCAGGGTGGCTCTTTTTAAAATGTCTGTTTTCCATTGCTTTTGTTTCTTTTCTCTAACGTTCCCATTAAAGCGAATAGAGGTTATTTTGCTGATCTAGATGTACGTTTTAGGCAGTTTTTCTGGAACAGGAAAGGGTCAAGGGTTAAATGCTCTGCACTTCAGCTGGATTCCTTACAGAGTGGGTTGGATCTTCCCTATTTCCAAATGTATTACCAGGAGGCCCTTTTGGATTTGTGTGCAAGGGTATTGCGAGAGCTGAATAAGGAATGTGTTGATTGATTAATTATAGAGTATAGCATGCCAGTGTTATTAAATCACTTTCATTTTTACAAAGACAAGTACTGGGCTGGGCATTCACTTAGTTGGGTCAGTTGTTTGAATGTTTAGCTCTGAGCTTGAGCACCCCCATACTACCTTCCTGAGAAGACTCTGACTACTTGCCTTCAATACTCTAGGAGTCAAGTGTGGGAGGGGTAGTTGGCACACTTTGCAGAATGATAGTAAGATGGCCCAGGGCAACAGTGAAAAATAACCTTCATCTGCAAGCTTGAGGTCCGATAACCCCTCCAGGGTACTGCAAATTTTATTTGGGTTTTAACCAGTGTCGGCTTGTGGAGGGAGTGCTGTGGGGTGGTGAGGCGGGAAGGGGTAGGGTGGTGGTAGTAAACTCTGGCATACGGAGGTATGGAGTTAAGTAGATAAATAAATATATTAAAAAATTACATTGCTTGCGATGCAGTGTGAGCAATGTAATTTTTTAATATATTTATTTATTTACTTAACTCAGTACCTCTGTATGCCACAGTTTACTACCCCTACGCTGCCCCTCCCCCACCTCACCCCACCCTGCTAAGTTAAATGGGGTATAAAAAATCATGGGGCATATTAACAAGGAACAGGGAAAATTAACGCTAAGGGCGCTTAGCGTTAATTTTTTTATCGCCCGCTATCGCTGGATAATATCGCCTGGTTATTGCGTTATTAACAACGCTAACCGCCTAGGCGATAAAAAATCCATTGATAGCGGCATTTTGGGAGGTTATCGCTGGTAATGCAGCGATAAAACTACAAGGATAGGGATATCCTTGTTGATAGCCCATGGTGGACTTAGCCATGTAATCCACCTCCCATTGGATTACATGGCTAAGTCTGAAAATTAGCAGACGTAAAAAAGCAGCGTTAACCGTGGTTAGCGCTGCTTTTTTTGTCTCTAACAGGGTTAGCGTGAAGCTTGATAATAGGAGAAATGTCGCTTAGCGACATTTCTCCTATTATTTTGCTCTGGAACGCCCACTTTGCATCTCATTAGAGATGCAAAGGGAAGCGTAGTGAAAAAGGGTGCTAACATGCGATTTTGCATGTTAGCACCCTGTTGTTGATAGGGCGATATTTTTATCTCCGCTTCTTTGGCTTTTAAAGCCAAAAAAGCGGAGATAAAGCCCTTGTTAATATGCCCCCATGTTCTAATAATGTTGGCACAGTTCAATTAATTTATTGAAATATTGCCGGCCGCTAGAAAGTTAAACCTAGTACAAGAATATTAGCTTTCATGCAGATCCAATGGGGGGGGATAAAGGGAAGGTTGAAAAGTCTTTGATTTGCTAATAACTTTGGTGCAATTTCATCGAACTCGAAATGGGGAAAGGCATTTTGATTTGATTTGATTTGATTTGGTTTCAAAATGTTATAGCATGCAAATACAGGAAAAGGTGTCTTGTGCTGACAGAAGACAGCCGATGGAGACAACATTTATCTCACTAACAGATGGGTTGTGAGATGTTTTAGGAGGCTGTAGGACTGGTAAAAACTCCCAGAGAAGTAGATAGGGAGTTCCAAGCTCTGGTGGTGACGAGTGGACAGATGATTAAAGGAACTATAAGAAAGCATCCCACTGGAAAAATAACATGTGAAAAAAGAGGACAGGAGGTTTGAATACAATTAAGTAGAGGTTCGTGTCAAATACGTTTGAGATGATTGAAAATGATATACCATCTGTTAAGGAGTAGAGTCAAGCATACCACCGAATTCTGGATTGATTGCGGTTTCCTAAGAGTGTAGGCAGGAGGACCAATTCAGCTTAAAGAGAATTGCAATGGTTTGACCATGACAAGATAAGTGTCTGGACTCTTTACTAGTCTGTAAGGTAGCATCTGTATAGACTTCCTGATAATTCTGATCAGAGACAAACAAGTGGCCATGAGTTTGTTGATATCAAGAGAGAAGAGGTGGGTGTCTAAAATGATACCAAGATTTTGAGTAGCTTTTCGGGGGGGGGGGAGGGGGGAATGGCTCCATCACAAAATACATGTTGGCTGTGGTGATTTAATTATTTAATTAAAATCTTTGTTGATTTTGATCCTGAAATATGTAATGTAATGGGAACATTGAGGCAACTTTTTGTATTGTGATGAGCATTTTCAAGTCAATAAAGAGGTTGTTTAATGAGGATGAAAGACTGGTTATATTGGAGCAAATATATTTTGTCTTCTCAGATCTTTAGACATATTCTTATATGTTTTTAAAACTGTGACATTTTTAGGTCTGTATTTTGCTTGATGCCTGAAATATTTATTCATTATTTCTGATGCCTACAACTTATTTTTATGACCGTTATACCTAAACCTATCCACATCTTTTGAGCCTTATCTCTTAGCTAATAACGTGACTTACAGGACATTTGCACCGGGGTAAGGTCTCACTCCCCTGTCTGTCTCATTTACAGAGCGGGAGTGTTGACTTCAGTCGCCGCCCCGCTCTCACGCTGTGCCTCCAGTTCACCATGGCTTCGCCGATTGTTGCAGAGAGACACAGCCCCTCCCCCCTCCTTCGAAGCTTCCTCTTCCAGGAAGCAATAAAACGCCGATGCTGAGCCGGACGCTGAGAGCGCGCCAAAGGCAAGCCCGCCTGCGCATGTCCACGCCCGACCGGGACCAGGGGCCAGGACCACTGCCACCCCCAGGCAGGTCTGCGGAAGTATTCAAGAGGTCAGCTTTTAGCCTCAGGCCTCTAAACTGCTCCCCGTGTGACCAGCTGATGGGTTCCACATCTTTGCATGGTTCCAGAGGAGACTGTTAGCAGTGTGGCTTTGAGATGCTCACCTTCAAGGACAAGCATCAAATGCCGTCCAAGCCCCAAGTTCCCTTTTGGAAGCTCGGTCTGATTAATGCTCGGTCAATCCACAAGCATGCAATTAATATTAGAAATTTGTTAGAGGAAGATATTCTCGATGTACTGTTTGTCACCAAAGCCTGGCTTAAGGATAGCTCCAGCCCGGAGATTAATCTGGCTCTCCCCCCAGGCTACCAAATCCATAGATTAAATCAAAAAAATAAAATGGGGGTGGAATTGCCATTATTTTAAAAGCTGCTTTGAAATGCACTACAACCCAACGATCTCTCCCGCAATGCGAAAGTGTTCAATTCCACATCACACTTTCACCTTCCTGTACATACTCTGGAGTTCTAGTATATAGACCACCGGACCCCTGCTCCCCTTTCCTGGAGTCATTACCAGATACTTTAGCTAGCCTATCTCTAGAGAAAAACCACATAACAATATTAGGTGATTTTAACCTTCACTTCAAAGCACTTGACGCCCCTTCCACCAAACGGTTACTGGAGGATCTGGAGGCCCTGCAAGTAACCCAACTAGTCTCGACATCTACCCATGACAAAGGGCACACATTGGTCCTCATATTCTCCAATGACCCCCAGGTCACGGTATCTGACGTTACCCCAGTGCCCTGGTCCGATCACTGCCTTTTTCTGTTTAGACTACCCAAACCTGCCAATCAGACTAAGGTCAAGGCCATGACCATTGCTACTAGGAGCTGGCCGAAGCTCAATCCAGAAATTTGGTCAAGCGCCCTGAAGAAAACTATGCCTAATCTTGCTGGCAACATAGAGGAGGACTACCAGCAATGGGAACATTGGATTAGCCAGTTGCTAGAGGCATGTGCCCCACTGTAAAAAATGCCTAACCAAAAATCACAGACTAAGAAAGCCCATGGTATAACAACCATCTGCTGCACATTGAAGAAGCAATGTAAGAGACTTGAAAGAGACTGGAGGAAGGAGTACGACCCAGCCCTAAAAATCGAATACAAAATCGCTATCGGATCCTATCAAAATGAATTAAAATCTGTACACGCTAAATTTTATGAGGAGAAAATCACCCAGGCACTCAACTCCCCGAAGGAACTTTCAGAGTAGTCAAAACTCTAACTGCACCTCAAGAAATTATAGGAGCTCCAAAGGCCACTGAAGAAAGATGCAACAAAATAGCCTCTTTCTTTCACAAGAAAGTGACAGATATCTATAGTCTCTTTCAGAACACCACCATACCAGCACATGAGGGGTCAAGGAAGGCCAGTGAAATGGACACAGCCTGAGTTCATCTCAATTCCCTACACTCGAGGAGAGGCTATACTCAAAATCATCAAGTCCACTAAATCTGGATCCCCTTTAGACTCAGCACCCCTGCATGCCCTTCTCAAGGTGATTGAGGTTATACTTCTCTCACTAATGATGATTCTTAATAAGTCATTCGAGTCTGTCTCGGTCCCACAACACTGGAAGCATGCCATAATAAGACCAATTGCGAAAAACCCCCACCTGGATCCCAACATACTTGGTAATCTGCGATCTATTTCAATTCTTCCTCTACTCGGTAAGCTCCTGGAGAAACATGTTAACCATGAATCAGTCAACTATCTTGAGGAGAACAATCCACTCCACCCTATGCAGATGGGCTTTCGCGCCCAACATAGCACCGAAGCAGCTCTCCCTACTAGATAACAGAGGATCTGCCGCCATTATTCTGCTTGATACCGTCAATCATGCTATACAGAAAGACAGATTGATGGAAAAAGGTATCCGGGACAACGCAATGGACTGGCTTTGCTCTTTTCTGGATGATCGGTCCTTCCAAGTGATGGAAAAAGACTGTTTCTCTGACTGCTTGCCAGTAAAGTACGGAGTGCCACAGGGCTCTTTCCTCAGCCCCACGCTATTCAATACATATGTCAGACAGCTGGCCACTATCATGCAGGAATTTGGCATTTCGGGTGTATCGTACACTGACGACAACCAGTTGATTGTCTCTCTGTCTAATGGCCTCAACCTAGGCAACCAACAACTGGCCCCCTGCCTGAACAAACTGTCTCACTGGATGTCAAACTGCTGCCTAAAACTGAATGGAGAGAAGACTGAACTCATGATACAAGGTAACATGGCCATTCCCAGGTCACTGAACAATTGGCTGTCCTGCATAGGACACCCACCTGATCCTAAAAATGTTGTGAAAAACTGTAGGTATCTGGCTGGAGAGCACTCTTGCAATGAACCAACAGTCAAACAAACTGTCTGACATCTGCTTCGGGCTTTTAAGAATGCTCAGAAAGGTAATGGATGATATCCCAGAGCAGCCAAGGAAACTGTCCAGCAGTCCCTTATAGTTTCACCCCTGGACTATGGTAACTCTCTTTACCTAGGCTCACCAAAGTATGTGATAAAGAGACTTCAGACTGTGTAGAACGTGGCGGCAAGGCTCCTGCTCATACTCCCTAGACACGTTTCGGTAAGGTAATCCCTGAAACAGCTCCATTGGTTGCCAATTGCAGCGAGAGTCAAGTTTAAATCCCTATGCATTGGTCCTAGGGTAGTAAATAATAAAGGCCCGGAAAACCTTTGAAATCTGATATCCACTCATGTCCCCACTAGGCTATTAAGGTCCTCCCATCTACACCTCCTCCGCACCACTAGTATAAAAAAATCAAGATGGGAAGGAAGGTCCTTTGCACACCTGATACCCAAACTGTGGAACGAGCTCCCTCATGACCTAAGAGCACTTCAAAATTAACTGGCTTTTAGGAAAAAAAATAAAACTTGGCTGTTTCCCTTAAACCATTAATTAGCTTCTTGCTGACCTCAGCACACATCATCAGCGCTGGGAAGCCATAGGGAAGCCATGCGCTATACAAATTCCAAATCTAATCAAATCAAATGTGGATCCCTTGCTAGTTCCAAAGTTTAAGGTAGAAAACAGCACCTTCCTATGAAGCACTATACAACACCACCCACACTCTAAAACTGCTCTCCCCAAATATCTGTTTTTCTAGTGCCGTTTATAAGCATCCATGCATCCATGCAGCACAGCGCCATCTGTGCTGACCTACAAAAGTGGCAAAGTATTTTACCAATTCAAAACTGTAATACTGTGCCTGAAAGTGTTAAAGGCTTTTGTCATTTTTCAGCTCACCGTGGATGACACAAGCTAATCCTTTGCTTAAAGTCCTTGCTGCATAAATGGCAAAAGACTGTCAATTTTCTAGCTCTGCACAAATGGCATTGTGCTAGCCCAGGGGGACCCTTGTGCTCTTAAACTATGTGTGCTGAAGAATGAAACAGAGTGTGCCATCTGGATCCATCTGTCCTTCTAATGCCAGGCAGCACACTCTTTCTTGTCCTGCCTTGTCCATTGAAATGTGAGCTTCACTTCTACAAAAGCATTCCAAGTCTAGCAGAAGGCAAGCACAACACCATGGGCAGAAGGTTCTAAACTGGACTTCTATCACACATATAAATCACTGACAGGAAGTGGGATGGCAACATGTGTGAGTTAAGACCTTTCTTAGCTAACGGGAAACATCCTTTAACACATCATCATACTTTCTTATGCTGGTATACTGAGACTTGGAGATCAGAAGCAAAATAAAGTGATATAGCGGGTCGCCCAGCGCCTCGACCCATTCATGGGTTTCATCACCATAATATGCTGAACTCAGCACACTTGGAGTAATGCTGTTCATTTAGACTCCAAAGTGCTGTGTCTCTTATTGATCTGAGCCTGAGTGTATTGAGCCCAGTCTGCTTCATGGGAACATTCATAAGCAGCTCAAGATTTATCCACCTTTTCCCTTCTTGATGTATGTGTAACCCATTCATAATCAGCTTTAACATTCGAGAGTTTTTCATTTAAAGCTTAATTAAACACTGACAGCTGCTACACGCATCATATCACTTCTTCTGCAGTACGGGGCTGTGTGGTTGAGTGCTTTTTAAAGGTCTGGCCCGCATAGAATATGCTTAGGGTGTGGCCTTCTATGCTTATCGTGTCATGCTTCATATTATGAGGTGCAACCCCCTAGTGTGTCGCAATACGTGGATGTTACAGTTAAACTGCGTCCCTGTGGTGCAGTTCGGATTACTAAATTTCCCCCTGCTTCCACGGACAGAATGATTTCTCAGTCACACGCACATACACACATCACACGCTGGTGGGGCCCATAACACCAGCATTCATTCTCTCAAACTATCCTTGCCTACAAAGGGACATCAAATCCTAACCACAGCTGTTCGCTTTGATAGAGGAAACCACTTCTACTGAATCACCCTAACAATTCCTCCATCAAGAGGTCGGTCGAATCATTTAGTTGTTATTTAGTTTAATGACACTTTAACTCTCAAACTAGATCAAATAAACATTTCAATGGAAATAATCACCCGACACAGTAATTCAAATAATGATTTTCTTTATCTAATTTAAATGCAGGTTAAATCCTAATAATGCAATATTATCTTTTGTCATATTTACCTATTCTGGCTAAATGTCGTTCTCTAAGTCAGAACTGGTCCTTTGTAAATTCATCAGAGTTATAAAGTCTCCGTCCTCTCCGTCAGCATAAAGATTTCTGATTATCGATTCTCCGTCAATAGCTTCTGCATAAAGTGGCGTCTAGCGTAGAGTAGCCCATTCCCTCTCTAGTCTACTAATATTTATACTAAATTTACATGTTAAAGTTACATTTTCTCATTTCCTAAGCCAACGATTGGCTGAATTCAAATACATCTCAATACATTAAGAAACATTTTCAAATTTTCCCATGTGGAAGAAGTCTCACAGCGAATGTATGGGAAAGACTAATTCATAGTCCTAAATGTATCAGTTCGTTGGTAACAGGTTGGGTTCGACAGTTCATTTTTCCAATAGCAACATTTGCTTCACATTCAGGGACATTGGCACCTCGCCCAGGGTAGTCTTCATGGGCATGGTCTGACAGGTCACACAAGGGACACGAACGAAGTCAGTGCAGGCGCCTTTCTCCATTGTTCAAATGATGAAGTAATGTACTTTAGTTAGGTTTCAGTCTGCGGCCATCTTTTGGTAGGCCAGAATAGTCAACTTTAACCCCTTCCCCGCTCATGACGGAACCGCTCTGTCATGAGCCACGGTTGCCGTGTGCTCATGACGGAGCGGTTCCGTCATGCCACGACCGTTGGCGGCCGCTCCGCCCACGCGGCGCTGTTTCCCCGCCTGTGCGGGGGGACAACGCAACTGGGCAGAGTCATGACGGAACCGCTCCGTCATGAGCACAGCTCAACCGTGGCTCATGACGGAGTGGCTCCGTCATGAGCACAGCGCCACCGCGCTGCCCCCCTGCACCCTCCAGCGCTGCGGCGGAATTCCCGCCGCAGCGAAAGGGTTAAGCAAAGAAACACAAAATCGGAATTAATACCTAGAAATGATTAATACAGTGTTATTCCCTTGCTAAAACCCTTATCTGTATGCATTTATCTAGCCATATGCAACATCCAAAGCTGTTAAAGCTGGTTTATTTAAGCGCAAATCACAATAACAATACTCAAGCAACATTTACCGTTTTAATATGCATACAAACTTAGTTCACTTATTACTTTAGCCATGCAATGCATTCCCACGTGTGTTCTTTCGGTTAATAAGGTTGGTTTAGTCCTTACACATCAACTATTAGTTATTAGAATTATTCATTAATCATTTTAATATAAACTTATATAAATGGATTGGGTATATAAAAAGAAAACATTTTACCCGCTCCATCAATCCCCCCTTTGGTGATTTTATCACCACAACAAAACCCACAAAAAAAATCAATTTATTTCCTCTTTTACGGAAATTCGAAATGTTTTTTTGCTCAATTAAAATTCTGTTTCTTTTTCATCTTCCCTTTTTGTTTTGTCATACATACTCTCTTTCCAATCTTCCAATTCTATCTCGTTAAAATCTCTTTCTTGTTTCTTTTCCTTCTTTTTGATAATTTCTCGTCTAATTTTCTTTTTATTTCTTCTATGTCTACAACACATACATCCTAATCTAAGTATTAATAATATGAAAATCACACACATTAATGGAAATAATATTTTCCCTAATATAGTACTACCTAATTTACCTAAGAAAGCTTTAATAGCAGCCATCTTATTACTAATTCTAGTCCAGATACTTTCAACCTCCAGTGGTTTTATTTCATCATGCAATTCTGTAATATTCTTAATATATACTTTTAGATCTTTGCTTTCATCAGGAATGTAAGTGCAACAATGTTGAACTTTCAGCATTCCACAGACTCCACCCTCTTTTGCCAATAAGATATCAAGGGCAAGTCGATTTTGCATATTCATAGCACGCATAGCAACCATTTCAGTGTTTACCAAAAGAAATCCTCCAGCGGTGCTTGTTGACAAGCGATCCACTATGGTTGACAATTTCCGAATATTATTTGTATTCAAAGGTATTCCCACTGCTGGTATCAAGGCTCCAAAAATATCACCTACAATTTCTAACCAAGTTTCTCTTCTACTACGCATTAGTATGTGATGTGGTCCACTATTTTCTACTCTATCCATGTGAAAGATTTTTGGAAAGACCAGGCCAACATAACATGTGCCATACCAATGGTCGGGTAACCTGTAATAAGCCTTGTTCCCACAAATATAGTACAGTCCAGGGAAAACTGGATCTTCTCCGCCTCTAAATCCCCATCCAGACGCAATAAAATATGTATCATGACACTCACTTGTCCCTATATAATAATAATCATATTGGGATCTTTCCCTCATAATGCATAATTTGCCTTTCTGTGGTGAATCTTTTAGCTATTGTTGGTCTAGCATCACCCTTTGTCTCCTTTTTCCCATCTATTTCCCAAATGTTTTCCCCTTCTTTATGTCCTTCCGCATTTTTGTGTATTTTCAATCTCCTCTCTTCGACCATATCTAAAAATGTTTTCTCTTCTGTCTTCAAACTACAAGTTAAATTGTTCTTAAAAATATATTCTAAAGTTAGTTCTTTAGTTTCTATAAAAATCTCACCTAGTACGTTAGCAGTTTCAGCTGGATTCAATTCATTATTCATGGGCAATTGTCCAAGAATGTTATCTATATTAGACAGATTATATTCTGATTTCCCTACTTGATAAAATGGTAAACACCCAAAATATCGGTTCCAAAATATCGACTGCCCAGAATATCGAAGTTAAAATATAGAGTGGACAGAATATCGACTCTACAAAATATAGATAGGTCAGAATATCGAAATTGGGGTACAAAATATCGATTACCAAAATATAGACCTTAAAAATATAGATTACCAAAATATAGACCTTAAAAATATCGAATACCATAATATCGAATTTTAAAATATAGATTACCATAATATCGAATTTTTTTTTGTGTTATATATGGTAGTATATGTGTTAAAATGATGTACTATTGTTGTAATGTATGTTTAATTTATTTAAACAAATGAATGTTATGTAATTTAATTATTGCGTAATTTAATTCCGTAGCGGGTTGTGGGTTTATAGGGGAATAGGGTGGGAAGTAATTTAATTATGGTTAATTAAATGTTAATTATATTTATATGTTTTGATAATTAATTAATTGATAATTAATTATTAATTGGTAATTTATTTTTATTATTGGTAATTAATTTATATTAATTGATTAATTGATAATTATGTTAATTGCATTTGTTATTAATAGGAGCAGGTTGTGGGTTTGTAGGGGAATTGGGTGGGAAGTAAATTAATTGTAATAAAGTAAATAATTAATTGTTTATTTATGTGTATTGATAATTCATTGATAATTAATTAATAATTGGTAATAAATTTGTATTAATGGGTAAATAATTTGTATGAATTGCTAAATAATTTTTATTATTTGCAAAAATATTTTTATTAATTGATTAATTGATAATAATGTGAATTGTATTTTTTATTATAGGGAGTGGGTTGTGGGTTTGTAGGGGAATTAGGTGGGAAGTAAATTAATTGTAATAAAGTAAACATTTTTTTTTATGTATGTGTATTGATAATTGATAATTAATTTGTAATTGGTAATTAATTATTATTAATTGGTATTACATTTTTATCAATTGATAATTAATATTTTAAAATGGTAATTAATTGTTATTAATTGGTAATTAATTTTAATGAACTTTTTATCAGTATTGATAATTAATGTCAGCTTATATTTAATTTAAATCATTACTTAACCTACTTTTGCACTCTCTGGAGTGGGAATAGTAATTTTTACCTCTACGCTATCCAACGCTTTCCCTACTGTTGCACTGTTTGGAGTTGGAATAGTAATTTTTACCCCTACGCTATCCAACGTTTTCCCTACTGTTGCACTCACTGGAGTGGGAATAGTAATTTTTACCTCTACGCTATCCAACGCTTTCCCTACTGTTGCACTCTCTGGAGTGGGAATAGTAATTTTTACTCCTACGCTATCCAACGTTTTCCCTACTGTTGCACTCACTGGAGTGGGAATAGTAATTTTTACCTCTACGCTATCCAACGCTTTCCCTACTGTTGCACTCTCTGGAGTGGGAATAGTAATTTTTACCCCTACGCTATCCAACGTTTTCCATACTGTTGCACTCACTGGAGTGGGAATAGTAATTTTTACCCCTACGCTATCCAACGCTTTCCCTACTGTTGCACTCTCTGGAGTGGGAATAGTAATTTTTACCCCTACGCTATCCAACGTTTTCCCTACTGTTGCACTCACTGGAGTGGGAATAGTAATTTTTACCCCTACGCTATCCAACGCTTTCCCTACTGTTGCACTCTCTGGAGTGGGAATAGTAAATTTTACCCCTACGCTATCCAACGTTTTCCCTACTGTTGCACTCACTGGAGTGGGAATAGTAATTTTTACCTCTACGCTATCCAACGCTTTCCCTACTGTTGCACTCTCTGGAGTGGGAATAGTAATTGTTACCCCTCCGCTATCCAACGTTTTCCCTACTGTTGCACTCACTGGAGTGGGAATAGTAATTTTTACCCCTACGCTATCCAACGCTTTCCCTACTGTTGCCCTCACTGGAGTGGGAATAGTAATTTTTACGCTCTCAGTATCCAACAAAATATCGACTTTTTTAAATTACTTATATTATGTTTACATTTTAATCTATTTTATATTATATTATGTATGTTTTATTTAATTGTTTTTAATATTTAATTAATTTTATATTATTTTTAATACATTTAAAAAATTCGATATTTTGGCTAACTATATTTTGACAGTCTTTATTTTGGAATCGATATTTTAGTACATACCTGTTTGTAGATAGGGAGTCGATATTCTGTCCCTCGATATTTTAGTGTCGATTTTTTGTATAGTCGATATTCTGTCCCTCGATATTTAGTCACTGAACCTGATAAAATATACTAGTTAAAACGCTACATGTTATTCCATAAGTTGCTGGGAGGTGATGATAAGTCACCCCTTCTGAGACAGAGGCAGGTAATTGCATACATACGTAGCAATCCCTTACGTCCCTTGTTCTTACATACTCATACAATAATTTTGAAAAAACATTGCTAGAAAAATCAGTTATATACCTATCCTTGTGCATATGCTCAATACTTGTTTTAAATGGAACTACCTTTTGTGAACTCTTCACTATGTGAATCATATTCTCTGTATGTCCCTCTAGGGTATCTAAAGTTACTTTGAAAGAGATCAAAAGAGCGAGTACGCTCCAAAGAAGCATTAATAGTCCTGTACAACAACAACATGCCTTGCACCATCTTCTCATAAAGGTACATCTACTCTTGTTATCATCTATGTTAGCCATCTTGTTAAAATTAACCGTGTCTTTTGACTTAGCCTCTTCTACTCCGCTTCTTGTAGTTTTCCTGCAAGAGCTATGCCCTTATCAGGTGATCCAAATACTTCAATTTCTTATTCAATCCTTTATATTTTCTACAAGGACCTGCTTGAAATCACTCAGCTTGGCCTCTCGTCGTTTTTCACTTCCTTCTCGTCATCCACATACAGAATTTCCTGATCTTCCGCTTCTTCTCCGATATCGGATAGGATAACTCTCAGGATTTCCGCTGTTTCTTCTTTCAGTAAAGCCTCCTCTGGATTTCCTTGACTATCTACCTCTTCTCCTTGTTCAGGCAGTGCCACGTACGTCCATTCAGGTGACTTATACTTCTGGTTTGGTTTTCTCGATCGTTTGTTTGCTTCAGACACTTCTGTCTCTCCCTCTTTTTCTCTGTGCTGACTTGTTACTTCATTCACTTGTTCAGCTTCTGAGGGTTTGACTCGTGTCAATCGATATCTCAATCTCTTTATTTTGTTTGGCCAAAGGTCTCCTTTAGCATTCCTTCTTGTTTTGCTGTCTTTACTGTTTCTTTCCTCGATCCAAGTTCTCTTCCTTAGAACTCGACCCTCTGGTATTTCAGTTTCACTGTCTTAAGATTCGGTCTCGTTTGGTTTTTCTTTTTCAATAGTCTCTTTTTCCACCTCTTGTGTTTGCCCTACTTCTGTCCCTCCTCGGGTCTCCGGCACACAATTTTCCTGCTGACTACTTGTCCCTTCACCTAGCTGTGTGTTGCAGTTCCCTACAACTCCTCGGGGGTCTTCCGCAATCTGTCCCTCTCTCTCTGTGACTGTCCCTTCTTCTCCTTCCAGTATTTCCTCAGGTGGAACTTCTTCTACTCTTTCGTCTGGTGTGAATGTTACTTCTGACTGGACATTCTTTTCTTTTCTCTTCTTCTTTTTGTGCTCGCCACTGGCGTTTTGCTCTTCTCCAGACTCTGAACCATCTGAAATCTGTAATCTCTTCCTCAGAATTTCTTCTCTTGGAGTTGGAACTAGTCTTGGCTCCTTTTCCCCCTTTCAGGATTTTCTTTTGACTTTGCATTCTCATCGCTTGAATAATCACTTGATCCTGATTCATCAAAATATTCTTTTCCAATGCTATCTGCTGGATTTGGAACTCTCAAAGTGTGACTCGCATGTATCCAATTTTTCAGTCCAGCACACTTCACAGCTGTTGTTGTAGTCAATATCACTTGCCTTGGCCTTCCCCACCTTGGAACCAAGCAATTCCTTTTTCTGTGGACTTTTATTCTCACCCAGTCACCTGAACTTAGGTCATGGGCTGATTTTCTCTCAAGGGTGGTGGCGTCCGCTCCAACCTGGTGAAACACAGAATGGACTGCGTCAGCCAGGCCTTTACAGTAATCCAAAATCATGTCATCAGTTATTGTCATCAACTTGTTGACTGGAACAAATACGTGTCTCATGGCTCGTCCCATGATAATTTCGTGGGGACTCAAACCTGTAGTTCTGTCTGGAGTAGATCTAATTGTCATCAAGACTAGAGGCAAGACATCAGGCCATTTCATTCCTGTGGCTAAACACATTTTCCCTATTCTGTTTTTGATCGTACCATTTATTTGCTAAACCACACCAGAAGCCTCTGGTCGATATGCACAGTGTAGTTTTTGTTGTACACCCAATGCTTCACAAATCAATTTCATGATCTTATTGTAAAAGTGTCCTCCTCTGTCTGATTCTATGGTTATTGGGAACCCGTATCTTGGGATGAATTCCCTCAACAAGAGCTTGGCCACTGTGATTCCATCATTTCTTCTTGTTGGGTATGCCTCCACCCACCTGGAAAACAGACAAACTACCACCAGAACATACCTCAACTTATTATAAGGGGGCATTTCAATGAAATCTATTTGCATTCTGGTGAAGGGTCCTCCCTCTCGGCGTATTGTGCCTAGGCTCACCACTGTTTTCCTTCCAGGATTGTACTGCTGACATACCAGGCATCTTTGACAGAGACTCTCTGCTATCAACCTGAATTTTGCATTGTACCAGGTCTGCTTAAAAGCCCTTATCATGGCATCCCTTCCCAGATGTCCTTGGCCATGATACATCCGTGCCATGGTTGACATCATGCTATCAGGCATTACTGGTCTTCCATCCCGATAGACCCACACATGATCTTTCTCCCTTGGTGCACAACCTGCTTTTACCCATTGCTTCATTTCTTCATCTCCTGCTTCATCCTGCAACTGCCTTACTTCTTCCCATGTTCCCACAACGTTAGTAAACATTATGGAGCAAGAAAACATTTCCTTTTCCTTGGCCCTATTGATCGAATATAGATTTCAGGCACAGTACTGAGCCATATCATTGGCATAGCGATCCCCAGTAGTGATATAATCACTACCCTGACTATGAGCTGCAAATTTTACCACTGACAGTTCCTTTGGCAACTGTATTGCCTCCAGCAATTTTCCCACCACTTCTGCATTCTTTATAGGAGTTCCATTTGAGGTCAGGAAACCTCTCTGCAGCCAAAGTTGGCCAAAATCGTGGACAACTCCAAAGCCGTACTGGCTGTCTGTTATCACAGTCACTCTCACATTCTTCCCAATTTTGCATGCCCTAGTCAATGCCACTAGTTCTGTTACTTGAGCGAATTTAACTCCTTTCAAGTGTGATGCTTCTATGACTGCAGCAACTGTGCATATAGCATAGGCCGCACTCAACAATCCTTCATCTGTTCTCAAGCATAACCCATCCACAAACAACACATAATCACTTTCTGGCAAGGGTAAATCTTTTATGTCAGGTCGAGGTTTTGTGCAATAGTCAAGCACATCCAGACAATCATGATCAACCTCATCTCTTACCTCCACTCTCTCTGCATCAGGCAAAAGTGTAGCTGGATTCACATTCACACATCTTTCCAGACTCACATTGGTTGCACCTAGAATGACCTTCTCATACTTAGTCAGCCGACTATGTGATATGAACTGTGTTCGACTCCTTGTTAAAAGGATCGCTACATTGTGAGGTACAAACACTCTTACTGGATACCCCATCACGATTCCCTCACTCTGCTCTAGGCTTCAGCATGTAGCAGCTACTGCTTTCAGACATCCTGGCAGACCTACCGCCACTGGATCTAACATTGACGAAAAATATGCCACTGGTCTCCTTTGCCTTCCATGTTTCTGTATTAACACTGAGAGTGCACATCCGTTTCTCTCACTGCAGTATAACTCAAATTCTTTCTCATAGTCTGGCATTCCCAGAGCTGGGGCTTCACAAAGACTGTTCTTTAGCTGTCTGAATGCTGCCAATTCTTCTTTGTTCAGTTCAAGGGGGTCTTTAACCTCACTTTTCGTCAATTTCACCAATGGTTTGGCAATCAGGGAAAAATTACTTATCCACTGACGACAGTAACCAACCATCCCTAGGAACATTCTCACCTCTCTTTGGGTCATTGGAGCTCTCATTCCTCTAATAATTCTGATCCTGTCTATGGTTACTTTTCTCAGCCCTTTTTCGATGGTATGACCCAAATATTGTACTTCTTTTTTACAGTATTGCAATTTTGTCAGAGATACCTTTAGTCCTCCATCTGCCAAGTGATTCAACAAAGCTATGGTGTCCGTTTCACAGGCTTCACATGTCTTTGACGCCACCAATAGGTCGTCAATATATTGGACCAAAACTGAATTTTCAGGCATGGTAACACTTTCCAGAGATTTCTTTAACAACTGATTGAAAATGGAGGGCTCTCTGTGTACCCCTGTAGGATTCGGCACCATGCCAAAATACGCTCTCCAAACCGAAACGCAAAAATCGGCTGGCTATCATGATGCAACGGAATGGAAAAAAAAGCATGACATAAATCAATTACTGTGTACCATTCTGCATCATGGGGAATCTGATATAAAATCACTGATGGATTTGGAACAATGGGACAACATGACACAACAATCTTGTTAATCTTTCTCAAATCTTGCACAATCCTGAACTTCCCATTGGGCTTTTTCAGTCCCATTATAGGTGAGTTACATGGACTGCTCATTATTTCTCTCAACACTCCTTGTTGAATCATTTTCTCAATTAAAGGTGTTACCCCTTCAATTATTTCCGGTGTCAGTCTATATTGGGGAATGTTTGGATAAACTACTCCTTCTTTTAGTGTAATCTTTACTGGATCTATATTTCTCATAAGGCCTACATCTTCTCCAGTAAAGTCCCAGACTCCTGCCTTCACTGACTGCTTCAATTCTTTCGGTAATTCATCTGGGTTAAATACTGCATAAGTTCCTGTAATTCCATTTTCTTGATTAGCTATTGTCATCTTGTACAGTACATGCTCATCTGGTGTTTAAAATGCTATTCCGTCTGGAGTACAGAATATGGTGCAATTCATTTTGCACAGAAGGTCTCTTCCTAACAGATTCACAGGACTAGTATCACACACCACGAATCGGTGCATGTCTGTGAATTTCCCTATTGTAACCTTTACCGGTTCGGTAAGGTATGTCCTAATCTGGGTGTTTGACACACCAACTACTTGGATTGTTTCATCCGAAAGAGTAAGATTTTTCACGTCTGCTGATCTGACAGTAGATCGCGTAGCTCCAGTGTCTACTAAAAAAGTAATGATTTCATCATTAACTTTCCCATCCACAAATGGTCCTGTCTGGTCTATTTCTAGAGTTGTGCCAAGTACGCACCCTTCTTCCTCTCTTCGGCACCGTCAATAAATCTCCTCTGACTCACTCCCGTCATTTCGCAGCCAATATTGTGACACAGCGCTCGCGCGTTGCGGTTTGTTTACCTGTTCTTCATTGTAGAATCCCGTTTCTTTGCTATATCTTTGGGTGTTCCTGCTTTGCGGTAATGGCGGTTTTGGCACCTGATTCTGTGGATTAACAGCCTTCTGCTGTTGCGGCGGTGGGCCACTCCCCTCACACTGCACCTGTGGATTCAATTATGGATTTTCATTATTAGTAGTTGGTGGATATTTACACTCGGATTTCCAGTGCCCTAAGCGTGAACTGACTCTTTCGCTTCTTGATGAGTTCGATCTATTTTAACCCAGTCTGTTTCTTTGGGAGGCACTTTGTTTTTCAAAAACACCATGACCTGTTCATATTTCTTCATTACCTGTTTTGGGATCTCTCGGGTATTCTTTAGTTGGCCAATCTATGACTATCTTGCATTCTCCCCATAAGTCTGCTGGCACTATTATATCAAACAGACCATTCAGATCAATCCACAGCACTTTTGACAATTTAGCAAATCTGTCTACCTGTCTGTACCACTCGACCGGCTTTTCTCATAATCGAGGGAAGTCATTCGTAAACGACAAAATGTCCTGTCTTGTCCATGGGACATGCACATATCCCCCTCCTGGAATCTCTCTCATGGGGAACTCTGTCACTACCTTTTCCTTTTCTCTCACAGGAAACGCTGGAAAAGTTCTGTCTGAGGTATCATCCCGCTTCCTATACCACCTGCTTTTCCATTTGTCCACATCTCCCCATTTCCTCAACACTGTGATTATGTCCCTAATCTGCCCTATTCATCCTGCAGTGTTCAGATTCTCAATATCCTTTTCCGTGAAATCCACTCTGTAAGGCTTCTGTAAAGCTTTTACCTTGTCCATGTCAATTCCCATTTCACTTGCTATTTCTGCTAGTCTGTCATGTAAATTATTTGCTCTCCAAGTGATACTTTTACACAAAAACAACAATTCCTCATCTTGGTAATTTTTCAGCTTTTCTGTGGGGATGGTCCCTACTATTAATTCTTCTAACACCATCCGTAATTTTGCCACATCAATGGTATGGGATTCTTTCTCTTTACCTTGCAAGCCCTTCAGCCATTCGCTCAACTCGTCTGTAGTTATACCCACTGATTTTTCTACATTCCCTGGTTCCGTCAGTCTTTGTGGTTCTAATATTGGTCCCCCTACCATTCTGCTTCTCTCTACAGTATCAGGATTATAAAATGGGTTATTTGACACATGTAGTTCACCTTCACTCATGGTGTGTCTCCAAGGATTCTCTTTTGCTCTCATCAGGGGCTGTTCTGTCTGTCTATTGTTCACATACGGAACAGTTAGACCATGCTCACTTTCTTTCTGCTTCTCAAAAATAGGCATAACGGGACCTATGGCTACAGGGACTGTAACTGCTTCTAGATTTTTCATCAATTCTCTCATTTTCTCTGTCAGTTCTAATGTGGTTTTTGCTAGTTCCCTAGAATTTTCACTCTCTCCCTTTTTTTCCATCTCCCGTTCCCTAAGAGAATTCCTTCTCTTTACCTCTGGAGTCACAACTTCTGTCATAATGATTCTTAGAGTTTCCCTCACTGGTGTACCTGCGGTTGGCGTTTCTGATTCCTGCCTGTATGGAGGTGGACTTTTGTAAAGCATATCATCTAAGACATCGTCTTCGGTTTCATTTGCTCCGTACCTTCTGATTTCTACATTATGTTTCTTTTCTATGCATTTCCTTCCCTCACTTTCCCCTGCAGTTCTTACTGGAAACAATCCTTCAGTCATACTTGCGTCTCGCCACCTTCTCATTCGATCACAATGAGTTTCGCGATCGTTCGGCCATCCGAACATATCTGTTTCTACTGCCATTTCTCTGTTTTTCTCGCTCATGCATCTCGTCTTCCCACTCTGTCAACGCCTCAAACTGCGTAGGCCTAGGTCACGGATCTAAGCTCATCATCCTCTCCCGTAAATTCCTTAATATTGCCAAATTAAAGGAACCATTTTCTGGAAATGCTAATACTCCGTCTTCCTTTGTATACTTCGCCCAATTGTCTAACCAGATGCAAGTATGGTACCCATATTTCGCAACCATGAAGGATGCGGGGGTTTTCGTCGGAGGAAGTAACTGTCCTTCCCTAGTCACAATCTCTTTGTCCTTCACGAACCAATTTTTTATTTTACTAAACAAGGATTTTTTCTTTTTCTCAGGTGAATGATAATACATCTTCCTTCCTCACGTCAACCCTTTAGTCTTGTCTCCGACTGTACGATCTTTAGTCCAATAGCAACGCGACCCTTACTCACGCACCAATCCTGGCGCGTCTACGTCACTGTCACAATCTCCAATCCCTGCGCGACTCACACTAACGCACCAATCCTGGAGCGTCTACGTCACTGTCACAATCTCCAATCCCTGCGCGACTCACACTAACGCACCAATCCTGGAGCGTCTACGTCACTGTCACAATCTCCAATCTTAGCGCGGGTTTACACTGACGCACCACTCCAGAGCGTTTTACTCCTCTAACTAGCCGTCCAATCCCAGCGCGGTCTTTCTGACGTCAGCAGTCGCTGCAGCAGCTCCTGCTCCTGACTCCTGTCTTCAGTCTACCCCTCCTTTACAAAACTACTCGGTAGACTTTGTTTCAATTTTACAATACTTGTTAGTTACAACATACAAACATCTCCATTGTCTGCTTCGATAACCACAGAATGGCAAAAGACCTTTCCCACAAGAACCCTGTTTCTCCGAGAGCAGCGCTTACCTCTGCCCTACTACAGAGTCGTTACGTCCGTTGGCAAAGTAGCACATCCCTCTACTTCACCCTTCTACCAAGCATCAATTAACTGTTTTCTCCGGAATTGAGACACATAGTTGGAAACGCAATGCTCCTGAGAAATAAATCCAGAGTTTCGCAATTAACCCGAATGCTAATTCATTCACGCACTTTCACACAAGAAAATGTTGTTCATTCACACAGAATCCTGTCTTTTCCGAGAACAGCGAACAGTCTGTCCTACTACAGAATTATAACATACGTTAACAAAGCAGCGCTTACCTCTACTTTGTCCTTCTAACAAGCTCAGAGAACACCTGCTACCTTTTCAGTGATAAGCGTTATCGGTGTGCCAATTGGTTTCCTGGTACCTAAGACCAAAATTTCACAGGTAACCCTTTGCTATCATTCACACTTCTCTCACACAGAGAATTTCACTAATGGTAACACTCGGCAATGCTACCAAATCGAACCCAGACAATGCGCCGTGCAACTTCTATTGTCACACGTTTCTCCCGTGTACCTACGGGCAACCACAATCCCGTCTTTCCCGAGAGCAGCACTTACCTCTGCTCTACTAGGGAATTGTTATCAATTCCCGACTTCCTACCTCCCAGAAGCCGTACAGACAACATAAAACTCAATACGACTTCAACATATAGTGTTAGTACATATATCAATACCAATCAATAATCGATAAGCTATATACATGCCAAAATCATCAAACCAAAACAATATAAACCATCTCTGGCTACCAGAAATACTGATAGCTATATACACGCAAAATCATTAAACCTAAACAATAAAAACCATCATCTTGCAACCAGAAATACTGGTGCAGTTCGGATTACTAAATGTCCCCCTGCTTCCACGGACAGAATGATTTCTCAGTCACACGCACATACACACATCACACGCTGGTGGGGCCAATAACACCAACATTCATTCTCTCAAACTATCCGTGCCTACAAAGGGACATCAAATCCTACCCACAGCTGTTCGCTTTGATAGAGGAAACCACTTCTACTGAATCACCCTAACAATTCCTCCATCAAGAGGTCGGTCGAATCATTTAGTTGTTATTTAGTTTAATGACACTTTAACTCTCAAACCAGATCAAATAAACATTTCAATGGAAATAATCACCCGACACAGTAATTCAAATAATGATTTTCTTTATCTAATTTAAATGCAGGTTAAATCCTAATAATGCAATATTATCTTTTGTCATATTTACCTATTCTGGCTAAATGTCGTTCTCTAAGTCAGAACTGGTCCTCAGTAAATTGATCAGAGTTATAAAGTCTCCGTCCTCTCCGTCAGCATAAAGACCTCTGATCATCGATTCTCCGTCAATAGCTTCTGCATAAAGTGGCGTCTAGCTTAGAGTAGCCCATTCCCTCTCTAGTCTACTAATATTTATACTAAATTTACATATTAAAGTTACATTTTCTTATTTCCCAAACCAACGATTGGCTGACTTCAAATACATCTCAAGACATTAAGAAACATTTTCAAATGTTCCCATGTGGAAGAAGTCTCACAGCGAATGTATGGGAAAGACTAATTCATAGTCCTAAATATATCAGTTCGTTGGTAACAGGTTGGGTTCGACAGTTCATTTTTCCAATAGCAAAATTTGCTTCACGTTCAGGGACATTGGCACCTCGCCCAGGGTAGTCTTCATGGGCATGGTCTGACAGGTCACACAAGGGACACGAACGAAGTCAGTGCAGGCGCCTTTCTCCATTGTTCAAATGATGAAGTAATGTACTTTAGTTAGGTTTCAGTCGGCGGCCATCTTTTGGTAGGCCAGAATAGTCAACTTTAAGCAAAGAAACACAAAATCGTAATTAATACCTAGAAATGATTAATACAGTGTTATTCCCTTGCTAAAACCCTTATGTGTATGCATTTATCTAGCCATATGCAACATCCAAAGCCGTTAAAGCTGGTTTATTTAAGCGCAAATCACAATAACAATACTCAAGCAACATTTACCGTTTTAATATGCGTACAAACTTAGTTCACTTATTATTTTAGCCATGCAATGCATTCCCACGTGTATTCTTTCGGTTAATAAGGTTGGTTTAGTCCTTACACATTAGTTATTAAAATTATTCATTAATCATTTTAATATAAACTCATATAAATGGATTGGGTATATAAAAAAGAAAACATTTTACCCGCTCCATCACCTGCACCGGGGATATGTTGGTTTTAGGGGCGATGGAGTATGTGGTGGTGTGGCTTAACACGCGAAGGAAGTCTGTGTTGCGATTGACCCAACGTATTATAATATTTTGGCTGGGAATTACACGTTTGGTTCCTAAGTACTAACTGCTCCCCAATGCATTGGTATGTTCGAGGGCACTGTATCTACCACATGGGCTTCAGTGGGCATGCTTAGTCAAATTCTGCCACGTCCTCAGCAGGGTGCTTATCAAGGGTTTACCCTACTCATTTTAATGTTTTGATAGGGTATTACACGTTTGTTTGCTGCCAACGCCTTGTTACTTTCGAGTGTACCGTCTCTACCGCGTGTGCTTTAATGGTCATGCTCATTTACATTTTCCCACGTCCTCGGCAGGGTGTTTACCAAGGGACCTGGTAATATGGATAGGATATGTCGAGTAAAGGCACTTCTGCTAGCACACTAGCAACGCGGCATTATGTACGTTTGTGGATTCTCTGTAACAGCCACCATTCTCCTTAAGTTTTTTTAACCATGAATTTGGATATTATGAAACATGACTTGAATGCATTTACTCGAGTGGTAGTATAGACTAGAAGTGAACATATGTAGACAATTGTATCTATAATGGCCCTAGCTAATAGACCTATAATTTGAACAGATCACTAATTGGAAATTGACTTGACCTGAAACCCTGACCTTTGGGTGAATACCCCGGCAACACTACACCTACTTTGTGAATACACTACTTGATGAACAAAGGTGAGACATTGGTTATCAAAGGATGAGGGGAAAGGGAATGGATTCTTCCTTGTGCCCTAGGGCAAAATACCCTTTCCTATTGTGGTGGTTTAAGAAATCAACACTACACACCCGTCTTTGAGCCTACCACCTATGCACAATTGTCACACATGTTTTAATATGTGTTTTAAAAAAATATATATATGTTTTTTCCCCCATTGTTTGTGTTGTTTTCACAGTTTTTTCTTGCTGCTTTTTTCTTACTGCGTTTTCCTATTGTTTTACTGTCACGTTTACTTTTTCTACACACACTGTATATATATATATATATATGTGTATATATATATATATATATATATATATATATATATATATATATATATATGCCAAAACAATGGTAGTCCTTTGCTTGAGAAGCACTCGAGCATACGGCGAGGTTACCAACCTCAGTCATCAGGTCTGGACACAGTTCACTAAGCCAGTATGTTAAAAGCAGACTTGCGTGATGCCTGACGCGTTTCGTTTCCACTTTTTCAAAGGCACTTCACGGTAAGTGACATACTTCGGTGTGCATACTCCCTCATATATAATTACCCAATGACACGCCCCTGATTGGGGCAGCTCAGATGAGACAGTGCGAAGGCATTATGGGGGTTGTAGTGCAATAATTTCACCTTTAATTTAACTGTACAAATGACTGCTTGCGATAAAGTCCTGATTAAACCCCAGCCATTGGATCGTGTCCTAAATCCTGCACCGCTTCTCCGTATTGAGGTTCGTGCATCTCACCTCACGGCCCCCTTGGAATCCTGGAGTGGTGCTTTCTCGACGGCCGGACCGCCGTCATTAGATGCCAAAACAATGGTAGTCCTTTGCTTGAGAAGCACTCGAGCATACGGCGAGGTTACCAACCTCAGTCATCAGGTCTGGACACAGTTCACAAAGCCAGTATGTTAAAAGCAGACTTGCGTGATGCCTGACGCGTTTCGTTTCCACTTTTTCAAAGGCACTTCACGGTAAGTGACGTGCTTCGGTGTGCATACTCCCTCATATATAATTACCCAATGACACGCCCCTGATTGGGGCAGCTCAGATGAGACAGTGCAAAGGCATTATGGGGGTTGTAGTGCAATAATTTCACCTTTAATTTAACTGTACAAATGACTGCTTGCGATAAAGTCCTGATTGAACCCCAGCCATTGGATCGTGTCCTAAATCCTGCGCCGCTTCTCCGTATTGAGGTTCGTGCATCTCACCTCACGGCCCCCTTGGAATCCTGGAGTGGTGCTTTCTCGACGGCCGGACCGCCGTCATTAGATGCCAAAACAATGGTAGTCCTTTGCTTGAGAAGCACTCGAGCATACGGCGAGGTTACCAACCTCAGTCATCAGGTCTGGACACAGTTCACAAAGCCAGTATGTTAAAAGCAGACTTGCGTGATACCTGACGCGTTTCGTTTCCACTTTTTCAAAGGCACTTCACGGTAAGTGACGTACTTCGGTGTGCATACTCCCTCATATATAATTACCCAATGACACGCCCCTGATTGGGGCAGCTCAGATGAGACAGTGCGAAGGCATTATGGGGGTTGTAGTGCAATAATTTCACCTTTAATTTAACTGTACAAATTACTGCTTGCGATAAAGTCCTGATTGAACCCCAGCCATTGGATCGTGTCCTAAATCCTGCGCCGCTTCTCCGTATTGAGGTTCGTGCATCTCACCTCACGGCCCCCTTGGAATCCTGGAGTGGTGCTTTCTCGACGGCCGGACCGCCGTCATTAGATGCCAAAACAATGGTAGTCCTTTGCTTGAGAAGCACTCGAGCATACGGCGAGGTTACCAACCTCAGTCATCAGGTCTGGACACAGTTCACAAAGCCAGTATGTTAAAAGCAGACTTGCGTGATGCCTGACGCGTTTCGTTTCCACTTTTTCAAAGGCACTTCACGGTAAGTGACGTACTTCGGTGTGCATACTCCCTCATATATAATTACCCAATGACATGCCCCTGATTGGGGCAGCTCAGATGAGACAGTGCGAAGGCATTATGGGGGTTGTAGTGCAATAATTTCACCTTTAATTTAACTGTACAAATGACTGCTTGCGATAAAGTCCTGATTGAACCCCAGCCATTGGATCGTGTCCTAAATCCTGCGCCGCTTCTCCGTATTGAGGTTCGTGCATCTCACCTCACGGCCCCCTTGGAATCCTGGAGTGGTGCTTTCTCGACGGCCGGACCGCCGTCATTAGATGCCAAAACAATGGTAGTCCTTTGATTGAGAAGCACTCGAGCATACGGCGAGGTTACCAACCTCAGTCATCAGGTCTGGACACAGTTCACAAAGCCAGTATGTTAAAAGCAGACTTGCGTGATGCCTGACGCGTTTCGTTTCCACTTTTCAAAGGCACTTCACGGTAAGTGACGTACTTCGGTGTGCATACTCCCTCATATATAATTACCCAATGACACGCCCCTGATTGGGGCAGCTCAGATGAGACAGTGCGAAGGCATTATGGGGGTTGTAGTGCAATAATTTCACCTTTAATTTAACTGTACAAATGACTGCTTGCGATAAAGTCCTGATTGAACCCCAGCCATTGGATCGTGTCCTAAATCCTGCGCCGCTTCTCCGTATTGAGGTTCGTGCATCTCACCTCACGGCCCCCTTGGAATCCTGGAGTGGTGCTTTCTCAACGGCCGGACCGCCGTCATTAGATGCCAAAACAATGGTAGTCCTTTGCTTGAGAAGCACTCGAGCATACGGCGAGGTTACCAACCTCAGTCATCAGGTCTGGACACAGTTCACAAAGCCAGTATGTTAAAAGCAGACTTGCGTGATGCCTGACGCGTTTTGTTTCCACTTTTTCAAAGGCACTTCACGGTAAGTGACGTACTTCGGTGTGCATACTCCCTCATATATAATTACCCAATGACACGCCCCTGATTGGGGCAGCTCAGATGAAACAGTGCGAAGGCATTATGGGGGTTGTAGTGCAATAATTTGACCTTTAATTTAACTGTACAAATGACGGCTTGCGATAAAGGTGAAATTATTGCACTACAACCCCCATAATGCCTTCGCACTGTCTCATCTGAGCTGCCCCAATCAGGGGCGTGTCATTGGGTAATTACATATGAGGGAGTATGCACACCGAAGTACGTCACTTACCGTGAAGTGCCTTTGAAAAAGTGGAAACGAAACGCGTCAGGCATCACGCAAGTCTGCTTTTAACATACTGGCTTTGTGAACTGTGTCCAGACCTGATGACTGAGGTTGGTAACCTCGCCGTTTGTTCGAGTGCTTCTCAAGCAAAGGACTACCATTGTTTTGGCATCTAATGACGGCGGTCCGGCCGTCGAGAAAGCACCACTCCAGGATTCCAAGGGGGCCGTGAGGTGAGATGCACGAACCTCAATACGGAGAAGCGGCGCAGGATTTAGGACACGATCCAATGGCTGGGGTTCAATCAGGACTTTATCGCAAGCAGTCATTTGTACAGTTAAATTAAAGGTGAAATTATTGCACTACAACCCCCATAATGCCTTCGCACTGTCTCATCTGAGCTGCCCCAATCAGGGGCGTGTCATTGGGTAATTATATATGAGGGAGTATGCACACCGAAGTACGTCACTTACCGTGAAGTGCCTTTGAAAAAGTGGAAACGAAACGCGTCAGGCATCACGCAAGTCTGCTTTTAACATACTGGCTTTGTGAACTGTGTCCAGACCTGATGACTGAGGTTGGTAACCTCGCCGTATGCTCGAGTGCTTCTCAAGCAAAGGACTACCATTGTTTTGGCATATATATATATATATATATATATATATATATATATATATATATATATATATGTAGTGTGGGCTGTCTGGCAACTTAATTATGTTTAGTGTGAATTTGTTAACGTTATATGTGTCATGTTTATGTCTCCAAGAGAGCTAAAAAATGATACGAAGATTTTGACAGATAGGGAACATTATCCTGTGAATGTGTATATATGTCATTATGTCATGTCTTTTTACATGTTGTTATGTGTGGTGATTTATACTGTGTTTTTATGTGATCGTTTCAGCCCTGATGAAGTTCCTAATGTGATAGGAACGAAACACATTGGCTGATTTTAACCTAGTTACAAATAAATAATGATATATGGGACTGAATTTGAGATTTCAACTTCATTTCTGGGGCACCTTCCATTTAAAGCAATTCAGCTTAATCAAACATGATGAGACCCCTACTGCTGCCTTTTGCTGAGACTGAGAATGGAACATGCTGCCTCTTGAACAGTTTAAGTCATGGTTCTTCCCTATGATGTATTGTAATTGTATTTATATAGCGCTTACTGCCCCTGATGGGGCATCAAAGCGCTTTTTCGGCAGATTAGCTGTGAATTAGTATGGTGAAATATAAAAGTAATTTGAGTGGTGGATATGTTAGTCAGTTATTTGGATTCAGAAGGATAGTGAAGGGATAGAAGAGGGGCAAAAGGTGTGCATTTGTATAGTGCTTGCTACCCCTGATGGGGTGTTGAAGCTCTTTTTCAGCAAGTAGCACGCTACTCCCGAACCAATTAAGGATTAGTGGTGAATTAGTATAGGGAAGAATGAAAGTAAATTGAGTGGTGGGTCAGTTATTTGGATTGAAAAGGATAGTGGAAGGATAGAAGAGAAAAGGAATTAGACATTGTTGATGCTATCTGGTGAACCTCACAGTGGCTGGAATACCATGGTTTATTTTCCCTGGGGAAGTATTTAAAGAAAACTTGGAACCAAAGATTTGCAGGACTGGTACCGAAGCTGCTTATTTAAGGTGGATTCCGTGCCATTTCAATACAGCTAGGAGACCTTGAGTTTGCCTCATGATTCCGACTGAATGAATTTAGAAAGGAAGCTGTACTATGGTGCGCTAAAACGTCATAATAAAGAGTGCCCTCAATTGCAGCCAATAAGAAGCAAAGAACGGTCAATTTCCCAAAATAAATAATATATCAAAAAAGTTCTTCCTAGGCCTTTGGATACATATATGAATGTATAGATTGCTTGGGATTCCGTACATCTGAAGCTGAGAAGAGCAGAGTTTGCCTTTTTTCAGTTTACAGCTCCTTATGAATTTGTTGATGTGTAAACAGAAAGTAATTGATCTTCCTAATATGAAAGAATCTACTGATTGATCCTGGCATGCTTGCAAGACTGTCAGCTTTCCGTAAATGAATTGCAAGATACCTTTCTAGGGTTGTAATTGGGTTGGACATGTCTGTTTGGTTGTCTGTGTATAAACGTGCTGTGCTGAGATGTAGCCTTCCTACTGTATCACAGATCAATTAATTTATTTATGTTCCATAACCAGGACAATGTCACGTTGATGTCATATCAGTTTAAACTGAAATAGACAGCGACGTTTTGGTAAAAATATCGCTAAAAAATGCAAACATATTTTACACACCAATTTTCAGAGTCAGGGTGTAAAATACATTTTGTAAGCTCCGTCGTAGTGAGTAAACCTGATCAAGAAAACACACTTTGCAAACGAATACACAGGATACATATAAGTACAGAGACAAGACTGTAGATGAGATGCATAGACGGAAAACAGTATGGGCCCGATTCACAGAACTAACTTAAGACAAAATCCTAAACTTACTACCATTTTGGTATTCACAGAAGGCAATTACTCATTTCATATTCAAAGAAAGGCACTTACTCATTTCGGTATTCACAGAAGTTAGGAGTCATAACTTTAGGACTCCTAAATGCCTTCTGTGAATACCGAAAGTCTTATATCTAGGATTGTTCTCAGTTTAGTAGTAGTATAGTTAGGACTCCTAACTTTAGGACTCCTAAATGCCTTCTGTGAATACCGAAAGCCTTAAAATTAGGATTTTTCTCAGTGTAGTAGTAGTAAAGTTAGGAGTCCTAACTTTAGGACTCCTAAACTGAGAAAAATCCTAGTTTTAAGACTTTCGGTATTCACAGAAGGCATTTAGGAGTCCTAAAGTTAGGACTCCTAACTTCTGTGAATACCGAAGTGAGTAAGTGTTTTCTGTGAATACCAAAATGAGTTAGTGCCTTCTGTGAATACAAAAATGGTAGTAAGTTTAGGATTTTGTCTTAAGTTAGTTCTGTGAATCGGGCCCTATGTGAGCGAGATACTATAAATTTATGAAAATAGTAGGATTTAAATCAGTATGCATACATTTCCATAGAGGAAAATGTGCTACAACGATTGAGCTGACCAGTTACATGGAAAATGTTTATCTTATACCCAGGGGATTGCTGGGAAGAGAAGAATGGAAAAACCAGAAATGATTTCAAGGCGTAGGTCATGGTAAATTGAGTAAGAGGCAGGACAGACGGTAATTTAGATGGATAATTTGCTGATGGGTTAGGAGTACTTTAATTAGCCTCTTTCTTAACTTACATTTAAGAAATTAATTAAAAGTACCCAAGTAAGTAAAGGGGCCTTCCTCAGTCTTAGAGGAATGTTATTCTAGACCATGCACCCATGACGGGCTGATTCATAGTATTTTGCTTTCAGACTAGTTAGTTCTTCGTTGTTACTAAAGTTTCTATTTTCCCTTAGGATATGTTACCCAATCAATTCAGATATAAAACATAGGGTCTCCGCGCCTTTCTTCATTAGAACACACCCTCTGACACTCTGTACTTAATCGCCAGCGACTTGAAAAGGACTACTTCAAAATCAGGAAACCCTAAACACACATTTTCACCCTGGAATTTGTATAATGCCACTGTCCCAGAAATAGCATATCATAGCTTAATCTTAGTCCACTTGTAGTTCGCGGAAGATTACCCTGCCCTCAATGCCTGGCCTCTGGATAGCTCCACACCCAATACTTTGACATCATTGTGATTTCTTCAGTGAGACTATTTAATTGCCTTATAGTGGATGAATTATTGAAAACCATGCCAAAGTTGGGCTACTCCCAGATGGCTGATTTGCTTTCGCTCTTTGAGCACTCTGAAGTCCTCCTTTGGGTGGTTAGAAATGTTCATCGAAACCGGAAAAATAATCAAATAAAAAAAAGAAATATTTAGCCTCATTCCTCGAATATTTGGTTGAGGGATTCAAAATTCAAGTTAAATCCCATAGGGACCTTATACAGCCTCTTGGCACCCGAAAAGTCCTATTCTGACTGTGTGAGATCTTTTTGCCACATCAGACCATATCCATTAAGGACAGTGCCATCTGTTTCCAAACATTTCTCGAGTATGGCGAGGAAAGACTTGTGGTCATGTGTGCCAAAGTCTGCTCTGAGTTCAAGAGGTATGACCACTCTATAGAACATTGCAAATAACATATAGGGTCGCTGTTTCTGTTCTACACCCTTCCCCAAAACCTGACTGGCTTGAGTCTCGCGGTTTGTCATTTTGATGTTGTGTTTTAGTTGTGTTTTTAGCCACATGTCCATTGTTTTGCCTAGGAACTGAAGGGCAGATTTGTTCCAATTGTTCTATCTCCTATTCTAATCTGGATAGCCTGTCTTGTATGGATCGTAGCACTCCTGCGTGTTTCGAAATAGTCATCCCCCTTATATACACTTTGAACGCCTCTCAGATCATGGAGAAAGAAGTGACTGATTTACAAAATGGTTTAAGGAATAAAGGGAATAAATATAGTACAGAATCGAGACTATATTAAGAATGTCCAGCCGGACATCCAGTTTAATTCTTCAATGAAATACAACCAATAATCAACAGCAAAACATATGTGGGACACAGTCCTGTATCCGTTGGGAGAAAAAGACATATACAAAACAAACAGACATTACAGGCAAGGCAAAGGAGCTTAATTACAAAATCCAGTGTTTAAGCTTTTTCCATACAGACAATGCACTTTTTTACGTAATAGGTTAATGTGCACGCTGTATAGATTGGGGTCGACGACGTTTCGATCCTATTACAGAGATACAAGGATCATCATCAGGACGGAAGAATGTACATGCCTGGTATTGAAAGAAATTGCCGTAGAGAGTAGATCGAAAAATAGACGTGGTCAATTAGCAGAATAAAAACTCGCGTCTTGTTATGCAAAAAGGGTCTGGTAGTCTGCTCGTAAGTGCGGGTGTGACCGCAACGGTAGCTGTTAGAGTTCAAAAACGGGCAATGCGATTATCTTGCTCCAATCCAGGAACTGGAAGTGGGGTCCGAGCATCCAGAGTAAACAAGCAATTTCGATAAAATTGCAAGGATGAGTGATCCGTGAGTATGCACGAGATCAAGTGGCGTCCTCAGTTAACGATGAACGAGTGACGAGGAGGGCCAGGGAAGCGTGCCGGTATACATGCAGCGTGAGCGTGTGGCGCACTAGAACGTGAAAACGCGCCGCCTTTTCACACACATATTTTTTCTTCTCTATTATGATGACCGAATACACATTTTACAAGGAGGGTTCTTTTGATGTGTTTTCGATCTCATAACGCATGCGCATTACCACCATGGTCGGCGCTTGCTTGTATACTCAGCGATTTCATTTAGATTACTCGCGAAGAATTATTAGTTTTGTTTAATAGATTTCTTCGCCATACAGCATAATGGTTTATTTTACCATTTGTGTACATTTAGCTTTATTGATCTGAGCAATACACAACCCGTAGTCAAGGGTAACAGCGGCCCGGGAGACAGGGCCACTCGGATTGGCTCGTCTACAATGAGCCTCATGATTGGCCGATCTCTTCTAGCAATGGATGGCTTATATTTCCAACGCTACCAGCTCCGCTGGACCTCCGGCTTCAGGCTCTTTCAAGCCTCGGTTCCCTGACGGAGAGGTAGGCGCTGTGCTTTTGATTTGTGACCGATTCGGTTCACTAGTTTGTTTTACTTTTAGTTTGGGCAGTCACGTGTTGGGCAGCTGATACATGCCTTGTTAATTTATTACCGTGGTGCTGCGTATTTAGTCAAGTATTCACCATGACTAAGTTTAGAGGCAAGCACTTTTACCCACGTTCTATTTATGTGGAATGTGGATCCCTAGTGGGTTATATATTTGATTTATTTTCCCACTAGGGTTCTTTATTTGTTGTATAGGATTACATATTTGTGGGTCTCGCCGTTAGAGTCCGTTTCAAATGTAGTCCTTTGGATTCTTTCTCTAGTTAGGTTTATTCGTCAGTCTCCCTTTTAGATAGTTTTTATGTCTCACTTTGAGTAGGTTGCTTAGTATCACTAGCATATAGCACACGTTCATGATATGCAGGATCTACATTAAGAGTTTCTTGCATCGTATTTTTTCAGAGCGGTGTTCCTTTCCTGAGCGGCTGCCAGGTGGAGGTTGTTGTCCCACCCAGTTTTTACGGGTGAGTGGCTTTGCGGTTGACATTTAAATACATTTTGTGCTTCTGCGGCTTGTTATACAGTGCACCATTATATGCTGATGTACTGACATTAAGATTTTGGTTTTCTTTGTTTAGGTGAAACGCACTGCTGACGGACACTTATCAAGCAGCTTGTGTGTGTTCGATGTATCCTTTACCCATGTGGTAGTCATACAGGGTTGTTTGTGCAGTAGCTTGAGTGGTCCTGATGAAAGCCTAGCCTTGTTAGGCATTATGGCTGAAACATGTCGACCATTATTTTTTGATTGACCACCACAGTCTACACTCTTGACTGGAGGTGTACACTATTTTAATCCTGGTCATGTACGGTTGTGGAATATTTTCAGCAATTTTCCTTATATTCGTCTGCCGTTCCTGAACTAGATTTAATACACTTCTTTCACTGAATTATTTGTTTAATAGCACTGCACCCCTCACTCATACAATTAGGTCATCATTTGTGGATTTAGTTCATCCTCCAGTGTATTACTAAAACATCCCTGAGCTCCTCCCTCTCAGAGAGGGAGTTGTAGCCCCCAGAGAAACTAGTTTTTTTCTCTGGGAGGAGAATCCCAAATGATGAAGCATGTCACCTAGGGTGAGTGAGGGATTACGTCCTAAAAAGGGATTGCCCTTTGAAATTTTCAATTGGGCCTAGTCCGTTTTCTATATTTCACCTCATTTTTTCAGTTCTTTGTTTGTGTAGACCTCAGGGTTTCATTCTGTTTTTGATACACATGTTGGGGAATCAACCCTGTGTGGTCTATAAATTTTCCCTGCGACCCCCTGGCTTTGAACCGTTTATTTGAGTGCCTTTTTATATATGCCACCACCTTACTCATTTTTCTGTGGTCATTCAGACCACGGACGTTCCACATCAAAAATCTAACTCTGCTGTTTGTGCTTTGAGGTGTCCCTACTAGAACCATTCTAGTTGCAGTTTCATAATACTTCTCCTATGTATGTAATGTATCACCAATCTAAACATAAAAACACGCACCCTTGGAGATCGGATAGGAACATTTTCCCCGGAAAACCCCCTACCCATGCTATGGAACCGTCAAGCAGGCTTAGTCGACCATTTGCCCACACCCCTTCCAAACACCAAGTACGCCTCTAGGGCAGTGAAATAAACAATGACAATAACACAATGTGGTTAACACATGGACCAGATGTTGCCGGCATTGTATCTAGTCTATAGACCAGCCAAACCTGTAACTTAAGGTATAAAAACACTTCCCTATTTCATAGCATATTGTATCTTGTGTAGCTCTCCGCCGGAACCTATCTCCCTTCCCTGCAAACATCCTGTATACGGCTTGATTCCAGTGTGCAATCAAGGGAGGGGGAGAGAGGAGGAGTGGCATATCTCAATCACCCCCTCGGATATATATAGATTACATACACTAACCTCAACAGCGTCTCTTAAATTACAAAGTTTTTGGTAAGCTGTAATCGGACTCTCAGAAACCCAGCTGGAAAAGAATGATAAAAAGAAAAAACACAATATTTATTTTCTTGTCCATAAGGGTTACCTTAACCTTAGGTGGCAGTTTGTCCTCACAAAGCATCAGACACTGTTCCAGGTGGTTCACTCAGGTGGATCAACTATGAGACACTGCCTCTGATCACTTGCATGGTGTAGTTGCATTCGTACTTCACTGTTTCTCCAAATCCTGGGTATCATCGTCCTGATCAGTTTGTGATCTTGGCGATCACTTCTGAAGTCTGTGGCTTTCTCTCTTTTTCAGAAAGTGTAACGCCTGCTTTGGTTCTGTAAATATATATGATTTCCTATCTGCATGTATCTTCAGTTTGTGGGGTACATCATGTTGTAGTCAGGTTGAGATCTTGAAGTTTCTGTTTCACTGGCACAAATTGTCATCAAGCTTCCTGGACCTGTTGCGTGAAGTCCGGGTAGAGGGAGATGTCCATTCCCTCATATCGTATCATCTGTAGTTCTCTGGCCTAACGAAGAGCTGCATCCCTGTAGTTAAGCACTCTTGCAATGATGAGGCGCGGGGGAGTGCCTGGCACCAGCCTGGGGGCTAAAGAGCGATGTGCACGCTCTACAATAGAAATGCATGAGAATGTGTCCCTGCCCAGGAGAGTGACCAACAGCTGCTCAACGAAAAGCTCCATGTTTGGTATATTAGCGGATTCAGCAATTCCAACTATGCACATGTTAATTCTCCTGGAGCGCGCCTCAAAATCTTCCACCTTAGCTTGAACATTATGTAGTAGTTTGCCTATTTTCGTGCATGTGAGCAAGTTGGAGTTTAGCGCATCTTCTGTGTTCTCCACTGTGTCAAGACGTTCCATGTGCTTCTCCAGCCTCTCGGACATTCTGTCCATTTGGAAAGTGGGGGCATCAATTTTCCCATCAATCTCGGTTAAACTACGCTGCATTGCCACCAGTATTCGTTTAGGTCCGAGTCCGTAGGCGTTTCCACCATCTCTGAGCCAGATTCTGAGGCATTTTTCTCAATGTTCTGTTGTCTGGGGGTCTTGCGAGGATCAAAATGGAGCTTAGACTGCGGAGGGAGCTACTGGGTGTGCCACATTTATGTTAACCACAAAAAGCTGCTCCTAAAGTGGTGACCACTGTGAGGTTATATTGTGAGTGGAGACATCTCACAAAATGTAACGGACTGGTCTCACACACTACCTGGTGTAATGCTTCATCATTGACCAGTCCTCACCCTCTAAAACCTTGGTTTGATAGAGGGCGGGCATACACCTGACGGCAGGGATGCACTTCTAAACTAAGTGGGGGCCCATGTACAAGTGAGTGTAATTAAAAATCATTATAGTTGTCCTTGTTGTGTTTTTTTAATGTGAAAGGTAACTATATGATATTAAAATCAGGTGACGGTATGTGGGGGAGTTAGTATCCCCTAACCGTTATGTGAGAGGTCGACATGTTTCTGCTGTGTTGGCCCAGGAGGGTCCAGGGCAATCATCAGGACCTAAATATATCGATGGGGACTCCGTTCTTACCAACTGGTGGCAAGAGATTACCACTGTGTGTGCGTAATCAATGTCACACTCCACAATTGGATGGCTTCTAAGTTCAAGCCCTAAGTACCAAAGCTACTTGCCCCATGGGAGGAGGGGAGGGTAAACCCCTGTTGTCAAACCTGCCTCAAGGAAAGTTTCCTGCGTGGTTCCTAGGTGACTACTCCTGTTCCTTCCCGATGTAGGGGAGGATCGGAGCCCCCATGTGTGGATTCTCAAAACCGGTTCTAGGGGCAGCTCCTCTCCCACTGCGATTGGTGCGCCATTGGCTAGCAGGACAGTAAATGGAGAAGGTCTGAGCTACATCTGCATCCTATGAAGTTAGTTACATTCCTGGGCACAGCTCTTATGGCTATCCTGTCATGGGAAGGTCAGCTCTTCTCCCTTTCTCTCAGCTCTGGGAATTCCTTCCCACATCAAGCTCCTGGGTGACTGTGAACACTGGCAGAAAGGAACATGTGGCTCTAGCAGAAAATAGCAATTTTCTAAAAGTGTAATTTTCAAAACAGCAATATATAATCTGACTTGACCATTCAGTCAATCAGGCAGAACCCATAAAGCAGGGATATTCACTCCGAGGGTATCCAGGCGCTGAGAAACCTGCTGCTTAGGAAGGGTCAGTTAAAAATCCAGGTAATGAGTCCTTTCCTCAATTTCAGAGAGGGTGAGGTCCGGAGGTGGTGAGGGAGGTTGTTCCAGGACCTCGCCACGAGATAGTAAGAGGAGCATCATCTGCTGTTGCTTCCACAGATGCGTGGGGTGTGAACGAGGGAGAGGGAGGTGGAACACAGGTGCTGGATGGTTGGTGGAAGTTCAGGCAGTGGTTGGTGTATGCAGGTCCTTGATTGTGCAGGGCTTTGTAGGTGGAAATCAGCATCTTGAAGTGACATCTCTTTTGAATGGGGAGTCAATGGAGCTGCTTGAGGTGGTGGTGATGTGGGTCCTCTTTGGGAGATCAAGGATGAGTCTAGCTGTTGAGTTCTGTATTGTCTGCAGTCTCTTCAGGGGTGACTTCTGCTTAGAGTGCGTTACTGTAGATCAGCCTGCTGGTCACTAGGACTTGAGTCATAGTTGATCTGGTGTTGACAGGGAGCCATTTGAAGATCTTACAGAGCATGTGAAGAGTGAGAAAGAAGGTGGAGGAGACTGCGTTGATCAGAATTTTCATGGTGAACTTGCTGTCCAAGATGATGCGCGGACATTGCTTGTCAGAGTGGGTGCATGTTTTAGTTCTGAGGGCCATCAGGAGTCGTTCCACGGGGAGGTGTTCTTCCCAAAGATTAGTGATTCCATTTTGAGTTCTAGGCAGTTATCTTTCCTCCAGTCAGCAATGCCCATCATGAACCTAAGGAAGTTGACCATCATCATGGAAGCGGTCTTCTGATAGCAAGAGGATGATCTCGGTGTCGTCAGCATAGGATATGATGTAGTTCATGTCTTCTGACAATGTTGGCCTAGGGGTGTTCAATGGTGTAGGACTTAGGGACGAGCCTTGAGGGATGCCACAGCTAATGTTTTTAGATTTTGAGGTGAAATGCAGATTCTCTGGGGTCTCCCAAGGAGGAAGGAGGTAAACCATTTGACGGCATTTCCTTGGATTTCAATGTGGTGAAGCCGCTTGACCATCATTTAGGGGTGACGTATTAATATTAGGAAGGAAGGTTTAGGCCTAGCGAAAGGTTTATTTTGTCAGATCGAATTGGCAGTTTTATAACGGCACACTCAGAGTTAGAAATGGGGCTCTCTAGTTTGAAGAGGTATGCACCTTGTCCAAGTTAAGACCCTTACTTCTAGTAATGGGGATTATACTTCTAAAGGCCCCTTCTCACTCCCTTGGTATCTTGACACGAGCAGTCAGGCTTATCTCAGAGGCAATGTGTAAAGCATTTGCACATAACACACAGTAATACAGTGAAAACTCTGCAAAAGGTCACCAATATACAACATTCATCTGTGTAAAACGAGACCAAAACGATTAAGATCCAATACACAGTAACTAAAATATGAATATTGCAAAAGTAGACTTAAAATACAGTTTCTTGAAGTCAATAGCTTGGTCCTGGGCAATCACGGCAGGGTGAACAAACAAATCCAACAGTTCAGGCCGACTGTGGCGTCGCAGGCCAGCTAGAGTGTAGGAAGACCAACAAACAGTACCATGGAAATGCAGGGCATCGTGGACCTTGCGATGAGCTCCGGAGAAGCGGGATTGGCAGGTGTCAGTCCCAGAGGTTGGTGCAGGAGCTGTTGGGCCGTTGAAGTCACACGCATTGCAGATCAAATTCTGTGAGAATGAAGTCAGGAGCACCGGCACCCGCAGGCGTCGATTTGCAGTGCAAAGTGCAGTAGTGCTGCATGCAGTGACTTCAGGTTGCGGTGAAGGCATACAATGGTGTCGGTGAGTCCAGGGCTGCCTTGCAAAGTGGGGCGGTGCTCGTTGTGGTGCTGGCAGGTCACGGCGCACCCAGCGGCAGCGTCGTTGCTGAAGCGTCGTCATTGGCAGATGATCTGGAGTCAATGGCACTGGCGTTGTGGGCCAAGGCTGTGGTGTGGGACATGGCAGTGCATTGATTAACCTACGAGTGTTGTCCCTAGGCTATGGAGCAGGCAGCTGTGTCAATGTCGGCATGGAGTGTCATAGCTGGGAATACCAGGGCAATGATGTGGAGCAAGGCTGTGCGGAGTGGGGTGCCCTCAGGTCACGGTGCAAGCAACAGCTCGGTGGCAGTGAGATGAGGATTGTTGTGCAAAGTGGGTGGTGCTCTCTGCACTGCCAACAGGTCACAGAGGCCTCATTGATGGAGTTGGGTTGCTTTTTCCTCTGATACAGCACAAAACCCACAGTTCCCAGTGCTGATAGCAGATGATCTTGAAATCTTTGCTGTTTCTGAGACTTCTTGAACAGGGGGCAACCTCTAACTCAAACCCTTGGAGAAACTCAGGAAAAAAAGTTGCAGAAAGTCCAGTTCAGTCTTTTTACTGCCCAAGACAGAAGCAGGCCAACACAGCAAAGCACACAGCAAAGTTGTAGTTCCTACTCACAGCTTCTCCAGCTCTTTTTCTTGGGAGGTTCCTTAGGTCAAACGAGGTCTAAATTTCTGGGGTCTAGGCCTCAATATTTATACTATTTTTTCCTTTGAGGTTTTAGGCAGACAGTCTCTGAGTTTAATGAAAACCAGTTCTGTCTTTTCTGGTCCAGCTTCACTACAGCAGGTGGAGACAGCATTGTACAGCGCAGACTCAGCCTATTCAGGTGCTAGTGAAAACTCCACCCTGGATCGGAAACAAGCATCCTGGGGCCGGTTTCAGGGCATCACCCTTCATCGGCCAGGCTAGCTTGAATCCAGTGGTGTGGTAAGGATGGGACCTACGTCTGGGCATACCCTTACCACTTAGGGTGACATACGCAAAAGAAACAATTAATGGACAGAATGCTGGACAATGCATACATTGAGCCCAGTCACAAGAATCTGGGTTTAATCCATCATTCTGTTGCTCACCACCCCACACCACTTTGAAACCAGCCATATGCACATCAGTCGTGACCCTGTTCCTTGTGGGAACAGTCCAGCCCAAACTGCCAAGACTGGTCCTCGCTGGACTGGAAACACGCATCCCTGGACCGGTTTCAGGGCATCACCCTTCATCAGCCAGTCTAGCTTGCATCCAGTGGTGTAGTGAGCATGGGACACACGTCTTGGCATACCCTTCCCAGTTACGGCGACAGATGCAAAAGAAACAATTGATGGACGAAATGCTGGACAATGCAAACATTCAGCCCCAGTCACAAGGATCTGGGTTTAATCCATCATTCTGTTGCTCACCACACCACCCCAGAATGGCATGGTAAGCAAAAAAACGATGGATTTAGGCCCAGGTTTCTGTACTGGGGTGAATGTATGACATTGTTCTGCATTCTGTCCATCAATTGTTCTTTTTGCATTTGTCACCCCGATTGAGACGGGTATGCCCAGACGTGGGTCCTGTGCTCTCCATGCCACTGGAGTCAAGTTATCCTGGCTGATGAGGGGTGAAACCCCAAAACTGGTCTTAGGATGCTTGTTTCAGTACAGGGAGAACCTGGCCTGGCAGTTCGGGCTGGACTGTTCCCATTGGGCCCAGGGTCAAGACTGATTTGCATATGGCTGGGTCTAAACTGGAATGGCATGGTGAGCAAAAAAACGATGGATTTAGGACCAGATCTCTGAACTGGGGTGAATGTATGACATTGTTCTGCATTCTGTTCATCAATTGTGTTTTTTTGCATTTGTCCACCCTGATTGGGATGGGTATGCCCAGACGTTGGTCCTGTGCTCTCCATGCCACTGGAGCCTCAGATCTCTGTACTGGGGTGAATGTATGACCTTGTTCTGCATTCAGTCCATCAATTGTTCTTTTTGTACTTTCTAAAAGTGGCATTTTCAAATACACAATTTAAAAACCACCTTTAGTAAAAGATGCGTTATTAAATTCTGAGTTCAGAGAGCCTACATTCCATTTCTCTATCTTGTCCCAATGGAGAGTTACACTTATAAGTTGTTACAAGTCTGCTCGCATGTTAACCTATGCAAAAGACAGGCTTTCCGTAGCAAAAAATGACATGCACAATATTTTACTATCAGGACATGTAAAACACACCACTACATGTCCTACCTATCACATACACTGCACCCTGCCCATGGGGCTACCTTGGGCCTACCTTAGGGGTGGCTTACATGTAGAACAAGGGAAGGTTAGGGCCTGGCACTTGCCAGGTCGACATGGCAGTAAAACAGCGCGCAGACACTGCAGTGGCAGGTCTGAGACACCTTTAACAGGCTAATTGTGTGGGTGTCACAACCAGTGCTGCAGGCCCATTAGTAGCATTTAATTTACTGTCCCCGGGCACTCACAGTGCACTGTACAAGGGACTTACTAGTAAATCAAATATATCAATCATGGAAAACCAATAATAACACAATTTACAGTAGAAGCACTTGCACTGTAGCACTGAATAGCAGTGGAAAAGAATGCACAGACACTAATCCAGCAAATACGAAGTCCAGCATACAATAAAAGCAGGAGGTCAGAAAGTAGAAAGCCTGAGGAAACACCTGTCAAAATGCCATGTCCAACACCCAGGCTTCAGGGCCTTAAATGCTTTATATTGCCACTTTAGCAGTGGCACAATATGTGCTGCACCCCACCAGTGACATTTAACTTACAGTCAATGTTACACTTTGTACAATATACCAGGAACTAAAAAGTAAGTTAAACGTTCAAATTAGGAGTATAGCCAATTTAAAAATGGAGACTGGGCAGCAGTTTACAGAACAAAAGAAAGAGCAACATCAGTTAAAAAAATGGGGTGATTAAGCCAAAAGGGGGGAATGTTCTACAATAAGTAAATCATTTATTTCTGCTTTATGTGTAACCTGCTTAGAGGGAGTAGAGATATTAAATAAAGATGTAGCAGGTTGGTTTAATAAAACAATGTTGAATCTTATAGGAAAAGGGGTGTCTTCTGTAATTTCAATGCTATAAATCACAAATGTATGGGCATTTTTGAGGAACGCAGTTGCACTCTCAGAAATGATTATATTGTGGACTACATACATATGTAAAACCTACACCAGAGTAGACCAGTAGGGAATGCTATTGAGCAGGGAGTGGGCTTATAGCTGGGGAAGGGAACATGATACATCTCTTTGGAAAAGCTATGCTTGAACATTAACACTGGAAATATAGAGAGTTGTTCAGGGGTGATAAATGTAGGGATAGGCGGGCACTTGGGCTTGAGAAATGACTGATCATACTACATTCAAGAATATTGAGCCAGTAATCATGCCAAAAATGCAAAGATATTCTGGAACTGGAACTGCTCTGTAACTCATGAGACAGTTTTATAGATGGGTGCCTGAGTAAAAGTACAGTTTGGGAGGTAAATAATTTGAAGCAAAAACCTGCATTTACTACTGGAGATTTGGCAGATCATGGAACCGATGCAGAAGCCCCTACTGTCAATACAATGACCTAAATGTTTGACTCCATCATATTAACCTGTTTTGATATTCGTCAAATGTTGGATTTCATTAATAGTTTTTGTGAAACCCCAACAGGGTTTTGTTGGCCTATTGTGATATCCTATTGGCTTGTGTGCAAAATGCAATGACCAAAGGATAAGCTTTAAAATGTGATTCTGAATTTCTGTGGTCAATTAATCAGAGATAAAATTCTTTACCACTATCTTTAGTGAAACTTTGAACAAAGTTTGCCAAATGGAACACCAATGAAAACACACTATGACCCTATACAGTATTCCACTGCCTTTTCAGCTACATTAACACTATAAAATTATCATATACTCAAACACAAAAAATTATATACAAGACAGATATTTGTCAGGTTTGACCCTTCCATGGACTTCTTCTCAGATATTGATAGAGAATGTTGAGTTCATTTATTGTTAGCCTTTAAAAAGCAGTACCAATAGGTGTGTCTAGGGGTGGACTCATCTGTAGAATGGCACATTCTTAGGGAGCAGGCACTAGGAGATGTCAGAGTGGCACTGACTAATGAGGGATTTCCATGGTTATCTGGGAGAGATATGTTAAACAAGCATTTGCAATGCAATAGTTCTTACATTTGTGAGAGTTTAAGCTATTAGCATTGTAAATGGCAATGACTTTTATTTATGTTTTGAAAACAAAAACATAAATAAAAGGCATTGTCATTTACAATGCCAATAGCTCAAACTCGCATAAATACGAGACCTATTGCATTGCAAATGCTTGTTTCACTTGATTGCAGGTTTGCGAAGCCACTAGATTGCTTTCACACTAGGTGAAACAGATGGGCTATTCATCGCACAGAGTAATCGATCATAATTCTTACACATTTTTCATCAATTTACTGTTCCTCGCCAGCACTAGCACCAGCACCGATGATGGAAACACTATCAGCACTTATTACTCCCCTAAGTGCTTGCCTCTGGTTAAGTGGCAAATGACATTCAGTCATTGCAATTTCATGAGCTTTGACCCCTCCACCGCCCTTTCCAGCATGTTATCAGTCGTCGTGACTCTGCGGGGCAGAGTAGCATGACCTGTCGCTTTAGGTTTGCCGATAGCGAATTCCTGCTTAAAGAAGAACTCCCTGTGCAAACGAAAGTTACCTGAGTCTCAGCCGCTGATTAGGCAGTGGGCATTGCATCCATTTATAAAGTCTATGCACCCAACATGGCTGCCTGGGGAGGGAGATACAAGGTTGTCATTGAGGATCAGCGCTCTCACACGCGGTAAGGCCCAAGAGACCATGAGGGTGAGGGTCTGCAACAAAACTGCCAGTACCGAACGAAAATACAGACTACAAACCCTCACGCACTGACAACACACCACGAAGTAGATACATGTAGCCTGCAACTGTCACAAAACCAATCTGGTCCCGCTATTCGAGGCGAACGCGCTGCCTCACCCTTTGCAAAATGTGCATAAGGACCATGGAGAGGAGGAAGTAAGCAGTTGCAGAGCGTATGTGCCTAATATGAAACCAACCAACTGGAAGCTGAGGGGAAAAAGAAAGGGGTGCCCGCTATTATTAAAAAAAAGACATCTAGCGGCACACTGTGCTTGTTAAAAGAAAATGCATACAGCCATACTATGTACAAGGCTATGGAGCGGGGAGGGAGAGTTATAAAAAGATAAAGCTCATGCCCTGCGTGTGGCCCCATTGTAAAAGTGAAAGCGCGCTATGCGCACTGCAACTTAACAAAAAAGCGGCCGCCATCACTGAAGCTGGCGTCTCACCAGTGCTCTTTAGATAAACTGAAAGAGAGTTCTCCGAAGGGCTAATGCAAGCTAAACAGCTAAGAACACGGCAAAAGCTCCAGCCCTGATAGGAGGTTACAAATGCAGACAAGGCATTACTAAGCAGGGACTAACACACCTGTCAGCGAATCAGAAGCAACTATTTACAAGGACAGCAAAAGGAACCAATTGAAAAGATGGGTGGAAAGTGGGAGGAGCTTCTAGTCCATACCCGAGTACCCCATGCCTCGCAGCAGCGCATGCGCTGCCCAGGCTCGACCTAATGAACATATTATTCTATTAAATAATTCCATATGCCCCATCATGATTTTCCTGATTCCTATGTTAAGATCAAAACACAATAAGGAGCTGTAGGGGCAGAGAACAGGTCGTCCCCCACTCTAAAGACTTGTATACAATAAATGACCTATTCACACCGTGAAAACACAACTCATACACCTATTACAGTTGTCATATATTTTTTGACAATCTATTAAGCAAGTGGTTACACCATCTATACTGCTTTTGACCTTGTCAATAGGTCACTACTCTGGAAGGCCTTACTGGATTATGGTCTGGATGAATCACTGGTACACAGCAAAAACCAAAGGAAATGATGGACGGAGTGTTGAACGTTGCAAGCACTCACCTCCAGTCAACTGATCTGGGTTTAATCCATCACCGTTCTTTAGCCCACTCTGCCACCCCAGTTCAGACACGGCTATATGCAAATCAGTCTGACCCTGTGCCTCATGGGAACAGTCCAGCCCGAACTGCCAAGCCATGTCTTCCCTGGACCGGAAACAAGCTTCCTAGGACCGGTTTCTGGCATTTCAGCCGTATTCAGCCAGGCTTACTTGAATCGAGTGGCAAAGTGAGCAAGGGACTCACGTCTGACCATACCCTGCCAACTTATGGCGAACAAAGCAAAAACAAAAGGAAATGATGGACGGAGTGTTGAACGTTGCAAGCACTCACCCCCAGTCAACTGATCTGGGTTTAATCCATCACCGTTCTTTAGCCCACTCTGCCACCCCAGTTCAGACATGGCTATATGCAAATCAGTCTGACCCTGTGCCTCATGGGAACAGTCCAGCCCGAACTGCCAAGCCATGTCTTCCCTGGACTGGAAACAAGCTTCCTAGGACCGGTTTCTGGCATTTCAGCCGTATTCAGCCAGGCTTACTTGAATCGAGTGGCAAAGTGAGCAAGGGACTCACGTCTGAGCATACCCTGCCAACTTATGGCGAACAAAGCAAAAACAAAAGGAAATGATGGACGGAGTGTTGAACGTTGCAAGCACTCACCCCCAGTCAACTGATCTGGGTTTAATCCATCACCGTTCTTTAGCCCACTCTGCCACCCCAGTTCAGACATGGCTATATGCAAATCAGTCTGACCCTGTGCCTCATGGGAACAGTCCAGCCCGAACTGCCAAGCCATGTCTTCCCTGGACCGGAAACAAGCTTCCTAGGACCGGTTTCTGGCATTTCAGCCGTCTTCAGCCAGGCTTACTTGAATCCAGTGGCAAAGTGAGCAAGGGACTCACGTCTGAGCATACCCTGCCAACTTATGGCAAACAAAGCAAAAACCAAAGGAAATGATGGACTGAGTGTTGAACGTTGCAAGCACTCACCCCCAGTCAACTGATCTGGGTTTAATCCATCACCGTTCTTTAGCCCACTCTGCCACCCCAGTTCAGACATGGCTATATGCAAATCAGTCTGACCCTGTGCCTCATGGGAACAGTCCAGCCCGAACTGCCAAGCCATGTCTTCCCTGGACCGGAAACAAGCTTCCTAGGACCGGTTTCTGGCATTTCAGCCGTCTTCAGCCAGGCTTACTTGAATCCAGTGGCAAAGTGAGCAAGGGACTCACGTCTGAGCATACCCTGCCAACTTATGGCGAACAAAGCAAAAACCAAAGGAAATGATGGACGGAGTGTTGAACGTTGCAAGCACTCACCCCCAGTCAACTGATCTGGGTTTAATCCATCACCGTTCTTTAGCCCACTCTGCCATCCCAGTTCAGACATGGCTATATGCAAATCAGTCTGACCCTGTGCCTCATGGGAACAGTCCAGCCCGAACTGCCAAGCCATGTCTTCCCTGGACCGGAAACAAGCTTCCTAGGACCGGTTTCTGGCATTTCAGCCGTCTTCAGCCAGGCTTACTTGAATCCAGTGGCAAAGTGAGCAAGGGACTCACGTCTGAGCATACCCTGCCAACTTATGGCGAACAAAGCAAAAACCAAAGGAAATGATGGACGGAGTGTTGAACGTGCAACGGTGATGGATTAAAACCATGATCTCTTGACTTGGTAAGAGTATTCTGCATCATTCAGAAACTCTGTCCATCACCACCCCCTTTTTCCCAAATCGATTTTATCCACACTCAGTGTGGGAGGGTATGCTCAGACGTGAGTCCCTTGCTCATTGCACCATCAGGATTCAGACAAGCCGGGCCGACGAAGGCTGTGATGCCAGAAACCGGTCCCCGGAAGCTTGTTTCCTTCCCAGTACAAGAATTGGCTTGGTAGTTTGGTTTGCCCTGTTCCCATCATGCACTGGGACAGGTACAGACTAATTTGCATGTAGCCAGGTTCTGAGCTGGGATGGTGCAGTGAGCTAAAAAACGGTGATGGATTAAAACCATGATCTCTTGACTTGGTAAGAGTATTCTGCATCATTCAGAAACTCTGTCCATCACAACCCCCTTTTTACCAAATCGATTTTATCCACACTCAGTGTGGGAGGGTATGCTCAGACGTGAGTCCCTTGCTCATTGCACCATCAGGATTCAGGCAAGCCGGGCCGACGAAGGCTGTGATACCAGAAACTGGTCCCCGGAAGCTTGTTTCCTTCCCAGTATAAGAATTGGCTTGGTAGTTTGGTTTGCCCTGTTCCCATCATGCACTGGGACAGGTACAGACTAATTTGCATGTAGCCAGGTTCTGAGCTGGGATGGTGCAGTGAGCTAAAAAACGGTGATGGATTAAAACCATGATCTCTTGACTTGGTAAGAGTATTCTGCATCATTCAGAAACTCTGTCCATCACCACCCCCTTTTTCCCAAATCGATTTTATCCACACTCAGTGTGGGAGAGTATGCTCAGACGTGAGTCCCTTGCTCATTGCACCATCAGGATTCAGGCAAGCCGGGCCGACGAAGGCTGTGATGCCAGAAACCGGTTCCCGGAAGCTTGTTTCCTTCCCAGTATAAGAATTGGCTTGGTAGTTTGGTTTGCCCTGTTCCCATCATGCACTGGGACAGGTACAGACTAATTTTTATGCAGCCAGGTTCTGAGCTGGGATGGTGCAGTGAGCTAAAAAACGGTGATGGATTAAAACCATGATCTCTTGACTTGGTAAGAGTATTCTGCATCATTCAGAAACTCTGTCCATCACCACCCCCTTTTTCCAAAATCGATTTTATCCACACTCAGTGTGGGAGGGTATGCTCAGACGTGAGTCCCTTGCTCATTGCACCATCAGGATTCAGGCAAGCCGGGCCGACGAAGGCTGTGATGCCAGAAACCGGTCCCCGGAAGCTTGTTTCCTTCCCAGTATAAGAATTGGCTTGGTAGTTTGGTTTGCCCTGTTCCCATCATGCACCGGGACAGGTACAGACTAATTTGCATGCAGCCAGGTTCTGAGCTGGGATGGTGCAGTGAGCTAAAAAACGGTGATGGATTAAAACCATGATCTCTTGACTTGGTAAGAGTATTCTGCATCATTCAGAAACTCTGTCCATCACCACCCCCTTTTTCCCAAATCGATTTTATCCACACTCAGTGTGGGAGGGTATGCTCAGACGTGAGTCCCTTGCTCATTGCACCATCAGGATTCAGGCAAGCCGGGCCGACAAAGGCTGTGATGCCAGAAACCGGTCCCCGGAAGCTTGTTTCCTTCCCAGTATAAGAATTGGCTTGGTAGTTTGGTTTGCCCTGTTCCCATCATGCACTGGGACAGGTACAGACTAATTTGCATGTAGCCAGGTGCTGGGCTGGTGCAGTGAGCTAAAAAACGGTCATGGATTAAAACCATGATCTCTTGACTTGGTAAGAGTATTCTGCATCATTCAGAAACTCTGTCCATCACCACCCCCTTTTTCCCAAATCGATTTTATCCACACTCAGTGTGGGAGGGTATGCTCAGACGTGAGTCCCTTGCTCATTGCACCATCAGGATTCAGGCAAGCCGGGCCGACGAAGGCTGTGATGCCAGAAACCGGTCCCCGGAAGCTTGGTTCCTTCCCAGTATAAGAATTGGCTTGGTAGTTTGGTTTGCCCTGTTCCCATCATGCACTGGGACAGGTACAGACTAATTTGCATGTAGCCAGGTTCTGAGCTGGGATGGTGCAGTGAGCTAAAAAACGGTGATGGATTAAAACCATGATCTCTTGACTTGGTAAGAGTATTCTGCATCATTCAGAAACTCTGTCCATCACCACCCCCTTTTTCCCAAATCGATTTTATCCACACTCAGTGTGGGAGGGTATGCTCAGACGTGAGTCCCTTGCTCATTACACCATCAGGATTCAGGCAAGCCGGGCCGACGAAGGCTGTGAGGCCAGAAACCGGTCCCCGGAAGCTTGTTTCCTTCCCAGTATAAGAATTGGCTTGGTAGTTTGGTTTGCCCTGTTCCCATCATGCACTGGGACAGGTACAGACTAATTTGCATGTAGCCAGGTTCTGAGCTGGGATGGTACAGTGAGCTAAAAAACGGTGATGGATTAAAACCATGATCTCTTGACTTGGTAAGAGTATTCTGCATCATTCAGAAACTCTGTTCATCACCACCCCCTTTTTCCCAAATCGATTTTATCCACACTCAGTGTGGGAGGGTATGCTCAGACGTGAGTCCCTTGCTCATTGCACCATCAGGATTCAGGCAAGCCGGGCCGACGAAGGCTGTGATACCAGAAACCGGTCCCCGGAAGCTTGTTTCCTTCCCAGTATAAGAATTGGCTTGGTAGTTTGGTTTGCCCTGTTCCCATCATGCACTGGGACAGGTACAGACTAATTTGCATGTAGCCAGGTTCTGAGCTGGGATGGTGCAGTGAGCTAAAAAACGGTGATGGATTAAAACCATGATCTCTTGACTTGGTAAGAGTATTCTGCATCATTCAGAAACTCTGTCCATCACCACCCCCTTTTTCCCAAATTGAATCACTGGTACACTTCCTGGCCTATTTGCATAGAGACTTGAAGGCCTGTGTCAGGATTGGTACTGGGGGTGAGGTCTCCGAGCCAGTTAGAGTTAATAGAGGGGTCAGACAGGGTTGCGTCCTAGCTCCTCTCCTATTCATAATATATATAAATGGCCTACATAAACATCTGGTTTCTCTAACCGGTGACGTCCCGACCATAAAAGGTAATTATCTCCCGCTCTGCTATATGCAGATGACGCGGTCCTTATGGGACGCACCCCAAACGCATAACGTATTTTAGTGAATGGCTTAGTCGCACATATGGATTCCCTAGACTTGAAGACCAATTTTAAAAAGTCTTTTGTAATGTCCTGCGGCCCGAAGAGGCATTATATTGGCAGCATAGTTGTGGGGGCAGAAAGACTGGGGTCAACTAGCAGTTTCCCGTATTTGGGTGTGGTCTTTGCTGCGAACAACTCCTGGAGTGGGCATATTGCCCACGCCAGGAGTAAGTTCTCAAAGTCCATTAACTCAATTCTGAGCCTCCCCCGGCCAAAACTGACCGGGGCATTGCCCGCTATCCTAAAAATATACAAAACTCAATGCGTCCCGGTTGCCACATACGGTGCTGAGGTTTGGGGAACTGCCAGTTGTTCAGATATAACTGCCGAGGAACATAGATTCTGTAGGAAACTTCTCTGTATTCCCATTACTTCCCCACATTTTATATGTCATAGGGAATTGGGGTTGCATTTTATAGGAGATTTTATTTGTGCTCGTCCAGCCCTTTTTTGGCTGGCGATCTGGAAAAATCCCGCCGCCAAACTGACCAGGGACATCATCGAGGATTGTTTACGCTGCGATAAGGGCATGACCATTCCCTGGTTGTCAGGGGTGCATAGCGTATTTCGCAGCGTGAACTTTGAAGATACTTTCCTAGAACCCACCACTACTACGCTCCCTACTAAATGTGAACTTAAAAAAGCACTTTATATGTCATTTGATGCCGAAAGGGTAGCAAGGGAGTCTTCGAAATCTAGTGTTTGTGGTTATTTAGCCCGCAATTTCATAACTCACCCCACACCCAGTTATTTAACCCTCCCGTTGAGCCATTGGGAGCGTGGCCTTATATTTCGCCTTAGGGCAGGCAGTATTAAACATGCACTTAGTTTCCCTTTATGGAATTTTAATGACCAATGTGTTGAGCCATGCCCTTGTGACTCTCAGAGCAGGCAAACAATTTTACATTTTTTATTCTTTTGTAAATTTTATATGAAGTACATCAAATGGTTTTTAACTCCGTATTTTAAAAAATTAAAACCAATTAGCCTGGAAGTCGCATTTTCAATGATTTTGTCCCCGGATGACGATGAACTTGTCTTTCGTGTGTGCTCTTTCTTAAAAACCGTGGTTCGTGCCCGGTTAACAATGTCTTAAAGTTTATATGGACTATTCCCCATGTGTAAACAGTATTTTATTATTTAATTGTATGATTTCACAATTGTTTTTTTTTTTTTTCTTGCACTTTTATGGATTGTCAATGATCCGAATAAAGTTTTCATTGATTGATTGATACCGCTATAGGTATGAATCACCAATAAAGGAAAGAGAAAGAAAAATTTTGTACGAATTAAAAACTCTCTCTGTAACCAATAGCCTGTGTCTCTAACACCCTAATGTGGTGAAAAAATGTGAGAATGGAGTGATGGTGCCTCACGGTAGCAACACCAAGGAGGATAAAGCAGGAAGGTGCTCGCCTGCTACCTCAAGATCTCATCATCAGCTACCACCACTTCAAGGAAAGAAGTGTGCAAAAGAATATAGGTGGGTTGAGACCCAAAAGACAAGGTGCTAGGGTGTATGATAAGGAATAGCTGTGCAATAATTCGTGCATCAAATGCGCCCCCACAGTAGGGACCTGGGGATCAAGAAATCGCTCCCCGTGTCACTATATACAAACTTGAGCTAGATCACTCTGGCTTTCGATTTTTATTCTGTGCTGTGTGTCTGCTCATATTAAAATGCCGACATGTTTCATTGCCTTAGGATAAACTCACGGCAATTTCTTCAGGGCGTGGGGTATTATCACTCCACCCTGCACCACCGCTTGTCTATTAAAAACAATTCTATTAGAGACACAGGGAAACAAAAGATAGACAAACAACACATAGCAAAATTAGTTGGCATCTGAGTATAAAGAACCTTATGCAGTATGTACTGTTTCCCTGACTGCATATCTTCCAAAACATTTACCGGGATATTGCCCAACATGGGCATACCTTAACCCTCCAGCACTTGTGTGTGTGGCTATGATCACTCCTTCAAGGCTCTTCCGGTCACCTCCTAACGTGAGTCTGTAATACATAACAGAAATCATGAGGCCATGGGAGATATAACTTCCTCTTATGGCCACCGCTGTCTTTGCCGTAAAATGTTTGTTCTTCAATGATAATGCTCCTGTTCCCCATTTTTAGCGTGTATCTGCCCTTCTGTAGTGTACCTTTTAATTGTAACTTTCACTCATCGTATGATCGAGGGAGTCCCTATGCTGTGTGGTGACTATTACTCCTCAACCTCGTCCCCGACCAGTTTGTTAACCCTCTAGCATATACTCCCGTTATAGCTGTGGCAAATAGCATGACAGATGTTGCCATTCCTCTTTAAAAACCTTCCAAACACACCAACCCAGGCAAGACTCACCGTGACCGAGTACGTATCCGGCATCAACTCGGCACCGCGTCTACCCGGCTGTTGTGTATCGTGAATATGAACGTAATCACGCTCGACACGTGATCGCACTGAATCGTTCCCGCCCTCCCTTAGGGAATCAAAGTTTTTTGCACTATTACCGTCGCCGCCATGATTGAATGGCGAAATCAATAATACGGTCTTGCTTTTTGCAAACTCCCATGCTCAGAGAGGAATGCATTGTTATTTTATTACCAGTAAAGATATCATCTGCTCGTGTCAATTATGTGGGCATTGTCATTTACAATATCTTGAAAAACCTTCCAAAACAACTTTAGAAATGTTACAGAGCCGCATATATATCCACATGTAATCCTACATGCAGTTACTGTGGCTCGATCCAAAAAATCATATTTTCATATTTTGGTCAACTTAACTCAACACCCATATGGGCCCCTGCTATAAGGTTGAATATGTATACAATACCTATCAACTTTATTGACCCATTGAAACAATGATAACACGATGTCTAAAGTGCTGCAACCGCTATGCATAAACATATGCTGCCCCATCTGCACTACCTGTAGCTAGATGTACAGAAACACCTGTAGTAGGGTCGCTCAACAACTCTTGTTCCAAGCCAGGATAGCATGTTCAATACCTAGTAACTTTATTGACAATGACTGTGCATTATTGGGAAAACCTATATCAGTGATAGGGTTTTTAACAAAGGTGCCTATTTGCTGTTACTGTGTTAGATGAAGAAACACAATCCCCACAGATAGAGCACAGAGAGTCTGGCAGATCATGTCAGTTGGTGATTTCATCACATACAATGGAAGAGTGTGTGTACATCATCCTGACAAGGTGTCAAAAATGAATGGATTACATATTTACTTTATTACATTCAATGAGATCATTCAATCCAATTTGATCTACACCTTCCTGGTAAATCCAGCGTGCTTCCCTGGTACTCAATCTTGTTTCCATGTTAAATTGGTCCCCCATCACCCTCTCTAGAACCACCCAGCGAACATCTTTAGGGGTATGTTTATGAGATTGGAAATGTTGCACCAATCTGGTGCTCAGTTTTCCTGCACGTAATGTGCTGAGATGTTCTTGTATCCTTATTTTGACCTTCCTGGTGGTTAGGCCAATATAGTGTAGATCACAGGGGCACGTCAATCTGTAAATAACATTTATTGTATTACAGTTGCTGAATTTGTTTAAAAACCAAATTTTGTTATTAGCAAGAGTAACACTTTTCGTTGAAGATGTGAACACACAGACTGAGCAACTCCCGCATGGGTAGTGTCCCTGCGGGACATTGGTCTCCCGTAGATCTTGTTTGGGTATAGTATGTACCAAACGGTCGCGGATGTTAGCTGATCGTTTGAATGCAAACCGTGGTGGAGGCATTTGCATATTCGTGGTGTTTAACAAGTGCCAGTGTCTGCGGATGATCTGTCTGATTTTCGTGGAAAGTGGACCAAAAGTGGTAACCACTGGAATGCAATCACTGTTCTTCTTAGGAGTCTTTTCCAAAAGAGCAGCGCGTGGCGTGTTGTATGCTCGTTTTCTCGCCTGTTTTATAACCTTCTTGGGGTATGCTCGGTTCTCTAACTTACTGGCCAATACATTGGACTGTTCAGAGTATTGTTGTAGAGTAGAGCAGTTGCGGCGGTATCTTAAAAACTGTCCCACGGGCAAATTATCCCGAAGGGCTCTGGGATGATATGATCTATAGTGCAATAAGGAGTTTTTATCCGTTGGTTTTTGATGCACTTTCGTCACAAGCCTGTCATGCTCTGCTTGGATATCAAGGTCAAGATATACTGCAGATGTTCTGCTCACAGACCACGTGAACTTCAAACAGCCATCCAAACCATTGAGCCAATTTAAGAACTCATTGAGTCTCTCTTCCGAGCCTTCCCATATACATAGCACATCGTCTATGTACCTCTTCCAGAGAACAATGTTCCTCTGGAAGAGATTGGTATCAGAGTGAATGTAGTGTGCCTCGAACTGGCCTACATAAATGCAGGCCAGACTTGGGGCAAAAGTAGCCCCCATCGAGGTACCAGACACCTGGAGGTATTTCTGTTCCTTGCATGAAAAGAAATTTTGGGTTAATGCGATCTCTATGCATTGTAGGACAAAAGTCTGAGGAGTGTTGTAGAACCACTCACAATCCCTCAGGGCACGTGCTGCTGCCACCAGCGTTGCTTCCTGAGGGATACTTGTGTACAATGATTCTATGTCTATAGTGACTAGAAATTGATTAGGAGGGTCATATGATACATCCTCCAAAAATCTCAAAACATCTGTGATGTCTTGGACGTACGAGGGTTGGGAGATGACACATTCTCTAAGGAAGAAATCCGCAAACTGTGACAATGGTTCCAACAAAGATTGAATGCCCGACACAATTGGGCGTCCCGGAGGGGGTCGTTGTGTTTTATGAATTTTGGGTACAATATAAAATGCCGGAATTCTCGGCTTCATATTAATCAAAAATTTGGCTTCTCTATATGTCACCCATTTCTTCTCCTTTGCCTCCGTCACCAGTTTAATAATGGGTGCCTGTAATTCTTTTGTAGGGTCCCTCACCAAAGGTCTGTAATTACAGCGGTTTCCCAGGAGCCTGGCAACTTCAGTGTCGTAATCTTGAGTGTCCATCACCACCACCGCCCCGCCCTTATCGGCTGGCTTGATGGTGATGGCTCGGTTACTTTGTATGGTTTTCAATGCTTGCCAATCTCTATGGCTCATATTACTATGCACAGCAGTATGCGTATTTTGTTCCAACTGAAGAATGTCTTGTAGGACCTTCTGTTCAAAAAACAATGTCTCAGGGCCCACTGAACTATTAGGGGGACAGAACTGGGAAGGACAACGCAGATTGGTCGAAAAAATCGATGCATTCTCCTGTTCCTTCCCTTCAAAAAACTTTATGTTAAGATGCCTGAGCTTCTAAGCTGTGCAGGTCCACACCGTTGGAGAGACAAGGAAAAAAACTGCTTATCTGATGGGGCAGCAGTCTTGATTATCACACATTCAGGGTTTGTGTTGCTTGAAGTGCTGATGCACTAGTGCTCTGTAAAAGACAGAGGACCAAAAACCATGTTGCACTGCTCTACATGGCACTTTAAAGCCAGTGACATGACTTTTGCCACACTTGCAGGGTGTCGGACAGGTCATAGCTTATAATAAGCAGTCCTTTTGCTGTTCAAGCCACAAGATGATAGACTTTATTTTGGGCACAGGGCTGTCAGTCACTGTGTAACCATGGCAAAAGGCCAGCCAAGCTTTAGAAAGCAAGTGGAAGGGCGCAAACCAGTTGGCATCCAGAGTGGGGCTTGGTAATTGAGTATACAAAAAGCCTTGAAAGCTATTGGTATGTGTGCTTGTAAGCACATAAGTGCATGTTTGCACGGGTGTGTGCTTGAGGGAGATCTTGTGATGTGTGCATATTGTGGGCATCCTTGGCATGATGGTATGTTGGTGGTCTTGATACACTGATGGTAAATCTTGCTTACTGTTGGCATCTATTTCATGATGTTACCCACTACAACTATAGTGCTGACCCTGACAGAGCAAAGATAATTTTTGCCATATTATAGGTACACATGACATGACTGTGCCTACCTCTGGCACAATACTGGCCCTAATGTGGTATGGGCATCCTTTGCATGCGATATTGTGATAAATGGGCACGTAAGATAAAATCTGTCAATATGTCATATTAATACATGCACATGCTTGGTTACTCACACACATTGTCTATTTGGGTACCAAATATGAATTTACTGAAAAAGAAAAACCTGGTACTTAAGGATGAAAAGTAAGTTTCTATTATATATTAATGAGCTTTTGGTTTGGAGACTTGAGTTTATTTTTCCAGAATGAAAAGCTTGCATTTGGTATCATGATATGTGTATTTTCATGATCTGGAAACATATCTGCCTACATTTGTACCAAATCCATCTTCCATAACAGATTGCTACCCGGTGAGTAAGTCGCAGTACAGGTGCAATCCAAGACTGCCAGCGTAAGTCTCAATCACATCTTCTGTACCATACATCCTGCGGCGTGGCATAACTCACAAATAGAAAAACAGGTGGCAAATGGTCACATCTTTAATTCCCTTTCCATATTTCTGCACACCCACATTCACTCCTGCCTCCTTCTGATTTGCTCATGTGATTGTGTATCACAGCACTTCTTGTCCGCTTCCTGAGGTCACTTACCTATTTCCTATATGTTCATAAGAGATGGTGCATGAGTGTAAATCCTTAAGTCCCCCCTGCTCATTTTTCTGTATAGATATTGCCCATTTTCGCATTGTTTCTTATAATCCTTTTCACACAATGCTCCCAACATTGCTGTTTTCAGATACTTGCTGAAACATTCTAAGGATGAAACATCTTCGTGTGGTTGAGGAAACCTCTTTCTAATCTCTCTAGTAGCATCTGTTGCTTTGTTCTACTAGCCATGTCCTACTTGATCTCACGGTTGCCAGGTGCTGCTCTGCTTCATGCTGTACCTAGGCTTGTTTCATAACCTTACCATAATCATCCCAACCAAACTCTTTCCTAATTTAATCTTCTTTTGTACTGCAGGGCTTAGGCTTCAGTCAGCAATTAGTCTCTGTATGGCTGCACTCAGAGCCGGCATTAGGGCTGGTGGCATCGGAGTGCCACATTTTTTAGTGCCCCCAATGACCTCTTCTCCACAGATTCCCTCACTCCCCCCCTCCAACAGTGCCACTCATCTCTCCACAGCCCCTCTCTCACATGCATTGTATTTTTTTTATACTGCTACTCATAGCAACTCTAGGGTGTTAGAGCACTTTACATTACACATAAATTATACAGAGGCAATGAGTCACACATGTGTAAATCATCAATAGGAAATGTTACATAAAACAATGAAGATTACAAGGTGTAGGAATCACATCATCCTCACTGGCAGGCAGTGTATCCTAAGACTGTTTGGTCTGGGGAAGCACAAACTCAGAATGTAAAATGTACCACAATGGTTGGGGTTGGCTTTGCTAATAACAATGCATTTCTACCCAAACTAACACTTTTTAGCAAAATTCGGATATGACAGGCTGAGGGAAAATTGTATTGATTGTAGTCCCCACTTCTCCAGTAATTATAGGACTGTTTCCTTATTTTCCTTTCGTATCCGGCCATTCTATACCTCTTCATCGATAAGCTATGCCCTACTCAACCAAGGATTACTTCCTGTACTAATATTACCTTTATAAATGTTTCTTTGCTTCTTCTACTCTTGCAATGCCTCATACAGAGTTCTGCAATTGTTTCATCTATCGCTCCCCCAACATCCAATTCAACTATCTTTTAACCGATTTAAATTTGTAGCCATTTCCTTCAATCTTTCAGATATTCATGTCCAGCAGCACGCACTAGATCAGAGTCAATTGACCTGAAGAAGGTGATGCGTACCAGTGAGGTCCACCGAAACGTCGCATTGAAACATTTTTTTTATTGTTTTAAAATCAACGTTTTTTATTGTTGGTGTATACCTAAAATGATATTATCTTTTCTTATAGTTTGCAAATTAGTGACTATAATGTAAATATGTATTATTACCTTTAAATAGTGACACAAAGATGATTTTTTTATATTCATGAATTATGATATGAATGATGATGGTGTTATTTACATTACTTTGTTTTAAATTTTGATAAACATTTTCACATACACGTATGAAAGTGCTACTTTAGTGTGATACAGGTTGTTCAGGGGAGGTTCCAAACAATATAGGAAACCCTAGGGGGATTATTTTCTTGTGTGGCCATGTTATTGAGCCTAATACACATCTGGTGCATAGTGTCCACGCAGATGTGTGGCCCTTCACTTCTCTGCGTTGCACAGCAAAAGAGACCATTGTGTCCACCTGTATTTAAAAGCCAGCCTGATGGGTTTAACAAACATAAGCAATGTGCCCTTAAACTGTGGAATAGGAAGACATGGGCCCTTGTGCAGGGGTCTCCACATTTTTTAAAACTACTCAATGAAAACCATCCTGAGCTACCATTATTAGCATTGTAATAGTGATTGCACCAGTCACCCCATGCATGATAACCAGAAGTAAAAACAAATATTGATGGACAAAATGCTGCACAATGTCAGACATTAACCGCAGTATAGAGATCTGGGCCTAAATCATCGTTTTCTTTTGCTCCCCATGCCATGCCATTCCAGTTCAGACCCAGCCATATGCATATCAGTCTTGGCTGATGAGGGGTGTTACCCTGAAACCGGTCCCAGGATGATTGTTTCTGGTCCACGGAAGGCCTGGCCTGGCAGTTTGAGCTGGACTGTTTCCATGAGGAACAGGGTCAAGACTGATTTGCATATGGCTGGGTCTAACCTGGAATGGCGTGACATGCAAAAAAACATTGGATTCAATCCAGATCTGTGATTGAGGGTGAATGTTTGATTAATTCAGCATTCCGTCCATCATCTGTTCTTTTTATGATTACCAGCAGTAATCACCTCAGTGCATCAGGGATGGTTAACAATTCTAATGTCAAAAAGGCTTTATCAATTTGAAATGCCTCAACATGGGTAATACACAGTGGACTCGCTAGACCTTAGATAGCCCGCATTGAAGAGCGAGGAGGGGTGCTGGCGATTTCTTGGGATGCCTCTTGGAATGCCGTTGCAGCCCCGCGACGGCCGCACTGTGAGGAGCGGGGGTGGGGTGCCGAGATGGTAGGTTAGAGCTGGGGAGGCCGCCGCCCTCAAAACATGTGCTGCCTGGGGCTTACCTACGCCCCTGTAATACATAACAACCGATAACAGAAGAAGGTTTGCTCTACCTGTCTGAATGTCAAAGGATCAAATAGATCTCACTGATAAATATCCCAAAAATATTGCTTACGGCCACACCATTTGGAAGGGAACACACAAAAAACTATATATTGTGATAAAGGATTATATTTTTATTCATTTTTTTTGGTTCAATACTTCACTTGATATGTATAAACAAATATAACATATACTCAAAACAATAATGCAATGGATTTTTGGAAGGATATGTGCAAAAAACCAAGCTGGGCCCCCTTAGAGGGGTAAAGGAAATATATAAACAATTAAATAACATTCATACTAACCAAACAAACCATACATACTTACTCAGTCAACCAATACACTGGACATATATTTTCTCTACATTAAAATACTTTTATATACACAAGAAGAATCTCCTCAAAATCTTGGTATATCTAGTTGGATGGACACCAACAGATCGTACAAGGAGACACGCCGACGCGCGTTTCGGTGCAATCACCCAAAGGTAAGGGTGCCACCTTCTTCAGGGCGTGATTTATAAAATGTTTCTGTAATCCAGGGGGCCTGTGGGAGATTAATAATGAAAGAACAAATGTTTGTCTCATTTGACTTAATGAAATAGTTTTCAATAGTGATAGTTGTATACATCAATTATAAGTTCAAGAAAATAGATAAATGACAAATATTCATTCAGCAATAAAATTTAAAGCAAAATGGTGTGGCGAGCAGGCGCTCAAATTGGGATTCCATTGTACGAAACTCACTACTGATAATAGAGTATATATGATAAATATTATCAACGATATAATAACCAAAAAAAGGCTGCACATGATATGTCATCTCTCACTAGGTAGATAGACCTTGAGGGGACCTAAAACACAAGTGCAGGAATCCTAACATGGGGCATGTGCCAATAGTGAAGATAACAGCAAGGATAAAGAAAAAATTAAGAGTTAAGAAGTAAATCGATAGAGTGCTGTATAAGATATAAATACTCACCCGAGTTTGAACCCTAAGGTACTTCAAATTGATAGTAAAGAGAACACGGGAAGGAATATTGAAGGAAGCACTCTTAGGAGTGTCCTATGGTGGAACAAAACGGAAAAAGAGACATACACATTTATAAATCAATTAATAAATGTAGGGCTTAATTTATACATAAACAGAGAATCAACAACTACTTGCCTTGTAGATAATGTGAAAAAGGATGACAACGAAAGAAACTTCAAGGTCCAAAACAATCACTTTTCTGTTCTTACAGGTGTTCAATTCCTTTAGATGATTTCAAGCTAAGAAAGAAATTTATTTTTAAAATTAAACCAAAACATGAACTAAAATAGAAGAGATATTGAGTAACGCTTGTATATGGCTGATGTAGGTAAATCATGAGCCCTCAAAGTGCGAGATCAGAAAAATGTAATTAAGTAAATAGTAAATGGTCCTGATAGGGTACGCTATAGAGAATAACAGCTAATTCCTGGGATCTAAAGAGAGGCGTCGTCATATAAATGAAAAGTTCGTTTCTTAATTTGTCTTAACAATCAGAGGATTCGGGGCAACCTAAGTAGTCTAATTAAAGCTAAAGGGCCCCGTTTCAAAGTGAAATGACGAAGGAGAAACAGATAAAGTGGGCAAAAACAGACTGAAAACAGATACAACAAAAATGGATGTTTCTAAGGAAAACGATAAGTCAACAAGTTACAGCCGGCTTCAATTTAAATGGGATTCAATCGTACCTTTGATCCATACAAAAGTCGTAGAAAAAGCCTGCTGGTCACGTCGCGGTATCACGAGGTGCAGGAAAACATAGTATCCCAACAGCGGATATGGATTAGAATGTAGATTTGAACGAGGCAAAGTGGATAAACTAAATGGGAAACAATAAAAATAACGGAAGACTCACGTTACCGCTAAACAATTAACCAAAATCACTGAGTTAGCGTAAAAGTCGTATACGAGTCTGCAGGCCCGCATCTGGAGCCGAGGAGAACAGTTAATCTAAACATCAGGTTTGTTACCTTATAAACAGGTTCGTGATATGTAGAGCCCACGTGTTGAGGGATATCGTTATTCTGAATAGTTGGTTGCCATAACAAGTGACCGCACGGGGAGCGGGTAAGCTGCTGGATCTTTAAATACGAAAGTTACTGCTGAAAAGTTAACAAAAAGCGCTGAGTTAGTATGAGAATCGTATAGGTATCTGCAAGCCCGCATCTAAAGCCGGCGCCAGTATGAGATCTGAACAACAAGTTGGTTACCTTATAAGTCGGTTCAAGATACGTAGAGCCAACGTATGGTGGAGATACCGTTGTGCCGGGTAAATGGTTACCGTGACAAGTAACCGCGCGAAAGGCGGATATGCGGCAGGATCTTTAAATGTGAAGATCAACCAATGAAAGACTGCCAAGGCCCTATCGTCAGAGGGCGTGGGATGCCGGCTGAATCAAGGGAGAGCCGATAGGCCTGTAATGTTATCCACGGTGAGGAATAATACGGTCGGTTCGCAGAGAATTCACCAGTCGGCCAGAAGGGAATACGTAATCCCCAAAGTGCTCAATATACACGCGATGGAAAAATAAAACAAAATGATTCCGAAATAAAGATAAACAATAAACAATAAAAAAGATTCATAGAGTAGACTAAAATCAGATAAAAGGAGAATAAACTAATATAAAAAGAAATACAGAACACACGACGAAGTTCAGCTAGAATACTCAAAGTTGGGCCGTGAAAAAATTAAAAAATTCAACGGCATTTCAGTAAGTTACAGAGATGAAGAATTAATAAACCGACCCGATATTCAGAGGGGGGAGGTAATCTGGGAGAAAGGTGAAAGTGCCCAAGATATCGCCAAAGTGAGTCAGAATTTAAAGGGCCAGAACAAAAGGTTGAAACCAGGTCGACAGGGTATAATTCGGCTGGAGTTGGACTTATAACTCAGCTAGAGTTAGACTAGGACCTGTTATAGTATCGCGTTCTCCCATGGTAGAGACTCGTTGAGGCCGTTTTTTTTGAGCATCTAAGAGAAATATCCAGAAAATCTCACGTTTTTTGCGGACATTAGTGATGTTGGTGCCTTTATGGTTGTGTATTTTTTCCAGAATAGTATAGCGTAGATCACTTTCATTGTGATTCGCCTCTTTCCAATGGGATACTAATGGGGCTGAGAGATTGTTACATCTGATGTTTGATTTGTGTTCTCCAATGGGAACCCTACATTCCCTCGCGGTTTCTCCGACATAGGGTAGTTCGCAGGGGCATAGGATAACGTAGATACAATTCAAGGTACGACAGTTGGTCATGGCCCCTAGTTCTATAGTCCGATTTCGGAGATTGATTTTTTCGCCAACAATGGCGTTGGCACATGCATGGCAAGTTCCACATTTGTGGTGCCCATGGATGGGTTGGCCACCAGTGATGGACTTCTGTACAAATGTGGTCTTGGAGCTGGTGTATTTGGCTTTGACTAGCAGGTTACTCAAGTTTTTATTGCGTCTGAAGGCAAATAACGGTTTGGGAATCCTGGGTGCACCAGAGTCAAGGTTTAACAGACGCCACTGAGAATTAACAATATGTCGTATTTTGTTGTTGATCGAGGAATGTTTTGTTATACATACCAGTTGTTCGGTGTGTTTTTTCTCTTTGGGGACAAAAAGCGTGTCCCGATTGTAGTAGCGAGCTCTTTTAAAGGCATCGCGTACCACTTTTTTGGGATATCCTCTTTGGATACATTTTTGTTTCATGAATTCTGAATGGTAAAGATAATCCTGAATCGAGGTACAGTTTCTACGGAGGCGTAGAAATTGCCCGAATGGGATACTGTTTTTCTGGCTAGACGGATGAAAGCTGTCAAAATGAAGGAGAGTGTTTCTAGATGTAGGTTTGGTAAAGAGGGATACTTTCAAATGGGCATTCTCGTGTTTCACTAGTACATCCAAGAATTCCAAGCTTTGGTTGCTGATCTGAGCAGTGAATCTTAGGTTGGAATCTGCCAAATTTATCCATGATAAAAATTCATCAAGATTATCCCTGTCGCCCTGCCAAACGAAAAATATGTCGGCGATGAAGCGTGCCCAATAGCGGATGTTTTCGTAATATGGGGCCACTTCGTTGTAGATGTTCTTTTTTTCAAAGTGCCCCATGTATAGGCAGGCCACGCTTGGGGCACATGATGCCCCCATGCTGACTCCTTTGATTTGATGGTAGAAGACTCCATCAAATTCAAAGTAGTTTTCTTCCAGGACAATTTTAAGGCATTCCATAATGAATTTGCTGTTGTGTAGGGTCGTCTGGGTGTCCATAATATCCTTGATCACCATAAGTGCATCTTTCTGTGGGATGTTAGAATATAGGGACTCGATGTCCATTGACACTAAGAATTCTTTCTGATGGTTATATTGAAGACCCTCAATTTTAGAAATAAAGTGTCCGGTGTCTTTAACGTAAGATTCCAAATTGGTCACCATCGGTTGTAAAAATTTGTCGATGTATTTAGACAGAGGTTCAGTTGCTGAACCAATTGTGGAGACAATGGGTCTCATAGGTGGATCAAGTTGGTTTTTATGCATTTTGGGGACCCCATATATGATGGGAAACCTGGTGAATGTGGGGGTAAGATATTCAGCTTCTTGATGGCATATTTCTCCCCGTTCAATCGCATTTTCCACTGAGCGTAGAATTCTCATTTTTAATTTGGGTTCGGGATTGCTTAGGATCTTAGTATAGTGTTGGGGGGATTTCAATAGATTGTCCATTTTTTGTTTATAGTCATCAGAGTTAAGGATGACGATCCCTCCTCCTTTATCACAGGGTTTTATTGTCACCTCAGGGTTCTGTTTCAATTTGGTCAATGCTAATTTTTCTTCTTTGGGTATGTTGTTGGAAGCACGTGGTATAAATTTAAGGACGTTTTGGATTTTGGTAAGAACCGCCTTTTCAAAACATTCCACTTCTTTACCAACCTGTTCAATATTAGGTGTGAAATTGGATGGTGGTTTCAAACCTGATAAGTTATTATTAGGGACAGAGTCCATCATGTTTTGAAAGAAAATCTTTAATCGTACTTTACGAAAGAACACATGTAAGTCCTTCATAAGTTCGAATCTGTTAAGGTTCATAGAAGGAACAAATGAAAGGCCCTTCGTCAAAAGAGTTTCAGTAAAATTGTCCATTTGGTGAGACGATAAGTTGAAAACTGGAATTTTAGTTAGGTTCTCCAATATTGGTTGTGACGTGTGCGAATGTATCTCTGTGGTTGTGCTGGTTCCTGGAACCTCTGAGTCGTTGGAGGTTACTGGAAGTTGCCTCTTAGGTGTGAATTTTGATACTGACCTCGATATTGATTTTGATATTCGTTTTGGTATCTGGGGCGAAAACCGCCCCTTCGATTCCCTAAAAAACGGGTTTGTCCCTGATATTTATCTGTACCAAATCGAGATTGTGGATTGTAATGAGGGGATCCCTCACTGTCTGAGTCTGTGGTGTCTGAGAAGGTTACTACTCGTTTATTATTACGTTGTAAATCTGATGTATATTCGCTTGATGGAGCATAGAAATTTTCCGAAAGGAATGAATAGGCTCTCTCTTGGGAGAATAATCTGATGTCCTTTCTGAGTTTCTCTGTTTTTCTCTTAAGTAGATACTCACTGAATGACTCTAGTTCAGATGTAATTTCCTCTAGCTTCTTCTTGCCTTCTTCGAGGCCACTAGAGAGTTTGAGTTTCTCCTCAAGTTCTAATATCTCAATATTTAACAGACGGATAACTTCTCTCGCTGTTTCCACGATGAGGATCATCCAGTCCCGTGAGCATCTATTAGATATTAGAGCCCACTTTTCTAGGAATGACCTAATTTCCACAAAAAGACCAGGGATGTTTCTGACTCTAAGTCCAATGGGGATACATAACAACCGAACCTGAAAAGGTGATAATATTAGTGATAATATTAGCAAAGTGCCTCCCAGCGCTTCAAAATTCATAACCTAAATATCAACTTTTAATATAGTTTGATAATTCAACCACTTTTGTCCAAACATCAGCATGAGTTCTGTAAATACATTTTCATCTTTTAAACAAGCTTTTAATTTTAATATACATATATTACTTCAACCAAATAAAAGCTTCTCGTTTAGTAGGCTGGTCTGCACACAGGAAAGCAACTTACAGGCAAATGGAGAACTACTAGGAGCTCACAAGCTACTCATTGGAGAAGCCTGCACTAGAGCAAGCAAGGAACATAGATCCTCTGACCCTGGTCAGATAACAAAATATAGCCATATTGAGAGCTGGGGGGTTGAAGCCAGGAGGTCTTAGTGCCAGGGCACCTGCTGCACCATTGATAGCTTCGCCCCTGCTTTCATCCTTCACACTCTCATATGTCCCCTTCTACCCCCCACCCTCACCTCCTGGCCACCAAGTGCTACGGCTGAACCAACAGCAGAGATCCAGAGGGCTGTGGGTGTGTGGGGGGTGCACTTCGGGCACAGGGGGGCTAGTATCTACCAGCACTGTCAAACCACCATCAGCAAGTCGACGAGACATGTAGATTGCTTCATTTTGGCGACGACGAATATGGGATGCTGTGACAGGGACAGCTTGACGCCTCCACCCTGTTGATCTGCATCTTGCCAGCCTTCCAGTTCACCCGGAGGAACATTTTGCGATCCTTTCTACCTTTCAGCCCGCGATGGAAGCCAATGTTGGTGTTTTGCGAATGTCAGGGTGAGTGGAAACAATTCCACAATTTTCCATGTCCCTGGACAGTTCCATCTGACTCCTGTTTGAGGACCCGACCTTTTACTGCAGGTCTACTTTTCGTATCATCCCATATCTCCTTCTCCTCAGCCTTTCGCGCCACTTTGGATGCCTTGCCGAGTGAAGTCTGAGCACTTTTCTCCTGCTTTATGGTAACGTCTGCTGTTTTCAACAGGGTGCCCTGGTGTCTTACCCTTCGTGCTCTCCTGTTGAGTTCAGCATCCCCTACTTCTGGGAGCTTTTCCAGCCTTGTCTGCCTTGTGAGCGTGTCATCGTGCTTCACCACACTTTGCCCAGCTTTGCCTATTTTGGCGAATTTTGTCCTCCACTGTGTTTGGGAGAATTTCTCTTGGGTTTTCTGCATTGCGTGCCATCCTGCTTCAAAGAACGTCATTCAGAGCGACGTTACAGCTGGTGTGTGCAATATTACGGTGTTCTTATTTTAGCGATCCGTTTTTCTGTCAGGATTCTTCGGGGACATCGTGTATGCAAGGCTTGTGAGGTGAACCCCTCCCTCATCATCGGCTCCGCTGGGTGGTGTTTCCGGATCCTCATGACAGGAACTTTTCTCCAGGGAGCCTCGGAATCTCTTCGGGGACATCGTGTATGCAAGGCTTGTGAGGTGAACCCCTCCCTCCTCATCGGCTCCGCTGGGTGGTGTTTCCGGATCCTCATGACAGGAACTTTTCTCCAGGGAGCCTCGGAATCACGTTAAGAGGCATAGAAAGAGGACTTTGATTTTCAGCTCGTACTCATGTGGAAACCCTCTCATGTTAAACTTAGTAGGAAGTTAAATGTTATATTAACAGGCTATACTGCTATTTTACAATTGTCTTGAAGTGCATTTTATTATTAACCCTGTTTTTCTCCGCATGATTTGAAATTTTTATGTGGATAGAGTGTGGGGTATTTACTCTCTCTTCGGTTTTCCACTGGTGTTTGTCAGTTCATTATGGCAGCAGCTAGCATGAGCCAGCCCCCCCCCCCCTTTTCTCAATGACTTAGGAGAGCCAGACATACCATGGCACAGGTGGTTAGGCATTTTCAAGTCTTATCTTATAGCCATAGAGGGAACTAATTTTCCATCAATAAGGAAGCAGCACATATTACTGCACAATTTGGGCATTCAGGGTAGGAAGGTATATGACGACATAACAGGCAATGATATTTATGAGGAGATTGCAGGGGAGGAAGCAGGTGTAAATGTATATGATTATACCTTAAGAATATTGGAGACCCACTTCAAAGAGAAAATCAATGTAGTTTTGGAGAGGCATACGTTTTTCATAAGGGAACAAAGAAAAGATGAGAAAGTTACAGCGTATGTTGCTGTGTTGAGGGGCATGTCGGCTACATGTGATTTTGGTACTCTTACAGATTCCCTTATTAGGGACCAGATAGTCAGATGTACCAACGATCAAAAAATACAAGAGGAACTGCTTACCAGCAATCCTGATTTAAATGAAGCCATCAGTATCACCAAAGGTATAGAACATACAGCATTATGCATTAGGGAAATGAAGAAAGTGTCAGTGTTGGACAAAGAGAAAGAGGAGGTTAAAATCTTGGTTAGTGATGATGCTGTGTGTAAGATCAGTGAGAGAAACAAGGAACCTCAGTGTAACAAACTAGAAAATGTACGATGCTACAGGTGTGGTAACCATAATCATTTAGCAAATAATTTGAAGTGCCCAGGGAGAAATGTGGTTTGCAGGAAATGCAATAAGAGAGGCCACTTTGTCACGGTGTGCAATGCAGCAAGTGAGAAAATACATTGGATAGATGGTCCTGAACCCAAAGGGGACGAGAATAAGGACTATGTGTTTCAAATTAAGGGATGTGGATGAAATGGTACAATATCCCACTTGTGAAATAACTCTTGATGGGGTCAGTATCTAGGTGTTTGCTGACTCGTGCTCACCTTATGCTCGCATAGATGAGAAATTGTTTGAGAAAATGTTGAGCATGCATAATCTTATTGTGGAGTCTCCTGACATTCATCCGGGGGGGTGGGAGGGGGGTAAAACGGGGAACCCATCCCTTTGGTGGGTATGGTTAGAATGAGAATATCCTTCAAGAGAAGGCATACTGTAGGCAAGGTATACATCACAAAGAAGGGTTCCAGTTTATTGGGGTGGAAACACCAAAAAGAGCTTGGCATTACTGTCGATCCCAACAACATTGACCAAGTGTTATTAGTGGAACCACTGGGTGTTGGCAGCGACATCACCAAGGAGATTCCTGAAGTGTTCACCAAGCAACTGGGAAGATTAAAAAAATAGGTGCACAAGATCACACTCAAAGAGGGATCTGTCCCGGTGGTTCACAAAACCAGATCAATTCCCCTACTCATGAGAGAACCCTTAAAGGAAGAGTTGCATAAACTGGTACAGCAAGGGGTGATAAAAGAAATTGAAAGCTCAGAGTGGTTGGCGCCCATTGTTCTTACCACCAAGGGCAAAGGAAAGAACATTTGTCTTTGTGTTGACTTAAGAGACCTTAACGCCAACATCTGGGTTGATAGACACCCCTTACCGAGGATACATGAGATGCTGAGTACCATACAGGGTGCAAAGTACTTCAGAGTCTTGGATTTATAATCGGCGTACCACCAAGTTACTCTGCATTCAGATTTCCAAATGTTGACTGCATTCACTACTCCGTTTGGTAACTTTGCATTTTTGAGAATGCCATTTGGACTTTAATCTGCTGCTGCGGCATTGCAAAGAATAATGCAGCACATTTTGAGGGAGTGTGTAAAGATTTATTGTTTTCAAGATGATATACTGATTTATTGTTTCAATGAAATTGAGCACAATGATAATCTGAGAAATGTTTTGAACAAATTAAAGAAAGTAGGTTGCACTACTAAGGAAAGCAAATATAAGCTGGGAGTAACATCAGTGGACTATTTAGGTCACACCATTTCAGAGGAGGGAATCAAACCCAAGGCTGATTTGGTGGAAGCTGTACGCAGAGCCCCTAGAACTACTTCTAAAGATGAAATAAAGTCATTCTTGGGACTTGCAGAGTATATGGCCAAGTACATTAAGAATTTCTCTGTTTTCACCCAACCCCTCAGGAACTTAATTAGGAAAGGTCAGTGTTTGGATGGGAGGGTGAGCATTATTCAGCGTTTGATGAGATAAAAAGCTCTATTGCCAATGCCCCCCATATTGGTAATTTGAGTGCAGAGAGGGAAACATTCCTTACCACAGATGCTAGCAACAAGGGTATAGGAGCCACACTATCCCAGAGAATAGGTGACCGCAAGAGAATTGTTGCATTTGCCTCCAGAACTCTTACTAGTGCAAAGGCAAATTACTCGACAGTAGAGAGAGGCACTGGCTTGCTTCTTGGCCATTACACACTTCAAATGCTACTTGTGGGGGTTGCCGTTTGTGTTAAGAAAGGATCACAAACCATTACTGTCTCTATTTGCAAGAAAAGAGATGGAGAACACCACACCCCGCATTGCCAAGTGGGTCCTGGGACTTCAAACTTTCAACTTCAGTTTAACTTATGTTCCGGGTTGCAAGAACAGTGCTTCAGATTTCTTATCCAGGTCTCCACTGGCTAAGGAGGAAGGGTGTAGGCTTGTGGAGGATAAGAGAGACGGGTCCCACTACACCAGGGGGAACAGGACACCAAATCAAGACACTATGTCAAATAAGCAAGACCCCCTTGGGTATCTTATGTAGCATACATCCGTTCATTCACATTCACTCACAAGAGTCAGGTATTAGCACCAATAGGAGTCCGGAAAGGTAGTGTATATAGAATAATCAGTGTATTTATTATGTATATAAAAACTTTAAAAAAACATTAAAAACATTTTATCACAAAATCCATGAGGGAGACAAAAAGACTTTAAGGGAAGAACACAAGCAGTGATGTCTTATATTATAAATCTCACAGGCACTCAAAAATACATAGCTCAAAAACTGACAAGTTCATAAGTACATATTTCATAAATGTGACAAGTTTCTTTTTCAATTTTATCCAAAAATATTGCCTGTGCCTTTGTGAACCTAATGTTTTCTCGGTGTCCAGAATCGTTGTGTAAGTCCTTCCCATAAAATCTGTACAAAAAAGCGACGCGTTTCGGTGGTATCTTATGATTCCCCACCTTCTTCAGGCTAGCACAAATGCTTGTAACACAACTCCCACACAAGATTATATCTAGAAAATCAAAAAATAGAACACATATTTTATATATATACACATATCTCAAAATACTTGTACATCATGATTATAACATTTCTTAATTAAAATTAAAATTGCATGTTTATACGATGTTTAGGTCCAGTGAAGGGGTAACAAACACCCTAACTACAATAAGCAGACACCATCATTAAAAACGATAATTCTAAATACCCCACTATCGTCCTCCACATTGATGCCATACCCATACACTCTACAACACTTCCACAGCTCCATGGATACACTTGTATTATGCATACAAGTCTCATACATCTGATATTTAAGAGAGTTACCCACCTAGTTGGGGGTGTGCTCGTGACTTCAGATTGTCACTTCTTCATCAGTGACATCTTTCAACCACAGAATTTATCATAATGTTCAGCTTTCAATAATAGGGGGTAATCTCCTCCCTAGAAAAATATATTAAAAGACATTTGTATTATTTCATAATGTAAAACTGTATGTAGGGACCAATCATGCCCTCTTTGAACTAAATACCTTGTATGTTCCTTCAAGGTGGCACCAGTGTTACACTCGGTATAAAGTTGTAAAAACGTGCCTTCCGCAATAATTCCTCTATAAAAATAGACATAGAAGGGAAACCCTAGTTAATTGTCTGAATAACATGAGCTAAGGTGGAACTAGAGAAAGCACCCATTCTGAGTTTCAACGGAAAGTACCTGACTGCTAGGGTCCAAGTTATATGCCCCACAGAGGCTATGGGACTCCTTCTTTCACAGGTTCGCGTCCAAAAGAAACGCCGTATTTGCTTAATGTTCCACTTGGAATGCTGGTTGTCTAAGGGGAAAATAGAATGTACTCTATTGATTGTCATGAAGTCTGAGCTGGATATGTTAGTATCAAAACGCTCTAAATAGGTTTATGTCTCAAACCCCAGTCTTATAAAGGGTAAGCCCACTCCCCGTTGTCTAGGGAAATGTATGTGATCCCAGACATTCACCGTTAGAGGTCCAAACAAATGTTGTTTGTAAAAGGTATCACTATCCCGTTCTGTGCTAATCGATGAACCAAATGGTTAAAGGTTTTACTGGGACTGACAAAGCCTCCACCACTGCCTCTACCGTTCATCTGGTGCTACGATGGCAGGATCCTAAAGCACTCTAACAGTGTTGTTCGTTAAACCCCGATATTATAGAAAGTCGACCGGCTAAGGTTTACCTATGTGGTCAGTGCCCTGCGCCTACATGGACCAGCAAGCCGAGTAGTAAAGCAGACTTACCGGGACTAAAAAGCCTCACGACCTGCCTCTGATCACCTTCCGATGCTTCTGTAGCTCAAGCCTCATCCTGGCACCGTTTATAAAGCCGTAATTGGTTCCACTGTAGAGTTGAGTAATGGAAATTGAAACAGGGCTAATCCCTTTCAAACTGGCCGCCATCTTGGAGTGGGTCCGATTTGGATTAACGTCATATTGAAAAAAACGCGAACGCATAATAGCGAAAAGCGACGCCATTGAAGAGCGGTTGGGGATATGTGGCGAAAATCACAATTAAAAAACGCGATCAACATCCCAAAAAATATATAAATTTATATAAATTTAAAAAAAAAATTTTGTGATAACACTAGGACCCCCAAAATCCCCCCATGAGACCCATTGTCAGTTGTTTGGGTTCTATTCTAGAACCCTTTAGCAAATATATTGACTTCTTTCTGAAGCCCATGGTTAGTCAGCTTAAATCCTATGTTAAAGACACCACCCATATTATAGGTCTGGTTGAAAACAAAATGTTCTGTGAGGAGACTCAATGTCTTGTCACTCTTGACATTGAGGCTCTTTACACGAACATACCTCAACACTCCACTGTCCAGGTCATTGAGGAGATTCTTAACAACACAACACTTGAGGGAGTTAACAAGGAGTTCATTATTGAATGCACCAACTTAGTATTGAAAAATAATATTTTTCTATTCAGAGACCAACTCTTTCGCCAGACGAAGGGGACCAGCATGGGCGCAACCTGTGCGCCCAGTCTAGCATGTCTATATGTGGGACATTTTGAAAATCGGCATATTTACAACCAATTGGCACCCTTCTTTGAAAACATCAGCGAATGGCATCGTTTTATCGATGATGTATTCTTTATTTGGACTGGTCCCACTGAACAGTTAGAAGAGTTCCTCAGTTGGTTGAACCTAGGGGATACCAACTTAAAGTTTACAGGACATTACAGTAAGGTTAGTGTGGACTATCTAGATATCACGATTGGAGCAAGGGGTGGTAGATTGGAAGTAGAACTATATACCAAACCTATGGATAAAAACACTCTTCTTCACTACTCCAGCTACCACCCTAGATCCCAGAAGGATAACATTCCTTTTAGCCAGTTTCTCAGGCTAAGGAGAAACTGTACAGAGCTAGATGACTTCTACAAACACTCACAGGTCCTCAAGAAGAAATTAGGTGACAGAGGCTATCCCAAAAAGCTGATATCCCATTCATTCAAAAGAGCGCGCTTCTACAACAGAGAGGCCATGTTTGAGCAATCTAAAAAGAAAGAGGAGAAGACGACCAAGATAGTTTTTGTGAGTCAGTTTTATGGAATTAGCAATAAGATCAAAAATGTCATCAACAGACATTGGACCATATTGAACAATGAAGAGACCGTGATACTAGAGAGACCGATTTTTGCGTACAAACGTAATACCAACTTACGCAATCAATTGGTCCACATGTACAGAGAGGTTAGCAATCAAAAACAGAAAACCATCGACAACTCCAAACCTACGGGCAATGTAAGATGTGGCAACTGCTCAGTGTGTGCCCAGTGCATCGTGGCCAAAGAGATACAACATAATGGCAGAACGATTGTGACACACACTCTCAATAATTGCCGTAGCAAGAACATCATCTATTTCCTGAAATGTCCGTGCGGATACGCCTATATTGGTGAAACAAGCCGAGAACTACGAATTCGCCTCCTTGAGCATAGATCAGCTATTAAGACTAAAAAGACCAATGCCCCCCTTGTTACACATTTTTTGGAACAGGGACACCATGAAAATGACCTCTCATGGTTCATATTAGAAAAAATTACACTAAACAGAAGAGGAGGCAATATGGATGAGAAGAGAAAGGCAAGAGAACAATGGTATATTTGCATATTCAACACGATTAGACAGGGTCTGAATTCACGTGAGGAATGGGAAAAACTTTTAAGATAAATATCTTATAAGAGAAATATGGCTTATCCATATTCTGTGTCTCTCGCCTGGTTTATCTTTGTGGGTCTGCTATCTTACAACCATCACTAGATATCCTGAATTCGACCCGTTACGATTTCCCTTGAACGCATGATACTATGGGCTCCCACACGTAATAATTATAGGTTGGGAGTGTGGATTGATGCATCTGATATTAGCTTTTGAACTTTACTGTTCACACCAGGTGTGTTTCAGATACAAATTAAATGCATCAGTCCTCACTTAGGGCAATCACACACTAGGATAATTTATTTTATTTTATTTTGTTATTTCTTATGTCACCTACTCTGGATTATTTGTAATGCAGCATACTCATGTACGAGTTGGTCTGCCTTTTAAAATAAGACTTATGGCAGGGATTTTGATCCCCCAGAGGTGACCAATGATAATATAAATCAGTTTATGTCCTGATGCTATGTAGTGTTTTTTTAGCAATATAAATGATGGCGTCCTAAACATAACCAAGATTAGGTCCCCATAGTGTTATCACAATTTTTTTTTTTAAATTTATATAAATTTATATATTTTTTGGGATGTTGATCGCGTTTTTTAATTGTGATTTTCGCCACATATCCCCAACCGCTCTTCAATGGCGTCGCTTTTCGCTATTATGCGTTCGCGTTTTTTTCAATATGACGTTAATCCAAATCGGACCCACTCCAAGATGGCGGCCAGTTTGAAAGGGATTAGCCCTGTTTCAATTTCCATTACTCAACTCTACAGTGGAACCAATTACGGCTTTATAAACGGTGCCAGGATGAGGCTTGAGCTACAGAAGCATCGGAAGGTGATCAGAGGCAGGTCGTGAGGCTTTTTAGTCCCGGTAAGTCTGCTTTACTACTCGGCTTGCTGGTCCATGTAGGCGCAGGGCACTGACCACATAGGTAAACCTTAGCCGGTCGACTTTCTATAATATCGGGGTTTAACGAACAACACTGTTAGAGTGCTTTAGGATCCTGCCATCGTAGCACCAGATGAACGGTAGAGGCAGTGGTGGAGGCTTTGTCAGTCCCAGTAAAACCTTTAACCATTTGGTTCATCGATTAGCACAGAACGGGATAGTGATACCTTTTACAAACAACATTTGTTTGGACCTCTAACGGTGAATGTCTGGGATCACATACATTTCCCTAGACAACGGGGAGTGGGCTTACCCTTTATAAGACTGGGGTTTGAGACATAAACCTATTTAGAGCGTTTTGATACTAACATATCCAGCTCAGACTTCATGACAATCAATAGAGTACATTCTATTTTCCCCTTAGACAACCAGCATTCCAAGTGGAACATTAAGCAAATACGGCGTTTCTTTTGGACGCGAACCTGTGAAAGAAGGAGTCCCATAGCCTCTGTGGGGCATATAACTTGGACCCTAGCAGTCAGGTACTTTCCGTTGAAACTCAGAATGGGTGCTTTCTCTAGTTCCACCTTAGCTCATGTTATTCAGACAATTAACTAGGGTTTCCCTTCTATGTCTATTTTTATAGAGGAATTATTGCGGAAGGCACGTTTTTACAACTTTATACCGAGTGTAACACTGGTGCCACCTTGAAGGAACATACAAGGTATTTAGTTCAAAGAGGGCATGATTGGTCCCTACATACAGTTTTACATTATGAAATAATACAAATGTCTTTTAATATATTTTTCTAGGGAGGAGATTACCCCCTATTATTGAAAGCTGAACATTATGATAAATTCTGTGGTTGAAAGATGTCACTGATGAAGAAGTGACAATCTGAAGTCACGAGCACACCCCCAACTAGGTGGGTAACTCTCTTAAATATCAGATGTATGAGACTTGTATGCATAATACAAGTGTATCCATGGAGCTGTGGAAGTGTTGTAGAGTGTATGGGTATGGCATCAATGTGGAGGACGATAGTGGGGTATTTAGAATTATCGTTTTTAATGATGGTGTCTGCTTATTGTAGTTAGGGTGTTTGTTACCCCTTCACTGGACCTAAACATCGTATAAACATGCAATTTTAATTTTAATTAAGAAATGTTATAATCATGATGTACAAGTATTTTGAGATATGTGTATATATATAAAATATGTGTTCTATTTTTTGATTTTCTAGATATAATCTTGTGTGGGAGTTGTGTTACAAGCATTTGTGCTAGCCTGAAGAAGGTGGGGAATCATAAGATACCACCGAAACGCGTCGCTTTTTTGTACAGATTTTATGGGAAGGACTTACACAACGATTCTGGACACCGAGAAAACATTAGGTTCACAAAGGCACAGGCAATATTTTTGGATAAAATTGAAAAAGAAACTTGTCACATTTATGAAATATGTACTTATGAACTTGTCAGTTTTTGAGCTATGTATTTTTGAGTGCCTGTGAGATTTATAATATAAGACATCACTGCTTGTGTTCTTCCCTTAAAGTCTTTTTGTCTCCCTCATGGATTTTGTGATAAAATGTTTTTAATGTTTTTTTAAAGTTTTTATGATACATAATAAATACACTGATTATTCTATATACACTACCTTTCCGGACTCCTATTGGTGCTAATACCTGACTCTTGTGAGTGAATGTGAATGAACGGATGTATGCTACATAAGATACCCAAGGGGGTCTTGCTTATTTGACATAGTGGCTTGTGGAGGATGCCATATTGGAGGTTGTAGTACCTGCAGTCATACTGTGTCAGTGGGAGTACAGAGACTCAGAGGACGGGACCTCCGTGCCCTTCAAAATGGCGCCCGAGCCTGAACAGCAGGAAGAGGAGGTTAGCGGGACAGACACGTCGGCTGTCGCAGGACTGATGTCATGCGCCTTAGGAAAAGGGGGCTGGACACCGACACAAGGAGAGAATGGTGCGAATTCAGAGGAGGAGAGCCGAGTGGAGAGCCGAGCGGAGAGCCGAGTGGAGAGCCGAGTGGAGACGGAGGAAAGCAGAGGAGCGGCAAAAGGACGGGACCAGTGCCAGTCGGGAGAGCCATTAGGTGAAAGGACCCGGTGGAGTCCTGGAGAGGAAGAGCCGAAGAGGAAGGTTTCCCCAACAAACACTGCCTCTGTATCCGGACTTCTCCAGGAGAAGTAGGACGCTGAGATACCCCACGCTACGGTCCAGGAGGACCGTAGCTTCAGGCAAGTGCACTTTATTCAATTCTGGAGAAGGTTGGCTGGGAGGGGAGACAAGGGGGACGGCCTATGTAAGTCGGGCACTATTTAGGACCGCTCCTCCACTTCACATCCCTGTTCCCTCACAGACCGCGGTGATAGCCTATTCATGTGAAGGGCCAGCACAATATATATATTGCAATAAGCATTAGGACTGACCAGTAGTTGTTTTGTGTTTCTTTGCTTTCTTCTGGGGACACCAAGCCAACCGGGGAACCACCAAGGAGCTGAAAGGAAGCTACCTGAAGAAAGGAGACCTGTGGAATTGGCTACCAGAACTGTTAATTGTTGTACTTGTGTTCTGGACATCCTCATGCATTTATACCGTGTCCTTAAGCTAAGACTGTTCCTTAATTTTCTCAATAAATCTACAAAGGTGTTACTACATCTTTGTCTCTCACCTAAGCTCTGGGTTTGTACTGAGTGGACTAAGAGTGGAATGATCTCAGGTCCTGCGAGGTCTATTTATCACAGTGGTGTCAGAAGTGGGATAGTCATCTGAGGCTTGAAGATGACGCAACCTGTGACTCTTCCAGACATTATCATGCAGTTGGCTGAGGGACAGAGACATTTACAATTAGTCGTGGAACAACAGAATCAAAATGCCCAGAAGGAAAGGGAATCTTTCCATAAGGCCCTGACAGAACAGGCGGTAATGCTAACAAATAAACAACAGGTGCAAGACACGGCCATTCTACGACTCACAGAGGCTATTTCCAGCACAAGGGTACATCCGAACGTCCCTGGGAGTGTACTTCAGAAATTTCAAGAGGGGAAGGACCCAGATTATTTCTTTACTAACTTTGAAAGAGTTGCTACCACAGCCACATGGCCTCCTGAGAGGTGGGGTCAGTACATAGCCCGTTATTGTCTGGGGAGCTACAGTCCGCATACCAAGCAGCCAACCCTGCTGGAGTCACGCTCTATCAGGATATCAAGAAGGCTATTTTAGAAAGACTAGGGTGTGATCAGGAATATTACAGGGCTCGTTTTCGCAAAGAGAAATGGGGTTCCGGAGACAACCCCAGAGCTCTGTTTTACCAAATTAGAGATTTGGGAACCCGCTGGCTTCAACCACTTACTTCCCCAGTGGAAGAGGGGATAGAGAAAGTATTCCTAGAGCAATACCTGGAAGTCCTGCCAAGTAACACAAGAGCCTGGGTAAAACAGCATTCAGGTTTGACGCTAGAACTAGCTTGTGCATATCATAGATCTCCAGACTTCAAAGCCCAGATGGCAAGAGCTCCTATTCCTTCCTTTAAGCCCCTATCAAAAACATCCAGCGAAGGAGACAAACGACCCTTTTTGACTACGAGACCTGTTTCTAAACCACTTCCAAAACCATCTCCAGTACACATGTGGACTCAGTGCTTTCGCTGTGCCGAGTGGGGGCACATAGCCAGAAATTTTCCCTTAAACACAGATAGCTCAGAACCTATGGAGGTCGGATGGTCCAGAAGAAGGGTGTTAGTGACAGGAGGCAGTATACAGAGGTATAAGAAAGCTGTCAGGATAAATGGGAGACCGGTTGATGCTTTATTGGACACAGGTTGTCACCATACAGTCGTAGGAAAAGGAGCTGATGCCGGGGGTGAAGGAGTGCGAAGGGGAGACAGTACTAGTGTCCTGTGTGCATGGAGATGTAAGGTCCTACCCTTTAGCTGAGATATAGATAGAGATAGATGGATATCTGCAAGTCAGAAAGGAAGGGGTAGTTCCAGGACTGCCAGAAACCGTGTTGTTAGGAACTGACCTTCCCCACTTCCACGAGTCCTTAACTGAGCTCACAAAGCAATGTGCTGAGGTAGAATGGCTACAAGAAGCCCCATTCTGCCCTGAATCTATAGCAAGTCCCAGAGACAGGGAAAAGAAAACCCATAGTGAGAAAAGAAGAGGTAGAGAAAACTACACGTATGCCTGCCATACTATGTCCTCATGTATGCTCTCTTCCCCAGACAATTGAAATACTCCTGCTCGGAGCTTTCGAACTGCCCAGAAAGATGACAGCACCTTGCTACAGGCCTGGAAGCAAGTACAGGAAGTTGACCACGACAAGGTAGGCCCTTTTTTTTTTCATAAAAAAAGGACTGCTGTATAGAGCTAGTGGAGGTCCTGGACAAAAATCTGAACTGTTGCTAATCCCGATTGCATTTAGAGAACAGGTGTTACAGTTGGCCCACAGCCAGGCGGGAGAGGTCACTATGGCCAAGAGCTCACGTTAAAGTACCTGTTGGACCGCTTTTATTGGCTAGGAATGTATCAGGAAACCACCAGATTCTGTGCAGCATGTCCCAAGTGTCAGTTGATAAAGAAAGGTACCACTATATCCTTTGAACATCATTGACATTCCCTTCCAGCGGGTGGGTATGGATTTAGTAGGACCCCTAGTACATTCAGCGAGGGGACACCAGTATATTTTGGTTCTGGTAGATTACGCCACCCGCTATCCCGAGGCCATTCCTCTCACCAGCATGACCACAGTGGCAGTAGCACAGGCTATGATATCTTTCTTTTCACAAGTGGGTTTTCCTTTGGAAATCCTAACAGACCAGGGGACTCCTTTCGTGGCTAAACTTATGAAGGAAATCTGTAAACTTCTAGGAGTACACCAAATCAGAACAGCAGTGTACCACCTCCAGACAGACGGTCTGGTGGAGAGGTACAACCGGACGATCAAAACCATCCTTAAGATACTGATAGGAGACAAGGGAAAAGATTGGGATTGAAAGCTGCCTCTGGTGCTCTTTGCCATCAGAACACACAAGCAGAAGTCCACAGGATTCAGTCCTTTTGAATTCCTGTTTGGACGCAAACTTCGCACTTTGCTAGAGATGGCCGCTGAGCAGTGGACTGAAGAGGAGGACGAAGGGAAACCCCTTTTAGGGTATATGCAAACATTGAAGGAAACCTTAGCTACTTTATGGGACACTGTGCATCAGAATATGGATAAAGCCCAAGCTAACCAAAAAGAAGCAATTGGAACAATTGTTGGATCAATACCCAGGACTGAGTTCTGGTAACCCAGGCCGTACCTCTTTAGTGGCTCATGATATTATCACTCAAGAAGGGCAAGTGGTAAACCTGAAACCATATAGGATAACCGAGGCCAGGAGGACAGCTGTAGAACAGGAGGTAGAAGCTATGCTTAAAGCTGACATAATTGAACCTTCTCGCAGTCATTGGCGCTCGCCCATCATGTTAGTGCACAAACCGGATGGAAGTCTTCGCTTTTGCATAGATTTCCGCCAGGTGAATGCTCACTCAAAGTTTGATAACTACCCCATGCCCCATGTGGACGAGTTGATTGAGAGGCTAGGTGAAGCTAGAGTCATGTCCACCATTGATTTGAGTAAAGGATATTGGCAGATTCCTTTAACGAAATCCGCCAACGAAAAGACAGCTTTTTCAACGCCGTCAGGACTATACATGTTCAAGGTGATGCCGTTTGGTCTCCACGGAGCACCAGCAACCTTTCAAAGGCTTATGGATGTCCTGTTACGCGCACACAAGGGATATGCAGTAGCATACTTGAACGACACAGTGGTCTATAGTCCGGATTGGGGAACACACTTAGCTCATCTCAATAACATATTTGATACCCTGAGACAAGCTGGTCATACTCTAAACCCAAAAAAGACCAGCCTTGGAACACACCAGATAGAGTACCTGGGGTACACCATCAGTGAAGGTACGATTTTACCACAACACAACAAACTAGAGTCTATTCAGAATATTCCCAGACCCACTACCAGGAAAGAGGTACGAGCCTTTCTTGGGCTAGTAGGATACTACCGCAGGTTTATCCCCCAGTTTTCTGAGCTAGCTACCCCTCTCACAGACTTACTTAGACACAAGACTACAAGGGCCAAGATTGAGTGGGGAAAGAGACAGGAAGACAGTTTTGGTTCCCTAAAGTCAGTACTATGTAATGCCCCTGTCCTAACCTGTCTGGACTTTAAAAAGTAATTTGTGTTATAAACAGATGCTTCTGATAGAGGATTAGGAGCTGTATTGTCCCAACCAATGCACAGGGTCTCCTACGACCCGTGTTATTCCTGAGTCGGAAATTGTTCCCAAGGGAAACCTGATATGCCACCATGGAGAAAGAATGCCTAGCTATTAAGTGGGCTATGGAGTCATTACAATATTACCTGTTGGGGCGAACTTTCTTTCTGATAACGGACCATGCTCCACTGACTTGGTTAGCTACCAATAAGGATACCAACACCAAAGTACTGAGATGGTTCTTAGCATTGCAGCCCTTTTAATTTCAGACTTTGCATATTCCTGGATGGTTGCAAGGTAACGCGGACTACCTCTCCCGATTCTCTGTATCTGAATGGCCCGATTGTCCATCCCAAGGAGAAAGGCAGTGTAATACGGACATCTCAGAGGACGGGACCTCTGTGCCCTTCAAGATGGCGCCCGGGCCGGAACAGCAGGAAGAGGAGGGTAGCGGGACAGACACGTCGGCCGTCGCAGGACTGACGTCATGCGCCTTAGGAAAAGGGGGCTGGACACCGACACAAGGAGAGAAGGGCGCGAATTCAGAGGAGGAGAGCCGAGTGGAGAACCGTGTGGAGAGCTGAGTGGAGAGCCGAGTGGAGATGGAGACAAGCAGAGAAGCGGCGAAAGGACAGGACCAGTGCCAGTCGGGAGAGTCGTTAGGTGAAAGGACCCAGTGGAGCCCTGGAGAGGAAGAGCCAAAGAGGGAGGTTTCCCAACAAACACTGCCTCTGTATCTGGACGTCCCCAGGAGAAGCAGGACGCTGAGATACCCCACGCTACAGTCCCGGAGGACCGTAGCTTCAGGCAAGTGCCCTTTATTCAATTCTGGAGAAGGTTGGCTGGGAGGGGAGACAAGGGGAGACGGCCTATGTAAGTCGGGCACTATTTAGGACCGCTCCTCCACTTCACATCCCTGTTCCCTCACAGACCGCGGTGATAGCCTATTCAGGTGAAGGGTCAGCACAATATACATATCACAATAAGCATTAGGACTGACCGTGGTTGTTTTGTGTTTCTTTGCTTTCTTCTGGGGACACCAAGCCAACCGGGGAACCACCAAGGAGCTGAAAGGAAGTTACCTGAAGAAAGGAGACCTGTGGAATTGGCTACCTGAACTGTTAATTGTTTTACTTGTGTTCTGGACATCCTTGTGCATTTATACCGTGTCCTTAAGCTAAGACTGTTCCTTAATTTTCTCAATAAATCTACAAAGATGTTACTACATCTTTGTCTCTCATCTAAGCTCTGGGTTTGTACTGAGTGGACTAAGAGTGGAATGATCTCAGGTCCTGGGAGGTCTATTTATCACACAGTGGGAACAAGATAGTGAGCTTAAGACTGTGAAAGAGTTCATTGTCAAAGAATGGCCCCACCGATGCAGGGAACTTCCAGAGGAACTACAGTGCTTCTGGAATGTAAGGGATGAATCATCTCTAGAAGGGGATTTGATGTTGAAGTCTGGAAAAATTGTCCCACCAGAAGGCCTCAGGGTCCAAATATTGAATTTAGCTCTTGAGGGGCATCAGGGGAGGAGCCTTTGTAAGGCCAAACTCCGATCCAGTTATTGGTTTCCCTTTATGGATCACCATATGGAAGAGAAAGTCAGAGACTGTCAGGCATGTAGTCTAAGTGACAAAACTAAGTGTATTAGGCGTGCACCTCTCATGCCAATAGAAGTACCCATGGTTCCGTGGGACAAGTTGGGTATGGACATAGCAGGGCCCCTAGAGGCCATGGGTCCCCAGGGTAAATACCTGATTGTACTTATTGATTATTTCTCACACTGGATTTCGCACAGATTTGTCAGTATTGTCAATGCTAAGACCCTCACCGACTTCTTAACAGGAGTATTCTCTAGGCAGGGTATCTCCAAGACTATCATCACCGCAAATGGTGTCTAATTCGTGTCTGAGGAAATGATAAACATTCTCAAAGATCTTTCCATCGCGCATGTACGCACTCCTTTGTATTGTCCCAAGGCAAACGGCAAAGTTGAAAGGGCTAACAGAATGCTTAAAGAATCCATTCAGTTGGCGGCGACCTCGGGGAAACTTATAGAGAGTCCTTTGAGAGACATGTTATGTCATACCACATTACTCCCAATGCCATAACAGGTATGTCTCCATTTGAAATGTTGAGGGGGAGAAAGGCGGGATCCAAACTTTCTCCCAGTTGGCTTTTTAAGAACAAGATGATCACCTTTGATCTCGAGGAAGTGGGAAGAAGGGTGGAAATCCAACATAAGGCATACAAAGACACTTTTGACCAGAAATGGGGTGCCAAAAGGAAGTCCTGGAAAACAGGGCAGTGGGTACTTGTAAGAAAGCCCCAGGTGGCAATTATCAAAGGTGACAAATTCTATGAACCGAGAAGATAAAGCATTTCAAAAACAATGTAGTGATTTTGAAAAATGGTAAAATGTGGAGCATGGACAGAATAACTGAATGTCCCTTTAAGCTTATTCCCTCTGAGGGAAAGGTGGAGGTATCAGCCAGAACTATGGGTGGTAAAGGGTTAGAGGAAAAAGTTGGTAGACCTGTGCGTCCTCCCAGATTGCAGAAAGATTTTGTAATGACCTAGGTTATTGGTGCTGTTTGGTGCGACCTTGTTCCGCATACCTCTGGTGTATATTATCATACATTTTAAGTACTGTTTTGGTAGATGTGTGGTCATTCTTTGCCCATTATCTTGGGTTGTGTTCCCTGTTCCTTTTCTCTCTTTTCTTATCTTTTGCTCTCTTCCTCCTCGTTCTCTCTCTCTCTCTCTTCTCTTCCCTCGTCTCTTACTCTCTCATCCTCTACCTTCACCCTGTCTTTCTTTGGGGAGGGAGATGTGTTATATCTTCACTTGGTTTCTCCCTTTCTTCCCCCTTTCCTGCTTTAGCCTCTCCCATGGAACCTTCAGTGAGAGGCAATTGAGAATGTTGAGGTGCCCTCAGTCAGAGTTCTGTAACTGGCAAGTTGAAGGCATTTTACTTATGCCAATAAAGAACTTCTTCTTACCTTCTGATGTGCTGCAGATTACTTCAGGCCTGTACTATGGTCTTTCGGTATTCAACCGGTAGCAGGGGAAGGAAGTTATTTAGCATTTTTAACATGCCAAAAGAGGTGCCAGCAACAGTTTGAATTATAGCCTTCATTGTTAGAGTGTCGTCCAACTTGACCCCCAAATTTCTCACAGTACTAACTGGAGCAGTGGGAGGGGACATGTCACGAGGTCACCATTGGTGTCATGATTCGCATGGCGGGCAACCAAAGAAGATAATTGCGGACTTTTCAGGGTTACATTTTAATTGGTTATGCCGTAACCAAGAGAAACCTTCGTCAGACAGATGTTAATCTCGTTGCCTCTAAAATCCGTCCCTTTGTCGCACGTAAACAGCAGTTGAGTATCATCGGCGTAAGATACTATCTTTGCGCCGTACGATTCAGCTAATAGTGCAAGCGGTGCCATATAAATATTAAAAAGAGATGGGTTCAAAATAGATGCCTGTGGAGCCCCCACTTGCATGTGCGGAATGGGGCTGAGTAGGGGAAGGACCAGATTTCCTGCTGCCGATCACTCAAAAAAGAAGCGAACCACTTGAATGCCCCAATCCCCAATGCCACAATCCTGTAGATTCTGCAAGAGCCGGTCGTGGGGCACGGTGTCAAAGGCTGTGGATTGGTCCAGTATTATCAGCACTTCACTTCCCCCTTTATCAGGCTGTGTTCTGATGATTTCCAAAACTTCCAATAAAGCAATTTTGGTACTGAGATGGGATCTGAAACCAGACTGACTCTCATGGAGTATGTGGTTGGCTTCTACGTATTCATTCAATACTTAATTGCCGTATTTTTCAATGGCTTTTGCGAAAAAAGGCAGCAGAGATATAGGCCTATAATTAGAGGCCACTGCTGGGTCAGCAGAAGGTGTCTTCAATAGGGTAATCATTTTGGCCTTTTTCCAGCTACTGGGTACCTTCCCCTTATGTAATGAAGAATTCAAGACCAGATTAACGGCAGGATTTATAATCTCAGCAATGACTAACAATGTTTTTGCTGGACAGGGGTCAGAAGGACAACCAGACTTCAAGGTGTTTATTATTTCCAGGGATTTCTCTAAGGAGATTGGAGGGAACTGGGTAAGAGAGGGTCCGTCCCCAGATCTGGCCAGGCCTAAAAACCTCTCCTCGTCTTCCTTGGCTAAGGATAAAATAGCAAAAGAATTTTGGATCGTACACATTTTATCATGGAAGTAACTCGCAATATGTTGGACCCAGGCCGGCGTGGGGGTGAACAGAGTTCCCACCGCACTATGATAAGAGAAGTCCTTGACAGTTTTAAAGATCCCTTTATTTTTGTGTGCTGCTACCTCAATTTTAGAGGAAAAGAAACCTTTATTTTCTTCGCGAATTTCTTTTCTTCCTTCTTGGGGGGACATAATGCAGGTGGAGTTATGTTAACTTGTTGCTTTCAGGGAGCCCACTTCTTAATCATTGCAAAGTCAGCCAAAGTCCTTAGAGGTGTAGTTCCAGATGGTGCAGCAGGTGCAGATCTTCAAAGTGCAATCCTTGGGGTGCAGATCAGGGTTCCAGCAAGGGCAGCTCTTCTCCTCCTTGTTGTTTCAGGCAGAGATCTGAGTTGCTGGGCAGAGCTCCCATATTTATTCACAGTTCCTGGGAGTCAAGTAGGGGGGCACACCTGACCAATGGCATGCAGGGTGATACACAGGTGTATCACCACTTCCTCGAAAGTCTGGCATATTCCAGACCCAGTAAGCACTATTCTTCCAAAATGGAGAAACTCTCTCCTGGAAAGTAGGATCTGGCTATGCCAACCACTGATGTGGCTAAGGTTCCCTAACACTCCCCTTCCAGCCCCTTCGCTAATCTAATTACTAGGGCTCCTGTCTGTCTTAGGGTGCAGGATGTGGGCATGAGCTTGTACTGCCCTAAACCGTCATTCCCACTTTGAAGACCAGCTTGGTGGCCCAACCCCCATCTTACCTTTTGCTCTGCAACTTGCAGTTCTCCTTCCACCTGAACACCTTTGTCCCCAGTCAGGCTACTTCACACCTCATTAAGGCAGCTTGGCTCAGCCTGGCAGAGGCTGACCAAACAAAGCAGGGCTGCTGGAAGGCTGGATTATGGTTCACAGAAAAGAAAGTTCATTAGCTTATTTTCTGAGATAGCTATAATAAATCTACCAGTGGCAAGTTGATTAATTTATTCTAACTATCATTTTGATACTTTGAGGTACATTTTTAGCTCCTTTCTTTCAATAGATATACTTTAATAGGGTATTCCCATGTTCGCCTATGGAGCCACTGTGCTGCAATGAAGAAAAGAGTTAGAGTCAGTTACCACCAGTATCAATCAAAAAATGGTCCTGCTCAGAACATAAAGGATGACTTTCTCACAATGTTGCTTTGCTACAATGGAGGCAAATGGAGGCGAACGTCTGTAAAGGTGATTACCATACCATGGATAAGGAAAGGAAAGTGTGGCGCTGAAAACAGAAAGAGGAATGGGAGGCACATGCAGTGCTTAATTTGAGCTGGTGGTTGGCGGTGGGGGCCATCAGCACTCAATTTTGAGGACTGGCACTTATTTTTGTTCATGAGAAATTTACAAGTGCAATAGAGGGAAAGCACCCAAAACTGAAAGACAGAGGAAGAAAGCAGGTACCTGCAAGAGATAGATAAATCAGCAGGGAGTGTGTGGAAGTGGAATAAAGAGGCACCAGGTGGATTCAGAACTATGCCACGATTCTGAGAAGAGCTTTTGGCACTGGCATTCATTCTTGTTTTAGCTTATCACTTTGCACAGGGCACTTCCCTCAGGTTAAAAACTTGGTGCCAAATTTGTCAGAGATTTGCGTCGCCCTTGCAGCACGCATAGGATTGCAAGAGTGACGCAACTCATAATTTACATTTTTCATATCACTCAAGGCCCCCTTGCATGGCCTTGCGTGACTTGATAAATCTAGAGTAACGCAACACAGTGCAGAGGCATTCCATGTGTGGAGCATTAGTGATCCCACACATCCACCCATGGATTTTGGTGCATTCCCAAATATACCCTTTCTGGAAGACCTGGTAATGTGTCATAATGTACACCTCCCCAGGTGAGTCTTAATGAGGAGAACTATTTTATTTCTCTTCATTACTTCCTCTCTCTGCACCCATAGAAAGAGGAAAATGCCTCTCAGGACTGTTTTTGTGCAAGAAGGTGTCAGTTCCTGCACAAATATAATCCTGTTTACAGCGCAGGCACTGCTTACAACGCAGACACCCTTACACCACAGTGCAGGTGCGCCTGTGTTGGCACTAGGCAACACATTGTGAGCCAGCACAGGGAAAAGACAGGAACAAGCCAAATATTGTTAGATACAGCACTTTGCTGCCCTTTCCCTATCACACAGCCAAGCAAGGTGGCTTGCTGCCCTGCGCTGCGTGATTTTCTAATACATATGCCCCTCGACTTATAGAGCAAAATGTAGTTTTGCCAACACACGTGAAAAAGTACTTTATAAACAGTTTGACTGCGATAAAAATGAGAACAGAGTGTTGTATTTGGAACTAATAAATTCGAAAAAATACTCAGAACCTCATTGACATAGTGGCGTGGTCGTCGAAAATTTCCTTTTTTTCACAAAGGAGCAACAGACATTAGTTTGATCAGTTTTTCACACTTTAGGTTTACTGATGAAAAGAAACAGCACATTAAAATGTGGATTTAGGGTACTTGCATGAGCCTCGCTTGGTATTTTATTATCCTGAAAGATCAATATGCCGTACCAGCTTTTTATTTACAATGTTTTAATAAGCACCTAGACACAATGTGCAGTACTAAAATAATCAAATCTGCAAAGATACAGAGGCTGTTCCAATTTTACTGCATCTGTGATCAAGCTGACTTATTAAGTGTGCTCTACATGTCAATTAATGTCTGCTTCTATTTGTCTCATTTCAATATCTAAAATTGTGTTGACACTATAATTGTGTGCGAAGGGAAATTGCATTGCCTCAGCAGCTCCTGGCTAGCATGTCATTTTTCCCCTTCTGCGTAATATAGTTCATATGGCTTGCGATGCAAGCGCATGTCGTTTCTCCATCATCTTCAAGTCTTGCCTTCGTTCTCTCCAGATATTGTAATAAAGGTGTCAAATGAGTTTTTTTAATGCAATGGTCTGCGGATGGCTCAACCTGTCCCGCACAGAGGTATATTACTAGAGCAAAAGCAAAATACCACAGACGTGACAGACATGCAAATGGATAGAAACCTTCAGCTTCCGTATTCAAAAAGGAACAGGTAGAGACATTAATAATAGTAACGAGATCTATGGACTTGAGTTACTTGCCCTGGAAAGGCATTCCAAGCGTGGAGCGTGGGTGTTCCCTTGCACGCATTCATGGTCTTTTCTGCATCACAGATTTACTAAAACTAGTGAACCTAGGAATTCATCAAAATGGTATGTCTTCCTAAAGGAGGCGTAATGAGGAAAAATATGTGTATTTCTCCTTATTCTTTCCTCTTTCTATGTGTTCTGCAGCATACAAGGAAAAAGGAAAAAACCTCAGAAGATTGTTTTTGTGCTGGAAGGGTGTCCCTTCCTGCCCAAAAAGAATACTGGCAGCAAGCACCGTGATGCATCGGTGCTTGCATTGGCAGCCAGAAATACACCAGTGCAGTGGGAAAGCAGGAATGCGCCATATCTAAGTAGAAATAGTTTATGACTGCCCTCTCCTTCAGTTGCAGCCCGTGCAGGTAAGAGCGGTAGGGCCGGGTTGCGGGGGAAGAGGGGGGGGGGGATTTGACAAACGACCTAGAGGGAAAATTAAATAAATAATTCATTTTCCCTCGTCGTCGTCATCTGTCAAATCCCCCCACCCGGCCCCCTCGCCTCATCACTCTTACCTGCACAGGCTGTGGCTGACCCCATTTGATGCAGTGCTGCTCAGCAGATTCTCTTGCTGCTTTGTGCCAAATGTTAGTAAATCTACTCCTTAAGGTCAGATTTACTATGGCTTCGAGCTGGCACTAGCACAAAGCAAAGAGGTGCATGCTGTTTAACATCCAATACGAACCGTGTTTTGTGCTGGAAAGGGGCACTTTTGACTGTGCAGAAGCTGCTTAGCAACATTTTGTATCACTTTGCATTAAGGGGGCATTACAGGCGCTTTACTGGGAGGATCAACACAAACACCTATAGTTTTGATGCAAAGACCGATCCACTTAGATAGCCAAATCACACTTATCAACAAAAAGAAAGGTCTTCTTGAATTAGGTGCAAACAAATACAAACACGTTCATGTCTCAAAAAAAGCAATGCATGGAATTATACAGAACACATTCAATTTATGAGATCCTTTTAAATCTGTGTACTGGAAGGGTATGCCTTCAGTGCAAATCCTATTGTCCACAGTGCACAATCACCTCTGAATTATGATGTGGGCTGTGATCATGCAAGGCAATCTATTTGTGGTCAGCACAGGGCATGACACTACCAGCAGGCAAATGTATATATCGTGCATCCCTGTGTTTTCTCAGTAGCACAATGATGGCCAAAATGTTGAATGCTACACTGTGTTGTGTGGATAATTGGTAATTCCTGGCCAGAATGAGTTCATGCAGCAGCAAACCAGTGAAGACAGCCCTAAACTGGATGATAAAGGGTGCACACATTGTAAGCCATTGCGATTACTTCAAAAAAATAACTGTTGAAGAAGAAAAAAACGATGCCCCAGATTTTGTACTTTGTGAATCATGGACAATTGCAATCACCTATATATTATATATTAAAATCGAAAAGTTTGTACACATTTTTCAAAAATTATTTCCTTTTTTATGTAACACTTTTTGGAAGAAAAACATTTATTGTTCAAGTAGTAATTCACATTTGCCACAATCTGATTTTATGTCATGAATTAAATGCACCAACCATAGAAGCAAATTGATTTGTATTTACATATAACGTGAGCAATACCTCTATGGCGAACATCAAAGGTTTGACATTTCAAGTAAAATGTAATTGTGGGTGAAAACTTGCATTTTGGACAGAAAGGTAATAATATATTTTGAGCAGGAAGTGGGTTACCTCTATATTTAGAACATTAGCCAAAAAGTAGGGGGCCCTCCCTGGTCTCCTATGCTGACGACACTCAGCTTGTGATCACTTTATCAAATGACTCTGACCAAAATTTGGCTAAGCTCCTGGATGACATGGTGGCCATCTCGGATTGGATGGTGGCCAGCCACTTCCAGCTAAACGCTAACAAATATGAGATCCTTCTCCTGGGAAGAAACACCCATTTATGGAGCAATCGCGGATGGCCTGCTGCGCTGGGGGCACCTCCATTGCCCAAGGAGATCGTACAAAATCTGGGTGTCTGGGTTGACTGTACTTTGACCTTTCAGGCAAAGACAAAATCAGTGTCTGGAGTCTGCTTCGGGCTGCTATGTGGACTTAAGCCACTGCTCGGATTATTTCCTTTTTTATGTAACACTTTTTGGAAGAAAAACATTTATTGTTCAAGTAGTAATTCACATTTGCCACAATCTGATTTTATGTCATGAATTAAATGCACCAACCATAGAAGCAAATTGATTTGTATTTACATATAACGTGAGCAATACCTCTATGGCGAACATCAAAGGTTTGACATTTCAAGTAAAATGTAATTGTGGGTGAAAACTTGCATTTTGGACAGAAAGGTAATAATATATTTTGAGCAGGAAGTGGGTTACCTCTATATTTAGAACATTAGCCAAAAAGTAGGGGGCCCTCCCTGGTCTCCTATGCTGACGACACTCAGCTTGTGATCACTTTATCAAATGACTCTGACCAAAATTTGGCTAAGCTCCTGGATGACATGGTGGCCATCTCGGATTGGATGGTGGCCAACCACTTCCAGCTAAACGCTAACAAATATGAGATCCTTCTCCTGGGAAGAAACACCCATTTATGGAGCAATCGCGGATGGCCTGCTGCGCTGGGGGCACCTCCATTGCCCAAGGAGATCGTACAAAATCTGGGTGTCTGGGTTGACTGTACTTTGACCTTTCAGGCAAAGACAAAATCAGTGTCTGGAGTCTGCTTCGGGCTGCTATGTGGACTTAAGCCACTGCTCGGATTCTTCGATGCCCAAACTCGACAGATCATTATCCAGTCTACCATATTATCTAGACTGGATTGCTGCAATTATCTGTACTTGGGCACCAACAAAGTAGGGATTCACCCTCTCCAGAGGGCACCAAACACCACAGCTCAGACTCTCTTCGCCCTTCGCGGTACCAACAGAAGCATTCAGAACCTGGAGGCTTTTTGGAAAGCAATAAAGACCTGGCTCCACCCAGGTTAAGTCTTCCACCATAGACTCTTACCTTGTCTGGTCTCTTTGGAATTATAGCTGGGACGCCCTGTTGATAGGGCAGCCACGCGCTCTATAAATCCAGTAACATAACATTACATAATATCTAAATGTTCAGTTTTCAAATCATTGGGACTGGTAAATGTGAGTGCAGTTGCCAGCACAAGCCAAAGCAATCTCTAGAGATCACTCTAGGTGGAGTAAAAAAGTCAAAGGAGTTTGTAAAGATCTTCTTTTGTTGAGGAAAGCACATTGTGAAACACAAATTCCTGTCTTAGATCTCGTGATGTCAAGAATATACCAGGTCAAAAGATAATTGGTTTTAAAATACTTCTTATTATTGTTGTCAAAATATTGTTGTGAGTTATATCATTTCAATGTAGATCCTTTTTTAAGAATATATTTTTTATTTTGATATATTGTATATGTTTTTGAAATGTTTATACTTTTATATAACAATTTCAGGAGTGGGAGATTGAGTTTGAAGGTGAATAGGATAGGGAGTTATTTAAAATGTTTTATTTTTTAAGTTTTTATAAATTGTAATGAATATGATTATTTAATATAATTTAATAAAATTATGTATATTTACATATATATGTATATATATATATTCACTGAAAAAACCATAGGTTTCACACATGTTATAGTTAGCTGGACATTTTATTGATAAAAAACCAATGAAATTCCCCCGTTATAGTTAGTGCAGGCAACTATAACTCACGCGACCGCAATCCTCTGCTGATGCTAATACTGTATTTAGACACTTATTTGCCCATGTCTTCTTCCATTAAATTTTAGCTATACATATATTACAAATATTTTTTTTTCATAAAGACACATATGTCATCAGCAGAAGATTGCGGTCGCGTGAGTTATAGTTGCCTGCACTAACTATAACGGGGGAATTTCATTGGTTTTTTATCAATAAAATGTCCAGCTAACTATAACATGTGTGAAACCTATGGTTTTTTCAGTGAATTTGCAAGGTTTTTTAAATGCTAATTCCTAACTATAACGTTTGTGAAACCTATGGTTTTTTCAGTGAATTTGTACGGTTTTTTAAATGCTAAGTTACTTTACGCCATTCGTGGCGTGCGCGCCCAGTGAACGCAGTTCGTTCCGTGCGCGCACGGTGCGCTTCGAGCACCGTGCGCGCACAGTGAGCACGCGGTGCGCTTCGCGCACCGCGCGCCCGCTTTACGCAGTTAGTGCCGTGCACGCACGGTGGTCACGCGGTGCGCTGTGCGCACCGCGTGCCCACGTTATGCGGGATGGGCCATGTACGCACGATGCGCTTCGCGAACCGTGCGCACATGGGGGACATATTATGCGCATCTTTGTGAAATTTATTCTTTGTTTATTTGTTACGTGTAATAAGCCATGCATAAATGGTGCCCTTCGGGCACTATTTGCACACGGGGTGGGGAGGGTGTGGAAATTTTTTTTTTTAAATTTTTTTTACCGTACGCGTAAGCGGCAATTTTCCGAAAATGGGCTTGGGGGTTGTTTGGGGACCCCTATATCAATGCTGAGTGGTTAGGATCTCAAGAAACTGCCTCTTTAGACATTTTTTGGCATCGTTTTTGCTGCCCAACTCAGAGAGCGAGAGAGAAAATGGCGGCCGCCGCTTCCTGGTTTCGACCGATTCGAATGTTTACTAAGATCTAACGGCCAATCAAAATCACGCTCGTGCACGCCACCGTACGCGTACGGTAAGCGCACCGTAAGCGCACCGTAAGCTGGCTCAGATATATATATTGATTTAAAGGCTATTTTCTCTGAATCTACTGAACAGATTTACACCAAACCTACAAAAGGCACTTCCTTGACCTGAGGACTACCTCTCTGCCAAATTTCAAGTAATTCTGTTCAGCCGTTCGGGCTGTAGCTGTGTCTAAAGGTCCTATGGAAAAATGCATGGGAAAAACGCGTTTTAGGACCCCCCTTTTATCTCAGCCCCCGCTTGACGAATCCCCCCGAGACTTTCAGGGTAGGAGCGGAGCGGAGCGCCCCACCTATTTTGAAAAATTCGCGAGGATTCGTCGACCGGCGCCAAAGTTATTCAAAATAGAATGTTGCGGATTTCCTATGGAAACGTGGTCCTAACTATAACTACCTACTGGCGACCGCCAGTAGGTAATATATATATATGAATATATATATGGTAGACATATATACATTTCTATATGTGTCGATATTGATTTTAATTAAAGGTGTTTTTGTAAATACGTGTATTTATATTGGGATTTATATTGGTATTTTTTTTAACTATGTAATTTAATTTTTCATTTCAGAAATCTTTATTTCGATCACAGATCATAAAAGATGCATAACATTAGTACAAAAATTTTTAAAAACGAATTAAACAACAGTGTGATCCAGTAGTTAAAACAGTGTTAAAAGAGGGTACATAAAATTCAGTCTGTAGCTATCAAGGAGTCTTTTTATACGAGTCTTTTTACTCAACGGCTTCGGGTGTACCACATGGAAGTTAAAAATTTCGAGAGGGCAAAGACTACAGTGGGGGAGAGGTCTGTCTTTAAAACTCTATAAGCAGGTTGAAAGGATCTAAAACCCAAGTTCTTAAGTAGGGGGACTAACCAATATTTCCTGCTCCTCTCATAGCCCTTGCAGAAGAAAACAACGTGAACGTCATTCTCCTTTGGATGTGCGCACACTGGGCAAGTTTCTATGGAGAAGCGGCATGTCCAAGACGCTGTGAACGATGCTAAGGGAAGTGTTCCGTATCTCCATTGTAAGAATAATTTCCTCGTTAGTACAGGAGACATGGCATCTAGAGTACTTTCAAGATGGTAAGAATCTTTTACTTTTAGGAACAAATGGGTCAAAGATCCTTCTCGTGTGGCATCGATAGCTCTGGTGAGCATTAGTTCTTGGTATGCTCTCACAAGAACCTTTTTTGGAGTCTTTAGACAGGCGTTTGTAGGATCCGTCCATAGTTCCGGATAACCAATCTCCTCTAGCATTCCCTTAACATAAATCATCCATGGAATTTGCTTGGCGTTCCGTAGGTGCAGGAATTCCTGTAACTCCTCTCTGTAGTTTGTGAGATCTGGGCTGCACCACAAGCGTCTCCAAAATGTCAAGGGTTTAAGACCTAGCTCCTGAGTTATCGATCGAATTCCCATGTCCAATCTTAGGGGCAGTAGTGGAGTGATCTGCGGTAGGGCAACGATCTGTCTCAGAAATTTATTTTCCGTTGACTGTAGTTTAGACAGATTGGTGTGTCCCCACAGCTCACCCCCGTATGTGACACCCGCGCGGGCTTGAGTTTTGTAAATATGAATGATTGGGGTTAGTGGGCGATAGGAAGATTTGTTCGCCAGACGCATAGTGCCACCCGCCAACTGAGCCAGTTTGATAGTCACTTTAGTCTGGTGTGACGTCCACGTTAGATGTTCGTTTATAGTAATCCCCAAGTATTCGATGTTATGCACACGTTCTAATTGGACTGTGCCTAACCTAGGTGGAGCTCGGTTATGGGTATTAGGATTCAAAATCATAAATTTAGTTTTTTGAGGATTAATTTCCAATCCACGCTCAGAGCAGAACTCTAAAAAACCGTCTAGGATGCGTTGGATCCCCATAGGGGATTTAGACAACAGCAGGGTGTCATCTGCAAACATGATTGCAGGCACCCTGCTGCCGGTCAACTTGGGGGCATCGGTGTTGGCAATCCTGTTCAGGTGGGCAACTACCCCGTTCACAAAGAGGCAAAACAGGGTCGGTGCAAGGACACAACCCTGTCTAACCCCTCTGCGAACGGGGAAACTATCGGTTAACTTGCCATCTTTGCCGCACCTTACGCGGGCGTAGTTGTTATAATGAAGTCTCATCAAGATTGCCAGAATATCACCAGGGACGTTTAGCTCTTCCATGACTCTCCACAGCCGTGCCCTAGGTACCAAATCGAAGGCGGCACGTAAGTCTACAAAAATAGTATACAAAGTACCGCCCTCGATTACGGCTGCTCTCCAGTAAAGGAGATTCAGCCGGAAAATTTGATCTACTGTCGATACACCCTGTCTGAAGCCCGCCTGATAGGGGGACAGGATATCCATCTCCTCTATCCAGGCCAGAAGCCTGTCCAAAATCAGTCTTCCGAAAAGTTTTTGGGGTATGTCGATGAGACTGATAGGACGATAGTTGGCTGGGAGCAGAGGGGAACCCTTTTTGAAAATTGGAACCACCTCTGCTCCCAGCCAAGTATCAGGGACCTCCATTCCCCCCAGAATGGCATTAAATATTAGTGTAAGATATGGGACCCATATCCCTGGTTCCTGTTTGAACAAGTCCCCAGGCACCCCATCGAGTCCCGGGGCTTTTCCCGCAGCTAGACCCTTGATGGCCCCCCTCACCTCTTTTTCAGTAAAGGGAGCTCCCGTATGACTAGATGTCTTTATGCCACCAACTGTATTTTGTTCCCCCCCTTCCTCAGCATAAAACGTCTCAAAGTGGCGCTGCCATATCATGGGCGCTATGTTGGGCTCTATTGCCGAGGATAAATCCTCAGTACCAATTGGCGACTATGCGCCAAAATTTGCGCGAGTCTCTGTTAGTTAGTGTTTTAACAAGGTTTTCCCAATAATCCTGGTCCCATTCCGCCCGCGCATTTTCCAGGAGCCTTTTGTAGGATCTTCTCCTAGCTTGGATTTCTTCCTTGCCATAGCGTCCTTTTATAGCAAGTAACAGATGGGCCTTGGATTCCCTGCAAGTGGCGTTATACCAGGATGTTTTGGACAGGGGGCCTTTCCTTTTCCCTGAGGATGAAAACAGACCCTGCTCTAAGGTGATGATTATGTCTGCATGAATTTGTGCAAGCTTTCCTCTATTGGGATCATCTTGCACCTCCTTTCCAATCTGAAAGGCCCTCTCCAGCAATGGGATGATCCTTGCATATAACTGCGGTATTCTATCTGGACTATTGACCAATTTCTCCCACTTGACTCTCCGCCGATTGTTTTCAAGTAAGAGCCCTGCTTTATCTTTATCCGGTCCGTAGGATGTGTCCTCGCCCCCTGGCAGGGAATAAGTCAATTCCAAAGCGTTATGGTCACTGTCCATTCTTTCAGTGACTTTGAAATCGACTATTAATGGCCACATGAACAATTTGACCAAAATATAGTCCAGTCTGGATTCGCTACCTGTTTTATTATAGGTATACATGCTAGGGATGTCCGATTTGCAGCGGCCATTGCAAGCCCTTAGGCCTTGATTAAGAGTGAGGGCAGTTATCTGCAAGGCCAAGGGAGTCCAGGCCCTAAGTGGTGGGGCCACCGTTTCTGGAACAAACCAACATGAATCTTCCTCATAGGAAGGGCCGTCACGTAGTCCAGAAAGTGGTTCGTACTGTGAATTAAAGTCACCTCCCACCAAGCAGGCAAATTCGCAAGGAATGCCTTCTAGGAACCCGGATAATTCATCTATAGTGCAAGATTCTTTTAGCATAGGAACAGGCCTTGAATATATGTTAATGACTAACAGCTTAGTGGAGTCTGACCACTCGAGTAAGACAGCCAATATGTCATCCGAGACGGTCTCTAGGCAAGTGGCGTGACAACCTAGGTCAGTTGCTACCCAGGTCGTAAGTCCCCCCGACGGCCTGCCCCCTCCCCCCCACTTTGCGGGTTTAGAGAAGGAGGCAAAGCCCGGAAATAATATTTCCTCACGTGCCCAAGTCTCCTGGAAAAGAAGTATATTTTTGGAGCTAATGTACAAGCCCCACTCTATGGAGTCTATTTTATTGGCTAGGCCTGCCACATTCCAAGAGATCACAGTTATATGCGCCGATTGGGTGGTGCCTAGGCCTGCGGAGACAAAGTTATTAGAGTTAAGCTCAGTGGGCGCCATTTGGCTAGTGGGGGAATAATTTGTGATAGAGGTTATATTAATGGGAGACAGGATGAAATCCGTCATGCCTAATACGAGAGCCGGCTTGTGTTCGACTATGTCAATTGCCCTAGTATGTATATCCGGGACTGGGGGTATACTAATCTCCATCCTGGGAGATACTATTAGAGAACTCCCCACTTCATCCACCTGTCAGTCTACCATTTCCAGACTGCTGTATCTATTGTGGGTGGGTAAATAGGCTGGATAATGTGTTCTGTGTGGCCCTGGGATTCCTCTCCTATATCCTCCACCCCCGCCCCTCCTCCGTGTAACAGTTTCCCAACCAGCCTCCCCCCCATAATGGTGGAAATGATGTATAGGTCTTCCCCTATGGTATTGGGGCACATTGCTCTCCCTGGGGCAGTTTTCTCAATCCTCCAGCAACTCTTGATGGTGCCCCCATCTCTGGTCCTCTGAATTATAGAGGCTCGAAGGGTAGAAAAATGAAAGAGGAAGTGATTGAATGTTACTGCCAAAGTCCTCGTCAGAAACCCACGTGCAGATATATGCAACTGTATTCGGGTCTCTAAAGGTGACCAGAATGCAGTCCCCACTAATAGATTTCCTGGTGTAACCCACCCACGTTGCCCTCCTGGCCATGGAGATATCACTGGTTGTTCCTCTCGGAAGGGGTCTATTAATAGAGAGCCAGTTGATAACTTTATTCCTAAGAGAGGTAGTGGATTCGAATGTTGAGGATTTTAATTCCGGGACCCCTACCAGAACTAAGGTGTAGGGTGCTGCTTCTGGGGGGAGGTTTACAGGCTTTTGTCTGCGGTTAGGGTATGGTTTCTCGCCAATAGGTGGCGAATCACCCTTGTTATTGGTTGCGGGTATAGCAGTAGCTTTAAGCGGGGGGTTATTTTTGGAGTGACAGTTACTATAGGCTGGGTTGGAGTTGGGTCCTTGTTATCATTTAAGGGTTGCAAGGTCTTATTTAGTACAACCTGTGGAGTTTTGGGGTTTGTGAGTGGAGGCTTATTATTTGTGGCAATAGGTGGTCCATTACCCTTAGTGGGCTTTGGTCCTAGACCCTCTATTGTAGTTTTAATTCCACTATTGTCAAGTTTCCTTGCGTCAACAAGTTGTACAGTGGCTTTCTCAATGCTAACTAATCTAGCTTCGATTTTAATCAGTCTAGCTTCAAGGGGACTCAATAGGGACCTTAGGAGTGTGCCTATGTCCTCCAGTGTGATATCATCAGAGGTAATATCCACTGGCACGGTATTGGTGGACTGTGGTAATGGAATTGTATTATTAATTCTAGGGGGAGTTGTCATTCCCGACTTCTCTAGCATAGAGACAGAGGTGGCTCCTTTCCCCCCTTTGCCTCTCGGTTGTTTGGATTTGGGGGATTTTGTCCTATTATTTTCTTTGTTTTGGGGCCCCCTCTTCTTTTTTTGTATTGCCCCTTCTCTCACCCCCCTATCTCTATCTGTGTTAGGTTCTATAGCTTTAACTGCCTCAGTGTTCTCGGTTAGTGTTGGTAGGGTAATTTGGGTGCTACGTAGGGCCATTAGGCTCATATCCTCAAGGTCACTTAGCACCTCAATAGTGAACTCTGGATTAGTAGTTGAGGTGCCAGGGAGTGAGCATGATGCTTGATCAATTCTACCACTAGTTGATAGGCAGGATCTAACTTCTGGGGTTCTGGCTTGGGCCATTGGGCCCATTGAAGATCTCCTTACCCAGTCTATTTCTTGGGAGATTCTTCGCTCCAGCACCTCGATTTCCTCGATCAGAAGAGAGCCAGCTTTAGCAAAGTAGGTGTCAATAGGTCCTTTGACAGCTCCGGCCGCGGCTAGGGAAGATGTTTTACTTCTGGTTTCCCTGGTGCTCATTTCGCTGGTGGTTGAGCGGCCTAAATGTGAACATGAAAGAGGAGGGGCCCGGACTGGACTCTGACGTACTCGAACGGCCTCAAACGGCCCGCTCTTTGCCCGGTCTTTGCTCCCGCTCGCTACCGCGCAGCGATAACTCCTATCTTTAATATACAGCTGGGGTAGGGCGGGGGGCGTGGCCGGCAGGGAGAGCGGCCACAGGTGTGACACGCAGGGACTCCTGGGCAATGGAGTCCCTGCTAGGCTGCTCGCAGCCCTGCCGGAGTGCAGATGGTCCAGGAAGTTTCCAGCTCCCCACACGAGCCTCTCAGTAGGTGCAGGCGCAGCGGGACCCGCGCAGCGGGTCCTGCAAGGTGTAGAGTTTTCCGCGAAGAAATCCAGCGACAAAGTCAAGAAGGGTAAGAGCCTCCACACAGTGCTCTGGTCGTCCAAAAGGCAAGGTTTCCCACAGGCTAGTGGATCTTGTGCACTTTTATTCAGCCAGGGGGCGTGGCCGGCAGGGAGAGCGGCCACAGGTGTGACACGCAGGGACTCCTGGGCAATGGAGTCCCTGCTAGGCTGCTCGCAGCCCTGCCGGAGTGCAGATGGTCCAGGAAGTTTCCAGCTCCCCACACGAGCCTCTCAGTAGGTGCAGGCGCAGCGGGACCCGCGCAGCGGGTCCTGCAAGGTGTAGAGTTTTCCGCGAAGAAATCCAGCGACGAAGTCAAGAAGGGTAAGAGCCTCCACACAGTGCTCTGGTCATCCACAAGGCAAGATTTCCCACAGGCTAGTGGATCTTGTGCACTTTTATTCAGCCAGGGGGTGTGGCCGGCAGGGAGAGCGGCCACAGGTGTGGCACGCAGGGACTCCTGGGCAATGGAGTCCCTGCTAGGCTGCTCGCAGCCCTGCCGGAGTGCAGATGGTCCAGGAAGTTTCCAGCTCCCCACACGAGCCTCTCAGTAGGTGCAGGCGCAGCGGGACCCGCGCAGCGGGTCTTGCAAGGTGTAGAGTTTTCCGCGAAGAAATCCACCGACGAAGTCAAGAAGGGTAAGAGCCTCCACACAGTGCTCTGGTCGTCCAAAAGGCAAGGTTTTTGTAACTTAAAAATGATGGGCGACATTTACAAAAAAATGATGCCGCGTGGCACCACAAGTAATTTTGCTGGGCCAAGCAGCGTCATTTTAAAAGCACAGCGATGCGTCGTATTACCAACAAAGCGACACATCCGTGTGCTTTCCCCTGCACTGGTGCACAATTGGCTGCCATGCGCCAACACAGACACCCTTGCTTCATGTTGCAAGGTGCCTGCATTGCGGGGATGGTTGTTTTTTTTCAGGAAGGGACACCTTACTGCACAAAAACAATTATTGATGGCATTTCCCTCTTTCTATGTGTACAGCAGAATGCAGCAAGCATTGAAAGAGAAAACAACCAGCAGAAATAAAAGTATTTCTCCTCGTTGCGCTACAGCAATGCCTACCCTTGGGTGGCATTGGGGTCTGACTTGATTTGTTCAGTATATTTGTAGAGCGCTCAAATTCCCGACGGCGTCTTGGCACTAGAGTCGGTCGATCTGAGCGGTGCTTGCGGGGTATAAAAGATGGATCAGTTGTTAAAGAGCCAGGTTTTTAGCGCTTTTCTAAAGGACAGAAGCGATGAGCTGCTCTTTATTGAGACTGGAAGTAGGTTCCAGGTCTTAACTGTCCCTAACAGGAAGCATCTTCCTCCCAAGCGGGCCTTCTTAAACTTAGGTGTTTGCAAAAGTTTCGTATGAGCGGATCTTAGACTTCTGGACAGCACATACCATTTCAGGTGCGTCCTCAAAAATTGCGGCCCTGTGCCATGTAGAGCTTTGAAGGCCAGACATTAGAATTTAAACGTAATCCTTTTGTCCACCAGGAGCCAGTAGAGGGCTCTTAATCCATGGGAGACTGACTTGAACCTTGGAATATCTAGTACTATTCTAGCTGCCAAGGTCTGCAACGCTGCAGTCTTAGTAGTTTTTGTGATTGGATCCCTATGTATAGGGCATTACCATAATCCAATATGCAGAGGGCCAATGCTGTAACCAGTGTTTTTAGTGCATCGGGAGAGATGAATGGACTGATTTTTTCTGATCATTTTTAGAATGAACCAGATGGTAGAGGAGAGCTTATTGATCTGACTATCGAATGTTAGTTTATCATCAAAGATGACTCCAAGGGTTTTGAATTGAGCACTAGGATTGGACAGTCGCCCAGATTGGCAGGCCACCATCTGGGTGACCAGAAAGATGAGTCTGAGCCCAGCAGCAAGACTTCAATTTTTCTGCCATTCAGTTTCAGGCAGTTGGACTGCATCCATTGGTTGGCCTGCGACATACAGCCGCTGAAACGTCGGCGGTCTCCTCCACGTTGCTTGAGACTGACACCACCAACTGGGTGTCGTCTGCATAGGAGACAGCCGAAAACCCACATTGCCTAAAACTGCCAAAATTTTGTAAACCTCGGAATGTGTCAGGTTCCATGGATGTTGCTTGGGAATACCCACGCAGAGTAAAGCGTAAAAGGGGCTCATATTTACAAGCCCATGTAAAGTTATGCAGAGTGACTTCACATGGCCTTGTAAATGTGGGCAGGCACACGCACCGCCGGTGCATCAAAAAAGTGGCTCACTGGCAGCACAATTAACTTGAAAATTAGGCCTGATTAGTTTAGCCTTTTCCAGTGTGATTTTTTAAATTAATTATATTTGTTAAGTTGAAAGTTATATTATTTTTTCAATTTTTAGATAGTAGCCTCAAATTTGTTTAGCTGTATTTATGTACCATACTCTTTTTACTTTTACATCTATTATTTTTTTGTGGGAATGGTTAATTTTGAAATCTAAAAGTACAGCACTTACCCTCTGGTTCTTATGTTTGAAGTGGGATTAGTAAATCTGACTCCCCTGTCCCCCCAAAAAGTTTTAAACTTTCCCTTATGTGGTTAGGTTTAGAGTTGGATTAGTAAATCTGACCCCTTCCCCAAGGTCCAACACTTTCCCCAATATGGTTTTGTTTGGAGCTGGAATACTTGTCTGTATTCCCCAAAAAGCCAAGGCTTTCTACAATGTGGTGAAGTTTGGAGTTGTAACAGGCATTCTACCCCACCATAAAGTCCTAACTTTACTCTTGTCTCTCATAAATTGCGCACTTGCACAAACCCCGAAACATCTCCCCGTGGCTTTTCCCCTAACTCCTTTTTTGTTTGGTTTTTCCATTGTCCACGTCTCTAACCCACTTACTTTCCTTTTCCACTTGATACTGAATCAATGTTGCATTTTCTTTGTTCCATCCCATATTATGTTTGCACTGAACATGTCAGCCTTGAAAAAGCCCTCTGCCTGTTGGCCATTGGGCAAAACATGTGTCAGCTGCACTTCTTTAGAAGTATATTTCTTGATTAGAAATTAAAACAATGCATGATGCTCTGAAATGAAGTTTGGATCTTGGGAATTATTTTCCGGAACATTATTATTGATCAATAGACACAGACCCCCTCCCAAGCCTAATTTTTCCTCAAAACCAGCATTAGTTTGTATTCAATTTTGTACATGAAAATGTTATAGCCATTTATTGTATTTATAATGTGTTTGTTTATTAATATAACTTTCATAAGGGGTGTGGCTAACTGCCTGAGATGGTGGACGTGCTTTGAGCCCAATCCGCACCCTTCCCCCATTTATCCTTCATTATCGGTGCAACTATATCACCCTATAATCCATCCGCAGCTGCGGACATCGCCCTGCGCTGCTGCATCAGGTGGCGTGATAGCCCGAGCCCTCGTCCTGTCGACATCGCTGTGGCCGCAGGTGCAGCCTTGCCTGGCGTGAATGCTGGGGCCTTCCTGCAGCTTGCCTTCCCACCATCGCCGGGAGTGGCGGTCCTGCTGCAGATGCAGGGGAGCAGATCCATTGACTTTGAGCCCGGAGCCAATCTGCTGACTGGTCTTGCCTCCCTATGCCGGGCCAGGCCCCTTAAAGGCCTGCTGTGTGGGAGACATGGCATGACCCTTGCCAACACACCCTGTATGCTCTCACCTTGTGTGGTGCCCCACTCTCCTGTGCCCGTGGGCTGGCCTGGGGCTGCCGACCCCTGTCATCGGGTTAGCCTGCTGAGGGGTGTTGTCTATCCCCCCATGGCCTTCTGAGCTGGGCCCCCTCCTGGCTTCTGAAGGTGAGCCCGGCACTGTGCTGCTTCGCCTGCGGGCATGTAGAACTGGGGTGGGGATCTTTCTGGCCTAGGCACCCCCCTACGCAGCAATATCAGATGCCAGCGGTGAGCCCTCAGAGCGGTGACTTTATGGGTGACCCTTGATTGCGCAGCCCATGGCCCGCTCTGACTGCCAGCTGTTGGCACACTATCGTGAGTTGGGATAGCATGAGGATCATGTCAGGACCGGGCTGTCTCTCTCTCTCCATGGGCATGGTTGGCAGGTTGCTTTGTGGCCCAGTAAACACACTGGCTTAGCCTATTGGCCCCGTGGGACAAGGAGGTGGCATGGGGACCTTGTTGGGTCCAGGCTGGCCTCCCCTGTCCTCACTCTTTGACCTGGCCAGGGGCATAGGGACCAATCAGACCTAGGTCCCCCACACATGACATGATGGCACCTACAAATTAGGGGCACGCACAACCATACCCCTGCATACTGCTTCACCACTATGCCACGGGGCGCTTCTGTGGACTGTTGCAGACTTGTACTGGTGCTGAGCAGGCGTTATCCCACTCTACTGCGAAAGTATCAAGCGCACTACTGGAACTTGCCTGGACCTGGCCTCCTGCTCACTTCCTGGCTGCTCTTGTTCTTGAGCGGACACTCTTCCTACAGCCCACATTTTCTCTTCATCACTGCCCTGGTGCTGCCTATCCTTTAGGTCTCTGGAAGGTGGGGGTTCACCAACTTCCTCAGCATGACGGGTCATCCCAGGGGTCAGATCGGACCTAGCTTGCTCCTCTCCTCGCTTTAGCTAACTGTACACCACTTCATATTGAAGGAATATGGGTGTGGAGTGCAGCTCTTGCGGTGGGCTCTCTCTCCTTGCTCATGAACTAGCCGCTATTGGCTGTATTATTGGTCCCCTCTCATACCTGGACCTTACCATCCGCTGCCTTGCACATCTCTCAGTGTCCACCAGCTCCCCCACCGGATGTACCGGATGGTCTAACGCTGTATAGGTGCTTTCAATCAGCTTACATAGCCCCTTAACTTGGTGGTAGATTCATACTTTACGACTCATTACAACCTCTATGGGCATGCACCAGCATCTTTTCCATGTCCACTGCCCAGCAGTTTTGTCATGAACCGCCTTCGCTCCACTACCCCGCAGTCGGTCACACAACAAGAGGCTCGAGATGGGGCATCTTCGAAGGGGGATGGGCCTCCAGAGTCTCAAGATTTTGTTCTCTCATCCAAAGTCGAATCGGTCCTTACAGTCATGGAAACAATGGAATAGCTTTGGCCTAGACACGCACCTCGCTGTAGACAAAAATAGATAAAGCGGTATCAGACTTTATGCTCCTGAAAGCCTATCACCAAAAACTTACTGATAGGGTCCGTGAGACTGAACTTCCACTCACTGACATGCAACCCATGTCTCGCAGCCACACCGCCCCCCTGCAAGATCTGCTAGACTGGGTTTGCACTCTTGAGGACAAGCTGAACAACACTGAGGGTTGCTCGTGCTGTGACAGCGTGCAAGTGGTCAGCCTTCCAGAGGGCTCGGAGGGCCTGGATTCAGTCGACTATACCAAGTGCAGGTTGAATGAGCTGCATCCACCGGGTATTCTGTCTCCCATAATTGTGGTGGAGTGTGCACATAGGGTGTCTACTCGGAAGCCCCCTCCTGGAGCCAACCCGTGTCCATTTCTGTTCCAGCTATTGAACTTCAGAGATAGAGACACAATATTGAGAGAGGTAAAAAAAAAATGCAGGGACTCACTGTCCAGAACACATCAGTCTTGTTTTTTCCAGACTACACTGTTCAAGTGCAAAAGTGTTGTGGCTCCTTCAGAGTTGTGAAGCGCCAATTTCGCGACCTCAACATGTGATACTCCTTACTATTTCCAGCCCGCCTGCAAGTGGTTAAGGATGGATCCACTTGCTTCTTCCATTCACCCTCAGATGCTTGGGATTGGTTGGAGGAGACAGGCTTTGCCACTAGGTCTAGATCTACTGATGGCCCTCTGGCACACCGGCATGTCAGACATGGTCATCGCAGGGGCACAGAGGGTGGACCACTCTGTCGTACCCCATTGAGCAACACTTCGGACCCAGAGCAGATCCTATCCGAGCACCAGGTGGAGCTCTATGCAGCTTCAGCGATTCGTGGCATGAAGTCTGCCTCTGCATTAGTAATGTCACCACCCAAGTCACAATGTATGATGGGTGTGAGAGGCTATATGGCGCTACAAACAAGATTGCACACAATTAGTTAAAGAATCAGATATAGAAATGAAAATTCGACAGCGGTGCTATCAATATAGGGAACACCACCCAAAATCCTTACAGGCTCAATCATAGATTGATATAACATTCAATGTTATTGATGCAAACGCTTAAGAAAAATTATACACATTAGAAACAATTATCCAATATGGACTTCAGTTCTTCTTGTTTATTCATAGAGGATTCTTCTACTCCCAATGCGTTTCGTCGTTTGAGGGGTATAACCCATACGACTTCCTCAGGGCTGGAAGCAACATAAATATCAATTGTAACGGATTGTAATAATAATGGGCAACATACAAAAACATGCCCCAAAATTGTGTACCGGTGCAGAGGAATCACAGGTGCATACAGGTGCTTCATATGTATACACAAATGTGAAAGTTATAGATATAGCAACTTATACAATAATCTCAGAACCTAATAGACACATTGTGAGAACCAAAATTACAATTATGTTTTTGTGACAACATGATTTATAGCTAATAGTTGATTCATTCACCAACCCTAGTGAATTACATGCTTTGTGCAGCTAATACACAATGATAAAAATAAATCTGTACCTCTATTTCTGTAGTATTGAGAACCTGTAATAGTACAAATTATACTAAATTAGTGAACTGCTAACTACGTCACACTTGAGGCAAGATGAACCAGAGCACTTGTAAAATATTCATAGTGGTAACGATACCTTCCAAACTCTTGTATAGCCGCTAATAATATCCTCCAATATCAGAATCGTACGTAGTCTTTATGACACAGCCAAAATATTTATGGCCCCAAAACGAAATGTCCTACAAAACATTATATAACATGGTGTTACCACTCGACTGATCAAAAACTCTAGTATACACAGCGAAAAGGACTTCACATCTCAGACGCTTACCCTATTGACGGCAATGCCGCGTCGGATATCAGTTCACTGACAAACGAGTACGTTTCGTCAAATCATATCCACAGTGCGTAGAATCTAAGAATAAAGTAATTTTGTGGTTACTGCAATCCCTACACCACTCCATACTTAAAACCAATTGAACTCAACGGACAACCGCCCTGACCCGACTCACCTCACAAGCGTTGTAGAAACCCGAGTGCAGGTAGCAAGTACTCCCAACATGCAATTGTTTCCATATACATAGAAAAGGGGGAATGAAAATAAAAGAAGTCACTGGCGCCAAGCCGATAATTTTAAGCGCCATGTTTGAATATCTTTCAACAATATATCTATTTAAATAAACTCAAGTTCCTAACAGTTATTGCCGCGCATCAATCGTATGTATCTCATACAGTGAAAACAAATCCAGACACCAGTTTTAAATTCGAAATTGTACTCATATACAACTAATTGTCTCGGGCAAGAGTAAAAGCCCATGTAATGATAATAAATGCTATTACCCAATGCCGCTCCCATGTAAGTACATAGGTAGCATAAAAAAGTGCCTATCTCTACAATGTTATTTATAGGCACCACGCAAACATAAAAATACACTATATATGACTTCCTGGATTTGTTTTCACTGTATGAGATACATACGATTGATGCGCGGCAATAACTGTTAGGAACTTGAGTTTATTTAAATAGATACATTGTTGAAAGATATTCAAACATGGGGCTTAAAATTATCGTCTTGGCGCCAGTGACTTCTTTTATTTTCATTTCCCCTTTTCTATGTATACGGAAACAATTGCATGTTGGGAGTACTTGCTACCTGCACTCGGGTTTCTACAACGCTTGTGAGGTGAGTCGGGTCAGGGCGGTTGTCCGTTGAGTTCAATTGGTTTTAAGTACGGAGTGGTGTAGGGATTGCAGTAACCACAAAATTACTTTGTTCTTAGATTCTACTCACTGTGGATACGATTTGACGAAACGTACTCGTTTGTCAGTGAACTGATATCCGACGCGGCATTGCCGCCAATAGGGTAAGCGTCTGAGCTGTGAAGTCCTTTTCGCTGTGTATACTAGCGTTTTTGATCAGTCGAGTGGTAACACCATGTTATATAATGTTTTGTAGGACATTTCGATTTGGGGCCATAAATAGTTTGGCTGTGTCATAAAGACTACGTACGATTCTGATATTGGAGGATATTAATAGCGGCTATACAAGAGTTTGGAAGGTATCGTTACCACTATGAATATTTTACTAGTGCTCTGGTTCATCTTGCCTCAAGTGTGACGCAGTTAGCAGTTCACTAATTTAGTATAATTTGTACTATTACAGGTTCTCAATACTACAGAAATAGAGGTACAGATTTATTTTTATCATTTTGTATTAGCTGCACAAAGCATGTAATTCACTAGGGTTGGTGAATGAATCAACTATTAGCTATAAATCATGTTGTCACAAAAACATAATTGTAATTTTGGTTCTCACAATGTGTCTATTAGGTTCTGAGATTATTGTATAAGTTGCTATATCTATAACTTTCACATTTGTGTATACCTATGAAGCACCTGTATGCACCTGTGATTCCTCTGCACCGGTACACAATTTTGGGGCATGTTTTTGTATGTTGCCCATTATTATTACAATCCGTTACAATTGATATTTATGTTGCTTCCAGCCCTGAGGAAGTCGTATGGGTTATACCCCTCAAACGACGAAACGCGTTGGGAGTGGAAGAATCCTCTATGAATAAACAAGAAGAACTGAAGTCCATATTGGATAATTGTTTCCAATGTGTATAATTTTTCTTAAGTGTGTGCATCAATAACATTGAATGTCACCACCCAAGTCACCTGCAAAAACAACAGTTGATGGACAGAATGCAGAATAATGACATACATTCACCCCAGTACAGAGATCTGGGCCTAAATCCATCATTTTTTGCTCACCATGCCATTCCAGTTTGAACCCAGCCATATGCAAATCAGTCTTGATCATGTGCCTCATGGGAACAGTCCAGCCCGAACTGCCAATCCAGGTCCTCCGTGGACTGGAAACAAGCATCCTAGGACCAGTTTCAGGGTCACCCAGCAAGGATGATTCTTTGTCAGTGTGGTCTAGGGACCCGAGATCCTCCCGTCCCCCTTTCATCACTCCCCAAACCTCTGCCGCCATAATCTGAACATTGTGAATATACTGCATATCGTTGGTCAGGCCGACTTGTATCCTATCATGCTTTGCTTTTTTTTCAGCTTAAGCTCACTCACCTTTCCCATGCATTTGGGTACAGAAGGGAGAGCTCTATGTTCTGGGCTGGGCCAGGTTTGACTGTGCCCTGGGGCCCGGTCATGCAGTGAATGGGGCTGCAATGTCTTATTCATGTACAATATATTTTCCTTTCTTCCGTACTCAGCTACCGGGAGATTGACACCAAGTAATAGCTTCACACACTATCGCCCCATCGATCACTAGCTAGTTTGCGCATTAGTTGCCATTGTTAGGCATCCCTGTTTTGACCAACTCCATTGCGAGTTGGCTCTCATGAGGTTACACAACACATAAACAAGTTCTTTAGTTCCCCCTTACACCCTTTGTTACCCCTGGTGGGGTCCGGCCCAGCCACCTGCTCTCCCCTCCTGACTGAGCTCAGACACTACTATTGTCCCCAATGGCCCACATTAATGTTGCTAGCTGGAACGTGAGGGGATACATTCCTCCTTGCATAGATACTCCATCTATTCTTATCTACAGCGCAGATCACTGGCATTGCCTTGCTCCAGATAACCCACCTGACTTATCATGAGGCGGATCGGCTATGCCGCTGCTGGTGGTGTCAGGTGTACTGCACTGCTTTCCCCTCCCAGATGAGGCGCACGTTGATATGGGTGAAGGCGGGGATCGCTTTTGAGGTGTAGAAGGTTGAGGCCGATGCGAAGGGCACATATGTGTTTCTCAAAGGTAGCCTTAATGGCCAACCCCTCCTTATTGACTCGGATTATGGCTCCAACGTAGACCAGAACGCCTTCCTTTTTAGACTTTCTAGAGTGTTAGCCGCTGGAGCGTCTTGCCCTGGCTTATAGGGGGTGACTTCAATTCCATCCTTGACGTCCACACTGGATTGCTCTTTCCCTCCCCTTACGCATACCACTGCGACATCCAATGCACAAGCTCTGTGTATTTACCTCAGTCATTGGTCCCTAATAGATGCATGGCGCTCTCGTAACCCCGACGTCTGCATATACTCCTTCTATTCACCTGTCCATTACCTCCATGTGTGACTAGATTATATATTAGCTTCTTCTTCCCTCCTCCCCTTGATTCAGGACTCTGAATACCTAGACTGTACACATTCTGATCATAATCCTCAGCTTTTGAGGCTTATTTGGGATGTGGGACCTCCTCCAATCCCTACTTGGCAACTACAACCGGCTGCACTGGAAGACCAAGCATTCTGTGGGTCTCTGGGTGCAGCAATCTCAGTCTACTTTGCCCTCAACGTCAGGTCCACAGGTTCATCATCACTGGAATGGGAGGCCTTCACGGTCACGATTAGATGGCACTGCCTATGCATTACATGGAACATCCATAAACTGCTAGATGTCTCTCTTAGTGGCATCGAACGCAAACTTTTCCGGTACAACACTTCCTTGGACACACAACCTGAGGCTAATACCAGCTTAAATACGCTGCGTGGTGAACATGCTGGACTTTTGAACAGGCTGCATTGCCATAATTACTTGGCCCACTCTGCACGCACGCATGCTATGTACGACAGGACAGGTAAATTGCATTCTTACCTGCTGCGCCAGGTATACCTGCATCGTCTAATCCATGCCATGCCTTATGACTTGGGCCGCATGCATTACACGCAGCTCGACATCCACATGGCCATGACCAGACACTATTCAACACTTTACAAATCCACTAGCCACAGGGATCTTCAGTAGGTCAGTGCCTTCCTGGGTTTGATAGATCTGCCTTCGATATCCCTCGATCAATACATGGCGGTGGACTCCCCCATCACTATTGATGAGGTGCTTGAAGCCTTAACTTAACTACACTGGCATCTTGGAAGACGCCGGGCCCTGAGGAGCTCCCAGCAGAGATTTTTAAGATGCACTGATCCCGCACTTGCACACCTCTATGCTAGAAAACTCCCTACTGCCAACCTCACTACGCACGGCGAGTTTAGTTTCCTTACTAAACCTGGCAAGGATCCTAGAGGCCTAGGTTCCTACAGACCTTTAGCCATTCTAAACACTGACTATAACATTTTGGTGAAAATACTTGCTAATTGACTTGCGCCCCTCATCCCTGCCTTGGTCCATCCGGACCAGAAAAGGTTTGTTCCTGCTCTTAGCACTTCCCTCAACCCTCGTCGCTTCTTCAGGGTCGCGATGTATACGCCGCTTTGCTGGCCACACTCAGGGTGTCTGGATTCAACCCTCAAGAAGGCCTTTGATTCCTTTGAGTGGGACTATCTTTTTAAAGTATTATCCAAATCTAGTTTCGGAGCTGCCTACATCGGTATGATTAGGCTGCTTAATGCTCGTCCCACCATTCATGTTAAAATGGGTCCTTATATATCTGATCCCATTGCAGTAGGTCGCGGGACTAGGCAGGGTTGTCCCTTGTATCCTCTTTTCTCCCTGGCAATGGTGCCACTCGTGGAATGCGCCTGCACCCAAGTCAATATTGGCATACCCCTAGGCGATGGAAGACACATGATCTCAGTGTATGCGGATGATCCTGATGTACATGAGAGAGGTTCACTCTATTCCATCCTCATTGGCTCATACTCTGTTGTTGTTTGCCGATCTGTCGGGGTTAAGTGTCAATGTGTCAAAGTCCACTCTATACCCCTTTTTGGGATCCACTCGGAACCCTAAGTATATCCATAACAGGAACCAAGTAATGTGGTGTGCTGACTCCTTCTGAAATATTGGCATTTGCATTTATCGGCGAGACCCTGACCTCTTTGACGGAAACATAGGTAGAGCAATGACTGCAATTCCTGCCCAGCTCACATTTTGGGGTACCCTTCCACTATCTGTTACTAGTATGATTGCCTTCACCAAAATGGTGATCCTTCCCCGGCTCCTCTATTTTTTCACGAACCTGCCCCTCTTTAATGCCCCCCACCCTTCTTCAAGGAAGAAGAGTGAACAGTTGGTGATTTCATTTGGGTTACCTCTTGTCACTGTGTTTCCATTAAAGCATGTTATCTATCTACAGACCATGGAGGCCTGACCGCCAGTAACCTAGAGCATTACTACCTAGCTGCACAGCTACAATGGATTGCCAGATGCTGGGCCACTTGCCAGCTCACTGACACATCCACTCTGCATCAACCCCTATCGCATCACTCCCTACTTCATTTGTTCCATTCTTGCTCAAGACCCAAGATCGTAGACTACCTATTGCTAGCACTAGCACTAACACTCAAATGCTTCTGCAGAAGCATTTTTATCACCTGCACAACAATACCATATGTTCCCGATATTCCTCCTGAGAGGACACTCAGGAGGCTGGAGGTCACCGTGGTGCCCGAGCTTCACAACGGGGAGATGGCTGACATTCATAACATTGGCAATCTTTTCCTTGACTGCACCATCATCCCATACTCCACGCTTGTCTCTGAGGAGGTCCTTCACCTGGGCCGCTTTCTATTACACCATTCCCTTATAGCAGCCCTCATGGTTCGCTGAAGCGACTTGACCATAGAGCTTCCCACAAATCTCAGGACCTACACATGATGGGTACCAGGGGGTCACTTGACGCAGTAGTTCGCTGCCTCCCTTAGGCAACACACTGCAAATACGTTATACCCATTGAAGCTTCACTGGGCGGGGGACTTGGAACATCCTTTCACACTGAGTGGGCAGCAGCCCTGGACAGCCCCACACGAACACCTCGCAGATCAGCAGTTCTGCCAAATCCAATTCTTTATACTGCAAAGAGCGTACCTTACTCCAGCTAAAATTAATGAGTACTTCCATCGCACAGACACTTCCTTTCCCAGGTGACATTTGGTTGATGCGTACCTCTTGCACATGCTGTGGCGCTGACCTACTCCTAGTGAGTACTGGAGCACAATAACCAACGTCCTTGCTTGCTGCACCGAGTGTGATATTCCCTTTCACTGGGAAACCTACATTTTGCATCTCTTTTAGGAGAGGTAAAAGATATAAGGTTACATCTCAATCCTGGATTTGGGTTTGGCAACCGCTAAGCGTCTGTTCACTAGGAGATGGAAATCTCCTCCATCCCCTCACGCTAGGGTGTGGTGTGGCTCTTTACTGACATGGGATAAAACGAAGAGCATTGCCCTGCATGGAGAAGATTTGCTGGGCCTTCGCAAACTCCCACTATCCGCCAGCTGGGACGCAATATTAGCAGACCTACAGAGGAACAATGCCATGGATTCAGTGGTTTCACCCATTGTGGAGAAGCCAGCCATTGTGGCGACATGAACCGGGGGTGTTCATCCGTCCCTACAGAGTCAGGGTGAACCGTCATTAAAGATTTGCCCTTCAACCAGTTGGCAATTGCACACTTAGCACACGTGGCATTTATATGCTAAAGATGGATGGTGTGCATGCGGGGGGTTATGAGAGGGGGGAGCCTCTGCGGCATATCACTTACAGTTAACCCTACTTTTTGCTTTCTTTGTCCTCATTTTGTTGTACCCCATTCCTCTGTTTAGTATTTGTTAAATAATAACCACGCACTGTATGCATACACAGGTGATGTACAGAGGTATATATACTCGTGTTGGCACCTGCAACTCACTATAATGCACGTTTGTTATTCTCGCTTGCAGTATTTGAATTGCAATTCCCTACAGATTTGAATCACCCCTCATTCCAAGGGCCATTCAGAGTGTTCTTCTGCATATGTCACTGTTATTCTTTGCTGATTTATGTGAAAAACCAATCAACAGATTTGCACACAAAAATTATATTATTTTCATAAAGCATAATTTGTTATGTTTTATCATAACATATACATTTTTAGACTTTTATTATAATATATAACATTTTTTACAGGGGCATTATATTTAAACATTTAAGAAACATTTCTTTGGAACTCATTTTTTATTTCCAAGCACAAATTATTTTATTACTTTGAAATATTTACAATTCAAAATATGATAAAGGTTTTTATTTGTGGTTAATCAATGTGTTATAACATTTCGTACAGTAATTTTTAACAAAGATTTTTTTACATTTCATTCATTATTTAAACATAATATATGAAAAAGTAATGAACAAGTGTTTTTCTACTTTCATTTCTCAACATCTCTTTTAAAATCTCACATTTTTACTGTGCATATTTATCAAGATTTACAATAGGTTCTTTTTCATTTTTATATTTCTAAGCAAAAATGTTTTTAGTTGCTTCAAAATGTTTATAGTTACAATTACAAATATGATCTAGTTGTGGTGTATATATTTGTAATTAATGCTGTACAGTAATTTGTAACAAACATGTTTGTTTACATTATGTACATTTCTTAAACGTTATAATATATCAAAATGTAAAGAAAAATGTTTTCATACTTTTCTCTGCATTTTTAATGTACGTTTATGTATAAAACATTTTTCAGTTATGACTTCTATTTTATTCTGGTATGATCGATTTTGTAGTGTTTCTTTATTTTTGTGGTCTGTTCAAGGAGTTTCCAGGTGCTGTTGCAGATCAAGGAATACTATTTTAAGTTTGTTTTGTACATTTTTAATGGTCAGGGGAGGTGTTTAGATTTTGTTCAACTACTCTTTGTAATGGGATATTGTATTAGTGTATTTTAGTGTTGTTTGTTCTAGTTTACTGAATTGTTAAGGGCCTTCCTTTTTGTGAAATGTAATGATTATTTGTATGTATATGTGTGTTCTATGCATTTTAAATGGATGGTAATTATATTTTTACTGTGCTTTGTTGTATAGAAGGGTAGTAAGCGTCTTTTGGTGGGCTTAAGTGTTTTTTCCCCTTTGGGACTTTATTTTTAACCTGAATGTGTTTCATTGTTTTTCACAGAAATAATGTTGGTTATTATTTAACAAAATTATTTTGTACTTTTCCGTTTAATTTTCTGGTTTCCTCAAACTACTGCAGGACCGCCGACAACCTGTCGGGCAGTCCCATCTATGATAGGATGGAAGGCGCCATCTAGTCAGGCCCTAAGTTCTTTTTAAAGCTATATTTTGGGATTGCATTTTTAGCATCATCATTCTGGCTGACCAGTACTTCAGCTATGAAATTGTAATCATTAACTTATTGTATTTAATTATGTTATATTTTCTTTTACCTTAAACTTATATCTTTATTTATTGTGTATGTATATATATATATATTTTTTTTGCCGCAAACCGAACTAGCAGCCTGTTTGGGTATGTGCACTGCAAAGAAAGAACATATCCAAATTGCTTTAGTTAATGTAATTTATTGTCATTTTCGCCAAAATAACCCAACGCGTTCCGTGTAGAGCATTCCTAGATCATGTATGTGCTATTTTATGCAGTGAATATATTTTCATTGGTGTTAGAAAAGTGCTAGTTTATGTAGAAACATGTGGATTTTTTAAAACTGTTTATTTTTAAATATTTGATTTAGTACATTTTAATCTGCAATCAGAATTATTGTCTTTTGAAATATTGTTTTTATTCAGATTGGTGCTTTAAATCTGCTTTAATGGCATGTAGAAATGAATAATACTAAAGTCTGAATGTTCAAGTTTTATAGAGGTTAAATGTTATTATTGTTTAGTGTGCTTTTTTAAAGTAGAATTCTTGATGTTGAGTCTCAATATGATAAGTCTGGGTATTAGTAAAGAATATTACTTTGAATGCTAGACATCAATTTGTTAAGTCTGTCTAGAGTTTTTTTTAGTATGAATTGGGATATGAAATATTCCATATGTAACTCCTGGTAGTTTGTTCTTTTTCAAAAATGTATAGAAGCTGGTATATCATTAGGTGGCTTCTTTCAAGTGTTCCTTGGAATGAATTGTGCCACTCTTCCACAGCATTGTTCATCTTTTCTTTTCGGGACACGGTACTGTCATAGACATTCCATCAAGGATTGTGATACTTGGGTTGGTAAATGTCGCTTTATCGGTGCAGGTGACCAACCCAAGTAGCCTCAAAATAATCCATTAGTGGAGCTAGTTTTATTTCCTGTTGTTGGTAATAAGAAAATCCAATTAGCATGGCATATTGTCTAATGGTTTCTGCTGCAGAAAGCTATTAGGGGGTTGATTTCCCAAGAAAATTGTGGGTGAGATGCACACTCTAAGCCAAGGGTAGACTCTTTTAGGTGCCTCCATATGTTCTGCTTAAAGTGATAATAGCACTCCTAAACTGAAGGGTGTTTTATTTTTAGGAATGGCAATAATCATCGCCTGGTCAAAATCTATTTAAGATTTTGTGGGTTACAGTTGTTAGTTTGGTATTTTATATGTGTTAGCATTTCATTGTAAGAGTACCTACTTTGGTAGCAGTGCAAACACTAATGTTATGCTTTGTTATTGAACAAGTATTGGGTATATTTCATTGAATGGTGGAGGGCACAACTTAAAAGTGGCATCATGAGCTGTTACAATGAGTTAAGGTAATACTTTTTTTTGTAGCATAGATGGTTAATTTTCATAATATTTGTGATTGAAATATAGTAAGGAGTATTTTTATGTGTGATTAGTAAGTGTTGGGGTATGTCTGTATCTTCATATTTTGTAGATGCTTCTGACGTTCTGGCTATCAATCAGTGTGTTACTTACTGGTATCTCTTTAGGTATGGGAAGCCTAGGAGTTGGACTGTTTCTTGTTCAGGGTCATTTGGTGTAGTACTTCTAAGTATCGTTCCTCTTGGTTCTTTTGAGCTCATACTAGCCACTTTTAGGTCTTGTAAAATATTTCTAACTTTTATTTCAGTAATATTAAGAGGATGGTAATAGCCTTAACACTTTCAAATATTAAATTGTTAGTGGTAACACTGCTGGAGCATGCATTTGAATATTATTTGGTGCATTTCCTTTTTGAGATTTGATGTTTTTTGCTGTTTCCAACACCTCACCTGGTAGGTATAAGGTATAGAAAATATAATTTTAAATAAATATGAGATTATATCATTATTTTAATATTTTCACATTTGCGGTGCACATTTTAACTTATGTTGTATATAACTTAGTTTTACCTGTAGTTTTTGTTTGCAGCTCTGTTTTGTTGTTTTTGGTACTGTTTTCTTTTGTTGCAGTTTGTTGAGAGGAAAAATGTTTTAGTTGTGTTGGTTTATTTCTTATTGTAAAATTTAGTAAGGAGTATATTTGTTTTATTTAATGTTTTAAATATGTTTAAGAGTTGATTTTATTTTAATTAGAATTTCATAATTTAGTTACAATACTAACTTTCGAGGTGTTCTTTTTTGTATGCAGAGTAACTTGGTACCCATGTCTTTATTTACTTTTAGTGTTTTTCCTTCCTATTTAGGATGCACCTGTTATTCGGGGAATTAAAAGTTCAGCATAGTTTTAACTATTATTCCATTTAATATACATATTTTGTTATCTCTGATTTGTAGCTAAACGTTCTGTGTTTGTAGTGATTATGTCCCACTATAATTCATTTTTAGGAAGTGTTTTGTTCTTCATTTTTATGGATTTTTTATTCTGTTTGTTAAAAGTAAAAGCATTTCTATGTATTAACTGATTTTAAGTTAAATTTTATATTTTGATTGGAGACTAGCTAATTTTTTTAAATATAATTTATAGCAAATGCAATATTTTTATTTTCAATACACTTTTAGTAATATTTGTGCACCACTGTAACAGGAGTGATTGTGACCTGCTCTGTTAAGATTGGTAGTAAAGGCTTGGTTCCAAGTGCAGAAGGCTCAAACATCACTGGAGGAACGCCTCCTGCTAAAAGGGCAAAAAATATATAGTGCTGCCTTCAAAATCCCTATCTCCACTTACATTGGAACACTTATTTGAGTGAATTAGAATTGTTAATCCGTTCATAGTACACACTGATCTCACATTACAGAGACGTGAGAAAAAATGGGCTGGATTTGACAACAGAGTGATAGACATGCAAGATTTAATAATGCTAAAAATACAATTGGACTTCTTAACATCATTTAATAGAAGTTTGATCAATTAAAGGAGGCTCACAGAGGATATTTAAAATAGAAATAGAAGAAATAAATTGTAGATGTATGGTCACCAGGAAGGTACAAAAGGCCTTAATGTCACCACCTTTCTTAAGTCAACATTGTCCAATCTCCTGAGACTTGAAAGGTCAATGTCAATATTCAAAGAGCTCATCGGATCAGGCTTAAATAATTTGACTCTTTAGCATGTTCCCAATGGAGGGCTATTATAATGTATTTTTTTCAGTTTAGAGAACTTATGTCAGTTCTTCTGCAGTGAAGGAGATGATAAAACTACGGTGTATGATTCGAAAGTTTATCTTATCTTAAGATGTTTCAAGGACCATCACCATCAGAAAGAAGGTGTTTATGCATCTTCATCCAAACCTGACAGCCAGATTTGGCCAAATCCGTTACAGTTACTTTAAAGTAACTTAAAAGGACAGAGCTATACATTTTATAGAAGCCTGGTTAGTTAAAAGATATAATTAATCACAAGGTTGAAGAAACGGAGATGACAAGAAGCTCTGCACCTTGAACAATTTTACAAGCCAGATCTTATTCATTTGTGTACTTATACAATGGTTGTTTGTTTCTTGATGTGTGTTCAGGATTTTAAATCTCTGCTTAATGACTGTTTGCTTTTCTTTTTTCTTTAGGTTAATGTCTATGTGAAAATGTGGTGACTACCTAAATGTTATCAAACTGTCTTTATATCCAGAGGAATTTTCTTGTCTGTGTACTGATCACTCGTGTTTGGTTTTCCTGAACTTTTTCGTCACTTTCTAATTACAATTTGTGCACATATTTGTTTTTCCTATTTTACTTCATATTAATTGGATTTTTTGATTAAAAGTGAAGTGGTCCCTATGACTAACAAGTTCAAGAGCAAATCAACTCATCTTCAATTTTATTGGTGTTTCACCATCTTTGTGTTTCTTTAATTGTTCTTAACTATGGTATCTTTGTACACTTGTCAGCTTTTCTGTTCTTTTCTAAATGACCATCATGTCTCTTATAGTTTCTTGCCTCTTGTATGTTTGCTTTATTTTTTTGCCTTTATTTTCATTTTTTTGGTGTATTTTGTTTCATTATCTAACTTTAGTTTCTTGCTTGAAGTTGCTTGTGACCCCTAAAAATATTTCTTCAAATATGTCTTTCTTACAAATAATGACATGAAAAAATCAACGGATTGAATAACTCAGTTACAAGATAAAGAATACTGTCCCATCTACCAAAATTATGTGAACAAATTATTTTTCTTTAAGAGGCTCATTTATCAAGTGATACCATGATGAAACTTAAGAAAAATTGGATTGATGAAGCATTATTTTCTTCATTCAGAAACAACAAAAAGGATGTAGCAAAATTACTTCACAAGAATCTACATTTAGGTGTTGTCTCTCATGAGCCTGGTTCAGAAGGTAAAAGGGTTTTGTTTGATTTAAAAGTGAATGGAGCCTCTTAATACCTCATTAATTTATAAGGAACAATTGTTTCTCACTCTTCTTTTTGGAATGGGATTCTATCCAGATTATTACAGTATCCTAATGATACCAATAAAATGGGGGGTGGCAATCAGTTAGTGGATCCATTCACAGGACAGAAACTCCAAAGTAGGGTTTGCTCCAAATACTATGCAGAATGTTTTTAAGAATGCTACTTTACTGAGGAAACTGGTTTATGCGTGAAGAATTTTTTTATCCAAATGTAAGAAAATGATCCTTTTATTCTTTGGTATAAAATAAACAGTCTTGGACTGATTATGCTTTCCTTAGTAAGGCTCTTACTCAGTCAATGATGCAGATGGAGATTGGATACATTTTGATTTTCAATCATGCTCATGTTGTGGTTGAGTTAGATAACTTGCCATATTGATGTTGTTAGATCAGATAGCAATTTAATAATGTATTATTAAATGATAGTATGTTCTTATCCCACTTTCAGCTATTTCTGATAATTTCATTTGAATGCATAGGAAGCATATGCCTCTATACGTATGATTTGGGAATCTTTTAGAGCAGCAGCCAGAGGCTTTATTATCAGGTAAGTATCCAGTAAAAAGTCAACTCAGAGTCTCCATATATTTTGGAAAATGTATTAAGAAATTAGAACATAGTTTCCACACCGTGTATAACAATGAAAAGTGTTTAGATAAAATTGTTGCTGCTATGTTAACATGTAGGTCCTAAACACACTATGAATAAAAAATACAGTCAATGTTAATGTTACTTCTTCACGAAAGATTGAATCCTGAAATAAATAAGAAAAAAGAATACAAAAGGCCAAATACATTCAAATTCATTCAAAATACAACAGTACCCACTAGTATAGTTATGCCCATAGAACAAATTAATTTATTCGTAGACAAATCTCAGTAGTTCAAATTTACAGCATACAAAATGAAGGGGGTTACTACCAGGAAGTGTGGAGAGAGGTGAAGAGTTAGTTCTCATGTGAAAGAGGACAGAGTCAGAATGAATAGAGAACACAATATTTTCACAATGTACAATATCTGCTAAGGCCAAAGTCCTTAGCTTTATCAGGCCTGTCCCTAGTGTCATTCAAAAGACTTTTGACATTCTTATTCTGTTAGTCACATCACAGTGATACATCATCTGTGATCATGTCAGGGATATGTGGGTACATAGAGTACAGGCCAAATGGGGGGAATTCGTCGACGTTTCGACCCAGACGCTAATAGGGGTAAGTGATCTCCTCAGCTACGGGTCTTCCTCAGGACAGGGACAAGGAATCCTGGGGAGTAACCAAAGTGACAGAGTCTGTATCTTAAATTCAATTCATATATTCAAACAAATTATGACCATAATTCTTAGGGTACTGACCTAAGTTTCAAGGATGTAGCGCCCCCAACGATAGGGTGGGCAACCTATAGGAGAAGAATGTATAAGGCTATCAGTCCCCAGTAATCAGACTGATGAAGGCTTACATATAAATAAATAAACCAACTGGTATAGCACTCACGCGTTAATGGTGTGCCATAACCCAAAACAAACTCATTTTTGGGCGTGGCATAATGAAAACGTCAAAATAGAGGGATGGATCCCTTAGTCAACTACAAAAAACAGTGAAACTCGACATCAGATCACTGACCCAATCATGACAGACAGACGCAAAATATATATACATGTCAGAATAACATCAGTTGATATCAACTCACCCGCTGTGATTCAGCGACGAGAGACTCTCTTAAGTGTAGACTCGCACTCGTAATTCATATGCCTATGAGAAAAACCAATACAAAACCAGTCAGACGCTAGGTGTTAGTTGCCCAAATCTAAGTAAACTACTACGCAAAAACGCGTCAGCATACCTTCATAAAATCAAGGCGCGTCCTGCTGCGTAAACGCTTCGTCAGTGAATGCTCGATTAGGCATGCCGGTGTCAGGCGGGAGAGCTCTGCTATTAGTAACCATGGTTAGACTTATTGTGCGATAGGAGCTTGGGTCTTTCGGCTCCTTATCCTTCTTTAGAATAGAGACCATAACTGACTCCTTAAATCTATCTGAAACCGCCACTCCGGCCATAATTTAATTATACAGTAATACCAAAAACGGGGATAGTTTGTCTAAAAACAATATATAAACTTCAATAGGGATCCCATCATTACCACTTGCCTTCGCATTTGCATTTTTTAAAGATTTACTTTATTCTGCGGCTGTAATCGGTTCACTCAGCAACATACAGTCCTCCACACGGATCATAGGTAGCTGAACTGCCATAAAAGAGTCCGCAAGAGCCCGATGGCTAACTATCTGGACTTCCGTATAAATCTTACTAAAATGGAACACAAACATTTTGGCAATTTCGTCTTTGTCGTTCACCAGGCTCGTGGTACTGGGATCTCTAATTTGTGGAATTGATTGCTTGCTCTGATGCGTTTTTTGTGGACCAGGCTAAAAATGTACCAATGTGCTGGCTTTCTTCATAGACTTTTTGTTGAGAAGCTTTACTTCCAGCGATTTCTTCAAGAATAAAAAAACTTTTCAAATCTCCCTTTGCCCATAGTAATTCCTGCTGGAGACCCTCTTCATGTGGGTCCCCAGAGGGCCTGGCCAAAAGCTCTCTCATAGCCTGATCTACTGCCTTTTGAAGTCCTGCAATCTTACGTTTCCTTTCTTTGTGAAGATTGGCCCTATATGCCACCACCCGTACCCTAAAAGTGGCCTTAAAAGCCACTCAAACCAAAAAGTCTGATGCCGTATTCACATTTTCCTTTAAAAAACACATTATAAAATCACAGGTTTCGGCAATCTATTTTTGGTCCGAGAGCAATGTTTTATCAAAGTACCACCATTCAGCGGTATGGAAATAGTTAATTGTCTTTTTCAACCTCCCCTGTTACTGTCATGATGCTCACTGTGAAGAATCTTCAGAGGTATGGATTAAGCCGGTTCAAATTTGAAATACTCACCAGTTAAACTTCAAAACTTTTGGGTAAATGAACTTCAGTGCCAGCATCTCCTGTCCCTCCCATTATTTAGTCAACACAGCTTCTAAGTCCTCCCAGTCCTTCACCAGCAATTCGCTTGCCTGAAATTATTTCTTCACCTGACTCATATTACTCGTGTTGTGCAATCAATTTACTAAAGCCAATCATATACTCCGCAACATCATCTTAAGGTGACCCTGGCTTTGCTTCCTATCGTACTATGATTAAAGTGAGTGAGCCACACAATATTTGCCCAAACAAACATTTGAAGGGATTTTAGCCTACACCCTTTTGTAAAATTACTCGGTAGGAGAAAAAGACATGCTGCAGGACCAGATCACACTTTTTTCCAAGATTCTGTGACAGATTTACCATCATTCTCCAAGGGTCCCATTCAACATTTCCACCATCCAATTGATTTGTGGGTGGTGTGCCATGGAGAAGAGGTAGGGTACACCAGTTTACTCTCTCATGTATGACAAGATAAAGTATGTTAGCCAATTGTAAATCACCATCTTAGGAAATCCATCCTTTGAAAAGATCCTTAGAATTGCGCTTGCTAGTATCTTTGGAGTCATTCTCTTCAGAGGTACATTCTCTGGATACCTTGTGGCATGGTCCCCCATATGCAAGGTTTACTTGTTGCCTGAATCTCTGGGTGGGGCTGGGTGTCAACCTAACTAAATATGTTAGGTCCAACAACCTCAATAGATCTCTTACAACTGGCAGTGGCACTGCTATTGGTGCCTTGGTCTTACCTCCTGAGATACAGCTCAATTTGAAAGTAGGGCAGGTTGTACAGAAATTATCTGCACATTCCTGGACAGTAGAACAAGGTGCAGCCTATCCGGGGCCTTTTTTATGCCCAAAGGTCCTGCTCAGGGCACCTTGCTTTTCTCTCACTCCAACACTGACCATCAACTATGGCTTCCTTTCCATTGATTACAACCTCAACTAAACTCAGCTCAACTCAACACAAGTCAATTTAACTCAACTCAACCCATCTCATCTCAACCCAACTCAACTTAACTTGATTGCATGTCATCCCAATAGAATATATACCCTGTGTCATTGGCACTAGGAATAATCTCATTGGGTTTGAATTATACACTCTCATCATAATCCTATAGTACCTATATCTCTCTGGGTAGGAGTCTTCCTCCCAATGATACCATTTTTTAACTTAAACCCCATGGTATTTGGATGGATACCCTTAAGCACATTTGACTCCTTTTCCCAAATTCACCTTGCTATTAAGTTGGGTGCAATAGGGCCCTCTTGGGTCCCCTCACCCAAAGTCAACACTTGCTAGGATGGGTGTAGTTGGAACAGGGTCTTTCACCCAACAGTCCCTTTTTCAATGGCCCTTGTTGTGACACCTATACAGTCACTTTGGGCATTGATTCTGACGATACCTCCTTCTGTTCCTGATTTGTGACTCAATTCCTTTCTTTCCTTTGTCATCTCTTGGGAATTGTTGTGGCCAGTAATGTCTGGTTTTGAACCATTCAGTTCAAAGTGCATGTCTCCCTTTATTTTAAGCCTTGCCACTCCAGCCCTTTGATCACCTCACCACATGTCAGCTTAGACTGCAAGGTTCTCTGGATCCCTTTCAAATTGGACAGATATTGTTTAGGTAGGATATAGCCCTCCTCCAAGAGTTGCTCTGCCAGCTTGTTAAGGGCATGAAAATCATTGACCTCTGTGAGGAATTAGGTTGTTGGTTGAGGGGAGCGTAAGACCTCCTCAAGCAACAGACACAATCCCTGTCAGAGAGAACCACAAAAGTCACAACATTTCCTTGTGCTTGACCCTCTGGTAGCTTGGCACAAAAGCAGTTAGGCTTAACTTATAGGCAATGTGTAAAGTATTTATGCAGCACACAAACAGTGATAAAGTGATAACACACTGCAAAAACATTCCAAAACAATTCAGGAAAAAATAGTAAATTTTTATAAATTATTTGACACCAAAATGACAAAAATCTGATTGGTAGAACCTGAGAAATGCTATTTTAAATGTTTAGGTAAAAATAGTGCTTCAAGTCACAAAGTGCCAACTGTGGTAGCACCAGACTGGGACGAAGTCACAAGTTCAGACCAACCGTGATGTAGCTTGGGCCAGATATAAGTACCGGGTTAGGACCTCTGAGGATTGTACCTTATGTCCGTGAGGCAAGGAGTGTTGCTGGGCTCTACGTCAAGTTGCATCGTGCTGCATCAGTTCCCAATGAGGTCCTGCAAGGGCTGCGCTGCAAGGTTTGTATTTAGTTGTATTGTTCACTTCAGATGGGGTGCTCTGAGTGCTTCGATGTGTGGTTCATGCCAAGTTGCATTGCACTTCATGGTGGGGAACTGACGGGACTGTATCAGTTTGCATCAGCTCTGATGGAGGCCACAGCTGGCAGAGCACCGTTAGCCCCATTTTCAAAGGTCCAGGACTAGAGATGCACTACCTGATGGGTCAGGACTATCTCAGGCATGGTTCTTAATGGTTGGAGCCTTTTCTGTCCCAGAGGTTCTGATCAACAGAGCAGTCAGTTAGCCCTTGGAGTCAATCTAGAAGTCCCGGGTTCAAGAGGATGTGCAGGGCTCAAGCAGCAGGGTAGACCTCTGGTGGTGGAAAGCAAGCTTCAAGCAGTAGAGTGGTCCTTCTTGGTGCAGCAAAACAGTCTTATGAAGCACAATCCAGGTCACAGCAGCAGGTCATCCTCTGAGAGTCCTTCCACAGGTCTGGAAAGTGAACCGAAGAGTGGCCTGAGGGTCTCCTTTTTATACATGGTACCTACTTTGAAGTGGGGTCAACCTAAGGAGACCTCCCCCTACAGACGTGTCTGGAATTTCCTGCCACCCTGCCCTGACTCCAACCTAGCTACAGGGAAAAAAGGCCTGGGTGAAGTTTATTGTGTGTGAGTAGAGCCCAGTCTATTGATGTGTAAGAGGCGCTATGCACAGCTCCACCCCCCATCCTGCCACTGATAGCCAATTCAGGCATTCCTTGTCTCTTTATTGTGTGGTGACTGTCTGGGAGCAATATATAAAGTCCAACTGCCCCTCATACTTATTCATGTGACCCAGAAATAGTCTGCAGGCACCATATGGTTGGGACAAGGAAATGCCAACTTTATAAATATGACATTTTCAGAACTGTGACTTAAAATCCAACTTTGCCATTAAAGAGGATTTTAATTTACAACACTTCACACACCAAACTTGAATATCCTACCTTGTCTTAATCTAAAGTTAGCAATAAGGTTGCCTATGGTTATCCTATTGTAGAGGTATGCTGCACAGTAGTGAAAAATGAATTTGGGAGTTTTTCACTACCAGGCCATGTAAAACTTAAAAGTACATGTCCAGGTTTTTAATTAAAATGCACCTTGCCATATGACTGTCTAAGGCCAAATCTAAGGGCAACATATGTGTAATAAATTGAGAGTTTTAGGCTTGTTAAGGGGATTATTTTGACAAATTGAATTGGAAGTTTAAAACTGCTGGAAGGTTGCATTGGCAGGCCTGAGACACATTTTAAAGGACTACTTAGGAGGGTATCACAATATGTTCTGCAGACCATTTAGTAACATTCAAATTACAGACCCTGGGTATATGGTGTACGAGTATGCAAATCAGAAGCAAGACAATATTACCATGTTTTAGGGACGTAAGCACAAAGTGCACAGAGTCCTAGGGCCAACAAAACAAATTCAGACAAATAGAAAGACTGGCAGGTCTAAAAACCTTCATCCCATTCGCCCACCCATTCATTCTGCAGCATACCATAAACACAAGTTTCCTTAAATCTCTAAAAGTCCTGGGCTAGGCTCAGCCCAAACAACCTAATCAAAGCTTCTTTCATGTTCTCATAGTTCATTTGATCATCTACAAGCAATCGCTTAATGACTGTTGTAACTTCCATTGGCAAGAGACTCATTGAACTGGCTGCCTCGGACACATCATTGAAAGCCTGTGCTCTACAAATGATAGCTAAGTACACAAAGCATTCCAAAATGTCCTGACCTTCCAGCTACATATGCGCATATCCTTTTGAAACTTCAGCAGGTACTCATGTGGAGTTAGAAGTGGAATCACCTCTCTCAAATGTAACTGTCACTTCTACCATCCTGAGCATTTCCTTATCTAAAGGTATCTTTTCCTTCACAAATTCTCTCTTCTTTTTGCCTTTTGATTTCCTCATTTCCTATCTCCTCTTGATCACTCACCTAATGCTCCTATCTCTCCTCTCTCCTCCCTATTTTCTTCATTTCCTGATGACTAAATCCCAATTTTTCCCTCTCTAACTGTCATCCTTGTCCTCTACCTCACTCTTACTCTGGAGAGTAATCCATTTGTAAAGCGCGAACAATCACCCGTAAGGGTCTCTAGGTGCTGGGGGCCGTCGGGAAGATTAAGCAAGCTATTGCCCAGAGTCACATTGTGCTGGGCTAATCTGCCGCCGGCGCCAGGGATCAGACCGTGATCCCCAGATTCCGGCGTCAGTCGCCCTGGCCACGGCGCCACACTCGTCAAGTGCAGGCTCATGGTTTTAGTCAGATTTAACTCTCCAAGAGTATACCTCCTGAAATTGGTGAAAATCGTATCCTTGAAATTGAAAGTGTGTGGGGGGGGGGGGGTGTCTCAGGAAACCAAGAAAGCAATTGAGGGGACACCTCTGGTCGAGTCTGGGATATATTTGCGCTAATGGGGTTACATAGCCTAATACCACATCACTCCCTCCCTGGGTTCCTATCATGGTACCCTCCCCTGAATGCATCAAACTTTCTTATCCCCCATCCATTCTCTCTAATTGGTCCTTAAGAAAACCAACAACTATTTCCCTAGCTTTATTTCTGAGAGATTTCCACCCTAACTCTAAAGAGACATCCCTCAACTGGTCTAAGGTTAGGATGCCAAGGTCTACTTCCTCTTAACTTGCATCTTCCTATACAGTATGCAGGTAATATTGTGATCAAGCTGAATCTTTTATGTTTAAGAAAGCTGGAAATTAAACTTGTACACCTCACACTGCTTACTGCACATTATCAGACCTCATTTCGGGGGCCACAGGACTGAGGGTACTGTCTCCCACATGTGGAAGTTAAAGTAATGTGTCACTCTTGTCCTGGGGTCTGTTCAAACATGACTCTGTAAATCTGGCAAGTACAACCCTTTCTAAATTTGACTCCAGGTAGCAAGGGTGAGCAGTTCAAGACTTCTCAAAGAGATAGAGTGGGCATAAGAACTTAGGGGGATATGCATCATTGAAAATACCGGTTGCAAAGGGGCAGATTTCCAGAGTCTGCCCCTTTGCGACCGGTATTTTTGCATTTGAGATGCATCAACCCAAATGCAAATTCGCAATTTAGGGAATCGCAAATTTTGCGATTACCTTAATTGCAAATGCATTTAGGGAATCACAAATTGCGATTCCCTAAATGCAATACATGATGCACTTCAAAATGCGATTTCCTGCAATCGCAACTTACCATCAATTTCAAGACAATGGTAATTGGAGAAAAGTTTGAAAAAAAAACAAAAGTGCATTTTTCAAAGTGCCATGCTGCGCACACACATGCCCTTGGGGCATGTGTTTGCGCAACATGTGATCACATGCCAATTTCAGGGGTGCATCAGGGTGGCCTTTTGGCCCCCTTGCACCCTTAAAATTGCATGCGCAATTTGCGAGTACCTATTTGTTACTCGCAAATTTCGCATACAATTCCCATTCATTACTATGGGTCTAATGAATGGGAAGCTAGTACTTAATTGCGAATCGCAATTTGCAATTCGCAATTAAGAAATAATCTAGGAATCGCTAATATTTTAGCGAAACCTACATGCATAGGCAATTGCGATTCCATAATTGCAATTCCTTAATAATCACAATAATGGAATCGCAGTTGCCTACATTGATGCATGTGCCCCTTTGAACTCAAAAATTGACCAGTAGACACTATTACTTCAATGACCAGCCCATGCTTGTCTTTTAGTAAAAGTGCACACTTTAATTATACAAGAAAACTAATTACTATGCATTCTACTGACATTCAAGAATACAGGATTAAATTACTTGTTGTCTGGTGGCTCAATACTTAAACAATCCATACGATGGCCACATTAAAATGTGGTACCGTTACATTGATGAAGTTTTTATGCTTTGGCGTGGATCGAAAGAACAACTTCTGGACTTTTTTAATTGGATTAATCAAAGAAACAGCGATATTCAATTCACGCTGAATTACAATAAAACGGAGATGAATTGCCTAGATCTAATGATAAGACACGAAGAAGGAAGTATATACACGACCTTGTACAAGAAGGAAACAGATAGAAATACTAAACTCCATTTCTCTAGTTTCCATCAACGCAACCGTAGAGAAAATTTACCCTTCAGTCAGTTCTTAAGAATTAAACGTAACTGCAAGAAGAAGGATGACTATTTTGAAAATGCCAACGCCCTTAAGGTGAAACTAATTGCCAGGAATTACCCGAAGAAGATCCTGAAAAGAGCTATGAAGAGAGCTTTGTTTGTTCCCAGAGAAACATTGCTAACACCGAAAGCACGAGAGGATGACCTCCCCCTTGTGTGTATTACCACGTTTTCAGGCTGCACCAATGATATGAAAAAATAGTACGAAAGAACTGGTCGACCGTTAAATCCTTGGTCCCGTTACAATCACTCCCAATCTTTGCACTTAAGAAAAACCAAAGTCTAAAAGACAAATTAGTACATGCGAATACAGAAAAGAAGAAAAATACTCAACCTATTCGCACAATGCTTTCCCTACCACCGATTAAAGGTCATCGTAAATGTGGGAATTGTTCCTCATGTGACAGCACAATAGAAGGCTCTCTCTTTACTTATGGCAACAAATTTGTGAAACATGAAGCATTTACGAACTGCAACACACATAATGTAATCTATGGTGCTATTTGCCGCCATTCCGAAACTATATGTAGGCAAAACAACCCAAGCTATCAAAGCTCATATGACCCAACATCGCTCTAGAATTAGATGCGAAATCATGAACGCACCTATGGTCTCACACTGTCTAGAGTGTCAGCACAGTCCAAGTGACATCAAGTGGACCGTGATAAAACATGTGTCTGGAGGTAATATTGATAGCCTTCTGTCTAGATTTGAAGCTAAAACGATAATGTATCTGAATACAATCGACAATGGCCTGAACGAGCTCAGTGAGATTAATCACTGGGTATGACTGCTGCTCCGAGTTAGTTCCTCTTTCTGCCCTGTCCTACCTTTTATTCTTGTATGAGGGGGGCTAAAACTAGTCTTAAGGTATCTCTCTGAATTTTTTATTAGATTTGTCGACTATCATTGAGTGTTATGCATTTATGAAGGTACATTACCATGTTCAAACACCTCTTGAGCATTGTTGTTATTGATTTATTTGTTCATGACAATTTGTTGCCATGCTTCGTGAGATTTATGCTGATCAATTCCAGTTTTACTCAATGTGTTTGTTAGATGTCAATATGCAAGTGTGTGGCACTCGTCGCTGAGTACAATATACCTTTAATTTTGCTATGAGTAGCGTCTATCTCCATAGTAACTGTGGGGTCTCTCGCTGTGTCCCTGTAGTCCCTCCCCGCGGTCATTTAACCCGGACATACTTGGTAGTTCCTTTCGACGTCACGCTAAGACCACGCCCACATTGCAAAATTAGGTGAACGGCTGTAACTGTGGCAGTTGACCTCCGCCTGCACTTATGCCGGAGGAATAGAAACCGAGACGTGCTGCGCCCTACCCGCGAGGTATCAATACACAGCCCCAATTAATTTGGAGTTCCGGCCAAGACAACACACGAACCCCCGTTCACTGAACAAAAGGTAATTCATCCTTGATGTCTCCTGCATGATTGTTGTCCACGCGATTTGGGCTCCGAGAGGGTCACTCGTACCGATCTGAGCGGTTGCTCCCCACAGAGAGGTGGCGGGTTTTAACATGTTCTCCCCCCCCCCCCCTAGTATTCGGTAAGCTTTTAATTCACCTCTCCATTTTGGAACACCCTAAAAACGATTCGGTCATAACGTGTGCCCATTCAATCACCTCGTTTTCAGCATAACACTTCAAATTAGGTGCACACCCGTCACCATGGTCTGTCTCACCCAGCACCAGCATGATGGTCTCAAAATTCTTTTTTTGAATTTCATCTTTCTATCTGGCTAGATAGTAAAGCAACATTAGGAACTTTATTCTCTTTAGTTATCAGATTTTTTTCTCCTTTTTTCCTTCCCCCCTTCCTCTTTTTCTTAGCCTAAAAAGACTCAGCTTTGACTCAAGAAGCCCCGGACTCTGGTTCTTATTTACCGCCGTGATGGTAGGTAAGAACAAACGCTGTAACTAGACACTCCCTTCAACTTGTAATTATTCTGCACACAACTACCCTTGTAAATAAATACACCTGATCAGTACTCGTGTTCTTTATATTTAGATATCACGAGTCCTTCGTATAAAAACTCATTCACCCTGATGAAGACCTCCCATAGAAGAAGCGCCACGCAGAAGGTCGAAAGGCGTTGGTAATCTTACGGTGGAGGCGAGCCTTAAAGAACCCAGATAGAACCATTGTCAAATTACTTTTGACCAACCTCCATAGAAAAAATCCCTCTCAACGACAGGGCTGTGGATCTGGTTTCCATATTATGAGGCTACCTCCTCTTTTCTTTGGCACTAAATAAAAGACGTTCGTACTGTGAGGACTCTATGACAAAGAGTCCCCGTACCTCTACTCAAAGAAAAACGTAGGACTGTTTTCATGTATTTTCACTCACCGAGCCTTATGAATATAAATGTATAAGTACTGTCCAATTGTTTTTTCATTTTGCGTCTAGCTGTAAGTTTGTACAGATGTAAATATTGTCTATTTGTCCTTGTATTGTAACGATTGTTACAGTTGTATGTCAAATTGTTTGAAACATTTATTCTAACGTCCAAGCAGGTGTTGCACAGGAACCAAAAGTCTTCATGAAAGAGTTTAAATAGTCTTGATTTGTATTTAATTACTGTCCAGGGATAAATAAAAAATCCATCTGGCTAACACAAGTATGTCATATTGATGGTGTCAGAGGTACTCGTATTTTTCACTTCAATACTTAAACTGAGCACCAGATCCATTACGGCTACAGCAAGCAGGGGAGCAGAGGTAAAAGTAGGTTCTAAGCAGGGACGGGACTTTTGACGGAGTGAGTTTCCTTTTTTCCTCCACATCTGTGGATACGGTCGGATGCTTAATCTGATGGAACTCTGTCTCCACGTTAAATCTTCAATGAGTTAACAATGTCTCAGTATTTTCCCTCGTTTGTTGCCAGTGTGTGACTACAAGGCCTCCCTCTCTTGCCCCTGTGGTAGCAGGTGCCTCTTTTAAATACGGTGAGTAACTCTTTTACACAGTAGACGAATTTGTACATTGCAAACCTCAAAATAATATTTACATGAGAGAAACCTAGAATGTTGTTGTATATGTGAGTAAACCTTTATTGAAGTTTGTCATGCAGATAAAGACACGTGTGGAAATTCACGCTCAATCCACTCATTTTTATCCTTCAACATTTTTTGGGGTGAGTGAATACATATATTTGGGTACCACTGGGATCACAAAAAATTGGTCATCCTAGTATTGATTGGCATGTATTTTGCCTGGGGACTGCACTGTGGAGTATCAATGCAGTGGTAAGTCAACTGCTGGCTTTAGAGCTTGAACTACAGCCTGTACTTCTGTACCATGTTTTTTTCTTACAGATAATTCCCTCAAAAGTGGCAGCAAGTATACGCCTGTCTTATATTTTCTTCCGCATGCAAATTGCAAGCACACGTCATTCACTTCTTCGGTGGAAGTGACTTCTTCGCTACCCACCCTGACAAAAGCCCAGGACCTCACACAGGCCATTAGGTAAGGGCTGAAACATGTTGCCGTACTAGGGTCATAGGACCATTACATCCTGTATTTCCATATACTATTTTTAACCTTCCCTCCCACCCCGCGAATAAAGGACACTTTTAGAGTGGGTCAGGAATTTTATCTTTAAAGTTATGCCCCCATACACCCAATCTTCGTAAGTGCTCCCTGAAATATGGTTAAGCCCACCCCGACCTTTAGGAGTTGGGGTGAACCCGATGATGAAGCATGTTGCTACTAGAGTGAGTGAGGGTTATTAAAAGAAAAGGGTTATTTTTCCTTTATACACACAACAGTGGGTCCTATGCCACCTGGCGTACCCTACCATTTCACTTTTTCCAAAGAAACCAGCCCGGTTCCGGAGGGGATACTTTTGTTTTTTGAGCATATGTCAGGGAAGACGTATCCTGTGCATGCTCTTCATTGAGGACCTCTCTACCCTCCTAGGGTCCCCATCCGGGATCCCTAACCTTGTGTATAAGGACCAATTGATAGATGCCCGAAACCCTGTGGAAAGTGCATGTTTGGAACAACTTGCCACTTTACAATCTTGAGCCAGGGAGTTTAGCGGACTGTAATCCAAATACTGTGCACCACCTACCTGAGGATGATGTGTAATCGGTGACAATCGATTGTATAAAATTGACAGATTATGTTTATTATGGAGTGCTGGGGCCCTTTTACCCCACTGATATAAAATCACAAGAAATCCACACTGTAAATTAAATAGGCTCTATTACAGATTAATGGTCTATTCTAATACAGATTATATGAACAAACATTTTAACAACAATAAACATAATGGTTAAAAATAGGTATATGATACATGAATATATTAAAAAGAATGGTAAAGATCTTAGATGGTATTCATTGAAATAAATCATTGATGGAATAACTCTGTATTGGAACACTTCTCTTTCTTGCACTTACTGAACTTACTTCAACACTAAAATGCCTATGCAAATTTCATATATGGCTGTTGATGTACATACCTCTGAGACATTGCAAGATGCTTTCCAAACTGCTACAACGCTTTGCTTTGAGAAGTGAGGTCACAATCTGGCTCTATTAATCGTGTTCTCTGTTCGGAAAGCACAGACAGCCCTTGTTCTGGCAGTGTACTGTCCTCAGCTGGAATATATGCAGCTTATTTGTCTTTCCCTAAAACATTTGAAGATGTTCTCCCTTAAAGAAGCCTTTGCATCAGATGTAAATACTATTTTCGATGTTATGAAGAAGTAAGACATTGTGATTTGTGTTGTAAAATGCAGGAATTAGCATACAAATTCGGGTGAACATTTACCCATAAATCACTATTAATAGATTATATGTGAGCTGTTAGTACACCATAAAAGCAATGTGATAATTTTGTGGAATGAAAGCCTCTATAAACATAATAATGAAAAGCAAAATGAGTAAATAAATGCTATGAGGAGCATATAAGCATTAAGCAGGAAAGAAAGATGGCAATAGCACACACTAATTAGGCGTTTAGCCACCAGCTGATTAGAAGGGGAGTGTAAGAAAATGCTTCTTTTTGCTCCATTTATTTGGATGGTTGTTGCTGGCTTTTTGACTGTGCACTGGGACTCTGTAACCAGAACCTAGTGTTAGTGCTCTGACCTTAAACAGGTTGCATTCTTCTCTACTACTAATTGGCATATTTAACTTACCTACAAGCCATTATTAAATGGTATATTAAAAGAATGTCCATCGCCTGTAAGTGTCACAAGCAGATTGTAGGACATATTTTGGCACCACTAAAGTGACAATGCAAAATATGACTGTAGACCTGACTCAGTACCCTGGCTGTGAGTGTTTAAACTGCCGATTTGATCTGTCCAAAAAAACAACAACTTTCGGTAGCATAAACCCCCATTTTAAGTATGAATAAGTCACCCCTAAGTTAGCCTTACGTGCCTTTAAGGCAGGTACATTGTATTTAAGAGAAAGACCTGTAAAATGTTTAAAGTAAAGCATGTCATTTCAGTGAAAAGGCCCAACAACTTGTTTCCAATTTAGCAGTGTTCACTGTTCCATGGGAAAGCAGTGGGTGTTAATTTTAAAATCAATTAATGTTATCTCCACTGAGGAACCAGTTAAAAAGTTACTTCTTGATATTTTTAAAATAATTTAAAAAACATTTATTGAAAATTCAATCCATTGGTAAAGTCAGATTTGAAACAAATATTTTACAAAAGGTAGCTTCAACAAGTTATCTTTAACCTGCCTAAATGTCTCCCCGAGCTGAGACAAAGGGAGTGAGGAAAATGTTTCCCTGACAGGATGGCCATATGGGAGGTGCCCAGGAACTTAGTTAACTTCAAATAATGCCTGCCCTGTCACTGGCAGATGTGGCTCACACCTATGCATGACCCCTCTATTGATATTATAGCCATTCAGGCACCACTTACTGTGGAAGAGGAGGTGCCCCAAAGACTAGTTTTGAGTGACCACAGGGTAGGGTTTGCTCATTTACCTGGTCACACCTATCGGGTGGGAAAGTGATCTCTGCAAAAGGGGATTAAAGGTCATGCCATCTTGGTTTTAGGTAGAGGAGAGCACTGTGGATTTTCTTGCAATTGGGCACATAGGAATGCTGCAAAAGTGGGTAGAGATACCCCAGGGAACATTTCCCCTACTTGAAGGGATGGGCCAGAAGTCACCTCACCCCCAGTCTAGCACCTGGCATAAATGTGGTACTCCAAGGCAACCTTCTTCAGTGCACCTCTGGACCCGTGGAAGAAAGAAGGAATGCACCCGCTATTGTGACCCGTGAGCAGAAGCCTGAGTACTGGACCTGCTCCCACTTGCACCCAGGAAATGGACTCCAAGGATCAGTTGGCTGATCTCCTGTTGAGCTACAGGGGCACAAAACCTTCAAGAAGCTCACTTTCCTTTAAATCCCAGCTGTCCAGTTTAAGTGTACCCAACACCCTGAACCCTTGGCTGGTGTCAGAGTGTACTCCTCCTGCTCACATTCACCATGGCGGGAGTAAAGTACTCCAACATGGTGACAGTACTAACACTGTCTGCCAACATTTCAATCAGATCCTAAGAGCCCTATTTAATTAATTTGTTGGAGAAAAAAGAACACACTTCCTCTTAGAATCTTGTGCATCTCACTTGTAAGGGAATCTTGCCCGGCTGACTTACCTGTTAGAATATGTAGGAAAGTGCCTCTTTGTGCATGGTTTGACTGTTGCCTGATGTGATTTTAAATGCAAGTGCACTGGGTCCCTGCTCACTAGTTTCCCAGTTCCAGATCTCTTTGCCCAAAACTGTTCCATGATTGGCACAACTTCAGTTATCCATGTAAGTCCGTAGTAAATGGTACAGTTGGTACCTAGGGCACGGGTACTGAGGATGGTCCTCTGGGGCTGCAGCACTGATTGCGCTGCCCCAGTGCCCCCTCCCCGAGGCTATGCACTCTGCCACTGCAGGCTGCGTGCCTTGATGCAGGAAAATCCAAAGAGTCGACATAGCACACAGCCCTGTGTGCCTCACCTCCCATTCACTGCATAAAATATAGGTAAGTGACCTGTACTGCAGGCCTTCAGCCCTAAGGCAAGGTGCCCTACAACCTATGTGTTGGAACATCTGCACGAGCAGTTAGGCCCCTAAAATATCCAGTCTATTCTCTAATGTTGTAAGTGAACAGGGAAGCCATTAGGAGTAAATGGGCTGGATACTCATCAACACGAGTTTCCTAGCTCCATGATGGCTTCACTAATTTCTAAGGATTTTCGCACCTAACATATTGTCTTAAAAAATGTTCACTGATGTCAGTGATAGATTTAATAATAAATTTACACAGGAGAACCTTTTAGAGGGTCTCCTGAAAACCCAGCTTCCTACTCCTTCATTTTGAGTCCATGGCCCAGGGACCTCACAAGCCCTAGGAAAGGAAAGCATATATATTAAATGAGTATAATAGGATTAAGTGCAGTGACTGATACTTGTAAAATGTAAAACTTCTAAACATACCATTAGCATGATTAAGGTGAATATTAAAGGGACATAGATAGCTATAACCAGGATAGCTATATAACTAACACACTATGCGAGCTGCGATTTATTTGTTTCAGAATGGCAGGTCTCCCTCTGATTACCTGTGGTCAGGCTTTGACAAGCTAGTCAGCAGACAGTCATGGTGCAATACTGGATGAGCTGCTTCTTCAGCCTAGCGGGTATACTCTATGAAATATCTATTTTCATATATAATTTGTGGAAGAATATGCCAGCAAAGCTGGTAAAGTTCGACGCGGCAAAACAATTGAACAGGTGTTAGACAATTTAACAGGATAAACAATACTAGTTAAAGAAGTTGACACATCCGCAAGACTTCAAAAAGAGTAGGAGTTAAATTGCAGGGCCAGAGTCCTGGGATTAAAAGTCAGCAAAAATGAGTTTTTTCTTACAATGCTCAATTAAGAGATTTAGGTTAGATAATTGGTTCCTAGAAATTATGGAGACCTTTTCACCATGCAAATGCTATCCCATACATCATTTCCAGACCATAAGGATCTTTATACCAAGATTATTCTAGGAAATAGGTAGACTTTCTCACTTTGATAAAGCCTATCCACAAAGGGAACTAGTTAGTTTACAGTTTTGAGTTTACTACTTTTCGGTATTCACAAACTCTGGGTGTCAGTTACTCCTAAAAAGAAAAAAGAACAGTAGTGAGTCCAGCAGTACAGATGGCCAACCACTCATACTGCAACACCGGCCCATGGAAATAGGGACTTATAATAAAACCCTATACAAAATAATCTTAAATTAAATTAATTTTTTTCAAATAGAAATGTAAATAAATGTACATTAAAAAGAAATATATATGTTGTATTTTTATTATTTAATCAGAAAACACATTACTACCCGATTTTAAATTTATTTATTTTTACATTGACAATAATTAAATACATTTTAATTGATCATAGATATTATTTTTTTATTATTTCTAAATACACATTATAAAATAATATATTATTTTCTTTTAGATGAGGATTGTTTTTAATTCAATTTTATACATTTCAATTAAATAAGGTTTAATACACAATCAATGGAATAGTGCCGTAGCACATTTTAAATTTAGTTCTACACTTAAAGTCACTATATAAGATTCATTTACTGTAATCTTTTACTTAAAAATATGCTAAAGATTTATTTTGTATTTTTTTCTATCCTTTCCCTTGCAGAGATATCTGTTCCAACTATGGATTCTACCTATAGTAAAGCATGGGGAAAACTAAAAAATCATATTTAACTCAAAAATAAATATTGTAAATGTGTTCAATTAAATTTAAAGTACTTTTCTGAAGTTTAGATTAAAAAGCAAATTCCTACCAAAATAAAAAATATAATGTGCATTAATATGTATTAAAAATAATGCAATTATTTGTTTAGAAACATTTTATTAAGCCTTTTAAAAGAAAAAAAATACACCAACTGTATTAATACAACCATACAGGTCTGATATACATCAGCCATCTTGAAGAACATGTACCAACCCACAAGTGCCAGACAAAAGTGTCAACATAGTCGAAAATCAATACAACGCATGTCAAAGGAAGACCATTTATGAATACTCAGGAAACAACACTGTAGGGAAGCATGGACACCAAAGGGGGCCCCCAAAATGTTGCCTTCTGCCTGTGATACCGGGAAAAAGGAGATAACACACAAAGCCAAGTAAAGCATGACAGTTTCAGCTATTCCAATATTGTCTATGGGGCTAACCATCTATCTGTGATTGCCTCTATATTAGGATGTGATATATACACCCAAGGTCCCCTGGAATGGCAAGCCCAATCCCAGCCTCAGGGAGGGGATATTGAATCACCCATAAAGAACTGGATTTCATTGTCTAGTGAACATCCATTGTGTGTACTTGAGGTAAGAGTATTGCCTCTGTAGGCCACCCACTCCCCCGCACCTTGGCATGTTTCTCAGAGCCTCATAAACTGGGCTCTATAGCTGCATGCATCGATCAAGGCCTTCGAGTCTGGACTCTACCAAGGGGGCTTAAATTAAATGTATTGTTACATTATGTTTTACATTAAAAAACTGTATTAAAAAATGCCTATAATAAAATAATAAATATAAACTGTTTTTATGTATATTTTATATTATTTTACATGTATTTATATTTTAAACTTTTTTAAAAATTACATTTTAATTCAACATTTTTTCATGTGGCCTTTTAGTTCAAGTCCCTACCCCCAATATTTTCTGTGAGAGGCGCCTGCGGTATCAGTGGTTAGCCATGTGTAGAACTTGACTTATTACTGTTTTTGTAGTAGTAACTTACACTGGGAGTTTGTGAATATAGAAAAGTGTTAAACTAACTCAAAAGAGTAAACTTACTCAAAAGGGTGTTACCTTTATGAATGAGGTCTTTAGAGTGCATACTTAGCAATACACTCTAAATACACCCATAAACATACACATTAGAAAAACACAAAATGACCTGAAGTAAATGAATACATGTTTTGGGGTATTGCCAAGGTGGCTAGGGTCTTGAGAGATGATAGGTTTATCAATTCAGGCTTCATAGACATAGGAGGTTGTTTTGACACTGCCCTTGAGCACTAGGTGGCATGTGGAAGCTTAGGTTGGTCTAGATAAAATGCCTTTTTATAATGGACAATGAAACATAATTCCGCTTGAGAATATCTCCACATGTTAATATATAAATTGCAATGGAAATTAGAAATGGAAACAGAACAAATGTTTAGTAATTCGGATAATTCAGGAAGAATACAATCAATCAATCGATCGATAAATTAAGGATTTATTAAGTGCAGCAAATCACCTGTGAGGGTCTCAAGACACTGGATTAGCTAACTGCTTAGTGGTGATCTGTTCATTCGAACAGCCAGGTCTTGAGTCATTTTCTGAATTGCTGGAGAAATGAGGTGGTGCTGAGGTGCAGGGCCAGGTCATTCCAAGCTTTGGCTGCCAGGTGTGAGAAGGAGCATCCTCTGCTGTTGCTTCGGTGGATTTAAGGATGTCTGCAAAGGAGAGGGTGGCAGGTCATAGGTGTCTGGTTGGTTGATGGTCAGTTATGCATTTGTTGATGTATGCTGGTCCTTTGTGATTCAGGGCTTGGGTCATCATATTAAACTGACATCTCTTCTGGAACAGTAGCCACTGTAGCTTCTTGAGGCAGAGTGTGATGTGGGTTCATCTGGGGAGGTCAAGGTTGAGTATTGCTGCTGACTTTCGTATTTTCTGTAGTTTCTTGCTGGTTACAAGGGCCTTGTGATGACCCTTCTGGTGTTGACTTGGAGCTGTCCGAAGATCTTGTGAAGCATGCATAGGGTGTGGAAGCAGGCAGAGAAGATTGCAGTTTCCTGTTTCTTCAGGAATAGCTTGCTGTCCAAGATGATGCCGATGTTGCAGGTGTGGTCTGTTGGGCGAAGGGTGGACTGAATTCAGCAAACCACCATGCATCGTTCCATGATGAGGTGTTTGTTCCTGAAGATAAGGACTTCCATCTTGTCTGTGTTGAGCTTGAGGCAGTTGTCCTTCATCCAGTTGTTAATGTTCATTATACATCTGTAGAAGTTGGTTCTGGCAGTGTAAGGGTCTTCTGACAGCAAGAGTTTTAGCTGTGTGTTGTTGACATAGGAGATGATCTTGAATCCGTTAAATTTGTTGGCCAGAGTCATCCATGTTTTGAAGAGGGTGGGGCTGAGATAAGATCCTTGGGGACACCGCAGACCATCTTCTTGGGTTTTGAGGAGAACGGTGGGAGATGGATACTCTGCAGTCTTCTTGTGAGGTATGCAGCGATCCTTTTGAAGGCATCTCTCTGGATTCAGATGAGGTGAAGTCTGTTGATCAAGATGTGGCAGGAGATGGTATTAAAGGTGGCTGACAGGTCCAGGAGGACGAGGGCTACCATTTTATCACAGTCCAGGAGGACCCTGAAATCGTCAGTGTCTGTGATCAGGGCAGTCTTGTGCTGTGTCTAGCTCAGAATCCAGATTGAGAGGGGTCCAAGAGATTGTTGAGTGAGTTGCGGTTTTATTGCCTTCTTTTGAACCTTTGCTGGAAAGAGGATTGGGCCCAGTAGTTCATTGGTTCTACTGGTTCAATAGGCGGTTCAGGAGTGGTGTCATGTCAGCATGTTTCCAGTCCTCAGGGGAGGAGCCTGAGGTGATGGGGGTGTTCAGGACTTTATTGAGCTCAATGTCAATCCTCTTGCTCCCGAGGTTGAAGACGTGGTGGGGTCATGGTTCCCTGGGTGCTCCTGAGTGTACAGAGTTCATGATGGAGATAGTGGCTTGAGTTGTGGGAGGGTACCAATGGGTGAGCAGGTGTTCAGGGTTTGTGTTTGTGGGTGTGAGTAGGCTGATGCTGTTGGCAGCGTGGGTTGGGTTTTTTAAGTTTTCGTAGATGGCTGAGATCTTGTCATAGACGAAGTACGCCAGGGTGTCACACAGCTCTTGGGAGGGGGTGATGTAGTTCTCGTGTCTGTGAGGTTGAAGAACTCCATCACTAGGATGTTCTTTGTTTCTTTCAGCAGGTGGTGGTACTAGTTTGAGTGCTGTTTTGAAGGTGGTATTGTCTCCTGTCTCTTTATTGGAGTGTCCCTTCCATTCTATTTGCTGGCAGTTGCATTTGATCAGCTCTGTGGTGAACAAGCTGGGTCTTCTAGTAGGTCCTTTGGAGTTGGCTGGCTTAGCAGGAGTGATTGAGTCAGTGCATTCTGTGATCTACTGCGAGAAGTTCTTCGCAGCCTGTTCTGCGTTGGATGTTGTGTCTGGGCAGTGGGAGTTGAGGGCGATGTACTACTGGTCTTCTGATATCTTTTTCGAGTTTCTGCGCATGGAGCTAGGGGGTGTGGTGCCCCTGTTGGTAGGTCCTGAGATGGTGAAGTGGACGCTGTAGTGGTCTCTCCAGGTGAGCTGTGAGGCATGGTTGTACTTAACGCTGTTGTGAAGATGGCATTGAGCGTGTGTTTTCATATTGTTTTTGTGATAAAACCCACTGCCTAACATATTTTTAAATTCTAAATGATCGTTGAGGCAGCAAAAGATGTATTTATTTTCTTTTTCAAAAACACTGAAAATCAAAATTCTATCAATTATATATTTACGTATCCGATGGAGTAATACACTAATTAAGATGCTTTAATTTAGTTTACTTTTTCCAAAGGCTAAACACATTTTCAATATGTTTTATTGTGAAAGCTTTGGTTGTCACATATTCCCTTTGTTTGGTTATCATGCTAATAATATTCCTTCAGAATCTCAAGTTGGGTATCCTTTTCCCTATAAAATGATATAATGAAAGGGTTCTGGTTGTTATTAAAGCTCATCTGCAGTGTAATCTCTTGGACACTGAGCAAATTTGCCAATGACTGGAGTACCCCGCCACCCCTCCTCTGGTCCCGCCCCCTTCCCTTCTTAATGGTGACCACTGCGCAGTCGCACAGCAGACGCGCTGAAGGTGCGCCTCAGGCACGCCCGTCTGCGCCTGTCCGCTACCCGACCGCGACCAGCGCCAGGAACCCTGGATCTCTGAGGCCTCACCGCTACGAATCAACCACCCTTCACGAACTCAACCCCGGAAGACACGCCAACTGTGCGGGATCCTCACCGAATACCACCCATGGACAGTTCTCGTGCAGACCATGTCGCAGGTCCTTCACCATCGACAAAGCTCCCACTGCCACCGAAGACTCACCAGTGAAACCATGGACGTCGCACCCTCCCAGGAACTCTGCGACAAGCTCAGCTCCTACTTCCACCTGAAGATCAAGGCCCTCTACGACAACTCAGCAAACCAGCGCCGGACTCTACCCCACACCCACCACCGCCGATAAGCCGACCATCACAACTTGGGATCCCGCCACCACCGAACTCATCACCGCGACCATGAAGAAAACCCACTCAGGAGCCCCAACAGACCCCTGCACGCTGCACATATTTCACAGGGCCACCACAGCCATTGTACCCGAACTAGGACGAACCATCAATGCCTCCATCAGATACAGCATCTGCCCAGATGACTGGTAACGGGCGGAGGTGAAAACCCTCCTCAAGAAACCATCGGCCGACCCTACGGACCGGAAGAACTACTGGACCATCCCTCTCCTTCCCGGCCAAGGTCACCGAGAGAATCGTGAACGCCCAGCTGACCACCTTCATCAAAGAGAACTCCATCCTAGACGCCTCCAAGTCTGGATTCCGCAGCAACCACAGGACCGAGACTGCCCTCTTTGCCGCCACCAACGACATCCGCATACTACTCGACCAGGGTCACACTGCGGCCCTCATCCTCCTGGACCTCTCCGCAACCTTCAATACCGTCTCTCATCACACACTCGCAACCAAACTTCACGATGCGGGGATACAAGGAGGCGCCCTTGACTGGATCCAATCCTTACTCTCCGGCAGTACCCAGAGGGTTTGACTCCCTCCCTCTCCAAACCCACAGAGATCAACTGCGGAGTACCTCATGTATCGTCACTCAGCCCCACGCTCTTCAACATCCACATGGCCCCTCTGGCTTCCATCGTCAGACAGCATGAGCTCAGCATCGTATCTTATGCCGACGACACCCAGCTCATCCTCTCACTCACGAAGAATCCCGAAGACACCAGACTCTGCTTCCAGGAATGAATGAAGAGCATGGCTACATGGATAAAAAACAGCTGTCTGAAGCTCAACTCAGAGAAGACCGAGGTTCTCATCCTCGGTCCTTGCGCCTCCGCCTGAAACAGCACCTGGTGGCCCTCTGCCCTCAGGGACCCTCCCACCCCTACACACCACGCTCGGAACCTCAGCATCATCCTTGACTCCTCCCTCTCCAATGCCGTGGCCTCCACTAGCTTCAACTGCCTTCGGATTCTCTGTAAGACCTTCAAATGGATCCCCGCCGACTGCAGAAGGACCGTCACCCACGCACTCACAACCAGCAGACTGGACTACGGCAACGCCCTCTACGCCGGAATCAACAGAACTCTTCCACACAAACTCCAAACCATCCAGAACGCAGCAGCCAGACTTGTCCTTGGGACACCACATCATGAACACATGACCCAACACCTACGAGCCCTCCACTGCCTCCCCATTGAGAAGAGGGTCACCTTCAAACTCCTCACCCACCCCTAAAAATCCCTCAACAACATAGGACCCAAATACCTCAATGAGAGAGTATCCTCCCACATACCCAAGAGGAACCTACGCTCCGCCACCCTGGCAGAAGTCCCCTGAATCTGCAGAAACAGAGCTGGTGGGAGAGCTTACTCCTACATCTCAGCCAAGACCTGGAACGAGCTCCCTGTCAACATCAGACGCTCCCCGACCCAGCACACATTGAGGAAGGACCTCAAGACCTGGCTTTTCGACTGATCCAGAGCCGCTCCCCCCCCCCCAGCGCCTTGAGACCCTCACGGGTGAGTAGCGCGCTTTACAACCTCCTGATTGATTCATTGATTATCAAGCCCTATCTGGCAATTACAAGCAATGCACCCCAGCATGGAGTCAGGGTACATGTTCCGATTTGTGCAGACTCGACAAATCAGTGGTGGGAATAGTAAGAGCAGGAAGTTCAGCATTGATACTCACCACCTGTCTCTTGCATATGCTTCATGAGTAGGATCAGGGTTGACAAAAATAAATGTGAGGCATTGCACCAAAACCCGGTGGGGGCCCTTTGCATGTTTCTTCTGTTTTAGCCAGGTGCCATAGCCCGCAACATGATGTCTGGAACGATTTACTTGTTTGGCCCACATTAATCATGAAGGCAGTAGGCATGCTTGCAATTAAAAATCTATTAAGAAATGTTGCTAAAAGAGAGCAGGCCTTAGAAATAATGGAACCTGGGGCATAATGCCCCCTCTGCCCGCTTCTTATGACAGCCCAGGGTAGGATGGCAGTCTTTGATAGCAACATTGTTCCACTGGGTCTATAGTTTCATTTCATATGCCCCGAGGAGATTGCAATTTTAGGCCACCTGCATAAAAAATGCACTGCTACAACTCTTTAAGTATTTATTTCTCTTCGTGTATTTTTGCTTACAGTACAATTTTCTTCCACTCCGTGGATTCCAAAGGATGGAGAGGGACCAGACCGAGACAAGAGAGGATCATCAGTCTGTGATTTAAGTGATTTAAGAAAGGACTAGCTTCTCTCTGACTGGCAAAGGTGGAATATTTCAAAACTTTCTAATACTATCCAAATTCTGCCTCAAGTGGCACAGACATGGGTGGGGAAATGCAGTGTCCATGAGAAAGAGACATGGAAATAAAATAAAAAACACCATAGAGTTTATGGTGGAAAGTCCAATTGTCTTGCTTGCACTAGGATATGCAGAGCTCTTCTCTTAATACAGAAATATGATTGTTTTAACTTGAGCCGCAAAAAATAGAGTAATTGGTTATTTATGTAGTATTGGTACCCACCTGCCTGGGTCAACCATCATATACCCTAAAATAGAAACAGTGCAATTGAGAGAGGCACTCTGTAGCAGTCGGGCCAGCTTTACCAGTTTCTCACGCAGCTCAGTGCAGCAGCCACAGCCGCAAATGCTGTACTGAGCTGTGTGAGGAGAGAGCAGGATAGCACCATATTTACAGAATTATGGCCCTCTCCTCCCCTCTCCCTAAAGCCAGTGCTAAAATGTGCAGCCGTACCCCATGGACACAACATTGCACCATAGTGCAAGGGTGTCTCCGTGAGTAAGGATTCCCTTTCAGTACAAAATACTATGCTTACACTAACTTTAAGCCTTTTCCCACTTAGTACTACTTTTGCTGTACTGTGCAGCACACATGCAAAGTTGAAAAAGAAAGAAGAAATAAAAGCATTTCTCTTTCATAGCGCCAATCTGAAATGGGCACTATTTTCGTATGCCAAACCGTTTCTACTTTTTTAAGTAAATACGGATAAGCAGCAGAAACCCTGGGTGGTTTCATGAGAACGCAGCACCATGCGCTGCTTAGTGTTCTTTTCAGGTTATTTTCCAGGGTAAAACTGGTTTGATGCTGGAAAGCAGATAGATGGGAAAAAAATTGCGTCGATTTGCATCACTTTTGTGATGCAAACAGGGAGTTAGATCCTATTAAATAAACCCCAGTGTGTTATGAATGCATACGAGTATACCAAATTGAATTGTTGAAGCAAAGTCCTGGCTACCGTATCATCAAATCAGATGTTTGATTCCATCTACACCTTCTGGGTTTCTTCAAACAATTCTTTCATTGATTTTCCACAACATATCCAAAACACGGCCCAAGCGCGTTGCTCCATGAGTCAAAACTTCTTCAAGGCTTTATTTTCAAATAGAAACTTCCAATCTCTGACATTGAATTTGTATCTCCATACATCTGTCTGTGGTTTTTGTTCCACTGAAGCCCTCGAGCTGTCGCTGTTGACCGTAACAGTTGGTTTTAATAGATTAAGCCAGGTGCTGTATTGCCATTATCGCTTTCCAAATAGTTTCTGCACTGCATGTTGGCCAAAAGAGTTTCGTGAAATCATGGTAGGGCGCTCATGGAGCTCTTTCTAGCTACTGCTTCATGAAACACACCCGAAGGCTTCAAAAGTAGCTCCAGATGCAAACAGGATTTTTTACTTCAGAGCCCCCATCAAAAACCCTTGTCACTTATCTCTCAGATTTAAAATGAGCTCACTCCTTTTAAGGTCTGGCATACATGCACCTTCAGGTAGCTGCCATAGCACATTTAATGGGGACAAAATATTAAATAGTGATTCCATTTGTGCCTACTCTCTCAGCCATTGCTGGTTGCAAGTACCTTCACATTTTTGGATAAGTACACAGGACAGCACACATAATGTTCAACAATGGATCAACTCACTTCATTATTTTGCTGCAAATGTCATTCACATTGTGTATTAGCCCAGAAGACTGGTCCCAGAGCCAAGCCAGTCACACTCATCGTCATCCTTTTATCTCACCAGCTCAGCATCAGATTAAATTGTTAATTGTATCAGGAAGCCAATGAGAGATACAGAAGAGGCAGGAAACCTCCCAAAGCGGCATTGCTGCTTTTCTCTAGTAGAAGAACTGTTGGTAAATATTCACTTGATGTTTGGGAGCAGTGGCATGGAAATGAAAGCAAAGGATGCACCCTGTGTGTTCTATCCACACCGCAGCACCGGCTCCTACTTCATGGCATCATAGCGTGTCAGCGAGAGGTGAAGAAAGGGCAAGGCAAAGAAGATAGTATATCTGGTTGATGGCTTCAGTGCCTACGTAGGGGGACTTTATAGTACCCCCGTGACCTTGTAATCATGTACTGAGAGGCGTTTTTGGTTCTGCAGCCCATCTCTTTACCAGAGCTTTACAAAATGTGGAGTTAGCGGGACGTGTTTTTAATTGAGCCTCATCGGAATACAGATTGATGCGTATTTTTGACAAGAGGGCTGATTAAGGACCACATTTATGGTTGCTGCTCTTTAACTGCCCACATTTATTGCTGGTTACAAGTGGGAGGCCATTGAGCCACCGCGTTCTTGGATTGTGGACTACAGAACAAACTTTAACTTTTTAATCACATTACTCCTAAAGGGTCATTAATCTTTTATATCAAATGTCCTGAAGATGGTCTAGTGGATTTATAATATATAAGACCGAAAAGTCGACAACCACACCTATTTTCTCTTTAATTGGGTCCAAGGACATGCTGTCTGTTTAGTCGGTCACATTTTCCTATAAATGTATTGGAAAGGTGTACACAACTGCAACAATGAGTTGTCTGTAACATCGAAACATTGTAATTTATGGTTGCATTGTGCTTTTTATGAAATATTTGTTATCTTTTTTGTACCCTTTGCAATTTTGTGCTAATATAAATGTATCTTTTGAATACATATACCCGTGTTAAAAATTCTTTTGAAGATGCACACTATGGAAATAATTGAAAATGGATCTGAAGAAATTCAATTGTAAGCTACTGGATAGAGCTTGTCAACATTGAATGCAGAAATTAATGTGAGTACGTGGTTTAATTAATCCCTTGTAGGCACATGCATCTGCTAATACTTGCATTAACCAAGCCTCCACGGGTTTATTGGGTTTCCCACACCTTCTTATAACTGTATTACAATGACAGCGGTCAGACTTTAAACCGGCCAGGGAATTTGCCACAGTTCCGACTGGCTCAAGGAATCTGTTGGACAGTTGGTAAGGCCTCATAATCCCTTAAAGATGGCCTTTTCGCGTCGGGATTATGATGGCACTTTCCAACAGCAGTCCCATGTCGGCCTTTCAGACATGGAACTGCTGCCATAAAGTGTCTTTGGGGGTCCCTAGCAGGGCCCCCATCCCTCTGCAGCCTCTGCATACTGCCCTGGGGGGCACCATCAATATCCCTGCACTGTGTAGCAGGCACCATGAGGTGCCTGCCACACGGTGTAGGGATGTTTGGAAACATACATTTTTCTATGCCAGTTTATGCTGCAGGCATTTTCTGCCTGCCTCACAAGCTCCCATAGAAAAATGTATGTTTCCGACTGCACTGTGTGCAGTCGCATCCGAATGATGTGGTCGGAACCACCAACCTGACGTCGATCTGTTCCCGTTCCGCAACAGTGTCCTGCCCGACTTCGTCATCAGGGCCAAACGTCTGATTTCGCCCTGAAACATGTACTGTGCATTGATGTCACGCAGTTGGCTTATTTAACTGGTAGATGACACAAGAAATGAGCCAAATGTGTGGAATTAAATGTGATCTATAAGCTACATTGTATAATATTTACACCACCCACATGTCGCTGCTCCAGAGAGCACCACTGTACTATGGATAAACATAACTTAATAAGAACTGTAGGGTCACATGGCAAGAAAATGAGCCTTTGGTGTGAATAAAAGCCTATTTCTATATTTTTTAGATATCAGCTAACTCACATTGTTAGGGTGCCTTATAAGCCACAGGGGTGGCGGATGCTTAACATAAAAACAACTGGTCATTCTAGATTTTTGGAAATTAAATTTCTGACACCATATAGAGGCAACAAACTATGTTCACTGTGTAGGTAAAGCTGGATTTTCTAGGATCATGCCCAGTTATGAAACATTCTAGACATGTCATTAAACATTGTTTTCTACGTAGCTTTATAAATGTAATTTACTCATGAAAGTAGGTTTTTGATAACTTTAGGTGAAAAGTAACTTTAGAAATGTATACTTTGTGCTACCTGAGACTAAACTGACTCTGCCGTGGTTTACCTCTCAACTGTGCTCCGAAGATTGAATACATATCCTTGATTGATGTCTTACAAACACTCCTTTGGAAGAAAGTCAGGGGTGGTGTCAATAGTGGTCACTTACTAAGGGTTAGCCATGTGGGTGATTAGCTGGTAGAACAAAGGGCAACTTCATAAGCTCTTTCTTTTTTCTTGTATTTTTATGGATTTTAAATTTTCTCTTACATATTAGTTAGTGACAGCTTTTGACATACATGAGATTTACGTCTTTGACATGTGCAAAGAAACAATTCTTCTGTCATTTTCATTATGTTGTCTGAGCACTTGTGAATGCCATATATGAAACCTCCTGAAACAGTAACGCCTCTCGTAAGTTGTGGAGGGCAGAGACAGACAGTGTGTTGCAGATTGGTTGAGCTACACAGCGGAGAAAGTGTTGCTAAACGTGGGCAGTAATATAGGAGGTAAACGCACTGCTGTGTTTTGCTTGTTTGAAAGGACCACTAGTCTGAAAGGTCACTAGTTATGCAGGTAGTCTATTGCAGTGAGAGGCTTTGCCAACTGCAAGCACTAAACCCTGAGCGTTGCCTCTGCTTTTGCAATAAATCCCACTCTGTGTTATTGGGACAGTGATGTCTGAGCCTGGTCGTCAGCTACGGAGTAATAAGAAGGAATGTTTGTGTTGGGGCTCATTGGAAGCTTTATTCAGGGGTAGAGTGTCATCTCTGGGTTGGGCTATAAAGGTGAAGAGTAGTTCATCCCAGTCCAGAGACATAGGGTGCTTTCTATGCCCTGTGGCTTCCTCACAACTAAGCAGTGTCCTCCTGCCCAGGAGACGACCAAGCAATGCTACATTGATGCCGCGGGGGAGGCAGATTATGCAACACATGGTTAATATCAGGGCTTAATTTAGGAAGCAACAGTGGTTTCTCATTTGTTAGAGCGCTTGAACAGGCCTAGAGGGCAGACCTCCCCTTTGTGAGATTTATTAATGCCATTCAGATGGCTCAGGTGGTCTGTTATTGTGGCCCTGAAGCAATGTAACTTTCACAGATCTTCTTCTGAAATGAATATTCCAAATGTGACTGTCACAAACTGCAAACATTGATTTCCAGAGGCACTATAGTCTTTCTATCTCCATCCCCAGGAGGCAGGAGGGTAAAGAGTTTTAGCACCGAAAGAGGGGGTATACCTCGTCATAGGAGGGTGGGAAATACTCCTGCAGATGTAAGAGGTCAGGGGTAATATTGTTTCCGGGACTCTTGGAAGGTTTTCAATGAATTGAGAAATTGAGTGCTGAAAAAGAAGTGGGCATTTTGTGAGACATTTGCTAGGATTATGCATAGGGAATTTAAAAATAGGGATAAAAGAGCACTTTACCTTCTCAGACCCTCCTTGACCTTGAAAGATAATTTCTGGAAGAAAGAAGATTCTACCTGAAAACTAGAACTGCTCTTCAAGGGTCAAGTGGCTGGCCTTTTGTTACCTGCAACAGGACACAAAAAGCAGGAGGACTCATGGTTCCTAGAAGCCCCAATGATCATTGTGGGATGGGCCTGCAGGAGCCCTGACTCAATAGAGTGCTGGTGCCTAGAATCCTGCCCTGAGGACCTGAGGGCTAAAGGAGTGATCAAAAGGATATTTCCCAACGATTAGAGAAAAGTGGGACTCCTTCCACCTCTGAAGTACTGGAATAAGTTGTTGATGCTTCCCCCATGAGGGTGACCCGCTGGAAGACAAGACAACCAAGCTCATCTTGCTCTGAGCTTTTTTCTGTGCTGAAAACAGGGTCAGTGGGACCTCTCATAAATGGTATCAGGTCTTGTGATGCCGGGCTACAGCTTCCAGCTTTAGCCCACTAGTAGATTTTGACAACAAAAAAAGTGACTAAGGACCATATTTACAGTTTGGCAGATTCTGTTGAAACATAACTTGTGTCCTCTTCACTGTATCTATAGTGCCACTGACTATAATGCACTTGTAATATGGCCAACAGGATGCCAGCCATGTTTTTAAAGTATCTTACTCACCAATCTCTAAATAGGAACCCAATCTGACCTTAGACCGGAGCAAGGTGGCAAATGTATCCCAGTGGATAAGCAACCTCAGTGGCTAGGAAGTCAGACTTTGCCTCATTTAGAACTTTTGCTAGCAAACCAATGGCTTTAGCAGTAGATTGACAGTGGTGTATCTGACTTCAAGTGACCGCTGACAGCTTCAGGTTCTTGATTTGTCCCACTCTAGGTTGCTGAGCTCCAAACGTAGACAAAGTCTAAAAATAAAACGATTGTCTGATGCGACTAGTTTGGCCACTCAATCCCCTGCCCCATTGCGGTTGACCTAAAATCGAGAATAGGTCACTCTCTACTGCGAAGAATTTCCTATTGGTGCTTTGTGATTTCGTGGTGTGTTTAGTCTTACAACTTAATATCTCCAGTTTCCTTATTTAATCTTAATCATTTTAGCATGCTTTTGCTAATTATTAGATTCAGTATTTTTCTAAATTGGTTTTGTTTTCTGGACTTTAAAATTTTTGGTACTGCCTTAACATGCATTTATCTGGGAAATTCCCTGCTACTCGTTGCTGCATCTACCAGTGTTAGAAAATAACAAGTTTATTATGTTGGTAGGGGTACCTCCTCTTAAAATAATATCCCACTTTCTGGCACTGGTTACCTAAAGCAAGAGGTTTCTCCCATGAGAAACACATTTCCCCGGGAGAGAAATCATAAAAATAAAATGTAGAGGCCTATTTGAGTTAAATTTAATTATGTATCATTGGACAACTATTGAACTTCTTTTTGCCATAATTATTAATCATCAACATAGATTTTCTTAACCACTTCTCAATTTTTTTGCAGAGTTTTACAAAGTCAAAAATCACTCTATGTGTGAAAATGTCCAATTTTTTAGCTCTAACTTGACAACGCAGCAGTCACTAGATCTCGTGTAATTAACGGAAAAATACCTTTAACATAATAAATAATGTTGTTATTGGTTGAGGGGAGTGAAAGCCCCACTCGGGCAACCATCACAATCCATGCCAGGGTGAACCACAAACATATACTAAATAAATCTGTGCTTAACCATCTTGTATCTTGGCACGAAAACTGTCAGGCCTAAGTTACAGGCAATGTCTAAAGTATTTATATAGCAAAAGACACACAAATGAAGGATGGGATACAGAACAAATCAAACACTCTCCCCAGTCAAGAGATCTGAGTTAAATCCATCATTATTTTGCTTGCCATGGCATCCCAGTTTAGACCTAGCCATATGCATATCAGTCTTGACCCTGCTCCTCACGCGAATGATCCAGCTGGAACTGCCAAGCCAGGTCCTTCTTGGACTGAAACATGCAACCTGGGACCTGTTTTGGGTTATCACCCTTCATCAGCCAGGCTAGCTTGAATCCCGTGAGGAGCAGGGTCAAGACTGATTTGCATATGGCTGTGTTCAAACTGGGGTGGCGTAGTGAGCAAAAGAATGATGGATTTAACCCAGAACTTTTGACTGAGGGTGACCGTTTGATTGATTTATAATTCCGTCCATCATTTGTTGCTACAGCATTTTTCGCCCTAAGTGGTACGCGTATGCCCAGATGTAGGTCCTTGCTCGCTGTGCTACTGTATTGAAGCTAGCCTGGCTGATGAGAGGTGATAAGAAAAAAAACGGTCCCAGAATGCTTGTTTCTGGCCCAGCAGTTCAGGCTAGCTTGAATCCCATGAGGAGCCAGGTCAAGACTGATTTGCATATTGCTGGGTCCAAACTGGGGTGGCATAGTGAGCAAAAGAATGATGGATTTAACCCAGATCGTTTGACTGTGGGCGAATGTTTGATTTATTCACCATTCCGTCCATCATTTTATATAGCACACAAAAAACACAAAAAAATCCCATACCAATTTAGGAAAATAGAGTTCATTTTAATAAGAAAATGACATACAAGTTTAAAATTTTTAGTTAAACTAGTACCTAAAAGCACAAAGCACCAACTGTGGTTATCTGGTCACGCCTGACTGGGACAAAGTCACAAGTTCAGGCCAACTGCGATGGAGCGGGGGCCAGGGACAGGAACCTAGTTAGTCCGCCATGAGTTGTACTTTATGTCCTTAATGTATGGTCCAGTGTTGAGCTGTGTCAGTTCCCAATCAGGAAGTGCGAGGCACTGCGATGCGCAGTCCTGTGTCAAGCTGTGTTGCGATGTGTCAGTTCCAATTAAGCAGCTAATCAAAAACTGTGAGGTGCTCCAATGTGACAGCCTGCATCGGGTTGCATTGCACTGTGTCTGTTTTGATGGACCCCACAGTTAGGCAGGGAGGCGTGCACTCTAATGACACCCAAGGGTCTAGGATGTGGGGGGAACCTCTATGGGATCAGGACTTGCTCAAGCAGAGGCCAACAGCAGGGCTCAGGCATGTCCAGTTGGGTCACATCAGCTGGGCCGATAAATGACAGGTATCTGAAGCTTGCTGTGCTCCTGTAACTTGCTAGCCCTTGAAGTCACTCTGGTGGTTATCGGCTCAAGAAGCAAGTCCTGTTTACCTTTCCTCAGGCATCAGGGCAGTTCTTCTTCTGAGCCTTCCACATTGTGGAGGAGTGTGGCTCAATGGTTAGAGCGGCAGACCCTGAAGCAGAGTTCTGGCCAGGGACCAGGGTTCGATTCCCGCCTCGGCGAGGCTCGGGCTCAATTTCCTCGGACCTGTCTATTCTCGCCTCGGTGCCTATTCTAATCACGGGCCCCACGCTGCAACTCTGGGCAATAGCTTGCTTAGCCTCCACGCCGGCCCCAACAGCGCTAAGGATGCCTGGCTTCACCCTGGGGGTGCCCAGGAGTGGACACTTCACAGGGAAAGCCAGGAGGGGTTCCACAGCGGTATGAGTATCAGCGCCAGGAAACCGCAAAGGCGACACCGCAAGGTGGCCGTCTGGTGACAGTGCGCTCTATAAGTACCTTGACATTTACATTTACATTTACATTTACATTTCCAGAGGTGATCGGATGAGTGTTTCAGGAGATTCTATATTTATACCTGGTTCTGGAAAGTTCTTACCTTCCCCTGCTAAATTTCCAAGAAGTCTGGGGTGACTAGAGACTAGTGTCAGGTTCCTTGGAGTTTGTGCTGGAAGCAGTCCTTTAAAATGTAACTGGGACAGGGAACAGCTCCACCCTATCTATCCTAACAGAATGACCCATCCTGCCAACAACTAATCCTCTTTTGTCTCAATGTCTGGGAAGAATACACAAAGCCCAATTGCTAAGCAATTCACAGTCATGTGATCCAGGACTTTGTCAACAGGCACCAAATGGTAAGGGCAGTAAAATGCCACCTTTTTAAAGGTAACATCACAAAATAAAATGAAATGATGGACGGAGTGTTGAAACTTTTCAAACACTCACCCCAGTCACAGATCTGGGTCTAATCCATATTTTGTTTGCCACGTCACCCCAGTTTGGAACCAGCCATAGGCAAATCAGTATTGACCCTGCTCCCCATGGGAACAGTCCACTCCGAACTTACTGACCAGGTATTACCTGGGCTGGAAAAAAGCATCCTGGGACCAGTTTTGGGGTATTACCGCTCATCTGCCATGCTAGCTAGAATTAAGTGGCGCAGCGAGTAACAGACTCACGTCTGGGCAAACCCTTAGCCACTGATGGTGCACAAAGCAACATCACAAAATAAACATTTGAAGGGTAGCATTTTCAGAATTATGACTTAAAGTCTGACTCTACCAATAATGTGGACTTTAAATTACAATCTATTGAGACCAAACTTGACATCCCTATATGCCCCCAGTCAAACATTAGCACATATTAAATGTAATAAGAACTCAAATGCTAGTGAATGGGAGGGATAGACCGTTCAGTAGTTAAAAACAAATGTTAGGGTTTTTCACTACCAGGGCATATAAAGCCTATACCCACATGTCCTAATTTTGAAAAACAATACACCATGCCCTATGAGCCTTTAGGGGCTACCTTAGGGATGACTTGTAAGTATTAAAAAGGTGGAAATATGCACCTTTTGCTGCAATTTAGTGACGGTATAGCGAGCAGCACTTAAAATCTGCACAAACAGCGCCTGGCTTTTTGAGTTGATTTTGCCATTGCTCGAGTAGGAAATGTATTTGTGCAGCAAATCTACTCGAATGGTAGCCCTCTAACTGCGACTGCTCACAAATGCCAGCGACTACCCGCATAAAAATAATCTCTCTAGGGAATGCTAAATCTCGCTCACCAGCATGAATATTCTGGAGTTTAGCTGGAGAAAAATTCTGCCACACAGTGATTGGTGGAATTTGGCCAGAGTGGCAAATATTCTGCCAATTTCAGCAAGCAGCCAGCAAGCAAGGAAAAGTGTCAGTTAAGAAAGCCCAAATGAAGGTTTATGATGAGAGAAGAAGAATGCTTAAGCATGACACTTTAGCACTCACACAATGGAAATTAGCAAAGATTGAAAACGTATTCTCAGTCCAAAGTCAGGAGGCATCTCTAAGATCTGCCTCCTAAGTTTTGCACAAGCTCTCTGCACCTAGACTAACACCTCTGAAGAAAGGTCTTTCAGAACAGAAGGGTCTCTTTCTGGGAAAGGTTCTAAGGAACACACACTAATATAATTCTATCAAAACAATAATGTCAACATTATTCTCATTCACCACTCCACTGAACCATGTATTCTTCACCAAATTGTTTCTCACGACTTCACAATAAGTTATGCAACTATGTCCTTGGTTTATAATTTTGAACAGATCTAGTGGTACAGACGGTTCTTTCCACGAGTCACGTTTCCTGCCATCTCCTCTTCTCCCGGTGTGAACCTCACTATTAGCTGTCTAATAAACAAATGCCTATTCACTAGCATTAGAGGGCTTCTGGAAAATTACAGCATCTGCAGTGGAAAGAGAAAAACATCTCATGCAAAACAACAGTTTATACATTTAAACAGGCCTTTAAGTCCTAATGTGAAAAGTCGACTTTTAAAATGGCATCAGCAGTAAGACTTATTAAAATCAATACAATGTGTTACTTCATGTGTATACATATAATGCCTAAATATGATTAGCTACTACAAATGTTGCTTTTATTATGCATGTTGCTCAGCATTGAAATTAGCACTTTTCAGTTAAATGTGCTTAATTTGCAAAATGAGGAAAATTACTCTATCAATTGTTATTAAACTATATCAAGGCCTGAAGACAAGAATTTAGCTACTCAGATCCCAGGTCAAATCCAGTAGAAAGGGGATTTTGCATCGTGTAACACCATGAATAATATTGCAGGAAGGAATTTGACCTTGTGAACTGTTTGACAAATGTTATAGGAAGCATTTCATATTGAACAACTTGGCAAAACGCATATGAAGATGTTTTACAGAGTTTACTCTGACAAACACAGTAGGAAGAGGTTAAAAAATTCAAAAGTAATTGTTAAGCCCCATAGGAGGGGCTTTACATTGTGAACCCTCTGATAAATGCAATAGGAAAGGGTAGTTAAACTGTGAGCCCTCTGACAAATGCAATAGGAAAGGGTTTTACATTGGCAACTCCATGTGAAATATTTAGAAAAAAGGCTTTACATTTTGAATTGCTTGACAAATACTTCAGGAATGGGTTTTACATTGTGAACTCATTGACAAAAGTAATAGCAAGGGGTCTTACACTGTAAATCCTTTGCCAAACTCAATAGTCAAGGTTTTACATTGTGAATGCTATGACAAACACATTAGGAATGAACTCTATACTTTAAACTATGATGCCAATTCAATTGGAAGGTGTTTTACATTGTGAACACTCTGACAAATGCAATGGGAAAGAATGTATTACCTATATTCCTTTTTAGATCTGACCACGGTAAATGCTTGTTGTATGCAAAAGGAGATGTAATTTTCATGCCAATGGATACTTCGGTTTTTATTGATAAAGGAAATCATTGACAAACATATATTGAACAAGGATAATTATACATTACAGAAACAGAAAAATACAACAAGAAAATATAATGAATACACACAGAGGAAGGGCGACGGGGGGAAGAAGCCTCCTTAGGCACTCAGGTACTGTTGTATTCTATTTGCCGTGTTAGGAAAGCGCTATGTATGTCTTCCATAGTGTGAGCCAGTAGGGGCCGTGTAATACCTGGTCAAAGGACATCATGATTGACAATCGTGGGACTGCATGCGACTCTATGGTGTCTGACTATCCCCCGGTACGGGGGGGAACTGGACGCGGGACTCTCAGGAGCCCCTTGTTGTTCGGGAGATGGGGTCAGGGATTGGATCTGAGTTGGTTGTAATTAGTTGCGATAGACATGCCATATGTCCCTAGGTCGTGAGGTCGGGGGTTGCAGCGTGGTATAGATGTCAGTTTGCAGATTGCAATATGGCATGGTGCGTATCTATGCTGTTTTTGTAGGGCAGTGCTTGGCTCCCCAGTGTATCTCTATTTCCCTTTTTACTAGCAATAATGCTATGGCTACAAACCTACGATAGCACAATTTTATATTGCTGACCAATCCCAATAGACCTAGCTTTGGAGAGGGGAGGAGTGGTGTGCCACTTATATTAGCAACTGTCCGAAATACCTCTACCCAATATGCATTAATTTGGGGGAACGTCCAGGTCATGTGGGCAAAGTCGGGGTCTAGCGCATTACATTTGGGGCAATTTGATGTTTTAGTAGGGTCATATTTGACCAACTGACGTGGAGTGATATACGTTCTGTGCACAAATTTGAAAGGAAGCAGTTTATGTCTTTGATTGGGAGAAACCTTCTGTACTTGATCCAGACAGTAAGTCCACTCTTTGTCATTCAATGGATAACCCATGTCATCCTCCCAGCTTTGCCGCACCCCCCTGTCCCGGACCTGTCTAAGTGCCAAGCATGCCCGGTATAACTTAGTAACCAAGTGCGTTCCTTCCTTATCAGTAATAAGCAAAGTGAGTGGTGTGAAACCCTCAGGCGGGGATGGGAAGGAGGTGACCGATGCCTAAAGTGTCCCAAGCAATCTGGTAGCTATAAATGTATCCATGTATGTCAGCTCAGGGTGTGTGGATATGTCCGTCAAGGTGAGGGCCCGGCCTTCTGGAAATAGTGAGCCAAGGGTACATAGATCCAGTTTGGTAAGGGTATGCTGTACCAATTTCTCAGAGGTGAGTGGCAAAAACTGTTTTTTTGCAGTGGGATGGTAGGGGAGTATAGCGGACCGTTGCCTAACCTTTTGTTGAGTTTACGCCAAGCCTAACATGTGGTCGAGAAGTGTTGGATGTCTTTGGGATCCAGTGGTATGCCCAGTGGGAAAAGTGCTTCCAATGGCTTGGGAGCAGCTGGGTCGCGCTCAGGCCTCATGTAGGGTATATGAGCATCAGGGTGGAACTAGTGATGGGCAAATTGAGCCTGTGTCACCAAGAAATATAAGTGGAGATCCGGGAAAGCAAACCCTCCTCAGCTGTACAGGAGTGTCAGGGTATCACAAGAAATCTGTGGTCTGCGTCCCACCCAAACCAAGTGGATAAGCAATCACCGTAGTTGAAGGAATAAAGCATTTGTAAGTGGGATAGGTATGTTAGCGAATAGATATAGGAACCAAGACAGTACATTTATTTTAATAAGGGCGATACGTTCGGCCATAGACAAGTGCAACTGGATCCACCTTTCAACCTGCATTGTAAGATGCTCAATTACGGGCCCATAGTTCAAGCGTATGACCTTTTCTTTATCTCTGTGCAAGTGAGATATTTGGTGGTATCACCTTCCCATCGCAAGGGGAGCTCTGTCTCATCTGCGGCAGCGGCGGCAGTAATAGGAAACAGCACCAATTTACCCCAATTTATTCGCAGCTCAGTCATGACTCCGGCACTGGGGTGTCCTATGAAAAGAAGAATGTCGTCTGCATAAATTAACATCAGCAGCGGTCCGAGGGAAACTGTAATCCGGGAAACATGTTTTTCTTGTAAGTGGCGAACCAAAGGGTCCAATGAAACTATAAAAAGCAATGGGGACAGCGGACATCCCTTCAGGGTTCTGAGCAAAATCAAAATCAGAGAAGATAGAGAGCCATTTACTCGGAGTCGGGCAGTTGGTGCTGAAAAGAGCAATGCAATCGAAGCAAAGAAGTTGGCCGGGATGCCCAATTTGTGAAACATAGCTATTAAGAACGGCCATTCAAGAGAATTGAAAGCCTTATCTGCATCTAGGAGGGTTATCGCTGCAGGGGTTCTAGGCTCTATCTGATTAATAACAGAGAAGACAGTTCTTAAATTAAGTGCAGTGGACCTATGCGGAACAAAACCCGATTGTACTGGGGAGATGATTTATTCCAATAACAACGACAGTCTAGAGGATAACATTTTTGCCAGGATTTTACTATCAAAGTTTATTAGAGAACTGGGGCTGTATGAGGAGCAATTAGAGGGTTTCTTACCCGGTTTTAGTAGTAAGGAGATGGCCACCTCTCTCATGGATGGGGGAAGTGTGCCGACCTCTAGGGCCTCCGCATAGAGCTCAAGGAGTTGTGGCGCTAGACTATCTTTGAATGTCTTGTAAAATGTCCCGGATAGTCCGTCAAGGCCCGGTGCCTTAGCCCCAGTCAGGGCATCTATAGCAAGCGTAATTTCTTCAACAGTAAAGGCATCAGCCAGAAATTCCGCTTGTCCAGTAGAAAGCCATACCATTGCAACCTCCTTTAGATAAGCTAAGTGCTGAGAGAAATCCTTAGATAAAGCGGTTGTGTAGAGGGATCGATAGTATGCAACCAGTTCCGCTATTATGTCTGCATCTTCTGTGGCTATGGAGCTGTTTGCGTGTTTTTTAGCTGCTATGTGTCCGGATCCCCTATTAGGCTGCACTAGATGTGCCAGAGTTCTACCCGGGCGCGCCATGCAGAACTTACCCAGCAATGATGCCTCCCGATCCGCATGCTCATTAAATTAAAAAATGAGAGGGCTACGCCTGTTCTGAGCGTGTGGTGTGGGGGGGTTGTGTCCAGTAGGGCCAGTTCTGCCTCAACTCAAGCAAGACTCCCACGGACCGATCGCAGGACACCCACCTGCTTGGGTATACTAACGCCCCGGATGTACGCCTTAAAGGCGCCCCACAATGTTGCATTCCTGCCCACCGTACCAGTGTTCAGGGCAAAGTATTCAGTTATGGCCTCTTGCAGTTCAGACCAAAGCACCTCATCCAGCAGCACAGTAGCAGGAAAAGACCATCTACGTTCCCACCCAGCCGAGTGTGGAATGTGTAAATGAAGAATCCCTGGCACGTGATCTGACAGAGTACGTGGCAACATATCAATGCCCCAGGTCCATTGGCACCCCTGCGGATCTGCTAGCAAGTAGTCCATGCGTGTTTGTGTGGAATGTGGTGCTGAGTGAAAGGTGTACCCGAGGATCTCGGGGTGGTGTGTGTACCAGAGATCACGCAGATCCAAGGAAAGCATGATGTCCTGCATCATTCGAAGGTAATGAGATTTGGAGGTAGCGAGTGGATTTGAAGAATCATGGTTGTGATGAAGTCAGAGGTTTAGGTCCCCCCTAAGGAAAATTGTGTTGTAGTTGTACCGATTTAACATGACGTGAAGGTTACCAAGCAAACCAGGGTCGTCCATGTTGGAGTACACCAACCCCAATTTACATTTCCAAAGGTTATTGAGCCCCTGCACCTTCCAAGTGATGAGATTTACACCTACCGCGGGGTCTACGACCATAACCATGGGTAGGGGAGTTTGTGCCTGTTACGCCAGTGTACACAAGCCAGCACGTGAGCAATGGAGGGAGATCTGCGAAGGAACATACAAGAGGGGAAATACCAAAAATAACAATACAATAAAACAATAATCGACCTACTAAGCAAATACCCTCTCACCTCCCATACCCGGGCTCAAGGTCCCCGTGAACATTGTCCTTCCCCGATTAACCCGAAGAAAGAGAAAAAAGAAAAACCCCAAAAGAATTTTGATCGGAATCGTCCGTAGGAGGTGGGCAACGCCCGATGCCTATACTATAAACTACATAAATTTGCAGATTAGAGATATAGAAACTCATTTAACTTCAAAGTTGGAACCACCATACAGCCAAAGTCTAATTTCGGCGTCTTATTTAGACAACTTAGCTGATAAACGATCATGAAGGCCAGGTTCTGATTTCGTAGTAAAGAACTCTGCGCTTGCGGCCAGCTGCCTGCCCGGGGAGGAATGTCCGGAGGATTGCGTAGGGCTTCTGCGAGCTGCACCTGGACATTGTTTGGAAACAAAACAGGGTATCGGTAGCATTCTCAAAGAAGCGGGGTTTAATGTCCACCAGCACCCTTAATTTAGCTAGATAGAGCATAGCATACTTGAGTCCCATGGTACGAAGTTGGAGCTTTGCTTCCAAGAATTTGCGTCGGGCTTCCGATACAGCAATGGTATGAACGGGGTAAAAAGAAAGCACAGTCCCTTGTTCTTGTACAGGGGAGTTCTCCCGGGCCAATCCAAGAATGGTATCAGGGACCCTGTAATTGAGCAGGCAAGCTATAAAGGAGCGTGGGGGGTTCCCCAGGGGAGGCCACTGGCCAAGGGAACGATGTGCCCGCTCAACCACAACGTTTCTAAAGAGGTTCTCAGCTCCAAACAGTTCACTCAACATGGCCTCAATGATGGGTTCTGGGCGACAGATGCTTGTGCACTCTGCGAGGCCCATTATGCGGATATTATTTCTGCGCTATCTGGCCTCCAGGTCGTTGTTCTTTATTGCCACTGTTTTAAACAACCGCTCCACCCGTTCCAACCTACGTGCCGTGTCCAGGATCTGATCTTCCTGGGTGGATATTCTCTTTTCCCCTTCATCAAGCATGGTGTTGTGTCCATCTAAAAGTGCTCCCATCCTGTTCAGTTTGGAAGTCAGCGTGTCAAGCCGGGCGTCTCTGCCTCGTCAGCTCTGCCATTATAGCAGTGGCACCATCCAAGGACTGTGGTGCTTCAGTGCGTTCCGAACGATCCCCTCTCTCAGGGCTGTGGTCAGGCCTTTCAGAGGTACCCGGTTTGTCAAAAGTGGTCTTGCGCTGTTTAGGGTCTCTGCGACCCATGTTCGTGGCCTGCAGAAACGATAATGGTAAGCTGTAGTTTGCTTGCAGTGTAGAACCTCCAGAGGTGTCTTTCCTGGAGGCCCGAGGCCACTCCCCGCTGCAGACGCCACCCGAGTCCCAACATCCGCCCCCGAACAGGGGAGCAAGTGTCCTGAGTAGCCTGTAAAGGTGCAGAATCAAATACAACTCATAGAGGCCTTGCACTTGGATCTCCGGAGTCCAGCCCAACCAATCCTCAGCTGGGTTCCCACAGCGCTGCACCGGCTGGGCCCCGATAATTTATAGGCCCCTGCCCCCGTCTCCAATCATGTCACCGGTCCTGTTGAAGGGTTAGTTCTCCCCTGCGGCCAAATGCCAGGATTCAGTTGTGTGAATAAAGAAGGAGGGGAAGGGGGGCCATCCCCTCACTCGTCTTAAGAGCTCTGTGGAGCGAAGATGCGGGTGCCCACTCCAGCCATTAATGGCGATAACTGCTTGAGCTAAGTGCTCCTGGCTGTCCAGCTCATGTATCTGTCCTGAGGGCACCAGTGGCCTCTACAGCACCACCAATGCTCAGTGCTGTGCAGGTGGGTACGGCCGGGGAAGCAGCAATGGGCCACTGCAGTCAGCAGCTCCAATCCTCAATAATAATCCACATTTGTAAAGCGCAAACAATCACCCGTAAGGGTCTGTTGGCGCTGGGGGCCGTCGGGAAGATTAAGCAAGCTATTGCCCAGAGTCACATGGTGCTGGGCTAATCTGCTGCCGGCGCTGGGGATCGAACCGTGATCCCCAGATTCTGGAGTCATTCGCCCTGGCCGCGGTGCCACACCTCTTCCTCTTCCAATGGCAGTCCCAACACCCGCACTCACTCGTCCTCCAGCTCTGTCAGCTCGACACCGGCAGGTTGAAGCCTCGTGTAGGGCCGCCAATGTTTCTTCGACCGGCAAGACTTCACGGTGAAGCAGTGGGACCCAGCGGAGAACCGTTGCTCCAGCCTCAGGCTCACCCATGGACCCTGTTTCCAGAGGCCTCCGAGGCGGGCCCGGGCCTCTGCTCCACCTCACCTAATGGTGTCGCTCATGGCTCGGGACCATGGACGCCTCCCTGCCATGATCTCTTCATTCCAGGATGGTCACAGCTGCTCTGCGAAGGACATCCATGGTGGTCACAGCGTGCGGCAGTGGGAAATTGTGCCGTTTCATGTAAGATTAGGGCATCGGGCACCGGAGCTTCAACGCCGTGCGACCATCATGGTTAATGGCTCTGCCTCGCCCCCTTCGGGTATTTTAAATTGTTTGATGGGTCTCACTTGTTAGAGAAACATGGTCATGTTTAATGTTAAAGCTAACAGGCTTACTTTATTGATTATTAAATATAGTGACAAGGGCAGTAGACCTCTCACTTTACACTGTGGTCTACCCAACAAAGTCTTTATGCTTGTGAAAACCTCAGGTTTTCCATTAGGTTCATAGAGGAGCATTGGTGGTGTTTAGGATTAAGCCTGGGTGTCTGCAACCTGCCACATTGTACCTCATAGATAATGGAAATGTACTACATATACAGAGATTCCTTGACCCTTTGATATTACTTTAGGGTAAATGATTTGCAACCTGTTTACTGGGCAGGACCCTCAAATGAAGGGTTCCAATTTGTAATTCCACCTGAAATCTTATAAATATTTCTCCCTGGGATAAGCATCAATTATATTAATATTATTACCGTATAGTCAGTAACAAGTATATTAACGTGGGTTAATATACTTGTTACTGACTACACAGTTGTTTACTGACCGGTCACACCTTATATAAGTGTGATTATAGACGCAAGATTGGATTACAGCCAAGAGTTTAAATAACACTGCTACAAAATTGCTTTGGATTTCATGTGACGTTTGCTTATACATTATGGAGATGTCTTATTGATTTGATATCTCGTTATTGATATCATGCTTTGAAGTTTGGAAGCAATTAACCAACCATTAGCCTTGAGAAAGTCACTGTGCATATCAAGCACGGACGAAACACGTGTTGGCTGCTTTGGATATTGGATGGCTATTTTGGATACTGAATATGGGTTTCACAACCAATAAAAAGAACATCTGTTTGAAGCTTTGACGAGTACTTTATCCTATCCAGTGGAACTGTGGAATATTTTGAGTCCTCCAAGAACTTTTCTGGAATTTTTTATCTACTTATCAAAAATATTGGTCTACGTATATTGTGTTGTTTTCAGACCTACTATACTTTAGAAAAGGGTGTGCGTTATTAGCTGGTCTCTTTTTGATATTTGTACGGACGAGTTGATTTTTCAACTTGCCAACGGCACTTCTAGGTAGTGAGTGTTTACAGCCATATCAGCACCCCGCTATACTAACAGTATTTATAAATTGAAATACGCCATTGACTGGTTTTATGTGACAGGTGTCTATATTTGATGTGCGGTTATTTTCCCATTTTGGGAACACTACTACCCTGTATGTAATTACATTTATTATCAAGCCCAGCGATGGGGACTGACTAATGAACAATCAAAGTCAGAATCAACTTATTTATATTTTGATGAATCTTCCAGTAAACAATTTAAACACAGGTGTGTATAGTTCAAGAAATCAGAATATTTAATACAAGCAAATAAACAGGGTACAAAATAATTTACCTACATACAAAGACCGAGGTAAATCAGTTTTGTACAACAGTTGTGACCTCAGGGTCCATTATGTAAACATCTATTCCATGTTTTCTTGTAAAGTGGAAAATGAATCTGAGGCAACAGAAAACAATTCCAAAGAAGTTAATAATTGTGGAAATAGATGAGCTAGTCAATAATTCCATATGGCTAACGCCAGACGAGTAATTAAAAGCTCCAAGCTAGTTGCAGAAACGGCGTTTGTGGTGACAACAGTTAGTGTGGGAAGCAACGCCGTCCGGATACAGCTCGACGGTAGCGAGCAATATCTACAGCTATTCCATCGGATTCCTGTGAATGATTTCTTCAACTAGCTTGGAGCTTTTAATTACTCATCTGGCGTTAGCTATATGGAATTATCAATCTAATTAGGATTTGGCTGGTCCAAGAAATACATTACTTGACCAGATATAAGGGTCAATCATTAACTTTTTATTCATCGTCCTGAAGATGGTCCAACGGAATTATCAGCCATAGAGACCGAAACGTCGACTAGCTCATCTATTTCCACAATTATTTACTTCTTTGGAATTGTTTTCTGTTGGCTCAGATTCATTTTCCACCACACAAAAAATCTTTGAATTGATGTTTACATACTGGACCCTGAGGTCACAACTGTTGTACAAAACTGATTTACCTTGGTCTTTGTATGTAGGTATATTATTTAGTACCCTGTTAATTTGCTTGTATTAAATATTCTGATGTGTTGAACTATACACACCTGTGTTTAAATTGTTTACTGGAAGATTCATTAAAGTATAAATAAGTTGATTGTAACTTTGATTGTTCATTAGTCAGTCACCATAGCTGGGCTTGATAATCGATTTATTCATGTGATTGGTGTTTATTTGATAACGGAAACAAGCATCTGCAGCCCTGACAGCTTTCAATTTTGTAGATTTGAAGATCTGTACACCAACCACATACTTCTGTTTGGTCTCACAGGTAGTCAGTGAGAACACGTAGTATAAATGTATGTTGATCATTGTCCAGTGTATTTATGCTAGAAATAGGAAGGCTGGCAATGTAGGCGTAAGAACTTTTATTAATATTTGGGGTGGGGGACTGCCCACCTCAATGAATAATCAAAGTCACTACATTAACCTGAGCTCATCCCCTGATAGCTATGGCACAGAGCAGACAGGCTTCATTTAGCGAATTTGTGATGTATCAAATTACTAATAAAGTAAAGAAACCATGCAATAGAATAAATCCAAACTTTATTAGAGAAAATAGAGTAAACTTTAATACATAAAATGACACCAAAACAATAGAAATCCACTAAGCGGAACCAGAGATTTGCGATTTTAAAGATTTAAGAAAAAATAGTGCCAAAAAGGACAAAGAGCCAGTGGTAGGCAACAGTCACATTAGACCAGGACCGAGGCATGCTCTCAAGCTAACCATGATGAGGCTTGGGCCATATGTACAAGCCCCTATCGCCACCACAACGTCACTTTTTCTGACGTTGTGGTGGTGATAGGGGCATTGCCTTATTTACAAGGCAGCGTTAAGCCACTTAATGTGGCTTAATCCTGCCTTGTAAATAAAGCCCCCTTTCACGCTATGGTTAGCGTGAAAGGGGTGGGCAGTGGGTGTTGCGGTGTGCGCAACACCGCAACACCAATTAATTTTGACGCACAAGGGCAGCGTACATAGGAGGCAGCAGGGAATACCTGGAGAAATGCATTATTTCTCCTCGTTTTTGCTTAGTCCATGTGTGCTGCATTGTGCATCACACAGAGAAAAAGCAAACTGCCATGGATTGTTTATGTGCAGGAAGGAAGATAAACAATCTGTAAAAGAAAATGCCATTTTGTGACTTTCATGTGTGCTGCATGAAGCAGCACACATAAAGGTGACAAAATGGCATTTTAGGATTGTTCATACGCAGGGAGGGACACCTTCCTAGGCATAAACAATCCTCCCCTGCACTCAGACACCCTTGCACTCTGGTGCAAGGGTCCCTGCATTGGCGCCTGCATTGGCGCTACACTGCTAAGTGTAGCACCAGCGCAGGGGGAAACACAAGGCTGCACCATATCATTTGTGAAGTGGTGGAGTGAGGAGTTGAGCCATGATGGCTAACACCTCACTCTGCCACTTCCTCGTACATATGACCCTAAGTTCGATCCCGCTGGAGGTTTTACTTTGGAACTTCAGGCCTCATTTTGTTTTTTCTTTTTTAGGGCAACAGAGTAAATTACTCCCTTACCCTGACAGAGGAGCCGCCCACCAAACTGAGAAATGATCACCAAGCAGGCGGTCATTTCTTAAAGCCTTTGTGGCGGTTCATGTCAATGCTTTGTGAAGTTTGGTGCATTGCTCTGTCAACATGAAGGAGCTGAGCACTAAACTGATTTCCTTTCTATTTCCAAAAACAAAACTCAAAAGCTGGATTCTCTTTTTGAAAATACAAACAAAATGTTCCCCTTGCTATGGGAGTCCTCTCCCATGGTGAGGGGAGCATTAAGCAGTTTTCACTGCTCCTTACCACCAGGGTTTTCCTTTTGGTGCCATTCAGTGAAATCTGACCTCATTTTCCGCCCATCTAAATCAGATGGGTGGATTTACAGTTCTGCCTCCGACGGCCTTACTCCACATGACTGCCCAAGGTGTTTAATCATGGCAGAGACATAGAAGTCCCCGCAGTGATTAAACCAAGGGCCCGCCCACATGTAAATTTGGCAGGTGGAACACTTTCTTGGAGGTAAGGCTACTCTTAAAGGATACTCCATCACTGTTGCAATGCAGTAACCTTACTGCCAAGAATTAAATCAAGCCTTTACTCAAAAATGGAAGTCAAAATCCTCCACCTGGGCAAGGCAGCAGGCTGTATCTGAAGAGGTCTTCACAAAGTTGGATAGGAATTGGACAAGGTCCAGATGAACCTCTAAGTAAGAATATTTCAAATGTGTACCCAGGGAAGCCCTCTTGCCTGTCAGACACTTTTGGCGCCTTTGCCCGGTCATGATTTCTACCTTCGGACTTAGGGCTTGATTTAGATCTTAGCGAACGGGTTACTCCGTCATAACGGGTACAGATATCCTGTCCATCGAAAAATAAATCCCATAGGATATAATGGATATTATTATTTCGGCGGATTGGGATATCCATCACCATTGTGACGGACTAACCCATCCGCCAAGATCTAAATTGGGTCCGTAGTCTCTTTCTCAGAGCCTCCAGCGGGGCAGCCAGCAGGCTATATCCATCAATGTGTTCCATGAGGCCGGAACCCTACTCATCAAATGGCTGTTGAATTTGATTTGCTGCTGTGGAGAAGCCTCGAGTGGAAGTAATCTGGGGCTAGATGTACATAGATTTGTTTGCAATTACCTAATAGCTACTGTTTGCCATTTGCTATTAGGTAATCGCACACACAGCGATGTACTACAGCGTGTTTCACATTGTTTGTGATTCCCAGTGGGTCGTAAATAGATCTACCTCGTTACTATTCATGAGGTCATTGGGAATCACTAAAATCACAGAGATGGTGGGCTTCTGGGGTCAGCAGACCACCATCTCTGTAGCTGATTTTAAATAAAGCAATGTTGTTTTTTTCAAATGCAGCCCTTTTTTTTAAAAAGGAAAACAGGGTGTGTTTCAAAAACAAAACAACAAAGTTTTCTTTCCTTTTTTGAAGAGCAGGCAGTGGTCTGTGAGACCACTGATTGCTCTTAAAAAACGTTTCAACAACCATTCACAAAAGCGAAGGGGTCCCTTGGGGACCTCTTCCTATTTTTGAGTGGGTCATCACCTACTTGAGGTTGGTGGTAAATTGTAAATGTTTTGCAACCGCATTTTGATCACAAAACATTCACACATACCATTGCGAATCGCAGTTAGGAAGGGATGCCCTTAACACGCCCTCTCCTAATACCGAATCGCTAATCCATTTTGCGATTCGGTAATAGATTACCAAATCACAAAATAGGGTTTGGTACATATACTAATGCTATGTGCATCTGGCCACGGATTGCTTAGCCCAGTGAGGTTATGTCTTTGCAGGAGAGGCTGAGGTGGTTTGTCCTGATCCTTCGGAAGTCTTGAAGTCCAAAAATGCTTCCAGTATCAAGGGCCTCATTTACTTATGTTTGTCGTAGGGCAGCGCTGCAAGCCTTCCTGCCAGGCTGACCTATATCAAAAGGAAAGGGCAGAAATGAACTGTATCTATTAGATATGGTACATTCCTGTCCTGAATTACTGGGCTGGTGCACAAATGGCTGGCAAGTCTGGCGCTCCAGTTACCCCACGGGAGTGATACCACACTCACCCTCCATCTTGTGCCAGGCTAAACCAGGGCCACCCTGAATTGTCCCTGAAGTCAGACTCATCCAAGAGACAGAGCAATACTGATATACATGTATTACACATGCAATCGACATCAATACACGCATTCAACAGCACAAGGTTGTGGTTTTCACACTGCAGTGGAACTTTACACGAGGAGTCAGTGTGCTGCACTCTCACCGACACAGAGAAAAAGGCTGTCACACTATAATTTCACAAAACGTTGTCTGCTGCTACCACCTCTATGTGATGTACATAGGGCAAGGACAGTACTCAATGCCTGATAGGAGGGCATGATTGGTGCAGCCCTCTAGGTCACAGGACAGGTGATGGACCGTGCATTGTCAGGGACTGGCCAAGCCTCTGCTCATACACCAGCTTAGCGTGACGTCAGGCCGAAAATAAAAATCAGTATACCAGTTTCACGTGCATTAGCCACTTAGAGGTGGAGTACGTGCCCGTTTATCATACAAGGGACATTCTCATCCCAGCAGCTTCACATTACATTCTACTTATAATGGGGCGTGCAACCGTGCTATGCCACATATGTTTTGGGTGGCATTAAACATTTTGAACTAACTGCTTGAACCGAGGCTCCATAAATAGGATAAATTAAGACCTTACACGCGGGCGCAGTATTTTGTGTTTGCCTTTGTTGACTTCCCTTGAGTTCATTTAGATCCACATTGGCCCAATTATTCTCTTTGTTTCCTGCTCACAGTTTCATATTGATGGACTAGAGGTCCCAACCGCCTCTTTGCTTGATTCAGGCAAGTTATATGAGCTTACATTTGTTTGCATTATGTAAATTGATTATGTAGACCTTGTTGCATCTGATATACAACTGGAGGGTGCTGAAAAATGTGGGGGACACACTCAAGGACAAACATATTTCTGAAGGCTTTGCAGGTATAATATTCTTCTACATAATGATCTGCCATCAGTTTCCCAGCCTCTTGGATCTCAGCATTATTCCTGCGTCTCTAATGTAGAATAGTGCCACCAAACATATTGGAATCCATCATGCATGTCCTCCTTCTGGCTATTATTTGCATGTTTGCCTTGGCAGTATTTCTTGCACAAATGGGTGCAGGCAACATGTCTACTGGGGTTGATAAAACGCTGGCATGTGAATAATATACTTAGTCCTAAGCCATGCATCTTTACATTTCTTATACTAAACTGAACGTGACTGTCTACATTTTGTTAATGATGTCTGAATAAACGCATTATTTTTTTTAACTTGTAACTTTCCAATCCTTCAATTTCAAATCAAAATTGTAGGGACATTAGTATAAATTAAAAGATCGTGATTGGGCAGTTTTAGTTATTTTAGTAAATAACAACCTCTAATAATGCGTATTTAGAAGTGCAATCTGATTGTCCCTGTGTAGTATTTCACTCTCTTGGGGCAGTTCTGAAGCAACAGAACCTGTGCATTTGTAAAGCGCACGTTCACCCCAGCCGGGGCATCCATCATGGTGCTGACTGAAAGAACAGATGCGCATTGTTACTCAGCTCAATGGTACTCATTTAACAACCTCAGAAGGATGACAGGCTGAGTGGACCCACCAGGATTTGAACATCTGAGCATTAGTCCACTGCACCACCAGACCTGGCTGCAATGGTGAGCAAGAGAACATTTTGCTTCACTTAAAACTGGTCCATGTAATTGTTATTGTGATTGTATTTTCTTCAATGTTTCTATTCGTTTTGCAGAGACAAAGTAAAATTAAGACATTTAGGTCAGCTAGTATGACAGGTTCAGCATTTTGTCACGGTAGCCCCCCAGGGCCGGACTGGCCGTAGCGGGCACCGGGCAATCCCCCAGTGCGCCACAAGGGTGGGGGCTGTATTTGGGCTCCTGGGGGCCGCTTTTGTTACAGGGACGTTTTTGCAGCAGAGCTGCAAAATCGGCCCTGTCATGCCCAGACCATGGGCACTAGGACCATGGGACATAAGGGCAGAGGCCAAAGGACACCGGACACCAGATCCGGTGAGGGGAGGGGACAACAGGAAGAAAGGGCATTCCAGGGCAAGACCTCAGGGCGAGAGGTCAGGGGCCCACTGGTGAGACCACAGAAACGAATAAAGCATACCTGAACGAACTAGCGTGTCCTGCGTGGTCTGTGGGGCTGGGAACACGACAACTGGCGACGAAGGTGCGTGATCGAGCACCCAGCAGAAGATCGAAGTGCAGCGGTACATCGTGCCGGAAGACACCGTAATCGAGACCAGGAGCCCACCCTGGCTCGTGTGTGCAGCAACTGAAGACGATACGGCGCGGGAGCCCACCCCGACCGTAATGGATGCAAAAGAAGACTGCCCTGCATCACCGGGTAAGAGGACTGAATAGCCGAGTAGACGCGCGCGCGCGCTGTTTCAAGCGCGAAGCATCACGAGAAGAGGGCAAGGTCAGGCAGAAAAAGGGACATCAAGCATTGAGAAGAAGCGGGCGGCCATTTTGAACTCAGGCAGCGCCTCGATTGGTGGAAAAGTATCGCGAGATCACCGGCGGCCATTTTGAAGTCAGGCCAACAGACCAATAGGAAGAGAGAACAGCGCGGCGGCCATTTTAAAGTCAGGCAACAATAAAGAAGTGCCAAATAGAACAGCAAAAGGAAGAAACAAGCATCGGCAAAGGCAAAAGGCACCAAAAGTGACTAAAGAAGCACTGGCAAAGGCAAACAAATAAGCACCATAAGTGGGAAACAAGCATTGGCAAGGACAAATAAGGAAACACCGGAAGTAGAAAACAAGCATCGGCAAAGGAAAAAAAAAATAGTGACTAAACAAGCATTGGCAAGGACAAATAAAGAAACACCAGAAGCAGAAAAGAAGCATTGGCAAAGGCAAATAAAGAGGCAACAATAACAGAAAAGGATGGCAGAAAGACAAAATGCGCAATATCGGAGACCACTACCATTCAACCCATCAGAGCCACAAGCAGGAATACGGTGGGAGAAATGGATCAGGCGTTTTGAAAGATACATGGAAGCGACCGATGTGACAGCAGTGAAGCAACTAGGCCTATTCCTAAACCTAGTAGGGGACGAGGTTGAAGACCTACTAGTGACGCTGCCAAAAGAGGAGACTACCACCTACGACAAACTAAAGGCGTGCCTGACAAACAAATTTGACCCGCAGAGAAATGTTGATTTTGAGCGATACACTTTCACGATCGCTTTCCAACAACAAGATGAAACGCTGGATGACTTCGCAACGAGACTGCGAAAGCTAGTAACGCACTGCGAGTTCGACAAATTCGATAACGAACAAGCAATCAGACTACGCATCATAGAGGGCTGCCGTGACACGGAATTTCGCGCAAGAATTCTAAAAGAACCAACGTCTTTAGAAAACATCCTATCTCTAGCAAGAGCAGAAGCAAGAGCGACAGCACAAGCAAAGGAAATGGAACGAGGAAAGGAACGGTCAGTGGACCAAGTGCACCGAATGACAAACAACAACAGCACAAGCAGATGGAAAAAGGACAGAAATGGCCAGACAGTCAAGAAACGACCGGAAGGAACGTGCTACAGGTGCGGCCTTGAATTTCCACATCGAGGGCCGTGTCCGGCGTTTGGTCAGACTTGTCGGAAATGCAATGGGAGAAATCACTATGCCAGTGTGTGTCAAGGAATGCAATTCAGGAATGACAGAGGAAGAACAGAAAGACCACGAGCACCAGTCAGCAGGCATGTTCGACACGTCGACACAGGAACAAGGAGCTCATCAACAGGATCAGACGAAGAAGAAGAAAAAGAAGAGGGATCGACAGGACGACTATACCTCATGTCGGATGTCACTACAGAACAAAATGAGGAGGATGAAAGCAGAGAAAGAATATGTCTGGTAGACAAAAGCAAGATCAAAAAGACAGAATCAGTGACATTAGGGGTAGGGTCACACAAAGCAAAGTTCGTTTTAGACAGTGGCGCGACGTGCAACATCATGTGTGCGTCGGAATACGAAAAAATGAAAATAAAGCCAAGCTTGAGGCCGTCCCGAATTGAAGTCTTCACCTGGGGGTCCCGAACACCAGTAACAAACATGGGGAAATTCACAGAAGAACTGACATACAAAGACCAAAGGATGAAGGAAGAAATTCATGTACTAAAGGGCGACATCCCAGCACCATGCCTATTGAGCAACATCACGGCTCAGATGATGGGTCTTCTTGAAATGACTTACAATATATCACACAAAGGAAGCATCCTGAATGAATACCCCAATCTACTGCAAGGCCTAGGGAAGCTAAAGGGGCGGCAAATAACACTACACATTGATGAGACAGTAAGGCCGATAGCGCAACATCATCGGAGGGTACCAATACACCTGCAGCCACAGGTAGAAGAGGAATTGGATGCATTACTAAAGCAAGACATCATAGAACGAGCAGAAGGACCAACACCATGGGTGTCTCCGATTGTGGCCGTGCCAAAGAAAGATACGTCAAAAATAAGAATCTGTGTCGACATGAGGATACCAAACAAAGCAATTGAACGCGAGAGACATCCCGGACCCCACCTTGACGACATGATCAGCTGTCTAACAGGCATGAGGCGATTCTCTAAACTAGACCTGTACAAAGGATACCACCAGCTAGAACTAGATCCTCAGTCTCGATACATCACGACGTTTTCCACACACCTAGGCCTGTTCAGATACAAACGTCTGAGCTTTGGCGTATCGTCGGCTGCAGAAATATTTCAAGAGACAATACGACAAGTAATAAGGCCGGTAAAAAACAGCCTAAACTACAGCGAAGACATCCTGGTGTTTGGAAAATCAAACGAGGAGCACGACAAAGCGCTAAGAGAGGTGTGCTCTCACCTAGAGCAGGCAGGTCTGACACTAAACAAAGAGAAATGTGAGTTGGAGCGAGACGAACTAGTATTCTTTGGCCACATCTTCTCCAAGAAATGAATGCGACCGGATCGCAACAAGGTAAAAACGCTGGAAAGAGCACAACAACCAAGAGACGTGGCAGAAGTGAGGTCATTTCTTGGCCTGGCCAGCTACTGTGCAAGGTACATTCAAGATTTCGCTACAGTAAGTGCACCACTGAGGGAACTAACAAAACAAGGCCAAAGTTTCGCATGGACTGAAAAGTGCAGCAAAGCCTAGCATACTTCGATCCGAGGCTATGCACTGAACTGACAGTAGATGCCAGCCCAGTGGGGCTAGGGGCAATACTGGCGCAACACCAACCAGGAAAAGACTTCCCAAGGCATGTAGTAGCATATGGAAGCAAAAGCCTATCGGATGTCGAAAAAGGATACTCCCAGCCAGAAAAAGAGAGCCTGGCGGTAGTATGGGCATGTGAACACTACCACATGTTCATCTACGGAAAACCATTCACAATAATAACAGATCACCAAGCGCTGATAACAATATATGGAAATCCAAATGCTAAAATACCGCCCAGGATAGAGAGGTGGGGGATACGGCTAATGGACTACAACTTCAAAATAATACACAAACCAGGGAAAGAACACAATCCTGCAGATTATGTGTCAAGGCACCCCCTGCCACAAGCGTCTCAAGCGACAACGATGGCGGAGGAATATTTCAACTTTGCACTCAAACTGAACACACCAGCAACGATATCAATGGAAGAACTGGAACAGGAGACAAGGAAAGACCCCACCATGCAAGCAGTGATGAAAGTGACGAAACAGCAAAGGTGGAGGCACGTCAACAACAACAACAACTGGGAAGAAGGAGTGAGAAAAGAAGAGCTACTGGCATTCAAAAAGATCAGCGAAGAACTCTCCGAAAGCGAAAATGGAATAATGATGAGAGGCACCCGAATTGTAATTCCGCAAACTCTGAGGAGAAGGACAGTAGAACTAGCACATGAGTCACATCGAGGGATTGTGGCTACAAAGCTCGGCGGCACCCCCAACAGGAGGGTGGGGGGCGGCCAAGCACTTTGCCAGGGCCGGTTTTGGTTCCCAGTCCGGCCCTGTAGCCTCCCCCCCCCCCCCCCTCCATGTGCCCCGCTTGTTCTTCTTTATGCTAAGAAGCACGTCCAGTGTGCTGGATAGACAACGGCAAAGTGTGAGACCTGATCTTGCTGTTTTCTGTTCGCACACAGAGAAGATTAATACTTAGATCATGGTTAAATGTACTTGTAGGAGTGTTTGTACTAATAAGAAAATGATGGCTAGTTTAGATGTGGTTTAGTTTGCACGACTAGGCGATATTTAGCCTGCATTGATATCCATCCATTCACGTTTGCAGGAGTAAAGCTGCATTTGTATTTTATGTGGACTTTTTTTTAATGAGCATGTTTGCTTTTCCATTTAAGAAAATCAAACAAATAGAAGCCTAATCCATGGTCTCCAGGAAGTCATGTCCAAGATGTTCATGTCCTTGTTACTTTCAAGGGGGCAGATATTCAAGCCCCTTGCACCACTTTTGCGTCACTTTTAACATGGGAAAAGTGACGCAAAAGTGGCACAAGGGACTTGTAAATATGCCCCATTGCCTTTTGCCTAAGCCCTGACTTTGAGCTACCCATTCACCAAACATGTTATTGTATTGTTGTGCTAAACAAACATTATGCCATTTCCTTTACCTCCTATGCACACCTCATTCAGTTATGTGCAGTAAAGTAGGTGTTCATAGATGTATTTGGTGTATCTTATTGTGAGAAAATGGGTTGTTGGTTGACTGAGGTGTAAACCCTGGCTAAGCAACAGTCACAATCCCTTGCAAGGTAAAACCACAAAAAGTCACTAAATTAATCTGTGCTTAGCCCTGGGTAGCTTGGGACAAAAAGCAGTCAAGCTTAATGTAGAGGCAATGTGTAGAGTATTTATGCAGAACAAAAATGGTAATAAAGTGAAAACACAATACAAGAAGATCCCAAACCAATTTAAAAAAATAGAGTGATTGTTAATAAATTATTTGACACCAAAGTGACAAAAATCCAATCAGCAGAACTTGAGCTATGAATTTGGATTTTTTTTAGTAAAAACTACAGCTTAAAAGAACAAAGCGTCAACCGCGGACATCTAGTCCTGTGAGACTGGGCCAACGTTGAAGGTTATGGATGACCATGATGGGACACAGTTCAGATACAAGAAGTGGATTGGGCCCAGTCAGGGCTTACCTTCAGACTTCATCGTTGGGGAGCCTTGGGTCGAAGCTGCGGTGACGATTTCTATGTTCTGACTCAGTCTGTTTTTTGGAAGTCAAAAATCTCCAGCAGGATAAAGCAGGAGGCTGTAGCTGAAGACTGTTGAAGAGGTTTGGATACACCATTTACGAAGGACCACTGAACAGAATTTGCTGCTGTGGAGAAGAATGTAGCAGAATTAGCGACAAAGTCAAGCTGACCACAAGCAGCTGGGAAAGATCATCAAGGAGGTTGGTCCAAGTCTCCTCTCGGTTCGCAGTTTTTAGCCAAAATTGTTTCACATCCTCATTTTTGGACTATGGCTATCTGGGCACCTTTAGCAACACAAGCAAGGGGGCAGGATTGGTGGAACACCATTTGGAGTTCAAGACTTACTTAAGGCTGGGTCCAGGTGCGGATTTAAGATGGTGGGATCCATTTATGTCCCTGTGGCTCCATACAGGAGGCCAGCAAACTAGCCCATGAAGGTACTCAGGTAGACCTGAGATCAGCCAAAGATGCAGGGCTCAAAAAGCAGGAGTGGCCTCTGATGATTCACGGCAGGCTCCGGGCAGCAAAGCAGTCTTTCCAGGTACAGCAAATTAATCTTGCAAAGTGCACAGCAGGTCACAGCAGCAGGCAGTACTCTGAGAGTCCAGCCGCAGGTCCAGAATGTAAACTGAAGAGAGAGTCTGAGGGCTCTATTTTTATACTAAGTGCCTCCTTTGAAGTTGTGGAGAAGTTTTAGAGGTTTCTTCTTTGAAGTACGTGGAATTTCTTGACTCACCCGTCTTGGCTCTAAACTGGCTGCAATGGCAATGTCTCTCCAATGCCCACAACTCCAAAGAACTCTTCGCCATCATTCAGGATTTTGCCAAACCAAACAGCGAAACAACAGACGTCCCTCTCTCCCCAGACCTCTGCAACAAACTCAGAACCTTCTTTCACCTCAAGATCTTCAAGATCAAGACACTCTATGACAACTTCGATGACCAAGACCACGGAAGCACCGGAACGCCCTCCCCCAACTGCACAATCCAACAGACCCTTTTCACCTGGAACCCTCTCACCACAGAAGACACATTAAAGACAATGGAGAGCATCCACTCCGGAGCACCTTCTGACCCCTGCCCACTGTGCATCTTCCACAGGGCCACCACGGCCATAGTACCTGAGCTACGCCAAACTATCAACTGCTCCCTTAAGACCGCCACATTCCCCGACAACTGTAAGCATGCCGAAGTCAATCCCCTCCTAAAGAAGCCTTCCGCCTACCCGATGGACCTCAAGAACTTCAGGCCCATCCTACTTCTTCCTTTTGCCGACAAAGTCATCGAAAAGGCCGTCAACACCCAGCTAGCACACTTCAAGGAAACCAACAGCATCCTAGACACCTCTCAATCCAGTTTCCGCAGTGACCACAGTACCAAGACTGGCCTGCTAACTGCCACTGATGACATCCGCGCCCTCCTCGACCAAGGCCACACAGCAGCCCTCAACCTTCTGGATCTATCGGCAACCTTCGGCAATGTCTCCCACCGCACACTAGCCAACAGTCTCCGTGATGCCGGCATTCAAAGAAAAGCCTTAGACTGGGTACAATCTTTCCTCTCAGGCAGAACACAGAGAATAAGGCTCCCACCCTTCCTCTCAGAACCGGCAGAGATCAGATGCGGAGTACCACAAAGATCCTCCCTCAGCCCCACCCTCTTCAATGTCTACATGGCCCCCCTCAAAACCATCATCAAAAACAATGGGCTCAACATCCTCTCCTAGGCTGAAGACACACAGCTCATCCTCTCCCTCACCAAGGAACCCCACAACACCTGACGCAAATTCCAAGAAGGGACAAAAGCTGTCACGACCAGGATGAACAACAGCTGTCTGAAGCTCAACTCAGAAAAAAAACAGAAGTCCTCATCCTAGGCTCCACCCCTTCCACATGGGACAACACCTGGTGGCCCCCTGACCTCGGAAACCTACTCACCCCAACGGACCATGCAAGCAACCTCTGCATTATTCTCGACTCTTCCCTCATCATGGATCGCCATATCAACGCCATATCTGCCACATGCTTCAAACCCTTGGCGTTCTTTGCAAGACGTTCAAGTGGATCCCCCTGATTCCAGGAAAACCGTCACCCATGCACTCATCACCAGCAGACTGGACTATGGCAATGCTCTCAACACCGGAATCAATAAAAAACTCCTCTGCAAACTCCAGACCGTCCCAAACGCTGCAGTAAGACTCATCCTCAACATCCCACGACACGACCATATCACCCAATACCTCCGCGACCTCCACTGGGTACCCGTCAAAAAAAGAATAACCTTCAAGCTGCTCACACATGCCTACAAAGCCCTCCACAACACCGGACCCCAATATCTCAATGACCAAATCTCTTTCCACGTCCGCAAGAGAAACCTCGGCTCAGCAGACCTCGCCCTAGCCACGGTCCCATGTTTCTACTGGACTGGAGCAGGTGGAAGATCCTTCTCCTACCTCGCAGCCAGGAACTGGAAAGAACATCCCCTTCACCTCCGACGAAGCCTGAAACTGCACTAATTCAGAAAGGACCTCAAGACCTGGCTCTTTCAATCACCCTAACGGAGCTGCTCACACCCCCCTAGTGCCTTTAGACTCTCACTGATGAGTAGTGCGCTCTACAAAACCCTGATTGATTGATTGATTGAATGTGGATGTGATAAGCCCTTTGTGTGAAGGCAGCTCCACCCTCCCATCCTGCCAGCAGATGTCCCATTCAGGCACACCTAATCTCTACGGTGTGACTGTCTGGGAGGAATTCACAAAGTCTGTCAGTTACACCCAGTCATGTGACCCAGGAGAGGCTGCATACACCAATTGACTAAGGGCAGGAAAATGACAATTTTAAAAAAGTGGCATATTCAAAATGGTAATGTAAAATTCGACTTTACCATTAAAGAGGATTTTTCATTACAGTTTCATAGATACCAAACACAAAATGCTTATCTGTCTTCAATTAAAAATTAGCACTTATTAAATGTAATAAGGCAAAATATTGTTATGCTATGGGGCAGATAGGCCTCACAGTAGTGAAACATGAATTTAAATGTTTTTCACTGCCAGTACATGTAGAACGTAAAAATACATGTACAACCTTTTAATCACAATGCACCCTGCCCTATAAGCTACCCAGGGCCTACCTTAGGGGTGACCTATATGCAGCTAAGGGGAGTTTAAGACTTGGCAAGATGGATATACTGACAAGTCCAATTGGTAGTCGAAGCACCACTCAAGCTGCAATGACAGGTCTGGGGCATGTTTTAAGGTGTTACTTGGTGGGTGGCACAATAAGTTCTGGAGGCCCACTAGTAGCATTTAATTTACAGGCCCAGTGTATATGGTGTACCACACTACAAGATACTTATATGTAAGCCAATTAAACCATGTTTAAGGGAGTGATCACAAGCACTTTAGTCCTGAGGCCAACAAAAAAGAATTTCAGTACACAAATGGCGGTAAGTAGGCAAATGTTTGGGGCAATACCACACTAAGACTGACAGGTCTAGCTCATATGAATTAGAATATTGATAGCTTACTAGAATAGGGCATTGCTTGTATGATCCTATTTTGACATCTCTCACTACTAATTATGTGTGTGGTTTTCGGCCACAAACCAGTTAAATTATTATGTTTAAGGGATATGTGCCAGACTTTGTTTGCTTTTCTACCTCTGCAGTGTCTATGCTAGTCAGTCTTGTTCTGGTTCTTGACTTCATTTAGAAGCTGACCTTATGTTTGTCCTCTTTCATATTATGACTTTGACTATTTTGTTTGAGCTAGTTCATGATTAGCTAATTACTTTTTGTCTTCTGTAATGATCTTAGTTTTAAAAAAAACCCTGCAAGGTTTAACTTGAAATTTTGTCTTATGTAAGTTTATTTTATTTGGCTTGAAATCAGTCTTATGAATACACAAATTGTATTGATTCTATATCTGAACCCTGTTAATTATTTTAATTAGCACATCAACATACATATAAAGAAAGGGAAATGGTGAGTCAATTTCCTACATGATCTGCATAGAAGGAAGTTAATGGGAATTGTATTCAAACTCTTTGAGACTGGCTTTCAGGGCTTTTGAGACAGTATATTATAAAGAATGTTATAAAGACTAGCCACCTGTTCATTTCCCACTGTAAGACCACATACCAAGATGGTAGACCAGCCGCCAATTAGCAAAATTAAGTAATTTTTAGTGTATGCAGTACGTGTTTTGAGGCAACAGGAGAGAGAAACAGTCCTAAGGACCAAGCTGGCCTTGCACCAGTATGACTCACAGACAATTGCAGATACTTCCACACTTCTCTGACCTAAGGTTATTCAATCCTACTACCTCTTAGCCCTTCTTAGCCTACTAGGAAGTCGTGAAGTCAGAAGGGCTAAGGACAAGAAGAAATGTGTTTTGCAGAACAGAGATTAGAAGTGCTTTGAAATCTATGTTAGCCCATTTATCTAACACCATTCAAGCCAGAACCAGTTCTCTAGGCACTACAATCTGGTCCCTGCCCATGATCAAACAAGCATTTCCAGATAGGACCCGATCAATCCCTCAGAGAGTGGAGTGAGCAGAGAAGTTCAACTCTTATGTTGTGGTGCCACATGGCCTTACTCTACCATGCACCAACATATTCATGGAGTGCTCCCAAACAGCACAAAACTGAAATAGCCTGGAGAGGTGGAAATTCTCTCTTTTCAAACCTTTCTCTCCTCTACCTCGTAGAGAAGGATTGCTTTATAATCTCTGTCTACCCAACCTTTACCTTCAATTGGGTGATTTGATCACACTATTTGGTGGTCAGAAATGCTGCTGTAAATGTTTAGACACTGTAACAAGTGTGTCTTAAACGGATCGGTGGTGTATGGGGACCCCTGTGCAGAATAGGATGAGGAGCCCCAGAGTCTCCTATGCATCAAAAATATGAATTGGTCTTAGTTTGATTGATTGGGGACCCCCTTCAAGTTTGGGGCCCTAATGAGGAGAAATGTGTTTATTTCACCTCGTTTGTTCCTCTTTTTATGTGTGCTGCATTCTACAGCACACGTTAAAGGTGGGAAACACCTTAAAGCATAGTTTTTGTACTGGAAGGGACCCCTTCCAGTACAAAAACTATGCTTCACATAACACAGGCACCCAGGCACTATTGCGTAAGGTGTCTGCTTCAACGCATGACAGCCAAAGTGCACTATCTCAGGGAGAGAGCAGAACAGTGCAACATCCTTATAGATATGGTGCTGTTCTGCTCTCAACCATTCACGCAACTAGCTTAGCAGCTTTACTTGTTGCACTACGTTGTGTGAATTTTACATAAATCTGGTTTGTGGTTTCATTTTAACAAATTATTTTCAGTTTTTATATTTGGAAAGAATAAATATTAGCATGTGTTGTAAACTGCAGTAGAGTTCCACAGAGAATCTATTCTATACTTAACATCGAATTTGAAAACAGTGCACAATGAGTGAGCAATACTAATAGCATGAAACAAGGCTTCGGTGCGAGATGATGGCTGTTTTTATCCCTGCATAGACTTGAAAAACATGTTGTTTGTTATCTCACATTGTCAGCTAAGTAGAGGCTGTTTTATGTTTCAATGCTACAAAGACTGCATTAAAAATAAAACACCGGAAATTGCTCTAATTGCCTCTCAATGATGTGATTAGAATTCACTTTTCTTATTTATATGATGTGTTCAGGGGAATGGTTGCACCTTTTAATTCAATTTCTAAGCATACTATGTTATGCTTTTATAGTACTACGTTTCTATCCCTTGATGGAAGTGAACATATTAGGGAACAAAAGTGTGCTCCAAATAAGTACAATGGGCGCAGTGTAGGACGTTCATAAAGCCGAGCCCAGCCTCTGATCAAAGGTTTCAATAAAGGTGAGTATCCTCACGGTAAGGAAACATTGCTACACCAAGGAGCGCTACAGATAGGTACAATGGGCATAGTGTAGAAAGTTCACGAAGCCGGGTCTGGCCGCTGATCATAGGACTGTGATGACTGAAGATAAATTGAAGGATGCACAAGGTTGATGCTCCAGGCTATAACACTGGATGCAATCGGGATTTCCCAGGGTCAAGTTTGGCCTCTAAGTATCGTAATATCGTCAGAGTTGTTGAGACCATTGTACTTATTCGGAGCGCGCTTTTGTGTAGCAATTATTTTAGTATCGTGAAGATACGCGCCGTATTTGAGCCCTGATGAAGTTCTCCACGTGAGAACGAAACGCGTTGGCTGAGTTTAAATGCTCCCATTCCGTGAGAATTAATCAATTGGAAATAAAGACTGTTTTGAAACCTAATACCGAATCTCTGGACTTTATTACCTGGTGCACACCCACCCCTTGCTTCATTTAGGATCTGAATCACAAAGGCATCACTTGATGGCTGGTGCCACAGCTTGTTGCGCAGGATCTCTAATACATTTGAAACTAGTGTGAGGTGCAGAAACAATAGTCTGCCGTTTAAGTCTCCCTCTTGTTGTATCGCCCACCAGATGGTGTTCACCAATTCCTCAATGGAACTATCTATCAAGTTGTGGAAGTGTGCATCTCCTCTCCTTACATGTGGGAGGGGAGTTACTTGTTAATTAAATTATGAGCGTAATTTTTGTAGCTAGTAACTTTAGAAATGTATTTCAGGTGTATACTTGTAAGCAGAGTTCTCAGCAGTTAGAGGACTCTCCCTCTGCTAAGTAGAAGCCTAAATGAAAAATATTAATGAAAGACCAGTCACCTGAGCTAAATCACACAGAACTGACAAAACATACGGAGAACATAAATTCATCACACACTTTAGCTCTGCCCTCTTCCCCTTGTACTGTGTGACACAAGGAATCAGCTGCAGTCTCCGAGAAGCATTCCACCCCACTTTAGAGGAAAAGAACCTTCACCGAGGAGTTAGACCTTGTAATTAAGTTTGATATAGATAACTACATAGAATTACATAGTCTGCCCGAATAACATCTAAGTGGAGTGGAGAAGGCTAAGCTCTCAGACTCTGTTAATGCCTTGGAGAGGACATACACTCTGCGGGGTACATGAAAACAGAAATTGTATGGAAAGATGAGGTGGGTGAATGAGAAATGAAAAAAAGTAGCTTTTAAAGGCTCTTCCTGGAGGTAGACCTGGAGTCGAAGTCAGTCTCGCCCTCTCAATGAATTAATCCTCTCTGCCATGCATCCTGACCTGTCTGTTCCAGGGAATGCTAACATCAGGCAAGGTATGAATAAACACCTCTATCCTCCTGCTACCTCATAATTCCCCACTCATGTTGCACTCTTCTCAAACAGCACACATCTCCCCTCTCACAGAAGGCCACACTACCCACATATGCCACTCACACACAAGTTTACCCCCTTTTTACCGCCGCGGTTCGTGCAAGTAACACTCTGCATCGTCCCTCAAAATCCCCCTTTACCAGTCAGCACTGCCACACTGCTGTTACCTGCACGGACCGCGGCTGACTTTTTGGAGTGTAGGCAGATCATATCAAACATTACACATTCAAGTGGCAGCGTGACAACAAAGCCCAGGGTATAAATGCATCCCTTCGATCCATAGAGATTTCCACACTGTTGTCAATATCACAACCACTCTCTTGATAATTGTTTATATATTTGATTATCATATACCTCAACATTGCTATTAATGCATCTTGTTTACATATTCTGAGACACAGTAATCAACATATAATCATACTGTTGTCAGCCCATCTGCCACTTGACAATCTCACTGCTGCTCCAATGATTGCATTAGCAGTTGGACTGGCCAAAGACTCCACTTGGATACCAGAGAGCTCACTGCCAGCTCAGTTGTGATTTGCCCAAGCATATGTCCCTCTGAATAAATGTGATGTTTTTGAAAATATAATTGGATAACACTAGAAGGACCACAGCATGTTTCATTGACATGTCTTTTGGGTGAATGTATAGGCTTGATGTCTTTCTCCTTATGCCACAAAGGACGATCTACAAATGTGCAACTTCATTGGTATGTATATGCATAAGTCTACAATCACCCATGTCTCCATTGAAAACAATTATCCTTGTTAACACTCTCTCATGGGATGCTAATTTCTGTCTATTTCTGGCACCATTTTCCTAGTAGCTGTCCCCAGTAGAGAACTGGGTGGATATTATTTTACTATGTAGCAGAACGTTTCCAGACACACTATATTAATTGTGATGATATATTTCAATAGTCTGTATCTGCTTATCAAACAACATCATGGAACACCTGAAAGCAGCAATTCATCTCTATACCGTTTGATAGTAAGGTACTTTGTGACCACACTAGATATTCCACTACCTATCTCCATTTGTAACTATATTTCACCCTTTCTCATTCCTAACAAATGTCTACTTATTAATCCATGTATCCATGAGAAACAAATAGGTCACATCTCACTTTTACATTTAATAGAATTAACCCAATTGGTGTCAGCCATCACAGTTCAGTTAGTCACAATGTCGGATTTCTAATGTATCACATTGCTTTTTGCTGCATTTGCACACCAAGGACTTTATGCAACCCCCTTATTCTAGTACACATTGTGACGGCTGACAACATTCATAAAGGAAACACCCATGGCAGCCACAGGTAATAAACTATTATACCTTGTAAATAACAATACATGCATGTACATATGGGTATTTATAATGCACAACTATCTTCAATAGTACATACCTATTATAAGTATAATATTTGTGTTAAGGTGTCTAACTAAGTATACATTTAACTATATATCATGATGTGGGTATGTATCTATATACATATTTTTATATTTACTGGAGGAAACATGTATACATAATCAGCTACATATATTTTAACATTATTCTTATGTCCATATAGATCTATACATTAATAATATAAGGTGATGAGTGTAAGTTTCTGGGTTTATTTTTCTTTAGTAACACATACCTATCCCAATGTGCAAATATGATTATAGGAAATGCATCTATAAGTGCTTCCCTATTAAAATATTTTGGAAACATGTAAACTTATCAACAGCAAAAACATGGAAGGCTTGAGTCTGTAAATATTTATCCATGCATGTACATATCAGTCTTTATATACTACAATTGTATAATTCTAGATTATTTTGCAAATGGGTATTATGTTAACATCACAAAGTGGGAATAGCTTTTATGTGTGAGTATGTAGCTATCTGTATATTTTCCACTACTGCAGTGGAAAATAAATTAACAACTTTCCCCAAACCACTGCCCTAGACTCATCTTAAACCTCTTTCAAACTATACCATTACCTCCACTCTCTGACTCATTCCCGAACCTCTCATACTGCTATGGACTCCCAAACAACCCTTTCCAAACTCTTCCCTCCTTTATCCTCTTTATCCAACTAACAGATGCACATGCACATTCTTCTAAAAACAATTTTTATTTCCCTGTACTAATCCAATCCTAATCCATAACTTAGGTTCTGGAGTAGCATGTTATTTGTGGAAAAGCACTTTGATGCCTCGTCAGGGCTAGTAAGCGATATATAAATACAATTTACAATTACAATCTCATGTGTAGGGCTGAAGTGTGATCTAAGCATTATAGCTAATGAGCAACATGTGTGATTTCTGCCTGAAAACCCTCTGTAATGAGGCAAATTGTAACAGCTTACATTGATCATCAGTGCAAAATCTGGGTACAAACAGCTAGCTTGCTGATAATGACAAATTATCTACATGCAAACAATGGTGTGAAATCCTGGAAGACACCCCAATCCTGTTACTAGCTACCATCTCTAAGCCTTTCAGGATGAAGAGATTGCTGGTCTATGAAAGATGACACCTGGAAGAACCCATCACTACAGTCTCCCTCCTAGAATCTAATACATTGGTTCCCAAACTTTTGACTCCTGAGGACCCCCATTGAGTCACCACTGGAAGCCAGGGACCCCCAAGCAATTTGTAGGATTTAAATTTCAAACATTAAAACAGTAATTCGAAAAAATAAACAAACGTGTGCATGCAAAACAAATACTCAAATTACTAAGGATTTTTGGGGCATATTTACAAGTCCCTATTGCCACGGGAACGTCACTTTTTGCGATGTTCCTGTGGCAATAGGGGCTTTGCCTTATTTACAAGGCAGTGTTAAGCCACTTAACGCTGCCTTGTAAATAAGGACCCCTTTCACACAATGCTTAGCGTGAAAAAGGTGGGCAGTGGGAGTTGTAGTGGGCGTTTCACTCCAACACCCATTGATTTTGACGCTGCCCTCTATTTACAAGGTCAACTTAAATAGGAGACAGCACCAGAATTAAGACAATGAAAAGCCTGGTCTTAACTTGGAGAAATGAGGAGAAATGCCTTATTTCTCCTTGTTTTTTGCATTTTTGCAACGGAAAAAGCAAAACACCTTTGATTATTTATGTGCAGGATGGTGAAAAAGGCATTACAAAATTGTTCATGTGCAGGAAGTGGGAACATAGCAGTATCAGGATAATGATAGACTGGGAATAAACATATGTTGCTAACTTTTACCATGCAGTTTGCAAGCAGCTCTTTGACAGTTTATAGGACACTGTGCTAGATTATAATTGCCCCTTATGAATTGCACTGTGACAAAAGTATCTCTGTGACAAAATCAGTAGCCCACTGACATATGCACATAAAATACTGTTTTTTAAAATGCATTGTACACTTCCTTTGCAGTAGGCATATTAACCCTCTGTGTCACATTAGATAAGTCAAAGCTGCCACTAGACAAAACTCTCATCTCTCTCCAGCAGGTACATTAATCACTGGCATTTTCTTGACACTTTTATAGTTGCTCGAAAACTGCTAATTTTACAAGGAACTTTGCAGTGCTTTTAAAACTGCTGCCAGCGGACCCCCTGGGAATGTGCCCCGGACCCCTGGGGGTCCTCGGACCCCAGTTTGGGAAACATTGATCTAATAGATGGAAAGTTCCCAGGCAACAGCTAAAAAGACTCGTATGCTCATCCAGGCTATGTAGGATTCCACTACTATCTTTCAAACTACAGGTGCCTTAGTTGAATCCCCTGCCCTACACTTCAACCCAGATGCAACTTTTGCCATCTGTCAATCTTCTCATGAAGCAGACACCTCAGACAAGAGTGATTTCCACCCTTTGAGCAATCGCCCTCACACAAACTCCCAGCTGTGAACCCTCTAATGCTCGAGGGGGAAGAAGGCATAGACAAATCCTCTGGGAGAGTGAGTTTTTTTAACATCAAGCCTCTACATGCTGGATATTCTTCAATGGAGGTGACCCAGTACAGCACAGTTCCCTATGGTTCTTGAAATATAGACCTGTATCTTGAGAACATTGACAGTGAGAAATATCTCTAAGTCATTGTGAAGATGTGCCAGGAAAATCACTGGGTATCCTGGGAGAAGGAAGAGAGGTGCCATGTCATTGGAATTTAGCCTATTCAACACCTCTCAAGAACCTGTGTCCAGAAGAGCCAAGTCAGGAAATGAAGGTCAACAGCACTCCACCTATCATGGTTTATCACAGGTGCTCACTCCCATTCACCTTTGGCCCTGGGTATTAATGTTCACGCCTTGCTCCTGCTCCTCAGGACATTTCAACTTAGCATGTTGTCCATGCTGCATGACAGAAGTCATGCTACCTAGGATTGCGGCTACTACATGTGCACCTCTCAGACCAAATGTCGGGGCAGCACTCCATTTTCAGCACAATTAATCATTTCCCCATGTGGGCACCACAAAAGTTTACTGTATGCCCCATCTGGTAGACTACAATATGATTGAAAGATCTACAGCAGGATTTCATATGAAAAATAACACTCTACAGCACATGAGACGTTGAAGAACCAGAACCTTTTGGACCTGGCGGCGCAGGGTACACCTTAATCTCCTGGGTTCTCCTGCTTAGCTACACAGAGACACGGGGACCCTCTGTCGGCATAAAAGATCAGATTTTATTAGCTGCAGCTAGTACAGTTGTCCTAGAAGTACACACGGTATGTTCTCAGAAGACTGCCACTTCACTCCGTGGCGCACAATCTTATATAGTACATAGGTGACATATACATTAACTAAGAACACACCTAAAACATATAAAAGGAGCCAATAAGAAAAGTTGGAAAACAGAACAGAACCAATAGGAAAGGTTTGAAAATAAAGTATCGAGTAACTCGAAGAAGCCTCTCCTCTAACTGTGTTTGTCATCCCTCCCCACAAGCTAATTCATTAACTGACTTGTAGCTGTCTTTCAGGTGACGAGATACGTTTGTGTATTTTGGAGGACAGTTGTGAAACAAGAGAATACGAGCAGAGGACAGCGAAGGCCAGACGATAAGATAAAATCAGAAGAGAATAGTGTGAACCAACAGATAGTTGAGACAGGGATTAGGAAAGCCAGACAGGGATTAGTGTACTCGGCCAGTCTCTAACACCAGCTTTTGTAAACAGAGGCACAAGGTTATTTCGACACACTATTGCAGGAAAAGCAGAAAAAGACTTCGATCGTCGTGCTGCCTGAGTGAGGGCAACACAAAATGGCGGCGGAGCACAAAATGGCGGGTCGATACGATCACGATCCAAAATCGAAGTTCCTCAGACCCTCCTTTTGCCAGAACTCAGGCAAGATACTCAGACTCACATTAATGTGAGTCAATGTCGATGGCCATGAGGTCATCGAGCTGTTGCTGTAGCATCATTCTGATATTCTCTGTTCTTTGTGACTTGGGTTTAGGGATGCACATAGCAGCACAAAGGTCGCAAATGGCGGGGCCACAGTGCATACAATGGGAACAGGAGAATACGATGTCTAAAATTACTCCAAGGAATGTCAATACCTTCCAACCCCATTTGGACAGTAGTCCCCAAAACCACTCCAATAATGACCAATCTCCTTCGTCCTGATGAATCGACTCAGAGATTATATGTAACTTAGAGATAGCTTGGTATACTGTCGGAGCGTCATCAGGTATGAAAATACAGCAACTTGACCCGATCAATTTGCACACTCCACCACGGTCTGCAAGAACAAAGTCTAAGGCAACTCGGTTTTGTAAAGTCATAAGACCTGCCTGTAGTTCTGCCGTGATATTACTTAAGGCTCCTACAGTGATGTCTATGGTGGTTTCTACGACACAAACCAATTGCCTTATATTTCTGCTATTGGCCATTGGACCCCAAAAAGGAAGAAATCCTTTGAGGAAATCTCCTCCCTCTTGTCCTGCTGTGTCCTTGGAATTAATAATCCCTCTGCCATATCTGTTTCGATGATGATTTGCAGAAGCGGTGTATGTAGGGGGAAGAAGGAAAGCTATATAACAGGTACCAGAAAAACCAGTTGGCAACCATGTGTAAGCCCTATTATAACAGATGAAATATGTACCCTGAGATGGTACTAGAGGCGGCGAATTCTGAGAGGAGTAAACGTATGTGTGGGAACAGCTATTTCTTTGTACGGTGTCAGCAGACTGACCATTTATCTGTAGACAGAAATTGCCCTGATGTGGTATAGTCCAAATCGGTGAAGATTTTCCTTGTTTAACTTTATCACTAAGGCTAGTGACATAATGGGTGACGTTCCAGTTAGTGTACGCTTTTCTTTCGTCAACGGAGATCTTACTATTTTCCATGATTTGAGCCATAGCTACCATTCCCTTTATCAATGAACTATGACTAAAATCCGGACCACCAATATATGAACTGACGGATCGTCTGAATTTGCTTTGATAGGCATTAGAGAAGATGACAAAATAAGCCCAAGCAGAACCTTCATAGGAGAACGGAAGAACTAAATACGGCATTCCTTTTTCTACGGTATGTGGCATAAGTCCACACACCCAACAGTCAGTTGTATTGATCACTAATTGGTGCTGATGTAACAGCTGGACAAATGAGTTAGTGTAATATTCTTATCTTCTTATGAGTTCATGTTGAGGAAGTGTATGAAATAGATGTGGAGAGACTGTAGAAGAAGACGAGGAGGTAGAAGGAGAGACAACTTTTCGCTGCAGAGCAATAACAATCCAATTTATACACGCCAAAAGAACACGCAATAATATAATAATACATAAAGTAATACCACAACGACTATACATTTCTTTACAATGATTCATTTTATCTTTACTTTCTCTTTTGCCTAATGTAGTCTCCATCTTTCTAAGTGGATGCTCACGGCAATCTTCCTCAATCACTTAGTCATGATTGTCTGCGGTCCTATGACACTGCAAGTCCTGCAGGCCTATTGCCACTACTCCGGTCGCAACCAAGACTCCTACCGTGAACCTGCAACCGGGATAGAATATTACATAGGAGAGAAAAATCTTAAGTGTTCTTTAGTCTAGGTCTTAAGTTATAGTGTTCTTTATCAGGTACAGTTTGGTCTCGGAACAATGTTCGCGAATTTGTCGTATTCAAGCGACGATGTGGTGGTATTGCTTCCTGAAGAATGTCGTCGTCCTCTTTCTCAGACAATGTTCCACTCAGGCGTGCATCGCTAAAAGGTACGAATCGTGGAACCTTTTCACTTTCAGAGTCACCAATACCCCTACGGACCCACTGATCGAAGGGCAAAGGCAAAGGAACCTTCTTGCAGTGCACGCCATGAATCCAGTTCTTCTTTCCTTCGACTTTTACTGCTGTTCTCGTCGTAAGCAAAACCATTCGAGGCTCCCTCCACCTGGGCTCTATGTTCCTCGTTCTTTGGAAATTCTTCACACAAACCCAGTCACCTGGCTGAATGGAATGACCTGGGTCTGTGGAAGCCTCCGGCAAAGCACTCTGAACCTGTTGATGGAGAACACGCAATTTAGTTGTAAGTTCATGCAAGTAATCAATCGACATTGGATATGGCAAGTCTGAGTATCTCTTAGGGCGAGGGACTCCCCATATATTAGCTGGGCACCCAAAAACCACTTCATATGGGCTAAGTCCCAAACGAGAGTGTACTGTTTTTCTGGTGGATAGAAGAGCCAATGGCAAAGCATCGGGCAAATTAAGTCCTGTACTAGCCTGTACTTTCGCTAGTTTTAGTTTTAGTGTACCGTTGTAACATTCTACTAAACCCGCTGACTGTGGATGATTTGCCGCATGGAACTTTTGCTTGATACCAAGACCCGCACAAACTTTTTGCATGACTTGGCCCACAAATTCGCTCCCATTGTCACTCCAGACAATGCGCGGCAAACCAAACCTGGGGAAAAATTATTTTAGTAGAGCTTTAGCTGTGGATAAGGCTGTATTGTCTTTTAGAGGGTATGCTTCTATCCATTTAGAAAAGGCGCATACTAACACCAGAACATATTTGAGGTTGTTGCATTGCTCCATATGAATGTAATCGATCTGCAACACCTCAAAAGGATATGTCGGAGGAGCAAAGTGTCCTGCCGGAGTTGGGGTTCCCTTTCCCGGATTGTACATCAAACAAACAATACAATGTTTCACTACATTGTCTGCACATTTTGGGATTCCTTCATTCTGCCACATTGGAGCCAGAAGTTTGCATATTCCTTTCGCACTTAAGTGGGCTGGACCATGTGCCATAGGGACTACTGGCAGTACATAAGCGTCTGGTAACAGCCAACGTTGGTGCTCAGACAATTCCACCCAACATCCCATCTCATCCATCATTCCCGTACTTTCTTTCCACTTGCTCAATTCTTTCTCTGTAGCCTCTTTCTGAATCGACCTTACACTTTCTACTGTATCCTCATACATTCCTCTCACTCTAACCCAATTTGCAGGACCCGCAACATACATTCGACTTGTAGCATCTCTCGCTGTCTTTTCGCTACTTCATCCGCAAATGCATTTCCTCGACCAACATCGTCAGTAATCTTTTTGTGCGCACTACACTTCACAATTGCTATTTGGGCAGGTAAAGAAAGTGACTCAAGAAGATCAGTCACCAGTTGACCATGTTGTATCTTAGTGCCATGGGAAGTAAGGAATCCCCTCTCTTTCCAAAGACGCCCAAAATTGAACGCGACACCAAAAGCATATTGGCTATCGGTGTACACGTTCACCCTTTTTCCTTTGGACAACACACATGCTCTCGTCAAAGCTATCAATTCTGCTGCTTGAGCTGAATTGTGTCTGATGCGTGCTGTTTCCACAACTGTATGTAAAGTAGTACCAGCATAGGCTGAAACTGTATCTCCATTAGGAAGCTTGAAACAAGAACCGTCCACCCATAGAATTCCATCCAGATTTTCTAGCGGTGTATCTTTCAAGTCAATTCTTCCTTTTGTCTCTTCCTCAGTACGGAGGAAACAATCACGTTGTTCTTGGTCATCTTTGTCTACTGGAAGAGGCAACAAAGTAGCTGGATTTAAAGTATTACATTGTTTGATGTGCACGTGACTAGCCAAAAGTGTCAACTCATATCCAGACAAACGAGCACTCGTAAGATGCTGTGTTTTCGTTCGGTTTAATAAGGTATCCACTGCATGCAGCACCATAACAATAAGTGTATTATCTAGCACTACTCCAGCAGACTGTCGAATAGAAATTGCTGCTGCTGCTGTTGCTTTAAGACAACTAGGCAATGCTTTAGCTACTGGATCTAACGTAGCCGAAAAATATGCACATGGTCGCTGTTTATCTCCAAATCACTGTGTTAAAACTGACAACGCACAACCTTCTCTTTCATGAACGTAGAGCGTGAACGGCTTACTGTAATTGGGAGTACCCAATACAGGAGCAGAACACAGAGCAGCACGCAAGTCAGTGAAACTCTTCTGACATTCGTCAGTCCATGGAAGGGGCTGAGGCGTATCTTTCAAAGTGAGTGCTAACAGAGGTTTAGCCAACAGAGAAAAGCTCGGAATCCACTGCCTACAATAAGAAGTAATACCCAGAAAAGCACGTACCTCCCTTTGTGTGGATGGCACAGACATTTGCGCAATCGCCTGAATTCGTTCTGGGGTTAATCGCCATCCCTCCTTTGATAAGAGATGACCCAAGTAGGTAACCTCTCGACGAACATATTGTAGTTTAGAAGGTGAAACCTTATGATTCAGATTAAACAGATGGCGTAACAATGCAACAGTCACATTTTTGCAAATATCCTCTGAATCAGCAGCTATCAACAAATCGTCCATGTACTGAAAGAGAGCAGCACCAGACGGCAAATGAAAAGCATCAAGATGACATTTTAAAGCTTGACTGTAAATAAAGGGACTTTCACAATAGCCCTGAGGTGCGCGCTTAAACTGGAAACTTCGGCCTCCAAGAGAGAAGCCAAAAATATCCCTACTTTCTTCTGCAATGGGAATACTAAAGAAGGCATTCTTTAGATCGATAACAGAAAACCAAGTCGCTGTGGAAGGTATCATCGTCAACAAAGCAGTGATATCTGGGACTACAGGAAATTGTGGTACAACTATTTTGTTTACCTCCCGAAGATCAATTACGAAACGATATACAGGAGGCTGAGAAAGATCAGTGCGTTTAAGAACAGGAAGAATAGGACTATTGCATATATTACCTCTCGTTTCCTCAACCACACCCTTCTGAATCAAATCATGAATGATTTCCAAAAGCGCTTTTTCACCTTCAGTGGAAATTCTATATTGCGGAATACGTGGCAATTCAACATTAGGCTTAAGAGTGACAACATAAGGTGGAATCTCCAGACAGCCCACATCGTTCGGACCCGTGGCTCAAAGCGTTGCCGGAAGAGAAAGCAATTCAGGTGGAAACTGATCTTTGGACAAATACATTGGAGAAGTCAGTTTCTGTCTTAAAGTAAGATGTATACCAGAAGGAGAACAATATATCGTAGCATGCATTCTTTTCAATAAGTCCAAACCCAACAGATTTTCACCACAACCATTCGTCAAAAGAAGCGGAGCTTCCAAATCATAAGGGCCAACTGAAATAGGCAAAGGGCAAGAAACCGGATTACGAACAGGGGCGCCAGAAAATCCTACAGAAACATTCGTTAAGCCAGACAAAGGTGCCCCAGGGAGTTTAGAATGGATGATAGAACTTCTCATCGCCCCAGTATCTAGAAGAAATGGCTCTGAAACACCCATTGTAGTGACATTAACATAGGGTCCATTCTGATCTACTGGAATCGACAAAACTCCCTTACTTTGTCCTTGGCTGCCCTAGTTAGTATGAAGACTTTCATTTTCGCCTTCAACATAACAATCCTCATTGTAATACTGTGTAGACCTAACATTTTGCTGATCAAAATAATTCACGGAATTAGGAAGAGGAAGGGAATGCTGTTCTTGAGTCGACATACTTCGACCTCTACCTCTGTTTGTTGACTGGAGGCCACCACGACCTCATGGAGCAGATAGTGCTCCATTGCGCTGCAATAAAATCGGACAACTATTCTTAAAATGACCTTCCACTCTACAATAGGCACATTGATTAGGACCTAACAAAGGTCGCGGAATATATGGCTCAGGTTTTTGATACAACCTCTGAAACTGCGGAGGCTGTTGAAACTGAGGCTGAACATAGCGAGGAGGATAAGCTTGTTGCAAGAGAACCTTCGTTTTCAATTCTTTCGTCTTTTTCTCTTGCTTTTCTCTTTCTTTTTTATCTCTATTTTCATATAATTGTGCAGTAGCCAATATCTGGGTAGAAGAAGAAACAGCCCATGAACTCTCAGAATCTTTCAATTTATGTGACAACTCGGGAAGTAAATTAAATACAAATTTGTCTACAAATAATCGCTGACCACCCTCTGTAGCCATATCTTGACCACTGTGATCAATAAATGTCTCCTCAAAACGTGTAAAGAAATCGGAGACACTTTCATCTTTCTTTTGTTTGCATGCCGCTAATTTATCCCAATTAACTTTCAAGGCAGGCATCTCCGTTTTCATTAATGTAATAATCCTACCAGGGAGTTCCGAGACCAAAGCATCAGGTTTGGCACCACCCACTTGAGCTGCATCCACGGCAATTATAGCAGCCCAATCACCACCTAAAGCTTGAGCATGATCTTCTCTCTGAATCTTAGCCCATAAAGCTTGTGGAACCACATTCCCCATTAACATGTCGATATCAGCTAGATTCATGATGCAAGCATCAACCGTCTGTGATAATTCTTTATAATAACCCGCAGTGTTCTTACGAGGATCCGGTAGAGTCTGTTTAAGTGCTAAAACTTCAGATCGTTTCCAAGGGACATGCACCCATTTACGTTGAAAATGAGCAGGAATAGCTGTATTATTACCTTGAGCCGCAACTTCTTCCTTCCAAATTGGAGGAACCTCTCTCATGGGATAATTTTTCAGTGTCGGTCTAACCGACGGATCGTAATCAGAGAAAGTCTGAGAGGCCAACAAGGATCTAAAGGAAATAAGTGTCCTTACAGCGTTTTCAACCTTAGGACCCACAACAAGTCCTTTATCAAAGTCAGTCTGAACATCTAACAGACCCTGTGGAACCGAACTCAAATTCACATCCTCCCATTCTTTAATGAGAGTATCACACTTTACATTAAAAACATATCTTTGCGTAGGCGCATTCCATTGTGAGAAGGTAGACATAATATCGGACACACTATACTGTGGACCCCTCTTAATCCATTTACGTGCGAGAGAATCCAACCTTTCTCATTCTTCAGAATCTGGGAACTGACTATGAGACTGTCTTCGAACAAAAGCCGGAGACACATTTAAAGCTTCAAAGAAAGGAGATAGAGTACCAGTGACAGTGTCCGTAAGTCGCTTACGCATAGACGGAGAATTTGACATAAGAATGGGGGACAAGGTATTAGGCGAACTAACAGAAGGAGAACCGGTAATTGCAGAAGGAGCAGAAGGCAAAGGAGATCGAAGATCGAAGATCAGGAGATGAGGGCAAAGAAGTTGAAGTTAAAGGCAAAACTGGTGGAGGCGGAGATACTAAAAGGGGCAAAGGCGGAAGAGCCGGAACAGGCGGAGGTACTGCTGGCGGCTGAACAGGCTGTAACAACTGGATGGAGGGAATCTCAATAAATGGGATATTAGGGGATCTTCTTCTAAATCTTTCTTGTTATCGGAAGGGGAAACAGGCAACACCGGATAGCATTTATCTATCGCCATACGATGCTGTCTTTCTGAAATTTCCATCGCATTATTAATTTCATCATCTTTGAATTGTTGGGCAGCCTGTATAATTGTCATACCCTGTGCTTTCCTATCTCATTTTGCTTGCTTAATTTCTCTCTGTTTGGCTTCCTTACGCCAAAGGCGAAAAGAGTCAAACATTGCCGGCCGGGCTTTTCTTTTGAATAAAACTGCTTCCAAATTATCTAGCACATCAGAATCGAAACTACCATTTTCTGGCCATTTTAAAACACCATCTTTCTTCGTGTATCGGGTCCATGTCTCGTTAAAGGCAATGGGGCCAACACCATGTTTAGAATAGAGCTCATATGTGGGAGTTCCAACTGAAGGAATCAGACAAGAGTCCTCAAGCCGGGAATCCCTATTACAACCAAAGCAACAAAGTTTTCCAAACTTAGTCAGACCAGGCATCTCGTGATTTCACCGGACTGTTCACAAACATCAAGGGGGTAAAACTCAGTTTACGCAGCACAAATGCACTTACCCTCGGCTTCGGCTATTGCAATAGTCGAATCTAAGGGACCAAAGAAACTAAGGAACAAAGAACCAAAAAAAAATTGTGGGCGCGACCTACCAAATACTTAACTAAGGACGTCTTCTTACGCCAACAGAGGCCCGTCTATCGTCTCGCCTTACCATACATCACCAAAGGAAGGGCCAAAGCAGGGCGGCAGTCAGGGCAGCAGCCGTTAGTAGCCGTCAGGAAGGAGTAACCGTGCTGAAAAAGACCTTCGGACCACTTTCGACATACAGGGGTCGCTTGACGTGGCTCACGATTCCCACGTTGGGCGCCAGTTGAAGAACCAGAACCTTTTGGACCTGGCGGTGCAGGGTACGCCTTAATCTCCTGGGTTCTCCTGCTTAGCTACACAGAGACGTGGGGACACTCTGTCGGCGTAAAAGATCAGATTTTATTAGCTGCAGCTAGTACAGTTGTCCTAGAAGTACACACGGTATGTTCTCAGGAGACTGCCACTTCACTCCGTGGCGCACAATCTTATATAGTACATAGGTGACATATACATTAACTAAGAACACCGACCCCTCCCTAACATTTGAGGCCGCCATCCATTGGGGTCTTCAGCTGCACCCCCTGTCACTAGTCCCCCTCCAAGTGCCTGACTGAAAGAGTTGAGGGAAAGCTTTGTCCCCACACCCCACATCCCTCATGTCATACCCAAACCTCTCCATGTGTGATCACTCCTGTAGCTGCATCCCAGGAAGTGATGCTTAGCATCTGATGATGACCAGAATGTGTCCTCTCAGGTCTCATAGGAGATCCGTTATGAACTCCGTAGATTCCGAGAGACATATTCCAGGAAAATGGACACTCAATTCCTTCATCACGTCCTTGGGTTCAGCCATATTGTCTGCTTTGGCCCAGGGTCCCACTTAGAGCACTGGACATGTGTCTCCCTGTTCGTCTTCCCTCACTGTTTCCCCTGCTACCCCTCGTGCCCCTTATGGTTGCCACTCCTGTGTGATGTCTGGTCCTGCCCTGGGCAGCCATAATGAGTCCACATGAGAAAAGGATCTCCGCATTGTGGAAAAAGAGGACAGTGATGATGACCAGTGACTGGACTTTGTTTTACCCATGTACATAGTCTGGTTCCCCTGACGCTTCCTGACGTGTTTAATTTATTTTGCCTAACCCCCTCCAATCTCGAGCCTTCGAGAAATCACTGAAAAGCTCCCTTGGAATGAAGGTATCACTCCCCTGCACACCACAGGCACTGATCCCTTGAAATCCTGTTTGTCGACTTGCTGGTCCCTGAAGACCTCGACCCAGCACCACAGCAAGAAAACGTACAACAGCTCCAGAGGGTCATATTTGTTTCAACACCAAATTCGAAGATACCAGGACCTACCGGAGATGCAGCTTACCAATACCTGGGGTACTTTTTAGTGAAAATTTTTCTTTTGATCAAAGAATATCCATTCAAGCCCCTGGATAGAGTAGTGCATAAACGTCACTGGAAGAAACTTAAACTGGAGGATTTTCACCATCTCCTGGAGGTCAACCCACTAGGCCCTTTTCTTAATGTAGATTCTGGGTATGACCTTTTTTGTGATTGGGTTACTCGGGCCTTGGATGTATTGATCCCTGCGGGCTGGACGAAATGTCGTTCCAGAGAACCCAGCCCATGGTACGACAGTTCCCTGGTGCCGTTAAAAAAAGCTTGTAAACAGGCAGAAAGGGACTGGCGGAAATCCTATGAGGCTGGGAAAAATTCTCTGTATTTTTTTAAAATTAAAACTTATCATAGAGCTGTGTGCAGAGCCCGTGTAGCCTATTACTCCCAGGAATTTAGAACTAGCCCCAATCCATCTAAACTTATTTTTAAGGTCCTAAAGTACCTGACGGCTAAAAGAGCTTCTGTGGCGAAATTTGTTCAGTGGCCCATTGCGAAGATCTGGCCTCTTTCTTTCTTGAAAAGGTTCAAGCTATTTATCGTGCCTTCCCCATCACTGAGCCGGTAGCTGAGCCTACTAGCCCTACACCGGCTATATGTGAGGCCTTGGCCTCACTTCCTAGTTTGTCGATGGAGACATTTCTTAAGTTGGCATATAAGATAAAATCTGGCTCTCCAGCGAATCCTGTGAGGCTGGCCCAGTTTAGAGATTCTGCTGATATTTGTCTTCCTCCACTGCGCCACCTCATAAATCTTTCTCTCGCCTCAGGTGTTGTTCCAATTAAATGGAAACAGGCTGTTGTGACACCCATATTGAAAATGTCTACAATGGACCCCCTTAAACTCGAGAGCTATCGCCAAATCTCTCTCCTTCCCTGGGCCGCGAAAGTTGCTGAGGCCTATGTGAACGGGGTGCTGTCTGAACATCTTGTGAGGGCAAGCCTTCTGGACTCCTCCCAGAATGGCTTTCGTGCTGGTCACAGCACCGAGACAGCCTTGCTCTCAATGACGGAACATCTTCGATCTGTGCTTGACTCTGGTCAGACTGCGGCACTGGTATTACTTGATCTTAGTGCCGCGTTTGATACGGTCTCGCACAGGATCCTACTTCAACGTCTCAGAGAGGCGGGTATTACGGACACTGCACTCAACTGGTTCCGCTCCTTCCTTGCTGATCGGACCTTCAAGGTTGCTACCCCGCCTTTTGAGTCTAAGTCCTATCCTTTGGAGCTGGGTGTGCCTCAGGGTTCGTCGTTGAGTCCCACATTATTCAATCTTTACGTGAGACCGCTAGCGGCTGTCATCAAACATTGGGGCATGACAATGGTCTCTTATGCTGACGACACGCAGCTGGTGGTCGCCCTGAGTGGGGACTCCGACCTCGACGCCCCCAGATTCCGGGATGGACTCCTGGCAGTAGCTAGCTGGATGAATGCCAACTGTCTTCAGCTTAATGCTAAAAAAACTGAGGTCATGATTGTGGGCAAGCGGACGGATCTTTGGGGTGACATGTGGTGGCCTTCTGAGCTGGGTGTAACTCCTATTCCAGTTGCAGAGGTAAAAAACTTGGGGGTGTGGTTAGATCCTGCCCTCAGTTTTAGCGGCCACACAAAAAAAGCGGCGGCCACCTGTTTCGGCATTTTACGAGGGTTGAGACCTATCTTAAGGTTCTTTGATGCTCCTACCAGGCAGTTGGTCATACAGGCATCCATACTATCTCGGCTTGACTACGCCAGTTCGCTCCTGTTGGGGGCCAACCAGGCTGAAATTGCCCGGATGCAACGTGTTCAGAACGCCGCAGCAAGAGCCCTGGTAGGTTTACCGAGGTTCTGCTCTGCGGACAGTACCATCCGCTCTCTGCACTGGCTGCCCATGGCACAGAGGATCCATTTTAAGACTTTGTGTCTTTCTTTTAAGATCCTCAAATGGGCCTCTCCCCAGATTCTTGATAATCTTTTGGTGCCTTACGTGCCCTCGCGTTCTTTGAGATCCCTGGGTCAAAACCTGGTGGTGGTCCCACGGTTCAGGCTATGCAGGGCCGGAGTCCGGTCCTTCCGGGTTTTGGCTGCAAAACTGTGGAATTCTCTTCCGTCCCACATTCGTGAAATGGATGAGCTTTTGAAGTTTAGAAGGGCTATTAAAACGCATTTGTTCCCTCATTCATCTTAGTACTTTGATCTGCGCGCGCTTCTGCCCTTGTACAGCTGTGTTGTGTTTGAGACCTCTCTCTAAGCGCCAGGACGCCCCTTGGCTGGGGCAGCTGTGCGCTATAGAAGTGTTATTAACATAACATAACATAACATACTGAACCCCAAGAAGAAGCCAACACCCAGTGAGGGACATCAAAACATCCCCTTCCTGAGTGACCCAGCTGTACCAAGACCACCTCTTCAAGTTGCCTGCTCCTGACTGCGAGGACCTCAAGTTGCACAACGCCTAGCTTGACCTGTTCCTTTTGTACTCGGCCCCAACAGTCCCGGCACTGACCAACCAGATGTGCTCCCATGGTCCCCAAGCCCTTGTAACCTCCCCACTCAAAAGAGTCACATTTGATTTTCCCGTAAGTCCTCCCGTGCAGTGTACTTTCAAGTGGCTCCCTTCGCATTTGCAAACCACCTTCCAAGACCCTCAGCACTCTGCTCCTACCCAATCCGGGATGCTCTTGAACTTCTCCTGCTGGAAATTTGGACCCGACATTGATCTAAAATATAATTTTTAGGAATTGGTCTCTGCTTAATTCTTCAGTGAGTGTCTGATTATTTCCTCTGTGAGTACAATAAATGCTTAGCACTACCCTCTAATAGGCCCAACTGCTCTCCCACACTACCACAAAAAGAACATTAGAATTATCTACTTTTACCTCTGTATACTATTTGGGGATTTACTGGACTCTGGACAGTGTTCTTCACTTTAGTACAGAAAGCCAGTTTGTTACAGCGCCAAAGTTATTAGCAATACATAAAATGATTTTCCTATGGAAACTAGGTCATAACTATAACTACCTACTGTTGACAGCTAGAAGGCAGAATGCGTGTGGTCGGCATGCAGCCTGAACACCAGTAAAATGCACAGGCACTACTTTCCGCTGTTCATCACAACAAAGCGGCACTTAGGGTAGTGTTAACATTCTTTTTTTCTCCTTTGTTTCAATTTGGCACTATGGCAGGCCAAGATGTCAGACATGTTTTGGCTTACTCAGCCTTTATCACAAAGCTACCCGGAGTGCCGTTTCATCCATAATGAACAGCAGAAAGTAGTGCAGTCACCAGTAGGCAGTTATATTTAGGACCTAGTGTCCAAAGGAAAATCATTTTTTGATTTGACTATAACTTTGGCCTCATTTGACCAGTCTTCATGAATTGCTCCCAAAAAAGTGTTGGGGTAGGTTCTGTGTGTCACTGGTCATTTGGGGATTATCAGAGCAGTGGAGACCGAGGAATAGGGGTGCCAAACAAGGGTGCATTTGTAATGTTAATTCCCATAGGAATGCATTGTCGAACCTACAGCCCGAACTCCTGGGTGGAATAACATCAAATTTGGCAGAAAGGTAGATGTTGTTATGCAGAGTGTGCTGTTTGGCATTTGGTGCAAATCTGTTCCGTAGTTTTTGAGAAAGTTAAATGAAGTTTATAGCAATATCTCTGGTTGTGGATGTTCCTCAACGATTTCGCTCTGATTGGCTGGATGCAACCTGAACAGAAAGCTTGCGTTGCCACTTTATTGATTGGGAACAGTTCCTGGGGTTGAACATTTCTGTAAAAGCTAACATAATGGGAAAGGGTGGAGGAACTGTGACACCATGTTTAAAAAACAGGGGTGTTAATGACACAAGTTATGTGTCCAAAATAGTTTTTAAATCACACGCGCTATTCACGACGATGAGGCAACCGCCATCGCACCCCCCATGTATCGTCATAGGAATGTCGCAACTATCACTGTGACATGGCAAATATTGGTAGAAATATAAAACACAAAGTATCTAAATCTATATACACACCCTCGCTGGTCACAGCCACAGACTCATGTCCTAACTCACATATCCACACAGACACTCATATACCCTCTCACATACCTACTCAGATACCTATGCACCCACTCACAGACTCACTCAGATACCCATGTGTGTACTCACATAAGCATTTAGAGGCTCATGCACCTACTTACAGAGACACTCTGAGACTCATGCACCTATTCACAAAAGTCAGAGACTTACACACCCACTCACAGACCCACTGAGAGATATATGCCCCCAGTCACAGACCCACACAGACACTTATGCACCCATTCATAGTTCCAGTCAGAGATTTATGTACTCATTCACACTCAGGAACTCATACACCCATTTACATACCCACTCAGACACTCACACACCCACTCACATACCCAGTCAGAGACTTATACACCACTCACAAACTCCCTCAAAGACTCATGCACCCATTCATAAACCCAATTGGAGACATATGCAGCAACCTCTAGACTCACTGAAGGACTCATGCACCCAGTCATAGACCCACTTGAATACTTAGCAAAACCAAAGGGGATGATGGACGGAGTGTTGAACATTGCACGCACTCACCCCCAGTCAACTGATCTGGGTTTAATCCATCATCATTCTTTAGCTCACTCCTCCACCCCAGTTCAGACATGGCCATATGCAAATCAGTCTGACCCTGTGCCTCATGGCAACAGTCCAGCCCAACCCGCAAGCCATGTCTTCCCTGGACCGGAAACAAGCATCCTGGGACTGGTTTCGGGTTCATAACCCTCATCATCTAGGCAATCTTGAATACAGTGAGAAAGGGACCCACGTCTGGGCATACCCTGCCACTGTATGACATTGTTCTGCATTCTGTCCATCAACTGTTGTTTTTGCACTTGAATACTTATGCACCTACTCACATATCCCAGTGATTCATTAATACACACTGTTAGAGAGATATTGAGAGATTGATAAATGTTTTTATAGAGTTATTTAGAGAGTGATTTATCTACTGTGATGGTTAAAAGGAATTATATAGTTCTAGTTTTTTAATGTGCAGGTGGCTAGTGAATTCCTGCTTTTGCTTTAAATTTTCACGATGTCTTTGCAGTGATCGCGAGCACCAACATTGCTAATCCCGGCCTCACAGCAAAAATGGAAAGTAGGTTTTAAAGATGGTTTTTATAGAAACTCACTAGAAAAACATGAGTTTGGACTGTACATTAAAAAACCCATAGTGCCAAAAATTAATAATATGTGTGCATGTATGTGATTTTCAGTCTGCGAAAAAGACACTATCATCACAGGTACCGACATCAATGGAACTCCTTGCATCACTGCGAACACAGAAAATAGGTTTTAGAGATAGTTTTTATAAAAACTCACTAGACAAACTTGACTTTAGACAATACAGTAAAAAAACCCTAGTGTGTAAAATACTGTAAAATGTGAGCAGAGATGTTTTACACTTCGGAATAAATTACGTCTTTGCGACACCCTGAATAACCCTGAATATGAAATATAGGTTTTAAACATGGTTTTTAAAGAAACTTAGTAGAACGTATGAGTTTAAACATGTTTTTAAAGAAGCATATACAGACTAATATTTGTAGTGTAAGGTTTAGAATAGATTTTTTTACCTATTATCTTTGCATGTGCTGGTGGCGGTTGATTGTCTGGTTTTGTTTTGCGAATTCACAATTTATTTGCAACCATCCCAATATTGTCATGAATATTCCCAAAAAATAAAAAATAAAGGATCTTTATATAAAAAAATAACAATATTTCGGGCACTAGTTGGCTCTGACAACAGCCTTTGTGTTGATTGGGTGTATATGACAGCTACACATAAGACCCGATGAAGAGTTTCAGGTTACTTAGAAAGGCCCTGTTGCCTTTGTCTGTAAAGTGCTCTCCATCATTTCTATCAATTCCATGCATGTCAAAACGCAGGTTGTTGTTATAGATTGAGCTAATTTTATGGTCTCTGAGGAATACAGAAACAGTATTATTAACATGTTTCCTGACTTTGTCAATTTGTGGACAGAATTGATTAGACCACTTCCATTTTTTCCTTGGCATATGTTAGAGTACACCAAGACAGTGTGAGGGAAAAGCATCATCAATTCAGAAAATGTATCCATCATTAGGATTTCCAGCCCTACCCCAGTTAGTGTGCCTGGGACGTTTTCACCACGGTTCACAATCATGAGGTGAGAAGCTTGGCAGTCCACAATGGTTTTAATCAAAGCCAGCAAGTGATACAACTTTAACCCTCTCTGGCCAAACCAAGCAATCTGCACATTTGACATGCCCAAGTCCCTGTCAATACCTCTTTTTTTGCAGCCTCTTTAGCCCAATAGACAAAGCTGTGACCAACAATCAACACTTAAAAGCATTTTGAAGTGAAGGAGCAACAGCAGTCAGGAGGAGGCTGAAGCTGAATGAGGTCGTTTTCCAAATGAAAATAAGTTAAAATGGAGGTGCGATCTTTTTTTTTTTTTTTTTTTAAAGATATATTTCACCGGGTGCAGTCAGCATGTAAGTGAATACAAATAGGTACTGTGTTGGATGCATTAGGAAGAAGTCCTATTATTGGCTGTTGTTTCAAAAAAAAAAAATTACATACATGGATATGCTTTTGAATCTGTGGAGTAAACCAAACCTGCTGTATCTCCTTTGGAAGTAGCATAGTCCTTCTAGAATGTGCTGTGAACTTGTGACCTATTGGTTCCACTGGGTTGCTAGATACACTGAGCTAAAAGTGTATTGGGGGAAAGGGTGTTAAAGAGACCAATTATTTTGTATTAAGTTGAGGAGTTATAACACAATTTAAGTAATGATAAACTTTCATTTCCAACTCAAGACTATGTAATACATTGTTGTGCAGTATTTAAATTGAAAAAAGACTTAAGCTAAATATAGGTTTGGACTCCCGTTTGTTTTCACGTGGTTTTTAACTTAGATGACCAGTTTGCATATCTTTAGATGGTGAGATATGTTTTTTCTGGTTGCAGATAGTTATATGTAGGATGAGACTAGAGTTTACGTAAAAATGTAGAGAATGTTTACATTTTTGTAAACATGACCTGAATGTGTATCTCTATAATGAAATCACATATATGTTTACATGGTGATCTATGTTCTTTAAGGCTGTTGAAAATGTCATGCATATGCTGAGGGTGGTGTATTTCTTTCAACATGTTGTGTTTTAAATTAAGGAGAGTAAATAGTGCAGAATGTCTGCTGAGAGTTCTTCTGCTAGATTAACTTGGTGTGTAACTTTTCTTTGAGAAATGCATAATAATGTTTTAAAGACACAAGAAATATTTGAGAAATTATGTAGGTATACCATTAAGAAAAGGTTTTGTGCTTTGAAAAAGGGATAATTAATGTTTTCAGTTTTTGAACGTTACTGATGCATGTGCACTCTGAGTAACAGAGCAATGTATGCTTCTAAACAACCATGTATTCAATTATATATCAAGTGTGAAATCTAGACTTCACTCACACATAGCTCAGTAGAAAAGGATAGATACTCTAAAATAGGTAGTTTGATAATGACAGATGGACTTGAAAAATTAGTCAAAGATATAGTAACAACTGCTATGTATCTAAAATCAATAGAGGTGCAGTCACAGTCAGCCATGCACTACTCAGGTACTCATCCAATAACCCAGGCACTACTCAGGCAGTCATCAAATCACTCACATACTATCCACACACCTATTCATTCACCCAGGCACTACACATGCACTCTTGCAATCAAGCAGACACTAATTATGTAGTCATTGAACTATGCAGGTACCACCCATGCATTCATTTACTAACTCAGGCTCTAACCATACACTTATACAATCACCAATGCTGTACCCATGCACTCAGCCAAAAACCCACTTACAACCTTTACACTCATCGAAATACTGAGGCACAACCCTTGTACTCATCCAATTATGCATGCAATACCATTGCAGTGAGCCTATCCCTCCTTCAGTAAGTATACACTCATTCAATTACTGAGGCAACCCTTGCACTAATACAATCACCCCTGCAGTACACTTGCTTTCATACAATCTCTCATGCTTTAACAATGGACTCATGAAATCATTCAGACCCTAGTCATGCACTCATCTAATCAGCCAAGCACCACTGATTCAATTATCCAGGCACTACCCATGAGTTATCATATCACCCAGGCACTACCTGTTAACTCAAACAAAAACACTTGAGCAGCAGCCATCTAGTTATCCAATCATTGAAACACTACTCATGCACTCATCCAATCTGCCAGGTGCCAAGCATGCACTTAAACTTAAACAATCACAAAAGTACTATCCATGCACTCTATAAATCACCTATATACTATGAATGCACTCCTGCAATCATCCAGGCACTAGAGGTGTACTCAATTAATCCTCCAACCACTATCTATGCATGTATTGAATTATTGAAGCATTAGTCATGCACTACTCTCATCATTCAGGCACTACTCATACACTCATCCAAACACCCGGATAGTAGTGATATACTCATGCAAACATGCAGGAAGTAACTATGCAGTTATGGAACAACCCACTGAGTTCCCACATACTCATGGAATCATCTAGACACTACCTGTATCCTCAGGGAATCACCTAGGCACTACCAATGCACTCATTCAATCATACAGGGAGTATTGAAGTACTCAACCACAAACCCATGTATTTACAAGTTTTAGTAAGGAATATGTAGTCTTTCAGAACCATCTTGTGAATTATATACGCAACCTGTCAGACACTCTTTTCATGTACTTGGAAGAATTAGTGAGCTATGTGCTCTGATAGAGATTAATATGCAGATTTTTATATGCACCGTTTCCCAAAATGTACATCTGATGTATCTAAGTAGAAAAATACTGAGATATTAAATCCACTAGTGACACAGTGGTAGAGAGGCACGCAAAGAGCTCTTATGTTGTGTTTTTGGATTTATAGGATTGAGACACTAAATGTACTTCTAATCTTTGGATGATGTTCATTTTAAATTCACCACAGAAGGGATAAAATGGTATTTCACCATGCATAATGGAGAACTGAAATATAGTGCAGCTGTGTTTTAGGAGAAGGTGCTCCAATGTTGAAAGGTAGCTAATAAATAACGTTTTGTGTTTTGCTTTGGGTTTAGTGAAGTAAGTGCCTGTAGTTATATAACTAATTTCAACTGTAGATTTAAAACTGCAACATAACACAAAAACAGTTTTTGGCTTGTATATAAGTCATTAGAAAAGTAGTTGGTACGTTGGGTACAGTAAAATATACTTATTTATTTTTACAGAAAATTCCTACAAAAGTTCGGAAGAAAAAGCAACAGAAGCAACTACAGCATCTATGCAGAACTGAAACACAAAAGGGGAAAATGCAGAAAAAGAGGTGAAAGATAAAGGAGTTCCTGGTAAGAAGAGGACACATTCATTTCTTAAAAATATATGTGGACACCTGTAAAGATTACAAAATAATGAAAATAAAAAGCAAACTATAAGAAAGAAAAAGAGTGGACAAAATCTTTATTTATAAGAGCAGGAAAGAATGTAACAAAATTGGACACACCGTAGGCAGTAGATAGAAGCAGTTTACGGAAATCAGAGCCAGGATGTTTCATAGTAGAGGTTTTGTCTATCTACTAAGAAATATGAATAAGTATAGAAGCAGAGATGTGCTGTAACAGAAAGAATGAGTTGAAGGACTAGTTGATAAGGCCTTAGCATTGAAGAGGAAGCTTTTCATTTTGATTATGCCTAGAATGAAGACTCTTGATAAAATGGTTTTGTACATGAGGAGACAAAACCAGAAGAAAAAAATTAGCAAATAGAAAGACCTTTTGTACAGTTTTTAGTGGAGACTGGGTACATACTTCTACTACAGAGCCTTTCTTTAATGAAGAAAGCTATCACCAGGATAATACATTAGTTCATGCTATTGATGAAAGAGGACAATGTTTTGAAATGAAAAATGTCACTCCTATAGTGAAAAAGGTGATGGTATGTAGAAATGTAGAAGAGGTTATTACAGAAGAGGTACAAGGAAGGAGTAGTCAGGCCCTGTTTACAAATGGAATTGTAGTAGTGTTTTTAGTATTTGTCAGTAATCCACTGATATACTAAGAACATTTCTACATATCTTTCCGAGGCAACATTTGAAACACAACATAAGTAATTTACAAGGATTGGATCCTTGCAAGGCTAGAAAGCATAAGCAGATTTAGAGAGACACTCTTTGGGTTGTTTTTCAAAGAAAGTGTGCCAGAGCACATTTTAAGGATTAAGCTGGACACCTCTCAACAATGTGAACTTTTGTTAAAGCGCTGTACTACGTGAAAACCCCTGCTTTATGATTAGGAGAAAGGAATAGAGCACTTATGGTATTGTGGCAGAGGTTTGTGATGATGTGCAGTTTTGTTTCTTTTATCCAGAGTAGGAATCTATAGAAAATGAAGAGTTGATAACAGGCGGTGTTGCAGAACAGGACACAGGTATTATAGTTGATAGTTTTGAAGAAGAGATTACAAAATTTAACACACTTTGCTCTGAGTGTGTTTGTATATGCTGTCGACACACTCACTACAAGATTCAAACTCGGACTGTTGACATATTTAAAAAGTGAAAAAGAAAATAATGATAACTGGCATAAGTTTGCTGTGTACCTATTTGTAGAGGAACACTATGACTTGTTGACACAGCAAGTTATATGTAAGTACTGTTACAATAAAATAGCGGATAATGAAATGCCAGCTAGAGCTGCTCATAACAAGTTAGTACTGTTTCCCATTCAATAATCACTTCTATGTTTAAATGTTTATACATCAATTCTTATCCAAAGTATACATTTATTTCAGGCCTTATTGCCTATGGAGCCAAAGACAGGCAAGTTACCACCAACAGAGATGCAGACAGGTCTAAAAGGTAGTGTAGTGTACTGGATTAGTAGTGTTTTCTCAAAATGTTCAGCAGAATGCAAAATAATGTTAAATAGTAATGCTAGGGCTATTAGAGGAAGATGACACGAATATCAATGAATTATTTGGTTTAACTTATAAATTGAACCATAACTGTGAATATTGTGAATCCACCTCTAGTACTGAATTCATTTCGGAATGATTCCTCTACTTGCTGTTACCAAATTGCAAAGCTGTGGCTTTTGAAAATGTAAGCAAAAGCTCCCATCAAGATATGACCTGGCTTAACTGCAGTTCAGAACTTAGGTCTACATTATTACTACAAAGGTACGGAAAATATGTCATAGTCATGCTACAATGATACAGAGAGGATGGTACAAAATTAAAAAATCAAATTACACACTTTATAGCTGGACAAATTTCCATTTGAAAAAGAACTTTCACAACTATAGCAATCATATTTCATGAAGGAGTTAAAATATCCTCTACCCACTACACAATATATTTAAGATGTCAAAAAGGATGGACAGAGTGCAATGACATTGAAATGACATACAAATCAAGAGTACATAAAATGTTACTAAACTCATATGTGCTATTTGTAGAACCAAAGTTCAAAGGACAATTTAGTATAGCAAAATGTGGTATTGTGTAGACATGTATATAAATTATGTTTTCTGAGACATTATTCAGCCTATTAGTGGCATTGTCTGCAGCACACTGTTAGAAATTAAAGATTATTTCTAACTGCAGGAAAGGAATTATATACAAATATTACAGGACTATATTCTGTTACTACAGATAGAAACTAAATGGAGTTACTTTAATACCAGTAGCATTAAGTCGCATTTAAGAAGTCTCATCACTACTTAACTATTGTATCTTGTTTTGGTTGCCTAATGTTCAAAATGAAATCCTAATACATTTTTCTTTGTTTATATTTTTCACAGTGGTTGAACTGCTGCAATAAAAATGGAAAACTAATTAACAAGTTTGGTTGTTTACATTCTGCAAAATTACATCCAAAGATTGCTGTTACGATGGTGCTACAGTCCATGCAGAAGGTAGCAAAATGCTTTACTTCTGGTGACATTTCACTGCATCTTCTCTCCACTTCAGCTGGAACTTTGTAGCCAGGAGCAGGGTCTGGAGGTCTGGAGGCTGTTGTTCACTCTCCTTTTTTCCTTTCTACAATTTCAAGTTGCTTCTTTTGTATGTTTCTAAGTGGTACAACATGCTTGTTGTACACATGATTTTTTTTTTGCTATGCCCCGAGATAATGTCTTCTTACATATGCTGCAGCTCATCAATTTAGTTGTGGTCTTTGATTCACCAGATGGAACAGTGCAAATTCCAAAGCTAGGCTTTGTTTCTTCATTGTTGTTTCTTCTTCAGAAGACTGTTCATGTGCAGCTGAGTCCTCCTGGTCTTCAACAATTTCAACCAGTTGTAGTTCTTCCTGTGTTTCTTCTGATGCCATTTTAGATTTGTAGAAAAAGCCAAATAAAGTAATAAACCAGCACCATTTTCAAAATCAGTTTGGGACAGCTTTTATAACAAACTAACTAGTACCTGGAAAGTTCAAGAAGGGCGAAATGTGTGTGTACTTCCTTCCATAAAGGAAATTGCGCAAACCAATGACATTTCTTTATTTAGTAGTCATGTCCTATTTGTGAGTTACGGTGCAAAAAAGTAATTTTTTGAAACTGTTGTTTTTGACAAATGTTTTCTGAAAATAAAATTAAACCAATATGTTACTAAACAACTAGTCTCAACCTTTGTGTAAAATATGTCTATATATATGTTTCACACTTTGTCATTTGTATTCATGACTATTGATGTCATTGCGACCTCCAGTGTCATTGTGAACAAGGAAAATGCATTTTTGAGGTAGTTCTCTAGACAACTGAATACAAAGGGAAAGTAAAATTAGTATCTTACTAAACAGCTACACTGAAACTTTCTGTAAAATATGTGTTTTACGCTTTGCCAAAACAGGAGGTATTCATTGTGTGTCCTCGTCAATCACAATATCATTGTGAAAATCAAAAATATCTTGAAATAAGTTGATTAATGTACTTTTTAAATAAATAGATAACAAATTCAACAATAAGTGGTGCATCATGTAGATGTATTGTTCAATATCTAATTATAGAAAAAATACAGGGACATTAGTTATGAAATAGAATACAAAAAATTAGAAATTCATTGAAAAATCTAAAGGTTATGAGCACATTATAGTTAGGAATTAGCATTTACAACACCTCAGAAATTCACTTAAAAAAAAAAGGTAATAGGGACATTAGAGTTAGGAAATAGAATTTAAAAATCCTTCGAAATTCTGTGAATAAACCAAAGATTACAGGGACACTATAGTTAGACTGATATTTCACTCATGCAAAACCAGAGAAATGAAGCAGTTATATTTAGCTGAGCTAACTATAACTCACACCCCGCAATGCACTGCTTATGACCTCATATATTACATCACTGATGACATGGTTAGTGATATTACTGATGACATCGAAAAGGACCTTCATTATGTTTAGTGCTCATATTTACAAATAAACCACTCTATCTAATTAAGTAAAAACTTCAAAATTCAATACAATAAAAATGAATGGTCATGCACATGGTAATTCCTGAAAAATCCTACCCTAGTGCCCTAATGTCCTCTTTTTTTCTTTTTTGAGGTTGCACGTATAATCCATTTCATACATCATAGCTCAGCAGAAACACAAATGTGGCAAGCAGTCCATGTAAGGCCCCCAGTGGGTTGTAATCTATTGCTGGTATATCATAGTACTATATCTACTATGTGTTTTGCTGCTGATATCTGCCTTGTGTTTTTCTTACTGTAATTCCTTACATGTCAATTTAAATTACTTTCCATAATTCCAATTATCGACTTATGGGAAGTTCCTTAATTAGTTCATTCATGAAAGTGTGTAGCCTTTAAAACATAAACAAAATAAGATATTCTAGTGTTAGTAATAATCATATCATTTTTAACTTCATGAAATCTATTTTAAATTTATAGTGTACTGCCAGTTTCTCACTTAGGCTGAGCCTGATTGGTTTGCAAATTTCCAAATCAATAATGTGACAACAAGGTTCCAGTCTGGGCAACTTCAAATCTCATTCAACTTCTCTTGGATGTCTCTCCACTCTGTCTATTTCAAAAAATGACATCCTGGTCCAGTCTCTGTGATAGAATTTTTCACTGGATATTTGGGTCACAAATTCTCATGGCGTGAATACACCTACAAATACTTGTTTTCACCTTGAACATGATAGCACCTGTTTACCGTTTTCTACACTAGAATTTAAGGCAATAGACAGAATAATGTGAGTTACATATTATGAGCTTGTTGATCATGTGAGGTTGTTGGCTGTGTGGAACTACGTACTCAGATTTATGCTGGCTTTATTTACAAACCTTGCATTTCATACAGGGGAAGTATCCTCATAGTTCCTCCCCTAGCCTAGTCTTGTGTTGTTCTTCTGTTTTAAACTGGCTTCTAACAAGGATGTCCCTCACACTTTTGTTTTTTATGTATGTAATATTTGGAATGGGCTATATCAATTTGGATATCACTTTGCAATTCCCCCATTCTTTGTAAGGATTGTCTTCAACCTCACAGAGTATTGATTAAAAGTGGAAATCATTATGATTTACTTTTGCTATCTGGAGCTGTCCCAATCTCCTGTGGTGTTATTAATTTATTGGTTATTTAGACAGAAGTCTCTAGCAACCAATTTTATCTTTTCTGTTGCAGTGCACGCCATTTTGGGGGGATATCTTCTAGCTCTGAAATGGTCTAACATGTCAGATTGTGTCAGAATATATTTTTCCCTTAGAGTTACAATTAGGTTTAAATCTGACCAGATATTTAATATTCCACGTTATCTGGAGGGAGTGACTGTTTCAGGCATGTAACACTTTATTCCCAACTGTTTGTTTCTTGTTTCTATCTGTTGACCTCAGACCTTACATTTAGAAAATCAATTGTTTTTTTACTTCGAGTCATTGTGAATGTAAGATTTAGACAAATACCATTCAAGAATCTGACAAAGATTATAAGGTTTTCAATCAATCAGATGTCGGGGTGGGACAGAGACTTGTCCCACAAACAAAGCCTGGCATCGGCTATATACATTGGACCTCCAGATCCATCTGTCTGAATACTCCAGGACCTGTGGACATTGTAGAATAAGGGTTTCTCTGCTGGCACTGGAGTACCCTGCTGGTTGAGGACTTCCTTGCTGTGTGAGAAGGAAGATTGGACCTGCTTACCTTCATCTTAGGCTAAACTGAGTGACTCCGAGGGTAAGTTGGGCGACCTCATGAGTGAGCTATCGGATATAACAAGCTCCAGAGGCCCCCTGTCACTCTCTAGCTGACCTGATGCACTGGACCTCCCTCGACTAGCAACCAGATCTGCATGAGCCATGTTGGCCTCTGCTGGAGTGAGTCCGTCAATGCCAAGTGGAGCCTACATATGTACTGGACCTTAGTTGGCATCAAAAGGTACTCCTTCAGAAGTTTGAAGGTGAAATCTTGAAGTCTGGGCTCTTCACAACTGTGAAGGGGCCTGTTTGCACCTAGACTCTGCCACCCACCATGACCACAAACACAAAGCTCTGGTGTGAGACCTGCTCTTCTTCATTACAGTGACTGCCAGTAACAAATGGCAAGTCAAGATCTGCACTTTGCATTAGAGTAACAATAGCCCACAGTTACTGCTAGCAAAAAGCTACAGCAATGACCATAAACAACCCTCGACCGGCTCTACGTGCTACAGTGGTGACCATTAGTGACTCTCTTCATCCTCCTCGTGGCCTTCACGGCCGCGAGGAGGAGGCCACGGCGAAAGGAGCTTCCCGCTCCAGACTCAGAAGGTACATTTCAGTGGAACTAAACGTGTCCCTGTGCCTGACTCACAATCCATCTCACTACATTTGGGTACTATTTTCACTTAGAATTTGAATATCTCCAGTTGTATGACTGGTTTCTTGTTGTTTATGATATGCTACTTTATTTTTCTAAATTGGTTTGGGATTTTCTTGCTTCGTATTTTCACTCTATTGCTTTTTATGTGCTGCACTAATACTTTACACATTGCCTCTGAGTTAAGCCTTACTGCTTTGCGGCAAGCTGCCCGAGGATTATGCAGGTTAATTTAGTGACTTTTGTAGTTCACCCTGACAAGGATGGTGGTTTTTGCTTCAGAGGGGCTTCCAACTCCTTGAACAATAACCACATTTCTTACATTTGAGTTTATTGGTGGACTCCAGCACCTGTATTGATGCAAAACATAAAATTCCATATAACTGATCTGACATCAGATTACATTTTCTTTAAACTATCCTCGATTGCCTTTTTCCAAATTTAATTCCTACCTCATTTGTGCACCTGTGACTCTTGCTTGCAAAGATTGAGTTAGATCTCAGGAACCTTGAAAACCACACTGTGGTCAAGCTAAATGGATTTTGGAGGGAAAGTGGGCTACTGGTACCTAGGAACGTAAAGAAACCAGAGCTCCAGAAAGCCCTGAGGGCCTTGGAGGAGGCCCACCTGATACTATCTATCAAACAGGAGCAACATGATGATGATGAGGAGAATAAATTGGAGGAGGGCAATGTGGCCTCAGTCCCAGAGCTGCAGTAGGAGGAGGAGAGAAACCTGCCTACAAAAGCAAGGCCCCTTGACAGGAGCAGTGTGCCATACACCAACCTGTCCCCTGAGAAACTGGAGGACAAGAGAGCTGGGAGAGAGCTCAAGCTGCAGCTGGCTAAACTGAAGCTGGCTACAGAGAAGGAATGAAGGGCTGTGGCAGTGATTGCCTTAGCCAAGGTAAAAGTTAAACCTGAAAGGGCCTTGGTATAAAGGAAACTCACTACATCAGAAATGGTGGCAGCAACTGCACAGCGTCCAATGGAAACAGGAGGGTCCACTTACCTGGGGACCTTGTGCATGAGGTGTAAGATGACATAGACAAGTGGTTCGAGGCATATGAGGTTATTCTAGCGATGCACAGGGTCCCTGAGGAGGATTGGTGAGCTACCCTCTCAATGGCATATCTAATTAGGCCAGGGATACACTGCTAGCCTAGTGAAGGGTGAAGTACACACTCATAAAGGAAACCTTTTCCAGATAGTATGGGTGTGCCCCTGAAAAGTACAGATTGAAGCTTAGGGACAGAAAGAAACTGTCAAGCCAGTCCTAGATGAATTTCACAGATTACATTTGTAAGACACTGGAAGAATGGGTGAATGGCAGTGAGGTAAACTCTTATGAGGAGCTGTTCAATCTGTTTGCAGGAGTGCACATGTATACTCTTTGATTTCCAGAGTTGTTCCAACACCTAATAGATTGTAAGCTCACTAGATCTAGGGAGCGTGCCAAGGAAGAAGACTGCTGGATCAGAACCGGGGTCTATGAGAAGGTACCTGAGAGTGAACCTGAGGAGGGTGGTTCAGGTTCCCCCAACAGAGTGTGTGGTAGGTACAAGGAAATGCAGACAGGACAGTATAAGTTGAGGAGGTGAGGGGAAAAGGGTTCTTGTGTCCTTTCTAAGAAACAGGGGAAGTTTATGGTGGGGGGTGGCCTAGGATGCCCCATCTCCAACCCTGGTGCTTTGAGCATTCCCAGTTAAGACACAAGCAGGGATACTCTGTCCCAAGAAACCACTCACTGGTAGGAACTCCACAGGATTGGCTAGTTAGGCCTTTGGGGGTGGTAGTCTCCAGGAGCAGAGCGTAGAAAATATCCTGGTGTCCCTTAGCTGGGAGGTAGACTGAAAGGGTAAACTTGTAATCACTGAGGGTTGGAGCTGTCGCTTCCATCTGGCCACAATTAAAGGGATATCTGTCACTCCCCTCAAGGATACCAGTACCAGCCAGAACATGGTGGTGAAAAGTCTGGGTTCCCCACAGCAGTATACCAGACAGGTGTGTAAGCTAACTTAGACCCTTGGTCAAGACCTGTGGCTTTGGCGTCCCTGGAATGGTGTGGTCAAGTGGCCCAGCATAGGGTTATAATTAGTCCCCAGATCACCATTGACTACATTTTTGGAAATTGTGAGAAGTTGGCCTGGCATATGCTGGTCACTAGTTATAGTGGCCACCTTGCACCAGTCCAATTCAACTCTTATGGTAGATGGGTTTCAGACAACCTTTTAAAGAAAGCTATCCTAGTGGTAGCTGTGGAGAGCAGCCTTCAGGCTAAGTCTCAGAGGAATGTAAAGCAGCTTGTTTTACCTTATAATCTCTTGAATTACCAAATGAAAGGACACCACACAGGTATATATATGAAATATATATGTATTTATTACTAGACACACTCTACTAATCTCTTTATGAGATTAGAAGTCAGGAACATATACAAATATCAACGTTTCACAATAAGTTAAGCACAAATATGGCTGGGGCCCTAGGGGCGTACCAGACCATATACTAAAAAAGAGGTTTAGGAATGTCGACTTGCAAGGGGACAAGGCCTAGGGCCTGTAGAATCGCTGGAGCCTCACTAATCCACCAAAGGCAGGTAAGTAAAGGACCCACGCGTGCAGTGTGAGAACACAGCCGCGGGTTCCCTATAGATTTCAATGGAGCAAGTCACGGTTGGATTTTTAAAGTTTTAGGGTACTTCTAGAGAGTCTACAAGCAAGCCACTTACAAGGTAAGTAGTTCGAGGGCCAACACCCACAGGAGCACCAGAGTGCATGAGTTACCTCACCCAGGGAAGCCGGGTGCATAGGTGTCTTTTGGTGTCGGGTCGCGTCGTCGTTTTCAATGGAAGCCGAAGAAGTTTTGCTGCTTGTGAAGACTGGAGAAGTGTCCGGTAGAATCCAAGGCTGGATTCAGGATGAAGAAGACCTGAAAGCAGAAGGGAGAGTATTCACAGTCACTTGCCAGTGACCCGGGGCCAGGAAGATGGATGCCCACGGAAGTCGGGTGATTTCAAGTGATCAAGGGTGTTTTAAGACTCTTCAGCCACGAGGTCCAGGGGGTGTCGACGACAGCCAGGAGCTGGATTCGGAGTATCCCACAAAGTCTGCAGCTTACTGAGTTGATGGCAACCGGATTGGAGCCAACAAGCCTTGGCAACAGCAAGTCTCATGGAAAGTGATGAAAGTCAGCGGTGCAAACCAGCAAGATCTGAGGGACTCACCCAGCAAGGGTTAGTCAGGGCAGGCCTGGAGCAACCAGGGTAGCCCTTTGGTTTGATGAGAAAGTCTTCAGGGGACTCACAAGCCAGCCAGCAAGGGATCGTGAAGACGCCTTGTAAGGATTCGCTTCACAGAAGCCCACGGTCACTCAGGACAAGGTAGGCCTCTGATTTTGAAGGGAAATCCTGCTGGAGGCATGGACCACACGTGGTCCAATGCACAAGTTCGTAGAATGTCGTTAAGGGGTTGCACTTGACAATAGTGCACAATACCCAGGTATTGCTGTTCCTCGTCACTCGTGGGGTCCACTCGCCACAGCTTTGCTGGGGACTCACAATGGCCGTGGAGAAGTCTGGAAATCCACTTCTGGGGATGCAGGGACTTTGGACTCTAGCAAGAGTGGGAAAGTTTACGACCGTTGATTCAAGTTTTTGGTGCCTGACAAGCAGGTGAGTCACTCCTTGACTCCAAGGGAGATTCTTCAGTCTTCCAAAGGTAGTGGAACGTCGAAGGGCCAGGATTCTTCTTGTAGAGCGTCGATATCTGATTTGCAATGGCAAGGTTTCCCTATCTTATACTAAAGGATAGGGAGGGACTAGCTCTATGACCACTCCTCTGGGAGGGTCAGGGGAGTGGTTGGTTACACCCACTTCCCTTTGTCCAGTTTCATGCCAGAGCAGGGGCAGGTAGCCCCTGAACCGGTTTGAGCTGGCATATGCACAGAGGAGCCTACTGCTCCCCCAGTGCAGGACTTCAAAGCACTCTAGGAGTGCACCCACCCAGCCCCAATACACTAAATCCTGTCTGGAAGGTGGTGACACCTCCCTGTGACAGGATGCCTATTGTTGGGCCTCCTCCACTGCGAGTTTCAGTCAGCAGCAGGAGGGCATCCCAGTGTCTGTGCTGGTGGCATCCATTTTGTGATGCCAGGGCTCTTTCAGATTTCTACCGTGTTTCCACAGTAGGTACATGTCTTCCCCTCTAGAAGGGTGGGATCACACTCCCACACCAGTTACTGGTGTGGGGGTATGATTCCAAGTTGTTTGACACCAAACACGACATGTTTTGATGCAGTCATTCCAGAGTTAGCATTTACCAGTAGGTTATAATGCACTTAAGAGTATATGGTTTAACCGCATCCACAAACAGCCACAGAGAATAGACTCTGCCAGCTGCAGAGGTGCCCTGCTCATGCAGAGGCACCTCCTCACATTGTAAATCAAGCACCCTGCCCTCAGGATTGATAGGGCCTGCCTTAGGGGTGACTGATAGGTTTATGTTTGTGTGATTGGTGAGATATAGAAACCTATACCTCAGTGAGGAGTGCTAACACTACCTCACCCAGGCTGCAGTAGCAGGCCTGTGGTGTCAGATTTAGTCTGCTTCCCAGGGGTGGCATAATACATGCTTCAGCCCCTGGTAGGCCTGTGAAGTACCTATGCCCTTGGTACCTAAGCTACCATATACTAGGGGGCTCATAAGGTACCACAGTATCCAATCACTAGTGCATCTAATATGCACACCATGTCATTTAAGGGAGTAAGCAGATAGGCTGGGGGCCTGGATAGCAGGATCCCAGCCAGACTAAGCAAAAACCATCAAAACACCAGGAAACAAAATAGGGGCAACCATGCAGTCAGATTCCACCTTCCTACAGAAATCAATTACTACCAGTGTTACGGGAGCTTGGAGGGGCTGCCACCCAGGTTTCCCTGAATGCTCACGTTTAAGGGTGGGCGCAGTGCTACGCTCCGGCCGCGGAGTGTGCGTAGCTTTGCCTACTTTGCGATCCATGAAGTTGGCGTAGGGCAGGCAGGCTACACACACCCATGGCGGAGCTAGTTGCCCGCCACCCGCCTCCCGCTCTCTTTTAAAATGTAGTAAGAATGATCCTAAACTTTTAAAAAATAACCTTAAAGTAATTTAAATAACTTACCTGAGCTGTGGCATCCTGGGGCTCCCTCTTCCTTCTCTCACCGACTTCTTCCTCACAAATACACATGCGCGGCCACCCGCGCATGCGCATTTGTCGCGACAGCACGAACCGCAGCAAGGAGCTTTTCCCATTGTGAAGGGGTTCTCCAACCCAGGAGCCGCCAAGAACAACATCACCCCCTCCCAAGAACTTGTTTGACACCCTAGCGGATTCCTTCAGCCACAAAATCTCAGTCATCTACACAAATTCAAACCCCAACCCTCTGCCTCTGACAGCATACACCTGCTCACACTCATGAACACAAACCCGAACACCTTCTTACCCACTGGGACCCACTCAAGTAACAATGTAAATCATGAACTCTGTGCACTCAGTAGCACCCACGACGGACCCCTGTTCGCCCACGTTTCCAACCTCGGGAGAAAGATGATTGGCAACAAGCTCAAGAAAATCCTGAACGCCTCCATCACCTTGGCCTCTTTCCCTGAGGACTGGAAACATGTTGAAGTGAGGCCCCTTCCAAAGAAACAATCCACCGAACCAGTAGAACCAAAGAACTACCAGCCCACCTCCCTTATCCACTTTCAAGCAAAGGTTTTCAAGAAGACAAACAATCAGCAACTCACAAAATATCTGCAACGGAATAACCTCCTGGACCCCTCTCAATCCAGATTCTGAGCCAACCACAGCCCTGAGACAGCCCTGATTGCAGCCACCAACGAGATAAGGGCCCTCCTAACCACCGAGAAACAGTAGCCTTCATACTCCTGGACATGTCAGCCACCTTTTTTCTACTGTCTCCCACCACATCTTGATCAACAGACTCCACCACATCGGAATCCAGAGAGACACCCTCAAATGGATCCTCGCACACCACACCCGAAGAACCTAGAGAATCCGTATCCCACTATGCACCTAAAAAACCAAGAACATCTTCTGTGGTGGCGCACAAGGATCGTCTCTCAGCCCCACCTACCCTCTTCAACATGTACGTGACCCTCCTGGCCAACACTGTCAGATCAAATGGACTCAACGTCATCTCTTACGCAGGGAACACCCAGCTCATCCTCTCGCTGTCAGAACACCCTCCACCCCCAGACTAAACTTCCACAGATGTTGCTGACTGGATGACAGACTAATCACTCAAGCTCAACACAGACAAGACAGAAGACCTCATCTTTGGAAATAGCACCTCGCCATGAAACAACGGATGGTAGCCTGATGTACTCGGCACATCCCTTGCCCTGATGGACCAGGGGCAAGACTCATCCTTGACCTCCCCAGACAGACCCACATCACACCACACCTCAAGAAACTACACTGGCTCCAAATCCAGAAGAGATGTCAGTTCAAGATGCTGACAAATGCATTCAGAGCCCTGCTCAATGAAGGATCATCATACATCAATAAACACATGACCTTCCACCAATGACTAGACACCTATGATCCACCTTCTTCTTCCTCGCAGACACCCACCGGATTCGCTGGTGCAACAGCGGAGGACGCTCCTTCTCACGTCTTCATGGACAGAGTTTAGAATGACCTTCCCCTGCACCTCAGGACTGCCTTATTGCTCTGGGAATTTAGGATTGGCCTCAAAACCTGGCTGTTCGAATGAACAAGGGCACCAAAAAGCAGCTAGGAACTGCAGCACCTTGAGGCCCTCATGGGTGATCTGTTGGCCTTTATAAATCTATGATTGATTGATTGATTGAGTGTTGACAGAGGGATCCAACTAGGGTCAGAGGAGAATATAGCTGACATGTGCCACTGCAGAAGATGCCCATTCTCCATGTTCTATTGTCTAAGCAGGTAAGCCCAGTAAAATATTCATCAGTCTAGCTTAGCCTTTGTCTTGGTGGGGGGGGGGTCATGTTGGACCAAGCCCTCTTTGGAGGGTCACCCCAAACTTTTTGGCCTTCACTCCCTTCCTTTATTGAACGCATTGTTGTGTTGTCTTTTTATGATAAAAGGTGTGTGCTCTCCTCCTAAAACATGGTAAAATTAGCCTACACCTAATTGGCACAGTTAATTTTTTTGTAAGTATCTAGTAGATGATACTACCAGTTTTCAAGTCTTGTATATTAAATGCTACTAGCAGGGAGCAGCACTCAATGTGCCAGCCACTATAGAAGCCTTTCAAAACATGTTTCAGGCCTGCAACTGCAGCCTGAAGTGTGGTTTTAAACTGCCATTTTGACCTGGAAAACTAATCCTTTTGACAGACCCAAACCATCATCAACATCATCACCATCATCATCAGTAGTCTTTATTTCGATATTTCATATATAGCATAAAACGTATAACACACAGCCAGTAGCAAATAACCTATAATACTCCATTAATAAAATCCATGGTTATTTATATTTCATAAAACATATGTTAAAAATGTATAGACTTGCTTACATATTGGTCTAAGAAATAATGTTTACAAGTATATACAGATAAAACATTTTTAAACCCTGGGTGTTAAACTTTCAGGCAATCAACGCTAATGATCCTGCCTCCTTCTTTTTATTGCAGACCATAAAAATTAAGCTAGGACATAACAAGTAAAATGATCAGGAAACATCTGCAAAAAATAGGGAGCTGGGTGGCCCGGTATAAACTTCATCCTGCGCAAAAGCGGGGCAATGAACCTTTTTCTTTCATCAATGTACAGATTGCAAAAAAAATAAAATAATGTAGATTAGACTGGTGGGATTCACCATCACAGGGACAAACTAGAAGGGCATGGCAGAATATGTTTTAGTGGGGTTGCCTAACATGAGCGGGATATAAGTTAGCCGAAATCTGGCAAATATGAATCTATGTTGACGGTTAGAGACAAGTGTTAGATTAAAACAGATGTTAGTGGATATGCTAGGTGATAACTGATATTGGATGAACGTCATCTTACTATCATTAAGCTCCCACCTATCACTTTCTAGCTAGGCTAATAATAGTCCCTTCAATTTGTTCCTCGAGAAGCTAAAGCAACTATGCAGGTTCTCAAATAGGTTTTGATGGTCAATGGATTTTAAAGTGCTCTTGATGACTCAAGCCTTAATTTTTAATGCTTGTAAGTCACCCCTAAGGTAGACCCTAAAGGCTCAAAGAGCAGGGTGAATTGAATTTGAAAAGCAAAACATGTGTGTTCAGATTTTACATGTTCTGACTGTAAAAAACTCCTGAAGTCATTTACCACTGTTGCAAGGGCTATATCGCCCCTTTACCAGCACTGGGTTACCTGACTCCATTTAATAAGTGCTAACTTTAGATTTGGAGCAGATAGAGATATGCTGAATTGTAATTTTAAATCCTCTTTAATAGCAAAGTTGGATTTTTAGTCATAATTCTGAAAATCTCACTTTTAGAAAGTTGGCATTTTCTTGCCGCAGCCATTTGTGCCTTCTGCCAGTGTCCTGGGTCACATGAGTGTGAAGGGCTCTGTTCTTCTGTGTTTGTTTGTTTATTTCTTTCAGTCAGTAACACAAAGAGTGCTTTGGTGTGGCCATGGTGGGCCATTCTGGCACAGTGACAGGGGGAGGAGCTGTACCCAAACCCACTTACACTTCAAAGGGCTCACAGAGCAATCTGACACCAGGTCTGCCTTCCTTTTGTCACCTTTCAGACAGTTTGGAACATTGATTGGGAAGGGGAAGAACTTTCCTGAAACTTTCCAGACACAGATGTCGGGGTAGGACATGGAGTCCCCACACACACAAAGGCTAGCAACTGCTTTAAATATAGGACCTCCAAAGCCACTCTTCAGAACCCACAAACGCTTCAGGACCTGTGGATATTATAGAAGAAAGACTGTCTTGCTGCTTGAGGACTGCCTTGCTGTCTGAGAAGGAGGACCATGACTTCTTACTTTCATCCCAGGCTAACCTGTTTGACTCCAAGGGTCAATTGACTGACCTCCTATTTAAGCTAAAGGGACCTAAGAAGCTCAAGAGACCCCCTGCCATGCCAGCTGGCCTGCTGCTCCGAGCATGCAACTGGACCTGCCTGGTCCCTGCTGGGCTCTGTTGAGAGGAGGCCTTCATCCCCAAGAGTTACATTCCCCGGTCCTGGACCCTTGGCTGGCATCAGAGTGCTCTCCTCCTGAAGTGAGAAGATGAAATCCTGAAGTCTGGGCTTGTCGCAACTGTGAACAGTCCCGTTTGTGTCCAGACTCTACTGCCCGTATGACCAACATGAAGCTCCTGTGAGACCTGCCCTTTGCCCTACAGTGTTCCCCAGTAATGACCAGAAAGGTGATATCTGCACTTCATGATACAGCAACAATAGCCCATGGTGACCACCAATGCAAAGCTACAACAATGCCCATCAACAACGAACTACCAGTTCATGTGCTACAGTGACGACCATCGGTGACACTCGCCATGCTCCTTTTGGACTACTCTGCTGTGAACATAACTCTTTGCACCAAACTCAGAAGGTAACATTTCAGAGTGACTGAACTGGTCCTTGTTGTTGACCCATGCACCATCGAGGTCAGCCTGAGTGAGTAACATTCTATTACTTTCAAAGTAACTGATATGTCTGAACCTAATGAAATGTATATATGGATTCAGCCTATCTTCATGTTTAATACTTGTATAAAACAAATGTACGTCTGTTACTGGAATATAATTTTCATTCCAAGTTACATGATCAATTTTTTGCGAAATTCTGAACTTTCTTGTAGGTACAAAGGTAAAGTGTCCACAAATGTAAATAAAAAATGGTCCACATAATTTGAAGTTTGTTCTAATTAGCTTCCTATAGCAGGCAATGTATCCCAATTGTGGGCACTGGACCTTGACAGCCACGTATACACCTGCAACAGTGATACATCCACCGAAAGTTCAACTCTTTTGAAAATATATGAATGCACTGGTGTGAAAGAGAGTTTTTGTACGAGGGATCAAATCCTGTTGAAAGTCACAGACCCCTTAGGGCGTAGCAAGAATGGTTGAAACATGTTGACCAAAGGGACTGGGATGTTGCCATAATAATTTCTCAGTCAATATTTTTTTAACATCCCACTGTAAAAAATCCTGGAATATATTATAGACAATTGGTTTTACCGCAGGGGATTTTGAAACTTGTTTATAGATCCCCAACTTCATCAACAAGTGAGCTCATTGCAACCACTGTAGTGCTCGCAATGATGTTGATGAGCTTGTCTGCCCCCTAACAAGCTGTCAGGCGGATGAGACAACCCTTTGACGAAGCATGACACCTAGATTGGTGTTTGAGGATGCGTTTAGACTTTTTATTAAGTTCAAGACACACCGTTAACTATTATCAGTGGGTCTCACAAAACAGGTAATACTCCAGTAATCCATTTATTATTTTTCAAGAAAACCCCAGGTAATCCTTGTTTTTCTTTAGAATGGAGGCTGTTACCCTGCGCAGCCCCATGCTCTCCTTCACTTCTCATTTTTTTATGCTCTAAATACCGCATAGTTTGTAGTAAGTAGTATTTTACCATTTCAAAAGCGAGGCATGACAAATTTAAGAGCTCTCCAAATAAATTAAGAATGATATCCATTCTTTCTCTATCTCAGTAAATAATAGTAAATGTGAAAACCTTAAATTCTTTTCAAATGACACGCCATTCAGTGTACTTAGGGGACAACAGCACTCGTTTCTTTTTACATGAGGTTATTCTTTCATGACTGAGAAACATGCCCTCTATTTAGTTGTTGTTCAGATCATTGAAGCTAATGAACTTCTCTCATCTTTCAAATTGAGAATTGTAGGAGAAAAAAGGATGACAATGAGCGATCTTGACAGAGGTGAACTGAAAACTGTTCTTTAGTATCGAATCACCAACCTTATGATCTTTGTTCTATTCACACTTAGGGGCATATTCTCAAGGATCTATTGCCGAGTTATTGGCACTTTATCGCAGCCAAAGTCATGATAAATGTATCGCCCCATTCACAAGATGGTACAAACAGCCGATATCACCAGTTTACCTGCGATAGCATCCACAAAAAACATCGCCACAGATGACCCCGGCAACTATCGCTAATGAGATGCAGAGTAGGCGTTCCCGAGCAAAAAGCCACGACAACACCACTCCGCAACATTCTCAACGACCAACCCGATTGGCGAAAAGATCCCATAACATGCGATAAGGCGCGTTAGCAGCAGGAATTAACACCTGCTCCGACCTGGTGCAAAGTCAGACGACAACCTGCACCAGAAAAGGCGACCCAGCCCACAGCCACACCTGAAGAACAACAGATGTCATGGAGCTACTCATCATGCAGCTCGGAGCCCCAACAGGGCCACAACACCCACCACCCCCAGGCCCGGCATCCCCCCCGGACCAACCCCCCGCCCTCACCCCGGACCACCACAGAGGCAGCACAGACAAAGACAGCGGAACTTCAGGAAATGCACCAGCCTCACAGAATTAACACCAGAGAATGTCAATGCCCACTACAGACTCAAAAGGACAACCATCCTCTGCATCTTGAACATCATTGCCCACAGGCTGACAGTATCAACACAGCGGACAACCAACATCCCACCTCAGACAAAGCTGCTGGCTGTACTGCACCTGTTGGCCTCTGGGACATTCCAACCAGCAAGAGTCGGAGGAGTCTCACAGCCAGCCCGATCCAAGTTCCTCACACCTGTCCTGGACGCCATCATCAGCTTGGTACCCCAGTACCTATACTTCCCCCACACTGCGCAGGAACAGCTGGAGACCAAGCAAGGCTTCTACGTCATAGCTGGATTCCTGCACATGTTGGGGGCAATTGACTGCGTACATGTCCTACTTGTGCCCCCTGCCACACTGCACACAATTAACTCAACGGAAAGCACACGCATTCCATCAATGTGCAGGCAATAGTGGACCACTGGGTACTCTTCACCAATGTCGTCGCCAACTACCCAGACAGTGTGCATGATTCATATATCTTCCGACAGTCCATCATCAACCAGTGCTTCCAAGATGGCACCTACGGAAATGCAGTGCTCATTGCGAATTACCAAATGAACACACCATACACCTCAACTCCACAATCATGAAACTCACAACTCTGGGAATGGGCACATTACAAACTCACATACAACATGCCAAACAACATGCACATCCCACCATACACGACAGCACAACGTACTGCGGTAACCTGGGCTAGCAATCTACATGAGCCATCAGCGGCATGGCACCTCAGCCACACAATAGGAGAATGTGGGGAGAGGTGGGAACCAGGCATGTGCGAAGGAGGCCAGTGACCCATGAATGAGAATGCACACAATGTCAAGTGTGGTGTGGATATGCTGGCCAGACTGCAGTATGCAGACCACAGACATATCCATGTCGACATATACTGCTGGTGGTGGTAGTGTTGTGGACAGTGGATGCAACCATGTCACCCCAGCCATTGAGGAAGATCTCAGAAATGTAGCTCATTACGTCCCCCCTGTAAGTGTGTGCAGAGTGGGCTGGCCCGGCATACGCCAGGCTAGCGTAGGGGTGTGAATAAAAAGCATGTAGCCCTGGGCATGGTTTTCTTCCAGAATGGCCAATGTGTCTGCCAGGGTGGCGCCTCTCACCCCGCCACGAGGCCGATGCTGTGAGCGGTGGTGCCTGCGATCCTGTGTGCCTGCTGCACCCCAGGCCGCTGGTCCCCAGACCTCGTCTTGCCCGCCCCTTCACACCCAGGCCTCACTGCTCACCTTCCGACACCGGCGTCTCTCCAAGAGGGCCCACCACGTTCCGGTGCAAGCTCCAAGCCTGAGGCCCGTGACCTTGGCAGCCTCCTCAGACCATCACGGCCTCCGCGAGCAAGGCCAGCAGTACTCCTTTCTCATTGACGTACACCACCGGCCTACACTGCGGTCCAGTAGGTCCCACATTTGGAACTGAGTCTTGATTATGCAATGGCAGAGTACACATCATTGTACGCAAGGAGAGGAGTAAGAGGAAGACGTGGTTCAGTCCTGAGGAAAAAAGGATCCTCGTTACGGAGGTGATCGAACATTAACAAGAACTGCTCTGGTGCCACTAACTCTGTGCATCGTAAACCAACACTCTCTGGTTGAACTTTGGTGGCTTCTGAGTCTATGGCCTGGGGGTTGTCTTCATCATCATGTAGCTGATACTGACATGGTGGGAAAAAGGAGACTGTAGCATTCAACTCCTCCATTTTGCCTGTTTCTGCTTGCTTCTGCCCTCTGTATCATGCCCTGGATGGAAACCTTCCACTGTCCCCATAACACTCCACGACATTCTTCTTGAACATCAACGAGGACCCTCTCGGCTCTCGTGGCCCTATCTCAGTGCACTGCAAGTCACTGTCCCTTGCGGGTGTGCCTGTGCCGGCCGCAGTGCATCCGGGGCCACTAACTCTGTGCAGCTCAAGACATGGACCCTTGCTGTTTGTACTTTGAACTTCTGATTGTCTGATCACTGTTGTAGTTGTTGCCAGCTCCAACCAACCCCTGACGGTGGCTTAGACTACCGAACACCCATAAAGCACAGGTGTCACTGAAAGTGTGACCCTGGCAATAAAAGGTGCCGGGGGCTCGTGCCCGTGGACAGTTCCACAAATTATCTCAGTGTGTTTGTGTGGTCATTATGTATGCATGAGGGCCCTGGGCCATACCACATTACATTGTGTTGTGTACAGCGGGTGCAAACTTGTCACTTCAGGCAGTGGGGTAGACCTGGGACATGTAACTGTGTTGGACCCCCATGTGAGTGTAAAGGAGTGGACCGGCGTCCGGCAGTATGGTGTAGGGGTGCGGTCATTCAACACTTGGCTCTGGGAGGGGTTGAGTTTAGGCCTTGCAAGGAAGTCACTAATGCGTGTGTCTCTGGTGTAGTGACAGCACCAACCGTCATGCAATAAACAATGTTGCTATGTAGCATGCCCCCGGAGTGCTGGCTCAGCCGAGGGGTACATGAGGGTGCGCAAGCCCGCTCGGGGTCAGGGATCAAACATGCCAACTGTTGTGTGTGTCGCTATTTCCGCAGCATGAGCCAAAGGTCTACCCTCAACCGCATGGCGAGTTCAGCCAGGCATGAACTCTACATCTGTGTCCTCCCTGTCCTTACCATAGGCCTACACACACGTGGCCGCCCCCCTTCAGCCCACAAAATCACTGTGTCATTGTCAGGCTTGTGGACATGCGCAGACAGGCATGACAATGGTGTGCCGTAGGGGTGCAAGTGATGCAACCGCGCTGCTCACACTAGTGAATAGGCTCGGGGGAGGGAGAAGCAGCAGTGAGGCTATGTACTACACATTGATGCCGCTCATTTGCAACAAGCAGTACATGTTATACTGAAATCACAAAGTCACACCTATCCCACACCAACGAACCAGTGAGCCTGCCAACACATCATGCAGAACCAACTTTTGACTCATGTATCTCTGCACTGTCACAGGTGACCAAGGATATGCACTCTGCACTTGGATGATGACACCCCTCTGAGCCCCAAGCACACAGGCCCAGAGGCAGTACAATGCGGGCCACAAACGCACCAGGGGCATCGTGGAACGCTCATTTGGCATGTTGAAGTCACGTTTCAGGTGCCTGGACGTCACAGCTTGAAGTCTCCTGTACTGCAAAGACAGCGTATGCAAGATGATTGTTGCATGTTGTGTGTTGCACAACATATGTGTACGCAGCAATGCCCCATGGATACAAGTGCCAGTTGCACCGGACTTTGATGATGAAGATGAGGCAGGTGGACCACACACCACTGCTGCCACAGCAGGAATAGTCCATAGGAACATCATCATTGACAATTTCTTCACATATGCACGTCACATTGTGACAGTCCTTAGTAATCATGGGGCAGTACAAAATGACCACAGGCACAACATGTGCAAATAAATGCATTCCAAAAACACTCCCTGAGTGGATGTCACTCATCTGTACAGAGACAGTTGTGAGTGCGACATGTGGTGCTAGCAATTTTATAATTTTTTTAAGAATGGTGGGTGTGTCACCTCTGTACAGAGAGGCTGTTTATGGTGTCACGTATTCGAACTGCCAGTTCTGTGTGTCACAGTTAGTAGGGTATTCCACTCTTCAGCGTTTCACATGTGTCCCAAATCATTCCATTTTGGCTGCCATTTGTGACCTACAGGTGACAACAGAGCTCCTTTTGGGGTCAGATATGTACCTCTATGATGCAGGGATGCACCTTGTGACTCAAGTCTCACAACATGGGTAACATGTACATAAGTGGGAGCCACTGCCCCTACATTCGTCCACGATTTCATAATTGATTGATCATGGTCACGACATGTCTGTGTGCAGGAGGGGTGGCTTGTTCCTCTGCAATGTGAAGGGGAGATGCAGTTTCACAGAGTGTTCCATGCGTGTTTTAGCATTGGCGCAGTTTACATAAAGACTGCTTGTCAACATACATTGTGACTGTGAGGAGATGCCTATTTGATCCGGGACAATGGTCATTTGTTTTACGTCACAGATGTGGGGTTGTGTTCGTACATTGTCATCTCACCGTTTTTTTACTCTGCTTTTATGGTGCATTTTCCCGCATAACACGTGGGAATTGCAGGCCTGTCGCTGGTTATCGCTGATTTGTGTATCGCGATTGGCCTCATCGCATCTTTGTAGGTGTTCGTGTTTCGCATTTTTGCGGTGTCGCGTTGATTTTAACGGGTCATTTGACGCGTTATCGAGGGACTATCTCATGGTGTCACAGTGTTGAGAATACTACGTTAACACAGCATTGTTTTCCCGCGATAGACTGCGAAATGCAAAGTTGCGTTACGATAATTTTGCAATGTTTATCACACGTTCTTGAGAATATGCCCCTTAATGTGTATTTTTGATTTGCTTTTATCTTTAGCGCTGCTTGGTGAACTTGCATTAAATGTGGCAGATACTTAGCATGCTTAGCTTACTTTTGGTAGATTTACATTGTTAAAGATTTTTTAAGGAGGTACATTTAAAAGGGGGGATCCTAAAAAGCATTAATTTGCTAATAACTAATAAACTGAGTCTGGAGGCTCAGTGGACTAATCTGTCCACTGCAGGGGTCTGTGTTTGACCTCATAGTCACATGTTCAAACCCTGGTGGGTCCACTGAGCTGTTCATCCAACTGAGTTTGATAAAATGAGTACCATTGAGTTGGGTAACAATAAACATCTGTTATTCAGTGCCAAGATATCTACAGGTGAATGTGCGCTTCAGAAATAGACTTGTTATGTAATAACTATGGAATTAGTTGATGATTCCACATGACTTTCGAGTTACTTTTTGTCTGTATTGTCTTCTGTTAGTAGGACAAGTTCATGAAGATCCATCAAAAGGGGCAAAGTCAAAACAGAGCCAAAACATGCTAATAATCTTGGTGTTCTCTAATTAATCTGCCTAAAATTTGGCAAGGTGTTAGCCATAAAGCCCAGTGCAGTTATATTATGTTATGTGTATTTGCATAGTGCACAACTCACCCGAGACTGTATACTGGCACTCAGGCAGGAGCTTAGGGGCTGACCCAGGGCCATGTCTAGGTGAAGTGCCAAACCTACAGGTTCTTGCAGAATTCAATAACTGAGGAGATGGCTCTGATGTGTAGTGGCAGGTTCAGGAGTGAGGTAGAAAAAAGCATGACCATTGAATCTGCTTCTGAATATGCGTGAGTTGTGTGCATGTAAGAGTCCTGCTGAACTGGGGTCTCTAGTAGGTTTGTGTAAGTTTATCTGGTTGTTGAGGTATGTGGGGTTAATGTTGTGTAAGGATTTGTACAATTAGTAAGGTGTTTGAAGAGTGCTCATTTATGGATTGGGAGTCAGTGGAGTGGGGTAATGAAAGTTTATGGTAGGAGTTCGAGGATGAGCGTTGCCGCTTAGTTTTTTATGGTCTGGAATCTTCGGGCCAGTTGAGAGTTGATTCCAGCATAGAGTGTTTTGCTGTAGTCCAGCTTGCTGGTGATGAGGGCTTGGTGACAGTCTGTAAGTGTTGCTGGTAAGCTATTTGAAGATCGTCTTGAGCATTTTGAGTGTGTGGAAACAGAGGATAGAGACTGCATTCACATGGCCAGTTGTGGTTAGTTGGTTCTTGATTACTGTTCCAAAGTTCTTACTCTGGGCTGTAGGAAAGTATTGAATTTGAGTTCAGCAGGCCTCCGGGTGGAGTCCCAGAGTGAGGTGTCTTTTACTGAATATAACTACTTCCGTATTGTCTGTGTTAGGTTTGATGCAGTTGTTTTTCATCCATATGGCCACTTCAATCATTCAGCTGGAGAAATTGGTCCAGGTGTTTTGTGTCTTGTTGGAGAGGGAGCGTATGAACTGGGTGTCATCAGCGTAGGATACAATGTTGGTTCCGTGGTTGCAGATGATGCTGGTGAGTGGGATCATGTAGTTGTTGAATAGGGTGGGGCTGAGTGAGTGTGAGAAACTAGGTTCTTGTTGCAGTACCCCCCACTTTTTGCCTGGACTTTGAGGCAACTTTGACTGGGGTGTACTGGGCCCCTGCTAACCAGATCACCAGTACCAGTGTTATTTCCCTCAAACTGTACCACACTTGTCACAACTTCAGCAACCCCTATAAGTGCCTAGTAAATGGCACCTCAGGTACCTAGGGCATTGGTGCTGAAGAAGGTCCACTAGGTTACCATCACAAATTGTACCACCCCAGGAACCCCTCACCAAGACCATGCAAACTACCATTTCAGGCTGTGTATCTTGGTGCAGAGAAAACTGAAGAGTCAACATGGCAACCAGCCCTGTGTATCATGCCCATTGACACTACATGAGGAGTAGTTAAGTCATCCCTACTTCAGGCCTTACAGCCCTAAGGCAAGGTGCACTTTATTCTATGTATGGACATACCTGCATGAGCAGATATGACCCTACAATATCTAAGTCCATTCTTGGATGTTATAAGTGCCCAGGGAAACCACAGAGAGTACATAGGCCATATACTTGTCATCACGAGTTTCCTAACTCCATGATGGCTTCACTGTACCCTAATACGTTTGGTAACAATCATACTATCTTATTAAATCCTAACTAATGCCAGTGTTGGAATTACTAATAAATGCACACAGGGGACACCATATAGGGCCCCTTGTAAACCTACCAAACACTGGTGTGGTCTCTGTTAGCCAGCCTACCACTACCAGACCTGTTTCTGACATCATGAGGTAAGAGCTAGCTCTCTCAGAGACCAGGCACAAGCCTACTCTGGGCAGAGGTGCTTCACACCTTCCCCAAACCGAAATGAAACCCAGGCATCTTCAGATAGTGAAGGATGCCAACCCCCCTATGCTGCTCCACATTTGGTGGGAGGACAGGTGGGAAAATTAGTTAGATTAGAAGGTGTGCCCACATTCAGCAAGCACCACCACTAAGGTGCGGCAGGTGATGTTAACACTATTTTTCCAATTCCTAATTCTTGAGATGGCAGGAATTAACCTATCAACACTAGGGTAGTGTACCTTCCCACAGCAAGAGGTCACTTAGAGCATGTAGACACCCTAAAGGTAAGTCGCCCATTGGCTGCTAACTGGTGCTCCCTTTAACGCCCCTAAACTTAGTATTTAGGTGGCATCACTGGACCCTGAATTGAAATTTGCTGGATACAAAGAAGACACTAACAAGGAAGACCTGCTGACCCGAGAACTGAAGACCTGCTGCAGAATTGTGGTGCAAAACCCTGCTTGCTGTTCCCAGGAGCCAACCATCATTGTATGCTGTCTCGTCCCTCAACTGTGAGGCCTTCAAGAACCCCGGAGGACCTCCAGCTCTTTGTCAATTACCAGAGAACTCCATTGGGGTAGAGGAACTACTCCCCTACAGTCCACAGGCAGTGATCCTGCAGAGTCCAGTTCACCAACTTGCTGCTCTCCATTGACTCCAAAGCAGCATCCAAGCAAGAAGAGGTACATCAGCTCCAGCGGGTTAGATCTGTCTTTCTACTGAGTGTGAAGACACCAGGACCTACCCGAGCTGTGTTACACCAATTCTGATGTCATCGCCCCCCCTGCAACCTACACCGAGACAGAGATTCCAATCCGGACTCTGACTCCGCTGGAAGCAAGCACAAATCAAGGGACTTTGAGGCCCCTGAGACCCACTTTGTGAATGGCTCAGCAGTCCTGGAATCATCCTTACAACCTGCCTGCCCTAACCACAAATTCATCTTGACACACGCCGCCCAGCTGACCTATCTGCTCTGCACCCAACCCTCCCTGTCTGGGTAAAGATGAACCAGCTGTGCTCCCTTGGTCCTGAGGCCCTAACAGCCTGCTCCCTTGAGTGGGACCATCCAGACTTACCTTCAAGCCCTCTTGTGCAGTTTGTTTTCTGGTGGCCCCTTCTCTGTAGCGCCTGCTACCGACAACCTCAATCCGGTGGTGGAGCATTGGGCCTGGCCTTTCTACTTACCTAAAGCCAGAAGGAGAACCTTGAGATCCAATTGCATGATTTTATATGAATTGTTCTATTTTCTCCCATAGACTTCTATGGTGCATAATTGTGCACAAGAGTATTTAGTTGCAAACTTCGAAAGTTCATATCTTAAACAGTACTCACCTTAGATCAAAGTACTTGGTCTGAAAAATGATGTAAACATCGATGTTATTTTTACAAATTGGTCTCGGATTTATTCTTGAGTGTGCATATCATTTATTGCCTAAGTGACTGCCACAAATGCTTAGTACTACCCTCTGATAAGCCTGAAAGCTCACCCACACTACCACTAATACAGCATTAAGATTATCTGCTTTTGTCTCTGTATAACAATCCTGGATCCATTGGACTTTCTGCACAGTGTACTTCATTTTAGTTCACCATATAGAGAGCCAGCTTCCTTCAGTGAGCATCTTTGAGGACCTCCGCAGATGAGGTTGGCAGCGTTCAAGTTTAAAGGGGCCAGCTGGCTGACTGGATGCTCTGAAACTCCCCATAATAAACTAACAATAATTTGTACCACTATCAAGCATTGCTTATGACTTCACATATTACATTATTGATGACAATACTAATGACATCTTTCATCATATTGCTATACACAAATAGACAGATGCTATACACATGTTTGGCAACATTTATTTTCGCTGGCAATCAATAAATATGTATGTATTTATGCCATACCAGTGAAACATAGTGTGGCTAAATGGCATGTGCTATTTCAAACCAGTATACCAGTAAGAAACCCTTTTGCTCATTACTATTAGTGCAAAGGTAATAATTACCATGGTACAGTGTAAGTGACTTGGGCAAAATACACTTATTGTATTAATGATTCCATTCTAAAATGATATGGTAGAAAAAAAAACGAATTTTTAGTTATTATGAGTCTATCTCACTATATATGAATTAAACAAATTGTGCTCTGGATGTATTTCCTTAAAATGATTGCAAAATGTATTTTGGACAAAGTATTATAAATCACCATTTTTATTGAATAAATGATGCTATAAAGCATTACATGTGTGACAAATTTTCACAGACTTTTTTAATGTAACATTTGAAAAAAACATCTGTTATTAACATATTAGTGAACTTCTTTATTTATATTCCCATACAGCATTTTGTCTTTCAGTCCAGTCAGTGGATCCTGTAAAAGATAGAACATGTTGTTAGTTTATGTTGCTATGCTATGTTACTGACATTTTTAAAGTACACAGCCTGTCATTATTAGGGTCTTGTAGTGCTTTCAAGGATCAGTTAAAAGAAAATTAAAATTCCCTTAAGATGGGTCTACATTTAAAGTGTGGTTGGTCTTAGACGAGTGCTACCATTTCCAAAGGTCTGTTCTCTTTTGTATTTTGATTGGCAAATCGCAAAAAGAGTACATACTACTTAGGATGTTAGGAGAGAAATGTGACATTGTTTTCAATTGAGTTGCCATCATGAAATACACTCAGAATGCTTCCCAGGACTGGGATAGACAGAAAGTGGATTCCGTTGGTAACAGTGATGGTTGGAGGAATGATGTGACACTAGTGGGTTAGGCGGGGTCCCCATAGATCACAAACAACACCTATCTTTGAAGCTGGGAGCAGTGAGGAGCCAGGAAGAATAGTGAAAATACAATATAGCAGATCAATCCCTGTCTGGAGTTTGTGATGCAATGACTCCTGCAATGTACTTTGGGCGTCATTAACTGTCTGCAGGGTTGAGTGACACAAGATAGGGACGTTAAAGAAGTCCTTAAAGGTCTGGGAGTCAGGAGGCCTCTGGAGGATGACAAAGTGCTGGAATGAACCATCAAGAGTATAACACCACTAACTCTATCAAAACAGTTGTGCAGGAACACAGTTATAATACTTTGTTTTACTGCTCATGCGAGGAGCTCCAAAGCTGCCATGGGTGCTCTCATGGAATGCACCACTGATGGAACAACACCAGTGGGACTGTACCTTCATTCTCAAAATTACTTATTTGTACAATGTCCTTCCATGGAACTGAGTTGCACCACTGTGAACTTTATTTTGAAAATCTATCCAGTTTCAAGGTGAGGTAACCTGAAGAAATCATTTACACACTCCAGGGAATACCATGACATTTTACCACCCTACCCTAAAATGAAGGACACCATAGGAAACTTGGAGCATTGCCCCCTGGGAGCTATGGCATGAACAGCAGGCAATCCCTAGAAAAGTATGCGCTATGTTTGAGCAGTAACTACAATTTAAAAATATATAAACACAACACAATAAAGTTCTCAAACAAATTTAGACAAATGGAGAACAATTTAATGTGTGAAATGTGCCTATGCTTATGAAAACAGGTAAAGAGAATGTGAGACATTAATTTTTAAAGTTTAAGGGTCAAAAGTGGCATGAAAAAGTTAAGCACCACAAAAAAATCATTGTTTGCAGTTGACTGGGACTTAGGTGAGATTTCAGGCTAACCACAATGTAGTGGACTTCAGATCCATCAAGTGGATTGTCAGAAGCAAAATGTATACTTTCTGAAATGGGAGTCAAAATCTTCTTGGGGAGTAATGTCCAAGGCAGTGGAAGGATCGGATCCCTTGCAGTTGGATACGTCATTTTTTAGCTCCAGCTGAAAATTATGGTTTTGGTGACAAAGGCCTGTGGGAAGAAATTTTGTGGGGAACGTTTTGTGAAGGGCATCTAAGGTATTCTTATCATATAATATATATATATATATATATATCTAACGATGGTTTGTCCTTTGTTCATGCTTTTTTCACTTTGACACTGTACATATGAAGCAATAATGTTGGGAACCATGTTCATAAACAAGACCCTTCTGGGTTGAAACACGCTGCGTGTTGGTTCAATAAATTCTTTTGCACTGCATAGCTGTGGAGGCATTTTCGCTTTTGAGAAGTACTTTATGTGAATGATCGGCAGCTCCAACCATGAACATGCCACCCCCACTTGAGCTCTGAAGTAAGGAGCATATATTTTGGTGAGATTGAGTTTCTTATGTATGCCCACCCAACCTCTTTCAGAGGAGTATCATATTCAATGCAACTGAACGCAGCCAAGTATCAGAAAAACAAATTGGATTGGAGTACACTCACTATTGGAAACAGAAGCACAGTATATTGACAGCCGATGAATGAAAGGAGGTGTTAATGAATGGGTGATCGCCACTTCATCCATGTGAAGGCAAAAGTAAACATGAGCGATTCCTGCAAAGAGGTCAAGGCGGCGACGGGTTGGAGGATGTGCTGTATGCTGGACCGGTGAGTGCATTGTTAACTCACTTCACTTACTGTGGCTGTTTTATGTATTAAAGCCTGTTTTATTTTAGGGCAGTTTTTTATGTATACAGTGGGCATACCACACTTAATTATAGCTCATGGATTTTTGATTAAGTGTTGTGCAATGAATATGGGTGGGAAAGAAAGGAACTGCCTCTTACTCCAACATGGCTATAGAGAGGGAGGAGCTGTGCATGCAAGCAGAAAAATATATATTTACATGACAGACTTGTAAACCTCCTCTTAGTAAAAACCAGCAAAATAATGAGGGAACAATGGTGAAACTGACCATTAAAGACCAATTAAGAAAATTGAAAAGTCTTTCTAATACAGAACTTTTTAAGTGGTGGAAGGCAACTTCATTACACAACTATCTAGACAATAAGAAGATTCTGAGGGTTCTGCGCATTTACATTATTGCATCATTTTTCAATTCCGACCCTAACATGTTACAGGATTCAGCAAATAATTCAATTCAACATTCAGAGACAATTCTTTAGATTAAAAAAATATGCACGTTTAAAATGGACAAAAATATTGAAGGCGATTGAATCAATTATGGACTAGTTAAAAACTAGACCTGTAATTGAGAAGGCAGAGATTGATTTTTTTTAAGGAGATGGGTGGGAGACTAGTAAAATTAGAGGAGGACATTAAATTGCAGAAACAGAGGAAGTTTTTGAGAGACATACAGGATTATGAGAAAGGCTGCATTCATTTATTTTGATAGGAAATATGATTCCTTACATTGTGATGTGATACAGGCACTGACCCAAGCATAAGCAAAGCCAACAAGAGTGGAGAAAGGGATGGGTCTCACTGAGGAGAGTGATGTTTCAGAAATCAGGAAGAGCAGTTTATCAGAAGGAGGATCTTGATGAAACTTACTTTTTTAAATGAGTTTCGCCTTCTCACGAGAAGATGGATAAAAACAGCACCTCCAATGAGGGAAAGAGGAACAAAACTAGGAAGTGGAACAGGAAAATCGAGGCAACACTAGCGGGAACACGCAGGAGCAGAACATCACAGAAACAATGAAGAACAGGTAGATAACAAAATAATTAACCTATCATCTCAAAAGTTTACTGTTGAAAAAAAGATAGCTTTGAGGTTGGATCTAACATTTTGCCCTACTAGTAAATTTGACCATGTACAAACAAGAATAGATGTGTTAAATTGGTGCGTAAACTAAAGTCAACAAAATACTTTTTATCTAAGGTCAAGACTAGTTGTGCCACATCAGGTGCAAAACCATCAGATGATTATAATTTGAAAATAGATGATGTCAATATGCTTTTGACACTACATGAAGTGGAGAGTGACAACAGAATAGAACAGAAGAATGTAGTGGATTTTTTGAAGGATCTAGGAACTGTATATGACAAACGTAGTCCAAGCCATTTTAAATCCAAATCTACATTTATGCTCTCATTTAATGTATGACATGATCGATGAATTTCATGAGAACTAAATAAGATGAGAAAATGAAGCCATAAGTATAAGAGTAATTTATCATGGTCTCAAACGAAATCTGCAAAATCACTAGCAGAGGATCAAAGTATAACTACCCTCCCTGTAGATAAGGGAGGAAATTTGGCTATTTTGCATACTAAAATGTATAAAACAGATGCTATACAACAGCTATCTGTGCAAGAGTGCTATGAAACCATCAGCAAGGATGAGTATTGGCCTGCAGTTGAGATTGGAGAAATTGTGGAATTGGAAAGAACAGGGTTTGCTACAACACGAGGAATACGAGTACCTCAAGTGTGATTTTGCATGCATTCCTGTACCTTACTTGTCACCCAAAGTACATAAAGATGTTAATAACCTGCCAGGTGGACCAAATGTTTTTCCATAGGGAGCCTCCTTGAGAATAGTTCTAAATTTATGGACCATTTATTAGACCATATTGCATGTTCTCAGTGAACACCCTAAACCTGTGAATTGGAGTATTCCATATGAAGAACTTCTAAGGGCTCGCAGAAAATGTAGCACTGAAGACATTTTACACATTGAGCAAGAGCACATGAAGATTAGATTTAGACAGAGAGACTACCCAGTTTGGGTTTTGGAGAAGGCGATTAGAAGAGTTAATGAGAAAACAAGCAACTCATTTTTGAATGATTATAGTACGGATACATCCTCAGACACTGACGAGGGTATGAGATTCATCACCACATATAATGAGGCCTCTAGTAAGGTCAAAAACATCATATCTAGAAACTGGCAGATGATGAGATGTGATCCAGTCATATGTATTGTGATAAGTGAGGGTGTTGCGGGGATTCTGCTCAGGCACAGAACTATGCACAGGAAACCAGGACCTCAGTGAATTGTGGTGTACCAAAAAAACTCAACTCAGTACCCAGAACCCCTATCCGACTAGCATCAGTGTCTCATTCGTTCGCCGTACTACAGCAAAGCTACCAATGATTAGACAACCCAGAACAAGCGACTTACGGTACTCTCAGGAATGGTGGGAATGAAGAACACTCTCTTGTTTTTAGTCTCATACAAGTCCACAACGTGAGTAATCAGAGACACGGAAAAGTTTAAAGTGTTTATTTTTAACTATGTGCTTTAAGATGCAGTATTCTGGCTAACGTAAGCAGGCAAATGATCAGAAATAAAACAATCAGCATTGTTACAATTCCATAAAACACAAAGGTAGAAATCATGTTATAATGATAGTGGAAACAGGTCTTATAGTACCTTGTGTACCACCCTCCCCTGGCTAGGAGCTAGTTTTATTATAATAATAGAAGATCTCTAGGTTTGAACGGGGAACCCCATACCTCCAAGATCAGCTGAGGTGAATCACATCACAGAATCAGCAACGCTCTCTGTAGATGGACAGGTTTTCTCCAAGTGCCCGCATCATGCATGCAATGCAATATTAAAGGCACCCGAGGTTTAGATATTTGCAGCTGTATGCGTGTTGTGTCTAAAGCGTAGGCCGTTCAACCTGAATCAACAGCATACATTGGTATTATGACCTTGAAGACTTCTGCACACAGTGTACAGACTGAGGTCACGGTGTAAGACTAGGGATGTGAAAAACAGACCGTTCTCATGTGAAGAAAAAGCAAGCAGTTTAACTTACAACAACAGATACAAGTAGTGTTGTGTGCAAAAGCGTCAAAGTGTCAAAATGGCATTTAACTTCTAATACGCTTATGCTAACATAGCAATGTGTGCAAGCAGAACCCCGTCTTTACTACAAGGGCCCCAAGATCAAATACAGAAAAGGGGACTCCCTTAGAGATCGTTTGATGCAAAGTGAATTTAGGGAGATGCAGAGCTTGAGTAGACCTGAGTGAAAAGGAGTTTTTTCTTGTAAAAATGTATGGCATGCAATAACAATTCCTCAGTTGCAGCTCCAGTTTTGTAATCTATATTCTAGAATGTCTTTTCAAGAAATGTTATGTTGGAAGTATCATCCATCCAGTAAAAAAACATGTTTTAGAACACATGAAGGCTATTGATAGGAATGACAAACCTGTGGCTAGAAACTGTGCAGGCTGTCATTTCAGTAAAAGGAATCTGCTTAAATATTTTTCCATTTAACAGATTAAAAGGGATTCTAGAGGAGGCAACAGAGCCCTTACAAGAATCAATATATCGCATCGATTTAGAAACAAAGAACCGCACAGGGCTCAACATGCGAGAATATTTGAATATACATATAGGGTTGTAGAAGAGTTGATATTGTAGTACTATTTGCAGCGTAGTATGCCTCTTTCCTCTTTTTTCTTTGGTGGATTGTGAGTAAGCCATTGTTTTTAATAACATTTTTTTTATTTCACGTCTTTAGGAGGGAGGGGGGAGATTAGTCATTGAAGAGGCCGAGATGAACAGAGTCAGTTGATCCTCATCCCTCCTTTAAGTTTTTCTTAGAAAAAGCAATACTTTTTTTCATATAAGGCTGAGAATTCTCTTATTTTGTTATGTGGGAGTATTATGTTTGTTGCTGTTTTTTAATCACTTTGAAAGACATATAAGAGAAGGATATCTATAATAGATTTGTTTTAAATGCCCACTTTGGTTAAATTTAGTTTTAACAATTGAAATGATACACATTCATGAATCTGAAGAATATTATGCCGTCTATTATTGATTGGAAGTAAACGCCCATTTTGGCCTAATATTGTTTTAATATTTGAAATGGTATGCATTCATGAATTAGAAGAATGTCAGGATTGGATAATGAAAATAGATATCCTGCAGAGACGTTTGCACATAAAACATTTGATTTTCTGTTGCCCTCAGCTTGTACCAATGTAAAGTTTTCTTATCATTGAGACCTATTTTATTTCTGAATCGTTGGAAGACGTTAATGGGCACTAGATATATGATACAATTATTTTTAATATTTCAAAAAATCAACAATAATGGTTCACAACATCACACAATATGTATATATTTGGGTTGCTGTAACATAGAGAAATGTAGGTTAAAAAAGGCTTACAAGATGGCGTCTGCTAGTGAACAAAGATATTTTGTCCTTTGTCTATGTATATTAACTTTGACAATGTAAATATGGAGCACGTAATGTTGGGAACCTTGCTCGTGAACAAGACCCTGCCCGTTTGAAATGCGTTGAGTGTTGGGGCAATAAATTCTTTTGCACTGCATACCTGAGAGAGCATTTTATATACTAGAAAAAAAAAGAAAAGTGGAGTTCTCTGCTCGTAAGTTAGTAAATAGAATTTTTTAGATTGTGAGTAGTGCTTTAGCAGTACTATTATTTCACATGCTATCAAGTGCAGCTTCTAAATAGTCCTCAAAGATTGTAATTCCACTCAGGTGTGTCCAGCAAAAAGTCCAACACAGCCTAGTCAGTTAAACAGATTGTGGGTTTCTTTTAACTAACTACAACTTGTAGTGTGTACCATTTTTATATATTAGCACCTGACCCTCTTGGTTTACAAGGCACACTTTAGGGATGCCGTATACCTGGCTAAGGTACTTTCCTCTTCCCTTATCACTTTCTACGTAGCAAAGGTACTTTCCCCTTCCATGTGTAGTGCCGTCCATTAACACTGCAGCCCAGCCAGAGCACAGTGGTGCTCCTGGCAAGCATACACTTTTGTCATATATGTGGGAAGTGTAAAGACACACTACAGCGCCCATGTATGATATTTAACCTTCTAGGCCCTATGTGCATTTTGGGAACCATATAGGGAAGTCAACTAGGTCAAAGAGGAAATCCCAATATTTTTACAGATGTTATGTGATATGAATTTGTAATGCGCACAGATACTCATGAGGGTCCCGGCGCGATGCCTAGCGAAGTATGGAAATGAATTTCAAGCAAAAAGATATGTTTTCAGTTTCCTCTTTAAAGCCATTGGGTCCTGAATATTTCACATGGCAAGAGGAAGGGCATTCCAAGCAACAGCAGCCTTCACAACAAAGGAGCTGCCCCCAATCCTCTGATACTTGAAGCGAGGAACCTGAGCAAAGCGTAGGGACATGGATTGCAGGGGTCGTGAAGAAACATAAAAGGAAAAATGTTTCTGCAGATAAAGAGGACCACCACCATGAATAGCCACGATGGGCCAGAACCAATGATTTAAATGTAACTCTATCCATCACGGGGAGTCAATGAAGGGATCGCAACTGATGGTGAACGCTGTTCCTAGCCGAAATTCCCAGTAAAAGTCTGGCTGCCGTATTTTGTACCACCTGGAGCTTCTTCAACAGGTAGCTCGGAATACCAGCATAGAGGGCATTGGCATAGTCCAGCCACTACAAAATCAGTTCACAAGTCACCATTTCCCTCGTCACCTGAGGTAGGAGAGGAAAACATTTTCTAAGGGTTTTGAGAAGGCTGAAACAACAACCAGCCAACTTCTTAATGTGTGTCGAAAAGGAGAGACTCTCCTCAAACCATAACTCCAGATTTTTAACAGGCTTCCCTGTGGAGGTGGGCAAGGGAAACTCAGGAGGCCAAAGCTGCTCTTGATAGTTAGAAGGAAATTTGCCAAATAGAAGAATCACGGCCTTCTCTTCATTGCACATGAGCTGTGCATCCACCAAACACTTAAAAATAGAAGATAGACAGTGTTGAACCAATAGTAAAGAGTCCACATTTTTATCACTTTCCTACTGTTTCATAATGGTAAAAACACAGAGTCCTACAGACAGTAGAGTCAGGCAAGCAAAAATTGGTATTCCATGACAAAAATGTAGTGATTTATCAAACTTGGTTTCTACGGTGGAAACAACAAACTACAATGCTCAGCAACAAGGGAAAGTGTGAGGAGGGCAGGGTTAACTGTAAAGGACACATCCTAAGAGGACATGGATACATGAATATAGACTTTTTTTAGATATACCTTTCAGATTTTCAATGGGCCACATTACTTTTTTATATATATGGGTAAAGGAATTGCACCACTGATCCACGTAAAATCGTGAGCAATACATTTATGATAGCCTTCTCCCCTGTGCTTTTGAGTCATTTCACCAGGGGAAAACAATTGCTCAATTTTCTAAACACAATGACATTGATGAGAACAACATGGACTGATGACACCTTATGCACTATGTATGACTTCGGGTCACATGCTGACACATTACGTGACTGCACAGTCCTGTGAAAAACAACCCAATGCCAGCCACCAGCATTATTCAGGATTTAGAGGACACAGCTAGGTCATCTGAGGGTGCATACTCTTGAAGAAGTAAGTCGGTCAGAAAAATTGAGAAAAGGTCCAAGCACCTTTTCTTTTCATGATGTGTTTACTGGTGAAAATGTTGTTAACCTTTTAAATGGACACAAAATGATCCCTGATTAAGAGGAGGCTTTAAATGTGAATTCTTAACCTTATCTTAAAGAGTGTGACTACAGGGTCTGCCAGCCTCTATGTCCCCATGAGGCATTAGAACATGCCAAAAGAGTATGTGTGTATTTTTCAAAGAAAATGGCATGTGATTGAAAATGAGTTAACCATCGTTGTGTACTTCATGTTAAATCGTCTATCTCTCTATTTTTTTTGCAGATTTTCCAATGAGACTATGACCTCTATCTGTGGTTTATAAGACATTCAGTAGGAACATAGAATGAATAGTTTCCACCAACAAAAATAAATATTGCACTAGGAGTTTCTGAATAGTGAAAAAGTGGAAAGGGGTCGATAACTATGGTCCTGAAGAAAGCAATAAACCACCTTGTTTGGGTGATTTCTAGTGGCTGAAACATGTAGACCTCTTGATGTGGGAGTTCCTTGTAATCTCTAAAAATATCTGATTGTGTTTTTAACCATGCCAAAGGTATGAAATAAAAATTAATAGACAGTCTGGGCTACATGCAGGCAATTTAGGAGCTTTGCTGATAAGAATCGTTGAGTCCTTCCTGGTTCATTAGCTATCATGGATTGGGGCCAGAGGAAAAAGCATGCCTCTAGTCTAATTGTTTGTTGAGGGTCCTTTTAAAAAAGAGGTTTCTTTCCCCGACGTGAGGAGTGGGTATTAGACAGTGATGCAGCACAAGTATAAAAATCATAATACCCAATACACTTACAAAACAAACATGAAAGCTGAAAGAACACTTTGCACACGTACACATTAAAAAGAGATAAGTGTAGTAGGAGCATGATAAAAGTGTGCTTTGAAATGCGAAATTAAGAAAATATACATACAAAGTAATAGTGACACATACAAATGAGTAGTATTGATAAATTTCAAATGCACATGTTGCTTATTAACGTGTAATGATGGCCTTTTTAAGTTAAAATGAAGTTGGTGCAAAAAACGTGTAATAATAAAGTGCAAGTTTGAAATTTTGTTTAGTGATACTAGAGACTTTATAGTTTATGAAATTATAAAAACACATTTTGTAGCATGAGTGTAGAAAAACATGCACTTATATGAATATTGTGAAAAATTGTGGTAGTAGGCTATTTTTAATGTTAGCTATTTTCATGTACTGTTGACTTGCGAACATTCTGCATATTCTTTTATGATTTATTTTATTTAATTATATTTGATGTTGGTTTACAGCTCATTTCATATAAACGTGCGAGGCTGACCTTAAGACCTTTTTAAATGCGTTTTCTCTATTGCTGACCTTTTCCCTGATTTAATACAATGGTTCATTGTGTGCTAGTAAAATGTTGCTTTATTTGTTCTTAACATGTGTACACCCTGACATTCTTCAACATTCACAGTGAAATATGTCTTTGGGAATGGAATTTCTGCTATCACTATAAGTTGCAACTTTGTATTTCTTTTCCATCAATTGTTAAGCCTATGTGGAGTTTTCAATCCTCCGTTTTTTCATGACAAGCATGGGAATCCATCACCGTGTTTCAAACATCTCAGGTGACATGATGTGAATATGGACATGCGATGATCTTTCAATGTTGGTGTGATGCCATGACACTGGACGTTACTAAATACTCTATAAAAGAAGAAACCTAGAAGGAGGGGCAGGTAGACTATTGATTTGTACTTCTTGACAACCGCCATTTTGATTTTTCCTACTTGAAACCTGGATGCTATGCTGATCGATATTTACTTTTGGACTGCTTTCTTGATGCTACAGTCAGTATCTGGTAGACTGAGGTTTTCTTTGCCAAACCAATTTCCAAAATTCATTTGCTTTATTTATTTAGCTTTGTGCTAATGGACTCGCCCTAATGGACCTTGAATCTGAACCTTTCCTCTTTTCTTCATAGAACTTAAGTTTTTAGAAAATTGAACCCTTCTTCTGCCTTAATGCCAGTGGGACTTTGTAATCCTGCAATTTAATTTAATAATCACCATCCGATTAAGATTTGCCTAAATGTTTGGTCACTTAATGCAAGTTGTGATATTTTTGACTGAAATCCTTAAGAAATTGCTTGTTGCAATGAATTTTGAATCTTCAATACAATACTCAAATTAATCAAAAGCTGCCTGAGTCTATTATTGAGTCTTGTTGGTTTTCCCATTTAAACTGGACTATTCTACTAATGATTTCAATGCGTTGATGAGAAAATCATTGAGCTCTGTCAGAACATCAAGTTTTACTTCTTTTATGCTGTGTTGCTATTGCAGAGCTTCTGGTTTGTAAAATTTGAACTTGACTTAACTTCTTCAGAAGGTTGGGTCTCCCAATTGCTATTCTTTATTTTTACAGCATGGTTTTAAGAGTGGTGTATCTAAATCTGATTTCAAATTTGTGATTTGGCTGTCAATTAATGGTGTTCATTGGACAGCTAATGTGGTGCTTGGTCACCCTAATTCCCACCCCTCCTATCGGCGGTGAAAGATTCAACAGAGGATGATTACCTCTGTGGTAAATGGAAGTGCTATAGATTGTCTAATTGCAAAGGGCCCAGGAGGTTTAGAGTAGTAAAAGAGAGTAAGCATATGCATATGCATTCTTACCATGCTTTACACTGCAACACTAGGGAGGCCAGACTATGAAAATTACAAGTTGTCCCTCGCTTGGTTCGGTGAAACTGTAAAGGCTCGATTATTTCAGGAGCCATCATGTAATTTTGGAGGACTGGGTTTCTGGTACCCAAGGACAAACAGGTGCCCATACATTGGAGAAAAAGTAAAGAAAAGAAAGAAAGCATGCTAAGTGTTGTATCAAAGGCAAGAAATGAAAGACTCAGCCTCATTACTAGGGCAACATGCTTCCTTTCTCCATAACCTAATGGTTGCTATACGACCAGTACCAAAAACAGAATCACAGTCTGTGGTCCTGGTTATGAAAATATGAATCTGGCTAAGGGGTTTTGTCCTGTCTTGAGGGAAAGAACATTTTTAAGTCTGCCCACAATGTTGTGATTTTATCTCTAGTGAGAGACACAATTTAAACTTGTTTTAGGTATGCCTGAGTGTTGTGTTAGATCTCACTTTAGAGAGCTAATGCTTATAAAAATATCTGCAGGATAGGATACTAATTGTGAAATATTTTTTGTAAAGGCTGTAGGCCTTTTATTTCAAATTGTAAATGCTCTTTCAAAGCCAGTAAGCATATCCTTTAGTATTCTGAAAGGCCATTTTCCTTGCCCAAGACATACAATGGGAATTGCAAGTTTTTAGGATTAGGGCCTCCTGGTGCATACATTGTCACATAGCAGCTCCCAGATAATTGACATAGGCTAGATTTATGGGGTTAGTTGCCCCTGTGATTTTATTTTACTACATGAGACGTGCACCCTAACTATTATGTGTGTAATTACCCTGAAATATTGTAATTAATTGTAATTTAGTTTGCGAAATTTCATTGTGCCTGAATTAATTTCTTTTTCCTTAATAAAGAAAAAGTATTGACTTACCTAATTAGTTAATTAAGCGTTATTGTGTGTGCATTGTTTAGTTCTGAATTTCGAGCCCAAGCACCTCCCTAAGTCATTCTTAGACTGCCTTTTCTTGCTAGCCTAAGAGTCAAGTGCTCAAAGGGCTACTTGGTCCCCAGTTTGAAGCTACACGGTGCAAAGGCACCAGGATACTTGTGGTGAAAGATCTCCTTTGCAGGCACTTTGAGGTGCTATAACTTCAGATTGACTTAGGCTGTTTCGATCAGGATTTTTCTGAGATATGGCAACTCTATATTGCCATATTTTGCAGCATTGATGATACATACAGAGTACCAATGAAAGCTGCAACATGCATGCCTATGAATGTTTATTAGCAACCTGGCAAGTGCTGGTTGGAATAATGCCATTCATTATACATGAATGTTTACATAGACATGCCATGTGGAAATTGGTGTGGTATCAAGTGCTATTCCCAATTCCATAGGGGCTATATAAGGGATAGCTAGTAATACTGCATCCTGTAATCAGTGATGCTCTGGAAGTGGCCATATCAGGTATGCTGGATCCAGACCGCAAATACCTTATCAAACGTGACTGATGCCTTAGTGAGACAGTATTAGCAAACTATCCATTTATCCCTCCAATAAATCTTTGCAATACAATTGTTTCTAAACATCTACAACACTACAAATATAATCCTACCCCACTTATAGCAGTGCTACTGATTTAGTAAATTATTAAAGGATGTTAGCTCACTTGAGGATAAACTGCAATTTTTGTGGTTTTATAGAGATGACATACTGTCCTCAAATACATTTCATTATTGTGGAAAGCATACTAAGTGAAAGCAATAGACATTTACTCATAATTTCTCCTGGCCAAATTACAAGTGATTCATATCCATTAGTGATATTAGATTGGATTGAGAGACCATTATTACGGTGATGCCAATAAGTGGTAGCCACATCTTTAATCACAAAAAAAAGTTAATGGCTTTCTTGTGTGGAATCTCAGAGTACATTTTTAATGAGCTAAAGTATGTAAACGACATCACAAAAATTATAAAAGTCAATTGAAATTGAAAATACATCGTTTGAAATGAAGGTCAATTTTCACTCACTTGAAAGACACAATATAAAAGCTCCTGAAAGAATTATCATCTATGATTTATTTTTTGTGACTTCTAAAATGTTTAATCCTATATAGCAGTAACATCTGCTTTGTTGAACTTTGTGTTTCCTTTGCCCAAGTTGTGGAACTGAGTAGCAGGCCGGCACATATTACAGAAAGGACATGAGGAACTCTATTGCCCTCAGTGAAAGAACTATATTACTATAGAACATCACAGCTCCAAGAAAGCTAAATTTTCTAATAAATAGGGAGAGAGAAGCAATTAAATATTTTCGTATATGACATATACTAGACCTTTGCAAGTCCTCTGCTACTCAATTGTCTTGACTGTACCCTGCTGCATTCCAGTGTAAAGGTGATACCCACAATGTATTGGCCTGTGCTAAAGGTGCATTGATGGAAAAGGGCAATTAACAGGAGTTAATGCCTGACATCATGTGGGCAACATGATAACAAGAACCTGTCCCATTAATCTCACCCTTTACACTCAAACTGAAATTAGAATGTGAGCAAACAAACACATTTTGTGGTGGCATTTTTAGAATCTGATTAGACAATCCAAATTCATGCTTTAAAGCAAGTGCTAACTACCTTTTAGTTCCTTCTGCTAAATAAATTAACTGCTTTCAGTTTAATTGCCCAAAGATTTGGATACTTAACACATTTTATGAAAATGGAAAGTAGAAACAGGACGCAGAAAGGATAGTGCGCATTTACATCTGCATGTAGAGGCTGTTGTTGAGGGACGGGTGCTGATATTCATTTAGCCCGCATGCTACCAGAGTTTGAACAATTTTATTTGAATGAGTCTATCCCAATCCTGGTTAAAGTTACTGATTTCTATAGGCACTGGAAGTAGAGATGCGGGTGCTGCAGCACCCCCAAAATTAATATGCTGTAGTTCAGAAGGTGAATGAGCTTTAAAGATGCTTTTAAAAATTGTTTTGATCTAGTCACATTTGCTGTGCACCTCAAAGACAGAGTTCAAATGTGGGCTATGTCTTCTGACAAATTGCTGCTTCTTCTGTCAACATGGAGATTGGTGTTCACTTTCTCTGACTACAATGAGAGGATATGTCTTGTGAACTAGGTAACAGTATTGGAGTGGAGAGGTGTGGCTCACTGTGGAGAGGTGTGGCTCACTGGTTAGAGGCGGCAGACCCGTAAGCAGAGAATCGGCCAGGGACCAGGGTTCAATTCCTGACGCAGCAGGGTCGTGGACCAGGGTCAAAACAGACTTGATAATTCTCGCCTCGGTACCTACTCTAACCAGGAACACACTCGGCAACTCTGGGCATTAAGCTTGCCTCGTCTCTACAACGGCCCCCCACAGACGCCGGGGATGCCTGGTTTCACCTTGGAGATACCCAGAAAGGGACCATCTCACAGGGATAGCCAGGACGGGTTCCCCAGCGGTCTACAGCGCCGGGACGCCCCGTTGCTGGGGCAGCTGTGCGCTTTACAAGTCTACAACATTTACATTTATTGCTGAGCAAAGGGGATGTGAAAAGAAAGGCTGTAAGATGTCTGTTTTCTACTTATGCACAACAAAATTTAAATAACTGTAAATAAACTGTAGAAATATTTCAACATATATCAGCAATTAGCACAAATGAAGCACATGTTTGTCATTCTGAAGTGTAATGGAAACCGAGATTTTAATACAATGAAAACAAATTTTAAGACACTTCACTTGGTGATGTGCAAATGATAAATATTTACTGAAAGCCCACACATTATGTATAGCAGTTGGGACTGGTGACTTTTCAAAGTGGGGGGATGTAAAAGTTAGAAGCGAGTTTAATCTAGTGAGCAAGTTAAGTGGTCAAGCCGGACTGTTATAAGGGGGAGCGGATGAGGAGGCAGAAGAGCAGCTGCAGAATCAACGTTTGGCATATGTAGAGTCAAAGCGCAACTCCAGCCAGTGTAAAGCATTTGAAGATAATGGAAGCTTTTTTGTAAAGTCTAAACATTGTCGGCCAAGAACCTGCTGGTAAGGCCATGAAAAGAGGTACTTCACTACCAGGCAACCTAAAGCTATATATCATTTGATGTGATGAAGATAAAGGCAGATGCAACCATGTTTTAAAAGAACAGCAAATAGAGACAATAAATTGCAAGATAATACTGCAAATAGAAGCACTGTAAGGCAGAGATCAACCAGGTGTCAGAAGCAGCACACCACCAAAGCTACTGTGTGGCAGCTCAGGACAACTCCAAAGGTCTCCATAAAAGTGAAGGGCTCCAATCGAGACCAAGAGGGAGGTCAAGGGTTCACAGACTGTCCAAGATGACCCAGAAAAAGTCGCCCCACTGCTCAAAAATAAAAATAAAATGATAAGAACGTATCATTATTATCATTTTATTTTTCGTATTGAGTCAATGGCTCTTGGGGCGGGCAGAGCTGGCAAGATCAGGAAGAGGAGTGGTTTACACTTCTTAAGTCTGCATGACTCCTTGGCTGGTCCTCTTGGGCCGACCAAGCAGTACTGCGCACTTTGCATCTTCGCCATCAGGTTTGCTTTACACAGCCTAGTGAAGAACATGCAAAGCCTCCTATTCCCCTTCTGAATGCCGATCCAGTGTGCTCAGATTAATCACAACGCCATGGGAAGCCTGGGAGCCCGGGTGCTTCCTGTTGCCAGTGGAGACAGTAAAATAAAGGACGGAGGAAGGAGATGGCGGCCGGTCAGCCCAGGTAAGTGTTCTTTTTTCATTTTCTTCATTTCCCCACCCCCCTCCTCTCTCGTCCGGTAGCTACTGCATTTTGTAACAGTTTGTAAGATAAAGGAAAAAGTGAGTACATCATGGCGCAAGGACAAAATGGCCTCCCAAATGTTCCCGACCCGATCTTCAACGCACGCCAACAAAGATAAGCGACAACACCAGCTGAGGCAAATTGACACCAAACGTAGTGGATTGTCATCTAAGTTATCGTTCAAACGTTCTTTGGAATTGATATCAAGTGAAAATGAAGAAGATGGCTATGCCATGTGATGTTTACCTCAGAGAAACATGCATATGTTTGACTGGCCGCTTGTGAGGAAAGATACAGGACAGAGAAAAATGAACAGGCCAAAGCAAAAAGTAATTCAAGCATTGTCCAAGAATTACACTTAAAGTCGATGGTTGCTCGATACCTTCTGTTATCGACAGTGGTGCAGCTATAAACATTATGCCAGAGGAGAAATGCAATAAATTATCTCCATTGCGGCAACTTAGTCATTGAAAACTAAAGTGTATACACAGGCTGCATCGATGCCCTGAAAAAGTTAAGGTTCAAATAATCCCCTAGGTTTTGGTGTGTCATCAGCTGCAGAGCTTTTTCAAGATGTCACTCGAAGTATCATACAGCCTGTCATGAATGCTTTCAATTATAGTGATGACATTGGTTTTCAGAGCTACACAGAAGGAGCACGATGAAGCTCTCACACAAGAGTGTCATTTGTGAACTTATGCAGGTTTAACTTTGAATTCTGAGAAATGTGAGTTCCATAAGACAAAGTTAGACATTTTTGGGCATATCTGTTCTGATGGGTGCATGACACCCGATCGAGCTAAAGGGGGGGGGGGGAGGGGTTGTCAACTGCCAGTCCTCCACAAGATGTTACCTTGTTACATTCATTCCTTGGCATGGCCAGCTACTGTTTTAGATATATATGAGACTTTACCGCTGTAAGTGCTCCATTAAGCGACTTCACAAAAAATTCATTTCATTGGTCACATGGATACAATCAAAGCTTCGAGAAAATCAAACAAGCTATTGTGAACGCTACTGAAATAGCATACTTTGATCCAAAACTACATGCCGATATTTGCAGATGCTAACCCCATTGGGTTAGGCGCAATTCTTGCACAGCACAGCAGACACCCAAATGCTCAAAGACATAATATGACATATACAAGCAGAAGTCTGTCCCAAACTGAATGTGTTTATTCACAACCTAAGAAAGAAAGCTTAGCAGTGGTGTAGGCTTGTGAACATTTCCACGTATTCTTATATGTAAAGCCTTTCATGCTTGTGACAGATCATCAAGCGTTGTTGACCATCTTTGGCAATCCAAAGACAAAGATGCCTCCTCACATTAAAAGTTGAGGTCTATGATTACGAGAGCGCAACTACACAATCGTGCACTAGTATTTTTCTCATGCATTGCCATTGTGCCTGAATGAAGAGTATCGAGTGAAAGCCCAAATGACAGAAGCAAGGCCAATCACTGCATACCTTTCAAATAATGTTACAGCAAACAAATGATGGATGGAATGCTGACAATGAAAACATTCTCCCCCAATCAAAAGATCTGGGTTAAATCCATCGTTCTTTTGCCCACTACGCCACCCCAGTTTGGACCCAGCCATATGCAAATCAGTCTTGACCCTGTGCCCCATGGGAACAGTCCAGACAGAACTGCCAGGCCAGGTCCTCCCTGGACCAGAAACACGCATCCTGGGACCGGTTTCAGGGTATGTCACCCTTCTTCAGCCAGGCTAGCTTGAATCCAGTGGCACAGTGAGGAAGGGACCCACGTCTGGGCATACCCATCCCACTTAGGGCGAAAAGTGTTACAGCAAACAAATGATGGATGGAAAGCTGCACAGTGACTGGCCATGATCTGTCATTATCCCATCCCTGCGTTGTACTGTATTCACTGGGCATGGGCTAGGGGTGTGGACTATCTAGCAAATTTAGACACTGCTCTCATATTGTGTATAAATATGAACAGTATGAGAGCAATGCCAGGATTGATTAGAGCACAAAATGTCACAGCTCCAAAAGAGACTGTGAGGGTGGTGTCTGTGTTCCTCCAATCTCCTAATATTGTTTGAGTTGGAAAGGCCTCTAGTGTGCATGTCAGGCAGAACATATCAAGCTACCAGCCCTCCCTGACATGTACATTTGACTTCAAATTGTGCCACTAGCAGCCCTGATTCCATACTATCAGCCAACAGGATTGGTTCCACCCAGACAGCTGACACAATAGAATGAATGCCACGGTCGGACAATCCATATTTACATAGGAAAAATAATGTTAAATATATGAATGAATTTAATGGCTCACAGTAGGGAAAAGGGGTGACGCTCTTACAATTCAAGGGATGAGCCACCCATTAGCAGAGGCAGCTCCTCCGCAATGGCAGAGAAGCGTCGCCCCAATTTCTAGCTCACAGCCATCATCGTTTTATTTTGCATTTGCCGGCTCTGAGCCAGTGTTGAAGGGAGGGTCTGGGCCGAGATATGGGAGGGAGAGGAGGAGTGCTACGTGCACTCCACTCCCTATGTGTTCATGTGTGTTTGGCCGGCCGTCTCAGGCCCGCCAAAACGCACATGCACACTTAGGTTTTCTCCAGCCCAGCTGCATGACAAAACTCACAGACTCCCTGGCCTGAGCCGAGCGTCATTCCTGCCCGCACAGGCCAATCCCCATGCTGCTTTGAAGCTGAGGGATTGGATAGGAGTCTGTCCCAGGGGCTGCTGAAACCGGGCAGGAAGAGGAGAGGTGGCATAACGGGATGCTGGAGGCGGTCAGCGGCAAGTTATTTTCTTAAATATTGTATATTAAACCCCCCACTTCCCCAGCTCGACCCCTCCCATGCGACGCCACCCGCCCCACCACCCTTTTTTTATGGCGGGCCGCCGCTGCCCCTGAGTAAAGGTGGTGTCTCACATAGTCTTATTGGTAAAACTGCATGTCTGTGTAAATGTTGTGGCAAAATTACCTGGAAATTGTTGTCTATATATGAAAGAGTGGAGTCACATCATGCTTTATTAGAACATTGGAATGTTATTAGCTCCATTGAAAACAATGGAGCGCTCCGGGCTTATAATGGCTGGCATAAGCCCGGAGCACCAACATTCCAATGTGTCTTTGTTCACAGCTCTGGCTGTGAACAAAGACTTCAGGGAGCCTGAGGGGATTTCAATCCCCTCGCGCTCCCTGAAGGCTTTGTTTTGTTAGCACATTCTGCCCTCTAGTGGCAGAATGTTCTAATAGCCTTATAGCCCTTCGTAGCAGGGCTATACCGGCTTTTAAAGTCCCTCGCCTTCGGCTCGGGCCTTTAACGCTGCAGCGGGCCTTAAATAGCCGGTATAGCCCGCTACGGCGGGCTATAAGGCTATAGTAATATACTTGCGACAGTGTTCTCTAAAATTCACGACTTGTATACAACATATTTTCCACTTTTACCACTTTTCGCTGAACGGGCATGCTTGATTTGTTACACTCGTTCTTTGTATGATGCTTGCACTTCTCAGGATCCCTATAAGTGCAGTGATGTAACATTGACGGTTGTACCCTTGCTCTAAAAAGTGTTCCAGCACCACTGATGATTCTATCGCATACTGTTAAAGGTTTACTGTTATATGATACTTCGCAAAAGACACATACCAGAATCCAATGCTCGTTTCCCCATGAGAACAAAGAAGGAATCTGGTCTAGGCTCTGCAAAATAAAATACTTAATTAGTAATATACATTAAAACCATTGTAAGTGAAAGTTCTTCAGTGTACTGTATTAATGTAATGAACATTTTGCTACTCCACCAAAACTCTTAAAATAATTGCAAAATAAAAAAAAATGAGATACATGACTGTTGAAGAATATTTGTTAACACTGTCATATTCAGTCTATAAAACAAATCCACTTTTAAAATGTGTAGTGAAAGGCATGAGCTCAAGAAAAGTCCATCTTATCTTGAATGCTTAAATACTCGCTCATTCAATTTTCTTAAGTGCCACTTCTGAATGTTGAAAGTGCCTACTGTGGAAATTTTCAAGACATACAAATATGCAGGTTGAGCAAAGGGGCACTGAAAGGACTGCTTAATTACCCCTTGCGGCTTGCGGACAGAATTGCGGACAGAACTCTATTTAGAAATGTAGATGAACTTGTTATATAAAATGTAAATGTTGTTGCTTATTATAACTGCAGGACTAATGCCATGTTGTGTGTAAACTCCTGTTTGCAGTCGTTGGCATTTATCCATGCTCTAACTGGGTCTGTAGTAGGTAAACCCTGCCATGATTGTTGTTGGCAGCAGGGGGCGCATCCACGTACCAGGCTCCTCGTATTAAAATGATTCACCTAGGGGAAGAACAAGATACCCAAAACAGAATGTCACGCATTTACTCAAAATGATTGTCTCCAGGTTTTACCTGTTGCAAACTTGGGCGCTAATAGCGCTGGAGAAGCAGTTTGTGCATGGGCAGGAGAGCATGGGCAATTACCACATGGGCAACTACCACTCGACTCAGAACCTAATTAGTAACTGTTTGCTGACTCTATTTCAGGTACAAACTCCTACTAGGGTGATATTAGCTAATGTAATGATCCCCTGCCCCATGCAGATTTTTGGCAGGCGAAACCTGGTGGGAATCTTGTTGGCAAATAATGCAAACTAGCGCTCTGTGCACCCTGGAATGCACATAGATTTTCAGATTTGCACATTCAGGGGTGCATACATTGGAATTTTGTACTATTTGTCAGCAAACCTTTTCCCTCCACTCTCCTGCTCAATCCAAATAAACTAACATATCCACCACTCGAATTATTTTCATATTTCACTATACTAATTCACCATTAATCCTTTATGGGTTCCGGAGTAGCGTGCTACTCTCTGAAAAAGCGCTTCAACACCTCATCAGTGGTAGCAAGCGCTATATAAATGCAAATCTCTTCACTCTTCTATCCCTCCACTATCCTTCTCAATCCAAAAAACTAACTAACATATCCACTACTCAAATTACTTTCATATTTACTAAACTAATTTACCACTAATCCTTTATGGGTTCCGGAGTATTGTGCTACTCACTGGAAAACCGCTTCAACACCTCATCAGTGGTAGCAAACGCTATATAAATGCTATTACAATAAAGTACTATACAATACAATATATTTGGCAGGTTTTCCTGCTGAAAAATGATGGCAAATATGACGGCGTACGAAATGTGCTCATGGGCAAATAACAAACGTTCATTTAGGACCTGATCAAACAGCACTTGCTTGAGTTTGCACCTGAAACAGAATTTGCACTAGCGTGTTGTACCCGCATTTACACGAAAATTGTATTCGGAGGATAAACTCCTGTTTCTGGTGCATACTGGAGTTTGCCCCAGAAATCAAATTAAGGGGTACATGCATCATTGTTTTTTGCGGTTGTAAAGGGGCAGATTTGCAGAATCTGCCCCTTTGTGACTACAATTTTTGCATTTGGGATGATGCATCCCGAATGCAAAAATCGCTATTTAAGTAATCGCAAAATTTGTGATTACTTAAATTGCGATTGTATTTAGGGAATGGCAAATTGCAATTCCCTAAATGCAATGCAACAACAAAAAAAAGCAATTTCACTTTTAAGAAAAGCAAATTACCATCAACTTAAAGTTGATGGTAATTTGCGAAAAGTTTGGAAAATGCACAAAAGTGCCTTTTTCAAAGTTCTATGTTGCACACACACATGCCATTGGGGCATGTGTGTGCAACATGTTGTTTAATTGCACTTTCAGGGGTGCATCAGGGTGTCCTTTTGGCACCCTCGCAACCTTGAAATTGAATGCGCAATTTGCGAGTACCTATTTGTGTATTTCCATTGATGCCTATGGGCCTGTAAGGAATGCAACATTGCCTCCTAAAAATGAAATAGTGACAGTGTTTAGGAGTTATCCCATTCTTGTTTCTGATTATTACTGAGATCAATTTTTGAAGACAATGATAGCTAAACGCATGTTACTCAATGGATATCCATTAGGGCATTTGTTTGTTGCATCTGAACTAGAGGCGGGCGAGCGGCTGAAAGCTGCAGCCAGGATCGAGCCAGATGGTTGGCTCTGGCTCGGCTCGAGGTCCTCTTGCAACCCCCAGATGAAAACAAGATAAGCTTTCACAAGAGATGGTGGGGTCTCATGGATATAGCTGCCAATCATGTCTTGGAGAACCGGGTTCGAATCCGGGCTGGGCCCACAAACCTGTGACTCTCGGCCTTTTTGTTCACTAATAGCATTGTTATGGGGGATGCGAAAAAAGGGAAATTTCTCAGCCAATTTTTACAAAATGATACTTTTAATAAATAATTTTCAAGTCGTGATGCACTAAAGTGAAACGTTTCAGTGTTAAAGAAGTACACTTTATTGAATTTTTAAGTCAGCTCATCATATTCTCACATGATTATTGTGCCACGATTTACAGGGCTCTGCTCGGAGCTCCCTGTTAAATTGTTTGGTCGCCCTCTTCTACCTTTAATGACTGATGAACCTACATGGATGTTGCATATCAAATATGAATATCCTGAGGTGTAATATATTAACTCACGTCACCATTGTAACGCTCGCTCCTTTATTGACTGTTTTCTTTTTTAACGCAGTCATATTGACTGTTGCATTATGATAATGGTATTGTGCTACTGTAGAAATGTAGGGGCAGATTTACAAGCTCCTTACGCCACTTTTGCGTCACATTTAACATGGGAAAAGTGACACAAAAGTGGCGCACGGGGCTTGTAAATCTGCCCCGTAGTGTATATGTGAACTTGGTGTTTCAATGTTTATTAAGCTTTTTACAACCCGCTCGATCTCTTTTTGAAACAAACTATGGGGCATATTATCAAGACAGGCGATACAATTATCGTCGCTTTAGCGGCAGAAAACTGCCGCTAAAGCGGCGATAATGGGCTTGATAATATGCTCTATGGAATTCCAATTGAAGCCCATGTTAGATGTGAAGGATGTCTAACCTGAGCTTCAATTGGAATTCCACAGAGCATATTATCAAGCCCATTATCGCCGATTTAGCGGCAGTTTTCTGCCGCTAAAGCGACGATAATTGTATCGCCTGGCTTGATAATATGCCCCTCTGTTTTTCGGAAAGAGAACTTTCGGTTCAATGCCACATTTGTTGAACTCGCGGGTACAAAGCAGCTTCAGATAGAAGGAAAAACACCCACCAGCAGAGCGATCACGAACGAAAAAAAAAAATAATTGCTACTGAACCTTCCAAGGTCCCTTCACAATACGATTTTATATGGAGAGACATCATGTTTTCATAAAAGAAGGACTTTGAAAGGGTTATAAAATTGTGGCACCGACGACGACCGCCACTGCGTCTGAAGACTATATTTCAACCAAGGAGCTTTTATGTTTATTGGTGACTGGCACAATTCAAAGGATGCGATACAGCCACACGCAAAACGGATTGATGATTAAAACCTTCATTGAGCAATGAAGCATTCTCACGACGTGAAAATGAAAAACACCGCCCTCGTTCGAAGCTGTCTCTTTATGACACATATTTGGCCTCTCATTCGCATTTCAAATAGCGTTCTCGAAGGAAGAGAGCAGCGTTTAGGGTGAGCGCATAGTGTAAATCAATGCAATCTGCACATTGTGCACCACTCGGTTTAATGTTTATCTTTGGCTGTTGACCTTTGCTGGAGTTTAGGACCTGAACAACCCCGACTCCCATTGGCTTTTTTTTGTGGAATGCCTCGTTATCCTGGGAGGGGTCCGACACTAACCATGGGGCATATTATCAAGCCAGGCGATAAAATTATCGCCGCTTTAGCGCCAGAAAACTGCAGCTAAAACGGCGATAATGGGCTTGATAATATGCTCTATGGAATTCCAATTGAAGCCCATGTCAGATGTGAAGGACGTCTAACATGGGCTTCTATTGGAATTCCATAGAGCATATTATCAAGCCCATTATCGCCGTTTTAGCGGCAGTTTTCTGGCGCTAAAGCGGCGATAATTTTATCGCCTGGCTTGATACTATGCCCCCTCGTCACTACATTGCTACTAGTAGTGCGTTATTAAAATCTAGGTCGTTGTAAGTTGGATGTCTCTTCTGTCATACTTGAGTTGTTAAGCTTGCTGAACTGGAGAGCATTTTTCTGCTTACCTTGTGACTATTTTCTGAAGTAACAAACCTATGGTGTTTTTTATAAAATAATATTCGGTCTTCTTGGAAATACTCTAAATCCATAAAAATATGCTAGCTCCTGTTCGCGCTGTTACACTTTTGAAGATTTTGAACATTCTATACAACATGTTCATTTCATTTGTATTACATTCACTTGAATTCAAATAAATAAAATCTAAAATAGCCATCTATTTAAATCTTATTTTGTTTCACTTAAAGTAGAGAAAAATTATCAACGCAAACCATGAAACAGGACTGCTAACTTTATCTCTAAATATGTAATTTGGTTTGCTGTCCAAGGTAAATCTTGGGGCTAAATTATCAAGAACGGCGCAAACATTATCGCCGCTTTAGTGGCAGGAAACTGCCACTAAAGCGGCGATAAGGGGCTTGATAAAATGCCCTAGAGAATTCCAATAGAAGCCCAGGTTCTGATGTCCTTGACACCAGAACCTGGGCTTCTATTGGAATTCTCTAGGGCATATTATCAAGCCCCTTATCGCCGCTTTAGCGGCAGTTTCCTGCCACTAAAGCAGCGATAATGTTTGCGCCGTTCTTGATAATATGGCCCTTAGTCTTCTAGATCAACATTTTCAGGCTGTTTCAGACTGTTATAACCTGGTTTTGCAACCTGCGAGGTTGACAAACTCATTTACAGCTTTCAAATATGCTGTAACTGAAGTTGCATCCTGTAACACTGTTTGTCAACCTCATACACAAAGATAAATCAAATAGTTTCTAAGTGATTGATTTACAAGGGAAGGGTTAGCTCCCAAACACAATATTAACAGTAAAAATTCCAGATAAAAACTGGAGAAGACGTAATAGACACGCCTTGTTCATTTGTGATGCTGGCAGATAACAGGACCCTTGGCTCCTAATAAGGGAAGCAAATAATTCAAACACATCACCAAAATAATTTCTTATGTCTATATCCTATAACCCACAATAGAGACAGAAGCATATTTGCTGATAAGGTTCACTGAATTTTCCAGCTCTATCTTTCTATCTGAACCTAGGTTCACCTTGATAAATTTTACCTGTCCTCTCCCAACTAAGGTATTAACTTGACCTCCCATTGGGAAGTCGTAAACCCCTGAAGTCCTTTTGACACTTTGAGTAGTTGAAGAATCTCACTAAACCTGTGATATGATCTCTTCAGACTTTCTCTTCCCCACCTGCATCACTCTATCTTCATACATATGCAAATTACCTGCAAGCAATAGTGTGAAGAATGTGGTCCCTCTACTGATCCATAAATCTCTTCAGATGCAACATCTGAGATTAAGTGTATCTAGGAAAGTTTAGGTTTACTAATCAAGATAATACTAGGCTGTTGTATATGGGTGTCACAGTACTTTTCCTAGTTTTATCTTGATTGTACATTTACTTTGTGGAATCAGTCTTATTATTTTCATAAACATAATTTCTATAATAGCACTAGTTAATAAAATAAGCATACTTTTCTTCATATCATCTTAAATACAGAAAGACACGATAAGGCATGCACCAATATTAGGTTATAAGCTTATTTCATGAGTCAACATTGATGATGATATTGAGGATGAGTGGCTAGTTTCATACTGCCGCAGAGGATGGTAGGCAGAGTTGGTGAAGAAAAGGTATAATCCTCTCTTTAGATCTCATTGTATTTATAATTCACGAACGTGACTTCTTGAAGTCCACTTGCAATATTCTTATGAATTACGCTTATCGAGTAAGCAATTAATGAACGCTCCACACCTACTAGACAGTGGTGACTCGTGTCCGTGCATCCTTCTTGATGTATCTGTAGGCATTCAACACAGTCAACCACATCACCCATTGACCACACTCAAGGATAGAGTGGGGATAAATGGCATGTTCTGACCTCATTTCAGTCATACTTGAAAAACCGTGTGCACTCCCATAGAATGGGGAGTTTCACAAGGCTAAGTTCGTCCTCCAAACACTCTTTAACATTTACTTTGAACCTCTGACCCTCTTTCTTAAACACTATACATTCTCTTCATCAGAGTATATACTTCTAGGGCAAAATTTAAAGGATGTCCAATTCTTGATGTCTGCTCTCCACTAACAACTAATCCCAGTTGAGTCTAAATTCCTACCTATCTCTTCTCCAGAGTTCGACCTGTTCCATTATGGCTACAATCACTTAATGTACTGCACTGCACACCTCAGATCATGTAGTGCACCAGCTCTCTAGCCATAACATCAAATAAAAATGTTTAAATGCAAGCATATATAAATACTTCAACACTTTTGCTGCCTGAGTGTATACACACTTTGGTGCTGGAGCTTATTTCAAAATACCAGATTAATTTGTTCAATAACATGTACCTCTGTTCATCATGCAATGCAAATTAAAGAGTATTTTTCCCAGCACTTTTACGACTAAAGCCCCTATTATGATGCCGGGTGGACTTGAGTCCCCCCAACACAGTTTCGGTGTGGGAACGGATTGACCATAGGTCATCGGTTCCACACATGGTATTATGATGCGACCACACATGGTGCAGTCGTAAACTTCCATTACCACCCGCAGCACAAGCTCCCATAGAGAAATGGGAGTTTGTGTAAATCCCTGTACCATGTGGCAGGCACCGCAGGGATTTACAGAGGAGCACCATAGGTGCCCCGCAGGACCGCAACCCGGAGGCCCCAAAGTTGCTCTCTGACAGGTCCTCCGTGTAGAAAGCCTGACAATGAAAGCCGGTCGGAAACCGACAACATAGTCCCTTAAGGGAAATGCTGTATGTAAGGGATTATGTGGCGGTTTCCGATTGGCAGCCACTCAGAAACCAGTCGGATTGACCGGCCGGTTTAAACTCCGACCACCTTCTTTGTAAAAAGGTGGTCGGACTTAAAACCATGGATGTCAGTCAGAAAGCCTCCAAATTGCGGTCAGAGGCTTTCTGACCAACATCCTAATCAGCCCCTTAGTATTGGTGCAAAGCCTGCATCAGAATCTCAATGCTCTCTCAAGATATCTTCATGACAAGTGTGGAGATGTTTTCATTTTCATTTTCTCAATTTTTTGTTGCATTTCTTTAATACACAAATTTGAATTCCCTCATGCTAACCATGGAAATGTTTCCCTGAATGTCTAAAGTCTGGCAATACCAAATATGTTTGTTTTTTCTTAGGGAATGTAGTTTGCAGAAATAATAATGCAGACATGCACAATTTCTGGCAGTGTCACTATTGATAGTGCATGGTTCATTTGATGACATATATCAAACTCAGGTCTATATGGAAAGTATAAAAAACATACATTTTCTATTTCTGAATGACCCTGAAATCCATTGCTGCAAGCCATATCTCCCTTGGCAAGACTGGCAGAACAGATGAACACTTTAAATATGACGTTTATTGGATGTTAACATTTGTTTCCAAAGCTTACCAGCCTCTCTCGCACAGGAAGATATACATTTGCAAGGCTTAATATACATCGCTGTTTCTTTTGGTCCCTGGGTGAGGGGGAATCAGACATGAATGACTTTTCTATGGGTTCATGGTGCCTACAGGTGATAAACTAGGAACAGTCCATTTCGAATATTTGCAAAACAACTGCAAACAAAATGCCAGTTTATGCTATGTGTCTTTTGGTTGCAGGCATCAACTTTGGGCTTTATTGAACCCTACCAAAGCCATATATTTTAGACATCTATGCACCCTAGGATTTCTATTGCTGGGTGCCTAAATTTACTCACCTTGAATGACAGGCTAGCCAATCATGACACAACATTTGCCAAATAATTAGCATTCATTCCAAAACATAGTATTTATCTTCAGTCTTCTATGTGCTGGAACATATACCCGCAAAGGCTTGACCCTCAGAGTTGTTTCTCTCGTTCTCCTTACCGTGGGGATACCACACATGCATAGGTTTTCTGTGGGATTAAGGCTCCCACTGGCAGTAAACTAGGAACAGTACATTTTGGGATTTTCTTTTAAAACAGCAGCAAGCGAGATGCTGGTTTAGGGTCATTGCCCTTCGGTCCCAGATTCACCTTCAGCCTGCATGGATAGGTAGTACAATCACATATTGTTAACATTTGGACCTCCAAAGGCTTGTATTGCTGGCTGTTAGACTTCCTTCATCTTGATTGGCTGGCTGATATATGAAGCTTAGCATGGAGTTTGTCATATTTGTATATTATTAAAAACATTTGGTAGCTACCTTAAGTCTGTCATCTAGGAACATATTCCTGGCAAGTCTTTATCCCCACAAATATTCTGATGTATCTCATGAGCATGGGGGTACCAGACAAGTACGAGTTTTCTATGGTTAAGGGTACCCATAGGTGATAAACTAGATGCAGGGTATTTGGGAAATTTCAAAACAGCTGGAAGCAAAATGTCAATGTATGGTGCCTGCTTTTTAGCTATAGACATCACATCTGGACTGTATGCAAACATACCACAACCACATAGTTTTAATATCTAATCTCCATAAGGTTTCTATTGCTTGCTGCTAGACTGCCATCACCCTGATTGACTGCCTTTGAGAATTCACCAAACAAGACATTTGTCAGATTTACAATTTATTTTCCTAAAACATGGTAGTTTCCTACAGGCTTCTACATGCTGAAAGATATCCCTCCAGAGGCTTTATCCAAATCTGTATCCACCCGGGTTTTCTGCATTTCGTGTTATTAGTAATGTGTGGGCCTTTCATGGTTTTGGTCATAATGTTGCACACTACACAATAGCAAATAGTTTTTGATGGGACATTCCAATAGGGGGTGTCTGCAGTATTACGGCTGCTCGGCACTCATGGAAACCTATCAACCACAGACATTTCTGAGAAAAAGAGACAAAGGAGAATCCATATTGGTGTGGGTTGCATGAATTCCAGTGTTTTGTTACCTAAAATCCCCTGCAAAATTCATAGTGTGAGTAAAAAATAAAAAAATATTTTATTTTCTAGGGCAAAAAGTCCTACTTCACAATGTTTTTTTCACCTGGCCTAGTTAAAATGGTACACCAAATGTATGGGTAGGCCTATGGCATGGCACCAGGCTAGGCCAAAGCTGTGACCATGTGAAAACCACATTGACACTGTATTGATTTCACACAGTCCCATATTTAGTCTGTTCCTGTCAATTATAGTAGGCCCAACTACACATGTGGTACTATTGTTATCTGTAAAAGTGTGGGGAAAACGGCTGGTGCGGGTTTGCAGTGCCCTACGCATTACAGGACATTATTATCACAGAATCTGAGGTAATCCTTTAAAAAAATCTTTTCACAAATGTTTGACCTGTGCAGGGAATGCTGGTGATGTTAAAATGGTGGCATAATTGTGCGCCACATCACACTGGACTCCTTCAGGTGTGCATGACCCCAGGTACAGACATGTGTTTCTGTATTCCAGCAAACGACTGGGTGCTTTTTCATTTTTTTCTGAGGCCAGGAATTAATCCAAATAGCAACAGTGTGTGTGTCTTCACTCCAGCAAAGAGCTGGGCATGTTTGGCTTTTTCTAAAGATAAGAAAAAATACAAAAAGTGTCTAGGCACTTTACTTGTGCAGAGATGTTTTTTTCTGGTACTCAGACGTGTTTCAGTGCAGTAGCATGGACCCAGGCACTGTTTGGATTTTTTCTGAGTGAAAGAAAACTTTCCAAAGAACTTCAGGTCTCCTCAGTGGCATGCATATTTGTAAGTCTGTGAAACCATGTGCTGTTTGGATTTTTTCTATGGATAAGACCAAATCCAATCATAGTCCATGCACCTCACGTTCATGCAGATGTGTATGTTTGAGTCTGCACCCCTGCATGGTGCAAGGTGCTGTTTTGATTTTTTCTCAATGCTAAAAAAATACCAAAAAGCAGCTGGGTTCCTTGCTGGTGACAAGAAAAAAATCCAAACAGCATATGGACTTTTAACTGTTATGAAGAGGTGTGTGTGTATGTGACCCAGCAAGGAGCCAGGAGGTGTCTGGATTTTTCTGAAGATAAGAAACTAGCCCCTGTGGTCTGCACTAGGGGTGCAGATATGGGTGTCCATGCCCCAGTCAAGCACTGTATACATTTTTGATTTAAAATTGTTAATGTAAAATAAGATGCTATTACCATCCCTAGCTATAATAACAGCAATTTAACCTTTGTTTTTTTTCACTGCATTTCTGGGCTTTGTTTTTTGCCATAAAGTGAAATGCTACCAGGACAGTTATGTATAATGTCAATGTTATCTTGAGTTTTTTGTTTGGATTATCATTAGGGTGCTTTAGTTTGTCAACGTAATTAGTGTTATTATTTTTATTTTGCTTTAAACACTCTCCACAGGTATCACGGTAGTACCATGGGAACCAATAGAAGGCTTCCATAGGAATTCTGTGTGGGTTTTAATTCCTGTTCCAGGCCCTGCAGGAGTACCACAAGACTGCTCAAAAATTAAAAAGGATGCATTTAGTATGAAAGAGTGATTTTCATTTTATTCTGAGCCTGGATCTTTTATAATTTGGTAAAATAATGAGGATCCTTTGATACTTTTACTCTAAAAATTGCTGTCTTTTTAAATTTTGTGATCCCGCTTGAGTACCATGGGAGTATTGTGAGACCCATAACACAAACTTCACAGCTGTTGGAAATGGCACTTTTTGCAGGGTTATTCTGAAACCTTTTGCTTCTTCCACCTTTGTTTTTCCTGACCTGTGGTTGTTGGCTATAGGACTCTGGGCAATTTTCCACTGCTGATCAGTGGTAAAGTACATATGCTCTCTGTGTAAATTGTTATGGTGATTGGTTATCCACGATTGGCATATTTGTCTTATCCGTAGGTCCCTAGTAAAGTGCACTGAGTGTGCCAGGGCTGGTAATTCAAATGCTACTAGTGGGCTTGCTGCCTGATTTTTCCACCCACCTGAGTAGCGCTGAAAAGAGGCCTCAGGCCTGCCATTGCAGTGCCTATGAGCAGTTTGTTAACTGCCATGTTGACCTGGCCAGTGTACCCACTTGCCGGGCCTGACCCTTCCCTTTTCTTACACATAGGACACCCCATGGTAGGCCCAAGGTACCCCCTTGGGCAGGGTACAGTGTATGTGAAAGGTAGGACATGTACTAGAGTGTGTAACATGTCCTGATAGTGAAATACTGCCAATTTTGTTTTTCACTATTGAAAGACTATCTTGCCTATTGAACAGAATGGGGAAGGCTGCTTAACATATTACCAGCATATATTCCCATAGGAGTGAGATAGAAACTTGGAATTTGGTATTCCTGAACTCATAATTTAATAACACATCTTTTAGGAAGGATGGTTTTTAAATTCTGCTTTTGAAAATTGCACTTTTAGAAAGAGGCTATTTTCTTGTTTAACCTTTCTGTGTGCCTCTGCCTGTTTGTGAATTGACTGTCTGGTTTGAGAGTGACAGGGGCTGGGGTGGCTCCAGGAGTCTGGGTGAGTCAGCACTAGGCTGAATAGGCTGATCTGCATTTGGAGTGGTGGGAGGAGTAGCACCTGGGCCTGAATAGGGCTGTGCCTGCCTTCCACAATGCCGGCTCCACCTCCTGCGGTGTGTCTGAAGACCCTGGCACACACTGACAAAAAAAGAAGTTGTGCACTGGCAGAGTGCACCCAGAACTGGTTTGGACTGGGTCCAGGACCCCTCACACATGGAGAACAAAGACTTTTCCGGTATAAATACTAGAGCTGAAACCCCTGAAAGGTAGACTACTTCGTGATCAAGAGGAACCTGTTGCCAAAGAGGAAAGCTGAAGAGACTGAGGAGAAGTACTGCCCTTGCTGTGTGTCTGGGGTTGGCCTGCAGTTTGCTGTTTCTACTGAGGAGAGAACCAAGGGACTTTGCTGTGTGCTGTGTCCCCTGCTTGAAGAAGGACTTTGCTGTGTGCTGTTACCATCTGAAGAAAAGTCTCCAAGGGCCTGAGAAGAGCTGGCCTCCTGTTTTTGAAGTCACAGGAACAAAAGGACTTCACCCCCAGCTTCCCTGAACTTCCTTTCTGGGAGTTCTAACCTGCCAGGAGGGCCTGTAACTGTGTGTGAGGCCTTTTTGCTGTTAGGAGCTGGAAGCACGATGCAACGATGTAGAAGCGTGTCGCTGCCGCCGCTGTTGCATCACCAAGGAAGCATGCCGCCGCTGCTGCTGTTCGCCTTCGCATCACCGGAGAAGCGTGTCGAAAGGCTGTCACATCGCTGAGGAAGACTGTTGCCGCTGTTTGCCGCCGCTTCAACTGAGAAGCATGTCGCAGGGCCTGTCGCAGCTCAGGAAACCACAGATTTCGCAACATGGCCGTCGGGCATGCACGCAGCGCCTTCACTTTGTTGCATCGCATCAAAGATGCTATTTTATTGCACCGGATCGCCGCAACGCATCGAGGCGCCGTCTTGTCGCATTGTAACCGGAACGCGGGAAGAATCAACACATCACCTTCTCAGTGACCCTTTTGTTTGTTTTGCGTTATGCATCCCAACTACTTTGAGAGTAAAGTGTTGCATTTACCATCTACAAGTTTATTTTTTCAACAACCTTTTTAAAGACATTCTACTAAGTAACTGTATGTTGGATTTTTGTTGTTTAGGTCTTGTTTAGTTTAGATAAAGATATTTGATTTTTCTAAACTGGTGTGGTGTCCATTTGTGGTGTTTTCTCTGTGTTACTGTGAGTGTTGATACAAATACTTTACACATTGCCTTTGGGATAATCCTGTCTGCTCATGCCAAGCGACCAAGGGGGTGAGCAGGGGATATCTAAAGTAGACCTGGGCGTAGTTTGTGGAGTTTTTCGACGCGAAAGTCCGCGAAGTTCCAAAAAAGTCTGCGAAGTTCCGCGAGTGGCGGAGTGCAGTGTGAACTGCAGTTTGTGTTGGAATTCCTGCCGCTCGTGTAGAAACTCTACCCGAGCGGCAGCTCGCGCTTGCAGACTTACCGTTCGCGATCGTAAACTTACCGTTTGCGACCGCGAGCAGGGAAAAAACTCTGCCGCACAACGCAAAGCAGAGTTTTCTGTATTCCGAGAGCTCCGTGGAGTGCGGAGTGCAGAAAACTCTGCAAACTCTGCGAACGGAGTGAAGTTCACCGCCCAAGCCTAATCTAAAGTGTGTATCCCCCTTCCCTGGCTAGATGCAAGGGTCCCTATTTGGTCAAAAGTACCTATCTCTGCCATCTAGAGACCCACATTTCTAACAAAATTTCTAACAACAGCCATCTGATTGGTTTTAATCTTCCTCCATTTAAATGAAGTTACCACCCTTTCACCCTCCTTTGGGAACAGCATTTTGGTGTTACAACATTTTTTGCTGGGCCCTAGAGCTTCTGTTGTATTTTTTGCAATTTTAGGTGGGCTTGAACAATGGCTTCTGGGTCAGACATAAGGGAGGATGTTGCAGAGGTGGAAATGGAGAGTCCTAAAGCCACCAAGGAGTCTCTTGTGTGGCAATTGTATGAAATTCCAACAGTGGAAAGTCTCCTCAAAGTTTGTTAAATGTAAAATCTGCAACAAGCAGTTCTTCTGTGGGATTGTGAAGAAGTACAGTCATTGAACGTCCGGCATGTGGAAGCACATGCATTCCATACATCTAGCACGTCTGGCTAAAGCTGAGGGCCATAGGGATCTAAAGTAGGCCTGGGCGGTAAATTCCGTTCCGTTCGCGGAATTTGCGGAATTTGAGTAATTTCGCGTTCCGCGGAGATCGCGAAATGGCCCAAAAATCTGCGTTCCGCGACTTCGCATAATTTTTGCTTGTTCGCGGTCTCAATATGCGTGTTCGCGAGATATTTCACCCCGAGCACGCAAACAGCAATCGCGAACAGGAAAAAAGTATCGCGAACAAGCAGTTCCGCGTGTTCGCGGAATTTCTGCGTGTTCGTGGAGATTTTTTACCGTTTTGCGGAGATTTGCGTAACGCGATTACGCAAATTCCGCCCACCCCTAATCTAAAGGAGGCATCCATCTCAACATCAGGACCCTCCATAGGACTCATGATGCTGTGCCTACTTTAGGGGTCCAGGGGGAAACAGCCTTTACTACGTAGACAGAACTACGCAGTACCATTGCAACGCGGGCAATACAAGAAACGCGTTGTTACCACACGTTCCATTACCATGCAAGTTGTTAAAACGACTTGCATTTGGTAACGTGATGTTGGATTTTAAATCCAACACCTTCCCTACTGTTGCACAAACTGGAGTTGTAATAGTAATATATACTATTCCACAGTCCAGCGCTTCCCTAAGGCAAGTTGTTATAACGACTTGTGCTGTAATGCAATGCGTGGTGAAAACACATTTGTTATATTGCCAGCGTTGTAATGGCATGCGTAGTATAAGCATGCGTGATTGTGTCATCCATCCATCCAGGGGCATAATCCTGCTGTTATAAATGGGATTTCTGGTTGGCTGAGTTATACACCCAGGCCAGGCAGGGACCACCCCTGTAGTCAGGGTAAGTTAGATACAAACTACAAGATATCCTGAGCTCACTCTCTGGTAGCTTGCCACAGAGCAGTATTTGTGCAACACACACATACAGTTACACAATGAATAGACCCAAAAAAGATTCCACACAGGTTAAAAAAATAGAGAATATTTACCTGAGCAAAATGACCAAAACTACAAACATCCAATCAGTAGAGGTCGAGATATGAATTTAGAAATAGTAAATGCAAAAACAGGCCTTCGAAGTTACTAGCAGTCAAAGGTTACTTGAGGTCATGAAGTACCGGTGCAAATCCTAAGTTCAGGCCGACCGCAATGGAGGGCAAGCCGGCTACAGGACTCATGCACAACGCAAAGCAGCGTAGCTGAGAAAGCACCTTTGATGAAGAAAAGCGTTGATGCTGAGGGCACGATGTTGCAATCTGTTACACGCAGTCGGGTCGCTGCATCGTCATCAAGCGTGGCTAAGTGGAAGGCACTGCGTCATTGTCGAGCGACGCAAAGCGTTGTCTTAGGGCTGTGCAAACTGCAGAACTGCCTTCATTGAACAGCCGCTGTGTCAGCATCGAAGGGTGATGCATTGGTTCCGATCGGCACAAAGGTAACAATGAGTTGTTTTTTGTAGAAAAACAGCTGTAGAAGCCACCTCTGATGCCCAGAACTTGGAGAGGATGCCTCAGGTAGGGGTAGGATTCACAGAGTCTGGTAGCATCAGCAGCATTGTAGGAAGTCTTTTGTGTCCCTGAGACTTTAGAAAACAGGAGGCAAGTCAGCAAGCCCTTGAGATCACCTTCAGCAGAGTTAATGAACAGCAGTGCAACAAGCAAAAATTCAGTCCAGTTGAGTCGTTTCAGCAGCACAGCAGTCCTTCTGACAGAGTTTCAGTCCAAGTACCAGAAGTGTCTGATTTCAGTGGGTCAGAGACCCAGTACTTGTACCCAAAAGTGCCTTTGATGTAGGGGATGACTTCAAAGCATTTCTCTGAAGTGCACTAGAATCCCTTTCAACCCAGTCCTGTCTGCCAGGCTATCTGTACGGGGCAAATCAGTGCTTTGCGTGTCGACAGGACACTACCTATTGAAGCGTAAGTGTCAGCCCCTCCCATTCCTCCCTGCCCAGGAAGAAATATCAGAATGCAGATGGATGCAGATGAGTGCTCAGCATGCAGATGAGTCTCACCTTCTTGATCTGGCTGTCCAGAGGGAATGAACAAAGTGTAGCTGTCAACCACACACGTGTACAGGCATAAGAGCAGTAAGTACAGAGAGATGTCCAATTTCTAAACCTGGCACTTCTAAAACAGTAATCTTAAATCCAACTTCACCAGTAAGGATGATTTATTAATACCATTCCAAAGATATGAGACATAAAAAAAGCTACTCCAGAAGTTACAACGTAAAAGTGTATTAAGAAATTCCCAATGTTGGCTTATGAGAGGAGTAGACCTCACAGTAGTGAAAAATGAAATAGGCTGTTTGTCACTATCAGGACATGCAAAACATAAAGTTGCATATTCTAACTTTTTCTGCTATGTAATAAAAGGAGAGTTTAAGCCGTTTCAAGTTGTTTAAATCCTAAGTCGAAGTGGCTCTAAACTGCACACACAGGTACTGTAGTGGCAGGCCTGAGAGAGGTTTGAAAGGCTACTTTTGTGAGTAGCACAATCAGTGCTGCAGCGCACTAGTAGCATTTGAAGTACAGGCTCTGGGTATATAGTACACCACTTTACAAGGGATTTACTAGTGCAGCAAAAATGGTAATCAGGTATACAATGATGTCATAATTTTTAGGGGAAAAGCACAAGCACTTTAGCACTGGTTAGCAGTGGTAAAGTACTCTGAGTCCTATGGCCCCCCCTCAAAAAAAAAAAGCAGAACTTGAAGACAAAAGACAAAAAGTCCAGGGAAAGGCCACCCTAAAGATGCCAGGTCTAACACCTTCTTATCAGGATATGATCACTTTACTGCAGGAGGTACAGTAAGGTAGTTTATGCGGGAAAGCAGAATCAGACTGTTTGGGGCAAGTTGGTACTGGAACGCTAGGATTCACCCCCCAAATTATTTTTTGGGTATTTTTTTTCCTCTCCAAGTCTTTAACCCCTGTTTTGTTTTTAAGTGGATCCCAGAAAAAAATGCAAAAAATATTAAAAACCGCAAAGAAGTTTTAAAAAATGGGTCTTTTCAGAAATGCTAATTCGGGTTTAAAAATAGAAAAATGTAATGTTGTTTGTCATGCGTGTCTCTTTATATTGGTATATCTTAATGGTCTGCTTTAGCAATCTATCTATATTAATAAAAGGTAAGTCTATTGTTATAAATGTAAATAAAACAATACGTATAACAGTTAATTTATCATACATTCATAAAGAATTTGCATCAGGTTTGCTTTACTTTTATAATGCAGTCCTGATACAAAATGTATATTTGAACTTAATAAATTACGGAAATCAATTTTTTCTGTTGGTTTAAAACCAATACTTATGGAAATGCCATGTATCTACCCATGAATTTTTATACAAAACCATATCAACAATCACCTGTAGACATGCATATGTGTGTAATTCCTGCAAATCTTTGAGGCTGCTATAACAAATAGGAGGATGTGTGTAATAGCGGCTTAGACACCTAACAGGGCTTAGGGGTCTGGAGGAGTGGGCTCTCCAGGAAGAATTCTGTACCAGGCAAAGGGTGTGCATAGTAGGGGCGTGGCCAACTAAAGGGATTTGGGCGTCTAGAGTGAATGGGCTCTCCATGAAGACATCTGTACAAGGCGAAGGGTGTGTGTAGTAGGGGCTTGTCCAACTAAAGGGATTTGGGCGTCTAGCGAGACTGGGCTCTCCATGAAGACATCTGTACAAGGCGAAGGGTGTATGTACTTGGGTCCTGGACACCTAACTGAATGTCTAGAGAAAGTGGTCTCTCCATTAAATCTTCTGTGGAAGGCAAAGTGTGTGTGTTGTTTGACTTGGGTAATTAATGGGTCTTGCATGTGTGAAGGGAGTGGGTTCTCAGTGAAGCCTTCTGTACAAAGCAAAGCGTGTGTTTAGTATGGACTTCGCAGCCTAATAGGTCTTGGGTGTCTGGAGGAAGTGAGCCCTCCCTGAACACTTCTGTACAAGGTGAAGTTTGTGCGTTTTAGGGCTTGGCCTCCTAACCGGGCTTGAATGTTTGGAGGGAGTGAGTACTCAGTGCAGACTTCTGTGGTGTGCGTTTTAGGGCTTGGCCACATAACGGGGCTTGAATGTCTGGAGGGAGTGAGCACTCAGTGCAGACCTCTGTACAAGGCAAAGCCTGTTTGTATTATGAGCTTAGCAACCTAACAGGGCTTGAGTGTTCGGAGAGAGTAGGCTCTTCATGAAGACTTCTGTACAAGGTGAATGGTATGTGTTCTAGGGGCCTGGCCACCTAACAGGAACTGGGTGTCTAGAGGGAGTGAGCTCTCTAAGGAAACTTCCATTGAAGGCAAAGGGGGTGCGAAGTAGGGGCTCAGCCAACTAATGGGCCTTGGGTGTCTGGAGGGAGTGGGATCTCCATGAAGACTTCTGTAAAAGGTGTAGGCTGGTCCCGGAGCATACCACAGGAGCCATTGCAGACCCCCATGTGCTCTCGCTGTTATCAGGTAGGATCGAGTCCCCATTTCCTGTAATTCTGGGTGCATTTGGGTTGTGACCAGCCTATCAGACCAGGACCTCTCTGGCAGTGAAAAGGTTAACAATGGGCATGCATCGCAAGCAGTTAAACACTTTATTCCAGAAGCTGCCTTCAAGACAATGTTGCAATCCTTGGTGCTGGTGAGATTTTAATAGAGAAATCTGCTACTTACAGGTGTTCTCCCACTGCATCAGGCGCCTGTGAAAGCAGCTATACATGCGGCGGTGAGGCACATATAAAGTGCTAATCACTTTGACTTTATCGCCGCAGTGGTCTTTACTCTCAAGTGCCACTCGAATCAAATATGAATCATATTCCATGTGGCCTGCATCACGCTCATCGCCATGCACCTAGGCACAATAAAACACTTGACACGAAAACTAATCTCCTGCTGTGGTTCCCTGCATAGAAATGGCTCTATCCTCATGACGTCGCCCCGGCTCATGAAAGAGAGACCCATCAACCAGTCATTATGAGCTTATGTCCCTCGATTTTGGAGCTTGATTTCCTCTTTTGTTTTACACTAATCCTTCTTTCCAACAATTCAAAAGGGATCTAAAAGACCTGTTTCTAAAAAGATGTCCACAACATTAATCAACATTTCAACCAGTTTTGACTCTCTCATATAAAAAGTGTTTCCTAAACTGTTGTGCTTCCATGTACATCTGAATCTCCCCAGTTTTCCACCTTACCTCTGATTGCTTTTGTATGAGATGCTGTAAATCGTGTCTCTAAGGTAGCCTCATTATGTGTCAATCGGTGAAATAGCTGCGAATAAGGTGACTCCATGTCTGTACTAAATGCTGATGAGTCATATGTTTGCTTCCTACCTCGCATAAAGCCCTTGCCTATTTCTACGCACTATGTAAAGCTGCAAACAGACAAACACAAACAACTGTTTCACTTGTTTCAGGGCTACACTTCTTTGGAACGTAACGAAGACTTTTCTACGTGTTGTGCTATGCCTGAACCCTGCCATCTCCCATAAAAAAAAGTTTGCTGTTGCCTACCAAATCCATCCTTGTAGAAATGTTTCACGTTTGAAAGTATATTTTTCCTTTGTGAATCAAACATCAAAAGCATTTTGTTTTGTTGAATTGTTCCTGGTGCATTTAATTAGTTCAAGAGCTTTCAATAACTTCAATTTTTGTGTGCATTTGCACTATTACTAAAGGTGTTTTCTGGTTATTCAACAGTGCTTGTCAAGTTCTATTTCCCCCGCTGCTATGGCTTTGCATTCTCACGTTATCAGATATTAAACGAGCCTTTGCTTCATTCAGTGATAGTTCAGTGTTTAGAATATTGGAACCAAAAATATAGAGGGACAACATAACTTGTCCAGAATATCGAGGACAAACATTTTGTGAAGGTTTGTTTCTACAGGTAAATAAAATTTTACTATAAATTACTCCGGTCTTCGAGTTATCCGCTTGACGACGGAAGAAAGTGATATAACTCCACATATATGTACCTTGACATATGTGTTCACTGACACCTACTGCGTGAGCAACAAGAGTGCAAGATATCTGGCAGAGCAATACTACAGTTTGCTGGCACAACAGATCTGGGAAGTCATTACACCTGATTTCCTTTCTACCACATAGAAGGTTTCTATTCAATATGAGTGAGGCAATGCAGAAACGAATGGAGGTTGCCAAGTCATTATTTGCCTTTACCGAAAATGACAATAACTCCAATGAGGGAGCAGGAGGCGCTCTACCGAGTGGCAGTACGTCTACACTTAAACAAGAGCTATTTAGACTTGAGAGACTGTGCAAGTAGGAGATTAACAGAAGCTGGGAGGTCATTTCGCTTCATAACTATGTCGAGGTGGAATGTGTCCCTCGTGGACTAAGAATTCTGATAACACCTTCCTATCAAAATCCCACCCCAAACTTTTGGATGAATGGTCTGCACTTATGACCTCTACATGCAGGCAGATGCTGGAAATGCTGGCCAAATATGCAGCCCTTGAGCTGGTACAAGTGGAGGCGGAGACTAAAACACTTCGAGAAATGCTGGATAAGCATGAATCTCAGAGTGAAATCGTTGCCTTTTTTAAAGATATGGACAACAGGCTTCTTAAGTATGAGGAAGGAATCAAATCTAAGAAGCGCTGGAAATTTATAAGAGACCGCAATGATTATGCCCAAGGCCGCATTCTAACTTTTGGCCGCAAATATGATTCAGCAAGGAGAGATTTTGCGCAATCTGAGATGACGCGCACTGTGGAACCTGGAACCTCCGAATCAAGCTCGGATATTCAGTCACAGTTGTACGAAACACCAGGCACCCTGGCACCGATAATAGGCCCCTTTCCCTCATTGACCGAATACCGTTTTTTACGGGAAAGCCTGGGTGGGAGAAAGAAACCCCCCAGGGGAAGAGGAAGAGGCGGAAACAACGTGCAAGAAAAAGACAAACCAGGAGAGGAGGCGAAGGCCAAAGACAACGAGACGCCTTATGGGAAAGGACAACGGCGTTCCAAGCACAACAAATGATGGGTGAGCAATTTAGTGACAATAATCCTTCTATCATTAATATTTCCTCTCACAATCTTACTAACGAGGAGCGTGCTTTGTTGGAACTGGGTTCATCCTTCTGCCCCACAGCGAATTTTAACTTCCCTAGAACGCGCATTGACATTTTTCTATTCATAAGGAAATTAAAACTTCTCAAAATCTACTCCTTAAAACAAGGTGGGGCTGTCCCTGCCTTGGCACTGTCACCCAGCACCCAGAGCCCGGTACCTGACCCTTTGGCCATATGTGATATTGGCCTTTTGGCTGCTGCAAGAGAGATTGAGCAGGGCAGTAAAGACTGGGACACGGATAGGGATCTTCTGATCAGTATGGGTATTACCGTTGACCATAAATCTAGGAATGACTTTAAGCCCAAATCCATATTCAACCCAGTGACCCTCCATGATGGAATCGATACTTATCATGAAATGATTCTATCGGAACTTATGCAACTTTGGGAGAAACAAAACAACTCTTTTGGTAACAATCTCACAGCCGAAAAGAAGGCGGCCCTGCTTTCCTTGCAAAAAGCGAATTCCTTTGTCATTAAGCCTTCTCACAAAGGGGGGAACGTTGTATTGTGGGACGTTAATAAGTATAAGACTGAAGCAATACGGCAACTTGAGTTCTATCCTTGCAGCCAATCAAAGTTTACTGGAAAACTCCTCCATATACTTAGACTTCTTCCTCTGTGATTATGTTTTTAACTTACCATCTTATTGTAGGGATACTATGGACTTCCTTTCTAAAATACAGGGTATTCCCTGGAAATCCTCGTATGTGTCTAGCCACTATTGATGTGGTGTCATTGTACACTTGTATCGAACATGATCTAGGGTTAGAAGCATGCAAATATTTCTTACGTGACAGACCCATCTATCTGTTTGATCATACTGTGTTACTCTTGGATATGCTACACTTTTATTTGCACAATAACTGTTTTCTATTTGGTGACACTTGTTACAAACAATACACAGGTACTGCGACGTTTGGAGTCTGAATATATCACCCGCCTACAGAGTAAGGCACCTGGTGGCCTGAATCGAGAGGAAGATCTTCATGATCACCTAGGATGAGGGGATACCATATACCTGTATAGCTTCAATAAATCTGGACACTGTATTGATACACTCTGGTTCCCCTTCAGGCGCTCTCTCTTAGTTTCCCCACCTCCTGCCATTCCACCTTTTTCATAGACATCTTGCTTTTGCAAATGTTTATTTTATTTCTCCCTTCTTGTTCCATTTCACCGCCATTTCGCCCAAGCGGCTGCATGGTCGATGGGTGGGCATAGCCGCCACGCCTTGGTTTTTTAACACGCTGGGGGTGGGTTTTTTCTTTCCCCGGCATGATCCAAGCTTCTCCTTAGATATTTTTGTTATTACACTTTTTGTGTGACTTTTTATTTTTTGCCACTTGGCAGTTCCACTTGCTCTGTATGTGCACCATTTCACTGTGGTTCAGATTTGATGGGACCGCATTTCTTCTCTTGCAATTGGCGGCTTTTAGCACAAGCTAAATATATCCTTTTCACATTAAGCATTTATAAGTGAGGAATTTAATTCACTAATTTGTTGTTCTATATAGGAAAAAAGAAAAAAGAAAAATTATTATTATTATTTATTGATGGCAGCCTTAATGTGTTGAGTGTCTGTTTTTTATATGTACTCGTGACTCTTTTTTCTATGTCTATTCTTAAATTTGCTTGGTCATGCTTGGTTGTAAAAAATGCCTTTATATGTAGCCACTTCCTTTTTACGAAGTGACTTTGACAAAGACCGTGAGGTTGAAACGCGTCAGTCCTTAAACATTTCTTTTCCTGCAATCCTGAGTGCGACTCCTACCTTTTTGTTGTGAAGCAAGAGGGTTTTCTTTCACATATATATATATTCACTTAAAAAACCATAGGTTTCACACATGTTATAGTTAGCTGGACATTTCCCTCGTAAAAAAACAATGAAATTTCCCCGTTATAGTTAGTGCAGGCAACTATAACTCACGCGACCGCAATCCTCTGCTGATGACGTCAGATATTACATCACTGTATTTAGACACCTATTTACCCATGTCTTCTTCCATTAATCTTTAGCTATACATATATTACAAATATTTATTTTTCTGAAAGACACATATGTAATCAGTGATGTAATATCTGACGTCATCAGCAGAGGATTGCGGTCGCGTGAGTTATAGTTGCCTGCACTAACTATAACGGGGGAATTTCATTGTTTTTTTTACGAGGGAAATGTCCAGCTAACTATAACATGTGTGAAACCTATGGTTTTTTAAGTGAATTTGCAAGGTTTTGTAAATGCTAATTCCTAACTATAACGTGTGTGAAACCTATGGTTTTTTAAAGTGAATTTGTACGGTTTTTTAAATGCTAAGTTATGTATTTATTAATATTTTTTTTTCAGGTTTTTCACCGTGCGCGCACCGAGCGCCCATGATGCGTTGTGCGTGCTGTGCGCACACGGTGCGCGCACGGTGCGCGCACCCCGCGCTTTTTCGGAAAAAAAAAGTGACCCCCTGACAAAGGCTAGGGGGCCAGGAACTGTCCACCCTGCCCCCTTTTCACGTCCTCCACCTTTGTTTTTTACTGCCTCAGACTGCGAGAGACAAAATGGCAGCCGAAGATTCCTGATTTCGACCGATTCGAATGTTTACTGACATCTAACAACCAAACAGAATTGCGCTCGCGCACGTCACTGTGCGCGCCTATAGATATGTATGTTCTTTTAACTGCAATTTTCTCAGGAACTAATGAACAGATTGACTCCAGATATGCAAAAGGAACATCCCTGACCTGAGGTCTACCTCTTTGCCAAATTTAAAGTAATTCTGTTCAGCCGTTTGGGCTGTACCTTGGACTAAAGGTCCCTATGGAAAATTGCATGGGAAAAACGCGTTTTGGGACCCCCCTTTTTTCTCAGCCCCCGCTTGACGAATCCCCCCGAGACTTTCAGGGTAGGAGCGGAGCGCCCCACGTATTTTGAAATTTTCGCGAGTATTCATCAATCGGCGCCAAAGTTATTCCAAATAGAATGTTGCGGATTTCCTATGGAAACACGGTCCTAACTATAACTATCTACTGGCGAGCGCCGTGTGTGTATATATGTGTGTGTGTGTATATATATATATATATGTGTGTGTGTGTGTGTGTGTGTATATATATGTGTGTGTGTGTATATATATATATATATTCACTGAAAAAACCATAGGTTTCACACATGTTATAGTTAGCTGTACATTTCACTCGTAAAAAACCAATGAAATTCCACGTTATAGTTAGATCAGGTAACTATAACTTGCACGCCCACAATAAACTGCTGATGACGTCACATATTACATCACTCATGACATGGTCAGTGACATCACTCATCACATCAATGATGACATCTGAAATGACACATTGTGGATTGCGGTCGAGCAAGTTATAGTTACCTGATCTAACTATAACGTGGAATTTCATTGGTTTTTTACGAGTGAAATGTACAGCTAACTATAACATGTGTGAAACCTATGGTTTTTTCAGTGAATTTGCAAGGTTTTGTAAATGCTAATTCCTAACTATAACGTGTGTGAAACCTATGGTTTTTTCAGTGAATTTGTACGGTTTTTTAAATGCCAATTTTTTTTGAGATTTTTTGTAAACCTATGTATAAAATAATATATGTACTATATCCTGCATTATGGAAAGGTTTTTTTTTTTTATGCATTTTTTTCCGTGCGCGTACGGTAAGCTGACGCTACGTGCTCCATACGTCATAAGTACGGTGCGCGTACGTAATAGGATATGCGTACGGTAAGCTGATGCTACGCGCTCCGTACGTCATAAGTACAGCGCACTTACGTGATACATACGTGACGTACGCGTACACGCGGAAGCAACGTCGCGGTAACGCAGGGGCGTGTAATGCGCATGCGCGAGTGCATCTTACGTACGCGCTCCGTAAGCGCTCCGTAAGCGTCACGTTTGCGCATGCGTACTTGTTTACGAGCGCATACCGTAAGCTTACGGAGCGCGCACGGTAGGTCATGTGATCCACAAAGAACACTTTTCATTGGTTGAAATCACTTTCAGTTCCAGAAACTTCCCACACCACACCCATTCCCCTCATTACTGCTTGAAAGAACACTTTTCATTGGTTGAAACTACTTTCAGTTCCAGAAACTTCCCACACCACACCCATTCCCCTCATTACTGCTTGAGCTCCCTTAGGAGAAGGAGCTGAATTGACATTGAGATACAATGGCAGAACAGCAGACCTCTTCTGAGAGTGAGGCTAGCAGCACCACCATCATCCAGAGAAGGAGGAAACAGAAGAATTCTTTTGTATGGGAGTATTTTACTTTTCCAGAGGGGGAGAAAAAGGTCAATGCTCCATTGGTCACTTGCACACTTTGTGACCGTGTTTTGTCTAGAGGAAATCCAAGGAAAAAGTATTCCTTTGGAAATCACTCTATGATGAGACACCTTAGGGATAAACATCCCAGGACCTTTGCTCGACATACTGGAGAAAACTCTTCAGTAAGTCACCAGAGCCCAGCCTCAGAAGCTCAGCCGAGTACATCATCGGCAGCTCAGCTGAGCCCTTCCTCTGAGGTGGGAGCATCACCTTCTTCTGCTCCTCTGGATGTTAACCCTCGATTTGGGAGGGTTGTAATGAGGTGTATAACATGTTCTGGTCTTATTGTTTTTGGGGAGACCAGTGTTCCCCTTATTAACAATAAGATAGACCAGCACATTTGTAGACGCTCATAATATTCCCATTCTTTCTTTCCTCCATCCCTCTATGAACCCAACGGCTCTTTTAAGAGCCAACCTTACCTCACAATTTTTTTTTTTTTTAAGCTTTCCTTTTTGAAAAGTTTTTTTTACCGTGGAATTTCTCCGTTTACGCCGTGCGCGTACGCTGCGCGCATTCGGCGATTTTTTTTAAAAAAATTTAAATTCATTTTTTGCCCTTTGACAAAGGCTAGGGGGTCAGGAACTGTCCAGCCTGCCCCCTTTTCACGTTATCCACCTTTGTTTTTCACCCCCTCAGACTGCGAGAGACAAAATGGCGGCCGACACTTCCTGATTTCGACCGATTCGAATGTTTACTTTGATCTAACAACCAATCAGAATCGCGCTCGCGCACGGCACCGTGCGCGTACGGTAAGCTTACCGTAAGCGCACGGTAAGCGCACGGAGCGCGCCCACAGATATATATATTGATTTAAATGCTATTTTCTCAGCAAATACTGAACACATTTACACCAGACCTACAAAAGGCACATCCCTGACCTGAGGGCTACCTCTCTGCCAAATTTCACATAATTCTGTTCAGCCGTTCGGGCTGTAGCTGTGTCTAAAGGTCCTATGGAAAAATGCATGGGGAAAATGCGTTTTGGGACCCCCCTTTTTTCTCAGCCCCCGCTTGACGAATCACCCAGAAACTTTCAGGGTAGGAGCGGAGCGTAGCGCCCCATTAGTTTTGAAAAATTCGCGAGGATTCGTCAACCGACGCCAAAGTTATTCCAAATAGAATGTTGCGGATTTCCTATGGAAACACGGTCCTAACTATAACTATCTACTGGCGGTAGATAATATATATATATATATATATATATATATATATATAAACAAACAAAGTCGGGTCCTTCCGGGATCAGTTCCTTGGTCAGGTGGTGCGTTCAGCGGCAAAACCCAAAGCCGGTTCCGTTAAATGTCCAAAAAACAAAAGATAACGCACTCTCAGAGGTCAGCTCTTTTATTTTCCTCAAAACCGCTACGCGTTTCGACACCAAATGTGTCTTGCTCACACGATTCAACTTAATGTCCATTGTTACTGTAATTCTCTAATATATCAGAAAAAAAGTGATTATAGTACTGTTAGATACAAATCAATTATTTGCGAAAAACGTAATGTACAATAAATTAACAACATCAAATTATGTAGAGCCACATATCAATGTTAGTAGGTACAACTAATGCCTGTATGGTTGGTTAGCAAGGTGATCGTATAGTACATGACCAGACTAATGATGTATTTCAGTTGCAGTGGCTGAGTATTATTATGCATGTTCAAATTATGTATCTAAATTCTTCTATATCGCAGGGTACTTAGAAAGCACCAATGCTTGTCTAGTACAGTCAAAGCTGCAAAAACTTCAAACAAATTATTATTACAGTCTCGTGTCTGTGGCTATAGGTGAGCATAAAATTCATCAGTGTTCATTCCTTTCGGATTTTTTGTCTGCAGTCTAATAATATACTTGGACTCTAGCTGTCGGAGCATTTTCTTACGATCTCCCAAGCGTTCACTTTCTTCTACTGTGTCTATGGCAAAGAAGTTCATGTGTTGCCACTCTCCCTTCTGACACGTGAGAAGATGTTTGGCGGTTGCATATGATAAGTCTCGATTTTTTACAGCTCTTATATGTTCGAGAATCCTCTTTTTCAACATGCAAACCGTGCTTCCTATGTATCTCATACCGCAGTTGCATTCAATACAATACACTACAAACTTGGTAGTACAGGTTATTCTCTGTGTAATATCGATTTTTCTACCATTCGGATCTCTGATGTTTTTCTTGTTTATTCCAATTTTGCATGCTTTGCAATTATTACATTTCCTGAATCCGATCTGTTGTTGTGTCAGCCAATTCGTAGTGGTGTTGTTTGATTGAAAATGGCTCTGGACTATAGTGTCTTTGATCGAAGGTGCTTTGCGGAAGGTTATGAGAGGTCTAGGTCCGATAATTCGAGCCAGATCTCGATCTTGTTGGAGTAGTGGCCAGTATTTTTGCACGCTCTGTCTGATTTTGTGTGCTTCTTTGCTATAGGTCAGAATTAGTCGCGGACATGATTGTGTCTCCTTAGATTTTTCTCGTGGTTTATTTATCAAAATTTGAGTCCGTGTTAGTTTGTTGATCTTATTCTTGCTTTTGTTGAGATCGCGTTCTTTGTAACCTCTGTTGCTGAGTCTTTGTGCACTTTTTTCAATTTCCTTAGATGCGTCCTCATTTTTTGAGCAGTTTCTTTTCATTCTAACGAACTCCCCGAAGGGGATGCTTCTAATGAGTGCTTTTGGATGGAAGCTCTCAGCATGAAGAATACTGTTAGTTGCTGTTTTCTTGCGATATAAGGTGGTATGCAATTGGCCTTCATCTATATAGACTGTAATATCCAAGAAATCAATTGTATGTCGATTGCTGTTGCATGTAAACGATAGACCAATGTCATTGTTGTTCAAAATAGCAAAGTATTCCATGAATTCCTCTTTACTCCCATTCCAAATTACAAAAAGGTCGTCGATATACCTCGAACAAAGGACGATCTTTTCCAAGGCATTTTGATTGTGTGGGCCCCAGGCTATTTCTTTCTCCCACCATCCCATAGTGAGATTAGCGTAGTTAGGTGAAAAAGAGACACCCATGGCACAGCCGCAGAGTTGATGGTATATTTGATGATTGAAGAGAAAAATATTATTGTTAAGACACATCTGTATCATAGTGAGTAACATTGCAGAGTGTTCGAGTTCACCTATATGTCTTTGTTTGAGAAAGTGTGCACATGCGTTGAGTCCTACCGTGTGTTGAATAGAGGTATACAGGGAGACAACGTCGATTGTAACCATAAGATATGCTGGGTCCCAGGTAGTGTTGGACAAAATGCGGAGGAAGTCTACCGTGTCTTGAATGTAAGAGTTCAGGTCGCGGACCATGGGGGCCAGATAATGATCTACATATGATGAAATGTTCTCATACAAGGAATTACAAGATGATACGATGGGTCTGCCCGGGGGATTTATAAGGGTTTTATGAATCTTGGGCAGAAAGTAGATCGTGGGGATCGTAGGATTCTCTACAAAAAGAAATTTTCGTTCATCTGCATTGATAAGGCCTTGTAATTGCCAGTTGTCCAGGTTTTTACGGACTTCATCGATCATTTTGTAGATTGGATTAGATTGTAGTTGAATATATTTATCCGAATCTTTAAGCTGTCTATATGCTTCATCCTTGTAATTACATACGTTTTGGATCACTATATTGCCACCTTTGTCCGCAGGCTTGATGATGATGTGGGGATTGTTAGCGAGTGATTGTAATGCTCGGTTTTCAGATTGAGATGTATTTTCTCGTACTTTGGTGTTTCTTAGTTTGGCCATAGTGTCTATTTCATGCATGACAGTCTCTGAAAAAGAATCAATTTTGTTGCCAGGGTATAACTGTGGGCAGTATTTGGATTTGTTCTTGAGACCACTGGGAGTATGTTGTTTAGTGTTTATGTCAAGTTGTAGTAACATTTCCATTTCATATATATAGCAGGTTTATTTCAACACTAGGTCCTAGTGTTGCAATAAACACGCTTGGAATTGTGGCCACGGCCCCAGTGTTTTTTTCATTACACAAACTTAATTCATTGGATTTGGTGTGGATATTAGGGGGGTGCTGCCCGCTGTGTTAAGAGGCTCAGCCGAACTGTGCTTGTGTATATATATATATATATATATATATATATATATATATATATATATATATATATATATATATATATATATATATGGATGCACACAGAACCACCCAACTCCCTCGCACTCCACAGTGCGGGTGCGCCAATTGCGTGGACGATATCGCAATCAATATTCCAAAACACCACGTCCCATCAAAGACAACGTACTGTGCACTCCAGCTCAATCAGGAAAATCATTTTAATTCTTCGTTAATAATTAGCCCCCGGGGGGGCCAAATCCCAGGGGCAAAATCTTTAAAAACGAATGGGGGATGTGGGCTGCGTGGCCCCCCTCCTGGAGCCCTTGAGGGCCCTGGGGACCGCCACCCCCCAGGGCCGGCTCCTACAGTGTCCTGGGGTGCCCACCCCCAGGACACTGTTGTTTGCTCTGAGAGGGCGGGAGTCTCCCGCCCTCTCATAGCAAACTTCGTTAGGATTTTGAAAGAGAGAGCAGGGAAACCTGCTCTCTCATTCAAAATCCAAGCGATATTGCTTTTCCACACGGGGAGCTGCATGTTAGCAGCTCCCCATGTGGAAAAGCAATGCCGGCTCCCGAAGGACGCGGGGAGGTGGCTGGAACTGTGGGGGCGTTGGGGCTCGCTCAATTTTTTAATAAACCCCGGGGGATGGGGTCCCCGGGGATAATAAAAATTAGTGATAGGGGCTATTTATTTTTTTACTGTAAAATTAGGAGTCGCGCATCCTAGCGCATTGGGTGCACGATTTCTCTTGCGTTGGGTGCGTGGTTCCTAACGCATTGGGTGCACGTATCCAAGGAAAAAAAAATGAAATTTTTTGGAGATAAACATCAAGCTTAAGTGTTTCATTCTTGAGTGGCTCTAAAAAGAGCCATTGTGTTCATTGAGAGTTTTTGGTACTTATAAGTAAGTACCTATACAGAGTCTAAAGTTGTTGAGGAAGACTCTGTTTCCTTCATCACTAAAGTGTACTCCATCTGTCCTATACATCTCTTGCATATGAAAGTGCAGATTGTTATTATAAATGGACCCCATTCTATAGTCTCGGAGAAAAGCAGAAACAGATTTCTTCACATGTTTCCTAGCTTTCTCAATCTGTGGACAAAAATGATTGGACCAGTTCCATTTCTGCCTTTAGCATATGTTAGAATACACAAAGGCAGTTTGGGAAAAAGTGAAATCAATTCTGCAAAGGTTTCCTTCATAAGCATTTCCAGACCTACCCCAGTCAAAGTGCCTAGGTCATTGCCACCACAGTGCACTATTATGAGGTCAGGGTGTTGGATATGCATAAAGGATTTTACCAATGGCATCAATTGGTGCCACTTTAACCCTCTCTGTCCAATCCATTTAATGTCTACATTTGGTAAACCTAGGTCTTTGTGAATGCCTTTGTTTTCTGCATACCTTTGACTCCAGAAAATATAGCTGTGTCCCACAATCCACACTCTAAGCATCTTGAAGGGAGGTCTGGATGCACTCAGATGGTCTCTGTAAATGAAATGGCAGTTTGAAAAGTAAGATTTTTCTAAAATGGTGGCTAAGAAGCAGTTTTGAAAAAAGACAAGAAATCATTGGTTGTTTGACAACCTTCTACACTGAAAGGTAGGGTGCATGTTTCTGTTTTTTACACGCATGATTCTTATTGGTTAACAAAAACTGATTGAAAGGAACATTATATGTGGTAAGCTGATATGTTGAAAAGTCAAGCACACTTGCTGTTTTGATTAGCAACATTGTGTGCTGAACTTATGACCTGTGTCCTCAGTTCAGTGTTCCATGACCTGTTTCTATGGTAACAGGCGGATTGGGGGTAGGGTTCCAATATATGTCATTTGGAAAGGGTTGAAATGTTTAACCAATAGAAGTGTGTGTTAGCTTTTGAATTAATGTGGGAAGGAATGTGATTTGATGTTTACATGTATATGTGTTGAAAATAAGAGGGAAACTTTGCCATTCTTTGGTTTTGCTGACAGGTGCACAGTGCAGAGATTCTGTATAAGAAAATCTGGTGTGGGACTGATATACTTCTTAATCTACAAAACAACTTGAAAGGTGAGTTATTTAATTGTGAGGGGATGTATGTGGTCTATTTTGATTTTAATCAGACTAATGTATATCTCCTGCTAAAGTGCAGGGAGTACTTTTTTTGTCTACAATCTTATTGACAGTGTGTGTGCATGTAGAAACCATTCTGTGATAAGCATTTGTGCTTTTCATGTGTTTGCAGACAGATAAGTGTGCTGTTTTTATGTTTTGGTAGAATTAGAAACCAGTCATTGCTTATGAATTTGCAAAATGAGTCATGTTTCTACACTAAAATGTAGTACTCGTAGATTAAGAAATGTGTTTTGGTATAGTGCAAGGGATAGTGTTGTTTGTCTAGAATCACACAGTGAGTCTGTGTGCATTTATGAATCATTTTGAGAGAAGCATTTTGGTACTAATGTGTAGTAGAACATTTTCTGTAATGTGTGCAGTCACCTTAGATCTTGTAGACTAGTAAATGTATTTTGTACATGGGATAGATGGCTGTCTTCAATCACACTGTGAGTCTGTGTGTATTTGGGTGAGCATTGTGAGTGAAGCATTTGGTAACATCGTGTATTTGCTGACAGGTAACTGTTTTAAAACCTGTTGTCAAGTTTTAGTAGGATTAGAAGCCAGTCTTTGCTTATGCATTGATAAAATGAGTCAGGCTTTGACACTAAAGTGCAGTACTGAAATATGTAGATTGTGTGCAGTCCCCTTACCCCTTCCACAGTAGTGAATGAGTTTTGGTAAACTCCTAGGGATAGTGTTGCTTTTCTAGAATCACACTGGGAGTCTGTGTGCATTTGGGTAAGGATTGTGAGAGAAGCATTTGGTAACATTGTGTATTTGCTGACAGATAACTGTTTTAAAACCGGTCATGTTGTCAAGTTTTAGTAGCATTAGAAGCCAGTCTTTGCTTATGCATTGATAAAATGAGTCAGGCTTTGACACTAAAGTGCAATACTGAAATATATAGATTGTGTACAGTCCCCTTACCCCTTCCACAGTAGTGAATGAGTTTTGGTAAAATCCTAGGGATAGAGTTGCTAGACTAGAATCACACTGTGAGTCTATGTGCATTTGGGTAACCATTGTGAGAGAAGCATTTGGTAACATCATGTATTTGCTGACAGATAACTGTTTTAAAACCTGTCATGTTGTCAAGTTTTAGTAGCATTACATGCCAGTCTTTGCTTATGCATTGATAAAGTGAGTCAGGCTTTGACACTAATGTGCAGTACTGAAATATGTAGATTGTGTGCAGTCCTCTTACCCCTTCCACAGTAGTGAATGAGTTTTGGTAAACTCCTAGGAAGAGTGTTGCTTGTCTAGGGTCACACTATGAGCCTGTGTGCATTTGGGTAACCATTGTGAGAGAAGCATTTGGTCACATCATGTATTTGGTGACAGATAACGGTTTTAAAACCTGTCATGTTGTCAAGTTTTAGTAGCATTAGAAGGCAGTCTTTGCTTATGGATTGATAAAATGAGTCAGGCTTTGACACTAAAGTGCAGTACTGAAATATGTAGATTGGGTGCAGTCCCCTTACTCCTTCCAGAGTAGTGAATGAGTTTTGCTAAAGTACAAGGGATAGTGTTGGTTGTCTAGAATCATACTGTGAGTCTGTGTGCATTTGGGTAACCATTGTGAGACATGCATTTGGTAACATCGTGTATTTGCTGACAGATAACTGTTTTAAAACCTATCATGTTGTGAAGTTTTAATAGCATTAGAAGCCAGTCATTGCTTATGCATTCATAAAACGAGTTAGGCTTTGCCACTAAAGTGCAGTACTGAAATATGTAGATTGTGTGCTGTCCCCTTACCCCTTCCAGAGTAGTGAATGAGTTTTGGTAAACTTCTAGGGATAGTGATGCTTGTCTATAATCACACTGTGAGTCTGTGTGCATTTGGGAACCACTGTGAGAGAAGCAATTGGGTACTTCATATCTTTGCATAGGCATAACTGCTTAAAAACCTTTCCTGTTCTCAAGTTTTGGTAGAATTGGAAGGCAGTCATTGCTTATGTATTCACCCAGGAACTGTCCTTGCAATACTGTAAACATTCAGTTAATATCCAAGTAGTAACGGAGTGAGGCAGGCCTTAGCACATGCATTGATTGAAACGCTTATCCACTATGCATGCAGTCCTCTAACCATCTACACAGTTCTCTTTCACACCTTTAATTCCACAGTCAGTATCCATACACTTCCAGCAAACACCCTGTCACTCCCCTTGTACTCCTCTACTGACTCATTCAGCACCATGTACTAATTCATTCACTGCGCCAAAACCCAACCACTTATAAATTCACCCAGGCACTCTCCTTGCAGTACTCTAATCATTCAGTCAGTATCCAAGTACTCATGCAGCGAGCCAGGCCTTAGCACATGAACTGCTTCAAACCCCTATCCACTATGCATGCAGTCCTCTAACCACCTACACACTTGTCTTTCACACCTTCAATTCCCTAGTCAGTATCCATACACTCCAGCAAACACCCTGTCACTTCCCTTGCACTCCTCCAGTAACCCATTCAGCACCATGTACTAATCCATTCACTGCACCAAAAGCCAAACACTTATAAATTCACCCAGGCACTTTCCTTGCAGTACTCAAATCATTCAGTCAGTACCCAAGTACTCATACAGTGAGCCAGGCCTTAGCACATGGACTGCTTCAAACGCCTATCCACTATGCATGTAGTCCTCTAACCACCTACACACTTGTCTTTCACACCTTCAATCCCCCAGTCAATATCCATACACTTCCAGGAAACACCCTGTCACTGCCTTTGTACTACTGTACTGATCCATTCAGCACCATGTAGTAATCCTTTCAGTGCGCCAAAACCCAAACACTTATAAATTCACCCAGGCAGTGTCCTTGCAGTACTCTAATCATTCAGTCAGTACCCAAGTGCTCATTCAGTGACCAGGCCTTAGCACATGGACTGCTTCAAACCCCTATCCACTATGCACGTAGTCCTCTAACCGTTTACACACTTGTCTTTCATACCTGCGATTCACCAGTCATTATCAATACACTTCCAGCAAACATCCTGTCACTCCCCTTGCACTCCTCTAGTGACTCATTCAGCACCATGTACTAATCCATTGACTGCACCAAAACCCAACTATTTATAAATTCACCGAGGCACTCTCCTTGTAGTACTCTAATGATTCAGTTAGTACCCAGGTACTTATGTAGTGAACCCGGACTTAGCACATGGACTACTTCAAACGTCTATCCACTATGCATGCTTGCCTCAAATCACCTATACAATTGTCTTTCACACCTTCAATTGCCCAGTCAGTATCTATATACTCTAATAAACATCCTGTCACTCCCCTTGCACACCTCCAGTGCGAGAAATGCGCATGTGCGGGCGTCGGCGCATGCGCATTTGTCAGAAGAAGTTGGAAACCAGGAAGAGGGAGCCCCGGAGACGCCACGCTTCAGGTAAGTGTCTTTACTTTTATTTAATTTACAATTAGGGTATGTTTTAAAAGGAGGGCGGGCGGGAGGTGGGTGGTGGGTGGCAGGCAGCTACGCTTCGCCCTGGCGTGTGCGTAGCGCTGCCTGCTTCGCCTACTTTGAAAACTGCGAAGCAGGCAGTGCTACGTACACTACGTGGGCGAAGCGTAGTGTCACGCCCAGGGTTAGTCTTTTAGAGAGGCAGGCTTTAGGGCATGAACTGCTTCAAAGTAGTATGCACTATGCATGTAGTGTTTTAACCATTGTCACACTTGTGTATCAGGGCTATAGTGTCTTAGTCAGTATTTATATAAAAGGTGTTTGTACAGTAATAGAATAGTATAAATTTGATAGTTATTAATATACATTTATTTGTGATTCTTTTTTACAGATACTGTTTTTCACCGTTAAAATAGAGAAATCATGCCAGAAAAAAAAAGAAAAAGAAAAGAACAGAGGCAGGAGAATCACTTGAAGAAACATCAACCACAAGAATTGAAGATAATGTGGCTAAAAAGAAAAAATCTTCTGGTAAGATCACAAAGCAATTTATTAAAAATGTTTGTAGGACCAAACAGAATGTACAGAATGCTGAAACCTCTGAGAATGCTTCAACTAGAAAAAAAATTCAAAATAAGAGGAAAAGCAAAAAAGCAAATGGACAAAGGAGACAAAGTATGGTAAAAGAAGCCAAAATCAGCATAAGGAATTACGCAAAAAAATATTTTACAAGAGAGTAGTACATAATTTGCTGAAAGATGTGAAGAAATATAAAAAGAGAGCTCTATTTTATAAAAAGAAGAAGCATATTGAAACCATTGTTGAAAAGGCTTTTGAAGTAAGAAGGAAACTATTCATTTTAGTATTAAACAGAATTCGATCATTAGATAAACCAATCCATTTAATGAAGGCCAAAAGTAGGAGGAAAAGAGTAATTAATAGAAAAAAAATTAGTGATGTTTTTTTGGGAGAATGGAAACACAGTTCCAGTTCAGAGCCTTTCTTTAATGAAGAGAGTTATTTACAGAGCAAAACATTATTGTATGCAGTTGACACCAGTGGTCGAGGTTATGAGGTTAGAGATGGTTTTCCAATTGACAAAGAGAAAATGGTTGAAAGAAATGCAGAAGGAGTGATAGCTGATGAAGTTCTAGGGCGACGTCCTAAACACCCTGTGTACATTTGGGATTGCAGTAGTATTTGTAGTGTACGACAAGAATCTATTGATAAATTATGTAGTTTTTTACGAGCATATAGTAAAAAAAGTGTTAAACAAAAGATTAAGGTGTTGCAAGGACTAGACCCTTGCAGAGTGAGAAAAAATACTGGTTTGCAAGGTCATTCTCTGGCTTGTCTTTCTAGGAAAGTTTGTCAAAGTGTTTTTCACCATTTCAGGATGTTGGCAGTACATCATACTCAAATGCGGAAATTAGTTTGAAGATTGTATTACGCAAAAAGTCCAGCACTAAAGTTAAATGAGTTGAACAGTGCTCTTTTCCGTGGGTCAGTATCAGATGTGAAGAAGGTTTGTGATGATATTGAGTTTTGTTACTTTGGTCCTCAGCAAGAGAGTGCAGAAACTGACACATTAGTAGAACAAAATGTTGAAGACAATGTAGAACCCGTGATTACAAAAAATGTTGAGGATGAAATCACAAAGTTTAAGGTAATTTCAGGTGAAAGACCAAATGTTTCTTGTATTTGTTGTTGGCGAAGTCACTACAAAAATCAGACTAAGGGTGTCAATCTGTATTTAAAAAGTGAAATAGAAGATAATGATAAGTGGAAGGAATTTACAACTTATTTGTTGGTAGAGGGTTGTTTTGATTTGGAATCTGAGCAGCGTATTTGCAAATATTGTTATAACAAATTAGATGAGAATGAAATGCCTGCTAGAGCTGTTCATAATAATCTAGAGTTGGTTGCTATTCCTCCAGAGCAGATAGATTTAAATATGTATGAGTCTATTCTCATTCAATGTGTGCACCTGTTTCAGGCTATTGTTTGTATGGAGCCTAAAACAGGTAAATTACCTCCATCAGAGTTACAAAGAGGATTGAAAGGAAGAGTTGTGTATTTACCGTTAGATTTAAAGAAAAATATTGAAACTATTGGTGTAGACCATGCAGAAAATGAACCACTAGTCATTCTAGTGAATGGTGTTCCTACTAAGAGTAAGAAAATCTGGCAAGAGTTAGTGGATGAAAAGTGCAAAAGGCATCATTGTATCTGATAAAAAATAATGAGTACTATAGAAATGTGTTTGTAGGAGAAGAAGAAATAGATTTAGCAGGAGATACTAAAACATTAAGTGGACAAATTGAAAAAGTGGACATGTCCAGATGTGAAGAAATCTATGAACATTACAGTGTACATCCACTTCATTCCAAAGAGGTGATGGGGAATGCGATTGAGTTGTTCCAAATGAAAAAAGCAAGAGGAAGTCCCATGAGTGTATGGGAAGAGAGCTTGGAAGCTCGGTGTTTCCCGCAGTTGTTTCCAACAGGAAAAGGTGGACGATATGATGAACGTCCTGTGCAGAATCCTGAATCTGAATATCGGACAACAAGATTATATGCAGAAGATCCAAGATTTTGACAATGTATCCCTTATATGTTTCATCTTCTGTTTGAAAGTGACTTGTCTGGACTTTCATATGCAGTAAATCACATTTTAAAAACTGGAATGCATCTGCAAAATGTAACTGCAAAGGATTTTATGGATAAAGTGCATCAGAGAGATGATCATTTAGAATCTCAGTTGATTAATCTGATGGCATGTCAGCGTGGGACTGATGAATATTGGTACCGTCATCATGGAGAACTGAAATGTATGCTACGGAACTTGGGAACTACTACATGGTTTGGTACACTAAGCTGTGCTGAGTATGCTTAGGATGATCTACTTGAATTTCTTCGAGAGGCAAATTCCAATATAAAAAATATTGAATACAAGACACCTGGAGAATTGTGCTCTTTGGATCCTGTTAATGTATGCAGATATTTCAATCATAGATTTGAAGCTATGATGTCTTTCATCTGCAATAAAAAAAATCCTCCTCTTAGAGAAGTTGTGGATTTCTTTTGGAGAAAGGAGTATCAAGCAAGAGGTGCTCCTCATATACATATGTTGTTATGGATCAAGGAAGCCCCCAAATTTGGAACAGATTCAGATGAAACTGTTTTGTCTTTCATTGAAGATTATGCCACATGTGCCCTACCCAATAGCAGAGCAGATAAAAACTTAAAACAACAAGTCTTACGATTCCAAAGCCATAGGTGTGTAAAATACTGTTGACGAAAGTACAAGTCAAAGGATAAGTTCTATACCAAATGTCGTTTTGGATTTCCACGTCCTGTATTATCCAAAGGAAGAGTGAACAGTTTTATGTCAGCTATGTGACATACCATCACAAGAAAGTCTCCGAAAAATACCTACAACTTAAGAAGAAGCGAAGAATCAAAATACATAAATGACTACAATCCAGTTATTTTATCCATGTGGAACGCTAACATGGATATTCAGTATGTTACGGGCAATTCCATTGCTGTTGCTCGATATGTAACGTCCTACATTACTAAATCAGAAAAGACGGAATTGAAAGAAATGTGGGAAGAGATTTCTCACGAGAAGACTCTAAGTAAGAAATGATACAGTTTCAGTTTGAAGATGTTATCGCATCGTGAAAATGGAGCATATGAATGCTCAGATCGGTTATCATCTGCAAGTCTATATTCCAAAAGTAGAAGAATCATTTGGGTGAGTCTAGGTCTTGCAGCAATGCGAAATCGCGTACTGAAATCTGTTCAAGAAAATGAATATTTAGCAGAAAAAGAACCAGAAAGTACAGATATTTTGAAAACGAATATGTTGGACACATATCACCCAAACAGAAGTCATCATCTTGAGAACATGTGTCTCTATGAAGTGCTGCAAAACTACACTTTTAAACAGAATACTTCAGAGAACATCAATGATGGAAAATATGCAGTGATTGGTTCTGAAGGATGTCTGGTGAAACAAAGGAAAGGAAATTTAATTAATCACACGAAACTGAGTTGCGACACTGCTGACAAAAGGGAATTTTACTATTTAGCCCTTTTGCAAATGTTCAAATTGTGGCGTTCAGAACTGGAATTACTTGGAGATTTTCAGAGCGATGAAGATTCATTTAATGCTTGTAAAGATACCATACAATGCAGTGCTTTTGCAAATTATGTGAAAATGTTGAATGATGAAATTGATCAAGAAGCTACAATTGCAGCTGAGATTGCTAGAGACAGTTCTCAAGATAGTCAAAGGTCTGCTGCACTGAGTCAAGATCCACAAGGACAACCAATTGTTGAAAATGAAGCAGCGACTGCCATGAATGAGGTGGAAACAGCAATGTATCAAGCTCAAGAAGATGTAATACAGTTAGGAAACTTGGAAGAACAACTAAATGTTGAACAGAAACAAATATATCAACAAGTGAAAGAGCAGATTGACCATGGATTACTTCATGAAAAGAAAGGGTGCTCATGTACATCATTTCAACCTATCCGAATGTATGTGAGTGGTCAAGCTGGAACAGGAAAAAGTTTCCTAATTAAAGTAATTACAAGTTATCTGCAGAAAACAACCGAGTCGCATTTGACTTGTGTTTTTACTGCTCCAACTGGGTTGGCAGCACATAACATTAAAGGAATTACTTTACATCGTTTACTAATGCTACCAGTAGAGCATGAGAACAAATTGGAATACCACAAGCTATCTGGAGAAGCTTGTTGTGAAGTTTCAAGAGTCCTGAAGAAAATGAAACTTCTCATTATTGATGAGGTAAGCATGGTCTCAAACTTGATGCTTGCCTTTGTGCAACAGAGTATGACGTGTTATTTGGAGGAAAACACGTCATAGTTTTTGGAGCTCTTCTGCAACTGACTCCGGTAAAAGGACAACCGGTATTTAAAACACTTGCACATGAAGATACCAGAGAGTCTCTTGGTAGTGCTGGTAACGTGAACATTTGGACTTATTTTGAATACAAAGAACTGACAACAAATATGTGACAGGCAAATGATGCTGAATATGGAAGTATTCTTCAAGATACAAGAATTGGAATTCTGACAGAACATGGCAAACAAGCTTTGGAGAGTCGATTACTTTGCAATTTGTTTCCACATGAAAATTTAGTTCCTGAGAAAGTGTACATGAAAATTGCAGAAAATAAATCAGTGATCTGCTTAATGCCAACACTGTGCGAGTGTTCCATATTCAACGAAGAACTATTGAAACTGGAAAATGAAGAAATTATAAAAATGGAAGTCATCAATAAAATAGAGCATGAAGGAATCACTATTATTTTGATGGGAAAGTTGAAAACAAAACTGGATTCTTTAGAAAAAAAATATCTAAAACAGCTGGTTTAGAAAAGACACTATATGCATGTGTAAACTGTCGGGTAATTTTAAGGCGTAATTTGGATGTAGAAAAAGGTTTAGTTAATGGAGCAATGGGTAAAGTGGTGGATTTTGTTAATTATCAGAAAAAAGAAGGAATTGAATTTTTAAAAATTAAATTTGATCAGATTGAAGAAGTTAAAGAAATTGGTCATTGTTCAGTTCGTTTTTTGCTTGTTAAAGATTTATATGTCCGTAGGAAACAATTTCCATTTTCTCTGGCATATGCAGTGACTATTCATAAATCTCAAGGATTAAGTGTAGACAGTGCATTGGTGAGCATTGGATCTACCGTATTTAAAGAGGGTATGGCATATGTTGCTTTGTCGCGAGTCAGAAGATTATCTGGTTTGTTTTTGATTGATTTTGATGAGACAAAGGTTACTGCAGATGCAAACTGTGTAAAAGAGTATAATAGGTTAAGAAAGGTGTATGCTCCCAATTTAGGTCAATATCCTGTATTTGAAAAGCGTGTGGTTGGTTTAAAAAGAAGGTTAGAGAATATCTGTACTGAAGGTGTAAAGAAGGGAAAAGAACAAGATAATGTGATTGCAAGTAAAAAGAAAAAGGACACTATTGAAGAGATTGTTGGTTATCAGTTTGAAAATAGTTCAGGTGTCAACTGCTATGCTAATGTAGAGGTCAATGTTGTTTTTTATCTTGAAGGTTTTCAAGAACAAATTATGCAGAATAGGCAAAAAAGATTTTGTTCTCTGTTGCATTCTGTTTATGAAAAATTGACAACAGATACAAGTAAAATACAGTCTGTTTCAAATGTTCGTAATCTTTTGGATGTGTGTTCTGGTTCTACACAATTTACACAAAATATCCAACAAGATGCTCAGGAATTTTTAATGTATATGCTTACCATTTTTGAAAATGAAGGTGTAGAAATAGAAAATATTTTTGGCCTTTCTTACAAATGGGAACATCATTGTGAAAATTGCATGTATACATGTACCACTAATGTAGACACTGAAAGATTTCTGTATTTAACATTACTAGACTGTAAATCAGTGTCTTTCAATAAATTAGTTAAAGGTGCAAATCAAAACATGGAGTGTAGCCAATGTAAATCAGAAATGTTATCCACATTATTTTTAACAAAATATGGACAATGCATAATTTTAATGATGCAATGTTGTACAGCTGATGGAAGAACATTGGATACTTTAATAAAGTAATTTGTAGCAACACAACTATAAATATCAGGAAGGACTTTTGTAGCAATTGCAATAAATTTCCATGATGGTCCTTCCACAACATCTGGACATTACACTGCCTATCTAAAATGTGACAAAGGCTGGACACTTTGTAATGATTCCCAGTTGGTTTTCAAACAACATTTGCCTAGGGAATTACCAAATTCCTAACTAATATTTTTAAATTCAAAGTTTTAGGAAGATAATTCACTCTCTGAGGAATTTATTATTATAATTTAATCAGATTACCATTGGACAATTTACATAAAAAGGAGTGCAAAAATACCATTTGGCATCAAGGAAAGGTATTTGTTTGAATTATGGACTTTTTCGTGCTCATTGACTCGGTGAATATTTTAAAGCGACAACATTTACAGTTTTTATAAGTTAAAGTTATAAAATGTTGTTAGCCATAAGCATTTCATATATGTGTGATTTGTATTTTCTGGTATTTTACTGAGAATAGCATGTTGTTGTTTTTTTAAACAATCTTTTTGATTGGTTTTTTTTTGCCCGCTGTTAAGTGATGAGTACGATTGAAATCACTATTTCTAGTGAAATTCAATATATTCTGAGAACAACAAAAAAGGCAAACAAATTACTTTGTTTAAATTATGCTGTGTTGTAAAAAATGCATTATTACATGTTATAACTATTTTTTCTTTTCTTTCACAGATCCTAATTCTAAAATAAGCAATTTACCTCAATTTACATTACAAAAAAAATCTGAAAAAAATGTGTACCATTTTTAATTTCTATAACCGTGAAGGTAAGTTTAACTAAGTATTAATATGCAGAATGGGCAGATCTGCAAGAAGCTACAAAGTTTTAACACGTTTTTAAAAACACTCAGTTTATACCTATGTAGTTTTGAAATCTCTCTTTTATCGGATATCATGTGATCTTCAAAAAAACAGATTTGAGTGGTTCATAATATTTCCCATTGTACCTATTGAAGGACCACAATCATTTCAATCATTCTTCTTTGAGCATCTTTGCAGACAAAACGCTGTGCTTACCTTCTATCATTCGCAATAAATTTTAAAAACAGAAATATGTCACTTTTTGTAACATAGTTATTGCACAAGACACTCTTTCATATTTACAGAGAGGAAAAGGCACTCTGTGTACTTTTTCTACTCCATGTAAATACAACCTCATCATACATACCACTTTGCATTGAAAGGGTGTTCTATAAGTGTTGTTGTGCGTGATTGCACTGAATACTCATAGAACAAGACACATCTCCAGATTTATCATAAATCATAAATCTCGATATGTGTGTGAATGCTGCACCATTCTCCAATTGGTGCAGGAAAGCACAACAAGGAGAATTGTTTTCATTTCTCCTCATTTTTTAAACTTCAATACATGCTAAAATGTACAGCATACATTGAAGGAGTAAAATGCGATTTCTGATTGTTTTTGTGCAGGAAGGTGTGTCTTCCTGCACAAAAACAAACAGCACATGACACAGATATCCTTGCACTATGGTGCAAGGGTGCCTGTGTTACCACATGGCAGCAGTTTAAGCAGCCTTGCAGAGAGAAGCATAGATTTGCAACATATTTATGTACATATGCTGCATCCCTGTGCTTCGGAAGTACTACAGCACACTGCAGTTAAAGAGGTTACTGTGTCATGCTGAAGCACTTCCTCATAGTTCTGCACTTATACATTCACCATACGCTACTAATGCATTCATTCAGTCAATTACATACTACACATAAACCAGGAAAGTTAGTTCTTAGAAGAACTTTTTTTTTTCTTCTTTTTTCTTTTCTTTTTATTTTTTAGTTTTTGTGAACAATTTTTAATTTTTTTTGGTTTTCCTTGAATAAATAAAAGAAAAAACAGAACTGAATGAACAAAAGAAAGAACTTCAGGGAAAAAAAAATAGCAATGATGACTCGATTGACTGCTCTCCATAGCATAAAACAGCATTGCATTTTATGCAAAGCACTTTCAGGTTTTGAAACTGTGGACGGATGTCCAAATTTTGCACAGAAGGATCCACCCTTGAAGTGCTTGGCTGGCATGGATCTGATGGAGCAGGAACAACTCTCGTTCTACGGCATTCCTCCCGAGCAAGGTTCACCAGATGGAGGGTCCTCAGATGCTTCATCATACTTGCTGTTCCGCAGGAATATTTTTTGTTCGGCTCCCCATGGGACAGCACTCTCTGGCAGATCTTGCAGGTTACTAAGGTGGCATTGGTTTTCGTTTGCCCCTCTGGAAAGGTGAAAAATTTCCACACCACAGATGAATATCTTGGTGGGCGTGGTGGTTCTTCCAAAAAATCATCCTCAGATGAATCAGGAGATCCTGGAGATGCCTGCTGCCCTGAAGCCATAGTTAAAAAAAAAAGTTTGAGCTAAGTGTAAACTTCTCTGCAAAGAGATGCTCCTCCAAAGAAGGTCAAAGAAGAATGATTGAAATGGGTGGGGTCTTTCAATAGTTAGAATAGGAAGTGTAATGAACCAATCAAATCTCTTTTTTTCAGGTCACATGGGATCTGCGCACCGTGCGCATAGGCAGCACACGCCCAGCGCACATCCACGAAATTGAATTTAAAAGGAATATAGGATTAGAAGTAAAAATATATTACTTTTATGAGTTTGTCTTCAATTAATATTCACATGAAATACATATATGTTTTTTAAAATGTAAAATATTTCGCGGGATTCGCGCACCCACCGTGTCATACACGCACATGACGTATTGCGGAAGCGCGCAAGTGTCGCGTAATGTGCATCGTTCGTGTCGCGTATAGGCTTGGAGTCGTGTACCGGTCGCATTGCACCAAACATGTGCCCAACGCATACCGTACGCGGATGCTTTCGCGCAGGGATCGAGAAAGGTGCGCATAGAGTGCGCGAATCCCCCAAAAAAGGGGAAAAAAATTAATAAAGTATTGAAAATATAGTTTAAACAATATTTTGCAAAATATTTAAAAATATTTTTAAAAAATACAATTTAAAAAAAACATTCAAAACAAATAATGTTTTTTACATTTTAAAAGAATTAATTGAAAAAATAAGTAAAAAAAATGGTAATAAAAAATATTTAAAAAAAACATAATTAAAGGAATTGACACTGAAATAGAAAAATTTAGAAATCTAATGAAAATCATTAAACATCATAGCTTTAGAGATAAGTTATAGATAGGAATTAGCATTTAAAAAACCTTTGAAATTCACTGAAAAAACCATAGGTTTCATGCACGTTATAGTTAGGAATTGGCATTTAAAAAAACCTTAGAAATGTACTGAAAAAACCATAGGTTTCAGGGGCGTTATAGTTAGCTGGACATTACCCTCGTACAAACCCCTAGAAATTCCCCCATTATAGTTAGTTCAGCTAACTATAACTCGCGCCCCCGCAATGCACTGCTGATGACGTCACATATTACATCACTTATGACATGGTCAGTGACATCACTCATGACATCACTGATGACATCTCAAATGACATCACTGATGACATCACTGATGATGTCATTCATGTAATCATTTGATGCTTCTTGTCACACCCTAATATAACCATTGATACACCCACTCTAAATTATATACTGCCACTCTCAAAACCATAGACAATCCAACACCAATAAGTAGATACCCCATCACTGATTCTTACGTCTAAACACTCATCCACTCACTCACCCGTACAGTCACTGAAACTTATGGTCATTCAGTACAGGACTATCATATGCACTCATACACCTATATAGACACTCCCACACCGCTACTTATCCATAGAGTTACTCACACATATACTCAGTCATGCAAGTAATCAATCACACTACCATTTACTCACCTATACAATTATACACGCACAAGCTCAATTACTCATACAAATACTAGCAAATTCTTATGGTCTTATACAATCAATTATACAAGCATAGACTCATCCATACAGCCAATCACACTATCACACACTCTCAGTTATAGTTATTTCTGTACTCCATCATACATATATACTGCTGTTCACATATGTACTAAATGACACATGTACTAATGAAATATATATTCACTCACTAACACAACCATACATACACTCACCCACCCATACAGTCCATCACAGATTCACTCTTAAAACCATGCACCCACTGAATCGCCCACTCACACATCTATGCACAGAGTCACACACACTCCACCCACACAAACACTCAGGCACCCATACAGATACTTAGACAACCAATCAATAACCCATATAGACACTGATGTAGCTGTTCACAAACCCATGCAGCTGCTTACACACCAACAGACAGATACAGACATTCACACAGTTTAGTCACTAGTCTGCATTTTCATAGATTTAATCACTCACTTATAGAATCAGTCACACATCTACTAAATCATCCATTCACACACTTATACACCCACTCTTTCTTCCATAGGCCTTTCACTATAAATATATAAAACATATTTAAACTTTACAGAAACACACAGTCACTGGATGATGTCATCAGTGATGTCATCAGTGATGTCATTTGAGATGTCATCAGTGATGTCATCAGTGATGTCACTGACCATGTCATGAGTGATGTAATATGTGACGTGATCAGCAGTGCATTGCAGGGGCGCGAGTTATAGTTAGCTGAACTAACTATAACGGGGGAATTTCTAGGGTTTTATACGAGGGAAATGTCCAGCTAACTATAAGGCCCCTGAAACCTCTGTTTTTTTCAGCGAATATATATATATACACACATATGGGCGTTATAGTTAGTTGGACATTTCACTCGTACAACAATATAGAAATTCCCCCATTATAGTTAGTTCAGCTAACTATAACTTGCGCGCCCGTCATGCACTGCTGATGACGTCACATATTACATCATGACATGGTCAGTGACATCACTCATGACATCACTGATGACATCTCAAATGACATCACAGATGACATCATCCAGTGAATGTGTGTTTTTCTGAAAATTAAATATGTTTTATATATGTATATCTCAAGGTCGATGGAACAATAAATGGGTATATAAGTGTCTAAATGGATGATTTTGTTTTGTAAAATTGATTGTATAACTGACTGATTAAGTGTATCTTAGTGAATACATGGGTTAGTGAGTAATGTTTAAATATGTAAATATCTGTATCAGTCTCTCACTTTGTGCATACGTGGCTGCATGGGTTGGTGAGTAGCTATATGAGTTTCTATATGGGTTATTAGTTGGTTTTTTGAGTATCAATATGAGTGTCTGAGTGTCTGTATGGTTCGGTGGGTGTGTTACTTAGTGCATAGATGCATGAATGAGTGACTCAGTGTTTGTATGTGTTGAAGACAGCATGTGTGCAGGACTGTATAGGTAGATGATAGTGTGTATGGGTGTGTTAGTGAGTGAATGACTGTCTCGATAGTGTCTTTATGAGTAACTATATATTTTTTAAACTAGTATATGTGAGTATTGGTGTATATAAGTGAGTATATTTGAGAGTGAAAGATTGGAACAGTTCCTGTATAAATAAGTATGTGTTTCTATAAGTGATTGTTTAAGAGAGTAAGTATGTGTATGTTTCTGTAGAAGTAAGTGTAGTGGTGTGTGTATAACGGTATATGCAAGTAAATGGATGTTTCATTCTTTATTAGCATGAGTGACTATGTGTGTGAGTAACTCTAGGAATGAATGGCGGTGTGTAACAGGATGTATAGGTGTATGAGTACAAATGATGAGTGATTACATGTATGAGTGACTATATAGGACTGTTGGTGAATGAGTGACTGTGTATGTAGATCTTGGAATTACTGAATAGGTTGTTGTAACTGGTATTGGTATGTCAATTTTTTGGAAAATTTTAGTTTCCATTTTTGAATGTGTGTATCAAAGGTTATATTAGGGTGAGAGGAGGTCTGCCACTCTATCACAAGGATGATGTCATCAGTGATGTCATCAGTGATGTCACTTGAGATGTCATGAGTGATGTCACTGACCATGTTATGAGTGATGTAATATGTGACGTCATCAGCAGTGTATTGCGGGCGCGCGAGTTATAGTTAGCTGAACTAACTATAACGGGGAATTTCAATGGTTTTGTACGAGTGAAATGTCCAGCTAACTATAACACCCCTGAAACCTATGGTTTTTTCAGTGAATTTCTAAGATTTTTTAAATGCTAATTCCTAACTATAAGGTGCCTGAAACCTATGGTTTTTTTCAGTGAATTTCAAAGGTTTTTTAAATGCTAATTTCTAACTTTAACGTAACTGAAACCTATGGTTTTTTAAGTGAATTTTAAAGCTTTTTTAAAGGCTAGTTTCTAACTATGCCTACAGAGGTAGGACATGTGAAGAAAGAAGAAAAAACAAACAGAAAGAAGAAAAAGAAATGCAGAAAGAAGCAACAGAAGTCCTCAAAGATGAAGAAAAGTGAAGGAAGAAGGAAGATGTGCCAAAAGAACAAACAGAGGAGCAGAAAGAGGCCTTTTTTGCAAAATCATCCTGTACCCTCAACTTTTACAGATGGGTACTGGTGGTAACTGACTCTGACTAACCAGTCCTAGAGCCAGTGCTGAGCTAAAAGACACTTAGAATACAGTTAAAACACCTACATACACTAGGGAACACTATGCGTTGGGGTACCCCTGTTATTAGCATGACCTCCTCTGTAAGCCACTAATATATAATAGGGCAGGGGGACTAAAACTACCTCTTAAAACGCACCACAGAGCCCATTTGCACACTGGTGAAGGGGGGGAAGCTTAGCTGACGTGTGCAAACACGCTCTGTGACCGTTTTAATTTGGAGGATAAAGTCCCCTTGAATCCTGAGTGTCCCTTGGGTACAACTAGCCCATCAGGTATCTCTAGTTAGCACCACAGAGCTGCCTTGCAGAAAAAATGGGCACGGCTGGGACCACCTCTCTGCAACGCAGCGCAGTAGCACTTACTGGAAGCAGCTGGTGGACTAGTTGGCCCCCATGGGCCCTCAGTATTGAACGGGAATGATTTTCCCAACTTAAAACGCACCATAGGGCGTGTTTGCACACGTCACCTCAGGCCTCGTCCCCTCGCTTCACCATTGTGTAAATGCGCCCTGTGGCCGTTCTAACTTGAGAGATTAAGACCCCTTGAATCTTAAGGGTCCCTAGGGTCAAACTAGCCCACTAGGTACCTCCAGTAAGCGCCACAGAGCTGTGTTCCAGAAAGGTGTAAAAAGGGGCGTGGCCTCTGAACACCTGTCTGCAACGTAGCTCCCTGGCGCATACTGGAGATACCTGTTGGGCTAGTTGGCCCTCAGTGACTCTCAGTATTGAAAGAGAGTTAATCCCTCAACTTAAAACGCGCCACGGGGCGCGTTTGCACAGTGGTGAAGGAAGGGGGCATGGCCTGAGGTGACATGGGTGCAAACACACCCTGTGGCGCGGTTTAAGTTGGGTAATTAATTCCTCCGCAATCCTGAGGGTCCCTGGAGGCCAACTCCAGAGGAGGTCACATTTGGAAGCAGGTTTCAGTGGCGTAGCTAGCGGGTTTTTGGGGGCTGCGGAGGTGAGCAAGTCATGCCTGTCAACTACCACTACCCCCGCCCCTGAGAACAAGTAGTCTGTAGGCTGCCAGACCCCCCCCCCCCCCCCCCCGCCTCCGGAACAAGTTGTCCATGGGCTGCTACCTCCCGCTCTTACCTGCACCAGGCGACAAACTTAGGGTCCGCCCCGGGTGCCAGTAGGTCTAGCTATGCCACTGGTAGCCTTAATGACTGACTCAGTAATAACTCAGTAATAACATTCATTAAGGTCTCGGAACATGATGAAATATGTATTAGACAAATTTACTGTTAATGTTTTTCAGTTGATTTTATATGCATATTTGCTGATCATTCTGAAAATCTGACTGTATTTTACAATTCAGGCAGGTCTAGTATCATTTTGGCCACTCCAAACCCTTGCAAGTGTAATTGTTCTCCTTATCAAAAGAAGGCTTTATACCCACCAATTCATCCCTTGCCTGAGTTCCATCCACAGAAGGTATACCATATAAGAGTAATATGATTAGACCATTAAGTTTTATAGCTAAACCAAAGTTACATAAATTGAATATTTGGATGTGATGAGACAGAGCGTATTCTTTCAAAATCATGCAAAACTATTGATTTTTTATACTTTATCTTGATAGATCATTTATTTAAAACATTTATACCAAAATGTGTTATACATTATTGAAATAACATTTTGAGCATCATGTATTTGTCTGATGCAAATGTAGTTGAATAGAAATGTAATCTTACTTGTCTTACTTATTGTCAAGAGTGCAGTTTAGAAAAGCAAATGTCAGCATGATTAAAAGTCCTCATTTCATTGCAGTTTGTTACACAAAGATAAACCAAACTCTATTAGCTTTTTAAAAACTTCTTAAAGCGCCTATATGTGCTCCTAACTTTCTCTCCAAGAAAGGGTCCGCGCACAGGATAGTAAAATAACTGCTTTAATTCATCTACAGTGTTGGAAACTCAAATGCGGATTCATCTGGCTAGAGCTTGATTACAGCTGGTTTACATTTTTATATATATATATAGAAATTCCAAATTCGTCTTCAGCACATACCCACACAAACATGAACTAACTCTGCAGAAGTGCAGGACCATGCTTAATGACACGCTATGGAAGACGCAACAGCTCTTAAAATTGAGCGCTTAGGTATTTGAGCGCTAACGTATATGTGCGCTTAGGTATATGAGGACTGTGAGGTTTATTTAGATGAACGGCCTGCAATGGACAAAAGACTCTTGACAAAGTGCAAGCAAGAGGTGGGCAGCAGCATTATACATAAGGGTCCCAGTTTTCCTTTTTTACTGATTTTTTCGGATAAATACAGAGAGAAAGTCATCTATTTTCCAGTCTGTATTTATTTTTTAATATGGAAAAATACGAAAAATAGGCCTTCTTTTGGAAGATTCCTACTACTGTTAATTATGGATGACAGGTCAGTAGCTGTGCAGATTGACAGGCAGAGGGGGTTAATAAAGAAAAAGAAGTCCTAGTGAAGTTTAAATACCTGCAGATATACAGTAGTTTAAGCTATTATACAATGCTAATGTTTCATATGATTTCAGGATAAATACAGATAAATAGAGCAAAAAATAAATATTGAGAAATACAGATGAAATGCCAAGAAAACTGGGAGTTCTAATTGTGTACTAATTGAAGACAGCTTGAGAGGAAGAAGGGAACCCAAAGATACAAGGTGTTATAATAATCCAGGGGATGCAAAAATGACAACCTCAGGCACGTTAAAAGGGCAGAGGGACTCAACATGAGGAACTGCTTTCTAACAATCCAGACAGAAGCATGTATAAGTAACCTTGCTGATTTGATGGACAGGGCATAGTCCCTAATTGGATAGAACTTGTTGATGGTCTCAAATGTGATATTTAGCTCACCCAGTCTAAAATACCTGCACTGGGAAGGGAGACAGACTCCTCAGTGGAGGTGAAGAAAAGGTTATTGATTTTGCTCAATTCCATCAATAAAACAACCCAAAAACCAATGACAGTGCTTCTCAGATGGAGAGATGGTGGAAGTGCAGCTTCCAGAAGGCAAACAATTGATGACCAGCAATACTTTATATAGCGTAATAATTTGAGGTGGTGGCCTGTTGACACAGTGCTGTAGAGTTTGAGGGGTGCAATATTAAGTTCCTTGAATGAAGTGATATAATCAAGACAACAGTTGTGTTCAATGAGCTTCTCAGTGTACATGGAGGTGGTTACATTTTCTGTGTACCACGTGGTTCGGGTTGAGTATGAAGAGCTCTATGATGTTTTATAGGAGCTATAGCCTTCAAGACCTTGATGGTCCCTGAATCAAAAGGGAGATTACCAGCTACTTTAGAGATATCAGGAGAGATTGCGAAAAGTATAGTGTAATAGAAGTGGTCACTGAGGTCTCTCAGGGGATGCTAAAGTTCTCAAGAGAAGTGAAAAGTTTGGTAAACCATGTAGCTGGCGACATGTGTGGCCACTGCTTAATCATTGAACTATACCAGTAGAAGCATGAGATGGTAGTACGTTTGTGATAATCACCTGGTCCTGAGAATCTGCCCCTATTTTGCACTACTCTAACAGTATTAGCTTGGAACCTCACAGGGCAAGAAAGGAATACACATATTCAATGATTGTGTGGGAAAGATAGTATGGCTGTAGGACTGGTGATACACAGGAAATATCAGAAGGGCAAACGCTATGAACCTACTTCCATCTCATAATTTGGTGATGAATTTAATAGTGGAGTCTATGGCATACAAAGCATCTGGGTAAGCAATACTGAACTCCCATCTGAGGGATTATAGAGATGGGGAAGGTATCAGAATGTTGGGTTGGAAGTATTGTTAATCCATTATACAAAAGGGAGAATAACATCATCACCAAACAAAAGGTGAATTCCAATACTGGTTCTAAGACATGTTAAAACACTTATTTGCTTTTCGCATGCCGGAAAACATTCCTGATAAAGAAAATGGGCAGATCAAATGTGTTGGAAATTTTATTAAGAAAATAATTATGTGTGTAAGAATTGGGGTTGAAGCAGGGCTGGTTTGAACCCAGGACATATATTGGAATTATTAAGAAGAAGTTAGAAATGTTCATCATTGTATGACTCACCCATTCCCAATGTTTCAGCAAGAGTACCCCTGGTTTTCATTTATGTATTTGAATATCCTTACCAAATAATCCTTTAAGCTAGTTTGGTGTGCTGAAGGTGGAGCGTATTTGTTCTAGTGGTTTACAATGCTAATGTTACGGAATTCCTGATTATCGCCATTACTGTGGTTATTTAAGTTTCCTGCATTTTTAATGCGTACGTATTTATACAATTTTCTCTTGTGAGTGTTAGTTGTTAGTTGTAACTCACATTCATAAGTACTGAATTCCTTTTTTTTATTAAACTTTATTTATATATTTGCATCTAGTACACATTTTACAAGATATAAAAAGTACATCACAGCAACACGGAATCCTCAAACATTGTTAGGCAAACAGATATTCTGGCAATAATAGACAGCAATGCAGACACACCATACATATGCAAACTGGGTAATAAGGTTGCATTTAACATTGCGGCAAGACCTTATCCTGTTATGGCACAGTGGAAAACAAACTGGTGTAAGTACAGGAGATTAGCTCCCCCCTTCTTGACATCTGCCGTATATGTCACTACTGTTCACTCTGGCATAGTGGCGCAGCGGGGGCGTGCAACTAGAGGCCCAATGCGCTAGTGAAGCTAAGCTAGGTCCAAATTGGAGGTGTTGTAGTGTCAATGAGGCCTGTGAGGCCAGGCTCATGAGTTGCAGGGGTCGGTGGCGCGTTGTGTGCAGTTGCCAATGTGACAAACGCAGCCCAGATATCTTTGGGTCTGGATGCTGTAGGCATTAATTCCCAATATGCCGTCAGCATTTCCTGGCAGTAAGAGATATCCTGTATACACCTGTTTACTGTGGGTGTGCCTTGTCCCCAGTGTATTGCAATGTGTCGCTTGGCAAGGAGGAGCATCATGGCCGTCAGGCGACCCATGCCTGAAGGCGCCTTCACCACGTGACACAGCAAAGCTGTGAGGGGAGTGCGGTGAAATTGAAATCCTGTCATTACTTGGATAATAAATACTTTATACCAGAATTGCAGAATAGGCTGGTATGTCCATGCTAAATGGAGGAAGGAAGCCTGCATAGTGGCGAATCTCCAACACGTGTCATCTGGTCTCAATCCCATTTTGTGTAGTTGTATGGGCGTATGGTACAGCCTCTGTATGCACTTGAAATGGATGAGCCTAAGCTCATAGTTGGGTGAAAGACGGCATAGTTGGGTGCAGCAATATGCCCATTGTTTCTCTGACGGGGGTGGGGGTTAGATCTCTGCTCCATAGTTCCAACAACAAGGGTGTTGTGACCGGCGAAGTGCGCTGTGTCGCGTTGTATAAGCGTGTAATGAATTTCTTTGGTGACGGCTGGGTTAAAATGTTTTCAAGCGTGTCTAGTGGCGCCGGTGCAGACAGAAAGGTGGAGTGAATTTGGCTACAATTAGCTCCTTATTGGTAGTATAAAAACAATTCCAGGAAAGGGGTCTGAGCACCTGTAGGGCTGTACGGATTGTCCAGGAATTTATTGTCTCGATAGAGGTCATTGAACGTGTCTAGTCCCATCTGATGTGCACGTTGAATATGGCTAGTATCCTGGTAACAACCCGTATTACAACAGAACCACTCACACAACGAGATCGCGACCTACTCGACCTCTTACTAACTGCTGGGGTTAAAATTATTCTAAATAAGTGGAAAGACACATCCAAGGCATCGTTTAAAGGATGGCTCAACTGGGTAACATACCTTAGGGGTGCGGATGCGATGTTCCTACGAGACTCACCGTGGAGACAGCCCAACAGAGGGATGTGGGCATCTATGGACAAGTACCTAGGCCCGTATGAACCTCCATGAAGAAGGCGAGATCACCACCTGCCTCCTACCTTTTCCGAATAAAAGCGAGCAAGTTCTGTCTCTCTCTCTCTCTCTCTCTGCTCCTGATCCCTTGCCGCCGCTCAGGCCCTTTTTCCTCCTTCATACCTGTGACCCCTTACTAGAATAGAGGGGTAGGGCAGCCTATAAAGAAACAGAGGGAAGCGGAAGGTATCAGACTGTATACTTTATAGACATTGTGCATGTTCTATGTTTCCTCATGTCTACTTGTTTAGTTTTGTGTGTTTCCGTTTTGTTTTTATATGACACAAATCTCAATAAAATCTTATTGAAATTTAAAAAAAAAGAATATAGCTAGTATCCTGCATGACCAGGATGCAGGAGTGGTGGGCGAGCTGTATTGATGGAGCATATAATAAGGCCAGCTTTGCGCAGGGCTGGAGACCCTCCCACGCCCAGTGCAGTGTCTCCACTGTGTTAATTTCTTCCCTCAGTCTTTTGTATGCAGAGTAAAGTGCTGCTGGTAATGGGACGGGTGAGGCAATGTCTTTTTCTAAACTCCTTTCCTTTAACTTTGAAGTGCTCTGAAATTGTGTTGTGTCTGTAATTCGCAGGAAGTTTGTACCCAAATGCATCCCTTTGTTAGCTATGGCGACACTTGTGCATACATGTGTGTAATTTGCATATTTTGCATGTTTTACCCTTTCTCTCAAGAGAAATATATCTCGTACTTTATACACCCCTAGTTTGTACACTAAGTAATGCATGCGAACAGGATTTTGTTCTGTGTTATGTGAGCAGTGAAAGGAATCTTGATTGATAATGTTGTAGAGATGTAATTAAAGGATGGTAAAGAAAGCTGTGAGATACATTTATGCACCTGGACCGATTATGGATTGTTAGAGTTGTTTTAATTTTTCAAAAAAAGAATTTGATATTATATAATAATGGAATGATGTATATTGTGTGAGCATTAAGTGCCATTTCTGGGAGATGATTTGACTGACTGTAAGTTTGATATGATTTACCGTACAATTCTTCACTATGAAGTACCTGCATTGTTTACCCGAACAAATATGGCAGTGGTTGGGATATATAGTACTGGTTTCATGTTACATATGTGGAATGGAAAGGTTGGGAAGAGGAACAAATAAATGAGGGTTGCGTGGCACATTTAAATCTTATATTAGTTACAGGCACCCTATAAATGATATAAGAGTTTGCCTTCGCTATGAGTAATTTGTAAAACTAGTGCCCCTACATTGACTTGGTAAACTGGTGCCAATGTGACATGGTGTTTAAGTCCTTGATTTAGCTGTGAAGCTGAACACGAGTTAGTAGTGATTTGCTACCCGCATGTTAGGGTAGTCACAGGAGTTATATGTATGATGGAAATCCTGATGATTCGAATACATGCCATTTTCTCAACTTTTTCTTATTGGTATATCTTCTGTTTAGGGTCTTACTAAACCTGGTGTGGTAGCAAACATTATTAATAACATCCTCTGTTGCAAACTATGCCTATTCAACATCCGGAGGGGATAATGCTCATACATTCTGTTTTTAAAGAAGATATTTTAATGTCGCTTGGTGCAAAAGACGTTAAATACTGATGCCAAATCTGTTTTCAACTTGAGATGTGCAAGAGAGGGACACCTCTCTTTGTATATATATTGCATTGCCATACATGTGGTTACTACACCTTATTTCAATAAGGTTTTCGCTTCAGGAAGCTCATAGGGTATTTTACGCCCTCAAGAAAAAAACACATTTTGGCCTCACGGTAATACATTCCATAGGCCAATTAGTGCTACAGATGACATTTTAATAAACACAGATTATGGTTTTTATTAAACTAAAGAGATTATAGTTGAAAATATATGCATGCAGCCAATTTCCATGTTTGCATTAACGAGGCTGCGTTTCTCACAATATTATTGAAATAAATCATGTGATATAGATGAGGGGCACAATAACACCACAAGGGGTGAAGGGACCTCCGTCATTAGATAATTTATAATTCCTGTAGCCCGGCTTACCTGGCCCCCTACATAATGCCTATAATTGTGAGCATTTTTGTTTAACACATGTAGGACAGTCGGGATTTTTGTATTTGTAAACTACCTAGCATAAGTGATGCCGAGTCTCGGGACTGTCATTTTCTTTTACTTTTGTCTTAGCGCTTATTTCAGGTGGAATCATTGTACTGCATCTCTTTGTGTACTGCACCCTTACTAAGGTGGTGGAACATCCACGCGTGAATGGGATTTTCGTTATGAGCCGGGGACATTTCCTCGCCAGGTATCACGGAATGTTGGGCTGGTTCAAATGAAAGGGGAGTGAGTGTGTGTGGCTATCAGACCTGGAAGTGCGAGATACGAGGAGCGGTTCCATCAAGTTTCCTAATGCGCGAAGTAAACGGGCATTAGTAAATGCATTAGGTGTCGCCGATGTGAATAATAATTAATATGTTTTTTGTTGTAAATTATAGCTTGCTGAGTAGTTGAACAATATAGATTACAGAAAGTCTGTTAAAGTGTAATGACTTGTTTATGTACAAAAATGCCATATATTGTGCTGCTACTAGTGGTATAGTGCGGACAAGTAATAGCAACATTTGAAAAATGAAAGGAAAGACGTAACTAACTGAATAAATTGTTGTAATAGCAATATTATGCGTTTAGAGGAGTTCTAACAACTGCACCTGCTGCACCATTCAGATCATTCCTCTAGTGCCTGCAAGATAACTGCATTGTGACTGCCTGTTATGAAGTAAAATGTAGCAATAATTGTTGTTTAGAGGAGTTATGACAACTTTGACCCGGTGCCACTGCACCTGCTGCACCATTCAAATCATGACACTATTGCCTGTAGAGTAAAGTAACTGCACTTGTGACTGCCTGTTTAGTAATAACATATTGCAATATTTAGTGTTTAGAGGGGTTTCTAGAGGTTTGGACCCAGTTGTCGCAGCATCTACTGCCCCATTGATATCATGTCCCTAGTGCCTGCAAGGTAACTGCACTTGTAACTGCTTGTTTAGTAGGTAAATATCGCAATATTTGGTGTTTAGAGGAGTTCTGGCAGCCTTTGGCCCCGGTAACACTGCACCAGCAGCAACATTGATATCATGGTCCTGGTGCCAGCTAGATAACTTTGATTGTGGCTGCCTGTTTAGGAGTAAAAGTTAGCAATATTCTGCATTTGGTGAGGTGACTGGAGCTGTTGGTCCTGGTGCCACTTCACCTGTTGCACTATTGAAATCATGACCGTAGAGCTTGCTAGACAACTGCACTTATGACTGCCGGTTTAGTTGAAAAATTTAGAAAATTTAGATGTTTAGGAGTTCTGACAACTTTTGGGCCTGGTGCTACTGCACCTGCTGCACCATTCACATTATGACCCTGTTGTCTGCAAGGTAACTTCAGTTTTGGCTGCCTGTTTAGTAGTAAAATATAGCATTGCTCTTGTATATTAACTTTGTTTTTAACGTGTAATGTTTATTACAGCATTTAGAATTTGACCATAATGACCAAATAGATTTAGTTGAAAAAATCATTCCAAAAATACATATTAAGTGCAAATAACGGTACTGAGATATACATTGGAAATGCCACAAAAGTTTTAAGGCTAAAGCATCTGCTTTACACAACTAAGTAATAAAAAACATACATTCCAGCATACTGTTAGAAGCTGTCCACCTTTTCCGTGGCAAAATATCTTATTTTGACAGGGAATGGGGCCTAAACAGTGTTAACAGCTTTAGTAGCAGTTTCGTAAATGCCTGCAGCAAGGGGAGATTAACACAAAAAAAGGTCCACACAAAAGCAAATGAACACAACAATTTGCAATGGGAACTGATTAGAGCCCGCTTCCAAGATATATTAAATAGAAGAGAGTTCAAAAGCACAGTGCAAGCACAAATCTATCTCAGGCTGAGAGGAATTCAATAAATCTTCAGTAGAGCCAACCTTTCTGTCAGTGTGGCACTGAGTTGAAAGGAGGCCTGTGGTGTTGCAGATCTGCAGGTGATCCATCAGGACCCTTCTTTAGTGGCATTAACGTAAACCCATACACTAATATATATTCACCAAGATGGCAGCGGGTGGGACAAAGGAGTGGCGAGAGAGAGCGAAAGCTTTAGAAGCAGAGTACCTCAACATGGTATCTGGTAAAGTCTTACTCAAACTTAGTTGAGGCCTGCACTGGGAAAAACGATTCTTGAGCAGGGCAGTGTTCTGATCACCAGTAGTTACCATTCAGAGGAAAGTCTTTCAGTTCCTCTTGGGCATACAGCGAGACATAAACTCGCTTCTCACTGGGTTGTTTTCACCATTTCATGCAAAGTTTATGCTTATGCAGTTACACAAGTTCTCTCCTAGAGCGAGGATTTACATTGTCTGAATAGCATATGATTAAAATACATATTTTGGCTCAGGCATAATATAAAACCAAGGTTTACATCTGTCTAACCGAGCTGCAGGGCTAAAAGGCTTTTCAGCTTGTGCACGCTGGCTAGGAGTGAATAGAAACATGCTGTTCCAAAATGGCTGAAAGGATATTCATCGTTCCATTGTCCCTGTGATGTTTAAAAATGAAAAGATTTTCAGGAGGATCAGAAACCTGAAGAGATTAATGTTAAAATTACTCAAGTGAAATGAATATCTGTATAGCTGGATAAGTAATCTAAAGGAATTGATGGCACCAGAAGCTTTTATTTCATTCAAATGTAGTGCGTGGGCCCACAGAATTTGTGTACAGATTTTTATGTTCTTAAATAGATGGAATGCTATCCAACCAAACAATTGTCATTCATTTTGTGGGTTGTCTCTATCCACCCTTTCTTTTGGCAACAGAATGAAGTTCCTGTTATTGCCATTACTTGCCCATTATTTAGGATACCCCTGGTAATCAGTTCCCTCTGGAGCACTGTGATATCGAAAGAATAAGCACTCAAGTCAATATGCTTTGTCAATGCAAGTTTGTATACAGAATATTGAACATGGAATATTGTAGTATGCTAATATCACATCAAAAATATCAGGGACAACAATATCAGCAGGTCAGTGTAAGGAGGGAAGCATACATTACTATTCTTAACTACACATCTGTGTTGCTTAATATATATTCAAAGTAATCATGTGTAGTTAGATATAGAAAATGTACACACACACACATACGCATACACGCACACATGCATACACACACACATATTTATTCACCGAGAAAACCAAAGGCTATATGAACGTTAGACTCAGATTTCACATATAAAAACTGTTCTAAATTGGGGTTTCGGTTGGCAGAGTATGCACCCTGTTCAAACAGGAACCCCAATCCTAGTCAGGGTAAGTGTAGTACAAACTAAAAGGTTACCTGTGCTCATCCTCTGGTAGCTTGGCACAGAGCAGTCAGACTAAACTAAAGAGGCAATGTTTAAAGTATTTGTGCACACACACAGTAACACAGTGAAAACACCTCAAAAGTACTCCACAGCAGTTTAAAAAAAGAGCAAATATGTATCTGAGTAAAACAAGACCAAAACGACACAAATCCAAAATACACACGTCAAGATATGAATTCTGCAAGATAAAATTAAACTGTAGTGGTTAGAAATCAATAGCTCCAACTGGGGCTATATGGCTGCGCTTGACCGGGGCATATACAAAAGTTCCGCGATGAAGCGTGGACTGGTTACAGGAGTTATGCAGACTCGTTGACAGTACCTTGGATGCGTCAATGTTTGGGATTGATGTGTTGAAAAGCAGTGGTGAAGTGTTGCTGTCGCAGGTGACGCATTGGTTCTGGAGTTGGGCACAGTCATTGATGCATTGATGTCAAGAACACTGTGCGTCAATTCCAAGGCATGATGCGGAACCGCTGGGCTGAAAGCAATGCATCGGTTAGTAGTCATGCCTGGTCGGAAATGTGTCACAATTAGGGACGAGGTGTCGCAGACAAAGGTGATGCGCTGTCTGGGACTCACAGAGTAGCGATGATTTTAAGGCGCTGTGTTGGCAAAGTCAGGGTTGCGTGGTAAGTCGCACACTCGGAGAGTGGTGTCCATAGATTTGGTACAGGCAGAGGCAATGCATTGATTTTGCAGGAAAGGTGCCGGTTCCAAATGGCGCTTCAGCATCAATGTGTTGGTTTCTTGATTTGCAGCACCAAACACTCACTTTCAAGGGACCAAGTTAGGATTTGGCACCACTTCGCAGTGCAGGATTTACAGCAGAGGAGCCCAGGTAATGGTAGCAAGATGCAGGTGGGTGAAGTCAATGATATCCCTGAGACATCATTAAGAGGAGGCAAGCCCTTGGAGAAGCTTTAGAGATGCAGGATGTGGAGAGTTAAATACAGTTCTCTCACTCTCAGACAAGAAGCAGCAGGCAGCGGGCAGAAGGCCGACACAACAAAGCAAGTAGCAAAGGGGCAGTCCCTCCTGGCAGCACAACAGCTCTTTTTCCTGGCAAAATGTACTCAGTTTAAGAAGTGTTCTGAGTATATTGTGTCAGAGCTCTAGTACTTATACCCATTTTGATCCTCTGAAGAAGAGAGACATCAAAGAAATGTTTTGATAGTGCACAAGACCCTGCCCTTCCTTGCCCGGGCTCCAGACACACTACAGGGGGGTATGAACTCTTTGTGTGGGGACAGGCACAGCCCTATTCAGGTGCTAGTGTAAGCTCTTCACTCTCACTCAGGGAGACCCATCAGCCGGATGATGGGCCATCAGGGTATGCAGCTCACCTCTTCTCCCTTTGTGTGTGACTGTCTAGAGGGAATGCAAAAAGCCCAGATGCTACCAATCCCAGATGTGTATTCAAGGGACAGGCAGAGGCACAGAATGGTTAAAGTAAGAAAATGCCAACTTTCTAAATGTAAAAACAAGATTAGTGAGGATGCACTCCTTCCCTTATATTTTTTAGTGTTCTTTAGTGAAATTCGTATATATTGCGTGCAAACAGATACTGCGAAAATGTCCCAAAATCGCAGCTCCATACAGAAGTAGTCCAAAGCACCACGTAACTTATGCACCAGTCTGTCGCACTGCTGAATAAAGGAGTTTTTCCTTTCAATAGTCCGCTACATACTGTGTTTACCAGTCTTTATCAAAAGTATACAAATACTTATCCAAATACTTATTGCTCAATTCATCACGTTGAAAAATCACTGCGGAGACAGCGTTCTACTTCTGTGATTCTTTATTCCATGATTTCAAATGAATACTACATGCCCATCCAGGCCTTCTATAGCATCACCTCTAAATGAATAATTCATCACAGTAAGCTCGTGTATGTGAATTCCACCTAATGCATTTCGAGCCCTATGGCTCTTCGTCAGGGGTCACTGAAACAGAACAGGAGAAACAGCTCAACCCACTGTTAAATGTCTATTCTCTCTAAACTAAATCCACTTCAATAATGTAGCACAAAACCTTAAAGCTCCACTCACATGGACCCTCATTCTGTCATTACTGCTGTGTATAAGAAAAAGATGTTGGGCGTCGTTGCCAAGACTCGAACCCGGTTCCCCAGCTTCGATGTCGAACGCTCTAGCTGTAAGGCTACATCCTCTTCCCTTGGGGGCCTCGGGGACCGAAACCACTGGGCTGGACTCAATAATCCCTAACACCAGCATCTTAGAGACTTCCTCCTTGATGCTGGCCCTCACTCTACCAAATAACCTGTAAGTTTTGTGCTTAACGGGCAGGCTAGCCCCAATGTTCATGTCATAGTGCGCCAATGGGTGACTCCTGGGGAGAGTGAGACTAGAGATGCAAACTGTCCAAGCAACTGATAGCAGTCTCTCTACAGCTCTCTAGTCAACGTAGGGGAGAGGCTCACACCCTCTGCTGACCCATCCTGTTTCTAAGAAGATATTAGGCAGGGAGAAATTCACTCTCCTCTTCCACCCCATCATCTATGAAAAAAAGAATGGCCAACTCAGACGTCTTGAACTGTGGCTTGAGGAGGTTCATGTGCAGGACCCTCAAAGGTTTCCTAGAAGTCTGTAAGTCCACCAGGTGGGTGACGTCACTCATGCCCTCCTTTAACTCAAATAGGCCTAAACAACAGTCTTGCAGAGCATGAGGCTCTATGGGGCCATTACCCACACCATTTCACCAGACAGAAACTTAACCAGAGTGGTATTCTGGTCATACAAGCAAAGCATGTCCTCCTGGATAGCTTCCAGATTCTCCAGTGCAAGTTTCCTGAAGTGGGCTGTCTGGTCACGCATGTAACTGAATACATCCTGGGGTGGCTTCCTAGGAGCTTGCTCCAAGTCATCCTTTACCAAGCTGAGAGGTCATCTCACAGAAGCATATTTAAGTTGAAAAGGGCTTAAGTCAACATCCTTCTGTGGTGCCTCCTTGTAGGCAAATAAAAGAGATGGTAGGAGGACGTCCCACTTACACCTCATGCATTCAGGTAGACCGATAATCATGCCTTTGAGGGTATGGTTGAATCTCTCAACCAACCCATTAGTTTGGGGGTGGTATGGAGTGGAGAACTTGTAGGTTAACCTACACTGCTTCCACATGGCCTTCATGTAAAAGGACATGAAGATGGTACAAAGGTCAGATACCACCTCCATGGGGAAACCCACATGGGTAAAGATCCCCATCAGTTCCCTGGCCATGGCAGGTGAAGTCACTGTCCATAGCTTCCAGGTATCCAGTGGCATGGTCCAACAAGATCAGGATGAACCTGTTGCCCATGGCTGTCTTGGGATACAGAGGCCTCACAATGAAAATGCCCACCCTCTTGTAAGGGGTGCTCACATTAGGGAACGTTTACAGGGGGGCTTTGCATTTCCCCCCTGTCTTGCCACTCACTTGGCATGTAGGGCAGGACATGTCGAACTTATCGGAGGCCTTTCTCATTTGAGACTTCAAATGCTTTGGTGTCAATGCAATGATTTCTTGGGTTGCAGCACCAAACACTGACTTCCAAGGGACCAAGACTGGATTTGCACCACTTGGCAGACCAGGACTTACAGCAGAGCATCCCAGGTGCTAGTTGCAAAATACAGGTGAAGTCTTTTATATCCCTGAGACTTTAGTTAGAGGAGGCAAGCCCAAACGAACTCTTTGAGAACCTTTAAAGATGCAGGATGTAAAGATTCAAGTCTAGTCCTCTTACCCTCAGGCAAGAAGCAGCAGGAAGCAGGCCAACACAGCAAAGCAAGCAGGAAAGTGGCAGTCACTCTGACAGCACAAAAGCTCTTCTTTCTTGTAGAATGAAAGTGTGCTGAGTATATGGTGTCAGAGGTGCAGTACGTTTACCCATTTTAGCCTTTGAAGTAGGATAACCTCAAAGAAAGGTCTTGGTGGTGCACAGGACCCTGTCCTTCCTTGCCATGGCTCCAGACACAAAACAGGGGGGTATAAAACTCTTTGTGTAGGGACAGGCACAGGCCTATTGAGGCACAAGTGTCATCTCCTCCTTCTCATTCTAGTTCAGGGAGACCCGTCAGCCAATGATGGGCGATCAGAATATTAAGGGCACACCTCAGCTCCTCTTGTGTGTGACTGTCTAGAGGGAATGCACAAAGCCCAGCTGTCACCCAGCCCAGATGTGTATTCTAGGTACAGGCAGAAGCAAAGAATGGTCAAAGTAAGAAAATGGCAACTTTCTAAAAGTGGCATTTTCAGACCTTCTAATTAAAAACTAAAGGACATATGCTCAAGGAAGTTGCGGAGTGAGGTATTAGCTGTCATGGCTTAATGCCTCACTCCACCACTTCAGAAACACAAGGCTGCACCATATTTATGACGATCTGGTGCAGCCTTGCATTTCCCCCTGCGCTGGCTCTACACTTAGCACTGTGGCGCCAATGCAGTACTCTTGCACCATAGTGCAAGGGTGTCTGCGTGCAGGGGAAAGATTGCTTATATACAGGAAGGTCGCCGTTCCTGTACATAAACAATCTTTAAATTCTATGTTGTCACTTCTATGTGTGCTGCTTAATGCAGCACACATGGAAGTCCCAAAATTGTTAAAAAAAAATAAAAAGATTGTCCATGTACAGGAAGGGGGACCTTCCTGTACATAAACAATCTAAGGCATTTTGCTTTTATAATGTGTGCTGCACAAGGCAGCACACATGGAAAAAGTAAAAGGCAAATATAATGCATTTCTCCTTGTTTCGCCAACTTAAGACCAGGTTTTCACATTGTAAGTGTCTGTGAGTGGTTGTGTATGTGAGTGGTTGTATGGATCTGTGAGTGGGTGTGTGAGTGGTAATGTGGGTGTGTGTATGGATGTGTGAGTGGTTATATGGGTGTGTGATTGGGCATGTTAGTGGTTGTGTGGGTGTGTGAGTAGTTCTGGGGAGGAAATCATCAGTGATATAATTTGAGATGCCATCAGCGATGTCACTGACCATGCCATGAGTGATGTTATATGTGAGGTTTGAAGCAGTGCATTGCTGGGGCATACATTATAGTTTGCTCAGTTAACTATAATTGCTGAATTTATATGGTTTTGTATGTATGAAATTTGAGCCTAAAAATAACATCCCTGTTACATTTGTTTTTTTAGTGAATTTCTACGTTTTTTTAAATTCTGTTTTCTAACTATAACATCCCTGTAACCTTGAGTTTTTTCAGTGAATTTCTACATTTCTTTTAAATTCTGTTTTTTAACTATAATGTCCCTGTAATGGGTATGTGAGTGGCTGTATGGGTCTGTGGGTGTGTGTGTGAGTAGGTCTGTGAGGAGGAATGTGAGTGTTTCTATGTGTCTATGAGTAGATGTGTGAGTACCTGCGTAGGTGTGTGAGTGGATATGTGAGTGTGAGTCAGTTTGTGAGTGTCTGTGGGGGTCTGTGAGTGGGTGTGTGAGTTGGTCTGTGAGTGGGTGTGTTAATGTCTGAGCGGGTCTGTGAGTATCTGAGTGGGTGGTGTGAGTGCCTGGGTGGATCTTTTAGTGGGTGTGTGAGTATATGTTTGGGTCTGTGAGTGGGTGTGTGAGTGTATGAGTGGGTGTGTGAGTGGGTGTGTGATTGTATGAGTAGGTATGTGAGTGAATTTGTGAGAGTCAGAGTGGATCTGTGAATAGGTGTGTAAGTGCTTGTGTGGGTGTGTGAGTGACATGTGTGAGTGTCTTAGTGGGTCTGTCAGTGGTTGGGTGAGTCACTTAGTAGGTGTGTGAGTGCCTCTGTTGGTCTGTGAGTGAGTGTACAAGTGCCTCCCTGTGCAGGTCTGTAAGTGGGTTAGTGGGAATTTTTTTACATTTATTTAATTGTGGCATGTTGAGCCCTACGATAAATCTGTGAATTGCCGCACATTGAAATAAACATTATTAGGCAATTTCTTGAACTTCATGGGTCCCTCTGCAACCCCTCTAACACACGCATAGGGTCAGGGTACCTCTACCCTGACCCCTTCAATCAATATGCACTCATATTTTGTGGCCCCAGGACCGTGTCCCGATACATAAAATGGCAGCTGCACATTCCAGTCAGGTTGTGGCCAGACAATCGCGGTATTGCTGTTGGCACAAGGATTCGCGTAGCACCGCAAAGGATCTGCTAAAAAGTTGTGTCCCAGGTAATCCAAAATTATTTTTCCTTCAATAACTCCAAAACTACTGTGTGAATTTACATCAAATCACAAAAAGGGTTCTTTCTGGAGCAAGAGCTAGATTTCTGCCAAATTTGGTGTAGTTCCATTCAGTGGTTCGTTCTGTTGTCATTTAAAAATTCCTTAGCAAAATGGCATGGGGAAAATGCATTTTGGGACTCCCCCCTTTTCTCAGCCCCCATTAGACAAATCAACCAAAAACTTCAAGACAGCAGCAGAAGTAGGTGTCAAACTAGTTTTGAAAATTTCATGAAGATTTGTCAAACAGCAGTAAAGCTATTGGCAAAACACAAAAATGCTTTATCTATGGGAATTAGGTTGGATATATATATATATATATATATATCATATATATATATAATATATATATATATATTCACTGAAAAACAATAGGTTTCAGGGACGTTATAGTTAGCTGGACTTTTCACTCGTACAAAACCATTGAAATTCCCCCGTTATAGTTAGTTCAGGTAACTATAACTCGCGCTCCCGCAATGCACTGCTGAGGACGTCACATATTACATCACTCATGATATGGTCAGTGACATCACTCATGACATCACTGATGACTTCTCAAATGACATCACTGATGACATCATCCTTGTGATAGAGTGGCAGACCTCCTCTCCCCCTAATATAACCTTTGATACACACATTCAAAAATGGAAACTAAAATTTTCAAAACAATGGACATACCAATACCAGTTACAACAACCTATTCAGTAATTCTAAGATCCACATACACATCCACTCATTCACCAACAGTCCTATACAGTCACTCATACATGTACTCACTCATCATATGTACTCATACACCTGTACATCCTGTTACACAACAGCAAAAACAATGAACGATTTAAAAACCGGAACTAGCAAGTGTGATGAGTTCATCACACGGACACCCTGAGAACTTTAACCCGCTACCCCAAGTCGACAAATCAGGACTTTCTAAACCCCGATCTTGATACTTTTTGACAATATTTTCATTATAAATGTAGGTAGAGAATAGAACAAATTGCTAACGCTAATGCTCTTCTTTGACAAACTCGATTTCCTGACGTTATGCTGACGGAGAGGACGGTGACCCTGCTGGACAGCTGTTATCCTGAATCTTTGAGAGACTGAATTGTGGCCTAACTTTGCTGAATAAAGATTTTTCCCTGACCTGACTGACTTAGAGGACGACTTTTAGCCAGAATAGGTAAATATGATGCTCTGAAATGCTCATGATGATTTCTAACTATTCTTGCAATATTTCTTAGATAAAGAATATTTGATTAATTGGCAAATGTGTTGTGTCGATTATTTGAAGAAGAGAATTAAGATAAAGAAGTAGTGTGTAGATAGATGAATTTAATCACTAAAATCATAGATAACAACTAAATGATTCATCTCCTTATGAGAGGAATATCTTAGGGTTGAAGTCAATATATTTAGGGTAAGGTAAAGGTATTCCTTTCATGTCAGCGTTTGGAAGCTTATTTCCCTAGGAAAGCAGATCAACGGAGTGTAAGTATTGGTGTTCTGGGCCCCACCAATGGATGTATATGAGTGAATTTGCTGTTGAGGATTTTGGTCTGTGACAAAAGGGGAATTTGATGTTCCACGCTGCAACAGTTTTTCTGGTAGCAGTCTGTTGGTTTTTATTGTTTGGTTTGGTGGATTGCTTGTAAATAGCTTAGTGATTATTGGTTATTGATATTGGCTTATATACTAACACTCTATGTTGAGTCGTGTTGAGTTTTATGTTGTTTGCACGGCTTCTGGGATGTAGTAGAGCAGAGGTAAGCGCTGTTCTCGGGAAAGACAGAATTGTTGTTATCCTGTAAGTAAACAGGAGAAACGTGTGACGATTGAAGTTGCACGACGCATTGTCTGGGTTCGATTCGGTGACAGACTGTTCGCTGTTCACGGGAAAGACAGGATTCTGTGTGAATGTACTACTTTTTCTTGTGTGTAAGTGCGTGAATGTAAAGGCATTCGGGTTAATTGTGAAACTCTAGTTTTATTTCTCAGGAGCATTGGGTCTCCAATAGGCCTGGGCTTAAATTCCGTTCCGCTCGCGGAAATTGCGCTAATTTGACATTTTCGCGTTCCGCGGAGAGCACGAAAATGACAAAATTTCCGCAATCCGCATTTTACCGGAAATTTTTTGCTTGCTCGCGCTTTAAAATAATACATTCTCGCGTGCGCGCGATCGCCTTACCCGAATCCCCCGCGTTCGCCGACAAGTTTTCCCGATCCGGTCGCGTTCTCCACGAGATGTTGGATTGTTGGTAGCCATTCGCGCTGTCTCGTGCCCGCAGTAACGTCATTCGTCGCGTGATCATATCTTTCTTCTCGTGATCATGCACCGCGAGACAAGTGAAAACAAGATGGCCGCGTCCATGAGCAACCGCATGGGTAAGTTGGCGAGGCGCGACCACGCAGAAAATACCGCGAACGGGCGGGAAAAAAACTTCCGCATCTTCGCGATATTTCCGCGTGTTTGCGGAGATTTTTAACATTTTCGCGATAATTTGCAAAAGTGAATTTTGCAAATTACGCCCACCCCTAGTCTCCAACTATGTGTCTTAATTCTGGAGAAACGGTTAGCTAATGCTTGTCAGAAGGGTGAAGTAGAGGGATGTGCTACTTTATCAACGAAAGTAACAATTCCGTAGTAGGGCAGAGGTAAGCGCTGCTCTCGGGAAAGACGGAATTCTCGTGAGAAAAGGTCTATTGCTATTCTTTCGTTAGCGAAGCGGACAATGGTGGCGTTTTTATGTTGTTACTAACAGAATTGTAGAAATTGAAACAAAAACTTACTGAGCGGATTTTGTGAAGGAGGGGTAGACAGGAGCAGGAGCTGCCGCAGGGGCTGCTGACGTCAGAACGACCGCGCTGGGATTGGACAGTCGGTCAGAAACGTAAAATGCTTCGGATTGGTGCGTTAGTGTGCGCCGCGCTAGTAGTGGAGAAATACAGGGTGACATAAACGCTCCCTGTTGGTGCGTTAGTGAGAGTCGCGCTGGGATTGGAGGATTGTAAAAGTGACATAAACACTCCGGATTGGTGCGTTAGTGTGAGTCGTGTTACGATTGGACAGAAAAGCGGTACAGTTGTAAAAGAGACTATTGAGACACGAAAGAAGGGAAAATGTATTACGATCCACCAGAAAAGGAGAAAAAGTCATGGTTTGGTAAAATTAAGAAGTGGTTTAAGAAGGACAAACCGATTGTAACTAGGGAAGCCCCTGCATTCTTCATGGTTGCGAAATATGGATATCACACTTGTATTTGGTTAGATAATTGGGTCAAGTATACCGAGAAGGACGGAGTGTTGGCTTTTACGGAACATTGTTCATTTAATCTGGATGTTTTGAGAATTTTGAGAGAGAAAATGATGAATCTAGAACCAAGACCTAGACCAACTCAATTTGAGGCTTTGACGGAGTGGGAAGACGAGATGCATGACTGAGAAAGACAGAGAAATGGTAGAGGATATAGGTACCTGTTTGGCAAATCATACGGACATGGGACGCATGATGATCGAATGAGGAGGTGGCGGAATGCGAGTATGACTGAGGGTTTGTTTCCCATAAGAACTGCAGGAGAGAATGAAGGAAGAAAGTGTGTAGAAAAAAGGCATAATGTGGAATCGAGAGGGTATGGAATGAATGAATGAGAGGATGATGTACTTGATGATATGTTCTATAAGAATCCACCTCCATATCGACCAGAACCAGAAATATTAACCCCAAGTGCCCCAATGAAAGAGACAGTACGAATCATAAAATCGGAACCAGAGTTCCAAGATTCGGGAAGAAACAATTCCATTAGAGAGGTAGAAAAGAAGTCTGGAGGAAAATTAGATGGAGAAAATTCAGCAGAACTAGCAAAAACTACCCTAGAATTAACCGAGAAAATAAGAGAATTGACTAAGAATCTAGATGCGGTAACCGTTCCAGTAAAGATAGGTCCAGTAATGCCTATTTTTGATAAGCAGAAAGATAGCGAACATTGATTGACAGTCCATGGAGACAGACTATGAGTATGATTGAACCGAATTTTTCAAATAACCCGTTTTTAGGTCAAAACTGTGCAGAAAAGCATATGACGATAATAGAGACAATGTCAGAGACTCAAGGAAATGTAGAAAAGCCAGTAGGACCATCAACAGAGGAGTTGAGTGAATGGTTGAGAAGCTTGCAAAAGAAAGACAAAGAATCCCAGTCAATAGATGTAGCCAAATTACGAATGGTACTGGAAGAATTAATAGTAGGAACTATCCCGACAGAGAAGTTAAAAACTTACCAAGATGAGGAGTTGGTTTTTTTGTGCAAAAGCGTAACATGGAGAGCAAAAAGTCTTCATGAAAGATTAGAAGAAGTGGCAAATGAAATGGGTATTGATATTGAAAAGGTAAAAGCCCTACAGAAACCCTATTGAGTAGATTTCACCGAAAAAGACATTGAAAACATGAATACGACAGGACGAATAGGTCAGATTAAAGAGATAATTATTTTGTTGAGAAAATGGGGAGATGTGGACAAATGGAAAAGCAGATGGTATCGTAAACTAGATGAAATTTCAGACAAAACGTTTTCAGCTTACCCTGTGAGAGAAAAAGAGAAGGTTGTGACAGAATGCCCTATGAGAGAGATTCCAGGATATGTACATGTCCCATGGACTAGACAGGATATTTTGTCATTTACGAATGACTTCCCTCGACTGCGTGAAAAACCCGTCGAGTGGTATAGACAGGTGGACAGATTTGTGAAATTATCCAAAGTATTGTGGATCGATCTGAATAGCTTGTTTGAAATAATAGTACCAGCAGATCTAAGGACAGAATGTAAAATAGTAATAGATCGGCCGACACAGGAATACCCAAGGGATCCAAAAACAGGAGCTCCAGACCCCGAGGTAATGAAGAAATATCAACAGGTTATGGCATTTTGAAAAACAAGGTACCCCTAAAGAGACAGATTGGGTAAAAATTGACAAAACACCGCAGGAAAGCAAAGAATCAGTACATGCCTATTATGAGAGGTTAATTTTAGACTTTAAACAATTCAGTGGAGACGAAAATATAAGTGACAAGGATTTGAGTAATTTCATATACAGATTTGGATATGGTCTTCGTCTAGAAATTAGTGAAATGATAAACCAGCATACGGTAGATTGGCAAAATAAGAAAATAGACGAAGTATTGAGAGATGCTAAATATTTCAGTGATGAAATTGAAGCAAAACAGCAAAAAAGAAGGCTATGTGGGCACAGGTAAAAGTAGCAGAAAGACAGGAAGCACAATTAGCAGAACAAGCTGGGTCGAAACAAAAATGTAATCCTGGTAAAAATAAAGGGAATATTGAGGAAGCTAAAAAGAAATTTCCGTGTCATAATTGCGGTAGGATAGGGCATTGGAAATCCGGGTGTAAATTTCCTCCAAGTACTAACGATGAAAATCCATCATTAAATCCACAGGTGCAGAATGAGGTGAGTGGTCAGCAGCAACGACAACAGCAGGGTGTAACACAACAGAATCAGGTGCCAAAACCACCTTTTCCACAGACCAAAACTTGCCAGAAGTATAGTAAGGAGAATGGATTCCACAACGAAGAACAGGTAAATAAGCCCCAACGCGCTAGCGCTGCTTCGCAGTATTGGCTGCAACACGATGAAAGCGATTCAGAAGAGGGTTATTGACGGTGCCGAAGGGAGGAAGAAGAGTGCGTACTTGGCGCAACTCTAGAAGTAGACCAGACATGCCCATTTGTAGATGGAAAAGTTAATAATGAAAATATTACTTTCCTAGTTGATACTGGTGCTACTCGATCAACTGTTAGATCAGCTGATGTCAAGAATCTTCCTCTCTCGGATAAAACGATCCAAGTGGTTGGTGTATCCAACAGACAGATTAAAACTTACCTTACAGAACCAGTGAAAGTTAGTATAGGGAAATTTTCTGAAATGCACCGATTCGTAGTGTGCGATACCAGTCCTGTGAACTTGTTAGGTAGAGATTTATTGTGCAAAATGAATTGCACCATATTTTGTACTCCAGATGGAATAGCCTTTGAAACACCAGATGATTATGTGCTGTATAAAATGACAATGGAAAACTGAGAGAAAGAGGTTACAGCAACCTATGCTGTATTTAATCCTGATGAATTACCAAAAGAATTAAAACAATCAGTAAAAGCAGAAGTTTGGGACTTCACAGGAGAAGACGTAGGATTGATGAGAAATGTAGATCCAGTAAAAATAACTGTAAAAGAAGGAGTATGTTATCCAAATGTCCCACAATATAAATTGACAGCTGAAATAATCGAAGGAATTACTCCTGTGATTGAGAAAATTATAAAACAAGGAATTTTGAGAGAAATAATGAGTAGCCCATGTAATTTACCAATAATGGGACTGAAAAAGCCTAGTGGGAAGTTCAGGATAGTGCAAGATCTGAGAAAGATAAACAAAATTGTTGTACCATGTTGTCCCACTGTACCGAATCCATCTGTGATTTTATATCAGATCCCTCATGACGCAGAATGGTATACAGTGATTGATCTGTGCCATGCTTTCTTTTCCATCCCATTGCATCATGACAGTCAGCACATTTTTGCATTTTGTTTCAGTGAGCGTATTTTGGCGTGGTGCCGAATTCCACAGGGGTATACAGAAAGCCCCTCAATATTTAATCAGCTATTGAAAAAGTCTTTGGAAAGTCTAGAAATGCCTGAAAATGCAGTACTAGTACAATATATCGATGACCTGCTTGTGGCATCGAAAACTCGTGAAGCTTGTGAGGTTGACACAGTAGCTTTGCTGAATCATTTGGCAGATGGAGGACTAAAAGTGTCACCATCGAAATTACAGTTTTGTAAGAAAGAAGTCCAATATTTGGGACACAGCATTGAGAAAGGACACAGCAAAATAACCATAGACAGAATCAGGATCATAAAAAGAATGAGTCCACCAATGACCCAAAGAGAAGTGAGAATGTTTCTGGGAATGGTTGGATATTGTCATCAGTGGATAGGCAATTTTTCATTGATTGCAAAACCTTTGGTACGATTGACAAGAAGTGATGTGAGAGATCCAATTGATTTGAACAAAGAGGAATTGGCAGCATTCAAGAGATTGAGAGAAGGATTGTGTGAAGCGCCTGCATTAGGGATGCCTGACTATGACAAGGAGTTTGAGTTGTATTGCGGTGAGAGAAATGGATTTGCACTCTCTGTTCTAGTACAGAAGCATGGAAAACTATTTTTCATCCATGTTGGACCCAGTAGCTGTAGCCCTTCCTGGGTGTTTGAAAGCAGTAGCTGCTACATGTTGAAGTTTGGAACAGAGTGAGGGAATTGTGATGGGATATCCTGTGAAAGTGTTTGTACCTCATGATGTGGCGATTCTTTTAACAAGGAGTCGTACTCATTATATGACGCACAGCTGACTGACTAAGTATGAAAAGGTCATTTTGGGTGCAACAAATGGGAGTCTTGTGAGATGTGTGAATGTGAATCCTTCAACATTGTTGCCTGATGTAGAGCATGTGGAGGTAAGAGATGAAGCAGATCATGATTGTTTGGATGTACTTGATTTCTGTACAAAACCAAGACCTGACATAAAAGATGAACCTTTGCCAGAAAGTGATTATGTCATGTTTGTTGATGGATCTTGTTTGAGAACAGAGGATGGAGTTCTGGGTGCAGCATATGCGGTATGTACAGTTGCAGCAGTGATGGAAGCATCCTATTTGAAAGGAGTAAGGTCGGCCCAAGTAGCTGAACTTGTTGCCCTGAACAGAGCATGTAAGATTGGGAAAAGTGTGAGAGTGACTGTGATAACTGATAGCCAGTATGGCTATGGGGTGGTCCATGATTTTGGCCAAATTTGGCTGCAAAGAGGTTTCCTAACCTCAAGTGGAACTCCCATTAAGAATGCTGAAGTGGTTGGAAAGTTGCTTGAGGCAATACAGCTGCCTAGGCAATTGGCTGTGGTAAAATGTGCTGCTCATAGTCACAGGGGCGATTACATTGCCACTGGAAACAAATTTGCTAATGATATGGCACAATATTGTGCACGAAATCAGAATTCAATCAATCGGGCAAAGGAAAGGGAATTGATTTCTTGTTTCCCAATGTTTACTAACACGGTGGGAACATGGGAAGAGGTAAGACACTTGCAGGAAGAAGCAGGAGAGGAAGAAGTAAAACAGTGGGTTAAAGCAGGATGTACACCAAGAGAAAAAGATCATGTGTGGGTCTATCGAGATGGAAGACCAGTTATGCCTGATAGCATGATGTCTGCCATGGCACGGATGTATCATGGACAGGGACATATAGGGAGAGACGCAATGATTAGGTCTTTTAAGCAAACTTGGTATAATGCCAAGTTCAGGCTTGTAGCAGAAAGTATTTGTCAAAGATGTCTAATTTGTCAGCAATACAATCCAGGAAGAAAGGCAGTAGTGAGTCTAGGAACAATAGATCGAGAGGGAGGGCCTTTTACCAGAATGCAAGTGGATTTCATTGAGATGCCTCCTTGTAACAGGTTGAGGTATGTTTTGGTGATGGTATGCCTATTCTCAAGGTGGGTAGAGGTGTTCCCAACAAGAAGAAATGATGGAATGACAGTGGCGAAATTACTGTTGAGGGAATTTATACCTAGATTTGGGTTCCCAGTAACAATTGAATCAGACAGAGGAGAACATTTTCATAATGAGATTATAAAACTGATTTGTGAAGCATTGAATGTACGACAAAAACTGCATTGTGCCTACCGACCAGAGGCTTCTGGTGTAGTAGAACAAATGAATGATAATATCAAAAACAGAGTAGGGAAAGTGTGTTTAGCCACAGGTATGAAATGGCCCGATGTTTTGTCTCTAGTACTCATGACTATTAGATCAATTCCAGACAGAACTACTGGTTTGAGTCCGCATGAGATCCTCATAGGACGTGCCATGCGACATGTGTTTATACCAGTCAACAAGCTGATGACAATAACTGATGACATGGTGTTGGAATACTGTAAAAGCCGGGCTGACGCAGTTCATTCTGTGTTTCGTCAGGTTGGAGCGGATGCCACCACTATTGAAAAGAAGCCAGCCCATGATCTAAGCCCAGGGGACTGGGTAAGGATAAAAGTAAACAGAAGAAGAAACTGTTTGGTTCCCAGGTGGGGAAAACCAAGGCAAGTCATCTTGACCACAACAACAGCTGTGAAGTGTGCTGGATTGAAGAACTGGTTCCATGCAAGTCATACTTTGAGAATTCCAAATCCAGTTGACTGTAAAGAAAAGGAGTACTTTGATGAATCAGAATCCAGTACTGAGTCGGATGATGGAGAGCCAAAATACAAAGAAAGGGAAAACCCTGAAAGGGTGGAGACAGAGCCAAGTTTAACTTTGGTCCCCAGAAGTAATTCCCTGAGGAGAAGGTTACAGATTTCTGATGCCAGTTCAGACTCAGAGACAGAACAAAGAGCACACTCTTCCAAGAAAGAAGAAGGGAAGAACAAAGAAAAGGACAGTGGAGAGACAATAAAAAAAATTCATGAGAAGGAAGTGCCAGATGAAAGATTGAGAGAAATTCCACCTGAAATAACACCTTTAGATAAACAGGTGACAGATACAGAGAGAGAGGGAAAGATTATTGCGGAAGACCCCTGAGGAGGTGTAGGGAACTCCAACATCCAGTTAGAAGCAGGGAAAAGTAGTCAGCAGGAAGATTGGGTGTCGGAGATTCGAGGAGGGACAGAAGTATGGAAAACAAAAGAAGTGATGGAAAAATAAATCGTTGAAGGTGAAAAGCAAGTTGAAACAGAGTCTGAGGAAAGCAAAGATGAAATACCAGAAGACCGAGTTCTGAGAGAGAGCTTGGAGAACTGAAAAGAATGATAACGAGAGTAAATTGAAAAGAGCGACAAAAGACGAGGTGTGGCCAAACAAAATAAAGAGACTGAGATATCGACTGACACGTGTAAATTCGCCAAGAGCTGAACAGGTGAATGAAGTGACGAGTGAGGAGAAATCGAAAGGAGAAGAACAAACAGTAGTCATAGAAAGCAAAAGAACAAGGAAACCTAACCAGAAGTATAAATCACCGGAATGGACATATGTGGCCCTGCCTGAAGTGAAAGAAGAGGCGTATAGCCAAGGAGATCCAGGGGTGGTTGTACCGAAAGCGGTTGAGGAAGACGAAGAATCGGAAATCCTGAGAGTTACCTTGTCCGATATTGGAGAAGAAGCGGATGTTCAGGACAACCTGTGTGTGTTGAAAACGAAGGGAAGGTGAAAGATGATGAGATGCCAAACTGAATGAGACAAGAAATTACTGATGAAAAGACAATAAAACACTGAAAGACAAAAACTGGTAGAACCACGTAGGTGCTTAGAAGCCTTGGGTTAGAAACTAGTTGTGTAGTAGAAGAGGCTAAGTCAAAAGACACGGCTCATTTTAGAAAAGATGGCAAACATAGAAAGTAGCAAAAGTAGATGTACCTTCCTTAGAAGATGGTGCAAAATGTGTTGTTGTTGTACAGGATTATTAATGCTTCTTTGGAGTATTCTCGCTCTACTAATTTCATTTAAAGTCACTGTAGATACATTAGAAGGACATAGTGATAATTTAACTAATATAGGGAAAGTTCAAAAGGTAGTTCCAACTAGAATAGATAAAAACTATTTACATAAAGATAGGTCAATAACAGATTTGTCTAACAATGTGTTGTTGTATGAATATGTGAAAACAATGGACGTAAGGGATTGCTACGTTTGTATGCAATTACCTGCATCTGTATCTGAAGGAGTGACTTATCATCACCTTCCAGTAACATATGGAATAACATGTAGTGTGATAGCTAGTTCATTTTATCAAACAGGTAAATTAGAGTATTATTTTTCAGATGTAGATACTATATTTTCACAAGTACCAGCAATTAACAAACTAGGGGGCATATCAACAACAACCGGCGATAATTATCTCTAAGCGCACTTAGCGCTAGGATAATTATCGCCGGCTAGCGTGAATTTTTATCGCTGAGATAGCGTGCTATTAGCAACGCTTATCTCAATAGCGATAAAAATTCTCACGCTAACAGACTAACGTGAGATTATCGCTGGAAACCCAGCGATAATCTCACGTTACCTTGTTGATAGGGACAGGCAAACTTAGCCATGATATCCTCCTTCCATAGGATATCATGGCTAAGTCAGAAAAATACCAGATGTAAAAAAGCAGCGTTAACCGCGGTTAGCGCTGCTTTTTTTGTCTCTAACAGGGTTAGCGACACTCTTGATAATAGGAGAAATGTCGCTTAGCGACATTTCTCCTATTATTTTACTCTGGAACGCCCCCTTTGCATCTCATTAGAGATGCAAAGGGAAGCGTAGAGTAAAAGGGTGCTAACATGCAAATTTGCATGTTAGCACCCTGTTGTTGATAGGGCGCTAGTTTTATCTCTCCTTTTTTGGCTTTTAAAGCCAAAAAAGCAGAGATAAAGCCCTTGTTGATATGCCCCTAAACAAGGTAAAACCTGCAAAGGTATTAGGTGAATTTTTCTTAGTGACTAAAGAACTAACATTAGAATATATATTTAGAAATAACTTGACTTGCAGTTTAAAGAGAAGAGAAGAAGAGAAGACATTTTTAGATATGGTTGAAGAAAGAAGATTGAAAATGCAAAGAAAGGTTTCAGAAGGGGAAGTGGAGAAAACAGTCTGGGATGTAGAAATGGAGAAACACTTGAAAGGAGAAACGTGTCCAACTATGGTTTTAGATTGGCCCCAGAAAGGGAAATTGTGTATAAGAAGGAATCAGACGGCGTATGACAATTATTTTCTAGGAAATAGTGAGTGCCATGATACATACCGAATCATGGGAGGATGGGGATTTAAAGGTGGAAGAGATCCAGTCTTTCCAGGACTGTATTTCATTTGTGGGAACAGGGAATATTATCGTTTGCCAGACCATTGGTATGGCACATGTTATGTTGGCCTGGTTTTTCCCCAAAATTTTCATATGGATAGAGGAGAAGATGGTGTACATAGCTTAGGTAGTTATTTAGCACGTAGTAAGAGAGAATCTTGGACTGAAATTGTGGGTGACATTTTTGGGGCACTGATACCCGCAGTGGGAATATCTCTGAATGCAAACAAATTACAAAAATTTCAACAGTAGTGGATCGCTTGTCAACAAGCACCGCTGGAGGATTCTTATTGGTGAATACTGAAATGGATGCCATGCGTGCTATGGTAATGCAAAATCGACTTGCCCTTGATATTTTATTAGCAAAAGAGGGTGGAGTCTGTGGAATGCTGAAAGTTCACCATTGTTGTACTTACATTCCTGACGAAAGTAGAGATTTGAACATTTATATTAAGAATATTACAGAATTGCATGACGAAATTGTACCACTGGAGGTTAAAGGTGTTTGGGAGAATATTGGTAAGAAAATATCAGCTATTAAAGACTTTGTAGTAAAATTAGGTAGTGCATTTATAGGTAAGATATTATTTCCATTAACATGTGTGATTTCCTTAGTATTAATAATTAGACTAGGTTGTATTAGTTGTAGAAAGAATAAAAATCAGAAAAGAATAAAAAGAGAAAACTTAAGGAGAAGGGATAAGAAACAAGAAAGAGAATTTGAAGAAATAGAACTAGAAGAGATCAAGGATAGCATGTATAAAACAGGAAAAAGAGAAGAAATAGGGGAAACTGAAATATGAATGGAACAAGAAATCAATGTAAAAATTCCATAAAGGGATACAACATTTTTGGTTAGTGTGGTGATATAATCACCAAAGGGGGGATTGCTGGAGCGGGTAGTACAACATTTTGTATATCCCCCCCTTCTGCATGTTTATATTAATCTGAATAATTAACTAATAATAATCTTATTAATCGGTTTGCAGTGAAATACTTATCAATCATACTAACAAAAGAATTATACGTGGGAATTGCACTTTGCATGGCTATATTAATTGTAAAAATTAACTTGTGTACGCATACTAATAGTAGGAAAGTAGAATATTGCATGGTATATGTTGCTTTGGTGATGTATTTGCGATTTGTGCTTTATTAAGTGAGTATAAACCGCTCTGAGAGTTGCTTGCTGCTAGATAAATACACACACATATGGGTATTAGCAAAGGGATAACATTTGATTAGCCATTTCTGTTTAATTACGTTTTTGTGTTTCTTTTGCTTAAGTTGACCATTTCAGCCTAGACAAGATGGCTGAACGAGATTTTGAACGTGACTACCCTGACAACACGAGGTTCTGGGTGAAGTGCGCAGGCGTCACCACCAGCAGCAGTGGCCTGGGCCTGACCCCAGGAGAACATGTACTCTTTAAGATCTCTCCGGGAACGTAGCCAGCAGCAAAAACTATGAACGATTTAAAAACCGGAACCAGCAAGTGTGATAAGTTCATCACACGGACACCCTGAGAACTTTACCCCGCGATCCCAAGTCGACCAATCAGGACTTTCTAAACCCCGATCTAGATACTTTTTCACATTATTTTCATTATAAAAGTAGGTAGGGAATTGAACAAATTGCTAAGGCTAATGCTCTTCTTTGATGAACTCGATTTCCTGACATTATGCTGACGGAGAGGACGGTGACACTGCTGGACAGCTGTTATCCTGAATCTTTGAGAGACGGAATTGCGGCCTAACTTTGCTGAATAAAGATTTTTCCCTGACCTGACTGACTTAGAGGACGACTTTTAGCCAGAATAGGTAAATATGATGCTCTGAAATGCTGATGATGATTTCTAACGATTCTTGCAATATTTCTTAGATAAAGAATATTTGATTAATTGACAAATGTGTTGTGTCGATTATTTGAAGAAGAGAATTAAGATTAAGCTTATTTCCCTAGGAAAGCAGATCAACGGAGTGTAAGTATTGGTGTTATGGGCCCCACCTATGAATGTATATGAGTGAATTTGCTGTTGAGGATTTTGGTCTGTGACGAAAGGGAAATTTGATGTTCCACGCTGCAACACTGCCACTGCCCTCCATTTAGCATGATGTACCAGTCCACTCCTCCTGCCCACCATTGCCCAATTCTATGGCCCATCATTGACCTCCTGCTTAGCCTCTGTGCTTAGCTTGCTGCCCCTATTCTCCTTCCCCCTGCCCTCCGATGTCTTTGTGCATGCCCCTGCTCCATCCTTTTTGCCGCCATGTTCCATGGACCTGCCACTCCTATCTACTCTGAGTGTTCTGTTGAGCTGCCACTCCCCTCCCACCTGCCTAGCATTTTCAGATGACTGTAACCTGTCCCTGCCACCTCCACCCTGCCTGTCCACCTGCCATGCCCCTATCCCCTTCCTCTTGTCCTCCATGGTCCATTTTACTGCCACACCCTTCAGCCCTCCCTGGTCTGTTGTGCTGCAACTGCTCCTCCTGCCTGCCCCAAGTGGTCTGTTGTGAGGCCCCTTCCCCTGAACTCTCTTATCTGTGCCCAGGTCCTGACCCTCCCTTCTATCCTCCATGGTCCTTTGTGCATGCCCCTGCACCCTCCTTCTTGCCCATCATAGCCATTGTGCTGCCACTAACCCTCCCACTTGCCATGCATGGACTTCTGTGCTGCCATGGCCCCTCCCACGTTCCCTGTGTGGTCAGCTAGCTGCCCCTGACCCCCTCCCACCTTCCCTCCATGGTCTGTGTGTATGCCATCATAGTCTCATTGTTGCTCTCCATGGTGTGTCTTGTTTCTAGTGCCCATCCTGCCTGACCTCCATGGTCATCTTGCTGCTCCCCTTGCCCCCAGCCCTCTGTTTCCATGTGCAGACCCCTATTCCCTCCCTCCTGGCTTGTCTGTTCCATTGTAATGCCCCTGATCCGTCCCTCCTGCCCTTTATGGTCTGTTATGCTGCAGCTTTCTCTCCTGTCTGTCCATTATGGTCAGCTAGCTACCATTGCCTCTTTCCCCTCTGTTCTCTGTTGTCCATGTGCATGGTCCTGTCCCCTCCCTATTACTTTCTATGGATTGTTGTGTTGCACTCCCGTCCCGCATGCCCTGTGTGGTGTATTGTGCTGCTACAAACCCTGATGCCTGCCCTGTAGGGTCAGTTTGGTGCACCTCTCCATGTCCCTCCTGTCCCCTGTTATCCGAGTCCATGTCCCTACCCCAATTCCTCCTGCCTACCATGATCCAATGTACCATAGTTGCGAACATTTTGAACTTGGTAAGAGGGAAATTTTGAAAAAAAACTGGGGTACTGATTTTCCCCTTTGAGTTACATTGAAAAAGAGGAGATTGTAGACAGGAGACATATTAAATAAAGCCCATTTGAGCTTAAAAACATTGGACGTTTCCTGGCTGAAACGGGTCTGTTGGCATGTATGGTTGTACTACCACTGCCTCTTCCTTCTGCCCACAATGGTCTATTATGTTGCCACAGCCTCTCTTGCCCGTCCTGTATTGTTGGTTTGTTGCCCCTGCCCCCCTTTAGCTGCCCTCCATAGTCTTTTGTGCTGCCACTGCCCTTCCTGCCTGCCCAGTGTGGTCAAATAGTTGCCTCTGCACTCTCCTACCTGCCTTCATCTTTCAGATTCCGTGCCCCTGGCCTCTGCCTCTCAACATTATCCCAATGAACAACTAGATTGCTAACATTCTATATTTATTACAAAAGTGTGTAACGCCTGACGTCATCTTGATGTAATCAAAATTGTAATACCTAGAGCATTTCCTTTAGAAATTACATATATGAGAGGGTCTTATTTGCATCAAAATTATGGTTAGTGCTCTAAAAAACTAAAATGAGGACATATTTTCTGAGTTTTCAAATAGCGACAAAGAACTTTTAAATTATTTGTAATCTTTATGTTTTTTTATCCATTTGACCACTTGATTAAATGTTGCACCTAGGGGAGAGGATGTGGTGTTACTTCCAGAGCTGCAGACTTTGCAACTGGGGAACCAGGTTGGAGTTTCTGCTTCAGCTCAACATTCTGTGATTCTGGTCAAATCAATTAATCTCCCCATGTCTACAACCAAAATGTATTTGATCTTGTGTGATGTAACCAATGCTCATGTAAAGCACTCCAATACCTGACAAGTCTGCAATATATAAAACTGCAAATACACAAAAAATAAGTGTTTTGCACACTTCAGTCATTGGGCTACATGTGGGCTACATCTGGGTGATATTTGTGCTGCATTTGGGCTCTTTTGTCTCTGGTGGCCATCTTGGGAGATTTATTTGTTATGAAGTTTCCTAATTCCCTTATTTACTGCAGTCTCCTCATTAGGAAATGCTTTCAGTTTTTTACTTTGATTCCATCAAGAAGGTATTCAGATATGTCACACATTTGCCATAAATTCTGAATGTTAGCACTCTAGTTGCTCATTAGATCGCTGTAGTAAAGCTACTGCTCACCACAGAAGTCTGCTGCTGGTATTAAAAGTGCATGTTTCAGTCTGCATAAACAGAATTTTTTAATGAAATAGAAGAGAATTTGAGAAGTCACTTAAAATGTGCCCTCATTTTTCTTTCTTCAGCACTAATCATAATTTCTATGGCAAAATGAACCCCCTCATTGTGTTCCTTTTTAAGTTAAATGTTTTAAGTGTTACCAGTTTATTCCAATCAAAATGGCTTCAGGTGTGCCATACTTTTGTCATAAGTAAGACAGTAAGCGCTCTAGTTGTTCTTAAGAACACTCTGGGACATTCTTCCATTGGGCTATACTTGGGATGCATCTGGGTGATATTTGGGCTACATTTGGGCTCTTTTGTCTCTGGTGGCCATCTTGGGAGATTTATTTGTTATGAAGTTTCCTAATTTCCTCATTTACTGCAGTCTCCTCAGTAGGAAATACTTTCAGTTTTTTATTTTGGTTCCATCCAGAAGGCATTCAGATGTGTAACACATTTGCCATAAATTCTGAATGTTAGCACTCTAGTTGCTCATTAGATTACTGTAGTAAAGCTACTGCTCACCAGGAAAGTCTGCTGCTTGTATTGAAAGTGCATGTTTTAGTCTGCATGTCAGAATTTTTAATGAAATATAAGAGGATTTGAGAAGTCAAAATGTGCCCTAATTTTTCTTTCTGCAGCACTAATCATAATTTCTATGGCAAAATGAACCCCCTCATTTTGTTCCTTTGTAAATTAAATGTTTTAAGTGTTACCACTTTATTCCAATTAAGATGGCTTCAAGTGTGCCATAGTTTTGTCATAAGTAAGACTGTTAGCGCTCTAATTGTTCGTTAGAACACTCTGGGACATTCTGTCATTGGGCTATACTTGGGCTGCATCTGGGTGGTATTTGGGCTACATTTGGGCTCTTTTGTCTCTGGTGGCCATTTTGGGAGACTTATTTGTTATGAAGTTTCCTAATTTCCTCATTTAGTACAGTCTCCTCATTAGGAAATACTTTCAGTTTTTTACTTTGATTCCATCAAGAAGGCATTCAGATGTGTCACACATTTGCCACAAATTCAGAATGTTAGCACTCTAGTTGCTTATTAGATCACTGTAGTAAAGCTACTGCTCACCAGGGAAGTCTGCTGCTGGTATTGAAAGTGCATGTTTCAGTCTGCATGTCAGAATTTTTTAATGAAATAGAAGAGGATTTGAGAAGTCACTCAAAATGTGCCTTAATTTTTCTTTCTGCAGCACTAATCATACTTTCTATGGAAAAACGAACCCCCTCATTTTGTTCCTTCTTAAATTAAATGTTTTAAGAGTTACCACTTTATTCCAATCAAGATGGCTTCAGGTGTGCAATACGTTTGTCATAAGTAGGACTGTTAGCGCTCTAGTTGTTCTTTAGAACACTCTGGGAAGCTGCAGCAGAACACAAAGGAATCAACTGACAGTCTCTGCCCTTGTTCGATGTACATGTTTTACTGAGAATGTCAGACTTCTTTCTCACATGACTGAGAAAGAGAATGTGACTTTACAGAAAATATGCGCTCAGTTTAGCTTATAGATCACCTTCCAAACCTCTGTGGGAAAAGCATGAGAAAATAGTTTTCTCTCAAACATGATTCATGATATCACAGCAAAAGGCTTTTTCACATGGTAAAATCACCTTAGAACACACCACAATTCCTAAAATGAGTATGGTACCATCAACAAATGATTTATAATGTAACGAAAGTCTTAAAACCTTCTATTAACTGCAATGCTGTTTGATTAGGTGCTATCATGTATATTGGTCCCAAGATGGCTGCCAACACTTCTTGGATGAAGTACTGACAGCCAATCAGATCTCACGATGGGATGTGTGGTTAGGCTCCGCCCAGATATATCTATCTTTTTAACTCTAATTTTCTCCGGAACTACTGAACGGATTTACACCATTTAAGCAAAAGGCACGAGTCTGAACTGAGGACTACCTCTTTGCCAAATTTGGTGTCATTCCGTTCAGCAGTTCGGGCTGTAGCTGCGTCAACAGGTTCTATGGGAAAATGCATGGGGAAAATGTGTTTTGGAACCCCCCTTTTTTCTTGGCCCCCGCTTGACGAATCACCGTGAAATTTCCAGGATAGGAGCGGACCGGAGCTGGTCAAAAGTTTGGAAAATTTTGCGAAGATTCGTCAATCGGCGCCAACGTTATTCCAAATAGACTGTTGCGGATTTCCTATAGACAATAGGTCCTAACTATAACTACCTACTGGCGACTGCCAGTAGGTAATATATATATATATGTTGTTTACACTTAGCTGTCAAACTTTTTTTGTTCTTCATATTGTAGGTATAATCTTAAGGTAGCAAGATATTTCATACCCGATACTGGGGGGACACGCCCTATGCAAGATAGTGAGATAGTGATACCCCTGCTCTTATTGTAGCTTCACATGCATAAACATTTTTGGACATTTCATAAAATGGAGTAGTTGGAGCTGTAGTGCTGATGTCTGCCATCTGTACTAGCAATTTGACATAACCTGCCTTGATTAGAGTACCTGAACAGAGGAGGCTATGTCTGGTTAATAGAGGAGTAGTTTTTATTCTGATATGAGGTGAGTGGATTTTATCTCATCTATACTGCTCCACAAGCATAAATACGCCGACTCTTTGAGTAAAACATATGAAATTAACACTTACCATTGTATCGCTTTCCCGTCGGTCCACGGAGCTCATTTTGTTTATGCTTTCTGGCCATTCGCTGAATAAGTTTCTGAAGTAATGGACTCTGTAACTCAGACTGAAAAAATAAAATCAACACATTTCATTTGAGGAAGTAGAATCAGAGCTAGCCCTATAAAAATCATGTCATTTTGTGCGTTGTATTTTCGAATAACAGTGATGACACATTTTATTAAAAAAGAATAAGAAATTGCTATGATCACTTGTGGAGGGCAAAGAGGCTGTGCACAAATTTGTAATGTGTAATAACAGTACAAGAAAAAATGTTTTCCACCTGTAATTACAACCTCCCTTACTTTCGGTTCCCAATCTGGCCTGGGGATCCAACCATTACAAAGGGTCTGACATTGGGACTAGTTAGTTATATCAATGTTAGTAGTCTTAAAGGTGAAATGAGATAGCTGTTTTCAACTAAGTATTGATGGAAACTTAGCTAACATATCTGGTTCAGAAGTGCACTCCCGGAGAACAGATAGAGGGGTAGACTTGCTTCCAGTTGTTGAATGTGAGAAACATCTGCTTATTATTTGGGGTGGATTGGGGTCTACCACAAGCAATAAAGTAATTATCTTGTTTAAACTGTGAAAGTTTTCAGGAATTTAAAGCTTAGCTCAACTCATTAGCCATGGCACACAGCAGAAAAGCTTAACTTGGAGAAAATATGTAATGTATTCAGAAATGCCAAAAACAGATAAAACTTTAAAAACACAACACAATTAAAAATCCCACTCCAATTTTCATGAAAAATACAGTATAATATACTGATCAGAAAAACACTAAAATGATGAAAATTCAATAAGGACAACCACAGATATGAATTCCTGCATAAACACAATTCATTTAGGTATATGTGTGCTGCAGAATGTAGCACATAAAGAAAAGGAAAAACTAGGAAAAATCCAAATATTTCTCCTAGTTACTCCTCACCTGGGGAGGTATATCTTTTTAGCGCATTCCCAGGTTTACCATCATTGGTACATCTGAGAATGTCTAAAATACCATGGGATCGGGGTGTGGCCAAGTAAGATGGCTTAGCGGACGTGAACCGCTTCAGCTCCAGAACCCCACGGCTGCCTTGGGCTGTTATCGCCACGGAAGGAGGGCAGAACATCCAGGAAGGATGAACAGCGGTGCCCCTAACTAATGGGGTTATCAATACTGGCCCTGAAATTCAAGCGCCTGGTCGGGCGCTGGCTAAGAAGCAAGGGACAGAGAAGTAAGGCCACGCACGATATGGCGTAGCGGAACTCACGGTGTCCGGATCGGCGGTGCAATAATGCAGTTTCGGCTGCGCCCAGGACCCTACCAGGACTGAGCCGTTCCAGCACCGAGGGGGGATGGGCACTGATGCCTTTTGGCTCCCGCTCCCCTGTGGATGCCGCCTGGAGGTTTTCGTGGCTGACCGTGGGAGAGGAGGTGAGGCCTTGGAGTTCTACGGGCGGCTGATGTCGGAGCAGCCGGTGCCTGAGTCCAGTGGCACTGAGGGAGAGCGGGGATCGTGCTGCTAGTGGACGCCTCACCTCCTATGACCTGGAATCAGTTTCCGAAGGCCTGAAGGAATGGCTGAGATTCGGAGGCCTCGCCTGACTCTAAGATGGCGGCAAGCTGGCTGGAAATCCCTGGACCGGTCTTCTAGTGGCTGCTGCAGGATGATGGCGACCAACGGGTGGCGGTAAGACGTGGCGCCTACACAGCTACTATCCTAAATGAAGGGGACTGGTCACGAACTTGGGGGCCACCATTAGTCAGTCGGAAGACGCCTGACCTTAACATGGCCGTCTCTTAACAGCCTCAGTCCAGTCTGCCCGAGCACTAACAGGGCCTGATGATGGTGGAGGACGTGAGTGCCTGGCTTGCCGTATCCCGCCCGGACCCCTACCCCGCCTGCGGTGAGGGTCGCAGCTCCTATGCCGCCCAAGAAAACCACAAACAAGGTTTCCCTCTACTTCTCGGCCACTGATAAAGACTCTCCACTTTTGGGCTCCCCTCCAAAGCAGAACATGGGGCTCACTCAGTAAGAGTTGGTGGCAACTTTGTGAGATTTTAAAGCTGATCTATGCACTAAGATCAAACAGGACTTGCGGTCCTCCATGGATCAGCTTAAGGCGGATCTCACCGAGAAGATGGTGTCCCTCCACCAAGATGTGGATGCGGTGGGCACCAGGGTACTGGAGGTGGAGGAGCGGACGCAGGATCTGGAGACCAGAACCTCCATTTTACAAGACACCCAACGGGAATTAAGGGCACAACTCCAGCAAGCACTACTTAAGGCGGAGGACCTGGAGAACAGATCCCGGCGGGAGAACGTCCACATTCGCAATCTGGAGGAGGGCACGGAGGGACCGGATTTGGAAGCTTTCGTCACAGGCCTCTTCGGAGAAATACTGGCTCCCCACCAACTGAAAATTAAAATCGACCGAGCTCACCGTGTGGGGGCCATGCAATCGGGTGACAGTAGACAACCACGAGACGTCCTGGTCAAGTTACACGCTTTTAAAACAAAGGAGGCCACCTTGAACGCGGAGAGGAAGAAGACCAACATTTCCTTCCAGGACTTCAAATGCTCGATATTTCAGGACCTGGCACCGGCTACTCTCGCTCGTCGGCAGCTGCTGAGACCCATCACCACAAAGTTACGAGATGAGAACATTCGTTATCGTGGGTCGTTTCTCTTTGGTTTGGTCTTTGAATACAAGAATAAACCTCACCACGTGACGGAACTAGCTGGCGGCCTCCGCATTCTGGGCCTGCCACAATTAGAAGAGGAATCTTCGGAGGGCACCTCCAGCAGTCAGGAGCAATGGTGGAAAGGTTCCAGATCCCGGCACACAATCCTGAAGTCTAAATGAAACTCCAGAGACTGATCTCATAGACCTGCCCATCGGCCGCAGACTTGAGTCCTGACAGTCTTCGACCAGAGACGCTCTTTCAGGCACATGCCACTTCGAGAGCGGGAACCCGGTGTTCGACTGGGTCATTCGAGCTGGGGTCCGGAGCAAGGGCTCAATATTCTAAAGACACTGAGGTTGTTATTATCCTCTCTTTCCTGGTTATGGTTGTTACTATGCTTTTTTGATGCATGGCAGCCGGGGGGTGCGGGCCTTGTCCGTACCACCCAGAATTTTCCATGAGTTTTCTGGGAGGTTCTGAGCTGCGGGCCCGTTGGCCGAGCGGCTCACTGTTTTGGGGGATTTTGTGGGGGGTGGGAGGGGGGGATACCCTGGTGGTGGTGTCTGTTTTTTATTTGGTCAAGTCAATGGCGTATGACAGGCGGAGGGCGCAAGGGTGGATGCCGTTGCATCTTCGGGAGGATCTCGCCAGGAGAGGTTTCGCCACAGATCCGCAGTGGTCCTGACTTACATGGGAAGGGGGAGTGGGGCAGTTTACCAATGGTATCTATAGCAACCTCGAATGTTAAGGGGATGAACTCCCCCAAAATCTGGAAATACCTCACTGATCGAAGGTTCGAGGTGGTTGCCTTACAAGAAACTCATCTCAAAAAGTCAGAGGACACTCGGTTGCACCACAAATCATACCTCCTCATATGCAAGTCGTCCTCTAACACAAAGCATAATAGGGTGGCACTACTCTTCCATAGCTCCACCAAATTCCAGCATGAGGCTACTAAAACAGACAGGGAGGGCCGGGTTGTTGTGGTAAAGGGGCGGCTCAGGGGCACATTATGTACCTTCGCTTCCATATATGCTCCCAACTCGGGACAGGCCACCTTTTGTACTAACACTCTTGAGTTGATCACCGGGTTTGTGGAGGGTCCGATAGTTCTCCTGGGGAACTTTAACATAGTCTGGCATGAGAGCCTGGACAGCTCACATACACGACGAAATCCACCTTTCCTAAAGGGACCAAGCACAAAATATCCTCATGGGGCCTGCGTGATGCTTGGCGGGAGTTGCACCCCACCCCTAAAGACTACACATTCTACTCACATGTGCATCAACCATACTCCAGGATTGACTTCATATTTGTTAGTCAGGCCCTGGTGGGTTCTCTTCAGGCGGCACCGATATTGCCGATTTCAATCTCGGACCATAGCATGGTCACTATTAATCTAAATTGGCCGGGACCCGGGACGGGCAAGCCCCGATGGTATTTCCCGACCCCGATCCTATGCGATCCCGTCCTTCGTGAGGAACTACAGACCTCTATACTTGAATTCTTCTCACACAACTCTCCTCAGGCTACCTCCATGCAGAACAATTGGGACGCCTTTAAGGCGGTTACTAGGGGTAAATGTATCCAACTCAACGTGACCCTTAACAAGCGGAGGCAAAAGGAAAGGGTAGATCTCTTACACGAACTGGAGGCAATTGAACAGGCATACAAAGTGACCCCAACCCGAGAGATACAGCGACAGCTTACCGCCGTCCGGGCAAGCTCCACTCGATTTACAACAATAGGGCGGAATACACGCTCTTAAAACTACGACAGATCTCCTATGCTCAAGGGGACAAGGTAGGGTGTCACTTAGCACGGCGTCTCCGAGTGAAGAGGGAACGGGAATTTATAGGGGGCATCCTGGACCGTCGGGGGCAGCTCACCCATACTGACGATCAGAAGGCCAACATTTTTGGCGACTTTTATGGGGAGCTCTACCGGGGTACCAATCCAGATACCGTCCTCCAGCAGCAGTACTTAGATAATGTAGGATCTCCCCCGCAACCACAGATTCCCTCGACACCCCTATCTCCACTGGTGAGGTTAGACTGGCCATAGGGAGACTTAAATTACACGATGCCCCTGGCCCTGATGGCCTAACGGCCCAATTTTGCAAAAACTTTGCAGAGGAGCTCACACCCAATCTCACTGACTTATTCCAGGCGATAGCTGCTGATGCGCGTGTTTCCACCTCTATGGTCGAGGCTGTAATCTCTGTGATACCTAAGCTGGGGAAGGACCCCCAACATTGTGCCTCATACAGGCCTATAGCTCTTCTCAGTCTCGATCCCAAACTTTACTCTATTAGCCTGGCGGTGCGCATGGAGGGGTTGATGGTCCACCCTGATCAGTCAGGCTTTATACAGGGGCGACAGACCCATGATAACATCCGTTGCACCATACACCTTATTGAAAAAGCCTCAAAATTCAAATTGCCTGCTATGCTGGTTAGTCTTGATGAGGAAAAGGCCTTCGACAGGGTGGACTGGTCGTTCCTATTCCTCGCCATGCAGAGCTTCGGCTTTGGTGAGGCCTTCCTCCACATGGTTAAGGCCAATTACCATCTCCCCAGTTCTTGAGTGATGATGAACGGGTCTCCTTCACTCCCTTTCATTCTCAGTAGGGGCACGCGACAGGGGTGCCCCTTCCTCCCCTCCTGTTTGCCCTCAGTGTAGAGCCTCTTGCTGTACGCTTTCGGGCCAATGAGGAGATAAGGGGATTTCAATTCAGTGGCTTTGAGCACAAAGTGTCCCTGTTCACAGACAATATTCTCCTCACTCTCATGGAGCCTGCCTCATCCCTTCAGGCAGTGCAAAGGGAGCTGTTGAGCTTTGAACAAGTAGCAGGATTCAAGGTAAATCATCCATACTTAACAATTGAAGGCCCAAACACCCTTCCAATGGGCCAAGCACTCTCTTCCCTACCTGGGTGTCTGTCTCACAGCTAAAATTGGGGATCTATATCGGGCTAACTATCCCCCCATAGTAACGCAGCTGCAACAGGACTTTAAATGATGGAAGCCTCTCTATATCTCAGGGTTAGGGCACATCAATGCAGTCAAAATGACAGTCCTCCCCAAACTACTCTACTTATTCCAGGCACTGCAAATCACCTTGGAGCATGACCTCCGGCCGCGTCTTCATTCCCTGGTCATTAATTTCATTTGGCAGGATGAAAGGGCACGCCTACCTTCCTTTGTGCTGAGGAAACCTAGGAAGGAGGTAGAGGTGGCCCTTCCAGATCTCACATTGTACTATCAAGCGGCCCAGCTGCGTGTGGTGACAGAATGGACAGCACGGGAGTCCGATAAACACTGGCTCCACATGGACCGCTCCATCTTGGGGCGCTCCATATGGGATGTTCTCTGGAAGCCCAGAAGGGACCGGCCTGCAAATGCCTACCTAAGCACCCCACCTCCACGACACTGACGATTTGAGACCAGGTAACGAGGAGGGAGGGTTGGACTACATTCCCTTCACCATTCACCCCTATTCACTTTAATCCAGTGTTTCCCCCAGCACTTCAAGAGGGGCCTTTCGACTGTTGGAGGGAGGGAGGTTGCCTTAAACCCTTGGACCTTTTTCACAACTACGACATACGGACATTTGAGAGCTGTCAATGGGAATTTTTGATCCCCACCAGTAAGCATTACCATTACCTACAGCTCAAACACTGGGTCACGCTTCCACACATAAAAGAGGCCGCCACAAGAGAACTAACAGTGATGGAGTCATTGGTAGGCCTGGGCCAAAATTCCATTCCGTTTGCGGAAATTGCGATAATTTGGCATTTTCACGTTCCGCGGAAAGCGCGAAAATGTCAAAATTTCTGCATTCCGCAGCTTAGCGATCATTTGTTTCTTGCTCGCGCTGTAAAATAATACATTCTCGCGTGCGCGCGATCGCCTTACCTGAATCCCCGCGTTCGCCGACAAGTTTTCCCGATCCGGTCGCGTTCTCCACGAGATGTTGGATTGTTGGTAGCCATTTGCGCTGTCTCGAGACAGTTCGCGCCCGCAGTAACGTCATGTATCGCGCGATCTTGTCTTTCTTCTCGCGATCATGCACCGCGAGACAAGTGAAAACAAGATGGCCACGCCCACGAGCAACCGCATGGGTAAGTTGGCGAGCCGCGACCACGCAGAAAATACCGCGAACGGGCGGGAAAAAAACTTCTGCATCTTCGCGATATTTCCGCGTGTTTGCGGAGATTTTTAACATTTTCACGATAGTCCACCCCTAGTCATTGGCGATTCACAGGGCGGGTTCTATGAAAGGTGCCATCTCCTCCCTTTACACGCTGCTGCTGTCCACTTTACATACACCATGAGCACGCTACATGTCCTTCTGGGAGCGGGTGCTGGGGCGGGATGTCACGGAGGAAGAATGGAAGCACTTGTGGTTGGATCTCTCTAGACACAACAAATCAGTAGCTCTGAGGGAAGCTCACTACAAAACGCTGCAGGACTGGTACCTATACCCTACCAAACTTCAGAGGGTCTTCCCCAACACATCCAATCTATGCTGGCGGGGATGCAGTGAGAGGGGGGACTTTCACGACATCTGGTGGGACTGCCCTAGTATCCGGCCTTTTTGGGAGGAAATTATCTCCCACATTAAAGAGATGCTTGAATACCCGGTACCTTCGGATATTGGGGCGTCCTGTTGGGCCTCCAAGATCCAGAATTAGATCACACTCTGAACTCGGAAAAGGTTATCCTGTGGACTTGTCTGGGGGCAGCCAAACTTACAATAGTGGCAGCATGGGAAAAACCAGGCACCCCAGCACTTTGACTATGGCACGCCCGTTTATGGAGACTCCTCTCTATGGAAAGGCTTGCAGACATTTTAAGAGACAATTACACGGCCTTTGAACAAAAGTGGGGGCCACTAGTTCGGTTCCTTTGCCAAGGTCTACCTTCAGCAGTATGTCCCCCTTCGACCAGGGCTATGCACCTCTTCCAGATTTAAACTACAGCAAGGGGAGCCCAGGAGTCTCACGACCCAATGGCTGCAACAATCTGAAGTCCGCCTTGATAAACTCAGAATTTGGCGGAAGCCTTGTTGAAGTCATTTATTTGTTTGATTAATAATCACCACCACCGGGTAAGGGGAGGGGGGAGGGGGTGGAGGACCTGAGAAGAGGGCAAGGGATTTTGTTTGTCAACTCGATGCGTCCTTATGGGCTTCTTTGGTCAGGATAATAAAAAGGGATCTATATGTTATCGGGGGGAGTGCCTTGCCCGAGGGACACTTGAAACTGAACTCTCCATAGTGGTTTGAATTTGACCCCGGGGCTTACGCGTCCCACCAGGTTTATTGTTATGTAATTTATCTGATGCATACTCAATAAACATAACTTTGACAACAACAAAAAAACATGGGATCTGCTTGGGAACACCCACCACAACCCCCATGGAACACGCCCCCTGCAATGCATCTATTTGTGCTGCGTTGCCTTACTCTGGATTCAAAGCCACACAATCTAGCTTTAAGTGGCTTCATAAGCTAGACTTAGAAACTTCCATCACAAATGTACCACTTTCCGTGGTGCAAACGTGATGCACGCCTCTCATAAATATGCCCCATAGTCTTTCTTTTAGAGCTCAGAATCCTTCAGCGCGTAAGGTTGCGGCTGTGTCCTTCAAGAATTTACACAAGACTCGATACCTTCTTGCCAATGGTCAGCTAAATTGGATTTGGCTGCAGCAGAGAAGCTCCAAGTAGGAAAAGCTTGCACCAGGTTAGGCAAGTGTGGGTAGGCTGGAGTGGTTGGTCCCTATCGTATGGACTTCTGGAAGTTTAAACATTTACTTAGTAATAGATGTTTAGAGGTTATCGTAGAAGTCTAGTTAGACACAGACAAGGGTCCCAGGAACTTAGAAACATTATTGAACGTCAAGGCTCACCAGCAGGATCCAGATCAAGTTCAATTGACATTGGTCAGCTGGGCACTTGCATGGAAAAAGCCTCAGACAGCTTGTTGTCGCCCTTTAGCCAAACAGGAAGTCAGCCAACTGCCCCTGGACTCCATGTCTTTGTTCTGACTACAGGAGGGAGCAGTTCCAGTCCTTCCTGGATCATTTCAGAACACAAACAGCAGGTCCAGTTCTCTTCTCTTCTTCCTTTGGCCCAGAAAGTCATCAGAAGTGAGAGTCTGGAGGTGCCTAGCAGCTTATATGTGGTAGTTGGTGCTGGTGACTCCTGGGCATTCCTCAGCCAATGGGGTAAAAATACAGAGGGACAACCCAACCCACTCTTTTAGGAGCTCCTGTTTGCCTTTCTGCAAACAGGGACAAAATGCTATGCATCTGGGTTTTTCCAGGATGGTGCAAGTCTTTGGACACACGAAGCGTGGGCTTTGAGGACTGGGGGAGGTTGACGAGTGTCAAATGAACATCACCAGTGTCCTCCAACATCTAACTCTAAACGGCAGTTTAAAGCAAGCACCGTACCTAAAGAAAACAGAGACAGAACTCTGGGAGGACAAAAGCAGGCATTTCAGTAACCAGTCAGGGGAAAACCAAGAATTCTTTTAACATCCTGTTCTTTCCCTTTCAAGTGCAGCCCAAGAGTAAATGTGGCTAAATAGACCTGGAAAGCGTGATTTTAAAGTGTGGTTTCACAGGATGCCCACAGTCCCCACTTATAATATTTTGGGGGGTTTAGTGAAGTCACCTCTACCCATTCAGATCAGTCTGTTGTTTGCTCCTGGGAGACATTTCACAGCTTGTTCACAGCTATTCAAGATTGAGCACAGGCTGAGAGAAGCCGGACAGTTAATGCAAATTAGCCTCCAGGAACTTCTGGCATGAAGAAAGGTACTCTCTAAAAGTTAATTTTCCTTAATATTTTAAAAAATCTGACTTCACCAATGAATCTGATTTTAATACCTATTATTAATAGTGATTTAATTATTTAGCTAGCTGGTCCCTTTCTCTGAGTTAGCAGTAATAATATTTTAATCTGCACGCTGGTTTCCTGCATCGGGCAGCTAGGCCCAACACTATGAAAATATCTTTTTGGGACATGATAATATTAATTTTCTACATGTATCACTGTTAAATACCATGCAACCTACCTTGTGGGCTACAAGGCTTACTAAGGGGTGACATACGAATAATTAAAAGGAAGGTTTTTAGCTGTCAAAAATAGCTATTTTAACAGGTCACACTGTTGGGTTTACACTGCAGTAGTCGGGCTACAATGGTACAACAGAAGCCATTTTTTGTAACATTAGTGGGTGGCACAATAGATGCTACAGCTCACAGGTGATCGTTAATTCATTCTTAAGGTAAATGTGCACCATATACAATGGCCTTGTTCAAAGTTAAACACACCAATTAAAGATTAGCCCTTTTTCCTTGTTTTAGGGGTCAGAAAGCCCAGTTTCATGTTAGATGAACAGCACTAAAGAAGTTCAGGTAGAACATACACTCTGCTTCATCACATGCTGTTGGAAGTCACTTTGGTTTCACTTAGACAATATGGGGCTGATTACAATGGTGGACGGATTTCAGCCCATCCGCCATCATATCAGGGATTGGGACCGCCCGCCTACAAGGCGGTGGTCCCACAGGGATAATAATTATGCAAACCGCCACCGTGGAGGTTGCATTGACCATGTTTTGTATTGCGGCTGGTGCTGCGCTCTGCAGCACCCGCCGTAATACAAAAGAGAGACCCCACACATATCCCTGCACTACGTGGCAGGCACCATGCGGTGCCTGCCACATGGTGCAGGGATATGTAGGTGGGCACCATGCCCCCTATGCCCCATGTCTGTGGGTCAGAGGGAAAGGGGGGCCTGCGATGGGACCCCATTGTCCCTTTCTGCCAGCTTTCCCATAGCGGGTTATCTGCCATGGAAAGGCTGGCAGGTAAGGGACATCATAATCCCTATGGCAGTGCCTGGTAGAAACCGCCAACATTGTTGGGACTAGGAGCCCCTTCGATGGACAGACCGTCTCCTTGAGCCCATCAGATCGGTGGCTACAGCCATCAAAATGTGGCGGGCGGTAATCTTGATTAAAATGGCAGGCTGACTGCCACTCACAGCCTGCGGTGGTGGTCTCTCCCGCCATTGTAATCAGCCCCCATGTCCTAGGGTGTAAGTTATTGTTAAGAGATACCATATTTGCTTAGGAGTAAGAGAAATTTATCACACTTGTGACCGAACTACTCCAGCAGGAATAATGTCTACTAATCCAATGTCGCCGACTGGAAGTAGTGCAGTTAGTGAAGTTATACCCAAAAAGAGGCTCCCAAAATCGGATATCCTGGTAATCATGTTTTTCTCCACTGTGAGAACAGGTCTGCTGCTTGAATTAATTAGCAAAATGATGGGCCTTTCCTGGATGTTACCTCATGATCTCTGACAATGCAAAACGGCATTTGGTAAGCTGATGTCCCTGTTCAGTTTTCCCCAGCCAAGGAATTATACTGTGGAATTTACAGATTGCATTTACGTAGTACTTTTATTCTATGGCAAACATTTCATTTGCCAAACAAATTCATGATCCTTGAATTACATAAGGGTTTAGGAACACATTTGAAGTTTCATGAATTTCAGAGCTGCCCCCAGAAACATGAATGTATACATTATTTTATATTTTGTAAGTGTTGTGGAATCCCAATTGAAATACAAGGAGATAAATTATCATCTATTTCCCAGCCTGCTCCAAAAGTGACTATGCAACCTGCAGGGGTTGCTGTCTATATATTCCTCAGATCATTTTTAGAGGTACTGTAATATTATGTATGAAATCTGAGTATTTAAACCAACATGAGTGGCAAGTTTTAGGTCTCATTCTTGTTACTAGTATCTCGGTACAGTGGTGATGACATTTGCCAGAAGGCTGATGCAAAACATAGGTCAGAGAATGCAGGATTCATATGAGATTGAGAGGGATATTTGCAACCTCCCAAACCTATTCAGCAGAATCTTGTAAGTCAGTTGATCATCCTAGAATAACACAAGACTGTTAAGCAGCTGGATAGAATGGTACGCTGAATAAACTGATGTGGAAAGAGGATGCTGTACTTATGCAGATGTCTCTAACTTTAGCCCCTTTAAAATACATTATGCCTCAAATTATTAAAAACCCACACCACTCCTCACACTTTTTAACCCCCTGCTTTTGTGCTTGCAGTAATATCTCAATGCTCATTTATTTCAGCCTGCTCTTGAGGAACAACTTTAAATTCAACCGCTCCTATTCCAACAAAATGGTATTCAGTAGTGCCTAACTTTTGTGTTGAATAAAGAAATGCTGGCACTTTAGTTGTTCAATAGAACTCTGCAGTGACACTTCAGTTGATTACTAGGGAGTTAACAGAAAGACTACTGCTCGTGTTGGAAGTACATTAACACAAGATTTTACTGAAATGGATGAGGAAGATATTTCAGAACTGGTGACCTTATTTTGGCTTTCTAGAGCAATAACCAATAATTATTTCTATGGCAAAAAGAAATAACTCACTATTTCATTTACTGCAGTATCATCTGTAGAAAATGCTTTCAGTTTTACCACTTTGATTCCATCAAGATGTCATTCCAGATTGACACATGTTTAGCAAAGATACGGAATTTAGGATGATATATGGTGAAGGAATATTTATTTCAATTTTAGTGAGGAAGCGTGGTGAGTGAGTCCAACTACTTCTTTGGAGGGATCTGGGGAAGAGTGGTTTTCTTCCCCGTTAGAAATAAAACTGAGTCTAATAGTGTATATTTTTAAAGAACTGTTGTCACATATATGTCCTAAAAAGCCTCAGACACTAAAAGAGACTTGTTAAACATGTAGGCCCTTTCCTCTATGCCAAAACAATGAACTCTTATGGTCCATATGGGCTGACCCCATTTTTTTGAAAATTGATATTGGGACCTTCATATGGCAAAATACCTCAATTGCCAGGGCCAGCAATTTGTCATTGGTGCCCCTTAAGTCCGAACTTTGCCATATGCCAGTGCCATTCCCCATTACTGCTGTTCATATACTGTGGGTGACTGTCATGCCATGTAAAATGTTACCTCTAGTATGTTAGAAAAAACTATTGTCATGACTGTCCATTTCCATATGCCTTGGTTGCCCTTCTTTATGCTAAGAATTTAAGTGAAAGTGCCAATGCCAGCATTTTTCCATGGGTGCCAGCTATGCCAATAATTTCCATGAGTATACCAGTACCATCATTTATCCATTGGTGCCCCATGCCTTGATTTACCTCCAGTCTGCCAGCTCCAGCCTTTTTCAATGAAAACTGTTGGAAATTTGCCCTGTCTGCACGCCACCCGAAATGTTTTGGCTTTTTGCTGAACCCTATTTTTGCGGATTATAGTCCTCTGTGCATTTCACCTCTACTAACCACTGTTACGTGTGTGTGCTCCTTCTTTCAAAATGGTAAAATTGGTATACTCCTGATTGGCATATTTAACTTACCTATAAGTCCCTACTATATGGTACAAAGGTCTATCTAGAGCTTGTAAGGTAAATGTCGCAAGTGCACAGCAGCACACATTGTGCTTTCTGCTACAGTAACAATGCAAACATGACAGCAGTCCTGCCACCAGATGCCTGGCTGTGCAGGTACTTACTGCAAATTTACCCTGTCAAAATAACCTCCTAGTATCATCATTTTAAATGTTTATAAGTCATCCTTAAGTTGACATTTTTCCCATTAAGGCAGGAGTATGTGAGTTTCCATATGCCATGATATATCTCTGTTTTACAGAAGCTAGCGTCAAATAGCCCTTGGGCAAACGTCACACTTTATATAATTAAATATCAAATATCATGACATTTAAAAGTAGGACATGTAAAAGTTTAATGTTAAGTCCTCACAGTGAAAAAACCCTACAACTTATTTTCACCATGCCAGGGTTGGCTGTTCAATAGGAAAACATTGGTATACAATATTAATGGTACTACTACTACTACTCCTAATAATAATGATAATAATAATACTTCAAAGGAGGGAACCAGAATGCCGAAACAATTTGTGTGTATCCACTTTCTGGTTGCTAAAAGATCAGCTTTTTTCTACCAGACGTCTGTCTATGAGTTTGTTGGAGATTCAAGGACTGCCTAAAATGGGACTTTACTTTTAGATGTGGGTGGACAGTGGGATTACCATAGTACACTCCCACTCACACCTCAGCCCAAATTGAGTGTGATTGCCATCTTGAACATCCCCAATGTAGGTAGGGTTAGCTCCAAAAACCTTTACCCTGTTGGCTATTACATCCTCAGGGGGTCATTCTCACCCACTAGCTTATGCAAGGTGTAAATGTGGCATCTCCATGATCCACTTTAGATTACTCCTGGACCTGTGGAAGATCAGAAGAGGACTGAACCTGCTATCAGAGACCTGAGAAGAGCCTAGAAGACTGAATTTGCTCTCCCTCTTGTACCCAGGACTGTTGCGTATCCTAGCAACCTTATGCCCGAGCTTAACCCTGGGCGTAGTTCGCGAAGTAGCACTTCGCGAAGCTACGCAAAGTGCTGTTCGCACTACGCGAGCTACGCGTAGGACTTCGCGAACTGCGTAGTACCTTGTTCGCACTGTGCCAGATGTCGTTTTCAATGATTGCACAGAGCGGACAAGCAACCGGCACTGTGCAATCATTGAAAATGGCATCTTGCATAGTGCGAGCTGTAGTTTTCTGCTGCTCGAGTAGATTTTTACTCGAGCGGCAGCTTTCTCAACGCGAACTGGTAGTTTCTCATCGCGAGCGGTCGCGAGCATACGCGACCAATCGCAATGAGAAACCTGACCTCCTCGCGTTGGGAATCTCGCTGGGAGGTTTATTTTCCATGCTCGCGATCGCCAACTTGATGTTGCTGATCGCGAACAAGGAAAAAGTCTCACCGGGATGTCATTTTGCTTGCTCGCGGTCGCCAACTTGACGTTGAGGACCGCGAGCAAGCAAAAAATTACCGCAGCACTACTGTGGAAATGTGGATTTTCCTGATCAGTTATGTCCCCTATCTTGGACCCCAACGGTTCTATGTGCATGCCACAAGTACATGTATGCTCCCTCCAGTTCCAGTTTTGATGACGCAAACACATGTGCATCCACTGTCAACATGTCCTCTGTCAGATCCGCCATCAATGGGCTGGATATTCGATTCCTAAGTATGAAAGGCCACCGACTTTATATGGCTAAGTTACTCCATTCTTACAGTTCAGGCAAGTAGGCCCGATTCTGTCTTCAAAGCCTTTCATTGCTCTCTGTATCTGACAGCTTCAGCTTGAGCTCGCATCTGTATCCATGAACTTTGTCCTACTCCCTGTGCAGCTAACGGTGCCTGCCTCGGCCAGTTTTCGCCTGCCTGCCAAGAAGCTGTATTTCACCTTCGAATTATCTATTTTGCTCCTCAGCCGATGCATTCCTGTCTAGTAGTTTAAGTAAACATTCTTCCAGCTACCAAGCAAAGGACTCAGCCTTTCCGTCCTCCTGCAAGTAATTCATAGCCCTGCTGCCATGGAGAATTTTCTGCCTCTCGCATCTCATATAGACACTTAGGCGTTTGTGCACGCACACAGTCAGTATAGACTAGATTCTGTCCGAGAGTCCTTCCTTGTGGATAACATAGTTCTTTAAACATAGGATGTTAGATATGATTTGGGATTAGGTTGACTTGACCCCCCAGACTTCTCGTCTCCACATGTAGAGCTAAATGTCAAGTCCCTTCACCCCCTAGTTGCACGTCACTCACACGTCATGCTGCTGCGCGCGCATCTATGCCAAGTATTATCTTATAGATCCACCTATGTCTGATAATCCTAACCAATCATGTTTCTTTTATTCCTTATTACGCCTAGTTTCGATTACGTACCCGTTATGTCACTTTTCTTATCAAATGTTACGCCTTCTACATTCGTTTCATTGTAATGTACTTATTATAAAAATGCATGTCTGTCAATAAAGTATTGTACTTCACTTCCTGAACCCTCGTGGTGACGGAACCTGAAGGCCGCGACTCGAGTCGGCCATTTTGAGTGGAATAAAGCCCATTTAGAAAACCTCTTATACCACGGATTCTGCCTCTTGTTATTTTGAGCTATTTTACTTTATTTTAAGATTCTGTATGAAATTCAGTCCGGTAAAGAAGATTTTATTTACCACATAATGGCGCCCGAACAGGGACACTTTCTCATCTCACGCGCCGGCGGTGCGTTGCAGGCCCGGTCTCCTGCCACAGCTGGACGGACCATAAACGCGTACCAACAGGATTTCCTGTAAGCTCCCTCCGGTCAAGCGGGGGCGACTGAGGCTGCGATCAACCCAGACGAGGCGGTGAGAAGTGCGAAGTATCCCAACCAGAGCCTAGCTGAGAGAGCAAGATCCGAGGTATACAGAGGCCCACCAGATATTTCGAAATCCCGATGTCCAGAGGGTCCGCTGTCCGCAGTCATCGAGTCCTGTCCATTCTCTGAGGCCTTCCGTTTCAAGGAGCTACTCGGTGAGTACCATCGCCGGGGAGGCGTGTTGACGCGCACATAGGTTGTGCCGGTCAAGACGGATTTGGGTACACAAATCCGGTCTGCACTGTTTAGCAGTGTATATGTACTGTTTAGCAGTATATCAAGTATTCCGAAGTATGCAGTTATTGTCAAGAATTCAGCGTGGTGATTAGTTAGGCAGACTGTCATCATTGTCGGTCATTGTTAAATGTTTAATGTTTAATGTTTTCAGAAATGTCTTGCATATTGTGGTATGAATGATTGTTCATTGTACACTGTTCATTATTGGGGTTTTTTTCGTATTAAGTAAGTTCAAGAGTAAGTATCAGATCAGTTGTCAATATGCCGCTCTTCTCGAAGTTAAGGCAGATTACTACCAGAAAAGGGGTGCTTGAAGAAGCAGTTCCTATCCCTCCTAGGGACACTCCAGGGCATTTTATGTACCATAAGCGTGGCTTAGATGCCATATTGTTTCTTGATCTATGGGTAGATTATACCAAGGAATTGCCGGAAAGTCAAAGGTGGCCCGTAGCGGGAACCTGGGATGCAGAATGCATCCTGAAAGTGGAGGAAGAGTTATGGAAAAGAAAGGTCAGACAATCACAGAAAGACGCTGTTGAGTTATGGCGTAAAGAATCTCATAGACGAACAGAAAAAGCACGTAGACAAGAAGAGAGGAGTAAAGAAAGTTCAAATAAAGTTCAAGAAAATCTATTAATTAAGGAAGGTATCCGAGTGAAATCAGAACAAGTAAATAGACAAAGAAATGCCCTTATGAATGGTATGTATCCCCTTCTAGCTGAAGGACTACCTAAGGCTGCTCCACAGATGCCAAAAGACTTGCCACCCCCATTATTTCCAATTAAGGTACATCCAAAGGGGCATCCCAGAATCGCAGAAGATGTTTTTCTTTCCTCATATCTAGACGACGCAGCTCCCGAGTATGCTAACGCCGCACCACATAGACCGTCTGGTGTAGGTGTTCAACGTCAGGATCAGGTATCTGTCCCCGTGCAACAGCAAGTCCCGACACAAGCTTCGGCAAGCACATCTGTTTCCGCATCTGTCTCCGCAGTCGACTCTACAGAGGTATCGACACCCATAGTTGCTGTGTCACGTTCAACGAACCCATTCACACCCGACGCCCCAGATGGGGCCACGGGAGGTGCTAGCATTACCTTTACACCACCTAGAATAAATAAACTTGTCTTTCAAGAGTCAGCACATTCACGTACACCTAAATTCGTAAGTGAACGTACGCTTAAGGAACTCCTTGTAAATTGTAGATATGACCCGGTAGTTGGTAAAGAGGACGAAATGGTCCTGGCATCATTACGTATCAGGCGAGCCGCAGAGTATTTAGCAAGGTTACCAGGAATGACTACGCATCTAGATAACATATATCATTTTGTTCAAACAGGACGAGATCCAGGATGTATTAACAGAGCTATGGAATTCCAGAAAGTAGAAATACAGGGGGAACTGTTACGTTTCCTCATAAACTGTGTGATTAGAAATCAAGACCGCCCGGGGGTAGACCCGAATGCAATGCTTATTCTTACAAGATGGAGTCAGAATATATCAGAAGGGAGACACGATAAGCAAAATTGTATAATAGCCATGTGCCGAAAAATCCGTAAAGAAATAGAGCGTATTCATGAAGAAAGATTGGGAACAGACGAGTTTGAGCAAGATGAAGTATCCGAATCAGGGAATTCCGCAAGACAGTCAGAGACCATAGCCTATGTAGGCAGAGGAGGATCCTGTGATAATGCTAGATGTTTTTCTGATCCCATACACTCAGTATGCCCAAATAATAGCAGAACGTATCCGACGCCTATAATAAATCTGAAGTCTCCTGAACATTCGTTTCAAGCCGCAGATAAAATACTCCAGATCAGCCGTTCACTGGATTGACAGTCCTGAAAAATACGGTGATGAGACCGTAGCACACACGTTTTTTAATCTCAGTATAGATGAACAACGTTTAGCTGGAATCTATATGATTCAGCAACTCCTCATATTATATAAGAGCCAACATGCTGACCCTGGTCCTTTGCCTGATATACTAACGGAACTACTCACGAACAGATGGAGAGGTTCTAGTAACAAGCTAATTAAAGAGATATTAGTGTCACGTAAGCAGTACGTCCTTTTTGTAAGTCCGGATTCTCTCTCGCCGCCCCGCAGAGAAAGAGCGCCGTACTATATGGATAGACAAAATCCCCTACGAGAAGTGCACCCAATAAAAGGCGAAGACAATGAGTTTCACCGTGTATTTGTTTACACACCCATATCGAAAATGGAATTATTAGAAATGAAAAAAGTAGTACCTAGTCATGACAAAGACCCAGCGGGTTTCCACCGAGAAATTAAAGACATGTTACTGATGGGAGAGTATACCTTTCCTGATATTATGACGATATTAAAGGTGCTTTTGCCTGCTGGCATTTATGAAAAACTGAAAGAAAAAGAGTGGGAAGTGGGTGACCAAAAGATAGACTGGACAGCATTAGCAGAGGAAGAAAGGGGCCGAACTGCAGGTTCAGGGCTCGGGGATAAAGTTAAACTGTTACCAGGTTTACTAGTACAGGTACTGCCACGTTTATTAACTACAAAAAAGGAAGATTGGGGTGCAATCACAGCCTGCAAACAAAAACAAGATGAAGACACAAGCGACTATTATGCTCGATTTGAAAAATGTTTTGGTATAAATAGTGGTATAAAAGCAAGTAGTGACTCATATCCACATTTATTTGTGACAAAATTAGTGGAAAATGCATTGCCTCCAGTAAAGAATAGAATATTGAAATTCGAGAGTACCTGGCAAAGTAACACTCCGTCGCAAATGCTACAAATGTTACAGTATCATCACAATAGAATTAGGGATGAACAAGAACACGAGCATAGACGCATGAAGGATACAAAAATGAAAATGCTAGTTTCTCAGACAGTACCAGCAGATGGTCACAAAAAGGGTGTGACACATTCTGGTGATTCTGCAGTTCCTGTAAAGGGAACCTGCAATTACTGTAAACAACTGGGCCATTATGTACACGATTGTCCAGTCCTGAAACGTAATATAGCTACAGGTATTGCAAAGGAGAGACCACGATTAGTTAGACAAGATCAGAATGAACAAGGAGCTATGCAGCATGGACAGTCCATGCCAGCCTCACAGCAACCCATACAGTTTGTGCCAGCTGCACCACCGTTGCCTGCTACTGCCACACAAACCACAACACGACAAATGTATCAGACTGCACAGTATGAATACCCTGAGTATCAGCGTTACGCATGAACCAGCCTAGAGAGGGAAGTCGACTTACCGCTTATCGAGATTCCTGTAGATCAAGAAGGACCTTATGTACATAGTGAATTATTAGGTCAAGATAGAAAATTCTTACTCGATACAGGGGCAAGTCGAACAACCATAAAACGTAGTGAAGTTCCAGGGGCACCCCTCTCAGGCTCTCAAAATGTTTCCCTTGGTTTTTCAGGAAAACCTATTGTTAATGAAGTATCACAGCCTCTACCACTTACGATAGGACCTTTGACACGAACTACAGATTTATTGCTTACTAAATCATGCCCAGAAAATCTGTTAGGAATTAAAACTCTGAAAGCACTAGGAGCCATAATATGTTGTTCTCCGGAAGGAGTAAGGTTGTTTTTACGTGATTTTAAAGGTCACTATGTGTCTAGAGACATGGATCCCCGACTACAGACTTTACCAGTACATCTATGGGCACAAGGCCCTACGGATGTTGGCTGCATGAACATTACACCCTATCGAGTCACACTGAAAGCAGGAGTGGTACTACCACGAATGCGACAATACAAGTTACCGCATGATGCTGTAGTGGCTTTGCTGAAAATCATTGATGAGCTGATTGCCCAGGGAGTAGTTGTAGAAACAGACTCCAATGTATGTAATTCACCGATAATTCCGATTCTTAAACGAACTGATCCTACTGCCCCACCAGTGTACCGATTGGTTATTGATTTGCGTGAACTAAACAAGTGCATTGTACCACAATTCCCTGTGGTCCCTGATATATCATCATTGTTGACAGCAATTGATTCCGAAGCGACATTCTTTACTGTAATCGATCTCAAGAATGCCTTTTTCAGCGTCCCAATAGATCCGGAAAGCCAATACTTGTTCGGATTCAGTTTAAATGGGCGTAGCTTTAAATTCTCACGCGCTCCCCAAGGATTCACAGAAAGCCCCAGCATCTACAGCCAAGCACTGAAACGAGAACTTGACAGTATCCACATGCCAGTCAATACTGCACTGCTTCAATATGTCGATGATCTGCTGATCACAGCGAGAAGCGAGCCAGAATGTGAAAAAGCTTCTCTGACAGTTTTACATTTCCTAGCCGACAAGGGGCACAAGGTGTCTCCTTCTAAGCTGCAATTCTGTGTCCAGCGAGTTATTTATCTTGGTCACTCGCTGTCCAAGGAGGGAAGGCAGCTTACACCAGATCGCATCCAGTTAATTGCTAACATGTCAATACCCCAGACACAAAAGGAGGTGCGGGCTTTCATAGGCCTCACTTCATATTGTAGGCAGTGGATCCCTCAGTACGCATTTCTAGCAAAACCACTCATTCAGTTAACCACACAGGAGGCAGCCACATCGACTGTTCTCCCTTGGACTCAGGAACATACACAAGCTTTTGAAAGCCTAAAGGAAGCTTTATGCCAAGCACCTGTTTTAGCAACACCATGTTATAGCAAACATTTTACACTCTTTGTTACAGAACGCGAAGGTACTGCCTTGTCAGTACTCACGCAGGATCAAGCAGGATCACGCAAGCCATGTGCTTATTTTTCCAGTACATTAGATCCCGTAGCTCAGGCTTTGCCTGCATGCCTGAAATCAGTGGCAGCGACAGCTTTAGCAATCAGACAAAGCGATGCCATAGTATTAGGACACCCATTGACAGTACAAGTACCACATGCAGTAGAGGTTCTTGTGAACCGAACACAAACACAACACTTGACCATAGCAAGACTTACCGGTTATGAACTGACATTGTTTCAACCACACATAGAGATCCGACGGTGTAATACATTGAATCCTGCTACACTATTACCTGTAATTGGAACAGACCCACTAGCTCATGATTGTGTTGAAATCATTGAAATAAAGACGAAACCTAGACAAGACTTGACAGACGTTCCATTGTTAGATCCAGACCTGACGTTGTATGTAGACGGATCATGCATGAGAGCAAGTACAGGAGACTTAGTGGCCGCGTATGCAGTCACAACAGACACTGAAGTTATTGAGACAAATTGTATAGATACTTTGTCAGCCCAAGCAGCAGAACTTATTGCTCTAACACAAGCCTGTATTCAAGCCACAAATAAGAAAGTTAATGTATACACTGATTCACGTTATGCATTCGGAGTTGTACACGACTTCGGCGTGCTATGGCGAGAGAGAGGTTATTTAACCTCCCATGGTGCCCACATTCAGCACGGACTCCTCATTCATGCTTTGTTAGACGCAATACATCTACCCACTGCTATATCGATTATGAAATGTAAAGCACACACGAAGGTTATTGATACCATTTCTCAAGGCAATGATTTAGCTGACAGAACAGCTAAACAGACTGCTCAGAATCGCACATTAGACATGACAAAGCCAATAGTTCAGACACCAACACAGTGTATGACAATTAAGGATCCCGCACTTGACGTAATTGACATACAGACACATGCCACAGCAGAAGAAATAAAGAAGTGGACTGAACTAGGAGGGATCCAGACAGATCATGGATGGATGACGAAGGAGAAATCTGTATGGTTTCTCCCTGATTCCATGGTTCAAGCCATTATAGCTACAGTTCACAGTCCAGCACATTTAGGAGAAAAGGCTATGCTAGACAGCATTCAGCACATTTGGTTCAACAAACATTTACGAGCAGCAGCTAAACAAAAAGTTCGTACCTGTATGATATGTTGTCAGTTTAATCCAGGAAAGAGTGTTCCCGTAGAGCAGGGTGGATTTCAGCCTCCTGACCATCCTTTTGAAGTCCTCCAGATGGATTATATTCAGATGGAACGTTGTCGAGGATTCAAATATGTTCTCGTAGTTGTCTGCGCTCTCTCCCGTTGGACAGAGGCGTATCCCGTATCAGATTACACTGCCCCGACTACTGCCAAGCAGCTAGTTCGAGAATTCTTCCCACGGTACGGTTTACCACGTGTTGTATATTCAGATAACGGCCAGCCTTTCTCATCCGAATTAATGAAACATGTCTCGCTTTTGTTGGGATATCAGTGGAAATTCCACTGTGTCCGACACCCCGAGGCAGCAGGTCTCGTGGAACGACATAATCAACTTTTAAAAATCAGACTGTCTAAAATATGTCAGGAAAAAGGTGTGGACTGGATAGTAGCTTTACCAGTTGCGCTATTTTACATGAGGATGGTAGCACACTCTCGAACAGGGCTATCACCTTATGAGGTGATCTTTGGTAGACCACCGAATATGTGGGGGACGCCTATACCCCGTAAAATAACTGATGTTGACTGTAATATGCTGACAGATTACCTGGCTTCCTTGATGTCTGCACTACAATCTTGTCGTTCACAGGTAATCGCAGCTTTTCCCGACAACACCGAGGTGAAACCTCATGATGTAATTCCCGGCGATTATGTTCTCGTCAGGAATTTTGATCGGAAAACCCAACTGGAGCCAAGGTGGAGGCTTCCTGAGTTGGTCCTGCTGACAACCAGAACAGCTGTGAAGCTCGAAGGGAGAAAAGGCTGGGTGCATTCCAGCCATATAAAGAAATTTCATGGACTTCCTCCTGACACAAACAGTACTCCTCGTGTGTCTTCCCCCATTGACTCAAAGCTACCTTTGGCTGAAGCCAGTAGCACCGAACTCTATAAACAGAAACTCAGGTCCAGATCCAAACTGTCGGACGATTTGATTGTTTAAGTCCTCTCCAAGGTGAAGCGGTTGAATCTGTCCCGACATGTATCCCTTAGGTCTGAATGACGTAGAGTCCAGAATCATAATCAAACGACATGCTTATTGTAAATTACTGCGTAGCCACTGTATTGTGACTTTATTAATTTTGTTTTCCTTGAGTTTTTTAATAGTTACTGCAAGCATATTGTTGCATATGTATTATCCTGTTTCTAAACGTGCTTTCAATATAACTGATGAACATTCTTTTAGTGAATTACCCCCACATGAGTTGTCCTATAGACTTGCGCTGCGCAACAACACCTTCATTAGTATGTTACATCATTCCCATCAGACTAGTAATGCCACCAATTGTTGGGTGTGTGGCCGACTCCCTCCCTATCAGAATAACAAAGGAGTTCTGCCTTTCTTTCCACATCCGTTCACACACAATGGCTCCTGTGGAGCATGGTTTAGTTTATTAAATTCCATAGACCCAGACACAGCAGTTTATCAACAACATTGGATATGGGGAAATCTGAATCTAGTTTTATTCAAAGTCTGTCACCCTAATAAGGAGGGTCACCCCAGTAGAACAGGAACTGATTTAGAAAATGAAGTGTATAAATTAGGTAATTTTACGCCTAATCTTATGATTTTGAATGTCAAAACCGAAGTTGAACTAATTCTGCCCACTATGTCAGTATTTCCAGTTAAGGGTGAATTATGTGTAAGAAAAGTTGGTTCCATACACATGGGCCATAGCCAATGCGTTACTACAGTAGAATATAGTGATCAAGGTAAATCTTCATTTAGAGCTTCTCGCCATTCTTACTTTATATGTGGTCAGACTGCATATATGCGTCTGCCTCTAGATTGGGATGGTACCTGTTACATAGCATTCCTTTTGCCACCTGTTTTTCTAGCTCCCCCTGATTATTATTGAAATATTCATTTAGTACACAATAGAGAGCGAAGAGATCTCCCAGTTGTCGATTATACTGAGACGGCATGGGACAAGTATGTAGATTTCAATAAAGGTATCTTTCCCTATATAGGTACAATATCAAATAGTAAACTGATACGCAGACTAACCAAGACTCTTGAAGCTGTAGTAAACGAGACTATAGCCGCCCTAGGCAATCTGACAGAAGAACAATCAGTGATGAGAATTGTTGTTCTCCAGAATCGTCTTGTCCTTGACGTCATCCTGGCCGATAGGGGCGGAGCTTGCAGGGTCATCGGATCCAGCTGCTGCATATTTATACCAGAAAATTCGCCATCTGTATATAAAGCTATAACACGCCTTCATAAGATTGTGAGCCAGATACACGAGAATCCAGGCATTTGGACTTGGTCCAGTTGGTTTTGGAATACGGTATCAGCCTGGGGATGGAGGGTTCTATCCTTCCTAGGTATTGGCCTTCTTATGCTCTTCAGTTGTTGTTTATGTCTGCAATGTGGACCAGCGATTTGTGGTCTGTGTGCCACATCATGCATTCCATATCACAGTTCTCGTTTAAAATGCCGGAAGAAGAAGGAAGAAGAAATGATGCTCCATGAACAAATCGATGGAATGATGAAAATTGATATCTCTTGAAGGGCAAGTAGGGGACAAGGAGGGAATGTGGAAATGTGGATTTTCCTGATCAGTTATGTCCCCTATCTTGGACCCCAACGGTTCTATGTGCATGCCACAAGTACATGTATGCTCCCTCCAGTTCCAGTTTTGATGACGCAAACACATGTGCATCCACTGTCAACATGTCCTCTGTCAGATCCGCCATCAATGGGCTGGATATTCGATTCCTAAGTATGAAAGGCCACCGACTTTATATGGCTAAGTTACTCCATTCTTACAGTTCAGGCAAGTAGGCCCGATTCTGTCTTCAAAGCCTTTCATTGCTCTCTGTATCTGACAGCTTCAGCTTGAGCTCGCATCTGTATCCATGAACTTTGTCCTACTCCCTGTGCAGCTAACGGTGCCTGCCTCGGCCAGTTTTCGCCTGCCTGCCAAGAAGCTGTATTTCACCTTCGAATTATCTATTTTGCTCCTCAGCCGATGCATTCCTGTCTAGTAGTTTAAGTAAACATTCTTCCAGCTACCAAGCAAAGGACTCAGCCTTTCCGTCCTCCTGCAAGTAATTCATAGCCCTGCTGCCATGGAGAATTTTCTGCCTCTCGCATCTCATATAGACACTTAGGCGTTTGTGCACGCACACAGTCAGTATAGACTAGATTCTGTCCGAGAGTCCTTCCTTGTGGATAACATAGTTCTTTAAACATAGGATGTTAGATATGATTTGGGATTAGGTTGACTTGACCCCCCAGACTTCTCGTCTCCACATGTAGAGCTAAATGTCAAGTCCCTTCACCCCCTAGTTGCACGTCACTCACACGTCATGCTGCTGCGCGCGCATCTATGCCAAGTATTATCTTATAGATCCACCTATGTCTGATAATCCTAACCAATCATGTTTCTTTTATTCCTTATTACGCCTAGTTTCGATTACGTACCCGTTATGTCACTTTTCTTATCAAATGTTACGCCTTCTACATTCGTTTCATTGTAATGTACTTATTATAAAAATGCATGTCTGTCAATAAAGTATTGTACTTCACTTCCTGAACCCTCGTGGTGACGGAACCTGAAGGCCGCGACTCGAGTCGGCCATTTTGAGTGGAATAAAGCCCATTTAGAAAACCTCTTATACCACGGATTCTGCCTCTTGTTATTTTGAGCTATTTTACTTTATTTTAAGATTCTGTATGAAATTCAGTCCGGTAAAGAAGATTTTATTTACCACACTACGCAACACTACGCTACGCGTGTTCGCACTGTGCTACGTGCAGTTCGCGTAGTGCGAAGTAGCGCGAACTTCGCAAACTACGGGAGCGTAGCGTAGTGCTTTGCCCAGGCTTACCCAAGATTCCCAACCCATCAGTACAAGGACACTAAGTGCAGTGCACCATCACTTGAGAAGGGAATTCTAGTTTTCTGTTGCCCCACACAACCCACTGAGCATACCCGCAGATACGGATCCATACTTTTGGATATGTTAATAGTCTTTTAAAGGGTTCAGGGATGCCGTGGCAATCCAAATGATTGTTCATTATTGAGTTATATACTCAAGAATCACCAGAAAATGGGGAGAATAGAGGGCCCTGATTAAGGAAATTGGCTGAGAACGTGGGAGGCGGCGGGGGTCCTGGGACTTCAACTCAGAAGAGGTGGGACAATTGTCCAGGTCAGGGAAACAATGCTCAACAATGACTCAAATGGGGGAAATTGTATGATTGCCAGCTAAGTGTCCCCACAGTTGGGGGATTACGGAATGGGCGGATGCACTTAAGGGTGTTTTGTATGAACTTAGTGAAAAATCAATAAAACATATTAATATTAAAATATTGTTACTAGAAATAGAATATGCATACTTATTTTAAAATAGTTATCTTACAACTCTTAGCACTAGTACACACAATATTCTTTGGTAACATCAAAGAAGGTAAATATTAAAAGCAGCTAAGCATTTCATGAACAGTGGAAACAACAGTAAAACTGTGACATCACAATTTGTAGTCCTTAACACCCCCACTGTGCTATCTCGAGGTGCTATGTTGGTCCTAGCAGATGAATACATATTAAGCCTTTTTCTTGAGTTTCAGAATCGGTGTTCATACTTGGAACAATACGGTTTCATGTCTGTTTGAAATAGCTTGCATCTATTATGAGCACAAGGTCAAGTAGATTGTGTTTGTTCAAGAATACAAGCCTTGCACCAACCAATGAAGGTAAAATGCTTCACAGATACTCGGAGAGTCTTGCTGGAGCTTTCTGTGGTTAAGGTAGAATCTTATTCTGTGCCCATCTAAATCTGCATCTGGATGTTCGCCCTGGGTGAAATTTCTCTCTCTTAAGTGGTCTATTCTTGGGGCTTATATAGGATTGACCATTGTACAATCAAATGGTGATTTTATAACATTGGATCTAACCAAACTAAACCAGTGGAATACAACGTTTGTCACCTATGTAAAAAGCCCCTATGCATTTGCATCATCTTTAGCTTATATTCACATATCGAGATGGTGTAATAGACTAGTGTTGCCTGCTTATGTAACAGTTAAGGCTAAAGGGTGTTTAGAAATAAATACCACTTGCACAAGTTTTGTGAAAGATAATAGAAAGACTGACTGTGATCTGAAATGAAGACAGGCAAACTAAAGTGGAAACTGCAGCTAAAATTATGTTTAAGAACTTCAAATTCTCAACTAAAATAAAAAAGCCTAAAAGCAAGTGATTAAATAAATAAAATAATAGAATTATTAAGGGAAACGGTCATATTGTTTTTGACATCCTTAGAATAATTTCTAAACTAAACTAAATGAGTTTTTGTATTTTTTTGCTTATCATAACTTCATGACACATTTACTCTACAGATGGTCATGCTAGGAATGAGCATTTGATGCAATCATAGTTCATCACTTGCTGCATGTTCAATAACATATGTTTTCAAACTAAAAAAAAAGGGGTCTGGGCATTGTAAGACAAGAGTTTGACTGTTAAAGTTACAGGGACACAACATTCTTCAAGCAGCCTTTTTCATCTGTTGTTCTGCTCACCGGTGGCAACTGGACCTGTACTGGATGCACCTGACAGCCTCAGCCTGCCACCTTATATGTGTTTTTATGTCTCCCTTGAGATCACGTGGGACTTTATAAGTGTATACTTGTTGTGGATTGGGATTTAAAGATCTAAAGTCAAAGGGTAAAATTTTTGACCAAGATGAACCTTTTAAGTGTATCTGGCCAGTGCATAGTAGCCAGTGTTAAATTGCACTTAGGTCCTTTTCTACCATGCCCATTGACTATCATTAACACTTTGTACTTCTTGGCAGTATTTCTACATAAAACTTTAAAAAATCATATCTCTAGTTCCCCTTATAGGATTTTTGTCAATTAGGTGTTACTGTATTTAATACATTTCAATTTAGTTTCCTAATTCACTTTAGGTTTTTTATTATTTTGCATTCCTACTTTATAACTGTTTCAGCATGGCATAAATATCTTTACAGATTGCCTTTACGTTTAGATTGGCTCCTCTGTGCCATAGCTATTAGGGGTTGAGCTCAGGTAATTTAAGTGACTTTGAGGGTAGGGTTGGGTGGAATGTTTCATTCGGACCACAGAATTGGAGTAATTTGGTGACTGTGCGTTACTCTTGTAATATGGAGCTCTGTTCAAGTTCCACCAATCTCCACGTATCAGAATTTCTGCCTTCGAGGCTCCAGAAATGTGAGCCCAAGTGAGATTTGGCATCCCCTATGGCCATTGTCTAATATGAGCAGTCGCAAGTGGTAGCAGTCGAAAGGCTGCTTCTTATGTAGATTAGCTGCTGCGTGAGTCGATTTTGTACTTGAGCAGCAGCAAAATCATCTTGAATGGCCACGTGTTCTTGCGCACCTCAGGGTGCCATTTGAGCTGATTTTTATGTACTGCTCACTCTACTGGGGCTTAATTGCAGTGTGACATGCATATTTCTGCCCACTGGCTAAACTCTGCAGAATCTTGCAGAGTTTTTATGCAACTCCGTGGAATTTTACAGGGGTTCTGCCCATCCCTATTTGAGGGTTTATTCTGAAAAGGATAATGATTATTACTTGAGGTGGGTACTTACCCGCCTCAAACTACTAACCCAATTTTCTAGAGGTACCCAAATACTAGTGTTGCCTCTGTTATGCCAGCGCCAGCATTTTGCTATGGGTGCCTCTGTAAACCAAGAAATACCTTGAGTATATCAAACAGCAGATTTGGAAGCAAAACAACATATTCTCATTCACACACACTTACATTCATTTACTCAAACTCATTTTCACTAAAAGTGGTCATAAATCGAGTAATTTGATATAGCTTAATCATGTGTAATTGCAGCAAAATTATGTGACATTGCATGGAAAGACATGAGGAGCATAACCCAACACGTAATGCTAACGTCTTATCACAAAAGACACCCTTGCAATAAAAAACGTACCAAATCACTCATTAGAACATGAATGGTGTAATCCAGTAATTTTAGGTAATCGTGTGTCAAAAGAGTAACATGTAATTACCCAAATTACTCAGGTGTAATTCAAATTTCACCCAGACATAATTCTGACTCACTCCCACTCACTCATTCCTATTCATTTGCACTAACTTATTTTCTATCTCTTATGCACTCAGTCTTGCTCTCACTCAAACATTTATACTCACTTAGTCACACTCACTTGCACTCATGCCTAGTCTCATTCATTCTCACTTATTGTCAATCACTCTGATGTTTGGTCTCATCTTACTCACAGTTACACTTTGTCACTGTCACTCACTCTCAGGTTAACGCACACGTTCTCACACTCTCTAATACTCCCTGTCACAGTCATTCCGATTTATTCTTACTCACTTATACTCTCATTAAAATTCACACCCTCTCTGGCTTACTCATAATCATTAATTGACACCACAGCTCATTCATTCTCATCCACTACGTATCACTCACTCTCACTCACTCACTCACTCACTTTCATGCATACAGACACACAAATGCTCAGGCACACAGATAGATATCCTCACACAAACACACTTTCACCTTAATGCATGTGCACAACTTACATTATAATCATTTCATTTTGCTTACCTAAGTGGACAGTGAAGTTCCCATTTCTAATTATTCAGTATTAGTGTAATAAGAAATGGTCAGAAAAAAGCAAATTAGAGCCCGACAATAAGGAGGAGAAGCATCCGTGCGTTCGGCTTTGATTTTGCCACCACTGAGGCCAGGAGCCCCAACGGAAGTGCCGGGGTCAGAAGGAACACGCCAGGGTTTGCAGCTGCGACCCCTGGCGACCCATAAATCACACCCATAACCCCATTAATGTTTTACATAACAAATTAACTTTACTTACTCTAGTTTCAATATTAAATAAAAAAAACTGCGTTTGTCTATCTACACCAACAGCATTCAGAAACAATACGAGTTCTCATCAAAATACCACTTAGGTAGGGCATCCATTTAAGAGATGTAAGCCCACTTTAAGTAAAGTAAGCCTTTTGCTTTGTGCAAATAACACTTCTTGTCAAAACTAAATACAATTTGGACTCACGTACTGCAAAGCCACTCAAGCCCAAACAACGTTATATTTGAAATCTCTCAATAATGCTGGTCCATTAATCCATGTTCACTATTACATTCAATTAAACTTTATGAAGAAACATATTTTTTAATGCTGTTAAAATATGCTTCCAGTGTATGTAAATGAAATACAAGCAGTCATCGTTTATAGAAGTCATTGTAACCAAACTCTCACATTCATCAGTAGCAATAATATATACTATCTGATAACAAGAACAATGACAGGTCCTGTTTCAGCTTTTTACAGAAAGAGAATAACAAACCAAAAGACAGTGGCAGAAATAAGTTGACCAATGGGTGTAATACATCAATCACAGACCAGTATATAGGGGTTACAGAGAGAAGGAAGGGGAAAAAGATGTGCATATCCATACATAAAATTCGATTCTGTTGTCTGCTGTTTCAGTACATGGCTTGTTCATGAAAAGCAATCAGGTTTATCATTGCAATGACACCTTTAGTGCAAAGAATAATATGTTCATGTAGGGTGGTGAAGTGAATACACAGGGGAAAAGAAAAGATATAAACTCTCAGCACTTAAATTTGAGTGGTAAGGTGATAGTGAATTAGACTTGAGTTAGAACCATTGGTGGGGCTCCATACAGGAGGTTGAGGCTATGTAGAGAATCGAGAGTGAGTGGATGCGCTAGGAGAACCTCAGTTACTTTGCTCGAGGAGGAATGCCCTAAACATGCCCCTTCCTCATACCAAATTGGTATGTATTTGTAATTTGGGATTAATACATACCAAAATGCATTTTTTGTGGTCACAAACGGTCTGATTCTGCGAATCAGGCCATTTGCGACCGGAAAAAAGCTTGATACATCTAGCCCTAGGAAAACAGAGGTGTTTTTGTATAACAGACACTCAGAAGAACACCACAATTTGGTACCCCAACTGAGTTTGTGACATTAACCACCACAGAATGGGATGGATTGCATACTTTATTAGATGAAGCAATTACTGTCCCTCCACGCATTTGTCTTCCTCCAAACTATTTGTTCCCCCTGGTTGTTTTGTTGGCCTTAGTACTCTGTGCAATTTACCACTGCTAACCACTGCTAAAGTGCTTGTGCCCTGTCCTCTAAACATGGTAACATTGATTTATAACCAATAGCACACTTAATTTACTTATAAATCCCTAGTAAAGTAGTACAACATGTATACACAGGGCCTGTAAATTAAATGCCACTAGTGAGCCCGCAGCACTTACTGTGCCACCCACCTATGTTGCCCTTTAAAAACATTTTTCAGACGGCCATTGCAGTCTGTGTGCACTTGTAATCTGTGAATTCGACCTGGTGAAATAACACTTTTACCAGGCCTATACCTCCCTTTTTAATACAAATAAGCAACCCTAAGATAGTCCCTAAACAGCCAATAGGGCTTGGTGCATTGTACATAAAAAGCTGAATGTGTATATTTAAGTTTTACCCTTCCTAGTAGTGGGAAATGACTACATTTGTTTTTCACTATTGTGGAGCCTACCTGTCTCATAGGATAACATTGGGTTACCTTATTGCAATTAATCAGTGATAACTTATGATTGGGCATAGGTAGAAATATCATGTCTTGGATTCTGGGCAGGGAGAAAGGAAATTCCAGATCCATCTGTGGGGGATAAACTCTAGAAGTTTCCTCCACTTCAAAGCTGACACCAGGTATAAGGATTGATCCTCAGACCCTCTCTTCAGCTGATTCCTGGACCAGTGGAAGATTCCCAGAAGTACTGCCCTGTACTTCAGAGGACTGCCCTGCTGTTTGAAGCCTGCTTTGTACTTCAGAAGATTGCCCTGCGGCTACCAGAGGACTGACATACCACTTGAAGCTTGCGTTTTACCCTCACTTTTAGTTTACAATTTTTTGCAGTTCACAAAGGAATTTTATGGGTAGTATCTTTGTGACTGCCTATCTTTTTATGTGCGGAGTCTCTGCCATGAGTGAGGAGACTCCCCAGTTGTAAAGATACTGCTCCAAAAAATTCCTTTGTGAATTGGCAAAAATTTTGAACTTACACAAAAGTGTAAGTTTACGTTTATGAATCTGGCCCTTTGTGTTTAAACTATGTATTAATTCTAAAGCAATGTAAACCCAATAGTAAATATTCTGAGAGCCAATAAATCATATTTTCATGTAAAATGCTAAAAACTAAAATGTATTTCTAGACCTGTCCAGGAATCTTGGGGCCAGACAACAAGCTTGATTTTCACTTCCAGCTCCTCTCAGAAGCCAACACATGCTTTGGTGTATTGCGTTCAATCAAAAATGTATTAGATCTTCCTTTATCTGCCGGTAAGACAGGTCCACACATTAATTACTGCAAGGCTGGATTACATAAATGCAATCTATCTGGGGATCCAGGACAAATGGGTCAAAAGATTGAAAACTGTACAAAATGTGGCAGCACATCTGATTTTGGGCATTCTCAGATGGTATTCTGATTCTAGACACCTTTACAAATTACAAAGGTTCCTATTCAGAAAAAGATCATTGTAAAGGCTCTGGTTTTTGGCCTTGTAAATATACCCCTCTGTTGGAGTAGGCAGGTGCTTTATACATTCTTTCATTCATTCATTACCTTCCCGAACTCCTTTGCCCTGTCCAGGAAAGGTGATGAATATCCGCATTATCTTTTAACTCTGCCGCAGTGTGAAACGAGTTAACAAGTTCATAAGTCTGATAGCACACTTAACAACGAATAAACAGTAGGATGCATGTTGATATGATCTATCAAAGGGATATTGGGTAGGAAATGATGAATATGTAACCAGGGTATTTTTGAGAGCACGTCCTTGAAATACTCTTTTTTCATTTCCTTTGCGAGCCCATCCTGTTCAGTGTACTCAGCCCTTGTGTAAACGTTGGCAAACATCCCTTAGCAACTAGAGCACAGCCCAGTAGCCACGTATAAAACAACAACTTAATTAACAGCAACCAGTGTCTACAAGGCCAGGTAACCTGCACGCTTTATTGAGCACTTCTGTTTCCAGCTCGCAGGCTGCAATGTAAGCTGAGCACGAGGGCTGAGAGATCACCTCTTACTGAGGCCTGTACAGGATTCTGTTTATTTGCCTTTTTTGGACAGTTGAGGATTTGGCTTCAAAGCAATGCATTATCCTAACTGGATATATATTCTGACTTCTCTTTGATTTTAGGTTATTATTAAAAAACTACACACATAATTTTGAAAGAGTTTATTGGCACAACACATGCACTTATTCATTGTTAAGTAATTGTAGAAATCCATAAGAGATTGATCACTGTCTGAATAACCAATGTTTCACTGGTTTTCTGAAAATTAAGAGGGAGGGTGCACTTGCAGTTGCCCTGAATACTGTGCCACCCTATTTCTGTAACATATTCGGGGCTTGTAAGCCACACAGTGACAGAAGAGTGCAGGTAGGCATTGTCGTACATGTGAACTTCTTTTGGGCACCTTTTTGACCCTCCAGTGATTAACATGGCAGAATATACAGGCCGCCTTGAACTGAACTCTTTTTCTCACTGGAACCGGCAAAGTGTTTTCTTTTGGCTGAGAAAGAGCCTGTCAGCAGCTTCTTGAATGCATTGGGCACATTTCTTGACTGACTTAAAAAGTGTTTCCATAGTCTAATTAGGAAAGTATGAAGGCGTTAATTATGAGCAAACTTTGAGAAAAAATGAATATTCAGGGGTGTTTCTCAGATGATAAGAACAAGGATTCCTAACCTGGGCTATGTACGCATTTAAAGAATGTTCAGGTTCAGATTAGATGCCGAGATTCCGAATTTACTAAGGATCTGAGGGAGGGCCCAAATGAGCTATGCCACAGGGATTAATCCAATATATACTATTTATTATTGACCACTAATATTTCGGTCTGTGTGAGGGTTCTAATTTTAAGAAACTGTTCAAATCCAAGTTTGCTATTCATAAAGCTTGGGTGATATTTCTCACCAATCTATTTGGGTATCATCTGCGTAAAACTAGGGAATTCTATTTTTGTTTTGTGAAGGAGGATAGACAATGAGCCGACATATAGATAAGTAGTAAAGGCTATAAAGAGGGCACTTGCGGTGCTTCTCACTCAGGCATGCTTAACCCTGATTGAAAGCTTCCCAGTGAAGCTGCTTGAGTTCTATCTGACAAAATGGAGACATTCCAATCATGAGCTTTTCCTTTAATGTTTAGACTGTTCAGGCGACTCATGACTAGAGTATGATCAACAGTAGCAGAAGCTGCACCGAGATCTAGTAAAACTGTGACACCTATTCTACAGCAGTTACCTATGTAAGTGGCCACAAAGCATCATAGTCTCTATTTGTTCCTTATTCATGAAAAGATCAGAGTGAGGTATTGATTTTCTGAACATGCATGTGATTGTTTTGAACCTTAGCACCACTCTGTGTTCAGGTCATAGTGTATCTATCAATATATATACATCTGCTGAACTGGGGCCTACTTTTCATCACTTTCATATGCAATGTCATACAGTGTTTGGTACCTGATTTATATACTTTGACAAAACTAATAGGCCTGCCAATTTGAAATAAAATTATTGCTGATTAGGATTTGAGATACTTTTTAAAGCTTGTTGATCATGAAATAATGATACCAAAAATAAAAAATATTATTAAGACTCAAAGGAGTAATAGTGCATTTAGAAGAGAGAAAGTCAGGAGGGAGTCAGTAGCGCACGCGAACTAAGATGGCCGCCGCGCCTTGAGCTCTGTTTTTTACCTGCAATAACGAGGACATTTTGACGATGATAAGGGCTGCATTTCATCTTTCTTTTTAGCCCAGGTGTTCCTTCAGGCTTGCAGAGACGGTGGGCTGAAATTCGGGGGTCTGGTGCCTCCATGAGAAGAGCGGTAGGCATTTTCGTTTTCTCCTCAGGGAGGGCTTCAGCTTCCCTAGGCTTTCTCTGTGGGCCCCATACACGGAGGAGGCGGGCTTGACTTGCTGAGCACCTCCTCTCTTCAAACGCCTCTCCTTTCTTAAAGGGGTTTGTTCCTGCCTCTTGCTGGATATCACTTTTATTTCTGCACAGGATTAAAGGGATTTTATCCTTTTTTATTCCTTATTAAACTTTATTGAGACGCTGAGTTGAGACTTCCTGGAGCTGTTTTTTGCCATACTAATCATATTTTTCTGTCAGAAAACCAAATTTCACTTCAGATCTTTGCTATTTGTGGCATTATTTATTTATTATTACTTGTTTACTCTCTGTTTGTCAGTATGGATTCCAAAAGAGTGTCAAATAAACGAAAACAAGCTGTTTAACCTCCTCCTACCAAATCCACAGCCGTTGACTCACAAGATAATTAATTGGCACAAATTTAATACTGACACAATTTCTTCAGATATCGAAAATATTCAGAGAGATGTGGCTTTATTATCAATGAGAGTTGCAGAGAATGATATTAAAATTTGTGGTAATACTAAAGCCATCATGACTATGGCTCCACTTCCCTCAGGTTGCTCTCTCCAATGTTTCTTACTGGATTTGGAAAATCGAAATAGACAATACAACTTACGCATATTCAATGTCCCGGAAGGAGTTGAGGTACAGAGTTGTCGCCTTTTCTTGGAAAACCTTCTACCTAAAATATTAAATATCAAATTTCCAGAACGTTTTGAGATTGATAAAGCTCACAGGATTCCCTCGATTCGTAAACCTCACCAGGTTCAAACCAAGACAAATCATATTTAAGGCATCATCACCTCCTCCTCATACGAAAGGCTGTCCGAGAAATACCTCCTCTCCTAATTGAAGGAAAGAAAGTCTTTATTCATCAAGACTTTGCAAAGGAGACAGTTCAAATACGACAACAATTTTTTAAATTGAGGCCTCTTTTGCGAGAAGCTGGTTACAAATATGGCCTTTTTGATCCTGCGATTATGCGCATCTGGAAAAATGATGCCTCCAAGTCTTTTTCAGGTCCTACAGATTTAATCAGATTTTTGGATCAACATGGTCCTATTCTCATGGGCTCTCAGCCTTCTGGTTCTGCGGGCTAACATTCTATAGTCCTCAATGTAGGTTGTTATTCTCTCATTATGCAGGTGCATATGTCGGTGGTTTTCTTGCTTTGCACCTCCATCTCCAATGTTCTATTGGTATGAGGTCTTTGAGACTGACCTCTCTGTAGGTTGTTCGTCTTGTTTTGTCATTTTTATATGGGCTGCTATTGTTCTTCTTTCACTCTCTTCTATTACTTATAGGATAATATGTCTAAAGCACAAAAGTTAGTTGTTGATTCATTAAATGTGAAAGGTCTGAGACACAAAGTTAAAAGATGTAAAATTTTAGAATATCTCAAAAAGTCTAATGTAGATATCTGTTTTGTATAAGAAACCCACGTGGATGATAAGATATTACATACTATGTCTAAAGGTCGGGTAGGGCTTATAGTTTCGTCTCTTGCTGCAAAAGTTGAAAATGGTGTGGCTATATTTTTTTTCACACAGAGCTCAGGTACAACTATTGTCTCATCATCATGACGCAGATGGTAGATTTGTTTATGCTAAAGTTCAAATTGACAAACTCATTTTAAATTTGGTCAATATATATGCTCCTACATCTGATGATCCTGCCTTCTGGTCTTATGTTTCTGCTGAAATACTCAAAATTGGTAATATTTCCCTTACAGTAGGTGGTGATTTTAATCTTATCAGGACCGGTCTTCTGCATTTAAATTCCGGCCTAACAAAGCATTTTTTGCTTTAAAAGCCTTCCTTTCTGTTACCAAATTGGTTGACTTTTGGAGATTGGAACATCCTAAAGAAAAAGAATTGACCTTTTATTCCAATGCTCACTCCTTTTTTTTAGAATTGATTACTTATTAACTTCAAGTAATCTATGTCATATGATAAGTGAGGTGGTTATACATCCTATTACGGTTTCAGGCCATGCTTTGATTTCCTTCTCTCTATGTATTTCTGAACCCCAAATTCCTAATCAAAAATGGAGAATTAACTCAGACATAGTTCTTAATCCAACAATTTAAAAACAATGGCCTTAGCTATTAGTGATTCTTTTTTTAATATTAACTCACGTGACACTTCCAAAATGATACATTGGGATGTGTTTAATGCTTACATTCGTGGAGTTTCAATTTCTATTATGGCGCATGAAAATAAATCTTTTTACTTCCACCTTTCCAAATTAGAGAAACAGATTGCATCTGTGGAAAGACTTTTTATTACGTCGAGAGATCCACAATATAAATCCCAGCTTCAGAAATATAGATATGAATTCAATTGTATGCTTAGTAAAAGAGCAGGTTTACATACAAACACAATTGTCTGCTTAGTAAAAGAGCAGGTTTACTTATCTCAAAAGAAAAATCCAATTTTCATTTGAACTCCAATAAATTTGGTTGATTGTTAGCTAGTTATATACGCCTTAAGCGAGACAGGATTCAAATTCTAGCCACCAAAATGAATAATGGTACTTTGGTGACAGATGTTGAGGGTATACTTAAAGAGTTCCTTTCCTTTTACTCTTCCTTATATCACGAACCTCTCGATCCTAATAACAGTGTTATTAGTGATTTCCTTAATTGTTGTTGATTGCCTCAGATTTCTGCTACTGATAGATTGACCTTAGATAATCCCATTGATAGTCAAAGAAATTTTTGCAGCAATTAATGGATTGAGTTCCAAAAAAACTCCTGGTCCAGATGGTATTCAAGCTGAATTCTATAAATGTTATCAGGACCAATTATCCCCTTTTTTTACTTTCCCTTTTTACATATTTTCAGTGCACTTCCATGATGGGGGGATATTTTAATGAAGCCACTATAATTGTTCTTCCCAAACCTATTAAAGACCATACCTTAGTATCAAATTTTCGTCCGATCTCTTTAATTAATCAGGACTGTAAAATATATGCCGAAATCTTTGCGAATAGATTATCACCCTTACAATCCAATATTATACAAACTGATCAAACTGGCTTTATAAAAGGTAGATTGTCCGCTCACAATACCCAATTGCTTTGTCATGTATTATCTCTCGCCAAAGAATCCAGTTGTCCAATTGGTGTAATCGCCTTAGATGCAGAAAAGGCATTTGGTCAGGCTAATTGGCAATTTTTATTTAAAACTCTAGAAATATTCAATTTTGGCCCTATTTTTATTAATATGATTAAAGCATTATATTCAGCCCCCTCAGCTTCCATTTTTGTCAATGGTGTATGCTCTTCCTCATTTCGCTTATATAGAGGCACAAGGCAAGGATGTCCTCTTTCTCCTTTACTTTTCTTATTGCAATTGAACCCCTTTTATGTTCCCTCCACTTTAGTAATACATATACAGGTGTTATTTTGCAAAATACCACCATTAAAGTTTCTGTTTTTAGAATGCTCTATGGATACCCGCTTAGATCAAAAATCTCTTCATTTGTGCCAGTGCAATCATTTGTCACGGGCATCCCTCATATTTCATGGGTACCAGATTATGGCAATAATTACCCACACTATCCCAGTGTCAGAATTTTGCAATTAATGCACTTATATACCTTGGGTAACCCTTGTGTCAAATTGCCTTTAGTAAGTCAGGGCCAGTTTTTTGTCATGGTTGTCCCATTTCCATGTGCCAGGTCTTTTTCCCTTATGCAAAAAAGTATCTCCAATCAGCCAGTGGCAGTACTTTGCCATGGCTGTCCTATGCCAAAAATATCCTTAAGTGTACCACTATTTTTCCATGGGTGCTCATCATGTCAAGATGTACCTCCAGAATACAAGTACCAGCATTTTTCACAGGATCCCGTCAGGCTGATAGGCTAGAACTACCTTCAGTAGTCAAGTCAAGTCAAAAAGCTTTTATTCGGTTAGTATAAATACAACCACATAAGCTGAACACACATAATAATACATATTAAAAAGTTAATGACATATATTTGACTTAATTACAACCTAATGATAGATCACTGAGCTGGGACCAGTATCTCGGACGGACTGATAAAGAACCATACATAAATACACATCAGTAAAAATAAAAATCCGACAAATGTCGCTTATAGATTATTAGATGTTGCAAGGTAAACTTAGAATCAAACGAATTATAAACTCCACTTGCTAATAAAGTGATATGTGCATAGTACAACATTTGGCATACATATTTACATTAGTATATTGTTGCTCAAGGAACAAGAATTCCATAATTTAGGAATCATTCCATACCAAAAATAAAGTGACGTGTGCCTGAATATGAAATCCATGACATGATAAAAGACACCCCCATGCCATAGTAAAACTAATGCACCAGTTCAAACGTAACAGGATAACCTTACACTAGTTTATTACAACTATGAGTGAGTTAGCATGTGGAAACATGAGGCTATCTAGAGCACCACCATATAATCATAGTGACTTATACACATATACATGATAGCCATTATAGAACACATTTCTCAAATCATAGAATTATGGATTTCCTGGCAGCTCTACACTTCAAAATAAAAGATGCAACATAGAAGCAGACGTCTGGGCTTTGGAGGGAACATAATAAGTTCATAGCGTCAGCTGTTAAACGGATATTATATTTTAAAAGGATAGGTTTCAAATAAAACTTCCTTAAGAAAACATAAAACTTACAAAATAGCAGGAAATGGCAACAACTTTGTTTAGAGACGTTATCACATGGGCAGTTGGATTTAGAACCTGCCCCTGTTACAGGGAAGGATACTAGATGGTGTACAATGCCTAGTCTTCAACGTACTAAAACAAAACGGTGCGATTTATTAGTCACATCCACCAAGTACGACTGAAGCCCACTCTTAAGGCTAAGCTGCCTATAAAATACAGAAGTTTTTTGAGTCCGAAGTAGTTGACTTCTTTTTTCCTTCTTATACGATATAAAGGTGTCTCTAATTTCCTTCTTTGAAAGGGGTATTATATACTCTGAATGAATATTAATTCCAAACAAAGTATTATACCAAGAAGTAATGTAATTTAACCACGGAATACGATGACATAGATCTAATTTAAGGCAGTCTTTAATTACAGACTGTGTGAACGCAGTTTCCTTTTTGTGCCATATTGCACGCCATAGTAATAGGGGGCGTACTGCGGCCAGATCCGAAATATAATTGAGGCCAGTTTCCTGATGAATCAAGTCTGTGGAAGCTGCAGCCGGGACACATAACAATCATTTAAGGAAGCTGTTTTCATTTATCTGGAGTTGGGCAGTAGAGGAATAACCCCATAATCCAGCTCCATATAGAGATGAAGAAACGCATCTCGCATTATATATGGTGACCATGCCCTTTAATCTATAGTCCCCTATTTTCGTTGCAAAACGAAAAATACCATTAGAATTCCTATTTACTTTATGTCCAATATTTACTTGCTCGTTAGTCCATTTGCCGTTGTCATCAAAATTAATACCTAAGTAGCAGAATGTCTTAACAGCTTGGATCTTTGAACCTTCTAGGAAAAAGGAGCATGGTGACTTCAATTTTTTACCGCACGTCATTGTGAAAGTCTTAGATTTATTAATCAACAATTTCCTGCCATTTATAAAATGAGTAAAAGCGTCGATGAGACGTTGTAAACCCAAAGGGGTGCGGGAAATTAGGACAGCGTCGTCCGCGTATAACAATACTGAAACGACCATATTATCAATTTTGGGGGCGTCGGCTGAGATATTATTTAAAATGGATGCAATTTGATTAATAAAGAGAGAGAATAAAAAGGGTGCCATAACACATCCTTGCCTTATGCCTCTGCGCACGGTAAAGAAGGGAGTTCGCTCGCCAGTGGGCCCATAGCGTACACTGCAAGAAAGTTTTTCATATAACCTTGCTAGAAAGAATACAATCTCCTCCGGTGCTCCAAGGTCGAGCAGTACTGACCAAAGGAGCGAGTGGTCCACCAGATCAAATGCGCTGCTCAAGTCAGCGAAGCATAAAAACAAGTTACCTCCTTTCACTGTGGTATATTTGTTGATAAGCAAATCCAAATTAAGGCATTGCTCGATAGTCCCAATGCCTTTCCTGAACCCATATTGAACTGGGGTCAGTACATTTGAATCTGCAGCCCAGTCTTCCAATCTTTTTAAAAGTACCCTACTTAGTACTTTAATTGAGGAATCTAACAATGAAATAGGACGGTAGTTACATGCTTCAGATCGTGATCCCTTCTTATGTAGAGGGACAATCAATGATTCAGCCCATGATTTTGGAAAATTCCCCTCAGATGCAGCATTGAAAATTCTTGTCAGGATTGGTGCCCAAAGATCTATTTCGGCTTTATATAAGTCGATCGGGACACCATCCGGACCTGGTGCCTTGCCCCCTTTACTATTTACCATCCCTTCACGCACCTCATCGACGTCAATCATTAATGGCATAAGTGGCCAAATAGAATCATTTGATAAAAACTGATCTAAAAAAACCTTATCTGGGTTAAAAATATTAGAAAAATGTTCTATCCACTCCGTGCAATTAACATAGGACGTCAGCTCAGGGATATGATCATCCTTTAAAAAAGGACTATTTATAATTTCCCAAAAAAGTTTTACATTTCCGGTGTCACTTGCGAAGCCTAGCTTATCCCAAGCATCTGTTCTCATCGCCTTTTTATGGGCAAGGACAGCTTGTTTATAGGCATATCGTAATTTACGGACTAAGATTTGGTCACGGGGCTTGGACTTTAGAACTGCCTTTAAGTTAGTTAATATCTCCGTACATTCAGAGTTGAACCACTTCTTACCAACATGTTTTAGGCCTTTGGATTTCCGAGTTAAAATATCGCTTACCACCCTATTAATATTAGAGAATTCCATACATAGTTTGCCAGAGGTAACCTCATCCCTTAGACAGTAATTAATACTGTCTCTACAGCTATTTACCACAACCGATTGGATCTTATATGGGTCTACACCATCCCATTTAATTCTCGTACCGTTCGGCCTGATAGGGAGAATATCTGTAATTGTATAATCATTATTAGTCAGTTTGTTACCCCATGCCAACAGGACTATGGAAATACTATTGTGGTCGCTAACCACCTGTTCAGTTATCCAAAGGTCCACATATGAACTATTCCTAGTTAATAAGATGTGATCAATATTACTGTTTGCATCTCGGCCAGTAAATGATGGACATTTGATATGGCCCTTTCTCTCAGTGCAATCCAATAGCTCAAGGTCAAGTTTGGCCATTAGAGCATTAAGGGTCATGCCGTAATCACAATGTGGAAAATGTAGCATATCATCCTTAGTTCCTGCGGTGATTGAGTAAGACTTCATATAACCACAAGAATTAATAAATGTGGTGGGACAAGCTTGGATATTAAAATCACCTACCCACACAACAACAGTCAGCTTAGGTGAAATATTTAATACCTTATCCAATTCTTTTTCCAGTGAAACTAAGCAAGCTCCCCTATCCCTGCGAAAATTATTATTGTAAAAATTAATTAGAACCAAATCCTTTCCAACAGGGAATGATAGGCGCAAAACTTGACTATAACTGTCAATGGAGGAATAAGAAATAATTTTACATCCAATCAATTTAGTTGAGATGAGCAACAATAGTCCACCCTTGGCTCTACCCATTGAAGAGGGTATCGCATTAACACAATATGAGGTATACCCTTCCACAGTGACGCAATCTGTACTCCATGTTTCTTGGAAGCAAATTATGTCACTTCCGCGATTAATAAAATCTAGCCAGAAGGGAGTACCTAATTTATTACCAAGACCTGCGATGTTTCAGGTTGTTAATGAATACCCTTCTTGAATCTTGGCGATCTTGTCATTATGCCTATTTGTAGGTACTTCTATATTCGTGATAGGCTCTCTAAGTATGCTAGCTGTTAAGGTGTCAGGCATACTAGAGTCATTTATAACCGGTAACCCATTCATCATAATAGGATCCTGACGGTTAATAATGACTTCACTTTGCCTCGTAAATATGTTAGGGTTCACCGTAATCCCCTTATCTGTATTTCCCACTGTATTGCCTATTAAAGTTCCATGTCAATCATTATCCTCCATTTGTGTCAGACATTGGAACCTGTTATAGAGTGGTAAGGGGGAAAACACAGAACTAGCAGCTGGTTCCATAGGCAGCCACTTGTTCCTAACACGAGGTACCCTATAACCAAAAACTGAGTTATTGAAAACAGGGAATTTATAGAAATAGGCAAGTGGCAAAAGGGTAGTATTATATTCCCAACTGGAAGGCGGGGGGGGCTCTAGATAAAACTTTATGAACCCAAAAAGGTGATCCAAAATTGATTATAACACAGTCCCCTTCAAAACCTTTGGATGTAGGACCTATCCAACCCACTCTTTGAGTAAGCAAGATCTGATCTGCATCTGAGATTGAGAACCCACAATTTTTACTTAACCAATAAAGGGTTTTATTTTTAAGAGAAACATTTGTTTCAAGTTGCCCTTTCCGTAATCTGGGGACATTACACAAAACTGCGACATATGCTCCGCACTCGGGTGGCAAGTTCATGACAGAAGGAACATTATTACTTTTAAAATCTTCAGATTCACGTGTGCCCCTTGACTGATCTGTTATTGAGCCTCCTAGCTTCTCGGTGCCTTCCATAGGGGTGGCAACTTTTTCCAGCGAAGCTATACCATTCCCTTCGTGACTTCCCCCAACAGTTAAGTTACAACTATTATTGTTGGTACTATGAGGTAAAGTACTAGGGGCTAAATGGTGTATAACTGGACCTCTTGATTTGTCCTTAACACCCACAGTCATGTGTGAATCAGCTCTAGATACAGGTTTATTTATAGTGGGTTCCGTTTGCGGGGCAACCAGTAAAGATTGGGTACTCTTAATTAAGTAGGGAATTTGTGTTATATGTTCTTCAATGGAATCCATCCGTACTTCTAAATCACAAATTTTCTCTAAAATAGGCCCTATGCGTGTCGAAAATAAAGTTTCCATTTTCTCCCAAAAGCCATCCTTGCCAACCATATGTACAATATCATCGCACTGAACATTAGGAACATTTGACTGAATTACAGGTAATTCCCCCTTACGGCCAAAAAGGTTGCCTGCTTTTTTAGGATAATTCCTGCAGGTTTTACCCCTATGTTTATATGCAAACTGATCTTTCTCGATGTGCTTTAACTTACTTTTGGCCTTTTGCCCTCTAGTTCTAACCGGTGAAATAGCAACATGGGTCGTGACTGACTGTGAAACATTGGGCGACAAATTAGTAATATTACCATCTAAATCAATAATGTCATTAGGTGGTTGAAATTCTGTACTTGAGTCCTGTCCCTGAAGAACCGGTGTGGTCGAGAGTCTGCTTACCCTGGGCGACAAATCAGATTGTGCAATATGAGTCACAGTTAAAGGCTCAGAGATTTTATGAGGGCCTGGTAATCCAATATAGGAGGTCAACAACATGGAATCGCAAGAATTAGCCATAGTAGTAGATGAATCAACCGGCAATACAGGAAGGGCGCAGCCAATAGGGAGTGAGAGGCGTCTTTCTGTGTTCTCTATTGCTGATGCAACAACCCCGATGGTTTTCTGAAGCATGCGGTCTATGGCTGTTAGACTTGGGAGAGGAGTATTAGTAGATGTATTTTGTCTGGTATTAGGCCGGATGGGTCCACTAATAGGCACAGTTTTCCCCATCCTCCTTGAAAAAACCCAGAGCTCACAGACACAAGCGCAAATAGGTAAGTTTCCACCCAGTCTTACCTATACTGCAAGTCCATGTAATCGGAAGACCTTAGGGGGTGGCCCAGCCCAGCCTCTGTCAGCCCCGGACGGCCACAGACGGTCCCGCCCTTGTCCCGGGCTTCTCCCGGCGCTACCCGCGCGTGGTCCCGCGATGCGGGAGCAGCGCCGAAAATTTAAACGCCTCCTGGCGCGCTCCTATTGGCCAGGTGGTTGTGTCCGCTAGGGCTGCTGGGACGTGTGGTCCCGTCTCCCCACTGCGGCCGCGATGGTTGTCACGCAGCGGCGGGAGAACGGGACGGCTGCAGGGAGCAGGGCAACAGGAGCAGGTAAAGAAATCCGCCGGTCAGGGACAGCAGGAAGGAACGATGTACGTAGATGCTGGATAGTTGACCCGCTCTGCCGAAGCAGCGCCGAAAATTTAAACGCCTCCTGGCGTGCTCCTATTGGCCAGGTGGTTGTGTCCGCTAGGGCCGCTGGGACGTGTGGTCCCGCCTCCCCACTGCGGCCGCGATGGTTGCCACGCAGCGGCGGGAGAACGGGACGGCTGCAGGGAGCAGGGCAACAGGAGCAGGTAAAGAAATCCGCCGGTCAGGGACAGCAGGAAGGAACGATGTACGTAGATGCTGGATAGTTGACCCCTTCAGTATGTTAGGACCAATGGTAGACTGGGACGCATAACTCCATATTTTCACTCAGGCTCCCTTACATTAACTGACTCACGCTCATTCTCATTGACACTCCTGAATTCAGTATCACTTGCACTCATGTATTCTTACTCACTATTTTGTAATGCCTCTAAATCAATTTCTCATTCATTCTTACACTTACTCAATTATACTCAATTAAACTCATTTTGTCATTCTTACATACTCCCACTCGTACTTTCTGCTTCATTCCCACTCACTGTCACTCACATTTAATCCAGTTCTCACTCATACTTTCCCACCTCTGTGCACTCACTCTTATTTGCACTCATTCTATCTCACTAATAGTCACTGACACTCTCTGTCACTGAATCCCACTCACTTTCACTCATACACATGTATGCTCACGTACACAAACAGACATGTTCACAAGCACTCTTGAACACTTGAACATAATCACACTCTACACTACATACATTTAAAAATATTTTGTACTTACAATATCTGACACTGAAGGTCTCGTTCTAGCTCCAGGAGCTCCATTTTCTATTACAATAATAGTGACTAGTATTATTTGTTTATAGCGTTATAAAATTGACAGAAAATTAAGCCCCACATCCATAAGAGTTGGCTGCCTCTGTCTTCTTAAAAGAGATTTTCTACCTTTGAGGACAGGGGTCGTAAAAGCACTGCCAGTTGTTGCAACAGGCTACCCAGTGATCACAGCTGCGACCCCTGGTGACCCCTAATTTGGTGCAGTGTAAATTTTATCGCTATATCAGCAAGGTCACGCTAAGCGACATTTCTCCTATTATCAAGCCTCACGCAAAGCAGCATAGCGACAAGAAAAGTAGCGGTAACCTTTGTTATCGCTACTTTCCTTATGCCTGCTTGGAAACTGACTTAGCCATGATATCCTATGGAAGGTGGATATCATGGCTAAGTATGTGAGGCCCTATCAGCAAGCTATCGCCAAAGTTTGTGGGATTATCGCTGGGTTTCCAGCGATAATCTCACGTTTGGCAGTTAGCGCTAGGATTTTTCTTGCTTTTGAGATAAGCGTTGCTAATAGCACGCTATGGCAGCGATAAAAAATCCACGCTACCCGGCGATAATTATACTAGCGCTAGGTGCGCTTAGCGATAATTATCACCGGTTGTTGCTGATATGCCCCCAGGTCCTTCAGTAGGACAAAGCAAAACGCTGAAGACTGGAAGGCTCCACCGAAGTCAGAAACGTTAATGCATTGGGTGGTGATGCTGATACCTCCGAGTCTGCTGCCAATGCAGAATTTCATAGAGGCTGAGATCACATTGCTGTTGTTGTGGGTTTGCTGCCTAGCAAGGTCCAATAATTTTACCTTCAAATGGAGGGCCTCATTTACTACTTTTTGGCATTTAGCAGCACTACAAGTCTTCTTACTGTGCAGCCCTGCATCAAAAGGAAAGGGCAGGAATGCACCCTATTTATGAAATACGTCCTTCCTGAATACACAAATTGGTGCCTAGCATCACAGTAGGCACCCTTGCACCATGTTGCAAGGGTGTCTGCGTTGCTGGCAGGATTGTTTTTGTGCAGGAGGAGACTACTCACTGCACAACAACAATCAATTGAGACGGTTTCCTTTTTCTATATGTGATGCAGAATGCAGTACACATAGAAAAAAAAAAAAGGAGCAATAAAAATATCTCTCTTTTTACGCCTCCTCTGGGGAGGCACGCAGTTTTGTTGCATTCCCAGGTTTAAGGTGATTTTGTGAATCTGGGAGTGTGTTAAAACCACTGGGAGATGCATGGGAACACCCACTGCAATGACCATGGCACGCCGCCCTGATGCAGTGTGAGGCTACTTAGCGACTTGCGCTGCATTGCCCTACACCATATCCATGAGGCCATGCAAAGCCATGCATAGTGGATTGTGTGACCTCATAGATATGGGTTTGCACACCGTGCAATCCGAGAATCAAAAAAAGGGATGCTCCGGCAGAGCAGGCCTCTTGTAAATGAGGCTTCAAGTTTTTTTTTTCGCTTCTCAAACTATACCAGTAGACAAGGCTGCAGGTCATGGCAGAGCATGCTTCTATAAGGCCAGATACCTTTAATTTGATGTCCCCCTGAGCCCTTTTTCTTTGGAAAATTCCTGGGAACATTTCACGGTCTGAAATTGGCTCTCCAGAGGTGGAAAATCGACTAGTCTCAATATGTCTGTTAATGGTTTAGAGCAGTGGTGCCAAGATCTGGAGTAGCAGTATGCCAAAAACATAATTGAACCGGGGAGTCATGACCATCTTTAGCAACTGAACTCTCCCCCATAGGAGACCTGCAGACTAGACTACTGAATCAAGTCTTTCTCCATGTGGGCTAAAATAGGCTGAAGGTTAGCCTGCACCATAATACAGAGACCCTTGCTAATCAGTAGGCCAAATATTTCAAATCCTTCATTTTTCACCTGAGGCCATATGCAGCCAGGGTGGACCAGGGGTCGCAGTGTGTCAATGGAGGTGCTTCATTCTTGGTCCAAATGATCTTCTAACCCGAATAGATTGAAAAATCATTAATCAAGGAGATAAGATGTGGTGCAGAAACCCCCAGGTCACTCAAAGACTTCAAAATGTTGTCAGCATAAAGTAGGTTCTTGCATTCATCTGTAGGGGTGGCAATATCTTAGATAAGAGCAGAATGGCGGCCGCTATGGGCTTTAATGCTAATGACAACCAGCATGGGGACATTAGACACCCCTGCCTCACCTCCCACAGTGTGGGGAAGGTGCAAGACAAGTGGTTGCACCTTCCCCATCCTTCGTGCTGCGGGGGATGTGTAAAGCCACATAACATTGGCCAAAAAGCTGGGGCCCAGCCCAACTCTGTCCAGGGTGCAGAATTAGCATCTCCATTCCAACCTATTGAAAGCCTTCTTGTTGTCGAAAGTCTGGGGAGTTTATTGTCCCTGTCATCACAGACATCCCAAAGGACATTCACCCGGAGGCATATGTGGTTAGAAGAAGAGTGACTTGGGAGTCATGGATGACCTGCATGAGACTAGTAGCTAGGACCTTTGTAAGCCCCTTCACATCCGCCTTAAGAAGAAAATGGGACAGTAGCTTGTGCAACTAGTAGGGTACTTGTTGGGCTTCAAGATGAGACTAATGAGAGCATTGTTGTACTCTAGGCACTGGGTAATAGGGCCTTCCAACTCATTAAAGGGTTCATAGAGAAGTGGGACTACCAGGTCTTTTTGATCTTATAAAACTCGGGAATCGACTGTCCCCAGGGCATCATTATTGGACAAGCATCCACGAGCATCCGAGATCTCATGCTTCGTAATCCCAGCTCAAAGGACAGATCAATATGCGGGGTGCCAGCCCCAGGGGGGCTGTGGATTCCTGGGAAGGGGGCCTCATATTCCCTAGCCTCACTTGTACCTGGAATCAGAAACGTCTGCTCTTCAGTTTGGAAAAACACAAACGTCCCGGGACGGTTAATTTCGATCGTTAAAATGCTTCAGCCGAAGTTTTATTTAATGAGATTCCTGTGCTACGAAAAGCCTGCGTGCCAGGGTGCCTGCTTGCCTGAATGAAATGAAAATGTGCACTGAGTGAATCTGCAACTGTAAAGGGTGCTTGGGAGCCGGTTCTGGCTTTAATTGAACAAATCACTCCAAGCTTTGTGATGACAAAGACTCCAATCTTGTGATGACAAAGATTTGGGTTTTTTGAGTGGTAGAGCAAAGGGTTAACAACTGTGGTGTGAAGTTTGTTTTTTTAATTATAATTCTATTTACACAGCCCTTAGTACCCCTAAGGAGGTGTTGAAGGGACAGTTATGTAAAAAATAAAACTGCATTACATACGCTCTGGTATTACTAAAATCTACTATATTTACTGCAAGTATAAATTAATGACTTACATATTGACAGTGCTTTCTGTCAAAGGCTGTGACCTTGTACCACTAAACATACACAAGTCACTATTTTCCATTGCACCAACCAAGATTTTATTCTGTGGCTCTCTGGTTACACACATACCTCTGCAGTCCATTAACTAATAGAGGTTTCATAATGTACTACAGGGCATTTCCCACTGAGTAACAACTTGTTTTATTTATTTTTCATTTAAGCTGCCCATTATTTTATATGTAGCGACCTCATGGTGAAACACCTAAAGAACGTACAGAATATTTTAGGGGGTTTTATGAGAAGTTGCGCCATACCTAGGCTATGAGGCAACACAAAATCACCCTGCATGGCTTTGCATGGCCTCATAGATATAGAGGAAGACAAAGCAGCGCAAGTCGCTACGTTGCCTTAATCTGTGTCAAGAAGGTATTCCATGTGCATTGCCTAAGTGTTCCCATGCGATACCCATGCATTTTGATGCTGCCCCAGATTTATAAAATTACGCAAACCTGCAGCAGCATCAAAACATTATGCCTCCCGAGCGGAGGGTTAACAAGGAGAAATATTTTCTTTTCTCCTCTTTCTTTTCTCTTTGCATGTGTGCTGAATTCTTCAGCTCACATAGAAAAAGGAACACGCCTCTCTGGATTGTTTTTGTGAAGAAAGGTGTCCCTTCCTGCACACAAACAATCCTGTTAGGCAGCACTTTGCGCGCCAATGCTAGGGGAAAGGACAGGAATGCATAAAGGGTATTTACGAGTAGTAAATGCCCTTTGGGAATACCGAAAGTCGTAAAGTTAGACTTCCTGTTCACTTTATCTTTGTGAATCAGACCCTATGTGTCTAGGATTGGTCAAAATGAAATACCTGAATGCACCTAATAATTCATCAATAGCCCTTTTTGACAATTGCCAACACTTAACAAATTAAATGGTGGGGACAGCTCAGTAGTATGTTGCAGGATGGCACATTTAATTTCACACTTTCATGTCCTCATGGGTGGGTATTGTGGCCAGTGGACACTAATGGCTGTCATGCTTGTTTTTTGAATTCCACACCGAGGTTTAAGGCAAGCAGACCTGATCCCAGTACATCCACTCACAACATTCAGGTATTGTACCATCAATTCAGATAATTTTGATAAAGTGCCTGCTGTGGTTGATTACAGTATGAATAGGCTGTCTTCTCGCATTTATAATTTGAAGAACATTGTGTCATCTGTAATTGATACTATGCTAAGTTACATGTCTACGATATATCATGGGCAAATCAAATTAGATCTATCATGTAGTTTAGCTGGACATTTCAAACTCTTAAGAATGGGCACCTCCCTTGGCATTATCTTAATTCCAGCCACCTATTCCTGCATTACAACCTGACGTGTAAACAACTCATGGCTAAAAAAGATGCTAGCTACACAATGTTGCGTCTCGAGAATTTAGAACAGCTTTCATTTACAATAACAGAAACACCATCCGCTGGATGGTGAATACACGGCTGAATATCTTTGCCAATTTCAACATTTCAGTTTACAGCTTCTTCGTAGATTGGAACTCCTAGGATGCAGCTTCATTCATGAAGTATGGTCCCTCCCATTTTACTATCAGTGCAAACGTGCCAAGGAAGAGGTCTTCCTTATTGTAAAGGAATGTGATTCTTCTGTCAGGCATTCTCTTGTTTATAAACAAATGACCATACATGGCACCTGCAATCTATCAGTAGCGAATTTGGCCTGTTATCTTAAAGGAACACCAGCCCCTGCAATACTTCCACTAATTATAATCATTTCAAATGGAAGTTAATTAATTTTAAGCAATCAGGACTGTTGTGGAATGAGAGCTGGGAACTCATACATTTTATTGGTTTCCCAGATCATGACCTGTTATAATAACATCCTTTTCCCTCTCACACAAGGGGTTATGGATAGCTAGTTGTGGCTTTCCATTCCAACTTTAAAGGCAGATTTCAACAAGCGAAGCTAACTCAAAGCATTAATGTTTCAAAAACGTGTAGCACTAACATCTGCTTGAGAAACTTTTGAATTACCAGTTGCAAAATCATTCAGTGAGATACTTTCCTTGTTAAACACTAACCTATCACTTCATTTTGGTAAATTAGTTTTTGACGCATCAAATACTGCCGGCTTTGCCCACTTTTTAAAGCTATTGGTTTTGGTTTAGTCAGTTCCTTCCAGAAAATCTGTGGAGTAATACCTGCTTTTATTCATTCAGTTTTTTCCAGTGTGTTTGGGGGCTTTCCGCTGCTATTATTTCTCATTTGCATCATTTTTGTCCTATTTATACTCCTTCACAAATGATGTTCCATTTGCAAGCTCACTAGAAACTACCACCGCTCCAGCTGTTCCATCAGCACATGATTCGATTCTCTGAAACCCTCTTACACCAGGAACTGGACCTTGATTGGCCAGTGTCATTCTGACCTACCTGGTTTACCTGCCTGTAATCCATATTTCACCACCTCTGGTGTCCTTTTAAATGGGCACTGGACATTTGCCTGGCTCTGCCATGCCAGTTCATTTGGACATAGAGCTGTTGATGAGTCCATTGGCAACCAATTTTTAGAGTTGTTCCTTGGGCCTGTGACTTCTTCAGAATGCGAGCTATCAGTCTCTTCTTTCAGCGGAAATGACACCTTCAGCACATGAATCTCTAAATGCTGGCTCCAATAACATGGATGCAGGTTACCCGGCTACTTTCTCAGCAGAGGCTGATAGTGAGGATCATGTCTGTTCTTTAGAGTTTGTGAATTGGGCTATCACACAATCATCGTCTGCAGAGAGAGCATCCATTCTGGATTCGTGGGCTTTTGAACTTGTCAGTGACATCATGGATACCTCAGATACACAATAATTTGGCTACCTTTTCAAAATTGAGAAGTTATGTTTTTCCTTATAATTATAACTTTTTTATTAGATGCTTCTTAGCATTGCTCTGAATTTGCTTATTTTGCACTTTAATTTGTCATTAGCTAGTTAGTCGTTACTGCCCAGACCAAAGGGTGGGTGTCGTGAGTCCCACTGTAGTTCTCTCCTACGTTAGCCCAACTGTCGGTTGTAGACCGCTTTTACTGTGCACACATTACAAAGTTACACATTTATATTTGTGCCACATTATTATTTTAGAAATAGGCTGCACATGTTTTTTGTTTTCGAGCTCTTCTGCTGGGACTCAGTCTGAGCATATCAAACAAGATGCGAAGATTTGCATAATCATGCATTGGCATTGAGGTCACGGTGCATCATGCTGGGCCGATGCTGGTAAAAACCACTGGGGCTTGTGAGGACTTGTGTCAAGATGTGTCACACTGCATCAAGCTGGTCCGGTTGTTGGCATCGAGATGCATTGTGATGGGTCAGGCTTGCGGAGTTGCCAAGACGATGGGCAGTCCTGCGTTAAAGCTGTGAGGAACTGCATGATGCTGAGCCAGTTAACAGCATTAAGATGCATCATGATGAATCAGGCTTGCAGACCCGTTGATGCGATATGCCGTCCAGCATTGAAAATGGGTGGCACAGAGAAGCCTGTTGTGTCCCTGTGACTTTGAGAACAGGTGGTCAGACAGATAAACCTTCGAGATCCTGGAGTTCTGGGGCAGGCTGATTTAAGCATGGCAGCTCACAGTAGAATAGCCCTTCTGCAACAACAACAATTCTTGGGTAGCAAAGCAGTCCTTGGGCAGCAAAGCAGGTCAGCATGGCAGACTTTACAGTTGGGCGTTCATCTTCGTGGCAGAGTGATCTGAAGAATTGGAGTTTGAGGTATGTTATTTATACCATGTGCCCACTTTGAAGTGAGAGAGGTTTCGAGAGGATTCCAGCCCCATGAGATGTAAGGCATCCCCTTCCTCCCTGACCCTGCCTCAGCTTGTCTAGGGACACAAAATACTAGTGACAAACCTTTTGTGTGTGCTCTCAGGCAATGCCTTTGTGATGTGCAAGTGTGGTAGGTAACAAATCAGCCCCATTGTTAAGTCAGGATGTCTCATCCTGCGAACACATATATTTTCTTTAATCCATTGTCTGGGAGCAATACTTAGTGATCTATTGCCAACTGCACAAAGTCGTGTGACCCAGGAACAGGCTGCATGCACCAAATCATTGGACAAAAAATGCCCGCTTTCCAAAAGTGGTATTTTCAGAATTGAGGCTTAAAATATGACTTCACCATTCAAAAGGTCTTTAAATGACTGTTTCTTAGACACCTGAGCAAACTCGATATTCTTATCTGTCCCAATCAAACTTATCACTTATTAAATGTAATAATGTAACCTAATGTTATCATATTGTAAAGGTAGGTCTCACAGTAGTGAAAAACAAACATAGGAGTCTTTCACTACCAGGACATGTAAAACACAAGTACATGCTCAACCTTTGAAAAACCCTGCACCCTGCTCTCTGGGCTGTTTAGGAACTACCCTACAGGTGACTTATATGTATTAAACAGGCAGGTTTAGGCCAGGTTGAAATGGCAGCTTTAAACTGCATGCATAGGCTGCAATTGCAGCCCAGAGACATGGTTCAAAGGCTGCTTAGTAGGTGGCACAATCAGTGCTGCAGGCCCACTAGCAGCATTTAATTTACATTCTTTGGGTACATGTAGTAGCACTTTACTAGGGACTTACACGTAAATTAAATGTGCCAATGGGGTGTTTAAAGGAGAGAGCACAAACACTTTAGCATTGTTTAGCAGTGGTAGAGTGTGGATAGTCCTAAGGCCAACAAAAACATGATAAGTAAAGAAATGGAGGAGAAAGGGCCAAGCCCAACACGTAGTTTGTATATAAATATGACCTACATATTGTAATTACAAAATGTTGTTGGTTGACCATATGTCAATCGTACTAAATCATATTCTGTCCTCTTGGCCTTTTAAACTTCCTCCCTTACAGGTCAGTGGCCGGTACTTACTACTTTTGGCAGATCTGCTCTACAATCTGTTCAGGTTTATAGCTTCACTACTTCAGTACGTATTACTATTCCTCTTTTAGAATAACCTGATAAATATATAAGAGAGAGATGATCTACTATCTGTACAGAGTACATTTTTTATAAAAAGCTTGTCTCTTTTTTTTATCAGTAACACAACTCAGTATACAATGTTAAACACAACTGTCCATTTGGTAATTATAATATTCTCTTTTCAACAGAATTTCCTCAACATTCAACACCACTTACTTTGTTCAGCAGTTTTTTCTCAGTTTACTTGTAGAAGTTTTTCCTTCTTTTGTTCTTTGTACTAACTGAACCTGTCACTCACTTGTTTCAAAAAGATTTTTTGGGGGAGGAAAAAACACTTGATAATTATAATCTTACCTTCATAGAGGGGATAAATGGGACATTTAAATCTCTCACTCTCAAACGTGTCTCTTGTCCTGTTTTCTTAGTGACTTACTCTTTGTTTCACTAAGTGAATACTAAATATTACAGAAATCTGAATGAGTTGTCAACTATATATACACACCAATTACTGACTAATAATGTATTGTAGTGATATGCAATTCTGGCCTTTAAGTATGGGCCAAGGACTAAATATATGTTGGCCAGGGGACTCTGCTTTTTTATCTCTTCCATTGTTAAGGGGAATTCCAAATCCTCATTAATCTTAACTGAATTATAAAAATGTAAAGGACTGAAAGAACATAGACGTTGTTTGTGAATTACTACTCTATTTAACATACGAATGTGATCCTGTTGACTGTGCATTTATTTTCTTTTTATCTCTGCTCATTCATTTTAGTGGCTTATTATGCTCTCATTACCTCTCACGTTGGCAAATTTAATGATTTCAACTTCACTGTGACAATATTAGACTTTAATCTTCATTATCAAAGCCCAATGTGGTATACACCTTGGTTGAGGAAGAGACTTCCATCCACTAGGGTACATCAAGCACCATCCACAGCATGCAAGAAGTACCAGTAAGGGGATCTTCACAGTTTTCTATTTTACCTTTCATAGTGTGCACCAAAGTAACATAATCCCAAGGATTACCACTGATCCCAATGGGATCCATGGAATTCCAACAGTGATGCTGTGCAGTCATTCATGGCTGTGCAACGGAGTGCCCTCAGATTCCTTTAGCACCCAAAGTTCTCGAGCAGGCACTGTTTCCACCAAGTTGCACTGTTGGACTGGCAGGTTTTCAGTAATTTGTCTAATGTTTTATATAGGATGATATTGATCCCATTAATGTCCATAAAAAAGGGCTGGTGTTGTTGCTTTGAATTATAAAGTCTTCAATGTAATGCTCATGTTTTGAATTTCACACTCAAATTTTGTAATGCCTAGGTTGGATAGTTATTGAATGTGTATTCTTTCCAGAAATCTTTGGTGTGGACCATTATGTTGTTTTACCTCTTCAATGTATATTTTTATTTGAAGTATTATTCTTCCTTACTTTCTTATATTTCTAAACAGTGTTCCATTTGGTCAGCTACCAAAAGGTTTGTCAGAAAAAGCCGTTGGGCCAAATTATATTTTATTGTCTAGGGTCTCCTGCCAGGTTGCTTTTGGGAGAATAGCTTTAAAAGAGGAGTGTACAATGCAAGGAGAGATGCGCTAAAACCACACCAGGTGGTTTGGGGAATATGCGTGGTACAGCTGTGTTTTAAGATTGTTATTACTTAAACCTGTGTTACAAATCATCTTTAAAAATAGTAACTCGCTGTTCAGCTTACCTACTTACACACAGGGCACCAATACTCACTCATTTCCGCTGCAACGCAGTCTAGTGGTTGTTGGGACCACAGCTGCCGCTTAGCAGGGCCGATTGGTGGGGTGGGTTGAGGGAGTGCTTATCTGCCGGGCTGGAGCAAACGTGCAGCCAAGGAGAGACGCGCTAAAACCACACTAGGTGGTTTGGGGAATACGCACCGTAAAGCTGTGTTTTAAGAATGTTTTTACTTGAATCTGTGTTACAAATCATCTTTAAAAATAGTAACTTGCTGTTCAGCTTACCTACTTACACACAGGGCACCAATACACACGCACTTCCGCCGCAACGCGGTCTAGTGGTTGCGGGGATCACAACTGCTGTGCAGCAGGGCTGATTGGTGGGGTGGGGTGGGGTGAGGGAGTGCTTATCTGCCGCCTTGAACGGGAGCCCACTGGCGCGCCAAAGCCGTGCATAAGGCAAGCCCGTCTGATCCCCCAACCGGGGCCCGGGGCCAGGACCACTGGTCAAAGTCAGGCCTACTCAGCGGTGATGATGCTGGCACTAGAGTACATGGATTACCCCCTGGATAAGCAGAAGGAAGACAAACTAAGACCCAAAAATATAATTGCTAAACAGTGTAGAGGAGGGAGTATGGCAATGCAGCCCCATCCCACTAGGGGTGCGGGGTTAGGAAACCTCATGGAATTAAGGGCAGCAGTACTAAACACACTCTCGCTCCAGAAAAATAATCTAGAGATCTTCTCACTCCATCATGACGAAGCCCCTGACATCCTAGCAGTCACAGAAACATGGCTAGATGAAGGCTCAGGTCCAGATATTGTAGGAGCCCTGCCAATGGATTATGATGGCCTATGGCACAACAGGCAGGAATGGAAAAGAGGGGGGTAGCACTGTTTTACAACTAGCAGCTAGTAGTAGAAAGGCTCGTCGGAGAGAGGGGGCAAAAATAAGCTCCAAGTCCTCATGCCTGGAAATAATGTAGGTGCAACAGCCCCCCGGTTGAACCCCCTGTTTAATGACCTACTCACTGAAATAGTCACTGACCTACGCTCACGGTACCAACAACTCCTGGTGGTGGGGGAATTCAACTACCACTGGGACCCGATACCCAGAGAGTCACAGGCCAGCTAGTTGGAGGAAACCATGGCCACAATGCGGCTACAACAACTTGTGGACTCCCCCACCCATGGTAAGGGACACACCCTAGATCACATCTGGACCACTCAGCCACAAGCCAGGCAGCTGGTCGGACCACAACCTGATCATGTTCCTGATCCCCCAAGCCAGCCGACCCACACAACCTCCCCCGGAGTGGAGAGTAGTGCAAAGGTGGAGCAAAATTGAGGCAGGCAGCCTGGGGGCTGCTCTGATAGGAAACGCTCCTAGGGGATTACAGCCGATGGAGCTCAATCAGGAGAGTGAGTCCCTCACCATCCAGCTGAGAGCAGCCATCAATATGGTGGCACCCACCTACAGAAAAAAAGGTGAGGAACAAGGTTAAGGGGGCCCTCTGGTTCACTGAGGAACTGAGGGGAGAGAAACAAACCCTACACCAATATGAAAGGCAGTAACGCAAATCGTACGACCCAGTGGTGCTCAAGGAATATAGGGCCATGGCAGCCATATACAAAAACACCATTATGGCAAGAAAGGCCGAGTACTACGAGGCCAGGATTATGGAGCCTGAGAACAAGTAGAAAGAAACTTTTAGAATATTGAAGGAATTCAGTCAAATGCAGGAGCACAAAACAGTTGCCAGCCCGGAAGACTGCAACAGGTTCCATACATTTTTCCTAAACAAGGTCAGGGACATCCTAACTGACATATACAGCAGCCATACCAGTCAGAGCCCCCTGGTTATGGAAGAACTGCCATGCGACCATAGCGAGTCTCTCTCCTCCTTTCCGAGGTTAGACCGAGACTCCTTGTCCCACATTACGGCTCGTATTAATTCAGGATCGCCAGCGGACCCATGTCCACCAAGGGTGTTAAAAATGGCTCTACCAGTGATAGAGAGAGAGACTTTTGTCCTGATTAATTTATCTCTGGAAACTGGGAGGGTCCCCACTAACTTCAAGGAAGCCAGGGGAACCCCCTTACCGAAAAAGGCAGGTGCAGACGTACTAACCTGAAGAACTATAGGCCCATATCGGAGCTCCACTTTTTAGCTAAAGTAGTTGAACCGCACGTCCTTAAAACCCTATCTGTATTCTTTGAGAAACAACAGCTACTCCAGGTGCGGCAGGCAGGTTTTAAGGCCCACCACAGCACAGAGCTGGTGATTCTGTCAGTGTTGGATGAGCTCAGGCTCACGGCCGACAGCAGGAAGTTGTGTGCCTTAATTCTGCTAGACCTCACAGCTGTGTTTGATAGGTCAATCACGATCAACTCCTGGCCCGCATCATGTACATGGGCATCTGTGGGGTGGTACATCAATGGATCTCCTCCTTTCTGACAGATCGGAGACAAAGGATCCACCTGCCCGGCCGCGTGTCCGATGAAGGCGCACTGACCTGCGGAGTCCCACAAGGTTCGGCTCTATATCCACCACTCTTCAACATCTATCTACGGCCACTAGTGGCAACACTGGCCCGGATGGATTGTCAGGTGTTCAACTACGTAGATGACACTCAATTAATCCTTCAAATTGACAGCTCCTCCCAAGCCCATTTGCGCCTGCAAAGTATCCTCAGGGACACAGTTAACGGGATAACAGTCAACTCACTCAGTGTCAATCCTGACAACACAGAGGTCCTGGCCATCACCATGAGAAGCAAACCTTGGACTGATCTCTTTTGGCTACAAGAGTTGAACACCATGCCCACACCAGTTTCAGTCGTAAAGAGCCTAGGCATAAAAATAGATGCCAAGCTCACGCTTTTGAACCAAGTGTCCACTGTGGTTGGGACCTGTGTAGGCCTGCTGAGACAAGTGAGGAAACTGGCACCTCTCCTTTCGTTTTCCACTCTGTGGATGGTGGGGTCTGCAATGATTGTGTCCTGCCTGGACTACTGCAATGCCTTGTATATTGGACTTACTGAAAAGCTAATATGCAAGTTGCAAGTATCCATGAACAATGCAGCTAGGTCGTCCGAAGCAGGCCGGCTGGCCCATCCAAGGTTCCACAGAACTACTGAAGGCAGGCAAGCCTTCTCTGTCCTGATCCCGCAGTTGTGAAACAAGCTACCAGAAAGCCGATGCAAGGAACCGCCGTCCTCCCATTTAGGAAAAAACGTAAGACCCTCTTATTCACAGAGGCCTGGGAACAACGCACGCTTTAACTGGGGTACTAACAGTCAGGCGATGGTGGGATTTCTAGTTACTCTCTCTTAGCGCTAAGAGACCTGATTATGCACTTTATAAATCCCAATTAACATTAACATTACCAATGTCAAATCCAAGATTACCAGATCCATGCAAGACTTTGTGGATATCCACATCCACATAAGGAATCTTTATGTAATATGAAGACAAATGGAACTTAGGTACATACTGCTGAAAATCTGCCATGGATCCAGCCATCCATCTGTATTACAGTTCATATGAACTATTATCTTCTTCCTACACCCAGCTTGCCAGATGGGTTCAATTCCTTTATTTTTCCTGACATTAGCAAAGTCAAGCAACAGCCTCTATCAATCTAGTGCTCAAGTTCCATATGGAGAATCCTAGAGTTTTACAAACCTTGCCCATTGCCTCCAAACTCCTGCCCCAAGTTGAAATTGTTTTAAAAATTAAACTTCACAGACTGTTTTGGTGTTTTAGTAAATCTGTTGAAACACATCATTAATTGTGTTTTTATGACGTTCTGAAAATTTGAAAACCTTGCATCTCAAATAGTAGTGTCTTGGTGCATTGCCATATTTAAGTAGCAAGCAAGCTTTATACTGTTTTTACATGTGAAAATATGTAATACAAAATATTAAAATCACTCAAACAAAATATATATGTTAAACAATTAAAAAAATGTTTTTAGCTATTTTCAGATCGACTTTCCATAATACCATGATTCATTCCATCTATAAATAACTAAAATACCCAAATTACCAATTAACTTCATTATACAAGACAACAGATCACCAACCCTTCTAACAAGTACTTACCTCACAGTTGGTAATCTTTTTATCCACAAGTTAAATGGGCAGCAGTATCTGGGCAAGATGCTGTACCTCAGTCCACACTGAGAGTCCACCCTTTTCGAGGCAGGGATCCTAGACCAAGCACTGCTCATTTCTTGAATTGGGAGCTGTCCCATCGTCATGACTAACATCAAGTGCCTAGCATCACAGTCTGAATGTAGAATAAATGCTGCTGAGAGAAGCCAATGAGGCTAACTTTTCTATATGTGGTTTAAAGTACTCTCTGCATACATTATAAGGATAATGCCAGGTCATTGAGGAGTGCTGTTGCCATGTAGAGGAATGAGGACGAAGATTGTGTTTCTCTATAAGGTCATGGAACTTTAAGGTGACTTGCAGCATATTTAGAATGTATGGCAGTTAGTACTGTAATCAGTGATGTCATCAATTATGTCATCAGTGATGTCACTGACCTTGTCATGAGTGATGTAATATGTGAGGTCATAAGCAGTGCATTGCGGGGGTGTGAGTTATAGTTAGCTCAGCTAACTATAACTACTGATGTTCTCTGGTTTTGTGTGCGTGAAATCAGAGCCTAACTATAGCATCCCTGTAACTTTGTTTTTTTCAGCAGATTTGTTAGGTTTTTTAAATGCCAATTCCGGGAAACAACCTTTGCAACGCAGTCATTACATCGCACTACCTTTACATAGCAGTCATTACAGCGCAACATCCTTTACACGGATGTCATTACAATGCAGCCATTACATTGCATGTCACTACAACGCATGTAATTACAACGCAGGCATTACATCGCAAGTCATTACAATGCATACCAGTACAATGCATAGTACCCTTACACTATCCAACACTTACCCTACTGTTGCACTCACAGGAGTTATAATAGTACTTTTTAGCCCTACACTATCCAACACTTACCCTACGGTTGCAGTCACTGGAGTTAGAATAGTAATTTTTACCTCTACACTATCCAACACTTACCCTACTGTTGCACTCGCTGTACTTAGAATAGTAATTATTACCCCTATACTATCCAACACTTACCTTTAATGCGATGTAATGGTATGCATTGTAATGGTACGCGTTGTAAAGGTATAATGCGATGTAATAGAATGCGTTGTAAAGGTAGTTTCTGAAAATGCGATGTAATGGAATGCAATGTAAAAGAATGCATTGTAAAGGATGTTGCGATGTAAAAACTGCATTGTAAAGGCATGCATTGAAAATGTATGCGCTGTAACATCATACATTCGCCAATTCCTAACTATATTTTCCCTGTAACCTTCCTCAGGGTTGTGTACTGTCGTGGCAATGACCTAGGCACATTAACAGGAGTAGGACTGGAAATCCAAATGAAGAATACCTTTGCTGAATTAATGATGCTTTTCTCTCACACTGTCTTGGTGTACTCTAACATACGCCAAAGACAGAAACGGATGTGGTCCAATAAATTCTGTCCACAGTTTGACAAAGCCAGGAAACATGTTAATAAAACTGTTTCTGCATTCCTCAGAGACCATTCATGGGATGTATCTATAACAATAATCTGGTTTTGACGTGCATGGAATTTATAGAAATGATGGAGTGCACTTTACAGATGAAGGCAACAGGGTGTTTCTAAGTAACTTGAAACTCTGGATCCAATCTTATGTTTAGCAACCATATACACACAACCAACACAACGGCTTTTGTCAGAGATACCCTAGTACTCGAAATATTGTGAAGTTTTTTCTGATTTTTGTTTTTGTTTTTGACAATCTACGCGACAATCCCCACAGATATGTCACCAAACGGAAAACAAAAGCTAACATTTAATGACCACCAACACATCCAAAAATAATATGTAAAAATATCCATTCTGAACATTGCACTACATATATAACTATATACATACTTCTTTCACAGCATGCTAAAACTCATATTTTTGTACTAAGTTTCTTTAAAGACAGAAGCAATGTGACAGCCAGGTCATGCTTGCAAAGTATTCATTTCTGTGTGTAAATCAATAAAATATGTTTAAAAAACGTTTCTTTAAAGACCACCTTTCAGACCTAATTTCAGTTTTTGTCGTTATTAGAGACGTTGAGTTGACATCGTTAACCGTGACGATTGCACCTTTTCCGTAAAGTGTAAAACACATATATCCACACATACTACAGTATTTCACACACTAGGGGTTTCTCACACTATTCGCTAAAGGCATGTTTTCCTAGGGAGCTTCTATTAAAACCATCTCTAAAACCTATTTTATGCTTTCGCTGTGACTCCGGAGATCGTGATGACATCCGTGATCACCATCCCCATGGATACATCACGAAAATGGAAAACGAAAGCAGGAATCCAATAGCCACCACCACGTTTAAAAATTAAAACTATATAATTAGTTCTAACCATCACAGTAGAGAATACACTATATAAATAGCTCTATAAAAATATTTATCAGAATCTCAATATCTCTATAACAATGCGTATTAATGATTCACTGATATATTTGTTTATATTTCCACCAATATTTGCAACAGTAGTTGCGACATCCACATGATGGTACAAGTGGGGCCATAGTGGCGGTCGTGTTGTCGTCTCGAATATCGCATGCGATTAAAAAAATCTAATTTGGACACATAAATTGTGTCAATAATACCAGCATTTCTCAACCATAGGGTCAGAGTATCTCCACCCTGACCCATTATGTGGGCTTTCACACCATTCCTGATAGATAAAATGGTGGCCGCAACTTTCTGTTCAGGTTGTGTCCAGCCAATCAGAGCATTCCCGTTGGCACATGCATTTGCATTTAATTGCAAAACCATTGCAAAATATCCGTGACCAGATAGATCACTATAACTTTCAGCTTACATTTCTCAAAAACTACTAAACAGATTTACACCAAATAGGCAAAAGACACTTTCTTGAACCACCATCTACATCCTTGACAAATTTGGTGTAAGTCCGTTTAGTGATTTGAGCTTTAGATTTGGCTAAAGGTTCCTACTGGAATTAGCATTACATATGCACCCTTTTCCGCGCTCCAAATTCTCAGCCCCTACTGCACGGTTCACCCCTAAACTGTCCATGACAGCCAGAACCTACCCTGACACTTTTTGTGGAAAATTTCATGAAGATTGGTCAAACAACGCTAAAATTATAGGCAATTCAAAAACAAAAAATTCTATAGAAACATGGTCCTAACTATAACTATTTACTGACGGATATATATATATATATATATATATATATATATATATATATATATATATATATATATATATATATATATACCTTCAAGGTACGTTTGTAGTGTCGAATTCCGTTAAAAGTAGTAAATCTATACTTACCTATATGCGCATGCCTTCTTGATATTTTGGTCATGTTATTTTGGTAGCATGGTGTTTATGTACTCGATATTTCCACATGTAACCTTAAAACAGGCCTGAGAATCTGGTAATAAGTGCACTTACAGATCTTCCAGAGATCACAAAGTGTTTTTTTTTCAACTCAAGCAAAATACTAGCCTCTAGTTCATCACTAATCACATATGCAAGTGTGTGCATTGTAGTTTATGTACCTGCATTCTCTTCACCATTTCTCTTCTCATTTAAAATAAAGTACGTGCAAATACTAACAGCAAACGCTCAGTAGAAGAGCCAATCAATTGCAAACACCTGAAATACATGATACTCACTTCCTAATTCGGATATTTTAAATCACATGAATTTTAATTATTTCGGTGGCTGGGCTACTATAGTTTCTCGTGTTCAACATATAATTTAGAATAATCCGTAATTGAGTGATGTTTCTATTTTTTTGTTTGTCCAGGGTCAGATATTTTAATAGACTACTGGAACTTGTAGGATTTTCAGTCATTGTGGACAATGACCTTTTAATTCTTGTAACAGAAAGTTGGATTTATCGAGGAAGCGATTAAGTAATACTTAATTCAAATTAATGTAGTCTTCAATACTATAAATACTTTCTGTGGAACATTTGGCCTTCCTAAAATTAGACATTCGCCTGGTAAAGCCTGTTCACGAGTTATCTAGTGTCCTTTCTGTTACTACGTGGCCGTTCACCTACAATCTCTTCACCTACAATCTCCTTTCACATTTTTGTAGGTTTAAATAGCCATTTTTTAAATTGATAAAATATTAAAGGCAATAAAATGGCGAGAAGTTAAGACTCCTACTTTGCACGCTACGAGCTGGCAGTGCAATTACAGCCTGCACGTCAGTCCACATCTCTCGCTAACTCGGATGAATATAAGCGATTTATTGAGCGGCTGCATTAAATATTTCTGCTATGATGATTTAGTGTCTCCTTGGGTTCGACACATCCTTGCAGTTTCTCACCTGCAGTTGATCATTGTAGCGCCATGTCGCAGATTCCCTTACTCCAGTCTCCTCTGCCAATACATTTGTTGAAAGCAGGAGCGCTGCAAAGAACGCCAGGAATTTCATCGCAGGGACCGAGTCAGTCTTCATCTAAAATGGCTTGAGAATCTGAGGAAGGCTCGATTTAGTCGGGAAAGTTGAAGAGAGACAAACAGCCACCACCACCTTTAAAGTGCCTGCCTCAGTCAATGCATCGGATTCTGCAACAGAGAAAAGCAAATGCCTTAACACAACTCTGGGGCAAATCAACTTAAGCACTGTTAGCTAAAACAAAAACTTTATAAAATACAATTTCACCAATCACTGAAGTCATACATGTTATGGTACAAACCGGCTAAATCTCGAAGTACATCAATGCCATTTTTGTTTATACGAGTACATAATTAAACACTCATAAACATGTTAATTAAAAATGAATCGAGTTTACACTACTGTATTCGCCAATAAATGAGACAAATTGTAATAATCTCTATGAAGCAGTTCAAATTCAGGAACAACATTTGATTTCTTATTTAGAGACATTAATTATTATTCCCAGTCCTCGATTCGCCTAGAATTTGGAAGTCCAGTGCACTTACTATGATACTAGGGAAAACATTGGGTTCCCTGGCTGCCTGCCCGCGCTAAATTCAGCCGGTATGTGTGAGCCTGAGCAGCCATAAACACTCTCCCCTTTATACTTTCGTGGGGCTGGTCAAGCACAGCTTCATTTGCCTTCTTTATTTTTCATTCAGACAGAACATTCTCTACCTAGACCAATATTTGCTCGTGTTTGCTCAGGCTGTTTTAAGCCCACTTTGCTTTATCAACCAGATTCTTCAAACAGTGGTTTATTTGACATGAGCAGTTGGTGTGTGTGACAATCTGTATTGACAACGTGTCATTTCTAATAAAGACAATTAGTGTTTTTAGAGCATGGACGTCAATTTGTCAAAAACTGTTTCCTGCCGAACCTAAATATTTCCGTGGAAAATCCCTCATTTGTGCTTCAAGATGTTAGAGATTAGTCCTCATGGATTAGCAAGTGGCCCACTGGCAGATAAAGGTACATAGAGGGCCTATTTACAAGGAAATGACGGAGCACGCAGCTGTGCCAAATTTTGCAGTGCCTCCGTCATGTACAAAACACAGGGATGCGCTGTATTTACAACAATATGGCACACTTTTGTGTTTTCCTTAGCAATGGCACTGAAAACAGCTGTCTTGCGCCAACGCAGGCACCCTTGCACTACAACGCAGGCTTCCTTGCACTATACAATAGTGCAAGGGTGCCTGCGTTGCAGGGAATGATTGTTTATGTGCAAGAAGGGACACCTTCCTGCACATAAACAATCAATAATGGCGATTTGTTACTTCTATGTGTAGTACATTCTGCAACACACATAGAAGTAGAAAATCATCATAATTTAATGATTGTAAATGACAAGGAAGGGACACCGTCCTGCACATGAACAATCATTAATGGCGTTTTGCTCTTTCTATGTCTGCTGCACATATAGAAAAAGCAAAAATGAGTATTTCTCCCTATTGTGTTGTTCTAACACACGCTATTGCATGCCATTAGTTTTTGGCAATGCCTCAGATTTACACATCCTTGTAAATCTGGGGCATCGTCAAAAAGCAATGGGTGTTACAGTGGAACGCCCACAGCAACACCCATTGCACGCCCCTTTCACGCAAAGTGATGCGTGTAAAGGGGCCGTATTTACAAGATGACGTTAAGCCACTCACAGTGGTTTAGTTGCGCTTTGTAAATATAGAGAAGGGCATAGTGCCACCAGACCATAGGTAAAAGTGACATTCTGGTGGCGCTATCCTCTTGTACACATACCCCTTGGTTTCTGACATCAGCAGGGCGCATACATTAGTGGTGGCTACATTGATTGTTAAGTACTGAATTGCCAAGGGTAGGTAGCAAAAATCAATAATGTGTCATGTGTTGGCTACAGTGTTGCTGCACGAGTTAGGCCAGTCAGTTAATTTAGACAGACATACTTTTGACCCTAATTCAGGTTTTTTTTAGCCCCCAGTTGTTTCACTGGCAGGAAAAATCCCAAAAATCAAAGAAGGTTTGGTGTTCTTCACATACATACTGACTGATGGTAGCTGTGGAGGGGTAGTTGATGCATGAAATAATTACAGGCTTTGCTATAAATGCGTGAAAGTTCAGAAAGGAGAGTTTTTATAAAAACATAGCAGTTTAAAAATCTCACAAAATGCATAAATGTATGTACAAGATAAATTAAGGTCATATAAATTAAATGCCAAATAAAAAACAAAGTACAATAACGGTCCAGTGATAAACTATAAAGGGTTTGCAAATTGTTTGCAATTGGTAATGAACAGTGAACACCACATATGGGTAACCAACATGATCCTAATGAGTTTGAACACCAAAATACAAGGAAACAAGAGCAGCACAGTTGCATATATTACCACGAGGACTCAATAACTCTGGAAAGGAAAACATATGCCCTGCAGTTTTGAGGTGGAATAAAGTGACTGGGAGTAGTAGCTGAACACCCGACTTAGGGTTAGTGGTGCTGGTGGTGTTTTTACAAAATGGATTATTATTTGGGATGGGTGGCTCACCTCAAGGAATAATAAAAATGATTGTCATATTCACTAAATTAACCTGAGCTCAATCCCCTGGTAGCTACGGCACAGAGCAGACAGAATTAACTTAAAGCAATGTGTTAGTATGTATGCAGTTCCAAAATAGTAATAATGTCAAAACACTAAGCAATAAAAATCCCAAACCAAATAAGAACAATAGTGTAAAATGTAATAAATAAAATGGCAAAAAACAATACAAACTCCAATAAAGGGAACCAGTGATATGAGTTTTAAATGTTTTAAGTAAGAATATTGCCAAAAAGCTTTGCTAGCCAATAATAGGACCTGGACGTGGTAGACCAGGATATAGGTGCTATTTGAGTCTGACTGCAATGGAGCTCTGGTCAGATACACCAAGTGGATAGGTCATTGTGAAACTCTGGAAGTCAAAAAGTTCAAAAAAGTTCCTAAACTCCTCTTCAGAAAGATATTTTGTCACTTTTTTTAAACAAAAGCATTGAAATCGCCTGGAAGTAACAAAGCAGGATAAGTCTTTGTCACTTTTTTAGAAGAAACATCCTCAAAAGTTTCCAAACTTTCTTTTGGTGTCCAAACAATTACAGAAGTACACCTCTAATGTGCTTAGAACCTCAGGGAGAGCACTCAGGGTGACAGACAGAGACCAACTGCAGAATCCAGTACAGCTTTATTTGCCAGTGGTCAGCTAGGGCTCTTCAGGAAAAATACCTCCTTCAGCACACAGGCCAGGTGGTCCGCCAACTGACCCTTGGAGTCTTTTTCTTTGTCCTGGGTTTAAGATGAAGTAGGTCCAGTGCTTCGATGCTCCTCTCTGGTTACGGAAAGCAGGCCCAGTCCTTTTCTGATCTTCCGGAGGTTCGGAAAGTGTTCTAAGGAGGGTTCCTGGGGATACTACATTAATAATACTCACAATAAAGAAAAGGGGGAGAAGGTACAGACCCTACCTCATCCTCCTCAAGAATTAAGTAAACCACACAAAAAGAGGTAGAATGAAAAAACGGCCTACATCCAATAGCAATTGCAAAATGTTTCAAGAGAGCACACATACTCTGTAAAAACTGCCCTCACCCACAACAAGTTGTGGCATGCTTCATCATCGGGCTGCTACTAACGCCTCTGCGCAGACCAACGCTAGAGGCGGAGCAATAGGGAGGGGTAAACAATACAACAGTGATACAAACAAACAAAAAGGCTGGATCCTTTAGTGCAGAAATAATGAATTTTAAAACTGACCCAGGGATATCTCTATAATAGTTTTATTCCTGGATTCCCCAGTCAGATTAAAAAGGTATATATATATATATATAGAAAAATATATACCAAATGGATAGTGGTGGAATGAGTTGATTAAGTGCTCACCACCCCTCCATTCTGCATAGCAGTCGACATGTTTCTGCCGGTTCAAAATTAAATCTCCGGCATTCCTCAGGACAAATCAGATCCCTATGCCCTTTTTCCAAACCCCTCTTGCTACCCACTCTCATGGGTTATACTCCACCTGTAGGTCTGGAGTTCCTCTCGTAACTTACTCTTTCAAGTAGGAACTGAAAGATAAAATGTACGAAAATGACACCATTTACTTTCACATCCGAAACAGAGACAATATTTTATAATGTGTGCTCTCAAACAAGCTAAAAGCAATTGTAAACCACCCAGTCGGTGTGACCAAAAATATAACATATGTGGTGCCCAATCTACCATCATAATTCAGCGGGCAAACAATGGCCTTCCTAGTGGTATATCCAAAACACATAATTTGTGCTTAATATCCATTCAACTAAAATATATATATATATACTTCACAAACAAGGAGTAACGTGCTGAGTCAAATGAGAATAAACACACTCCAACACCCCCACATGCAGTCCAAAGATATCAAGGTGTTGCTTCCCCCATCTTAGTCAAAAGATCTTATACACACTCATACAAAGTCGTGCGATGTCCAGCCTTTTCCATTTCTTACCAGAGTTTATTAAGCAAGTTGCTAGAAAAGGCACTGGAGTAGAGAGCGACCCTCTGTAGTCACACACTGTGGGAGGGAAATCACAGAATGTATTCAATTCTTAAGTTCGTATTTCATTCCGACTCATACACACACTAGGATGATGTTCTCCACTAGTGTTTAGGCAGCCAGTCGGAATCAAGTATGTGCTATACGTCTTATCTTGTTCGTTATTGGGAGTACTCACCAATACCCCTCTCAACACCCCCATAAGAACATGAGGTCTATTGTGTGTTTGGCTAAGCGCATAAATCATCCCCACGATGAAGGAGAAGAGCTTTTCTTTTTATAATGAGGCTTCTCTACTAAGATCGCATTCTCGAGTATCGCCATTACGTACTCGAGTAGAAGTAGCATAAGAACATGAGGTCTATTGTGTGTCTGGCTAAGCGCATAAATCATCCCCACGATGAAGGAGAAGAGCTTTTCTTTCTATAATGAGGCTTCTCTACTAAGATCGCATTCTCGAGTATCGCCATTACGAACTCAAGTAGAAGTAGCATGAATATATCTATCTATCTATCTATCTATCTATCTATCTATCTATCTATCTATCTATCTATCTATCTATCTATCTATCTATCTATCTATCTATCTATCTATCTATCTATCTATCTATCTATCTATCTATCTATCTATCTATCTATCTATCTATCTATCTATCTATCTATCTATCTATCTATCTATCTATCTATCTATCTATCTATCTATCTATCTATTCAGTGAATTTCTATGGAAAATTCTATTTACTAATTTAACGTCGCTGTAACCTTAGGTTTTTTAAGTGAATTTGTAAGGAGTTTTTAATTTTATTTCCGAACTATAACTACTAACCTTTGACAGTGAGGGCGAGAATTACCAATTTCTAATACAGCAGAGTACAGCAGCTGTAAATTCTGTGCTGTGCTGCATGAGAAGGAGAGAACAGGAGAGCACTGAAATGTTCTGAAGTATGGCACTCTCTTCCCCTCTCCCCGCTGTCGACTGTGCACCAGGGAAAAACCTTTGCGCTGTAGTGTAAGGCTGCCTCATCGAGTCAAGCATAGGTTTTGTACTGGAAGAAAACCCAGTACAAAATACTATGCTTAGACTAATTTTAAAATTGTTCCCACTTTGTATGTGTGCTGTAAATAGCAATACACATGTAAAGTCGGAAACTAAAGGAGAAGAAAAGCACATTTCCTTCATAGCGCCTGATTGAAGGCTGCATTATTTTCCGACACTAAACCCTGTCTACTCTATTTAGTAAATTGGGCTAAGCATCAGAAACCTTGGGTGATTGCATGGGAACACCACTCTTTCTGCCTGATTCTTATCTTTATTTTGCCTCTTTCTGCTTGCTTCTGATCTTTATTTTGTCTGTTTCTGCTCCTATATTTATATTTGTAGAGAGGAAGGGGCTACGAGGCCCTCCTGCCAAGCAAATTTTGGTTCTCGGGACTTCATCCCCCGTGACCTAGCCACAGCCCCTACGGTCCCAGCTGGCCCCCGCCTCCTGCGGGACCCGGCATTGCTCTGGAAAGTAGGGGGCTGCTAAAAGGCAGCTCCCTGTCTGTCAGAGCAATGAATTCATCTGTTTCCCTGCATGCATATTTGCAGATGTTTGCTTTTGCCTGGTTGAAGCTGTCAGCTCCCACCAAGCAAAGGCAAACAGCTACCTCCTGAGGGTGCAGAAGGGAGTGGCAGTAAAATCAACCACAGAGGACAGAAGGAAAGGGATAGGAGCATGGAACTTAGGCAGGCAGGGTGAAGGTGGGAGGGACAGTCGGCAGTCATCTAACCATGCTAGGCAAGTGGGAGGGGTAATGGCAGCCCAACAGAGCACTCAAAGTAGAAAGGAGGGGCAGTGGCAGGTCCATGGAACATGGTGACAAAAAAGAAGAGAGCAGGGGTAAGCACACAGGCATCTGTGGGTGGGAGAACGTGGGTAGGGGCGGCAAGCTAAGCACAGAGACTAAGCAGGAGGCTAGAGCTGGGGCATGGAATTGATCAACAGAAGGCAGAAGGAGTGGTCAGGGACATCAAGCTAAACGGAGGGCAGTGACAACACATTGGACCATGCAGGGCAGTAGGGAGGGGCTGGTGTATGGAATTGGACAACAGAGGGTAGGGAGGAGGTGGATGGGGCAGCAAGGCAACTATTCTTTGCAGGTGGAAAGGGCAGTGGCAGAACAATGGCCACACAGGGCTGTAATGAGGGAGCAGGGGCATAGCCTTGGACAATGGATGGCAAGGAGGAGAGGGGCAGGGGCAAGGGCGTGAGTTATAGTTACCTTAGGGCACGGTTATGGTTACTGGAAATAACTCAAACTATAACACCTAAATTTCTGTGTTTTTTTGTGTGTAAAATCTGAACCTAACTATAACGTCCCTCTAACCTTTGTTTTTTTGTGAAAATATATAATGCCGAGTCCCGGGCGCCAAGAAAAACCCGTTACACCTAGTAAGCGGCCGAGATCCATAAAAGGCTCGATCTTTGCATATGAGGGCTCCTCACGGAAAAAATAAACAATATTTCTGGTGGAATCGTGGAAATCAATAACAAAATGACATTTTTCCGAATTTTGGCTTTTCCGGTACTCGAATGGCCAAAAACAACCAGGACTCGGAGGCAGTATAAATTGAACTAAATAAGCAAAATTGAAAGTAAGTACAACTCCTTGGTTGAGGATCGTGGTAATATCGCTTCACCACAACATATTGGTGATAAAAAAACGATAAAAAAGAATAATAAAAAATAAAAGCAAATCAACACATGAAAAATGCCTGAAAGAAGCAAAAACAGAGCACTACGGGCTAATGAATTACTGGATGACGATATGGTCTCCAAGGGAAGCTTGTACACCCTGGAAAAATCCAAAGACAGCACAAAGAAATCTTTGCAAGGGGTTGTCAGGGATCTGCAACAATGAAGAATCATGGAAGTCAACAAATGGTGGGAAAAGACCACATTGGAAAAATACATTGAGTTTAAAAGAGTGCCACGTGGACTAAGAATTCTGTTAATGCCAACATTAAATGATTTGGACCAAGATCTCATCAAACAATGGCAAATTGACACGAATGAATGCTCTTTTAAATTAATGCGAAATCTGATAATCCATGCTGAAAGGAAGTTGTCAAACATGATCGAGAAAATTAAAGAGTTAGAAGGTGAACTAGAAAAATTTACGGATAATGAGGAAAAGAAGGAATTACTAATGTCCATGGAAAAGAAAATTGAGAAACATGAACAAGATATTGAAAAACGGAAAGCATCCAAATTCAACCGTGATCGCATTGATTATGCATCAGGGCGCATTTATACTTTCGCGAGAAAATTTGATCATTTAAGAAGCAGAGCCTTGATGGAAAAAGACACGGGGGAACGACCAACTGCCACACCAGAAAGCTCGGATGTAAGCTCTGCAGATGAAGAACAAAACACTGGTTTGGATTTTTTTGGGGAGATGCGGTTAATGCAAATGGTGACGCGGCAGAGAGGAAGGGGAAGAGGCTCAACAATGGGAAGAGGACAAACCACACAGGCACAAGAAGAAGCAGGAAGAGGATCAGGATCCAAAAAGCAAAGAGGAAAGAAATGAAAAAATTAATGAAATTTTCAACTGAAGGAGATCAGGTCATAAACCTCTCAAAAAATAGCTTAAATCAAAATCACATACAATTATTGAATAGAGGTCTATCATATTGTCCTAATCAGAACCTGGACATCCCCAACATCAGGATTGATCTATACAAATTCTGTCGCAAACTAAAATTGCAAAAACACTATACTGAAAAAATAGTCAGTCAAAGACCAGACTCCCGCAATTCCGACACAATCTCCCCATTGGACTCAAATGATCTTGTAAACTTAAGGACACTAGATGCCCTAGAAGAGGGACTGGACGATACCAGAGAGAAAATAACCGACCTTGAACTATGCCAAAAAATGGGAATATCTACTGGAGAAGGAGGTAGGAGTGGTCTGAAAAAACAATCAACGTTCTGTCCCCAACTAACACCAGGGATCTTTTTAAATCCAGTATTCAGTTATGGGCTCCTATCCTTACAAATGTAATAAATGCAGCTGTAATATCTGGGTGCCCAAAATCCTGGGGACAATCAACTATCGTCCCCGTGTTTAAAAAGGGTGATCGCGGCAGCCCGACATGCTACAGACCAATATCCTTAATTAACTCTGTAGCAAAAGTGGTAGGGGGTGTGCTTTTGAACAGACTTACAACATGGGCAAAAGAGAAAAATATTCTATCTTCAATACAATACGGCTTCAGACCAGGCCACTCAACAGTGACCCAGTGTCTGAACCTGTATTTAATTGTAAGCAAATACACTCTAGCCCGCCAGGGAACCATACACATGGCCTTTATGGACCTATCGTCCGCATTTGACTGTGTGGACAGAGGTAAATTATGGGACATTATGTTAAAAATGGGCATTGATCAGAACTTAGTTTATGTCCTGATCGATTTGCACTCAGATACAAGAGCCAACGTCCGTTACTCACAAGACCTGAAGGTGACAGGGGACATCAGAATTAATAGGGGCGTCCGTCAAGGATGTATTTTAGCACCATTTCTCTTCAATTTGTACATAAATGAGCTGGAGGACTGTTTGTTGAGAACAGGTGCAGATTACCCCTATGTAGGCAAAAAAGGTATCCCAGTCTTACTCTATGCGGATGACGCTGTCCTTATTTCAAGGACCGCAATTGGTCTTCAGAAACTTCTAAATTCTTTTTATGAATTTATGGAGTCCAGAGGCTTAAGTATCAATAATTCAAAGTCCTACACTATGAAAATAGGCCAGGGGTCACGTAAACCCAACTCTTTTCATACAAATGGGGAAAGAATTCCAAATTCCAAAACCTTCTCATACCTCGGGGTCCTTCTCGACGACCAACTAGAGTGGGGCCCAGCTATTACTAAAAAAAAGGGCGAAGTAATACGTGTCAATGCAGCAATACTTGGCTTTGCTAGAAAAATGGGCAACAGCCCGGTGGCCGCTTTGCTCAAACTATATCAAGCCAAAAGTGTCGCCATCGCCTGCTATGGCAGTGAGATATGGGGCTACTGCCAGACACGAGCCCTGGAGGTTACAGAAAATAACTTTTTAAAGAAGGTATTGAGGCTGCCTAGGGGCACCGGAAATTTCTCGGTACACAAGGAATTAGGGGTACCATTCCTGAGTGACAGAATAGCAGCAAATCCCCTGTTATGTTGGTTGAACTCCTGGCTAAATGATGATATACCTCTCACTCATGCTATACTAGAAGAAGCCCTAACCTGGGACGGTAGGTTTAAGGTTCCGTGGCTGAAGTACATTAACGACCGCCTCACTGAAATGGGACGGCCGGATTTGTTCTCATCCCCAAATTTTATAACCAAAGCTGATGTAATTTTTGTGAAAAAGACATTCATGTCTACTAGGTATCTTGCCCGGGAGGAGGGCGAGTTGACGAAAGATAGTGTAAGGAAGCACGCCCTACTTAAGACATGTTCTCAAATGGAACCATACCTATCCTGGCCTATGTCAGGGTATGAACGCTATCTCTTGATAAGGTTCCGTTTTGATTTATTTCATCTCCTGTTGGCAACACCAAAAGGAGCCCACCGAGGTCAAGTGTTACCTGCTTGCGGCTGCGACGGGAAGTCTCCGCAAGATTTGGCACACTTTTTATTTGTTTGTCCTTATTATCTAGTACCTCGGAAGTTGTACTTGAAGCCTTGTTTAAAGGATTTACAATTTACTCAAATCAAACCAGCACTTTATTACCTCCAACTCCTGAATTGTGACTATACTCTGTTTATATGTAGCTTTTTGAAACTTGCTATCACCTTCAGGAAAAGTATGGAAGGTTAATTATGCTGCTACTATCGTTGTACTTTTATCCCTTTTTAACTTTGAATAATTATTTATATTTTTAACTTGATGTATTTTATGTGTTATCCTGGTTTTACAAAACTCTTGCACATTATCTTGCGTCTCATTGATGAAATGGATGGTTTCTTTTTATATGAAAGGAATATGTTATGTCTGTATGTTTTAAAATGTACTTTTATGGATGTATCGTATTACATTCGAATAAAGATATTTGAACTGAACTGAAGTGGATGTTTTCCAAGAGCTTATGATTGAAGACATCAACAAACTCATAACCTCTAAAACAACTGATTCTCAAATTAAAGAGAGAGTAAAAAATAACAAACTGAAAAAACATCAAAATAAAAATTGGAATTTAACGAGAGGTGAATATCAGGCTCTAAAAGAACTAAGAGAGGATCCTGAAACAATAATTAAAGCCTCAGACAAAGGAGGTAATATAGTTGTACAAGATACTGAGAACTATCTTGAGGAAGCCAGGAGGCAACTCTCTAATCAAGAACATTATGAATGTTTGAAAGAAAATCCAATGGAACAATGGACACAAGAATTCCATCAAAAATTGAAAACATGGAATGAAAACGACTTGATCGATTTCAATGAATACATGTACCTAAAAACAAACCATCCTATTGTACCAACAATATATTTTTTACCAAAGGTACATAAATCCACTAGTAAACCACCAGGGAGACCAATTGTGAGCTCAATAGGGTCACTCCTGGAAAATACATCAAGGTTTATTGACACATTCCTCATTAAATATGTAACTTCACTCCCTTCTTACATAAAGGACACAACAGACTTCCTGAGGACAATCCAGGATGTACAATGGAACGAAAATATGATAATGGCGACTGTTGATGTCTGCTCGTTATATACTTCAATCCTACATCAAGATGGTATAGATGCAGTTAGGGAATTCCTCAACACAAGATCATTGAGCTATTTAGAACATTCAAATATGCTTATTGAAATGTTAACGTACTGCTTGACACATAACATCTTTCTTTTTAACAATGACCTCTTTCTTCAACGACAAGGAACGGCAATGGGGACATCTTTTGCCCCAACATATGCTAACATCCTGATGGGCGCGTGGGAACAAGACGTCCTATCAAAAAACAACAACATGAATATCATCAAATGGTGTCGGTTCATAGACGATCTGTTCATAATTTGGAATGGGGAACAACAAGATCTAGAAACATTCATTGCCTCCTTAGGAAAGAACAAATTCAATCTAACTTTCACTTCCACTGTCAGCAAAGAAAAAATTATATTCTTGGATGTGGAAATTTTTATCAGAAATCAAAAAATTTGCAGTAAAATACATCGAAAACCTACTGCCTGTAACAGCATCCTTCATGCTAACAGTGGACATCCTCAACACCTGAAATGGAGCATACCCTATGGACAAATGTTAAGGGTAAAAAGGAACTGTTCCGAAATTGAAGACATGAACCAACAACTAAATGAAATGAGTGCACGTTTCCTAGAAAGAGGTTATCCCATTGAAGTGATCAGAACAGGTAGATCCAAGATAAATGGAAAATCAAGGGAATCTATACTTAGAGTTAATGTGGAAGACGAAATTGAACATCTGGAAGAGCAGGACACAATCAGACTAATTGTGGATTTCAATAATGAAAACATTGAAATTAAGAAAATGATCAAGAAAAATTGGAAAATCTTAATGTTGGATGAAACTCTCAAGGAAAAACTTCCAACTTACCCAAGCATAACTTATAGAAGAACTGCAAGTTTGGGGGATATTCTTACACAGAGCCATTATGAAGAAATTTAAAAAAAAAAACAGAAAAATTGGCTAAACACTCCGGGATTCTGGAAATGTCAGAAATGTAAGGCCTGTGAATATGGCCAGAACAAACAAAACTTTAAATTACAAAATGGTGAACTAGAGCAAATTCAAGATCACATCACCTGTGAGTCACATCATGTAATTTATATCCTGAAGTGTTCATGTAAGAAACAATATGTTGGAAGCACCATAAACAAGTTAAAATTAAGAATATTGCAACATCTAAGAGCAATAAAAAAAAAAGACTTCAGCCACCCAATTGCAAAACACTTCTCTGAACATCATGGGAGCAATGACCGAGAACTGAAATATTTTGGAATCAAGATTGCTACTTGGAAGAACAGAGGGGGAGATAGAACTCTTGATTTGAGAAAAATGGAATCAAGATATATCTTGAAAATTGGCACAGAGACCCCCTTTGGCCACAACTTGGATGCTGAACTGTATATACATTTGCAATAAAAACACCAGGATAAGAGTTATTACACCCAATTTAAAATCCGACTTTGAATGAAGTTATAAATCTGGAAGATCATTGTAAACATTATCGAATGAAGAGAGAAAAAAGAGAGAAAGAATGTTTCCTTTGGGACTGCTGAAGTTATTTGTTTGTCTATTAGTGCTAAGATGATCTTGAGAGTAGAAATGGTCAAGGGACCCTGTAAGAGAGATTATATCATAATTTGGGATTTTGAAATTTTGTACTTTACATTGAACATATTCATTTTTGTCTTCTCCTTTGTGTTGCCCCCCTTTTTTAATTGTGAGAGTACGCTAATTATATAAATACTGATATTGCATTATTTGCACAGAACTTTTGGTAAATATAGTGGATTATAACAAAAAAGACAGAAAATACTGAAAAGCATGAATGATTTCGAAAAATTGTACTTCACATGGAAATTGTTGAGATATGTCAAATGTATCCCTTAACTTACCAAAATGAAGCTTTTGCTATTTTGCACAAATTCAGAAAATTTAAATTAACGAAATTGTATTTACACTATAGAGAAGAGTTTAGGTAATATCACAAAAAAACCCCCAAAAATGTAAAAATCTCTCTATGAAATCGTTAATTAGTTGATCCCTTCTCAACTTTTGAGAATTTTTTTAATTTTTGCACAAACACTCATGCACTTTATATAGCAGAAAATATATATGCAGCCCGTTTTTTCATGAATTGTTTTAAGTACTTCACAGTCATGATCATTATTTTTATCCAATTATAATGAAATCTTTCGTGTTGTGGGAGAGCGATACGTCTTAGAATAACAGTGAATGTTAAAGAAAGTTTTTATTTGTTAAAAAAACTCACACAAAAATGTAAAAAGAGAAAATGGACTTAATATTGCACCTATCACTTTAAATAAGACAATCTAGACGTAGAAAACCCTATGGTCCAGTTGAAGGCATATCGCCGAAACGCGTAGACCGTTTGTATCCCCTACCTTGGAGATGGAATAAATTATAAGAAAAATCCAACCTGCTTCGAGTCCTGATTGGGGTGCTGTGGATGCATGTTACTACCGGATGGGTAGTTTTGGTGAATTCCTCAATATATATATATATATTCAATGAAAAAACCAAAGGTTTCACACATGTTATAGTTAGCTGGACATTTCACTCGTAAAAAACCAATGAAATTCCTCCGTTATAGTTAGTTCAGCTAACTATAACTCGCGCGCCCGCAATGCACTACTGATGACGTCACATATTACATCACTCATGACATGGTCAGTGACATCACTCATGACATCACTGATGACATCTCAAATGACATCACTGATGACATCATCCAGTGAATGTGTGTTTTTCTGAAAATTAAATATGTTTTATATATGTATATCTCAAGGTCGATGGAAGAATAAATGAGTATATAAGTGTCTAAATTGATGATTTGTTTCTGAAAAATTGATTGTATAACTGACTGATTAAGTGTATCTTTTTGAATACATGGCTTAGTGAGTAATGTTTAAATGTGTAAATACCTGTATCAGTCTCTCACTTTGTATATAAGTGGCTGCATGGGTTGGTGAGTAGCTACATGAGTGTCTATATAGGTTAATAGTTGGTTTTTTGAGTATCAGTATGAGTGTCTGAGTGTCTTCATGGTGTGGTGGGGGGTATTACGTAGTGCATAGATGCATGAATGAGTGACTCACTGTTTGTATGTGTTGAAGACAGCATGTGTGCAGGACTGTATGGGTGGATGAGTGTGTGCATGGGTGTGTTAGTGAGTGAATGACTGTCTCAATAGTGTCTTCATAAGTAACTACATATGTTTTAAACTAGTATATGTGACTATTGGTGTTTATAAGTGAGTATATGTGAGAGTGAGAGATTGGAAGAGTTCCTGTATGAATAAGTATGTGTTTCTATAAGTGATTGTTAAAAAGACTAAGTATGTGTAAGTTTCTGTAAAAGTAAGTGTGCTGGTGTGTGTATAACTGTATATGCAAGTAAATGGATGTTTGATTCTTTATTAGCATGAGTGACTATGTGTGTGAGTAACTCTATGGATGAGTGGGATTGTGTTACAGGATGTTTAGGTGTATGAGTACATATGATGTGTGAGTACATGTATGAGTGACTGTATAGGATTGTTGGTGGATGAGTGGATGTGTATGTGGATCTTAGAATTACTGAATAGGTTGTTGTAACTGTTATTGGTATGTCCATTGTTTTGAAAATTTTAGTGTCTATTTTTGAATGTTTGTATCAAAGGTTATATTAGGGTGAGAGGAGGTCTACCACTCTGTCACAAGGATAATGTCATCAGTGATGTCATTTGAGATGTCATCAGTGATGTCATGAGTGATGTCACTGACCATGTCATGAGTGATGTAATATGTGACGTCATCAGTAGTGCATTGCGGGCGCGCGAGTTATAGTTAGCTGAACTAACTATAACGGGGGAATTTCATTGTTTTTTTACGAGTGAAATGTCCAGCTAACTATAACATGTGTGAAACCTTTGGTTTTTTCATTGAATTTCTAAGGTTTTTTAAATGCTAATTCCTAACTATAACGTGTGTGAAACCCATGGTTTTTTCAGTGAATTTCAAAGGTTTTTTAAATGCTAATTCCTAACTATAACGTGTGTGAAACCCATGGTTTTTTCAGTGAATTTGCAAGGTTTTTTAAATGCTAATTTTTTTTTTTCTTCTATTTTTTTTACATATTTTTATTTTAATTTTCTATCCTTGTTTAAAGACTATGGTTAAATTTTTAAAATTCTACAATATGTTTTTTTTAATATATTTTATAAAATAAACAGGTAAAATTTATTAGCAATACATTTTTTCCTTTTTTTTAAATTTTTTTTTTAGTACGCGTACCGTAAGCTTACGGTAAGCGTACGGTTTACGCAATGCCCGTAATTTATCTACGCTGTTTGCCAGCTTCTGTGAGTAGTCCAATCCTGATATCTTTCAGAATACTTCCATATTCTTCATCGTTTGCTTGCCTCATATTAGTTGTAAGTTCCTTGTACTCAAAGAAGGACCAAATATTTGTATTACCGATGCTTCCCAATGACTTCTTCGTGTCTTCATGTGTCACAGTATTAAACACTGGTTGTCCTTTAACTGGAGTAAGTTGCAAAAGATCTCCAAAAACTATGACGTGTTTTCCTCCAAATAACACGTCATAGTCTGACTTCAGAATTTGCTGCATTCTTAAATGCACAAAGGCAAGCATTAAGTTTGATACCATGCTCACCTCATCAATAATGAGAACTTGCATCTTCTTCAATACTCTTGAAACTTCCAAGCATGCTTCTCCAGTTAGCTTGTTGTATTGTATTTTGTTCTCATGCTCCACTGGTAACATTAGCAAACGATGTAAGGTGATTCCTTTTATGTTATATGCTGCTATCCCAGTTGGAGCAGTAACCACACAAGACAAAGTAGAATCCGTTTTTTGCTGTAGGTAGCTTCTGATGACTTTTATTAGGAAACTTTTTCCAGTTCCAGCTTGTCCGCTTACATACATCCTGATTGGATGAAATGATGTGCATGAGCACTCTTTTTTTTCATGTAGAAATCCGTGATCAATTTTGTTTCTGATCTCTTCATAAATTTGTTGCTGCTCTTCGTTCAGTTGTCTTTCCAAATTTTGTAAGTCTATAAATTCTTCTTGAGCTTGATTCATAGCCGTTTCCACTTCATTCATGGCTATTGATGCTTCATTTTCAACGATTGGTTGTCCTAGAGGATCTTGACTGAGTGTTCCTGAACTTTGGCTGTCCTGAGAACTGTCTCTAGCTATTTCTGCTGCAATTGTAGTTTCCTGTTCAATTTCTTCATTTAACATTTGCAGATAAGTTGTGAATGTACTGCATTGTATGCTGTCTTTGCAAGCATTAAAAGAATCTTCATAGCTTTGAAATTCTCCCAGTAGTTCATCCTCTGTACGCCATGGTTTAAACAGCTGTAAAAGAGCCAAGTAGTAAAATTCCTTTTTGTCAGTAGTGTCGCAACTCAGCTTCCGGTGATTTATCAAACTTCCTTTTGTTTGCTTCACCAAACATCCTTCCTCACCAATGACTTTATATATTCCATTGTTGATGTCTTCTGCGGCTTTCCGTGAATAAATGTAGTTCTGCAGCACTTCATAGAGACACATGTTCTCCAGATGATGACTTCTCTTTGGGTAATATGTATCCAACATGTTTGATTTCAAAATATCTGTACTTTCTGGGTCATTCTCGGCCAAATATTCAATTTCTCCAACAGATTTCAGTACCCGATTTCTCATTGCTGCAAGGCCTAAACTTGCCCAAATTATTCTTCTTGATTTCGAGTAGTGACTTGCAGAAGATAACCTATCTGAACATTCGTAGGATCCAATTTCTCGATGCGATAACATCTTCAAACTGAAACTGTACAGCTTCTTACTGACAGTTTTCTCGTGAGAAATCTCTTCCCACATTTCCTTCAATTCTGTTTTTTCTGATTTCGTAATGTAAGACGTTACATATCGAGCAACAGCAATGGAATTGTCAGCTACATACTGTATATCCATGTTAGCGTTCCACATGGATAAAATCACTGGGTTGTAGTCATTTATATTTTTTGATTCTTCTTTTCTTTTAAGGTTGTAGGTATTCTTAGGTGATTTTCTTGTGATAGTATGTCTCACAGATGACATAAAACTGTTAACTCTTCCATTTGAAAGAACAGGTCTAGGAAATCCAAAGCGACATTTAGTGTAGTATTTATCTTTGCTCTTGTATTTCCGTCGACAGTATTTTCCACACCGATGACTTTGGAAACGTAAAACTTGCTCCTTTAACTTTTTCTCTTCTGTGCTTTTTGGTATAGCACATGTTGCATATTCTTCAATGTAAGATAACTCTGCTTCATCAGTATCTGTTCCAAACTTTGGGGCATCCCTGATCCACAACAGCATATGAATATGAGGAGCACCTCTTGCCTGGTACTCTTTTCTCCAAAAGAAATCCACTACTTCTCCTAGAGGTGGATTTTTTTTATTGCAGATGAAGGACATCATAGCCTCAAATCTATGATTGAAATATCTGCAAACATTAACCGGATCCAATGAGCACAGTTCTCCTGCTGTCTTGTATTCAATGTTTTTAATGTTTGAATTTGCCTCTCGTAGAAAATCCAGTAAATCATCCCAAGCTTACTCGGCACAGCTTAGGGTAAGGAACCATGTTGGAGTTCCTAAATTCCGTAACATGCATTTTAATTCACCATGGCGTCGGTACCAATATTCATTTGTCCCACGCTGACAAGCCATCAGATTGATCAGTTGTGTTTCCAAATGATCATCTCGGTGCTGCACTTTCTCCATAAAATCCTTAGCAGACACATTTTGTAAATGTACTCCACTTTTTAAAATGTGATTTACTGCATAAGACAGTGCAGACAAGTCGCTTTCAAATAAAAGATGGAACAAATAAGGAATACTTTGTCGAAATCTGGGATCTTCAGCATATAGTCTTGTAGTCCGATACTCAGAAGCTGGAATCTGTTCCGGACGTTCATCGTATCGTCCTCCTTTTCCTTTAGGAAACAGCTGGGGAAAACATCGAGCTTCCAAGCTCTCCTCCCATACACTCACGGGAGTTCCTTTTGCTTTCTTCATCTGAAATAGATCAATATTGTCTCCCATAACTTCTTTTGAATGAAGAGGATGTATGCTAAAATGTTCATAAATTTCTTCTTCCTTTGACTTGTCCACTTTTTCAATTTGTCCAGTTGGTGTTTCTGTGTCTTCTTGTAAATCTTCTTCTTCTTCTTCTTCTTCTATATAAATTGATTCATACCATTTGTTATTCCTTTTCAAATACAAATTTGCTCTTTGTACTTTCCGTACATCTACCAGCTCCTGCCAAACCTTCTTATTCTTTGTAGGTACACCATTAACCAGAATAATTAATGGTTCAGTTTCCAAAGTATCCGCATCAATAGTTTCCATATTTTTTTTCAAATCCAAGGGCAAATACACCACTCTACCTTTTAAACCTCTCAGTAAATCTGAAGGAGGTAATTTACCAGTTTTGGGCTCCATACGTACTATGGTCTGGAACGGATGAACACATTGAATGAGTATAGACTCATATGTATTTAGTTCAGAAAGTTCAGCAGGAATAGCATCCAATTCTAAATTATTATGTACAGCTCTGGTCGGCATTCTATTTTCCTCTAACTTGTTGTAACAGTATTTACAAATACGCTGAACTTCACCCAATTCAAAACAATTTTCAAGAAATATATAGGTGGCAAAATCCTTCCACTTATAATTATCTTCATTTTCACTCTTTCTGTAGAGATCAACATACCTGGTTTGTTTTCTATAATGAGTTCTGCGGCAACAAATACAAGTAATATTTGGTCTTTCATTAGAGATTATTGCAAATTTTGTTATGTGATCATTAAATGTCTTACTTACAGTGGGTTCTACATTTTCTTCCACTTCTTCCTCATTTACTGTGTCCTTCTCTGCACTGTTTTGTTCAGGACCAAAGTAACAAAACTGAATTTCATCAACAACCTTCTCTACATCTGATACCGTTCCACGGAACAGAGCCCTATTCAATTCATCTAACTTTATTGCTGGACTTTTAGCAAAATACAACCGTCTCACAAACTTTCTCATTTCAGTATGATGAACAGCCAGCATCCTAAAATGATGGAAAACACTATTACACACTTTTCTAGATAGACAAGCCAGAGAATGACCCTGCAAACCAGTATTCTCTCTCACTCTGCATGGATCTAGACTTTGAAGCACCTTAATCTTCTGTTTCACACTTTTTTTGCTATATTCTCTTAGAAACTCACGAAATTTATCAATAGATTCCTGACGCACAGTGCAAATACTACTACAATTCCAAGTGTACACTGGGGCTTTAGGACGTCTCCCCATAGCCTCATCCGCCATCACTTGTACCTCATCTCTTGGAACCATTATCTCCTTCTCCATTATGCAACCATTTTTCACTTCATAAGCACGACCTCTGGTGTCAACTTCATGCAGCAAACTATTACTTTGAAAATAACTCTCTTCATTAAAAAAAGGTTCACTACTTGAACTATGCATCCATTTTCCTAAAAACACTTTACAAAAGTTTGTTCTGTTCACTACTCTTTTCCTTTTGCTATGTGATTTCAGTACATTAACCATTTTGTCTAATGTACGCATCCTATTCAAAATTAAAATGAATAGTTTCCTTTATAATTCTAATGCCTTTGCTGCAATGGCTTCAATTTCTTTTTTTCTCTTATAAAACTTTGCCTTTTGCTTATATTTCTTCACATCCTTTATCAAATTAGACATAACTCTCCTCTGAAACATTTTTCTACGTATCTCTTTAAACGCTGTTTTTCTGTTTAAGTTTATCTTTTTAGTTGCAGAAGGTATATTTGCATTAACTAAATTCTAAATTTTTTCCTGTCCTTTTCGATTGAAATCATTCTTTCCAGTACAGACATTTTGTACATTTTTCCTTTTTTTGAATATGTTCCTTAGAAAATCTTTTGTTTGCTTACCAGAAGATTTTTTCTTCTTCCCAACATGAGCATCTTCAACTAACTTAGGTCCTCCAGTTGTCTTCAAATATAGGTTTTTTTTTTGCTCTTTTTTACTCTGGATTTTGTAGGCATCTTAAATTTTGTTCACTGCTCTTCAGCAATACCTGAAAAAAACTAAAAAAAAATTCCTTTATTTTATTTAAATATATTACTACATTTGTTTTCACATTAGTCACAAAACGAAATTTCTTTGCCAATTTGAAAGCACACTTACTGCTCTTTTTTTTGGCAAGTGATAAACACTTTTACAGACTGACACATTATGAATCCACTTTTCAGATTTTTTAAAAAGCACATGTCCAAACTGCTTTTTCAGACCATCACCATTTGTAACCTGGGTGACTGCCTACACTCCAGCAAGGGCAACCAGCCTTAGTGATGCTGAATGTATTTGCATTACTGACTGAAACCTCAAATCCCACTCACTTGTGAATACTGTGCATGATTCCACATGGTAAGCAGCTACCTGTGTGCTAAGAGTCAGCTTCTGCACCAAAAAAAGGCTCCCCCTTTCCATCTAATGCAACTGTGAAATCACCAGAGCAATACGCAATAAATCTCTGCCTGTAATTCCTATTTGCACACAGAGTCATGTTTTCACATTAGTCACAAAACGAAATTTCTTTGCCAATTTGAAAGCACACTTACTGCTCTTTTTTTTGGCAAGTGATAAACACTTTTGCAGACTGACACATTATGAATCCACTTTTCAGATTTTTTACAAAGCACATGTCCAAACTGCTTTTTCAGACCAGCATCATTTGTAACCTGGGTGTCTGCCTACACTCCAGCAAGGGCAACCAGCCTTAGTGATGCTGAATGTATTTGCATTACTGACTGAAACCTCAAACCCCACTCGCTTGTGAATACTGTGCATGATTCCACATGGTAAGCAGCTACCTGTGTGCTAAGAGTCTGCTTCTGCACCAAAAAATGGCTCCCCCTTTCCATCTAATGCAACTGTGAAATCACCAGAGCAATACGCAATAAATCTCTGCCTGTAATTCCTATTTGCACACAGAGTCATGTTTTCACATTAGTCACAAAACGAAATTTCTTTGCCAATTTGAAAGCACACTTACTGCTCTTTTGTTTGGCAAGTGATAAACACTTTTACAGACTGACACATTATGAATCCACTTTTCAGATTTTTTAAAAAGCACATGTCCAAACTGCTTTTTCAGACCAGCACCATTTGTAACCTGGGTGTCTGCCTACACTCCAGCAAGGGCAACCAGCCTTAGTGATGCTGAATGTATTTGCATTACTGACTGAAACCTCAAACCCCACTCGCTTGTGAATACTGTGCATGATTCCACATGGTAAGTAGCTGGCTGTGTGCTAAGAGTCTGCTTCTGCACCAAAAAATGGCTCCCCCTTTCCATCTAATGCAACTGTGAAATCACCAGAGCAATACGCAATAAATCTCTGCCTGTAATTCCTATTTGGACACAGAGTCATGTTTTCACATTAGTCACAAAACGAAATTTCTTTGCCAATTTGAAAGCACACTTACTGCTCTTTTTTTGGCAAGTAATAAACACTTTTACAGACTGACACATTATGAATCCACTTTTCAGATTTTTTACAAAGCACATGTCCAAACTGCTTTTTCAGACCAGCATCATTTGTAACCTGGGTGTCTGCCTACACTCCAGCAAGGGCAACCAGCCTTAGTGATGCTGAATGTATTTGCATTACTGACTGAAACCTCAAACCCCACTCGCTTGTGAATACTGTGCATGATTCCACATGGTAAGCAGCTACCTGTGTGCTAAGAGTCAGCTTCTGCACCAAAAAAAGGCTCCCCCTTTCCTTCTAATGCAACTGTGAAATCACCAGAGCAATACGCAATAAATCTCTGCCTGTAATTCCTATTTGCACACAGAGTCATGTTTTCACATTAGTCACAAAACGAAATTTCTTTGCCAATTTGAAAGCACACTTACTGCTCTTTTTTTTGGCAAGTAATAAACACTTTTACAGACTGACACATTATGAATCCACTTTTCAGATTTTTTACAAAGCACATGTCCAAACTGCTTTTTCAGACCAGCATCATTTGTAACCTGGGTGTCTGCCTACACTCCAGCAAGGGCAACCAGCCTTAGTGATGCTGAATGTATTTGCATTACTGACTGAAACCTCAAACCCCACTCGCTTGTGAATACTGTGCATGATTCCACATGGTAAGCAGCTACCTGTGTGCTAAGAGTCTGCTTCTGCACCAAAAAATGGCTCCCCCTTTCCATCTAATGCAACTGTGAAATCACCAGAGCAATACGCAATAAATCTCTGCCTGTAATTCCTATTTGCACACAGAGTCATGTTTTCACATTAGTCACAAAACGAAATTTCTTTGCCAATTTGAAAGCACACTTACTGCTCTTTTTTTTGGCAAGTGATAAACACTTTTACAGACTGACACATTATGAATCCACTTTTCAGATTTTTTAAAAAGCACATGTCCAAACTGCTTTTTCAGACCAGCACCATTTGTAACCTGGGTGTCTGCCTACACTCCAGCAAGGGCAACCAGCCTTAGTGATGCTGAATGTATTTGCATTACTGACTGAAACCTCAAACCCCACTCGCTTGTGAATACTGTGCATGATTCCACATGGTAAGCAGCTACCTGTGTGCTAAGAGTCAGCTTCTGCACCAAAAAAAGGCTCCCCCTTTCCTTCTAATGCAACTGTGAAATCACCAGAGCAATACGCAATAAATCTCTGCCTGTAATTCCTATTTGCATACAGAGTCATGTTTTCACATTAGTCACAAAACGAAATTTCTTTGCCAATTTGAAAGCACACTTACTGCTCTTTTTTTTGGCAAGTAATAAACACTTTTACAGACTGACACATTATGAATCCACTTTTCAGATTTTTTACAAAGCACATGTCCAAACTGCTTTTTCAGACCAGCATCATTTGTAACCTGGATGTCTGCCTACACTCCAGCAAGGGCAACCAGCCTTAGTGATGCTGAATGTATTTGCATTACTGACTGAAACCTCAAACCCCACTCGCTTGTGAATACTGTGCATGATTCCACATGGTAAGCAGCTACCTGTGTGCTAAGAGTCAGCTTCTGCACCAAAAAAAGGCTCCCCCTTTCCATCTAATGCAACTGTGAAATCACCAGAGCAATACGCAATAAATCTCTGCCTGTAATTCCTATTTGCACACAGAGTCATGTTTTCACATTAGTCACAAAACAAAATTTCTTTGCCAATTTGAAAGCACACTTACTGCTCTTTTTTTTGGCAAGTAATAAACACTTTTACAGACTGACACATTATGAATCCACTTTTCAGATTTTTTACAAAGCACATGTCCAAACTGCTTTTTCAGACCAGCATCATTTGTAACCTGGGTGTCTGCCTACACTCCAGCAAGGGCAACCAGCCTTAGTGATGCTGAATGTATTTGCATTACTGACTTAAACCTCAAACCCCAGTCGCTTGTGAATACTGTGCATGATTCCACATGGTAAGCAGCTACCTGTGTGCTAAGAGTCAGCTTCTGCACCAAAAAAAGGCTCCCCCTTTCCTTCTAATGCAACTGTGAAATCACCAGAGCAATACGCAATAAATCTCTGCCTGTAATTCCTATTTGCACACAGAGTCATGTTTTCACATTAGTCACAAAACGAAATTTCTTTGCCAATTTGAAAGCACACTTACTGCTCTTTTTTTTGGCAAGTAATAAACACTTTTACAGACTGACACATTATGAATCCACTTTTCAGATTTTTTACAAAGCACATGTCCAAACTGCTTTTTCAGACCAGCATCATTTGTAACCTGGGTGTCTGCCTACACTCCAGCAAGGGCAACCAGCCTTAGTGATGCTGAATGTATTTGCATTACTGACTGAAACCTCAAACCCCACTCGCTTGTGAATACTGTGCATGATTCCACATGGTAAGCAGCTACCTGTGTGCTAAGAGTCTGCTTCTGCACCAAAAAATGGCTCCCCCTTTCCATCTAATGCAACTGTGAAATCACCAGAGCAATACGCAATAAATCTCTGCCTGTAATTCCTATTTGCACACAGAGTCATGTTTTCACATTAGTCACAAAACGAAATTTCTTTGCCAATTTGAAAGCACACTTACTGCTCTTTTTTTTGGCAAGTAATAAACACTTTTACAGACTGACACATTATGAATCCACTTTTCAGATTTTTTACAAAGCACATGTCCAAACTGCTTTTTCAGACCAGCATCATTTGTAACCTGGGTGTCTGCCTACACTCCAGCAAGGGCAACCAGCCTTAGTGATGCTGAATGTATTTGCATTACTGACTGAAACCTCAAACCCCACTCGCTTGTGAATACTGTGCATGATTCCACATGGTAAGCAGCTACCTGTGTGCTAAGAGTCTGCTTCTGCACCAAAAAATGGCTCCCCCTTTCCATCTAATGCAACTGTGAAATCACCAGAGCAATACGCAATAAATCTCTGCCTGTAATTCCTATTTGCACACAGAGTCATGTTTTCACATTAGTCACAAAACGAAATTTCTTTGCCAATTTGAAAGCACACTTACTGCTCTTTTTTTTGGCAAGTGATAAACACTTTTACAGACTGACACATTATGAATCCACTTTTCAGATTTTTTAAAAAGCACATGTCCAAACTGCTTTTTCAGACCAGCATCATTTGTAACCTGGGTGTCTGCCTACACTCCAGCAAGGGCAACCAGCCTTAGTGATGCTGAATGTATTTGCATTACTGAGTCCAACCTCAAACCCTTAAACTATTCTTTTATTATACCAGTACACCTTAATTTATTGTGAAAACATAGTCCATATTATTTTACATGTTCCTCACATTTAAATTTCTCCCAACACAGAAAATAATAAACACAACTTCAACAAAAAGAATTGCATTTCTATTATTCATTTCTTAATTTACCATATACATCCCCTCTCAAACTCTAAACTCACCTTTAAAATTAGTTAGTTGTGAAAGAAATGTGGCACTCAAACAGCAGATTATCAGAGCCAGGATCTCTGTTCTCTACACCTCTCTCCTCTCAGCAGAACCAGATAATGCAAACTTTCCCTCTCTTTTTCCACACATATACATGTTAGTTTCAAATCTCAGTGCTTGCCCCTTTTTTTCAAATGCAATCACACATTTCTATTGGTTGAAAACCAACCCTTTTCCAAAAGTACCCTTCCCCCAACTTGACTTCTGCCTAGTACCCTTCCCCCAACTTGACTTCTGCCTGCTACCATAGCAACAGCTCATGGAACACTGCTGTGTGGAGTCAGGTCATAAGTTCGCCAAACAATGTTTCAATTCCACAGAGCAAGAGTGCTTGACTTTTCAAACCTAACAGCAAATCCATAGTACTGTTCTTTGGTAACACATTTTTCTGTACCAATACAAAACATGCTTCTATTAATTTACACATACAGCCTAGTTTTTATTCTAGAATGGTATGAAACAGCCAATCAGTTCTTTTTTTTTAAAAAAAATATGTATGCCTCCATTTCCAAACTGTCTTTCTTTTCATATTGCCATTCTACTGAAAGACACCTCCTGAGTGCATCCAGTTCTCCTTTGAAGATGTTCACAGTGTGGATTGTAGGGCACAGCTATGTCTTCTGGAGTGAAAAGTATGCAGAGAAAACAGATATGGTGAGAGACCTTGCTTTGCCAAATGTAGACATTAAATGGATTGGTCAGAGAGGGTTAAAGTGGCACCAATTGATGCCATTGGTGAAATCCTTCATGCACATCCAACACCCTGACCTCATAATAGTGCACTGTGGTGGCAATGACCTAGGCACTTTGACTGGGGTAGGTCTGGAAATGCTTATGAAGGAGACCTTTGCACAACTGTTTTCACTTTTCCCTAAAACTGCCTTTGTGTTTTCTAACATATGCCAAAGGCAAAAATGGAACTGGTCCAATCATTTCTGTCCGCAGATTGACAAAGCAAGAAAGCACGTCAACAAATCTGTTTCTGCTTTCCTCCGTGACTATGGTATGGGTTCCATTTACCACAACAACTTGCGTTATGACATGCAAGACATTTATAGAGGAGATGGTGTACACTTCAATGATGAAGGGAACAGAGTCTTCCTCTTGAACCTTAGACTCTGCATCGGTACTTACTTGTAGGTACCACAAAAAAATCACTTCATAAACACAACGGCTCTTTTTAGAGCACCCTAATATCTAAACACTTAAATCTGATTTTCATTTCTTTTTTTTTTTTTTTTACCCGTGATTTTTTTTAAAATCAATAAATGTTTTCTTTGTACTTTTCTGTCCTTCTTTGACCCCCTTACAAATGTTAGGGGGGTCTGTAACTCTCCTCCTTGCCCCCTTTTCTTGTTATCACTCTTTTTTTTCTGAGTGAAACACACGAAATGGCGGCCGCCGCTTCCTGGTTTCGACCGATTCGAATGTTTACTAAGATCTAAGAGCCAATCAGAATCGCGCTCGCGCACGCCACCGTACGCGTACGGTAAGCGTACCGTAAGCGCACCGTAAGCTGGCTCAGATATATATATTGATTTAAAGGCTATTTTCTCAGAATCTACTGAACCAAACCTACAAAAGGCACTTCCTTGACCTGAGGACTACCTCTCTGCCAAATTTCTAGTAATTCTGTTCAGCCGTTCGGGCTGTAGCCCTGTCTAAAGGTCCTATGGAAAAATGCATGGGAAAAACGCGTTTTGGGACCCCCCTTTTATCTCAGCCCCCGCTTGACGAATCCCCCCCGAGACTTTCAGGGAAGGAGCGGAGCGTAGCGCCCCACCTATTTTGAAAAATTCGCGAGGATTCGTCGACCGGCGCCAAAGTTATTCAAAATAGAATGTTGCGGATTTCCTATGGAAACGTGGTCCTAACTATAACTACCTACTGGCGACCGCCAGTAGGTAATATATATATATATATATATATATATATATATATATATATATATATATATATATATATATATATATCTCATTGAATCCAAACATTCCTGAACCTCCTGATGCGGCGAAAAGGAACGGGTAAACACTTCTTAATGGTAAAAGAAGAATATTTTTATTGCTCTCAACAGCCTGCCATGACGCGTTTCGGCCGGTTAAACGGCCTTGATCACATATGGCTGGCTTTGCGGAAAGACTATTTTTAAAATGCTGAACCGGTGTCACATGGTCAATAAACATGGAAAACAGACTATAAACTTCTGTACTAGATGCAGATCAGAAAACATACTAGCGAATAATACAAAATAGCAATCCTAATATATAACAGTATATGCACATCAGCAAAACTGAAATATTGGTGAGACACATGTATTATTTAAATATATAAATATGTATATAAATATATAGAAAAATAAATAAATACAATAATAAATATATATATATTGGCTGCTTTGGGATAGATTCTGTTTTATGCCACGCTCATACTTTTGGCAGGGATACTGCAGAGCAGGAGGTTTTCTGTATACTGCGGCTTCAGAGATCAGCTGTTTTGCTCAAAGGATTTCAGCATCTGGAATTGTCTAGGCAGTTAATAGGTGTGAGGCCATTCGCAAGAGACTGGATGTGGCAAAAAATCTATTTGATGAAAATGAGTTAGACATGCCTTAAACACAACCAATGGTGCCTCCAACGCTTCTGAAGCAAGAAGGAATTTAAAACGGAATTTAAATCAATATGAAGAATTTTGCAAAAAGGAGATCAATCATAGTTGGTAGGTGATCTCCCCGAGCAACTAGATCAAAGTTGGCAGAGTACTATGGAATTTGAGGATTTTAATCACCTCCAACCTGTCAAAAACTGCATCTCAAACTTCCCTTTTGATGACTAACATGCAAAAAGATGATGGGCCTTTTATCCAAGTATTCTGCGATGGAGTTGGATGAAGTGGTGGTGGGCATAAAGAAGCTTAAGGATTTGCAAGACAAGCACCCTTCACAGCAGTAACCCTGGGCGTAGTTTGCGTAGTAGCGCTACGCTACGTGTAGTGCACTTCGCACTACGCAAGGTACGCGTAACTACGCGAGCTGCATAGTGCGGCAGAGAAAATGCTGTTTGCACTGATTGCACAGTGCCGGATGCTTGTCCGCACTGTGCAATTATTGCAAACGGCATCTTGCACAGTGTCATTTTCTGCCACTCGAGTAGATTTCTACTCAAGAGGTAGTTTTCTCAACGCGAACTGGTAGTTTCTCATCGCGAGCGGTCGCGAGCATATGCAACCACTCAATGAGAAACCTGACCTCCCCGTGTTGAGAATCTCGCCGGGAGGTTTATTTTCCATGCTCGTGATCAGCAACTTGATGTTGCTGATCGCGTACGAGGAAAAAGTCACTCCAGGATGTAATTTTGCTCGCTCGCGGTCGCCAACTTGACGTTGAGGACCGCGAGCAAGCAAAAAATGCCCGCTATGCGTTTTTGCACAGTGCTACGTTCAATTCACGTAGCGTGTAGTTACGCAAACTACGTAAACTACTCGGGCGTAGCGTAGTCCTACGCCCATGGTTACTCAGCAGGAAGTCCATAGCTTTTTTAAGGAATTGGAAATAAGGCTCATAAAGTATGAAGAAGTGATCAAAATTGAGACGAAACTGACATTTTTGTGAGATAAGATTAACTACGCTCCTGGCAGGATACTGACTTTGGGCAGGGAATATGATGTGGCCCAGAAAGAATTCAGACAAATGACGTCACTCAGACAATAGGAAGTGGTCACTTTTGAATCTAGTTCAGACACTACTTGGATATTGATGAGCTCTAGGCCACTGGCACATCCACTGAACACCCTGCACAACTCTGGTGAAATATAATTTTTTAGAATAAAACCAAGGGCCCTGCAGAAAGCCACCAAGAGGAAGAGGAGTCAACAGAGGCATAGGAGGAAAACGAAGAGGTGAGGTGCAAACAGAGAAAATTGACCCTTTAACACATCGGAGAAACACACGGCAGAACAAGAGAACCAGATAATGGATGACCAACACTTGAACTAAGTACTCAATCAATCAATCAATCAGGGGTTTATAAAGCGTGCTACTCACCCATGAGGGTGTCAAGGTGTTCGGGGGGTACAGCTTCGGATCAGTCGAAGAGCCAGGACTTGAGGCTCTTCCTGAAGGTGTGCAGTGTGGGGGAGCGTCCGATGTTGACTGGGAGCTCATTCCAGGTCTTTGCTGCGATGTAGGAGAAGGCTCTTCCACCTGCTCTGGTTCTGTGGATGCGTGGGGTCTCTGCCAGGGTGAGGTTGGCGGAGCGGAGGTTCCTTTTGGGTACGTGGAAGGAGACTCTTTCGTTGAGGTATTTGGGTCCGATGTTGTGGAGGGACTTGTAGGCATGGGTGAGTAGCTTAAAGGTTACTCTCTTCTCAATGGGAGCCTGTGGAGGTCTCGTAGGTGCTGGGTCATGTGCTCATGTCGTGGGGTTCCGAGGATGAGTCTGGCTGAGATGTTTTGGATAGTTCGGAGCTTGTTTAGCAGGGTTTTGTTGATTCTGGCGTGGAGGGCGTTGCCGTAGTCCAGTCTGCTGGTTATGAGTGTGTGGGTGACGGTCTTTATGCATTCGGGGGCGATCCACTTGAAGGTCTTGCGGAGGATGAGGAGGGAGTTGAAGCAGGTGGAGGCAACAGCTTTAAAATTAAATTAGTCCGCTATTGAAAAGGAAGCGTTAGCTTGTTACTGGGGCATAAAACACTTTTAGTTTTTACCTTTGGGGAATACCTTTTATACTAAGGACTAATCATAAGTTCCTTATATCTGTATGGGCAACCAAAGTAATAAATTGAATGACTCTCCATGTTGCTAAATGTATTAGGCCAATTGACAGATGTGAATGCGGAGTACTGTTACCAGAAGAATCCATTCTGTCTATTCATAACTGCAGTTTTTAAGAATGAAAGGGATGAAAGGCTGAGGAAAGACATTCCTCTGTTAAATGTAAAAGAAATGATTATTCAGCGATGGCCAGATAAATGCAACCTATTACCTGATAACCTGCAACCATTCTGGAATGTATACTCCAAACTTTACATTAATGGAGAATTATTATTAAGATGTGATAAGATTATACCTCCAGAAGAAGTGAGAGTTTGCATTATTGATTTAGCACATGAGAATCACCTCGGGAGAAGTTTATCTCCGCCCAAAATTAGAGCTGAATATTGGACCCCAAACATGAACAGTAAGGTTGTAAAAAAGGTCAAAGAATGTCATGCATGTGGGGTGAATGATAAATCCAAGATAACTCGCAAAGACCCTCCATCTCTGGTAGACGTTCCCTCTGAGCCATGGGATAAATTGGGTTTATAGATTGTGGAACCCATTGGCCTACATGATACTCACCACAAGTACATACATATTAGATTATCACCCACATTGGTTAATTACAACATTTGCCAACAAAATAAACACAGTAACCCTCATAAAATTCCTCAGAGACGTTTTTGTTCAGAAGGTATTCCAAGTACCATCATCACGGAGTACAATTTACATCGGAGGAAATGAAGGAATGTTTAAAAGACCTATCCATCAACCATATCAGAACACCTCTATACTGCCCAAAGGCGAATGGGCTGGTAGAAAGAGTAAACAGAATTTTTAAGGAAACCATTCAGATAGCCAATTCCACAAGGAAAACTATCATTAAGTCCTTAAGGGACAGGTTATGCTTATACCACCGTACTTCCAACTCAGTGACATGAGTATCCGAGTTCACATCTCTGAAGGGAAGGAAACCAGGCTCCAAAATGTACCATTAGTTGGTTGAATGGTGGATGCAGAGTATTGGTTGACAGAAACCAAATAAAAGAAAGCATTAACCTCCACCAAGGAAAATATAAATCATGGTATGACAGGAAATGGGGTGTTAAAGATTCGCAATTCAAGGTGAGAGAACACGTGGCGATAAAACAAAAACCTACTGGGGGAGCTAATAAATCCAACAAGCTCACCCAACCATTGAGAATCAGACTACTCAAACAATTATGATAACATTTGAAGATGGAAGATCTTTGAGCTTCGGGAGAGTAGCTAAATGCCCTTTGATCTCTGACCCACAGGCAAAAACCAGAATCCCTGAGGTTAAACAAAAACACATACACAATAAAATGAAGAGCGAGGGTAGAGTTTCTTGACCTCCATTTTGGCATTCAGATTATGGTATCAACAGCGACCATTTGAGTCACTCATGTGCATATTGCTATTATTAGGCATTGTATGAGTCAAAGATATAATGTTATTTCTTGTTGCGTACTTAATATAATGTTTTACTATTGTTTCTAGGCGCCCTCACTCCCCTTTTATTTCTTCAATATTTATTATTTGTGTTGAAAGGGAGGTGTGCTGTAATATCCCTCTGCATCTCTCCCTTTATCATGCCTAACGTTATGCTATGCTCCTCCTTTCCCCAATAGTTGGTATGTTCTTAAGGAGAGCATTAAATAACTTTGTGTTTGTTCTTCTAAAGAGTTGTTCTGTGAAGCGAGATCGAGGACACTCAGGTTTTTGCTTCTTCTAAATAAATATTCTGGAACCCTTCTTGGTTACATATTCTTACTTCAGTAAATGTACACTTTTGTGTAAATTTACGATTGTTTGCATTTCACAAAGGTATTTTACTAGTAGAATATTTACAACTGGTGAGTCTCTGCACATAAAAAGATAGGACAGTCCTATTGTTTTATGTGTGGAAACTCCACAGTTATAAAGACACTACCAGTAAAATACCTTTATGAATAGCGATCATAAACTTACATAAAAAGTGTACGTTAATCTTTGTGTATTAGGCGCGTAGTAGAGAGAAGCTACAGCCCCAAGCCCTACATGTCACTTGTCCAAAGTTACTCCTCCCTCATATCATGGTGTCTCCTAATTTGTTTTTGCACAATCCTCATTGGCTGTTGAGTAAACATATGCCATAGCCTCAGTAAACTGGGTCTTTAACTCTTTCCTACACTGTGAACTCCATTGCCTAATGATCGTCTGGTAATGGGTGCAGTCAGACTTTCCTTATTTTATTACATCAAGGTGTCTCCAATGACTAGCTACCAGTAGCTCTCCAGCTACCTGTGAGTATGTCTCTGGTGTTCAGCCCAGCCTACTAATAAATACATTTTTGTTTGGTTGAATTGTTATATGGATACTAAAATTTAAAAGCATGTTCTCAAGATGAAAATGTGTCTTATTGAGTTGGGGAGGTTTATTACTCATATTATTACCTTAGTGCCAGGGGAATAGCAGCTATGGCTTTTATGTATTACCCATGTACAGTAATTTCGGATTATCAAAGGATTTGTTTTACATTAGTGCTGGAAACCCCTCTTCATGCACTGATGTGATCACTGCTGACAATCGTAGATGAGGTGGTCACTAATACATTACTAATAGTAGCTCATGATGATTTCCACTGAATATAAGTAGCTGTTATTACAGAAACGGTTGGAGACCCCTTCCAGTCTAAATATGATTGTGCAATTTACGTAAATGGGTCGCGACACTGCTCGTCATGCTGCAAATAACCCCAAAGGATTCTGGATAGTGTAGTGGCTACGGTGAGTACGCCTACGCCACGAGTATATAGAAATATAATGCCATCCCTGGACACGTGTTTCGAGGTAATTGCCTCTCGTCAGCAGGGAGCAGGTAGGTATGCGGGGTGCCGATGACTGCCATATATATAGGTAAAATACCTTCCAAGGCGCGCAGGTGCAGACACCGGGCTCGTCAGCCAAAGTTGCTCGAATGAGCTATTAGTAATTTACGTAAATGGGTCGCGACACTGCTCGTCATGCTGCAAATAACCCCAAAGGATTCTGGATAGTGTAGTGGCTACGGTGAGTACGCCTACGCCACGAGTATATAGAAATATAATGCCATCCCTGGACACGTGTTTCGAGGTAATTGCCTCTCGTCAGCAGGGAGCAGGTAGGTATGCGGGGTGCCGATGACTGCCATATATATAGGTAAAATACCTTCCAAGGCGCGCAGGTGCAGACACCGGGCTCGTCAGCCAAAGTTGCTCGAATGAGCTATTAGTAATTTACGTAAATGGGTCGCGACACTGCTCGTCATGCTGCAAATAACCCCAAAGGATTCTGGATAGTGTAGTGGCTACGGTGAGTACGCCTACGCCACGAGTATATAGAAATATAATGCCATCCCTGGACACGTGTTTCGAGGTAATTGCCTCTCGTCAGCAGGGAGCAGGTAGGTATGCGGGGTGCCGATGACTGCCATATATATAGGTAAAATACCTTCCAAGGCGCGCAGGTGCAGACACCGGGCTCGTCAGCCAAAGTTGCTCGAATGAGCTATTAGTAATTTACGTAAATGGGTCGCGACACTGCTCGTCATGCTGCAAATAACCCCAAAGGATTCTGGATAGTGTAGTGGCTACGGTGAGTACGCCTACGCCACGAGTATATAGAAATATAATGCCATCCCTGGACACGTGTTTCGAGGTAATTGCCTCTCGTCAGCAGGGAGCAGGTAGGTATGCGGGGTGCCGATGACTGCCATATATATAGGTAAAATACCTTCCAAGGCGCGCAGGTGCAGACACCGGGCTCGTCAGCCAAAGTTGCTCGAATGAGCTATTAGTAATTTACGTAAATGGGTCGCGACACTGCTCGTCATGCTGCAAATAACCCCAAAGGATTCTGGATAGTGTAGTGGCTACGGTGAGTACGCCTACGCCACGAGTATATAGAAATATAATGCCATCCCTGGACACGTGTTTCGAGGTAATTGCCTCTCGTCAGCAGGGAGCAGGTAGGTATGCGGGGTGCCGATGACTGCCATATATATAGGTAAAATACCTTCCAAGGCGCGCAGGTGCAGACACCGGGCTCGTCAGCCAAAGTTGCTCGAATGAGCTATTAGTAATTTACGTAAATGGGTCGCGACACTGCTCGTCATGCTGCAAATAACCCCAAAGGATTCTGGATAGTGTAGTGGCTACGGTGAGTACGCCTACGCCACGAGTATATAGAAATATAATGCCATCCCTGGACACGTGTTTCGAGGTAATTGCCTCTCGTCAGCAGGGAGCAGGTAGGTATGCGGGGTGCCGATGACTGCCATATATATAGGTAAAATACCTTCCAAGGCGCGCAGGTGCAGACACCGGGCTCGTCAGCCAAAGTTGCTCGAATGAGCTATTAGTAATTTACGTAAATGGGTCGCGACACTGCTCGTCATGCTGCAAATAACCCCAAAGGATTCTGGATAGTGTAGTGGCTACGGTGAGTACGCCTACGCCACGAGTATATAGAAATATAATGCCATCCCTGGACACGTGTTTCGAGGTAATTGCCTCTCGTCAGCAGGGAGCAGGTAGGTATGCGGGGTGCCGATGACTGCCATATATATAGGTAAAATACCTTCCAAGGCGCGCAGGTGCAGACACCGGGCTCGTCAGCCAAAGTTGCTCGAATGAGCTATTAGTAATTTACGTAAATGGGTCGCGACACTGCTCGTCATGCTGCAAATAACCCCAAAGGATTCTGGATAGTGTAGTGGCTACGGTGAGTACGCCTACGCCACGAGTATATAGAAATATAATGCCATCCCTGGACACGTGTTTCGAGGTAATTGCCTCTCGTCAGCAGGGAGCAGGTAGGTATGCGGGGTGCCGATGACTGCCATATATATAGGTAAAATACCTTCCAAGGCGTGCAGGTGCAGACACCGGGCTCGTCAGCCAAAGTTGCTCGAATGAGCTATTAGTAATTTACGTAAATGGGTCGCGACACTGCTCGTCATGCTGCAAATAACCCCAAAGGATTCTGGATAGTGTAGTGGCTACGGTGAGTACGCCTACGCCACGAGTATATAGAAATATAATGCCATCCCTGGACACGTGTTTCGAGGTAATTGCCTCTCGTCAGCAGGGAGCAGGTAGGTATGCGGGGTGCCGATGACTGCCATATATATAGGTAAAATACCTTCCAAGGCGCGCAGGTGCAGACACCGGGCTCGTCAGCCAAAGTTGCTCGAATGAGCTATTAGTAATTTACGTAAATGGGTCGCGACACTGCTCGTCATGCTGCAAATAACCCCAAAGGATTCTGGATAGTGTAGTGGCTACGGTGAGTACGCCTACGCCACGAGTATATAGAAATATAATGCCATCCCTGGACACGTGTTTCGAGGTAATTGCCTCTCGTCAGCAGGGAGCAGGTAGGTATGCGGGGTGCCGATGACTGCCATATATATAGGTAAAATACCTTCCAAGGCGCGCAGGTGCAGACACCGGGCTCGTCAGCCAAAGTTGCTCGAATGAGCTATTAGTAATTTACGTAAATGGGTCGCGACACTGCTCGTCATGCTGCAAATAACCCCAAAGGATTCTGGATAGTGTAGTGGCTACGGTGAGTACGCCTACGCCACGAGTATATAGAAATATAATGCCATCCCTGGACACGTGTTTCGAGGTAATTGCCTCTCGTCAGCAGGGAGCAGGTAGGTATGCGGGGTGCCGATGACTGCCATATATATAGGTAAAATACCTTCCAAGGCGCGCAGGTGCAGACACCGGGCTCGTCAGCCAAAGTTGCTCGAATGAGCTATTAGTAATTTACGTAAATGGGTCGCGACACTGCTCGTCATGCTGCAAATAACCCCAAAGGATTCTGGATAGTGTAGTGGCTACGGTGAGTACGCCTACGCCACGAGTATATAGAAATATAATGCCATCCCTGGACACGTGTTTCGAGGTAATTGCCTCTCGTCAGCAGGGAGCAGGTAGGTATGCGGGGTGCCGATGACTGCCATATATATAGGTAAAATACCTTCCAAGGCGCGCAGGTGCAGACACCGGGCTCGTCAGCCAAAGTTGCTCGAATGAGCTATTAGTAATTTACGTAAATGGGTCGCGACACTGCTCGCCTTGAGAGGTACTATACCTGATTTTATTTTTTGGCAGTCTACTTGGCACCCCGCATACGGCCCTGCTCCCTGCTGACGAGAGGCAATTACCTCGAAACACGTGTCCAGGGATGGCATTTTAAACTTTACACTCGTGGCATAGGTGTACCCGCCGCTGTCACTACATTCTCCAGAATCCTATGGGGCTATTTGCTATTATGACGAGCGGTGTGCGACCCACTTCGCATTTTGTATTTAAAGCTCCCTGAGCTATTGGGTTGACGAGCCCGGATCCCGCACCCGCGCGCCTTGAGAGGTACTATACCTGATTTTATTTTTTGGCAGTCTACTTGGCACCCCGCATACGGTCCTGCTCCCTGCTGACGAGAGGCAATTACCTCGAAACACGTGTCCAGGGATGGCATTTTAAACTTTACACTCGTGGCATAGGTGTACCCGCCGCTGTCACTACATTCTCCAGAATCCTATGGGGCTATTTGCTAGTATGACGAGCGGTGTGCGACCCACTTCGCATTTTGTATTTAAAGCTCCCTGAGCTATTGGGTTGACGAGCCCGGATCCCGCACCCGCGCGCCTTGAGAGGTACTATACCTGATTTTATTTTTTGGCAGTCTACTTGGCACCCCGCATACGGTCCTGCTCCCTGCTGACGAGAGGCAATTACCTCGAAACACGTGTCCAGGGATGGCATTTTAAACTTTACACTCGTGGCATAGGTGTACCCGCCGCTGTCACTACATTCTCCAGAATCCTATGGGGCTATTTGCTAGTATGACGAGCGGTGTGCGACCCACTTCGCATTTTGTATTTAAAGCTCCCTGAGCTATTGGGTTGACGAGCCCGGATCCCGCACCCGCGCGCCTTGAGAGGTACTATACCTGATTTTATTTTTTGGCAGTCTACTTGGCACCCCGCATACGGTCCTGCTCCCTGCTGACGAGAGGCAATTACCTCGAAACACGTGTCCAGGGATGGCATTTTAAACTTTACACTCGTGGCATAGGTGTACCCGCCGCTGTCACTACATTCTCCAGAATCCTATGGGGCTATTTGCTAGTATGACGAGCGGTGTGCGACCCACTTCGCATTTTGTATTTAAAGCTCCCTGAGCTATTGGGTTGACGAGCCCGGATCCCGCACCCGCGCGCCTTGAGAGGTACTATACCTGATTTTATTTTTTGGCAGTCTACTTGGCACCCCGCATACGGTCCTGCTCCCTGCTGACGAGAGGCAATTACCTCGAAACACGTGTCCAGGGATGGCATTTTAAACTTTACACTCGTGGCATAGGTGTACCCGCCGCTGTCACTACATTCTCCAGAATCCTATGGGGCTATTTGCTAGTATGACGAGCGGTGTGCGACCCACTTCGCATTTTGTATTTAAAGCTCCCTGAGCTATTGGGTTGACGAGCCCGGATCCCGCACCCGCGCGCCTTGAGAGGTACTATACCTGATTTTATTTTTTGGCAGTCTACTTGGCACCCCGCATACGGTCCTGCTCCCTGCTGACGAGAGGCAATTACCTCGAAACACGTGTCCAGGGATGGCATTTTAAACTTTACACTCGTGGCATAGGTGTACCCGCCGCTGTCACTACATTCTCCAGAATCCTATGGGGCTATTTGCTAGTATGACGAGCGGTGTGCGACCCACTTCGCATTTTGTATTTAAAGCTCCCTGAGCTATTGGGTTGACGAGCCCGGATCCCGCACCCGCGCGCCTTGAGAGGTACTATACCTGATTTTATTTTTTGGCAGTCTACTTGGCACCCCGCATACGGTCCTGCTCCCTGCTGACGAGAGGCAATTACCTCGAAACACGTGTCCAGGGATGGCATTTTAAACTTTACACTCGTGGCATAGGTGTACCCGCCGCTGTCACTACATTCTCCAGAATCCTATGGGGCTATTTGCTAGTATGACGAGCGGTGTGCGACCCACTTCGCATTTTAAATATGATTGTGCATAATGGTATAATATTTTGTTATTCATGCCTCTGGTAGAAATTTAGTTCATGAATAACTGGATTGAAACCCACTAACTCACTGCTCTGACGTAGTAACAGATGTTAACAAAAGCTGTTACCCACTGTTGCTACATCATAAAGAAATCTCAAACTCTTCCGGCTGGGCTCTGTGAAAGCCTGTTAGAACAGCACTGGAAAGCAGGAAGTGCAGCTTCAGAAGGAAGGGAATGTAGAGACAGTGGTTGGGGTGGGAGGCAGGAGACCATGTATTTGTTTTTCCATATTGAGGACAATGAGAAGAAGCCATGTTATCTATGGCTCCCCATTGCTGCTCTGTCCCTGTTGGCAGTTGAAAGTAATGGCTGATGATTTTAGGGGCAATGCATAACATAAAAAATTATAGATCCTGTAACAGTAAATAATGAGGATGTTTTTCATCAAATAGACAATAAGAGAGAAGCTCAGGTTGTCTGTGAGACACATCTCGTAATAACTGTTCCAATTGTTCAGAATCAGGCAGCCCAATCGGTGACACATCACCCCATAATGAAAAAACTTCATTGGCTACCGTAGAATCTTGGGCGGCGGATCTTGCGTGTTTTTTTACAGGCAAGATCAAACTCATCCAGGACTCCTTTCTATCGAGTGAACCGGTTACATTGCCGATGCCCGAGGCGGGCTCGCCTCCCCCAGTTGCGCAGGGCGCCTTATTGGCTTAGTTTCCATCTCTGCCAGCCTCAGCTTCTCTAGCGCTTATGGGCAATTTAAAATCTGGGTCTCCGCTTGACCCCTGCCCTGCTAAGCTCCTGGGTAAACTGGCGGAGGTGGTTAATCCGCTGGCGCACCCTCTTCTCAACCTCTCGTTGAGTCTGGGAGAGGTGCCGCCAGTATGGAAGCAGGCAATGGTCATCCCGTTGCTTAAAAAGCCGGGACTTGACCCGAAAGCCCCAGCCAATTACAGGCCAATTTCGTTGCTGCCGGCTCTTGTAAAAATTCTGGAGAAGCACGTTCAGTCGGTGCTCTCCAATTTTCTGGAGTCCCATGAGATCTTACATGACTCCCAGTCGGGCTTCCGTTCACATCGCAGCACCGAGACCGCGCTCCTTGAGGTTTCTGAAACCATTAAAGGGGTGTTGGATACCGGGGGCAAAGTCATGCTGGTGTTGTTGGACTTGTCGGCGGCTTTCGACACCGTCCCCCATGAGGGCCTGCTCGCAAGACTCTTTGAGATTGGTCTGCGGGGGACGGTGCTCAAATGGTTTTCTTCCTTTTTGGCCGGTCGCCGGCAAACGATCTGGACATCATCTGACACCGCCGTAATGCCGCCTCTGGGAGTCGGGGTCCCTCAGGGCTCTATATTGAGCCCGACCCTTTTTAACATCTTTATGACCCCTTTGGCGGCGGTGGCGGAGTCATTTGGTGCCCGGATCGTGTCGTATGCCGACGACACCCAGCTCCTCTTCTCTTGCGAGAAAGGGGCTGACTTTGACGGGGAGAGTATCCAGAATTGCCTTGGGGCTGTGTTCGCATGGTTCCAACTGAACAGCCTCAAGTGCAATTCCGACAAATCGGAGGTACTCTTCTTCGGGTGCGATACGGAGCCTAGCTGGCAGGCCTGGTGGCCCATCGACATGTTCCCTCCGTCCGGTTCTTCTCCCATGGCTAAAAACTTGGGGGTTAAGATGGACAAGGGGCTGACGATGAAAGCCCAGATCTTGGGGGTAACCGGCACTTGCTTCGGCCTGTTAAAAATGCTGCGGAGGTTCTTGCCTCTCTTGTCCGAGGAGCACAGGAGGCTGACGGTGCAGGCTCTGATAGGCTCCAGGTTGGATTATGCCAACATTCTTTACCTGGGCCTGCCAGAGTATCTGCTACAAAGGCTTCAAGTTGCACAGAACGCGGCGGCCAGGGCCATCTTTGGCCTAAGTAGACGGGCCAGCGCCTCTGGGTTGTTGGTGACGTTACACTGGCTACCCATCCGCAAACGGATTGCCTTTAAGGCGCTGACCTTGGCCTACAAAGCGCTCCATGCTGTGGGAGCTAAACATCTCCAAAAGAGACTGACCTTTTACCATCCGACTCGCTCGTTGAGGTCAGAATCTCTACTTTTGGCGGCTGTTCCGCGTGTGAAGAGGGCTCGCCTTGGGGGCCGCTCTTTCAGTCTGTTGGCCCCACAGATGTGGAATGAACTACCGCTCCCTTTGCGGGGGGCGTCTACTCTCCTTGATTTTAGAAGAGGTCTCAAAACCTGGCTGTTTTCCCAATAGGTCTGCCAGTAGTTTTGCTTTCTTTTTGTTTATCTTTTAACCTCTTTTAGCTGTGTTGTGTTATTCTGAAATCTGTTCCCCTTACCTAAAAGCGCCGGGACACTCTTTTTGAGTAACCGTTGCGCTATACAAAAGAATAAATAACATAACATAACATAACATAACAGTTATGTTATTGTAAATTTATAACGCGCTCAGCTACTCCTAGGAGTGTCCCGGCGCGAGCCACGAGGACAGTAGGACAATAGAAGATTAAAACAGATGAGTTTTGAGATGTTTCCTGAACAGATTGAAGTCCTGAATAGCACGCAGAGATAGTGGCAGGGCGTTCCACAGCCTGGTGGCCTTAAAGGCAAGAGATCTACCCCCCATACGTTGAAGGCGAACGCCGGGGGTAGAGGCGAGAAGCTGCGATGAAGATCTCAAAAGCCTGGTAGGCTGGTAGAAGGAAATACGCTTCTTAAGATAAGAAGGGCCTCCATCATAGAGAGCACGATGAACAATAACCAAAGCCTTGAATTCAACACGTTTACTGACAGGGAGCCAGTGTAGTTGACGAAGTGAAGGAGAAATACAATTTCTAATGGGAAGACTAACCACCAGCCGAGCCGCAGCATTCTGGATTACCTGGAGTATTTTCATCAAGTAATCGGGCAGGCCGATGTAGAGACCATTAGCATAGTCGAGCCGGGAGAGAATCAAAGCCCGGACCACCATCTCCTTGGCTGATCTAGGCAACAGAGGTAGAAACTTTCTCAAGGATCTGAGTATGCCGAAACAGCAACCTGTGAGCTTATTGATCTGGGGCAGAAAGGACAGCTGCTCGTCAAACCAGATACCTAGGTTTCTAACTGGAAGACCCGTGCAATCTGGGGGAGGAAAAGCTGGGGGCCAAATGGAATCCCTGTAATTGGGGGGAAATTTGCCGTAAAGCAGAATTTCAGTCTTTTCCTCATTACATTTCAATTGGGCGGCCGATAACCATTGAAAGACGGCTGACAGACAACCCTGCACTCTGCAGGTGGAAAAGTCAGTTCTGTCCCATGTAAACAGGAGCTGAGTGTCATCGGCATATGCAACAACCTTAGCTCCCCCTTTCTCAGCCAGTTGAACCAGGGGCGTAACGTATAGATTGAAAAGCAGGGGGCTCAACGAGGAGCCCTGAGGAACTCCAGTGGAGACAGGCTGAGGAGGAGACGCAAAAGGTGGGAGCCAGACCTGTTGTGAACGTGCTGTAAGAAAAGATTCCAGCCACTTCCAGGCCTGGCCTGTTATGCCGATAGCAGCTAACCGGGTTAGTAACAGAGCATGAGGGACGGTGTCGAATGCAGCCGACAAATCCAAAAGGAGAAGGGCTGCACTCCCCCCAGAATCCAAGCACTCACGGATAGCCTCCGATACCTCAACCAAGGCAGACTCAGTGCTATAGGACGCTCTGAAACCCGATTGAGCTGGATGGAGAAGCCTCGAGTTCTCAACAAACTCCGTCAGTTGTTTCTTAACTACTTTCTCACAGATCTTAGCCAGGCAAGGTAGTAAGGAGATCGGGCGATAATTAGCAGGAATGTTGGCGTCAAGAGATGGCTTTTTAAGCAACGGGATGATTTTGGCTTCTTTCCATTCCCGTGGGACAACCGCCTCGGTAAGGGACAGATTAACAAGAGTGTTAACCTCAGGATTGATTGTCTCAGCAATAGAAGCCAGAAGCCTGGCCGAGCATGGATCAGACGGGGAACCTGACTTTAAAGATTGCAATAGTTTCAGAGAGTCAGAGAGCACTACCGGGGAAAAGTCAGAAAATAGCACCACTGGAGAAGGGCTATCAACCAGGAGGCCACTATTGGAAGTAAATGTTGCCTGAATGGACCGAATTTTAGCAACAAAGAAGTCAGAGAGCTTTTCGCACCAGGAAGCAGACACTGGCAGTTTGACAGCCATCGCTGCTGGAGCCATAAAACTCTGGACAATAGTAAAGATTTCTTTAGAGTTGTTGCTACACGCAATCCGTTGCGTGTAGTAGAGACTTTTTGCTTCACGGATGGCCTGATAGTAAATCTTCTGAGCATCTCTAAGCGTCTTCTTGGCTATTGGACAAAAGCCAGTGCGCCAGCTGCGTTCCAGCTTTTTACATTGCCGTTTAAGCAGCTTCAAATTGGGGGTGAACCAAGGTTGAGAGGGAGAGTCCCTATGGGGCTGACGACAAGGCAGGGGAGATAGGTTGTCCACAGCACGTCCAATCCAACCCAGAAAGCAGGCAAGAGCTCCTTTCAGGTCACAAGGGAGAGTAACCCTAGATCTATCTAGGCAGAGGCCAAATGCGAGAGGGTCGATTTTAGCTGTTGAAGGACAAGAATTAGGCTGTTGATCAGAAGACCCATCGCTCATGGACCAAGTGAAGCAGGAAAGAAAATGATCGGACCAGGAGACTGGACGAGGATTATCTAGTGAGATGGGAAAGTTAGAACAAATAGGATCCAGGATATGACCACCGCCATGGGTCGGTGAGCAAACCCATTGGGTAAGCTGAGCAAGATCAAGCGCCTCTAGAAAGGCTTTAGAATCACTCAAGTCCCGTTGGTCGAGATGAATATTACAATCACCCAAGAAAAGACATTGTGAGAAGCGTAGAGCACGGGGAACAAGCAACTCCCCGAGATCACCAAGAAAAGGGCCAGCATAGCCAGGTGGCCTGTAAACTAGGGTGCCGGCTAGTGTAAAATGGGCCGAGAAAACGATGGTGAAGTCAAGGAGTTCACTCTGAGCTAACAAAATATTGTTGTCCAGTGTCATCTCCCAGACATTTCTGTAGATAATGGCCACACCCCCCCCCTACCACCCAAGCGGTCAGCACGACAAATTAAATAACCTGCCGGGATAGCCATCTGCACTATCGGATTGGAAGAGTGAGTCAACCAGGTTTCAGTAACAAACAGAAGATCAAAATGAAAGTCCAGCATAAGATCAAAAATATCGTGATGGTGTTTGACTAACGAACGACAGTTAATCAAGCCAGCTTTTACAATAGGATGGGCTCTAGAACTCATAGTCCCTCTAACGTGAGAGTATCTAGCTCTCGGGGTTTGGCCAAGTAGGAGATTGCACTTCGAGCATGATAAAGGCCGATTACAACTCACATCCCAGTCCGTGTTAGGAGTACAAATAGCAGGTCTGACTGCAAGAAGTTCAAGCCGGCTATATGTTGCCGGACTTACCCCGATGCGCGGGGAAAGAACAGCATGGTTGGCGCTGGACGCCTCCGGGACGCGGACGGGTGCAGACGGGCTTGCCTTGTGCGCGCCTTTGGCGCGTCCGCTGCGCGACCATCTGGCACGCATTAAATAATCGTCCCGTGTGCACGAGGCTAGAGCGCCCCAGACCCAAGATGGCGGCTCTGGCTGGCACAGCGAGGGACCAGGAAGTGAGTAGAACAAAATACACAGCACACAGAACATCTTTAAAACACTCAACATTAAAATTCCAGCTTCTATTGCCTCCCGCATTCAGAAGTACACCCCCAGCCCTACTCTGCATGGAATACCTAATTACCTGTTTGTACCCAAATTTAACAAGCATTTGCAATGCAATAGGTCTCGCATTTACGTGAGTTTAAACTGTTGGCATTGTTAATGACAATGCCTTTTATTTATGTTTTAAAAACGAAAACAAAAATAAAAGGCATTGTTATTTGCAATGTCAATAGCTGAAACTTGCGTAAGTGCAAGACCTATTGCATTGCAAATGCTTTTAGCTCAGTGGGCTATGGCGCCTGCTGCAGAAATCCGCACTTAACCTCAAGGCCGCACCTCTTGAAGTCATTTAAATGAGTTCAATTGTTAACGTCAGAAAACTCAGACCTCTCTCTTGCACCTGAAACGTACCACACTGCCAGGGTTGCCATCTTCCCAAGAGAAACATACCAGTCAGGTGTTGTCATGTTAAGAGTCTGTGAAAGGCCCAGGCATGATACTAAATTTGACTTTAAACAAAATCTTATATATTCATTAATAGCATCACTTTACTGTCTCTGTTTTCTTTTATTATTAGCCCGGGACCGTTAGCGGCTCCCTCGAACACATCAAAAATAGTGCTTTCTACTCATGATTGCTGTTTGAAGTATGTACAGGCAATAGGGAAAATACCGGCTTTTGGTTATTTTGCTTATTTTTGTACCTTCTAAGGCGTTAAACTACCGTCGGTGCCAATAGAAAACCGGACGTGGGCAGCCCTACACGCTGCCCGCTGTGATCAAGTGAGGGCAGCTCCATAGCTCATTTCAGAACCGCTCCATATGTCTTAGGCTGCCCTCGAAGATATCACCGCTGGAATAAGTAATATCAAACCCTGGCTTTAATATGTGGGAAAAGGGCAGCATTGAGGTTTGGGTGGACAATTTCTTACTGCGAGTGAAACGGCGGGCCCCCAAATATAGAATCACAATTAACGGCTAAAACTTCAAAGATGAAAACAAGTAAACCGCATGTATGTTTTTTAAATTTTTACTTTTGAGTTTGTTCGCGTTTCCCTTTTCTAGTGATTTTTTATTTTTACAGATTATTATAGAATTATTTTAATGTTCCTCTGGTCTATCTCGAACACGCGACATCGAGAGGTAAGGAGGGGGTGAGGGCAGGAAAGCGAGGGAGTGAGTGGAAGGGGACTGTTTAGGGTGGGAGAGCAATCGAGACGAGAGTGAGTAGGTTAATGAGAGCGGTGCGGGAGAGACAGAGAGAGGTGAAGAGACAGTGTGGGTGACAACGGAAGGGTGAAAGAGTAATAGACAGAGAGGCAAAGAAAGGACCCAGGAGAGGAAGCGAGGATCACAGTAAAAAGAAAGATAATTATGGTATGTGTGCAAGAGAGAGTTGAGAGCGAAAGATGCAAGAAGATAGTGAGCGGAACACACAGATGTTGAGAGATTGAGGGGTGACAACAAAAGAGTGCGTGAGATACAAAGAGGAAACGTGAGGATGAGAGAGAGTCTAGAGAAAGAGAATGGGAGAAAGAATGGGAGAAAGATTCCAATGAGATAGAGAAAAAGAGAAGCGAATCAAGCAGTGAGGCGACTGAGAGAGAATGAGCGATAGACAGAGATGGAGAGAAGACAGTGAGGGGGGAGGAGAGAGCGGAGGGAGAAGTGGGCAGAAAAAGAAAGGTAAACAAGCGGTTCCCCCGAAAGTGATCGCGATCAAACATAAAAGCGGACGCGAAAGTGAGGTGCGCCTGTCCGCGCACATGCACTGTAGCTCTAGGCTGGCCTGGTAGGACTTTTTGGAGCCCTCTCAAAATGTCTCGCCAGACCAGCACATGCGCTGGGTCAGGCGAGACCTAAAAAGAAGAGGAATGGCGGAGCCAGATTCTCTGTCACTACGCCTAACATCTGGAACGCTTTCCCCTCAGAAATCAGATCTGTCATCTGCTATTTTTAAAATTCAGGAAAATGCTGAGAAGCTAGCTATTCACCCAAGCACACAACTAAACCTTGGCTACAGCTTTTTAAAGTGCCTACCCCAATTCAGCATGAAGAAACCATTTTGGTGTACATGCACTTTACAAATATCGATAACGTAGCATAACATAACTTAAAATTATAGATAGTTTAAAAGTGAATTATTGAGAATTTTTTCACCTTGAGGTTCTGAGTGACATCATAGACAACTCAAGTTTTGCTCTTGTCCATTTGACATCACTCAGCACCTCTCGGGGAAAAATATACCTGTATTTCACTTCTATATATAAGAGACTCTTATCTGTGCTTCAGAGTAGTACCGACCTGCGCTACATAGGCTTAAGTAATCGAGGTGCAAATAATTGCCTATAAAAAATGTCAACATTGTTAGTTTGTGTATATTGTTCTGTATTGTTGAAATCCAGTTATTGTGCTCACAATATAATTACTGAAGATTATCTAGTAGAATAGAATTTTAGTAATGTTTGATGTTTGATGATCCAGCTACACTAAAAATATGTTAAAGAGGGAAAGAAAAACAGAAGTCCTTCAATTCAATTTGTTGTGTAGTCAGAAATGTGTACTTATAGCCAGGTACTATGGTGGGTTAACGGATGCATTTCAGAATGATCAAAAAATGCATTTCTTTTACTCAATAGTTATGGCCTCTTGCCACTGAAGAATTGAAATCAGAGGCCAACCTGGAAGACAGCTTCCATTAAGGGGATTTTGACCTCAAACACCAAAGACATTGGGGCAGATTTACAAGCCCCTTGCGCCACTTTTGCGTCACTTTTAACATGGGAAAAGTGACGCAAACGCTTGCGCCACTTTTGCATCACTTTTAACATGGGAAAGTGACGCAAACGTAAATCTGCCCCATTATTTGTGGAGTAGAAGAATTATATTTTTTGTGCTGAATGTTTACTAGGTCCGACTAGAAAATGCTGGTGTCAGCGAGAGAGCCTGCAGGTTAACCACTGACTCATTATTCTAAACGATGCATCACTACGAGCGTGGTGGTCTAGGTAAGAAGCTGGGCATTCGGCACAACATGATGGATATGATGGGTAAGTCTTTGCCTTTGCTATTTATTGTGAGCCAACAGGAGGCATTTCCAATGTACACACTTTCTTCACGCAATTGAAAGGCAGCAAGGGCTTTGCCGTGATTGAAAGTATGATAAATTGCCCAATAAAGCGAAGCAAACTTTGTGAAAATTACCAGGCCAATTTGCAGGGCTGTAAGATTAATGCCTCACCCTGCATCCGTCTTTGGTTTACCATCTCCGTTGTGAGAGAGCCTCGAGTTATTGAAACATTGCTAAAGCCTCAATGCCAGTGCTTTTCCCAAGAGCAAGACCAGTGCTCGATGGATCACATTCAGTAGGCCTGGTTTACTTTATATCAATCTCCTTAGAAATGCGAATACATTATGTTCTGCTTCATAAGAGTATTAGGAGATATGTGGTAATGGCTGCCCCAGGCTTCCCCACTTGTGAGTCATGGCCAATTTGCACACTAAATCATGGTATTAACTAGCATATTACATTTTCACAGCTGTGTATACATATATATTTATATACGTATATAAATATTAATATACGTATATATATATTACCTACTGGCGGTCGCCAGTAGGTAGATATAGTTAGGACCTATTTTCCATAGGAAATCCGCAACATTCTATTTGGAATAACTTTGGTGCCAGTTGATGAATCTTCGCAAAATTTTCAAAACTTTTGGCCAGCTCCGGTCCGCTCCTATCCTGAAAGTCTCAGGATCATTCGTGTAGTGGGGGATGAGAAAAAAGGGGGATCCCAAAACGTGTTTTCCCCATGCAATTTCCCATAGGACCTTTAGCCGCAGCTACAGCCTGAACTGCTGAACGGAATTACACCAAATTTGGCAGAAAGGTAGACCTTGGTTCAGAGTCGCGCCTTTTGCTTAAATGGTGTAAATCCGTTCAGTAGTTCCTGAGAAAATCAAAAGTAAAATCACATATATATCTGGGCGGAGCCTAACCACACATCTCATCGTGAGATCTGATTGGCTGTCAGCACTTCATCCAAGAAGTGTTAGCACACCTGAAGCCATCTTGATTGGAATAAAGTGGTAACAGTTAAAACATTTAATTTGCAAAGGAATAAAATGTGGGGGTTCATTTTACCATAGAAATTATGATTAGTGCTGCAGAAAGAAAAATTAGGGCACATTTTGACTTCTCAAATCCTCTTCTATTTCATTAAAAAATTCTGACAAGAAGACTGAAACATGCACTTTGAATACCAGCAGCAGACTTCCCTGGTGAGCAGTAGCTTTACTACAGTGATCTAATGAGGAACTAGAGTGCTACCATTCAGAATTTATGGCAAATGTGTGACACATCTGAATGCCTTCTTGATGGAACCAAAGTAAAAAACTGAAAGTATTTCCTACTGAGGAGACTGCAGTAAATGAGGAAATCAGGAAACTTCATGACAAATAAGTCTCCCAAGATGGCCACCAGAGACAAAAGAGCCCAAATGTAGCCCAAATACCACCCAGATGTAGCCCAAGTATAGCCCAATGACAGAATGTCCCAGAGTGTTTTTAAGAACAACTAGAGAGCTTACTGTCTTACTTATGACAAAAGTATGGCACACCTGAAGCCATCTTGATTGGAATAAACTGGTAACACTTAAAACATTTAATTTAAAAAGGAACACAATGAGGGGGTTCATTTTGCCATAGAAATTATGATTAGTGCTGAAGAAAGAAAAATTAGGGCACATTTTGAGTGACTTCTCAAATCCTCTTCTATGTCATTAAAAAATTCTGACATGCAGACTGAAACATGCACTTTTAATACCAGCCGCAGACTTCTGTGGTGAACAGTAGCTTTACTACAGTGATCTAATGAGCAACTAGAGTGCTAACATTCAGAATTTATGGCAAATGTGTGACATATCTGAATACCTTCTTGTTGGAATCAAAGTAAAAAACTGAAAGCATTTCCTACTGAGGAGACTGCAGTAAATGAGGAAATTAGGAAACTTCATAACAAATAAATCTCCCAAGATGGCCACCAGAGACAAAAGAGCCCAAATGTAGCCCAAATATCACCCAGATGTAGCCCAAGTATAGCCTAATGACAGAAGTGTGCAAAACACTTATTTTTGTGGTTTTGCAGTTTTATATAATGCAGACTTGTCAGGAATTGGAGTGCTTTACATGAACGTTAGTTACATCACACAAGAACAAATTCAATTTGGTTGTAGACATGGGAAGATTAATTGATTTGACCAGAATCACAGAATTTCGAGCTGAAGCAGAAACTCCAACCTGGTTCCCCAGTTGCAAAGTCTGCAGCTCTGGAAGTAACACCACATCCTCTCCCCTAAGTGCAACATTTAATCAAGTTGTCAACTGGATAAAAAAGCATAAAGATAATAAATAATTTAAAAGTGCTTTGTCGCTATTTGAAAACTCAGAAAATATTCCCTCATTTTAGTTTTTTAGAGCACTAACCATAATTTTGATGCAAATAAGACCCTCTCATGTAAGTAATTTCTAAAGGAAATGCTCTAGGTATTACAGTTTTGATTACATCAAGATGACGTCAGGCGTTCCACACTTTTGTAATAAATATAGAATGTTAGCAATCTAGTTGTTCATTAGGATACTGTTGAGAGGCAGAGGCCAGGGGCACGGACTCTGAAAATTGAAGGCAGGTAGGAGGGTGCAGAGGCATCAATTTGACCACACTGGGCAGGCAGGAAGGGCTGTGGCAGCACAACAGACTATGGAGGGCAGTGGAAAGGGGGGCAGGGGCAACAAACCAAAAATACAGGACTGGCAAGAGAGGCAGTGGCAATATAATAGACCATTGTGGGCAGAAGGAAGAGGCAGTGGTAGTACAACCATACATGCCAACATACCCGATTCAGCCAGGAAACGTCCAATGTTTTTAAGCTCAAATGGGCTTTATTTGATCTGTCTACAATCTCCTCTTTTTCAATGTAACTCAAAGGGGAAAATCAATACCCCAGTTTTTTTCAAAATCTCCCTCTTACCAAGTTCAAAATGTTCGCCAGTATGGCACATTGGATCATGGAAGGCAGGAGGAATTGGGGTAGGGACATGGACTTGGATAACAGAGGACAGGAGGGACATGGAGAAGTGCACCAAACTGACCCTGCAGGGCAGGCATCAGGGTTTGCAGCAGCACAATAACCCACACAGGGCATGCGGGGTGGGAGTGCAGCACAACAATCCATATAAAGCAATAGGGAGGGGACAGGACCATGCACATGGACAACAGAGAGCAGAGGGGAAAGAGGCAATGGTAGCTAGCTGACCATAATGGACAGATAATAGAGAAAGCTGCAGCATAACAGACCATAAAGGGCAGGAGGGACGGATCAGGGGCATTAGAATGGAACTGACAAGCCAGGAGGGAAGGAATAGGGGTCTTCACATGGAAACAGAGGGCTGGGGGCAAGGGGGCAGGGCAGGAGCAGCAAGATGACCATGGAGGTCAGGCAGGATGGGCACTAGAAGCTAGATACACCATGGAGAGCAACAGTGAGACTATGATGGCATACACACAGACCATGGAGGAAAGGTGGGAGGGGGTCAGGGGCAGCTAGCTGACCACACAGGGAAGGTGGGAGGGGCCGTGGCAGCACAGAAGACCATGCATGGCAATCAGGAGGGTTAGTGGCAGCACAATGGCTATGATGGGCAAGAAGGAGGGTGCAGGGGCATGCACAAAGGACCATGGAGGATAGAAGGGAGGGTCAGGACCTGGGCACAGACAAGAGAGTTCAGGGGAAGGGGCCTCACAACAGACCGCGCGGGGCAGGCAGGAGAAGCAGTTGCAGCACAACAGACCAGGGAGGGCAGAAGGGTGTGGCAGTAAAATGGACCATGGAGGACAGGAGGAAGGGGATAGGGGCATGGCATGTGGATAGGCAAGGTGGAGGTGGCAGGGACAGGTTACAGTCATCTGACAATGCTAGGCAGGTGGGAGGGGAGTGGCAGCTCAACAGAACACTCAGAGTAGATAGGAGTGGTAGGTCCATGGAACATGGTGGGCAAAAAGGATGCAGCAGGGGTATGCACAAATACATCGGAGGGCAGGGGGAAGGAGAATAGGGGCAGCAAGCTAAGCACAGAGGCTAAGCAGGAGGTCAATGATGGGGCATAGAATTGGGCAATGGAGGGCAGGAGGAGTGGACTGGTACATCATGCTAAATGGTGGGCAGTGGCAGCACATAAGACCATGCATGGCAGCAGGGAGGTGGCTAGTCCATGGATTCAGACAACAGAGGATAGGGAGAAGGGGGATGGGGCAGCAAGCTAACTGTTCAGAGAAAGTGGGTATTAGGAACTTTATTGTTTTTAAAATGTGTGTCTGTGCGAACTACTTAAAATATGAACAAGTATGCAGCATAATCTCACTTTTATGCAGGAAGAAGAGGACGTTTGTGACTGTGACTCCTGGCTCACTTGGCAGAAACACTCCCTGACCCTCCACCCCCCCATCGTAAAATGTAATGCCCGTGAAAAGGGTAGGTGAACGTAGTGTTATATAGAACATAGTCCTGAGAGCACGATTGAAAATGAAAACTAGATATAGTGTATGGTATAAACCATGCACCAAAAAGTGTGATATAAGATGAACCAGGCGTGAAATATAATATGCAATACATTGTGCGCAATGACAGATTCATTGGAGAGCGCGAGATAGCACAGGCACTAGCGCGTGCTATGCGATATGCGCCTTGGAGTGTAATATGCACAGGGCAGTGTTGTGTAACCTAACTAGTCTCTAAAGTTGTAATATAAAATATGTGCTGGGGAGTGTAACGTTGTATATGCACTGTGACAAAGATATGGATCCCAGATTGTAATATGTATGGCATAGCGCTGTGCGTTATAACATAGGCATCGAGAAAGGCACGTTAGATGGGGCAATATAACCCTTGCGAAGACAAGTGTGGCATGACATATTCACGGGGTGGTGTTACAGTGCTCATGGGCTAAAGAGTGTCACAGCATACGCAGTAGCTGGTGGAATACAACACAGAGGTGTGTGGCACTCGGCGGGCACTGGTGGGTGTGACACAGCATTGGGCTCAGCCAGGAGCGCGCTGTGACTCTCAAGTGAGGTTTGTCTCCTTTCCAGAGAGTAAAATAAAAATTATTACACATCTGGCAGTGGATGTGTGTTTTATTAACCGTGAGCGAATTTTTGTTGAATCTCCTTTGAATGGCTTGGTGTGCATTTGTATTAAATGTACCCGTCAATAGCTACCCATGTTTGTATAAATAAACGACAAGGGTGTCTACTTGGAGAGTACCCACCGGCGGGGGAGCCGGGATTAGGCACGGTAGGGCGTCAGACACATCAGAGCTTCACTAGCGGTGTAAATACATTCCATGTGGATTCATTGTATGCATAGTCGCCTTTTAATGAATATCACGCAAATCGTCATGATGATAGGTACGTACGGTATGTCCAGCATGTCCTAGGTGTTTCTATAAATATATATATTTTTTTAAATAATAAAAAACAATGGCCGGCCCCAGGGGATGGGGTCCCCGGGGACATAAGTGGCCTGAGGAGGGGAGCAACGCAGCCCCCCTCCTAAAGAACAAAAATAAAAAATAAATGCCATGCCCCGAAGGGTTGGGATCCCTGGGGCCGATTAAGGCCTTGGGAGGAGGGCCACGTGGCCCCCTTCCAAATTAAAAAAAAATTAAAAATTAGGAGGCAGGCCCTGGGGGATGGGGTCCCCAGGGCCAATAAATTAGAAAAAGAAGGGGGGCAACACAGCCACCCTTCTTAAAAAAAAAAAAAAAAAAAAGACCGGCATCGTGCCGGAGGCCACGCCCCCTTCTTGCAGCACTCTGCAAACGCGCCCCCTGGTGAGTTGTAACTTGGGGAATTAATTCCCCTTCAATGCTGACGGTCCATGAGGGCCAACTAGCCCAACAGGTATCTCCAGTATGCGCCAGGGAGCTGCGCTGCAGACAGGTGTTCTGAGGCCTCGCCCCTTTTTACAGCTCTCTGCAATGCAGCTCTATGGCGCTTACTGGAGGTACCTAGTGGGTGAGTTTGACCCTAGGGACCCTTAGAATTCAAGGGGACTTAATCTCTCAACGGCCACAGGGTGCATTTACACAGTGGTGAAGGGAGGGGACGGGGCCTGAGGTGACTTGTGCAAACACGCCCTGTGGCGCGCTTTAAGTTGGGGAAATTATTCCCTTTCAATCCTGAGGGACCCTGGGGGCCAACTAGCCCACCAGGTGCTTCCAGTAAGCACCACTGCACTGCGTTGCAGAGAGGTGGTGCAGGCCGTGCCCCTTTTTACATCTCTCTGCAATGCAGCTCTGTGGTGCTTACTGGAGGTACCTAGTGGTCTAGTTGGACCCTAGGGACCCTCAGATTTCAAGGGGACTTAATCTCCTAACTTAAAACGGCCACAGGGCGTGTTTATACAGTGGGGAAGGGAGGGGACGGGGCCTGAAGTGACGTGTGCAAACCCGCCCTGTGGCGCGTTTTAAGAGGTAGTTTTAATCCCCCTGCCCTATTATATACTAGGGGCTTACAGAGGAGGTCATGTTAATCACAGGGGGACCCCAACGCAAAGTGTTGACATCTCAAATGACATCACTGATGACATCCTCCTTGTGATAGAGTGACAGACCTCCTCTCAGCCTTTTATAACCTTTGATACACACATTCAAAAATAGAAACTAAAATTTTCAAAACAATGGACATACCAATACCAGTTACAACAACCTATTCAGTAATTCTAAGATCCACATACACATCCACTCATTCACCAACAGTCCTATACAGTCAATCATACATGTACTCACTCATCATATGTTCTCATACACCTATACATCATGTTACACAACGCCACTCATCCATAGAGTTACTCAGACACATAGTCACTCATGCTAATAAAGAATCAAACATCCATTTACTTGCATATACAGTTATACACACACCACCACACTTACTTCTACAGAAACTTACACATACTTAGTCTTTTAAACAATCACTTATAGAAACACAAACTTATTCATACAGGAACTCTTCCAATCTCTCACTCTCACATATACTCACTTATATACACCAATAGTCACATATACTAGTTTAAAACACATGTAGTTACTCATAAAGACACTATTGAGACAGTCATTCACTCACTAACACACCCATACACACACTCATTCACCAATACAGTCCTGCACACATGCTGTCTTCAACACATACAAACAGTGAGTTACTCATTCATACAGCTATGCACTACGTAATACCCCCCACCGAACCATACAGACACTCAGACACTCATACTGATACTCAAATAACCAACTAATAACCTATATAGACACTCATTTAGCTACTTACCAACCCATGCAGCCACTTATACACAAAGTGAGAGACTTATACAGATATTTACGTATCTAAACATTACTCACTAACAGCCTCATGCATCAACCCAAAATCCAGTCGGTAAAATACCGATTCGGTAATAGCTCCCGGTATTAAGGAAAAAATACCCAATCCCAATGCATCAACCCAAAAGCAGAAATCGCTATTTAAGGAATCCTTAAATAGCGATTCTTTAAATAGGGATTCCTTAAATACCGATTCCTTAAATAGCGATTGCATTTAAGGAATCCCAAAGTGAGATTTCTTAAATGCAATGCATCAAAGTTAAAAAATTAGCGATTTCGCTAATAGGGGGAGCAAATTACCATGAAGATGAACTGCATGGTAATTTGCAAAAACTTTGAAAAATGCACTTTTGTGCATTTTTCAAAGTTTCATGTTGCGCGCACACATGCCCTTAGAGCATGTGTGTGTGCAACATATGTGCACATATCATTTTCAGGGGTGCAACAGGGTGTCCTTTTGACACCCTGGCACCCTTGAAAGTGCTCCCGCTATTAGCGATTCGGTAATACCGAATCGCTAATACAGACTGGCTTTACATTCATTCCTATGGGCCTCCAAGCCCATAGGAATGAATGGGTAGGTATTCCTTATTACCGATTCGGTATTACCGATTCGGTAATAAGGAATATTAAGGAATCGCTATTTGAATAGCGATTCCTACATGCATAGCCTTTTGCTATTCCTTATTAGCGATTCCTTATTTTTCGCTAATAAGGAATCGCAAATGGCATTGTTGATGCATAGGCCCCTAAGCCATGTATTCACTAAGATACACTTAATCAGTCAGTTATACAATAAATTTTTCAAAAACAAATCATCAATTTAGACACTTATATACCCATTTATTCTTCCATCGACCTTGAGATATACATATATAAAACATATTTAATTTTCAGAAAAACACACATTCACTGGATGATGTCATCAGTCATGTCATCAGTGATGTCATTTGAGATGTCATCAGTGATGTCCTGAGTGATGTCACTGACCATGTCATGAGTGATGTCATATGTGACGTCATCAGCAGTGCAATGCGGGCACGCGAGTTATAGTTAGCTGAACTAACTATAAAGGGGGAATTTCAATGGTTTTGTACGACTGAAAAATCCAGCTAACTATAACGCCCCTGAAACCTATGTTTTTTTCAGTGAATTTCTAAGGTTTTTAAATGCTAATTCCTAACTACAACGTGCCTGAAACCTATGGTCTTTTCAGTGAATATATATATATATATCTTACCTACTGTGCGGTCGCCAGTAGGTAGTTATAGTTAGGACCACGTTTCCATAGGAAGAGCCTTTTTTGTTTTGCTTTTAACTTTGGCGTCGTTTGATGAATCTTCATGAAAGTTTCCAAACTATTTCTTTGTTCATATCAGCTCCTATGTTGAAAGTTTGGGGGTGATTCATCAAGGGGGGTGCGAGAAAAAAGGGGGTCCCAAAACGTGTTCTCTATATGTTAATCTTTAGACAAGGTTACAGGTCGAATGGGTGAACGGAATTACCCCAAATTTGGCAGGGAGAAGGGTCTTGGTCTAGAAAGCACACTTTTGTTTATTTGGTGTAAATCCGTTCAGTAGTTTTGGAGAAATATCAATATTTACAGATATCGATATTTGGGAATTCTGCCATCTTATTGGCTGAGGAGTTACGAGCACGATCTTGCTGCTTATTGGCTTTGAACGGTGAGAGAGATTGCAACTAGGAAGTATTGGCAGCCATTTTGTGAGTCTGTTGAAGCGAGTAAGGGGAAAAAAGGGCAAAAAAGTAGGAAAAAGGAGGGTAGGAGCACTGTAACCTCTGTGGGGTGTTTAGGGTGTACAATGCAGGGGTGCAAAGCGAACTACTCATCCCTACCGGACTGAAAGTGCTGGGCTACAGAAATTAAGTGAGGTATTGCCTAGAGTCTGATGCTGCTAAAGTGAGCTGCTGCGGGACTCTGGGATTAAATCGTGAGCCCAAACTGTGTGTCTTATGTTGGGAAGTCAGGTGCCCTCTCCATTGCACCACACCTCTGGAAGTAGTGTCAGCATGTGTTTATACCTACTAGGATGAACTACTGACCCCTACTGGTCTGAAAGTGCTGAGCCCAAACTGTGTGTCATATGCTGTGAAGTCATGTGTTCTGGCCGCTGTGCCACATCTGTGCAAGTAGTGTCAGCATGTAGTTATACCTACTCGGAGGAACTTTTGTTTCGAATATTGTAAGTTGTGTATGGTGTTTAGGGGGTGTTATACAGTGAGTGCGAAGGTAAATTCAAGCGTATCAAATCAATTCGGTATTTGGAAAGTGCAAACTACTCACTCGTACGGGTCTGATGACGCTGGGGGCATAAGATGAGCTGCTGCCAGACTTGGGGATAAAGGCACTGAACTACTGACCCCTACCAGTTTGAAAGTGTGGGGTAGGGAAATTAAGTGAGGTATTGCCTAGAGTGTTATGCTGCTAAATTGAGCTGCTGCTGGACTCGGGATGAGACTGTGAGCCCAAACTGTGTGCCCTATGCTGTGAAGTCATGTGCTCTGGGCGCTGTGCCACACCTGTTCAAGTAGTGTCAGTAATATTTTATACGTAGTAGGAGGAAGCTTTGTGTGCGAAGGTAAATCAATACCCGCCCCTCACGAACCGATCTGCATAAAATGGCCTCCTTACTCAGGAAGCGCAGCGGACGAGCGCAGCGGGTGCGCCGGCGGCGCGCCGAAGGCTCGCCAAAGGCGAGCCCGACTGCGCCCGTCCGCGCCGGTCCCGCGCCTAGAGCCAGGACCCCTGGTCCGGGATCAAGGAGAAATTTGAGTCGTCACTCTTACAGCCGTATTACTCTCCTGGCCCTTCGGTACAAATGCAAGAGCCCGGGCTGTGTTATCTTGGAAATGCGGGAGGATGTGCTGCCCCCCCCCCCAGCTCTGCATAAGATGCAAGCAGGCTCTTCCGAAGCTCTGTTGGCAAACTAGTAATCTCCTCACGACTCTACCCAAGCCTAGGGAGAGGAAAGAACTTACGATAGTGAAATGCCTGCTACTTAACGCCAGATCTCTGGTGAGACATAGTATAGAGCTGGCGGACCTAATATTGGAAACCAAAGCATTGATAGCATTCGTAACGGAATCCTGGACAGATGCAGCCTCAGGTCCCAACATCGTCAAAGCCACCCCCCCCGGAGTACGAGTGTTCTGTCCAGAACAGAGTAAATAAGAGGGGAGAAGGTCTCGCCATTATCTACCATAACTCGATCAGAGGATCCTTCCAGCCGGGTACCACTGACCTTTTCGAAGCCCTCATTTATAACTTCACCCTGTCCAACCATCAAACCCTTAAGGGTGCCCTTATCTACAGGCCCCCTGGGCCCAAAGCACCGTTACTTCCAGCACTCAGTTGCCTATTAGAAGAAGCGCTCTGCGCCAAGACGTTTACAATGCTGGGAGATTTTAACTTTCATCTAGAGTGTGACTCTGACCCAGATACTCGGGATCTCATAGAACTGATGCACGGGGTTGATCTAAACCAAAGGGTCAATGGCCCGACCCACAGAGCAGGACACACTCTCAATGGGATTTTTTCCAACCTCCCCAATTTAGCAGTCACCACAGTCCGGCCGGTCTCCTGGACCGACCACGCGGCAGTTCAATTTGATATTAGCGTGGCCCCGCCTCCCAGACTAAGTAAGGTCAAGAATCCTCCCAGAACGATCAGGAAGTGGAATAATATAGAAGGAGAGGCTCTAGAGAGCTTGCTAAGAACCTCCATGGGGTCCCTCCCAGTCACTGTGGAAGATGCAGCCACTTCATATACGAACTGGCTGGAGGCAGCCTGTCTCAACCTAGCCCCTCCTAAAACGTATCACTCCACACGATCCAGCCCCTCTGCTCCCTGGTTCTCAGAACAAATCAGGGACCACAAAATGCTCTGCAAAAAGCTGGAAAGAATCTGGCGAAAAAACTACAAAGAGGAGGACAGAAAGCTGCTCAACGCAGAGATGAAAAGGTATAAACACGCGATCCAAAAGGCCAAACATGAGTTCTATACAAAACGCATTAAGGATGCTAGTAATTCCTCTAAGGAACTATTTCGCACAGTATCGTTCCTGGCTGCCCCTAAACCAGCAGAGATACCTCCAAGTCGCAAATTATGCGAAGATCTGGCGAAATTCTTCCAGGAAAAGGTAGAAAACATCTTCTTCTCGCTAGACTCCCAAGTCAAGTTCGCCGCTCCTGAAACTAACGTTGAGGTAGATAGGAACCACGCGAGGCTACTCAATTTCCCCCCCATTAGGGAGGAGGAGGTGGAGAACAGACTTCAACGGATACAATCTGGCTCCCCTAATGACCCCTGTCCGGCCAGCGTGGCCAAACTAGCCTCTTCGGCCATGGCCGCAGGACTCACCCCACTGTTCAACGCTATGTTGAACAGTGGGGAGTTTCCCTTGCGCTGGAAACAAACCTCCATTCTACCACTATTGGAGAAACCAAATCTAGATGTGACGGACCTGAGCAACTTTCGGCCAATTGCCAGGCTGCCCCTTCCGGCAAAAGTCTTCGAGGGCATCTTAAACACACAGCTGAGTGCCTTCCTGGGGGCAGGCCAAAGCTTGGACCCATCTCAACATGGATTCAGGGCAGGGCACAGTACCGAATCGGCTCTGATTAAATCAGCAGAAGACGTGAGAACAGTGATGGACACAGGGGGCAGAGCCGCCCTGATCCTGCTGGATTTGTCAGCGGCCTTTGATACGGTCCACCACAAGATACTAGAGGACCGGCTAAGGGCTAGCGGGATTCAAGGAAAGGAGCTTAAAATCCTGCATGCCCTCCTTTCCAGCAGAACTCAGAAGGTGGCTCTAGGTGACTTTGAATCAGACCCTTTTGTGCTCCCCTGCTGAGTCCCTCAGGGGTCCTCCTTGAGTCCTACTCTTTTTAATGTGTATGTCTCCACCCTGGCACCAATTATTAGATCTTTTGGCTTCAACTTAACATCATACGCAGATGACACTCAGATAGTGGTGTCACTGCTACCGGGGGAAACGGACAGCACTGCAGAAAGGTTTAGAGGCTGCATGCGGGAAGTCAGTAACTGGATGGCAGAAAATTGTCTCAAGTTAAATGCAGCTAAAACGGAGGTGTTGCTCTTCGGGTCCAGAGACAACTTCTGGTCCCCACGTTGGTGGCCGGAGGAAATGGGCACCCCCCCCCCCCCATCTCCGGTCTCGAAGGTAAAAAACCTGGGTGCACTGATGGACAGCTCGCTGTCCTTCAGGCCTCAAATTAATGCACTTACCTCAGCAACCCACTTCTTCCTAAAAACCATCCGGAAAGTTCTGCCGTTTCTTGCCGATGAGCACAAGAAGACAGTGGTAACAGGATTGGTGATGTCCCGTCTGGACTATTGTAACAGCCTACTGCTGAATGCCCAACAGGGGCTCCTCAATAAACTCCAAATTCTGCAAAACGCAGCAGCCCGCCTGATTACAGGCACACCTAAATTTGCCTCGGTATCACAGGATCTGGTGAAGCTACATTGGCTACCAGTTCGTAAAAGAATTACTTTCAAAGCACTATGCGTAACTTTTAAAGCTCTGCATGGCCTAGGGCCCCACTGTATGACCCAACTTTTCCAATGGTACAGACCGACAAGATTGCTGAGGTCAGCTGAACAGAGCCTGGTAGTTGTCCCCAGAGTTAGGAAGGCGCGGTGGGGAGGCAGGAGCTTTTCCCTGGGTGCAGCAAAGGCATGGAACGCACTGCCACTGAATCTCAGACAACTGCTGGACCTCCTGTCCTTCAGGAGAGCGCTGAAGACGTGGCTCTTCACACAGTAATTTCTCTGATCACACACACTCCGTCAATCAGCGCCAGGACACCTCCGGGTAACAGTGCGCTTTATAAATGTGAAAAATAAATAAATAAATAATACGGTATTTGTAAAGCGCAAATTACTCACCGCTATGTGTCTGAAGGCCCTGGAGGCCGGCGTGGAAATTATGTGAGTTATTAAGTGAGCTATTGCCCAGAGTCACATGGTGCTGAGCTGAGCTGCTGCTGGAGCAGGGGATTAAACTGTGAGCCCTGTGCTCTAAACTTATATTTTCTGGCCGCTGCGGCACACCTGTCTAAGCAGTGTCAGCATGTGTGCATACATACTAGGAGGAAGTTTTGTTTTAAACAGTGTGTCGTCTGTAGGGTGATTGGGGGTGCTACAGAGGGAGTGTGAAGTTCAATTCTTCTGTTTCCAATCAATCCGGTATTTGTAAAGTGCAAACTACTCACTGGTACGGGTCTGCAGGCGCTGGGGGCGGCGTGGAAATTAAGGGCCCTATGTAGGTAAAACCATAATACCGAGTCCTTAATAGCAATTTTTACCAAATCGCTATTAAGAACTCGCTATTTCCGATGTAGGTAAACATTTGGTAAAAATCACCGAATCGGTAAAAATCGCTATTACCAATACCGAATCCACATTACCGAATCTGTATTACCAAATAGGTAATACCTATTCGGTAATTAGTGATTCCGGGAGTTTGAAAAATCGCAATTACAAGATCCTGTGCCTCCTGATGACATCACAACCAGGAAGTGGCCACACCCATGCAGCTGCACTGATCCTGAAGCTGTTGGAGAGGCAGGGAGCAGGAGCAAGAGCACAGGGGCTGCACAGCTTCCACCTAGCAAACACAGAGGAACTGCAGCATGGCTTCACAAGAGAAGGGGAAGGATGCTGGCAAAAGAAAGCGCAAGCACAAGTTTAGTGAGAGGGAGTTGGAGATCCTCATAGAGGAGGTTGTCAAAGATCATGACCAGCTCTTTGGCAAGAAATCTCTTCACGTCCCTGAGGCAGAAAAAAGGAGGATTTGGCTAGGGATCCAGCAGAAGATCAATGCGATTGGCGTCACACATCGCTCAACAGATGAGCTTAAGAAGCAATGGTATGATCTGAGGAAACGAGCAAAGGAGAGGGTGGATGACCGGCTGAAACAAGCTAGGAAGACAGGCGGGGGAACCTCATCTGCGCCTGCTCCGACTGCCCTAGAGCAAATGGTTGAGTCCACCCTCCAGCCGGAGAGCGTCAGTGGCATCAGGGACGTGGACAGCTCAGCAACAGCATCCAACTGACAAGGTAAGATGCATGCACAGCATGCTGTATCCCTTCCCTAACCCCAATCCCTCTGCAAGAATCTCACGCCAGAACATGTTTTGTCTAAAATCAGCAATGCATCATGGGGGATGAAGTCCCCGTCAACTATTAGCAAATCAGTCAGTCCCCAAAAAGCATGTCACACACATCAAGAGATGAGCTAGCAGAAGACAGACAGCTAGATTGTCATCCATGACATTTATTTGCAGAAATATACTGGCAGATAAGTGAGTAATACTACATTCTGTATCCACAGGCGGAACATCACCTCAGGCTGCAGAGGGGGAGACTTGCGAGGATTCCAGGGAGGAAAACACTATTGAGGAGGAAGACATATCACCTGCTGACACCACACCACCATCCCCACCACCACCACAACCACCACCACCACCACCAGCACGATCAGTGGCTAGCCTCCAGGAGATAGATGGCACAGAGAATGCCAGCAAGGGAGCACAACAGACCACGCCAGACGATGAAACACAGGCATCTTTGACACAGTCCCCCGTGGAGGATGGCAACACAGGTGCCCGTAGACGGCGACAAAGGGCACAGAGTCCTGACGCTGATGAGTCAAGTGTCTTCTCTGGTCTGGAGGGGCAGATGCTCAAAGTGCAGTGCCTGCAGGGAAAGACAATGAGGGCCATTCAACGTCAGATGGTAGTAAACAACAGAAAGATTGACAACATTAAGGAGGCCATATACTGCCTCAACAATACTGTGGCAGAGGGCATGAAGGAGATGTTGGATGCAGTGAGGCAGTTATGCAGCAGAATTGATAGTGACCGTGCTGCAAGGCGCAGAGACAGGCAGAAACTTGAAGGGTATACCAAGTCTGTCAACAGGCTGTGCAATGCAACCCATGTGCTCAGTCGTCGCTCAGTGGCCATGCAACTGGAAATGGCAAAGTGCAGCCGTGAAGTCATTTAGGGCCTGGTAACAGTCACCAGTTCTTTAGAGGTGCTTCAGACAAACCAAATTGCTGCCACTGGTACAGGGGATGGGGCTGAGAGTGAGGAGGCATGGTTCTGCTGCAGGGCACAGCACTGGTGAGGACAGTGTTCCTGCTGAACGCAGCAGTGGTGCGCATGTGCGCAGGAGATAAGCACTGCCATCACATTCCATTGTGTGGTGGGTGACGTAACCCATTGGACACAATGATGGGGCTAGTGATTTTGCATGGGGGAGTGACTATGCCATGTTGTGCTTGATCAGGCACTGTGAGTCCATCATTGGTGTTACGGGGTGCAGTACAATTGCCTGATGTAAGGTCAATTAAACACCCTAACACAATTGCATTAACTGGCTTTTTTTCTCATTGCTTACTCAGAAATAATTCTGTGTGATCTCTGACCATCTCTGTCTCCCATCTGCTGCAGCTGCGCCGCCTGCTGTGCTGTGCTGTGGTTGTGTACCTTCCTCATCCTCATCCTCCTCCTCAGTTTCACTGATTTCCACAGGTGTCCCCCTCTTAGTGGCAAGATTATGCAGCATGGCACATGCAGCTATGTTTTTGCAGCAGACTAGGTGCTGGTACTGCCGTACACCTCCACTTTTGTGGAGGCAGCGGAACCTGCTTTTGAGAAGTCCAAATGTTCGCTCAACCACATTGCGCGTAGATCTATGTGCAACATTATATCGCCTTTTACATGGGGTGGATGGGTGCAGGTACGGAGTCAGGATGAAAGATCGCAGGGCATAGGCTCTGTCACCTAAGTGTGAGAAGAAAGTAAGTTATTCACTGTCAAAAATCGTAGCAAGAGGTGTATACTTCAGGGGGTGTCACATGTATTTACCTAGCAGGTAGCCTTCTCCAAATTCACCTGCAACGAGACGGGTATAGATCCCACTGTTCCTGAATATGTATGAATCATGCGTGCTCCCTGGGAATTTTGCAACTATGTCAGTGATGATGGAAGAGGCATCACATATCACCTGTACATTTATAGAATGTGTGGATTTGCGTTTGCGGTAGATGTACTCTGTCGCCGCAGGGGGGCAGATCGGTATATGTGTCCCGTCAATGCAACTTATGACGTGTGGGAACTGGGCCTTCTGGTAAAAGTCCATCATGGTCTTCTGCAGTTCTGCCTGTGTGCTGGGGAATTGGATGTAGTGTGGCATCCTTTGCAACATGGCGTCCAGGAATGTATTGAGAAAAAGCGACAAGCAACTCTGTGAGACTCCACCTGCCGCAGCTATTACCCCTTGGTAACTGCCAGATGCCAGGAGGTGCAGGCAACAGAGTACCTGTACATGAGTAGGTATTATGTGCACCCTTGGTGTCTGGTGCTCCAGGAATGGGTGCAGGTCCCGTATCAGGTCCAGGATGGTGTTTGGGTGTAGCCTGTACCTCTCATGGACTTCAGCCTCTGTGAGTTGGAATAAGGTGATGCGCAATCTGTATGTAGATGCGTTCCTGTCACCTCCATTTCCTTTGTGCTGCTGCTTGTATCCTTAACCGCCTTGCAATGACATAGAGGGCTGCCATTGTGTCCACGCAGATGCATTCTGGGGCTGTTTATCTGCTGTGCACCTGGTTACCACCTGATTTGAGTCCTTGGTAATTCGCGACTCTTAATTAGCGATTTCTTAAGGATTCGGTAATAGCGATTTTATGTACATAGGTTTGCGATTTTTTTTACCGATTCCTTATTTTGCGAGTAGCTAAATAGTGAGTCGGTGTGGCATATTCGCTAAATAAGGAATCAGTAGTTGATTTCCGTTATTTTTACCGAATCAGTGTTTCTGCTCCTACATTTCACATGCTTTTTTAGCGATCGCTAACGCTGAAATTCTGCTAAATTCAGCATTACCGATTGCTATTTGGCCACCTACATCTGGCCCTAAGTGGGCTATTGCTCAGAGTCACATGGTGCTATCCTGAGCTGTCGCTAGAGTCGGTGATCATAGCGAGAGCTCTGTGCTCCAAAGTCAGATGGTGTGGCCGCTGCGCCACAGCTGTGTGGAGAATAAATTTTGGCGAGGGTGTGGGAGTTGCCATTACCTGGCTCTAAAATAGCAGGGCCTATGTTGTCAGTTATAAGGCGGCTCTAAAAAGAGCCCTTGTGTTTATTATTTGGAGCTACATATAAGTGCAGATGCACAGCTTCAGGTTATTCAGAAAAACTTGATTTCCCTGATCTGTGAAGTGTACTCCATCACTTCTGTAGATACCAGCCATATCAAAACGTATGTTGTTGTAGTAGATCGACCCCATTCTATGGTCTCTGAGGTATGCAGACACAGCTTTGTTGACATTCTTCCTAGATTTTTCAATCTGACAAAATTGGTTTGACCATTTCCACTTCTGTCTTTGGCATATATTGGAATATACAAAGACAGTTGGAGGCAAAAGCAACATTAATTGTTGAAAGGTGTCCTTCATTAGCATTTCCAAACCTAACCCAGTCAATGTGCCTAGGTCGTTTCCACCACAATGCACAATCATGAGGCCAGGGTGTTGGAGATGCAAACAGGTTTAAACCAAAGGCAACAATTGGTGTCACTTCAATCCTCTCTGTGCAAACCAATAATGTCCACATTTTGTAAACCTAGGTCTAATCAATACGTCTCTGTTCTGCATACCTCTTGCACCAGAAAACATAGCTATGTCCTACGATCCACACTAGCATTTTGAAGGTATGGCTGGAAGGTATGGAAAGATGTCTGTACCTCATGCAGTTCCTTCGGTGAGTAAGAGATATGTTTAAAGATGGGGAAAAGCTTTTTTTTTCACAGAAAACGATAATTGATTGGAAGATAAGAAGCATTGGGTACTAAAACAATGGTGCATATTAGTTGCGTGAAAAAGCATGTTTGTCATTGGTTAATATTGGTTAATAAAGAGCAGTATAAATGTGGAGTCCATACGATAGGATGAAATGTGCTCAGCTCAACTAGACATGCTACATGCATTTGGAAGGTACATTTGGAACTTAAAACAATGGTGAACTTTTAACCCACGGGTACTGGTAAATGTTCGAGAATATGCTGAAAAAAAAATCGTTACGTTTAAAAAAATCATGAACTTTTAACCTGCAGGTTTCGTAGAATGTTCCAGAAAGGGTGGTGATAAAATAGGTTGAACTTCTGACTTGTATGTGGCACGGAATATTAAGTAGCTTTTCAGATGGAAAATTCAAAAATAACCAATGGAGATAAGTTTTGGAATGTCGATGAAGGAGTGAAGTATTCTGATTTGTTCTGTACATGTATTTATATGTGGAGCGACAGAGAAATTGTGCCATTACTGGTTCCATTCTTGATGAAAGCGGTGCATTACATGTACTGTGTGACAAAGAAAGAATTGAATGTGTGTGTGACATTTGAAATCTGCATGCCAACTACAAAGGTGAGGTAGAAATGAACAAGGTGTGTTGTGTGTTCTGTAGTAGTGATTAAGTATTTGAGGTGATATTTTTAAGTTTGAAAGTATATTTTATTTCAAAATAATATACTGTTAGTAAAGTGTGGTGTTTCATATTGGTTATCAAATATGTATACAGTTTGACCTGTTGGTAAATAAGTACTTTATATATGTTTAGGAATTTTTCACAAAGAAGAAATGTAGTTTGTCATCTTTAAAGGATGGTATGGTTTTGAAAATGAGGTACAGTGTTAATTTGGGTTTGCTAATGTATTCAGGCGAGATAAACAAAATGTCCCACGTTTGCAAATTATACTTTTTGTGGAAGTAGTGGGGAAGGGGGGGAGGTAGGAGATGTATGTGGTATTAAGTTAAAAGCGATAAAACCAAACCCAGAAATGCTATGTGGACAGGTTGTGGTCTCATTTTTGACAGTGAGAGGTAGATTTGAATATAAGTCTCGGTAGGTTGTTGTACTGTGAGGTCGTCTACAGTGTTTGGAGATTACATGGAGAGGAGATTGAGATAGTAAAAGTGATACGTTCCTTTTATATGTACGCATGGTTTGAATCATTTGAACATAGGTTGTGATATAATATGAACATGGTTTCTGGTTTGCATTTGGGTATAGTTAATAGTTTTAGTAGTTTCTGACTAGTGAATAATAAAAAGGTAGATATACTAAAATATATGGTAGTAAACATATTATGATTGCTATTCTTATGAAATAGAAGTGGTTGGGGAGTGTTTCTTTAGAAGAGATGTTTTATAAGTGTGTGAGAGATAAAAAAGAAATGAAAATGTTCGGTATATTTTCGGTATGACTTTCTTGACATTAGTTAACTACATGTGATTATAAGTGGTACTAATTGTCAGGCTGTGTCCCTGTGCTGAATATACGTAGGTGTTTAAGTGGTCTGGGTTTTACCGGTTCTCAGCTTCACTATCCCTTTTGAGACAATCGTCAATTTTTTCATTCCATTTAATGTCCTTAATATACATACAGTAAAGGGATGGTATATCAAAAGGTTGGGAATTAGAACTTTGTTTACTCTCCCTATCCTCTGCTATACACTCTACAGAGTGTTTAAACGACTTTATTAACATACAGATGTCTAGCTAGTAAAGGTGGTGTAGTGCCACTGGGTCCATTTATAAACCGTGCTATGGGATGGTTTATGTTTTACCCGCCAATTTGCATGTTTGAATATTTTTTACTGATAAGCGTTCCGGAAGACACCTGTTAAAATTAAGCCTGTGTATGGGTTTAGTGGCGCTACTAGGAATGGTGGGGGTTTCTGTTTGATTTCGTACGGTTAAGCAAGGGCAGGGGTGGGGAGGTGAGTATGTTGGTGATTAAAACACAGACTTTAGTAACAGATATCTAGCTACTAAAGGTGATGTAGTACCACTGGGACCATTTATACAGCGCCCTATGGCATGGTATATGTTTTACCCGCAAATTTGCATGTTTCAATACGTTTTGCTGATGAGCGTTTCGGGAAACATCTGTTGAAATTAAGCCTTTGCATGGCTATAGTGGTGCTTCTCGGTTTGCTGGGGCTCTTTGTTTTATTGTGTAAAGTTAAGCAAGGGCGGGTGTGGAGGTGGTGTAGTAGTACTGGGACTATTAATAAACTGCCTTATGGTATGATGTATGCTTTACTTGCAAAATTGCAGGTTTCGATACCTTTTGCTGATGAGCATTCCGGCAGACACCTGTTGAAATTAAGTCTATGTATGGCTATAGTGGCGCTAAAGCGAGTGCTGGGGCTCATTGTCTGATTTCGTATGGTTAAGCAAGGGCAGGGGTGTGGGTGGGAGAGGTGGGTATGTTGCTGATTATAACACAGACATTTGTAACGTGCACATGTGTAGCTAGTAAAGGTGATGTAAGGCCACTGGGTCCATTTATAAAGCGCTCTATGGCATGGTATATGTTTTATCCAGAAATGTGCATGTTTTAATACCTTTTGTTGCTGAGCGTTCCGGCAGACACTTGTTGAAATTAAGTCCCTGTATTGCTATAGTGGCTCTACCAGGTTTGCTGGGGCTCTTTCTTTGATTTCGTAAGGTTAAGCAAGGATGGGGATGAGGGTGGTTTAGTGGAACTGGGCCCATTTATGAACCGCTTTATGGTATGGTATATGTTTTACTCGCAAATTCTTCGTGCTGATAGACACTCTGGCACTTTGGTAGAACGCTGCCAGCGTTGATGGCAAATTATGAAACTTGGTGCCATTGTAGATTTAAATGGAAGCTTGGACCATTTTTTGTTACTATGGTGCAGTCAGGGCTTTAAGTGGGAAAAAAACTGGGGGTGCTCTAAAAGGGACGGGGCAAACCTCTTAAAGGGGTGTGGGCTATCCAAGTGGGGCTGTGGTCTAAATCAAGATAACTAGCATTGTGTGCTGAAGAAAATCCCCTCCAATTATCTTACATTCGGAAAACACACTCTTTAAAGGATTTCCCTTCCTACTACAACGTGGCTCACCTAGCATGATGTCTCCACTTCTCAGTAGTGAGCAAAATGAGCATGCGCACATCGATGTGCATGCTCTCACTGCAGTCCAATAAAAAAAAAAGAAAACTGACTACCTTTGCAAGGGTCGAAAATAGAGCCCGATAGAGACCCGTTTCGAGGCCTTCTGAAAATATCTGCCGGTGCTTAGAGCCGGCCCACTTAAAGCCCTGCATCCATCCATCCTAAGCACTGCGCCATCCAACCATCTTTCAATTCATCCATACATTCCTACCTACATACATACATCTGTCCCTGCACTTATCCTAAGCATCTGTCAGCCCACTCGCCTATGGTAAGCACTGTGCCATCCATCCAGTCATATGTCCATATATCCATACATACATCCAGAACCAATCCTAAGAATCTATCAGCCCACCCGTCTATCCTAAGTACTGGTCCATGCATCCATTCATCCTTCCATCCATTCATCCATCCATCTATCCAAACATCTAGCTATCCATTCATCCATCTGGCCATCCATCCACTCGTACTTTATTCAACTATCCATCCTTATTTCCATGCACGCTCCACCCCGATCCTAAATACCCCGTATTATACTCATCCACCCAGCCTCTTAAGGGGCCGAAAAGGCTGGCGATAAGCATTGACAGGCAGATGTTTCTGATAAAGAACAAGAAAGCTTTGAGTTGCTCTTTGTGGACCATAGTTCACCACCCTTCTCTGGTGGTGTTTTAAACAAAGGTTGATCCAGTGAAAGAAATGTAAAGCAGCTTTTCAGTGTAAGACGTTAATTTAGAAACATAACGGGGCATATTATCAAGAACGGCGTTAAAATTATCGCCGCTTTAGCGGCAGGAAACTGCTGCTAAAGCGGCGTAAAGGGCTTGATAATATGCCCTTGTGAATTCCCATAGCAGCCCAGGTTCTGGTGTGAAGCTGGGCTTCTATGGGAATTCACAAGGGCATATAATCAAGGTCATTATCGCTGTTTTTGCGGCAGTTTCCTGCCGCTAAAGCGGCGATTATTTTAACGCCATTCTTGATTATATGCCCCTAAGTGAGCCAGGCAAGGCGTGTGTTTTCGTAGCACTAAAACAAGACACTGTGAAAGGTGAGAGCAGGGTTGTGCTGGAGTTGGCTGCGTGTGGTTGTCTCCAAAGGCGCAACCAGAGCGAAATTTCGGGGGAGGATAATTCTTTCAGCAATAGGCAGAGTGGGGATGTAGGGGCTCTAAAAAGGGGTGAAAAAGAACAGAGCATCATTTACAAGCAAATGGTCTTTTGAAGACCTGTGAAGTACTCGTGTACGGCTCTGTGTGTGCGATTGGGAAGCTGTCTCAGGGAGTCCGGGGCAATGGGCGTAGCGCACCTGGTGGTCTCTCTGCTAATCACGCCATGATGATGTTGCTCCTGCGCTGCAAAAAGAGAAGGGAAATCCTGAGAGAAAATGGATCCCTTTAAAGGATTTCTTTTCTCCTACAATGCGACTCACCTGGCATGATGTCTCCACTTCTCAGTAGTGAGCAATGTGCATGCTCTCACTGTCTCACTGCAGTCCAATAAAAATAAAAAAAACAACTTTGCGAGGCCCAAAAATAGAGCCCCATAGAGATCCGTTTCGAGGCCCCCAAAAATAAACTGCCGGTGCTCAGACCCCTACAGACCCCCCCACTTAAAGCTTTGGGTGCAGTGTTATGTTTGCGAAGTTGCAGATAAAATTGTTGGGCTAATAATGGTAATTTTTCTGTGTGCCGTTGATAATATCATCCTAAGTACATAGATTACAACTTTTAAAAATGCTATCTAAAAGGTTGTCTGCGGTGGGTTGCAGAGGGTGTGCTGTGGGGTGGTGGGGTGCGGTGGAGAGGTGAAAAGTATGAGGCAGTGCAGTTACATGTAAATTATAAAAGTGCATGTAAATAATAAATACTTGCTGTATGTTCTATGGCACTACCCGTCATCCTACTGCTCCTCTGCCCTTCTCCATCACGTTGCAGCACTGCCTCTGGAAGCCGTCAGTAGAACTTATGTAATTGTGTGTTATTATTTTAATATATTGAACAGATGTAAAAAATAAATTAATCTCTTTTTTTCCCCAGAAAATTATTTTGTTTGGATTAAAATTTTAAAATGCCTAGAAGAACTGAAAAAAAAAAAGAGAAAAAAATATATATTTGAACAAAAGGAAAGATTTTCAATTAGAAAAAAATGAGAGTACTACACAAACAGTTTCTTCTGGTAAAAACCCTAGACAATTTCGGAACAAAATATTACGAATATTTAATGAAAATAACATCACACAAAGGAAAAAGAAGAATTTTTCAAGTAAGGAGAAGGAGACTTCAATTTCAAATACCAGGAAAAGAAAACATGATAAAGAAACAGTATCTGTTACCCGGAGACAAAAATAATTTCAAGAAATTCGTCAGAGACTTTTTCGAACTAGAGTGATTCAGAATTTAAAGAAAACATGCTGAAAATATAAAAAGAAAGTGCTGCAATTCAAACAGAAGCAGCGTATTGAAAGTATAGTGGATACTGCTTTCACTTTAAAACAGAAGTTATTCATTGTGATTTTGAAGAGGATCAAAGTGTTGGATAAAATAATCAAAGTGTTGAAAGGGAAAAGTAGAAGAAAAAGACTTGTGAACAGAACCAACTTTTGCAAAACCTTTGGTGGACATTGGAAACATACTTCTACTAGTGAGCCTTTTTTTAATGAGGAAAGTTACTTCCAGGAAAATAGTTTACCATTTGCAGTTGATACTGGAGGTCATTGCCACGAAGTTCAGGATGGTTGTCCCCTTCCAAAAGAGGAAATTATTTGTTTTAGTCAGAAGAGTTAATAGCTGAAGAAGTGCAAGAGAAACGTACACAGGCTCCTGTGTATAAGTGGGGTTGTAGCAGTATTTGTAGTATTGAAAAGGAATCTGTTGATATAATGCGAAATTTGCTACGAGAATATACACAGAAAAGTAATAAACAGAAGATTCATTTGTTGCAAGGACTAGATCCATGTAATCTAAGAAAATATATTGAGAAACATGGGCATTCTCTGACTTGTCTTTCAAAAATAGTGTGTAAAAGTGTTTTTCATCACTTGAGGATATTAGCAGTACACCATTCAGAAATGCGGACGTTTGTAAGGAAACTGTACTATGTAAAAAGTACTGCATTATGTTTAAGTGAACTCAATACAGGTCTTTTACATGGTTCTTTATCAGATGTTCAAAAAAGTGTGATGATATTGAAATGCGATATTTTGGTCCAGAAGAGCAGTCAATAGAAAGTGAAAGTTTGACAATTACAGATGTTGAAGGAGATGGGAACGTGATTAGCACTGATCAGTTTGAAGAAGAAATTGGAAAGTTTAATGTAGTGTGCTCTGAAATACCAAAGTATGTTTGTGTTTGTTGTTGCCGTACTCATTATAAAAGTCAAACTAGGAATGTTGATTTGTATTTGAAAAGTGAAAAGGAGAACAATAGTAAGTGGGAAGAATTTGCAACTTACTTGTTGGTGGAAGGTCGATTTGAGTTAGGTAGTGAGCAACGTATATGTAAATATTGTTACAACAAATTAGAAGAGAACAAAATACCTGCTAGAGCAGTACATAATAACTAGTATTAGTAGCTATTCCAGAGGAACTGGCAGAATTGAATACATATGAGTCGGTTCTAATTCAATCTGTTCATCCTTTTCAAACTATAATTCGGATGGAGCCTAAAACAGGTAAACTGCCACCAACAGACTTGCAAAGAGGGCTGAAAGGAAGAGTGGTGTACTTACCTTTGGATTTTAAGAAAAATATTGAAACTATTGCTGGAGAGAAAGAGGAAAATGAGGCAGTAGTCATTCTAGTAAATGGTGTACCAACAAAGAGTCGGAAAATATGGCAAGAATTTGTGGATATTAATAAAGTTGAAAAGGCTACCTTATATCTTATAGAGAACAATATTTATTACAAAACTGTAAATGTGGATGAACAGGTGATAATTTTAGAAGATGAATGTGAAATTTCAAGTGGTCAAATAGAGAAAGTGGACAAGTCAAGGACTGAAGAGATTTATGAACATTACACAATATGTCCTTTACATTCAAAAGAAGTAATAGGAAGCAGCATTGAGTTATTTCAAATGAAAAAGCACAGGGAACTTCAATGAGTGTATGGGAGAAGAGCTTGGAAGCTCGTTGTTTTGCACAGCTGTTTCCTATTGGAGAAGGTGGACGATATGATGACCGACCTGTACGAATTCCAGCTTCAGAATATCGGTCAGCAAGAATATATTCTGAAGATCGTAGATTTCGACAGTGCATTCCATACATATTTCACCTTTTGTTTGAAAGTGATCTATCTTCTCTGTCGTATGCAGTGAACCACATACTTAAAACTGGAGTTCATCAATCACTTCTTTCTGCGAAAGAATTTGTGGAGAAAGTTCAAGTAACATGAAAATTTAGAAGCACAGTTAATCAATTTTGATGGCATGTCAAAGTGGAGCAAATGAGTATTGGTATCGTCGTCATGGAGCACTCAAGTGTATGTTACGGAACTTAGGTACACCAACATGGTTTGTCACACTTTGCTGTGCCGAGTATGCATGGGAAGATTTGCTTGAGTTTCTAAGAGACGTGAATTCCAATATAAAAAATGTTGAAATAAAGACTCCTGGTAAACTGTGTTCATTGGATCCTGTAAATGTGTTCAGATATTTTAATCATAGGTTTCAAGCTATGATGTCTTTTATCTGCAATAAAAAGAATCCACCTCTTGGAGAAGTTACCGATTTCTTTTGGAGAAAGGAGTACCAAGCAAGAGGTGCATGTCATATACATATGCTACTATGGGTCAAGGATACACCTAAATTTGGAACTGATTCTGATGAAACAGTATTGTCTTTCATCGAACAGTATGTGACATGTGAGATTCTGAGAGAAGAAGGAGATAGAAGCCTGAGACAGCAAGTTTTACGTTTCCAAAGTCACCGTTGTAGAAAGTACTGTAGAAGAAAATACAAGTCTAAAGGAAAATTTTACACCAAATGTCGGTTTGGTTTTCCATGTCCAGTCATTTATAAAGGAAGAGTAAATTCTTTTTTTTCTTCTGTAAGGCACACAATAACTTAGAAATCTCCAAAGAATACCTACAACTTAAAAAGAACAGAAGTGTCAAAGTATATCAATGACTAAAATCCAGTCATTTTAAAAATGTGGAATGCGAACATGGACATCCAGTATGTTGCAGATAACTCAATTGCTGTTGCACGTTTTGTTACATCGTACATAACAAAATCAGAAAAAACAGAGATGAAACAAATGTGGGAAGAAATTGCACAAGAAAAAAGCCTTAGCAAAAAATTGTACAGCTTTACTTTGAAAATGCTTTCCCACCGAGAAATTGGATCCTATGAATGTTCAGACCGCTTGTGCTCTTCAAGTTTATATTCAAAGTCACGAGGAATCATTTGGGTAAGTTTAGCTCTTGCCTGCTCATGGAATAGAGTGTTGAAATCATTAGAAGAAATTGAATACTTAGCAGCAAATGAACCAGACAATACAGACATTCTTAAAACAAATATGTTGGACACATACTATCCGAAAAGGAGTCGACATCTGGAACAGCTATGTCTGTATAAAGTACTTCAACATTACAGCTTCAAAAGAAATGTTAAACTGAATTTAAAAGAAGGAAAATATGCAGTAGTTGGATGTCATGGTTGTTTAGTAAAACATGCAAAGGGTTATCTTATAAACCACAAGAAACTCAGTTGTGAAACTCCAGATAAGCGATAATTTTACTAATTTGCACTTCTCCAACTCTTTAAACCATGGCGTAGCGAAAGTGAATTACTTGGAGACTTTGACTGCTGCGAAGATTCTTTTAATGCATGTAAAGATAGCATTGCGTGTACAATTTTCCCTACATATTTAAAAATGTTGAATGATGAAGTTGAACAGGAAAAGACTATTACAGGTGAAATAGCTAATGAAAGTTCTCAAGATAGTCAAAGTAGTGGTCAATGTAGTCAAGATCCTCTTGGACAACCAATACCGGAAAATGAAGTAGCGATTGCTATGCATGAAGTTGAAATTGCAATGCAACAAGCACACAAGGAGAATATTACATTGGAAAAGTTAGAAGAACAACTAAATGTTGAACAGAAAGAAATATATGTACAAGTGAGAGAACAGATAGAACATGGTTTGTTGCATGAAAAAAAGAATGTGTGTGTTCATCTTTTAAACCTCTTCTGATGTACATCAGTGGTCAAGCTGGGACAGGTAAAAGTTTTTTAATTAAAGTTTTGACCAGTTATCTTCAAAAAACTACTGGTTCACACTTATGTTCTGTGGTAACAGCTCCAACTGAATTAGCTGCACACAATGTTAAAGGAGTTACTTTGCATAGATTACTGATGTTATCAGTTGAGCATGATAATACATTACAATATCAGAAGTTGTCTGGAGAAGCTTCTCATGAAGTGTCAAGAGTGCTGAAGAAAATGAAACTATTAAATATTGATGAGGTGAGCATGGTCTCAAACTTAATGCTTGCTTTTGTACACTTAAGATTGCAACAGGTACTAAAAACAGATTACGACGTTCTCTTTGGAGAAAAACATTTAATTGTATTTGGAGATCTGCTACAACTAACCCCTATAAAAGGAGATCCAGTGTTTACAACTCTTCTACATGAAGACACAAAGAAATCTCTGGGAAGTATTGGAAGTGTGAATCTGTGGTTAAATTTTGAATATAAAGAACTCACTCAGAATATGCAACAAGCAAGAGATGACGTTTATGAAAATATTCTAAAAGATGTAAGAATTGGTGTTCTAAGCAAACATGGTAATGAAGCTTTTCAAAGTCGTCTACTAAAGAACTTGTTTACAAATGAAAACACAACAGCAGATGGAATGTACAAGAAAAAGTCTATAGTTTGCTTAATGCCTACAGTGGAAGAGTCTTATACGTTTAATAGAGAGCTTATGAAATTAGAAAATCAAGAAATAGTTCACATTGAAGCTATTGATAAAATTGAGCATGAAGGAATAACAATTCTTCTTTCAGAAAAACTACAGACTAAATTGGATTCTCTGGAAATATCTGTATCAAAAACTGCTGGCAAAGAAAAAAACTGTAGATGTATGTTTAAACTGTTGGGTAATTTTGAGGCGTAATCTGAATGTAGAAGAAGGTTTAGTGAATGGAGCAATGGGGAAAGTTGTTGATTTTGTGAAATATCAAAATAGAAATGGAATTGAAATCTTGAAAGTTAAATTTGATCAGATTACAGAGGTAAGACAGATTGCGCGTTGTGCAGTACATTTTTTGCTTGTAAAAGACTTGTATCTTCATAGAAAACAGTTTACTTTCTGTTTAGCATATGCAATAACTATTTATAAATTTCAAGGTTTAAGTGTAGATAATGCTTTGGTAAATGTAGGAAGAAATGTGTTTAAAGAGGTAATGGTATATGTTGCATTATCTCGAGTTAGAACGTTGTCTGGTTTGTATTTAATTGATTTTGATGAGAACAAGGTTAGTGCTGATGTTAATTGTGTAAGAGAATATAATCGTTTGAGAAGGCTTTATGCTCCAATTTTAGGTGAATATCCTATTTATGAGAAACTTGTTGTGTGTTCAAAACGCAAACATGTTGAAGAATCAACTATGGTCGGAAAGCAGAAACAAAATCAAGAGAAAAAAAAGATGTAAAGAAACAGAAAATACAAACAAGTGATGATGTTGTCGGATACCAATTAGAAAATGCTTCTGGTGTCAACTTCTACGGTAATGTTATTCTAAACGTTATATTTCATCTTGAAGATGTTTATGGTGCAATTATGGAAAGTCAGGAAAAAAGATTATGTTCTGCACTTTATACTTTATTTCAAGAATTGAGAACTGTAAGATCCATTCTGCTTCTGGTATTTGCCACCTGTTGGATACATGTACTGGATCTTTTAACGTTCAGTGCTAATATTATACAACAAGATTCACAAGAATGTCTGATGGTTATGCTTGGAGTGCTAGAGGATGAAGTAATTCAGATTGAGAGTTTATTTGGACTCAGTTACAAATGAGAACATAAAAGTGAACTGTGTTCATTAACTTTAAGCACTATAGTTGACAGAGAACAATTTCTATATTTGACAATACCTGACTGCAAATCTGTACCATATTCCAAATTAGTAAAAGAAGCTGATCACAAGATGATCTGTTCTTGTTGTAAATCAACAATACTATCTACATTATGCCTACAAAGATATGGAAAATATTTTACTATAATGCTGCAACGCTGTAGACCAAATGGAAGAAAAGTGGAAACCAAATTACATTTTTTTGTTGCTAGTCAAGTATCTATTTCTGGAAGAACTTTTGCAACAGTTCCATGCTGGAAGTACTACCACAAGTGGACATTATACAGTTTATTTAAAGTGTAATAATGGTTGGAGTCACTGCAACTATACACACTTGGAAATGAAACCGAGATTGCCTTATGAATCACCCAACTCATACTTGATATTTCTGAAACAAAGATTTTAGATACATCATTCGGCCTAGTGGGAAGGTGTAAAGATACTTTATGGAATTCATACTGGATGATTTCAAAGCAAAATTTTTGATACATTATTTGGTGTATTGCAAAATGTGAACAGAAACTACAAAGTAAAGGTAAGATTTGAAGATTGGAAATAATATTGGATGTGTTATTTGTGTTGATTTTGTATTATATTTGTGAGAATTAGGGATTTATTTTTTTTAACAATGTAGTTGATTGTTTTTTCCCCCTGCAGTTTATGATGAAACTACACTGACATCACTATGAATAGTGAAGTTAAGTAGAAGCTGATGAGAGCAAAAAAAGAGAGAACATTTGTTTTTTGGATGTTAAATTATTTTGTATTATTTAAAAACTCTCTGTAATTTGTGAAATATATTACATTACATAGAAGTTTTGCAGTTTATTTTATGCAGTTGAAAAGTTAGAAAAAAGAGTACTAATGACAAATAGCACAATAATAGTTCGATATTTCAAAAAACCTTTGAAATTCACTGAAAAATCCATAGGTTTTACAGACGTTATAGTTAGGAATTAGCATTTAAAAAACCTTAGAAATTCACTGAAAAAACCATAGGTTTTAGGGATGTTATAGTTAAGAATCAGCATTTAAAAAACCTTAGAAATTCACTGAAAAAAACATAGGTTTATAGTTAGTTGGACATTTGACTCATATAAATTCGCCTCTTATAGTCACATATTACATCACTCATGACAAAGTCAGTGACATAACTCATGACATCACTGATGACATCCCAAATGACATAGCTGATGACATCACTGATGATATTATCCACGTGATAGTCTGACACACCTAGTCACACTCTAATATAACCTTTGATACATGTACTCTAAAATACAGACTAACATTTTCGAAACCATAGACACACCAATACCAGATACTAGATATCCATCCACTGATTCCTATCTATATATTGTGAGCTAGACATACACTCATACAGTCACTCATACATGCTGTCACTCATCATTACATCAGTATAATATCCACTCAAACACCTATACATACATTCACACAGTGCTACTGATCCATAGAGTTACTCACACTTCTACTCAGTCGTGCCAAAAATCAATCACACACCCATGTACTCACCTATGCAGATATATACACATCACCTGACTTATTTATAAACACTCCAACTCCCTTATTTATATAGATATTAACACATACTTACTCTCTTATACAATCACTAATACAAGTACACATTCATGTATGTAGACACTCTTGCAATCACTGTCTCTCACGTATAGTCAATTATACACCCCAACACTCACATATACTGTCTAAAAACATATATAGTTACTCACATATATACAACTGAGACATCAATTCACTAATCAACACACCTGGACAGACAGTCAGCTATCCATACAGCCCTTCGAGATGCACTTTTGAATCTATACAATGAGTAAATCAGCCATTCAGACATGTATGCACAGAGTCAGACACCCCACCTACCCACATAGATACTCAGACACCCATACAGATATTCATACAATCAATCAATAACTCATATAGACACTGATGTAGCTACTCACCAAAATATGCACCTGCTTACACACCAACTGAGAGACTAATATAGACATTCACACAGTTTAGTCACTAACCCATGCATTCGATAACATGCGTTCAATCAGTGACTTATACAGTCAGTCATGCATCTACTTACAATATTTATTGAAGCACTCATTCACTGGATGATGTCATCAGTGATGTCATCAGTGATGTCATTTGAGATGTCATCAGTGACGTCATAAGTGATGTCACTGATCATGTCATGAGTGATGTAATATGTGACGTCATCACCAGTGCATTGCGGGCACGCGAGTTATAGTTAGCTCAACTAACTAGAACGGGCACATTTCTCTGGTTTTATATGAGTCAAATGTCCAACTAACTATAACGCCTCTGAAATCTATGTTTTTTTCAGTGAATTTCTAAGGTTTTTTAAATGCTAATTCCTAACTATAGCGTCCCTGAAACCTATGGTTTTTTCAGTGAAATATACACATTACCTACTGGCGGTGTCACCAGTAGGCAGTTTTAGGTAGGATCTAGTTTCCTTAGGAAAAGCATTTTTTGATTTGCCAATATCTTTGGCGCAGTTTGACAAATCTTCGCGAAATTTTCAAAACTAATGGGGTGCCCCGGTCAGTTCCAGTCTTGAAAGCTTTGTGGTGATTCGCCAACCGGGGGCCAAGGAAAAAGAGGGGGCCCAAAACATTTTTTTCCATGTTAATTTCCTTAGGAAACTTTAGACAAGGCTACAGCCTGAACTGTTGAACAGACTTACACCAAATTTTGCAAAAAGGTAGGTCTTGGTTCAAAAAGCAACCTTTTTGTTAAATGGTGTAGATCTGTTCAGTAGTTCAGTAGATCCGTAGATCTGCAGTGGATCCCCGAACCCTCCCGATCTTGAGCTTGACTCTGATTGGCTGCCAACAGTTCCAACTAGGAAGTGTTGGCAGCCATCTTGTGACTCGGTTAAACCGAGTCACAAGAAAAAAGGTGAAAAAAACAAGAAAAGGAGGTAGAGTAGAAACACCCTGACCCCCTAGGCTTCCTCAGGGGGTCCCCCCCAAAAATAAATTGTGGGATTTGCATAGAGTCCACGAATCCCTCTGAATTAAAAAACAAAAAACGAAGTGTGGGCTCTCGTGCTTTGTTTTCTTGAAGCCCCCGGGTGGGCCAGGTCCCGGAGACAATGTTTAATTAAGATGACAGGGCCAGCCACGTCCCCGCAACCCCGGGGAATGCCACCTCCCTGGGGCTTTTTATTTAAAAGAATGCATGAGGGGGGCTTCTGCTGCCCCACACTGCCCGGGAACTGCCACGTCCCCGTGGCTTTTATCAATTATGGGGAGGGGGCCTCATGGGCCCCCCAAGCCCCAGGGTCCGCCACCTTCCCAGGGCTTCAATTTATTTAATAAAGTGTGGGGGCTCCTGCCCCCCACACTGCCACGGGACTACCACCTCCCCGGGGCTTCTTTTAAAAATTGAGTTTGGGGGCTTGAGCCCACCACACTGCCGGAGGGACCACCAACTCCCCAGGGCATACTTTATTTAAATATGGGGGTCTGTTAGGGACCCGCAACCCCGGGGACAGCCACCTCTCTGGGGTTATTAGAATGATGGGAGGAGGGCCGCACGGCCCCTCTCCAGGAGCCATCAATGGCCCTGGGGACCACCACCCACCAGGGCCAGGTACAGCAATGTCCCAGGGTCCCCACCCCTGGGACACTGCACTTTGCTATGGCATGGCGGGAACAATGCTCTAGCTATGCCATAGCAAACACTGCTTCGCTTCATCGAAGTGAGAGCAGGAAAACTGCTCTGACCTCCATGAAGTGAAGCAAAATTGCTTTTGGGCAAAGGGAGCTGCATGTTAGCAGCTCTCTCTTCCCAAAAGCAATGCTGGCTCCCACAGGAGGCGGGAAGCCAGCAGGGACTGCAGGGGCCTTAGGGCTCCCCAGCAGTCCTCAACACGAGGCCAAGCAATGTGGTATTGGGTCCCTGGGGCCAAAAATGGCCCGGGAGGGAGGCCACATGGCCGCCTCCCTTTGATTTAGAAAAAAAAGAATGTCTGGGCATTAGGGGCCAACTAGTTCACAAGATACCTCCAGTAAGCCCCACACATTAGAATTGCTGAGATGTGGATGGATGACAGACCCATTTTTACACCACTCTGCAAACACACCTCTTGGCGCACTGCTAGTGGGGCGATAAGCTCACCTTTTGTCCTGAGAACTTCAGGACTAAAGTGGACCTTATCGCTCCACCAGCAGTGCGCCAGGAAGCGTGTTTTCATAGGGGTGTAAAAAGGGGGGTAGCCTCTAACCACCTCTCAACAATCCCACTGTATGGGGCTTACTGGAGGTAACAGGAGGGTTTGTTGGCCCCCAGGGACCCTCAAGAGGCAAGGGAACTTTGTCCCTCAACCAAAAACATGCCAGGAAACATGTTTGCAGAGTGGTGGAGAAAGGGGGAGTGGCCTGCAACCAACTCTCAGAAATTCCACTTTGTGGGGCTAACTGGAGGCAACAGGTAGGCTAGTTGGCCCCTAATGACCCCCAGCAGTGAAGGCGCCTTCAATCACCATCCAAGAGCGTACCAGAAGGCGTGTTTGCAGAGTGGTGGGCAAAGGGGGCGGGGCCTGCTATGAGAACTTAACAATCCTGATGTGTGGGACTTACCGGAGGTAATAGGTGGGGTAGTTGGCCCCCAAGGATGTACTTGGGGGCCAACTACCCCCATTGTTACCTCCAGTAAGTCCCACACAGTGAGATTGCTAAGAGGTCTTCTAGGTCCATGCCCCCCTTTCTCCACCACTCTGCAAACGCACCTCCTGGCACACTACTGGATGGGGGATGAAGTCCACTTTACTCCTGCGGGACTTTGGGGGCCAAGAAGCCCTCCTGGTACCTCTTGTAAGTCCTATGCAACAGAATTCCTGAGTGCTGGTCGGAGGCCCAGCCCTCTTTCTCCACCACTCTGCAAATGCGAATAGTAGTTAAAGAAGCATTTGCAATGTAATAGGTCTTGCATTTGTGAGAGTTAGATCTATTGGCATTGTAAATGTAAAAGTTTTTTACTAATGTTTTTGGAGTGGAGTGGATGTACATTATGTGCGGTGGGATTATGTGGTATCTTGTGCAGTGAAATTATGTGGATAGAAATTATGTGGTATTTCGTGTATAGGAATTATGTAAAGTGAGATTATGTGTTATAGAGAGTAATTATGTGGTATGGTAGTCTGTGTTGCAGAGTGGTTTCCTCAGGTTTAGTCTTCCTCATTTCCATAGAAGCTAAATTATTAACTCAATGAGACAAACAAAAGAAGGAATCACTGAGGAGCACTTCTGGACCTAGTCAGAGGTATGAGCAGGGCCACTGGAATTATGTGACTGTTTGGCTGCACCGACTTTCGCACAATTATACATTTTCCGCATTAGCCACATAATCCATCATCTACTGCAGATTCGAATAAAAAAACCTTGTTTCTAGCTCAAACAGCTCAAATGTTACCATAAATGCAGCAACAAGTGTAAACGCATGGTGGAAGGTCCATTGCATACCTAGAATGGTCACCTGTTACTTTTTGCTAAGTGTGGGTGTTATATTGGTACTAATGGTGTGTAAGCCACTCTTGCTTCTTTCTACACCTATCTTTCTTTTTCTGACCTTCTCTTGCCTCTTTTTGCAAATCTCTTCTACTTTCTGCACCTCACATGCTTCTTTGTGCATCCCTCTTGCCTCTTCCTGCACCTCTCTTGACTCTTTCTGCACCCCTCCTGCCTCTTTCTGCCTCTGTTGCCTCTTTCTGCACCTCGCTTGCTTCTTTCTGCACCCCTCTTGACTCTTTCTGCACCCCTCCTGCCTCTTTCTGCACTCAACCTGCCTCTTTCTGCACCTCTGTTCCATCTTTCTGTACTTTTTTTGTTTCTTTCTGTATCTCTCTTGCTTGTTTCTGCACCCTCTTGCCTCTTTCTCTACCCCTCTTCCTTCTTTCTGCACCTCTGTTGCTTCTTTCTACATCTCTCTTGCTTCTTTCTATACCCCTCGTGCCTCTTTCACATCTCTCTTTCTGCACCCCTTTTGTCTCATTCTGTGACCCTCTTCCCTCTTTCGGCACCCCTTTTGTCTCTTTCTGCATCTCTGTTCTTTCTGCACTTCTTCTGTTTCTTTCCACAGCTCTCTTGCTTCGTTCTGCTCCCTCTTGCCTCTTTTTCTACCCATCCACTGTCTTTCTGCACCTCTGTTCTTTCTTTCTGCACCTCTTTTGTTTCTTTCTGCACCTCTCTTGCTTCTTTCTGCACCCCTCTTGTCTCTTTCTCTACGCCTCTTCCCCCTATCTGCATCTTTGTTGCTTCTTTCTGCACTTCTCTTGTTTCTTTCTGCACCCCTCTTGCTTCTTTCTACACCTCTGTTGCTTCTTTCTACATTTCTCTTGCTTCTTTCTGCAACCCTTGGGCCTCTTTCTGTACCCCTATTCCATCTTTCTCCACCTTTTTTGCCTCTCTCTGCACCGCTGTTGCTTCTTTCTGCACTTCTTTTATTTCATTCTGTACCTCTCTTGCTTCTTTTTGCACCTCTCTTGCCTCTTTCTCCACCCCTCTTATCCCTTTCTGCATCTCTGTAGCTTGTGTCTGTACATCTCATGTCTCTCTCTACCCCTGTTCCCTCTTTCTGCACCTCTCTTGCTTCTTTCTGTACCCCTCATGCCTCTTTCACACCCCTCCTCCCTCTTTTTGCACCCCTCTTGCATCTTTCTGTACCTCTGTTCCTTCTTTCTGTACTTCTTTTCTTTCTGCACCCCTCTTCCCTCTTTCTGCACCACTCTTGCCTCTTTTGCACCTCTGTTCCTTTTTTCTGCACTTCTTTTGTTTCTTCCTTAACCTCTCTTGCTTCTTTCTGTACCCCCTTGCCTGCTTCTGCACCCCTCTTCCCTCTTTCTGCACCCCTCTTGCCTCTGTCTGTACCCCTTGCCTCTTTCTGCACATCTGTCCCTTCTTTCTGCACTTCTTTTGTTTCTTTCTGCACCTCTCTTGCTTCTTTCTGCGCCCCCTTGCCTCTTTCTCCACCACTCGTCTCTCTTTTTGCACCCCTATTACTCCTTTTTGCACCCCTGTTCCTTCTTTCTGTACTTCTTTTGTTTCTTTCTACAGCTCTATTGCTTCTTTCTACACCCCCTTGCCTCTTTCTCCACCCCTCTTCCCTCTTCCCGCAACCCTGTTGCCTCTTTCTGCACCTATCTTCCTTCTTTCTGCAATTCTTTTGTTTCAGCACATTTCCTGCTTCTTTCTTCACCACTTGTGCTGCTTTCTGCATCCCTCTTACCTCTTTTTGCACCCCTCTTGACTCTTTCCGCACCTCTGTTCCTTCTTTCTGCACCTCTTTTTGCTTCTTTCTGCACCCCCTTGCTACTTTCTCCAACCCTGTTCCCCGTTTTTGCATCTCTGTTGCTCTTTTTGCACTTCTCTTGCTTGCTTCTTCACCTCTCATCACTCTTTCTGCTCCTTTGTTGCTTCTTTCTGAACTTCTCTTGCTTCTTTTTGCAACCCTTGTGCGTCTTTCTGCAACCCTCTTCCCTCTTTCTGTACCCCTCTGCCTCTTTCTGCACCTCTGTTCCTTCTTTCTGCACTTCTTTTATTTATTTATGTACCTCTCTTGCTTCTTTCTGCTTTCCTCTTGCCTCTTTCTCCACCCATCTTCGCCTATCTGCATCTCTGTTGCTTCTTTTTGCAATTCTCTTGTCTCTTTCTGCACCCCTCTTACCTCTTTCTGCACCTCTGTTGCTTCTTTCTGCGCTTTTCTTGCTTCTTTCTGCACCCCTCATGCCTCTTTCTGCACCCCTTTACCCTCTTTCTGCAACTTTCTTGCCTTTCTTTGCACCTCTGTTCCTTCTTTCTGCAATTCTCTTGTCTCTTTATCCACCCCGTTCCCTATTTCTGCACCTCTGTTGCTTCTTTCTGCACTTCTCTTGCCTCTTGCTCCACCCTCCTTCTCTCTTTCTGCACCTCTGTTGCTTCCTTCTGCAATTCCCTTGCGTGTTTCTGCACCCGTTTTTTTCTGCACTTCTCTTGCCTCTTTCTGCATGACTGTTGTTTTTTTCTGCACTTTTCTTGCCTCTTTCTACACCTCTGTTGCTTCATTCCCCACCACTCGTGCCTCTTTTGGCACTCCTTGTGCCAATTTCTGCACCCCTCTTCCCTCATTCTGCACCCTCTTTTGAACTTCTCTTGCTTCTTTCTGCACCTCTGTTGCTTCTTTCAGCACTTCTCTTGCCTCTTTTTGCACTTCTCGTGCCTCTTTCTGCACCACTGTTGTTTTTTTCTGCACTTCTCTTGACACTTTCTACACCTCTGTTGCTTCTTTTACCACCCCTCGTGCCTCTTTTGGCACCCCTTGTGCCAATTTCTGCACCCCTCTTCCCTCATTCTGCACCCTCTTTTGAACTTCTCTTGCTTCTTTCTGCACCTCTGTTGCTTCTTTCAGCACTTCTCTTGCCTCTTTTTGCACTTCTCGTGCCTCTTTCTGCACCACTGTTGTTTTTTTTCTGCACTTCTCTTGACACTTTCTACACCTCTGTTGCTTCTTTTCCCACCCCTCGTGCCTCTTTTGGCACCCCTTGTGCCAATTTCTGCACCCCTCTTCCCTCATTCTGCACCCTCTTTCTGAACTTCTCTTGCTTCTTTCTGCACCTCTGTCCCTTCTTTCTGCAACCCATGTGCGTCTTTTTGCAACCCTCTTCCTTCTTTCTGTACCCCTCTTGCCTCTTTCTGCACCTCAGTTCTTTCTTTCTTTCTTTCTTTCTTTCTTTCTTTCTTTCTTTCTTTCTTTCTTTCTTTCTTTCTTTCTTTCTTTCCTTCTTTCTTTCTTTCTTTCTTTCTTTCCTTCTTTCTTTCTTTCTTTCCTCTTTCTGCACCTCTGTTGCTTCTTTCTGCACTCCTCCTGCCTCTTTCTGTACCACCTTTCCCCTTTCTGCACATCTCTTCCCTATTTCTGCACTTCTCTTCCCTCTTTCTGCACTTCTCGTCTCTCTTTCTGTACCCTTTTTGCTTCAGTCTGCACCTCACTTGCCTCTTTCTGTACCTCTCCTGCCTCTTTCTGCACCTGCCTTGCCTCTTTCTGCAACTCTCTTGTCTGTTGTATCAGTTCTCTTGCTTCTTTCTGCACCTCTGTTGCTTCTTTCAGCACTTCTCTTGCCTCTTTCTGCACTTCTTTTGCCTTTTTCCGCAGCTCTCTTGTCTCTTTCATCACTTCTCTTGCTCCTTTCTGCACCTCTGTTGCTTCTTTCCACACCCCTCGTGCCTCTTTCTGTACCCCTCTTCCCTCTTCCTTCTGTACCTCTCTTGCCTATTTCTGCACCCCTGTTCCCTTTGTCTGTACCTCTCATGCCTGTTTCTGTACCTCTCTTGCCTCTTTCTGCACCTCTCTTGCCTCTTTCTGTAGCTCTGTTGGTTCTTTCTGTACTTCTCTTGCCTCTTATTGCACGGCTCTTGCTTCTTTCTGCACTTCTTTTGCCTTTTTCCGCAGCTCTCTTGTCTCTTTCATCACTTCTCTTGCTCCTTTCTGCATCTCTGTTGCTTCTTTCCACACCCCTCGTGCCTCTTTCTGTACCCCTCTTCCCTCTTCCTTCTGTATCTCTCTTGCCTCTTTCTGTACCCCTGTTCCCTTTGTCTGTGCCTCTCTTGCCTGTTTCTGTACCTCTCTTGCCTCTTTCTGCACATCTATTGCCTCTTTCTGTAGATCTGTTGGTTCTTTTTGTACTTCTCTTGCCTCTTATTGCACCCCTCTTGCCTCTTTCTACACCTCTGATGGTTCTTTCTGAACTTCTCTTTCTTCTTTCTACACCTCTCTTGCTTTTTTCTGCAACCTTCTTGCCTCTCTCTGCATCCCTCTTTCCTCTTTCTGCACCTCTCATGCTTCTTTCTGCACCCCGTTCCCTCTTTCTACAGTTCTCTTGCCTCCTTCTACACCTTTGTTGCTTCTTTGTATACTTCTCTTGCCTCTTTCTGAACCTCTGTTGGTCTGCACACCTCTTGCTACTTTTGGCACCTCTCTTGCAAATTTCTGCACCCCTCTTACCTCTTTCTGCACCCCTCTACCCTATGTTTGCACCTCTCCTGCCTCTGTCTGCACCCCTGTTCCATCTTTCTGCACCTTGTTTGCCTGTTTGTGCAACTTTCTTGCCTCCTTCTGCAGCTCTCTTGCCTTCTTCTCTGCCTCTGTCACTTCTTTGTGTACTTCTCTTGCCTCTTTCTGCACCCCTCTTGCCTCTTTCTGTACCTAGTTTGCTCCTTTCTGGACTTCTCCTGCTTCTTTCTGTATCCCTCTTGATTCTTTCTGTACCTCTATTGACTCTTTCTGCACCTCACTTTCCTCTTTCCGCACCTCTCCTGCCTCTTTCTGCACCTGACTTGCTTCTTTCTGCACTTCTCTTCCTTTTTTATGCACCATTCTTGTTTCTTTCTGCGCAACTCTCTTGTCTGTTCTATCACTTCTCTTACTTCTTTCTGCAAAGCTGTTGCTTCTTTCAGGCACTTCTCTTGCCTGTTTCTGCACTTCTTTTGCCTGTTTCTGCAATTCTCTTGTCCCTTTCATCACTTCTCTTGCTTCTTTCTACACTTCTGTTTCTTCTTTCTACACTTCTGTTGCACTTCTGTTGCCTCTTTCTGCACCCCTGGTGTTTATTTCTCAACTTCTCTTGCATTTTTCTACACGCTTTTGCTTTTTCAGCACTTCTCTTGCCTCTTTCTGTACTTCTTTTGCCTGTTTTTGCAACTCTCTTGTTACTTTCATCACTTTGCTTGGTTCTTTCTACTCCTCTGTTGCTTCTTTCTGCATTTCTCCTGCCTCTTTCTGCATCCCTCTTCCCTCTTTCTGCACTTCTCTTGCCTCTTTCTGCACCCCTGCTCCCTCTGTCTGCATGTTTTTTGCCTGTTTCTGTACCTCTCTGGCCTCTTTCTGCACCTCTCTTGCCCACTCTAAAATACAGACTACCATTCTTGAAACCATACCAGTTAGTACATACCCACTCACTGATTCCTAGGTCTGCACACACATCCACTCACTCACCCATTGAATCACTCATACATGCAGTCACTCATCAATACAGCCACTATCATGTGCACTCATGCACCCATACAGACACTCACACAACGCCACTCACCCATAGAGTTACTCACATACTTAGTCAGTCATGTGAAGAATCAATCACACTCCAATTTACTCATCTATACAGTTATACACACACCACCTCACTTATTCAGACACATATTTACTCTCTTATACAATCACTGACACGGGCACACACTCATCCATACAGCCACTCTCACATAGAGTCACTTATATATTCCAAAGCTCACATATACTACCTTTCACGTATGTAGTTACTCATACATGCATCACTGAGACATCCATTCACTCACCAACACAGCCATACACACACTCACCCACCCATAAAGCCCCTCACAGTTGCACTCTTGAACCCATACACCTAGTGAATCACCCACTCACATCCATACAGGGAGTCACACAAACACAGACACTCAGCCACGCATACAGGTACTCAGACAACCAATCAAGAACCCATATAGATACTCATGTAGCTAGTCACCAACCCATGCAGCCACCTACAAACCAACTGACAGGATGATACAGACATTCAGACAGATTAGTCTCTAACCCGTACATTCATTAAAACATATTTAATCACTCACTTATACAGTTAGTCACTCACCTACTAAATCATCTATTCAGACACTCATACACCCAGATATTCTTCAATGCACCTTGGAGTATATATAGATATAAAACATACTTAACCTTTTCAGAAACACACAGTCACTGGATGATGTCATCAATGATGTCATTTGAGATGTCATCAGTGATGTCATCAGTGATGTCACTGACCATGTCATGAGTGATGTAATATGTGACATCATCAGCAGTGCATTGCGGGGGCGCAAGTTATAGTTAGCTCAACTAACTATAACGGCCACATTTCTCTGGTTTTGTACTAGCAAAATGTCTAACTAACTATAACGTCACTGAAACCTGTGGTTTTATTTAGTGAATTTCTAAGGTTTTTTAAATGCTAATTTCTAACTATACTGTCCCTGAAACCTATGTTTTTATTTTGAATATATATATATTCACTGAAAGAAACAAAGGTTACAGGGACATTATAATTTATTTAAGCGAGAAAGGAAGGGTTTGGGGCAAAGCACAATTGCACCTATCCCTAGTGGAGTTTTATATAAAAACAAGGTGCTAGTGACCGGAGATCCCAAACCCCTAAATCTCCTGAAGCTAAACGCTTCAAATAACCATAAACACAATCCAATGACACAAGTAAATGTCAACGGATTATCTTCCATAAGAAAACATGGACTTTCAGCAGAGTTGGTTTTTTCTTCGATCCTTTATTCCGAAATTTCTTTCAAACATGTTAAAACAGACCATAGCCAACGCGTTTCATCCTCGCGGACTTCTTCAGGGCTATAAATAATACATATATATTTATAAAATTAATATACATTATTTACAAAAAAAATTTTATAATACACTTTGTACACTACATACAGTCATTACATCTTGTTTTATAAAATAAGCAAACCATGTTGTTTCAAGTTTCTTAATTCCTTCTAATGAATCAACAATTCTAAATTAATTTTAAACTTTTTATGAAAATAAAAGATGGATAAGGCATATAATCAATGATGAATCTACCATTTCAAGATGGCGGCCAAGATTAGATAGAAAAATGGGCGAGTTGACGTAGTTCGTGCAGGTGTTTTGAATCCTGATAGTATCAGCGGGGTATTTAAACTCGGCGAGCAAGCTGCAATTAGCTACTCCAATGCCACGCGACCATGCCGGCTAACTGAAACTGACAAGTAAGTTTATGAATCTGCAGATGGAATAGATTCGAGCCTAGTGATGGGGGGGTGAATAAGATAGGAAGAAGTAGGTACACTGCCCAAGTTAGCAGCCTTAATATGGGTGTGATTAATATGTATACACATAAAAAAGCAAGACAATGACGTATAACAATGATGTTACAGATAGACAATCAACTCTGTCCATTTAGAAAAAAATTCTTTTAAATTGAGCGAGTTGGACAAGTATTCTTTTAACTTAAAATAAATGTTTTGAAATAATGAGGAGTCTTATGTGTACTAGACTGGACCAAATAGCAGGATGGAGGGACACCTTATGAGCTGGCAGCCTTATTATGGGTGTGCTTAATTCATACTCACATAAAATTATGAGATTGGCCAGGGCTAATTCAAACAATGGAGGGAGCCGCAGAGCTCCACTCCTGAAGCTATACATGGTCCTGGGGACTGCCACATGCAGGGCCAGCTCCTGCTACCTCCCAAGGTGTCCATCCTCAGGAGGTAGCTGTTTGGTATGGCTTGGGGGTAGATTCACCGCTCCTGGCAAGCCATAGTAAAGTCTGCTCCACTTCTAGCAAGTGAGAGCATTAAAAATGCTCTTCATTGCTAGAAGTGGAGCAGAATGGCTTTTGGACAGAGGGAGGCTGCATGTTCAGCAACTCCCTTTGTCTAAAACGAATGCTGGCTCCAGCAGGAAGTGGGGTGCTGTCAGGAATCTCAAGGGCCTTCAGGATCCCCCTGCGGTCCCCATCGTGAGAAACTGGGTGCCCTGAGTGGGACCCGGGTACCCACTTTTGTGGCCAAGCTTCGGGGGATGGGGTCCCCGGGGCCAAAATTGGCCCAGAAAGAGGACTGCATGGCTTCCTCCCATGTCTTTTTAGAAAATATAAAGGGCAGACCTCGGGGGACGGGGTCCCCCGGGCCAACATTGGCCCAGGGAAGGAGGCCACATGGCCCTCTTCCTTTATTAAAAAATATATATTTAAAAAAATGAAAGCCTGGCCCTGGGGCATGGGGTGCCCAGAGCTGTAATCGGCACATGAGGGCGGCCCCTTAAAATTAAAAAAAATAGAAGAAAGAAAAATCTACCAGCACAATGTCCCCTTTCTGCACCACTCTTCAATCGCAACTCCTGTTGCGCTGCTGGTTGGGGATGATGTCCCGTTGGCTGCTGAGGGTCCTTGGGGGCAAGCAACCCCTCCTGTTACCTCCAGTATGTCCCACACAGTGGAATTGCTAAGAGGTGTTTGGAGGCTACGCTCCCTTTCTCCACCACTCTGCAAACACACCTCTTGGCCCACTGCTGGGGGAGGATGAAGTCCCCTTGGGTACTGTGGGTCCTTGGGGGGCAACAAGACCTCCTTTTACCTCCAGTAAGTCCCACACAGTGCGATTGCTGAGAGGTTTTTGGAGGCCACGCCTCCTTTCTCAACCTCTCTGCAGTTCTGCCTCCTTGTGCACTACTAGTTGGAGGATAAAGTCCCCTTAAATGCCGAGGGTCCTTGGGGCCAACAAGCCTTCCTTTTGCCTTCCATATGTTCCAAACAGCGGGACTGCAGAGAGGACATCCGAGGCCAATCCCATTTCTCCACCACTCTGCAAACGTGCCACCTGATGCAGTTCTGGTTGGGGAGTGAAGTCCCCTTGGCTGCTGAGGGCACTTAGGGGCCAACCAGCCCTTCTGCTGCCTCCCTTATGTCCCAAACAGCTGGCCTGCTGAGAGGACTTTGGAGGCCACCTCCTTTTTCTCCACCACTCAACAAACACGGCTCCTGGCACACTGCTGGTTGGGGGATGAAGTCTCCTCGGAAGCTCAGGATCTTTGGAGCCAGCAACCCCTTCTGTTACCTCCAGTAAGTCCCAGACAGTGGGATTGCTTAGAGCTGGTTGGAGGCCCCGCCTTCTTTCTCACCACTCTGCAAACATGACTACTAGTTGAATTAGCTGACAATAACTAGCTCCCCCGCAATGCACTGGCGCAGGCTCAGGTTATAGTTAGTCTAGCTAACTATAACTGCTGAATTTCACTGGTTTTGTACGAGTAAAACCTGAGCTTAACTATAACGTCCCTGTAACCTTAATATTTTTTGTGAATTTCTATGTTTTTTAAAATTCCAATTCCTATTCATAAAGTAAATGTAACGTTTATTTTTCCTTTGAATTTCTAAGTTTTTTTAAAATCTATTTCCTAACTATAACATCTCTGTAACCTTTGTTTTTTTAAAGTGAATATGTATATATATATATATAAATATATACTCCACCTCAAAATTCGTGCAGAAACCCCCAGCCACTCACAGCGGCGGGCCCAGACAGGGTCGTGACTCCCAAAATCCAAACGATCGTATTCAATTTACAAGAAACAATATCCAGGCCACTAAATTGTTGTCAGCGTGTTTTTTATTGTCAAACGCCCAGTCACTCGACGCGTTTCGGAGGGAAACCTCCTTGTTCACGAGTATGAGTGTATGTGTTCTCACAATGTATATACATATCATGTGACCCCTTTTGTGATAAAAATAAAAAAACAGACTCAGTGCTATGGCATACCATTCTGGAGCTAGAAAGCCGACTAAATTATACTGTGTTGTTTACATTGAACCGCGAGTTTAATCACTTTGTTACGGCATTGGTCTTAACACAAGAAAAATAAGCAATAAATCAGCCACTTCAAACTGTGACATACATTTTTCTAATGTTTACAATTTCAATATCAGGATATTTCGCTTTGATATACCCGTGCATATCATAGTAATACTATTGAAATATATCAAACATATACATACTGCTCACATTTCATAATTTGCACTAATGTTAACAGCGGCGGCTTCTAAATTTGCCATTTTGATCTCTCATTATAATTACAGCGAAAGTTTGCCTTTAAATCGAGCTAATAAGTCCAATGCCCAATGGGCAAAAACAGTCCATAAACAGTCCATGCCGTAACAAAGTGATTACGCTTGCGGTTCTAATGTAAGCAACACAGTATAATTCAGTCTGCTTTCTAGCTCCAGAATGGTATGCCATAGCACTGAGTCTGTTTTTTATTTTTATCACAAAAGGTGTCACATGATTTGTATAAACATTGTGAGAACACATACACTCGTACTCGTGAAGAAGGAGGTTTCCCTCCGAAACGCGTCGAGTGACTGGGCGTTTGACAATAAAAAACGTGCTGACAACAATTTAGTGGCCTGGATATCGTTTCTTGTAAATTGAATACAATCGTTTGGATATATAAATATATATATAACTTGTCACTGAAAAAAAATGTTAAACGGATGTTATAGTGAACTGCCAATGCCAGTTTTTTTCTTGACATTTTAATCCTAAAAAACACTGAAATTCACCAGGTATAGTTCAACGAGCTAACTATAACTTGTGCCCCTGCCATGCACTGCTTATACCCTAAAACAATACATCAATCATGGCACGTTCAATGACATTGATTGATGACATTACTGATCATCACATCTAAAATGACATTATTAAATGAATGCGACAATCTGCTATACGCTTAGCACACTGGAAGGTATTTAGCAAGCTACACGAGGCCAAATCTTTCATAGCCTCTTCACTGCTAATGAATGTACATTGTTTCAATATGTTTAGTCTCCTAGCGGGTTTTTGCTTTCTGAAATGATGTAATTTGAGATATTATCAATGATGTCATCAATGATGTAATTGAACATGTCATAAGTGAGGTAATATGCAGTGCAAAGGCAGGGGCTCAAGTTATAGTTAACTGAGTAAATTGCAACTAGTGAGTTTTCAATTTTAAATTGCCACAAAATAACAATTATTTTTACCTAACTGTAGTGTTCCTTTAAATTTTAGTTTTTTTTAGAGAATTTCAATTTTTTTCGTGGTACATGAGTTATAGTCTTTATTGTTCCCATAACTATGGTGTCACTTTACATATATGTTCACTGTAAAAAACAAAGTCTAAAGTGATGTTATAGCTCGGTTAAAATGTCAGTTAAAACATACCATTTTCAACTAACAAACTCACTGAAATTCACTAGTTAGAGATATCTCAAGCAACTATAACTTGTGTCCTAAGGTAACTATAACTCAGGCCCCACAATGCACAGTCTTGTCATCACTGATGTCATTTCAGATGTTGCAGTCATGCTACCAATGATGTCATAGATAATGTAATGATTAAGTAAGTAAGTAAGTAATGCATTTATAAAGCACGCCAAGGCCGAGGCGTCTTGGCGCTGAAAAGTGACGTGTAACAAGAACTATTCCAGAGAGGGAAATATTTCATATTTGCTTAGATGGCAATAGCCAGGTCTTGAGCATTTTCCTGAACAGGAGTCTATTTGGTTCTAACCTAGTTATGACCGCCAGGGAATTCCAGAGCCTAGCTGCCTGATGGGAAAGGCTTCTTCCCCCCCATCTAGCCCTTTAAATGCTTGGGAATTGAACTAGTCCTTTGTTGGCTGATCTAAGGTCCCACCTCGGGATGTGCCATAGAAAAACGTTCTGTAAGTCCAACAATCCCCCTCCATATAATGGTTTATGCACCAGAAACAGAGCTTTAAATTCAATACGTTGCTGGATTGGAAGCCAGAGAAGCTCCCTAATACTGTTGGTGATAGGATGGTATTTCAGGATGTTGAGCAGCACCCGCGCTGCAGCGTTCTGCAGAGACTGAAGTTTTAATAGTTGGCGTTTGTCAATTGCAAGAAAAAGCACTTTGCAGTAATCAATTCTAGAAAGAATTAATGCGACTACCACAGTTTTTCTGAGATCTTGGGGAATGAACTGAAGAATTTTATGCAGAATATTTAGGAGGAAGAAACACAAGGAAGCCAGGAGATTTAACTGGCTTGCGAAGTTAAGCTGATCATCAAACATGACTCTTAAGTTTCTAACCTTATCAGTGGGTTAAGGACACCGCCCTGCCTCTGCTTGGCACTACAAATAATTCCAAAATGATGGTCCTTTCCCGAACTCCACAACCTTCATTGTTTTCTGTATTCAGTTTAAGATAATTCAGATGCATCCACCCAATAATGTGCTTCGGACAGTTGTGAAACATCCCAGCCATTGTTTCTACACTCGAAGATATAGACATAATTATCTGAGTGTCATCTTCATAAGAGACCAACGAGAAACCGTGTGCTTTGATTAGCTTAGCCAGAGGAGTAATGTTGATGTTAAACAGGGTCGGTGACAGAGCTGATCCTTGCGTAGCTCCACACGGGAGAGAGAAAGCCTCAGATGTAAAGTTACCCCAGCACAACCTCTGCTCCCTGGATGTAAGAAAAGAGGTGAGCCTATTGCCTTCAGCATCTGTGTTAGTACCCGATGGTCCACAGTGTCATATAGAGTAATATAATACGTGGGGTAATTGGCAAGGGTTTTTTAGACATACATTGATATTTTATTATTGTACCTAATGCCAATCATATACTGTGCTCAGTGGGCATTGGCCGCAGGGTTCCAGCCCCTCTCATACAAGCAACACCAAGGCATGCACGGCGAAGGGCATGCAGAGCATGCAGTTGGTCTTGCAGGTCCTGGCCACACTCAGGCAGACTTACTGATTTTGTCGAAGAGTCACAACAACAAACTATAAAAAGAGAGCTGATTGGTTTTATCACGGGGTGAGAATATCATTCTATATAAAGAAAATCTATAATCTTTCACCAAAAATTCCTAATATTTATAATCACATGTATATTTCAGTAATTCACACAGTGTAATGTATGTGAGTTTTTATTAGTACATTTTGTGGATGAATAAGATTTGAATATATTGTAATAGACATATTGGGTCAGATGTACGACCTGCCTGTCAGTGAGTCGCAAATTGTGTCGCATTTGCGACTTGAAATTTGTCCTTCAGACACTGCTTGCGATTCCTAATGGGGTCACAAATTGCATGTCTCATTAATATTAATGAGGCAGGTGCAATTTGCGGCCCCATTAGGAATGGCTAGCACTCACAGGGATGGTGGCCTGCTGGGGTCAGCAGACCACCATGTCTGTGACTGCTTTTTTAATAAAGCAGTTCTTTTTTTTTAAATGCAGCCCATTTTCCTTAAAGGAAAGTGGGATGCATTTAAAAAAGAAAAATGAAGCCTTTCAGTTTCATTTTTTTAAGGGCAGGCAGTGGTCTCTGGGACCACTGCCTGCTCTTAAAAAATATTTTCCCACATACTCACAAAGGTGAAGGGGTCCCCTAAGGACCCCTTCCCCTTTGCGAGTGGTTTACCAACTACTTGAAGTAGATGGTAAACTGTGAGTGTTTTGCAGCCACAAATGCGGTCGCAAAATGCTAGTACATAGCATGTAGACTCGCTATTAGGAAGGGACACCCCTTCCTAATAGCGAGAGTCGCAAATGCTATTTTGCGAGTCAGTGACTCACAAAATAGCATTTGTACATGCTATTACCCTTTTTTGCGGCCGCAAATGGGAGGATCTCTGCAAATAAGGGCCGTACATCTGGCCCATAGTTTAAAAAAAAAAAGATTTCAACCAACATGTCTCTGAGTATTCCTTTTAACATTTTGCAGCCCACAAAATACAAACAGACTACCAATCATGAGAGACCCTTGCACTCCAGCCAATGAGTATAGAGCTCCAGCTAGGAGTGCTTTAAAATAATATAGTAAGTGCTCCTGGGATCATGGATTTAATGAATTAAGACACTAATTGTTTTTTTAATGTTGCTAGGTGGTTTCTTTACTCCCTGCAGCCCCCAACAACATTAAATAGGCTTGGTGGTGCCCATACCTATTTTAGGGGCACTACAAAACTCAAGAAAATATAAACCATAACACCCTCTAAAGGCACCTCATCTCCCGGGCTAAACTCCTATATTAAGGAGAGAGGGTGCACATTCCCCCTCGCTACCTTTCACTGGCCCCGTTGGATTCCATCTTATGGGGCCATTTTTATTTTAAGGGTAGGGAAGCATGTGTCCCTCCTACCACACCCTTTATGGCCCTCGGGACCCCATCCTTGAGCCTTTTTTTATTTAAAGGGAAAGGATGAACATTGACTCCTCCCCAAGCCTTTACGGCCCTGGGTACATCATCCTCCAGGTCCTTATTTCATTCAAGGGAGGACATTGTGCATGCTCCTCTTGCCAAACGTTTATGGCTTAGTGGTACCCTTCCTATTCTAGGGGCACCGAGAAGCTAACAAAAATGTCAACCATAACACCATTGCAAGGCATTATGGGGTGCTCTTTCAAAGAAGCAGTGAAAACCAAATGAGCAGCTCCTTCTGCATTATTAATTGTGTGCCTCAGAGCCCACACAGGACTCTCTTTTTTATAATTATTGGGGAGAGGGATGTGGGACCCCTTCGAGAGCCTTTACAGGCTCCAGGGACCTCAACTGGGCTGTACTCCCAGATTGAGGAGAGGGGGTGCACAGCACCTACTCCTGATACTTTAGTGGCCCCTCAGGATCCCATCTACTGGGGCCTTTTTTATATTAAGGGGAGAGGGGCATGTGTCCTCCCATGAGAGCCTTTTTGGCTCTCGAGACCCTATACCTTGGACCTTCTTTTCTTTAAGGGAAAGGGGGAACTTGGCCCTTCTCCCCAAGCCTTCACAACCCCAGGGATCCCAACCTCCGGGTCCTTATTTCATTTAAGGGGAGGGCAGTGTACAGCCCTCTCTCTCTGGGCCTTAATGGCCCCGGGGACCACATACCCCGGTGTCTTATGTAGATGACCAGGTGCCCCCTAGGACCCCCACAGAGCACATTTTGGGGGCACTGGAGGAGTCCAGGGCCCCACAGCCTAACCGGCTCCCCACATGCACCCATTGTGGGTGTAGTAGAAACCTTCATTCCTCGCTCCGCGTGGGAGCAGGTATTTTTCAATGCCATGCAAAGCTCCCACTGGGTGGAACTAGACATGCCATCCCTGGCCACACTCCTGCAAGCAAGGAAACTACTGTGTCCCAACAGTGGAGCCAACCCTGGGATATTCCATAACTGGAGCCTTTGTTAGTTCAGGGGGAACTGCATACCCCTTCCCCTATAATTATGTGTTGGCTCGGGAGATGTGGTCCCTGGAGCCTTTCCAGGAGTGAGGAAAGGGGCTATGTGACCCCTGTCCTTTTAAATAATTACAGCCCAGGCAGATGGGGTCCCCGGTCCCTTTCCATTCTTGGGAAGGGGGCGCTATGTTCCCTCTTCTTTAATTTTAAATCAGCCTCGGGGACAGGGTATTCAGGGTCTGAATGTGGCTTGGGGAGGAGGGCAAAGTGTACCCTCCTATTTAATGTATTCACAGCCCTGGAGAATGGGGGTCCCCGGGGCCTCAGTGAGGCTCGGGGAGGGGGTCATGCCCCAACCGCAAAATATTTCAACCGCCCCACCACCCGGGCCATGGCCCACATTTGGGGCTGTGTTCAGGAACGTGAGCCAGCGCTTTTATAACAATATTTTACCACAGATTTGTGGCTCTACCAGTCAGGCAGTGCCTTATTGATGTGAAAGTGACAGCTCCTTCATCGTTGTTAATTTTGCATTGCCCATCCTGGCAACATCAATCTTCCCTTAGTGTAACTTTCTGGGAGCAATACACAAAGAAGTGGAGAAGTGTGGCTCAATGGTTAGAGTGGCAGACCTCGATGCAGAGCACTGGTCCGGGACCAGGGTTTGATTCCCGACGTGGCAGGGTCTCGGGCTATAAATTCCTTGGACCTGATATTCTTGCATCAGTGCCTATCCTAATCATGGGTCCTACGCTGCAACTCTGGGCAATAGCTTGCTTAGTCTCCACAATGGCCCCAACAGCGCTGGGATGCCTGGCTTCACCATGGGGGTGCCCAGGAGTGGACACTTCACACGGATAGCCAGGAAGGGTTCCTACAGTGGTATGAGTACAGCGCAGAGATAGCCCCAGGGGTGATGCGGCGCTATATAAGCACATTTACATTTACAAGACCGACTGCAAGCTCCCCGTAGTCATGTGACCCAGGAGCAGGATGCAGGCACCAAATGCTTAGGACAATAAAATTTCTAAATTCTTATTTTTTTTTTATTGTTAGATAAAACAGGACGACCCAGTATAACCCCATGGAACTGGGTACTGTAACTTTCTAAAAGTGGCATTCTCAGAGATGTGATTAAAAATCTATCTGACTTTATCATGAAAGAGGGCTTTGAATTGCATTTCTTTAGAAACAAAACTTGATCTGTTTGCCTTCTTCCAATTGTCAGTTACAGCTTGTTAAATTTAATAAGGTAACTCCAATAGTATCCTGTGGAAGAGGTAGACCTTGCAGTAGTAAAAAACAATTATTTAGGAATTTTTCACTATCAGGAAATTTAAAACGTAAGTACATGTCCTACTTTTTAATTTTACTACACCTAGTTCTCTGGGCTGTTCAGGGCCTATCCTAAGGGGTGACTAATAAATATTAAAAAGGAAGGTCTAGGCCTGGCAAAAGGTTTATTTTGCTAGTTTTAAATGGCAGTTTAAAACTGCACAAACAGGCTGCAATGGCAGACCTGAGTTATGTTTAGAATACTACTCAAGTGTTTGACTGCAGGTCCACCAGTAGCATTTAATATGCAGGCCCTGGGTACAGGCAGTGTCACTATACTAGGGACTTGCAGTAAATTAAATGTGCAAATTGATTATAAGTAAATTCTACCATGCACAAGCACTTTTGCACTGTTTAGAAGTGGTAAATTGCTAAGAGTCCTAAAGTCAGCAAAACAAGAGGATCAAAGGCAACAAATTAGGGAAAAAACACACAAAAGATGCCATGTCAACAGTCCTGAAAATGTAACATTTTTGTAGTGATACCCTGTCCGCCTAGCCCTTGCTTGGGAGGTCCATGAGGGAAGCAACAGGGTCACATTTTTAAGAAAAACATATTTTTTTAGGATGCGGAGATCCCGCAGGCATCACTCTGGAGCCAGCTCAGCCTACTGTGCTCCCAAGAGACTCTCACAAGCCTACAGAATTGAGGAAATATATGTATTTTTTCAAATACTTTGTACAGTGGGGATTTGACCACTTGTGGGGTGCCGGGCAGAACCATGGCCGAAGTCTGTGCATGGCAGAAGCTGTCCACCAGCAGGGTGCTGAGTACATGATGTGGCTGTAGGCCCAGCCGAAGGGTCAACATCATGCCTTGCACAGCCAAATGCTGTGCACTGCGGAGGGTTGGCATACTTATGTATTGTAATAAAATCTTACTTTATTTTTAAAAAATTGATTTTTTCATTGAATAAGGTAAAGTGATGCTGTAATTAGATATGATAATAATATTTTACGTTGCATTATTACATTAAAGAAAAACCTTAGAAATTCACTGAAAACAACTAGGGTTGAAATGGCATTATAGTTAGGTGAAAATGCCAGTTCAATTGTAACATTGCAAACTAAAAAAAACACTGAAATTCACCAGTGATAGTTAACTGAAGTAACCATAGCTCATGTCCTCCTAATGCACTGCTTATGACCTCATATTTTACATTACTCTTGAAATGTTTTATGACCTCATTGATAACATCTTCATGGGTGGCAACCCCCACTAAGCATGGCTTTTGGCCGTGTCCGGGGTGGGGTTGACGGCTAGGCTTGGCCTGTATTCTCAACTCCTCACAGGCAGCCAACTGTTAGACCTGGCATCTTGGATTTGGAGGGATTAGCAGTTATGTCCCTTGTCTCTTTAGGAGACACAGAGATGGTCCAGGAAACCCCTGTCCCTGATAACACTAAGAAGTACAGGCAGTGGGTGACCATCAATGGGAAGAGGGTGGAGGCTCTCAGGGACACTGGAGCCAGTGTGACCACGGTCAGGTGTCAGTGGGTCCCTGAGGAGTTGATCATTCCCGATGTACTTCACCCTGTAATGTCAGCTGACAACACTGTGCGCCTTTGCAAGGTAGCACATGTTCCCTTTGAGTGGGGGGGGGGTCTCAGGTCCTCTCAGAGTTGTTGTGAGTCCATCCATGCCAGTAGACTGTCTGCTAGGTAATGACCTGGAGAGTTCCCCATGGAAGGAGGTGGAACGCCAGGCTCATTTGGAGATGTTGGGTTTGCCTGAGTGGGTCTGTGTGACCACCCGGTCCATGGCAGCCAGACAGGGTTCTGAAGCAGACCTGGAGCCTGAAACAGTGGCCCAGGTCCCTGCCAGAAAGAGGAAGGGCAAGGGGCGTGGTGCGTCCACCCCCGCTGTTCCCACGGTCCAGGAAGGAGCAGACCCTGCGGGGGATGCCCTGGAGCCTACAGGGGAACAGGTAGCTGAGCTGGGAGACATACCTGAGCTGACCCATTGGCAGCAAGAGGGTGGTCCCTCCAGAGAGGAGTTCTGCCGAGCGCAGAAGGCATGCCCTACTCTTGAAGGTCTGCGGCACCAGGCTGCAGACCAGGCAGCAGGTGCTGATCCGAAGAACTTCTTTCTCTACTGGGAGAATGACTTGTTGTACAGTGAGCTTAGGTTTGCTGAGCCCAGTGGATCACGTACCCTGGTGGTACCCGCAGGGTTCAGAGACTTCCTACTGGGTCTGGCTCACGACGTGCATCTTGCCGGACATCTCGGGCAGGACAAGACCCGACAAAGGCTTGCCACCCACTTTTACTGGCCTGGGATGAAGACGGACGTCGCTTCCTTTTGTAAATCATGCCAGACTTGCCAGGCAAGTGGCAAGGCTGGAGGAAAATGCAAAGGCCCTCTCCAGCCTTTTCCGGTAGTGAGCACCCCTTTCGAGCGGGTGGGGATAGATATTGTGGGGCCACTGTACCTCAGGACAGCCTTAGGCAACAGGTTCATCCTGGTCCTGGTGGATCATGCCACCCGGTACCCGGAGGCTATCCCTCTCAGGATAACCACAGCCCCGGTGGTGGGCCGTGCGTTGATGGGGATCTTTTCCCATGTGGGTTTCCCCCAAAGAGGTGGTATCTGACCGGGGTACCAACTTCATCTCCAGGTATATGAAGTCTCTGTGGGAGGAGTGTGGGGTAACTTATAAGTTCACCACTCCTTACCACCCTCAAGGAAATGGGTTGGTTGAAAGGTTCAACCGGACCCTGAAAGGCATGATCATGGGGCTGACAGAGCCCATGAGACGGAAGTGGGACGTCTTTTTGCCATGCCTATTATTTGCCTACAGGGAGGTACCACAAAAGTCTCTAGGGTTCAGTCCCTTTGAGCTTTTGTACGGGCACCCTGTTAGAGGACCTCTCAGTCTGGTGAAGGAGGGTTGGGAGAAATCCCCTGGGAAAACCCCCCAGGATGTGTTCAGCTATGTGCTGGCCATCCGCAACCAGACACAGCGCTTCCGAGCCCTCGCTCAGGCGAACCTGGAAGACAGCCAGGATAAGATGAAGAGGTGGTATGACCAGCATACCACTCTGGTGGAATTTCAACCTGGGCAGATGGTGTGGGTGATGGCGCCAGTGGAGCCTTGCGCGCTCCAAGACAAGTGGACTGGGCCATACGAGGTGGTGGAGCGCAAGAGTGAAGTGACCTACCTGGTCAACTTGCGGTCTCCCAGGAACCCCATGAGGGTCCTACATGTGAACCGCCTCAAACCCCATTTTGAGAGGTCTGAAATAACAATGCTACTTGCTACAGATGCAGGGATGGAGGAGGATAGCGATCCTCTTCCTGACCTCCTGGAAGCTAAGGAGCAAGATGGGTCAGTGGATGGAGTGGTCCTCTCGCCCACCCTGTCCCCAGAACAGCAGAGGGACTGTCGCCAGGTGCTGGGTCAGTTTGCATCTCTGTTCTCCCTGACCCCCGGTATCACCAACTGGTGTGTCCATGATGTGGACACGGGAGATAGCATGCCTGTGAAACAGAAGTTTTACCGGGTGGCTGACAAGGTCAGGGCCAGCATCAAAAAGGAGGTTTCTAAGATGTTGGAACTAGGGGTGATTGAGCCCTCCAGCAGCCCCTGGGCTAGCCCAGTGGTACTTGTACCAAAAGCTGCTGCGCCAGGTGCCACTCCAGAACTTAGGTTTTGTGTGGACTACCGTGGGCTCAATGCGGTCACGAAGACTGACGCACACCCCATCCCCAGGGCTGATGAGCTCGTGGATTGGTTGGGAGCTGCCAACTACCTCAGTACGTTTGATTTAACTTCTGGGTACTGGCAGATTGCCTTAACTGATGGGGCCAAGGAGAGGTCTGCGTTTTCAACGCCAGAGGGGCACTTCCAGTTCCGTGTCATGCCCTTTGGGTTGAAGAACGCCCCTGCCACATTCCAGAGACTGGTCAACCAGGTATTGTCCGGGCTGGAACAATTCAGCGCCGCATATCTGGACGACATTGCTGTGTTCAGCTCCACTTGGGACGAACACTTGCAACACCTCTGCGCAGTGTTGAAGGCTCTGCACAGTGCAGGCCTCACTATCAAGGCCAGTAAGTGCCAGATAGGGCAGGGTTCGGTGGTGTATTTGGGACACCAAGTAGGAAGCGGCCAGGTGGCGCCCCTACAAGCCAAGATAGATACCATCCGGGCCTGGGAACCCCCCAAGACCCAGACAGCGGTGAGAGCCTTCTTAGGACTCACCGGGTACTATTGCCGTTTTGTCAAGGGGTATGGCACCATTGTTGCTCCCTTGACAGAACTAACTTCCAAGAAGTTACCGAAGAGAGTGATTTGGACCAGTGCCTGCCAAGAAGCTTTTGATGCCCTGAAGGAGGCCATGTGTACAGCACCTGTACTCAAGGCGCCTGACTTCTCCAAGGAATTCATAGTGCAGACAGACGCTTCTGAGCATGGAGTGGGAGCGGTGCTCTCACAACTAAATGATGAGGACTTGGACCAACCTGTAGCTTTCATTAGTAGGAGGCTACTTCCCAGGGAACAGAGGTGGAGTGCGATTGAAAGGGAAGCTTTTGCTGTGGTCTGGGCGCTGAAGAAGCTGAGGCCCTACTTGTTTGGGACTCACTTCCGGGTTCAGACGGACCACAGGCCCCTCAGATGGTTGATGCAGATGAGAATCCTAAGCTGTTGAGGTGGTCCATTTCCCTACAGGGAATGGACTTTACGGTGGAACACCGCGCCGGTACCGAACACGCCAACGCTGATGTTCTGTCCAGGTTTTTCCGCCTTAGCGATGAGAACTCCCAAGAGGGTGGGTAGTTCTCCCCACTTTCAGCTGGAGGGGACACGTGTTAGACCTGGCATCTTTGGTGTGGTTACCCCTGACTTTTTGCCTCTACCACCTGTATTTTTGATGCTATGCTGGATTTCGTTTTTGCTGGTTTGGATGCTTTGGGCACTTTGCCACTGCTGATCAGTGTCAAAGTGCAAGTGCTCCCTTGGTAAATTGTTATATTAATTGGTTATCCATGATTGGTATATTTGTTTCACCTGTTAGCCCCTAGTAAAGTGCACTGAGTGTGCCAGGGCTGGTGATTCAAATGCTACTAGTGGGCTGCAGCACTGATTGTGCCACCCACAGGAGTAGCGCTAAAATGATGTCTTAGGCCTGCTTGCAATGCCTATGTGCAGTCCATGACTGCCATGTCGACCTGGCCAGTGCACCCACTGACCAGGCCTTATCCTTCCCTTTCTGTACATGTCAGGCATCCCTATGGTGGCCCTAGGTACCCCCCTGGGCTGGGTGCAGTGTATCTGAAAGGTAGGGCATGTACTGAGGTGTGTAACATGCCCTGGTAGTGAATTACAGCCATTTTCGTTTTTCACTGCTGAGAGGCTATCTTGCCCATAGGATAGAATGGGGAAGGCTGTTTACATGCCTATCTTCCCATAAGGGCAAGATAGAAAATCCAAGTTTGGTATCTTTGTGTTCAGAATTTAATTATACATCTTTTTAGCAAGATGGTTTTTAAATTCACTGTGTGAGAATAGCACTTTTTAGAAAAGTAGCTATTCTCCTGTTTAACCTTCCTGTGTGCCTGTGTGCTGGTTGGCTGACTGGTGTCATGTGATGGGCTAGGTGGCTCCAGGAGCCTGGATGAGTCAGCAGCAGGGTGAATAGGGAGATCTGCTTTAGATGGGTGGGAGGAGTAGTCCCTGGGTTTGAATAGGGCTGCCCCTGCCAGCACAATGCTGGCTCCACCCCCTGCTGGCCAGGCTGAGGACTCTGCCTCTGCTGGCACAAAGAAGGCTCCACCTCCTGATGAGCGTCTAACGACCCTGCCCCTCACTCTGAAAGGAACCAGGTGCTCCAGAGCAGAGCACACCCAGGAACCGGTTTGAGCAGGGGAATCCCCCCACTGGAACAAAGAGAGACAAAGACTTGGAGGGGTATAAGAAGAGGACCCCAGACACCTAAACTTTAGATCACTTTGAAACTAAGAAGAAACCTCTGCCAAGGAGAAAGCTGAAAAGAACTGAAGAGGAGAAGACTGCCTGCTTGCTGTTTTGCTTTGCTGCCAAGGAGAGGGGAGGGACTTTGCTGTGTCCCCTTCTTTTGATTCTGACCTCCAAGGGCCTGAGAAGAGCTGGCTCCCTGTTAAGAAGTCCCAGGAACAAAAGGACTTCACCACCAGCTCCCCTGGAACTCTGCTGAAGGAGTTCTGACCTGCCTTGGAGTGCTTGCCCAGTCTTGGGGCCTCAGGAGGTCGTTTTGCTGTGTTTGGGAGCTGGGAAGCAGAAGCGTGAAAAAGAGTAACTGGTACCCAACGCATCATCCGATTGCGTGTCGCAAGAACGAGAGTGCGAGGAAAATTTCATCACGGCGTCATCGCAGCATCCGGAGTCCCCGCATCGCCGAGTGCGTCGAGCATCGTTCCGGTGCGAGAAGATTCCTGCCGCTGCGAGGGTCGTCGCAGAACCAGTTTGCGGGCCGCACCACTGCCGGTGCGTGAAAGTATCCAGTCGCTGCGTGTGTCGGCGCAGAGTCCCGTCCCGTGACGCATCGAGGATTGCGGCGCCCGAAGTCAATGCTGCGCCGCGCACCGCGACGCATCGAGGGTTGCGGCGCCAGAAGTCAACGCCGGGCCGCGCATCGCGCCGCACCGAAGATCGTCGCATCGTACCTGTGCGTGAAGCTTCCCCCTAAGAAACCTACGCAACGAAAGCCAAAGTCATCGCATCCTCCCCCTACAGATCGGAGCCGGCGCATCCACCTCTGCTGCGTGAAGCAGGGCTGCTGCAAAGCCTCCCCAAGATCTCAGGAGTATTGCATCGCCTTTGCCATCTTCCTTGTTATAGCTTTTGGGAACCTTATCGCAACTACAGGTACTGTTGGGCACGAGAGTATCGCATTTTGTGCATTGAGAGTCGCATTGTGCAGGACACTGATTTTTACATCCTGGAGTACTTTCTGCAAACTCTTGAACTATCTTTAAAGTAATCTTTTTAATTGTATGTTGGCTTATCTGTAGTATTTGGTCTTGTGAAGTTTTTAGTAAAGATACCTTATTTTTCTAAAACTGGTGTGGAGTAAATCTGTGGTGTTTTCACTGTGTTACTGTGAGTGTTGGTACAAATACTTTACACATTGCCTTTGATAGCCTAGACTGCTCAGGCCAAGCTACCTAGAGGGTGAGCAGGGGTTATCTTAACAGTGTATCCCCCTTTCCCTGACTAGAAGCAAGGGTCCCTACTTGGACAGTGGTACCTACCCTGCCAACTAGAGACCCCCAGATCTAACACCAACTCTGCAGTTTTATCTCAGTACCGCAGTGCTGTGGTAAAGCTGCAAAATAACACAGGGCTGCTCTTATCATTGCAGTGGAACTGTGGTACCCCGGTACCATGAAAAAAAATTCTATTTAAATAGACACCAGGAAGTGTTCCTCTGGGTCTCCCACAAGGGCCAGTAAGTCACTGTACCCTGGCCGATCATATTGTGGGCCTTGAGCACATTATACAGTTTTACTCTGCGGAAGTTCTGGGGTAGTACAGCGTCATGATATATGTATACATTTTTAACCTTAAATTCTCTACTACTATTGAACTGATTTACAGAATATCACAATAAGCAAAGCATGCTTTCTGGGTAAAGATCTAGCTTTTATCAAATTTGGTGTAGTTCCATTCAGCAGTGTTTCCTATTAGAAATTGCACAAACAAATCTCATTTTGGGACCCTCCCCTTCTTTTCTTGACACCCATTAGACAAATCACCCCAAAACTTTCTGGTAATGAAAGCTCTTCCTATCTTCCTGCCCCATATTTTCAAACTATTAGAAAAATTAAACTCATAATTTGTGAACACCTGAAAAAGCAAATTTACACAAAGGTTTAAGTTTACCTTTGCGAATCACCATAGCTAGGCAGAGCTTGGGAAGATTAACTTATCTTATAGTAAACATCAATTCAGAGTTAAGATTCAATGTCGCTTTTGACATATCTGCACTCCTTTAAGCAGTTGAAACTCTGACTCAGCTTTTAATTTGAATCCTTGCTACGGTTGCCCCTGCTGAGCCAAGCTAATTACTCTGGGCCCATTTAATCTCCATACAAAATTTTGCTCATTGCTCCAGCAAAATATTCACACTAAAATCGGCAGGAATCTAGTGTTTTACTCAGAACTCAGGGTATTCATTCTTTGGCATAAATACAATAGCTTTAGAGAAATTAGGTGCCGGTTAAAAGTATAGCACTGTTAAAAACATTATTTTGCTAAATTCACTCATTTTGAAATGTGCTTATTCTGTCATTTATATTTAAAATTTTCAAGACATGATTGGCTGGTGGAGGGGATGAACAATGTTGAAGACCATCATCTTAAATATTAGGAATTTGGATGAAATTGTGAATGTCATGCTGGGGAAAAAATGCAAAGCAGAGTGGAAGCACTAGGTGAGGTGCCTGACTCAGGGAGCCTGTTAAGAGATGCTCAGAGACATTGACAAATGCAATTAAAAAAACTGAAAATAATTACAACTTTGCCATGGCAACTGCATGAAGATGTTTGTATTTGTGATCCTGTGGGTGCCATTTTGTATTCTAAAACAAACAATTTTTTCTCACATACCCAGTTTCTGAAATATAATACATTTCAGAATTTTAGATATTCTGTCATATTGGTTTTAGGTAGAGGGTGGTACAGTGAAATTGTTTGCAGTCAGACACACCGGGAAAGTGCTGTAAAAGTGAGTAGGGTTACCCTTGGGAACTTTTGGGTCATTGTTTAGGGAACAGCTAGAGGTTCCTCTACTCACAGGCCGGTGAGGGGCATACATGTGGCACCCACAGTACTCTCATCAGAACATTTTCTGGTCCTGTGGAAGAACAGAGGAGAACTAAACCTGCTTTCTGGGACCTGAGAAGAGCTCTGAATATTGTATCTGCTCTCCCTCTTGTACCCAGGACACACGGAGGTTGACTTCAAGTGTCACATGGTTGACCAACCATTCAAGATAAAGGAGTAAAGGGGCACAAAAAGCTACAAGAGGCCTTCTCTTCAACTGCCAATTTCCAACTGGACCTGTCCTGGACACTGCTGCTGATCTCTGCTGGTGTGAGTCTTGACCCCAAATGCTGTCCCCATGATCCTGGATCTTTGAATGGTATCAAAGTATTCTCCCCCCCATTAACATATCCTGAAACCTTGGTGTTAGACCTGTCAGTCTTAGGGTGGTCTTCCTCCAAATGTTTTGCCTGTTTACCTCCACTTTTTTGTGGTTCTTTTTGTTGGCCTTGGGCCTCTGAGCACATTTCCATTGCTGACCAGTGCTAAAGTGCATGCGCTTCTCCCCTAAACATGGTTACATTGGTTTATCCACAATTGGGATATTTAATTAATCTGTAAGTCCCTAGTAGAGTGAACTACCTGTAATAAAAGCTACTAGTTGGCACTGATTGTACCACCTGCCCCTTAAACATGTCTCAGGCCTTCCACTGTGTGTGCGGTTTTGCTACCTTATAGACTTGGTATTTAAAATCCCTTCCCAAGCCTTAAACTCCCCTTTTCTTACACACACGTCACCCTTAAGGTAGGCCCTAGGTAGCCCATAGGACGGGCAGGGTGCTGCTTAAGTGAAAGGTAGGACATGTACTTTTAAGTTTTGCATGTCCTGATAGTGAAAGATCCCCTAACTCATTTTTCACTACCGCAAGGCCTACCCCTCTCATAGGCAACCTTAGAAATTCCTTATTACAATTTTAAGCTGTAATTCCTGATTGAGAAGGAGTAGCTCTGTCATGTTGTATATTATTAGTATGGTAATGATAAATCCTTTTTACTGGAAAGTTGGATTTAACATTCCGATTTTAGAAATACCACTTTAGACATACAGTATTTCTGTGTGCCTGTGTCTCTAATGCATGTCTGGTATGGGTGACAGCTGGACTTTGCGTATTCCCTCTAGACAGCGACACCCAAAGGAAGGGTAGGTGTAACTGAGTGCCCCTCTGCATCCTAATGGCTCATTCTGGACAGGATGGGAGGGAGGAGCTGACACTAACACATGAATGGTAGTGCCCTGTCCCCAAATAAAGAGTTGATCACCCTGACCTCTTGAAAGTCACCTCTACTTAAAAGGCAGAACTGGGTATAAGTACTGGTCTCTTATCCAACCAAATAAGATACTTTTGGACCTGTAAAGGAATTCCGCTAAGAAGAAAGACTGCTGTACTGCTACAAATACTGTCACTCTGCTGGACTGCTGCTCTGGAAAAACTGCTTTTCTGCTGTGCTGCCCTGCTGCCTTCTACCCTCTGCCCCTGCGGAGGAAGAACTGGACTCTGCTTGAACCCAGAGTGAGAGTGATCTCCAAGGACTTTATGGCTTGCCCCCTGTTTTTAAAACTCATGGATATAAAAGTCTAACCACCTGCTCCTGCGGAAGTGGATCCAGGGGCTGTCTCCAGTCGAACAAACGCATCTCCTGCCTGCATGTAGCAGAGCCAATGCATTGTCGCTATTGTGGGAACAGACCCAGCACATCACACTCGGAGCCAGTGCATTGCCTTAAAGAACCCCCTAAGCATTGTCTATGGAACTAGCTTGGCTCGCACATCATCTTGGAATTAGGTGCATTGCCACCACTGCTAGAAGAAAATCGACGCATCACCTCACCTGCGGGATTGACACCACTGCATTGATCAGCTGCACCCACATCTCGCTGTTGCAACCAGGATCAAGGTACTAACCCTTTGACTTTGCCCCAGTCCAGTGCAACCAGCTAACTCCCATAGGTTCTTATTGCATCTAAGCACTATTTTTACATTTAAACGTTAAAAATGTATATCTCGACTTTTACTGGATTTATGCTGTTTTGTTTTTGTTTTATTCATAAAAATAACATCTAGTTTTCTAAACTGGTGTGGAGTATTTATATGCTGTTTTCACTGTCTTACTGTTCGAAGTGTTGCACAAATACTTTACATATTGCCTCTTAAGCTAAGGCTGAGTGCTCTGGGCCAAGCTATCAGAGAATGAACACAGGCTAATTTGTGGTCCGTATCGGAGTTACCCTGACTATTGTGGATCCTGCTTGGACAGGGAGCATTCCTCTGCCAACCAGAAACCACTTTCTAACACTGGCACTTAGAAACGTTTTGGCTTCAAAGACCTCCAGATCACCGGAACCGATCCATCAAGCCAATCCACCAAAGGTGATGTCGCTGGGCCAAATATTCAGGCTGCTCCTAGGAAGAGCTTATCTTCAGCAGCAAGTCTGATTCAGCTGGACCTCGGGGAGAAGGTATCCAGTCTTATGGAGCTGTCTGCAGATACAGTGTGCAGCCACGACCCATTGGAAGAGTCAGAGCTCCAAAAATGTGACTAAGTCTGAAGATAGAAATCTTCACTGGGTAAAGGTGCTAAAAGTATCCGGCCGGCAAGGAACCTTCTCTAGGTACGAAAACCAAACGTCTACTGCTTAGAGCTTTCTCCCAAAGTCATTAGCTTCACTGAGACCTCACCCAGCATCTATCAAACAATGTGGAGACATCTTTGGTCACAGCCTGCTGCCTTGCCCTGCTGAAGATTTTTTACTTCCATTTCAGAGACTAAGGGCCTGATTACAGGTTTGATGGTGCCGCAGGGGGGCACTATGCCAGCACCCCATTGCAGCGCTGCCGAACCTGTAGAGCAGACACCCTGCTGGATTCCGGGTTAAATCCTGTGTGGGAGGTCCTGCAGCAGCGGTCCCATGATGGTGCCTTTCAAAAGCTCATATGTGATCCTTTGAAAGGCAGTGCAGTGGGAGCGCCAAAGCACATTCCTGCATGGTATGGACTATAGAGTCCATGCTGTATACGAACAGGGGGTGCATACCTACAGGGGGGCAAATCATGTGCCACCCTACAAGCATTCCCAGGCCCAGAGGCAACAGGGGGCGCTGTAGGGCCCCCTTAGTTTCCTCACCACCACCCTTTTCATGGCAAGCTCACAGCCATAAAAAGGGTTGCAGTGAGGAAACTCGTAATATGCTTGGCGGTGCTGCAGCGGCAGCACTAGCATATTACAGCCTCACACCGTTGTGCCACCTACACAAGATCAGGAATCCCCGGTGGTTGCGGTAGTCATGTGGCGGTCCCACCACCATGTTTGTAATACAGCCACCATGGATTTCACAGTCTGATGGATCGCCAAACTTGTAATTAGGCCCTAAGTCTGAATGTAAAACTTTCTCTTGAGTTGAACATAGGCTTTCGTATCCAACTTGTGCTCCATTGCCGTCAGCCTTAACTTGCTCCTAGTTACAACTCATGTGCAATCATGACCACGGTTGCACTTAATGCTTTCTGGTGCTATTTTCACATTCAACTTTCAAAATTCATAACTTCGGTTTCTCTTATTTGAATTTTTGTCATTTTGGTGTCATTATATTTATTACAATTTATTCTGTTTTATTCAGATGGTTTGGGATTTTTCTTATGTTTTGTTTTAACTTTACTACTGCTTGATATCTGTATGATACTTTACACGTTGTGTATAAGAAAGCCTGTCTGCTTCTTGCCATAGCTTTGGAGGGAGGGGATGAATTCTGTTGAATTTAGTACCTATAAACATTCACCCTGACAAGTACTGTGGTTATTATTTGAGGTGGCTACCTACCCTACTCAAATAATATCTCAATTTCTTACACCTTAGAAATATGACACAAAGCAAGTCAGGCTTCAATAAAGCCAATGTGTAAAGTATTTAAGCAGTGCATAAACAGTAGAAAACATCATGTAAAGCAGGATGAGAATCCGCAAATAATTTTAGAAAATATTTTATGCGCTAGATAGGACCAATATGGCAAAAATGGAAAAATAGGAACCAGAGATATTTATTTATAAACAATTAAAATGAAAAAGCACCAGGAAAAATAAGGCACCCAATGTAAGTCAATGGTCAAGGTAAACCAAGGTTCAATTTGAGGTCAACTGCTATGGAACCCCCGTCACACACACCAAGGGGATTAGTCTTCTTGAAAGTCTGGAGGACAAAACTCTGAAAAAGCTTCAAAGTCCCATTTCAAAAATTGATTTTCCTATGTCCCAACACAGAATGGGACGTTATCACTTTTCAAGCTGAAGAATCCTCTATGTGCGGCATGCAGCTGAAACTGTAGCTGCCACTTGGAACTCAGGCCCAGATATCGGAAGCAGGCCCCCAGAGACTCTCTAGGTGTCTGGCAGAGGACATTAGCAAAGCACAAATCCAGTCTAGGTGCCATTGGCCCACTAGAAGCCTTCACTGGAATGTCGTCTACAACATTTTTACATTCCCGAACCCACCCAGGGAAAAAGTCTTATGAGATCTTTCTGTCCTTGAATTGCAAGTGGAAGGGGTACCCTCCGCCTCAGGTCCTTCTCACAGGTCACCAATTCCAAGTGTTCTCTGGAAGGCTGGGTGATGGTCCAACTTCTAGGGTTCATCAGCCTTGCGTGTGAGGGCAACCTAAGACAATCCTAGTTCATTGCTTACCAATGGAGTAAATGTTGCTGCTAGTCAGGATGTTGCAGCAAATGTTTGAGGCCACACACACGTACATGTCTCATTCGCATTGGAAACATCCGTCACATAAAGAAAAAACAGATGAACAAAATTACACTATATTTGGAAGAAAGTTAGTACTTTAGTCCAGAAGTGGGCTTTTTGTAATTTGGTGTAAATTTGAGTGGTATCTGTAAATTGCATGCGATTTGTCATCATCATCATAAGCTTTTATTCGATATGCAAGATATCTTATAAGCACATTTGTGATACTTATTCTTCAATATTTATTTATGATATGAATTGTTTTCCTTATCCATAAACTCATCCCTTGTCCTTCTTTCTTTAATGTGTGTGCGCAAGCCCTATGTGCTGACTTTTATGAACTTTCCATGACAGTTTGTCCAGCTAGTTTCTGGCACGCCTAAAAAAAAAATCACATAATTATGTTTCTCCACCTCATCACTATAACAAGAATTGACAGTTGAAATCCAGCGTTGGACAGGATCTGTTACTCACATTTCCCTTACTTGAGCATGTGCCGTATCATTTGCGTAGTCAACCTTCCCAGTCCTTGACTTCAGTCTCTGAAGGTGGCTGTGGTATATATTGTAGCATCCTCCCCAGCCCAGGAGCAGGTAACAGACCACGCCACACACCGAGCTCTGGTTTGCACATCTTTATTTTTCAGCATGCAACTGTTAACTGAACACACTGCTTCAAAAACTTTATTAACCACACCCAGTCACCCAATCACATTCATCAGGTTAAGTAATACTTGTAAATAGTCTGCTGATGGTCATTAGAGACAGGACATAACATCTCCTGCTCTATTAAATAAAAATTACTAACAAATGTATATACATCTACACATTAGAACTCCCCGATGAGTTGTTGAGGTGCTTGCACCAGACATCCTGATCTAATTGTACGAGACAGAGAAGGGGTGCCTTCATCTGGCATCTTGGTAGAAGAGACCGATGCTTCACTTGGGCATTTAGGTGGACTTGCCTCACTCCTCCACTCCAGGGCTGGAGCTGATGCACATCAAGATAAAGGTTTAAAGTGTGATGAGTCTCTGGTTATGGATTTTTCTAGGTCATTGGGCAGCTCGCATATGTCCTTTGCTCGCCACAACTCTTAGCAGTACAGTATCAAACGGAGCATCACTCTTGCGCATACCCTTTTTTCTTGACCTGAACTTGGTCTCATTTCTCAAAAGACTGTTTCTCGAGTGCATCAGCCCTTATTGTTGTAAGCCTTCATTTTGCAATTGCAAGAGGTGTCAGTGACACTAATCTCAATAGGATCTATCGACCAACTGGTGGTCCATTGTGGTATCTTCATTACAAGAGCTCTCCCAAACAGCAAGGTGACAGATCTTTTTCCTGTCATGGAACGACGAGTGGAATGGTAGGTTGAGGCCTTCCAGTGTGGCACACTGAACCACTCTCTTTAAAAGTACTGATAAATATTTCAACAACTCCATTCGCCTGTGGCCAGAGAGGTGTACTTTTTTGATGTTTGATGTTCAAGCGATTCAGAAAGTCTTTGAGCACTCTACTAATGAAGGGTGGACTGTTGTCGGATTTGAGAACAGAGAGAACATCCCACGTTGTGAAAAGGTCATCCAACCTTTCGATGACTCTGTCACGTGTGGTTGATAAGTAAAAATATTCCACTAAATTAAAATCTTCAGCAGGTGCTGAGTCATTTTGGGAGATAGACTCTTGCATAGATGACAAGCTTTAAGCTGTCTTTCAACTCGTTCATCAAGACGCGGAAACCACACTCGATCTTTGAGGGCTCTTTTAGTTGCGCCAATGCCACATGTGCCAGTTAAATAATTTGTGGCCTCAGGCTTTTAGGGATAACTATTCCTGCCCCTATTAGAATGACGTCATCATGTGTAACAGAAAGTTCTTCCAGAATATTCTTGAACTTCTGGTACTCAACTTCATCTGTAGGAGGTTGAGTATGTTTCCTCCATGATTTCCTTGAGCTTAAGCATGTCTTTGTCAGTATGAGTAGCTGTCAGAATCTGTTCAATAAAAAGAACTGTAGGCGCACTTGACTTTACTATGAAATTAATGTAGGCCTCAGCCGCTAGGGACATTGTACTATGATGCTGTAGAGACACTCATTAAAAGTAGTCCGCAGGGTTTTGATTCCTCCTTGGTTTGTGCACGATAGTGTAATCATACTCCTACAGATGCAACCCCCACCTCTCAATGCAAGGGTGCATCTGGACTTTCGGATTTCCAAAGAGGATGAGCAGCACCTGATGATCTGTGACAAGGGTGAAAGGTTTTCTGTAGAGAAACACATTGAAGTGTTCACACGCCCATACCACAGTTAAGCTTTATTTCTCAGGTTGAGAATCAGCATGTTCGGTCTGATATAGTCTCATGCTAGCATAGGCCACAATGTGTCTCTGAGCATAGGGCAGTCCATTGTGTTAGCAAGGATCACAGACCAACCCGACCGGGCTTGCATCTCCCTCAATCTCTGTATGCAATTTTGGATTAAAGTAAGCCATTTCAGTTGCATTTTCAATTGCATGTTTTATTTCTTGAATCTTAGGTCACATTGAGATGACCATTCAAATGGAACATAGTACTTTTTTAGTACTCTTATAGAGACACTCACAGTGGCAAAATCACGAATGTATCTAGAGTAGTACCTGGTCATGGAAGGATCGCAGCATGGTCACATCTTCTGGAGGGCAAGTAGATGACAATGCGTATGTGCTTTGTCATGTTTCTTTCGTTCAGCCCCAAACACCAGTATATCATCACTGAAAGGAAAAGCATGTGTGACAGACTGAATTATTTGACAAATGACATTTTGAAAGATTTCAGCAGCTGTCTACACACCAAAACTGAGTCTTTCTTATCTGAACAAACCAACATTAGTTGAAAAACTCATGTAGTAATGTACCTACAGTTCTCTTCCAGTTCACGTTTATAGAAGATTTTATTTAAATCAAGGCATGAGAAAACTTTGGTGCCATCCAGCTGCGTGATCATGTCTGTAATGTGTGGACCTGGATGTCTTTCTTTTTTGATTGCTTTTTTGGCCTGTTGCATATCAACACAAACCTGCACTGAACCTCCACTCTTCTTTTTTGGCACCACCACAAAATTGGTGAAACCCAGTGTTGGGCCAGTAGAGTGCTTGAACACCATTAATATCTTCATTAATGTGAAGCTTTACCTTCATTGTCTTAAGTTTCCCAAGTCCATGAAACAATGTTGGGAAATGATTCACTATTTCAGAATGCGCATTCAAGTTGTAGTTAATAGAGCAGTCCCATGCTAGAGGGAGTATCAAAACTTAAAAAGCATGCACTCTATGAAGTTCCTGGGAGGACATGATTTGGCAATTGCACTGTTGTTTTCTTGTGACGTAAAGTCACCACAAAGAATTCTTTGCTTTGCAAGGGTGTAGAAGCTGCCCAGGTGTGCAACTTTGCTCTCGATGATGGGAGACGTGGTATCGGGGACAACTCATTGTACCTTTCTGCCAGCATGATGTTTAGTGATGCAGCACAGTCTATATTAAAAAGTGTAGGGCAACCATTCACCTTGAGTGGGATTTTAGGACAGTGTCCGAATTCTTGCTTCATTTGGCGATTGTTTTCAGATTTGTGTTTCTCGCCACAAGCGGCTAATCCTACATGCGCATGTCAGTTTGTGACTGACATCACCATTGCACATCCATCTTTGTCACTTTCACTCAATGATGACATCAATGAATCATTGGAAAAGAAACCTGTTAACAATTGACTTCATTTTGTTTCCACTTGCCTTAGTCGATGTTGCCATTTGGCCTTCGGAGTGGCCAAAGTGCTTCTGGAACTTTCTGGAGTCCATCTTCTTGTCTCTTCGTGATGCACTTAGTTTCTCTTTCACTTTGCAAACTTTAGCTTATGAAATGGTTTTCCTGCCTGCAACCGTTGCATATTTATCCGATGGTAGGACATTTACCTTTATGTAGGAAGGAGAATCCACAATGGAAACATAATTTAATTTTCTTTGGAGACATCACTTTGTTGTCTTCTGCCTTGTGTTTCTGCTTACTTTCCATGCTCAAAGCTGATTCATTTTGGGTTGTTCCAACTTCCATATCAACAGCTTGTTGATCGGCATGTTCCTCCGCTCTTGCAGCCATTTTCTCCAAGTTGAGTGTTTCTCTCAGCATGTTTAGGGGGAATGAATCAAAGAGGCAACCATTGATAACTCTAATATGCATGACTTCTTTATCATTGAATTCATTCAACTTACAGTGCTTTATAAGCATATCAAGTCTCTCAAATAATGTATCCACTGTCTTACCAGGTTGCTGTCTTGCCTGAGTGAAAGTGTACCATACATAGTAGACATTCGGTGTTGAATTGAACTTTGCCTCCAATTTCTTCTTGATTTGACAGTATGATACTTCATCAGTTTGTGATATCATCTTTATCACTCCCTTTACTCCTTCACCTGCAATGTTCTTTAAGTATTTGATGGTCTTTTTGTCATCTACCTCTTCTATGCCATCTATGAAGTCATCAAACATTTTGATCCAGACAGTCCATCTGGCGCTAATATTCTTTTTTGTGGTGTGGCAAATAGAGGCGATGGTTTCAGGAACACAGCGGCATTGTATTTTGTGCTCTTTCCTACTGACATCAAGAGTAATTTATGTTAGGAAGTGTTTGATCTTCAGCGTTAACTGGCCCGGTGCTATCTCTGCAAGCATCTGCCTGCACACTGGTACTTGGGTCATCGCACCAGAGCTGAGGGTGCCATCCTCGTTCGTCACGGTAAGTAATGATTTTGCTTCTTGTAAATGCTCTTCTCTGCTCCTGCTTGTCACTGCCTTTAGCATTTTCTTCGTACCTCGTTGTCACTGTCTTTCGCATTTCTGCATTGTATTGGTGCTGGCTCTGTGTTATGCTGTGCTGCAGTATCTCTTCTTTCAGCCTTACCAGTAGACTTTTGGCAGGCTTCACCTTCTTTGAGCGCGTCTCAAAAGCTGGAGTTGCGGTTTGACTCCACATACGACAATTGTAGACTGCTTCTTGAGGTGCACATGGCATGAATGAACCGTTTGCTGAACTACGGCAAACTCTCCGAGTGAGCCGTCTTGAATCTTTGGGGGCATGTATCCCCTATCTCCTCACCAGTTGTAGCATCCTCCCCATACTGGGAGCAGGAAACAGACCGAGTTCTGGTTTACACATTTTTAATCCTCAGCATGCAACCGTTAACGGAATGCACTGCGTCACAAACTTTATTAACCACATCAGTCACACCCACCAAATGATGTAATACTTGTAAGGAGTTTGTCGAGGGCCCCGAGAGGCCTCATACGCATACCCATAAACACAGGACACCACATCTAGAAAGCTCAAAACCATCTACTTTGAGGGCCTTTCACTGATATATTGTAAGAATATTTGTGAGTAATTAATCAGAGTGGTAGTCATTACTTTCTTGGGCTAGACTGTTCCCATGAGGCACAGGGTCAAGACTGATTTGCATATGGCTGGGTCCAAACTGGGGTGGCATGGTGAGCAAAAGAACGATGTATTTAACCCAGATCTTTTGACTGGGGGAGAATGTTTGCATTGTCAGCATTCCGTCCATCATTTGTTTGCTATAACACTTTTCTTTTCAATTAAACCTTCTCAATGAAGGCAAGCCAACTGTTAGTATCAATGATTCTTTAACTTAGTTTACGTCTGCCTCTCTACATTGAAAGAATTACGTTTTTGCAGTTAAAAAAACTTAATATAGGCTGCGAATGAGAGAATAGGCGGTAGAGAGCAAGCTGATGAAGACGTGTTTATAAAACCTTAGAGCGAGAGTAAATTGATGAGTGCAGTCTACCCCTAACTTCTCTTAACTAATTTGCACATGCAACGTATGCAACCTCCTACTGCTAGGAGAGTTGCTACCACAGTAAGGATCACCCGTTATAACCCCCTAGAAAGTACACCAATGATGTTTGAAGATTAATTGTTGTTGACTATAAAAGAATTGTTGATTAGTTTGAGATGAAATGCTTAGGCCTCGCAGACCTTGGTTGCAGGACACATGAATCAAACACAGACAGTGGTTTATTGCAGGTGAAGACCCAGTGCAGTCTTATGCCAGTTTATTTACATTCTCGGACTGCGCCTGGCCGGGGGAGTGTTACAGGTTGCAACAAAGTACTATAGAGGCCGGGTGGCTGTCTACTCTACGGTAGCTTTATGACAGTACTTTCCACCCTTCCTATTTACTGAAGCTTTGTGTAACATGAAGTGAGCTCATCATTGCCCACCTTTGTTGAACTCCTTCATTCCACTCACTGACAGAAAGACCACAGCCATGGGAACCTCACAGTTTGAGATATATCACCAAGGAGTCGGATGACTTCAGGAAATCAGTGGATGACAGGGCGGTTAGTACAGAGGAGCATGGCTACCTCCCCATAACACCTGAAGTATGGCCCAACTCCAGAGTAGATCTATTTTTAATGGCAATGAGGAGGTACATACATATATTTATATTTATCAGTCAAAATATGTATTGTTACATTTTTTCTGCCTTATCTTTTCACTTGCTTTTAATCAGTGCAGATTCACAAACCATGTATTATATGTGTTCAGTTACTGATATTTCACAGTACATTGCCACTCTCTTATTTATATTTCTTAAATGATGTAAGCAGAAGCTTTATATGGAGACTTTCCCTGTGGTCAAAACCAACTGAAAAAGAAACAATTAATGCAGTTCCGCTCTTTGATCTGACAGTAATGATCTATTTACATACAAAAACCTCCATTGCCAATGGATGTTTAAATATTTGCTGAAAGCTGGAATTGTATGTTAAGGCGCTAGTCAAACAACATCTGGCACAACGAACATTTAATTTACGGCTCTAATAACATTTAAGGGCAGACTTTTGTTTGGTAATTAGAAGAGCTTTGTTAGTGATATAATTTATATTTATAATTTTATATTATTTTTGCGTCCACCAACCATCACTTTCATTGTTTCCGGGTTCAATTTTGTCGAGTTGTCGAGTGTCTAAGAAACGCAAGTTAATAGTTTTAATAGGTAGGCTACGGCCCCTAGAATTTCAAAAACTGAATATATTTAACAATCTATTCAAGAGTGGAAGAGTGGATGGAAACTCATGCATTTGTACACTTCATGATCATTTGCAAATGAAATGTCAAATAGACAATGCAATTGCAAATTTTGAGTGTGTCATTTTTAACCAACTTGGCACATACATTTATTTTAAATATAATTCCATATATGTGAGTTCATGTTTTTGTAGTGCATTCAGCTTCCTATTGCAAGAGTTGTGTGTTGAAGAAGGGCACATCTTGATACAAATTTCGGGGAGCTAACAGGTCAACCAATGTAGGAGGAGCTAGCTCTTTAAACAATGGACTGTACCTATCCTTACAAACAATAAAAGAAACTAGAGCGATACATTGTCCAGTTTAAATATATAGGACAAACCTGATACGATTATAACAATTACGTTTTAGTGGGTTTGACAATATTTTTAGACTACTAACAGTGATCTTTAAAAAGGGGAACAAGTGACTGGACAACTAAAAATCAGTTTCTACAGATTTCAATACAAAGCACTTTAGAGTCAGTTTTCACAAAGATATTTGAAGACCACGCGCTTTTTGTAAAATCTTCAAGAAATTTTTCTGTGAAATAACAATGAGATTATGAAATATTTTTAACTCCAGCTACAGAAAGATGTCCTTGTCTAACCACTAACCAAAGGTTTGAGCCTGCTAATCAGGACGTTGCATCAAATGCTTGAGGCCACACACATGTACAGGTCGCAAAAGATTGAGCTTAGTGGGTTAACACACCTAATTTCAGGATGTATGACTGGAAAATCCCAAATTTGAACCCTAGTGATTCTTTGGTTCCTACTGAGATTAAATAGATGACTGCTGCTCAGTTACCAGTTTTACTGCCTGTAAAGAATCTGCACTATTCGAAATAAAAAATTAGAGTTGTTGTTTGCACCCCACATTGATCGATTTACATATGAGATGACTGAGCCATATCCATGCATGAAGCCCCAGTCCTTAAGACTGACTTGAAATAACTTTGCAGCAAGTGGCATTCCTTCAAGCTCCAGAACACATAGAATATGAGGCCAGTGAGCCATGTCCTGCAATGAAGTCACTCCTACACAAACAGAAATAGTGCCTCTCCATAGCATACGTTACAATAATAGCAGACACACTTTCAATTTAGTTCTGAAGCTTATAGGACCTAGAGTGCCAAATTCACTAAAATATCAATGGTGTTTTTTAATCTTCAGGGGCAATGTGAACTATAAACAGCAATACTTGTTACAAATTTCACTAAAATTCCTTTGAGAAGAATTACCATATTCTCTGTAATAGTTGTTACTAAATGTCTATACTAATTATAGCAATTTGTCTGGCCTGGGTAGAGAAAGAGATAACTTTGAATGGGGCACATCAGAGATACCAGGTAGAAAACATGACTGACAGTTTGTCATTTTAACACTAACACAAGTAGTGCAAAGTGTTTTCATAGTACAATGATTTTGTGTTGGTAACCTATTATACACAATATTAGATCTATTCTGCTTTTGAAAAACCATCTTTAGTTTGACAGTAAAATAAGGTTTCACAAACATTGTTCTGCCACACTAGACAGGTTTAAAGAGGCAGGACACAGTAATGAAATGCTTACATGAAGGGAGTGTGAGTGTATTGCCTTTGTACACTAGCCAGGAGAAAACTCATACAAGGCACATGTTAAACAAATTTTACATTGTTTTTTTACAATGCACTTCAAGAAACTGATCATAGATGTGTTTGCTTTAGATTGCGAGGTATGCTTCTGGTAAAAAAGAAATTATATGTTATGCCTTCACATAGCTAAGCTAACTCTCGGTCTACTCATAAGTCAGGCATCAAACACCTGAGCAATCCCTGGGTTGACAATTTCTTATCACCAAAGAACAAGAGAAGCAGCTCATCATTTCTGCTCAGTTTCTTCTAAAATTGCCACAGGCCCTGTATTTAGTGCTAAACATACTGATAATCTACACATTCAGGTAATGAGTTGTTAGTTATAAAGTGCAACAAATGCTTTAGAGATCTCAAAACTGAACTGTTTAGCATCATTAAAATAGATATGAAGATATTCAGTAAAATAGATGACTTTTAACAGCCTTCCAAAATATAGGGACCTATTCAATAGTGGCATTTTGTAGCATGTTTAATAGTACTACAATAGTACTACTAAAGTATGCCATTCACGAAGCTACACGTGTAAATCTCCATCTCAACCTCTCCTGTTGTTTCTATGGGGAGATCCTAACACATGTAAGTTTAATACTTAGTTGTAAAGGTGGGAGGAGCCGGGGGAGTGTCTGGAAAAAAGTGCATACTTACTACTAAACATGATGGGTTTAGTGAGAAGTAAGGACTGGTTTAAGGAGGGCTAGGGAAGGTTCATGGAGGAAGATGCACCCATCTATAAAAGAGTAAGTGCATTGCTATTTACAAACTGTACTCCTAAAGTTACTGCGGATGAAAAGGAACTCAATACATGTTTGAGCATGTTTTTTTGTTCTACATTGAATATAACTATATAAAAATTATTATACCTCAATATCTAATGTAAAGACATTTGTACTCATTTATTGAAATATATTAATTTTATAAATTTATTTTAAATGTAGCACAAAATAAACAAAATGCTATAGCGCAATAAACTTGATTTTGAATTACATATTTGATTCATTTCAATATATTTAAATAAAATGAATTTTTCTGTAGTTTAAATCAAAAATAATTTGCAACCACAAGTAAAACAATTATTATGCATTAATGATTATTAAGAGTGATATGTAAAATTAATTAAAAGTGATGTGTAAATGTATTTAAAAATAATTATATTTTAATTTAAATTAAATGTTAGATTACTTTATACATTTAAAAAGGTTATTAAATATTTTTATATTAATTAAAATGTACAGATGTTTAGATTTGTTTAACATTAGATGACATTTATTTATATTTTTAACTATATTAAATAATGGTGTTAATGTAACATAATTTCCTATGAGGTTTTAGTTTCATCCCTACCTCCATTATTTTCTGTGAGAGAGCCTTGCAGTACAACTGGTTGGCCATGAGTCGTGCCAGACTTTCCTCTGGTTTTTGGCAGTAGTACCTTGCACTTGTAAATTTGGCCCCAACCCTTTTTCAAAGGAGTGAAGACATGTAAGTCGGCACTTTTTTTTAACAACAGATTTTATGTAAATTTCAGAGTACCAGAAGGGCGGAGCAGAACAAGAAAAGTACAAAGGAAGTGCATAAAATAATGTCTCTGGGTACAGTGTAACCCCCCCCCAATAGTCTGCAGAACATCGGACCGTGGAAAACATGAAACCCCGCACCCCCCTAATGCGCAGCGTACATACTTAGGAAACATTGCATGTAGAAGCCAAGGAAATTCCCAGCCACGTATCATTGACATCAATACACTAGACAGGTAAGTTATTCACCACCAATTGTTCAATGGGATCACAAGCGGCGGACTGCGACATTGGAGGCAAATCTATACCTCTGTATGCGGCCCACCGAGACCAAATCTTTCCATGCTTCTGAGGACAAGCCCTCACCTGAAACACTACAATCTCCGCAGACATGCACCTGTCCAGTGCCCTTTTTCAGTTAGTTACCCTGGATGAGGACACATCCTTCCAATGCTGCGCTATGTCGCGCTTAGCTAAGGTGAGGCCCATCAGTAGGAGGCCCTCCAGTGGGTGGAACTCTGGTAAAGACTCTAACTGTCAAATCAAGGAGGTCAAGGCATGACGGAGGTGCAGATAGTGATGGAACTGCGATTTGTGGGGGTCAAAATCAGACTACAGCCTTTGAAAGGATTTAAGAGTGGTCCCCTGCATAATGTCCCCAAGCGTAGATATACCGATGAGGTCCCACCTACGGAATTCTGCGAGCGCCGAAACCGGCCGTAAATGAGTACGCCGCCAGAGGGGAGTGGCGCCGGTCAGCTTACCCCACCAGCCCGTGGACCGAACCACCTGCTTCATGTCTGGATGATTATCTGACAAGCCGGAGGGAGCGCATCCAGTGAAGTGCTGCTATATAAAAAAATGGAGCAAAGGTGTACCTGCCATGACAATCCGTTCCATGACGTAGGCCCGGTCCGTCTGCTCCAAAGCCCAGGCCTGGCTCCTCTGTTCGCCGTGAATAAGAAACAGCGTAGATTTTGATGGATTGGCGAAGAGACCGGAGGTCTCCCCAAAGATAAGGAGAATTTGGAGGACACGGGGCCCCGAGGCCCATGGGTCTGACATGAAGAATAGGACGTCATCTGCGTAAAGCACAATTCTGTCAGAATGCTCCTGTGACCAGTCTAGTCCCATAATTAGGGGGTCTCAGCGCACCCATGCATCCAGAGTGTCTATTGCCAAGGCGAATAGAAGCGGAAATAAGGGGCACCCCTGGTGCGTACCCCTACGGATGGGAAAGTGGGCCAAGCATCATCCGGTCGCACGAACCGAGGCCGGTGAGGTCTGTGTACAGCAGCTTCACATACGCTATGAACCGCGGACCCAGGTTAATGGCCTCCAGGAGTTTAAATAGGTGAGTCCAGCTCAGCGAGTCAAACGCCTTGTCAATATCAGCCAGTAGAACTGCTGGGGGACGACCCATGCTAGAGGCCCCCGTGATAGCATTGTGGGCTTGCCAGATATTGTGTCTGGTGGAGCGCTTGGCATAAAGCCTGACTGATCTGGGTGTACAAAGTCTTGAATAGGTACAAAGGCGGTCAGCCAGAACTTTCCCCAGAAGTTTGGGTTCAAAATTCAACAGTGAAATGGGACCATAGGAGCCTGGGTCCTTTAGAGGGCGACCCGGTTTAAGGAAAACAACAATTTAAGCATGCCGCCAGTCAAATGGCAGAATGCGCTGTGCCAGGGCTTTGTGCAGTGCCCCAAGTAAGTGGGAACCCAGGGTCGCCATGTGTGGGTGCAGAAAGTCACAGGGGAACCCATTCGGACCCGGAGCCCGGCCCGGGTGAATATTAGCCAATGCCGCCTGCAGGTCGTCCGTCGTGACAGGGCCATCCAGCAAATCACGCGCTTCATCAGACAACCGGCGAGGGGGTATGTCAGAGAAGAATTTGTTTATAAGAGGATCAGCTATCACCTCTCGCTCCTCGTACAGAGCGGCGTAGAAGAAAGCAAAGGCTTGGACTACGGCCTAGGGGGAGATACACATGGTGCCGTTCGGGGCCTTCAGGAGGGGAACCTGCGCCAGGGTTGACCGGACCTGGTACGGCCCGTGGAGCATTTGACTGGACTTGTCGCCCCTTGATAAATTATGTGCTGGGTCGCCAGCCATGCCTCTTTAGCGCTGTCAGTATGGAGCTGGTGGAGCTGCTGTTGAACAAGTAAGAGATTCCGGTGAGAACTGGGGTCAGAGCCCTCCAGCATTTGGGATTGCAGTCGGCCCTGGCAGTCCTCCAGTTCCCTCACCTGAGCTAAGCGCCGTCATCTTTCCACTGTACAGAAACGAATGTCCGCCCCCAATTGTTGGTTAAAGAGCCTCCCATATGGTGATACAGGACGGAGAGGTGCCCACGTTGAATCCAAGGTAATCGGCAATAGCACGATGCAGGGTCTCCTGTTAATTGGCATCCCGGAGAAGCCATGGGGATATACGCCACCTGTACGGGGTCCGGTGGGTTTGCAGGCACAATTTGAGTTGGACAGGCGAGTGATCGGAGAGGCGTCTTGGCAGAATGGAGGTGTGTGCAACTCTGTGTATATAGCTGAGTGGAAGGAAAATATAATCGATACGTGAGAGTGTATGGTGGACTGCCGATGCATAGGGGAACCCTGACTTGGTTGGGTGAAATGCACGCCAAGAATCAGACCAACCCAGTGTATGTGCGAGTATGTTCAGTTTGGAAACAGGGGGGATCTATTGAGCGGTACCACACGCCATCTTTCATGCGGTGCCATCGTGTCATTCCAGTCTCCACCCAGTTTTGTCAGGCCGCCAGAAAGGTCCCCCCAGAGCTGTGTGATTTTGTCTATGAATGTTTGGCCCAGTGGGGGAGGGGGATTAACACTCCCAAGTGTTATCTGTTCACCGGCCACTAAGCCTGACACTACGGTGAAGCGCCTGCCCGGGTCTAGCCAGTGGTGTGTAATGTGGATTGGTACTTGGTGGTGGATATGAATTGCCGTGCCCCGTGCTCCCCTCGTGAAGCCTGAGTGAAAGACGGTGGCGAACCCAAACCTAGTAAGACACCGGGTTTTATTACCGAGAGGATGAGTCTGCTGCAGCAATAGGATATCGGCGGAATAACGCTTCACTAAGCGCAGTACCGCTCCCCGTTTGATCTTCAATAGTCCCCATACATTCCAGGAAATAATATCAAGTTCTCCCAGTTGAGAGTTACGTATATTGTGTTGCATCCCCCCACATCAAAGTGTATGTTGGTTAGTGAAGATGCTGTGTCATAGTGTGTGTTTGGTGCCCAGAACATAAAACCAACAACATAAAACCCAACAACCCCCAACCCCCCACCCCCATACTTCCAATAACAAGGAGTACCTGTGGTGCTGGAATCGTGTCTCAGGCCCCAAACATGAAGACCCAAGCAATTCCCCCAATAGAGCCCACCCAACCCAACATTATCCAACATTACCCAAAGTGTCAAAGGGCATGGACTATCCAACATCGCCTAGAGCCGATGCACATGACCCCAGAGCATTAAGTTCCAACACACTCCAAACAGGACGAACGGCCAAAGCATTAAACCTAGAACCTGGTGAGAACTGCTTCACTCAGCGGTTTCAGAGTCCCATGGGCTCGCCAGTTAGATTGAGATCTGTGCCGCCGGTTTGATGCGTCTCCTATGGCACCCCTGTGAGGATCAGAGTCCAGCGGCGGCGGTGTGTGTGGTTTGAGGCTTCACCTCTCGTCTGTTCAGGCAAATACCTCCTCCGGAGAGTCAAAGAAGTAGGTCTTGGCCTTTTTTTTTGATAAGCAAATTTTTATTTTTGCAAAAGAACCCACATAAATGTACATACAACCGTCCAAATGAACTGGCATCAAAATGACATCTCCTGGGTTCATAAACACTCAATAGCAAGACCTCCCACCCCCTCCCCGACCCCCTCACTCCCTCCAACACCCCTAGATTATACCCCCTAGCCATTTCCCCCATATTCTGCTAAACTTTTTGGGGCAACCCCGGGCCGAATACATCATGCGCTCCTGCGTCGCGCACCAGTCCAACCCCCGTCTCCATGTAGCGCATTTGGGTGGATCAGCCCGCTTCCAGGCGGCCGCGATGTCCCTCTTTGCCACCACCAGAGCAGTAGTTAGGAAGAATTTCTCATTACGGGTACCGTCCAGACCGTCCGTTATCCCCAGCAGGGCCACTTTGGGATCATGGGGGACCTCCCACCCCAATATCTCAGTTAGTTCAGTCTCAATCGCGCCCCAGTAGGCTCCCAAACGTGGGCAGGCCCACACCATGTGGAAGAAGTCCGCCGGGTCCGCCCTACAGCGCGCACATGAGGCATCTGGAGAAAGACCCGCACGGTAGAGGCGTTCCGGGGTCAGATAGGCGGTATGTAGGTAATAAAGCTGGATGAACCGCAACCTGGCTGATGAGGTAATCGTCCTGGGTGCCATAAGGGCGTCCCTCCAATCAGCATCGTCCAATGGTCCCACCCAGGCCTCCCAGCGCAGCTTCATGTCGTCCCAGTCCGTCGGGGTGTTATTGACCAGGATCTGGTAAATACGGGAAATTCCCCCCTTCCCCAGAAACCCCAACATCACCTGAGCTTCGGGTGGGCTATGATCAGGGATCCTTGAATCCAGAGGGACATGAGATTGAATCGCGTGATGCAGCTGGAGATATTTATAAAACTGCGAGGGGCACAACGAGAACCGATCCCGGAGCTCCTGGAAGGAGCACATGCGACTCCCCCGCCACACATCGCCTAAACAGGAAATCCCAAGGAGATCCCAGGCTCGAAACCCTCCCAACCCCATGACCTCCCACAGCCAAGTGCCATGCCAGAGCGGTGTAACACGAGTAAGTTTCCCCGACCATCGGGTATGCCGGAGAGCGGCACGCCATACCAAGAAAGGGGCCCGTACAACGTCCGGGAGCGCCCGAGGAACCGTCGCCCCGCAGAGCATATTTTGAATGGAGGGGAACCCCAGCAGCTGTACCTCCAGCCTGTAGGCCGGGTCGTCCCACCCGCCCGAAAACCAATCGTGGACCACCAGGAGCTGAGTTGCAAGATAGCACAGATAAAGGTTGGTCATGCTCCGACCTCCGTCATATGATGGAATCCGGCACCGACTCAAGGCCAGACGGGCTCTACCGCCTCCCCAGAGAAACGTGGTCGCCATTTTATCCAAGTCCCGGAACCAAGAACGAGAAAAAGAGCAGGGCGTGTTCTGCAGCATGTACAGGAACTTGGGAAGGATCATCGTCTTGTAGATTGCAATCCTCCCCAGCGGGTTCAAGGTGAGCGATTGCCACCTTGCCAGGTCTGATCTGGCTTTATTGACCACAGGGGCCACATTGAGGGCCCAGCAGAGCTCCGGTAGAAGGGTGACCCAGATCCCCAGATACTTAAAAGAAAGTCTCCGGAGGGGAATATCGGACTGCCAGTCGAAACAATCTCTAGCCGGATGCAGCGGAACCAAGACCGATTTCCTGGGGTTGAGAAGGAGACCCGATGCCTGACCGAACCGGCGAAGAATCTGACGAACAAGAGGACTGGAGATAGCTGGGTCTGAGAGGTAAAAGAGGACATAGTCCGCATACAGAGCTATTTTATAAGGAGCATGCCCGGCCATTCCCACCCACGAAGAGCAGGATCCGACCGGATCAGAACCAAGGCGAAGAGGAGGGGCGAGAGCGGGCAACCCTGACGCGTCCCCCACCCGATGAGAAACAGGCAGGATTGAGCCCCATTCACCAACACTCTGGCCAGTGGAGCCGCATACAAGACCCGGACCATGGCGCAAAATTGAGGACCGAACCCCATCCTCTCCAGTACCTCTTCAAGGTAGACCCACCCCACCAAGTCGAAGGCCTTCTCAAAGTCGACTAGCAACAGGGCCAGGTAAGGAGAGAGACGCCCCCGGTGAGCCATGGCGAGATGCAGGTGCCGCAGGCAGTGCCGAGTTCCTCGGTTCGGCATGAATCCACATTGGTCCGGATGGACCAGTGAAGTAAGGTGCGGGCGCAACCGTTGCGCCAGGATGGTAGCGTATATCTTAATTTCAGTATTAATGAGAGATATCGGCCGATAGTCCGAGCAGGACTGTGATGGGGGCTGCGTTTTGGGGAGAACGACTATCGTAGCCGTGTTTGTCTCCGAAGGGAACAAGCCTTTCTCTATCACCTCTGCAAAGAGACCCAAAAGTTGCGGTGTGAGGGCTTCACGGTAGTGGGCATAATATTCCTGTGGGAAGCTGTCCGGACCCGGGGTTTTCCCAGGAGCCAGATGGCTGTTGGCTGCGTCAATTTCTTGCAGCGTAACGGGCGAGTCCAGGGTCTCACCGGCCTCTCGCTCCAAGCACTGCAGGCCCACTCCAGCCGTTCCCATCAGCTCCATCAGGGGGATCCCCGGTGCCCGAGCCCGGTACAGCGTGGAATAATTATCGGCAAAGGACTGAACCACCGCCACGGAGGCAGTGTGAGTTTTGCCGGTAGGGCCCACAATAGTAGAAATAATCCTGTTTGCCCGGGGGTACGTGGCCAGCCGGTGGAGAAGTGCACCGTTCTTGTCCCCCCAGCCGTACACTCGAGCCACTGAGGAGCGCCATAGAGTTTTTGCCGCCTCCATGGAGTGCAGACGAATCTCCCCCTGCAGAAAGGCCAGCCGCCGCGCCCGCCCAGCATCACTCAGTGCCTCCTGGTCACGCTCAAGCTCCAAGGCCTGCGCTTCACACTCCGTAAGCTGCTGGAGGTGTCTCCGGCGCTGGTGCTGTACAAGTCCCTTGGCCGCTCCCCTAACAGTCACCTTACCAGCCTCCCAGAGGACGGCCGCGGAAGAAACAGTGCCCGCGTTGTGGTGATAGTAGCTAGAGATCTCGTCACCTACCGACTTCCGAAAGTCCTTATCCTGTAGGAACCAAGCGTTCAGGTGCCACACCGGGCGGGCGGAGAAGGGAGGCAGGCCGAGGGCCAGAAGCAACAGAGAGTGGTCCGAGAGGCCCCTAGGAAGAATGCGGGCATCCTGAACCCCCGCGCATTCGGTAGACGGGACAAAGATTAAATCAATTCGAGCGTGCGAGTGGTGAGCCGCCGAGGTATGGGTGTATTGGCGGGTCTGCGGGTGCCAGACCCTTCACACATCACATAGGCCCTGGGCCACAGCCCAGCCCGACAGCTGCTTCGCGCGGGCGGCTCTGGCAAGGGAGATCGGGCGCGTCGCATCCATGCTAGGCGTGTAGACAGCATTAAAATCCCTCCCAGAACGAGCGCCCCCGCCGGGAGTGTTGGAAGTAAGGCTGCAGTATAGGAGAGGACGGTTTGCAACAGGGACGGTGCCGCATACAAGGATATAAGGGTGAGTGGCCACCCCTCGAGAGTTCCACATACGGCAACAGCCAAACCTTGGGAGTCGAAATGCACCTGGGCTAGAACAAAGGGAAAAGTCTGCCTGAACAGGATAGCCACTCCCCGGGAACCCCTAGCAAAGCCTGAGTGCCACACCCTATCGTACCCGTAGCGGGCAAGGAAGGGACAGTTATTGCCAAGAAGATGGGTCTCCTGCAGGAGGAGGACATCAATCCCCATACGCTGCACGTACTTAAGAACCGCCATGCGTTTGAAACGGTCCAAAAGGCGTTGACATTCCACGACAAAATACGCATGGCGGCCCTAGGAATGATAGTGTCAGCCATAACCCCAAGCAGGGGCACCCGGAGATTGCGGAAGGGGGGCATCCTCAGAGCGCGCACCCAGCAGGAAAACCAGGGGGGACGCAGGCGCAGGGCCTCCCCAAAGGGAGAGACACCGGGAAAGCAGGTCAGCGGGCAGGTCAGGAACGCAACGATGCCATTGGACAACAACCTTGAGGAGGATATCACCAGTCAACATAATCCTCTCTAGAAGAAGGAAACAACCCCAAAACAAACCCAACCCCCCACTCCCCACCCTATACTTCGAAAACGGAAGCATCTGTGGCCGTAACTCTAAAGAACAACTACCAAGCTAGAACGCTCGGGCTTGAGCGCATAGTGGACCCCTCCACAGATTGGATCATGACTAAATCCCCTGCCCTGGCCGAGAGCTATCCCTAAAGTGGGGCACGGAAGTCCAAACGCTTGCACTGGCCACCTGGTAGATCACTCCCAAGCCTCCCACCAAACCACCCCCAACAAGAGAGAGTCAGATAACTGGACTGCGGGAGAGGTCCGAGGTGTCCATTTGCGCAGCAGGTGGAACCGCAGAGCCCAACCGCAGAGCGATCCGGCCCGGCTTCCAGCAGCCGCAGAACCGGCAGGGGCATCCGAAGAGGCGGGCGAAGCTCCAGAGGCCCGACGCGGCCGTCCCATGGAGCGCGTGGCCACCACCTCTCCCTCCGCGCGCCCCCCGGGGCACTGTGCGCCCCCATCGATGGGTTCTTGACGGTCTGGACACTGCCTGTCCCCTGCGGCTCATCGACGGTGAGCCCTGTCCGGATCGATGCAGAGGATGATCCTCCGTCAGCCAAGTCCAAGCTGCTCGAGGCGTATCAAAAAATATGGCTTTGTGCTGAAAGATGACCCGGAGACGGGCCGGGAACTGAAGTTGGTACTGGAGGCCCAGAGCCCGCATCTTCTGCTTCACCTCCGTGTAGGACCGACGCAGCTCCTGGACCTCTCGAGTAAAGTCCGGGAAGATCATGATATTATGATTCTGGTAGGTAAGAGTTTCAGCACGCCGGGCCTCGCGGAGAATAGCGTCCCTGTCTCTGAAATTAAGGATCTTTAGAATGAAGGGGCGGGGGGGTGCCCCCGGAGGCCTAGGAGCCAAGGAGCGGTGAGCCCTCTCCACCACAAACCAGGCCGACAGGCTGACCGCAGGCATTGAGGATTTAAACCAGCGCTCCAAAAAGTCATCCGCCCGGTCCGACTCGGCCCCCTTCGGAAATCCCACCAGGCGGAGGTTGCCGCGCCGCGGCCGGTTTTGCGCATCTTCAGCCCGGCGATGCAGCTCCTTAGAGTGGGTGGTGAGCTCCCGTACTTGGTCCTGCAGCTGGCGGATATCATCCTCAGCAGTCGAGATTCTCGATTCGGCCTCAGAGATGCGGGTGGTGGCATTGCGCAAGTCTTGTCGGAGGAGGGCAACATCCACCTTGACCTCCCCGACCATACCCTCCAGGGAAGAGCGGGACGCGTTGATGGCCTGCAAGATGGCGGACAGATCTGTAGCAGGGGCCGATGCCGCCTCCCCGGTCGGGCCAGTCCCCCGCTCAGAGGTCGTAAATTGTTCAATCCGGGTTTGGCCATGGTGACCCCACTTCAGCCTGTGGGGGACAGCCGTACCCACCGATGGGCCCTGCAGTAGATCTCAGTGATCCCACCAGGACCGGGGAACTGGGCGGCAGGAGGGAGAACGTGCAGTCGGGGCCTCCACTCGCCTGGGCAGTCCGTCGGCCCAAGCCCCACAAATCACCTCCCGGGGCGCTGCCCGATATGGCAGCCGAGCCGCCCCCAGGGACCGCCGCCGATTCGCGGCCCGTCGAAGCCCAGGGTGGTACGCCGCCACCCACCCCTGCTCACGGTCAGTAGTGGGGCCTCAGTGCCCACGCACTCCACACGGGTGTCCAAGCGTTGCAGGGCGGCCCCCGGGAGCGCAGGCGGAGGGGGGAAGTGGAATCAGCCCTCCTGACCGCCGGCCCGCGGCCCGATAAGCGGAGAGAACCTCACTCCGCGCAGCGCCCCTCCATGGGCCGGGACCCGCACCCCCAGAAGGGCGGCTCCAGCGGAGGGTGGGGCGGGAAGCAAAGGAGCGCCAGTCCTCCCCCAGGAGGCTCCTCTAGATCCCCCTCACAGCTCCAATGGCCCCGCCGCGCCGCACTCACCGGCAACCTCCTGGCGTCAAGCCGCCCCCCGGGACCAGCTCCACGTCATCGCAGTCCTCGGACACCCCAGGCAGGGTCAGCTCTCGCCTCGTGGGGGGGGAAGAGCCCCCCGCGATCCCGGCAGCCGAGCACCTCCTCCTCGCCTACGAAGGCCCGGGGCCCAGATACCTCGTGGGCGCCGCGGGCTCTAGTGGCTGCCTTCCCCGGTCTCTGCTCCAGGCTCGCCGCGTCCGCGCCCGCTATGATGTCATCCAGCGGCGCCCGGGGAGGGCCGGATCTCACCAAACTGGGACCCAAAGATGCGGGTCTGCTCAGTGCCCCAATGTGCCCGCTAAAGCTCGGCCAGTGCAGCTCGGGACGGAGCAGGCAGAAAGAAACGGGGCCGGGCGCCCGGAGCCGCACCGCTAAGCGGCCATGATGGTCAGGCACCCCCTAGCGCTCCCCACAGGTCTTGGCCTTAAAGATCACTTTCATCCTGGCGGGGAATAGTAACGCATAGGATAAGTTCAGCTCCCGGAGTTGTCGCTTGGCTGCAACAAAGGATTGGCGCTGCTGCTGCACAAGCCTGGTATAATCAGGGAATACCATTATTGTATGAGAATTAAATGTCATTTTGTCCTTGTGAAGGCGGGCAAAGTGGAGATGGCATCACGGTCGGCGTAATTGAGGAGCCGGGCGTTCACAGGCCTCGGGCGCTCCCCGGGAGGCGGCTTCTTAGTCAAGGCACGGTGAGCCCACTCGATCACAAAACATGGGAGATGGCCTCGGGCGGCAGCAGCACTTTGAGCCAACCAGAGAGGAAGACATCCATGGATGCCCACTAGGCAGATGTTGTTGCGCCCTACCTTCTGCACCCTCGGCCCGCGAGGCCAGCTCCCTCGTGACCATGGGGAGTTTATCGACTTTCTTCTGGAGGGTGGACACCATGTTCTCCACCGTGGAGGCCCTGGTTTCTGCCTCCGTGATCGGATCCACAGCTTTCTGAAGATCCTGGCGGAGTAACGACTCCTCAGATCCAACCGCCCGATCCGGGCCTCAAGCACGGTCTGTGATTTACTGATTGCTGCGAGCAGAGTTGCATTGTCGGGGGACAAGCCCTCGGCACCCTCCTTCCCCACGGGCATGTTGGTATAATGGTCCAATGTGTTCTGTTTGGTAGCAGCCGCCCCATGTTTGTCTTTGCCCATTATGAAGAGGAGAGGCAGGCGGAGTTGTGAAACAAGAACTGACAACTAGGGCATGTAAGTCAAATAGAACGGAGCTCCCCTCTGCTGCGTTGTACGCACATATCAGATGGAGGGACTCCTCAGTGCCAAATCCACTCGGCCATGGCAAGTGACTCAGACCGAACCAGGGCAGGTCCGCAGGCTGGGCCTCACGGAATCTGACCCTCCCAACAGCAAGCCGCTCCAGGTCTAGCCCAGCTGCTTTCGCCACCAAAGAGGGACAACCAAGTAGGCCCCCTACAGGGACCAGACTCACCAGACCCCCGACTCAGGCCCCCACCCTGGCTAACTGTGACCAGGAACCCCAATAGCAGGCCTCGCTAAGGTTACCCCTCACCCAGACTGTCCACGACTGCACTGGAATGACAGCAAAATGCGGGAGCGAGGGTAACCAAGGAATGTCCGAGGTGCCGCGGCATTCCCTCTGGGCCTCGCTTCTCACAGGCCCTATGTGCCTCGAAAGGTACTTCAGGTCTGCAGTTAGCAACATGGAGGGAAACACCGATACATCTTACTGCCCAGGATGGATGGGCCCCAGTGGCAGCACAAGTGTCCGCAGTAGTGCTCTTCCCCCTATGTGAGGTTAACTTCTGCCTGAGAGGGCCCGGGCCCCCAGCACCACCACATCCACGCCTAGGCAGGCCGGCCCGACTCCCCCAGGACCGATGCTGCAGCTGTCCGGATGACTCCCCACTGGTCACCCCGGGGCCCGGTCAAGCAAATGCCTCCTATGCTGGCAGCGCACACATGACATAGGGTGCCGTGGGCTCTCGGCCAACGATTAGTTCAAATGTGGTGGCAGGCAGGAGAAACAATGGCGGCAGACGCACTCAAGGCCCTCGCCAGGGCCAATGTCTCCCAGGGCCTGCAACTCCAGCTGGGCACCCTGCCGGAGCATGGAGCACTCCCGGGGAGCCGGGGACACTGCCACAGCACCCCGCAGCAGATTGAAGAAGGAGGAGAGGGAGGGGCCCGCGGCCAGGGCACCTCAGGGAAGGCCATGACCCGGGAGCCAATCCCGCCCGCCGGCTGCCCCCCCCGGCCACCTGGCCCCGAGATCCTACCGGCACTAAGAACCGCGAGCCCGGGAGATTGATGGCCATCTGCCGGCAAGGCCCCCATGTCAGGATTCGTCAATCACTGGCCTCTGCTCCACAGTGTACGTAGCGCGTCTCGCACTCGACCGCCATCTCCACCAGGCTGCAGTCACGTCGGCTCCGGGCCCGGGCAAACGTCGCTCACCTCTGCTGAAGTCAAGCCGCCGCGGGGGCACCAATGTCAGCCCCGATCACTCTTTGATTCCTGCTGTGTCTGGGGTCAGGATTAGTGGCGGATGGTGGTTAGAACGGGCTCGGGCTAGCGGAGCTCTTTTGAAGCACATCTGCCAGGCAGAGCTCCTAAGCCATGCCCCTGTAAGTCTGCACTTTTGAGAAACTTTACACTCTGGTCTTGTCAATAACCAAAAGGAATATAGTATGTCCCAACGCATGCTATTACATCGCGTTCCATTACAATGCTGTCATTACAACAACCTGGTTGTTAGAACACAATACCTTTACAACGCAAGTCATTAGATCGACTTGCTCTAGATGGTGCTCCAATCTTAGGAATAGAATAATTTACTATTCCAACTCCAGCCTGCGCAACAGTAGGGAAGGTGTTGGAATAGTAAATTATACTATTCCTTAGGTTGGAGCATCATCTAGAGCAAGTCGATCTAATGACTTGCGATGTAAAGGCATTGCATTGTAACAACGCGGTCGTTGTAACGACCACGTTGTAAAGGTAACACGATGTAATGAATGCGTTGTAAAAGGCTGTTTCTCACCAAAAGTAGTAAAGTTGCCCAAAAGTGTGACAATAAATTATATGTGTAAATTACTCCCAAATATAAGTTAGCTTTGTGAATAGCCTCAGTAGAACGGTCCTCAATTGTACACATCAAGAAAGAGTGAATTTTAAATAGAATAGAGAAAACAACAAAGTGAAGGAACATCGCCTCTCGCACCCCCGCTATTGCTCCTCCCACTGAGCCATTCTAATTCTGGAGTCTGATAGCAGGACTGAAAAAATAAAATAAAGGGATCAATTAGAATTGGAAGCACACACATAAGCAGCATGGGGCCTGTTTCATAAATTAGTAGACTCTGTGGATACATCTTAACCTCTTCCTTAATCATTGGGAGAGCTGTGAGAGGAGTGATAAAAAAGTGCATAGACTTACAATCTTTCTGCGTGAGGCAGGATTAAACTAGAATCTGAGCAAAACAATCATGAGTAGCCTTGATATTCTCATGGACAAGTACGCCAAATTATCACAAAGAATTTGAAATAAAAGAAGCCTTAGCATTTGGCATACTTCCACGCTTGCTGAATTTCCATGGAATGTGATGAGGGAATTAGAATGCGAAAGAGGGAGGAATGTGAAAGAGGGAGAACTGTTATGACTTTTATTGGAAGTGGATGTACTTTATCGTTGCTCTGGAAAGTGTGGAATAAATCCAGTTGAAGTTAACAATCTGTATGCATCACTTATATGAAGAAAAGGACTACAACATAATAGCAATAAGAGAAAATTTGTAATGAGTGAGTCTAAAATTTGAAATGTGGTTTACCTCATGCAAAATTGTATATTGTTTACATACAAAGGTGAAGAGGTTGCAGGACTGTTTCTTTTCCCCTGAGCTGAATACGCCTAAACTACCTCTAGTCTACTATACTCTCAAAAGAAAGATGTTTTGCTGTTTATCAGATCATTTTGATGTTATCTTTAACACTATATGCAGCATGCTGGCAGCTTCATGGAACCAGGACCAAAATCAAAGATAAAACTAAGGGCCTTATGTACAGTTTGTGGGAGTGAGAACACTATAATAACTCGGTGATGCTTCCTCCTCTCCAAACTCATCGGTCCTCCACTCTATTTAGAACTGGAGTTGCCATGTTTAAATGGTGGAGCCTCCACTGGATTTGCTAGTCTAAATCTATGAACAATTAGCCCATCTCCCAAATGCCCCCAAAGTCACAAAGATGATTGTCCCAACCTCTTAAGGACGTGGATCCTATCACTCAGTTTCCCTGCCCGAGGCAAAGTGTATACAGGTAGAGGAAAAGGCCCCTGCACATCAGTCCATCTGCATTGAGAAAACGAACATCTGCTTTGAGACTTTATTTCCCCAGTTCAAAAAAGTTTGCCAAATAGGTGCTTTAAAAACAGTGCCCACTCAGCAGACATGCAGTGCTCTAAAAGGGGTACCACAGCCTCAACCGCTATAACAACACAGGAATCCCAGCAAAGCAGGTGAAGATCTATAACTAGAATGGCAGAGGCCAGGTGATTATCGCTCCCAGCAAATTTGCTGATTTTCTGTCAGGTTGAAGCATGGTCAGCAAGGTTACAGTAGGCAGCACATTTGACATCAGATGAGTACGATGGTCTTTGTCTATCATTAGTTTCCATACATGACGCTGATTATCTATTTAGCTATTTTCTATGATATTGTAGTGTAAGTGCAAAGACAGATCTGGTGACTGCTGGAAAATGTACAGAATAGATGAGGCTCATATCTCTCCCCACACACTACAAATCACCAACCCGCACCTCCTTTTCTGTTTATAATAGGGATGTGTATTTCCAGGGCAAAGTTTGAGGTGGAGGTTAATTTAAGGCTATAAATAAGGTTACAGCAGGTAAACAATGGACAATATAGGTGGCCTTGGTTGCCCCAAACTGGGACTAATATATTCTAATCTTTGTGCTATGCGGATATCACGATAAAAGCTGAAAGACAGATTTAGAGAATAAGGCCATGGTTCCAAGTTATGTAAAATGTGGGTATTAATTAGTGCATAAGATATATACTTGTACCCTTGTGTGGGGTATTTAATGGGAGGCATAATTAATTTGTCCTGTGTTTCCCTCCACAGGATGAAGTCTAACATGTGGAATCTGTGTTTACCGCACCAATTTTTGCATATTTTTCATTTATGTCTGAGTATTTTACCCTGATAAGTTTTCTCAGGCTTTGTCTGGTGAAATCTGTTATGCAAAAATTGCAGAATGTGGAAATTGATACACAATTCAGAATTTAAATCTATGTGCAAACATCCATTTGTTCATGGATCGGAACTAAAAAGTCGACTTTGAATAAGGGTCTAGGTAAAGTCTGTATGTTTACAGAAAGCAGGGAAAGGCTATTTCTATAGCCATTTGACAAGCTCTGTATATTCATTGATATGCCCTCACAGTGATGTAGGGTGTGCGTCTGTTGCATTGTATTGTAGTTGTATGAATGCAGCTTCCACCAAAGCACCAAATTGCATTTGAAGAGAGGGAGCACACTACTCCATTGTGTGTCACAGATGGAACATTGAATGTCTGTTGTACAGCCATTATGGGAAGTTTTTTAATGCCATGCATCAGGACCAGGTTTATGCTCTTAAATGGTTTGTTGCTATGCCTTAGTACAAATGCAAAGAGAATATGAATTGCCTCAGCATTCAGTTCTATTTGATGGACAGATGTATGGAGTGCAGTCTGGTCTATGTTGGATGGGTTTTGGTATTTGTAATTTGGTCACAACTGCTAAAACTTGAAGTATGGAGCTTTGCTTACTCATGGGTATAAACAAGTATGTAGCTGTGCTTATGCATGGGTATGAGAGAAGTGTGAGAATAGATGTGGCTTCACAAGCCAATGCCTGCCATCCATGCAAGAGCGTTGCTTCGGGGTGGGTTCTTGGGGGGGGTTACATGCCCCTAGCAATGTGCTCACTAGTATGTGGTTGGATGGAGGTGCTGTCAGTCAGGTACAGAGAGAACTCTGTCCGATTCACTTGCCAGTTTTATATGCACACAAAAGGTCTCGCTTTCTCTCTCTTTATCTCTCTCCCTGTCCTGTCATCTCTTCTCTCTCTTTTTACTTGAGTGGCATCCTGACTGACTGGGAGATTGCTGAAGGCTAACATCTATATGGGAATGCAATGGAGGGAAACAAAGGATAACAAACTGTTATCACATCACAAGTTCTTAAGGGACACTATGAATTAGAGGCAGGTATTTGACTATGTTCAACCTCTGTATGTAAGAGATATATATGCACTGTAAGAATGTTGGTTTTATCGGTCTGTATGATTAACTGCACAAGTAACGATTTAGGTAGCACTTGCTAATTTTTATTTAAATTTAAGTCTTCTTTGGCACTACCCATCCCAATGCACATTGTAAAACAGCTTTACATCACATGCATACTGAATACAGAGACAATCAAAAAGCTGTGTACATCAATGTACAGGAAATATTACATGCAACAATGAGTGCTACAAGGTGTAGAAGACATATCTTATCCTTACTGATAGGTATTACTGGTAGGCATTATATGTTACACGCATGGCCAGGAGAAACACAAAGTCAGGATATAAAATGTAATCCAGTGGTTGTGGTTTCCTATACTAAGAAGATTTTCTTGCTACTCAAAGAAACCCTGTAGGAGGCTGGCTCTCTATGTAGTGTACTAAAACTAAGTACAATGTACAGAGAGTCTAGTGGATCCCTTATTGGTATACAGAGACTAAAATAGATAATACTAATACTCTTTTTGTGGTAGTGTGGGTGAGCATTTAGGCATATCAGAGGGTGATGCTAAGAATTTGTTGTACTCACAGGGGCAATAAATGAGACACATGCTCAAGTATAAATCCTGAGACCAATTTGTAAAAATAACAACAATTTTTATATAATTTTTTAGACCAAGAGCTTCATTCTAAGCTAAGTACTTTTTAAGTTATGATCTTTCAAAGTTCGCAAAATAAATCACTGTTGTGCACAATTACACACAATATAAGTCAATGGGAGAAAATAGGAAAAAGTTCCTCTTGTCTCACTTATTTCTGTTATCAACTTAACACACACCCCATGATCACCACTATTCTTTCATTCTATCAATCATACAATGACGCCTGTTAATTGCAAAAGTATCTATTCTTTAATAAAAAACGCTAATTTCATAAACCAATAACATTCAATAAAAACAATATCAATAATTCATTGCATACATCTGTAATCATAAAGGAGGGTTAAACAACCCCTCTTTGTATATGAACAAATCTCCAATCTTTTCTAACTATAGACCTTGTTGTTCTCCTTTATGACAGAATCACTGACAGGCTGCATACCATCACTGTGTTATTTTAAAATAACTTAATTACTTTATAAACATAATCAATATTTTACTGAAAAAGACTACAAATGCATGAACAAAAAAACAAAAATAATTTCTATAAAAAATCAAGAAGCTGACGTGACGTTTTGGTGGATCACTGTTGGTCTCCTCCGCCTTCTTCATGACGAAACTTTTAAAGCATTGATGATTTTTAAATATTCTGTTCCAAATTGTGGGGCGTCAAAAGGTGATATAGATCACCCATGCAATGTTGTTAATTCTTCCTTTCCTCCAGGTTCGTATGTCATTTATGATCAATGTAATAATCCAAATAGGTATGGTATACAGCCTGTCGTTAGTTCATGGATGTACTCCTCCTAAGATCGATTGACCCGGATACAAAACCCGTATTCTTATGTTCAGCATTGCATTAGGACATGAACAGCCGCCATACGGCTCACTGAAGCCTGGCATGATTATTCCTGGAAATAACGCAAAATTTAAAGGGCAAAAGGCAGACAGCGACGATCAACAGAAAACGTAAACATAAGAAAACAGGTTCTGTATATGGGTCAATCGATCTTAGGAGTAGTACAGCCATGATCTTATTACCGGCTGTATATTTGAATGAAGAGTGTGATGTCCTCAAAAAGTCAGATTGAATCAGGGCCGGACTGGCCATAGCAGGTATCGGGCATTTTACCAGGAGGCTGGAAGGGTGGGGACTGGTTTTGCGGCAGTGGAGGCAGTTTTTTTGTTACTGGGAACTGGCGATTCTGAAATATCCGCCCGCAGAAACAAAAGCATCAGTGCTTCACACTTGAACTCCCCCCACCCTCCTCCCGGGGCAGGCCCAGCAACATTTCCAGGGATGATTTGGGCTCCCAGTCCGGCCCTGGATTTAATGTGCTCATTGTGGGGAATTTGCCCACTGATCTGAATCTTATGGGGCCATATTAGCAAGACCGGCGATAAAATGATCGCTGTTTTAGCGGCAGGAAACTGCCACTAAAACGGCGATAATGGGCTTGCTAATATACGTTATAGAATTCCAATAGAAGCCCAGGTTAGATGTGCAGGACATCTAACCTAGGCTTCTATTGGAATTCCATAACGCATATTATCAAGCCGATTATCGCCGTTTTAGCGGCAGTTTCCGGCCGCTAAAACTGCGATAATTTTATCGCCGGTCTTGCTAAAATGCCCCATGGTCCCTTCAGATGTTATCCGAATTAGAGCAATTGAGGAAGATCATTGCCTAGAAATCTGGGATGCAGGTGTGACCTCTGCAATATGAGGACACCTTTTTTTCCTGTACCATTGCTCAAGCTCCTGATCTAGGTGTTTGCCCCTAAGTAGTGGCAGGCTTGTCCCTGGACTAATTCTTTCCCATAGTTACCAAGGATACTTCCGAACACATTAAGAAACAGGTTGTTAGAGGTCGAAAAAGACTTTCATCAAAACATAATATGTAGCGATCTCAGTAGCTTTTAGGCCCTCAAATGGGTAAACCTAAAAAACCGTAAAGACAACAATATATCCAAGTAAGCATCATGATTGACAAAAAGTTTATTTAACAACATCTCTACCAGTTCCTGTAAATATATCTCAATGTGTAGCATGTTGTAAATGTCTAGTGCAGTTTTGACATTTGTATCTTTGTTTATTCTGTTCTTATGTATTTTTATGTTTTCTTATAAAATATCTAGACAGTAAATTGAACCTATGTACGCATGCACCATTGTGAATCCGGACCATTGTTTTTCCACAACATTTTTGTTTTGTTTTAATTAAGAAAGTATTAATAAAATCACTTAATAGCATGCCATACAAGGGGGACTTGCTTTTCTCAATTGTGAATAAAGGTATTAGTGTTCAATCTAAAGAAACTGCCAACTCTTCTAAGGTATCTTACTTACTGAATAGCCTCAGTAGAACGGTCCTCAATTGTACACATCAAGAAAGAGTGAATTTTAAATAGAATAGAGGAAACAACAAAGTGAAGGAACATCGCCTCTCGCACCCACGCTATTGCTCCCCCCACTGAGCCATTCTAATTCTGGAGTCTGATAGTAGGACTGGAAAAATAAAATAAAGGGATCAATTAGAATTGGAAGCAGACACATGAGCAGCATGGGGCCTGTTTCATAAATTAGTAGACTCTGTGGATACATCTTAACCTCTTCCTTAATCATTGGGAGAGCTGTGAGAGGAGTGATAAAAAAGTGCAAAGACTTGTAATCTTTCTGCGTGAGGCAGGATTAAACTAGAATCTGAGCAAAACAATCATGAGTAGCCTTGATCTTCTCATGGACAAGTAAGCCAAATTATCACAAAGAATTTGAAATAAAAGAAGCCTTAGCATTTGGCATACTTCCACGCTTGCTGAATTTCCATGGAATGTGATGAGGGAATTAGAATGCGAAAGAGGGAGGAATGTGAAAGAGGGAGAACTGTTATGACTTTTACTGGAAGTGGATGTACTTTATCGTTGCTCTGGAAAGTGTGGAATAAATCCAGTTGAAGTGAACAATCTGTATGCATCACTTATATGAAGAAAAGGACTACAACATAATAGCAATAAGAGACAATTTGTAATGAGTGAGTCTAAAATTTGAAATGTGTTTTACCTCATGCAAAATTGTATATTGTTTACATACAAAGGTGAAGAGGTTGCAGGCCTATTTCTTTTCCCCTGAGCTGAATACGCCTAAACTACCTCTAGTCTACTATACTCTCAAAAGAAAGATGTTTTGCTGTTTATCAGATCATTTTGATGTTATCTTTAACACTATATGCAGCATGCTGGCAGCTTCATGGAACCAGGACCAAAATCAAAGATAAAACTAAGGGCCTTATGTACAGTTTGTGGGAGTGAGAACACTATAATAACTCGGTGATGCTTCCTCCTCTCCAAACTCATCGGTCCTCCACTCTATTTAGAACTGGAGTTGCCATGTTTAAATGGTGGAGCCTCCACTGTATTTGGTAGTCTAAATCTATGAACAATTAGCCCATCTCCAAAATGCCCACAAAGTCACAAAGATGATTGTCCCAACCTCTTGAGGACGTGGATCCTATCACTCAGTTTCCCTGCCCGAGGCAAAGTGTATACAGGTAGAGGAAAAGGCCCCTGCACATCAGTCCATCTGCATTGAGAAAACGAACATCTGCTTTGAGACTTTAGTTCCCCAGTTCAAAAAAGTTTGCAAATAGGTGCTTTAAAAACAGTGCCCACTCAGCAGACATGCAGTGCTCTAAAAGGGGTACCACAGCCTCAACCGCTCTAACTCACAGAAATCCCAGCAAAGCAGGTGAAGATCTATAACTAGAATGGCAGAGGCCAGGTGATTATCGCTCCCAGCAAATTTGCTGATTTTCTGTCAGGTTCTAAATAACCCTTGAAGCATGGTCAGCAAGGTTACAGTAGGCAGGACATTTGACATATCAGATGAGTCCGATGGTCTTTGTGTATCATTAGTTTCCATACATGACGTTGATTATCTATTTAGCTATTTTCTATGATATTGTAGTGTAAGAGCAAAGACAGATCTGGTGACTGCTGGAAAATGTACAGAATAGATGAGGCTCATATCTCTCCCCACACACTACAAATCCACAACCCGCACCTCCTTTTCTGTTTATAATAGGGATGTGTATTTCCAGGGCAAAGTTTGAGGTGGAGGTTTATTTAAGGCTATAAATAAGGTTACAGCAGGTAAACAATGGACAATATAGGTGGCCTTGGTTGCCCCAAACTGGGACTAATATATTCTAAGCTTTGTGCTATACGGATATCACGATAAAAGCTGAAAGACAGATTTAGAGAATAAGGCCATGGTTCCAAGTTATGTAAAATGTGGGTATTAATTAGTGCATAAGATATATACTTGTACCCTTGTGTGGGGTATTTAATGGGAGGCATAATTAATTTGTCCTGTGTTTCCCTCCAAAGGATGAAGTCTAACATGTGGAATCTGTGTTTACCGCACCAATTTTTGCATATTTTTCATTTATGTCTGAGTATTTTACCCTGATAAGTTTTCTCAGGCTTTGTCTGGTGAAATCTGTTATGCAAAAATTGCAGAATGTGGAAATTGATACACAATTCAGAATTTAAATCTGTGTGCAAACATCCATTTGTTCATGGATCGGAACTAAAAAGTCAACTTTGAATAAGGGTCTAGGTAAAGTCTGTATGTTTACAGAAAGCAGGGAAAGGCTATTTCTATAGCCATTTGCCATGCTCTGTATATTCATTGATATGACCTCACAGTGATGTAGGGTGTGAGTCTGTTGCATTGTATTGTAGTTGTATGAATGCAGCTTCCACCAAAGCACCAAATTGCATTTGAAGAGAGGGAGCACACTACTCCATTGTGTGTCACAGATGGAACATTGAATGTCTGTTTTAATGCCATGCATCATGACCAGGTTTATGCTCTTAAATGGTTTGTTGCTATGCCTTAGTACAAATGCAAAGAGAATATGAATTGCCTCAGCATTCAGTTCTATTTGATGGACAGATGTATGGAGTGCAGTCTGGTCTATGTTGGATGGGTTTTGGTATTTGTAATTTGGCCACAACTGCTAAAACTTGAAGTTTGGAGTTTTGCTTACTCATGGGTATAAACAAGTATGTAGCTGTGCTTATGCATGGGTATGAGAGAAGTATGAGGATAGATGTGGCTTCACAAGCCAATGCCTGCCATCCATGCAAGAGCGTTGCTTCGGGGTGGGTTCTTGGGGGGGGGGGTTACATACCCCTAGCAATGTGCTCACTAGTAAGTGGTTGGATGGAGGTGCTCTCAGTCAGCTACAGAGAGAACTCTGTCCGATTCACTTGGCAGTTTTATATGCACACAAAAGGTCTCTCTTTCTCTCTCGTTATCTCTCTCCCTGTCCTGTCATCTCTTCTCTCTCTTTTTGTTTGAGTAGCATCCTGACTGACTGGGAGATTGCTGAAGGCTAACATCTATATGGGAATGCAATGGAGGGAAACAAAGGATAACAAACTGTTATCACATCACAAGTTCTTAAGGGACACTATGAATTAGAGGCAGGTATTTGACTATGTTCAACCTCTGTATGTAAGAGATATATATGCACTGTAAGAATGTTGGTTTTATCGGTCTGTATGATTAACTGCACAAGTAACGATTTAGGTAGCACTTGCTAATTTTTATTTAAATTTAAGTCTTCTTTAGCACTACCCATCCCAATGCACATTGTAAAACAGCTTTACATCACATGCATACTGAATACAGAGACAATCAAAAAGCTGTGTACATCAATGTACAGGTAATGTTACATTCAACAATGAGTGCTACAAGGTGTAGAAGACATATCTTATCCTTACTGATAGGTATTACTAGTAGGCATTATATGTTACACGCATGGCCAGGAGAAACACAAAGTCAGGATATAAAATGTAATCCAGTGGTTGGGGTTTCCTATACTAAGAAGATTTTCTTGCTACTCAAAGGAACCCTGTAGGAGGCTGGCTCTCTATGTAGTGTACTAAAACTAAGTACAATGTACAGAGAGTCTAGTGGATCCCTTATTGGTATACAGAGACTAAAGTAGATAATACTAATACTCTTTTTGTGGTAGTGTGGGTGAGCATTTAGGCGTATCAGAGGGTGATGCTAAGAATTTGTTGTACTCACAGGGGCAATAAATGAGACACATGCTCAAGTATAAATCCTGAGACCAATTTGTAAAAATAACAACAATTTTTATATAATTTTTTAGACCAAGAGCTTCATTCTAAGCTAAGTACTTTTTAAGTTATGATCTTTCAAAGTTCGCAAAATAAATCACTGTTGTGCACAATTACACACAATATAAGTCAATGGGAGAAAATAGGAAAAAGTTCCTCTTGTCTCACTTATGTCTGTTATCAACTTAACACACACCCCATGATCACCACTATTCTTTCATTCTATCAATCATACAATGACGCCTGTTAATTGCAAAAGTATCTATTCTTTAATAAAAAACGCTAATTTAATAAACCAATAACATTCAATAAAAACAATAATAATAATTCATTGCATACATCTGTAATCATAAAGGAGGTTACAACAACCCCTCTTTGTATATGAACGAATCTCCAATCTTTTCTAACTATAGACCTTGTTGTTCTCATTTATGACAGAATCACTGACGGGCTGCATACCATCACTGTGTTATTTTAAAATAACTTAATTACTTTATAAACATAATCAATATTTTACTGAAAAAGACTACAAATGCATGAACAAAAAAACAAAAATAATTTCTATAAAAAATCAAGAAGCTGACGTGACGTTTTGGTGGATCACTGTTGGTCTCCTCCGCCTTCTTCATGACAAAACTTTTAAAGCATTGATGATTTTTAAATATTCTGTTCCAAATTGTGGGGCGTCAACAGGTGATATAGATCAACCATGCAATGTTGTTAATTCTTCCTTTCCTCCAGGTTCGTATGTCATTTATGATCAATGTAATAATCCAAATAGGTATGGTATACAGCCTGTCGTTAGTTCATGGATGTACTCCTCCTAAGATCGATTGAGCCAAATACAAAACCCGTATTCTTATGTTCAACATTGCTTTAGGACATGAACAGCCGCCATACGGCTCACTGAAGCCTGGCATGATTATTCCTGGAAATAACGCAAAATTTAAAGGGCAAAAGGCAGACAGCGACGATCAACAGAAAACTTAAACATAAGAAAACAGGTTCTGTATATGGGTCAATCGATCTTAGGAGTAGTACAGCCATGATCTTATTACGGGCTGTATATTTGAATGAAGAGTGTGATGTCCTCAAAAAGTCAGATTGAATCAGCGCCGGACTGGCCATAGCAGGTATCGGGCATTTTACCGGGAGGCTGGAAGGGTGGGGACTAGTTTTGCGGCAGTGGAGGCAGTTTTTTTGTTACTGGGAACTGGCGATTCTGAAATATCCGCCCGCAGAAACAAAAGCATCAGTGCTTCACACTTGAACTCCCCCCACCCTCCTCCCGGGGCAGGCCCAGCAACATTTCCAGGGATGATTTGGGCTCCCAGTCCGGCCCTGGATTTAATGTGCTCATTGTGGGGAATTTGCCCACTGATCTGAATCTTATGGGGCCATATTAGCAAGACCGGCGATAAAATGATCGCTGTTTTAGCGGCAGGAAACTGCCACTAAAACGGCGATAATGGGCTTGCTAATATGCGTTATAGAATTCCAATAGAAGCCCAGGTTAGATGTGCAGGACATCTAACCTAGGCTTCTATTGGAATTCTATAACGCATATTATCAAGCTGATTATCGCCGTTTTAGCGGCAGTTTCCGGCCGCTAAAACTGCGATAATTTTATCGCCGGTGTTGGTAACATGCCCCATGGTCCCTTCAGATGTTATCCGAATTAGAGCAATTGAGGAAGATCATTGCCTAGAAATCTGGGATGCAGGTGTGACCTCTGCAATATGAGGGCACCTTTTTTTCCTGTACCATTGCTCAAGCTCCTGATCTAGGTGTATGCCCCTAAGTAGTGGCAGGCTTTTCCCTGGACTAATTCTTTCCCATAGTTACCAAGGATACTTCCGAACACATTAAGAAACAGGTTGTTAGAGGTCGAAAAAGACTTTAATCAAAACATAATATGTAGCGATCTCAGTAGCTGTGAGGCCCTCAAATGGGTAAACCTAAAAAATCGTAAAGACAACAATATATCCAAGTAAGCATCATGATTGACAAAAAGTTTATTTAACGACATCTCTACCAGTTCCTGTAAGTATATCTCAATGAGTAGCATGTTGTAAATCTCTATTGCAGTTTTGACATTTGTATCTTTGTTTATTCTGTTTTTATGTATTTTTATGTTTTCTTATAAAATATCTAGACAGTAAATTTAACCTATGTACGCATGCACCATTGTGAATCCGGACCATTATTTTTCCACAACATTTTTGTTTTGTTTTAATTAAGAAAGTATTAATAAAATCACTTAATAGCATGCCATACAAGGGGGACTTGCTTTTCTCAATTGTGAATAAAGGTATTAGTGTTCAATCTAAAGAAACTGCCAACTCTTCTAAGGTATCTTACTTACTGAAGGTGACACCCATTTCTATTTATACTAAAGCAGAGAACATGCTATTAGATATAGTCAAACCAGGTTTATAAACACTAGCAAAACCATAAATACTAAAAAATTCAAAACTATGGTGGTTCATTAAAAGTGTGTAAAAATGGTGACTTGATGGGACTTTTTTAGTGCTGCGTATTATTATGGTTATTTCCAAAACACAGGGCCACTTTCTACATAAGATATCAAGCACTAGCAATGCTTATAGCTCTGGTCGACGAATGCACTGTCTAGCCAGACCAAAAAAAACATGTAGGTTAATCACTGCCGAACTACCACCTGTGCTGCTGTGGGAGAAAAACACCATACATTATCAAATGATCTAAGGCACTTTAAAAATCTGCTGTGGTGGTGTTGATCGAGGCAGGAATGTATGTTTTTATCTGTATTCCCCGTGTGCTGAAGAGACAGTGAGCACTATACCTACAAAATGGACCCTGGTAAGTCTTCCAGGGTCTATGGAGAGAAGAATGGGAGGAAAGCAAGGTCCTAGCTAAACTCTTGCAGCACAGCAAGTATAATAAAGGGTTGCCTTGACCAGCCAATAGATGGCCACACAGGGATGAGGAGGGCATCAGAGGCAGATGGAACTTTGACCCCAAGGGCATCACCCCTGGTGAAATCAATTAATTTTTGGGGAAGCACTTTAGGGGCATTTCATCCAAAAAAAGGAAAAACAATCCATCCACTGGATCATGAGCTCTACTGACTTCTTCCCTTCCCCAGTCAGACATGAACATGGTAGAGCTACATGAGTCACAATTCTAGTTCAAACACAGGGTTGCCCAGTTGCAGCCAAGGCTTTCATCGTCACCTTGCTTGTTATTAGGGGGGAAATGGGTAAGTTAGCCCCAAAGCAGAAAACCCCGGGTCACCGTGGAGTCAAGAAATACCAGACTTGGATGAAGCAGCTACTAATGGAACATTATCTAAGGCACTTAGGGGCCGATTCTGATCCTGGACTTTTATTTTACATACAAATCGGATCCGTATTTTTTTCCATACAAATCGTACAAGTCCCTTCCAACCCGTGTAGTACGATTCGTACGGGAAAAATACATACAGATCGGCCCGATCCTTACAAATCGTATCGGGAAAAGCTGTACGACACGGACTTGTAAAAAAGACCATACAATTTGTAAAAAGGCTGTACAACCCGTCAAGTACGATTCGTACCGGGTTGTCAGCATGCGATTTGTATGGAAAATGGCCTGTATACGGGGCACGACTCGTACCAGGCTACGAAGCGTACCCCTATATGCCTCGTACCCTGGTATGACTCATTCTGGGGTACAACTCGTACCGGGGTACAGGTCGTATAGGGGTATGAGGCGTACAGGGGTCCCCCCATATGCGAGGCGTGTGTATGGAGTGTACCCCAACATCACGCATGAACGCACCGTACATACGCGATTTTGGGGTCTGCACCGTTCATACGCACTTTTGGGGTACGGTGCGTACACAAGCGATTTTGGTGTACGGTGCGTACACGACCAGTACCCCTTCAGCGCGTATATACGCACCGTACCCCACTTTCCATGTCATCGGTACGCACCGTACATATGCACCGTACCCCTGTATTCATGGGGTGTACGACGCGTACATGGGGGGTCCGTCTCGTACTGTTTTCGGGGCGTACACTGTTTTCCCGGCACTTTTTGGCTCCTGTAAAAAAAGAGCCGTACGGAGTGCCGTTTGTACGAATCGTACTTGACGGGTTGTAAACTGCTGCCGGGAATACATGTGAACGTCGCGTACAGGGCAATCCGAATCGGAATCGCTTGTATATACGAGTTGTACGGTCTTTTTTACAATTTGTATGGAGAGCGTCTATTTGTACGGATCGTACTTCCTAGGTTGTAGGGGAATCCTTACAAGTACGAGTTGTATGGGTAAAACGCTCCATACCACGATTTGTACAGCGTTTTTCCAGGATCGGAATCGGCCCCTAAATGTTACCAGCCTTCGCCTTGACAGTGAACGTGGGGGGGCCATGTTAAGCTCAATAAATATAGTGCACTAGAAACTTCCTCCCACGTTGCCATCCGACTTTGATACTGCATCATGCTTCTCTTCTGTTCATCTATGTTTGGATGTTATGGTCCAAATGCAAAAAATCCTGCTGGGCATTTTCGAGGCAGTGGTACTGAATACTGATACATTGAAATCACATAAGGTTCATCTGCATAGTATTGCCTCAGAATTGAAACAGATAAATGGTTGTCTGCCTAAATTAGCACGACCCATCCATGGTGGGATGCACCAAAAGGTCACTGCGGGGGCTCAGGTGATATGCCCGTGGAGGGAGAGTCTGCTATGCCCTTGGCTATGGCCCCAACCTCAGAGGGGCTACCTTCTGTATATATATCCAAATACCCGACGTTAATAAAGAAAAGAGGTAGCTCCTAGTGGTTGAAACCCATTGGTAGGAAAAGGAAAACCCTGTAAATTGAAAAACAGTCTAAATCAATAGCATATAGCACTGAGGTGAGGAAAGGAGGGGCACAGGTTAAAGGCAGCCTACCCACTCCGCACTTGGTTAATCCTAGTAGAAATAACTATAAGCAAAGGAAAAAGTGACCCACACAGGCTCAGCTGGCTGGGTCTGCTGGTAGGGAATGGAAGGTGCAACAAATGAATGAAGAGCCCCAGTGGTGTCAAAATGCGGTATCAAATAGGGAGGGTAAAAGGAAGCAGGATGCCAGAGGGGGAAGAGAAGATCTGAAGGTGTGCAGTCCTGAGGTTAGATTCATCTCAGAGGTGAAAAAAAGTTCTTTTAACATCTTAAAGGTGCCTGTCTCTTTTTCCCATGGACTACAAGAGGACCTGGGGAAGGAGGCAAACTCCTTTTTTTAATTAAAAAAAAAAAAAATTGTTGAGATTTTCAGTGAGTATGAACATTGTACATGAATGTCATCAAAGGTCGCGTACAAACAAATAAACAGTGCAACAACCATAATAAACGGCATGTACAGCATATCACAGTCTTGTGGATAAATCTGCAGTATACATGCTTGCAATAATATACATAGTAAGGTTAACATACAAGGTCATCAGGGGGTTCTTCTGTTGATACAATCCGCAGGTACTGCAATGAGGGTTCCCAGATGTCAGTCGGCAGAGAAGTGGAGGGGAGTTCCTCCGCATAGAGAATTAATTTGTCACAACAACTCGCCAAATCTTGCAGCCAGCGTGCAGTCGTTGGTGCCTTCGTACTTTCCCAAGTTAACGCCACCGGTCTTTTGGCCATCAACAAAACCACCTTTACTAGTTTGCCTATCGCCCCCTGCACTGATGGCGTCAAACCTAGCAAACAGGCTTGTGGGGAGCATTGCAATTCTAGACCAACCATCTTGGATGTATCTGGATCACCCCCACCCAATATTTTGCCACCCGAGGACATTTTCAGGACAGGTGTAAAACGTCGGCTGCTGTCACACCATATCTCTTGCAACGATCATCGTCTCGGAGCCCATACTTAAATAACCTAGTAGGGGTATAGTATACTTGATGCAGATACTTGAAGTGCATCATTCGGAGGTTACCGGTTGATGTTAGTGCACCTGTATGTCAATATGTCCAGTCTGGCAGCATTAAAGGTAGGTCCACTCGCACATTACATGCCTCTAAGCTATGATTGTGTGGTTGTGGCCTCTCCTCCCTAGCAGTGCGATATAACTTAGTGAGGAGCCTGGGCCTTGTTGGGCTAGTGATCAGAGTGTGGAGAGTTTGCAGTGAGAGAGGTTCTGCAGGGAAAGTGTGATAGTGTGTTTGAAGCGCCTTTTTCAACCGGTGAAAAAGAAACGTGAACAGGGACGTTTATTTTGTATGTAGGTGAGGTCTTCGTTCGATAGAAAGACGCCCCCAGGAAACAGGTCTTGCATTTCAATAATTCCCACCTGGTGAAAGGCACACACGGCTCCCGTCTCATGTGTCATCGACAGATTTGAATGAAACGCAATGGGTAGGAGAGGGGAGTACAATGGCAGTTTTCCAGCCATACGGCCCAGTGCCTGCCAAGTGTGAATAGTGGCATCTATTGTGTTAATTTCCATACAAGGGGTCTGCCTCTTGACATACGTCAACATGGATGCAAGTGGGATGAGATGAGCATCCCGTCGTCTATTGCCACATGCGGAATGAATTCGTGGGCACCGAGCCAGTAATGAGCGTATTATGCCTGGGCACATAAGTAAAACAAGTAGAAGTCGGGTACACTAAAACCCTCTTGTTTATTTCCAGGATAAGTGTGTTCCAGGATACCCTTCCGTTTACCTCCCCAGATGAGTCTAAGAAGCAGGGTGCGCACAGTGTGGAAAAAATGTCGGGTGAGGGGGATTGGTATATTACTAAAAAGATACAAAAATTGTGGCAGCACCACCATCTTGAGTAATGCGATGCGATCCTCCAGGGATAGCGTAAGTCTCACCCAGATGCCCACCTGTTTTTCCAGCCTGGCGCAAGCTGGACCGTAGTTCTCGCGTATCACAATGTCAGAGTTTCTGTGCACCCATATCCCCAGGTATTTCACGGGGTCCAGAGACCACTCGAGTGGGTATTCCAGGTCATGAGGCATAGTGCACTCCGTAAGCGGTACTATTACTGATATGGACCAAATTTATCTGCAGGCCGGAGAACAAGCCAAAGCGGATAAATTCCCACAAGAATGGGGCCCTAAAAGTATGGGGTTCACGCAGAAATAACAGTATATCATCTGCATACAAGGAGATGCTGACTGGGCGAAGGGCAAAGCGGAGTGACGCAGCCTGGTGTTGCTGCCGGACTATGCAGGCCAGGGGTTCAAGTGTCAATGCAAACAGGAGAGGTGAGAGAGGACAGCCCTGGCGCATTCCCCTGGTGAGGCAAATGTGGTCTAATGTGCTACCCTCCACCCGAACGTGCGCCGTGGGGTTGGTATAACGCAGTGTTATCCAATTTGTGAACATAGGTGGAAAGCTCATCCGACGCAGAATATAAAACAGCGTACATTTCTAGTATGTGGGGTGTGAGTTCCTCCGTGTATTCTTTGTAGAATTTGCCAGGGCCCGGAGCCTTATTATTCGGAAGGGACTTAATGGCAGCACGCACTTCTTCCTCTGTGACAGTCCGACTGAGAAATTCCCTTTGCCCATCTGACAACCAGGCAATGGCAATGTCAGATAAATACGCATCCATGTCATCTGTGCTAGCCGCCCCTTGTGTGGTATATAAGGATTCATAGGTTAGCTTGAACTGTTCCAAAATTTCTGGGGTAGTGTAGTGGTCGTGGCCCTGGTAATCTGTAATGTTGGCAATAACATGTTGGGTTGTGCGGTCTTTAATCCTTCTAGCTAGATGGAGTCCTGGCCGCCTACCCTCCCCAAACGCACACCCCGTGTGACGCCGTGAGATATATTTGGCCTCCCGCTCATCCAGCTTGGTGTATTCCAGCGTGACCTCCCTGATCGATGCTAACGTCTGAGCACGAGGCGAGGCCTCATATTCCCGTTCAAGAACCCACAGTGTGCTTTCAAGTTTACTGAGCTGTCCCCGCAGGTCGTTTAGGATACCAGCAGAAGTGCTGATACACGTGCCACGGATTGTGGCCTAGAATGCCTCCCAGAGAGTCAGTGCATCCAACACCGAAGCCTTATTGTCCGTGAGGTATTGCGCGATGGCATCACGAATGGTGGTGGCATAGAGAGGATCAAGCAGAGCTTCTGTGCGGAGGCACCATGTGAATGCCCGGCGTGCAGTACAGGGAAGGTGTACCGTTAGGAGAAGAGGGTCGTGATCAGAGAGGGTGAGAGGCAACATCACTGTGCGAGATACCCAACCTTCCGCCGTTTTGCTCTGGAGCCAGTTATCTAGACGAGACCAACTGTTATGTGCTGTGGAAATATGTGTGCCCCCGCGCGCTTCCATGTTCCGCTGCTGCCAGATATCAATGAGACCCAATTTCAACATTCCCCTATTTATAACCTGAGCCACTCTAAGTGATTGGCCGCCCCTACCACTCGCCTTGTCGCAGGTGGGATGTGAATGTGTGTTGAAATCCCCTCCCCACAATATCACAGCGTCAGGCCAGGATCGCAACACGGAGAGTATGCATTCAAAAAATCCCGGATCATCTACATTTGGGCCATGAGTATTGATTATGGTGATTGAATTGCCCGCCAACTTCCCATGTACTATGGCGTATCTCCCGGCATCGTCAATGCAGGTTTGAAGCATGATAAATGGCAGTGTCTTTCTAACTAGTGTGAGAACACCCCGTAAATAGGAGGAGTAGGAGGACACTAAGCGATAGCCAGCCCATTGTAACCCGATCTTGTCATCTGATTGGGGTGAGGCAAACTCCTTATAGATATACCTAGAGTCAGCCATGCAGAGGAAAAGACCAAAGAAGCTAAATAATTTAACTAGGTCTTGGCTTCTCTAACTAGTCTCCTCCTGACCAAGTCTTCACTTAATTCCTAAAACCAACAAGTGGGCTTTCTGGATAATAGATGTGGCAAGGATCTACCATAAATCCTTCTATACTCAGGACTGGTCAGAGATACACTTCAAAGGGCACAAATTCAGCGTGTATCCCTACATCAGGGCTTTCTGAAATGCCATGGTGGTCTCCAGGCAAACCAAGTAAGAAGGGGTCTGCATGGGGAACACGTCAGGCCTACCTGGAGAAACTTCCTAATGTAAATATGCGTTGGAGTCTCCTGAGATTTAGATGTGGGGTAAATTAAGTTCTGATGTCTGAGGCATACAAAATGTTGCTTAATGAAGATAGAATAAATGTGGCATAACATGAAGGGCGCTAATTCACATCCTGTGGTTTTCAGTGCAACAGAAATCCCTATTAAAACCTGTCTTTATAAAATGTGATTTTAAGTATGAGGGTAAGTGATTTAACTACTGGTAGAAATGAGTTTCTTGGATGTAACATGAACTATGGCACAATTCTTATTGTTTGTGGATGCATTTGTATGGTCAAATTGATACATTTTTAAAGTATTGTGAGGGGCAATTTCAATCCCCTGTGTAGTTTTAGGATATGTAAATTTGTATGTGATTGAGTGAATTGTGTTTAAACTGTGTTTTATATTGAATGTTACCCATTTTTCGATCGTATCTGTAATTTGTGCTTTTAAAAACTTCTGTTTAACAGACTAAGGTCTAAATAAACACGTGTTTTGACTGACTAACTCACACTTTAATGGGATTATGTCATGGATGTGCCCCTGAAAGTTCAACCTTAGACAGCTGGATAAATAAACAAAATTATCACAGCTGTGTGAAAGGAAAGCACTTGCTTGCGGCAGCACACAACTTCTGCCCAATCAAAACATGTACTCCGAGCTCCCAACATGTGGGCCTACCAAAGCCCCTCTCTAATGAGGCTCGAATAATCGTCTGGTGGCAGCTGTGCTTTCAAGTCAGACCATAAAAAGGGCTGACAAGAACAATATTACAGACTCACTCCCTTCCATCTTATTTACCAGTGATGTTTATAACAAGAACCTGTTTTGGATAAAATCCTATAACTTAAACACCACACAACATGCAAACAAAAAAGAAAAAACACAAAAATATGCACACGTAAAACAACTTTCGAAATTCTCAACTGTTGAACACTTGCAAATGAAAAGGAAAATGCTACATTGTAAAGGAAATGTATTGCTTCCAGTAATGATCACTGTTACTTTTTCATTGTTCTGTAGAACATGCCTAGATGCGCGCCGAAATTCCTCATTCCACCCAGTGCTGAAGCAACCGTGAAGCAATGGTGATGCCATCGATGGAATGTAGGGGAGGTGAATGGCTTGTGAAGGAGTGGTGAATCAAAGGCTGATCAGATCAGAGTCAAAGAGTAGAGAAGGGGCGAAGACGTGGAGCCACAACTTATAAGCAATTAACTTGTCTGAATTGTTTTTACAGCTCGCCTGTGCAGTAGCTCTATGTTAAAGGGTAATCCAAGTCTCACTCAGGGTTGATGTGAGAGAGGCTCCGGTTCCTCACCAAGGGAGTAGCTAGAAAATTAAAATACCCCCCACTTCGAACCCAAGGTCGTATGGCACCAAGCAGACGTTCTTCCTGGCACCGCTGTTCTGCCTGGACCCTCGTTTTCAGCACAGGAATCGTGTCTTGATGGCTCTTATATCCAGCACTGGATTCCTGTCCTGTTGCTGCTATTTATTTATTATATGGGACACCCATGGCACAAAGCAAGCCCTGGCGGCTTATCTTGTTGTAGGGGGCATCTATGGCAAAAAGCTGAAGCTGGCATATTGGAGAAATAATTGCCTTCAAAGATTGCAACCATCAGCGGCATAGCTAGAGCTTCTGACTCCCGGGCGATCCTTTAATTTGCCGCCCAGTGCCGGTAAGACAGGTGGGGCGGTGGAGGGGGGGATTGGCGAAAGACGGTGATGCGCGGGGGTGCGGGCACGAGATTGACAGATGAGATCGAGCCACGTGTTTAGCGCCGTCAACGAGAATGGCAGCTTACCAGCACCCCAAAATAAGTGACACCTCCAGCTATGCCACTGGCAGCCATGGCATATTGGGGGACGGGGGCAAACCATGAGAAAATGCTGGTCTTGACATATGGGGTGTAATTTATGACATATGAGTCACCCTTGCATAAGGCTGTGCAAAAAGCAAAATTATGGAGCTGGCATATTGAACATTATTCTTGGCATAAGGGGGCACACATGGCATATATTAGGATTCCATGACAAAATTCTGGAAATGGACATAAGGTATTACCTAACAAATAGGAAAGGAGGACTGATGGCATTTTTTTTTAATGTAGTCAACTTGTGATAAGCGTTGGGCTTCACTGGCACATCATGAAAGTACTGCAATGTTTCCTAGGTGCCCGCTGTTTAAAAAAAAAGTATTTATTAAACTTGTGGTTTGAAAATTCACAATTGACCCATTTTTTCAAAACTTTTTTTCTAGTGTAGAACCTCTCCTGTCCCCAAGAAGAGGATGTGCTCTCTATGCTTGTGAACTGCAATTCGGGATAAGTATGCCCCCCACTTTCAAACATCACCAGCCGCCAGTGCACCACCTCCTGGTAAGCGAAGTTGTTGGACACTCATACAAACAGTAAGTGGGAAAAACTGTTAAACTCATCGGAGTTGCGTTACAAATCACAAATGAGTATTGAAAATAGAGGGGCAGATTTACAAGCCCCTTGCGCCTCATTTACGCCGCTGTTGCGTCACTTTTGTGGCACAGCAGCAGCGCAAATCCCGCACCATGGTGCGGGGTACTTACCACGTGACGCATCTGGGAGATGCGTCACGTTGTAAAGCCCTGCGCCACATGTAGGCGATCCTGCGCAGGGGGGGGGCTTTCCGGCGCAGGAACGCCTCCTAAAAGTGGCTGAGTGAAATCTTCAAGATTTCACTCAGGCACTTTGAGGCCCATGCTGCGTCAAAACCCTGCGCCTGCCTGAAGCAGGCGTAAGGATTGACGCAGCATTAACAAGATAGGCCCCCCCAGAGCATTGCTGGAGCTGCGTCGCGCTTGCGACGCAACTCCAGCAATTCGCCACTTTTACGGCACAGATGCGTCACGCATCTGTGCCGTTTTTGCCCCATGGTGCGCCGCATTGTAAATGCGGCGCATCCATGGTGGCGGAGCTGTGGCGCACAATAACTGGCGCATCCCTGCTGATATGCAGGAATGCACCAGTTATTGTAAATATGCCCCAGAGTCTGTATCCAGAAGACACTGTGACTTCGACTTTCAGTTGACTATTACAGTAAAAACTAAAAAAATATTGTTTTACACCTGAATGAAATGGCCTTGACAATGCACAAATGTGGCTAGAAAGCCGGGAATCACTCATTTTGAAAGTTTGGATGTAACGGGGTTCAAGGTAATATCCATGTTTACTTATGTATAACAGCTTTCAGGAACTTGTTACATAAAAACTTGCATTTCAAGATCCATAGAACAGATAGCAAGAGGTGCTAATAAAAAAATACAAAATTAAGAGAAAGACTGAATCACAAGTTAATAGTATGATGACTAGAAGTACTTCAGAATGAGAAGAATCATTAGATAAGAGAATAGATTAGACACATGGAAACATTCAATATAACTTAGGAAATTTACCTATTTGAAAGATAAAGTAAGAATAAAATAGCGACTCTCCCGTGAAATTAAGGGGTATGTGGAATGGAAGTGAAAGGTTTGTGAAGTGAGAATAAGAAATCTAGCAATGCTTGCCACCCCAAGAAAAACAAGCATTTGCAATGCATTAGGTCTCGCATTTGCGAGAGTTTGAGCTATTGGCATTGTACATGACAATGCTTTTTATTTCTATGTTTTGAAAACCTGCAAGCAATGCGTAAACACGCACTTTGTACTTATAGGGGCATATTATTAAGAACGGCGTTAAAAATTATCGCCGGTTTAGCAGCAGAAAACTGCTGCTAAAGCGCCGATAATGGGCTTGATAATATGCCGTTGAGAATTCCAATAGAAGTCCATGTTCTGGTGTGAACATGGGCTTCTAATGGAATTCTCCAGGGCATATTATCAAGCCCATTATCGCCGCTTTAGCGGCAGTTTTCTGCCGCTAAACCGGCGATAATTTTAACGCCGTCCTTGATAATATGCCCCATAGTCTTTGCCTCCGAGAAGCAAGGCTAGTAGTAAAAGAGGCGCAGTTACTGCCAGCCTTGGTTCTCGTAAGCAACGACTATAAGTAGAAAGTGTGTGTTTACGCACTACTTGCAGGTTTTCTAAACACATAAATAAAAGGGATTGTCATTTACAATGCCAATAGCTCAAACTCTCGCAAATGCGAGACCTATTGCATTGCAAATGCATTTGTAATGCAATAGGTCTCACAGTACTGAAAGTTTGAGGCATTGCATTATTATTTGCACCGCCAATAGCTCAAACATTTAGTAATGCGAGACCTATGGCATTGCAAATGCTTGTTCCAGATGCAACATGGGATGCTCCCATAACCTGTACTTCACCTTCGCATTTCACTTGCAGCTGGTCCGATAAAAGTTATCCAGGCTTGGAGACGTGAGTAATTTATGTCAGCAGAGGGTTAACTCTGGAGCTGAACACGTTGCTCTCTGGTCTCGGTGATTGGCTGCAGGAGACGCTGCCAGTGGTTGGTTGCCGCATTGTAACTAAGAGCCCTGAGGAGGGAGACTGTTGGATGCAGACAGGAGCAAACTAAAATATATATAAATAAGAAAAAAACGAGTTGGGTGAGCCGTGCGCAACGATTTGTGCGGCTGCCATTATTAAGTATGTAAATAAAAAACAACAACGAGTTGAGTGAGCCGCACACAACGAGATGCGCGGCCGCCATTATTTGGCATATAATTTTTTTTTAACAAATTGAGTGAGCTGCACACAATGACGTGCAGATGTCATTATTTAGTATGTAAATAAAAAATAATTGAGTGAGCCGCACACAACGAGAAACGCGGCTGCCATTATTTAGTATATAAATAAAAACAACAATTTGGAAAATAAACCATGAGCTGCTGTTTTAAATCTGACAGGTGAGGAAATCTGGGCGCTGCCCCTCCTGTAATGCAGTGAGGCAGAAATAGGAAGCAGAAACCAGATACCACAGTGGGCGGCAGCCCATGCCTGCGGTAAGACAACAGCCTGGCTTATGAACACACTGAATCGTCTTGTGAGCTGCCAGGCTCTTGATAAGTAGAAAAATAAGTTTGTCTTTGAAGCTACAGATGCGGTGTAGCTTACAGAGCTGCCGACCTTGTGGCTGGGGAACCGGCTTCGATTCTCGGTGTTGGCGTTCTGTTGTATGTGTGTCAATTTCGGTGATATTTATTATTACCTGCATTAATTTGAGTGGTTCAGGGCACAGGGGATGGGCAGTGTCGTGTAGCAGTAGTTGGAGCGCTGGATACATTGGAGTTCAAGAAAACCTGCCTAAACGTTCTGTATGAAATTATAACAACCAGTATACGCCGCGCATTATAGCGGGATACTGCATTGGGGGCCCCACATGACTGAAGCACACAGCCGCGACCGGCATGCTCGCGGCTGTGTGGGAGGGAGGGGGCGCAGGTAGGGAATAAAAATAAACAAGCAGCATGCGCTGCCCGCCCCTCGCACACACCGGTTCCTTGCGCATGCGCCGCTGCCATGTTTACATCAGGCAGAGATGCGTGAGACAAAGAAAAAGTGCAAACAGTGTGGCCAAAACTACAGTTGGTGACCACCGCTTCCAGACTACACGGAAGTCAGTTTGACATCAACAGCCAGTCAAAACCAAGCTAACAAAAGCTATATAAACATTCAGCAAATTGCAAGCAGCAGGAGAAACTACCTGCCGCTTGCCAACATATAGAGATTACTTCATGTCTCGCTGAGACAGCGCATGCAGGAAATTCGACTTATTCGAGCAACTTGCTAGGCTTTGTCCATATGGGTCAGTTTCACTGTTTTTCTGTGCTTCCGGGAGAGTTTCTTTCAAGATAGCTAAAAGTACGTTGAATGCATATTTCCATCAGTTCGGCAGCTGCTAGAGCTGTAATGACCTGGCAGTTTTTAAAGGCTCTCCATCATCTATGGGGGTCGTCCTTGAGGGTCTTATTTTCTGCATACTTTGGGATCTTTTAGGCTTCGCTATTTATGTATCTATTATAAATGTACTGCCTCAGATACCCAGCTGTCATCTCTTCTAGAAGCATGAGTCTCTTGAATGCTCTCTCATTGAGACAGTTGATTACCACCTGGAGTACAGACATACAGTTCCTCAGTTTCATCAGACATACTTTAATGCCAGTCTGATTTCCCTATTCTTGTTGGGATTCTCCGCTGTGAGTTTTCAGAGACTCCTTGCTGTATCATCTCTTCCTCTGGTAAGGGAGAGGTAGTTGGGAGAAGTCAAATAGATAAATTACCAGAGCTCATAAGTATTTGAATACGTAGTAGGTGAATGTAAGACTCCGGGGTGTTTTCCTCACCGATCGTGTGTTTCACCATTGGAATCCTCCTTCATCGATTTATGCAGGTCCCCCTTGGAATAGGCAGGTACATCCTGGTCTATGGGTTTATTGTGTCCTCTCATTCTAAGCATTTTCTGGTGTAAGGGCTTCATCCTTACAGTCCTCACACTAACGGGGTTGGGGGTACAACAGTGCATCTACATTGATGAGAGCAGACTCCTTCTTAATGTAGCTGCTCTGGTGGAGGCAGGGGCATGGGAAGGCTGGAATTTTCTCATGCCTAGCCATTTAATTAGCTCACAGGGGCAACCCTCCTCCATCAATGGCCTGGACCGTTTTCAACATTTCAGGAATATGTTCATGGCCTCTGGTTACAAGTCTTTAAGAATTTAAAAAAAATTGCCTTGTTGTCCCAACTTATTATGATTTCCCCTCTCACGTTCCCATTCCTTTTCTTATGCCACATCTATCAACACTCTTCTCTCCTCTTTCTTTATTTCAAAACGATGGCTCCGGTCAATTCCCAAAATTCACAATTGGTATGGTTCAGAGGCTCATTCACCTTAGCAGGGCAGGTATTTTAGGAAAACCCAATGTTTCGGTCCACAGTGACAATTATTTTGTTGGTTTTAACATTCCCTAAATTTAGAGATCACCACTGTCGTGAAGACCCACAGATGACAGCTGTTGGCCTGTTGACAACATACAGAATGGGGAGCAGCGGGCTGTTTCAGAGGCTGAGCTTTGCAACCGGGCAGACTGTGGAGATGTTACAGCCACAATGTCCAATAGTGGGCTGAGCTCCAACGTGTGTGTTGTCATCTAGCAGAGCGCATTGTCCCTTCTCCATCCTTTTTGCACATCCATTGCAGTTAGGCAAGGGCTGGTGCACAAAAATATAGAAATTCATCTGGAGAGATGGAGACGATGCAAAAAGACATTCGACTTGGTCGAGCAAAATAAGGTTCAAGACTATCACCTGCAGGTTGATCAGCAATTTATACAGTATGCACATTTGTCCACTGATCTATGTTGCAGACTGGTTTAGACAGTCCATATGATTTATTTCCAATCCAGAGCAATGTCTCCTGGGTAATGTACACACAGGTCATAAGGCTAGTATGCAAGAATGGCCATTAACCCTCCCTCACCCACGTGACTGGCAGCTGACTGGCAAATACATTTTTCATTCATTCTAGTTAAAAACTTCCCTTTAGCTGCTTTTAAGGAGAAAGTTTTCAGAATACTGAGTGATGATGGCAGAGCAGTGCAATGCTGTTACTTTTAATCATGATCATAAATAATTAGTGTAAAATTAGGAGTAAGTAATCTTTATTGTATATAGCTAATTAAAATATTTAAATTGATAAAACCATTCCGTTTTACAAAGTAGACGTTATGCTATTGCATAATAAACATCGAATAAATAGATACAGATTTACAAACATAATCTGACCAGTGTCCTCATTGGCCTTTGAGCATAACAGGTTCTTAGCTGCTCCCAGAGAAAAGGGGAACGGATTGATAGTAAGCTGCCGTGTGTGTTCATAGATGTATGAGCTTTGCTGCACAAATAACCAGGGAGAGTGGTAATTTAAGAGAAAAGGCACCTCCGAGAGAACAGCGGATTGATTTCTGTCCTGTAGTGTTAAAAGAGAATTTAAAATTTGTCAGACTGTTAGAAAAGATAGTCCTCAGCAACAGTGGTGTTGATCAGAGTCTTTTGAATTCCCTCACTCCTCGTTCTTGGCCAGAAACATGGATGCTTTTTTAAGTTAAGTTTAGGCAGCCTGGGGCATTCCAGGAGCTGTGTCTGTACTAGCCCTTGACAGTTTGTTTTCTACCAGTGCAAACAATTTTACTAATTTGCAGTTTAACTGCAGGTCCTCTGGTTTGAAACAAGCTCTCACAGAGTTTCCCAGAGCTGGGAGAGTCCAGTGTTTGCAAAGGAATCCTCTAGGAAATTTCTTGCTGGTGATTTCGTTCTGTGCTGGAGCTCTTGCCAGAATGGGCAATTGAGGCTGTTTGGGTGGCGTTCCTGATTTTCTTCTAACAGGTTTTGTAGGCCTCCTGTCTTGCTAGACGTTGTTTGGTAAGGCCAAACTTACCCTGGATCTTTGCTGTGGAGGCATAAATCGATATTTTGAAAATGAGCCTATAGGCCCTAACCAGTGTGCTGTTCAAGGTTGTTGCGTCTCTTACTCTCAGGGTTTAACTGCAATATGTGATGGTTGGCAGAATATTAGATTGTGCAATCTGGAGGAGAAGGGAAAGCAGAGGGCCTGTCAGCCTGGATTTTAAATGCCTCAGGGTTATTGCTAGAGCCATCCCTTCTCTTCTAATCCTCTCCAGCTGGCTAGCAAATTGGCCTCCATTATCAATAGTTACCCCTAGATATAACTACTTGCAGTCTGAATTTGGGTGTTGCCCAGGCACCAGACGTGATGTTTTTCCCTTCACCTTTTTATGTACATTGTTTTGGTTTTCTCGAAGTTCATTTCAAAGAAATTGTCTGCTTCATATCTCTGTAGTGTATTTAGGAGGTGTTGCATACCCACTTGCATGTGGCAGACCAAAACCATGTCATCAGCGTAGAAGATACTACATGAGTTATGGGTCTGCAACAAGTCCGCCATATAGAGATTGAACAGGGTTGGTGCAAGCACACATCCTTGTTTAAGCCCTTTGGTGATAGAAATGCGCCTTGAAAGATGTATGCCAATTCTCCGTTTTACCTGCAACCAGGTGCCTGTGTGTAAGTATATTAGCATGTGTTTGCCAGAATCTTCCAGAGTGGCAGTTTTCTCCAGTATTGCTCGATGTATGTTGTCAAACGCTGACCTGTAGTCTATAAAGCAGGGATGGAGTTTAATGGCTTTGCCATGTCCATGAACAGCGACTTTAGAAAAACCAGTTTGGTTGAATGGTATGATTTCTTGCTCTGCTGCCCAAGCCTGAAGTTCTTCTAATAGAGTTCTGGCAAAGTACTTCGCCTCATTATCAAGTAAGGCACCAAGGCGGTAATTTTTCGGTACAGATTTATCTCTGCTCTTGTAGCCTGGAGAAATGGCAGAGCCTTTTCAGGTGGCCAGGAGTTGTCCTAGTGTCTGATTTCCCAAAATAATGAGTCTAAAGTCTCTTCCCAGAAGTCTTAGTCGTGCTTAAAGAGGGCTGGTGGAATCCAGTTAGTTCCTGATGCTCCTTCTCTCCTGCCTTTTGCAATTTGACAATTAATTGTTGTTATGTGGGATGGTCTGTCCACATCCTGGTGCTTGTGTTAATTTAGGATGTGTGGTTTTTCTGGAGGTCTTGGATTGTACTTAAGCCAAACATTGCAATGTCCAGCTCATTCCAAGTTTGTTGATTGAAATGAGTTGACAGGAAGTCTGTCCAGGTCTCTTTGGGGATATATGATGTCACTCCTCCGTGAGATGGGCGCCTTATTTTGTTCACTGTAGCCCAGAATTGTGTGCAGGTTTTGGCTTTAGTATTGCACCAACGTTTTGCCCAAAGCTCATCTTCCATGGACCATTTGATGTCCCATTTTAGCTTTTTGAGCATGTTTCTCTGTTGTTGCAGTGATGACCTGAGATTCAGATCTCTGGGTTTGTGCCTCAGAAGTCTCAGTGTTTTGTTATTGATTTTTTTATTGCTTTTAGTTGATTCCATTGTGCGCTGGGAAGCAATCCTGTTTCCATTATATCATAAGTTTTTGTCTGTCGTAGAAAAATGTCCCTAATAGATTGACGGTGAAAGTTTTCCATTTGCTAATGGGACTGTCTGTTCGGCCATTTTTGTTCTGTAGTAATGCCTTCTCAGCTTGAAGCACCTCCCCCGTGTTTGCTAGCAAGGATTTAATTATTTTAAGGATGATTGTGTGAATGGAGTGAGGACCCCCTGGTGCGTGTTCCAAGGCTGGTGCAGTTGCCAAAAGGTATACCTCCTGCGGCCGATGGCCACTATCCCCCTTGTCTCCAAGGCAGAATGTGGCCACACAGTGGAAGAATGGGAAGGAGACCAGTGTGTAGTTTAATGTTGAGCCTGTGGTTTTAGAATATTATGAGGCTGCTGGTAGTTGATGTGCTCCAGGTCTTCCAATGGGAGCCTGTCTGTTTTACCCACTCTGCATTGTGAGCTTTTGTTCTGTTCAGAAATGTTCCAAACCAAGAACTAGGCCAGCACCTCGTTGTCTATCGAGGAGTCCAGAAGATGCAAATTTAGGTCCACTGAGAGGATGAGATTAGGGGTGTCCTGTTTGCTTATGGGTGACAATAGACAGTCCACAAGATGCCTTGAGTCTTGAATTTTTTGTTTTGGATTTATGTAGGTGTTAAATATTTACACTCTTCCTTCTTCCCTTTAAGAATGAGGGAGATCTTGATTGTGTTGACAATTGTTGAGGAGGAGGCAATTTCTTTTGTGGTGGTTATGCTAGCTATTGGCACATAGGTTGCCAGCCTGCCCGATAGGTGGCTGTATCGGGATCTCTAGGCTGCTGGCATGTGGAAGCATGTGTAACCCCGTAGTTGGAGTGGTTCAGCTAATCACATTTCCTGCAGCAAAAGTATATCAAAAGATTTGATATATGATAAAAATCTTACTCCAAGGAGTGTCCTGGCACTCTGCACCTTGGTGATAACTGATTGATTTTGTCTGGGGATGTGGATTTTATCACACTCAGTAATTATCAGGCTCAAGAAAATATGCACAGTTCAAAATTCCAATAGGACAGTACCAGGAATTACCGCATATATTGGAATCATGCTGGCCACTGGTAATGAGGAACCAAGTTTGTTTAAGACACTTCATATTGGGAAACGTAATAGTAATATATTTTACTGCAATATTTTGTAATGGATTCGGGGGTTCAGGATATCTTAGAGAATGGTTCTCTACTCATAAAATTATCTGTTTGCCCAACAACACCTTAGAAACCAAAGGGATAATGAACTGATTGCGGCCATAGATAAAATGTAAAAAAATAGTGAATGCTGCTTGAGCCCCCCTAACAAAAATATTTGGTAAAAGATGCCTCAAACAACAAAGGGGTAGCCAATGCTCCTCTGCTTCTCCCTCATAGAAAGCAAGGGAAACATGATAACTGAAGTACTGAAGCACAAACGCTGCAAAATAAATGTTACAGTTAGTACAGACTCCATAACCGCATAATGTAGCATTTTCATCAACCATTTGTTGGATCTTTTGATCAATTCCCATCATGTGTTTTCCTGCTTCCTTATATGGCAAGCAAAGACTGTACATTTAAAAATCTGTCACAATAATGGTATTAGACAAAGAGAACTGACCTGGTATAGAAGCATCCAACTTTTAGAAAAGCAATATGGGTAAACTCGCAACTCATTAATAAGTCCATAATTATTAATGGCCGCTCAGTATGCTTGATATTTAGTGGTGTAAAAAGTGGATTGTTATTTGGGGCGGGTGCCTGTCCACCACAAGGAATAATCACATCTCTTGTCAGTGTTTACCCTCAAAGTCACTAGATTAACCTCAGCTCAGCCCTGTGTGCAGTGACGGTCGTTGACACTCAAAAGTGGAGGGTCGTCAAGCCAGTGCCAAACCCAGTGGCAGGCAGTGATAAATCACACCTTTAGGCTCACATTCCAAATATCTCAATCATGGCTCCTTAACAGGTTTTATAATGGGCCGTGACTACGAACTCTGGAATTAAGCCTGAAGGCAGAGTGAGTTTCTCACAGTGCTTGTCAATGGGCACAAAAGGTAACAATAAAATGATAAACAACGTTTTTTTTCTTTTTTTGATTGCAGTCAGTGAAAATCCTCCTCGAGTCTCAGACTGCTCCGCTCTCCAAATCCCTACTCTGCTTTCATGCTGCAGAGGAGCAGTATGAGAGCAGCGCCAGGATTGGCTGGAGCAGGCTGCCTCAACTCTCAAGCAGTCCTCCTAGGTGTCAAAGACAGCTCGATGGAGAGGTTTACACTTGCCATGTCAGGCTGGCTATCGCAAGACAGTTGGACAAAGAGACATGTTCAGAGTAAAGTGGTGAAGTAAGCACCACTCCCATGCTACCAGTCAGCAGCAGCCCCTCCACCAAACACTGCTCAGGCTGGGAGCAGTGTCAAATAAAATGGTAATTCATTTTATTACCATTTTATTTTTCACATTTGCTGCACTGGCAGCAGGGGGCGACGCTCCTCTGCTCTAATGAGAGGACCACCACTGCCTCTGTGATATGAAATCTGGGGGTCCCCAGAGCCATAGGGTCTGGATTTCTAACCCTCTGGTGCAAGGACTAAGTTCAATGCACCACCATTGAATTAGATAGCCGTCTGGACAACGGCCCTAAACCAAGCCCACTGTTCAGTCTTGCACAGGCCATGTTTCCAGGTTATTATCAGCCACTCTAGATGAGTTCATGGACACATTGGCAATCCAGTCTTTTGTCTATGAATAACACACTCAAAGATAAACCTAAGAAATGGTGACATAGTTTAAAATGTATATTGTAAAATCTTCAGTCTAGTGCAAACAATAAGTACGGTGACCACCCAAAATAAAAAACACTGGGCCACATGTACGACCCGCCAATTAGCGAGTCGCAAATTGCGTCGCATTTGCGACTCGCTAATTGGGATGCACAACAGTGTATGAGACACTGTTTGCCTCATGCATATTAATGAGGCTGTCGCAATTTGCGACCCTGCTGGGAACCGCTGGCACTCCCAGGGATGGTAGCATGTTGGGTGTTTGGTCAGCAGGCCTCCATGTCTGGGACTGCTTTTAAATAAAGCAATTTTTTAAAAAGATGCAGCCCGTTTCCTTAAAGAAAGACGGGATGCATTTAAAAAATAAAAATTAAACTTTTCAGTTTCATTTTTCAAGGGCAGGCAGTGGTCCCTGGAACCACTGCAGGCCTGGGCGAAAATTCCGTTCCGCTCACGGAAATTGCGAAAATTTGACATTTTCGCTTTCCGTGGAGAGCGCGAAAATGTCAAAATTTCCGCAATCCGCATCTTACCGGAAATCTTTTTCTTGCTCGCGCTGTAAAATAATACATTCTCGCGTGCGCGCGATCGTCTTACCTGAATCCCCGTGTTCGCCGACAAGTTTTCCCGATCCGGTCGCGTTCACCACGAGATGTTGGATTGTTGGTAGCCATTTGCGCTGTCTCGCGACTGTTCGCACCCGCATTAACGTCATTTGTCGTGTGATCACGTCATTCGTTGCGCGATCACGTCTTTCTTCTCGCGATCATTCATCGCGAGAGTATGAGATGATTGAGATCTCGAACACGTCATTCTCCACCGCGAGCAAGAGCGTGAGGACGCGGGCACGTCATATCGAATGCGAGCGGGCGGGACAAGTGAAAACAAGATGGCCGCGCCCGTGAGTAACCGCATGGGTAAGTTGGCGAGCCGCGATCATGTAGAAAATACCGCGAACGGGCGGGAAAAATACTTCTGCGTCTTTGCGATATTTCTGCGTGTTTGCGGAGATTTTTAACATTTTCGCGATAGTCTGCGAAAGTAAATTTTGCAAATTCCGCCCACCCCTAGACCACTGCTTGCTCTTTAAAAATGTTTGCGCATGCATTCACAAAGGGGAAGGGGGTCCTCCCTTCATGCTTGCTAGTGCTTTACCACCCTTCAGAGAAGGGTAGTAAACTGCGAGTGTTTTGCAACCGCAATTGCGGTCGCAAAACATTCTTACATAGTTTAAGGAGTTGCTATTAGGAAGGGACGCCCTTAGAACGCCTCTTCCTAATAGCGAGTCGCTAATCTTATTTTGCGAGTCGTAAATTGATTTGTGACTCACAAAATAGGATTAGTACATGGGCCACTGTTTTTTTGCTGGCGCAAATGGGTCTAATACCCATTTGCACATGCATAAAACCTTTGTACATCTGGCCCACAATCAGTTAAGCATATAATGATCAATGAGAACAGGATAAATATGGCTAGCATTCTTAGCAAGTTTTTTAAATACTAGGACTCTAAAGCTATTTTAAGCGGTATGCTGAATTTTGGCTAAAGCATTAAGTAGGAAAACCTGCATTTCCAATTTTAGAATTTCTTAGGATGGATCGCATGCCATACCTTTGAATAGCTGGCAGCAGCTTTTGCTAATCAAAGTTAATCAAAGTTCTGAAGAAGAACCAAGATATGTGCTGTCTCTGAAGGACACTTTCTGCACAGCTTCTGGAATCAACACTCTGATAGCAAGAAAACATCTCCTAATCTGTGGTCCAATCCTGGGATTTATAAACCATTTAACCACTGATTTCATCTCATACTTACTAAACACAACAGGATTTTAAAGCAGAAAAGCTTCTCTAAGACTAAACTAACTAACATGGCGCAAAAAACGTCAGCTCCATACTCATGATGACATTAAGTCTCCATCTTTATAAACATATTACACTGTAAGGGTTCATTTACACCAAAAAACTAACAGCATGATCTGAAACCCAAAAGCTGCCTTTCTGCCAAATTCAGCGTAATTCTGTCCAGCGTGTTTAAAGACTGTATGGCAATTAACATGGGAAACCCACTTTTTTTTACCTACCCTTTTTATCGGTCCCCGTTTGGTGGATCACCCCAAAACTTTCCTTGCAAGCTAGAATCACAGGCGTACTCGGCTGGAAAATATTTTGTGATAGATTCAACAAATGGTGTCAATGATAGAGGCAAGTCAAAACAAGTTTATTCTATGGAAACAGGGTCCTACCTCCAACTATATATATATTCACTGAAAAAACCATAGGTTACAGGGGCGTTATAGTTAGCTGGACTTTTCACTCGTACAAAACCATTGAAATTCCCCCGTTATAGTTAGTTCAGCTAACTATAACTCACGCGCCCGCAATGCACTGCTGATGACGTCACATTTTACATCACTCATGACATGGTCAGTGACATCACTCATGACATCACTGATGACATCTCAAATGACATCACTGATGACATCATCCAGTGAATGTGTGTTTTTCTGAAAATTACATATGTTTTATATATGTATATCTCAAGGTCGATACAGATATTTACATATTTAAACATTACTCACTAAGCCATGTATTCACTAAGATACACTTAATCAGTCAGTTATACAATCAATTTTCAAAAACAAATCATCCATTTAGACACTTATATACCCATTTATTCTTCCATCGACATCATCCAGTGAATGTGTGTTTTTCTGAAAATTACATATGTTTTATATATGTATATCTCAAGGTCGATGGAAGAATAAATGGGTATATAAGTGTCTAAATGGATGATTTGTTTTTGAAAAATTGATTGTATGACTGACTGATTAAGTGTATCTTAGTGAATACATGGCTTAGTGAGTAATGTTTAAATATGTAAATATCTGTATCAGTCTCTCACTTTGTGTATAAGTGGCTGCATGGGTTGGTGAGTAGCTACATGAGTGTATATATAGGTTATTAGTTGGTTTTTTGAGTATAAGTATGAGTGTCTGAGTGTCTGTATGGTTCGGTGGGGGGTATTACGTAGTGCATAGGTGCATGAATGAGTGACTCACTGTTTGTATGTGTTGAAGACAGCATGTGTGCAGGACTGTATGGGTGTATGAGTGTGTGCATGGGTGTGTTAGTGAGTGAATGACTGTCTCAATAGTGTCTTTATGAGTAACTACATATGTTTTAAACTAGTATATGTGACTATTGGTGTATATAGTGAGTATATGTGAGAGTGAGAGATTGGAAGAGTTCCTGTATGAATAAGTATGTGTTTCTATAAGTGATTGTTTAAAAGACTAAGTATGTGTAAGTTTGTGTAGAAGTAAGTGTGGTGGTGTGTGTATAACTGTATATGCAAGTAAATGGATGTTTGATTCTTTATTAGCATGAGTGACTATGTGTGTGAGTAACTCTATGGATGAGTGACGTTGTGTAACAGGATGTATAGGTGTATGAGTACATATGATGAGTGAGTACATGTATGAGTGACTGCATAGGACTGTTGGTGAATGAGTGGATGTGTATGTGGATCTTAGAATTACTGAATAGGTTGTTGCAACTGGTATTGGTATGTCCATTGTTTTGAAAATTTTAGTTTCTATTTTTGAATGTGTGTATCAAAGGTTATATTAGGGGGAGAGGAGGTCTGCCACTCTATCACAAGGATGATGTAATCAGTGATGTCATCAGTGATGTCATTTGAGATGTCATCAGTGACGTCATGAGTGATGTCACTGACCATGTCATGAGTGATGTAATATGTGACGTCATCAGCAGTGCATTGCGGGCGCGCGAGTTATAGTTAGCTGAACTAACTATAACGGGGGAATTTCAATGGTTTTGTAGGAGTGAAAAGTCCAGCTAACTATAACGCCCCCGAAACCTATGTTTTTTTCAGTGAATTTCTAAGGTTTTTTAAATGCTAATTCCTAACTATAACGTGCCTGAAACCTATGGTTTTTTCAGTGAATTCCAAAGGTTTTTTAAATGCTAATTTCTAACTATGCCTACAGAGATAGGACATGTGAAGAAAGAATAAAAAACGCACCGAAAGAAAAAAAGAAATGCAGAAAGAAGCAACAGAAGTCCTCAAAGATGAAGAAAAGTGCAGGAAGAAGGATAACGTGCAGAAAGAACAAACGGAAGAGCAGAAAGAAGCCTTGTTGCAAAATCATCCTGTACCCTAAACTTTTTCAGACGGATACTGGTGGTAACTGAGTCTGACCAACCAGTCCTAGAGACAGTACTATGTTAAAAGACCCTCAGAATACAGTGAAAACTCCTACATACACTAGGGAACACTATGCGTTGGGGTCCCCCTGTGATTAGTATGACCTCCTCTGTAAGCCCCTAGTATATAATAGGGCATGGGATTAGAACTACCTCTTAAAACGCGCCACAGGGCGTGTTTGCACACATCACCTCAGGCCACGTCCCCTCCCTTCCCCACTGTGTAAACATGCCCTGTGGTCGTTTTAAGTTGGGAGATTAAGTTTCCTTGAATCCTGAGGGTCCCTAGGGTCCAACTAGACCACTAGGTACCTCCAGTAAGCGCCACAGTGCTGCGTTGCAAAGAGATGTAAAAAGGGGCATGGCCTAGACCACCTCTCTGCAATGCAGCGCAGTGGCGCTTACTGGAAGCAGCTGGTGGGCTAGTTGGCCCCCAGGGTCCCTCAGGATTGAAGGGGAATTATTTCCCCAACTTAAAACGCGCCACAGGGCGTGTTTGCACACGTTAACTCAGGCACCGTCCCCTCCCTTCACCACTGTGTCAACACGCCATGTGGCCGTTTTTAGTTGGGAGATTAAGTTCATTTGAATCCTGAGGGTCCCTAGGGTCCAACTAGCCCACTAGGTACCTCCAGTAAGCACCACAGAGCTGCGTTGCAGAGAGGTGTAAAAGGTGGCACGGCCTGGACCACCTCTCTGCAACGCAGCTCAGTGGCACTTACTGGAAGCCCCTGGTGGGCTAGTTAGCCCCCAGGGGCCCGCAGGATTGAAGGGGAATTATTTACCCAACTTAAAACGCGCCATATGGCGTGTTTGCACACGTCACCTCAGGCCCCGTCCCCTCCCTTCCTCACTGTGTAAGCACGCCCTGTGGCCGTTTTAAGTTGGGAGATTAAGTCCCCTTGAATCCTGAGGTCCCTAGGAGCAAAATAGCCCACTAGGTACGTCCAGTAAGCACCATTGCAGAGAGGTGTAAAAAGGGGCACGGCCTGCACCAACTCTCTGCAACGCAGAGCAGTGGCGCTTACTGGAAGCACCTGGTGGGCTAGTTGGCCCCCAGGGTGCCTCAGGATTGAAAGGGAATTATTTCCCCAACTTAAAACGCACCACAGGGCGTGGTTGCACACGTCACCTCAGGCCCCGTCCCCTCCCTTCACCACTGTGTAAACGCGCCCTCTGGCCGTTCTAAGTTGAGAGATTAAGTCCCCTTGAATCCTAAGGGTCCCTAGGGTCAAACTAGCCCACTAGGTACCTCCAGTAAGCGCCACAGAGCTGTGTTGCATAGAGGTGTAAAAAGGGGCGTGGCCTCAGAACACCTGTCTGCAACACATCTCCATGGCGCATACTGGAGATACCTGTTGGGCTGGTTGGCGCTCAGGGACCCTCAGTATTGAAGGGGAATTAATTCCCCAACTTACAACTGGCCAGGGGGTGCGTTTGCAGAGTGCTGCAAGGAGGGGGCATGGCCTCCGGCGCGATGCCTGTATTTTATATATTTTATTTTTTCAAGAAGGAGGGCTGTGTGGCCCCCCTTCTTTTTCTAATTTATTGGCCCTGGGGACCACATCCCCCAGGGCATGCACCCTAATTTTTTTTGTTGAAAAAAATTAATTTGGAAGGGGGTCGCATGGCCCCCCCTCCCAAGGCCTTAATCGGCCCCGGGGACCCCAACCCCCGGGCCATGGCCTTTTTTTTTTTTACTCTTTAGGAGGGGGGCTGCGTTGCCCCCCTCCTCTGGCCACTTATAAAAAACAAAGGCCGGCCCCGGGGGATTGGGTCCCCGGGGCCGGCCTTTGTTTTTTAATATTTTAAAAAAATATATATTTATAGAAACACCTAGGAAATGCTGGACAAACCGTATGTACCTATCACCATGATGATTTGCGTGATATTCATTAAAAGGCGACTATGCATACAATGAATCCACGTGGAACGTATTTACACCGCTAGTGAAGCTCTGACGTGTCTGACGCCATAAAATGCCTAATCCCCGCGCCCTTGCCGGTGGGTACTCTCCAAGTAGACACCCTTGTCGTTTATTTATACAAACATGGGTAGCTATAGACGGGCACATTTAGAACACACACACACCAAGCCATTCAATGGGGATTCGACAAAAATTTGACCAAACTATGCAAGAAACCTCCCTCACGGTTAATAAAACACACATCCACCGCCGGATGTGTAATACTTTTCATTTTACTCTCTGGAAAGGAGACAAACTTCACTTGAGAGTCACAGCATGCTCCTGGCTGAGCCCAATGTTGTGTTACACCCACCAGTGCCCGCCGAGTGCCACACACCTCTGTGTTGTATTCCACCAGCAGGTGCGTATGCTATGACACTCTCTAGCCCATGTGCACTGTAACACCACCCCGTGAATATGTCATGCCACACTTGCCTTCGCACGGGTTATATTGCCCCATCTAACGTGCCTTCCTCGATGCCTATGTTATAACGCACAGTGCTATGCCATACATATTACAATCTCGGATCCATATCTATGTCACGGTGCATATGCAACGTTACATTCCATAGCACATATTTTATATTACAACTTTAGAGACTAGTTAGGTTACACAACACTGCCCTGTGCATATTACACTCCAAGGCGCATATCGCATAGCACGCGGTAGTGCCTGTGCTCTCCAATGAATCTGTCATTGCACACAATGTATTGCATATTATATTTCAAGCCCGGTTCATCTTATATCACACTTTTTGGTGCATAGTTTATACCATATACTATATCTAGTTTTTATTTTCTATCGTGCTCTCAGGACTATGTTCTATATAACACTGCGTCCACCTACCCTTTTCACGGGCATTACATTTTTTGATGGGGGTGGAGGGTCAGGGGGTGTTTCTGCCAAGTGAGCCCGGAGTCACAGTCACAAACGTCCTCTTCTTCATGAATAAAAGTGAGATTATGCCGCATACGTGTTCATATTTTAAGTAGTTCGCACAGACATACATTTAAAAAAAAATAAAGTTCCTAATACCCATCTTCTCTGAACAGTTAGCTTGCTGCCCAATCCACCTCCTCCCTATCCTCTGTTGTCTGAATCCATGGACTAGCCTCCTCCCTCCTGCCATGCATGGTCTGATGTGCTGTCACTGCCCTCCATTTAGCATGATGTGCCAGTCCACTCCTCCTGCCCTCCATTGCCCAATTCTATGGCCCATCATTGACCTCCTGCTTAGCCTCTGTGCTTAGCTTGCTGCCCCTATTCTCCTTCCCCCTGCCCCCTGATGTCTTTGTGCATGCCCCTGCTCCATCCTTTTTGCCCACCATGTTCCATAGACCTGCCACTCCTATCTACTCTGAGTGTTCTGTTGAGCTGCCACTCCCCCCCACCTGCCTAGCATTGTCAGATTACTGTAACCTGTCCCTGCCACCTCCACCCTGCCTGTCCACATGCCATGCCCCTATCCCCTTCCTCCTGTCCTCCATGGTCCATTTTACTGCCACACCCTTCTGCCCTCCCTGGTCTGTTGTGCTGCAACTGCTCCTCCTGCCTGCCCCACACGGTCTGTTGAGAGACCCCTTCCCCTGAACTCTCTTGTCTGTGCCCAGGTCCTGACCCTCCCTTCTATCCTCCATGGTCCTTTGTGCATGCCCCTGCACCCTCCTTCTTGCCCATAATAGCCATTGTGCTGCCACTAACCCTCGTGCTTGCCATGCATGGTCTTCTGTGCTGCCATGGCCCCTCCCACCTTCCCTGTGTGGTCAGCTAGCTGCCCCTGACCCACTCCCACATTCCCTCCATGGTCTGTGTGTATGGCATCATAGTCCCACTGTTGCTCTCCATGGTGTGTCTTGTTTCTATTGCCCATCCTGCCTGACCTCCATGGTCATCTTGCTGCTCCTGCCCTGCCCCATTGCCCCTAGCCCTCTGTTTTCATGTGCAGACCCCTATTCCCTCCCTCCTGGCTTGTCTGTTCCATTGTAATGCCCCTGATCCGTCCCTCCGTCCCTCCTGCCCTTTATGGTCTGTTATGCTGCAGCTTTCTCTCCTGTCTGTCCATTATGGTCAGCTAGCTACCATTGCCTCTTCCCCCTCTGTTCTCTGTTGTCCATGTGCATGGTCCTGCCCCTCTCTATTGCTTTCTATGGATTGTTGTGCTACACTCCCGTCCCGCATGCCCTGTGTGGTGTATTGTGCTGTTGCAAACCCTGATGCCTGCCCTGTAGGGTCAGTTTGGTGCACCTCTCCATGTCCCTCCTGTCCTCTGTTATCCGAGTCCATGTCCCTACCCCATTTCCTCCTGCCTAACATGATCCAATGTACCATACTTGCGAACATTTTGAACTTGGTAAGAGGGAGATTTTGAAAAAAAACTGGGGTATTGATTTTCCCCTTTGAGTTACATTGAACAAGAGGAGATTGTAGACAGGAGACAGATCAAATAAAGCCCATTTGAGCTTAAAAACATTGGACATTTCCTGGCTGAAACGGGTCTGTTGGCATGTATGGTTGTACTACCACTGCCTCTTCCTTCTGCCCACAATGGTCTATTATGTTGCGAAAGCCTCTCTTGCCAGTCCTGTATTGTTGGTTTGTTGCCCCTGCCCCCCTTTCCACTGCCCTCCATAGTCTGTTGTGCTGCCACTGCGCTTCCTGCCTGCCCAGTGTGGTCAAATTGTTGCCTCTGCACTCTCCTACCTGCCTTCAATTTTCAGAGTCCATGCCCCTGGCCTCTGCCTCTCAACAGTATCCCAATGAACAACTAGATTGCTAACATTCTATATTTATTACAAAAGTGTGGAACGCCTGCGTCATCTTGATGTAATCAAAACTGTAATACCTAGAGCATTTCCTTTAGAAATATCATATATGAGAGGGTCTTATTTCCATCAAAATTGTGATTAGTGCTCTAAAAAACTAAAATGAGGACATCTTTTCTGAGTTTTCAAATAGCGACAAAGAACTTTTAAATGATTTGTAATCTTTTTTTTTTTATCCAGTTGACCACTTGATTAAATGTTGCACTTAGGGGAGAGGATGTGGTGTTACTTCCAGAGCTGCAGAGTTTGCAACTGGGGAACCTGGTTGGAGTTTCTGCTTCAGCTCGAAATTCTGTGATTCTGGTCAAATCAATTAATCTCCCCATGTCTACAACCAAATTGAATTTGTTCTTGTGTGATGTAACTAATGTTCAAGTAAAGCACTCCAATACCTGACAAGTCTGCATTATATAAAACTGCAAAACCACAAAAATAAGTGTTTTGCACACTTCTGTCATTAGGCTATACTTGGGCTACATCTGGGTGATATTTGGGCTACATTTGGGCTCTTTTGTCTCTGGTGGCCATCTTGGGAGATTTATTTGTTATGAAGTTTCCTAATTTCCTCATTTACTGCAGTCTCCTCAGTAGGAAATGCTTTCAGTTTTTTACTTTAATTCCATCAAGAAGGTATTCAGATATGTCACACATTTGCCATAAATTCAGAATGTTAGCACTCTAGTTGCTCATTAGATCACTGTAGTAAAGCTACTGCTCACCAGGGAAGTCTGCTGCTGGTATTCAAAGTGCATGTTTCAGTCTGCATGTAAGAATTTTTTTTATGAAATAGAAGAGGATTTGAGAAGTCAAAATGTGCCCTAATTTTTCTTTCTGCAGCACTAATCATAATTTCTACGGCAAAATGAACCCCCTCATTTTGTTCCTTTATAAATTAAATGTTTTAAGTGTTACCACTTTATTCCAATCAAGATGGCTTCAGGTGTGCCATACTTTTGTCATAAGTAAGACTGTTAGCGCTCTAGTTATTCGTTAGAACACTCTGGGACATTCTGTCATTGGGCTATACTTGGGCTCCATCTGGGTGATATTTGGGCTACATTTGGGCTCTTTTGTCTCTGGTGGCCATCTTGGGAGATTTATTTGTTATGAAGTTTCCTAATTTCCTCATTTACTGCAGTCTCCTCAGTAGGAAATACTTTCAGTTTTTTACTTTGGTTCCATCAAGAAGGCATTCAGATGTGTCACACATTTGCCATAAATTCTGAATGTTAGCACTCTAGTTGCTCATTAGATCACTGTAGTAAAGCTACTGCTCACCAGGGAAGTCTGCTGCTGGTATTCAAAGTGCATGTTTCAGTCTGCATGTAAGAATTTTTTTATGAAATAGAAGAGGATTTGAGAAGTCAAAATGTGCCCTAATTTTTCTTTCTGCAGCACTAATCATACTTTCTATGGCAAAATGAACTCCCTCATTTGTTCCTTTTTAAATTAAATGTTTTAAGAGTCACCACTTTATTCCAATCAAGATGGCTTCAGGTGTGCAATAGGTTTGTCATAAGTAGTACTGTTAGCGCTCTAGTTGTTCTTTAGAACACTCTGGGAAGCTGCAGTAGAACACAAAGGAATCAACTGACAGTCTCTGCCCTTGTTGGATGTACATGTTTTATTGAGAATGTCAGACTTCACTCTCACGTGACTGAGAAAGATAATGTGAATTTACAGAAAATATGCTCTCAGTTTAGCTTATAGATCACCTTCCAAACCTCTGTGGGAAAAGCATGAGAAAATAGTTTTCTCTCAAACATGATTCATGATATCACAGCAGAAGACTTTTTCACATGGTAAAATCACCTTAGAACACACCACAATTCCTAAAATGAGTATGGTACCATCAACAAATGATTTATAATGTAACTAAAGTCTTAAAACCTTCTATAAACTGCAATGCTTTTTAATGAGGTGCTATCATGTATATTGGTCCCAAGATGGCTGCCAACACTTCTTGGATGAAGTACTGACAGCCAATCAGATCTCACAATGAGATGTGTGGTTAGGCTTCACCCAGATATATCTATCTTTTTAACTCAAATTTTCTCAGGAACACTTATGGCCCCGGGGACCCCATCCCCCGGGGCCGGCCTTTGTTTTTTATTTAACTTTTTTAAAATAAATTTTGGGGAGGGGGGCCGCGTGGCCCCTCTCCTGGGCCACTTGTAGCCCCAGGGACACCATCCCCCAGTGCTGGCCCTCTCCGTTGGGGACCATGGGGGCGTCCCCAATCCCGCCATGGTCCCGCCGGCTCCCCGCGTCCCTCGGGAGCCGGAATGGCTTTTCCACATGGGGAGCTGCTAAGATGCAGCTCCCCGTGTGGAAAAGTAATTTGGTTTGCATTTTGAAAGCGAGAGCAGGTTTCCCTGCTCTCTCTTTCAAAATCCAAACCAAGTTTGCTATGGCAGGGCAGGAGCCGCGAGGCTCCCGCCCTGCCATAGCAAACTACAGTGTCCCGGGGGAGGGCACCCCGGGACACTGCAGGAGCTGGCCCTGGGGGGTGGCGGTCCGCAGGGCCATGACAAGGCTTCAGGAGGGGGGCCACGCTGCCCCCCTCCCACAATTTACAAAGCCCCGGGAGATGGTGGTCCCCAGGGCTGGGGGGAACCCCCAATTTTAATATTTAGAGCCCCGGGGGTGGCGGTCCCCTGGCCTGGCGGGGGCAGTGTGCCCCCACAATAACAATTAAGTAGAGCCCTGGGGGGTGGCGGTCCCCAGGGCTTGGGGGGGCCTTAGAGGCCCCCCAACATTAAACTAAGAAGCCCCAGGGGGTGGCGGTCCCCGGGGCCCCCAATTTCATTAAAAATATTGCCCCTGGGACTTGGCCCCCCCGGGGGCTAAATACTAACGAAGCGCGGGAGCCCGTGCTTAGTTTTTATTTTTATTTCAGCCGTAATTTGCGCTGGGTGGCCGAATCTCGCTGATTTTTTTATTTTTAAATGCTTTTTTGGGCCCTGGGGGTCCTTGTGGGAACCCCTGAGCAGGCCTAGGGGGTCAGGGTGTTTCTAAAGCGCGGGAGCCCATGCTTAGTTTTTATTTTTATTTCAGCGGTAATTTGCGCTGGGTGGGCGAATATCGCTGATTTTTTTATTTTTAAATGCTTTTTTGGGCCCTGGGGGTCCTTGTGGGAACCCCTGAGCAGGCCTAGGGGGTCAGGGTGTTTCTACCCTGCCCCCTTTTTGTGTTTTTTGTGTTTGTTTCACTGATTTCTTTTGCCTCGGTTCTACAGAGGCACAAGATGGCTGCCAACACTTTCTGGTTTGGAGTGTTGACAGCAAATTAGCATTAAGTTCGTGCTTGGGAGGATCCGCGGCCCTAGATATATATGTGTTTTTACTTTTACATTTCTCAGCAACTACTGAACGGATTTACACCATTTAACAAAAAGGGTTCTTTCTGAACCAAGAACTACCTCTTTGCCAAATCTGGTGTAATTCCGTTGAGCACTTCGGGCTGTAGCCGTGTCTAAAGTTTCCTATGGGAAATTGCATGGGGAAAACACGTTTTGGGACCCCCCTTTTTTCTCGGCCCCTGCTTGACGAATCACCCCTAGCTTTCAAGATAGGAGTGGACCGGAGCGCCCAACGTGTTTTGAAAATTTCGCGAAGATTCGGCAATCGGCGCCAGAGTTATTGGGAAAAGAATGTTGCGAATTTCCTATGGAAAATAGGGCCTAACTATAACTATCTACTGGCGACCGCCAGTAGATAATATCACGCAATTCGTTGTAAAGGCATTGGTGGTAAAGGCATACTCGTGGTAAAAAAAAGGCATTGTAAAAACCGTCATGGTACAGACAGTTTCATTGTAAAGTCTTCGCTGTAAAGACATTTGTGGTTTTGCCATCGTTCTAAACGAGGCTTCCCTTCCATGGCTACAAGCTCCAAACGTCCATCCCTTGTGCTGTTTGGGGCCTGCTCTGGTGCGACTGTGTTGAAGCAGCTAGTCGCTTCTTTTCTTTCTGTTTATCTCCGGTTGTGGCTCTGTAAAGAAAAGAGGCCTTTTCGCTGCCATAGGATGCTGGCTCCACTTGTTGCCTCCCGGCAAACAATCCTTACCAGCCGCAGAAGCCGGAAAAAAATACGAAGCATACACTTCTGTAGGTGAGGCCAAAATGAGGCTTGGAGTCTATCAGTTAGTAAGGAAGGGACAGTGGCTTTTCTGTCTGTGGCAGTACCTGTCTTTCCTGGAACAAATGCTTCATTGAAAGATAAAGACACACAATTAAAAGCAAGATAAGAAGAAAGATAAGCCGGTTTCCCTTCACGGTGCTGTTCTGGCGAACGGTGGCGGTGCTAATAGACGTATTTCCTGCATCTGTGTGGCAATAATGTGTGTTAATTACCCTTTCTTGTGCTGGCGGATAATTAACAGCTGTGATTGCCCACGTATACCGTAGACAACGCTTAATTATTCATAACCTGTTCGCGTTTCTTTTAGTGTACACTCAGAACCGTATAGTAGAAAGTCTGTAAATGGGAAAATGGTTCTGTTATCAGATAGTGAAGACCACCTTTGAAAGTGGATTATTTGAGTAACAAGATACAAGGTGGGAAGCTCTCCTATATGATTTAGCATCTTATTCGATTTGCAAGTCTGACATTGCAAAGACTCATGATTTTAGCAGGACGTATGGATTGAAGAGAGCCATCAAAAAACAACTGTAATAGAATAAAGAGTGAGCGCCATCAGTTCGGTGGACAGGATTGAAACTCGTAGAAAGGGGCCGACATGTGTGACATGCAGTCAGTTTGAAGATCCTGCTTGCTCTTAATATACTTTACTTTTTGCTTCAGAATCCTTGCAGGTGAGACCGCACACTCATAGGTAAGGGAAACAAGAACATGCACCAGAAACATTCATTCTAGGAGGCGACTAGGAAGGGCCGTGCTCGAAAAGGCACTTTCTCTATTACTATTATATTGGGTAACAGTAGCGCCTGGTTTGGATACTTTGGGGCATATTTACAATAACTGGCGCATCCCTGCATATCAGCAGGGATGCGTCAGTTATTGTGCGCCACAGCTCCGCCACCATGGATGCGCCGCATTTACAATGCGGCGCACCATGGTGCAAAAACGGCACAGATGTGTGACGCATCTGTGCCGTAAAAGTGGCGCAATGCTGGAGTTGCGTCGCAAGCGCGACGCAGCTCCAGCAATGCTCTGGGGGGCCCTATCTGTACAATGCTGCGTCAATCCTTACGCCTGCTTCAGGCAGGCGCAGGGTTTTGATGCAGCATGGGCCTAAAAGTGACTGAGTGAAATCTTGTAGATTTCACTCAGCCACTTTTAGGAGGCGTTCCTGCGACGGAATTTCCCCCCCCCCCTGCGCAGGAACGCCTACTTCTGGTGCAGGGCTTTACAACGTGATGCATCTCCCAGATGCGTCCCATTGTAAGTACCCCGCACCATGGCTCAGAATTTGCGCCGCCGCTGCGTCACATAAGTGACGCAACGGCGGCGTAAATGAGGCGCAAGGGGCTTGTAAATCTGCCCCATAGCGCTTAGAAATGACAGAAACGAGTTGTGAAATACTGTATGGAAATATGTTTTCATTAACACGAAGAGATCACATCCAACACCGATAATTAACCGTTAACAACAAAACATTGCTTTATAAATAAAGGGGTTTCTCTGCTCTCGTGTTTCATGGTAATTTTCTAATCAGTTTATTTTTTTTAACTAAAATGACAGGTAAGCGTTCTGTGTCTCAAAATAGCCTGCGAGCAGAGACAATGCTTTGCGTCTGGGGATAACACAGTGCTCTGGTGCATGGCACCTCAAACTAATAAATGTATGGTCCCAGCTGTTTTATATAATGCCAAGCATCTCTTTGGCTTGAATGTACAACCTTAACTTCTGTGAAAGGCCCGAGGCAGAGAAATATCCATGTATTATGTTTGAAGGATAATTGGTGCACTAATTAGGACTTAGAAGCTTTCATTTTGATGACTTCAACTACTTCCCTAAACGACCTAGCATTACCTTTTGCGTGCTGGGTTTTCACGGTGAGCAAGATGGAAATCTCAATTTTTTGACTCAATCAGTTTTTAACTAGAGAGACTTCCATCTGCCATCTGCAATACTAGTGATGTATTTGATCCCATCTATGACCCTAATCACAAGTTTCCTGGTATGGGTGCCATATTATCTCCAGTTATGGCCAGCGCCCTACCGGATCAAAGTACATGTGTGTTTTTACTTTCAGGATCAAAGAAAAACCCACATTTTTACCTCTTACTTGGAGTAGGGTGTAGATATAAGTAGGGCAGGTTTCTGGCCAGAGTGTGGGTGCAGTGGGGCTGGGGCAGGTGGAGGGCAGAGCAGGTGTGGGCAGAGCCTCTGCTGCTCCTCCTCACTCTGCATTTGCAGAGCAGACGAGGGCCAGACAGAGCAGCTGCCCACAAGCCCCTCTGCCCCCCTCGCAATTCCAGGTCCTTTATCTTCGAACTCAAAATTATAGGGTCTGATGTTTGCAGACGCTTTAATCCCAGACCCCGAGGCACTGGAAAAACACAATAGCTCTGGAGCGGTGTACCCTTCGGGATACCTCTCTAAGGGCCCCATGAGTATGGCGGGCAGACTTTGTCCGCCCGCCATACCCTCGGGAAACGGGACCGCCTGCTGAGGGTGCGGCGATCCCGCGCTCCCGATTAGCATGCGCCCGCCGCACTGGCGCCACGGAAAGGCAGGTCCCCGCCGGCATAGTAATATGGATGGCGGTGTCTACCGCCACCATATAAACTGCTTTCGCGCCTGGTAGGCAATCGGGCGGATTGCCTACCGGCGGAAAACTGGCGGACGGTCTTTCCGTCTGCCGGGCCCCCCCCGCCATGGCGGGGGGAAATTTGCAGTGGACGGATGTTTTTAGTGGGCGGATCGCCACCACCATACGGGCGGTGGCGATCCACCCGCTATACTAATGACCCCCTAAGTGTTAGTAATGAAGTCCTATGTGTCAGTTGCATCTGAAGAACGTCTAATTTAAATACGCCTATTTTGTTGTGTTTAGTTTATAAAATGCTTCATAAAGTCCAGCAGTTTGTGCATATCTAATGATCCCTAAATCTAAACTAGTTTGTCAATACCTAGCCATATCTGTCTTTAAAATAACAGCTCATCCTTTAGTAACACATGATTTATAGACCAGATTAAGTTTTGGGAAGACTCATAAACGAAATCTCTTTCTTGCTCGTCTTCAGCTGCATATGTCTATTCATAAGATGCTGAGATGGGCTGTCATAATTTATAGATTGCAGTGAGATAATCATGCTTACAGAAGCATGTGAAATGCACCGTATAGGGCCACATCAAAGTAGAGAGCATCACTCCTGGCCCTTGCTTCTGTTTTCTCTGGAGTAATCATATATTCTGTTTTGCTTGTAATGTGGATCATTTCTTTAATCAGTCATACAGCCCACGTTCTATATTTTATATGGCTTTCCCCGGTTCCTTTATTAATCTTACAGAAGGTGCAGGAGGCAGGAGTCTTGTCGAGTGATCATATTTATGATCATTATAGGCTTTCTGAAGAAATAGTGTTTGATCCTTCATTCGATTTTAACTCACTGTTGTAATTTACAGTCAAACCACTTTATTCAGGAATTCAGGATCTGGCCTTTGAAGTTAACACTGTGTCTCATTTACTTTGTCATTTTTTTGAAAACCGTCCTCACTTAGATTTTATGTTACGATTATAATTCCATAATTCCTTGAGTCTGTTCTGATTACTTGTGGTTTGCCTTGGGAGATAATACCTGATAGTGGCAATTATTTACACTTCTTCAAATGGCAAAACTATAATTTTAAGCACTATATATGCTACTCATTTCTAAGCACTAAGTACGCCCTGGATATGTTTTTATGACACTATGGACCGCCTACTGAAGTGTTAATAGTTGTCCTTGCTTTGAGCATGAACCATTCCTGAGAGTTGCCTCATACCACCTCCATTAAGAAGCTCCATCAGAGACCTCCGCAGTGAATGTTCATGGCGTACCCCTTCTTACGTTTTGATTTACCCTATAGACTTGTTAATGCGGTGACTGCAATGCCACTGTAACCCTTCAGCGCATCTGGGTGGACCTCATAGACTCTTCTCCCCATAAGGTAATTATGATAATTATACGTATCAGTGGGTCTAGCACGCCTATTCCCCACAGATAGCTTTACTACATGCTATGTAAGTGCAGCTAAAAGATCACTGTGAGCACAATGGGCAAACCTCATGCTGGACAGGAAAAATCCTTCCTGCATGTACAAACTAAATTGCACACCAACTATGCGCACTTGCTTTACTGCCCCATAGTGCTTTGCGCCTCACGGTTGCTAGCACAGTGCAATATATATGCCAAATATTGCAATAGAAAATCTTTATTATTACAAATATAATAGTAATAAAAACGTATTAAAACTTATTATTGAGCCCCAATTGGAAGTTAATGACATTTTTAAAAATTATTAATATTACTATATTATTATTATTATTAGTAGTAGTAGTAGTAGTAGTAGTAGTAGTAGCATCATTAATAGTAGCACCAGTAGTAACAGTAGTAGCAGTAGTAGTAGTGGTGGTGGTAGTAGTAATATCATTTTGAACATGGGTGGTACTCTTTGAACTTTTATAATTATGAAGAATAGTCTAATTGAAGTGAAAAACTCATCATGTAAAAATAAGTAACTTCTACATTTCATTGGATATTGGATATTGGATAGGTATTTATAGAGCGCTAACGTTCGCTCCCAAGGGAGCATCTTGGCGCTGTAAAACCTAGGACCAGATCACCGGGGGGGAGTTGGAGGACTAGATCGCTGCTTTAGTCCAGTCATCGGAGAGGTTGAAAATCCACGTTTTGAGGAGCTTCCTGAAAGGCTTCTCCTGCGTCTGAAGTCTAAGATGCCTTGGCATACTGTTCCAGGCTCTGATGGCAAGGAAACTGAGTGTTTTTCCACCCTTAGTCTTCAGGTTGAATTTGGGGGGAGTCATGAGATTTTCTTGCGAGGATCTGAGAGTGCGACCCGGGGAATAGTGAGGGAAGCGTCTCGACAGGTAGGCTGGGCCGGATTTGTTGAAGGCTCGGAAGGCAACAATGAGAATTTTGAAGAGTATTCTCTTGTGCAAGGGGAGCCAATGTAAGGATTTGAGGGCAGCCGAAATAGAAGATTTGCGTGGCAGTTTGAGGACGAGCCGAGCAGCAGTGTGCAGGACACTCTGTAGTTTCAGTCGGGTGGATTTTTTGGTCCCTGCCAGGAGGCCATTACAGTAGTCTACTCGGGAGAGTATGAGAGCTACCGCAATGGTCTTTCTAGAATCGAGCGGGAGAAAGTCAAAGAACTTTCGCATGGACTTAATAATTCCGAAGCATTTACCTGCTACGGTTGCGACGTGGGAGTCAAAAGAGAGATCGGAGTCGAAAATGACTCCGAGGTTTCTGGCCGATGATACTGTCTGCGGTGGGGCGGCAGAGTTTTCGGGCCACCACAGGGCTGGAATAAAAGAAGCATTCTTTCCAATGGGCAAGATTTCGGTTTTATTGGAGTTGCAGCGGAGGTGGTTGGCGTCCATCCATTGAAAGACCGCTGTAAGGCAGTGCTTGAGATTAAGTTCGGCCGTGTTTGAATTGTCGTCGAGAGGGATGACAAGCTGAGTATCGTCGGCATAAGACGTGACAGTTATGCCGAACGATTCTATGAGAGTAAGCAGGGGGATGAGATATATATTAAAAAGAAGGGGACTAAGAATGGAGCCCTGGGGAACTCCACAGAAGATCTTTTTCACTTTCGATTGGAAAGGGCCCAGTGAAACAGTTTGGAACCTGTCACTGAGGAAGGAACTGATCCAGGCAAGGGCCGAGTTGGTTACGCCGATGTCCATAAGCCTGTTAAGCAGAATGGAGTGGGAAATAGTATCGAAGGCCGCCGTGAGGTCAAGAAGGATCAAAATGGCCTTCTTCCTTTGATCTTGGAGACCTTTGATGGTATCGGTCAGCTCGATCAGGGCGGTCTCGGTAGAATGTTTAGACCGGAAACCGGATTGCTGGGGGTGGAGTAGGTTGTGGGTATCAAGAAAGGACTTGAGCTCCTTGTGGACTAGTTGTTCTGTTATTTTGCCCAGTGCAGGTAACAGGGTGATGGGACGAAGGTTGGTTAAATCAGAGGGGGGTTTGTTTGCCTTTTTCATAAGGGGTTTCACCACACCCTTTTTCCAAGAAAGAGGAACAGAGCCAGTTTTGAGGGAGAGGTTGACTATTTCATTGATGATGGGGTTAATTTCATCAATGATAGTGTGGAGGATCTTGGGGGGACAGGGGTCAGAAGGTGAGCCAGATTTGCATGAGAGAATCGCTTCTCTGGTCTGGGTCAGGGTCACCGGGGTAAAGTGTTCGAGACTGTTAGCGGTCGGACGAGATTGGTCTCGCTCCATGATTGAGTACACCGGAGGGGGGGGGGGGAAGGTTTGGTGGATAGAGCTGATTTTTTCCTCGAAGTAGTCAGAGATCTTACTACATAGTTCTAGGGAGGGGGGGATTTCTGGTTGGAGTGCTTTTGGTTTGGTGAACGATTTTACTATGGAAAAGAGGGTTTGTTGTTTTTGCTTGGCCTCTTTGATGGCGTTCACGAAGTAAGTTCTTTTTGCTAATTTAATGGTTGAGAGATAATTTTTTCTCTGTAGGATGTAGTTGTTACGGTCGTCGTTGTCGTAGGATCTACGCCATATGCGTTCTGCTTTCCTGCAGAGTAGGTGAGCGGCTGTTAGGTCAGGCGTATACCAAGGGGCTTTAGTTTTTTTTTTTTTTTGGGTGTTGGCTTTTTTATTTGGAGGGCATCGTTTGGAGATTTCTAGAGAGAGCCAGTTGTCGAGAGAGATTGCATCTTGATCGATGTTACCAGAGGAAGAGGGGGCATTGGTAAAGGACAAAGGATGAGTAGTAAGATTTTTCTGGACAGTTTTCCAATTAATGGGGTGGATATGTTGACGAGTAGGTTTCATACTTTCGCACTTATACTCTGTGCAATCTAAAAGAGTCCCTTAACAGGCACACACACTAGTTTAAATTGCACGAGATACTAATCACAGGGCCTGATGTTAGGTGGACAGATTATTCCATCACAAACAAAAGAAAGTACACTGTCTGCCAAACCCACCTCATTTAGGGATGAACCGACCTTATGTTTTCTGTTGAAGGAGCCTTTCTTGACTCTGTCCATGAAAAGCTTTCTCCGATAACCTGACCGAGAAGGGGCTGACAGAGGAAGAACAACACACTGCCATCCCTATTTAGTGTGGAAGGTGTAATGACTTTTCTTTCTGTCCGTCACTGCCATGAAAACCTAACTGAGGGACAGCACAAAGCCATAATGACATAACACAAACAAACTCCTGCATTGGGAGATGTTTCTGAAAAACAAAAACGGGTAAAAGTTTGGTAAAGGCCATCAAACCTCACTGTGGCCACCTGGCATATGTGACATCTGTTCCTTTCAATGTACAGAGATGGCCACTGGGGAGGCGGTCATCTCCTAATTTTATGGATCATTTTCCATCAAGGTGGTGAGGGTAATGTCCTCCGCTACCCTGATGGATGGAGCAAGGTCTGTCAAAGTATATATCAGGCCCATAGTAGTAGTAGAATTCACTTCCAGGACAGTTCAATGTAGATGTGCTGCAACAGATTAGGGAAATAGTGCTTTTTTGTGCTGTATGCTCCTTTGACTGATCTTTATTTATTCACTGAGAGTCCTCAGTACAATACTAATTGAGAGTTGTGAATATACCAGCTTTACTTTTTTCCTTTTAGCTTCGAGCCCTATGAGTATTTGCAACACTGAATAATCTCTGATGTTAGGGGCGATGCTTGGTTCAAAGGGACCCTTTCACAGATTTTGGTAATTACGGAAATGTTGTTAGGTTTTTTTTTAATGGAGTTTTATATAGCGTGAACTTTACCCGAAGGTATCGGGTATCAGAGTGCTTTACATAGCACCAGTTGCGTTACATGAGGACACATTCATTTTTGGTAGGCACGGGGAGATTAAGTGATTTGCCCAGAATCACAGGATGTTCAGCTTCATTGCAGAGACTCGAACCCGGTTCCCCAGATTCAAGGTCGACTGCCCTAGCAGTTAGGCCAACTCCTTATGCTTAACAGATACTGCTTCCAGGCAAATGCAATGCATTTGTAAGCATTTTAGCTGGCCAGGCATTGCAATTTTTTGAACTGCATGTTTTGCAAAAATACATGTTCGGAAACTCTTTTGGTTGAATACCAGCTACAAGAGATTCCTTTAAAGTTGATTTCTTTTGATTAAGATAGCGAAAGAATATGTTTAGAATAAGTAGAACAATAATACCTACAATGTGTTATACGTTTCTTCGTGCTGCCTCACTGTTGGACCTGTCCCTTTTTGCAAGGTTATGCATAAACTATTTGCCTTCCTCCTCCTATTTTTCTGACCTACTTTTTGTTGCTGTTTGTCCCTTATACAGTGGTATTTGATATATCCAGGGCCTGCAAATCATATGCTACTAGTGGACCTGCAGTCCTGCTTGCGCAACTTACAGATTTAGCCTTTCAAACCTGTCTCAGGCCTGCCACTGCAGGACTTGCGTGCACGCTTTACTGCCACATTGACTTGGCATTTAAAACTATTTGTCAAGCCTTAATCTCTCCTTTTACTACATATAGGTCACCCCTAAGGTAGACCCTCTGCAGCCCTATAGGCAGGGTGCTGTGTAAGTAAAAGGTAGGACATGTTCCTTTATTGTGTGGCATGTCCTGATGGTGACAAACAGCCTATTTGGTTTCTCACTTCTGTGAGGCCTACTTATCTCATAGTCTAGCATTGGGAATTCCCTTATATATGTTTACATGGTAATTCCTGAACTGAAAGGAATAGCGTTGCCATGTTTGGTATGTTTGAAATAGTGATGATAAATTCTGCTTACTGGTGTAGTTGGATTTTACATTACTATTTTAGAATTTTCACTTTTACAAAGTGGGCATTTCTTTCTGCTTATGCTTCTTTGTGCTTAGCAGTCTGACTCCAATCCACGTCTAGGGCTGGGTGACAGCTACACCTTGTGCATACTTTTCAGACAGCCATCACACAAGAAGGGTTGTGTGTGACAGGGTTGCATATCCATACTGATAGTCTTCTGAGCTGAGAGAGAGGGAGGCGGGGTACACTTCCATTTGTAAAGGCTATGTCCTGCCCTCACACAAAGGGCTGATTTACCCTACTGAAGTCTGAAGCCAAGGCTGGGGTTAAAAGGGAGTGTTGTGCATTTCTAAGATTTCTTTTGAAGTCACCCCTAGATCAAAAACAATTTTCGGTATAAGTACAGGTGCCCTGGCCCAAAGAGTACTTTTGGAACTGAGACTGAACCTCTGTCAGAAGGACTGCTGTGCTGCTCAAAAGACTCATCTGGACTGCTCCTTTGCTATTGCCCAGCTGCCTTCTACTTGCTGGGTTGCTCACTGGATTGCTCACTGGATTGCTTTTCTGTTTGTTCACCTGCTGCCAGCTGCTCTCTGACTCTGTTCTGCAACAGCACTGTGGTGCTGCCAGAGATATTGTCATTAGGACTTCTTGTCAGCCTGCCTACTGCTGCCTGCCTTATGTTTTCCCCACCGGTGTTCTCCAAGGGGCCAGAGCAGGGTTAATGTTGCTTTGCGGCTCCCTGGTTCACTGTGTGCCCCAGTGGTTTTACCCCCGGAGACTAAAGTGTGTCTTTGAAACCAGCTCGTGGTGAGCACTGTTTACTGATTTTTGCCTTGCTTTTAATCACTAGTGTGTGTTGAGCTCTTTATTTGGCCTGCCTGAATCTGAGGCATGGGCTCTTGCCTTCAGGTTACAGAGTGAAGTGCGTGGTGAGCACTTGCTACTCCCCAGCATAACAGCTGACATAAGCGCGCCTGTAGGAGTCTACATCTTGGGGCCTGGGGGAATCAGCACCTGCCCGAACACCTTGCTGGGCCGGGCGCTCCATGCTAGCCTCCCTCAGATACTCGCTTGTCCCTTGTGGCCAGATCTTCTTACTGTCCTCTGGTGTGGAAGTAGTACCCAAGAAAAGCCTGACCCCACCCACTACTCTGCGATGAAGGTTGCTACTCCAGCATTCAGCAGCCCTGTCTGGACCTGTGCAACATGGTGCAAAGCCTTCACTCGGTCTGGCGCCTGAGGCTGTCAGCTGCTGTCCCAACCCAGTGCACTCATTCGAGGAAGTTTGGGAGTTTAATAGGTCCAAGCTGACCCTGTAAGCGGCACTTCACTCCTCACAGAAAAACTCATTAAGGACTATCCTGACTGGGTTGTGATCAACGCCTGACCTTCTCAGGTACAGTGGAGGAGACACCGCCATCCCACGTTCCTACGCTGGCGGCCCTCCTCTGGAACCAGAGCTAAGTTTCATGGGGTGGTGGATGCTGCGCCACATGTTCGCGGATAGCCGCATTGTGATCACCCAGCACGCTAACTAAGTTATGCAGTGTGTGTTTCCCCATATTTACACATACCTTGGGGGTATTGGTTCACTGAGTGGTTCTTTGCCCTGTGGGGAAAATCTTCCACATCACCGGAAAGTGATCTTGCTTCATGTAATAACTTGCTTAATTAACCTTTTCACCCCTACTAGGTGCGCAGGTGGTTCTGCGCCCTCCTACTGAGTCTGCATTCCCCTTTTCGACCAGGTGCTCTACAAGTACCGTAACCCCGCTAATAGGAGGGAAGGAGTGCCGATGAATGTGAGGGCTTCTAGTTACTGATTCGCTGATGGCAATATGTGGTGATTTTTGTACTCACAGTGATGCCTGGTAATGTATGGGCTTGTTCCTACAATCACTACTGCATTTCATGCCCTGATTTTTCAATGTATGTTGTTTTGATTCTTGCACTGTCAGGATAATGAGTATTACTTCAGCACTCGCATAATATGCCGAGAATTTATGATTCCTGTCGTTTTGTTCTCTATGTTATTTGAAATACACTATATCTTTTTATTAATTCTGTGTGGAGTCTCTTTTGTGGTGTAGTCATTGTGTTCCTGTGTGAGTGTTTTGTGCAAGCGCTGTACACATTGCCTCTGATGATAAGCCTGACTGCTCTGCGCCAAGCTACCAGAGGTGAGCACAGGTTATCTTTGGTGTGCAACTTACATGCCCTGGCTAGAGTGGTGGGTTCTGCCTGGCTTAAGTGCATATCCTAGCCAACTAGGAACCCCATTCTAAAACTCACCTAACCCAGTGCCTTCTGCTAGTAGAATTAATTAATGTAACTATTTGCTGTATTTTTTAGCGCTGACCAAACTGGTGTGTAACAGAGGGCTTAAAAAAACAATTCAATTATCACAAAAAGATACAAAGAATTCGAGAAAATGTAGTTTAAATGAACACTGTTAGAAATGGGGGTCTCTAGTTGGCAGAGGTAGGTACCTTTGTCCAAATAGGGATCCTTGCTTCTAGTCAGGGTAACGGGGATACACTTCTAAAATAACCTCTGCTCACCCCCTTGGTAGCTTGGCACAAGCAGACAGGCTTATCTCAGAAGCAGTGTGTAAAACATTTGTGAACACATACAGTAATACAGGGAAAACACAACAAATGGACACCACACCAGCTTAGAAAAATAAGTAATCTTTATCTAAACCAAAACAAGACCATACAACAAAAATCCACAATACAGTATTAAAATAAGGCTTTCAAATGGTAGAAATAGTTTAGTTCAATGCAAGTTGTAAATGCGACAATTTTCTCAAAAGTACCTTAGATGTATCACGCAAAACAAACAAAATGGCCGCAGAGAAGGAGATGTGTCAGTTCCTTACACTCAGGGAAGGTGATGCTTTGATTCCTTGCTCCGGGGAAGGTGATGCATCGGTTCCTTACTGCAGCGCAGGGGAGTTGATGCATCAGTTCCTTACCAGAGATGAGGTGATAAGTCATTTTTGTACTGTGTGGGGAGTTGATGCGTCTGTTTCTTACTGCAGCCCTCAACAATGCGACAGTCTTGGCACCTCGATGCGATGCGTCGATCTGGTACGATGCATGGTTTTGTGCAGTCGCACAGCAAGCTTGCATCAGGATCGGTCCAGTGATCTCGGACTTCAGAGATCGTTGCACCCGATGAATCATGCATCGATTTCTCGAGCCGCGGCAGGCGCTGTGACGGTTTCTTCGTTGATGTGTCAGAAAACAGGTGTGGATGCAACACGCTTCTTCGATGTTGCGTTGATTTTCCAGCTCCCAGCGACAAACAGCCTCAAGAGGTCCTAAACAGCTGCAAGCACCACGATGCAGGTTGGAATTTCCAGCAAGGAAATTCAGGGAAACTGGTGGTGAAGCCTTTGTGTCCCTGAGACTTCAGAACAGGAGGCAAGCTCAGTTTCAAGCCTTTGGAGATCTTTTCTTCAAGCAGGTGACAAAGCAAACAACAAAGTCCTTTTCCTCCTTTCCTTGGCAGAAAGCAGCCACTGCAGGCCAACCCCAGACAGCAAACAGCACAGGGGCAGTATTCTTCCTCAGCTTCTCCAGCTCTTCTCCTTGGCAAAGGTTTCTCTTGATTCCCAGAAGTGATCTAAAAGTCTGGGGTTTGCCCCCTAAGCTTTTTATACACCAAAATCCTTTGTTCTCTGAAGGCAGAGAGTGTCTGTACCCAGCCAAAACCAGTTCTGTAGGTCACTTTGCAAGTGCACAACAACCTCCATTGGCAGTGTGAGCCCTGGCTCCAAACACACCACAGGGAGGTGGAGCCGTCATTGTGGAAGACAGGCACAACCCTATCAAGGTGAAGGTGCTACTCCTCCCACCACTCCAAATGCAGACCAGGCCTATTCAGCACAGCCCTGACTCATCAGGCTTCTGGAGCCGCTGCCCCTCTCCAGCCCCTTTCATCCAAAAGCCAGACATGCAATACACAAACCTAGCAGAGGCACAATGGATGGTTATGCAAGAAAATATCTACTTTCTAAAAGTGGTACTTTCAAACACAGAATGTAAAAATCACCCTCACTAAAAGATGCACTTTAACATTCTGAGTTCAGGCATACTAAACTAAACTTTACTTTTCTATCTTGTTCCCAGGGTCAATTATGTTTATAAGATGTTATAAACAAACTCCCCGTTCAGTCCTATGGGAACAGATAGCCTTGCAGTAGTAATAATGAAAAATGAAATTGGCAGTATTTCACTATCAGGACATGCCACACACATCAGGGCATGTCCTACCTTTCACTCACAGTGCACCCGACCCACAGGGGTACCTTGGGCCTACCTTAGGGGTGACTAATATGTAGAAAAGGAAAGGTTTAGGGACTGGAAAGTGTGTGCACTTGCCAAGTCGACATGGCAGTGCCAGACTGCATACAGGCTCTGCAATTGCAGGCCAGAGTCACATTTTACAGGTTGCTTCTGTGGGTGGCACAATCAGTGCTGCAGCCCACTAGCAGCATTTGATTTACAGGCCCTGGGCACACACAGTGCAGTGTACAAGGGTCTGATAAATAAATCAAATATGCCAAACATGGAATCCCTAATCCATAACATCAATTTAGAAAGAGAGCATATGCACTTTAGCACTGATCAGCAGTGGTAAAATGCCCAGAGTCATGAAATCACCAAAAGGTCAGAAACAATACAGGAGGAAGGCAAAAAGTTCTGCTATGACCCTACAAAAAGGGCAAAGTCCAACAAACAAGTTATATTGTCAAAACATGGAGAGTCAAGTTACCTGATCGACTAAAATATATCAGACAATGGTGCATGATAATGAGAAGTGTGCACTTGGAAGTCAATAATGGAAACAAATTGATAATGTGACTATATTTTGCCAACATTTATTTTCACTGCCTTGGAAGATATTTAAAAACTCCTCCTAGAACATGTGTTTTCATTTCAGCTTTCTAGAGCACTAACCCATAATTTCTACGGTATAAAGAACAACCCCCCCTCGCTTTTACTCCATCCAAATGGCTTCAGTTTGCCACAGTTTTGTCATGAATACATAATGTTAGTGCTCTCATTGTTCATTAGAGCACTGGGCTAAGCTGTGTTTATACATAGGGGAATCAACTGACAGGCTGATGCTGCTTTTGGAAGTACATGTTTTTCTCAGAAAATCAGACTTTGTTCTCACATGACTGAGGAAGCTTGTGTGAAATTATACAAATTGTGCTCTCATTTTAGCTTTGAGATCACCTTCCATAACCTGTGTGAGCTCATGGCTCATCAAATCCAGGCAGCTGGGCAACATTTTTCACGGGGTAAAATCACCTTAGAATACACTATAATTCCTCAAATTAGTATGGTACAACAAACAATTGGTTTATAATGTGACTAGAATCAGAATTCACCTGTAAGGCTATCCCACTCACCCGCACTTCACAGGGTCTCTGCAGGAGCGAGGACATAACTCCCAACCCCTAAGTGCACAATTTGCAGCAAGGAAATTGTCCCCAATGGGAAAGGTGCTTAGGAAAGAGAGACAAGGAATAGTTGCCTTGGATGCTTCTCTCAGGTAAAACACAACACATTAGGAACATCATTATAAAACTTTCCCAAACAATATTCATTGGTTTCATATTCCACCCTTTCTTTTAAATCCTTCAAATACAAAGAGGCCCATTAGTATAGTGGGCGGATCGCCACAGTTTTCTGCCGCTAAAGCGGCGATAATTTTATTGCCTGTCTTGATAATATGCCCCCTAAGGTTCTAATTGGCTGACCACAACAGAGAAAATTCTGTTCTGACAAGACTTGGGGCTAAGTACCCATATTCGGAGCATAAAATTTAAGGTGAAGCATTGCCTAACCACATGGTTCAGAGGGCGGCCCCAACAGTATCTCCTCTCAGTTGAAATAAACAGAAATTCATTTGGCTTTGAGGCAGCAGCAGCTCCCCTACAGTGGCCGAGGAGCGTCACCCCACTGCTTGGCTCAGAACCAGCAAATTCAAAATAAAACAATTTTCTAATATTGTTATACTGTTCATTTACCAGCTCAGAGCCAGTGCTGTAAGGAGGGGTAGGGCCAAGGCATGGGAGGGAGGAGGAGTGCTAAGTGCACTTACGTTTCTCCATCCTGTCTGTATTGAATAGCTGGGCTGGAGAAATCCCACAGACCACTTGTTCTGAGCGGAGCATCTTTCCAGCCCACTCTGGCCAATCCCTGTACTGCTCTGCAGTGGCTGGTGGGAGCACGTGGCAGGTTGGGCTCACGGCCTGACCATCACCACTGAGCATAGACAAAGGTGGGGGAAAATTCACATTCATGGGTGTTGTCTGTCATAAAAAATCAATTATTCATTGAAAAGCCCTGCATTTTGTGTATGTTAGAGAGTTATGAACAATCCAAATCATAAACTCACTTTCTCTGAGTTTTTTCAGTAAAAGAAATGTTTGTGTGTGTGTGTGTGTGTGTATTTTACACACACACGCACAGACACACAAACAGATGTGCACACATAATTGTAGGTTTGTCGCCAATCTAACTGACCAGGCAAGGGTGGTAAAGAAATTCCCAATTGTATTTATTTATTATCTAATTTTCTTTTAGTCCTTTTCTCGCTCGTCTTCCTTTGGTTCTGTACGCCTCTTCAGTCTTCCGGTTTGTCTGCCCGTCTTCCTTCATCAAGGGAATTCAGAAAGCGGGAAACAGAACGGACATAGATAAGTGTTTCTGGCACACTCCCTATTCTTATTAGGGAAGGGGAGTGAGGCTTCACCCAGGGGATGGTCATCCACCACCACATGTATTTTTAGGGTGAAGGGGGGCCTATGCATGCAGCAGTTCTGGGGGTTTGGTTTTGGTTTTTCCTGTCATGCCTCTTGCCTTCCTCCTCCCGAATAACCCCTGGATATGGACACGTACCTGTGTGAGCCACGCTCTTCCGTGAGCATGGTGGGATGAATGGCTGGGTCGTGTGTCTCCTCTTTTCTTCTCCGACACTTTTTTTCATCTGGGGTCTTTTCGCTTTTCCAGGGGACTGCTACACTCCCTTTTCCCCGTCTTCTATCCTCTCGGCAGTTGAAGTCTCTGGCGTCCTCGATCCCGCATCTCTTACGGCCTCTGGACTTTTCTCTGCATGGGAAATGATTCGTTCTCAGAGCGGGGCCTAATGGAAGTTGACTCCCTTAAAGTGGACACGACGTTGCACAACAGACTTGATGTCTCCACAGGTGTCTTAGTAATCTGTCAAGGCTTCAATATATGCGGGCTGTCAAAATAGAATAGGGTCTACGTGATGAGGAGCTCTCCACCACTCGACGTCATCCTCCTTCGGTTCTACCTCGAAGGTACCCTCCCTGTGACACCGCCCCCCTAAGATTTTACCGATCTGGGAAAGCAAGGATCCGGGATAGAAAGTCTTCATTGGTGTTGTCAATCCCTTTCCAGTGTTTAACCACAAAGGCAAAGAGCTATTGACCGGAACCCTCGAAGGACAAAAGGGTTGTGCTCCTTGTTCTTACTCATCCACAATACCGGGTTGTGGTTAGTGTAAAGAGTGAATTGTCTACCTTCTAGGTAGTAATATAATTTCTTGATAGCCCACTATCCCTCAGAAACAGTTTCCGGCTGATGAACAGAATGGGCCGCTTGACCCCCTCTGGTGAGTGTTGGTAAAGGAGGGCACCTAGGCCAGTTTCTGATGTGTCTGTCTGTAGAATAAAGGGTGCATTAAAATTGGGGGAGGCAATGGCAGGGCTGGGATCATGGCAGTTTGTATGCATTAAAATGCTTCTCTAACAGCTGGGGAAGGGCATAAGAGATGTTTGGGCTTCAAATTATTTTTCAGCAGGGCTGTGAGGGGTCCCGCAATCTCCCAATATTGTGGTATAAATCTTCTGTAGTACTCCAATAGACCTAAGAACGCCCTTACCTCCCTTTTAGCTGAAGGAAAAGGGGTATCAAGAATAGCCTTCACTTTGTCTTCTTGAGGTTCTATTACCCAATCACCCAGGACATATTCAAGGTATCTAAATTTGTTGAACCTTACCCTGGATTTCTTTGCGTTAATATGAAAGCCTGCTTGTTTTGGAGCCCGAATGATATTTTTACAGTGAATGAGGTGTTCTTCCCATGAAGGACTGAAAATGACAATATCGTCAAGGTAGGTAGATGCATAGGATTGGTGGTGTCAGAGCACTTGTTTCATTAATCCCTTTAAAGTGGCTGTAGCACCATTGGGCCAAAGAGCAGGACCATAAATTAATGTAACCTATCGACGGCCTTCCTTTGTAAAGGGCACCTACCAATAACCTTTAGTGAGATCTAGGGTTGTGATATGTTGGGCATTTCCTAACTTTTCTACTAGTTCATCTACTCTTGGTAAGGGATAGGAGTTGAATTTGGATGCGGCGTTTACAGCACAAAAATCAATGCAGAACCTAATTGACCCATCTGGTTTGGAAACTAGTACTACAGGAGATGACCACGCGCTTCAGGATGGCTTTATAACCACATTCTCAGCATGTTGTTGATTTCCCTTGTTACAGCCTCTCTCCTAGCTGCGGGTATCCGGTTATGGACGTTGCTTTACAACCGCACCACGAGGAGTGACAATAGTATGTTGTGTTAGTGTAGTTCTACCCAGTAGGTTGGAAAAGAGAGGAGAAAAGGATTATAAGATAGCTTGAAGTGAGGTCGTTTGTTCTGCAGTTAAAGATTGAATTAAGCTTGAATTAGGGCACTCGAACCGTGCTCCAGGAGGAGTTTGACGCACTTACACAACACCTGTCAGCGCTCTCGCGCTTTTAAAATTATAGTTGTTATTTTTTTCGTAGCGCTTAGCGCTTTTTAATATTATCTCGTTTTTAACGTGTAAATTGTGTTTTCTGCCAGGACATATAGCGCTTACCCCCATATAATAGATAACAAGCACCGCTGTTGGGAGCGGACTCACTTAGCTCTCTGGACACACTCTCGGAACGGCGTCCGCCATCTTGGGTGAGGCAGGGACTCCTCGTGGTGACACTCGGCCAGCGCACTAGTTTTTCGCAGACCGGACTCCACGCCCTACTTAAGGTGAGCTTTGAGGCTCGTTCTGCCTTGAATTAAGGCACTCGAACCGTGCTCCAGGAGGAGTTTGACGCACTTACACAACACCTGTCAGCGCTCTCGCGCTTTTAAAATTATAGTTGTTATTTTTTTCGTAGCGCTTAGCGCTTTTTAATATTATCTCGTTTTTAACGTGTAAATTGTGTTTTCTGCCAGGACATATAGCGCTTACCCCCATATAATAGATAACAAGCACCGCTGTTGGGAGCGGACTCACTTAGCTCTCTGGACACACTCTCGGAACGGCGTCCGCCATCTTGGGTGAGGCAGGGACTCCTCGTGGTGACACTCGGCCAGCGCACTAGTTTTTCGCAGACCGGACTCCACGCCCTACTTAAGGTGAGCTTTGAGGCTCGTTCTGCCTTGAATTAAGGCACTCGAACCGTGCTCCAGGAGGAGTTTGACGCACTTACACAACACCTGTCAGCGCTCTCGCGCTTTTAAAATTATAGTTGTTATTTTTTTCGTAGCGCTTAGCGCTTTTTAATATTATCTCGTTTTTAACGTGTAAATTGTGTTTTCTGCCAGGACATATAGCGCTTACCCCCATATAATAGATAACAAGCACCGCTGTTGGGAGCGGACTCACTTAGCTCTCTGGACACACTCTCGGAACGGCGTCCGCCATCTTGGGTGAGGCAGGGACTCCTCGTGGTGACACTCGGCCAGCGCACTAGTTTTTCGCAGACCGGACTCCACGCCCTACTTAAGGTGAGCTTTGAGGCTCGTTCTGCCTTGAATTAAGGCACTCGAACCGTGCTCCAGGAGGAGTTTGACGCACTTACACAACACCTGTCAGCGCTCTCGCGCTTTTAAAATTATAGTTGTTATTTTTTTCGTAGCGCTTAGCGCTTTTTAATATTATCTCGTTTTTAACGTGTAAATTGTGTTTTCTGCCAGGACATATAGCGCTTACCCCCATATAATAGATAACAAGCACCGCTGTTGGGAGCGGACTCACTTAGCTCTCTGGACACACTCTCGGAACGGCGTCCGCCATCTTGGGTGAGGCAGGGACTCCTCGTGGTGACACTCGGCCAGCGCACTAGTTTTTCGCAGACCGGACTCCACGCCCTACTTAAAGCTCGCTATGACGACGCGCAGCGGAGATGCGCAGCGGAGTCGCCGGACCCACGCCGGAGTCCAGCCAGAGTCCTGCCCGTCTGGGCTCGTCCGGGCTCAGACGGGCTTAGGGCATGGTACTATGTCATATCTTCTACCACGGCGTATCATCTACTCACGAGAAGAGTTACTTGCATTACGCATTAGTCCCCTGGAAAAGTACCCTGTTACCAACTTGGGTGCGCGGACACTCCCCCCACGAGGATGGGACGCATTGCTCCATCCTCCCCCTGATTCAAGTACTTTACTATGGGGCATGCTTAATTGCAGGTCACTCCCGTGTCATGCCGTAGAAATTAACATCCTTATCCAAGAGCACGAACTAGACATCTTGTTTCTGTCGGAAACGTGGATTACTCCTGGTTCTGATGCTGACATTGTACTTGCCCTCCCTCCAAGTTACCTTATTGGTCATGTGGATAGACCTGAGGGACGAGGGGGTGGACTCGCCATTATCTATCGGGATAACCTTAACTGTAGGGTCTGGAGGGGCTTGGTGGCAGACTGTGAGAGTTGCCACTTTTCCATACAGGTATCACCAACGACTACATTGGCTGGCCTGCTTATTTACCGGCCCCCGGGTAAGGTCGGCAACTTCGTAAGCTCTGTGATGGAAACGGTAACCCTTTTGGCAACATCCACATCCTCCTTCATTGTGTTAGGGGACCTGAACCTGCACTTTGAGGACACTGCGGACATGATTGCGGCTGACCTCAAAGGTGATCTATCGGCTTGTGAGCTCCGGCTAGTCAACTCAGGAGCCACCCACGTGAAGGGCCATCTGCTGGATCCGGTATTCTCAAACATCCCTCGGCTGAGGGCCAGACCAGCTCTTCCGCTCCCATGGTCAGATCACTCCTTAGTGTCGATGGAATGGCAAATCAATCTGCCCTCTAAACCGACACCTCAAGAGGTGGTGGTGGACCGTATATGGTCCAGACTACCGATCGGTGACTGGACTCAGGCCCTGGCAAATTCACAACCCGTAGCTGAGGCAGACCCGATTCAAGGAGATGCTGACCTCAACCGATGGCTGACCGCCTCGCTTGATGGCTTCATACCGCTGAAAACCCTACAGAAGAGAGAGAAACGAGTGGGTTCCGCCCCCTGGTTCACGGATGAGCTCCGCCTGCTCAAGAAAGGATGTAAGAAACTGGAAAGGGCCTGGAGGAAGAAATTTGATGCGGCCAGGCGTAAGGACTACTGGGCAGCCATGAGAGCCTATAAAGCGGCCCTCCGCCTGGCAAAAGCACAATTTTTTGAGGAGCGAATACAACTTGCCTCAAACTCCTCCAGGGAGACCTTTAAAGTGGTGCAAGAACTGCTAAAAGTCCCTGAGCCAGCAGTCACCCGTGACCCTGAGAGGTGTAAGGAGTTGGCTAATTTCTTCCACACTAAAATAGTAAAAATACTAGACTCTTTACCCCAGGTGGCTACATTTCATGGGATTCAAGAAGAACCCCTCCCTGTGGGGATAAAAGAGTGTCCCTTCTCCCTTGACATGTTCGGCCCAGTTTCAGAAAGTGAAACATTAAAAGCTATAGTTTCTATAAAAAGTGGTTCCCCCATGGACCCTGTCCCCTTTAAAATTCTAAAACAAGCGGCAACCGCTGTGGTCGGGCCCATTACGAACTTGATCAATGCCTCCTTCTCTCGCGGTTTGGTGCCACCCACCTGGAAAAAAGCCGTGGTCAAGGCTCTCCTAAAAAAATCTAACCTCGACGCGACTGAGCTGGCCAATTTCAGGCCCATTTCTCTGTTGCCAGGTCTCAGCAAAATTGCTGAGAAACTTGCCAACCATCGACTGTCCAACTTCCTGGAGTCAAATGGTCTGCTCCGAGACTCGCAGACCGGCTTCCGTCCCGGCCATGGCACCGACACGGCCCTCTTGGCGGTCGTTGAGGAATCGAGGCGCATCTTAGATTCGGGAGGATCAGTGGCAGTGATCCTCCTGGATCTGAGTGCGGCATTCGACACCGTTGACCATCAGGTGTTGACCCAACGGCTGTCAGGGGTGGGTGTGACAGGTGTCGCCCTGAAATGGCTCTGTTCATTTCTGGAAGACCGCTCCTATCAGGTCTGGGAAGGAAGCAACAAGTCTCCATCTATTTCTCTCCAGTGGGGGGTGCCGCAGGGCTCGTCCCTGAGCCCGACATTATTTAATGTCTACATGGCCCCCCTGGAGGATGTGGTGACCCCTTATAACATCAAAATCATCAGCTATGCTGATGATACTCAGCTGGTGGTCGCTCTTCCTCAACTGGTGGAGAACCATGTTTGGCGGACGTTTACACCTGGATGAGCAGCTCAGCCCTGAAGCTGAACGGCTCTAAAACAGAGATCATGCTGCTTGGAAACAAAGCGCCATCACTGTCACCTTCATGTTGGCCAAGCTGTATGGGTGACTTCCCAACCATGAAAGAGGAGATCAAGAGCTTAGGAGTCTGGCTGGAGCAAGATCTTTCCTTTAGAACTCACGCTAAAAGAACTGCGGGAGTCTGTTTTGCCCTGCTGCGGGCTGCGCGGAAAATTCTTCCGCTTCTTCCTTTTCCATCAAGGAAGTTGTTGATTCAGGGTTTGATAACATCCCGCCTTGATTACAGCAACAGTCTGTTTCTGGGCGCCCCTGAATCGACCTTTAACAAGCTTCAGCAGGTGCAAAACGCGGCAGCTAGACTCCTTATGGGTATCCCCCGAACAGAATCCGCCAGACCCTCTCTCAAGGCACTGCACTGGTTACCGGTGCGGGAGAGAGTACAGTTCAAGGCACTGTCCATCGCCCATAAAACATTCCAGGGCGGTGGGCCCCCTCTTTTAGGGAGCTTGGTAGTACCTTATAAAGCGAATAGAGCTCTGAGGTCGGACCAGAGGTGTCTGCTCCAGGTCCCGAGAGTAAAAAGATCACGCACGGGAGGGAGGCGATTCTCTGTGCATACAGCAATGCTCTGGAACTCCCTCCCATTAAAACTTCGCGCTGAGACCTGTACCCTGCGTTTTCGCAAATACTTGAAAACACATTTGTTTCCCCGGTGAGTCGCTATTTTCACTCCATGGTCTCACGGTTGATGCACTGTTCATAGCGCCGGGATGCCCCAGGGTAGCTGCGCGCTATATAAGTCTTAATAATAATAATAATAATAATAATAAGAGTCATTTATTGCTAGTTGTTTTATAGTATTGTTTTCTTGTCTTGGGGACAGATATGTGAGTTGATTTGTTTTAGGAGGGGGACTGAACCATTTCTTTAGCAGGTTTAAATGATATAGTTGTATCTTCCTGGGTTTATTCTGAACTTTATAGGTGGTGTGTCCTACGATACCTACTATTTTGTAAGGTCCATTCCATTCTGCTTTATTTTTTGTGGGGGACGAGGGCAGAAGTACTAACACCCAGTCATTCACTTGTAAACATCGCCATTTTTTCCCTTTGTCATACAAAGTTTCCCATGTCTAGACTTGAGTTCTTGGGCATATTCTAGGAACCCTCTGGTTTCTTCCTCTTTTTCCTTTTCCCATACCTCTTTTGTCATCTCCAGGAGAGACCTGGGCTGTCTTCCATACAACAACTCAAAAGAAGAAGAACCCAAGCTGCTCTGCACCTGGCTTCGGATAACAAACAAAACCAGCGGGAGTAGTTGATTCCAGTTTTTCCCTTTGCTAGTTAACATTTTCTTCAAAGTCATTTTGAGTGGTCCGTTATATCTTTCAACTAATCCATCTGTTTGGGGATGGTAAATGGAGGTTTTAATGTTCTTCAGGTCAAGGATATTGCAGACCTGATTCATATGATGAGAAACAAAAGGTGAACCTGGGTTGGTCAAGATTTTCCGGGGAAAACCTACTCTTGAGGACAATTTGATTAGTTTGTCTGCAATATTGTTGGTGGTAGGAGATCTTAAGGGAAAAGCTTCAGGATATCTAGCTGCATAGTCGACAATCAAAAGGGTATATTAATGTCCCTTTTGTAATTTTGGTAGGGGGTCAATCAGGTCCATACCTATTTGCTCAAAAGGTTTCCCTATAATAGGAAGGGGTTGTAAAGGCACTGGAGGTGGTTTATAGTTTTTTTTTCTGACATATCTCACATTCTTGGCAATATTTCTTTATTGTGCCATATATGCCCGGCCAATAAAAGTGTCTCAAGATTCTTTGGGTGGTTTTTATAGTACCTGTATGACCTGCCATGAGGTGCGAATGGGCAAAGAACATTACCTGATCCCTGAAGGATAGAGGTACTAACAATTGAGAAGGATCATCTTTCTTTTCCAACTGAAAAAACCCAAACGTTTTGGTTCACTTTTTGTAGGATGCCGGATAGCAGGAAGAACAGAGTTTTAAACCTTTAACACGCTCCCTAAGAAATATTTTGGGCATTCTTTTATTTCCGAAGAATGTAATTTTAAAGAAGGAATTTGTGTGCCTTGAAGACTTACACCTTTGTCCCACACACACAAAAATCGAGATTTAGAGAATTCAGTATGAGAAGGGATGCAGTTCAACTCATCAAAGGCCAAATGTACTAAGAACTGATTTTACAAAATGGCAAAATGTGTGCATACTTTTTTGTGAATGGATTCAGATTTTGGGAAATTACCTATGTACTAATAGATCAGTTAACAAAGTAATGAATTGTGATGATTCACAGACGCCCCTGCCTAATGAATAGTCTTTGGACAGGTCTCAGATTGGTCACAATCTCAGGGAAAGGTTTTCTGAAAACTTTTCTCTATTTAAAAGTTTCAGTGAAATATTGCAGTGGTCCACTGGGCCACTATATACTCGCCCTGAACGTTTTTCCCATATGCACTAAGGGGAAGGGGTCCAAACGGGACCCCTTCACTTTTGTGAATAGATTACCAGCCCAACTTAGAAGTGGGTAACTTTTCTATGGTCTGCAGCCAGAATTCCTGTCACAAATCATTGATAAGTCATGACAGAAAGTTGTTGTGCCCAGAAACAACTCCTTTTCAAGCTTGGCAACACAAAACTGGAGGCGTCAGCAATTAAAAGTACCTAGGCGTATACATAGATAATCGATTTACTTTTTAAACACATAATGAAATCTTAATAAAAAAAGGAAATGGCCCAATATTTGCCTTCCAATCAATTGCAAGGAGCTTAAAAGGGCCATCGCTCATGCCGTTATTAGCAGTCATTAAAGCACATCTTTTGTCAACCGTGGTGTACGCAAGTGAAGTTCAGCATGGGAAAGATGCAGCATTCCTGGAAAACCTTTAAATATGGACATATAAAACAGTATTTAGTCTACCATGGAACTCCTCTCTGGAGCAGGTATGGTTGGAATTTGGACTGCGGCAGCTGTATCTAGAAAGAAGATTTTGATTCATAAGAACATGGTACAAAATCTAGATTAACTGTCAAAACCCACTTAACATTGCTCCCTGGTGGGGGGCACAAGAAGATGATCCCCAGTCAGTTTATGCTAAGTACCTACAGTCATCTAAAAAGCTCAACGCCAACTCGGCGATGCAGCGCGCCCAATGTAAAATTAAATCCCTTCGGCCGTATGCCGGAGTTTACTACTCCCCACCCTGTGCCTCCTCCGCCCCACCGCCTCACCGCCCCGCAGCACACCCTCGGCTAGCTGCCACCGCCAAGAACACAATTTGGCTGGGGCATCCACAACAAGCACCCTTCCAAACTGTAAATTGGTAAGCATTCAGAGTTCCTTTTTAACAGATAGCAAAAGTTTACTGACTCCGATACTGGTAATAATTATAAGAAAAAGCTATTTTGCAGGCACAAAAATTCTGAGGTTTCAAATTGGAGTGTTTGTGATCGCAGAAAAAGTTAGCATATCTGGCCCACATGCGCTTTGCTACAATTGCAAAACAGTGGATCAGAATGAAGCAGAAATCTGTACAAAGTCTTTTGTACACCTGCCTCGCCTCCTATGGCAATGAGTCATCCAAGAACCTTATTGTACTCCTTTCTGGAGGTGAGAGGGACTTGTGAGCCAGCTCACCATTTAATATATTGACCTTTATTTTTTAATTAAAACGAGAACTAATTACGGTCTAAATTATGCTATACCATCCTATCCTTGAGGTTTTTTTTAGAAAATTGAATCATTTAACATGTCAAATGCCACTAACAGTTCAACATAGATGAAATGATAGAAGTCCCCTTTGTCTATGATACAGATTGTATTATCAACTATTTTCATCATTGCATCCTCCGTACTGCATCCTCCTGATGTGAAACCTGGTTGAAAGTGTCTGTAATTTAGTTTTCAGATGAGATGAGTTACACCACAACTGTCCAGGCCTTTAGCATGGAAAGATCGATTTGACACAGGATGGAAATTACTCAAATCCTGAACATCTACACTGTTTATTTTCAGCAAAGAAGTGACATGTTTATGTCAAAGAGCCATTTTCCAAGGTAGTCCAGAAGGGGGATCAAAGAGGTACTGGACTCTTTGAGAAGAAAGGAAAGTATAGATAAATGAAAGGAGTGGATTTTCTTAACTTTGCCATAAAAGAGCACTGTAAAGTTTGGGTAACTTCTAAAATGTATACAATATTTCCTGGACTGCTTTATAGAGGTCCTGGTCTCTGAAAGGACGAGCCAGGTAGAGTGCAATTTTTTCCACTTTTAATTCAAATATTATAAATATATTTTCACATATTGTTGTGGGACTCTTGATTTTATTAATAGATAAATTATTTTTTCTGTTTGACACTTTCAAAGAGATTTCTCAGACATGTTTTGCCTGTTTCATTTATATTCTGAAAATGCTGTGTCCGCCTTGACCATATTGTTTTTTAAATATTTTATTCTGGTGCTGCAAAGTTTTTCAGAGTTTATGGAAAAGAGTTTTTAATGGCAGAACCGTTCTACTGTTTTCCCTTCCTTTTTTACTTCATTAAAAATACCATTGCACCAATTACTTAGTTTTGTGTCTTTTTAGTTTTCGTCGGTTCTGGGTCATGAATATCAGCTGCATGTTAAACCTGCACGTCCCCCCAGCCCTGAGTGTCCAACTGCATGTGAAACTTGTATCTGAGTTTGTTTCTCTTGGCCCTGGTGTTCATACAAATCTAACATGAGTGCAGAGTAGGCCTGGACATATCAATGCGAGGCTAAGTCATGTCCTGTGTCCTACAGGTGTGCGCCATGCCTGTCAGAAGGACAGATAGTGCTAGATAGTGAACTATTTGCCCTGCCCAGGGTGTGATATATTAAGCAATAGTGGCGGCATTCTGTGTTTTATGATTTGTAATGGGATCGTTCCTTTTCCTTATGTCAGTGAGAGCATATTTTACTGACACCTCTCGCGAAAAATTCAACTGCTATTAGAGACCCATAACTTTGTATTGACATCCTGTTTGCATGTTAAGTGCATACTTTTGTATAATGAGCGAATGATACATGTATGAATGCAGGACTCTGTGTGAAGTGAGACAGAATCCAGTGGGATCCATTTTTGATGTTCCTAGCTTAGCATGCCACACGATGGAGGATTAGAATAAATTCCCCAGACAGTGGGTGGATTGCCTGCATTCCTGTGGCTAGACGGTAAAGAACCAGCCATTGAAGTTAGGACGATGCAGAAATCTCCCTTTAGAAATCACATGAAGACTTTGACATGTGGCTGCTGATTAGTAGGGGGCGGTGAAATACTCAGTTCCGCTGGCAGAATTGGTGGACGTTTGGTAACTCCACGTTACTCTTTTTTCTCACACGTGTGCCAAAATGATAAGCTGGCAAGCGCAAATGAGATTCAGCATACCCTACCATCATTTTTGGTTACTAAGACATCCATTAAACTTTTTACAAAACACTGGCCGTTGCAGGAGGTAGCGACCGTTCGCTGTCAGAAGGCTGCCATTTGAGCAGAAAATCTACTCAAGTGGCAGCACAATCGGCTCAAGTAGCTGCACCCTCTGGTGTACCACATGGTGCTGGTTGTGCTGATTTGTCTATGTGGAACATGCTCCCGATTCTAAATCACAGTGCAAGCAGCACAACATACCTATTTTGTTTGTGGCAGAACTCCATGGCATCTCACCAAGGTTTTTTGTTACTCAGGGGAATTCCACTGAGTGAAATCCCGTGAGGTTACGCGCACACCTATTGATTGGTTCTTCTAGAGCACTGCCATAAGATTGATGGTAAGGGTGAGGCGTGTGTTGGAAAATGTCCCTCTCTGGATGGTTACCCCAAACTTTTTGCCTTCCTACTCCTCTTTATATGACTTTTTTGTTGACTTTAGAACTCTGGGCACTTTACCACTGCTGACCAAAGCTAAAGTGCATTTGCTCTCTCCTCTAAAATGGTGTAATTGGTTTATACCTGTTTGGCATATTTGACTTACTTGTAAGTCCCCTGTAAGGTGGTATACCATATACCCAGGGCCTGTAAATTAAATGCTACGAGTGAGCCTGCAGGAAAAAAAACACAGGATGTTACTCGTAGACCCTGTTGAGACCTGGGTAAATCGTGCTTTAGCAAACAACGTCTCAACAACTAATATTCATAGGCAATTATGTAAAAGATTTACAGCAATTGCAGAAAGGAGGAGACTTCAATGGTTAAAGAAAAAATGTATAGAGTCACTATTTATGAAAAAAGGAATACAGATAAAGTATCAGCACTATTTACATTATATGTGGTTGTAACCCATACAATCTTGTGCACATCAGAGCTCATGTGGAAAAGTGAACAGCGCAAGTGACACGTGAGACACTGTGGTAAATTTAAATTACTTAGACTTAATTTATGCGGTAAAATTCAAGAAGAATAACTCAGTAAAAATAAGAGGCAGAATCCGTGGTATTTGAGGTTATAAAAGGGAATTTATTCCTTACAAAGGAATTATGGTTCGAACCAGGCAATCGAGTTCCGTCACCACGAAGGTTCAGGAAGGGATCAGCAATACATTATTGACAGGTTATAATATATATAGTAAATGCATTACAGTAAAGACAGATACAGGAGGCGTAACAGCTGATAGGAAAGATAAGAATACACATACGTAATAAAAAGGCGTTACAATAGGCGTGCATGAAGGCGTATACTAGAAACGTCATTATGATGATGACACAAGTGGGTGGATCCATAAGAGAATCCTGCAAAGTCAGCAAAAATATATGGCAGAGATGCGCGCGCAGCCGCATGACGTGTGATTGACGTGTAACTAGAGGGTGAAGGGAACTTGACATTTAGCCCTACATGAGGAGACAAAAGTCTGGGATGTCAGGACAACCTAGTCCCAAATCGTATCTAATATCTTGTGTTTAAGGAACTATATTATCTAGAAGGAAAGGTCTTTTCGGACAAAGCCTATTCTATACTGACTGCTAGTGCGTGTACAAGCGTCTAAGTGTCTACATGAGATGCGAGGGGGCATGGGCCTACCATGGTAACGAAAGTCATGAATTACTTGCACGGGGACAGTAAGGCCGGGCCCTTTGCTCTGCAGCTGGAGGGATGTTTACCTAAGCTACTAGACAGGAATGCATTTCTTGAGGAGCGGAGCAGATAACCCGAAGGCTGAATACAGTTTTGGCAGGCAACAGGCCGGGCTAGGCACCGTTAGCCGCGCAGGGAGTAAGACAAAGTTCATGGGTACAGATGCAGGTCCAGGCTGGAGCATTCAGAGGCAGAAGCAGGAAAAGCTCGATGGCAGAATTCAGGGCCTACCTTGCCAGAGCTGGAAAACGTGAAAAGTATACCATATAAAGACGGTGGCAAGGCATACTTAGGAACGGAATATCTGACCCATTCATGGCAGATCTGAAAGAGGACATATTAACGTTGGACACAATTGTATTTGCGTCTTCATAGCTTGAAGTGGAGGGAACATACATGTACTTGTAGCATGTACATGGAGCCGTTGGGGTCTAGATAGGGGACACAATTGATCATAAAAATTCATATTTCCTCATTCCCTCCTTGTCCCCTACGGACCCTTCATGAAATATCGATCTTCAGGAATCCATCAATCTGTTCATGTAACATCATTTGCTCTTCTTTCTTCTTCCGGGATCTTGAATGAAAACTTGAACGTGGAATACACGATGTGGCACACAGGCCGCAAATCGCTGGTCCACATTGTAGACACAGGCAACAACTGAATACTATGAGAAGGCCAATACCTAGGAAGGATAGGACTTTCCATCCCTAGGCTGACAACACGCTCCAGAACCAACCGGACCATGTCCAGGTGCCTGGATTCTGATGTATCTGGTTTGCAATCTTGTGAAGACGAGTTATGGCTTTATATACGGATGGCGCGTTTTCTGGGATGAAAACACAGTAACTTGATCCGATGACTCTACAGGCTCCGCCCCTATCGGCTAGGATGACGTCAAGGACAAGACGATTTTGGAGAACAACAATCCGCATCGCAGACTGCTCCTCTGTTAAGTTGCCTAGGGCAGAGGTAGTTTCATTCACTACTGCTTCAAGGGTTCTGGTTAATCTGCGTATCAGTTTACTATTAGAGACAACACCTATGTAGGGAAAGAGACCTTTATTGAAGTCTGTATATTGTTCCCATGCTGTTTCAGTGTAGTCAACAATCGGGATATCTCTCTGGGGTCTATGGTGTACTAGATTGGTATTTCTATGATAATCAGGAGGGGCTAGGAAAACAGGTGGCAGAAGGAATGCAATGTAACAGGTACCATCCCAATCTAGAGGTAAACGTATATATGCGGTATGACCACATATGAAGTAGGAATGACGGGAAGCTCTAAATGTAGACTTGCCTTTATCACTGAATTCGATCACAGTAGTACATTTACTATGACCCAGATGTACTGAACCATTCTTTCTTACACAGAATTCACCTTTGACTGGTAATACTGACATAGCAGGCAAGACTAGTGCAGCTTCAGATTCAACATTCAGAATCATGAGGTTAAGTGTAAAATTACCTAATCCATAAACTTCATTTTCTAGGTCAGTTCCTGTTCTTTTGGGAAGTCCCTCCTTGTTAGGATAACAGGCTTTAAGCAAAACTAAGTTCAGGTTTCCCCATACCCAGTTGCTCTGGTAAACCACAATGTTTGAATCTAAAGAGTTAATCAAACTAAACCATGCTCCACAGGAACCATTGTGTGTGAACGGGTACGGAAAGAGAGGCAGAACTCCTTTGTATTTCTGATAGGGAGGGAGTCGGCCACATATCCAACAATTTGTAGCATTGCTGGTCTGATGGGAATGATGTAACATACTAATGAATGTGTTGTTGCGCAGCGCAAATCTATAGGACAACTCATGTGGAGGTAGTTCACTAAAAGAATGTTCGGCAGTAACATTGTAAGCAGAATAAGCACGCTTGAAAATAGGATAGTACATGTGCAACAGTATACTTGCAGCAATAATAAAAAGACTTAGAAAAAACATAATCAACAATGTCACTATACAGTGACTATGAAGTGATTTACAGTATGCATGTTTCTTGAGCTGTTTCTGTCTATTTCTCTCTCTAATTCGGTCTAGAGGATACATGTCAAAGACTTAATTCAACCGATTCACCTTGGAGAGGACTTAAACAATCGAATTGTCTGACTTGCTAGACCTTAGTTTCAGTTTGTATTCTTGTGGTTCGGTCTTTTCAACCAGGGGGAGTTTTGAATCAGTCTCTGGAAGGGGGCAGGGCTGAGAGTTCAGATCAGACGGTAGTCCATGAAATTTCTTGATATGGCTCGAGTGTAACCAACCCTTGCGACCCTCGACCTTCACTGCTGTCCTCGTCGTTAGAAGTACCAGCTTTGGTGTTTGCCAGCGAGGCTCCAACGGGCTCCTCCTGTCGAAGTTTCGTATGAAAACAAGGTCTCCAGGAACCACTTCATGGGGCTTTACCTCGGTGTTGTCGGGAAAGGCTGCAGCTACCTGTGAACGGCAAGATTGTAGTGCAGACATCAAGGAAGCAAGGTAATCTGTCAGCATATTACAATCAATATCAGTGATTTTACGAGGTATAGGCGTCCCCCACATATTTGGTGGCCTACCGAAGACCACCTCGTACGGGGATAGCCCTGTGCGAGAATGTGCTACCATTCTCATGTAAAACAGTGCAACTGGTAAGGCTACTATCCAGTCGACGCCTTTCTCTCTACAGATTTTTGAAAGTCGAATTTTCAGGGTCTGATTATGGCGTTCCACGAGACCTGCTGCCTCGGGATGTCGGACACAGTGGAATTTCCATTGATAGCCTAACAAGAGTGAAATGTGTTTCATGAGCTCGGATGAGAACGGCTGGCCATTATCTGAGTACACGATACGGGGCAAACCATACCGTGGGAAGAATTCACGAACTAATTGTTTGGCAGTAGTCGGGGCAGTGTAATCTGAGACGGGATATGCCTCTGTCCAACGGGAAAGAGCGCATACAACTACGAGGACATATTTGAATCCTCGACATCGTTCCATCTGGATATAATCCATCTGGAGGACTTCAAAAGGATGATCGGGAGGTTGAAATCCACCCTGCTCTACAGGTACGCCTTTACCTGGATTGAACTGACAACAAATCATACAAGTTCGGACTTTCTGTTTGGCTGCAGCTCGTAAGTGTTTGTTGAACCAAATGTGTTGAATACTGTCTAACATAGCTTTTTCTCCTAGATGTGCTGGACTATGTATTGTATTAATGATAACTTGAACCATTGAGTCGGGGAGAAACCATATAGATTTTCCCTTCGTCATCCATCCCTGATCTGTTTGGATCCCTCCTAATTCAGTCCATTTCTTTATTTCCTCTGGTGTAGCATGTGTCTGTATGTCAATTACATCAAGGGCGGGATCCCTAACTGTCATGCAGTGTGTCGGCGTCGGAGCTATTGTCTTTGTCAAGTCAGTTGCATGAGTCCTATTCTGTGCTGTTTGCTTAGCTGTTCGGTCTGCTAGGTCGTTACCCTGGGAAATGATATCGGTGACTTTTGTATGGGCTTTGCACTTCATGATAGATATTGAAGTAGGCAGATGTATTGCATCTAACAGAGCTTGAATGAGGGGACCGTGTTGAATGTTGGCACCGTGAGAAGTCAAATAACCTCTCTCTCGCCAAAGGACTCCGAAGTCGTGTACAACTCCGAATGCATAACGTGAATCTGTGTATATGTTAACTTTTCTATTCTTGGCTTGAATGCAGGCTTGTGTCAGAGCAATAAGCTCTGCTGCTTGAGCTGATAATGTGTCAATACAATTTGTTTCTATGACTTCGGTGTCTGTCGTGACTGCATAAGCGGCCACTAACTCTCCTGTACTTGTTCTCATACATGAACCATCCACATAAAGTGTCAGGTCTGGGTCTGGTAATGGGACATCTGTCAAGTCTTGTCTGGGTTTTGTCGTAATAGTAATGACCTCAATACAATCATGTGCCAGTGGGTCTGTTCCACTTAATGGCAGATGTGGCAGGATTTAATGTACTACAACGTCTGATTTCTATGTGTGGCTGAAACAATGTGAGTTCGTAACCTGTCAGTCGTGCTATAGTCAAGTGTTGTGTCTGTGTCCGGTTCAAGAGAACCTCTACTGCGTGTGGTACTTGTACTGTCAATTGATGTCCTAACACTATGGAATCACTTTGTCTGATCGCTAGAGCTGTTGCTGCAACTGATTTCAGACACGCAGGAAGAGCTTGAGCTACGGGATCTAATGTGCTAGAAAAGTAAGCACATGGTTTGTGTGATCCTGCTTGTTCCTGAGTGAGTACTGACAAAGCAGTACCTTCACGTTCTGTAACAAAGAGTGTAAAAGGCTTACTGTAACATGGTGTCGCTAAAACAGGTGCTTGGCATAAAGCTTTCTTTAAGTCTTCAAAAGCTTGTGTATGTTCTGGAGTCCAAGGGAGGACAGTCGATGTCGCTGCCTCCTGGGTTGTCAACTGAATGAGTGGTTTTGCTAAAAATGCATATTGGGGAATCCACTGCCTGCAGTACGAAGTGAGGCCTATGAAGGCCCGTACCTCCTTTTGTGTCTTGGGTGGTGGCATGTTTACAATTAACTGGATGCGGTCAGGTGTGAGCTGTCTCCCCCCTTTGGACAGCAAGTGCCCTAGGTACACAACTTGCTGGGCACAGAATTGCAGCTTCGAAGGGGACACCTTGTGCCCCTTGTCGGCCAGAAAATGTAAAACCGTCAGTGATGCTTTTTCACATTCGGGTTCGCTTCGGGCGGTGATCAGCAGATCATCGACATACTGAAGCAGTGCAGTGTTAACTGGCATGTGGATACTGTCAAGTTGTCTTTTCAGTGCTTGGCTGTAGATGCTAGGACTTTCTGTAAATCCTTGAGGTGCGCGTGCGAATTTAAAACTTCGTCCATTTAAACTAAATCCGAACAAATATTGGCTTTCCGGATCGATTGGGACGCTGAAGAAGGCGTTCTTGAGGTCAATTACAGTAAAGAACGTTGCCTCTGAATCAATAGCTGTCAGTAATGAAGAGATATCTGGGACCACGGGATATTGTGGTACAATACATTTATTCAATTCGCGCAGATCAATAACTAATCGATATACTGGGGGTGTTTTTGGATCAGTTCGTTTAAGAATCGGAATGATCGGAGAATTACATACATTGGAGTCGGTTTCTACAACCACTCCTTGTGCAATGAGCTCGTCAATGATTTGCAGTAAAGCCACTACAGCATCTGGAGGTAACTTGTATTGTCGCATTCGTGGTAATACCACTCCTGCTTTGAGTGTGACTCGATATGGTGTAATGTGCATACAACCTACATCAGTGGGGCCTTTTGCCCATAAATGTGCAGGTAGATTCTGTAACCGGTGATCCATGTCTCTAGACACGTAGTGACCTTTAAAGTCACGCAAAAATAGTCGTACTCCGTCCGGAGAACAACATATTATAGCTCCTAGAGCTTTCAATGTTTTAATACCTAACAAGTTTTCTGGGCATGATTTTGTAAGCAATAGATCTGTAGTCCGTGTCAATGGACCAACTGTAAATGCAAGCGGTTGCGATACTTCGTTAATAGTAGGTTTTCCTGAGAAACCAAGGGAAATATTCTGTGAGCCTGAGAGGGGTGCCCCTGGGACTTCGTCGTGACTTATAGTTGTTCTGCTTGCCCCTGTATCAAGTAGAAACTTTCTGTCTTTCCCTAATACTTGACTCTGTACATAAGGACCCTCTTGATCTACAGGAACCTCAATAAGGGGTAAGCCAACTTCCCTCTCTAGGCTATTTCATGTGTAGCGCTGATACTCTGGATAGTCATTTTGTGCATACTGGTACATCTGTTGTGTCGTGTTTTGTGTTGCGGCAATAGGCTGTGGCTGTGGTACCACTACGGTCTGTTGTGGAACCGGCATAGGCTGTACATGTTGAGGTGCTTGTTGTTGGATCTGATCCTGTCTAGGCGGACGTGGTCTCTCTTTGGTTTTACCCGTAGAGATATTATGTTTCAGAACTGCACAATCGTTTATATAATGACCTGGCTGTTTACAATAGTTGCATGTCCCTTTAACGGGAACCGCTGAATTACTGGACTGTGTCGCTCCCTTTTTATGACCGTCAGCTGGAACTGACTGAGCGACGAGCATTTTCATTTTCGTGTCTTTCATACGTCTTTGTTCGTGTTCTTGTTCTTCTCTAATTCTATTCTGGTGATACTGTAACATTTGTAACATTTGTGAAGGAGTGTTAGCTTGCCAAGTGCTCTCAACTTTCAATACTCTGTTTTTAACCTGTGGCAGGGAATTCTCGACTAGTTTTGTTACAAAAAGATGTGGATATGACTCGCTACTTGCTTTCAGGCCGCTATTAATACCAAAACATTTTTCAAATCGGGAATAAAAATCACTAGTGTCTTCATCGGGTTTCTGTTTACAAGCTGAGATTGCTCCCCAGCCTTCCTTTTTCGTAGTTAATAAACGTGGCAATACTTGTACTAATAATCCTGGCAATGCTTTTGTTCTCTCCCCAAGCCCTACGCCTGCAGTTCGGGCAGTTTCTTCGTTTTCTAATACTGTCCAATCAATCTTTTGGTCTCCCACTTCCCATTCTTTTTCTTTGAGTTTCTCATAAATACCGGCAGGCAATAATACTTTCAATATTTTCATAATGTCAGGATAGGTATAATCACCCATGAGTAACATGTCCTTTAGTTCACGGTGAAAACCTGCTGGATCTTTGTCATGGCTGGGCACTAATTTTTTCATTTCCAATAGTTCTATTTTAGTTATGGGCGTGTACACAAACACGCGTCTAAACGTATTATCATCATTTCTAACTGGGTGTACTTCGCGTAAGGTATTCTGTCTGTCTATATAATACGTTTTTCTCTCCATGGAAGGAGCTGGATCATGTTCTGGACACAAAAAGGCACTATATCTATGTCGGTATTCTAGAATTACTTTAATTAGATCGGTACCTAGACCTCTCCATTTGTTCATAAGTAGTTCTATCAGTATATCAGGTAGGGGACCAGGATCGGAGTGTTGGCCTTTATATAATATAAGGAGATGTTGTATCATGTATATACTAGCTAAACGCTGTTCATCTGGGGCGAGATTCAGAAACGTGTGTGCTAGCGCATCATCACTGTATTTTTCAGAACTGTCAGCCCATTGTACTGCTGACCTGGCTAATTCTTGTTCATCCATAGAATCGAGCACATGGTACCCACTTCGTTCTCGAAGAAATGTATCAGTAGCCTGGAATAAGTGTTCAGGAGTACTTGGATTCGAGATAACTGTTTGAAAAATTCTGTTACATTCTGGACGTATCGGACGTATTGTTTTATTAAAAGATCTTCCTTTTCCTACATAAGCTATCGTTTGTCTAGCTGGTAATTCTAATTGTCCTGTGTTCATTTCTGACTGTTCCTCCTCCTCTTCCTCTGATTCAGTTTTATCTGCTTCTAATCTTCTTTCATGTATTCGTTCTACTTCTTTTCTGATCCTTCGGCACATGACTTCTATACACTTCTGTTTATCATGTTTCCCGTCTGTTATATTCTGACCCCATCTGGTAAGTACTTGCATTTCCTCCGAATCTACCTCAGGCCTATCTCTGTTTCTGATCAAGCAGTTTATGAAAAAGCGTAACAATAATTTCTGCATATCTACTTTCTGGTATTTCATGGCCTCGCCAATACTTTCAGGACCTTGCCCTGTTTGGACAAAGCGATATATTTTGTCTAGATGTTCCACCATTCCTGGTAATGTCATTAAATAGTTTGCAACTCGTCGTAAACGTACTGAAGATAGCAACATTCTGTCGTGTTTACCTGGCACTGGATCATATCTACAATCTGTAAGAGGCTCATTTAATATATTGTCATTAGCTCTTTGGGGTGTACGTTGGTGTGCTAAATCCCTATAAGTCAATCTAGTTGCTGGCGGTGGCGTGGAAAAACCTCCTGTCGCACCTCCTGAGGTGCCAAGTCCAAAAGGATTTGTTGGGTGTAGGGTAGAGAGTGTGGGTGCAGGAAGGACTGTAGAAACAGATGGAACGGTCTGAACGTGAGGAGGGGTTTGTTGCTGCGGAGGTTGGTGCAGCTGATCTTGGGGTCGAGCGTCGTTAACAGGTGGTGTGCGTTGCTGCGCACCATTAGCATATTCGGGGGCTGCATCATCTAAATAGGAAGAAAGGAAAATGTCCTTTGCGGTCTTGGGATGTACTTTACTCGGGAGTAATGGAGGTGGCAGATCTTTTGGTACCTCCAGGGTGGCCTTAGGCAAACCCTCGGCCAGAAGGGGATACATACCATTCATAAGAGTGTTTCGTTGTCTATCTACTTGTTCTGTTTTTACTCGGATACCTTCGTCAATTAATATGTTTTCTCGGGCTCTTTCTGAATCTTCCCTACTTTTCTCTTCCTTTCTGAGTGCTTTCTCTGTGCGTCTATGCGATTCTTTACGCCATAATTCAATGGCATCTTTCTGTGACTGTCTGGCTTTCTTTTTCCATAATACTTCTTCTACTCTCATGATGCAATCTGCATCCCATGTTCCAGTAGCGGGCCATCTCTGACTCTCTGCTAAATCCTTGGTGTAGTCCACCCATAGATCAAGATATAATACGGCATCTAGGCCATGTTTATGGTACATAAAGCACCCTGGAGTGTCCCTAGGTGGAATGGGAACAGCTTCCTCGAGTATCCCTTTTCTAGTTTTTATCTGTCTTAATTTTGAAAATAACGGCATCTTGAAACTTGCTACTTAATTCTTACTCGGTCTTGAACACAATAATTACAATAAACACAATAATGAAGATCGAACAATCACTCATACCACGACATTTAAAACATATCACAAACTTTTTTAGAAACGGACAATAATAATCAGAATAAAACTAGTTAACTGCATAATACTAAATATACTGTATGTACTGCTAAACAGTACAGATACACTGCTAAAACAGTGCAGACCAGGTCTGTGTACCCAAACCCGTCTTGACCGGCACAAACTAATGTGCACGTCTAGATGCGTCCCCAGCAACGGTACTCACCGGGAAGCACGGAACGGAAGGCCTCGGAAGTCTGGACTGGACTAGACCAAACTGGACTGGACTCGACTCGTGACTTAGATACTTCGGAAACTTCGGAATCTGGTGGGCCTCTGTATACCTCGGATCTTGCTCTCTCAGCTAGGCTCTGGTCGGGATTCTCCGCACTCCTCACCGCCTCGTCTGGGTGTTGATCGCAGCCTCAGTCGCCCCCGTTGGCCTGAGGGAGATACAGGAAATCCTGCGGGTACGCGTAATTGTCCGTCCGGCTGTGGCAGGAGACCGGGTCTGCAATGCACCTCCGGCGCGTGGGGTGTGAGAGGTGTCCCTGTTCGGGCGCCAATTATGTGGTAAATTTAAATTACCTAGACTTAATTTATGCGGTAAAATTCAAGAAGAATAACTCAGTAAGAATAAGAGGCAGAATCCGTGGTATTTGAGGTTATAAAAGGGAATTTATTCCTTACAAAGGAATTATGGTTCGAACCAGGCAATCGAGTTCCGTCACCACGAAGGTTCAGGAAGGGATCAGCAATACATTATTGACAGGTTATAATATATATAGTAAATGCATTACAGTAAAGACAGATGCAGGAGGCGTAACAGCTGATAGGAAAGATAAGAATACACATACGTAATAAAAAGGCGTTACAATAGGCGTGCATGAAGGCGTATACTAGAAACGTCATTATGATGATGACACAAGTGGGTGGATCCATAAGAGAATCCTGCAAAGTCAGCAAAAATATATGGCAGAGATGCGCGCGCAGCCGCATGACGTGTGATTGACGTGTAACTAGAGGGTGAAGGGAACTTGACATTTAGCCCTACATGAGGAGACAAAAGTCTGGGATGTCAGGACAACCTAGTCCCAAATCGTATCTAATATCTTGTGTTTAAGGAACTATATTATCTAGAAGGAAAGGTCTTTTCGGACAAAGCCTATTCTATACTGACTGCTAGTGCGTGTACAAGCGTCTAAGTGTCTACATGAGATGCGAGGGGGCATGGGCCTACCATGGTAACGAAAGTCATGAATTACTTGCACGGGGACAGTAAGGCCGGGCCCTTTGCTCTGCAGCTGGAGGGATGTTTACCTAAGCTACTAGACAGGAATGCATTTCTTGAGGAGCGGAGCAGATAACTCGAAGGCTGAATACAGTTTTGGCAGGCAACAGGCCGGGCTAGGCACCGTTAGCCGCGCAGGGAATAAGACAAAGTTCATGGGTACAGATGCAGGTCCAGGCTGGAGCATTCAGAGGCAGAAGCAGGAAAAGCTCGATGGCAGAATTCAGGGCCTACCTTGCCAGAGCTGGAAAACGTGAAAAGTATACCATATAAAGACGGTGGCAAGGCATACTTAGGAACGGAATATCTGACCCATTCATGGCAGATCTGAAAGAGGACATATTAACGTTGGACACAATTGTATTTGCGTCTTCATAGTTTGAAGTGGAGGGAACATACATGTACTTGTAGCATGTACATGGAGCCGTTGGGGTCTAGATAGGGGACACAATTGATCATAAAAATTCATATTTCCTCACACAGGAAAAAGCCAAAGAGTGGCGCAAAAGTAATATACAATTAATTAAATGATTGAAAAACGTCAAAGTTATTGTGAAAACAAAGAATCATAAACAAGTTAGAGAACTAAGAAACTCCAAGAGTTACGCTGAGTGATTGACAGTGTTTCAACCTGTAATTATTTCAGGTCACCTTCAGGACCAGGTTACAAAATAATTTTGTCAGTGCTGTTATTGAGCAAGGAGAAGGTCCAAGGTATGGTACATCAGAGACTGCACCCAAGGTGTGGTGTGTATAAAAATCCAAGTAGATGAACGAAAGTAGAACACCACCGGTCTGGTGTGCAATGAGAAAAATTTTGTATGGACACAACAAAGCCACCGTACAGGTCAAAGCGTATCCAGGTCATGTATCGAAAGTAATCGATGGGGAGGTGTGTTTTATCAATCAAGGACGACAACACGATGATGGTGTCCGGGCTTGGTGGAAGACACTGTAATGAATACAGGCAGCTCCTGGAGAAATCAGAGGTTTTTTAATGAATGGGAGTAACCTCTTGGTTGCGACGTCGACTTTTGTTTGGTGCAGTGCTTATCTGAAGGCAGTCCTGCAAGGCTCGACTTCAACGCAACAATCCAATTGCAAGATTCGATGATGAGGCAGCTCCAATCTGAGGTCCCAACTGTGAGGCTCAACTGTGATGCATTGACCTACCTGCGTGAATTGGAACTGATGCATTGCCTTCACTGCGTGGAGAAGATTGGCGCATTTCATTGCTTCCGACCAAGAAAGGTATGTTGTACACTGGGGCCTGAGTGGGTCCTATAGCCGGCCTGCTCTTCCACGAGGTCAGCCCAGACTTTGATTTTGTCCTGGTCTAGTGTGGCCTAAAGTACCATTTTTAGCGTACTTGCTTCTATGTGCTTTATTGCCCTTTTTGTTTATAATGTAATCCTCTTTTTTTATCGACCTGAGTAGAGTCTTTTTGTGGTTTATTTATTGTGTTACTGTGTGAGTGTGTGTGTTGCACAAATACTTTGCACATTGCCTATTTAGATAAGTCTGACTGCTCTGTGCCAAGCTACCAGAGAGTGAGCACACCTTATCTTTTAGTGTGTATCTAGCTTATCCTGAGAGTGGTGGTTCCTGCCTGGCGAGGGTCATACCTCAGCTAACCAGGAATCCTATTTCTAACAGGGTGGGATTTCAGTTCTGTTGTTGAAGGTGGTCAGAGGAGCAGGGTTCCTGGCACCTTGTGACGTTCAGGTGCAGATGGGTGCAGAACGGCTTGCCTTTTGAGCGCCGTAGGCATGCCAGTGGCACAGCGGCGGAGGGCTTCCACTGCATGTCCACATCCCCATCGGTCTGAAATAGGCAGCTCTCACCAGAGAGAAGGGCACCTAGACCATAAAACTCCTTTAAGGCAGCCTAAAGTGGGAACTCGGAAATGAGGAAAACCCTGTATCGCTCTCCGCTCAAACGGCTGTGACTACGGCGGACCAGAGAGTTAAGTAAAGAGGGAGTGCTTCAGCTAAATCAGAACAACAACAGTCTCATTCGTGGTTTCCAGACCCCAACAGTAATGTCCTTTTGCCGTAGTGCTTAAAATAACTTTTACTGGCCTACATATACTTGCAGTACTAAAACAAGTCCAACAATTAACCTTTGTTCTTGATAAGAAAGTTAAAAGATTATAAGTTTAAAAGCATCAGAGCGAGGTAAAAAAGGATGGCATGCAAGTCAGCCTCTTCCAGTACTTTCTAAAATTGGTCACATTGTCCTATACCTAACCCGTGGCAAGGGTTAGGGTTAACTCCCTGCTCTCTGCATCATTGTCCATCAGCAGAGGTACCAGGCAGGGGTGCCCCCTCTCCAATGCAAGGTAGGTGGATTCTCTGTCACCAACTTTGAAATGTATTTCCTGGTTGCCCAGTCACAGTATGCACATCATTGAATACATGACCAATGGCACTCTCCCTACCTGAATTTAGAGGCCGAGTTGACTCACTCCATTGCGCCAAGCTGTCTTACGGAAGCTTCTGTGTCTCTGAGATGATATAAATACAGTCCAATGTACACGTTGGGCATAGGTTAGATTGGTGGATCATACACATGGCGGAATATGGTACTCTTTACGTATCCCTCTACATATAACCCTGACCTTGCCCCCACAATGGAAAAGGGAGATCAAAAGCAGCTGCATGAGCAAGCATTACACACACTGGACGGTTCCTTCATAAACAAAAGCCTCCTATCATATACGGGTTACCTACATAATGCTACAAACAATCCATTGCATATTCTTAAATACCATCCACCAAATGGTGCTATGCAGGAACTATACCCATCATTCCATGCAGAGCTGCCAGTGTCCACTATTAACATTGCTTTTTACAAACTCCACACCTACCAAACTGATAACCTGCTTGTACAGTGCAGTACTATCCACATATTTCCCAGCCCCCTCGAACCCTACAGCCAGCTGGGAACACAAACTCAGCCATGACCTGAGAGGTGTACAGAGGTCCTGTTGCTGTAAACAGACTCAAAACGTTTCCTCAAATGGCCGGTTCAGAGAAATATATTTTACATTTTCACAGAGCCTAATGCACTCTCATTGCCCTGTTCAAATATAGTCTTTATCCCAACACAAACTGCTGAAGATGTGCCACGCGGGAGGCATCCTTCATGCACATGGCCTGGAACTTTCCTGAAGTCTATACATACTGGCAGAAGCGGTCCACGGAACTGCAGAAAATGACACTTTCAGACTTAACCAGAATACACATGGTGGCTCCCCATGGCTATGTCAAGGAGGCTCTGAAACACTACTGTAAGCTTGTGGACTTGGCCCTTTTGCTGAGGAAACATAGAATAGTCATGTTGTCGAAGTCTCAATCCCCCCCTTGATATGCCCAATGGCTTCAAGACCTCACTACCTGCTCTGAAAATGCAGAAAACTACAACTGACTCCTGCCGCCACCCTCGAAACCTATAGGCATGTGGGCTCAATTACACTTGCTCTTTGCAGGCGTGAACCAAAGAACCTAATGCCTTTTCTGCGCTGAATATTGCACAACCTGTGGCTTCCCCTATATTATGGGTAGACATTTATCATTCTAGAGTGCTTCTGGGTGGCAGGTCAATTGATCTGTGACTGTTGGAATGTGTCGCTGCAGAACACGTGATCAATGTCCTATGTATTTGTCATGTTAGTTTGCACTGCTAATGTCAATGATTTAACTCTGCCCGTATTATTTGTTGAAAATAATAAGAACATTTAAAAAAAAGTGCAGTTTGTGAACAGCAATGTACTTATTCTTTTGTGGGTGAAAGTCTGTCCCTCCCTAAATTCCCGATTAGCCCTCCTTTAAACCTTCCTTAGTTCTGCCTAAAGCCTCACTATTTTCTAATAAGTATGCCACATTTTTCATCCACTCCCCTGCACCCTCCCGTATTTACTACCAAGTAATAAACTTACATGTGTGAGGCTCTCCCCTTAGAAAAGACAAGAGAGGTGGAGATTTGTACTCTTAGGTTTGTGAATAGCATTTTGTGGTACAAAATGCAGTTTTTGAACAGACCTCAATTTGTTGAGATAATTGTCAAGCAAAAATTATGTCAACTGGGATCCAGCTGAGCTGTTCCGCTTGCCCATTTACAAGATGAAGTCACAAAGGAAGATATGATGGGAGGACAGAATTGAATTTTCTGCTGTGCGTTCAATAGTTTGCTCAATAAATCAGTGCAATCTCTATCTCTGGTGATAAACAATGTGGTATTTATTGGGAATTGAGTTCAGAGCTTTGTTCTCGACAGACGGACATTTAAAAATGGTAAATTTATATTTTTTTGTATGAAATATCTGTGGATCATCAACCCCACACCTGTTTCATACTCAGTTTATCCGATTAATGGAATAATCTTGATGGATTAGTAGATCTATTAGTGGTTGAGAACAATCAGTCAGCCAAGTTTCTGAAAATAATTGTGATGTTGTGGTCAACGGCTGATCTGCCATTTTGTAGGAGGCACTTGAAAGACAACCATATTTTTCATATAGGTTGATATGATCTTGATTTTGACCAAGTTGTCTCAGTGCTAGACATTTCTGTTATATCAGACTTCCTCTTTACTGAAGTGTGTGATGATGGTTATATCCAAGATGTCCTTGTGTCTACCAATGGCAGCTTCAATGACAAAGGCAGTTCTTCAATATCTTTTTTCCCCATATGGTTGAAGCTCAGCATAGTCACAACTCATTATTGTTTCATGAGATAAACTAGCAACTCTAAACTTATTTTTGGAGAGTAAACTGGGGAAAGAGGTGGAAGGTGTGCCTTTGCACATTTTTCTAGAGTGGACAAGGTTGAGTTGGTTTCTTTCAGGTCGGAAGAACGCAACCACACTTCAATGAGTAGAAGCAATTTTGAAAAACAGGGATTTGAGGTCAAAGGTTGAGCATGGTGCTTGAGGTAAGTGCCAAAACCCTGACAGAGAGTTAAGTTCAACACAAAATCAGAAAGTAGGCATGTGAGGAGAACTTAGTTTAGAGAACAAAAGCTTACACGTAAATTAGCAGTTTTCTGCTATTTTCCAGAGGATAGAGCAAGGTACTAGCAATGTCAAGACGAAGGTAGTGTTTGACTGAGTCAAACAAAAGGTGTTTTTAAAGTTCCACACGCCAAGAATAGATGTGAAATGTGAGATGGAAATTTATACTTCTTTCTATAAGGAATTTCGCGACAATGAGTGACCTTAAGTGAGGTGATAATCACCCTTATGCATCAAGCCAAAATCCAGTCGGTAAAATACCGATTCCTTATTAGCTCCCGGTATTAAGTAAAAAATACCCAATCCCAATGCATCAACCCAAAAGCAGAAATCGGTATTTAAGGAATCCTTAAATAGCGATTCTTTAAATAGGGATTCCTTAAATACCGATTCCTTAAATAGCGATTGCATTTAAGGAATCCCAAAGTGAGATTCCTTAAATGCAATGCATCAAAGTTAGAAAATTAGCGATTTCGCTAATAAGGGGAGCAAATTACCATGAAGATGAACTGCATGGTAATTTGCAAAAACTTTGAAAAATGCACTTTTGTGCATTTTTCAAAGTTTCATGTTGCGCACACACATGCCCTTAGAGCATGTGTGTGTGCAACATATGTGCACATATCATTTTCAGGGGTGCAACAGGGTGTCCTTTTGACACCCTGGCACCCTTGAAAGTGCTCCCGCTATTAGCGATTCGGTAATACCGAATCGCTAATACAGAATGGCTTTACATTCATTCCTATGGGCCTCCAAGCCCATAGGAATGAATGGGTAGGTATTCCTTATTACCGATTCGGTATTACCGATTCGGTAATAAGGAATGTTAAGGAATCGCTATTTGAATAGCGATTCCTACATGCATAGCCTTTTGCTATTCCTTATTAGCGATTCCTTATTTTTCGCTAATAAGGAATCGCAAATGCTAATGTTGATGCATATGCCCCTAAGTTCTCTATCTAGGACAAGGTTTTGCTAGCAAAAATATTAGGTTAATTTGATGACGTTTGTATGTGCAACAGTACTGGTCTGTTGCAAACATTTCTGGAAATTTAAGTAAAGTAAACCATGTGTATGAATATGCCTCTTTTGCATGATCAACCTCATTTTTTAACTAATGCTGTTGGATTTTGGACTCAGTACACTGGGGCCCTTATAACCAAGCTCCTGTGCATGTGTTATAAATACTAATTGTCACATTTAACTTACAAATAAGTCTCTACTATATGGTATCCCTGTGCACCCCGGGCCTTTAGATTAAATGTCACTAGTGGACCTCAGCACCTATTATGCCACGACTAAAGTGACAATGTAAAGCATGTCTTCAGGCCTGCCAATGCAGCTTGAGTGTACAGTTTTAAAACGTCATATTCGAACTGGCAAAATAAACCTTTTTCAAGGCCTACATCTGCCTTTTCAATACTTAGATATCACTCCTAAGATATGCTCTAGATGTCCATAGGGCATGGTATTAGAAGGTAGGGCATGTGTTATATGTCCCAGCAGTGAAAAATCTCAAAAATCAGTTTTCACTCTGCCATTAAAAGGCACTGGATTACATTACAATTCCGTATAATACATAACATTAGTTTAGGAATAGCTCGGACCAAGATTCAAGAACTCAAATTAATAGTAGATTTTTTATGCAATCTAATGGTCAAGTCAGATTTTAAATGTCACATTTGTACATATGGCAGTTTCGTGCTTACAACCTCTAGTAGCCTTTTCAGTTTTAATCAAGTGTTGCCTGGTGGTTTGCTGGCCCCCTGCAAAGATATATGAATGGCTCCCAGGGAAGGGAATAAAGGGGCCCAGGATGGGAGGAAGTTGGACCTCCTCCTGACCGATAGCCTTGGGGAAATACCCACCAAATAAACAACCTTAAAGGGGCATCCCCTGTAACAGGGAGATGCAACTCGCACCTAGGTCGTCCTCCTGCCATTACCCACGTGGCCAGAGTGGCATCAGTCCCAGTGGGGGTGGGAGGGTTGGACCTGTTCCAGAACTGGATTGCAGGTGGAGTTACTCATTTCCTCAGTACAAACCTCAGGGGTATGCCCAGAGACCCACACAAGTGAAGAAAGGTTTTGTCATATCAGGTTTAGATAAAGAGGGGGTCATCTGGGATAGTTTATAGTAATACACACAGGACTTGCTGCTAATGTTTGGAGGGCCACCCTATGAACCTTTACTCCAATGGCTAGGATCCACTCCCCCACCCATAGGCTGTTACTAGGAATAACAGTGACACCACCAGTACTGTCTTCAGAACCTCTCTGGACCTGTGCTAGACAGAAGAAGGACTGAATCCTGCTGGTGAACCTGTGGAGAGAAGCCCCAAAGGCTGCACCTGCTCTCCACTCGTAAGCAGGGCCGAGAGTTGACTCCAAGTGCTAGTTGACTAGCCTCCTGTTCAGCTCCAGGTACACAAAACCTGCAAGAAGCCAAAATCTCTGTTGAGCCCAGCTGAACAGTTCTAGCTGGATTTACACTAGACCCTGCGGGTAGCTTCTGGCAGATTGAGTCGGAACCCCCAAGTGGAGTCCAAAAGGTCCTGGACACTTGTCTGGTGTTAGAATGTCCTCTTCTCCAAAATTGTAAGACTGAACACTGAGATTTTTTTCCTCAACTTTTTACAATAGGAACAAAAGGATACCCCAGGACCACCACAGAGCCACAGCAGCTGACGTCAAACTCAACTTGCTGGTTTGCCCCACTAAAGGGGTCCTGATTTCCAGGAACGTTTCTAAGTCTGAGAGTAGAAGACTTCACCAGGACCAATGACGAGAAGCACCCTGACGAAGACCCTGGGTGTGGACTTGCCCACTTGAGGGTTGTGCACAATCGGCGTGGGGAGTCTTTCCTCTGGAGCTCCTCTGGAGCCTATACTCCTACAGAGGTCCTGCGCTTCACCCAGCCACCATTGTCAAATCCCTCTTTAGATCCAACTGGCAACCAACCTTCGAACACCCTCGTCGATGTGCACTTTTCACCAGAGAAATAACAAAGGCAACATTTTCACTAGGACAAGGCTGGTCTCTGTATCTGACCGGCACTCCATCACGGTCGACCCTTTCTTTTGATTTTCTCCCGGTCTAGCCTGACCAGATACCAGCAGTTTGAGCTTTGTGCTTTTTCACGTAAAACTTTGAAAAATTAGATCTTTAGTTCCAGACATCACAGTTTTGTTGGTTTGGTGTCTATTTGTTCATTAAAATCAACATTGTATGATGTTTATTGTATTGTGTTTGTTTTTGCTTTTTCAAATATTTGACACTGATGAATGCTTTGCACATTTCTCCTAAGTTAACCCTGTCGCCTCTGTGCTAGAGCTACCAAGAGTTTACCTCAGGTTTAAATTATTGAGTCCCAACTGTCCCTGCTCAGGAATGGTTTTATTATTATTTCAAGAGAACTATCATCCACATCAACCAATATTCCAATTTCTCACACCATACATAAAATATCTGATGGCATTCATGGTTGTTGGACTTGGCCCTCTCTGCAGGGTCACCCCCAAACCTTTTGCCTTCATTCTCTCTATTTTTGCTGATTTAATTTTTGTTGGCCATAGGATTCTGTGCACTTTAACACTGCTAACCAATTCTAACCAATTCTAAAGTGCTTGTAGCTCTCTCTAAAACATGGTAGAATTGACTTGTATCCAACTAGCACATTTAATATATTAGTAAGTTCCTAGACAGTGGTAGCCCATGTACCCAGGGCCTGTAAATCAAATGCTACTAGTGGGCCTTCAGCACAGATGAATCACTCACTTAAGCAGTCCTGTAAAACATGTCCCAGGCCTACCATTGCAGCCTGTGGGTGCGGTTTAAAGCTACCATTTCCACCTGGCAAAATAAACTGTTTGCCAGACCCAAAAGGTCCTTTAAATGCATATAAGTCACCCCTAATCTAGGCCCAGGGTGCTTTGTAATTAAAAGGTTGGGCATGTACAGTTAAGATTTCCATGTCTTGGTAATGAAACACCAAATGTGCTTTTCGCTACTGTAAGGCCTACCCCTCCATTAGAATAACATTGCGTTGCCTTATTGCATTTAATATGTGCTAACTTTTGATTGGGTACAGGTAAACCTGTCATGTTTTGTGTCATAGAGGATGTAATTAAAAATGCTCTTATATGGCAAAATCGGATTTTAAGTTACAATTTTGTAAATGCCACTTTTAGAAAAATGCATTTTCCTACACTAACTATTTAGTGCCTGCAGCCAATTCTGGAGTCAGATGACTGGCTGTAGTTGGCAGTTGGACTTTGTTTATTCGTCCGAGACAGCCACACAGTAGAGGGATTATATGAGTCTGGAGGGGCCATCAACTGGCAGGATAGGGGCGGAGCTGGCCACAGCTGAACTTGCAACTGAATAGACTGTGCCCTACCTTCACACAAAGAACTTGTCATCACTTCATTGTTCATGCAAGCAGTCTCGAGGAAGAGCAGGAGAAGCAGGGAACCTCAAGGGGAATTCTCTAGAAACTTCTTCTACTTCAAAGAATACACCAGATATAAAAAACCTGACTATTTGCGCCCCAGCTACCACCAGTGATGCAAGATCTGCACTTTGCACTGCAACATCGACAGCACGCCGGCTCCACAGGCGTGAATCTCCAGCAACGACCATCTGTGACACCTGACAGGATCTTCAAGCTAAAGCAATGATCGTCCACAACATCAGGCCTTCACTTCACACTTTATCAATGACCATCCATAATGCTCTCCCTGCTTCTCGTGGCCCTTCCACCACAAACTGAACCCTTTGCAGTGGACTTTCGAAGGTGACTCTTTCAGCAGGACTAACCTGGTCCCTGTATCTGGCCCTTACTTCATTGCAGTCATCATGAACTTGAGACTTTCACTGAGTCTTCCACGACCAGATAGCTGTGAGTGTGACTTTGTGCTTTCAGGAGCTTTACTTACCTGAAATCTGAAAAATTGCATATCTCAGTTCTACTGATTGGAATTTTTTCATTTTGGTCTCAAATACTTTATCAAATATTACTGTATTTTTATAAATTTGTGTGGAATTGCTGCTTGTGTTAGGCTTTCACCTTCTTACTTTTTGAAGTACTGCATAAGTACTTTACGCATTGCCTCTAAGTTAAGCCTGGCTGCTTTGTGCCAAGCTACCAGAGGGTTAAGCACAGGTTAATATGGGGTTTGCTTGAGTTTCACCCTGACAATATGTGTGGTTTCTGCTTGAGTAGGGTTTCACCCCCACAACCAGTAACTCAATTTCCAACAGTGGATAAATAAGGAAGTAAATGATTTTAAATGAATGACGATTAGCTTTAGAGAGGAGTGTTAAATTCAACTTATTAAATGGATAATTTATGATAATAGGGGGCTGTCTCCTTGGCACTAGAATCTACTTTGTGGGAATAGAGAGCAGAATACATCCTTTTGGGATAGTGAGTGATGAAGGTGCATACAAGTTTGGGGAAATACAGATGAGAGAATAACAGAAAAGTGATGCTTAGAGAGCAAAAACAAACTCTGATAAGTATTTTCACATGAAATACCAAGGACTTGCAGGACAATGAGTATCTAGGAAAAGCAATAATCATCATAAATTATTAAACTCAGGGAGCTACATTCTTTTCCTGGAATGCAAATTCAGAGCGTTGTAACAATCGACAAATACAAGAATCAAGAATAAGACAGCCTGTTTACAATGACTAATGGTACTATCGAAAGTTATTAAACATCATACCCTTTTTAGTTAATGTTCAATCTTATAGGATACATAATCTGGCATAGGCAGAAGGAAATATATAGAAAAATAATTTGACAGTGTTGCAAAGTCATCCTGGGCACATCCCTTTTTTGTGCTGATTGATACTGGTGGTAACTGACTCTGACTGCTCCTAGGCTTTGCGTAACCAGACCCAGGGCTAATGCTTAGTTGAAAACACCCTTAGTGTAAAGTGAAAAACCTACATATACTAGGGTACACTATGGGTTTGGATAACCCTATGATTGACCTGATCTCCCCTATAAGGCCTAAGTACATAATAGGGCAGGGGATTACAGCTATCTTTAAGTCCCTAGTATACAATAGGGCATGGCAGTTTAGAGGCCAGCAACCCTTTCTGCACTTGCATGTGTGCACTGCTGAGGCCTGAGGTCAGTTTAAAAGAAGCCCTGTGTTGCAGGGCTGCTTTTAAAATGCAAATTGTGCCCAAACTTGACTTTGGTGTTTGGGGCACTTACGAATTGATAAGACTACAGTGTTTTGGAATATTAGGTATGCCCAGGGTCTCACCTAGGTGTTTCAGTGATAGGGGTTCAGGTACCATTAAGGAGGACCCATATAAAATAGGTTTTATATGCTTTGGGTTCAGTGAAATTGCACATTTCACTTCGCTCTTTGTAGTAAAGTGCTTCCCATAACCAACTTTTGTACTAGGAGCACTGCGGACGGAGGATCAGAAATATGTTTACAAATGTATTTCATTACAAGGCAAACATTTACAACGCATGACTTTACAATGCAGTTTTTACATCGCAACATCCATTAAAACCCATGTTTTTACAATGCAAGCCATCACAACACATTTTTAGAAACTACATTTACACTGCATTCCATTACAACGCATACCATTACAGCACATACCATTACACTGCATATTACTTTTAGGACAACAGTAGGGTAAGTGTTGGATAGTGTAGGGGTAAAAATCACTATTCCCACTCCAGTGAGTGCAACAGTAGGGTAAGTGTTGGATCGTGTAGGGGTATAAATTAATATTCCCACTCCAGTGACTGCAACAGTTGGGTAAGTGTTGGATAGTGTAGGGGTAAAAATTACTATCCCTAATTACTTACCTTATAATGCGTTGTAACCGCATTCGTTGTAGTGACATGCGTCGCAATGAAATGAGTTGTAGTGACATGCGATGTAATGGCTGCGTTGTAATGGCATGCGATGCAAAGGATGTTGCTTTGTAATGACTGCGTTGTAAAGGTAGTGCGTAGTAATGACTGTGTTGTAAAGGTTGTTTCCCTATTTTTACATGCTCAGAACCCCTAAAGTCTCCTCTAGGTGTTCCAGGGGTGGGGAGTCCTGTATCTATAGGCAGCTATAAATAGACCTTATAAAAGATGTTTTGTAAGCCCCGATGTTGGAGAAATTGCCCAGTTCATTTTCCCAATTAGAGATCCCCAGCCACATAGGGTAACATGGCAAGAAGGTATTAACTAATAATTCCCACCAGGAGAATCATAAAACATTTTATTCAAGAACTTACTAGAATGGTATTGATAAATCCAACAATATGCTATGGTTCAATTTATCCTAAAATATACAGACAAGAAATGATAAGACTTTCTTGTCTGTAAGCCAACATTCAGCCTTCCAGTGCTCTGTCCTGATTGGTCAGAGTTACATGGATTAGCCAGGCTGGTTTGATGAGGTGATAAGTAGACCTGGGGTGAAGGAGCCATCTGGGAGGAGAAGGTTCTGCTGCATAGGAATGCCAGAGCCAGGGGGAGGGGTCGTAAACAATAATCTTCAATAGAAGAAGGAGACAGGCAGGAGAAACAAGTTTCATTTACACTCCTACTCTTTAAACCCAGCCAGATAGCAGGATTAAGGAAGGAATGTGAAGATGCCAGGGGGAGGAGGAATATGGGGATGAGCAATCATGGAGGTAAGTTTAGCCAGCTCTTGCCTCTCTGCTGGGAATCCAGCCATATTGCATTTTGGAGAAATAGTGCTTTCTGTGAGACCATTATGCCACACTTTGGAAAAAATGGTCATGCTCTGCGGTGTTGTCCTGCACCTCATGAGACAGGCATGCCCTCCTGTGTGACCCTCATAGAACACTGAATAAGTATCTGAAAGGGGCAGTGCCTCTCAGATCTGCTGCTTGAAACTACAGAATTAGAAAGGTCCATGCTGGAGGTTTGATTTGCACCAACCAGGCCCTGCACTCTGACTGACTGAACTGCTATACAATCTGGAATACAGCCCTGTGGATCAAACCTGCTTCAAAAAGACTAAAGAGTGGACTCCCTATAAGCTACAGGTTAACAGAGCTCACCTGGACCATCACCGCCAAGAATCTACAGCCTGGAGTACTGCCAGTGGATTTGTAAGGGTTTTGTCCAAGTGGAATATTAGAATTGCAGTCCCAAACTTTTGAGGCACATCTTAGAGCTTCCAGACCCTTGGAGTACGTTTTGGACACCTTGGGACCCTCAAGGGAACTTCAGGATGAAGTTCCAGAAGTTTGACAGTTTGGAGCAACTTTGGAAAAAAACTCCATAAGTGGACTGACTTGACCCACCCAGCCAGCCAGCGACCATCAACCGCGAGCCAGCCTGCCGTCCAAGTTCATCCCGCTGAAAAGATCCGAAGGTCTGATTTCCAGAATTTTACCAGCAGTTGGTGGAAACCCAGGCTGGCAAACCCTCAACAAATCTGGCCTGGTGAAGAGCATCGAGGGACCCCGGGAGAAAAATATTTGTAAAGGTTTCTAGGTCCGAACATAGAAAAGGTGACTGGGACCAACTGTGAGAATCAAGCCACCCACCTTCAACCGCGAGCTGCCTGGATCCCTGGTTCATCCTGCTGGAAAGCTACAGAGGTCTGACTTCCATAAGTTTGACGAGGAGCTCGTGGCAAGGCAAGACGGGGAAGCCTCCCCGAATCAGGAATGGATGAGAGCTTCGAGGGACCCCGGGAAGAAAACCTCGAGAAAAGTTTCGCAGGCAGAAGGTAAAAACTTTCACTGAGACCTACCATAAGGGGTAGCCTCACAGGGCTCCATGGCAGTTGGCCTGAAACTTTGAAGTTGTCCCGGTCTAGCATGACCAGATGTCCCAACTGGCGCTATAGGCTTTTATGTGCTATATAGTGCTAAATCTTTAAAAATTTATATCTCCGGTTCCCTTCATTGGATGTTTTTCATTTTGGTGTCATTTTAAAGATAACAATGCTTCCTGTTTTATAAATTGGGATTGGATTGCTATCATGAGTTGTGTCTTAATTATTCACTGAATTGCTGTTTGGAAAGGCTTTAAACACCAGTCTTTGAGGTTAAGCCTGCCTGCTCACAGCCATGTTACCAAGGGTTGAGTGTGGAAATAATTTTTAAAGCTATTTTGAGCCCTATATTGTGTTAGTGGTAACATTACACACAAGCAAGAACTGGGGGTCTACTAATAGGCAGCACAGAAGAAAAGAGAGAAGGAGGTTGGTCCATAAAGTCACTCCCAAACAGTCCTAGAGGATGGAGCATATAGTAAGAGCAAAGTAGCTCTCTCGATCATTTATATCATTTGGTCATCCAACTTTTGGCAGAGGTGTGTCTCTTGATCATGGAGACTGCCTCGCTAGTTTGAAGCTCTATTGCTCATTCGGGCTGATGAATGTTGGCCATAAAGCAAGTGAAAAAACTATTGTGTCCAGGATAAATAATCCTCTAAAGTGCAGTGCAAAGAAAACAGTGAAAACTAAAAAAGGTTGTGTAGAGACAAAAATCCTAAATATTCCATTCACTCCGCACACCTTGATTAAAACAGTGTAACAAAATTATAGCAGTGCTTCCTAGCGACTGCTATATATAGGTCGACGTGTTTCAGCCATCTGGGTGTACTACCCACGGCTTTCTTCAGGACCTGTATTTCTCTAAACCATGCTACTGCAGTCAATTAGTACACTCCCAAAAGTGAGACGTGCCCACACATATCCAAAATATGTGAAAGTAAATGAAAATAAACAAGGTTGAAATTAATACAATCTCTATGAATCCTAATCCTCTGGATCACAGGGTGCAATCGTCACCTAGAGAAATAGAACAATTAGCACACACATTCCAACATGAAGCATCAACTGTGCTGTCTTAAAACAGGCTCATCAAATAAGTATGCCTGTTCATTACTTAAAAGCATATACAAATTGCTTACCCCACGTGATCTGGGATTGCACCTCTCCTACCTTGGAACCTGGCTCGTGTGAAGGAGGCCCGCTCTAAATCGTGGGTGACAGAAGAAAACATTTCTTCAAATCGGAAAATCCAAAGGAGAGGTCAAATAGTACGTCTCAGTATCTATATTTCATGATGCCAAAAGCAATGCACCTTCACTCTCACTGGGGCACACTACCCTAAAATAACTAGCCACTACCAAGACCCAAATCTCATACTTTCACCTATACATTATTCACATAATAGAGACATGATTATAGCAAGCTTGAAATAAATCGTTTAAAATAAAGCCAAACACATCTCAACCAGCAACCTGTAATCGTCTTCAAGGTATCGATTACAGTGAGGTTAAGTGAATTGGTCTAAAAGCTGGCCAAAATAGATCTCAAAGGCCAGACTAAGCTCGTCATCAAGCCAACACTTACCTGTCCTTCGTTGCCCCAAGTCTTGCCGAGCAGGGTGGGAGGCAGCGACCGGACCAGGAAGTCTGCTTAAATAACGGTACCTAACACAGCTGAAAACAATCCGCGATAGACGCGCAAAAAGCTGCGTGACCACGCCGTCAATGTACACGGCGTTTAATTCAGAACTACAGGATGATGTCATCCTACTTGGGAGATGTAGTTCCATATGCATCCCATCGAGTAAATCTAACGTTCGCTAAATCCACCCGTGTTTTAAAATCCACATTAAAGACACAACCTGCATACTGCCCCAAATAGTGGACAACCATGTATACTTCTACACAGCTTATAGCCACATTTTTTAGCCAAATTCAAGCTTTGAAGGGTAAAACTACAGGATGATGTCATCAAAAGTAAAATCGTAGTTTCTATAGGAGTCGTAGTTAGAGTGATTCTTTTTTTTGTATTTTTTCTTTTTCTCTTTCTTTCTTTATTTGTTTTTCATATTGTTTGTTTGTTGTTATATTTTTAATGTTTTTTGAATCACCTACCCCTCATTAATAAAATATGAACGGTATTGTGATCTCTTTAATTCTCCCAAACATGCGATTCATTACGTTTGCAACAAGCACTCCTGATGACAGCCATATAGCACTGCACCAACGCCAAAATAAACCACACTAGGTGGTAAATTTAATTGCCACAAACGAAAAGTGCCGTCAGTTATTCATGTGTATTTAAGGCAGCAGTGTTCCTGTGCCATGCATCAAGTCATATCTAGCAAGATCAAACCAATCGGTGACAGATTAATACATCTTCATCTCACTTTCGGCAGTAGCTAAAAAATGAGTGACTTGCTTATTGATAAAGAGTGAAGAGTAGGATCTCAAAAGGATAGTATATAGAGAAACTCCCATATTGGGCAAATGACACAGAGAGCTATAAACGATACGTCCCTCTATCTAGTCAAAGGCCAATAACAACAAAACCAGGAATATGTTTATAATTCATAAAACAACAAAAGCATTGAGAAATGGCACAGGCGTCCAGGAAAACTATGAAAGTCCCAAATATTCTTCTGTGACAGAGTGTTATATCACGAAACACCACATAGTACAGAGTAGGACCACCCTCCTATCCACATTGCTGACTAAGTTCTTATAACTAGGGTATACCAGATTAAGGGACAAGTACCTAGAGACTGGTCCAAGGTATGTCATCATTCAGACCCAAAGTGTCGCACTGGAGCCTATGGACCCATTTCTGTTCCTTAATGAACAGGTATCTAGAGACATCACTAGTATGGGAGGGTATAATCGGTTTCTCCAATACTGTCCAGTGAAAATCTTCTGCGGCATGATTAGCCTCTACAAAATGTCTGGTAAGTCTAGTAGTCAAATTTTTGCACCTAAACGTGCTTTTGTGTTCCAGCATGCGCGCCCTCACCTTACGAGTTGTCATCCCAACATACCGGATACGGCAGGGGCATGTAAGTAGATAGATTAAATTGCTTGTTGCAGTTCGTAAAGTGGGTCTGGATCCAAGGTCTATTAGATCCTATGTCAATTGTTGTAGTGTGGGTGGTTTGTGGACAAACGGAACAGCCCCCACAAGGGTGGTGTCCAGTAACTGCAGGTAAGTCCCATAATGTGCCCACCGGCCTGGTAAGAGCAACCTGGGGTCGTGTGTGAACCAATCTGTCTTTCAAGTTCGCTGATCTTTTGAAAGCAAAAAGCGGCAGAGCAATCTTCTCATTGCAACTATTTAAAATCCGCCAGTGTTTCTTGATACTTTTCTTGATGTTATTAGATAAAGTACTGAATGTATTGACAAACGTCAAATGTTCAAGAGGTGGCTCAGATATTCACATTAGAATGAAAATATTGTTAGGCAAATGTAGTGGATTTCAAATTATCACAAAGAGTAAAGGATTTTCACAGGGAAGAGAGAGTAATTGCATATTAAATATAAGAGCTACTGAAAGGAACAAATCATAATTAGACAGAAAATATGTTCATCAAATATGACTGTTGCAAGAAGCGGCAAACCTAGATTGGAATAATGGGTCTTCTAAGTTGGTAAAATGTAAACATGGTTAGTAATGGATAAATGAAACAAAGAAAGTGAAAAAGTGGAAAGTGTTGGAGCCGAGCTCATGGACGTCATTTAAGGGTAGCCAGAAGTCACAACTACCAGCCCTAGCTTGTTCCTTGCAACAACTGACACTGTCTTTGTGACCCCTGGCCATAGAAATGGCAAAAACAGTGCAAAGAACACAGGGTTGGCTGCACATTCTTTTTTTCTGTCCATTCTCATTGTACTAATAGCTAATATATTATACCATTCATTATTAGTGTAATGAAAATGGAGAACACTTGGCTTGAATGGGACCTTTGGTGGCAGCTATGGTAAGTAAAAAGTGTTTTAAAAATATGTTTTGCGCATGCTTGCGAGAGTGTGTTTAACCCCTTCGCTGCTAGGCCTTTTCCCCTCCTGTGCTAAGCCTTTTTTGGGCTATTTGGGGCAGTGCGCGCTTAGGCCCCTGTAACTTTTTGACCACATTAGGTATCCACGCCAAATTTGTGTCCTTTTCTTCCAACATCATGGGGATTCTAAAGGTTACCAGGGTTTGTGTATTCTCCTAGAGGGTTCCCAGAAATTAGTCAAAATACAGCAAAATGTTGTTTTTTTTGTGAAAAATGGGGAAAAGTGGCTGCAAATGAAAGCGTCTGGGTTTTTCTCTGCAAATGATATCAAAAAAGGGTTTGTGGGGCTGAAATCACAATTTCTCCAGCTTTTAGGGAATGACAGTTTTTTGTCAGAAATGCAACATTTTTTACACAGTTTTGACATTTTTCTGGGACATACCCTATTTTTGCTATTTTTTGTGCTTTGAACCTCCTTCAAGATAATGGTAAAAATGGGTAGAAAAGCAATAATGGATCCTGGAAAGCTATACATTTTTGAAAAGTAGACAAAATTCTGAATTCAGCAAGGGGTCATTTGTGTAGATCCATCAAGGTTTCTTTATAGAAACTAACAGGTAAATATAGGAAAAATTAAAAATTTGTTGAAAAAAGCAGCCTTTCGAGTCAACTTTTTCACCTGTAACTTCTTCGAATTATGACATCTCTTTGAAAGCAATGTACTGTTACATCCGGTGGACCGTCCTGGTTGTGGGGATATATAGGACTTGTAGGTTCACCAAGAGCCCAACGAACCCAGAGTAAAAAACTGAGCAGCATTTTGTAATGTTTTTTTTTTTTTTGTTCCGGGTATATAGTAATTATTGTGGGAAAATGTATACATGGAAAAATCGGTAAGAAAGACACCTATGTATTTCTGAAATGGGAACAAATTACAGAGTTTAGAAACAGTGCATACTTGCATGACAATTATTGGTCATTTTTCAAAATGACTTTTTTTTTACACAATGTCTTTCATTTGGAAGGGAGAAATGCATCAAAAATCAATAGGTAATAACAGTTGCTTTACAAATCTGAACTACCCTAAGTCTCCCGATAAAAATGGTACCTCACTTGTGTGGGTAGGCATAGTGCAAACGACAGGAAGTGGCTCAAAACCTAAGGTGAACGCACCACATTTTCACACTGAAAATGTACACTTTTTTTGCGAAGAGTCTAGCTGTAGTTTTTGAACCCTAGCCCTGCCGGCACCTAGGGAAACCTAGCAAACCTATACATTTTTGTAAACTAGACACCCAGGGGAATCCAGGATGGGGTGACTTGACTGCCTCCCACCATGGTCTGTTACCCAGAATCCCTTGCAAACGTAAAAAAATGACAAAAAAACACATTTTCCCCACATTTCTGGGATGGAAAGTTCTGGAATCTGTGTGGATCCACAATTTTTCACCCACCCCGCGTTCCCCAAAGTCCTACAAGAAAAATGGTACCTCACTTGTGCGGGTCGGCCTAGTGCCCGCGACAGGAAACGGTGCAAAACGCAACGTGGTCACACCTCAATTTTGCAGTGAAAAAGGACCCCTTTTTGTCAAAGTGACTAGCTGTAGTTTTTGAACCCTAGCCCTGCCGGCACCTAGGGAAACCTAGCAAACCTATACATTTTTTAAAACTAGACACCCAGGGGAATCCAGGATGGGGTGACTTGACTGCCTCCCACCATGGTCTGTTACCCAGAATCCCTTGCAAACGTAAAAAAATGACAAAAAACCCACATTGTTCCCACATTTTTGGGATGAAAAGTTCTGGAATCTGCGTGGATCCAAAAATTTCCACCCACCCCGCGTTCCCCAAAGTCCTACGAGAAAAATGGTACCTCACTTGTGCGGGCCGGCCTAGTGCCCGCGACAGGAAACGGCGCAAAACGCAACGAAGTCACACCTCAATTTTGCAGTGAAAAATGACCCTTTTTTGGCAAAGTGACTAGCTGTAGTTTTTGAACCCTAGCCCTGCCGGCACCTAGGGAAACCTAGCAAACCTATACATTTTTTAAAACTAGACACCCAGGGGAATCCAGGATGGGGTGACTTGACTGCCTCCCACCATGGTCTGTTACCCAGAATCCCTTGCAAATGTAAAAAAATGACAAAAAAACCGCATTTTCCCCACATTTCTGGGATGGAAAGTTCTGGAATCCACGTGGATCCACAAATTTCCACCCACCCCGCGTTCCCCAAAGGCCTACGAGAAAAATGGTACCTCACTTGTGCGGGTCGGCCTAGTGCCCGCGACAGGAAACGGCGCTAAACGCAACGTGGTCACACCTTAATTTTGCAGTGAAAAATGACCCCTTTTTGGCAAAGTGACTAGCTGTAGTTTTTGAACCCTAGCCCTGCCGGCACCTATGCAAACCTAGCAAACCTATACATTTTTGAAAACTAGACACCCAGGGGAATCCAGGATGGGGTGACTTGACTGCCTCCCACCATGGTCTGTTACCCAGAATCCCTTGCAAATGTAAAAAAATGACAAAAAAACCGCATTTTCCCCACATTTCTGGGATGGAAAGTTCTGGAATCCACGTGGATCCACAAATTTCCACCCACCCCGCGTTCCCCAAAGTCCTACGAGAAAAATGGTACCTCACTTGTGCGGGCCGGCCTAGTGCCCGCGACAGGAAACGGCGCAAAACGCAACGTGGTCACACCTCAATTTTGCAGTGAAAAATGACCCTTTTTTGGCAAAGTGACTAGCTGTAGTTTTTGAACCCTAGCCCTGCCGGCACCTAGGGAAACCTAGCAAACCTATACATTTTTTAAAACTAGACACCCAGGGGAATCCAGGATGGGGTGACTTGACTGCCTCCCACCATGGTCTGTTACCCAGAATCCCTTGCAAATGTAAAAAAATGACAAAAAAACCGCATTTTCCCCACATTTCTGGGATGGAAAGTTCTGGAATCCACGTGGATCCACAAATTTCCACCCACCCCGCGTTCCCCAAAGGCCTACGAGAAAAATGGTACCTCACTTGTGCGGGTCGGCCTAGTGCCCGCGACAGGAAACGGCGCTAAACGCAACGTGGTCACACCTTAATTTTGCAGTGAAAAATGACCCCTTTTTGGCAAAGTGACTAGCTGTAGTTTTTGAACCCTAGCCCTGCCGGCACCTAGGCAAACCTAGCAAACCTATACATTTTTGAAAACTAGACACCCAGGGGAATCCAGGATGGGGTGACTTGACTGCCTCCCACCATGGTCTGTTACCCAGAATCCCTTGCAAACGTAAAAAAATGACAAAAAAACACATTTTCCCCACATTTCTGTGGTGGAAAGTTCTGGAATCTGCGTGGATCCACAAATTTTCACCCACCCCGCGTTCCCCAAAGTCCTACGAGAAAAATGGTATCTCACTTGTGCGGGTCGGCCTAGTGCCCGCGACAGGAAACGGCGCAAAACGCAACGTGGTCACACCTCAATTTTGCAGTGAAAAATGACCCTTTTTTGGCAAAGTGACTAGCTGTAGTTTTTGAACCCTAGCCCTGCCGGCACCTAGGGAAACCCAGCAAACCTATACATTTTTGAAAACTAGACACCCAGGGGAATCCAGAATGGGGTGACTTGACTGCCTCCCACCATGGTCTGTTACCCAGAATCCCTTGCAAACGTAAAAAAATGACAAAAAAACACATTTTCCCCACATTTCTGGGATGGAAAGTTCTGGAATCTGCGTGGATCCACAAATTTCCACCCACCCCGCGTTCCCCAAAGTCCTACGAGAAAAATGGTACCTCACTTGTGCGGGTCGGCCTAGTGCCCGCGACAGGAAACAGCGCAAAACGCAACGTGGTCACACCTTAATTTTGCAGTGAAAAATTACACTTTTTTGGCAAAGTGACTAGCTGTAGTTTTTGAACCCTAGCCCTGCCGGCACCTAGGGAAACCTAGCAAACCTATACATTTTTAAAAACTAGACACCCAGCCAGGGGAATCCAGGATGGGGTGACTTGACTGCCTCCCACCATGGTCTGTTACCCAGAATCCCTTGCAAACGTAAAAAAATCACAAAAAAACCCCTTTTCCCTATATTTCTGGGATGGAAAGTTCTGGAATCTGCGTGGATCCACAAATTTCCACCCACCCCGCGTTCCCCAAAGTCCTACGAGAAAAATGGTACCTCACTTGTGCGGGTCGGCCTAGTGCCCGCGACAGGAAACGGCGCTAAACGCAACGTGGTCACACCTTAATTTTGCAGTGAAAAATGACCCCTTTTTGGCAAAGTGACTAGCTGTAGTTTTTGAACCCTAGCCCTGCCGGCACCTAGGAAAACCTAGCAAACCTATACATTTTTGAAAACTAGACACCCAGGGGACTCCAGGATGGGGTGACTTGACTGCCTCCCACCATGGTCTGTTACCCAGAATCCCTTGCAAACGTAAAAAAATGACAAAAAAACACATTTTCCCCACATTTCTGTGGTGGAAAGTTCTGGAATCTGCGTGGATCCACAAATTTCCACCCACCCCGCGTTCCCCAAAGTCCTACGAGAAAAATGGTACCCCACTTGTGCGGGTCGGCGTAGTGCCCGCGACAGGAAACAGCGCAAAACGCAACGTGGTCACACCTCAATTTTGCAGTGAAAAATTACACTTTTTTGGCAAAGTGACTAGCTTTAGTTTTTGAACCCTAGCCCTGCCGGCACCTAGGGAAACCTAGCAAACCTATACATTTTTAAAAACTAGACACCCAGCCAGGGGAATCCAGGATGGGGTGACTTGACTGCCTCCCACCATGGTCTGTTACCCAGAATCCCTTGCAAACGTAAAAAAATCACAAAAAAAACCCTTTTCCCTATATTTCTGGGATGGAAAGTTCTGGAATCTGCGTGGATCCACAAATTTCCACCCACCCCGCGTTCCCCAAAGTCCTACGAGAAAAATGGTACCTCACTTGTGCGGGTCGGCCTAGTGCCCGCGACAGGAAACGGCGCTAAACGCAACGTGGTCACACCTTAATTTTGCAGTGAAAAATGACCCCTTTTTGGCAAAGTGACTAGCTGTAGTTTTTGAACCCTAGCCCTGCCGGCACCTAGGAAAACCTAGCAAACCTATACATTTTTGAAAACTAGACACCCAGGGGACTCCAGGATGGGGTGACTTGACTGCCTCCCACCATGGTCTGTTACCCAGAATCCCTTGCAAACGTAAAAAAATCACAAAAAAACCCCTTTTCCCTATATTTCTGGGATGGAAAGTTCTGGAATCTGCGTGGATCCACAAATTTCCACCCACCCCGCGTTCCCCAAAGTCCTACGAGAAAAATGGTACCTCACTTGTGCGGGTCGGCCTAGTGCCCGCGACAGGAAACGGCGCTAAACGCAACGTGGTCACACCTTAATTTTGCAGTGAAAAATGACCCCTTTTTGGCAAAGTGACTAGCTGTAGTTTTTGAACCCTAGCCCTGCCGGCACCTAGGAAAACCTAGCAAACCTATACATTTTTGAAAACTAGACACCCAGGGGACTCCAGGATGGGGTGACTTGACTGCCTCCCACCATGGTCTGTTACCCAGAATCCCTTGCAAACGTAAAAAAATGACAAAAAAACACATTTTCCCCACATTTCTGTGGTGGAAAGTTCTGGAATCTGCGTGGATCCACAAATTTTCACCCACCCCGCGTTCCCCAAAGTCCTACGAGAAAAATGGTATCTCACTTGTGCGGGTCGGCCTAGTGCCCGCGACAGGAAACAGCGCAAAACGCAACGTGGTCACACCTCAATTTTGCAGTGAAAAATTACACTTTTTTGGCAAAGTGACTAGCTGTAGTTTTTGAACCCAAGCCCTGCCGGCACCTAGGGAAACCTAGCAAACCTATACTTTTTTAAAAACTAGACACCCAGCCAGGGGAATCCAGGATGGGGTGACTTGACTGCCTCCCACCATGGTCTGTTACCCAGAATCCCTTGCAAATGTAAAAAAATGACAAAAAAAACCCTTTTCCCTATATTTCTGGGATGGAAAGTTCTGGAATCTGCGTGGATCCACAAATTTCCACCCACCCCGCGTTCCCCAAAGTCCTACGAGAAAAATGGTACCTCACTTGTGCGGGTCGGCCTAGTGCCCGCGACAGGAAACGGCGCAAAACGCAACGTGGTCACACCTCAATTTTGCAGTGAAAAATGACCCTTTTTTGGCAAAGTGACTAGCTGTAGTTTTTGAACCCTAGCCCTGCCGGCACCTAGGGAAACCTAGCAAACCTATACATTTTTTAAAACTAGACACCCAGGGGAATCCAGGATGGGGTGACTTGACTGCCTCCCACCATGGTCTGTTACCCAGAATCCCTTGCAAACGTAAAAAAATGACAAAAAAAACACATTTTCCCCACATTTCTGAGATGGAAAGTTCTGGAATCTGCGTGGATCCACAAATTTACACCCACCCCGCGTTCCCCAAAGACGTACGAGAAAAATGGTACCTCACTTGTGCGGGTCGGCCTAGTGCCCGCGACAGGAAACGGCGCAAAACGCAATGTGGTCACACCTCAATTTTGCAGTGAAAAATGACCCTTTTTTGGCAAAGTGACTAGCTATAGTTTTTGAACCCTAGCCCTGCCGGCACCTAGGGAAACCTAGCAAACCTATACATTTTTGAAAACTAGACACACAGGGGAATCCAGGATGGGGTGACTTGACTGCCTCCCACCATGGTCTGTTACCCAGAATCCCTTGCAAACATAAAAAAATGACAAAAAAAACACATTCTCCCCACATTTCTGGGATGGAAAGTTCTGGAATCTGCGTGGATCCACAAATTTCCACCCACCCCACGTTCCCCAAAGTCCTACGAGAAAAATGGTACCTCACTTGTGCGGGTCGGCCTAGTGCCCGCGACAGGAAACGGCGCAAAACGCAACGTGGTCACACCTCAATTTTGCAGTGAAAAATGACCCTTTTTTGGCAAAGTGACTAGCTGTAGTTTTTGAACCCTAGCCCTGCCGGCACCTAGGGAAACCTAGCAAACCTATACATTTTTGAAAACTAGACACCCAGGGGAATCCAGGATGGGGTGACTTGACTGCCTCCCACCATGGTCTGTTACCCAGAATCCCTTGCAAACATAAAAAATGACAAAAAAAACACATTTTCCCCACATTTCTGGGATGGAAAGTTCTGGAATCTGCGTGGATCCACAAATTTCCACCCACCCCACGTTCCCCAAAGTCCTACGAGAAAAATGGTACCTCACTTGTGCGGGTCGGCCTAGTGCCCGCGACAGGAAACGGCGCAAAACGCAACGTGGTCACACCTCAATTTTGCAGTGAAAAATGACCCTTTTTTGGCAAAGTGACTAGCTGTAGTTTTTGAACCCTAGCCCTGGCGGCACCTAGGGAAACCTAGCAAACCTATACATTTTTGAAAACTAGACACCCAGGGAAATCCAGGATGGGGTGACTTGACTGCCTCCCACCATGGTCTGTTACCCAGAATCCCTTGCAAACGTAAAAAAATGACAAAAAAAACACATTTTCCCCACATTTCTGGGATGGAAAGTTCTGGAATCTGTGTGGATTCGCAAATTTCCACCCACCCCGCGTTCCCCAGAGTCCTACGAGAAAAATGGTACCTCACTTGTGCGGGTCGGCCTAGTGCCCGCGACAGGAAACGGCGCAAAACGCAACGTGGTCACACCTTAATTTTGCAGTGAAAAATGACCCCTTTTTGGCAAAGTGACTAGCTGTAGTTTTTGAACCCTAGCCCTGCCGGCACCTAGGCAAACCTAGCAAACCTATACATTTTTGAAAACTAGACACCCAGGGGACTCCAGGATGGGGTGACTTGACTGCCTCCCACCATGGTCTGTTACCCAGAATCCCTTGCAAACGTAAAAAAATGACAAAAAAACACATTTTCCCCACATTTCTGTGGTGGAAAGTTCTGGAATCTGCGTGGATCCACAAATTTTCACCCACCCCGCGTTCCCCAAAGTCCTACGAGAAAAATGGTATCTCACTTGTGCGGGTCGGCCTAGTGCCCGCGACAGGAAACGGCGCAAAACGCAACGTGGTCACACCTCAATTTTGCAGTGAAAAATGACCCTTTTTTGGCAAAGTGACTAGCTGTAGTTTTTGAACCCTAGCCCTGCCGGCACCTAGGGAAACCCAGCAAACCTATACATTTTTGAAAACTAGACACCCAGGGGAATCCAGAATGGGGTGACTTGACTGCCTCCCACCATGGTCTGTTACCCAGAATCCCTTGCAAACGTAAAAAAATGACAAAAAAACACATTTTCCCCACATTTCTGGGATGGAAAGTTCTGGAATCTGCGTGGATCCACAAATTTCCACCCACCCCGCGTTCCCCAAAGTCCTACGAGAAAAATGGTACCTCACTTGTGCGGGTCGGCCTAGTGCCCGCGACAGGAAACAGCGCAAAACGCAACGTGGTCACACCTCAATTTTGCAGTGAAAAATTACACTTTTTTGGCAAAGTGACTAGCTGTAGTTTTTGAACCCTAGCCCTGCCGGCACCTAGGGAAACCTAGCAAACCTATACATTTTTAAAAACTAGACACCCAGCCAGGGGAATCCAGGATGGGGTGACTTGACTGCCTCCCACCATGGTCTGTTACCCAGAATCCCTTGCAAACGTAAAAAAATCACAAAAAAACCCCTTTTCCCTATATTTCTGGGATGGAAAGTTCTGGAATCTGCGTGGATCCACAAATTTCCACCCACCCCGCGTTCCCCAAAGTCCTACGAGAAAAATGGTACCTCACTTGTGCGGGTCGGCCTAGTGCCCGCGACAGGAAACGGCGCTAAACGCAACGTGGTCACACCTTAATTTTGCAGTGAAAAATGACCCCTTTTTGGCAAAGTGACTAGCTGTAGTTTTTGAACCCTAGCCCTGCCGGCACCTAGGAAAACCTAGCAAACCTATACATTTTTGAAAACTAGACACCCAGGGGACTCCAGGATGGGGTGACTTGACTGCCTCCCACCATGGTCTGTTACCCAGAATCCCTTGCAAACGTAAAAAAATGACAAAAAAACACATTTTCCCCACATTTCTGTGGTGGAAAGTTCTGGAATCTGCGTGGATCCACAAATTTCCACCCACCCCGCGTTCCCCAAAGTCCTACGAGAAAAATGGTACCCCACTTGTGCGGGTCGGCGTAGTGCCCGCGACAGGAAACAGCGCAAAACGCAACGTGGTCACACCTCAATTTTGCAGTGAAAAATTACACTTTTTTGGCAAAGTGACTAGCTTTAGTTTTTGAACCCTAGCCCTGCCGGCACCTAGGGAAACCTAGCAAACCTATACATTTTTAAAAACTAGACACCCAGCCAGGGGAATCCAGGATGGGGTGACTTGACTGCCTCCCACCATGGTCTGTTACCCAGAATCCCTTGCAAACGTAAAAAAATCACAAAAAAAACCCTTTTCCCTATATTTCTGGGATGGAAAGTTCTGGAATCTGCGTGGATCCACAAATTTCCACCCACCCCGCGTTCCCCAAAGTCCTACGAGAAAAATGGTACCTCACTTGTGCGGGTCGGCCTAGTGCCTGCGACAGGAAACGGCGCTAAACGCAACGTGGTCACACCTTAATTTTGCAGTGAAAAATGACCCCTTTTTGGCAAAGTGACTAGCTGTAGTTTTTGAACCCTAGCCCTGCCGGCACCTAGGAAAACCTAGCAAACCTATACATTTTTGAAAACTAGACACCCAGGGGACTCCAGGATGGGGTGACTTGACTGCCTCCCACCATGGTCTGTTACCCAGAATCCCTTGCAAACGTAAAAAAATCACAAAAAAAACCCTTTTCCCTATATTTCTGGGATGGAAAGTTCTGGAATCTGCGTGGATCCACAAATTTCCACCCACCCCGCGTTCCCCAAAGTCCTACGAGAAAAATGGTACCTCACTTGTGCGGGTCGGCCTAGTGCCCGCGACAGGAAACGGCGCTAAACGCAACGTGGTCACACCTTAATTTTGCAGTGAAAAATGACCCCTTTTTGGCAAAGTGACTAGCTGTAGTTTTTGAACCCTAGCCCTGCCGGCACCTAGGAAAACCTAGCAAACCTATACATTTTTGAAAACTAGACACCCAGGGGACTCCAGGATGGGGTGACTTGACTGCCTCCCACCATGGTCTGTTACCCAGAATCCCTTGCAAACGTAAAAAAATGACAAAAAAACACATTTTCCCCACATTTCTGTGGTGGAAAGTTCTGGAATCTGCGTGGATCCACAAATTTTCACCCACCCCGCGTTCCCCAAAGTCCTACGAGAAAAATGGTATCTCACTTGTGCGGGTCGGCCTAGTGCCCGCGACAGGAAACAGCGCAAAACGCAACGTGGTCACACCTCAATTTTGCAGTGAAAAATTACACTTTTTTGGCAAAGTGACTAGCTGTAGTTTTTGAACCCAAGCCCTGCCGGCACCTAGGGAAACCTAGCAAACCTATACTTTTTTAAAAACTAGACACCCAGCCAGGGGAATCCAGGATGGGGTGACTTGACTGCCTCCCACCATGGTCTGTTACCCAGAATCCCTTGCAAATGTAAAAAAATGACAAAAAAAACCCTTTTCCCTATATTTCTGGGATGGAAAGTTCTGGAATCTGCGTGGATCCACAAATTTCCACCCACCCCGCGTTCCCCAAAGTCCTACGAGAAAAATGGTACCTCACTTGTGCGGGTCGGCCTAGTGCCCGCGACAGGAAACGGCGCAAAACGCAACGTGGTCACACCTCAATTTTGCAGTGAAAAATGACCCTTTTTTGGCAAAGTGACTAGCTGTAGTTTTTGAACCCTAGCCCTGCCGGCACCTAGGGAAACCTAGCAAACCTATACATTTTTTAAAACTAGACACCCAGGGGAATCCAGGATGGGGTGACTTGACTGCCTCCCACCATGGTCTGTTACCCAGAATCCCTTGCAAACGTAAAAAAATGACAAAAAAAACACATTTTCCCCACATTTCTGAGATGGAAAGTTCTGGAATCTGCGTGGATCCACAAATTTACACCCACCCCGCGTTCCCCAAAGACGTACGAGAAAAATGGTACCTCACTTGTGCGGGTCGGCCTAGTGCCCGCGACAGGAAACGGCGCAAAACGCAACGTGGTCACACCTCAATTTTGCAGTGAAAAATGACCCTTTTTTGGCAAAGTGACTAGCTATAGTTTTTGAACCCTAGCCCTGCCGGCACCTAGGGAAACCTAGCAAACCTATACATTTTTGAAAACTAGACACACAGGGGAATCCAGGATGGGGTGACTTGACTGCCTCCCACCATGGTCTGTTACCCAGAATCCCTTGCAAACATAAAAAAATGACAAAAAAAACACATTCTCCCCACATTTCTGGGATGGAAAGTTCTGGAATCTGCGTGGATCCACAAATTTCCACCCACCCCACGTTCCCCAAAGTCCTACGAGAAAAATGGTACCTCACTTGTGCGGGTCGGCCTAGTGCCCGCGACAGGAAACGGCGCAAAACGCAACGTGGTCACACCTCAATTTTGCAGTGAAAAATGACCCTTTTTTGGCAAAGTGACTAGCTGTAGTTTTTGAACCCTAGCCCTGCCGGCACCTAGGGAAACCTAGCAAACCTATACATTTTTGAAAACTAGACACCCAGGGGAATCCAGGATGGGGTGACTTGACTGCCTCCCACCATGGTCTGTTACCCAGAATCCCTTGCAAACATAAAAAATGACAAAAAAAACACATTTTCCCCACATTTCTGGGATGGAAAGTTCTGGAATCTGCGTGGATCCACAAATTTCCACCCACCCCACGTTCCCCAAAGTCCTACGAGAAAAATGGTACCTCACTTGTGCGGGTCGGCCTAGTGCCCGCGACAGGAAACGGCGCAAAACGCAACGTGGTCACACCTCAATTTTGCAGTGAAAAATGACCCTTTTTTGGCAAAGTGACTAGCTGTAGTTTTTGAACCCTAGCCCTGCCGGCACCTAGGGAAACCTAGCAAACCTATACATTTTTGAAAACTAGACACCCAGGGAAATCCAGGATGGGGTGACTTGACTGCCTCCCACCATGGTCTGTTACCCAGAATCCCTTGCAAACGTAAAAAAATGACAAAAAAAACACATTTTCCCCACATTTCTGGGATGGAAAGTTCTGGAATCTGTGTGGATTCGCAAATTTCCACCCACCCCGCGTTCCCCAGAGTCCTACGAGAAAAATGGTACCTCACTTGTGCGGGTCGGCCTAGTGCCCGCGACAGGAAACGGCGCAAAACGCAACGTGGTCACACCTCAATTTTGCAGTGAAAAATGACCCTTTTTTGGCAAAGTGACTAGCTGTAGTTTTTGAACCCTAGCCCTACCGGCACCTAGGGAAACCTACCAAACCCACACATTTCTAAAAAATAGACACCCGGCGGCTTACAGGGAGGTATGGCTTGCGTGCATCCCCCAACGTTTCCTTACCCAGAATCCCCTGCAAACCTCAATTTTTGCTGAAAAAATCACTTTTTCACACATTTTGGGGTGGGAAAGTTGTGGCATCACCGGGCTCACACAAATTTACCACCACCCAGCGTTCCCCCAGGTCTCCCGGTAAAAATGGTGCCTCACTTGTGTGGGAGGCCCAAGTACCCGCGGCAGGCAAGGGCCCAAAACATAGTGAGGCAACATCAAAATGGCCTATCGCAAAACCAGCTGGTTTTGCAAGGGGGGGTCACTTTGGTTTTTGACCCGGTGCTCGGCGGCCATCTAGGGAAACCTACCAAACCCACACATTTCTGAAAACTAGACACCCAGCGGCTTTCAGGGAGGTGTGGCTTGCATGGATCCCCCAACGTTTCCTTACCCAGAATCCCCTGCAAACCTCAATTTTTGCTGAAAAAAATCACTTTTTTCACACATTTTGGGGTGGGAAAGTTGTGGCATCACCGGGCTCACACAAATTTACCACCACCCAGCATTCCCCCAGGTCTCCCGGTAAAAATGGTGCCTCACTTGTGTGGGAGGCCCAAGTACCCGCGCAGGCAAGGGCCCAAAACCTAGTGAGGCGACATCAAAACGACCTATCGCAAAACCACCTGGTTTTGCAAGGGGGGGTCACTTTGGTTTTTGACCCGGTGCTCGGCAGCCATCTAGGGAAACCTACCAAACCCACACATTTCTGAAAACTAGACACCCGGCGGCTTCCAGGGAGGTATGGCTTGCATGGATCCCCCAACGTTTCCTTACCCAGAATCCCCTGCAAACCTCAATTTTGGCTGAAAAAATCACTTTTTTCACACATTTTGGGGTGGGAAAGTTGTGGCATCACTGGGCTCACACAAATTTACCACCACCCAGCGTTCCCCCAGGTCTCCCGGTAAAAATGGTGCCTCACTTGTGTGGGAGGCCCAAGTACCCGCGGCAGGCAAGGGCCCAAAACGTAGTGAGGCGACATCAAAATGGCCTATCGCAAAACCACCTGGTTTTGCAAGGGGGGTCACTTTGGTTTTTGACCCGGTGCTCGGCGGCCATCAAGGGAAACCTACCAAACCCATGCATTTCTGAAAACTAGACACCCGGCGGCTTCCAGGGAGGTATGGCTTGCGTGGATCCCCCAACGTTTCCTTACCCAAAATCCCCTGCAAACCTCAATTTTTGCTGAAAAAATCACTTTTTTCACACATTTTGGGGTGGGAAAGTTGTGGCATCACCGGGCTCACACAAATTTACCACCACCCAGCATTCCCCCAGGTCTCCCGGTAAAAATGGTGCCTCACTTGTGTGGGAGGCCCAAGTACCCGCGGCAGGCAAGGGCCCAAAACCTAGTGAGGCGACGTCAAAATGGCCTATCGCAAATGTCGCCTCACTACGTTTTGGGCCCTTGCCTGCCGCGGGTACTTGGGCCTCCCACACAAGTGAGGCACCATTTTTACCGGGAGACCTGGGGGAACGCTGGGTGGTGGTAAATTTGTGTGAGCCCGGTGATGCCACAACTTTCCCACCCCAAAATGTGTGAAAAAAGTGATTTTTTCAGCAAAAATTGACGTTTGCAGGGGATTCTGGGTAAGGAAACGTTGGGGGATCCACGCAAGCCATACCTCCCTGGAAGCCGCCGGGTGTCTAGTTTTCATAAATGCATGGGTTTGGTAGGTTTCCCTAGATGGCCGCCGAGCACCGGGTCAAAAGCCAAAGTGACCCCCCTTGCAAAACCAGGTGGTTTTGCGATAGGCCATTTTGATGTCTCCTCACTACGTTTTGGGCCCTTGCCTGCCGTGGGTAGTTGGGCCTCCCACACAAGTGAGGCACCATTTTTACCGGGAGACCTGGGGGAACGCTGGGTGGTGGTAAATTTGTGAGAGCCCGGTGATGCCACAACTTTCCCACCCCAAAATGTGTGAAAAAAGTGATTTTTCAGCAAAAATTGAGGTTTGCAGGGGATTCTGGGTAAGGAAACGTTGGGGGATCTACGCAAGCCATACCTCCCTGGAAGCCGCCGGGTGTCTAGTTTTCAGAAATGCATGGGTTTGGTAGGTTTCCCTAGATGGCGGCCGAGCACCGGGTCAAAAACCAAAGTGACCCCCCTTGCAAAACCAGGTGGTTTTGCGATAGGCCATTTTGATGTCGCCTCACTACGTTTTGGGCCCTTGCCTGCCGCGGGTACTTGGGCCTCCCACACAAGTGAGGCACCATTTTTACCGGGAGACCTGGGGGAAGGCTGGGTGGTGGTAAATTTGTGTGAGCCCTGTGATGCCACAACTTTCCCACCCCAAAATGTGTGAAAAAGTGATTTTTTCAGCAAAATTTGAGGTTTGCAGGGGATTCTGGGTAAGGAAACATTGGGGGATCCACGCAAGCCATACCTCCCTGGAAGCCGCCGGGTGTCTAGTTTTCAGAAATGCATGGGTTTGGTAGGTTTCCCTAGATGGCCGCCGAGCACCGGGTCAAAAACCAAAGTGACCCCCCTTGCAAAACCAGGTGGTTTTGCGATAGGCCATTTTGAAGTCGCCTCACTAGGTTTTGGGCCCTTGCCTGCCGCGGGTACTTGGGCCTCCCACACAAGTGAGGCACCATTTTTACCAGGAGAGCTGGGGGAATGCTGGGTGGTGGTAAATTTGTGTGAGCCCGGTGATGCCACAACTTTCCAACCCCAAAATGTGTGAAAAAAGTGATTTTTTCAGCAAAAATTGAGGTTTGCAGGGGATTCTGGGTAAGGAAACGTTGGGGGATCCACGCAAGCCATACCTCCCTGGAAGCCGCCGGGTATCTAGTTTTCAGAAATGCATGGGTTTGGTAGGTTTCCCTAGATGGCCGCCGAGCACCGGGTCAAAAACCAAAGTGACCCCCCTTGCAAAACCAGGTGGTTTTGCGATAGGCCATTTTGATGTCGCCTCACTAAGTTTTGGGCCCTTGCCTGCCGCGGGTACTTGGGCCTCCCACATGAGTGAGGCACCATTTTTACCGGGAGACCTGGGGGAATGCTGGGTGGTAGTAAATTTGTGTGAGCCCGGTGATGCCACAACTTTCCCACCCCAAAATGTGTGAAAAAAGTGATTTTTTCAGCAAAAATTGAGGTTTGCAGGGGATTCTGGGTAAGGAAACGTTGGGGGATCCACGCAAGCCATACCTCCCTGGAAGCCGCCGGGTATCTAGTTTTCAGAAATGCATGGGTTTGGTAGGTTTCCCTAGATGGCCGTCGAGCACCGGGTCAAAAACCAAAGTGACCTCCCTTGCAAAACCAGGTGGTTTTGCGATAGGCCATTTTGATGTCGCCTCACTACGTTTTGGGCCCTTGCCTGCCGCGGGTACTTGGGCCTCCCACACAAGTGAGGCACCATTTGTACCGGGAGACCTGGGGGAACGCTGGGTGGTGGTAAATTTGTGTGAGCCCGGTGATGCCACAACTTTCCCACCCCAAAATGTGTGAAAAAAGTGATTTTTTCAGCAAAAATTGAGGTTTGCAGGGGATTCTGGGTAAGGAAACTTTGGGGGATCCACGCAAGCCATACCTCCCTGGAAGCCGCCGGGTGTCTAGTTTTCAGAAATGTGTGGGTTTGGTAGATTTCCCTAGATGGCCGCCGAGCACCGGGCCAAAAACCAAAGTGACCCCCCTTGCAATACCAGATTAACTATTGTTCCTACAGCGTGAGAATTTTGGAATAATATTGCAAAGAAAATGTGGCAGACATTTTGAGGTTTACAGGACATTGGGGATAAAAAAACTTTTTGAATTCACAAGAGAGACATCACCATGAACTCCCATGGGTTTTCGACAATATCTACAGTTGGTGGGTTATTCTTGCATGGAAAGTGTACCTTGGCAGAGAAACTAAAGACAAAGATTCCTGCACAACCATCTATTCCTCAAACACACACACATACTGGTTGGATTTGGCACGAGGGCGAGTCATGGTTCAGTGTATTAAATTTTATTAACAAGAGATTTCACAAAAATGAAATGCACTGTCAATAATTAAATTCACAAAAAACCAAACCAATGACTCGCAGCTCATGAGCTGTAAAGCCACGTCAAGGCACCAACCACTTTACAGGCCATTCACACACCTTTCATACGTGATACAAACAAGACCATTCGCACCACCAGGCACAAAAGCAACACATTTCATAATTCACCAAAAAGGGACAAGGTACACCCTGCTTCAGAAAGACAAATATTACTGCACAGCCATCTAATCCGCAAGCACACACACATACTGGTTGGATTTGGCACGAGGGTGAGTGATGGTTCAGTAGATACAATTGTATTAGCAAGTGATTTCACAGAAATGAAATGCACTGACAGTAATTGAAAGGGCGAGAAACTGAACCATTGACTCACAGCTCGTGAGCTGTAAAGCCACGACAAGGCACCAACCTCTTTACAGGCCATTCATACACCTTTCATACGTGTGAGACTTACAAAACCATTCACACCGCCAGCCGCGGGCCCATCACATAACAAAACTCACACCAGCACACAGCGCCATTCAAGGGCCCATCACTTTCACACGCCCACAATCCAGACACAGCAACTACATAGGCTGATGGATTGCGTGGAGTGCCACTCAGCTAGCAGTGTGTGTAGTGACCAGCAGAAAGTCACTACTCACACACAGCCAGCCGAGCACCAGTCCACACACACCGCTAGCCAAGCGCCAGTCCACGCACACCGCTAGCCAAGCGCCAGTCCAGGCACACCGCCAGCCAATCGCCAGTCCAGGCACACCGCCAGCCAATCGCCAGTCCAGGCACACCGGCAGCCAATCGCCAATCCACCCACACCGCCAGCCAAGCTCCAGTCCACGGACACCACCAGCCAAGCACCAGTCCGCCCACACCACCAGTCCACGCACACCGCCAGCCAAGTACCAGTCCACGCACACCGCCAGCCAAGCACCATTCCACGCACACCGCCAGCCAAGCTCCAGTCCACGCACACCACCAGCCAAGCTCCAGTCCACGGACACCACCAGCCAAACACCAGTCCGCACACACCACCAGTCCACGCACACCGCCAGCCAAGTACCAGTCCACGCACACCACCAGCCAAGCACCATTCCACGCACACCGCCAGCCAAGCTCCAGTCCACGCACACCACCAGCCACGCACCAGTCCACGCACACCGTCAGTCCATGCACACCGCCAGTCCACGCACACCGCCAGCCAAGCACCATTCCACGCACACCACCAACCAAGTGCCAGTCCACACACACCAACAGCCAAGCGCAAGCCTACACACACCGCCATCACATTTAGGATTTTTTTAGAAAAAAATAAAAACACAAACAAATTGCAAATAGATACAAATCTTCTAACAGAAAATCAGCAACTAAATACATTGCACTAACACCAACCTTGAAACAGAATCAAATTATCCAAAGAATACAGACCAGGCAGTTCACATTACCACTCATGAATGCTCCCAAAATTTATTTCGCGTGTGGTACGCTCTGAAACAAGCAGGGAGACACAGTGCAGGATGAGAAGGACAGTCGGGCAGTACATACGACTCTCCTTCCGCGAACCTCTTTGCCAACAGACTCTACATCTCCTACTGGGAAAATCTTTTGCGGGTGTGGGAGGAATGTGATCTGGAAAGTGGCGTTCTTTCAATCTAGCAACATCCTCCACCACTCCAACTCTAGGAACACTTGCCTGTTCCACTACAACAAGGCTGCCTATTACAGACTCCTGAAAATTAGCAAAAGTCATCTTTGACTCATGGCAAGAATCCTGGAACACAACAAAAGCATTAAACATTGCCAAGTGGAAAAGATGGATAGCCAACTTCTTGTACCAAATGTAAGCCTTACGAAGAGCAGTGTAAGGTTCCAACCTCTGATCTACTCTGTCAACACCACCCATGTGCCTATTATAGTCTAAAATGCACACAGGTTTGCGCGCTTCAGCGACCTGACCCCAAACAGTCACAGGTGCAGTGCTTTTATCATGGATGGTAGTCAGCATGTAGACATCTCTCATGTCAGTAAACTTCACAGCAAGAAGCTACTGGCAACGCAACGCACTGCACTGTCCCCGCACAAGCTTTTGACAAACAAGTTCTTTCGGGAAACCTTTACGGTTAGAGCGGATTGTGCCACAAGCAAGAGTGTCCACTTTGGCCAATTCCCTGAACAACCGCACACCAGTGTAGAAGTTATCTACATATAAATGGTGGCCTTTGTTAAAAAATCCTCTTCCAAGTTCCCAAACAATTTTCTCAGTCACAATAGTGGACGGACAACCAGGGAGGTTAAACCTAGATTCCTTACCGGTGTACACCCTGAAATTAGAGACATATCCAGTCCTACTGTCACACAGCATATACAGCTTTATTCCATAGCGTGCCCTCTTACTAGGAATGTATTGCCTAAAAACCAAGCGGCCCTTGAACAACACCGAAGACTCATCCACTGCAATTTCTTTCCCAGGGGCATAAATCTCAGAAAATCGATCAACAAAGTGATCAAGGACAGGCCTAATCTTAAAAAGACGGTCACAGTCAGGGTGATCTCGTGGCAACGCTAAACCATTATCAACAAAATGCATCATCCGAAGCAGAAGCAAATACCTGTCACGACTCATGACTGCCGGAAAAATAGACGTTGCCATCAAGGGACTGCTAGACCAATATGAAGACATTGATGGCTTCCTTAGCAAGCCCATCAAAAAAGTTAAACCCAAGACCTTCTTCATCTCTTCAACATTTGTGGGAGTCCACCGGGTAGCTCTAGAGTGTGGCTTAAGACTGGCACTGTTGTCCCTCAAAAACTGTTCGGCATACAAATTAGTCTGCTCAACAATCTCTGCCAAAAACACATCGTCCATAAACAACTGAAAAAAATTTACCGGCAAAAAGTTTTCAGTATTCACTCTAGACCCTGGAACACCAGTAAACTCTGGCAATGCCGGCTGCACCATGCCAGGGGCAACCCAGAGGTCATCACTTTCAACGGGAAGCCTTGCAGCCCCAGCCTGCAGCCCAGATGCCTCTTGCCGCACTATCGGCACATCAGTCTCCTCCTCTAACACAGGCACTTCATCCGCACTAAGAGTATCTTCATCATCCGATGACTCCATACGGAGAGACATCTCACTGCCAGAATCATCCCCTGCCTCCTCTCCCTCAGATGCAGAGTCAGTCTCTGAACCATGGTCAGAGGAAGACTCAAACAGCAAACCAACAACCTGCTGAGCAGTAATCCTGCGGCTAGCCATTATACTTACTAAGATAGAAGACTGCACAAACAAGTCAACAACAACCAACAATGTGCAAACCAAGTAAGTAAAGAAATGTGTACCTTTATCACAAAGATCAATGTACTCAAAAACTATACCATCCAATTACAAGAGACAGCTGCACTCACCAGAAACCAACTCTGCAGTGACACAGCAAAAACCAACGATATCAAACTAGAAAGAAAAAAAAAAAAAAATTACTCACAAGACAACAAAATACACATCGAGCACCAATGCAAAAAGTTTTTGACACTCAAAAAACAAACATACTGCTATTATTACACCATTTGCAAAAAAAATTCATGCAGAGAAATCAAACACATTTACATTGTACAAAAAAGAGTCTCTTACCAAACTACACAAACAGCAGAACCACCAGTAACAACACGGCAAACTGAAAAGAGCAAAAGCCTTCACCTAGAACAAAAAAGTAAAAAAAAAACATTACTATTGCAATTCACAAAAAATATAACAATAAACATTACAACATGCTATGTTACTACCCAAATGGTCAATCGGGTTATGTGCCAGGTGGGGCAGAAAACAGCAGGAAAAAAAAAGGCTACTCTGTCCCGGGGCGGGTGGGCCAAATACATATTATAAAAATTGCCCTCTGGAAGCGACACTTGCAAAAGGGGTCACTTCCATTTTTATTTACACTAATTCCCTGGTGTCTAGTGGGCATGGGGGCAGAAACGGACCGAAAGTCGACCGATCTGCCCCCGGGGGGGGCAGAAAAGTCTGTGCAAAAATTATTCCCCAAGGGAAGAGACCCTTGCCCAAGGGGTCGCTTCCCATATCAATATAACGACATCCCTGGTGTCTAGTGGGCTTTTCTGCCCCCCCCTGGGGGCAGAAACGGACCGAAAGAGGACCGATCTGCCCCCAGGGGGGGGCAGAAAAGTCTGTGCACAAAATATCCGCCAGGGAAGCGACCCTTGCCCAAGGGGTCACTTCCCATATCACAATAAAGAAATCCCTGGTGGCTAGTGGGCTTTTCTGCCCCCCCTGGGGGCAGAAACGGACCGAAAGTGGACCGATCTGCCCCCAGGGGGGGCAGAAAAGTCTGTGCCAAAAATATCCCCCAGGGAAGCGACCCTTGCCCAAGGGGTCGCTTCCCAAATGCCGAAATACACATCCCTGGGGTCTAGTGGGGCATCCCTGCTCCACGATCGTGACGCTGTGCGCGATCGTGGGACAGGAATGCCCAGCATTGAGACATCAGGGGAGAGGAAATACTCTTTCCTCTCCCCCGATGCCTCAAGGCCTTGGAATTCGGCCCCCCCCCCCCGGCACACCGCAAGAAAACACTCACCCTCCCCGTTTGACGCACTGGAAGAAATGAATTCCAGCGCGTCCAACGCTTCCTGATGACGCCGGCGCGCGCTGTGCGCGCTGACATCATCAGGAAGCGTGGGGGGGCTCGGGGGTGGCAGCGGAAACTCTTCCGCTGCCATCCCCCTCTGTGGGGGCACGATCGATGCCCCAGGGGGGGAGCGCCAGCGCTTCCCCCAGGGGCTGTACTCATGACGGAGCGGTTCCGTCATGAGCACAGCTCAACCGATGCTCATGACGGAACCGCTCCGTCATGAGCATCGAAGGGGTTAAGAGAGTGCTCTTGTGTGTATGTGAGAAAGTGCGTCCGTATTTTTAAGCAAGTGTGTGTGAATGAATTGGAGTGAGAGTCAGTGACAGGTAGTGACTGAGATTATGTGAAATCAAGGCACAGATTTAATATTCTTTGATGGAGGGCTACTCTGCGCCAAGTTGCTCTGCTACCTTGCGCCAAAGAGAGAGAGAAAAATGTTCCATATCTGCTCAAATATGGTGCATTTTTCGCTTTCTCTGCGCTGGTGCACTTTTGGCAGTAATGCACCAACACACACACCCAAGGGCCATAGTGCAAGGATGTGTGATTTCTATGAAGCATAGCTTTTGTACTGGGAAGCGACCCCTTGGGCAAGGGTCGCTTCCCAGGGGGAAACATTTATGCTCAGACTTTTCTGCCCCCCTGGGGGCAGATCGGTCCACTTTCGGTCCCTTTCTGCCCCCAGGGGGGGGGCAGAAAAGCCCACTAGACACCAGGGATGTAGTTTTATTGATTTGGGAAGCGACCCCTTGGCAAGGGTCGCTTCCCTGGGGGAATCATTTATGCTCAGACTTTTCTGCCCCCCCTGGGGGCAGATCGGTCCACTTTCGGTCCCTTTCTGCCCCTGGAATACTGCAGGTAATTATTGTCTCATCAAGATACCTAGGACAGAATACTGACACTGGCCATTTTGCAGCAATTCGTGGCATGACAGGCTCATGTTACAAAGTAGTGGCACTGGTACACTGTGGTGATTCTTAGGGTAAAGGGCAAAAATGGCAAAATAATGGTACTGGCATACTTGAGGGAAATCATGGCATAGAAGGCACCCATAGAAACATATTGGCATATCTGAGGAAATTCTTGGCATGTGGACACTAGTGGTAGTAAGCTGATTCTAGCACAATGGATGTAGTTCTTAGCAAAAACTGTGGACAACCTGGCATATGGGAGGGTAAAAGCCATGACAAAATGCGGGTCATAACATGCTGAGGTCTTTTAACACCTACAGTATCTGTACATATTCTCTAAAATTCTAGCACTGACATATTTTATGTAATTTTTGATATAAGGAGTAGGAAAGTAGGATCTGCTTCTTATGGTTACCCCACTTTTTGCTTGATGTTACACTGTTTTTGACTAGTCTAACTGGGATTCTGCTAATCAGGACCCCAGTCTATCTGCTTTCTCTCTAAAATGTATTGACATGTACTTAGGTACACTCCAAATTGGATATTTGGGTACCCTTAGAAGTCCCTAGTACATGGTACCCATGTGACCAGGGCATAGGTACCCCAGAGGCCTCCCATGGGCTGAAGCATGTATTATGCCACCCATGAGAGGCCATGCAAAATGGAACTACAGGTCTGCCATTTCAACCTGTGTAAGCTGGTGCATGCACCACTTACGATGGATATCGGTTTACTATATCTATAGATCACTACACTTAAAACTTATAAGTCACCCCTATAGCAGGCCTTAACAATCCTGAAGGCAGGGTGCTGGGTTTTACGTGAGAGTGTGACCCAGCATGAGCAGAGCCTCTCTACAGCCTTCGGAGACCATACTCCCGGGTTCTCTGTGACACAGCCAGACATATAGGTAGAGGTGCATTATAACCTAGCGGTAAATGCTATCTCGAAAACGGCTGACACAAAATATTTCGTGTTTGGTATCAAACACCTTGGAATCATACCTCTCCACCAGTAATCATTGTGGGAGGTATGATTCCACCCTTCTGAAGCAAGCTTTGTGGGTTCCTGGTCTTTCCGTTACCAGTTTTCTCAACTCGGACAGCACAAAATGGTTGCTGCCGACGAGAGACACATTTCTGCCCTCCTGCGGCTGAGAAAGCTTGAGCCAGGGAAGGCAGCACAATAGGCATCCTGTCACAGGGAGGTGTGACCACCTCCCAGACAGGATTTAGTGTATTGAAGCTGGGTGGGTGCACTTCCAAAGTGCCTGAAAGTCTGCACATGGAGCACGTTTGGTGTCCCTGTGCATAGTCCAGCTCAAACCAGTTCTGGGAGCTGTTGGCTCCTGCTCTGCCGCGAAACTGGACAAAGGACTTGGGTTTAACCACCCCCCTGTCCTGACCCTCCCAAGGAGGGTCTCCTGAATCTATCTAACCCTCTCCCGTGGGTACAAAAGGGCTTACCTGATTGTAGGACCCTAGATTTGACGTGGACAAGATTTTGAACAAGAAACCACTGACCTTCAACAGTCTTGACACTCTGGAATTTGCTGGACTTTGACTGGGCCCGGCTTCTTCTCCCTCTCTGTCCAAAGCATCGTCTGTGCCCGTGCACCATACAGGCTCCATGCAGAACCTATGGAGCATCAAGGACAACTGAATTATCTCTCTTGGAATGAAGGAGTCACTCCCCTGCATTCGCAGGCACTGTAACACAACTGACTGGTCTGCTGATCCTAAGCTCCTGCGGACTCCGAAGGCTCCAGCAACACAGGAGGTGGGTTCCTATGTTCCTTGAGGTTGAGCTGCCCTCTCACCAAGTTTGAGGCCAGTATCCCTCGTGGGGACCGGATAACATGAACCACTGTGCACCGTGTACATTTGCAAGTGCATATGCTTTTTGATGTTCCCCAACTTTGTGCATTGGGCAGCCGATAGCCCCAACCTCTGCGCATGTTTCATACCAAATACTTTGGCCTCCTTGCACTCTGTGCCCTGCAAGCTGTTGTTTGGTGAAACTGCTAGAGGTCCCCTTGTGACTCCTGTGCCTTCGGCCTGTGGGTCCATTTGAGGGACAATCTTGATTTTCTTGGGCTCCCCTGGTTTCTCCAGGCCTGCCCTGTCTCCCCTTGCTGTTGTGAGTCCTCTGGTCCATGCTGGGCCAGACCTCTGGTCCATGCTGGGCCAGACCTTAACCTTTCTTGAGCTTCTTCATGGGTTTCCGTTGCCAAGGCTTGTTGGTGCTCCCGCCGGACACTGCCCCCTCAGCATTCGACATCCTTTGTAGGACAGTTCGTATCCGGCTCCTGGTTGTCCTAGAATTCCTGGCCCCTGCAGCATTAGAGTCAAGGTCTCCTTCTTTGCACCTGAAGAACCCGACATCGGTGGGCATTCGTCTACTGAGCCCCTGGCCACTCCTGAGTGACCCAGACTCTGTTCCCTCTGCTTTCAGATTCCCTCCATCAAGAATCCACCTGCAGATACCACCGGGCACTTTTCTTCCTCCCAGCAGTGGCATTTCTTTGAAGACTTCCACTGGGAATGACGGCGGTTTCCGATGCAACTTCAGCCCTATGCACCCGACTCTTCTGGGATAGGTAACTCTGGTTCTTTGGTATCCACGGGTGGGGTGGCTCACCAATATTCTATGTCCCAAAGGGTTTCCTCGTAATCCACTGGGAAGGATCCTTAAGCTTTAAAATTGCAACTGCGACTCACCCTTGAATTGTACGTAGCACGCGGTTGTGTTCTCACACTGCACCCGTTCTCCGTTGCGTCCCTACTCACTCACCTTGGATGGTGCCTTTGGGTCCCAGCGAATACACATTCATGACACGACTCGAGTCGTGGTTCTTATACCACTATTTTAGTATATGGTTTGGTCTCCCCCAGGAGCCCACTGTGTATTAGTGCTACTTACGATTGTTTCTGTGCTACAGTATTGTGTGCTTTGTGTTTACCTGCGTGTAGCAAATACTGTGAGGTATTTAAGGTATTGTAATAATAAATAGTTAATAGTAAATAGTTAATTTATGGTCTTTATTTGACTTACCCTGACTAGGACTGTGGTTCCTGCTTGGACATGGTGCGCCGAGACGCCTACGGGTATTCGCTCGCGCTCAATAAATGTTAGAAATAAATAAATACCTCTGCCAACAGGAAATCCAATTTCTAACACCACCCCATCCATATCCATCGATAACAGGTGAAATCGGTCAGATGACACTATCAATAAAAGGGCCCGGGAGCACATGCTTGTAGCCAGTTGAGTAGCATTACTAGTGGTGTCTGTGTAATTCTTAATCTTAGGATATGGTCCTAAGGCCCATCATTACACTAGCTACAAGGAGGTCTGACTCCACCTGCCACAGAGACAGGTGCACAGCGTTTGCTTGTGGGGGAGGTGTAAACTGAGTCCAGAGCACCTTTGTCCCACTTTCTGAGGTGCAGCAACCCAGGTTCAAATGCTGCTGTGTGCCTTAATACGATGAGGAGAAAGCATCCTACACCAGCTGACAGCTGCCATCCACATGCAGCAGACATGGCCCAGGACCGGCGCCCCAAGCAAGGAAGAGGAGTAAGTCTGGGCCAAAATCTGCAGGTAGCGCTAATTGTCAAACCGCAGAGAAGTGGCACCAGGTGTTGAGGCACCAAGGCAGAGAAGGGGCCCGGCTGCAACACCGATGTGTTGCTCACCAAGTGGTTATGATGTAACTCACCATCAACAAGCTGAGGTAGGCTGAGACTGCTGTGAAGTGTGGGGAGAAGTCCCAGAGTGAAGACAGCACTGCACGAGGCCTGAAGGGGAGCCCTTGACCCAGGGAGAGGTGAGAGCTGCAAGATAGCCTCACTGCCGCTGAACAGGCCTGAAGACCTTGTAAAAGCGGCTCCCACTGGTCACCAGGGCTTAAACAACTTAAGTAGCAAGCCTGGTATAGCCACAATGAGTGGAGCATGCCCTCTGGTGGCCGTTTGCTTACATCGGTGGGAGGAAAGCAGGTTGACTCATGAAGCAAACCGAAAGCAGCAGCCGAGGAAAGTGAGAAGAGTGCCACCTCACCAGATGAGAGCCCTGTCCTGCGAGGGCGAGGACCAGCCGAACTGACCCAGCTCCGTGTTCTTCTAGGCAGAAGGTGTGGGGCTACAGCAATGCAGCCACAGAACAAGCAGTATTAGGCTGAATCCAGCCCACATAGAGATTTAGCTTGTTAAGAATGTGTCCATTAGCCCTCACAGACAGTGCCTGAACTCACCGTACTCCTGTGAAAGAGAGACTGGCAGCACAGATCAGCCACCACTCATGAAAGAATGATGCAGGTAGTTGAGAACAGGGCAGCACAACAGAAGTTGCTGCCTACTAGAGAGCACAGTGTACTGTAAATGAAACAGCAAATGAGTGCTTGCAGACCCCAACATAGTTAAACCATGCCAATTGAGATGGCAAAGGCTGCACAGTCCCTGGAGTCCACCAGACATCTCTGCAGGTAGAGGAGGGATGGCATATCCTGGCTAGAGTCCCCAGGTGTGACATGATGCAGAACATTGCTGACCACCGCTGGAGACACTTTTCCAGCAGGATAATGAAGAGCAGGCCTTTGTGGTGCAGTGCCTGAGACTGACCAAGAGAGGATGCCTGAACACTGCTAGCTAAATGAACAACTTCAACACCCTTACCAGGATGAGAGTTCAAATCCAGAAGCACACACATTTGTGGCCCAACACACAGGACACTGAGTTCACAAAATTGGCTGAGTTTTACTCCTTCACTCCAACACGAAGACCTGGCTGTGGGAGGTGGAATGAAATTATGTCATTTGGGTGGCACTATCACCCTGGAATGGATGGGTTGTCCAGAGGGGAAAGTGCCACGACCTCATGAAGCATTGCATTAACTGCACATCCCTACATTCAGGACTCAAGGAGACACACACCACCAGACAGCGCAGCACAGGCCAGAGAGACTGCTGGCAACTCTGGCTTATGACCTCTAACCCCCAATGATTTGAATCATGTTGCCTAGTTCTCAGAGCCACTGACGGTTATCATGTGAGAAGAACATTAGCTTCTAACTTGGTTGACATCAAGCTCAGAGGCAAAAGGAATCAAAAAGGCAGACACGCAACACTGTTCAACTAAGCCTGCCAGGGGCAAATGACTCCAGGCAGAACAAGGCCCAGAGAAAGTGAGGCTGGACTGAATTGTAGGATGTAAGCACACTGCAGCAGAGACCCTGGTACTGAGTGACCAATCGACAGGCATCCTCAAGGCAGAATATGCTATACCCTTAGTAACCATGACTAGTGACTGCATAGCCTCAAGGCGGAAGCACTGCGCCAACAAGAGAAGGTGAACAAGAAGCAGAGCTCCCGCTGTCCACGGATGGGAGCCTGTTTCCCCAACAAAGGGGCATATTAACAAGAAACAGCGTTAAAATTATTGCCGCTTTAGCGGCAGAAAACTGCAGCTAAAGCGGCGATAATGGGCTTGATAATATGCCCTTGAGAATTCCAATAGAAGTCCATGTTCTCGTGTCAACATGGGCTTCTATGGGAATTCTCTGCGGCATGTTATCAAGCCCATTATCGCCGCTTTAGCGGCAGTTTTCAGCCGCTAAAGCGGCGATAATTTTAAAGCTGTTTCTTGATAATATGCCTCAAAGTGAGGAGAAGGCACCACAGGAGGGCACCCCAAACACACGGTACAATCCACCCAGTGCCACCCACTAAGAGAAATTGTGGCAGAACCAAAGCTCCCTGCCTATGGAAGGGAACGTGCAACACATGGGGTGATTCCACACACACCCAGAGTAGTGTGTTAGGCAGTGGGAAGATCCTTGAAGCAGAGGGCCAGCCACATATATTGACCTACAGAGCAGGAGCTCTAAGAAGGTCCCTGAAGAGGGAACAATAGACATGTGGCTGGATGCTACACTGAACTCAAGAACGACAGGATCAGCCACTGCCCTGATTATCACCCAACACCCTAAGCCGATGGCCAGAATACAGAGACAGTCGACCACTGAGAGGCCCTGTTGCCCGGTCCTAAAGAAGGTGCACACCGCTGCACCCTGAAAGAGAAGAGATGCAAGCAATGAGACATCTCGCTAGCATAAGTGTGACAAAGGTGCTTGGTGAAGCACCAAGGAGAAAGAATAGAAGGAAATGTTACCTACTGGTTCACACTGGGAAACCCGATGACTGACCAAGCCCAGAAAGAGAGAAGATCAAGAGTGGCCAGGCCTGAAAGGCATGTTCAACAGGACCCAACCTGCTGACAGAGTACATCCATCCCCACAAGTGAGCCACCAAAGTGAAGTGAGGATGACCTGATGACAGCACAACACTAGAACCGAAAGTAAAGCCGCAATCACGTGAGAATCAAGTCTCTGCCCCACACTTCCCTAGCGTAACTGTATAGACAAAGAATCCGATGGCTCAGCAGCCCAGAGCATCCAGGCTAAACGATGCAGATGCCTCTGCAAAGAAAGAATGAAAGCACCTGGTCACTATTACTCCAGGTTATCAATGACCCAAGAAAGTATGCCTTTGACCATCAAGGCAAGTTCCACCCATGGAGCATCAAACAACCGAAGTGGAGCCCAACACCATTGCCATACCAACAGACAAGAAGCACCAGTGATGATCTGAAAAATCAGCCAATCAGCCAACCAGCGACTACTTGCTCACCCTTCCTGCATCCTGATTCCGATGGTGAGAACAATTCTTGACCAGGACTCATCTACCCCTGCTGTTGTATGAGTGATTAGGCAATGGCTCCTTGGTGGTCTTGTAGCAGCCCAGATCGGCACACAAGTAGCCCCAGCGCAGACCATATACAGCCCTGTGGCAACCCATCCAAGGGTACCTCCACAATCACAAGATATGAACTTGACACTGCCCCAATGACGGATGCCAGGAGCTAGTGAGGCTTAAGAGCGGAGACTTCAACAGATTGCAGCACGTCAAGACTATCATCAAGGAGTCAAGCAACAATAAAAATGCAAGTTTCCTGATTGACATAGACAACGCTCCTGACGCACCCTGTTTTTGAACTGTTGACACCAACCACAAATCATCTGGAGCATCAGCTTAGTGGACCAACTCCACATAATAAACATGACTCCAGCCTGCATGCAGCAAGAAGGTTTTGTACATCCTTCAACCAGTGTTCGTGTCCCGTCTCACACAGGTTACACTAGGAATGTGAGCAGAGATGTCCCATTGCAGCCAGCTTCATCAGTTCCATGTGTCCATTGCTGTCCTGCTGATTGACTCTAGAGACTGATGGACTACATGGTATCCACTTTGTTTTGTGTTTGTTTCCACAGTTTGACTCATTGTCTTTTTGTTTGGATTTTGAGAGGAACGTAGTGTCCTGATGCACACATAGTGAAGCAACCCCTCCCCTGAGGCTGCCTGAACACCCATCCCACACCTATCCATCACAGGCATTAAAGATCAGGTGACCCTGTCAATAAATGGACCCAGGCGCATGTGACCATGGTCAGTTCAGTAACATAAGTGGTGGTGTCTGCATCATTCTTAATGTTAGGATGTGGGCCTAGTGCCTTTCATAACAATGGTGAAAGGGAAGGGGTTACTTCATACAGCACATTATTTTAAAGATGAAAAAATAGCGTTTGTTTGGAATAAGCATACGAAACGAAATCCATAACCTTCATTGATTTAGGTGCATACACTCAGGCAATGTTCGTAGTTACTACGTTTTTAGAGGCTTCGATTTTTTAAACATTTTACCAGCCCATAAGTCAGTGCTGTATCTAGATTTATTTGAAAAATAAAACTGTGATATACACATAGGGCCAGATTTACTAATTCCTTTTATCTACACTAGTGTAAATCAAGAAAAAAACACTACCGCATGTATCAATTCCCAAAACATAACATAACATAAAATAACGTGCATTTGTACAGCGCTCGTTCACCTAGAAGGGTATCTTTGCGCCAAATACCAGATGTTTAGTGTCACCCAACTCAATTGTATTCATTTTATCATCCTCAGAAGGATGAAAGGCTGAGTGAACCCGCCAGGATTTGAACCTCTGACTGAGGTCTAACACAAGCCCCTACAGTGGATTCATAAGACTACTAAGCCACAAGACACAAATTTGTGCGTTTGCAAGATGCACTGCATATGCACAAACTGCTGTGCATCAGTGCAAAATGTGCACTCCATGACTTGGCAGGTAGAATACAAGATGCATAAAACCCAGCTCAATCCTCATTTACGGAAGGGTGCACTGGGATGTAAACCGATAGTACGGTACACCTTATCTGACCGCAGTAGTCCGTATTTGGCATATGGCTGCCACAGAAGAAGACGAAACTTATGCAAGCCGTAGACATGCTCCTCTCTACATTACAGACCCCGTGCACTGCACCTCCAAGCGAAGTTTGAGCAGTCGATTATGTAATTACATTCCAACCTCGTCACTAAAAGTTGGGAATGCATTTGATTGTCTACCCAAGCAAGAGTTCGTGCAGAAGCCGCCCCCAAAGGGGGCCTCGAGGGCCGGCACCATGACCAACACCACGCCCCGGACAAAACCGGTTCACGGCACCTAGCCAGCCCCCGTGGCGGGAAAACTCCCATACCCCCTCCCCCGCGGCAACCGCCACAGAGACGCCGGCCCCCCAGCCACTGGGGGCCCGAGCGCCATACAAACCCTCCAATAGGGGAAATCCAGGTACAAGGCGGGAAAGCGCTGGGGGAGGATATAAGCTCTGCTCCCCCAGGTAAGCTCCTATCTGTTGGAGCGGGGGGAGCAGCAGCTGTGAGGAATTTTTATCCCACCCACCCACACCTAAGGAACAGCTATGTCGTAGTGCTGAGGACAGGCAAGGCGTTGGCGAGAAACTACAGGGATAATGGTTGGTACGAAGGCACACAGGGACGCGGCGTGCCGGAATAGGACCACTCACCTTGGGATGCCTTACGGCTGGGTGAGTTGGCTAAGGTCGGTTTGTAGGACCACTCACTTTGGGATGCCTTACAGCTGGGTGAGTTGGCCTACCACAAGGGGGGTAGCAACAGAGATGGCGCTCGCTGACCAGCCCCCGCCAGATGGCAGGGCACAACAAGAGTCGGACAAGGTAGCGAGTTGTGGCCTAACTCCGGGACGGAAGCTACACCCCCAGCGCAAGGAGAAAGAAAACCCAACCAAACGAAGCAACAACCCCGTGGGGGCCAAGAGACAATGCAAGCTGCAAATAACCTTTAAAAAACGAACTGTCAGGCTGACCTGCTATTGGGCAATGTACATATGTTTTATGCAAGTACAATGTATGATGAGATGCAACTAAGGCATGACGCGTTTATGACAGTTCACCAATAACGATTTATGGCATGAGATGCAAAGGCATGCAATATATGTACGTGTATTCCTGCGGCCAACAAATGACACAAGACAAAAGTGTACGTTGGCTTATTTATGATAAGGAATACATTGTTGGGAAGTTGGGGAGTGGGCAAAGTGCGGGGGTTATTTGCTGCACGCTAATGGAAATGTACTTCACTAAGTAATATGAGTGCGCGGGGTGGGCGATTTCTGACATTGTCAGGCTCATGGGAGCAAAATAAACTATTCATGCAGGGTCAGACGCAATCTCCGAATGGAACACACAACCTCATAGTACGGCCCTCCCCAAACTCTAAAGTCCTTATTTTGAAGAGGGGCATGGAAACTCTCAGACTGCGGCCTAGGATGAAGCTTACTTCACTCTCCACAGCAGTGGACTTGTTTTCACGGTACCTGCTTCTGACGATGGCACATTGGTAAACTGATTAATATTAAATTCGGTAATTGTAACGCTGGTTTGTACTGTGCTTAGAAACAGAAGATGAGTGGCATGAAGCACTACATAAAAAAGGCGATTGTTACGTATTTTTACTGTGAACACCCCTATGAAATAATAGAAAGCTCTACGCGACAATCACACGTGTTCCACCCTCTTCATCATGAATATCAAACAACAAAGGGGTATATTATCAAGGGGCCGCAATAAAATTATCACCGCTTTAGCGTCTGTTTTCGGGCAAAAAGCAGCGATCATTTTATCGCATTATCATCAAGGACACGCTAGCGCGTGATTCCTTGACTTAGCACCCGTTTTCCACACGCCTCGCCTCGCATCGATAATGAGATGCAAAGGAGGCGTGGCTGTGAAAACAACATGGGATAATATCATGAGGGGTAGCGATATTTGAAATCGCTTTAAGCATGCCTTAACGCAGGAATTTAACGTTTGCTAAATTCCTGACTAAAGCATACCTAACATGGGGGCTGTATTGTGTGGCTAAGACCACAGGCCCTATCATCAAGGTTATTGCCGTTTTTCATGAAACATCGCTGGAAAACCAGCGATGTTCCATGGAAAACATCGCTATTGCTGGAATAATTATCACCATTGCGCTATGTGCTGTTAATACAGCGCTAGCATGGCGATAATTTCCAGCGATAGCCGGCGATAAAAATCCTCACGCTAAGAGCGGCCAGCGATAATTATCGCTGCCGCTTGATAATATGCCCCAAAATTCTCTTGTGGGAAGTTGAATTCAGTGCATTTAAATTTCAAAACGTCCAATAAGTAAACTCACTCATTCAGAACAGGTATTTTGAGCTCATCGAGAGTGATCAGAGAACACGCACCAGAAAATAACAGATGTGCTATCTGCGACATGTGCGTTTTGGAAACTTGCTCTGAGAGTGAAGGAAAAGAAGGTGCGCTTAAATAAAAAACAGCCAATCGGTAGCTATTATGTCAGCTGAATGGTGTCACATGAGCCATTCAATTTAGGAGCAAATAGCTACTTCTGTGGGTGTCCCTTCTGAGTAAACTGCCATGATGACGGCGAAATTAGAAATAAGAGCAAATGCTTGCCACAGGGGAGAAAACTCAAAGAACATGTGCCACTACTTTCAGGATAAATTTCCAGGAACACAATTTTTACGTCACTACCACCATGCCACATTGAAATGGTGAACCAGCCAAAATGGTCATTGCCCCCCACCCCCTTGATTACATCGCCTCGGAGTAAAAAGTCCAAGTTAGGATTTCAAAAATGTGTGTGGTACATTGGAGGTGCAGATAATTTTGTATGTAGCCCTCTAAACTTCACTAAACCCTATTGAGTTTTTGCTATGATGCCAAAAACAAATTGGTGCACATTGTGTGTCTGTTCCTTCTATTTACGATTGAATATTGGACCACAGAACATTGTCGGATAAGAAAATCAAGGGCATTATATGGAAGGGCAAAATATTGAAAGATAAGGGCATATAGGGAAGCGTAGATTTCATAATCCTAAATCCACACCGATACCTTGAAGACATATTTACAATGTATGCAGAAGCGGCCCCTGCAGGTAAACGCGGTGGGGTGTCGTTTGTCACTTTTATCTCTCCCACCCCCGCCCCAGGGGGTGGGACCATGAAAGAGGCAAATGACAGGATAGGGATTGTAAAATACAAAATTAAATGAAACCACTTACCTTGAGAAAGGTAAGTTGTTTTATTAATGTATTTGTTTCACATTTCCTATCCTGTGATTTGTCACTTTCACCACCCCCACCCTGCCCCACCGCACCACGCTTACCTTCACGGGCCGCCACTGAGTGAGGAGTGGGGTATAGAAAATATAGACTCACTTACCTGTCTACATATTTTTTTTATTTTTTGTCCGCGATATTTGTCCCCGCAATATTCAGGGGTCTATATTCAGTGTGCACACCTCTTTTCACTACTCTTGAAATCTGTCTCTGTAAAATGAAACATAAACAATATTCCTAACATACTTATCACGTTAGATGTGTTGGACCTCAGTTGGGAAAGGAAACTGAGTTTTAATTGTGCACAGTTTTTGAAGCATTATTTTCATATTCACGTCTGCTATTCTCCTCTGTCTGCTAACTGTCTGCCACAAAGCTAGCAGGGGTTTAGATTTGGCTAAATTGTTTGTTTGTCATTAAAAGATAATTATCAACTTTTGCTTCTCGGAATCATTGTCAAACTAAAGCAATTATGTACTAAGTGCAAATTTATATTTTTCTATTATGACAATTTAGAATGTGCCTATTTAGGACAAAAACATTTAAAAATTAAATCACAGATGAAAACATATTAGCAATCGTGCTGCTGATGCTCCAGTTTCAACTTCTTATATAATCCATTAATAAAAGTAGTACATCTGTTCCCATATTTTTGCAGGCTTGTGGTAGGACAGTTACGCTGCCTGTCGCTGACTGCATTGTACACAATGCTACATGGAGCAAGCATCATGTAAGACCCTGCTTCTGATTAGATGGCTTGGCTTGTCAATTTTAGGTCCCTGCTCTTAATTTTATGGCTTTCCTCCTTATTCTGTGTTTGTCTCTCCAGAGAGCAGACTTGTTTACCCTTTCTTTTGATTTGATAGGGTGCATCCTTTCACTCCTGATATCACGGACCACTTATTTTTCAGCTGTTTTTAAGGACTCCACAAGAGTGGAGGGCTATAAAAAGGCCATTATCAACCCCAAAAGGGATTGTGATGAGCAGAGGTGGATCCATGCTCGGCCAATGACCTTTCTAAATTCTGGTCAGTAGTTGTACAGGGTAGCTCTACTGCTGTATTGGTCCCCACAAACATTGTTGCCGCTTCTCTCTGGGTTGATTATTTCTATAAACTTTACTCTGATGATTCTATCGTTTCACCACTACTATTGCTCCTCTGTCCGCCATCAGTGCAATGCCATTGTTTGACTTTGCTGACATTGTGTAGTCCCTTAATGCTGTCACGCGTGGATGTGTGGCCAGACCTGATGGTGTCCCAGCAGATATATTCTTATCTGATATAGATGCCTGGTCACGTTATATTTTAGCCATAGCCAATGCGATTGCTGCAGGGGTCCCCCTTCCTGTTTCATGGAAAGTTGCTATGGTCTTTCCCATACACAGAAAAGGTGATCTGTCTTCACCTTCTAACTATAGGCCAAAAAGCCTTATAGACAGCATTAAAAAAAATGTGTTGCCGCTGTCATCTCATCAAAATCCAGGACAAGATCGTGTACAGCAATGTCCTTAGTCCATCCCAAGCAGGTTTCCAACAGAGGGTCTCAACCATTGATCAGGTGTTCCGTTTTATACTTATCTATTGGAAGACTGTTCTGATCGGCAGGGGCAGCCTTTATGTTGCCTTTGTCGACCTGAAATCAGCTTTTGATCTGAACCCTCGTACTGGCCTCTGCAAAGATCTTACAGACTTGGCAATGCCCCGTCATATTTATCATTCTTATCTCATCTGCCTGAGGATAACCATGCACGTTTCCGGTGGGGAGACCAGGCTCAGCTGACTGACAGGGTATCCGTCTGTAAAGGGGAGAGGAGTTGGCCTAACGGCTAGGACGGTTGATCTCGAATGTGTGGAACCGGTTCGAGTCTCGCCAGTGACGCTGAACATCCTGTGATTCTGGGCAGATCACTTAATCTCCCCGTGTCTAACAAAAATGAAAGTGTCCTCATGTAACGCAACTGGTGCTATGTAAAGTGATCTGATATCCAATACTGGGTCAAGTTCACCTTATATAAAACTCTGTTATATATATTTTTTTTTAAAGGTGTTCTCCAGGGTTGTGTCCTGGCTCCCACTTTGTTGTTTTCACTTTTTATTAATGACATTGTCCACTTCTTGTCTCAGGCTGATGTGGACGTTCCTTCTATGGCACAAACCAAAATTCAAATCCTTCTCTTTGCGGATGAGACTTAATCCCCAAGACCCCATGGGGACTTCAGAAACTTTTGATACGTTTAGATGGGTTTTGCTCCACATGTGGCTTGGAGAGCAACACCTCCAAAACCAAAGTGATGTTTTCAATCAGCACAAATCCTTCAAGGGAAGTCTGTCCTCGGGGGGGTGTTCCCCTTGAGAAGGTTGATTCCTTTGCATATCATGGGGTCACATTTGTGGAGGACATAACATGGCATCTCATATCAATAAGGCAACCACTAAACTCAAACAGATATCTGAAGTGATACTCAAGGAATGCTCTTTGTCCCACACTAAACCATTTCACCAGCTCTTAAGATCTACGAGGCCAAAGGCTTGGGCTCAGCCTTATCTGGGGCAGAATTATAGGCTAATCTAAACATGATGATTTAACCAGAACTGAGAATACATTCCTTATAAAACTTGCCTGTCTTCCTCCTAGCACTCCGCTGTATCCACTTTTCTTGGATACTGGAATAACAGGGGCACTGGGTAAAATCCGAAGGAAGGACGTCAAGAAGGCTGACCCATTCAACAAGGTTCCATGGCTCTTGAAAATAAAGTCAACATTGTACTCACTAGGGATGCATGATTTGTGGGACCATCTGGATTACACCATTTTCCCAATTTAGCACTAAATGAAAAAGTAATATTGGTCATTAGTAGCAGTTGAGGAATCTCGTGGGACAGTTCACTCTCAACTGACTAGTGATTTTAATGACATTAGGCCAAAACATAGGTTTGAGTCATTTTAGGATCTTGTCTAAGTTCCACTGAAAAGGAAGTTATACTTCTAGTTTCGAGTAGGTACCCTACCCTTAGGGTGCTTACCACAGGGTGGGCTGGTGGGAGAGAGACTAGGGGGCCGATTGCAATGTCGGTCGGAAGTGCCTCCACGGGCCTGTTAGGGCAGTCTAAGCGACTGTTCTCGCTTTGGAGGCAGTCACTCCGACTGCTATATTATGATGCCCAAAATCGATTGCTTACCAACTGACTGGGTTTCGCAGACTCTGACTGGAAATTCTGACCGCAGAGCTGATCAGAGCGATTTCTGACCTCCTGCACTATTATGATGCGTATTTCCAACATGTGCCATCTCTGTCATTCCAACCAGCTTGTCAGAGCAGGCGAAAGGGGAGTATTTCAAGTCTAAAAATTGTAACAACACGCTTTCTACGAAATCCGCAGGGCAAATATGGATTCCATCATGCATGTCATCCCTTTATTATTCATCATTGATGAATATGAGAATCTGAACTGATGTGGTCTTCACCACCGGCAAGTAATACACCTGCATTCACTGCTTTTGATAAAAAGCATTGATTGAAAAAACAAATTGGATCCATTAAGAAACACAAGACTCCCAAGAGATTATTTTTTTTACGGACTGATGATAATTAAGGAATGAACAGTATTATTCTTTGAATTTTGGAAAGACAAATCAAGGATGGACTTTTTCACTCTCCTCTTCTTCTAAAATTAGATTCATCATTTCCCTGGGCAGAACCTGAATATATGAAACACATATAAATACTACAATATGTCATGTCATAGGAAGTCACAGTGCAGGAAGTGACATCAAGTTACCATATTTACCCTGCAATTGTTCAGTCAGCTTTGTAAGAAGCCGTCATCCAGTGTGGATATCTGGAAATTGGCCAACAATATGTATTAACACCACATTAAAATGATGTCAAAATAGGGAAGATCTGTCAAGTGTCAATACAGTACATCCACCCAATTGGATGAAAAAGCTAGGCCCAGCTCATTTACAATCTCACATCTTGCTCAACCTGATGCACCAATTGTTGACAGATCAATGCATGACTCTAAACACTAGACTGACTAATATAGTCCAGCCTGACCTGCCACTTCCCCGTCAGCCCAATCGTGCAGTCTCACATCCTGTGTCCTGATGAGTACAGCAGTGTCGAAGCAGGCATCCACCATAGCCTCCGCGCTCAATGATCCCAGCCTCACCACAGGGCAGGTAGCCAGGTCACTATAGGGAGTCACAACCAGCATGGTATGTTGTTTGTGTCAGTAATGAAAATATTTGAAGGATCCAGCACATATCCTGAGAAGGACTCATAAATATGAATTTCTTCCACACAATGCCTAGCATGCACCCAGGTCTGCATGCACACACACCTCACTCCAATACATTGGGCCACAACTATCTAGGGGCCCAGTATGCTTTGTCAGGCCATGTTTACATTTCCCTGGTGGACCTATGGCATTCCTCCACCACTGTTCACTGAGGCCAGCCAGCAGGGCAGGAACTATGATCCCTACCTGTACAGTCAGTACATGGTCTCAAAATGTCCCACTTGGAGTTACAGTTCTCAGGAAAGACTTGAGTAATGAGAGTCCACACTGAGCAGGCATCAGTTCTGCAGGCACATAAAGGATGTGTCATGATACAAAACCTTGGGAAAGGCAAATAGACATCTCAAAACGAAGGGAATTGCGTTTGGTGGCATATGGATCAATGCATGTAGCTGCACACAAGTCACAGGACAGTTCAACATCCAAACAAATTTCTTACTTTCATCTCAAGATCATGTCCTGGGAACAAATTGGGATGGCTGTAAATCATCTTGCATTAAGCAGGCAATGCAGATCTGGTCAGCTGTGCATAACAAACATTCATCACTAAGTCAAGTATACCACTACAGGATCATATGGCACAATATTGAACAACTTCAAAAACATGATAACAATAACAAAAAAGTCAAGCACAGAGGGATCATGGGCATTTAGAAGGTCAGCATCCCACATACATTGCAGTCCAGACATGGGGGATGAGACCATGGCCTCTAATACAGTAGCCATTATTAACATTCGACATTGTGGCATATGTGGATTATAAGAGACCTCCTCCACGCGATCAAAGGAGGAGATGTGTAGTACACAGTCTGCCTCACATGACAGATCAGCTGCTTCATCTAGCCATGTCAGGACCACCTCTGATAGGTCCATGACCATATGTCTGTGAGCCTGGCCCTTCAAAGGCCTTCACACCATCCAGTGGCTCTTCCTGTGTATCCTGTATGTTCTATAACAAGTTGTCCTACAGCTTAGTTATTGCAGTTCTGTGGAGGCACAAAACTTACTCCATGTGCAGCCCTACCCCATTAGATAGTCGCTGTGCCCAAATGGTGCAGTGTTGGGAGTGCAATGGCCTAACAATGCATGCAAATGGCCTGGGATGCTATGAGCATTTACAAATCCATCCTTTCATTTGATACCTTTTAAAGCCTCATCTGCATGAATATCCCTAGCTGGAACCCCCAATGGAAGGTGGTTGACCCAAACCATCACTGTGTCAAGTACATCTGTAACTCTGGACCACAGGTTCGCAGCATACAGCAAGGCTCAGAATATTTGTATCAAATCCAAATTAGGTGCATGACATCGTGGGCACAGAGGGCAAGACACAAACCTTTGGATTAGGACAGCTGGGGTTATTCCCTATGCTGTATGTTGAATTGAATGTATTGGAGTTTGGCATCACGAGATACTGTACATTGGTGTTGACTAGTGCATTCCCACTCATCGGCTGTGAGGGTTTGTCCCATATCAGTGTCTCATAACCAGTAAACGGGTGACAGTGGGTCAGTTGTTGTGTATGCAAAGCCCTTGACAAACAAGGTCACCAGTCTCCGACCTCCACTCATGTTGTGCAGGGCATGGGTTAGGGGGTGATCCTCCGGTTCAGTGTCTGTGACTCCCCACTTGTGTCCCATCTCAGCTATCAGTGTGCCCTGTGCCAAGAAATGCCCTCCCCGGAATGTCAGGATCTTCCTGCAACTGGCCAAAGGTAGTGTACTCTCCGACCCTGAAGAGGCCCCCACTGAGGTCAATCCCGGGTCTCTCCATGCCGTCAGTCCTTTCCTAACAATGCTTGTATGGAACAGTGCTAGGAAGTGCAGACCAACAGATGGAGAGCACAGGTTCATGTCCGTCAGTAGCCTCAGGCCCTTATAGCTCAAATAAGCCACTTTCCACGGGGGAGCTGCGCTCCAGGGAACAACATTGATCCTGCCATCTCCTATGCCCTGCACGTTGAGAACATGCCCAATTTGTACAACTGCCTCCCAGCCAAACATCACACCTGTCATTGCAGCGGTGCTGTCACGTATCATTTCATAAAAACAGCACACCCTGGACACCCTTTTACACTGGCCCCTATTGCAGATCAACGCTCACAGCATGGTGTCCAACTTCCTGGAGGAGGCAGGAGGCACAGCCACCTCTAGTTGATGGCAAAAATACAAGATGCTGGGAGCATTACCATCTTGGAAAGTGAAAAACATCTTTGGGCTGTAACTGGAAGAGTGCTCCAAAAGGCCATCTGTGGATGTAAGGAGGATATGGCTCTGGTCATATTTCCATAATGAGACCATTTGCATCATGACAGTTTCAGATCCCTAAGTACCAAAACCCCAGATGCTCCAGCATCACACTCTGCTCACCCACCATTACATCTTGTGGAGGATACTCCACACAGTAGGGAACAAAACACAAGACTTGGCCCAGTTAACACACAAACTCGACACACTCTGGAAATCTGATAGTCTCACAGAAATATCTGGAATTTCCCTGCAGATATACTGAATATAGAGCAGCATGTCATCTGCATCAATGGATACTACAAGTACCTCATCGTCTAGTGAAACTCCCCATGCTTACCACCCCTGACAAAGTTGCCATGCTAGTGGCTACCTTGCCAGGGCAAAGAGCAGGGGGGGAAAGGGACAGCCCTGATGAGTCCCCCTGCCCAATCTAAAAGAGGGTGACATGTCTTTTCAAAATTGGACTTGGTAAGTCAGCTCGTTAGGAAAAATACATAATTGTTGTTGCAGCTGCCAAGCAATGCCCAGTTTTGACAGAGTGGTAAACAGGTATTCCCAATCAACAGTATGGAATGCCTTCACCTAGTCCAGCACTAAGTAGCCTATGTAGGGCCACCTCCCCTGGACAAGCTACAGCACCCTATTTTGCTCCGAATATTAAGCATCGTGGATCTATCAGGAATATAAACCTTTTGGAACCCATGCACTAGATGCAGCATGTGTGCAAGCAGGCAAGGTGCCAATACTGTACTAAGGTTTTAAAATCCATTGCTAGCATGGACAATGGATGATAGGACGTGAGTCCGGTTGGGTTACTGTTGGGTTCTACCAATGATCCCAACAAAGTCTTCCGCATGGATTGCAGTTGCCTCCAATCACTCAAGGTGGCCAGAGAGAGCTACAGTCACCTGGGGGCAAGTAAAAGCTCATAGACCTCATCGAGCTTGGACGGTCATGTGCTGTGTTGTTGTTATGCCACAGAGGAGGCATGTCAGGTGTTGCCCTGGCTGATCTCCCTTCGATTGCCTCTCAGCTTGCCATGTATAAAAGTATAAGCAACGCAGTTGCTCAATGAGATGGGTATGGTGTGTTTGAACATCTGTCAGTGTGGGCAATATCCCATGCTGCAACTAGACCGCAGTGTCCTGCTGACCTAGTGGTGCTTCTGTTTCTATCAAAACCCTGTGGATATCGTCCCTAGCTCCCACCAAACGCCTAAGCACCCGCCACTTAGTACCACTTTTAGTCCTTCCCACTCCAATAACCTAGAAGTGGCTGTGCCCTAATTGTCAGTGAAATATTTGGAGATAGATTGCCTCAGCAATTCACAAAAGGCATGGGGCAACAACAACGTAGGCTGTTACCATGTGTGGACTGGGTGTCGTTGTAGACTACACCCAATGTTTATATTTATAGGGTTATGTTCTGAGAATGTTCTTCACAGGTATTTAGCATCTATCACCCCAGGTTGTAGCGAGTGCTGCAAACAAACATTTCCATTCTGAATGTGCAGATTGTGTACTGCAGAGTAGTAGGAGTACTCCTGGGTCTCAGGATGTAGGATCCACCAACATGGTCGGAGGAACCAGTGTGCAGCCCCTTATGTAAGGCATGCTGCCAGCACTGGAGGGGGGGTGGGGAACGGTTAATCTGTGGCCCTTGGACACAATTGAAATTGCCATCCTCAAGCCAGGGATATGGGTCCACCTCGTGAGGATGATGGATAGGCACTGAAGGAAGTTTGGTTGGGCTACATTCAACACATAAAGACTGCCCAGTAATATTGGCAAACATCAAGGAGCCCCTCTACAAATACATATTGCCCTCAGGCTCCATAGCAATGTCTAATGGGCTAAATGGGACCCCGGTACAAAGACACACAAGGGCTCCCTTTGCCAAACAAGAGTAGAGAATGCAAAAAGAATGGCTATGCAAGCACTTTTGGAACTGAGTTTTCTGCTTCTGTGTCACATGGGTCTATTGTAACAGTTCAATGTTTTTTGGATGCGCATCCTGATATATCATCACAATGCGTGTCTCTTCTTTGTTATTCCCATACCTCTGACATTCAAAGTCGCAATGCATTGAGTACCCATGTATGTGTAGAGTACTGGGAAGTGTGGGGAGGGTTTTTTGGAGTAGTTTGCCCCTAGGTGGGCCACCAACACACATCCTCAGTGGAGTTTTTCCTTGAGGGGCTATGGGCCCTAATCAATGGCCTGCTACGCAATGGATCTGCATCAGGAAAGACAACATGAACCCTCGATACCTCCATCCCAGGGCAGTATCCAAGCGGAAGACTTAGCAATCAGTGACAACATCAACCTAGAAAGGGAAAACTATCAGTCATGCCCACACACAACTCAGCCAAGGCATGCAGGTTGCAGGCAATGTGTCATTTGATGCAAATATGTTTTTCATATGCCAGTGGTCACCTAGCGGACATTCCAACAGTCTGTAATGAACAATTTTTTTTATTCTACAGAGTATTATATAGCGTGAAATAGACCCAAATCGGGTATCAGAGCGCATTACATAGCACTAGTTGCATTACATGAGGACACATTCGTTTTTTTTTTTTTGTTAGGCCCGGGAGATTAAGTGATTTGCCCAGAATCACAGGATGTTCAGCATCATTGCCGAGACTCAAACCCAGTTCCCCAGATTCGAGGTCTACCACCCTAGCCTTTAGACCAACTCCTCTCCTCTCCCCCACAATCAGTGGCAGGCTGCGAGCAGCAGTTACCACAAATTACCTCCCCGACTTTCATCTGGCAACTGTTTTTGCATACTTACATCTACCCATCCTCTCCATGTGTAGCTTTCCACATTACCTCTTGGCCTGCCTATTCTCTCCTTGTGCTGGTCTGATCTGTCTCACATCCACCTCAAAGTACATGCTCATTTCTCAACCTATTCTTTATCCACAAGCTCTTCACAATCACCCCCTGGTGCTGCCATCCTTATAACCCTCTATCATCCAAGCTCTACCCTTGAACTCCTACTATTCCATCTTAGACTCTCACATTCTCATTCTGGTGATGCACCTCTTACATCCACACCTACATTTGCTGCAACTCTCTTCACCTCTATGTACACAACACTCTCCCATTCATGCTATACACAAAATTAACTGCACTCACACCCCCTCAGCAGATGATAACCGTAGCATGTCAAATGTACCCCTTTCATCCCCATATCTCCCCTTTAAAATAGCTTTAGGACACTCATTTTTGACAAGGTGCACCATTATATCCACCTCCAACATTCACAATTAAAACTTCACCACATCTCTCACCCTGAAACTTACAATGAATCTGACCTCATTCACAAGGCTCTAACCATTCACTCACTCTATTCTGCTTAAGGCCTACTAATAGTCATTTGACAAACTAGAGCACCCACATAATCAAGCACACCATCCATTTACTAGCCAACACCTTGCATCTCTACATCCAGCAATCTAACTTACACAACTGGTTTATCCCCTTGACATCCACCTATACACTTAGTTTCACCACAAAAGTAACCTTTGTCCCAGTGTGCCACTCTTACATCCACATCTCAGTTACACGATCCATACCTCTATTAAGTTCTGCATATTAACAACTATCTTTCTCAATGATTCTGCCCTATCACATCCATCTTTCTCTGTAGTGCCACAGATTTCAGCTCTCATCTCCTGCCAGCCTCTCACCCTTTCTAGCTGGTTTTATCTCTATCACATCTACCTATTCTTAGCATACCTCACCCAGGCTTTAAACCGTTTTTTGTGGTCCTACACTCTGATATCCAAACCCCAGCATTTCCAACAATTCCCATTGTAATAATGAGGATACTCTACATATCCTATACAAGCACTGCCTTTGACCTTAACTCCTTCCTTTCACTCTCATCTAAATTGTTACTTGTTCTGCCCTATTGTGTGTGAGTCTCCCCTCCATTTTCAAAATGACAACACAACACAACTCACTCTCACCTCTACCCCTGCTAGCTCAGCCCCTCCAACAGTAAGCTCCAAAAACACGTGCAGCTATGGTTCACATTTTAACACCCACCTCCTCCCTTGATGGTCAATTTAGTGCATGGGTGTAACACAGGCTCCTGTAGCACATGCACAGCAGATGGGCCCACAACAATTCTCCGGACTCACAGTCCACTCGGCTGACCACATGTAGCACAGGGCAATGCACTAGCCTTAACAACCCTGCAAGTTCATCTCTGTGTGATCTGAGCCAGCATCAAACATTTATGAAAACTCCACCATTGTTTTCAATTCACAAATGGCTACATAGACACCTATCATATGCTCAACTCCAAATGATGTGTGGGTAAAATAGTATAGTCATAGCTTGTACAAACAAAATAATTGTCAGTGGAAAAGTGTAAACACTCTCAAGCTCAAATCTCATCCATTGTTGCCACTTCTCCGTCTGTGGTCATCCCTGGTGAGCAATGCCCATAGTGTCACAATGGCATAATGGCTGTCAGACTTAAGTTGTGTGGTGTCCAATATGATTACCCCATGTTTATTCAAGCAGGGGCAGGTGCCATCACATCCATGGCACCCTCAAGTGATGTGGCTATATGCTGTAATGATGCAGATGCATTGTGTACGCTGAGTGAGTGGTGACAGCAAGGCAAGTCTAGCAGGATAAGAAACTCAAATTGAACATTTTCATTCCAGTTTGTCAACTGAAAGGCTGTTTGTGCCAAACATATTGTCTCTCAGCCCATTCCTAAGGGACCCAGGTGAGGAGTGTTTTGTGTTTATTGTGCATCACCCTACTGTACCATGGCTGAAAAACCCGAGGGAGGGTGCTGACCACTTGTAGCTCGTAACACTGACAGTCCACTAAAGGCAATGTTGTGTTTATGGTACCTGTAGTCATAAGCATTTGTGAGGCCCTGGGCAGCTGTCCACGGGCAGCGTCATCCTGGACTGGCACACAGCATCCTATCTGAACTAAATATACTCTACACCACTCCTGTTACCAATGACTGAGTTTCAGTCTGCTTGCATGAACTGAGCCAAGAAGGAGACTGTTGCGGTGCACTATCATGCTGAAAAGGTATACCTTCAGGTGTGTCATGTATGGGGTCTAGAAGGGGCATTGGAGGACCAAGCCCAAACAAATGTTGTTCACTCATAATATACTAACAGGACTTGACATAGCCTAGTATTCCCAACAGGTCATAAAAAGATACCCTTTGAAATGAATAGAGTTTGACTAAATGTCTGAAACATAAATGACACAGTTAGACCATACAGCACCCACCAGTGTCCCAGAACAATTAGATGAGATATCTTGGACACAACAAGCATAATCCACTCCTGTCAGTATTGTGAGAACTCCAAATCCCTATTGAGCAAAGTCACATGTGTGTCAAATAACTGATATGACTATCACAGCCGTTGGCAAATACAAACTGTCAGCCATCTTAGGTACAATGGTAGGCGTATTATATCCAATCTCAAATCATCATATAGCTGAGATAAAAACCTATAGAATGTGTGCCTATTTGTGAAATGCACTAGCAAGTTGCTGAATTGGGTGGAAAAGGTAGCCACATACTCATGATACACACCCCTGTGACTCCACACAACCAAACCCTTGTCAAAATAAAATACACAATAGGTTTTATCTAAGAAACAACATAAAGCATGTCACAATTTAAAAAATGAGTAGAATAAACCCCAAAAACACAACCCAAAAGTACTACACATTGTGTCTTGTTCACAGTTAACTTGTCACACATCCTCTCTGGTCATGTAGACACACTCAACTTCACTTATATCACAAATATTCATTGGAATTCTTGGACAACAAATTGCCCCTCACATCACCCATGGATAGGCCATACATACCCTGCTGCCTACCATACTCTGCTCTGGGCCTTAATATCCCTGGAAGTATGAGCAAATGCAGGGCCATGTGTGCACCATAGTAGAATCCAAAAGAACATCACAGAAGCATAGTGTGGCCTATGTTTAGTTCACAGATTAGGGAAATGCCTAGACTCTCTCACTCTAACTGTGTCTTAATGCCAGAATGATATGTACATTACAATGCTAGGTGCTGTACAACTCGACAATCACAGCATGTCATCACTAATATTCTGCTTCTGTGACAAGCATTCATGTACCATACTCTGGATCCACATGCAACTAACACATACAACAATTGTGTCTCTGAAAGGACATAATAACATTGTAACATACCGATACATGTCCTAGACACACACACCATCCACATGATGTACCCCAGAAATATCAGGATTTAATGACTAACATTTAATTTTAAATGCACTGGAGGATACAGACCGCAGTCACCTTACCTAACAGGAATATCTGAAGAAAGGGGAGCCCTGGAAGACTACAGGGTCAGGACAATGTCAGAACAATACCTACCTCACAATCACCGTAGGCGCAGGACATGTGAAATATGCGTCGACTGCCTTGAAAAGGAATTGTCCTACAGTGGAAGCTACCTGTGGTAATGTTGTCCTTGAAACTAGTTAACCAGATTGGTTAAAGTCACAGACATTGCCCCACCACTATCAAGTCACATACATCAATTGTACTATCACTCTGTGTACACATGTGTATCCAAAGTCACTACCATGTAGACAGAGTCCATATGTATCCAGGTGTATTGATGAGACAGTTGTCTTTCAGCCCATTACATACATATGCAGCATGCTTCTCAAAAAATTTTGTACTTTGCCACAATTGCACTATGTTGACATCTGTAAGCAGAAACTATGAGGAAGTCTAATTTCAAAAGCAAAGGTTTGTGACTTCAGGACACACTCCTAGACAAAACTAATGTAGACATTGACACCCAGCCAAAGTAGGCACATAAATCTAAACTACATCATAACATAGTGTTCAGACTCCATGGACCACATGCAATCCATGTCATACTAACCTCTTTGTATACTTATGCTTAGTGACAGTTAACAACAATTACATTTTTGTGACACAAGAATACCAAAAGAAAATTAAAACATGCTTTATTCAGCACACATGATGCTGTCAAAGAAAAAAGGCCAATGGCTAGTTCAAATGTCTTTAACATGTGAACCACAAAGTTCTTGCCCATCATCTCTTGCCTGCTCTTGTGCCACAAAGGGACAGCGCCTCCTGGGATCAGCATCTTAATGGCAGGCAGGCACCTAAGGGACAAGATGTATTTTTTTGGGCGGACTGGGTGGGGAAAGAGGAGGGTATGGCAGGGGCTACAGTGTCTTTTTCTTCTTTTTGGGAGGGGGTTGGTTGGTTTGGGTAGGGATGAAGTCAAGGGCAATGAAATGGAGTTTCTGGGCAGAGTAGTTACGAGGAGAGGCAAGGGTAGGGGCTGTGAAGGCAGAGGGTTGTAAGGTCTGCGGCATGTCTGTGGATGCTGGTGTGGTGTTTGTTGTGTCTGAGTGTGATGGTGCGCTGTCTGCCTGTTTTGCTGTTAGTGTGACTTGGTGCAGTGAGTGTTGTGTCTGTTGGCATGTTTTTAGTAGTGTGTGACGTCTGTCTTGTCAGTGTGTGTGTGTTTGCCCTTATGTTTGTGTGTTTGTATGCTGAGTGTGGATGTTGGGTTGGCTGCATGTTTATGTTTGGTGTGTGCTTTGGTCAGGGAGGGCAAACAGGACTGTGGATGGGGAAGAGGCAGGAGGGGATGGGACAGCTGAATTTGGGGGACAATGCTGCCACCAGTGTGGAGGCTAGAGCCTGATTGGATCTCTGTAGGGCAGACACGTCCCAGTGAATGCCCTACAGGAAAGATATCATCTGGGTAAGGTGATTGGTATTGATATGCATGACATTCACCACTGCTGTCTGCCCCACACAGAGTTGCCTCAGGAGATCAATGGCCTCCACACTCAGGGCAACAGGGGAGATAGAGGCAGGGCGTGAGGTGCCTGGCACAAAGGAGCAGCCTCCCCTTCTAGGGGAGTAGCCATGGGCATGGGGCTGGGGAGCAGCTGGGAGGGTGGAGATGGTAGGGGTGGTGGTGTACACTGATGAAGTGGATACAGTTCCAGGGTCATACACCACCACATGGGAGTCCTCACTGGAGCTGGAGCTTGGATTTGAGCTCACTAATGTTATGCTGCCCGTGCCCTCAGTGAAGCTCCCCTCACCCTCCGTGCCACTGGTTCTCTCTTGCTCGGTATCAGTGCAGGAACCGCTCTGGCTAGCTGCTCCCCAATATCTGTGGTGCTGTCTCCTTTGCCTGCCGGTTCACGGTTCTGATGCTGTAAACAAGAACTAAAATTAATCATGTGAGTTGTCCAAATGGACTTGCTACATAGTTTTTATCACAGCTCTTCCTAGATTACACAACTACATCAAATGAACTTGTGGGTAAAATACTTGCTTCTGTTCCATAAATACCACATGTTTGAATGCAAGTAAACCTGTGTGCCCTAACACATGATAATCTCAGCGACAATGTGTGCTGCAAATTTAACTTCCTCATTCACAATGTCTTCAATATAAGTATGTTCCAGCTGATGTATAGTCTCTCACTACTGACTGCCTTGTGTCATAACATACCTGTCTCATCTAATGCAAGGGAGTTTAGACCTCATAATGGGAACATGAGTCACACAATTGATTTTAGACATGGTATCCATTCTGTTGTCCCTATTAATCAACTTGTAAATCAACAGGTCTAGTGTTACAGTTTACATATATTGCTTGTTATACAGCAAGCAGGTGTAGTCATTGAATGGGCCATATCACAAAGGTCATATTTAGTTTGTTCATGTGTCCAGTAGCAGAAGTATTTGTTTGTCAAGTCACATGGCTTCCTCTTACTGTGGACACAATAAGGTTGTAGGCAGAGCTAGGGTGAAAGGTGTTTGGCACAGTCTTGTGTCATTTATTCACTGTGTTAGAAAGATGAATCAGATTTTCATCCACATTGGAAACATTTCACCAGTTTGCCATGTAAACACTGCTCAGAACACTGTAAAGTCCAAGGACTACATTTTCCTTTTGCTTCATGTCGATCCCTATGCCACTGGGCCATCTGGATGCATTGGCTGTACAAACTATTAGTCCCAAACATCTTACTTGAAAATGTGTATTCAACACTTCTTACCATTGTGTCAACAAAGCAGGAGTCCACTTTTGTAAAGCCGAGGTCAGAATGTCGATCACTTATTTCTTCCATCGTGCACACAATGTACAGCTTAAACGCTATTGCTTTTCTTCTCCGTTTTTTTAAAGCACTTCAGAATGATGCTCATGTGACATCTCTGCACCTAACAGTAAGGCAACTAAAACAATAGTTTACAAAGCATCATGTATAACCAGTTAAGAGCATTTACACACATGAGAACCATTGTGAATATATTTGTGACATCATCCCTTTCAATTAAAACCCTGTTTACACTACAGACCTACTTTGTTAGCCACTGAATGGCATATGTTGTCTCTATTTCAGAGTCAGAAACATGGACGTAGTTTAGGAATAGAGAGGATAGAATCTTACACTCAACCAAGTGAAAGGCTAGTTTGACAGGTGACAGGAATAACCAGACCTGTAATTTGACCATCGGATACTTTGGAGTACACTGGGCACAAGTGCTGAGACCTAACACTGGCAAACTGACCAATCACTACTCACTAAGCCTTTAACATAGACATTACCTGGATGTATAGCATGGGTTATCACAGTTGAGTGATCCAACATCAACATAGTTTACAGAGTTGGTGTGGCCACACAGAGAACAGTCTAGACATTTGCCAATGTGCTGACACATGTTGAGCACTTACAAGAGTTCTGAAGGTTATCTACATACAGATGTTGTTCTCATGCATTCAGATTACAACAGTATGGCCCTACTCTCAATACCCTGACCATGTTATCCTCACATGTCCCAGATGAAAGGGCATAACCATGCATCTACTAATTCTGGTGCATATGCATCTTTTAACACTGAACAGTGACTTTGAGCATCACACAACCTAAGAAAGGGGTAGCAGGCTTAAATACCGGCACGTGCATGGGTTATTGAGTAGTGAAACAAGTCACTTATTCACCCCATCCTTGCTGCTGTCTGCCTCTCAACTGCCCACCCAGGTCAGGGAAGACCACCGCAAGGATGCACAGCAATAAGGGGGCCAGGGTGTGGCATGTGCCCCTCGAGCCTAGAGATGACAGGCCCAACTGGACTCTCACGATCTTCCTGGTCCAGTCTCTCAAGTCCTGCCACCGTTTCCTGCAGTGGGCACTGTGCCGACATGTGACCCCCATGGAGCGCACCTTCTGGGCGATGGTCCTCCACAGGTATAACTTCTGATGGGAGTTGACCTGTAAGGATGCCATGGTGACCGGCCATCAGTTCACATGCAACATGTAGATTTACAAATACTGGTACACAGAGATCATGTACAGCTTGCCCACACTGTCTGAAAGTTAGCAAATTGATATTCTTTGCACTTCACCAGTGTTCAATGATGACTCTTTCCCATAAGAACAGTGGTATGATGTTAACACCAGTACATCCACAATTACAGTAGTATACTGGCCCAGCACAGTTAGATGCACACTTTGCTCATTTAAAAACAGGTTCAAATTGTTGTCTCAAAGATTCATAATGCCAGAAGTGCATGGTTATTACACATGTAAACTAGCAATACTGTCTGATCATCACTTGCCTGGTCCTCTGGTGTGCCATAGAGCTGCCTGTACAGTGGCAGAGTGTGTCCAGCAGCATCTTGTTCTCCTCAGCTGTGAAGGCTGGGGCCATGCACCTTGTAAAGCAAAACATTGTAGCTCCCAGAGGAAGTGGACAGCAGAGAGAGATGGGGAGGTCCTGGAAAAATGCAGTCAGTGCAGGAAAGTGAACTATCTATGGAACCGCAAGACTCATATCTAGACCACATAGGCGTTCTGGAGTCCAGACGGCCAAAACAATTGGTCCGCGTCAGTAGCATTTTTCAAGCCCGTTCAAGGCATTCCCTTCCTTACTGACACGATGCCTACTGCGCAGAACAAAAAATATCAGCGGTCTGCGAGTAGCAATACATGACTAATGGAAGTCTACCGTGTCAGTTTACAAGCGATGCAGACACAATCCGAGATCCGCGACTCTTACCAGTGTCTATAGCTGTATCTGATTCGGTTATGATGCGCCTACCGCGACCTTTGAAAAATCGGTCTGCGGTGCAAACACTTGTGTAAATGTTGTGAATTTATGATATTTCATACCAGGATGCAGCATTTTTCTGGTGAAAGGGACATCTAACTGAAACACTCACACTCCCATGATGACCTAACCTTGAGGGGCACATGACACACTGATTGGGAGGCTAACCCCAACAGGAAATAAAACAACTACATTTTGCCTCTTAGGGTTGATCACAGTCAATATGCGTATTTGGTGCAATCTAAGTACAGTTTACACCTAGTTATTGCAATACAGGACAGTGTGACCCAGAGTGCAATCTGTGTGATGTGAGACTGGAAAGGTGGTGTGTGTTTCAAGTCTCGGATACCACATTTCCAAAGGAATGAATACACTGTGACATTAAGTAGCCACATACGCTTAGCTCTGATATGTGAGTTTCTAGTGCATCTTGGTGTGCTACACTTAAGTGTTCAACTGCATTTTCTGACACTTCTATATTGTAAATGGTTTGTGTATGTGATTGTTTGTGGAGTGCAGACATGACAACATGACAGTGTCCACCCTGTGACATTAGTGTGCAGAAATTGCATTGTGATATGCTTGATGTATGTGGTGTCCCAGTTGTTATGCATTACATGATCCTGTTGTGTGTGCAGATGAACTATATCATTGATCTCCCAAACATAAGCCTAGGCTTCTTGGCTTGTGAGTTTTGGAAAATGTCCTGCTTGATTTACATGAATAATAACTTACACTAGTGAAGATTACACTACTATACTCTAATTGCTGTGTTGCCAAACCTTTCTAACCTGTATAGCAATGACCTGTATGCTGTGATATGTATCTAATGTTAACATTGATCATTGAAATGTGTTTTTCTCTGACATGGAGTGTTATGTGTGTTGCTCTTTGCTGTTGGTCTAAGTGCATGTTGCTTGGTACATTTAGAACTAACACCAACTGTGTATACACTCTACACATAGGTATTGCGGAGAACCCGTAAGACAGCCTCCTGTGTACAGGCTCTTTCCAGACCTACAAACATTGGAAGAGCAAGACAATATAAAGAAATGCCATCTCACAAGGGCAACAATTGATGAGTTGTGCCAGCAGTTGTCACCTTATTTGCCGCCTCATTGCATCTATCCAACAGCACTAACCCCCAAGGTGAACGTGATGGAAGCACTGCATTTCTTTGCCACGGGAACATTCCAAATCACAGTGGCTACATCGGGTGGAATGTCCCAGCCCATGTTCAGTTATGTTCTTTGTGATGTGTTGCAGGCATTGACCCGATACATGGACCACTATATCAAGTTTCTGAAACCTGGAGAATTGGCCGACCTCAAGAGTGATTTCTATGCATTAGGACAGCTACCCCAAGTAATTGGATCTATTAATGGCACTCATGTTGCTTTGGTAACACAACAGGCCAATGAACACGTGTAACGCAACAGGAAACATTTCCACTCCATTAATGTTCAGGTGGTATGTTTGCCTGACATGTGCCTTTGAATTTGAATTTAAATTTATAATTGTTAGGCACATGTATCATCCCGAGTGGATCTCTCGGCACCGGAGCAATCCAGAACGGAATATATTTTCATAGAAGATCAAAGATCAAACAGGCAGAATTACAAGAATTACAAGAGCTACACATTTCACATGTCTGTGCCCAAATTCCTGGGTCTGCACATGACACTTTTATTCTGCGTAACAGCATCATCCCACATTTGATGAGTCAACTGCAACCTGACCGGGCCTAGCTTGTTGGTACGTGATGTATATGAATTTTGTAGTCTATGTTGGTTGTATGTCAGATAGTGATATGTTGTTTGACAACTAAACTCTTTTCTGTGTTCAATGTAGGAGACTCTGGATACCCCATGGTTACTGATACCACTGCGGCACCTAGTTACCCCATCAGAAGTACACTTTAATGAGGCCCATGGCTGGACCAGGCGGATAGTGGAGCAGACTTTTGCCTCCTGAAGTCAAGATTCCGCTGTCTGGAAAAATGGGAGGAGCCCTCCAATATGCCATAGGAAAGGTGTGCCAGAAAATCGCAGCTTGCTGCATGCTACACAATTTTTTTACATGATTGTAATTCATAGGAGGTGACTAACCACCATTGCTTGTTGTTGTATAGTTGGTGAACAATGTGTATGTGTGTTTGAGAGTGTAGGATAAGTGTCCAGTAGTATTTTTGGAGAAAGGTTATTTGAATGTTAAACTTTACAGTGACAGTGTTTCAGTGAAGTCTAGCTAGTGTTAACAATGACTTTGTTGTGGTTGATATATCATACTTCTCTGACTTGTGATACATTATGTTTGCTAAACTCTGTTCTTTATGCTTTTTGCCAGGGCACCATGTCATCTACAGAGTGGACTTGCAGAGTTGTGACGTCTCCAGACATGTGATGCTGTGACAGACACTGACATGTAATTTTTGCTGACCTCCCTGTCACTCACTTCCTTCAGACACAATAGTCAGTTGTTTTTGTTCTTAGTGCATTTCATTACTGCGTGGCATAAATATAGTTTGTGTTCAGGCACCTGGTTGTATCTGGCTAATCAAAATGTATTCCACATTGAGGTATGCCTTGTCTGATATCACACATCCAAACAAGTTCTAATCAAAGTTTGACCATGATGAACTTGTTGGCTAACACTGATTGTTGATTGGGCTGGCAAATAGTGATAGTTGTGTAGACAATTGACTTCCTGCGCATGTGTACCTGTACTACAGTCTATCTGATACTCTGGTTGTGTATATCTATCATGCTGTGCAAAAGTTCATTTACTTACTGTCACTTAGTTTACTACTTGCAAGTACTTGATTACCTATGTTGGTGACACTTTCATCATTTTGATGAGAAGGTGTTGACAATATTTTCATTTTAACCTCAAAGTCACAACATGAGCTAGTATTACTGTGTAAAGTGGTTTATTTATAAACAAAATAGTGCATAGTTGAACCCACAGAATGGTGGTGTGCTCATAAACAAAATTATCAGATTTGAGTTGAGAGTGTCTGCCAGTTATTCAAGGCTAAAGTCCAACTTTGACCCTGCATCAGATTTGGAATAGTTATTTGGGACAGTCACAAAGTCGGCACACAATGAATGATATCAAGGGCACCTTCTTCACTTCCTAGGGCTGGTGCTTTATCTTCTGACTCTCACTGATTTTTCCTCGGATGCCCCTTCCTACGTTTGGGTGGGGGACCCATAGCTGCAGGCTCTTGGGTTACTGGGGATTATCTGCCTGGCTCAAACTCCCTCCCTGTGGCTTGTGCAAATGTTGTCACCACAGATGTGATAGGCACACAGGGAGGGGTAGTTAGGTGATGAGCTATCTGGCGGAGGCTGGTACCGATATCCCACAGCACCCCAGTGACATTGTCCATTTGTTAATTGAACCATCCCATTCTTTGTTTTTTGGAGGTCTGTAGCTGTTCAATATTTCTGAAAATGTGAATAACCTGGCCCATTTCTCCCTGGTGCCTCTCATAAACATTGAGTACCCAGGAGAGGTTTGGGTGGTCATCGGCAGCACCAGCTGCTCAATCGCATGGATCCACACAACCCCTCCCTCTACCCCTACTTCCATGGGTAGCACAGTTTGTGGTGGCACAGTCAGCCCTGAGCCTCCTTCTTTATTGACTGTGGTGTTGTTGTCGGTCAACTCCAGAGGGCTTTGTGTTGCTGTGCTTTTGTCGTTAGCCGTGGCTGCTGTGTCTAGCTGGGAAGGGGTCAGCTGGGTGTTGGTAGCTGAGGCAGGAGTTATCGCTGTGGATCCTTGTATAGCTGCTGGTGCTGTCTGCTGACCCAAACCTGATGATCCTGGTTGCTCTCCTGAGTTAGAGTCCTCAGCGCTGGTGAGTTCGCTCTCGGCTGGAGTCAGGCTTGGTTGTCATCAGTGGGCATGACAGTGTTCCCTGCTCATCCTGTGGATACAGAAATAACAGTCAATTATGTGAATGTCCAATGCACCTCAAATGGTACCCATTAAGTGAAAGTAAGGATAACAAAAATCTATTTAGGATGATTGATTAGCCTCCTTTATCCATGATGGTCGCCTATTTTTGGGATGAACAATGCAACTTTGAGAAGATGTGGATTGGTGATCAGCTCCACCTATGTGCAGAAATGGTGATGTTCTGTTTAGTTCTCATGACATGTCCACTGACATTAGCTTGTGCCTGACAACCTGTAGATGACACTGTTGGATTAGTGTGCTCCACATCTGTAGAATGTCAATGACGTATGTACTCTTTAGCTCCTAATGTTTGAGTTGTCTGGCTGTGTACTGGACTTAGTCCATGTATCAGCAGTCACATAGGTGTGACTACCTACACACTCACAGTCTGTTTCTTTCCCAGTAATTTTGTAATCATGCTATGAGTGATGTGATTATCGTTCTCAGCTCATGATTCTCAATTGAATCCTCCTGAGGAGGAAACCGTGTGACTGCTTAGCTCTGTGCATACACAGCTCATGGATTTTGAATTTAACTCCATAGTTAGATGAGATCATTTTTTTTTTGTGCTACTTTATAGCTAACTATTTTTGTAAGCTGGGCTTCAAGTGCTGTTGGGCTATTTGGGAAACATAACAAACTCCTCCTATCACCCAGCCCAATCAGCCCCCCCTGGAACTCTGCTTTCCTGACAGTGAGTGGAAATGTACCAACAAGATGGCTGACGTTTGTGCCTGGTACCTGACCTTAACCCAACTCCCATCAAGGTTTTGTGCTCTAAACACCAGGCACCAGTGTCAGCCATCTTGAAAGTACACTTCACCTCATTGTCTGGACACCACTCTTTATGGTGGCCTGGTTGGGATGGTTGGAGGAGGAGTGTTTGCTATGAATACAACTCCCATCAGGCTCTGTCCTACACACACCTACCCACCGAGCCCAATCAGGAACTATGCTTTCCTCACAGTGATTCGAAATGTACTGGCGTGATGGCTGACACTGGTGACTGGTGTTTGACTTGATCACAACTACCAACAGGGCCTTGTGCTCAAAACACCAGACATCAATGTCAGCAATCTTGCTAGTACACTTTCTCTCACTGTCAGGGAGCCGTAGGCCCAGATGAGCTGGTTGCACTGGGTGGCAGGAGGAGTGGTTGCTATTACTACATCTCCCATCAGGCCCTGTCCTACACACACTCTACCCACCCAACCCAACCAGCCTACTTGAAACTCTGCTTTACTGATAGTGAGTGGAAATGTACTGGCAAGATGGCTGTTACTGGTGACTAGTGTTTGGAGAACAAGTCCTTGGGAGGTTGGGAGAAGTGTATACATGTCAATAGTTTTGAGCCTTTTCATCTTCATTGTAGGTATGTGGGTTATCTGTATATGATTTTTAACTATTAGTTTGTTTGAATAAAAAAAAGTTCAGTTAGCTAATTGGGACCATTTCAGAGATGTCTACAGAAGTGTCATTGCTAACTTGAGTGAAATGTGGAATACCTACTTACCAGATTCTTTTCCTTCTGGTATTCCAAACAAGCTCTCCGGCGGAATGATGGCAGGCACCTTCTCCGTTAAAGAAGGAAGTAAAGTGCACTGGTGGTGCAGGAGGGCCACCACCTGTCCGTTGTGCAGACTCATGTTCTTTGCCGCACAATATTTTGACCCTGCTTCTCATGTCGTACCACCTCCTCTTGATATCATCCATTGTGCGCAGGACAGGTGCTACAGTGTTTACCTCATTGATTATCCTGTACCACATCCTATTTTTCTGGCTGATGGGGTCTGTTGAACTAGGGTCCCAAATAAATGTGGCTCTACCCTTAGGATCTCAACAATAAGCACTATCAACTCCTGATCTTTAGAATGTGGCTGCTTCTTCTGGGACATGGTGAGGGTGAATGTGAATTAGAGGGTGCCAGTAGTGGTGTGAATGCTGTGTGTGAGTGTGTGCAGGGCAGACAGCAGTGACTGGCAAAAAGATCTCCGTAGATCTTGCAGCAGTATTATGTGAGCAAAGTATCATGGTCATTTTTTGGTCTTTATATAGGTGGATTGGTGGGTGTGTCTACTATTTAAATGTTTTCTTTTTTTGTCTATGCTTGTTGTTGTTAGGCCTGAGCTTTTTAGTTTTGCACTTGCCATGTGGCACACAACCCGTCATGGTTCAGCAAACCGCATTGGATGCATCCTAATCTGCTAGGCGGGACAACGGATGCATGTTTGTAACTGGAATCCCTATGGGACAGCCATTCCTACCGATGGGTGGGTTCAAACTTGTTTCCAACTGACGCGGTCAGATCAGAATGGTCTCCGACCAACCTGGTCGGAGTTTTCCCTACTATACATCATAATATGGTGGTTGGCTACATCGCGGTCTAACCGGGCGAATGAATCTGCAACCGCATCGGTTGGATGGTCTTTTCGACCGACATCATAATAAGCCCCTAGGTGTCCAATTTCTAACTCTACAGAAGAGAGTATTCCACATGTTTTGTTTGTGTGCCCAGGCTGTGCCTCTCCTCGACGAACCTGGCTAGCCCCTTTATGTAGGTTGCTAAGAGTATGTAGCCACTCGTTTGTCCTCTGTATTTATAGGGCGGATTGGCGCCCAGTAATAGCCATTTCCATCTCCAAATTCCTGGGTGCCATGTGAGTGCACCGCAGCAAGGCCCTTTGTGTCTCTACTGTCTGACTCTGTCTAGGCTTTCCACTAGTCACCTCACTGAATCACTTTTCAATTGCCTGGTAGGAAGGTGCCCTCCCTCATTTTTGGTAGCTGTGTTCGCTGCCACATTGCCTAGACAGTTAACGAACGTATTTACGTATGCCTGTGCACTTTTTCTCATGTAATTTTGTTTTTATATTGTACTCAGTTTTTTTAGCTTTTAAATTGTCTTGTTGGGAAAATCTTTTTATTTTTTATTTTTTTTTACTGCTTGTACTTTTATGGCCCTGGCAGCCGAAATTAAGCGATTTGAACTGAACTGCATGCCTTGTCCTTTTTCCTTATCTTGAAAGCATGCTCCAGAACGTTCTCTTACTCGTGCCACACTCACACAGTCTCTCCATCTCCCACTGATCCATTGAGTGCTACTCTGCTGTGTGCTAGGGACAGGAAGGCAGCCTGGAATGATTAAAGGGAGTCACTTGCTGGATGGCTGCATATTTTCTCAAATTAAATTTTGACAAAACTGAAGTTATTTGCTTTGATTCATATGGCCCACCTCCTCTTAGTCTTTGGTGGCCTGAGGGAATTAATCTGCCTTCGACCCCTGCTTTCACAGTAATAAACCTGGTAATAGTATTTGATTTGATCCTCTCTTTCCCCACCCTAATTAAACAAGTGTCATCTATCTGCTTCACCAAACTCAAATCTCAAAAGAAGTGTTGGCATTTAATCCTTGAGGATACATATAAGACAGAGGGCCGTTCTCTGGTTACCTCCCAGTTGGACTATGTAAGTAGTTTTTATCTAGGCCTTCCTGACTACTAATTCAAGACTTCAAATGATCCAAAATGCAGCAGCTAGACTGATCCAAAGAGTTCAATACCAGCAGCCTATGTCACCTCAATTGAATTGCGATTCTCCTATTACCATGACTAGAGAATCTGGATTTCTTTAAAGACACGGAGGCTAACATTATGCATATTTCTTTTAATGCAGTCTCCAAGCCGCATACATCATAAAGCAAAAGTTCCAGAACGTTAACAATAATAAAAGGCATGAGCCCATAGCAATCTGCCTCTTTTAAATGAAGTGTAGAGCAGGATAAGTTCCAGGAAAGGAGGAGACAACTTCGATAATCATCAGTGAAAGTAGTGGATCAGTAGCGATGAACATCCGAGTGTCATTAACTTGAAGATTAAGAAAGATTATCTGTAAAAAAGAGAGAGATGCAAGTAATTCTGGAATAAAGAAGGATGAAGTGAGGAAGTAAACAATTTGGTTAGGCATAGGTAAAACAAAGGACAGTCATCAATAGAATTCACAATACATTTGATTGTAAAATATCAGAAATGTATGAACTTAAAATATATATTTAATGTTAAAGAATCAAAGGGAAGCGGAGGGGGGGATAATGTTAGCATCCGTGTCTTTAATGAAGACCAGATTCTCTAGTCATGGTAATAGGAGAATCGCAATTTCATTACAAGACCGGAGGCTACCATTATGCATGTTGGTAGCTTTGTAAGACTACGTCAGACATATGAGAAATTGGTTTGCAATAATGGTGAGCGAAGGTACTAGCATTGGACCAGTCGGCGGCTTTGAGAATATCGTCCAACTTACCTCCGGACCAGAAGGACTTACTGGCCATGGCACCTCGGATGGAATGGGGTTTGAATAAATTTAGATCTATACCTGCTAAGCTCATAGCAATTTTAACCCATCTAGCGATAGAAGCAGAGGAGATAGCTTTGTGGGGTTTAATGAAGGAGATAAGAAGCTGATTTACGTCAGGGGGGCGAAGAGGGTTAATTCTGCGGTCGTACTCTTTCAAACAATCTACGACACAAAGTTTTGGGCACGAGTCAAAGCGCGGATAAAAAATAGAGTCAGACATCGTCTTGGTTCTTCTAAATATATCAAAATTGACTCCAAACATGTTGTAGGATCTATTGGAGATTTCAAGAGCTTTAACATCCAAGACCCTACGGCAGGAAACTAGGCAAAGTAGGGTTGCGAGTTTAATAGAAAGATTCTTATTATTCAAGAGTGTATTATCAGGCCAGTTGGAGAAGAGATTGAGGATCAAATTCACATCCCATAGAGATTGATATCTAGGTTTAGGAGGTCTCCTAAGTTCAATACTTTTGAGAACTCTACAAATGATGGTATTTTTACCAACGGTTTTACCATTAACGAGAGCGTGTCCAGCGGAGATAGCAGATCTATAACAATTGATAGATCTATAACTAAGCCCCCTTTCGAATTGTTCCACAAGGAAGTTAACTATGTCAACAATAGGTGCTTCCACGGAATCCAGGTTCCTCTCCAGGCACCAACGAACCCATAATTTCCAGATGTTATTATACCGGTAGTGAGTACCGGGGGCCCAGGATTCTCCGAGGAGAGTAGAAGCTGTTGACGAAAGTCCTGTGAGATGGTTGGATCGCCTGACACTCTCCAGGCAAGAAGGTTCAGATTCCCGGAATGAACCAGGGGATGAATTCGACCGTCTACGTCTGTAAGGTGGTCCCCGAGGGAAGGAATTAGGAAGGGAAGGTCATAGGCAAGCTCCATAGTTGTGAGGAAATATGAATTTTGTGATCAGTTATGTCCCCTATCGTAGACCCCAACGGCTCCATGTGCATGCTATAAGTACATGTATGTTCCCTCCAGTTCCAGTTTTGAAGACGCAAATACATGTGCGTCCACCGTCACCATGTCCTCTTTCAGATCCGCCATGAATGGGTCAGATATTCCATTCCTAAGTATGAAAGGCCACCGACTTTATGTGGTTCACTTTCCACATTTTACAGATTCAGGCGAGTAGGCCCTGAATTCTGTCATCAAGCCTTTTCCTGCCTTCTGTCTCTGAAAGCTCCAGTCTGAGCCTGCATCTGTATCCATGAACTTTGTCCTACTCCCTGCGCGGCTAACGGTGCCTGATCCAGCCTGTTGCCTGCCAAAAACTGTATTTCACCTTCAAGATTATCTGCTCCGCTCCTCATCCGATGCATTCCTGTCTAGTAGTTTAGGTAAACATTCCTCCAGCTACCGTGCAAAGGGCCAGGCCTCGCTGTCCACATGCAAGTAATTCATAGCCCCCGTTACTATGGAATATTCCTACCCCCTCGCATCTCATGTAGACACTTAGACGCTTGTACACGCACTAACAGTCAGTATAGAATAGATTCTATCCTAGAAACCTTTCCTTTTGGATAACACAGTTCTTTAAACATAGGATATTAGATATGATTTGGGATTAGGTTGACATGACCCCCAGACTTCTGTCTCCACATGTAGAGCTAAATGTCAAGTCCCCTTCACCCTCTAGTTGCACGTCAATCACACGTCATGCGGCTGCGCGCGCATCTCTGCCAAATATTTCTGCTGACATTGCAGGATTCTTTTATGGATCCACCCACTTGTGACATCATGTATAATGACGTTTATTAAATTACGCCCATATGTCCGCCTTTATTAGTTACGTATGCACATTTTATCTGTATTATCAGCTGTTACGCCTCTTGCATCTGTTTCACTGTAATGCCTTTCCTATAAAACTAATTATCTGTCAATAATGTATGCCCTTCCTTCCTGAACTTTCGTGGTGATGGAATAGAAGCCTGCAATTCGAATTGCATTCCTTTGTATAGGAATAAAGCCTTTTAGAACCTCTAATACCACGGATTCTGCCTCTTATATTTACTGAGTTATTCTTACTAGACTTTACCGCATAAAAAATAGTACCGGTAATGAAATATTTACCACATAAATTGGCGCCCGAATAGGGACACTTTCTCATCTCACGCGCCGGAGGTGCGTTGCAGGCCCGGTCTCCTGCCACAGCTGAACGGACAAAAACGCGTACCTGCAGGATTTCCTGTATCTCCCTCCGGCCAAGCGGGGGCGACTGAGGCTGCGATCAACACCCAGACGAGGCGGTGAGAAGTGCGAAGTATCCCGACCAGAGCCTAGCTGAGAGAGCAAGATCCGAGGTATACAGAGGCCCACCAGGTTCCGAAGTTCCGAGTCCAGTCGAGTCGAGTCCAGTCCGGTCCAGTTTCAGTTCCGTTCCGAGGCCTTCCGTTCCGAGCTACCCGGTGAGTACCATTACCGTGGAGGCATTTAACGTGCACATAGTCTGTGCCGGTCAAGACGGGTTTGGGTACACAAATCCGGTCTGCACTGTTTCAGCAGTGTATCTGTACTGTTTAGCAGTATATCTAGTATGTCTTGCATATAAATAGGTATTATCTAGTGTCAGTATTATGTCATTAACTAGTTTTCTATTAGTTATCATCGTTCGTAAAACTGTTAAGTGTTAAATGTTTTAATACGTTCTATATATTGTGGTGTGAATGACTGTTCATTATTGTGTTTATTGTATAAAGTGTGTTCTAGTAATAAGGTCTAAAAATGCCGCTCTTTTCGAAACTAAGACAGATCAAAACCAGAAAAGGGGTACTCGAAGAAGCTGTTCCCATTCCACCTAGGGACACTCCAGGGTACTTTATGTATCATAAGCATGGCCTAGATGCCGTATTATTTCTTGATTTATGGGTGGACTACACCAAAGAGTTACCAGAGAGTCAGAGATGGCCCGCAGCGGGGACCTGGGATGCAGATTGCATCATGAGAGTAGAAGAAGAATTATGGAAAAAGAAAGCCAGACAGTCACAGAAAGATGCCATTGAATTATGGCGTAAAGAATCATATAGACGTACAGAAAAAGCACTCAGACAGGAAGAGAAAGGTAGAGAGAATTCAAACAAAACCCGAGAAAATCTATTACTTGAGGAAGGTACCCGAGTAAAATCAGAACAAGTAGATAGACAAAGAAACACTCTTATGAATGGTATGTATCCTCTTCTGGCCGAAGGGTTACCTAAGGCTACCCCGGAAATACCAAAAGACTTAACTCCTCCATTGCTCCCGATAAAAGCACATCCCAAAACACATCCCAAAACAGCAAAGGACGTTTTCCTTTCCTCCTATTTAGATGACGTAGCTCCCGAGTATGCTAATGCCATACCACACACACCGCTTGCCGATGGTGTTCAACACCAAGAGCATCCGTCTGTATCCCCGCAACTACAAACTCCTACACAAGTTCCCACAGGTCCGTCCGTTTCTACAGTCTTTCCCGCATCTACAATCTCTATCCTACGTCCAACGAATCCTTTCGTGCCTAGCACCTCAGATGGTGCTACAGGAGGTACGACAGACATGTTTGCCACACCGCCGCGAAATAAACAGACCCTTAGAGATTTAGCACTCCAACGTACACCCCAATTAGCGACATCCGACATGTTTAAAGAACAGCTTGTGGATTGTAGATACGACCCAGTACCAGGTAGACAGGACAAATTGCTCATATCATCACTACGTATACGACGAGCTACATTATATTTAATGACGATACCAGGAATGGGTGAACACCTAGACAATATATATCGCTTTGTCCAAACAGGGCGAGGTCCAGAAAGTATTAACGAAGCTATGGAATACCAGAAAGTGGATGTCCAAAGACAACTACTACGTTTTTTCATAAATTGCGTAATTAGGAATCAGGACAGGCCTGGGGCAGATCATGATACCATGCAAAAACTTGCCAAATGGGGTCAGAACATATCAGAAGAGAAACATGATAGACAGGCGTGTATAATCGCCATGTATCGAAAGATCCGCAAGGAAGTAGAACGAATACATAAAGAAAGACGAGAAGCAGACAGAGTTGAATCAGAGGAAGAGGAGGAGCAAGAATCAGAACAATTAGAAACGATAGCTTATGTAGGTAGAGGAAGACCCCATGATAATACTAGAGGCTTCAATGATCCGATGCTCTTCCTGCGTGCCTGAAATCGGTGGCAGCAACAGCTTTAGCAATCAGACAAAGCGATGCCATAGTGTTAGGACATCAATTGACAGTACAAACACGCAGTAGAGGTTCTCTTGAACCGCACACAAACACAACACTTGACTATAGCGAGACTCACGGGTTACGAATTAACATTGTTTCAGCCACACATAGAAATCAGACGTTGTAATACGTTAAATCCTGCCACACTGTTACCAGTGGGCGGAACAGATCCATTGGCACATGATTGTGTCGAAGTCATTACTATCACGACGAAACCCAGACAAGACTTGACAGATATCCCTTTGTCAGATCCAGACTTGACATTGTATGTAGATGGGTCATGTATGAGAACAAGTACAGGAGAGTTAGTGGCCGCTTACGCAGTCACAACAGACACTGAAGTCATTGAAACAAATTGTATTAACACTTTGTCAGCTCAAGCAGCAGAGCTCATCGCTCTGACACAAGCCTGTATTCAAGCCAAAAATAAGAAAGTCAACATATACACAGATTCACGTTATGCATTCGGAGTCGTCCATGACTTCGGCGTACTGTGGCGAGAGAGAGGTTATTTAACTTCTCACGGTGCCCACATCCAACACGGACCCCTCATCCAAGCCCTATTAGACGCGATTCATCTACCTACTGCAATATCGATTATGAAATGCAAAGCCCACACAAAAGTTACCGATATCATTTCTCAGGGTAATGACCTAGCTGACAGAACAGCTAAACAGACTGCTCAGAATCAGACTCACACAACAGACACGACAAAGACAATAGTTCCGACACCAACACATTGCATGACAGTTAAGGATCCCACCCTTGATGTAATTGACATACAGACACATGCTACACCAGAAGAAATAAAGAAATGGACTGAATTAGGAGGGATCCAAACGGATCAAGGATGGATGACGAAGGAAAAATCTATATGGTTTCTTCCCGACTCCATGGTTCAAGTGATCATTAACACTATACATAGTCCAGCACACCTAGGAGAAAAAGCTATGCTAGACAGCATTCAACACATTTGGTTCAACAAACACTTGCGAGCAGCAGCTAAACAAAAAGTTCGTACCTGTATGATATGTTGTCAGTTTAATCCAGGTAAAAGCATCCCCGTAGAGCAGGGTGGATTTCAACCTCCCGATCATGCTTTTGAAGTCCTCCAGATGGATTATATCCAGATGGAACGATGTCGAGGATTCAAATATGTTCTCGTAGTTGTCTGTGCTCTTTCCCGTTGGACAGAAGCCTACCCGGTTTCAGATTACACTGCCCCGACTACTGCCAAACAGTTAGTTCGAGAATTCTTCCCACGGTACGGTTTACCACGTGTTGTCTACTCAGATAACGGCCAGCCGTTCTCATCCGAACTAATGAAACACGTTTCCCTTTTGTTAGGCTACCAATGGAAATTTCACTGTGTCCGACATCCCGAGGCGGCAGGTCTCGTGGAACGCCATAATCAAACTCTGAAAATTAGATTGTCCAAAATATGTAGGGAAAAAGGTGTCGATTGGATAGTAGCCTTACCAGTTGCGCTCTTTTACATGAGAATGGTAGCACATTCTCGAACAGGGCTATCCCCATACGAGGTGATCTTCGGTAGACCACCAAATATGTGGGGGACGCCTATACCTCGCAAAATCACTGATGTTGACTGTAATATGCTGACAGATTACCTGGCTTCCTTGATGTCTGCACTACAATCTTGTCGTTCACAGGTAGCCGCAGCTTTTCCCGATAATACTGAGGTGAAGCCCCATGACGTGGTTCCTGGTGACCTGGTTCTGGTCAGGAATTTTGACCGGAAGACCCAACTGGAGCCTAGATGGACATCGCCAAAATTGGTTCTACTAACTACAAGGACAGCCGTGAAGATTGAGGGACGTAAAGGGTGGTTGCACTCGAGTCATATCAAGAAATTTTATGGACTACCATCTAGTGTGAACGCTCAGCCCTGCATTCCCTCACAGACAGACTCAAAGCTCCCCTTGGCTGAATTAACAAACTCTGAACTTTATAAACTGAAGTTAAGGTCTAGCAAGTCAGACAATTTGATTGTTTAAGTCCTCTCCAAGGTGAATCGGTTGAATTTGTCTCTGACATGTATCCTCTAGACCGGAATAGAGAAAGAAATCAACAGATGCAGCTTAAAAAGCATGCGTATTGTAAATCACTTCGTAGTCACTGCATAGTAACATTATTAATTTTGTTTTTTCTAAGTCTTCTGATCATCATTTCTAGCATACTATTGCACATGTATTACCCTATTCTTAAGCGTGCTTACAATGTAACTGCAGAACATTCTTTTAGCGAATTACCTCCGCATGAATTGTCCTATAGATTTGCGCTGCGCAACAACACATTCATTAGTATGTTACATCATTCCCATCAGACCAGCAATGCCACAAATTGTTGGATATGTGGCCGACTCCCTCCCTATCAGAACTATAAGGGAGTTTTGCCCCTCTTTCCCTATCCGTTCACACACAATGGCTCCTGTGGAGCATGGTTTAGTTTGATAAATTCCCTAGATTCAAATTCCGCAGTTTATCAAGACAACTGGGTATGGGGAAACCTGAACCTAGTTTTGCTTAAAGTCTGCTACCCTAACAAGGAGGGACTTCCCAAAAGAACAGGAACTGATCTAGAAAATGAAGTATATGGATTAGGTAATTTTACACTTAACCTCATGATCCTGAACATTGAATCTGAAGCTACACCAATCTTGCCCGCCATGTCAGTATTCCCAGTAAAAGGGGAATTATGTGTAAGAAAGAATGGTTCCATACACATGGGCCATAGTAAATGCACCACTGTAATAAAATTCAGTGATCAAGGCAAGTCTACATTTAGAGCTTCCCGTCATTCCTACTTCATATGTGGCCAGACCGCATATATACGTCTACCTCTAGACTGGGATGGTACCTGTTATATAGCATTCCTTCTGCCACCTGTTTTCCTAGCTCCTCCTGATTATCATAGAAATACCCATTTAGTACACAATAGACGGCAGAGAGATCTCCCAATTGTCGATTACACTGAAACAGCATGGGAGCAATACACAGATTTCAATAAAGATTTCTTTCCCTATATAGGTACAGTTACTAATAGTAAGCTGATACGTAGATTAACCAGAACCCTTGAAGCAGTAGTGAACGAGACTACTTCCGCCTTAGGCAATTTAACAGAAGAGCAGTCTGCTATGCGGATTGTTGTGCTTCAAAATCGTCTTGTCCTTGACGTCATCCTGGCCGATAGGGGCGGAGCTTGTAGGGTCATCGGATCAAGTTGCTGCGTTTTCATACCAGAAAATTCGCCGTCAGTATATAAAGCCATAACTCGCCTTCATAAGATTATGAGCCAGATACACCAGAGTCCAGGCACCTGGACTTGGTCCGGTTGGTTTTGGAGCGTGTTGTCAGCCTGGGGATGGAGAATCCTATCCTTCCTAGGTATTGGCTTTCTCATACTATTCAGTTGCTGCTTATGTCTACAATGTGGGCCAGCGATTTGTGGTCTGTGTGCCACATCGTGTATCCCACATCCAAGTTTTCGTTCAAGATCTCGGAAGAAGAAAGAAGAACAAATGATGCTATATGAACAGATCGATGGATTGATGAAGATCGATATCTCCTGAGGGTCCGTAGGGGACAAGGAGGGAATGAGGAAATATGAATTTTGTGATCAGTTATGTCCCCTATCGTAGACCCCAACGGCTCCATGTGCATGCTATAAGTACATGTATGTTCCCTCCAGTTCCAGTTTTGAAGACGCAAATACATGTGTGTCCACCGTCACCATGTCCTCTTTCAGATCCGCCATGAATGGGTCAGATATTCCATTCCTAAGTATGAAAGGCCACCGACTTTATGTGGTTCACTTTCCACATTTTACAGATTCAGGCGAGTAGGCCCTGAATTCTGTCATCAAGCCTTTTCCTGCCTTCTGTCTCTGAAAGCTCCAGTCTGAGCCTGCATCTGTATCCATGAACTTTGTCCTACTCCCTGCGCGGCTAACGGTGCCTGATCCAGCCTGTTGCCTGCCAAAAACTGTATTTCACCTTCAAGATTATCTGCTCCGCTCCTCATCTGATGCATTCCTGTCTAGTAGTTTAGGTAAACATTCCTCCAGCTACCGTGCAAAGGGCCAGGCCTCGCTGTCCACATGCAAGTAATTCATAGCCCCCGTTACTATGGAATATTCCTACCCCCTCGCATCTCATGTAGACACTTAGACGCTTGTACACGCACTAACAGTCAGTATAGAATAGATTCTATCCTAGAAACCTTTCCTTTTGGATAACACAGTTCTTTAAACATAGGATATTAGATATGATTTGGGATTAGGTTGACATGACCCCCAGACTTCTGTCTCCACATGTAGAGCTAAATGTCAAGTCCCCTTCACCCTCTAGTTGCACGTCAATCACACGTCATGCGGCTGCGCGCGCATCTCTGCCAAATATTTCTGCTGACATTGCAGGATTCTTTTATGGATCCACCCACTTGTGACATCATGTATAATGACGTTTATTAAATTACGCCCATATGTCCGCCTTTATTAGTTACGTATGCACATTTTATCTGTATTATCAGCTGTTACGCCTCTTGCATCTGTTTCACTGTAATGCCTTTCCTATAAAACTAATTATCTGTCAATAATGTATGCCCTTCCTTCCTGAACTTTCGTGGTGATGGAATAGAAGCCTGCAATTCGAATTGCATTCCTTTGTATAGGAATAAAGCCTTTTAGAACCTCTAATACCACGGATTCTGCCTCTTATACTTACTGAGTTATTCTTACTAGACTTTACGGCATAAAAAATAGTACCGGTAATGAAATATTTACCACAGTTGTGGGAAACCACGCCTGGGAGGGCCAGAAGGGAGTAATTAGGACGATGGAACAACGTTCGTGTCTGATTTTCTGGAGTACTCTCTGAATCATGGAGAAAGGAGGGAAGGCATAACCGTTGGTTCCTTTCCAGGGTTGAAGAAAGGCATTTACTGCTAGAGCACCCGGGTCTGGCATCCAGCTGTAGTAGTTCTTTAGTTGGCAAGTTAGTCTGCTTGCAAAGAGATCTAATCCCTGGGGGCCCCAGGTATTGTTGAGGGAGTTGAAGACAGAGGGATTGAGTTTCCAATCGGTGTGGTCCAGGAGGAACCTTGAGTTCCAATCCGCCGAGGTGTTTGTCTTCCCTGGGAGGTATTCGGCTCTTAGTGATATCTTGTGTTCTAGACAAAGCATCCAAACATTCTTGGCTAGGTTTGAAAGATCTACAGATTTTGTTCCGCCTAGGCGATTTATATATGCAACTGCGGACATATTGTCCATCTTTAGAATGACAGATCTCTCTTGAAGGGAATGTTTGAAGCTCATTAAGGCATAGAGTCCCGCGGTCAATTCTAGGAAATTTATATGATGGGAAGATTCTTCCAGAGACCAGACTCCACCCATGTTCTGATCTAAGAAACAGGCTCCCCAGCCATGGAGACTCGTATCGGATTCTAAGACAAATTCCGGAGTTGAGCCAAAAATTGCTTTCCCATTCCAGGCATCCAGGTTTTCTAACCACCAATTCAGTTCTAAAATCGCCTCTTGATCTAGGGAGACGCGATCTCCGTACCAGAGGCCCGAATGAAGGGCTTTCAACTTTATTCTCTGAAGAGCACGATAGTTTAGTGGACCCGGAAAGATAGCTTGGATAGAAGAGGAGAGGAGACCGAGTAACCTGGCTAATTCTCTTAGGGATAAGAACTGTTGATTCAGAACATGTCTTATCTCTTTCTTGATTTTTGATATTTTCTTCTGAGGAAGAAGAAGGAGACATTTTGTGGTGTCTACCGTGAAACCCAGGAATTCCAAGGATCTTGAGGGGGAGAGTATAGACTTTTCTTTGTTTATAATGAAACCCAGTTTTTCTAGTAGATCTATTACAGTCTTCAGGTCCTGAATGATTTGAGAATGGTCTTGTGAAAGAATAAGAATATCGTCGAGGTAAATGATCATCCGAATACCCTTTTCCCTCAGTGAAGAGGCGACTGATCTCATCACTTTGGTGAAGCACCATGGTGCTGAAGAGAGACCGAAAGGGAGAGCTTGGAATTGAAAGAGATGGTTTTTCCACAGGAATTGTAGGAAGGGCTGATGACACCTGGCCATAGGGATGGTAAAGTAAGCGTCTTTTAGATCTAATTTGACTAACCAATCTCCCTCTAGTAGTAGATCCCTGAGAAGGTGAATTCCTTCCATTTTGAAATGTCTATAGACAAGGTAGTTGTTGAGTTCCCTTAAGTTTATTACAGGTCTCCAACCCATGTCTTTTTTCTTGACGAGAAAGAGTGTGCTTATGAATCTTAACATTTCTAAGGGTACTTCTCTGATGGCGCCTTTCTGAAGCATTGAGGAAATCTCCTCTTCTATTATTTTTTCCTGGTCTACGGTGAGAGGGATATCTCTCGGGAAATAAGTTTGAGAAGGAATTTGTGTAAAGTCTATCATAAATCCCTTCACAGTCTTTAAGACCCATGGGTCTTGGGTTATTAATTTCCAATTCTGAAGGAAGAATCTGAGTCTCCCTCCCACTTTGGTTGGAAGGGGAGCGGAAGGGGAAGAGTGAAAAATTATACTTACTTTGAGGGGTGCTGTCGTTGGAGGGACCGCGTGATCTGAAGCTTCTGGATCGAAATCCTCTTCCTCTTTGTGGAAAGAACTGAGGGATGTTGGAGGGTTGGTACCCTCTTCCTCCATATCCTCTGGATCTAGGGTAGGGCCTTCGGTTGAACCGGCCGGAAGGAAGGCCCCTTCTTCCGGCCCTTCCAAAAAGGTTGTTGCTGTTAAAGACCCTTTTCATGTTTTGATGGGCCTTGTCTAAGGCAGTGAAGGTAGACACGTATTTGCCTAGAGTCTTTATAAGGTCTTCACCAAAAAGAATCCCTCTAGGGTTGAGGGAGGGTTCCTTATCAGCTAGGTCGCTTAGTTTAGGAGAGATCTTATTAAGGACTACTCTCCTCCTTTCTGAGTAAAGGCTGGCATTGGCGTTACCCAATAAAATCAAGGCTCTCTGGCTTAAGCCTCTAATTAACTCAGTATTAAGGGGGGTCCCATTAATGTGGCTGTCTTCTGCTGTATCGATAATCCTAGCTAGTGGGCCAAGGATATCGAGGACCCGGTCTTGGCATCCCTTTAGGGATCTCTCCATCACTTTCCTTGGGTCCCTTCCGAGTTTGAATAGATATTTGATAAGCTCAGGGTCCAAATTTGGAGTTTGCAGGTTTTGTCATTTATTGCAGGTCTTGAGCATTCAGCTCTCAATAAGTTACGGGTATTTCTTTCTAAAGGGAATCTTAGCCATTTTTTAATGAATTTACTAACGTGTTCTTGGGGAAACCATTCAGAACTCCTAGGGTGTTTTAAGTTGAGGGGCGAGAACATTTCTTCGCCAAGAGGGTCAATAATATTGTCATTAGAAGTAGAAGGTGTCTCTTCGTCAAATGGTTGTGAATTAAACTCTTGGTCATCTTCGTCGAGGTCCAGGATATATTCATCTGGGGGGTCAGATGAATCGTCGTCAGTATCCTGAAATTCCTCATCTCCAAATTGGAGATCATTTTTTTGAGCACTTCGATAATTTGTGCCGCGAGGGACACCTTGATAATTTGTGCCGCTGAGGACACCTTTAAGATTTGTGCCGCTAAGGACACCCATTGAGTTTGAGGTGCGGTGACCTCCCGTAAAAGTAGAGGTGCTGAGACCTTCCATAGTGCTCTTGGGGGTTGCATGATCAATATTTTTATTTTTCTTAAGTCTTTTCCCCCTTATTTCACTGAGATCTTCGGTAGGTAAGGTTAGATCGATCTCAGTAGTATCGTATTCATGAGATCTTTTAGAGGTTATGGCTTTAGAGAGGGTTTGAAACATACAGGATCTCATTTCTTTGTGGATCATGCTTTTGATTCTGTCGTTGTCCATGATAGGTATGGAGTTACCTTTGTCAGATTCAACGTCAGACATTATGTAGATGACCAGGAGTATTGATAATGTTAAAACCCCGTTTTTTTTAATTTTTTTTATTTTATATATTTTATTTTTTATTCTTACTATTTTATTTATTCTTAATAATATTTATTTTGAATTTGGGTAATTAAGAGGTAAAAGGTTTCTTCAAGTGAAAGAACTCATGCTATAATTATATGTAATGAGGGTTTAGTCAAAGGTTAGGTGATAAATAGTATTTTTTGGATAATCTCCGTCTAGGAATGGGCTAAAAAATCCCAAAAATGAGTGGAGAGACCTGAGTTAATAGCGCGGGGCGACAGTTGAAGGACTTGTCCGATTTGCGACGGCTCAACTGACAGAAGCTCGTCGGGTCGGGATTTCGATAAAGAGTGGAAGAGGAATGCACCTTAGCGGAGCGACTACGCAGCGCGAGTGTTGCTAAGGTGCATTCCTCTAACCGGCATTGTCCGTGTTGAGGAATGGCTTCTTGGTTCGCCGGTTAGCGGGGGATTTCCTCGGAATGCATTAGAAGCGAGGAAAAAGATGCGGAAAAGGCGGGTGAGAAAACGAGGGGGAGAGCCACCGTTGGTGCGAAGCTCTCCCCCGGGAAATGACGGTAAAAGGAGCAGATTTATATTATTTATTTTGCGAAGAAAAGAAGGAAAGAATTAAGGGGGAATTGATCATTAGCCAATCTCCATAAATTGGAGATCGGTTGAGGGAATAAGATAGAGATAGGGGGGTTGTGGCCCGAGAGGAGAGAAATGAGTGTAAACGAGGGGTAGATGGCATACAATATACAATATACAATATAAGGCAGTAAGAAAAACACAATTATATTTAGAGTAAAAAATGTAAGTAGAATTAAATAGTGATAAACAGTATTAAACAGTATCAACTAAATGGTAATAGAGAGATAATGAAAAGGACTTATCTGCTTGGAGCCGCATTTAAAAGAGGCAGATTGCTATGGGCTCATGCCTTTTATTATTGTTAACGTTCTGGAACTTTTGCTTTATGATGTATGCGTCTTGGAGACTGCATTAAAAGAAATATGCATAATGGTAGCCTCTGGTCTTGTAATGAAATCAACTTCACTGGATGCTTGTCAAAAAGTAAATTCAATTCAAAGACTTTACTCCTGCATTTAGGACCTTTTCGGGTTAGGGCCCCACCTACTTGGGAAAGAGACTTTGCCCATATAAGCAATGTTGACCACTTAGGTCGAACGATCTTCTACTTTACCAGGTCCCAAACTTCTCTAAAGCCAAACAGGGAGGAAGATCCTTTACAGTTTTGACATCTGAACTATGAGATGCGCTCCGAGTTAGGCTCTGCAAGAGCCACTTCTATTTAAAACGTAAAGAAGGATCTGAAACCTTTTTTTCCAATAAAGATTAGCCCATATCGTGTTTACTAATTTTCAGTGATCAATCTCCATTTTTAGCTCTGGGATGCTTCTGGTGAAGTAGCTGTGCAGTAAAAAAAAAATATTTAATCGATTTATTGGATGTTATCCTGCTGAAATGTCCTGTTCTTTATACCCGCTGTTTGAAACCTTGCCTCGTCTCCTTGTCATGGTGTTAGTCCGTAGTAGCTTTGCCAATGCCAGATACTAATAAATTCACTTAAACTGGCAAAGCTAATAGCTACAGAGCTGTGTGTTAAAAGCATAGAAAACAATATTTTCTGTACTTTCCAGATTGCCACCATGTTGTTTGATGCAATGTGATGAAGTGCTACAGCTATTATCTTAAAAGCAGAGTGTCTAAAACACAATATAATAGCATGGGGGGCGGGGGATATCCACGAACTGAAAACACCTTATGGTATTGTTGAACAAATGTACCTGTTTCAAATCCTAATAGCTTTTCAATTTATACTATTTTTTCAATAAATTCAACACAGTTGGAAGATCAGAATTAGTTTCCCTTAATTAATTAAGACATTAAAATTATGAAAAATTTAGAAATATGTTTTTGAACTAAGAGCAATTTAAAAAGTTTAAGTTTAACATTTTTAAAAATCCTAACGTAAAATAATCTAATCACTTTGAGGATCTTAAAACTTTGAAATCTCATAAAAATAATGCTTTCTTTAAAATGTTTCTCAAATAAGCGTATTTAAATCAATCATTTTATACATTACAGCCACAACCTCTACGGTGGCACAGAACGTTTTTATGAGAGTGAATTAACTGGCTGGATGCCTGTGAGCATGGTTGTATCAGGCAGAAACCCCTGTGATGGCTGCATGCCCAAAGCTCCTTAACTGATGTCACAGCCTCATAATGCCTTGGGAGGGGGGGTCATTACCAGAAGGAACCCCAGAATACCCATAACATGGAAAGCCCGATCTAAGGACTTTTACTAATTAAGGGTGAGGAGAAATGGTCTGAACCCTCTGCTGGGGGTGGGTCCGGGAACACAGTGAAGATCAGGGTGCATGCTTCCATCCCTGCGAGCCACGTTCATCACTCTCAGCCGACCTCCAACTTCAGCTATTGACCATCTTGAGTTGAGGAGAAACTTAGACATTTTTGCCACTGCAAGTGCTGCTGCCACTGCACTTCAGACTCTGGTGTAATGCTACTCCCCAGACAATCCAAGATCCTTGGCCCAGGGAGAGGAGACAGACATGCGATCCCACTTGTTAACAGACCTTGCCCACAATGCACCATGAGTACACAGGAGCAAGACATCAATGGGGGGGTGGAGCACCCATCTTGGTTTGGGCTCATTGGCGGTTCCTACGATTGACGCTCTAACATCTGCGCTGTAACAAGTTCTCTTCCTCACACTATGAAGGCCACCTAGTGGATATTCTAATCCACTGAATCCCATAGAGGCTTGATTGTACCTCACCAATCCGCACCTGAGGTAACCGCCTCTGGGAGGCACCACCGTCTAATGCAAGTCTTACTGAATTACCCCAAATTGTAATTTATGGATATTTTAGGTCAGATTTCCTCACATTCTGTGTCGAAGGGCTGTAAGCTGGTTGCACCTTACTCCTGAGCCCTGTTCCTGGGATATAGGGCCTAGTTCAGGAAAGGCAAACCAATCGGTAGGGTCAGGTGAGGGGTTGGAGATTGTGACCCCCATGCACAATTTTGCCCAGGACGGTCCCATCTAGGTGGGAGAGCTTGGAGTGTAGCATATCCTTGCCTCAACAACAGCATATGAAACTACTGGGCATCCCTCATGTCACATAGCTCAACATCCAAACACACCAAACAACTAATATTTGTGCAGTGGCTGGAAAGGGGAAGTCAAAAGCCCAGAGGAACTATGGTAGAGGAGGTACTGATAGTGGTGTCTGATACCGCTCTGGTCATTTATTGAAATAATTTTCAGACATCAATCTCTCCATTGGGGCAGTCAACGATGTGATATCAACGACATCCAATGAGGTACAATCCCTCCAAGAAGATATTAACTATTTCCAATCTAAAATGGCACTCTGGAACCTAGGGTGTCTTGTATTGAGGCCAGATGGGACAATGACACTGTTTGGGGACCATGGATACTGGATCTCTGCTGGAAAACCATAGTCCTGGAAGATACGAGAAAGAGGAACAACATGCAGATTTTCGGGGTGCCAGAGAATTTGTAAAAGGATACTGTTAAAGACTTCTTAGCCAAATGGATCCTGAATCTATTGAAAATTACCTTAGACCACACCCTTTCAGAGGTCCAGAAGGCTTAGAGGGTATGTTCACCTTGTCCACCCTCACAATCAAGGACCTGGCACATTATAGCCTTGTGCCTATGACACCAGCCAGCAAATCCTGTCCACGGCAACACAACATAGGACAACTTCTTTTGACAATTTTCAAATTCTTATTTTGCCAGACTTTTCATTCAAAACAAACTTAAAGAGAAAACAGGTTTTGCAACTGCAGAATAAAGAGATAAAATACGGTCTGATGGAACTTGTAAGAATGCTCATTACTATGGAAGGTAGACCAAGGACTTCAGTGAACTATAGGACCTAGAGCAGTGGCTGGATGAACTGGATGGGAAAGATATGAGTCGAATGGAACTGCCTCCCTGGAGACCCCCTCAGGCCAGAACTGGTAAAGAAGCAGCTGCACAGGGCAGGGAGGGCCTCTGAGGAGTGTCATTGCTCAGAGGAGGTGACACAAAGATTGAGAATGACTCTCAAAAGAGAGCACCAGGAGGCACAAACTTGCAGAGACAAATTTCACTCTCCCATTAAACCTTAAAAAGTGACTCTTTGTTATAACTCCACTTTCCTCTTTTCCACTGTACACCACTCAACTCTAACACACTCCACTGTATGCCACTACACTGTACACCACTACACTGTATACCAATCCACTCTACACTATTCCACTGTATGCAACTCCTATGTGCGGCACTCCACTCTATGCTATTCCATGCTATCTCACTCCACTTTACACCACTCTAATTTACTGCATTCCACTTTATACCACTCCCCTGTACACCGCTGCACTCTACACCACTGTACTCTACCCCACTCCATTCTATGCCATTCCACTCTACCCCACTCTACCCCACTCCATTCTATGCCACTCCAGTCTATGCCACTGCACTCTACGCAAGTCATCTCAACACTACTCCAATCTATGTTATTCCACTGTACGCATTTCCACTTAAGTCACTACACTACACTACTCCACTCTATACCACTCCATGCCACTCCACTATATGGTATTCTACTCTACACTTTTCGACACTCCATGGTATGGCAATCCACTATATGTTATTCCACTCTTCATCACTCCACTCAATGTAATTGCACTGTATGCCACTCCAATGTGTACAGTCTATGTCACTGCACTCTACACTACTCCATTGTACGCTATTACACTCTGCCACAGTACACTCTACATCAATCCACTCTTTGCCACTCCACTGTATGCCATTCTGCAGTACGCCACTCCACTCTATGCCATGCCACTCTTCAGCAACCCACTGTACTTTATTCCACTGTACGCCACTTCAATGACCCACATGCTACTCTACTCCATTGTATGACAATTTACTCTACAACAGTACATTTTATGAAATTGTCTTTCACTCTACTGTACTGCACTGAAATTAATGTCACTACATTAGGCGACGGTAAACTCCATGGTTTCAAACCATTTTTCATTAAAAAATAAAACAATCGCTGAAATTCAACCGAAAAAAACCAAGGTCAAACCTTTATTATAGTTAGGAAAACTTTGCCTATTCTTTCTGTACAAACCAAACCTAACATCCACAAACATTAGGAATTCTTCAGTTATACCTCAAATTTATAATTGACACACCACCTTTAAATTAATATAACTTTATTTATTTTTTAGCTACAAACAAAAGTTAAACTACACAATAATTAAAATTTCTATACTTAAATTATACCTTTCATTTATAATTTAACCTTAACATTATTGTAACTCGCGCACCTCATACACAGTGTATTCACCTCAGTAGCCACACTACATTAACTATAACTCGTACTATCTCCATGCACTCTTTATACAGTTTTATATTATCTATTTAATATAACACCATGCACAATAATAGTATTTATAATAACAGTTCTGATATTGCAAATCAATCATTTGTGAGAACACAGTGCATGGTAGAGTGTGTATATATATATATATATATTTATATATATATATTATCTACTGGCGGTCGCCAGTAGATAGTTATAGTTAGGACCGAGTTCCCATAGGAAACCTGAAAATTCAATTTTGAATACCTTTGGCGTCGGTTGACGAATCCTCGCGAAATTTTCAAAACTAATGGGGCGCTCCGCTCAGCTCCTACCCTGAAAGTCTCGGGGTGATTCGTCAAGCAGGGGCTGAGAAAAAAGGGGGGTCCCAAAACACATTTTCCCCATGCATTTTCCCATAGGACCTTTAGTCGAAGGTACAGCCCGAACGGCTGAACAGAATTACTTGAAATTTGGCAAAGAGGTAGTCCTCAGGTCAGGGATGAGCCTTTTGCATATATGGTGTCAATCTGTTCAGTAGTTTCTGAGAAAATTGCAGTTAAAAGTACATAAATATCTATAGGCGCGCACCGTGCGCCCATGGTGCCGTGCGCGAGCGTAATTCTGATTGGTGGTTAGATGTCAGTCAACATTCAAATCGGTCGAAATCAGGAAGTGTCGGACGCCATTTTGTGTGTGGCAGTGAAAAACAAAAGTGGAGAACGTGAAAAGGGGGCAGGGTAGAGAGTTCCTGACCCCCTAGCCTTTGTCAGGGGGTCCCTGAAGGACCCCGAAGGGGAAAAAAACGTTTTTTTTTTCAAAAATGCGCACGATGCGCGCACGGCGGCAAAAAATCCATAAAAAAAATAGAATTAAAAATCAAGTTTAAGTGTTTAGATGTTGGTTGGCTCTAAAAAGAGCCGTTGTGTTCATTTAGTGTTTTTTGGTACCTATAAGTAAGTACCGATGCAGAGTCTTTAGTTCAAGAAGAAGACTCTGTTCCCTTCATCTGTGAAATGTACACCGTCTCCTCTATAAATGCCTTGCCACTCCCCTCACTATTTCTTCTTATTTCCTGGGAAAAGGAGCTGAACAGGTATCAATTTTACTTGAAAATGGCAGAACAGCAGTCTACTTCAGGGAGTGAGGAGGAGATCTGGATGCACTCAGAAGCATTGGTTCATAGTAGTTTCTGTTCCAGAATCTTCAAACACCACACCCACTCCCCTCACTATTTCTTCTTATTTCCTGGGACAAGGAGCTGAACAGCTATCAATTTTACTTGAAAATGGCAGAACAGCAGTCTACTTCAGGGAGTGAGGAGGAGACCTGGATGCACACAGAAGGTGTCTTTCAGTAGAATGGCAATATGAAAAGAAAGATAGTTGTAAAATGGAGGCTTACATACTTTTTTTAAATAAAAAGAACTCATTGGCTGTTTCAGACCATTCAACACTAAAAACTAGGCTGTATGTTTACATTTTTAAAAGCATGTTTTATATTGGTTCAGAAAAATGTGTTCCCACAGAACATTACTTTGGATTTGCTGTTAGGTTTGAAAAGTCAAGCAATCTTGCTCTTTGGATTAGAAACATTGTGTGCTGAACGTCTGCCCTCCCTGCTCACACCAGTGTTCCATGATTTGTTGCTATGCTAGCAGGCAGAAGTCATGTTGGGGGTAGGAATCATTTGGAAAGGGTTGAAATTTGCAAGCAATAGAAATGTGTGTTTCCATTTAAAAGAAAGGTGGAGAACGTGAAAAGGGGGCAGGGTAGAGAGTTCCTGACCCTCTAGCCTTTGTCAGGGGGTCTCTGAAGGATCCCGAAGGGTGAAAAAAACATTTCATTTTTTTCCAAAAATTCGCGGGGTGCGCGCACGGTGCGCGCACGGCGGCAAAAAATTTGTAAAAAAATAGAATTAAAAACCAAGTGTAAGAGTTTAGATGTTGGTTGGCTCTAAAAAGAGCCGTTGTGTTCATTGAGTGTTTTTTGGTACCTACAAGTAAGTACCGATGCACAGTCTAAAGTTCAAGAGGAAGACTCTGTTCCCTTCATCTGTGAAATGTACACCGTCTCCTCTATAAATGCCTTGCATGTTGTAACGCAAGTTGTTGTGGTATATAGAACACATACCATAGTCTCTGAGGAAAGCAGAAACAGACTTATTGACGTGCTTTCTGGCTTTCTCAATCTGCGGACACTATTGGTTGGACCAGTTCCACTTTTGCCTTTGGCATATATTAGTATATACAAAGGTAGTTTGTGGAAAAAGTGACATCAATTGCACAAAGGTGTCCTTAACAAGCATTTCCAGACCTACCCCAGTTAAAGTGCCATGGTCATTTCCACCACAGTGCACAATTATATGGTTAGGCTGTGGGAGATGTAGAAAGGATTTCACCAAAGGCATTAATTGGTGCCACTTTAACCCTCTCTGACCAATCCATTTAATGTCTACATTTGGCAAAGCAAGGCCTTTCACAATACCTCTTTTTTCTGCATACTTTTCACTCCAGAAGACATAGCTATGACCTACAATCCACACTGTGAACATCTTTCAAGGAGATCTTGATGCACTCAGAAGGTGTCTTTCAGTAGAATGGCAATATGAAAAAAAAGATGGTTGTAAAATGGAGGCTTATATACTTTTTTTTAATAAAAATAACTCATTGGCTGTTTCACACCATTCAACACTAAAAACTAGGCTGTATGTTTACATTTCTACAAGCATGTTTTGTATTGGTTCAGAAAAATGTGTTCCCACAGAACATTACTTTGGATTTGCTGTTAGGTTTGAAAAGTCAAGCACTCTTGCTCTTTGGATTAGAAACATTGTGTGCTGAACTTCTGACCTCTCTGCTCACACCAGTGTTCCATGACCTGTTGCTATGCTAGCAGGCAGAAGTCATGTTTGGGGTAGGAATCATTTGGAAAGGGTTGAAATTTGCAACCAATAGAAATGTGTGTTTCCATTTGAAAAAATGTGGGAAGCAATGTGATTTGAAGTTAACATGTATATGTGTGAAAAAAGAGAGGGAAAGATTGCCATTTACTGGTTCTGGTGAGAGGTGTACAGCTCAGAGATTCTGGCTCTGATAATCTGCTGTGTGAGTGCCACATTTCTTTCTCAACTAACTACTTTTAAAGGTGAGTTATGAATTTGAGAGGGGATGTATGTGGTGCATTTTGATACAAATAATAGAAATGTGTTTATTCTTTTAAATTTGTGTTTTACATTTTATGTTTTGGAAGATATTTAACTGCCTTGAACTTGTAAGATATTATGGAGTATGTCTTCACCATTAGTTAAGGTTTACTGGTATCACTCAGGAATACTGTTTTGTGCCTAGAATCACATCATGAGTTTGTGTGCACACAGGAATTGTTGTCAGAGATTTAATTTGTGTTGCTCTTGTTCTGTAAGACTTGCAATCGCAGGAAAGGGGCAGCTTGTTTTCTTGAACTGTGATGGTTAGCATTCAGCACAAATCAATATCTCACAAATGAGAGGCAAATGCTAACACATTTGAAATCAACATGGTAGATTTTCCTTCCACTCCTGCAATGGGTGAGACAGTTCCTACATGTTCAAAACTCCAATTAACCCTTACCACACATGTACTCTTGCATACACCTCTGCAGTCTTCATGCAGTTGTGCAGGCGTCCATGCAGATCTCTCTTGCACCTGACAATACACAGTCTCCAGAAGCACACTCTTAGCACACAGGCAGCTGATTTTCCTGCACCCCCATGCTTACTATTCAGCACTGTGTGGTATTTCAGATAGCAGTGTGTAACGCTAACACATTCAACGTCACCAAGGCTCATATCCTTTGCTCTAGTCTAATCACTCACCCGGATTCCACATGCTCATGGTCTCAAGTAGCTGTTAGGACATGTGCTCTTTTCCGCCTCTCTAAACTATAAGGAAAATGTGTCAGGCTGTTACAGTAATTATCACTTGCTCTACCACAGTAGTAAATGTGCTTTGAAATTGCCAATCAAATATAGTTTTCTGCCTAGAATCACACCATGAGTCTGTGTGCACACAGGAATTGTTGTCAGAGATTTAATTTGTGTTGCTCTTGTTCTGTAAGACTTGCACTCGCAGGAAAGGGGCAGCTTGTTTTCTTGAACTGTGATAGTTAGCATTCAGCACAAATCAATATCTCACACATGAGAGGCAAATGCTAACACATTTGAAATCAACATAGTAGATTTTCCTTCCACTCCTGCAATGGGTGAGGTAGTTCCTACATGTTCAAAACTCCAATTACCCCTTACCACACATGTACTCTTACATACATCTCTGCAGTCTTCATGCAGTCGTGCAAGCGTCCATGCAGATCTCTCTTGCACCTGACAACACACAGTCTCCAGAAGCACACTCTTAGCACACAGGCAGCTGATTTTCCTGCACTCCCATGCTTACTATTCAGCACTGTGTGGTATTTCAGATAGCAGTGTGTAACGCTAACACATTCAACGTCACCAAGGCTCATTTCCTTTGCTCTAGTCTAATCACTCACCCAGGTTCCACATGCTCATGGTCTCAAGTAGCTGTTAGGACATGTGCTCTTTTCTGCCTCTCTAAACTATAAGGAAAATGTGTCAGGCTGTTGCAGTAGTTATCACTTGCTCTACCACAGTAGTAAATGTGCTTTGAAATTGCCAATCAAATATTGTTTTCTGCCTAGAATCACATCATGAGTCTGTCTGCACACAGGAATTGTTTTCAGAGATTTAATTCGTGTTGATCTTGTTCTGTAAGACTTGCACTCGCAGGAAAGAGGCAGCTTGTTTTCTTGAACTGTGATGGTTAGCATTCAGCACAAATCACTATCTCACAGATGAGAGGCAAATGCTAACACATTTGAAATCAACATGGTAGCTTTTCCTTCCACTCCTGCAATGGGTGAGGTAGTTCCTACATGTTCAAAACTCCAATTAACCCTTACCACATATGTACTCTTACATACATCTCTGCAGTCTTCATGCAGTTGTGCAAGCGTCCATGCAGATCTCTCTTGCACCTGACAATACACAGTCTCCAGAAGCACACTCTTAGCACACAGGCAGCTGATTTTCCCGCACTCCCATGCTTACTATGCAGCACTGTGTGGTATTTCAGATAGCTGTGTGTAACGCTAACACATTCAATGTCACCAAGTCTCATTTCCTTTGCTCTAGTCTAATCACTCACCAAGGTTCCACATGCTCATGGTCTCAAGTAGCTGTTAGGACATGTGCTCTTTTCTGCCTCTCTAAACTATAAGGAAAATGTGTCAGGCTGTTACAGTAATTATCACTTGCTCTACCACAGTAGTAAATGTGCTTTGAAATTGCCAATCAAATATCGTTTTCTGCCTAGAATCACACCATGAGTCTGTGTGCACACAGGAATTGTTGTTAGAGATTTAATTTGTGTTGCTCTTGTTCTGTAAGACTTGCACTCGCAGGAAAGGGGCAGCTTGTTTTCTTGAACTGTGATGGTTAGCATTCAGCACAAATCACTATCTCACAGATGAGAGGCAAATGCTAACACATTTGAAATCAACATGGTAGATTTTCCTTCCACTCCTGCAATGGGTGAGGTAGTTCCTACATGTTCAAAACTCCAATTAACCCTTATTACACATGTACTCTTACATACATCTCTGCAGTCTTCATGCAGTTGTGCAAGCGCCCATGCAGATCTCTCTTGCACTTGACAATACACAGTCTCCAGAAGCACACTCTTAGCACACAGGCAGCTGATTTTCCAGCACTCCCATGCTTACTATGCAGCACTGTGTGGTATTTCAGATAGCAGTGTGTAACGCTAACACATTCCACGTCACCAAGTCTCATTTCCTTTGCTCTAGTCTAATCACTCACCAAGGTTCCACATGCTCATGGTCTCAAGTAGCTGTTAGGACATGTGCTCTTTTCTGCCTCTCTAAACTAAAAGGAAAATGTGTCAGGCTGTTACAGTAATTATCACTTGCTCTACCACAGTAGTAAATGTGCTTTGAAATTGCCAATCAAATATCGTTTTCTGCCTAGAATCACACCATGAGTCATGAGTCTGTGTGCACACAGGAATTGTTGTTAGAGATTTAATTTGTGTTGCTCTTGTTCTGTAAGACTTGCACTCGCAGTAAAGGGGCAGCTTGTTTTCTTGAATTGTGATGGTTAGCATTCAGCACAAATCAATATCTCACAAATGAGAGGCAAATGCTAACATATTTGAAATCAACAGGGTAGATTTTCCTTCCATTCCTGCAATGGGTGAGGTAGTTCCTACATGTTCAAAACTCCAATTACCCCTTACCACACATGTACTCTTACATACATCTCTGTAGTCTTCATGCAGTTGTGCAAGGGTCCATGCAGATCTCTCTTGCACCTGACAATACACAGTCTCCAGAAGCACACTCTTAGCACACAGGCAGCTGATTTTCCTGCACTCCCATGCTTACTATTCAGCACTGTGTGGTATTTCAGATAGCAGTGTGTAACGCTAACACATTCAACGTCACCAAGGCTCATTTCCTTTGCACTAGTCTAATCACTCACCCAGGTTCCACATGCTCATGGTCTCAAGTAGCTGTTAGGACATGTGCTCTTTTCTGCCACTCTAAACTATAAGGAAAATGTGTCAGGCTGTTACAGGAATTATCACTTGCTCTACCACAGTAGTAAATGTGCTTTGAAATTGCCAATCAAATATCGTTTTCTGCCTAGAATCACACCATGAGTCTGTCTGCACACAGGAATTGTTTTCAGAGATTTAATTCGTTTTGCTCTTGTTCTGTAAGACTTGCACTCGCAGGAAAGGGGCAGCTTGTTTTCTTGAACTGTGATGGTTAGCATTCAGCACAAATCAATATCTCACAAATGAGAGGCAAATGCTAACACATTTGAAATCAACATGGTAGATTTTCCTTCCACTCCTGCAATGGGTGAGATAGTTCCTACATGTTCAAAACTCCAATTAACCCTTACCACACATGTACTCTTGCATACATCTCTGCAGTCTTCATGCAGTTGTGCAAGCGTCCATGCAGATCTCTCTTGCACCTGACAATACACAGTCTCCAGAAGCACACTCTTAGCACACAGGCAGCTGATTTTCCTGCACTCCCATGCTTACTATTCAGCACTGTGTGGTATTTCAGATAGCAGTGTGTAACGCTAACACATTCAACGTCACCAAGGCTCATATCCTTTGCTCTAGTCTAATCACTCACCCGGATTCAACATGCTCATGGTCTCAAGTAGCTGTTAGGACATGTGCTCTTTTCCGCCTCTCTAAACTATAAGGAAAATGTGTCAGGCTGTTACAGTAATTATCACTTGCTCTACCACAGTAGTAAATGTGCTTTGAAATTGCCAATCAAATATCGTTTTCTGCCTAGAATCACACCATGAGTCTGTGTGCACACAGGAATTGTTGTCAGAGATTTAATTTGTGTTGCTCTTGTTCTGTAAGACTTGCACTCGCAGGAAAGGGGCAGCTTGTTTTCTTGAACTGTGATAGTTAGCATTCAGCACAAATCAATATCTCACACATGAGAGGCAAATGCTAACACATTTGAAATCAACATAGTAGATTTTCCTTCCACTCCTGCAATGGGTGAGGTAGTTCCTACATGTTCAAAACTCCAATTACCCCTTACCACACATGTACTCTTACATACATCTCTGCAGTCTTCATGCAGTCGTGCAAGCGTCCATGCAGATCTCTCTTGCACCTGACAATACACAGTCTCCAGAAGCACACTCTTAGCACACAGGCAGCTGATTTTCCTGCACTCCCATGCTTACTATTCAGCACTGTGTGGTATTTCAGATAGCAGTGTGTAACGCTAACACATTCAACGTCACCAAGGCTCATTTCCTTTGCTCTAGTCTAATCACTCACCCAGGTTCCACATGCTCATTGTCTCAAGTAGCTGTTAGGACATGTGCTCTTTTCTGCCTCTCTAAACTATAAGGAAAATGTGTCACGCTGTTCCAGTAGTTATCACTTGCTCTACCACAGTAGTAAATGTGCTTTGAAATTGCCAATCAAATATCGTTTTCTGCCTAGAATCACATCATGAGTCTGTCTGCACACAGGAATTGTTTTCAGAGATTTAATTCGTGTTGATCTTGTTCTGTAAGACTTGCACTCGCAGGAAAGAGGCAGCTTGTTTTCTTGAACTGTGATGGTTAGCATTCAGCACAAATCACTATCTCACAGATGAGAGGCAAATGCTAACACATTTGAAATCAACATGGTAGCTTTTCCTTCCACTCCTGCAATGGGTGAGGTAGTTCCTATATGTTCAAAACTCCAATTAACCCTTACCACATATGTACTCTTACATACATCTCTGCAGTCTTCATGCAGTTGTGCAAGCGTCCATGCAGATCTCTCTTGCACCTGACAATACACAGTCTCCAGAAGCACACTCTTAGCACACAGGCAGCTGATTTTCCCGCACTCCCATGCTTACTATTCAGCACTGTGTGGTATTTCAGATAGCTGTGTGTAACGCTAACACATTCAATGTCACCAAGTCTCATTTCCTTTGCTCTAGTCTAATCACTCACCAAGGTTCCACATGCTCATGGTCTCAAGTAGCTGTTAGGACATGTGCTCTTTTCTGCCTCTCTAAACTATAAGGAAAATGTGTCAGGCTGTTACAGTAATTATCACTTGCTCTACCACAGTAGTAAATGTGCTTTGAAATTGCCAATCAAATATCGTTTTCTGCCTAGAATCACACCATGAGTCTGTGTGCACACAGGAATTGTTGTTAGAGATTTAATTTGTGTTGCTCTTGTTCTGTAAGACTTGCACTCGCAGGAAAGGGGCAGCTTGTTTTCTTGAACTGTGATGGTTAGCATTCAGCACAAATCACTATCTCACAGATGAGAGGCAAATGCTAACACATTTGAAATCAACATGGTAGATTTTCCTTCCACTCCTGCAATGGGTGAGGTAGTTCCTACATGTTCAAAACTCCAATTAACCCTTACCACACATGTACTCTTACATACATCTCTGCAGTCTTCATGCAGTTGTGCAAGCGTCCATGCAGATCTCTCTTGCACTTGACAATACACAGTCTCCAGAAGCACACTCTTAGCACACAGGCAGCTGATTTTCCCGCACTCCCATGCTTACTATGCAGCACTGTGTGGTATTTCAGATAGCAGTGTGTAACGCTAACACATTCCACGTCACCAAGTCTCATTTCCTTTGCTCTAGTCTAATCACTCACCAAGGTTCCACATGCTCATGGTCTCAAGTAGCTGTTAGGACATGTGCTCTTTTCTGCCTCTCTAAACTAAAAGGAAAATGTGTCAGGCTGTTACAGTAATTATCACTTGCTCTACCACAGTAGTAAATGTGCTTTGAAATTGCCAATCAAATATCGTTTTCTGCCTAGAATCACACCATGAGTCATGAGTCTGTGTGCACACAGGAATTGTTGTTAGAGATTTAATTTGTGTTGCTCTTGTTCTGTAAGACTTGCACTCGCAGTAAAGGGGCAGCTTGTTTTCTTGAATTGTGATTGTTAGCATTCAGCACAAATCAATATCTCACAAATGAGAGGCAAATGCTAACATATTTGAAATCAACAGGGTAGATTTTCCTTCCATTCCTGCAATGGGTGAGGTAGTTCCTACATGTTCAAAACTCCAATTACCCCTTACCACACATGTACTCTTACATACATCTCTGTAGTCTTCATGCAGTTGTGCAAGGGTCCATGCAGATCTCTCTTGCACCTGACAATACACAGTCTCCAGAAGCACACTCTTAGCACACAGGCAGCTGATTTTCCTGCACTCCCATGCTTACTATTCAGCACTGTGTGGTATTTCAGATAGCAGTGTGTAACGCTAACACATTCAACGTCACCAAGGCTCATTTCCTTTGCACTAGTCTAATCACTCACCCAGGTTCCACATGCTCATGGTCTCAAGTAGCTGTTAGGACATGTGCTCTTTTCTGCCACTCTAAACTATAAGGAAAATGTGTCAGGCTGTTACAGTAATTATCACTTGCTCTACCACAGTAGTAAATGTGCTTTGAAATTGCCAATCAAATATCGTTTTCTGCCTAGAATCACACCATGAGTCTGTCTGCACACAGGAATTGTTTTCAGAGATTTAATTCGTGTTGCTCTTGTTCTGTAAGACTTGCACTCGCAGGAAAGGGGCAGCTTGTTTCTTGAACTGTGATGGTTAGCATTCAGCACAAATCACTATCTCACAGATGAGAGGCAAATGCTAACACATTTGAAATCAACATGGTAGATTTTCCTTCCACTTCTGCAATGGGTGAGGTAGTTCCTACATGTTCAAAACTCCAATTAACCCTTACCACACATGTACTCTTACATACATCTCTGCAGTCTTTATGCAGTTGTGCAAGCGTCCATGCAGATCTCTCTTGCACCTGACAATACACAGTCTCCAGAAGCACACTCTTAGCACACAGGCAGCTGATTTTCCTGCACTCCCTTGCTTACTATTCAGCACTGTGTGGTATTTCAGATAGCAGTGTGTAACGCTAACACTTTCAACGTCACTAAGGCTCATTTCCTTTGCTCTAGTCTAATCACTCACCCAGGTTCCACACGCTCATGGTCTCAAGTAGCTGTTAGAACATGTGCTCTTTTCTGCCTCTCTAAACTTTAAGGAAAATGTGTCAGACTGTTACAGTAATTATCACTTGCTCTACCATAGTAGTAAATGTGCTTTGAAATTGCCAATGAAATATCGTTTTCTGCCTAGAATCACACTATGAGTCTGTCTGCACACAGGAATTGTTGTCAGAGATTTAATTTGTGTTGCTCTTGTTCTGTAAGACTTGCACTCGCAGGAAAGGGGCAGCTTGTTCTCTTGAACTGTGATGGTTTGCATTCAGCACAAATCACTATCTTACAAATGAGAGGCAAATGCTAACACATTTGAAATCAACATGGTAGATGTTCCTTCCACTACTGCAATGGGTGAGATAGTTCCTACATGTTCAAAACTCCAATTAACCCTTACCACACTTGTACTCTTACATACATCACTGCAGTCTTCATGCAGTTGTGCAAGCGTCCATGCAGATCTCTCTTGCACCTGACAATACACAGTCTCCAGAAGCACACTCTTAGCACACAGACAGCTGATTTTCCTATCTCCCATGCTTACTATGCAGCACTGTGTGGTATTTCAGATAGCAGTGTGTAACGCTAACACATTCAACGTCACCAGGGCTCATTTCCTTTGCTCTAGTCTAATCACTCACCAAGGTTCCACAAGCTCATGGTCTCAAGTAGCTGTTTGGACATGTGCTCTTTTCTGCCTCTCTAAACTATAAGGAAAATGTGTCAGGCTGTTACAGTAATTATCACTTGCTCTACCACAGTAGTAAATGTGCTTTGAAATTGCCAATCAAATATTGTTTTCTGCGTAGAATCACACCATGAGTCTGTCTGCACACAGGAATTGTTGTCAGAGATTTAATTTGTGTTGCTCTTGTTCTGTAAGACTTGCACTCGCAGGAAAGGGGCAGCTTGTTTTCTTGAACTGTGATGGTTAGCATTCAGCACAAATCAATATCTCACAGATGAGAGGCAAATGCTAACACATTTGAAATCAACAGGGTAGATTTTCCTTCCACTCCTGCAATGGGTGAGGTAGTTCCTACATGTTCAAAACTCCAATTAACCCTTACCACACATGTACTCTTACATACATCTCTGCAGTCTTCATGCAGTTGTGCAAGCGTCCATGCAGATCTCTCTTGCACCTGACAATACACAGTCTCCAGAAACACACTCTTAGCACACAGCCAGCTGCTTCTCCTGCACTCCCATGCTTACTATTCAGCACTGTGTGGTATTTAAGATAGCAGTGTGTAACGCTAACACATTCAACGTCACCAAGGCTCATTTCCTTTGCTCTAGTCTAATCACTCACCTAAGTTCCACATTCTCATGGTCTCAAGTAGCTGTTAGGACATTGCTCTTTTCTGCCTCTCTAAACTATAAGGAAAATATGTCAGGCTGTTACAGTAATTATCACTTGCTCTACCACAGTAGTAAATGTGCTTTGAAATTGCCAATCAAATATCGTTTTCTGCCTAGAATCACACCATGAATCTGTCTGCACACAGGAATTGTTGTCAGAGATTTAATTTGTGTTGCTCTTATTGTGTAAGACTTGCACTCGTAGGAAAGGGGCAGCTCATATGATAGGATTTGAAAAGCTAAAAAAAAATATAGTAATATATTTAAATTACATAAAGGTATTTTTTTATAGTTTCTTTTAGGTATTGCTGAACAACACTGAAATAAATTAAACATGCCTATAAAATCAAGAAAGAGAAAAGAACAGCAAAAACATCTATATTTGAAGACAACTGGACAACACAAATTAGTTGAAGAACCTCATGTTGGAAAAAAGAAAAAGTCTTCTGGTAAGCAGACTAAAGAGTTTTTAAAAAAATATCCTCAAACATAGAAAAAATTTAAAAAATATATCCACTGCAAATAGTGTTTCAAGTAGAAAACAACAAGACAAAAGAAAGAAAATACTAAATGCTAATGTACAATCAGAAGCAAGAAAGAATGACTTAAAAAGAAAAACAGAATTTCAAAACATTTGTAGAAAAGTGTTTCAGAGAAGAGTGATGTTCAATTTGCTAAATTTTATAAGAAAAAGAAACATATTGAAACAATTGTTGCAAAGGCTTTGGAATTACAAAGAAAACTATTCATTTTAATTTTGAACAGGATCCGTACATTAGATAAAATAGTCAATGTAATGAAGTCAAAAAGCAAAAGGAAAAGAGTAGTGAAAAAAAATAACTTTTGTAAAGTGTTCTTAGGAGAATGGAAGCATAGTTCAAGTAGTGAACCATTTTTTAATGAAGAGAGTTATCTTCAAAGTAATAGTTTGCTGCATGCAGTTGACACCAGTGGTCGAGCTTATGAAGTTAAAGAAGGTTGTGTAATGGAAAAGGAGAAAATGGTTCCAAGAAATGAGGAAGAAGTGGTAGCTGATGAGGTTATGGGGAAACGTCCTTAAGCCCCAGTGTACACTTGGAATTGTAGTAGTATTTGTACTGTACGACAAGAATCTATTGATAAATTACGTGACTTTCTAAGAGAATATAGTAAAAAAAGTGTTAAACAGAAGATCAAGGTGCTTCAAAGACTAGATCCATGCAGAGTGAGAAAGAATACTGGTTTGCAAGGACATTCTCCGGCTTGTCTTTCTAGGAAAGTTTGTCAAAGTGTTTTTCACCATTTTAGGATGCTGGCAGTACATCATACTGAAATGAGAAAGTTTGTGAGAAGATTGTATTTTGCTAAAAGTCCAGCACTAAAGTTAAATGAGTTGAATAGTGCTCTGTTCTGTGGATCTGTATCAGATGTGGAGAAGGTTACTGATGATATTCAGTTTTGTTACTTTGGTCCAGAGCGAGAAAGTGCAGGAATTGACACAGTTATTGAGGAAAATGTGGAAGAGAATGTAGAACTCACTGTTAGTAAAAATTTTGAAGATCAAATGACAAAATTTACTATCATCTCTAATGAAAGACCAAATATTATTTGTATTTGTTGCCGGAGAAGCCATTATAAAACTCAAACAAGGAATGTTGATCTCTATAAAAAAAGTAAAAAAGAAAATAATTATGAGTGGAAGGATTTTGCTACATATTTATTTCTGGAAAATTGTTTTGATTTGGGTGAAGATCAGCGTATTTGTAAATACTGTTATAAAAAGTTAGAAGAAAATAAAATGCCAGCTAGAGCTGTACATAATAATTTAGAATTGGTTGATATTCCTCCAGAACTTTGTAATTTAAATACGTATGAGTCTATACTCATTCTATGTGTCCATCCGTTTCAGACTATAGTTCGTATGGAGCCCAAAACAGGTAAATTACCTCCTTCAGATTTACAAGGAGGTTTAAAATGAAGAGTTGTCTATTTGCCATTAGATTTTTAAAAAATATTGAAACAATTGATGAAGATAGTTTGGAAACTGAACCATTAGTTATTCTGGTTAATGGTGTACCTACAAAGAATAAGAAAATTTGGCAGGAGCTAGTAGATGTACGAAAAATACAAAGAGCAAATTTATATTTGAAAAGAATTAATAAATGGTATGAATCAATTTATATGGATGAAGATGAAGAAGTTTTACTAGCAGACACAGGAATACCAACTGGGCAAATTAAAAAAGTGGATAACTCAAAAGAAGAAGAAATTTATGAACACTTCAGCATACATCCTCTTCATTCTAAAGAAGTTATGGGAAACACTATTGATCTGTTTCAGATGAAAAAAGCAAAAGGAACTCCCGTGAGTGTATGGGAGGAGAGCTTTGAAGCTCGTCGTTTTCTCCAGCTGTTTCCTACAGGAAAAAGTGGACGATATGATGAACGTCCAGTATAAATTCCTGCTTCTGAGTATTGGACTACAAGAGTATATGCAGAAGATCCAAGATTTCGTCAAACTATTCCTTATTTGTTCCATCTTTTATTTGAAAGTGACTTGTCTGCACTATCTTATGCAGTAAATCACATTTTAAAAACTGGAGTACATCTACATAATGTGTCTGCAAAGGATTTTATGAACAAAGTGCAACAGCGAGATTATCATTTGGAATCTCAATTGATTAATCTGATGGCTTGTCAGCGTGGGACTAATGAATATTGGTACCGACGCCATGGAGAATTGAAATGCATGTTACGGAATTTAGGAACTCCTACATGGTTCCTTACCCTAAGCTGTGCTGAGTACGCTTGGGATGATTTACTGATTTTCTTCGAGAGGCAAATTCAAATATTGAAAACATCCAATACAAGACAGCAGGAGAATTGTGCTCTCATTGGATCCGGTTAATGTTTGCAGATATTTCAATCATAGATTTGAGGCTATGATGTCCTTCATCTGCAATAAAAAAAATCCACCTCTTGCAGAGGTTGTGGATTTCTTTTGGAGAAAAGAGTACCAAGCAAGAGGTGCTCCTCATATTCATATGCTGTTGTGGATCAAGGATGCCCCAACATTTGGAACAGATTCTGATGATGCAGTTTTATCTTTCATTGAAGAATATGCAACATGTGCTATACCTAAAAGCACAGAAGAAAAAAACTTAAAAGAGCAAGTTTTACGTTTCCAAAGTCATCAGTGTGGAAAATACTGTCGACGAAAGTACAAGAGTAAAGATAAATTCTACACAAAATGTCGATTTCCATGACCTGTTCTTTCAAAAGGAAGAGTAAACAGTTTTATGTCAGCTGTGCGACATACAATTACAAGAAAATCTCCGAAAAATACCTACAACCTAAGAAGAAAAGAAGAGTCAAAATATATACAACCCAGTCATTTTATCCATGTGGAATGCTAACATGGATATTCAGTATGTAGCTGACAATTCTATTGCTGTTGCTCAGTATGTCACATCTTACTTCACTAAATCTGAGAAAACGTAATTGAAAGAAATGTGGGAAGAGATTTCTCACGAGAAGACTGTCAGTAAAAAGCTATACAGTTTCAGTTTAAAGATGTTATCATATCGAGAAATTGGGTCATACGAATGCTCAGATAGGTTATCATCTGCAAGTCTGTACTCCAAATCCAGAAGAATAATTTGGGTAAGTTTAGGCCTTGCAGGAATACGAAATCGGGTACTGAAATCTATTCGAGAAATTGAATGTTTAGCAGAGAACGAACCAGAAAGTACAGACATTTTGAAAACAAACATGTTGGACACATATTACCCAAACAGAAGTCATCATCTTGAGAACATGTGTCTCTATGAAGTGCTGCAGAACTACATTTTTAAACGGAATGCCACAGAAGACATAAACAATGGAAAATATAAAGTCATTGGTGAGGAAGGATGTTTGGTGAAACAAACAAAAGGAAGTTTGATTAATCACAGGAAGCTGAGTTGCGACACTACTGACAAAAAGGAATTTAACTACTTAGCACATTTACAGCTGTTTAAACCATGGCGTTCAGAGGATGAATTACTTGGAGATTTTCAGAGCTATGAAAATTCCTTTAATGCATGCAAAGATAACATAGAATGCAGTACTTTCTCAAATTATGTACAAATGTTAAATGAAGAAATTGAAGAAGAAGCTACAATTGCAGCTGAAGTAGCTAGAGACAGTTCTCAAGACAGTCAAAGTTCTGGTACGCTCAGTCAAGATCCCCTAGGACAACCAATCATAGAAAATGAAGCTGCAATAGCCATGACTGAAATGGAAACAGCTATGAATCAAGCTCAGGAAGATTTAAGGGACTTACCAAATTTGGAACAACAACTGAATGATGAACTACAACAAATTTATGAAGAAGTCACAAAACAAATTGATCATGGATTACTACATGAAAATAAAGAGTGCTCATGCACATCATTTGAACCAATCAGAATGTATGTGAGTGGACAAGCTGGAACTGGAAAAAGTTTCTTAATTCAAGTAATTAGAAGCTACCTACAGAAAAACACTGATTCAACTTTGTCTTGTGTTGTTACTGCTCCAACTGGGTTAGCAGCATATAACATAAAAGGAATTACCTTACATCGTTTGCTAATGTTACCGTAGAGCATGAGAACAAAATAGAATACCACAAGCTAACAGGAGAAGCATGTTTTGAAGTTTCAAGAGTGTTGAAGAAAATGAAAGTTCTCATTATTGATGAGGTAAGCATGGTATCAAACTTAATGCTTGCCTTTGTGCATTTAAGAATGCAGCAAATTCTAAAGACAGACTATGACGTGTTATTTGGAGGAAAACATGTTATAGTTTTTGGGGACCTACTGCAGCTCACTCCAGTTAAAGGACAACCAGTATTTAATACTCTTACACATGAAGACACGAAAAAGTTGTTAGGAAGTATAGGTAATGTGAATATTTGGTCATACTTTGAGTACAAAGAACTCATTACCAATATGCGGCAAGCAAATGATGATGATTATGCAAGTATTCTCAAAGTTATCAGAATTGGACTACTCACAGAAAATGGCAGAAAAGCTTTACAGAGTAGATTGCTATGTAATTTGTTTCCAACAGAACAAATAGTTCCAGAGAAAATATACAAGAAAATTGCTGGTAAAAATACTGTAATCTGCTTAATGCCAACACTACATGAATGCTCTATATTCAATGAAGAACTTTTGAAATTGGAAAATGAAGAGATTATGAAAATGGAAGCCGTGGATAAAATACAGCATGAAGGAATAACTATTACATTGACAGGCAAATTGAAAACTAAATTGGATTCTCTAGAGAAAAACATATCGAAAACAGCTGGTTTAGAAAATAATCTTTATGTATGTATGAACTGTCGAGTAATTTTAAGACGTAAATTGAATGTAGAAAAAGGTTTAGTGAATGGAGCTATGGGTAAAGTTGTGGGTTTTGTTAACTACCAGAAAAAAGATGGAATTGAATTTTTAAAAATAAAATTTGATCAGATTGAAGAGGTTAAAGGCATTAGTCGTTGTTCAGTTCGTTTTTTGCTTGTGAAAGACTTATATGTACGTAGGAAGCAGTTTCCGTTTTCTCTAGCATATGCTGTAACTATTCACAAATCTCAAGGATTAACTGTAGATAGTGCTTTTGTAAACATTGGATCTAGTGTGTTTAAAGAAGGTATGGCATATGTTGCTTTGTCACGAGTGAAAAAATTATCTGGTTTACTCATGATAGACTTTGATGACTCAAAAGTTAGTGCTGATGCAAATTGTGTAAAGGAGTATAATAGATTAAGAAGAAGCTATGCTCCTCATTTAGGTCAGTATCCTGTGTTTGAAAAACGTGTTGTTTGTCGGAAAAGGAGAATTGAAATTATCTGTAATGAGGATGTACAGAAGAGAAAACAAAAGGAGAGTGATGTGATTGCAAGCAAAAAGAAAAAGGGCAATGTTGAAGAGGTTGTTGGTTGTCATTTTGAAAATAGCTCTGGTGTCAACTGCTATGCTAATGTAGTGCTGAATGTTGTATTTTATCTTGAAAGTTTGCAAGAGCAGATAATAGTAAATCATGAAAAAAGATTTTGTTCTCTGCTGAGTTTCCTTTATGAGAAGCTGAGTAATGATAAAACTAAAATAGAAAGTGCTTCTGATGTTAGAAATCTTTTATATGTATGTTCTGGATGTACACAGTTTACTGAAAATGTCCAGCAAGATGCACAGGAATTCTTAATGTATATGCTTATGGTACTGGAAGATGAAGGGGTAGAAATAGAAAATATGTTTGGTCTCTCTAATAAATGGGAACATTGTTGTGAAAACTGTATGAACACATGCAGCACTAATGTTGATTCTGAAAGGTTCATACATTTAACATTACCAGAGAGTAAATCAGTGACTTTTAGTAAATTAGTTAAAGATGCAAATCACAACATGGAATGTTCTCAATGTAAATCAGAAATGTTATCAACGTTATTTTTAAAGAAATATGGACAGTATATAATTTTAATGATGCAACGTTGTAGAGCTGATGGAACAAAATTGGACACTTTTATAAAGAAGTTTGTAGGAAATCAATTATCAATATCAGGAAAGACTTTTGTTGCAGTTGAAATAATTTTCCATGATGGACCTTCTATAACTTCTGGTCATTACACAGTTTATCTAAAATGTGAAAAAGGCTGGACACTGTGTAATGATTCTCAATTGATTTTCAAGCAATGTTTGCCTGCAGAATTGCCAAATCCCTACTTAATTTTTCTAAAACCAACATTTTAGATACAAATTGCAGCATCTGAAGAAACCATTATTTCGATTTTATAGGATTACCATTGGATATTTCACCTAAAAAGGGTTTAAAAATTACCATTTGGCCTCATGGAAAAGTAAATGTTTCTATTGTGGACTTCTTTGACAGATATTATTTTGGTGTATGTGCTTAAGCAACAAGATTTACAGACGTTATTTATTGCAAATAGTTATTGTTCTTAGAAGATATTTTTAATATATATGTTACATTTCTATCAAGGTATGTTTTACTGAGGATAGATTCAGGGCTTTTTTAAACAATCTTTCAGATTGTTTATTTTTTTGCCCGCTGTTAAGTAATGAATGCAATTGATATCACTATTTTCAGTGAAATTCAATATATTCTGAAAACAGCAAAAAAAGGGCAAAAAATTACTTTGTTAAATTTGAAAATATGTGTACTGTATTCTAAAATGTATTGTTAAATATTACTACTTTTTTTCTTTTTTTTCAGCTCGAGAAAGAAAATTTAGGAAATTGAATCCCTTTTTCTTGTAATTAAAAAAAAACATTTATTTCTAATTAAGTTATTTTGTTGGTCAGGTAAGTTTAAAATATCTGTATTTCTCACCCCTTCACTTTCATGCTCCCTTTTCTTCACTCCTCACTCTGCTTTTCTCATTCCCCTATATAAAAAAAATAATAATACATAAATAAATTAGCATTTAAAAAACGTACAAATTCACTGAAAAAACCATAGGTTTCACACACGTTATAGTTAGGAATTAGCATTTAAAAAACCTTGCAAATTCACTTAAAAAACCATAGGTTTCACACATGTTATAGTTAGGTGGATATTTCACTCGTAAAAAACCAATGAAATTCCCCCGTTATAGTTAGTTCAGATAACTATAACTCGCGCGACCGCCACTCTATCACAAGGATGATGTCATCAGTGATGTCATGAGTGATGCCACTGACCATGTCATGAGTCATGTAATATGTGACGTCATGAGCAGTGGATTGCGGGCGCGCGAGTTATAGTTATCTGAACTAACTATAACGGGGGAATTTCATTGGTTTTTTACGAGTGAAATATCCACCTAACTATAAAATGTGTGAAACCTATGGTTTTTTAAGTGAATATGTATATAGTATATATATATATATATATATATATATATATATATTTATCTCAAAGAGGTCTACTTGTAATTTATACTTGGAAATTTACTCTTACAGTCTTGAGTAACTTTACCAATTTTGGCTCTTCACCAAATTGGAACAAAAAGTTACTGAAAAGTATAGACTTACACATCTCCACCCCTTGTAAAAAGGGAGTGAATACTAACTTCAAATTGTAAGTTACTATTAAAAGAAACAGCAGTAAGTCTTGCTGCATATACGTCTAACCCCTAGTAGTGCAACACTGTCACATAGAAATAATGCGACAGGGACTTAAAGGTAAACTCCATAGAAAATAATCAAATTACATAAAAATAAGTAAATTTTAAAATAATTTAATAACCTTTTTACATTAGCACATTAAAGTAACAAAAACTTTATTAAACATAACTAAATTGCTTCAAAATAATTCTGTATATCACTTTTAATAATTATCAATGCACAATAAGAATATTTTGAATTTATGTGAGAGTTAATTTTTTTAGTTTACCTTGAGAAAAATAATTTTAATTTGTTTTGATAGATTTTAAATAATTACATTATTTCAAGTCAAAATTTAGTTAATCGGGCTGTACCTTTTTTTCTTTACATCCACATTTTGAATAACCATATAAAAATAATATATATAAATATTTAACATAAAAACCTATTAAAAAACCATTATTTCTATTCCCTATACTTTACCATGTCCAGACCACTGCCTCCGGTGTGGAGTTCTCCCTATGGTAAAGCATAGTTTTCTTTTTTCCCTAAACCTAACCATGTGGAGGGCTCCGCCACTTGGATAAAGATCTCCCTATGGTAAAAGCAACTTGCCCTATACTTTACAATATGGAGATTTTCACCCCGACTGCAAGTCTCTCTATGGAACAGTGACACTGTGATGAGGCTACAGTACAACACCGGAGAATCAGAATATCAGACTTATTTCTCACATAGCTTGGAAAGATATTGTGAGCCTATAGAAAATGTACTGTTATTTTAGCTTCGGTAGCACATTCTCTAACCTCCATGAGACAATTATGAGAGAAAACCGTTGTCAGAAATTGGTTTTATGGTTGGCAGAGGTATGCACCTTGTTCAAGCATGAAACACATTCCTAGTCAGGGTAAGCTAGATACATACTAAAGGATAATCTGTGCTCACCCTCTGGTAGCTTGGCAGAGAATAGTCAGGTTAATCTAAACAGGCAACGTGTAAAGTATTTTTGGAACACAGGGAAATAGTAAGAAAATGAAAACATCCACACTGGTCTAGAAAATAGACAATCATTTTATGAATAACCCAAGACCAAAATGCCAAAAATCAAATAGGTAGAAGTTGAGATATGAATTTTTGAAGAATAAAGAGTTCTAGTGCTTAGAAGCAATAGGCTCCATTGGGGGTTATCTGGTCACGCTGGACCAAGGCAGAGTCAACAGTTCAGGCAGACCACAATGGAGCACAGGCCAGTGAATGGAGTACCTTGTTCCTGGCCGCAACAGTGAGAAGCGAGGTCAGGTGAGCATTGAGTCGATGTTGAGCCTGCAGTCGAGGTGATGCATCAATTTCTCCACCCAGTGGTGGAGATACATTGGTTCTAAAGACCAAGTACTGAGCCAAGATGCATCACTTCTGAAGTGTGATGGCCCGGGTTTCTTCACACAGATGAGGGTATGCATTGATCTCTCCACACTGCTGTGGCAGTGATGTGTGGTTTCGATGTGTCGAGCTCTCAAGGCGATGCGTTGGTTCCAAGAGCAATGTGCATATTCTACTCCTGCAACAGGGTCAATGCACCAGTTCCTCTACACACAGACAGGAAATGCACCACTTTCTCTGGTGCAAGTTTCTGGGTCCACTTCCAGTCAACCAGGCACAGGAGCAGATGTAGAGACTGTGATCGCCCTCAAAAGGCAAACCAACAAGCCTTTAGAGATCACTTCAGTTGCAAGGAAGAGTCAAGTTCTCCCTCAGCAGGGTCAGAGAGCAACAGGCAGCCGGGAAGCACAACAAAAACAGGTCTTCCAGATCATCAGTCCAGCAAATTGTCAGTTCTTGATAAAGCACAGCAGATCCTCAGATAGAGGCCTGTTACAGGGTCAGAAGTGTCTGATCTGGTGGGGTCAGAGACCCAATACTTATACCCAGTTGTGCCTTTGAAGTGAGGGTGACTTTAAAGAAGGGTCTTTGAAGTGCAAATAATTGTTTCTTCCCAGTCCTGCCTCCAGACTAACTGTAGAAGGTATTCAGCCCTTTGTTTGAGGACAGGACACTTCCTATTCAGGTGTAACTGTCAGCTCCTCCCTCCCTTCCTGCCCAGGAAGAGCCATCAGATGAGTACTCAGACATAACTAACCTTCCCGTGTTTATGGCTGTCTAGAGGCAATGAACAAAGTGCAGCTGTCACCCATCACAGATGTGTATTGGAGGCAGGCTGCAGGCACACAGTGCTAAGAGCAGAGAAATGCCCACTTTCTAAAAGTGACATTTCTAAAATAGTAATGTTAAATGAAACTTTACCAGTAAAGAGGATGTATCATTACTATTGCAAATATATAAAATATGATACACCCATGTCTTTCTACATCAGGAATTACAGTTCAAAAATTAAGAAATTCCCAATGTTAACCTGTGAGAAAAGTAGGCCTTTCAGTAGTGAAAAACAATTTTAGCTGTTTGTCACTACCAGGACATGCAATACTTAAAAGTACATGTCCTACTTTTTACTTATAGATAATCTTGTAAGTGGGGCACCCAATACAAAAGGGACAGGGCTCTGTATAGACTATAAAATAAAGTTAATATTCCCTTTGGTCTCCACTCTTACTATACGCAAGCAACACAATACTTATCTCAATCACACCTAATGTATACATCCAACCCCCACTGTTAATTATAGTGCCACAGACATATGAGTAATATAAAAGTTGTATTTAATAAAAATTATATCATTAAGCAAAACACTTCACTTAAAAAACAAATATATCAATATTAAATATGAACAAAAATACAGTTTCACAATTTATCAGACCCCATCAATTGGAATCCGATAAAGTGTATTAAGGGGAAATCCTAAAACAGATAAGCCGCCATATGTCCTATATCATGTTTAAAATACAATGGAAAAAACAATAAAAAATGCTTTTATTTTAGAAGAGAGATAAAAAACATAAGACAGTACACTTTGTCATCAATTCATCAACTAATCCATCTATATAATCACTTCAAGCATATGATCAGTACAAAGTTCACATCTAGCATGCCGGTATGATCCACAGATTTAGTCTGTTAGTTGTGTTGACTCGTTTCTGTATTGTTACACAAATATAGACCACCTTTTTCAAGACTACCCTGATAACTCTCATTTGTGAATCGTTATCATTGGCACACGTCGGTCCTTTCAATCAGTCCCCATCAGGTGTCTGTTGCACACTTTTGTTGTAGACCATTATTTGGAGTCTGTCTGTACTTCAACAATGTCAGAATGTCCCATATATTTATTTCTACTTTTTATCTAGATATAGCACCCTTCTTTCGGATTATGTCGGGTTTCTTTAGCATGGTAGCCGAATCGCTGTCTTCAGCTGTTAGTCACTCAAAAACTGGCCTCCACTCAGCCTCAATGGGCCCGTTCTCTTGGTTCGTGTATGGTGTGAGACGTCTACGCATCTTGATGTCCTGTTTGTATTTTCATATACAAACAGGACAGCAAGCCATTGCATACGGGGGACGTGTATTAAAAGGGAAGTTTGAGGCTTGGAAAAGAGTTTTAAATGCCAAGTTAAAATAGCATTGAAACTGCACACACAGACACGCAGTGACAGGCCTGGGACAGGATTGAAAGGCTACTTGTGTGGGAGTCACAATCAGTGCTGCTGGACCACTAGTAGCATTTAAATTACAGCCTGGGTATATGGTATACCATTTTACAAGGTACGCACAAGTAAACTAAATATGCCAATTGTGTATACACCAATGTTACCATGTTTACAGGAGAAGCACATGCACTTTAGCACTGGTCAGCAGTGGTAAAGTGCCCAGAGTCCTAAAGCCAACAGAAAGATTTAGCAGAAAGAGGAGGTAAGCAGGCAAACATTTTGGAGGAAGACCACCCTAAGACTGGCATGTCTAAGAACATTTTTCTCTGAAACTTGATTCATTAAATTTCAGCAGAGGGCCAACATTTGTCATAGGGTATAATCAACTGGGGGTCCAGCAAATGATTTATCTGTAACTAAAATCTGATATGACCCATATATGTACTACTTTTTATGACCCATACAACCTGTCATTCACTGCAATGTATTTCAATGAGGACCATGTCCCAAGTGCCCTGTAATGGCTGCTGCAACATGTTGTTGATGTGTTGGTCAGTCAGTAAAGGCAGTGGATCCCTTTTGGGACCCTCTTCAACATGCCCATGGGTGTCAAGGTGTGCTCATCCTGCCCCCTCATGACATTTTTTCACATTTCATTTTCAGGATGCTGGGATCATAGAATTTTACAGTTATAACTTATTGAGCTAACTATAAATTGCACCACTCCATGCAATGCTTATGAATTCACATATTGCATCACTCGTGACATATTAATTGACATAATTGATGGCATCACCAATGACATCTCAAATGACATTATTGATGGTGTCACCGATGATATCACCCATGAGATCATCAAATGAGTTTGACAATTTGACAAATACTTCAGACAATCAATGGAATTTAGTGAGCTAGATCTAGAGCTACTTTTCAATAGCTTTTGTACTGCTAATGAGTGTAAGCTTTTACAACATTCTTGGCCTCCTAATAGGGCTTGCATGTATGGAGTTGTACGCATGGTGGGGCCTGTGTGTAGTAGGGGCTTGGACAACTAAAGGGGGTTGGCACCTTTCCCACCTAAGGAGGCTTAGGTGTCTCAAAAGAGTAAGCTTTCCCTGAAGAGCTGTGCGCAGAGCGAACCCTGAGTGTAGTAGAAGCTTGGCCACCCAATGGGACTTGGATGTTTGGAGAGAGTAGGCTCTCCATAAAGAGTTTTGCACAAGGTGAAGGCTGTGTGTTAGGGGCTTGGATTCCAAATGGTGCTTTGGAGTATGGAGGGAGTGGAATCACTGCTAAAATGTGTGCACATTGTGAAGAATGTATGTGGTAGGGATTTGGACACCTAATAGGGCCTGTGTGTCTCAAGGTAGTGGATTACAGCTAATTATTTTACATAAGCACATTTGTTTATATGAATTATGTTTTATATGATTCTGTGCCATTGCCTATTTACTCATTATTTAAAGGGTTTATTGTATTGTAGAATTAATTGGTAAACATTATGGTGGATAATTTCATCAAAGATGTCATCAATGATGTAATTTGAGATGTTGTCAGTGATGTCAACAATGATGTCATGACTGATATAATATGTGAGGTTATAAGCAGTGCATGGAGTAGCAGATGTTATAGTTAGCTCAGTAAACTATAACTGGTGAATTTGAGTTTTTTTTTTACAATAACATTTAAGTTTTTTAATAGTCTTTTTCAGTGAGTTCCTGAGGGTTTTTTTAGCCATAAAGTAAGATTTTATTACCCTACTTAACTATAAGGTCATATTAACCTTTTGTTTGTCAGTGAATTAATTTTTTTAAATGTAAAGTATGATCTTATTAGCAGGTCTTTCTATAATGTCACTGACCTCTGGAAGACAGGCCCTGCAACAACCCCAGCTGGGTCAATTAGGATGCTCATCACAACATAAAGGGATGTCATTTTAAATAAGGCGTGTGTGATGGTTCCCCTGTTCGGGGCTCCCTCTTCCCCTTTTTGCCTGACAAAACAACGCGGGCCACTTTGGGAAGGGATACTCTTTTCCTTTTTATTGGCAGCATTTGTTAGAGTCACACATGCTAAACATAGCACAGTAGCCAGTCTGAAAGTCGGGGAAGAAAATCAAAGCTTCTGGCGTGATTAAAGATGTCGTCTCGGGGAGCGAGGTCTCCGTCCAGCGACCGGCACTCGAGGACCCAAAAGAAAAGAAACAATAGGGTATGCTTAGGACGGTTTCCACAATGAAAACAACAAAGGGGAGGGGAAGTGCACACCGTCACCAAACCCTGGTCTCTGTGCTGTGACTATCGTGTAGGGGAATCAGTGCGTTTATCTAGGTGCGCCCCTCACGTGTGTCCAAAGCCCCTGTAAGATGGAAGAGCATACGCCCGTCACTTGCCTGCTTCCACGACCCCCATGGGCCGTGGCTAGGGGAGACCCAGTCTCCTTGGCTTGCAGGAGATCAGTGGTCCCGAGCGCAGTGCTCCTCGAGCTGTCTCTTTCGTTGTCGGCTCCCTCCCGATCCGGAGGTCGATACCCCTGGGTGGTCCCTCTAGGCCAGGCGTCAGTCTCGTCTCTCTCGTCCTCTTCTTGGCTCGTTCTCCACTCTTCACCGTCTTCCGTCTTCTCCCTCCAACTCTCGCTCATCCCTTCCTCGCTGTCGTCTGCTTTTGCGGGCACTTCCGCTCCGCCCCCGTAGTCCGCTAGACCGCTGCCTTCTGTTCCGGGTGGATTGGCGGCGGCCATCTTGGGTTGGGCTCCGCCACTATCGGACGGTCGCACTCCGTCACACTGCCCTTCCCTTGGGAATGGACGTTCGGGCCATTCAAGGACAGGAAATCGGGAGAGGTAGTCTGCATTCGTCTGGAGTTTTCCAGGTAGGTGTACGGCCTCAAAGGTGAAGGGTTGTAATGAGAGAAACCAACGTAAGACCTTGGGGTTTGAGTCTTTATGGAGTGCTAACGAGGTGAGAGGAGCATGGTCGGTCAGCAAAAGAAAAGAACTTCCCAAGAGGTAGTATTGGAGGGATTCCATCGCCCATTTGAGAGCGAGGCACTCTTTTTCGATAGTGGCGTACTTAAGTTCCCGAGGGAATAACTTCCTGCTGAGGTACAATAAGGGTCGTAAGTCTCCCATTTCATCTGGTTGGGACAAGACGGCCCCAAGGCCTCTTCCCGAGGCATCGGTTTGGAGGACAAACGTCTTCTGAAAGTCTGGGCAGACTAGGACACGGGCAGTACATAGGGCCCTTTTTAGTTGTTGAAAACTTTTTTCTTGGGACGCAAACCAGGGGAGATGTTTTCCTGTGTGGGCTTTTGTCAAGAGGTCCGTGAGAGGACTGGCGATTTCAGAAAAGTGGGGTATGAACCTCCTGTAATATCCCACCAACCCCAGGAAGGAACGAACACTCTTTCTACAGGATGGTCGGGGTATGTTGGAGATGGCTTCTATTTTGTTTACTTGAGGTCTAATACACCCTTCCTGTATGTCATACCACAGGTATTCTATGTGGTTGGTGCCAAAGGTTGTCTTCTGTGGGTTGAGGGTAAGACCAGCTTGGTCTAATGTGTTTAGGATGGCCTCTAGATGTTGTATGTGGGTGTCCCAGTCAGGGCTATATATGACAATATCATCTAGGTAAGCAACAGCGAAGTGACGGTGCGGTGCCAATATAGTGTCCATCAAGCGTTGAAATGTAGCGGGGGGCCCCGTGGAGACCAAAGGGAAGTACTTTAAATTGATAGAGGCCGGAGGGTGTGGAGAAAGCTGTCTTTTCTCTGGCTGTGGGAGTCAACGGAATCTGCCAATAACCTTTTGTTAGGTCTATTGTGGACATCACTCGGGCTTCTCGTGATCTTTCGATTAATTCATCTACCCTCGGCATGAGATAGGCGTCGAATTGAGATACCGCGTTCACGCTGCGGAAGTCTATACAGAAGCGGATGCTGCCATCGGGTTTTGGTACAAGTACAATGGGTGAAGACCACTCGCTGTGTGAGGGCTCGATTATGTCGGCCTTCAGCATGTCTTGCACTTCCTGATTCACTGCCTTTCTCCTGGCCTCCGGGATACGATATGGCTTTAGCTTAACCGGCTGGGAGGTTTTTGTGATGATGTCATGTTCGACTAACGTGGTTCTCCCTGGCGTCCTTGACAGTACGGAGGAATATTTGGCACATAAGGACATAATCTGCTGTCTTTGGGTTTCTGTGGCTTGGGGTCCTAGCTGTAGGGGTGTTTCTTCTTCCCGTCGTCGGGGAGGAAATGTTACCTCTAGCGGTCTGTCCACGGCTATGTGGTGTATGGGGGCGTCTGAGGTTGATGCATCAATTTGGGGTTCCTCCCATGCTTTGAGAAGATTAACGTGATATATTTGACCAACATCACGTTTGTGTGGTACGTCTATTCTGTAAGTGACAGGAGTCACTTTTTTTAGGATCTTATAGGGGCCTTGCCATGTGGTGAGGAGCTTTTTATCGGACGTGGGTAGAAGGATAAGCACTCGATCCCCGGGTTTAAATTCTCTGAGCTTGGCATGGCGGTTATACTGTTGTTTTTGTCTCGTTTGGGCTTTTTCAAGGTTGGTATGTACCTCTTCCCACAGGGTCGACAGGGTCTCTTTCAGGGAGGAGGAGTACTGAAGGAGGGATTTCCCTTCATCTTCTTCTTCAGTCCATTGTTCTACTGCCATATCAAGGAGAGTTCTGGGGCAACGTCCGAACAGGAGCTCGAACGGAGAAAACACGGTCGAACTTTGTTTGTGTGTCCTGATAGCAAAGAGGACCAAAGGCAGTTGGCGGTCCCAGTCCCTACCGGCTCTGTCTATACTTTTCCTCAGAATGGTCTTAATAGTCCAGTTGTACCGCTCCACCAGTCCGTCCGTTTGGGGATGGTACACTGATGTGCGTATTTGTTTAACTTTAAGTAAGGAGCACACCTGCTTCTTTAACCGGGACATAAAAGGCGTCCCTTGATCCGTTAATAACTCAAGAGGAAACCCCACCCGGGAAAAAAATGACACCATGGCATGGCTAACAGCTGTGGTTGTGGTGGATGAGATTGGTATAGCCTCGGGATATCGAGTCGCGTAATCCACGAGGACTAGGATGTACTGATGCCCTCGGGCGGACGGGATCAGAGGTCCAACCAAATCCATCCCTATTCTTTTGAATGGTACGTCTATGATCGGGAGAGGTTGCAGTGGTGCTTTGGGTATAGCAGGGGCATTGACTAGCTGACATCTGGGACAGCCTGCACAATAGCGGGCTACCTCTTGATAGACCCCCGGGCCAATAGAACCTAGGTAACATATACCGTAAGGTGTGTTCTTTGCCATAGTGCCCCCCTCCCGCTTGGCCGTGTGCTAGACACAACACCTGCTCCCTAAACGGACGTGGAACCAGCAGTTGTTCTTTTTGGTTACCCCGTTCATGGGAGACCCGGTACAGGAGCCCCTTATGAACCCAAAAGAATGGGCCTACCTTATCTGGCTGGTCTTCTTGGACCTGTTCCCAGGCGTTTTGCAGAGTGGGATCCTCTCTCTGGGCTGTTCGGAAGCTCCGTCCGGATCCAGGAGGTGCGTCTGAGGAGGTAAAAATAGTTGGGCATAACACATGTTTTGTCTGTACATACCGGGCTCTTTCTCCTCTTTTCTCTCTGCGTGTTTTTGGTACTCTAGGGGACGTGGCATGTATCTCGGCATTGTGATACGGAGCATCGGTTAACCACGACAGCGGGGTTGGTGAGGGGGAGCTGGCCTGTAGGTATTCATGGAATCTAGGAAGATCTGTTCCCAATAGGACTGCTTCTGGAAGATTAGGAACCACCCCTACTTTACTCAACATGGACTCTCCCTCTATGTCTAGCAGGATTTCTGCAAGGGGGTACAGTTTCTTTTCACCATGAACACAAGTCACTTGTATGGCTTCGTCGTCCCTAAGTTGGGAATCCTTTATAAGGGTCCTATCGACCACGGTATGATGGCACCCTGTGTCTAGAAATGCGAGAACCGGTTTCCCGTGACCGGTAATATTCCTGGTCGCAACCTAGTCGTTCCAGGATAGCCCTTTTTACATCAACGTAACTGGTAACACTGGCTGGATTAGCAGCTTGGTATGCGGCCTGTAACTCGCCGGATAACAGAGGTGCGATATATTGTCCCCATCGCTCGGGTGGCCATGCAGCTGTGGATGCAACCCTTTCAAAATTAACGAAGAAGTAGTCCGGGTCATCCCCTTGTTGGAATTTCTGGAGTACTGACCCTGGGACATTGGGGTGTACTCGGGCACTTGCTATGGCATCCGTGAGGCACAGTACGGCCGTGTCCTGTACCTGCTGGTTTGTTGTTAATAGGACTGCTTGGTCCTTTAGGGCAGCCTGCAGAGCCTCTCTCTCTGTTTGTGCCTGTTTTGTTTGCTCCTCGAAGACAAGCTGCAAATGTCGCTGTCCTTCGGCTAACTGGGTGATGATGGCCTCCATTTCGGGGTTCTGTCTTTTTCCAGACTGTTAAATATCCCACTTCTGACACCACTTTGTGATGGTTCCCCTGTTCTGGGCTCCCTCTTCCCCTTTTTGCCTGACAAAACAACGCGGGCCACTTTGGGAAGGGATACTCTTTTCCTTTTTATTGGCAGCGTTTGTTAGAGTCACACACGCTAAACATAGCACAGTAGCCAGTCTGAAAGTCGGGGAAGGAAATCGAAGCTTCTGGCGTGATTAAAGATGTCATCTCGGGGAGCGAGGTCTCCGTCCAGCGACCGGCACTCGAGGACCCAAAAGAAAAGAAACAATAGGGTATGCTTAGGACGGTTTCCACAATGAAAACAACAAAGGGGAGGGGAAGTGCACACCGTCACCAAACCCTGGTCTCTGTGCTGTGACTATCGTGTGGGGGAATCAGTGCGATTTATCTAGGTGCGCCCCTCATGCGTGTCCAAAGCCCCTGTAAGATGGAAGAGCATACGCCCGTCACTTGCCTGCTTCCACGACCCCCATGGGCCGTGGCTAGGGGAGACCCAGTCTCCTTGGCTTCCAGGAGATCAGTGGTCCCGAGCGCAGTGCTGCTCGAGCTGTCTCTTTCGCTGTCGGCTCCCTCCCGATCCGGAGGTCGATACCCCTGGGTGGTCCCTCTAGGCCAGGCGTCGGTCTCGTCTCTCTCGTCCTCTTCTTGGCTCGTTCTCCACTCTTCACCGTCTTCCATCTTCTCCCTCCAACTCTCGCTCGTCCCTTCCTCGCTGTCGTCTGCTTTTGCGGGCACTTCCGCTCCGCCCCCGTAGTCCGCTAGACCGCTGCCTTCAGTTCCGGGTGGATTGGCAGCGGCCATCTTGGGTTGGGCTCCGCCACTATCGGACGGTCGCACTCCGTCACACTGTGCCTACTGGCTTTGTCAAGGGGCCACCACATCAATAATATAAAAGGCATACCTATAAGCTTTGTCAAGAGGAGTCCAGACCAATATACATGGAAATCCAATTGGGTTTTTCAAGGGACCACCACATCATTATATAATAACAACTCTACTGGCTTTGTGAAGTGATCATCACATCATTATAAGAAGGCTAGTTTATTGGCTGTGTCAAGGAGTGACTACTTCAATATACAAGGTAAGCCTATTGGATTTGCCAAGGAGTCACCACATTCATATATGGAGGGAAGCCTATTTGCTTTGTCAACAACAGTAAACACCGTCTTAGTTTTTTTTTGACACTGCCCAGGCCACATAATGCATTTATTAAACCAACCACATGGGATCCCTGTAATCCTTAGTTGAAGAGCAAAAGCTCCAGCTTTGGGAATGCTTAGGTACACCATTAATGATTCCTGGGGTCACATTGTATACCCTGCAAGAAACATAGATATTATTTTGACAAATTATTTCTAGAGGCTATTTTAACTCCCTGCAGCACCCCATAACACTTCTGTAACATGTTACTGGTGCCCCTGGCCAGTTTAGGGCACCGCAAAACAGGAGGAAATATGCAAATTATTCCACAGAGTGCATTCTGTGGCACTCCTTGCCAGTTCAGTGAATAAGAAATGAGTGGCTCTGGCCACTCATTTGCCTCATCTCACATTGTTTTATTCTATTTTTGGGTGCCACAGCCCCACAACGGACACCCACATTATGTTTTATTGCTTGGGTCCATGGGGACAGCCACAAGGTTTTCACAACCCCAGTGGCTCCTGAATGTAACCACTGTCTCTGGGGCAGTTCAGAAGCTGGAAACATTCTCTCTCTGCTCCTGCTCCTCATCAGATTGACTGGCACCGCAGTACCAGCAGCTGATGCTGCGACAGATGCAGCAGGTGTTGGTAGAGGTGGTGCTAGAGCTGAAGAAGTTGAAGGCAGTGCTGTAGTGCGGATGTAGTAGGTGGTGTTGTAAGTCCTGCCAACACCCAAAAAGTTGGAGGTCTCACAGTAGCCGAAGAAGTGGCCGCTGCCGATGTTCCTGCTTCCAAACTCCTTTTGACGCCTTCTTTTGGCCCACACCAGCCCTTGTTGAACGCATCGCCTGCAGGTGTTTCCTCATTTCCGTTGTACCAAATTAGTATAGTTTGATGTTGCCACAGGAATTTACCTATTTGCAAAGTATGCATGTTACCAGTTTCATATCTCCAACTGGCAATGAGAAAAATGTCCACAGATCAGAATCGTTGAGTTTCTTCCTGCCTTCCACCTCCTGCTCATCCTCTTGCATCTTGTGCTTCACTTCTTCTGCCTCCTCCTCAAGCAGGAACTTGTTGGTCAGACATTGCAGTTCAGCAAAATCTGAAAGTGGCTTGCAAGGAAAAATTTCTTTTTGCTGAGAAACAGTCCAAACTTCACCTTTGAAGAGCTCACTGAAATGGGAAAAAGAGTGTAAACTTTCTATTTCCTACAGCAGAGTTGCAAGCCAGTGAAATGGTGTTTAACAAAAGTGAAAGTATTACAGTACTATTGCAATAGTATCTTGGAAGTACAGCGGAACTTACAAAATAAAACAACGTATTATTTATGTTGAAATCAACAAAGACATAACATATGGTGCCTCGGAAAATAGACTTTTTTAAAGTAAACCTATTTGAAATAAAAATAAGGAGCAAAGCATTATGTGATTGGTTAATAACACCTGCTGGGCTATAAACAAATCCCAATGCGACTAAATACCAGCGACATCCAAAGAGACTCTGTTGACTGTTGGAAAGCAATAAAACTCTATTTCTTATTGAAAGCAATAACAGAAAAATTAAAAATGATACCTATTCAGCTAAATCTATATATGTTTTTACATAAAAAAGGTAGGGCTATCCTAGGAATAATAGGTACTGAAACTCAAACTAGTTGTGGCCTGTTCAGTATAAGCTACTCTTGAGTACATGAATGTTTAAAAAGTCTACATTTAAGAACCAGTGCCATAAAATTGGAAAGATTTGTACAAATAGTCATACATGATTCTAAATCTATTCCACTGAGCTATGTTCTTATCTAAAACTGTGGTAAACAACTTTTATCCAAAATGTAAACAAGAACTTAATTTAACAATGGCAACAAAATAAGTCATTTGTATGATTAAAAAATGTTCTATCTGCTTATGATGCCTTCTGTCCACACACACTAATGTGGCGGATGGTATTGCCTGCAGATATCTGTTTATTCCTGTAGGCATGCACAGCTTCTATGGGTCTTTTCGCAATCCAATTGATTTGTTTTTCACCAGTGTTTCAAGATGACTATTAGCATATGACCATCTTCAACTGTCTCCTCTATGTGTGCCGCAACTTGTCTGTAAAGCGCTCAGATACCCTTTAGGGGCATGTTCACGCTATATGAAGCTTTAAAAAAAAAAAATGAATAATGACTTAGTAATGTAACAGAAAAGGTAGTTTTGTCTGAAAACGCATACAAAGAAAAACAGTGATGGATTTAGTTTGTTTCATGTTACAAAAAATGTATATAATAAAACAACATAAAAAATCAATGAAAGAAAAAAGGTTAAAGCTTAGTTATAATTAGGAAAATGTGATTTGTTATTTTTATACAAAACCAAATTAAACTACAAAATCATTAGAAATTCTAAAGTTATAGTCAGGAAGGGACAAGTTAATGTAGTGTGGCTAGCAATTTGACAATGTGTTGATATTTAGCAAAATATATTTAGGACACATTATCTATGTCAGATGGTACTTCTTACAATGATATTTTAAAGTAAAGTCACTTATGAAATATACTAAAGGTAATGGGCGGATGTTTGCAAAAAGTCTAACTAGTGGTGGTCAGTTGGGGTAGCATTCCAACCTATCTGTTTTGTATGCTTTAATAAACAGCTAAGTTTTTATTTTATTTTATTTTGGTCGGTAGGGTGAATTCATTTTCCAGAGCAGTGCAGAGGTGTCTTTCTTAAGATCCCATTGAAGGGGAGTTTGTTATCCCCTGTGCTATGTTAGCAAATCGGTTTGGGTCATACTTTCAGAGCAAGTACTCAATTTCTATTCATCCAGTGGAATCTGGTTTCTGCCAGTGAGGCGTTCTTTATTATAGCCAGCCAGAGTCATGTTCAGAATGATTGAATGAATAGAGCAATATGAAGAAAGCTGAGAATTTAGAGTATTCTCAAGTAAGAAGATCGCGGCACATGTTCATATCAGATTATGAGTGATTGAGCTCCCTACCACGATGAGGACATCAATCTTGGAGGAGAAGGTATTTTAGGTTGGATGGTAAGTTTTTGAATTTGAGGAAGCAGAGTTTTCTTTGACTGGTATTGTAGTAGCTCTTTCCTCTCTGAATTTTGATAGAGTCAGTGTATGCAGTGAAATAGAAGGCAGTGATGATGGTACTTCAGAAACAAGTTGAAGGTTACATTTGTCATCTTCGTTAAAATTGTCAATTGGCAAAAGGGTGCTCTTGCTGATATTCTGATTCCTGTATGTATTACATGTAGCAGGTGAAAGAGAGGTGGGATTCAACTTAGAGTCAAGATGATACCTTTGGATTGTTGTATTGGGGGGTTCAGCTATGATAATGGAGATTTGAGAAGATTATCCAGAGAGATCCTCTGAATTGCTGTGTGGAGGGAGGCTTTAACCTTGTCCCTTCTTTGCAAGTGCATGTAGGATCCTCACAGACCATCAAATTGGCCTACAATTGAGCTGTTTCGGAGAGGACTTTTAATAATGCTCAAATCATGGATGAATCCTGGCACTTGTATTGGAACTCTTGACAATGCTGACATTTTGGACTAGATTCTGACACTAGTGATGTAATATTTTTAATACAAGAGACAATCCAGACTCTAATGGGCATCAACTGTAAATCGGAGATGGAGAAGCCAGCGATTGGCATGGGAAAGGACCTCCAGTGATGCACAGGGGCTGAAGGTACTGTTGACTCTGAGCACCGGAGCAGAAAGTGAAAGACGGTATAGCTGTGAATATGGGAGTGGCAACTGAGTGCCTAATGACACATTTGCAAACACTGAAATATGAGTCACCAACAGCCATTTTAGCAAGCTAAAGAAGAGAATGAAACATTTCAGGGGTGGAAAACGAATTGGTGGTGAGTTGGAGGGGTATCCGCAGTTTGGCAGGGGTAAATAAAACCAACAGAGATGGGAGTCCAGAGATGTTAGTTCAGACAATAGGAACGGTGTGATTACACCCCAACGTCCGAACCACAGTTGTTTGAATTGAATGGAGCTATATGTTCAATATATTACATAGGTTGGGATTAGGTAATGAATTAGGTAATGGATATATATCCCTAAAGTCAAATGGTTATATGAGTCACCATCCCCACAACTGAATTGTGAGGGTTTCCATTCAAAATCGTTTTTATTGCAAAGAGGAACCCGCCAGGGTTGTCTTTTATCACCCCTTTTATTCCTTCTTGCACTTGAACTGCTATCTGCCACTATAAGACAGTGTTCACATATAGCAGGCATTCCAACACCAGCAAGCATCTAAAAAATACTTTTATATGCGGATGACATATTACTTATACTTACTTATCAACCTACTTCACCCCCAGCACTCATGTCTACCATTTCTTGCTTCTCCGCCATTTCTGGCAACAAAGTCAATTGAAATGAGACTGAAGCTCTTCCGTTGTCCCACAGTACAACAAAAGAAGCTATCTTAGGTTACAATTTTCAATGGAGAGCATATCCCCTGAAGTATCCAGGTATTTGTATCAATACAGGTTTGGAACGTTTGATTCAAGATAACTTACTACCGCTTATTTGTCAAAACCAAGTTGAAGTATGAAAAATGGTCACATCTTAACCTGTCTTTTTGGGCCAGGTTATGGCAGTGAAAATGATTATAGTGCCTTGCTCTACTTATGTTTTAGGTAACTTGCCTTTGGCAGTTGTTAAAATATCAATTTCACAAGACATTGATAAAGGTATTAAAACCTTTATTTGGGGCTCTCTGAGACCTAGACTTAAAATCTCCAAATTGATTGCTCACAGGCGATATGGTGGCTTTAGTTTACCATGCATTGAGCATTACTATACAGCCCTCCATTTATCTCAATTAGTTTATCTTTGGCCCAGCCCGGATGATCCCTCTTAATGGGTTCTTAATGAAAGATAAGCTGTACAGGCAACTTCAGGTCTACAAATGTTTTATATTCTTAAATCATCTGCTTTACAAACTTCCAAACCTATTATTCAATATATGCTTCAGATTTGAATGCACGCCCACAAACTCCTTAAGAGTAACCCAAGACTACAGAAAAAGGCTCCTATATGGCATAATGCTGATACTAGTAAAAGGAAGCAGGCTATTTCCAGGGATATATGGAAGAAAGCAGGCATTCTAATATTGGATGTGTTACTCACTTTAGATGGTGAACTTAAAACCTTTGAAATGCTTGAGATAGAATTCCAATTCCATTACTCTCAAGAGGGGAAATATTTATAACTAAAATAGCTCTATTTAGTAGACTAGGACCATATCCATGGATACTTGAGGATTCCCCAGTGTTACAATACTTAAACATTTGGGGAATTCAAAGGAGGGTTCTCTGGATTTTATAATCTCATAGTGCATAAACAACACTCATGCCCATCAATAGCACAACTACACATCAAATGGCAAGGGTTACTTATCGTAGCTTATTCCAGTGAGGAATGGGCAGATGTTATTATGAACATGGATAAAGGAATCAGAGAGGCCAGAATGAAATTTACTCTTTTCAAAAATGTTCATAACTGGTACTGGTCACTACAAGAACTCAAGACTGCAGGTTTACTACACAATTTCACCCGTTGGAGGTGTCCACAGGAGGATTGCAATATACAAATTGTATTCCGATGTCCAGTTTTAAAGGAATACTGGCCTCTCAATACAGAGCTATACATTTGTCTATTCTTTTAACAGAAACATGTGTTCTATTACATGATGATAGTGATCTCCTAAATCTAACAAACCATACAAGATGATTGATAGCTATCACACTCACTTTAGCAAAAAAGTGTACATTACCAAATTAGAGAACACCACAACATCCTACACATAATGAATGGTTTATTGACACTTATAAAATGGCATCATATGAAAAAATCATTTACAGATTGCAGGCTAATGTTTGAACTTTCATCCAAATTTGGAAACCTTTCTAGCTCATAAAAATTCTGTTTCCGGTAATGCCTAAGATATTTCCTCCTAATTAGGAAATGCAATAAGGGAGCCTCTTCCCTTTTCATCTCCTTCTCTCCATGTTAACTCATTATCATTTTATTTATATTCATGCTGGGCATATTAAGACTGTTGATGCTTTAGTCATGATCACTGTTATTTTAATTAGTACTTAATGTTCACCTAGTGGACATTGTTGAATTAGCAGGAATATCTCCATTTGAAATGTTATAGTTGTGGATTTGTATGATATTATCTATGCTATATTCTAACTAACTATAATATATGGTATAATACATATTGCATAATATCTACATTATCTCCTCTCTATTTATTTATTTCCAAGTTTTATTTTGAAGTCTTCTTTCTAAGATCAAATTTCCAGCTAGATGCATCATGAATAATATTTCTGATATTGTAGTTATAGATATCTTTTTTTGTTTTTTTTTGTTTAGAAATCTGAGAAGTTAACATTTAATAGTGTTTTACTCTGTGACCATAATGTGATTTATAGTTTAATTCTCTTTTTTGACTTATTGTTTATATACTGACACGTACTTCTCAATAAAAAAAATGCAAAAATATGTATATATATCACCACTGGAAAAATGCCCCAAGAATGAGAGTTTATTTCTGACAAATTATGAGGTTTTTGGTGTCTTCTTTTGAGCTGGGGAGATTGGCACATAACAGTTTAGGATATGCAAGTTGAGCATAACTTTAGCAGCGAGTTACACCTTTATTCTTTGTAGCCACAGACTGAACACTGTGATTGATCGTATGAGGATAGTTTTCCATTATTGCCTAGATAAACACATTTTTGTCCAAGCAGAATATCTCCGAATGCAGTTGTGTGAAATCAGGTTGTAGATGTGCTGTAGGGATACACATTCCTCATTTCACTAAACATATATTGAATATGAAGTCTATAGGTTTAGATAGATGAAGACTACTCAAGGATCACAGGGCAGGCATTGCCAACTTTTCCAAGGATCCTCAGATTTATTATGGATTGCGGTACTGCTAGTCTCTCACCTCAGCTCTGGTCAGCACGGACTCTGCTTAAGTTTCACCTAATGATACCGAATTGTACAATTTGCATTCCTTTGTACACTTGGGCAGCAATTTTCAGAAGCCAATTTTCAAGATAATGTCCCTTAACTCCCATCCAGAACTGCATGATAAGCTGGTCTATTTATAATCCTTTGTTGTAACCTTCCTTGGCCAAACAATCTGGGCACCAAGACCACCAACTTGAAATGTCATATGAGCTTGAGCTTGGGCAGAATATTTGACCGCTGTTGTTCCTTTTCTTTTTTCTAGGGTTTGAAATTACTAATATTTGTTTACAAACCAGTATGTATAAACTGCACAGCAACTGCGTTGCAAAAAATATGCAATTTGCTATGCAATATTTTTGCCAAAGGTTCATTTTGAAAATTGCCCAGTCAGTTGATGTTGCGAAACTTGCTGCCAACGCATTTTAATTAGGCCGGCTGAGTATGGCTATGAATGTTCGGAATATGGCCTCCATGGGCGGCAAGCCTCCATCCTTGTGATCAAATTCTCAAATGGAAAACTTTTTCTTTTTTTTTTAAGTAGCCTATATTCCTTAAAGAGTGGTCTTTTTCATTGGCGAAGGCATTAGGGAGTGTTACCCCGAACCACTGTCTGTTCCCCCTCAAACCACCTGCCATGATTGACAAATCGGAGATTGTTCAATGCTGCAAAAGGGTCGGCTTCCCCTGAGTGAGCCAGATACCACTCCAGCTCTGCTACTGGTATCTCTTCAATGGCGGCCACAAACCACTGATGCAACACAACACTGCACATCCAGACCTTGAGGTATTAATTCATCAAGATTAGACTTCATGCAGTACGTCACATTTTCAAATTCAGGAATCTTGCCCTTCTTTATTAGCATTGTCACCTTCATCATTATCAGTGGCCTTACAAAGTTCAACTAATCCACATACAATATTTTAAGAGCCACCCACTTAATTTATTTAGAAACTATTTTAAAGGCAAAACTTACAAATAAAATAAGTTGTCAAATTCTGAAAACTATAACACGCTTCTTAAATCTCGCCTTGAATTTTTGGACTCACAGCAATCCTACCTCTTTGCAAGCTTCAGCAAGACATCGTCATCGTTATGCGTGGATATGATATTGCGCCGATTGTACTAATGTGCCATGCAAATTACCTAAGGAAGGCGCTTGTTAAGTACTTCTCTGTTACCAAAGAATAACATGTCAATCGATGCAGCCCTTTTCTCAATGAGCACCACTTATCTTGTTCCAGCGCTCCGGGAAGGTGGCGTCTCCCTTTGTGACCTGGGGCTGGATAATTAATGCTAACTATGCAGCTTCTGCCCCTCCTCTCCAGGCTCCGTCTTAAACGTGGATTTCTTTGCCACTCAATCAAATTGATGCGCGTATTAAACTGTCACGCGCGCTGACAGTTCCTGTACCAGGCTCCTATAGGGAGACTAATCATTAGGCACTGAGCATATGTTGCATTTGGTTCCCCTGACACCCATTAACTACACCTATATGTGTATTGCTGTTTCTCTGGAGCCGTTGCACGTGACCTTAATCAACGCACGCTTGTAATGAAGGTTAAAGTTGATACAGAATAATTACGAAGGCTGTGTTTGTGCTTTACAAAACGTTTTTTTAACAAGATACTGTTAGCAGGAGCTGGGAGCATATTTTGTATTCAAAAGACGATTCTGAGCAACAGTTAAAAAAAATTAACCTCTTCAGCTGAAGAAGATGTTAAGGCAAATTTCATATCATGTTTTGATGAGATTTACCATTCTTTGAAAATTGCTATATTTTGCAAAGGAGGGCGGATAATTTTTCAATCTAGTCCTCCTCAGGCTGACAATAGAAAGCACACCCACTATAATCATCTCATTTTCTTTAGCACTAAACGAGTAATTTCTGTTCTCAATTCTTTCAGGTTTGCATTCCTCCATGTTCACCACGGGATATACTGGTACATGTGAACTATAACACATCTGAAAACAAGATTAACTGTGACATAACAAAATGAAGGATGGCAGGTTTTTATAGCAATATCATAGTTTTGTTCATGTATTTAGGAGTGTAAACTTTGAACTTCTTGGAAAATAATTACAATATTGTGATCACTGCTGGTTTCACACCACTACATTGCACATCTACAGAGCAAGATAGCTGGGGAGGCAACAGCTGAGGGGTCCAACCAGATAGCCTGCTGGCTTCACCATTTTGCCCACGGTATGAGAGAGCACAGCGCAGTGTTGACCTTCTAATATACTGAGAAGGACACCTCCCACCTTTCCGTTGTCCAGTTCCCACCAGGTGAGGGGGCAGTGGCCTAGGGCTCCAGGGAGTGGACAGGGGTTCAAGTGGATTCCTCAAGGGAGAGATGGAAGAAGGTGTCTGCTTTTTACATACCTAATCAGTGCCCGATGCTCCCCTTTTGTTCATGCGGTCGAATGAATCGTCTTCTCTGAGATCAACACTTTTCTCACTTAGCCCCAGATACAGGGTTCTCAAGGGGGTTCGTTTACGTTTCAGGTGATAGACGGCAGACAAACCCTCAGTGATAGCTAGGATTCAGAAATATATGACACCATACATGGATCGAAAGCTGGGTCCTAATTACTGTTAATGTGGGTTTGGGACTGGCTGGGAGGTTGGTAGGCCAGAAGGCAGCCTGGCATTCTAGCCCCACCCAGCTGTTGTTCACATCTGGTTTTCATTTTTTGGCTGGAAGGGAAGTGGTTTGACTTGGCCACAGGTGTTAACCCTCCCACTGCTGATAGGCATCACTGTATGCAATTTGTTGCTATGCCTACCCAGCAAATGAATTCAAGTGAAAAACGTACAGTATATCTATATAATTGTGGGCGCAAATATATATCGATATGACTGCTTCTCTTTTGGCCTATGTATATGCTGTTCCAAGAAGGATTGACTCCTTCTCCCTGTTATACTGTCTTATGGCATGACATTTGGAGTACTTTAATTTTAAAAATGTGAACTGATGACAAACTGTTTGTTCACTTTGAACAGTGAAGAAGAGCTATGGCCAACTGATAAACCAAACATGAGTCAGTTACTGGGGATGAGTGCACTTACAATGTGATGCTGTAAGACCAGCAACATTGAAGTTTGAATTCCTAAAATATCCTGTATATTGTTTTCTAAGCATATGACATATGACATTTCTTCAGTGCAAACATACAATCAGCTATAATTTGCCTTGTTTCATATTTGCTGCATCCACTTTCAATGAAAGAGAATTGGGTTGTATTGTAAACCATAGAAGGGCTCAATACATTATTGATGTCAGACACAATTTGTGCAGCAGACTCTATTTCAAATTCAAATTTGAATATATAGCAAACCTGAAGCGACAGCTGTCAGACTATGTTACAGTCATCCAGTAGGTTTATTATATTAGATTTTCTACAGTGCTTCCTCCATAAATAACTTAAGTTAGATTTAGAAGTTCACTACTTGCTTCGATGATAGGAATAGTACTTTATGTGATGCAGCACATAAGAGTATGAAATGATAAAAGTACCAAATTTACTTAAAATGAATGGATTTCTAAGATTGTTACATCACCTTCTGATGGCTTTGAAAAGTAAGTGAAAGAAAAAAAATATGCTAACTACTGCTACTTGGCCAGGGGGGGGCACATGTGGTGAAAAGTGCCCGTATGTACTACTGCTTGTGCTGCGCCCCTTTTCCTGGGCGGCAGCGCAAACTGCAGTACAAAAAGGCACATACTAACTGCTGTGCTTGCGGTCCTATCCTAATCGGGCAGGTGGGACCTCCTACTTAGTGTCGAACGGACACCTGCCCCCGGCTTTGGCAGTCGGACTCTCGTCTGACTGTCATCGGAATGAGGACCTAAGTTACTAGTTTATTAGCATTTTTAGGTCGAGCCAAGTGGCAGCTGCAGTAGTAGAGTATGGAGAGAAGCCGTGCCCACTCTCCTCCCATATTTTTCATTGGCTTGTTTAATTGTCTTTTGTAAATGCTGCCTTCGGATTCGTTAATAGGCTTGTTAGTCCCTCCTTAGTACGGCCTTGTCTTCATTTGTACCCTCCCATTGTGACTAGCTCCTTTACTTTGGTTATTTCACAGGACCTGTTATTTAGTCTGTAAGCACTATTTACTTTATTGAGTTTCTCTTACTGCAGGCTGGACTTGCGCTGCTTCAGCTGAAACCGCTTGTGTTTTTTTAAGCAGCACGGCCACCCCCGTAACACGGGCGCCTGCTTTTAATCACTTTAACCCGGCATTATCTTGTGTCTGTTACAACCCCCCCCCAAGTGAAATGGATTTTTAAATGATTATCTAATTAAGTTGTGTGAATTCCAGGTAGCACCTAATCCTGTGCTAATGGGCTGAAGCTGACAACAGCACATCTGTGTTACATGTCATCTGTACTAAAGCCATCTCACGGGTTGTGTTCAAAAGTGTGTTTTATTAACAACAACACCACCAATACCACCACCACCAATACCACCCCCATCAATACCACCACCAATACCACCACCATCAATACCACCACCTCCACCAATACCACCACCACCTACACCACCACCACAAATACCACCGCCAATATCACCACCACCAATACCACTAACAATACCACTGCCACCACCACCAATTCCGCCACCACCAATACCATCACCACAAATACAACTACCAATACCACCACCACCACCAATACCACCACTTTCATCACCAGAAAATACCACCACAAATACCACCACCATCAATACACCACCAAAACCACACCACCAATACTACCTCCACCAATACTACCACCACCACTAATACCACCACTATCAATACCACCAACACCAATATCCCCACCACCACCAATACCAGTTCAGGTTTTGCTTACAGGCCGCGAGTCATACTACTTTTTCCGATTGCAAAGGAAGATTATCAGACTTCCGGAGGGCGTAATACGTGGGCCCTGACTCAGCGACGAGGCTCTGAGTTTTCTCTCCATTTTTTTACAACTGTTAGGAAATGAAATGAAAAATGTTATTTGCGTAATTAATAAAAATTATTACAAAGTTCACATAAAAAATGAAATTACAAATGAGTAAAAACGTTTTTTTTTTTTTTTTTAATAAAAAGTAATGCTGAGAATGATTACTCTTTGCTTTTGAAAGAGGTACTTATACTGTCCAGAGGTTAAGAAGTCCCCGGTGTCCCCCTGTCTGTTAGGCCCTCATGTTCTATTAATACTAGCCATTTTTTTGCTTCTTCCAGGAATTTGACTCGACGGCAAGCCAAGATTATGGAGGAGCCTCTGAGACAACATGTGACTACCTGTCTGCAAGATCGAACGCTTAACACGTTCAAGATAGGTTTCAATAAAAATCGTCTCTGGTTTATCAGGGCCGGGCATGTACAGAAAAGATGGACCAAAGTTTCTGTATGATACCCCCAAAGGCGGCATTGTTTCGTCTGGTGCGGCGGTTTCCAAGATGGTAGTAGGTCTTTTGAGACATGCATCCCCATCCGATAAGCCATAAATACTTTTTTGAGATGACCATTGAAGTGGGATGCTAGGTAAGGCAATGGTTTTAAAGATGTGAAAGAGTTCATGATGGTCCACCCATGCCGACGTTTTGCCAATGTCTCTTTATCCTCCATAAACAATTTCCTTTTTGCCGCCACGTTGGCTAGTTTGCTTAACGTAGCCTTGTCTGACCCTGATTTCCAGACTGATTCCAACTCCAGCTTTTCCACACATTGTTTCAGTTATTGTCCCCAAATAGTCGGCTTTTCAGTTTCCCCATGTTTTTTTATTTCCTCTCAGCTTAGCCAATCCAATGTTTCTAAGTGAGCAGTTCGAATTTATGACAAAGTTTCACGAAGCTGCTTATGCTCTGGTACTTCTGATTTTGCAGACCAAATTCAAGCCTGACTTGTGAGGCTGAGTCAGATTTAGGCAGATTGAAGACCGCTTTATACATTTTGGTCTGTAAGTTGTTTAGAAGATCAGCCTCCTTCCCACACCATGTAACCAAGTACAACTGTTAGGAAAGATGGAGTAACCTGTGGATACTCATTACAGTTTTACTACAACTGTGTGGATCAAGTGGAGTTCCAAATGCCATTTGACTTCTAGTGTTTGAGCCTTGAAAAAGTCGCTTCAAGCGACGAAACACGTGTCGGCTATTTGGCTTTAATATCTATGTGTCAACAATTTGTCAAACCAATCTACTTACGATCAAGACTATGATATATGGACTTTTCTGCGTTTGGAAAATAAACTTTTCACTGCATGCCTTGCAGTTTGAACTTATAGACATGCAGTGCTCTGCTATTGGAATTGTGTTTATGTTTTAGGCGTGGAATTTGAATATCGTGCATTAAATGATATTGTGGGTGGCACGATATCTGCATTGAGCATGCTGTATTATACTCGAATTGCTGATAACTGTGCAAACATGACAGAGGTGCTGGCCTTGCTTCTATAAACCACTGCCACCTTCTTATTTATGCAATACCACCACCACCAATAGCACCACTAATACCACCTCCACCAATACCACCAATACCAATACCACCACCATTACCACCACCACCAATACCTATACCGCCACCACCAATACCACAGACACCAATACCGGTACCATCACCAATACCACCACCAATACCACAACCACCAATACCAATACTGCCACCACCAATACCACCACCTCCACCCATACCACCACCACCAATACCACCAATGCCACCACCAATACCACCAAAACCACCACCACCAATACCACCACCAATACCCCACTAGCAATACCACTACCACCATCACCACCAATACCACCACCACCATCAACACTACCACTTCCACCACCACCAATACCACAATCAATCCCACCATCACCAATACCACCAATACCTCCACCACCAATACCACTGCCAATACTAGCACCACCAATACCACCACCACTAATACCACCACCACCACCAATACCACTACCACTAAGGGTGGGCGTAGTGGGGCTACGTGAAGCAGCGCATAGTGTGCCCAAATCCACGCACACTACGTGCTCCGCATAGCCCCACTACGCGCCACCCGCCCTCCTTTTAAAACATACCCTAAATGGAAATTAAATAAAAGTAAAGACTAACCCTGGGCGTGACACTACGCTTCGCCCACGTAGTGTACGTAGCGCTGCCTGCTTCGCAGTTTTCGAAGTAGGCAAAGCAGGCAGCGCTACGCACACACCAGGGCGAAGCGTAGCTGCCTGCCACCCACCACCCACCTCCCGCCCGCCCTCCTTTTAAAACATACCCTAATTGTAAATTAAATAAAAGTAAAGACACTTACCCTGAAGCGCAGCGTCTCCGGGGCTCCCTCTTCCTGGTTTCCAACTTCTTCTGACAAATGCGCATGCGCGGACCCCCGCATGCGCATTTCTCGCAAGAAATGCGCATGCGCGGGCGTCCGTTCATGCGCATTTGTCAGAAGAAGTTGGAAACCAGGAAGAGGGAGCCCCGGAGACGCCGCGCTTCAGGTAAGTGTCTTTACTAAGGGTGGGCGTAGTGGGCATAGTGGGGCTACGTGAAGCAGCGCGTAGTGTGCCCAAATCTACGCACACTACGTGCTCCGCGTAGCCCCACTACGCGCCACCCGCCTCCCGCCCGCCCTCCTTTTAAAACATACCCTAATAGTAAATTAAATAAAAGTAAAGACACTTACCCCGAAGCGCAGCGTCTCCGGGGCTCCCTCTTCCTGGTTTCCAACTTCTTCTGACAAATGCGCATGCGCGGACGCCCGCGCATGCGCATTTCTTCCACCTCCCGCGCTTCCTCATGAGCTGTGACAGTGTAAGCAAAGAGAGAAAAGTGTTGGAGCGCTTTGTTAGTGTTTATAGCTCGGATCATATGTAACTCTCACTTCACACTTTGTGTCTGTGTAATTTACAACACTTACACATCTTCTTTACTGCACTATTTATCACTACTTTGAAGACCTCAAAGGCCGGTCTCTTCCTCTGATATTTACAATCTAACAAGCAGTCGAGAAGGCCCTTTATTGCAATGCAATAGGTCTTGCATCTGTGAGAGTTTAAGCTATTAGTATTGCAAATGACAATGCCTTTTATTTATGCTTTCAAACCCAAAACATAAATAAAAGACATTGTCATTTACAATGCCAATAGCTCAAACCCGCGTGAATGCGAGACCTATTGCATTGCAAATGCTTGTTATATTTTGTTCTACATTTAAAATAAATAAATTCAATTAATTTACATTTATATGTAACAATAAACGGAAGGTCAAGAGCAGGACAATGAATCAGGTGCGCTTTGGCTGGCAACTAAACAGGAACTTAGAGAAACAGTAATGTAGAGATGCGCCTCATAATAACACAACAGCATCTGACACCACTGCGAGTTAATGGTAAACTGGAATGCACAGCAAGCCCCACCATCAGTGTCCATTGTATGTGTGCTCTCAATTAATGAGGCATGGAACACTGACGTTTCAATTCTTCGTGGTCGGAAGAATGTGAAATGTTGACCCAATCAGCTCTGTTGGGGTTGTAATCAGCTGTGGTGGGGTAGCAATGATAAGGATACTGATCACTCACTCAAGTTGGCACTGTAGTTATTCATGAAACCACTATGTGAGACTATGGTTTATTAATATTATTAACTGACAGACTGCTGCTGGTGTTAAAATTGCATGCTTCAATTCGCGTGTCAAAATGTTTCACTTAAATAAATGAGGAAGAGATTTGAGAGCTCATATAAAATGTGTCTTCATTTTAGCTTTCTGTAGCACTAACCATAATTTCTATGGCAAAAATAACCCCTAATGTTTTACTGCTTTGATTGCATTAGGATGGCTTCAAGTGTGCCACAGTTTTGTCTGGAAATCCATTAGGTTTTGCAGCTTTGATTCTTTCAAAATAGGAAAAGCATTTTTAACCCATGTACTCGGCCCCCACTTGACAGAGTACTCCAAAACTATCTGAAAAGTAGCTGATGTGGGTGAATTCTTTGGTTTCTGGAAGATTTTGTGAAGATTCGTCAAACTGTACCAGAGTTACTAGTGAAATGAAAAAATGCTCTTTCTATGAAAACTCGGACCTAAACGTATTTACACATATCTACACAGTGATGTCAGGTACTGTGCAACTTTTATCTCTATCTCTATCTCTCTGAATCTATCACTCCCTCTCTATCTATAGATATAGGGGCCTGGTTAACAAAGGCAAATGTACACATCTGCGTAAGTTTACATTTAGTTTGACATTAACAAAACTACATTTTAATACTAGGTTTACATGTCTAGAGACTCTGCACAAACAATTATCAAAACAAGCTTATCTTTTCATGAGCGAACTTCTCCACCTGAATGCGGAGTTTCTGCTCTCGTACACTTAGAACTAAAATGTAGTTTTGTGAATTCCAAAACAAATTAAAACTTACACAAGAATGTAAGTTTACCTTTGTGAATCAGGCCCATAGACATAGGTATAGATATATAAATACAAATAGGTATATTTATACATGGATAAATATAGATAGATAGATAGATTGATAGATAGATAGATAGATAGACAGACAGACAGACAGACAGACAGACAGACAGATAGATAGATAGATAGATAGATAGATAGATAGATAGATAGATAGATAGATAGATAGATAGATAGATAGATAGATAGATAGATAGATAGATAGATAGATAGATAGATAGATAGATAGATAGATAGATAGATAGATAGATAGATAGATTGCTTTCCTCCTCCCCTTTTTTCTGAATCTATTTGTTTACTACTCTGGGCACTTTACCACTTCTACCCAGTGCTAAAGTGCATGGGCTCTTTGCTTAAAACATGGTAACATTGGTTAATCCACAATTGGCATATTTAATTTACTTATAAGTCCTTAGTACAGTGCACTAAATGCGCCCATGTCTCAGGCCTACCATTGCAGAGCCTGTGTGTACAGTTGGACGATGTGAATCCTTGCAAAGCAACAGCAAGCAGACCATGTTGTCGTACAGTTTCCACTTTCTCAGTAGTAACTGTTTGTTGGACAATGTAAAAGTTGGGATGATGCCAGACTGATTCTATGCACCCCCTCAGGAAATTTTAATCTATAGACCAGCTGGATCACAGTGCCAGCATATGTACCCCTAAAACTAGTAAGGGGTTCCCCCAGGAATCGTAGTCACAGAGCTAGAACCTTTTCGCTCAGTCACTCGTGCTCACTCAGAAAGATACACAAGAAATGCAAAAGGGTTTTTTTTCAATATTTATTTAACCAGTGTGATTCTCGTATAAAATATATGTGCTGCAATGATTAACAGACAGAAGCAGATTAACTTGATTAGCGATATAAGGACAGTGAAAAGAAGGACCAATTCCACCATTTTGCTAAAACAGTGTGTATATATATATATATCACTGAAAAAAACATAGGTTTCACACATGTTATAGTTAGCTGGACATTTTACTGATAAAAAACCAATGAAATTCCCCCATTATAGTTAGTGCAGGCAACTATAACTCACGCGACCGCAATCCTCTGCTGATGCTAATACTGTATTTAGACACTTATTTGCCCATGTCTTCTTCCATTAAATTTGAGCTATACATATATTACAAATATTTTTTTTTCATAAAGACACATATGTCATCAGCAGAGGATTGCGGTCGCGTGAGTTATAGTTGCCTGCACTAACTATAACGGGGGAATTTCATTGGTTTTTTATCAGTAAAATGTCCAGCTAACTATAACATGTGTGAAACCTATGGTTTTTTCAGTGAATTTGCAAGGTTTTTTAAATGCTAATTCCTAACTATAACGTGTGTGAAACCTATGTTTTTTTCAGTGAATTTGTACGTTTTTTTAAATGCTAAGTTACTTTACGCCATTCGTGGCGTGCGCGCCCACTTAACGCAGTTCGTTCCGTGCACGCACGGTGCGCTTCGCGCACCGCGCGCCCACTTTACGCAGTTAGTGCCCTGCACGCACGGTGGGCACGCGGTGCGCTACGCGCACCGCGTGCCCACGTTACGCTGGATGGGCCATGTACGCATGATGCGCTTCGCGCACCGTGCGCACATGGAGGACATATTATGCGCTTCGTTGTGAAAGGTAATCTTTTACATTTTCTATATGGTACATATGTCGTGCACAAATGGTGCCCTTCGGGCACCATTTGCACACGGGGTGTGGTGAGTATGGATGATTTTTTTTTTTAAATAATTTTTACCATACATGCACGGTAAGCGTAATCGGCGATTTGTCAAAAAAAAAAAAATTGACTTTTTGGCCTTGGGGGTTCTTTGGGGCACTGGCGTAGCTAGGGGGGGGCGGTGGGGGCGGTCCGCCCCAGGCGGCACTATTTTGGGGGCGGTGGACACATGTGCAGTGGCAGTTTCTGAGCAGCTAGTCCGTCCCTGCATAATCTACTCACAGCGAAAGATATGCGTACAAATCAAGTTGTGCATCTCGACTCTAAAGAAGTGATCTTTAATTGTCAAACTCGAGCGTTCTGAACACCCGAATTTGTCAATTAAAGAGCACTTCTTTAGAGTCGAGATGCACAAATTGATTTTTACGATACCTATCGCTGTGAAGAGATTATGCAGTGACGGACTGGCTGCTCAGAAACAGCCACTGCACATGTGCCCACCGCTCCCAAAATAGTGTGCAAGCCGCGGCCTTTTAGCACATTAGAATAGGTTCTTGGTGCAATTTTAAAAGGCCAGGAGATCATACTGGAGAGGTAAACTGATGGCACATGATTCTAACATGGATTTTCATGTCATATCGTAGCTGTAGTCAGGGGCGTAACACAGGCCCCCCGCAGCCCCCGCGGTGCGGGGGGGCCCCACGCTCCAGGGGCCCCCTCTGCAGCCACGGAGCAGCCAGCAACGCCGACAGTTTAAAAGGGGGTTAATGGTTGAGCAAAACCTAGGGACACAGGCAGTATAAAGAGAGACAAAGTGCCATGAAGTTCAGAACTGGAGAGGCGAGGCACGGGGAGGAGCCGCGTGTAACAACTTGGCCTTGGCGCCGGAAGGGGGGAGTGGGGACGTAAGGGCACGTCCTGCTGCCAGGGCGCAGAGAGTTACATTTTGTAGGGAAATTGGAGGTAGAGGCTGGCTGCAGTGCTCGCTGGTTTGCGGGCTGCACCAGAATCATGGTGCTCGGCTGGCTGGCAGGCAACACTACTGATTGCACCGGCTGCCAGGCCGCCTGTTGCTGTGGGGCTAAATTTTCTATGGCTGCCCCCCTGCCAGCAAATAATTATTTCCGAGCCGGGCCGGTCGAAAGGAGAGAGCGGGAGCCGGAGATACAGGCAGAGTGAGGCTGCTTCTCTTCGCAGCTGTCCAGCTCTCTGTTCGATGACAGAAAAAGGGCCCATTAGTCCTGCAGACTCGAGCATTAAAAAACACGGAGTAAAATCGAGACAACACCCTCGGAGAGAAGCAAGAGCAGGACGAGCTGGGTGAGTCCGCCCTCTCCCCGTCCCACTCACAGAGCTACCGGCAGCAGGTGTGCTGACCTCATTATACCCCCTTTAGTTGGTAGATATGATTCTTTTTATAATAAAAATGCCTATTTGTTTAACAATAACCCCCTCCCATTGCAGGCTCAGGCCTCCTTCTGCATTTTCAATAACGTGTTACTGTGGAGCTTCTCTTATTAGGGGTCGGGTTTAACGGTGTCTTGTTTCTTCCGCTATTAAAAAGGTCGTGCTGCTGTGGATGGCTGTTTTTGGAGGGGGCACACGTGGGCCTGCGAGTGTCACTATTTTATTACTTTTTTTTTTTGCAGAGTTTTATATAGCGGGAACTTGACCCAAATCCAATCAGGTATCAGAGCGCTTTAGATAGCAGTTAAGTTACATGAGGACACACATTCATTGTTTTTGTTAGGCACGGGAGATTAAGTGATTTGCCCAGAATCACAGGATGTTCAGCGTCGTTACCGAGTCTCGAACCCAGTTCCTCAGGTCCGAGGTCGAGCGCCGTTAGGCCAACTCCTCTCCCCACTATCTGTCTAGGCCTGCAGAAACTGGATAATTAACACTAATTCACACTTCCCAGCGAGGAGAGATCACACTGCCAGTGATTCTCTGTCCATTTCGACCAGAGTCAGACTGGGACAGACATTGGGCACAGGCATCAAAGTAAAAGTGCTTCAATAAGTGAACGAGACCCATGCTTCCAAATAGTGCCAGGTTTCACTCATACACGTCATACAAGTATTTTTCAAGGAATAGAAAACATAATGAATTTAAACATTGCTATGTTTGTGTTAATAACAGGCAAATCAACAGTGAAAACCGGCACAGCAGACCACAAAACAGGCCACAAGCAGACAAAAAACCAGCGCACACACTGACCTGGCAGACCAGGCCTTCAGCACTGGCTAACTGCCCCTGTAGAACAGTCCGACCTTGGCTCTAAACACATCTTTCAGTTCCTGCATGCTTCTGCAGCCCGTGACCCTCCTTCCCAGCCTGGCCAAAGAACACACAGCTCAAGCAAAATAAATGAGAAAGGCATTCTTTTACATTAATCTCATTCAATTTTCGATTGATTAATACAATCTCCAAATTTTGTCCTTTTGGCGCAGTGGTGGATAGTGACTTCTGTATTCTACTGCTCCAATGTCCCATCTGCGACTCCGACCACTAGAATATGCACATTGCAAGTCTGACGCAGGTCAAAATTGGAGCCTTGCAAGTTCTGAGACAGAGGTGTGTGCATGGTTGAGAGGGGCAAGTGCCGTGGCCATTTTTGCCTCTTTATTTGATTTTGCTCGCGAGAAAGTGTCACTCATAGTCGTTGAATGTCACTCATAATTACACTGAAATTATAAAAATGTCACACATAAGCAATCTGAAATCTTGGCAGCTATGTGTCGGGGCAGAGGAGCAGCGCGTGCTGCAGGGGACCCCGTTCCTCAGACTGCACTGTCCTCTTCTGACAGACCGGGCCTCCTGAGCCCAAGGGGTCTCCGGCCTCTTGCCCCCTATCGCACCGCTTCGGGCACTCCCCTCAATGTGCCCCCTAGTGCTGAGACCGTGGCCTGCCCTGCAGGAATCTGCACCATGCTGAAGCTGCCCTTCCAGGAGTCACCGAAGGGCTTGGGCGCCGATTTCATCAGGGCACCCCTGGACATCAGCACCTCCAACCACCCGGGACCCAGGTATCAGCGAGCAAGGGTGCGGGGGCCTAGCTTCACTTAACACATGGGACATGTCTCAAGTATGAGATGTCATTTCACTTTATTGCACATCTAATTCTTCCACGCATGCAATTTGGCAAGCAGTGATTACGTCCCATGACAAATTCGAATTGGAAGCCAATACTTGAGGTAACATGCAAGTGAGAAACTTTATGAGTTTCCAATTCTGAAAGCAGAAAGACAGGCACCCAAAGGGATTTGTACAAAAGCGAATGAAGGGCATGACCCACCAGAGCGACATCAAAGGGCAATAAATGTGGACCTGGCTAGTACTCGTACTTTTGAGAATACGCCTGAGACTCCAATAAAGAATAAAGCATTTTAAAAATGAGCATTGGCAAAACCAATAGGTCCCGCCTATATGAGAGCTATTGGCTTTGGCAATGTGTTTTAGCCATGTTGTACACCAGTTTGGCTGCTGTTCAGCCAGGGGTGTAACACAGGCCCCTGCAGCCTCCACGGTGCGGGGGGCCCTCGTGCTCCAGGGGCCTCCTCCGCGGCCGTGGCACAGTCACCAACCACTTAGCACTCCACACATCTGAACCTTCTCGGATGCATTGCTGGGAGTTGCGTAACTTATGTTACGCTCGCCATAGTTGCAAGCGCGGCCGCCTCATCATAAATTAATTGATGTGCGGCCTTCACCCTTAGTGTGGAGCATACTACGGTTGGGCTCAGCTGAATCGAAGTCTGGTGACGTTCTGCCCCTGGCCCGTGAATGCCACTTCGCTCTCCCCGCTCTGGGCGCCACTGGCGTACCTACGCTCCAGGAATCCAACCTCACATGTTCTCCCCAGGCTGGCCGGTCCCATTAGCATGTCATGACTGGCGCTGACCGCCCGCCCCTCACGCTCCCTCCGCTTAAAGCCTCAGTATTTGCAAACTTTGTAGCAGAAGGCGCGCAACCAGGAAGCAGCCCGCAGAAGGAAGATCCCTCTTGGCGCTGCCGGAGCTGCTTTCATGGTCGGTCGTAAACTCAGAGAAAGGAGTTTGTGGAGCTCATGGGGTTGTGGCTTTCAACACCATGGGTAAGGACTGTCCATTGTCACTATTAATGGAAATATTGAACGATTATGCAGCGTATCACGCAAACCGTATCATGTTACTTCAGTATTAGGTGACATTGTTACCCATCACATCCACTTCGAAGGTTAAAGAGCCGAGTTGGTCCTGCCTGTTAAACATTACAACCCAGTGTTTGCTACAGGCGCACGCATAACCCCCCAATAAATGTATTCTATATTAAATATTTGGGTACAGGTACTTTCAGTTGGGTATGGTGAGGTGTCTGTCGAATTTCACCTAGGATTTTTTACTACGGCACACAGACAAAAACATACACACACACTCTCTCTCTCCTCTCTGTTTTGAAGTTCTTGAAAATGTTTTTACTTTACAACATATTGTGCTTTGAGTATCCCTAACAATCTGCACTGCTCTCCTTTTCCACTGCCCCCAGGGGCGTAACAGGCCCCTGCAGACCCCGCGCTCCAGGGGCCCACTTCGCGGTTGCGGTGCAGCCAGCAACCACTTAGCACTCCACACATCCGAATCTTCTCGAATGCTGGGAGTTACATAACTTACATTATGCTCCCTGTAGTTGCAAGCGCGGCCGCCTCATCATAAATTAGGGTGGAGCATACTATGGTTGGGCTGGTCATTCTCCTGCGCATGTCACTTTGCGCAATTTAAAGTGAGCGTGAGGTTAGGCGGCTGAGAGGGACCGTGCGGCCCAGGACGGACAGGTGCGGCCTTAATTTAATTATTGCCAATGCTAACGTTTCCCTGTCTTCTGCTGCCTGCTCGCGTCTGCCACTGAAGCTGCAGGCCAGGCCTCAGGTGAATCAGTCTGTCGCCTACACATTCTCAAGTTTGAAAAGTTGATTGTCTCAAACAGCATAATTTTTAACCTCCATGTCTTCAATGGAACCCATTTTCCCACTGCCATCAGCATGGGCTGGGACACGTGACCGTCATAGCTCGACCATCCATGCAGTGCTTAACAGATGAATCTTTTCTGGAATCAATTATTACTGGCAGTTTCAAAAGTCAGCCCTGGAGATTAACATTTTTATTTACAACATCCGACCTCATAACAAATCTCTACCTTATTATGAAGTTCGTACAGAAGCTAATGCTCCACCAATCGCTACACCGTCTTGAGGTCCCGTCCACCTCCCCTCCACTAATTCCTGGATCCACCTCTAGGCATGGCACATACAGCACATGCACTGATACCCAGAAGTGCAGTGGCATAGAGTAGAGTGGCGTAAAGTTTCGGGCCATCAGCGCAGTAGTTGTAGCTCGCAGCTGTAGCATGGTTGCACCAGTTGCCTCATATCAGTCCTGCGGCCAGGCGGCCTGCCTCATAAATTAAATGATGCACTTCTGAGCCTCTCAGTAGTGAAGATGGGTTGGCCCTCTCTCTCCGGTTTACCAGCCCAGCATCATCGTCTTTGTTGTAGCACAATCTGATGACCAAGTTATAGATAGAGCTACACAACTATAGGGGGAGCAATTACATTTTATGGTACGTTATTTATGTTTATATAAAGCATTCTATGGAAAATATGGCCCACGCCGAAATGCCATGTCTGTGCTTAGTTAGATGTAGGCAAAATGTTCTATTTAATGTGTTGTGTTGGAAGTTTGTGTGTGTTCCATGCTATTGAAAAGTGCTCTTCGGGGCCACATTGCAGCCAGCTGAATAGCATATCTGCGCTATGTGGGGTGTATGCAAGGTCTGGCCAGAGCGTTCTGTTCGATGCTTGCGTGTGCTTGCGTGTGTTTTAAACTACTTACAATGCTCTTGGGAGCTGTGTGCCATCCATCTATATGGTATTTCTGAGCTATGTGCTATATAAGCTCTACCCAGTGTGCGCTATTCCATGTCTGCATGTGATGTACATTATCGAAAAGTGTTGTTGGGTGCTACAGTGCACCACAACAGTCAGCTGTACGCTATATCTGAGGTGCACAGTCAACATACCTTTGTGAACTGGTTACCAAGGCTAAGTTTTTTCCTGGTTTCAGTACCCCCTGGTCCCCCACTCTGCTTATTCCTTGCATTTGAAATTTACATTTACTGCTGTAGTGTGAGAATGCATTTCATGAAAAGGAATATAGAGTAGGGTTGCGAGAAGAAAAATACCAGCCATGTGTTTAAAGAGCCTGAAAAGACCTTGTCTTGGCACTAAATAGTGTTGTAAATAAAAAAGTATGTATTCATTTGTAATGTGACTTTTCTGTCTTTGTTTCCTTTAATAATCAGTCATGGATCTCATCATTGAGGCAGCCCTAGAACACAATTAAAGTGCATTCTATTTATATTTGCTGTTCGAAGTATGCACAGATAAGTGCTGAACATACGGCTTTAGGTGACTGCTTATTTTTGTCGGTGGAGCAAAGTGGTAGGTGGTGGGCTGGGCCACTGGGGGGCCCCCTCATTGTGCTTTGCAGGGGGGCCCCCTCAAGTTTCGTTACGCCACTGGCTGTAGTGCTATGAAGTGACACCACATACCATCATGACTATTAAAATTCAGTTGTGGAATGTCTTTTCCTATAGTAAAGTACAATGGGGCACGTGCATCAATGTAAGGAATTGCGATTCCTTAAAAGCGATTTTTAAGGAATCGCTTTTAAGGACTCGCAATTCCCTACGCATGTAGGAATCGCTAAATAAATTGCGATTACTACACATTCCCTATTAGCGAATCGCAAATTATGATTCGGTAATTGGGAATGTGTTCCCATTCATTCCTATGGGCCTAGAGGCCCATAGGAATGAATGGGAAACCACTTGCATTTTCCGATTACCAAAAATGTAATTGCAAATTGCGCATGCAATTTCAAGGGTGATAGGAGGTCAAAAGGCCACCCTGATTTATCCACAAAACTGGCAAAGCGCCACATGGCACTTAGAAAAATGCAATTTCTAGCATTTTTCTAAGGAATTGCAGATTACTACCAACATGAAGTTAGTGGTTATTTGCGATTCCTTAATGCTAAGTCGCAATCTCAGATCACTTCTTGCATTGCATTTAAGGAATCGCAACTTGCGATTCCCTAAATGCATTTGCAAAATAGGTAATCGCAAATTTAGCAATTATCTATTTTGCGATTGGGTTTGGGCTTGATGCATCCCAAATGGCTAATTACCAGTCGCAAAGGGGCCGATTCTGCGAATCGGCCCCTTTCCACCAGCAATTAGCTTGATGCATATGCCCCAATGCATCTTAAAATGTGATGTTTAAGCCTTGTAGTGATGCGCTATAATCATCACATATTGGCTGTGTTCAGTGGCGTAGCTAGGGGGGGCCGGTGGGGGCGGTCCGCCCCAGGCGGCACTATTTTGGGGGCGGACAAAGGCATTTAGATAAGGCTCGGCTTGCTTTCGTGTACGTTCGGGGACGGGCAGAGAAGGAATAGGACTCGGGCAATGTCCTCTTCTTTTTTGTGCTGGCAGCTGTCCCCCCCTCATCTTCCTATTATTCCCTCTCTTGCTGTCTTGCTCCTCACTTACTGAAAACCGTAACTTGAAGAAACGGTTCACAACCTCTCTTTCCTTCTTTCATTTAGTTGCTTCCCTGTGAAATGGATCCAAAAAAGAAAAACAGTCTTGCGGAAAATGCCCCTTTTCTGACATTTTTCTATTCCAAAGTGCAGCGGGATGGAGAGAAATAGAAGGTTTTAAATATGAAAAATAAATACATAACTAAATAAAGCAAGACAGAGTGGTTGCAAAGTGGCCAGATTGGTTTTATGCACATCCAAATACATCAGCCTCACTTTACAGAGTTTGCCAGTGAAGCGCTACTTTTGTTTTCTCGCCTTTCTTTGAACAGCATTGTTGTTCCCAGGTGGGAAAGTGTACCATTCCTGGAGGTACTGCAATACCTGGTTGATGGGTGGATTGGAAATAAAATGTGTACCATGGCTCTGTGTTTATGGATGTGGTCTTTGTAAACCATACTGCTTACGTTTTGTAAGGATATAAGCAATGGACATTGAAACGGTTACCTTCAGGGCCCTGTAGTCATGTCCTTAACTTTTCAGGTAAAATCACTCGCTGATTTCTGAATAGTGAGTGAGAGATCGTTAAGGTAACCATGTTGTTTCTGCTTACATTTCACATGCTTTACTTAATCTTGCATTCCCTATGAGTGTTTGCTTTTACTTTTTCTTTTTAGGTAGCATATTACTCTTATCAAGTGCATAATTTGAATTGAGCAACATCCAAGTGTTTATAGCGGGCACAATTAGGTTGTAGCTGAAGGCAGTGCGAGTTTCTCTCAGTGTGGCAGTATGGTGTTCAGTGGGGGAGAGGATGTGGCACTAGGGCCAGAGCTGTCGAATTTGGAACTGGGGAACTGGGTTCAGCCTTCATGACCTGTCCACCAGACCACTCTACTGAGGGAGCACATTCCCATGCTAGACATTAGAAGGCCCCACTAGACCTTAGAAGGCTTGATGTCTTAGCACAAGCAGGTGTACCCTAGTGGTGTCAATTGTGAGTTAACCTTGAAGGCCTGTGCACCACAATCCATACTGAAGTTCATCTCCAGTCTTGCTGGCAAGCCTACGAAGCAGCACACCCTAGAGCAAGAGTGATCCAGTCACTGTGACTCTGTCACTGAGGTCGCATGAACCTTGAGCAGGTTAGGGCAGTGTGAACGGTGTGACCTCACTGGGAACCTATTTCGGGTGGGTGCGTAGTGTTTGCAAGTATATTATGGTTTAAAAAAAACTTCTGCTGCCTCCTTCCTGGCCTCCAGCAATTTTCAGAAACAATAAAAATGTCATGATGACTCTGGTGATTAATGTTCTTCCTAGAGAGAGATCCGAGTTTTGTCTAGTGGAAGGGTTGACTCCTGGAAAGGTAGCACAGAGGGTTAATGTGCCTGCTGCAAAGAACATGTACCATGCAGATCACAAAGTGCACTGCTTTAATGGGGGGACCATGATGAATGGTCATTTAATGTCAGCCGTAGATGATGGATCCCTGAACAGTGTCATGCATGTGCATGTTTGCATTGTGCTGAGGGGATTACCAGGTAATTGTTCACGCAGCTCTTTGATGGATGTCACATGCGGTTTTTCTGAGTCCCCAGATAGATCATGCAGTCTGTGTGTTCCTTTTTGTACTGCCAGTCACCGGTGTATTCAACTCTGTAGCCTTGGACCGTGTCATGTAAGTATGTGCATGTAACTTGCATGATCGAGGTAACTATTAGCAGCGATACTACGTGTCTCTCGGTCCTCTTTCAAGTGCTTGCCGTCCTTTTTCCCCAACAACTCTCCCCCCCACCCCCCACCGGGGGCGGCAATCCGAGGGATTGCCCCGGGCGCCACAAGCTCTAGCTACGCCTCTGCTTTGGGGACACCTTCATCAAGGCTAGGTGGTTAAGAGCTGTCTAAACAGCCCCTTTACATGTTTTTTGCCTTTGTTTTTCCTCCCCCCCTCAGAGTGCGAGAGAGAAAATGGCGGCCGCCGCTTCCTGGTTTCGATCCAATCAGAATCGCGCTCGCGCACGGCACCGTACGCGTACGGTAAGCTTACCGTAAGCGCACGGTAAGCGCACCGTAAGCTGCCACAGATATATATATTGATTTAAATGCTATTTTCTCAGGAACTACTGAACAGATTTACACCAGACCTACAAAAGGCACTTCCTTGACCTGAGGACTACCTCTCTGCCAAATTTCATGTAACTCTGTTCAGCCGTTCGGGCTGTAGCTGTGTCTAAAGGTCCTATGGAAAAATGCATGGGAAAAACGCGTTTTGGGACCCCCCTTTTTTCTCAGCCCCCGCTTGACGAATCCCCTCTAGACTTTCAGGGTAGGAGCGGAGCGTAGCGCCCCACCTATTTTGAAAATTTCGGGAGGATTCGTCGACCGGCGCCAAAGTTATTCCAAATAGAATGTTGCAGTTTTCCTATGGAAACAGGGTCCTAACTATAACTACCTACTGGCGACCGCCAGTAGGTAATATATATATATATATATATATACGTCATTTTCACAGACATGAAAAAAACAAAAATAAGTGTGACACAAACAAAAACAGGTTTTAACCCTTTCGCTGCGGCGGGAACTCCGCCGCAGCGCTGGGGGGGGTTTGGGGGCAGCGCGGTGGCGCGGTGCTCATGACGGAACCGCTCCGTCATGAGCCGCGGTTGAGCTGTGCTCATGACGGAGTGGTTCCGCCATGACTCCGCCCACTGCGCTAATCGCCCGCACAGGCGGGGAATTACCGCCGCGTGGGCGGTGCGGCCGACAACGGCCGCTGCCTGACGGAACCACTCCGTCATGAGCACACGGCGACCGTGGCTCATGACGGAGCGGTTCCGTCATGAGTGGGGAAGGGGTTAACCTGGGCCCGGTACATTGACGATATTTTTGTAGTGTGAAATGGACCAGAGGATGAAGCTAAAGATTTCGTCAACGTCCTGAATGATAATGAATTCAATTTGAAATTCACTAGCCATTTTTGAAACAGAAACCATTGAGTTTCTAGACCTAAAACTCACAGTAGTCGAAGGCAAATTAGAGAGCAAACTCTTCAGAAAGGAAACGGCAGGGAACAGTTTGCTCCATGCCAGGAGTTGCCATCGAAACACATTGATCCAAAGTATACCTTTGGGTGAGCTCTTACGAGCAAAGCGTGACTGTAGTACTGAAATAGGATACGAGTTGGAAAAAGTTGAGGTGACCAAAAGATTTCTACAGAGGGGATACACTAAAGCCACTATCAGAAAGGCAAGTCTTGAAGTAAACAAACGTATGTGATCAGAGTTACTCACTGAAAAAGACAGGAAATCCGATGAGTAGGATCAGAAGATCAGGTTCATCACCACCTTTAAGAGACAATCAAGACAGGTTGGAAAAATCCGAGAAAAATTCTCTCACTAAAAATTCTGAAATAAGAGGTTTCTTTACTTGCCAAAATTGCAAAGCATGTAAAGACAGCAAAAACTTGCAAGGAATGCAAATTGTCTCCACAATGCAAACCTTTTCTAATTCAAAAACACCTTTCATGCAACACAGACTTTACAGTGTATGCTCTTAAATGTCCGTGCGACACAACATAAATTGGTAGCACGCTACACAAAGCAAAAACACGAGTGTTAGAGCATCATAAGTGATTAAGAATGGGGATAAACAATACCCACTTGCAAGACATTTTCAGAAATTCCACAACCAAAATGAAAAGTTGCTAACTTTTTGTGTTTGGACACAATCTGTTTAAATATAAGAGGAGGCAACAGAGTACAAGATCTGAGGTGCCTCGAATCGAGGCTTATCATTCAATACCAAACAATGGCACCGAGTGGACATAACTGTGACGAAGAGCTATCAGTTCACTTGGGTTAACATGCCAGGTTTAAATATTACGTTGATGTATGACAGGTTCCGCACGACTGCATTTGTGATTCTAATGATTGACATATTGGAGCTTATTTACCATTTCTGCTTTTAAATTAACACTGTTATTAAGTAGAAATATTGCTGAACGCTCTGGTAACAGTTCAGCATGATGCCTCACAGCCATTATTTTAACAAATTTTTGTTTTTGTTTTTGTTTGTGTCACAGTTATCTTTGGTTTTTTCATGTCTATGAAAATGACGTAAATGTTTTCTGTTCTGATCAGGGAAACTGCTGTGCAGAATGAGAAGATTACAAAACAGTGCTTACTTCCCGGTAAACATTCTTTCCAGCTGACCAAGGTGTAAATAATTGATTAATTCACGGACACCAATTATTTTGCTCCAAGTTGTTCAGATGACTGTATATTCTCATGTTTAAGGAGAGAAGAATACTCCAAGAATATGTACTTTTGCACTGATAAGTGGCTATGAAATATGCCCACTAGGGCTTGAACTCTCGTTGACAAATATTAAAAATATGGAAAATATTGGAAATACATAAAATGTATCCATTAAGGTGATTTTTAAAGTCGAACATGTCTTATCTGTACAGCTCTGAAAATTAACTTAGCTTAAGACCTTAAGGAAGTGGAGCCATATAATTAATCTTTCCTGCAAGAGTGAAAGTGTTCATGAGATAATGGGAATGATAAAGTTTTGTGTCCGTTACGGCTAGATTGTACCCGTTTAAAGAATATACTACAAAGATATAATATTACAGTTCTGCAATGACGAACATTGATGAATGTTGAAACAACAGAAAACTATATGTGTATTTGCATTTTCACAACGAGTGAGGTAACTCAGAAAGTCTTTTTTCTTTGTTCACTTTGTCACATGACTTGTTTATTTAAACAATCCTGACACTGACAATTTCACTCGTGAGTAAGAGGTTCGCCTAGAAATGCGTCGAGTTTGTCAAAGCCTGATTTAGAATAAATTACCACTTGGCAACTGAATTGAGTCCATGGCATGCTGTTTTTGAAGAAAGATACCAGCATATGTACGGATATATATATATACGGACGCACTACAAGTACCGAGAGGCCACAGGGGTGGCCACGCCCACAGATGCGGAGAGACAGTGATTATTTATTGCTGCCGACAAAAATCTCCGTGTCTCATACTCGATTGAAGAGCCCCCGATGAAGTGTCAGAGCACACGAAACGCGTTGGGCAGAACTTTTATTTGGCGAAGCACTGTGCTGCTGAATTTTGCTGTTCTCTGAATAAATGAAGGCAAGATCAACTCACCTGTGTGTGACTCCCTCTCTGCAGGCGAACTTTGGTTTTGAATGTTTGCGCCACCGCCTGGGCCGCGAGGTGAGTCCTGCCGCACAGTGTTGCGGTCTTGCTGTTTTGCCAAACCGACAGAGCAGTAACAGGCACAGGAGATGCCATTGAGGGATGTGAATCGGCATTTCCAGTGGTAACAGTGTCTGAGGCAACCCACTTGGGAAATACCTGTGCATTATAGAGTATGAGGCATGAATAACTCACTTGAGAAATATGGACGCACTACAAGTACCGAGAGGCCACAGGGGTGGCCACACCCACAGAGGCAGGGAGACAGTGATTATTTAATGGTGCCGACAAAAATCTCCGTGTCTCATACTCGATTGAAGAGCCCCCGATGAAGTGTCAGAGCACACAAAAGACACAAGACCGGGACTGCGAGGACCAGGGTGCCTGCCGGTTAGTTCATCCAGCACACCTGTATCCTCTTCCCGGCCCCGCCCCCTATTAGCCCCTTACATACTCTATAAGACTCCCGCCTATACGCGCCAGCGGGACGCGCCCGGGGCGAAGGCCGGGCAAAGAGCGGGCCGTTTGAGGCCGTTCGAGCAAGGGCGAGTTAGGGCCTGGGCCTGTGTGGGCTGCCTATAGTCTTACCCATATTATCTGTAGTTCCCTGTTTCATCATGGCCACCAGAGAAACAAGGAGCAAGAGTGCTTTGGCGACTGGGAAGACATTAGGCACATTAGATACGTATTTTGCAAAAGCTGGGGCCCTACTTGTTGATGAGATCTCAATTCTTGAAAGACGTATTTCCCAAGAAATCGACTGGGTGAGGAGATCTTCTCTGGGTCTCCTTGCACATGCCACTACCCCCGTTAAATCACCTAACTGCACTTTACCATCTGCAGGGGGGGTTAATGGTTTGTCTGCTGTTTCTGCTGTTTCGCATATTAATTGTTCTGTTATCTTTGCTAATGACCGGGACATTTCTGATAGTGCAGAACTTAGCTTACTACCTCTCCCATCTGGCAAGACTCCTATATCTCAAACTACTCCCTTGGTGGCTGCCTCGGACCCTAATACAAGTTCTAATAAGGATTTGACGCAGCAACTTCAGGGGAGGAAGGAGGGAGCCATTCCCAAAACGAAAAAAAGGGCCTATACGACAAGGGGGGAAAAACGCAAGGCCGACAAATCTAATTCTAAGTTTAGGGGAACCCACCAGGATCTAGCTAACAGAGGGCCTAATCCCCCACAAAAAATCGGAGTTCTGATTTCTCATATTAGGGGGAAAAAATCGCCTAGCCTACACAGACCCGTAGGAGTGCACGATTCTATTTTTTCTGATTGTCGCACCCTATTGAGGGAACTGCTTATTCCCTTGGAAGATCGTCTGGCTAATATAGAAACCTGTTTAATTGATCTGCGCAAGGGATTACTGGGTATAGCTGCAGCTCAAAAAGTAGGCACATATGGAGCCGCTGGGGATTTTGTTGGGATATTGAATTTACCCACAAATCCTGTTATCTCGTCTTCTGCTATAACCACTCCATTAGTAAATGTTCCCCCAGTCCCCTTGTTAACAACTGCTCCCTCAAACACATGCAGTCAACAACTTTCGACATGATATGCTAGTGGTCAGATTTTACCTGCTCCGGTTGTTAGAACCGGCAAGGAGAAATCATTAGATGAGGCAACTAATTTCTCAACTAGGCAATCTAGTTTCCCTAACTGGCGTACAGTGATAAATCTGCCTCCCGAGGCGGCAGCATATTCTGTTGTTTTGAAGGGTGTTCCTATGCTCCATGGAAATGTGAGGGAATCTCACGAGTCTTTACACAATAAGGTCACTAGTTGGCTAAATATCCACAGGCCATTACCTCCAAACTCCAATGGAGAAATTCTTATGGTAAGAAGGGTCCCATGGATTGGTCAAACCGACAAGAAATGTGCGGGAGACTGTATAATTGTAAATTTTAGGAATCCCAACATTGTGCCGTATATCTGTAATTGGACTGGGAACACAGGTCTTACATCCATTGAAGTAGTCCACCTGTCATATTTTTATCCCATTACCTGTAATCCAATTCTGAATAATGATAATGGTTGGACACGGGTGGGCTCTGCTGGCGATGGTTTTAGACTAAGGTCTTCCTGTTATGTTCCCACTGCCAACTGCGGCAATCTCTTTCATCCTAATAGATACAGCTGTCTCGATCAGGTAGATTGACTTTATAAGGGACAGGGGCACGGGAAAGGTGAAATAGTCACTGCTACTCAATATTCTAGTGCCCTCCATGGAGAGACTTTGATACCCTTTAAATCCAAAGGCTTAGGAACTAATCTACCCAAGAATGTACCATGCCCTACCTGTATTAATATCACATTGTCAGCCCCACTAGTTACTAAAATAGTTCCTATCGCTCAACCGACCTCGGAATTTTCTTTGCCCTGCCCGCCGGTTTCAATGCTGGATGTCACACCGGTGAATTCCGGCGGACGTGGCTCAGAAATGACTGACGATTCACTAAAGGTCCTCTCTTGGAATGTCGCTGGCATTGCCAATAAACTTGACACAAGCGACTGGGACTCTCTGATAGGTAACAGTGATATTTGTCTTTTTCAAGAGACTTGGGCGAGGGAACCACTGTGCAAAGCAGGATATGCAGTGTTTGAGGTGAATGCAAGTTGGTCTGGGAGAGGGAGGCCCTCTGGAGGCTTGGCGATCTGGGTGGCTAGTCACCTTGGGTGTACTGCGGAGAGTCTTCTGACTCTATCGCATGACATCCAGTGTGTTCTACTTAGGTGGCCTAATCGCCCTAATCTAGCAATTATTAATGTGTATTCCCGCCCTATTAGTCTGGCCACTGAATCCCCTACAATAGACGATCTCATGTGTTTTTTGGATAGTCTTCCCGGGGATTTCAGGATAGTGATGGGGGGTGACCTCAATTGCCATTTTGAGCCCCTGGAAGGACTTAAGGAAGACGCCCTTACAGTGGAAGATGATTTCTGGGGAGTCCCTCCCTGCCAATCTCCCTTTGTCAAAACATGGTCCCCTTTAGTAGTACAAATCCTGTCTTTAACGTTAAATTTTTCGTTAAGGGCGTGTAATGGACGTACCGCCTCTGATACCCCTTCTGTACCTTTAACAGGACGAATCAGGAGTCCAGGCTGGATTATATTTTTGTAGATATTGGTCTCTGGTCCAAAGTCGTGGACTTTAGAATAATACCTAGGACGGACAGTGACCATAATGCACTCGTATTGTACTTGGCACATTATAATGGTACCGCCCGACCATCTGGCACTGATACCATTCAAAATCCCGGGAATTTGTCTATTAGTTCTAATAGACGCAGGGTTAAATGGGGGAAATTGGTGAGCTCAGAGGAGTCTCTAAGTAAAATCTATCAGTTAGCACTTCCCAAATTCGAAGAACTGGACATTTTAATCATGCAGCCAAGAAACCTAGAATTTAATGAGAAACTAGCCCTAATTCACGAAGAACTAGTGGCCCTTCTAGGTGAGGTTTTTTATCCAGTGTGTCCCGTAAGGAACATAAAAACTCGAATTCCAACTTGGTACAACTCATCTTGTAAAAAGATTAAGACCGAACTAATAAACTGCATCAAAAAAGGTTCGGATAAGCGCCAAGTGGTTGACCTCAGAAGGAAGTATAAGAAAGCCATGGCTGAAGCACGAGCGGCCTGGGACTGGAATAAATGGCAGGACCTCACTACAGCGCTTGAAGTAAAGGACCTGAGAAAATTCTGGTCCCTGGTAAATACTGGCATGGCAGACCCTAAAACGGCAATAGAGCCAAACATAGCAGCATCGGTCTGGGAGGCACATTTTGGTCAACTCTACCAAGATTCATCCTCAAATGGTGATGTTCGGGATGTGGCTTTCACCCCTGTCCAAGTTCCAGTACTGGACTTGGAATTTACTCTCTCTGAGGTGGTTAGTGCCATTGAGGCCCTGGCGAGGGGGAAGGCCCCAGGTCTCGATAGATTGCCTGGCGATCTTTTTCGGCTACACCCAGAGATTTGGGGCCCTTATTTTCTCACCCTTTTTAATTCCATCCTGGGTGGGATGGAGATTCCCAGTACCTGGCAGGGGGCCGAGATAGTGCCTATTTTTAAAAAGGGCTCCCCCCTCCTTCCGGCCAACTATAGGCCGATAAGTCTTATAGATGTCCCACAAAAAATCTATTCTCGCCTCCTTCTGAACCACCTCACAGAGTGGATGGAGGAAAATAAAATCCTCAGCCCCTTTCAAGCTGGCTTCAGGAAAAATACGTCCACCATGGACCAGATCTTCCGTCTCGTTCTCCTTTACTGGAAAACTGTGAGTATCGAGAGGGGAAGGCTGTACATGGTGTTCGTGGACCTGAGGTCAGCTTTCGACCTGGTTCCTAGGAGGAAACTTTGGGAGACACTAATGGTGCTGGGTGTCCCGCCCCATTTACTAAATGCTATCATTAGGCTCCATGAAAACAATTTCGCACAGGTTAGGTATGGGAGGCTGGGCGCGCTGACATCTAAATTTCCGGTCCATAGAGGGGTTAGACAGGGCTGTGTCCTTGCACCAACCCTGTTTTGCCTATATGTCAACAATGTCATTGCCCATCTCGACAGTGTTATTGATAACGATGCCCCGTCTTTGGCTGGCAGGAGGGTACCCGCTATCATGTTTGCGGATGATACCCTCCTGTTGTCCAAATCTCCGATGGGGATTCAACGGATTTTAGATGGTTTTGGTCTCTTCTGTAGGTAATATGGCCTAGAAATTAATACAGGGAAGACCAAATTTATGATATTTAATCCATCCGTGAAAACCAGACCCAATCCTTCCCTGGGCTTAGAAAAACTGGAGAGGGTGAAAACATTCCAGTATTTAGGGGTAACTTTGCATGAGAATCTTTCATGGGAACCTCACGTTGTGACCAGCTGCGTAAAGCTTTCTCAACTTTCGGGGGGAATTTTAAAGGTGGCAAATTCCTCAACGTATTAACCTATCAGCCCGGCAGTTGAAATGTACAAAACTCAGGCCAAAGCAGCTGTATCATATGGAGGAGAACTCTGGGGGTTTAAAGCGGGTACAGGAATTTCTAAGGTAGAAAATAACTTTTTGAGGCGACTCCTGGCCTTGCCCCGAGGGACACCCCTCGTCCCGCTAAGATTAGATTTGGGTTTACCTCCTATAAGAGACGACCTGCAATTAATGCCCCTAAGATTCTGGCATAGGCTCTGGTCAACTGCTGAGCTTGTATACTATAGAGAAGAGCTTGCACACGTAATGAACATGAACCTCCGCGACACAATCCCGTGGTTAGCCTATGTAAAGAAAGAACTCTACCGGTTAGGACTCCTGGAACTATGGGAGTCCCCTGAACAAGGCTGTCGCAGGGTTTCACGCAAACGCCTTGTGGGCTTATTTAGGGAGAAATGTTTTGCTTCCCTGGTCTCTGTATCCAACAAAGGTACCTTAACTGATCGATTCTTGAATCTCAAGGATACATATCAGTTCGAAGGTTTTATGGACATTATTTTTCCTATTTTATCTAGAAAATTGTTCATACAATGGAGGCTAGGGACTCTCCCTATTAAATCTTTTACCTATAATTGGTCAAATAAGAATGATAAAATCTGCCCAGGCTGTTGCACTCACGATGAGGAAGAAATTCATATCTTGTTTTTCTGCTCAGCATATATCAGACCAAGAAAATACTGGCTAGTTCCCCTTTGCAGGAATCTGGGTATAAGGAGCCATTTGAATTCGTTCAGAATATTGAAAACGAGTACTGATCCCCACATAGTTTTTGCAGTTGCCAAATTCTTAACGGCTATGTGGCAGATAAGGTCCAAACTGCTTATTGTTTGCTCTGATTAATGAATTTCAATTTGGCTTTGTGTCTCTAATTTTTCGCATAATGGTTTTACTGATCATATCAAATGGGTTTTATTTATCTTAAGTGGATGTTTTTACTGATGTTGTATGATTATATCTTTTATGGCCTACTTGGCCGAAATAAAGAAAACTTGAATTGAATTGAAGTAACAGGCACAGGAGATGCCATTGAGGGATGTGAATCGGCATTTCCAGCGGTAACAGTGTCTGAGGCAACCCACTTGGGAAATACCTGTGCATTATAGAGTATGAGGCATGAGTAACTCACTTGAGAAATACGGACGCACTACAAGTACCGAGAGGCCACAGGGGTGGCCACGCCCACAGAGGCGGAGAGACAGTGATTATTTAATGGTGCCGACAAAAATCTCCGTGTCTCATACTCGATTGAAGAGCCCCCAATGAAGTGTCAGAGCACACGAAACGCGTTGGGCAGAAATTTTATTTGGCGAAGCACTGTGCTGCTGAATCTTGCTGTTCTCTGAATAAATGAAGGCAAGATCAACTCACCTGTGTGTGAGTCCCTCTCTGCAGGCGAACTTTGGTTTTGGAAATATATATATATATATATATATATATATATATATATATATTCACTGAAAAAACCATAGGTTTCAGGGGCGTTATAGTTAGCTGGACTTTTCACTCGTACAAAACCATTGAAATTCCCCCGTTATAGATAGTTCAGCTAACTATAACTCGCGCGCCCGCAATGCACTGCTGATGACGTCACATATTACAACACTCATGACATGGTCAGTGACATCACTCATGACATCACTGATGACATCTCAAATGATATCACTGATGACATCATCCAGTGAATGTGTGTGTTTCTGAAAATTACATATGTTTTATATATGTATATCTCAAGGTCGATGGAAGAATAAATGGGTATATAAGTGTCTAAATGGATGATTTGTTTTTGAAAAATTGATTGTATAACTGACTGATTAAGTGTATCTTAGTGAATACATGGCGTAGTGAGTAATGTTTAAATATGTAAATATCTGTATCCGTCTCTCACTTTGTGTATAAGTGGCTGCATGGGTTGGTGAATAGCTACATGAGGGTCTATATAAGTTATTAGTTGGTTTTTTGAGTATCAGTATGAGTGTCTGAGTGTCTGCATGGTTCGGTGGGGGGTATTACGTAGTGCATAGGTGCTCACTGTTTGTATGTGTTGAAGACAGCATGTGTGCAGGACTGTATGGGTGGATGAGTGTGTGCATGGGTGTGTTAGTGAGTGAATGACTGTCTCAATAGTGTCTTTATGAGTAAGGCCGTGATAGTACCAATATTTAAAAAAGGTGCTAGAGAGGATCCGGCATGTTATCGGCCTATTTCTCTTCTGGATTCTGCGATGAAAATAATGGGTAAAGTTGTCTAGCAAGGTTAACTTCATGGCTGGAGGACAACTCCATTATTTCGGACCTTCAGTATGGTTTCAGAAAGGGAAGGAGCACGGTAGGACAATGCCTTAATCTGCATCTCATTATTGGGAAGTATACGATTGCGAAGCAGGGGGTCTTACACTTAGCATTCATGGACCTATCTACTGCTTTTGATTTGGTTAATCGTCAAAAATTATGGGCTTCCCTGGCAGCTATGGGTCTCGACCCTGTGCTGATTTCCTTTTTAGCACTTATACATGAAGACACTACTGCGGCGGTCCGTTATAATAAGGACGGGAATCTAACTGATGCCTGGCAGGTGAAGCGTGGGGTAAGACAGGGGTGCATTCTTGCCCCCCTGCTTTTCTCACTTTATATTAATAACCTGGGGGAAGTTTTGTCCTTATCTTGTAAAGACATACCAAGAGCAGGTACTAAGTTGATTCCCGCTTTGTTGTATGCGGATGACACGGTCTTATTGGCAAGAACTGCAAGAGGCCTTCAAGCCCTTTTAAATGGTTTTAACGATTTTATGGTCTCTTTGGACTTAGTAATAAATTTTAAAAAATCACATTCAATGACAATAGGAGATGGAGCTGCGAAAAAGGTTACATTCTTCTGCAATAAGCAGGAGCTTACAAAAGTCCAGACCTTTCCATATTTGGGGGTCACCTTTGATGACCGAGGATCATGGGTCGCGCAACGCGCACAGAAACAGAATATTCTCGCTAGGGCAACAGGAGCATTGTTGGGTTTTGCAAAACGGCTGGGATGCAAGCCCTTGCCCGCGATCTTGAAGATATATAATGCTAAGTGTGTGCCTATGGCCCTGTATGGCAGTGAGGTCTGGGGCTATACGTCGGCAGTGGAGATTCAATTAACTGAGAATGCCTTTTTTCGGAAACTTTTGTCATTGCCTGTTTCTACTTCAATTTTTAATATCCATGAAGATTTGGGGGCTGAGTACCTAGTGGATCAGATTTCCGTTGCTCCACTAATGGGTTGGTTAAGGGTTTGGGTGCAGCACCCACCAACCCTAAACCAGCTCATTATACAAGATTGTCTGGCCCTTGACAAAGCAATGTGTATTCCTTGGCTACGATATATTAAATCTAAGATGGAGATTCTCGGCTGCTTAGAATTATTTGAGAGACCATGTGAGCTGACTAAAATGGAAATAAAAGACTTAAAGTCTCAGTTCATGTGTAGGGCAAAGTTGCTGAGAGAAGGCGAGGAAGTGTGTAAACCGTCTGTTAGGAGATTTGTCATGTTAAGTATGGGCAACGAGATTCAGCCATACTTGACCTATATAAATAACCCTTTTCATTTGTTCTTATTGATTAGGTTTAAACATGGCATGTTACCTTGGCTCCTAGCACACCCGAAGGGCTTTTTTAAAGAGGGCACTTTGGGCCCCTGTCCCTGTGATAACGCCTCCGAACAAAATACGTTGCATATGATTTTTTACTGTAAATTTTACACTCTGTTACGTAAGAAATTTATTTGCCCTATTTTTAAGAACTGTCACTTTGACCAAGTAAGGCCCGCCTTGGTATTTCTGCAAATGCTGGGTTCTCCTTTTGTCTGTTTCGGAGTTGCCAGCTATCTTTCGGGGGCTATTAGAAGTAGAAATCGAATGTAGTTTAACATATTTTAGCTCTATTTTTTAGCATGTTTGACAGTCCGAGACCGGGCCTTTTTACCTTTTTCTCTTGAAATTATGAAATAGTTTTATAAATTTTGGCCTGTCTTACTTTTTAATCTTAACATTCGCCAATTATCTGTTCTAATATGTTTTTATGTATATTTGTGTACTGCGTATTGTTTGAAACTCCTTTGTTAATTATTTCCAATTGTAACTATTTGCAAATGAAATTTTGTGTATGCTTTGATGGTTTTAATTATTAACCGAATAAAGCTATTGTTGACTGACTGACTGAGTAACTACATATGTTTTAAACTAGTATATGTGACTATTGGTGTATATAAGTATGTATATGTGAGAGTGAGAGATTGGAAGAGTTCCTGTATGAATAAGTATGTGTTTCTATAAGTGATTGTTTAAAAGACTTAGTATGTGTAAGTTTCTGTAGAAGTAAGTGTGGTGGTGTGTGTATAACTGTATATGCAAGTAAATGGATGTTTGATTCTTTATTAGCATGTGTGACTATGTGTGTGAGTAACTCTATGGATAAGTGGCGTTGTGTAACAGGATGTATAGGTGTATGAGGACTGTTGGTGAATGAGTGGATGTGTATGTGAATCTTAGAATTACTGAATAGGTTGTTGTAACTGGTATTGGTATGTCCATTGTTTTGAGAAAATTTTAGTTTCTATTTTTGAATGTGTGTATCTAAGGTTATATTAGGGGGAGAGGAGGTCTGCCACTCTATCACAAGGATAATGTCATCAGTGATGTCATTTGAGATGTCATCAGTGATGTCATGAGTGATGTCACTGACCATGTCATGAGTGATGTAATATAAGATGTCATCAGCAGTGCATTGCGGGCGCGCAAGTTATAGTTAGCTGAACTAACTATAACGGGGAAATGTCAATGGTTTTGTATGAGTGAAAAGTCCAGCTAACTATAACGCCCCTGAAACCTATGGTTTTTTCAGTGAATTTTTAAGGTTTTTTAAATGCTAATTCCTAACTATAATGTGCCTGAAACCTATGTTTTTTTCAGTGAATTTGAAGGGTTTTTTAAATGCTAATTTCTAACTATGCCTACAGAGATAGGACATGTGAAGAAAGAAGAAAAAACGCACAGAAAGAAAAAAAAGAAATGCAGAAAGAAGCAACAGAAGTCCTCAAAGACGAAGAAAAGTGCAGGAAGAATGATAACGTGCAGAAAGTACAAACAGAAGAGCAGAAAGAAGCCTTGTTGCAAAATCATCCTGTACCCTCAACTTTTTCAGACGGATACTGGTGGTAACAGTCTGACTAACCAGTCCTAGAGCCAGTGCTATGTTAAAAGACACTCAGAATACAGTGAAAACACCTACATACACTAGGGAACACTATGCGTTGGGGTCCCCCTGTGATTAGCATAACCTCCTCTGTAAGCCCCTAGTATATAATAGGGCAGGGGATTAAAACTACCTCTTAAAACGCACCACAGGGCGTGTTTGCACACGTCACCTCAGGCCCCGTCCTCTCACTTCCCCACTGTGTAAACACGCCCTGTGGCCGTTTTAAGTTGGGAGATTAAGTCCCCTTGAATCCTGAGGGTCCCTAGGGTCCAACTAGACCACTAGGTACCTCCAGCAAGCACCACAGAGCTGCGTTGCAGAGAGATGTAAAAAGGGGCACGGTCTAGACCACCTCTCTGCAACGCAGTGCAGTGGCGCTTACTGGAAGCACCTGGTGGGCTAGTTGTCCCCCAGGGTCCCTCAGGATTGTAGGGGAATTATTTCCCCAACTTAAAACGTGCCACAGGGCGTGTTTGCACACGTTAACTCAGGCCCTGTCCCCTCCCTTCACCACTGTGTAAACTCGCCCTGTGGCTGTTTTTAGTTGGGAGATTAAGTTCATTTGAATCCTGAGGGTCTCTAGGGTCCAACTAGCCCACTAGGTACCTCCAGTAATCACCACAGAGCTGCGTTGCAGAGAGGTGTAAAAAGTGGCACGGCCTGGACCACCTCCCTGCAATGCAGCTCAGTGGCGCTTACTGGAAGGGGCCCCAGGGGCCCTCAGGATTGAAGGGGAATTATTTCCCCAACTTAAAACGTGCCATAGGGCGTGTTTGCATACGTCACCTCAGGCCCCGTACCCTCCCTTCCCCACTGTGTAAACATGCCATGTGGCCGTTTTAAGATGGGAGATTAAGTCCCCTTGAATCCTGAGGGTCCCTAGGGGCAAAAAAGCCCACTAGGTACATCCAGTAAGCGCCATTGCAGAGAGGTGCAAAAAGGGGCACGGCCCGCACCACCTCTCTGCAACGCAGAGCAGTGGCACTTACTGGAAACACCTGGTGGGCTAGTTGGCCCCCAGGGTCCCTCAGGATTGAAAGGGAATTATTTCCGCAACTTAAAACGTGCCACTGGGCGTGTTTGCACACGTCACCTCAGGCCTCGTCCCTTCACCACTGTGTAAATGCCCTGTGGCCGTTTTAAGTTGGGAGATTAAGTCCCCTTGAATTCTAAGGGTCCCTAGGGTCAAACTAGCCCACTAGGTACCTCCAGTAAGCGCCACAGAGCTGCGTTGCATAGAGGTGTAAAAAGGGGTGTGGCCTCAGAACACCTGTCTGCAACGCAGCTCCAAGGCGCATACTGGAGATACCTGTTGGGCTAGTTGGCCATCACGGACCCTCAGTATTGAAGGGGAATTAATTCCCCAACTTACAACTGGCCAGGGGGGTGCGTTTGCAGAGTGCTGCAAGGAGAGGGCGTGGCCTCCGGCACGATGCCGGTCTATTATTTATTTAATCTTTTTAAGAAGGAGGGCTGGGTGGCCCCTCTTCTTTTTCTAATTTATTGGCCCTGGGGACCCCATCCTCCAGGGCCTGCACCCTAATTTTTTTTGTTGAAAAAAATAAATTTGGAATGGGGCCGCGTGGCCCCCCTCCCAAGGCCCAACCCCCGGGTCATGGTCTTTTTAAAAAAAAATGCTTTAGGAGGGTAACTGCGTTGCCCCCTTCCTCAGGCCACTTATGGCCCCAGGGACCCCATCCCCGGGGGCCGGCGTTTGTTTTTTATTATTTAAAAAAATATATATATTTATAGAAACACCTAGGACATGCTGGACAAACCATATGTACCTATCACCATGATGATTTGCGTGATATTCATTAAAAGGCGACTATGCATACAATGTATCCACGTGGAATGTATTTACACTGCTAGTGAAGCTCTGACGTGTCTGACGCCCTACCGTGCCTAATCCCGGCGCCCCCGCTGGTGGGTACTCCAAGCAGACACCCTTGTCGTTTATTTATACAAACATGGGTAGCTATTGACGGGCACATTTAATACACACGCACACCAAGCCATTCAAAGGGGATTCGACAAAAATTCGACCAAACTATGCAAGAAACCCCCTCACGGTTAATAAACCACACATCCACCGCCGGATGTGTAATACTTTTTATTTTACTCTCTGGAAAGGAGACAAACCTCACTTGAGAGTCACAGCGTGCTCCTGGCTGAGCCCAATGCTGTGTTACACCCACCAGTGCCCAGGAGTGCCACACACCTCTGTGTCGTATTCCACCAGCTAGTGCGTATGCTATGACACTCTCTAGCCCATGTGCACTGTAACACCACCCCGTGAATATGTCATGCCACACTTGCCTTCGCACGGGTTATATTGCCCCATCTAACGTGCCTTCCTCGATGCCTATGTTATAACGCACAGCGCTATGCCATACATATTACAATCTGGGATCCATATCTTTGTCACAGTGCATATGCAACGTTACACTCCCCAGCACATATTTTATATTGCAACTTTAGAGACTAGTTAGGTTACACAACACTGCCCTGTGCATATTACACTCCAAGGCGCATATCGCATAGCACGCGCTAGTGCCTGTGCTATCTCGCGCTCTCCAATGAATCTGTCATTGCGCACAATGTATTGCATATTATATTTCACGCCCTGGTTCATCTTATATCACACTTTTTGGTGCATAGTTTATACCATATACTATATCTAGTTTTCATTTTCAATCGTGCTCTCAGGACTATGTTCTATATCACACTGCGTCCACCTACCCTTTTCACGGGCAATACATTTTGCAATGGGCGTGGAGGGTCAGGGGGTGTTTCTGCCAAGTGAGCCTGGAGTCACAGTCACAAACGTCCTCTTCTTCCTGAATAAAAGTGAGATTATGCTGCATACTTGTTCATATTTTAAGTAGTTCGCACAGACACACATTTTAAAAACAATAAAGTTCCTAATACCCACCTTCTCTAAACAGTTAGCTTGCTGCCCCATCCACCTCCTCCCTATCCTCTGTTGTCTGAATCCATGGACTAGCCTCCTCCCTCCTGCCATGCATGGTCTTATGTGCTGCCACTGCCCTCCATTTAGCATGATGTACCAGTCCACTCCTCCTGCCCTCCATTGCTCAATTCTATGGCCCATCATTGACCTCCTGCTTAGCCTCTGTGCTTAGCTTGCTGCCCCTATTCTCCTTCCCCCTGCCCTCCGATGTCTTTGTGCATGCCCCTGCTCCATCCTTTTTGCCCACCATGTTCCATGGACCTGCCACTCCTATCTACTCTGAGTGTTCTGTTGAGCTGCCACTCCCCTCCCACCTGCCTAGCATTGTCAGATGACTGTAACCTGTCCCTGCCACCTCCACCCTGCCTGTCCACATGCCATTCCCATATCCCCTTCCTCCTGTCCTCCATGGTCCATTTTACTGCCATACCCTTCTGCCCTCTCTGGTCTGTTGTGCTGCAACTGCTCCTCCTGCCTGCCCCGCGCGGTCTGTTGAATGGCCCCTTCCCCTGAACTCTCTTGTCTGTGCCCAGGTCCTGACCCTCCCTTCTATCCTCCATGGTCCTTTGTGCATGCCCCTCCATCCTCCTTCTTGCCCATCATAGCCATTGTGCTGCCACTAACCATCCAGCTTGCCATGCATGGTCTTCTGTGGTGCCATGGCCCCTCCCACCTTCCCTGTGTGGTCAGCTAGCTGCCCCTGACCCTCTCCCACCTTACCTCCATGGTCTGTGTGTATGCCATCATAGTCTCACTGTTGCTCTCCATGGTGTGTCTTGTTTCTAGTGCCCATCCTGCCTGACCTCCATGGTCCTCTTGCTGCTCCTGCCCTGCGCCTTTGCCCCCAGCCCTCTGTTTCCATATGCAGACCCCTATTCCCTCCCTCCTGGCTTGTCTGTTCCATTGTAATGCCCCTGATCCGTCCCTCCTGCCCTTTATGGTCTGTTATGCTGCAGCTTTCTCTCCTGTCTCCGTTCTCTGTTGTCCATGTGCATGGTCCTGTCCCCTCCCTATTCCTTTCTATGGATTGTTGTGCTGCCCTCCCGTCCCGCATGCCCTGTGTGGTGTATTGTGCTGCTGCAAACCCTGATGCCTGCCCTGTAGGGTCAGTTTGGTGCACCTCTCCATGTCCCTCCTGTCCTCTGTTATCAGAGTCCATGTCCCTACCCCAATTCCTCCTGCCTACCATGATCCTATGTACCATACTTGCGAACATTTTGAACTTGGTAAGAGGGAGATTTTGAAAAAAAACTGGGGTATTGATTTTCCCCTTTGAGTTACATTGAAAAAGAGGAGATTGTAGACAGGAGACAGATCAAATAAAGCCCATTTGAGCTTAAAAACATTGGACGTTTCCTGGCTGAAACGGGTCTGTTGGCATGTATGGTTGTACTACCACTGCCTCTTCCTTCTGCCCACAATGGTCTATTATATTGTCACAGCCTCTCTTGCCAGTCCTGTATTGTTGGTTTGTTGCCCCTGCCCCACTTTCCACTGCCCTCCATAGTCTGTTATGCTGCCACTGCCCTTCCTGCCTGCCCAGTGTGGTCAAATTGTTGCCTCTGCACTCTCCTACCTGCCTTCAATTTTCAGAGTCCGTGCCCCTGGCCTCTGCCTCTCAACAATATCCCAATGAACAACTAGATTGCTAACATGCTATATTTATTACAAAAGTGTGGAACGCCTGCCATCATCTTGATGTAATCAAAACTGTAATACCTAGAGCATTTCCTTTACAACTTACATATATGAGAGGGTCTTATTTGCATCAAAATTATGGTTAGTGCTCTAAAAAACTAAAATGAGGACATTTTTTCTGAGTTTTCAAATAGCGACAAAGAACTTTTAAATTATTTGTAATCTTTATATTTTTTTATCCAGTTGACCACTTGATTAAATGTTGCACTTAGGGGAGAGGATGTGGTGTTACTTCCAGAGCTGCAGACTTTGCAACTGGGGAACCAGGTTGGAGTTTCTGCTTCAGCTCAACAATCTGTGATTCTGGTCAAATCACTTAATCTCCCCATGTCTACAACCAAAATGAATTTGATCTTGTGATGTAACCAATGCTCATGTAAAGCACTCCAATACCTGACAAGTCTGCACTATATAAAACTGCAAATACACAAAAAATAAGTGTTTTGCACACTTCTGTCATTGGGCTACATGTGGGCTACATCTGAGTGATATTTGTGCAGCATTTGGGCTCTTTTGTCTCTGGTGGCCATCTTGGGAGTTTTTTTTGTTATGAAGTTTCCTAATTTCCTCATTTACTGCAGTCTCCTCAGAAGGAAATGCTTTCAGTTTTTTTCAATTCAATTCAATTAAAAAGACTTTATTTCGGTCAATATGACCTCATAAGTACAGATACAATACACATTGATACATAAAAAGATACATCAAAGATCAATTACATATGGTTAAAAGAAAAAAATAAAAAAAAAAGAAAGAAAAAAATAAGAAAATCAATTATGAACACTATTGGCACAGATGTGAAGTGAATGGATTCCATACTCAGTTAAGAAAATGCCTACAATTCTTATAGATTCACGAAGGGAGAACAAAAAGGAGTGAGGATCACAGAGGGTTATTCAGGGCAAGGAACAAGGATTCACCTTTGGAAAGTGCATAATGCAAATAAATAAATAATTTACTTAAAAAGGATTACTAAAAAAGGATTACCAATATTCTTTACTACAGATGATAGGTCATAGCACTAAGAGCCCCCTACAATGCAGGCTACTTCTGCACATAATTTTTTCTCTTCTACAATAATTGCAGGAGTAGATTACTAAATTACAATTTCCCTATAACATGATTAATGGGTCAATGAACATGCTCAATATAATCTAATCATATTAAAAACAGGGCCTAATTTTAAGACTGACGAGAAAAACACATCCTGGCTCTATTTTAGGGGTGTTTTTATAAATATCCTACGTGTACACCACATGGAAAATAGGAAACCTGCCACTGAGTAAGCAATCGGGATACTGCAATCATTTTTCAATATCCTGAAAGCCTCAGAGCAACGTCTAGTACCAAGGTTCCTACAGATTTGGACCAGCCATCGTTTTCTTGCATTGTAGTAGCCAAGACAGCTAAAAAAAACGTCAAGTACTGACTCTTTTGGACAATCGCATGCCGGGCACCTCAAAACTTGCAAACCCCCCCCAGTTGTATGTAAAACAACGGAGAGGCAGAACCCCATGTCTAAACTGGAGGTAAAGCTTTCTATCAACTGCCGGCTTGATGTCATCTAGGGCCGGCTCAAAGCTAAACCTATCTTTGATATCTAAAAAGGCTGAGGTTACCTTGCCTACTCGGGGGCAACTATGAAGCTGTGCCATTTTGTACTCTTCGTAAGGGGCCTTTAATGATTTCCTGGGGAGTAAGGAGCAGGCAGACTCAGGATCGGCCCAGAGTTCCCCCAGCCCCATACTGACCAGCATGTGCTTTATGTACACGAGCCACTGGAGTTTGGCAGCCCCCCTTAGGTTCATTACTTCTCTTGTTTCCTCCCTGTATGATAAGAGGTCTGGGGTGACCCACAGGCGACGCCAGTACAATAAGGGTTTAAAATTGGTTACATCAGCAATTGCCATAAGGCCCAGGTCTAATCAGAGCGGAATCAACAGTGTGCTCTGTGGGAGCTTTAACAGCTGTCTCAGGAAGTTGTTCTCTACCTGCATTAGGTTCTCTGGTCTTGTGTAGCCCCAGAATTCTGCACCGTATAACGTCCCTCCCCGGGCCCGGGCCTTATATATTTCAATGGCTGGGCTCACTGGTTTCTGGCTAGACTTACAAAAGACCTTCATAATGCCACCCGATGATTGGGATAATTTGAATGATGATTTTTTGATTTGTGCCCCCCAATCCTTAGTTTCTGTGATTGTAATGGCGAGATAGTCAAAAAAGGAAACTCTTTCAAGGGGTTTACCATTTATGGAGGGGTATGCTCTTGTGCTTTTAGGACTGTTACACGCCATAAATTTGGTTTTCTGTACCACACATCTCATCGTGAGATCTGATTGGCTGTCAGTACTTCATCCAAGAAGTGTTGGCAGCCATCTTGGGACCAATATACATGATAGCACCTCATTAAAAAGCATTGCAGTTAATAGAAGGTTTTAAGACTTTAGTTACATTATAAATCATTTGTTGATGGCACCATACTAATTTTAGGAATTGTGGTGTGTTCTAAGGTGATTTTACCATGTGAAAAAGCCTTCTGCTGTTATATCATGAATCATGTTTGAGAGATTTTCTCATGCTTTTCCCACAGAGGTTTGGAAGGTGATCTATAAGCTAAACTGAGAGCATATTTTCTGTAAATTCACATTATCTTTCTCAGTCATGTGAGAATGAAGTCTGACATTCTCAGTAAAACATGTACATCCAACAAGGGCAGAGACTGTCAGTTGATTCCTTTGTGTTCTACTGCAGCTTCCCAGAGTGTTCTAAAGAACAACTAGAGCGCTAACAGTCCTACTTATGACAAACGTATTGCACACCTGAAGCCAACTTGATTAGAATAAAGTGGTAACTCTTAAAACATTTAATTTAAAACGGAACAAAATGAGGGGGTTCATTTTGCCATAGAAAGTATGATTAGTGCTGCAGAAAGAAAAATTAGGGCACATTTTGAGTGACTTCTCAAATCCTCTTCTATTTCATTAAAAAATTCTGAATTGCAGACTGAAACATGCACTTTCAATACCAGCAGCAGACTTCCCTGGTGAGCAGTAGCTTTACTACAGCGATCTAATGAGCAACTAGAGTGTTAACATTCTGAATTTATGTTAAATGTGTGACACATCTGAATGCCTTCTTGATGGAATCAAAGTAAAAAACTGAAAGCATTTCCTACTGAGAAGACTGCAGTAAATGAGGAAATTAGGAAACTTCATAACAAATAAGTCTCCCAAAATGGCCACCAGAGACAAAAGAGCCCAAATGCAGCACAAATATCACCCAGATGTAGCCCACATGTAGCCCAATGACAGAAGTGTGCAAAACACTTATGTTTTGTGTTTTTGCAGTTTTATATAGTGCAGACTTGTCAGGTATTGGAGTGCTTTACATGAGCATTGGTTACATGACATCACAAAAGATCAAATTCATTTTGGTTGTAGACATGGGGAGATTAAGTGATTTGACCAGAATCACAGAATGTTGAGCTGAAGCAGAAACCCCAACCTGGTTCCCCAGTTGCAAAGTCTGCAGCTCTGGAAGTAACACCACATCCTCTCACCTAAGTGCAACATTTAATCAAGTAGTCAACTGGATAAAAAAACATAAAGATAACAAATAATTTAAAAGTGCTTTGTCGCTATTTGAAAACTCAGAAAAAATGTCCTCATTTTAGTTTTTTAGAGCACTAACCATAATTTTGATGCAAATAAGACCCTCTCATATATGTAATTTGTAAAGGAAATGCTCTAGGTATTACAGTTTTGATTACATCAAGATGACATCAGGCGTTCCACACTTTTGTAATAAATATAGAATGTTAGCAATCTAGTTGTTCATTAGGATACTGTTGAGAGGCAGAGGCCAGGGGCACGGACTCTGAAAATTGAAGGCAGGTAGGAGGGTGCAGAGGCAACAATTTGACCACACTGGGCAGGCAGGAAGGGCAGTGGCAGCACAACAGAATATGGAGGGCAGTGGAAAGGGGGGCAGGGGCAACAAACCAACAATACAGGACTGGCAAGAGAGGCTGTGGCAATATAATAGACCATTGTGGGCAGAAGGAAGAGGCAGTGGTAGTACAACCATACATGCCAACAGACCCGATTCAGCCAGGAAACATCCAATGTTTTTAAGCTCAAATGGGCTTTATTTGATCTGTCTCCTATCTACAATCTCCTCATTTTCAATGTAACTCAAAGGGGAAAATCAATACCCCAGTTTTTAAAAAAAATCTCCCTCTTACCAAGTTCAAAATGTTCGCAAGTATGGTACATTTGATCATGGAAGGCAGGATGAATTGGGGTAGGGACATGGACTCAGATAACAGAGGACAGGAGGGACATGGAGAGGTGCACCAAACTGACCCTACAGAGCAGGCATCAGGGTTTGCAGCAGCACAATACATCACACAGGGCATGCGGGACGGGAGTGCAGCACAACAATCCATAGAAAGCAATAGGGAGGGGACAGGACCATGCACATGGACAACAGAGAACAGAGGGGAACGAGGCAATGGTAGTTAGCTGACCATAATGGACAGACAGGAGAGAAAGCTGCAGCATAACAGACCATAAAGGGCAGGAGGGACGGATCGGGGGCATTACAATGGAACTGACAAGCCAGGAGGGAGGGAATAGGGGTCTGCACATGGAAACAAAGGGCTGGGGGCAAGGGGACAGGGCAGGAGCAGCAAGATGACCATGGAGGTCAGGCAGGATGGGCACTAGAAGCAAGACACACCATGGAGAGCAACAGTGAGACTATGATGGCATACACACAGATCATGGAAGGAAGGTGGGAGGGGGTCAGGGGCAGCTAGCTGACCACACAGGCAAGGTGGGATGGGCCATGGCAGCACAGAAGACCATGCATGGCAAGCGGGAGAGTTAGTGGCAGCACAATGGCTATGATGGGCAAGAAGGAGGGTACAGGGGCATGCACAAAGGACCATGGAGGATAGAAGGGAGGGTCAGGACCTGGGCACGGACAAGAGAGTTCAGGGGAAGAGGCCTCACAACAGACTACGCGGGGCAGGCAGGAGGAGCAGTTGCAGCACAACAGACCAGGGAGGGCAGAAGGGTTTGGCAGTAAAATGGACCATGGAGGACAGGAGGAAGGGGATAGGGGCATGGCATGTGGACAGGCAGGGTAGAAGTGGCAGGGACAGGTTACAGTCATCTGACAATGCTAGGCAGGTGGGAGGGGAGTGGCAGCTTAACAGAACACTCAGAGTAGATAGGAGTGGCAGGTTCATGGAACATGGTGGGCAAAAAGGATGGAGCAGGGGCATGCACAAAGACATCGGAGGGCAGGGGGAAGGGAAGGGAAGGTTTACACAGTGGTGAAGGGAGGGGACGGGGCCTGAGGTAACGTGTGCAAACACGCCCTGTGGCACGTTTTAAGTTGGGGAAATAATTCACCTTCAATCCTGAGGGACCCTGGGGGCCAACTAGCCCACCAGGTGCTTCCAGTAAGCGCCACTGCGCTGCGTTGCAGAGAGGTGGTCTAGGCCATGCCCCTTTTTACATCTCTCTGCAATGCAGCTCTGTGGCGCTTACTGGAGGTACCTAGTGGTCTAGTTGGACCCTAGGGATCCTCAGGATTAAAGGGGACTTAATCTCCCAACTTAAAACAGCCACAAGGCGTGTTTACACAGTGGGGAAGGGAGGGGATGGGGCCTGAGGTGACGTGTGCAAACACGCCCTGTGGCGTGTTTTAAGAGGTAGTTTTAATCCCCCTGCCCTATTATATACTAGGGGCTTACAGAGGAGGTCATGCTAATCACAGGGGGACCCCAACGCATAGTGTTCCCTAGTATATGTAGGTGTTTTCACTGTATTCTGAGTGTCTTTTAACATAGCACTGGCTTTAGGACTGGTTAGTCAGACTCCGTTACCACCAGTGTCCGTGTGAAAAAGTTGAGGGTACAGGATGATTTTGCAACAAGGCTTCTTTCTGCTCTTCTGTTTATTCTTTCTGCACGTTATCCTTCTTCCTGCACTTTACTTCATCTTTGAGGACTTCTGTTGCTTCTTTCTGCATTTCATTTTATTCTTTCTGTGCGTTTTATCTTCTTTCTTCACATGTCCTATCTCTGTAGGTATAGTTTAAAAAACCTTTGAAATTCACTGAAAAAAACAAAGGTTTCAGGCACTTAATAGTTAGGAATTAGCATTTAAAAAACCTTAGAAATTCACTGCAAAAACCATAGGTTTCAGGGGCATTATAGTTAGCTGGACTTTTCACTCGTACATAACCATTGAAATTCCCCAGTTATAGTTAGTTCAGCTAACTATAACTCGCGCGCCCGCAATGCACTGCTGATGATGTCACATATTACATCACTCATGACATGGTCAGTGACATCACTCATAACATCACTGATGACATCTCAAATGACATCACTGATGACATCATCCTTGCGATAGAGTGGCAGACCTCCTCTCACCCTAATATAACCTTTGATACACACATTTAAAAATAGAAACAAAAAATGTCCAAAACAATGGACATACCAATACCAGTTACAACAACATATTGAGCAATTCTAAGATCCACATACACATCCACTCATTCACCAACAGTCCTATACAGTCACTCATACATGTACTCACTCATCATATGTACTCATACACCTCTACATCCTGTTACACAACACCACTCATCCATAGAGTTACTCACACACATAGTCACTCATGCTAATAAAGAATCAAACATCCATTTACTTGCATATACAGTTATACACACACCACCACACTTACTTCTACAGAAACGTACACACACTTAGTCTTTTAAACAATCACTTATAGAAACACATACTTATTCATACAGGAACTCTTCCAATCTCTCACTCTCACATATACTCACTTATATACACCAATAGTCACATATACTAGTTTAAAACATATGTAGTTACACATAAAGACACTATTGAGACAGTCATTCACTCACTAACACACCCATGCACACACTCATCCACCCATACAGTCATGCAAACCTGCTGTCTTCAACACATACAAACAGTGAGTCACTCATTCATGCACCTATGCACTATGTAATAGCCCCCACCGAACCATACAGACACTCAGACACTCATACTGATACTCAAAAAACCAACTAATAACCTGGATGGACACTCATGTAGATACTCACCAACACATGCAGCCACTAATACACAAAGTGAGAGATTGATACAGATATTTACATATTTAAACATTACTCACTAAGCCATGTATTCACTAAGATACACTTAATCAGTCAGTTATACAATCAATTTTTCAAAAACAAATCATCCATTTAGACACTTATATACCCATTTATTCTTCCATCGACCTTGAGATATACATATATAAAACATATTTAATTTTCAGAAAAACACACGTTCACTGGATGATGTCATCAGTGATGTCATGAGTGATGTCATTTGAGATATCATCAGTGATGTCATCAGTGATGTCACTGACTATGTCATGAGTGATGTAATATGTGACATCATCAGCAGTGCATTGCATGTACGAGTGAAAAGTCCAGCTAACTATAACGTCCCTGAAACCTATGGATTTTTCAGTGAATTTCTAAGGTTTTTTAAATGCTAATTCCTAACTATAACGTGCCTGAAACCTATGTTTTTTCAGTGAATATATATATATATATATATATGATGACATATAAGTGCTGGGTATAGTGTACTCCTACTATGCACTCCGTAACCTAGGTACCTATGGTGGTTGTTCTGCCAAAAATCCCCTCCTGGATGATCTAACTCCCCATTACTTGAAGGCAAGGTAGTAGGTTCCTGTCTTGGTCACAAGTTCGACGTCCTTCCTCGCCAAGGGTAAACAGGAATCAGCTGGGCTGAAACTCAGACACAGCGACAACCTCAAAATGAAAGCAGAATGGTCCTCTAATTTGAGCACAGAAATTAATGTGCATTTTTAATAGCAGCATTCATGTTTCCATGTCGGTGCTCTACCAAAGGTTACATTGTTTATTGTTGTTATTATTGCCATGTCGCCTCATGGATGCATAACAGTCAACAATATTTGCACAATGTGTGTTCAGGCCTTGTACTAAATGTTCAAGGTGTTGTGATAGTGTCCTTATGAAGTGGAATTGTAACCTATGTAGTTTCAGAGAAACTAATCCTGCACTGTCGCGCAAGCAAATGTGTGCAAAAAGTCATTGCATAGAAAAGAAGGCACCTTAAAGAACATGTACATGTAAAATTGCAGTGTTTCTTCCCGGATCCAACCTAGCCATGTGACACTCACTCCTCGGACACAAGTCAAGCAAAAGCTATCAAACAACAAGGATGGTATCAATAGTAAAGCTACAGCATGTGCTCATAAAATTGTGCTAAAATCTGAAAAAAATCTAAAAAAGGCAATCATACAGTTTGAAAGCCAAAGCATACGGAGACCTGTTATTCAAAATATAAAACGAATAAAACCCAAATTTGAAAAGGAATGTAAGATGTTAAAAGCAGGCTGAATTAAAAGTTCCCACCAAACAGAATAGTCAATTGTTTATGTGTTCCGAGAGGTTGGAAAAACATTTCTGTTCCCAGCAACCGCAGACACTGATCCCAGAGGCTCACCTCTGGAGCCAGTGTGTTCCCATCCAACCCCTCAGCAGCCATGGACGGAGTGACCACAGCCAGTGGGCAATCCACAGAACCGGAGCCAAGACCCGATTAACCAGGAGTGGAAGCATCCCAGGAGGGCTCGTACAATGCATTCAGAAGCAATGGCAAATGCAGGGGACATTGATAGGAATGGGCCTTTAGGGAGTATACCAGTACTTCCATGTCCAGAGGTCAAACCAGTTGCATTCCTGGGGATAAGGCTCACTTAAAAGTGCAAAGCAGACAGTGGAAAACAGACTACATGCATTGAAGCCACAAAGGCTAAAAGAACCAGAACTAATACTCATTTATTTATTGAAGCAAATGAGTGCCAAAGCATTGTACCATGTGTTTACAGCACAGCAGCACATGTAGCAGTGCCAAATCCATACAATCTCGAAATGGGACATCCATTGAGGAGCTAAAAATATAAATCACGGACTCGACAACCAGGAACAGAACCAGCTCACACTTTTGAGTATGGAGTGAATAAATGATGAAATGACTCTGAAGACTGTTCTGAAGGTGCTAATCAAACCAGAGACCGAGCTTTCAAAAAAGTGTGCTACCCCCACAGTATGAGACATGTTAAAATGTGGTGCACCAACTCTCCAAAATGCTGTTGGAAATCAGTGCGGAGTAGCAACTGTATCTCTGAAGAGGACCTTGCAACTTGAAGATTAAAAGTCTCCTTTTCAGATGTTAAGCACACATCTTTTTGAAATAGTAAGGCTTTCAATCTGCTTAGGGTGTCAAAGTAAACATTTAAACGTGTTATCGAAGTCTAAAGTATTACCTCTCTAACTGTATGGGCAGGTGGAAACAGTATTTGTGGACATGCAACTCTCTCCAATTATATGAAAGGGACGATTTGTGCCTGTGTATCCACTGTCATTAATGGCACAGAAGGGAAATGTACAGGGAAAGAAGGGGACATGCTCTAACTGACTCACATTTAGTAGCGTGTTTCACCAAAACACATGAAGAAAGTCCTACACAGGAGCCAAGGGTGTACAGCTCCACATGTGTTGTTGTGAGGTGCCTCATACACGATGCATAAGGTTTATTTATTTCTTAGTGGTTCCTGGAGGCGCTGTGAAGGAATGTGATTATGAAAATGTCATTATGAAAAGGAGTCTGCATTTCACAGTGCCTCTGCCTGCTGAACAGCCTGTCTCCTCTAGTCGGCTTACTTTGAAAACTTTCATCTCTGCGAGGGGAGTTTTTACACGATTATGGGCTGTGAGGCAGAGTGGAATACACTGCACTGCAGCTTTAAAACCCAGGTAGCAAGGACATCCAGTTACTGAGTGTAGTGTTCGTGGAAGGAAAAAATACACCCTGCAAAATTGCAGAACACACCATATTGTCGATTTAAAAAACTGTGATTTTGAAAGAGCTATGACATGAAAGTATCCAGTCTGTGAAGGTGGGCAGTGTTAGAAAAGAGGAGAGAGTATGTGGGCACATTCCGATGTCATATGAGGACATCCATGTCAGCAAGGCGACGGCCCACAACAACTTCTGGGGGAGGTGGTGTGACACGCACTCCAACATAATAAGCACTTCCTGCTCTTCTTGTCACCTTCCTTTCCACAGGGCTCCCCATTCTGCTACTTCATGATTTATTTTGATAAGTATAAATAATCAATAAAACAAAATTCATGAAATGTCAACCACAGTTGGTAAGAGAGGACAGGGTAAATCATGGTGTTAGCCAGACCTCGCCATGGCCGGGAATAGTAAGGCTGAGCAGCAGTTCGCCGACACTGCTTGACATGTCACCCCCATTTCTGGGAATGTTCATGGGAATGGATCCTGGGCTTATGGATGCATGCAGGCAGTACCGTACACCAACACAGCACACTGCCCACTGCAGCCACCACAATCCTGGACAAAGTACCATACACAACACTGAACTATTATCAAAAGCAGTGCACTGCACGAATGCAGCCACAGGGGGCCTGGACACTGGTACAGCCACAATTACCACACTATATACAGACGTAGAGCACTGCTGACTGCAGCCACCACAGGCCTAGAAAAAGAGACATGCACACACACACACACACATACTTCATAATACACAGAAACAGTGCACTAAACAGAGGTGAAGTGCACTACTGTCGGCGCCCACACCATTTCTGGACACAGTGGAGTAGGCACACAACACTGTGCAGTGCTTCCTGGTATCTGTTAGGAGCATTCTTTAACTCTGCTGATAGGAGCTGTGAACTCTGTACCCAACACTGTCTGTGCAGCTTCAGCAAAAGATTGTCCAGGATGTTGAAGAGCACAATGACTCCTGCATGCACTGACTGACCTACTCACACACTTACTTTCCCACTTACAGACCTACTCAGAGACTCACACAGACTCTCTCAAAGGTTACAGGGATGTTATAGTTAGGAAATAGAATTAAAAAAACCTTTGGAATTCACTGAGAAAAACCTAGGTTACAGAGACATTATAGTCAGGCTCATATTTCACTTGTACAAAACCATAGAAATTCAGCAGTTATAGTTTCCTGAGCTAACTATAATTTACACCCCCACAATGCACTGTTACCACCTCACATATTGCATCACTCATGACATGGTTTGTGACATCACTCATGACATCATCCACAGAACTACTCACATACCTACTCATATACCCACTCAACCACTCACACACTCACTTGCCCACTCATAGTTCCACACAACCACTAATACACTGACTAACACATATATACAGCCACTCACACACATACACACCCACTCATATAGCTACTCATACTACCAGTCACTCATCAATACAGCCATTCACACAGCCACACACTCACCCATGCAGCTACTCACATACCCACTTATTCACCCATACAGTCACTAACACACCTACTCACTCGCCCATTTACCTTCTCAACACTTCCACTCACTCACCCTTTCTCGCATTCTCACACTCACACACTCAAACTCAACCACTTATATACCCATTCACACATCAATACAAGCACTCTCATATCCACTCACTCACCCATACAGTGATTAACACAGACACTCACTTTCCAAAACAGCCTCTCACACACCACCTCAGTTAACCAAATACCCACTCACGCACCAAGCCACTCACCCATACAGCCACTTACACACCCAGTCATTCATTTATACATTCATTCAGACACCCACTCACTCACTCACCCATACAGTCACTCACACACCCACCTAACCAACCATACAGCCACTAACACAGCTACTCACTCACCCATGCAGCCATTGACACACCCACTCATTCACCAATACAGCTACTCACACAGCCACTCATTCACCCACACAACTACTCATGCAACTGCTCACACACCCACTTGTACACCTCTCACAGATGGATTCATACAGTTACACAGCCACTCACATAATGTATGCTAGAAGTAGTATTACTCCTCTATAGTACACCTTGTATACTAATTTAACTTTTGTAGTAGCTTAGAATATATATGTATAACACTTCTAAACTCTTAGAAAATACTTACACTCACTGGATAAAGTAATTGGTGATGCCATTACAGATGTCATCAGTGATGTCATCATTGATGTCACTGACCATGTCATTTGTGATGTAGTATGTGAGGTCATAAGCAGTGCATTAAGGAGGAGTAGGTTAGCTCAGGTAACTATAGCTGCTGAATTTCTATGGTTTTGTGCGAGTGAAATCTGAGCCTACATACAACGTCTCTGGAACCTTTGGTTTGTTCAGTGAATATATACATATATTAACCGAAAAAAACACAGTTTATAGGGGCATTATAGTTACTGAGATTTTAGATGTTAAGACATTTCTGAGACTGAGTGAGTGGCTGTATGGGTAAATAAGTCGGTGTGTGAGTAGGTATATGGGTGAGTGTGTGACTGGGTGAGTGGTTGTATTGATGAGTGAGTGGATGTGTGAGTGGCTGTATGGGTGAGTGAGTGGCTCTCTGAGTGACTCTTTGGGTGGTTGAGTGTATGTATAGATCTCACATTGAAGAAGTGAGGCGTTAATGATTTTGGACCAGAGCAGTGTTAGTGATCCTATCATTTCTTTAAAGAAGTTGGGGGGAGGGGGTCATTGAAGTGATTTGAGGGTTTATGGGTCAAGAGAATATTGAGGATGGTAATGTCATTGAGGGGATTAAATTGACTCCATGAAGCATTGTTTTTAAGGGAGAGACAATGAGGCGAGGTCTGGGGCATGGAGACAGAGGAGTCAAGAGAGGGCGAAAGATTGAGTGCAGCAGACCTTAGATCTGCTTCGATTTTGTTCATCTTATCAAGGAAGAATTCAGCAACCGCATCACAGTTTGGTTGCGGGCGAGAGAGGTGCTGAGATTGGGTAGAGGTGTTGATGGATTGAGATTTAATCAGCTCAAAAAGACATTTCGGGCGATTTTTGGCGTTGTCCAGTTGGTATTTGAAGAAGTTGGCTTTCTCTGATCTAATGAGTTTGTTATATCTACTTCATTTGAATCTTAGTGTTTTTAGAAGATTCGAGGAGGAAGTGGATCTCCAGGTGCATTCCCCTAGTGTGGTAAATAAAATAAATATTACCGGACTGAATTTCATACGGAATCTTAAAATAAAGTAAAATAGCTCAAAATAACAAGAGGCAGAATCCGTGGTATAAGAGGTTTTCTAATGGGCTTTATTCCATTCAAAATGGCCGACTCGAGTCGCGGCCTTCAGGTTCCGTCACCACGAGGGTTCAGGAAGTGAAGTACAATAATTTATTAACAGACATGTATTTTTATAATAAGTACATTACAATGAAACGAATGTAGAAGGCGTAACATTTGATAAGAAAAGTGACAAAACAGTGACATAATCGAAACTAGGCGTAATAAGGAATAAAAGAAACATGATTGGTTTGCTTTATCAGACATAGGTGGATCTATAAGATAATACTTGGCATAGATGCGCGCGCGGCAGCATGACGTGTAATTGACGTGCAACTAGGGGGTGAAGGGGACTTGACATTTAGCTCTACATGTGGAGACGAGAAGTCTGGGGTCAAGTCAACCTAATCCCAAATCATATCTAACATCCTATGTTTAAAGAACTATGTTATCCACAAGGAAGAGACTCTCGGACAGAATCTATTCTATACTGACTGTGTGTGCGTGTACAAGCGTCTAAGTGTCTATATGAGATGCGAGGGGCAGAAAACTTTCCATGGCAACAGGGCTATGAATCACTTGCAGGAGGACGGAAAGGCTGAGTCCTCTGCTTGTGAGCTAAAGGAAATGTTTACCTAAATCACTGGACAGGAATGCATCGGCTGGAGAGCAAAATAGATAATTCGAAGGTGAAATACAGCTTCTTGGCAGACAGGCGAAAACTGGCCGAGGCAGGCACCGTTAGCTGCACAGGAAGTAGGACAAAGTTCATGGATACAGATGCGAGCTCAAGCTGAAGCTGTCAGAGACAGAGAGCAGGGAAAGGCTTTGAGGACAGAATCGGGCCTACTTGCCTGAACTGTAAAAATGAAGTAACTTAGCCATATAAAGTCGGTGGCCTTTCATACTTAGGAATCGAATATCCAGCCCATTGATGGTGGATCTGACAGAGAACATGTTGACGGTAGACACGCATATGTTTGCGTCTTAGAAACTGGAACTGGAGGGAACATACATGTACTTGTAACATGCATATAGAACCGTTGGGGTCCAAGATAGGGGACATAACTGATCAGGAAAATCCACATTTCCACATTCCCTCCTTGTCCCCTTCTTGCCCTTCACGAGACATCAATCTTCATCATTCCATTGATTTGCTCATGGAGCATCATTTCTTCTTCCTTCCGGCATTTTGAACGAGAACTGTGATATGGAATGCATGATGTGGCACACAGACCACAAATCGCTGGTCCACATTGTAGGCATAAACAACAACTGAAGAGCATAAGAAGGCCAATACCTAGGAAGGATAGAACTCTCCATCCCCAGGCTGATATCACACTCCAAAACCACCCGGACCACGTCCAAGTGCCTGGATTCTCGTGTATCTGGCTTACAATCTTATGAAGGCGTGTTATAGCTTTATATACAGATGGCGAATTTTCTGGTATGAATATGCAGCAGCTGGATCCGATGACCCTGCAAGCTCCGCCCCTATCGGCCAGGATGACGTCAAGGACAAGACGATTCTGGAGAACAACAATTCTCATCACTGATTGTTCCTCTGTCAGATTGCCTAGGGCGGCTATAGTCTCGTTTACTACAGCTTCAAGAGTCTTGGTGAGTCTGCGTATCAGCTTACTATTTGATATTGTACCTATATAGGGAAAGATACCTTTATTGAAATCTACATACTTGTCCCATGCTGTCTCAGTATAATCGACAACTGGGAGATCTCTTCGCTCTCTATTGTGTACTAAATGAACATCTCGATAATAATCAGGGGGAGCTAGGAAAACAGGTGGCAAAAGGAATGCTATGTAACAGGTACCATCCCAATCTAGAGGCAGACGCATATATGCCGTCTGACCACATATGAAGTAAGAATGGCGAGAAGCTCTAAATGAAGATTTACCTTGATCACTATATTCTACTGTAGTAACGCATTGGCTATGGCCCATATGTATGGAACCAACTTTTCTTACACATAATTCACCCTTAACTGGAAATACTGACATAGTGGGCAGAATTAGTTCAACTTCGGATTTGACATTCAGAATCATAAGATTAGGCGTAAAATTACCTAATTTATACACTTCATTTTCTAAATCAGTTCCTGTTCTACTGGGGTGACCCTCCTTATTAGGGTGACAGACTTTGAATAAAACTAGATTCAGATTTCCCCATATCCAATGTTGTTGATAAACTGCTGTGTCTGGGTCTATGGAATTTAATAAACTAAACCATGCTCCACAGGAGCCATTGTGTGTGAATGGATGTGGAAAGAAAGGCAGAACTCCTTTGTTATTCTGATAGGGAGGAAGTCGGCCACACACCCAACAATTGGTCGCATTACTAGTCTGATGGGAATGATGTAACATACTAATGAATGTGTTATTGCGCAGCGCAAGTCTATAGGATAATTCATGTGGCGGTAGGTCACTAAAAGAATGTTCATCAGTTATATTGAAAACACGTTTAGAAACAGGATAATACATATGCAACAATATACTTGCAGTAACTAAAAAACTCAAGGAAGACAAAATTAATAAAGTCACAATACAGTGGTTACGCAGTAATTTACAATAAGCATGTCGTTTCATTATGATTCTGGACTCTACGTGATTCAGACCTAAGGGGTACATGTCGGGACAGATTCAACCGCTTCACCTTGGAGAGGACTTAAACAATCAAATCGTCCGACAGTTTAGATCTGGACCTGAGTTTCTGTTTATAGAGTTCGGTGCTACTGGCCTCAGCCAAAGGTAGCTTTGAGTCAATGGGGGAAGACACACGGGCAGTACTGTCTGTGTCAGGAGGAAGTCCATGAAATTTTTTGACGTGACTTGAATGAATCCACCCTTTGCGTCCCTCGATCTTCACGGCTGTTCTTGTGGTCAACAGGACCAACTTGGGTGCTTTCCACCTGGGCTCCAATTGACTTTTCCTGTCGAAGTTTCTCACAAAGACAAGATTACCCGGAACAACGTCATGGGGTTTCGCCTCAGTGTTGTCGGGAAAGGCTGCAGCTACCTGTGAACGAGAAGATTGTAGTGCAGACATCAAGGAAGCCAAGTAATCTGTCAGCATGTTACAGTCAACATCAGTTATTTTACGTGGTATAGGCGTCCCCCACATATTCGGTGGTCTACCAAAGACCACCTCATACGGGGATAGCCCTGTTCTAGAGTGTGCTACCATTCTCATGTAAAAGAGTGCAACTGGTAATGCTACTATCCAGTCGACACCTTTCTCTCTACATATTTTGGACAGTCTGATTTTCAGTGTCTGGTTATGTCTTTCTACGAGACCTGCTGCCTCGGGGTGTCGGACACAGTGGAATTTCCACTGATATCCCAACAAAAGTGAGACATGTTTCATTAATTCGGATGAGAAAGGCTGACCGTTATCTGAATATACAACACGTGGTAAACCGTACCGTGGGAAGAATTCTCGAACTAGCTGCTTGGCAGTAGTCGGGGCAGTGTAATCTGATACGGGATACGCCTCTGTCCAACGGGAGAGAGCGCAGACAACTACGAGGACATATTTGAATCCTCGACAACGTTCCATCTGAATATAATCCATCTGGAGGACTTCAAAAGGATGGTCAGGAGGCTGAAATCCACCCTGCTCTACGGGAACACTCTTTCCTGGATTAAACTGACAACATATCATACAGGTACGAACTTTTTGTTTAGCTGCTGCTCGTAAATGTTTGTTGAACCAAATGTGCTGAATGCTGTCTAGCATAGCCTTCTCTCCTAAATGTGCTGGACTGTGAACTGTAGCTATAATGGCTTGAACCATGGAATCAGGGAGAAACCATACAGATTTCTCCTTCGTCATCCATCCTTGATCTGTCTGGATCCCTCCTAGTTCAGTCCACTTCTTTATTTCTTCTGCTGTGGCATGTGTCTGTATGTCAATTACGTCAAGTGTGGGATCCTTAATTGTCATACACTGTGTTGGGGTCTGAACTATTGGCTTTGTCATGTCTAATGTGCGATTCTGAGCAGTCTGTTTAGCTGTTCTGTCAGCTAAATCATTGCCTTGAGAAATGGTATCAGTAACCTTCGTGTGTGCTTTACATTTCATAATCGATATAGCAGTGGGTAGATGTATTGCGTCTAACAAGGCATGAATGAGGGGTCTGTGCTGAATGTGGGCACCATGGGACGTTAGATAACCTCTCTCTCGCCACAGCACGCCGAAGTCGTGTACAACTCCGAATGCATAACGTGAGTCAGTGTATACATTAACTTTCTTATTTGTGGCTTGAATACAGGCTTGCGTTAGAGCAATAAGTTCTGCTGCTTGGGCTGACAGAATATCTATACAATGTGTCTCAATAACTTCAGTGTCTGTTGTGACTGCATACGCGGCCACTAAATCTCCTGTACTTGTTCTCATGCATGATCCGTCTACATACAACGTCAGGTCTGGATCTAACAATGGAACGTCTGTCAAGTCTTGTCTAGGTTTCGTCTTTATTTCAATGATTTCAACACAATCATGAGCTAGTGGGTCTGTTCCAATTACAGGTAATAGTGTAGCAGGATTCAATGTATTACACCGTCGGATCTCTATGTGTGGTTGAAACAATGTCAGTTCATAACCGGTAAGTCTTGCTATGGTCAAGTGTTGTGTTTGTGTTCGGTTCACAAGAACCTCTACTGCATGTGGTACTTGAACTGTCAATGGGTGTCCTAATACTATGGCATCGCTTTGTCTGATTGCTAAAGCTGTCGCTGCCACTGATTTCAGGCATGCAGGCAAAGCCTGAGCTACGGGATCTAATGTACTGGAAAAATAAGCACATGGCTTGCATGATCCTGCTTGATCCTGAGTGAGTACTGACAAGGCAGTACCTTCGCGTTCTGTAACAAAGAGTGTAAAAGGTTTGCTATAACATGGTGTTGCTAAAACAGGTGCTTGACATAAAGCTTCCTTTAGGCTTTCAAAAGCTTGTGTATGTTCCTGAGTCCAAGGGAGAACAGTCGATGTGGCTGCCTCCTGTGTGGTTAACTGAATGAGTGGTTTTGCTAGAAATGCGTACTGAGGGATCCACTGCCTACAATATGAAGTGAGGCCTATGAAAGCCCGCACCTCCTTTTGTGTCTGGGGTATTGACATGTTAGCAATTAACTGGATGCGATCTGGTGTAAGCTGCCTTCCCTCCTTGGACAGCGAGTGACCAAGATAAATAACTCGCTGAACACAGAATTGCAGCTTAGAAGGGGACACCTTGTGCCCCTTGTCGGCTAGGAAATGTAAAACTGTCAGAGAAGCTTTTTCACATTCTGGCTCGCTTCTCGCGGTGATCAGCAGATCATCGACATATTGAAGCAGTGCAGTATTGACTGGCATGTGGATACTGTCAAGTTCTCGTTTCAGTGCTTGGCTGTAGATGCTGGGGCTTTCTGTAAATCCTTGAGGAGCGCGCGAGAATTTAAAGCTGCGCCCATTTAAACTGAATCCGAACAAGTATTGGCTTTCCGGATCTATTGGGACGCTGAAAAAGGCATTCTTGAGATCAATTACAGTAAAAAATGTTGCTTCGGAATCAATTGCTGTCAACAATGATGATATATCAGGGACCACAGGGAATTGTGGTACAATACACTTGTTTAGTTCACGCAAATCAATAACCAATCGGTACACTGGTGGGGCAGTAGGATCAGTTCGTTTAAGAATCGGAATTATCGGTGAATTACATACATTGGAGTCTGTTTCTACAACTACTCCCTGGGCAATTAGCTCATCAATGATTTTCAGCAAAGCCACTACAGCATCATGCGGTAACTTGTATTGTCGCATTCGTGGTAGTACCACTCCTGCTTTCAATGTAACTCGATAGGGTGTAATGTTCATGCAGCCAACATCCGTAGGGCCTTGTGCCCATAGATGTACTGGTAAAATCTGTAGTCGGGGATCCATGTCTCTAGACACATAGTGACCTTTAAAATCACGCAAAAACAACCTTACTCCTTCCGGAGAACAACATATTATGGCTCCTAGTGCTTTCAGAGTTTTAATTCCTAACAAATTTTCTGGGCATGATTTAGTAAGCAATAAATCTGTAGTTCGTGTCAAAGGTCCTATCGTAAGTGGTAGAGGCTGTGATACTTCATTAACAATAGGTTTTCCCGAAAAACCAAGGGAAACATTTTGAGAGCCTGAGAGGGGTGCCCCTGGAACTTCACTACGTTTTATGGTTGTTCGACTTGCCCCTGTATCGAGTAAGAATTTTCTATCTTGACCTAATAATTCACTATGTACATAAGGTCCTTCTTGATCTACCGGAATCTCGATAAGCGGTAAGTCAACTTCCCTCTCTAGGCTGGTTCATGCGTAACGCTGATACTCAGGGTATTCATACTGTGCAGTCTGATACATTTGTTGTGTTGTGGTTTGTGTGGCAGTAGCAGGCAACGGTGGTGCAGCTGGCACAAACTGTATGGGTTGCTGTGAGGCTGGCATAGACTGTTGCTGAACTGGCATGGACTGTCCATGCTGCATAGCTCCTTGTTCATTCTGATCTTGTCTAACTAATCGTGGTCTCTCTTTTGCAATACCTGTAGCTATATTACGTTTCAGGACTGGACAATCATGTACATAATGGCCTAGTTGTTTACAGTAATTGCAGGTTCCTTTTACAGGAACTGCAGAATCACCAGAATGTGTCACACCCTTTTTGTGACCATCTGCTGGTACTGTCTGAGAAACTAGCATTTTCATTTTTGTATCCTTCATGCGTCTATGCTCGTGTTCTTGTTCATCCCTAATTCTATTGTGATGATACTGTAACATTTGTAGCATTTGCGACGGAGTGTTACTTTGCCAGGTACTCTCGAATTTCAATATTCTATTCTTCACTGGAGGCAATGCATTTTCCACTAATTTTGTCACAAATAGATGTGGATATGAGTCACTACTTGCTTTTATACCACTATTTATACCAAAACATTTTTCAAATCGAGCATAATAATCGCTTGTGTCTTCATCTTGCTTTTGTTTACAGGCTGTGATTGCACCCCAATCTTCCTTTTTTGTAGTTAATAAACGTGGCAGTACCTGTACTAGTAAACCTGGTAATAGTTTAACTTTATCCCCGAGCCCTGAACCTGCAGCTCGGCCCCTTTCTTCCTCTGCTAATGCTGTCCAGTCTATCTTTTGGTCTCCCACTTCCCACTCTTTTTCTTTCAGTTTTTCATAAATGCCAGCAGGCAAAAGCACCTTTAATATCGTCATAATATCAGGAAAGGTGTACTCTCCCATCAGTAACATGTCTTTAATTTCTCGGTGGAAACCCGCTGGGTCTTTGTCATGACTAGGTACTACTTTCTTCATTTCTAATAATTCCATTTTTGATATGGGTGTGTAAACAAATACACGGTGAAACTCATTGTCTTCGCCTTTTATTGGGTGCACTTCCCGTAAAGGATTTTGTCTATCCATGTAGTACGGTGCTCTTTCTCTGGGGGGCAAGGAGAGAGAATCTGGATTTACAAAAAGGACGTACTGCTTACGTGACACTAATATCTCTTTAATTAGCTTGTTACTAGAACCTCTCCATCTGTACGTAAGTAGTTCCGTTAATATATCAGGTAAAGGACCAGGGTCAGCATGTTGGCTCTTATATAATATGAGGAGTTGCTGAATCATATAGATTCCAGCTAAACGTTGTTCATCTGTACTGAGGTTGAGAAACGTGTGTGCTACGGTCTCATCACCGTATTTTTCAGGACTAACAATCCAGTGAACGGCTGATCTGGCTAATTCTTGCTCATCTATGGAATCGAGGAGGTGATAACCCCTTCGTTCTCGTAGTATTTTATCTGCGGCTTGAAACGAATGTTCAGGAGACTTCAGATTCATTACAGGCGTCGGATACGTTCTGCTATTATTTGGACATACAGAGTGTATTGGATCAGAAAAACATCTAGTATTTTCACAAGATCTTCCTTTGCCTACATAGGCTATGGTCTCTGACTGTCTTGCGGAATTCCCTGATTCGGACACTTCATCTTGCTCAAACTCGTCTGTTCCCAATCTCTCTTCATGAATACGCTCTATTTCTTTACGTATTTTTCGGCACATGGCTATTATACAATTTTGCTTATCGTGTCTCCCTTCTGATATATTCTGACTCCATCTTGTAAGAATAAGCATTGCATTCGGGTCTACCCCCGGACGATCTTGATTTCTGATCACACAGTTTATGAGGAAACGTAACAGTTCCCCCTGTATCTCTACTTTCTGGAATTCCATAGCTCTGTTAATACATCCTGGATCTCGTCCTGTTTGAACAAAATGATATATGTTATCCAGATGCGTAGTCATTCCTGGTAACCTTGCTAAATACTCTGCGGCTCGTCTGATACGTAATGATGCCAGGACCATTTCGTCCTCTTTACCGACCACGGGGTCATATCTACAATTTACAAGGAGTTCCTTAAGCGTACGTTCATTTACGAACTTAGGTGTACGTGAATGTGCTGACTCTTGAAAAACAAGTTTATTTATTCTAGGTGGTGTGAAAGTACTGCTAGCACCTCCCGTGGCCCCATCTGGGGCGTCGGGTGTGAATGGGTTCGTCGAACGTGACACAGCAACTATGGGTGTCGATACCCCTGTAGAGTCGACTGCGGAGACAGATGCGGAAACAGATGTGCTTGCCGATGCTTGTGTCGGAACTTGCTGTTGCACGGGGACAGATACCTGATCCTGACGTTGAACCCCTCCGCCAGACGGTCTATGTGGTGTGGCGTTAGCATACTCGGGAGCTGCATCGTCTAGATATGAGGAAAGAAAAACATCTTCTGCGGTTCTGGGAAGCCCCTTTGGATGTACCTTAATTGGAAATAATGGGGGTGGCAAGTCTTTTGGTATCTCTGGAGCAGCCTTAGGTAGTCCTTCGGCTAGAAGGGGATACATACCATTCGTAAGAGCATTTCTTTGTCTATTCACTTGTTCTGATTTCACTCGGATACCTTCCTCAATTAATAGATTTTCTTGAACTTTATTTGAACTTTCTTTACTCCTCTCTTCTTGTCTACGTGCTTTTTCTGTTCGTCTATGAGATTCTTTACGCCATAACTCAACAGCGTCTTTCTGTGACTGTCTGACCTTTCTTTTCCATAACTCTTCCTCCACTTTCATGATGCACTCTGCATCCCAGGTTCCCGCTATGGGCCACCTTTGACTTTCCGGTAATCCTTTGGTATAATCTACCCATAGATCAAGAAACAATATGGCATCTAAGCCATGCTTATGGTACATGAAATGTCCTGGAGTGTCTCTAGGAGGAATAGGAACTGCTTCTTCAAGCACCCCTTTTCTGGTAGTAATCTGTCTTAACTTCGAGAAGAACGGCATATTGACAACTGATCTGATACTTACTCTTGAACTTACTTAATACGAGAAAAACACAATAATGAACAGTGAACAATGAACAATCATTCATACCACAATATGCAAGACATTTTCTGAATACTTTAAACATTAAACATTAAACATTATAACAATGATCGACAATGATGACAGTCTGCCTAACTAATCACCACGCTGAATTCTTGACAATAACTGAATACTTCGGAATACTTGATATACTGCTAAACAGTACATATACACTGCTAAACAGTGCAGACCGGATTTGTGTACCCAAATCCGTCTTGACCGGCACAACCTATGTGCGCGTCAACACGCCTCCCCGGCGATGGTACTCACCGAGTAGCTCCTTGAAACGGAAGGCCTCAGAGAATGGACAGGACTCGATAACTGCGGACATCGGACCCTCTGGACGTCGGGATTTCGGAAAACCTGGTGGGCCTCTGTATACCTCGGATCTTGCTCTCTCAGCTAGGCTCTGGTCGGGATACTTCGCACTTCTCACCGCCTCGTCTGGGTTGATCGCAGCCTCAGTCGCCCCCGCTTGGCCGGAGGGAGCTTACAGGAAATCCTGCTGGTACGCGTTTATGGTCCGTCCAGCTGTGGCAGGAGACCGGGCCTGCAACGCACCGCCGGCGCGTGAGATGAGAAAGTGTCCCTATTCGGGCGCCATTATGTGGTAAATAAAATAAATATTACCGGACTGAATTTCATACGGAATCTTAAAATAAAGTAAAATAGCTCAAAATAACAAGAGGCAGAATCCGTGGTATAAGAGGTTTTCTAATGGGCTTTATTCCATTCAAAATGGCCGACTCGAGTCGCGGCCTTCAGGTTCCGTCACCACGAGGGTTCAGGAAGTGAAGTACAATAATTTATTAACAGACATGTATTTTTATAATAAGTACATTACAATGAAACGAATGTAGAAGGCGTAACATTTGATAAGAAAAGTGACAAAACAGTGACATAATCGAAACTAGGCGTAATAAGGAATAAAAGAAACATGATTGGTTTGCTTTATCAGACATAGGTGGATCTATAAGATAATACTTGGCATAGATGCGCGCGCGGCAGCATGACGTGTAATTGACGTGCAACTAGGGGGTGAAGGGGACTTGACATTTAGCTCTACATGTGGAGACGAGAAGTCTGGGGTCAAGTCAACCTAATCCCAAATCATATCTAACATCCTATGTTTAAAGAACTATGTTATCCACAAGGAAGAGACTCTCGGACAGAATCTATTCTATACTGACTGTGTGTGCGTGTACAAGCGTCTAAGTGTCTATATGAGATGCGAGGGGCAGAAAACTTTCCATGGCAACAGGGCTATGAATCACTTGCAGGAGGACGGAAAGGCTGAGTCCTCTGCTTGTGAGCTAAAGGAAATGTTTACCTAAATCACTGGACAGGAATGCATCGGCTGGAGAGCAAAATAGATAATTCGAAGGTGAAATACAGCTTCTTGGCAGACAGGCGAAAACTGGCCGAGGCAGGCACCGTTAGCTGCACAGGAAGTAGGACAAAGTTCATGGATACAGATGCGAGCTCAAGCTGAAGCTGTCAGAGACAGAGAGCAGGGAAAGGCTTTGAGGACAGAATCGGGCCTACTTGCCTGAACTGTAAAAATGAAGTAACTTAGCCATATAAAGTCGGTGGCCTTTCATACTTAGGAATCGAATATCCAGCCCATTGATGGCGGATCTGACAGAGAACATGTTGACGGTAGACACGCATATGTTTGCGTCTTAGAAACTGGAACTGGAGGGAACATACATGTACTTGTAACATGCATATAGAACCGTTGGGGTCCAAGATAGGGGACATAACTGATCAGGAAAATCCACATTTCCACACTAGTCTTAGGCTGTGTCTGTCCGCATTTAGTCTGTCATTGAACCAGAGTTTGGAATCTTTTATGGGAATTCTTTTTAGCTGAAGGGGGGCTGTCGCATTCAAGGCAGAAAGCATGGATTTGTTATAGTGTTCAGTGAGATCGTGAACGTCGTACATGTTTGTAGGCGGTGGAAGGGAAGAATTGCAGCGCTCTATGAGCTCATTATTGCTTATGTTATGGAGAGATCTTTTCCAGTGCTTGAGTTTTAGTGGTTGTGCGCTTTTGTGGTTCCAACTTTCAAGAATCAGGAAGTTGATATAGTGGTGGTCAGACCAGTCACAAGGGAGAATGGATTCGAGATGGATGGAGTTTGGTTTGGAGATGATTAGATCCAGTGTCGAGCCTAAGTTGTGTGTGGGGCTGTCACAGAATTGGGTCAGAGAGAGGTCAGTTAGGAAGTTTTTGAGGGTTGTAACCACCTGATCATGAGAGTCATTTCATTGGAGATTGAAGTCCCCAAGGAAGATCTGAGGGGAGTGTCGGCCCAGGTTGGAGGAGATGGTTTCCATAGTTTGTTCAATTAGAGGTAGGTTATCACCTGGGGGGTGGTAAAATATGTGAAGGCTGCATACAAGTCTGTGTGTGCTAGTGATATCGATGCATAGGTATTCACAGGATGAGAGATTGGCTGAGGGGGACTGTTTTGCTGTGAGAGAGTTGCGGAAGATACAGGCTAAGCCCCCTCCCGTTTTCTTAACTTGGTCTAGTCTGATAATGTTATGACTGGGAAGGGACTAATAAGTCAAGGATGGGGCTAGAGGAGTCATTGAGCCATGTTTCAGTGAGGATAAGGAGGTCTAGATCTTGAGCAAGGATGAGATCAGCAAGGTCTGTGGCATGTTTCACCACTGATCTACAGTTAAGTAAGATGCATTTCAGATGTGATTTATGCAGGGTGTCTGTGAGCGCAGGCTGTGTAGTGGGGATGTGCATGAGGTTATTAGTGTTTATGGAATTGGCATTGAGTCTTAGAGCTCTATGAGGGTTGGGTGTGATGCTTTGGATGGGTTTTGCATTACCATGTTTAGGGAATGCCGAGCTAGAAGTGTCTGAGAGGTGGTTGGAGTAAATGATAACAAGTGATCCGTGATTACTGGTAATAGTTTGGACAGGTCGTGGAAAGATGGGTGAATTAGGAGAGCCTGGGGTTGGAGGATCTAAAGTACTGTGTGTGTTGATCAGGGTAGGTCAGGCAGTCAACAGGATGTGGGCAGTTAGCAAGGGATCAGGGACCTCCTGAGATGGGGTAGGGTGAGTGAGTAGCTCTATTAGTAGCTGTATAGGTGAGTGAATGGTTGTATGAGCGGCTGTGTGAGTATGTAAGTGGGTATGTGAGTAGTTGTACGGTTGTGTGAGTGGGTGTGTGAGTGGCTGTATGGGTTTTGAGTGGCTGTATGTGTGCCTGAGTGGTTGTTTGACTGGCTGTTTGAGTGAGTTCCTCATTAGTTTTATGAGTCTGTGAATGGGTATGTGAGTGGCTGTGTGGGTATGTGAGTCAGTGTGTGAGAGGTTGTATGGGGGTGTGAATGGGTATGCTAGTGGTTCTGTGAATGATGTCATGAGTGATGCCATTTGAGATGCCATGAGTGATGCAATATGGGGGTAATAAGCAGTGCAACACCTACTAGACCTTCTAAGATTTAGAATGGGCCTATCAGGATCAGTCCTAAATTGGTTCACCTCTTTCCTCCAAAATAGATCCCAAAGATTTAAGGTTAATCAATCCCTATCTACGGCCGTACCAGTCACTCTAGCAGTTCCACAGGGATCATCCCTCTCGCCTACACTCTTCAACCTTTTCATGGATCCTCTGACTGAAATTCTCAGCTCCTCAAACATCCATTATCATATGTACACTGACGACACCCAACTCCACTTAAAGATCACCTCTCTGGATGATATCACAGCCCTCAATTCAACTCTGGAAAAAACCCAGACCTCGCTGGCGAACAACCACTTGAAACTAAACACACTCAAGACTGAATTCCTCCTAAATGTCCATCCCAACAAAACTACCAGTATCGAATAACGGATTAAACAACTCATAGCGCTCAATTCCCAACTTCATATTGTTGACTCAGCAAAATCGTTAGGTCTAATACTGGAAAGAAATCTTAACATGCAGAAACATATCAGTGCTGCAAAAAAAGGCACAAATATCCAGATCAACAACCTGAGAAACTAAAACCATTCCTTCCCGCAAATGACTTTAAACTGGCTGTTCAAGCATTAGTAATCCCAAGAATTGACTATGGGAGTGCAACACTAAGCAGTCTTCCCAGAGCATCAACTGCCCCTCTAAGAGCTCAGCGGTTAGGCTAATCATGGGCTCAAAAAGAAATTCTCATATTACACCTGAACTTAAAACTCTTAACTGGTTTCCTTTCGAAGCCAGAGTTCAACAAAAAATTGCCTGCATGACATACAAAGCCCTACATCACAATACCCCGAGATACCTGGCCCAAAAACTGGTGCTATCTTGTGGAAACAGATCCTCTAGAAGTACCAGCTATCTTCTTCTGAAACCACAACGCTTTACCAAAAGAAAACTTACAACCGTGCCTTCTCTGGAATCGCTCCTAGGATTTGGAACGCACTGCCCCCTGATACTAGACGGAACCCTTCTCTCATCTCTTTTAAAAAAGAAGTAACATCCTAGTTTTAAAGAAATTCTCATTAATCTTGGTACATCTGAATCTACGCAACTGAGATCCATATGTCAAGTCTTGTACACTTGTATCTACGCAACTGAGATTTGTATCTCAATTATTATTTTATTTTTTAATCTATGTATTCATACGTTCCTTTTGTTCCTAATCTTGACCTATGTCAAGTCTTGTGCATTTGCATCCACGCAACTAAGACCTATGTTTTCTTATGTTCCTTTTGTTCCCTACGCACGACTCTAGTAAAGCGCTCTGATACCCGCAAGGGTCATGTTCGCGCTATATAAAACCTTCAAAATAAAAAAATAAAATAAAACGCAGGGGTGTTAGTTATAGTTAGCTCAGGTAACTAGAACTGCTGAACTTCTATGGTTTTGTACAAGTGAAACCTTAGCCTAACTATAACGTCCCTGTAACCTTTGAATTTTCTGTTAATTTCTAAGTATTTTAAATTCTATTTGTAACCTATAACAGCCCTGTAACATATGTTCTTTTCAGTGAACATATATATGTATTTAAATAACGAGGATGTGGCTGCTACACCGACCTGTAATGAGGAGCGATCCCGAGTGCGCCCTCCACCTGAAGGGGTAAACTTTGAAAACAAATTAGTGGCCAGCCCTTGGTCACGGAGGTGCACCACCGCCTGTGCTTCGAGGGTCCGTGTGCTGTTTGAATTGGTCAGCTACACGGAAGAGGCATTTCCTGTGTGGCCGTTGCTACATTGGAGTTCCACCCCCGGAGCCACGCGGGTCTGCTTGCTGTTTGGATTGTACAGTTTGAGTGGAGCGGGAGATGCCAAATATATTGTACAGTGAGGTGGACAGCACCTTTTATCCCATTTTGATTGTTCAAGAAATGACTTTGACGACGCCCACATGGGTTAGACATTTTGCACTACCAGTCCCAGAATACATTGGGGGATGATTAACATGCTGATTGTAGAAATAAAAGAGGGATTTGTACTGACAGTGCTCTTTTGTCGTCATCTTCAGCTATGGCCCAAGAAGAAGGGCGTCTCTGCCCGAAACGCGTTGGCCAAAATAACGAGGATGTGGCTGCTACACCGACCTGTAATGAGGAGCGATCCCGAGTGCGCCCTCCACCTGAAGGGGTAAACTTTGAAAACAAATTAGTGGCCAGCCCTTGGTCACGGAGGTGCACCACCGCCTGTGCTTCGTGGGTCCGTGTGCTGTTTGAATTGGTCAGCTACACGGAAGAGGCATTTCCTGTGTGGCCGTTGCTACATTGGAGTTCCACCCCCGGAGCCACGCGGGTCTGCTTGCTGTTTGGATTGTACAGTTTGAGTGGAGCGGGAGATGCCAAATATATTGTACAGTGAGGTGGACAGCACCTTTTATCCCATTTTGATTGTTCAAGAAATGACTTTGACGACGCCCACATGGGTTAGACATTTTGCACTACCAGTCCCAGAATACATTGGGGGATGATTAACATGCTGATTGTAGAAATAAAAGAGGGATTTGTACTGACAGTGCTCTTTTGTCGTCATCTTCAGCTATGGCCCAAGAAGAAGGGCGTCTCTGCCCGAAACGCGTTGGCCAAAATAACGAGGATGTGGCTGCTACACCGACCTGTAATGAGGAGCGATCCCGAGTGCGCCCTCCACCTGAAGGGGTAAACTTTGAAAACATGTATTTATATGTATGTATGTCTATACACGGTTGTAAGTTTTTTTTTGGTAAAGCGTTGTGGTTTCAGAAGAAGATTGCTGGTACTTCTAGAGGATCTGTTTCCACAAGAGAGCACCAGTTTTTGGGCCAGGTATCTCAAGGTATTGTGAAGTATGGTTTTGTATGTCATGCAGGCAGCACATCAGACCATGCATGGCATGAGGGAGGAGGCTAGTCCATGGATTCACACAACAGAGGATAGGGAGGAGGGAGGAGGGGGATGGGGCAGCAAACTAACTGTTCAGAGAAGGCGGGTATTAGGAACTTTATTGTTTTTAAAACATTGTGTCTGTGCGAACTACTTAAAATATGAACAAGTATGCAGCATAATCTCACTTTTATTCGTGAAAAGGGTAGGTGAACACAGTGTTATATAGAACATAGTCCTGAGAGCACGATTGAAAATGAAAACTAGATATAGTGTATGGTATAAACTATGCACCAAAAAGTGTGATATAAGATGAACCGGGCGTGAAATATAATATGCAATACATTGTGCGCAGTGACAGATTCATTGGAGAGCGCGAGATAGCACAGGCACTAGCGCGTGCTATGCAATATGCGCCTTGGAGTGTAATATGCACAGGGCAGTGTTGTATAACCTAACTAGTCTCTAAAGTTGTAATATAAAATATGTGCTGGGGAGTGTAACGTTGCATATGCACTGTGACAAAGATATGGATCCCAGATTGTAATATGTATGGCATAGCACTGTGCATTATAACATAGGCATCGAGGAAGGCACGTTAGATGGGGCAATATAACCCATGCGAAGACAAGTGTGGCATGACATATTCACGGGGTGGTGTTACAGTGCACATGGGCTAGAGAGTGTCATAGCATATGCACTAGCTAGTGGAATACAACACAGAGGTGTGTGGCACTCGGCAGGCAATGGTGGGTGTAACACAGCATTGGGCTCTGTCAAGAGCGCGCTGTGACTCTCAAGTGATGTTTGTCCCCTTTCCAGAGAGTAAAATAAAAAGTATTACACATCCGGCAGTGGATGTGTGTTTTATTAACCGTGAGGGGGGTTTCTTGCATAGCTTTGGTCGAATTTTTGTCGAATCCCCTTTGAATGGCTTGGTGTGCATGTGTATTAAATGTGCCCGTCAATAGCTACCCATGTTTGTATAAATAAACGACAAGGGTGTCTACCGGGATTAGGCACGGTAGGGCATCAGACATGTCAGAGCTTCACTAGTGGTGTAAATACATTCCACTTGGATTCACCGTGCCTTCTCTGGAATCGCTCCTAGGATTTGGAACGGACTTCCCCCTGATACTAGACGGAACCCTTCTCTCATCTCTTTTTAAAAAAGAAGTAACATCCTAGTTTTAAAGAAATTCTCATTAATCTTGGTACATATGAATCTACGCAACTGAAAACGCAGGGGTGTTAGTTATAGTTAGCTCAGGTAACTAGAACTGCTGAACTTCTATGGTTTTGTACAAGTGAAACCTTAGCCTAACTATAACGTCCCTGTAACCTTTGAATTTTCTGTTAATTTCTAAGTATTTTAAATTCTATTTGTAACCTATAACAGCCCTGTAACCTATGTTCTTTTCAGTAAACATATATATGTATTTATATGTATGTATGTATATATATATATTATCTACTGGCGGTCGCCAGTAGATAGTTATAATTAGGACCGTGTTTCCATAGGAAATCTCAAAATTCTATTTTGAATAACTTTGGCGCCGGTTGACGAATCCTTGCGAAAGTTTAAAAACTAATGGGGTGCTCCGCTCAGCTCCTACCCTGAAAGTCTCGGGGTGATTCGTCAAGCGGGAGCCGAGAAAAAAGGGGGGTCCCAAAACACGTTTTCCCCATGCATTTTCCCATAGGACCTTTAGTCGAAGGTATAGCCCGAACGGCTGAACAGAATTACTTGAAATTTGGCAAAGAGGTAGTTCTCAGGTCAGCCATGTGCCTTTTGCATATATGGTGTCAGTCTGTTCAGTAGTTCCTGAGAAAATGACAGTTAAAAGCACATAAATATCTATAGCCGTGCACCGTGTGCGCACCGTACGCGCACCGTGCGTGCACGGTTCCGTGCGCGAGCGTAATTCTGATTGGTGGTTACATGTCAGTCAACATTCGAATCGGTCGAAATCAGGAAGTGTCGGCTGCCATTTTGTGTGTTGTGTGTGTGACAGGGAAAAAGAAAGGTGGAGAACGTGAAAAGTGGGCAGGGTAGAGAGTTCCTGACCCCCTAGCCTTTGTCAGGGGGTCCCTGAAGGACCCCGAAGGGTGAAAAAACATTTTATTTTTTTATAAAATATCGCGGGGTGCACTCACGGTGCGCTCACCCCCCAGCCGCCATTTTGAGTTTTAGAGGCAGAAGAGAGTAAAAAACACAAGTGGAGAACGTTAAAAGTGGGCAGGGTAGAGAGTTCCTGACCCTCTAGGCCTTCTCAGGGGGACCATGAAAGACCCCTTAGGTCACAAAAAAAAATTTAAAAAATTAAAAATATCGCGGGGTGCGCGCACCGTGCGCGCACGGTGCGCGCACGGCGGCATAAAAAAACATCAAAAAAATAGAATTAAAAATCAAGTTTAAGTGTTTAGATGTTGGTTGGCTCTAAAAAGAGCCGTTGTGTTCATTGAGTGTTTTTTTGTACCTACAAGTAAGTACCGATGCAGAGTCTAAAGTTCAAGAGGAAGACTCTGTTGCCTTCATCTGTGAAATGTACACCGTCTCCTCTATAAATGCCTTGCATGTTGTAACGCAAGTTGTTGTGGTATATAGAACCCATACCATAGTCTCTGAGGAAAGCAGAAACAGACTTATTGACGTGCTTTCTTGCTTTATCAATCTGCGGACAATATTGGTTGGACCAGTTCCACTTTTGCCTTTGGCATATATTAGAATATACAAAGGTAGTTTGTGGAAAAAGAGACATCAATTGCACAAAGGTGTCCTTAACAAGCATTTCCAGACCTACCCCAGTTAAAGTGCCTAGGTCATTTCCACCACAGTGCACAATTATAAGGTTAGGCTGTGGGAGATGTAGAAAGGATTTCACCAAAGGCATTAGTTGGTGCCACTTTAACCCTCTCTGACCAATCCATTTAATGTCTACATTTGGCAAAGCAAGGTCTTTCACAATACCTTTTTTTTCCTGCATACTTTTCACTCCAGAAGACATAGCTATGACCTACAATCCACACTGTGAACATCTTTCAAGGAGATCTGGATGCACTCAGAAGGTGTCTTTCAGTAGAATGGCAATATGAAAAGAAAGATAGTTGTAAAATGGAGGCTTACATACTTTTTTTTAAAATAAAAAGAACTCATTGGCTGTTTCAGACCATTAAACACTAAAATCTAGGCTGTATGTTTAAATTTTTAAAAGCATGTTTTGTATTGGTTCAGAAAAATGTGTTCCCACAGAACATTACTTTGGATTTGCTGTTAGGTTTGAAAAGTCAAGCACTCTTGCTCTTTGGATTAGAAACATTGTGTGCTGAACTTCTGACATCTCTGCTCACACCAGTGTTCCATGACCTGTTGCTATGGTAGAAGGCAGAAGTCATGTTGGGGGTAGGGATCATTTGGAAAGGGTTGAAATTTGCAACCAATAGAAATGTGTGTTTCCATTTGAAAAAATGTGGGAAGCACTGTGATTTGAAGTTAACATGTATATGTGTGAAAATAGAGAGGGAAAGATTGCCATTTACTGGTTCTGCTGAGAGGTGTACAGCTCAGAGATTCTGGCTCTGATAATCTGCTGTCTGAGTGCCACATTTCTTTCTCAGCTAACTACTTTTAAAGGTGAGTTATGAATTTGAGAGGGGATGTATGTGGTGCATTTTGACATAAAAAATAGAAATGTGATTCTTGTTTTAAAGTTGTGTTTTACATTTTATGTTTTGGAAGATATTTAACTGCCTTGAACTTGTGAGATATTATGGAGTATGTCTTCACCATAAGTTAAGGTGTACTGGTATCACCCAGGAATACTGTTTTCTGCCTAGAATCACACCATGAGTCTGTGTGCACAAAGGAATTGTTGTCAGAGATTTAATTCGTGGTGGTCTGGTTCTGTAAGACTTGCATTGCTTGTTTTCTTGAAGTGTGATGGCTAGCATTCAGCACAAATCAATATCTCACAAATGAGAGGCAAATGCTAACACATTTGAAATCAACTTGGTACATTTTCCTTCCACTCCTGCAATGGGTGAGGTAGATCCTACATGTTCAAAACTCCAATTAACCCTTAACCCACATGTACTCTTACATACATCTCTGCAGTCTTCATGCAGTTGTGCAAGCGTCCATGCAGATCTCTTTTGCACCTGACAATACACAGTCTCCAGAAGCACGCTCTTAGCACACAGGCAGCTGCTTCTCCTGCACTCCCATGCTAAGTATTCAGCACTGTGTGGTATTTTAGATAGTAGTTTGTAACGCTACCACATTCAACATCACCAAGGCTCATTTCCTTTGCTCTAGTCTAATCACTCACCCAGGTTCCACATGCTCATGCTCTCAAGTAGCTGTTAGGACATGTGCTCTTTTCTGCCTCTCTAAACTATAAGGAAAATGTGTCGGACTGTTACAGTAACTATCACTTGCAAAACCACAGTAGTAAATGTGCTTTGAAATTGCAAATCAAATATCGTTTTCTGCCTAGAATCACACCATGATTCTGTGTGTAGAAAGGAATTGGTGTCAGAGATTTAATTCGTGTTGGTCTGGTTCTGTAAGACTTGCATTCGTAGGAAAGGGGCAGCTTGTTTTCTTGAACTGTGATGGCTAGCATTCAGCACAAATCAATATCTCACAAATGAGAGGCAAATGCTAACACATTTGAAAACAACAGGGTAGATTTTCCTTACACTCCTGCAATGGGTGAGGTAGATCCTACATGTTCAAAACTCCAATTAACCCTTACCCCACATGTACTCTTACATACATCTCTGCAGTCTTCATGCAGTTGTGCAAGCGTCCATGCAGATCTCTCTTGCACCTGACAATACACAGTCTCCAGAAGCACGCTCTTAGCACACAGGCAGCTGCTTCTCCTGCACTCCCATGCTAAGTATTCAGCACTGTGTGGTATTTTAGATAGTAGTGTGTAATGCTACCACATTCAACATCACCAAGGCTCATTTCCTTTGCTCTAGTCTAATCACTCACCCAGGTTCCACATGCTCATGCTCTCAAGTAGCTGTTAGGACATGTGCTCTTTTCTGCCTCTCTAAACTATAAGGAAAATGTGTCAGGCTGTAACAGTAATTATCACTTGCAAAACCACAGTAGTAAATGTGCTTTGAAATTGCCAATCAAATATCATTTTCTGCCTAGAATCACACCATGAGTCTGTGTGCACAAAGGAATTGTCAGAGATTTAATTCGTGTTGGTCTGGTTCTGTAAGACTTGCATTATTAGGAAAGGGGCAGCTTGTTTTCTTGAACTGTGATGGCTAGCATTCAGCACAAATCAATATCTCACAAATGAGAGGCAAATGCTAACACATTTGAAAACAACAGGGTAGATTTTCCTTACACTCCTGCAATGGGTGAGGTAGTTCCTACATGTTCAAAACTCCAATTAACCCTAACCTCACATGTACTCTTACATGCATCTCTGCAGTCTTCATGCAGTTGTGCAAGTGTCCATGCAGATCTCTCTTGCACCTGACAATACACAGTCTCCAGAAGCACGCTCTTAGCACACAGGCAGCTGCTTCTCCTGCACTCCCATGCTAAGTATTCAGCACTGTGTGGTATTTTAGATAGTAGTGTGTAACGCTACCACATTCAACATCGCCAAGGCTCATTTCCTTTGCTCTAGTCTAATCATTTTCTGCCTAGAATCACACCATGAGTCTGTGTGCACAAAGGAATTGTTGTCAGAGATTTAATTCGCGGTGGTCTGGTTCTGTAAGACTTGCATTCGTAGGAAAGGGGCAGCTTGTTTTCTTGAACTGTGATGGTTAGCATTCAGCACAAATCAATATCTCACAAATGAGAGGCAAATGCTAACACATTTGAAATCAACATGGTAGATTTTCCTTCCACTCCTGCAATGGTTGAGGTAGTTCCTACATGGTCAAAACTCCAATTAACCCTTACCCCACATGTACTCTTACATACATCTCTGCAGTCTTCATGCAGTTGTGCAAGTGTCCATGCAGATCTCTCTTGCACCTGACAATACACAGTCTACAGAAGCATGCTCTTAGCACACAGGCAGCTGCTTTTCCTGCACTCCCATGCTAAGTATTCAGCACTGTGTGGTATTTTAGATAGTAGTGTGTAATGCTACCACATTCAACATCGCCAAGGCTCATTTCCTTTGCTCTAGTCTAATTACTCACCCAGGTTCCACATGCTCATGCTCTCAAGTAACTATTAGGACATGTGCTCTTTTCTGCCTCTTTAAACTATAAGGAAAATGTGTCAGACTGTTACAGTAATTATCACTTGCAAAACCACAGTAGTAAATGTGCAATGAAATTGCAAATCAAATTTCGTTTTCTGCCTAGAATCACACCATGAGTCTGTGTGCACAAAGGAATTGTTGTCAGAGATTTAATTTGTGTTGGTCTGGTTCTGTAAGACTTGCATTCGTAGGAAAGGGGCAGCTTATTTTCTTGAACTGTGATGGCTAACATTCAGCACAAATCAATATCTCACAAATGAGAGGCAAATGCTAACACATTTGAAAACAACAGGGTAGATTTTCCTTACACTCCTGCAATGGGTGAGGTAGATCCTACATGTTCAAAACTCCAATTAACCCTTACCCCACATGTACTCTTACATACATCTTTGCAGTCTTCATGCAGTTGTGCAAGCGTCCATGCAGATCTCTCTTGCACCTGACAATACACAGTCTCCAGAAGCACGCTCTTAGCACACAGGCAGCTGCTTCTCCTGCACTCCCATGCTAAGTATTCAGCACTGTGTGGTATTTCAGATAGCAGTGTGTAACGCTACCACATTCAACATCACCAAGGCTCATTTCCTTTGCTCTAGTCTAATCACTCACCCATGTTCCACATGCTCATGGTCTCAAGTAGCTGTTAGGACATGTACTATTTTCTGCCTCTCTAAACTATAAGGAAAATGTGTCAGGCTGTTACAGTAATTATCACTTGCTCTACCACAGTAGTAAATGTGCTTTGAAATTGCCAATCAAATATCATTTTCTGCCTAGAATCACACCACGAGTCTGTGTGCACACAGGAATTGTTGTCAGAGATTTAATTTGTGTAGCTTTTATTGTGTAAGACTTGCAGTCGTAGGAAAGGGACAGCTCATATGATAGGATTTGAAAGCTCATAAAAAATATAGTAATATATTTAAATTACATAAAGGTATTTTTTTTTAGTTTCTTTCAGGTACTGCTGAACAACACTGAAATAAATTAAAGATGCCTATAAAATCAAGAAAGAGAAAAGAACAGCAACAACATCTATATTTGAAGACAACTGGACAACAAAAATTAGTTGAAGAACCTCATATTGGAAAAAAGAAAAAGTCTTCTGGTAAGCAGACTAAGAATCTTATAAAAAAAATATCCTCAAGCAAAGAAAAAATGTAAAAAATATCTCCACTGCAAATAGTGTTTCAAGTGGAAAACAACAAGACAATCGACAGAATACACTAAATGCTAATGTACAATCAGAAGTAAGAAATAATAACTTAAAAAGAAAAATAGATTTTAAAAACATTTGTAGAAAAATGTTTCAGGGAAAAGTGAGGTTCAATTTGCTAAAGGATGTGAAAAAATCTAGGAAGAAAGCCAAATTTTATAAGAAAAAGAAACATATTGAATCAATTGTTGCAAAGGCTTTAGAATTAAAAAGAAAACTATTCATTTTAATTTTGAACAGGATCCGTACATTAGATAAATTAGTGAATGTAATGAAGTCAAAAAGAAAAAGAAAAAGAGAAGGGAAAAAAAACTTTTGTAAAGTGTTCTTAGGAGAATGGAAGCATAGTTCAAGTACTGAACCATTTTTTAATGAAGAGAGTTATCTTCAAAGTAATAGTTTGCTGCATGCAGTTGACACCAGTGGTCGAGCATATGAAGTTAAGGATGGTTGTGTAATGGAAAAGGAGAAAATGGTTCCAAGAAATGAGGAAGAAGTGTTAGCTGATGAGGTTATGGGGAGACGTCCTAAAGCCCCAGTGTACACTTGGAATTGTAGTAGTATTTGTACTGTACAACAGGAATCTATTGATAAATTACGTGACCTTCTAAGAGAATATAGTAAAAAAAAAGTGTTAAACAGAAGATTAAGGTGCTTCAAAGACTAGATCCATGCAGAGTGAGAGAGAATACTGGTTTGCAAGGACATTCTCTGGCTTGTCTTTCTAGGAAAGTGTGTCCAAGTGTTTTTCACCATTTTAGGATGCTGGCAGTTCATCATACTGAAATGAAAAAATTTGTGAGTAGATTGTATTTTGCTAAAAGTCCAGCACTAAAGTTAAATGAGTTGAATAGTGCTCTGTTCCGTGGATCTGTATCAGATGTGAAGAAGGTTTGTGAGGATATTGAGTTTTGTTACTTTGGTCCAGAGCAAGAAAGTGCAGGAAATGTCACAGTTATTGAAGAAAATGTGGAAGAGAATGTAGAACTCACTGTTAGTAAAAATTTTGAAGATCAAATGACAAAATTTACTATCATCTCTAATGAAAGACCAAATATTACTTGTATTTGTTGCCAGAGAAGCCATTATAAAACTCAAATAAGGAATGTTGATCTTTATAAAAAAGTGAAAAAGAAAATAATTCTAAGTGGAAGGATTTTGCTACATATTTATTTCTGGAAAATTGTTTTGATTTGGGTGAAGATCAGCATATTTGTAAATACTGTTATAACAAGTTAGAAGAAAATAAAATGCCAGCTAGAGCTGTACATAATAATTTAGAATTGGTTGATATTCCTGCAGAACTTAGTGATTTAAATACGTATGAGTCTATACTCATTCAATGTGTCCATCCGTTTCAGACTATAGTTCGTATGGAGCCCAAAACAGGCAAATTACCTCCTTCAGATTTACAAAGAGGTTTAAAAGGAAGAGTTGTCTATTTGCCATTAGATTTGAAAAAAAATATTGAAACAATTGATGCAGATAGTTTGGAAACTGAACCATTAGTTATTCTGGTTAATTGTGTACCTACAAAAAATAAGAAAATTTGGCAGGAGCTGGTGGATGTACGAAAAGTACAAAGAGCAAATTTATATTTGAAAAGAAATAATAAGTACTATGAATCAATTTATATGGATGAAGATGAAGAAGGTTTACTAGCAGACACAGGAATACCAACTGGGCAAATTGAAAAAGTGGATAAGTCAAAAGAAGAAGAAATTTATGAACATTTCAGCATACATCCTCTTCATTCTAAAGAAGTTATGGGAAACACTATTGATCTGTTTCAGATGAAAAAAGCAAAAGGAACACCCGTGAGTGTATGGGAGGAGAGCTTGGAAGCTCGTTGTTTTCCCCAGCTGTTTCCTACAGGAAAAGGTGGACGATATGATGAACGTCCAGTACAGATTCCTGCTTCTGAGTATCGGACTACAAGATTATATGCAGAAGATCCAAGATTTCGTCAAAGTATTCCTTATTTGTTCCATCTTTTATTTGAAAGTTACTTGTCTGCACTATCTTATGCAGTAAATCACATTTTAAAAACTGGAGTACATCTACTTAATGTGTCTGCAAAGAATTTTATGAACAAAGTGCAACAGCGAGATGATCATTTGGAATCTCAATTGATTAATCTGATGGCTTGTCAGCGTGGGACTAATGAATATTGGTATCGACGCCATGGAGAATTGAAATGTATGTTATGAAATTTAGGAACTCCTACATGGTTCCTTACCCTGAGCTGTGCTGAGTACGCTTGGGATGATTTACTGGATTTTCTTCAAGAGGCAAATTCAAATATTGAAAACATCCAATACAAGACAGCAGGAGGATTGTGCTCATTGGATCCGGTTAATATTTGCAGATATTTCAATCATAGATTTGAGGCTATGATGTCCTTCATCTGCAATAAAAAAAATCCACCTCTTGGAGAAGTTGTGGATTTCTTTTGGAGAAAAGAGTACCAAGCAAGAGGTGCTCCTCATATTCATATGCTGTTGTGGATCAAGGATGCCCCAAAATTTGGAACAGATTCTGATGATGCAGTTTTATCTTTCATTGAAGGATATGCAACATGTGCTATACCTAAAAGCACAGAAGAAAAAAACTTAAAAGAGCAAGTTTTACGTTTTCAAAGTCATCGGTGTGGAAAATACTGTCAATGAGAGTACAAGAGTAAAGATAAATTCTACACAAAATGTCGATTTGGATTTCCACGACCTGTTCTTTCAAAAGGAAGAGTAAACAGTTTTATGTCAGCTGTGTGACATACTATTACAAGAAAATCGCCTAAAAATACCTACAACCTAAGAAGAAAAGAAGAGCCAAAATATATAAATGACTACAACTCAGTCATTTTATCCATGTGGAATGCTAACATGGATATTCAGTATGTAGCTGACAATTCTATTGCTGTTGCTCAGTATGTCACATCTTACATCACTAAATCTGAGAAAACGGAATTGAAAGGAATGTGGGAAGAGATTTCTCACGAGAAGACTGTCAGTAAAAAGCTATACAGTTTCAGTTTAAAGATGTTATCGCATCGAGAAATTGGGTCATACGAATGCTCAGATAGGTTATCATCTGCAAGTCTGTACTCCAAATCCAGAAGAATAATTTGGGTAAGTTTAGGCCTTGCAGGAATGCGAAATCGGGTATTGAAATCTATTCGAGAAATTGAATATTTAGCAGAGTACGAACCAGAAAGTACAGACATTTTAAGAACAAACATGTTGGACACATATTACCCAAAGAGAAGTCATCATCTTGAGAACATGTGTCTCTATGAAGTGCTGCAGAACTACATTTTTAAATGGAATACCACAGAAGACATCAACAATGGAAAATATAAAGTCATTGGTGAGGAAGGATGTTTGGTAAAACAAACAAAAGGAAGTTTGATTAATCACAGAAAGCTGAGTTGCGACACTACTGACAAGAAGGAATTTTACTACTTAGCACTTTTACAGTTGTTTAAACCATGGCGTTCAGAGGATGAATTACTTGGACATTTTCAAAGCTATGAAGATTCCTTTAATGCATGCAAAGATACCATAGAATACAGTACTTTCACAACTTATGTACAAATGTTAAATGAAGAAATTGAACAAGAAGCAACAATTGCAGCTGAAGTAGCTAGAGACAGTTCTCAAGACAGTCAACGTTCTGGGACGCTCAGTCAAGATCCTCTAGGACAACCAATCGTAGAAAATGAAGCTGCAATAGCCATGACTGAAGTGGAAACAGCTATGAATCAAGCTCAGGAAGATTTAATAAACTTACCAAATTTGGAACAACTGAATGATGAACAGCAATAAATTTATGAGGAAGTCACAAAACAAATTGATCATGGATTACTACATGAAAATAAAGAGTGCTCATGCACATCATTTGAACCAATCAGAATGTATGTGAGTGGACAAGCTGGAACTGGAAAAAGTTTCTTAATTCAAGTAATTAGAAGCTACCTATAGAAATAAACTGATTCAACTTTGTTTTGTGTTGTTACTGCTCCAACTGGGTTAGCAGCATATAACATAAAAGGAATTACCCTCCACCGTTTGCTAATGTTACCAGTAGAGCATGAGAACAAAATGCAATACCACAAGCTAACAGGAGAAGCATATTTTGAAGTTTCAAGAGTATTGAAAAAAATGAAAGTTCTCATTATTGATGAGGTAAGCATGGTATCAAACTTAATGCTTGCCTTTGTGCATGTAAGAATGCAGCAAATTCTAAAAACAGACTATGACGTGCTATTTGGAGGAAAACATGTTATAGTTTTTGGGGATCTACTGCAGCTCACTCCAGTTAAAGGACAACCAGTATTTCATACTCTTACACATGAAGACACGAAAAAGTCGTTAGGAAGTATAGGTAATGTGAATATTTGGACATACTTTGAGTACAAAGAACTCATTACCAATATGTGGCAAGCAAATGATGATGATTATGCAAGTATTCTCAAAGATATCAGAATTGGACTACTCACAGAACATGGCAGAAAAGCTTTACAGAGTCGATTGCTATGTAATTTGTTTCCAACAGAACAAATAGTTCCAGTGAAAATATACAAGAAAATTGCAGAAAAAAATACTGTAATCTGCTTAATGCCAACACTACATGAATGCTCTATATTCAATAAAGAACTTTTGAAACTGGAAAATGAAGAGATTATAAAACTGGAAGCTGTGGATAAAATACAGCATGAAGGAATAACTATTATATTGACAAGCAAATTGACAACTAAATTGGATTTTCTAGAGAAGAACATATCGAAAACAGCTGGTTTAGAAAATAATCTTTATGTGTGGATGAACTGTCGTGTAATTTTAAGACGTAATTTGGATGTAGAAAAAGGTTTAGTGAATGGAGCTATGGGTAAAGTTGTGGGTTTTGTTAATTACCAGAAAAAAGATGGAATTGAATTTTTAAAAATAAAATTTGATCAGATTGAAGAGGTTAAAGACATTAGTCGTTGTTCAGTTAGTTTCTTGCTTGTGAAAGACGTATATGTATGTAGGAAGCAGTTTCCATTTTCTCTAGCATATTCTGTAACTATTCACAAATCTGAAGGATTAACTGTAGATAGTGCTTTTGTAAACATTGGATCTAGTGTGTTTAAAGAAGGTATGGCATATGTTGCTTTGTCACGCGTGAAAAAAATATCTGGTTTATTCATGATAGACTTTGATGAGTCAAAAGTTAGTGCTGATGCAAACTGTGTAAAGGAGTATAATAGATTAAGAAGAAACTATGCTCCTCATTTAGGTCAGTATCCTGTGTTTGAAAAACGTGTTGTTTGTCGGAAAAGGAGAATTGAGAATATCTGTAATGAGGATATACAGAAGAGTAAACAAATAGAGACTGATGTGATTGCAAGCAAAAAGAAAAAGGACAATGCTGAAGAGGTTGTTGGTTGTCATTTTGAAAATAGCTCTGGTGTCAACTGCTACGCTAATGTAGTACTGAATGTTGTATTTTATCTTGAAAGTTTGAAAGAGCAGATAATACTAAATCATGAAAAAAGATTCTGTTCTCTGCTGAGTTTCCTTTATGAGAAGCTGAGTAATGATAAAACTAAAATAGAAAGTGCTTCTGATGTTAGAAATCTTTTAGATGTATGTTCTGGATGTACTCAAAATGTCCAGCAAGATGCACAGGAATTTTTAATGTATATGCTTATGGTACTGGAGGATGAAGGGGTAGAAATAGAAAATATGTTTGGTCTCTCTTATAAATGGGAACATAGTTGTGAAAACTGTTTGAACACATGCAGCTCTAATGTTGATTCTGAAAGGTTCATATATTTAACATTACCAGAGAGTAAATCAGTGACTTTTAGTACATTAGTTAAAGATGCAAATCACAACATGGAATGTTCTCAATGTAAATCAGAAATGTTATCAACGTTATTTTTAAAGAAATATGGACAGTATGTAATTTTAATGATGCAACGTTGTAGAGCTGATGGAACAAAATTGGACACTTTAATAAAGAAGTTTACAGGAAATCAATTATCAATATCAGGAAAGACATTTGTTGCAGTTGCAATAATTTTCCATGATGGACCTTGTATAACTTCTGGTCATTACACAGTTTATCTAAAATGTGAAAAAGGCTGGACACTGTGTAATGATTCACAATTGATTTTCAAGCAACGTTTGCCTGCAGAAATACTAAATTCCTACTTAATTTTTCTAAAACCAAAATTTTAGATACAAATTGCAGCATCTGAAGAAACCATTATTTCGATTTTATTGGATTAGCATTGGATATTTCACAATTTTTTTTTTTAAATTACCATTTGGCCTCATGGAAAGGTAACTGTTTCTATTGTGGACTTCTTTGACAGATATTATTTTGGTGTATGTGCTTAAGCAACAAGATTTACGGACGATATTTATTGCAAATAGTTATTGTTCTTAGAAGATATTTTTAATATATATGTTACATTTCTATCAAGCTATGTTTTACTGAGGATAGATTCATGGCTTTTTTTAAACAATCTTTCAGATTGTTAATTTTTTTGCCCGCTGTTAAGTGATGAATGCAATTGATATCACTATTTTCAGTGAAATTCAATATATTCTGAAAACAGCAAAAAAAGGGCAAAAAATTACTTTGTTAAATATAAAAATATGTGTACTGTATTCTAAAATGTATTGTTAAATATTAATACTTTTTTCTTTTTTTTCAGATTGAGAAAGAAAATGTAGGCAATTTAATCCTTTTTTCTAGCAATTAAAAAAAACAATGTATTTCTAATTAAGTTATTTTGTTGGTCAGGTAAGTTTAAAATATCTGTATTTCTCACCCCTTCACTTTCATGCTCCCTTTTCTTCACTTCTACTCACTCTGCTTTTCTCATTCCCCTTCTCTCTCTCTTCTTCCTTTACTGCTCTTTCGTAACTCCCTCACTCCTTCTCTACTACTCCCCTAGGTTTACTGCCTCCATCATTATTTTTTCAACCATGTTTCTCTCCCTGTTTCCATATGTCTCAGTCATTATAACTGCCTTACTCCTTCTCAGTTCCTTGCTCTCTGTCTCTGTTTTTGTCTCTCTCCCTTTTTCTGTCTTACCCTTAATTTCCTTAACATCTCTGTTTCTACCACTTCTCCTCTCTCATCACTCATTTTCCATCTATGTAAATTTTTTAACCTTCTCCAACATTCTCCCTCCCTCACCTTCCCTAACTGTCACTATCCTTTACTCATAGTCACTCCTATTCTCCTACTTCACTTCCTCCTGTCTGTATCTCACACCCCTTCATCTTTTCGCATTCTTTCCTTCACTCTCCCTCACTCTCCTTTGCCCATTGAAATCCTGACTCCCTTTCTCTCACTCCAGTTTCCTAAATCCTTCCATCCCCCCATTCCCCATCTCTCACTTTCCCTTACCCCCTTCTCTAATCCTCATACCCTTTATCTCACCATCACTCCACTTCTCTTACATTCAATACCTTTACCCTGCTGTACTTCATCCGCTTCATCTGTTACTCCCTTTTCCTATCTCCGTCCCTTACTCCCCTTTTCTCACTCCCCCTCCATCACTCTCCATTACTCACTGCCATTCCCTTACTCATTTACTCTTCTTACCTGTATCCTCTACCCTTAGTCCTTTTGTTGCAGTCAATCTTTCACTTCCCTTTCATGACTGATCAGAATTTCCTTTTCTCACTCATTCTGTCTGTCCTTTCCTCCTCTTCACTCAGTCATTTCAATCATTTCAATCATTCTTGTATACACTACGCATTCATTCGATCAAAATAAAAAACAGTATATTAAGAATATAGCTATTTTTGGAGAAGTGAAGTGAGTTCTTAAAAGAACTGTTTTTTTTTCTTTTTTTGTTTTATATTTTTTTTTAGTTTTCAAACAATTTTGTATTTTTTTTGTTGATTTTTTTAACAGCACCAAAACAAAACTGGGAATCAAAAAACTGCTCAACAGGAACAAAAAAAAAACAAAAAAAAAATTATGACCTGGAGCATGTGTGCTGCTGTATACGGTTTTCAATTAAATTTATGCTACTCTCTCCGTAGCAAATTACCTCATTGCACATATTGCAATGAATGTGCACTTTTTGAAACAGGGGCCGGATGTCAAGAGGCCTGGTGCATGGTGAATCTGCAGCCGCAGATGATGTGCTCAGCTGAGAAGGTCCAGGTGGAGGGTTCTCCCTTAGGGCTCTTGTGGTTTCACGAGCAACCCGAATTGGATGCATTGATTTAAAATGCCTGAGCATGCAATGAATGCTGAAGGAGTATTTTTTGGCTGGATCCCCTCTAGACAGGACACTTCCGCAAATTGTACAAGTGACCTTTGGCGCATTCACTTTTTTTTGCCCGTCTGGAAAAGTGAAATAATTCCAAATGAAAGAGTGCTTCTGTTTGCTCTTTCTTGGTGGTTCTTGAAAGGTCTCCTCACTGTCATCAGTGATGTCATCAGTGATGTAATTTGAGATGTCATCAGTGATGTCATCAGTGATGTCACTGACCATGTCATGAGTGATGTAATATGTGAAGTCATCAGCAGTGCATTGCGGGGGCACGAGTTATAGTTAGCTGAACTAACTATAACAGGGGAATTTCTAGGTTTTTGTACGAGGGAAATGTCCGGCTAACTATAACACCCCTGAAACCTATGGTTTTTTCAGTGAATTTCTAAGGTTTTTTAAATGCCAATTCCTAACTATAACGCCCCTGAAACCCTTGGTTTTTTCAGTGAATTTCAAAGGTTTTTTAAATGCCAAATCCTAACTATAACGTACATGAAACCTATGGTTTTTTCAGTGAATATATATATATATCTATATATATATATATAAAACCTACTGGTGGTTGCCAGTAGGTAGTTATAGTTAGGACCTAGTTTCCATAGAAAAAGCGTTTTTGTTTTCCCAATAACTTTGGCGTTGTTTGACGAATCTTCGCAAAATTTTAAAAACTAGTGAGGTGCTCCGGTCAGCTCCTGTTTTGAAAGTTTTGGGATGATTCCCCAAGTGAGGGCAAAGAAAAAAGGGGGGTCCCAAAACACATTTTCCCCATGTTATTTTCTATAGGAAACTTTAGACAAAGCTACAGCCCGAACTGCTGAACGGAATTACACCAAATTTGGCAAAAAGGTTCAGAAAGCGACCTTTTTTTTAAATGTTGTAAATTCATTTAGTAGTTCATGAGAAATTAGAAAAAGAAAAAGTTTCGATATCTAGGGACGCGGTGGATTTGCGAACCCTCCCGACCAAGAGCTTCATTCTCATTAGCTGCCAACACTCCAAACCAGGAAGTGTTGGCAGCCATCTTGTGACTCGGTTGACCTGAGTCACAAGAAAACAGAAAAAGAGGTTAAAAACAATAAAAGGGGAATGGGTAGAAACACCCTGACCCCCTAGGCCTGCTGAGGGGGTCCCACAAGGACCCCCAGTGCCAAAAAAAGGAATTTCTTTTATAATGTCGGCGGAAATCGCATTGGGGTCATGAATCCCGCCCAAAATTATAAACAAAATGAAGTGCGGGATCCCGTGCTTCATTTACAAAAAGCCCCCGGGTAGGCTAGGTCCCGGGGGCACTGCCATTTCATTAGCAGGGGCCCATGGGGCCCCCGCAGCCCGGGGGACCACCACGTCCCCGGGGCTGTGAAAAAATGCATAGAGGGTCCCAATACCCCCCACGCTGCCCGGGGACTGCCACCTCCCCAGGGCTGATAATAAAAATGCGTGCTGGGTGTCCCAATCCCCCCACGCTGTCCCGGGGACTGCCACCTCCCTGGGGCTCTTTTTTTAATTAAAACCTGTGTAGGGGGGCTTGAGCCCCCCAAACATGCCCCAGGGACCTCCACCTCCCCTGGGCACTAAATATGTAAAGGAGGGGGCCCGTTACGGACCCCCAAGCCCTGAGGACCACCACCACCCCGGGGCTCTGCAAAGGTAGGGAGGGGTGCTGCGTGGCCCCCCTCCTGGATCCCTTCATGACTCTGGGGACCACCACCCCCCAGGGCCGCCTCCTGCAGTGTCCCATGGGGCCCACTCCCGGGACACTGCTGTTTGTTATGACAAGGCGGGAGCCGTCAAAGCAAACACTGGTTTGGATTTTGGAAGTGTGTCAGCAGCTCCCCTAGTGGAAAAGTAATGCCAGCTCCCGTAGGAGGCAGGGAGCCGGTGGGACTCTGGGGGCTCCCCCACGGCCCCCAACAGGGTGGCCAGGCCCTGGGGAATGTGGTTCCCGGGGCCATAAATGGCCTGAGATGGGGGGCCACGTGGCCCCCTTCAAATATTAAAATACTGGCCATGCTCAGGGGGATGGGGTCCCTGGGGACGAAAATGGGCTCGGAGGGTGGCCTCGCGGCCCCATTCCCGTATTTGTTTTAAAAACGAAACAAATTGGGGTCAGGTCCTGGGGGATGGGATCCCCAGGGCCCAAAAAATAGGAAAAGATGGGGGCCACACAGCCCCCCTTCTAAAAAAATTAACTTAAAAAAATGGCATTGCGCCAGAGGCCCCACCCCCTCAGTGCATCACTCTGCAAACACGTCCCGTGGTGCATTCTAAGTTGGGGATTTAATTCCCCTTGAATACTGGGGGTCCCTGGGGCCCAACTAGCTCACCAGATACCTCGAGTATGCACCACAGAGCTGTGTTGCAGAGAGGTGGTCCGAGGCCATGCCCCTTTTTACACCTCTCTGCAACGCAGCTCTGTGGCGCTTACTGGAGGTACCTGGTGGGCTAGTTGGACCCCAGAGACCCTCAGGATTCAAGAAAACATAATTCCCCAACTTAAAACGAGCCAGGATGTGCCTTTGCTCAGTGGTGCAGGGAGGGGGCAGGACCTGATATAACAAGTTAGCAATCCTGCTGTGTGGGTGGTTGACGTTAGGGGCTAACTATTCCTCCTGTTACCTTTGCTAAATCCCACACAGTGGGATTGCTAAAAGGTGTTTGGAGGCCACGCTCACCTTTCTCCACCACTCTGCAAATGTGACTGCTAAGTTATAGATAGAAATTAGCATTTAAAAAACCTTTGTAATTCACTGAAAAAACTGTAGGTTTCAGGGATGTTATAGTTAGAAATTAGCATTTAAAAAACTATTGAAATTCACTGAAAAAACCATAGATTTCAGGGATGTTATAGTTAGTTGGACATTTCACTCCAACAAAATCAGTGATCAGTTATGTTATTTGAGATGTTATCAGTGATGTCATCAGTGATGTCACTGACCATGTCATGAATGATGTAGTATGTGACGTCATCAGCAGTGCATTGTGGGGGCACGAGTTATAGTTAGCTGAACTAACTATAACAGCAGAATTTCACTGGTTTTGTACAAGTGAAATGTCCAAGTAACCATAACATCCATGAAACCTACGTTTTTTTCAGTGAATTTCCAAGGTTTTTTAAATGCTAATGTCTAACTATAATGAGCCTGAAACCTATGTTTTTTTCAGTGTATATATATATATATATATCCAAAGCACTCCTTCGCCTACGCCTTGGAAAGCGCCTGCACGTCAACAGAAAGGAGCACGGACCACAATTTGGTGCATACGATAGTTGGTTTTATTCACTCAAGGTATGCCAGCCATGACGCGTTTCGACTCCGTGGAGCCTTGATCACATGACACGCCATGAAGTCACCTGATCGTATAAATACATTTTTTTCCACTTTGAATTATTTCACCTTCCGGTCTGTGTTAAAGTGACAGTGCTCTCAGTGTTTATTTACATATTTCATTGGGGGTTTGTTGTCTATTCTTACATCTCGGTAAAATACCGCGGCCACAAGTTGGAGATCATGGGTACAACACAGTATATATATACATGTAGAGATTGATTACATGTTTGTTGAGCATCAGACTATTGGTAAATATTGATCTCTTATTTGATGAATCCGAATAAATATATAAATACACAAATAAATAAATAGATATGTATCAATAACATTTATCACACATGTAAGTACTTATAAAACCTGTAATTTCAGTTGTCAAAAAAAATATATAAAGATAAAAGTAGATAAAAACTTCCAGATTTTGTTTGCAAAAAAGTTTTTAAATCCAAATATTGCTGAATTCACAATTCTGATTTAAATATCATGTCTGTGTCTTTTTATCTCTGCATGTGTTGATTTTATGATAATAAGTGATGCTACTGTGTTGTAACTTTGTGACGTGATATCTAACCCCTAGTATACAATGAAAGTGATTAAAAAACAGTGCAAAAGTTATGTGCAAATTGGTGCAAATTATCCAAATTATTGAAAAAAGCCTTTGACAATAATTTTATGATTTTGAAGGACACCTAAAAAACAGACCATAAAAATAGTATGTGTAAGATAAAAAAAGGGGATTTGTGTGGTTAATATCCTTGTTAAAAGGAGACTTCTTTGGACAGTGAGGCTGCTTATTGTTATAATGTCTTGGTTGGACTCGTCAAGTATGGAATCTGTGTTTGGCAAGACTAAGATAGACTAGAAATCCAACAGGAAGTGTCTGTTGTGAGCTGATGATACTTTATCATAGGAAGATTCCTGAAAGGCGGTAAAGTCATGTGGTATTGGGGTACTGACATATGATTTCGATTGTTTGCAACTGATTCACAAATAAGTGTACATATCTTCCGTGCGTTTAGGCCATTGGGGCTTTTGGAGTCTAGTTCTAAAATAAAACGAGTCTCCAATTGTCTAAGAATCTTCTCTCTATTGCCACCACGTTTGTTAAATGGCACACAATCAATTATGTAATATTTGAGAAGTTTAGGATCTGATTGGTGATGCTCAGCAAAGTGGCGAGCCACTGGATACGTGGGGTCTTTGTTTGATATTGCTCGGATGTGTTGTAGTATCCTTTTGTGCCCTTGCAGCTTGGTACTTCCCACGTATCTAAGCCTGCAAGGGCACTCGAGGATATATACTACATATTCTGTTTTGCAGGAAAGGGCTTTATTAATAATTTGATCCCGGTCATTAAATGCACTCTTATATGTCAATGTGTTGATACCACATTGGTAAGCTTTACAACTACTGCATTTGAAAAAGCCCTTTCTCTGACTAAGCCAGTTGCCTTTGGGTTTTGCAATTGGATTGTTCTGCACTAGTTTGTCGCGCATGTTGGGTGCCCTTCTGTTAGTTATGGACAATTTTGCAGGTAAAGTAGGGCCTAGGATGGGGTCATTTCTTATTAGAGTCCAACTTCTCTGTACAATCCTGTTTATTTCATGGCTTTGCTTACTGAAACCTAATACCATCCGGAATTCATCTTTTTTGGGACTGGATGTTATGTTGGGTGTTTGGTTAAGCGATTCTTTGGTATGCATTTTTAGAAGAGTTTCTCTATCTAACATGGCACATTTGGAGATGGCTGCTTCAATGCATTTTTTGGAATACTCTCGTTGGAGGAATCTTGTCCGGCTATTGTGTTGGGCTTTTAGTAGTTCCTCCTTTGTACTACAAATTCTCTTTAGCCGGATCATTTCTCCATATGGGATACTCTGTACCAAATGCTTGGGATGTAAACTAGTTGCGTGAAGTATTGAGTTGACTGCCGTGGGTTTACGGGGGATTTTGGTTTCAATACTCTCATTGTGTATATAAACTTCAACATCTAAAAAAGTGACTGTTAAAGCACTAATTTCGTATGTGAAATTCAAATTGATGTCGTTTGTATTGAGCTTATCAACAAATGTTTTGGCCTCCAACTCAGTTCCATCCCATATTAAAAACAGATCGTCTATGTAACGCCACCAACATTTTACATTGTTGTCTAGAATGTCCATAACATTTCTGTGTAGGACCAGTTCTTCCCACCACCCCATGTGGAGGCAGGCGTAGCTTGGTGAAAAGCTTGTGCCCATCGCCACACCTCGTAGTTGCTGATAGACAGTATTCTGAAATAAAAATAAATTGTTATGAAGACAAAAGTCAATCATGTCAACGAGCATCTTGTTGTGGGCTTGGTGGATCACTGCCCTTTTGCCGAGGTAGTATTGTACTGCTTTAAGACCATCCATGTGGTTGATGCTCGTGTACAATGCTGTGATGTCCATAGTTATTAATAGGTATCCTTTTTTCCACTCAAAGTTGTGGATTTTGGTTAAAAAATCACCAGTATCTCTAAGATATGAAGGAAGTGCCTGTACAAACTCCTGAAGGAAATAGTCAATGTATTGAGACGTGTTTTCAGTCAGACTATTTCTCGCCGAAATAATGGGGCGCCCAGGTGGTTTGGTAGGGTTTTTTGCAATTTTGGTATGAAATAAATTTCTGGAGTTGTAGGAGTGTTGTTTCGAAGGAAACCATATTCATCTTTGTTTAGAAGCCCCAAACTTCTCCATGCCATAAGTTTGCTGTAATAGCTCTCATATGTCGATTTTAGTCTTAGAGGATCACTTCTCCGATAACATTGTGTATCAGTGAGTTGGCTAAGGGCTTCTGCATTGTAATCTTCTTAGACCAGATTACTAGATTTCCGCCCTTATCGGCATTTCTTAGAACAATATCTTGATTGCTAGACAACTTTTTCATAAGCTGATTGTATTTGATATTGTGTTTTTTCATCTTGGTTTTACTGGTCTCTTTGTTTGGTTTATTGATCTTTAGGTTCAGATTTTTTAATCCCATGATTATTTGTTCGTGGTATACATCTATGGCATCCCTTGGCATGATGGGTACAAAAACTGAACGTGGTTTGAACTTCGATGTTGATCTTGATTGTTCAGTAACCGATGTTGTTGATGTTACTGCTTCAACCTGGGCATGTGTGGATAATGCCAGTGATTGTAAGTCTTTTAGTAGTGGCATGTCCTCATTTGTTAGGCCATAGATTGAGGGGGACCCACTGGGAGGAGGTGATAATGCTACTGTGTCTTTGGGATTTGTCCCTTTCATCAAATGGTATTTTCGAAGTTTTAGTTTTCGAATGGTTTTGTATACATCGACTCTGGTTGCAGCATAGTTGAATGAACTTTCTGGGCAGAAAGATAGTCCTAGTGACAACAGTTGTAATTCAGCAGTATTGAGGGCCAAAGATGTTAAGTTGGTCACCGTGATGCTATTGCTGTGTGTTTGTTCATCATCTATTTTCGGTTCCACCGGCGAGTTTGATACCGCCTGGTTGAATCTCCTTTGCTGTGCCCTTCTCCTTTCTCTTCGTGTGACTGTTTCTTTGTTGTTGTTTGTTGTTGCGATTTTTTTGGTCGAAGTATTTGCTTTCTCTCTTCGACTAAAAAATCCAGTTCTTCCGCGAGAGATATTGCCACTGGAACTCTTTTGTCTCGAATGTCTGCCTCTGTTTCACTTTCGATTGCTGAACTCAGGTCTGAGGTGGATGAGTTAGCTTGTTGTAATCCCTTGTTGTTTGTGGGTCTTATATGGGAACTTCCACTTAATTTGGATATTTTCATATTTTCATATTTTTTTGCGAAAGTGAAGATGCGGCCACATTCATAATCCGCTTTGTCACGGTGATATTTGTATGTTTTGCGTTCTCTGATTTTATCCTCCTCTTTTTTTAACCGTAGTTGCATTTCCTCTTTTAATTTTTTGGATTCCTCTTTCTGGTCCATATCTTCTATTTCAGCATTCAGGATGTCTATTTGTGCTTGTAACTTGAGGCGGTCTGACTCTGCATATTTAACTAGCAACATCACCAATCTTTTGGAAGATTCCAAATTGGTTTCTGCCCACTCTTTAAGCATCTGGGGATCTGGTGTTTCGTAGCTGGGGGCAATTAGTATGCGTAGCCCCCGGGGGATTCTTCCAACATCCAGATATCGCTGAAGAGAGCGGCCCTCCCACCACTTGCTTTGTTCGCCTTTCATGAGCTTCTCTAAGCTCCGGTTTTTGTCACAGAGACTTGCATTTCTTGTTGTTGCTGGTGCATTATGGGCTAGGTAGTTTATGTCTGGCGTGTTTGAATCGTCAAACATCGCCGAAGCGGCAGCCTCGTGATCTCTGAGCGTGTCGGCTGACATGTCCTTGAGTTTGATAAAGTATATTATATGTATAGACTTTGGGATCCGTGGGACTATTAGTTAATACTTAGTGGTCTCACTGTCCAAGTCATAAGGTTTTTTAAATGCTAATGTCTAACTATAATGAGCCTGAAACCTATGTTTTTTTCAGTGTATATATATATATATATATATATATATATATATATATATGAAATCCACAATCCTGAGCCAACCCAGTCACGGGCGCAAGAAACAGTTACGGACCACACTTTAAGAAAAAAAGTTTTTCATTTACTGTTGCAGATAAAACGTGGCTATTCAAAGCAAGTGCCCAGCCTGACGCGTTTCGACTGCCCCACGGCAGTCTTGATCATATATATATATATATATATAACAGCCACAAGTCCTGGAACAATCCGATAGGATCCAAAGAAAGCAGGTAAGGACCACTTCGTGGAGATAATTTTCTTTTTATTGATGGTGCAAATTAAAGTGCATAGTGCATTCCCAAGCAAGTGCTCAGCTCAGCCTGACGCGTTTCGACTGCCCACGGCAGTCTTGATCACATGACGCGCAGGACCAATGTATGACCTTATATAAGCCGACCAATTACAACACCACTTCGGCAATTACCAACACAGTTTTCTAATGAACATAAACATGGGACTTCACTTCAAGCTACATTTCAATATGTTTGCCAACCATTGTTAAATGCAAAAATGTTTCAAACTAGACAAGCATCATACATGTAATATTGCTAGCAATTTTTTAACATTCAATCAGAGCATAGTGCTCATGATGCTCAAAAGCTCAATATTGTATTGTCTAGTTATGTCAATCGAATATATTTTTAATGAGAACATAGTGTTCATTTGTATTGCGATTCACACATGCAGTAAGAAAAAAAAGGCATTTTTAGGTGGCATCTAATAATTTAACTCGTTTGCTCATGTCTTAGATCTATATATACAGTACATCTTTAAATCATCATTTTCTTTAAAGAATATTACTGGCATGCGTGGTGGTGATTTGTAAAAACTAGTGCAAAATACTGTGAATATTAATATTAAAGTGCATAGCAAAGTAAACTTATAAAAATATAAATATGATCAATGTATAATACATAGCAGCTTGTAAATGACGTTTCCAAATTCTTTTCATGTTTCAATATTCAGAAAGTGGAATGTTCATACAGTAGCACGCAACAGTTTCTCCAAAACATTCTTATCGATGGCATCTGATAAAAATAAGGAAGTCAAAATATTTACAAATTAGATTTTGGACACATATCTAGAGATCTTTGGACTCATGAAAAGTTGAATAAAGTGCATAATTTAGTAAACATCATTAAATGATCAAGAGATAACATACACAAACCACACCTAGTTTGCCCAGCTTTAAATCGATGTCTAAAATTAATAAAATCTGGAAGCTTAAAACCAACACTAAAATCCAATAAAACCAAACACAGTCTAGAACCTAGACAAAATTGGTAAAATTAAACATAAAACGTCAGTTAAAAAGCAACCAGGAGCTCAGTAACTCCTCAACATCATTAAATTCAACAATTCATTATAAAAAGTTATGCAGATCTTCATTGTTATTAAGTCCATTAGGCATCTTAGTATCTAATAACATAATGAATTCAGACTCTACTTGTCTCAATCTTTTCTCCCTATTTCCCCCTCTGATATTTTTTGATATTGCACTTATGACATAATATCTAAGGTCGTTGAGGTTGTTATTATGTACCAGTTTTAGATGTCTCGCTACAGGGTATGTGGGATCGGAATTCACCACAGCTCTGAGATGTTGAAGGATTCTGTTGAAAACTTGCAACTTCGTACTGCCCACATATAATAGATGGCAAGTGCATTCTAACACATAGATTGCATACTCGGTTCTGCAAGTTAGATGTCCTTTTATCTTAACTGGCTCAGAACTAAATGCTGTGACATATTCTGAGACATTTTTTCCGAACTTACAAGCGCGACAAGAATTACACTTGAAAAACCCATTTCTGGCCATTAACCAAGTATTGGAAGTTACTACCTCTGGACTATTTTTGACTAAAGCATCCCTCATTGAGGGTGCCCTTCTAAATGTCAGTAGGGGAAGTTCCGGCAGAATTTGAGACATAGTGATATCCGTCTTAACTATTGGCCAATTTTTATATAAGATTCTACGAATCTGTCTTTCTTGCCTGCAATAGTTAGTTATTAACCTGATGTTACTTATTGATTCTGGGATGGTGGAGTTCGTGTCATTAGTACTGAGCCTTATAAGTTCTTGGGCCTTAGGAGCAATGTGTTGGTAAGCAACTAGAGCTGTATTATTTGCCTTGTCTCGAGCTATATGTAGATCAGAGGCCTTATACCCTCTCCTTAGGAATCTCTCAAACGTCTCATCTTGACAAGTTTTCAAATCTTCCTCATGGCTGCAAATCCGTTTAGTTCTTAAAAATTCCCCATAGGGGATACTACGAATCAGATGGCGAGGATGAGAACTTTTAGCGTGTAGTACAGAGTTCCCGGCTGTTACCTTTCTGTGCATTCTAGTGTGTATTGTGTCTTCTTTAATAAAGATTTCAACATCCAAAAATTGTACTGCAATATTGCTTATATCTGAAGTAAACCTAAGATTCAGTGTGTTGTTATTTATTTCCTCTATAAAGATGTTTGCTGACTCTCTGGTTCCTTTCCAAATTATAAAAACATCATCAATAAATCTCCACCAATGGAGCACATGCTGTTCAAACATATTTTTATGGGTGGCCATCAGAACATGCTCCTCCCACCAGCCCACATGTAAACATGCGTAACTAGGGGAAAAGCATGCTCCCATGGCCACGCCACGCAGCTGTTGGAATACTTCCTTATTGAAAAGAAAATAATTATTAGATAAACAAGTGGCAATCATTTTTATAATCATTTTGTTATGCTCATACATATTTATACTCCTTTTGTCCAAATAATGGCGAACTGCATTGATACCATCACTATGGTTGATACTTGTGTATAACGAACAGATGTCCATCACTATCAAATAACAGTCGTTATCCCATTTTACATTTTTTAATTTAGCTAAAAAATGTCCAGTGTCCCTTATATACGACGGCAAACTTTCCACAAATTCATGTAAGAAATAGTCTATATATATGGACATAGCTTCCAGTAAACTTTTTTGTGCAGATATAATAGGTCTGCCTGGAACTGGTGTTAAATTCTTATGTACTTTCGGGATGAAGTATAGATAGGGAGTCATTGGGTGGTCATTTCTCAAAAAATTATATTCATTTTTAGTTAATAAGCCCACTCGTTTCCACTGCAAAAGTTCTGCAAATATGTTGTCTTTTATTTGACGTAATTCTTGAAAGCTAGCTTTCTTATAGCAGCTGGCATCACTCAAATGGCGCCCTGCTTCCTCCATGTATAGGGATCTAGGCCATAAAACAATATTGCCACCCTTGTCCGCTTTGTTTATAATTACTTCCGTGTGTTTTTGTAGTTTCTGAATAAGTTTAAAATATTGTAGTTCAGAGTAGTTGTTGCGTCTTTTCTGTTTTAGAACATTGCAATTTAATTTCTTAAGATCTTCAATTATGCAGTCACTAAAAACATCAATTGCGTCTCTAGGCATCATGGGAATAAATGTGGACTGAGGCTTGAATGGACTAATCGCTGGAATATTGCATATGATACCTGCTTCATTAAGATCTTCTTGTGTAGAATTCCCAGTGGGGTTGTTGTCATGTGTTAGTGAATGTGCTGCCAACAATGCATCTACATCTGAAGCTTGCAGGTTCGTATGTAATCCTTGCGGTGCTTTAATTTGTGCTGCAGTATTAACTGCGCTTTTGAGATGGAAATGTTTTTTCAATTTTAACTTACGAATAAATTTAAAAACATCCACTCTCGTTTGAGTGTATTTAAAACAATTAGTTGGACAGAAAGACAAGCCTAAGGATAACAGTTGTTGTTCAGCAATTGATAAAGTTATCTCTGATAGATTGATTACAGTATTGTCCACAGTTTCGCCATTTACCTCATTTACTTTCGATTGTTGTAATTCTTCTTGCCTCTTCCTCTGTAGTTTCCTTTTCCGCCTCTGTTTCCTCCGTTGATTCTTTCTGTTTCCTGACCCGTTGTTTGGTTTCGTGGTCTCAGAGTTTGCCGGCGGTCTTCGACTAAAAAAGACAATTCTTCTCCCGGAGCAAAATTGGTGGGAACTTGTGAATTTTTACTACCGATGTTGTCATCTGAACCACCGCTACTATCCACACTGCTTGATTCAACTGAAGAAAAGTTACTTTCATTGGTTTGCAAGTGAGACGTTGGTACTCTGGTAATTTCACTCTTGTTACTGGTTAAAGCGCGTCTTTTAATGTTGTCGAATTTCTTTGAGAATGTGAATACTCGTCCAGTCTCATAATCTCTCTTATCACTTGCAAACTTATAGATTTTCCTTTCTTTTATTGTTTCCTCATGTTTGTTCAGCCGGGATTGTATTTCCTCTCGTCCTTTCTTTATTTGCTCCTTGTTTGCATTTTTTTCTAATAAAGCATTGACATCCTCAATTTCTTTAAGTATTTTTTCTCTGTCAATTTCAGCGTACTTTATTAGAATTATCACCATATTCATAGAAGCATCTAAATTGTTAGTTGCCCACTCTTTCAACATCATGGGGTTGGGGTTTTCGAACGAGGGTGCAATCATTATTCTTAGTCCTCGCGGGACTCTCCCAACTTCTTTGTACTTTTCCAGTGATTTTCTTTCCCACCATTTTGTCATCTCAGTACGGTGTAATTTTTCTAATTTTTTAAGCAAGGATTTAACATCGTTAGTCTGACTTGAATTGGTATCTTGAGTGACATTTGTTTCTTCCGCTCTTGAAACATTCGAAAATAGAGCGTCAGCTGCTGATTCTCGGTCCTTTAGCGCATCCGCTGACGATAGCATATTCTCGTTATTTGCATACACTTTTCAATTGTTCAAAACATGTACTTTCCGTTGCATGAACAATAGTCCTTCCACTGTCTCCCCACCTGCAATATCAGCCTAGCCGGTTTACCGAGCCGCTTACCGTAAGAACTGGACAGTCTGGTACCTTTAGTGTCCTCCGACGCCTCGGGTCCTTTTGCTCAAATCCTCACGGCAGCTTCGCTTCAGTTTCCGCTTCTAGCAGTACAGGATGCAGGGGGCTGGTCGGCAAATACCCGTTCCGGGTCGCGTAACTATTCACTTCCGTGATGCCGACTGTGAAACCGCCAGCCACAAAATGGAGAGAGGGTCCGTAATGACGAAGACAGCCGTCCTTCGTCTAAATTATAGAACAGCCACAAGTCCTGGAACAATCCAAAGAAAGCAGGTACGGACCACTTCGTGGAGATAATTTTCTTTTTATTGATGGTGCAAATTAAAGTGCATAGTGCATTCCCAAGCAAGTGCTCAGCTCAGCCTGACGCGTTTCGACTGCCCACGGCAGTCTTGATCACATGACGCGCAGGACCAATGTATGACCTTATATAAGCCGACCAATTACAACACCACTTCGGCAATTACCAACACAGTTTTCTAATGAACATAAACATGGGACTTCACTTCGAGCTACATTTCAATATGTTTGCCAACCATTGTTAAATGCAAAAATGTTTCAAACTAGACAAGCATCATACATGTAATATTGCTAGCAATTTTTTAACATTCAATCAGAGCATAGTGGTCATGATGCTCAAAAGCTCAATATTGTATTGTCTAGTTATGTCAATCGAATATATATCTCTGATTGTCAATGAACTGTCTTCTTCTTCTCTACTGTTGTCTTTCATAGGTGCCCCAATAGGATCTTTCATTCTAAAAAATTTGTATAGCTTGATTCTTCTTATATATTTGAATAAGTCGATCCTTGTTTGGGCGTACTCAAATTCTCCGTTGGGCAGAATGTCAGGCCCATCCTTAATACTGATTCTTCTGTCTTAATTAGTTTTTACTAGTCAAATTGACAATTGTGAGACTGTCCTTCATCGTTTCATGTTCCTGCCCCTCCTGTTCCTTGTGTTTGTTCTGACGTTTTCTGCCGCCCCTCCTTTTGACTCTTTGGCTTTGGTGTCGGGGGGTCTCCCTTTCCCCCCTCTGAGCCAGGTTTGTCGGAATTTTACATTTCATTTAGGCGCCAAAATGATTAGCCGTGTATAAATCCATTTATGAACTGTGATTATGATTTAATCCATTGGAGATTATGACCAGATGAATGAGTTATAAGTTTAATTATTTTGTAAGGCACTATATGTGAGTAACAACATACTCTAAGATGGCGCTTAAAGTAGAGCAGAAGTCCTTTGTTTGTTGCATGCGTTTGCTTTGGAATTTAAGTTGCCACGACAACGGCGCTCGTCGACACCGACGAAGGCTCACGCCGAAACGCGTTTGTTGTGATTATTGATTCTCGTTAATAAATCTTTAACGGATTATACCTAACGTGAGTGCTGGTCCTAAATTACTGTGCAAGTAAGGAGCTGGATACAATAGCGGTTTGCCACCGCTGGACCGGGCACCCGCTCGCGAGTGCGGCAACAGGCTAGACCAACGGAGCAGCGATATATATATATATATATATATCACCTACTGGCGGTCGTCAGTAGGTAGTTATAGTAAGTTAAGACCAAGTTTCCCTAGGAAGAGCATTTTTTGGTTTGCTTATAACTTTGGCGTCGTTTTATGAATCTTCATGAACTTTTCCAAACTAATTCTTTGTACATATCAGCTCCTATGTTGAAAGTGTGAGGGTGATTCGTCAAGGGGGGGTCAAGAAAAAAGGGGGGGTCCCAGAACGTGTTTTCTCCATGTTAATTTCCATAGGAAACTTTAGACAAGGCTACAGGTCGAACGGGTGAACGGAATTACCCCGAATTTGGTAGGGAGAAGGTTCTTGGTCCAGAAAGCACACTTTTGTTTATTTTGTGTAAATCCGTTCAGTAGTTTTGGAGAAATATCAAAATTTACAGATATCGATATTTGGGAATTCTGCCATCTGAGTGGCTGAGGCGTTACAAGCACGAGCTTGCTGCTTATTGGCTGCGAGCGGTGCGAGCGGTTGCAAATAGGAAGTGTTGGCAGCCATTTTGTGATTCTGTTGAAATGAGTAAGGGGGAACGAGGGCGAAAAGAGTAGGAAACAGGAGGATTGGAGCACTGTAACCTCTGTGGGGGAGTGCAAAGCAAAGTAGTCACTCCTACCAGACTGACAGTGCGGTGTTGCTCAGAGTGACATGGTGCTGAGATGAGATGCTGCTACACCCGGGTATGAAACCGAGAGCCTAAACCGTGAGGTCATTGCTGTAAAGTGATATTCTCTGGTGTTTGTAGCATACCTGTGGAAGTAGTGTTAGTAGGCGTTTATACTATACCGGAAGTGGGAAGTGAAGTACTCACGCCTACCGGTGTGAAGACTCGGGGATCAAACCGAGCTGATTGTTTTAAAGTGATGGGCTGTGGGTGCTGTAGCATACTGGCCGCTGTAGTGTAACTGTGTAAGTAGTGTTAGTATGCGTTTATACTGTATAGGGAGTGGGAAGCGAACTACTCATCCCTACTGGTCTGAAGACTCAGGGATTAAACCGTGAGCTCATTGCTGTAAAGTGATGTACTATGGGCACTGTAGCATACCTGTGGAAGTAGTGTTAGTTTGCGTTTATACAATACAGGGCGTGGGAAGCGAACTAGTCACCCCTACCAGTCTCAAGACTCGTGGATGAAACCATGAGCTCATTGCTGTAAAGTCATGTGCTCTGTGTAGTATTCCAATGTAAGTCATAGTAGAATGTTAGTATGTAATGCTACTATAATGTAAGTATGTAATGTTAGAATGTAGGGCTGTCATGAGGGGAATCTTGGGGAGTTTGTACACGGTGTTGGAGAAGATGGTTGCCTTGCTGTCTGGTCCTGTTGGTGGCTGCTTAAGCTGTCTTCTTTTCCTGCTATAAATCTACTTATCGGATCCACTGCTGTCTTCCTCTTCACTACATAAACATGTACACTTAGTAATCAGCTCACTACAGTGCCCCAAAAGCCAACGCCACGTGTCTGTAGGGCAGCGCTGCCCACTGGCTCAGGCCTACAGTACAGTCCAGCAGGTCCTTAAAATGAGACAGAGATGTGACTGAATGAGGTCAGAGATCACATCATTACACACTGCAACATCGCTTGTTTGCACCTGTGCACCCAGGCTGATGCACCCCATCCCTTCCGCCGCACCGCGCTCAATTGCAGCCCCTGTGCACCCAGGCCCCACTGCTCACCTGCTGTCATTGGTTTGTGTCCAAACACGACGGCCAGCAGGGTTCACAATTCAGATGTAGTTTTGATTGCCAGAATGATGTACACCTCATGGACCCCTTTTTTTTATTGTGCATTGTGATATGCTAGGTGAAAGCGGCCCTATCACCTGAAACAGTGTGGAAGAACTGGGACATGTGGCGTCGTCGTTATCCTATGTATACGTGCGCAAAGTGGGCTAGGCTTGCGTACTCCTGGCCTGCGTACGGGAGTGAATAATTATTCCGGGGACCTGGGCGTTGTACAGTTCCTGCCTGGGCAGGAAGTGTACTTATATGTGTGTCCATGTTGCAGTTTTGACATCGTACAATTCGCAATTTACATTAATGTAGCACGTACTGGGAGGGCGGCAACTATCGCTAATGAGATGCTGTCCGAAAACATTGAATGGACAATATCACATGTCATTGTCAAGCTTGTGGATATGCGCAGACACGCATGTCAATGGTATGCGGTTTTATTGAAAGTGTTGCTATCACGAAGCGCACACATGTGAATGTGCCCGGACAGAGGGAGGATCAGCAGTGAGGCTACAGCATACACAGTGATAACGCTCATTACAGTCAAGCAATGCATGTCAAACGTGAATCTGAAAGTCTCACATATGACACACTACTATACTGGTAAAGCCTGACAACAGAGCATACAGCAATACAAATCTACACATTACTCTTTCCTGTTTGTCACATGTGATCTAGGATGTGCACTCTGCCCATGGCTGATGATACCCCTTCGAGCCACCAATACCCAGGCCGAAAGGCAGCACAATAATGCGCACACACACACACCAGGGGCATCGTGTAACACACATTTGTTTTTTGATGTAACATTTCAGATGCATGGCTATCACACATGGAAGGCTACTGTACAGAGCATGATTATTGATCAAGATGATCCTTGCATGTTGTGTGTACTATAAGATATGTGTACATAGCAAAAAAGTTTTCAAAAAAGCTCTTTAAGCAGAAGAGGTGTCTCTCATCAAACGGTGTAGAGAGAATGACTAAAATGGGTGAGGTCCTCCAACTGTTACAATGGGACTTTAAGACACATAGTGCTACAGTGTAATGTGTGCAATGTATGCAGGCTCCTAACCCCCTGCAGACTACTGATTCACCCTTGCAATAAGCCAGGTAGTATTTATGTAGTGCCCCAATCAGGCTGTCACTCTTTTTCCACTCCTGCAATCATGCTGACAGAACCATATCCTTATCTAATGTCTGTGCCAACATAGAAGCACCTATAAACTCTCCCTGCAGTCAATGACAAGCAGTGTAACTTTGCAGTCACTATCCATGCACTTGTAGAGTGACTCAAGCATTAAGACAAGCAGTGCTACAGTCAAATGTGCGCAATTTATGCAGGCCTCTAACAACCAGCAGACCACTGATTCACCCTTGGAATAAGCCAGGTAGTATTCACGCAGTGCCCCAATCAGACTGTTACTCTCTGTGCACTCCTGCAATCATCCTGACAGAAGCATGTCCTTATTGATTCTCTGTGCCAACACACAAGCACTGAAAAACTCGCCCTCCTGTCAAATACCAGCACTCTCACAATCTAGTCACTGTCCATACTCCTGTAGAATGCCTCAGTCATTAAGACACATAGTGCTACAGTGAAATGTGTGCAATGTATGCAGGCCTGTAACCCCCAGCAGACTACTGATTCACCCTTGGTATAAGCCAGGTAGTATTCATGCAGTGCCCCAATCAGCCTATCAGACTCTGTCGACTTCTGCAATTATCCTGACAGAAGCATGTCCATATCTAATTGTTGTGCCAACACACAAGCACTTAAAAATTCACCCTCCTGTCAACTACCAGCACTTTCACTATCTAGTCACTATCCATACACCTTTAGAATGTCTCGGGGACTAAGACACATAGTGCTACAGTGAAATGTGTGCAATGTATGCAGGCTCCTAACCCCCTGCAGACTACTGATTCACCCTTGCAATAAGCCAGGTAGTATTTAAGTTGTGCCTCAATCAGGCTGTCACTCTCTCTCCACTCCTGAAATCATGCTGACAGAACCATATCTTTATCTAATGTCTGTGCCAACATACAAGCACTTATAAACTCTCCCTGTAGTCAATGACAAGCAGTGTAATTTTCTAGTCACTATCCACACACTTGTAGAGCGACTCAGGCATTAAGACACATAGTGCTACAGTGAAATGTGTACAATCTATGCAGGCCTCTAACCCCCTGCAGAGTACTGATTCACCCGTGCAATAAGCCAGGTAGTATTCATGTAGTGCCCCAATCAGCCTGTCACTCTTTGTCCACTCCTGTTATCATGCTGACAGAACCATATCCTTTTCTAATGACTGTGCCAACATACAAGCACTTATAAACTCTCCCTGCAGTCAATGACAAGCAGTGTAACTTTACAGTAGCTATCCATGCACTTGTAGAGCGACTCAGGCATTAAGACAAGCAGTGCTACAGTCAAATGTGCGCAATCTATGCAAGCCTCTAACCACCAGCAGACTACTGATTCACACTTGGAATAAGCCAGGTAGTATTCACGCAGTGCCCCAATCAGACTGTCACTCTCTGTGCACTCATGCAATCATCCAGAAAGAAGAATGTCCTTGTCTAATTTCTGTGCCAACACACAAGCACTGAAAAACTCGCCCTCCTGTCAACTACCAGCACTCTCACAATCTAGTCACTGTCCATACTCCTGTAGAATGCCTCAGTCATTAAGACACATAGTGCTACAGTGAAATGTGCGCAATGTATGCACGTCTGTAACCCCCAGCAGTCTACTGATTCACCCTTGGTAGAATCCTGGTAGTATTCATGCAGTGCCCCAATCAGCCTAACAGATTCTTTCCACTCCTGCAATTATCCTGACAGAAGCATATTCTTATCTAATCGCTGTGCCAACACACAAGCACTTAAAAATTCACCCTCCTGTCAACTACCAGCACTCTCACTATCTAGTCACTATCCATACACCTGTAGAATGTCTCAGGCAATAAGACACATAGTGCTACAGTGAAATGTGTGCAATGTATGCAGGCTCCTAATCCCCTGCAGACTACTAATTCACCCTTGCAATAAGCCAGGTAGTAGTGCCCCAATCAGGCTGTCACTCTTTGTCCACTCCTGCAATTATGCTGACAGATCTATATATTTATCTAATGTCTGTGCCAACATACATGCACTTATAAACTCTCCCTGTAGTCAATGACAAGCAGTGTAATTTTCCAGTCACTATCCATGCACTTGCAGAGCGACTCAGGCATTTAGACAAGCAGTGCTACAGTCAAATGTGCGCAATCTATGCAGGCCTCTAACCACCAGCAGACTACTGAGCACTTAAAAATTCACCCTCCTGTCAACTACCAGCACTCTCACTATCTAGTCACTGTCCATACTCCTGTGGAATGCCTCAGGCATTAAGACACATAGTGCTACAGTGAAATGTGCACAATCTGTGCAGGCCTCTAACCCCCTGCAGACTACTGATTCACCCTTGCAATCAGCCAGGTAGTATTCATGTAGTGCCCCAATCAGCCTGTCACTCTTTTTCCACTCCTGCAATCATGCTGACAGAACCATATCCTTATCTAATGTCTGTGCCAACATACAAGCACTTATAAACTCTCCCTGCAGTCAATGACTAGCAGTTTAAGTTTCCAGTTACTATCCATGCACTTGTAGAGCGACTCAGGCATTAAGACAAGCAGGGCTACAGTCAAATGTGCACAATCTATGCAGGCCTCTAACCACCAGAAGACTGCTGATTCACCCTTGGAATTAGCCAGGCAGTATTCACACAGTGCCCCAATCAGACTGTCACTCTCTGTCCACTCCTGCAATCATCCTGACAGAAGAATGTCCTTATCGAATCTCTGTGCCAACACACAAGCACTTAGAAAGTCTCTCTGCTGTCAACTACCAGCAGTGTAACTATCCAGTCACTATCCATGTATTTGTAGAATGACTCTGGCATTAAGACAAGCGGTGGTACAGTCAAATGTGCACAATGTATGCAGGCCTCTAACCCCCAGCAGACTACTGATTCACCCTTACAATAAGCCAGGTAGTATTTATTTAGTGCCCCAATCAGACTGTCACTCTGTGTCCACTCCAGCAATTATCCACACAGAATCATGTCCTTAACTAATCACTGTGCAGAAACACACAGATTTAAAAATTCACCATTCTCTTTCGTTGCAGAACTCAAATGATCCAGTCAGTACCTATGTACTCATATAATGACCCAGAAACTAATACTTGTAGTATTACTATCATCTATACACTATTGATCCACTTCTCTAAACACTTAAATACTAGTTATTCATTTCTGCAATTACCCAGTTAGTACCTGTGTCTTGCAATAAATGGATAGTGATTTTAAAAGAAAACAATTAAATGCTTTTTAGATACAATGTCTTTGTTTAGTAATATAATAGTATATTTTATAAATGTATTTTAATAAAATTATATATATATATTTTTAACCGATATTGCTCATCTTCAATAAAAAAAACGTACAATGACTAGAATAACACAAAAGAAGAAACAACAAAGAAAGGAATATTATTTGAACGCAACAGAAAAAAATAGAGGAACTACAACATGTGGAAAATAAGAAAAGTCTTCCGGTAAGAGAACCAAAGAATTTATTGAAAAACTTTCAAGGGATTGAAACAGTGTGCATAATGTGAAAAGTAAAAAGAATGCCTCAATAACTAACAAGAAGAAAAAGAAAAAAGAAGAAATTAATGGGAAAATATGTTCAGATAAATCAATGTATGGTAAAAGAAGAAAGAATCAGTATAAAGAAATTAGAAAGATAATTTTTTACAATAGAGTTAGCTTTAATTTGTTGAAAGATGTGAAGAAATATAAGAGAAGACCAGCATTTTCTAAAAAGAAGAAACAGATTGAAACTATTGTTTAAAAGGCTTTTGAATTAAAAAGGAAATTATTCATTTTAGTATTAAACAGGATTTGAACACTGGAAAAACCAGTACATTTTATGAAAGCTAAAAGTAACAAAAAGAGAATAATTAACAGAACTAACTTTTGTGATATTTCTTTGGGTGAATGGAAACACAATTCAAGTTCAGAGCCTTTCTTTAATGAAGAAAGCTATTTTCAAACCAATATTTTATCGCATGCAGTTGATACCTCTGGTCGTGTTTATGAGGTTAAAAACGTTTGTCCAATTGAAAAAGAAAAAATGGTTCCTAGAAATGTTAAAGAAGTGGTAGCTGATGAAGTTCTAGGGAGACGCACTAAAGCCCCAGTGTATTCTTGGGATTGTAGTAGTATATGCAGCATACGTCAGGAATCTATTGATATTTTTCAGAATTTTTTACGAGCGTATAGTAAAAAAAGTCTGAAACAAAAGATTAAGATGTTGCAAGGACTAGATCCTTGCAGAGTGAGAAAAAATACTGGTTTGCAAGGTCATTCTCTGGCTTGTCTTTCTAGAAAAGTATGTCAAAGTGTTTTTCATCATTTTAGAATGTTAGCAGTAAATCATTCTCAAATGCGGACGTTAGTCAGAAGATTGTATTACGCAAAAAGTCCAGTAATATTTTTAAATGAATTAAACAGTGCGCTTGTGCATGGGTCAGTATCAGATGTAAAAAAAGTTTGTGATGATACAGAGTTTCGTTACTTTGGTCCTGAAGAAGAGAGTAGACATTGATAGAAGTAGGCATTGAAGAAAATGTGGAAGTGATTAGTACAGAGAAATTTGAAGAAGAAATTACAAAGTTTAAGGTAATTTCGTGTGAAAGGCCAAATGATACTTGTATTTGTTGTCGACAAACTCACTATAAGAATCAAACTAGGACTGTTGATCTGTATTTAAAAAGTGAAAAAGAAAATATTGATAAGTGGAAGGAATTTGCAACTTATTGTTGGTAGAGGATTGCTTTGATTTGGGAACTAATCAACGGATTTGTAAATATTGTTATAAGAAATTAGAGGATAATAAAATGCCAGGAAGAGCTGTCCATAATGATCTGGAGTTGGTACCTATTCCTCAAGAACTGATGGATTTAAACACGTATGAGTGTTATCTAATTCAATCTGTGCACCCGTTTCAGGCTATTGTTCGTATGGAGCCTAAAACAGGTAAATTGCCTCCCACAGATTTACAGAGGGGATTAAAAGGAAGAGTTGTATATTTACCTCTAGATTTAAAGAAAAATATTGAAACTGTTGGTGTAGATAAAGAAGAAAGTGAACCCTTAATTATTCTTGTGAATGGTGTTCCTACTAAGAGTAAGAAAATCTGGCAGGAATTAGGGGATATCAGGAAAGTGCAAAAGGCAACATTGTATCTTATAAAGAACAATGAATACTATGAAAATGTGTATGTGGAAGAAGAAGAAATACTTTTAGGGGATGATAGTGAAATGTCACGTGGTCAAATTGAGAAAGTGGACATATCCAAAAGTGAAGGAATTTATAAACATTATAATGTACATCCTTTACATTCTAAAGAAGTGTTGGGGAATACTATTGATTTATTCCAAATGAAGAAAGCGAAGGGGAATCCCTTGAGTGTTTGGGAAAAGAGTTTGGAAGCTCGTTCTTTTCCCCAGCTGTTCCCAACTGGAAAAGGTGGATGATATGACCAACGATCAATACAGATTCCTGCATCAGAATACCGGACAACAAGATTGTATGTAGAAGATCCTAGATGTCGATAATGTATCACACACATATTTCATCTTTTGTTTGGGAGTGACTTGTCTGGACTTTCATATGCAGTCAACCATATATTAAAAACAGGAGTACATCTTTGAAATGTTTCTGCAAAGGAATTTATGTACATCAGGGAGATGATCATTTGGAATCTCAACTGATTAATTTGATTGCATGTCAGCGTGATGCTAATGATTATTGGTATCGTCGTCATGGAGAACTTAAATGCATGCTAAGGAATTTAGGAACTCCAACGTGGTTTGTTACACTAAGCTGTGCTGGATACGCATGGGATAATTTACTTCAATTTCTTCGAGAAGCAAATTCAAACATTAAAAACATTGAGTTCAAGACTCCTGGGGAATTGTGTTCTTTGGATCCTGTAAATGTATGCAGATATTTCAATCATAGGTTTGAAGCTATGATGTCTTTTATCTGCAACAAAAAGAATCCTCCTCTTGGAGAAGTTATTGAATTCTTTTGGAGAAAGGAGTATCAAGTTAGAGGTGCTCCTCATATACATATGCTTCTATGGATGAAGGATGCACCCACATTTGGAACTGATTCGGATGACAGTGTTATACCTAAAAGAACAGAAGAAAACACCCTAAGGCAACAAGTGTTACGATTCTAAAGTCCTCGATGTGGGAAATACTGTCGACGGAAATACAAGTCGAAGGGAAAGTTTTATACCAAATGTCATTTTGGATTTCCACGTCCAGTAATATCCGAAGGAAGAGTGAATAGTTTCCTGTCAGCGGTGAGACATACCATCACTAGAAAATCTCCAAACAATATGTACAATTTGAGAAGAAGTGAAGAATCGAAGTATATAAATGATTATAATCCAGTTATTCTGTCAATGTGGAATGCTAATATGGATATCCAGTATGTTGCGGATAATTGCATTGCTGTGGCTCGGTATGTAACATTATACATAACAAAGAAAAGACGGAGTTGAAAGAAATGTGGGAAGAAATTTGCAACGCGAAGAGTCTCAGTAAGAAATTGTACAGCTTTAGTTTGAAGATGCTGTCACATCGAGAAATTGGATCATATGAATGTTCGGATCGGTTATCCTCTGCAAGTTTATATTCAAAGTCAAGAGGAATTATTTGGGTTAGTCTAGGTCTTGCTGCAACGCGAAATCGAGTACTTAAATCTATACAGGAAATTGAATATTTAGCATTAAATGAACCGGAAAACACAGAAAGCAAACGTGTTGGATACATACTATCCAAATAGAAGTCCTCCTCTTGAGAACATATGTCTCTATGAAGTACTGCAATATTACAGTTTTAAGAGAAATACTACAGAGAATATAAATGAAGCAAAATATGCAGTGATTGGTTCAGAAGGATGTTTGGTGAAACATACTAAAGGAAATCTCATTAATCATAGAAAACTGAGCTGTGATACACCTTATAATAGAGAATTTTACCATTTAGCACTTTTACAACTCTTCAAACCTTGGCGTACGGAACTAAAATTACTAGAGATTTTGAGTGCTATGAAGATTCTTTCAATGCATGTAAAGATAGCATTGAATGCACAGTTTTCACAAATTATCTCAAAATGTTGAAAAAAAGAAATCGATCAAGAAGCTACTATTGCAGCTGAGATTGCTAGAGACAGTTCTCAAGATAGTCAATGTTCTGCTCCACTGAGTCAGGATCCTCTAGGACAACCAATTCTTGAAAATGAAGCAGCCATCGCCATGAGTGAAGTGGAAACAGCAATGCATCAAGCTCAAGAAGATATGATGGACTTGGGAATCTTGGAAGAACAACTAAATATTGAACAGAAATAAATATACCAGCAAGTGAAACAACAGATCGACCATGGTTTTCTTTATGAAAAGAAAGAATGCACATGCACATCTTTTCAACCCATCCAAATGTATGTCAGTGGTCAAGCTGGTACAGGAAAAAAAAATTAATTAAAGTTTTGACCGGTTATCCACAGAAAACAACGGATTCAGATTTGTCTTGTGTTGTAACTGCTCCAACTGGGTTGGCAGCACACAACATTAAAGGAATTACACTGCATCGTTTACTAATGCTACCTGTAGAGCATGAAAATAAATTGGAATATCAAAAGCTATCTGGAGAAGCTTATTATGAAGTGCTAAAGAAAATGAAACTTCAAATTACTGAAGAGGTGAGCATGGTCTCAAACTTAATGCTTGCCTTTGTGCATTTAAGAAAGCAGCACATTTTAAAAACAGAATACGATGTGTTATTTGGAGGAAAACATGTCATAGTTTTTTGGTGATCTACTTCACCTGGACCCGGGCACGAGAGGCATTCTATAGGTACCGAACGGGTGCCGAGCAATGAGGGCGGTGTGCCATATGCTCCCACCCTTCTCCCGGGATCCCTGAGGCTTCATACGGATATGCCTCCGAGATAAACTCGTTTCTCTCCACCACTATAATTGTTGGCGGGTAATTTTTAATATAATTTTTCACACTCGCAGTCCTCGGCAGGGTGAGCCTTAGCGCGCTCATACCACCGGGACTCTGCACCCCCACTCTGGTCCTGACGAAAGCCTGTATACCATACACTAAGGCAGAAACATGTTGACCGCCACAGAGTGAATCTGGTCTTCTAATTTTTGACACTCACTCCTCTCCCTTTATAATATTTTCAATTAGCAAAACAAATAAAATTGCCTTTTTGACTCAATTGGAAGCTTTTAAATTCACTGTCACCTCACACGAACCCCGCTCCGCAGTAACCTGGCGTTGCAGCACACTGGGATGGCATTCGGCCATACCCAGTGGAGCCCGATGATGAAGCATGTTACCAACCAGGTTGGCGAGTGAGGGCTTTATATAAAACCTATTTAGGTTTTTTCTCCTTAAACAACATACAGTGTTGTTTTGAGTCAGCAGACGTGTGCTCCTTTGACCCTAAGAGGTTGTGTATAAACCACACGGACTTCGTTGTTTTTTGAGATTTATCCCTCGAGGGGAGTAGCCGTGTTGTGTTCCCTTCCTCTCTCGTAGTTTTTGTCTACTTCAACTTGCTCCTGTATATGGACAACCAGTATTTAAAACACTTCTGCATGAAGACACCAGAAAGTCTTTGTGAAGCATTGGAAACGTTAACATTTGGTCATATTTTGAAGACAAAGAACTTATTAAAAATATGCGACAGACAAATGATATAGATTATGGGACTATTCTTCAAGATATAAGAATTGGAGTATTGATAGAACATGGCAAACAAGCTTTGGGAAGTCGGCTACTTACTACCTTGTTTGCAAATGAAAATATAGTTCCTGAAAAAATATACAAGAAAATTGCAGAAAAAACATCTGTAATCCGCCTAATGCCAACACTGCGAGAGTGTTCTAAATTCAATGAAGAACTTTTAAAGTTTGAAAATGAACAAATAATAAAAATGGAAGCGATTGATAAAATAGAGCATGAAGGAGTTACTATTATTTTAACAGAAAAATTACAAACAAAATTGGATAATTTGGAAAAATCTATATCTAAAACTGCTGGTTTAGAAAAAAAATTATATGTATGTGTAAACTGTTGGGTCATTTTACAGCGTAATTTGAATGTGGAAAAAGGTTTAGTAAATGGGAAAGTGGTTGAATTTGTCAATTATCAAAAAAGAGATGGATTTGAATCTTTGAAAATCAAATTTGATCAGATTGAAGAAGTAAAGCAAATTGGTCGTTGTTCTGCTTGTATTTTACTAGTTAAAGATTTGTATGTTCGTAGGAAACAGTTTCCTCTTTCTTTGGCATATGCGGTGACTATTCATAAATCTCAAGGTTTAAGTGTAGACAGTGCTTTGGTAAACATTGGGAGTACCGTATTTAAAGAGTCAAATTGTGTAAGAGAGTATAATTGGTTAAGAAGACTATATGCTCCCAATGTTGGTGAATATCCTGTATATGAAAAGTGTGTAGTTGGTCGAAAACGGAGATATGAGAATATCTGTAGTGAAGTTAAGGAAAAGAAAAAGAAAAGCAAGATAATGTTGAGATTCCAAGCAAAAAGTACAATGAGACTATTGAAGAGATTGTTGGATATCAATTAGAAAATAGTTCTGGTATCAACTGCTATGCAAATGTAGTGGTAAATGTTGTATTTTATTTAGAATATCTGCAACAGAAAATTATGGAGCATCAAGAAAACAGTTTTGTTCTTTGTTTCATTCTATATTTGAAAAATTGAAAACTGATAAAAGTAATATCCAAAGTGTTTCTGATATTCAGAATCTTCTGGATATATGTAGTGGTTCTACACAATTTACACAGAATGTCCAACAAGATGCTCAGGGATTTCTAATGTATATGCTTGCAGTATTGGAAGATGAAGGAATAGAAATTGAAAATCTATTTGGTCTTCGTTATACATGGCAACATGAATGTGAAAATTGTAGATGTACTTCTACCACTAACATAGACACTGAGAGATTCATATATTTGACAATACCAGACTGTAAAACAGTGTCTTTCAACAAATTAGTCAAAACATGGAGTGTAGCCAATGCAAATCAGAAATGTTATCAACATTATTTATAATTTTAATGATACAACGTTGTACAGCTGATGCAAGAAAATTGGAAACTTTAAATAAAAATGTTGTAGCAAGTCAACTATCAATATCAGGAAGAACTTTTGTAGCAGTAGCAATTATTTTCCACGATGGACCTTCTACAACATCTGGACATTACACAGTATATTTAAAATGCAATAAAGGATGGACATATTGTAATGATGCTCATTTGGTTTTTAATTATCATTTGCCTAAGGAATTACCAAATTCATACCTTATATTTTTAAAGTTCTAAAAACATAATTCAGCCTATTGGGAATATGTTAATATGTATTAATACCAATACTTTGGACAATTTCAGTATGAATATTTTCAGGAATATCATTTGGGCTACTGGAAAGATATTAATATAAAGTAAGCGGTTTTTCAGAGATAATATGTCAGCAAATATTTTAAATGGCATCATTTAGAGTATTTGGAAATTATAAAGAATCGTTGATTGAATTATTGTTTATCTTCTTTGATATATTGAGAAAATTCTCTTAGAGAGAAACATTTTATATATATGAGAGTTGCATTATATACTATATTATTGAGGATGTTATTTATATGCAATGTGGAGAGATAGTTGACTATGTTTAAAATATTTTTGACACAGATTTTTTTTTTAACCCCTTCAGTGCCACGCCCTTTCCCCCTCCTGTGCCGGGCGTTGCATTAGTGGGTGGGGTTCATGACGAGATAGTCTCGTCATGGGCACAGCACAACCGTGCTCATGGGCACAGAAGAGGTTAAACAATGTTATTGATTGTTTTTTTTTTTGCCCGCTGTTATGTGATGAGTAACATTGAAATCACTATTAATAGTGAAATTCAATATATTCTGACAACAGCAAAAAAGGCAAAGTAAATAATTTATATAATGGTAAAATTATATTGTGTTCCTTCCCATGCTCCAAAGCATAATGAACCAGGGGAAGGAAGCCTTTAAGGAGCCAGCAACATGCCGGTCCATCACGCCCAGGACGGAGAAGAAATACAAGCACTCCTCCCTGGACCCGCCTTACATCAAGGGAGCGGTCACTGCCGACTCCATCATCGCTTCCACGGCCAGGAGAAGGGCCAACGTGCCAGCGACCTCGGGGCCACCCCCGATAAGGAAAGCAGGAGAATGGACCTCACTGGAGGGAAGGTCGAAAGGAATGCGGCGATGCACTGGCGCATGGCGAACTCCAATGCGCTTCTCAATCGACACCAGTACCAGCACTGGGACGAGATGGGGGAGTTAGTCAAACCCCTCCCTGAAGAGTACCACCAAAGAGCATCCCACCTTGTAGAAGAAGGTAAAAACATAGCCAACTCATGCATTAAAACTGCATTGGACGGGGCGGAAACTTCCAGACTAATGGCCATTGAGATCACCGAACGAAGACAAGCCTGGCTGAGAATCTCTGGATTCAAACAGGAGGTGCAGAGCAACATATTAAGCACCCCTTTCAACGGGGAGACACTGTTCGGGGCGACAGTGGACGAAAAACTCACCCAGCTGAAGAAAGAGAACGAGACGGCAAGATCCATGGGGGCCCTACAGTTCAGGGGGATGAGAAGAGGCACTACAACTAGAAGACCCTACGGTAGAGGGGGTAACCGGCAGGGAACATCGCACCAGACGTTCCAGCAGGGACAGCAGGGTGAAAGTCACGGCCAGCAAGGTCAGCAAAAACAAAACTGGCAGTACCAGCCAAGGGGCCAGTCCTTTCGCGGGAGGGGAAACGGACGCGGCTAAAGGAGACGAGGGAGTGACCAACCCTCATCGAAGTGACTCGGCTCGCATGGGGACGCTCACCCCCAACATACCCCCAGGGGTGAGGCGCAATGCAAAAACAACAAGGGGGGGAAGAGACCCAATCGCCTACGAACATCCAACACCCGTAGGCGGAAGGCTGGGCCTCTACCTACAGGAATGGCAACGTATAACCACGGACAAGTGGATACTGAACGTCATACAACACGGTTACTGCGTGGACTTGGAGGGGACGCCCCCAAACAGAAAACCAAGACGAAGGCAACGCTCAGGTCAGGAGCTTGCTCAACTCAGAGAGGAAACACTGAAGCTGCTTGAAAAAAGAGCCATCGAGCCAGTGCCTTACAAGGAAAGGAACAAAGGGGTCTACTCGAACTACTTCGTGGTACCAAAAGTAGACGGAAATCTCAGACCCATCCTGGATCTGCGATACCTAAACAAATACACCAGAACACAAAAGTTCAAAATGACATCACTATAGGAGGTGCTGCCCCAAATAAGGGACGGAGACTTCATGTCCACCATGGACCTCAAGGATGCCTACCTGCACATCCCAATAAACAGAAGGCACAAAAGACTTTTAAGATTCAGCATCAACCAGGACCATTACCAATTCACGACCCTGCCTTCGGGCTAAAATCAGCACCAAGGGTATTCACGAAATGCCTGTCGGCAGTCGCAGCATACCTACGAAGGAAGGGGATTCATGTGTACCCTTACCTAGACGACTGGCTGATCAAAGCAAACACCCACGAGAAGTGCGAGAAACACGCAGCGCAGGTGACAAAGACACTGACGAACCTGGGGTTCTCCATACATTGGGGGAAGTCATCAATGAAGCCAGAACAGGTGAAGATTTTCCTGGGAGCAAAAATCAACACCATAGACAAGACGGTCGTGCCCAGCGACAGGATAACAGAAGCCCTACTGAGAGAGACGAGCCTCTACCAGAAGGGGCGAGTTCTGATAGTGAGAACAGTGAGCAAGATCATGGGGATGATGGCGTCATGTATCCACCTGGTCCCAAACGTACGGCTTCACATGAGACCATTCCAAGAATGGCTACAACAGCAATGGTCACAGGCAAGCGGAAGTTGGGAAGATCTAGTGGTTGTTACGCACGCAGTGCAGGAAGAGATAACTTGGTGGAACAGGGACAACATAACTACAGGAAAAAGCCTGGCACCACTAAGCCCAACTGTGACCATCACCACGGACGCATCTCAAAGGGGATGGGGAGCACACATGGACCAACTCAGAGTGAGGGGTCTGTGGGCTCCGGAAGATGCGGTGAGACATATCAATTACCTTGAATTGAAGACTGTCCTGCTAGCCCTGAAGGCATTCCAGAACCACAACCATGTTTTATATCAACAAACAGGGTGGGACACAGTCGTTCCCCCTTTCCACTCTGGCACAGGAGATTTGGAGATGGGCCATACCTCCCAAGATAGACCTGCTAGCGATTCACCTACCAGGGAAGGACAATGTGGAGGCAGACTGGCTAAGCAGGCAGACCTCGGCTTCACACGAGTGGGAGCTCAATGGGCACGAAACGCAGAAGCTTTTCCGGAAATGGGAAACTCCCACAATAGACCTATTTGCGACACGCCAGAATGCAAAATGCCGAAGCTTCGCGTCCAGGCAACCAGATCAACAATCCCAGGGGAATGCCCTATGGATAAGCTGGTCAAGGACATTTGCCTACGCTTTTCCGCCGATACCACTGTTACACAGGGTACTCGAGAAATGCAGAACCAGCAACATGACACTGATCCTGGTGGCACCTCAGTGGGCGAGGCAGACTTGGTTCTCCCAAATTCTAGAAATGGCTCAACGGAATCCCCACAGATTCGCAAGAAGAAAGGACCTGCTCTCCATGCAGAACGGAGAGGTTCTACATCCAGAGCCAGAAAGCCTCAGCCTGGCGGCATGGCTCCTGAAGAGTTAGAATTTGCGGACCTTAGATTGCCTGCAAGCACTATGCGAGTGCTGCGAGAGGCAAGGAGACCAACTACACGCAAATGCTATAGTGCAAAATGGAAAAGATTTACAATATGGTGTCGCAAAAAAGGCCTGCAGAATAAAATGACAAAGGACTCAACAGTGCTGAGATACCTCACGCACCTTCTGAAAAGTAACCTATGCTCCACCTCCCTAAGGGTACACCTAGCGGCGATAGTAGCCTACACAAGAGGGGAGAAGGGTGGAAGTTTCTTTACGTCGCAGGTAGTAAAGAGATTCATGGAAGGAGCAAAATGAATCGCGCCACCTAAAAGGTTGCCGCCGCCGGCATGGAACCTTAACGTGGTCCTGACAGAGCTGATAAAAGCACCATTTGAACCCATACACAAGGCATCAATGCAAATGTTGACTATGAAAACGGCATTTCTGGTAGCCATAACCTTGCTACGCAGGGTGAGCGAACTGCAAGCACTAACGCTACAAGAGCCCTACATACAGATACACAAGGACAGGGTTTTCCTGAGAACGGACCCACACTTCATGCCTAAGGTCGTGTCGGCATTCCATTTGAACCAGAGTATTCAGATACCGAGTTTCTTTCAAAACCCAACTTCAAACGCAGAAAGGGCTCTACACACTCTAGACGCTAGGAGAGCGGTGATGCACTACATTGAGAGGACCAAGGAGCACAGAAAAACTCAGCAGCTCTTTGTGTCCTTTGCATCAAGCTTCATGGGGAGACCAGTGACAAAGGGCACCATTGCGAGATGGATTGCACTAACTATACAATTTTGCCACAATCAGGCAGGGCAGGAGCTAACGGAGGGGCCTCAAGCTCACTCCACAAGGAAGAAAGGGGCAACCATTGCCTTTCTGGCAAACACGCCCATTCAGGACATATGCGTGGCGGCAACATGGGCTTCGGTGCACACGTTCACCAAGCACTACTGCGTGGACATACAGATAAACAAGGAAGCACAAGTAGGACAGAAGGTGCTTCAACACATATTCAAAGACCAACGCTCATCTACCACCCAGCCGCCACAAAGATAACAAACCGCTACAAAGTCTATGCACAGCATAGTGAATCCAGAAAGATTCACGCTGCAAAACGAATAGTTTCTTACCTGTCGGTGTAGTTTTGCAGCTTGAAGATCTTTCTGGATTCACTAGCGAACCCACCCACCTCCGCCAGGAAGATGAGGCTGGAGAAAGAGGGGGAAAAACAAAGAAGTACAGAAGGAATGCAGACTACTGATTCACCATTGAAATAAGCCAGGTAGTATTCATGTAATGCCCATTCAGCCTGTCAGTCTCTCTCCACTCCTGCATTTATCCTGACAGAAGCATGTCCTTATCTAATCGCTGTGCCAACACACAAGCACTTAAAAACTCACTCTCCTACCAACTACCAGCACTCTCACTATCTAGTCAGTGTCCATACACCTGTAGAATGCCTCAGGCATTAAGACACATAGTGCTACAGTGAAATGTGCGCAATGTATGCAGGCCCCTAACCCCCAGCAGAGTACTGATTCACCCTTGGAATAAGCCAGGTAGTATTCAAGTAGTGCCCCAATCAGCCTATCAGTCTCTTTCAATTCTTACAATTATCCTGACAGAAGCATGTCCTTATCTAATCGTTGTGCCAACACACAAGCACCTAAAAACTCACCATCCTGCCAACTACCAGCACTCTCACTATTTAGTCACTGTCCATACACCTGTAGAATGCCTCAGGCATTAAGACACATAGTGCTACAGTGAACTGTGTGCAATGTATGCAGGCCCCTAACCCCCAGCAGAGTACTGATTCACCCTTGGAATAAGCCAGGTAGTATTCAAGTAGTGCCCCAATCAGAGTGTCAGTCTCTATCCACTCCTGCAATCATACTGACAGAACCATGTCCTTATCTAATCTCTGTGCCAACACACGAGCACTTATAACTTTCTCTCCAGTCAACTACCAGTAGTGTAAGTATGCAGTCACTATACATGCACTTGTAGAATGAGTCAGGTATTAAGACACGCAGTGCTACAATCAAATGTGCGCAATCTAACCAGGCCACTAACCCCCAGCAGAGTACTGATTCACCCTTGCTATAAGGCAGGTAGTATTCATTTGGTGCCCCAATCAGACTGTCAGTCTCTGTCCATCATGCAATCATACTGTCAGAAGGATGTCCTTATCTAATCTCTGTGCCAACACACAAGCATGTATAAAGTCTCTCTGCAGTGAAGTACCAGCAGTGTAAGTATCCAGTCACTATCTGTGCACTTGTACAGTGATTCAAGCATTAAGACAAGCAGGGCTACAGTCTAATGCGCACAATGTATAGAGGCCCATAACCTCCAGCACAGTACTGATTCATCCTTGCAATAAGCCAGGTAGTATTCATGTAGTGCCACAATCAAAATATCACTCTCTGTCCACTCCTGAAATCATCCTGACAGAACCATATCTTTCTCTAATCTCTGTGCCAACACACAAGCACTTATACACTTACCCTACTGTTAACTACAGCACTCTAACTATAGAGTTTAGGTATCCTCATGTCTATTCCATATACTTCTCCATCACTTATCAACCAATATACATATCTTTTTACTCTGCCAGTACCAGCAGTGTGTTCTATCCTATCACTCCGCCAATACCTCAGTACTCATAAATTGACCATGTATTCTACTTGCAGCACTGTAATCATTCCAATTACTAGTAATGTATTTATAGAGTGGCTTAGCTACTAATACAGGTACACCACGTTTTTTCGTCTTTCAATGCATGCTGCATGACAAAAATGCCTTTAGTGATTATTTTTGTGCAGGAAGGTGTCCCTTCCTGCACGAAAACAATCTCCCCACGACACAGACATCCTTGCACCTTATCGAAACTTTGTGCCACAACACAAGCACTTATAAACTCACCCTCCTGTCAACTATCAACACTCTCACTATCCAGTCACAGTCCATACACCTGTACAATGCCTCAGGCATTAAGACACGCAGCGCTACATTTACATTTACAAAATATATGCAGTCCCCTAATCCCATGCAGACTACTTATTCACTCTTGCAAAAATCCAGGTAGTACCCATGCAGATCAGCATTCACAGTGTCACTGTCTGTCCACTCCTGCAATCATCCTGACAAAAACATGACCTTCTCTAACACAAGCACTTATAGCTTTTCCTCTCCTTGTAAATACAGCCCCTTCACGCGCAGCACTTTGTGGTGGATGGGCGTTCCATGGGTGTTGCTGTGTATGTTCTCACACAACACCCATCGAACTAGACTCATCTCAAGATTTACAAGAAATCGTAAATCTGGAGATGCATGTGAATGCTGCACTACACTAGATGTGGCGTAGCAAGGCGCAACGAGGAGAAATGTTTTCATTTCTCCTCATTTTTTCCTCCTTCAATGCTTGCTGCATTCCACAGCACGCATTGAAGGAGGAAAATGCCTTTAGTGATTGTTTTTATACAGGAAGGTGTCCCTTCCTGCACAAAAACAATCTCCCCACGACGCAGGCATCCTTGCACCATGGTGCAAGGGTGCCTGCGCCGGCGCACGGCTACAGTTTGTGCGCTAATGCAGAGGGAAGCACAGAGATGCAACAGATTCATGTAAATATGCTTCGGAAGTGTCGTGGTGTGGTGCAGCCAAAGGGCTTGCTGTGCCACGCTGCAGCACATCCTCATATATCTGCCCCTATAAATTAACCATATACCACTAATGCATTCTTTCAGTCAATCATGCGTTGCAGAGAGGTGGTCTAGGCCATGCCCCTTTTTACATCTCTCTGCAACGCAGCTCAGTGGCGCTTACTGGAAGCACCTGGTGGGCTAGTTATCCCCCAAGGGCCCTCAGGATTGAAGGGGAATTATTTCCCCAACTTAAAACGCGCCTTAGGGCGTGTTAGCACACGTCACCTCAGGCCACGTCCCCTCCCTTCCCCACTGTGTAAACATGCCCTGTGGCCGTTTTAAGTTGGGAGATTAAGTCCCCTTGAATCCTGAGGTTCCCTAGGTGCAAAATTGCCCACTAGGTATGTCCAGTAAGCTCCATTGCAGAGAGGTGTAAAAAAGGGCACGGCCTGCACCACCTCTCTGCAACGCAGAGCAGTGGTGCTTACTGGAAGCCCCTGGTGGGCTAGTTGGCCCCCAGGGTCCCTCAGGATTGAAAGGGAATTATTTCCCCAACTTAAAACGTGCCACAGGACGTGTTTTCACACGTCACCTCAGGCCCCGTCTCCTCCCTTCACCACTGTGTAAACGCGCCCTGTGGCCAATCTAAGTTGAGAGATTAAGTCCCCTTGAATCCTAAGGGTCACTAGGGTCAAACTAGCCCACTAGATACCTCCAGTAAGCGCCACAGAACTGTGTTGCAGAGAGGTGTAAAAAGGGGCGTGGCCTCAGAATACCTGTCTGCAACGCAGCTCCCTGGCGCATACTGGAGATACCTGTTGGGCTAGTTGGCCCTCAGGGACCCTCAGTATTGAAGGGGAATTAATTCCCCAACTTACAACTGGCCAGAGTGCTGCAAGGAGGGCGGGTGGCCTCCGGCGCGATGCCGGTCTTTTATTTATTTTATTTTTTTAAGAAGGAGGGCTGTGTGCCCCCCATTCTTTTTCTAATTTATTGGCCATGGGGACCCCATCCCCCAGGGCCTGCCCCCTAATTTTTTTTTTTTTTTTAAATTGGAAGGCGGCCGCGTGCCCCCCCCCCCCTCCCAAGGCCTTAATCGGCCCTGGGGACCCCAACCCCTGGGGAATGGACTTTTTAAAAAAAATCTTTAGGAGGGTGGCAGCGATGCACCCCTCCTCAGGCCACTTATGGCCCCGGGGACCCCATCCCCTGGGGCCAGCCTTTGTTTTTTATTATTTTTTTAAAATATATTTATAGAAACACCTAGGACATGCTGGACAAACCGTATGTACCTATCACCATGACGATTTGCATGATATTAATTAAAAGGCGACTATGCATACAATGAATCCACGTGGAATGTATTTACACCGCTAGTGAAGCTCTGACATGTCTGATGCCCTACCGTGCCTAATCCCGGCGCCCCGCCGGTGGGTACTCTCCAAGTAGACACCCTTGTCGTTTATTTATACAAACATGGGTAGCTATTGACGGGCACATTTAATACACATGCACACCAAGCCATTCAAAGGGGATTCGAAAAAAATTCGACCAAAACTATGCAAGAAACCCCTCTCATGGTTAATAAAACAAACATCCTCCGGCGGATGTGTAATAGTTTTTTATTTTACTCTCTGGAAAGGAGACGAACCTCACTTAAGAGTCATAGCGCGCTCCTGGCTGAGCCCAATGCTGTGTTACACCCACCAGTGCCCGCCGAGTACCACACACCTCTGTGTTGTATTCCACCAGCTAGTGCGTATGCTATAACACTCTCTAGCCCATGTGCACTGTAACACCACCCTGTGAATATGTCATGCCACACTTGCCTTCGCACTAGTTATATTGCCCCATCTAACATGCCTTCCTCGATGCCTATGTTATAACGCACAGTGCTATGCCATACATATTACAATCTGGGATCCATATCTTTGTCACAGTGCATATGCAACATTACACTCCCCAGTACATATTTTATATTACAACTTTAGATACTAGTTAGGTTACACAGCACTGCCCTGTGCTATTTCACGCCCGGTTCATCTTATATCACACTTTTTGGTGCATAGTTTATACCATACACTATATCTAGTTTTCATTTTCAATTGTGCTCTCAGGACTTTGTTCTATATAACACTGCGTTCACCCACCCTTTTCACGGGCATTACATTTTGTGATGGGGGGGTGGAGGGTCAGGGGGTGGTTCTGCCAAGTGAGCCCGGAGTCACATTAACAAACGTCCTCTTCTTCCTGAATAAAAGTGAGATTATGCTGCATACTTGTTCATATTTTAGTAGTTTGCACAGACACATTTTAAAAACAATAAAGTTCCTAATACCCACCTTCTCTGAACAGTTAGCTTGCTGCCCCATCCACCTCCTCCCTATCCTCTGTTGTCTGAATCCATGGACTAGCCTCCTCCCTCCTGCCATGCATGGTCTGATGTGCTACCACTGCCCTCCATTTAGCATGATGTACCAGTCCACTCCTCCTGCCCTCCATTGCCCAATTATTTGCCCCATCATTGACCTCCTGCTTAGCCTCTGTGCTTAGCTTGCTGCCCCTATTCTCCTTCACCCTGCCCTCCGATGTCTTTGTGCATGCCATCCTTTTTGCCCACCATGTTCCATGGACCTGCCACTCCTATCTACTCTGAGTGTTCTGTTGAGCTGCCACTCCCCTCCCACCTGCCTAGCATTGTCAGATGACTGCAACCTGTCCCTGCCACCTCCACCCTGCCTGTCCAAATGCCATGCCCCTATCCCCTTCCTCCTGTCCTCCATGGTCCATTTTACTGCCATACCCTTTTGCCCTCCCTGGTCTGTTGTGCTGCAACTGCTCCATCTGCCTGCCCCACGCGGTCTGTTGTGAGGCCCCTTTCCCTGAACTCTCTTGTCTGTGCCCAGGTCCTGACCCTCCCTTCTATCCTCCATGGTCCTTTGTGCATGCCCCTGCACCCTCCTCCTTGCCCATCATAGCCATTGTGCTGCCACTAACCCTCCCGCTTGCCATGCATGGTCTTCTGTGCTGCTACGGCCCCTCCCACCTTCCCTGTGTGGTCAGCTAGCTGCCCCATACCTCCTCCCACCTTCCTTCCATGGTCTGTGTGTATGCCATCATAGTCTCACTGTTGCTCTCCATGGTGTGTCTTGTTTCTAGTGCCCATCCTGCCTGACCCCTATGGTCATCTTGCTGCTCCTGCCCTGCCCCCTTGCCCCCAGACCTCTGTTTCCATGTGCAGACCCCTATTCCCTCCCTCCTGGCTTGTCTGTTCCATTGTAATGCCCCTGATCTGTCCCTCCTGCCCCTTATGGTCTGTTATGCTGCAGCTTTCTCTCCTGTCTGTCCATTATGGTCAGCTAGCTACCATTGCCTCTTTCCCCTCTGTTCTCTGTTGTCCATGTGCATGGTCCTGTCCCCTCCCTATTGCTTTCTTTGGATTGTTGTGCTGCACTCCCGTCCCGCATGCCCTGTGTGGTGTATTGTGCTGCTGCAAACCCTGATGCCTGCCCTGTAGGGTCAGTTTGGTGCACCTCTCCATGTCCCTCCGGTCCCGTGTTATCCGAGTCCATGTCCCTACCCCAATTCCTCCTGCCTTCCATGATCCAATGTACCATACTTGCGAACATTTTGAACTTGGTAAGAGGGAGACTTTGAAAAAAAACTGGGGTGTTGATTTTCCCCTTTGAGTTACATTGAAAAAGAGGAGATTGTAGACAGGAGACAAATCAAATAAAGCTCATTTGAGCTTAAAAACATTGGACGTTTCCTGGCTGAATCGGGTCTGTTGGCATGTATGGTTGTACTACCACTGCCTCTTCCTTCTGCCCACAATGGTCTATTATGTTGCCCCTACTCCCCTTTCCACTGCCCTCCATAGTCTGTTGTGCTGCCACTGCCCTTCCTGCCTGCCCAGTGTGGTCGAATTGTTGCCTCTGCACCCTCCTACCTGCCTTCAATTTTCAGAGACTGTGCCCCTGGACTCTGCCTCTCAACAGTATCCTAATGAACAACTAGATTGCTAACATTCTATATTCATTACAAAAGTGTGGAACGCCTGACGTCATCTTGATGTAATCAAAACTGTAATACCTAGAGAATTTCCTTTAGAAATGACATATATGAGAGAGTCTTATTTGCATCAAATGTATGGTTAGTGCTCTAAAAAACTAAAATGAGGACATATTTTCTTAGTTTTCAAATAGCGACAAAGCACTTTTAAATTATTTGTTATCTTTATGTTTTTTTATCCAGTTGACCACTTGATTAAATGTTGCACTTAGGGGAGAGGATGTGGTGTTACTTCCAGAGCTGCAGACTTTGCAGCTGGGAAACCAGGTTGGAGTTTCTGCTTCAACTCAACATTCTGTGATTCTGGTCAAATCACTTAATCTCCCAATGTCTACAACCAAAGTTAATTTGATCTTGTGTGATGTAACCAATGCTCATGTAAAGCACTCCAATACCTGACAAGTCTGCACTATATAAAACTGCAAAAACACAAAAAATGATTGTTTTGCACACTTCTGGCATTGGGCTACATGTGGGCTACATCTGGGTGATATTTGTGCTGCATTTGGGCTCTTTTGTCTCTGGTGGCCATCTTGGGAGACTTATTTGTTATGAAGTTTCCTAATTTCCTCATTTACTGCAGTCTCCTCAGTAGGAAATACTATCAGCTTTTTACTTTGGTTCCTTCAAGAAGGCATTCAGTGGTGGCACACATTTGCCACAAATTCTGAATGTTAGCACTCAAGTTGCTCATTAGATCACTGTAGTAAAGCTACTGCTCCCCAGGGAAGTCTGCTGCTGGTATTCAAAGTGCATGTTTCAGTCTGCATGTCAGAATTTTGAAATAGAAGAGGATTTGAGAAGTCAAAATGTGCCCTAATTTTTGTTTCTGCAGCACTAATCATAATTTCTATGGCAAAATGAACCCCCTCATTTTGTTCCTTTGCAAAATAAATGTTTTAATTGTTACCACTTTATTCCAATCAAGATGGCTTCAGGTGTGCCATACTTTTGTCATAAGTAAGACTGTTAGCGCTCTAGTTGTTCGTTAGAACACTCTGGGACATTCTGTCATTGGGCTATACTTGGGCTATATCTGGGTGATATTTGGGCTACATTTGGGCTCTTTTGTCTCTGGTGGACATCTTGGGAGACTTATTTGTTATGAAGTTTCCTAATTTCCTCATTTACTACAGTCTCCTCAGTAGGAAATACTTTCAGATTTTTACTTTGATTCCATGAAGAAGGCATTCAGATGTGTCACACATTTGCCATAAATTCATAATGTTAGCACTCTAGTTGCTCATTAGATCACTGTAGTAAAGCTACTGCTCACCAGGGAAGTCTGCTGCTGGTATTGAAAGTGCATGTTTCAGTCTGCATGTCAGAATTTGTTAATGAAATAGAAGAGGATTTGAAAAGTCACTCAAAATGTGCCCTAATTTTTCTTTCTGCAGCACTAATCATACTTTCTATGGCAAAATGAACGCCCTCATTTTGTTCCTTTTCAAATTAGGTGTTTTAAGAGTTACCACTTTATTCCAATCAAGATGGCTTCAGGTGTGCAATACGTTTGTCATAAGTAGGACTGTTAGCGCTCTAGTTGTTCTTTAGAACACTCTGGGCAGCTGCAGTAGAACACAAAGGAATCAACTGACAGTCTCTGCCCTTGTTGGATGTACATGTTTTACTGAGAATGTCAGACTTCATTCTCACATGACTGAGAAAGATAATGTGAATTTACAGAAAATATGCTCTCAGTTTAGCTTATAGATCACCTTCCAAACCTCTGTGGGAAAAGCATGAGAAAATAGTTTTCTCTCAAACATGATTCATGATATCACAGCAGAAGGCTTTTTCACATGGTAAAATCACCTTAGAACACACCACAATTCCTAAAATGAGTATGGTACCATCAACAAATGATTTATAATGTAACTAAAGTCTTAAAACCTTCTATTAACTACAATGCTTTTTAAGGTGGTGCTATCATGTATATTGGTCCCAAGATGGCTGCCAACACTTCTTGGATGAAGTACTGACAGCCAATCAGATCTCACGATGAGATGTGTGGTTAGGCTCCACCCAGATATATATGTGATTTTGATTTTGATTTTCTCAGAAACTAATGAACGGATTTACACCATTTAAGCAAAAGGCACCAAGGTCTACCTTTCTGCCAAATTTGGTGTAATTACGTTCAGCAGTTCGGGCTGTAGCTGCGGCTAAAGGTCCAATGGGAAATTGCATGGGGAAAACATGTTTTGTGACCCCCCTTTTTTCTCAGCCCCCGCTACACGAATCATCCCGAGACTTTCAGGATGGGAGCGGACCGGAGCTGGCCAAAATTTTTGAAAATTTTGCGAATATTCGTCAACGGGCGCCAAAGTTATACCAAATAGAATGTTGCGGATTTCCTATGGAAAATAAGTCCGAACTATAACTACCTACCGGCGACCGCCAGTAGGTCTTATATATATATATATAAATATATACGAGTACCAGGCGCATTCATCCACTTCCAGGCAGGCGAGGAGAAAGCATACGGACACCTAGTCGTGCTTCAAGGAGATTTATTCAGAGTCAGCATCGGCATGACATGCCATTACGCGTTTCGGCCAGCAGGTGGCCTTGATCACATAGAATAACAACCATACGGAACATCCTTATATATACAGCACTAAGTGATCACATGGTGAGTGGTGTGGAACGACATAAAAGAAATCTGGATTAATCGTATTCAATTAAAAACAGAAGTTCTGACTTGTCATGATAAACTGTTACGCACGTGTACAAATACATGAATATGAGTTCTTATAAAGTGCAGATGCTTGTTGTGCAAAATTTAGCAAATTGGATTAAAGTGCAAATCACAAGAATTTCTATGTACAAAATACGCAATAAAGTGCACAATATAACTAGTCACATAAGGTATATGCATAAAATGACCATATCTAAATACAGAAATATATATCATATAATAAAACCCAGACCTAGTTGTTGAGGCACAATTGACAATATAAAATACCACGATTGTATTAAAGCAAGAAATGCAATTTAGATGTCTAAATTGGTCTGCAAAGAAAATCTTAACCCTATTCATGATTATTGAAAAAATAAAAGTACAACACATCCTTCTGCTCATGAACCAGAGAGGCTACTATACTGGTAACAAGTATGTCGGTCGAATTCGTATTTGTTTTTTTGGTATATAAATACCTTTTTTTAAAGTGAACAAAGTGCAAAAATGTGTGAAAAATGAAATGAAAGGATGAGAAAAAGACTAAAAGCAAGAAGGAGAAAGTATTGATAAATGTGAAATAAACAGAATATTGAAATATACCACAAAGAACATCATATATAAATTCAATTACAAAAAAATTATTTCATAAGCAAATGAAATCAACCAGATGTTGAGTTAGCATGTCTTCGGTAGCGATGGTCCCAAATACATTGCGGTAAATACTGCAAAAACCAAATTGTATGGGAGTTCAATTGGAAATGCCGAAGACACCAGTATCAGGAAAGATGTATCTAACAACCAAAAACAGAGAGATAAAAATAGAAAGATAAAAGAGATGAAAGAGATAAAAGGACTAGAGACAGGGAACAATTGATCACATAAATAGAAATAAAATATCAATGGGCATCATCATGAGTCAAATTGTAAAACTGGTAAATACTAATATAGCTATTTTCAGATACAGTTGTATAAGTCTTCGGTATTGTTAAGTCCCGTGGGTGCCTTACTGTCGAACTCAAGGATATACCTTGTTTCGAGTTGTCTTAGGGTTTTTTCTCTGTTGCCCCCTCTGCGTAATGCAGGGACGTTATCAACCACAAAGTATTTAAGGCAACCAAGTCATTGTTGTGGCACCTTTTAAAATGTCGCGCTACGGGATAGCTAGAATCATTATTAACGATGGCTCTCAAGTGCTGGAGGATTCTGACATGGGCTTGGAGTTTGGTACTACCGATGTAATTTAAACCACATGTGCACTTGAGAACATACACCACAAATTCTGATCTACAGGTGTAGTGGCCCTTGATTTGTCTTGCACTGGGACTGAAGGGAACACAATATTCAGTGGTGTTTTGACCGAACTTGCAGGCCCTACAGCTTGTGCACTTAAAAAAACAATTTTTCGGTTTGAGCCATGCATTGTTTGAGGGTTTATCCTTGTTTGATTTCATGAGATCTCCCTTCATGGTCCTGGCCCTTCTGAATGTGATTATAGATTTAGGGGGTAGCATAGGGGCCAGAACACCATCAGTGAGCAGAATGGGCCAGTTTTTGTTAATAATGGCCCTGATTCTGTGGTGTTGTTTGTTGTAAGTCATGATCAGACGTGGGGCATCCGGAAATGGATCATCTGACCCTGGATCTGATGTATTCAAAATGGGTATGCTCGATTTGTCAATTAATAATGCATCTCTAGGCAGACTCTGCACTTTTTTATAAGCATCCCTCAAGATCCTCTCAGTGTACCCTCTTTCCCTCATCCTCATTATAGCTTCTTCTGAGCATCTTATTCTCTCCTCAGATGAACTGCAAATGCACTTAATGCGGAGAAGTTCCCCATAGGGGATACTTTTTATGAGATGCTGGGGATGGGCACTGCTGGTGTGCAAGATGGAGTTGCCAGCAGTGGGTTTTCTATAGAGTGTTGTCTCAATTTTGTTGTCAATGATCATGACCTTAGTGTCAAGGAACTCAACTAAGCTAGTGTCAACGTGCGAGGTGAATTTGAGATTAAAAGTGTTGTTATTTAAAACCTCAATAAAATTCATCACACTGTTAAAATCCCCGTTCCAGACCATAAAAACATCATCAATAAATCTATACCAAGTAACAATTTGAGAATCAAAGATATCCGCATATGTACCCATGAGAACCTGCTCCTCCCACCAGCCTACATGGAGACAGGCATAACTGGGGGAGAAGCAAGCTCCCATGGCGACTCCCCTCTTTTGGGAATATAGATCATTGCCAAACATGAAATAGTTATTGTGTAAGGCCCAGTCAATTAATTCCAAAAGCATAGCGTTGTGTTGGTGAAATTTGATTGGCCTGTGCTCCAGATAGTGTTTGGTGGCAGCCATACCGGTAACATGATCAATGCTTGTGTATAGTGACTCTATATCTAGAGTCACTAGCAGAAATCCCTCTTGCCATTTGACATTGTTCAATTTTCTAATGAAATCACCTGTGTCTTTGATATAGGTAGATAAATTCTGGACTAGAGGCTGTAAAAAATAATCCACATACCTACTGGTGTTTTCACTGATGCTGTCAATGGCCGAAATAATGGGTCTGCCTGGAACCGGCCTCACTCCTTTATGAATTTTCGGTATGAGACGAAGTGTAGGGATTATGGGGAATTCATTATGTAAAAAATTGAATTCATTGTTTGAGATCAATCCCTGTCTCTTATAGGAATGCAACATCTTTCTTAATGATTCTTTGGCGGTGTTGTAGCTCTTGATGTTTGTTTTTTCGTAGCAGCTGCCATCAGAGAGTTGCCTTCTAGCTTCAGTCTCATATTCATTCTTCGGCCATAAGACTACGTTGCCTCCTTTGTCGGACGTGCAGATTATTAAGTTCGAGTTGTTGTTAAGTTTGGTTATTAAATTTTTGTATTGTAGCTCTTGTTGGTTGATTTTAGCTTTTTTGTGGCTAATCGTCCTGTAGAGGTTTTTCAAATCGTTGGTGACCATCTCCTGGAAGATGTCTACGGCGTCTTTTGGCATCATAGGGGTGAAGCTCGATTTCCCTTTGAATGGGCTGAGTCCGGCACAAGAATCGACATTGATGAGGGTTGAGAGCCTGTCCTGTGTGGATCGTGTGTCATTAGGTTCATTTGAGGAATTGATCTCGACGTTGTTGAGTTCAGCCATAGTGAGGAGCTGGTGTGTATCCGCTGCTTCTAGATTGTAATTGGTAGCGGTGGCCGTAATGTCTGAGGAAGTTTGACGTTTGTTTCCATCTTTGATGGTGAAAAATTTCTTTAATTTCAGTTTTCTGGAGAAACTGAACATGTCCACTCTGGTTTTGCAATAATTAAAATTATTACTTGCGCAATAGGAGAGGCCCAGTGACAAAATATTTTCTTCAGCAGTAGTAAGTGGAATTTTAGAAAGGTTGACTATGGTGTTGCTGTCACTTACTTTACTTAGCGTCGTCGCCATTGCCCTCTTCTGCCTCTTTGCGTTGCGGGCTTTTCTCCTGGCGCTGCGCTTCTTATTGCGCTTGACCCTGTGGATATTTGTGGATTCCGCGGCCTCAGGGTCTGACGGCGGTCCTCGGCCAAAAAATTCAGTTCCTCTCCTGGTTGAAGGACGGTTAGCATCGTATTGGAACTCGTACGATTCATTTCTTCCCCCTCACTTCCGCAGAAGCAGAATCGGGTGTATCCGATCCAACCGTCATGAGATGCCCACTTGTGGTTGGTATGTTTTGTGTGGTTGCCGTCAATATATCGGAACGTTTTTTTCTGGCATTATCGTAACGACGGGCAAATGTGAAAATCTGTCCCAGTTCGTAGTCCTCTTTGTCCCTGGTGAATTTACGTACTTTTCTTAGTTTGATTTTCTCCTCCTGTTTTTTGATTCTGTCATCAATTTCCTTTCTTGCCTTCAAGATTTCTTCGATTTCTGGTCGTTGATTAAGTTGTTCATTGGTTTCTTCAATTTGTTTAAGGAGTGCATTACGATCAATTCGAGCATATTTAATTAAGATCCTGACCGCATTCATGGAAGCGTTGAGGTTGTTGTCTGCCCACTCTACAAGCATTTCAGGATGAATATTGTCGAAATTGGGCGCTAACATAATTCTTAAACCTCGTGGGACTCGGCCTGCTTCTTCGTATTTGGTAAGTGAGATTTCCTCCCACCACTTCATCATCTCGCTTCTCTAATGTTTTTCGAGTGTTTTTAAAAGAGTTTTCAGGTCAGGATTGGGGCTCATAGTTGTATTCTTACCCCCCTCAGCTCGTTGTGTAGTCGTCGCACCCAAATTTTTGAACAGCTCTTCGGCTTCTGTCTCGCGCTCTCGTTGGGTGTTACTCGACATGTCTGCGCCGTGCTGACAGTAATTTCTTCTGTAGTCCAGAATGCGCTTGGACTGTGAAAGAATAATAAGGAAGCACTACCTCGGCACCCGTGATCTTCCGTAGTTTTAGTTCGTCTTGAGAGAGTTGTCGGGAAATGCCGTACAGGGCAACATCCGGCAATGCGCTGTCAAGGTTCTTCTGGGATTCGTAGTTTCCACGGGGGGCCGCCACGGATTTCCGTTCAAGAAAAGAAGTCCTAAAGTGGCTGAAAGCGGCGGCCAGCTAAAGTCGAGGGGGTCCGTGATTGGTAGCAGTCCCACTACCAACAAAATGATACGAGTACCAGGCGCATTCATCCACTTCCAGGCAGGCGAGAAGAAAGCATACGGACACCTAGTCGTGCTTCAAGGAGATTTATTCAGAGTCAGCATCGGCATGACATGCCATTACGCGTTTCGGCCAGCAGGTGGCCTTGATCACATAGAATAACAACCATACTGAACATCCTTATATATACAGCACTAAGTGATCACATGGTGAGTGGTGTGGAACGACATAAAAGAAATCTGGATTAATCGTATTCAATTAAAAACAGAAGTTCTCACTTGTCATGATAAATTGTTACGCACGTGTACAAATACATGAATATGAGTTCTTATAAAGTGCAGATGCTTGTTGTGCAAAATTTAGCAAATTGGATTAAAGTGCAAATCAAGGGATTTGTGGAATCGTGACACATTGATATATATATATATATATATATATATATATATATCAATGTGTCACGATTCCACAAATCCCTATCATCAGCATAGTGAGTAATCACCCCCGCACTCCCTTTCAGGTACGAATGCACGTGAGTGAATGGAGAAAGGGGCCGCGGCACAACAACTCCCAGAATGCCAAGGGACGGGACTTCTCCCTGTTGATTGGCAGCCACAGATTCAAACGACCTCATAAGCACCTCCTATACAGGAAGAAGGTGCTTGACAATCGTTTTGCTTTCCTGAGACGTGGCGGACGCTTTCCTTCCCGCGGAGGAATCCAGAATCACCGCCGCTGCAATTTCCTCGAGATGCCTCTCGGAACTCCGACACGACGTTCCTGAGACTTCGCTCCTGACTCGCCGATCATCCGAGGACTGCAGAGAATCCTTGACCGCGCACACGCAAGTACTTGCTCTCTGAGGGTGTGCAAAATTTGTACTCCTAGACAACTGTTTTCTTCGTGATATTCCAGCGATAGTTGTTATTTTCCGCTCTGAGGTCACGGAGAGCCCGTATTTCCTCAGAAAGAGACTCGTTTAGCGGAGGCTTCCAGAAGCAACCATCCTCCTCTGCTTCGTGATCCTTCTCTCTTGTCCCTCGTACTCCTGCATCCCATCCCCTGCCCAGGTGGTACAGACTTTCGTGCCCAGAGCTGGGGCGGTTCCCCCTTCGTCCTCATCGACCCTGCTGTGCAACTAACAGCTTTCTTCGAGGACACCGACTTTAAGAGACATTTGCCAGGGATTAGGAGTTCCCAGTGGAGAGTGGACTGCTTTCCTTTCCTTTGTTGTATTCCGGAGAGAGAATTTCAAGCTGTTACTGTCTGGATTTTGGTGCTCCCGTTATCCGGACCCGAGCACAGAGCAGCCTCAAGCCAGACGTTCCCCAGGCAGTGACCTTTTTTATTTTATCCCCTTCCCTTCTTCCCCGGGGTGCTGGGTTCCATAGCTGCGTTAATAGCACTGTGGGGCTTATCATTTCGGAGAGCTGGGAGGATTCTCAGCACATCATCGTTCCTGCTGGCTGCGGTTAAAACGGTTAGTGGTGTCTAATTCTGTCCGTCATCACTAACCTTCGTGACACAATGTATGTGCAACAACTCGCCTTCACTTTCTTTCTTTGATGAAACAAACGAGCGAGGACCCAGTAATTCTTGTGCTGTTATATTTATTAGCCAATTCCCCCATTACGCGTTTCGGGCAATCCTGCCCTTGATCACACGACCTATATATATGTATATATACCAAACCACACTCCTTTGTAGTAGACAGAAGTAGAGCTTACACGGGTACAGCAAACAGTTGCTCGTTTAATGAAATCTTCGGCATGATGCGTTTCGCCTACACGACTCTTCAGATCCTGGAAAACAATGAGTACTGTCCATGCTGTCTATGATTGGTCAGGGCACTGCTTAGTTTTGCGAGGAGGATGACTTGAACCCGGAGCTCCGAGTCCATATGGAGCAGGCACAGAACGTAAGTACTGCCCACATGGGCAGTGTCTGCTCCTTTCCCCATGCCTACCTTGATATTTCTGTGGGCAACGAGCAGCTCTCAGGGACCCACATCCCACTGCCAACAGCCCGTTTATAGCCTGCAGCCACTGCTTAAGTAAGTAGTGGCACCCTGTATGATCACAGTCCGAAACTTTGGCTGGCAGGACACTCTCCCGGGAAAGCGGCTGTCTTGGCGTTTCCAATGTGTTTAGAGTTCCAACAAGTTGCCACAGTGCCCGCCAGAACACTTGGGGATAGTTACTCTCTGGTGCTTGTGGCCGCACCAAAACACCAAAACACACTCCTTTGTAGTAGACAGAAGTAGAGCACACATGGGTCCAGCAAACAGTCGCTCGTTTAATGAAATCTTCGGCATGACGCGTTTAGTCTACACGACTCATCAGATGCTGCAAAACAGTGAGTACTGTCCACATCCACTTTAAAAACATACTGCCCCTCTATGATTGGTCAGCGCGCTGCTTTGATTGCGAGGGGGATGACCCGGAGCTCCGAGTCCATATGGAGCAGGCGCAGAACGTAAGTACTGCCCACGTGGGCGGTGTCTGCTCCTTTCCCCATGCCTACCTTGATCTTTCCGTGGGCAGCTCTCCGGGACCCACATCCCACCGCCAACAGCCCGTTTATAGCCTACAGCCAGCGCTTAAGTAAGTAGTGGAACCCTGTATGATCATAGTCCAACACTTTGTCTGGCAGGACACTCTCATGGGAAAGCGGCGGTCTTGGCGTTTCCAATATATGCCATGATAATTTCCAGCAGTCATTCACTCATCCTTGGACAAATGGGCAAATTTGCATATTTTTCTTTATTCCCCACATTAAGTCATTACACGTTGCTGTCACTACAGGTGACTTTGATCACATGGAAAACGCTCTGCGAATCAGAGATTTAAACCCTTGGTGTCACATGACATTTAATTTCACAGGCATGAAAGACAGACTTGGAATACATGGATTCATTAATACATAAAATGCCTTACCTTGACAACGTTAATAAAGTGATATCTGAGGTACATAACCATTATCATTTAACTGCATAGTGCATATTTGATAACTCATTATATATGTAGAGTATCATTAAAAAATATATCTGCTTAATGCATGTACTCTATCCACTACTCCATATGCTATTCATATTGTTAGAAAAAGCTAATGATAATATTTTGTTTATCCATGTTAATCATTTCCTAGAGCCTATGCCACATTTCATATTTCTGCTTGAATGCATATATTTAGACAGGAATCGGTTCATACATTGATTTCAATGGTCTTTGATTGTATAGTGCTGTGCATTAATATGTAAACAATTATTAAAGTGCAACGTGCTACCCAAAGTGCTGAGTGCCTAATTTCATAAAGTGCTAAATGTGTATAATATATTTACAGAAGATTAAAAAACAATGAGGTTCAGCATTAGATTGGCCTGAGAGGAACCATCTCTCCTTCAAGTTCACTAAGAATATATACAGTAGCCTGTATCTTTAGTTCTATATTGGAAATGGGGATCGTAATGTAGTGCAAATGGCCATAATATAGAATACAATTTTCCAAGGTATGCATATACTATGATTGTTAATATTGCACCCTTGCTCACATCCCTGACCTCATACCCTCTGTTATTGTATTGATGCTCATATTATAAAGTGCCCCACTGCACAGTGTATGATAGCGACTGACTGTAGATACACCTAATGCACACATATATAAATGTATACACCTACAATTGATACAAATGTATATAAATATATATATATATATATATGTGATTTTATAGAAAATTGTGCAAATCTTTGCTGTTGTTCAAACCAGATCGGAACTTCGAGTCTAATTTTAAGATCATTTTTTACTCCAATCTCCGAAGTAATTTTTCTCTATCTTCACCCCCTTCTGAGCGGTGGTATGGCTCCAATGACAAAATAGGTGAGACTTTTAAGATCATTATTGTGTTCTGCTTTGAAATGTCTGACTACAGGGTATGAAGGGTCTGAGTTGACGATAACCCTTAAATGCTGGAGTATTCTCATATACACCTAAAGCTTTGTGCTGCCCACATAGCGTAACCCACAGGTGCACTGAAGCACATACCCTGCAAAATCTGTACGGCAGTTATAATTTTCCCTTATTGGTACTTGTTCTGAACTGAAAGGTGTAGTGTAATTGGTGGTGTTGACCCAAACTTGCATGCCCTACAAGAGCTGCACCTGTAAAAACCTTTTCTGGGAGCTAGCCAAGTAGTGGCTGTACTTATCTCTGGACTATTCCTAACCAGTATGCTCCTCATTGAAGAAGCTCGCTGGAATGTTAGAGTAGTTTTTTGGGGAATTTTCTGGGCCATAATAGTATCTGTTAGGACTATAGGCCAGTTCTTATTGATGATTGCCCTACGTTTATTGTCCTGTCGGCTATATGTTGTTATTAGCCTAATATTAGGGCCTTCAATCTCACTTTTCCTTGGTTTTCTGTTGTATTGCCTTAGGTGTGCTATTATTCTTAGCCAGCATACTCTCTCTTTAAATAGTATTATCTTTAGCACTTGCCTTATTAAGTGTCCAGTTGTTATACGCTCTCCTAAGAAATCTTGCCCTTGTTTCCGGTTGGCCTTTCTCTAAATCTTTCTCAGAGCTGTACATCCTCCTAAGTCGTAAAAATCCACCATAGGGAATGCTGTTGATGAGATGCCTTGGTTGGAAACTATTGGCATGTAACGCTGAATTACCTGCAGTGCCTTTACGGTGTAATGTTGTCTCTAACTTGTTTTCTGTTGTGTATACTCTAACATCGAGGAAATCAATTGAGAGTTCATCAATGTGTGCAGTAAATTCTAAATTGTATTGGTTGTTATTAATAGCTTCAATAACTTTCTGCACTCTCTTTTGTATCATGCCATACTATAAAAATATCATCGATGAACCTCATGAAGACAAGCATAGCTGGGGGAGAAGCAGGCTCCCATTCCCACTCCTCTCACCTGTCGAAATATTTCCTTCCGAAACAGAAAAAAGTTATTGTAGAGGCACCACCTGATTAAATGCAATAGCAGTTTGTTCTGATTCAACATGTCAATAGGTTGTTTGTTTAAAAAATATTGTACTGCATTCAAACCCACTTGGTGATCTATACTAGTGATAGGGATGATACATCTAACGTGATGAGGATATATTAATCTGTCCAATGTATTTCCTTCAGTTTTGTTAAAAAGTCCCCAGTGTCTTTTATAAAGAACGGCAGTTGTTGAACATATTCCTGCAAGAAGAAATCTACAGAATGAGATATACATACATATATTTGGTATTCGCTCCTGTCACACACCCTCAACATCAACACTCCAAGAATCCAATCAAACGAACAGTAAAACAGCACAGTCTGGTGCTTCTTTTTTGGCCAAATGCATTGTGCTAAACGACAAAGGCCTACGCTTTTCGGCCGCAGCCTTCAACTGGGCCATAGAGTGGTTGCATCGACAGTGTTTTTTTAAAGGGCCACAGCCCTGATTACATCCACCTCCATTAAAGAACAGCTAGACAGCAGCTATCATTTCCAATTTGGAAGTTTGTGAATTTCTTTTCATTTGTCCACAAATTGCAGTGTGGAAGATACAAAGCATTTTAGGGGTTCTCTCGTGTTTTTGCAGACATCACAGTGAATAATATGAAATTACTATAAAGTACAATATTCACTTGAAGGACAAATACTCTTTGATGTATTTATCTTCGTGTTGATTCACAGACTTTCACATACATTAATAAAATTGTGAAGGGCAATACAGTGTTTACTGATATCGCAATGTACAATATTTTCTTAAAAAAGGACGTCTCATTTGATGTATATTTGTCTTCATGTTGATTCACAAATCTTTCACAAGAATCATAAAAATATTCTGTAGAGTACATCAAATTAAATGTATATACTGCTTCGCTCAGGAAGCATTCGTATTTTCACTCCAACTTCTTGTGAAATCTCTCAAATTTCATGTCAATTGATCTTTTGACTTGATTTTATAATTCTCTACAATACACACACACATACACACATATATATTTATTAATATATATGTATATATATTTACCGGATTATAAGGAAGGCTAAAACTCAAAGATATAAGTATTAACAATAGGAACGTCTTAAATGGAGAAGTCTGTAGTGATATCATAGATGAGTATGAAGCTCGAGGCAATATTTTTGCAACGTGTACTGAAAAAATTAAAGATTCCCATCCCAATTGGCCAGAAACAGACAGCGATAATGCATGGCATGAAACGGATTCATCCTTTTACTGCTAGCAGAACTTTCCTGGAGTCAACTGGGATTGCCTTTGCAGCTGTCAAATAAACACGGCATTTGGAAGCATCTAAAAACACAGGGGTCCGAATCTGTTTTCTTCACAGTGCACTGCATTCGCGAGTGATGTTAAAGTTTGCTTGAGAAACTTTTTCCACAACGCCTTGTGTTATTTCACATGAGAGATTCTTTGATATTTGACACACTGAGGGCACTTTTGCCTTCGCTGTTAAGGGAAAGTCAATAAAACGTATATATCATTTATGCTATTGTAGTGCCTTCAACACCTTGTGCAGCATTACATAAATTGTCCAATGTAGCTCTAACCTTTTGTGAAGCCCAGTGAAACTTGCCTAATTTACTTTTTTGAAGTTAGGGCAAAGGCCAAAATGTTAAGTGAAATTATGGATTGCAGGAGATGGCATTCTGGCAACTCACGTTTTAGAGGCATGGTGGCATTTCACAACAAAATATATTGTGCAATAATGCGTCACTTGAACGACAGTTGAGGGCTTATTTACGAGTGGCCTGTGCTGCTGTTGCATCAAAAATCTTGACTCGACAGTGGGTCAGGCAGTACTCCATACTTACAATTAGAAGCAGGTGGTCAAATGCGTCAGTTTTTGTAGGCATACGTCAGAATATTCTGCTCTAGAACTGGCTGCGGCACGCAGAAATTAAAAATGAAAGGTAGGCATTCCCCATAAAACCCATTGCAAAACCCACACAGTGATATTTATGGTTTTCACAATGTGTGACGCATCGCCAGCAAGATGCGCGCAGAGGCTGCAATGCATCAGAATACCTGTGCTTCAGCAACCCAGGTCCAGGAAATGTCTCATTGACTGTGGTAAATAAAGACAAGTCCCACAAAACAGTCTGGCAAGCTCAATTATGCCACGGAGGTGCTTATTTTGCAGCTGGGATTTGCAAGGGGACCACCACCACGTAGGCAGTGCAGGAGAAGAGAGCGCGTCTTCTGCCAGCAGACTGCCCTTGTTGACCTCAGGGAGGATGTGGTCATCACATACTACTGAGTCAGCAGGGAGTCCATAAAAGATCTGCTGAACAAGATAGCGCTGAGGCTCCAGCCACCAACTGACAGGCCCACTAACATTTCTCCGCAAGCCAAGTTGACTGTTCTCCACATGCTGGCATTTGGTTCATTCCAGACCACAACAGCCAGAATGGTAGAAATATCTTTGACATCTTTTTCTGACTTCCTACTCTCTGTCCTGGATGCCATCATCTAACTAACACCCTAGTACCTCCTCTTCCCCACCATTCAACAACTGCAGCTGAGGACCAAGCAAGGTTTGTATGCCATTGAGGAATTCCCACATGTGCTAGTTGCCATGCATTGCACACTTCTGAAACTGGTTCACCCTGCAGCAAGATTACACCTGTATAGGAACCAGAAGCACACCAACTCTATCAATATCCAGGCAATCGTGGGCCATTGGGGGATGAGTACCATTGTGTTGGCAAAATACCTAAGGAGTGCGCATGAAGCCAACATCTTCAGGCACTCCATCATCAACAAGAGTTTCCAGAATGAATGATATGGGAATGGCCTATTTGTAGGTAAGCAAAACTCAAGTACATAAAAGACCTACTAACAGTTAGAAATAAATGGCATAATAGCCAGCTCTGTGTCTGTTGATACAGATAGGGCCATATGCATGAGAGGTTTGCCTCATACATGCACCATGCATCATGGAGCATGTGTAAGGCACCCCCCCCCCAAGTCACACAGGTTAAGACACCAAAGCTACTTTCTGTGCCTTTGAATGGCTTAAAGGTACAGAACAATGCAACGCTGGCCAAAATACAGTGTGTCATCACTGAGTGCAAGGGAGGGGTTCCACGGGCATTGTGAGGGTACCTACATGCAACTCCCATGATTCATTAGGGATGTCATGTATCCCATCACAGGAGAATGTTTAAAAGTGACAAATCAATTGGTGTACCCAGGTGATGTGTAACAATGAAAAAGAACTGAAGTCATTCAAGGTGCTCCTGCTTCCTATGAGTGCTGCATTCTGTAGCACACATATTTAGATGATCAGGTCCCCGAGGGTACACAGTGTGGAGTAAGGTGCACGCCATGCACAAAGTCAAACCACATGCAAAGCAGGCCTCAGGACTGTGGCACAAGTGTAATTGTGTTTGTGCTAGGCAGCACATTGTGTGCTAGTGTAAGGCGAAAGGTCTAGAATGTCATATATGGCCTAAACACTGTGCCCTACTGGACTTTTTCAGTGGCACTGTGCAGTGCAGGCAGGTGGCTTCCTGCACTACACAGTGCCACTCTCCCAAATATCCTGGCTCTTGTGTCATGTGCACATAGTGGAAACAATGCACTGCAATGTGTCTGCAATAAAGTGCCACATTGACGTGTACTCACTAATCTGTCAATGGCAGTAGCGACAGAACATCATTGAGTAGCAATGTGTCATTTCACTCCGGTTGGATGGGACCACATCAGTTGCACTGGGTGAGGAATCTTTAAGTAAATCATGTGACATGACAGATAAGCCTATTATGAGTGCCAAGGCAACACCAGCGAAAAGTCTCAGGTGAGTGTCTCCTTAATGACATACCAACTCTTGGTACAGTCACAGTTTAACAAAGCCAGGGGTGTGAGTACAAGTATTGTGGAAATCAGCAAGTGTGTCACACATGGCATTATACTAGTATGTTTAACAAAGTTTCAGGATAAACACAAGAAGAACTATGTGGAAAGCCTTTGTGTGTCATGCCATGTCAGTGTAGGCCCCAGAAAAGTGTAAATATCAATCATGGATAACATTGTTACACCAACACTAATAAACACACATATGTCTCAGCAATACTGACAGTTTATGTACATACCTGCATGTAGGCAGACAGCTGCATTGATAGATGTAACCAGAGGAAGGCTTCACCTGTTTTGTGTAGTAAGTAGCCCAAATGAAAAGCCTAGGAATTCAGCAATGTTAAACTTACAAAAGCAAGCACAATGTTGCCAAACATGTCATACATTAGTCAACAACATAGATTAATATCCAACTTGGACAAGGCACCACAGTATACTCATGGTAACAATCTAAACATTCATTTGCCACAGTAATAATGAAACAATGTAAGTACACAATCCCCTACAAGTTAGAGTCAGACACATGCATCTGAATATTCATTGTATTGTGTCTCCATTTGTAGTACACAGCTCCTTCTAACATAATCAGTGTGCCCCATGTGAAGTTGTCCCACTTTGCAATTCATTTGTGTTATTCAAAGTGCACCATGAGCTCTTCTCTGCCAAAAACAAAAGTTGAACCCCGACAATGAATAGCATAACAATTCATGTGACATGTGTGAGCTGCATCACATGTATGCCCCAATGTCACATGCACAATTAAGTGTACTGTGAAACGCCTGTGCCAATGTCATGTAGTCACTAACTACATTTGTGGTTTACCATGGACATATGTATGTGTGAGTGTAATACATGTTGACAATGTCACTACCTACCTAGGGAGGAGCAACGAGCCAAATAGCTGATCACCAATTTGTCACTTCCCACAGGTAGTGAGTGCACATAACATACAGTAGTCAGGAAAATCTCCAAATAGCAATCACAGAAAGCTACTGTATCAACACTGAAGTCATGATGTTGATGTGTACAATGTATCAGTCCATGCTCAGCATTTGCCATTACACACAGAGAAAAGGACAAAATATGTGTAGGCTTATGGCCAACTATAAAAGTAAGACATATTGTGAAATACCTTAATAAATGTGTATGAGCATTTCAGTACATAAAACACACATGGAGAGGAATGTAACTGTAATAGAGAGCAAAGCATTGACAGTTGTTATTCCTACTTCACTTTCAGCTGACCAAGGATATGATATCCAGCCCTGGGTCATGACCCATGGTTCATGGGTCATGGTTCAGATGCTTGGACATGTATGGGGGGAGGTTGTTCTATGTATACCCTAGGGTCTGAAAGATAATACTTGTATATGCCATTCTTCACAATATCTGTGTCTGAACAAATGTTCCATGGGACAGGGACCATCAAGAGCAGGAGCCAATGTAGGATGAGGATGGTGGAGGCATCTGGAATACAGCAGCTGGGAATAGGCAACACAACCACGTTGAGCAACATTTCTTCTCCTGAAGCCCATTTGCTGTGATGGAGCATGCCGAAACATATTCTGAAGGTTCCACATGCAAATACATGCTTAACTTCATTATTTGTGTTTGGTGTATGTCACAGTCCCAGTAAACATCAACTTACCTCCATCTTGACAACGAGAAGTAGGCCTCAAAATGTAACAATCATGTCATCATGGGGTCATGCCTCACATCCATCAATTGCATATAGATAGAAAAGCTATGTAAAGCAGTGTACTGCATTGAAGGGACAGGCCAGGCATGCCACATTTCAAATTCAAAATTGATCCTCATTCTCCCCTTGCACTTGGGTAGTGCAGAGCTGCACAACTAGCATTCCCGCTGTGTTTTGTAGCAGCAAAGTGTACATTAGGTGGCACGTAGTGAAGTTTGGAACCCAAAATACCAACTTCCATATTTGAGAATAACTTCACAATGTACTGTGTCTCACCAATGTGTGAGCATGCAGAATGATAGCATCTTACTTGAACTAATGTTGGTGCAGATACCATTAGAGATAATGAGTGACAATTGTCATGGACAAAGGCCTAGTGTCATGCAAACATATAAATCTGTCACTTGTAAAGAACGCATACATGAATGTGTGACTTTTCACAAAATACAGCACCTGTGGACTATTTGCTGGTTACATTGTCACATATACCACATCATGCTGGAGTAGATAAATGACAAATTTGCCATTGCTTTTCACAGCAATGCAATGAGGAAAAAAGGCATGTAAAATTACAAAATGAGCAGATTACATTGTACAGTCAGTATTTAGCCAGAGCTGTATGACATTTTATAGGTTATATGCAAAAATCTGAACACTTGAAGAATACTAAGATGTCAAGAGTGAGATTACACTTGGGTCAAAAAGCAGACAAAGCTGTATGTGCATATTCACAAACTCTTTGCACATGCTTAGATTGAGTGATTTTGACATGAACTTTCCTTTGCATGGCAAGACTTGTGCACCTCTGAACTGAGTCTACATTTTCATATTAGAGCAGCTCACAAATCTTATATCCACCTAAAGGTGAAATGTACATTTAATGCGTCCCATTACATATGTCTGTGTCAGGGAATGCAGTATCCTTGGACCAGGAGGCACACACAAAGGCTGGCCCGCAGAGTAGATGTACTTTTACTAATGTTGACAGGAGTAAGACAAAGATCATGTGTGTATGGCAGCAGCATGTTAATTGAACATCACAAGCAACATGGACTATTTAATGATGTTTCACTGCAATGATGACTAATAGCTCACTCACCTACTCCAAAGGTCTGTTGCTGTGTGACACATTCACCCCAGACTCACATCATGATTTCAGAATAATGTGCGCATAAGAACACCATGTGGCAAATACGTGTGCCTGTGCAACTTATACACAACAGAAATTTCGCAATATGTAACAGTGCACACATGCGGAGATTGTGTGTGGTGCTACAATGTGTTCAGCTGTAGACCCCCTGCCACAGTCCAAAGTGAGTGTAGTTCAAAAGAGTGTGCGATGACTGAAAGGTGGGATAGCAATTCTTCTCAACGAAGATTACAAGTGGGCCCAAGAAATTATCCCAATTGATTCAAAGAACCTCCAATGTATTAAGATCAAAGTGGGATTGATCCACTAGAAACCCCGAAAGATCTCCTCATCTTCAATATCTATACCCCCCCCGGAGCAAAAATGGATGCACTTGCAATATAAATACTCGAGGATATCGAAAAGGTAGTAGATGGACAAGGCAATCCGTCACTCTTCATAACAGGCGATTTCAACGGAGAAATATCAATCGATTTACTTGAAAAGTGGGCAAATTGTGATTAAAAAAGAAGCCCTGGCAATTTCCACTCCTCTATTTCCAAATAAAACAAAGCTGATAAAAGAGGGAAAATTCTATTATCCTCACGCTCGATGTTAAACAGAGTAATATTAAACGGCAATGTAGAAGGAGATATTCCAGCATCATCCACAAAACAATGGAATTGCAGCTCCTCAATCCTGGAATACATGATCTGTAGCTCGGATTTGTTCGGTACTGTTTCACATCTCAAGATTAATTTTGCACGGGGAAGTGATCACGCCATCCTGCAAGTAGCTACAGAGTGGAAAACACAATTTGCATCACCAGCTCATACAAAGTACTCTCGCAGTACAATAATGGTGGACCAGGCCCAAGGACGGATACAGTGGAATTCATGGACACTCAATAAAATCATTAACGAAATCGAAACGGTACAACCTTTACAGATAATCCACTCTACAAATGCAACAAAAAATTTCAAAGTAGCCGTCAAAAATCTGGTACAAAAACTTCAGGGAAATCTAAAAAACCGTGCCCAGAATGAACCAAAACAAAAGACAGAATCCAGACACTAACACAAAGCAATTAAATAAACTGATAAGGTCGCAGTTTCTTGAATACTCTGCATCAAAACAACTAGAAATCAACAAATTGAAAAACCAGCACAGGAGAGAAAAAGCAAAACACGTGGAAAAAAACCAGGATAAAAACTGGGTTGACATCCAGATAGCAGCAAAACAGAATAACCAACATGCTTATTGGAATTGCCAAAGAAATAGGCACAACAAAATCATTACAAGCTATCCCAGTACCCCCGGCAGAATGGGAAACATATCTATCCAAATTCCGATGAAGGTCCTCCAAAGTAATCCCAAAGCATGGAGCAAGTTCTTATCTTCCCTCTTTCAGCACATTTTTGTAACAGGGGAAATTCCCAAATCTTGGAAGGGGAGCATTGTAATCCCACTACATAAGAAGGGCTCAAGGCTGCTTCCTGGTAATTACAGGCAGATAGCTCCCCTGGATGCAATAGGAAAGATATTTGCAGCAGTAGTACTAGACCATCTTAAAGACTGGACTTTTTCATCAGGTTTAATTCCTTTATACCAAGCCGGGTTCAGACCAAAGAACTCAGTCACTGATAACATCGCAGTGTTGCAAACCATACTAGACAAATACGTGTCCTCAAAACCTCAGGTTGTGTACGCTGCTTTTGTCGACTTTACTACCGCATTCGACAGGGTAGACAGAGGAATGCTTTGGAGAAAACTCAGTAAAATGGGCATCCTGGATCAAGTCCAAATGGGGAGAGAGAAGGGTCTCACAAGCCCGATACCGACCCCAAATGGCCTTAGACAAGGATGCGTTCTCGCTCCCTTATTGTTTTTCCTATATCTCAGCGATCTTCCTGAATGTTTTAAACAGATCTGCAATTTTCCATCCAAAATTGCTCTTCACAAAATTCACACCATGATGTATGCAGACGCCGTAATCATTTAGACCTAACACCATTAGGCCTGCAAAGGAGTCTGCATACACTCCATAAATACACGGAAGAAAACTTCTTAATACCGAATATCACAAAAACAAAAATAGTTTCATTTTCGGGAAGGAAACAGAGTGTCAAATTCAACTGGGAAATCCGTTGGAAGTGGCAAACGAGTATACCTACTTAGGGAGAATCTTTTCAAAATCCCCACAAAACGTGCTTCATATACAGAATCTAAACCGGAAAGTCAACATCCACGTGGGGGCACTCTCATGTTTATATGCCTCGACCGGTCAAAGGCATTTTTCTTCGCTTCTTCAGGTTTACAGTGCCAACATTCCGCCAGTACTGTCATATGCTCTCGAATACATCCCATCAAGTCAATGGAAACATCTAGATCTTAAAGAAGGGAAGATCCTACGGAAACTCACAAAGATGTCTCAAGCAGTCCCGGTACAAGCTCTCTGCCTCGAACATTCACTTGTCAGTTCTTATGCCAGAGGAATTAGTAACGTTATCAGATGGGCATATAACCTCCTCCATGCGGAACAATGAACGCTACGATCCTTAAATAAAACAAAGACATTCGAACAAGGATCACCGAAATACGTATTCTGTAAGAATGTCTCAGTTGCTTTTAAATTATCTAATATTAATATCAATTTGTTACAATCTTGGACTCCTGCTCAGCTGATGCTCCTTTTAAAACATTTCACTCCAAGACTAAGTTTTGCTCTCGATCTTCAGCATTGCGCCGAACTGTCACTATATAAAAAATACCCTGAAACTATTGTTTATGGGAAAACACAACAGTATATTTATTTTAATCTAAAGCACAGCATCAGGAGATCGATTGCATCACTCCGATTCGAGACACTTCCTCTAAAATCTTTTACCTACAAGTGGCTATCAAAAGAAAAATCTATCAGTTTCTGTAATGTATGTAATGGAGGGGAGCAAGACTTGGAACATATGTTGTTTACTTGCCCAAATGCAACCGTTGTCAAAGCAAGAAAAAGGTTTCTACAACCAATTCGTAGAAAATGTAGAATTAATTCAATTCAGGAATTGATTTCGCTTTGTAAGGTTCTGCCAAACGAATTTGTATGTTACAATCTATTAAAATGTTGAAAATCGTTTTACCTTTGTATTAGAACATGCATTTTTTTTATCTTATTGTCTAAACTTTTTTATCATGTATTAAATATTTGTTGTTCTCAGTCGAGAACTAAATCAAATAAACTTAAAACTTGAAACTTGAAACTCGAGTGTGTATCCTGAACTTCATGACTGATATGCACTCACCTGATCCTAACCAGGGAGATGATACTGGAGTCCATGCTGGACCTCGTATCCCTCTCAGCTTTGCAAATTAACAAGTAACAAAAACTCCTTACATCCTGAACTTCTTCTGGGAAGAAGGGATTTTGGGATAAAACTTGGGGGACTTGCGTAACTTTATCTGCCCTGCTGCTGTGCAACACTGCGTCTCATGCGACCTTCTTTGTTTGCACGGCAGCTGTGCACAGGACCAGAACCTCAGGTTTTGCTAAGACCCAATACACTTGAAATGACAGGAGAAGGCAATTACCATCAGTACAATAATAGGCCTGTACATACATTGATAATGCTTTAAATTCAGTGACACACACTTACAGGCTTCTTCTGAAGCATGACGTGAGCAGAATAACCAAGACCACAGTTAGGAATATCTGAAACTACCAAGGACAAACGTGAATTACTGATTGGATTTCCCAAAACTCCCAGTAATCTGTTGCAATACAGATTGGAGTCACTGAAACTTCCAAGGCTAAACTGGGAACACAGATTGAAACACATGGCACTCCCAAGGATGAATTCGGAACACAGGCTTCGTTACAAGGTTCATTCAAATATCCAGCACTCTGCAAGTGCTTTCTCTTGGCACTACTGTTCATCAGAGACACATGGAGACAAAGTCTTGGGTGCTTGTGCAATTCTCAGTTCAAATGCTAATGTAGCAAGAAGGGTCCAGCGCTCAAACTGACAGGGTGCACTGGTGGAAATCATGGAAAGCGACTGGAGACAGGTCTGTAGTCTTGAGGAGACATCACAGTGGTAACACAGCATGATCCCTGCACATCACACCCACAACAAAGAGGGCACATGAGAGGTTCATGACAATGATGTTGCTTTCGGTCTTACATATGTGGACCACAGTAAAGTCTACGTGATGTTCTGAGACTGGAAATAGAGGGTTCATATATTGGCAATGGCCAAATAGTGCTGCACAGCAGCGGTTTCACCTTTTGGGCACAGGAGTGTCACTCTGCCTGCTCCGAGCGCAGCAGTAAGCCAACTTAAATAATAAAACGGAAAATACTATTTTATTATTGTGTGCATGCCTTGACGAGTATGATGATATGCGGGGTGATTCTCTGATTGATAATAGTGAGCAGCAGGGATGACACTGTAAAGTGCACAGTGCGCATGTCACATTGGCCGGCTGGCTTGGGGCGGCCAACCCAACATACACACTTATGTCGACACCTGTAGCAGCTGTGTTAAACAGCCGGGGGATAGCACAGGCAGGCTCCCAGTCTCAAACGGAGCGCTGGTTTGGCCATCTCCATCTAATCCTGGCGCCAAACAGCATGAGAGTAGCTGCAGGATTGGTCAGGTTCAAGTTGGCTTGAAACAGAATTTTCATCTGATCTTGGCCAAACTAGCCAGTCGGAGGTAAAACTGCCGCTGAGTTTAGGCCCATTGTGAAGAAAGTACAGGACATGATGAAAACATTCCCTCTGTTGCCTGCTGTGCTCTCTGCTGAGCCAGTGCTGCAGGATGTTTGAGCTCTATCACTGTGCTTACACACGTGGGACACTGAGCTCCCTGCTGCCTTCAGCCATACTAGCCAAAGGAAGCGGCACCCGCGAACCAGTGCACGTAAGTGAACCCAGCTGGATAACAGTGCACCATCTCTGTCACCCGCAGTCAGGTCGACGTAACTTTTCCTCAACCTACCCCCTCGCCACCACTGGAGTGACTGCTCCGGGAATAATAAACAGCTCCTTCTGGCAGTGCAGCCCTGATTTTTTGCACTGCAGGTTAATTTAGACTTGTTACTTGCAAGGGAGGGGTGAGCCAACCATCAGCTATTTTCTCAAAGCCAAAACTATATCGGGAATGTTGTGTCTTTGTAATGCATAAATAATGCAGTGATTTTAGGAAAATGAAACTTAAAAAAATGTATTATAAATATAATCACAGACCAATGATACAAAGAATGAAAAATCAATAAGATTGAGAGCAATAAATAGCATCTGTACAAAAATAGTTGATTGATACAGTAAAAATCATTTAATCCAAAAACATTTGATATTATTACATTCAGAAGTTGACACAATCAATGTCCATTATTTCATCAGCTAGACTCTAGTTCTCCCTCTCTTATGGGCTTGTTTGCACCCAGGTTAAGTCTTTCTATGGTGCCTCTCATTTGCAAATACCCTCCTGATGTATACCAGATAGTCCCCTTTATTGCTAAAACAATTTAATCTTCATCCCAGATTCGGCTAAATTTGAGTGTTGTCCCCACCCTGAAGGAATAGAATTTTTCCTTATTTTTTGACTTGGCTCATCTATATCACCCAATGTTCAATTCTCCAGTTTTGTAGAATCAAGGATTTGGCTACCAAAGAAAGAAGCAATAAAAAACAAACTGCTTTTTACGAATTGATAGATTTAAATTGAGAATCCCAAATAGGGCAACCTGGGGATCGGAGGCTAGTCTTATCTAGAGTTTCTTACTGACCCACTGCAGAATCTGACTCCAGCAGTCTAACAACTTGGGGAAGTTAAGCAGACATGCATCCAATCTCCTATCAAGTAGCTGCATCTGAAACATTGTGATGACACCACTGGAAACATCTTATGAAGCTTGGACGGGGAGTAGTAAAGTTGCTATTTGCAGAAAAGGGTCATGCGTTTAAGTTTAGTTAAGTTATAAGCTTTCCATTTTGATGCATCTATCTGACCCCACGTAGATGCCTGGACTATCTGATTGCAAGATTGTCCATGGAGAATTCAATACCAGTTCCCTATCCCCATCGTTTCCCTTACATATACAGCATAGCTAATTGCATTGGGGAGAGGGCCCTCGGGAAATTGTGATTTTTTTACCAGCTACCTATCTGCATATAGGAGAATTGTCGAGCCGAGAATAGTTCTAGTCTGCCCCTTTTGACTTGCTCCCAGGTCTTCAACTCCTCCCCAACACTAGGTCTTTTAATTAACGGATGTGGTGTCTTCCACACCAAGAATAAGAAGTCGTACATCAGGTAAGTTTCGAGGCTGGTTTATTAACCTCATCCATCAACCTCTACTCCGTAACTGACTCTTTTAGAACCCCCTTACATAGCGAGGTTCCACATGGAACCTAGGATGATGTGATGTCACACATCTTCCCCCTTTACAACCAAAGAAACTTAACAAAAGCAACAGAAAGACAAGGCTGGGGTTACAAGTATGGCGAATAAAAGATCATCAGATGTAAAGAAAATGACCCTCTTTCAAGAGAAATTAACAAACATAGTATTTCATATACAAGGGTTATTTATGCACCCCCTGACTCCTCTCTCTAACATGGACAGGCAAAAAATGAGACCCTGTTTGAGAAGAATCAACATCATTTGAAGAGAATTAATTGCTAGTACGACCCACTTTCATGGAAGCTGGATTTGGATAATTTGACCATAACAACTCTGCCCTTATTCCAAAGGCTACCATCATCAGTTTTCACAGCATTTTTGAATATTTTTACAACTTGTCTTACTTTGGTATACTTTGCCCATGGTTGACAACCAAGAGGTTCCTTGATTTTTACAGTCACCCACACCCACATCATTGGTTTACACACATTTCTTTTCATCAAAGTACAGTTTCCTTGCCCTCTGTTTATCAAGCTCTTTGCACCTCCATTTACAAATATCATTGTTTTTAACCCTTTGTTTAATACCATCCAACCTGGACACAACTTAGAGTTGGAAGCCTTTCCCTTGAACAGCTCAAAGGGAGTTCTTCCTGTGGTAGAGTGGGGAGACATACGATAGGCAGTTATCTTGTCTTGCAGGACAGAATTCCAATTTAAGTTACTTGCCCTGGCTAATTGAATGCTTTCTTTGAGAGTTTTATTCATCCTCTCCACAGCCCCATTGGTTTCCGGATGATAAACTAAAATTCTCTCATGAATTATACCACAATTCTTCAAACATTTCTGAATTTCTGATGAACAAAACTGAGGGTCATTATCTGAAAGAATGAAATTGGGCTAGCTTTCTCTCTTAAAGACTTCTTATAAGAATGTTATCACACTTGTCAAAGAAATATCCCTAACGGAGCTTACTTCAATCCATCCGGAATAAAGATCCAAGACAACGATCAAATAAGGAGTATCACTCACGCCATGCAACGGTCCAACAATATCAATGGCAATTTTATCCTAGGGATGATTGGGTAGCTTCCTGCAGACCAGGGGCATTTGCTTGGTTTTCAAAATTGTATCACTTGCACAACACTTCAAACAATCTCTGACCATCCTCTCAACTTCTTTATCCATCCCTGGCCGTCAAACTTGCATCCTCAAACACTCCATGGTTTTTACTATGCCTAGATGACCAACATGTGCAAGATTGAGAAGTTTATTCCGTACACCTAACGGTAGAGTAAGTTTAGATCCACGAACGAAGCATACCACCCATCACAGACCACTCCTCACAAACCATAGACCAAGGTATTTTAAGATGTTTGTTCTTTCCTAACAACAAAAACTCAATCACTTTATAAATTTCAATATCTTTAATTATCATTCTGACTCATCAACTGCACCCAACGTTACCTCACAAACGTTTATAACTTCATCCACCAGACTCTCCTGTTCCAGATCAATCTCTTTGGCATCTACTAAACAAGATAAACAATCGGCAGAATTGTTGATCACACCTGTAATATAATCAACTTCAAAATCATACTCTTGAAGTGAAATGATCCACTTCCTAATCCTGGAGGAAATTGAATCAAGTCCCTTTTTAGAAAAAACCTCCTTTAAGGGCTTATGGTCTCAGAGTACTTTTACCTTCATATCCCAAATCAAATTCCTGTACTCTCTCAAAGCTCAAAAGATGGCCAAGTCCTCTTTCTCAATCACAGAGTAATTTCGTTGCGATCCCCTCAAACGCCTTGAGGTGCAAGCTATCAGTCGTTCTGCTCCACAACTCTTCTGAAGCAACACAGCTACTATGCCCTTAGCACTGGCGTCAGTAAAGATATGAGTTTCGTCACCTAGTACAAAGGCCTGTAAGCAAGGTGCTTTCTTCAAATCTTCCTTGATAGAAACAAATTCCCTTGCACACTCGTACTCCAATCGAAGACCACGTTCTTACCAGTCAAACTCCTAAGACTTTGTGTCTTATCAGCATAACCAGAAATTAATTTGAAATAATATTTGACCATGCCCAAAAAGGACACAAGCTACTCCTTGTTTGCAGGTTCGTTCATTTTCACAATGGTGTCACCTAACTCTTTTTTTGGGAAGACACCTTTTTCTGTGATGCAATGTCCTAGATAATTAACCTCCTCTACACAGAATTTACATTTCTCCTTCTTAAGCGTTAAACCTGCTTTCCTCAAACTTTCCAACACAGCACAAATCCTTGAAAAATGTTCAGCCTTGGTGCTACCATAAATTAACAAGTCATCTTAATGGCATTGTACTCCAGAAACCCCTTTAAGCTCATTTGACATGATCTGCTGAAACACAGATGCTGCTGATACAAGCCTAAATGGCATCCTTAGAAATTTAAATGTTCCCATGTGTGTCACAAACGCTGTCAAATCTTGTGATACTTTGTCCAACTCCACCTGATGGTAGGCGGAAGCTAAATCTAAGGTAGTGAAGTTCTTAGCACATGCTAAGGTGCTGATAATCTCATAAATGTTGGGTAGGGGAAATCTATCTACAACCACTTCCTCATTAAGAGAGCGCAAATCAAGGCAAAGGCGAATCTCGACACTGGCTTTCTTTGCAACGACAATCGAAGCCAACCACTCAGTTGCTTCGACAGACTTAATGAAACCCATATCAACCAGACGTTCAATCTCCTTCTCCACACTGGCTTGCTCATTCAATAGTATTCTCCTTAGTTTGGCAACAACGGGTATGGCACTCTCTTTCAGTTTTATGTGATGTTTGTACCCCTTAAGACATCCCAACTTGTCTTGGAACACATCAGCAAACTGTTCACCTAGAACTGCTACAGGCTTGTCAACTACCTGTACTTGAACTTGTGGCACAGCATTTGGATTAAGGAGAAACCCATGTCAACGTTGATGTGGCCACCCTAAGAGTGCATCTCCTCTCCTGGCAACATATACCTTTCCAGCAGTCATTTGTCCACTCAATTCAATACATGCCATGAAATAACCCAACATGTTTATCAGCAAACTTCCATAACCAACAGGGAAACGTCGGTTTTTAGAAGTGTAACTCTGTCTCTAAAATGAACATCAAATGTATCTTTGTTAATCATAGTGAGGTGTGAACATGAATCAAACTGTTAAATTCCTTCAATCATGACAACATGAGACAGATGTTTTACTTTACCGTCATCTATTTGATATATAATTTATTTAACTTGTGGTTGTTCTCTTCTTTTCACCCTGCTCTTACAACATTTTGCAAAGTGACCTTTCCTCCCGCAGGCATTTTAAATGATCTGCAAAGCTGGACAGAATGAGGCATTTGCTCTATGATCTGATCTACCACATCTAAAGCAGATAGTTCTGTTGTCTTACAAACTGGTACCTTCTTCGACGAGAAGATTTTGCATTTTCTACATCAATAGATATCCTATTTTTAACCTGACAAACTACTTCCTCAACATTTCGTCTACACATTTCATCATGTGTTCAACCTGTTTAGCAATTGCCAATACCTCATCCAAGGGAGGTACATCTTTCAACCAGAACTCCTCTCTAATTTTAAGACAAATTGATCTCTTATTCTTTCCTCTACAGCTCTACCAAATTTGCAGGTGGCTGCTAGTTTCCTTAACCCTGTCACAAACTCTTCAACAGACTCATCTTTCTTCTGTTCACATAAACCAAAATGATATCTCTCCATTATAGTGCTGACACGTGTAAGATAGTGTTGATCCAATTGAATAATGCATATCTCATACTCATTTAATGTCCTCTGATGAGCAGCACTAGGTTCTGGTCGTAAGTTCTCAAGTACTTCTTGTTCTTTTCCCCCCATGACAGTGAGGTAACAAAGAATGTTTGCGTTCTGCACTTAGGTTTGTTCCACACACTCTTGCATAATTCACGAAAATCTTCTTCCATTGTTGCCACTTAATCGCTGGCTCTCCAGAACTGGTCAAGAAAAATGGTGGCTTTGTTACATTCTGCGTTACAACTTGGTATAAATAATGTGTGCTAATAACCTCTTAGACTGGTGTAGTGAAGAAAGACACTCTAAATTTCCTTCAGGTTCATCTAGTCAAAATTGTCTTTTAAGTCGACTCTAGATTCGTAAAATATTAAATTCTCACCAAGAAGCTTTGCGTGAGGCGAATGATTGACTTACTTTACTTGTGCCAATAATATGGTGTGCGAATCACCGGGAAATCTTTATGTTAGCACACTGGAATTGAAGTCGGCAAATTAAGTGATGTGCCAATCACCGATGATCGATGTTCCTTCGAACTTGCACGCAGTGTAAATGCAGGTGTGTGTCAGACACAGCAGGCGTGTAACACCGAAGCTGCTTCACATATGCGCGTACTGTCTAAGGCAGATAGGAAACAACGCAGAAGCAGAGTTATGCAGTGAAAAACTTCCCACTTCTTTAAAATGGCGCCCGTGCGTGGCTACGCACGTCCTGAGGCTTGTTCCTAGTAGCGGGGGAGTTTGAATTGGATGAGGAACACGCTACAGCATTGGAGCACAAATGCGTTCTAGCGCTTGTCCCTCCCACCTGTGAGTTGTAGGCCTCAGTTTCTAATAGAGAAGGGACATGCTATCACAGTGGAAAGCAAATGCGTTTCACCACTAGCCCCTCCCGTGGATGTCCTCACCGGATGGGTTTCTGGCACTGCTCTGCTCACACAACTCCTCCACACCGAAGTCAGCCACTGGAGAAGAGTAGACGCATTACTTCTCATCTGTTTGTCAAATCAGCCACTGGAGAAGAGCGTACACACTACTTCTCTAATGGAGGAAAGAGGAGAAGTATAAGTCGAGCTTGATGTTGAGGTGAAAGGATGATCCTATCCCACGATCATCGCCAGATTAATGTGGTGCCTTCCACATCAAGAATAAGAATTTGCACATCAGGTAAGTTTCAAGACTGGTTTATTCACCTCATCCATCAACCGCTACTCTGTAACTGACTCCTGTAGAACCCCCTTACATAGCAAGGTTCCACGTGGAACCTAGGATGATTTGATGTCACAATAGACTCCTATCCTTTCCCAGTTCTCAATAGTCTGCAGGTTCACCTGTAATCCTAGATCCTTGCAATGCCTTAACTTGATATCCGGATGAATAGAGGAAAATTTGAACTCTTTCTTCATTTTAGTGAGTCTCTCTAGAATCATATGCGGACTCTTGTATCTATTGCATTTAGGTAGTCTGGGGATCTTAATAAAGGGATTTAACTGTAAATTGCTCTCAAATTATAAATGCTGCAGATAGAAATTAAATCAAAAACCACAATATGCTACTGCACATCCGCACCAACGCATAAGTGCTGTCTGAAAGTATTTTTTATTATGGGGCGCCTTCTTCTGCTTTAAACTGTAGGGTTTCTATTTTGGTGCAAGGTCTCTTACCTGACCAAATAAATGTATAAAACATTTGATCTATTTTCAAAAAATAACTTTGGGGGACCTTGATAAAGACATTTGCAAAAATGAAAATGAATAACGGAAGTATCATCATGTTTATCAGGGCGAATCTCCCAATTATGGAAAGTGGTAAAGCTTGCCAGTTGCTTAAAATATTCTTTGCTTTGTTTAGAGTTGATACATAATTAAGTGAAAAAAGCTGTAGAAAGTCATGGGAAACTCACATGCCCCAATAGCGAATTGCGTTAGTTTTGGAAACCTGCATTTGAAAATTACTGGGGAAAAACCTGGTTGGGCAATTACTTTATAAAATGTGCAATATTTTATTGTTGATCTTATACCCCCTAGGTTAGAGAAGTTTGCAATTGTGTCCAAGATTTGCTGGATTCTGCAGCCAAATAAAGAATAAGGTCATTCACAAAAAGCTTGAGTTTCAGATCCCCAGCTACAGGTGCTTTAAGTATGGTATTCTGGCGTATCACTAAGGCTAGTGGTTTGAAGAATAGAGTGAATAAAACCGGGGACATTGGACACCCTTGGCAAGTGCCTCTTCAAATCTTGTTTGTACCTGCGGTATGAGCATTATTTATAATTTTTGCCGTAGCTTTATTATATAGATTCTTTAATATATTAACAAATTCCAGGGGAAACTTGAATTTAGTTAAAGTAGCAAACAAAATGTCCCAGTTGACTAAATCAAACGCTTTTTCCATGTCAATTTTAATGATTGTCGCTTTCATATTGTTGTGTAAAAAATATTTGTTTGCTTGGACTAAAAAGTTTGTATTGTTGGCGAGAATCCTCCCTGGCAGAAAGCCACATAGTTCTTCATGCACCAACTTTTGCGCTGGTGAAATCATTCAGTTAACTTACTATAACTGCTGAATTTCTCTGGTTTTGTACGAGTGAAATGTCAGCCTAACTATAACATCCCTATAACCTTTGGTTTTTTCAGTGAATATCTGAGGCTTTTTAATTCTATTTCTAACTATGGCAGCCCTGTAACCTTTGTTTATTTTCCAGTACATTTCTAAGGTTTTTGAAATGCTAAGTCCTAACTATAACTTACCTTTAACCTTTGGTTTCTTTAGTGAATTTCCATGGTTTTTCAAGTAGCAATGGTCTTTACAGAATGATGTGGAAAGGGAGTGGGGCCTCTGACCAGCTCTCAAACATCCCGCTGACTAGGACTTATAGCAAGTACCAGGAGGGCTTCTTGGTCCCCAAGGTCCTTTTGCATCCAAGACAGCCTAATTCCACAACCAGTAGTGTGCCCGGAGCGGAGATGTGTTTGCAGAGTCGTGCAGAAAACAGGGTGTGGCCTTAGAAACACCTCTTAGCATACTAACTGTGTGGAACTTGCTGAAGGGGATACTTGGCCCCCAAATACTCTCAATAGCCAAGGGACTTCATCCTCCAACTAGTACTATGCCAGGAGGCATGTTTGCAGAGTGATGCAGAAAGGACATCCTTGGTGATTGCACAGGTAGTGCCATTATGATTCTATAAGTGCCATTGCCAAGGACAGACTCCGAATACTGGGTGCTTTTAGCAAAGTGTAAAACACAGTTAGACATATTTTACTTAAGGTTACAGTGTAGCAATTTAGTAATTTTCACATCCATTTTGGACACAAGGGTGCATTTTGTGCTAAAAATATGAGTTGATGAACAGAGACCTGAGAAGACTTTGGCCAGCATTTCCAGCACCCTGAAAACAACTTGTTTCTCTCTACTGATGAAGGAATGAATCCAGAAATAAGTGTCTAGAGTTACAGTGCGCCGGCCAAACCAACAAGGGTGAAAATTTAAAGACTGCTACTGAAGTAGGTGTTATCATAAACAGCATTTAACATGACACATTGGGGCAAATTGAGTGATGGGATGTGAGTCAGTGTGCTCCCACTCTCAAAACATAATTTTAATTATGCTGGAGCAATCGGAGAGTGCCATATTGGTATCTTTCCCCTTTGTATTCATTTGTTAAAATATCTAAATCAAAAATGCATTTACCTTCTTCACAGCAACACCGGAGGTCGCAATGACATCAGTAGTCACAAACACAAATGTGAAAAACAGATACATAGACATATTTTACAGAAAGTTTGAGTCTATCTGTTTAGTAACATAATTGTTTAACTTTATTTTAACAACACATTTAACAAAAACAACAATTTAAAAAAACAACTCAACATCTTAACTCACAAATACAACATAACTACCAAACACCCATCAAACTACCCTTCGTTACCCAAACTCATGGGAAATTTAAAACTGTTGCCAAACTAGTACAATGCACAATCCTAAAACATCATACGGCCAGGAAAGTAAGAAATATCATTAGATAATATACTGGTCAGTAAAATAACTAGGAAATATACACTCACCCCTCGTTTTTGAATCTTCTTTTCCAGAAGTTTATTGTGCGTAATTGGTAGATTTTGTCTGGAGACTTTTTTGGGACTCATGTGGAATGAAGTTCATTTTCTATCATCTTAAAACTTATACTAGAAAATGTCTCCAAATCCCGATCATGCAGAAAGAAGCTTGATGGCCATCTTCATCAGTGGCAGCAGCAACAATTCCTGGCCAGAAAGTCTTGTTAGAAGTACAGACTACTACAAAAAATATGGCCCCAGAGTTTTCAGGAATTGCCACGTATTGCATGTACTGTACTGGAGGTGAACAGTGTGTTACAGCTATTCGCAATGCTGCCAAAAATCATACACTGTAAATGTTTTCCCCTTTTCATATTTTGTGCACATTTCATAGGAAGAGTTGATAACTAGCAGCAAGAAGGCAGGGAAAAGCCGAAGGACCCTCGACTTCAAAGGCAGCGCAACAACACAGAAGCAGAAAGTCAATTCAAAAGTCCAATCTCAACTTCAAAATTTGGCTCTACAGTTTTCCCCAATGGAGTTGTATTGAGTGCTGGAGTGCAGTTCATAATCGCCCTTCGCAATGCTGCAAAGAATAATAAATCTTTTTATTTTTGGCCCTTCATAGTTTCCCTAGATTAGCAGGCATATTATTATCCTACAAAATGGGTATCTAATATCTATGTGTTGTTCACTTTATTACCTTATAATTTATTGTAACACACCTTACATATCACTTGCCGTATAGACAAGTCAAACCGTCCCTCTACAAATAATTACACAGGTAACTTTTGCCAGTTATTATGATTTACTTTTTCATTTTTTAAATAAAATTGAACAGTTTGTGTTTAAATCTTCTAGTAAGCACATTGACAACATACACAAACATAATCTGTTTTTTTTTACACAACGCTGTCTTCAATTTTGTAATCTCTTCTTTAAAACTATCAAGTGTAATATTTGTGTCTTGTTCTGCAACTCCTCCACTTAACAACTATTCATTTTCCATAGAATCCTGCTCAGGACCAAAGAAACAAAACTGCACATCACCACAAACCTTTTCTACGTCTACCATGCTACCATACGAAAGTGCTCTATTCATTTCTCCTAAACATAAAGCAGGGGTTTTCACATAATACTGCCTCCTACCTAAAGTTCGCATTGCTGAGTGGTATAACGTACTTTGTGTTTTAAACTTCACCTCGGAAAGATACACAGGAATTTTCTTAATATATCAATGGAGTGCTGTCTAATACTACAAACACTACTACAATTCTATTTGTATACAGTACCCTGACTATGCCTTCCTTGCACCTCTTCTGCAATAACTTCTTCTACATTTCCAGGTACCATCACCTCTTTTGCTTTAGGACTACCATTCTTCATTTCATAACATCCTTCTATTTAATAAATAGCATGAATTAATTTGTTATCCTGGAAATAGTTTTCTTCACTAAAGACAAAAAGTATCTTTCCATTCAACACAAAAACTGTACAACAGTTACTTCTACACTCTAATATTTTCTTCTGGTTTTGTCTCCTCATGCACAACACTATGTTGTCAAGAGTCTTCATTCTATTTAGAATCAAAATGAAAAGTTTCCTCTTCAAAGCAAAGGCCTTATCAACTACTCTTTCAACTCATTCTTACTGTTTCACTGCATCTCTCCTTCTTCTACACTTTTTTAAATTTAACACTAGATTTACAAGGCTGTAACTATGCAATCATTATAACATTTGCGCAGAACCTATGCAGCCATCTAAACACCCAGTTACAACCCATGCAGTCATTGAAATACTGAGGTAAACGTGTTTACTAATAAAACACTCAGGCTCTAATCATGCACTCATGTAATTACGTTGAGAGTACCATTGTAGTAAAACTATCACCCATATTGTCTAAAGACTACATATTCCTGAGTATAACTTGCAAATACATGGGTTTGAGGTTGAATACAGCAATACTCCCTGGATAATTGAATGAGCATGAGTACATAGGTAGTGCCTAGGTGATTCCCTGAGGATACAAGTAGTGACTAGATGAATCCCTGACTGCGTCATATCTCCATGGGTCATTCCATATCTGCATTCTTACTGCCTGCGTGTTTACATGGGTATACTACTAGTATCTGGGTGTTCGGATGAGTGCATGAGTAGAGTTTGAATGATTCTACAAGTGCATGACCAATGCTTCTATAATTCAATACATGCATAGATACTGGTAGGAGGATTAAACAAGTGCAACTCTAGTACCTGGATAATTGCAAGAGTGCATACATAGCATATAGGGGATTAATGCAGTAGATGGATAGTGCAAACATGATTGTTCAAGCCCATGCATAGCACCTAGCCTTTTGGATGAGAGGATGTATAGTGTTTCAGCGATTGGATGCTGCCCATTTCTTTTTGGTTGACTGAACATGTAGTGCATGGATGCTTACATAAGTACATGGGTAGTGCCTGGAGAATTAAATAAGTGCATCAGTAGTGCCTACCTAATTAGATGAGTGCATGACTGGTGTCTGAGTTGCTGCATGATTTTATTGTTAAAGCTTGAGAGATTGGATGAAAATAAGTATACTGCTTAGGTGTTTCTATTTGTGCAAGTCTATTGGCTCAGTAATTAAATGACTGCATATTTTCAAACCAAGTCCTGGGCACACGTTCAAGAAATGTTTAAGAGTGTCAATGCAAGTGAAAAATTAGCAGAGGTCGACACCAGTAGATACTTTTTTGGGGAATTGCATTTGTAAATTTCTTTAGACAGTGTCAAAATAGGAAAACCAGCCGACACGTGTTTCGTCACCTGGGTATTCACTCGTGACTCTTCAGGGCTGAATGAAGAAACATATGATCGTGCGGTATCGCTGGACCGGTGATAATTCCAACCCGGTCAGAACGGGTAAGTAAAACCTTTAAGGTAGATAGCGGCGTGCAGGTGATGAAAAAGGGGAGGACGGGTGGGTCCCTTCCCCGTGGGTTCAGGATCCACGTACGGCGGGCGGCTACATCAGTAATAAGAGTGTCCTGTGTGTGCAGGAGAAGCACTTTCTGGTCCGTCTCACTTTCCAGATGCGGAATTATCACCGGTCCAGCAATACCTCTCTCTCTCTCTCTCTCTCTCTCTATATATATATATATACTGGTGCCAAACGTGTTTCTGGAAATAGTTTTCCCTTGTTCACTGGCTAGTCCTAGTGCTTAAATTCATAGTCCCGCCCAACAGGGCGTGTGCTTCTCAGGCATGCTGGTTCATGTAGTTTTGGTGATTATTTTTTCTTTTTTCCATAGAGGATGCGGCTGTAACAACCACTTGCCTGCTCACCTTGTGCCTGGCTGAATAGGATACGTCGTTCCTAATGGGGCCCAGTTCACTCAAGAGAACCCGGAACTGCACAGTCGGAGGTGGGGCTTCTTCGTGGCCAGAGTGGGCCACTACACATCTATATGAAACTGCTCACACAATGAACTAGCCACACACAACGTTAAACTCTATTCCTTTATTCAGCAGGCAGCAATCAAACAAATCATGCCTTCCCAGCGTGTGTCTTCAAGACTTGTGCCAAACGCGTTTCTGGAAATAGTTTTCCCTTGTTCACTGGCTAGTCCTTGGGGGAAAGAAAAACAGCTGTGTTGATTGCCTCGCACTTGTGGTTAAATTCATATATATATAAACAGGCCCACCAAACGTGCTTGAAAAAACTTTTTTATTTCAAGGCAGAGTTAGTAGCATAACGCATTTCAACTTTAGAAAGTCTTAATTATATGCAGACACTAAACTCGGACTCTCTTGAGGTTTTAATGGTAGCTCCAAAAAGTAAAAAATGGACCAAGGTGCTCACACAATGTTCAAATATTTAAGGTGACAGTGCAATGGTTCTTGTGAAGTTCTTACAAGTGTGTTGTCAGAAGACAGCAGAAGTTTAAATTTGTTTTTCATTGAGCAGGTAAATCCTTCAATAATGAAACAATTTTGCATTCATGCAATTCCACCAAATTCTTCATTTCACACACTTCCCACCAAATTCAGGACCACAATGCCCACAATGCTTTGCATTTGTTCACTTTAATGTGCACAATCCTTTTAAAATTTAAATCATTCCCCTTTTGTTAGCTGTACTTGTATGTCTCATTTTACGCCTTTGAAGGATATAGTTACATGTATTGCTGAGCATCCGGCCCCAGCATGATGTCAAAAAAGATGCCGCTTTTATTCTTTGTCCAGTTTTCCCATAGGTTTGACACTTGCCAAGTTGCTGAAATTTGAAAAGCATGTCGTGCAAGGTTAAAGTACCCCTACAAACCCTGGCTCGTTCCGAAAGCTTCTCAAGTAGAGGCGGCCCTCTGAACGGTGGCCCTGCCAGCCACACTTTTTCCACATCCTGAGTTTCAGCCGGCGAGCACCCCTTCTTTCAAATACTCCAAAAGCCATTGATGCTGGGGGAGCCCAGCCTCTCTGGTTGGGGCCTGTCAGAGTGCACCAGTCCTCAATCATATTCCAAACAAAAAACAACCACTGCTTCTGTGCTATGCAAACAGGCCCACCACGTTGGGTGGGCCTGTTTGCATAGCACTGAAGTAGTGCTTGTTTTTTGTTTGGAATATGATTGAGGACTGATGCATTCTGACAGGCCCTGACCCAGGAGGCTAGGCGCCCCCAGCATCAATGGTATATATATATCTTTTTTTTTTGTTGGATAAAATTATGACTTGTGTGCCGTCCCGTGCAAGATGCACCATCTCGAAGGAATGAGAGGCTTAGGGAGAGGAACCTTCCTGCTCCGGTTTACAGCACAGTGCGTCTTAATGAAAAGGTCCTGCTCCCATCACATCCAGACCCTACCAAGGATTCTAACTGACTCTCTGAAATCTGTACGCATTGGAACCTATTATAGGTGTTCAATGAAAGCTCGATGTGACTACACATCCCAGCATGCTGTATGAAGAAATTAAATACGCAGTTGAACCCATGAGGGTTTTTTCAACCAATCAGCATGCAGTTTAAAGAGCGTTCCAATGCGTACAGGAGAAATGTCTCTGATGAAGGGGTACGTTGGCCACAGAAACGCGTCAGGCAATACAATGAACTTGGATGGCTGGGGCAGGCTGAACCGTGATGCCGAATGGCAGACGCACTGTCGAGTGCATCTTGAGAACCTTCGGCATTTGTTGGATAAAAAAAAAATATATATATATATTCTTTCACAGTGGCGCAATGTCGGCAACAAAGGATGCACTCACGGGTCAATCTATCGTTGTTATTTTTATTGTGCAGACCTCCCCCGCACTGACAGACGCGTTGCGGTGTACAACTCCTTCCTCAATGTGAGTGTCTCCAAGTCAATTACAGACTTAAGTATATCCTCATAGGTGCATGTGATGGTCACAAGGTGAGAAGTAAACATTAAAGACGGTATTAACGGCCTTAAAAACTGGCGGCCATCTTTAAATGTGCAAAACATAAACAGTGATGATAAAAAATAAGGTATATACACATTCGGGGATAAAGAATAATAATCACATTGTGCACAAGAGTTTGGTTCATTATATCTTGACGAATAAAATAATTGTCTCTTTTGACTGTACATGGAACCTTAATAAATTGGAAACAAACCTTTCACTAGTTTCCCCTCATAATTGTGCCCTGAATGGGCTTATATTGACCAATTGTAGTTCATTGTGGCTCAGCTCATATATATGATCAATAATCCCACACATTTCATCTACGATCAACAATGTACATGATTGTTAAAATGTTATGATTGTAAGAATTCAAACAAGAAAGCTATGCAATTCCTTCATCATCCTGCATAGAATCACAAAGGTGATAGGGCAGTAGCTGAAAAATATATCTGGTTTTGAATGTATTATCTCAATCAAGGTGATCTATATTTGCTAAGTAGTGGGAAAAATAGAAATTAACGAAGGGCAGTTGCAGACATTAGCATATGTATAACTTGTGAATAAATATCAAGGACTGTGGATAGAGGAAGTCTAGTCCAGGTGAACACACATCTCCTCATCTACGTTCAGGCCTCCCGGGGTCATTGTTTGGAGCTTGATGATATACTTTGACTCCAAAACCCGCAGCTTTCTAACTCTATCCCCCCCTCTCATTTAAGGGATACTTGATCGAAACAGAAGAAGCTGAGCAGGTCTCTGTTACTTTGATGGGCTTCTTCAAAATGTCGGGTGATAGGATAATTGGTATCCTTATTACTGATCACCCGCATATGCTCCAGAAACCACTTCTTTGTGGGATGTATAGTGCTACTAACATACCGTTTATTGCAAGGACATACCAAGCAATAGACAGTGTATTCAGAATTGCAATTCAGTAGCAGATTTATTTTCCATAAACTTTTAGGATCTTTGGTGTTTATCCTGTAGCTGGAGACTTTTTTGCTATACTTACAACGCATGCAAGGGAAGAAGCCAGTGATCCGGTCTTTCCTAGGGGGTGTGGACTGAAAGTGACAATGAACCAAATGGTCATCCATAGATTTTCCGCCCCTGTAGGTGATCATAGGCATGGGTGAGAGATCCCCTAACAGTATCTGATCTGTTTGGAGAATTTTCCAGTTTCTCTTGAAAATCTGCATGATTTGGGCAGATTTACTATTAAACTGCGTGATCATCCTTTATCGGTTCAGTTGTCCTACTTATAAGGTCTCTACTCTTTATGTTTTTGGTCACAAGCAACTCTCTCCTGGGGATCTTACTCACTTTGGCTTCTGCTGCTCGAAGACTATTAGTAGAGTAACCTCTGGCTGTGAAGCATTCAAGGGCTCCCATCTTGGCTAGTTGGTATTCAGTGTCCTTAGTACAATTGCGTTTAATACACAATAATTCTCCATAAGGTATATTGGAGATGAGAATCTTGGAATGGTGGCTCCCAGTGTGAAGGGTTGAATTTCCTGAAGTAGGTTTCCAGTAAGGTTTAGCAAGGAAGTCTGCTATTTTCAACGTATACATCTAAATCCAAATAGCAGACAGTCTCATTGCTGATGGTAGCAGTGAAAAATAGATTCAACTCATTGTCATTCAGTGATTTGACATACTCCTCAGCCGAGGAGCGATCACCTCACCAAATGACAGAGAGGTCATCTATATATCTTGCCCACAAAATGATGTTATCAAGCCATTGTTCATTACTTCCTGCCCAGGCCACGTGCTTCTCCCACCAGCCAACGAAAAGATTTGCATAGCTGGGGGCAAAGCAAGTGCCCATCGCATTCCCCCGTTGCTGCCTGTACAACTGTCCTGCAAAGGTGAAAATATTATTCTCCAAGCAGAATTTCTTCATTATTGACAAGCATCTGGTTATGTTGTTGAAATTTCAAAGCTCTTTTCCTCATAAACCATTTAATGACTTGTAGACCTTGGGTATGATGAATGGATGTATATAAAATAGTGATGTCTAAGGTGATCAACATCATATCTGGCTCCATTGTTATCCCCTCTATAAGTCTCAAGAAATCCTGTGAATCTTGTACATAGGATGCAAGGTCCCTCACCATCGGTGATAAAAACAAATCAATATAGATGGAACAATTTTCTAAGAGACTTTGCATGGATGCCACTATCGGTCTCCCTTGGGGATTGGCTAGATTCTTGTGAACTGTGGGTAGATGGTAAAACGTGGGGAGAACAGGATTTTCACAATATAGAAAAAGAAATTCATCATTAATTATCATTCCTTCAGTTTCCCATTCTGAAAGAAGTAAATGGAAAGTATGAATACAGTCAAAATATTCTGATTTGGGTATAGGAGCGTATCACTCCAAATCATCTAGTTGTCTCTTTGTTTCCCTGTAGTAGGTGTCTTTATCTAAAATGACAATATTCCCTCTTTTATCGGAGGGTTTAAAAATGAATTTGCCATCATCTTTAAGATCTTGAATTCCGACTCTTTTCTGGTGAGATTATATTGGTTCTTGTTAGGGGTTATGACCATCATAAGTTTCTTGAGGTCGGAGATGATAGCCTCATTAAAAACGTCTATGGCATCATGAGGGGTCTTTGGTAAAGTTCTTGATTTGGGATTCAGTTGACTTGTCCCTCCAACTTGGGTGATCCCCATCTCTCTCACTTGTTCCTCCAAAGCAGCTTGTGTGTTTATTTCGGCACTGTTATTGTCATTTTCCAAAGATATAAGTACTCCCAGTGTGTTGAGATAATTTTCCGTGATTAGGTTGGGGTCAGTTCCTGTGGCCCCTAAGTTAGTAAAAGTCGTATTATGATGAAGCAAATGGATTTTCTGCAGCTTTAACTTTAGAATATATTTAAACAGATCAATCCTGATCTGTGTGTAGTCCGGTTCCATAGTAGGACAGAATGTTAGGCCATACTGTAGCACCTTTGTCTCATCTATAAGCAGAGTCCTCTTAGAAAGGTTTATGATCGTCATGGTGTTCTGGTGAGCTGCCATTTCCCTTTCTTCCCCGGGCTGCATGTGACTCTCTGGGAGGATTCTTCTCCCCCTTCGTTTCTGTTCCCTCCTTGTTTTGCGTTTTTTCCTTGATACTGTTGCAGGGGTTGAGTTCTCGGTGCCGGTCTCTGTTTTATCTCACGCATCAGTTTGTACTACCGAAAATAACTTGGTTCACTGATGCCCTGTGCCTCATCCGTTCCTGCTGGTTGCTCATTTTCGGAGGTTTCCACTTCTGATTCAGAAGTGTCCCTGGATACCTCGGTTGGCCTCCCTTGTTGGCTCATCTTTTCTCTGGGGGCATCATATGTCAGTATTCTACCAGCTAAATAGTCTTGTTCATCCCTCTTTAACTTGGATTGTTTCCATTTCCCAATCACTGATTCATAATCTTTAAGACGTTTCAATATGTTTTGCTTTAAGTCTTCACTTTGTTTCTTGCCTTTCTCTTTAGCAATCAGATCCTCTAGTCTTTTGATTGCTAAGAGCAATTTTTCTCGATCGCTCCATGCGTATTTTATTAAGATCCTAACCATCCCTTTTGCTGGGTTTGTGGTGTACTCAGCCCGATCCTTGAGTAGCTCCGGCTCGGGTTTTCATAGGATGGGACTGTGAAGATTCTTAACCCCCGAGGGATGCATTCAGCATCTAGGTATTTCTGTAGGGAGGTAGCCCCCCACCATTTCCGAATCTCTTTTTCTTGTATTTTCTCCAATGCTTGGCATAGAGTTTTAAGACTACTGTTCGGGGTGCTATTGGCGTAGGTTTTATTGGTTACTGCTCTTCCTCCACCAGTATGGGGTCTAAAAATGTCCGCAGCTGCTTCTTCTCGCTCAACCACACTCGACATGGTTGTGTAACTACACGTTTGTTTTGCACAAAGGGGGGGGGGCCCTGCCAGATGTTCACTATTCACTATATGCCAAACGAAATCCCACAGAACCTTAACAATGTGAGCAAACAAGCCCTCCAGTTGGGAGTAAATTGAAACAGAGTTCTTAACTCCAGCAGGTACCAGCACATAAGCATTATGCGCTTCGACCAGACAACGGTCTTAATCATACGAAAAAAATGAGGATCAGTTGTTCATAAGTTTAAATACACCTGAATAACACAACAGTGAGGACGGACAACATGCTCGTTCTTGATGAGTATCTTGTTTATCACAATGCTTTTATTCAGATTTTAAACCATGGGAGATCAGTTCACATATTTTAACAAACCCATTCTTTAAAACAATATGTCCTAAATGTTTAGATACTGAAATATTCAAGTGGGTCACTGATCACGTAAGTTTCCAGTTCTTGGGACTGCCCAGTCCATAATGCATTTTTTCAGGTTCTTGAGCATTGCCATGTTCCTACACCTCAATTTTAACTTCTATTGCCTTGGAAAACTACCTCATTCAGCTCCAGCCTTATCCTGACTACTTTTGCTCCTTCACTTCAAAATGCTTAGAGTATGGGCCACAGCTATATCTATTGGGCTAAAGAGACTGCAGAAAAAAGAGAGGTATTGAAAGGGACTTGAGTTTGACAAATGTGCAGATTACTTGGTTTGGCCAGAGAGGGGTTAAGTTTCATCAGTTACTGGCTTTGGTTAAATCACTTGTGGATTTCCAAGCTCCTCACCTCATGATTGTGCACTGCGGTGGCAACGACCTAGGCACATTGACTGGGGTATGGCTGGAAATCCTAATAAAGAAACCTTTGCAGAACTGATGTCACTTTTCCCTCACACTCTCTTGGTGTACTCTAATATATGCCAAAGACAGAAATGGAAGTGTTCAAATCGATTCTGTCCACAGATTGACAAAGCCATCGTATGGGCTCTACCTATAACAACAATCTGCTTTTTGACATGCAAGAAATTTATAGAAATGATAGAGTGCACTTTACAGATAAAGGCAACAGGGGGGTTTTATGTAACCTGAAACTCTGCAGCCGGTCTCATGTGTAGCAGCCATATACAAAGAACCAACACAACTGCTCTTGTCAAAACCACCCTAGTACCCGAAATATTGTGATTTTTTTTTCTAAAGGGTTTTTTTCTCTTTAGTTTTGGAGAATCTTCGCGATGATGTCGCGATGCCGGCAGATACATCATGAAAACAGAAAACAAAAGCAGACATACAATGGCCTCCAACACATCCAAAAATATTATGTAAAAAATCCATTCTGAACATTGCCCTACACACATTACTATATACATACTTCTTTCAAAGCATGTTTAAGATCATATATTTCTAGTAAGTTTCTTTAAAAACAATCTTTCAGACCTATTTTCAATTCTCACAGTTATTTGGGACATCGTGCCAACGTTGTTAACCATGATGATCCCGCCACTCCCATTAAGTGAAAACACATATATGCATACATATTACAGTATTCTACACACAAGAGGTTTATTACTGTACACTTCAAACTTATGCTTTTCTATTGTATTTCTAGAACAACCATATCTAAAACCTATTTTCTGTTTTCGCTGTGTTCCGGAGATCGTGATGACATCGCTCATCGCGATCCCTGTGGTTACATCGCAAAAACAGAAAGCCAAAGCAAGAATTCAATAGCCCCCATATAAAAAAAATATTAACTACATAATTAATTCTAACCATCACAGTAGATAACTCTCTCTATAAATATTTCTATAAAAACATTTATCAATATCTCTTTAACAATGCATACTTATGTTTCATTGATCTATTTAAAAAAATATTTTCATCAATATTCATGATGACAACAATAGACATGATGTCCCCGCAATGGTACATAGGGGTCGCGTTTACAGTCACGTCGTTGTTGCCAATATCGCATGCGAATAAATAAATCAATTTTGGACATAGAATTTCTGTCACTAACACCTCCATTTCTCAACCATGGGGTCAGAGTATCTCCATCCTGGCCCCTTATGTGGGCTTTCACACAGATTTACAGCCCTGAGAACAGTTTCCGAGCAATAAAATGTCCGCTGCAACTTTCTGTTCAGGATACATTCAGCCAATCAGAGCTTCCCTGTCAACATGTGCATTCGCGATTAATCACAAAACCACAGCGAAATATCCACAGCCAGAGATATCACTATAAGTTTGAACTTAAATTTCTCAAAAACATCTGGTGTATTTACACCAAATAAGCAAAAGGCACTTCCTTGAACCAACATCTACCTCCCGGCCAAACTTGGCCTGTTCTGCAGTTCGGGCTGTAGAGGTTGCTGAAGGTTCCTGTGGGATTTACTATTACAAACGCAACCTTATTTCGCACCACAAATTCTTGGTCCCCACTACACGGATCACCCCCAAACTTTCCCAGTCAACAGTACACTCTGTGATACTTTTCTGGCAAAATTTCATGCAGATTGGTCAAATGACAGGAAAGTTATAGCCAAGTCAAAAATGCGTTGCCTATGGAAACTAGGTCCTAACTATAACTATCTAATGGTGACTGCCAGTAGGTTATATACACATATAGATATCATACTTGTCTGGCCTACCAAAGCTGGACTCATGATGTTCATAGCATAGGCAAACAGATTTAAATAGGAGTTTTCCAAAGTGCATTGCGCATGTGCCACACATCTTGTTTCAAACACAAAGCCCAGAGAGCATATGCGTCTGCCCCATTAAGTCCCATGGTGGAGGTCGGCTAGTGTAGGGTGCTAATTGATGTCTGTTCGACAATCACAGGTGTCATCTAGGCCTAACAACACACTCATAATATCTGTCCTGTAAATTGGTAAGCAGGATGCCATATACACTGAACCCGACAGTCTCTGTGCCACCCTGAGTGTGGTTTGCATCTGTAACCAAACCTATGTCAGCAATGCAGACAGATTGTATGAATATGGTTATGGTGTATGATAGTTTATACAACAGTGCATTTCATAGGCATAGCAGTGCAATATAATCAAGGAAAAAGATGCCTACTCTGAGCAGGCTGCTAACTAGAAAGTGTGAAGTCTTTGCTTGTGGAGGAGGTTTGCTGAGAGTGTCTGTCGGAGAAGTGTGTCAGTTGGTATTGTGAGTGTGTTTTTTATTTACATTGTCATTGTATTGTTTAGTGTTTGTCTTTTGGGGTATTGTTTGTATGGAAATGTATAGTGGATAGGGGTTGTAAATGTAAAATAGGTTCTTTTGGGGGAATTTGTGAGGGTTGGGAATATGTCTGGGAGTGGGTGTAACTTCATTAAGGCACAGTTTGCGTGGCAGATTTGGCCCATTGTGCACTACCACCTTAAGCCTGGTAGCAGGGTGAGCAAGGGCTACCAGCACCTCCAGCATTTGTAAAGTGCACAGCTACCTCTGGAGAGGTGTCCTGGCGCTGGGGGCCATTGGGAAGATTAAGCAAGCTATTGCCCAGAGTCACAAGGTGCTGGGCTAACCTGCCACCGGCACCAGGGATCGAATCATGAGCTCCCGTTTTCCGGAGTCAGCCGTCCTGGTCGCTGCACCACACCTCTTCCCTATGAAGGACAAACATGACGGACTGGAGCAGGTGGCCCCATTGAAATGTATTCAAGGTGTCCCGTACTACACACCAGCTAAAGCACAGATTGGCAGACATCGTATCAAGGGAGGACGATGTCATTGACTTCCTGGGGCTGGAAATTGGTAAACCTGTTGGTATGTATGTATGTCATGTCTGCATATAGTAATGTACCTTTGCCCGGAATGCTAAACTCAAAAATGATTAGTACTTCATTTGTCTTTTCCAACAATATAGTGATGTGCAACAGGTATATCAGTGTAAATATATATTAGGAGATGATGTAAAGTAAGGCAATCTAGGTTCTCGACCATGTGGATTTGAAGTAGTCCAGCACAGCAAACAGGCTTGCAGTGCTGCCCAACACCAAAGGGTAAGGATAGGTATTTCCCAATGCTTACAAGTTGGTGTTGCAAGTCCCTGTTACTGCACCCTGCACTGGTGCCATTTTGGCAGACTAGCCCCAAAGCAGGGGCACCTTTGTACAAGGGTGCCTGTGTTGTTGCAAGGATTGTGTTTGTGGAGGAAGGTGCAACTGTCTGCACAAAAGTGAAACTAGTGTGCCTTTCTCCTTTTTACATGTGTGTTGCAGAACGCAGCACACATGCAAACATGTGAACATGAGGAGAACTCATATCATGTTCCCCCTAGTGTCCCCCGTTGGGAGCCATATGGTCTTTGCACATTCCCAGGTCAACACTGTGTCATAAATCTGGGCAGGTGTCATTAGATATGAGTGTTGCATGGGTACAGCCCTCACAAGGCCTATGGAGTGCCTCCCTAGTGCTGAGTATGGCAACGCAGCCTGCATTGCCGTACTTCATATCTATGAGGCAATACTAAGCCACCCAAAGTGGCTTTGTGTCACCTAATAATTATGTGACGTGTAGATTTGGCCCACTGGAGCATCTCGAAAAGTTAATGCTTGTGCAGTGCAAGGGGCTGATTAACTTGTCCCTTAGGAACTCCCGTGGTAAACCTTGTCACCCATTTGTCATGGTATTCTGGATTCTGACATTATGCTTGCCAGCAATACTCAATCTATCTCTTCCGAGACACATGCTTCTGGCAATCATTATTGGTACCCCTGAAGCTCAACATCCCATATGCTCTGGGCTTCAAATGGACAGAATCCATGCAATGAGCTGGGCATATTGCTAAATGTGTGCTTCTGCGGTTGTGCACTTCCTCAATACTGTTACCTTATGGTATAGTTAATAAATATATTGACATGTGGAAATGGAATATTCACAATGCCATGCCTCTTTCATGTCATTTAGGTGGCCATCTTTCATTCTCATGGGGAGAGATGCAATAATTCTAGGACCCCAATGCTACCAGTAAGTAACATGTATGTATCATTATGATGTCAGTGTCTGATCGATGTGGAAATTAGATATTGTCATGTGTGGGAAGTAACACTCAGCTGCCATCAATGAGCTGTCAGGCTGTAAAACAGTAAAGAACTGGACCTAACTGTCTTTAGGACTGCTCACAAACAATGATTACACTTTTTACAGTAAGGTTTATGTAAGCAGGCCCACAGGAAATACACATCTCTAAATATGCACCTGGGCCCTTACTTTCGGTGAATTGGCTTAGAGCAGCACAGCAAGCCACCTTGCTGCGCTGCCCTACTCCAACGTGAAAGGGCATGAATACACCATATTCATGCAATACAGTGGATTCCGGTCCTTTCTCCCTGCAATCGTACAGTTTCAGCAGACTAGTGCAAATGCAGGCACCCTTGCTATCATAACCCACGTACCTGGATCCCAGGTGATGATTCCAATGGGGTGGTGACACTAGTTCCCGAATCCTCCCGACACTTGCCCTCACTTTACAGAAGGATACACTGCTCCGGTGGCAAATTCCAGGGGAAAGGGAGTTGGGATGGGGTCAGCATGTACAGTCAAGTTGCTTTGGTTCGGCTACTCAACAGCAACACTGTATCAGGCATCCACACCAGTCTGATGAATGGTACCAGCAGATATTGTACCTATAAACAAACAAATAATAAGGCTTAGGACTAGTATTAACTCTATCTATTATGGTATCACCTCACAAAGGCTCCTTTATCAAAATTTTCTAAATTGTAGTGAATATGATTTCAGCATCAAACCCACAAGCAAATTCGGATTGGGTTAGCTTCACCCAAGTCCTTTCTGGTAGAGCCCTGCCAACAGTATATATAAGTTGAACAAAAACGTTCGTTATCTTTGTTTGCAGCACAATTTTGTGACTGAGCTTAGCGCGTAGTAAAATCAAGTCTGTAAATAAGTTTCTCCTTATCTTCTTGTTCTTTACATTCAGGTGCAAGACTAATGCGGAACGTTCTTTGCACTGAGGTCGAAGCAGGAGGATCAAGGGAGCTGGCAAGATAGAGTACTGGAAGCCAGAAACAGGTAAGTCACAGGCGAAGAGACTAAGCAAAGGGGAGGAGTGAGGATGGTCTTTAAATATGACTGCTTTAGAATGTTCGTAAAGGTCACATTCTAATTGTTAGTAACAACAAACAAGTGCCTATAATTAACTTGATGAGTCTGCCTCCTAGAAGGTGCTTTGGAATGTTCGGAAAGGTCGCATTCTAATTGCTTATAGCGAGGAACAGGTGCAGATGATTAATTTGATGAGGCTGTCTTCTATAACTTGTTTTAGAATGTTCATAAAGGTTGCGTTCCAATTGCTTATAGCGAGGAACAGCTGCAGATGATTAATTTGATGAGGGCTGTCTTCTGGAAGGTTCACTTTGAGGTCATCTATGCCAGTTGCTTTATGCTTATTCTGGTAGATTTTCTGGATGTTTCTGTGGTCCCTGAAACCTAACCTTGCATATGCATGGTAAAACATTTTTTAAGCCTTTTCAAACAAACCCGGGGAACACCAGCTGCAGCTAGCTGTAGCATGTAATAGGAACAAAATTCAGGGTACAAGACGTTTGTTCATTCATAAGTGATATGAGTCATGCCTGTATATTGCGATAGTCAAGAGATGTGAGCTGTGGCAGGAATCCCGACACTTGCACCATGCAAGGTTAACTGTGTTGTCGGCAGGGTCATTACTGTGCAGGAGGCGCTCTGCACCTCTCCTTTCAACAATGTTTAAATTTGATGTTGCACTTTATGTTTACAGTGTTTACGGTGGAGCATTTTAAACAGTTAGGCGCCTTTGTAATCCAAAGGGGGGTTGTAATACTTGACGTGGGAAGTGGAGGGAAATTTTCTGTCTGCCGGGCCTGGAGATTCTAGAGGTGCCATTTTGGCTAGTGCGCACACTAGTCATCTGGCCCACATGCTGATAAGTAAAGGCACGGCATGGACAGGGTGAGGCTCTCGCCACCTCTCGTTTTAAAATTGTTTGAATTTAATGTTGCACTTTATGTTTACGGTGTTTACGGTGGAGCATTTTAACACTTTAAACAGTCAGGCACCTTTTTAATTCAAAGGAGGTTGTAATACTTGATGTGGGAAGTGGAAGGGAATTTTCTGCTTTCCTCTTCCAGGCCTAGATATTCGAGAGGTGCCATTTTGGTTAGTGTGCACTCCAGTCATCCAACCCACATGCTGATAAATAGTGCCACCCCCTCTCCTGGTAAGTCCAGCAGGACATCAAAACAGTTCTCTGCATCTTTAATAAATGTGAGATCTTTCCAGAAACACGAACTACAGGTCTTTGACCACCTAAATGATGGGAAACTGGATGCCTTATACCTCACAGAAACTTGGTTCTCTGATACGGCCAAACCTACTTTAGCCACAGTAATCCCTACAAATTACAAAGTCCTGAGGAAGGACCGTGAAACAGGTAGATAGGTGGGAAAGCATTAGTTTACAAAAAGGAATACAAATGTACATCCTTTCCACTTGAGGGTCCTGAGAAGGAAGAGGCACATGGCTTCTGCCTGCCCCTAACTACCCATCAGTCTCTGGCAGGGGCCCTCATCTAAAAGCCCTCTGGCCAGGCCGACCCATGCTTAAACTCACTTGGCAGTGCCTTAGCCCCATGGGCCATGAGGTATGCCCAGTTTATAGCCCTAGTAAATTGTAATGTCCATATGGACAACCCCTCGGAGTAGGAGGATTCAGCACTCTTAGATACTATGAGTGCCTTCTCACTTAAGCAACATGCTTTTGGCTCTACTCACCAAGCAGGCCATACATTAGACTAGGTATTTTCAAATGTGGATCTGGAGGTGCTGCAACCACCCCCTCTTGCATGGTCTGACACCCACCTTATCTCATTCACATGGCCACGGACACTCGTCAGGCAGCCCCCAAAGAAAACTACCATGTCCCTTACTGAGCCTACCACAAAGTACAGCAAAGTGAGCTGAGGCAAGCCTTGGTAATAAACACCCCAGCTTTGTCTGGCTCTCTTGATGAGGATGTCCCATGCCTGGATGGTTAGATATTTGGGACCATAAATGAGTTAGCCTTGATTATGAGGTGACCTTTAGCAAGGATGAAACCGACGGTACCATGGTTCAATGATGACCTTAGATCATGTAAAAAACAGTGTAAACACCTTGAAAGGGTATGGAGACAAACTTGCAAGCTAGAGGATAAAGCGGCTTATAAGCTAGCTTTAAACAAACTATTCCTCTAAGGTGTCTCTAGCTAAAAAGGCCTTATTTGAAACAAAGATCGAGGAGGCTAGTGATAAGACTTATGAGATTTTTAAAATTGTCAAATCCTTTCTTAGACCCAAGGTTATATCAAGAGACTTCAAACCGACAGTTGAGTGGTGTAAGTGTTATGTTCCAGATAGGTACCCCAATATAGACTAACATAGTCACCTAACCTTTTCCCTATATTCTCCCTACCATTACACTACATAACGGTTCTTAGTACTGACCTTCTACCTAGTTACGGTAATGTCCAAAGATGACATGGGGTTTTTTCTCCGAAAAGCTTAAGCCTCATTTATTATGCATGAGTTTTCTTGGAATCACAGCAGGACAGCAGGCCTACCATCTCCTGCATAATAAAGAAGGATAAGGGTCTTTCCTTCCCTCATCCTAGTTTGACATGACACAGCAAGGTATATCCCCAGGAGGTACCGCTTTGCGTAATTTTTCACCATATCTTCCTGAGGTAGTCAGAGAAGAAAAGCACTTCCATGCCGACAAGCTAACTCAAGACGTTGAGACTCCTGCACACAGAAACTCCAGCTCAAAGTGGTGTGACATCCCTTGCCGGGTGTACATCTCGAGACCAAGACGGGGTCCCACAGTCTCTCACTTCAGGTAATGGGGCTGACTTTATACTAAAGGGATTCTTAGCTTCTACACCTACATACATGCTAGGTACACTTTGGTACATCGAGTTAGGTCTGCATCGTAGGAGTACATATTTTACTGTGATGTATTTTCTATACTTGCCTGTATTCATTGTTTTTGCACGTTGGTAGAAATCTACCACTCTTTTACTCTGTTAGTGCTTAAAATCATTTATATCTGTTACTGTCTAGTGGTTGTTTCAGTACACCTATTTTACACTAGAATGTAGCTGGTTCAATAAATGCTTATTGAGAAACACCCTCACTGTTTATTCTGTGTATCTCTCTGAGACAAAGAGAGCACGAGTGACTGAGCGAAAAGTGGCACTGTTTTCACGATCCTGAGGGATCAGGGTTGTCATGTTCGTTAGTTGCCAAGAACTATTCTCTCCTTGGTAAGAGGAGTTTCTAGTGGCACTGTGAGCTAGCTGGTACACAGGCTAACATTTTCGGTAGGGGTGCCTAGAATCAGTCTGACTCCAATCCTACAGTATATGTTGTTGAAACGCGCAGATCCTTTATAGGTTTGTAGGAACTACATGACATAAGGAACTAAAATTATTATTTTACAAAAAGATTGCTACCATTCAGTCCGTCCTTCTTAACAATGTACAATCTGACCCGACTCTGATCTCCCATATATGTCCATCTCTCCCACCAGAAGTTCCACTCTGGCCAGTTTCGACCCACTATCCCTCGAGATGGCACTAACAGGCTCCCCATATGATCCATGCCCCATTAACTTGTTGACTAAGGCTGCCCAGATTATCAATCCAATAGTAAATAATATACTAAATACCTCGCTTTCAACTGGCACGGTCCCTACACACTGGAAAAAGGCAAAAGTGCTTCCTCTGTTGAAGAAACCTACGGCTGACCTGAAACAACCGGCAAGCTATAGGCTCCCCTCCCCCTCCTTGCTTTCTCCAAAATATTGGAAAAAGAAGTCAATTGTCAACTGTCTCAATTACTGGAGGAAAACAAACTATTACATTCCAGTCAATCAGGCTTCCAACCACACTTCAGCACAGAACACAGCACTTCAGGAAGTAGTTGAGCATGTCAAAAGCACCCTCGAGGCAGGACTATCCTGACATTGTTACACCTATCAGTGGCCTTTGACACGGTTTTCCATCTAAAACTACTTGAATGCCTTCAGGCAATTGGGATCAGAAACACTTCTCCGAAATGGCTTTCCTCTTTTCTGAGCAACCATAGCCAAGAAATAAGGCTGCCTCCATTTTCATCTCCAGCCAGAACTCTGACCGTGGGCGTACCCCAGGTCTCAGCACTGAGCCCTACACTGTTCAATATCTACCTCTCACCTTTGGCGACATTGACAGAGCTGATGGGTGCTAAAATAATCTCATACGCTGACGATACTCAGCTTCTCTTCTCCTGTGGTACGGGAGAGAAGATAGATGGAGAACTCATCTCACAATACCTCTCTAAGGTGGTTCAGTGGTTGGCCTAGTGCGAACTGAAATGCAACCCGAACAAGACTGAGATAATGATTTTTGGGGCTGCTTCCCCTAACTTCTTGAGATGTTGCTGGCCTAAAGATACCCCTCAGCCAGGCCCTTTACAAGCACTGATCAGTTTCTGTTTCAGGATACTTTGTATGCTGAAAAGATTCCTACCTTTCCTGTCTGAGTTGTACAGGAAAAAGGTCTTCCAGGCTTTGATCACCACCAGACTGGATTATGGGCTCGCCCTTTAACTTAGCCTCCCAGAGTATCTTCTGAGCAGACTTCAGGTTGTGCAAAACTCGACAGCCAGACTTCTACTCTAACTCCCCCCTAGGTCCCACATGTCCACTTATCTGAAGATCCTTCACTGGCTCCCCGTGAAAAAGAGGGTACAATTTACAGCCATGGTCATGGTGCATGAAGCCTTGCATAATTCAAGTGCAGGATACCTCAGAGAGAGGATTCATGAATAAATTCCGGCTCTCACTTTGCGTTCTACCTCTGTTTATCTGGCAAAAGTCCCTCGGATCCACCGACTTTGAATGGGTGGCAGACCCTCAACTGGAGCAAACTCCTGAGAGACCTACACCTAACCAGTGATCTCTCTGTTTTCGTAAAGGAAACTGAAAACTTGGCTTTTCACACAATCGGATTAGGTTTTAAGCTGATGCCGTACGTCTTTAGTGATAGGACACTCTTTTGAGTAGCTGTGCACTGTACAAACTGTTATAACATAACATAACGTAACATGACAAAACATAACATAACAGGACAGGTTATATTCCTGCACTGCAACAATCTTAGGAGGTCTTTTCCTCTTTCTATGTGTGTTGCAGAATTGAGCACACATAGAAAGAGGTAAGAACGGGGAAAAATTAAGATACAGCTCCTTATTGTCCCCTATGTCGAGAGGCATAAATATTTGGGGCCTTGCCAGGTTTATATGCTCTTGTAAATCTGGGGCTGCATCAACTTCACAGGTGCTGGGTGGGAAATGCCCTGCAACACACATGGAAGGGCTCCGAAGCACTTAGTAAAGTTACACAGCTGTTAGGACTGCATATCCTAACTCAATATTGATGAGGCTATGCAGAATGGCTTATCGTTGCTTTATGAATTTTATTCAGAGCTCTGCATCACACATGGAACACTTTACATGATGCAAAAGTTCTGCAGGGCTCTCATAAATAAGCCACTGAGTGAGTGAGGGCTGCAACATGTGCAGCCTTGTGAAAGTCCAGATGAGGTATGCCAAGGCCACCACACTACCTTTACTGTACCACCTCATCCACTACACTTATGTTCATGATCAATGATCTGAACTTTTGCTGGCCACAACTCCAAATCCAAAATTAGGGTAACCAGGCCCATGTGTCAAATTTGTAGATCTGGACATCTTCATGAGTATTAATATTTGGCCTGTATGATATGAGATCTATATCATTGTGAGTACTGTTACAGTTTGCTTAACCACACATATGCCACTTGACCCAGTTTTACTGGTACTAGTGTAGTGTAGTTCCTATTTCCCTTATAGGCTCTGTGCATTGGAATAATATACGCTATAGTTGTGGCATAGTACTGAGGTCAGTATGCCTATATTGAGTACATTAAACTTAATTACTTTGTGTGCCAGCTAACTCAGAGGACACTAGAAACTCCTTGAATAAACAAGAAGGGAGTAGTTTCTGGTAACCGCATAAACATGACAATGTTGTTTCCCTTAGAATTATAACATGTCTCAGAATCGTGGAAACAACAGATAACAGTTTCACTCAGTCAATCGTGCATGCTTAGTTTCTTCAGAGTTACACAGAAACAGATAGACGGGCGTTTCAATAAAAGGATTTATTGAACAGTCATGTAAGAGATATGAGCTGTTACAATCATTAGACAGTAAGCAAGATATAAAATGCATGGGTGGGGTGGGGTGATGTTTAACATGTCTGTTGTGGTATATGTGTAGTATAGGTTAAGAGACGCCTATAGACAAGAGTCAGACAATTTTGCTCAGGAGTAACTCAAGGGATCTTCAACAATCTTTGGGCACTGTAAGTGGCCCTCTTTGTGTGAATGGATGCACTGCCCAACACAGGCAGTCACCTACTGTTGCACTATGTGTGTAAGTTATGCAACATGTATTGTAGGGATGGATTTGTCAAGCCATACTCACCATTCATGGCTGTGTTGGGACACACGCTGGTGCCTGCCACTGACACACTCACCCTTGCACCATTTAGCTGTGGCATCAGTTTTGTTCGCTGGTTAGTATCAATGGGAATGACCCCCATCTGTCTGGAAACTTCAATCATCCCTGCCATTTACTACTTGCTAAGTGTGGCACATCTTGCTTGTGATTCTGTCCAACTACTTGCTAGGTTAGATGAACATTAGTCTCGCGTTTCCTCTATCCCTGGGCATGTGTAGCATGTTCCATGGTTCTGTGACTTGGTTCCTAATATTTGATATTTGTGTATATAGTTACAATAATTTTATGTGTGGTCATACTCACTCTCATTGCATGTGAGGGCTCTCAGAGACAGAGGAACAGACAGACCATATGCATGCCAGTGTGTATTACTACACAATTTATAATTTGAAACAAGAACCAAATTACTTAGTAGCTGCAGTTGATTCTTACAGACATCCAAGATGTAGCATGGAACTTCAACATCTGTCACTGGCATAGATATGATACAAAATAGGAAAGAGTATGGCCATTGGTATCTGCTTGTTCTCAGTGCATGCGTTAACATTGTACTTGCTTGTTCTCAGTGCCTGCATTAAGATTGTAATTATGTGATATTCAATGTAAGTATTGAGGCTGGCATGTGTGCATGATGACATTGTCGTAATTAATGGGTGAGATATTTGTGGATGTATGAGAATGTGTTAGTGGCTCTCATGTCTCACAGGACATAATGTGTGCATGTATGCAAATTTGTGATTATTCACTGAGTGCCACTCTAGTTAATGATGCTTATTGTAATGCCATGAAGTTCAGTAGTTCAACATGATGCCATGGCAGTGGAGGGACCTGATGCTCGGCCATGTCCAACAAGATCATGTGAAAGGGACTGTAGTGCAATCATCTTGAGATGCTGTGAAGTGTTATTTGTATTTACACATCTACCATGGTCTGGTCTAGTTAGTCCAATCTGCAACAGACGGACAAAACCCTGGCTCATGTAAGTGCTTTTATTTACAAGTGTTTAACTGAGCAATTTGCAAGTAGCAGTCCTTACAGCATCAACCCCAACATTGTTTGAGAGCCAAGGGATGTCCAGACAGAGTCAAAGGGAGATACATGTCATACGACATGTTGTTTAGAGGAGTGTTCCAGTGAGGAGACGGTCCAATTTGCCATTAGGGAAAGTGGGCCACATCTACAGTCCACAAATGGATTCGAACAACAGGTGGGCATGCAAAAAGGGACAGCACCAGTTGACAGGGATGGTGGAATGATCATAAAGACAAGTCCAATGAAAAACTAGCCAAGTGGCACAGACAAATGTTTGCGGGGATTGGTCCGCCGGATAAGTTTGAAGTCCCCATCTTCGGCTTCTGATGTGTTTGTGAGCCTTCCCTGAGGGTAGTGGTGTTGGGGCAGGAGGCATCTGATGCATACACTCATAAGGAGCAAAAGATGTGGCTTACCTGTCCCCAGCAGCATGTGCCTTTGCCAACAAGGAAGGCAGCAGAACACAGAAAAGGGACAGCTGGCTTGTCAGCACAGCAACAACTTTGAAGTGGAAGGCACCCATTGTTGCAAAATAGGAGTCCTGCTTCCACTCCATAGATTCAATGATGGTGCGTATAGCCTCCAGCTGGGTTAACCTTACTAGTGTCACAATGGAAGGTCTATGGTACTTGCCTCGGCCTTTTGATACGAGCGATGTCAGTCAGGAACTGTTCCAGTCTATGGAGTGGAGGATAAGTGCCTCCTATTGCCTCAGAGGTCTCCATATTGGGACTGAGGCCTAGGGTACCTGTGATGATCCATCCCCTCCCTCAACTCATCTACCAGCTGCAAATGGACTCCTACCACCTGCTGCAGGAAGACAACCTGGGGGTCCTCAGAGTCCAGGGCTGGGCTTGTGTTGGCAGATGGGGTATGTCCCAATGTAGGCACTTCCTCTGGTGACCCTGACACACTGTAATCCCCTCCTGTGACTACAGTTGATCTTCCAATGGAGGCCAGGAGTTGCCGAAAGGTGTAATCATCCATGGGGGGGGGGGGGGGCAGGATGTCATTGCAGGTAGGTTGATTATCCATGACAGGCAACTGGTTAGGAGGTGTTGTTTCCTCCTCTGCAATGAGATAGCGATATATTAATGGTGAGCTGTACTAGATGTTGACATGAGTAATCTGTGTGAAATACAGACATCATTCTCATTTCCTTTGAGCTCAAAATTGATGTGTAGGACATGTGTGATTCATACGAATTGTGTCCATGTTGCACTGTAGTTGTCTTTCAAAGGGCAGTATCTCAGCTTTGTTAACACTACTACTGTGTGACAAGGGTGACTTTTCCTGTCTGACCACATATTGCAACCCAGTTAGACAGTTTGCTGTCCTGCCCTGCCTGTGCAGGTAAGTTGATATAAGGTCCACGTCTGCCTTGGTGATTAGCTTTCTTTTTCATGATGGATATTTTGAATGTGGTTTCATGTACTGACACCACCAGTTTGCATATTGCAAGGCACAAAGAGGGTGCCGCCATTGCTTCGGGATCTCTCCTCATCCCACAGATCCAGGGAAAGTGGTGTGCATTTGGTCAATTATTTGAAATGATCCTGAAGTGTGCCTTTCACACAGTAAAAAGCAACAGTCTGTGTTCCTGTGCTGTGCAGCATGCATATTGTGCAATTTTTTTGCCAAGAGCTTACATTTCACATGCATGCACCCAACTCTACACAGCTAACAACATTGCTACATTGCAGAAATGTGTAAAGGTATGTACTTACGTAGAGGCATATTTGCAACAGGCAGCGATAATTATCGCTGACCTTGTATACCGCATTTTTTTCTATCGCTGGAATATTTCGCCAGGCTAGCGTTGCGTTAACAACGCTGAGCGCCATGGCGATGTATATTCCAGCGATAGCCCCCTTTTCTATGGAACATCACTAGTTTTCCAGCAATGTTCCATGTAAAACGGCGATATGGATGTATGACGTTACAACGCACACTTTTACAACGCATGCACTTACAACGCATTTTTTACAACGCATAATCCATTACAACGCATGACATTACAACGCATGACACTACAACGCATTTTTAAAAAATACCTTTACAACGCACTACCATTACAACGCATACTAACTTTACAACGCATACCATTACAACGCATAATATTAAATTACATTTAAGGTAAGTATTAGATAGTATAGGGGTAAAAATTACTATTCTAACTCCAGGGGGTGCAACAGTAGGGTAAGTGTTGGATAGTATAGGGGTAAAAATTACTATTCTAACTCCAGGGGGTGCAACAGTAGGGTAAGTGTTGGATAGTATAGGGGTAAAAATTACTATTCTAACTCCAGGGGGTGCAACAGTAGGGTAAGTGTTGGATAGTATAGGGGTAAAAATTACTATTCTAACTCCAGGGGGTGCAACAGTAGGGTAAGTGTTGGATAGTATAGGGGTAAAAATTACTATTCTAACTCCAGGGGGTGCAACAGTAGGGTAAGTGTTGGATAGTATAGGGGTAAAAATTACTATTCTAACTCCAGGGGGTGCATCAGTAGGGTAAGTGTTGGATAGTATAGGGGTAAAAATTACTATTCTAACTCCAGGGGGTGCAACAGTAGGGTAAGTGTTGGATAGTATAGGGGTAAAAATTACTATTCTAACTCCAGGGGGTGCAACAGTAGGATAAGTGTTGGATAGTATAGGGGTCAAAATTACTATTCTAACTCCAGGGGGTGCAACAGTAGGGTAAGTGTTGGATAGTATAGGGGTAAAAATTACTATTCTAACTCCAGGGGGTGCAACAGTAGGGTAAGTGTTGGATAGTATAGGGGTAAAAATTACTATTCTAACTCCAGGGGGTGCATCAGTAGGGTAAGTGTTGGATAGTATAGTGTAATATTATGCGTTGTAATGTATGCATTGTAATGGTAGTATGCGTTGTAATGGAATGCGTTGTAAAGGTAGTTTTTAAAAATGCGTTGTAGTGTCATGCGTTGTAATGTCATGCGTTGTAATGGATTATGCGTTGTAAAAAATGCGTTGTAATGGTAGTGCGTTGTAAAAGTTGCGTTGTAAAGGTTGTTCCCCCGGCGATATGCTTGATGAAAGTACCCTGTGGTCGTATCACATGAATCCACCTCCCATGTTAGGTATGCCTTAGTCAGGAATTTAACTGACGTTAAATTCCTGCGTTAAGGCATACTTAGCGCGATTAAAATAATCACTTCCCCGCATTGTAAATATCGCGAAGCTGCCTTCGCGATATTTACCCATGTTGTTTCCAAAGACACGCCTACTTTGCATCTCATTAGCAAACTGTTAGAGAATTTAAAAGAAAGAGGCTACCCAAAGAAATTGTTAAAAAGGGCTTTGAAAAGGGCATGGTGGTCTCCTCGAGAAGCTTTACTTGAAAAAAGGAAAAGACCAGCAGTAGAAAGAATTGTATGTGTTTCAACATTTTGTCCAAATTCCAATGTTTTAAAGAAAGTTATCAATCAGAATTGGCATTTGGTGAAAAATCTAGACCATTCTTTAAACATCAATCCCCTTTTTGCTTTTAAAAAAGATTGCAGCATTGCCAACCAAATAGTTGGAGCAGCCATGCCTCAAACAAAACAGACCTCTGTAAGGGATTATGTAGGTCTTCCGCCAGTATCTGACCATCATAAATGTGGGACTTGTATTTGCTGTGCCACCACGGAAGAAGGTGTGTTGTTTACACACAATTCAATTCATTGGAAACACGAGTCATTCACTAATTGCAAAACCAGAAATGTGATTTATGGAATACGTTGCCCGTGTAATTTGCTCTACATAGGTAAAACGAATCAAGAGGTCAGATTAAGAATTTCTCAACACAAATCCAGAATCAAAAAAAACGTCCAAACAGCTCCATTAGTGAATCATTGGAAATTGAATAATCATTCTGAAAAAGATGTAAAATGGACGGTGATTTCCAAAGTGGAACAAGACTTTAGAGGCGGTGACCTAGAGATAAAACTATCCAGGAGAGAAGCAATGCTGAAGGTGAAATTTAACACAGCGGTTGATGGGCTGAATGAATTATCATACATTTACAAACTGGGATGAGGCGACTCTCCTGCCATGCCACCCTATGATAACAGTCATCTAGCACAGAAAGTGTCCTGGTAAGGATTGTGAAACATAGGTCATTTATGGAAATTATTGACAATGTTTAGCCAGAAGAAGTGGTGATGCCACCCCGTGATTACAGCCATCTAATAAAGGTAGAGTCATAGTAAGGACCTGTATAAGTAGGCCACTTATGGTAGGTTCTGACTCTAATCAAATAAAGTCCTAGTTGATTAGAGCTATGGGCAAACCTAACAACGGTACCATAGCCAACTTTTTATACGTTAAGCTGAAGTAGGACCCAAGCGTGTTGCATATCCAGACTCTATGTTTAATATAAGGGTAATGAATACTTTTTAGACATCCAAACATGGGTGAAACTACATATCCCATGAGCGCAGAGAAAGACTATTTGGTAATTCATGTTCTGTCAGCGATCACATTTTTCCCTGGATTATTATCGATTAAATTATATGGACGGGGTGATAAATTAAAATTCACGCCTTGACTTTAACAAACAACTTGGAAATAGGAGTAGTGGTGCATGGCGGTCATCAAATCTGCATTGACAATGAATATTGTCAGTATTTTCAAACCGGAAAAGCGGTGCGTTCAAGAATCACAAGCGACGGTCTGCTAATCACTGACACTACAGCCCACGGCAGTGAGACTGTGAAAGCTGACTACGGAGCTTTAAAGACTCGTCCCACGATGAGAAAAGGTATGATTTTAGACAGGAAAACGAGGTATATGAAACGTCCCTCTTTTTCAACTTAGTGTAAGTCCAAGTCTCCTTCCATCGTTACAGATTGTGCAACGCTAACGGTTTAAAAAAACGGACACGGGACGAGTGAAGACTACACCCATGATTTTCCAAGTGAGTCGTTAGGCTCCTTGATCTTTGCAATTGTATTCCAAAAAAGCGCTTGAAACCAGTTCTTAACGGGGCTATAACAAAAGGTTTTTTGCTTTCAGAAAATGAATCACTGGGAACACCATCAAAACTGAGAGGAAGAGCCGCCAGACATTTCACAATGTAAGAGAGATGCCAGTGTTCTGATTTAGTGTATGGCAGTGACGCAGTGATAAATTGGTATGGACGTTAGTCCATTTTTTGATTGTTGTTTTCAGACATAGATTGGATTTTTCAATCTTCTAGATCGGCTGATGTAGACTACGACTGAGGTAATCCAAAGTCGCCATAAGAGGCGCAGAATGTAAAGGGAGGACCCCTGGGCATTTAGTTTCACTGAAAGAGTTATTTTTCTGTTTCCAGTTGTAGCACACATAGAACGAGGTAACCACCTCTAAGGATATGTTCTGTGCAGGAAGATAGGTTAATTTACTGAAAATTGGTGCAAAGCAGCATCGCAAGTCCTCTTGCTGCGCTGCCCCACGCCAATATGAAAGGGCAGAAATTACCATTTTATAAAAAATGGTGCATTCCTGTCCTTTACCCATACAATGGTGCACATTTTGCTGCCTAGCGGCATTACAGGCCCCCTTGCACCAGGGTGTCCTTCCTGGATCAAAAACAATCCAGAGAGAGGAAGTTTCCTCTTCCCACGTGTGCAGCATAATGCATCACACATGGAAAGAGGAAAACAAAAGGAAAAATAATTTTCCTTCTTAAGCCTACTCTGGGGAGGAGTAAGGTTTTGGTGCTGCCCCAGGTTTATGTGGTGAAGTAAATCTAGGGCAGCGTCAATATCCATGGGTGTTCCATGGGTAAATCCACTGCAATGCCTCCCTAGCACAAAGTAATGGAATGCAGCAACTTGTGCTGCTTTCTCTTACTCCATATCTATGAGGTCATGCAAAGCGATGCAAAGTGGCTTTGCAAGGCCTCATAGATATGAATGAGGCTTGTGCCACCGAAGTACCAAAAAAAGTGCCGCTCCAGCAGTGCAAGACTCTCATAAATAAGCCCCCAAGTATCCTTGCATGATATGTTGTTCCTGTTTATGTTTTTTGTATTGTGGGGCTTTAGGTTTGGGTGACTCATGTTATACATTCCACTACAAGTCCCAGCATACAAATATCATCCTGGACCAGTGCTGCACATCACAAACGGAATGGACATACTTGACTGAGATAGACTGAGCTGCACAACCTGTAACTTGGCAGTATGACTTACATTTATGTGATGTATGACTGTACATGAAAAGGATTCCTACCCTTTCCCTTGCACACAGCTCAGTGCAGCGCTGGGACATAGGTTGCAGCACTGCACAGCATGACATTATTTGGCTCATATTTTCCCTAGTTGCCACTACTTTGTAGGTCTTGTGGGTCCTCATGGCCACCACTGTCCTGTCCTTCCAGTCCTGCAATCAGCTCTGCTGGCATGACTGCTGCCACTTGCTCCTCCAAGGTGGTCAGCACCTCTGGCTCCTCAAGTTCTCCTCCTCCATTCTGCATGGCTGTCCTCAGGTTTATGGCAAATTTCTCAATGATCCTACGCTTATAATCATGCCGGCACTTTTTGCACTCTGGCACTCTCCTCCTAACTTGATCAACACTGTTAATCTTGTCCACTCTGGACTGCCAAATGGCCTCTTTCTTCCCCAATGGCAATTTTGAGGTGACAAAGAGTTGATGTTCATGCTCTCTCACCTCTGTTACTAGCATTTCATTTTCCTCCTCACTAGAATTACTAATCATTTTCCCCTGGGAGTCTGTCTGGACATCCTGGCTGGGGCTGGGGTTGTTGAAGCTGTTGCTCTGGCTGCTGCTGCCTGCTCCATCTTTCGGTTTTGAGCTATGGGCAAATGTTTTTTGACGCATGACGCAATGCAATGTAACGCTAACATATTTTGTGGCACGTAAGCGTTGTTTTCCGGCCCACAAAGCAGCCAAGCGTCACTTTGTCTGTCAGTATTCTCGCTGCAGCGGTCCCATGAAAGAGTAATTTGTGCGATGTTCTATGTGCCCTTATGCCATGGTGTGCCAAACTGTAAATTTGATGCATCCAAGGCGTTTCAAACAGGCGTACCACAGCGCAAGTCTTCCTGGCTCATCACCGCTGAACCGCAGCAATGCGACAGCTCTCATAAATGAGGCCCTAGGTTTGTCCTTCTGCTCCAGAGTTTGGGGAGCAGATTCATCATCCTTCCACACAATGCAGAAAGCCACCTTGCTGCACTGCTTGAAAGGGAAAGGACAAGAATGCGCTGCATTTAACATCATACTGCACATTCCTGTCCTTTCCTTGCACTGGCGCACAATGTGCTGCTTAGCATAAACGCAGGTACCCTTGCGCTGTGGTGCAAGGGTGCCTGCATTGTAGACAGGGTTGTTTTTGTGCAGGAAGGGGCACCTTTCTGCATGAAAACAATCATCAGAGGCATGTTCCTCTTTCTATGTGTGCTGCAGAATGCCTCATACATAGAATGAGGAACAATAAAGGAGTAATAAAGATATTTTTCCTCGTTACCCCTCACCTGTGGAAGCGTAGCATTTTCACACATTCCCAGGTCTTCCAGTAATGGTAAATGTGGGAATGTGCCAAATGCATTGGTGGATGCATGGGAACACCCACACTCCACCCATGGAATGCCTCCCTGGGGTAGAGTAATGCAATGCAGCGATTTGAACTGCATTGCGTTACCCTAGATTTATCAAGTCACGCAAGGTGGCCTTGTGTGGCTTGATAAATCTGCCTTAATAGTTGCTTCTCCCTTGCAAGGGTGATGCAACTCAATGATAAATCTGCACCTGGAATTTTAACCAGGCGAAATCTCCTTTGCACAACATTGCGTGATGGCATAATCCCTGGCATTAGAATTGTAAAGTGAAATACAGAAAATTGATCCTAAGCATAGCTTTTGAATTTCAGTGGGTTTTTCTTTTTTTAACTGTAACCATAAATGCACTTTAACTGAGGTTTTTAAAGTGATTTTCAAAGATTTTAGACCTATATTCAGATGCTATGAACAAAGCTAGCCATAACTTCACTTTAACCTTTAACCTTTGTGTTTTTTCAGTGAATTCATGGGTTACTTTTGATCATATGCCACATTTCTTCCAAAATCTGTTCATTGATTTTTTCTTCAGAGAGTGCGACACAAAGCATTGCATAGGCAACATTCATCACAAGAACATTCGTACAGGGTATACAGTGCGCTCATGAAGGTTACAGCTTTTCCACAAGGTCCATGGCAAATGAATCGTGCAATAATACACAACTTCCTTATAAAGTAATGCGTTCAGGCCCATGGTGCTGAGCATCAATAAATCCTCCCCGAATAATAACAGAGAAAGGAAACCTAACTATACCTAAAAAATGAACAAAAATTGTGATGTCATGGTGCAAAGTAGAATAACGTGAGCAGGATGACTGGGTCACCAGATCCGCTATACAGGAGCCCATCGCACTGTTCCGTGGTCCCGACACAATGATGTGCTTAGATCAGGAACAAGCCCTAAGCCGGGAACTGCACGCTGTCAGGGGGAGCCCCGTGGATAAATAGCTTACCAACGGAGACCATATGTAATCAAAGCTTTTCCTCGTGTCCTCAACCACGTCAGCCATGCGTTCCAACGCTAAAACCCTCCACAGTCTCGCATGCCATTGGGTAAGTGATGGGGCCTCTTGTTTTTTCCACGCAGCCTCAATAGTCATTTTCGCTGCCCCTAAGCAAAGCCACATCACTGATGTATCCCCCTGTGTTTGACGTTTTAGTTTTGGATCACAAACCCCTAACAAGACCTGTTCCATGGAACTAGAAATAGGATAACCCAGGATAAGCTTTATTTGGGACAGAATTTCCTTCCAAAATGGTTGAATGGAGGGGCAGTGCCACCACATAGGCCTGAAATCGCCCAACTTCCCACAACCCCTCCAGCACCTATCCGACGAGCTGGGAAAAATTGTGTGTAATTTTTGAGGGTATAGGTACCAGTCGTACATAATTTTGTAGTGGGCCTCCCTGAGGTTCATGAAGCGGTTGAACTTCACTATGTCTCTGCCTAAGTGTTCCCACTGCTTATCATCTAAGGGAGTAGCCGCGAGTGCATCCCAAAAACGCTTGAAGCATGGGGTTGTTCTGGGACTCATTGCTTGTATGAGAGCATATAAATAGGAAATGTAACCTTTAGAAGAGGAACCTGATTGCTCGAAATTTCTCGATGGGGAGCAACTCCCTGGTGGCGGCCCGCCGCACCAGAGGCTGCTGCAACCAGTGTTTCAACTGCAAGTAGTGATATTCCTCTTTAGCAGTTAAAGCAAATTGCTGCTTGCATTCCTGAAAAGTGAGTAGTTCACCTTTATCAAACAAGTGAGAAATCATGTGACACCCACCCTCCCTCCAGGCATCAAAGGGGCCCTCATGCAGCACAGGGGGGAATGTAGCATTAAAATGAATGGGCGTATGAGGAGAGGGGAAAGTTGTAAGTTGCAATTGTTTGGTAAGGATAGCCCAGACCTTTAGTGTGGTGGATGTAGGCGTGCTAATATAGGCATTAAGTGGTCTGTCCTGCTTTGGTTTCCATAAAAGATCCCAAATGGTGCGTCTCATTATCTGTCTGTCTATGTGTAACCAGTGCTTCTCCGAAGCCCGCAGTGACCACTCTGTAATGACCCGCATTTGTGCTGCCCAGTAGTAGGCCTGAAAATCCGGAAGTGCTATGCCACCTTCTTTGCGCGGTCTTATGAGCAACTTATAAGGAAGGCGTGCCCTGTTCCCTTGCCAAATAAATTTGGTAAGCAAATGTCGCAGCTCCCTAAAGAGACCCCCCTCCACTGGAATAGGCAACCCCTGAAAAAGGTATAGTAACCAGGAAAGAACACTTATCTTAATCGCATTAATCCTACCCAACCAAGTGACATACGCCGCACTCCTTTTGCCCAGATCTGTCCGCAATTGTTGCAGGGGGGGGAGTTTGCTTTATACAGATCTTGGTATCCTTAGTAGTGCAGCGAAAAGGTGAAACCTCTTCGACCCCATGCCATTCATCTCTGGGTATTGTCAAGTTCAGTGAAAAGGACTTGGACAAATTAATCTTGAATCCCTCCACCTGCTCAAACACCTTTAGATCATCATTCATAGTGAGGAGAGAGACAAAAGGGTCTGACACTGGGAGAAGCATGTCATCGGCAAAAAGCAAAATTTTATGATAGTCTCTGCCAAACCGGATTCCCCGAATCTCTTGGTTTCCTCTGATCCTGTGCGCCAAGGGTTTTATACTCAAGGCAAAGAGGAGGGGGCAGAGGGTGCAGCCCTGCCTCGTCCAGTGAGCCAGATTAAAGGGGGATGACGCGATTCCATTAACAAGGATTCGAGAGCTGGGAGAATGATAGTTAGCAAGAATCATTCCTATAAAGGTTTCATTGAAGCAAAAGGGCGGGAGCACCCGAAATAAAAAAGACCACTCCACGCGATCAAAGGCTTTCTCCACATCTAGCGAGAGAAGCGCTGTTGGAATGTTTTTCTTCCGTGCCTTTTCAATGATATGGATGACGCATCCCAAGTTATCATGGGTCGGTCGACCCTATATGCCACATTTAAAGCCAACCACCATTATTGCCTCAATTTCAATTCGCATATGTGATGCTTCTGAGGCTTTATAATAATCAGGCAGTTACATAGAAAATATTTCCAAAATGTTCCACACATAAGCATAATGTCTACCCAGCAAGATTACTGTTGGTTTCATTGAATCACCTGACCGCTTAGATGTGTTCTTTCCATCATATATTTGCCTTTTATTCCTTGGGGCTGCATCTTCTTAACTTTGTTGTATGTGAGTTTTTGGAAAATCACATTGCCTCATAACCCTCTTGTGGGAAGCCACTATACATTGGAACCATTTCTGTCACATACACATTATATCTGATTTCACGCCTTGCTATCATTCACGCAATTATAGTGCAACAAAGTGAGTCATGCATTTCTGTCTCCCTCAAGTGGGCTTGACAGCTAATGCAGAAACTGAGTTAACAAAATAACCTCTAAAACACCCTCCAACCCCCTACTGGGAACATTCATATTCGTCACCTTACATTAATTGTTACCACTGTGTCGTAAGAATTTTTTTTTGACATACATTTAATTGGGCAGTAAATATTCAATGAACTCCATACAGTAAGGATAGTCTCTATGATTTTTTCAGTAAATGACCAAAGTTACTTTATAAATCATAAATTACATTAGTCTCCTGATTTCTGACCTCAGCCCTCTGTTAGACACCGCACCCTCTCTGCTGCAGGCCTTCAGCCATGAGCAGCGAGGATGGAGCACAACCCGGCCTTAGGCCAGGCCCAGTGTCCAACCAGCCACAGGGGACCAACCCCCCCATTGAACATGGCCTGCCACAGCTCTCAACATGGTCCACAGGGGCCAGCCTTCAGGTGAAATGCCTGCTGTGATATGAAACAACTTACTGTGCACAGATGATGGTTATTTGTAGTTCAGTTCAGACTATGCCACGTACCTGAGATAAAAAAAAATATTCATACATGTTTTCTCTGTCACACTATGTCCCATTTTTTTTCATACAAATCTCATATTTCCCAATGCTTGGTTAGACTTGATAGACATCAAGAAAGTTGAACTCTGTTTAATTTTTAGGTTGAGCATTCGAGACCTCTTGTATATACTTTAGTATATACTTTGGTATATACTTATATGTGTATGTACTTTGTGGGCTCAGGAGATCAAGCTTCCACTTAGGGACTTTTTTCTGTTCAACTGCCTCTATTTAACTGTTTCGACAGAAAACGACCAGCAGAGGTCAGTAAGATACCAAAATTGCTTTCTGCTGAGGACTTTCTGTTTTTTTGGCAACTGCCTCTATTTAACTTTCTTAATAGAAAACGACCAGCAGCAGTCAGTAAAATACCCGAAGCACTTTAGCATTCTCTAGATTCCAGTCCATGGAAATTGTCATCCATGAGCACCCATAGACAATAATATTTTTTTCAAATCTTGTATTATCAGTGATATGACCACCAAAGGCCCTGCTTTTATATTAAAAACAGCTTTGGACTATACCATTTCCCGCTGAAAGGCAATATTTCCCTCCATGTGTTCCCTTACCTGGTGTGTCACGCCGTTTGGTGCTTACTTTCCCTCCATGTTAAAAAACAGTAGATGTTTCAGCACCCAGGCTAATACGCTGCATAGCTAAATACATACAAGGTCCCAAAAGGCGAGACCGATTGCATTGCAAATGCTTGTTGAAGTAGCTTTCTCCACACGTCCAGTACAGTTTTAGACTGGAGTCAAAGTGTTAAAAAGAAAGGCAACAAGGATACAGCCCTTATCCATTCGAACACCAAGGATCGGGAGGAACTTTACCATATCCATCTGGACCAGCTCAACTCTGCTCCAACTTATGAAAGAGCTGGGGCAGCAGCTCTTGAACGAACACATAAAGAAGCAGTAGCAGTCAACTTCCGGTCCCTGAAACCAGCGACCTCTCCAGTCTCTCACTGACTGTCCTTACCTTTGACACCCTGTAGCGCTCTGCTGCAGTTTGGATGGGTTTGCAAATAAGACAAAAAAAATGCACACCGCCACCACCTATCCTAAAGTCTTGTTTAGCTTGGCACAGCACAGATCGTCGGCAAAGGATAGACTCGCAGCTTCCAAATTCCGTTTACTTTGCCTCAACCCTTGTTTGTGGCATGCCATTTCTCTTACACCTATTTGCATTTTTCTAATTTGTGTTAACACTTTTTTTTCTTGCTAAGATATCCAGGGCATGATTATCGCAAAGCGTGCTTAGCGGTTTTTTTTTATCACCGGCTATCACTGGATTTCCTCGCTGTATTATCAACGCATATCGCAAAGGCGATAGGAAATCTAGCGATAGCGTGTCGAACCAAAAATAGCGTGAGAATTCCCGCGATAAATCAACTGCGCTGTCAAGCTTAATAATAGGCAAGTGTCTACTTAACCGAACAATCCACCTCCCATTGACAAGATGGTGAAGTACATTTTTTTTCAGCTGTTAGATTCCAGCGATAAGCACAGTTAGCGCGACTTTTCTTATCGCTTCGCAGGCATTGATAATAGAGGGAAGCTGTGTTTGCGACTGTTTCAATGGAGTTTAAGTCAGGAAAGCCTACTTTGCATGTCATTAGCGATATATATCGCTGACATGCAAAGTGGAGAACAGACGGCTGCTAACTCACGGAAACGCGTTAGCGTGTCCTTGATAATAGAGCGATATTTAAATCGACGCTTTTCGTCCGAAAACGGACGTTAAAGCGGCAAAATTGGGCTTGATAATATGCCCCCGAAGATTTTTGAATTATCAAGTCTCCCGTTAATATTGTGGTGACAAAAAAAGAGACTGCTTGAATGGCCCCCGCAGCAGCCAGTGTAGGAAGCTAGTGCAAGTCATCACCAACTGAGCCTCGGCCTCCCCTCCCCCCGCTGTCGCCTTTGGTGAGTTATTGTGTCCACGGACGAGCACGGGCACGCGCTGGCCATCACTCCGGATGCTGGTGATCAGCCATCACGTTTTTAATCAGACTGCTTGCTTTCATTGAGGGATGCGGGGTGCATACACATGAGGCATCTTCCTTAAATGAAAAGCAAGGCATTGCTATTCTGTAAGGAGGACGGGATTTCAAATAACTTTGTCCTTGAGTCACCAATAACAAAAGAAACCGAGGTGATACCAAAGCATAGAAAATCAATCCAGACAGCCAGAAATGTAATTTGTATCGACTTCATTAGAAAGAAGAAGATGGATGCAGGCATATTAATTTCATTTAGCGTAAGTAAATAAGCGCTTGGCATAGGATAACTGCTGTGGCACAATAGTAGACTGAAAAAAATGAAAGCGGAAACATTGGCCTGAAAGTATTTAGTGTAAATGATTGAAAGCAGTTCATTGAAGGTTAAACATAGCAGGGAATGAAAAAATCATTTGTGAGGCAAAGTTCATTTGCGGCTCTAACACAAGCTGAGGCAGACTGGTAGAGAAAATAGGCCCGGGCACCAAAATAAAAGGGGTCCCCATTTAGTGAATTAGATAGCTTGAAAAGTGGCCCCATGTTTGCAAATTGGGGAGGTTTTGAACTTGTAAGGACATGCTGTATACGTTTTTTTTCAAGATATGGAATTCTGCGTGGTTTCGAGCTTGACAAAGAGGATGTTTACTTTACTATCAAGGAATTATAAGAAAAAACCGGCCCAGCAGACAATAAGACAGGCCCACAAACAGCCCAAAAACCGGCTCACATATTGACCTGTTGGAGCAATCCATCAGGTACTGCCTGATTGCCCAATAGGCCAGTTCGTCCCAGTGGCAGCTGGCAACTCTGAGGGCGGTTAGGCAGGCAAATGAGTGGGGTTAGGAGCCTTCACAAGCACTAGATGCAATGCACCTAAGAAATAAAATAGAAACTATCTTACCTTGCTTGCTGTAGCCTGCACGATGGCGCATCCTCCTGCTCCGGTCCTCTTCTTTTAGCCAATCCTAGCACTGCTCTCATGCTGTTAAGTATCATGAGGGCAGCACCAGGATTGGATAGAGTGGGCTCTCTCATTGCTCTTAAGAGCTCTGGAGGCTTGCACTTTCTCTCACCCAGCTGTCTAAAACAGCTGGGTTAGCGAGGTTTAAAATGCACATGTCTGGCTGGCTAGCACAAAATGGCCGGTCAAAAATACATGCGCACTTCAAACTTAAACTGCCCTGCCCAATCAGGAGAGGCCCTGTCCCCATCCTGACACTCGGCTCGGGATTGGTTTATTGAAAAATAAAATAGTAATAAATTTACTTTATTACCATTTTATTTTTCACCTCTGGGGCAATTTAGTTAGTGGGGCGACGATCACCCGCCTTAATGGAGGAGCTGCCCCTGGTTTGAGCAGCAGTACAAATAACCTTTAAATGAATGAAGAATGAGAATGAAGCTGGTCACACTGTTGCGTTGTACGATGACACATCTTTCTTTAGTGCTACTTACCTTCAACTTCTTTAAGGCTGATGAATAATCTCACTCAAACATTCGGCTGCCCTTAATCTAAACATAGAAAAATTACATATCATTGATTAGGCTGTACACACTCTACAATGGCACAAATGAGAGAAAAAGCTTTTTTTGCATTGTTTTCCTATCTGCCTTGAATGGGAGTATAATGTTTTGCAACCGTATAAATTATAGAAATATTTTTGTGCTGGGGCAAAAAAAAATTGCGAGCTGTATACACTCTATTTTTTGTTTTGTTTACATTATTAGTGTTGGAACATATATTTGTTCTCCTTTCAAAATTTGAAAGATGGCAGTAATTGAGAAAACAAGATTGCATAATTTCTCATTATGAAAACCCCATCAATCAGATTTTTATATTTTTTTAAAATTGTAGGAAATTGGGTTATTGGTTGAGGTAGTTGGAAGTCCCTCTTAGGCAACAACCACGATCCTCTTGACCTTGAACCACAAAAGTCACTAAATTAACCTGCGCTTAACCCTCTGGGAGCTAGGCACAAAAGCAGTAAGGCTTAACTTGGAGGCACTGTGTAAAGTATTTATGCTGTACACTAACAGTAATAAAGTAAAAACACAAAACAAGAAAAATCCTAAAACGATTCAGAAAAATATGGTACATTTTAATTAAAAAATTATACCAGCAAAATCCAATCAGTAGAACTGGAGATATTCAATTTTAAAGTTTTGGGTAAAAATAGCACTTAAAAGCACAAAGCGCCACCCCCAGTCGTCTGGTGGTCACGCTAGACTCGAAAAAGTCTCATGTTCAGGCCAATGTGATGGAACACTGGTCGAATACAAAGACCAGGTTAGTCCAGCTGAAGTGCCTTCAAGATACGACATGAAGAGTTCTGTTTGTGTTGGAGGAGGCCACAAGGAGGGGGCTGAGTGTTGCGGATGGTTGTCGCTGAAGCGTGAAGGGCTGGCTGGGGGTCGCGGATGATCGTCGGTAGAGCAGGTGCAGGTCTTGCGATGCCTGTCAACATTGGAAGTTGCTGTCAACATGCAGAGCAGGACTCTCTGGAGCTTATATATATATAACTATATTTATATATATATATATATAAATATATAAATATATATATATTTATTTATATATATCATAAGTATGTGATTAAAACTGATATTCACCACACAACTTTGGCTGTACATCATACATTATTGCAAATGTGATAAGTTTGTTGCACTGTACCTAGACTCTCCCAACACATCCACCTTGAATTAAGCGTTGGTGGCTTACCACCATTTACGCAGAGGGTCCATAAGACTTAGATAAAGCCCTCTTTTTTTGCAGACTGAATCATTTGGGTGCTTATTACCTGGGACCTTGGAAACATAGTCAAAACAACCCCAATAAAGAGGTACCACTAATGGAGTACCTAAAATGTTGATCTTGACCACCCTTGCAGTGGATGTGACAGATCATTCACCACAATGGCTTCACTCCACTCAGGATCTTAAGAGGGGACATACTTCAGTTAAATCCCAGCATTCAATGCAATTAACCAGATGCTGTTTGGTAGATTGTTAATGTTCAGAGCCATATAGTCACTGACATGAGAGATCTTCCATGCTGGAAACTAAAGGATGATGATGAGTTGCTTTGTCCTTTATTCTTCAATGGGGTAGTAAACACTTTGGAGAGAGGATGTAGCCTTACGACTAGAGCGGTTAACCTCAAAGCTGGGGAACCAGATTCGAGCCTCGGCAACGACACTCAACATCCTGTGATTCTGGGCAAATCACTTAATCTCCCAGTGCCTAACAAAAATGAATGTGTCCTTGTGTAACACAACTGGTGCTCATGTAAAGCACTCTGATACATGATATCTTCGGATCTAATTCACGCTATATAAAACTCTATAAAAAAATTTTTTTTAAAAAACACGCAGCTTTTATGAACAATGGACTTAGGGGCATATTTACAAGGTGGCGATATAAAATTATCGCCGCTTTTGCGGCTGTTTTTGGTCCGAAAAGTGGCGATAATTTCATCGCTATATTAGCAAGGTCACGCTATCGTGTGAAACCTTGCCTTAGCGCCTGAATTCCTAATGTCCATCTTTGAATCTCTAATGAGATGCAAAGTGGGCGTTCCTCCCCAGGATAACGGGAGAAATGTCGCTAAGCGACATTTCTCCTATTATCAAGCCTCAAGCAAAGCAGCATAGCGACAAGAACAGTAGCAATAACCTCTGTTATCGCTACTTTCCTTACGCCTGCTCTGAAACTGACTTAGCCATGATATCCTATGGAAGGTGGATATCATGGCTAAGTATGAGGGACCCTATCAGCAAGCTATCGCCAAACTTTGTGGGATTATCGCTGGGTTTCCAGCGATAATCTCACGTTTGGCAGTTAGCGCTAGGATTTTTATCGCTTTTGAGATAAGCGTTGCTAATAGCATGCTATCTCAGCGATAAAAATCCACGCTAGCCGGCGATAATTATCCTAGCGCTAAGTGCGCGTAGAGATAATTATCGCCGGTTGTTGCTGATATGCCCCTTAGTTTTTCCAGGATGTTCCTTATGGTTTACAACTGCTTTGTCTAGGCTCGTATTGGATGTTGATTTGAATGTGGTCTATATAGATATTATTGGCTATGGATGCCTGTTCATCGCACAACCTTCTTAAATGCTCTTGTATAAGTGCGCCTTCTCGAACTTCTTTTCCTCTGACAATCAAATACTTAAGAGAAAGGGGTCTCTCATTAAAGTTAGTCAGTCGAGTCTGACTATATTCACAATGAACTAATGCACACACTCGCAGACAGATAAGCGCACTAATGCAGACGCACACACTTATATCCACAAATCCACACATACACATCGAAACATGCACACAGAAACCAGTGAACATATTATTAATTAAGGTTTCAGCTTGAACCACCTAAATATTTTGCTAAGCACCAATAGGGGACCATTCTGCAAAATCCGAGGGCTTGTGCCTGATGCCAGAAACAATTATATGTCTTCAGTTAAGTAAGAAAACTAACCTCAATGGAGAATTAGACAAGCAGATTGATTTTGCACTCAAACCCAAGACAAGGTATTTCTAAAAATATGAAAGTGAGTGAAGTGTCTAAAGCAATAGTAAATAGATATCATACCCGGTAAAAATGTATTTTCCTACAGACAGACAATTGCAGCATTTTACTGTGGATCTCCTGCCACGATGTTTTGATGTTACTTGTTGAATCTGTCTCTCTCTGCACGGTCACCCCAGATGTTTTAATAATTGTACTTGCTTTGGCCCATTTTTTAAAAATGTCACCTGGCCAAACAATCTGTGAAGAATAGCGAGCCACTGTGAGGGGCTGCAACATATGTCATCAGGTGCTGCGCTGATATTGGTAGGTTGGTGTAAGTGCAGCGCTAATACTGGCTGTTGCATCGTCTCGTATTGCTCTGTGATATGTCTACATGGAAGGTGCTGAACTAAGAATGGACATTAGTTCTGATATGTACTAAATCATGATTTGGTAAAAGCACCTAATTGTTTTAATACGATTCTGATTATTCAAATTTTTACAAAACTGAAGTGTTTACAAGCATTGGGAGCTATTGTGATAGAACAGGTGAGTTCCCGTTCTAGAGACCGAAGGCATGCCAGGTCATTATATGGCCATTAATGTTGGGCTTCATATGTGTATTTGGCTTAGTTATTGAAACAAGATCACTGAGAAAGAAGGGCAATTACAGTTCCTTCGACATGGTACCTTTAATCTAAGAGTCATTGAATATTTGAGACATGTATTATATATTATGAAGCCTCCATCTAGACCAGCTTAGCATTAGGCTTTGAGTAATGGGGAACATGTTGCTCATGCCAAAGATAAGAAGAATTATCAGAACTAAGATAACAGTTCGCAGCTATTTGGATGTTAGATGGGATGCTGAGCAACAGAGGTGAAGAGAGGTTTTTGAGGATGCTAGTATGTGTCCCAGCCTGACTAATAAAAGGCCCAAAATGAAGAAGAAGAAACAAAAGGAGAAGGATGCTGATAATAAGGAGAAGTCCAGTACTGATAGTAGTGACTCTAGTGACAATTTCCTAGATGATTTAGTGACCTCTCATCCAAAAACCTATATGCCTGCCCAACCTGTAACTAAAGATGGTGCCACAGGACATGGTGCTGTTGCCACGGCCCTTGTTGATCCCAATGTGACTAAGGGTTACATTGGACCTTGACAGTTAAGACTGTTCCCACACCGACAGCTTTTACCATGACTGTTCCTGTTACTAATACCCCAGTTGTGCCTGTATTTGGGCAAATGCCTCCTGTCTTGACAACTCAAACATTGACAGTTGCAGCTGTAAGTGCCCCAATGACCATTGCCCAGATTCCTATAATGTCAGGAGCCGTAGGTTGAACACCTGCTGTTGGGGTTGCCCCAATTTTCCAGAATTTGCAAGTGGCTATTTGGACCCCTCAACAGAGGCCTGTCCTTTGGGACCACAGGAGGCTCTGGTGTTCACAACTCCAATTGCAGAGGGGGAACAGGACCCTTAGTATTGTGGGATTTGGCTCGTTTGTTTGGGGGTCTCCAGATAGGAAGAGGAAAGAGAAGCCACCTCTGGCTCCCCTGGATGTTGGCACAGCTAAGAATGTGCCCCTAAAAGAAGTCCATGAAGAGGGATAGAGGCATGTACCTTGGAGTCAAGGCGATCATACCATTTTTTCAAATCAATTTCCAAAGCTAAAGTAGAATCCTGATCAGTGGTATACTTAGGTTGATCCTTTTTTTGAAAATTTCAAACCCACTGTGGAAGTATTTGAACACATTTTTTGATATGGTGGTTCCCTGTGGTTTATGGACCAAGTTTAAGGTGTCAATACAGTGACCCAATGCAGAGCCACTGAGGGTAGTTGTGACGAATGCACCCTCTCCTGAAGTGATGACAAAGAATGAGCAGGTGAATACTTTCTTGAAGGGAAAAGTTACACAAACGGAGATTAATGGTTGAAAATTAATCGAACCATGCAAGAGGCCAAGGAGTCAATGCATGCTTATTATGAGTGTCTATTGCAAATATTTAGAAAACATAGTGGTATCAATAACCCAGAAAGGGTTGAACTTTGTTTCACAGTTTGTTCTTGTGTTGTATCCAGAGATTAATCTCCATATTCAACAGAATGTGATTTGTTGGCACAGTAAGCCTTTAGAAAAAGTAATTCAGTATGCGAAGTACTGTAGTGATGATCAGGAGATGATGCAGAAACTGCTGAACAAGAATTTCATGTTGGCTGAAATAAAACTGGGAACTGGGGGTCTAATGAAAAGGAAGCACAAAGAAACAAAGATATATGTATCAACACATAGAGTCTAAGAGCAGAGCATGGATTCCCATCAGTCTTACTTTCGTGATCAGTCTTATCATTTGGTCATCCACCCATTTTAGGAGATCTGTCTCTTGATCATAGAGACTACCTCACTGGGAAGCTCTCTTGCTCAGAATAACTGGTGGAGCTAGACCTCACGTTAAAAAGAAAAGACAATTGTGTCTATGATTGATGATCCTATGTGGTGCAGTGCAAAAAATATAGTAAGTAAAATCTAAAAAAGAGTTGTGCGGATTCAGACAATACCTGAGGCAACGACGGACAGAGCGGGGCCTCATATTCCTGAGACAGGTTCCAGGGTAGGTGAGGTGTAATCCCTGATCAAGATGGGTGATATTTACACCCTGTGATTCGGAGGATTGAAACCAAATGAGGTTGTATTGATTCCAACCCTTATTTTATCAAATTCTATGTTTTGTTTTACACTTTTCTGTAGGTAGTGTGAACATTTGTTGCAGTAGCACTGATTTGACGTATACAGGTCCTGAAGAAAGCCGTGGGCAATACACCCGGATGGCAGAAACATGTCGACCTACAAATAGCAGTCATCTGGTAGTACTGCTATGTTTTTGCACCGGCTTTAATAAGGGTGTGAGGAGTTTGTTTAATTCATAGAAGTGCTTTTTTTTTTCTCCGCACAACTCTTTTTTAGATTTCACTTACTATATTTTTTGCACTGCACCACATAGGATCATCAGTCATAGATACAATTGTCTTTTCCTTTTAACATGAGGTCTAGCTCCACCAGTTATTCTGAGCAAGAGAGCTTCCCAGTGAGGTAGTCTCTATGATCAAGAGACAGACCTTCTAAAATGGGTGGATGACCAAATGATAAGACTGATCACGAGAGTAAGATTGATGGGAATCCATGCTCTGCTCTTAGACTCTATGTGTTGATACATATATCTTTGTTTCTTTGTGCTTCCTTTTCATTAGACCCCCAGTTCTCTTTGTGTGTTTAATTGAGTTCGTATTGGGGATTAGAACTTGGGCAGGTCATTAAAATATCCCTTAGACCCTATTTTCCTAAGTGTTTTTGATTAAATAAAACTGGCTCAGAAGGGATTTCAGAATAGACCCTATGTTGGACATGGTGGTAGAATGCAAGGTATACGGTGTCAATGGTGAGGACAGATGATGTGAGGTGGGAATGTTGTTACACAAAGTAGAGGTTTTGGAGTCCTGATTGATCTGCGTACAGGGATAATGGTTGCGATGTTGAAATGGTCTAGCCCATGCCATTATTGCAATAAATTGGTCCACTGGAAGTGGGAGTGTCGACTGTATCCTAAAAGATTGATTGGTGAGGGCCAAGTGCAGAATTTAAATCCTGCAAGATGTTCCTTCCTGTTCAGAGGCAGAATATGCCCATGCACGGAATGCAAAACACAAATGTGCCTAAAGTCTCAGTAATGCAAGTTCCTCAATCCCCAATGCTACAGGAGAATATGGGGATCTCAAGGTTCAAAGCAAACCAGGTCCCAAGAGGAAGTCAGAATCCTTTTCCTAACCAGAATTTGCTCCAGCAGTTACCTGTTTTTGATGCATCTGGAGTTCATGACTCCGATCAATCACAATGATAATACCTGAGGAGTGACGAAGATTGCATACATTCCACTGTTAGAACAGAGGAAGTTCTAAACCTACCCCTCGCGAGACAAAAGGTCCAAATTGTAGGTGTTGCGAATAAGCAGATCTTTAACCCTGTGTCAGAGGAGGTCCCAGTTAAAATAGGCTCCTTTGACGAAAATCATTAATTTGTGACATGTGACTCAAGTCCAGTCAGTTTGTTAGGGCGTGACGTGTAGTGCAAATTGCATTTTACAATTTATTGCATACCGGTGTTACAGGAATTAAGCTATGTGTCTATTTTAGTTTTACTTTTAAATTTGGCTTCTTTCTGTTTTCACTAACACTCCAAAATGTCATGCATGCATCTATTATAGTTAGACAGTTTTTATGTAGTCAACACTGTTAGTTTCATGGACACTTACTAGAACAAAATATCCTTGCTTTGTTTTGTGCTTGTAGGAGACAACTCTTTTTCCCAGACTAAGTAAAGCTGTTTTCCTGCATCTCTTGCAGAAGGAGATAAGGCTGGTGTTTTATTATTTAAACACCGTCCATTCTGAATACAGGCAAGAGGCACTTCACACTGGAGTTATCATGGATGCTGAAGAGAGCTGTGAATGAGATACCACTCTGCAGGACCCTACATACCTTCAGCCGAGAAAGATAGACGGTGCTGGCAGATGTGTGTACGCTTGCACACTAAGATGGACAGCATTTGTTAATGCGCTGAGGCCGGCTTCCTGAGATATTATACCAAGGTATGGGGTTAGATCACTCCAACTGGGTCTGGCGGAAGAGTACTCCCTCATGCTCTAGATAGTGTAGGGGTATTAGTGATAGATAGGAGTAATATTAGGAATAATAAACATGGCCAAATGATTCATATTTTTCACCATTCTAATAATGCTTAAGGCAATGTTGTGTCTCATTTGTCTAACAATTGCAGTTCATGTTTTTATTACAAGGATTAGATCTTTTCAATAAACCTTTGAAAATGTATTGTTGTCTCTTCTCTTTGTGAAACCTTGGGTATGCAAACGTGATATGCCAGAGGGTTAGATCTGTTTCCACTAATTCCTTGGGAATAAGGGTGGTCATGTTCAAGGTTGCCGACAGCATCTATAACGCTGGAGGTTTAGGAGTTTAGATGCAGTACTATGAGCTAGCTGGGCCAATATTTACTGATGATATAAGAAGGCTCAGTCCATGTATTCTACAATTCACAATTCTACTATAGTCGTAGGAACTGTGTGACATGGCACCACCAATATTTTAGGTTTGGTTCCTATTTAATGAGTCTCCTCAGTAGTTTCTCGAGTGTGCTAAAGGGTCCTTTATTACCTTTATATGGAGGCATCCATTGTAGTAAGGGCTTATCCTCCTCAGGTTCAATAGGAAGACTTATATATTTCTGTAGGTTGATCAAGCTTGGCCGTTTAAAATGATAGTCCCCTATAGACTTTTCTGCTTTTTAATACAATTAATTTAAATTGTGGCACAACCAGTGAATATTGCTATTAATTGTAGACCAGTGGTTACAGCCCATTTAAATAGATATGAGCTTAGCAATGGCGGTGGAGATGTTCAATTAATCAGGAGTTGTAAAGCGCAGCTACTCACCTGTGAGGGTCTCAAGGAGCTAGGGAGGGTGGCTCCGTTGGTTGTGGGGTCATCTGAAAAGCCAGGTCTTGAGGTCCTTCCTGAACAGGAGCAGTGTCGGGCTTTGCCAGAGGTGGAGGGGGAGGTTGTTCCAGGTCTCGGGTTTGAGGTAGAGGTTTCTCTTGGATGCATGGAAGGAGAGGCGGTTGTATGCTGGTCCAATGTTTTGGAGGGCCTTGTATGTGGGTGTGAGGAGCTTGAAGGTTATTCTTCTTTCGATACGGAGCCAGTGAAGATCGCAGAGGTGTTGGGTGATATGGTTGTGCCGGGGGATGTCTAGGACTAGTCTGGCTGCAGAGCTCTGGACCGTCTGGAGCTTGCAAAGGAGTTTTTTGTTGATTCCGGCATAAAGGGCATTGCTGTAGTTCAGTCTGCTTGTAGTGATGAGGGCATGCTTGACCGGTTTTCTGGATTCGGAGGGAATCCATCTGAAAGTTTTTCGAAGTATGCAGAGGGTGTTGAAGCAGGCCGAGGATACAGCGTTGATCTCGCAGTTCATAGAGAGTGATGAGTCAAGTATGATACAGAGGTTTCGTGCATGGTTTGTCAGGGTGGGTTGGTTTCCGGGGGCGGGGGCACCAGGTGTTGTCCCATGCTGAGGGTGGAGCCAAGGATGAGGACTTATGTTTCCTCAGAGTTGAGTTTCAGGCAGCTCTTCTTCATCCAGGTGGCGACAGCTTTCATCCCTTCTTGGAAGTTGTGCCTCGTGATGTTGGTTTCCTTGGTGAGGGAGAGGATAAGCTGGGTGTCGTCGGAGTAGGAGACAATGTTGAGCTTGTGGTTTCTGACAATGGTTGCAAGAGGGGCCATGGAGATGTTGAGGGTTTGGCTGAGGGAGGATCCCTGGGGTACTCCACATCTGGTCTCCCTTGGTTCTGAGGGGTAGGGCAGGAGTCTGACTCACTTAGTTCTGCCTGTGAGAATAGAGCGTATCCAGTCGAGGGCTTTTCCTCGGATGCCAGCGGCATGGAGTTTGGTGGCTAGCGTGCAGTGGTAGACGGTGTCGAAGGCAGTTGAGAGATCCAGGAGGATAAGGGCTGCCGTTTGGCCTTGGTTGAGGAGGACGTGGATGTTGTAGGTGGTGGTGAGTAGAGCGGCCTTGGTGCTTTGGTTGCTGCTTAATCTGGATTGGGAGATGTCCAAGACGTTGTTGGCTTCAATGAAGTTTGCTAGCTGGGTATTGATGCCTTTTCGATGACCTTGGCTGCAAAAAAGGAAGCAGTGAGATAGGCCTAAATTTCTTGAGGTCCACGGGTCTGCAGAGGGTTTCTTCATGAGGGGATTGACTTTGGCATGTTTCCAGTCATCAGGGAATGTAGCGGTCTGAAGGGAGCAGGTGATCGTCTGGCGTAATTCGGGTGTGATGGCCGTAGTGGCTCTGTGGAAGATGTGGAGGGAGAGGGGTCTGAGGGTGCTCTGGTGTGGCTGCTCTTCATGGTTCATGTTACCTATGTGATTGAGGCACATGGAGCATATAGATATGGATTCTGGATCCCTGGAGTCCGGGTTATGTACAATACCCGCCAGGCGTAGCTCCTTTCCTTTTTAAATGTGAATTAGTTTTAAACTTTTTTTTACTGTGTTGGTAATGATGTTTTAAATGTGCCGCTAACCTGTCTGTTTTAACAATTTTTAAATTGTTATTGCACTATTGCACGGTTTTGCACGTATCTTTTTTGGGTGGCTGGGGCTCCGCCTCCCGCTCCTTCCGGAGACGCAGAGGAGAGCCTGTTCATTGGTTACTCAGGGAGGTGGGGACGGGGCCCGGATTGGGTGCTGGAGCGGGCGGGAGAGTGAAATTGACTGCTGACGCGACCGCGCGGGGCTGATCCCTGGAGTCCGGGTTATGTAAAATACCCGCCAGGCGTAGCTCCTTTCCTTTTTAAATGTGAATTAGTTTTAAACATTTTTTTACTGTGTTGGTAATGATGTTTTAAATGTGCCGCTAACCTGTCTGTTTTAACAATTTTTAAATTGTTATTGCACTATTGCACGGTTTTGCACGTATCTTTTTTGGGTGGCTGGGGCTCCGCCTCCCGCTCCTTCCGGAGACGCAGAGGAGAGCCTGTTCATTGGTTACTCAGGGAGGTGGGGACGGGGCCCGGATTGGGTGCTGGAGCGGGCGGGAGAGTGAAATTGATTGCATGACGCGACCGCGCAGCGGACGCGCGCAGCGGGCGCGCCGCCGGCGCGCCAAAGGCAAGCCCGTCTGCGCCCGTCCGCGCTCGGCCAGGGCTCAGGGCGTGTTACTATGGATCAGGAGGATCAGAGGTGTGCAGATATTCATCAGATCAACTTAAATCTCTAAATCCTGAAGGTGGGAAGGTTGATTGTCTTAGGCTTTGCCCGGAGATAATTTTAAATGAGTCATGGGAAAAATATAGGTGCTGTCGATGTCCTTTAAAAAAGATCTTCACCACCAATGGCAGTGTACAGAGTAGACAGAGGAATGGCCTGCAGGCTAGAGAGAGGAAAGCCCCAACATGGAAATGCATGTTAGTGAATGCTAGGTCCTTGGTGAAGCACAGCCTGGAATGCAGGCTGTTTATGGAGCAACACCAGATTAAACTTGCCTTTATTACGGAGGCGTGGACTAACAAGTCCTCAGGCCCCGATATTGTTAATGCTCTCCCGGCAAATTTCCTCTGTTTTACGCTAGACCGACCTACTGGAAGGGGAGGTGGGCTTGCGGTGATTTATCACAATAGCCTTGATCCTGCATTCTCCACAGCCTCCAACAACGTTTGTGAGGCCTTATCTATCACGGTGCGCCTGTCTCCCCAGAATACGTTTAAAGCACTTCTGATTTACCGTCCCCCGGGACCCAGAAGCACGTTCTTGGAAACCCTTGGTACTTTGGTAGAGGATGGTCTCAGTGCCTGTTCGTTTACCGTCTTGGGGGACTTTAATTTCCATTTGGAGAATCCTTTAGACCCAGAGAATCTGCAACTTTCGGAATTTATGGCTGCAGGAGGGCTGGAACAAAGGGTGACAGGACCTTCGCATACAGGAGGGCACACCCTAGATGGCATTTTTTCAAACAGACCCGATCTTGCCATCACTGATATCCTGCCTCTTCCCTGGTCAGATCATGCTGCCATAATTTTCACACTTGCCCCTGAATCTCAGATGCTGTCTAGTTCTAAGCCAAGGGCGAAGATTCTGTGCCGGGCTTGGAAAAAGATTGGCAGGGTTGAAATGGGGAATCACCTAAGTCGCAATGCCCCTAGTATCCCAGTGGATGTGAATAATGCTGTTAACTTATACTCCAAGTGGATTGAGAGGGCTTGCGATATTTTTGCACCTGAAAAATCTTTTACGCCTAAAAGGACGATGCCTTCAGCACCTTGGTTCTCAGATTATTTGCAGCTGGCCAAATCAGCCTGCAAGAAACTGGAGAGGAAATGGCGGAATGGGTACAGTCCAGCTAATAAAGAAAGTTACAAAAGGAGCCTCTCTATTTACAAAAATCTAATAACTGAAGCCAAAAAAACATACTTCACGGAGCAAATTGAGAGAGCCAGTTCTTCTTCTAGAGAGTTGTTTAGGACTATAACCAAACTTACAACTCCAGCGGTGCCTATCTCAGCTCCCAGTGCTGGTATGTGTGAGACCTTAGCCACCTTTTTTCAGTCTAAAGTGGCAGGGATTTTTTCATCCTTTGCAGAAAGCTTTGGAGAGGGTGGTATTGCAGCACAAAGGGGGGACGCTGGGTCAGGATGGCCGCAGGATAAACTTAGGGAATTTACCCCACTGTTATCTGAAGAGGTCACTGGTCTCTTGTTGTCTGCACGTTCAGGGGCCCCTAGTGATCCGTGTCCGGTAGCAGTCCTTAAAGAGTGTTCAGTGGTGATTGCCTCCACGTTAACTCCGTTATTCAACGCCGTTATTAAGGCAGGCACCTACCCTAGGAGATGGAAAGTGGCCTCCATCTTACCCCTAATTAAAAAACCAACGCTAGACAAAAGTGACCCTACCAGCTATAGACCGATCTCGCGGCTCCCTCTGCCTGCAAAACTATTTGAGAAGGCCATAAATAAGCAACTTAGCCTTTTCTTGGAGCGAACGAAGGCCCTGGATTCAACGCAGTTCGGGTTTCGTACTGGACATAGCACAGAACTGGCTTTGATTAAGGCGACAGAGGAAGTGAGAGAGGCTGTGGATCAGGGGGGAGAGGCAGTCCTAATTCTGCTTGACCTGTCCGCGGCATTCGACACGGTCCATCATGGTGTTATGATGGACCGGTTGGCTAAGACAGGAGTGGTAGGTACGGCCTGGAGTCTCCTGAAGTCTTTTCTGACCGATAGGACCCAAACCGTGGAGCTGGGGGCTGAGGTATCTAAGCCGTTTGCTCTCCCGTGTGGGGTCCCGCAAGGGTCTTCTCTCAGCCCTACTCTCTTTAACGTTTACGTCAGCCCCCTGGGAGATTTGATTAGATCCTACGGCCTCCAACTTACTTCATACGCTGATGACACGCAAATCGTGTTATCTATCCATAGAGAATCTAAAGTGGATATGACAACAAGGTGTTATGACTGTCTTAAAGATATTGCTGGTTGGATGGCCGCGAATTGCCTCAAACTGAACGCTGCCAAGACAGAGGTCATGATATTTGGAAACAATCCAAATACCTGGTCGCCTGCCATGTGGCCTGAGGCCCTAGGGAAGCCACCAGCACCCACCTCAAAAGCCAGGAACCTAGGCGTCTTGATGGATCAGAAATTGGACTTTGGTGGTCAGGTCAGCGCAGTGGTGTCCTCTTGTTTTCATATTATCAGAATTCTTAGGAAGATAAAATCCTTCCTTCCCAAGGATGGTTTCCGGCTAGCCGTCTCTGCTTTAGTCTTGTCACGCCTCGACTACTGTAATAGTCTGTACCTCAATTTGAGGAAAAAGCATCTGTACAGACTACAGGTGGTTCAAAATGCGGCAGCAAGACTACTGACCGGGGCCCCCAAGTTTGTTTCAATTAGGGAAGGAATGAGGAAATTACATTGGCTCCCGATTCACAGACGCTCGCAATTTAAGGCCATTTGTACGGTCTTTAAGGCCTTGAAAGGCTCTGGCCCAGAGTTTTTGAGAGAGTGCTTTAAGCGGTATGTACCAGTGAAGGCACTTCGCTCCGCTGAAAACAACCTTGTGGAGGTTCCCAGAATAAAAAAGGCCAACTGGGGTGGAAAGATGTTCTCCTTTGGCGCCGCCACCATTTGGAATTGTCTCTCACAACATCTTAGGAGGGAGGTTGAACTTATGCCTTTCAGGAAGGGGCTGAAGACCTGGCTATTTAAGGATTAGTTCCTCGGTCTTCAGGGTTAATCAGCATTTCAGCGCCAGGACACCTTCGGGTATTAGTGCGCTTTATAAACTCCTAAATAAATAAATAAATTCTTTTGTTCCTGGGTTACTTTTCCTGCACCCAATGCAAGTTCACAGACATTTCACACATATGCTGTGGCTGCTCAAATGATTTGGTAAGGCTGTATCAGTATCTGCTACAGTTCCTCATGAGTACATTGAATACTGCCCCGGCAAGGATTCCTCAAGCTGGACCGGCGCAGTAAGCTGTGCCTGCAATTAGTCTGGTTACCATTAATACTATTATGGATAAGATTCCAGCCAAAAGTGATGAGATTCCATTCTGGATTGCACAAAAATAAATCAGCTTGAGGCAGTTCTTTCCCCATACTGGACCCAGAGGTAAGTTTAGAATTCTCACTATGTGTCTTTCACTTGGTATGGTGTTATGATCCAAACCCATGATGAAGATGCTGATTACAAAATTGAACAGTAGGGGACATCTTTTGGATTGTATCACTTAATGACTGTAAACAACTTGCCCCCGATCTGAAATATACTGTGAAGCCTGACATGTGGGACGTTTCTTGAAAAGGATATCGGAATTATCTAAGGTGTAGAGCCTGTCCGGATTATCATTAAGCCTCATGCTGGGTATCCCCAAATGCCACAATAGAATCTCAGACCTGAAACAGTGGCTTGAAATTGCCCTGCTATTTGATTTTATGATCCAACAAGGTGTCTTAAAAGAAATTATGGGGAGCCCTTGTAACTCTCCCATTATATGCTTTCAGAAGCCTAGTGATAAATATTGGTTTGTGCAGGACCTGCAAAAGATTAAGAATATTGTCATTCCATGTAGTCCAGTGGTACTGAATCCTGCTGTTATATTGTTCCAAATTTTGTGTGAAGATGAATGGTTCGCAATTGTTGATGTTCGTCCAGGGTTCTTTTCCACCTTGCTGCATGAAGAGAGTCTGATTTGCTTTGCGTTTTGGTTCAGAAGAGAGTATCACTGCCATTTTGAAAATGAGTCCTCCTACCATACAAAGAAAAGTCAGGATGTTTCTGGGAATGGTGGGCTATAGTTGTCAGTGGATACCCAGCTTTCCCTAGTGGCTAAACCACTACAGAGCTTGACACCCAAGGATGTGTATGATCTGATACCATGGGACAACAGCAGAATGAATGCTTTGTTAGAGCCAAAAGAAAATCTGTGTTGCACCCGGCTTTGGGAATGCCCAATTACAACGAGTATGCCTTGTTATGTATTGAGATGGGGGCTGTGCTTTCTCTGCCTACCCAAATGCATTGTGATTCCTGAAGACCCATTTCTTACGCTTTGGCTACACTTGACATTGTGACAACAGTATTGCCTGGTTGCCTCAAAGCCGTTTTGGCAGTTGGTGTCAGCATCAAGTACAGTGAGAATATAGTTATGGGCTATCTTCTTGTAGTGATAGCCCCTCACACAGTGGATGCATTAATTAAACGTACCAAGACCCAACAGTTGACCAACAGCTTGCTTACCCGGTATGAGCAAGTTATATTTGCTACTGAAAAGATTACTTTGAAGAGGTTCTCCAATTTGAACCCTGCCACTTTCTTGCCCCTGCCTGCATATGAAACTGAGGGAGTGAGGGGGAATTGTGCATGACTGTCTTGATGTCACAGATTTGTGCACCAAACCAAGACCACATATTAACATTGAACCCCTGGCAGAGCCTGATTATGTGCTTGCGGGTGACTCTTGTCTAAGAGATAATTGCGGAAATTTGAGAGCTCCATATGCAGTGTGAACTGTTGAGGCTATAGTGGATGTGTCTTGGCTTTGAGGCATAGTCTCTGCCCAAGTGGCTGAACTGATTGCTCTTGTAATAACTGATGTCCACTATTTATTTTGAAGGCTTTATATAGCGCTAACATGACCCTTGTGGGTGTCAGAGCAGTTTACAGGGGGAGACATAGAGCAAAGTACAATGTATACCATTATTGTCTCCTGATATAGATAGTTACAAAAGTGTATGCAGAAAGACAGAAAATACAAAAACATCAAAAACAGTGATGGGCAATATCCGCTATGTGGGTCACGTCATTGTTCATGTAAGTTTACTCATAAGTAGAGACTTTACTTCTTTCTTGAAAGAGGCAGTAGCAGTATTCAGACTGGTTTCTGGGGGCAATGCGTTCCTGATCCTTGGGGAGATTCCAGAGAAAGCTTGGTTGTAGGTTTTCCTTTTGGAAAATCTTTGTGGTTTCGGAAGAAGAGTGCTGGAGCTCCTGGAGGATCTATCACCACCTGAGAGCACCAATTTCTGGGCCAGATATCTCGGGGTCTTGTAGTGAAGGGCTTTGTGAGTCCTGCAAGTGATTTGAATTCTTGCTTAAAATGGGAGCCAATTGAGAGCTCTAAGGTCGGGGAAATGTGGCACTTTCTTTTAGAACCCATGATGAGCAGGGCAGCCAAATTGAGGGAGGCTCTTAGAGGGGACGTTGTAGACCTGGGAAGCCCGCAAAGAGTTGCACTCCCATAATCTAGTCTGGGGATTACTAGATAGGCCTGGGCAAAAATTTCGTTCCGTTCGCGGAAATTGCGATAATTTGACATTTTTGCGTTCCGCGGAGAGCGCGAAAATGTCAAAAATTCCGGTTTCCGCAGCTTGGCGATAATTTGTTTCTTGCTCGCGCTGTAAAATGATACATTCTCGCGCGCGCGCGATCGCCTTACCTGAATCCCTGCGTTCGCCGACAAGTTTTCTTGATCCGGTCGCGTTCTCCATGAGATGTTGTATTGTTTTTAGCCATTTGCGCTGTCTCGCGACAGTTCGCGCCCGCAGTGACGTCATGCGTCGCGCGATCACGTCTTTCTTCTCGCGATCATGCACCGCGAGAACAACTCAAAACAAGATGGCCGCGCCCGCAAGCAACCACATGGGTAAGTTGGCGACCCGCAACCATGCAGAAAATCTCGCGAACATGCCGGAAAAAAACTTCCGCATCTTTGCGATATTTCTGCTTGTTTGCGATAATTTTAAACATTCTCGCGATAATTTGCGAAGGTTAATTCCGCAAATTCCGCCCACCCCTATTACTAGAGCTTGTACTGCCAATTTGAAGTCATTAAAGAGTAGGAAGGGTTTTAATTTTCACAGAATGCTCATCTGTATGTTTGCTCCCTTTGCTGAAGCACTGATATGTTTATGTATGTTTAGATTCCCGTCAAGTGTTATTCCAAGAGATCTCGCTGAGTCAATAACTTGAGGCTGGCAGTTGAGCGCTGAAAGTTGATTAAACCATTCCTCTATGATGGATGTTTGATTGGGAGGAGCGATTAGGAGGAATTCAGTCTGGGGGTGTTTAGTTTAAGGTGGTTTTCAGCAAGCCAAAGCTGCATTTTTTGTTAAGTTAAGAGATCCGATGTCCTCTGGAGAAGAGACATTTAGGTACAGTTGTGTATCGTCCGCATACATGTGATAATGAATGCTGCAGGAACTAAGAATTTCGGAAGAGGGTCCATGAATAGGTTAAAAAGAGTGGGTGAAAGGGAGGAGCCCTGTGGGACTCCTAACATGACTGGGATGGACATAGATAGAGAATGATCGGCCTTGAATCTTTGGGATCTGTTTTGGAGAAAATAGGTGAACCAATTTAGGACGGATCCTGATAGGCCCATTCTATGTCTCAGCAGGACTAGAGATTGTCATGTTAAACGGTGTGGAATGCAAAGATAATTCAAGCAGGATGAAAAGGCAAGCTTCATTTTGGTCTAGGAGTTTTAGGTCATCATCCACTATCTGCGTCAGAGCCGATTCACTATTGTGCCCTGCGTGGAAACCGGGTTGGCACTAATCCAGCAGCAGCCGCGGTCGGTAGTAGGAGTAACTGCAGGGCGGTGACATGGGGAGGGGGAGGGGCAGGGTGGGGGATAGTAAACTATGGATTATGGAGGTTTACAGGTAAGTTAACATATAAATTATTAAAACTAATGTTGTTGCGTGCACTGCAGCCCCAAATGCGATGCAGTGCACGCAACGAAATTCGTTTTATTAATTTATATGTTAACTTACCTGTAAACCTCTGTAATCCTTAGTTTACTACCCCCCACCCTGACCCTCCCCCTCCCCACGTCACCGCCCTGCAGTTACTCCTACTACCGACCGGGGCTGTCCAGCAGGTTGAATTGTTCAATGTGGTTGTAAAATTGGATGTGTACATATTTTTCCAGGAGTTTAGCCAGAGTTGGAATATAAGCGATCGGGTGGTAATTGTTCAAGTCTGTGTGGTCAGTAGACTTTTTTTTTAGGATGGGGACACCTGTGCTGATTTAAGGTTTTCTGGTATAATGCCTTGAAGCAGAGGGGCATTGATAACCTTGGTCCATAGTGGCAGTATCAAAGATTTGATCTCATTTTAGAAGCTAGAGGATGTTGTGAGAATTTTTAAGATTATGCCTTCATTAAAAGTTTTGAAGCAGGACCATGCGTCATTGTTTTAGAGGGTAAGTCTTGATGGGCAAATGGTAGAGGTTGCCAGATAGGGGGAAAGGGTGTCGTTGAAGATGTAAGAATGATGCACTAAAGCCATCTGCATGTCAATGTTCATGTTTTTGGTCTTCTCAATGAAGAAAGAGGCAAAATCCTCGCAACTAGGTTAGGAGCTTGGACCAGCTTGGGGAGGGTTTGGTAGGCCATTTGATTGTGCTTTAACTAATTCAAAAGGTTTTTGGGGTCGGTTTTTAGCTTGGTCTAACTGGTTCCTAAAAAAGTTGGTTTCAGACCTTCTGACATATTTATAGTAGGAGTTCCTGGTAGCTCTTGGAAGCTTAAGGTGGTCAAGGGACAGGGAGGCTCTCCATCGACGTTCAATTAGTCTTAAGGTATGTCTATCCGAATTGAGGCTGCCATCGTACCATGGTTTGGAGTCTTTGGTAGAAAGTCTTTTCAGTTGTAGCAGTGCAACTGAATCTAGTACTGTAGTCATGGAACTGAAGTAGTGGTTTGTTAGACTCTGTACATCTGATAAGTCCTCAGGGGGAGGCAAGAGGTTGTCACTGAGAGATGTTAGTAGATTGATGTTAGCATTTTTAGGCTCCATTTTTATATTTTAGGTTTCATAGGTTGGGCTGAGTTTAGTCTCACAGCTTCAGTAATGCGGAATATAATGAAGTGGTGGTCCAACCAATCACAAGGGAGGATCGGTTCAAGTTGAATGGAATCAGTGTTGGCAATGACAAGATCAAAGATTAAACCCTTTTCATGTGTGGGGCTGTTGCAGATTTGATTAAGGTTGAGGTCCATAAGGAATGCTTTGAGGCTGTTTAGAGCAGAGTCATTTAGGTCGTTCCAATGTAGGTTGAGATCTGTGAGGAAGATTTGGGTGCCTTGTTGTTCTGTGTTTGTAGTCATGATATGCATAAACTGTTCAATGAAAGTGAAGTTGTCACCTGAAGGGTGGTAGAACATGTGCAAGGTGCAAACTGGTCTGTTGTTAATTGTGATATCAATACAAAGGCATTCACACGAGGATAATACCAGTGAGTGAGATCGGTTCACAGTAAGGCTATTCCGATGGATGCAGGCAATGCCACATCCGGGTCTATCAGCTCTGTCTAATCTAGTGATATAATGGTTTGGAGGGACCAGAATATCAAGGATGGGTGTGGACGATTTATTTAAGCAGGTTTTGGTCAGGATTAGAAGGTCGGGTGCATGAACGAGTATGAGATCAGCTATGTCTGCCGCATGTCTTGAAGCTGTTCTACAATTTAGAAGTATACATTTGAGATGGGGTTTGCAGGAGCTAGGAAGTCCTGTGTGAGGTTGACTTGCGTAAGGTTGTCTTTATTTATTCCTCTATTGTTGGGTCTTGGAACTCTGTGTTGATTAGGGGGGGTGGATTGGATTAAGGTATGACTCTTTGTGTTGTCAGGGCGCGATGTATTGCGATTGTGCTGCGGAAGATTATAGGAGGGGAGGAGAGAATGGATATCATTGTCTGATAAAGGATCCCTCAGTCGGAATGGTCAAGTAGGCGCATTGAGGTAGGGTAAAGTTCTTCATCTCTGGTGCAAGTGCTTTGGAGAAGGTGATTGCATAGAGGGTGGTTTGGAGAATAGTTACTATGATAGTTTGTAATCAAATCCCTATTAGGCCATCTGACCTTGGATGACTGTAGGATAAGGCCAAGTAGGCTTAGAGGTCTGCTTTGACTAGTGAGAGTGCGATCTCGTAAAGTCTGGAATCTAGTGAGGGGTGTGTACATACTACTTGGTCTGGAGATAGGGGGCGAGTCAGTGGGCTAGGAGTGGGGCTTAAGGGGTTGCAATAACCTGGGCCTATGTAGGGCGGCTGGCAGGAGGGGTGGTGATAGTGGGAAGAACGGGATGGGATAGAGGGAGAAGGTGAGATGACCATATGTTATGGGTGTGTGGGGGCTGGAGCTATAGTGTTGGTAAGAGTTAGCAGGACCAATCTTCAATTTGCGTTAAGTAATGGGGGATGTGGTGTTGGCGGGGTACTGCTGGAGGAGTGACTTTCGCAGGCAAGAGATTCTGACAGGGCTGGACTGGGTGTGTATTGATGTTGGGGGTAATAAGTGGCTGCCTAGTGGCGGATCCTGCTGGCGTGTTAGAGGGAATTATTGAGTTTAGAGGGCCTGGGGTGGGGGAATCAGAGCTCATAGCCTTTTCCTTGATAAAAGGAAAAATATTGTCAAATAGTTCCAAATTGTGGTCTGATGACTGTATGAGGATGATCCCATTATGGAATATGGTGATTGTTCCTGCTGCACTATATATCTGTGAGGGGATGATCGAAATCCAGAAAGCACGGGATGTTTTTCTAGAAGTGACGATTGAAAGCTGAAAGAAGAAGGCTTTCCTTCATTGGGCTCTTCTCATCTTGTAAAACATTATGTCACTGGTTAAAGCTCCTTTGTTCATGAAGAATTATGAATCCGAGACCAGGGTCTCAGGGTGTGATTTGAGAAGTTGTGTTTAAAACATTTGGCTGCTTTTTTTGTCAAGTTTGGTAGGTACTTAATGGTATAGGTACCACGTCATGACGGCGCCATATTGGGGTCAATGCTTATTCGGAGAACCATATCTAGTATAGAGTGTGGGAGGCAAGGTGAAGATAGGTGGGGAAAGGAGGGGGGTATCTGGGAAAAATATGAGAGGCAGCGAGTTGGAGACAAGCTAAGGGGCGTACTTTATGCAGGCCGGGATGGAATTGGGGCTAATTGCTATAGAAAATAGTAGAAGGGAAAGTAATGATCAGAGGAGGGAAGGCTGGGGAATGGGGGAGAGTGAAGGAGAGAGAAGAAATGCCAGGGACACGCCCGGGCAGTCACGCAACCGGGTAGGAGTAGTGAGTCTGGAGAGAAACTGATCAGGCATGCTTATCAACTGGGGTTCATTAAAGGTCATCCGATCCTGCTGAAAATGAATCACTAAAACATCATTAACTATAAACATTAACTATAAAACATTAACCACATGTATTAAAATGCCTAAACACACTTACAAAGCCTGGAGAATTGACTTCAGGGTTTGTAGGGGTGTCCTGCTAAAGCAGGGACACCCTCACACTTATAACCAATCAGCCTGCCTTCAGGACTAAAAGGCCTGCCAGAGGGGTGACTTATACGTTTTTAATTGCAGTGACCTCAGATATAAGAACACATATCTGTCATGAGGGGGGCTAGTACCCGATCAAACAGGCTGCAATGGCAGGCCTTTAGTTGAAGTTTGAGTGGTCTCTCATGGGTAGCACAATACATGCTGCAGCCCAAGGGAGACCCCTGGTGTACCTATGCTCTGGGTACCTTAGTACCATATACTTGGGACTTATAAGGGTAGACCAGTAGCCAATTGTGGAGATACAACAGTACTTACCATGGTAAATTTAGGGAGGAAGCACAGTGACTGGGTTCCTGATTAGCAGGATCTCAGTCAGATTAGTCAAAAACACACTGACACCAGGCAAAGCGTGGGGGAAACCATGCTAGAAGGACCCTACCTTCCTGCATACCCCAGTCCTACTTCTGAGGAGATGGAGATAGTTTGGAGTTTCTTTAGGTCTACAGCTAAGTTTGACACTGCCCTTGCTCATAGACAGAGCCTGGCTTGCTCACTGAGTTCACTCAAAAATAAATTTATCAATGAATTAGAAGATAGGATTAGGATTAGGAGAATGATTAGTGAAGGAGAAGGATTACTTCGAACACAACACATGATGAGTTTAGATTGAGTACACCGTGGGAAATGGTGTGTGAATAGAAGAGTGGATGTGGCACTTAACAGTTCTATGGGAGAAAGTAAGTGTGACCACATCTTTGAGCTAAGGGGTAATTCAGAATTTATACTTGGTGGAAAAGATCCAGCTATTCTTGGAGTAAGTTATGTATCTGGTCCCCAATCATAGTTGAAGTTGCCTAGAAATTGGGCCGGCACATATTACTTAGCTGCAGTTTAACTGAATATTCATGCAGCTATATTTGATGCTCAAGAGGTTAGGTTCCATGCTAGGACCAAGTAAAATAGTAGTGCATCAGAAAAAGTAGGGGATATTTTTGGAGCTTTGATTCTTTCTGTACGAGTTGTTTAAAACGAGCAGAAGATTAGAAAGCTTTCTACGATGGTAGAAAATTAGCAACTAGTACTGTTGGAGTTTTGTTGGCTGTTGACACTGAAATGATAGCAATTAGGTCTACAGTTATGCAAAACCACCTTGAATTAAATATTCTGCTAGCAAAGGAATGTAGAGTCTGTAATATGCTGAAAGTTCAACAATGTTGCACCTTCATACCAGATACGAGCAAAGTGATACAAGGGTTTGCAGAGAATATTACTGCTGCATGGGAAGTAATTGGAAAGGGGTTTGATGCTACAGGTAGTAGGTTTGACAATGTACCAATTGTAGGTGCTATATTGAGGCCTGTTTTGATTATTAGCATTTGTGTGATTTGTCTGTTTGCTATGTTTAGAGGGATTTAAATACATGAGATCAAAGAAAGTGGTGGTTAAAGTAAAGGATGTTAGCGGAAGAGAGAGGATCTGGAAAGGGAGGGAGAACAGTGTGGAGCCTATGATGAGTGGAAGGGTTTGAGATGGCAAGGTTTAAAATGTTGAAATCAACAAAAATTTGAGATTGTCTCAGGAAAGGTTAACTTGTGATGGCTATACACACTCTCCAAGCAGGAGCCACAATCCTAGTCATTGTAAGTCAGATGCACCACCTAAATTAACCTGTGCTCACTCTCTAGTAGCTTAGCACAGAGCAGTCAGGCTAAACTTACAGTAACACAGTGGAAACACCACAAAGACTTCACAGCAGTTAAGAAACATAGAGAATATTTATCCAAGTAGAACAAGACCTAAAATGACAAAAATCCAATCAGCAGAAGTCGAGATATGATTTTTAAAGATTACATTCCAAAACAGTGCTTAGAAGTCAATAGTGCTAAAAGGTTACTTGAGGTCCTGCTAGACCAGGGTAAATCCAAAGGTCAGGCCGACCAGAATGGAGGGAAGGCTGGCTACAGGAACCATGCAAGGTTTGCAAAAAAAGTGCCTTGCACAAAGCATTAGTCAGCATCGAGGACTTCCTTCTTCAGTTCCAATTCACGCAGTCGGGTGGATGAGCCAAAGACAAGTCTTGTAGTTGTTGATTCGGCACTGCATTGGCATCCAAGAACACTGCATCAGTTTTGATCAGTGCAAACAGGTCACTGCATCAACTTTTGCAGACAACAGCTACAGAACCCACTTCTAAGGTCCAGGACTGGAAAAGCACATCAGGCAAGGATAGGACTCGCAACTGGTAGAATCCAGCAGCACAATCAGAGTTGTGAAAAGTTTTTTGTGACCCTGAGACTTCAGACAACAGGAGGCAAGCCAACAAGCCCTTTGACAAACTTGGGTTCAAGTATGTAAACAGTAGGTCCAGTCCTTCTCACTCCCAGGCAAGAAGAAGCAGGCAGCAGGCCAACACAACAGAGCAGGTAACAAAGTGGCAGTCCCTCCTACATCACAGCAATCAGCAGGCAGCAGGCTAACAGAGTAAAGCAGGTAGCAAAGTGAGCGTTCCTCCTATAGCACAGCAGGTCTTCTTGCAGGCAGAATGTCCTTGGTTACAGCAAAGTTCTGATTTGGTAGTGTCAGGGGTCCAGTAAGTATAGCTAAATGTGCCTTTGAAGTGGGGGAGACATCAAAGAGGCCTTTGAAGATCACAAGGTCTGTTCCTTTCCTGCCCTAGCTCCAGGCTCACTACAGGGGTTTATGCAGTTATGTGTGGGAACAGGCACAGCCCTATTCAGGTGCAAGTGCCAGCTAATCCCTTCTCCCTTTGTGTGACTGTCTAGAGAGAAAACACAAAGCCAAGCTGCCACCCAACCCGGACGTGTATTCAGCGATAGGCAGAGTCACAGAATGGTTAAAGTAAGAAAATGACAACTTTATAAAAGTGTCATTTTCAGACTTAAAATTCAAATTCCCCATAAGTTTTGATTTTAAATTGTGAGTCCAGAGACACCAAACTCCAAATCTCCATCTTTTCCCAATTGGAAATTTCATTTAAAAGACATTTTAAAGCGATCCCAGTGTTAACTTATGAGAGAGATTGGCCTTGCAGTAGTGAAAAACATATTTAGGAGTTTTTCACTACCAGTACATGTAAAACTCAAAAGTACATGTCCTACCATTTAAAAACATTGCACCCTGCCCATAGGGCTGTCTAGGGCCTACCTTAGGGGTGGCGTATATGTAATAAAATGGAAGGTTTGGGCTTGGCAAGTAGGATAACTTGCCAGGACAAAATGGCAGTTTAAATTCCACACACAGGTTCTGCAGTGGCCGGCCTGAGGCATGTTTAAAGGCTACTTAAGTGGGCAGCATAATCAGTGCTGCAGGTCCACTAGTACCATTTAATTTACAGGCCCTGGGCACATATAGCACACTTTACTAGGGACGTACAAGTAACGTTAACTATGCCAATTGTGGCTAAGCCAAGATTACCATGTTTTGAGTGCAGACATATGCACTTTAGTACTAGTTAGCAGTGGGCAAAGTTCCCAGAATCCTAAAGCCAGCAAAAATTAAGCTGGCAAAACAGGAGGTCAGAAGGCAAAAAGTCAAGTAAACTACGCCAAGGATACCGGGTCTAACTGCTGTCCTAGCCATCAGAGGTCGAATTGGAGCAGGACAGTTTAGAGCTCTACTTTTTACCTATGATATATACACAAATTTTATATTTACCACATGTTAAAACCTATCGATCTGTGTGCACTTTATTAATAGAGTAAAGTTAGGTGGCTGTATTTACTTTTAGTTAAGGGCCACACATATCGATTTGTAATCGATGTATTCATTTACTTGGCATTCACTTATGGTAACTGTACTAGTTTTAACTCTTATTTCATTGTTAATATCTGCTTGGCCTGTGACTAGGCCTGAGTTGCACACTTTGCACTTTTCCAAATGCTTGCCAGTAGTGTGATTTTTCTTCCTTTTGCAAGTTTGCGATCAGACTCCTTGTTAGTTTAGAAAAAGGTTCTTTGTTTTGTATTAGACTGATAGTGAGGTACAGTAATAGTGATTCAGTTAAGATGGGATGGTGTGAAGAATCTTCTGTATCAGGCAGCCCAGACGAATGATACCTTTAAGGACGAGAATTTTACAAGTGAAACAAGTATGCAGTAAAGACAGAGTGTAAAGTTCAATTGGGGTATGGGGCAGGAGGATCTCTGTGTAATACAACGGCATTAGGAAACATTTTCAAAAGTGTATACAGCTCAAATACCAACAAGAAAATAAGCGCAGATTTACTATTCTCTGATGCTAGGCAATGCTGCATTAATGTTGCCACAATGCATGCATCAGGGGAGAGAAAAAAAGAACCCATATCTACTTATATATGGTTAGGGCTCCCGGTTTTATGGTATTTTTTTTTTTGACATTACCGTCTGTATTCATCCATATTTGTTTTTGGTCAACTTTATCAGTATTTAACCATATTTATTGTGGGCTTTGTGAAAAAAGAAAGCTGAAACTGGTATATTTCCGCATTTATTTAACCAATAAATATGCAGTCATGCTTGAATGCCTGCCAGGTTTCAGTGATATGAACACCCACAGAAGATAAAGCAATGCACTTGTATGAAAATATGCACATTTCAGTATCAGTATTGTGCATATCTACTGCTGTTTAAGCCTCTTTACTAAAACTTTCTTTTTTAACCCCCTTACATACAGTCATGCCAAAGTGTATTTAGAATAACTCAAAAAGCAACCAATTTCCGTTTTATCCACATTGAAATATAAATACAGACAAGAAAAATACATGGTTCGGTCTGTATAAATATCAGTAAAAACTGAAACAAGAAGCCTTAGATACGATTCATTTTTTCTTCACCCAGACTGCTGGTGTACTTTTTGCAACCATGTACCAACACACATACCTTAGCGGCATAGTGCCACGTTGTGTGCCTTCTCTGAAGCATTGGTCTGCACTGAAAGGAATCCATTCCAGTACAAGAACCATGCTTTTCCCATTTTGTATGGGTGCTGTACAATAAAGAGCAGATGCAATTGTAAAAAAAGTGAAAGAATAAAAACAGTTCTCCTAGTTAAGCCTGCCTCAAGGAAGTATACGATTTTGGTGCAAATCCTTGTCTACCAATTTTTGTAGATAGCAATTTGCATCAGAATCGATGGATGGGTGCTTAGGAACATCATATACACACACACAAGAACTGGGGGTCTAATAGCAGACAGCACAAAAGAAATGGAAGAAGGAAGTTGGTGTATGAAACCAATCAGACCCGAACGTTCTTAGAGCAGAGCGTGGATAACCATCAACCTTACTCATTCAATGAAGCATATGGTGAGAACAAAATTGCTCTCTCGATCGTTTATATCATCTGGTATCCAACTTAGGCAGAGGTATGTCTCTTGATCATAGAGACTGCCTCGCAAGTTAGAAGCTCTATTGCTCACTCGGGCTGATGAGTGTGAGTCAAAAGACACGTGAAAAACTGTGGTATCCAAAGAGAATAATCATATAAAGTGCAGTGCAAAGAAAAACAGTGAAATCTAAAAAAGGTTGTGTAGAGAGAAAGATCTTACAAATTCAATTCACTCCGCACACCTTGATTAAAAAGTGTATCAAAGTTTATAGCAGTACTATCTAGTTACTAGATATATCTATCGACATGTTTCAGCCATCCGGGAATATTGCCCACGGCTTTCTTCAGGACCTTAGTTTTTCTAAATCATGCTACTGCATTTGATTAGTACACTTCCAATAGTGAAACGTGCCCACACATATACAATCTATGTGAAAATAAATGTGAAAACAAACAAACAAGGTTGTAATAAATACGACCTCAAAATGTCCTAATCCTCTGAATCACAGGGTGCAAGCATCACCTACGGAGATAGGACAATTAACACACAAAGTCCAACAACAAACATCAAAAGTGCTGTCTTAAAACAGGCCCATTATGTAGGTCTGCCTGTTCATTGCTGCAAAAGCATATACAAAATGCTTACCCCACGTGATCTGGGATTGCACCTCACCTACCCTGGAACCTGGCTCAGGTGAAGGAGGCCCCGCTCTAAATCGTGGGTGACAAAAAAAGAACATATTCTTAAACCTGAGAAAACCCAAAATCAATCTCAGTAACTATCTTGCGTAAAATTAAACGCAAAATGCCTGCACTCTCACTGGGACACACTCCCCCTCAGTCAACTGCCCCTAGCAAACGACCAGATCTCAAAATGGCACCTAAAAGCTATTAATATGCCAGGGACATGGTTATAGTGTTTTTTTAAAAACAAATCCAGCGTTTGAGTTAGAGCCACACAAATCTGCAAGCACATGCTGTCCCCACCGTCTCGAATGTAGCGAGATTCAGTGGGTCACTCTGAAAACTACCCAAAGCAACAGGTAGCCTGAGATCGTCAGCACGCCGACACTTACCTGTCCGTCGTTGCCCCAAGTATTACCGAGCAAGGTGGGAGGCAACGGCCGGAACCAGGAAGTCTACTTAAATAGCGCTACTCGGCATTGTTAGAATCAATTAACAAGAGACGCGCATAACGCTACGTGACCTCGCCGTCACACGCGCGCGGCGTTTAGTTACAGAACTACAAAATGATGTCATGCCTCATGGGAAATGTAGTTCTAGTTGTGCCTCGGCAAAGACCAAAGCGTTCGCTAAATACACCCGTGTTATAAAACCATGTGCAGTATAACGCTTGTCAAATAACCCAGGCAAACGGCAGCTGTATAAATTAATGCACTGGTATCAGCAAGACTTGTTCAAGCCAGATACGAGCAAACAAAGATAAAACTACAAAATGATGTCATAAAAGATGGAGTTGTAGTTTCTATAGATATAGTCATTAGAAGTGATATTTCTATATTCTTTTATGTACTTTTTGTATTAATCACTTAGGTTGCTTTTAGTATATGTATTAGTAGTTTGTTTACTATTACATTTTTGTGTATTTTTTGTGTTTTACATTTTTTATTTATTTTTTATGTTTTACTAAACAGCTCTCTCTCAATACTAAAAACCAGGAAGATGTTATAATTACTATTGTTCACCAGTCCATAAGATGCATTACAAAGAAGGACATCACCATTGATAATAATCATATCGCCACTTCACAAAGTCCAAATGTGCCGCGATGGGTGGCAAACTCGACCCGAGGGATAGTGTGTGAAGAAACAGCTGCTGTAATGACATCAAGGGCTATAAAAGATACAATCATCTGTGTCGTCAAAGGCCCAAGACACAGCAAAAAGGTATGTTTTATGACTCCTCATCACAAAGCTAAATCAGTACCTCTAACTAGATGCTGGTCCAAGGAATGTCGTCATTTAGGCCCAAAGAGTCGCACTGGAGCCTGTGGACCCATTTTTGTTCCTTGATGAACAAGTATCTGGAGACATCACTAATGTGGGATGGAATCATCGGTTTCTCCAGTACTGTCCAGTGGAAATCTTCTGCGGTGTGATTAGTCTCTGCAAAATGCCTAGTGAGTCTAGTGGTCAACTTTTGGCACCTAAAGGTACTTTTATGCTCCAACATGCGTGCCCTCACCTTGCGGGTAGTCATCCCCACATATCGAATGCGGCAGGGGCATGTAAGTAGATAAATTAAATTACTACTGTTGCAGTTCGTAAAATGAGTCTGGATCCAAGGTCTATTCGACCCTATATCAATTGACGAGGTGTGGGTGGTTTGTGAACAAACCGAACACCCCCCGCAAGGGTGGTGTCCAGTCACAGCCGGTAAATCCCACAAAGTGCCTACTGACCTGGTAGGAACAACCTGGGGGCGTGTATGGACCAATCTGTCTTTTATGTTGCCTGATCTTTTGAAAGCAAAAAGCGGCATCGCAATCTTCTCACTGCAACTGTTTAAAATCCGCCAATGTTTCTTAATACTTTTCTTGATGTCGTTAGATAAAGTACTAAATGTGTTGACAAACGTCAAGCGTTCAAGAGGTGGCTTAGGTGCGGGTGGTTCCAACAGGGCTTCACGATTATTATTCGAAGCTCTTTTAAGGGACCGTTTGACCAACTTGCGTGGGTAATGTCTCTCTACCAATTGTTCAGTTAGAAGACTAGTATGTCTTGTAAAACCCTCAGTAGTCGAACAGTTCCTCCGAACCCTTAGGAACTGGCCATAGGGCAAATTGTCCCTCAAAGCCTTAGGATGCTGGCTGTCATATCGCAAAAGCGAATTGCGTGCCATGGGCTTCCGATATAGTTCGCTCTCAAGACCCTCTGATGTTACAAAAATGGATAAATCCAAAAATGCCAAGCGCGTCTTGTCCAGCTCAACCGTGAATTTCAGATAGTCATTTTGTGTGTTTAACCACTGGTGGAAATGGCCAATTGACTGTTGGTCTCCCCTCCACACCACCAGCACATCATCTATATACCGCTTCCATAAGCGAATTGATGTAAAAAAGGGGTTGGTGGGGGCCAACACATGCTCTTGTTCAAACGAGTGGACGTACAAATTCGCTAGTCTGGGCGCGAAAACACTGCCCATGCTGGTCCCTGATGTCTGTAAGTAGATGGTGTTCTCAAACTTAAAGAAATTTTCTTTCATGGCCAGTCTGGCTAAGGCCATGATAAAATGTACAGGTGTAATGGACTGCAGGTCAGTCGCCTCTAAAATACAGCATATTGTGTCCAGCATTTCGTCTTGGGGAATTGATGTATACAGGGATTCTACATCGAAGGAGACTAAAAAGTCTCTCTCCGGGTCGAATTCTATAGATGGAAGCAGTCGCAGGACATCTTTAGTGTCCTGGAGATACGTCGGCATCTTCTGGACAATGAGTCTTAAAAAATAGTCCACAAAAGATGACAAATGTTCCAGAAGTGAGCCCTGCCCCGAGATAATTGGTCTCCCAGGTGGTGGTCTCTGAGGCTTGTGCACTTTTGGCAAAACGTAAAAGTATGGAGTAACAGGAAACTTAGTCTGTAAAAATAGTGCTTCCCGTGTTGTTATCCAACCTTCGCTAAGTGCCTCTTCAGTATATTCCCTTATAGTTTGCTGTAGTCTGGCTGTGGGATCTTGAATGAGAATTCTGTAAGAGTTCTGATTGCCCAATTGGCGAAGACATTCTGCTCTATAGTCAATGGTGTCCAAAATGATGATAGAGCCCCCTTTATCCGCAGGTTTGATAGTGATATCATCATCTTTAGCCAAAGAGGTAAGCGCCTGTTGTTCGCCTCGTGGTAGATTACAAAACCTATCGTGCTTTGTTTTGCACATGGCAGTAACCTCACCTACAACTGCTCTTTCGAAAGTCAGAACCTGGGGAGGAACCAGATGAGCTGGGGGCTTGAACGTAGATTTTAATCTAAGGCCCGTATTCTGTTCACTCTCATCAGAATCTGATAGTGGTTTATCCTTGAAAAAATGATGCAACCTGAGTTTCCTAAAAAACTGTGCCAATTCACATTGGATCCGAAAAGGGTCACCTATAGAGGTGGTAACAAAGCCGAGACCTCTATTGAGGACAGACTGCTCATCTCTAGACAGAGTTTGCTTGCTCAGATTAACTACGAGGTTTAGTTTGTGCTGTTCACTGGTGGAGCTGAATTCTTCCTCGTGTTGCTCCGAGTCCCTGAGTGGGGGCCTGAAGGGAGGCCTGAGGCTAAATCCCAATGAACTTGGGCCTGTGCATTTCTTCTTCTGCCTCGGGGTCTTGAAGGGCCATACCCTAAAAAAGACTGGCTATCATCTTCCGGTTGATATGGTGTCATTGGTGGCTGAAAGGCTTGCGGTGGAAAGCCCCATGGAGAAGGCGGCCACCACTGTTGAAATTGTGGTGCACTGTAACCCCTTTGGTTGTAAGGTCTAGCGTATCTACCTCTGCCTCTAGACTGTGGTTTGTGGTCATTGGGTCCATCTGTATCGCTGGAAGTGTCATCTGAACTAGAGCCTGAATAAGTGGAACCATATCTCTTCCCATTACTCCTAAATTCTGGGGGTGAGTAGTTCTCGCTAGTGTATGGATAGACTTTTTCATGGTTGAACTTAGCCAGATCCTTTTTAAATTTCTCGATTTTGGTAAGGAGAATAGAGTCTTTACATTCCTTGTTGTTTTTATTGGATTCATCCAAATTCTTCTTAAATGGAGTGGCAGTGATAGTAATTTTAATTTGCGCTTCCAAAGCCTGTATCTCTATAAGAATGGAGTCTGCAACCCTCTTCGCTGTACTGATGATTAAAATCAGCCAGTCGCGCGTACAGCGCCATGCTATAAGGGACCAGTCTTTTAGGAAGACCCTGTCTTCTAAGAATAGCCTGGGGGCATTTGTCACTATCAATCCCGGAGGAGCACAGTTTGCTCTTAAGTACTCCGCCATAATAGCGCCATGAATAGAGGAGCGTGAATGTGATTTCTTAAGAATGAGGACTCTGCCCCACTCATTGCCTGTATCTATCAAGGGGGCATTAGGTCCCTCAAGGATGCTAGGTGTATTGTCTAAAATGGATTGATATACTGCATCGTCATATGCTAAGCCGCTGAATTCTGCCATTTTAGGTTAACCAAACAAAAACTGGTATAAAGGCAGGAACATCCACAGATCGGCCTCTGAAGTAAAGTAATGTAAAGTGGTGCCTAACTCAACTTTGCGATACTTTGGGATACTATCCAACACAAATGCTGATTTGGATTGGATAGTAAATCCCACCCTGACACTTTGCGCCCGATTTTGTGCCACAAAAAAGATACAAACCCTTTGCAAAGCAGTAGTAAACCTGGGTCCTATTGTGGTAGGTTAAGTACATGAACAGGAGAGTTCAGGGTTAGCCTGTGGTTGAAGTGTCTTGTTTGGCTAACCTCGAGAGCACGTCATGTGTCCAACTATCCGACAACACACATTTGCAGTGCATCACCCACATGAACAAATCTTTTTAGATCTTATCCTATCATTTTTGGAAATTGCAAACTTCCAGAATATCATTGAGAGAGTCAGAGAGCTCCATGTGCCCTTAGTGATGCCTTCAGTCTTAGAAGTCCTTTAGCAGACACAAGTGGTAACAAAGAATCAGGGCGCTAATCGTGAACCTTTGGAGCATTAAACACTTGGGTGCCGAATCCGATCCCTTAAAAAAAATTACTGTACGACTCGTATCCGCATTTTTTTACATACGAATCTTACAAGTCCCGTACAAACGGCGAAGTACGATTCGTACGTGAAAAATCCATACGAATGACTTCGGGAAAAGTCTACGAGACGTCCCCGGACAGTTTTACATACAAATCATAAAACTGAAGTCTGAGCGCGCAAGTACGATCCGTACCGGCTGTTCGAAAACACAAGCGCATGGAAAAGGCCCCGTACGGATCGAACGCCGTACCACTCGTATCAGGGTAAACTTGTGCCCGGAATCCGAGTCGTACAGCCCCCCCCCCCCTTCCCCCATATGTCTGCATCGTACCCCCCCCATGTCCGCACTGTACCCCAGTCCCGTACGTGTATGCACCGTACCCCACCGCCGTACCCCAGCCCCGTACTTGTATGTACCGTACCCTAGCACCGTACCCCAACTCCGTGCCCCATACTTGGACACACCATACCCCACCACTGTACCCCACCACCGTACCCCAGCCCCCCTTGTACGCACCGTACCCCACCACCGTCCCCCAGCCCCTTACTTGTACACACCGTACCCCACCACCATACCCCAGCCCCATATTTGGACGCACCGTACCCCACCACCGTACCCCAGCATCGCGTATGTATGAACCGTACAACAACATTGCTTATGTGAGCACTGTACAACAACATCGCGTATGTATGCACCTTAAATACGTTAAAACAACTCGTACAGAACCAGGACACTGCAAAACAGCACAAGGAGGGTCAATTTGAATCGCACAACACCACAAAACACGTCTACAGTACAAAAAACATCTCAAAGACTGACCTGGCACATCCAAACAGGCAAACAGAGGCCCCAACTCACAGCCACTTCTTATAACACACCCACCAAAATTTCAAACCCAGCCACACCCACAAATGGACCAATAAAAGGGGCCCAAACTCACAAACCATGTGCCTTTGCAACAGACCCACTGCTGACAGACACCACACACAAACAACTGCACCCATACACCTTAACTTACACACCTTCACACAACCTCCTTCACACATACCCCCTCTACACATTCACACACACACCTACACATTCACACCCACAACCATCCACACCCACACCCCACACCATGCCCACAGACAAGAATCCAAAGTTCACAAGGGAGGAGCTGGACATCCTTGTCAACGAAGTCATCAGAGTCGAGCCACATCTCTTTGGAACATTGGTCAGACAGACCAGCATAGCCGAAAAATCACGCCTGTGGCAGAGGATCGTCGATCGGGTGAATGCTGTTGCGCCCATCAGAAGGACCAGGAATGAATGCCAAGCCAGGTGGTACGATCTGCGGAGGGCAGTCAAGCGCAAAATGAACGAGGACTACGCCCAGAGTAACATCACAGGTGGTGGGCTGCCCCGCAGACCGGTACATTTCCATCCCTGGGAGGAGAAGGTGATGGCCCTGCTTCCGCCAGTGGGAGTACACGGAGTCGAAGGAGTTGCCGAGCCTGGTGAGTACACAAATAACTTATGTAACATAGGGGTAATGGCATCTACACCCCAACTACAAAAAATGCACTCACCTACCCCCAAGCCCTCACCGGACACAACCACACTCAAAAACAACGCTCATGCCACTAACATGTGAATGCCCCATTCACAAAGCAAGGCCATGCCATGTCCCAGGTTACACAAACCACAAACCCAAGACTGGATGTCCGGGATGCTGGGAGGGTGGGGATCACTAAACATATTGTACAACTCAGAAACAGACACCATTGCCCTCAGCCCATATGGCCCAGGTACATACCCATGCACCATGCGCAATGCACAGGGACTGGCAAAGTACTGACAAGGTAGCTGACACTTGTCCCTGCTGTAGGCAGCACAAGGCCCTCCTGTGACAACTGCAAAATCTAACACAAACACAACCAGCTCAGATATCTAGGACAGGAACTCACACTCACTGACATGGCGGCATGCTCCATGGGGGAACAGATACATCACCTGGGAGACCCACTGCCAAATCACACTACACCCACCAGCAGGCACTGTCAATCAATCAACAATCCATCAGGGTACTTGTAAGGCGCGCTACTTACCTGTGAGGGTCTCAAGGCGCTGAGGGGGGGTGTTCCACTATTGCTCGAAGAGCCAGGTCTTGAGGAGTCATCTGAAGGCAAGTAGGTCTTGGGTCAGTCGTAGATGGGTTGGGAGGGTGTTCCAGGTCTTGGCGGCGAGGTAGGAGAAGAATCTCCCGCAGGCGGTCGTACGTTCGATGCGGGGGACAGCTGCGAGGGCGAGGCTGCTGGAGCGGTGCTGGCGGGCGGGGGTGTAGAAGCTGAGTCTGATGTTCAGGTAGGCTTGTCTGGCGTTGTGGAGTGCCTTGTGTGCATGGGTGAGGAGCTTGAAGGTGATCCTCTTGTCGATGTGGAGCCAGTGCAGGTCACTTAGGAGGGGGGTGATGTGGCTGTGGTGGGGGGCATTGACGATCAGTCGTGCGGAGGCGTTTCGGAGGTGTTGTATCCGCCGTTGGTGTTTGGATGGGAGTCCTGCGTAGAGTGCATTGCCGTAGTCCAGTCAGCTGCTGACGAGGGCCTGTGTCACTGTTCTACTTGTTTTGGTCGGGATCCACCAGTAGATCCAGCGGAGCATGTGTAGGGTGTCGTAGCAGGAGGAGGAGATGGCATTGACTTGCTTGGACATGGAGAGGGAGGATGCGAGGATCAATCCTAGGTTGCATGCGTGGTGGGTGGGTGTTGGTGCTGTCCCCAGAGCGATCGGCCACCAGAAGTCGTCCCAGGCTGAGGGTGTGTGTCCCAGGATGAGGACCTCTGTCTTGTCCGATTTCTGTTTCAGATGGCCGCTCTGCATCCAGTCGGCGATGGACCTCAGCCCTTGTGGATGTTTGTTTTGGCGGTGTGAGGGTCCTTGGTGAGGGAGAGGATGAGCTGGGTGTCATCGGCGTAGGAGATGTTTTTGAGGTTGTGGTGGTGGGCCACTTGTGTGAGGGGGGCCATGTGGATGTTGAACAGCGTCGGGCTGAGGGATGATCACTCACCCCTTACACAAGCACACACCCCCGGGGCAGCCAATGGAGTTACCCACTCTCACAATGGACATGTGACACAACAAGATCAAGCCACAGTCAAAGAAGCATCCAAGCCCAAATTCGACATGTCAAACACCCTGGAGAACATTTCAATCAGTCCCCTGCAACATACCCATCCACAAGTGAACATTGATGTGAATGCTAGGCACATACAACTACCTGGAGGAACTGTGGCAAATAGAATATGTATGAAACATGTATGTTGCATTAAACAGCATTAACATTGTCTCTCTCTCACACACAGGGCAACGTCATGGATCTCCCCCCAACAATGGGGGGGAAGAACCACAGTCCCAGGCTCGGGAGGACCCTGATCCCACCGGCAGCGACACCTCACAACACTCCGCGGATGACACCAACCCACCTGGCCCCTCTGGTGTCCAAGCCCCTGCAGCACCTGCTTCAGGTACATCTGTGCCAACCACCACCCCCATTACTGTCACATCCCAGGAGACACCCAGGAGCCCTGCCCACACTGAACAACTGAGCCAGTCTGACTTGGAGGGACAAGGTTCGCCGGGCACCCAGGAGGAGGCAGCCAACACCGACACTGCCATCCCTCAGGGATCCCATAGACCCGATGTGCCCACAACGGCAGGCCAGGCTTGTGTGGGAAGGGGTGGTGGGAGTGGAGGCAGGCGGAGGCGAGAACCTGACCAGACAGCTGAAGGGACCGGTATGTCACACATCCGCAACATCATGGAGGCATACCGGCGTGACGCCAGGGCCATCAGTCAGGTAGTGGCGACCCTCACAGACATTAAGAATCAGCAGGCCGAGCAACACACCAGTCAACAACAACACCAAGGACGGATGGAGGCAAAACTGGCTGAGCTCCTGGCGGTGCAAAGGGACATAAGCAATTCACTCCGTCGGATCGCCGACAACATGGGCAACCCTCCCTGTGACACCAGGCGCAGACCAGCACCATCCACAGGGAGGGAGGAGGAGGAGGAGGATTTGTCCGACGGAGCGTCCCAAACATCGTCAAGGCCTGCATCTGAGGGTCCCCGGAGGAAGGTGGGTCGTCCACGGAAAAGACCGTGAGAGGCAGCGGACCATCCACATCTCCCAGGTCACCTGGCCTGGCACCTGGCCTTCATGCGCAAAAGCAGCACATCATTCACTGACATTCTCTGCCACATGGACTTGCTGGTCACAGTCTGACCAATGATGACCAACACTGTGGTCTGGACTCTGATGACTTCAAATGCCAAGGATAGCATCTCCCCCTGTGAACTTTGGATCCTATGCACCCGATAGAGCACCTTATTTTATCTACTAAAACACGCACCCCACCGAGAATAAAACTATTTTTTTTCATGAGATGTTGCAGTCATTTTGCATTAGTCCACAACATACGTGTGTGTTAATCTCAAACTATGCCTGAGTGTTGAACTAACTCCAGCCATCCATACCCTGGGATCTGAGTCTGGTACAGGACACACATGGGTCACAATGTATCAACCGATACAGTCTGGGAGCCCAATACTCTCCCGTGATGGCCTCAAGCTGCTGAGGGGGAGCTTGAAATACTGTGCGGACACACCAATCAGGAAGAGGATGATGAAGGCCTAGAGGTCATGGCTCATATGGAGGTTCCCGGGGAGGGAGTCCCAGGTAAGTTTGGCCAGGTGGGAGAACCATCTCCTTCATGCTGGAGTGTTGTGGATGTGAAGAATGGTGGCCAGGCCATGTTCGGATGCATTGAGTTGGGCCAACGGGGTCTTGGATGACAGACGTACAAGGTTGATTTTGGGGTCTGGGGTTGTTGACTGCCTCCTGAGTGTGTGTGAGGAGTGTGAAGGTCATCCTGCAGCACACAGTGATCCCTTGCAGCTATCTCAGGTGGACGGAGATGTTGGTGGGGTGCGGGATGTTGAAGCTGAGTTGTGCAGATGCACCCTGGATGTGGACAAGTTTCCCGTGAGTTTGGATGTACTTGCTCCGTAGAGGGCGGGGCAGTAGTTGACACGGCTGGTGTCGTGGACCTGGAGAATGGTCTGTATTTCCTTGGAGTGGATCTATCTGAGGATCATGTGCATCATGCAGAGGGTGTTGCAGCATGAGGTAAAGATGATGGTGATTTGCATGGCAAATGTGAGTGACAAATCCATGATGAACACCATCTTGTGTGCGTGGCCACTGGGTGCTTGTGTAGGGCCCCTGCGGGTGGGACACAAGGAGTTGAGCAAGCTGTAAGGGGACAATCCTCAGATGATTACCTCAGTCCTGTACAAGTCCAGCCTCAGGTGGCTGATGTTCAGCCATTCATCCACGGACCTCATGCCTTCTTGAATGTTGGAACTGAAAATGGCTGGGTCTTTGGTGAGGGTGAGGAGCACCTGGGTGTCAATGGAATACAACATGATGATGATATTGTGTGTGCATGTGATGGTGGAGATGGGGGTCCTGGACACATTGAAGATTGACACGCTGAGAGATGATCCCTGGGCCATGTGCCAGATGACGCCACTATACCACATGCTGAAGGCTTGAGTCCCACTCCCATGGCCTTGCTGGTGGACGGAGCCAGTGTGGAGAAGGAGGGACATGATCTGGTTGGTGTGACAGGGCCTGGAAGGCGAGGCAGCGCTGTGTAGACAGTTGGAGTTGCACACTCAGCATGCAAAGGTGTCATGTGTGCGCTTAGGGTATGCCTGAGAGGAGGCGGTTGAGTTTCGGATAGACATTGCTTGGACGGTGGCTACAACATCAGACTGTAGTGTGATGTGGGTCATGCAAGGACATGAGGGTCTTGCAATGTGCACGTTGCATGTGCTGACGGTCCTGCCTTTGGCACCGTGTGGACCCAACAGTGGCACAGACAAGATGATGACAGCCAAATGAATGGGTGGAGGGAGGCAGGTAGGAGCATCTTTGAGGCATGTGTGTTGCCGAATCCCGCCACTTTGTGGGCCCTTGCTGCAGGGGCCGCAGCAACAGGCGGCATGTCCTTGAAACTATGCCAAAAGTAGCACACAAAGACAAGGATGTCAGAAAGGACAACTGCAACAGGCGTATGTAAAGGAAGGAGTGTCCGGTTACCCATGGAACACCCAGAGAAAATGGATGCACAATCACCAAAGATGACTGACACAGGATCAGGAAACAGAAGGCCGAGCCGCGCACAGGAAACACACGCTCAGCAGACGTTGACGGCCCGTCGTGGGGACCAACATGCCCAAATACACACACAACCATGGAATTCAGGCACAATCGAGATTCTAACCCATGAAGAACTGCATGCATGTAGCCAAACTACAGATAGACTCATATGCACAATCTTTGGCAACTATGCCAGAGATGACGCACGCAAAGTGGCAAGAGACCTGCATTGACAGAGATGAGGCACCTTGGAGGGCGAGGAACCCCTTTATTACTCAGGCTCACACTAAGGGAAAAGCATCAATATGAACAGACACACAGGTCATTTTGCTGAACATGTGGGGCCTACACTGAACACCCCCTTCACAACACAGATGTAGTAAATCCAAATAGCCTGGCACACAAGTTAAGGGGATGAGCCAAACACCCCCTTCTGCACACGGAGAGGCTGCAATTCCCCATTGAGCCTGTTATGGAGATGTCCCACACCATGTCCACCCGTAGAATCCCGTATGTTTCTGAGGGAAGTTATACACACATTGATGCCTTCATCAGAATCCACAAACCATTAGCGATGACTGTCACGAAGGTTGACTATCATTTCATGGGAGTCATGCTACATGTCATGTGCCCCATGGTGAGTCAACATGTATGCATGGTAACCCAACATGCACAGGAGCAGTCCCCACACATTCCAAACACCTAACAACCCCAAAATGCCTTGCTGCAATCCTCACCCAAAATGACTTTTCCACATGTCCGTGCATGGAACGCTGATTCAGCACACGTTGCAATACTCATGAGGAATAGCAGGAGGCCAACGATGACACGACCAGACAACATGCGCAAAAACCTGTGGATGACAGACACACAAGCAGTCAGCTAAAAGATTGTTATCCGCATACATGGTCATTTACTCTACAGGAATAATGTTGTCACCATGCGATTAGAAAAATTAGGATCACAGCTAAAATGAGTGGAATGACATCATAACTCGAGTGACACATCAGAACACACATCTAAGTCACTTAGCATACAGTCAGCTGGACACACACATTGCAACACATGCCACACAAGGCTCCAAGCGTGCACACTCAGATCCAGTGACTCACCATTATGAGAAGAATTTGCGTATGAGCTGACTCCGGATATCCTCCTCCTCCTCCTCCTCCTCCTCCTCCTCACTTGCCTCATGACCAAGCCCTTCATCCTCCACGGGTGGATGTTCCTGCTCATGCTGCTCCAGGATGAGTGGCACTGCCTTCTCCACTGCCATGTTGTGCAGCATGCAGCACACGAGGAAGATTTTGCAGACCTTTACCCGTGCATATGGGAGGGACCCGCCTGTCTTGTGAAGGCACCGGAATCGGCTCTTCAGGAGACCAAACGTCCTCTCAATCACTTGCCTGGTCTGCCCGTGTGCATCGTTGTAACGGTGATCCGCAGTTGATCTTGGGTTGCGGAGAGGCGTCATCAGCTATGGCATGTTGGGTTAGCCAAAGTCCCCTACATGGAAACATCATGTAAAAAAGTGGGTCAGGAGATGCCGTAAGATACAAAGATATCGCAAAACACAGGACAAACCGAGTATACCCACCAACAAGACATGCTCGTTCATTGTGCAGCCGCAGCATCATTAGTGGCACCCTGCTATGCCTCATGATGTAGGCATCGTGTGCTGACCCTGGAAAACGTGCACAGACATGGGAAATCAGCATGTTAGCAAGACACACCACAAGGGCATTTATAGAGTGGTAATGTTTACGGTTGCGATAGGCGACCTCCTGTGCCTGTGGTGGTACAAAAGCCACATGTGTCCCATCAATGGACCCAATGACATGGGGCATCCCTCCCAGGGCATATAAATCACCCTTGACACCTGTCAACTCCTCAGGAGTCGGAAAATGGATGAATTCATCCAGGTGCTCCAACATGGCTGCCAAAACATCATGCAGGACACGGCTGAACATCGTCTGGGACATGCCACCAACATCAGCTATGGTGAATTGAAATGTACCTGTGACAAAAAAATGTAGGTCTGCCATCACCTTCATCTTGGGGGTCAGCGCAGTAGGATAACTGTGTCGCAGTTGGAGGTGTGGTGCCAGCCTGTTTGTCAGGTCCTCAATCAACTTTTGGGTGAATCTGTAATGGCGTATGCAGTAACATTCCCTCAAGACACCCAAGTGTGGCATTGGTCTGGGGACAGGCGGTGCCCTGCAGAAATTGGGAATGAATAACGAAGAGTGAGAACATAACAACATCAATGTCAATGAACTGAGCACATGCTCAACTGCTAATACACATCTGCTAAATACAGAGTCTGGTCTGTGCAATACATACAGGACACGTATGCCAGCCAGGTGATACTCCTACGAAAAGCCAGCTACACCCGTTGATTGTCAAGTCTACATGACATGCCCTGAAACGAGCTGTGGGCCAGTGTCAGTGAATAGCCAGAGACATCACAAGAGTGACATACATCCACATCTCAGCATTTGAAGGATGTTATCTCATACAGACAGCTGACGGCAAGCTAGACGCACAGATCACATGGAATGTCAAATGTACAGATCACACACATTGCGATGAAGGGGTACATGTGAAAACAGAAAACGCAGACATTGAGACGACGCAGATATGTCCTCATGTCAAAATATCAAGTTAGATGCATACAGACACACGTTACGTGGAAATCCACATGTGGCATGGTGTGCGTAGATGTGTGCCATGCCCATCTAGACACAGACACATGTTGGATGCAGCAACAGCAGATGCAGTTGATGGGACACCAACAGCAAGCTCATGGGAACACATGACACACACATGACATAGTCACATCGTTGCACGCTGGTCGATAAATGTCAGTTGTTAGTGTCCCTGTCCCTGGCATCAGGGGACAGTTGCGGGTGGTGGTGACTGACAGACTGTGCCATACCAGTGATGCTGTGTTTGACACGTTTGTACTCCATGCACACATGTGCAAAGTGTGAAGGGGAAGTGTGCCACATAGTGCCCCATCACACATGACATGTGTACACAGGTCATCACACATCAATTGTGCAAATACATGAGGAGACATGTGCAATATCATTGCCTGACACACCTAGGCCCTGCACATGTAGGACAGCAATGACAATGACTTGATGTACATCATTGTGCGAGTGAGACCTCCATTCCTTTCGTGTGCACATCCTATCAACAGTGTAAGTGTGTGAAACACAAGGTACACACGCTCTGAGGGCGTGTGTACGGTCCGTATCACTAGAGTTGTGTGGCAGTAGGAGCACATGTGGTACGGACCGTATAAGTATGGTCCGTATCACTATAGTAGTGGTGCCTTAGGAGCACTCGTGGTACGGACTGTACACACGTACGTGTACTACCAGTGCCTACACGTACGTGTAGGCACTGGTAGTACACGAACGTGTAGGCACTGGTAGTACACGTACCCGTACGTGTACTACCAGTGCCTACACATACGTGTAGGCACTGGTAGTACACATACGTGTAGGCACTGGTAGTACACGTACGGGTACGCACTGGTAGTACACGTGCGTGTAGGCACTGGTAGTACCCGTACCCGTACGTGTACTACCAGTGCGTACCCGTACGTGTACTACCAGTGCCTACACGTATGTGTACTATCAGTGCGTACACGTACGTGTAGGCACTGGTAGTACACGTACGTGTAGGCACTGGTAGTACACGTACGTGTACTACCAGTGCGTACCCGTACGTGTACTACCAGTGCCTACACGTATGTGTAGGCACTGGTAGTACACGTACGGGTACGCACTGGTAGTACACGTACGGGTATGTGTACTACCAGTGCCTACACGTACGTGTACGCACTGGTAGTACACATTCGTGTAGGCACTGGTAGTACACATACCCGTACGTGTACTACCGGTGCCTACACGTACGTGTCAAAGGCACTGTGCAACTGGTGCCGTAGGGGTACGTGTGAAACGCACCGTACCTGTGTGTGGATTTGAAAATTACATAGGGGACACATAAGGGACAAGTATTAGGCACTAAATGCATGCTGGTTGTCATGGATACAGAGTTTTCAGTTCAAATTTTCCATCAGGTGACCTGGAAAAGTCAGTTGGCCACAAAATACAATGTTGCAAAGTGGTTGTTGACTTGACATGATGCTCAAAATATGAACGATGCAAATGCTGTCACTGGTGTATGTGGAAAGGGATTGGAGTAAACGTAAGATGCAAATGAATCTGACCAATCACTATGTACTCCTCCAAATGAATGCCCCTTAGCAAGACAGATATAAGTCAGCCAGAACCCATGAGAGGGCACTTGCCTGCACAACTTTCCTGTCGACAACACTGCTGCTGTCTGTGCTTCCTCTGGCACCATGTCTAGGTCTGTGGAGAGGGCCCAGCCATTCACCCAGGAGGAGAATGAGGCATTGCTGGATGTCATACTCCCACAGTACCCCAGCCTGTATGGGAGACCAGGGGAGCAGGTGAGTGCTGACTCCACTAGCTTTGACTGTGCAAATGTTTTGTGACTGTCACTTCTAGTATTGTGTCCAGGTGTGACAGACATGAAATGTTGTTTAGCGTGGGTCCCAGGGGGGAGGGTGGCTTATGTCTCCCATGCAGAGCATGATGTAGTTCATGTGTGCACTCCTCACTTGCATTGTGCTTACTGTGACATTCACTGCATAGTGCATGAGACATTCAGCCTGGCTAATCCTTTGTGGCATTTTTTGTCTATAGTCCTGAGGTGATTCAGTGGTCCCCCCAGTGTGATAGGTGACTGTACCCACAGATGTGTGTGAGTTGAGTGGAGCTGTGGTGAGAGTGTCCAAGTGATGTGTACGACCCCTGGACATTGATGTGTGTGAATGTTCCTTGTCATGTGGGTGAGTGTCTATGTGAAGTGTTGCACCACAGCTGCATGGAGGAGGCAACAGCTCTACCCATCTGATGTGAGAAGTAAGCCGTGCTGTGTGTCTGACTTGCTGAGCTAGCCCCACACCTGTGACACCCCACAGGCAAGTGGCACATGTGCAGAGTGAGGTTTGTATCTGCTGTTGCCAATGGCATGTGACTGATCTGTGCCTCTGTGTGTCTGTGTACTCTGCTGAGGTTGTGTCAGTGGCCTGGGGCATGTAACTGCTTGGAGGTGCTGTCCATCAGCCTGGTGTTGCTTGTGATGCACAGTGTGTGCCATGTTCATGGAGTGTGTCGCACCCCTCATGCCACCTGTGTACTTTATATGCCATGTAGTGCATTGGGGCTTCCACAGAGGCCAATGTCCATATGACTAAGATGCTATTCCTTGGCAGCATCCTATGCCCTGTTCAACATATCAAAGATGTTCAAATGTGTGTCTCTCTGACATGGAGCAGGTGTATTGATGTTGTCTCACTTTGTCATCCTCACAGGTAACTGCCTACGCGAAGGGGGAGATCTGGAAGCAGGCCGTCAGGGCCGTGAGATCGGTAGAGGGTCACAATCGGCGCCTAGCCCAAGTATGAAAACGGTGGCCCGGGTCCTGCTGAAGGACTCACCTCCACGCCCCCACGGCGGGTGCCGACGCCTGACCCACCAGATGAAGCGTGTCCTGGCGGTGGTCTTCCCTGACATGGATAGGCGGTTACAGGAGATACAGCAGCAGGAAGGGGGTAGGTACATGTGTGTTTGTTGTGTGTCACCAGCTTTTGGAAGTGCTCAGTCGCCTGGATACACTGCCAGGGTTTATATGTGCAGTGCATATCCTTTTCCCCCAAGTCAACCAGTGCTGTTCTTCCTCCCTTCCCCTCTTTGACATGTGTTCCCTGGTCTGTGTGTAATCACTATTGCACATGGTCATCTAGGCTGCCAGTTAATCCAAGTGCACATTGCTTACAGCATCATGTGTGGGGGTGGTCTGTGACATGTGTTGGTACCTTGCCTGTGCCCTGTCCTGTTCAGTCATTTGGTGGTCCATATTTGTTGGCACTGATGCTGAGTCTCAACATAGGAGTGTGAGGTTTCAAATTAACAGACGTGCAGCATGCATGAGCGATGTTGTGGCCTCAGACATGATGTGCATGAGTGGGAGATATGCATAGTGCCGGGGCGGTTGCTCATGTTACAGTCAGATCATTCCAGGACCATGGAGCAGTGTGCCCACTACAGTCCCCTGAGACACCCTTGCCTCGGAATCATGTGTGTCATCCAACACTGTGCCCATTCTCTGTGTGTTCAGCATAGGTTGGCCTCTGTGGCATTGTTCCCTGGCCTCATTTGTATTTATGTAAAGTGTGCTACATGTGTCCACTGTACAGGGTGACCCCATTTGGCTTGTGCATCCTCACACTGGGCAGTGCCTGTGTGTCTATGTACAACTATCTGTTGATGGTTGTTTGTCACAAATATGTGTTGGTAGCCTCACAAGGTGATGTGGAGTACATTTAGGAATTCTTGATGCACATTTAATAAACCCAGATTAAGAGGTGTAACTTCTTGATCTGTCTCAATCACATTGTCTCAGGTATGGGGGGTTTGTGCGGGCAAGGCCTACATGTCCAAACCTTATGTCTCCTTGCCAGGTCTGACCTGTGTGTGATAATTGTCTGGACAGACACTCAACATGCAGTGACCCAGTCATGTAGTGCAGGGTTTAATGTTTGTGCTTTGCAGCGTGTGTCAAAAGTTTAAATACATGATCACTGCTCATCCATTTTTGGCACCAGTGTGTGGTCCAGATGCTACGTAGTTTGGTCTTTGTGTGCTGACATCTGTGTGGACATTCTTGGTTGCCATGAGTGTGTCTCCTCAGTGCAGGTGCTCCTTATTCCGACACAATTGCAGGCCCATTAGCTTATGCATTGTCCTGTGTTTGGACATGTGTGCCACTCCACATGACAGGCAGTGGGTCAGATGTGTTGCCAACTGTGTCATCATGGTATGGATGGCCATGTGACAGGTGGCATGATTCAAGTTGTTAGTCAAGAAGTCTTGTACCTTGGCACTCACTACACTTGTCAACATGACTTACTTTTTTCAATGCTTGACTTTGATGTTTTGTTGTGAAGGACAATAATGTGCCTGCATGACAGATGTCTCCCAAGGAAGTGCACAAGAAGCCCCCTTTACACTTTCAGGGGACACGCTGGTACATTTTAAAGAAAGGCACAGTTCGAATGACACTTTTTTTCAGATTATACATATACATGTTCCCACAGTGTGGTGGCATTTGGGTAAGTCCTTGATTGTTGTTGATACCAACTTACGAGTGTCAAGTCATCCAGACCGCCGTGGTGCCATGTATATGTACTTACTGAAACCCCATTTCTTTCTAACAGTGGCTTCTTTGAATAAGGCTGCCAGCTCATACAATGACTGTGTAAATGTAGTTCTGTGTGCACCTCCTTGTGTCACTTCTTTTATACAGGCACATGTGTGTTCTGTTCACAAAGTGGCACATTCACACATTCTAAACATGTAAATTGTGTAAAGTGTTGTGATTCCCAAGGGATCACAATGTATTTCGTTTGGGTTTTCAAAGTACTCACAGGTCTCTGATTGTGGGGACACCTTCAGCATTGCGGTCGGTTATTTAGCCTTGAGTGCAGCAATACTGTTTCGTTCACAGTAAGCAAGAGGTGCAATGCCTTCTTAGTATTGCTGTGCTCAACTGTTCCCAGACACTAGCTTCTCAGTATAATTCGATATCAAGTTATTTGTTGTTGTGTCCTATTTTTCCTTGTTTCCAAGTGGCATGGTGGGTCAACCAACTGGGGAGTGCAGGCCTTACATATGTGCGGAGTAATCTAGATGTTACTCATGATGCATTTCCTAATATGCACTGTGACCTATTTTGGTTTGACTCATGTGTCAGATGTATACAGGTGACTTATTCTTTTCTGTATCTTCACCTTGCCCACAGCATCATCGGAGGACACCGAGGGAGACACCTGCACTGACCTGGAGGAGGGATCCAGCACCAGTGCCACCACTGCTGGCGAGTCTGCGGGAGCAAGTGGCACGGAGGGCTAGGGGAGTCAGGCGGAGGACCTGTCTGGTGGCAACACTGACTACGACGCTGACGGGTCCGAGGCTGAACTCCTCGAGGGGGCGGAGGCTGCTACAACACCTGGCAGCAGCACAACATCTGTCACCGCCTCCTCCATTCCCATCACCGCCCTCCCAGTTGCTCCGGTCCCTTCTGTCCGTGCAGGGCACCACCATGTCTCCTTTGTGCCAGGTACCGCACCCCCTGCCCCTATCACCCCTGCTGCCCTCACTGCAGAGTCTGTGGACATTCATCCGCAGTTGCAGGTTGGCCAGACATCGATGCTGAATGTCCTCCATGTCCACACCAGACTGCTGACACAGATGGTGTCGTTCATGGAGGACATGTCAGCAGCGATGTCTGACAAACGGATGTTGCTGAGGTCCATGGACTCTTCACTGATGGCAGCAGTGAGTCTCCTGCAGTGCTTCGTCCCCCCTACCCCTGCCCCATCCACACTTACCACTCCCATGCCTGTCCCATGCACACCCAGACATTCCCAAGCACGCACCCCACCAGACACAGGCAGCACACAAACACATAAGGGAAAGCACACACCTCCTGGCACACACACTCAGGGGGATAAAGGCACACCCACTGGGTCTGGGGCACACAGGCATACACGCAGCCACAGTCTGAGTCTGAATGCCTCACTACCCAGTCCTTCCAAAGGCACTCCCCTTGGCTCCCCTGCTACACAGTCAGACAAGGAGAGCTACTTGGCTGTGCTGGGCCTCGCCCCACTGGGTCACCAGCCCGCAAACGGGCAAGGCACTCCCCGGGTAGGGGAGTTGAGCCCCCCCCTGTCCACCCCCTCCCCCAGTAGCGCTGCACCCCATCCCTCCGACCCCCCCCTCCTTTGTGCCTGTGGTTTCTGACGGTGCAGGGGATACTCTGGACGCCCTGGCAGAAGTGTGCAGCGCTGAGCTCACCTCCACCTTTGGCGCTGCCCCACCCCCTGTGGTTGAGGCGTCCAGCCCTGCACCCACCTCACCTACCCTTACACCTCCTGTCCCTGCGGTGCCTGGTCCTTCCCCACATGATGCCCCCCCCAGTCGACGAACCTAAGGGTTCTGATATGCAGGCAAGCTAGGGGAGACACGTGCCCATGTGTCCCCCCAAGGACTTCTATTCTGGACTGGCCATTGGCCTTTGTATATAGTGTTGTTGAAAAAAATATTATCTTATGCTGATTAAAGCATTTTCTTTTGACTTTGAACACTATTGCATTTCAGGTATTGATGTTGTTGCTGATGCTCCAGGAGTTGTGGTTGTGGTAATGTGTTATGTTTCGGGCAAAGGTTCGAGTCTGATGGTCATGAGGTGGCCCATGGGATCTGCGTGCCATCACAAGATCTCTGCAAAGGATCTTTGGTCGTGTGTGTTATTTGTTTTTTGAGACATTGTACCAAGGAGTGTCCCTTCCTCCCTGGCACCTGACATCTTCCCTGCAGAGAGTTGCACAATTGTTGTGCTGACCTGTGTATACATTCCCTTTGTTGGTGACGGATCCCTTCAACTATGGCCATGCCTGCTCAGCAATGTCTCCGGCTGCATCGTCTGTGCCATCCTTGCTAGTCACTGTACTTGTGTATTGAGTATGTTGCCATGCCTTAATGGAGAAATTATCCCATTTCTGCACTATGCATGTGTGTAATCCCAGCCTAGCACACATCTGGTACTTGTTCTGCAGGGTATTTGGGCACCTGACTCACAATTGTGGGCATTGTATCTGTGGGAACTGCACCCTATTCCTTCCATGAGAGACAACATCTTGGTGGCTGTCCCAGCACCTGTACATTCCTATCAATCCTGGGATGTGCGTGACAGTGTGTGTTCCCTTTGGCTCTCTTAGTTTAGTAGGCATTGACATGACTATACAGTCTTGTGGCATGATCTCTGTGTGTGTATTGTGCTGCATCCGCCAGGGGTGGGTATGCATGTGTCATTTGTCCTCACACCCACATGTGGTGTGTCATGCAGTGGGGGAAAGACATCCATCCTCATGGGAGTGGGACACTGCTGTCAGTGATGTGTTGTTATGGCACTATCAACATAGTCAAAAATTAGGGATGCGTACATAGACCCATGGAGTTGTGGTCATCTGATAATGATGTACACACCCCCATGTCTCTGTCCACTCTGGGAGTGATAAGCACCCACCCCCATGTCTCTGTCCACTGCTGGGAGTGAGAGGCACCCACCCCTCACATGTCTCTGTCCACTGCTGGAGTGATAGGCACCCACCCCTCACATGTCTCTGTCCACTGCTGGGAGTGCTAGGCGCCCACCCCCATGTCTCTGTCCACTGCTGGGAGTCCTCTGCACCCACCCCCATGTCTCTGTCCACTGCTGGGAGTCCTCTGCACCCACCCCCATGTCTCTATCCACTGCTGGTGTTCCTCTGCACCCACCCCTCACATGTCTCTGTCCACTGCTGGTATTCCTCGGCACCCACCCCCATGTCTCTGTCCACTGCTGGGAGTGATAAGCACCCACCCCCATGTCTCTGTCCACTGCTGGGAGTGATAGGCACCCACCCCTCACATGTCTCTGTCCACTGCTGGGAGTGATAGGCACCCACCCCCATGTCTCTGTCCACTGCTGGGAGTCCTCTGCACCCACCCCCATGTCTCTGTCCACTGCTGGGAGTCCTCTGCACCCACCCCCATGTCTCTGTCCACTGCTGGGAGTCCTCTGCACCCACCCCTCACATATCTCTGTCCACTGCTGGGAGTGATAGGCACCTACCCCTCACATGTCTCTGTACACTGCTGGGAGTGATAGGCACCCACCCCTCACATGTCTCTGTCCACTGCTGGGAGTGATAGGCACCCACCCCCATGTCTCTGTCCAATGCTGGGAGTCCTCTGCACCCACCCCCATGTCTCTGTCCACTGCTGGTGTTCCTCTGCACCCACCCCTCACATGTCTCTGTCCACTGCTGGTATTCCTCGGCACCCACCCCCATGTCTCTGTCCACTGCTGGAAGTGATAGGCACCCACCCCTCACATGTCTCTGTCCAAGGCTGGTATTCCTCTGCACCCACACCTCACATGTCTTTGTCCACTGCTGGGAATCCTAGGCAGCCTATCCACCCACCCACCCGCACCCTTGGTGTAGTACACTGCTGTCCTGGGCATACACCCCCCCAATATACTGGTTATATGCTGCACCAGGCCCTAAGCCAACATTCGTGGCGTGTGTACGCCTTGTATCACAAATGTACTGGTGCCCTAGGGGTACAGGTGATGTGGTCCGTACCCCTGCATTCATAGGTTGGGTATGTTCCGTACCAAGCGTACCCCTACATCACCACTACAATGGTGGGACGGACCGTACCCACGCCCTCAGAGCGTGGGTACGGTCCGTACCACGCGTACCCCTACATCACCACTACAATGGTGGTACGGACCGTACCCACGCCCTCAGAGCGTGGGTATGGTCCGTACCACGCGTACCCCTACATCACCACTACAATGGTGGTACAGACCGTACCCACGCTCTGAGTCCGTGGGTACGGTCCGTACTACGCGTACCCCTACATCACCACTACAATGGTGGTACGGACCGCACCCATGCTCTGAGGGCATAGGTATGGTCCGTACCACGCGTACCCCTACATCACCACTACAATGGTGGTACGGACCGTACCCACGGACTCAGAGCATGGGTACGGTCCGTACCACCATTGTAGTGGTGATGTAGGGGTATGCGTGGTACGGACCGTACCCACAGACTCAGAGCGTGGGTACGGTCCGTCCCACCATTGTAGTGGTGATGTAGAGATACGTGTGGTATGGACCATACCCACGGCCTCAGCGCATGGGTACGGTCTGTACCACCATTGTAGTGGTGATGTTGGGGTACGCGTGGGACGAACCGTACCCATGCTCTGAGGGCGTGGGTACGGTCCGTACCACGCGTACCCCTACATCACCACTACAATGGTGGTACGGACCGTACCCACGGACTCAGAGCGTGGGTACGGTCCGTACCACCATTGTAGTGGTGATGTAGGGGTATGCGTGGTACGGACCATACCCATGGACTCAGAGCGTGGGTACGGTCCGTCCCACCATTGTAGTGGTGATGTAGGGATACGCGTGGTACGGACCATACCCACGGCCTCAGCGCGTGGGTACGGTCCGTACCACCATTGTAGTGGTGATGTTGGGGTACGCGTGGGACGGACCGTACCCATGCTCTGAGGGCGTGGGTACGGTCCGTACCACGCGTACCCCTACATCACCACTACAATGGTGGAACGGACCGTACCCACACCCTCAGAGCGTGGGTACGGTCCGTCCCACCATTGTAGTGGTGACAGCTACACGTTCACTTCCGTTGTGGCGGTACGCAGGGATTGGTGGAAACGCCCCCCAAAGTGACCAGACCCTGGAGTTAATGTATGTACAGGATATATGTTTTGTAAATTGAGTAGGGGTTATGTTTCCTGCCCCTGGCCCCCCCCCCTTTGCCCCTGGGTGTTGTTCTGACCTTCTGCGGTGTGCGCGGCGGTTTCGGTGCACCAGGTCGTAGGCTAGGAGGGCCGGGATGACATGTAGGATGGGGTCCATGGCTGTCCGTCACGTACCGGTGCTCCTTCTTCGCGTCCTCAATTTCCCGGAAGTTTTTGGCTGCCGTAAAAAATTAGCCGTGCGGAGTGATGTAGGCACGAATCGTACTTGCTGGTCTGTAAAACGCTGCCTGACTCCGTCCGGACGTCACGTACGCAATGTCCCGGATCGGAATTGTGGGTATTTTTTCGCCGCACGTAGTTTTTTACGATTCGTACGGAAATGGTATTTCTGTATGAATCATACTTGCTGCTTTGTAAGGAGGATTTCCCAGGTACGAGTCGTATGGAGAATACGCTCCGTACGACCATTCGTACCCGGGTTTTACAGGATCGGAATCGGCACCTTGGTATTGTTAGGCAGGGAGGCCCTCCGCTGGCTGAGAGGTGAGTAACTCCCCAACATGATAAATGTATACACACACAAAGTACAGTAACTGATGCAAGCACACATTGTAAGACTAACATGCATGGACCAGTTTAAAAAGGGGAAATCATGCCCTAGGTAGGAGGAGGGGTTTCACAGTGTATTTTTGGATGTAGAAAATAGGTGTTCTTGGCAAAGAAGCACGTTTTATTCTCCTAGCGTAATAACTCTCAACGTGCATGTTATTTTTGCATTAGTGTCCTGTGATCTGCTATTGGAAAGTGTATCTAATACAATTTATTTTAATTAGAACAGGAGGGGGGAAAAAGCGAATCCATGGAGTGCGGTGAGAAAAGAACAATAGGATTGTTAATCTAGGAGTTAGGAAATTCCATTGAATTATATATGAACTTGGCATTCAATATTGAAAACAAATCTTGCTTCCTAAACTGTATCTTTAATGTTCTACTTCAGTAAATGACGTGGTATAGGAAAATGTGTATTATAATGTTGCTCATTTTCAAATTCAGAAGTAATGCCTTAGCAGGAAGTATGTAATAAACCACCTGTCTCTAGAATTTAGAGATTATTGATATTGTGTTTGCCTTCTAGTTGACATGTATTGCTGATGTAATTAATCTTCTTCCATCACACCATGCCATGTTCCTTTAATTATGGTGCTGCCCATGTGCACCTTTATTCCTCTATTCCACTAAGATTTAGATGCTCATTATAACGAGGCTCAAATAACCGACTTTTATAGGTTAACATTTCTGCACAAAATTAAAATCATATTAGTCACTTTAAAAGATATTATTTTGTTATAAAAGTACACTAAAACGTATACGGCCTTTTGAATTACGGAATTTAAAACTGCATGGCAGTATAGATTTTCATGAGTGAATCAATATTAGATGCATACATTCACACGCAGGAGCTGTAATTATGAATGCATGCACTTGTGCAGGTTGAGTACATGGGGCCAGATTTAACATTTTTTCACGCAACTCAACGCAGCGAGACACCTTGCTGTGCTGCATTGTGTGAAAGGGAGAAGGTTCCCACCCTTGTTCTGGCTCATAATCTAAAGCCTAGCCCCAAGGCAGGCAATCTAGTGCCACGCAGCAAGGGTGCCTGTGTTAAAGGCAGGATTGTTTTAGTACAGGAAGGGACACCTTCTAGCACAAAAAACATCCTTGGAAGAATTGTCCTCTTCCTTAGGAGCCGATTCCGATCCGGGTCGGAAGGGCACCGAACGCGATCCGGCCGGAAAAACTACGAGCCGTACACGTGTTTTCCGGCTGACTTGTACAGCTGTACGAGTGAGCAAGTTTCCGGGTCTGAACCGCTCCATACATCTCGGTCGGAAGCTAACCGTGGCGTGCAATGGATGCGATTTACAACCAAGCCAGTACGATGCATGCGTCGGACAGCCTGTGCGAGCCGGAGTGTCCGGCTCGCAAAACGTCTGGGTGGTTGCCTTTGGGGGTCCGCGTCGGACCCCCTGACACCCGCAGCCCAAAGACTCAGACACAGGGGGAGACCTATGGGTCTCCCCAACACAGGCATGTATGGTGCGGATGGCACCGAAGCGTACCCACTGTAGGGGGCACACTTGTCCGCGACGTACCCATTGAGTCAACGGGAGCCCATGTACGTGTCGTACGACCGGCTCCCATTGACTTCTATGGGAGTCCGACCGAACCGAGTCCGGCAGCATACGGCCGCATCGTACTCGCTGGGTCGGACTGCAGGCCTCTGGCTCGGTTGGAAAACACTCTGGATCAGGCTCGGTAGGAGTGCTTTCCGACCCAGATCGGAATCGGCCTCTAAGTGTGGAGCGCACTTAAAAAGAGGAAACAACGAAGAGAAATAAATATATTTCTAATCATTGAGCCTCTGGTGGGAGGGCGTACAATTCTGACTCATTCCCAGGACTACCATTGTTGGTAAATCTAGGAATGCTTCAGAATACATGGGTGGATGCATGGGAACTCCCACACTCTATCCATGTAATTCAAGGCAGCGACTTGTGCTGCCTTGGGTTATTCCAGATTTACCAACCATGCAGGGCCACACAAGTTGGACTTGTGTGGCTTGAAAAATGTAATTCTAAGTTTGCCCTGTAAAACCTTCATAAATCTTGGCATTTGCATTTTGTAAAATAAAGTGACAGATTCAACTAAAAAACAGAAAATGCGTACACCAAGTAATGTTGTCGAATAACATAAACTGACTATGCTATTCTTGCTCTACAGACTATTTACTGTCTAATAATGCTTTAAAGTGTGCCTTCTAGAGTTGCACACCAACACCTTTAAACACTCACTAGCAGCTACAATCTGTACAATAATTGGATTCTGGTTCATGAACGACTGGCTTAGCAGTTCGGGCTGGACTGTTCTCATTGGATCAGGGTCAATAATGATTTGGATATGGCTGGGTCCAAACTGAGGTGCATTTGGATGCGGCCCCAAGCGTTTGCGAGTGGCTGAGATCAATTCAAGCATTCCATCCATTATCTTGCTGTTGTTACAGTTGATGCCCTAAGTACAACAGGTATGCCCAGACATGGCTCCCGTGATCACTGTGCCACAGGAATCAAGCTATATTTGGCTGATGAGCCCTTATCAGGGAGAAACCGTTCCTAGGTTGCATATATTCCAGTTCAGGGAGGACCTGGCCAGGCAGATTGGGCTGCAATTTTCCCATTTAGCAGGCTTGAGGCTAATTTTCATATGGCTGGGACCGAACTGAGGTGGCATTAATTCAAGCAATCATCCATCACTTCGTCTTTTTGATGGCTTATTGAAAGAGGCAGAGGTATTCACATGACGCTGTTCCTGGTCATCTTGAAGTCATTTAATGACAAGGGAGGAGAACATTTACCAGTGATTGGCTCAATTCATAAGTGTTTCATGGGCACCAGAATATGGCCTAGGGCATATGTATGGGATGGCTCTATGGGCGGGCATGCAAACTAAATTCACTCTGTACTGAGGAGAATGGTAATACATGGGTGAGGCCAAAAAAAGGGTAAGAGATACTGAATAGAAGGTGCCATTTAGCAGAACAGAAACTAACGCTCAGATGGTAGTGAAGGGGAAGAGTCAGTGAAGGCCAGGTGGCTTTTATAAAAATGGTGGACCTGTCTCTTGACACAGGAACTGGTGAATATAATCTTGATTGTATAGATAAAAATAGTTCACAGTAAAAAAAAAAAAATAATTATAGGAATCAAATAAAATACATATATGTAACACAAATATTAGGTAATTTACAACCATTGATAAACAACATTTTACTTGTCTAAGAAAGGACATAAAGCAGCTTATATACCTAATAATATTTGTGTTACGAAACACACGAAAGTAGCTTCAGAAATTGGACAACTTCCAGATTCAATAAACATCAGATAAAGTACTTTTATTCTGCAATTAGAAAATGGGTGCTGATTTACCATATTGTTTGAATCTTTATCGTGACAATTTCTCCTGTGCCGCTAGTGGTTGTGTGCTGTGTTTTCTGTAGTAGAGACCGCTGTGGCTCTGCCCTCAGGTACACTGATTTTATGGAACAGGTATCTAAGAGCTAAAACACAAATAGGGTAGTCCAAAACATACAATATACACACCATAATGCTCCACTTACTGCAAATAGTTGTTTTCTGTGTCTATAAAATAAATGCATGTACTTATATTACTCCAACCACACCATTTTGCTTTCTCTTATGAGAAAATGCCAGTAAGTGCTGTAGCTAATGGACAAGTAGGCACACAAAAACGGATATCATTTATCAATACCATTTGCAAAGGATATGTTGTCAGAAAAAATGTTTAAAAAAAGAGGTAACATAACAATAAGCCATTTCATTTGACGATGAATAAGCAGTAGCTTCAACATATTGGAAAGTGGCAGATTTTTTTTCCCACTTGCAAGCAAGGTCACACCTTGCGCAGATCAGCTTAGCAGATTTGACCAGGTTCTCCAAGGTCTTGATATTCAAAAGTTTTTAAGGCTCAGCTTTTCAGAAATGTTAGAAGACGTAAGTTAGACACAGCAAAGGATGCCAGGACCTCAGGAATAGTACTTAGATATCAAGAATCACTCCAGCATAGGCCACCAGTGGGATCCTTGTCAGGTCCAGTTGTTACTGGTCACCTAGGCACATCAGGGAAAGGGTTCTTGCAGTTTGTTGAGGCCCTGCAGCTTACACAGTAAGTCAGCCAACTGATCCCTGGAGTCTATTTCCTTGTCCTATGTAAATATAGGAGCAGTTCCAGCCTTTCAAGTCACCTCAGGGGTATCAAATAGAAGGTGCAGTTCTTCTTCTGTTCTTCCACAGGTCCAACAATGTTCTGAGGAAGGCTCCAAGGGATGCCGCATTATGCCTTGCATGAGCTTGTGGGTGAAGGTATCTCTTGGTTACTCCCTAATAAATAGGTAAACAGTTTCCAGAGGTAACACTAACAACATTTGCAGCAGTTCCCTTTGTGCCCTATTACAAACAATCCCACAGTGCCTCTCACTCACTAAATCCTTTGTCCCCTTGTGCAGAGCCTGTGTGCCCACACAAATGTCTTGACAGGGTAAAGAGCAGTCCGCTCCTCCTTGTTGACTTCAAACCAGTATTTGGGACAGCGTTTTACCTACTGGGTTTGGTGCCTGTCTAACTGGTATTATGAAAGAAGGGTCTGTGCAGGTGTCATCTGATATCTGCTTGTGACAGGGGAGGCCTGTTTGAAGTAATTTAAGTTCCTGGTCATCACCCAACTTGTTGTCCTGCTGAGAATGGAACACATCACCTCAACCAGGCCTTTGTCTCTGCTCTGGGAACAGTTTTTAAACCTTATCAGAGCTGTTCACCAGCTCTGTGACACTTGGAAGCTAATGCAGATAAACCTACGAGGGCTTCAAGCAAGAAAGAGATAGATTTTAAAAAGTCCCTTTTCCTTAATATTTATTAAAATCCCAACTTCACTATTGAGTTAGGCTTTTAATATGTCACTCTTAATTATGACTTGTAGCCCAGAAGGTAGGGTGCACAGCATTTAAAAGTGGGACATATGGAAATGTAATATCACTGTGTTCAGACAGTGTCAAGCCCTCAAAAGCTATTTTCACTGTGGAAGGCTGTGGCTGTCCTAAGCAGATGCCCTATGACAAAAACTAAAGTGCAAATTAAAACAATAATTCTGCTACTTCAGGATTGGGACAAGTTAGAGAAATAGTATGACCACTATTACTAGAGTAATAAAACTCAAATTCAATGGTGAAATTAGATTTGCAATATCTATATTTAGGGAAAGTAATTTTTAGAAAGTCTTGATTTCTGTGAGAAACCAGGACCTGTTTGCAGTCTCCCCCATGTTTTGCCCCCATTCTGATTAATTACTACATGCTGGTTTTGTTATGTTATGTTGTGTTATGTCATGTTAGTTGGGTATATCTAAAGTGCATGTTCACCAATGGTCTCTTGGCGCTATGAATTGTATAGGGAGGGTTCGATGCTGAAGCAGTCTAGTTGTGAGCTAAATTAAAAAGCCAAGTTTTGAGCAATTTTCTAAACCGTACATAATCTTTTTCAAGTCTCAAAGAGACCCTCCAGTGCGTTTGCGTCTGAATCTTGGTACAACCAATTGATTCAGATGCATAGATCTAAGGGTGTGCTGGGGGGCGCACTTACTGATTCTCGATGAAATATATCTGGGACCGGTACCCTGAATGGCTCTAAAAAGGATAAATCCTGTTTTAAACATAGTTCGTTGCTCCACCAGAAGCCAGTGGAGGTCTTTCAGCAGTGGGCTAGTATGTAATTGTCTATCCTTTTGATAGATGATTCTAGCTGCTTGATTCTGAATCATCTGTAGACGGTGCCTCTGATGTTGCGGGAGGCCAAGATACAATGCATTTCCATAATCAATTTTGAGAAGAATCAGGGCGATAATGATTTGGATATTAGCCTCTCTGCTGAAGAATCTACTAATTTTACGCAGCTTTCGAAACAGGCCGAGGTAACCGATCCAATGTGGGAGCTCATGGTGAGATCCGAGTCAATTTGTTTCCCCAAATTCTTAAGCACCAAGCTCCGGGGGCCAGTGTGTAGGAGTCGAGTGCATGAGTTTGTTTTTCGGTATAATTATATCCGTTTTTTCGGAATTCAATTTTAACAGATTGTTGTTCATCCAGTTTTTGATGAACAGCATGGAATTCCTGACGAATTCCTCTGACTTAGGGGACTCTTCAATAGTAAAAATTAGCTGCATATCATCAGCATAATTATAAATCTTAATCCCCATCTGCCGGAGACTGGAAATGAGTGGACGTATATAAACATTAAAAAGAATCAGAGAAAGAGAGGAGCCTTGCGGGACTCCACAGCACATTTCTACAGTGTTAGATTTAAAAGGTGAGAGCCACACCGATTGCTTGCGGCCCTCTAAAAATGATCTAAACCAATTCAGGGCTGAGCCCCCAAGACCAGCTGCGGCTAAACGATCCAACAGTATATCGTGGTTAACGGTATCAAATGCCGCAGACAGGTCTAAGAGTATAAGGACCTGAGTTCAGTCCACGTCTGCCTGGCCTTTAAGGTCGTCTATAACCGAGAATATAACTGATTCCATAGAGTGTGATGAACGGAAACCTGACCGGTGAGTGTCCAAGAAATTAGTGGCCTCTAGAAAAGAGCTAAGACATCTGGCTACATGGGTCTCCAATAGCTTAGTAGGGAAAGGGAGGAGAGATATAGGCCTATCATTCTCCAGCTTATGAGGGTCCAAGCCTTGCTTTTTTTGCAATGAGTTAACCACTGCTTCCTTAAAAACTGAAGGCACAGTACCTTGGGAAAGAGAGAGATTCAAGAACTGGGGAACTCCAAATAAATGGCTTTTAATATGTGAAGTGGACATACCTCTTTAGGGGAGCTTGATTTTACCTTACTTACAAGGTCAAAGTGGAGTTTCCTGTTTAGACCTGGAAAGGTCATCAGAGAAAAGGTCAGAGAGGTCAGTTAGGCTACTATGGCTAGAGCCAATTGAGTCCTGGATTTTTTTTTCCACGAAGAAGGAACTCAGATCATTGCAAAGTTCCTGTGTTGTCATGATAGGTGGGGTCATGCGTCCAGGAGCAGATAACTCCTTTACAATCTTAAAAATTTCCTTAGACCTATTGTCAGAGTTCAGTACCTTATTAGTAAAGAAGGCCTTCTTAGCCTCCAGAATGGCTTTTTTATGAATTGTAAGACTTGAGATATATTGCTCTTTATCCTCTGCTAAGTAACTTTTACGCCATTTCCTTTCAGCTTGGCGTATGTTGAGTTTTGAGCTTTTTAGATCAGTAGTGAACCATTTGGATGCTTCATGTCACCTTAGGCGGGAGGTTTTGATCTGTATGGGGGCATGAATGTCTATAGCTTAAGTATGCCAGTTTGTTATCCCCCTCTCAAAGCTATCCAGATTTTCCTGAGGAATTGGCTGCTCATGAGTTAACGTATCCAAGAAGGATATCATGTCAATCCGGTTCCAGTTTCTAAAAGTGCTTTTTTGTGGCGGTGATGGCTTATACAGTGAAAATATCCCTCACATTAAAACTGATAATATAATAGTCTGACCATACACATCAGTGGATGGTCTGATTCTGGAGTGTAACATTGATAGAGCACACTTGATCGAGTATATGGCCTTTAATGTGTGTGGGAGAATAGATATGCTGAGTAAGACTTAAACTAGCCAGGGACTCAGTTAATTCCCCTGACAACTTTCCCCCTTCCACCTTGTTGGTCCAATAGTTCAGGTCCCCTAAAATCAGAACTTTGTCATAATCAACAGTCAGAGATGCAATGTTATTGGCTAAGACTTTAGGGAAGTCTGGCATCGCTGTATGTTGTCTGTACAAAAGTACACAAACCAGTGTACTGTTTGGGGAATCCAGTTTGATCACAAGATTGTCGACTGAGGTGATTTCAAAATGGGAAATGGTAATGAAAGGTAATCCTTTCTTAATAGCAACAGCCACACCACCCCCTCTTTTTCCTGAAGGTTTATTAGTTTGTAATAGGAAATAAGTTTCAGGGAGGGCTGCTAATATCTCAGGGGAAGATTCCTCTGTTAACCATGTTTCAACCAGAAACAACATATCGGGTGAGTCAGTGGTCAAGAGATCAAAAAGTTCCAATTGATGCTTAACAACAGATTGTGTGTTGAGGTACATAATGTTAGGATCTCTCTTAAGAGGTTGGCTCCACTCAGATCTAACCAAAGCTGTGTGGCCAAGAGTCTGCCCCCCTCCCTTTTGATTATCACAGTAAGAGGAAGGGTTAGGGCAAAAAAGATCTAGCTCTACCAACTTCAAATGAAGTTGCTGACCAAGTGCTTGCTTGTCTTGTGGTGCCAAATGTTTAAGAGTAGCCTCTGAGTAGATGTATTTTTGTCCATATTGACATGCCCCTTGCCCCGCCCAGGCGCAGACGGGTGCAGATGGGCTTGCCTTTGGCGTGCCTGCTTCGTGCCAGCAGCGCGCCCACTGCGCGTCCTCACTGCAGGAAAGAATTAAAAGCCTGCGTCGTCGTCAAGGGCTCGGCCCCCTCCCAGCTGATGCCTACCGCTCCTATTGGTTAGTGGCATACGGGGAGTTGCCAATTTCAAACTCACCCGCAGTCAAGAAAAAGCACAAACAATTTCAAATTCACAAATGCGATAATGTTTTTTTTAAAAAGCGGAGAAACTAATATTTGTTAAAAAAGCCTATTCGTCAATCACAGATTGAAAGTAACAAAGTAACAATTTTTAAAATGCTATGGGCGCGTCATCCCTATTCAAACACGCGTCCTCGCTGCAGGCATGAATTTAAAGCCTGTGTCGTCGTCAAGGGCTCCGCCCCCTCCCAGCTAATGGCTAGCGCTGATGGTTTTCTGATTCTGACTTCCCCCTGGGCTCTGCTAACTAGCCCTAGGTCCTGTGCTCTGATTAAAAGTACATTGTAATTAGGTAAAATTGAAATTGGTTCTGAAAACCTACCCATAAGTCCCTAGTAGGGCATGTAGGTTTAGAGGCCCAAAAGATTGAATGTACTAAAGTCTGCACTACTGCGGTGCCTACTTTCATTTTAAAAGCCAACACTGCCTTGCAGGCTGCATTTAACCCTAATGTATATGCAAATATGATTAAAGGTAAATCCAAAGTCTCAAACTATCTTATTTTTACGTATGTCACCCCTAAGGTCTGCCCTAGGTGGCCCAGAGGTATGGTGCTTTGTGACTATAAGCATTAACATTTTTAAAGGTATTTTATATGCCCTGGTGAGGGAAAACTAATAATTTAGTTTCTCCCCACTGTAGCACAACGGCTCATAAGCTAATATAGGGAGAATTTATTAAAGTATTACTATTGATGGAGGTGGGCTAAAATATAATTCAAGGACTTAACAAATGTTAGTTGGAATAAATCCAACAACTTACCACTGTTAGATTTATTATAACTATCATAGAAAATAAATTATAGAACTTTCTTTTCTGTGAGCCAAATTCCGACCTTCCAGCTGCCATCTCCTGATTGGCCAGCCTCTGCCAGGCTGAATCCAGCTGTTTTAATAAGGTGTGAAGTGACCTTACTTTAGACAATGGAATTCCTGTGGGAGGAGAACTGCAAACTGCAGAGCAAAAGACATGATTGGGGGTGGAGTAGCCAAACTGGTCTTCAATGGGAAAATTACAGTTTATGGCCGCACTGGCTCACACCCACATCCTGTAACCCCCCCCCCCCCCCCAAACCAGACAGGAGCCTCTATTAGATTAGTAGTCAGGCTGGAAGGGGAGTGTTAGGGAAACTTAGCCACACCGTTGGGATGGCTTACCAGATTTTAACCTCCAGGAGAAAGTTTCTCCATTTTCAATTTGAATTTCGGAAGAATAGTGCTTTCTGGGTCAAGAATATGCTACACTTTGGAGGAAGTGGTCATACATAAAGGGGGCACCCTTCATCTCATTGGTTTGGGCTGCACCCTTCTTGACACCCAGAAACCCTGAATAAATATGGGAGAGCTGCCAAGCAACTCAGATCCCTGCCTGGAAAATTCAAGAGAAGAATGACTGCTCTGCTAGGATCCCTGGTATGCCCTCCAAGAGAACTGTACAGACAAGGACTGCACCTGCTGCACACTTTAGAATTACAGACCTATGGACTTTTCCTTCCTTCGAAAGGATAAGGAGGGATTCCCTGAAATCAACAGGCACAAAAAAGCCACATGGGATTCCTGCCTGAAACAACAAGACGAAGTACTGCCTTGCTGGAACCCTGATCTGTATTATGAGGATTGTGGTGAAGATACGTATTTGTGTTTAAATGACACCATAAAGTAATTAATTGAATAGTTTAAAAAATAGACCTAGAGCAAAATAGTTTTGGGAATTTTGGAAATTTGGATATATTATTTTTAATTCAAATTGTAATTTTTCTATATTGTTCTTGTGTTCAATTTGTGGCAAGTTTTTTGTGACCCAAAACTACGGATGTCATGGAGCTTCATGTTGCTCAACTTTCTTCTGGGTACTGGCCTTCATGGCTGCACTGTACTTTGCCAAGGAGGCAGACCCTATGGCCAAAATTAAGTTAGGCCCCCTGACCCTGGGTTGCTCAAGTGTTGGGTGACCTCTGTGGGTAATCTAGGTGTTGCCCTAACACATTTAGAGATAGAGGAGGTAGGCACCTCATTTCTCAAACTTGAAAGGGGAGTAAGAAAATTAAACAGCTAGGATTAAGTTTCAGTTTAAAATGGGCCCTGTTACAGTAGAGATGGGTCAGCTTCCCAGAGGAAGTGACCTTGGCATTGGGATGTAAAGCAGAGTATGGCCTGCAATTTGTACAGCCTGGTTTCTGTACTTTCCTCTTGCACCTGAACAGACCAGGGAAACTCTACTAGTGTTGGACTGAGACTCCTTGGCTGTTGGCTGGGGAGTGGGAGGGGGTTGCGTTAGACACCAAGATCAGTTTCTAGTAAGCCCTCAGTTTTTGCCCCCATCTTTACAACTAGATTCTAGTTTTCTGACTCTGACTGCACCCTGGGCTCTGCTAACCAGACCAAGGGTCTGTATTCTGATTAAAAGTACATGGTAATTAGGTATAATTACAATTGGTACTTACAACCTACTGTAAGTACCTGGGACATGGTGGGGTGTGTGTGCCTAGAGGCCCAATAGATTTAATGCACTTAAGTGTGCTCAACTCTGGTGCCTGCTGTCACTTTAAATGTCAGCCTTGTCTTGCAGGCTGCTTTTAATATTAAATTATATGCAAAATCGAATTTGGGATTATTAGTACTTTCAAAGTCTCAAACTACTTTATTTTTACATATACACTACTCCTAAGGTCTCCCCTAGGTGCCCGAGGGGTAGGGTACTTTGTAATTATAAGCAGAGACATTTTAAAAGATGTTTTATGTACCCGGGTGGGGAAAAAACAGCGAATTTCATTTTTCCCCCACTGTAGCACACCGGCTCCATAGGCTATCATCGGAATACTTTATTGAAGTAGAACTATTGATAGGAGTGGGCTAAAATAAAATTCAAGGACTTAAAAATGTTAGTTAGAAAAAATCCAACAACGTATCACTGTCAGATTTATTCTACCTATCATGGAAAATAAGTTATAGAACTTTCCTTTCTGTGAGACAAATTCCAGCCTTCCTGAAGCCCTCTCGTGATTGGCCAGCCTCTGCCAGGCTAAATCCAGCTGTCTTATTAGGGTGTAAATTGACCTAACTGGGGACACAGTATTTCCTGTGGGAGGAGAACTGCAACCTGCCGAGCAAAAGACAGGATGGGGGTGGAGTAGCCTAACTGGTCTTCAAAAGGGTAATGACAGTTTATGGCAGCACACGCTCACTGCCACATCCTTCACCCCTTCACCCCAGCTAGACAGGACCACTATATTTAGATTAGCAGACGGGCTGGAAGGGGAGTGTTAGGGAAACTAGGCCACACCAGTATGATGGCTTACCAGATTTTAACCTCCAGGAGAAGGTTTCTGCATTTTCAATTTGAATTTTGGAATAAGAGTGCTTTCTGGTTGACAAATATCTCACACTTTGGAGGAAGTGGTGATACATGAGGGTGGCACCCTTCATCCCAATGGTTGGGGGTGCCCCCCTGCCTAACGCCCAGTAACTCTAAATAAAAATGGGAGAGCTGCCAAGCAATTCAGATCCCTGCCTAGAAAAATCAAGAAAAAATGGACTGCGCTGCTGGAACCCCTGGTTTGCACCCCAAGTGGACAGCACTCATAATGAATGCACCTGCTGCACACTTTGTAAATACAGCCCCAAGGACTTTGCCTTGCTTCAAAAGGATGAAGGAGGGACTCCCTGAAAGCTACAAGTACAAAATAGCTACAAGGGATCCCTGCCTGGAGCTACAAGAAGAAGAGGGATTGACCTACTGGAACTTGGGTCTGCACCATGAGGATTGCACTCTGAATGACTACACCTGCTGCACACTTTCGAACTGCATCCCTAAAGACTTTGCCTTGCTTCAGAAAGTAAAAGTAGTGGACTCCCTGAAAGCAACAGAGCTTCTAGACCCTTGGATTGGTGTTTTGAACTCTTTAAACCCTCAAGAGGAACTTCAGGAAGAAGTTCTAAACGTTTGGAGCAACATTTGTAAAATGTTGAACTGGTGCATTGTGGGAGATGTAGTCCCAACACCCAAGAGACAAACCAGAGCATCCGAACCCTTGGCTGGTGCTGTGGATTACTTTCCTGCATCAAGAAACACTTCTAGAACTAAGTGTAAAAGTGTTGCTTCATGGGTGGCCTGAACTTTTAAAAATTTGTATATCTAGTTCCCTACGTTGGACTTTTGTCATTCTGGTGTCTATTTGTTCACAAAACAAAATCCAATTTGTAAAAAGTTTTGTTGGATTTTTATTGTGTGTTACTTATTTAATGAATCAGTGTTTTTAAATGCTTACACATTGTTAGAAGGCGACCTCAGGGGAGACAGGGAGGGTACCTGAGCACCCTGAGACCTACCCTCGGGGTATCGTAGCCGGGCACTGGCGGGAGACTCCTCAGGGGAAGAGTCTTGTGTCTAGGATCGTACACACTGCACCACGTGACAAAGAGACACCACACTGTAACAGATCTTTATCTAATCGGCTTCGTAGGATCTTTATGATCAACAAGGTGGATATTTACAAATAGAGCACGGGCTCAAAGAGTCTCGGTAGGGGTAGGGGGTAGCGGGACAGTCTTTGGGGATCCGGATCAATGCAGGGACGTACCCGGCGCACAGCTCACAATCCTCGAGCTGGGGGGTACGCTGTGGTCAATGGGGTCCAGCTGGACCGAGGGAGTCTTTCAGAGCCGCGAGTCACTCAGCAGGGCTCAAGCACTAGGTCGGAGGTCTTACGATCTTCAGGGGAGCCGCGAGTCACTCAGCAGGGCTCAAGCACAAGGTCGGAGGTCTTACGATCTTCAGGGGAGCCGCGAGTCATTCAGCAGGACTCAAGCACAAGGTCGGAGGTCTTACGATCTTCAGGGGAGCCGCGAGTCACTCAGCAGGGCTCAAGCACAAGGTCGGAGGTCTTACGATCTTCAGGGGAGCCGCGAGTCACTCAGCAGGGCTCAGTTGTTCCAAGGTTGCAAGGGAGCCGCGACCACGTCAGCAGGGCTCTCGTCGTTCCAGAGTCGAATCTGCAGATAGTCCCAGAGCACCCCTTGTTATAGGTCAACTCCTCTTTGATGTCCGGAGTCTGTGTAGGCAGGGGTCATAGCACCTGGGGGCCGCTTGTTGGAGTTTCCTGCCATGTCGTCCTTTGATCCTTTCACGGCCGGGTCGGGAGGAGTACCAGACACCCAGCAGGTGTGGAGCCAGCCCTCAGGGAGGCCGGAGGGCTGATCGACACCCATCTCCCAAACGGAGGTCAGAGGTGTGATGGAAACTGCTCCTCCCTCTCTCACTCTGTGGGAGCGCAAAGTCCTCCAGCCGGGGCGGCGCCTCTAGGCCTGGGTTGCGCTGGAGCCGGGCGGCCATCGTAGGTGCATGAAGTGCGCACTCGGGCCCTGTGGTGCTGGGAAGATGGAGGGCACGGACGGGGAAGTCCGGGTCGGGTGTGTGTGGGTCCTGGCGGGAAGGACCGGCTAGGCTGTGTACTCGGGGGCTGAATGAGGTGGACGGGTCAGGGGGTGTAGCTAGGGGTCAGGGATGGCCATGCCACGAGGCCGGGTCTAACACACGTCCCCCCAGCTGAAAGCCGGAGAGAACTACCCATCCTCTTGGGGGTTCTATTCGCTGAGGCGGAAGAACCGGGAGAGGCCGTCAGCGAGGTCACTACCAGGGCGATGTTCTACGGCGAAATCCATCCCCTGGAGGGAGATTGACCACCGCAGTAGTTTGGGATTTTCCCCTCGCATCTGCATGAGCCATCACAAGGGGCGATGGTCGGTTTGGACTTTGAAATGGGTGCCGAACAGATAGGGTCGTAATTTCTCGAGGTCCCAGACTACGGCGAACGCCTCGCGCTCAATGGTGCTCCATTTCTGTTCTCTCGGTAACAGCCTTCGCTGAGGAAGGCTACGGGCGGGTCTAGGCCTTGGTCATTCACATGGCCGCTTTCAGGGCATCGAACGCCTCCTGGCAGGCAGAGGTCCACTGCACTTTCTTGGGCTGTTTCATGGACGTGAGTTCCGTGAGGGGACCGACGAGGCTGCCGTACCCCCGGATGAATCTCCGGTAGTAGCCGGTGAGGCCCAGAAAGGCTCGGACCTCCGTTTGGGTAGTGGGTGGTTCCCAGGCTAGGATGGCGTTGATCTTAGGCTGCAGAAGGGCGACCTGCCCGCTTCCGACCCGGTGCCCTAGGTAGACCACCGAACCTTGCCCAATCTGACACTTTCTGGCTTTTACTGTGAGGCCTGCCTGGCGCAGGGCCGTTAGCACCCTCCGGAGGTGCTGGAGGTGCTCACTCCATTTAGAACTGAAAACCGCGATATCGTCTAGATATGCGGGGCTGAACTTTTCCAGCCTGGCCAGGACTCTATTTACCAGTCGCTGGAAGGTGGCCGGGGCATTTTTCATCCCGAAGGGCATCACGCGAAAGCGATAGTGCCCATCCGGGGTGGAGAAGGCGGACCGCTCCTTGGCTCCTTCTGTGAGCGCAATTTGCCAGTACCCGCAGGTCAGATCGAATGTGCTGAGGAAATGAGCAGACCCGAGACGGTCAATCAGCTCGTCTGCTCGGGGAATGGGGTGAGCGTCGGCTCGGGTGACCTCATTGAGTCCCCGGTAGTCCACACAGAATCGGAGTTCTGGGGTGACACCGGGGGCAGCTGCTTTCGGGACCAGTACAACGGGGCTGGCCCAGGGGCTGTCTGAGTGTTCGATCACCCCCAAGGTCAACATCTTCGAGACCTTGGCCTGAATGCAGGACCGGACTCGATCAGGGACTCGGTAGGCTCGTTGCTTCACCGGCGGGCTGTCTCCGGTGTCCACGTCATGGACACACCAACCGGTGACTTGGGGGACAAGAGAGAATAAGTCAGGGAACTGCCCTAAGAGATGGCAGCAGTCCTCGCGTTGCTGGGAAGTGAGGCATGGAGCCATCCTTCTCCTTGGTACACAGGAGGTCAGGAAGGGGATCTGACTCATCTTCGGCCCTGTCATCGGTGGCCAGCAGTAGACTTAGCTCCGTCCGCACGAAGTGAGGCTTGAGGCGGTTCAAGTGAAGGACCCGAAGGGGGTCTCGAGGTGACTGGACGTCCACCAAGTACGTGACCTGGCTCTTCCGCACAACGACTTTGAAGGGCCCGGTCCATTTATCCTGGAGGGCGCAAGGTTTCACTGGGGCCATGTCCCATACCTGCTGGCCCGGCTGGAACTCGACCAGAGTGGCATTCTGGTCGTACCAGCGCCTCATTTCTTCCTGGCTTGCCTCCAGGTTGGCCTCGGCCAGTTCTCAAAACTTTCTAGTCTGGTTTCGGAGGGTCAGAACGTATCGGAACACATCCCGGGGGGGCCTCGGGGCGCCGCCTCCCACCCTTCCATGACCAGGCTGAGGGGCCCACGGACGGGATGCCCGTAGAGTAACTCGAACGGGCTGAACCCCAAGGATTTCTGGGGAACAACCCGGTAGGCGAACAAAAGGCAGGGGAGCAGGACGTCCCACTTGCGCCGGAGGGGCTCTTCCAGGCCCGCGATCATCCCCTTCAGAGTCCGGTTAAACCGCTCTACTAGGCCATTTCCTTGGGGATGGTACGGGGTGGTGAACTTATAGGACACTCCACATTGTTGCCACAGGGACGTCATGTATTTGGAAATAAAGTTCGTCCCGCGGTCGCTCACGACCTAGCGGGAAAAACCCACACGGGAAAAGATCCCCATCAACGCCCGGCCCACCACGGGGGCGGTGATGGTGCGTAGGGGAATGGCCTCAGGGTATCGGGTGGCATGGTCCACTAGGACGAGGATGAAGCGGTGACCTTGTGAGGTTGGGGGTCCAGGGGCCCCACGATGTCGATCCCGACCCGTTCAAAAGGGGTACTGACGACAGGGAAGGGTTGGAGGGGAGCCTTGTGCTTTCCTCCACTTTTTCCACTAGCCTGGCACGTGGGGCAGGACTTGCAGTGGGTTTCTACGTCTGCTTTCATTTTAGGCCAGTAAAACTGAGTCACTAGGCGGCTGTAGGTTTTGTCTTGGCCCAAGTGGCCTGCGAGGGGGACATCGTGGGCCAAGCCCAGGAGGAAGTCTCGGAAGCGTAGGGGTACCACCAGCACCCGGGCTGATCCTAGCTCCACCGACTTCTGCTCGCTGTACAAAAGGTCATTTTCCCAATATAACCGGTGTGTTCCAGATTGGTCGCCCGCGGCTTGGGCCTCTGCTTGCTGCCGGGGTCCGATGAGGGAAGGACAGGTAGCTTGCTCCTGGCAGAACTCCTCTCGGGAGGGGCCGCCCTCGTGGTGCCACTGGGCTAACTCGGGCAGATCGCCTAACTCTGCGATCTGTGCGGGGTCGGAAGGTAGGGGCTCGTCGCTGGCGACAGATTCTCTTCGTGGGGAGATGTGGGGGACCTCGGCCGGGACAATCCTGTCCTCGTTGGCAGGTGCGTTCTCGACTTCCCCAAGGGGGGGCAGTCGGGCCGCCATAGATCGGGTGGTGGCGCACACCCACTCGGGGAGACCCATCATCCCTAGGTGGGTCTTGTGCTCGACTTGCTTCCAGGGGGAACTTTCCAGGTCGTTCCCCAGGAGGCAGTCGACCGGCTGGGAGGTTCTTACTGCTACTTTCAATTTACCGACCACTACTCCCCATTCAAAAGGCACCAGGGCTACCTTACAGAGGCTCTCAGTGTTGTCAGCTGCAATTACAGGGCAAAATATATTGGGGAGGATCTGGTCTTCGTGGACTAAGTGGCTGAGGAGACCGGTGATGCTCGCCCCGGTGTCACGAAGGGCCTCTACCTGTTGGCCATTGATCGTCACTAGCTGCCCGTATTTCTTCGTGTTGGAGGGCAGGAGGCTTCCAGGGACCATTTCTCTGTCTCCTAATGATACTAAGGCCATGGCGGCGGGTTCCCACTCTACGGTCTCCTCAAACTCCTCCCCTAGGGCTACATTGGCTATCTGTCTGGCTGGGGGGGCTGTAGTGGGGATGCGCAGGGCCATGGGGCATTCGGGGTCATTGGCGTAATGCCCAGGCTTCTGGCAACGGAAACAAGTGATGGTCACCCGGTGCCCCCGTCTCAAGGGTGGACCGGATACAGCTGGTGGGGGTGCCAGGAAGTGCGGAGGGTGGTTTTTCGGAGGACCGGACTGGGGTTCTTTCTGCCCTCCCTGGTTCCCCTCCCCTCTCTGGCAGGGTGGTCCCTGACTGGCTCGGGGGTATTCTTCTACAGGGCCCCGGGAGACCCGGGTGTTGATCCAGCGATCCGCTTCGACAGCCAGCTTCCTCGGATCCGTGAGCTTGCTGTCGAGCAGATGCTGGCGTAGTTCCACAAAGCAGTTCGCGGCCAGGTGTTTCCATAACATGAGGTCGGTTAGTTCGTCCAGGGTGGTTACTTTGCTGCCCTTAATCCACCCGTCGAATGCACGGCTGAAAAAGTTCACATACTCCACCCACGTGGTGCCAGGGATCTTCGTGCAGTCCCGGAACCGCTGGCGGTACATCTCCGGGGTGAGGCCGTACCTTGTGAGGAGGGCCTCCTTCATGTGGCTGTAGGAGGTCTGCATGGAGGATGGTAGGTCGAGCAGGGTGTCTCTCCCCTCGCTCAAAAATCGGCCCCTTAACCCAGCCCCCCAATCCTTCTGCGGGACTCGGTGGGAGGTCATGGCGACCTCATAGGCCTTGAACCATTGTTGGATGTCATCGTTTTTGTAATATTCCTTGACCACATCTTTGGGGATGTGGACCTTCTGTTCCGCCGGGGGGGCGCCCCCCAGTTCTCTGGGGGTCGAGCTTCTTCGCTCCTGGCTTTGAGCTCGATTTCTTTCAAGCTGCGTTCGTGCTCCAGTTGAAGTTTTCTTCCTTCGTGCTCCCATTGGAGTTTCTTCTCTTCTAGTTCGCCTTGTACTCGCATCTGTTCCAGTGCTAGCTTCTTCTCCGCTAATTTCAACTCGCCCTCGATTTTCAGTCTGGCCAGTTCGAGTTCGAGATTACGACTTCTCTCTCTGTCTGCGAGTTCTTCCGGGGATAGACCCCCGTCTGGTGCGAAGCTTCGTACCTGGTTGCTGCTGCTTTCTCTTTGGGAGAGTCCAGCTTCGTCGTGGAGCTCCACCGCTCCTTCTGGGCGGGGGGCTCCGGATTCCACCCAAGCTTTCAGTGCCTTCTGCATATATTCTTTGGGGTTGAGACCAGTGGTAGCGATTTTTAGTTCTTTGCAGAATTGCTTCAGTTCTTTGTGCGTGTACTCTTCCAGTTGTTCCGCCTGGAACCCAGTACTCGCGTCGGTTTCTGTGAGGCTCATGGCGTTTTCTTCTGCCGTCTTTGCCGGTAGTGCGTCAGCCGTTTACGGTACGATCTCTAGATTATGGGCCTGAATCCCGTCGCTTGCCACCAATGTTAGAAGGCGACCTCAGGAGAGACAGGGAGGGTACCTGAGCACCCTGAGACCTACCCTCGGGGTATCGTAGCCGGGCACTGGCGGGAGACTCCTCAGGGGAAGAGTCTCGTGTCTAGGATCGTACACACTGCACCGCGCGACACAGAGACACCACACTGTATGTTCTTGGGAACAGATCTTTATCTAATCGGCTTCGTAGGATCTTTATGATCAACAAGGTGGATATTTACAAATAGAGCACGGGCTCAAAGAGTCTCGGTAGGGATAGGGGGTAGCGGGACAGTCTTTGGGGATCCGGATCAATGCAGGGACGTACCCGGCGCACAGCTCACAATCCTCGAGCTGGGGAGTACGCTATGGTCATTGGGGTCCAGCTGGACCGAGGGAGTCTTTCGGAGCCGCGAGTCACTCAGCAGGGCTCAAGCACTTGGTCGGAGGTCTTACGATCTTCAGGGGAGCCGCGAGTCACTCAGCAGGGCTCAAGCACAAGGTCGGAGGTCTTACGATCTTCAGGGGAGCCGCGAGTCACTCAGCAGGGCTCAAGCACAAGGTCGGAGGTCTTACGATCTTCAGGGGAGCCGCGAGTCACTCAGCAGGGCTCAAGCACAAGGTCGGAGGTCTTACGATCTTCAGGGGAGCCGCGAGTCACTCAGCAGGGCTCAGGTGTTCCAAGGTTGCAAGGGAGCCGCGACCACGTCAGCAGGGCTCTCGTCATTCCAGAGTCGAATCTGCAGATAGTCCCAGAGCACCCCTTGTTATAGGTCAACTCCTCTTTGATGTCCGGAGTCTGTGTAGGTAGGGGTCTTAGCACCTGGGGGCCGCTTGTTGGAGTTTCCTGCCATGTCGTCCTTTTATCCTTTCAGGGCCGGGTCGGGAGGAGTCCCAGACACCCAGCAGGTGTGGAGCCAGCCCTCAGGGAGGCCGGAGGGCCGATCGACACCCATCTCCCAAGGGGAGGTCAGAGGTGCGATGGAAACTGCTCCTCCCTCTCTCACTCTGTGGGAGCGCGAAGTCCTCCAGCCGGGGCGGTGCCTCTAGGCCTGGGTTGCGCTGGAGCCGGGCGGCCATCGTAGGTGCATGAAGTGGGCACGCGGGCCCTGTGGTGCTGGGAAGATGGAGGGCACGGACGGGGAAGTCCGGGTCGGGTTTGTGTGGGTCCTGGCGGGAAGGACCGGCTAGGCTGTGTACTCGGGGGCTGAATGTGGTGCACGGGTCAGAGGGTGTAGCTAGGGGTCAGGGATGACCATGCCACGAGGCCGGGTCTAACACACACCTGTCTCCAAATTTAAGCCTACCTGCTCACAGCGAGCTGCCAAGGGTTGAGGAAGGAAATACCTTATTGATACCTTGACTGAACCTTTTATTATGTTAGTGGTCTTTTTACGAGTGGTAGATCCCTACTTATTACTACTACTAAACCACTTTTCAAAAAATTCCTAATGAAGCTCCTGGAGGCTAATTTGCTTCAGCCTGGCAACAGCTGCTCTGCCAGTGGTTGAACTTAATTAGGTGTGAAAACTGCTCTCAGGGCAGAGACGTTTGGTTAGTCCTGGTGACTAGTTCGGCTTGGTTTGTAGAATGTGTGATACATATCAGCTCAGGAAGGGAAGCTAAGGGGGATTCAGGAACTACACTAACTTGAAAGGGTCAGCAGTGAAGCCTCTCCATTTGTAGTCTAGTGTAAGGGGAGACTTGAGGAAGCAGCAGCTTTAAGTTCTTAGGCCCAAGACAGCAGTTGGTCACCAGCCCAATGGGAAGGGGAGCTAGTCCTAGAGCCAGTTTGGTGTAAGATAGGAGGAGCGGACAGCTCATTTGTCTAAGCACACCCTTCACTGACACCCAAGCTTCCTCTAAGGCACAAAGGCCTGTGCCATCTTGGCTTTCCCTTACGATAGTGCACTCTTTGGGATGGTTTACAGTATGACAAACAGGATATGCTGTAAAAGTGGGAAGGACTTTCCCTGGAAGTTTCTCCCAAGTGGTTAGGGAGTGTTCAGGAGTCACCCCAACAACCTGGCTAGTGAAAACTATGGAGAGCTCACCAGAAAATGTTTTGGGCCTAAGCAGGAAAAGAGGAATGGCTGCACCTGCTGTTTGAGACCTGTGAGGAGACAGACCTGAAGGCTGGACTTACTCCCACTTGCACCCAGGACAAAGAAGTTGACTCCAAGGGTTAGTTTGCTGATGTAACAAGCTGCAAGAGACCTTTTTCCTGAAGTGACTACCTAACAAGTTGCAACGGAACCTGCACTGGAGCTACTGGTGGCCTCTGACGAAGAAAACCCTGATGCCTAAGTGTTGTCCTTGAGGCCTTGGGATCCTTGGCTGTGCCCAGCTGGACTTCTCCATTAATCTCTGAAAAGTTGAAAATTAAAAAATAAAATTGATATCTAGACATCTGAATGAAATACTTCAACCTCCCATGTCAATGCGACATAGGTGCGAGTTCAGTGGGCGAAGATTCAAGTTGGTCCTGCTCAGAACTTATTGCCGTTTGGAAAACCTGTGTAGCAGACTGTTGCCTCTCAGACTTTGGTGTATTCCTCACAGGTGCAGCCTACCACCTTGCCCTGCTGGAGGATTCTGAGCTCCCAAAAAGAGACTTAGAATAAACAAAGAGATTTTCACAGGTTAAAGGCTCAAAGCGTAGCTGATGTACAAACTGCTCTCGGTGTGAAATTAGATTTTTTTCCACTCCAAGCTTTTTCCGCTAAAACGAATGACTTCATTACGACCTCACCCAATGGCTGTCCAACTCCCATATGATTTCTTTGAATACAGTCTGCATGCTTGCCCCCCTGGATGGTTTGGACTTTTATTAGACTAAGTTAGAAGGTAAAATCTGGACCATCTTGCTGTTTCAGACCTGCGCTCTACTGCGGTCCACCTAAAATTGTGCCTATGTCCCAGGCAACCATGAACAGTGGTTACCCATTGGCGCTTTACTTTTTCTTGGCCCTTTTGCTTCAAATCTTTTAAACAATCTTAGCTCAGGCTCCCCTAATTAAATATGTATCATTTTGGTGTGATTCTGCTCATTACATTTTCCTTTATTTTTATAAAAACATTTTGGCGCTTCAAAATGTATTACTCATTTTCTCTAAGCTAAGCCTGTTGAACTCAGGTTTACATTTTTAAACCTTTGCCTGGACCAAGCAGATTAGTGATTTTATTACTGGTGGTGGAATAACATCCACCTAAATTAATAATTCACATTTTTACACACCGTATTTGCCACACGGTAGTGGGCTTTACATACAGGATGGGATCAGTATGCTTCAACCCTTGGCACAACTACAGCTCCCCAAAAAATATAAAATTCTGCCATGGGGATGATCTGGACAGAAGGGGAGCTTTTGCCTCGAGACTGCCAGGTAGACAAACTTAGGTTTTCTCCACCCTTAGATCACACCTGTGATGATCCTGAAAGAGCACTTAATCAGCATTTTGGGGGTCCTTTGCTGTTAGCTGCTTTACACACTAAGATAAAAAGAAAACACATACAACAAAGCAAATGAAAAATTGTCTGAGTTGCAAGAATGGTGGGGACTTCCTTCCTTACATAAACATTCTATTTATTATTCTTTCTTGGTCTGACTCACAGACCACTATTTCAGAACATTGTAAAATCACCTATTTTGCTTACCTCTTGTTTCTTTGTTGAGTCACGGACATTCCCATGTAGTAGTCTTGTAAATCTACAGGCTAATAGTTATTTATTCAGAAAAAGGCGTGATGGAAATGTACACCTTCACAAATGCCCTATTTTATTTTTTTGTTTCCCGAAAAGAAAAAATATTTCTCCTGTGCCTTGTAGAAAAACTTCTTTGCATACAGATCCTGAAAAAAGGGGGGCAAAATAGGACTATTTCCTATTTTGTTGATAAATATATGCCAATCTTTTTGGGAATATATGTTGTAAATGAGGGGGAAAGATACCTTGGAATTGTTTGTGAAGACCTAAAACTTAAAAATAGTGTCAAAAATCAACCCTTTTCTTCTGATACACTCAAAAACTGATCTGAAGAACAGGGATTATGAACTCATATTATTACCAAGCCTAAATGCTCACTTAAATGTATTTGTTTTTTAAGTTCCCGGAAAGTGTTAATGCAATACTATAGGCACCTCGTCCCCCTTTAACTATTAGATACTGCATTACTTATTCTTGTGAAAGCTTTCAGCAAGTAGTACGTTTTACAAATTATTTTAATGTTTATTTAATGTTTACTTCCAGCCTCTGGCTCAGCTGATCGGCTTCTATGGGCTCCATGTTATAAGTATGCTGATTAAATTCAGGTTCTAATATCACTTGATAATTTGGATCAACTTGCGTTTGGTTAATTTGAGGATTGTACGTCAGCAGTTGGTACTTGGCTGGTGGGTGACTCACTCAAATTCAAAGTTGACAAAACTGAGGCATTCTTTTTGTCCACTTGCACAACGCCTGGTACTGTTCCCTTAAAACTTTGGTCAACATCAAGGGGCCCGCTTCCCATTCCACCTAAGTCATTGTGAAACGTAATTTTATTTATAGATAACAAACTGACCAAATTTGCCCAGATCAATTCAATAAATGTTGGGCAGCTTGTACAATTTTCTGTTCCTTTTGCCTGGGCAGAATTTCCCTTAAATTGTCCAGGTTCTTATTGTTAGGCACCTGGACCACTCTAATTCCCCATTGCTAGGCTGTACTGGGGGACAGTTAAGACTTTTTCAGCATCTAAGGAAATGGGTTGTAAATTCGCTGCTCAGAGGGCTAGGGGAGCCTCTACTACCTCTATCTTCAAAATTCTACATTGGTTGCCAATTGTCAAAAGAGTCACCTCTAAATCTCTCCCTTCGGTCCATCAATATTTGCTTGGAAAAAGCCCAACTTATCTCCAAAACTAATTTCATTCTACATGTTTTCAAGACAACTGCATCAGCAGATGTTGTTTGTATAATTTTTTGAAATTCTAATATGTAACTCTCTGTGACTTGACCGTTTTGGTAAAAGGCGCAGAAATATGGAATTCCTTGCCGCCAATCTAGGACCACCGTTCAGTTACAACCATTTTAGAAGGCATGGCTTTATGCTCAATTTAATCTAAATCAAAATGTGTTCTTTGATGAGAACACATTTGACATCTTTGGATGAGTGTGGCCTCTATCTGTGAGTAATCTTAATAGGAGTGATGAAGTAAAAAATGTATGTGTGTGTGTTGGTGTGTGGGTGGGTGTTTGTCTGGTAGTGTATGTGTGTGAGACTGTGAGAAAACCAATATGTTAATTTTCTTTAAATGATGTGAACATGTTTACTGTTTTAGCATGTATAATTTCTGTCTCAAAATGCTTGACTTATAAGTGTGTAGCATGGGTGTTTGGGTGTGTGTGTAGTGGTGTGTTGTGAGTTAAATAATGTCAGCTATGGAAGGTACAGTGCATATGTGTGAAAGGTGTGTATCTTAGTGAGGGAAGTGAGCTATGTCTTTTTATTCTAAATTGTGTGAATGTAATGAGTAGGTTTGGATGAGTGTGACTGTTAATGGTATTCGCCTTCCTGTGTAGAAGTGAAGAATGAGTTAGTGAAGTACTGTGAGGCAAGGTGCGGTAGGGTGCATTTGTGTGAGATGTGTGGGTTTTAGAAAAGATTAAGTGGGTGATTTATAAATAGTGTAATAATAATAATAATCAAAATTTGTAAAGCACGAACAATCACTCATAAGGGTCTCTTGGCGCTGGGGTCCGTCGGGAAGAATAAGCAAGCTATTGCCCATAGTCACATGGTGCTGGGCTAATCTGCGGCTGGCGCCAGGGATCGAACTATGATCCCCAGATTCCGGCGAGAGTTGCCCTGCCGCAGCGCCACACCCCTTCCCTTCCCTGTAAAATTCATGGTGTCTATTGGGTGTGCCGTTACTGTAACAAAGTGCCTGTCTGGGTAAGGGTGATGGATGATTGGATGTGCTTGAGTGAAATAGAGGAAGGTCTATGAGTGTGTGAGAGAGGAGCTTAGTTTTGTGTTGGAAGTGTTTTCTAAAAGGTATGAATGTTTTGACTATCTTTCAATGAGTATTGGTTCTGTCTGTAGGATTTTCTGGTTTGGAGTTTGTGTATGTACTGAGGTGTGACACAGGATACAAGGTGCAGACACACACATCTTTCACATACACACTGTCCCATGCACAGGATGCCTGTGCCTGGGAGATGTGTGTGTCTGCAAATTCTGCAAGATCCGATGCATTTGTTCTAACGTTTGGCTGCATCTTATGCTTATTTATGGACAGTGGGCGAATGAGTGTGTAGTACTGTATGTGGTATATGAGTGTGTTTGAGCGCGAGATATTGTGTTCATGTGAGATGTATGTATATACACTTTTCGATGTATGGATGATGAATGATGGGTGGTGGTGATTTCATGCAATGTGTGTTGTACATCTGTGTTTGTATGTTAGTAGTGGTGTGTGAGTGTCTGGAAAGGTGTGTCTGGGATAACTTTCTGAATGTAACTTTTTTAATGTAACATTTTAGTGCTTGTATGTGTTTGTGTGGATGTCAGTAAAAATGTGTATGAGATGTGTGTGTGTGTAAGTGTAAAAAATTACTTTCTGGGTGAAGCATGTTGTTTCTAATAAAAAAACAATATTTTTGCCTCCTTAAAGTTCTTTCAGATGCTTATTTGCTCTTTTTTATAGCCTTTTTTTGACAAACACTTTTCCTAACTACTTAGACTAACCAATAACCCTGCTGTCCTGTCCCTAAATGAGCCAATGGAGCAGGCTCCACGAATGCTAGCCTTCTTCCTGGCCTGGCTACTGCTGCATTCTCCTTTTGGATCAGAGAGAAAATGCATAAGGCACTGAGCCAGATATCTAAGCTCTGAAAGATTCGTTCTGGTTGTTCAATGTCTGAAACCCCGCCTTCCTGCCTGACATACTGCTGTGACACACCCGCAGAAGAAAGAAGGAGCACAAAGCAGGAAAGTGAAGCTGACACCCGATCATCTCAGAGGTCGGGTTCTGCGTCATTAGAGGCCCATTCTCTGTTCCCCACCATCTGACAGGCACATGACTGCCATAGGAGAGAGAGCTTCTTGTATGATCCTCCCTGCACTTGTGTGAGGCAGATGACTCAGGTATGGGGGATATTTATCGAAATAACTCGCAACACAGCACAGCAAGATGACCAGGGAGAAGGCAGGAATGCATCATATTTAACATTATATAGCATAAACCTGTCCTCTACTTTTGCTGGTCCACTATGTGCTGCCTAATGCCAATGCAGGCACCATGGCACCATATGCCAACTTCCTGCACAAAACCAATACTTTGAGGTGTTTTCCTCTTTCTATGTGGGTTGCAAATTTCGGCACTTGTAGAAAAGGGAAAAAATGAGGAGCAATAAACATATTTCCTTTTTGGAACGTGTAGCATTTTGATGCATTCCCAGTTCTATCGCTCATGGTAAATCTGGGAATGCACCAAAATCTACGGGTGGATGCATGAGAACACCAGCACTCCATCCACGGAATGCCTCACAATAGCGCAAGTCAGTGACTTACGCTGCTTTGCGTTTCTCCAGATTTACCAAGCCACACAGGGCCCCGCAAGGTGGCCGTGCGTGGCTTGGTAAATCTCATTCTAGGTTTTGCATTGCCCTGCATCCCCTTGCGTGGCGCAAGGGTGAAGGAAAGCCTGTGATAAATTTGGCCTGGGGGTTTCAATCTGTTTTTGGACCCAATGCTGCAAGCGATTATGTTGTGTTTCACATGATTGTACTGGCCCCCCTCATGTGAGTCTACAAGTCATCAATTGGACCTGCAAATGTATATCACCTGTATATAAACATCATGAACGCATTCTAGAGAAATCTTTCCATGAGGTAAACATATATCATAGGGACAGCTAAAGATTAAACAATGAAAGTCTTCATTCTGTGGAGAACAAACTACTGAGCATTTCATTTTTCAAATATTTAATTTTTCAGTTTGGTAGAGGGAAATCAGTAAGTAAATTGTTACTCTTCTATTTCATTATTATGTGCATATATGTGACATTACCTGACATTATTGTCAGGAATGTTGTTTATTTCCTCTGTGAAGATTCAGGTTTGCTAAGGGGCTTTTAAATCTGATGTCTTTTTGGCAATGCTGTGATGAAAATACAGGATATAATGGTAAAAAAGGATTAAAGCACCATCAAATATTATGAATATCAAGTGCTGGTATGATGAATCAACAGGAAAACACATTTTATGCAAAGATATAGGAGAAAATGTTGAATTAAGTAAATGCGGGATTGAAGTCATCTCGTAAATTTCCTAAGCCTACTTTAAACACTAGGAAAATAAATAGATGCCCACATACCGCCTCACTCAAAAGCCGATAATAAAGGTGAGATTTGTACAAATACACTGTATGCCAATACACTCTGCAGTCCACTGGGCATTGCATGCCTTTGTGCAAAATAGTTAGAAACTAAACACCTTTGGAACTGAAAGAACGACTATATGTCACGGTTTTGTGATGGTACGTGTCATTTACTCATGCAGGAGTCTGATTTTAGTAGAGTTGAGTGCTTTACAGAAATATTTTATTACAGCTTAGATGCGATATCACAAGGATTTCTCCAAGAGACAACCTAGGGGCATATTATCAAGCCAGGCGATAACATTATCGCCGCTTTACCGGCAGAAAACTGCCGCTAAAACGGCGATAATGGGCTTGATAATATGCTCTATGGAATTCCAATTGAAGCTCAGGTTAGATGTCCTTCATATATAACATGGGCTTCAATTGGAATTCCATAGAGCATATTATCAAGCCCATTATCGCCGTTTTAGCGGCAGTTTTCTGTCGCTAAAGCGGCGATAATGTTATCGCCTGGCTTGATAATATGCCCCTTAGTGAGAAATAAGTCACTGTACCGAATTACAGATGATGCTTAACCAAGACGGGAATATATATAGTTTTCAGTTCTTTCTTTTGCATTATTTTTCCTGAAAACGTTCACTCTTTAGCTGATTAGGCGACATTTAAGGCAATGTGTTGATTTATTGCACTGCTGGAGGTGCCATCCATGTTGAACTGCAGCAGCTCTTGAAAGAGACAAATTGAACTCTTTTCATTATGTTTTGCAGACAAATGCAAGCTGCTTAATGGTGTGTTAATTTCCACATTACAGGGAACACATTTATTCCGTATTTCTGCAACCAATGTATCTCATTCATAAAAAATATCAAGAGACCAAGAATGTAAAATGAGGGTTGAGAGAAGGATGACCTTGTGCTACAAGTCATAAAATACCCCGGCCATCTATATTCGTCAAGCAGACTTGAAGTCCTGTGACTTCATTATGGAATTCAGATTTCGGCTTTGGCAGCTATGTGTTCACATGACATCTGGGTTCCTTGCAATGACCTTATAATATATGGTATAGAATAATATGGGCCAGATGTAAGAATCTTACAATTTGCGAGTCGGAAATTGCGGCGTTTTATGACTCCTAAAATGTAATTTATAACAGTGTCTCAGACACTGTTTGCGATTTGGGGTTGCAAATTGCCTGCCTCATTATTATTCAAGAGGCAGGTGCAATGTGCAACCCCATTAGGAATGGCTAGCACTCCCAGGGTTGGTGGCCTGCTGGGTCAGCAGACCACCATGTCTGTGACTGCTATTTAAATAAAGCAGTTTTTTTAAATGCAGCCCATTTTCCTCAAAGGAAAACAGGATGCAGGTAAAAAAAGAAAAACTCAGTTTTCTTTTTTAAGCGTAGGCAGTGATCTGTGAGACTACTGCCTGCTCTTAAAAATATTTTGGCGTACATTCACAAAGAGGAAGAGGTACCCTGGGGACCCCTTCCTGTTTGTGATGGCTTATCTATAATCAATTAGGGAGGGGTAGAAAGGATCACTTGTCCTGTGAAATCAGGGTCTAAGTCGTGTTGGAACCGTATAAAAAACCCTCAAATATGTACACAGGCAGCTGTCGGTATATCTTGATTCTCCGCCTTGGTGTACTGTTACAGCATCATCATAGGGTTTTTAGATAGTACATGTTGTCCTCCACCTGGAGGTAGACCAACTGATTTGCCAGTAGTGTCCAGAAATTAAAAGAGGGCGTGTAGGTGCTCAGGTGTAGTGAAGGTTCAAATTCTCTACATCACCAAAAAGAGGAAAAAATTTAATTTGAAAAAATTGCAATGTGAGAAATTAAAACAGTTATTTGGTGCGTCTGTAGACCCAGTTACTAGTCTACCGCACTAGTAAATCAACATGTTTCAGCCTTTTTTGTGTAGTCTCAAGGCTTTCGTCAGGACCGAGTGTTCTTAGGGGCTCGTTGCAGCTCCTAAATAAAGTGATTAGTTGGCCACTTTTGTTATTCGTTGTCAGATCTTCAGTATCTGAAACTAAAGGAGAAAAAAGAAATTCTCTAATGGCAATTCTTTGCAGTCTTCCCTATGTTATTAAAACTAATCTGTCCTATTGAGTGCAGAATAAGCGCTGTTACAGTTACTTTTTCAAAGGCCTCCATTGGGCTTGACCGTATTAAGTGAGAGATCCATATTGTGAATCCTATTGACATTTTTTTTTTCTGGCGAGCTTAGTTAGTACACGTGAGTGTGGCAGGGCAAATGGTAGAGTCATTGTCAGGAAATAAAAGGTATAGACACATGTTGTTCAGTCTATCAAAATTGTGTGAAGTTAAGTAGTGAGTGTAAAGGTTATAAACGCGCTCTGCTTACTACTCAAGTGGTGAGGGTCAGTGAGACAACATATGCGGTTATTTGCACGGTGTAGATTTCACTAAGAAAGTAGGTGGTTAGGGTGAGTAGTTATTAGTAGTTAGTATGATGGCTTATCACCTGCTTAAAGTAGGTGGTAAACTGCGAGTGTTTTGCGATCCCAATTGCGGTCGCAAAACAATCGTACATTGCAGTGCGACTTGGTATTAGGAAGGGGAACGCCCTTGGCACGCCCCTTCCTGATCACGAGGCGTAAACCCTATTTTGTGAGCCAGTAATAAGTTACCGATTCGCAAAATAGGGTTTGTACATGGGGCAGACATATTTTACGGTTGTAAACGGGCCGATTTCCAATTTGTGACCGAAAAAAATGGTTGTATATCTGGCCCTATATCCCATATATACAACCTGCAAAATGAGCAAAACACAACTGAATTGCTTAGCAGCAATACATACATACATGTAAGCTAGAAAAGAACCACAACAAAATAAACAAGCACAACCAACATAAGCAAATGTTGGACTCTTTATAGGCTGGGAAGAATGTATTCGTTCGGAGCATGGAAGGAACAGGTGTCTTGGGTAGCGAGGAGAAATTAACCTTAAGTAGGCAGTGATTTACCTTAGAAGGATTGCCATACCAGATATATCTTGGCACCCTCACAAGAAAGAAATCATTGAAGTTAATCAAAGTCAGAAAATTAGTATGCAGTAATAAAAATGCTAAAATAAGCAAGGTGATGACAGCTTAGCTGAAATCCCAGAAATTAGGAAATTAATGCTGAGTGAGCACTCTATCCATGACTCAGCTTCCCAGCATGTGTCAAGAGTGGGCCATGTCTATAAATATGCTGCATTAAGGTGTCTCTGCAGCAAGGAGCTTTGCGAAATCGTGCAACTAACAGCAAATGACTCCTGACTGTCAGTCTCAGAAACCTACCTTCTGAACTTGTTAGCATAATGAAAACCCTCCATCCTGTGATTTCCGGAATTAACACAGGATCAAAGAAAAATAAAGACATACAAAAGCTGGGGTGTTTGAGCGTGTTGATAATAAAGAAAAATAGTCATATCAGCATACCCGTGTGTATTCTTGTCTGATAGCTGAAACGTCCCCAATCACTATAAAACAACGATGAGGGCAAGGAAAAAACGTTTTTACTCTTGCAAACGCGAAACACACTGATGAAGCATCCACAAACAAAGGCTACGATTTGTGGTGACAAATTGTAGTGGCTTAATTTAGGCAATACGTTCAAGCAAAATTAGCAAACTGAGGGGCATATTATCAAGGACGGCGTTAAAATGATTGCCGGTTAAGCGGCCGACAACTGCCGCTAAAGCGGCGATAATGGGCTTGATAATATGCCGCAGAGAATTCCCATTGAAGCCCATGTTGACACCAGAACATGGACTTCTATTGGAATTCTAAAGGGCATATTATTAAGCCCATTATCGCCGCTTAAGCTGCAGTTTTCTGCCGCTAAACTGGCGATAATTTTTAACGCGGTCCTTGATAATATGCCCCCAAATTGCTAGCCTTCTCTGAACAAAAAACCCCAATTAGTAACACCAATATTAAAAGATATCATCAACGGAGTTAAAAAGTCAATTTTACAATCAACCTCTTCAGAGCCCAATACCCTAATGCACTCCCTGGTATAGTATCGTGATCCAACAGGCAGGTGGATACACATTTTTGGAGCACGTTTTAGACCCTTTTCAACATGTAAAACATTTACAGAATCCTGGTTGCTGACTACTATCACTACATTCTGCATTAATAATAAACAAGGCCAATATGGTCTCCTATTTTAAACAAGCACTGCAAAAAGCAATAGGTCTGATTTGTGACAATAAATACAGCTGGACCTTTCAGATTAGCAAATGATTATCAATATTGCACGCTCAGTCAGAATTATTACTCTTTGCATATTCTGCACCTATCACAAATTCAAGATTGAAAGCTCCTTTTAGTGACAGTGGCTAAATATTGAACAAAGATCAATCAGAAAATATTTGAAAAGAAATCATAAACCATTACATTTGACCAAAATCCCATGGCAGTTTACAGTGGGATCTAAAAGCCTGGAAGATGTAGAATATGTAATCCATTAATGCATCGAAATCACAAGCACTTTAAAATGGTTTATCCCCATAGTAGAGCCATCAAGAAAGTAAAAGTGGTTGTGAATGACATGTAAGTTTTCTTACAGAATGTAAAAGCTCCTATGTAGATGCACAATCACCCCTATAGTTTTTTAACTGTTGCGGTTGGAATTTGAACTCTGTACACTGAGGCCCAGCTGATCAGGTCCCAGTCCATGTGCTCCGACCCCTATAAACTGGTTAAAAATCCTAACTGGCATTTTTAACTTACCCACAAGTCTCTAGTATATGGTAGACAGTGTATCCAGGGCCTGTAAATTAAATGTCACCAGTGGACTGCAGAATCTATTGTGCCACCACGAAAGTGACAGTGCCTGCCCCTGCAGCCTGAGTGTGAAGTTGTAAAAGTACATGCTCGTCCTGGCAAAATGCACCTTTTTCCAGGCCTAATCTGCTGTTTTAATACTTATAAGTCACCCCTAAGTAAGGCCATAAATACCCAAAAGGCAGTGTCACGGTTTTTAAATTATAGGACATACGTACTTAAGTTTAAGAAGTCTTGGCAGTGAAAACATTCTTGTTTACTGAGGAAAAGCTGACTCTCCCATAGAAAAGCACTGGGTTACATTATAACCACTAATAATGCATAATGTAAATTTGCTAAATCATGATTCAAGGACTCAAAGAGTAATTTGAAATCCAATTTAATGGTCAAGTTGGATTTTAAATTACCATTTTGAAAATGGCACATTTAGAAAATTGGTAGTTCCTGTCTAAACTCCCCAGTAGCATGTTCAGAGTTAATCCCCAACTATCACCTGGCAGTTTGCTGCAAGGTGTGAATGGATCCCAGAAATGGAACAAAAGGGCCTTGGCTGGGAGGAGGCGTGACCTCATCTGACAGGATGGCCTGAGGCACTTGGCCACCAAATTCAAAAGCTTCATTTGAATATTCTCTGCCACAGGCAGATGTAACTTACACCTGGGCCTGACCCTAACATTGTCCTAGTAGCCGTAGTGGCACCAATACCACCGGTGGGGGGGGGGGGTCCTGTTCCAGAGCTGGTTTGCAGGTGGAGTAATTTCAGTGGTATGCCCAGAGATCTGCACAAGTGAAATATGATTCTGTCAGATGGGATTTAGGTAAGAAAGGCCACTGTGGGATAGATTAATGTTTTTATGTAATTCACTCCAATGCTTCTCCCAGGTGTAGAAGGAGGCAAAGAGGGGAATTAACAAACTCTGCAGCACAGGAGATGGTAACCTTTGGTCATCCTGCAATTTCCCCTCCCCCACAACCTGCCCTGGCTGCCCTCCTCTGTAGCTACCAGTGCTTCTGCTTCAGGAGGTCTGCTCAAAGAGAACGTTAGAGCAGTATATGACATACACAGCCAGGCATATGTAGCTAGCAAATGTGGAAAATCTCCAGCTAGTAAATGCTTTTAGAAAGTTCCAGTTTTCCACAGCTGCTCAATCACATTTTAATATGCAAACAAATTATGCTATATATCTGTTGAATGCTCTCATGTGCTTCATTGGGCAGCAGCCACAACTAATTACAATTTTGCATTTAACATCAGTGAACTTAATAAAGGTGGAACATTTGAACAAGTGACCTAGGATTCACATTTGTGCTGCTCCTCACACGTAAATGGTTACAGAAGGTTATAGCACTAATGTTATGTTATGTTATATTGATGGGATCTTTATTAAGTGCAACCACCCGACCCTGAAGGGGCATCTCAGTGCTGTGACTGCAAGATAGGTGAAGAGACATTTGAGCAAAATAACAAGGTTTTTTAGATGATTTTTAAAGTCTGAGAAACTGGAACATAGAGGGATGAACAGAGGGAGCTTATTCCAGTGGCAAGGGGCAAGATAGGAAAAAGCCCAGTTGCCAAAATTAGGAGTACAAATACTTGGAGGTCATAGAAGAAGTTAATGTTTAGATTTCTGGGAGGGTTGTGGAGAGTGAGTCTGTCCTGTAGGCATTTTGGGCCTATGCCTTACAAATATTTGTAGCTGAGGCAGAGCAATCTGAACAATGCTCTATTTCCAATGGGGGGCTCCAATGAAGGACTCTGAGCATGGGGGCTGACGGTATCCGTGGAGGCAATGTGTTGACCAGGTGGACAGCGGTGTTTTGAGCCATCTACATTATGGATAAACAGTCTTCATTAGATGAGAGAATTAAAGCATTGCCATGATACAGGTGACTGATAATAAGTGCCCGGGTGAGTGTCTTCTGGGAGCTTAAAGGAAGCCACTGAAATATTCTCCTAGGAAGGCACAAAAGGCTGAAGCAAGTGTCGCAGGTGGAGGCGATCTGGTCTTTCATAGATAGCTTGTCATCCAAGAGTATACCAGGTTCCTGGCTGTTCTGCTCAGTGAAAGGGCAGAGCTAAGCTCAGCCGGCCACCAGTCATCCGTCCAGTGGAGCTGAGCTTTGCTAAACTGGAGAGTCTCTGTTTTGTCTCCATTTAATTGAAGACAGTTGAGGGAATTCCAGATGGCAAGTTTTCTCATGCAGACAACGAATCACTGTTTGATGTTTTCAATGTCCTGCCCAAACAAGATGACTGGTTGGGGGTTGACTGCATAAGAAAGTATTTCGAACCTACAGGACTTGACCAACTAGGCAAGTGGGGCCTACATAAATGTTGCAAAGTGTATGGCTCAAGGAGGAACCCTGGGTGACCCACTTGTCCAGGGGGAATGGTTTAGACTGGTAAGTGCCCATGGAAACTGTTTTTACTCCATATTTGAGGAAATCTTTGAACCAGTCGAGGATGGTGCCTAGGATACCTATCTGGTAGAGATGCTGTATCAAGATGGAGTGTGAAATAGTATCAAATGCCTCCGACAGGTCAAGTAGGACTAGCATGTTGGGATTCCAGGTGTCCAGGGATAATCTGATAATATCTACTACTGCTAGTAGGACAGTTTTTGTGCTGTGGGAAGGTCTAGAGCCTGATTGAGAGGGGGAGGAGAGGTATGGGGCAAAATTTAGCTGGTCCTTGTGATCTGCATTTGTTTTCACATTTTTTCAAAATATGTGTGACATGCTGCTTTCCATAGCCGTGAAATGGTGGCTAGGGTCAGAGACCTGTTGCACAGTAATATAATGGCCAGTACAAGAAGAGTGGAAAAGGTGACAGTGATAGGAGGAAGACAGAGATCGGAATGGGAGGCAGATTTGACTTTAGCAAGCAAGTCATGCATCTGAGATTTGGAGATAGGCTCGAACCTTTCAAATACTACTGAAGCAAAATGTTGGGGTCGATCGGTGGTCCAGCGGTGGTTTAATTGTTTAGTCATGGAGTGGAAGCTAACACAGATGTTGTAAGTTTGGAAGTGGCCAGCTAAGGTGTCGCAAAGTGTCTAGGAGGGAGCGATGACTGAGGAGCAAGCTTGGTGTTTGGTGAAGTATTTTAGAACTTTTAATAGTTCCTTCATGGAGTTGCCTGCTTGATCTATCATGTTGATAATATAATGTCCACATTCTATGCTTATGTTGCAATGATCATTTGTAAGTTTGTTTAGCAGAGATAGTTTTTGATGCCCTCTATTTGCGTTTCAGTCTTTTACAAGTTGATTTGTCTGTTTTCAGTTTGGCAGTGTACCTTGGAGCGTTAGGTCTGCATGGTTTAGAAGGAAGTTGTTTATGGGAAGCAAAGATATCAAGAGCATGGGAGAAGGTGTCGTGGGACAAGACTAAAGCTTAATTAATGTCCTGAAAGTTGTCTAGAGTAGGAGTGAAGAAAGAGGATTGAAAATACTCTAGAGTAACCTGTTTCCATGCCCTCGATTTAGAGTTCTTTTGAGCTATAGGTTTTGTGGGAATGGTCATGGTGGGAATCTGAAAACTGATCAGAACATGATCAATCCAGGTCAGGGTTTGTTGGATGTCTACCTGAAGGAGACTGGAGGTGGAAAAAATGAGGTCCAGTGTATGGCCTGCTGAATGTGTGGGGCCGGTCCTAGTCAGGTGGATGTCTAACATTTCAAGATTGGACAACAGGAAAGGTACGTCAGGGTCAGTGGTTATGTCTATGTGATAGTGATAGGTAAAACCCCCATCATGAGAAAGTTTGTCTTATATTTCACAAACAAACTAAGACAAAACAGGACTTGAAATGGTTGTTTCATAGGAAATGAGACCTCTACTTTTAGGTCGCAGATTTTGGATCCCTGTGAATGCTATAGGTATGTTGGGAAAAATGCTACTTCGATCCTATGTCACTATGAAGGGTCGGTTAGCAATCGAATGAAAGTGGTGTCTACAGAAAAGGAACTGAATTGTATGTGCAATAGTATACTTCTAATCCCACTATTAAGGTGGAGACACACTGCCTGTGTTCAACTCCAAGGCCACATCGATGGTAACCATCTCCTGCACGAATACCAGTCATATTCATATAACACTGCTGTATGAAATCCGCTACCTTACACAGGCAATGCCCTCTTGACCACAGATGAAAATGACCCCTTCCTTCTGATAGTTCTGTACCTCTCAGCTGACACAGTTAACGATCCCACCCTCAAACACACCATGACGTTTGAAGCGGGATTCAATGACAATGTCCTTCACTGGTTCTCCTCCTACCTTTCTGCTTGACACCAGTTTGATCACATGGCACGTCCAGATCTCAAAAGATCTCTATCACTTGTGGAGTCCCCTAGGGCTCCATACTGGCTCATGACATATTCAACCTACAAATATAGCCACTTGGTGCTCTACTCACAGATAACAACATCAAGATTAGTCAATATGCCAATGATATCCAACTATACTTGAAAGTCTCCTCAACTTCAGTCATCCAGTACGTAAAACACTTCTTGCACATCATCTAGACCTGGATGTCTAGGGCCTGTCTAAAGCTCAAGCTAACCAAGACAGAATTCTTATCATTTTCCAAGAACAATAAATGAGATACAGAAAATCTAGTTCAATGACATAGGCTTTGAAACCCAACTTTCAACAAAGGCCAAGTCACCTAGATTCACCCTGGGAACCAACCTATCTCTCAAGAAACACATTGCTAAAAATGTAAAACAACCTGATACCAGCTTGCTGCTAAAAAAAGAAAAAACAAGCCATTCTTACAGAAAGCAACTTAAAAAATGCTGTTCAAGCCCTCATACTCTTGCATCAGGATAGTGGTGATGCCCTTACCCAGGGCCTCCCAGATGCCACACTGGCACTCATCAGGTGAATCCTAAATGCTGTAGCACATCTTATCCAGAGCCTGAAGATATATGATCATACGACCGCTATTCTGACAGAACTCCTTTGGCTCCCCTTGTCATCATGCAGCAACTTCAAAGCCACTTAGATCATTTACAAAGCTATCACAGCCAGAACCCCCATTTATTTTGGTAGACAAGCTCACCATATCTGTTTGATCTTGGCATGCTCCCAGCCAGGACACCATCAGACTGCAGAGTACAACGTGTAAAAAAGAAGAAAAAAAAGAGATAGAACATGTTCAATCTATGCACCCAGTATCTGGGACATCATCCCCATTTACATCAGAAACTCCCCAATGCTGCAAGGAAGGAGTTGAAGACTCACCTCCCTTGAGAACACCTTAACCATCCTTAACCTAGCTTGATCTCCTCTGCCTGATGGCCTTTATGCTGGTCTTTGATACGGTGCTCCACTGCCTTTTAACCACGTTCTGCAATAGAAATACCATACACATTCCTACATACATACATAGGAAATGTTTTAATTTCATTAGCCTCAGAAGGATTGGAAAGAAATATGTCAAGCGGCTTAGCAGTGCTACTTGCATATTGTTCCTCATGGTAACAGAAGACAGGCGAATGTAATATGAGTTTTCTGATTCAAACATTTTGAGAATACTAAATTACTTTTTCGTACTTTTCAGAAACCGATTACTGAAAATAACTGCATTGTATGGGATGAATTATTAAAAAGTGCAATATATTTTTGTACGGAAAGTTTTATACACGAGATTATTAAATATATCTGTTGACGGTCTGCCTAAACTGACGAAACATATAAATATTTAATACAGAAATAATACTTGCTCTTAATGAAAATGTTGAACTAATTTCTTTTTCGCTTCATATTGGATATGCTTTTGTCGTAGGTTTTCTTGAGTATACTTGTAGTTGTGATTTATGTACCTTTATTGGGTAAATCAAATCTCCCTGACGCCCTTTGCCTTTTCTGTTCTGAAACAAATTAAATCAAAATATTAAATAAATTAAATGTTTTTAACGTAGTTGTCCAGATGTAGTCCTATTCAATGGCATTGCTGCGCAGGATGTGATGTAAGGAAAAAACTACTGAATCACATGATGCTCCTGTCACCCCTTATAGAGCTCGTATGTATTTTATACAGTGTCGTGCTTTTCGCTCCCCTCTTCGAATGTATGTATGTGAATGTATATAATGAGCACCACTTATAAAGCGTAAAAGCACTGTATGGTACTGGGGGTCCATTACAGCGCCTGAAGGAATAGGTGGGAGCAGGTGCAGTGTTACAGAAGATAAGGGGGTGGTGGAAGGAAGGCTGGTGGGTAGCCAGAGACCAGGGGGTCTTGGTGTAGGGTGTAAGGACAGGAGGGGCAGTTCTTTAAATAGCAGGACAATTCACAAGACGGATGAAGATGGAGAGCAGGGTCTTGAGCTCTTTCTGAAGTGGGGAATGGACGGAGATGGCAGAAGAGGTATTCTGTAGTTTTTTTGATCTTGGTTTTGGTCGCCAGTTATGGTGAAATACGATCGTTGACTTCCTTATTGGTAATGGACCCAGGGGCTTATTTACGAGCCCTTGCGTCACTTTTGCGCCGCCGGTGTGACAAACCAGTGGTGTAAAAAGTGAGCCTTGTTGCACCATATTTACAAAGTGACGCATCTACCTAGATGCGTCACTCTGTAAACCCCTACGGCACATTATACCTGCGCCAGGTATAATGTATTCAGGGGGGGTGTTCCCATGTGAGTAAGCCTCGTAGAAGTGACGCAGTGAAATCTACGAGATTTCACTGCGCCACTTCTAGGACACAAATGCGTCAATATCTTTCGCCTGCCTTATGGCAGGCGTAAGACTGACACAGGCCCTTTCACATGGGGCTTGCCCCATGTGAAAGGAGACATTGCTGGAGTTGCGTCACTTTTCTGACACACTCCAGCAATGCGTCACTTTTGCGCCTACAGATAAGTCAGAAATACTGACGTATCTGTAACTCCTTGCGACATGATGCATCATACTGTAAATATGACGCATCCATCATGTCTCAAGGAGGGCGCAGTGAGAAGTGACGCATCGCAGCTTTCACGCAGCGATGCGTCACATCTCATAAATGAGGCCCCCAATATTTAAGAAACTGTTGTGGGATCTAACATTTACACCTTCCCTGATATGTGTGTGAGTTCCAGGATGTCTGTTGATGTGTAGATCAATCTGAATGGATATTGTGCACTATACAGCAGCCAAACCTCTTACATATGGGTCTGCATTCACCTTCAGGAGAAGGGACACAATATCTTGAGCCCAGAAGAGAGGTGCGGTTCCTGATTCCAAAGACTGGTTACTAATATAAGATACGATTTGACAAGCAGTGTCTAGAACAGATTTCAGGACTCTAGGAGCAGAGGGGTTTGCCAGAATTTCAAATAATTTCGAATAAGGGCAAGCCAAAAAAAACATGCTAAAAACCGAGATTTGAAAATCAGCGCTACGTCTCCTTCAATGTGGTTAAGAAAGTCACCCTGCAGGACCATGCAGCTGTTAGGTACGGTGGCCACGAAGTCAAGGGCTGGAAAATGCGTAAGCCAAGCTTCTATGGCAAGAAAACATCCAGCTTCATGTCCGATGGTAGGGCATGAATTCCAGGTGCGTGCCCAGGGTTTGATCAGATGTTTATAAGAATGCCATGTGACGAGTGGGTATCTCAGGCAAGGGTAAGCCTTTGAGTTGGAATAGACGACTAGGGAATGGATGCCAACCTGGAGTAGTGCCTTGTGTGTGGCAGCATGTGTGATATGCGGGTTCGAACTTAAAAAGGTGTTGAGAAAAAAGTCATTTTGGCCCATGAAACGTTGGTCTTTTTAGATTTGCTCTAAATGATGAAACCAGAAGAATTTACCTTCAGCTAGAGGCTCGTTTGCTTGTTTCCCTTCCAATAATGCTGGTCACCACTTTCAATGAAGATAAATCACTGTTGGTGTTGTATATATTTTCATGTGCGCTACTTATTTAGATTGGGCATGGATTCAATGTATATCAGGTCAGATGCAAAATGTATTAGTGCATGTACAAAATATTTTAGGGCCAGTCTTAATAGTAAATTGAGCCGTTATACTTAGTGGAATTCCCAATTAATGCAAACAATTTAGTGAACATGCAAAAACTAAACGCACTCCACACATTAAAAACTATAGAGCTTCATAAACTTTCCATGGTTTGGGAGAATTGAAAAGACGTCGCTAAGACATGCCCAAGAAATGCTTGCACAAGTGGATATTCCCCAGATAGAAGCACAGATTTTCTCTTATCATCCTCCTTTAATTGAAAGAAAGTAGCAATTCTACACTGTTTAAACTGACCTTTACGTGAATTACAACTAAGTGTTTATGTTAGATAGATGTTATCTGAATGTATTATAATCTATACTTTCAACAATGCCACGGTAGCCTGACTGTGACACAAAAAGGAGATGTAACAAAGAATCCTTTAAAAGTTTTGAAACTACTGCAGACCATAAGGAGGGTTCAGGGTGAGATTATAATATTCAGCCCAACAACTCCTGAGAGGTAGCCATTGTGTACCACCTACATAACTAGCTTGTACATTCCCAATGGGGGAATGGAGGGATCCTGTCCATAAAAGGCATCTACTTTTCTCAGTAAGTGGGGTATTCAACCAGAGGGTGAGACCTGGTCCAAAAGTCACAGAAAAATACAAATGTCACTGTTTAATCCATCGGTGTCTGCCCAGGAATGTCTCTTACCTTCCTGAACAGCTCTAGCCATAGGTGTTTTAAAGACAACTGCAACCCCCAGAGGGTATAATTTAGATGTTATGTAAATATGAATGTTCCACTGGAATTTTCCACTATATTCAGGTTGCCTTTCCACGGCCCAGTGACTTTTTAGGTCTCGCCTGACCCAGCGCATGCGCTGGTCTGGCGAGACTTATTGAGAGGGCTCCAAAAAGTGCTACCAGGCCAGCCTAGAGCTACAGTGCATGTGCGCGGGCGCGCGCACCGCGCTTGACGTGATTACTTTCACTTTCGCGGACGCTTTGATGTTTACCGCAATCACTTTCGCATGTAGTTCTTTCCCTCGTGTGCCTCTCCCCTCGTACCATGCTGCTCTTTCCTCATGTCTATCTCTCTCAGCACTCTGTGTTGCTCTCTCGTGTGCTGCTTTTCCCTGCCTCCCCCAAATCCAGCTTTGTTTGTTTGATTCCCCCCACTTGCTCCTCTTTTGAACATCCGATCCCCAATACCCGTGAACCTATTTTTAAAAATATTTTTTTTAATTGGGTGCACGGCAGCTAGCACATGCGCTCTTGCTTGTCTTCTTTCATTTCTGGAGGAGGAATCTGCTCGACACATTCATAGGGCCGGCGCTGAGCGGCTTGTGAGGTGCGTGACCCAGGCAACGGGCAAACATTAGCCCGGGCTTCTCTGCTCCACCTCAGCATTAACCAGACATTTTGCAGTGGTCCCAAGACGTCGTATCCTAAAGTAATTGTTTCCCGGATAAACACCTATTTAAATAATCCCGGAACTAATTCTAGCCTATGTAGAAGTAAGCTACACCATTGTTCTGCTCGCATCTCCAACTGTAACACCACATTAGACTTCTCTTACTCAGTAGCAGCCCTCCCTCCACAAGGTCTTAGATGGAGGGAACCGTCACTCAGGTTCACCTAGATCTCAGTAGCCATTCACATAATTGCTCACAATTGTCTTCACATCTATCTGACAAAAGGTACATTGTTCGAACAGCAGTAAACATACTCTGGCTCGGAACTTTAAGTGGGCCGGGTCCTGCCAGCTGTTGAGACGCTCGAGCTCTCTATATTTTCCCTTCCCATTCAGGGTAAAAAAAAAATCTTTACTCGGCAGCGGTTCAACCCTTCCCTGCCTTTGATGTAACTTCAAACAGACTCGCTATAGTTCTTTAACAGCCTCATCATTTCAGAACTGAAGCATTTTCAATATTCTATGCAGGGGAGCCATAGGTGTTGCTTATTTATCTTATGCAGTTAACATACATTGGCAAAGCCAATAGTCCTGGCTTGTTGTTGGTGTAATGTTACCTCTTGTCAGGGCTTTAAGTGGGACGGGTCTCACCGGTGCTGAGCACCTGCAGTTTTTTAAAAGGGGCATCGAAACGGGGCTCTATTGGGCTCTGTTTCGTGCCCTGGCACAGGCGGTCCGTTTTTTACCGGACTGCAGTGACAGCAGGCACATTGATGTGCGCGTCTGCTCACTTCTCACTAGCGGACAAGTTACGGTATTGGGTCATGCCAGGTGAGCCTGGTAGGGGAAGGGAAATCCTTTAAAGAGTAAAAAATTTTCTATGGTTTTCCCTTCTCTTTTTGAAACTCAGGAGCAGCAACATTGTCGTGGTGTCACCAGGGCTTTAAGTGGAAGCTTTTTCAATATTATATAGAAGCCATAGTTGCTGCTTATTTATCTTACGCAGCCAACAACCGTTGACAAAGCCAATAGTCCTGACATGTTGTAGGTATGATGTTACTTGTTGTATCATACATCTGGATGCAATAACAGAAACAGCCAAATACAAGTGGGGCAGCACACTATGCTATGCACAGATTTTTAGCTTACATGTTTTAAGCCATGGCCTTGATTACATTGGCCACGCCCCTTTGAGAGACTCCCCAGTTTTTTCATCCTACTTAATGAGCCGCTTGTCGTGTTAAATATTCAGGATGCAATGACAGAAGCAGCAAAATACCCGTCCGGCGGCAGGCACACTATGCTAAGCACATTTTTAGCTTACATATTTTTAAGCCACGCCCCTTTGAGAGACCATAAGGTTCTACAGGGCAGGTCCCTTAAGTACTTGTGGAAGCTGTTTCTTCCAGATCATCTAGCTAGAATCTTTCGATATAGGAACCACAGCTTGCTCTCAATTCAGTCATACCACCTCAAGAAGTTTGGTGGCAGGATCCTACACATAAACACCAGGATCATCCCATGGGAGCTCACTCCCAGTGCATCTTTGACTGGAAAATTACTTACTAAAACTCATAAAAATCCAGTTTTTTTGTGAAACCCATTGTTCACTTCCATGCAGGTGGCCACTTGTGTTTACTAAGGCTTGGATTGTTTGAATGCCTAAAAACCAGCAACTACACTCGTGGCGCTTCCGATTCTCAAGAATTTTACAACTTCACTATCGTCTATTCATTATAATTGCTGATTTATACTGATGTCATCTGTTAGTAGTGCTCTGAGGCTACATTAGGTAGGGTGTAGCGCTGTATTCTCCCCCCCCCAAAAAAATTATTAAGATGATAGATAAACTTACTTTGCTGTGAAAGGGGGACACAAAGACCTGTTTGACATTTCCATACTTCCCTAAGAATTCCCCAACGGATGAATCACCCTAAAAATTGCACCACTACCAATGCCTAGAAATGTTTATGTGAAAACGAGCATACAGTAATCATAAACGTTTTGCTTTTTCATTGTAACTTTAATGATGAACTTGATGTCAACTTGCAGTCATTGAGACATTTGATGAATGCTATTCTTATATATTGCTGCCCCCACCAATGGCCCAACTTTTCTGGGGTTTCCATCTTTTGATTTCTCACGATTTCCTGTTTTGGCTCCAATCCCCAGAATGGCACTATTACTTGTGAGTACATCTCGTTCAAGTTCGGTGAAGCCCTGTGCATCTTTTTTTATGTTGGCTGTCTGTGAAGTGTGTCTTGTCCGTGAAGTGTGTCTTGTCCTGTCTGATTTAGGGCCTTCCCTAGTACTCAGAACGGTCAGTTGTCATTGTCTCCCGTAAGTTTCTAGAGTATATAATTGCATCCTGTTATGTAACTCGCTCCTCCTTCCATTCTGTGCTTTCTGCTTCTGCCCACTCAAGTAGTTTGCCCTTCTAACAGGCAATCCTAGTTGCACCGGCTGTTCTCCAAGACATGGCTAATCTTTTTTGTCAAGTATCAAAAAGGGTGGGACCATGGTAGTATGCACAGGAGTCTTTTTAAAAAATACATTTTGGTTCCCTGAACAGCTACTTTCAGGCAATACCTTGTTCACCACTGACATACTAGTAACTGGTAGCATCATCATTGGGTCTTCCCTCTACCTGTAGGGCATTCCTCAAAGCAAAACAACAGTAGGGTATTCGTAACAAGTAGGTAGTGATCTAAAATTACCTCCTGTCGCAATGCAACAGGAATTTCTTAAAACATAGGCAGGGATAAGGTTTAAAAAGAGAGGACATGTCTAGGGAAATATAAGGTGTCTCACATCAACATACTTATAAGGTCAACATGTTTCAGCCTACCTGCGCCCATACAGGTCGATGGCTTTCATCAGGACCATTAGATTGGATGGGCCCCTTTTCTGAGCCAGTCGGGACACTATCCCCTGGCTTGGAATGTATCAGGTATGTTCACTCTGTGAGTGTTGGAGAAAACACTGTTCTCCTCTAGAAAGAGAACAAGCATTGGCATAGCCAATAGGTCTCGCCTTTGGGACCTTATAAGTGCTTAGCCATGCAACAGTTGATGTTGTTGCACAAAGGATATTGTGCTGCATAACTAAATACTTATAAGGTCCCAAAAGCGAGACCTATTGGCTATGCCAATGCTTGTTTTTATAGGGATGTGGCAATGGGGGAACATGCATTCCATAAGCCCCCGAAGCCCATCTACCCAGAAATGAAGGATTCACTGTTTTTTGAGGCAAGGAATTGGATATGAAGACAGGGAAATGAATTGTCGGAGGTGACACCAAATTATTGTCTTCTAATTCAATTTTACCAACTTCTCTTGAAACAAGGACATGAAAGGAGCAAAGTATGTGTATGTGACACAGTCTTTTACTAGGGTCTCACTTAAAAAATTATTTGCATGCCATTTCCAGCAAGCAAATTATTAAACACTAACAATGTGACTCGTAAAATGAGGAAAGAATAGCCTACATGCACAAATATTTTATTGTGTTATACAGAAACACGTCAGGAGGGAAAGCGAATGTTTATATACAATAATAGATGGCTAAGGACATAGTATGGGTACGCGATTTTTGGTTTACTCAGCTATGTCCTTTGACAAATGAGTCAAGAGCCAGACTATCCCTTACAATGTTGACAGTGTTTCGGCCCTGTTAGTTACTTTAAGGGACAAAATAACTCTGGGCATGAGCTGCCTTTTAAAATGATATTTTGAAATGAGATCATAGTGAACCACTCTTCAAAGTGCTCAGGTTGCCCTTGATCCTGTTACCACGAAAGAGCAGGGTGAAGCCAGCATCGAAAAGACGTTGGGACGAGCTTTAGATATGCCTATGTGAATAAAGTGCCCTTCTTAACACATTCTCCCACTGCATCCAACCTTAATTACGAACTCAAAGGCCATGATTACTACTTTTGGCGGAGCGGTGGCACGCCGATGCAAACCTCAGGGCCACCGCACTGCCGAAGGTCGCCACCACCTGCCAGCCAGATTATAGGGCATATCAACAAGCAGGCGATAAAAAATTATCGCCGCTTTTGCGGCCGTTTTCGGCCCAAAAGCGGTGATAATTTTATCGCCTAATCATCAAGGTCACGCTGACGCGTGTAACCTTGCTTTAGCGTCAGGATTGCTAACGCCCAGCTTTGCATCTCTAATGAGATGCAAAGTGGGCGTTCCTGACCTGGCATGACAGGAGAAATGTCGCTAAGCAACATTTCTCCTATCAGCAAGCCTAACGCTATGAAGCATAGCGTCAGGAAAAGTAGCGATAACCCCTGTTATCGCTACTTTCCTTACGCCTGCTTCAGGACTGACTTAGCCATGATATCCTATGGAAGGTGGATATCATGGCTAAGTTTGTGAGTCCCTATCAACTAGCTAATGTGAGATTATTGCTGGGTTTCAAGCGATAATCTCACTTTAGCCAGTTGCTAGGATTTTTATCGCTGATGAGATTAGTGTTGCTAATAGCACGCTATCTCAGCGATAAAAATCGGTGCTAGCCGGCGATAACTATCCGAGCGCTAAGTGCGCTCAGCGATAGTTATCGCCGGTTGTTGTTGATATGCCCCTATGACTTTTAAGTAGTCTGGCAGGCGGTCCCAGGGCTGTGCCTCTTTTAAAGGCTGGGGTGCCTTTGAAAAAGGCACCACAATGGGAACGCCTAACAAGGTTCCTGCACAGCATGGACTAAAAAAGTACATGCCGTGCAGGAACCTTTGTGCATGCACATAGGGGGCATATGTTCTTCCCCCCTGTGTGCTTGCACAAGGGGAGGAGGTACAGGGGCCCCCCTTTGTTTCCTATCCTCCAAGGTTTACATGGAGGAGGAACCGCCATGTAAGCCCTGGAGGAGAGGAAACTCTTATTATGCTTTGCAGGACCACGCCCCCTCCAGGGAACCGTGGTTCACTGGCAGCGGTCCCAGGGTGGTAAAACCGCCCAACTCCTAATTGGGTGGGTGGACTGTCGGTGCGGTGTTGTCTGGATCCTCCGCTGCTGTGCCACCATGAGTCTGGAAGTCCTCGGACCACCAGAGTCGTAATCGGACCCAAAGAGTTTAGCTGTTGCAAAGTCACTAGATGGGTCGGTACCCCATGACCCTGATTATTCACTGCATGAGTGCGCCAAATTAAAGTTCACATTAAAATGATTCTGGATGAGTTGGAGAGAGTTGCGGATGAAGGCACACGCCTCACGTTTACATTTGTGAAAAGCTTAGGAAGTCCCTAAAGAACCAAATATTCGGTCATAGAACCCGGCTCAAGATTTCCCATTCATTAGATGTGAAATCGGCTTTGAGTTCCTAATGTTTCATGCAGTGCATTGCAGATATCCATTCACCGTCGTCAGAGCAGAGATATCTAACTGTGATTGGTCCGTACCACCTACTGAACACCCTTTTGATTCTGATTCTTCGGATACACTATTCCAAGTGCAGAGCTATCTTGAGAACGTCAACGCTTGGTCAATGTTTATCATGCACTCAGAGTTATTAGGTGAACTCCTTGATTGGTATTTTACTAACTTAACATAACCTAATTGGCAAGGTCAGTCCTGACGCTTGTAGATCACAAAACATGACTTTCTTTTAGAAGGAATTGCAAATAAAAGCATGATTGTGCAATGTGCAGTGACAATGCTTTTTTGAGCTATTTAAATATTTACCAATTTCCCTAAGGGCAGACTATTTTTCTTCTCATTACGTAACTGGCGTCTATACTAACAGAAGGTATTACAGTAACATAGCAACAACATGAATATTAATAAAGGTGTGGGATGAGCCTGTTAGATTTCTGGGTTGCTTTTGATGGAAGTAGACATATGCACCAATGCCAGGCTGTGTTTTTAAAACATTACTATTGCTAGGATGCCAGGGATTACGTATACTAGGTGTGTGGGTGGTTCTCTTTCAAAATGCTGGCGGCGAGGATTTTAGATCATGTCGTGTTTGCACAAGACTATTGAATGAATACTTAGATAATACATGTTAGATAGAGTTCAGATCAAAAGATTTGCAAGCAGTAAAGCATCAGTACTTTCTGCCTTGAAGGGTTGCACCATACAGACTGTAAACTGTTTTTATAGCCTATTTATAGAACATAGTTGAGGGGTGTTGTCCTAGCCAGAGTGGCACATAAGATAGTGAGAAAGTTCGAAAGCAGAAATGCCCCCCTTTGGAATCGGTTTACAGGATCCATTGAAGCAGAGTTATTTCATAAATGTTATTTGTTTTTATACAGTGTCCCATCTGTATCAAGAAACAGACACTTGCATGGCATTTGGTTTTGAAATTATTCTTCCCACGATATCTGCAAAGAAGCAATCTTCATCGATGGGTGATGTTAATTGACCCCTATCCATTCAACAACACATGCATCAGCAAAGAAAAAACTGCATTGTGCTTTGGAAAATGTAAACACTATCAACACGAAAAAAAACTCCTATATTTTGAAATGGGAGCCCTGATTTTAAACTCTATTTTAGTTTACTTGTCATCAATACTTTTTTTTATCCAACCTTGTCTATGTTGCGGTGATTTGTGGGATGTGTCTGACTGCTGCAGATTTGATGTTGCAGATTGTTATTTGCACACTGAACTCAATCGTTGTCTCTTTCACTACATGAAGGGAGACAGAGAGTTGGGTTACTCAGTGGAATGCCTTTAGATCAATCATTGGACTCACATCACCACAGGATCTTTGTTCCTTCCAAATAGGTTATCTTGGTTCCATATCTGATCCTGTGCTTGACTCACTCCTGCAGTGTGCTTTGAGACCTGTCATGATTCCTGCATCCCCTGGTCTCGGTGGTCATAAAAGCAGTGTCAGGAAAAGAAGTTGAACACAGCTATAGAGGCCCTTATTACTACATGCCCCTCCCTGAGATGTAAAAAAAAAGCAACAAAAATGGGCTACCTGTGAGAAATGTATGTGTCAAACTGCATGATGTCACATCTATCGATGGCATTTTAGTGAATCGACATCCACTTTCCTTTGCTTACAAATACCATACACCATACTAGCAATTTCTTCCTTCCCCGTATAATAAGCAGACTCACTTTTAAGAATACTTTTGAATTAAGAGAAGCCCTGAAAGGGAGTATAGGACAATCTTCTAGAACTATCAATGAACTTCGGCAAACATCACCAAAAGGGCAGGGTCACAGCATGCCCCAAAACCATCTCTTGATCCTCCCCACAAGGAGAATGGCCAAAAGACAGCTGCCACAACATTGCAGCTTCTCACGTCGGTGAAGCTGTTCTGCAGTCAGGCGTGCCACCACTGCAATGCAGCTTTACAAAGAAGAGCGAGGGGACGCCCTTGCGGAACTGAGGACTGCAACACCCCCAGTTGTATACTTCAGAAAATAGGAGGCCGGCTGCTTCTGACATGACGTGGGACAAGGGCGCCTCTGGCCTAAGCAATGCTCCCTCACTGTACCCCTCGGGGAAGGGATGCAGGTGGCGTCTTAACTGTGTCGGCGTCAGTGGGCTCTGACTCTTCCATGGTGCTGGCAGGTGCAGTTTTCCGTGGCCGGGATCTGGGTTGACTTAGTCCTTCCTCCAGCAGTAAGGCCCCGCCCAAAAAGTGCTGCCAGCAGAGTTCCGCCTGGCCACAAACTCTCCTCCCTGAGATGTCTTTTGCTGTGCAGCGTCTCTCACTCGTTGGAGATGGCAGCGCCGATGCTGAAGAGCAAGCGTTCCCCACGAGCTTCACAACAGAATGAGCACTCGCCTCGGGCTCAGACAACCAAAGTAAAGCGCTCCAAATGCGCTATGTTCATACCCCAAGGACGCTGAGCAGCGCTTCACCGCGCGCTAAAAGTAGAGGCTGGGGCATAAGCAATGCTCCCTGGAGAACACTTGGGGCACGATCAAGGAGCAGGGTGCACGGTGAAAGCAGGCAGGCCAAACGTAATTAGGGCAGGTGCCAGGCAGCAGTAGACCAGCACAACAGCCAGCAGTCCCAATGGAGGTTCCTCCTAGTAGCACAGCAGTCTCCTCTGGTAGGTGCAGCCTGTAGAACCAGGAGCAGCTGGTTGTAAGTACCACGCGGTGTCTTCTCCATTTTCATGGGGTCACAGCCCCTGTATTTATAGTGCAAAAGTCTTTGTTCTGGGGGCACTTCAAACACATATTAGAAGTGCACAACACCCCTATTCACATTTCAAGCCTGGGCCCACGACACACCACAGGGGGGCAGAGACGGTATTGTAGAAGGCAGGCACAGCCCTATTCAGGTGCAGATGCAACTCCTCCCACCACTCTAAATGCAGACCAGGCCTACTCAGGTGCAAGGGAAACTCCTCCCGCCGTTCTAAATGCAGCCAAGGTCTATTCAGTTTAGCGCTGAGTCACCCAGGAAAGGCAGGACACACCTCAACCCCACTTGTTACAGTCTAGAGTGAATGCACATCCCTGTCCCCTGCCAGTCAAAACCAGATGGTGAATACACATCCAGGTAGGGCACGAAGACAAATAAGCACACAGAAATCCCCACTTCTAAAAGTGGAATTCTAAAATAGTAATGACGAATCGCTTTCACCAATAAGCAGAATGTATCACTACAATTCCAAACATACCAAATATGGTCGTGCTACCTCTCTCATATCAGAAATTACCACTGAAGCACATATCAGGGAATTCACAATGCAAAAGTATGAGAGGGCAGCCTCACAGCAGTGAGAAACCATATAGGCTGTTTGTTACTATTAGGACATGTCACACATTTAAGGCACATGTCCCACCTTTTACCTTACACAGCAACCTGCCCATAGGGCTAGCTAGGGCCTACTTTAGGGGTGACTAATATGTAGTAAAAGGGGTGCAGTCGTGGCAACCACTTTGCATGCCACATCACTGCGACAGTAACCTACGCGCACAGGCCCTGCAATGGCAGAGACCTGAGTTAGGTTTGAAAGGCTACTTCGGTGGATGGCGCAAGCAGCGCTGCCATCCCGCTAGTAGCATTTAATTTACATGCCCTGGGTATATGGGATACCACTGTACAAGGGACTTACAGGTAAATTAAATATGCCAAACAGGCGTAGAACAATCTTCCCATGTTTAAAAGAAAGAGTACATGCACTTTAGCACTGAACAGCTGTGGTAAAGTGCCCAGCGTCATAAAGCCCACAACAGGTCAGAAAAAATACAGGAGGAAGGCAAACATTTGTGGGATGACCCTGGAAAAAGGGGCAAGTCCAACACACACACATGCATCAATTCAGCAGCCAAGCTTAAATACCACTTTCTGCAGCTGACAGTCGGCCTGTTACTGAAGAGCAGGATAATCGATCATTCATTACAACCCAACATATTTGATATAAGTATTAAAAAGTTAAAATATATTAAAACAGGTCTTTGGAAAATACTGACAGTACATCACAACCAGCCTTGATGGCAAGCAATGCCAGGTGGAACATTACCTAGCGTCACAGTCTGAAATGCAACCACACAAACAAAGCAACCAATCAACAATTTTAGACCAAAATGTTAGAATGACTGACCACTCATTCCAAGATACACATTGTGTTCTACACCATAGAATGTATCTTTTTTTTTGGGAATATGTTTATTGGCATTTGCTTAATTGCAGCACAAAAACAGTGTTTATCAGCAAAACATATAAACATCTTCAGTTTGACATCAGCATCCTATCCAAACAGCAGTGGGGGAGAATCAAACACCATTATGGGCCCCGTCCTTTACTTCCACCCATACACCCAACCATAGGAAATCATATAAGGCAGAGCTAATTACTTTCATGTTATATATCTCCATAGCAGGAGTAATTGTCTTGGTGAAGGAAGTATTGTATTCTTTTTGCAGCACCCCTGCCAATTGTCGATGTTTTAGTGATGCTAAATCGACTTGGTGTGACTACTTTAGCCCCTCCTAAATGTTGACCCCTAGATATGTGAGCTCCTTAACCTGGTCTAGCACGGCGTTATTCAACCTGATGCCCCCCTTAAAGGCCCTGTGTGGATTAAAGGCCATCAGTTTTGTTTTACAACAAACAAATGATGGACGGAATGCTGACAATGCGGACATTCTTCCCCAGTCAAGAGATCTGGGTTAAATCCATCGTTCTTTTGCCCACTACACCACCCCAGTTTAGACATGGCCATATGCAAATCAGTCTTGACCCTGTGCCTCATGGGAACAGTCCAGCCCGAACTGCCAAGCCATGTCTTCCCTGGACCGGAATCAAGCATCCTAGGACCAGTTTCTGGCTATCAGCCGTCATCAGCCAGGATAGCTTGACTCCAGTGGCGTAGTGAGCACGGGTCCCACGTCTGGAAATACCCATCCACTTAGGGCGAAAAGCGTTACAACAAACAAATGATGGACGGAATGCTGACAATGCAGACATTCTTCCCCAGTCAAGAGATCTGGGTTAAATCCATCGTTCTTTTGCCCACTACACCACCCCAGTTTAGATATGGCCATATGCAAATCAGTCTTGACCCTGTGCCTCATGGGAACAGTCCAGCCCGAACTGCCAAGCCATGTCTTCCCTGGACCCGAATCAAGCATCCTAGGACCGGTTTCTGGCTATCAGCCGTCATCAGCCAGGATAGCTTGACTCCAGTGGCGTAGTGAGCACGGATCCCACGTCTGGGAATACCCATCCCACTTAGGGCGAAAAGCGTTACAACAAACAAATGATGGACGGAATGCTGACAATGCAGACATTCTTCCCCAGTCAACAGATCTGGGTTAAATCCATCGTTCTTTTGCCCACTACACCACCCCAGTTTACACATGGCCATATGCAAATCAGTCTTGACCCTGTGCCTCATGGGAACAGTCCAGCCCGAACTGCCAAGCCATGTCTTCCCTGGACCGGAATCAAGCATCCTAGGACCGGTTTCTGACTATCAGCCGTCATCAGCCAGGATAGCTTGACTCCAGTGACGTAGTGAGCACGGGTCCCACGTCTGAGTTTTGTTTTAGGCACATTTACCTCCAATACCCTTCGAGCACAAAACTCTTCAAAGATTGATAGGGCTTTCTGGAGCCCACTCTGTGTTTTAGAAAAGATCAATGTATCCTCCGCATATATTAGTATGGGGACTTTTTTGCCTGTCAGTGATGGTGCATCAGTGGTGGTTACTCTCATACAGTTCAGTATCCCATTTATGTATAGCGAAAATAGGGTCGGGCCAGTACACATCCCTGTCGAACTCCCATCTCCACTGGGAAAAATTCTGTGACTTCACCATGTTTGCCCCATCGGATCTTAGCCTTGTTGTCCTTGTGCATTCTAATGATAAGTGTCAGCAAGTCAGGTGGTAACCCCATGTCTTGTAATGTCTGCCAGAGTTTTCCACGTGGCACAAGTTCAAATGCTGACCTAAGGTCAAAAAAGACGGCATACAAACTGCCCTTACCCAGGATTACTGTCTTCCAGTGTAAAAGAGTGAACCTAAACACCTGGTCTATTGTGCTTGTAAAAGCACGGAATCCTGCTTGGAGGGGCGATAAGGTACCGAACTCATCAATCCAATCTTGCACCAACCTGCCCATTACCTTTTGTAACGAGTCAATAAGGCTAATGGGCCTGTAATTCCCTGGGCACGATTTATCTCCTTTTTTAAAAACAGGAATGATCTCTGCACCTTTCCAGGAATCTGGAATCGGTGCACCCTGGGCTATAGCATTTGACAGTAAGAGGATATATAAACTCCATCTCACTTTGTTAGAGAGGAATACATCCCCTGTTATTCCATCTAAACCCAGAGCTTTTTCTGCCATAATAGATTTCAGGGCCACCTCAACATCTGCCTTGCTAAAAACTGCCCCCTTAAAAAACTGTTTAGCAATGCTGCCCTCTATTTCATACTCACTTGCAGCGTATTGTGGTTTAAAGTGGTTTACCCACTCGCGTTGTGAGACGTGATTATCGGGCTGGGAGGCCTGCCCTCCACTATTCCATTTGTGGACATTCCAGAATTGGTTTGGGTTCCTATTAACACAGGCCTCCTTCAGTGCGTCCCAACTTTTACTGTCCCATTCCTTTTTCGCCTTTTTTGTCACCCCCGGTATATGGCCCTTGCTATTCGTACCAATGCGGGATCCCCTTGCTTTATAGCATCCCCTAAATCTATGCGAGACCTTCTACATTCGGTACTATACCATTGCTCTACTTTAGGTATGGGTAACTTTTTAGGTTTGCTCTTTGTACCAAAATGCATACGCAGTAGTCCCAAAAATTTGTTATGTATGCTAATGGATAGCTTTAAATCAATCGGATTAGATGCACTAACCTTTAGATCACTAATGGCCTGGTCTAACTCTTTTTCAATGATAGCAAGTACTAACGGTATTTCTTTTAATTTAGTCCAGTTTAATCGCCTTAGGTTATTTGATGGGACAACATCAGTAGTTATATAACTGGCTAGTATTTTGTGGCGGACTTTGGAGCAAGAAAGGTCCAAGTCCACACATAAAGTATTAAGATCGCTTTCCAGTCTATCTTGGATCATTATATCCTTCACTCTATGCCAGAGTGCTAGGCTGACCAGAACATAATCTATCCTACTGGTATTGGGCCGTTATCGATGTATTGACCCCCATTTTGTCAGACATTGTACGGCACTAAGTGCCTATAAACCCTTTTCCATACATATTGAATTAATTTGGATCACCACATCAGACCATCTTTTTATTGGGTCTAACTCCAGCTTTGGGACACCCTACTTTAGATCTTCCTCATCAAACGAGTTGCCCTCCTCATTCAAGAGTGGCTCAAACGTCGCATTAAAATCCCCTGAGATGATCAAGGGTGTGCCTGACTGGCTACTCTCAAGAAGGTCGTCAAGAGCCGCTAAAACTCCTGACTTTTTCCCCCTTGAGCCTCGCACATATATGTTATATATTACTGCAATCTCATTTGTGCCCCTAGACAATCTAACGGCCTGAAGGTCCTGACTATGGGTTGGGATAGCTTGAATATCTAGCCCCATATCTTGCTTCGCCCACAATGTCAGTCCCCCTGATGCTCTCCCTTTTGGGCCTTTAACGGCTGGGATATAAAAATGTAGATACCCAACACAAAAGAGGGGGATTTCTGACCAGGTCTCTTGGAACAGACACAAATCAAACTTCGCAATAAAAGCATGCCACTCTGGGGATCCAAGCCTGCAATGTTCCAGGTCAGTAGTGAGTTCATTACGAGTAAAGTACTGCCAGGTAATTGGATATTTGATATGTGTGAGCTTAGGCTTGGGCTGCCCTCTTGTCCTAGCCCTTCATTTTGGTTAATTAGCAGGATGTCCTCTCTTATATCTGGGTCCAGCTCTAAAGGTGGACGATCATGCCCTAAAGGGCTGTCCCTGAGGGCCAACTTTGATGGTGATTGAACCTGCTGCCTCTTAACCAGATCCATTTTGTGTCAATCTATATTTTCTAGCGTTGATACACCCCGGAGCCTGGATAGGTTATGCTCATATTGGTGGACATTTTCACTACTCTTAGGAGGGCGTCTAAACTGGATAGCTGATTGACCTGGAGCACTTGTGCGGAATTCAAGGGCAAATAGATTTTACACTATGTCTGCCCTGGCCATTGTAAGCTCAATGCTATCCAAGGAGTTTGATGTTTCTACCAACCTGCAGGCCTTGACTATGTCTTCCCTAATTACCGAACAGCATCCTCTCACCTGCCGTATCTAATGAATTGATTTATTTATTAGAGAATCCTCACTCTCTGGTCTTTTGTTTGCAACTAGTTTTGGTACATTCGCTGTCATGAAACCACAACATATTCCCTGTAAAAAACCCACCCCTATCCCGTGCTTCCTGCACTCCAAAAGATATATGTGCTGTTTATTTGGTGATTGTGCAAACTGTAGAGTTTTTATTGGTATCATTGTGTCATTATGTTGATTTTGCCAATGTTTGTGTATTACTCGCAGCTTGGGCTCCGCTCACTGCTCGTGAGCTGCATCGCTGGATTCATGCAACAAGTAAAGAAACACTGGTATTATGGTGTTACAAATGCCCGTGTATTCAGTCTGCCTCGCGTTTCTGTGTAAAACATTGCCCGTGTATTCAGTCAGCCTCGTGTTTCCGTTTGCCGGGAGAGCATGTATACGCGCTCCTTCTTACGGACGTCTCTGGGTGTGGCTGGAGTATTTAAGCCACACCCAGACTCGGGAAGGTGCTTAGCCTTCCGATTCTGCAACGAGAAACATCGCGCTGAATGCGCTCGCCAAGAGAACTTCACTTACCTTTATTTCGGCTCTCCAGCTCCTGGAATCTTCATGCCTTTGCTTCAGCTGCCTGCAACTTCATTCTTCGAGTTTCTTCAGCGCGTTGCAACCTGAAAGAAAAGAAGAGTCAAGCTAAGTGCATTTTACTACTACTTCTGGCGCCCATCGCAAGAAAGACTAAGTAAAGAAACTTTCAAATTTTTGGACACACCTTTGAACATAATGAATCAAAGGAATCAGGACTTGTTTTAGATCAACAAAGTTTGTAACGCTATTGTAGTGTGTTATGTATAGATCGCTATGTTTTATTCTTTCTAATTTAGAAAAGCATATTGAGAAAAAGAACGAAAAAAAAACAGGAAGGTCGCACAGTAAGTGAACAATGGTATTGAGCAATTTTAGGAGTAAGAAGCAGTTTAAGTTGTTTAATATGCAGAAAAATGAACAGTACTAATATTGTTTACTCGCAGATATTCCACTTCTTACTGCTTCATTTACATACATCTATCAGAGAACAGGGGAAGAACATCGGACTCCGTTCACCTCGCAACAACTTCCTGGACGCGAAGTCTTACCCTGTAGAATCGCAGGTAGGAGTCTTGTAGCAATAAAGTTCTAAGCAGTTGATACCCAAAAAGTCTAGTAGAATTTAGGGAATTTGCCTGACGCACCATTTCGCTAAGAAATCTTCTTGTTGCCTCGCAGGTCGACTACAGGAACTTCATTAGCGTCGATTCCGGCCCTCCTCCCTCAATCCTATAGTCAACCTGAAGAGTGCATTTGATATCTTGGGTTGTTGAATAGAGTTATAGGGAGTTTGGCCCATAGCGTCTCTGCGAAACACCACCAAGCACCTTACAGGTAAGGGTTTGGAGACCTCAGGTAAGACTGCTTGGTATACCTGACATTCGCCATGACAATTTTTTATTAATTAGGCATTTCCATAGAGCAATTAGCCAGGTGCCTATTTTGCTGCTCTGCCATTAGCTGGGTAGGATGTGATACAGGTTTGCCATTATAACGTACTGGGGCCCTCACCCAAGCTACTGGAAAAGAGTTTTTGCTATGGCTAATAGTAGGGTTTGGTCTAGTAGGATTTGGGGTAGGTCCAGACTTTACTAAGGATGTCCTTCTAATCTCTACCCTGGGCCTACCCAAACTAAATGTGGACCCAGCAGTCTGCATTTGGTTGGTATGTGGGGTAATAGCTGATGTAGCCCTAGACATTATGTGTGAATGTCCTGGGTGTTTGCTTTCCCTTGTACCCCCTGGTTGCAATCGGTCAGATGTAAGAGATTTTACAAACAATAATAGATCCTCGATCTGGCCTCTCATTAAACCCATTTCTTGCCTCAGCTAGGTGACTTGCTGAAGTAAGTCTTAATGTTTCTTAGATTAGTCTAGCCCCCTGTATACCCTGCTCAGGAATGGCCGGGGACATCTGGTTTGCCTGAGACCCACCTTCATCTCTTGTTTCGTTATTGGGGATATCAAGCAGTGGGAGGAATCTATTAGTGCACTGCACCATGGTGACAGTGTTATCTATGTTGGCTACGCCCTCTTTAGATATTTCTCCTTCATCGATGCTTTTAGTGACTTTTTTTGTACGTGTTTTATGAAACATTGCCGGGATGATGGTAGTGGGCATTTTATCTTCAAGGGACGGTGTTAGACCTGGCATCTTTGGCGTGGTTACCCCTGACTTTTTGCCTCTACCCCCAGTATATTTGATGCTATGCTGGATTTCGTTTTTGCTGGTTTAGATGCTTTGGGCACTTTGCCACTGTTGATCAGGGTCAAAGTGCAAGTGCTCCCAAGGTAAATTGTTATATTGATTGGGTATCCATGATTGGTATATTTGTTTCACCTGTTAGCCCCTAGTAAAGTGCACTGAGTGTGCCAGGGCTGGTGATTGAAATGCTACTAGTGGGCTGCAGCACTGATTGTGCCACCCACAGAAGTAGCCCTAAAATGATATCTTAGGCCTGCTTGCAGTGCCTATGTGCAGTCCAGGACTGCCATGTCGACCTGGCCAGTGCAACCACTGACCAGGCCTTATCCTTCCCTTTCTGTACATGTCAGGCATCCCTATGGTGGCCCTAGGTACCCCCCTGGGCTGGGTGCAGTGTATCTATCAATCAATCAATCAATCAAGCTATTTATAAAGCGCACTACTCACCCGGAGGGTCTCAAGGCGCTAGGGGGGGGGGGGGGGGGGTGCCGCTACTGCTCGAACAGCCAGGTCTTGAGCTTCTTCCTGAAGGAGAGGTGGTCTTGGGTCAGGCGCAGGTCGGGAGGGAGGGAGTTCCAGGACTTGGCGGCCAGGTAGGAGAAGGACCTTCCTCCTGTTGTCGCTCTTCGGATGCGGGGGACGGCGGCGAGGGCGTGGCTGGCTGATCGGAGATGGCGTTTGGGAGCGTAGAAGTTGAGGCGGTTGTTGAGGTAGCTCGGGCCTTGGTCGTGTAGGGCTTTGTGTGCGTGGGTGAGGAGACGGAAGGTGGTTCTCTTGTTGACGGGGAGCCAGTGCAGGTCTCTCAGATGTCCGGAGATGTGGCTGCTTCGGGGGATGTCGAGTATGAGTCTGGCTGAGGCGTTCTGTATCCGCTGGAGTCTCTTCTGGAGCTTGGCGGTGGTTCCGGCGTAGAGGGCGTTGCCGTAGTCCAGTCGGCTGGTGACAAGGGCCTGGGTGACCATCTTCCTGGTCTCGGTGGGGATCCACCGGAAGATCTTCCGTAGCATGCGCAGGATGTTGAAACAGGACGAGGAGACGGCGTTGACTTGTCTGGTCATGGAGAGGGAGGAGTCCAGGATGAAGCCCAGGTTTCGTGCGTGGTCTGTCGGTTTGGGTGCGGTGCCCAGGGCGGGGGGCCACCAGGAGTCGTCCCAGGCGGAGGGCGAGGAGCCCAGGATGAGGACTTCCGTCTTGTCTGAGTTCAGTTTCAGGCGGCTGGTCATCATCCACTCGGCTACGTCTTTCATCCCTTCGTGGAGGTTGGCTCTGGCGGCGGCGGGGTCGTTGGTCAGGGAGAGGATCAGCTGGGTGTCGTCGGCGTAGGAGATGATGTTGAGGTTGTGTTGGCGTGCGATGGCCGCAAGGGGGCTCATGTAGACGTTGAAGAGGGTGGGGCTGAGTGAGGATCCTTGGGGGACGCCGCAGATGACTTTGGTGGCCTCTGACTTGTACGGTGGTAGGCGGACTCTCTGTGTCCTTCCGTCGAGGAAGGAGATGATCCATTCCAGTGCCTTCTCCTGGATTCCGACGTTGCTGAGGCGCTGCACTAGGGTGCGGTGGCAGACAGTGTCGAATGCCGCGGAGAGGTCTAGGAGGATGAGGGCCGCTGTTTCTCCGTTGTCCAGCAGGGCTCGGATGTCATCGGTGGCAGCGATGAGGGCGGTCTCGGTGCTGTGGTTGGCTCGGAAGCCAGACTGTGAAGGGTCGAGGGATCCATTTGTCTCGAGGAAGGCGGCCAGCTGCTTGTTGACGGTCTTCTCGATGACTTTGGCTGGAAACGGGAGGAGCGAGATGGGGCGGTAATTCTTGAGTTCGGTGGGGTCCGCTGTTGGTTTCTTTAGTAGAGCGCTGAGTTCGGTGTGCTTCCAGCTCTCAGGGAAGGTGGCGGTGTCGAAGGAGGTGTTGATGATGTCTCGCAGGTGGGGTGCGATGACAGAGTCGGCCTTGTTGAATACGTGGTGAGGGCAGGGGTCGGTCGGAGATCCGGAGTGGATAGAGTTCATCGTGTGGATGGTGTCTTCTGTGTTGATCGGGGTCCAGGCGCTGAGGGTGGTGGTGGGGGGCGTTGGTGCGGTCGTGGGGGGCGTTGTTTGTGGGATGAAGCTGTTGTGTATGTCAGCGATCTTGTTGTGGAAGTAGGAGGCGAGGGAGTTGCAGAGGTCTTGCGATGGGGTGATGTCGTTTCCGGCGTTGGGGTTGGAGAGCTCTTTCACGATGTTGAAGAGTTCCTTGCAGTTGTGTGCGTTGTTGTCCAGCCGGTCCTTGAATGCAGTTTTCTTGGTGGCGTGGATAAGTTGATGGTGCTTCCGGGTGGCGAGCTTGAGGGTGGTCATGTTGTCCGGTGTTGGCTCCTTTCTCCAGGCTTTCTCGAGGGCTCGGCAGTTCTTCTTGGAGCTCTTGAGTTCGTCGGTGAACCATGGGGCCTTCTTGCTGCCGGGTCTGTTGGGCGGGGTCCACAGTGGGGCGAGTTCATCCGCGCAGGTGCTGACGCCACTTCGTGAGGTTGTCGGCGGCCTGGCTGGGGTTCGCTGAGCTGGCTGGGGGGTGCTGTCTCAGGGAAGCGGCGAGCTGGTCGGCTGTGATCTTGTTCCAGCTTCTTCGAGCCTCCTGTTGCTGGTGGTGGTGGGTTGTGGTTCTTCTGAAGGTGAAGTGGACGCAGCTGTGGTCCATCCAGTGGAGTCCAGTGGCGTGGCTGAAGGCGATGTCTTTGCTGGATGAGAAGACGGCGTCGAGTGTGTGTCTGGCGAGGTGGGTGGGGGTGGACACCAGCTGCTTGAGTCCGAGGTTGGCGAGGTTATCGAGCAGGGTGGTGGTGTTGCGGTCGTTGTTGTTCTCCAGGTGGAAGTTGATGTCCCCCAGGAGGATGTAGTCAGCGGAGGGGAGGGCGTGCGGGCTGATGAAGTCGGCGATGTCTTCGCTGAATGTTGTGCGTGGTCCCGGGGGTCGGTAGATCAGGGTGCCTCTGAGGGTGGTCTTGGGGTCGGTGTGGATCTGGAAGTGTAGGTGTTCGGCGGTAGTCAGGGTGTCGTCGGTGTTGGTCGTGATGCGGATGGTGTTCTTGTGGACGATGGCGATGCCTCCTCCAGTCTGGTTGTCGCGGTCTCTCCGGGTGATCTTGTCTCCCTCTGGGATGGCGATGGCGATGTCGGGCGCTGAGGAGTCGTTCATCCAGGTTTACGTGAGGAAGGCAACGTCTGGGGATGTGGTGTCGAGGAGGTTCCAGAGTTCGATGGCGTGTCTGTGGACAGAGCGGGTGTTGAGCAGGATGCACTTCAGGTGGTTGCTGCTGGTGTTCGGCTTGGCGGGTGCTGGTGTGGGGCAGGTCCAGATGCAGGTGAACTTGCAGGCGAGGCAGCTGAAGGGTCCGTGGGTGCGTCTCGGGGTGGCTTGGTGGCATCCCTGGGTTCGGCCGGTGTCGAGTGCGTTGAGGGTGGCGGCGTTGTACGTCTGGCGGGTGGGCTGGGGTCCTCGGGGGCCAGGGGTTCGGGCGCTGGGCGCGGGCCAGGCACCTTTGGCGCACAATCGGCGCGCCCGCTGCGCGTCAACGCTGCGCGTGCGCACAGTCGCCATTTTATGGCCAAGTGCAGGGAGGGAGGAGCAGCTGGGAGGCGGGAGCGGGGAGGAGGGGGCGTGTCCACACTCCCGGCGGCGGGAAGCGGGAAGCGGGGATCGGGGCGGGTGGGCGCAGGGGACAACAGTACAGGGGGGGGCAACAATCCTAGCAAGGAGAGCAAGTAACTAACAAAATACAGTACAAATCAGGCGAAGCGACAGAATGGCAGGGAAGTGGGAAACAACGAGCGGCGGCGGGGGGGCGTGGCCCGAAGGCGGGAGGCTCAGGAAGGCAGAGAGCAGCGGCAGGCAGGCGGAGGGCACACGCGACAGCTGGTGGCCGTGCGGCGCGGGGTGTCCTATGAATAGGTCACACTCACCTGCGCTGCATGGTCGCCATTTATGGCCAAGTGCAGGGAGGGAGGAGCAGCTGGGAGGCGGGAGCGGGGAGGAGGGGGGCGTGTCCACACTCCCGGCGGCGGGAAGCAGGAAGCGGGGATCGGGGCGGGTGGGCGCAGGGGACAACAGTACAGGGGGGCCAACAATCCTAGCAAGGAGAGCAAGTAACTAACAAAATACAGTACAAATCAGGCGAAGCGACAGAATGGCAGGGAAGCGGGAAACAACGAGCAGCGGCGGGGTGCGTGGCCCGAAGGCGGGAGGCTCAGGAAGGCAGAGAGCAGCGGCAGGCAGGCGGAGGGCACACGCGACAGCTGGTGGCCGTGCGGCGCGGGGGTGTCCTATGAATAGGTCACACTCACCTGCGCTGCACGGTCGCCATTTATGGCCAAGTGCAGGGAGGGAGGAGCAGCTGGGAGGCGGGAGCGGGGAGGAGGGAGGCGTGTCCACACTCCCGGCGGCGGGAAGCGGGGATCGGGGCGGGTGGGCACAGGGGACAACAGTACAGGGGTGGGCAACAATCCTAGCAAGGAGAGCAAGTAACTAACAAAATACAGTACCTGAAAGGTAGGGCATGTACTGAGGTGTGTAACATGCCCTGGTAGTGAATTACAGCCATTTTCGTTTTTCACTGCTGAGAGGCTATCTTGCCCATAGGACAGAATGGGGGAGGCTGTTTACATGCCTATCTTCCCATAAGGGCAAGATAGAAAATCCAAGTTTGCTATCTTTGTGTTCAGAATTTAATGATACATCTTTTTAGCAAGATGGTTTTTAAATTCACTGTGTGAGAATAGCACTTTTTAGAAAGTAGCTTTTCTCCTGTTTAACCTTCCTGTGTGCCTGTGTGCAGATTGGCTGACTGGTGTCATGTGATAGGCTAGGTGGCTCCAGGAGTCTGGATGAGTCAGCAGCAGGGTGAATAGGGAGATCTGCTTTAGATGGGTGGGAGGAGTGGCCCCTGGGTTTGAGTAGGGCTGCCTCTGCCAGCACAATGCTGGCTCCACCCCCTGCTGGCCAGGCTGAGGACTCTTCCTCTGCCAGCACAAAGAAGGCTCCACCTCCTGCTGAGCGTCTAATGACCCTGCCCCTCACTCTGAAAGGAACCAGGTGCTCCAGAGCAGAGCACACCCAGGAACCGGTTTGAGCAGGGGAATCCCCCCACTGAAACGAAGAGAGACAAAGACTTGGAGGGGTAAGAAGAGGACCCCAGACACCTAAACTTTAGATCACTTTGGAACTAAGGAGAAACCTCGGCCAAGGAGAAAGCTGAAAAGAACTGAAGAGGAGAAGACTGCCTGCTTGCTGTTTTGCTTTGCTGCCAAGGAGAGGGGAAGGACTTTGCTGTGTCCCCTTCTTTTGATTCTGATCTCCAAGGGCCTGAGAAGAGCTGGCTCCCTGTTAAGAAGTCCCAGGAACAAAAGGACTTCACCACCAGCTCCCCTGGAACTCTGCTGAAGGAGTTCTGACCCACCTTGGAGTGCTTGCCTAGTCTTGGGGCCTCAGGAGGTCGTTTTGCTGTGTTTGGGAGCTGGGAAGCAGAAGCGTGAAAAAGAGTAACTGGTACCCAACGCATCATCCGATTACGAGTCGCAAGAACGAGAGTGCGAGGAGAATTTCATCGCGGCGTCATTGCAGCACCCAGAGTCCCCGCATCGCCGAGTGCGTCGAGCATCGTCCCGGTGCGAGAAGATTCCTGACGCTGCGAGGGTCGTCGCAGAACCAGTTTGCGGGCCGCACCACTGCCGGTGCGTGAAAGTATCCAGTCGCTGCGTGTGTTGACGCAGAGTCCCGTCCCGTGACGCATCGAGGGTTGCGGCGCCAGAAGTCAACGCTGCACCGTGCACCGCGATGCATCGAGGGTTGCAGCACCAAAAGTCAGCGCTGCGCCGCGCATCACGCCGCATCGAAGATCGTCGCATCGTAACAGGGCGTGAAGCTTCCCCCTAAGAAACCTACGCAACGAAAGCCAAAGTCATCGCATCCTCCCCCTACAGATCGGAGCCGGCGCATCCACCTCTGCTGCGTGAAGCAGGGCTGCTGCAAAGCCTCCCCAAGATCTCAGGAGTATCGCATCGCCTTTGCCATCTTCCTTGTTATAGCTTTTGGGAACCTTAACGCAACTACAGGTACTGTTGGGCATGAGAGTGTCGCATTTTGTGCATTGAGAGTCGCATTGTGCAGGACACTGACTTTTACATCCGGGAGTACTTTCTGCAAACTCTTGAACTATCTTTAAAGTAACTTTTTAATTGTATGTTGGTTTTTCTGTAGTATTTGGTCTTGTGAAGTTTTTAGTAAAGATACCTTATTTTTCTAAAACTGGTGTGGAGTAAATCTGTGGTGTTTTCACTGTCTTACTGTGAGTGTTGGTACAAATACTTTACACATTGCCTTCGATAGCCTAGACTGCTCAGGCCAAGCTACCTAGAGGGTGAGCAGGGGTTATCTTAACAGTGTATCCCCCTTTCCCTGACTAGAAGCAAGGGTCCCTACTTGGACAGTGGTACCTACCCTGCCAACTAGAGACCCCCAGATCTAACAGACGGCCTAATTGGTGGTGGGACAGTAGTAACTTGTGTCATAGGCTCTAGCTCTAGGATACCCTCACACTCCTCTATCAGGGTGTCTATTCGATCTAGGACACAATTACTACTTGCGTGTAGATGGAGCTTCCTTGCCCTTTTGCCCCTTCTGCTCTGATTTGAGCTAATACCTCCAGCCTCCCCACCATCCTCGCCCCCACCCAACAACTTCCTTTTGCCCATTGATGGTAATAGGGGGCTTACAATATGGCTTGTTCAATCAAACTGGGCCCAATATCTGTTTACTGTCCACAATGTACTACAATATGCTACTATCATGCAAGGTTGATCTCCTTATAACATCGCTAGAGAAGGTGTCTTTTGCGATGAAGATAGTCCAGCTCTTACAGACAGACAGAAAAAAAAAAAAAACATCAGCGTCTTTTGCAAACAGTCACATCCGGGATAGCAAAAACAGTACCTTTAGGGGTTATCAGTCACAACAAGATCCCCAACGCCGCATTCCAGCCTGTGCAGCAGACGTTAGGGGGTAGCCCAGCCCTGCCTCCTCCTGGCACTGATGGGCACAGACAGGCCCGCCCTTGTCCCAGGCTTTGCATGGGCACCGCCCGCGTGCGTCCCACGCTATGGAAGTCCGGCGCAGCTTTTGAAGCTCCGCCTGTCGCAGAGGCAGTGTCACCCAGCACCCAATGGACAGGGGCCGCTGGGAGTTGTAGTTTGCGCGTTGGCCGTTCCCCTCACGGCTTAGTTGGAAAATGCTGAGTGTCAGCTGTTCCCCTCACGGCTCAATGACAGAGTGCTGGGTATCGGCCGTTCCCCTCACGGCACCGGAAAACAAAGGTTAGCGCGTCATATTCAGTCTTGAGATATGTGAAGGTAACCAGCTCTTTACGGTATAGAATGTCTTTAAGTTGTGAAATGCCCAACAAGTCCAACTTCCTAAAACCTTGTAGTTTCATAATTTCCTGTAGTCGATTCCCTACTCACAGCGGGATTTCCCTGGTGACCCGACTGCCCCATTTCATCTGTCTTTCGGCCTGTTTCCATGCTGCCAGAACGATCTGTGTTGCTGTGAGGAGCCGTGCAGCACCTCTCCCCCATATATATAGTGTGTGTACGGGCGCTTGGTGAACTGTGTGCATTCTAGTGCATGTGTCGGGTGATCTCTCTCTACGTGTTCCCATTCGTTCACAACTATTAGATGGGCTGCCCAGTAATATGCCCGAAGGTCCGGCAAGGAGATACCGCCATTATATTGATTGCGTTGCAATGTCGCCAGTGCTATCCTCGGCGGCCTTCCGTCCCAAAGAAATGTCCTTAGTGAGTCATCGATTTTATTGAGCACCTCAACTGGTATTAACTGATAGGTATTTTGCAACACATAAAGGAATTTAGGGAGCACTAGCATTTTGTATAGGGCTGCCCTTCCCAGTAGGGTCTGTGGCAGGGTCCTCAATCTCTCCATGTCCGCGTGAAATTCCATGAGCACCCTATAGAGATTGTGATCCAGCGCTACTTTCGCATTTATTGTGACATAGATCCTTAGGTATTTTATGCCCTCTCGAGCCAACTGAAGTTGGCTTGGGCCTATAGTATAGCCACTGCTCTTATCTACTGGATATAAATATGTTTTCCCCCAATTGATCTTATATTCCGCATGTGCACCGTATGTTTTACAACTTTCCATGATACTAGGGAGTGTTATGTTCGGGTTTGTTACCTACATTAATATGTCGTCAGCGTATAAAGATATGTGTTCGTCAGTCTCTGCTATTTCTCCTGTCCAGAATCCTGTTATGTCCGGGTGCATTCGGATCACACAAACGAGTGGTTTCAGCACCAAAGCAAAGATCAGAGGGGATAGTGGACATCCCTGGCGCGCGCCCCTGCCTATGGGGAATTCCCGTGATAACACCCCGTTGACTCTAACCCTTGCCATGGGTCTGTCATAAAGTACGGCGATCCATTTTCAGAACACCGGTCCAAAGCCGGATTCCTCCAAAGCAGACGTGAGAAAGGGCCAATGAACAGTGTGAAATGCCTTTTCGGCATCAAGCGACAGGACGAGGTGTGGATAATCTCTTTTGTTCACCACCTCCAACCAATTGTGCGATCGGAGATATGATGATACGAGCTACACCACAATCATGGCAGTCCGCAAGTCTCTGGGGAGACTCCCTATTCTTGTGAGCCTCCAGGTATAGTTGGAGGAGGTGCGGGCTAAAGATCGTCACATGTTGCTTAAAGAATTCCGAGAAGAGCCCGTTAGGCCCTGGGGTCTTCCCAGTTTTCAACTGTCCAATGGCTGTCATGATTTCTTCTTTTGTAATCTTACTGTCCAATGACTTTGACTCACTGTCTGCTAATTTAGGGAGCTGTATTGCCCGTAGATACTCTTGGACTTCTGATACCTCGGCCAAGTCTCATGGTGTATAAAAGGCCTCATAATAGTCCGCAAAGGCATTGGCTATTGTGACTGGGGTCACATGAATCCATCCGTCTGCCTCCCGTATCTGGGATACCCATATACTGTCAAGATCTTTTTTGCTAAGCCATGCAAGCAATCTGCCTGTCTTGTCGCCTGTGTCGTACAGTCGTGGGTGCATGGCTTGTATCGCGTGTTGTGCATCTTTTATAGCCAATGTGAAATATTCCTGTCTAAGAAGTTGTAAACTGCGTAGCAGCGAGGGATCATTACCCATACTTGCCCATGTTTCGAGTTGCATTAATCGGGATTCAATCCCGGTGATCTCTTCTTCCTCTTTCTGTTTTTTATGAGCTATAATGTTTTGCTCCCAATCCCGTATTACGGGTTTGTATGCCTCCCATAGTGTAATGGCCGAGTCTAACGACCCCACATTTTCGTTAAAATAAAGCTCTGTATCTGTCCTGAGTTCCTTTGCGACCTGAAAGTCCTTTAATTCCCAAGTGTTAAGTTTCCATTCTCTGTTCTGCCAGTGCGTACGGGTGCCTACTGTGAGCCACAAGGGCGAGTGATCCGAGAGGCCTCTTGCCAAAAAATCTGCCTCATGTACCTCCCCTAGGTCACCCACCGGGGCGAATATGTGATCTATTCTTGGAAAGGCTTTGTGGGCCCCTGAGTAAAAGGAATAGGCTCTGGTCTGGGAATGCTGCCTGCGCCATATGTCTGTAAGTGTTAATGTGTCTGCGAACCGTTTAAGTGGTGTCTCTTTGGGCTCTCTTGTCGTGACAGTCGTACGGTCAACTGTGGGGTCCATTACATCATTGAAGTCACCCCCGATAATGTGTGTGTCAGAACTCGCCTCTAGCAGAATTGCTGCGAGCTTATCCAGTGTTTGCCGTTGGAGCCTAGTTGGTGCGTATACACTAATAAAGGAGACGTTTTGCCCGTTCCACACTCCTTTAAACGCTACACATGTACCATTGGGATCTGCCCAAGTGCGTTCTAGTCTGAAGGGTGGGCTTTTCCTGATTAATATTGCTGCACCCCTTGCCCCGGTGGAAAATCCAGCATGGGCCAATGTTTTATATGCATCTCAGCCTGGAAAACCACATTGGGTGCCTTTTAAGTGAGTCTCCTGTAGGCGAATGACATCAGGTTTCAATCTTTTAAAATACGCGGTCACTATTCCTCTCTTAATCTTATTCCCCATCCCGTTCACATTCCATGAAAGGATCGAGTACATTCCTTGATCAGGTGTTGCTATCCCGGTGATGCGTAATGTCCAAATAGCGGCAGGTCCACCTCCCCCTCCCCACTGCTGTAGTCTCTGCAATCTGATAATGTCTGTTGTCTTACTGTTTTTCCAAATTACTGTAAAGAAACCCCAACCCCCAATCCCCCAGCCACCCTCCCACATCCCCCTAGTATCCAACCGACTATCCCTAGAGTCAACAGGACCAACTGTGTCGTGATCAGATTGGCGAGGTCTCTCTGTCCCTCCAGTCCCCCCCTCTTGAATTCACAAGCCCCAACTAAGCTTTCTGGGGGTTAGGATCTCAGATTGGTAAACTCAAAGCCTAGCTAGTAGGTCGGAAGTGTTCACCGAGAACCCCGATAGTTCAAATAGTCTGGACCTGAGAGAAGAAGGAGAAAAGAACGAAAATAACAAAATAGGGAAGAAAGGAAGAAAAAAAAGGGGGATAAAGGGGGGAGGGAAGGGAAAGGAGGGCAGGGGGGAGGGAGGGGAATGCCGAGAGGGAGAGGGAGGAGAGAAACAAGCACAAAAAAAGGACAGGACACGCTGGGTGGCATGTGGTGTCTTTCTCTAGTCCGCTATTCCTGCTGCTCTCCAGGCCATCTACTACTCGTCAGCTTCGTCATCCACGGGTTGTGTCAGAGTGTCTCTTTCAGTTTCTATGCCATTCTCGCCTGTGCATTTCAGGAGATTAATATTTTGCAACAAAGGGTGATCTTCTTCTGAGTCCGTAGTAATATCCTGGTCGGTGCAGTCCGCCGAGTGGCGCTGGCAAGTTCCTTTGACTTCTCTAGCCCTCTGGAGCTGGCCAGGCAGGGGATGCCTTCCGAATCCGATGCTCCTGTTGCGGTCCCTGTCACTCTCTTGTTCCGGTAGGGGGTCGGTCTGAGTGCCGTATTCGGGGCAGTCTCTTTATTCCTCCTTGTATGATGTTGCGATCTAAATTTACTGCTGCGCAGTGAGGGGGCTTTCCCATAGCGCAGTGGTATGTCTATGGATGCTCTCAGTAGGGGGCGCTCCTCCAGCCAGTGCCATGCCTCCTCTGGAGTGTTAAAAAATAAAGTCTTATCTTGATAAATCCCCTTAAGTTTAGCAGGAAAGAGGAGCATGCACGTAATTTACAGCTGCAGCAGTTTGTCTTTCACAAAACAAAACGTTTTGCGTTGCTTCTGAACCTCTCAGGAGTAGTCTGGGAATACCATGATTCTCGCGTTGTCTATTTGGATTTCCCCCTTTTGTCGGAATACCCTAAGGATGACGTCCCTGTCTTGGTAATTAATGAACCTTGCGATCAGCGGCCGTTGGGGTGCTCCCGTCGGTGGTCTGGCCCCTCCTATTCTGTGACCTCTCTCCATGATGAAGCATAGTGAAAAGTGAGCATCAGGGAATGTATCCAAGAGCCACTTATGCAGGCACGCACCAGCATCTGCCCCTTCAATGACCTCCGTAAAGCCTAGAAAGCCAAGATTGTTTCATCAAGCTCGATTTTCCGCATCACTGACTCTCCAAAGGACCTCTTTTATGGTCGTCGTCAGGGCCGTGACCTCGCCCGCAGCGTGTGAGTGACGTCCTCAACTTCCGAGATACAGTGCTCCGCTTGTGTGACTTTTTCAGAAACATTTCGCAGGTCTTGGCGGAGCAGTTTTACATCTATTTTAATCTCATCGATTTTGCCTTCGAGCACCTCTTTGGAGGACTGAATGGCTTGAAGGATGACATTGTTATCGGGGGGATCTGCCAGGCCTACTGTGGAGGGGTCGGGCGCCTGTAACGGTTTGGCAAATTTGTCCATTTTCCCCTGTTTTTGTGGTTTGGGGTCACTGTCTCGCGCCATCTACAGCTGGCACTCGAGGGGGCAGCTGAAAGCAACCACAGAAGGATCCCAAGGGCACCCGTCGTTACAGTCTGCCCGCTTCTCACACCAGTTGGGCGCCAACCCAAGTTACATCACAAGTCCCTTTAATATACTAAATGGTGGGGAGAGTTGCACTCCAGCCGTTGCGTGACTCCCACTTTACCGTAGCCTCCACCTTGAACAATGTCAGCCCCTTGCAACAATGGTCTGTACTCGGGTTGTGACTTTATGACCAACTATGGGAGTGTAGACAGCACTTTCTCTGCCCCGCTGGGCACCGCTCACTTTCACCAGGCATCGCGCCTTCCGATCTCACCAGTGTGTCACTCACCGCACCGGAGCCTCAGTGGTCTGCCTCTGACGTGATCCCTCCGTGCTCCTTTGTCCAGTGTGAGCCCCTCACGTACTGCCGTGCACCACACCTGGCACGTTCATTAGCGTGCGCACAGTCTGTGTGTGCTCTGATCAAATCTGAGACTGCACCCTTTTCGCTTCTCCAGGTGTCGCATTGCAGTCCCCGAGGGTGCTCCGCCCGAGCGTCTCGGTGTGTCAGTCAGCTCAACAGGGGGCCTCCTGGTGTTCCTGTGTCACCCCTTGCACTGCTACAGAAGGTGGTAGAGTACCTGTGTGTCACCCACCAGGTCTCAAGGCCCTCTCTCCATCACATTAGGCGTCGCGTCTGGGGCCTAGATGGCGCCTTGCCCATGGGTCCCAGGGTGCTTTTCCCTGTGTCAGGCGGTGTCAGGCCTCACTCATTGTGCGATCTCACTGCCGTGTCCCGCTCCTGTAGGACACCCCAGAGGGCCCTCACTCTGCACCCAGAACATCCCCGAATGTCCACGGGGTTCTGCCCTCTCGACCGTCGGGTGCGTAATCCAGTGGCCCGGCAGGGAGCAAGCGGGGGGCACCGCCATTCAAGCGCCAACCCAGCCCGCTACGGAACTCTCAATAGGGCGCCCCCTTAACTCACGCTGCAGCAGCCTACCGTTTCTTCTGTCTGTAGTGTTCCAGGCGATCGCCGGCTGCGTGATCGAGGTGTGTAGCGACTCCACCCGGATCCTAGGCCTCATCTCATCTGCGCTTAAGCCCGAGCTGCCCCGTCTAACAATGCACAGCGTGGTACAACCTGCTCAGGAGCTGCAAGCAGTGCAGGAGCTTTGTGTCTGCTCCAGATCTTCACTTTCAGTCCCCTCAAGGGGGCCAGACGGTATCCAGTCAGGGCTTCTTCGGCACCGCAGCTGGCCCTCCAGGCAGCCGGGGATATTCCGTCGGCAGCGTCAGCAGTCTCGCGATTGGGCACTCCAGCTGCCAAGGGTGCTTCCTTCTCGCCGTCTGCACACTATGGTTCCGATTGATGCGTGGGCAGTCCGCCACCGCTCCGTGAGTTCTGCTGGGATGCGTTCTTTGCCACCCGGGGCTCAGTCCACCGCCATTTTGTCCGTGGCCAGGTCTTCACTTCCCACGCCATTTTTAGGCTATTATGGACCAATATTCTTTCGGATTGCTCGATCAGGGCATGTATACTGGCTTCTTGCACTCGTTCCGTGGTCTTGGGGTGCAGGATCAGCTCTCGGCTGTCGGAGCTCCATTGGAAAGCGTCTAGTCCGCCATGCTGTTGGCCACGCCCCCATAGAATGTATTTTTTAATATAGGGTTATGACTTTTGCATTTAAGAAAACTCAAGCCACTTTGGTGAATCTGGTCTGGTGGATGTATAAACAACATAGCTGCAATTAAAGATTTAAAGATACCTCAGCAGATAGCCTGAATCACCTTGAAAAAGTGTTGCCCTGAAAAGATCAAAGCTCTCTCTGAAGGCACAATAGTGCCAAACTGACAGAGATTGGTGGTCTTCCTTAGTCACCAAGTCATTGGAGGAAAAGTAGAACCTCTCAAGGCTAGATCCAAACCATTGTTGCTTGGGAGATCCCGTCCAATGAAACTTATGAGCAGGAATTCTTGGGCATCAGAAGCTACTTTACTAATTGTTGGAGAACTAATGATCGATGTTGCTCTAGTCATTATGAAGTTATCCAAGAAAAAGGCCAAAAGGCAACACTGTACTATGGACTGTCAGCAGGCCTTTGATAAGTTGAAAAAAATTTCATGTGAGCTATCAGTTTTGATGGCGCCAGACATCTGTCAACCCCTCATTGTTTAGACTGATAATCCAAATCATGGAAGTTGTGCAATTCTGACCTATCATAATGAGATGAGCTTTTTATAGCTGGCATCACGCTGAACTGGGCTGTAATTTAAAAAGGAATGGTTTGCCATTGAGTGGGCACTGAAATGGTGGGTATTGTCATACTTATTTGGAATGCCCTTATCATCCATACCAATCAAAACCAACTCCAATGGCTAATACACATAAAATAAGTTACTCCCAAGTTACTCTGGTGTGGTATTTCTCTACAGTTATTCGACTTTAATGTCAGTCACGAGGTAGGAATTTCCCATGTGAATGCAGCCAGACCTTCAAGGAATATAAACCGTTTGAACTAGCCAAATGCTTCCAGTGGGGAGTATATTCCCAGCTTGGTTGAATCTGGAGAAGAATTCCTTGAGAGCAGAGAGCAGAGGTCCCTGACACACTGTACCCCATTGGCATCACTGACACGTTGCTTTTGTCCCTGAAGTTACCACATTATTTTTCCAAGTACTTGAGTGGGTAAAACACCTTGAGATCCCCGCAAACTGTAGGTTGGTTCTCCTAAAAATAAGCCATGGCCCAAAGGGTTATCCCACATTTCCCGCCTCTGCAAACATCAGCTAGCTTCTGCTTAATGTAGTGTTTGGGTACCTTTGGCACAAGGGGAGTTGCATACTGGCCTCCCTCGTTAATTTTAAGTGCAGAGGCTTGGGGCTGATGGGGGCTCATTTGTGTTTATTTGTTCAAGGAATGAAAGGTTTGAAAACATTATCTACACTCACCACTTTCATAATCCGTTATGAATATCAGAATTACTGACCTACAGTAAAAGGATTTGACATTATTACTGGTGTGCCTGTGTTAAAAAGTATCCTTAACTGTTCATCAACATCTATCTTTGTGCGATAGTGGTGTTTTGCAAGATGAAGGAAAATGATGCTGTGAGAAAGTGCCCTCTTTCTGCATGGTTGCCCCCACTTTTGGCTGAATTGCTGATGTGCTTTGACTGAGTGTGCCTGGGCTCCTGCTAATCAGGTACCCAGGGCATGTGTTCTTTCCCCTAAAACTGCATTGAAGCCTAAACCCAATTGACATCTCTGGCCACAGGTCAGCCCCTGGTAAATGGTACCACAGGTACCCAGGGCACTGTGACCAGAGAAGGCCTCTAAGGGCTACAACCCTTATTGTGCATCCCTTAGAGGTCCTGTACCTTCACACTCACACACTTCCTTTGCAGGCTGTGTGTTTTGGTACACAACAAAGTGAAGAGTCGACATGGCACACATCCCTGTGTGCCCTGCCTACAACCCACTTCCCTTGCATAGGTCAATCACCCCTCTAGCTGGGTGCACTATACCAGTGGTGAGGGTACAGTTGCAGGAGCCCTGTTCCCCTACAATGTCTAAGTCCATTCTTAGACATTATAAGTGCAGTGCTGCCATTAAGTATATGGTGCTAGGAGTTTGTCATTATGAACTCCACAACACCATGATGGCTACACTGAAAACTGAGTAGTTTGGTATCAAACTTCTCAGCACATTAAACCCACACTGATGCCAGTGTGGCATTCTTAGAGATGCCCCCTGAAAACTAACCTAGCACTAGTGTCCAGGCTGAGTGGCTGCTTTCAGCTGCCACCACCAGACGTGTTTCTGGACCCCTAGGTCAAGAGCCTGCTGCTCTTGGGGGCTTGAAACATTAAACATCCTGGAACGAGGTGCCACGCCTCCTCCCCAAGCATGGGCAGGGTTCACAAAGGGGAAGCTTCAAAGGCTTGTCGCCTTTGTGAGCTTCCCCAGGCCACTTGCAACTGGTCCCCACTGGTTCTGACCCCCACTTTGGGTGGAAGAGCCGGCAGGAAAAACAAGTGAGGAAGAGAGGTGTTCCCACCTCTGCCAACTCCAGCCCTCAAGTGGGGGAGGCGAGGTGAAGCACAACTCTCTGTCCCCGCCATCGTGCAGATGGGGGGACTCAGCCAACCAGGGAAAGCTTATGCTCCCTCCCACTGGAGGGCGGCATAATAGGGAGTGTACCCACCCCAGGGAAGGGACCCATTGGTCCCAACCTTTTTACCTACCTGTAATGCCCCCAAATCTCGTTTTTAGGGGCAACCCTGAACCTTGCTTCCTCAGACAAGAACCAACTACAAGAAAAGAAGTTGTAGGACCAAACAGCCGTGCTGAAGCTGAAAAGAGGAAGAAACCCACTAACTTGGCCCTAGCCCTACCTGCCTGTCTCCACCTCGAACCTGCTCCTGCAAGATCCTGGTGTGTCCTGCAGCCAGCAACCTCAAAAACCCCAGAGGACCTGCCTGCCTTCAACCACAAAGACTGTGTCTCCTGTGAACACCAGATTTGTTTATCTACAACCTCTGGCTCCAGCCGGACCCTGCAAATCTTCACCACTCTGCACCTGCCGTCCACGGCCTGAGCTCGAGTGAGCAAACACCACGAGGAGGTCCCCCCGGTGATCCTAACCCGAGATCCGGTGACCCCTGACCTGCCTCAAGCCTCCAGCCGACGCCTGCAGCCTAAATACAGAAGGTCCCCCCAACTGCGACCAGGAGCTGGTAAGAAGATCCAACCCTAAAAGACACCCCTGCACCCGACACCCAATGGCCTTAGGTGGCCAAACCGACGGTGCCTAACCAACCCCCAACTTCCCAACTTACCTCTTGAGGTGGTGATCACACCCAGAAGACCTTCATCCCCGAGCATGCAGTGCCTTTGCAATTCGGAGGTTCCCCTTTACAAACAACAGGGCGCCCGACATCAAAACAGCACCCAGCACCTGGCCGCCCTAGTGCCGCTGAGGGTGCACCTTTGGTGCTACTTTGTTTCCCCATTTGCCCTGAGCTAAAGTCTAGGAGCTTTGCTCACACAACCAAGAGGCCTGCTCATCAGCAGCCACCAATCAGAGGCTCCCTTTCCCCCATTGGATAACATTAGACCTCAGCACTCCGCACCCAGCCAAACTGGTGCCACTGAGGGTGTAACAAGAGTGCATCCCTGACCCTGGGGGACCCCTGAGTCCACACCCAGAATCTGAACTCCCACTACCAAATACTTACCTTAAAACCGATAACACTATTTTTCCCCTTAGGATAACATTGATGTTTTTCTTGGAAAAGTTTCTAAGTGTGGAGTTTGAAAACCTAAAGAAATTCTTTAAAATTTTACTATTTAACAAAAACGATTTTACTTACCTGTTTACAGGAAATGTCCCAGAGTAGTAATCAGGTATACTACTCTGTGTAAGAAAAGTAATCTAAAAAGTAACTTACCTGGTATTTTACTGAAAAGCCCATTCAAGTCTATGTACTGCATTTACTAAGTATTGCATCTCTGCAACCATACTGTAAGTCAAAAGAAAGTGCATATGCAATTACAATTCAAACTGTTTACAAACTGCATAACTACTGTAAAGTATTTATTGCTTACCTGTGCCAGGCTTGCTTGGTTCTAGAAAATAAAATAAGTAAAAGAATATTTGTATACAAAAACAAATTGGTCTGAAGTTCAGTCTTTGAGTGTGTGAATTCATTTGCTGACTGTGTACAACAATTACTTGACACTGTCCTCTGATCTGCCTTACTGCTCGACCACACTACCACAAATAGAAAGTGAAGTGCTATATAGTATATACAAAGCCAGCTTCCTACAGATGCCCACAGACACGAACCCCATTGTTTCACTTCTTGTTAAACTGCAGCTGCTGTGTGAATGATTCTGGGAGGGCAGCTATCCCAGAGGCCTCTCCAAGGAAGAAAGCACGGCCTCAGCCTCTTTGGCTGACCCTCTGAAATAGCCAGATACACCTGATGCTGATTAACATGAGACATCTACCCAACTGCTCTGCTTCAAGGATATGCTGGATGTCATCTGCAGCTCACTAAGCATCATTTGGGTTTGGACCTTTGTGAGCCTTGCGGATGAGGCTGAATTCCAGCACCTGGGACAGCAGCCTTCCTACTCATTAGACAGAACCTGGAGGCCATTCTTAAGTTCTGCTGACCTTCCCTGATTCTGCCCCTTGCCCTCTTTGGAATCCTCCAGCCAGACCCAGGAGACTTGAGAGAATGAAGTGTGACTGAAAATCATCTCTGCTCCTCACCATGGCACCACAGGGGTGCGGCTAAAGGCTGATTTTGATGACTGAAGGTGGTTGTGGGTAACCTATTAGGATGGTAGATTGGTATGCGTACATTGGAACATTTGCAAATGTAATTCATTTGCAGACCTTGTGTTTCTAAAATTACTTACTTCATTGTGTTGTTTTCCCTGGTATAAGTCTTTTTGAACTTTGAAAACATGAGTGCTTCACAAACAATAGCACTTATTAAACATAAAATAGCAACAAACATTTTATGTAGTTATAAGTCTAGGTCCGGGGTTTCCTTACTATATAGTGTGAGTACCAGCTTCCTTAGCTGGTTACCAGTTCCTACATGAGATTTTCACTTTATCTGGAAGAATACTGGTTCTCTTGTCCAATCCTTGTGTTACATGTGTATATTTGGTGATTTCTATTTTGTAATGATCGTTTATGAATGAACTAATATTAAAGAGCCTCTCCATATTTGCATGAATTGAATTAAACTATATATGAACGAGAGGCACCTAAAGTTGGAATTGCTCATCTCAACCCTTAACCCCTTCAGTGCCCCGCCCTTTCCCCCTGCTGTGCCGGGCCTTTCATTAGCGGGCGGGGTCCATGACGAGATAGTCTCGTCATGGGCACAGCGCAACCGTGCTGCATGACGAGACTATCTCGTCATGGGCATAGAAGAGGCTAACCCAAACCCAGCAAGGAAACAATCTCTCAATGATTAGGGGATCATCCCTAAAATAGTTAGATCTGCCAAATTGTTTGATTTCAGGCTACATGGAAATCTAAGTCTCCAAGCCTTGCTAAAGCAGTACTATTCCACCTATAGAAAAATCAAGAAGGTCAGACACAGTGGGGCAGATTTACTAACCTTTCATGCAACTCAGTGCTGCAAGGTAACTTACTGCCTTGCATGAAAGGAAGAGAGCAGTGTCATATGTACAAAGATGTGGTGCAATTCTGCTCACAAACGTGGCACAACCTCGACGCAACAAGGTAGTAATCTGGTTAATTGTACCTGACCTGGTCTAGAATCCTAGGCTCTAGTCAATTCTCATCTCCATTTTGATTTCATAAGAGATGTCTTACTCCCTTAAGGGATTTCTTTTCAAGATAAAAAAGCAACCACCTAACTCCTGCTCATTCTAACTAAAATAGCTGGCCATTGATGCAGGCTGCTGCCTCATGACAGCATGTCTGTCCTCTAAAACCCTGACACTCAGCACTCCCAATGATAAGCTATCTGAAGGCTCTAGAAAGCACAGACGCAATTAGAAGCTGTCACTTCACAACACTTTCTTGAAGATAAGGGCCATGCTAGCCAGATCTTGCAGGCTTCCCATTTCAGTGTGTGAGCAGGTCCATTCCAATGTTTGCTTTACATTCTGATACCTCTTATCCAATTAACTGCGCCATAGTTTGAGGAATACTAGTGCCAGGATTCAACCAAAAACATGATTTTGATGAGAATCTCAAACACTGAATCTGGCAATCAGGTGGCTATTAATGCTTACAATTATTACGTTCTCCAGCATGCCTGTTTTTCTATTTTCTATTGACTTCCTAAGTCCTTTGATTTTCATTGATAAGACATTATTTGTTCCCCAAATTCCTTTGTTGCAGAACAGTAGCCGTGTTGAAGTTAGATTTTATGCCCCCAGGAATGTATCAGCTTCTGTAGCCCCGGCTCATGGGTCTCCCTCTCCATATCTCTCCACAAACGTCTCCATAGTCCTGTCCTTACATGTGTTTCATTAGTGATTATGAAGCTGAGTCACTATTCACTGTAGGCTGCAAGACCATTTTAGGTATTCCTCCTTTTTATTCTAATCCTACACCTTTCGATATATTTCTGTAGGGTGCAAGCTGTGCGATAAGTGGTGTCCATTTTGGGACACAGATGCTGGTTGCTGATTCTAGATTTCTAATCTTATACTGCCTTTCAATCTCCGTTTTGAGCCTAAATATTACATAATGGCAAAATTGGTGTCATAGGTTGTGGTTGCCAACTATGTTGTTATCTTTGTAGGGTAGGGCTAGTCAGTCATCAGGTGGGGAGTGTTTTTAATTGATGATGTTGAATGGCCATCCAGGGCCGAGAGATGGGTTTAGCCGTGTTGCCATTTTCTTGATAATTTCCACTCTGTTCTACAGAACTTTGTGAGGGGCTTTGCTTCTGTTGACTTTCCCTTTCCTATCGATGTCTATCACAGCATTCAAGGCGCCGTGGGGTGAGATCTTCCACCTCAGGATTAGCGAGTTCTCTCTTTTCTAGCCGTCTGGTTCATTACAGGGATACCCCACCTGATTTTCCCTTGTAGTTAAGCTCCTTATGTCCAAAATTTGGACCTTTGCCCCATCTATGGAACAATGTATTCAAATGTATGAAGTGTAACTTTAGTTTCAGTTACTTTGGTAGAAGAACTATTGACTTTCTTGTAAGAGCCCAGCTAATAATTGTCTTACTGGATACACATACCGCAGGCATTGTTGTCAGCTTGTTTCACTATTGCATCTCTCTACAGGACCCAGTGGATTCCTGGGGGGTCATAATATCCATGGTACCTAGGATCACGCCATACACATAATTTCACTAGTGTTCATTTAGTGGCCAATCCTAAAAGAGTCTCTGCCTTCCTTACAAGGACTGAGTAGAGGGTGAGGGATGGAAGTCATGCCTAGGTTATATAGAATCATGTCCCATAGTTCTGGCCCTGCTCTTCCTTCTAAGCTCTACCACACTGGAGTGTTGCCCTTCAGTCCAGATGTATCTTGGGAACGCCCAGGGAGACTCTGTGATTGGTCAGTTACTTTGCAGCATGACACAGTGTGAGCAGAGCACCATCTTAGAAGACGGTTTCGTTTTGCGAACAGAAGCTCCCGTCTAGGAACTGGGAGCTACATCATTAGTAAGCCACATATTACCTATTCTTTTAGCATTGCTTACTTCCTCATCAGTCTTCACCATTGACTGGTTGTGCACATTTTATTTTTGCTAATTAGTGATAGTAGCATTCACCCTGTGGAATATATACATTTACATCCAAGGAACCCTCTTGATGTATAGGAACAGAAACAGGCTTGCTTTCAGGCATCACTTCAAAGAGAGTTTAGGCCAGCTCTAAGGAGCACATCATTCCAATTATAATGAGGGGCTTGACAACCCGTATTGATTGACCGAGGATGCGTGCAACGCATTGATCTTTCACTTATGAATAAAGAGGAAACAAGTGGTCGCCCCCTGATGACATGAAGCATTCTCCTTGCTGCAGTGATTTATGTTAGAGGTCAGGGGGTTGCACAAACTTGACAGATTCGGAATGCGCGTTTAACCCTGCATAATGAGCGCTCTGAACCCTGCAGGAAGCTGGCTCAGCTGAGACGTGCGAGGTTATTTCATGACAGTTGTACATCAGTATTTTAAACTGATTAGAGCGCCTCGGTGCCACGCAGTGTCCCTCTGGGGGCTGTGGAAAGTCTGTCACTGTGTGTGACAAACTAAAGAGCAGAAGCATACATTTAATTTCAAATGTGTTTTCCGTATTTACAATTCGCAAGCTTTACTCATACAGTGGTTCTGTACAATGGCCCTTTTCTCGTTTGGAAATCATATGCCAAAGCTCTATCGTGCCTCTATTAAGTATTATGATGCATTCAGTAAGCAGTGTTTTTGTTTTCATTGTATATTTGTCAATATGGTATGTATAGAGTAATGAAATTCATGTAATTTCCCTTTGTGTCATTACCCGAAATTCAGGGAAAATGATGTGAAGTTACAGAAAAGTATACTAACTATGAAATTGGAATTTTGGATGCAAGGACAGATTTTTCCACAAAAAAACAGCACTACATCACACATCAGGAGTGAACGCCAGGCGCCTATCTATCTATCTATCTATCTATCTATCTATCTATCTATCTATCTATCTATCTATCTATCTGTCTGTCTGTCTGTCTGTCTGTCTGTCTGTCTGTCTGTCTGTCTGTCCGTCCGTCCGTCCGTCCGTCCGTCCGTCCGTCCGTCCGTCCGTCCGTCCGTCCGTCCGTCCGTCCGTCTCTCTCTCTATCTATCTATCTATCTATCTATCTATCTATCTATCTATCTATCTATCTATCTATCTATCTATCTATCTATCTATCTATCTATCTATCTATCTATCTATCTATCTATCTATCTATCTATCTATCTATCTATCTATCTATCTATCTATCTATCTATCTATCTATCTATCTATCTATCTATCTATCTATCTATCTATCTATCTATCTATCTATCTATCTATCTATCTATCTATCCCGGGAGAGGCCGGGCTGGGCCAGGTCTTTTGGTTTTAGTAACGGACAGGGGAGTGCTTGGAACAAGATCTTTGCCAGGTTTACTACAACAAGATCTTTGCGATTCTTGGAGCAAGGAGGAAGGCAACACACAAAGGTAAGAGGATGGGAAAACAAAAAACACCCATGCCTACTGCTAAAGCTAGACCATTAACTTCATTAATTACTAACTTTCTAACAACAGCAATGGGGGCAAAAACAAGTGAGATAGAGTCGGTGGAGGAGAGATTGGGGGAAACACAAAGAGCCCTTCAAAATAGTAACTTGTCCGTGACTACCCACGAGCACGAAGACAACACGGAGGACATTGTTCCGGTTAGCTTGGGTGCAAGCAGAGACGAAGTCAGTTCTGTCATTATTCAGGAAGGGGGAATCATTGACACTTTTTTCCCTCCACCATGTAAAAAACCCAAGACCTGTGGAAAAAACAAAAAAGAGACATTACCTATGGCGACACGCAAGAAAACCACGCCCCCCCACAAAAGTTAGTCACAAAAGCCCTTGTACTGGCTGTTGCCACGGATACTATGAACACTGAGCCTCTGGGAGAGAGTGTACTAACTACACATCTAATACATTCAGTGGAAGCTATAATTAAGTCATTAATTGACCCTCTGGCAGTGGTTTTAAATAGTATTGATGTGTCTTTAAAAATATTAATAGGGTCCAGTTTTTCAAAGGCAACCTCTGCCCCAGGGGGTTTAACTAATACGACTAAACCCTCGCCAAATATAAACTTGGACACAAACCGGGCTTCCTCATCCTTTCTACCCCCCTTGATATCGATTCCTGTGGGTGGTGCCACCAATAATATTGAGATACCAATGCAACCCTCAAACCCACAGTTAATCCAATCAGATAAAGTACGCCCAGGTCCTTCCAAAGCCACTTCGGGAAATGGAGAGTCTAGTTGTAATGGTAGGAATATTGATTTATTTTCAGCTGATACAAGGAAAAGCCATTTGAGAACACTCCATTTACCTCCAGAAGCAACTCCCTATGTTATTGTTCTTAAAAATGTTCCATCCTTGCCCCACGGCAAAGAAGAAGACTTGGAAACAACTCATAAACAAAACAGTGCACTGGTTGGTAAAGACCTTGGACTGGTCCGGTTGTGATACATTACATGATAACATCAATAATGTTGAACGTGTGTCCTGGTTAGGTTCACACATAGGCTTGTTTGGAGCGAAAGTGCGGGTGGCCCTATTGAAGCTGTACCATTAGGATACTTCTATAAACCACTGTCTAATACTGGCACTGGGCGAGTGTGCTCACAGATTAAAAGGCCTCCCCTGTTCTCTATTCCAACATTCAATTATTTTTCACCTTTAGACCAGGTGGAATAACTAAATTACCAGCCCCGGATGAAGTCTAGAGCTGATATTTTTCCAGCACTAATAGATGGAGCTGGCTATCAAGCGCCAATATGTACTCCAAGATCCTATCCAATATTAGTAGTAATATTGGAACAAATTTATAGGTGAAACCCATTATCAGATCTCGGATGGCACGGTGGATCTGATAGTACCTGATTTTGTCCAAACTACCCATGAGAATGCCATGGAGTTATTGTCAACGCGCTCTGACATATTTCTGGCTGAAGCGCAGGATCTCAGTACGCCACTAGAAAAGTTGACGGAAGTGAGTGATGTCTTAGGTAACCAGCCATTTGTTGTTTAGAGAATGACCACCAAGTCCAGACTAGTGCTATCGCAAATGGCAGTTTGTATTGGAATATAGCAGGCCTGCAAAACAAACTGGAAATTAAAGAATGGTTAGATTTTGTTATGAAATATAATATTGTCGGCTTACAGGAAACCTGGTGTTATGATGTAGCTCACATAAATGGTTTTTACTCCATACATACCCCAGTCCGAGTTTCTATAGGTGGACACAATAAAGGAGGTCTATTAACTTTAATTTCAACAACATTAAATGGTAGCATAGGGGAAATGAAATTGGAGTCTCCACATTTTCAGATTGTTAACATTTTGTTTGAGAAACACTTGATGTTTGTGGTTCTTAAATTTTATCATAACAACTTTGTAAAAACAAATATTACTATTGCACAGGAACTGGAAACTGCATTAACAAAGCATATAGAGGAGATAAAAATTGATTTTGTAGTACTATGGGGGGGGGGGTGATTTTAATTGTAAACTATGCTCTCTGTCCAAATTTTGGGCTTGTCATTGTTTGCCCAGGGAAATGGGGGAGGGGGGCTATCATTTTGAACATAGTCCATGTGGGAACATTTTTAACTCTTTGTTGGGGACATTTTCACTATTTTTAACTTTAGATTGTATAGAATTGACAAAAAAATATTGTGGTAACATATGTGGGTATAGGCCAAGGCACTCTGATTGATTGTATTATTTTGTCTGATCATTTTAATTCTCAAATAATTACATTTAAGATACCTAAAGTATATTTTAGTGAACACACTACCCATTAATATTGGACATGATGGTCCCAACATATGAGCCAATCACGCCAGAAAGAGCACCACCTTTGTCTCATACTAAAAATAAGGGGCTAATAAGGAAATGGTCCACTATTAACCCAGACCTCGTTCTGGAGGAGATAATAAAGCGTAACCGTGAGAAAGTTCTGGAGTGTCTGGAAGTTAAATTAAATATCCCAGTTATGATTAAATCATATAAGGTAATAAATGAGACAATCAGGGAACTTTTAACCAAGAGCCAACGTGATGGAAAACAAAAAAACAAAAGGTGGTTTAATAGAGAAAGTTCATATCAGTTTAACAAATTAATCAAAATCTTTAAAATCATACCTCGCGATAAGGAGGCAGTTAGGCAGGCCCGTATAGATTATAGACGTGCTTTGGAGCACCATGAGATGGAGATCAGGAAAGATGGCTGGGGTAAATTACATCAGGCATCACAGTGCAAAGACTCCAGACTTTTCTGGCAGACAGTGAACGAGGAATATTTCCGTGATACACAAAATAGTAACATCGATGTAACTATCATGCCGGAAACTTGGGTGAAACATTCTACTGATCTCTATGGTAATAGTACCGGATCATCTAGTGGCATTGATACTCAATATGAGGTATCTCCCCTGCAACCTCCGACCCTAGATGAGGTAGATAGGGCGCTTAGCCAGACTGTAAAGAATAAGGCTCCTGGGCCTGATGGGGTACCTGCGGATTTATTTTTAGCAGATGCAACCTTGTGGCTACCAGTGTTAACAAATATACTAGGCTGCTACGTGGCCCTGGGCCCACCAGATTCCTGGAGATAATAGTGCACATGTATAAAAAGGGTGACAGGTCAGACCCCAAATACTATCGACCAATCTCCCTAATTGAGTGTTCTTGTAAAATTATGGGTCGAATAATATTGGAGTGATTGGAGGTCTGGATGGCAGAAAATGGGAAATTTTCCAATATTCAGTATGGATTTAGAAAAGGTCTAGGCTCAGTGGAACAGTGACTCAATCTGCACCTAGTCATCGGCGAAGCCAGGGACCTTATACCTTGGGTTTATGGACCTGACTTCTGCCTTTGACTGGGTGCAGAGGGGTAGACTGTGGGAGAAAATGCTGCTCATGGGCATTGACCCATCTATCATCCATTACTTAGCAGCAATGCACCACGGAGTCACAGGGAGAGTACGTTATGGAGCAGCTGGCGAGCTTACCCCATCAATAAAGATGGATTGTGGGGTTCACCAGGGATGCGTACTTCCTCCATTTTTATTCTGCTTATTTATAAACAACCTAGAAAGTAACATCAGAACTGGTAACATAGATGCACCAATAGTAGATACCAGGTCTTTACCGGCCCTACTATACACTGATGATTCTATTTTAATGTCGAGAACTGGGGTGGGATTACAAAGGCTTTTAACTGATTTTAACGATTTAATGAGTGACCTCGGCCTAAAAACCAATGTTGCAAAATCACATGTAATGGTAACTGGTAAATCTCCAACAAAAACAAAAACTTTTTATATAAATAATGAAACACTGTCCCGGGTATCAATTTTTTCTTTTTTAGGCATACTTTTTAATGGAAAAAATTAATGGACACATCTAGTAAATGCAAGGATTGGAAGCTTTAATAGAAACGCAGAGGCCATCTTCAGATTCACCAAAAAATTAGGCTCTCACCCAATCAAAGCCATAATAGACATTTACAAAACACAGACATGTGCAGTTGCTTTGTATGGTGCTGGAGTATGGGGCTTTACCAAAGCTTTGGTGCTTCAGAGAGCGGAAAATATGATGTTAAAACGCATATTGACATTACCGAAAAGCACTCCAGCCACTATGTGTCACAACGAACTAGGTGTAACACCGTTGACTTTTTATGCGCAATTAGCTCCTCTGAAGCTCTGGCACAACATATGGACTAAGGTGGAACCAGTCCTGAACCGTGATATCATTTAAGATTGTTTGAAACTAGACTCTGTAAAAAAAATTCCCTGGTTATCTTATATACATAAACAACTAGGGAAGCTGGGTTTGGAGGACTGTTTCACCACACCGGGTGATATTTCTGCAATCTCAAAAAATAACCTGAAAAAGGATTTTCTCTTTTACTGGAAGCAAGTAAGAGATAGTAAAGAGAAGGCAAAAAAAGGGTTGTAGAGCACTCACTATTAGTTAGCTCCCCAAAAATCGAACCGTATCTCTCCTTCTATTTTAATCAGACCAAGTTGTTTTACCTGATTAGATTCAGGATGGGTATTGCTCATCTACTGGTGTCGTATCCATGTGATGTATACTGTGATACTAAGCTAGAAATGTGTCCATGTGATTCCCTTTCTGGACAGAGCCCTTTACATTTCATGTTTTTTTGTAAATTTTATTCTGGCCCGAGACGTACCTTTTTAAAACCATTATTAAGATTTTTAAATATTAGAACATGCCAACCTGCGCTTCGCCATTTACTTCTCCTAAACTATGAATCCATTTGTTTAATGATTTGTAGGCTTACTTCCTCTGCAGTTTCGGCATCGTAACATTGTAAAAAAATGATTCCTGTGTTTTCATTTTGTCAAAGATGAATTTTGCTATGTATATTTATGTAATTGAAATGTTTTTACTGCTCTTTTATGGCTAATTTAGCCGAATAAAGATCTTTGACTGACTGACTGTATATATATATATATTTATATTCACTGAAAAAAACATAGGTTGAATTCTGGAATCTAGTTAGATTTGGTTCCACCATTCATATAAGAGTTCAGACCAATGCTCCCTCTAATTTTTTTCTTCTGTGTGCAGCAGTGTAGGGTCCCTGTGCACTGCTGCCAAGTCTATGTGCATCAAGAAACTGACCATGCCTGAAATAGCTAACTGGGGTTCCAGTTTAAGCCAACCAGGCATGTTCTCACAGATTTGTTTATTAACATTTGATACGCTTTGCAGGTATTTTAACCTGCATTGTGTGCTACACATTTTTTTAGTGCTCGCGCAGCAGAAGACATTTAGTAGGTGAAAAACGGGGTTTGGAAGCTGCCCTAGGAAACACACACGCTCGTGCTTTTCCTTTTGTGGGCCGCTATTGGCTAGATATATATATATATGTATATATATATATATATATATATATTCACTGAAAAAACCATAGGTTTCAGGGGCGTTATAGTTAGCTGGACTTTTCACTCGTACAAAACCATTGAAATTCCCCCGTTATAGTTAGTTCAGCTAACTATAACTCGCGCGCCCGCAATGCAATGCTGATGACTTCACATATTACATCACTCATGACATGGTCAGTGACATCACTCATGACATCACTGATGACATCTCAAATGACATCACTGATGACATCATCCAGTGAATGTGTGTTTTTCTGAAAATTACATATGTTTTATATATGTATATCTCAAGGTCGATGGAAGAATAAATGGGTATATAAGTGTCTAAATGGATGATTTGTTTTTGAAAAATTGATTGTATAACTGACTGATTAAGTGTATCTTAGTGAATACGTGGCTTAGTGAGTAATGTTTAAATGTGTAAATATCTACATCAGTCTCTCACTTTGTGTATAAGTGGCTGCATGAGTTGGTGAGTAGCTACATGAGTGTCTATATAGGTTATTAGTTGGTTTTTTGAGTATCAGTATGAGTGTCTGAGTGTCTGTATGGTTTGGTGGGGGTTATTACATAGTGCATAGGTGCATGAATGAGTGACTCACTGTTTGTATGTGTTGAAGACAGCATGTGTGCAGGACTGTATGGGTGGATGAGTGTGTGCATGGGTGTGTTAGTGAGTGATAGACTGTCTCAATAGTGTCTTTATGAGTAACTACATATGTTTTAAACTAGTATATGTGACTATTGGTGTATATAAGTGAGTATATGTGAGAGTGAGAGATTGAAAGAGTTCCTGTATGAATAAGTATGTGTTTCTATAAGTGATTGTTTAAAAGACTAAGCATTTGTAAGTTTCTGTAGAAGTAAGTGTGGTGGTGTGTGTATAACTGTATATGCAAGTAAATGGATGTTTGATTCTTTATTAGCATGAGTGACTATGTGTGTGAGTAACTCTATGGATGAGTGGCGTTGTGTAACAGGATGTATAGGTGTGTGAGTACATATGATGAGTGAGTACATGTATGAGTGACTGTATAGGACTGTTGGTGAATGAGTGGATGTGTATGTGGATCTTAGAATTACTGAATAGGTTGTTGTAACTGGTATTGGTATGTCCATTGTTTTGAACATTGTAGTTTCTATTTTTGAATGTGTGTATCAAAGGTTATATTAGGGGAAGAGGAGGTCTGCCACTCTATCACAAGGATGATGTCATCAGTGATGTCATTAGTGATGTAATTTGAGATGTCATCAGTGATGTCATGAGTGATGTCACTGACCATGTCATGAGTGATGTAATATGTGACGTCATCAGCAGTGCATTGCGGGCGCGCGAGTTATAGTTAGCTGAACTAACTATAACGGGGGAATTTCAATGGTTTTGTACGAGTGAAAAGTCCAGCTAACTATAACGCCCCTGAAACCTATGGTTTTTTCAGTGAATTTCTAAGGTTTTTTAAATGCTAATTCCTAACTATATCAGGCCTGAAACCTATGTTTTTTACAGTGAATTTCAAAGGTTTTTTAAATGCTAATTCCTAACTATATCAGGCCTGAAACCTATGGTTTTTTCAGTGAATTTCAAAGGTTTTTTAAATGCTAATTTCTAACTATGCCTACAGAGATAGGACATGTGAAGAAAGAAGAAAAAACGCACAGAAAGAAAAAAAAGAAATGCAGAAAGAAGCAACAGAAGTCCTCAAAGACGAAGAAAAGTGCAGGAAGAAGGATAACGTGCAGAAAGAACAAACAGAACAGCAGAAAGAAACCTTGTCGCAAAATCATCCTGTACCCTCAACTTTTTCAGATGGATACAGGTGGTAACTGAGTCTGACTAACCAGTCCTAGAGCCAGTGCTATGTTAAAAGACACTCAGAATACAGTGAAAACACCTACATACACTAGGGAACACTATGCGTTGGGGTCCCCATGTGATCAGCATGACCTCCTCTGTAAGCCCCTAGTATATAATAGGGCCGGGGATTAAAACTACCTCTTAAAACGCGCCACAGGGCGTGTTTGCACACGTCACCTCAGGCCCCGTCCCCTCACTTCCCCACTGTGTAAACACGCCCTGTGGCCGTTTTAAGTTGGGAGATTAAGTCCCCTTGAATCCTGAGGGTCCCTAGGGTCCAACTAGACCACTAGGTACCTCCAGTAAGCGCCACAGAGCTGCGTTGCAGAGAGATGTAAAAAGGGGCACGGCCTAGACCACCTCTCTGCAACGCAGCGGAGTGGTGCTTACTGGAAGCACCTGGTGGGCTAGTTGGCCCCCAGGGTCCCTCAGGATTGAAGGGGAATTATTTCCCCAACTTAAAACGTGCCACAGGGCTTGTTTGCACACGTTAACTCAGGCCCCGTCCCCTCCCTTCACCACTGTGTAAACATGCCCTGTGGCCGTTTTTAGTTGGGAGATTAAGTTCATTTGAATCCTGAGGGTCCCTAGGGTCCAACTAGCCCACTAGGTACCTCCAGTATGCGCCACAGAGCTGCGTTGCAGAGATGTGTAAAAAGTGGCACGGCCTGGACCACCTCTCTGCAACGCAGCTCAGTGGTGCTTACTGGAAGCACCTGGTGGGCTAGTTAGCTCCCGGGGGCCCTCAGGATTGAAGGGGAATTATTTCCCCAACTTACAACGCGCCACATGGCTTGTTTGCACACGTTAACTCAGGCCCCGTCCCCTCCCTTCACCACTGTGTAAACACGCCCTGTGGCCGTTTTTAGTTGGGAGATTAAGTTAATTTGAATCCTGAGGGTCCCTAGGGTCCAACTAGCCCACTAGGTACCTCCATTATGTGGCCACAGAGCTGCGTTGCAGAGAGGTGTAAAAAGTGGCACGGCCTGGACCACCTCTCTGCAACGCAGCTCAGTGGTGCTTACTGGAAGCACCTGGTGGGCTAGTTAGCCCCCAGGGAACTCAGGATTGAAGGGGAATTATTTCCCCAACTTAAAACGCGCCATAGGGCGTGTTTGCACACGTCACCTCAGGCCCCGTCCCCTTCCTTCCCCACTGTGTAAACATGCCCTGTGGCCGTTTTTTAAGTTGGGAGATTAAGTCCCCTTGAATCCTGAGGATCCCTAGGGGCAAAATAGCCCACTAGGTACGTCCAGTAAGCGCCATTGCAGAGAGGTGTGAAAAGGGGCACGGCCTGCACCACCTCTCTGCAACACAGAGCAGTGGCACTTACTGGAAGCACCTGGTGGGCTAGTTGGCCCCCAGGGTCCCTCAGGATTGAAAGGGAATTATTTCCCCAACTTAAAACGCGCCACAGGGCGTGTTTGCACACGTCACCTCAGGCCCCGTCCCCTCCCCTCACCACTTTGTAAACGCGCCCTGTGGCCATTCTAAGTTGAGAGATTAAGTCCCCTTGAATCCTTAGGGTCCCTAGGGTCAAACTAGCCCACTAGGTACCTCCAGTAAGTGCCACAGAGCTGCGTTGCATAGAGGTGTAAAAAGGGGCATGGCCTCAGAACACCTGTCTGCAACGCAGCTCCCTGGCGCACACTGGAGATACCTGTTGGGCTAGTTGGCCCTCAGGGACCCTCAGTATTGAAGGGGAATTAATTCCCCAACTTACAACTGGCCAGGGGGCGCGTTTGCAGAGTGCTGCAAGGAGGGGGCGTGGCCTCCAGCGCAATGCCGGTCTTTTATTTATTTAATTTTTTTAAGAAGGAGGGCTGTGTGGCCCCCCTTCTTTTTCTAATTTACTGGCCCTGGGGACCCCATCCCCCAGGGCCTGCACCCTAAGTTTTTTTTGTTGAAAAAAATAAATTTGGCCCTCCCAAGGCCTTAATCGGCCCCGGGGAACCCAACCCCCGGGTCATGGCCTTTTTTTAATTTAAATTCTTTAGGAGGGGGCTGCGTTGCCCCCCTCCTCAGGCCACTTATGGCTCCGGGGACCCCATCCCCCGGGGCCGGCCTTTGTTTTTTATTATTTTAAAAATATATATATTGTGGATACTTTCATACGCGGATGGGCGTTTCTTGGACATTCTCGTTCACTTGGTGGCAGTATACGTGATCTGCACCCTTTAAATTATACACCTCGCTGGTCATTGCTTTCCAGCATCAGAGCATAGCGTTATGTGATAGGTAGCAGCATATGTTTCTGCACCGCTGTATTTCATAAAATACACATCCTAAACCTTTTACCTTGGTGCTTTATTCATTCCATGAGGAAAGCCTTGATAAAGTCTTTGAAAAGACGAAACACGTGTTGGCAAAAAAGTGCTGAGACTATTTATTGAAAGAATTTGTCGTGGACTCAAATGAAAGAAAAGAATAAAGAATCACAGTCCTACACTTGAACTGGATGGTGTCAGACTTATGTTTTTCTGAAATCCTGTCAATTGTTCTTGTTCAAAAAGGAAAAAAAGTTATGGGAATACTGTACCCCATATCGTCTTGATACTAAATCTCTATACTTTTAGAGGTTCATGTAACTATCTTAGGTGTGCCACAGTAACCCTAATATTCTGTTTGCAAGTTATTACTCAGAGAATTTCTGTTTTCTGTGTTATTAGAGCAGTTTGGTGGTATGCTCTTTTAGGGTGGGGCACCCGTTGTTTTATACTGTTTCACGCTATAAATGAATGTTAACCTGATGCTAAACTGAAAGTGCGGATATTTCCCATGTGGAACACCGCCACCTTTGTTTTTCATTTATAGAAACACCTAGGACATGCTGGACAAACCGTATGTACCTATCACCATGACGATTTGCGTGATATTCATTAAAAGGCGACTATGCATAGAATGAATCCACATGGAATGTATTTACACCGCTAGTGAAGCTCTGACGTGTCTGACGCCCTACCGTGCCTAATCCCGGCACCCCCGCCGGTGGTTACTCTCCAAGTAGACACCCTTGTCGTTTATTTATACAAACATGGGTAGCTATTGACGGGCACATTTAATATACACGCACACCAAGCCATTCAAAGGGGATTCGATAAGAATTCGACCAAACTATGCAAGAAACCCCCCTCACGGTTAATAAAAAACACATCCACCGCCGGATGTGTAATACTTTTTATTTTACTCTCTGGAAAGGAGACAAACCTCACTTGAGAGTCACAGCGTGCTCCTGGCTGAGCCCAATGCTGTGTTACACCCACCAGTGCCCGCCGATTGCCTCACACCTCTGTGTTGTATTCCACCAGCTAGTGTGTATGCTATGACACTCTCTAGCCCATGTGCACTGTAACACCACCCCGTGAATATGTCATGCCACACTTGCCTTCGCACGGGTTCTATTGCCCCATCTAACGTGCCTTCCTCGATGTGTATGTTATAACGCACAGCGCTATGCCATACATATTACAATCTGGGATCCATATCTTTGTCACAGTGCAGATGCAACGTTACACTCCCCAGCACATATTTTATATTACAACTTTAGAGACTAGTTATGTTACACAACACTGCCCTGTGCATATTACACTCCAAGGCGCATATCGCATAGCACGCGCTAGTGCCTGTGCTATCTCGCGCTCTCCAATGAATCTGTCATTGCGCACAATGTATTGCATATTATATTTCACGCCCCGGTTCATCTTATATCACACTTTTTGGTGCATAGTTTATACCATATACTATATCTAGTTTTCATTTTCAATCGTGCTCTCAGGACTATGTTCTATATAACACTGCGTCCACCTACCCTTTTCACGGGCAATACATTTTGCAATGGGGCGTGGAGGGTCAGGGGGTGTTTCTGCCAAGTGAGCCTGGAGTCACAGTCACAAACGTCCTCTTCTGTGCTGCCATGGCCCCTCCCACCTTCCCTGTGTGGTCAGCTAGCTGCCCCTGACCCCCTCCCACCTTCCTTCCATGATCTGTGTGTATGCCATCAGAGTCTCACTGTTGCTCTCCATGGTGTGTCTTGCTTCTAGTGCCCATCCTGCCTGACCTCCATGGTCATCTTGCTGCTCCTGCCCTGCCACCTTGCCCCCAGCCCTCTGTTTCCATGTGCAGACCCCCTATTCTCCCCCTCCTGGCTTGTCTGTTCCATTGTAATGCCCCTGATCCGTCCCTCCTGCCCTCTATGGTCTGTTATGCTGCAGCTTTCTCTCCTGTCTGTCCATTATGGTCAGCTAGCTACCATTGCCTCTTTCCCCTCTGTTCTCTGTTGTCCATGTGCATGGTCCTGTCTCCTCCCTATTGCTTTCTATGGATTATTGTGCTGCACTCCCGTCCCGCATGCGCTGTGTGGTGTATTGTGCTGCTGCAAACCCTGATGCTTGCCCTGTAGGGTCAGTTTGGTGCACCTCTCCGTGTCCCTCCTGTCCTCTGTTATCCGAGTCCATGTCCCTACGCCAATTCCTCCTGCCTACCATGATTCAATGTACCATACTTGCGAACATTTTGAACTTGGTAAGAGGGAGATTTTGAAAAACAACTGGGGTATTGATTTTCCCCTTTGAGTTACATTGAAAAAGAGGAGATTGCAGACAGGAGACAGATCAAATAAAGCCCATTTGAGCTTAAAAACATTGGACGTTTCCTGGCTGAAACGGGTCTGTTGGCATGTATGGTTGTACTACCACTGCCTCTTCCTTCTGCCCACAATGGTCTATTATATTGCCACAGCCTCTCTTGCCAGTCCTGTATTGTTGGTTTGTTGCCCCTGCCCCCCTTTCCACTGCCCTCCATAGTCTGTTGTGCTGCCACTGCCCTTCCTGCCTGCCCAGTGTGGTCAAATTGTTGCCTCTGCACTCTCCTACCTGCCTTCAATTTTCAGAGTCCGTGCCCCTGGCCTCTGCCTCTCAACAGTATCCCAATGAACAATTAGATTGCTAACATTCTATATTTATTACAAAAGTGTGTAACGCCTGACGTCATCTTGATGTAATCAAAACTGTAATACCTAGAGTATTTCCTTTAGAAATTACATATATGAGAGGGTCTTATTTGCATCAAAATTATGGTTAGTGCTCTAAAAAACTAAAATGAGGACCTATTTTCTGAGCTTTCAAATAGCGACAAAGAACTTTTAAATTATTTGTAATCTTTATGTTTTTTTATCCAGTTGACCACTTGATTAAATGTTGCACCTTGGTGAGAGGATGTGGTGTTACTCACAGAGCTGCAGACTTTGCAACTGGGGAACCAGGTTGGAGTTTCTGCTTCAGCTCAACATTCTGTGATTGTGGTCAAATCACTTAATCTCCCCATGTCTACAACCAAAATGAATTTGATCTTGTGTGATGTAAGCAATGCTCATGTAAGCATTCCAATACCTGACAAGTCTGCACTATATAAAACTGCAAATGCACAAAAAATAGGTGTTTTGCACACTTCTGTCATTGGGCTACATGTGGGCTACATCTGGGTGATATTTGTGCTGCATTTAGGCTCTTTTGTGTCTGGTGGCCATCTTGGGAGATTTATTTGTTATGAAGTTTCCTAATTTCCTCATTTACTGCAGTCTCCTCAGTAGGAAATGCTTTCAGTTTTGTTACTTTGATTCCATCAAGAAGGTATTCAGATATGTCACACATTTGCCATAAATTCTGAATGTTAGCACTCTAGTTGCTCATTAGATCACTGTAGTAAAGCTACTGCTCACCACGGAAGTCTGCTGCTGGTATTAAAAGTGCATGTTTCAGTCTGCATATCAGAATTTTTTAATGAAATAGAAGAGGATTTGAGAAGTCACTCAAAATGTGCCCTAATTTTTCTTTCTTCAGCACTAATTATAATTGCTATGGCAAAATGAACCCCCTCATTGTGTTCCTTTTTAAATTAAATGTTTTAAGTGTTACCAGTTTATTCCAATCGAGATGGCTTCAGGTGTGCCATACTTTTGTCATAAGTAAGACTGTTAGCGCTCTAGTTGTTCTTAAGAACACTCTGGGACATTCTGTCATTAGGCTATACATGGGCTACATCTGGGTGATATTTGGGCTACATTTGGGCTCTTTTGTCTCTGGTGGCCATCTTGGGAGATTTATTTGTTATGAAGTTTCCTAATTTCTTCATTTACTGCAGTCTCCTCAGTAGGACATACTTTCAGTTTTTTACTTGGTTCCATCAAGAAGGCATTCAGATGTGTCACACATTTGCCATAAATTCTGAATGTTAGCACTCTAGTTGCTTATTAGATCACTGTAGTAAAGCTACTGCTCACCAGGGAAGTCTGCTGCTGGTATTCAAAGTGCATGTTTCAGTCTGCATGTCAGAATTTTTTAATGAAATAGGAGAGGATTTGAGAAGTCACTCAAAATGTGCCCTAATTTTTCTTTCTGCAGCAATAATCATACTTTCTATGGCAAAATGAACCCCCTCATTTTGTTCCTTTTTAAATTAAATGTTTTAAGAATTTCCACTTTATTCCAACCAAGATGGCTTCAGGTGTGCCATACGTTTGTCATAAGTAGGACTGTTAGCACTCTAGTTGTTCTTTAGAACACTCTGGGAAGCTGCAGTAGAACACAAAGGAATCAACTGACAGTCTCTGCCCTTGTTGGATGTACATGTTTTACTGAGAATGTCAGACTTCATTCTCACATGACTGAGAAAGATAATGTGAATTTACAGAAAATATGCTCTCAGTTAGCTTATAGATCACCTTCCAAACCTCTGTGGGAAAATAGTTTTCTCTCAAACATGATTCATGATATCACAGCAGAAGGCTTTTTCACATGGTAAAATCACCTTAGAACACACCACGATTCCTAAAATGAGTATGGTACCATAAACAAATGATTTATAATGTAACTAAAGTCTTAAAACCTTCTATTAACTGCAATGCTTTTTAATGAGGTGCTATCATGTATATTGGTCCCAAGATGGCTGCCAACACTTCTTGGATGAAGTGCTAACAGCCAATCAGATCTCACGATGAGATGTGTAGTTAGGCTCCGCCCAGATATATATGTGATATTACTTTTGATTTTCTCAGCAACTACTGAACGGATTTACACCACTTAAGCAAAAGGCACATGCCTGACCTGAGGACTACCTCTTTGACAAATTTCAAGTAATTCTGTTCAGCCGTTCGGGCTATACCTTCGACTAAAGGTCCTATGGGAAAATGCATGGGGAAAATGCGTTTTGGGACCCCCCTTTTTTCTCAGCCCCCGCTTGACGAATCACCCCGAGACTTTCAGGGTAGGAGTTGAGCAGAGCGCCCCATTGGTTTTGAAAATTTCACGAAGATAAGTCAACCGGCGCCAAAGTTATTCAAAATAGAATTTTCAGATTTCCTATGAGAACTCGGTCCTAACTATAACTATCTACTGGCGACCGCCAGTAGATAATATATATATATATACACTGAAAAAAACATAGGTTTCAGGCCTGATATAGTTAGGAATTAGCATTTAAAAAACCATAGAAATTCAATGAAAAAACAATAGGTTTTAGGGGTGTTATAGTTAGCTGGACATTTCACTCGAACAAAACCATTGAAATTCCTCCGATATAGTTAATTGTACTAACTACATCGCACGTGCCCGCAATCCACTGCTGATGATGTCACATATTACATCATTCATGACATGGTCAGTGACATCACTGATGACATCTCAAATGACATAACTGATGACATCATCCAGTGAATGTGGTTTGGTTCGTTATTTAAATATGTATTATATATATATCAATTTGCAATGAAGAATGAGTGGATATATAAATATAAATATCTGTGTGGAGGATTTAGTAGCAGTGTGATTGACTGTTTACTTGACTAATTTATAGTGTCTCACTAAATATATTGGATAGTGACTAAATTGTGTGAATAGCTGTATCACTTTGTCAGTTGTTGTGTAAACTGCTGCACTAGTTGGTTACTAGCTACGTGAAAGTCTATATTATTTATTGATTGGTTAACTGAGTATTTTTATGGGAGAGTGAATGTGTGTGTGGTTCGGTGGGGGGTGTGTGACTGCCCAAAGATGTGTGAATAGTTGATTCAGTAGGTATATGAAGTTAAAACTACATGTTATAACAGTTGTTTGGGTGAGTGAATATCTTTATGGGTGTGGCGATGAGCAAATATATGTCTCAATGGTACATCTCCAACAAACTAGAAAAATAAAAGCCAGTGTATGTGTCAGTTGTTGTATATAAATAAGTATACATAAGACTCAGTGATTGTATGAGTGACTGTATGGATAACAGTATAGTTGTAATAGTGATTTTATAACACACTAAGTATGAGCTATTATCTATATGAATAGATGAAGTGGTGTTTTTATAAGTGTATAGCTAAGTAAAAGTAATTATGATCCATTGTTTGCATAAGTGAGTAGGATGACTTCATAAGTGATTAGCATGTGTGCTGGTGTGTAATGTCGATATAGGTGTATAAGTATATTTGATAGTGTTCTATTGATCATTGACAGCATGTATGAGTGAATCTATAGGTAAGTGATTAGATGTGTGTATAGATCTAGGAATCACCGAGTGGGTGTTTAGAAACTTGTATTGGTATGTCAATGGTTTTAAATCTGGCACTCTGTATTTTATAGTGAGTGATGAAAGGTTATACTTGTGTATGATGAGGTGTATCTGATTGTCACGTGGATGATGTCATCAGTGATGTCATCAGTGATGTCATTGGAGATGTTATCAGTGATGTCACTGACCATCTCATGAATGATGTAACATGTGACATCATCAGCAGTGGATTGCGGGCGCGCGAGATGTAGTTAGTACAACTAACTATATCGGAGGAATTTCAATGGTTTTGTTCGAGTGAAATGTCCAGCTAACTATAACACCCCTAAAACCCATTGTTTTTTCAGTGAATTTCAAAGGTTTTTTAAATGCTAACTCCTAACTATATCAGGCCTGAAACCTATGGATTTTTCAGTGAATTTCAATGGTTTTTTAAATGCTAATTCCTAACTATATCAGGCCTGAAACCTATGTTTTTTTCAGTGAATTTCAAAGGTTTTTTAAATGCTAATTCCTAACTATATCAGGCCTGAAACCTATGGTTTTTTCAGTGACTTTCAAAGGTTTTTTAAATGCTAACTCCTAACTATATCAGGCCTGAAACCTATGGTTTTTTCAGTGAATTTCAAAGGTTTTGTAAATGACAATTTTTTGTGTATTAATTGTTATACTGATTTTTTTGATACTGATTTACTACATTGTTTAAACTGTTTATTTTTAGATATTTTATTTTTTTAATTACATTATACATTACAATTACAATTACAAAACAAAATATACTTTCTCAGAATGCATTACTTATTTTAAACACTTTGCAAATAGGCAATAGACTTTTAAGTACAGCAGTTACAGTTACAGCTACAGTAGTGATTTTTAAGGATTATTATTGTATTTTACAAGTTGACACTTCGAAAAATTTTCAAATAGAATCACCAATGGTATCCTGAAAGAATGTGTTTAAGTCATACAGACGATTTTTTAGGAATATTTTTAGTTTGTGAAAATAGACAGAAACTTTTCTGCTCAAAACCACACAATGGATTCCTATGGAAGGAAATACGAGTTACTGGTAAATATGCTTAGAATTACTCTTCAGGGTCAGTACTGGGCTAAAAGATGCAGCCCTGGGTTCTCTCCTGACAACAGGCGAGTAAATCGGAATTCGTAGTTCGGCTGATTTTAGAGGAATATTTGTACGTTTCAAAATTGGACAGTTAGAAACTTTTTGGGTGAAAACCACACAATGGATTCCTATGGAAGGAAATACAAGTTACTGGTAAGTACGCTTAGAATTACTTTTCAGAGTTAGTGCTGGTCTAAAAGATGCAGCACTGGGTTCTCTCCTGATAACAGGTGAGTAAATCGGAATTCGTAGTTCGGCTGATTTTAGAGGAATATTTGTATGTTTCAAAATTGGACAGTTAGAAACTTTTTGGGTGAAAACCACACAATGGATTCCTATGGAAGGAAATACAAGTTACTGGTAAGTACGCTTAGAATTACTTTTCAGAGTTAGTGCTGGTCTAAAAGATGCAGCACTGGGTTCTCTCCTGATAACAGGTGAGTAAATCGGAATTCGTAGTTCGGCTGATTTTAGAGGAATATTTGTACGTTTCAAAAATGGACACTTAGAAACTTCTGGTGAAAACCACACAATGGATTCCTATGGAAGGAAATGCAAGTTACTGGTAAGTACGCTTAGAATTACTTTTCAGGGTCAGTGCTGGGCTAAAAGATGCAGCACTGGGTTCTCTCCTGATAACAGGTGAGTAAATCAGAATTCGTTGTTCGGCTGCTGATTTTAGAGGAATATTTGTAAGTTTCAAGAATGGACACTTAGAAACTTTTCTGCTGAAAACCACACACTGGATTCCTATGGAAGGAAATACAAGTTACTGGTTAGTACGCTTAGAATTACTTTTCAGGGTCAGTGCTGGGATAAAAGATGCAGCCCTGGGTTCTCTCCTGATAACAGGTGAGTAAATCGGAATTCGTAGTCCGGCTGATTTTAGAGGAATATTTGTACGTTTCAAAATTGGACACTTAGAAACTTTTCTGTTGAAAAGCACACAATGGATTCCTATGGAAGGAAATACAAGTTACTGGTAAGTATGCTTAGAATTACTTTTCAGGGTCAGTGCTGCTCTAAAAGATGCAGCACTGGGTTCTCTCCTGATAACAGGTGAGTACATCGGAATTCGTAGTTCGGCTGATTTTAGAGGAATATTTTGACAATGGTGAAGGAAGGGGGCGGGCCTGAGGTGACGTGTGCAAACACGCCCTGTGGTGCGTTTTAAGTTTGGGAATTAATTCCTCTTCAATCCTGCAGTCCCCTGGGGGCCAACTAGTCCACCAGGTACCTCCAGTATGCGTCAGGGAGCTGTGTTGCAGAGAGGTGTTCAGAGGCCATGCCCCTTTTTACAACAGTCTGCAACGCAGCTCCGTGGCACTTACTGGAGGTACCTGGTGGGCTAGTTGGCCCCTAGGGGACCTCTGGATTGAAGAGGAATTAATTCCCCAACTTAAAACGTGGCACAGGGCGTGTTTGTACACATATCACCTCAGGCCCTGACCCCTACCTTCACCACTGTGCAAACGCGCCCTGTGGCGTGTTTTAAGTTTGGGGATTGAGTCCCCTTGAATCCTGAGGTCCCCTGGCGGCCAACTAGCCCACTAGGTACCTCCAGTATGCGTCAGGGAGCTGCGTTGCAGAGAGGTGTTCAGATGCCACGCCCCTTTTTACAACACACTGCAATGCAGCTCCGTGGCGCTTACTGGAGGTACCTGGTGGGCTAGTTGGCCCCTAGGGGACCTCTGGATTGAAGAGGGATGAATTCCCCAACCTAAAACGCGCCACAGGGCATGTTTGCACAGTATCACTTCAGGCCCTGCCCCCTACCTTCACCACTGTGCAAACGCAGCCCGTGGCGCATTTTAAGTAAGGGGATTAAGTCCCCTTGAATCCTGAGGTCCCCTGGCGGCCAACTAGGCCACCAGGTACCTCCAGTAAGCGCCACAGAGCTGCGTTGCAGAGAGGTGTAAAAAGGGGCGTGGCCTCATTACACCTCTCTGCAACGCAGCCCCCTGGCGCATACTGGAGGTTCCTGGTGGGCTAGTTGGCCCCCAGGGACCCCCGGTATTCAAGGGGAATTAGTTCCCCCTCAGCAAACGCACCAGGGGGAGCGTTTGCAGAGTGGTGTAAGGAGGGGGCGTGGCCTTGGCCCAATCCCATTTTTATTTTCTCCTTTTTTTAGAAGGGGCCCCCCTTCTTTTTCTATTTTTTGGGCCCTGGGGACCCCATCCCCCAGGGCCTACCCCTAAGTTTTATTGATATAAAAAAAAAAATCGGGAAGGGGCCGCGTGGCCCCCCTCCCGGGGACCCCATCCCCCGGGGCATGGGCCTTTTTAATTTTTTTTTTTTTTTAAATTTATGGTGGGGGGCTGCGTAGCCCCCCTCCTCTGGCCACTTTAAGGCCCCGGGGACCCCATCCTCCGGGGCAGGCCATTGTTTTTTATTTTTATTTTTTAATGGTGGAGGGGGGGCTGTGTGGCCCCCCTCCCAGGCCACTTATGACCCCGGGGACACCATCCCCGGGGCCTGACCTCCGTTGGGGGCTGTGGGGGGGTCCCCAATCAGCTTTGCTTCATTGAACCGAGAGCAGGTTCCCCTGCTCTTGCTTCAATGAGGCAAAGCAGTTTGCAATGACAGGGCGGGAGCCGCGAGGCTCCCGCCCGGTCATTGCCAACTACAGTTTCCCGGACTACAGTGTCCTGGGGATGGGCACCTCGGGACACTGCAGGAGCCGGCCCTGGGGGGTGGTGGTCCCCAGGGCCTATACAAGGCTCCAGGAGGGGGGCCGTGTGGCCCCCCTCCCACATTGACAAGTTGCCCCGGGGCGTGGCAGTCCCTGGGGCTGCAGGGGGGCCGTGAGCCCCCCCGCATATACTATCTTTGAGCCCCGGATGTGGCGGTCCCCGGGGCAGTGTGGAGGGATTGGGACCCCCGCACACTTTTTTTTAATTATGCCCCCGGGATTTGGCCCCCGGGGGTCAATTAGCATATTCAGCGCGATTTTTAAAAAATTTCAGCCGAAATTCGCGCTGGGTTTAAAAAAAAGAAAAAAAAATCTTTTTTGGGACCCCCTGAGCAGGCCTAGGGGGTCAGGGTGTTTCTACCCTGCCCCCTTTTTGCATTTTTCACATTTGTTTTTTAGGTTCTACCGAGGCACAAGATGGCTGCCAACACTTACTGATCTGAAGTGTTGACAGCCAATTAGAATATGGCACGGTGCGCGGCACGTGCACGGCAGGGTGCGCGCTGGGTGCGCATAGGGTGCGCGGATCCTCCGAGGCCATAGATATATATGTACTTTTAACTCTAATTTTCTCAGGAACTACTGAACGGATTTACACCATTTAAGCAAAAGGCACGAGTCTGAACTGAGGACTACCTCTTTGCCAAATTTGGTGTAATTCCGTTCAGCAGTTCGGGCTGTAGCTGCGTCAAAAGATCCTATGGGAAATTGCATGGGGAAAATTCGTTTTGGGACCCCCCTTTTTTCTCGGCCCCCGCTTGATGAATCACTGTGAAATTTTCGGGATAGGAGTGGACCGGAGCTGGCCAAAAGTTTGGAAAATTTTGCGAAGATTCGTTAATTGCCGCCAACGTTATTCCAAATAGAATGTTGCGGATTTCCTATGGAAAATAGGTCCTAACTATATCTACCTACTGGCGACCGTCAGTAGGTAATATATATATATATATCTCAGCTCCCAGTCCACTAAGTACGCTTAGCACTCCAGGGTGGGTGCCCATCATAAATGTGGTGGTGGAACCGCAGTTAAAATCCAGCTCCAAAACTCCAAATAAATGAAGAGACGGCACTCTCGAGTGAGGAAAAAAGCCCGTTTTATTTAATGAACGCATTTATATATATAATTACCTACTGGCGGTCACCAGTAATAAGTTATAGTTAGGACCTAGCTTCCACAGGAAAAACATATTTTTATTTGCCAATAGCTTTGGTGTCGTTTGATGAATCCTCACAAATTTTTCAAAACTAGTTTGCCGCTCATTTCAGCTGCTGTCTTGAAAGTTTTGGGGTGATCTGTCAAGCAGGGTCCCAACACTCATTTTCCCCATGGTAATTTCCATAGGATCTTTGGACATGGCTCCAGCCCGTACTGCTGAACGGAATTACACCAATTTTAGCAGAAAGTTAGAGTTTGGCTAAGGGAAGTGCCTTTTTATGATTTGCTGCAAATCTGCTCATTAGTTTTTTATATATTGAGGAAAATCCAAATTTGTATATATAGGAGTGCGAGATTCGGAGGATTCATGACCCCTCCGAATCTCATGCTGAGATCTGATTGGCTGCAAACATTTCAAACCAGGAAGTGTTTGCAGCCATCTTGAGACTTGGCTAGAGCAAAGTCCCATAAAATATATAAAAAAAAAAAAATGGGGCAGAGTAGAAATATCCGGACATCCTATGCCTCTTAGGGGTGCCCCACAGAGACCCCAGAGGGACACAAATCATTTAAAAGAAAAGAATTCTGTGGGATTCATGCTAGACCCACAGATTATGCCGAAAATGTGAAAAAAAACTACGCGCGGGCCTCCGCGCTTTGTTAATAATTGGCCACCAGGGGCATTTGCATAATAAAGAGGGGTACACGGGCCCCGTTCCTAGGGCTTATTAATGCCTAGGCTTTCCTGTTTTCAGTTTCTATTTTTGGTAAATTCTGGTGGGGTTTTTTCCGTGTTTTCAAGTGATCTCAATACCTTAAAAAAACTGTGGTTATCAGTGGTTACACATTGTCACCCATTAAAAACTACAGAAACAGTGTTTTTCCGGTGTTTATGGAATGTTTTGCTTTTATTATGCTTGCTTTCTGCACTGATAGAGCATGGTAAATAGACAGTGTAAGTATAGTGTATATGAGGTCCAAATAGATTTTTGCAAATTAAACTTATTGTAGTACACCATACAATACTTCTTCAGTAAGTCTTTGGTCATGTGTGCTGGTTCTTTCCTTCCCATGTAAACGTCTGTGAAAAGGCCCTCTCAACATTGGCACTTGAGATGGACAACGCCAAAACAGCCTGTACACAATTTGGTAACTCTGTCCACTGACATCGCTTTCCAGTCCAATACTGGTTCACTTGAAGATTGCGATTCTCAGGGCAGGTTCTGCAACAATTGCGCTGATCTGGGCGCTTATGCCCTCAGAGTTATCGAAGTGATACCACAGTGAGGTTTCATTGAGTTCAAATGCCATTGGTGGTGAAGAGACATTTCTATGCATCATTGCAAGTCATTTCTCATACATTGTAAAATAAAAGTTCCTGAATTACTCTTCACTGTTGCTTTGCTTAGCAAGTGGCAAGCACTCTAACATATATGTTGCATATGTTGCAGTGCAAAGTCACTAAAGGTGTCACCCAGCCTACTCTCAAGGAGATGTTTCACATCTACACCAATTATGCTGAACACTTGGCAGACAAAGGTGTTTTATGACTCTAGTTTTTTTTATTATGTCCACTACAGCAGTTATGTTGTCCTGTAAAAATCTAAGAATGCAGTAGAGTGTACTTTTTTCACATCACTATCAATATGTGACCAAAGATCCTCACATTTCTTGCATTTGGCATCATGACTCAGCAAAAATTCTGTAAATGGTTGCCACATGGATAATATAGCATTCATAGCCCCTTGGACTGAGAACCATCAGGTAAGGGACACAGTTGGATGGACTCTTTCTTTGATGCCACACAAAGCACAAAATGTTACGTTTTAGTTCTTGTGCATAAGAAAACAGTGCACCGGAATGGACTAAAAAGTCAATAACATTCCTCATTAACTCTGAAGATTGTAAAGATGCTTTCAGCATACTATCTAAAACGTGGCAAGGATCTCTTACAGGGAAGCACTTCAGCTCAGGTATCAATTTTGACAGGTCATCACAAACCGTTTTCATACACGTAGCTGAATCACTGCAAATGCAAACAATATCACTCCAATCTTTGTTGAACTTGGAAATAACCTTTTTTGCAGAGCATTCCAAGTGACACTGTGTTCCATGTTTTCCAAAAGTCTGGTGTCATGTTTTAACCACTATCCCAGGTGTTTGGTGATAGCGCTCTTTTCACATATACTTGTTACTATACCTTGCATTGAATGTTTAAATCCCGAGGTGTTGGCAATTCACCTACTATCAATACTGACTCACTAGAAAGTGGAAGCTGATGTATTGAGGGTTTTTATCCATTCTCTGTGGGTAAATGTGATGACAGATATTAGGAAAGATTCTTGTGAAACTAGCCATTTTACCTATCAGTGAAAGAATCAAACTCAGCTAAAATATCAAATATGATTTAGATATTTCCTGATTCGCTACAATTTATAAAATAATTAAACAAGACCTAAAACATGCTTCTAAAACCTGCATCTTTAGACCAAAGACCATAAAACTGACAAAAAAACAAAAGGAATAAGAAACAATATTTTAGTGGCATCCCTTGACAACAAAACTCAAACAGAATAATGCTTGCCCAGACTTTCTTACTGCAAGCTTGTATAACAAAGTTACATTGTATTGGTCCCTTCAGGAAAAAAGAAAATTACTCTTTCACTCTCTTTTACTTTCTTTGAATGGCATTAAGTTTGTGGTTGTGCAGGTGTTTTTTCAGTGTTTATATGTGTTCACTGGTCAGGGCTATTTCTCTTTCAGTGGGGTTTTATCAGTTATTAAAGGTTTAAACCTAAAACCGGCCAGCCTATAAATGTCCCAGTGACCACCACCTCCCTGGGGCTTATTCATTTAAAAGCAGGAGCCTCTCACATCCCCTGGCCATGGAGACTGCCACCTCTCAGCTGCCACATGTAAAAAACAAAATGGAAGTCCTCTTGAACCCCCATTCCCTGTGGACCACCACCTCCCTGGGGCTAAGTCTTTGTTATGGGGAGCCTCTCAGACACCCCCAGCCCTGGGGGCCACCATCTCCTTGGAGCCATGATGAATTTTTAGCAGGAGGGCCTCATGGACCCCCCTGGTCCCTGGGGACCATCACCTACCCAATGCCAACTTGATTTTGTAAAGATGGGTGGGAGGCCTCGCAGCCCTGCTCCTGGGTGGTTCTTGGCCCTGGGGGCTGCTATCTCCCCGGGGCAGGCCCATTATCATGAAAGGAGTGGGGCGTGGTCCCACTCCTGGAGCAATTAATTGCCCTAGACACTGCCCCCCTCAGGGCCAGCTCCTGCTATGTGCCCACCCCCTGGGTATCCTGACCCCATGGGTGTGTTAGAAGAGTGTTAGAGGGACCTTTGTTGGGTACAAAATTGAGTTGAAGAAAGAGAAATCCACTCTGGGGGTCTGCGGATCCACTGCGAGGCCCTCCATTTAAATTTGCAATAAATGAGTGACTCTTGATGCATTTTTAAAAAAAAACACTTTCAAACCCATTGAGACACCCACACATATACTCTCACACCCATTTATAGACCAACATAGGTAGTTACACACCCACTCATAGACCTATACATGCATTCACATACTTTCTCTCAGACCCACACTGCCACTCACACACCCACTCACAGACCCACACATACACTCACACACACACTTTCAGACCCACACAGGGACTCACATGACCACTCACATACCCATGTAGACACTGACAGACCCATTCACAGACTAACACAGACAGCAACAGACCCAGTCACAGACCCATGATGGTACTCATACACCCATTCACAGACCCATACAGGCACTCAGAGACTCAGACACACCCACATAGGCACTCACACACCCACTTACAGACCCACACAACCACTTACACATCCACTCACAGATGCAAACATGCACTTACAACAACTGACATAACCACACAGGCACTCACAGACCCACTGACAGAGCCATGCAGACACTCACACACACTCACTCAGAAATCTATTCAGGTACTGACAGACCTACCCACACACAGGAACTCACAGACCCACTCACAGAATTATACAGGTACTTACACATTCACTCACAGACCTATGCATTCACTTATACATCTACTTACAAACCCACACAGACACTCACATATCCACTCACAGACTCACACAAGCACTCACACGCCCATTCACAGTTCTATGCTGGCACTTTCACACCCACTCAGATTCCCACACAGGCACTCAGACACTCATTGAGAGAGTCATAATGGCACTCATACATCCACTCAGATCTCCATGCAGGCATGGACAAATCTACTTAGAGACCCTCACAGGCATTGAGATACCCGCTCACAGATTCATGCAAGTACTCACACACCCACTAAAAACCTGTGCAGGCATTATATACTTACTCACAGACCCATGAATCCACTTACACACCAACTTACAGACTTTCACAGGCACTTGCACACCCACTCAGAGACCTATGCAGGCACTTACAATAGGTAGTTACACACCCATTTACAGACCCACACAGGCACTCACAGACCCACCCACAGACCAACACACCCAGTCATAGAGCCACAGAGACACTCAGAAAACAACTGACAGGCCCACACAAGTAGTCACATGCCCACTCGCGGAGCCATGCACACAGTCAAGTGAATGCTAAATGTGCTGCTTTGTAATTGAATATGTGCTTTTGGTTTGTGGATCTGCAACGGATCCATGGAGTCAAGTAAAAATTTCAAAAAAGGATTTAAAAAGAAGATGAACCAGTGTTTGGGAAACAGGGTGGCTCTAAAAAGAGCCTTTGTGTTTATGGTGTGCAGATGATAGCTACACATAAAAGAGGATGCAGTCTTTCAAGTTGTTGAGGAACACCCTGTTGCCTTTCTCTGTGAAATGGACTCCATCATTTCTATATATACTGTCCATATCAAAGCATACATTTTTGTTATATATAGAGCCCACATTGTGGTCTCTGAGGAATGCAGAAACAGTTTTAATAACAGGTTTCCTAGATTTGTCTATATGTGGACAGAATTCATTTGACCACCTCCACTTCTGCATTTGGCAAATGTTGGAGAACACCAAGGCAGTGTGTTGGAAAAGCACAATTAATTTACCATAGGTATCCTTCATTAGGATTTCCAGTGCAACCCCAATAATTGTGCCCAGGTCATTGCCATCACAGTGCACAATCATGAGGTCTGGATGTTGGCAATCCACAATGCCTTCAACCAAAGGTATCATTTGATGCCACTTTAATCCTCTCCGGCCAAGCCAAATAATGTCTACATTAGGTAAACCCAAGTCCCTGTCAATGCCACTCTTTCTAGCACTCCCTCTGGCCCAAAACTAAAAAAACTATTGCCCACAATCCACACTCTAACCACTTTGGAGGCAAACTGAAGTAGCACACTGGAGAAGGCTGCAGCTGAATGAGACAGTTTTCAAAATGAAATGCAGTTAAACTGGAGGACAGTACCTAAATCAAAACAAGCATTTGCAATGCAATCAGTCTCACCTTTGGGACCTTATATGTATTTAGCTATGCAGCACATTAGCCTGGGTGCTGAACCATTAACTGTTCTTTAACATGGATGAAAAGTAAGCACCAAACTGCGGAACATGCCGAGTATAGGAACACATGGAGGGAAATACTGCCTATCAGTGGGAAATGGTATTGTCCGAAGCTCTGTTTTTAATATAAAATCAGTGCCTTCGGTGGTCATATCTCTCAAAATACAAGATTTGAGAAACATATTATTGTCTACAGGTGCTTGTGGAAGGCAGGTTTCTATGGACTGGAATCTAGGGAATGCTAAAGTGATTCTGGTATTTTACTGACCCGTGCTGGTTGTTTTCTATCAAGAAAGTTAAATAGAGGAAGTTGACATAAAAATAAAATAAGAAAGTCCCTAAGCATAAACAATTCTTGTATTTTAGTGACCTCTACTGATCGTTTTCTATCAAAACACTTAAATGGAGGCAGTTGAATAGAAAAAAGGTTCCTAAGCAGACTCAGACAAGTCCTCGGTCTGATCTCCAGAGCCCACAAAGTACATACAACAGATCTTCCAACCAGTGCAAGTGCTGTCTAGGCTCAACCTAAAAAATATATTATGTTTTAACGTTTTTAACAGATTCTGTCGTTTTTGTTGTCCTGATGGCCAGCTGATTGGCCAATACGTGTTGAAACAACAACATTATACAAGAGGCTCATTATATCGTACTCACTCAGTTACAAAGATGTGTTCTGTCATTTACCACCTGTATATAAATAAAAATCTGAGACAAATTATTATTTGTATTATTTCTAAAATGTATCATACTATTGCCTGGTATCGTTTTTCCACCTAGGTTGAGTAGTGTAGATGTATTTCCTCATGTTCTTTAGTCTACGATATAACATAGGAACTGTTTGCACCAAGTGTTTCAATGTCTACTCTCTTAATTTGAATAATTATTCTCAAGTAGGAACTATTTTGTTGCTTCTACTTTAGAGGGTCCATGGACTAGAAGTTCAAAATTAACTACCCATTTTGGTGTGCAGCCTATAATGACTTGCATAAGACTGATCACTACTTCTAATGCCAATGAAAAGCTAAATGAAATGTAACACATTAGGAGTAATTATAAGTGGTTCATATTGAGTATTACCATCCATTACTTTCATGCCTTAACCAAAAATTTACAGCACCGTTTTAGAGAAATTGTCTGTTAAAATTAATGCTGTAGAGCAAATGCAGCCAATTATCTTTGTGATGATGATTGGCCCAATGGCTTATCGTCTAGTAAGTTAGGGAAAGAGGTATTAAATAATTTTCTGGAGACCAGGCTCGAGCAATAAAAGATGACCAAATGTCTACACTCAAGTATAGGTGCAGCAATTTAGATAACAATAACTCTGAGCCCGAATGAGAGGAGTTGATGATTTATTTCCATGCAACGATTGATGTTTGAAAGATGATAAATGAGAGGGCTTCTCTATAGAGTATAGCAATGGGAGACAGTATGCAAGTTTAGTAGGACTTAGGTCCCTTGTGGATCTCAGAAGTAGGATTCCTCTCACTTGATCATGCAACTAGAGACAGAGCAAAGAAGTTGTCCTCATTAAACTGCATTGTCCACAAAGACTACTGTTGGAAGGGATTCTCCGCCAGTGTTTTGGAATAACCTATATAGATGGATTGTGGGGCTTATCTAGAGTCTGACAATAGAAGTACAACCTCCTCCTCTGGAATCTGCACCAGTACTCAATGCCACAATCATGGGCCCCCTTCTCACATAAATCCCTCCACTCCCACTGAAGGAAGGGCTCTATCTCCTCGACAGCAAGGTTATAGCCCTCTTTACACTCTACCACCAGTCTCAGTGAAATGGTTACTTCCTGAATTATTAGTAGTAGAGCATCACCCTTGATGTCAGCAGAAGGACCCCTCTGAGTTCATCCCTAGTCACGCTCGTCCCTATTTGTAGGGCTTGTTACTCAATGGCCGGTACCCTTTTCTCTTTTTCAGTGACAGGATCTCATCTTAATTTCAGTGACATCTACCTTCTCTTCCATGACTTGACCTTCACTCCTCCTTTTAAATGACAGGACCACTACCTTTCAGTCTGAATTACATCTCCACAATCAAATCCAACCCCGCACCCATGTGACGCACCTCTACCTCATCTCTTGGTGACATAGCTCTCAGCACGCTCCTCCATGTCATACTTTCTTCCTCCTTCCTCAGTGACACCACCTTCCCCAGTGACAAGCAACTAACACCTTGGCACACCCTAGTTTAGGGGTACAACTGCCAACCAACCCTGTGTGTGCCCAGTGGATAAATTAAGTGAATATTGGAATTTCAGTCAACAGTAAAAAACATACTTATATTTGTAGACCCGTAGTTATCGGGAAAGAACAACAAGCGCGTTTAAGTGCTCTTGGCTGAAAACCCATGAGTGACTAAAATTCAGCCTTGTGACAGGGACTGGTTGATAGCGCTTATTGGTGGGTATTTGTTTCTCTTACCGAAAGCCCATTCCTCTAATTGATAGTTCTTACCCCACCTGATTCAGGTCTCCATTATTTCTCCACAAAAAGTCCCCCAATGTAATGCTCGGAATATTTAGCCATTCTCCACCGTAAAATATTCCTTCTCCCACACGACAGCCTCTTCTCTAGTTGTAAAACATCACTTACTGGAAAACCCCCAATTGCCAGCCCCTCCCTTTCTGGGACAAAATGTCTCTTATTGGCACACCCTAATTCGGCGACGATTGTAGTCGTCCTAAACATTAGGCATCTCAAAAAACAATCAATGTACCAGTGCCAAATACCGTCACTTCAGTGGGAGCTCCGACCTCTCACTGACATCACCTGAACTGGCTACTCAATCTTAAGTGAGGCTCCTTTCCAGCGATGGATCCCACTGTCACAAACTGCTCCTCAGGGGCAGCTTGTCTATGACAGATTCGGCAACAGTCTTTAACCACACTGATGACAGGCAACTTTCATCCTCTTCCCTCGGTAACAACATTTTTCAAAGCTCACAAATACATAGCCTTTCAATTTCACTCTAGTTTCTGCTCAAGTGACAGATCTTGTAGTCTCACAACCCCCTGCACTCTCTCATAAAAGCCCCCTCCAATGAGTACTTCCTTAAACACAGCCTCTTCAGCTCACTGAGCTTCCAAGTGAAAGCCACAGACCGTGAGCACTTGTACGCTGCTCTCTGTAATTAAGGGCCCGCGCAGTTCTTTCCCGGGTACTCTGCATCCCTGACCGGGGTGGAGGTGCCAAGGAGGACCCCCAGCCATCTTGGAACCACATGTCACCACTGATGTCTATGGAAGTGACGCGCCCCAACACGACTAGTTAATCTCCATGGGAACAAGCTGGAGCATAGAATCAGAGGTTGAGCTTGCGGCCTACTTATTTATCTTATTGTCCTGTATTGGCACCCGCTTCCCACTCAAGGCTGACATAATCAAACCTGCACAATAGCCCCGCGTTATGTGGTACACCTTCAATAAGTCTTGATTAGTCAACAGCACATCACAAAGCTCTCAAGACACTTGCATGGGTAACTCATGGAAGCCATCTATTTGCTATGCAGTGTGGCACTGGTAGTCATGTTTGAGGTATAAAATCAAGATTAAGTGTAGCAGAATGCAAAGCAAAATCCTTGCCCAGATCAGCTCTCCCACATGGAACTGGGAAATTTGAATTTCTGTTATAAGCAGTGGTCGAACTGTATTAGAAAACAAGCATTTGCAATGCAATAGGACTCGCATTTAAGCAAGACCTATTGCACTGGAAAGGGGAGTGCGGGCGGGGCAGGGGGGTGAAAAGGCATGACGAGAAGGCACGGACTGTGGGAAAATAGTGCTCACAATCTAAATAACACATACAGTGCAACACTCAAAGTAAAGGGGCCAGTAACCAAGGAAGGATACAAATGATGACATGGCCATAATAAGGAGAACCTAACAAGCCTCATAATCAATCAAAAGGCAGCATTTATGAAAGACAATGACACGAGCCAATTAAAAATATGGGTGGAGAGTGGGCAGAGCTTCCACTGCATACTCCATTACTGCATGCCTCGCAGAGCGAGCGAGCAGAGCATGCGTGCTGCTGCTATAGGCTTGACCTAAAAAGAACAGAGACCTATTGCATTGCAAACAGGAGAGCAGGTGGGGACAGGTGGTGAGAAGGCACGAACAACGGGAGTGCGGGCGAGAAGGCACGGACTGCGGGGGGGGGGGAGAAGGCACGAGCTATAAGAAAACCTTATTAAAGAAAATAGTGCTCACTATCTAAATAACACATACAGTGAAACACTACAAGTAAAGAGGCCAGTAGCTATAGAAGGATACAAATGACGACATGGCCATAATAAGGAGGTACTAACAAGCCTCATAATCAATCAGAAGGCAGAATTTACGAAAGACAATGACACAAGCAAATTAACATCATGGGTGGAGAGTGGGCGGAACTTCCCCTGCACACTCCATTACTGCATATCTCGTAGAGCGAGCAGCGCATGCGCGCTGCTGCTATAGGTTCGAAATAAAAAGAACATATTTGATTGGATGCGGTTCATATGCAGGCAGCTAAAAATAGTTAGTGATTTTGAGAAAACAAGTAATTACTTCTGTGATTGGGTTTGGAAAATAGTTATGCTGTTTAGAATACGCCTATTATTCCAAACAGTCAACCACATCAGCTATAGTTAGACTTGAAGGTAGTATGGTGTTCACAGAAAGGGTTGTGAACTTTTCACCTGTTGCTAGCAGTGAGTGTTCAAAACATGGTTACTATGGAAACGAAGATAAGGGTGTGTGGGGGTTGGGAAATAAAAAGACTGTACTGTAACCCTTAAAGTGATAGTAGTGTAGACACATTGCTTATTGTGGACTGTTTGCCTTCATAATCACTAATTACTTCCAAAGTGAAAAATACATGCAAACCATAAACAGTACAATAACAAATGCATGTGTGGGCTTTCATGTGGAATTGTTTCTGCCACAAATTTTTCTCTAGGGTGTCACATTGAGCACCACAGTGGATCTGCAAACCTGACCAAAAGCAGTACCAAATTGGACTTCTTGATAGGAGTCTAATAACGGGTTAATAAAGCCTGACCATTCACATGTGCTTTAACAAAAATAAAATAAGGAAGGAAAGTTATGATTCACTAACTACATCAGTATCACTGAGAGGAGAGTGGGAAGCTTTGTCATCATTGGTTCTTCTGTACTGAGAGTGGTATACTATTCTTGTATTGCTGGCTTGAAAAGAAATTGGAACACAGCAAAGACATTGGTGTGTCAGTAAGGGTGTTCATTTTAAAGGGTATATGTACATAGTAAGTTATGAGTTCATATAAGGTGCGTGCTGCTCTTTTGTTGCTTAGCGCCGGGACGCCTCTTAGCTGAGGCAGCTGTCGCGCTCTACAAAACTTTTAACATAACATAACAGGTGTAAGAAAGTGAGTAGGTTGTATAGAATATACAATGAAACTATAAAGGTGGGTAGATTATGATGATAAGGAAAGGCATAATTAGTAGCAAAGAAGTTAGGAAATGTCTAATGAGAAAATAGAGGTTTTTCATGAAGGTTCTGTTAAAGAATTTGTTTCAAAGAAGATTTAGGTAATTCATCATAGTAGATAATTCAATAGGATATAATGTGTACACAGTCACAGAGACAGGCAAACACTAATACACTAAGTTTCAGTCTTAAAAAAAGACGTATGGCCCAAAACAGATGTAGCCAGAGAGTAACTGACATACCAATAAAGAAACTAATGATAGAATTCACACACCCATTTACTCACCTATAAATGCACGTTTTAATAGTCATACTTACCCTCTACGCAGGCACTGTCTGATTCACTAAGACACTTTTTCGGACATTCATGTATCCAGCAATCACTTTGTACAGCCAGATGTACACATCATATGCTAAGTTATACTCCTAGTTGCCCACTCATACAGGGACTGAAGCCAATCATACATTCAGTCCGAGGACGACAGAGGCGCTTACATTCAGTCACACATCTGCACAACACTTATGCATGCAGCACAAAACACTTGCACACACAGTTATATACTCCCACGCTCACTAACACAGCCAGTAAGCAAGCCATACAGCCATTTACATACACATTTACAGATCCATAGAGTTACTAGGAGGGCCAGTCAAATAGTGACATAGTTATTTACACATCCAGTGACACACTCCGAGGGCCTGATACACTCACTCAGATATGGACTCAAGTACTGACTCTCCTAGTCATTCAACCACATAAGTAGCCCTTTGAACATGTATCGGACTGGCTACTGCAGAGCCTGTTTGTACAGTTTTACTGCCAGGGCAATTTGACATTTAAAACCTCTTACCAACCCTTAAACTCCTGGTTTTCTTCCTGTAAGTCACCCTTAAGGTAGGCTATTGTTATCCCATAAGGCAGGGTACTATGTGCTTAAAAGATAGGAAATATACTTCAAACTTTCAGTGAGTTACACGTGCACTTACAGACCCATACAGCCAGTTATACATCCAGTCTCCACCCATACTGTGAATCACATACCTATGTACAAAACCATAGGGCCACTCACACATCTAGTGAGAGTGCGATAGAGGCACTTACAGATCCAGTCACACATCTGTACAGCACTTATGTATCCAGCAGTAACAGGTTAGTTGCACACACACAGTTACATACCCCAACACTCACAAACACAGCCAGTAAACAATTCATACAACCACTTACATACACCTTTACAGACCCATAGAGTTACTAAGAGAGCCAGTCATAGGGCAACATAGTTCTTACACATCCAGTGGCACGCCCATAGAGGGTTTGATACAGTCACTCAGATATGTACTCAAGTACTGACATTCCTAAACACCCATTCACACAAGTAGTCATTTAAACAAGTCTTAGGGCTGCTACTACAGAACCTGTGTATGCTGTTTTACTGCCAGGCTGACTTGGCATTCAAAACTCCATGCCAAGCTCTAAACTCCCCTTTGTCATCATATAAGTCACCCCTAAGGTAATCCATTTTTAGCCCATATGGCAGGGAACTATGTGCCTAAAAGTTAAAACATGTACTTTGAAGTTTCAGTGAGTTACATACACACTTACAGAACCATACAACTCACAAACCTATGTACAAAAGCATAGAGCAACTAACACACCCAGTCAGACTGTGACAGAGGCGCTTACACATTCACTCACATACCCACATAGTACTTATGTATCCAGCAGTAACAGAGCCAGTTGTACGAACAGTTAAATACCTCAAAGCTCCCTAATACAGTCAGTAAACAATCCATACAGCCACTTACATACACATATACAGACCATAGAGATTCTAACAGAGCCAGTCATATGCTGACATAGTTACTTACGTATCCAATGACACACCCACAGGGGGACTGGTACACTCGTTCAGATATGTACTGAAGAAATGACACTCCTAGTCATCCATTCTGACAAGTAGCCCTTTAAGCATGTCTTGGGCCTGCTACCACAGAGCCTTTGTGTGCAGTTTTACTGCCAGACCAACATCGCATTTAAAACCTCTTGCCAAGCCTTAAACTCCCTTTCTACTACATATGTCATCCCTAAGGGAGGCCACCATAGGGAAGGGTGCTATGTGTTTAAAAGGTAAGACAAGTATTTTGAAGTTGTAGTGAGTTACATGTACTCTTACAGACCCATACGCCCAGTTATACATCCGTTGTCCCACCCATACTGTGACTCACATACCTATTTACAAAACCACAGAGCCACTCACACACCCAGTCAGACAGCAGCAGAGGCGCTTACACATTCACTCACACAGCCAAACTGCACTTACTTGTCCAGCAGTAACAGAGCCAGTTGCATACAGTAACATACCGCATCACCTACTAACACAGCCAGCAAGCCACTCATACATACACTAACTCATATATGAACATATACATCCAAAGTGACAGATTTATACTGCCTGTTAAGCACTGACATTACTACTTACTATTTAATTGCTTATAGTGTGCAATTTCATAGTATGTAATGTCAAAATAAATGTATTGTTTATTTGCTTTTCAGACATCTACTTGTATTTATTGAGGAAAATTACCAAGGCCGAGAAAGACAGAAACAAGAAAAAAACGAGGAAGCAGTACTATCTGCTCACAACTGACAGTGAAAAGGGACATAATGCAGAGAATGCAGTTAAAGAGAAAGAGCTGATATAAAGAGAATAAAGACGTTTCTTAAAAATAGTATATGTGAAATAAAATGTACAAAACATGCTAATAAAAAGTGATGTTTAAAATCAGCTCAGAGAAAGGAGGATGAGTAAGTGAAATTCAAAGTGGAAATCTTATTCCAAAACAACTAGTTCAACAAGAATACAGAAACAATTGAAGGACATCATAGTGATGATGTTTCGTACTAGGGTAATTCAGAATTTGATATGAAACATAAAGCAGTATAAGATAAGAGGAGATGGGAAACACCGAAGCAAAAACAAAATATTAAGTCAAAATTTTAAAAACCATTTGTTGTGAAGCACAAACTATTGTGCTTTATCACGAGTTGGGTAGTCCCATGGACCGCCATGTCAGCAGTGGCGGTTTGAGCCCTGTGAACTCGGAAGTCTGACCAGCATATTTTGAGTTGGGCAGGTAAGCTTTGCAAAGACCACCGCTGGATAGCTAGGTTCTCAGTCAGGGAAAGGCAGCCACCATACAGCGGTGCAGGGGAGCTCATCCCATCCGTACTATGAGTTGCTTAATCCATGAGCGGACAGCAGCGGTCCGACTGCCTGCTTCAAGGTGGAGATGGTGAAGGATTTGGGGTACATACTCACCCCTTTCTTCTTTTTTCAGGCAGATTCCGACATGGATCCCTGTCTCACAGCAGGATCTTCATCCCAAGGATTATGACCCTGTGTGCGGCATAATACAGGTCAGTCTTTTTTCACATCTATCATGCATATGTGTGGATACAACACATATGCAGTCGAAATGCACACACATGCATTGATATAGTTTGTGAAAATAGTCACCACAGTGGTAAGATCCCTGCCTCCACACCTCCGACTTATGGTCGACTTATAATATGGCGGTGTTTGGACCATCAGCACCCTTGGGTTTTTGGCAGGGGCAGATATGGTTGTATGGCGGTAGGACCACAAAACTCGTCATAAGGACCCATTTATTTTGTTACTGAAGTGAATGAGAAACCTGCACAAAATAGTATTGTCTGTGAAAAGAAAATAAGACTTATTAATAAAAAGTACTTTTGAAAAATCTTCGGAGGAGAATGGAAGCATACGTCTAGTACTGAGCCTTTCTTTAATGAAGAAAGCTACTTTCAAGAGAACACATTTGTGCATGCAGTTGAAATAACCTGTTGATGCTATGAGGTAGAAGATGGTACTCCCATTGGAAAAGAAGAGATGGTTCCTAGAATTGTAGAGAAAGAGATAGCTGAATAGCTACAAGGAAGGCGTAGACATGTCCCTTTGTATACATGGAGGAAGTGTAGCAGTATTTGTAGTGCTTGCCAGGTCTCAATAGATATAGTAAACAGTTTTCTACATCATTTTCCAGGTAAAAGTGTGAAGCAGAAAATTGCAATGTTGCATCTATGCAAAGGAAGGAAATATCTGTGAAAAGGAAGGAAATGTAGTAACTTACAAGGACATTCACTGCCATGTTTATCCAACAAAGTGTGCTCACTATCATTTCCAAATGTTGGCTGTTCATCATTCAAAAATGCAAAATTCCAGGATTGTGTTAAGGAAAAAATTAACAAAGCACTTTTAAATGGAACAGTATCAGAGGTTAAAAAAGTTTGTTATGATATTCAATCCCATTTCTTTGGTCATGAAGTAGAGTCTGGAGAAAATGAGGAGTTGGTATGGCCAGATATAGAGAAAAAGAACACAGATGTTATTACTGATAACTTTGCACAAGAAATAGTAAAGTTTAATGCAGTTTATACAGAGAAGCCAACCTATGTTTGTATATGTTGTTGGCGCACTTACTACAAAGGCAAAGCACAAAATGTTGATGTGTTCTTGAAAAGTGGGCAGGAAAACAGATAAAAGTGGCTAGAATTTGCTGCGCATTTCTTTGTAGAGGAACGGTTCGATTTGTGAACATGGGCATTCAGACAAAATGCAGAGCAAAAAATATTGAGATGTTGAAATATTGAGCTTGTTAATGTTTTTTACTATAGTTTTTAGTTGTTTTTAAATAATGTAATTTACTTCTTTATTGCAATTTTTAGTGTCATAGCAGGTTGTGGTGTTTGTAGGGATACAGGGTGGGAAGTAAATTAATTATAGGTATCAATAATTACTTTTAAATTATTAATTATTTAATTGATAATTAATTATGTAAATCGTGTAATTAATTTACATTTTGAGTTAAGTTTTAGGTGTGGTTGTGGGGGTAGTAGGGGTGCATGTTAGGAAGTAATTTAATTATAATTATTATTATTATTCATTATTTAATTGATAATTAATTATGTAAATTGAGTAAATAACTAAAGTTTGAATTTATATTCAAGGTGCGGGTAATGGATTTTGTAGGGGTAAAGGGTGGGAAGGTATATAATTATAATAAATAATAATTAATGTTAATTAATAGCAATTATCTAATTGATAATTAATTATGTAAATTGTGTAATTAAGATATTTATAAAGTGATATAGTGTGGTTGTTCGGTTTGAAAAGGGTAAAGTGTTGGAAGGAATTCAAATAGGATTTTTTAATTATTAGTTAATCAGAATTAATATTTAATTGATAATTAATTATGTAAATGTTATCATTGTTAAGATATATTTTAGGTGTGAGTTGTTGGGTTTTTAGCGGGATAGGGTGGGAAGGTAACAGTTATTTACATGATAATTATGTACATTTTGAAATCATCATATTTGTTAAGTTATATTTTAGGTGATTGTTGTTTAGTTTGTAGAGGTATAGGGTTGGAAGTAATTTAAGTAATAATAAATGTAAAAATATTTTTCACTTATTGAAAATTGTGTTATTTATTACTTTATATGTTCATTGTGTTATGCTTTTTAATTTTGATTACATTTTACTTGCTGGTTGTTATGATTGTGAGAATATAGGGGCTGGTTACAACAGCGGGGAGAACGCCACCTACAGGCTGTCGGTGGCAGTCTCTCCTCCATCGTAACCAACTTTACTGCCCTCCACATTATGATGGCGGGCAGACGTGTGGCGGGCGTAAAGACCGACTGCCGTGCATCCGACGGGCTCCTTGAGCCTGCCGGAGCAGCAAAGTGGCTCGTAGTCCCTACAATGTTGGCGGTGCCTACCAGGCACCTCTGCCGGGATTATGATGTCCCTTTCTGCCAGCCTTTTCATAGCGGCCATGAAAAGGCTGGCGGAAATGAACACTGAGGGCCCGTAGTGGGCCCCCCTTCCCTCCTGGCCCTTGGTTGTGGGTGTCGGGGGGCACCCAGGGCACCACATGGTGCCTGTCACGTAGTGCAGAGCTATGTAATATGTCCTGTTTTTACACTGCAGCACCCGCCGCAATGTAAAATATTGGCATTGTGAGCGCTGTGGTGGCAGTTGCATTGTAATGCCTACAATAGGACCACCGACAGCAGGTCGGGCGGTCCCAATTCCAATACAATAGTGAATGGACTGAAGTCAGTCCGCCATCATAATCAGCCCTATAGTGTGGTATTTTACTTACATTCACATTATTTTGTTTTAATTTATAATAGTTATTAAACACTGTAATAAGTATGGAATTTGTTTAATTTGTGTTCAAATTTAGACATATAATTATTAGATTTAAATATTTATATATTATTTTTAATAGAGTTGTTAAAATATGTTAATTGTTTGAAGTGAACTACTCTCTACTGTTGTACCGACTAGAGTGGGAATAGTATTTTTTCCTTTCCTGAGTCCAACGCTTACCCCACTAATGCACAGACAGGAGTGGGACTAGCAAAGTTAACCTTTTCTGAGTCCAATGCTTTCCCTATTGTTGCACTAACTTGAGTGGAATAGTAAACATTACCCCTCCTGAGTCCAACGCCTTCCCCACTGTTGCACAGACTGGAGTGTGGATAGTGAATTTGACCTCTCTGCAGTTCAATGCTTTCCGTACTGTTGCACTGGATGAAATAGTAATTGTTACCCCTCCTGAACACAATTAATTCCTTACTATTGTACAGACTGGAGTGGGAATAATAAATGTTACCCTTCATGAGTCCAATGCTTTCCCTACTGTTGCACAGACTGGAGTTGAAATTGTAAATTTGACCCCTCCTGTGTCCAACACTTTCACTACTGCTGTGCCGACTAGAGTGGGAATAGTATTTTTTACCCTTTCTGAGTCCAATATTTTCACTACTGTTGCACAGACTGGAGTTGGAATAGTAAATTTAACCCCTCCAGAGTTCAACGTTTTCCCTACTGTTCCACAGACTGGAGTGGGAATAGTAAATTGCACCCCTCCTTAGTTTAACGCTTTCTCTAATGTTGTATACATTGGAGTGAGAACAGTTTATAATTTATTGAGTGTTATTTTTTTATTAAAATTGGTTAAGTATAATAATAATAATTAATATTATTGTTGTTATTATTATTATTAGTATTATGTGTTTTTGAAAGTAATTCAATATTTTTTAAATATATACATTTAGGTAATTGTTAAGATATTTTTAGTAAAACATATTTTTATATATTGTTTACTTTTTATGAACAATTATAGTGGATATATTTTTTTTAAAAATGCAGTTTATTTTTTGTATTTCAGTTGTTTAAGTGTAGAAAATTACATATATGTGTGTGTTTGTGTGTATATATTTGTTATATTGGTAAATGTAAATATCATTATAAAAATGTAATATAAGTTAAAATTTATATTTTGTTTGATAAACATACACACTTGTTGTTTGTTTAATTTAGCAAATATCTATACATATTTATAAATATTAGTTAGAAATATTTAGTTTACATTATACCAATGTCATCTATTAAAAAATTTAAGTTTTACATATTTCAACTGCATATATAGTTAAAAACTATATTTTTGTATATATTTGCAATATTAGTGTGAAAAGGATAGTTTTTTATACTTACCACTATGCATAGAAAAATAATATTTTTGGGATTGATATTTTTGACACAATATTTTGGTATCACGATATTTATGGTTGTGATATTGTGTCAGTGATCCGTGAACATGGCAGATCATGACAAATTAGAAGATAAGAAAATGGCTCTGAGAGCAATACATAATAAGTTACAGTTGGTTCAAATTCCAGTGGAGCTTCTACATCTAATGTTTATGAAACAATATTGAAACGATCTATCCACCCATTTCAAGCTAATGTTCGTATGAAATCAAAGACAGGGAAACTACCACAGACTGAGCTACAGACAGGTCTTAATGGCAGACTTTTGTACTTACCTTTAGATTTTAAATGTAATGTTGAAACTGTATGTGTAGAGAAAGAAATATAGATGAATCACTTATTATTCTAGTGAAAGGTGTGGTCACAAACTATAAAAAATAAATGGCAAGAACTAGTGGATGTGAATAAGGTGAAGAATACTAGGTTCTATCTGAAACAGAATAATGTGTACTACAATGATGTAGATGTTCTCGCAGATGGAAGTTGCATGGAGTAAGAAATGTTACCGTCAAGTGCAAAGTTTGAAAAAGTGGATAGAACTAAATCTGAAGAAATTTATGAGACCTACACCATCCATCCCCTGCATTCAAAAGATGTTATGGGGGATGACATTAAACTGTTCCAGATGAAAAAAACTAAAGAAGCTACGTTGAGTGTCTGGGAGAAAAGTTTAGAAGTTTGCTGTATTCCACAACTATTTCCAACTAGAGTAGGCGGATGGTATGATGACAGCCCAGTACTAATACCAACAGCTGAGTATAGATCCACCAGATTATATTCAGAGGACCCTAGATGTCATCAAAGTATTCCATTTTTAAATCATCTGTTAATTTGAAAATTATTTGTCTGTACTATCAAACGCTGTTAACCATATTCTTAAGACAGGAGATACTCTATAAAATATGACAGCAAGAGACTTTATCAACAAAATTCATGGAAAAGATGAGGAGTTGGGATACAGATTGATTAATTTTATGGCATGCCAATGTGGCACCAATGAATATTGGTATCATCATCATGGTGAATGAAAATGTATGTCACAAAATTTAGGTGCACCAACTTGGTTTGTGCACTCAATTGTTTAGAGTACGCATTGGATGACGTACATGCCCTTTGAGAGAAGCAAACTAAAATATTAGGGACATCAATCTGAAGATCAAAGGAGAAATTTGCAAATGTTTGTAGGTATTTTAACCACAGATTTCAAGTTGTGCTCACCTTCAGCTGCAACAAAAAACATCTACCTCTTGGAGAAGTCACTGATTTCTTTTGGCTTAAAGAGTACCAAGTAAGAGGTGCTCCTCATATTCATATTTTGCTTTGGATTAAATATGAACCAAAATTTGGAACAGACACAAATGAACAGCAAGTTCGGCATTTTCAGTCACAAAGATGTGGGAAGTACGGTCGGTGCAAGTACAGAACGAAAGAAATAATTGACACTAAGGGCCTCATTACTATGGGGCATATCATCAACAAATTGCGATAATTATCGCAAAGCACTGTTAGCGCTAAAAATGTTATTGCCGGCGAAGTCCTGTTTTTATCGCCGCAGTAGCGACGTATTAGCAAGGCGCCGCTACCCAGCGATAGCTAGCAGTTCCGGTGGAAATGGATGGCGCTAAAATCTTAGGGCCGGCGATACAAAAACACACACTAAGCCGAGAAAAGTCGCGCTGGGCCAATTATCGCCAAAATCAGTCCGACAATTGCTAACAGGCCTGCATTTTGCATGCAGCAAGCGGGAAAATGCACTATAAAAGGCCCTCAAGCAGGGAAAAAAAAAGAAAAAGAAAATGGAGAGCACAGAAGAGAGCAGAGACATGGAGGAAGCTGGGACAAGAGCGGAGCCTACAGCAAACCCCACAGCCAGCCAGGTGGAGCATAGAGAGAGCCAGGGGAAGGCCAAGAGGAGGAGGAACCCCAGGTTCAGCCACGAGGAGAATCAGGTCCTGTATGGCCTGGTGGCTGAATATCAGCGGGAGCTATTCATCAGGAGGACAGTGCCATTGTCCAGGAAAAAAGAGATCTGGGAGGAGATCACAGCAAATGTCAATGCTGTGGGAGAGAGGAAGAGGAGGACAGTGTAGGAGGTAAAGAAGGGCTGGAACGACAGCAAGAAGAACACGAAAGGGAAGATAGCAGCCAACCGGAGGGCAGCTATGGCGACTGGAGGTGGTAGCCCTGGGCCCCTGCTGGAGCTGGATGAGCAGGAGGAAATGGTGGCGCAAGTCATCACAGAGGAAACGGTGGTTGGAGTGCCGCGTCGGGACACTGCTAAATGTGAGCAGGCACAACCACAGGGTGAGTACAAACTATGGAGTGGGTGGATGGGGGTGGATGGCCACAATAGCACACATGTACAATAAATAGCATTGCATACCTACAATTACTGTGGTTCAGGTCCCAGATAGCCCTGTGCATGGTGGCATGGACACACATCAACTGACCCAACATAAACATTGCTAGACACACTTTGACGGACACACTGACATTGAAATGTGCACTGAAAAGTCAGAAAAACACAGTCCAGGTACATCATCAGACCACAAAATAAGTGCTACATCACATAGCAAAATGCCACATCACATAGAGATGCAGCATGCTGCCAAAATGCACCCCTTGCACCATCACAACCCATATCCAAATCATCTTCAAAAGGCCGCAACTCCCATGTGCCAAAATGAGTAGTGCAGTGTGAATGTGACTGATCACGTGCACGAGTAAGCATGCCAACAGCAAGACCAGCACACCTGCAAAACAGCACATGTGTCTGACTTGTGTGCAAGGATGTGCGTGGCCAACAAGGGGGACTTGGAGGGCCACACACAACCTTGCACACGAGCCAGACACATGTGCAATGTTGCAGGTGTGCTGAGCTTGTTGCTGGCATGCTTACTCGTGCACGTGAACAGTCACATTCACACTGCATACTCATATTAGCACATGGGAGATGCGGCCTTGTGAAGATGATTTGGAGATGTGTGGTGATGAGGCAAGGGGGACATTGTGACAACCTCATGCATGTTGCACAAAAATGCCCCCTTGCCTGTATATGCTATGCAGTACTGTGTACAGCAAGATGAGAAAGTAACGAGTGACTCTGCATACCGACAACACATGCAATGTCACACCAAAAATACGGATTTAGTCGTGTGCCCTCCATTGCAAAATGCAATGCAGGGCGCACCATGAAATGTATTCAGTCATCCAAAGTCTACTTACCTGCATTCACACATATCCCTGTCCATACTACCCTCCACCCTCCCCCTCCCCACGTCAATGCCTGGCATGTACTATTTCCTCTTGCAAATTCAAAAACTCTTAATGTCTGAGAAAGCTAGATCTTCAAATCTAACAATAGCACCAACCTAGTCCCCCTCCCCTCACTATGATGTACAAGTGTCCAAGCATAGGATCCTTGGCTCGTTACTATGACATTTCTCCTCTACTACCTTTAATATGAAGGACCATGTAATAAGGGGAATAACAACCAATTTTCAACACAGGACATACAAACAAACATCATCATCACAAATAAATCCATCCGAAAGTCTATTTCACACTCCCTCAAGGCATGTCACTACCCATGTTGCTCTGTACTCTTTGATAGCCATTAGCAGTGCGTAATCTGTGGTATCCAGAAGGTAAACACTAAAAACACAATATACAGGCTGCCGCTTTAGATTCACCCATCATGCATGTCTAAAATGGTGTTGAATGGTTACATCTACGTGCTATACCCTGGTACCAGCTCACCTGGCTCAGTGTTGACATCGCTCTCGCTGTCTTGGTCTACCAATGGTCCAAAGAAATGGTCCCATGCCCTAGCCGCCTCAAGTGATCCCTTGCTCACCGTACCCTTGACCAGTAGTAGCCTAACTATCCCATCACATTCTGCCCATTTGGTGAACTCTCACTCCCATTGATCTAAACTCGTGGCCCCACTTGCCTTCCAGTGCATCGTAATATCCCCCCATGGCCACTAATAATCCCCTATCCTTAAACTTGCTGCGATCCCACTTTGAGCTGTGTGTGGGAAGCAATGTAGGATACAAGCCCCCAACGCCAGATCTACCTCCCTGTTCGTCAACACCTTCAATAGTGCCATCACTACGGTCCAATAAGTAGCCCAAAGTGGTCACCCCCTAATCATGTGAGGGAAGTTTGCCCCCTCTGCCTGAACCCTTGGGCATTCGTATGAGTCAGTGTTGAAACATGCATTGACTTTTTGCCGGTGTGAGGTAAGGCGATGTAAGACATTAAAAAGAAGCCTTTGAAAGCGGGCGTGCCTGGTGCACCTCCAAGCGTACTCTACAATCTCAGCACAAGCCCTTTCCGGTATCTCTCTCCCTACATCTACCTCCCATTTCAATTAAGTATGTCCAAAGGGGGCAGCTCCCCAGGATTCATGTGCATGTACAGGCATGTGCCTTAAACTTTACAGCTGCTGTCAATATGTATTGGCACCCTAAAGAAAGCTCAGGTCCTGCTTGGTCCCCTTTACAATGCGCATGAATATCCACTGTGATCGCTGCATAGAGTAGGAAGTCCCCCCTTCTAAAATCAAAGCGCTTATGCAGAGTACAGAAGGTCACCACCTGGTTTGATGCACAAAACGGTCCACCACTGAAACACACACTCCACATGTGGGCCCAAATATGTGGGTAATGGGTGTGGACACAGCCTTCTCAGACAGCAACAACAATTGCTATACATGCTGCACCATACTCTGAAAGGGTAATCGAAAAGAAGTGCAGGAAGCAAACCATGCAAGATTAAACATGACAGACGCAATGCACACAACACAAATCATAAGGAGCCAAAGCGACATAGAGGCACATGTTTCCTACACAGTGCAGCTCTGTAGAGAAAACATGGTGCATATAATCAAGGACGTTCTTAAAATTATCGCCGCTTCAGCGGCAGGAAACTGCTGCTAAAGCGGTGATAATGTGCTTGATAACATGCTGCAGAGAATTCAAATAGAAGCCCATGTTCACACCAGAACATGTGCTTCTATTGGAATTCTATGCGGCATATTTTCAAGAACATCATCGCCGCTTGTAGCGGACGTTTCCTGCCGCTAAAGCGGCGATAATATTAAGGCCGTCCCTGATAACATGCCCCCAAGTAGGCTCCCATTGCCAATGTGCCAAAAGTGGGTCCTTATCACACATAACTAATAGCACACAAAACACATGCACATGTGCAAGTTCCTGCAAAGCTGCAACTCTTGAGCCACACTGACAAGGCAAGTGATAGGGCATGATGAATAGCATGCCTGCAGGACAAAGAGATTTACATGGTGCAGGACACCTCACTGATGTTGCGGAGTGTGGAACACATCCTCAAGGGAGTATGTCACACCCTGACACAACCTTATGTACACACAACCCCTGATTTGAACAAGACACTTGATGACCTACTATGCACAAGTATCACAACTCTGACAAGGACACACAATCCACCCAGCTTTCCACATATCTGCATTGCATACACAGAAGTCAAAGGCCCATTTCATGAAAGGGACAAGGGGCAGCTAAACAAAGGCAGCAGGCCACCATCACACAATGCAGTGAACACACATACTAATCTGAATACATCAATATTGCCTCATAGGTGTTCAGGACTGCATTAGTCACATAACACAAACCTGGACACAACAGGTAGCATTTGTGTGTAGACACTGTCAAGATACATTTCTCACATAGGTAACTTGTGAAATTACAATGTACAAGTACACCCTCACATCCGTGATGTCTCTGAAATAATCTCCATCTAGAAACTAACATGCAAATTGTACAAAATATCTATAATGTACAGTCTCCCTCAGTCTGATTGTTAAGTCAAATATTGCATGCCCATACATGGATACCACTGTTAAACTGTATCTCCCATGAACATTGCAGAAGGAGAGATAACACCTCCTGGACAGCAGGACGACCCACTCCGCCACGATGACTTGTCTGAAACCCCCACCATCAATGTGGCTGAATTTCAAGGTCTCCAGGATTCCTTTGCCACACCAACTCCAGGAGCAGGGCCACCCAGCAGCATTTTGAAAAGCCCACCCCCTGCACAAACCACCCAGCAGCAAGCACCTCCCACCACAGCTGCCTCACAGGACCCTGGTAACCCATAGGTGGCCTTTCACAGCATGGTGCTGAGGTCCAGCGTGAGACACGTGACTATGTGCGGTTGGGGTTGGAGAGCATGGCAGCCAAATTTGATGACCTACGTGGGTGTCTGAATCGCCTCAACAACCACATGCAGAGGATGTTAGACATTCACATACCCCTCAATAATATCCAACACACCCTGGATGACATTGCTGGGGTCCTGATCCGGAGAGCTGACACACTGTCCCAGCAGGATAGCTCCAGTAGTGTCTGTGCCGAATTTTCCAGACTGTCACGGATAATGGAGGCCAGGGAGTGGAGGGAACTCCAACAGATGGCTGCCACGGCTGAACACCAGCGCAATCTTGCAGGGATATGCCAGGCCCTGTTACATCATATCACATCTGCGCCTCCCCACGGTCTTGCGCCAACATCTGCTGCTGCTGGCACATCCACATCCTCAGCTCCGCACCCTGATGTGTCTGTGCCTCACAGTGCTGCTCCCGCCATACCACCACCCACATGTGAGACACATGACACATCAGAGGACGAATCTGAGGATGAAACTGTCCCACTGGTAATGCGCAACTACACCTACCAGTGACGTACAAAGGCCTGTCTCACCATTGGATTGTACATACTATCATTCCACTGACCTTCCCCTTCCACTGTCTTCTGATGACCACCAACACTCAGCTTGGACCCACACATGGACCTGCAGCAAATCTCTTTTTTCCTTGACAATGGCACTGCAAACTCCACCTCTTCCCCTGGCTCTGTCACTCACAATGGACTCTGCCTGCCACTCCAACGGGCATCCAGCCAATCCTGTGTCATATGGGCCACTTCTGGTCCAGTCTAAACCTTGTCTTGTAAATAAATTCCCTAAAATCACACAGATGCGTGCTTCCATAACCAATCAAGTATTTAACTAAGGCAATAAGTAAGGGGCTGTGAATTCACAAGAAGGTCCAGCAAGGGAAATACAATCAATGTACATGCGTCCCCTGACACGGATAGGCAGTGAGATGACCGTGTATGTGCAAAAGCAATCAATTAATTATTTCAATCACAACATCTTTAAAGTGCACCACTAACCCGTGGGTGTCTCAAGGAGCGGGGGATGGGAGTCTGCCACTGCTTGAAAATCCCGACACCAAAAGGCACCCCTGCACCCTGCGCCCTTTGGCCCCCTGTGCCCGACTCCTGGGTACCTACCCATCCTCCAACTTCCCAAATTACCTCCCGAAGTGGTGGTGGCACCTGAAGAATCTTCGTCCCCGAGATTGCAGCCTTTATTCATCCTGGAGCTTTCCCATTGCAATCCATTGAGCGCCCGAAGGCTCAAAAGCACCCTGCACCCAGCCGCCCGAGTGGCCCTGGCAGTGTAACGTCTAGACCTACCTACTTCCCCATTTGCCCTGAGCAAGTGACCAGGAGCCCAGCTCCCACAGCCGTGTGGCCTGCTAGTCAGCAGCCACCAACTAAGGCCCCCCTGCCTCCCATAGGATAACATTGGGCCTAACTCACTCTACACCCAACCGCCACAGTGCCGCAGAGGGTGTAACAACTGTACCAACCTGACCCTGGGAGACCCCTGAGTCTGTGCCCAGAACCTTAACTCTGACAGTCGAGTACTTACCCAAAAGCCGATAACCCAATTTTATTCCATAGGGTAACATTGACTGGTTTCATCTGAAATTTCTGCTAAGTGGGGAGATTCTTAAACTTAAAAAATTCACCTAAAATCAACGAGTAACAAAAACGGAAATACTCACCTGCTATTAGGAGAGATCCCAGTGCTGGATCTTGGTGCCCAGCACTGACCCTGAAAAGTACTCACAACCATACTTACCACTAACCCAATTTTCTTCCATGGGAAATCATTGACTGTTTTTTCTGTGAAATTTCTTCTAGGTGTCAACTTTCGGAATAGCAAAATATTGCCTAAAAATCACGACAGTAACTAAAACGAATTTACTCACATGTTTCCAAGACCTTTTCCAGGACTGAATCTAGGATCCAGTCCTGGAATTAGAAAAGTAATCCTGGAAGTAATCTATTGCAAATAACTTAAAACTCACATTGAGCTCAATGTATTATTCTGTTTGAAATTGTGTTGCCTATTGCAACAACTTGTAACTATTACCTACCAAAGTAAATTGTATATTGCAAAAGTATTTAACTAAAGCCTCTCATTCTGAGAAAGTATATTTTGATGCCTATTGTTGGTTCTAAAATAAAACAACCATATATTTTTTATATAAACCATTGGTCTAGAGTTCAGTTCTTGAGTGTGTGAGACCATTTGCTGACTGAGTGTGTACAGCAAATGCTTTACACTGTCCTCTGATACTGCCTTACTGCTCGACCAAGCAACCACTTTAGAGAGTAAGGTTATATCTAACTTTAACCTCTGCCAAACCTCTGGGGACTGTGGACTCTGTGCACACTGTACCTATTTGGGAACAGTATATACAGAGCCACTTTCTCACAATAGGCATGTGTGACAACATGTACAAGTCTGTTGCAGGACACAAGTAGTGTCACCCAGAAGGATAGCAAAGCATAATCTCATGGCATATCGCCTTACACAGGACGTGTTGGTCAAAGATTGTTGTGATGTAGCACATTTCATGTCACATCTCTAGGTGTTCACAACAGATTCACATTGCTGATGAGACCCAAGGGCACAGGTCTAACATACATACATGGAACTACAAAGTAAGCCACACTGAAGTTGAGTTTACAATAGTTACTGAAACCAAAGTGCAAAGCGTCAGTCAGCCCCTACCTGTGCACAAACAATGCCAAACCAACTTCAGAGCCCTGGCATGAAGTGCCCACATATTGGCCAATGTGCCCATGGATGTCAGTTGAACTGCACTTAGCATATAGTCTGAATCAGTGGCAAGATTACAAGGGTGTCATCACTATGAGCCAATGCGAAAGTTACAGCTGGGATGAGTGGCTATGGCACTGTTGGTACAGGGAGCAATGCAGCATGTCACCACTTGTGTGCAGCAGAACTGTGTGCCTGCAACCAAACATCATCAGGTCCAAAAGCATAACTCAAATGATTAAGGGTGTCACAAAAGCAAGAAACTCGAAGTTAAGTCTGTATTCCGAACAGTGCAAATCCAAAAAGACACCTGTGAATGATCTCTATTCCAAAGTCATGACTCAGTCTCATATAACTCATGTGACTCACTAACACTGTCGTGCCATGTGACGTTAACAATGGACACACAAATGACCAACAGCATGCATGGAATGGACATCGATTGGCCATGCCCAGGAACATGTGAGATGTTGGAGGTCACAATAAACTGTCACCAGAGTAGGCCGTAAACCATATTTGCTAATCTATCAGACATGCAAGGTCATTGTGCTCACATCTAAGGTATCTGGCCTCAATCCATCCTGCTGAGTGACAGGTCAGGACCATAGTTACACATACAATGATTACTCGAGTGATGGTATGAGTTGCACACAATGGAGCAAGCCCCACTACCCCGCATCAGCCATGATATAAGTGCAAGCAGAAATCTAAAATTAACTAGATTTATTTAACAATATGAAAGATACAAAAACCCTACACTAATTTAATTCCCTAACTCTAGACCTAAACTAACTACAAATATTTTTAATAACAAAAACTACCTAGCCAAAGTATTTACAAACACACAAAATGAATAAAGACATACACCCCCCTCCCAAATCTAAATGAAACCTATCCCCAAATCCTATAACATTCAAGAAGTAAAAGTCTAAATCTACAACTAACTAAGCCTATCCTAAAACTATTCTAACTAATACACACAACTATGACCTAACACAACATAAGACAAAAATAGGGACATTGTGAGAAGGGAGAAGAGTGGGATGGGTGAGAACAGGGGGAGTCTTTATTGCAGTCCAAGGTGACTCCGGATCTCGTGGAGGTGCCGGTTCAGGTACAGAAGTTCACGGCGAATGTCTGTCAGAATGGTGTTGTTGTTGCTAACAATCTGCATTAGTTGTGACAGGACAGGATCCATTGGTGCAGGTGCTGGTGCAGGTGCTGGTGCAGGTGCAGGTGGCGGTGCATGTTGGACTGGCACCTGTGCGGGGGTTGCGGCAGGGGGATTGACCGTGTGGGAGCCCACACTGGCACCTGAGGTCGAGGGCATGTTGCTGCTGTCGGTCAGGACACATTCTGGCAGCGACTTCCAGGTCCCTGCCTTCTTCTCGGCCCGGTACCTCCTTGCCATGATTCGATAACCCTTATGGACCTTCCTCACGTGGAGGTACCGGTCCTTGGCAAACTGGAAGTTGTGCTGCTCCTCAGGTGTCTAGTTGTCTGTAAAAAAAACCTCAATGTCAGTTTTCTGTCCCCTACACTATGTAAACGTCCAACATGATATCTGTATCACAAGTTAAAAACAACATGGGAGGCAACACACCCGCTTCACCCTGTTAAGTCATCGACTGGCCTGTTAAACCCAATGTCTACGCATGATTCAATCACTACATGCTGTGGAGACTGAAATGACAGTGCATGGCATGGTACATGCACTGACACAACTAAAAGCTAATGACATGCTACAAACATCGCACCATTGGACAACCGGGCTGTGGGTGACATGTACAATTGACTTCAGTCGGGAGGGATAACCCCAACGTGCACTGCACAACCCCCTCCCATCCTGTGACAGACAGCTGCATCAAAAGTACAATGCACATGTGCAGCCATGTGTGTCCCTCAGGAACTGTGTGCAGTACATCAAGTCAGTGCCAAGACAGGCACTCTTGCACAAGAGTGCAAGGGTGTATGTGTGCAGGTGTGAATAACTACCTATTGTAGTCTCACACTACATGCACAATAACAGGACTGGGACTGCCCTACTCACACTTGCAATCATGCTGCATCATGCCACACACATGGAAACATGTTTGGTGTATGAATGCTGACTTAGGCACTTACTCACTCCACCATTACTATGCAATTGGTGATAGTCATCCACTGTGAGGGGGAGACATCATTGAACCACAACTGCCACTTATGCATGTGTTGTAACCACCAATCTCACTCCATAGCAGAGATGAACACGCATGCATCAACTACGCATACTGTTACAATGGATTACACATTGTAATGGCACCCTGGGGTCATGAGGGTTGTGTAATTCTTATGGCTAATGCGTTTACACAGATTTTGTTGGAGCAGACTGGATTTGCAAATCTATGTGACATCAAATGATGCATAGCTACTGCATGCGTATGAAATGTGTGTTGAGTAATGTCACCAATTGTGTCAGCTGAGTTGGTACACATGATCCTGATTCCAGCATGGAATGTCCACACGGACATAGCCTGTCAACACCATTGCAGTGCATAAATATTACATTTCAATTAATGTACACATCTATTGAATGAGTTTGTGTGACATGCCATTGACAAATTTGGATCTGAGCTACACCCTGCCACTTCTGGTTCTCTGCTATGCAGCATACCTTAGGGATCACTGTGCCAAGATGTCTGAACTTGTACGGACATAAATGCACTGCCTCATTGTGCACAATGCAACACCCACTGCATGCCCCTTCGATGTTGTTTATAGCATGTAAGTGTGCCATCTTGACTAGGTTGCGCAAATGAACATGGGAGAAAATGCAAGTGCCCTATTGCCAACACAACTGCAGTGTAAAATGCCTAGTTGGCAGCATTAGTTGCTCGGAAATAGGCGCATACATTGACATGTGAATCACTGACTGTTGATGGACAAAGTCACAACTCTGAATAAGATGCATTGTGCCCCTTCAAACTACCATATTTGACACAAATCGGAATTGCTGAATACCTCTGCACATTGTAGGCAATTGACATGCGATACACACTCATACTGCTAATCAACAACATGTTGCATTTGGCACAGACACTCATGACCCCGCAACATGCCAATATTTGTTGTCACTACTCACCAGTGGTGTGTGGGTCCCGGAATCGGTCAATGTCCCCCTGGGTGATAGGTTGGCGTCCATCTGTGAGAGGACAAATGTAAATAGGTGTTGTTAGCAAACCCCAGCAAACGTGGCATATTCACAATGTGAATTATTACAGTGACAGACAATGCTACATCCCTGTGCTGTTGACTTCATGTTGTCCACATGACTGGGCCTACTTTGAATGGCATACACACACGACCTGTGGAAGCAGAGGCTGCACAGCCAACACATCACTGCTGGCAGACCTGCACATATGAGGTGTGTCACACAATATCAAGGTACCTCATCCGCACGGAGCGAGAAATAAACAGTTGCGCTCATCATCCTTGACCTATCGCTGCGGCGTTCACCTCTGTCTCTCAAAGCCCACTAATATACAGACTCCACAACAAAGGGATCCAAGACAATGCCCTCAACTGGATCTGCTCCTTCCTCAACGGACATACGCTGTGGGTCAGACACCCCCCTTTTGTCTTGGAGCCTACAACAACCACCCGTGCAGTCCACCAGAGATCCTCACTCAGCCCTACAATCTACGACATCTACATGGCTCTGCAAGCCACAATCGGGATTAGCTATGGACTCAACATTGTATCATAGGCATACGACTGACAACTCCTCCTCGACACATCCAACTAACACAACTCAGGCAAACACAAGTATTGAGAAGCCATCACAGAGCTTGCTAAATGAATGTCAAACAGCTGCATACAAGTGAACAACAACAAAAGGTAAGTACTCATCATGCTCCAAAACCTCCACGCATGGAATTACACAGGGTCCTCACACGGCATGGGGAACCCACACCCCAACACGGACAAGGCACGCAACATGGAATCCATCATGGACTCCGATGTCCAAGATAATTGCAAGATCTATCCGGTCTCATCATCCTGCTTCCACACACTCTGCCTCCTATGTCAGACAGTCAAATGACTCCTACTCAAACACACATAGACACTCACTCATGCCCTGTGTGACAGCTCACCCTACTACGGCACCACAGTCCATGCCGGAAATTAATTGAACCACATCCGCAAGCTGCAGGACATCTCAAATGCAACCACAGGACTGATCCTCACACTGCCAGGACTCTGTCACACCTCCCACCACCTGCACACACTCCACTGTCTCCACATCAAAGCTAGAGTCACCTTCAAGATGTTCACCCAGGCTCACACAGCCATCCACAACACTGGGTCAGCATACCTTAATGTCCAACTCTCTTTCCATGGCACATCAAAGGATCCGATGATCAGACCAGCTAGCCTATGCCGTGTTACCCCGCACCAGAAAGACCAGATCGTGAGTCTGCTCCGTTTCCTACCTTGCAGACATAGCCTGTGACAACCTTCCGCTACACCTCGGACAGGCAACGTTGCTCCCCATCTCCAAGCACTAACTCTGAACATTGCTCATCAACAGACACGCCCCTTGCTATACTTCAACATGCAAACACTGCCACGCACCCTGCAACCCTTCCTGCTGAGTATATGCTCACAATAAGCATGTGTATTTTGGGATGGTTAACACCGGGGATCTCCATTCCTATGTGGTATTTCCAGTGGCAAACTTAATCTACGTGGTCATTGCAACGCCAATCGTCACTACAACTTGCACTGCATGGCGCACATCAATAATGGATATTTGGATTGACTATTCCAACACCTTCCTTTCTGTTGCACACACTGTAGTGGGAACAGTAAGTCATATAAATCCTAAGTCAAGGTCATCGTGCGCAAGTATTTTTGGCAAGTAGCATTGCATTAACCACGTTGTTACAGTGTCACGGTCTTGAGACAGCATAAATACATCATATCTTCTTGTCACACACGTCACTCATAAAGAAAACCCTCTAATGACACAAAACTAAAATAACCCACAACAAACACAACAAGACTGAAGACAGTAGACAGTAAAAAGTAATAAAAATGTAAAATAATTTCAAAAGACACTTTAGACAGGACACAGCAACACTCCAAAATCCACTCTCCAACACCACAATCCACAAGACACCTCCTTCACTCAGCCAAATCAACCACAATATGCTCAAAAGAGAAAGTGAGAGTGAATGCCACACCCAAGGGAGACAGGAAGCATGCATACATCACTTCCTTTGTGTTAGCGGCAGTTTTTGTACAATCCGACAAAAATCTGCACGCTAAAGGGCCGCTAATGTACTCAGGCTGATACTGTAATGTGTATGCGGCCCGTTTTATTAAATGCGATCATAATCTACACGCTAAGGGGCCGCTAATGTACTCTGGCAGAATAAATGCGATCATAATCTGCACGCTAAGGGGCCGCTAATGTACTCAGGCTGATACTGTAATGTGTATGCGTCCTCTTTGATTAAATGCGATCATAATCTGCATGCTAAGGGGCCGCTAATGTACTCAGGCTGAATAAATGCGATCATAATCTGCACGCTAAGGGGCCACTAATGTACTCAGGCTGATACTGTAATGTTTATGCGGCCTGTTTTATTAAATGCGATCACAATCTGCATGCTAAGGAGCCGCTAATGTACTCAGGCTGCATAAATGCGATCATAATCTGCACGCTAAGGGGCCGCTAATGTACTCAGGCTGATACTGTAATGTGTATGCGGCCTGTTTGATTAAATGCGATCATAATCTGCACGCTAAGGGGCCGCTAATGTACTCTGGCTGAATAAATGCGATCATAATCTGCACGCTAAGGGGCCGCTAATATCCTTAGGATTACTGTAATGTGTATGCAGCAGGTTTCATAGATAGCAATGGGTTTCTTCACGCTAAGAGGCCGCTACTGTCCTGCTGCTGATACAGTATTGTAGAATGTGTACAGCGATGTCCTTTCAAATGCGCGGGAGAAATATCATTGCGTTTGAGATAAAAATATCACGCCCTGCCATTTTTCAGACTATGATGGACAGTCAGGCCAAAACTCTGATTACAGCACAATAATACAATGTGAAGATAGGTTTGCACAATGAAGGCAGACTACATTTTAGGGTTACCTCTTTTTACAGAAAGGAAGAAATATTTGGCAAACACAGCTTGCTGCCTACATCCAGAGGCCGGCCGGGCAAGCATTGTGAGCATTTACACAGCGTTTAAGCCGCAACCCGGAGGCCGGCCGCATACCGGAAGAGCGAACGAGCCACTAAGAGCGTCTTCCATTTTCCAAAGAATAAACATGTAAAACAGACAAGTGAAACAATCAAGAACAAGGGAGAAAAACAACCCCTCCCCCAATAACCCTCCCACAACTCCACCTTCCGCACAGGTTGCAGCCTCCCTAGATGATAGTAAGTATACACAATATGCGTGGAAGTGAGCCCCCTCGTCACTCCACTGGGTGAGTGACGGCGGATGATTGCTCCATCGGTAGAAGGTGTCAGACCTGCAAGTACTTGGGGCATGTGGCTTCCCTCATATCTCGGGACAATGAAATCACAAAGGGGCACCACAGAGTTGCGAAATCTCTCACCCTTCCCTCTGCACCCCAAGACAGATGCTCCATAGCTAATAGGTTCCTTGGACGTTGTAACCAGGACAGGAGCCCTGGAACTGCCACTGAATGCCACTGTGCTAGGATAACCTGCCTGTCCGCCAGCAACACTGTGACTGTTTGCCTACTCCTGAGGGATGTTAGTGGGAAGGCCTTCAGATGTGAGAGGCCAAGGAGAGTGCACTCCAGTGCGTCGGGCATTGCAAAGTCGCACGCTGTATCTATGTTATCTAAGGACTCACCCCAATATCTTTTCAATTTCGGGCAATGCCAGAGTAAGTGCACGAGGGCACCAGTCATTCAGCATCCCCGACAGCAGCGATCTGGCTTGCTTTTATCCCAGACATGTAGTTGCACAGGTGTGCAACACCAATGAGAGTGGACCTTAAAGGAGGTTTCAGCCCCGCTACACTGTGCGCAGTGTGGTGTGCGCGATACAGGATATGTTCCCATTCCTTGGAGGAAAGCGGCCTCCCCAGCTACATTTCCCACAAAACCTGCCCTGTTGTGCACTGACCACTCGGACTGGTCACAAGCATTTTGTACAGCTCAGATATGAGGGGACGTTTGTCCTCCTTACGCGCTAACCACTTCTCATATGACGTAAACAACCTCGAGTCCCATGACCCAGTGTGTTATTTGGCGTTATGAATACGCATCAGCAGCGGGCAGATCATAATCCTGTAGGGGCCGCAGATATGGCACCAGCCCTTCTAGATCAAAGATAGACTCTATGCTCTTGCAGCCCAGTTCTCGCCAGCAATGGAATATCGCTGATTTCTGACCCGGAGCCAAGTCCGGGTTATCCACGCTGGAGTTCATCGGTGAGGGGAAAGAGGTCCAGCCCTTCCGTACTGCCACCCTGTCCCAAACCTTGAGGGTGGGCGCCGTAACCGGCGAAGAGTACAAGACCCGGGGCCAGTGCTTATGGACTAGACACAGTTATATCCAGATGTTTTTGCCTGCCACAGACTGGTCCATGAAGTTCCAGTGTTTCTCCGATGGCAGCCTATTCCATTCTACTATATATCAAAGGCATGTGGCTTGGTTGTAGCCACCAATGAGGGGCAATCCCAGGCCACCTTGCATTTTCGGGTGTGTAAGCTGCGCAAGTGAGAGCCAAGACCGCTTGCTCTCCCTGACAGACTTATTAATGAGGGCTTGCAATTGTGTGAGTGCACGGGGTGGGACTCCATGTGTCCAAATTGAAATACATAGAGAATCCGTGGAAGAATCAACATTTCCACTCCCGCTATGCATCCAAACCATGTGAGGCGCAGTTTTGAGCAGGCGTCCAGCGCCTTAGCCGTCTCATCCAACAGTGTTGAATATTTGAGCTTCACTGTACAGGCAAGAGTTGGAGCCAGTTGGAGACCCAGGTACTGTGTATCCCCCTGCACCCAACGGAATGGAAATTGTTGTTCCATAGCCAACTCTTCCTCAGGGGTATACACAGACTACCTTTTATGTTCCAAGACAGTTGACACCCAAAATGGCATGTAACATTACTCATCCCCACCTCTTTTGCTAATTTCACAGACATTCATTAAAAAAAAGATGTGAATTGTAAGGGCACTACTCACCTGGGGTGGTCTGTAGGTGATGAGTATGTGCGCAGATCAATCCGACAATAAGGGTGGGCATGATGTGCCCTGCTCACACGTGAGGTTCACAAGTCGCTGTGGGGGAATGGGAGTGCAGCTCCGTCTCAGCCAAATAGCCATGTCTTGTCATTCCGCATGTAAGCATGCTGGGTGGGAGATTGTTTGATGTTGACTTTCATCTCGTCCATGGCTTTGCTGGCGATGTAGGTGGAAGCTCTTCCTCAGCCTTGTGATTTTCCGATCCCGGTCGAGTCTGCAAGGGCAAGGTTGTCAGAGCAGCAGTTCCTGTTGGGGATGTTGAGGTTGAGCCTATAGTGGGATATGACTTCCTCTGGCCTTAAGTCTGCGAGGTAGACACGTCTGCGCAGTGCCCACTGTCTTCTTCGTCGCTGCATGGGTGGTGGTGGTCCTGGGGGTGGTGGCATTGGCGGTGGTTGTTGTTGTTGCTGCCTTGGTGGGACTCCAATCTGCATGATGACTACCTCCATGGTTTCTGTGGCTGTTCTGGGGAAGCTCGGGCCTACTCTCCCTTATATACACCCACTTATCTCCAGTGTAAGTCAGGTTTTTATCAGGTGTTAATAACTGTAGTTAGCGGAAGTTATCGTGAGTTTTTTTGTAGCTTAACGGGTTGGCGATATCCTTGATAATAGAGAGAAGCTGTGTTAGCAACTTTTTTCGTGGGATTTCAGTCAGGAACGCCTACTTTGCATGTCATTTGCATTGATTATCGTTGGCTTGAAAGGCGATAAATTTCCGGTCGCTATCGTCGGAAAAGTAATGCTAACAGGGGTTAGCGACGCCTTGTTGATAGGGTGAAAGAATTATCGCCGTTTTATCGCCGAAAACTGACGCTAACATGGCGATAAGTCCCTTGATGATATGCCCCTATGTTGGCCAGAAACCCTCCTCCCGACAGTAGGAATCTCCTTGACCGTGTCGGAAGCTTTCCGACCGACTCGGTCGGTTTACATTCCAACCAACCGATTACTATGTTCGTGGGTGGAAAGTAAACCGTGCGGTCATTCCGAAATGGTTCTGACTGGCTCTTGGAGTATCCGTGTCAGTGGAACCGGATTGTGCACCTCTATGGACAGTGTTTCCGACCTGGTGATTATGATGTTGATTTCCAACAGCCTTTCTGAATCAGCTTGTTTGACATGAAAAGGCTGTCGTAAAGCGACTTTGAGGGGCCCCTCGCAGGGTTCCCATTCATCTTGCGGCCTCCGGTTTGGGGGCTCAAGGGGTACCTAAGGGACCCCCCTGTAAAACCCTGCACTATGTGGCAGGCATACTGGGGTGCCCACAACAGGGTTCAGGGTTTTACACACACCCCCCATTTCCCCATAGGAGTCTTTGTTACGGCGGGTTGCCGGGTAGAACACAAGCTCCCATAGGAAACAATGTGCCTGTAACCGAACAGTGTTTGGTCGCATTGTAATCGCCTACCATGAGTTGGTTGGTCCCAATTCCGAGTCGGTGTCAGGAGGAAGCTTTCCTGCCTGACATTGTAATTAGGCCCTAAATGTCGCATTGGATTTCCAACACCTGTTATTTTCAAAAGAAGAGTACACAGCTTTTTTTATCAGCAGTCAGGCATGTGCTTACTCAAGAATCAACCAAAATCACTTTCAATCTGAGGACAACAGAAGCTTCAAAATATATCAATGATTACAATCCTGTCATTCTGAAAATGTGGCATGGCAATATGGATCTTCAGTTTGTGCAGACAACTCCACAGCTGTTGCTCATTATTTTACATCATACATACCAAAATCTGAAAAGACAGAGAGGAAGGATACGTAGGGAGAGATTTCTGCTGGAAAGTCTTTAACAAAGAAACTGTACAGCTTCAGTTTGAAGAGGCTTTTACACAGGGAAATTGGATCTTATGAATGCTGTGAGTTTAGCTAGTTTATACTCTAAGTCGAGAGGAACTGTTTGGGTGAGTTAAGGCCTAGCATGCATGTGAAATAGAGTGTTGAAGTCTTTTCCTGAAAATCAGTGCCTTGCAGAATTTGACCCAAAAAGTACAGATAATATCTAATGAAACATGTTGGACATCTACTATCCAAAAAGAAGCCCACATCTTGAAAATGTATGTCTTTATGAAATACATCAAAATTACAGATTTAGAAACAATGTGACAGAAAGTAGATGAAGGTAAATTTGCAGTAGTTGGTTGTAATGGTTATTTGGTACGACATAGCAAAGGCAGTCTAATTAATCATAGAAAACTGAGTTGCGGGACTGCTAAAAAAAGAGAGTTTTGCTATTTGGCACTTATACAGCTCTTTTAGCCTTGGCATCCTGAATCATAATTACAAGGAAAGCTTGACTGCCATGGAGACTTTTCCAGTGCTAGAAAGGATAGCATTGAGTGTTGAGTGTTTCCCAACTATGTATAAATTGTTACATAATGATATTGAACAGGAAGTAAGAATTGCTGCTGAGATAGCTAAGAAAAGTCCACAAAGAAGCCAATGTTCAGGTCCTTTAAGTCAAGATCCTCTAGGACAGACAATAATTGAAAATGAAGCTGCCAGGAAAGTGAAAGAGGTGGAGTTGAATATGGCAATATTTTAGAGGTTATTAGAGTAGGTGTTCTTTCTGAAGAGGAAAAGCATCTGCTAGAAGGTCGTCTTCTTAAAAAAAGTGCTGTCAACAAACAAGACAGCAGCAGAAATCATACTCACTTTCATTCAAGAAGAAAAACTGATTGTGTGCCTAATGCTTACACTAGTAGAGTGTGCCTCTTTCAACAAAGAATTGCTGGAATTAGAAAAAGAAGAAATTTTGGAACTGATTGCCATAGACAAAATAGAACACCAGGGTATCACAGAATTCCTAAAGAATTGCAAACAAACTTAGATTATTTGGAAAAATCTGTATCAAAAACTGCAGGATTGGAAAAATGTTTAAGTGTTTGCAAAAACTGTAGAGTAATTTTGCAACAAAATTTAAATGTTGAAGGAGGATTAGTTAATGGTACTATGGGTAAAGTTATTCATTTCCTAAGCTTTCCTACCATGAGTGAGATAGAGTGCCTAGCAATCAGATGAATAGCGTAAAGCAGACTGGAAGGTCCATTGTATGTTTTTTGCTAGCGAAAGACTTATTTATATGTCCGATGGAAATAGTTTCCAGTTTCTCTGGCATATGGTGTATGGATTCATAAATCTCAAGGTTTAAGTGTAGATTCAGCATTGGTTAATGTTGGAAGCACAGTGTTTAAAGGAGGAATGTCATATGAAGCCTTATCTCAAGTTAGACCATTGTTTGGAGTGTATTTGGTTGCATTTGACAACAGCAAAGTAAGTTCAAATCCAAGTTGTGTCAAAGAGTACAATCAATTAAGAAGTGTTTATGCTCCTCATTTAGGACAGTAGCCTATTTATGAAAAATGCATCATCTGTCCAAAGCAAAAGCTTCCAGAGGAGTGCAGTGATGTTGTTGGAAAGAACGAGATGATAGAGAAGAAAGAAGCTGTTAAGGAAAAAAAATGACAATGAGGGAGATATTCTCGGTTACCAGTTGTCAAACCCCTTTGGTATCAACTGTTATGCAAATGTTGTTCTTAACTTCCTCTTTAAATTACCTCATCTTGTATATGCAATTGGACAGGAACCACAGAAGAGATTATGTTCTGCACTATAGGACTATAACACATTGTGTTTCACACATTCGAAAACGTCTAGATATATGTAGTGGATCTGTACAGTTTACTCCAAACACTCAACAGGATGCACAGAATTTATAATGGTGATCTTTGGAGTATACAAAGAAGATAAATATGTACTGATGAGCTATTTGGACTTACTTGCTCATGGAACCATCAGTGTGAAGATTGTTGATTCAGATTGTAGGAAAGTGCCTCTTTTTTGCATGGTTAGTCCCCACTTTTTGCCTGATGTGATTTCATACTGTGTGTGCACTAGGTCCCTGCTAACCGGGTTCCCAATGCCAGATCTCTTTCTCCAAACACTGGGGAATATTTACAAGGAGTAAACACCGCTGTAGCATCAATTTTTTGATGTTAGGACAGTTTTATTTATCGTTATATTTACAAGTTGCTGCAAAGTCCAGTTAACAGCATTTTTCTTGTGTAAACATGATTTTTCAATATCGCCGCTTCTGATTGCGTGACTTACAGAAAATGGTAGGCGTTCCCACGTAAAGACTCCAGCAAAACACACAATGCAATATTTACAAGGATTTCCTTGCATGTCGCAAACAAAGAAAAACTGCCGCTAAGTCCAATTAGAGGCAATGTTTTAACATCAGAAAATACCTGCTCTTAAAAATGGTGCACACAATTGAGGCCTCATTAAAGAAGATTTGGTGCTGGACAGCGCAGCAAGGAACCTTGCTTGGCTGCCCTGCGACATAACAAAAGGGCAGGAATGCGCCCTATCAATCAGATAGGGCGCATTTCTGTCTTTTCCCCCTATCTTGGCGCACAATGGCTGCCATGCGCCAACGCAGGCACCCTTGTGTTATGGGACCTGCGTTGCACAGCTGATTGATGTTGTGCAGGAAGGGACACCTTCCTTCACAAAATCAATCAATCTAGGCAATTTTCTTTTTCTATGTGTGCTGCAGAAAAAAAGAGGACAAATGATAACATTTATCCGTGTTGTGCCTCCCAAACGCCACCCTTGGGGTGGTGTTAGATTTTGACGCATTCCCAGGTTTCTGCTTTCTCGAAAATCTGGGAATGCTTCAGATTATATGGGTTTTGTGTGGGAGCGCCTACAGCATCACTCATGGAATGCCCCTTTCACGCAGTTTTAGGCATGAAAGGAGCACATACTTACAAGTCCCCGAAAAGCCACGTAAAGTGGCTTTACGTGGCCTTGTAAACATGCTGTGGCACATTGCGCCACTCGAACATCAAAAAAGTGACGTTCCAGTGGTGCAAAAGTGCCACTAGGGCTTCATAAATGAGTCCCTAGGCTAATAGAACAATTCCCAGAATTCATCCTTGGCAAAGTCAATGACGCCATGGACCTCCTGCCTTTGCAGCTAAGAGCACCAAGGAGACCACCATCACCACCACTGTCATGTGTTACTCACCTGAACAAATGCTCCCTTCCCTTTGGGTGACAACTGGACTTGATCCCCTCTAAGCGCTGATCTCAGTAGACCAGAACATCAGCAACAGGAAGCTGTAGACCGGGAACCGCAGAAAGAAAGAGACTCTCCGGAGCTGTCTGGAACCATGGAAGAAGGAGAGACGTGCAATCAGTTAACCCTAAATTAGGTAATCTGCCATCTGAGGAGTCACATCTGAGGGCTGCCTGAACTCCGCACCAGATGGCCACGTCACAGTGGCGATATTGTTGCTGGGGGAGCGTTCAGCAGAAGTGTCAGGATTCTGTCTCTGAGTGCAATAGCACATAGTCCCAGCCTCATTCAGCGCCTTCTGTTTCTCTTGTAAATCCTGCTCCAGATTCGGGGTGGCTTGGAGTTGTGGTGGGGGACACCTGCTCCTCCTACACCTCCCACTATGACTGGCTCCATGAATAACAGCCTGTTGCACTGACCCTTCACTCCCTGACTGCAGCACCTGGCGACCATTAGATTCCAGCAAAGGTCCAGACCTGTTCAGCAGCAATAAAGAATCGTGTGTCACCATCTGAGGCCACTCACAGCCTTGCCGGGATGAGGATGAGTATTTAATGCCCAACTCTCGAAGGCATCGCTTAACCACTAGAGACAACCCCCTCTGCCTCTGCACCCCGTGGCGTAGTCAGGGAAGAAAAGTACTGTGGCATTATCCACTTAACCTCCCCCAGCTTGCGTACCTACCTCAGGACAGCATCACGATCTCTGTAGGAGGTGGAAAAGGAAGGGTCTAGCACCTGTCCCCGGCAGCCAATGGCTCGTCGACACTCGATGGGCCCCCTCCACAACAATGAGTGGGTGGAGTGCACCTGCTGGCAGTAGATTACACAGCCATGTCTCAAAGTATGCCACTGCATCAACCGCTTCTGCTCCCTCAGGCAGACCCACCACCTTCACGTTGTTCCACGGGAGCTGCTTTCCGCATCATCCGCTCTTCTTTCTAGTGACTGCACACATGCCATTAGCTACTGTACCTCAAGCGCTGTGATTCGGGTAAGAGGGTGACTTTGACCAGTTCTTGCTCAATGTTATGTACCTTGTCGGTCAGCTTGCGATGATCTGCGCACTCCAGGGTGAAGTTGACAGTGAATTTGTCAATGAGGCCCTCAAGGGAAGAGGTGTTTGATCAAGGGAGGAACCTGCTGCGAGTACAGAGTCTAGTATGGAGTCCAGAGTGTCTGCTGTCACCTGCCCTGGCGGCCAGTGACCCCCAGCCACTTGGTCCACTGACACGGAGGAGCCGCCAGGTGTCGATGCCACCCCAAGTGTGCAGGCGGCCCATCCTTCCAAAAAACGCCCAGGCACTATGTATGACCAGCAGTGCAGTGCGGTGTGGCCAGTCGGCCCCTCTCCTCCAGTCAGGTGTATACTAGCCAGGAATCTTCATTTGGGTGCCACCAAGGGAAATCCACCTACACCCAAAAGCACACTAACAGGTGGTGAAGAAAGGCAGCACCACCCTTTCGCCACCTCCGATCTAACAGTGGCGACCAGATTCCGTGTTCTCCAGTGCCCCAGTGAGTTACGGCAGATCAAGATGCATGCCCAAGGGCCTGGGCCTGAAGTGACCCCCATGCCCCTGGCACCTGCTGCTACCAACAGCCGATATCAGCGACTTGAGCCAGTTAGTGGAGTTCCCCAGCAGTCTTGTGGGGTGCCCTCTGTGATGTGGGTCCGCCGCAGCACAGGGATTGCTCAGGGCATGGTGTGCATCTCCCACAGGCGCTAGACCTGGGCCCAACGTGACCCCCAGGCCTCCTCCGCTCCCCGTCCCACCTTCTCCTCACCTGGACATCGTCACCGGGGCTCAATCCACTGTGCTGTCTCCAAATCTGTGACTCAGCCAGCAGGAGCTTCAGCCAGGCTGGATTTCACAAGCCTGGGTACAGCAGTCACCGCTGAGTCCACTGGGGAACTTCCTGATGCAGGTGATGCAACAGGTCCCTCTTAGGTGCAAAGTTGTGGTGCTCCCACCACAGGCATTAAGTGCAGCTCAGGGGGCTCACCCTCCACTGCGTCCGGGCAGTGCCACCTCCTCCGGCCTCTGATGCAGAGAGGCGGAGCCTACCATGGTCAATCTCCTCCATGCACCCTGGTGTAGTGGTGGTGCGTGTAATGCATGCAGACTTCCCCATGTCGGTGTGCAGGAGTGCCTCTACTGATCACAGCTCCAAAGGACACCAGGTGGTCTTCTCATACAGGTCAGCAATGCGTCTCCATGCGACCTGCCATACTTTGACCAGGGAAGGGCGATAGCCAACGCATCAATGTCTACAGCTTCAGCCCACAGGCTCGGGCCAGACATTGCTCTCGTCCACCGTCAGGCCGCAGTAACTCCACGGCACCGGCACAGACCCAGTGTGGCCTCCTGGCCCCAGGGACTGTCAGCACTGCCAGACATTGGCTGCCATGGTGTCGCAAGGATGGCACAAACAAAAGTGCTGCATTGCTGTTTTTCCCCAGCTCTGCACCACTTTTAATAAATGAGGCCCTGATTCTGCATTTCCTCTTCCCCTGGGACTCTGTCTGGTCCTCCTGGCTGTTGGAGGGTTTGCAGGGGGTTGTTGAACTGTGCTGAACTTGGTCCTGGCTGCTCCATTCAGCATACTGATGTTTTTACTTTATTTATTTTTTTCCTTAGAGGTGTATTGTAAGCTCTCTCTGCCTCTGGAGGCTAAAAAGTAATGCTTGGACTGACTAACGTAAATATTTTTGCCACTAATTGGCCGGCCATCACTTTTTTCATTCTAGAGTCAAGATTTTTATCACTGTGACGCTACAGTTAGCGGCAATTTTCTCCACCACCAGCTGATCCTAACGCCATGTAGCGACCTATTGTAAATACGTCTCTAACATGGCGATAGGATTTGGTCGATAGACAACGGTAAAAAAATTGCCGCTAAGCAACGTCAAAACTGCTTAGCGGCAATTCTTGTTAATATGCCCCACTGTACCATGATTGGCACCACTTCAGTCATCACTGTAAGTCCCTAGTAAATGCTACCCCTGGTACCTAGGGCATGGGTATTGAAGAGGGTCCTTGAGAGCTGCTGCACCAGTCGTGCCACCCCAGGGATCCCTTACCAAGGCTATGCACTCTGCCATTGCAGGCTGCATGCCTTGGTGCAGAGAAATCCGAAGAGTCTACATGACACACAGCCCTGTGTGCCATGCCACCTATGCACTGTATAACACATAGATAAGTGACCCCTAATGCAGGCCTTTAGCCATAAGGCAGGGTGCACTATATCCTATGTGAGGGCATATCATCATGAGCAAATATGCATGAGCAAAAATGTCCAATCTATTCTGAGATGTTGTAAGTGCACATGGTAGTCAATAAGAGTACATGAGCTGGATACTTGTCAATATGTGTTTATTAGCTCCATGATTGCTTCTGAACATCTTGTCTCGATAAGCCCTCAATTATGACAGTAGTGGATTTATTAATAAATTCACAGAGGAGACCCTTTTACAGGGTCCCCTGAAAACCTACCAAGCACTGGTGGGGTTTTTGCCTAGTTTTCAGCAGTCTGCCACTACCAGACATGTTTCTGACCTCATGTGGTGAGAGCCAGTGCTCTCAGAGGACAGAGACAAAGCCTGCTCTGGGCCTGGATGCTTCAGCCTCCTCCCGGACAGGATGGCCTTCCTGGGCAGGAAGCTTCAAAATCAATGCAACCTTCAAAATCCAACCTAGGAACCTCCAGATAGTGCGGGAAGGCAAGCCCCATTTCCTGCTCCACTTTTAGTGGGAGGAAAGGCGAGAACATTTTTTAGATTAGGAATAGGGGCCCACCTAACCTGCACCACCCCTAGGGTGGGCCAGGAAATGTAAACCCCTCTCCTGGAATTCCGTCATCTTGGTATGGTGGAAAAACAACCTATAAGGGCTATGGTAGTGCCCCTTCCCACAGCAAGTGGTCACTAAAGGGTGTAGTCACCCTAAAGGTAAGTAACACATTAGCCACTACCTGTATCCCCTTCCAATGCCCCTAATATCAGCATTTAGGTGGAGGCCTGAGACCTGAACATTAGATTCTACAGACAAGAGAAGACTAGGACAAAGAAGACCCACTACATAAGAAACAAAGCCCTGCTGCAGAAGAAAAAGGTGCCAAACCCTGCCTGCTGCACCATGGACTTGACAATCACTGCCTGCTTTGTTGTCCTGAACCTGAAAGGACTCCAAGAACCCTGGAGCATCTCCCACCTTTAATAAATCACCAAGAAGTCCCTGCGCCCCAACTCTGGAGGGTCAGATCTACCTCTCCACCAAGTTTGGAGGTGCCGGGACCTACTGGAGCAGCAGCATACCAATACCCAGAGTACAGGACCCCCAAGGCAAACACCAAGAAGAAGAGTCAACACTGGACTCCCAAAGCACCAGTAGCAAGCACCATGAAGGGACATAAAGACACCTGAGACCCACTTCCTGAGTGGTCCAGCTGTCCCGAGATCGCCTTTCCAAGTTGCATGCTACTGACAGTGTGGACTTCAAGACTCACAATACACTGCTGACTGTGCACCTGGCCACACAGGCCCAGCATCGACTAACCTGCTGTGCTCCAGGGTTCCCCCTGCCCTTGTGACCTCCTCCTTTGAAGGAGCCCCATCAGACATGCATGTAAGTCTTTCACTGCAGGTTATTTTCAAATGGCTCCCTTAGGTCTTTGTGCACCAGCTTCCAATACTTTCAGCACTATGCTACCGCATGATCCGGGCCACTTCTGGACTAATCCAGCTGGATCTTTGGACCTGGGCCCAACTTCGATCTAAAACAAGAAGATAAACATTGTGAAACAATGCCTGAAATGATATGCAGTTTTCTACTTTTTCTCTATAGGTTCCTATGGGTGCTTTATTGCACACAAAAAGTGATATATTCTCCGAACTTTGAAAAATTGTAACTCCGAAGGTACTCACCTTAGAACTGTGTTCTTAGTCTTAAAAATTCTATAAAATTGATTTTATTAAGTGTATGTCTCATTACTTCCTCTGTGGAGCACTACAAACGCTTAGTACTACTCTCTGATAAGCCTAACTGCTCGCCCACACTATCAGAAAAATTGAGATTCTCTGGACTCTCTGCAAAGTGTACTTCATTTTACTACACTATGGGCCATATTCTTAAGGAGCTATTGCCGAGTTATCGGCACCTTAACGCAGCCAAAGTTGTGATAAACCTACCACCCCATTCACAAGCTGGTGCTAACAGCCGACAACACCCGTTTTCCTATGATAGCAGCCTCAAAAACATCGCCACAGATGACCCCGGCAACTATCGCTAATGAGATGGAGAGTAGGCGTTACCGAGCAAAAAGACAACACCACTCCACAACATTCACAACGACCAGCCACACCGGTGATAGGAACACAAAACATGTGATAAGGCGCGTTAGGGCCAGGAAACTAACACCTGCTCAGACCTTGTGCAAAGTCGGACCACATCCCGCACCACAAAAGCGAGTCCAGCCCAGAGCCACACCTGAAGAACAGCAGATGCCATGGAACCACTGAACATGCGTGCTCGACACCCAAGAGGGCCACAACACCCACCGCCACCATCCCCAAGAGACCAACACCCAAAAGGCCCCCCCGCACCACCACAGAGGCAGCAGCACAGACAAAGACAGTGGACCCCCAGGAAACGCACCTGCCTCACAGACCCAACACCTGACAATGTCATTGCCTACTACAGGTCCAAAAGGACAACCATTCTACGCATCCTGATCATCATTGCCCAACAGGCTGATGGCACCAACACAGCAGACAACCAATATCCCACCCCACACAAAGTTGCTGGCTGTGCTGCACCTGTTGGCCACTGGCACCCCACAACGAACACCCGCCAGAGTCGGAGGAGTCTCACAGCCAGCCCTATCCAAGTTCATCACACCTGTCCTGGACATCACCATCAGCCTGGTACCCCAGTCCCTATACGACAAACACAATGCACAGGATCTGCTGGATACCAAGCAAGGACCATACGCCATAGCTGGATGCACGCACATGTTGGGGGCAATCCACAGCACACATGTCATACCTGTGCCCCCTGGTGACACAGCACACAATCACCGCAACAGAAATCACAAGTCTCACATCAATGTGCAGGCAACATACGAACACCGTGGAATCTCCACCAATGTCGACGCCAAATACCCAGCCAGTGTGCATGATTCCATCATCCTCCGACAGTCCAAATTCAACCCGCGCTCCCAGGATGGCACAAAGGGAAATGCACAGCCCCTTTGCAAGACCTAAATGAACACCCCACACACCTCAACTCCACAACCATGCAACTCACAACTCTGGCAATGGACACGCCACAAAATCACATACAACATGCAAAACAACATGCCCACCCACCAGACAAGACAGAACAACTTACTATGGTAACCTGGGCAAGCCGGGCACATCATTGCCCAACAGGCTGATGGCACCAACACAGCAGACAACCAATATCCCACCCCACACAACGTTGCTGGCTGTGCTGCACCTGTTGGCCACTGGCACCCCCCAACGAACACCCGCCAGAGTCGGAGGAGTCTCACAGCCAGCCCTATCCAAGTTCATCACACCTGTCCTGGACATCACCATCAGCCTGGTACCCCAGTCCCTATACGACAAACACAATACGCAGGATCTGCTGGATACCAAGCAAGGACCATACGCCATAGCTGGATGCACGCACGTGTTGGGGGCAATCCACAGCACACATGTCATACCTGTGCCCCCTGGTGACACAGCACACAATCACCGCAACAGAAATCACAAGTCTCACATCAATGTGCAGGCAACATACGAACACCGTGGAATCTCCACCAATGTCGACGCCAAATACCCAGCCAGTGTGCATGATTCCATCATCCTCCGACAGTCCAAATTCAACCCGCGCTCCCAGGATGGCACAAAGGGAAATGCACAGCCCCTTTGCAAGAACCAAATGAACACCCCACACACCTCAACTCCACAACCATGCAACTCACAATTCTGGCAATGGACACGCCACAAAATCACATACAACATGCAAAACAACATGCCCACCCACCAGACAAGACAGAACAACTTACTATGGTAACCTGGGCAAGCCGTGCACATGAGCCATCAACGGCAAGGCACCTCAGCCACACAATGGCAGAATGAGGGGAGAGGTGGGAAACAGGCATGTGTGAAGGAGGGAGGATAACCATGATTGGGAAAGCACACAATGCCAAGAGTGGTGGAGATGTGCTGGACAGACGGCAGTATGCAGAACACACCCATATCCATGGCAACACACACCGCTGGTGTATGGAGTGCAGTGGACAGTGGATGCAACGATGTCACCCCAGTCAGTGGGGGAGTTCGCGTAAATCTTGCCTGTTATGTCCCCCCGTAAGCATGAGCGGAGTGGGCTGGCCCGGCGTACGCCAGACCAGCGTAGGGGTGTGAATAAAAAGCACATAGCCCTGTGCGTGGTCCCCTTCTGGAATGCCCAAAGTCTCTGCCAGGGTGGCACATCTCACCCCGCCACAAGGCCGATGCTGCTCTGTGAGCGGATTTGCCTGCTATTCTGTGCGCCTGCTGTATCCCGGCCTGCTGGACTCCGAACCCGTCAGGCCCTCCCCTGCACAGCCAGGCCACACTGATCACCTGCCAACACTGGTGTGTGTCAAGGAGGGCTCACCACGTGCCGGCGCAAGCTCCAAGCCCGAGGCCCGCGACCTTGGAGGCCTCCTCAGACCATCACGGCCTCCACGACACAGGCCCGCTTTAGTCCTTTCTCTTTGACGTACTCTACTGCTGCCTCCGGCCTACACTACGGTCAAGTAGGTCACCCATTTGGAACTGAGTCTTGATTACACGATGGCAGAGTACATATGTTCATTGCAGATTTTACATCAGTGTACTTCCTTCAACGTGGTGCCACCAACTCTGTGCATGGCATGCTCACGACACATGTCTGTTGTCCCCTGCTGACTACTGCTTCCGGCCTACACTATGGACAAGTAGGTCACACATTTGGAACTGGGTCTTGATCATACATTGTCCGTGTACGCACAACAATGAAGATTCTACTTCACGGTACTCCCTACGATCAGGTGGCAGCAACCATGTATTTAGCATCCCAACGACACGTGGCTGTGGGCCCTTGCTGACTGCTGCCTTCGGCCTACACTGCTGTTGTATTGTATTGTATTGTATAAATTCTTGTAACGCGCGAGTCTGCCACCCAACGGGTATCCTGGCGCTCTGAGACACAACAACAAGGGACAATACAGAGACTGCTAGCCAGGAGTCAGGGTTGGTGCCATACTATTCCTGACGAAAGAGCCAGGTCTTTAAAATCCTCCTAAAACCCAGCAATGTTTTAGCCTAGAGCAGTTCTAGAGGCATCTGATTCCACAGACGAGCTGCCGTCGTGCTGAAAGCCCTACCTCCCATCCTGGCACGCTTTACTCTAGTAACTACTGCCAGGCTCTGGCTAGAGGAGCGGAGGGACCTTGATGGTTGGTACCAAGAAAAGCTATCTCGCAGAGGCAGCGGGCCAAGGTTGTGTAAGGCCTTATAAACCATAACTAGCGACTTAAACTCAATCCTCCTCTTAACCGGGAGCCAATGGAGGTCCTTTAGTGCCAGCATGACCGATGATTCACGCCGCCTTCTGAGAGCCAGTTTTGCTGCCATCGACTGAACTCTTTGTAATCCCTGTACAATGAAAAGGGGAGCACCCAAGTACAGAGAATTACAATAGTCCAGTCTACTCAGGATCACACTCTGGACCACCAGAGACCTAGTCTCATCAGGGAGGAGCGGGAGGATTTGGCGAAGAGCTCTCAGCAAAACGATACAGGAGCCAATAGTTTTATTGGCCTGGGATTGCAACTGGAGGTCATTGTCCATCATGACCCCCAGGTTGCGGACTGATTTTACTGCAATTATGGGAGGGTCCTCCGGCCATAGTCGGAACTCGGACAGAGGAAATTTGGAAATTTTAGCTGCGCCGCAGTGTAGGAGCTCCGTTTTCCCGGCATTCAACTGGAGTGAATTGATCTTCAGCCAATCAGAGACCTTCCTCATGCAAACCTGGAACGAGTTTAAGGAGACTGCCTGCTCTCCTTCCAGGGGGAACATCAGTTGTATATCGTCCGCATAATGAACTACCTCGATCCCATGAGATTTTATCAGGGGGATCAGAGGTCCCAAGTATGCATTAAAGAGGATTGGGCTGATGGCTGAGCCCTGAGGTACTCCATGGTGAACCGGGAACCAAGGAGAGACGAAAGGTGTCAGGGTCACTGCCTGTTGACGATTAGTCAAATAGGACTTCAGCCATTTCAGAGCCCCGCCCGTAATCCCTAGTCCTTCCAGTCTTGCCAGTAGCACCGAGTGGCTAACCGTGTCGAAAGCGGCCGACATGTCCAGCAGCACCAGAACTGAGGAGCTGCCGCCGTCGGCCCGCATTCGAAGTTTGTCCAGAACGGTCACCAACGCGGTCTCTGTTCCATGCCCTGGTCTAAAGCCAAATTGGTCTCTATCCAGGAGCTGATGTTCTTCAAGGATTTGCTGACCAGTTTCTCCAGAATTTTGACTGGAAAAGGTAAAAGGGATATTGGTCGGAAGTTGGCTGGCAGTGAGGGATCTAACGAGGGTTTTTTTAAAAGCGGGGTGACTATCGCCTGCTTCCAGACACTAGGTACAGTACCCTCCGTCAAGGATTGGCAGCAGATATGCCACAGGTCAGGGAGTAGGTTAAGGCCAAGTTCCTTCCAGATCTTATGTGGAAGGGGGTCAAGAGGTGACCCGGACGAAATCTCCCGCGTAATGTTAATGAAGATTTCCTCCGTAGGAGGTTGGAAACTGCTCAAGGAGGGAACCTTCCTGGTGACTTCTAACATCGGGGAGGTCTCAGGACCATCTTGATCAAACCCGCTTACGATGTTATTAACCTTGTCAATGAAGAAGGTGGCAATTTCATTGCATAGATTTTGTGAGGGTTGAACAGTACTAGCCAGACAGCTTGGATTGCTAAGATCTTTAACGATGTTAAATAACGCCCTGGTTCCGTTGGATGCCTGCAGAATGGAGTTGGCGAAGAATTGGGACTTGGCCTCCCTAATAGCCCTCTTATATTGATGTTGAATTATTTTTAGCTCTTTTTTATCTGTATCCAGATACCGTCGGCGCCAGCTTCTTTCTGCCTGACGACGCACTAATCGTAGTGCCTTGAGCTCCTCACTGAACCATGGGGCTGATGGAGTATTACGCATGCGAAGCTTTTTTTTTGGAATGAGATCCTCCAGTATTAGATGGATGGAGTTACTATAACTATTATAGTTCTCTCCAGGTGTCTTTCCTGGGTCGTACCGATCCCATTTGGAGAGGAGTTGGACATTATCCTTCCCCAAGAGCTTGGCCGAGTCCCTTCCCCACCTGAAATTTGCAGCTTTGTTTACAACTAGGTTTCCTTCACGTAGAGATAACCTAAATTGAATTAGGAAGTGGTCTGTCCAATTTAGAGGGGAAATACTGAGTATCTCTGTCTCCAATGCATTTGCAAGCACCAAGTCGAGCGTGTGACCTCCCTGATGCGTAGCTTGTTGAATAAGTTGATGAAGGCCACAATTCTCGCAAGTGTGGTTTAGGGTTTGCAAATAACTTCCAAGACTTCCCGATCCCCACAAATTGAAATCCCCCAGGATCAGCAGTCTAGAGTGTGTGGCTGCCAAGGCGACAATAGTGTCCAGTAGTGCCTGATGGTTAACATCCAAGCCAGGGGGTCTGTAACAGACCATCCCTGTCAGCATTCTCCCTTTGGCCTCCTGAAGGGTGAAACCCATGATTTCATAGCCCACTATATCGTTGATAGAGAATAGGGCACAATCCCACTTCTGCTTAAAGATAAGTCCTACCCCGCCTCCCTTCCCCGTTAAGTGGGGTTTATGAAGAATCTTGTAGCCTGCAGGACATGCCAATCCCAGTTCCACACTGGAGTTCGGGTTCAGCCATGTTTCAGTTATGGACAACAAATCCAAGTTAAGGTCTTCCAGCAGATTATAGATATCTTGGTGATGCTTCACGAGAGATCTGCTGTTAATTAATCCGCAAGACAAAACATACTAGGATTCCTTTTTGTGCCCGTTGCCCAGTTTAAGGAGAGTGTCTCGAGAATAACCCTTTAGGGCAGCATTAGTGGCACTAGGCACGGCCGGCGCGCGGACGGGCGCAGGCGGGCTTGCCTCTGGCGTGCCTCCGGCGCGCCATCGGCGCGCCCGCTGCGCGCGTGCGCTGCGCGCTTGCGTTCCTCTCATTGAAATACCGTAGGCCGCTAGAGCGCGAACAAAGATGGCGCCCGGGTATGTCCCTACTGTGATGAGGTATCGCCAAGGGCGAAGTGAGGGAATATTTTTATGGTGCAGGTATGAGGACACAATTATTTATAAAATAACAATCACAAATTTTACTTTTATTAAATTTTTAAAAGAATTGTCGCCGAGCTAACTGTACGCTGGAATCAACGCCCCCCCAGTTAAGTGCACGTACTTCTGACCCTTTCAGCGAGTCTTTCTGCAGTCACGTTTAGATGGTTACAGCGTCTCTAAGATACTGCGCGCTGCTTTCCTCCCGTTTAAATACCGTAGGCCGCTAGAGCGCGAACAAAGATGGCGCCCTGGTATGTCCCTACTGTGATGAGGTATCGCCAAGGGCGAAGTGAGGGAATATTTTTATGGTGCAGGTATGAGGACACAATTATTTATAAAATAACAATCACAAATTTTACTTTTATTAAATTTTTAAAAGAATTGTCGCTGAGCTAACTGTACGCTGGAATCAACGCCCCCCAGTTAAGTGCACGTACTTCTGACCCTTTCAGCGAGTCTTTCTGCAGTCACGTTTAGATGGTTACAGCGTCTCTAAGATACTGCGCGCTGCTTTCCTCCCGTTTAAATACCGTAGGCCGCTAGAGCGCGAACAAAGATGGCGCCCAGGTATGTCCCTACTGTGATGAGGTATCGCCAAGGGCGAAGTGAGGGAATATTTTTATGGTGCAGGTATGAGGACACAATTATTTATAAAATAACAATCACAAATTTTACTTTTATTAAATTTTTAAAAGAATTGTCGCCGAGCTAACTGTACGCTGGAATCAACGCCCCCCAGTTAAGTGCACGTACTTCTGACCCTTTCAGCGAGTCTTTCTGCAGTCACGTTTAGATGGTTACAGCGTCTCTAGGTCACACACAATTTTGAATTCAGCCTTGATTTATTTATGGCTGACTTGATGTTATTGTACAGGCCTCATCGGAGACTGTGTCCCCTTTCAGCCCAGGTGCCACTGAGTCTGTTCCCCGAGACCCATGGTCACTTTCTGGTTGGAATTTGGTGGCAACTGTGTCCATGGATTTGGGGTTGTCGTCGCCATCATGTCGGTGATACTAACTTTGTGGCGAAAGAAAACGATGCTGTGGCATTCCACTCCTCCATTTGCTGCTTCCGGACTGCTTCCACCCTCTGCATCATGTCCTGGAGGACATCTTCCACTGTCCCCCGCAACCCTCTGCAACATACACCTCGGACATTGATGAGGACCTGCACAGGTCGCATGGCCAATCAGACTGCACAGCGCATCACCGTCCTTCGGCTGGGTGCCTGTGCCGGCAGCAGTGCATCCGGGGCCACTAACTCTGTGCTGGACTGGTCCATGACCCCTTCTCCTGGGATATTGGATGGCCCCTGAGGCGATGGCCTTGGGGTCATCAACGCCATGTGTCTGTGGCCCTGCGCTGTCAATTGCCTTCAGACTCAATTGCAGCCACCAGGGCTCACACATCAAATCGAGTCCTGATGGGCCCAGACATCGCATCACAACAGGAGACACACGCCACCACCACAAGGACCACCTCCAACCGCAATCTGCCAGAGTCGGAACGGTGGGCCTGACAGACTTACGGAGTTGCTCACACCTGTCGTGGATGCCATCTTCTGCCTGATCCCCTGCTCAGCACTCCAGGTGCCACTAGCTCAGTGCACCATGAATCATCGTCCGTTACTGATTGAGTTTTGTGCTGTGGAGAGGTTGCGCAGGTCTAACACACCCCACTGCATCTGCATCAGGATTATGTCGAATGGACAGAATCCGAGACTTTTTCTTCACATGGGCGCGCTAATCTCTAGTGCCCAAACCCCATTGCACTGCAACTCATGGACACTTCTGTTTGCATGTTGGGTGTCCCCTGGACTTTCTCCGGCTCCCTCCATGTTGCTGAGCAGTTGACTCTATTATGTAGGTGTTTTCAGTTTCCGTTGCACTGGTGTCCAATGTTCAAGTGGTTGCCAGCATCAAGCATTCCTTGCAGGCTGGCTTACACTCACCCCACACACATCCAGCACAGGTGTCACTGTACATGCGGCCCTGACAATAAAGGGGCTGGGCGCACGTGCCCGTAGGCAGTTCAACATAATTTTCTGCGTGTGTCCCTGTCGTCTTGTTGTATGCATGAGGGCCCTGGGCCCTACGAAATTGCATTGTGCTGTGTACAGCGGATGCAGACATGTCGCCGCAGGCAGCGGGTTACAGCTTGGACAAGTAGCTTTGTCGTCACCCGCTCAATTTGTGAGGGGAGTGGCCTGAGCCGTAGTACGCAGAGCCAACGTGGGTGTGTGACTGCTGTTTGTGTGCCCCTGGGCGTGGTTCTGTACTGGGAATGTGCATCTGCATGTGTCTATAATAATAATAATCATAATATACACATTTGTAAAGCGCGAACAATCACCCGTAAGGGTCTCTAGGCGCTGGGGGCCGTCGGGAAGATTAAGCAAGCTATTGCCCAGAGTCACATGGTGCTGGGCTAATCTGCCGCCGGCACTGGGGATCGAACCGTGATCCCCAGCTTCTGGAGTCAGTCGCCCAGGTCGTGGCGCCAAACCTCTTCCCTATGGCAGTGTGGGTCTCCTTTGTGGGGGTGGGTGGTCACGAAGGGTAATAGACACCAACATATGTGATCTAGTTTGCCTTCCATGGGTTCAGAGCCCACCCACACCTGTTCGACAACCTCCTTTTGGCGTTCTGACACATGGCATTGGGGTGCCATTTGGAGTGCCGTGAGCCAGCTGTGCTTGCGGGTGCTTCCTGCTGTGTGGTCTGTTGCAGGCTCTGTGTTCTCCTCTGAGTAGCTTTGCTGCCCGGGTCCTGGTGGTGGGTTGCATGGGATGTCCATGGGCTGTTGTAGGGCGTCGGTGTCGAAGGTGTGGTGGTCCTCTCCGGCAACACTGATGTGTTGTCTTGTGTGCTCTGCTGGAGGTGTTGTGTGCCCCTCTGCAATGTGAAGGGGAGATGCATGTTGACATTGTGTTGACGTGTGTTGGCACATTGTTCTGGTTTACAGGCAGACTGTATGACAATGTACATTGTGACTGTTTGGGAGGTGCTGAGTATTGCTGGGGGACAGTGTACATTTGGACTACATGACGGATGTGCGGTTGTACGCATACTTTTCCATTTCACAGTTTCCTGCCCTGTCAGATTTGGCAGGCTTGTTTCTGTTTGTGTGCGGAGTCAGTTGTGTCCTCTGTTCTGCAGGGTCGGCTTTGCGCATTGCACCAAATTGTCGTCAATGTCGGTGTGCTGTTCTTGCTATGTGTGTGTGCTGCAGTGTGCCAAGGGGATCAGTGACATGATCCAGGGTACTTGCGGGTCTGCAAGTGTGCTACACCTCGTTGGGCATGTGTGCCATTGTGCCCATCTCACCCCGTCCCCCCAGTCCCTGGTCGTTACTCACCCTGTTGATGTTGTGTCCGGTCCTCTCCTGTCGCCGTTGCAGCCTTCCTGTTTGCGGCAGGTTTGTGCCTGATTTAGGTTGTCACATCATGCCAGCGCCTCTTGGCCTCCTCGATTGGCCTCCTAGGCACTCCGACTACATTCCAGGTGGTCCACTTGTGTGTCAGTTGCTGGTAGTGTTCTGTCACATCTGTGACGCTGATCTGGTTTTGCGGCGGACTGCACCCAGTCTTCCTCTCCCTCTTCTCCTCGGCCGTCCCCGTGGTTCCTTGCTGGTTGTCTGTGGGGGTTGTGGGTTTGGCACTGGCCTCTGCGCTGGTTCAGGGTGCATCCGTGGTGCTGCGCACTTTGGATTGTTTCTGGTGTTTTTTTCTTGTTCTGCTTTTATAGTGCATTTTCCCACCAGATGCGTGGAATTTGCAGGCCTGTGGCTGTTTTTCGCAGCTTTTTGTATCGCGCTTGGCCTCATCGCAGCTTTTTAGGCGTTCGAGTTTCAAATTTTTGCGGCGTGGCATTGTTTTTAACGCGCCCATTTGACACATTATATGGTGACTAGCGCATGGTACCGCCATGTTCCCGCAATCGACTGCAATGTTGTAGGTTGCGTTAAGTAACTTTTACGATGTTTATCACACTTTCTTGATAATATGCCCCTATATAGACAGTCAGCTTCCTGCATTTGGTGGTTCAGCAGTGGGATAGAAAACTTTGCATTTGCTGGAACCACTTTTTCTATAAGTGACCACAGGAGTAAATCCCAAAATTGGCTTCAGTCAGTCAATTTTTTGATTGGTCTATTTTTTCCAAATTTCTAAAATTAACTGCTGAGGCCTTGGTTAATTTACTGAAACTAACTGGTCAAAACATCTGTACTTTAGTTAGGACAAAATATTTAGTGTGCAGTTTTTTTTAACTTCATGAGAAAAAAGGTCCCAACTTGAGTGAAATAATGCCTGAAACCAATAGACAAGTACAGGAGCTCGAACTAACTCCTTACATTGACCTGAGCCATGCTCAATGTTGGTCCTTCTGTAAGGGTAATGGTGTAAAACAAGGCAAAAGTCCCAGGAAGGAATATCTCAGACAGACAGCTAATAGCTCAGTTTGAGAAAGATCAACCAGAACTGGTAGCCCAGTCTGAGGATGATGAGAACGTTAATGATAATGATGCTGAGAATGCACATGAGTCAGTCCCTTCAGACACAGCTGAGGCCTCCTCATATGAGGACCTCATATGAGGACTTTATGCCAGAAAGATTGATCATGAAGCTGAACTGAAAAGCTCAGCACCTGGAAATATAAAGTCAAGGGAAAGAGATGGGCTTAGGACCTATCTCTGGTGGCAACATGCAAATAAATAGGGAGAGGAAAGTTTTTATGACTCAAAACTCCTCAAAGGGTTTGTCCATAACTATTCAGAAGGTGATGACATCACCAAATGGTTCATTGCATTTGAGAGAGCCTGTGTAGCAAGAAAAGTAGCTCCGAAAATCTATCTATTTTCAGGGAAATACAGGAATAGACTCCTGACATTGCCTGAAAAAGATGCTGAGTCTTATGACCTCATGAAGGGTACCCTGATTTTGGGCTTTGGACTCACCACTGAAAAGTATAGGATAAGATTCAGAAAGACTTGAAAAAGCCAGAGTCAGTCCTGGGTGAAATGTGTTGACATTTTAGTGAAAACACTAGGTGGTTGGTAAACAGGAACAATGTGAATGACTATGAAGGGCTTCACAATTTAATTATGAAGGAGCATATGTTAAGTAGTTGTTGCAATGAGAAGTTACATCAGCAACTGGTAGACCACTGGTGGGGGTGACCTTAAGAAAGAGGGAATAAAGACCCCCCCCCCCAAGGGAAAGATGGTGACCAAAAACAGAAAAGCAAAAATGAGCCTTCTGCAGGTCCCCATAAACCTGTTCAGGAGGGTGGGTCAGAAACTCTACACAGCCCAAGGGTGGGTACTGGGATGCCAAGAAGGCTTGGTGTTTTGACTGCAAGGCAACTAGACACTGAACTGGAGGCCCTAGCTGTAATTAAAAAATAATGCCTCTAGTACACTTGCAGTAAATGAACCTGTGAATCTCCAGATGGGATCACAGGTGAGCCCTGACAATGTCAAGGTGCTCACTGATGCAACTGTAGTCTCAGAGGGAGGGTGGATGTCTGGCCGAGTAACCTGGAGAGATACAGGCAAGAGCAAAATATCAATGGGATTAGGGTAGAAGCCCTGAGGGAAACTGGTGCCAGCATCGCCATGGTGACTGAGCCACTGGTGTCCCCAGATCAATAGCTCCTTGGACAGACCAATATAGTCTTCAATGCTGATAATAAGGCTAAGGAACATGCAATGGCCTTGGTGACCTTAGATTGGGGAGGGGTTCGTGGGCTAAAAGGGGGAGTGGCCTTCTCCTATTCCTGTACAGTGTCTGCTTGGAAATGATTTGGAATACTCAGCATGGGCATGAGTACCAGAATGGATATGTGTGAAAACCAGAGCACAAAGCAAACCCCAAGCTGAAAAATAAGTGTTGGATCCTAAAATTATGGACCAGCCTTCCAAGAGAAAAGGCAAGAAGCCCGGGAAGCGAGCTTCAAAACGGACACCAGACCAAGCCCCCCCTCCTCAGATAGAAGAATTGTCAGCTCTAAATGGAACTGATCCTCATGAGCATGGGCCTCACATGGCAGAGCTTGTTGGTCCAGGGGGACACTCTATAGAAGATCTGTGCCAGGGGTAGAGAACCTGTCCCACTCTTGAAAGCCTGAGGCAGCAAGCTGCTGATCAGGAAAAGGGAATTTTCAGTAGGCCCCACATGACCAATTGGGAGGAGGGTTTCCCATACACAGAGGCCAGAGACCCCAAACCTGGTGCCACTGGGTGAGCGGTAGTGGCTCAGCAGTTCAGAGAGCTTCTCTTAACATTGGTCCATGACATTCCCCTCACTGGGCATCTTGGCCAGACATGTTTCAGAAGGTGAAGGAGTTTTACAACTCATGTGCCACCTGTCAGGCCAGTGGCAAGCCAGGTAGCCACCTAGGCCCCCTTAGTTCCACTTCCAGTGGTTGGGGTACACTTTGAGAGGGTACGCATTGACATTCTTGGTCCCCTTGACCCTCCAACAGCATCAGGGAAGAAATTCTGGTGGTAGTAGATCATGTCATCAGATACCCTGAGGCAATTTCCCTAAGGACCACTACTGCACCTGAGGTGGCCAAGACCCTCCTTGGTATTTTTACCAGGGTTGGCTTTCTTAAGAGGTATTATTAGACAGAGATACAAACTTTATGCTTGCATACTTGAAACACATGTGGGCTGTCCTATAGGTTCACTACACCATACCATCCACAGACAAATAGGCTTGTTGAAAAATGTACCAAGGCATCATTGGTGGACTCCCTGAAAAACTCAGAAGGAGATGAGATGTTTCACTGCCTTGCCTGCTTTTTCCTTGAAGAGAGGTACTACAAAAGTGAGTAGGGGTTTCCCCCTTTTAACTTTTATTTGGACACCCTGTAAGAGGGCCCCTCTGTCTTGTCAAGGAAGGATGGGTAAGACCCCTCCAGGAAGCCAAGACAGACATTGAGGATTATGTACTTGGCCTTCATTCAAGGATGGCTGAATACATGAAAAAAGCAAACAAAATCCTTGAGGCCAGCCAAGAACCTCAGAAACTCTAGTATGATCAAAAGACTGTCATTGTGGAGCTCTAACCAGGGCAGAAGGTGTGGGTTTTGGAGCCTGTGGTGCCACCAGGACAAATGGACTGGGCCCTACCCTATCTGTGAGAGAAAAGGGGAGGTCACCTACTTAGTTGACCTTGGCACATGCAGAAACCCTAAGAGAGTGACACATGTAAATCACGTTAAACCCTACAATTCCGGGGCAGATGTGACCATGCTCATGATCGCAGATGAGGAACAGAAGGAAACGAGTGAGCCACTCCCTGATTTCCTTTCTCACAAGCATAAAGATGGGTCAGTGGACGTGGTGGTCTTTTCAAACACCCTCACTGCCCAATAGCAGACTGATTGCAGGCAAGTCCTAAATCAGTTTGCTGAGATAGTGTCCTTGACCCCTGGTCAGACTAACTGGTGTACACTTGATGTGGACAGTGGTGACAGCCTACCTTTCAAAAGAAGAATATACAGGCAGTCTGATAATGTCTAAGGAAGCATCAAAGCTGAGGTAAGCACTAACCCTGGGCGGTGAACTACACTCCGCTCGTGGAGTTTGCGCTGTTTTCTTAACTTCACGTTTCGGGTAGAACGCGTAGTTACCGAATACTATGCAATCTGCGACGTAGCGTAGCTGTTTTTCTTCTTCGCGCGCTCAATATGCATTCTCACGTGTGCGGTAATGACTTACCGTGATTCTGTGTTCGCTGACTCGATTTTCTATCCGTGCTATTCACTTTCATTTGGATTTTGGAGCTGGAAGGTTAACTTTTTGTGTCTGTCTGCTGCATCATCATTGGATTGGATTTGAGGACTTTTGGATTTGAGATTTTACAAGTAATTTGGAGAATTGGTGTACTTGTTTGTTTGATTGGGGCTTGTTTATACCTACATTGTTTTGGGATTTTTATCGTTTTTAAAATGTATTGTTGTGGGTGGCCTGTAGTTTCAGTAGGGGCCTAGTTGTTTTTCCTTGAAATTTTAGCCAGTAAGCACAGAGGTACCCATGGGTGCATGTTTCTGTGGTGTCTGTTGAATTTAAACATCATGAAGTGCATGGATGGCATTGGATTGAATTGCTAAATGTGGTTGGGGTGTATTTCACTTTTTGGGTGTGTGTGTTAATAAATAAATACCTTTGTTGGATGTGTGTGTGTGCTTGCTGTGTAACTTTCCAACCTTTCGTAGCCCTGTTGATTTTCGTTTTTGATTTTTGTATTAAAGCTGTGTTGTTTAGCAGGCCTCCTCTGTCTGGTCATATAGGCCTGCTTGAGTTCATTGTTTTCCATGGCTTGTTGTGACTGTGAGTGACCATGTGGCTTGGGGCCATTTTGTGGTGGTAGTTTAATAGTGTGCTGCTTTTTCCATATAGGCCTGCATGTCTTTTCTTTGTTCCCCTTGGCTTATGCTTGTTGTTGTTGTGGCCTGGCCATGTGGATGGCGGCCATTTTGTGAAGGCTGGCAGTGTGCTTTTGCCATAGGCTTGCACTGTCTGTCTTCCATTTCTTTTTGTTGTGGGTGGCTAGCGGCCATTTTGTGGAGCCATCCAGGCTGTGTGCACTGCTTTTGCCCTAGGCCTGAATTCATTGTCTGTCTTCACTTTCTTGTTATTGTGTATGGCCTGGCCATGTGGGTGGTGGCCATTTTGTAGAGTTAGGCAGTATGCTTGCTTTTGCCATAGGCTTCAGTCCCAAGCTTGTGGCCTAGTCTGCCAGTAGGCCCAGAGGTAGTCATCATCATGGGTGCGTAAAAACTGTTTTTGTGATGTCTGTTGAATTTTAAAATCATTTATGGCATGGATGGCATTTGGATTGAGTGGCAAAATTTGGTTTTTGGGGTGGTATTTCAGTTTTTTGGTGTGTGTTAAATAAATAGGCCTTTTCAGCCTGTAGGTAACCATAGGTGTTCAGCTCGCGCCGTTTTGGCAATTCCGCACTGTGCAACAACGCGGACTTACACTTTTAGTCTTCTTCGCGCGCTCAATATGCGTGTTCGCGCACGCGATAATGACTTGTTGTAAAGATCGCGATGCCGAACTCACAGAATTTGCAATCTGGCAAAGAATATCTCTTGAACAGCATAAAACCTTCTCGAAAATGATGATTTTGTTCATTTTTCTAAAAAAACTCCTCAGGTTGCCATTTGGCTGTAATTTTTTGAGCAAGGAGTCATTTTTCTTTTTTTTACAATTTTTTAAAAGAGGAAGGAAGTTCCCCAGAGTCTCCAACTTCCTGGTCCTGTCTTCACTTTCTTGTTATTGTGGCTGGCCTGACCATGTGGGTGGCAGCCATTTTGTGAACCAGGCATTGTGCTTTTGCCATAGGCCTGCATTGTCTGTCCGTTCTTCCTTTTCTTGTTGTTGTGGGTGGCCGGCAATGTGGTGGCGGCCATTTTGTGTGACCAGCCACTGTGCTTTTGCCGTAGGCCTCCAAGCTTGTGGCCAAGTTTGCCAGTAGGCCCAGAGGTACTCATCAATCATCATCGGTGCATGAACCAACTGTTTCTGTGTTGACTGTTGAATTTAAACATCATTTAGGGCATAGATGGCATTGGATAGAATTGTAAAATGTGTTTTTTTGGGGGGGTTCACTTTTTGGATATGTGTTAGACCTTTTCAGCCAGTAGGCCCAGAGGTACTCATGGGTACATGAAACAACTGTTTCTGTGGTGTCTGTTGAATTTCATTTAGGGCATGGATGGCATTGGATTGAATTGCAAAATGGGTATATTTAACTTTTTGCGTGTGTTAAATAAATGCCTTTTTTGCATGTGTATGTGTTGTTGTTTTGGTTGTTGTGTAACTTTCCAACCTGTTTTTAGCCATGTGGATTTTCTTTTTTTTTGCATTAAAGCTGTGTTGTTTATCAGGCATCCTTTGTCTGGCCATATAGGCTTGCTTGAGTTCATTGTTTGCCGTGCCTTGTGCCTGTGAGTGACCATGTGGCTGGGGGCCATTTTGTGGTGGTAGTTAGTAGTGTGCTGTTTTTGCCACATAGGCCTGTCTGTCTTTCCATTGTTCCTCTTGTCTTACTGCTTCCAAATCCATCCCCATTGCCAGCTGCAGCTCCCTGATGCTGCATCCATCCCACGTGAAATTTAGGCCAAACAGGCTTCACTAAATTTTTGTTTTTGTTCTTTGCTATTCTTATTCTTCCTGAGTATACAGTTACACAGTACACCAGGAAAGCCCTGGCCTTGTTGTCAAAGTCTCATACATGGTTACACTGTTGTTGTTCACTGAGTTACTAAAATTTAATAATTGTGACCACCACACACTAAGAAGTTATATATTAATATATTAGTTTGATTTTGATTGTACTATCTTTTGACTGATGTCAGACAAATGTCCTTCTGCTGTACACGACGTGACGTGTGGGTGATCTGACCAGACATCTCTGCAACTTGTGCAACTGACATCTGAAGAAGAGGGCCCCAAAGAAAGCAGGCACCAGGTCCTCCAGTACCAAGAAAGCTGCTACTGAAAAGAAGGAACAGAAGGAAGTGACACTTAAGTCTGGTGTGCCGCCCAAAACCTTTTTTGGGAAACAAAAAATGACTCCTGCAGCAGCGGTGTCCGGGGGGAAAGCTGGGGGCAGCACCTCCGCATCAGTGGGACCAACCCACCAACCCAAGCACATGAGTGTGGAAGAGGTAGCCAGCCTAATGGTGGAAACCAGTGATGCTGAGCCTGAGCTAAACTTATCGCTATCTCAAAGTAGTACCCAATCAACGCAGGAGGAAACACAGCAGATAAGTGGTCAACAACAACAGCCGCAACCACTGCCCGCAATAGTAGTTGTTGTTCCTCTCGAAGTAGGAGCAGTTCAGGAAATTGAGCATCATGCAGAGGAAGAAGAAGAGGAAGCCACTCTTTCAGAAGCTCCATTGTCTTCCAAATCCCCAGCAAGGAAAAGGAGGGTTAGTCCATCAAGTTCTTCACCAAGCCCCCCTTCTGATGATCTAGATGCCACTTGGAAGCCACAAACTGAGTCTAAGAGGGAGACACGTCCCAAGAGCAGGCTAGGGAAAAGGAAGGTTCCATAAAGCCTTACAATTATGGAGGTTGATGTAGAACAGTAGGATGATGGTGATGAGCCAGTCATCACGAACATCACTCCCGGCCCGAGGAGATGGAGACCAACATTATTACCCTATCCAAAATCGCTGCAAGGTATGTAGCACGCATACCTCCAACACAGGTTAACACCAACACGACCTACAGCTTCCATATTTGCATTAGCAAAGGCCTGGCAGCGAGCTACATCCAGCACAACCACCACCTCAGTAGAAGTAGGTAGTGGTACATCACAGAGTCAAATTCAATGCACACCCTCCAGTTCATCCGGCATTGGAAGTGGCACCTCCAGCAGGAGGCAAAAGTTAAGCTCCCCAGTTTGGGACTTCTTTACGGTTAGCAAAAAGGAGGAGAACATTGCTATATGCTCCATTTGTAATACCTCTGTTAGTCGGGGTAAGCTTGGTACAAACTATAGTACCGGAGGCCAAATAACCCATCTGAAAAAACACCACTTGATCAACTGGGAGGACCACCTTCGCGGCATAAAAACTGCAACCATTGGTGTTGGTGGGGATAAACGAGTAGAAGAAGAAGATCCGATCACGGTGGGAGAGGAAGGACAGGGAGACATTCTCTCTGGTAGTGGTACACAAAGTAGCCCTGTCCCCAGCAGTGCAGTGTTATCGTCGCCCACATCTTCAGCAACATCTCAGTGGCACAAGAGTAAGAGTCAGCCTGAGACAGCAAGGAGTACCGCAATGAAAACAAGTGTGTCATTGAGCCTCAGAGAAAGAAAAACCATGCAGCTCACCATTCTCAGCATGTTTATGGGGGAGGGGCAGTATGAACGCAACCACCCAATAGCACATTTGTACAATGCGAAGCTGGCTAAAATGTTAGCCCTGGACCTTCTCCCTTTTTCTTTTGTTGAAGGGGTGGGTTTTCTGGAATTTGTGACAGCCATCTGCCCAAAATGGCAGGTTCCCAGCCGCTACTATTTTGCCAGAGTTGCTGTTCCAGCACTACATCACGAAGTGCTGGAATTGCTTGGAAACACCTTGAAGCAGAGTGTTGTTCAGAGTATCCACCTGACAACAGACGTGGACCAGTTGCCAAGCCACTGATTACATGTGCATCACTGCACACTGGATCTCTTTCGTGGGGGTTAGAGAACAGATATCTTCTGGTGTTGACGCTGCTGAGATTTTTCATGCCACTCGCAAACATGCAACTGTAGCCATGTTTGCCATGGAGAATCTCATACTGATGCAAACATTTTGGATGAGATTAACAGCAAGGTCTTTGAGTGGCTGCGCCCAAGAGGGCTTAACATTGGTTTTGTTGCCGCGGACAAAGGCAGTAATGTAGTTAGGGCCATGAAAGATGGTGGCTATTTCAGGGTACCGTGTTTGTAACACTGCATTAACATTGTTGTTCAAGACTTTCTGAAAAATGAATACAAAGTCAGAAACTTACTGGTCACCTACAGAAGAAAATGCACACATTTCAGCCATTCTTTTAAAGCCCGGAAGCAGCTGAGGGTCATTCAACGTGAGCATAAAATGCCAGTCAAAGCACTCATCCAGGAGGTGCCAACACGTTGGAATTCAACTTATTACATGCTTGATCGTCTGTTTGAGCAGTACATACCACCCAATGCTTATGTCATGCGAAGATTAGGGGATCCTACTGTGAGAGGCATGACTGTTGAGATGGGGCAATGGGACCTCGTTAAAAGCCTGACAGAGATGCTACTACCTTTTGAGGTCTTCACACGTAAAGTAAGTAGGGAGGACTGTACTATGGGCCAAGCTATCCCATTCTTGCACATGCTAGAGCAACAGCTGAATAAGGTGTCTGAAACGTAAGCAGGTGTGGATGACAAACAAGACGCACATTATTAGGCGGAACCCTTAGCCGTTCGCTTATCTGAAAATACAAGGATTCAAAATAACATTGTGTCACATCCACATTACATTACTGCCACAATTTTGGATCCACGCTACAAAGTATTTATGAACAGTAAGGCAGTAATTCCTTTTTCAGAAGTGGATGTTGCCAAGTACAAAACTTTGATAGCTAAGCAAGCCATTGACTTTGAAAACGAATGGCTGGTAATTAGAGGCCCCCTGCCCCAGGCCAGAACAAGTACTACAGGGCAGATTCCAGAGTCAAGTTCTACTTCAGAGCCTGAGGGCAATGCGTTTGCCTTCCGGCAGTCACTGACTCCAACACTACCAAAAACATCATCAAGAACAGGATCATCCACACTACAATCGGCAGCTGATTGGTTTCTACGGCAGGGGTATGGTAAGTCCAGTGCTGATGCAAACGCAAAAGAGGCCGAGCACATCGGAGCACCCCTGAGCATTGAATGGACGGTCCAGGCCTATCTTGATGAGCCTACAGAGGTCTTCATGGATCGAAACCCATTGGTGTATTGGCATGTGAAAATAAGCCAATGGACAGTGCTCAGCAGGCTGGCGATAAAGTGTTTGGCTTCCCCTGTCACAAGTGTCTCTTCTGAGCGTGTTTTCAGTGCTGCTGGTGCCATTGTAACTTTGAAAAGGACCAGTCTCTCGCCCAAAAGCATGGAGAGGTTAACCATGATCAAAATGAATCAGCACTTTATACCACCGGACTACAAAATACGTGAATCACAACAGGAAGAGGAGGGCAACTTCGATGACGTAAGTACTGAGTTACATGACCTACTTCTGTCCGAACCACCAGAGTTTGAGGACGAGCTCCTCTTCCCTGACAACTAGGCTTTCAAATTGTTACTTTCTACCTTCCTTTATTTGTGTGTGACTGTCTTCTTCTGCTTCAAATCAAATCACAACAAATCCATCTCCACCGTCTTCTCTTTTTATTTCCCTATTGGAGTTGCACCTCTGTGCATTTCACTGCCCACTCCTCAGAGTCCTGCTCTATCTTCCTGACTCGCCCTAAATAAATTTCCCTCAAGCCAGACATTGGATGGAGAATAGTACAATAAATGTTGCATCTAACAGTCCCTCCAGAAGAAGTGGAACGTGACTATAGCTATCCTCCTTTTGTTTCCCAGGCGAAACTCATCACTGTCAGAACTAGGCGACCGCCTCGGCAGGCATAAAAGCTCATCAATGTCAGAACAGAAGGTACTTGGCAGAGAAAGACAAGAGACTCTTCGAAAAAACTTGCTGACATGTCACATTTCTGCAAACTCAATTGACCAATGACCGCTACCCAGGTCGCGGCCCATCTCACAGCACTGACCATGTGAACCAACTTCAACTGCGACAAAGTGCCACAGATGAGTAAGAAAACCGAAACAGCGACTAACACTCAAAATGAATGCGGAGTAATATAATGAGGCCACTGGCTGTGTAAAAAAACACACACCTGTCAGAAAGAACTAGGCATCTGACAGCCAAAGAGAAGAGCAAGACAGGTAATGTTGGCATGCGTTGTATGCAGACTCAGAGTGATTGCTGTTTTTTGTGTTGATGTTGATGACATCGTGCATGAAGTCAAACTGTACTAGTAATTAACCTACCAACCAAAAGTGACTCAAGTGACAGTCAATGTTTCCCTTTTTGTTGTTTAATAACCAAATTATACTCCTACTACTGCAGGCCAATATCCGTTGCAATTTTAATATGGAATATGGATTTAGTCGGAGTCGTACTCGGTACACTACAGACTGAGTTGGAGTTGGCCAACACGTACAACACCATGATGATGAACATACTATCTTCGCAGATCGGAGATGATTGATGGAATAACTCTGGGCATTTCAAATCAAGTGGCATAAAAGGTAAATAAGCTAACAACCACAGCAGACCTACATGTCTGTGTAGTGGTGGAGTTGAGTGCAGTGGTATGACGGACAGCGGTGCACTGATTTATTCACTTAATTTTGAAAATGCTAGCTTGCTATATATGTGCTTTGTCTGGGTCTGTCAAAACTTCTGCTACATGGAGGTTTGGTCATGGCCCATGCCGTGGGCATGCTCTGTCCTGTTGTTGGTATAGCTTAAAAAATGCTGTAAACATAGTAGACAGACATGATGTATCTATCCATGCCGCCTCAGTCTAAAAGTGTTCTCTTCTCTGTCTTGTTGCACTCCACCGTAATTGATGCATTTTTTATTCATTGATTTTTCAATATCCCATTTGTTTTTCCATTTTTACACTTACAGGCCGGCTTTTACCCTGTGCTATACTTGGAAAAACAACGCACACTTACCTTCCCAATGAATCTACGCATGCCAGGCAGGCAGTGGCGCTACCCAAAATTGATGGACGGAACATCCATGGAAGGGACTGAGGACCAAGAGGAATGCTGAGATGTAATTCCCCATTTGACCGGGATAACACAGTAACAGTATCAACTTTCTTCATCTTTTAAACAATTTGATTAATTTTTTGTCTTCAATCATTAATACTGTGTGTTATTATTAATTATGTTTTCTCTCTCCTTGTAATTCATCCCTACAGCTATTTTTAAACTTTCTTTGCTATCTTTAAAAGTAAGCCCGGTACAACAGAACGGAACACAAACTGTATGTAATCTGTGTCTCTATGAGGGCAGACAGGCAAAGCAAAGTGCATAATATTAATATACTGATGCCCTGCACTGTCTAATTATCTAGTAGTAGTTAGTAAGCTTTACTTATCATTATTAACCATCAAGTTATCATCATCATGCATGCATTTCCTTTTTCACTCTTAACACATTTATGGATATGGGAGTCTACAAAGATTGTGTTTTATTTTGTTATTTGTCCATGCGTAGTTTTTCTTTGCCAAACCTTTCCCCAAACCCCCCTTCCCAACCATTCATCAAACCCTAACCCTCTTACCCCGGGCTGTGTGATTTATTGAGGTGTGACTACATTAATGTACACCAATAATTGATCACATGCTTGCTGGGGCGGACGTGGCGAAAGCAACACTAATTCAATTTCAAGGCAGGGCGAGGATCTTCTTCTGCTTGCCCACCCATGATGATAAGTATATTTGCGAGTTAACTTTTTAACAAAGGAACCTAATACATCATCATTAATCGATTGTCATCTTTCCTATTACACACAGCACTAAAGGTTATGCTTGTGTCTAGTGTAGGCCTAGTTGAGTGACTCAAAAACAACTACAGTTTGTAACTTGTTGTACTAGGCTATCCCCTCCACCGTTATGTTTTATTTACTTCGCTCTACTACTCCTCCCAGAGTCTCTCTCAGGCGACTAACTGTCTCATTTTCTTTTTAGGTCTCGCGTAGACAGTGCTTGCGCTGTCGCAAGACCTATAGTAAATACAATATCGAGGGTAATTTCTCCTGCTGCTTGCCATTGATTAACACTAGCATTGCTGTTGTTATCTTGCTTACTGTTTGCTGGTGATCCCATACGCCACTTCCATTTTGGGAGGAAGCAGCACCGACCAACTACAGTTTCCCTACACTGTGAGTGTTTATATCTTATTTTGGGGACTACTTTTTTTGAGGTCGAGCATCACACACACACACATGCATACATAATCAGCACTGCGCCCTTTCACGAGCGCCGCGCTGTTAATGGTCTCATTATTTCCTCCACCCTCGCTCTCCACTCTCACTCCCCTCTCCCCCTCCTGCTCGTCAGTGACCAGGCTCCAGCTTGTGTAAACAGCAGGCGGCTATCTTTATGCGTTGCTCACCACAAATGCAACGTTACGCTTTAACTTACAATGTTTGAAATGTGCTGCATGTCGACGTTTTTTTATTTAATTTACAAGTGTGACACACATACATACATTATTAGCGTTGCGCCCTTTCACGAGCGCCGCGCTGTTAATGGTTTGTTGTCTCTTTCCTTGCTCCTCCACCCCCTGCTCTCTGCTCACTCTCCCCCTCCCTCCTCGTCAGTCATCACCGGGCTACAGCGTGTGTGAATAGCAGGCAGCTATCTTTATGCATGGCTCACCACAAATGCAATGTTGTGCTTTAAACAGTGTCACACTGTGTTGGATTTAACTTAGCAGCCACACACCTTTCTTTTGTGCTGCGTGGCTCGCCTAAATCAACTTTTGAAAATATTTGTTTTCAAAAGCGGAAAAATGCCAGCTTCAACATTGGCGCCCGTGTTCCCATTTTCATATGTTCGGTGTTGCTGCTTTTCCTACGTGGGCTGTTGTGTGCCCTGGACGTAGGTAGCGCCAATATCCCTGGAGCCCCTCCAAACATGCCGTACGGAGGCAGAAGGTTTGCTCACTTAGCTGCTGCACACCTTGAGAGTTTCACACCACTGCTCCCTTTTGACAGCGTGGGCTGCAGCGCTGCTAGCTCACACGGAGTGGCACCCGAGTGCCCGCCTATCTTGGCAATGCCTCCCACAGGATTCTCGGTCCGCAACAGCGGTCATTGATCGTGAGTGCAACTGATGGGCTTATGGTTGGCGCACAGCACAGTAAACAGCCCTTTTGTGAAGCCTCATTCGAGTTCACAACGGCGCTCGTATTAAGCACTACATGTGTTGTAACAGGTTTCTTTAGGGATAGCTTCCTTAGCTGCCGGTGAGCACAGTTCTGCAATGGCTCTTACTGTTTCATTAACTTTATAAAATGTGCCCACGAGTCAAACGTTCTTGGCTTCCTGTCTGCTATCTGCACGCAAATGCCAGAAGAGCTATGTCATCTTTGTAGGAAAGGTGCTTTTTTTCAGATGTGGAAGAAATGGCTTTCTTTGTCTCTATTAATTATAATAAATAAACGAACCGCACTTGCAAGCTTAAACCTGGTCCTAGTTTAGTGGCCCAGAGCTTTTTTTGAAAACAGTTAATGTTTATAAAGAACTAAACTCATATTCTTTTATAAAACAGTAAAAATGCAAGCTCTCTTCCTGTTCTTTGATTTTGCTAAATATGACCCATGTTGACCGTCAAGCTGTGAAAGGGAGTCTGTAGAAGTGCAGAATAGATAAATGTTGTTGTGAAATGCCAAAATAAAGCGCCACTGTGAACTATTTGTACAACGTTTTTGTACTATAATTTCTTTGACGTTTTGTTGTTTTTAGCGTGCGCCTAGTGTTTGTTTACCCATCTTTAAAATCGAGCCACAGTAGCGAATAACTTACTTCACTGATGTGCTTAGGTACCAGTAATTTGATACTTTTACACACACTAACATTACATTTGCGAATGATGAATGTGTAAGAGCTTGTGATGCTTTTTAAAGTGTCAGTTTATGAAACACTTTCGTATATATGCTACATGCAATTTCCATCTGGATTGCAAAACCGAACAAACACAATGGCTCATGGACCATGTCACCTGTGAGACGCCAGTCAGTGTTGACTTTTAGTCAGAAGTCTTGCTTTAGATAACATTTGATTATGTTTCCCTCATTCTTTTTGTTTGCTTTTTGGTGCATGCAGATCTGCATATCAGTGGGTAAGCACATAAATGAAAGGAATTGTCATTTACAATGCCAATAACTCAAACTCTTGCAAATGCGAGACCTATTGCATTGCAAATGCTTGTTTTGTAAATGCTACTGCCAGTTTCTACTACTACTACCACCACAACCATGGCATCTGATTCTGCATTCTCTTCGGAAACCCAACCTGCATCGTCATGCAGCCATCACTGTGCCTAACTTAAGCATCAATCACAGGTAAGAACAGAAAAGATGTTTGGGGGAGGTATAATAATGGACCAGGAGGAGGGGAGACTGTTCGTACTAGTAGGACAAGTCACTCAGTGAGGGGTACCGCATCTATCTGTTTGTGTCTTAAAAAATCAGCCAATTTTTTTAATCAAACACTGGCTGTGGCCCTGCAGCAGCAAGGAAACAGAGTGACATAAAACAGTAACCCCACCCACAAAACATTAACCACATCGTGTGTAAAATATTAATATATATAATTTAATCCCCTAACAAAAATAAACTGTGTAAAAAATCCTACAACACCACCTAACCCACCCCTCTCCCTAACCCCAACCAATGTCCAAAACGAAAAAGTCCAAAAAATCAAGTGTCCAATTGTCCATAGAAACCCCAACGCCCGATTCCCACCCACCAAAAGAACCTATAAAAAAGGGGTAAATGAACATGGTCTTTACTAGCTGCGGGCTCTTCGGATGTCTCTCTCCAGGACCATGAGCCTCTTCTTGGCCTCCTCTAGCTCCTCCTCCAGTCGCGCATTCCGGAGGAGCATGCGGCGCGCATATGCCCTGCAGTTGCATCCACGGGGGGGCAGCAGTAGTGCTGGGTGTAGCTGGTGGGCGGCGATGGGTGGCTGCCTGACCGCGGCGCCAAACAACTGGGGGAGCCTGGCAGGGGCCCAGGGCATTGGAGGTGGCTGCAGCTGCTGCCGCCTCCTCCTCCGCCAGAGCCACCAGCTGTCGGTACTCAGTGCAGATGGCCTCCGGCGCCGGGCCATGACTGGCAACTCCTTCCTCGTTGGTTTTTTGGAGGAGCTATAGCAAGAATGAAAAACTAATATTTTACCAATACTCTTAGCCAAACAGTAACACAAAATTAATTCAACACATAGTGGCATAGTAGCTGTAGCACTAGCAAGCACAGTACACAACATTTGTGGTATGTATCTGTCCTCCCACTTCCTCAGCCTCTGACATTTGTGGGAGTTTCAGGCATTATACTAGCACTATGGCACAGTACACCAGTCTTCTTTTTCTCTTTAGTTTAGCAAAATTACATAACCTTGTAGCCGGCTTGCCAGCTGAGTCAGCTTGCACCCAAGACAAACATACTGGAGTCTGACTCATGATCATGACACAGACTAACGTTAGTTCTATTTACTACTGTCTGCAGTTGGGGAAGCTCGTAATTTTCTATTACGGGTGGTACCGGACATAGTCTCTCTGTTACATCAAGGGCAATTGCTCAATTTCACTTTCGCCCTGACTACTACAAAAGGCAGATTATATATCTGATCCAATGATCATTGCTTATATATGGGACGACATGAGGTGCTGATAACTCCATACATACACAATATATATATATGATGTGCTTGCAAACTACTGTGAGTCAAGGGAGTATTATGAAAATACAACTTATATATATTCCCCTCTGCTTTGTTACTGTGGCGCGGTTTCTTTTACATTCCCTTCAAAGACTCTGGTCTGCATCCAGTGACAGTCGCCACCTATGCTATCTATGATAAATACATCCAGGCATCCATCCATTCAAAGCAAACGTCTAACATTCTTCTTAATCTATCAACAAACCTTAGTTTGTTTCACCAACAACCACCCATGCGTCCTTGCTTGCTTGCCTTGTCTTTGAGTTTGAACCAAACACCGCTGACGATTCTTGCTACCCTATCCACCTATACGGTGTGGGCACCCATGCAGGAATCCTTTCTTTGACCTTCCACCTATCTTTCAACAACCCATGCATCTGATTCCTATCAGCCACCTATGCATGCTTCCAACGTATCCTTCTCTGCCAGTCATATTACATCTCGCCCGTCCTTCCTCCTTCCACCCTTCTTTCCCTTTTTGTTTAACACATCCATCAAGGTTATCTGATCTGATCTGACTTTTAGTCTTATCCGTAAAACTCACAGCTAAGTTGGAGTCAGGTAGAATAGATCATTGGTTACTCAACTCACGCTGCTAATGCTATTGCTGCTAATGCCATTGCTAATTAAAGGGTGTCTTCTTCAACCGTTGTCTAATGTTCACTGCAATTTCATACTTACTAAGTCTCAACAGTACAGTGAGTGTACAGTAACAGTACACCCTTCCCGCTAGTGTAATGTCAATAAGTGAGGAACATAACTTACCACCGCCTGCCGCTGCTGCTGGCTCATCCCCTGCAGTAGCTCCTGCAGGTTCTGCTGCCGCATCTCCTGCTCCCTCCGGAATGGATGCATCACCGCTGGCCCCGGCACTGGTGGTGGTCGGTAGTACGCCTAGAAAAAAACATTACGCATTTTTAGATGGCATATACACCTCCCCCTATTCATTCTTTTTCACTAGCAAGATTGAAAAAAAAGTTAATACATACATATACACCATACATAGTCCAAATCGGGTACTAGAGTAGAGTAGACACTAGTAGTGTTATGGTCCCTAGGGTCATTCTAGTCTACTCTACTCTTTGCAAAGTTAGCCTGAGCCATGCACCATTTTAGCTTCATGTCTTTTGCGGACGTTACCTCACAGCTTTTTGTGTAAGACACCTTTGAGCCCACATGAGCTCATACAGCTACTTTCTGAGCGTTGCGTACAAGATAAGAGGTCGAAAAACAAGCCACTTTGTTATGGAGTTCTGGTCAGTCCGTATTGCTTAGCCAGAACATGCTACACTTTTTGAAATGACTGAGAAATGCTTGCATTATACTATCTAACGCGCACCATTTTTCTCATAACAGGCGGAAGATTCCCTTCTACGAATGAACCAGAGCTTTGCAGAGCTTATGATGTAACCAGTACTTTTACGTTCCAAGGTGAGGGGTTCCCCAGAATTCGCACAGAGATTGTTTGTCTGACTCTTCGATGGACTTGTAACAATGTTTATTGTTTTAACGGTATGCATTTTGCTTTTGTAGCTGGCTCGTATAGTATAATGATTTGAATTGTAGAACAACATACAAAGCTTGTCAGTTGAAAATAAACCTTTTGAACTTCAACTTACACAAAGACTCTGTGGTATTTGGTGTGCTGGACTTACACGAGTGAGTGAGCAAAAGGGTGTGTTATTATGTTCTGGGTTGTCTAATCATTGGGTATCTTCGGGGGGGTTCGGGGACCTAATGAGAGAGTATAGCTAGTCGGTCTGGGGATTGGGCGTTCTGACTGAGATGTGAGGAAGGTCCAACCTTCCATCACCAAAATCCTATTTTCTTGTGCATAGTTATGAATGTGGCTGTGCAGAATCCCCACAACAGTAGTAGTATATCTTATCAAAAATAGTCAAATATCTGGTTGGGCATTTTGTTGGTGGGAATTGTCGAAAAGCCTCAAAGATTAAGAAAACCAGAAGAGGACAACCCAAAGGACAGGACTCCGTTGCTAGAGCTATTGGTGAATCTGAGTTTTATTTAACCTTTTAAAAAAAGAGTGGGCAACTGGGCAAGCTTAGCTACAGACAGACTAATAGTAGTAGTACAGAGAGTCATAGGCTCATAGCAGAGGCAGTTGGAGGCAGGGATAACAACTAACCCTGGGCGGCCAACTATGCAATGCTCGCGTAGCATAGCGTAGTTGGCATTTTTTTCTCGCTCGCGGTCCTCATCATCAAGTTGGTGAGCGAGCAAAATTACCTTCCGGCGAGACTTCTTCCTTGTTCGCTATCAGCAACATCAAGTTAGCGATCGCGAGCATGGAAAATAAACCTCCCGGCGAGATTCTCAACGCGGGAAGGTCAGGTTTCCCACTGCGAGTGGTCGCATATGCTCGCAACCGCTCGCGATGAAAAACTACCAATCCGCGTTGAGAAAGCTGCCGCTCGAGTAAAAATCTACTTGAGCGGCAGAAAACGGCAGCTCGCACTGTGCGAGATAACGTTTTCAATGATTGCACAGTGCGGACATGACTGTGCAATCATCCCGAACAGCTCACTACGCAGTTCGCGTAGCTCTACGCGTATCTCATGTAGTGCGAAGTGCACTTTGCGTAGCTACGCCTAGCACTACTACGCAAACTACGCCCAGGGTTAATAACAACAAGAATTTAGAAACAGTTTAGATCGAAGAAGATTTGGAAAAAAATAGATTTAGGCAACAGAAATAATAGTTTGGAAAAAATAAGGTGCAGTAAAAGTAAGGGAAATATAATTATTAATATAACCCCTGGAGGACTTAATGGGGCCAGCATCAGAGCCCTTGGTAGAGGAGCGGTCCTGGCCCTGGGAGGCATCTTGATGTTCTTGTTGTCCCGCCGCCGCCTGTGACCCAGTCGTCTTGCCCCTGGGTGCTTATCATGTAAGATATAACAAAGAAAGAGACAAACATTAATGATTGGTGTACTGTGAAACAAATTAAAAAACACTCCAAAAACATTTTAGGAAAGAACAATTACAATAAAATTAACCTATCCCATCAGATCGACTAGTAGTATTAATGCGGGACTCACAGACCGTCTACTTATTATTTATGAAACAAATCCAGTGTTCCATTCTGAATGATTCCAGAATACTAAGTAAGCCTATGTACCACCTGACCTAGCCCACATATTCCAGACGAGCAATTGTTCAATAAGTCTGCATTTAAATTTTAGCCCTCAAAAATGCATAGGTGTCGGACACATGCATACCTTTGTGCATACACTAAATTGTTGGTTGGTTGCGTCTGGTGATGTTATGCTAGTGACACTGGTAAGCCTTACCACTCACTAAACAAACTACAAAAGGTTCTACTAAGGACTGGGGTAAGCAGCACCTAGTGACAGAGAGGATGTGTCACGCAGACCTCTGCGAAAAATTACCAACTAATACTAACTAAATCTATCAATACATCCACCACTATCTCTCCTTAGTGACAGGAGGACAAAGGAAGGACTAGACTAGAGTCTCTCTAGCAATAGCATTACCTAACTTAAGTTCTCTAAGTAAACTCTTACATAATCAGCCCAAGCGAGTGCAAAGTTGCAAGCAAGTAAGAGCAGTGCCGAGCACCTGCGAGTGGTCGCATATGCTCGCAACCACTCGCGATGAAAAACTACCAATCCGCGTCGAGGAAAAATCTACTTGAGCGGCAGAAAACGACAGCTCGCACTGTGCGAGATAACGTTTTCAATGATTGCACAGTGCGGACATGACTGTGCAATCATCCCGAACAGCTCACTACGCAGTTCGCGTAGCTCTACGCGTATCTCATGTAGTGCGAAGTGCACTTTGCGTAGCTACGCCTAGCACTACTACGCAAACTATGCCCAGTGTTAATAACAACAAGAATTTAGAAACAGTTTAGATCGAAGAAGATTTGGAAAAAAATAGATTTAGGAAACAGAAATAATAGTTCGGAAAAAATAAGGTGCAGTAAAAGTAAGGGAAATATAATTATTAATATAACCCCTGGAGGACTTAATGGGGCCAGCATCAGAGCCCTTGGTAGAGGAGCGGTCCTGGCCCTGGGAGGCATCTTGATGTTCTTGTTGTCCCGCCGCCGCCTGTGACCCAGTCGTCTTGCCCCTGGGTGCTTATCATGTAAGATATAACAAAGAAAGAGACAAACATTAATGATTGGTGTACTGTGAAACAAATTAAAAAACACTCCAAAAACATTTTAGGAAAGAACAATTACAATAAAATTGACCTATCTCATCAGATCGACTAGTAGTATTAATGCGGGACTCACAGACCGTCTACTTATTATTTATGAAACAAATCCAGTGTTCCATTCTGAATGATTCCAGAATACTAAGTAAGCCTATGTACCACCTGACCTAGCCCACATATTCCAGACGAGCAATTGTTCAATAAGTCTGCATTTAAATTTTAGCCCTCAAAAATGCATAGGTGTCGGACACATGCATACTGTTGTGCATACACTAAATTGTTGGTTGGTTGCGTCTGGTGATGTTATGCTAGTGACACTGGTAAGCCTTACCACTCACTAAACAAACTACAAAAGGTTCTACTAAGGACTGGGGTAAGCAGCACCTAGTGACAGAGAAGATGTGTCACGCAGACCTCTGCAAAAAATTACCAACTAATACTAACTAAATCTATCAATCCATCCACCACTATCTCTCCTTAGTGACAGGAGGACAAAGGAAGGACTAGACTAGAGTCTCTCTAGCAATAGCATTACCTAACTTAAGTTCTCTAAGTAAACTCTTACATAATCAGCCCAAGCGAGTGCAAAGTTGCAAGCAAGTAAGAGCAGTGCCGAGCACCTGCGTCCTACAATCACAGAAGATTTTGAAACTTAATTTACCTGCAATGTAAGTAGCAGTATTCTTACTATTTGAAAAAAATTTATATACAATACTTATACTACTAGAATATTAACTACTCACCAAGCCCCACGACCTCGACACCTAGCAGGTCCTGCTCCCGGTCCAAGATATCGGACCACCGGTGGGACAGCTGGTGATGGGTGCGCTGGACCCCTGATTGTCGAAACACAGCCCAGCGTACCTTTGCCCACCTGCGGTGACGCTCCTGGGTCTGGTACCCGGAGCCAGGTCTGCCGCCTGCTGCCAAGGTCAAGGGGAGGTGGCGCTGCACAAAAATACAAGGGTGGCCACCTCCTCCTCTCCAAAAAAGCTCCCGGGCCTGCACCCCTGGACGGCGCAGTCTGCCGCAAGGCAGGCGGCTCTTGGGTGCAGGCACCTTGCCCTTGGAGTGCCCATTACCATTGGTACCCTTAGGCATGGTTCTGTGGTGAGCGACGGGAGGCACAAAAGAAAATTTAGAAGGGAAAAATAAAGTTAGGTGAATGAGTAGGAGTAGGAGCTTAAAGAAGTAAGTAATATAAAACAGTAGTGAAAAAAATGCAGTAAAAGTAGAAATAAAATGCAAACTATAGACTTAGGGACAGAGAGGGATAGATAATAAATAAAAAAGATCAGACATACAGTGTAAAAACCTAAGGATGGCAAAGATAGAGGGAGAATAGAAAAGCAGGCCCCAGAACCATAGTATAGAGTGAAATATCAAGATGGCCGCGCCCGTCGCGACCGCGTAGGTAAGTTTGCGCGATATTTTCCCGCAAACATGCAAAAAGTGTCACGAACATGTAAAACATGTTCCTGAACATGACATGCGCATCGCGAACACGCTATATGCAACCCGGAACAGGAAATAAGGCATTGCGAATGGGCGGGACAAGTGAAAAAGAAGATGGCCGCGCCCATAGGCGACCGCAGGGGTAAGATCGCGAGATAATATCCCCCGAGCACGCAAACAGATTCACGAACACGCAATACACGTTTGCGAGCAAGAAAAACACATTGCGAACGGACAGGACAAGCAACTACATGCGCTCGCGTAGCTACGCGTAGCTCACGAAGCGATGTGCAACTTCGTGTAGCTACGCGTAGCGCAACTTCGCCCAGGGTTAGTAAGCACAATGCTGGAGTTAGGAGTCATTGAACACTCAGAGATCCTGGGCGAGCCCAGTTCCTTATTTCGGGGGCAGAAAGAAAGATATGAGGTTTTGTGTGGACTACAGGGGCCTCAATTCAGTCACAAAAAGAGATGCACACCCAATCCCAAGAGCTAATGAGCTGATTGACAGGTTGGGGGCAGCCACATATCTGAGTAGCTTTGATCTCCCGGCAGGGTACTGGCAGATAGGTCTGACCCCTGGAGTAAAAGAGGAATCTGCATTTCCCACTCCAGATGGGCACTTCCAGTTCACTGTGATGCCCTGTGGTTTGAAGAATGCCCCTGCCACCTTTCTGAGGTTTGTGAATAAAGTCCTTGCTGGATTGGGATCCTATAGTGCTTATCTTGATTATACTGCTGTATTTAGCTCCACCTGACAAGATCACCTCCTCCACCTCCAAAAGGTCCTGAAGGTTCTGCAAAGTGCAGGCCTCACTAACAAGGCATGTAAGTGCCAGAAAGGGCAGGGCAAGGTTGTATACTTGGGGCACTTTGAAGGTGGAGGTCAAGTTCAGCCACAACAGCCCAACATCCAGACCATTCTGGATTGGGAAGCTCCAACCACCCAGAGCCAGGTCAGGGCATTTCTTGGCTTGACTGGGTACTACATGAGGTTTGTGCTGGGATATGGGTCCATTGTGACTCCCCTCATAGAACTTACCTCTAAGAAAATGCTGAAAAAGGTTAACTGGACAGTGAGCAGTCAAAAGGCTTTTGACACCTTGAAAGAAGTAATGTGCTCAGCACCCAGTCTTAAAGCTCCAGGTTTCACCAAGCAGTTCATAGTGCCGACAGATGCCTCTAAACATGGGATAGGAGCAGTCCTATCGCAGACCAATAATGATGGCCATGTTAAGCAGGAGGTTCTTCCCAGGCAGCAGCGTTGGAATGCCATAGAGAGGAAAGCCTTTGTTACGGTTAGGTCGCTAAAGAATTTGAGGCCATATCTGTGTGGTGCTCACTTGGTTGTCCAAACTGACCACAGACCTCTCAGATGGCTCAGGCAGATAAAAGGAGAAAACCCCAAATTGTTAAGGTGGTCCCCCATCCTTACATGGAATAGACTTTACAGCGGAACACAGACCTGGGATTGACCAGGCCAATGCAGATGACATTCAAGGTTCTTCCACTTAGAAGATGAAGACTCTCTAGGGAAAGGTTAGTCTCATCCTCCTTCGTTTGGGGAAGGGGTCATGTGGAAAAATTCCCATTTTTGCATGATTAGCCCCCACTTTTTACCTGATGTGATTTTGAACTATAATTGCTTTGGGTCCCTGCCAGGTCCCTTTCCCCAAACACTGTACCTAGGGGCATATTATCAAGACAGGCGATAAATTATCGCCGCTTTAGCGGCAGAAAACTGCCGCTAAAACAGCGATAATGGGCTTGATAATATGCTCTATGGAATTCCAATTGGAGCCCATGTTCTGGTGTCAACATGGGCTCAATTCCATAGAGCATATTATCAAGCCCATTATCACCGTTTTGGCAGCAGTTTTCTGCCGCTTAAGCGGCGATAATTTTATCACCTGCCTTGATAATATGCCCCCAAGTTTGGCACCACTTCAGTCACCCATGTAAGTCCATAGTGAATGATACCTAGGGCATGGGTGCTGAAGAGGATCCTCTGTTGCTGCAGCACCAGTTGTACCATCCCCAGGCTATGCACTCTGCCATTGTAGGCTGTGTGTCTTGGTGCAGAGATATCCAAAGAGTCAACTTGACACCCATACACTGCATAAGATAGCGGTAAGTCACCCCTACTGCAGGCCTTTAGCCTTAAGGCAGGGTGCACTATACCCTACATGAGGGCATATCAGCCTGAGAAGATATGCCACCACAATGTCCAGTCTATTCTGGGATGTTGTAAGTGCACAGGGAAGCCATAAAGTGTACATGGGCTGATAACTTGTCAATACGAGTATCCTAGCTCCATGATGGCTTCCCTGATTGCTAAGGTGTTTGGTACCAAACATCTTGCCTCAACATATCCCCACTGAAGACATTGGTGGATCTATTAATACATTCACTCAGGAGACTCTTTAAGAGGGTACCATGAAAACCTATCAAGCACTGGTGTGGTCTCTGACCTGTGTCTGCTACCATCAGATGTTTCTAACCTCATGGGGTCAGAGCCAGCACTCTCAAAGGACAGAGACAAAGACTGCTGTGGGTGGGGGTGCTTCACATCTCTTCCAGCACAGGATGGCCTTCCTGAACGGGAAGCTTCAAAGGTGATGCCGCCTTTGAAATCCAACTCCGCAACCTCCAGATAGTGAGGTAAGTCAAGCGCCCTTTCGTGCTCCATTTTTGGTGGGAGTAAAGGCAAGATAATTAGTTAGATTAGGAGGAGGGTCCCCACTTAGCCTACACAACCCCTAGGGCAGAGCAGGTGAGTTAACCCCTCTCCTGGAATTTCACCATCTTGGGATGGAGGAAAAGCAACCTATCAGGGTTATGGCAGTGCCCCTTCCTACAGGAGGTGGTCACTAGAGGATGTAGGAACCCTAAAGGTAAGTAGCCCATTGGCTACTACCTGTCTCCCCTTGTCATGCCCCTAAATTCAGCATTTAGGTGGCACCCCGAGAACCGAACATCAAATTTATCGGACAAGAGAAGACCAGGACAAAGAAGCCCTGCTGCAAAAAAAAGGGGCCAAGGCCTGCCTGTTGCACCAAGGATTCTAGGATGCTTGAATCTGATACTACTCACCTAATTGGTTTTGGCTTCAGTAGACTTCTGATGGGATTGTTGAGATTGAGGCAAATGGTTGAGTCGGGCTTAGTGGAAAAGGGATCATAACTGTATGCAGTACGTGCCATCAATGTGCGATAAAATATGAGAGAGCTATTTGAAACTGTTAAGTTCTGCGATTAGTGATGTATATCCACTTTGGTAGCCCCTGAGAGGAATAGACAGGGACTGTTAACTATGCACAGGTCACTATACAATGCATTTGGGACATAAAACCATATTATCACAGCTCTCTAAAAACGAGGATGGTCCAAATTAATATCCCCCTTAGAGAAGTAATTTCAATGCGATTGAATCTTCTTACAATGTCGTTTAACTTGTTAAGCTGCTATAAAGTGTTTGGGAGAATGTATTTTATTTTATTATATGGAACAAAGGGGTACGAATTGTGCTTAATTTAGTCCTTATTTTGAATGTATGTTTTAATGAAGTTGGTTTTAGTCCTTAAGTTGTAGTTTGTGTTTTGTAAAGCGTCCATCATGACAAAAAGTTACAAATGAAAATGTTGTCACGTTTTTTCCTACTCATTTTCTATATTTCTTTATTTCAACAGTTAGTTTTTTTGAGAAAATCTTGAGGGATCTACACATATGACCCCTTGCTGAACTCAAAATGGTGTCTACTTTTCAGAAATGTACAGCTGTTCTGGATCACCCAAGGATTTCACACTGGTTTCTACCCCAAGGTAAATGTAGGTCTAAAGCACAAACACAGGAAAAATGTGTTACATCTTTAAAAACAAATACCAAACGTGGAAAAAAAGGATTTTTTTAAATTCAGCTCTGCATGTTCTTGAAAGCTGGGAAGATAGCGACTTTAGCACAGCAAATCGTTCACTGGCACCATTTAAGGAAAAAGCAGAACCTTTATTAGGAGTAATTGTTCCCTATTTTTTCCCCCAAACTCAAAATTTAGCTATATTTTGCCCTCCGGGGAGTCCACAAACTCTGCCTGAGAAACCAGGACATTGGAGAAAAAGGATGGATTTTTGGCATGGATACCTTATGTTAAAAGAAAAGTTATGGAGCCCTATGCGGGAACTACCCCAAATAGCCAAAAAAAGGGCTCAGCACTATGCAGGGCCAGCAGTTATGGGGTTAATGATAAAGTTAGATTTTAAGTAACAATTCTAAAAATGTCACTTCAGGAAAATTGGCATTTTCTTGCCCTCACTGTTTGGTGCTTGCTGCCAGTGTCCAGGGTCACTTGACTGTGAATAGCTTAGTTGTTGGGCTTTGTGTATTTCGCCCAGACAGTGAGACAAAGAGGGAATAGGTGATGGCAGGATGTTGGTTGGGGGCTGAGCAGTTCCCTGCCCCACTTACATTTCAAAGTGCTTGCCTCCAGCACACACCCAAAGGAACCTGATAGTAACCTTTTGTCACACCAGGTCTTGGCAGGGTAACAGAAGACCTTTCCAGAACCATCTGTGAGGGTTGCCAGGATATCCCCCACTTCAAAGGCTGGTAACAGGTATAAATATTGGACCTTCAGAACAACTCTTCAGTATGCTCCTAGACCTGCGTGCACTACAGGAGAAGGACTGTGTTGTTCACAAGAATACTGTCATGCTGCTTTAGGCCTTTCTTGTTCCCCAGAAGACTGCCTTACTGCTTGAGGTCTACCCTGTACACTGACAAGGAAGACTGGACATACTTCCTTCGTCCCAGGCTAAACTGAGTGACTCCAAGGTTCAGTCAAATGACCTCCTGCTGTGAGAAAAGGGGACACAAAAAGCCCCAGAGCAACTGGACCTGCCTGAGCCCTTCTGGCCTCTGCTGGTGTGAGTTCCTGATCCCCAAGAGCTCCTCCTGTAAAAGAAGCTGAAATTCTTAAGTTTTGGTCTCTTCTCAAACGCGAACAGGCCCATTGACAATGATACTCTGCCACTCATGACAAGCCAACTCTTCGCACTACAGCTACTGCTGGCGACAACTAGCAACACGAGATTGCACTTCACACTACAGGAACGACTGCCTGTGGTGACCACTAATGCAAAGTTCTAGCAACGACTATCTGCGATGCCTAAAAAGGTATTCGCAGTACAGTGACAACTGTCCACAATACTAGGCCTGCTCATGCTACTGCAAGGAACATCCACACACATCCTGCTCCTCTCTGCTCCCTCCACCGTAAACGGAATCCTACATGCCGGACTCTGACAAGGTAATTTTTTCAGCGGAACTAACTGTATCTAGTCCATGCTCCATCACGGTCGGCCAGACCATGTAACTTTCCCCCAGTCTAGCACAACCAGATGATCGTGAGTGGTGCTTTGTGCTTTAAGGTGATTTATATCTACTTTGAAATAGCATACCTATGGTTCTATTGATTGGAGTTTTGTGATTCTGGTATCATTGTATTCATTAATTATTTCTCTATGTTTCTAAAGTGGTTTGGGATTTTGCTTTTGTTGTGTTTTCATTTTTGTATTGTTTGTGTGCTGCATAAATTCTTTATACATTGCTTACAAGTTAAGCCTTACTGCTTTTGTGCCAAACTACCAAAGGGTTAAGCAAAAGTTAATTTAGTGACTTTTGAGGTTTAACTTCACACTGACAAGGATTGTGGTTGTTGCTTGAGAGGGGTTCTCAACCCCCTCAACTAATAACCCGATTTCATACAGTATCAATCAGGGTATATCAGAGGCAACATGCATAATTCACAGGCACAGTAAAGGAGCATCCATAACGATAGCAAACAGAAGAAAGTCACACAACACATCGAAACGTCTATGCCCCATAAATCTCTCTCTCTCTTTATCTTTTTGTCTCTCTCTCAGCGCCCCGTGTTGGTTAGCATTTCCTGAGAAATCACACATAGAAAAAACTGGATCAACACATATTTACCAGTTAAATCGCACACCAGTAAGCACTCACATTTGTATCTGAAAACAAACATCATTTTCAAACTGATTTGCTTATTTTCAGTTTTCAAATCAGTTATAAAACTTAGTAAACTTGCAACATTAAATCATATACGTTTCTGTCATACTTTGCACAAGGTTTCATGATATTTACATTTCAAAACAGCTCTAAAACCTGCTTTTAGAGCTCTGATACACAGGATAAATTACTTTTTTTAAATGGTTGCATAAATAGCTTTTCTTGTCTGCAGCTATACGTGTACTTGGCTGCAGTGGTATACTCTCTGTTCTAAAAAATATATAGAAAACATTCTAATCAAACAGAGATCTATTTAAAATAATGAATAATTTGTTACAATGTTGCTTGTGCTGCAAAATCTATTCACAGGGGAGTATCTTCTAATTATGCTATTAATTATAGAAAAAGGTAAAGAAAACTAACAGTGCATGTTATAAATATTGGAAAATGTAAGTGGGGCACTGCCTAACGAATGTTAATCTGACTTTGAATATTTTGTATTTAAGGATGTGATGTGAAATTAAGAAAGCAGTGTCAAGTACAGCTCAGACTTCTTTGGCTATAATGCCAATTTCATTTTTAAAGAAAGCTATTATAGTAACAAGCCACAAATGTCCTAATACCATTTAAGTTCATCATGGGCATCGATTCACCAAATTGTCATAGGTAGCCAAAATCATCACATGTCATTCGACCCCAATGACATCCCAGGACACGTTGTAATATGACCTTTGACCCAATTTACCATTCCCTCATCTGTTTGTGAACTATTTAACTTTTTTATAATCTACCTGTGATCTGCCTTTCTCACCCCTCCTGTCTGTCTGTCCTGACTGTGTCTTTCCCGCTGATGTCCTCATGATGCATGCTTTCCCGTCTCTCATCTGGCGTTCTCACTTGCTGTCTTTTTCACCTCTATATCACTTCCCCCACCTCTCTTACTGCCTTTTCTGTCTCTTTTTTACCCGTCTCTGTCGCATTATCATCTAAATGTCGCTCACCTGTCATCTTCCCTGCCTCTCCTTCAGCCATTTTTTCAAAACTATCATCAGGGGCGTCGCCCCGCTGTTCTCAGAGCAGGAAAAGTGACAAATAAAATGATAATAACATCGCTAGTATCATATTATTTTATTTTGCTACTGTGCTATGTTAGGGCGGGGCTGGGCTCACAGGGGGAGGAGTGGTTGGCACACTCTAAGTGCAAATAACTGTTTGGCCGGCTGTCTTGGGCCGGCTAAACAGTCATGCGCACTTTTCACGTTCCCCACCAGGCTGAAATACACAGCCTGGTGGGAAACATGCACAGGCTCCCAGTTCCTGCCTGAGCACCAAACCACGGCACTCAGACCAATCGCAACACTGCATTGCAGCATTGTGACTCGCCTAGGGGAGCCTGTGTGCTTTCTGCTTCTGGGACCGAAGCTGAGGAGATACGGCAGCGCGAGAATATAAGTGGGTTTTTTATTTTTTTGTCCCGTCCACCCGCCCGCCACCCCTGTTCCCTGCCAGCTGCCACTGCCTGTCAGTGTCTCTCTCTAAACTGTATAACCATGCTGTATCAGATTCAACTTTGTCACTTTATCAAATCTCTCTCCATTGTCTCTCATCTTTCAGGTATCACGTTCTTAACTGCCTACTTTTCTGAGTTGTCTTTCTAAAATATTTCTTTACCACACCTCTTTCACACCTGTCTTCCCTTCTCTCTCAGCTGTCTCTCACATCATTGTATATATCACTGCTTTCAACTGTTTCCCCATCCTCTGCCTCTTCTTCTCTCTGAAAAGAATCTTTCTCAGTATTCTCTCATCTCTTCCATCGGTCTGCCCACTCTTTCTTTTCTGCCTCTTGATTGCTTGTCTCACCTGCCCATTCCTGAGCTATTTCTTTTCAACAACTTCTCACCTACTTCCTTCTGCCTCTCAGTTGGCAATCCCCAGCTGTCTCTTTATCACTTTTTACACATATGTCTACCCCTCCTTTTTTGTTACCTCTTTGTCATCTACCTCTGTACAGCTCTCATACTGTGATCCTCTATCACCATTCTTTCACTCTTTCTGACTGTCTTGTTGTCATCAATATGTTTATCACTGATTGCTCTCACCAGTCTCAGTTTCCTTCAAACTGTTATACGTTTCACTCACACCTGTTACCTCTCTCTGAGGTCTCTTCATCCCCACTTTCTCCCCCTACACATGCCTGACTGTATCTCTCAATCTCTCACCCTTCTCTCTGTAGTCACATCTTCTTGCTTTGACTTTTATTTTACCCTCATTCTACCTCAAATTCTTTTCCCTTTACCCCCTTCTCTCTCTCGCTCCACTTCCTTGTCCGTCCACATGCTCAGAGGCAGCAGGAGTTGCCTTTTTACTCACCTAGGCACCACTTGAAGCAATAAATGATTGCTTTGTAAGTGGCTACTTTCATCTGCCAGTACTATGGATTGCGCTATGACGTCCATGCATTTCATCTAGTTGGGATCCTGGATGCGACAAAATTGATCCGGTCTATACTCAAGCCTTCTTGATTTTCTCAGGGACTTGAGAACTCAAAGTCACCCCCTATGGGTTTCAAAGCATCTGCATTGTATCCTAGGATCCCTGAGAGACTACCAGCCATCCTATGGCATTGAAATCACACACATACAGGAACAATTGCGATCATGTATAAGGCCAATTGCAAAAAACAATCTTCTCAGTTAATCTAATCAAACATTTTGTAGGCTTACACACAATGTGGACATATGTTATGTGTCTTCTATTACCACCTGTGGTTTCCGGAAATCATTACAGGTGAGTTAATTTACTCCCACTCTCTCCCCCAATGGGTGAGGTGGTGGTTTACAATGGAATGCCCATTAACCTTAACTCCACCATGCGTGTCCGCTCCACAGTGTCTCACACAGGTCTTGGAAGGTTTAAGTTAGTATGAAAACACTACATTTGAATTTCTTCCATTGTTTATTAAGAATGGCCATCTAATTCCCTATAATATCCTTTTTATGTAGCGTCCTGCTCTGCTAAGGTGGGTACTGTCACCAAAGATGGAAACGCGTTGACAGGCCATCGCAGATTGAGGAGTTTGAAGGCAGTTCATGAAACCGTTGTAGAACTGAAAATTGGGAAATAAATAGGTTCTACATCTGCGCAAATTACTACCCTGAATATGGGATCCCCTGAACTTCACTTTAAAAGCATGTTTCTGTCAACTCGCATGACCATACTTTGACTGCCTTTCTTGTGTCATATGAAATGGTTATGTATAGGAGCTATCACGATAAATAAATTAGAAATATATATATAAAAAAAAAATCCAATGTACACATTGAATAATCTCTATGCGTCTTGATTATTTAAAAGTTCCGTAATTTGTGGCTAGTGCTGGGCTGCCATTATAGTTTTAATAAAATTGATCCCTCCCTGTGGACCTTAATTGGATCAAACCCCGTATTGTGTGAACTTTCCAGGTTAACGGCGCTAAAGTACGTTTGTTATGAAAATCTTATCTGATCTCTATTCACTAAAACATAGGAATATTTTATGAAAGGTACTATTTTCCCACTCATCCATAAAAAGTAATTGTACCAGGAAAATTACTTGAAGTAACATCACTCATGTTTTAAAAGCAGTAACACGGGTACTCCTAAAGCCATTCAACATTATCCATTATCCATAACATAGAACCTTGTAAATAGACCATTTCGTTTTGTTGGGTTTGTATGGCTATAAAATAAGCATGCGACTGAAGGCTGAAGGGATGATGACGAAGATGTACAGAAGCATTCGCCTCTTAGCAGTGGCCAGGCTCACTCTCAAACATGAACCAGCTTCATGACCATGGACTGGGAAGTTGAAAAGGGTAAAGAAGATGTCATAGGTCTTATCAATCTGAAGTGGAAAGTTTAGATGAGCAGATCAGAGAGATGGAAGCTCAATGTATAAAGACAGCATGTCTTTTACTTCTTTCACTGAGCTGAAGTTTCCACAGTACATCCAAGCAAGATACAAAGAAAGAGAGAAAGTGGTGAAAGTATCCAAAGAAAGACTCTCCTCCTACAAGAAAGGGAGTTTCTTCTTCAAGGATAATGTGAGAATAGTGGAAAATGGTCCTAGAGGCAAGTTTAATGAGAGAGACGATGTGTCTTTCCTTTGAGATCCGGACTTGTAAAATGAAGCATTTTCAAAGATAAAATCTGTGGGTCATTTTCACAGATGAAATCAGAGTATTTGAAGGCACAAGTCCCGAAAAGAATTAAGTGTGGTAAGATCCAAAATAATTCACACACACTGGTGCATATCAGTCATTTTTCCTTAAAACAAGGTCAGCATTGCTACAGAGGACATTACAAAAAGAACATGGGTATGCTAAATGACCTGCACATCCATTTGAATTAGTAGTCTCTAACTTTTATAGTAAAGAGCATGTATTGCAGGTGCTCCTATGATGTTGATATACCTACCCACCAAGGTATAAAAATACTAAGATTCAAAGAAATCACAAATACATCTGGGCACACAAAATCGCTATATCTATAATCCATAGAGCAACCGTCACACAGTGAGAATGAAGATTAATGACACTCAAGCGAAGTGTTCGTTTTATATGCCACAAATTGAAATTTCCATTCAATTGAGGAAAAGAAGGAAAAGAAGGTCTTGAATCAGGTTCTTCTTTATATTTAATTTTCAGTTCACAATGGAATGAACAACAATGGCAGCCAACGTATGTTTCGCCTCCCTGGGCTTTTTCAAGGCTGCAGAAAGATATTACAATACAATTTTTAAGAATAGTGACACTCCATGGTCACCTGTAAAACATACCCATCAACAAAACTGCCCTTTAACGATGTTTACATGATGATTAAACAGCATGCAATTAATGCACCAGATGTCGTGAAATTCAACCAGACTATTGTTGTTGGCAATATCAACTAAAACCTATTTCAATCAGGATATTGTCACATGATATTTAAGTATTTGTGATTCCATTTTGCTACAGAGGACCTTCAAATGCATGCATTCCCCTCAAGCCTTCAGAAATGTCCTCTTTTGCAACAGAGGACCCAATCACAACTGATCAATAGACAGGAGAACAGAATCACTTTAACAACAGCTATAGGCTGATATGAGCATGCCACTGTTAGCCAATGTAAGGAACTGTCATGCACATTCTCGTCTTAAGACTTTTCACACCCTTTATGACTAAATTCAGCAGGGCAGTGAATATTCAACATTGATGGTTTTAGAGCCCAGTGACATTTTCATATCCATCAGTGGTGGACAGACACAGTATAAAGCAAAATAATAAGGGGTGTGATTAATCACCTGCGAGTTGGAGAATTAAGCACAACAGCACTATAAAAATACGACTCATTGGAGGACTATATCTTGCTAACTACAAGAGATCCTGTACTATGGTCTCACCTGTGAACTTCCTCGTAGTAACCAACAGTCATTCTCAATTCTTTCAGCCTCTTGGTTTCTCTAATATATGACATACAAGTACATAAGCACTTATCATGAACACACTTATCAAGATCATAATTATATAATAATACTGGGACCAATGCACCCCCAAGCTATACTTGAGATTTGTGTCCGTTCCTTGTAATTCCTTTGATTCTACTTTGGATGGCATTCTCATTGTGGGAAAATGCCCCTTTTTGCATTTTTTGCCAAATTTTATTTCTGTTTTTTAGACTCTGCATACTAGGTCAGTGCTGTCCTTTGCCCAGTGCATATTCTTTTGGGTGCAGAGTCAGGTAGGTTGCCAGGCCCTGAGCAAACCCCCTGGAATGCATAGATCTATAAGCCCAAAAAGGTTCTTTGCGAAGGCTAGTCAGAGATCTGGTCCTGTGACCAAATTCAAGGGCAGTGCCGAAACATGTGGACTCTGAGTGTTGGCTGCCCAAAAATAGTTGGGTGCATGGTCTGACTGAAGGCCTGGCCCTGTGGCCAATTGTGCTACTCACACACAAAGGTCATGCACAGCAGCAGTTTATGACCTGTGTAGGGTAGGGTGCAGGACCTGCAGCCATGCACAGTGGGGGTTGATTGAATGTTAGAAAGTGGGCTATTGATAGGCATAAGTATGCACCTATCACTAGTAACAAGACCACCATCATGGTATAGGGTCCAGTATAGGTCTCAGTAAATGAGCCCCTTGCTGAACCCTTTGCAGCTGACAATGAGCCTAACTAAGGAGACAGGAATGTAAAACATTTTAAAACACCTATATATCAAATAAGTAAGACACAACACACAATAAAAATTCCGCACCAATTTATAAAGAATAGGAAATATTTTTATTAACAAATAGACACCTAAATGACAAAAATTCAATGTAGGGAATCAGAGATATGAATACAAAAATAAACCACTTTATTGTGCCGAAAACCAAATAGCACCACTCCGGGACATCTGGGCGTGCTTGACCGGGACAAAGTCAAAGTTTGAGGCCAACTGCGATTAAGCCCTGAACGGATACACTAAGCGGGATGCCCCATTCAAAATTTCATCTTTACACTTAGAAACATTTCTGGAGTATTTTATTCCTACATCGCTCGAACCTTCAGAGCAGGTCGGATTCAATGAGGTTTCAACAACTTGACTTTATGTGAGAACCCCACAATGCACCTGGACAAATCCTTAAATGTCCCCTGGATGCACAGTAGGATGGGGACTTTTTAGAAATGGGATTTCTGATTGGCTAGGGCATACGCCTAAGCCAGGCAGAAACCACCACTCTAGTCAGGGCAAAGGAGATACATGCTGAAGATAACCCCTGCTCACCCCCTTGGTAGCTTGGCACGAGCAGTCAGGCTTATTCAAGAGGCAATGTGTAAAGTGTTTGCACAACACATACACACACAGCAGCGACACACTAGGCACACCACAAAAGAAACTCCACACAAGGTTATATAAAAATAACCTTTGTATTACTCATAAATCACATTAGATCATAATCACATATATATACTGTGCCACCTGGCACTAGGTATTACTTTACAGGGGATTATATACATTACAGGGCCAATCGGGCCACTGTCATCACCATTAGTACCCACAAGTAGTGAAATTCATAACCAGTTACTACCGGTAACATTGAATGTAGCATAAACACATTATGCATCACATTTTAGGCATACATCCTAAATTACCAGGGCACCACAGTAACACTCATGAGGTGCACACATCATGGCCATAAGCACACATTGAAAAGCAAGCTCCCCCACAATGGTGGGCACAACCGTCAGCTGCCGTAATCCCTTGTGGGGCAGCTGCTGGCAGCTAATGTGCAGGAGACCTCTCACGATGCCCTTGTTGGCGAGGGGACCTCACTTGGACCCTCACATCAACCAATGGTCTCCCCCAGGGCCGAGAACAACAGTGCAGCCCGTTTCCTGAACAGAGTTAGCCCTGGACCTAGGCACTCCGGTCCCCAGACACCCCAAAGGAGCCAGAATTGAATGTCTGGAGTGGCCGGCTAACTTGCGGTGCCGTGCTTGCCGCTCACATTCCTTCTGCAGGGGAAGACTCCGGCCTGGTCTCGCCGGCCAGGGGCCAAGTGTAGAGCATACACTCCAGTCAGGAGTGCACACAGAGCTAGGTCTCCATAAACCCTTGCTCCTCTAGGCGTTGTGGGCCCTGCCCACAATCAGGCATGGAGTTGCCTGACTTTTGGTGGCCTCACAGACTTCTCCTGTGCTTTGGCAACCCGCTGAGCTCTCGCTTTTCTAACGAGAGCCCTGCCCATGGTCAGGCTCGAGTTGCCCAACTTCCGGTTCATGGTACGGCTGCTCTCACCGTCTTTACCACAAGAGCCCTCTTCCCCCCTTCCTTGCCTTGCCCTTGGTTCCTGGGTCCAGTCAAAGCATGCCACTACACCACAATTAGTGAGGGGAGGCAGAAGCACAGCGCTCCCCCAGAGAGATCTCTTCTCCAGTCCAGAGGCCAGAAACTGAAGCAGGGAAATGAATAAAGTGCTCACCAGGCGCTGGACTTTAGGCCACAAAGGGCAGAGCTGGACCCAGGCAGGCCAGCTCACAGGGCCTTGCTGCAGGAGGGTAGTTCTTCGTGGTGGTTCCTCCTGGCACCCACCAGTCCTCTCTTCACAGCTCCAAGCAGGTTCAAAAAAACATGGGGTCACAGCGCCAATACTTATACTACTTTACGTCTCTGTTCTCCCCCTGGTTCTTGGCTCTGTGCCTGGTCCAAACCAGTTCTAGGGGCAATCACACCTTTCTCTAAAGGTACACGACCACCTCCTTTGTCAGTGAGGGCTCTGGCCCCAGACACATCACTGGGGGCGGAGCCAGCATTGTGGAGGGAGGCACAGTCCCATTCAGGACCAGGGGCTACTCCTCCCACCACTTCAAATGTAGATTGGCGTATTCAGCCTAGTGCTGACTCACCCAGCCCCTCTGGAGCCACTGCACCTCCCTAGCCCCTGTCACTCCAGAGCCAGACTTCAATACACAACAGGCAGGCACAAAGACACATAGCACACAGAAATGCCCACTTCTAAAAGTGTCATTTATAAAATAGTGATAATAAATCTGCGAACACCATTACGCAGCATTTATTTCCACTATTCCAACATACCAAACTTGACCCCCCTACTCCTCTCAGTTCAGAAATTGCCACTGAAGCACATATCAAGGAATTCCCAATGCATTCCTATGAGAGGGCAGCCTCACAGTAGTGAGAAACCAAAATGGCTGTTTTTCACTACTAGGACGTGCCACATAGTTAAGGTGCATGTACTACCTTTTACCTACATTGCACCCTGCCCATAGGGCTAGCTAGGCCTACCTTAAGGGTGACCGATATGTAATAAAAGGTGAGTCACAGACGTCGCACCTACTTTATGGGCCATGTCACAGCGGCAGTAAACTGCTTGTGCGGGCTCTGCAATGGCAAAGGCCTGAGACAAGTTTGAAAATCTACTTTGGTGGGTGGTGCAAGCAGCACTGCAAGCCCACCAGTAGCATTTAATTTACTGGCCCGGGTATATCAGATACCACTTTACAGGGGACCAATAGGTACATTAAATACGCCAAACAGTTGTAGACCAATCTTACTGCGTTTTACAATAGAGAGCACAAGCACTTTACACTGGACAGCAGTGATAAAGTGCCCAGAGTCCAAAAGCCACAAACACCAGGTCAGAAAAAATACCAGGAGAAAGGCAAAAAGATCAGGGATGACCTTGCAAAAAGGCCCAAGTCCAACAGGACTCTTGGTGGGGATGATGCAGGTAGGCACTCTTAACCTGTAGCTTGCAGCAAATCTACTCCTTAACCCTTCTTGAAGCAAGCCACAGTCCCAGGGATGTATTACCAGAGTGTGCAGCAGTCTCAGTCATTCAGAGTGCAGGCCTTTGGGTGCCAATCCAGATCCCAGCAGTTTCCTTGTAGTTTCAGGCAGCGGATGTGAGAGACTATGCAGCTCTCACATTTTTATTCATTGTTCTGGGGCGGCAAGCCGGGGGGCCCTCTGTCCAATGAGATGCTGAGTGTCACCCCAAAAGCATGAAAACTTCCCCCAAAGTGTGGCATCTTCTTGCCTCACAAAGCACTGCCAAAATACGACAGAGATGATTTCTCTCCAGAAGAGTCAGTTGATCAATTGGAATACTCCTATAAACCTTTTACATGCCATCCAATTCCTATTTTATGACAACTGGACTCAGAGGCTTGAAGCAAGGTTACATCCTAGCACCAATTCTTTTGAATCTCTTCCTGGTGGACCTACGTACATACCTAGATGCAGCAAATTCTCATCCTCCAAGCCTGGGTTCTTGAAAAGTGTCCTCACTACAATATGCTGATGACTTAGTCCTGATGAACCCGACTGAGATTGGGCTACAAAGGTTACTTAGCCATCTTAATCTTTATTGCATCAAAAGCTAAATGACCATCAACAGCACAAAAACTCAGGTTGTGGTTTTTGACAGGAAGATCAACAAGAAAGGGTGCTGGTCTTTGAGTGGGCAATCAAATCTTCGAGGCTGGTTATATAAATATCTTGGCATCTGGCTACAATATCGGCTGCCTCACCAACTCCATCTTAACTCTCTGAAACCAAGAATTGCTGCCTTGATTTCAGCATTTCAAGTAATACATCGAAAACTAAAAAGTCCAACCTTCTAGCCACTACTCACATCAAAAAAGGCCAAGTTCATCCCAACACTTTGCTATGGGACAGAAGCATTTCCAGGAAAGTTCGGACCTTTCTTTAACTCTGCACAAAACAAGGCATTCTGTCTCCTGTTCCATCTTCCTCAGAACGTGTCGCCTTCTCTGATTCGTCTTGAATTCAGCCTGAACAGCCAAGCTCTAACATAAAAAGGCTCATTACTGAAATATATGTTGCTCTTAGGGTTCTCAAGTGAAGCCACATTACTTGATCTGATGTGGAAGGAAATCCAAACTGGTCCTCAGAGAAATTCAAAATAATTGAGCCAAAAGGACCTGAAAGGAAAAGTGCTACGGGATTTATTACTACCCCACAACTCCTTTGAGAGCTCAATAATTGAACAAATAAGAAGGTTATCATTGCAGAAAGACAAGGAGGAGATCAGCGAAGAAGTCACTCATGGACGATTATTGACTCCTAAAAGAAGCCTCTTTCACAGCTATTTATAATAACTGTACTCAGATCTTTCTACAAAAATAAGCTACTTCATCTGTATTTTGGTCTATGTCAAACAATCGAATACACCCCAAAATGGCTGGCGAAACCACTGATTTCTGTCCCATTCTGTTAGGAGAACGTAAGTCATTATTGAAAAGAACCTTTAATTAGCACGGCATTAGAACATGTTGGCATGCTTTACTTTTTTGTATGAAAAGTGAATCCCTACAAATAATAGCAGCCTTTATAAAATTAATTCTCAAAGCTGACCAGATATTGTCAGAAAAAGGCCCAATGACCACCACGTAGTTCTTCAATGAATTAACCTGAATTCATATAACTCTGTAGTTCTGACCGTACTTCAGGAACTGAATGGCACAGTAACTGTTTGAATACATTTGTAACAGTATTGATTGCATCTGACCGCTGGTCAAGGGAATTATAACACAAAAATGCTAAGACATTACTTGCCCAAGTCAATTTTACTGTACTACTCTCTTGACATATTTTGACCAAATCCCTCATGCACTTTATGCGATTTTGCACTGTTGGAAATGGCCCTTTTTGCAGGGTTATCCCCAGACCTTTTGCTTCTTCCTCCTATTTTTTCCTGACCTGTGGTTGTTGGCTATAGGACTCGGGGCACTTTACCACTGCTGATCAGTGCTAAAGTGCATATTCTCTCTGTGTAAATTGTTACTATGAATGGTTATCCATGATTGGCGTATTGGATTTACCAGTAGGTCCCTAGTAAAGTGCGCTGAGTGTGCCATGGCTGGTAAATCAAATGCTACTAGTGGGCCTGCAGCACTGATTGCGCCACCCACATGAGTAACCCTGAAAAGATGTCTCAGACCTCCCACCGCGGTGCCTGTGCACAGTTTGTTAACTTCCATGTCGATTTGGCAAGTGCACCCACTTGCCAGGCCCTAACCTTCCCTTTTCTTACATATAGGGCATCCCAATGGTAGGCCCAAGGTACCCCCCTGGCTACGTTGCAGTGTATGTGGAAGGTAGGACATGTGCTGGTATGTGTTACATGTCCTGATAGTGAAATGCTGCCAATTTCGTTTTTCACTATTGAAAGGTTAACTTGCCCATAGGACAGAATGGGGAATGCTTTGTAACATTTTACAAGCATACCTTCCCAGAGGAATAAGATAGAAAAATTGAGTTTAGTATCCCTGAACTCAGGATTTAATAACACATATTTTAGTAGAGATGGTTTTTAAATTGTGTGTTTGAAAATACCTCTTTTGGAAGTGGCTATTTTCTTGTTCAACCATCCTGTATGCCTCTGCCTGTTTGTGGATTGACTGTCTGGTTTTGGAGTGACAGGGGCTGCGGAGGTGTAGTGGCTCGAGGAGTCCGGATGAGTCAGCACTAGGCTGAATAGGACTGATCTGCATTTGGAGTGGTGGGAGGAGTAGCAGCTCTGCCTAATTAGGGCTGTGCCTACCTTCCACAATGCTGGCTCCGCCCCCCTGTGGTGTGTCTGGAGCCAAGGCTCACACTGACAATGGATTTTGTTGAGCACTTGCAGAGTGCCCCCCAGAACTGGTTTGAACTGGGCTCAGAGCCCCTTGCACAAAGACAACAAATACATTTTTTCGGTATAAGTATTAGACCTAAAACCTCTGAACTTTAGATCATTTCTGGAATTCAAGAGGAACCTTTGCCAGGGAGAAGAGCTGGAGACACTGAGGAGAAGTACTGCCCTTAATGTGTGTCTGGGTTTGGCCTGCAGTTGCTGTTTCTGCCAAAGAAAGGAGAATAACTTTGCTGTCTGCTGTGTCCCCTGCTAGAAGGGGATCTCCACGGGCCTGAAGTAAGCTGTCCTCCTGTTCTGAAGTCTTGGGGACACAAAGACTTCACCTCCAGCTCCCCTGAACTCTGATGCAGTGAGTTCTAGCCTGCCAAGGGGTGCCTGTACCAGTTTTGGGCCTCTGGAGGTTGTTGCTGCTGTTTGGGAGCTGGGAGCTGGAAGAAAGAAGAAATGTGAAGAACTGCTAAAATTGACACATCGCTCTTCTTGCGGCTGTTTTCCCGATGCATCCCCACAGTGCGAGAAGAAATTCCACGCATCGTCATGCCACTGTGAAAACCGTTGCAGCGCCTATCGCCGCTGCAAGAATCGATGCATCCAGGGATCACAGCTGAAGAGGACCGACTCAGCGCCGCTTCACGCTGCCGCATAAATCGCCAACGAAAACGCATCCCGGATTTCTACGCATCGTCCCCCACGCTTTCCCGACGCATCACCTGCGAACCGGCACCGTCAAGAAAAACCGACAAATCACTCCCCATACAGACGGAATTCGATGCAACTCGTCCTTTTCGTGTCGCAGAACTGTCGCAACGCCTATCCAAGGTCTCAGAAGTGGCGCATCTCTTTGTTTTCCGACTCTGTGGCTGTTTGTCTTTTGGAACTTTGACGCATCTACAGGTACTTTGGTGAAAAGTCACACATCCATAGTTTTCGATGGTACAAGTTCTTGAAACCTTTTGAAAGTCATATTTTTACCTGTGTGTGTTGGATTTTTGTCATTTTGGTCTTGTTTAGTTTAGATAAATATACTTTATTTTTCTAAACTTTTGTGGTGTCCTTTTGTGGTGTCCTTTTGTGGTGTTTTCACTGTGTTACTGTGAGTGTTGGTACAAATACTTTACACATTGCCTTCTGGGATAAGCCTGTCTGCTAAGCCAAGCTACCAAGGGGATGCGCAGAGGTTATCTAAAGTGTGTATCCCTCTTACCCTGAGTAGAAGTAAGGGTCACTATTTGGACAAAGGTACCTACCTCTGCCAACTAGAGACCCCCCTTTCTGACATGCACGGACATCATTTTAAGCAAACCTATAACTCCATTGACTTTATCTGGTATACTGTTTTTGCTCATGTGAATTGCAATACATAGTTGTGGAGGCATCATGTGTAACTAGTCAGTTTTATTATTCTGTTAATTTAAGGAATCTTGTATAAAAGTCTTATACACCTTAAGCAAGAATGCACATACATTTCTGCACTTTATCTCGGTATAAGACTGCACTAAACAAGACACTGGGAGATTTTATGATAACACCTTATTTCCACTGCCATTGTATATGTAAATAAACGAATAGCTAGGGTCATATCTTGACACATGCACTTTAATAAGAACTAATCAAAGCTATTCTGAGCTCGATCATCTTAGTTTAGATATTTTTTCTACTGCAATCCTCTATGAATTCTGTAGCAAAATTTTTGTGGTGAGTCCCTATACAAATTTGCGTTTCTAAATCTAAGGAAATAAGAAAAAGCTAGTGGTCATGTTGTTATTTGCATTTGTCTACAATTTTGAGTCTTTGTATTTTGGATTTTAAACAGAAATTTGCTCCAAAGGTAATCATTTATGGTTATCTTTTAGTATGCAGTCACTGCCTTTAAAAGGACAGCAGGCCCACAGCAGTGGATACATGCAAGTGCAAGAAATCTGTTGGGCCTCTCAAGCTCCATGCCCTATTAAATATTAGGGACTTATAGGTACATCTCACTTCCTGGCCCTATTATCTACTATGATTTTATAGAGTCTGTCATAGCCAATTGTAAGTATACTCTTTTACATATACCTTTTTAAACATAACACTGGCCTGGTTAGCAGTGCACATGGCACAGTCAGAGTCAGTTACCACCACTATCACCCAGCATTAAATGGGGGTGAACAGGGCAAAAGGATGACTTTCTAACACTGCCCACGGAGTGTTTGATGTAGGGCAATTTGTAATTGCAGGGTATCTTCCTGTCACTGGAACCATTGGGCTGGTATCTAAGGAATCTTTCCTGAAAGTTTAAAGACTTCCAGATATCCAGAAACCAATTTACTGATTTGTTTCTAAAATTTAAAGTAAGAAGAACTGACATTCATCTTTGCAGGACTGGGACAAGATGCCTAACTACGCTGAAAGGTGTGTGGCCTCTACTACTTAAACTTAATAGGCCTGATTATGATCTCATTCGGAAAGCATACCGAATGTCTCAGGTCCGGAATACTTTCCAGACAACTCGTATTGGGAGAGTCCAACTGAATGAGTACGATGCATTTGAATGCATCCTGATACGATTCATTCGGGCGCACATTGGCTTCAATGGGAGCCTGGATTCCGAACACAAACACAGGCTCGCATTGACAAAAGCCATGGTTGGGGATAATTGTGCACTCTGTGTAGGCACCCCTTGGTGCCTGTCACTGTTAGACCTGACATCCTTGGCGTGGGTTTTTCCCCTATCTTTTGCCTCTGCTACCTGGATTTTTGATGCTATGCTGGATTTCGTTTTGCTGGTTTAGATGCTTTGGACACCCTGCCACTGCTAATCAGTGCCAGAGTGTAAGTGCTCCCTGTGTAAAATATCGTATTGATTGGATATACCTGATTGGCATATCTGTATCCCCATGAAGTCCCTAGTAAAGTGCACTGTGTGTGACAGGGCTGGTGATGACAGATGCTACTAGTGGGTCTGCAGCGCTGATTGCGCCACCCACCTGTGTAGCCCTAAAACAGTGTCTCAGGCCTGCCGCCGCAGGCCTGCCTGCAGTCCCCGGACTGCCATGTCCTCCTGGCCGGTGTCCACACTGGCCGGGCCTAACCCTTCCCTTTTCGTACACGTCAGTCATCCCTATGGAAGGCCCAAGGTACCCCCCTGGGCAGGGTGCAGTGTATGTAGAAGGTAGAGCATGTACTAGTGCAGGTAACATGTTCTGGTAGTGAACACCGGCCATTTTGTGTGTTCACTACTGCAAGGTTATCTTGTTCCGTAGGCTAACATGGGGGAGGCGGGTGCCAATGGCTATCCGCCTATCTTCTCATAGGAACAAGATAAGACATGAGTGTTTGATATCCCTGAGCTCAGCATTTAATAACACATCTTTTAGGAGAGGTTGTTTTTAAATCCTGAGTTGGAGAATAGTACTTTTTAGAGAGTAGCTGTTCTCTTGTCTGACCCTTCTGTGTGCCTGGGCGTGCTTGTGGATTGACTGTCTGGTTTGAGAGCGACAGGGGCTGGGGATCCCCCGGGAGGTTGGCTGAGTCAGCCCTCTGCTGAATGGCGACATTTGCAAGGAGAGTGGAGGGAGGAGATAGCACCTCGGATTGAATAGGGCTGGGCCTGCCTGCCACTCTGCTGGCTCCACCTCCTGCTGGGCGGCTGACGACTCTGCCCCTCGCTCTGAAAAGAATGTAGAGGGCAGGAAAACAAAGTGCTCCAGCGACACCCAGAACTGGATCAGACCGGGCTCAGGACCCACTTGCACAAAGACTTCAAAGACTTTTAGGGGTATAAGTACAAGACCCCTGACAACAGATTTTCAGATTCGACCATCGAGAGGAACCTCTGCTGAAAGACGGACCGCTGAAGTTAAGCTAGCCGCAGCTAAGTTTCAGGAGGGGTTACTGGATGTACAATCATGGATGCACAGTAACTGCCTGAAACTTAATGCAGAGAAAACCGAAGTTATGACTTTCGGTAAGATCTCCCCCGAATGGTCCCCAACTTGGTGGCCCAGTCAGATGGGCTCCCCCCCGATTCCAGCTGTCAAGGTTAGGAATTTGGGAGTGATCTTTGATAACAGGCTATCTTTTGGTTATCATGTCAACAAGGTGGTCTCTGCTGCATTCTTCGTGCTGAAGAAAATAAAAAAACTCATGCCATACCTACCCGCTTCGGCAGGGAAAACACTGATTACCACCTTAGTATTTTCGAAGCTGGACTATGGAAACGCCCTCTTCCTTAGCACTCACAAATACATCCTGAACAAACTGCAGTCCGTGCAAAATGTGGCAGCACGAATTCTGCTTAATATTCCTTGGCGACACTCTACTTCAGCAGCCATACGCCATCTACATTGGCTAAGAGTGGAGAGCAGAATTAAATTCAAGGCTCTCTGCATCGCCTACAAGGCCACTCATCAGACTGGACCAAAGTTCTTAAAGGAAGCTTTCCAGGTGTACATACCTGGAAAGAATCTAAGATCAGCAGCAAGCCACCTATTGCATGTTCCCCGAACAAGAACGGCCACATGGGGAGATAGACGCTTCCTGGTAGCGACCCCCATACTGTGGAACACACTCCCCTTGTATATTAAAACAGCACCAACACTCATTGCCTTCCGTAAGGCTCTGAAAACTTGGCTATTTAATCAATAAGTTCCTGTCTTCAATTTTTGTGTATCCTAGAGCATCTCATTGCGCCTAGACACCCTAGGGTATTAGTTGCGCATTAAAAATCCCATAAATAAATAAATAAATAAATAAATAAATGAAGAACTAAAGGAAGATTGCCGTGCTGTGTGCTCTAAAGGCTGACCTGTTCTGCTGTACAACTGAAGCTGAGGAGGAGAAGGGGTCTTGCTGTGTGCTGACCCTATCCACTTGACCAAACAAGACTTTGCTGTGTGCTGTGTCTTCAACTAAATCTCCAAGGGCCTGAGAAGAGCTGGCCTCCTGTTTCGCAACCCAGGGATAGAAAGGTTGCCAAGAACTCAAGACTCTGCTGTGTCCCACCTGCGCTGCTGTGTGCCGCAGGGACCGTGGACTGTTCTACCAAGCTCCTCAACATCTGCCTGTGAGGTGGGCTGGCTGCTCTCTGTCTTGCTGGAGAGTACCGCACCGATCCGGGCCTGACACCGGTTGCCGCATCAAAAAGATCGACGTGCTCATCGGCACGTGCCTTGCCGCGACCCGGAGGCCTGACGCAGATCGAGAGTCGTATTTCCCTGCTCTACGAAGCCGCGCTGTGAGTGGCTGACTCCGGTGACGTCGACATCGTCACTGGGGGCTCGTCGAGGGAGTTGTGGAATCCTTGCACCGAACAGCCCGAGGAGCGCTTGTACAACGAGTGCAGCGACACTGCCGGAGCAACGTAGCTGCCTAAACATCGAGAGCCTACAAACTGATTCATTCTCAGTGAGTATCGAATCACTCAAGAGACTAGAGACTATCGTCTGACGATCCCGACCAACCATGAAAGCGAATATTGTGTAAACCTGTGATGCTTGATTTCAACTGCGGAAACTAGATAAAGATATATTATTTTTGATATAACTCACCTGTGTGGTCTAAGTTTGTGGTGTGCGGAGGGGGGATCATTGTGGTGTCTTCGTGCAAATACCTTACACATTGCCTTGGGGATAAGCCTGTCTGCTCGAGCCAAGCTACCTAGAGGGTGAGCAGGGGTTATCTACCGTGTGTGTCCCTGTACCCTGACTAGAAGCAAGGGTCCCTATTTGGTCTAAGGTGAACACCTCTGCCAACTAGAGACCCCCAGATCTAACATTGGTGGTCAGCGGTGCGGATTAGAGCCAGTATTTGCACTTGACCTGCAGTGATTCTTCGTACATCACTAATCTAGTAAGCGGTTGCATCACACGAAGTTTTTGCGTACACTATTCTTGGAGGATCGACGAAGCATCATGTCTCTGAATGGAGTAGGTGAGGAGTCGGAATTGCAATTCGAAGTGGAAAAGTTGCTCACGTATAAGAAGGAGCAACTAAAGCAATTCTGCAAGCAGCTTGGATGCCCAGCGAAGGGCAGCGCCAACAGGACGGAGCTACAGAAAGCTCTAAGGGCCTGGTGGGAGGCCAAGAATGGCGCAACCGAGGAAACTACTGAAGGGGATGGCACACCAGAGCACGTATTTGGATCCGATGATCTGCCAGTGAATAGGCCAGCATCTAGGGCTGGCAGCGCCCATTCCAGTAGGAGCCTCTCTCCAGAGGAGCTGGAGGAAAACCAGAGGGTTAGAGCCCATGAGATTGAACTTTTTAAACTCAAAGCTCAAGCGGAAGAAAGGAAACTGCGCCTTGACAGTGAGAAAGAGGCGGAGGAGAGGAGGAATGCTCTCGCTTTGGAAGAGAAGAAACTCCAGTTGGCTCATGAGTTGAGCATGAGGGAGCTGGACATTAAAGCCAAACAAGTGGCGTCCAGTCCGAATGGTGGCAGCGCACAACCAGTACAGGCGGGTAAAGTATACATACCGAAAGATTTGGTGCAGAATTATAAGAGGGGTGAGGAAATCTATGCATGGTTTAGATCCTATGAGCTTGCCTTGAAGATGAATGAAGTGCCTGAGAAGAGTTGGGGAGCAGGTTTATGGAAGCATTTTGAGGCCTCTGGGAGGGATGTCTTAGCACCCTTAGAAGCAGCAGGGACCTTAACCTACCCCACGATGAAGGAGGCCTTATGCCTCAGGTATGGGCTTACACCAGAACAGTACCGCCAGAAGTTTAGGAACTTTAAGAAACTTGATTCAAGTACTTGGGTGGAGTGTGTGAGTATGTACACGCGTGCACTGGAAGGTTGGATAAAGGGCAGCAAAGTTACTGATTATGTGGGGTTGTGTCACTTGATTAGTTGGGAGCACTTGAGTAGTCTATGTGTTCCAGAGCTGCGCCAGCATCTTTTAGACAGCAAGTTAACTGATCCCAGTGAGCTTGCTAAAGAGGCAGACCGCTGGACTAGCACCAGGGTCAACAAAGGGGTGGTAAGTATGCCAGCCAAGGGTGGACAGGGTCCCCAGCAGAAAGGTGGGGAGGACAAGGGTAACAGTAAGGAGTTCTCTAAAGGGCCCCAAAACAGTTCCCAGGAGAAGGAGTCCCAAGCCCCCAAGCCTAAGAGGTCTTGGCCCCCTAAGGGCAACAGACCACCGCCTACTTGCTATGCTTGTAGGGAAGTGGGGCACATCGCCCCTAAATGTCCCAAGAAATCCCCAGCACCAGCTGCTGCTCCAGTCCCAGGGTTAGCTAGTGTAGCTTTGGGAGGGGATTTGATTTCCAGTGGGGAAGAGGGATTAGCTATGATGACCCTTGTCTCGTTAGGAGACCAAGAGATGGTCCAGGATACCTTGATACCCGCTAACACTAAGAAATACGGGCAAAAGGTGACCATCAATGGGAGGGAGATAGAGGCTCTGAGAGACACCGGGGCTAGTGTGACATCTGTCAGGTGTCAGTGGGTGTCTGAAGAGCAAGTCATTCCCAATGTGCTCCGCCCCGTAGTGGCAGCTGACACTTCAGTTCGCCTCTGCAAGATGGCGCGTGTTCCCTTCACATGGGGGGGAGTCTCTGGTACCTTGGAAGTCTGTGTCAGTGATGCCTTGCCGGTAGATTGTCTGTTGGGTAACGACCTGGAGAGTTCTCCATGGAAGGACGTAGAGCACAGAACTCACTTGGAGATGTTAGGACTGCCAGCGTGGATCTGTGTATCCACACGTGCCATGACAGCCAGTAAGGGTGGATTAGTAGAACTGGAGCCTGGAACAACGACCCAGGAACCTGCCAGGAGAGGAAGGGGCAGAGGGCGTGGGAAACCGGCCCCCACTGTTCCCACGGTCCAGGAGGAAGCAGAACCTGAGGGGGATGCCCTGGAACCTATAGGGGAGCAGGTGGCCGAACTGGGGGAGTTGCCTGAGCTGACCCATTGGCGGCAAGAGGGTGGCCCCTCCAGGGAGGAATTCTGCCAGGCTCAGAAGGAGTGCCCTTCTCTCGTAGGTGTGCGGCAGCAGGCTGCAGACCAGGCAGCAGGCCTAGGGTCCAAGGAACATTTGATTTACTGGGAGGATGACTTACTGTATAGTGAGCCTAAGTTCGCTGAGCCCAGTGCAGCCCGTGTGCTGGTGGTACCCGAGCGCTTCAGGAACTTCTTACTGGGTCTGGCTCACGACGTGCCTCTCGCAGGACATCTGAGGCAAGACAAGACCTATCACAGGCTTGTCAACCACTTCTACTGGCCTCAGATGAAGAAGCACGTCGGTACCTTTTGTAAGTCTTGCCAAACATGTCAAGCCAGTGGTAAGAGCGGAGGGAAGTGTGTGGCGCCCCTCCAGCCGTTTCCTGTAGTGAGCACCCCTTTCGAGCGGGTGGGCATTGATATCGTAGGGCCCCTGGATCCCAAGACCGCCTTAGGCAACAGGTTTATCCTGGTCTTGGTGGATCACGCCACTCGGTACCCGGAAGCCGTCCCTCTCAGGACAATCACAGCACCCGTGGTGGGCCGTGCATTGATGGGGATCTTTTCCCGTGTGGGGTTCCCCCGAGAGGTGGTCTCCGACCGGGGTACCAACTTCATCTCTAGGTATATGAAGTCTCTGTGGGAGGAGTGTGGAGTAACGTATAAGTTCACCACTCCTTACCACCCTCAAGGAAATGGGTTGGTTGAAAGGTTCAACCGCACCCTGAAAGGTATGATTATGGGCCTAGCGGAGCCCATGAGACGGAAGTGGGACGTCTTGTTACCATGCCTGTTGTTTGCCTACAGGGAGGTGCCTCAGAAGTCCTTAGGGTTCAGCCCCTTTGAACTGCTGTATGGCCACCCCGTTAGAGGACCTCTCACACTGGTGAAGGAGGGGTGGGAGAAATCCCGTGGGAAAACCCCCCAGGATGTGTTCAGCTATGTGCTGGCCATCCGCAACCAAACGCAGCGCTTCAGGAAGCTCGCTCAGGAGAACCTAGAAGCCAGCCAGGAGGAGATGAAAAGATGGTACGACCAGAATACCACTCTGGTAGAATTTCACCCTGGGCAGAAAGTGTGGGTAATGGCGCCGGTGGAGCCTTGTGCGCTCCGTGACAAGTGGACCGGGCCATATGAGGTGGTAGAGCGCAAGAGTGAGGTGACCTACCTGATCAACATGAAGACTCCTAGGCAGCCCCTTAGAGTCTTGCATGTGAACCGCCTCAAACCCCACTTCGAGAGGTCTGAAGTGACGATGCTCATGGCTACAGACGACGGTGGGGAGGAGGATAGTGATCCTCTCCCTGACCTCCTGGCAACCAAGGAGCAAGACGGGTCAGTGGATGGTGTGGTCCTCTCACCCACCCTGACCCCAGAGCAGCAGAGAGACTGTCGCCAGGTGTTGGGTCAGTTTGCCTCCCTGTTCTCCCTGACACCAGGTGTCACCAATTGGTGCGTCCATGATGTGGACACTGGAGATAGCCTGCCTGTGAAACAGAAGTTTTACAGAGTAGCTGACAAGGTCAGGGCCAGCATCAAGGAAGAAGTTTCCAAGATGTTGGCGTTAGGGGTAATTGAGCCCTCTAGCAGTCCCTGGGCTAGCCCAGTGGTCCTCGTTCCCAAGAAATCTGCTACACCCGGTGGCCCGTCAGAACTTCGGTTTTGCGTGGACTACCGCGGGCTTAATGCGGTCACCAAGACTGACGCGCACCCCATCCCCAGAGCTGATGAGCTCGTAGATCGGTTAGGAGCTGCCCGGTACCTCAGCACCTTCGATTTGACTTCGGGGTACTGGCAGATTGCCTTAACTGACGGGGCAAAGGAGAGGTCGGCATTTTCAACGCCAGAGGGGCACTTCCAGTTTCGCGTCATGCCCTTTGGATTGAAAAATGCCCCTGCCACCTTCCAGAGACTGGTCAACCGGGTACTGACCGGGCTGGAGCAATTCAGCGCCGCGTACCTGGATGACATTGCTGTGTTCAGCTCCACTTGGGAGGAACACTTGCAACACCTCTGTGAAGTGTTGAGGGCGCTGCAGAAGGCAGGCCTCACTATCAAGGCCAGTAAGTGCCAGATAGGGCAGGGATCAGTGGTGTATTTGGGACACCAGGTGGGGAGCGGCCAGGTGGCGCCCCTACAGGCGAAGATCGATACCATTCTGGCTTGGGAACCCCCCAAGACGCAGACAGAGGTGAGAGCCTTTCTAGGACTCACCGGGTATTACAGACGGTTCATCAAGGGATACGGCACCTTGTTGCCCCCTTGACAGAACTAACCTCTAGAAATCAGCCCAGGAAAGTGAATTGGACCGAGGCCTGTCAAACTGCTTTTGATGCCCTGAAAACTGCAATGTGCACAGCACCGGTGCTTAAGGCGCCTGACTTTTCGAGTGAGTTCGTAGTGCAGACAGACGCTTCAGAGCAAGGCGTGGGAGCAGTACTCTCACAGATGGACGACGAGGGCGGGGACCAACCCGTAGCTTTCATTAGTAGAAGGCTACTTCCCAGGGAACAGAGGTGGAGCGCTATTGAGAGAGAAGCATTTGCTGTGGTCTGGGCCCTGAAGAAGCTGAGGCCCTACCTGTTTGGGACTCACTTCCGTATTCAGACCGACCACAGGCCCCTCAGATGGTTAATGCAGATGAGGGGTGAGAATCCAAAACTGTTGAGGTGGTCCATCTCCCTACAGGGAATGGACTTTACGGTGGAACACCGTCCCGGTACAGAGCACGCCAATGCTGATGGTCTGTCCAGGTTTTTCCGCCTTAGCGATGAGAACTCCCAAGAGGGTGGGTAGTTCTCCCCACTTTCAGCTGGAGGGGACACGTGTTAGACCTGACTTCCTTGGCGTGGGTTTTTCCCCTATCTTTTGCCTCTGCTACCTGGATTTTTGATGCTATGCTGGATTTCGTTTTGCTGGTTTAGATGCTTTGGACACCCTGCCACTGCTAATCAGTGCCAGAGTGTAAGTGCTCCCTGTGTAAAATATCGTATTGATTGGATATACCTGATTGGCATATCTGTATCCCCATGAAGTCCCTAGTAAAGTGCACTGTGTGTGCCAGGGCTGGTGATGACAGATGCTACTAGTGGGTCTGCAGCGCTGATTGCGCCACCCACCTGTGTAGCCCTAAAACAGTGTCTCAGGCCTGCCGCCGCAGGCCTGCCTGCAGTCCCCGGACTGCCATGTCCTCCTGGCCGGTGTCCACACTGGCCGGGCCTAACCCTTCCCTTTTCGTACACGTCAGTCATCCCTATGGAAGGCCCAAGGTACCCCCCTGGGCAGGGTGCAGTGTATGTAGAAGGTAGAGCATGTACTAGTGCAGGTAACATGTTCTGGTAGTGAACACCGGCCATTTTGTGTGTTCACTACTGCAAGGTTATCTTGTTCCGTAGGCTAACATGGGGGAGGCGGGTGCCAATGGCTATCCGCCTACCTTCTCATAGGAACAAGATAAGACATGAGTGTTTGATATCCCTGAGCTCAGCATTTAATAACACATCTTTTAGGAGAGGTTGTTTTTAAATCCTGAGTTGGAGAATAGTACTTTTTAGAGAGTAGCTGTTCTCTTGTCTGACCCTTCTGTGTGCCTGGGCGTGCTTGTGGATTGACTGTCTGGTTTGAGAGCGACAGGGGCTGGGGATCCCCCGAGAGGTTGGCTGAGTCAGCCCTCTGCTGAATGGCGACATTTGCAAGGAGAGTGGAGGGAGGAGATAGCACCTGGGATTGAATAGGGCTGGGCCTGCCTGCCAATCTGCTGGCTCCACCTCCTGCTGGGCGGCTGACGACTCTGCCCCTCGCTCTGAAAAGAATGTAGAGGCCAGGAAAACAAAGTGCTCCTGCGACACCCAGAACTGGATCAGACCGGGCTCAGGACCCACTTGCACAAAGACTTCAAAGACTTTTAGGGGTATAAGTACAAGACCCCTGACAACAGATTTTCAGATTCGACCATCGAGAGGAACCTCTGCTGAAAGACGGACCGCTGAAGAACTAAAGGAAGATTGCCGTGCTGTGTGCTCTAAAGGCTGACCTGTTCTGCTGTACAACTGAAGCTGAGGAGGAGAAGGGGTCTTGCTGTGTGCTGACCCTATCCACTTGACCAAACAAGACTTTGCTGTGTGCTGTGTCTTCAACTGAATCTCCAAGGGCCTGAGAAGAGCTGGCCTCCTGTTTCGCAACCCAGGGATAGAAAGGTTGCCAAGAACTCAAGACTCTGCTGTGTCCCACCTGCGCTGCTGTGTGCCGCAGGGACCGTGGACTGTTCTACCAAGCTCCTCAACATCTGCCTGTGAGGTGGGCTGGCTGCTCTCTGTCTTGCTGGAGAGTACCGCACCGATCCGGGCCTGACACCGGTTGCCGCATCAAAAAGATCGACGTGCTCATCGGCACGTGCCTTGCCGCGACCCGGAGGCCTGACGCAGATCGAGAGTCGTATTTCCCTGCTCTACGAAGCCGCGCTGTGAGTGGCTGACTCCGGTGACGTCGACATCGTCACTGGGGGCTCGTCGAGGGAGTTGTGGAATCCTTGCACCGAACAGCCCGAGGAGCGCTTGTACAACGAGTGCAGCGACACTGCCGGAGCAACGTAGCTGCCTAAACATCGAGAGCCTGCAAACTGATTCATTCTCAGTGAGTATCGAATCACTCAAGAGACTAGAGACTATCGTCTGACGATCCCGACCAACCAAGAAAGCGAATATTGTGTAAACCTGTGATGCTTGATTTCAACTGCGGAAACTAGATAAAGATATATTATTTTTGATATAACTCACCTGTGTGGTCTAAGTTTGTGGTGTGCGGAGGGGGTATCATTGTGGTGTCTTCGTGCAAATACCTTACACATTGCCTTGGGGATAAGCCTGTCTGCTCGAGCCAAGCTACCTAGAGGGTGAGCAGGGGTTATCTACCGTGTGTGTCCCTGTACCCTGACTAGAAGCAAGGGTCCCTATTTGGTCTAAGGTGAACACCTCTGCCAACTAGAGACCCCCAGATCTAACAGTCACACTCTGCATGGCTAGAAAGAGGGGACCCATGTGTACCCCCACAGGCCCGATTTGGGTGGCCCGGGGTGAAGGGGGCCAGCCACAGGTTCCTAAAGGCCGATTCTGGCAGCCTCTTTGTTCCAGGCAAACCAAATCAGAAAAGCTGTCCGAATGATTCATTATACATTCTCGCTTGGAAAACATAGTCCTTAGAGCTGTACGAATCGGCTCAAGAAGGCTCTATCTCTCTCCGAATGCCTTCCAGAACCAATTTGGTCAGCGCTAAGGGTTTCCAGGCATCGTTAGTGGTCGTTCAGACCTTGGGACGATTCGGTCGTAAACAAGGACTCCAAATCGGTTTAGGCAAAGCCGAATCCATTTTGGAGCCCTTCCGACCGAGATTGGAATCGACCCCAAAGTGTTCTTCCATCTAAAGCTTTTCAAGGCATAATTTGTGGAAATATAGTGCCTGATCTGCAGACCCAGGCTACATTGTGGAGCCCTTCCAGCGCCAGCATTCTTAATTGCTCTGCCAAATATTTTTCCCCTCAAAAGTATGACATTTTTGACAGACAAACCAGTAACCTTCACACAACGACACTCGTACATGTATAGTGTGGGCTTTGAAGCTGATATTGATGTCTTTATTAACCCTGGGCGTAGTTCGCGAAGTAGCACTTCGCGAAGCTACGCAAAGTGCAGTTCGCACTACGCGAGCTACGCGTAGCACTTCGCGAACTGTGTAGTACCTTTTTCGCACTGTGCCAGATGTCGTTTTCAATTATTGCACAGTGCGGACAAGCAACCGGCACTGTGCAATCATTGAAAATGGCATCTTGCACAGTGCGAGCTGTAGTTTTCTGCTGCTCGAGTAGATTTTTACTCGAGCGGCAGCTTTCTCAACGCGAACTGGTAGTTTCTCATCGCGAGCGGTCGCGAGCATACGCGACCACTCGCAATGAGAAACCTGACCTCCTCGAGTTGGGAATCTCGCCGGGTGGTTTATTTTCCATGCTCGCGATCGCCAACTTGATGTTGCTGATCGCGAACAAGGAAAAAGTCTCGCAGGGATGTCGTTTTGCTTGCTCGCGGTCGCCAACTTGACGTTGAGGACCGCGAGCAAGCAAAAAATGACCGCAGCACTAAGCAACACTACGCTACGCGTGTTCGCACTGTGCTACGTGCAATTTGCGTAGTGCGAAGTAGCGTGAACTTCGCAAACTACGCGAGCGTAGCGTAGTGCTTTGCCCAGGCTTAGTCTTTATATGAAGACGCCAATCTTAATAATTGAAATCCAGTCTTCAACTTGTTGCTTTCTGATGATGGAAAATAACACACATTTTGTATTCAGAGTATTGATTGTGAAGTAGGCCCTCGATATCAATTCGTATAATGTGATAGGGTGGTCCTTCAGATGATCAGCATCATGTACATTTTCAAAATTGTGTGTGTGTGTGTTTGCAAGTGTGCATAAGTGTGTGTGTGCGAGAGATAGTGGGATTTGTAACATGGACATTCACTTCCCCATTTTGGGTACACAGCCTGTGATGCTTCATTGTATTGGGTAGCATTTACAATCTGATATAGGCCGTCAGTAATGTGGTGTGGACTGTTCTGTTCTGTTGGCATACCTGTGCTTGTTTGTTTATTGTGTGGTTCTGCTTGCTTATGTACAGTTTATCGAAATGTGAGCATACATACTCAGTCATACATGTGGGCCTATATATTGTATTTATGTGGAGGGGTATTCATGTTGTTGACATGTTCACTAGAGGTTGTCCTCAAACCTTCATAATTCTGTTTGTGCTCTACATTCCCACCCTTGTCTTGCTTGATTAACCCGAATGCCCTCTCCATGCATTCCCTTTTTTGATGGTATCGATTTTGCAAACCAGAACGCCAGGTGCTTTCTCTTTAACTGATCAGCGTCCTTGTCGCTGGTGTGAAGTTGCTGACGTTTAGAACGCATGGCGGTAAAGACTGTACCAGGGTCTATAAATATACTTCGATTACAGAATCCAGAAGCAAGGCTAAACTGCTCCCATCAGGCTGTTACTTCATTGCAATCTTCAATTGCCATTAAATAAATTAAATCTTCCGATACTAAAATATAAACGTCATCATGAGTATGAGCGATCCGCTCTACATGTTAAGTGCATACCAATAAATAAGATGAACCGATAGAAGCCCCATTGAGACATGCCATTTACATTTGCATGTATTAATGTATTGCACTTTTTATATGATATGACGACATGGTTCTGCAACAAAAGACTTCTTGCCAACAATATTTAAAATAGAAGTATGTGCTAATAATATAGGTATGGTCAAGATACACATTTTAAACTCCTGAACTCGTTCTGACGCTTATGTCGCATCATCAAGGACATCAATCTTCACTCTTTTCTGAGTCCTTTTTGTGTCCAGATTCCCTTTACAGTACAGAGTAGATTCGAGGGTCTCTGGCTTGCAGCTGGATGCTTGTTATAAATGGGACTAGTGACCCGCTGCTCTTCCATGCGTTCTTTTGCACTTACAAAAGATAACCTGCTGTACTGTTTAGCCCAAACACTATAGGGCTTATTTATGAGCCCTTGCGTCACTTTTTGTGACGCACCAGCAGGGTAAAAAATGTGCATCATATTTACAAAGTGACGCATCTAGGTAGGTGCGCCACTTTGTAAACTCCTGCGCCACATTATACCTGCGCCAGGTATAATGTATGCAGGGGGGCGATTTGACGCAAGTAAGCCTCGTAGAAGTGGCACAGTGAAACCTATGAGATTTCACTGCGTCACTTTTAGGACGCAAATGCATCAATATCTTACGTCTGCCTCACAGCAGGCGTAAGATTGACGCAGGCACCTTTGAAATGGGACTTGCCCATGTGAAATAACCCATTGATGGTGTTGCGTCACTTTTGTGACACACTGCAGCAATGCGTCATTTTTGCTCCTACAGGTATGTCAGAAATACTGACTTATCTGTGACTTCTTGCGACATGATGCGTCATACTGTAAATATGACGCATCCAGCATGTCGCAAGGAGGGCGCAATGGAAAGTGACGCATCGCTATTTTCACGCAGTGATGCGTCACTTTTCATAAATGAGGCCCTATAGTCCTACTACAAGTGACTGCAGCAGCATGCTTTTTCTGCCGAGGTTTGTTTGAAATGTTATAACAATCTGTCTCAAAGTTGTCGTGAGACGAAAACTTTTTGGTTACAGGAATATCGTGGTACAGAATATAGCAGGTAAGACTATAAGTTTTGTAAGTGTTTGATGACATTTGTTTTAAAATATAGTTACATATAATATTGTTTTTGTAAACTTTTGTAATGTTTTATGGTTGTGTGTGTGTTTTAAACTAGTGATATGCTGATTTGAGTTGTTTGTGAACATTTGAGTAGTTGCTTTATTTAGTTAAATTTTAAAGTGTTGTTTCTGAGTTTAACTTCATTTTTTACATTATTGATGGGTTGTTGAGTTTGTAGGGGAGCAAGATAAAAAGACATTGAAATGCTGGTGGTCTCTCTGGCACAGGAAGGGGGATCCTTAGTGTGTGCGGATCTTGCAGTCTGTCTGGAGATGGTTAAGAGTTGGATGACCAAGTCTTGTCTCAAGCTCAACGGAGACAAGACTGAGCTCATGCTCCTAGGTCGTCTCGCTCCTTCTTCCATTGATACTCTTTGGCCACCCAGTTTGGGACCGGCCCCGGTGCCTAAAGATACCATCAAGAGCCTTGGTGTTTGGCTGGATAGGTCCCTGTCATTTGATCAGCAGGCAATAAGACTATCTGCTATCTGTTTCGGCATTCTTAGAGTCATCAGGAAGGTCCTTCCTCTACTCCCTTTCGAAGCAAGAAAGACCGTGGTTCTGGGCATGATCCAATCACGGTTGGATTTCGGGAATGCTTTATTTCTGGGAGCTCCGGACTTTACTCTACGCAAACTGCAGTTGATACAGAATTGCGCAGCACGGACTCTTCTACAAATCCCCCGCAGATCATCAGTAAAGTCCGGCCTAAGGAGACTGCATTGGCTTCCCGTTAGGGAAAGAGTTAATTTCAAATCACTTTGTATTGCACATCAGGCCTTTTGGTCCTCAGGCCCAGCAATTAACTTTCCCCTTATTACACCTTATCAGCCTGTCAGACATCTGCGCTCATCCTCTGCCAATCTGGCTATTGTTCCGAAGATAAAGAAATCAAGATCGGGAGGCCGCTCTTTTTCTTTTAACGTGGCCAAATTGTGGAATGCTCTTCCCCAACATTTAAGATCCAACCCCGACCTTAGTTCGTTCCGTAAACAGCTGAAAACGCTTTTGTTTATTAATTAATAGTTAGGTTGGTTTTCTTCCCTCAAGCAATTTTAGCCTCAGTTGGTATTTCCCAGCGCTTGGACGCCCCAGGGCAGCTACGTGCGCTTTACAAAATTCATTTCATTCATTCATTCATTCAAATGTGTATTTTCATTGTTTAATACATTTATTACAATGGGTAAATGTAATTGGTTAAATATATTATCAATTATGCAAGTTATTTAATTGTTTCTTTATTCATTTTATATTAATATTCAATTTTTAAGTCATTAAACATATTATCAATTATGTAAATTCCTATTACATTATTTAATTCATTTTGTATTTGGTAACTACCTGTATGAATATAATTTGTATAATTATGTTATTAATTATTTAAATTAATTAGCTGAATATATTCATGCATTTTAGTGTGTTTCCTTTTTGCTTTTTTAACATTTTCTAATATTTAAAAAAATGTTTTTAGATCTATTTAATCTTTAAGGATCATTTAACTTTTCTTTGTTGTGGGTTGTAAGGCACCTAGGGGGATATATTGGTAAGTGTTTGACTACATCTCTGAAAACGTAGCCCGTCATCCGTTATTCTACATAGAAATATCGCTTTCACTTTGCTACGATTTGGGGCAAGTGACTCTCCACCACCTGTAGCTGGCCTGAAGCAGCCTAATCTGGGTAAATGCTGGACATGCTCATACGACGTTAAGGCCTGCTATGCTACTGAAGCACCGAAGTGAGTTAGTTGTGCTAAACGGACAGGGGTGAAGTACGGCACACTACAGTGTGGCGCCCAGAGCAGCGCCTGGAATGACTGACCACGTTGTGAATGGAGGGTAAGATCCCTCAGTCGCTACCTCCTGCGAGGACCGGGGCCCAGCTGCGACTGGAAAGGGATGCCACTGCTGTGAGAGGGCCCTGTGCTTGGAAGGCCTCTGAGCCTTTGTTTCACTGAGAGACAGTTGGACAGAGCTCCTGGTACCACGCAGACGCAAAGGGAGCTTAATAACGGAACGCCCCCTCAACCGCCTTTGCTTATTTCCAGTACACAATTTCTCATACAGGGTGTACAACTTAACGATGCAATCACTACACTACCCACCACCACCAAGGCCCCAGAGTACTCCATGATTTGTGTTTGTGGGGGTGATATACCTCACTGTTGCGATACAAACCACTACATCATTGCATACCGGATTGAGGAGATTGCTGGGACTGATGGCGGCCCCCGCTCAAATCTGCCAAGAACCCGATGACCTCCATTTGCCTAACGAGGCCGGGCGTTTTACACATACCCACCATGGTGAAATCATGAGGCCCGAAGAGTATGCAACCGGAGGGACCAGGGGACCAGCTGGAACCCCACCTTGATAACACAGCCATCCTTTGACTACAGCTAAATTTGTTGAAACAGCACTGCGAACATCTGACAAATTTGATGCCATATGATTGTCCTTTCTGGCTGTTAAGAACACACTAGAGCCCAAAATTGATGCGGTAGGACTGGAGGTGCCTATACTTCATGCGCACCACAGAAAATTGTGACAGAGTATAGGTCAATGAATCTACTATAGCCACAATATAACCCATGGTGAAAAAAATGCAGCCACAACTGAAGGAGCTGCAATGGTGAAGTCAACCTACTGAAGCTGAAGCTAAAGGCTGATAGTGTAGGGGCAGATCATGCAGGTAGAATGTGTGCATCAGTGGTTAACTGGAATGAGTAAAGGCAACAATTTGGAAATGTTTCTTGAGAAATGGTTTGTCAATACTGCACTGGATGACAAACAATCAACCTTTTTCTCATCTGAACGAGCTCACAGAGTCCCAAGCCACATGTTAGCACCAGGCACACCACCAAGGCCAGTAGTGGTGCACCTCTTTTACTACAGAGACAACGAGCATATCCTGCAAATGTCTCATAGTAAACGACCATGGAATGTTGAAAACTCAGAAGTGAACATTTTCCTGCACTACACTGCTGCGGTGCAGAGACAGTGAGCGCCATTCCTGGAGGTCAACATGCGCTGCAGTAGCTGAAGCCTGGCTACTCCCTTTTATTCCAGCCAAGCTGTGGGTCATTGAGGGCCATAAGTCTTGCTTATTGTTCACCTCACTGGAAGTGCAAATATTCCTGGAAATATGAGGAGAAAATAACATATGGGAAGTGCCAGAAAACTCAGAAGCTGTTCATCCTGTGAGCAGACTGCCAGAGAAAAATACATAGTGATAGAGGAGAAACAACGCCCCCTCCCCCCCATGACTGAAACAGACACAGAGTGCCAGTGAGTTACACAATCACTTGAAAAGTGGTGATCTTCTAAAGCTGGGAGCTCAGACAAGGTCCTGAGCTTACAGCAATGATGGCGGACGTGGTGAATTGAACACTTTCTTGCCCCACTGTTCTCTCCCGATTCCAGAACAGGCACCTCGAGTCCATGTAGTATGCTGGTGCAGGCAAAGAAGAGCTCTACTACACACACCCCACAATACAGATATCTGATAATGAGGAACCCTATTGCACCAAGATAAACAACTTTAAAATGTATTTTAAAAAGTACTTCCATTTTAAAAAGTTTGTATTATTTGAAACTTTCTCAAAGCTTGGATTCTTGGCTTCACCACAAATTATGATGGGGCAGACAGCCAGAGATCCATATATATCTCAGTATTGCGTCACTAGTCATTCATGATTAAAGTGTCTTGTAGGAGCTCATGGATGCCTCAGTATTGGTATATTAATGAACAAAGAAAGCAAGCCAGAATTAAATTGCTTTGTGTGAGTTCGGTGGACATCTTAGTGCAGGAACGCACATACATTCTGAGATCTAAAGCAAAAGTGACTTGAAACAACACTTCAAATGTCATAGTACACTGCAAAATGCTAATAGGGAAAGATGTATCATTAGAGCACTGTCCTGATTAGGATCATGGCCCACATAGAAATCTGGCATTTACAAATTTTCTCTCTGGAAATCCTCACAGAAATGTAGGAATCTCTCGTGCCTTTCTGGGTTGTTTTCTTAACTCTTTGATGAGAAAACCACGTATATTTTCCACCTGTTGTGGGTAGGTGGAATGTGTCAGTGACGGACAGTGGGTGTCAGGGATATAGGGTGGTGGAGAAGAGGTTATTGCAAGGTAGAGGCAGTACAGAGAAAACATTGTCTGCTCCCCTGTGGTGCGGCAGGAGTCCGCCGGGGGCTGGGCTCCTGCACACAGCCCCGTCTCTTTGTCTGCACACTGTCAGTAAGAGTGGATGTTACAGCTGGCCTGATGAAGAACTGGACCCGGTGACACCGGAATACTCGAAATGGCCCGAAGCCATATACCACCTGGAGTTACCATTCTGGGTGTGATACCACAACTCCTAAAAAGACATCAATAGAGGCTTATCAATGCAAGTGTGGATATTACCATTTTGAAAGATCTATGAATGATAAAATACTGGGGTAGCAGTGCATAGCGCACAAGAAAATAAAATGGTAGTGTGAGAGAGATCTCTGTGAATGTACCAGAAGTGGCATAGCACATATCAGCATAGAGGGGCATTGTGAGAGTTTCGTGAATGTCTCCGTTTTATCATTTTTAGCCTGAGTGGTGTTCAGAATAGACGTGATCTGTGTAAATTATTTTGATATCTCACTAATGGCATAAATGATGTGGCTGGTCAGACTAAATGTGCATTATGAAAGTTCCGCAGATGGCTGAGTACTGGAATGATGATGAATGGTGCAAACCAAATCAGATGAGCTAGGGATGGAGGTATGAAAGGGGAGAGGATATGGCCTCACGTCAGAGCTGTCGACTTTGGATTTGGGGAACCCGGCTCGAGGCTCAGCATCAGCTCAAGGTCCTTTTATACTAGACAAATCACTTAATCTCACCGTAGCTACCCAAAATTAATGAGTCCTTGTGTAACGTAACCGGTGTTCATGTAAAGCGCTCCAATACCTTCGGGTCGAGTTCGCGTTTTATAAATCCTCAAAAAAGGGTGTTATTATCGTAGAAAATGAATTTAAGTTGTAAAGTGATATTTGTTAGCTATCCCGACCCTGTGAATATTCTAATGTGCATATTTACAATGTTATCCCATTTTAAAGTACTCAATAAAAATAAACCTTTTATCAATGGATTTTGTACACTTTGCAAATATGTAAGTGACAGCCATTGCTAGTGCACTCTGCATACAGGATGGGTATGTTTATTGGCCTTGCCCTGCAGCGAGACCACTGGGCCTTAAAAAGCTACCGTTAATTTTGTCTTATGTCCTTCAAGCTCATAGTGCCCTCACTCATGCAATGGAGATGGGGTCAAGCACCCTTACAAACTGTGCGGTCACCTCACCCCCCCACAAAGGCAACAGACTCAACTTCTTTCATTAGGACGTAGCAAATTTACTACACCTGAAACAAGGTGGTATAAACCACTGTAAACAATTGACATTACACAATAGAAAATATTGCAAAATACACAGCAAACCTGAACACGGCATTGCACATATTGTATTTACATCCCCATTTGGAGGCAACGTAGTAGAGAAAGACCAGTTGAGAAACATTCACATCAAACATTTCTGACATCTCCAGAGACCGCATATTGCATTGGTCCCTGCCGGACATCCCATGACTCTTGGCCATGCCCCACATAATCTCCAGGGTACCCGAGGTAGGGCTAGAAGGGTAGGGCCACCAGCAAGTCAGCTCTCCTTCCAACCAGCCTAACCCCTGAAACTCTTCTTCAGAAGGAGGTGGCCAACTGGGCAACTTAGTGCCCTCAAGCATTAGTGGCATTACATGGCTAGGATAGGTACCCAAGTAGATATGTTGGGGTAGGTGGGTGACAAACATTCAGCCTGGCTCCCGCAGCACATCAGAGGACAAAGAGGGGGTCACTGGGGGGTAGCCCAGTTTTAAAGGGCTCTACTCTGCCCCCTCCCCTATGTCACATAACCCATGACCACTTCCGGTCATGACCCGCTTCTTTGGTCCACCACCCCTCCACGGTGGATCGACTAATGATGCCCACCTGCAAATGGCCAATGGGCTCTTGGCCAGGACAAATTGTTATCGCTCAGTCCCTCGTATATTTTTATAGTTTCTGTTCCCCTTCTCAATGACAACATTAAATGCTTTTTGCACCATAAACATAAAAAAAAAAAAATGAATCATATTTATTTGTGAACCTTCTGGTTTGTGATATTATTTTATAAACCCAGCATTTTCAACTACAATATTAATTTTTAAAGAGGCTTGTTCTAAGTCTTGAATGCTTGCTCTTCTATCCAGTGAGCTTACGGGGTGCTCGCTTTACTCCTAGCATTTCAATGAGGTCACGGGTCATGAACAGTCAGCGTCTTTAAACTAAATATTGATGTTGTGTCCCGGAAACGAAAGGTTTTTCTGATCACTCAGTAGACATATCTCATCCACTGTGGGTTTCTGCAGGTTGGCAAATGATCCTTTAAGAAAATCAAGGTAGTAACATCAACCACCACACGATCTCAAAGATAACACCAGGCACCACAGTTGCAAATTTATTTGAGTTTCTAGGGCACAGCAGAGAATCTGTAGAAGTGTGGCACATCTGTGGCGCTTCGGTAACACAACATTTCTTGATGAAATTCTATACGTTGCTTTCATGCATGACAAGAGAAATGAGTAGCAGTTTTGAAGAGCAGGAGAAAAACAGGAAAGCAGTCCGATATCTGAGCAAACATTGTCCATTTAGGTTATGGGCACGACACTACTAAGAGAATCCTAATTTTACATGCATTACATGCAGCAAAGTTCCTATCACCAGTCCTGCGGAACAGATGCCTCCATGTGTGATAAGTTGGTGTCCCTGGGGCATATTCTCAAGGAGCTATCGCCGAGTTATCGGCACTTTATCGCAGCCAAATTGGTGATAAATTTACCTCCCCATTCACAAGCCAGTGCAAACAGCCCATATCACCAGTTTTCCGGCGCTAGCATCCTCAAAAAACATCACCACGGATGATCCAGGCAACTATCGCTAATGAGATGCAGAGTAGGTGTTCCCGAGCAAAACGCCGCGACAACACCACTCCACAACATTCTCAGCAATGAGCCAGATCGGCGATAAGATAACAAATAGGCAATAAAGTGCGTTAGCAGCAGGAAACTAACACCTGCTCTGACCTGGTGTAAAGTCGGACAACAACCGGCAGCAGCCAAGGGAGCACAGCCCATAGCCAAACATGAAGAACAACAGATGCCCCCGAGCAACTGAACATGCACCCAAAGCCTCAATAGGGCAACAACATCAACCGCCACCACCCCCAGGACCCCATCACCCCCCCCCCTTCCCTTTGGACAAAGAGAATGCACATCAACACCACAAAACCATGAACCAAACAAATCCTCTGAAGTAGCACAATCCCAACACCTAATATACAGGTGCGGCCAGAAAAATGGAAATCATACATCCAAATCATATAATCCAAATAAAAACTTTATTGCAGATCAAACAAAAAACAACAATCTTGTAGAGGCACGGCGGGTCTTCTCTGGGCATTCTGTAAGTCACAGCCTGCAAGACAGAAATACAGATAAAAAGGTGTGTCATGCGCCCATGAAAGTCCAGTGAAAGAGAGAGAGAGGGGGGGCAGTGGGGGCGAGAGAAAGAGTGAGAGAGAAAAAGAGAGGGAGAGAAAGAGGAAGAGAGGGAGAGAAAGAGAAAGAGAAAGAGAGGAAGAGAAAGAGAGGGGGAGAGAAAGAAAGCGAGAGAAAGAGAGGGAGAGGGAAAGAAAGGGCGAGAAAGAGAGGGAGAGAAAAAGGGAGGGAGAGAAAGAGGGAGAGAGAAAGAGAGGGAGAGAGAGAGGGCAAGAGAAAGAGAGGGAGAGAGAGAGAGGGAGAGAGAAAGAGAGGGAGAGAAAGAGAGGAAGAGAGAAAGAGAGGGAGAGAAAGATAGAGAGAGAGAAAGAGAGGGAGAGAGAGCTCTGACATTGCAGACCCAGGCCTCACTGCTCACCTGCAGCCACCGGTGTGTCTCCAACCATGTGCCAGTACACACTGCAGTCCCCCAGGTCCCTCATCTGAAACAGTTGCCAGAGACATGAATGGCAGAGTCCATACAGTAGCACACGCCATCCGTGCTTGCTCGCCCCTGTGCACAGGCTGCTGCACCCCAGCCCCTCCCATCGCCCAGTGGTGCATGCCCACCCCTGCGCTACCAGGCCTCCCTGCTCACCTTCCGCCACCGTCGTGTCTCCAAGGGGGCCCACCACGTGCCGCTGGGAGCACCAAGCCCGGGGCCCCCAAACATGGCACCCTCCACATTATGAAGCCCCACGCCACGGGCCACCAGGTCACACACTTGATTCTGGGTCTTGATTTCGCTATGGCAGAGGACATATCAGTGCACTCGGCCTCATTGCAGGCTGCACACCTGCTCAGCAGTAAAGGTGCCACTAAATCTGTGAACTGCGAGGCAACGCCACGTGGCGGCAGGCCCGCACTACACGCTGGCTCAGGCCTACACTGCGGTCCAGCAGGGCTCACACGAATGCCACCATTCCGGACCACCTGAATGGTGCATCATCGCAGGCTGCACACCCGCTCAGCACTTATGGTGCCCCTAACTCAGTACACCGAAAGTCACCATCCCTTGGCGGTGAGCCTGTGCCTGCTGCAGTGTATCCGGTGCCACGAAGTCTGTGCACCACAAAACATGGACCCTTTATGATTGAGTCCCATGGTGCGGATGCCATCATGTCACCCCTGGCAGAAAGGATACCCACACGGAGAAACTCAGTGACAGAGTGGAAATGGCATCCAGCACGTGCACCAGGCCCTTTTTATTGGCAGGGTCACATGTCCTGTGACGCCGGTGCCGAATGGGTGTGGTGTGGGTGTGAACCAGCCATGAGGGAGTGGCTGTGGCATGCTGACAAGTAGACCTGTGAGCAGCAGATCCCAGGGAAGACCTGGGACATGTAGTGTTGTCGTCCCCCCCTGTGAGCATAAGAGGAGTGGGCTGGCCTGGCACATGTTTTATCAATGAGAACTAGTCTGTCAAGACCTGGTGAAGAAACTCAAAGCTGTGTGTTCTTGCCAGAAGGAAGAAATCTTCTTTCTTAATTAAGCCCTCACCCACCAACCTAGTTGGTGGCATGCTTCATCATCGGGCCCACCTGGTGACACCGAGTGTGTCCCTGGTGTGCTACAACGCCTGTATTACAGCGGAGCGGGTATACTTGCTGAGTGTGGGGTGTGGGTGGCGTGAAAGTGAGATTTAAAAACTGTCCAGTGGTCCCAAGAGATTAGTTTTAATGATTGGGCCTCTGGCAGTATTAAAATGCAAGGCAGCGGATGTAGGTGGAGTTGTATTTAGGAAACTCCTGCTTCCTGTAAGTGGTCTGCATGTTTCAGCCAGGCCTTTTATATAAACTGGCTTTCCTCAGGACCTAGAAACTTGAAGTGTGCGATCTATACTCACTCTAGTGTATAGGTCAAAGTATGTGTAGCACACTCTAAGGTGCTCTATGTGTGAGAAGGCAGTTCCTTCTCAAAGCATTCGATAGCGATTAGCTATGAGTGCCCCATGAGATTCCGGCAGAGGTACTGGCATACGTGCATGCCCAGGACCTGCAGAAACATCTCTTGTCGCTGCTTCCGATCTCCGTCACATGCCAGTCCAGCATAAGGGTATGAACAATGACCCCGGGGCTCTGGGCGTGCTTCCGTTCTGGGCTGGACAGGAAAGTGGCTAATGCGTGTGTCTCCGTTCTAGTGTAGGCGCCACCCAGAACGCAATCGGCAATTTGTCACCCTTTGACCCAAGTCCCACAACATGAGCAACATGGACGTAAGAGGGAATCATTGACCCTACATTCATCCATACCTCCAAACTTGCAAGTTCATAGACATGACACATCGGTGTGACAATACATGTTTTATGCACATTCAATGGAGTGTCCTAGCTGGAGCAGTACAGGGCCATACAAACCCCACACCACATTGATAGCCCATGGAGGGCCAGCCAGAGCCCTTCAGGGAATGACGAGTACATCAGAAGAGGAGGAGTCCAGTCCGCAGTCTGATAGCTGTGTCATTGGTGATCAAACAGAATATGGCAGTTCATGTTGTGGTCCAAGGTGAGTGTTGCAGAATACATCGGGGGACTGTGGAAGGTGATGATGCAGAGGGCAGAACCAAGCAGAAACAGGCCATATGGCGGAGATGAATGCTACCGCCTCCTTCTGACCACGAGGGCAGATTCATCCGCATCTTCGTCCTCTGTTGTTTCAGGTGCCTCACATGTGGGTGGTGGTGTTTTGTCTCCAGCACTGTGTGGCACTGACACATCAAGGCCCGGAGATGTGGATGGAGTGGTAGCAGCAGCATGCATCAGTGTCAGGCCATGTGGCAGCAATGCCATGAGGAAGGTCTTTATGGCATTGGGGACCCAGCTACCTCTCGCTCTTGTGCAGCCATGGCAGCCGATCTTTCCGCCCACATCCGCTCCATGTTATCCATGAGCCTCCGCTTGTGTCCCAACTCCCGGGCGAGCTCGCAGGAGCGACTCTGACTAGACAGTCGTTCTTGTCGCAGAGTCAGGACTCTGGCGATATCAGCCATGGTTCGTTGGAGGGCATGGAGCGGACTGCCGGTGTCTGTTAGGGACTGTGAGTGGTCCCTGATGGGACTTAGACAACCACGTATGGTGTCTAGTGTGTCTGCCATGTGGTCGAACTCCAACTGCACCTGTTCAGCCAGCTTCTCCTGGCACCCCAACACACGGCGTTGGAAGGCCATGTGTTCATCGTGGGCGTCCTGGGAGGCAGCCGTGATGTTGGGTGCTGCCTGCTGTGTGTTGTGTGCAGGGGGTGGGTCCTCCTCATAGCAGCTGGGCTGCCCTGCTCCTGGAAGTGGGCTGAGGAGGCTGTCCACGAGTTGTTGGAGGGCATCGGAGTCAAAGGTGTTGCGGTCCTCTTCGTCACCAGAGAAAAGAGGTTGGGAGTGCTCTGCATGAGGTGTTGAATTTCCCTCTGCAATGTGAAGGGGAGATGCAGTTTAACATTGTGTTCACATGTATGTTGTCGCTTTGTACATGTTTACATTCAGACTGCATGACAGTGTACATTGTGAAAGTTTGTGGGGTGCTACCTATATGGTGCGGGACAGTGGACATTCCGACAACATCACGGATGTGTGTTTGTACTTGTACATTGTCAACTCACATTTCCCTGCTATGCCACATGCGATTGGCCAGTTTCTGCACACAAGCGACACCAGTTGTGCCCTCTGTTTTGTGGTGGACGTGTTGCGGATTGTGCCACATCGTTGTCGATGTTGATGTGCTCTGCAAATGATGTGTGTGTGCCGCATTTTGGGAGAGTCGCCCCTGCAGCTCTGATTTGACTGCTCCTTATCTCTTACATGGGGTGTGCCTCTGACTTCTGTGCTTATACAGTGCTGAGATGTTGCATACTTGGATGCATTGGTCTCTTGGTGGGAGTTGGGGGTGTGGGGCATGGTTTGTCTACAACTGTGCTATGCTTACTTGTGCATGTGTGCCATTGTGCCCATCTCCCAACGTCCCCCAGTCCCTGTTTGGTACCCTGTTGCTGTTGTGTCCGGTCATGTTGAGCAGTGTCCGGGCCCCCAACTCCTGCCACCATCTCCCCACTGATGACTGTGGACATCATTTCCTCCATCTCGTCCAGCTCCTCCTGTGGCGCTGGGCTTCCACCTCGAGTCTGCATTGCTGCCTTCTGGTTGTTTGCGAGTTTCTGCTTGGTTTTGTGCTTGACATAATTCCAGCGCCTCTTGACCTCTTCCATTGTCCTCTTCAGCACTCAGACTGCATTCACCTTGTCCACGATGCTCTGCCATATTCCATTTTTAGTTGGCAGTGACACAGTGGAGGTGACGAACAGTAGTTGATGGTGTTCTATAACCTCCGTTATCAGGATCCTGTTTTCCTGCGGACTGAACCTTTTCTTCCTACTATTCTTCACCTTGCCCTTCCCTGACCCCGAGGTCCCAGGCTGGTCCTCCGGAGGGCTTGTGGGTTCTGGTTGTCCTCTGCACTTGCTCCGGCTGACTCCATTGTGCTTCACTGTTGTTTTGCTATTGTATGTGTTTTTTCCCCCAACTTTTGTAGTGCATTTTTCCGCATGCCGCATGCGGATTACAGGCTTGTGGCTGGTTTTCGCTGATTTCTGTATCACGATTTGCATCATCGCCACTTTTTTCGCATTGGTGTTTCGCATTTTTGCGGCGTCACGTTGGCTTTAATGCGTTCATTTGTCGCATTGTGGTGGGTCTATTGCATGGTGCCGCCGTGTTGAGAATGCCACGTTAACACTGTGTTATTTTCCTGCGATAGACTGCGATGTGGAGTTGCATTAAGCTACTTTTGCAGTAGTTATCACGCATTCTTGAGAATATCCCCCCCTGTCTTTTGCTGTCCTATTTTTCTTAGTGGTGACTGAAGCATTGACCCCCCGCCCATATCTCCACTGTTCCCGTACAGAACTCCCCGCCTTACCTCTCTCATTTTCAGGGCACGCTCTTTGTTTCCTGTTGCATTTTTATTCAGCGTAGGTTAATGATTTGTCATTGCAAACACTAGGTATGGATGTGACTTTGCCTTGCAATCAAAGCAGGACTCCATCTGTCTGTCATAAGCTTTGGTATTGCAGTTGACAGCCTCACTCCGATTTCCAAGCCCTGATCCACAACCAACAATGTTATAGGAACCCCTAAATCCCTCTCCTTGTCCAACATTCTTTTCCTGAAGTTAATTGTGAAAACAGTACTGAAACAAATTGAATTTTCCAATCAAAGTCTGCCTTAAAAATGCTGAGACATGACTCTCTGGAAATTCACCTTATTGCCACTATTTTTCTTTTTCCATATTTAATTAAATACAACTCTCTTTCCACCCTTCCAAACTTTCTTCGCCCTTTCTGCACCCCAGCTTACCTCTAAATGATGTCACTGGCTGGCCTGTACACCTCGTTTGTGTCCTCTCTGCCTCCCTTCACCTCTTTCTCCATCACCCTCTATGCTCCACTACCTCATATCAATCTTGGTCTGGGCTCACATCTGGCTTCTATGGATTTAGCTAACCCCAACATCACTTTCCTTCCATTTCTCCTTTGTGTTCCTCCATTTTCTGCATCATTCTCCTCAGACTACATTTGTCCTCCCTTACTCCTTCACTACGAGCAGACTGGAGGTTGTGCCTGTGTGGGTACAGACTGAGCAGTGAGACTGAATAATGGCTGAGTGACATTGTCCCTGTGTGACTGAAGAGTGTGTGTGCTTGTGAATGCAGTGTAAAGGATTTGCTCATGTGAGTGCAGGGTGAGAAGTCTGCCTCTGTGAGTAAAGATTTGGGGGCATATTAACAATGTGGCAATAGAAAATTATCGCTGCTTTTGCGGCCGTTTTCAGCACAAAAGCGGCGATAATGTTATTGCTTTATCAGCAAAGACACGCTATCACGTGTTTTGCTGATTGTGCTCCCGTTTCCAGCACGCCTAACTTCGCATCGCTAATGAGATGCAAAGTAGGCGTGTCTGTGGAAACAACATGGGTAAATATCGCGAAGGCAGCTTCGCAATATTTACAATGCGGGGAAGCGATTATTTTAATCGCGCTAAGTATGCCTTAACGCAGGAATTTAACATCTGTTAAATTCCTGAGTAAGGCATACCTAACATGGGAGGTGGATTCATGTGATATGACCACAGGGTCGTATCATCAAGCATATTGCCATTTTATATGGAAAATCGCTGGAAAACCAGTGATGTTCCATGGAAAAGGGCACTATCACTGGAATACACATCGCCATGGCACTAAGCGTTGTTAATACAAGGCTAGCCTGGTGAAATATTCCAGAGATAGAAAAAAATGCGGTATACAAGGTCAGCGATAATTATCGCTGCCTGTTTCAAATATGCCCCTTGAAGAGTATGTTTAAAAGAGTGCAGTTTGAGATATGTATCTATGTGTGAGAGATGTCAACGGTATTAGTGCCGGCATGCGATGGGTGTGTGTGGGTATTTCTAAAAAGTTAATTCACCATCTTGCTGTTATAAATGGTCATTTGAAATGTCAACTTGTCTCACAGGGATCTGTACTCCTCCACAAATTTGGAATCTTAACTGTGAGATATGTGCACCTTCCACACGATGTTTGCTGTTGTGGAACTTGGATCTTTAGAGTAAATATTGTCTTGATGTTCATGTATCCCAATTTTTTCCTGCCTTAAAGCTTGTCCTGTACAGGCTTTCCAACAAGGACATGCCAGTATATTAGTGGCCTCGTTTATGAAAAGTGTTGCATCGCTGCGATAAAATAGCGATGCAACACTTTTCATTGCGCCCTACTTGCGACACCATGGATGACCCCGTAGTTACTGTACGGCGCTCCATGTCAGAGGGAGTGAGAGATGCGTCAGGAATCCTGACGTATCTGTCGTCGCAAAATGCACACATTGCTTGAGTTGTGTTGTAAGTGTGACGCAACTCCAGCAATTCATGGTGGAGGCCTATATACATTGCGTCACCCTTATGCCTACTGTGAGGCAGGCATAAGGTTTTGACTTCTATGAGGCTTTTATGCGGGTGAACGCCCACACTGCATACATTATACCTGACACAGATATAATGTGGTGCAGGGATTTACAAGGTGATGCATCTGCCTAGATGCATCACTTTGTAAATATGGCGCAACTTGGCACTTTGTTTACGTTGCTGCTGCCTCACGAAAAGTGGCGCAACAGTGGCGCAAATGTGTCACAAGGGTCTTCATAAAAAAGCTCCTAAATGTGTTTTAATAACACAGGTAATATATTGTCTGAACGTTTTAGGATGCCTCAATACTGGTCACTTGATTAGGCTGTTTTAAGCAACATAGACAATATGTTCCTTTAAATCTTTTATCTGGGGTCACTTTGTTTATTATCCTTACTTAGAATGAATTAAGATACGTCACTTGATTATGTTGAGAATATATAAAGTTCTCATGCCACATGTTCTACATAGTAGATTGTCATTGTCTAGCATGTTACTGTTTCTTTTTACAATTTTCACAACTTGTGTACTGTGTCTAATACAGGGAAGTATGAATTTGATGCATTTTATTTTTCCATCATCTTTGTTCTTTTTCGACATTGCTTCAGTCTGAGAAATAAAATACATTTCTGTCTTTGGCTTTTGGTAAAATCAAGCTAATGTAACCTCTTTGTCTCAGTATGTTCAACATTTTCTCTAATTTGTGTGCCGTCATTTTGCTCCTTGAGGAAAGAGGACGTTTACCCTTCTTTCAAGGCCAAAATGTACATGTGGCTGTTTGTAGCATTGCATCAATGTATACAGCCTGTATTTAACTAACATTTACTTATATGCACCTTAGAACGTGTGTGTTTTTTCAACCAAATGCCCCTCTATACCAAGAGTTGTATGAAAACAAAATCCCTTCTTTTATTGATCTTCCACATTTGTTTGCTAACTGATACTACTGTTTTTTTAACTCTAGACACTGGAACACTGCTGATGAGTCTACAAAGCATGTGTCCTGACTCCTAAAACATGGTAACATTGGTCAATCCTCAGATGGCATATGTCACTTTCCTGTAAGGCTTTAGTATATGGTGCACCAGTAGCAAGGAAAGTTAACCTGTAGACTACAGCAAATGTTGTGCCGTGCAATAGTTTAACAAACAAAACAAGACTTCCGACCTACCTGTGCATCCTGACTACATCAGGTTTTAAACTTGCCCAAATAACCCCTTTTGAAATGAAAGAACCATACTTTCAAATATTAAATAAGTTATCTCTAGGCTTTGCTACCCACATGGTAGGGGGTTTAGTATTAAAAAGTGGTACATGCAAGAATTTAGTGTGTGCATGCACCTACACTGACTAGTCCCGAAAGCTGCTTTCACTGTAAAGGGCTGTCGGATGGGAATAGCTAAAGTTCAGATAAGATAATAATTTTCTATCATTAGTGTGGTGCAAGCTACCGGGCTGTTTCAACCACTATTTATAATGTTTATTAAAAATTCAATCCACTGGTGATGTCAGATTTTTATAATAAATATTTAGAATAAGTTATTTTAAAGAAAAAGTTTAACCTTGCCTGCCTGAACCTCCAGTAGGCTAATCAGGATTAGCCTTCCAGCAACTGTGATCTGTTAGTGCACACAAAAATGGCTCAGGCCTTTTAGCAGGGAGATTTGGGTGTGAGGTATGTGTCTCCAGCCCAGGAAAGTTAGAAGGTCGAGGGTTCAGGAAATTAATTTACTTTCAAGGGACTTTGCACTCTGAATCTGTAGCCAGTATGGCCCCAATCCAGTGGGTGGGTGAGCTGGTCCCAGAACCACTTTGGTGAAGTTGAGGAGAAGGTGACTGCTTATTTCTATAAACATACTCCTGGCTGGCACACCAGAAACCTCTGAGCCTCTGAGGGAAGAAGGGTGCTGCCATATTAGATTTGCCTCAGAATAATGCACTCAGGGTTCATTTTCAGAAAGGAAAACAGGATGCAGGTACAAAGGTAGAAAGCCGTCTTCAAAAGACTAAATACAGTCAGACATTTAGTTCATTGATAAAAGAGCATAACACAGTATATGCAGATGGTCCTAGAGAATCACTTTTGCAGCACGATTAGGCATGTTGGAACTCACTATTCGCAGTTGTCCTAATATGCGTACAGGGTTGTAGATGGGTACCAATTATCAGTTTTCTAACAAGGTTTGCTGTGCACGGATTAGCCACATCCATTTGAGAAGCTTTGCTACTGGAATGGCATACCTAAGTGATGGATCTGTGAGAAGAATACAGAGGGCTATGCTACACAATCTTGTGCCCATATTCCTACAGGTTTGCGCTAGCCAAGTTTTGCACGGGGTTGCATATGCAGGACACACAAACAATACATGTGATAGGGTTTCTACCTGATCTCTACATGTATTACATTTATTGTTCTTTAATGAGGACCATTTGGATGTGAAACACTTTATAGGAAGGGTCCTCAATCTAAATTGGGAGTAGAGTTTCCAATTCAGTAGCTTTGTGATAGCATCCCACAACGGCTCAAGGTTTGGGTGGGATTTAATCTGTAGAAAAAATCCTGTGAGTGAAGTAGAATCGTGGCACCTACTCTCTTCAGATGCAACCTTCTCCCAGTATATTTCTATGAACTTGTCCTTCGTTGGAAACAAAGAGTTGTTGGGGCTATCCCACAGATGTGCAAGGCCCATTCCATAAAACAGACCCTTAAGATTTCTCAGCCAGCTGATCTTATGGAATTGATCTTTTTCCATAACGTCCCTTAGACCTTCAGCATATACTTTCAGCTCCGGTGTACTCCATAGCCTACGCCAGTACAAAATCGGCCGAAGTCTAGCGAGGTCTGCTATAGCATTTCTGCCTAAATCGCTCCGTAAAGGAACAATTGGTGTACTGTGCGGTAGACTAGTTATCGCTCGGAGGAATGTATTTTCCGCAACCGTTAGCTGTGGAAGATTTCCTAAACCCCACAGCTCGGCACCATAAAATGCCGAGCTCACCACCTTGATGTGGTAGATTTGGAGTACTGGACTGAGAGGTTTTGTCAGGGACGTTCCAAATTCCTTTCCTAAAATGCCCGCTAGCTGTCTATGCTTTATTGCCATAGCAACTACGTGCGACTCCCAGCTCATATCCTTGTGTAATCTTATGCCCAAGTAAGTGAATGAGTCAACCTGCTCAAGTGGGAACCCTTTCATAAATATGCTGCCCTTGAAAGAGCGATGCTGGTTAAAAGCCATTAACTTTGTCTTATCTGCATTGATTTGTGGGTCTCGTAGGTGACAAAAATCCTCATATATTTGCAGAGCAAGTTGTAGGCCACTTGGTGTTTTAGAAATTATCAAAGTATCGTCTGCGAACATTAAAATCTGAATCTTTCTACCTGCTAAAATTGGAGCATCAGTATTAGTGGCAGCCAGAACATTTGCCACACCATTGATAAAAAGAGAAAAAAGGGTGGGGGCTAGCACACAACCCTGTCGGACACCCTTACACACAGGGAAGGGATTTGCTTATCACCCTGTGCACCCCAACGAATCTGTGCAAAATTGCTCTCATGAAGGTGGATTAAAAGGGAGAGTAGGTCCTGAGGCATCCCCATTACTTTCAGTACCTCCCATAGTTTGAGCCGTGGGAGCGGGTCAAAAGCTGTTTTTCAAATCAACAAATGCAGCATACATGCTGCCATTACCAAGCACTACTGTTAGCCAATGAAGAGCGACAAAGTGAAAGACTTGATCAATTGTGTTTGTATGAGCCCGAAAGCCTGACTGAAGGTGGCTGATGATGAAATTATCTTCCATCCATACATGGATCTTGGCCAGCACCAGCCGAGCTATCACCTTTTTTATGGAATCTATGAGACTTATCGGCCTATGGTTGGCGGGCATCGATTTGTCTCCTTTTTTGTAAATAGGGATTATCTCTGCCCCCGCCAGGTATCCAGGATGGAAGCGTCATGGGAAATAGCATTCACTATTAAAAGTATATATTGGCACCATTTAGGCCTGTCCTAGAAAAAGATATCAGCAGGAACACAGTCTGACCCTGGGGCTCGACCACCTGTTAATGAATTTAGGGCGGCATCTACATCTGCCTCATCAAATACGTTATCGTTTGCACAAATGTATGTCAGATCAGAGCCATAGGCCTCTGCCTTATTGCTTGCATATTGGACGGATAAATATCTAATCCACACTTCGGAACCAACGTGGTTTCCTAGGGGTGGAGCCACTACACCACTCCCCCATTTAACCAAGTGCCAGAACTGTTGTGAGTTTTTAGTCCCGCAGGCACGTTTTAGTTCCATCCACCTATCCTCGTCCCAGGCTTTCTTGGCAAAGAGAGTGGCCTTCTTATTCATAGCCCTAGCAGCTCACACTCTGGCCGCATCTCCAGACTTGATAGCCTTACGGAGGACCCCACGGGTGTGTCTACATCCGGTATTAGACCACTGATCTTTTGCTTTTAATACCCTTGTTCTAGTCTGGATTGGTCTTTGAAAGTGCGACCTCATTTTTACAAATAAGGTATTATGCAGTTGGATAAAATCATTTGATAGTTGTTGATTATCACTGAGTGACACCATCGCATTTACAGTTTTTCCCAGCTCATTAGCAATGGAGGACAGAATTTCAGGGCGCTGAAAGATCATAGACCATTTTACTCGCCACATGATATTTGTTGGCTGAAGGTCTCTAGTCGTGTGTACTGCATCATACCATGCTTGTGGCCTTGTGTCCCTAATTGTAAACCCAGTGCACAGTTGATCATGATCACTCTCCACGTTATCTTTCACAACCATGTCCTCAAGATTTTGCCATAAGTTCAAACTAACAAGAACATAGTCAATAAGGCTAGTGTGGTGTCCACTGTTGAATGTGTTTGCACCACGTCTATCTGAAGCTGTTCTACCATTTGCTGCCCTAAAATCATGTTCTAAGCAGAAAGCTTTCATTTGGATGGCGGACCCAGTCCAGCGTTTGATCGGTGCAAGTTCCAATAGTGGAATACCCCATTGTTCATCCTCCTCTCTTTTCATGTCATTATCCTCGTTATCAAAGGGTTCGAATGTTGTGTTTAGGTCTCCAACTATAACTACATGAGTAGCCCCTGAGGGAGTTTCTAAGAGATCGCTAATGCCAGAATAGTGTCAGATTTCCGCCCTCCACTGTGGCCTCTTGCATACGCATTGTATAGGTCTATGGGGCCATATTGGTCAGACACAAGCCTAATTGCAAGAATGTCGTTACTGGCTTTCTTGAGGGCTGAAATTTTGAAACTGCTATCCTGTCTGACCCACTTTGTGAGTCTCCCTGATGACTGGCCTCTTACTCCCTTGGTTGCCGTAACATTAAAATTGAAGTATCCAGGATGGTAGATAGGCTCTATGGCCCATGTTTTCTGGAAGGTACAGATATCAAATTCCTCTATAAAGTTGTTCCAATCAGGGTCATCACCCCTATGACTCAGATCAGCAATATTCCAGGATATTAGACTAGAGTTGTTACATCGGTATCCAGCCTCTGTCCAGCCGTGGGAATTAATGGACCTGAGGCGTAGTCTGATGTATGCCTGTTACTGTTGTTGAAGCTTGTTGACATTTGGAATATACCATTGGGGCAAGGTATAGTATGCTCATTATTTTCAGTAATTTTAGTGGCTTGAGGACTACCAGCAGAGGGGGGAAGACACTTCTAAACATTCTACTGTAATCCTAACACCATGTTACGCAGGTACATTGCAATGTAAAATAATGCAATGCGTAATACAACCACCAGGTACGTCGTCATACAGATGTAATGCAATGCGTAATACACTAATCAGTTAGTTCGTTATGCAAGAATAATGCACTGCGTAATACACCAATCAGGTAGTTCGTTATGCAGAAACAATGCCATGCGTCATACACTAATCAGGTAGTTTGTTATGCAGGAAAGATGCGATGCGTAATACACTAATCAGGTACTTCGTTATGCAGAAATGATGCAATGTGTAATACAACAAGCAGGTACTCCGTTATGCAGAAATGGAGTAATCCGTACTACACTCTGGCACCGATCAAGGTGTCTCAGGCGGTCTCTCCGCCACTCGTGTTTACTCACAGGTAGCCTCAGACAACAGTTGCCCCAACACGGGTATGGTATAACACAAAAAGTGCAGCTCCGCGCTCCAGCCCCGGTACTGCCACTCCCTTAGCAATACGGGCTGCGATACAAGCCGAAGCAGAGGCTCGCGCTGCTGAAGTGAGAGAGAGGCCGAGAACATCTCCCTCCGAGCCCGTTCCCTGCCCCAGGATTTGACACACGTTACCTGGGGGAGTGCAAACTCACTCTCCTTTCCTCGTCCAGTAGTTTGGGCCTCTGGTGCAATCTTTGGGACTTGGCAACGGCGGACTCGGGTCGGCGGCTCAGCTCCTCCAGGGCTGCCGGTCCCGGCTGCTACTGCTACAAAGATCTCAAGCTGCCACAGGGCACACGCACACGGTCACGCTGAGACTTCCTTGAGCTTCGGGTGCATGATCACCGGGCACTCCACACGAAGGTCTCAGGCTGCACGAAGATCACGCGCACAGCGTCACTAAGCCTCACTTTAACTCCGGGTGCACGATGACAAGGCAAATCCTCACAAAGTTCTCACGGTGCACAACGCACATGCACACAGCATCGATGAGACTCACTTGGATTCCGGGTGCACGATAACAAGGCACATCCTCACAAAGGTCTAACGGTGCACCACGCACACAGCGTAGATGAGACTCAATTGGATTCCGGATGCACGATAACAAGGCAAATCCTCACGAAGGTCTCACGGTACACAACGCACATGCACACAGCGTCGATGAGACTCACTTGGATTCCGGTGCACACAATACTGGACAATCCTCACAAAGGGGTTCGGGCTGCACAAAGCACACACACACCGCGTCACTGATCCTTGCTTGGACTCCAGGTGCCCACGATCACAGGGCACAGCTTACGAGGTTCTCAGGGTGCAACAAGCACGAGCACACAGTGCTGCTGAGACTCTCCTGGAAACTTTTGAGTTTCCGCAACAGGGAGCCAGCTCACCTCGGGCCCTTAGGGATAAGTTAATTCAGGACACAGCAAAGTCCTTTCAAGCAGGGGGGCATAGCACACAGCAAAGTCCCTTTAGCCTTTCCTTGGTTGAACAGCAAACTGCAGGCCAGCCCCAGAACACACAGCAAGGGTCAGTCCCATCCTTTAGTCTATTCAGTTGTTTCTTCCTTGGCAAAGGTCCTCTTGACCACGAAGTAGTCCAGTCTTGTTTACACTTGATCAAGCCATTCTCCAAAGTTCAGGGGCTTCAGCTCCCATAGTTATACCCCTCTATGGCTTTGAAGTCGTTGTGTTTCAGGGGACAATGACCCCTGTCCAAACCAGTTCTGGGTGCCTCCCTGACAGTGACACCTTCTTCCTTAGATTAGTGGAGGTCTGGATTCTCAATCACTCAGCAGGAGATGGGACAATTGTTTCACAGCAGCAACCCAGGCCTCTTCAACTCTAAGGACTTCTCCTCCCCCTACACTCCAGATGCATGTCAGCCTGTTGCTGTCTCACCTCATCCCCTGGGCCAAGACATTCCCCAGATCCTATCGCTTTCAAATCCAAACAGTCAATCCACAGCCAGACAGAGAGACACAGAAATGTTAGAGCACAAAAACTCAGCCACTTCTAAAAGAGTGGCTTCTAAACACACAATGCAAAAACCACCTTCATAAAAAGGTGTGTTATTACATTGTGAGTTTCGGCATACTAAACTTCACCTTTCCATCTTAAGCCTTTGGGAGGATAGGCTGGAAAACATATTACACAGCCTTCCCATTCTATCCTATGGGCAAGATGGCCTTTCCACAGTGAAAAATGAAAAGGAGATTATTTCACTGTCAGGACATGGTACACACCTTAGTACATGTCCTATCTTTCACAAGCACTGCACCCTGCCCAGGGGGTACCCTGGACCTACCATAGGGGTGTCTGATATGCATAGAAAGGGAAGGGTAAGGACTGGCAAGTGGGTGCACTTGTCAGAACAACATGGCAGTTTAATAAACTGCCTGCAGGCCCTGCAATGGCAGGTCTGTGTTCCCTTTTTAAGGCTACTTGTGTGGGTGGCACAATTAGTGCTGCAGGCCCACTAGTAGCATTTGCATTACTAGCCCTGGCACACATAGTGCACTTTACTAGTAAGGCAAACATACCAATCATGGATAACCAATTACCATTACACTTTAAACAGGGAGCACTTGAACTTTGACACTGTTTAATAGTGGCAAAGTGTCCACAGCATCTAAGTTGGCAACACCATGTCAGAAAAAATGTCCAGGGGGACAGCAAAAAGTTTAGGGACTTTAGCCAAAAAGAGCCAAGTCCTGCACATCCCCAATTGGCATGTTTAATTTACTTATATGTCCATAGTAAAGTGCTCAAACTGTGCCCTAGGCCTGTAAATTAAATGCTTCTAGTGGGCCTGCAGCACTGATTGGGCCACCCACATAAGTAGCCCCTAAACCATGTCTCAGACCTGCCAATGAAGAGCCTGTGTGTATAGTTGTAAGTGAAACCACTTGCCAGGCCTAAAGCTTCCCTTTTCATACATATATCTCATCCCTAAGGTAGGCCCTGTATAACTTGCAGGACAGGGTGCAGTGTATATAAACGGCAGGACATGTACTTTTAAGTTTTAGTAGTGAAAAACACCCAATTTCGTTTTTCACTACCGCAAGGCCTATCTCTCCCATAGAAAAACACTGGGATTACCTTAGGACACCTGTTAAGTCTAACTCCCAAATGTGAAGAGATAGACTTTTCCAGTTTGGTGTCACTGGACTCACAATTTAAAATCACGACTTATGGTGAAGTTGGATTGGAAGTTGCAGGTTTGCAAGTGCCACTTTTAGAAAGTTGGCATTTACTTACTTTAGCCATTTGGTGCCTGCTGACTGTCTCTTATCACTGGCTGGGTGACAGTTCACTTTGTGTATTCCCAAAGGAAGGGCGGGTGAGACTTCATGGATCTTACTGGGAGGAAGGAGGGGCAGGGCACAGCCTCACACTTACACCTGCACTTACACATGCACTTAGTACATGTGCTAAGTGCATGTATATATTGCGTAGTTATGATGTGTAAGGATGGAGCCAAAAGTATGCTGCTCCTGCAGTGCTGTGATCTTACCGTTCCTGTAGCTGGCAGGCAAGACGATGAGTATGTCAACTGACCAACAGATGGTATTGAACAACTCCTGTCGTCACACATATGAGAACATGTGTATCGGCATGCAGGGGTGAGGGATACTGTGAAAGCCACTGTGTATCATTAGAGAACAAAGCTGTGATATTTTACTACTCTCCAAAATGTGTATGCGTGTTACAGTTCGAAAATGCGCAGTATGTTCAAAGAATTATAAATATGTAACCATAAAACACAATATTTTACACCTTCTTTATTACTGAAACCTATGTTCTGCAAGGTGCCTTTTCTGAAGTGCCCAACAACGGTTCTGTCTCCAAAAGGCTAATTGCTTGTTCCTAACCAGCACAACTTGAATGTAAAGGTGCTTAAACACTGTTTGCAAAATAAATAATAATTCACTCGTAAAAAACAGCTTTGTTTTGATTTTTAATCACACAGATTTCGCTTTTATGGATTTCTGTAAGGTTTCATTCAGAAATATACTCTTGCTTTCTGAGGCATAGCTTTTAAAATATTAAACAACATAACCTTTTTTCTCTTAATTTTCTTTGTAGGCAATTTGGTATGCTCCTTGAACTAAAAATGCTAGGACAACCCATGGAGCTCGACAGACACCTCAGGAGACCTGATTAGTTTGACCATGGGCTACAAACTTTGAAGTGTGGGATGTTCAGCTGATTACAGGGCTTACCCATGCTGCTATTTGAAGGAATTGAATGACATTGAAAGTCTTCTACACCACACGATCAAAACATAGTCCATACAATTATAGTTATATCTTTGCCTGGTAGGAAAAATATCAGGTAGGGAAACACCGTCCGTCTTGACTTTAAGTGTTTTCATTTCAAAGGCACAAAGACACATTTATTGAAGATTGTAACTTCAAATTCCAGATGTTTTAGAAAATTTACTATGACAAAAAAACGAGCATTTCAGAAAAAATAATTCAATAAATAGAAAATCACCATTATACCAAGAGTGATTTTAAAGGGACGTCCCAGATATAAAACTGGCGAAAATACAAGCCTGCTAAGAATTAGGTATACCAGAGACTGATGTAAAAACACCTCCAACTAGGCATAGACTGCAAAATCTAGCGTACGTCACATATTTCTGCAATTGCAGCACTGAAAACTAACCAATGCCAGGAGCCGCTTGTAAAACAAATACAAAATATTCTCCCAAAAGCCCTCGCCCAAGGGGTACATACTAACCAGGGTGTAAAATAAACTGGGCTGTGTCCTAGCCCCGTTACTTTTTTTCCATCTATACCAACAGGGTGGAGGCGGCCCTGTCTGGTCTCTCCCTAGATGTGCCAACATTTGACAACATCTCTCCCAATTTTGGCATATGCTGACGATGCAGTTTTAATCGCCCGGACTGGGATAGCTCTTCGAAGCCTTATATCCTCGTATGCTTCATTTATGGCCTCATTAGAAGCGTTAAAACTCCATATTTCCATCTGGCCGAAGTAGTTGATTCCTTCCCATACCTGGGGATCTTGTTTGATAACAAGCAATCCTGGAACAAACTAGTGGTAGCAAGGGCCCTGGGTATGGAAAGAGGAACCCCTAGCCATAAAAGGTTTTGCCAAAAAATTAGGTGCCAGCCATCTTAATATCATAAAAAACATATACCAAGCTAAAATTAAGGCGGCGGCAACTATGGGGCCAGAGTGGGGGGAATGGCCCAAACTGATCAACTGCAGATAGTGGAAGACACCTTTTTTAAGACCAAGTCTCGCTACGACCTTCAACATCTAATTACATCTTGTATCTCGAATTGGGCCTCCCGTATCTGTCTGAATGCACCCATCCTGTTGTGGCTCTTGATTTGACGAAGGGCCACCGTCAACTGAACCCAACGTATAATTGGTGATTGCCTGCGGCTCGAGGGCCATAGCAGGATTGGCTGGCTCAGATATGTGGAGAGGGAATTGAAAGCAATAGGGCTGGGAGACCTCTTTAGGGACCCTACAACCTGTATCAAGGTCCCTAAACAGAAATTAATTAACCTCTTTTTGCTGAAGCCAACCGTGACCGCTGGGAAAAGAACAGGCATTCCCAGGTGCTTGCAGTCTATAAAGAAATTCTACCAAGACCGGATGAAGGCTACTGTTACCTTTCTTCCGTTACAGTAGTCCAACACAGATTTATTGCGCTGCGCGTTCGCCTGAATCTAATTCCCTTGATGTTGGGGTTTCCAGAAAAGAGATACAAGCATGCAGATCTATGTCTGGCATCTCTGGACTAGGTAGGAACTACCACCTTCTACCTGCACATGGAAGAACAGTTGAGAAAGTGAAGAAGAGCAAAGGGTGGTGGACTGTCCCGCTTGGAGATGAACCCATGTCTGGTGAACAGAGGACCTACTTTAAACTTGCAGTCCTGGGACTTTTCATGGACATTGTTTGTGTGTCATTAGTTCTCTCTCTCATTCTTGGGGCCATTAGAAGGTTGACTCACTGGAGACACAGAAGGTACGGAATCCATTTGGATTTCTGTGGACTGATCCCATAATGGGTGCCCAAGAAGTGAGCACTACTTGCTCTTGCCAGAGACGTAGGGACACCGTAAGTGACTGAAGGCCTGTAAGTGCTTATGGAGTACAGACATATAGAAGAGTGATCTGCCTCATTGACGGTAAGATGCGATTGCAAAGTAGACTCCAAATCAAAGGACTACCAGAGCTGAACAGTAGGGCAGGTTCCTATGGACGTCAGTAAGGTGCTTATCTGCATTAAAGAACGTTTATCTGCTGCATTTTCACTTTGCTTTCTGTGTGCTGAGTTATAACTTGAGTTGTTAGAGTAGGGAAGCTGTCCATAGTAGAAGATTAACTTGCATGGTTGCCACTCTCCTGGGTGGACTTCTAGGATGCTTCTCAGGAGGGATCAGTGCTGTTTACTGGCAGAGGAACAGTCCATGCTATTTCAGCTACAGTTGGGAAAAAGCACAGCACTTATTCTACGCTAACAACACCCAATTTTAGATTACCATTGGCTTTGGCTGCTTGTCTCCCAGATCAGAGCCACTTTGCCTGGGCATTTTGGGCAGACTCATTTCCTAAGCTGAGCAGAAAAGGTATAGGCTTGGATCAAAGCTGACTGAGCCAAGAGGCCGGACTAAACATTACATGAGCACTGACCCCCTGCATGTACAACCCCCCCCCCATAGCAGTATATTAGAGGCCTGAGTAACCCTGGGCGCAGGAGTACGCTACACTCGCATAGTTTGCGTAGTTTGCACGTAGCACAGTTCAAAAACGCGTTGCGAGCGGGCATTTTTTGCTTGCTCGCGGTCCTCAAAGTCAAGTTGGCGACCGCGAGCGAGCAAAATGACATCCCGGCGAGACATTTTCCTCGTTCGCGATCAGCAACATCAAGTTGCCCATTGCTAGCGTGGAAAATAAACCTCCCGGTGAGATTCTCAACTCGGGAAGGTCAGGTTTCTCATTGCGAGTGGTCGCTTATGCTCGCAACCGCTCGCGATGAGAAACTACCAGTCCGCATTGAGAAAACTGCCGCTCGAGTACAAATCTACTCGAGTGGCAGAAAACAACCGCTTGCACTATGCAAGATGCCGTTTGCAATGATTGCACAGTGCGGACAAGCATCCGTAGTGTACTTCGCGTAGCTACGCGTAGCGCTACTACGCAAACTACGTCCAGGGTTAGTCCTGAGGCATGGAATCTCTGAAGAACCAGAACCCTAGTATGCCAAGAGCCTAAGAATGCCAAGGAGCCACAGACCTCAGCTCTAATTAAACTCCAGCATCAGCCCATATTGGCCCTCCAGCACGCCAGTACTCTAATGGTCTATGGGGGTTGCATCCAGCATCCAGCTTCTAGCATCTAACAGCAGTCAGCGGAGGAAAATTAGGAAGTGGAGGAAGTAGCAGAAGAAAAAGGCAGTCAACACAGAAGACAGGTGAATGGAGGTTGGCAGTCCACGATTGGAGGTTAGAGGAAGCCCCATATCCTCCCTTCAGTCAGACCCAGTCCTATTGCTTCCCCAGCAAGAACCTTTGCAAGCCTCGTCAGGGATTAATCACTGTCAGGACAAAAAAAATAGCAGGACTGAATTAATCACTCCTGGTGCCATTATGCAGCACAGCACATGTTTTTTCCAGAAGTATGGCACTCTCCTTCCCTCTCCCTAACGCCGGCAAAGAAATGTTCAGCATTGTGCATGGACACACCTTTGCACCACAGTGTAAGGGTGTCTCCTTGAGTCAGCATAGGTTTTCTGCTGGAAGGATTCCCTTCCAACAGTGGCGGCTCCTCCTGCCAGAACCCTCAGAAACGTGAAAAATAAAACGATAATAAAACAGGCTTAAAACCTGTTTCATTATCATTCCATTTTTTATTTTTAATATTTTTATTAAACAACAAAAAGACGACATTTCCATTCACAATTTGACGAAATAAATCACATTGCATGGTTATAGTCACACTTGTCAGCGTTGTACAATATATTATATGATATAGTAATGTAGCGATCTCTATGGTGTTACAGGATCTTCCAAAGAAAGAACAACTGGGGGTTCACATATATTACCACGGCAGCTATTCCATTTGCTCCATAAGTCAATCCATTTTTTGGGGCACCCTCTAGAAACATACACAGTTTTTTCCCGTAGCATACACCAGTCCATGTCTGCTTTCCACTTCTCAACTTTGGGCGGTGTCCCGGTCCCCCACAATCTTGCCAGGTTCCTTTTAGCTACCATCAGCCCCAACATGACCCAAATACGGTCTTTCCTACCTAAATCTGTGGGATCCCAGACATTTAAAAGACATCTCTTAGCCTCAATCCCTACCACAAGTCAGAGGACCTCACCTAGACAGGCATGTGTCTCCTTCCAATACTTCTGTACATACACACACTCTCACAGGATATACATAAATGTGCCCTCCTGACTGCATTGCCTCCTGCACCTGTACTCATCCGCCCTTCCCATACTGACGAACCGAGTCCCAGTGACATAAATTCTATGGAGGATCTTCAATTGGACCAGACGCAACCTGGAGGAGATTGCAACTTCCCGCGGGGAGGCCACTGCCTCTTGCCACTCTTTGTCCTCAAGTTCCAACCCATCGTTCCCCCAGAGTTCCAGGATCACTTTGAGAGGGTCTGGTGCATTATTGACCAGCTTCTTATATGTCAAGGCCACTGCTTTCGTTTGTAGGTACCCATCGAGCAATCTATCTTCCAACTGCAAGGCATCTGGGGGGATACTCCCTTCTGCAAGTGCGATGTTATTATCACCTGGAAATACCAAAAGAATTCCATGCTGGCCAGTTCATATTCTTGATGCAAGGTGTCGAAGGAGATAATTTCTCCCTTTTGCCATAGGTCCCCAATTTTTGCGATCCCTATAAGGTCCCACCTATCAAACCCCTTCGAACTTCTCTGGGTACCCAGTTGCTCTGAGTCCCACAAAGGAGTAGCCATCGTGAGCTTTCATTTCCACCCCAGGCTTCTATTAACTGTGTGCCATATGTGCACTGAATGTCCGGTTGGTCCCGTTAGAGAAAATTTCTTGGGCCTAGAATAAAAGGCCATGTTGTAGTTACCCCCGGCAATAACCATTTATCCATTCTGTAACCTGGGTCGTCCCACTGTCAGTACATACATGGATTTATAGCTGCCAAGTGGGCTGCCCAGTAATACTTCCTAATGTCAGGTAGCCCTATCACCCCGTCATACCAACTCGAGACTAGTTCGGGAAGGGCTTTGCGAGGGCGACCACCTCAAAGTAGTTCCCTCTGGAGACTTTCCACCTCTTTAAAATATTTCAGCGGGACCAGACCTGGGAAATTCTGGAGTGCATATAGAAAGAGTGGTAGAGACATCATTTTGAATAATGCCGCCCTCTCCAATAATGAGAGCGGCAGAGTCTTCCAATTGGCCACGTCTTGCTTCACCCTCTGCAGCGGGGGGAATAGGTTTCAATCGTAGCTAGCTTTGGGGTCTACTGTCATAAAGATTCCCACATACTGGAAGCCCTCTTCTGCTTCCTTCATGGGACACCCTCTAGGTAATGGAGGTGGCTCACAACTAAGGACATACATCAGTGATTTGCTCCAGTTGATCATGTACCCAGAGTATTTCCCAAAGGTGGTGAATATGTTAAGTACACTGTAGAGCGTCGACTTGGGGAATGTAAGATAAAGCAGTATATCGTCCGCATATAGAGAGATGCGGTCCTCCCACATGTCAGCCCACTTTAGTCCCCGGATTATTGGGTTTCCATTAATCCACGCCGCCTTTAGATCCAGGGTAAGAGCAAAGAGGAGGGGAGACAGCGGACACCCCTGTCGCGTCCCACGGCTAAGTTCAAATACCTCAGATTTCCTATTATTAATGGCCACTTGCGCCAAGGGCACTGCATACAAAAAGTGCACCCACCTGATAAAATTGGGCACCAATCCCATCCTGGCCAAGACTGCAAACAAATATGGCCACTCTATTGTATCGAAGGCCGAGACCACGACCACGACCGCAGCTTCCTTAAACGTGCCCAGGCACCCCAACGCGCCATGTAGTCTCCTCAGGTTAAAGGCTGTATTTCGGTGGGGCATGAAGTCCAATTCGTCTGGGTGCACTAGTTTGCCTATTACTTGGCCCAGACGTCTGGCTAGTATTTTTGTGAGTATTGTGGGCTCAGCATTTATTAGTGAGATGGGCCTGTAGTACGAGCATGCACCTCTGGGCTTGCCAATTTTATGTATAGTGACCAATGTGGCAACCCTATGATCTAGAGGGAGCAGCCCCGATTTGCAGCTTCATTTAAACATGGCACGCATGTATGAGGCAAGTAAATCAGGATTCAGCTTGTAGACTCAATTGGTATGCCGTAGGGCCCAGCGCCTTACCGGACTGGAGGCTTCTAAACGCTTGGGCAACCTCGTCATTAGTAAAGTCGCTTTCTAGCAGGTCTCTGTCATCCATGGCCAGGGAGGGAAGTTTTATGTCCCTGATCAGAGCTTGCGAGTCCGCTTCTGTAAAGGAAGAGCTCGCACGATAGATGGAGCGATAGTGATCTGCAAACTCATTCGCGATCTCTTGTGGGTGCGTTATAACTTCCCCTGTTCCCTTCCGTAGTTCTGGATCCAGTCTGCTCACCAGTTCTTTTTTTATCCAGCCATGCCAGTAGCTTTCCGGCCTTATCCCCCAGGTCATAGAGCCTACCCTCTCTGTCTCTACCCAATGACTTGGCCATGTCAGATGCTATGGATTTATATTCAGTTTGTTTAAACTTCAGGGCATGGACCCTTCCTTGTGTCATTGGCTCCCCGCCATCTTCTTCCAAGAGGCGGATTTCTTCTTCCAAGCGAGTTAGTTCTTTTCGACTCTTCTTTCCGCTCTCCTGCTATTAGCGAGAGTGCCTGACCCCTGCACCACAGTTTTCAAGGCTTCCAATAGGATTTGAGATGAACTCACTGATTCCCGGTTCTCTAGAAACGAGTTTTCTATAGCTGTTACTACCTTGTCTTTTACCACTGGGTTCCTGAAGTACCACGGGTTGATAGGCACCACCCGCCCCACTCTCCTCTCACCCATGACCACTTCTGCCCACAGTGTGGAGTGATCAGATATACCTTGGGCAAGGTGTAGGATTTCCCTAATGATCCCCGCTTGGGGTGCCGAAGTTAGAAGGTAATCTATACAAGATAAGCTATTGTGAGCTCCGGAATGGAAAGTGTGTTGGATGCGTCCCGGGTGGAACACCCTCCACGTGTCCCCAAGGCCCATGGCTTCAAAGAAGTCTGGGAGCCAACTCTGTGAGGGGCTGATGTTACGGGGGGACAGCGGTCCAGAGAGCCCGATACCACTGAATTAAAATCTCCTCTTACGACCAGACAGCTTTCGGGGAATGACAACACGATTTTACCCAGGTCTCTGAAGGATTGGCCCTGCAACCCAAGCAGGATATACACTGATACCAACATTAGTGTCTTACCCTCCCACTCTCCGGAAATAGCTGCATATCTACCCATCCCGTCAGTCCACGTGTGTTGTATTGACATCGGAAAGGAATTATTGATAGGATGCCCTCTCCCCTGGAACCCGTGGTAAAACCAGAATGAGCCACCAGCCAGTAGCCCCATCTGCTCATGGCCTTGTAGGAGTTACCTACCAGGTGTGTCTCCTGGAGATGCACCACCTCGGTGGGCATTGCGCTTGAAATACTGCAATACGATACTATGCTTTACTTTGTCCCTGAGCCCATTTACATTCCAGCTTAGGAGCTTAAAGGTCTTATCCAAGTGCGTCCCCATGTGTAGGTTTAGAGATTGGGTATCCCATCTCTCTTTTAGCAATATGTAATGTCGCTCTCCCTAACAGAACATAAAACAACCCAACTCCACCCCAACTTCACCCCTCCCTGCTCCCCTGCACTCTGGGCCTAGAACTGCCCATGAATCAACTATGCAGAGTGCCTGTCGCCCAAACTTGAACTAAGAGTAGAATATAATAGGGAGTGGAAGCTCCACCACCCCAACCACCTCCTTAAGTCCTAAAAACAATGTGCCCTGCCAGAGGGGCCCACTCAACACCAAAAAGGATATATAGGACAATCAACCAATGCAGTCAAACCATTGTCCGTCACATAAGTTCAGCAACTGCTTCAGATCAAAGGCACTGCCGGGCGAGGTGCCGAGATCAGCCTTCAGCACCACATTCTCATCAGACTGAGTCATTAGATGAATCGGCCTGGTCCGCCACTTAGCGGGCCTTATGGTCCTTGGCGGCTCTCCAACCTTCAAGCCAATACGTAGCTGCCTCAGGGGCATCAAAAAAACAGACTGCCATCTGCTTCGACACGGAGCCGGGCCGGTAATAGCATGGCATACTTAAGACCTTTGTCTCGAAGTCTCTTCTTTACCTCCAAAAAGGATCATCGTTGTCGCTGTACATTCGAGGTGAAATCCGGAAAAAAGGACATCTCCGAGTTCTCATACCTCAAGGGGAACCCATATGCGAAGTCCGCAATGTGACATCTCTGTCCCTCAAATTTAAAAGTCTCGCCAACATAGGGCGGGGAGGCTCACCAGGCTTCAGGTGTCCCCCAGGAACTCTATGCACCCTTTCAACCACAACATTTTTTGACAACCCCTTAGGCTGAAGATGCTTAAGTATGAGTTCCTCCAAGAATAAGTCCGCGGCAGGGCCCTCCGCCCTCTCCGGCAGACCTATAATTCTCACGTTATTTCTTCTGGTGCGCCCTTCATAGTCATCCAACTTGTTCTCTGGAAATTTGCGAAAGGCCTGCAGGTCCTTGATATCTTGATGCATTTGCGTTGTGTCTCCCATGAGGCTAACAGTGACGATTTCCATCTGTTTCACTTTCTCTCCTTTTTTAATCAAGTCAGTTTGGATCTGCATCACTTCAGACGTCAGAATCAGAATCAGAAAAACTTTATTCGGTAAACATAAAAGTTAACCATAAAAGTACAATACACAATCGAGCTAGTACATTATCTTAATCTGATATACAAGTATGACCCTCGCATTTACACTAAAATGGTTTTACGATATTTAAAAATATTCTTTAAAAAGCTGTCACAGAAGCAATTTTAAATTTATCATCTAAGGTTTGTAACGCTAAACATGCAGGTCGGCATTGTCGCAGGCCTAATTTTCTCAGTACCGGGATAAACTTCAGACGTGATGGTGTCCATTCTCTGTTCAAGGGAGGAGCGCACACCTGAGATGGCGTCCAGTACATCTTTTAATGTTGGGTCCTGAAGCTCCCCTTCAGATCCAGCCGTCCTTTTCCCCTTGTACCGTGCTCAGGGTCAGCCTGCTTTGGCAGCGCATACTTGTCTAGTTTAGTCTGTTGCGTCACTTTCGCGCCCTTGGTATTCAACATTTTCTCACTGGAGCAGCCAGGACCAGCCCTCACGTAGACTCCAGGTCTCCCTCCCTATGGCGGTAATCCTATCTGCTCAGCCATTTAATTTTCTTGAGAAAGTTTTGGGGGCTGGGCCAGGGAGGTGTCAGTACTGGAAGGGTAGTGGTGGGTACTGTTATCAGTGCGCATGACGGTTTGGTCTTTTGTTTCAGGCTGCACAAACCGTCATGCACACTGAAGCTCTCTCCAGCCCGAGCTGAGTTGCTTGGTTGGAGATAGCAGGCACAGGTTCCCAATCTGTATGGGAGTGCAAATTCACGATGCTCAGGCATGAGAGCAACATCAGGATTGGACGCAGGGCAGTCTGGGAGCCTGTGCCTGGAGAGGAGAGGAGCAGAAGAGCACAATACTGGAGGGCAGCAGGTAAGTTCTTTTTTAATTTTTTTTATCTCTGTCGTCTCTCATCCACCCCCCTGGCTCCCACCCTGCCTCCTTTCCCTGACACCAGCCGCTATTTACTTCCACTACACAAAACTATGTTTAGACTAACTTCAAACCTTTTCCCACTTAGTATGTGTGCTGTACAGTGCAGCACATATACAAAGTCAGAAAAGAAAGGAGAAATAAAAGCATTTCTACTTCATAGCGCCTATCTGAAATGGGTGCTATTTTCTGACTCGAAACCTTGTCTATTTTTTTAAGTAAATAGAGCTTAGTGTCAGAAACCCTGGGTGGCTGCATGGGAATGCCCATGCACCACCGATGGTACACCCTCTTGGCGCTAAGTAATGTAAAGCAGTGCTATGATCTACTTTTTTTTACTTTCAAGTTATTTTCCAGCATAAAACAGATTTTACACTGGAAAGTAAATAGGTAAAAAAAACATTTAGTGTAGTTTTGTGTCATTTTTGTGATGCAAACACAGAGTTAAATCTTAGTAAATAGACCCCCTGAACTTTTAATCACAACAAGGCCTCTTTGGAAAACTACACAGTAGAAACAACATATTGTAGCTATTGATTGTAGTGTAACGGACAATTTGTCTTGATATTAGCAAGTTCCACTTTTATATGTTAAGTACTATACCCTCTAGCCTACATAAGACACTTACGGATGTCTTATCTAATGGGTAGGAGTAGCTCTTTTTATAAATGTCAAAGCATTTTCCTGTGACATAAGTAAGATTAGGTTTTAAGCAATAACCAACAAGTTCACAGTGATGTACCTAGAACCAGATTTCCCACCAATACATGAGGGTGGAGTAAATGTCAACTGTAGCTCAAATGTGAAATTTAAGTTCCACACCACTAGTGCTCTTCCAGCACCAACTTACTATGTTTGTGCTGAAAATTTAAATTAGCCCATTGGTTTAGCCAATGTTAGGAACAATATAAGGAACAAAGAATACGCAAAATGAGAATAAATGGCAGTCGCAATGCCCAGAGTCAAATTTAAAGCAAAAATCAATCCAGGAAAGGGAAGGCCCCTCTTAAAAAGATATCCTTTCTCACAATGAAACACTGACTTTGGCTGCATTATCCACTTTTCTGTCTCTTGAACGTTCAAGAAACCCTACACACTTGCTCGGGTTTCGAATTGCTTGCTTCTTTGGCCTGGTGTGCTGTCAATATGTTGGTTCTGGTGTGGTGGGTATACATTGTTGCTCTAGAAATATGCATCTTTATTTGCAGAATTGGTTTGATGTTTATGTTTCCCTGAGAATAATTGGTAGAGAATTGTCACTGGATTTCCTTTTGCAGCGAAAGATTCCAGTTTGCAAAAGAAAGGAGACTTGCACTGTTACCATCATTTTGGAATGTGATCTCTTTTTGGGGCTAAGGATACAGAATTGCAGAATTGTTGTAGCTTGCTTGCTCTTTGGATCTTAATCTTCAGTTTCACTTTGAGCTAGTGTATTTTTCTGCAATCCAAAATAATATGATTGATTTATGGTTTCCTGTTTTACCCTGGCAGTGCTATTTTGTGATTTTCTAGTCATGAAATTAGATACTTGGGTAGGTGCGTACACATAATTTTCACAGCCTCACTTTTTAAGTATTATCGTTTTTACAATTTGCTTAGTAAAATGCCCCTGTTTGCTTGTTTTTAATTGTGTCAAGTATGTTTTATAAGTTTTACTCAAACCATGTAGGACTTAATGCAATGCAAATTTGAAGTACGGTAAACTGCTATTTCTTCATAATTTGGACAATTTTGGACAATTTTGTATTTTTTTATTTAAAAAAAAAAAATTATTGAGCAGCAGAGATGGGCATAAAAACATTGTATATTAATCAATGATCAAGGATAGAAAAAATTATGAAAACATCAAACAAGATCTAATAAAATCCTTAACTAATTAATAGCATTTAGCAATTATGGTTGATACAGAGCAGGAAGCCGGTAAAAAAGTACAGCATGCAGTCGTTTCTAAAATCACAATTCCAGAAAGATACAAATGGTGCAAAATACTTAGACATGGGATATGTAGACAACCCTACATTAAAATTCTTATAGTTTCCCTTTGTCAACCCAAAAAAGATGTGCATATTTACTAATCCTGGACTTCTTATATAGATAAAGTGTCCTGTGCTAAAGTGCTATGTGGCAATCATTAAGTGCTCACTAATAAAAAATTTCCAGTTTCTGGTAAACTTGTTCATTGCCCCAACTCTTTTGGCGTAGGCCTCTTCAAACTTTTTTGTCCTTTTCATTTTATTCACCCATTTTAGATAAGAAGGAATCTCCTCTGATCTCCAATTTTGAAGGATTAAGGAGCAGGCTACTAAAGAACAGATCGCCGTATAAAACTCTTCGGCTCGGGACAAGTCAGATCTTTTTGTTAAGATACCAAATAAAGCAACCTCAGCTTCAGGATCAAGCGTCTTGTCAATGGCCTGACTTATTGATGACATTTTTTTACGCCAAAACATTTTGAGTTTAGGGCAGGTAAAAAAAATGGGAAGCCAGTCGCCCCCCTCTCGAAGCTGGCATCGGAAGCATTTATTTTCAACTCCCGGAAAGCGTTTATTTAAAGCTTTTGGAGTAAAATAGACCAACCAACGGGATAAAAATGACATCCTTTTGAAATTGGCAGCTCTAAGGGCCTTGCCTCCTTACTGGGCGATCTGCTCCCATTTCTGCCTCGAGAAGGAGCAGTTAGTTTCATAAGTTATTTTGGTCAAAATACCTTCAACCAACGATGACTCTTCGCCCTTACTCAGTAAAGTGTACCAGTTCCCCACTCCTTTTAATTTGGCTTTATAAAGGGCATTAGCCAGAGGTGGTGGTGATCCGCATTCCGAAAAACTGTATTTATTTATTAAATTTACAATCTGTAAATATTCCAAAAACCCCGTCTTTAATTGATTACTAGACCTGACCTGGACCTCTTGCCAGGTGATAAGTTTACGGCTTGGAAAAAAAGAGCCCAAATCACCCAATCCGGAATCTCTCCATTTTTTGAGTTTACTAGAATGAATTTGAAGCCCAAAGATCTTACACTCTTTCAATTTTAAGTAATAAAAACCACCGGACCCTACCAGTTTAAAACAAGACTGTAGTCTGTAGGAGAATTCCCGGATGGTCTTATACCTGGTCTTTTTGGGTAGTTGAACTGTTTTAAAAAAAATCGGAACTTGCAAACCTGCCTCTTGTATCATTCTGTGATAAAAAAAATATCAAGCAGCCCATTAGGATCCAGTAAACGTGCTGCGAGATCCATAATCGCTGCCATATAATAAAAACAAATATTTGGCAATGCTAGACCCCCTTGAGCAGTTCCCAACTGCAATACTGACAATTTAACCCTGGATGCTTTCTTATTCCAAACAAAATCCCTGATCATTAACTCAATTTCTTGAAAGAAATTAGAGTTAATCTTTAACAGAAAATGTATAAAAAGAAAAATTAATAAGGGGAGTATTGAGATTTTATTTAGTGCTACATGGCCAATTAAGGTTAAAGGAAGAAGAGTCCATCTATCAAACAGAATTTTTATTTTATTGCGTATAAATAAATAGTTTAAACTGATTAGTTGATCAAACTGATTAGAAACATAGATACCCAAGTAGGTATAGGGCTTGAAATTTAAGATTTAAAGGCAAAAAATTACAATCAGCGTTCATTACTAGAATCTCCGTTTTGTTTTGATTAATTTTATATCCACCGATCTGTTCAAATTGACCAAATTCAAATAGAACTTGGTCAAAATTGGATTCAACAGGTCGTAGATATAAGATTATATCATCGGCGAATAATTTTAATTTTGCCATTCCTTCTATTGGTGCATTGATTTCAAGATTTTCACAAATTCTTATTGCTAGGGGCTCAATAAAAAAAGTAAACAAAATGGGGGACATCGGACACCCTTCTCTGGTTCCTCGATTAATATTGATTGTCCCTGTCGCATTGGCATTAACTACCACCCTAGCTTGGGCACCTTGATAAATATTTTTTAACATAGTAATTATCTGGGCCGGGAAACCAAATTTTTGCATACCGAGGAATAAAGCATCCCAGTTCACCAGGTCGAATGTCAACAATTTTGTATTTTTATTAGGAGTTTTATGTACATACCGGTCATTTTGCTTTAAATGGTTTATTTGCTTAACATTGTTTCTTTGCTTGTCCTTGCAAAGCAGGAAGATAAACTGCAGTCTCAAGAGTTAGCCCTCCAGTTAGAGGCAAAGGTACTTCTAAAACTATGGCAAGTGTGCTAGAATGAACACGATGCCATTATTTAATTGTAGCCGATTGCTAAAGCTCCATCAAATGACACCCATCTAGTGCCTAATGTTTGAGAGTTGTAACCTAAGGCCCATATTTGTCGTTTTTTCTCTTAGCACAATGCAGCTTGCATCATTCTACAAGTGTGTTGTGTTGTAGACAGGATTGTTTTAGTGCAGAGAGGAACAGCTTCCTGCACAAAAAAAAAAATGAAAACCTGAGGCATTTTCTTCTTCCTATTTGTGCTGCAAAATGCAGCATATGTAGAAAGAGGACACAACAAGAAGAAATAAAGATATTTCTCCTCATTTTGCCTCATCTGGGGAAGTGTAGCATTTGGACACATTCCCAGGTCTACCACTAATGATAAATCTGGGAATGCGCCAAAATCTATGGGTGAATGAGTGGGAACATCCAGGCTCCACCCATGGAACACCTCCCTGGGGCAGAGTAATACAAGGCAGCGATTCACGTTGCCTTCTGTTACTCTAAATGTATCAAGCCATGGAAGGCCATGGAAGGTGGCCTTGCGTGGCTTGATAAATCTCACTTAGGTTTTGTGTCACCCATGCCCCCTTGTGTGGAGCAAGGGCAACTCAAAACCTTGCTAAAGCTAGTCCGTGCGTTTCATATAATAGCCAGTCCTGTGCTGAGATCTAAGAACCTCGACGTATTGAAATTAATATTATATGCTTAAGAACGATGTATTATCTCTGTCAGTCCTGTTATTTTTGTTATTTTGCTTAGCAACAAAAATTGGATTAATGCAACAAACAGCACTGTTGCAGCGAGGTCTAATATTGCCCAGCCGGAATCACTGTGGATGTAGGAATTTTATTTTTAATGGTCATTCATGGGTATTAGACTCTTGAGCTAGCCATCTGATGAAAAAAAGTACTTACAGTATCTTTGCCATGGTTCTCACGACAACATCATAAATTGTAGGTTTAACAGCTTTGAGGATACGTTATTTTCTCTGCTTGAAGCATAATGTACTAGGTGGATGTGAAAATGCCTGCAGCAGTCCCATCTAACATATAAGAAGGGTGGGATCCACTGCTTCTTTCTAATGGCTATATCAGAGTCATGGGCAGCTGGTAACATTTGAAGGTGGTGCGGCATAAAATGCTTTTCATACTGCACCGTAGCGAGCAAGCGAGCCCGAACAACCTAAGGGGGGTTTGGGGGAGTTCTCCTCCCGTGAAAATTTTGAACAAAGAGTGGAGAATGGTGCATTTTCAAGCAAATTTTAGAAAGCAGGAAGGTTAATAAAGCAATTGTGAAAGTGCAGTTATTACATGAATGAAGAGATGTCATATACCATAGGTAGCTGGTTATTCAGTATAACCACTGAGCTTCATAACAGACTTAGAGATACAATCCATCTCTGTGTACCTCACAGATGTTTTTTATTTAACAAACCACTAAACAGGTCGCAAACAGGCAGCATTCAACATTGTTCACTTTTTGTTGTTGAAATCAGAACGCCTGTCTTTAAGAGCAGCAAACTTTTCAATAACTTGAACGTTAAAGTCTGGTATTCTAGGTTGTTCTCTATAGAGAGCATTGCTAAAGCATTCAGTCTTTCATGTTCCTCAGGAATGTCTTAATTCTGTTTAAGGTGGAAAAACATTGTTCCAACTCTGCAGTTGTCATAGGAGTGGTAATGACAATTTTTAGTAAAGCCACTGTCTCTGTAAGTGACTTTTCCATATTAAGTTTCTGTATTAAAGCCAGCAAAGAAATGGCACCTTTGGCCTTCCGGTATACACTCATTCGGTACAGTACAGTCAACTCAGTTTTCAGGTCCTCTTTGTTGAGCATAGGGTAAGCTTCCACAGCATCATTCAGAGCTTAATCAGGGAATGATTGATCATATTTTGCAAAGTGTTCACTTTTCAATAATGCGGCACTCACCAAATGTTTAGTGAAAGAAAAACGTTCTTTTGCATGCCCATTTATGTCACATATCTCCTTTGCAATTCGGTCAAGACTGCCGATGTTTTTCCTGCGGTTTGCAAAAGTAGAATGCTCTGGCAGTTTGCTGTCTAAATTGTCAACCCTATCTCTCACTTTGCTCATGTTGGTGACAAACATACTGGTATCTCTTTGCACAGAGACAGTATCTATGGCTCGTGCTTGTAACTGGTTGTATAACATGTCGACAAAATATATTATTTCTTGAAATAAAAACAGAAAGAACTGAAACTCCCTGTCTTGTAGTGTTCTAGCAAAGCCACGGGCTTCAGTCTGACTTTTGTAATCAAAGGCATCATTGGCTTCTATGGCCTCAAAACATTTCTCAAGGTCCTCCCTATGTTCATATATTAGGTTGACTGTACGGATGTTAAAGTTCCAACGAGTTGAGGATCCCCTTGGAAGCCTTTTGTCACAATCTCTTGAAATGCTTCTGTTCTTTTGGTGGAACGTGAGAAGAATGCTGCCATGCCGCCTCCATCCTGAAAGAAAATTTGTGTCTCTGAAATTCTTGATACTGCCTGTTGCATAATCAGATTAAGTTGGTGGGCGTAACAGTGCACATAATGAGCATTAGGGTACAAATCTCTAATTCTTTTCAGTACTCCACCAAGGCTTCCACTCATTACGGACGTACCATCATAGCTTTGTGCGATAAGTTTTTTTTTGAGGCAGCTCTGGAAAAATGAAGTTCAGTTCACACAGTATAGCTGAAGTAATGGTTTCTGCACTAGAGACTCTTAAATGTGTGAAACCATAGAAACTCTCCACAACTTCACTGCCGTTGTCAAGGTACCGAAAGACTAATACGGCCTGTGTTTTTGTGGCCACATCAGTGGTGTCATCAGCCTGAATAGGCACAAAGTCTGTGTTTTGCACCTCTTGGACAATATGGCTTCTCAATATTTGCAGCATACACTCAAGGAGTTCATTTTGTATCGTTTTAGAGGTGCCCTTAAAGACTGTAGCACTGGCTAAATGTGCTTCCATGTCATGGTCTATGCTTGCAATTAAATCCACAAGGCCTCTGAATATTCCAGGATTTAAGGAACCTTCCGATTCATCATGGCCTCACATTGCCAGTTCGAAAGCACCACAGAAATAATACAATCAATTATTTTTGATAGTATGTGTCTATTCCTATCAACTGTTTCATTGTGTTTCTGTATTGTTTTCCGATATGCGTAGTTTATGTGGTGTTCAATCGGTATGTCTCCCAACATTCCCATTCTCGTCAGGTTTTCCATATGAATTTTTGTCTGTGCATGCTTCTTGATTTTGTCAGACAGATGCTTCAAGTCTATTACTCCTTGCTTTGTCCAAGGCAATTCACCACCAAACAGCAAGCAGGGGAAGCAGAACAGAGATTTTTTTTTAGCTCACCCTGTAAGCCAATCTGCTTTTGTGTACCAGGTGTTTGAGAATGTACGTTTGTAAGTCTTTCCTCTGTCCTGGATAGTTTGTTGTAGTTTCAGGTCAGGCCGATCAGGTCCTAATTGCTTTATATGTAGTTTCTCTTCACGTGTCCGTCCAAAGAATGACCTTGCAAGTAGCTGTTCTACTGTATTCATGATGATGCTGGTCTTACCAATATTAAAGAAACCTGTTAATAATCAAAATGCAAGGTTTGGTGCAATTATATCAAATTTCAGTATAAATACATATATCTTGTGCAATATCGCAATGATCCCCAACAGCTCCCCTTTGCACAACATGACTGCTAACAATACATCCTTACTGCCTGCTCCCTTTGTGTGCCATACTGGTTGCTGAAGGCACTGAAACAGTCACTGCTTGAAGTTGAGGGACTTTAACAAGGCAAGGGATAGATAGTGCCTTTGACAACCGTTATTGCCCAAAGCACGGGGCCAAGGCTATTAGTAAATTCCAGCCACTGAGGGTACAATTTTCAAAATGTGTACCCACCCCAACCACCATGTAGAGTGACCACATACATGGCCCTAGCTCAAATGTAATAAAATATAGCATCAGTTTCCTGACCTTTAACACTGGTGTTTGCTGAGTTGTAGCAGGGTTAAAGAGCAGCAAAGGAGGTTGGGGCCTCTTGTTCTTTGCCCACAAATGGGCCAAACATTATGTAATGCTGTCAGGCTTTACCAGGTGCTGAAAATAAAAATATAACAATTTAGTCAACCAGACACAGATGGTCCTCTCACAGTGAGATGAGACAGCGCCCCTCAGCCTTCACATGCAGGAACCAGTCCATCCGACAACCCATCCATCCACACCCAGATAACCTTTGTGAAGTGTCTTGCACTAGGTACGAACACATCAGAACATTTTAGTAACTTTTGATATACATTTGAGCTAGAAACACATTTTTTGTTAAAATCTGCAGATTATGCAGCAGATGAAGAATTAAGTGGCAAATGCTTCTCATTCAGGTTGGGCTTGGACATACTCAAGTGGTTGAGTCTAATAATTACAATACTACAGACATTAACATGGGTACATTAGATCAGCACGATTAAACTTAGTTCTGTGCATTAAAAAATAAGTACAAAACCTTACACTGCCTAAATAGACAGATTTTATTTTAATCAATGGTTGCAATTCTGTTTTTCACAGGGCACAACGTTCAGTTCTATATGTCATGGATTGTACAATCACATTCATTGTTTGTATTGCACTGAAATCGATAACTTCAAAAAGAAGAAGCAGAAGAAACCTCCGCTGTAATCCCGAGTTTCTTTGTGCAATATAGCCAATTATTCACCGGGGCTTACATAATGGGACACATTCAAATTCAAAGTACCCTGCCAAAGAAGGAGCATTTAAATACACAAAATCGCCATCTTTCCTGCCTTGAAATTGTTGCCTAAAGTAAGCGCTTCCGTTTTACGAATGCAATTTGTTCTGCTGGCGTGGACAACAGCGGGATGATTGTAATGCGCTTGAAGCGGCAGTAATACACTCTGAGAAAAAGTTCTATTGCTATCATTAAGTATCGATGTGCTGTTCTTTACTGATGAAATCCACAATTACTTTACTTTATAGGCCTGGCAGAGCACATCAGAGAGTATTCAGAGATAAGATAACACCGAGCCATGCCCAGACCCAATCAGGCTTCCACACGAGGCTGCATCTAATCCAATATTTACACGAGGCGAGGGGCTGTTGGAATGTCAGTGTTGGGTTCGGGTGAAATAAAGAAGTGTGTTTTGTTTTACTGATAAAGAAAGCATTTTCCACAACTCCCCCATCACATTTTTCAGTGCATAACGTGGATGTTTACAGTCAGTCAGCCAGTTTGCTTTGCACACGACGGCCGGACCAGATGACATCACATCACATGTACTTGAGACTGAGACTGTGAGGTACTGCTCTCATAAAAGCCAAGCTAATGGGCCCTAATTAGCCGGCGTTGCCACGCAATAATCCCTCCACGCTGTTAGTTTAGCGTAAAAGGCCATTTATTAGGACAGGTTTGAACAACATACACATAACATCAATAACCCCCAACACTTCCCAACTTCATGTCTCTCATTCCTCCATTCACTCCCACACTCCAATTACTCATTCCCACATCACCCAGCGACCTCTTCACTTATCCCATTTGCTTCCTCAATTCTCTTTCAACCACCTCCATCATTTCCAGCCATCGCACTCCTGCCTGACGCACCCCCACCTTGCACCTGTATCCCCCTCCCCGGAGGGGTGAGTATGCCCGTCATGGACTCCCCCCCTCCCAAGTACCGCCAAACCTCACCTCAACCCGTCCTAAACTGGCACGCTTTATTCAATAACACCCATTGCCCCACCTAAAACCAGTCGGGTGGGCGGGTGGACAACTTTTTAACTTTCCTAACCCTCCCTAAGGCGCTAGGGACAGGAAGAGGCAGAACTTCCTCTCCTGCCCCCTTTTAACCCTTCCTAAGACCCCACCCCTTAATCCCAACTAAAACTCCTGTCCTTGGTCTCGCGCAAATTCCCCAGGGGAAGACTGGTCTGCCGACCTTACTTCGCGTAATAACCACTCCACGCTGTTAGTTTAGCGTAAAAGACCATTTATTAGGACAGGGTTGAAAAACACACACATAACATCAATAACCCCCAACACTCCCCAACTTCATGTCTCTCATTCCTCCATTCACTCCCACACTCCAATTACTCATTCCCACATCACCCAGCGACCTCTTCACTTATTCCATTTGCTTCCTCAATTCCCTTTCAACCACCTCCATCATTTCCAGCCATCGTACTCCTGCCTGATACACCTTCATCTTGCACCTGTATCTGACTCCCCGGAAGGGTGTGTATGCCCGTCATGGACTCCCCCCCTCCCAAGTACCGCCAACCAGGAAACCCCCGGAGGGATTTTACCTGCCCAACGCTTCCCAAGTGCACCTTTCGTCCTCAAATGCGTCGACACCACATGGACTCATTCCACAATTTACTGATGACATCCCTCAATTCCATCATATAATATGCATTCCCCATGTACAAAAGGTGGACTCCATCATCACGAAAGAGAAGGGGCTCCTCGAGCCGTAATCCTGCGTGAGCAATAACTTTGATATCATTATGAACGCGAAAAACTCTCATGGCCCTATTCAGCTTCCGCCGAGCTCTTTCAACCGCTGCGGGCTTCAACGCCCCCCCCCGCCATATCCGGCGCGGTACAAATTCACTCCAAACAATACAGGCGCCAGACAGATTGCTTCGCTTTGCTTCCAAGTCCCGTTGCATCAAATGTAAAAGAGACACTCCCGATTGATTCACCAAGTCATTTTCTCCCAGGTGGATAACAAGCATGTCCGGGCAACCCCTCTGTGACACCTTCTTGGTCAGCCAGGGCAACAAGGCTCCCCAGCGCATCCCACTCTTGCCCCACCAGTGTACCTCATGATGGCTACTCCGCAGGCCAAGTCTACGACTGTACACCTACCTGTCCGCGTATTTCGATGCCCAATGAACAAAGGAATGTCTGACAATCCAGGTAACCGTCTTAGCACCTGGACCCCCAATGCAACCTACGAAAGAAAAAGAGATTAGTACCAACGAAACAACCCCCAACGCACCAGCAACCCTGTGGCCCGCCCCAAAGCGCGCAGCAGTCATTTACGCACATAACGCTCACAACAACGAGACCTCCACCTCTCAATCCGCCTGATCCTATCCCAGGACCATCCCAGCTGTGCCCCCACCAGTGTACCTCATGATGGCTACTCCGCAGGCCAAGTCTACGACTGTACACCTACCTGTCCGCGTATTTCGATGCCCAATGAACAAAGGAATGTCTGACAATCCAGGTAACCGTCTTAGCACCTGGACCCCCAATGCAACCTACGAAAGAAAAAGAGATTAGTACCAACGAAACAACCCCCAACGCACCAGCAACCCTGTGGCCCGCCCCAAAGCGCGCAGCAGTCATTTACGCACATAACGCTCACAACAACGAGACCTCCACCTCTCAATCCGCCTGATCCTATCCCAGGACCATCCCAGCTGTGCCGCTGCCGTCGCCGCACCAATCCAAACGGAATGAGTTCCATACTTTGCCGGGTCCCTGCCGACTCGTCTCAAGCCATCCGCAACACCACCAGCAGCTGAAACGCCATCACCCGCCTCCTCGAGGCATGGCAAAAAATTTCCCATACCGGCGCTTGTGCCTGCTGACAAAACACCTTCCACTCCCGAACTGGGCAAGCCCCCGCCCAGCCACTCTCACACAGCCACACCCATGTACCTCTTCCCCCCTGGTCTGTCTTGGAATGACCCAACCAAATACCCAAACGGAGCCCATCCAATCTCACATCCTCGAACCGTCTGCCAGCTGCATCCCTGGCCCCAAGCAACCCCAACACCCGAAAAGCCCCAAAAAACATCCAAATCATGCATAAGCGAAACAAAGCCAATTCAAAAACATCGTAGCAACACTGCGGCAACTCTGCCAACAATTCAACCAACAAATCGAATGTTATTGCCTCCCTCAGCCCCCCCCAACCTCCCCCCTCTCTTTTCCCCAGCCCTTTAACATTCTGCTCAACAACTCACTCTTGGCTGGGTCAATCCCCAAATACATCATGCTGTAAAAAGAAATCCCTGCTAGTTTCCCTGCAATCGTAACCTGCGACAAACCTCTGTCCATACAGTCCAAAACAAAGCGCACCACTCCTTGCTCACAACTTTGCCGGGACATGCGCCAGTTCCCTCTAGACCACCCCAGAAACGCACCGAGCTCAGCCCATGCCAAACGGTAGGAGCGCCTTGTGGAATCAGCTATAGATTTCTCTACTCTACTACTCTCACTCCCCCCAGGCCCAGATACCCTCCGGAACCTTGGTCTTGCAAGCCTCTGCTCCCGGTGCCAGGCTCCTGAAACGCTGCCACTGCGAACGAGACAATGCATCCGCAATCTCATTGCTAGCGCCTGGAACATGTCGCGTGCGAAACAGCACATTGAATCTAAAACATAGCAGCATAAAACTTTGCAGCAGGCGCAGCACTCGCAGGTCCCTTGCTTTCTGGCGGTTCACCAAGTCCACCACCGTGCTGTTGTCTACATGAAAAAGGACCGCTCTGTTCTGAAACTCCCTGCCCCATACCTCCAGAGCAACCAGCAAAGGAAAAAGTTAAAGAAACGCTATGCTCCTACCCTGCTGCAACCAGTTCTCAGGCCACTGCTCTGCACACCCCCTCCGGTCCCAGAAAACACCAAACCCCTTAGCCCCAGCCCCATCCAAAAAAATCTGCACCTGCCACACCATTTTGTCATCCATGAAGTCCAAAGGCACACCATTGAAATCGGTCAGAAAGCAATGCCAAATTCTCAAGTCCGCCCGCACCCCCATCGAGATACTGACTCTGTGGTGGGGGAGCACCGCCTCAGACATAGCCATGCCCAAACGACGGCAAAAGGTCCTTCCAGCCCGCACCACTCGACAAGCAAAATTTAACAATCCCAGCAGCCGCTGAACCGTCCGCAAGTCAATCCTCCACTACCCTATCACGTGCAGCAAACACTCCTGCATCTCCGCCACCTTCTGTTCCGGTAAACGTGCCGCCCATGCTACAGAGTCCAATTCGATACCCAAGAATGTCAAACAACTGCTGGGCCCAGCCGTCTTCTCCGGCGCCAATGGGACCCCAAAATCCAGGGCCAGTCGCTGAAACTGCCCCAGAGCCCTCTCGCATTCCCCCCTCTGACCCTTTCCCGCAAACAAAAAATGGGCAAGACCTTATCCACAAAGATTGCCCCCCCAAATTGCATTCCCAACAAGGAGAAATCCGCCGGGTCAATAGGAAGGAGGCAAAATGCCGATTTGATGTCACACTTTGCCATTTCTACCCCCCCGGCCGCAAGCCTGCACCAAACCGATCGCATCGTCCACTGACGCATACAGCACCTTGGAATCTTCCACCGCAATGAAATCTTTCACTGACGTCCCCTCCAGCCAAGAGAAATGATGGATCAATCTAAACTCCCCTCGTTCCTTCTTGGGCACCACCCCCAGTGGGGAGACAATTAGATCCAGCAGCGGCCATGTGTCAAAAGGACCTGCGATCCTACCCTCCAGTACCTCCTTCCTCAATTTGGCCTCCACCACCCCAGGGAATTCCTTCGCTGATTTCAAATTCTCCACCCAACGCCACTCTCGAGGGCCCTGATAACCCACACGAAACCCTTCCGCAAAACCCCAATGAATTTTCAACGCCACCTCCCTATCAGGGTATCAAGAGAGCCAAGGACCCATTGCCTCCACATCAACCGGCGTAGGAGCCCTTAGGCCCAGCCTGTCCCTTCCCCTTGGTGATGCGACACTGCTCAGAGGGTGTGGCCAGCGTGAAACATTGAGTCACCGGGTGGCGTCCACCGCACTTGGAGCACTCATGCTTGAATTTGCAAGGGTGCCGTGTGCAGAATCATTTATTGAAATTTCCAAGCCCATGTATGGCAACTTCTTGCGATGCTTCTCCCCGATTCCTCCCCCCAGCTTATCAGTCTGAACACTGGCCCCCACCAACTGTTTTGCCCCCCCGCCATCTCTGCCAACTTAACTGGCACTCCCACCTCTCTTACAGAACCATCCCCAACACCCACCAACTGGCAGGCCTTCTTCCGTCCCCCTCTACCCCATCCTCCCACGCATCCCACCAGGCACCCTCACCTGTAAGCTTCACTGGCACCACACGCTCCTGTCCACCTGTCACCGACGACTTCAGTGTCTCCTTCCGGGTCCCACCACAGATGGCCTTTGGTGCCTGCAAAGCACCAATTTATTCCGTTGCCACCTTCTCCCGTCCCCCAAACACCTCTCGCACCTCACCATCCTCCAACTCCTCACTGTAAGAATCATAGTCCAATTGCTCCTCATACACCTCTTCTACAGGCACCTTCCGCACCTCACTCACCACTCTCTTTGCACCTTTCCCTTTCATGCCAGGCACAAACTCACACTCTGGCGCCAATGATACACGCTCCCTCGATGAAGAGCAGGCCACTGCAGACCCCCCTGCTGCTTCGCCCCAGCATTTGGAGGCGTCTTGCGCCCCACCGGCCCACCCTTGCCTCTACCAGCTTCCACCGCTGGCTTACACCCCGCAGACCATCAAAGCCTGAGGGGGCCCCAGCGCCATCAGGTCTCTGCATCGTCATGGCAGTCCCTACCTCATCCACACACACCCACTGGCCGCATGACCTAGGTTGCCCCCTGCCCTGGCCTCGCCCTGGCAATACATCAACTTGCCGCACCGGGGGCAGCCCCCCCAGCGCAGCCCCCCCGCCCGACTCTCTCGCAGCGCACAGCACCTGCCACCTGAGCTCAGTCTCCTCAATGATCCGCCTCTGGTCACGTATGCGCTCCTCCAACGTCAAGTGATCCCACCTGTCTGGCATCCCCCACCCTCCTCTACCTTAGAGCCTGGTCTGCCACCTGTAGAAGGGCCGGGGGCATCGCATCCAAGCGCCACCTTCACCCCTTGTGCCAATGCAGCCCTCACCAGACCTTTCCCCTTGCCCCCCCGGCCCAATCTCCCACCTGCTGCTCCCTTTGAGAAATCGATAGGATGCTCCCCCCAGCCCTTTCATCCCCCCACAGAATCACTGCCAGAGAGCTCCAATACAAAATCGTCCCCCACCTGGGCCTCACTCTCAATCTCCCCCTCCCCCTCTGACTCACTGGCCTCAACGAGAGCAGCCTTGGGGAGTTCCCTCCCCACCATGTGCACTGTCACCTTCGCCCCCGGCGCCTGCAGCTTCTCCCCCTGTGAGCCTGCCACTGCTTCAGCCGGGGAACACCTCGCGCCGCGCGCTGCCCCTTCCCCCACCCCCCGCCGCTTCGGAAGCTCCTTCAATAGTTTGAATTCACACGGGGAGGCTCAGAGGCCGTCCCCCGCACTTCCCGGCCTCAGCTTGCCTCCGCCCCCGCCCGCATGCAGCCATACCTGTTCTCAGCGGTGGTGGCTCGTCCTGGCACGCCACCCCCCAGCGCTGCCATACCTGCTGATGCCGACCGGGGCGTCCGGGTCATACCGACCCACGCCTGGTCGAGCACCCCGGGCCGCAAGAGATCGGTTCTCTCGGCCCGGCCTATCACCATCAAAGCGGCGCGCACGGCCGCCGCATCAGGCTCCGCTATTCTCCCGCCGTATGCCGACAAGCAGACTCCGCCGCCGCAGGTCCCATCACCACGGCTGACACAACCTCCGGCCTAATGCTCACCGGGACCCCAGTGGCACAAAGATCGCGTCCCGTACCCAGCTGACAGACCAGGCCTAACTGCTAACACAACAACATTTTAACTTTCCTAACCCTCCCTAAGGCGCTGGGGACAAGAAGAGGCAGAACTTCCTCTCCTGCCACCTTTTAACTCTTCCTAAGACCCCACCCCTTAATCCCAACTAAACACCCTGTCCTTGGTCTCGCGCGAATTCCCCAGGGGAAGACTGGTCTGCCGACCTTACTTCCCCTGGGGGCCGCAATGCTAACCACAGGGCCTCTTCTAGACACAGTAAATTCTGTTGCTGCCACCGGGACCTCCCCTGTGTAATCCGACGCTGACTCTATTCCCTTTCCGAGCCTGAGTATAGGTCTCAGCGCTGAACAGCCCCACCCCTTCCGCTGCCAATCCACCTGTATGCCAAAGTTGTGGACTTGCGTACACTGCAACCACTGCTCATCATGGCAACCTCCAAATCAGAAACATCAAAGGGGCATATCAACAACAACCGGCGATAATTATCGCTCAGCGCTCTTAGCGTGAGGATAATTATCGCCGGCTAGCATGAATTTTTATCGCTGAGATAGCGTGCTATTAGCAACGCTTATCTCAATAGCGATAAAAATCTACACGCTAACAGGCTAACGTGAGATTATCGCTGGAAACCCAGCGATAATCACACGTTACCTTGTTGATAGGGACAGGCAAACTTAGCCATGATATCCTCCTTCCATAGGATATCATGGCTAAGTCTGAAAATTAGCAGACGTAAAAAAGCAGCATTAACCGCGGTTAGCGCTGCTTTTTTTGTCTCTAACAGGGTTAGCGACATTCTTGATAATAGGAGAAATGTCGCTTAGCGACATTTCTCCTATTATTTTACTCTGGAACGCCCCCTTTGCATCTCATTAGAGATGCAAGGGGAAGCGTAGAGTAAAAGGGTGCTAACATGCAAATTTGCGTGTTAGCACCCTGTTGTTGATAGGGTGCTAGTTTTATCTCTACTTTTTTGGCTTTTAAAGCCAAAAAAGCAGAGATAAAGCCCTTGTTGATATGCCCCAAAGTTTCTCTGAGATATTAGTGTGCTTAACATAAGAAACAGTTAAATAACACAAGTATTTTATTTTTGGCATGAAGGGTAGATTAAGTGACTGTGAGCCCACGCAGAGACTCGAACCTCGTTCCCCCAGCGCTTAAGTCGGCAGCTTCGGCCGTAAGGCCACATGCTCTCTATGTTAAATGAACATACACTGCGCAACAATATGTAACACACACATACACTCTCAATATAAAACTCTGCGCAGTCTTGAATTTATATAAGAATGCTTTTGAAATAAGGGAAAGGGGTTGATGATAGTGGAGGCCTAGGCTAGGATTGTCTTTTTTCTTATAAAACATGCAAGGAAGGGATATCTTAATAAATAGAATAAGTCCTGCTTCTCGAGGCCCATAGTCAATAATGTCATTTATAGATGGGGGCACGGTGCCTCGTGCAGGAGGAAGGTGTGTGTGTTAAGGCAGTGACGGGAGAAAGCATATAAGGAGAAAAATAAAGGGTTGGAATGTATACTCCAACGGCAGCAGAAGGGCATTCCACACTACTAAAAAACAGCGCTGCGCAACTACACATACATATAAATATACACACAAGAATAAGAGTGCACCCGGTAGTGTTGGGCGGATCCCGGGAAGAGGTGCTTCAATCTGCTTGGAACCACACACTGGATGAGTGTAAACAGATGCTATGAAGTGCGCTGCTTCTTATCCCAACGTTCGCACCTGGCACTTGTGCACACCGATTTGCATGTGTGCCTGTCTGCGTTTTATTCCCTGTTCCAAAAACCGGGATCTGCGCGTGTTTTCTTCGAGTATCACAGAATTGAATTTGTTTTGTAAATGGCTTTGCCGCTTGTGCCATCACCTCGCCCGCCAGATTCGAAGGCATACCTGTTCGTGTGATCGGTTCGTGCACCATAAATTCGCACCTGTTAGTTCTCATGCTTACGCTTTCTTTTGCCCAACAGTTTTTATATGCATTTTGTTCGTGTGCCATCTATTCACACCAGTTGGGTGTCCTCTGTTGTGTGTTTCAAAGTGCCCCACAGATTCATACTTTCGCCCTATGCATGTTTCTCTTGTGTACCCAAAATTAGCATTTGTGTGTCGCCTTCAAACACGTGCTTCTCTCTGTGCACACTTTGCTCGTGCTAACATGACCATGCCCCTGCTTGATTTGTGTAGGGTGGCTGCAGGAGGTGGGCACTGCAACTCATTTTCATTTTTGGTAACAGGATTTACTTCTCGTTATCAGATTTTAACCCAGGGGAAGAGAAGATTGCAGAAATGGAGGATGAGAAAGATGCGAGAAAGAGTGAGATGAAGACTGGAGGTGTAGGGAAAGCGAAAGGATTGGGGTGAAATGCAAAACGTGACAGGCTTGGCATTCGACAACCTCAACCTTGGGAAGTGGTGTTGGGGTCATAAGGAAAGCCTTAGCCCCCTGCACTTATGATGCTTTTTTTTAACCAATTATGCCCTTGACCTTGTCCGTGTGCGCCGAGAGAGCTGGCTTTGTGTCCTGTAATATCTCACCAGCCTGCAGCAGCAAAATGCGCCTTCACGTGCCGATCTGTATGGACAGGACACGCGTGACACCCTCTCGCTTCAATGACGAGAAAAATATTTCCATCACAAAATGCATTATTGTTGTTATTAAGGTGCTCTTCCACAAACATTAATAAACTGCAATGCCATCGCGATTACAAATAATCCAATAAAAAAGTTCGATTTTCTGACACTCTTGCTATCAATACCGTCTCCGTCGACATGACCAGCAATCTCCTCTCTGGCTTAGACTGAAACAAAAGTCCCGACCCGTCACCCGGCCTCACACCTTAGACAGACTGTTCATGTCCAATTAAATTAGTTTTGTATTGTTTACTCAAAGTAATCACTATTATTCAATCTAAATCAACGACGAGCAGCACTGCAGGCAGACACTTACTAGTAGCACACGACTCACGAGCACGAGTTGTCTGTGGCGCGTGCCGTGGTGTGCTCAGAGTCAGTCCGACGTCATGATGTAGCTCGTCATCAGTCACGCTACGCCAACAGAACAGTACGCCTGCTTTCTGCCTGGAAATGGCCAATCACTGTCTGCATGCCTTCATAAGCCATGACAGTGATTGGTCATCATGCTTAGACACCAGTGTGCCACCCACACACCGCGCCCGCCACCCAATGAGCCAATCCAGATGCTGCTCAGAGTCCAGCAGCGCCAGGATTTGCTTGAGCAGGGGATACCCCTCGCTCATTACGAGACCGGGGGCTGCGGCATGCAACAACCCTCGGTCTCCTAATGTGCGGCCTAGTGCGCATGTTCGGGCTGGGGTACAAAATGATCTGCCCAAAACCGAACATGCGCACTGACCCCTTGCTGCCTGCATGTTGTGTTGTTGACCTGTTGTGCACTGACAGCCTGCTGCTGCCAGTACGCGTGCACCTTACACCACACCCCCTTTAGAGCCATTGCCTCGGGACACGGGCGTGGCCGCCGGCCGGTGATAATTTTTTTATTTGGGCGATTTCCTGAAGAATGTTTTTGCAAATTAGTTAACTTATTAGTTAACTTTTTCACACATCGCCGATCCGGATAGTGGGGCAACGCCCTGACGCCCTAATGGACGCACCGCTACTGGTCAGAGTAGACCTTTATAGGAAAGATCAAAATTGCATTCTGAAACTTGATGAAGTGCTTTCAATCATATGTGCATTGCTACCTGTAAAGAGGGCTGTTTGCTAAATAAAGACCACATTTGTTAAACTTACAGGCACATTTATCATATGCACCATGCAAGGGAGTGTAAGGGCGACGGCAACCTAGAACAACATTTACCAAGCCCTGCGTGGCTTGGTAAATGTGGAGTAATGCAAAGCAACACAAGTCATTGTCTTGCATTACTCTGCCCCAGGGAGGCGTTCCATGAGTGGAGCGTGGGTGTTCCCACGCATCCACCCATGGCTTTTGCCGCACAGATTTACCTGTTGTGGTAGACCCAGGAAATCATCAAAATGCTACTGCGCCCCAGAGGAGGCGTAACGAGGAGAAATATCTTTATTACTCTTCATTTTTTCCTCTTTCAATGTGTGCTGCAGGATAGTTGTTTTGCAGGAAGGTGTCCCTTCTTCACAAAAATAACCCTGCTTACAACGCAGCCCCTGTGCACCAATATTAATGGGCCTGGGAAACAATGTTCCATCTTTTTCAACTCAGTAACACTTCTCTGTGTAGCACCCATGCCAGTGAGTGTACGTTCAGCTCTGCATGTACAACTACAAATAGCGCGCTGAATATAAGCGTTGCACATAATACTGGAACCTCCTGAGGCTCAGCCGGGAGTAGTCTTTAGCGCTCGTTTTTCACCTTTTTTAAACTTGTCTAGAATTGATTTTAAAACACTCACCTAGCTTGCAGGCACCCGATTTCATTGGTGCAGGCACCCCCACAACAGCGGAATTAGCGCTGAAGAGGGAGAATCGCTGACTAACTTCTGCCGCCATCACCCACGCCCAGCCACGGGACACGCCCACTTTGAGGCCTCGCCCATCGCAACAACTACAAATAGCGCGCTGAATACAAGCATTGCACATAATACTGGAACCTCCTGAGGCTCAGCCGGGAGTAGTCTTTAGCGCTCGTTTTTCACCTTTTTTAAACTTGTCTAGAATTGATTTTAAAACACTCACCTAGCTTGCAGGCACCCGATTTCATTGGTGCAGGCACCCCCACAACAGCGGAATTAGCGCTGAAGAGGGAGAATCGCTGACTAACTTCTGCCGCCATCACCCACGCCCAGCCACGGGACACGCCCACTTTGAGGCCACGCCCACCAGACCCTTCCTTTGCCCTATAAACATGTGTATCTACCGGAAGCGCAGCGGGCGCGACGATTGCGCGCCGAAGGCGCGCTTAAGGCAAGCTCGTCTGCGCTTGTCTGCGCCGAGTCCGGGCCCAGGGCCATACGCCCTACACCTCAGCTACAAGATCCCAGGTATTACAGTGCTGAGACCCTCCACAGTCTCAGGCCCTCTGCTACGAACTGCCTACTGCATCGCTATCACGTTGAAAGCATTCCACAAACCTGTCCACAATGTAAATCATCCCTCAAACCTAAGTTGGCCATAGAACCGACACATGACTACCGTATGTTTATGCTAAATTGCAGATCCCTGCCGAAACACAGAGCGGAAATTGCCCTACTTTTAGAAGAACGAATGCCGGACATAGAATTCCTGACGGAAACATGGCTCACCACAGACTCCGACCCTGCCCTAGTAACTGCCCTCCCTCCAGGCTTCCAAATCACTCGGCAGGACCGACCTGAGGGGAGAGGAGGAGGTCTAGCAATCATTTATAAAGAACAGTTTCATTGCAGAGTTACTTCTGAAACCATTCCTGATTGTGAGAGCCTTGCCTTCAGTCTCGAACTTTCCCCCAATAACTGCTTCTCAGGAACACTTATCTATCGTCCCCCAGGCCCCCCTAAGCAATTCCACAATCTTCTCCCTTCGATTGTGGTGGAATGCGTTAGTACCACATCTAATTTCACTCTGTTAGGTGATCTCAACCTTCATTTTGATTCTACACTGGACCATACAGTCACTACGCTCGTGGATGACTTAGCTGCTCTACAATTAACCCAACATGTCAAAACCCCAACTCACGTTAAGGGCCACCTGTTGGACCCAGTGTTCAGCAACTGTGTTGACCTGGTAGCCGGACTACCAATTCCGCTCCCATGGACAGACCACTTACTGGTCCCCTTCACCTGGACCACACTTAAGCCCCCACCAACTGGACCCACTACAAGATTCACCAGAGCCTGGTCTCGCCTTTCAGTCGACGAATGGTCCATCAAGCTCGCCAGCAACCAACCCCTCTATAATGAGGACCCTGGTCTAGCCAACCAGGCTTACAAAGACTGGATCACACAAACTCTTGAAGACACCCTCCCTAAAAGTAAAATCACGCTGAAACGCTCCCACAAAACTGCCCCCTGGTACACGGAGGCTCTCAGGGAAAAGAAACGCCACTGCCGGAAAACCGAAAGACGATGGCGTTTAGACTTTTCTCCAGGAAATAAAAGTCGCTACCGAGAGTCAATCAATGATTACAAAGCAGAAGTCAAAGCTGCTCAGGCTATATACTTCTCGAACAGAATTATCCTAGCAAAATCAAAACCAAAAGACATTTTTCAAATTGTGAAAAAACTTACCAAACCCCCACCTAGCCTGCACGAAACAAAATTCACTACTCATTGCAATAACGTAGCTGAGTTTTTCATCCAAAAAGTTAGCAAAATCTACTCATCCTTTCCCCCCATACTTACCACCCCTTCAGTCCAGACCAATACTATCATGGCAACCCCCCCCCTTCAGCCTTCACCTACTCTGGACCACTTCCCCCTTCTGGATCTTGCAACCCTTGAGTCCGTGGCTCGGAAAGTAAAATCCGGTTCCCCTGACGATCCAACCCCGCCAGACATCATAATGTCAGCATCCCAGATCATGCTGCCAACCATTAGGGATGTTCTGAACGTATCTATCACCTCCGGCACTGTCCCTCCTGTCTGAAAACGGGCCATGGTCCGAGCATTGTTAAAAAAAAACAATCTGGACCCCTTAGATTTCAGCAACTACCGGCCCATCTCCCATGGGTGAGTAAAATCCTGGAAAGATACATTAATCTCGAACTGGTGAACTTCTTAGAAAACCACCAACTGTTAGACCCTACCCAAACGGGCTTCAGACCCAAACACGGAACCGAGTCCGCCCTCCTTATGGTCACTGAGGAATCCAGAAAAATCCTGGATCAAGGAGGATCAGTGGCAGTGATCCTCCTTGACCTCAGCGCGGCATTCGACACGGTCAGCCATGACACCCTGCTGTACCGCTTGTCTATTGTCGGAATCAAGGACCAAGCCTGGCTTTGGTTCAAATCCTTCTTGGAGGACAGATCCTTTCGAGTATTCGATGGTGAGCCTGTATCCAATAGTAGACCACTAAGGTGTGGAGTCCCTCAGGGATCCTCTTTAAGCCCCGCACTTTTCAACATCTAGATGAGGCCATTGGCTGAGGTCGTCCGTCCATTCGGGGTCAAGATTATTTCTTACGTGGACGACACCCAGCTGGTGGTCTCATTGGCACAGGAAGCCAGCACGCCAATGTCAGGCGGACTTAGAGAGTGCCTAGAGGAAGTAAAGAACTGGATGTCCTCATCATCCCTCAAACTAAATGGGGACAAAACGGAGCTGATGCTCCTGGGCCCCTCCAACCCCAGCTTCTTCAACTCCTTGTGGCCCCCCTGTCTAGGCACCCCTCCAGCACCCAAGGACAACATCAAGAGCCTTGGGGTGTGGCTGGACAGTACCCTCTCATTCAACACTCAGGCCACAAAACTTTCAGCCTCCTGTTTCGGCCTCCTCAGGACGTTAAAGAAAATCCTCCCCCTTCTACCCATGGAAGCAAAGCAGGTAGCTATCCAGGGTCTAATACAGTCTCGCCTAGACTTTAACAACGTGCTCTACCTTGGCGCTCCAGATTACACCTTACGCAGACTCCAGACAGTGCAGAACTGTGCGGCTCGCTCACTGCTCGAGCTTCCTCGCAGGCAATCAGTGAGAGCCGGTCTGGTCAGCCTTCATTGGCTGCCAGTGCGCCAGAGAATCCTCTTCAAGGCCATGTGCATTGCCCATCAGGCCTTCTGGGACACAGGTCCTGTGATCACTCGTGACCTAGTCACCCATTACCAACCCAACAGAAACCTTCGCTCAAGCCAGACTCTTATGGCTAAGGCCCCAAGAATAAAAAAGACTAGGACTGGCGGCAGGACGTTCTCCTACAATGCCTCCAAGACCTGGAACACTCTTCCACTACATCTTAGAGCCAACCCCAACCTCTCTTCATTCCGCAAGCAGTTAAAGACTTTCCTATTTAACTCTCCCCACTAATTCTCTGCTAACCACTCTACGAGGTTTCCTCTGTTATTTTTCTAGCGCTTGGACGCCCCTGGGCAGCAATGCGCGCTCTATAAATTTACCTTCAATTCAATTCAATTCAATTCAATTACACCTTCACATTTGCAATATAATTTGCAAGAGCTTAGAATTCTGCATCGTTTGTTATTTATTAGTTGTAATGCATGATGACGTGATTTACCTCCCTTCAACTATCTTTATTGCCTCTCTTCTTTTTCTATGGAAATGTTTCCGTTCTTATTGCTATTGATTGTCTTGTTTCTCGATTATTTTTATCAGTACCATGATATTGCAATTACTATTTTATTCTATTCATGTTAACTGTTGCTTCAAAAAGGACAACTCATGTTAGTTATTTAATACTGTATTTTAAATATAAAATTTCTGACGTGTGCTTGCATTCAGCACCACTGCGTTAGTCGAGTCAGGTGCTGTCATGCAGCATTCAGTGCGAGTAATGTGGAGGTCTGTTTGTACTTTGGTGAGCATGGCAACGCTTGCGACATGGTACAGCCATTGACGTAAATGAAACCTGCATAATTCATTTTCTTGCACCTAAATAACTAATATTGTATAGATTACTCTTTGATAAACACATTCACAACAATTTCCCTTGCCAGACTCATTTCCACCCAAAGAATATGGTCCCATGGGTGTTTCTGCAGTCAATAGTAATGGTGTGTGTCTAAGAAAGGCATCACAGAGCTGCTATTACTAAGCAGAAGAAAACCTGCTATGCCAGAACAGTGAGAGCATGTAAGCAAATAATTTCGTATGGAAGCTATGATTCATTTTTTTCTCACAAGGGTGTAGCAACCCTACTCGCTCATTCACTTTGTTTCACTAGCACATGATGTAACAAACAGGGGACACACTTAGGAGAATTGTAGGAATCTGATTTTACAGCTTAAAAAGGAAATTCTCATGAATTCCCTGCATTTAGTCTTAAGTAGGTTGTTTGCATTAACTATTCAGGTCCAGATCAATATATAGTAAATAAAGGATTCCATGTTTATAACCGTCTTCTGTTGTGGACTACTGATGGATGGATTCATCATGGACCAGTTTGGATGCTCACATGCGTCTTGCTAGACGTGCGCTCAAACATGAATCACCCTGTAAACTGTTTGTAGTTGCTGGACTTTAGGAATGCTTGCAGATGTGCAGAGGAAGTGGACTCTGCAATGCCATTACATGGATCATCAACTAAAAGGGGTGATTTCTACAACGAAGCAATTTTACATGGAAGTTCATGACATCACCAGCAGGGCACGCCAGGTGCTGTATTACAGAATGTGCCCGAGGATGCAACGGACAAATGCATCTGCTTTTTGCACCATTGGGACACTTTGGAAATGCAGATGGGGCCGCAAATGCTTACATTTCCTCTTTTATATTGCACATAGACCCAGCACTAACTATGTGCCAGTACAGTCCCTGAGGGGTGTGTCCTCATTTGGATGGGGCATAGCCCATCACAACAGAACTATATTACACAATCAATTTATCTTGTGAGAGCGGCATGAAAAAGGCACAGATACAGAGCTCCACTGTTATGCCATGGGGTCAGAGCACAACTCAGTCACTTTTCCTTATCCTCAGTTTACTTTAGGCAGAATGTCTCAAGTGCCCGCACTTGAGTCCAATGGAGCAAGTCACAGCGCTTTTGCTCTAGTTGCAGTGAAGCCTCACAAAGTTTAAATGTTGGTTGTCGTTGGTGGCATGGTGATGTGGCACAGCTGGTGCCTTCTGTCATCTTGGTTGCCTCTCTTTGGTGCTGGAGTAATTGTGTGAAGGCAGCACACGTGGTCTGGGACCATGTCACAGATCCTCCAGGAGTTGCTGCCATCCAGGCCAACCAGGCTCACATCAGTGAAGTGCAGTTACAGCCTCTCTTGCTGATCAGGTTCACAGTGATGAGATGCAGTTGCAGCCTACCAGGCCGACTGGGGTCACAGGGGCAAGGTGCAGTGGCCTCCTATGCTAATCAGGCGCACAGTGGTTAGGTACAGTTACTGTAGACAGACATGCTTCTAGGCATTAGATAGACCCTTAGCTTCTCCAGCAAACAAATGCAGACTTCAAGTGATGCTACCTCACCTCTGGGATATTGACTGTCAGGCAGAAAGCAGCACTGATTACACAGAGGTACCCTCCATAGCACTTTCTTCCTTTGGGTGGTTTGGTTCCCACATGTATACACATTTTCCAGATAGGAGTTGTGGATCCACTATCTCAGCTTTAGAACCAGTTTGGGTTGGTTCTCGTTTCAAGTGTTCTCAGACAGCTCTCCACACATAGTCTTTGTGTAAAGTAATGTTTCTCACAGCAGGCATCACTGGGGCTGTGTCAAAGTAGGAACAGCCACCAAATGGATACAAAGAAGTGCATGTTCCATACATCTGGATGTTATCAGCCTTTCCAAAGCAGTTATAAGGAACAGAAAAAAGGCAGGCTGGCCAAGAACTTTCAGTGTTTAGACAGAATATCAGAAACACAATTATCATGGGACAAAAAGTCGTGTCAAGAAAATCAATGATAAAAATATTGTTAAGGTAAGTTTCTATAAGTAAGCAATGTTTTACTATATATAACTCCACGTATATGTAATTTTACAACATATATACCTTCAAGATATGCATATGTGTATTTAAGAGTAGTAAATCCATACTCACCTATTTTCGCTTACCTTCTTGATATTTTGGTCCTCAATATCTTTTACACAATATTCTGTCCACATGATATTTTTGTTTCCAACATTCTGTCAGTGAACCAAAACTTCCTCCTCAAGTCACTAACAACAGGAATGCAGGAAATACACTCTTGCTGTCTAGAGAATCTGTCCTCACTATTTATCTTGTGTGATGCTAAGCTAGGGGTATAGAAAATGGATCCCACTGGCTTCAGCACTCAGACTTATACACACATTGAAACATATTTCCACAATGTACTACTTGCATAATGTGCACACACACACATTTGACTAACATGCTGGATATCATTGTAGAGTTCTGGGGTACACATAACGGCTGAACTTTACACAAGAGTGACACATGTAAAAGGTCTGGTCATACAAGGGAATACTGCCAGCATTGCTTTATGTGCTATCCCCAGAAGAGTGACAGTAATCCTTTATACACCATGAAGATTTGCTTTGGGCGACTCTCCAGGTCACAGCATAAGCCTGGACCTCACAGAGAGGTCCAGTGAGGTCCAGGCCTCAGTGCAGATGATAAATTAGCATAGCACCGGGGCCAAAATTAAAATCTGCATACCAGATTCACATCCAGTTTGGCAGTCAAGGTGCAGGAGCACACCCATATACCATGTAGGGAACATTTCCATCCTCAAACATGGCTGTTTGCACCTCACTGCTTAAAGGTTGTAGTTCCGGATTGGAAATATAGAATGAATGTTTAGAATTCTAGGCTACTCTGCCATAAAAAATAATATCTACAGGAATAGAACAAAATCTATATTTCTGAAACTTGTGCTGTTTTTTTGTATCATCCCCACTAGGTGATACTCTAAGTTTGTAGCTTTATGCTGCCTTTGGGAAGCATTGACCCTGATTTTAAGCGTGCAAATTGGACTGAATTTGATGCAAAAGGCTTTGAAAATGAATGTCTCTTGTTTTTATAGGTGTACTCAAGGTTGAGATTTCAAAGCACTCTCTCACTCCAAAGCCAGTCGAAGAAAAGAAAATTCACTGAAGCTTTTGTTGCCTTATTACCATTTGTTCTTCTGTTCAGCCTCTATCAACAAAGACGAATCTAGGGATATCTTGGACAGTCCACTTGGTAGGTAAGAGTTGCTATAACCAATTGTTTTTGCCAACTTTTTCTAGCTCAGATAACATCTATGCAATTAGTTTTTTGTTTATCAATGTGCACTGCAAAAGACATGACTCAATTGGTTGGGATTTCTTTTAATCTATGCATTGCTTGATTACCTTATGGTGCAAAGCCTTAACTGTCAGATAGTCACTCTTGCTTAGTTGCATTAATTATCTGCCACCTGTTCATGTTGCGTGCTAGAAATAAGATTCCTGGTTGGCAGAGGTATGCACCCAGGCCGGATAGGAACCACCACTCTAGCGGGATAAGAAAGATACACAGTAAGCTAACATATGCTCACCCTCTGGTAGCTTGGCGCAGAGCAGTCAGACAATGGATAAAGTATTTGTGCAGCACACACACACACACAGTAACAACATGTATATACCACAAAAAGAATTCACACAGGGTAGGACAATAGAGCATATTTATCTGAGCAAAATGAGACCAAAATGACAAAAAGCCAATCAGTAGAAGTCGAGATATGAATTTCTAAAGATCAATTGCAAACTTAATGCTTAAAAGTCACTAATTGTCGAAAGGTTACTTGTGATGATGAGGAACTGGTGAAAATCCAAAGTTCCGACCAACCTCGAACCACAGTAGGCCGGCTACAGTACCCAGACACGTCCCGTTGAAGAAATACCTTGGATGGTGCTTTTGTCAATGTCAAGAGTCTACTGGGTCTTCCTCGAGACGCGCGAAGGGGTTCCCGAGACGTCATCGAGCTTTGTTTAAGTGAATGCAATGTGTCATCATCGAGCCACATAGAGCCTCATCATTGAGTTGCATAGGGTGTGGAACTGCTGTCATCAGGAAGCACCTCTGTCAAAGGACAATGCAGCGGAATTTCTCACGCAGTCAATGCACTGCATTGCTTTAGATGAAAACACTTGCAGAACCCACCTCTGAGGCCTTCAGGCAAGGGTACTTCAGGAAAGGGTAGGACTCCCGGAAGACAGAGTCCAATAGCATCAGCAGAATTGTAGGAAGTCTTTTGCATTTCTGTGACTTCAAAAAACAGGAAGAAAGCCTGCAAGCCCTTGCAGCTCATTTGTAGGGAAAGCATAGTCCTTCCAGCAGAGTCAGGGCACAGTACGTAGCAGGGCAACAACCAGAAAAGCAGTCCTTCCAGAAAAGCAGTCTAGTTGAGTCCCTTAGGCAGCATAGCAGTCCTTCTAACAGAGGTTCAGGTCAAGTTCCCAGAGTATTGTATTTTAGGAGGTCAGAGACCTAGTAATTATACACAAAAGTGCCTTTAATGTAGGCAGTGACTTCAAAGGGTTTCTCTGAAGTGCACAATGATTCCTTTCTACCCAGTCCTGTCTGCCCGGCTCACCCTGGGGGCTAGATCAGTGCTTTGTATGTGGAGAGGACACTACCTATTGAAGTGTAAGTATCAGCCCCTACCATTCCTCCCTGCCCACGAAGACCTGTCAGAATGCAGGTGAATGTAGATGAGTGCTTAGAATGCAGATGGGCTTCACCTTCCTGTGTTAGTGGCTGTCTAGAGGGGATGCACAAAGTGTAGCTGCCACCCAACCCAGACATGTATTGGAGACAGGCTGTCAGGCACAAAGAGCTGTAAATATAGATAAGTGCCCACTTTCTAAAAGTGGCATTTCTAAAACAGTAATGTTAAACACAACTTCACCAGTAAGGAGGATTTATCATTACCATTCTAAACCATTGAAACTTGAAAGAATTGCTCCTCTCTGATCAGGAATTACAGCTTAAAAGTGCATTAAGGATTTCACAATGCCGTCCTATGAGAGCAGTAGGCATGACAGTATTGAAAAGCGAAATTGGCTGTTTGTCACCACCAGACATGCAAAACATATAAGTACATATTCTACCTTTTACTTACATGGCATCTTGCCTTTAGGGTCACTTAGGGCCTTTGGGGTGATGTGCATGTAATAAAATGGGAGTTTAATGCCTGGCAAGTAGTTTTGAATGCCAAGTTGAAGTGGCAGTAAACTGCACACACAGGCACTGCAGTGGCAGGCTTGAGACAGATTTGAAAGGCTACTTCTGTGAGTAGCACAATCAGTGCTGCAGAACCGCTAGTAGCATTTAATTTCCAGGCCCATAGCACTTGTAATGCACTTTACTAAGGAGTTATAAGTAAATCATACATGCCAATTGTAGATAAGCCAATGTTGCAATGCTTTAAGTAGAGAGCAGCTTCAATTTAGCACTGGTTGGCAGTGGTAAAGTGCCTAGAGTTCTAATGCCAACAAATGCAAAGACAGTCAAACAGTAACTCAGAAGGCAAAAATGTCAGGGAGTATCACGCTGAGGATGCCAAGTCTAACAAATATTTGACAGTTAAATATTATTATAGGAGTATGGTTGGGTGTGGCTCCAGAGTTTAATTGTGCAATCTCTGCAAGGTCTCCATACAAGCATGTTCTTTTTGTGTGACTTTCATAATAATTGTTATCGTCTGCTAAAATTATCATTTTTGAAACATGGAGTGCGCTCCACAAACAAAGCTTTGCAACTTTTATTTAATCCAATACATGAAATTATGTGTTTTATATTGTTTAGCTTTTTCAAGTTCTTTATAGGTTTGTATTGATTATCTGATTTGTATGCTATGCAAAGAGGATCTCATTGCAGATCTACAAAGTCTAAATACATTTAATTAAATGGAATTGTTGAGGCAACCAGTGGGGTCTTCCCTTTTATTGCTTACCCAAGGAATGTACTATGGCCACACAATTGTAGTTTTGGGTTCTTAACAATTATGGATCATTCAAACTGTTGTTAAAAAGAACATGCAAATAGCAAAGCTAGTAGATCTGGCCTCTGCAAGCTGGTAAGATATATATTTTTAAAATTATTCGTTATTATTAGAACTTGAGTTAAAAATGTTACTTTAACTGACATTCTCACCTAACTATAACATCAATTTCAACTTAATGTTTTTCAGTGAATGTCTAGTGTTCTGTTTTACTGCAAAGCCAGATTTTATTACCATACTTAACTATGCCCAACCCCCATCCTACATGGCAGTTTGCCGTGCATGGCGTGGGGTTGGTTTGCGTGGCCTAGTCTGTGGCTAGGCTCTGTGCCTAACCTTCCCAGCATCCAACCAAACCCTGGATGTGCATGGACTTCAGTCACACGCAGCAGCAGGTTGGTCCTGTGTGCCCACGCATACTGCAGCACCGGCATCAAACAGCACCCAGGGGGTCAACCCACTGAACCCCAACAGACACCAACATCCTCTTTTTCTTAAAATTGTTTTTCTGATCTTTTGGCACTCCTTTGGAGTCTAGTAGACCAGTGCTGGCTCCTGTGGGACTGCCATATGAGTAAAGGGGCCGGAGCAGGCTCCTGAGGAAGCACAACTCCACAATTTAGTGTTTATTAATAAGTTGACACTGGGGAGGGGGGTCTCTCTGGGTTTAGGGAGTTTAGGGGTTCAAGTTACCCCACTTCTGCCCCTTTATACCTTTTGTTTTATATTCAGGACACACGGACCGAGTCCCTGAGTTCTATAATGGCGTGCGCAACATTTTTGTTCCGGTTGTGACCAGCCAATAAGAGCATAGGAGTGTGGTCGGCCACTGGCAAAAACCCTTGGGCATTCAGACTGCTCTATTTCTTAAAGGTTTGTGCCCACAGGACTAACTGCACAGCAGTGGTCGCAAGTAGTTACTATAGTTATAGTTAGGACCTAGTGAGCAAAGGAGATGGATTTCTTGGTTTACAAATAACTTTGAAGAATCTTCAAACAACTTTCCCAGAAAAGTCCACCTCAGCTCCATCTTGGAAAGTCTCAGGGTGATCTGTCAAGTGGGGACTGAAAAAAAAGTGGCAGGCCCAAAACACAAACTTCCCATGCAATTATCTTGGGCAATTTTAGACACAGCTACAGCCAAATTGCTGATTGAAAATATACACCAAATTTGGCATAAAGGTAGATATTTACCCACAAAGCATGGTTTTGTAATTTGCTGTAATTCTGTTCAATAACCATTGAGTAATTGAGGTTCAAAATCTAAAGATTTCTGGACCATTTGGCTGTAATTCAATTCAAGAATTGTGATTGGCTGAGGAGAATGTTTCAGAGCAAATAGTGTTTAGCCACAAAATGAACAGAAATGTTGCAGTGGCCATTATAAGACTTGGGGGTGTGGTCCCCTGTCCTGCAAAGGTTTTTCAAATGGGATATAAGGGGACAGGGCAGGAATACCCTGACTCCCTAGGTCTTTTGTGGTGATCCTACAGAGACCCCTAATATCCTATGTTTTAAAAAATTGTTGTGCAATCCTGCAGGAGTACCGTTGAACTGGCTGACAAATTAAACAAAAATGCAGGAAGCTGCTTTTTGATTTTAAGAACCTCGGGGAGGGTCAGGGCCTGGTTGGGGGTGGGTTTATTGCATTGCATTTTTTTAAATAAGAGGTGTAAGGGGCTTGCGTGGGGCACGCTCCCTGAGCTGAAAATTGGCCGCTGGGCCACCATCCCCCTGGACAAAGTATGCATTTTCTTCCCTGCCTACCTTGCTGCTCTCCAACAAGGAGGAGTCACAAAAAGGCTGTTGCTGCCTGGTGACAGCACACAGAGAATGGTGCCAGGTCATAACACAGGGGCTGTATGTAGGAAGCCAGTAGGCCTTGGAGACTCTGAAGCTCCCCCCACAGTACCCAACATTTTAAGAGATAGTCATGGGTGGGATCTGGCACCCAAAAATGTAAAGTCTAGAAAAAGAATAAGAAAGCCCTTTCCAGCAAGCATTACAGCACTTTTCCTTGAGCCTCTAACCTTGCCGGTCCTATGAGGAGGGGCCACGACTCTTTACGGGCGCAGGAGCGCCATAAAAGAAACACAGGCGTTCCGCAGCACAGAATGCGTGAGAGATAAGCCTGGACTTGGCCTGGGCCAAAACAAGCCCATCTTAGCCCGTCAGAGTCTGGAGGATGCTAGGCTGAGCCCTCCCTCTTGGCCCCACAGCTCGATTGTAACGACAACTTTGGAGAACATTGGTTAGGGGGCGAGGTGACCCAAGGGTAGAGGTCACACAGAAAGGCCAAAATATTTTGCAAAGTGGATACACCTGCACCCACGCACGAAGTTTGTAGAGCCCTCATACCTGCTGTTGTACGGTTTCGGGAGGGACCTGGCTGAATCCATAAGTGTTGAAAGTCATCTTGTACATTTATCCTATATTCGTGTTTGTTCTTGTCTGTTCTTGTGAATAATAAAGCTAATGTGAGAATATTGTACTGACTCAAGACCATATTTACTGGCAGTAGGCAATTTGTGAAGTCTATACCCCACACAGGATACAGGATGGGTAAAAAAAGGCATCAGTCAACCAGCCACCGCCACACCTAAAAGTCAAGGGTTCATCTCATCTAACATTATTGAACTATCTCACCGGGGCAATGGGAGCCATTGAAAGACAGATTACTACAGTGGAAGAGACTTTGAGCTTGGATAAATTGGGGGCGTTAGTTAAGGAAAACAAGACTACACTCATACAGGCTGGTTCATCCGGGTCTTCAGGAGCCTCACATCCTCTGAACGGATGTTTCCAAAATATATCTGAACACATATCAGCTAGTGATCAAGAGCTTGATACACGACCCCCACCCAAATGCCCAAGAAACCTGGAGATAACAGGAAGGCCAGAGATAGTCACCATAGACAATCCGTTAATCCCTAGGGAACCCAGGTCCTTACTTGCCAAACCCCGGAAAAAAGCAACCAAGCATAGTAAAGCATCGATCCTGCCTGGTGCAGAACAAGAGATAAGGACCAACCCTAAAACACAATCCACTGTTCCCTTCAATGAACTGGGAAACTTAACCACATTAGTGCAAAAGTTAGTTACATTCCTAAGAGATACTTTAAGTAGGCTAACCAATAGGATCTCCAGGATTGAAAAGAGACTGAACAATTTGCAGGGAGACTTGATTACCGGTTATCAGGGTAGTCATGCTTTTAGACCCTTCAACCAAGAGGGCCCAGGAGAATCTAACAGGGCTGCAAGATCAGTTAACCTTCATACATAGGCTTATCTCACCACAGTAAGCGATAGCCTAGGGACCCAGGTTAATTGGCGTCAAGCAAGGAAAACACTAAGGTCTTCAGCAGATTCTTTAAAAAACCCTCAGCCTCCCAATCAACCCAACACCAACCTAGAAAACGAGAGGAAAGGCTTCAATACTAGGAATGGTAGTCTAGCACAGCCAACCACCAAGGATCCATTTATCCCTTTACCCCGAATAACAATCCCAGTCAACATAAACTGCTTGGACTTGCCACCAGCTGCTACTCCATATACAGTTATTCTGGCCAATGTCCCAAGACTGATGATGCAGGAAAATGAATCCTGGGTCTCTTTGAGAAATAAGGCTCTGCAGTGGTTGGGGGTAAAAACAGGGTTAACAGACGCTCTATTTATGCATTTTAAAATGGTGAGACGAGTTACTTGGCTCGGTAGGGACAGGAAAACTTTACCAGGGGACTCTTGTTCTAACATTCAAAACTTCACAACTAGTGGAAAGTATTCTCTGGAGAGTTTGGAACAAGAGCATAATGGCTGGTGGCATTAACGTATTACCTCTGAGCAATTTTTATCAGTCACCTCCAAACATGGGGTCCAGACCTAATTGGAGAGACATGCATGAAAATAGCTACTATACATATAATGTGGAGGTGACAAACCGGTTTGACTCTCTGCCCACAATAGATGAGGTAGATTGACTCAACACCCAAGCCATAAGTGATACGCTTAGAGGGTTAGATGACACACACCCCTCATTAGATGCACTAGGATACAAGATGAAAGACGCGCATATCCAGTTGGGTCTGAGTTTGAAGGAACATTTAATATTCTATGTTTCCAGGAAACATAGAAAACAAGGCCTATCCCCATTTTCCTTGCTCAATGTACGGGGACCTTTTAAATAAAATGTTATTTTCTTTTAACATGGGTTTTGCTAATAATCTGTGTTCTCCCCCAGTGCCTTTTGGAGAGAAGTTCAATGGCAGAGGTATGAACACAACCATTGGCTATATAATTCTACCCAACAGGTATTCTTCAAGCCTCATAAGCTACAGAACTTACACAAATGATGTGAGCAATCATTTCCTGCTGAGAATAACTTTAACCCTCCCCAAAAATATGCGAATCCCCCTAATGTAGCCAAGTACACATGGTCCAGAATATAGCTCTAGGCAAAACAAACGGCTATTCCTTGCGGTGGACTAAAATAGAACCAACAGAGTTTATTAAGAAAATTGTGTCCAATTGTTATAATTCATATTTAATCTGCCTGGATAAGGCTAGCCCCCATGCTAATATCCTAGAAGCCTACGCACAGCTTACGTGCAAAATAAAAAATGCTTTGAGGGTAGAGATTGAAAAAAGCGGGAGCGAATAGCCAATGATAATTTGACACAAAATGTACAAAAGCATATACTAAATTAAAGCACGCACTGCATAAATCAGTAAAAAATAGTAATGGATAGTAAATAGTAAAGCTCGTAGAAGAGAATACTACCCGCCCCTAAAAGTACGCAAAAGGCAATTAAAAGACAAGGTGTGGGCTAAGCTTCTCAAAGCAACGCTGAACAGAGGTAGCGAAGCATTTTGGCAAGGGGTTAATGCCCCATTTTTTACAGCCCAAGATAATCCAACTATTGAGATCGCTATAGAAGAAAGTCAATGGGTGGACATTTCTCTAAAGTATATAATCTGAATCCGAGTGATGTTAGTACGCACCTCAACACAGACAATTGGGAATAATTGCCCTTGGTAATTACCTCTTAGATCTCTGTTTTACTATTGATGAAGTCACTTGTACAATAAATGCGAGCAAGGGAGGTAAGGCACCAGGTCCTGACAGCATGCCAATAGACCTTTTTAAATAAAATTTGCCGTTTTGGAGCCCCCTTCTAACGCAGGTACTAGCAGCCTGCTGCTCGACCAGATTTATTGAGACTTGGTCAGAGTCAATACTAGTATCTATTTTTAAAAACGGCGACCAGCAGAATCCAGCGTGCTATCTTTACTGGATTCACTGGTTAAGGTAACAGGGTGGATTGTCCTTAATCGACTCCAAGACTGGGCACTCTCAGATGTACAGTTTGGTTTCCGTCAGGCATTGGGCACTGTGGAGCAAGGCCTAAACCTCAAAATTTTGCTAGGGAAGTACAGCTGTCTAAACAAGGAAGACTTTATCTCGCAATCATAGACCTTACAGCAGCTTTTGACTGCGTAATTCATGGCAAACTATGGGACATTTTAGCGGATATGGGGGTGGAGGCTCCACTGATTGAGTTTTTGAGGCAGCTTTACAGTAGTGCGACAGCAAGGGTTCGATATGGAGTCCAGGGTGAATGCACTGCGTGATTCAACATGGAGAGGGGGGTCAGACAGGGCTGCGTCCTGGCACCGTTTCTATTTACACTTTATACAAACAGTTTGGAACAAGCAATGGTGGAGAAGTGCCAGGACCTGCCACAAATAAACAACCACCCCATAGCTGCCCTTCTGTACATGGACGATGCAGTGCTGATGGCTCGCACGCAACTGGGACTCCAAAAGGCACTTACCAATTATACAGAGTATATGGATAAGCTGGGTCTGAGAGTTTTACTAAAGTTGCCATCTGTTTTTATTAATCTCTTAATATATTTTCCTCATTTTGTGTGTGACTTGAAACGAGGCTCACTCGCACTCACTTGCCTTCTTTGCAGCTACCCTGCAGCATTCGTTCTTTCAGCCGCATTTTACCGTTCTCAGCAGTGGGTCATAGCTCCACCCCCTACCCTTTATTTCCGCTACCGGGGACTCTATAAAAACTTCATGGGTGCCCGGCAGCGAGCCAAAGGCAAGCCCGTCTGCGCCCGTCCACGCCAGGCCGGGCACCCACGGCCATGACCCTGCCTTAGGTAATAGGGATATTGTAACTTACTCCCCCAAACAATTGTTGGATCTTCGCACCAACCCACATTCTGACTGTACGTTTCTCAATCTTGAGGAAGATATTGATTCCTGTATGTGTTGTAACTTAACAGTGAATTTAGGATTATGCGACTTATCTAATGTTCCAACATCCTTTTCTCCTATTAAACAACGTATTAAGTCGCAAAAGGAATATAATTCACCACCTATTAAGGAATTCTTTTTTTTTCAATATTAATTGTCGTTCACTCCCTAAACATCAGGCTGATGATTTGATTTGCTAATAGACAAACAACCGGACGCTATTTTTCTTATAGAGACATGGTTAAACAAAAGCGCTGGTCCGGATATAGCTGCCGCTTTGCCCCCTATCTATGTTATTGTTAGAAAGGATAGGGAGGATAAAAGAGATGGGGGGAGTGCCATAATTTATAAAAATGTATATAGCTGCAAGTTTGATGACTTACAGGTCACTGACTTGCGAAGCTGCGTTGTTTAAGTTGACTCTAACTCCACACTTTACTTTTTCTGGGATACTGGTTTACACCCCCTGGGCCTGCTGGTCCCTGGATCACAAACTTCCCTGATCTTGTCTCTCCTTTCCTGCTCAAATCGGCGAATTTTTCAATCCTAGGAGACCTCAATCTCCACCTGGAGGATCCCGACTGTACCATTAGTAACACTCTTATTTCAGATTTAGCAGCTATTAATATTCTGCTCCATAACTCTGGACCTACACACAAAGCCGGTCACCTATTGGATCCGATATTTTCCAATTTATCCAATATTGAGTGCTTTACAGCAAATCCCTTGTGCTGGTCTGACCATTTTTTGGTTGATTTTAAATTAATGATTGCTGACAATGCGCATGTGGCACCGTGTGGTACTCTAAAATTAACAAGGAATTGGAAAAAGCTGGATATAGACAATTGTAACAAATTTCTATCTAATACTGCCCCTATTTAAAAAAATAATCTTGATACTGATTTAGTAACGTTTCAAAATTGGATCGGTAAAACTATAGACATCTGCCTTCCTGCCTCCTACAAGAGGATTAGCAATCACCGCCCCTCAGCCCCTTGGTTCTCCGACCAGTTAAAGGCTGAGAAAACTAAATGTAAAAATATGGAAAGACGGTGGAGAAGGGCCTATGCACCCGATGCCAAATCTTCTTATTTGCACGTTAAAAGGGAGTATCACTCTCTTTGTAGGGCCGCGCGTGCAAAATATGTCTCCCTAACCTTATCCGATGCTAAGAACTGCTCTAAAACATTATTCAAAATGGTAAAAGAACTATCAGGTGCTACAACTCAGCCCACGCCCCCCAACTTGAATGAAACGCAATGTGAAGATCTTGCTCAATTTTTTACTAACAAAGTGGAAGTTATATATTCGACTCTGGCTGGCAATTTGTCATCATCCACCACGTCAATACCTCCAATTCCCATCCAATTAACCCGTTCGACGCGCATGACGGAACGGTTCCGTCATGCACGTCGGTTGCGCTGTGCGCATGACGGAACCGTTCCGTCATGGCCCCGCCCGCGCACGGAACCTTCACCGTGGCGCGGAAATCCGCGCCGCGCTGAAGGGGTTAATTTGGCCGTCTGCTGATAAAGTTCTACCTGATATAAACACCATCAATAATATAGATAACTGGTCATTACTTGACATGACGTCCCTTAAACTACATCTGGGCCGAATTAAATCTGGTTCTCCTTGTGATTCCCTCCTTATTTTTGTGCTGCAGCAGCTTGACCTGTCATCTCTTGCAATCATCATGGAAGTCCTTAATACATCCCTAAAGGAATCTTTCGTTCCTCTGGAATGGAAGCATGCAATGGTTATTCCATTATTGTAAAAGGCTAATCTTGACCCTATGGTATCATCGAATTATCGGCCAATCTCCTTGCTTCCTGTATTCTCTAAAATCTTGGAGAGGCATATTAATGGTCAACTGTCTCAGTTCATTGAAAAGAACAGGATTCTGCATTCTTCTCAATCTGGTTTTCGAGCCGGTTATTCTATAGAGACGGCTCTTCTTGGCGTAACTGAAATGTTGCGCCATAATTTGGATGCAGGCAACACGGTCGCACTTGTCTTATTGGATTTAAGTGCGGCCTTTGACACGGTGTCCCATGCTGTGCCTATCAATGCCTTACAATCCATAGGGGTTACTGGTTCTGCACTTAGCTGGTTAACCTCTTTTCTCACTGACCGTACGTTTCAGGTTTTCTCATCTGTAGCAAATTCCAAAACTCACTCATCGCCGTATGGAATCCCCCAGGGGTCCATTCTCAGTCCTTTGTTGTTTAACATATATATTAGACCCCTGGCAACGATCGTCGAAGGAGCTGGGTTGTTGTTATTTTGATACGCTGACGACACTCAGATTATTTTTTCACTTTCTGGGGAAAAAAACTCAGAGCCTTCTGCTCTTCGGGCTGGGTTGAGCAAAGTGGCATCATGGATGCATGCCAAGCTTCTCAAGCTGAATGGTGATAAAACTGAGGTTTTGGTACTGGGGAACGATAAAGAGCTCTGGGGTCCACAACATTGGCCCACAGAAATGGGTGCAGTACCGCAGCCTTCTCATCATGTTCGCAACCTTGGCTATATTATTGACGACCCACTATTTATGCTTCATCAAGCCACAAAGGTTGCTGCACCATGTTTCACCATTCTAAAGTGGTTGAGAAAAATCATATGGATGCTCCCTTGCCCTACTCAGACAACCGTAGTCCAAGCTCTTGTTACATCTAGACTGGACTATGGTAACATCCTCTATCTTGGAGCTCATAAAGGTGTCATACGAAAGCTTCAGAGAGTACACAACTCCGCGGCCAGATTTCTCTGTCGAACTCCTAGAACTGCCTCTATCTCAACTTCCCTGAGAGATCTTCATTGGTTAAGAGTTGGGAATCGGATTAAGTTTAAAGCTCTGAACTATATGTTCAGAATTAAGCACGGCATGGCTCCCATGTATGTGCAAAACTTGGTCCATGTCTATCTACCTTCTCGTACTCTTAGATCCACTACTCAGGCTAAATTTCAGGTGCCAAAGATCAGACTATCTCGCATGGGTGGCCGTTCTTTTTCATATTTAGGCCCTGTTCTGTGGAATGCTCTTCCGCTGTCACTTCGTACACAGATGAACGTTACACTCTTCCGTAAATCTCTTAAAACCTGGCTTTTTAATCAGTAAGTTCTACTCCCTTATCTTTTGTTGTTTCTGCCGGGCGCCGGGAAACCCTTTTGGATAGCTGTTGCGCCTTGATATAAATTTAAAAACCGTAACATAACACACCATAACAATATAACAAAAACCTTTATAATGAAGCGCAGGAAAGGCAGCTCTAAATGCAGATATATGTTTATTGGTAACAATAAGGTGGAAGCCACAAAGACATTTCCTTACTTAGATATTTTATTCTCCCACAAGGGAGATGGCTGCATGCGGTTAAAAACAGGAGTTTACTCTTTACAAAATCTACTGCAACCCTAGCCAATCTGCAAGGAAACTGGGCAGAAGGCCACCAACTGAGCTCCTGCAAATCTACCAGGCAAAATGCGTCAGTACGGCCATTTACGGTGCTGGCGTGTGGGGTATTCGTGATACTCAATCCATACAGCAGGTTGAGAATGCTTTTCTAATGTTCCTTCTGGCGGTTCCCGGCAGTACCTCCACCCATATCTGCCATGCTGAATTAGGGATACCGTATATCTCGGACATAATAAAAGCCCAACCTGTTCTATTGTGGCACAGGATTTGGACTTCCCCAAAAACTACTTTTAACCACAAGATTTTAATTGATAGCTTTAAGCTGGACCAGATATGCGAGATCCCTCAGTTACAATACATAAAAAAATGTATGTATGAACTCGGCTATCCGGAGTAATATAACAACCCAGGTTCCATTAACTCTATCTCCAGAAAGAACTTTAAAAGAAATTGCATGCCATATCTGGAGGCTAAAAGACCCACTCTTGAGACAACTAAACCTTTGGTACAATCGCATCAACTGACACTGACCATGTACGGTATTCAGCCGTACATAAAACACGCATTAAGTGGTTATGAGAGATTTGTACTGACCGATTTAGATTTGGGATTTTTCACCACCTGATATGTTTCCCAGAAACAAATACCTGGTTGACTAAGGTATGTAGCCGCTCGTGTGATGAACAGTCCCAGCAATCGACAATCCATGTGGTTTTATTTCGTAAATTTTATATAACGCAAAGAAGGAGGTGGATTTTACCAATTTTAAGATTAGGGGGACTGAGAAAATGTAGACCAGCATTTTTATCATTGCAATTCTTAGAAAATGAATGTTTTACAAAGTCAATCGCCTATTTTTTAATAAGCACAGTGAAATGCAGGAAAACTATGTCCATACGAAATGAATAGGGGTAATTTAAATAAACTGTATTTACTGTTGAAACTAAATCTTGCACTACCGAGTAATTTGTAACAACCATTATTTAATGCACTTCCTTTTTACTATGTAATGTAGATGTGTTTTTAACTTATTGTACGCCTTCATGATTTTTACACAAAAAATCGAATAAATATTGTTTTGATTGATAGAATAAGAAATGTGCTTCTGGAGCCACTCATTTATTATTCACTGCTCCTGGCCATCAGTGCCCCATAATACCATTCTTGGGGTATTTGAATGCTTCTTTCTTCTTTGTGGTGCCCCAGTCTGGGGGGGGCGGCACCAACATGCTAGAAAGGTGTTGTGGGGGACTGCAGTGTGCTCCCTCCCCTTTTTGTGATTGAGTTCAAATCCTGGCGGGTACCCTCCACCTTTGATCATCTGAGGTTGACAAAATTGGCACTGCTGATTTGGGTAACAGAAACACCTGTTATCTCTCAATAGCACCTAGCATCTTCTTGTGTGTGCTGGAGCACTCTGCAAATACTGCTGTTAGGTTAATTGCTCCTAATGTTTAATTTGAAAATGAGTATATTGTTTCTTTCATGAGAATAGTATCACATTACAGGGACAAATATCCAGAAGACTTGTCTCTGTGAGCTGGGGACTTTTATGCCTGGACTGTTAAAAGTATCTTGAGTTATGTAGATATGTTGACACACAAAAACAATTGTCCATGCAAGATACAATTTTGCTTTTTGGTGGATTTTCTAGGCAGTCACAGTATTTCATTTATGATATAGGTGGTATGTGGATCTGTGCACTGGATGGACAATTTGTTGAGGATGGCCTTACAAAAATATTTTTGACTTATATTTGCAGCAATCAATTATTTTTAACTCCTTGTTGAACTAGCATCTGTTTTTAATGTTATAACTATCTTCTGCAAGAAATTATAATTTAGTTTTCTATCAAGGTTTTGAATTATATATTCATCGTTCTTGAACAAGGTGCATCTTCATCTATTTTCTAAATTGGAGCAGTGTTTGTATGGTCCTGGTGGATATGGGATGTTGTTCAAAGTAGGCCTGGGTGGACCAAAGAACTCTGCTGCCCTACACGGAGTTCCACAAGCGGCGGAGTACATTTGGTCATGCCGTTCGCATTTCTTCTTTTCTTGCCGCTCCAGTAGATTTTCTACCTGAGTGGCAGGTTTCTCAACACGAGCGGAAAGGTTCTCAAAGTAAGCGGTCATGACCATCTGCGACTGCCCACATTGAGAAATCTGACCCCCCATTGAAAAATCTCACCAGGAGGTGGACTTTGCTTGCTCGCTTGTCGAGCACGAACGAGAAAACAATCTGATCTACGGAGTAGAGTTTTCGGAACTCCGCATGCTCCGCAGAGTGTGGAGCGCGGAAAACTCTGCAAACTCCGAGAACAGAGTGGAGCCAAGCCAAGCCATGCCTTCCCTGGACCGGAAACAAGCTTCCTAGGACCAGTTTCTGGCAATTCAGCCGTCTTCAGCCAGGCTTGCTTGAATCCAGGCTTGGCAGTTTGGGCTGGACTGTTCCCATGAGGCACAGGGTCAGACTGATTTGCATATGGCCATGCCTGAACTGGGGTGGCAGAGTGGGCTAAAGAACGGTGATGGATTAAACCCAGATCTGTTGACTGGGTGTGAGTGTTTGATTGGTTCTGATGCTCCGTCCATCACCACCCCCTTTTGTACCGCCATGGTCTTGATGGTGTCATCGATGCTCACGCTGGCCCAGGCTAGCAGGGGGTCATGGTCGATGGTGTGCGGAGGGTCTGTTGTGTTGCTGTCTGTTGGGTCAGTCTGGGAGTTGAAGCTGTCATGGATGTCTCCTATCTTGCGGTGGATGAAGGTGGCGAGGGAGTCGCACAGGGCTTGTGATGGTGGGATGTCGTTGGTGTTGGAGCTGGGGTTGGAGAGTTCCTTCACGATATTGAAGAGCTCCTTTCTTGTGTGCGTTGTTGTCGAGGCGGTCTTTGACAGAGGTTCTCTTGGCGGCCTTAATGAGGTGGTGGTGGTTGCGGATGTCCCCCCCCCCTTATGGGGGGGACATCAAAGATGCCTTTGAAGATCACAAGGTCTGAAAAAACAATTTAGCAGTTTTTAACTGCCAGGACATGTACTACCTTTCAAATACAATGAGCCCTGCCCATGGGGCTGCCTAGGGCCTACCTTAGGGGTGACGTATATGCAATTAAAGGGAAGATTTGGGCCTGGCAAATAGTTTAATGTCAGGTCAACATGGCAGTTTAAAACTGCACACAGGCTCTGCAGTGGCAGGTCCTAACCAATTTTACCATATTTAGAGTACAGGGCGTATGCACTGGTCAGCAGTGGTAAAGTGCCTAGAATCCTAAAGCCAACAAAAGCTAATTCAGCAAAAAAGGGAGGGAGGAAGGCAAAATGTTTAAGGGTGACCAACAAGGTGCAAGTGTAGAGTCTGGGAGGCCACAGAGCCTGGTGTTACCACCCTGCAAATGCAAAAGTATGAGCAGTTCTGAAGCTGTTTTCTGAAAGAAATGGTTTCACTTTCTTCAGAAAAGAAGAAGGAATTAAGCCATGATTGTGCTTTTTTGGCAATGTGTTCCTTGAGAGCAAGGCTGGTGTCCAGGGTGAATCCAAGTGACTTTCCAATTCATGAAAGTTGGTATTTGAAACTGTCAGGTTTCTTGTCATTGAGCCACGTTTGTCCTAATTCGAATTTGTTGTTCCTAGTAAACAACAGGAATTCTGACATGGCTGGACAGAGCTTCAGGTAGGTATGGAGACACTAAACACCCATGTATGGATGATGTGCAGGCAGTGTTTGAGGCACTGGATGTTTGAAAAGGAGGAGACTTCAAGTAGAGTTGTGTATCATCTACACATTGGTGAATATTGATCTTAATATTTGTGAATAGTGCACCAATTGGCTCCATGTAGAGGTTGAAGATGATGACAGATGACAGTATGGAACCTTTTGGAATTCACAGTGCACCGTAGCAATTTTCTGTGGTGTATTGCTGGTGATTATAATGGGTTGGTCAAAGAAAATATGGTTAGATGTACAGCTCACCCTAATCCTCACATCTAGTGATTTGACGGAAATAGCAGGGACCTTTCAAGATGTCTCGAATCTCTACTAGGAAACTGTACATTTTTCAAACATTCTAATGCAACTTCCTTTTAATACATTAATGGTGCTGTTTTTCTATGCTGATTGAGCTGCAAAGAGATTCAACAATGTTTGCAAGCCCTCTGTGGAGATTTTGCATTTTCTGGAGTTGTTGCATCTCCGAAGAGATTATAATAATAATAAGGTTTAATAGTATTTATTGTATTTTAGGCTGGATCAGCTCACTTGGCTGACTTTAAGGAGACCAAAAACCTGCTCTGTCATGCAGTTTGATTGGTGCAACCTGGGAAACGGTAAAGCATTATATTTTCTTATGTCCTGAATCAGACATAAGATTGCACTTAAAATGTTTTTTTTGCTCACTGACAAATATATTTTATGTTGTCAACTTAGTCTATTTTCAAATATACATTATAATACAAGTAATGACTCAAAATGTTGATTTATAGCTATGGTACATTTTGTGGTACACGTATTTTTCAATTTACATGTATATATTTTGTTTCTTCATATCAGTGTTTAAACTAATATTTGCAATAGAGTTGAATTGATAAAAGGCCAATATTGTTGTGGGGTGAGGAATAAAAAGTGATTTTTGATGCAAAGGATTAGATACATTAGCTATAAAGTTATACCATTCAATAGGTGAACGAAGTCGGTGGCTGTCCTATGAAGCCCTGCAAATGTTTCCTTTTAGCATTAGGCAATTATAGGCAGGGTTGTATTGTAGAATGATCGCATGCCTACATACTTTGGAACTATCACATGTCCATGGAATCTGTCTAATTGCGTTTTCAGGAGTTGAGAAAAAGCTGCAGGTGAGGGCCTTCTGGATCTATTTTACATCTCAACTGTATCACCTCTCAAGCAGCTAGTATGGAAGAACCTCACATAAACTGGGCAGTGTATGATTTAGGTAATTGGAAATATTGGAAGGTACTGGTCACTAAAAATAAAAGACTGGTGGCCAGATGGATAAACTATTTTTTCGGTTGCAAACGCTGTGAATCGGGGAATGTGATTGCAATATCTGAATCCAACATAGGAATCAGTAAAGGTATATTTGGAAAGAGCATGTTGTGGGCATCTCTTTAAAAATTTGTGATCAGTATGCAATGTATTTTTGGCCTGTAACCATAATTCCAGTTGCTAACCATTGAAATGTTACCAATACTCAAGAGGGGTGATAACCCATTCACAAAAAAGAAGAACCATATGGTTTTTCCTCGTTCAATCTTGAAAAAAGTTGTAGAAAGAGCTGACTGTGTTCCTGCTGGTGTCCCAGTGCCCACTATAAACAAAACTTTAAATAAACTAAGTCTTTTTTGTTTTAGAGGAGATGTTTCATTAAACTCTGTTGCCTGGGAGTGTTTAAAAGGAACCTCTGGTGCATGCACTAAAGGATTTCCTAAAAAAAAAAATCTTTTTCAGCTCCCATTCCCTTTCTGGCCATCTGTGGCATCAACGTGCCACGAGGAGCACTATCACCGTTTCCCACTGGAGCAACAGGGAACTACTGTATCGTGCTCTGGTGGGGATTTTAGGCCAGAATCTGCCACCCCAGGGTTTAAACAGGTATCCTTGGTAAGTGGAGACCTCCGCTTTCCAATAATTATCTCCTTCACCCTCTTTCCTGCTTGCTGATAGCAGTTGGGTCATGATTCACAAGCAGGAATCCACAAAACTGCCAGGGATTCTCTGTTTTTAGGCAGTCAGATGCCCTGGTGTAGTAGTCTTTTTTGAGAAACATAGATGTGTTCTTTTCTCAGTGGAAAACTAAAAACAAGCACACGCGCTAGCCCCGAGAGGCCCATCAGTTAGTGTTATTGTGTGCCTTCCCCTGGAACATATGTGCATCATTTCGATTTCCCCAGAGAGGATGCGAAGGAAAATAGGGGCATATTATCAAGCCAGGCGATGAAATTATCGCCGCTTTAGCGTCAGAAAACATGTTAAATGTAAAGGACATCTACCATGGACTTCAATTGGAATTCCGTAGAGCATATTATCAAGCGCATTATCGCCGTTTTAGCGGCAGTTTTCTGCCGCTAAACCGGCGATAATTTTATCGCCTGGCTTGATAATATGCCCCTTAGAATGTTGCACATATGTTCTGGAATTTAGGTACCATGGCAAACGAGCCGACACCACAGGGGGTAAATAATGTATTTGAAATGTGTTTTCTCCTGGAGGGCAGCAAACACAAAGGCAGGTGGTCTTCCATACTGTGCAAAATACATATAATGTTAATTTTTGCAAGTTCAAAACTGGCCCAGTGTTGAAACGTGGGTTATGTTTTAGATCTGATATTATATATGATCTTATATTGTACTGAAATATATATATTTACTGATATGGATGTGTAGACAGCAATCTTCAGCCATTGCTCGGTTGTGTCATTCACTTTTTTCTTCTACCCACAACAGCTTGCACAGTGGGTCAGACCACTTCAGCCATGGGCTAATTTCAGCCATTGGCAGTGACAGAATTTTCCCAAGGACCAAGTCCACACACAAAGTAGGACTCACTGTTTGAGGAGCAACCATGCAAATGTGTGCTTCTTGAGATCAAAGCCAGATTTTGCTTTCAGGCAATTGTTTTTCTACTGGCAATGGCCCGGCAGCTCCTCCTATAATAAACGTTTTTAAAAGCTACGACAAAAAAAATTGACAAAGCCAAAAGGCTGGCAGGAAACACCAGACCAAATTGCTCTGCAAATAGTTATTTCGCTCTCTGATTTGGTAAAGAGAGACACTTTTACTGTGGTGTCCGGGCCTAATTTTTTTTTATCACCGCCTGACTCTGATAGGGCTTTATTATAGGACTTTATTGGAGTTGCCTCCCACCTACGATGGTCTTCTCTGCATGTGAGTGTCAAAATAATTAAAAAGTGGTTGAAGTGGACTGACCTATCACACCTCGAAGTACACAGGGTCAATAGGTCTTTGGCAAATAAAAGCAATAATGTATTTTTTTTCTGCCCATTTTAGTGTCTTTGCAGAAATATTTTGGAGGAGTTCTTTGGACTACATCATCCAGAAGCTAAGTGCTTTTTTGCATTTCAACTTTGACATCTCACACACATACACCCAAACACACACTTGAGTGTCATAATAAATAAACAGAGGTTGTTGTGGACTAACCCCCATACCTTGAAGTAAGCTTTGTTATTGGATATTTGAGAAGGTGAGGTAACATTTTATTCTTTTTCTGCCTATTTTAGCATCTTTGGAAAATATGTTAGAGGAGTTCTTTGGACTGCAGTATCCAGAAGCTAAGCGTTTTGCTTTTTCACCTTGAAATCTCACATGCACAAACCCACTCACTTCATACTTCTGCCTTCCATGTAAGGCATAGTATTTTAAATGGAAGGTTTTAGGCAGGTTTTAGACAGTCAACAGAGATAAAGTGTAAGTTGATGACTCCTCACCAAGCCCTAACAAGAGTTATGAAGCTCTGAGTCAGGATCAGATAGGGCTTTATTGTAGTTCCCGCCCACCTAAAATGGTCTTATCCTCACACCAGTGCCATAATTAATAAACAGTTGAAGTGGACTCACCCCTCATACCTTGAGGTACGCTTTGTTATTGGGTATTTGGCAAGCTGAAGTAATATGTTATTTTTTTCAGCCTCTGATAGTGTGTTTGGAGTAAAACTGTGAAGGAGTTCTCTGGATTGCATCATCCATAAGCCAAGTGCTTTTGTGCATTTACACTTTGACATTTCACACCCACACATGCACACAGCCACACACTCCACACTTCTGCCTTCTATATAAGACATAGCATTTTAGATGGAAGATTTTAGACAGTCAACAGAGATAGCGTCTTGGAGGGAAATTTTGAGGCAGGATTAGACACTGAGAGAGCATCCTTGGAGAGGAAAATGGAGCAGAATCTTGAAGTGCTATTTCAATGAGAAGAGTTCCATCGATGACTTGTCTTCAAGTGATTCTGAGGAACATGGCCATGACAGTCCGTTAAGTGAGCCAAGTGGATAAGAATGACCAAGTACTTCAGCTGTACAACACGAGTAGTAAGACTCGCACATGGTAGAGGAAGCTCTTTACCCACCTCATCCAGTTGGGAACATATAATGCATATGATATTTACTGGCAGACCACTACAGGAAGACTGGTGTCTTTCCTTGACTTTCAGTTGACCATCATTGAAAGTCTTGCTGCTGAAGAAGCAGTAACCTTCACTTCATCTGCTGTGGAGGACGTGGCAAGGCGGCAGGATCGGCACTTTGCTGACGGCATTCAACAGCATGAAAGACTTGACCATAACCTCGTTGCAGCCCCTACTCTAAGTGAGGATAGAGGCAGGAGAGTCATTGTTACATTCCCCAGTGCCCATCCCAGCTAGGCCTATGTTTTCAAACTTGCCTTACGTTGTACCATAAAAAAAGTGAAGTTTTAGGAAATTGACTGAAGTGAAGCTGTCCTAATATACATTCAAATGGGTACATACCTTCCATGGGCTACTACTTCATTAGACAAGCGGCCTTTCAAATTGTTTTGGCTAATTCAGAAAAATGTGTACTTGCTTACAGCCCTCTTGACACTGTTATCCTACGTCAGAACGAGGTTTATATTCTGTTTGCTTTAGAACAAGTGCATTACAGTTACCGTACTGCACATAAAGGTGGATGAAACATAGCCCACTTCTTTGTAGTTTTTTAAGTGCTCTTTATGGACCTTAGGACAGTATTATGCAGCATGTTTACCTTAGTTTCAAATGTATATATGCTCACTGTGTTCAGCGAATCAAGGCCCTGACGCATCCTTGGACACCCCCCAATCTCAATTTCACAGGAGAATCATCTTGGAATTATTAAATACATATTATAGATGTGCTTTAGCCTCTAAAAAAAATCTGTTTTTAGGCACGTGTTTGCACAACGATGTATCATTTGATGCATTTATGTACATAAAAGTATCCCTAATGTGAGAGAAGTGGGTTTATATGTTTTGTGGGTCAGGGTATTAACAGGTTTCAAATCAGTCAAAAGCACACAAGTTATACAGTTCTTCTTACTTCACTGGAAGCCTAACTCTCCTGGTCAGCCTAGTGCTTTTCCTTATAGACAAAGGTAAAAAAACAAAAAACGAAATTGCAGCTTTCAATATCTGATAATATTCAGCCCTATATGCAAAGACGCTGCACTATCTACCAATCTTACAAACACAATGCCTGACATAACATTCTATACTATACTTTAAGCATTGACACATTACTCCCATTTGAGTAAAAACATCTTTAGATGAAGGTCTCTTTTTAGTGGCATTGACAGGTATGTATTTCATACATATATGTATGTTTTGTTCAGTTTTATAATGAAGCTCTTGTGCCACCTAGTGTGATCGCCCGAAAGTATTGAGAGGCTCACATTTCATTCAATCAATCAATCAAAAGACTTTATTTCCAAGAAATATATTCATATAGAAATATTTCATACATTTAATCTCATTTTAAAAACAGTGAAGTATACAACAAAAAATATAAAACTGAAAGTGCCCCTACTTTTTCGATTTCGTGCCAGTACTGACTCTGGTGTGAGCATGGGGGACGCTGCAATTTTGACACCCACAATATGATGAATTTAGAGACTGAGCTAAACCTAAATATCATGGGGCAATGTGTCTCTGAGGTAAGGCACTTTCCAGCACATAAAAAATATCAGAACACAGTCAATTATGTAAAAGGCCCCACTCAATAACTGAGTTCCAGATAAACAGTATAGTTTAAATGATTTATTACAAAATTCAAAACAGTGGTACAGTACATTTGCGATGAAGTCTCTCAGCTAACAGAGCAATACAGCAAAGTGTAAAATCACAAATATTCCAAATCCTAAGTTTGCAGCACAATTAGGAGAGAAATGGACAGCATCCTTAGAGGCACAGGAGAGTTCTCAGAAAAGCTCAGGCTTACTCCCAAAAATGAGTGGAATCATTATGGTATGTTCAAATATGTTACATTCTCCGCAAATCAGAGCACAGTCTCATTAAGTATCATATTTTAGTAACACCGCAGCACTATCCCAGTACTTGAATAATTATTCTGATTACTCAATGTGTTATACTATTGATTTTGAAACAAATTAAATATGTGAACAAAAGCAAAATGTTATGAATTAGCTAGTGAGCTAGTGGAAAGACTTTGAAATAATAGTTGCACTTTTGTGAATGACCCGGGGAAAATACACCGCAAACAGCATGAACAATGACAATGGAACTAAACAAATATCATTCTGGTTGACTGCATTGTGCAGAAATAAACAGTGAAGTGTGCAGGGGAAGACCAGGGTGACATTTTGAAAAACATAGCTGCTAGGACAAAATTAAGACCTGGTTAGCAAGGGTCAGAACAACGCACTTCTACACAACATAGGGAACTTGTTTATTCTGCACATTGCTAATAATGTACACAAATATATAAATGCATACACATCCTCAACATAGTTAGAAGGGTGAGCAGTAGCTTAAGGCAAGGTGGCAGCACACGCCCAAGCGATCTTACAATAAAGCAGGTGAAGATTGGTTTAAAAAATTAATTCCCTTATTTCACTTCATCTCTATGCATTACCGTAGTCCACATCACCAAATAAAACTTACCAGTGCCCTTTGACAATTTTTCATCAAATGAAATGAGTATTGTACTAAACATTCATAGTTCAATATAAAGACAGGAAGTAATTTATTTGGAAAGTGATTAATTTTATGAATAAGAACAGCCACATGCAAAATCTACTATTCCTCTATCAAATTTGCCTCTTGATTGATGGAGTCTTTTAAAAGTCAACACTAATGCTCTTTGCACCATTGAACAATAATTACAGATAAAACAATCTAACAGCAGCATCACAGGCATGGTCTCTGTCAAGTTCTAGACAAAATTGAGATCTATGCCAGTTAAAATTCCTCCTCCCGACAAACATTTACAGCAATACTATAATGGTATATTTGCATATATATTGGAATGATTTTACTGTAAGAAATAAATGTTCTCAGTAGAACATGGGATTTCACATGTCTCCTGATTGGTAATGATCTTTGTCACAAATAGTGCATACATCTCAAACCAAATCCATCAAGCAGGGCTTTCATATGAAGAACCGATGTGCATGGTACATCTACAAATGATGGGATAACACTGTTGGCATAGAGGGAGTTTGTGACATGATTTGGGGTCTTAATGTCTACGCCCATATATTTAGGCTACTGCACAGTGGAAAGGTATGCCTTTGGGTCTCAGTGGAATAACAGAAAGCCCTTGTTAATCTGTGTGGGGTTCATATGTGATGACATGTCAAAGGGTGGATCCCTGTGCATCAAGTAAGGTGCAGCCAAGCTATTTGAGCTCGGATGGGCAGATGGGAAGTCTTAGGGGACTGATCTCAGACGCTGGAGGGCTGAGCGAGTATGAAGACCCCATGTTAGGTAACATGGAACCTAGTTAGTAGGACCTTGTGCCCTATGTAGAGTGTCTTGAACGGGTCTCAAACTTGGCATTCGAACAGTGGGTATAAAGCGGCCACGGCGTCTTAAGCTTGAGGTATGCGGTACAATACTGGATCTATTGAAGCTGTCACATGACATTCTTGGCAGCTCTGTTTGAATGCCTTTGGGCTGTCTGCGGGTTGGGGGAAGAGGTTTTGCACAATGAGGGGCAGTTCATTTTTTTACCTTCACATGTTGGGTCTGGAGAGGTCATTGTCAAACAAGGTGCCCTATGACAGCTATTCATAGAAACATTAATGAGGGAAGTAATCAAACAGCCAGTCACATGGAAGGAAATTGCTGAAGCAGAGTGATAAACAAAGGCAGCCAAATGAGAAAACAAAGAATACTGGACAGCATGCGACCAAAATATTCATATCTAGAGCTAAGCAATGTCTATACTACTTTCGAACGGACAGAGACAGGCAGTAATCGAACAAGCAAGTCAAAATTACAATGCAAAAGAAGGGTGTTCAGTAACAAATTGATCCACATCATTGCTTTTCTTTTTCACTCCAGCCTGGGCTCTGTTATTCTTTGAAGCCAGTAATTTCGCTAAAAGCTTCGAAATTGAAACTCTGATTTACACTAATCACCCGTGGCCTCTCCCTCTATTCTCTGGATCACATCCAGCTGTACGGATGACATATTAGATGTCCTATTTCATTACTTAGAATTTAAGAAGATGATCCTTTCTCCTTTCCTCATTTCATTTATATTCTAGTCTTGCAACCTGAAATTGCTGTCATAGCAACACCTCAATTTTTCTCATTTTCCAAGCCAGCACTAGTGTGAATAGTCTTGTAAAAGATTTTTAAAGGGATTTTCTTCTATCAAGACTTTTTGTATTTTTAAGCCCTGAAAAGGATGTCAAATCGAAGAAAAATTCGCAGAACTTTCTCTCTGAGTTCTGAGACTTTCTTGTACTACTATCTCCATTGCCCTGGTTAATGTCCAAAAAGGTTCGGACAACAGGTTCAGGAACAATATAAACTGGTGTGTATATATAAAGGCATTTTAGATTCAGTCATATACTATGTGCAATAGCGTAGAGTTCTTTCTGAATGTGCATACACATTTTTTGCCTTTCGTTTGTTCAGCCCTTTTCAAGTGTATGACTGATGCACGAACCCATCTCGGAACTGACTAAGCTCTTTCGGACATTACCATGAGCTTATTGTTCATCCACTGATCATTCGCACAACACTTTTTCCTAAAAGCTAACAGGTCTGATTTGCAAAAAAAAACCTCTCAAATACAGATCACTCCCTAAGATTTGTACTTATTTCATGCTATGGGGCTGAATCCGATTTAGAGAGGGGCTGTGCCTTTCTGTCAGTGTCCAGTGTAACAGCACTACATAGACAACGTGATGCGTAATGTAAATGTGGTTGTATTTGTAAAGCGCACTGCTAACCAATTAGGGTCTCCTGGCGCTGTAACTCATACCGCTGTGGAACCCTTCCTGGCTTTTCCCTGTGAAATGTCCACTCCTGGGCACCCCCAAGGTGAAGCCAGGCATCCCCAGCGCTGTTGAGGGCTGTTGTGGAGATTAAGCAAGCTATTGCCCAGAGTTGCAGAGTGGGACCCATGATTAGAATAGGCACCGAGGCAAGAATTAACAGGTCCGAGGAATTGAGCCCAAGACCCACCAAGGCAGGAATTGAACCCTGGTCCCGGGCCAGACCTCTACATCAGGGTCTGCCGCTCTAACCATTGAGCCACACTTCTCCATAATCACTGGTGGGATTGAGCAATCAATAACACGGAGCCATTGATAATACTGAGCTACATATACTGAGCTATTAATGGTGCTGAAGGACTAAAGATATTAAGCAACTGATTGACACTGAGCCTCTGAGCTCATTCATCATAGTTGCTGCATGCATCCTAGGTTAGCGATTGCAGCAGCTATCACAAAAACACATGGTAATCATTATTACAGCTTAGTTCATACAGAAACAGTTAAATAGTACATTAACATATATTTTTCTAATATTTACATTGTTGTTTTTAACTAGTAAATGTGTACTTCGTTTTGAATTACCAGGTTCTCCAAATATACTGTTCAATTTCCAACTGTACTCACCTCACACTCATGTCTAACCAAGTTGCCATTAGTTCTTCAAGGGTTCAAATATCTAAATATATGTTTTAACCAAAGGCATATAACTTTTGCATAAATGGGAAACAGCAACAATATAGTGGGCAGTAATGAATTTAAGGGTATATACGATGGGCAGATGGACTGGTAATCAATTTGCCCAATCTCATTTGTGCATAAAGTTCTTAGGGGCATATTATCAAGACAGGCGAAAAAATTATTTATCACCGCTTTAGCACCAGAAAACTGCCGCTAAAGCGGCGATAATGGGCTTGATAATATGCTCTATGGAATTCCAATTGAAGCCTATGTTAGATGTGAAGGACATCTAACCTGAGCTTCAATTGGAATTCCGTAGAGCATATTATCAAGCCCATTATCGCCGCTTTAGCTGCAGTTTTCTGCCGCTAAAGCGGCGATAATTTTATCGCCTGTTTTGATAATATGCCCCTTAGTGTGGGAGAAGATTCCTAGATAAAGCTTAATTGTCAATTGCAAAATTGAATTTGTACTCCATCTATATTTAGTATCCGTGACATTGAATTAGCCAAAGGTAAATGATTTGATAAGTGGAACCAGTCTTTGACGGTCATTCTGGTGGTTTTCATTGCACATTGTGGATGTTTCCACAGCTATTTCATCCTCAAAGCTCCAAAGCTTTAAAGGACCTAACATGAGCAAGCCAAGGATCTAGCCAGAACTGAGCACACTCTATCGCACTTCGGAGTTTGTCTCTCATCATCTCAACAAAGCTTTGCCCAATATGTGTCTAGGACCAGTTTGACTTTCATTTTAATATTATTATCCCTTACTTCAGACTGCAGTGATATCAGTGGGTTCTGCCGTTTATATCCAGTAACCATCTCAGAGATTTTATTTTCAGCAACAAAACATATCTGATGTTTATGTATGGGCACTAATATTACTGTACCATGCATTGCTGCTGGAATGCTTTGACTGCAGTGAAGATCATTATGTTTGCCGTATGCTTTGTGGAATTATTACTTTCGCTAATGCAACTTCAACAAGGGCAAATGTGCTTCTAAGAACCTGTGTCTGCCGCATCTAATTCTCTTCCTGGAACCTTCAATTAATAAAATCTATTTACTTGTACAATCATTTCTACATTGATCTTAATCTTGAGAATCCATTGGGCTGGTTTCCAAAGATCAGTCAGCAGCGTTTGGCAGTGATCCTTAATGATTTAACAGAGCAGTTTGTCACCCCCCAAAAATGTCAAAATATTGTTCTCAGATATTTCAACAATGACAGCATGATGGCAGAAACTAAGAGCATATGTGTGTATGCCTCCAAACTGCTACCGCACCAATAATTTCTATAAGGTTTTAATTCATGTCAATAATGAACATATTAAACACAGAGGAGCGAGGATGAATCCCTGCCTCGCTCCTCCCTAGTTGCTAATAGTATATTAGTCAAACTTTGGCTCAAGCACAGATTCTTACTCGTATATCCCTGTGAAATTATTTCACTTTAAAAACCAATGTATCAGCCATCACATTTCATTTAATGTAGCCCAGAGTAGATCTCATGATATAGAGCAAAGTTAGCATAAAGTGTTCTCTTTCTCAAAAGAATTTGGGTCTTATTATGACTTTGGCTGTCCTCCTGTAGGACCACCATCCACGTGTCCACAGGAGGACCACCAAGGCTGTGGTGCACCCTCCTGCCTCATTCTGAGTTGAATCCAGGGCAGGTGGGCGCTGTTGTGGCAGTCTCACAGTGGTTGGATGATAGGCTCATAGGAGAGCCTAACATGCAGACCACCACCGTGAGAGCACTGACTGCACATTCCTGCACGGTGTGACGTGCACAACGAAGGTGCAATTGTAGGGGGGCACATTTTAGGGGGGCACAACATGTGGCCCGGCATGCACCCACATGTCCAGATGCTGCCGTGGTCCTGTCAGAGCCCCCTTACCTGCATCTCCACCACCCTTTTCATAACAGGCTCCCTGCCATGAAAAGAGCAGTGGAGAGACAAGCTGAATATGCTCGACTGTGTCGGCATCGGCACCGCCAGCATATTACTTTCACTTACCTCCACCACCACCACCAGTGGATCCTGGATCCCGGTGGAGGTTGCAGTCCTGTGGCGGTCCGACCGCCACACTCAAAATACTGAATGCGGACCCACAATGGAGTTGGTGGTCAGACCACCACTGCCAGTACGTGGCAAGGAGGTTAGTTTAATTTTATTTTTTATTTACCCCTCCTCCCTGCCCAAATATAGGGCCTTATTACCAGTAAAGCAGTCCTCAGGACCGCCGTACTCGTAATAAGGCCCTATATTTGGTTATGAGAACATTTCATGTAATTGAAGTAGTGTTCCTGTACCTTTCCTAAGTGAGGCTTGACAGATGAAGATTAATCAGCCTATAACCGTGCATGTATGAATCACTGACACAATATCGGAGCCAACAATACTGTGGTACAAAAATACCCTGTCAAAAAATGGTTTACCAAAATATTGTTTCCCCATTCTTCCAATGGTAAATACAAAAATATCGAAAAAAATATTGTTTTACACTAATATTATAAAAAACATACGCAAATATTGTTTCTATATATATACATACATATATAGTTTAAAGTAGTACTTCTTAACTGTTGAAATATATCAATATAATGTTAATTAAATAAATCTCACTAATATTTCATCCTAAATATAGCTATAAAGTTATATAAACACACGTACGTATATAAATGTGTGTGTGTGTATATATCTATATCTATATATAATGTAATACAACTTTATTATTTTTTGTTTAATTAATGAAATGTACTACTATAAAATACACATTATATGTACAAAGTTATATATAAAACATTAAATAAATGTCTAAACAAATTAAATAAAAAGGTAATAGAAACAAAAAAGACATTTACAAAAAGCATTATAAAAAGTTTAAACAAATGAATATATAAATCCTACACAATTGAAATTAGAAACAAATACTAATAATAAAAGCAATATTAGGAATAGTATTTGAGTCTCAGAATAATGCATACACCATTTCCACTCAAGTCTGTGCAACAGTAGGGAAAGCCTTGACTTTAATAGGGGTTAAATGTACTATTCCCACTCCAGCAGTGGCAGACGGCATGGATCGGTGGTGGCTGGGCAGGTGGGGAGGCAAGAGGTTCAGGGGGGACAGGGAAGACGGGTAAAAAATAAAATTAAACTAACCTCATTGCCACGTCCTCCCTTGCTGCGTCCTCCTCATCACATCTTTCCTCCAGCTGGAAGACAGAAGAGGAAGCTCCCTGGCTATGGCTCTCCTGAGCCGATCACAATGCTGCAATGCCGTGGTTTGACGCTTAGACGGGGAAAGGGAGCCTGGGCATGTTCTCCACCCAGGCTGTAATGTAGCCTGGGCGGAGCACAAACTAAGTGCGCATGAATGTTTGGCTAGCCCGATAGGGCTAGACCTTCCCCTGCTCTGTCAGCAGAGCAGTGCGCCCCACCCCACCTGGCAAACTGCCACCTATCAGTTATTAACATTTATTTTTCCTTACACTGATGAAAAGCAGTGGGGGTACGCTCCCCTGCCTTAGGGGATGAGCCACCACTGCACACCAGTATGTGCAACAGTAGGGAAAGCGCTGGACTTTTGAAGGGATTAAATTTACTACTCCCACTGCTGTCTGTGCAAGAGTAGGGACAGCGCTGGACTTTCGAAGGGATTCAGTTTACTATTCCCACTCCAGTCTGTGCAACAGTAGGGAAAGTCTTGGACTTCAGAGGGGTTAAACTTACTATTCCCAGTTCCAGTGTGTGCAACAGAAGGAGAAGCATTGGACTTTGGAGGGGTAAGATTTACTATTCCAACTTCAGTCTCTGCAACAGTACAGAAAACATTGGACTTTGGATGGATAGAATTTACTATTCCAACTCCAGTCGGCGCAACCATAGGGAAAGCGTTGGACTTTGGAGGGGTTAAAATTACTATTCCCACAGTAGGGAAAGTGTTGGACTTCGAAGGGTTAAAATGTAATTTTCCCACTCCAGTCTATGCAACAGTAGGGAAAGCACTGGACTTCCGAGGGGCTGAATTTACTCTTCCCACTTCAGTCTAAGTAACAGTAGGTAAACTACTTCACTTGAAACACAAAACATATTTGCATAATGGCATTAATTTAGAAAACATATAAAACACTTTATATAAACAATTAACCAATTTCCAAAATTCATAAACAATCTAATAATTAGATCTCAATTTAAAAATAATAGTTATTTAATTATTACTCAACTAACTTGTCACCCAATACCCCTACTAGCCTAGTAAACCACGCCTAAAATATAACTAAAATAAATAAATATAAAAATACAGTTTACTTAATTGCTAATCAAACAAATAACTAATAAATAATTGTTAATTAAACATTACTTAATTAATTTCCACCCCATACTGCTACAAACCTAGAAACCCAAATCTAAAATATATCTAAAAGAAATCAGTATTACATAATGTACATATTTATTAACCACTCCAATAATTATTAATACATTAATAATTAATTATTAATTAATCAATACTTAATTAACTTCCCACGATATACCCCTACAAACCCAACTGCCTGCACCTAAAATGTAACTACATATATGATTATTACACAATTTACATCATCAGCAATGAATTAAATAATTATTAATTATTTAAAAATTGTTAATTAGTTATTACCTAAATAGCTTCCAATCCCATACCCCGAGAAACATAATAACCCGCGTTTAAAATAGAAGAAAATGAAATCAGTATTACATAATATATATGAATAACATCAATTACATATATGAATACCATCAATTACATACCTAAAAATTATTCATGAATTAATGATTAATTAACACTTAATTAACTTCAAACTATATCCCCCTACAAACCCAAAAACCAGCTGCAAGTTTATAAATAATAACAATGTTGTGAACATTTTAAATCACTTAAAACTATAGGTAAGAAAATTAAATAATAATTATACAAGCAATAATAACACATACAATTAATACATGAACTGAAATACAGTAAAATAATTTAAAAGTGTTCTTTAAAACTATATTATTGAAAATGATATTACCAACAATGATATTCGTAACTGTATTACTTACCTGAAAAAAGGATATTCTTAACCTTAGCACGTGTCACAGTCCATATCTTGAGCTAACTCCAGACATGCTTTCTGTATATGTGGAGTGGGTGTGCCTTGACACTGAATTTATTTCACTCACACAGGTTTACAATAGTAAGGAGATTAATGTTCCTTCTTTTTCACAATACTAGTGTGACATGTATACCTTTTCAGTTAGTAAACATGAGAGCGATCACAGCCTGATTTTGGGGCAGCCAAACTATGGTACGACATATGTTGTGTGTCCCTGTCATGTTCCTCAATAGAATAGTGAAAGAACAGGACCACGGTAGACTGTCAACAGGTTCCGTATCTCTAGTCTTACTCTTACTTCCCCACTTAGACAACCCACAAGAGTAGTTAGAGGGGGTAGAAAGATTTTCTAGTCAGGGGTTCCATTCTGAAGAATGCCCATTACCTTTGAGAGGCATCAAAAGGGCAGAAACATGTTGGGCCATACTAGAAAAGAGTCCTGAATGACCCTGGGTCTTTGACTTGTTGGTGCTTCCAGTACACAATACTAGCTCCCCATACTTGTTCTTGAAATTTCTACATTAAGTTAGTGACACCCCAGAACTCTCACAAAACATGCCACTTTGACATGAGGTTTGGATGACTCCACAATGATCATGGCTGAGGTGAAGAGCAGGCCCCGTCGAGCCCCGTAGGAATCATCAGGCCACTCATAATGAGGACCCTAGTGTCCTCGGCCCTCTTTCTAACTAACAAGTATGTGTTTTCAATTCATGTGTGTCATGAAATAGACACTAGTACCTGGTAGAGCCTCCCTTCAACTCTCGTTCTACATTAACTCAAGAGATCTAAAGCTAGTCATCTATTTTCTTCAGCAAGTCCAACTGACAAACCCAGAGATTCTTGTTAAATTAGATAAATGCACATATTGAAAATTATCGAAGGTGTGTGCAGGAAAATGTGCCCAATGACGCATACAACAGCCGAAAATAATGTTAATGTCAGGTGTTAGGATACTGATAACTTTTGTACATACAGTAAAGTGCGTTGTTTACTGCTTTAATTACATAGCAACCAAATTGTCAATTCCATGGCCACTGTTTTTTCTTCTAACGTTCAAACTACCTTTATAGTCTCTTATGGGGCACAAGGACAATGTCACTGTTCTAGTTGTTCTGATACACCACCCACTCCCCGAGGCTGGCTTACACCCACCCAACACCCATCCTCCACAGGCGTCACAGGATAAGTGACCCTGCCAATAAAAGGGGCTGGGCGCACGTGTCCTGGGCCAGTTCCACTAAGTAACTAACAGTGTCTGTGTGGTCATTAGGCATGCATGAGGGCCTAAGGACTCCCCTTATTACCTTGGCGATGAGTGGAACTGGCCCGCTTGTGCAGCCACCTTGTTTGGTGGTTGTAGGGGGAGTGTGCTGCCCGCGTCAAGGGCACCCCCTGGGAACAGGCGCAGGACGCGTCCAATGGCCCGCGGGCAGGGGAAGAGCCCAAGGTGTGAAGGAGGTGATCAGAAGCCCACCCCACACCTGGTGTGCCTGTAAGTGTATGGAGGCACCCGTCAGCTGTACACACTGTGTGGGGAAGAAGTTTAGTGAAGCCGAGCGGGAGCCCACCCGCATCAGACAAGCCTGCCAAGCTGTGGGCATGAGGTGAGCCCTGGAGTGCAGCGTGAATGAAGCCGGTTATCTGAAGGGCCTGCAGGGACGCAGACAAGCGCAATCACACCACAAGTCTAAAGAATGGGGAGAGGTGGCGCGAGAAAGCAGGAGACCCTAATCGATGCTCCCCAGCTCACTGTGTCCTAGCAGCCTCAGTGTAGACACCCCTGGGAAGCGTGGAGGTTGAGCGTCCCATCTGACCGTAAAAGCAGTGTGACTAGCTCAAAACTGGGGTGGCGGACGAAAGGAGCTGGTACAGCCAGCCCGACTACGAAGTGAGAAGGGCTGGAGAAGAGGACCTGCCTGTGTCGCATGTGAGGCCGTACCTGGTGGATGAGGCTGAAGTGAGTGGGAGGGCCGCTGTGAAGAACAATGCAGAATCAGGGCCCCGCTCACAATAAAAGGAAAAACAAAGAAAATCCACTTACCAGACCAGAGGGGGCGCTGCTGGCGGTAGGCAGCTTCCAGAGGAGGTACTGTTGCAGGATGAAGAATTCCTGTGGTATCAGCGAGGTGTGAGGCCCCCACATGCAGTTACAAGAGAAGAGGCGCAATTCTCCGTTGGAGGGTCCTCCGCTGAGAATGTGGATCGGTGGTAGCATTCGGCAAGTACTGCCTGCAGGCAGCGTGGAGAAAGCGGTGGCAGCGCCACCTAGTGACAGTCTGACACTGTGGCGGATGTGCAGGAATAGATTGCCAAGGGGAGCAAGAGGGTCTTCAGCGTCGGCTCTGTGGGAGCCTTGGTGGATGGGCAAGGCTGCTCGGGATGCACGGCAGCCCGCAGAGACCCTGTTGCCCGGTGCGCAGTGAGTGGTAGTGTGGAGGCCCACCTTTCTCTTAGCTTCAATAGCAGTGAATAAAAGATGCCCGTAGCATCAACCAAGCTGCTAGGGCCCAGGAAGATGGTGGCAGTGTCAGCCAGGGGATGGCTGATGGCATTACCGAGGACAATAATAATAGAGTGAAGAGCATAGCGCAAGAGTACCCAGCTGGGGATCAAGAGTGAGGGTGCTCGGTATTGTCAGTGTTTCTCAATGAGACGCCATAGGGTCTGAAAAGCTGAAATGACCCGCACTGTGGAGAGTGCAGCACTGCCACCTGGTGGCAGTAGTTAGTAACTGCACCAGGAAACTAATAAAAGCAATTGTGAACGTGGTCAGGGTAGTAACAGTGGGAAGACGAAGCTGTCATGACCTACATAGAAGGACTGCCAGTAACGAAGGGCCACCCTGATGGCACGGGGGACCATCCAAGGAAAATAAATGCAAAGATAAAAGTAACTGAATAAAAGGGAACAGCAGCCCTGCAGATAAATACTCCCACCGTTAAGATAATGGAGAAAACTGTCATGGCCTAGGAAGGGGACTGAAGTGAGACAAGGGTAAAGCACAGTGGCACAGGGAGAGTCATTGACGTTCACTATTGTGGGGGGAAAGTGTACCCACTGAAATTGAATGAGTCAACCTTCAAGGCTCCATCTTGCTGTTGGTGAAGAAAGGACTACTGCCTCAGTCAGCAAGTGAGCAGGGAAGATATTTTAGGTGAAAAGGCTGCCAGAGCCTGAGAAGGAGAGATGCGTTGATGCCTAGTGGCCACAAGTGATCACTGCAGCAAGCAAGAACGCAGGAAAGAATGACACCAGGAGGACAAGTGTGGTTCAAGACAACAGCCCAAAGCAGCAAGTCTCCAAAGGGAACGGAGGAAATGCACAGCAAGGGCACCCAGTGGCAAAGGGATGCAACTTCAAGTGAAAGCTATGGAAAGAGCGCAAGGAGAGACATTGCGCCGAAGATGTACCCCAGACACGGACGGTACGGACTGGAGCACGAGTGTTATCGCCCTGTAAGGAAGAGGGCTGACGTAGTCACACAGCATGACTCGTCCTGTGAAGCAAGCCTGAGAGGACGCTGCAACGAGAGCGCCACGTCAGAGTGGTACTGAGGTGCCGGGAGCATGCCCTCAAGAGGGATGACCTGTAATAGGTCGGTGAAGCGGTGACCTGAGAATAAGTTGGTGAAGCAGTGACCTGAGAAGAAGTCAGAGTGATGGTGACCAAAGAAGAGGTCAGAGAATAAAACCTGGAATAAAAGAATGAAGGTTGTGATGACAGGTCTGATCACCGAAGGAAGAGAATGCATTGCCTAGGGGTAGGACAGGACCAAGGACAGCCATGTGAAGTGCACGTCACACGGAGAGGCCTGGTCAGTGAAGACAAGCAAGAAGATGGGACTGGACTGTGTTGCGAAAGAACAAGAAGGAGAAAATGGTGTGGCATGACGCCACAGCAAAGAAACTTCGAGAAGAGGAGAAGAGTGTGTGGTATGACAACTCACACACCAGAAGGCAAATGTGACGAGTGCAAGAACATCTGGCATGGAGCACAGTCCCTGGAGAACATCGGTGGCACTTGAAGGCCATGAGTCTTCAGAACACCTGGTGATTTCAGATGTGAGCAGGCTGGACCATTCGTGACATCTACCTTTGGGGTTGCACAGGAGACTGGACAGTGAGACTGCTTAGACATCTGGAAGAGGATCCGACCTCCAGACAGTGGAGACCCAGGGGCAAAGGCCTCAGGGACGCCGGTGAGGGCGGGTCCCGCCATGAGAGATGAGTCTACAGCCGCTCTTCCGCAGGTCCCAGGATGATGGAAATCTCGTGCTAAGTGGCAAGAGTAAACAACTACCCTTCCAGTGGAGCTAAGGACATGAAGGTGGGTCTCGTAGCGCTTCCTCCACACACCCAGCGGGCATCATTGAAGCGACACGGCGAAGTGCACCCAGTCCAGTGGAAACCTGGTGAAGAGGGCCTCCGGGACATCCTGTGAGAGGGGTACATCTGCAAGAGGAGCATCCCAGTGAGAGGGATGTCTTGCAACTACTCCACCATTTTGAAGAGAGAAGCAATTCTGCCTGTGTGGAGATGCCACGACAACCAGGACTGATTGGTGAAAAGTAACATCTATCCGATCCACCATCACTCTACCTGCTCCGTCACCACGAGAGCTATGCCTAGAAAGACATTGGTGTCAACTTCCATGCCCAGAGTCGACAGAGGACCGGACCCGCAGGGCACCATTGAACTGTGCCAAATAGAGCTGGTGGTCCTAGCTGCTGTTGTACCATCGTCTTCCTTTGCGGGTAGCTAGAGAGACTCAGCAGAAGTTTTTTATTTTGTTTCATTCTCTCCCTCAGGTTGGACTTTATTGTTTCCAGTTTGAATAAAGTTTGGGAGGTATGTAGTGACCTGCTGGTCACTGTTCTAGTTGTTCAGATACACCAGCCACTCCCGGAGGGCTGGCTGACACCCCACCTTACACCCATCCACCACAGGTGTCACAGGACATGTGACACTGCCAATAAAAGGGGCCAGGCGCACGTGCCCTGGGACAGATCCACTAACTTACTAACAGTGTCTGTGTTCATTATGTATGCATGAGGGCCTAGGGCCCTCCCCCATTACAGACAATGTCATCGGTAGCAATGAGCAATCCATGGGAGGCAGCTGCGACCTCTGCCGACCCCTCAATGAAGTTCATGTTATATAATTCATAGTTCTCTTTAAAAGCCTTGGAAGTCCTTTTGTGATGTCAGCTGTACTCTCCCCTGGCATGCTCGATCAAACCCTACATGCAACGCAGTGCACAGACAAACTCCTACTTAATTGAAGACTTTGCAGTGACTGTTTTTTGTTCATAAGGATTTTTCATGGATGAGTTCAACTTAATGATGAAAGCGTTCGCGGAACGTAATAGACCATGACTTTCAGTTTGCGAATGGGAATTAAACTTCCCTCTTTAAAAGTAAACTAATAAAACTTTAAAAATGCCACACAGTTATACAATTTCTTCAATTCCCATTGTGGAATTTAATGTCTCAGAAAGCTTTCCTACTAAGTGCCATGCTGATGCTGGTTGAATTGTTGATCTCACTGATAAAGGGCCCCAGAGATAAATGGTCAAAATCCTCATGAAATGGACCGCTGCTTTGAATGAGTGCTTACCTAAAGCACGAGAAGCTAGACAAAAAGAAAATTAGATAGCATTCTTTGAATGAAAGCATTCATACTTTTACAATGAGTAATATTCAACTCACGGACTGAGTGTGACTCTTAACTTAATTATCTCCATCGTCAGTGCTGGAGGGAACATGTAGGTTTTTCCCTTCACGCCCAACTGAGGCTCATGCAAATGTGCTTGAACAATCCTCCAATGATCCATAATTACGGGCTCTTTTTTCTATGTAATAAATGTGAAAAATCCAAACGATTTGTTCATTTTAGATATGTACTCGTTTTTAAGATAAAGAATCTATATAGAGATGTGCACATCATTTTGAGGCGACTGGTGAATAGAGTATGAGCGATGTGATTCTTGCAGGATAAAAAATGCAACTTATGAAAACATGTTTCAAGAGATAAATAAAAACACTTGCTTATTTGTCTGAATAGTGAAAGGACAGAGGCTTCCATTCATACAACATATGAAATAGTATTTCCTAGTTCAATTTCATAAATGCTATTTCTACATTACTTTCGAAGTTTTCAAAAGGGTATTTGGAGTCTCTGGGGCCAGACTTTGCTGCAGATTCTGGAAGGGCGGAATTGCCGGCCAGGATCTCTGCAACAAACTCTGGTCCTTGCGCTCAGTTTGGGGAATAACTGCTTGTCCCTGGATTTACTGGATTCTCTGCGTGGCAGTTTTTTTAACTGTTCAGCAAAAAAACCAGGCATTTTTCACCTGCCCTGAGCAGTCAAATAGTTTCTGTGAGGCTGCCACGGGTGATGGCAGGTGCTGGATTGAGTGAGGGACGTGTGCCTGTCCGGGAAGAGCATTGTCTACTCCTCGGGTTGCCCGGAGGGAACATTATCTGCTTCCCTAGAGAGCAGGCGAGGTCTGGGCAATGCAGGCAGGACGTTCCACTGGATTGGTGCTTCTGGGCGGAATTATTTGAGCCAAAATCTTATGCCGCCCTGCCTACATTTGACCTTTCATGACCTGCATGTACATTGTATCTGGTGGCATTCATGAACAGAGGATGGAGCATCCACTTTTCTTTTTTGGAAACTAATGAAGAACGGCAAAGACAATAAAATGTTACTTATTCACAGGAATAAAGAAATACACTACTCCAAAAAAGAGTCATCTACGGCAGCCACCACCTGTCCATGCTCCCCAATGTAAACTAGAGGATGTGGATAGGATGTGGGGAGAGGATCAGGGTCGTTTCTACCATTAGGCAAGACTAGGAGGCCGCATAGGGCAGCAAAAGCAAAGGGGGAATTTTTTTTTATTTGAAATCAAACAGTGACATAAGGACAAACAATTATTTAATAAGCGTTTACTTTGATTAATGTAAACATTGCCTCCACCTACCTGAAAAGTAAGAAAGTAAAGAGCCGCTACTGAGTACGGACGTAAACAAACATGAGTTTGGGAATCCCCTTGAACAGCCTTCAAGTTCGACCTCGAAAGCGCATTAGGTAGCGGCGCGCTTTCTATAATTCAACATGACATCACGTTCGGTGCCATGGGTGCGGGCTATGCCCATCATACAATGCTCGCTGAATTGCCGCCTTCCACCGGATCATCACACGGGAAGAGCAGAGCCTCTAGGACGAAACATCAACGGGTCGATAGCCACCCCAAGAGACAGCGCCAGAAGACAGTCCCGGATCAATCAATCAAAACATTTGTAAAGCGCACTACTCATCCATCAGGGTCTCAAGGCGCTGGGGAGGGGTGTTGTTACTGCTCGAATAGCCAGGTCTTGAGTAGCCTCCTGTAGGTCCTGGGTCTGCTGTAGGAGGATGGGGAGGGTGTTCCAGGTTTTGGCTGCGAGATGGGAGAATGATCTGCCGCCGGTGGTCGCTCTTTGGATGCGAGGGACGGTGGCGAGGGCGAGGTTGGTGGAATCGAGCCGCACATGAACGACTGTGCCTGTGGCGGCAAGGTCGTTGTGCTAGAGCTAGGTTTTGTACTTCTCTTACAACATATCTAAAAGGTTATTTAATATATAAAATATATACTAACTTATTTATTTACTATTTAGTATTAAATATAGAATATGTCTGAAAAACTGGACACATCACACCATTTGTTTCATATATCACAACAAATACGCATTTTTGTTAAAAAATAGATTTTTTTTTTTTAAATGAATTTTTTTCAAGCATGGATGTCATGCACAGTCAAACGTCGAATATGAAAAAAGTGAGGTTATGTTATGTATCGCTCGCTTGGCAGGTTTGATGTATGTCAAAAACTTTCAGTGTTGCAATGTATCAAATAGTGTATATATAATCATCAAAAATAAGAATCAATATTTCATAAAACTAAAAAACACATTCATCTATTTTATTAATGAAATTTTGATGAAAATAAAAAAAAATTCAGAGAAGCCGAGCACTTCAAATTTCCGTGCTCTGGGTAAAAATCTGTTGCTCCACTGCTCCCCACTCCTGCTCCGAGCTCCGCTCCAACTCTCTGATATTTAGTATCATAGACCGCAAATCTGTTGGATAGCAGTGTATATTTCCTGTATTTATTCGCACTACTTCAGAAAATGGAGTAGGAATTCGGATGAAATAAATCTTTGTTTAGCGAGAAAGAAACTACTGTCTTTTCTCAAACAAATTAGCTGTTGTTTTCTTAAAATTTGACATATAGTTGAAATCATTAAATTGATCTTAAAATAGATTTACGAAAATCGTTTCCATTAATGTTACTGGCTTCTTAAATTTTTCGGAAATAATATTGTTACAATTTTCTAATGCAATATACAGAATTATTTATTATATACAATATTCCGCATTATTATTGCCCTACATTTTTTCAGGTAGAATTAGAAAGGATCAAAAATGGCAGACAGGAAAAACTCTCAGGTGCTCAGTACAGAAAAAGAAAAGCGGATAGAGAAATAGAACTATCCAAATTGAACGGTACTATTGAAACATTTCTACGTCCTTCAAAGAGTTCTCTTATAATTGCCTGGGCATCAACTTCGACAACCTCAGAAAAAGATGACGATAAATAGCCTACCAAACAAGGACATAAAAGTTACCAGCCAAGAGCAAGAAGATCACGTTGTAGTGGATACTGCGAAGGATAACCTTGAAAATGAAGATGGTGATCAAAGTAAACGCCCGAAAATTACTGAAGAAAGTGTACAAATAGATTATTCAGATCGTGCTTCCTGGGAAGACTTACCAATAAGTGGAGACAAATTAAGAATTCTTTTGGTTGAAAATGGGCCAAAACAAGTGAGCACAAAATGTCCTTTAGATGAGAAAAAAAGGAAGTTTTCAGCTGTACATTATAAAAGAAAACTTCCAAATGGAGAAGAAGTTTACCGTGAATACCTCCAGTATTCTGTATCAACCGATAAAGTTAGTACAAGTCTCACTCAGAATGGATGCAACGATTGGCATAACATATCAGCGATTCTGTCTTCATACGAAAAGAGTGTTGAACATATTAGCAACTTCCATAACTGGAAGAGCCTGTATACAAGTCTAAAACAAGATGCAACTATAGATAGTGTTAATACAAAAAAAGCTTAAAGAAGAAGAAAAATACTGGCATCAGATCTTAGATCGTGTAATGTCTCTTGTAAGAGTCAAGGTGCACAAAATTTGGCCTTTCGTGGCAGCAGTGATAAACTTCATACTCATGAGAATGGCAATTTTCTTAAAATTGTGGAATTGCTCGCCATGTTTGATCCTATTATGAATGAACATCTCAGGAGAATACAAAATAAGGGTAGAAGACCTGCTCACTATTTAGGCAATATTATTCAAAACAAACTGATCCAAGTGCTATCAAACGGTATCAAAGAGAAAATCATTTAATTGGTTAAAAAGGCAAAGTATTTTTCAATCATTCTTGATTGCACCCCATATATCAGCCGAACGGAACAAATGACCATGATCATAAGATTTTTGGACCTCGTGCAATCTTCAGGAACAGAGTCATTCCAGTCTTCTGATGAAGAATTCCGAAAAAGCAGCCTTGTGCAAATAAATTAACACTTTTTGGGATTTGTACCACTAACTGAAACCACAGGTGAATCGATGAGTCATGTTCTGAGAAATCAGCTCAAAAGCTTGTCATTGTCTATTGAAGACCTATGAGGTCAGGGTTATGATAACGGGAGCAATATGAAGGGCAAGGAAATAGGTCTGCAGAAGAAAATTCTGGATATTAACCTGTGTCCCCTGCAGTTCCCACACCCTGAACCTCGTGGTAAATTACGCTGCTTCGTGTTGCACTGAAGCAACAGCCTTTTTTAATGTTATACAACGATTGTATATATTCCTTGCTGTGTCTCCATGTCGATGGGATATACTGAAACGTCATATACAATCCTTGTCTATAAAACCTCTGAGTGATTCTCGGTGGTCAAGCAGGATCGATGCCTTAACTCCCATCAGGTACCAGTTACTGCATGTGTATGATGCGTTGTTTGAAATTACTGAAGATTCAACTCTCAAAGGCTCTTCTCTCGAAGGCTCATGACTAAGGTTGAAGTTGAAGGTCTTCTTAACAGCATATCTTCATTTAAGTTTGTTGAGGCAGTTGTAACATTGCACAGTATATTATTTCAAATCAATTTGACCAGTAAACTGCTGCAAGAGAAGCACTTTACTCTTGGGAAACAGTTAACAAGCTTAAAAATACAGAGGAGTATTTAAAAAACATGAGGAGTGACATGGAATTTGAGAGAGTTTTGGTTGATGCTCGAGAGCTAGCTGAAGAAATCAATATTGAGCTGATTTTTCAGCCAAAGATAAGAAGGAGGAAAAGGAAATTGTTCGCTTACGAATCAGAAGATGAACCCATCGCTGACCCCAAAGAGAAGTTCAGAGTAAATTACTATTTTGCAATATTAGACATGGCAATTAGTTCTGTAAAAGAACGATTCACACAGTTGAACGAAATTGCAAGATTATTTGTTTTTCTATACAATATAAGTGACCTCAAGATGTAAACTTCCAAAGAACTCATGGATTTGTGTATCAAATTGGAAACAGCTCTAACCCGGCGTAGACCTGGAGAAACCCCATCTTTTCTAAAGGACATTGACGCGGCAGCTCTCTGCTCTGAAATTTCAGGAATAAGTCATCGAATACAAAAAAAAGCGAAACCCGAATATGTGCTGAACTATTTGTGCCAAAACAAGTTAAAAATGGATTTCCTAATTTGTTTGTAGCTCTTCGTATCCTTTTGACTTTACCGAAATCAGTGGAAAGTGCGGAGAGGAGTTTCTCAAAACTCAAATTAATAAAAACCTATCTGCGCAGTTCCATGAGCCAAGAGAGATGCATAGGACTAGCCACAATTTCAGCAGAAAAAGCCATGGCTTACCAGGTTGACATTAGAGATCTTCTTAAAGACTTTGCTAAAATAAAGACAAGGAAGGTACCATTGGATTAAGAGAAAGAACCCAAAACACCATTGAAGTTAGAAGAGAGAAATTTAAAAACAAAATAAAATATCATGAACAGTGCTTATTTAGTTATTTAATGTTTGATGTGTTTTATTGTTTAATGTTGAATGCAAGTTCTTTTATATCTAATGCATTGATTCTTTTAGCCTGGATGACAGGGGGAGAGAGTGATGGTAGTAAAAAGGAGGGGGCGGCATTTTTCAATTCTCGCCTACGGCGGCAAAACACCTAGAAACGGCCCTGGAGAGGATGTGGTCCGCCGGCTAGATTGCCGACTTTGGTGGTGGAAACCAAGGTTTGAGCCTCGGGGTCACGTCCATATCCTGTGGTTCTGGGCAAATCACTTAATCTCCCCGTGCCTGAATGTGTCCTTGTGTAACATAACCAGTGCTTATCTAAAGCGATCCAATACCTTCGGGTCGAGTTTGTGCTATATAAAACTGCATTAATAAAAAAACAACTATATTTTGCACAATATAGAAGTGAAATAAACTAGATTAGTGCACAGGTATCACATGGGCCTGGCATCAGATAACTTATTAAAACCAAAGCCCAGGTTCCAAATCGGACCCACCGGATTGGTGTATGTAGTGAGGTCCAAAGCCTAAAATTGGACTCCCAGAGGCCGCAGAGTCTTCCATCATAACTCGAATTGAGTTATGATGTCCTCATCTAGTTACAGATCTTCTACATGTGTAAGAAAGTGAAATAATAATTGGGGTGGATGGTCATTCACCTCAAGAAAAGAAGTTACCAACTCATTAGGTCCCATCCTCGTCGCCAAAATGTTGTAATCAAAATGAAAAGATGGTCCGATCTTCTTAAGTAGATTGGTTAAGATCTTTATATAAGTTGTTATGTAATCAAGAGAAACCCCACCAGGAGCAGCTGTCCTGCTGCTCAGCCCATACCCAACTGACATTCACAGACATCCAACATTCCATCCATCCAACATTCCACACCACAGTCATACTAGCTGAGCAGCAGGGAAACATAAGATACAACAGATTCATTAATTTAAACCTGAGCTTAACTCCTAGATGATATGGTACGGAGCAGCCAGTTGTAAAGTAAAGACAAAGGGGCCGAGTCCGATCTCGTAAGGAAGGCCTCCAAACGGATTCTTAAAGAGAAAATCCGAATCAGAGCCTATTTTCCTGTCTGAATCGTCCCCCGTTACAAACAACCAAGTACGATGCGAAGATCGTGCCCGCGTCGACCGAATCATTTACGAACCCAAATCTATCCGTCCGACTCGTACGGAGCCAAATCATGCCGCGCAATGGAGCCAGATTCTCAATGTGTGAGCACGATTCAGACAACTGTATTAACTCGGTCTCATTGAGTTTAAGCAGCTGTAGGAATCAGACTTCGGGGGGCCAGATTAGGCCCCCCTTCACGTGGAGCACTCCAAATCGTTCACGCAGGATGCACGTGGGTCTCCCTGATCCAAGCATGCACAGTGTGGCCGGCAAAATGGGAAGCCTGCCACAGTGTGTATGCTTTTCCCCACCCACCCTTCTTTTGCAATGGGAGCCTGTGTACATGTCCGTATACAAGCTCCTATAGAGTGATATGGAAGTCCGGCCAAACTCAGTCTGTTACCATGCGGTTACATCTTACTCGCTCAGTGGGACTCGCACAGCGCGTCTTGCTTTGAAAGCCCTCCAGGTCCGATTCATACGGATGGCTTACCAAGTGAGATCAGAATCGGCCCAAAAGTGTAAAGCATTTAGAACTACCAAAAGATTTAAAAAGTCAAATATACAACAGAAATAAAATGACATGGGCAATGGGTAGAGACCTCAACGAAGATGGCTGCACCATAGCAGAGCTCCAGTGGCCTTAACTGAGGCCTACACAGCTCCAAGCCACTGCTAAAGGTCTGCACTTAGGCATCCCCACTGAGGGAGGGTCGTAGGCCTCGGGGAGTATCAACTTGCATCTTCCTGTACTGGTACAGTGCACAGACTGTGTAGATAGTGAATAGTGCATGTCCGGGACTGCGTAGATTACAAAATAAGATCCTGCTAGCCAAAATCAGTGGAAAGCTGCTAAAAAAGCAACACATTTTGCCCCTCTTGCTGTCAGGGCCAGACTGGGAAGCCAAAGCATCCTTGGCAATTTTCTTGGATCAGCTCCTACCTGACCTCGGTAGGCTGTAAATGCTTGCTTGCTGCTATTGTTACTGGGGGCCAACAATGCAGCACCACTGCAAAACTGGCCCCCAGGAACAAATCCGGCCGCCACTGCTGCAAAACCGTCCCCCGCCCTTCCAGCCTAATTTTGTAAATATGTATTCAAAATATATGTTAAATTGTTTTATACTTTATAATGTATCATGATTTGCATTAAAAATTGTTCAATTTTTTTTATTACTTAAATAAAAAATTATAAATAGAACTGAACCAAAAAAAATTGAATGTTAATTTCTAAAATATATGCACTTTATTTTTAATAAAAATAATAACATAATAAAATCACATATGTCGCATTTTTTATATATAATTTATGTATAAATTCAGAGAAAGTGCTGGATAATAAAACATAAAAAAATACCATTCCAACTTCAAACTAACTAAACTTAGGGAAAGTGCTGGATAATAAAACTGAAAACATTACTATTCCAATTCCAAACTAACTAATCGCAGGGAAAGTGCTAGATAATAATCCATTAAAAATTACGATTCCAACTCCAAATTAACTAAACTCAGGGAAAGTGCTGGATAATAAAACATGAAAAAAATACTATTCAAACTGCAATCTAAGGGGTCCATTATGATGTCATGCGGATCTCCACCGCCCGACTGGCAGTGGCGGGCGGTGGTGATCCGCACGCCATCACAGGACAATTTACACACGCAATATTACTATGGCGGGCAGTACCACGGTGGACAGAAAGTCCGTCCGCAGCTTTTTTGCCACTCGGGCAGAAAAGGCACACAATATGGTGGCGGTGCCTTGCAGACACCACCATCCATATTACGATGCCTGCGGAGGGTATGCCTTTCCATGGCAGAGACTCTGCTATCGAAAGGCATACGGTAAATGACTTTGGGGGCCCGTTGCGGGTCCCCAGGGGAGTGGAGGGATGGGTGGCTGCACTTGGGGGGTACCTGTGTTACCCCCCTTCATTGCCACATACAAGGTGGCAGGCACCATGCGGTGCCTGTCACGTTGTGCATCCCAATGCACAACATGCAGATTTTACATTGCGGAGGGTGCTGCTTACAGCACCACCCGCCGCAATGTAGAAGATGTGGGATGCGACTGCCAGGGTGGCGGTTGCATCCTAATTGGCCTAGCGAGACCGCCGCACCTCTGGCGGTTGGTCCAGTTTACCGTTACGGTGGCGGGCAGACAATGTCCGCCCGCCTTCGGACTGGGCCCTAAGTAAACTCAGAGAAAGTGCTGGATAACAAAACTAAAAACAATTCTATTCTAAATCCAAACTAACTAAACTCAGGGAAAGTGCAGGATAATAAACCATAACTAATTACTATTCCAACTCCAAATTAACTAAACTCAGGGAAAGTGCTGGATATTAAACCATTATAAACTAATATTCAATCTCCAAACTAACTAAAGTCAGGAAAAATGCTGGATAATAAATAGGGCTCCCGGTTTTATGGTATTTATTTTTTTGCCATTTCCATCTGTATTTATCCATATTTATTTGTTGCTAATTTTATCTGTATTTATCCATATTTATTTTGGGTTTTGTGGACAAATTAAGCTGAAATTAGTATATTTTCACATTTATTTAACCTATAAATATGCACTCATGCTTGAATGTCGGCCAGGTTTCAGTGATGTGAACACCAGCAATAGATAAATCAGTGCTCTGCTGTGAAAATATGTAAATGTCAATATCAACCTTGTGCATATCAACTGCTGTTAAAGCCTCTTTACTAAAATTCCTTTCCTTTTTAACCCCCTTATCTATCAATCCACACATCTACTGGCCTCACAGTCATGGCAGACAGTATTTAGAATTACTCAAAAAGCACACAATTTCTGTTTTTATCCACATTAAAAAATAAATTCAGACAAGAAAATGAATGTTTTCTTTCTTTACTCATCTGTAAAAATCTGTTAAAACAGAAAACAGGTAGCCTTAATAATAAAACATAAAAATTAACTATTTCAACTCCCAATTAACTAAATTCTGAGAAAGTATCCAAAAATTAAAAAAATGTAAAAAACTAATAAATTAGAATTTGAAAAATTAACATAATGAAATAACATTAATAAAAAAAATCAGAACATTTCCTAAAGTTCTTTATATAATTAATTATATTTTTAAACAATTAAAAATAAATTGGATTTTTTTAATACATTTCTTTTCATAAATTTAATTCAAAAGTAAAATTTGTTATGCATTTCAAAACATGATTACATTTTTAATTGTTTTTAATTTTATTTTTATGGAAAATAATATTTGTTTCCAATATTTTTATACTTTTCATTTTTTCTTTTTTCAATATTTTTCTAAAACCACAAACAACAATTAATCATACTTCATACATACAAATAAATGTAAAATATAATAAAACTTTTTTTTATATTTACTTAAATAAAACATTAAAAAATATTAAAAAATAAAAAGGCTGAAACTTTTTATCGAAACATATCAACACCTCAAAACGGAACAAAAAACATTATTAAAGAAAACAATTAAAAACATTACTTATATAATTTAATAATACATTTTAAATAATACATTACAACAAAAATATATAGATATATATAACTTCAGACAAATATCCCACTCCTAAAAATAAAAATTATAATGTAACAAAATATATTACTTTATCCAAATATATTTGAAATTACTCCCCACCCTTATCCCCTATAAACTCAACATCCCGCTCCTTAAAAAAATAAATGCAAATTAAAAAATATATGTTACCTTAAACAACTATTTTTTAAATTACTCCCCACCCTTATCCCCTATAATCCCAATATCCCGCTCCTAAAAAAAAGAAAAAAAAGTAGAAAACTATATTTTGACATGAAAAATAATATTTATGCAGATAAAATAACTACTATTAACATAAAATATATTTGAAACATTATACTAAAAACAAAATCACTAAAAAGTCGATATTATTAACAACCATTTTCTATATCGATATTATCAAATTCGATATATCTTACTAACACAAATTTCGATATTTTTTACACTGATTTAACTTAACGTCAATATTCTGCTTCCTCGATATTCTTCACTCGATATCTATGACACTCGATACTTGTACTTTGATATTCTGTTTTTTCACCTGTATTGATGTGGTCTGCTGACTAGTTACATGGATACTTATGCAGGTGATTGTCTTGATTATGTATATATGTCATATATTTCTTGCAAAGGATTTACACCCTATTTTGCATCATTATTATCTATTGTCCAGGGATTTCCAGTCGTTTTTCTTTACCTTTACTCCTGTACTGAGATACGTTTGTTCACCCAAGATGGTCCCCATCTTCTGTAGACTGCACAACAGTGTTTTTGAATTCCTAGTGTGATGGCTGATCACGCATTGGCAGGTCTGAGGGCCTCGCTTGTGAGAAGGCATCTGTGGCATCAGGAAACCCTTATTTTCATTTGGTTTCTGCGGGAGGGTATATCGGTCTGGTTTCAGATCGTGATTGATTCATCCACCTCTGGTAAGTTTCTCTATCGCAGGCTCTGACCTGCATCAATAGCTACCGTTTGGTTTCACTGTATACATCAGTGTCTCTGACTGATCTGGGTTTACTCTTCCCTTAGTTTGAATTTGTTCCCTATGAAGAACAGCATTGTCGGCATCTCACAACTACATTACATCACCATAAAAGCATTTACGTTGGGCTACGATTTTGTAGTCGCCTCTGTGAGTATTTGTGATTTGAAGAAGGATGGAGTCCCCTAGGTAATAATTGTAGAAAGGCAACATCTTCTGTTTTTAGTTTTCAGTCACTGTGCAGCATGTAGCCTGTATTTTACTTGTTTTTGAATATCCTTAACCCCTTCAGCGCGGCGGGAATTCCCCCGCGGTGCTGAAGGGTTCGAGCGCGGGCGGGGCCATGACGGAACGGTTCCGTCATGAGCACAGCGCAACCGATGCTCATGACGGAACCGTTCCGTCATGGGCATGGAAGGGGTTAAAAGTGTGGCTTGAGAAGAGCGTACTAGATGCCCATTAGGACAAATGTCTTCTAAAGATTATACCAAAGTTTGATTTATCATTCCTCCCTTAGAGTAGGTAAATAGGTATTTTCCAACTTGGATATGCAGATAATGAGTACTGTATGTGGTCACCTACAGATATGACTAAGACATGAGTGTTAACATGGTGGATGCTGCGGTATCTGTATGTACGATGGTTGCACAAAGGTATTTGGGACAGAAATTATTTGTCTCATCACCTTCACATGTTCCAATACACCTGGATTTTGAGTCTAGAAGCTTACATCTCTACAGATTTAGTTTTGTTTCTGTTGTATGTGGAAGAGATACATACATTTATTTATATGGTTTTGCTTTTTGTATTTTTAACAGTTGGGTTGCCACCCCTGCCTCTCTGCTTTTATATATATTTGAATCATCTGTCAGTGCACTGAAGAAGATGTGTGGTTGGTTGACCACTTTGCCGCTAAACGTGAGTCGCCACCTGTGCTTCACTCACTCAGACACCGAACAAAGTCTACTTTGTCTTTATTTTTCCACTGGAAATATAAATGTCAATATTCTATGGGGCTCATTTCAATGCCAGGCGGTAAGCCTCAGCCTGACAGTCGGAATCTTCCTGACCATGTTGGAGTTCTTCTGATCAACTAGGTTGGTTTACATTCCATACACCTGATTACGATGTTCGCTGTTGGAATTTAAACTGGCCGGTCATTCTGAATCGGTTCCGACCAACTCACAGAGTATTCTTGTCAGTCAGAATTGCGCTGTAACCCCCTATGGATGGCGTTTCTGTGCCGGCCTTTCCAACACGGAAAGGCTATCAGAAAGTGACTTTGGAAGCCCCTGGCAGGGCCCCTTTGGCCCCGTGGCCTAAGGTTGGTGTTCAAAGGTACCGCCATCTAAAACCCTGCACTGTGTGGCAAGCACCATGGGGTGCCTGCGACAGGGTGCAGGGTTTTATACACACACACTGTTTCCACATAGGAGCCTGTGTTATGGCTGGTTCTCAGACATAACACGAGCTTCCATAGGAAACAACTGGAATCCAACCAAACAGTGGGGTCGATTCCAATGGCGGTCGGAAAAGCATTCTGACTGCTGTGGTAGCAGAAATTAACCATCCGCATGTACCACGGCAAAACCGGCGGTCAGATTAGGATGCCCCACCGGAAATATCAGATCGGCAGACGGATTCCACAAAACTCCGCCAAGAACGTCCGGAAAAGCTGAAAATCTGTCCGCGGCAGTCGGATTCACTGTGGAAAGACCAAAAACCACTCTTCGTCCAGCGGAATGACCGCAAGTGAAATTACGATACGATGGAACGATCAGTTTTTTCCCACTTCCACAATCGTAACAAATGATAAATGGTAGAGCCGGCAGAAGGACTGTTGCATCCCGACCACCGGTGCCACACGAAAAGAGCAATGGCGGTCGAAAGCAACCACACAAAAAGGCTACCAAGTGTGGCTGTATGTCTGGCTCAACCTCAAACATCTAACACCCCCAATGACACATCCCCATGGCAAGCAAACAATACAAATCCCAGGTCAACCCACACAACACAACTGACATGAATACTCCATTTTGACCCACCCACATAGCTGAGTATAAAACCAGCCCTTTCCCTGCCCAGAATCATTTGCACAACTCCAGAACTGAAGGGCCCAACCCCACAGCACAAAGGAGAGGCAAATCAGCACACATCACACTATCACAACCACACACACCACACACATCACCACTACCACCTTCACACCTGCACCTTCCATCCATTTGCACATCACACACCATGCCAGAGAAGAAGATGCCCAAATTCACTGACAATGAGTAGTCAGTGATGGCAGAAGAGATAATCAGAGTAGAACCACATTTGTTTATAAGCATGGTCCAACACACACCACTAGCCACTAAAAATCAAATTTGGGCAAGGATAGTCAACAAAGTCAATGCAGTAGGGACCCCACCGTGTACCCTGAAGGACATCAAGAGGAGGTGGCATGACCTCAAGAGCGTGCCAACAAGAACCATGTGCTGGCTCAGAGGACTGGCGGTGGCCCTCCCATTTCACCACTAACGTTCAATGAATGGGAGGAGAAGGTACTTGCCATACTGCATCCAAAGAGTCTCACAGGAATACCCGGGGGAGTGGAGGCTGGTAAGTACCAACAAATGTCTCACATTTCACTGCTATGTACTGTCTTGCACTACTAGAAAGCAACACTTTCTAAACACAAATGCACCTACGTACAACACACTCTTGCCAACACATGTCTCACAGATCTAACATTTACATCCTCTGAATCACCCCAAAGGTAGCTAGCAATATTTCCATGGGGGCATGTGTATAGGCAGCCAGCATTACAACTCCCACCAGGTGCCCTTTTCCCACAGCTGAGCAGGATGGAGCACTCCCCCCACTCAGAACCATGTGGCAGCCATTTCATTTCTCACCTACAACTAACAGGTAGGAAGCCATCTTAACAGGGAGGGGTGTTTGTGGGTGGGAAGCCTGCACTACAACTCCAGCCAGGCCCCCTTGTCCCACAGCTGAGCAGGATGGAGCACTCCCCACACCCTGAACCATGTGGCAGCGATTTCCCGCCACTGTGTCACCGAACAGGTAGGTAGTTAGTGCATGCACCCTGCCATCCTTCTCAAAATACATGGAGCCATATGACCACACCAACACATACATGTCATCCAACTTTGAGTAGATACAAAAGCCACATCCAGTGTGCAGAAAGCCAATCGCATGTAACTGTCACAGAAATTAAACTTTGACTCACCAAGTCACATGTAGAAGAAATTCAGGGCCCAATCATGCACAGCACAGAATGACAATGTGTACATGCCATGGTGTCAGAGCATGAAGGCCCATATTAACACAAACCATGCATGGTCAATCTGACAAATAAACTAAAGTACATGATATGAAAAAGGTATATATAACATTACAATGGCTAGTTTTTGCTTAGCTGAAATTGATTCCATGAAGAGCAAACAAAAAAGACGCATCACATAAAGTTGATGTGCCGCAAATTGTTAGATGATGACATGTCCTTGTAATCACACAATCTGTATGTAGCACATGATTTTAATTTACATGTCACACCATGGACAAGTAAAGTATGTACTTCAACATCATGTCATGAAACTGAGTATCTTGCAGCCATACCCAGTGATTGCAATGTAAAGTGTTTGGTGTATCGAATGTAACATCCAACAGTATAAAACCAAGCTTGTGGAGTACACTTCAATGACCATTTCACCTTTATTCAACAGAAGATCCACAAGCAACTGCAGCAGAAAACACCACCAACATGCAGAGCCTGTCTCCTCCCCCGGAATATGAACTGTCAGATGCACACTCCCTATGTTTCTTTGATGAGGAGCAACAACCTGGCCCATCCGGACTGCCTGAGTGCACCACATCTCAGGCTCTCATTGTCCCTACCACCACCACCACAGCAACAACGACAGCCCTGACCTCTGCTACAACGACCTGTGAGGCCTCAACCACCACCATCACCACTGCTACCTCCAACACTCTCCCTGCCTCAGGGGTTACCAACACCACAACACAATCAGAGGATGCCAGGGAGAGTGTGTGGGTGTGTTGAATGCCAACACCACAGGTCCGGGTTAGCAGGGCAGGTGGGAGGGCAACTGGGGGACAAATACAGGATGTCCACCATCGTAAGAGTCCTTGGGGCATATGAACAGAACCAGGGGCAGATGGGCCAGGTTGTGGAAGAAGTGCGTGAGCTCTGCCCACTGCTGAGGTCCATAGACACACGTATGGGCCAACTTGTGGACTTCATGGGTCAGCTTGTGGGTGTTCTGAGGGACAGAGATGCGGCCAAAATGACAGTTCAACCCCCCTCCAGTGGCTCACCTGCTGGTACTCCCACCACCTCGGCTGCGGCCACTGAGAGGGGTGATCTGCAACAAAATGACTCATCAGACACCACTGAGCCTGCAGCAGAGGCCCCCCCCAAACGCATGAGGGGCCGTCTGAGAAACACCAGGGCTGGATAACATGGAAATTAACTTTCGCACCTTATCGCGAAAATGCTGAAAATCTCCGCAAACACACCGGAAATATCGCAAAGACACGGAAGTTTTTTTCCCGCTTGTTCGCGGTATTTTTTGCGTGATCGCGGGTTGCCAACTTACCCATGCGGTTGCTCACGGGCGCAGCCATCTTGTTTTCACTTGTCCCGCCCTCTTGCGATGCTTACTTCCTGTTCCGGGTCGCGCAATGCATGTTCGCGCCCGTTCGCGGTCGATATTTCCTGTTCGCGACCGCTTTTACTTGATCGCGTTGCTTTTTGCTTGCTCGGGAGAAAATATCGCGCGAACTTGCGCACGTGGTCGCAATGGGCGCGGTCATCTTGTTTTTCACTCTATTGCATGGTTCTGGGGCCTGATTTTGAATCCTCCCAAAATCTTTTCAATCCTTTGTTTATAGCCACTTTTTTTTGGATCTTTATTACTTATTATATCTCGAACTATTTTCCTGTCTCTATATTTTTGGTTTTTGTCTACTTTTTTTTTGTTTTTTAGCTACTTTTTCTCTTTCTATTGCCTGCTATTTATTTCCTTTACTCCTTTATTTATTTTACCTTTTCTTTCCCGCCCCGTCCCCAGAACCATGTCCAAGGGTAGGGCTGTTCGCCGGCGCCCACAAGGGGTGCAGGCACGGGCCTTATTTGGGGAGATGGAGTTGGCTGCACTAATTTTCTTTGTGCAGCGCCACCTCCCCTCAACCCTGGCAGCAGGTGGCAGGCCTAGGTCCGGGTACGGCCTCCGGGAGCGTCGGCAGCGGTGGGGGAAGGTGCGCCGGGCAGTGTCACGCTTCTTTGGTGTTCGGCGCACCCAGGCGCAGCTGACGCACCGGTGGTCCGACATCTTGGACCGTGAGCAGGACCTGCTGGACCTGCTGGGAGTGGAGGTCCCGGGGCTTGGTGAGTACCTATTTAATTATTACTACTTTGTGTCTGTTCTTCTGCTCAGTGGTATATATTGCGAATATCCTTTTTTTCTTCCAACCAGCTAGAATGTTGCTGCTTACATTCCAGGTTAATTACGTTTAAAAGTCTGTGATTTTTTTGACACAGGTGCTCTTCTGCGCTACTACTAATCTTACTTGCTTGCAGCTTTGCGTTTGCGCTTGCTTAGCGTGATTCTTTCCGAGTTTATTTTAGAGAAATTAAGTTACGTAATGCTACAGTGACTCTAGTCCACTCCTTACTTTGTCCTGTCACTAATAGATAGGGGCGGATTGATACTTCGGTTTAGGTACTTTGTATGAGCTTTTAATTTGTTAGTGGTATGCGTGATGCCCCCTCACTCAGTTAAGTGACGTGCTGGTAGTACGGCTGTCTTTATTAGAACCTTTTCTAGTTTGTTCAATGAGTGGTGGTAGGCTTAGCAGTTACTTAGCACTAGCAGATCAGCATCAATCAATCAAACCCAAATTTGCTGTATACAAAACATGTAGTCATGTTCATGTGTCCTCCATGATTTGACCATATGCATTGTTGAGGAATACAGTGGAAATGCATACTTAATGTACAATTGGCATGCCTGGAATAGGTGGGCTAGGTTGGGTGGTACGTTGTACTTAGGCTTAGTTGTAACTTGGTATTCTGGAATCAGAATGGAAGACTGGATTACTGTAGATAAATAGTAACTTAAGTAGTCGAACTGCGAATCCCCCGATATTACTTGTTGAATGTTGACCAGATGAGATCGGTCAATTTAGTTATTGCAATTGTTGTTTACATAAGTGTTTTTTGACCGTTGTTGAAAAATATTGTATTTGTTTGACACCATCCATCAATGTTTGTCTCTTTCTTATATCTTTCCTGTTCATCAGCACCCAGGGGTAGACCGACAGGGACTGGGCAGTCGGTGGGACACACAGAACACCACCAGGAGGACACTGCTGAGCGCTCCTCTGCTGGCCCCAGTAAGTCTTCTTGTTTTTTAATAATATTTCTTATTCCATAACTTGTACTGCCCCATATTTTTCCAGAACTATTGTTTGTTTCCAAATGCTATTTTTTTACCACCAATTATCCTTCGATCTGTACGGTTTCAAAAATCTTATCCCTGCCTCCGCTATGATGACTCTGAGTACTACTACTACTACATACTATCAGTCTGTCTGTACTGTAGTAGCTAGTCTTGCCCAGTTAGCCAGTGCCACTCTTTGTGAAAGGTTGTAATATAAAACTCATATTCACCAGTAGCTCGAGCCATTGAGTCCAATCCGTTGGGTCGTTGTCTTGTACTACTTTTACTCTTATAGATCTTGTGGTTTTGAAAATTCACAGCAACAGCCCTACCAGATTTATTACTATTTTGATATGATACCCTATAGGACATACTACTGTTGTAGGGACATTTGCACCAGAAAATAGGATGTTGGTGATGGTAGGTTGGACCTTCCTTGCACACCTCAATCAGAAATTCCGCACCCACCACAATTCCACTGCTTGACTATAGTACTGTCTTGTCATAACTATTAGGTCTCGGAACCCTCCCCCCAAGATACCCAACAAGTAGACAATCCAGAAAATAACACACCCAACCTCTCAGTCGGGGAAGCAATTCGCATGCACACCCTTACTTTAATTTGCACACTCGTGTAAGTTAGTCCACACCAAATACCATCAAGTCTATTTAAGTTCAAAATGTTTATTTCAATTTGAGAAGGTCTGTACACTGTTTCTTTTAAATGCAGCACCAACCGGAAAATCAATAACATTAAAACAATATACATTGTTACACTTATACAGTTGGGAATTAAATCATGATAACTGAACAGTGGTGGAAGGCAGCACCACCATCCCATAGCAATTTAGTTTATATAAATTTATAAATGAAGATGTGAGTGAAGGGACCCCTCACCTTAGAAGAACCTAGTACTGGTAGTTGTTGCATCATTCAGAAGCTCTGGTTCGTAGAAGGGAATCTTGCGTCTGTAATGCGAAAAATGAAATGGTGTGCGTTAGTATATTGCAACTTGCAAGCATTTCTCAGCCGTGCCAAAAAGTGTAGCATTTATGGATAAGCAATATGGACTAACAGTAACAGTAGTACACCAGTACTTCCTAAAAAAGTGGCTTGTTAATGTTTGTTGACCGCTTGTACGCAGCGCGTAGACTAGACAGTAGCAGTGTGAGGCAGGTCATGTGGGCTCAAAGGTGTCTTAAGCTGCAAGGTAAAGGTAACGTCACATGTGCAAAAATAAAAGACACAAAGGTAAAATGGTAGCATGGCTAGGGCTAATTAATCAAACGCTACAATGATCATATATAACTATTAGTGTCTACTCTACTACTACCTGATTTGTACTAGTGATGTATGTTAGTATTGACTCATTTTTCAACCTTGCTACTGATCAATAGGGGGGAGGTGTATATGACGCCTAATAAATGTGTAATGTTTTCTAGGTGCACTACCGACCACCATTGCCGGGGCCAGCGAACAAGCGACGCGGACGGCGAGGATGCGGCAGTTGCTGCCGATACCGACGATGGAGTGGTAGGGGGAGTGGCAGCACCAGTGGGAGGCGGTGGTAAGTTAGATTCATAATCCTTAACTATTGTTGAACTTGACAGTACACTCACTGCAAGGGTGTACTGTATGTATATGTATACTGTACAGTTGTGACTTAGGGCCCCATTAGGATGGTGGGCGTATTGCCCCCGCCGGGCCGGCTGGAATTCACTGCCGACACCGCAGGGGCAAACCTCCTGCCATCCCTGTAGAAAATATTCAGACCCCCCACATGTCGACCAGGCGGAAAAGGGTTCAATATGCCGGTGGTGTCTCTCTGAACACACCGCCAGCCATATAATCTGCATTTTGGAATGCCTTTGCGCGGCGGCATTGCCGTCCGCCACGGAAAGGCAAGCAGACATTGCAGAGTATGCTTGGGTGCCCCCATGGAGGGTACCTACCTATGCTATGGTACCCCCCGCCTTTCAAAGCAAAACGTGACAGGCTCCGTGCGGGGCCCGTCATGTTGTGCTTGGAAAAGCAGCACAACATTTTAGCATTGCTTTCAGCAAAGCCAACCAGAATGTAAAAAAAAAACAGGATGCGCCCGCCAATGTGCCGGGCGCATCATCCTAATTAATTGTCCCCACGGGACCCCCACCCTTTTTAGCATGAGAATGGCGGGCAGACAAAGTCCGCCTGCTATCCGATGTCGTAAGTAAGTATGAGTTGTTGGGGACATTTGAAGAGTGAACTAGAAGACTAGAATTCCCTTTAATTGGCATAGGAGCCATAGGCATGGAACTTCTGGTCAAATATTTTTCCTGGGGTCCCATTGAACCATTAGAGGAAAAGTTTGAAATAAGTTTCCAATCTTGTTTCTGTTCCCTAAACAACCACATGAGTACACTTCTTAGGCCCCTAGGACCTCGTGGCAGGTATTTACAGCCCCTCAGGGTATCAGGAAGAGGTCAACAGCATGGGCCAGTCCAGTGCCAGTGACTACTGGTCCACGAGGCACTTTAGGCAAAGGTCTCCTGCAGCTTGTTGTGTCCCTGTAGTCATATATGGAGTTAGCCAACTTACCCTTGGAGTCCACTTGTTTGTACTCGGTAAAATTAGGAGCAGTTCTAGCCCTTGAGATCCTGTTAGAAGTCTCAATTTAAACAGCATTTGCAGTCCTTCTGTTCTTCACTTATTCGGAGAGTGTTCTGAGGGTGGTGCCTTGGGGTGCTACATATTTGCCTGGCACCAGCTAGCGGGAGGGGCTGACTTCTGGCTTTTCCCCAACCAATGGGGTAAAGGTTCCTAGGGGCACCCCACTTACTTTTGCAGCATTTACCATTCAAAATACTGCGATCAATCCCACAGTGTGCCTTATTCCCAATATTCCAAATATTCTTCCATCCTTGTCCAGAGCTTGTGTGCGCATCCAGAGATGTGGCCAATGTAATGCATACTCCCCTACTCAGTGATCACTACAAACTGGTTCTGCGGATAGGTTCCCGCCATCAGATTTAGGGCCCGATTAGCATTTCCAGGATTGCACTCCAAACGACCCAACCGCGAGCTGACCGATCGAGCAAAAACGATGCAATGCCCATTAATTCCAACCGATTCGTTTGGAATGCAATCCATCCAACCGCATCATCCAGAAACAAGCCCAAAGCAACTGATTCATTTGTCAACATCTTTCAATAACAGTACTGGTAGGTATTAGACTCGGTTAACCACTCAAACAGATGACAATGCATCCGATGCAGTATCTGGGCCGTATCTGTTTGTGTCACAAATGCCAAGTGGAAAATAAAAACAAAACGCAAATAAGCAGTGGAAGTGATTGGAAAAGGACTAGCAAGATGGCTGAAGCTGGGGCCTGGTGTTTGATTTGCCCACAACTCCCAGCAAGGCATTGTGCTCCTCACACCAGTCCCCAGTGTCAGCCACCTTGCCAGTCCTTTTCCACTCACTGTCAGTAAAGCATGGTTTCAGGTGGGCCTGTTGGGCTGTGTGGGAGGAGGAGTTTAGCTGTGACTACAGCTCCCATCACACCTGTGCCCACACCCACCTTCCAAACCATCCTTTCTGTGATTCATATTTCCTGGGAGTGAGTGTAAATGTGCTGGCAAGATGGCTGACAATGGTGCATGGTGTTTTGTGCACAGGGCCTTGATGAGATTTGGCTTCAAGTTGAACACCAGGCCCCAGTGTCGGCTACCTTGCCAGTACACTTCCTCTCACTCTGAGGTGAGTATAGAGCCAGAGGACTTCTCTTGCCTGGGGGTGTGGATGAGTATTTGCAATAGCTACAACTCCCATCAGACCTTGTCCCTCACACACCTTGCCACTCAGCTCCAGAAGCCTACCTGTAACTCAGCTTACCTAACAGTGAATGGGAATGTACTTGCAAGAGGTCTGATACTGATGATTGGTGTCTATTTGACCACAACTCACAGCAGGGCCAAGTGGTCCAAACACCAGTGCCTACAGACAGTCATTTTGTCAGTAATTTTTGACTCAATATCAGGTAAGAATAGTTCCTGTCGGGCTTGTTGGGCTATGTGGGAGTAGAAGGATTTGCACTGACTACATCTACCATCAGGCCCTGTCTCACACACACGTTCCCACTCAGCTCAAACAGCACACCTGGGACCATGTTGTCCATGATGGTAAGTGGAAACATACTGGCAAGATGGTTGACACTGGGGACTGGTGTTTGCTTTGCCCACATCTCCCATCAAGGCCTTCTGCTCCTCACACAAGTCCCCATTGTCAGCTATTTTGCCAGTACTTTTCCACTCACTGTCAGGAAAGCATAGTTCATGGTGGGTTGTTTGTACTGGCTGTAAAGGTGTGTGGAAGATAGAACATGATGTGAGTTGTAGTCACAGCAAACACCCCTCCCACACTGCCCAACAGGCCTAGCTAAAACCATGCTTTCCTAACAGTGAGTGAAAAAGTACTGGCAAGATGGCTGACACTGGAGACTGGTGTGTGGACAACAAAGCACTAATCTGAGTTGTGGCTATCTCAGACACCAGGCAGAAGTGTCACACATACTGATAATACATGTCTAACATTATCATTAAACCATACTGCCATGTGGTCAGTTTTCATCTGGGCTTATGGCTACCTGACAGAGAATGGAAGTGAACTAGTAAGATAACTGACACAGGTGCATGGTGTTTGGGGAACAAGTCCTTTTTGGTATTGAAATTCAAGTTTAACACCAAGCACCAGTGTCAGCTTCCTTGGTAGTACACTTCTTTTCACCGCCAGTTAGCCATAGTCTCAGAGGAGTTAGCTGGGCTGGGTGGGAGGAGAAGTACTTGTAATGGCTACAACTCACATCAGGCCAAGTACAATATGCACCTTCACACCTACCACAAACAGCACAACATGAACTAAGCTAAACCACAGTGTGTCCAATATTTACTAGTAGGATGCAAGACAATGGACACTGGTCTCTGACTTTCCCTCAACTACCAACAGGGCCTTGTGCTACAAACACCAGGCACCAGTGCCAGCCAGCTATGTCAGTACCTATCCACTCAATCTCAGGAAAAGATAGTTCCAGGTGTGCTGTTGCGCACGGTGGAAAGTGCAGGGCCTGAAGGGAGATCTGGACATTGAAAACACTCCTACTCATGCACAGCTTACACGCAAACAATAAACCATGCTTACATGACAGTGAGTGCAAATGTTACGACAAAATGCCTGAGACTGGGGACTGGTGTTTGGAGCACAAGGCCATCACGGTACTTGTTGTAAAGTTAGTCACAACTGCACAGTGTCAGGCATCCTGCAGGTACATTCTGACACTCTGTGAGGTAAGCTTAAGCCCTGTTGGGCTGTTTGCGCTGGTCAGAACGGTTTATGTTGGATAGGGCCTGATGGGAGAAGAAGTCAGTGAAAACACTCCTCCCGCACACAAACAAAACAGCTCATCTAGAACTATGGCTACATGGCAGTGAGGGGATGCATACTAGCAAGATGGCTGACACAGGGGATTGATGTCTGAACCTCTCACAACTATTACATTTCCCTCTGGGCTACAAACACCAGCCACCAATGACAAAAATTGTGCAAGCGCACTCACTAAATTTGTCTGGACAACACTCTTCATGGTGACCTCTTGCAGCTGTTTGGGAGGAGGAATGTAAGTTTCACAATCTGAGCACAAGCACATAAACCACACTTCTTCAAAGTTCACTGACACAAAATGGCCCAAAGCCAAGTTTGAGAACTCCTCAGACTATGGAGTCAATGTACAAAACACCTGATATGTGTACACACTAAGGTAAGCAGTCACACATTATGGTACTCACAGCCATTCACATACATATAATGAGATGAGAACAAGATGCACATCACTCAAACAATCAGAAATAATATCATGGGAGATCAACAGACTGTGAGTGTGACTGAAGTCACACAAGTGTGACTGCTAAAGACATGCACTAAGGCATGTACCCTGGACAAAAAATACATACATTTTGAGAGAAAGAGTACGTTTGTCACTGTTATTTGAAAGATGTGTACAACAACCCACCTGTGTCATTCATAGGGTTTCACAAAACAGTCAATGTCTCTGTTCATGTAATGTCAACAGAACACAATATGCCCAGTGATGTAAGTAGCTGGACATGGAAATTCATCCACATATGAAAACAGAATGTCATTGTATTCCCCAAACATAGTTCAGCATCATGGATGCAGGACTCAAATTTATGTACAGTAACTCCTTATTGTGTTCAGTGGCCTATTTCATTCGTATGAAATGTGGTGCAGTGGACATTCCCATCAATCATTGTGTCTTTCATGTTCCCACAGGGCAAGCTGGAAACACCACTGGAAGCAGCCAGGATAGCCAGTCCCAGACTCTGCTTGACCAGGAGATCTCCGGTGTTGAGGTCTCTCAACCCTCTTCAGGCGATGAGGAATGACCTGGCCCATCAGGTGTGGGTCACCCCAAGGCACCAGTAGTGCCTGCCTCCGGATCCTCTGCAACCACTCCTGCATTATTTGACAACACTAAGATCAACCCTTCACCACCGTACACAGCAGCCCGATCCACCACGGACAGCACAGCAACATGGGGCACTCCTGAGTTGGCGAACAACAACATCCCTGTCAATGAAGAAGGAAGCTCAGTGTTGACTGTGCCAACAACAACTGGTCCTGTTTGGGTGGGTAGGGGTGGAGTGAGGGGCTGCCGGAAATGGGTACATCACACAGCTGGTGCTGATGAGGAAGAGCACCACATGCATATGAGGATTGCACCAGAGATTTTGACCAGGTCATTGGGATCCTCAGGACCATGCAACAGCAGCAGACAGCCCACTATGAAAAAATTGATAGTTACCTCTCCAAAACTGACAAAAGTGCTGTTGGGCAGCGGGATATTGTGCCCTGACTCCACCAGATTGCCAGCAACATGTCCACGCCTCGCTGTGTGCCCACAACATCCTGTGTATCAACATCTGCACAAGGCGCTAGGAAGGATGTGGACTCTGGAGGAGAGTCCCCAGCATCACCGCTGCCTAGACCTGAGGCTCCCCCCCCACAAACGTGGGAGCGGTCATCCAAAGAAGGATCACTGAGAGACCGAAGACTACGCATCACCCCCAGTAAGTGACAACCTGCTCCTGGTATCCTCCATTGTGTGCCGAGCTTTCACTTTGTTGACTGTCACTGAACTCTCCCACTTTGGCTGGAGGTTCTAAGTTGGACTATGGACTCAAATAACTGTGGATCTACTAAGGAATATTTAATCTAGAAACACTACCAACTCCTATCTGCACTTTGTTTTGTATTTTTATGATAACAACAATATGGTGTGGAAAAAATTCATCAACTCATAAATTAAAAGAAATCCCTTTGCACAAAATACGAGCTCATGTTGTGACTTTGATTCGCAATTGTACACATTTAAAAGATTAGTAACAAATCACTTCATGAACATTACCGCAGATTTGTGAGTGAATGTACCTTATCGCAGCATGATAGGTAGACACATCCAGGTGATAACACATTCCATAGGACATGTTTCAGGCTCAATTTTGTATTTGTATTTTGTATTTGTAATTAAATTTATAAGGCGCACAGCTACCCGCAGGGGGTCTCCCGGCGCCAATAGAATTAATGATTACGCATAGAGTTGTTAGTGGGAGAAGAGCCAGGTTTTGAGGTCTTTGCGGAATTTTAACAACGATGGTTCATGTTTAAGCACGGTCGGAAGAGAATTCCACAACTTAGGCGCAACACAGGAGAAGGAGCGTCCGCCCATTCTCGTCAGTTTAAAACGTGGGATCCGGAAGTTGCCTTGAGTGGATGACCTGAGGGGGCGGGAAGGGGAGTATTGTTGGACCAGGGCCCTCAGGTAGCCGGGATCCGAGCCATGTTTGGTTTTGTGCAAAAAGCAGAAGGCCTTGAATTTAACACGGCTATCTATACGGAGCCAGTGAAGGTCTTTCAGATAAGGGGAGATAGAGGATCGCCACGGGACCTTACAGAGGAGACGGGCAGCAGAATTCTGAACGAGCTGAAGTTTCCTCTGGAGCTCTAGGGTGGCTCCGAGGTACAGCATGTTACCGTGGTCCAGGCGAGAGGTGACTAAAGCCTGGACCACTGAGCGTCTGGTCGGGAGTGGAAGCATCCATAGAATTTTACAAAGCCACCCTAGGATGGAAAAACAAGTGGCCGGCACTTTAACCACTTGTTGTCGCATGGAAAGTGAGTCATCCAGGATAAAACCAAGATTGCGAGCCTGGGAGACTGGGATGGGTAGAGGGCCCATTTCTGATGGCCAATGAGCAGAGCTCCAGAGATGCTTTTGCTTGCCCAGAATGAGCACCTCCGTCTTATCTCCGTTTAGTTTCAGAAAGTTAGCCTGCATCCACTCTGCTACTCGGCTGAGGCCTAATTTGAGAGCAGATGGAGAGTTTTCAGCAGCCAAGGAGAGGGAGAAAAGGATCTGAGTATCATCGGCGTATGAGTAAAGGGAAAGACCAGAGTCTTCCACGATGGTAGCTAGGGGTCTCACGTAGATATTAAAGAGCATAGGGCTCAGTGAGGACCCCTGCGGGACACCATACGCAGATGAACGAACGGAGGAGGAGGAGCCGGAGGAAACCACCTGGAAAGTGCGTTGATTTAAGAAGGAGGCCAACCACGCAAGAGCGGAGCCCGACACTCCCGCCGATCTTAGGGCTTTCAGAAGAATGGGATGTGAGACCGTGTCGAATGCGGCACTTAAATCTAGAAGAATAAGCGCCGTGGTCTCGCCATGGTCCAGGCGGGAGCGTAGATTCTCGGTGACCCCCAGAAGAGTAGTTTCGGTGGAGAAATGAGAACGGAAACCCTATTGGGACGGATGAAGAAAAGCTGAAGTCTCCACGTGAGATGTAAGGTGGATGTTAACATGCCTTTCCAGGATTTTTGAAAACAGGGGCAGCAAAGAGATAGGTCGAAAGTTGGAGAGCATCTTAGGGTCTGCACCAGATTTTTTTAAGAGTGGCACTACGAGGGCCCTTTTCCATTCCTCCGGAACAGTGGATTCACGCAAAGAGGAGTTCAGAAGTGTTTGAATGATAAGGAGAGCATCAGGGGAAAGCAGACGTTGGGTGTTCAAAGGAATCGGGTCAAGGAGGGAGCCTGAGTTGACCTTCATTAAGCAGGCAGACAGCGTGTTGGGATTTAGCAGAGGCCATTCTGAAATCAGAGATGCTTGGGATTGCAGGCTTAACGAGTCCGGGGTAGAAAGGTTAGAAGGGGGTTTGAAAGGGGGTATAGGGGAAGCGCAGGATAAGGCAGTGTAGATGGTTTCGACTTTCGATATAAAAAAGTTGGCAATTTCATTGCACTCTGCGTCCCCTAACGCAGGTGGGATGGGAACGGTCTTAGAACCGGCTAACTTTTTGACCATGGAGAAAAGGGCTTTTGGGCGATTGATGGCCTTTTCAATTGACTCAGAGACGAACCGGGCTCTAGCCTTTCTACAGGCTTGATGGTAAAGCTTAAGTGCTGAACGGTAAATCAGTCTGTCGTTCAGGGCATAAGTTTTCCTCCAGGATCTCTCTAAATGTTTACATTTAGATTTGGATACCTTCAGTTCATCTGTGAACCATGGGGCAGGAGCATGATGAGGGGTCTGTGGACTCGGGCGCAATGGTAGATGAAGGTTAATATTAGAGGTTAACCAATTTGACACTTCCTGAGCTAGGGAGGTGCACCCAAGATTGATATCGGGGCAGGAATCCATGAGAGAGGCATTAAAAGCTGGAATATTCAGCTTGGACCAGGGTCTATAGTTGTTCCTGAAGCCGGGAAGGGGCGTGCATCTTTTAGTGTCAGCGGGGAGAGTGAAATGTATGGCAAAATGATCGGACCAGTCTAGGGGAAGAGCTGGAGAAGAGCAGTCGAGCGGAATGTTTGAGAGGACAGGATCGAGTAAGTGTCCTGCCTGATGGGTGGGGCCGCTGTTACGTAGTGTGAGGCTGATGGCCTCACAATCAGAGAGAAACATTCTGCTGGGTCCGTTCTGTGAGTCCTCTAGGTGGAGGTTGAGGTTTCCCACGATGGGAAAATTCGCTGCCTTCATAGCAAGAGGAGCCACCAGCTCAGCAAATGAGGTAAGCCACTGTGTAGGCTGATCGGGGGGACGATAGATTAGGATGCCCGATAGCATCAGTTGGGGGGAAACTGATAATTTAAACAGAGCGGCTTCACAATTAGGAAAAGGGACAGCATCCAAAGAGCAGGAATGTATATCTTTAAAAATAATCGCAATCCCGCCACCTTTTCCCGCCTGACTGTTACATATCCCGATGGTAGAGCGCTAGCTACATCTGGGCCAGAGCCAGCGTGCAGCCAAGTTTCCGTTAGGAACAGGGCGTCTGGCTTGGTGGAGGATAGTAGATCATATATGTGGTCACGATTTTTAGGCAAGGATCTGCAACTGATATTCCAGAACTGATAGGGAGGACTTAAAGGCACGGATGGAGCAGAGTGTTCAAAATAGGAAAAGTTGCAATTTGAGCATCTTTGAGACAGTTTCAGCGAACAATCAAGCAGTGTGCAAGAGGAGGGGGTAATATTTATGCGGTGGAGCTCCTTAGAAGTGTAGGTGATCAGGCTGAGGCGTAACTGATCTGATTGGGCAGGGTGCCGGGCAGCAGGGCGCTTCAGGGTGCGGACGGGCGGAGACGGGCTTGCCTTTGGCGCGCCTTTGGCGCGCCTTTGGCGCGCCCGCTGCGCCCGCCCGCTGCGCGGTCGGGAAATGGTGTGCTTTACATAGGGAGAGGAGAGGGCGGTACTCATCACAACACAGGTGCGGTCAGCGAATGAGCCCCCATCGTCAGCAAGCCCTGCCTCCAACGCATCCGATGCTGGTGGACTGTGCGAGCAGCGGCCAATCAGTGCGGCGGGACAGGGTGAGTGCGAGTCAGTGTTTAAAGGCTCAACATACAATTTCTAAAAAGTAACAGTGCGCGAAAAATAATAAAGTTAAAATTACTGCCTAACAGACCTCCGGCTTCCGCCTCAGAGGAGCAATAATCACAATCAATCAATGGAAGACTATTGTCTCAAAAAAAGCACAATTAGTGCAAGCACAATCAACAATCATTGTCATCAAAACAGATCATTATGGAACATGTTTTCTTTTGTAATAAATAATAGATTTGTGAAACTAGACAATGCACACCTCAATGAGGAGCACAGGTTTATTCGCCAGATACAACCTGGCACCGTCACAGAAAATAGGATTGCGTCACACTGTGAACAAACATAGAAAACAACAAAGGATGTCCATTAGGTCAAAAGTAAGTGTGTGCCATGGAATTCAAATGATGTTGAAAGATTGAATTAGTCACTTCATCATGGGTCTTGGAGCTCTCTATTCTGTAGAAGACAAGGCAAAGTACCCTGGTAAGGAGAAGCATAGCACACAGTCAGGAAGGTATGAATGATTTTACTAAGTTTATATGAAAGTTTCATCAAATGCATACATTTGTCTGTGTGGAAAAAAGCTAGGATTCATGTCAGCACTGAACCATGTGATATACAACATTAATTGAACCATTACTTTAGAAAACCTACTGTTAATCAGCATATTCTCACATGCATACATACACATTGGACACCAGCAACACTCAAGCAAACTAATGGGCTTTAATACCGCATATCATTGAAAAAGTGGTTGATGATGTCTTGACGAACATCCAAAGCTTCGTCCTCATCATCACTGGCAACATGTCCCAGTCCAGGATCCTCCTTCCCAGGCGAATGCTGGCCTTCGTTATCCTGGATCAGAGGGATTGCATACCTGATTGCCAGGTTGTGCAGAATTCATTGATGATGTTACGCACCTTCAACGGTGCATATTGAAGGGTTCCTCCTGTACGATCCAGGCAGTAGAATAGTGTCTTCAAGAGTCCAAAAGTCCAATCCACCACGCGCCTGGTCCTTCCATGGGCCTCATTCAACCGAACCTCCACAGGTGTTACAGGGTTGCGGAGTGGGCTCAGCAACCAAGAAAGGTTGGGGTATCCAGAGTCTCCTACATTGAACACAGAAAAACATCAGTAGTCTGACAACAGAGCACTATCTGATGTACAAACAACACCCACCACAACATAAACATACAACATCACCTACCAACAAGCCAAGCACGGTCAGGTTGCACCTGTGACATCAAGTGGGGGATGACACTGTTCCTCATGATGTACACGTCACGTGATGAGCCAGGGAATCTTGCACAGACATGGGATTCTGGCATGTCAAGTGTTCAATAACCTGGACACTAGCATGCACCGCCTAAATGGTTTACTTCAGTTACCTCTCAAATTAACCAAATTAAACATGATTTTCCAAAATAGTACTTAATCACATACTATTTGTGCTTCATCAGATAATCATCACAAAAACATTTGTCTGTTCATTATACATTTCATTTAATCAATCACTAAATATATTTAACAATACAATTTCCAAAGGATGAATGCTTGTGGATCTTCGCCCAATGCATTTCGAGATGAAAAGTCCCATCGTCAGGAGCACCACCTATCAGAAAAACATATGCGTATCATGTCAACGTCTCATGCTTATTAATGGTCAGTTGCACAGTAGTATTCATATCAAATCAATAACTTATTATGTCTGCCTCATACTGAGTCCAATGCCGTAATTAAATCAAAACCAAAACTTCCAAAATCACAACTGCAAATCCGACTAATATGCCGTCACAAGACACTCAAGTATCACATTACTCATTGAAACTGAATATGCACTCACGAAAATGTACTCGAGCAGCGTGAACATTAGCAACACCGTCACGCCGGTCGTCTTCCTACTATGAAATAAAACACCTAAATCATGCTCACGAATATAATGGCTGACTAGATGTATACACCTGCCATGCCATGTGTGAAAAAAACATACCTGAGGATTTCCAATGTTGTATGCAAAATCTTCTATCGTATCTGTAACCAATACGAAAATATCGGTTGTCTATCCTGAAGCGCCGTGAACATAAATGCCTCAACACTGTAAATGCTCCCCCACACAATCTTACCGAATGTCCTCAATAATGATAAGCCACTACTCTGCCATAGTGACTTCACAGAGTACGGAATTCCGCTGTGCAAAATATACACTGCAAAACTAGGCCTGGGCGGTAAATTCCGTTCCGCTCGCGGAATTTGCGGAATTTGGGTAATTTCGCGTTCCGCGGAGAACGCGAAATTGCCCAAAATTCTGCTTTCCGCGACTTCGTGCAATTTTTTGCTTGTTCCCGGTCTCAAAATGCGTGTTCGCGAGAGATTTCTCCACGAGCACGCAAACAGCGATTGTGAACAGAAAAAAAGCATCGCGAACAAGCAATTCCGCGTGTTCGCCGAATTTCTGCGTGTTCGCGGAGATTTTTTACCGTTTCGCGGAGATTTACGTAACGCGATTACGCAAATTCCGCCCACCCCTAAAAAACCTGATCTTGCGAGATTACTATCCAACCTGAAAACCGGCGCCATCTTGGAGTGTGTAATTTCCGACATTTACAACCGACAGACTGCATTAAAATCATACATGAGCTCGTGTGTGACAAACTGACTTGGGACAGACTTGTGAAAGTGACTAGAGGAGTTGTTGGGTTGTTATTTTGATCATGGTGCACTGGAGGAGCGGATTTACAATGATTCACACGCATTCGGTTGTAAATATCGGAAATTACACACTCCAAGATGGCGCCGGTTTTCAGGTTGGATAGTAATCTCGCGAGATCACGTTTTGTAGTGTATATTTTGCACAGCGGAATTACGTACTCAGTGAAGTCACTACGGCGGAGTTGTTGCTTATCATTATTGAGGGCATTCGGTAAGATTGTGTGGGGGTGCATTTACATTGTCAAGGCATTTTTGTTCACGGCGCTTCAGGATAGATAACCAATGTTTTTGTATTGGTTACAGATACGATAGAAGATTTTGAATACAACATTGGAAATCCACAGGTATGTTTTTTCACACATGGCATGGCAGGTGTATACATCTAGTCAGCCGTTTTATTCATGAGCATGATTTAGGTGTTTTATTTCATAGGAGGAAGACGACCGGCGTGACGGTGTTGCTAACGTTCACGCTGCTCGAGGAGCACATTTTCGTGAGTGCATATTCAGTTTCAATAAGCAATGTGATTGATACTTGGGTGTTTTGTGACGGCATATTAGTGGTATTTGCAGTTGTGATTTTGGAAGTTTTGGTTTTGATTTAATTACGACATTGGACTCAGTATGAGGCGGGCATAATAAGTTATTGACTTGATATGAATACTACTGTGCAACTGACCATTAATAAGCATGAGACGTTGACATGATACGCATATTTTTTTCTGACAGGTGGTGCCCCTGACGAAGGGACTTTTTGTCGCGTAATGCATTGGGCGAAGATCCACATGCATTCACCCTTTGGAAATTGTATTGTTAAATATATTTAGTGATTGAGGAAATGAAATGTATAATGAACAGACAAATGTTTTTGTGATGATTATCTGATGAAGCACTAATGGTATGTGATTAAATACTATTTTGGAAAATCATGTTTAATTTGGTTAATTTGAAAGGTAACTGAAGTATACCATTTAGGCTGTGCATGCTAGTGTCCAGGTTATTGAACACTTGGCCTCTAATTTAAATGTAACTACGTGCTAGGCAGGCATCAGACTAGCACTACGCTCAAAATTTGGAGATTTGATAAGATTAACTTTTAAAATTGAAAAACGAAAAGGTGTGCTGAACTCCCCCCTAATTGATTCTGGCATGTCAGCCAGACATACTACCTGCACATTGATTGAATGATAGTGCTTGCGGTTGCAGTAGGTCTGCTCATGTGCTTGAGGTGGTAGCAAGGAAACATGGGTGCCATTAATTGAACCAATGACATGTGGCAGCCTCCCCACAGCAAAAAAGTCAACCTTGATGTCAGCCAATTTCCCTGTTGTTGGAAAATGAATGTACTGGTCCAGGTGTTGCATCAGTGCCTCTTACACATCATGCAGGACATTATTGAACATGGTCTGGAACATGCAACCAGCTGTTTACACTGTAAATTGAAATGACCCTGTGGTAAAGAAATGGAGGGCTGCCATCACCTTCACCTTGAGGGTCAGTGCAAGAGGAAATGGGTGTTGCGGCTGCAAATGTGGTGCCAACTGCAATGACAAATCCTCAATAATTTGCATGTCGAACCAATATCGCCTGATGGTATCACGTTACTCCATGGTCTGTGTGTCAGGAATGACCCTGTAGACTGGGGACGTCTACGATACCTATATGTAGGGTGTAAGCAGAGTTGGCATCAGTTTTCCAATGTACAAAGCAACATACAGCATGTAATGGACATTTCATTAATAACACTTACCCGCATACATATCACAGCATTAGTACCCTTCCCAGACATGTTACCAAGGGATGGTGATACAGCAATGAGAGTGTAGTACAGTAAAAACCCTCTATTGTCTGTCACCATTCATTTGATTTAGCATCACAAAGTTGCACTTCCACACTAAATTAGTCAAGATGTGGGTTTGTGACAGGAATTACACGTTTTGAAGGTAGCCACCCTGTCACATATGTGGAACACATGATACACACAGCATCTCACAATGATAATCCTGCTCACACGTTTCACAGGGAGGACACTGTCATGTTGTCATGTCTGCCAAACACATACAATCACATAAATAGAACATGGACAATGTAGGTGGTGTATCATTTACTCCACCACCTACTTAAGTCAGGGAGACACATTTACACTAGTAACTGGAATGACAAACACCAGCTGATGTGGCAGAATAATGTCACAGTATACTCATTCAAATATTTATGCTTGATACATAACTTCATACACACAACATATAATGTTAGCAATCTCACAGAATGCACATTGGGTTCACATAGTCACCAAAAGCAGTTAACATGTAATTAAAACACATGTGTATACCCCAAAAGTAATTTGCACTGTGATCAAGCTTAGTTGGGTAAAAGGAATACATTTGTCAAAATGTATGTAAGAATCTTGAAAAATAATGTTCTCATGTGCCTCTCAAGGTAATCTCCTCATGGAAGTGTGAGATATATGTTGAAAGGGCTATGTCATCATGGAAAAACTGTCTACACACATGTAATGCACAAAAAATAACCAATTAAAGCAGTGTCTGCCCTGAAGACTGATAACTGAAAGGACGTGGTGGCCGCATCCTAACAGATTCTGACTGGGACATACCCTGAAAGCTGTAATGCTGATCGATACGGTTGTGTATTCAAAGGACGTAGTAGCCGCATCCGGACAGATTCGGTCACAGCCATTGGCTGTTGGTTGACATGGGGACCAATGCGGGTGAGTTTTCAAAGGGCGGGGTAGCCGCATTCGGACCGATTTGGTCAAAGCCATTGGCTGTTGGTTGACATGGGGACCGATGCATGGGAGCATTCAAAGGATGGGGTAGCCACATCCGGACCAATTTGGTAACAGCCATTGGCTGTCGGTTGTTATGGTGACCGAAGTGTGTTTTTGTTCATGTCATCATCGCGTGGAACACGGCTCGGTAACTTCCCATCACCAATGTATCAAGGTCAATCGTGGTCAGATGATGACTTTTTTAACATCGCGGTAGGCGTGTCGTATGCAAGCAATGTTGTGCATTGGACCGATTTGGATAATGCAACCAACGCAAACCTATAGCTTTGTCTGCCTAGATTTGAGACTGCCCCTGCAAATCATTTATAAGTCTGCCTACTCCCTAGAGACTTCACTTGCCTGCACTACCTGCAACATTCCTGCACCTCCCCATCTCTCTGCTGCTGTTAACCTATCCTCTGGGAGCTGCAATGGCACGGACACTGCAGAGGCCCCAGCTTTCAGTGAGGAGGAGAACAGGGCCTTGCTGGACACCCTCCTGCCACTGCATAGCCAGCTGTATGGCAAACCAGAGGAGCAGGTGAGTGATGATTACACTGCATTCTCTTTGACCATGTGCAAACACCATGCACTACTAGCATTAGGAATTTCATTGACAATCATCTAAAATGTTAACTGTAACTATAAAAGTGAGCATATAACTGGTCTGGGCAGGTACACTGCTTTAGAAGCGTGTGTGCTGGGGGAACATATCATCACTGTCCTAATGGGACAGTGTCATCATAGGACCCTGGATACCTGCACACCATGCTAAATGCAGAGCCCTTAGACATTCAGGCCAAACAGAACATTAACAGTGTGTGTTGGTTTCTGACTCAGAAACATCTAGTATGTGCATTAAGGTTCCGTCACCATGTCATCCTTACAGGTCAACCCCTATGAGAAGTAAAACATTTGGAGGACCATCTCCCGGAATGTGTGCGCCGTGGGGTTGGAGCTTCGGCGCGTCCGTCACTGCTGCAAGAGGTGGCAGGACCTTTGTGGCCTGGCCAGGAGGATTACTGAGGTCTAGCTGGGCCTGTCACATCCTGGTAAGAGGGGCGGGCACCAGACATTGTCTCCACAAATGCTCCACATCCTAGAGGTGGTCTCCCCTGACCTGCATAGGCAGTTGAAAGACAGACAGCAGCAAGGAGGGGGTGAGAATATGCCTTGTTGCACAGCTTTGTTAGACATGCATTTTACAGTAGCTTAGCCTGCTGCCCCTTTTACTGGGTGTAAGTCAGCCAAACCCACTGACAGTTTAGGGAGTTGCATATGCACAGGGATAAGTTGATGCTCAAGTACATCTCTGTCATCAGGGAGATGTGAGTCTGTTATGCTCATGGAAGTGACCATAGTGCCATGCTCATATGATCACAAACATTTACAGAAACCTGTGCATGCAGGTTGTAATGCAAATGCCCAACCTGTGCCAACACATTGACTAATGTATGAACTGTTCTCATTGCGGTTTACTCAAATATGTGAGGTATGTTTTCATTGGAGCAAGCAAGTGTGAATACGTCATACTATACATACCAAAAGCTGTTGAAATCAAGATTGAGGGCTTGGTGAATCCTGCTTGCTCACTGTGCCCGTGTTAGGTCGTAGCTGTGCTGCTCAGTGTTATGATAGGTATCTCATTGGCCAATTACAGTTATACTAACTCTGGTCATCTGTCACACTGGCCAGTCACATGATTGTGTGCAAGATTTCATTTTCTCCATTCCAAAGAGTGAGACCATTTGTCTGACTCTGTAACAGTGACAACACATGCCATTCACTGACAAACACAGGTGGTCACTGGCTGATCCATGTCTGAAAATGGGTTTCTGATGTTAGATACACATTCAGAACAGTTTCCATGTGTGTAAATGCTGTTGACTATATCTACTTGGGATTTTGGCAACAATGTGTATAATGCATTGCTGTCAGCATGAGAGTTGTTAGGTATGCATCATCTTGAAGTATTTATAAAAACACTGAGATGGTATGAAAGATTAATTTAAGATGCCGGAAGTGTGCAATATGTCTGATGGAAGTGAGGGACATTCAGTCTTGGGATATACAAAAGGGGATCTCTGAAGTCTAGTCAGGATTGGTACACATTGTTGACTTGACCCATGAAGAATGGAGGTTCAGAACTAATAGTCTGTACAGACAGTGCACCCAGATGTGCCAGTGGCATTGTGTTCCAGCAGAAGCATTGTGAAAATGCAATTATTGGACTTGGAAGTGTGTTGACCATTGTTCACATCTGAAAATGGTGATGTGTTTACAATGTGCACAACATTCTGAGTCATCCCCCTGACACTGTGCATAGATGACAGTAGACAGTAGGACATGTGCCTCTCATACTAGCTATGCCTACTACCTTGTTGAACTCAATCAGAGTCATATGTGTAAGATCACAGCGAAGAACATAAGTTGCAGGAAAAATGAGCACAATTACTGTTATCTGTGTGACATGACCCATGCAATGAGTATGGAATCTTTGAGTTCCACAAGAATGTCATTTAACCTGTGACAATACAGCCAAAGATTCTCAATTGAATGAAACGGTATCACAGAATGGATTCCATTTCTAAATTAAATTGTGTACATCCTAGTCCCATTATGAGCTCTATGCTCCCTTAAAGATGACAAGAAAGGTATTTCAAAACAAAAGATCGATAGGTGCAAAAGACAATACAGCACCTGTTACATAATGAACTAGTCAACATTGTGGACCTGGCAAATGATCTTGATACACCCAATGTGTCAGAAAACCACATGTGTGAGGGGGCAAGGGTTGACTTGCATAATGAAAAGTGCCATGTATGTTATTGTATGTAGAGAAGATAGCATTAGTGAAACAGATGTAGTAGTCTGAAATGTGATGATTTGTGATGTCACCCATGTGTCAAGTACATACAGATGTTTAATGTCATTCTTTTACATTTTTATTCACAACATCAACACAGGCAACAAGAGGAGACAGTGCCACAGACATAGGGGGAGCAGAGCGCCAGTCTGGGCCCAGTGCCGAATTTGACATCAAAGAATCCACTGGCAGGGAGGATGAGGGGAGCCACACTGAGGGCAGTTCGGCAAGTCCACATGACACATCTGAAAACCGGTCAAGCCCAGGTCATGACTCCCTTGTGGTGGAGCAAGAAAATGAACCATCAGCATCTGAATCCACCACCACTCCCATCTCCATCCTCCAAGCTGATCCCCATCCCACTGTCCGTGACCGCTCCTGTGGCAGGAGAGCACTCTCCTTTGGACCAGGCACTTCACCCCCTGCCCCTGTCTCTCCTGCTGCCCTGAGTATGGAGGCAATAGACATCTTGAAACAGACATCAGTGCTGAATGTCCTCGATGCGCATACCAGTATGTCGACACAAATATTGTCGTTCATGGAGGGCATTCACTCTGAACTGTCTTCCCTACACAGATCCAATCAGGCACATGCCTCCACACTGATGGCAGCAGTATCCCAGCTCCAGCAGTCCCTAACACCTCCTACCTCTTACCCATCCAATGTCCCAACTACCCTACCTGTCCCAAGCACACAAAAACACGCATGCAGCACACAGAAAGAAGGGCAAACCCACGCACGCTCAGGAGACAGACAGCACACTCACCATCACTGAAACACCAGCTGATGACACATGCATCCACAGATACTCCACATACCTCACGAACCTCTCTCTCTCCACAACCCCTACCCTTTCCTCTCCTGGTCACCCCTCTACCCAGAAAGTCTTCCTTTGTGACCTTGGCCTCTTCCCTACTAGCCCATCCAAACCCCCTCCAAAGATTAAGAGACAACCCACCCCCCCACCATGACATCTACAACTATCACCCCCTCTAAAAAGTCAAGCCCCAAACACCCTACCCGTAAATCCCCCAGGTCTCCCAAGTCAAAAAGCCCATCCACCAATACCATACTTCCCCAGACCAGCCCAGTACCTCATGCACCCAAAAAAACCTCCAGAGTAGTCTGTGCTCCTCCCCTTCTCTTTGCCTGCCATTAAGAGGTTTACCATCCCCATAATGGTCAGACCAAGTCCCTCCCATTCTCCAACAAGCCCTAACACCACACCTGCCCCCTTCAGTCTGATCCTGCCACTGCAGTGGACAAACCATCCCCTCAATTGGACACAACCACTGCAGTGTACCAAACCACTCCTCAATTGAACACAGTCACTGCAGTGGACCCAACACCCCCTCAATCTCGGACTACCACTGCAGTGGACCCACACACCTCTCCTGATTCTATCGCTCTGAAAACACAACCCAGTCCTCCCTAGTTTTATCCCTTTGGTGCCTGGCATGCTCCCGAGATGCCCCACCCCAGGGAGGTGACCCCTTGCAGTTTTGGTGCAGGCAAGAGACAATGGGCAAGTTGTTAGTGCCCATTGGGCATATGGACATTTATGGACTGGCCATTGGCCTTTTGGTATTTATTTTCTTAACTTATCATGCTGAATAAAGCAGGCTCAAATTTGCATTTGCAGATTTCTGTATTCATCAAATTATTATTTAGTTCAACTGTTAATCATATACAAACAGTAGTGTAAGTCTTCAATGATGTTTGTATGGCATGGATTGTATATGGTCTAGGGAGTATGTGCACTTTGACAGTATGTATTACAGACTTTTGTGTCTACGTTTTGTGGGTGGCATTGTCCACATCAGTTTTGACTATAAGAGTGACATGAATACACAAACCTTTTACTTTTTCACATCACAATTGCACATAAGTCATGCTTTCATATGTCAACATAGTGAAAGTGTCACTAAGTTCTATAGTTTAGGAGGAGTATGTTGCACATATTTGTGATGTACAGAAAGACACCTGTCTCATCGATACACCTGGGTAGATATGGAATGTGACTACATGGTAGTGACTTTGGACACACCCTTGTACACAGAGTAATGACACATTACATGTATGTGACTTGAAAGTGATGGACCCATGAGTGTGTCTCCTTTAGATCTGGTAGACTATTGACAATGTCAATCTTGTCACAGGTGGCACAGATGTACACAATCTAATATATTTTCTGAGAGCATGGTGAGTGTAACATGAGCAGTATTCACACAGTCTTCATACCCTGTTGCCTCCCAGGACTCCAATCTCTGCAGTGATCAATGTCAGTCAAGGTGTGTGTTGTATTAACGGTCCATTGGGATTCAAAACTAGATGACATTCATGCCATTCTGCTTTTGGTTGAGTACATCACGTGTATGGGTTTTTTTGTCTGTCCATGATTACATATAATATTTACAACCACGGAGCAGTCACAATTGAGCATATGATTTTTGTGTAGATTGTCCTTTGGGCATGACTGACAATAATGTATTTTTGAGATATGCTTCATGCTGTTCCAGTTCACATAGAGCTGACCTAGGTGTGCTGTAATGTCTTTCACATTACCCTGTGCTACATGTGGTAAGCTGAGTGGACAGTGAGTGCACAGGAGTGTTGTTGTTCCATCTGCTGTGCAGATCCCACTGGCCCCAGTGTCACATCAATGCTCTCAGTTGCCATTTATGTTGGAAAACCTGGCAGCAGATGATTTTTGCAAGGTTGACGTTCCATGTGCTAAGCTGTCTCAAACAAGGATAGAGGTGAGAGCGACTGGTGTTTCCAACTTTGATATGGAGTGGAGACTCCTAAGTAATGGAGCCAGCATACATTTTGCTATTGTCATGGAGTGTAAGGTATGTGTTAATGTTTTGAGCAGTTCTTGTGTAGGAGACGTGAAGTACCCACATTGTCCCATTGTGAGTCGTGTTACATGCAGGGATATGAATCAGAGTATGCAAGCTCTTAACACTGTTTTAATCCTGAAAAAGGTATGGTAGGAATACTTCAATGTGAGAGGGATATATTCAGCTAGACATGATCAGATTATCTTAGGCATTATTGTGAGATATGAGTGGAGCTGTGCATTTACAATGTGTGAGGTTAATTGTTAATGTGCATAATTTAATGAGGTTATGGTGCATGGAAGTCATATGTGGATGTGGAAGGGGCACAGTGAGACAATGCTAAACTATTCATATGTGACAAAGTGGATAAGTGTATGTAAAGGGTATACATTAGTTGTGCATTTTAGGGTGCGGAATGGTCAGATGTTAGATATTGTATAGTTGATGTATGTTTTTTTGCATCAGTGTATGCATGTGTTTTAGACATGACAATCTGTATAACATAAGCAGAGTATGGTGGGTGTGTAGTGATCTACGAATAACAGAGGACACATCCATTGAGCAATGTAAGAGTCTTGTTGTGAGTTGTGGTGATGTGTGATGTGTGTATGTCAGAGTGTGCTGTGATGCTGCCAGTTGTGATATGATTGTATTCAAAGCCCTTCTTGAAAGTGAATCGGGTGATGAACATGGTCCATTTGACATGTTATGTTTAAGGTCTGCTGAGGAGGTGATGAGTACATTACATTGTGTGCATCTCAAGTATGTGTTAGTTGTCGTGTAAATAGTGATGAAGTGTGTTGCTGTGTATGTAGGGGTGGATGTGAGAAGTGCAGCGCCAGTGTGACATTGTTACAATTGTTTTTGAAGAGTTTGAGTACAAGGCTGTAGCTTGTGTGGCAGACATGTTTTTCCTTCTAGCTGTGCCAGAGTGAGCTTATGAGGTGTTTGTGTGTATGTTAGTTTTGTAAGTTGAGCATGTACTTTGGGGTGGATGTGATAGGGGTCATACCTGCACAAGTAGAAATCATGCAGGCCATGAGATAAGGTTGCTATGTATATGTGTAGATTTGGCATATGTAAGTAGTCAGAAACTATTGTCAGAGTAATTGTGAAGACGTGGAATGTGTTGTCTGCAGGTAGTTGTCTACCAATGGATGTTCATGACTGATTGTTTTAATGGCTGCTTTGAGTACACTGTCATATGCAAGACCTATTGGCACCACAGGAAATGTAGGCTCCACTTAGCTTTGCCTTGTCTGAGCTGTGGGGTGGCAGATGTTGCGTTTCCCCTGTTGTAGGTATTTAGACTCAGTTATTGTTCATCCTTGCCCTTAAAAACTGACTTGTGATGGATGTGGATATTGCTAAACTTGCAATGTCCTGATTCCAGAACATTGGATGTCAGTCAATCCTAATAGGTGTACAGCCCCATCAACAGGGCCGGACTGGAAACAGAAACCGGCCCTGGCAAACTGCTCGGCCGGCCCCCCTGGGAGAGGAGGGGGGTGCGGCCGAGCAGTTTGCTAGGGCCAGGTTGGGCCGATTTGGTACAGGGGGCCGATATTGCTGATCCCCGGTAACAAAAACGGCCCTCTAGTGCTCGAAAACCATCCCCCACCCTAGCGGCCCACTGGGGAAACACCCGGTGCCCGCTACGGCCAGTCCGGCCCTGCCCATCAATGTTCAAGTCATTGATAGGTGTTGCTGTGCCACCTGGGGTTTTACTACTCTAAAACACAGTGCCACACTTGCAAGTGGACTACACTGCATGGGTATTGCTGGCATTCTGAATTTGAATGTCAGTGGTATATGGACAGCAAGTGGGAATCATTGTAATGATATCTCTGGTTCTGCTGAGGAAAACACATTACAATGTAAGCAAACACACATGAAACTGAATCAGCACTGCCAATTCCAGAAGTGTTTGCATCCTCTAATTTTTATACCTCTGATCTGTTTTTGTAAGGGTAGCCCTTCTGTGTGTCCCTGAGTGTTCACATTGTGCCCATTAGATACTATACTTCGCCCTGATGGTAATATTGGTTTGTTTACGGTGTCCTTGATGTTTCCATTATTTTTTTGACTGTGTTTTGCTGCCAAATGTGTACAAAGCAAACATGTATATGTCCGGGCTTGAAAATGTCTATGTCACATGTGTATTTGAGCCCCAAATTGAGCTGCCCTCCCCAGCATCCTAGTCATGCTGGCAGCTTATCTTACCCAATGAGCTGTGCATCTGAAACACTACCACTGTTTGTGAATCGTAAGTCATGAAACTAATGCACAGCCAGACTGCTGTCCAGGACACAATCTGCACATTCACAATGGGCTTATTAATTTGAAATACACACAACAGCCTGATGAGGTAGATGCTGACTTGCCTTGAATGACATTCTCCGAAGGTGACCGTAGACGCATACGGATTCTGAGCTGTGTGCAGCAGAATCAGTCCACAGATGGTGACTGTATCCTACATTTCTGCTGGCCCATGCATTTTCCAATTCCAAGTTGGATTTGGTACAAATATTTCCATTACGACTGTGACACAACCCCTTTTGTGTTGTTGTATTTTGAGACACAGAAATCAGTACAGAGTGGCTTTGTCTGTGGACATGTGTGTTGGCATGGCCAATATCCTCCGTGCTTTACTGCACACAGACGCATCACAATGACATACTTTTGAGAGCACATTGTAGTTCTGTTGCCCTGCTATGTTATAGTGTGTTGTCATGAATTCAGTTTGTGATACATACATATGGTAAATCCTGTTCCACTGTGAAATGTGTGTTTTGCCTAGTAAATTGAGTGTTAAGGGCACCTACCTGATGACGACATTCCTTTATTGTACTTACACAACATCCTATGGACCCATGCTCTGATTGGGATCATGATGATGCTCAGGCCCTCTGAAAGAAATTGTCACACAAACTGTGATCATCTCTTTTCTTCTGGCCTGTGTGCTTTTACCTGTCAAGGAAATGAAGCGCACTGCTGCTGTTCAAGGGGGTAGTGTGTAGGTCAGCATTTCCAGATGTGACTGGCCTCCCTGCAAGACCCCTCCATACAAAGCAGCCTCCCTGCTCCTGGAATTACCTGAAAGTAATTGCTGTGTGAGGAAGAAGGCACTACCTCTGTCAAGGCATGTGAGGCAGTGCACCAAGGTGAGTATGCTCCAAAGGCTGTCCCCCAGTCTCAATGCACAGCACAGGTGGGGATCAGAGAAAATCCTGTCACCATATTGCAGTGGTGTGGTGGTGTGGTGGTGACTGCGTAAATGAGTCGGTCTTTAGGTGTGGTTTAGAAAGGCTCATAAATCGTGGCCCACAGGTGACCCTGGTGCACCAGCACATCAACCAATGTACAATTGCCTTCATGGCTAATCCAAGGGTATGCTGAACACTTTCTGATTGTACTCAACACCCATAGGTCTGTATGGTCTTCAGCCCCCCATCGTGTGTGTCAGCCCAGTCTGAGACAGTTTCTCCACACCCACATACAGTCCTTGAGCTGGTGTTGGTGGCTGGTGTGTCTTGTTTGCGCATCTGCCCGCCAGTATTTCACATCTTTTTAAGGCACTATTAATTAGATGTTGAGAAAGGATTTTTTTTTGTTAAGGTTCCTAGAGCACTTACATCTTCACTCTGCCCATTCCTCAAAGTTGCCAGTTACTTTGGCTGCAACAGTGTGGTAATGCATTTAATGGTAAATGACTTTTGTGTTTGTTTCTTGATGCATTCCTGCAGCATTTACTCCATCTCTAGGTGTTGAGTCACTCTGCATGTGCATCAGTTACATTGGTAACGTACACATTCCTGGTGTATTTTAAGCCCAAAACACATATTTGCACATTCATTGTTGGGGGTAGTTGCCCACAAACCCCAATTTTGCATCTGCATTCCGGGGGGTATTTTCCCCACAAACCCCACATTTTCATCTAGATTACTGTGGGTTTTTGGTTTTTGCCCCACAAACCCCAATTTTGCATCTAGATTACGGGGGGGGGACCCCACAAACCCTAATTTTTCAGATGGAGTACTGGGGGTATTTGCCCCACAAACACCAATTTAGCATCAAGATTACTGGGGGTATTTGCACAAAAAACGCATGTTCCCAGCTACATTCCTAGGGGTATGTGCTACCCAATGCCAGATTCCCGGGGGTATTTGCCCCAAAAAAAACAAATTAGCATCAATATTAATGGGGATATTTGCCCCACAAACCACACAATTTTGCATCTACATTCCGGGGGCATTTTGATTACTGGGGGTATTTGCCTCACAAACTGCAATTTTGCATCTAGATTGCTTGGATTTTTGCCCCACAAAACCCACATTTGCATCTAGATTACTGGGGTTATTTGCCCCTGAAACCACAATTTTGCATCTATATCACTAGGGGTATTCGCCCCACAAACCACAATTTTGCATTTAGAGTACTGGAGAGTTTTGCCCCACAAACCCCAATTTTGCAGATGGACTACTGGGGCTATTTGCCCCACAAACCCCAATTTAGCATCAAGATTACTGGGGGTATTTGCACAAAAAACGCATGTTCCCAGCTACATTCCTAGAGGTATGTGCTACCCAATGCCAAGACTGCCTCAACATTGCTGGGGGCATTTGCCACACCATCAATAATTTGGCTAATCATTGCTGGGAGTATTTTACTCTGCATTGCTGTAAGTGTTAGACCTCCAGCTACCAATTTTGGGAGGATATTGCTGGGAGTCTGAGCCCCCTGCCCCCCGTTGTGTCTGAACTGGTGGAACTTTTGCCCCCCATCCCAATTGCCTGTACATTGCTGCAAGTATTCCCCCACCCCCAAATTAACTGTAGTTTCATCACTGCTTTATCTTCTGTTGCCTTTGGTGGGGGAGTTATGTTATTGTATATGCGTTGGTGTCGGACTTACCTTCTGTGATGTCTGTGTCGGTTGGGGTGGTTGTATTCCAGGTGGGCATATAGTATAGGGCTGACTTGAGCGATGGGATACATGGCTGCACCGTCTCGTTCGCAGGAATCGTGTTGTGGCCCAATTTGGTCCTGAAATACTGTCCTGCCGGTTGCTGATGACGTGTTGGTTTTGGTGACCGATTCGGAGCATATGAAGTATGCATCGTACTTGGGCATTCGGAATCGGCCTGCAAAAATGCCTCCAGACGACTCGATTGTACATATCTGGCAGCTTATCGCTTTGAGAATGAGGATGGATTCGACGTGACAGAGTCGTTTGATAAGTGAAGTTTTTACGGCATCGTACTTCGTTGCTTGTTTAAACCGGGTCCCAGCACTATTCGGTTGGAAAGACCGCCTCCGGATGGCTCAGGGATGGCCTTGCTAGCGAGATCGTAATCGACCCCTAAGTGATTTATCCTGTAGCACAGGATGTTTAGCTAATGCCAGAATTCAAACCTGGTTCCTTTCTTCTCAAGTTGGTAGTTCTGGATGCCAGGCCACCTTTTGTGCCTAAAGCTCTTCATTTGTGTGTAGAGTATGTGCTTATATTCGGTATTCAGATAAAATATTGAGTTTAAAATATCAATGTACTAAAATATCAGGTCTAAAATATCGTGACATGGAAATATCAATGTTAAGAATATCTATGCCAAGAATATTCATTTGAAAGTAAGTAATATTGATTTTAATTTTTAAAATACCAAAGTCATTAACATCATTTGCAGTTGTTTAAAATATCATTTTTTGAATTACTGTTATGTATTTAGTTTGTATTTTAAATATATGTTGTAATTTTTTGTATATTTTTTGTTTCTGTTTTATTAATATATTTGTTAAGTTTTTAGAAGTTAACATATTTAATTTAATGAAATTAAATTTGTGTTGTTTAGGTCCGTAGTGGGTTGTGGATTTTATAGGGGTATAGGGTGGGAAGTAATTTAATTGTAACAAATGTATTATATGTTTTATTTAAAGATATTTATTTTATTGATATTTATTATGTTAATTGTGTTAATTTTTTTAAAGGTCATTTTATATATGGGTTGTGGGGTGAAGGGCTAAAGGGTGGGAAGTCATTTATTAATTATTAATCAATTGTTGATTTATAGTAATTAATTAATCGAAAACTAAGTATGATATTTGTGTAAAAGAAATTGGTGAGGGTTGTGGGGTTATAGGGTTACAGGATGTCATTTATTTTTATTTACTTAATTTATGTGGTAAATTATTATTAATTAATTAATAAATAATTAATTATGTTATTGTTACATATTGACAATTTGGTTGTGGAACTATAGGGGTAGTGTGAGAAGTAATTTATTTCTAATTAATTAATAATTATTTAGTATTTAAAGGTAAATAATTAATTTATAATTCATTATTATTAATTAAAAAAATTTAGGTGTGGGATGTGGGGTTTATTGGGGTAAAGAGTGGGGAGTAAATTAATTTTAATTAATTAATAATTAGGAGGCCATTATGATGGCGGGCGGCCATCACATCACAATATACCCCCGCCATATTAAGTCGTCAATGTAGCATAGCCACATGACGACTTTCTGGAGGTCTTCTGTGAGGGTGTTACTGACAAAAATCTCTTGCTCCCAGTACCCCATAAAGAGGTTCGCGAAACTGGGAGCAAAGCAAGAACCCATTGCAGTACCTTTGATCTGTCTGTAGAGGGCGCCATTGAATGAAAATATGTTGTTGGTTAAGCAAAATGCTATCATCTCAATGATCATCCTACTATGTTCTCGGTATTTCAAGGGTCTCTGTTTCAAAAAATGTTCACACGCTTCCAATCCCTGCTGATGATCTATTATAGTATAAAGCGAGTGAACATCTAGGACAATGAATAAAAAATCAGAATTCCACACCAGATTGTCAATCTTACACAGAAAGTCTTTGTTATCCCTTAAGTAACTGGGCAGTTGTGTCACATAGTCCTGCAAAAAGTGATCTACATACTTAGAAATATGCTCGCACACACTGCCGATAGATGAAACAATAGGGCGCCTTGGTGGATTGGTGCTGTTTTTATGTAGCTTCGGTATTAGATATAGTATTGGGAGTTTAGGATGGTCGTTTTTTAAATAACAAAATTCCTCCCACTCCAGGAGTCCTTTATCCCTCCAATTAGTGAGTTTTTCCCAGATGTCAGTGATACTATTGTCGTACATATCCGATGTAATGGATGTGTAAAATCTAATATCGTTAAGTTGGCTTAAACCCTCAGTAATATAGTCATTACGATCTAAGATGACAATATTGCCCCCCTTGTCGGCTGGGCGAATCACAATGTTCGTATCATCGTATAGAGATTTCAAAGCCTGCCGCTGATCATAGGTTAAATTATCTTTAATCTTACTTTGTTTCTTTTTTGTGTGTCTCAGATCCATTAGTGCCTTGGCTGTGCACTCATGAAAAGTATCTATATTGTCGTGCGAGAGCAAAGGTATGAATGTAGATTTGACTTTAAAGTTTGTACCAGCAGATGCCCCTGTTTCCAATTGCATATTTTCTAGAATCTGTGTGGTGCTCACTTGATTATATGTGGTACCTTCTTGATTATCTACGGGGTCATTCTCATCATTCAATTCCGCTACAGTAATCAGCATATCTATGTCGCCAACTTGTAAGTTGCTATCTTCAGTCCTAGTGTTGTAATTTCTAGTGTGATTGAACCCTAATCTTGTCAAGTTATGCAATTTTAGCTTCCTCACAAATTTGAATACATCAATTGTGGTGTCTGTGTAGTTGAATAATGAGGATGGACAAAATGAGAGGCCTTTTGTCCACGTCACTTAAGGGTCGGTTAGACAAATTAATCACAGTCTTATTTACCATAGACATATCCATTAGTATGTTTTGTTGGAGCGTGTCTTCCGATTTCCCATTCCGCCCCTTCCTTTGCCTGTGTTGCCAAAGTTGTTTAATTCTCGCATTTCTATTTCGACGCTTCCGCGTCCTCTGCCTCTTTCCCGACCCCGTCCTCTTGTTCTCCTTGATGGGTTCTCCTTCATTGTCTGTCGGTCTTTCCGCATCACCCTGAACTCATCTAAAAAATTGATCTGTCTAGTATTCCGTTCCTCACTGGGTGCATTGCCATCAGATACATCAGACTCTATATCACTAGCAATTGGATTATCAGGTATGGTATTCGTCACACTCGCCATGCCATCTACGGTTGTTTAATCTTTGTACAAATGATCGTACTTCTTGCTGAATGTCAATATTCTACCACTTTCATAATCTCTATAATCACGATTAATTTTGCGTTGTTTCCTTGCCTTAATTTCATCCTCATATATAGTGAGGCGTTCTCTCATAGGATCCAAAGTTTTATTCAAAGTGTAACTGTCCATGAGTTGAGACAATTCAATCATTGTATCTTTAATGAGTTTTAATATCTCATCTCGATCTTTCCAGGCATATTTGATAAGTATTTCCATCATAGTTCTGGAACTGGATGCTGAATGTTCTGACCATTCCTGTAGCATCGCTGGATTGGGTGCTTCGTAGGTGGGGGTAATGAAAATCCTTAAACCCCTCGGTGCCATTGCTTGATCTACATAATTTTGTAATGAGGTGGCTTCCCACCATTTGGACGTTTCACTCCGCTTTAATTTCTCCAATTTTTTAATTTTCTCTTCTAGAGATTGACTCTTTGGATCTAATTTGCCTGTTTTGTCTTGCAAACCAGAGATTCTGGGTTTCCTGCTGAATAATGTAAGAGCAGCCGCTCTTCTCTCTGCTTCCTCCTCCATATATACTTCCAAAATATTAAGAAATGAAAACCACTGATATTTGCTGCCTGTCTTCCCCTTTCTAGTATAGAAAGTTCCTTCTGCCAAACGGTCCAATACTGCAGGACTAGAACCTTGACCCAAATGGATAGACACGAGTATTAAGGAAATTCCTAAAAGAGCCCTTTGGTATGCCGATCTTATGTCCGTATTGTTCCAGGATAGATGTAATATCCTCACTGGACAGTCTACCGCACAGTTATATGCTGCCGTAGATATTTGAGATATACAGGAAGCCTTGTGTGGACTTTGACCGTGAATCAACAAAGTCAATAATTAATACAAACAAACACTGGGTAGTTTCTGCCACTCCCGCCGCTGCCCCGGGGATGTGTGTGCATCACGCATCAGCAGATGCGCGACCCCCCCCCCACTAGGGACGGACAGGAGTTAGGCAGGCTTACCTCCGTATTCGTTTCTGCCAAGAGTAGCAGTCTTCCAAATCTTGTGCTGGGTTCGTGCGTATGGCCGGTCCGGTGCACCCCTCAATAAATCCAATGACTCTCGAAAAGCTCCTTCCGTGATGCCGGGACCCTGAGGAAGATGGCGTGCACTCTGGCGGAGCGTGCCGGTACTAAATCTCCAAACCAAACGAAAATATTATCAGTACGCTCTCAGGAATGAATCAGGCAGCACACAGGGGAAATCTTCCAAATCTTTAATCTACACAACGCGTTTGTTCACGTGTAGTAGTGCATGGTATAACAGACATTAATAACGTTTTTACTCAATCTGAAATGTTGTAACATAAACATAGTAAATACGCGTCTCTGGGAAAGACGTCCTCACATTAGCACTCAATAGCGGAAGAGCCGCTGTAAGAAAGTGATGCAAACGGTATTGCTTGGTTCTTTGCTTTTTTAATTCTTTTTTAATTCATATTAACTTCATATGACCATTTCCGTAGTACTTTATAGTTCATACTGACATTAGTGGATTCAGACCACGAGATAGTATACTACAGTATGTCCATCGTGTTTAGTAAGCCAATTTTTTGCAAATATCCCCGATGCATTTCGGGACAAGCCCTTCGTCAGGGGGAATTCTACAAAAGAAATGAAAGGAGGACATAAGGCTGGGATCCAGGATGTATGCAAACAAGGGTAAATAAACAATAAGCACTGAAGATGCCAAGTATAATATCAGCGTGGTAAACAGTGTTACAACGGTGAATCAGTGACAACAGAGTAGACGCATGAGGGTCTATGAATATAGCGAGAAGGTGAGCAACGTGCTTAACGGTGCAGTAGTGGTGAGCTGGTAGTAGAAACAGGGGTGACATAGTTCCCGTATCGTATGCAGAACTGGAGCTGGTGACATGCGAAGCAAGAAAGTGGTGATAGTTAAATGTCAGCGTTCACGAGGTGAATAAAGTTTAAAAAAACGAGGGATAATTCGTGCTACATATCAAATAACGGTGACTATGAAACTCGTGAGGTTAAAGGAGGCGTAAGTCTGACGAGTGAGGAGAAGATTATCCAAAAGGATACCGCGAGCAAATAAATACCTGAATGGCGCCGATGGTGTAAGCAGTGTAGGAATCTCGTCTGAAAGGGTGAAGGCATGCAAGCTAAGACCCGGAACTAAATATCTGATACCCGGAAGTGATGGACCAAGTGAGAACGCGCGAGCGAGTCATGTGACTAAAAGGGTTAGAAGAAAGACTAACGAGCGTGGCTTGATGATCATAGGCGAAGAAATCCAAATTCAAAAAATATAAATATTAAAAAATAATAAATAGAACCATAAAAATAATAAGAAAAGGAAAACGTAAGTAAACAAGAAAAGGAAAACGTTAGTAAACAAGAAAATGCATGTGTACAATAAAAAGAAGGAAATAGGCGGAAACAACAATCTAAGATAAGGAAAAATAGTATAATGGTAAAGGAAAGTTAGAGAAGTTCAGCGACAGGATACATATAAAAGTACATGATAGGTTAATTACAGGAAACAGCTGAATTCAAAACGTTCATTAAGACCATACGGGTAAACCGAATTCAATCTGTGTATCCAATAAAGTTCGCGCTGTAACAAAACAGCTCCATTGTCTTTCCCTCTTTGCATCTTAACTTGTTCTAAAATCAAGAATCTCAGTTGACTGCAATTGTGATTATTTTCCATATAGTGTCTTGCTACGGTAGATTTCAAATTCTTAGTGCGGATGTTGCTTTTGTGCTCTATGAGTCTAGTTTTCATTGTCACACGTGGTTGCAGCAGCAATATAGTGTATCTGCTCAAATGCCCATGTGGACTCCCATATGTGGGTAAAACGGAAAGAAAAATGAAAACTAGACTCATAGAGCACAAAAGCAACATCCGCACTAAGAATATGAAATCTACCGTAGCAAGACACTATATGGAAAATAATCACAATTGCAGTCAACTGAGATTCTTGATTTTAGAACAAGTTAAGATTGTTACAGCGCGAACTTTATTGGATACACAGATTGAATTCGGTTTACCCGTATGGTCTTAATGAACGTTTTGAATTCAGCTGTTTCCTGTAATTAACCTCTCATGTACTCTTATATGTATCCTGTCGCTGAACTTCTCTAACTTTCCTTTACCATTATACTATTTTTCCTTATCTTAGATTGTTGTTTCCACCTATTTCCTTCTTTTTATTGTACACATGCATTTTCTTGTTTACTAACGTTTTCCTTTTCTTGTTTACTTACGTTTTCCTTTTCTTATTATTTTTATGGTTCTATTTATTATTTTTTAATATTTATATTTTTTGAATTTGGATTTCTTCGCCTATGATCATCAAGCCACGCTCGTTAGTCTTTCTTCTAACCCTTTTAGTCACATGACTCGCTCGCGCGTTCTCACTTGGTCCATCACTTCCGGGTATCAGATATTTAGTTCCGGGTCTTAGCTTGCAAGCCTTTACCCTTTCAGACGAGATTCCTACACTGCTTACACCATCGGCGCCATTCAGGTATTTATTTGCTCGCGGTATCCTTTTGGATAATCTTCTCCTCACTCGTCAGACTTACGCCTCCTTTAACCTCACGAGTTTCATAGTCACCGTTATTTGATATGTAGCACGAATTATCCCTCGTTTTTTTTAAACTTTATTCACCTCGTGAACGCTGACATTTAACTATCACCACTTTCTTGCTTCGCATGTCACCAGCTCCAGTTCTGCATACGATACGGGAACTATGTCACCCCTGTTTCTACTACCAGCTCACCACTACTGCACCGTTAAGCACGTTGCTCACCTTCTCGCTATATTCATAGACCCTCATGCGTCTACTCTGTTGTCACTGATTCACCGTTGTAACACTGTTTACCACGCTGATATTATACTTGGCATCTTCAGTGCTTATTGTTTATTTACCCTTGTTTGCATACATCCTGGATCCCAGCCTTATGTCCTCCTTTCATTTCTTTCGTAGAATTCCCCCTGACGAAGGGCTTGTCCCGAAATGCATCGGGGATATTTGCACAAAATTGGCTTACTAAACACGATGGACATACTGTAGTATACTATCTCGTGGTCTGAATCCACTAATGTCAGTATGAACTATAAAGTACTACGGAAATGGTCATATGAAGTTAATATGAATTAAAAAAGAATTAAAAAAGCAAAGAACCAAGCAATACCGTTTGCATCACTTTCTTACAGCGGCTCTTCCGCTATTGAGTGCTAATGTGAGGACGTCTTTCCCAGAGACGCGTATTTACTCAGTTTCTTACACCTCAACGATTAGGAGGTGGTCTCACCAGCACCAGAACATTTACACAGGACTACCCGATCAATCACGATTTACCTGTGAGTGCAACCGCCCTATTTATTGTAACATAAACATAAACATAGGACAACATTTTCTTGTTCGACTATGGCATCTATTTTGTAATGATGAAAATATACATAAAGAGTATTAGTTTCTGTTCATTTGCAGTTAGAAATGTATACATTGTTTGGTTTACCACGAAAAATCACACACACATCCCCCACCACCACCACCCATCACCATGCCTCCAAACAAGAATCCAAAGTTCACAGATAGTGAGTTAGAAGTGCTGGTAGACGAGATCATCAGAGTAGAGCCACATTTGTTTGGTACATTGGTTCAAAGGACCCCATCTCACAGAAAACCAAGATGTGGGCGAGGATTGTGGACAAGGTGAACGCACAAGCACCAACGTTGCACACAAAGGACGATATCCAGAACCGGTGGTATGACGTGCGCAGGAGGGTCAAGAAACTCATCGAGAAAGATCACGCCATGAGTCAGCACACCGGCGGTGGCCCTCCTGCCAAACCAGTCTACTTCAGGACCTGGGAGGAGAAGGAGGCAGGACATCCTACCACCAGAGAGCGTCCATGGCCTAACACACATCCCAGAGCCTGGTGAGTACACAAACAACATACCCAAGATTGTGTGGCAAGGGGACAGTGAAACCATGCACCGCAAGCAAAGCTACACTAACCAATAGATAATCAACCCAAGATGTGTATGCCAGTCAGACAAACACAATACCTGCCACCTCATAGTGATTGGGACTGTGTCATGACATGCACCAACCTACAAACAAATAGAGCAAGCCAGTGGCACTAAGCCAAAAAGACACTGCCAGACAGTTTATCACCACAAACACACCACCTCACAGTGCAGCTGACTGTCAGGAAGGAATAGTGGGGATGCAGGTGAAGTGAGCGTAGCCAAAAGCATGGTGGGGCCTGTAGTCACAGATAATGCTCCCCCTCCTCATTGGCCCATCAAAACCTCTCAGAAACATGCCCACATCACAGGAAGTGGAAAATAACTGACAAGATGGCTGACACTCTCTCCTGCTGTGGGGAGCACAGGGCCCTGCTAGGGCTTGTGTGCAAATCACAAGCAGGACACCACTGACTGACATCCTGCAAGACAACTTGCACGCCCTACAATGGAAGCACGTTTCATGATGGGAAGGAGAACTGACAGCCCTGACCAGACTACTCAGCATGAGGACACACCCCCCCTCAACACAAACTCCACACAACTCACCGGGTACAATGCATTGACACACACCTCATTGAAATATCAGCAAAAGATACCCCGTACTGGGTGCTGCTGTGTGAAGCACTGGGGCTCACTTGGGACTTGTAGCCAAACAAACAGCAGGATTTCACAGTCAGCCATCTTGCCATTGCTGTCACACCCCCTCACAGGGAAGCAGAGTCAAGAGGGAGAAAGCATGGGCATGCTGGGAAGGGGGGTGTAGCCAAGAGTATGATGGGAGTCGCAGTCACAGACAACCTACACACACCCACATGGCCCAGCAAGATCAAACTGAAACATACTCGCCTCACAGGGAGTGGGAAGGGACTGACAAGATGTCTGACACTGGGCTCTGTCGTGGGGATCACAAGGCCATGCTGGGAAATGGCCAACATCATATATCAGGACTACACAGTCAGCCATCTTGCCATTGCTGTCACACCCCCTCACAGGGAAGCAGAGTCAAGAGGGAGGAAGCATTGGCATGCTGGGAAGGGGGGTGTAGCCAAGAGTATGATGGGAGTCGCAGTCACAGACAACCTACACCCACCCACATGGCCCAGCAAGATCAAACTGAAACATACTCGCCTCACAGGGAGTGGGAAGGGACTTACAAGATGTCTGACACTGGGCTCTGTCGTGGGGATCACAAGGTCATGCTGGGAAATGGCCAACAATATCAAATTCTGTCTATGACAAGCTGGGAAAAAGCAGTGTACAGGCAGGCATCTGTTTGAAAAGTAGAAAATGTCATGCTTGTGAACCAACGATGCATGTAGAAACATAAATCACATTGTGTGTCTCTTCGAAACACAGGTGGTGCTGGGCACCCAGCACCAAATGACGAGACTACACAGGCCCAGACTCTGGTGGACACTGAGCTCTCTGGTCTTACTCTCTCACTGTCCTCTTCGGATGACGATGACCAACCTGGCCCCTCTGGTGTGAGCCATCATGCAGCACCAGCAGCATCAACATCTGCCCGCTCCTGTACCCACGCCTCCAGCATCTGGACACCGACAGGGCACCCCCACCAACACGGACACACCAAGGACAATCAACATCAACAGCACAGGGACACAGGACCCCCCGGAAGCTACAGCCAACACCACCAGCAACACCACCCAAGGGGTCCCCCAGTGTCACCTGTGCGTACCGCCGCTGGTCCTGCCCATGTGGAGAGGGGTGCTGGGAGGGGTGGGAGGCACAGGGCACACCTTGCAGAGGGGTCTGGACTGCATGATGACCCCCAACTGGCACGCATCTTAGATGCGTACCAGGATAGCACCGGAGGATTTGGCCAGGTAGTGGAGATCCTCAGGGACATGCAACACGAGCAGGTCGCCCACCATGCCCGCATAGAGGCCAAGTGCGATGACATCACTGCGGGCATCGGGACATACTACAATGCCTCCGCCAGATCAACACCAACCTGTCCACACCCCCCTGTGTGCCCACAACATCTGTCGCAACACCATCTGCCAGCTCCACAGGGAGGGAGGAGGACTCTGGCGGAGAGTCCCCTGCACCACAGAGGCCTGCACATGAGGATCCTCCCCCCCGGAAGAAGAGGGGTCGTCCGAAGAAGGACATGTGAGAGGCAGATGTCCCAGCCTCCAAACCTGTTCTGGACAATGTTTGTTGTGCGCAACCCGTACACCTTGTCCAATCGCACACAACTCGCCCACATGACATGGAGGGGTCATGTTGGGCCAATGTATCAGATGACTGTGGACTTTACTCTGGACATTTCATCTACCAGCACTTCCAACTCCAATGTGAACTTTGGATTCCCAAACCACTGTACAGCACCCACCATCCTGTGCACTTCCCTCACACATGTTTGTAAATAAACTCACCAGTACACCATACTTGCCTCTGTTGTGATTCCAACTTGTCATGTTCAGGGAGATGTCGATCTACTACACAACACAGTGCATGCCAAATACTGCAACAATGTGACTAACGTAAGGTGAGTCATGGGGATGTGACACATGTGAGGGAGACACACCACTATGGCAACACAAAACATACTCACCATGGCCATGTTACTCATCACACACAATGATGTTGATCTGAAACACATTGGCATGCACAGACACAACACCAAGCCCAGTCAGTGGTAACAAGTCCACAGGTAAGGTAAGCAGATGTCACTCAGATGTGTGAAGACAGACAACACACATAACAAAGCGTAGCACAGGTTCATTACACATCAGCAACATGTTTATTCCACAATAGTTGCACGGTAATTCTATGTAATAGTGGACACACGCTCACAATGTGTTGGAGAATGGAAGTCCAGGGATGACACACTCAGACAGCAACAGAGCTGGCTCAACACATTCCAGGCTACCTCCATACACTCACATAACAACCCTGGAAACTCACATTCAGGTGAAGAAGTTGTTGATGAGCTGGGAGCGGACGTCACCATCATCTTCATCATCACTGGCATCTTGGCCCAGGCCGGGATCCTCCACAGGTGCCGGAGGTTGGTCGTCGTCATCGTCATCCTGGATGAGAGGCACCTCCTTCCGCACCACCATGTTGTGTAGCATGCAGCAGACCAGTATTATTTTGCACACCTTTACTGGCTCATATGGGAGGGCCCCTCCGGTCTTGTATAGGCAGCGAAAGCGGCTTTTCAGGAGGCCGAATGTCCTCTCAATCACACTCCTGCTCTGACCATGTGCCTCATTGTAGCGCAGCTCAGCTGGTGTCACAGGGTTCCTGAGGGTTGTCAGCAACCACTGCATGTTGGGGTATCCGGAGTCACCTACACACACAAAAATGAACAAGTAGCTGAGTTTTGTAGGAATGCGGAATACAACAGTGACAAACACACAATGAGAAACAGTCAGTACACACCGACAAGCCAGGCACGCTGAGCTGGCATCCGTGACATCAGCGTTGCAATGCGACTACTCCTCATAATGTAGGCATCGTGCGCAGAACCCGGGAACCAGGCACACACATGTGTGATCGACATGTCAGCAAGACAGACCACCAGAGCATTGATCGAATGGTAGGGCTACCTGTTCTGGTATGCCTGCTCATGTGCCTGTGGTGGTATCAGGGCAACATGTGTCCCATCAATAGATCCAATGACGTTCGGCATCCTCCCCAGTGTATAAAAGGCATCCTTAATTTCAGGGAGTTCATCTGGACTCGGGAACTTGATATACAGGTCGAGGAAGTGCAACATCCTCTCCAAGACATCACCTAGCACCCGACTAAACATCATTTGCGAGACCACCAGCAGTAGCCACAGTGTACTGGAAGGTACCAGTAGCAAAGAAGTGCAGGGCTGCCATCACCTTCACCTCTGGGGTCAGTGCTGTAGGACATGTCCGGCCAGGTAGCAGATGTGGCGCCAACTGCTCCATCAACTTCGCAATCAGTGGCCTGGTGAAGCGGTACCGTCTGATGCAGTCGCGTTCCTGCATGGTTGCAAGGTCCAGGAACGGACAATGGACAGCTGGTGCCCTGCAGTACAGAGATGCACAAAGGAAGATTGTCAGTACATCCATGACCACCATCACTATCACATGCTAGTTCATGACATTACACAATGTACTGAGGTGTGTGCTGTTGGGCATGGACACATATGTCACCTACAAGACCACCACCTCACATCTCAATTCCACATGTCCACATGAGTCCCATGTAGTGCAATGGGCCAATCATCTGGCTGTGTCACCCAACCTATGTGCTGTTGCAGCGTTAAAAAAACACACCTCAGTGACAATGGAGGCCTCATGTCTCCCAGGCATCACAGATCTTTGCCATGCAGAAACCTAGGCTCCCTGTATTGCCACATCAACCCATCAATGGACGTGGCGTAGCACGTACACACCACAAGGCAAGCGTAAGTCCCACAGGTAGTGGCCACTGTTGTTCCTGCCGGCCCTACATGACACACACCCCATCAAGGTTGATGCATATACCACATGGATGTGGAGACTGTCACCCATTGGTAACATGTGATCAGACATATCTGAGACACAACATGCACACAGACTGTGGGGGCACATCAGTATTGGGGCTACAGGTCTCACTGTGACATACATGCCATCACCCCCAGGACTCAGGGTGTATGTGACATGTCTTAAACATATCCAACCAGACACATCTGAGACACAACATGCACACAGACTGTGGGGGCACACCAGTGTTGGGGCTACAGGTCTCACTGTGAAGTACATGCCATCACCCCCAGGACTCAGGGTGTATGTGACATGTCTTAAACATATCCAACCAGACACTGTGGCCTTGACTCATGCCCATTACTGTCCAGTTGCACATCACAGTGGTAATGTGCACAACACACAAAGGATTCTGCCCCCATGTACACGTGCACAGCCTGGGAGTGGCTGCACAAAGTGCCAGCCAAAAAAACAGCTGTGGATCCCCCAAACACCCAGGGAATGCAGCCTTACATGCCATGGGACACTGTGTGGCCAATGCTATAGTGTGGCAGGTGTGCGCAGGTGTCCATGGCCAGTATATGTGTGTTGCATCCGTATAATAGTCACACTAATGAGTTCCGACGCGGGTGACAATGCGTACGCATTGCACGGTTCATAACCGAGCCGTGCATACGCTTTGTCATTGAATGCAATGAGGTCCGACGTGGGTGACAATGCGTACGCATTGCACGGTTCATGACCGAGCCGTGCGTACGCTGTGTCATTGAATGCAATGAGGTCCGACGCGGGTGACAATGCGTACGCATTGCACGGTTCATGACCGAGCCGTGCGTACGCTTTGTCATTGAATGCAATGAGGTCCGGCACGGGTGACTATCATGCATACGCGTCAGACAGGCATGGTCCGAGACAGGCGTACGCCTTGGCCATTGAATCATATGGAGACGGGTGCATGTGTATATTCAAAATACGTGTTGTACAGTCAGTTGAACGAGCCAGACGCACCCATTGGCTCAGGACTGTCATGGAGACGGATGCAGTTTCAAAACTTGTACGAGTTGTGCACTACAAATTCAGTTGGATGCCTATAACAATGTTGCAATTTCAAGTGTTCCATGAAGGTGAAGATTTAAACGATGCGGAAGGAGCGTACGAGTCATACTTTTGAATGGATTGGCCAGATTCATAGAATGCAACCGTGTTGGACCTATTACTTCGGACACATGGCACAGAGTCTGCCTCTGCAGCACAGATATAAGGCTGGCTGGCCCCCAGGGAGCTCACTTGCCTGCACTACATGCTATTGGACCACATCCCTGCTCCCACTGCTGCTGTCTATGCATCCTCTGGCTCCTGCCATGGCACGTACTCTGGAGAGGGCCCCAGCCTTCACTGAGGAGGAGAACCAGGCCCTGCTGGACGGGCTCCTTCCAGAATACAGAAAGCTCTATGGGACACCAGGGGAGCAGGTGAGTGTGCTGTTCACTGCCATTAATAATAATAATCCTTATTTAGATATAACACAGATATATTTAAAAGAGATTACAAAATCGATATTAAAAGAAAAAAGAAAACAACTATTTTAAAATGCAGAAAGAAGAAGAGAAGACGAGCAGGAGCTCAATAACCATATTTGAAGTAGAAGTTTTCCGCATCTTTGATCAATGATTCATGACTTAATAACAAGCGTTTAAAAAACTGTTCAGACATTTTTGACGCACTAATTATAAAAATACAGCATACGTATTAAAAACAAAGCAGTATCCTAAAAAATAGAGTTTAGTGTATTGGCATATCCAAGTGCAGCGCATAATAATCATACATCATGCCTAAAGTTTTTGTTAGCTAGACCCTTTTTGCTTAGAGTACGGTAAGCTCGCTGAATAAAATTTGTTAGACCCAGGTATAAAGCGGTATTTTCGGGATTCAGGGTCGCGAAGATGGCTTGCCTACAAGTCCGAACACCCAGCCTATTCCACTCAGCTTTGAGTTTACACCTACGTTGGAGGTTGAAAGCTGGGCAGAGACAAGCCACGTGTAACAGAGTTTCAGCTGTCTTGCCACACCCTCTGCAGATTGTATTTTCTGTCACGCGTCGCCAGGGGGGCAGATCTTGCAGGAAATGCCAGTCACCCATTCTAATTGCCATAAAAGTGCGTTTTAAATATAATGAGTATGTACAAGACAAGTAAGTTGCAGGGGCTAGACATCTATATGAATTTACAAGGGCCCAAGCATGACTGCGTTTAGTGAAAAGTGCTTTATCCCTTATTAGAGAACTCAATCTCACGCATTTTTTTATACCAGATTTAAATGCTGCCCGACTAGGGTTGAGGGCCCATAGCTCACTCACCGACATTTGATGGATATAGTCTTTAAAAAGACAACCAAACGTGCCTCCGGGGTTTTTTTGGGTGATTTCCAGCCAGACTAAGGATTCTAATGTGCCTGGGTCCGCTTGCCTCAATTTATGACAGAAATTTAAATATGTGCCCATGTTAGAAACATCGTAATTCAGTATCCCCAGCTCTAGTCTTACCTGGGCGGGGGATACAGAGTTTGGCAAATGGAGTACCTTTTTGTAGATTTTGGTCGTATGTTGATTTAGGGCAGCATTCAGCTTGCCCCTAAATATCTCTATACCGTATGATAGAGTGGGGCCAATTTTTGCTCTCAAAACTTCTAAGAGTGGTAGGAGAGTTGGGCCAGAGATATTTTTCGAGAGCTTTGCTAATGAAACCGCAAGGGTCATTGCTGTAACTGCAATCTCATTACGGTGTTTAATAAGATTACCCCTAGAGTCCAATTGGACACCTAGGTACCTATACGAATGTCCTACAACAAGGCTTATGTTATTGTATGACCATCCTCCTATAGTAAGCCGTTTCCGACCAAATGGGACGACTTGAGTTTTCTTTAGATTTACCTCTAGTTGGTTCATGGTTGTGTAGATGTACAATTTGTCGAGGAGCCTTTGAAGGCCGACCCTGGTGAGGCTAAAGAGGACTAGGTCGTAGGCATATAAAAGATTGCTTAAGGCCGAACCTCCTACCTTTGCGGGGTGGCTGTTAATTCCGTCCAATGTAGATGACAGACCCGCTATAAACAGATTAAAGAGCATGGGGGCCAGCACACATCCCTGCTTCACGCCTCTTGACGTCAAGATTTTCCGGGAGAGATTCGTGCCGGACCCCAGCCTAACCCTGACCCAAGTTCTGGAGTGAAGTTGTATAATTGCCTCCAAGAGTTTATCGGGGATCCCCCATTTCCTCAGCTTTGCCCATAAAGCAGCCCTCGGAACCCTGTCAAACGCTGCTTTGAAGTCGACAAAACAACAAAACACAGTTCTAGATGTGGAGAGTGCTTTGTCGACGATGGTTGACAGTGCTAGTAAATTGGTCGACGTCCCAGAGTTAGCAATAAAACCTGTTTGATTAATTGTTATCAATTTATGGTCCTTTGCCCATAGCCTCAGCTCCTCCAACAGGAGACCTGCGTAATGCTTCGCCTCAATATCCAGCAGTGCAATAAGTCTATAGTTATTGGGAGAGGCACGGGAACCTGATTTATAAATGGGATGGATTATTGCACCCCGCCATGAATCTGGGATTGTTGCATTTCTCAGAGCAAAGTTAAAAAGATTTGTCAATGGACCTGACCAGAATGCCACGTCAGATTTAAACAGGTTCTGTGGCAGGCCGTTTGGGCCCGGGGCTCCATCTGATCTTGCTCTTGACACAGCAGTAGCAACCCTTTCTTGTGACATCTGAAGATCCTCATTGTCGGTGTCTAAGTGCTCTATCAAGTTGCTCTGCTTATTATAATCTGTTGCTTTCACTCTAGCGGGGCTGCCTCCTATAGCACCTAAACATTCTGGGGAGCTAAGATGATCGGTGAGGAAGGCAACCCAATCAGATTCTTGAATGTTGGAAGATCCAAAGCTCAATGGGCTCGCGTTGAACTGATTGATTAGGGCCCAAAATTTTCGTGAGTTTCGGCTCTTACTCTCGCACACTAATTTACACCAGAATTGATTGTCATGTATCCGTTTGTCCTTAGTGATCGCCAGCCTGAGTGATTTTTGGGCTGCCTGATACTGTTTTAAGCATTCGCTGGTCCCTGGCATTTTTGCCAGTAGTCGTAAGGCATTGTTTCTGACTTTCTTAAGTGCCTTCGACTGTTGTGAGAGTGCAAACTGGCGTGGAAGGGATCTCTTTGGGGAGTACTGATTATTTGAGAAAAGGTCAATCAAATGTGAGCAGAGCATAGACCATGTCGCTATCGGGGAGGCATCCTGATCCATTCCACCTCTTATGAACTCCATTCTTACATGTAAGATCTTTGGGCTGATGTCTTCGCTCCATCTCAGGCGCTTTAGGTTTTCGGAGTATATTCCCCTGCTGGTAAAGGGTGCGGATTTATGCTTCACTGGTTTTGTTTCGAAAGCTATGACCTAAGGCCGATGATCACTTTCAGTTCGTGGGTGTATACTAAAACTGACCAGACATTGAAGCAAAGCTGAATTGCAAATGGAATAATCCAAATAGGATTGTTTCTTTCGATTTGTCCAAGTCCAATTAGGGGGTATCACTCACCGACCTTCCATTAATAACCAGGTAACATGCACTATAGAAACGCATCGCACAGAGGTGTCCCAGACTGCAGTAGGCTTGATTTGCCGGTTTGGTTTGTGGCTCTGCCTCGTTCAAGGGAGATAGAAAGGGCCCCTCAGTTTCTGTTAGCTGCCACTGGAATAGATTGGTATTAAAATCCCCAGTGACAATGCAGTCTGAGTCAGGGTACTCCGTGGCTAAGTCACTCATAATTTCCGTTAGTCGTATCAGATGTGCTTTTTTTGTGCGAGTGTTTAGATTAATATACACGTTTAGGAAAATGAGTGAACGTTGTTCATGCCATGACTTGATTTTAGCCCCAAGCAACCAGTCTTCATCCAATTTTAGTTGTGTTATTGGGCCTTTTAGATTAATTGATATATATAGTGACAAGCCACCTTTTGAATGACCATACCGGCTATCCCTCTGTGCTGGTTTCCATAGGTTAATATAACCGATAACAGAGCAGCCTTGAGAGGCCCAAGTTTCCTGCAGAGATATTACTGCATGCTTACAAATGAAATAGTGGGTGTCAAAGTTCATAATTTTCTGTTGAAGACCACTGATGTTCCAGGAGCATATTTAGAAGGTGGAATCTGCTTGCGGGTTGTGCCCCGTTGCTGATGGTGATGTTAGAGGGCTTATATTTCCCAGAGATTCTAGTGTTTGACCAATAGACTCTGAACCTTGTGGTCATTCTGATCCTTTAGTTGATAAAATAGCTGGTAGCCAACTCCAGCCTTGATGTGAAACGTCAACAGAAGCCACGTTTGAAGACGAGTTGTTACATACATCAGGACCTGATGCATTTTTTAGTATCGAGTATGTTCTAGAGTGGGACACCGATTGAACGGTTCCAGCTCTTTTAGGTGGCATTTGCTGGTTTAGTATTGCTGGGGAGTACCCTGGGATGGAATATGGGTATACTTGAATACCCCAATCCCGCAGGGTGGCCTTATGATCCAGAAATACCCCTGCCCAATAGGCCGACTTAAATGCTACCAGTGTTACCTCTGATGGTTGTGTGCCTCTTGGTGGAAGGAATTCTATAGATTCTATATCATCCGTTGCCAAACCTGCGAACCCAGGGGTACCATCCACTAGTTTGATTATGTTGGATCTATTAAGGGTATCTTGCCGTCCTTTTGATTTATAATCAGGAGCTAGTATAATGTGAAAAAGTTTTGAGTCCTTTTTGCTACATGGGCTTTGAATTAAATTGTTGATTTTGTTAGTTGACGGGCCTGCATCGAGGACCTGCTCCTGTTGAGGTTGGTGTCTGGAGGCCTTCATCACAGACTGACTGTTAATAGGTAGAGATGTTTTATAATTATAAATTGTTTTTGTTAAATTTAATTTAGTCAATAACTTGTCTGACCGTGATGGAATTATAGCAGGCACTGGATTAAAATTAATTGCAATTGCTGTAGACTCTGGCAAGTTTAGATCGTTACTTTTCACCCTTAGCTTTTCTTTAGCTAAACTATGATATTCTATTGCTATTCCCGCAGATGTGAGCCCTAACAGGCTTGAATCGTTAATTTTCACCCTTAGCTTTTCTTTAACAGAGCTAAGGTCGACAATCTCTGTTCCCGTAGCTAGCTTGATTGAGACTTGGTTGCTACCCGGAGTCCGTTTTATGTCAATTTCTGATGGATCCCCTATCTGTTCAATTGCACTTCGGTTTATTAAAGGTGATGGTGCATCGGATTCACCAGAGGCTTTTTTGTTAGGGGCTGATGCAAAGAGAGGAAAAAAATTTGTCGCGGCAGCTGTTGTTTTAGTCCTTGTTTTGTTTCTCTGTTTACGCTGGCGTTTGCGCTCTCTCTTGCTGCAAGGTGGTAAAGGAACTGGCTGCACTTCCAAGATCGAGGTTGTCTGAGTTGCTGGACTAGCTGCTAACTCATGCTTAATAAGGTCTGCGCACATTGTACCCCCACTTGGAGATCGTGCATTTTTGATCTGTGCTTCAGTCAAGTTAGAGCCTGTTGTTCCAATTTGGGATCGGTCAGAAGGTGACTGCTCCTTTAGCTGTTTTAGGGGGGGAACTGTTCCCTCCCTCAGCTCAGTGCCTTGTTTTGAAGAATTCCAAGGATTGACTTGTTTTTGAGACATATTTGGCAGAGTTTGCGATTGTGGGCAAAGAGTTGTTAATGAATCGCTTCTCTTCAGCAGCTTGACCTCGTCTATGACTTTTGATAGAAAGGCTGGAAGAGACGAGAGGGAGTCTATAATTGGGGAACAGCCACAAACGGCCTGGACAAGCTTTGCAGAGGATTGAGCTCCTATTATTAAATTGTTCAGTTTGTCCAATTTATTATCGATGCCTGATGTAAACAGTGCTAAGGTGTTCAAAAGGTCTATCTGCACATCCAGTTTATCAGAGAGGTAATTCAAAGCATTAACTGTTTGTTGGAAAGTGTGAAGAAGTTGAGGCCAGACACCAATTGCAGTAGAGTCTTCTAAATTGGGCTTTGTATTTGGCGTATATTTAGGTGAATTTTGAGTTTTTTTGAAGAAGAATGACAAGTCCGCCAAAAACTGGTCATCTTGAACTGTTTTTTTAGGTGATTGTAATGATGGTATCATTGTTGCTATTGTCGGAGTAAGTACAATGTGCTGAGGACTTGGCACTTCTGGATGTTCCTTTGGTGTACTTATAGTTTGAGATGGTTCTGCCAATCGTGAATTTTTATTACAAGGGTGGGTATTTTGTGCATGAATTTGAGGGAAAATAACGTGGCTGTGTAGTACTTTTGTTGGATCCTTTAGTACAGCAGAGTCATGGCATGACAATGTTGCTGATGATTCTGTATTCGAAACTTGGGCTATAAGAAAGCCTGAATTATGTGAAGGGCTCGGTGAAACAGAGGGCAGCATGCCTGGTTCTTGTTTGCACATAGCCAATGGTGAAGGAGTTAAACCTGGTTGCAATTGTGAAGGGTGATCATATTGCAAGTTTTGTTTTAAAGTTACCCCCTCTGACTGAACTGGGGTTGCATCATTTTGAGCAGATCCAAAGGTAAAGACTTCCGGAAGTTGAACCAGATTTTTACTGGGCAAGGTCATTAATGGCTGTTGTAAAAGTAGGGATTGTGGAGAGAACATAATTATTTCGGCCATTTGATCCAGTGCTCCGAAATTAGATGCCTCCAATGGTTGCGATTGCGGGTATAAAGGAATATTCACCGTTGGTGGATTTTTTTTTTAAATAGTCCAACAAGTTCAAAGTTTTTGAAGAGTTTGATGAGACCTTACTCTTGCCATAATGACCAAGACTATTATTGTCGTTACTATTTGGCCTCGGATTTGCCACATTCGCTGTTTCGTTGCAAGCCCTTGGGGAGCCGTGCCTACCTTGGTCAAGCTCCTCGTCAGATGACATCTGTTTAGGTTTCCTCCTTTTAGAAGCCATTACAGTTTTCCTGACTTTCCCAGGTCTCATGACTTATATAGATTGAAATACTTAATAGAGGACTGCTAGGGCTTGCCAGGAATCCCCCGAAGATCCACCGAAGATCCGCCAAAGTTGCTCTTCCAAATTGTTAGAAAACTGAAGGTCTGATGTTAAATGAGGTTTTTTAATTACCTTATTTTTGCCACATTCAGTGGGATTGCGCCAGCTTTTATTGTAACCTTACTCGTAGCACCCCCCCGCTCATTTATGTAACCCCTCCCTTATCCACCAGCCCGCGACCGACCGCTCGCCGCACCGCTCGTTATAGAGACCAGGAGACTATGCCAGTGGATGACAATAGAACTTGCCGGTCAGTAGTCGCAGAGACAGTGAGAGCGTCGGCTGCTAGGCGGCTTCACAGGGGGAGGGAAGGAGCAGGGGGAGCAGCCCCAGAGCTGGACAGAGCTGGACAGGACTGCCCGTACCCCCTGCACGCCCTGGACCCAGGCAATTGGGAGGAAGCAGCAGGGAAGAATGAGCGGGCCGCAGGAAAATAAAAAAGTAAATAGGCAAGGAAAGCTATGGAAGCAGAGGAACAGAGGAGCAAATGGAAGCAGGCTTATAAAAAGCGGGAACTGAGGGTTTGAGGAGGACCGGACAGGATCTTAACAGCAGTATCAGGCAACACCTCGCCGTGCGACTCTCGGGGGGGGGGCCAAGGCTTATGGCTTGTGGCTTAGGGGTTTCATCACACCTATCAGCCAGCCTGCCCGAGGTTCCCAAAAGCACCCCTGCCTTCGATGGCAATGACCCTCGGCCGCAATCCCGGTTCCGCCGTCTTACCGGGGGCTTCTCGGTGTGCCGCTGCTGCTACCGCCGTAGGTCCTCCAAGATCCCAACAGTTCGTCCCTCCGATACCCTGACAGGGGAAGGAGACCGGCTCTCCCGCTCACTCGCTCACTCGTAACTCGCCGCAGCCTTCATCAGCCCAACCATGCAGCTAAACGCCCGACTCCACCTTCCGCCTCCTCCACGTCTTGCCTCAGCAGTCAGCACGTCCGAGGTACGTCCGAGATGCGTCCGAGACGCTGCGTCCAACTGCAGCTCCTCCGTTAGTGGGGCGCGGCAATCTCTCTGCTGTCCACTGCCTTCCTAATTATGCATGTTGTTTGACTAGCAGTACTAGCAGTGTGTACACCAGTGGCAAGCATTCTCACTGACTACTTTCATCCCCCAAAGTGTGTAGGTACATGTAATGAATAGTTTTCCTGCTGCTAAAGTGCATTATTGCAAGTTTAAACTATCCAGACATTGTTAACATGTCAGACATGCATGTGAGTTTTCATTCCCCATGGTTGCACTACCTGTGTAATTTATTTCCCTTGATGATAACATGTATTTCCAATTGTGTGCTGCACAAATCTGGGGCAAGTGTGTTAATGTACTTTTCACTTTGTCATCCTCACAGGTTGATGCCCACCAGAAGCAGGAGATCTGGCTGACCATCGCCTGGGCTGTTCATTCTGTGGGGGTCTACCAGTGCCGCATCTGCAACTGCCAGAAGAGGTGGCAGGACCTTCGGGGCTGGACCCGGAGGATAGCTAGAGTCCAGCTGAATCTGTCACCTCCACGCAGGAGGGGCGGACACCGGATACTGGCGGTGGTCTTCCCGGACCTGGATAGGCAGCTGAAGGCCAGACAGCAGCAGGAAGGGGGTAAGTCCATGCCTGATCTGTGTACTATGTCTGACATGCAAATAGCAGTCTTTTGTCCTGGTCACACTTCCACATTACGTAGGTCTTGTAGTCCCAAACTCAGGTCCCTCATTTGTGTGATGCACCCTCCTCAGCTGTTCCACAGGTGTGGCCCCTCCAGTCTGTTGCTTGTGTCACTAGGGCACTGTGTCCCTGCAGCCAGCTATGCTTCAGGTACCGGTCAGCATCAGTTCCCGTGACTCTGTTGTGTGTTTCATAGGTGGGTCAATTGTTTACACAATGCCTGAGATCTGACATGTGAACTGTGTGTGCCCTTGAGATGTGTACCAATTGCTGGTCTGACTCGCAACATGTGGCTGGGGTATTCCAAACAAACCCATGCAGCAGGGCACTCCAATTTTTGGGCATCAGGAGTATGTATATCAAGTATGTCTCACTTTCTTAGCCACCTGACTACTGTCCTGGGCAAAACACTGTTTCACTTAGTCCTGCCCAGTCATGCCCCCTCAAGGGCATTCAGAAACACTCTGTAATCCCACTCCTGTGTATGAAATTGCAGGTTGTGCTTAGTGATATGTGCCCTCAGGTGTCTGCCTCTGTGTCAATAGGGTGTGGCTTGTTGCTACGTACAACTGGGGTGTCCATGATTCAGAGGGTTAGCATGACATCTGCGATGTGACTGTGAGAGACAAGACCTATGTGACATACAGGTGTGTGATCATCTGACAGCGCACAATGGTGTATGCAACTGTGTCCTTCATGCATCTGGGTTACATGCATGGTAGACTGTGATGTGTTAATGTACAGGGATTTGTGTTTGCTGAGACTCATATGAATGATTTGCATGATGTGGGGTCTTCTGGGTCCTGGATATGTTGTTTGCATGGGATGGGCAAGTGCGCCGGTCATCTGCAGAGTCAGCTTTACCCCTGAGCTAGGATTGTGAGTCAGTGCATATTGTTGTTGTCTGGATGCCCTGCCCCTGTGACAGGAGACAGTGTTAACTGACTTTCAGGGAATCCCAGTGCCATGGCATTTAACTTGGTATGAGTGAGCCTACGTTGTGTTCAAGTGTGCACCATGCACCCCATTGTGGCCTTGCCCATCAGGACATGAGTACATCATAGTGTGTGTTGCTGGCATGCATCCCAAACATGTGAAATGAGTCTCTGCCCATCCCTTCATCCAGACACCTGTACTGAGTCAGTCGCAAGAGATGTGCTGTGTGTATAGTGACATACTCCTACATGTTCACTTGCATGTACAACTAATGTGTGGGTGGTGCATGTTGGCACATTGGTGTGTTAGCATCCAACATGCAACGGACATATGTGTGAAAGTCAAGGAGGGATATTTGTGCCATGGTTGATGTTGAGAATGACAATTGTCTTATCCTAAACAGTGTTGGCACTTTGAGCTGTGTTCAGCTGATGATGCCAGGGCTTGCCCTGTGATGTGATGTACTCACTATGGTGTGTGCAGTCGGTGCAGGTGACTGATGTAGTTCTGTTACTTCCTATTCCTATCCAGATACATCCACGGCCACAGGAGAGGACAGCTCCATGGACCAGGAGGAGCCACAGAGCCTTACAGGGACGAAGGAGAGGAGTCATGTGGACCCAGTGGCACGGAGGGCGAGTTGAGCCACACAGAGGAGTCGTCAGCACCATCCCCCCCAGCTGAAGGCCACAGCAGCTCTGAGGATGACTCCCTTGTAGAGGCGGGTGTCAGCAGACACCAAACCCCAGCTAGTGAGGCTGCCTCCGCCCTCGCCACCGCACCACCGCCACCACCACCCCCCTCCCATCGGCTCCCATCCCAGAGGTCCCTGTGGGCTCCCATGTTCGTGAGCATGTCTCCTTTGTGCCAGGTACCGCACCCCCTGCCCCTGTGTCCCCTGCTGCCCTGAGTGAGGAGTCTGGACTTACTTAGACAGACCCATGTAGGGCAGACGTCGATGCTGAAGGTCCTCCATGCGCAAACAGGTATGTTGACACAACTGGTGTCATTCATGGAGGGCATTTCCTCGGGCATGTCTGCCCTACAGAGGACCAAGCAGTCCGTGGCCTCCTCCCTGATGGCAGCAGTGTCCCTCCTCCAACAGTCACACACCCCTCCTACCCCTGCACCACCCACGATTCCTAGTACCCTACCTGTCCCAAGCACAGAAACCCCCAAACCAAAGGCTAGACGTGCACACAAGCAAGTGCAGGGGACTGATTCCACACTCATAGGGGCTGGTTTGCTGACACACACACAGTCATCCACAACCACTCCACAGTCCTCCGAGACCTCTCCCTTCCAGCCCCCTTCCCTTGCCTCACCTGCAACCCCTTCCCCCCAGAAGCTCTTCCTCTGTGACCTTGGCCTCTTCCCCACCGACCCTGCAGATCCTGATTACAAGGGGAAGAGGAAGTCCCCACACACAGAAGGGAGTGCCCTCACACCCGGACATCCTCCCCCAGGTGCAGTCATCAGACCGAGACACCCAGCCGCAAGTCCCCCCGGTGCAAGAAGAGCAAGACCCCCCGCCACCACGCAGCTCCAAGGCAAAGTCACCATCCTCTATCCCCCAGGCCACCACTCCACAGGTTCCCCCGCCACTCCCTGCCCCGGGTTCCCCCACACACAGATACACCATCCCCAAAATGCTCCCCCCCTAGCACTTGCTCCTCCACACCTGGTCAGACAGTTGGTGCCACTGATGTGGGGACCGTTCCCCCCCGCCCTGCAGACCTCACCTGTCCCCCATTCCGCTCCCATGGATGTAGGCACTGCTTTGGAGTCCACGACCACCCCGTCTGACTTGGGCACTTCAGTGGTGAGCCAATCCACTCCATCTGACCTGCCCACTGGAGTTGTGCCGGGCACCCACCCCATCTGACTTGTGCCCCACAGTTGTGACAGCACCCACCACTTCAGTCAGCTCCACTGCAGTTGCAAGTGTCTCACCTGCATCCCCCACCTCTTCACTGCCTCCTTCTGCTGTGCCCTGATCCTGTCCCTGTGGTGCCTGGCCTGCCCCCATGTATGCCCCTCCGAGGGGATGACCCCGGTCCTCAGCAGTGCAGGCAAGCAAGGTGTGACAGTTGTCACTCTAGTTCACTCCTTGGCATTTGGACATGGACTGGCCATTGGCCTTTTGTTTGCAGAGACGTTTAGAATTTCATATACTGAATGTGTCACTCTAGTTCACTCCTTGGCATTTGGACATGGACTGGCCATTGGCCTTTTGTTGGAACAGACGTTTCACTTTTAATATGCTAAATAAAGCTTTTTTCTTTGTCCCTGTGAACTTGATTTAGCTGTACATCATATTGATGTTGTTTTACATGCCCTTGCACCTGTAATGCTTGGTTTACAATGTTGCATACTGATGTGTTGATGTGAGGTACTCCCTGTGGTCCATGAGATATGTATCCTATTCTGGTGGGTATCCATGTCATCCTTTGCAGCTACCTGGGTGTGTCAGGATCAACTATTTGTATACATCTCTCTGTTAGCATTTCATTGGCATGGTCACTTCTGTGGCTTGCACCCCTGCACATATGATGTGCTTCCCATTGTCCAAATTGTCACTTCCACATACTTTGTGCTCATCAAGACTGGACCTACAGGTGTGGGCATCATTGTAATAGGAGCAACTGGGGCCTCTGTGCAACTTGCTAGACATATGTTTTGGGTATGTGCAGATGACTTAGGGGAGACTCACGTACACAGGCTGTTGTGACTAGGCCTGGGCTAACATTCCGTTCCGCTCGCGCAAATTGCGATAATTTCACATTTTCGCGTTCCGCGGAGAGCGCGAAAATGTCAAAATTTCCGCAATCCACATTTTACCGGAAATTTTTTGCTTGCTCGCGCTGTAAAATAGTACATTCTCGCATGCGCGCGATCGCCTTATCTTAATCCCCGCGTTCGCTGACAAGTTTTCCCGATCCGGTCGCGTTCTCCATGAGATGTTGGATTGTTGGTAGCCATTTGCGCTGTCTCGCGACTGATCGCGCCCACAGTAACATCATTCGTCGCGCAATCACGTCTTTCTTCTCGCGATCATGCACCGCGAGACAAGTGAAAACAAGATGGCAGCGCCCGCGAGCAACAGCATGGGTAAATTGGCGAGCCGCGACCACGCAGAAAATACCACGAACGGGCGTGAAAAAATACTTCCGCATCTTTGCGATATTTCCGCGTGTTTGCGGAGATTTTTAACATTTTCGCGATAATTTGCGAAAGTGAATTTCGCAAATTTCGCCCACCCCTTATTGTGACCAGAGCCTTCATTGTCTGGTAACTGATGGCTGACTGACCAAGTGTTCTGCAAACATGAGTGGGACTTGCGGTGAATATGTTTGGCACAGCTGAGCTCCCACAGGAGTTGTGTCCCCTCAAGTTAGTGTGTTGTCCAGTGACATGGCCTGAGCCCATGGTGTGTGTTGTATGTGCATGTGTGTGTGTCCACATTCCTGTTCATACACAGACAGTGTTCCCTTGATATGTTCCTGTTGTTGATGCTTGCAGAGTGGTACTGGGTTCATCCCACTACTTTTCCAATGGGCTACCAGATGTGTGGGTGCATGACACACTACTGTTAATTGGTGTATCATCATTGGGATTTGTCAGTTCTGAGTGGTGATGAAGTTGTCAGACACAGATGGGACACAGTCATGGTTCCTCAAGGCACTTGTTTGTTCGCAATATCATGTAGTTGTCCCTAGGTCGTAGTTTTCAGTGATTGAGACATTTGTATGTGTGTGTGACTGCTCTCACTTGTCGGGTTCACGGCTGCAATGCTGGCAGGCGTCAGCGTGGGTACCTTGTGTTTCTCCTTGACATCCGCATTGTCCTGGGACTGTGGCAGGGATTCTGAAGGTTACATGACCTTTGAGGTCATGGGCATGTACCGCATACTGTGCAGTATGTCTGTCATTCCCCAGGGTTGTAAACAGTCCTTGAGTGATGTGTCTGTGCACCATAGTTCCTGCCAACATTCCTGTGTTTGTCATGGGTGCATGTGCAATGTCACCTGTTCATGTGGACTTCACAGATACACATTGTTGCAGTTCAGGTGTGTGGTGTTGAGGGTGGACTGATGTGAATGTTTGCATGGATGGTCCCCTAGCTCCCGTTTGTCCATGGATGAGGGGCCATGCTGAGTGATTTGTGTTTGTGTATGTGTGATGTACGTTTGTGGGACAGGACACATGTCTAGGTTTCCCAGTTTGTACGACATCTGCCTTTGTCATCACAGTGGAAGTGTCATGCATGCTTGTGTCACCCCACTGTCTGGTTCCTGGTGGTAGTGGTGTTGTGTGTCAGTCTCTTGCTGTGATAGTTGGTGTTCATTCCAGCTTGTGTCACATATGTTTGTTGTGCTTCCTCTCATCTCCCAATGCCTGATTGCCCACTGAGGGTGTCCCAATGATGGTTTACTTTTGTATGGCACTGTGTACACATCTGTGTCACTGTGGTTCAGCCCCCCTCATGTGTTGTGTAGTTGCCTGGGGATACTGTGACACACACACACATCTTGTGTCCGATGTGCTGTGTGAGTTTGCCTGTTTGTGCATCTGCACCAGTGCATTGGTATTGCTGTTGTGGGCCTTGGTCTGGATGCTGTTTCTGTGATTTTGCATGCTGTCCCTGTGAGTCATTTCACATCATTGTGCACATTCATCCTGGTTGTTGGGTGCCATTGCTGGCATGGAATGTGAGTTTGGGAGCTGACACTTACAGTCTACACATGTTGTTTTGATTGGTGTGTCTATTTTTGAGATGTGTGCATGCTTGTGAGGGTCACTTCTGCTGTTGTGTCATTGTACGCTGTATGCATTGTCAGCCCCCATGTGTGGTGCTTGTCTGCACATGGCCGAGAGTGTTTTGTTTTCACAGCCCTGTTAGCCTCACCACATCTCTGGGTGTATGGGACACAACCACTAGTTTGCCCCAGAAGTGTTTGATGTGTTGGGAGCAGGGATCATATATGCTGTTTGTTATTTGCAGCTTTGACCATGATGTCACTTACCTTTTGGTAGCTGTGATGAGGGGGGTTTGGTCCCCCATCACAACAATGCTCCACATCTTCTGCATTTTGTGAGCCCCCACTTAACTTCTGTTCTACACAGTGAGGGGGTGTTCTTTTTACATTGCCACAGTGCTATGGTGATGCTTGCCTTGTGTATGTCACACATGTGCTGTTACTTACATTGTATGCTCGTAGCCATAATCACTGTTGTGGGCATTTGTCACAGACTACACACTGTTGTCATGATGTCATGGGGGATGTATTTTGCGGACATACCTGATGTTTGCGTATGCTGAATGTGTTGCGCATCACCCATTCTATGGCTGGGGGTGGCAGGCGTGATGGGCAACATAAGCCCTATGGCTGGGGGTGGCAGGGGTGATGGGCAACATAAGCCCTGTGAGTGGGGGTGGCAGGGGTGATGGGCAACAGGTCCCCTGTGAGTGGGGGTGGTCGGGGTGATGGGCAACATAAGCCCTGTGAGTGGGGATGGCAGGGGTGATGGGCAACAGGTCCCCAGTGAGTGGGGGTGGCAGGGGTGATGGACAACATAGTCACTATGGCTGGGGGTGGCAGGGGTGATGGGCAACATAGTCCCTATGGGTGGGGGTGGCAGTAGTGATGGGCAACAGGTCCCCTATGGGTGTGGGTGGCAGGGGTGATGGGCAACATAAGCCCTGTGAGTGGGGGTGGCAGTAGTGATGGGCAACAGGTCACCTATGGGTGTGGGTGGCAGGGGTGATGGGCATCATAAGCCCTATGGCTGGGGGTGGCAGGGGTGATGGGCAACAGGTCCCCTGTGAGTAGGGGTGGCAGGGGTGATGGGCAACATAGTCCCTATGGGTGGGGGTGGCAGTAGTGATGGGCAACAGGTCCCCTATGGGTGTGGGTGGCAGGGGTGATGGGCAACATAAGCCATGTGAGTGGGGGTGGCAGGGGTGATGGGCAACATAAGCCCTGTGAGTGGGGGTGGCAGGGGTGATGGGCAACATAGTCACTATGGCTGGGGGTGGCAGGGGTGATGGGCAACATAGTCCCTATGGGTGGGGGTGGCAGTAGTGATGGGCAACAGGTCCCCTATGGGTGTGGGTGGCAGGGGTGATGGGCAACATAAGCCCTATGGCTGGGGGTGGCAGGGGTGATGGGCAACATAAGCCCTGTGAGTGGGGGTGTCAGGGGTGATGGGCAACAATAGCCCTGTGAGTGGGGGTGGCAGGGGTGATGGGCAACAGGTCCCCTGTGAGTGGAGGGGGCAGCAGTGATGGGCAACAGGCCCCCTATGGGTGGGGGTGCTAGTGGTGCTGGCCATGCAACCCCTATGGTGGGCTGTTGTTAGTGGCCAGGATGTGGATCCCCTGTGTGTGTGCCATTTTGCGGGTACGTGTCCTTTGTTTGTGTTGTAGGTGTCTGACTTACCGTCTGCACTGTCGGCGTCGGTCCCTGATGTAAAGTACTGGTATGACCTGCACAATGGGATTCATGATGTGTTTGTGTCGTACACGCTGCTTGTTGCTCCGTCCGTACCCGCTGCCAGCTGGTCCGTCTCATAGCCGTGGATTGAGTTGTGGCGCGAATCGTAGCTGATATGCTTGTTTTCCAGATGCTGTGATCTGCCGTGCGTGACGACCCGTCCGGCGAGTAGGAAGTACGCATCGTACTTGTCATGCCGGAAACTGCTATGGATACTGCTTCCGGGCGACTCGGTTCCTCTTTAGGAGTTACTGCTCGGACGGAGAATGGGGCTTGATTCACAGCCTACGTGTCGGTCGTGTTTTTGGCAGTTACGCGCATCGTACTTACTCGACAGGATGAACCGGCTCCAGGTACGTGTCGGTCGCACGGTAAGGCTATGGACAGCTGTCCGACCGGCCATCGGAATCGGCCCCTAAGTCTGCCAAAAGGAGGATATAGATTATAAACAGTGTAGGTCTCAGTGAGGAGCCTTGAGGGCTAATCAATGCACCGAAGGCCTGATCAATAACCTGAAAAGAGTTCAGGAAGGTTTAGGAAAAGACAAGAGCTGTGCCTTGAATGCCAACATCTGCTATTTGCTTAAGAAGCACCCGGTGGTAAAAGGTGTCAAACCTGGAACTTAAATCTAGAAGAATAAGGGTCTCGGTACCTCCTCTGACCGGCTTCTGCCCCAGGTGTTCCATGCCACCAAACAGTGCAGACTCTGTGCTATGTTCTGGTTTAAATCCATACTAATAAGAGTGCAGCATGTTGTGAGCTTCTAATTTTGCCGACAGCCGTATATTAATGTGCTTCTCAGCAACCCTAGAATAAAGTGGTAGCAAAGAAATAGGGTGGTAGTTGGCCCATTTCGATGCCTCTAAATTTATTTTTTCTAGTAGCAGCAGGAAAACGGCATCTTTCCATACCCTCGGAACTTTGCCCAACAACAGGGAAGTCTTCAGTAGGTCTATTAGAATAGGAGCCAGAGCGTCATTCACTATATTTAACTAAACAGGTAGCAAAGGATCCGAAGGAGCCCCCAACGTAGGGGTCTATTCGGATGGTGGGCTGTGGCACCACCGCAGTGCCTGCGGTGGCAGAAAATGCCTTTTTCCGCACGCCAGCAGCAGGCCTCACGCCCACCATATTAGTATGGCCAAACACAGCCAATTTCCCCTCTGCCGCGGTGTGAGGTGCAACGCCATCAAAGTGCGCCCACCACCGCAGCAGTGGAAGCCAATGGAGACTCACCGCCGTGCAGAATGACGTCCCGTCCGCTGTACAAATCAGGATGCCCCAAAAAGACAGTCGCAATGCAACGGAGAAACCGCCCAACTAGAGATCGGCGGAAGCTCGACAGCGGAGCGTGAAACCTGATTCCCGGTCCAGACCGCAATGGATCCAGTTCTTCACGTCTTTCTGGTGCTGTACCTGATATATCACCAGCAACCCATGGACCGTTGCAGATGCCGCCGCACGTACACAATAACACAATCCCGCACACAACCACAACACACAACTCATGGGCTGGTACAGGGTCCCTGACCACACCAGACACCCTGGTGGGGACAGGAACACATCCACAAGTGTACCCACATAGTTCCTACCTGCAACAACGTCACCCCTCCGCAGCCAGGTCACACATCGCCGCGATCTCCAAGTAATGTCCCGGTCATGCCACCTCAGCGGTCAAGACAAGGAAAAATATGCACACAATGCAGAAAGCAGGGCCAGCGCCTGGCATGGACAGGGCATAAACTACACAGGGCCTCATCTCCACACTCCACACACTGGCCCCCCCAACATGAATGGACATGCCATGTGCATCCCCTGTGTACCCCCATGCCCAACACCTAGCTAGGTGAATACACACCCTGTACCACACAAAAAACAACTAGGGAGACAGCCACAGCAGGAGTGGCTGCAGAGGAACACACAGCACAGAAGCACAGGCCCAGGGCAACCCACACACCAAAACAACACTACATTCATGGCAAGAAAGCTGAGTACAAGCACAAAATGAACACACACACATACAATGAACAAACATCCTACTGGACACACAGCCGGCCAAGTCACACAGACATACCCCACACTGACACAGAGCCACATTCACAGACCACATTCCACCAGACATGGAGCACAACATATAGGAAAGCCAAAGTGAGGTGCACGCAAATGGGAGGCCAAGGAGACAACCAACAAACATGTGTACATCACATGCAAGACAAGGAACAGAGAACAACACCCTCACCCCATCCAAGCATACATGGCTGGCACAGTGAGTGAACTCAAACCACATTCACCTCATTGCAACAACTCAGGGAGACAGCAAGGCAAACCATGTATAGGCACAAGGATGAAAGGAAGGCCCTGAAATCAAACTGTGAACAGCACAACACACAGGGCACATTGACCCACTCCATGACTGTCAAACACAAGTAGGATTCTCCACACATACCCCCCTCACACCTGCAGCACACAACCCCAGTGTCAGACACACAGAAGGGTGTCAATAATGTCCAGTCAATACACAGACAAGCAATCACACTCCCTGGGGCTATTCACAAACATCACACACACACAGGGATGCCAAAACCAATGTCTGCACCAAAACAACAGCCAAACACAAAACTCAACAGAAACACACACAGAACCGCAACAAGACCACATATGACCTCTGCAGCCAAACTGTGGGAAGGCAATGGGAGCACAGACACAACAGGAGTGCACAACCTCATCAGTCAGAAACAATGCACAGACAACATACCACAACACAGACAAGAAGTGCACCATCACAGAACAACACAGCCATAACAACAAACAACAGATGCACATGCGAAAACTCACCTAGCAAACACAGCAGGACATAAGGGGATAAACACCAGGCCGGGACAAGGCAACATACACCCACAGCACTGCATGCACAACAAGCAGTGTGTGCACACAAAACATAACAGTCCCAAACAGCCATGAGTGACACACCATGAACACCCACAACAACAATCAATACAGCACACTGACAACATCACATCCAGGAAGTCAAGCAGTACCCCAGCATAAACACATACACCTAACACAACACCCACAGATGTTCAGGTCTGGGACACAAAAGTGGAAATGACTTGACCAGAGGACTGGCCAGCACAGACAGTTGAACTGCACTTGAGCAACCATGACTGCTGAACAGTAGAAGAATAACACAGATACCTAATTGGGGAAATGTTAGGAGTGGCACAGTGCTCCTGGCCAGAGATCTGCACCACAAAGCACAGTGTCACAAATGAAGTGATGGGGAGGCACACACACAGGCATCACAAGGGGACAGCTGACATCAAAGTGAAGTGGTGTGCACTTCAGTAGTGGACATGGCAGGAGTGTACCATACACAAATAGAGGGAGTGCTGACTCACATTGTCAAGGCATCTGAAGCACAGATAGGGGATGGTATGACACCCCACGCCACATGCCACACTGGAGGCAATAAAGCACCATGTGACAGCAATGCATGAGAACATCACACCCACAATGTCAGTGTGGTTGAGCAGGTATGCACAGTGAGTACAAACAGTATCAAGACACACAGCTGTTCAACAAAACAAAACCCTGACTTGCCAGTCACACACTCTGCACACTCACAATTGGCTAAAGTAACAAGTAGGAGTCAGCCAGAACTGCAAGGACACACCAACACACTGCACAGTGCACAGCATACAACTCACACTTGTGCACACACTCACAATCACAGGCCTGAACAATCCAAACAACAGGCAACCAACTCCTGGGTGACACATGTGTGTAGTTGACATTGCAGGGGCACACACACATCAACACCCACGACAAACTCCCCCCTTCACACAGCTCACTTCTTCACCACCCAAGTGCACAGATTGAAAGTAACCCATGTGACTAGGATGACTGCCCATTACAACATGACCATACTCCTACACTGCTGGGCACACAGAAAGTGAGAACACACATACATGATGACCCTGGCCAGTCTGCCTGCAATCCTGTGGAAAGAATCCCACACTGTGCTGGCAGTGCCCCAAACCTGACATGTGTACAAGATATCCAACATGAACAAAGAATGAAAATGACAATGGCGTGCCATCTAAAAACAACATCACTGCACCCACAAGTATCACAGTCAGGAAGAACTGAAGTACCTGTCACCCAAGTATAAAATTGAACAAGTCAGACAAGCCATTGGCAATGTTGAAGTGGCACACAGGGCATGTGGCACAGTAAACCATATACCCACAGTAAAACCTTATTCAGGAAGGACACTGACAAAAATGACAACAGGAGCAACTGTCTTTATTCGCAAATTGCACAGATAGGCACCAATATTAGACAAGAGCAAGGCACAAAATGCAGAGCCTGTACATGAGAAGCTGCACAGGCAGGGGGCACACAGCAGTGAACGACAAGGCCAGTGGGCAGGATAAAGTGTGGAGTGAGTCCATGAGAAGCTGCACAGGCAATAGTTCAATACAGCAAGAAGCAACAAGGCCAGTGGTCAGAACGAAGTGCAGAACTTGTCCATGAGAAGCTGCACAGGCAGGGGGCAAACAGCAAGGCCAGTGGCCAGTCCAAGGTGCAGCTGAGGTACATGAGAAGCTGCACAGGGAATACTCCAACACAACAGTGAACGACAAGGCCAGTGGGCAGGACAAAGTGCAGAGTGAGTTCATGAGAAGCTGCACAGGCAGGGGGCACACAGCAGTGAACGACAAGGCTAGTGGGCAGGATAAAGTACAGAGTGAGTCCATGAGAAGCTGCACAGGCAGGGGGCACACAGCAGTGAAAGACAAGGCCAGTGGGCAGGACAAAGTGCAGAGTGAGTCCATGAGAAGCTGCACAGGGAATGTGTGTGACTGTACCCTGCAATGGTCAGCAACACAGTCTGGGGTAACACGATGGGTAGCACAGGCCCTGCTGTGGGAGAGACAGGTGTGTGAGGTTGACCAACATTCAGACTTGGCTGTCAGTCGGACTGGGAGATGGCTGTGTGTCGGGCACAGTTGGAGCACTTGACTGAGGAGAGAGAGGCCCAGTTGAGGTAGAGCTATCAGTGACTTGGGAAGCCGGAGGGCTGCTTGGACCAGGTGGTGTAGTGGCACGTGTAGGTGGAGTCATGCGGACCTGAGACACAGTGTGGACGGGAGATTGTGGAGGGGTGCCTTTCCACTTCATGGGGATTCTAAATGGCTTGCCTAACTTTGTATCAATGGGAAGTGGTGTAGACACAACAGGCACACACAACACCAAGACTGCATCAGGTGCAGACGCTGGCCCTCCCTCTGGGGACATACTGGATCCGGTTGAAGGGCTGCCGTCACTGCAGAGGACATTGACTGGACAGACAAGTGCAGCCCACCCATGTCTGAATGTATGCCCTCCATGAAAGCAACCACCTGTGCCAATTTTTTGTCGTGGTCTATGAATGCATTGAGGAGAGCTGTCTGGCCTATACACAGCTGGTGCAAAAGGTCCACAGACTCAGCACTGATGGCAGCAGAGAGGACAGGGGCAGCGGTGCCTGGGGTGAAGGACACTCTTCCCCTCTTACTGATGCGAACACGGGCAGCAGCAGAGGAAGTGGCTGGGAGGGTGGGCACTGTTTGCTGTGTGGTAGAAGATGATGCAGAGTCCCCGTTCACTGTGCCCGCCAACATGGATGCGTCACCGCTGGCATCAGATGACGTAGAACTTTGCGTCTCGAGCTGTGATTCCTCCAGCAGACTCCTGTCCCCCTCTGAGGCGCTGGTCACATCTGTTTCACTGGGCTCCTGTTCAGCTGTTGTGCTTGTTTTCCCACCACTGGTGTATGTCCCCTGTTCCTCCATGACCACGGGAGATGCTGCATGAGAGAGAGAGATGTATGGTCAGTTCAGTGGCAGCAACAGCACAAACATATCCAAGCAAAGCAACACTAAGGATGACAAAATATACATGTTGCACGCCAACCTGTGCAATAACATTGTGCAAACACACTTTTTTTACTCAAACAGTGCGTGTAAAAAAGAAAACCAGGCATAAGTGAGCGATGTGATGACCACACAGCACAGCATCCTGCATGTATCTCCATTCAAACAGTAACACAAATAGCTCAGACATGAAGCCCACCACCCAGAATGCTATTGAAATGCCCAGCACTCGAATTCCCTTAGGTAATACAGGTAGGACAAATGCATGACAGCTGCACCCAGCACAGAGGCCACCCACAAGCCACTGCATCACACTACGAACATCACATAGCCCAGCGCTGGCACAGGCTTGGTAAACATGCAGCCACACACAGCCAAAGTCACCCTTCCCAGAATACTCACTCCTAATTTGCTGCTGATGCGCCTTTAATTGTGCATCCAGCTCAGTGTGCGTCACGGCCAAGATGCAGCACATCAGTGGTGTCATGCTGTGCTGTGCCAACTTGCCATTGCGAGGGAGCAGCCCCAGTGTCATCTCTGCAACGTTCTTTGCCAGCCACGAAATGTCGTCCCACCTTTTGTGGCAGTGGGTGCGCTGGTGGTATGACACACCCAGGGCCCCCACCTTGGTCGCAATGGCCCTCCACACGGCCTTACGCTGGTGTACTTTGAGCTGCAGGCATGGAAGACATGAGTGGGAAAACATCAGTGACACAGTATTATGTAACAACATTTCTCAGTACAGTAGCATAATACTGACTCATCCCAACTCCACAGATATGTCTTGCAGAGACAGGAATGCATCTCACAGGGTACATCTGCATGTTAGAACACACGTAAATGCATGCAGGTGTGAGAGGGGACACAGTACCTGCACATCTCACATACAAGCAGGATGCTAGCACAGAAAGCCATGTGTAGTCTGCCCACATCTACTGTCCATTTCCAGGTAGAGCAAGACATACGTCACATGTCAACATGTATTTGGGGGAGACTCACTGTGTCCAACACTGCGCAGCCTCAATGACCTTGCCCTGTGAATAGCTCACTGTGTCATGGATGTCACATTGAGGGACATGATCTCACAATCCCACACCCTTCTCACAGGGCCAGTCGTGTGCAATCTACAGGGCTGATATGGCTCATTGATGGAGAGTCCTAAAACAAACACACATGTAAAACTCTGTACATTCAGTGATGTGTCCTTATCAGATTGGGCGGTGACTGTGCAGGCCAGGTGGGCTCACACTGAGATGGACAACAGAGACTCATACAGCCATTCACACAAGCAATCACTGTCCTGACTCCTGCATTACCAACTTGCTGCGTCACTGTATGACTGACAAGACAAGACATGTCACTCCAATCTTGATGTGCAGGCAGGGAAATGTGTGAAATAGGCTACACATCCCTTGCCCCTGGAGACAGCATGTTAGGCAGTGCATGACCCAACCCCACACTCTCAGGTACATACTGCATCAGACCGACTACATGTGTGCCCCCCTGCACTCTCACCCCCACTGCTGAAGACTTACCACATTTGGGGCACCATGTAGCCTTGGGTACTGTGTGAGCACCTTGTCCACCAGGACCTCCAGCTCCTTGCTTGTGAAGTGACTGGCATGGATCTTCTCAGTCCTTGGCATCACTGTGGTCATGAGACAGCAGCAGCGGCAGTGGGTGGTGAGGGGTCTCAGGCAGCAGTCCCTGGAGGCAGCAGCAGGTGAGGGGTCTCACGCGCAGTCCCTGGAGGCAGCAGCAGGTGAGGGGACTCAGGCTGCAGTCCCTGGAGGCAGCAGCAGATGAGGGGTCTCAGGCTGCACTCCCTGGAGGCAGCAGCGGGTGAGGGGTCTCAGGCAGCAGTTCCTGGAGGAAGCAGCAGGTGAGGGGTCTCAGGCATCAGGCTCTGTGACCAGTTGAAATGTGGGGCTCTCTACCACACATATATATAGCCCCCTGGTGTCATTTCAGTGGTTCTAAGCCTCTGCAATTGGCGTTCCAGGTCAGCCTTTTTCAAATGCATCCAATGACCGGCTCCGCGGTGGCGGAGCACGCCTACCACGATTTTCAAAATTGGATCATGCTACTGTGATAGCGGATCCCATTGGCTGTAAGGGCATGGTCCATGGCAGTGACACACTGCAGGAACCAGGCAGTAGCTACCACGGTGGTGCATCTTTCAATTGCATCCAATGACCGGCTCCGCTGTGGCGGAGCACGCCTACCGCAATTTTCAAAATTGCATCATGCTACTGCGATAGCAGATCCCATTGGCTGTAAGGGCATGGTCCATAGCGGTGACCACCGCAGGGGCCAGGCGGTAGCTACCACGAGTCGGATGCCATACAGTGACATGGGTGATCAGGATTTGGGTGGTGGAGCATGCCAACCGCCATTTGGCAATACATATATATCAATGACTACCATGATTGTGTCCTGGGCATTGGCAGTGACACACCGCAGGAGCCAGACGGTAGCTACCACGAGTTGGGTGTCATACAGTGACATAGGTGACTGGGATTTGGCTGGCGGAGCATGCCAACCACCATTTGGCAATACATATATATCAATGACTACCGCAATTGTGTCCTGGGCATTGGTGGTGACACACCGCAGGGGCCAGGCAGTAGCTACCACGAGTTGGGTGCCGTACAGTGACATGGGAGACCGGGATTTTGCTGGCAGAGCATGCCATTCGCCATTTGGCAATACATATATTTCAATGACTACCACAATTGTGTCCTGTTCATTGGCAGTGACACACCGCAGGGGCCAGGCGGTAGCTACCACGAGTTGGGTGTCATACAGTGACATGGGTGACTGGGATTTGGCTGGCGGAGCATGCCAACCACCATTTGGCAATATATATATATCAATGACTACCTTCATTTTGTCCTGGGCATTGGTGGTGATACACCGCAGGGGCTAGGCGGTAGCTACCGCGAGTTGGGTGTCATACAGTGACATGGGTGACCGGGATTTGGCTGGCAGAGCATGCCATTCGCCATTTGGCAATACATATATTTCAATGACTACCACAATTGTGTCCTGTTCATTGGCAGTGACACACCGCAGGGGCCAGGCGGTAGCTACCACGAGTTGGGTGTCATACAGTGACATGGGTGACTGGGATTTGGCTGGCGGAGCATGCCAACCACCATTTGGCAATATATATATATCAATGACTACCTTCATTTTGTCCTGGGCATTGGTGGTGATACACCGCAGGGGCTAGGCGGTAGCTACCGCGAGTTGGGTGTCATACAGTGACATGGGTGACCGGGATTTGGCTGGCAGAGCATGCCATCCACCATTTGGCAATACATATATATCAATGACTACCGCAATTGTGTCCTGTGCATTGGCGGTGACTCACCGCAGGGGCCAGGCGGTAGCTACCGCGAGTTGGGTGCCATACAGAGACATGGGTGACTGGGATTTAGGTGGCGGGTGACTGTGACAGCACCAATGGACACATCATGCTTTGTCAATGGCCATCTGGCAGTCATCCACAGTGCACAGTGTCCCAATGGTTGATGACATATCACATTGCTCACAATGCCAATGTGCCATGTACCCCACTGCTGAGCACACATGCCATGTTTGTGTATGTGATTTCTTAGATTGGCATGTACTCCCTCGCATGTCATTTGTGATATTGATGTGTCTGTACACAGGACAGTGTTGTTATGGACTCCCCAATGTGTACACAGGGCAAGGTGTAAAAGTGCAGGGAATATCACTGTGATGTATTTCAAGTTGAAGATTGTCCATATGTGCATGTTCGCTTATGTTTGACCATGCACACACTCGTCATGTATGCTCAGCCTGTGGTCATTGTGTTGTTGATGTGTGTCAGGTTCGACTAACGCCTGAAGGTGTGTCAGGTGCAGCAGCTAGGTGTGAGACAGTGGTGTTGCATTTTTACACCAATGGTGGATGATATACTCCCATGCGTGCCCACGGTGAACGTGGCCATATCCATATTCTTATATGGCGAGTATGATTTGGATGTACTTGCTGTGTGGCAGTTGACAGGTGTGTGGTAAATATTTAAATTACCTGTACTATTTTTTATGTGGTAAAGTCTAGCAAGAATAACTCAGTCAAAATAAGAGGCAGAATCCGTGGTATTAGAGGTTCTGAAAAGGGCTTTATTCCTTACAAAGGAATCATAGTTCGAACCAGGCAATCTTATTCCATCACCACGAAGGTTCAGGAAGGGATAGGCAATACATTATTGACAAGTAACAATATATATATGAAAAGCATTGCATTAAGACAGATGCAGGAGGCGTAACAGCTGATAGTACAGATAAGAATACACATACGTAATGAAAAATGGGCGTAATAACAGGCGTATACTAGAAACGTCATTAAAAATGATGTCACAAGTGGGTGGATCCATAAGAGAATCCTGCAGTGTCAGCAGAAATGTTTGGCAGAGATGCGCGCGCAGCCGCATGACGTGTGATTGACGTGCAACTAGAGGGTGAAGGGGAATTGACATTTAGCTCTACATGTGGAGACAGAAGTCTGGGGGGTCAGGTCAACCTAATCCCAAATCGTATCTAATATCTTTGTTTAAGGAACTGTTTTATCCAAAAGGAAAAGTCTCTCGGACGGAATCTATTCTATACTGACTGTTAGTGCATGTACAAGCGTCTATGTGTCTACATGAGATGCGAGGGGGCAGGAATCTTCCATAGTAACAGGGGCTATGAATTACTTGGATGAGGAGCGGAGCAGATAACTTGAAGGCTGAATACAGTTTTTGGCAGGCAACAGGCCGCGTCAGGCACCGTTAGCCACACAGGGAGTAGGACAAAGTTCATGGATACAGATGCAGGTCCAAGCTGGAGCATTTCAGAGGCAGAAGTAGGAAAAGGCTTGATGGCAGAATTCAGGGCCTGCTCGCCTGAACTGTAAAACGTGAAAAGTGAACCATATAAAGTCGGTGGCCAATCATACTTAGGAATGGAATATTCGACCCATTCATGGCGGAGCTGAAAGAGAACATGTTGACGTTGGACGCACATGTATTTGCGTCTTCATAGCTAGGACTGGAGGGAACATACATGTACTTGTAGCATGTACATGGAGCCGTTGGGGTCTAAGATAGGGGACACAATTGACCATAAAAATTCATATTTCCTCATTCCCTCCTTGTCCCCTACGGACCCTTATGAAATATCCATCTTCATCAATCCATCAATCTCTTCATATAGCATCATTTGTTCTTCTTTCTTCTTCCGGGATCTTGAATGAAAATTCGAAGGCGGGATACACGATGTGGCACACAGGCCACAAATCGCTGGCCCACATTGTAGACACAAGCAGCAACTGAATAGAATGAGAAAGCCAATACCTAGGAAGGATAGGATCCTCCATCCCCAGGCTGACAACACGCTCCAGAACCAACCGGACCAAGTCCAGGTGCCTGGATTCTGGTGTATCTGGCTTACGATCTTATGAAGTCGAGTTATGGCTTTATATACTGACGGCGCGTTTTCTGGTATGAAAACACAGCAACTTGATCCGATGACCCTACAAGCTCCGCCCCTATCGGCCAGGATGACGTCAAGGACAAGACGATTTTGAAGAACAACAATCCGCATCGCAGACTGCTCCTCTGTTAAGTTACCTAAGGCGGAAGTAGTTTCATTCACTACTGCTTCAAGGGTTCTAGTTAATCTACGTATCAACTTACTATTAGTGACTGTACCTATGTAGGGAAAGAAACCTTTATTAAAATCTGTGTATTGCTCCCATGCTGTTTCGGTGTAGTCGACAATCGGGAGATCTCTCTGCTGTCTATCGTGTACTAAATGGGTATTCCTATGGTAATCAGACGGGGCTAGGAAAACAGGTGGCAGAAGGAATGCAATGTAACAGGTACCATCCCAATCTAGGGGTAGGCGTATGTATGCGGTGTGACCACAGATGAAGTAGGAGTGACGAGAAGCTCTAAACGTAGATTTGCCTTTATCACTGAATTCTATTACAGTGGTACATTTACTATGGCCCATGTGTATTGAACCATTCTTTCTTACACACAATTCGCCTCTAACTGGAAATACTGACATAGCGGGCAGGATTGGTGTAGCTTCAGATTCAACATTCAGGATCATGAGATTAAGTGTAAAGTTACCTAATCCATATACTTCATTTTCTAGATCAGTTCCTGTTCTTTTGGGAAGTCCCTCCTTGTTAGGGTAGCAGACTTTAAGTAAAACTAGGTTCAGGTTTCCCCAAACCCAGTTGTCTTGATAAACTACTGAATTTGAATCTAGGGAATTAATCAAACTAAACCATGCTCCACAGGAGCCATTGTGGGTGAATGGATACGGAAAGAGAGGCAGAACTCCCTTGTATTTCTGATAGGGAGGGAGTCGGCCACATATCCAACAATTTGTAGCATTGCTGGTCTGATGAGAATGATGTAACATACTAATGAATGTGTTGTTGCGCAGCGCAAATCTATAGGACAACTCATGCGGGGGTAATTCGCTAAAAGAATGTTCGGCAGTAACATTGAAAGCACGCTTGGAAATAGGGTAATACATGTGTAATAATATACTGGCAATGATAATCAGAAGACTTAGAAAAAACATAATTAACAATGTCACTATGCAGTGACTACGAAGTGATTTACAGTACGCATATTTTTTGAGCTGTTTCTGTCTATTTCTCTCTCTATTTCGGTCTAGAGGATACATGTCAGAGACAAATTCAACTGATTCACCTTGGAGAGGACTTAAACAATCAAATTGTCTGACTTGCTAGACCTTAGTTTCAGTTTATAGTTTTCTTTTTCAGTCTTGTCAACCAGGGGGAGTTTTGAGTCAGTCTGTGAGGGAATGCAGGGCTGATAATTCAAGTCGGATGATAGTCCATGAAATTTTTTGATATGGCTCGAGTGCAACCACCCTTTACGTCCCTCAATCTTCACAGCTGTCCTTGTGGTCAATAAGACGAGTTTAGGCGACTGCCAGCGAGGCTCCAGCGGGTTCCTTCTGTCGAAGTTCCTTATCAGTACAAGATCTCCCGGAACCACGTCATGGGGCTTCACCTCAGTGTTATCGGGAAAGGCTGCAGCTACCTGTGAACGACAAGATTGTAGTGCAGACATCAAGGAAGCCAGGTAATCTGTCAGCATATTACAATCAACATCAGTTATCTTACGGGGTATAGGCGTCCCCCACATATTTGGTGGTCTACCGAAGATCACCTCATACGGGGATAGCCCTGTTCGAGAGTGTGCTACCATTCTCATGTAAAAGAGCGCAACTGGTAAAGCTACTATCCAGTCGACACCTTTTTCTCTACATACTTTGGACAGTCTAATTTTCAAAGTTTGATTATGCCGCTCCACGAGACCTGCTGCCTCGGGATGTCGGACACAGTGGAATTTCCATTGATAGCCTAACAAAAGTGAAACATGTTTCATTAGCTCGGATGAGAACGGTTGGCCATTATCTGAGTACACGACACGGGGCAAACCATACCGTGGGAAGAATTCTCGAACTAACTGTTTGGCAGTAGTCGGGGCAGTGTAATCTGAGACGGGATACGCCTCTGTCCACCGGGAAAGAGCGCATACAACTACGAGGACATATTTGAATCCTCGACATCGTTCCATCTGGATATAATCCATCTGGAGGACTTCAAAAGGGTGATCGGGGGGTTGAAATCCACCCTGGTCTACAGGTACGCCTTTTCCTGGATTGAACTGACAACAAATCATACAGGTACGTACTTTCTGTTTAGCTGCTGCTCGCAAGTGTTTATTGAACCAAATGTGTTGAATACTGTCTAGCATAGCTTTCTCTCCTAGGTGCGCTGGACTATGTATTGTGTTAATGATGACTTGAACCATGGAGTCAGAAAGAAACCATATATATTTTTCCTTCGTCATCCATCCTTGATCCGTTTGGATCCCTCCTAATTCAGTCCATCTCTTTATTTCTTCTGGTGTAGCATGTGTCTGTATGTCAATTACATCAAGGGCGGGATCCTTAACTGTCATGCAGTGTGTTGGTGTCGGAACTATTGTCTTTGTCGTGTCAGTTGTATGAGTCTGATTCTGAGCCGTCTGTTTAGCTGTCCTGTCAGCTAGGTCATTACCCTGAGAAATAATGTCAGTCACTTTTGTATGGGCTTTACACTTCATAATCGATATTGCAGTTGGCAGATGTATTGCATCTAACAGAGCTTGAATAAGGGGACCGTGCTGGATGTGGGCACCGTGAGAAGTCAAATAACCTCTCTCTCTCCAAAGCACGCCGAAGTCATGGACGACTCCGAATGCATAACGTGAATCTGTGTATATGTTGACTTTCTTATTTTTGGCTTGAATACAGGCTTGTGTCAGAGCGATGAGCTCTGCTGCTTGAGCTGACAAGGTATCTATACAATTTGTTTCAATGACTTCAGTGTCTGTTGTGACTGCATAAGCGGCCACTAACTCTCCTGTACGTGTTCTCATGCATGAACCATCTACATACAATGTCAGGTCTGGATCTGATAATGGAATATCTGTCAAGTCTTGTCTGGGTTTCGTCGTAATAGTAATGACTTCAATACAATCATGTGCCAATGGGTCTGTTCCACTTACTGGCAAAAGTGTGGCAGGATTTAATGTACTACAACGTCTGATTTCTATGTGTGGCTGGAACAATGTTAATTCATAACCCGTCAGTCTTGCTATGGTCAAGTGTTGTGTTTGGGTCCGGTTCAAGAGAACCTCTACTGCGTGTGGTACTTGTACTGTCAATTGATGTCCTAACACTATGGCATCGCTTTGTCTGATTGCTAAAGCTGTTGCTGCGACTGATTTCAGGCACGCAGGAAGAGCCTGAGCTACGGGATCTAATGTACTAGAAAAATAAGCACATGGCTTGTGTGATCCTGCTTGTTCCTGCGTGAGTACTGACAAAGCAGTACCTTCACGTTCTGTAACAAAAAGTGTAAAACGTTTGCTGTAACATGGTGTTGCTAAAACAGGTGCTTGACATAAAGCTTTCTTTAAGCTTTCAAAAGCTTGCGTATGTTCCTGAGTCCAAGGGAGGACAGTCGATGTCGCTGCCTCCTGGGTTGTCAACTGAATGAGTGGTTTTGCTAGAAATGCATATTGGGGGATCCACTGCCTACAGTACGAAGTGAGGCCTATGAATGCCCGTACCTCCTTTTGTGTCTTGGGTGTCGGCATGTTAACAATTAACTGGATACGGTCAGGTGTAAGCTGTCTTCCCCCCTTGGACAGCAAGTGCCCAAGGTACACAACTTGCTGGACACAGAATTGCAGCTTTGAAGGGGACACCTTGTGCCCCTTGTCGGCTAGGAAATGTAAAACCGTCAGTGATGCTTTTTCACATTCAGGTTCGCTTCGTGCGGTGATCAGCAGATCATCGACGTATTGAAGCAAGGCAGTGGTAGCTGGCATGTGGATACTGTCAAGTTCTCTTTTCAGTGCTTGGCTATAGATGCTGGGGCTTTCTGTGAATCCTTGAGGTGCGCGTGCGAATTTAAAACTTCGTCCATTTAAACTGAATCCGAACAAATATTGGCTTTCCATATCGATTGGGACACTAAAGAAAGCGTTCTTGAGATCAATTACAGTAAAGAACGTTGCTTCTGAATCTATGGCTGTTAGCAATGAAGAGATATCTGGGACCACGGGGTATTGTGGTACAATGCATTTATTTAATTCTTGCAGATCTATAACTAATCGATATACTGGTGGTGCTTTTGGATCAGTTCGTTTAAGAATCGGAATTATCGGGGAATTACATATATTGGAGTCCGTTTCTACAACCACTCCTTGTGCAATGAGCTCGTCAATGATTTGCAGTAAAGCCACAACAGCATCCGGCGGTAACTTGTATTGTCGTATTCGTGGTAATACTACTCCTGTTTTGAGTGTGACTCGATATGGTGTAATGTGCATACAACCTACATCAGTGGGGCCTTGTGCCCATAAATGTGCAGGTAGATTCTGTAACCGATGATCCATGTCTCTAGACACATAGTGACCTTTAAAGTCACGCAAAAATAGTCGTACTCCTTCCGGAGAACAACATATTACAGCTCCTAGAGCTTTCAATGTTTTTATACCTAACAAGTTTTCTGGGCATGATTTTGTGAGCAATTGATCTGTAGTCCGTGTTAATGGACCGACCGTTAATGCAAGCGGTTGCGATACTTCATTAATAGCGGGCTTTCCTGAAAAACCAAGGGAAATATTTTGTAAGCCTGAGAGGGGTACCCCTGGGACTTCGCTGTGACGGATAGTAGTTCTGCTTGCCCCTGTATCGAGTAGAAACTTTCTGTCTTTCCCTAATACTTGACTCTGTACGTAAGGACCTTCTTGATCTACGGGAACCTCAATAAGGGGTAGGCCAACTTCCCTCTCTAGGCTATTCCATGTGTAGCGCTGATACTCTGGATAGTCATTTTGTGCATACTGGTACATCTGTTGTGTCGTGTTTTGTGTTGCAGCAATAGGCTGTGGCTTTTGTTGTGGTTGTTGTTGTGGTTGTGGTGCGGTCTGTTGTGGAACTGGCATAGGCTGTATATTCTGAGGTACTTGTTGTTGGATCTGATCCTGTCTAGGCGGACGTGGTCTCTCTTTCGTTATACCCGTAGAGATATTATGTTTTAGAACTGCGCAATCGTGTATATAATGACCTGGCTGTTTACAATAGTTGCATGTCCCTCTAACAGGACCTACTGAATCATTGGACTGTGTTGTACCCTTTTTATGACCGTCAGCTGGAACTGACTGAGCAACAAGCATTTTCATTTTCGTGTCTTTCATACGTCTTTGTTCATGTTCTTGTTCTTCTCTAATTCTATTGTGATGATATTGTAACATTTGTAACATCTGTGACGGTGTGTTACCTTGCCAGGTACTCTCGAATTTTAATTCTCTACCTTTAACTTGGGGCAGGGAATTCTCAACTAATTTCGTCACAAACAGATGTGGATACGACTCACTACTTGCTTTTATGCCACTATTAATACCAAAACATTTTTCAAATCGGGAATAGAAATCACTAGTGTCTTCATCTTGTTTTTGTTTACAGGCTGAAATTGCACCCCAGTCTTCCTTTTTCGTAGTTAATAAACGTGGTAGTACCTGCACTAATAATCCTGGGAATGCTGTAGTCTTTTCCCCAAGCCCTGAACCTGCAGCTCGGGCTTTTTCTTCGTTTTCTAATGCTGTCCACTCTATCTTTTGGTCTCCCACCTCCCATTCCTTTTCTTTGAGTTTCTCGTAAATACCGGCAGGCAATAAAACCTTTAATATTTTCATAATGTCAGGATAAGTATACTCTCCCATGAGTAACATGTCTTTTATCTCACGGTGGAAACCTGCTGGGTCTTTTTCATGGCTAGGTACTACTTTCTTCATTTCTAATAATTCAATTTTAGTTATGGGCGTGTACACAAACACGCGTTTAAAAGTATTGTCTTCACCTCTGATTGGGTGTACTTCGCGTAAGGGATTCTGTCTGTCTATGTGATACGTTTTTCTTTCCAACTTGGGAGGAACTGAAACATGTTCTGGGCATACGAAGACAATGTACTGGTGTCGATATTCTAGAATTTCTTTAATTAAATCAGTACCTGAACCTCTCCATTTATTCGTGAGTAATTCTATCAATATATCAGGTAGGGGACCAGGATCGGAACGCTGGCTTCTATACAATATAACGAGGTGTTGTATCATGTATATACCAGCTAAACGCTGTTCGTCTGGGGTAAGATTCAAAAACGTGTGTGCTAACGCATCATCACTGTATTTTTCAGAACTGTCAGCCCATTGCACTGCTGACCTGGCTAATTCTTGTTCATCCATAGAATCGAGCATATGATACCCCCTTCGGTCTCGGAGTAATTTATCAGCAGCCTGGAATAAGTGTTCAGGGGACTTCGCATTTAGCATAGGGGCTTGAAAATGTCTGTTACATTCTGGGCGTGTCGGACGTATCGGATCATTAAAGTATCTGGTATTGTTACAAGGTCTTCCCCTACCTACATAAGCTATCGTTTCTAATTGTCCTGTGGGCATTTCTGATTCTTCCTCCTCCTCTCCCTCTGATTCAGTTTTGTCTGCCTCCGATCTGGCTTTATGTGTTCGTTCTACTTCCTTGCGGATCTTTCGGCACATAGCTACTATACATGTCTGTTTATCATGTTTTCCCTCAGATATATTCTGACCCCATCTGGTAAGTACTTGCATTTCGTCCTGATCTACCTCGGACCTATCTCTGTCTCTGATCAAGCAGTTTATGAAGAAGCGTAACAGTAGTCTCTGTACATCCACTTTCTGGTATTCCATGGCTTCGTCAATACTTTCAGGGCCTTGCCCTGTTTGGACAAAGCGATATATATTGTCTAAATGTTTAATCATTCCTGGTAATGTCGTTAAATACGTTGAAGCTCGTCGTATACGTAGTGATGATAGCAGCATTCTGTCATTTTTACTGGGCACTGGATCATATCTACAATCTACAAGATGTTCCTTAAACATGTCGGACGTTGCTATTTGTTGTGTACGTTGGTTTGCTAAATCTCTAAGAGACGATTTGCTTCGTAATGGTGGCGTGGCGAAAATTGCTGCCGCACCTCCTGTCGCACCTTCTGAGGTGCTAGGCATAAAAGGATTTGTGGGATGTAAGGTAGAAACTGTGGATGCAGGAAAAGTTGAATTTTGCGGAGGAGTTTGTGGTTGCGGAGTTGGGGGCGGATGATCTCGACGTTGAGCACCATCGACAGGTGGTGTGTGTGGTGGAACATTAACATATTCTGGAGCTACATCGTCTAAATAGGAGGAAAGGAAAATATCTTTTGCGGTCTTGGGATGTGCTTTAATCGGGAGTAATGGGGGTGGCAAATCTTTCGGTATTTCCGGGGTGGCCTTAGGTAAACCTTCGGCCAAGAGAGGATACATACCATTCATAAGAGTGTTTCGTTGCCTGTCTACTTGTTCTGTTTTTACTCGGGTACCTTCCTCAATTAATATATTTTCTCGGGCTTTATTTGAGTTCTCTCTACTTTTCTCTTCCAGTCTGAGTGCTTTCTCTGTGCGCCTATGCGATTCTTTACGCCATAGTTCAATGGCATCTTTCTGTGACTGTCTGGCTTTCTTTTTCCATAATTCTTCTTCTACTCTCATGATGCAATCTGCATCCCATGTCCCAGCTGCGGGCCATCTCTGACTCTCTGCTAAATCCTTGGTGTAGTCCACCCATAAATCAAGATATAATACGGCATCTAGGCCATGCTTATGGTACATAAAATACCCTGGAGTATCCCTAGGTGGAATGGGAACAGCTTCTTCGAGTACTCCTTTTCTAGTTTTGATCTGTCTTAATTTTGAAAAGAACGGCATCTTTAAACCTTGCTACTTGATTCTTACTCAAACTGGACTCGGACACAATTTAATACAATAAACACAATAATGAACACTCATTCATACCACAATTTTTAAACACATTAAAACATTTGACATTTAACATTTAACTTTTAACGAACAATGATAATTAGAAGAAAACTAGCTACTGACATAATACTAATGCTAGGTAATACTGAATTATATACATGAACATACTGGATATACTGCTAAACAGTACAGATACACTGCTAAAACAGTGCAGACCGGATCTGTGTACCCAAACCCGTCAAGACCGGCACAAATTAATGTGCACGTCTAACTGCCTCCCCAGCAACGGTACTCACCGGGTAGCACGGAACGGAAGGCCTCGGAACTGAACTGAACTGGACCGGACTGGACTGGACTCGACTCGACTCGGAAACTTCGGAACCTGGTGGGCCTCTGTATACCTCGGATCTTGCTCTCTCAGCTAGGCTCTGGTCGGGATACTTCGCACTTCTCACCGCCTCGTCTGGGTGTTGATCGCAGCCTCAGTCACCCCCGCTTGGCCGGAGGGAGATACAGGAAATCCTGCGGGTACGCGTTTTTGTCCGTTCAGCTGTGGCAGGGGACCGGGCCTGCAACGCACCTCCGGCGCGTGAGATGAGAAAGTGTCCCTGGTCGGGCGCCAATTTATGTGGTAAATATTTAAATTACCTGTACTATTTTTTATGCGGTAAAGTCTAGTAAGAATAACTCAGTCAAAATAAGAGGCAGAATCCGTGGTATTAGAGGTTCTGAAAAGGGCTTTATTCCTTACAAAGGAATCATAGTTCGAACCAGGCAATCTTATTCCATCACCACGAAGGTTCAGGAAGGGATAGGCAATACATTATTGACAAGTAACAATATATATATGAAAAGCATTGCATTAAGACAGATGCAGGAGGCGTAACAGCTGATAGTACAGATAAGAATACACATACGTAATGAAAAATGGGCGTAATAACAGGCGTATACTAGAAACGTCATTAAAAATGATGTCACAAGTGGGTGGATCCATAAGAGAATCCTGCAGTGTCAGCAGAAATGTTTGGCAGAGATGCGCGCGCAGCCGCATGATGTGTGATTGACGTGCAACTAGAGGGTGAAGGGGAATTGACATTTAGCTCTACATGTGGAGACAGGAGTCTGGGGGGTCAGGTCAACCTAATCCCAAATCGTATCTAATATCTTTGTTTAAGGAACTGTTTTATCCAAAAGGAAAAGTCTCTCGGACGGAATCTATTCTATACTGACTGTTAGTGCATGTACAAGCGTCTATGTGTCTACATGAGATGCGAGGGGGCAGGAATCTTCCATAGTAACAGGGGCTATGAATTACTTGCATAAAGACAGCGAGGCCAAGCTCTTTGCTCGGTAGCTGGAAGGATGTTTACCTAAACTACTAGACAGGAATGCATTGGATGAGGAGCGGAGCAGATAACTTGAAGGCTGAATACAGTTTTTGGCAGGCAACAGGCCGCGTCAGGCACCGTTAGCCGCACAGGGAGTAGGACAAAGTTCATGGATACAGATGCAGGTCCAAGCTGGAGCATTTCAGAGGCAGAAGTAGGAAAAGGCTTGATGGCAGAATTCAGGGCCTGCTCGCCTGAACTGTAAAACGTGAAAAGTGAACCATATAAAGTCGGTGGCCAATCATACTTAGGAATGGAATATTCGACCCATTCATGGCGGAGCTGAAAGAGAACATGTTGATGTTGGACGCACATGTATTTGCGTCTTCATAGCTAGAACTGGAGGGAACATACATGTACTTGTAGCATGTACATGGAGCCGTTGGGGTCTAAGATAGGGGACACAATTGACCATAAAAATTCATATTTCCTCAGGTGTACGATCAATATAGATGAAGGAGTACCTATATGTCAGCTGGTCTGTAACACAATTTAGATGACAGTCATTATTGGCGTTGTGTCCTCCAAAACGGGAGATGCTGTGCCCATCTCACGATGTCTTGCATTGACATGTGCCCACTTTCATCTCAACTGCATAATCCCTTTACAGTGCTGGCAGACATGGAGAATGAGGAGATCATCTGGAATTTCCGTCTGGATAGAGCCACCCTACAGACCCTTTGTGGTCAGTTGGAGCCCCACCTGCAGCCTCGCAGAACATATCCAACAGCTTTCACCCCCACGTCTAAGGTGATGGCGGCCCTGCGGGATGTCCTGTCCCATATGAGATATAAGGACACATATATCCATTTCCCCAGGGGGCAGGAAGTGGCTGCTGTGAAGGGAGATATGTATCCCCTTGGACACATCCCCATTTGGTTGGTGCCATTGATTGCACCCATGTTGGGCTTGTACCACCACATGCCCGTGAGCACATCTCCCAGAATTGGAAACATTTCCACTCCATAAATGTGCAGGTGGTGTGCCAGGCAGACATGATCATCTTGCACGTGTCTGCCAAATTTCCAGGCTCGGCACATGACTCCTACATCCTGCAGAACAGCATTGTACCACAGCTGATGGCTAATCTGCTTCCCGAGCGTACATGGATTGTGGGTGAGTATGCTCAGTCAAATACTGTGCTGTATGTGTGACATGCTGTCCTCTGACCCAGCAACATTGCAATGTGTTTCTGTGTTTGTCACACATAGATGACTCTGCATATCCCAACCATCCTTGGTTGCTGAGCCCACTGTGGAATCCCAGGACACCAGCTGATGTCCGCTACAATGATGCCCATGGGAGGACACGTTGTGTGGTGGGCGCACCTTTGGTTTGCTGAAGTCACGTTTCCAATCCCTGGACAAAACCGGAGGTGCACTGATGTACTTGCCCGGGAAGGTGTGTCAGATTGTAGTGGCATGCTGCATGCTCCACAACCTACCCATACACAAGGAGATCCCCCTGCTCCTGGATGCTGATGAGCAGCAAAGGCCCCCGCCTGCAAACCAACCCGTGTCCAGTGATGAGGACAGTGGAGAGGAGGAAGTTGTTGACCTGCGTCAACAGCTCATCACCCGCTACTTTACTTGAAGGTGTGTGACAATGTACAACAGATCCATTGTCTGATGACGTTGCTGTTGTTGTGAAGGTGTATGTGAGCTTTGTGACTGCAGCCGGCTGTTGATCAGTGGTACCTGACAATGTTTCTGGAACAGGGCAGTTTTGTACTTTGACAGGATGTGTATGTTGGCACTTGTTGCCCATTGTGATGTGTGCATGTTGGATTATCTTGATGGTAGGTGTTGAGTGATATCAGTGATGCCACAACAAGACTAGTGAATGTTGTTCTGTTGTGTTTTCCTAGGTGTCTTCAAACTCTCCTTGCGTACATACATTCCATACTCCTGGTACATTGTAATCATGTTGAAGAGAGTACATCCTGACGGAGCAGACACAACAACATGTGTGTAAGGTTTTTTTTTACAATGGTGACATGTGAAGGGGGGTGAACATTTACATTGCAGTGATTAGTGGAGCAGTGAGTTGACAGTTATGGTAGATGAGATAATCGAGTTGCCACCACATTGGTGTGGTGATCCAGGCCAACAGACAGATGCCATTCACAGGGCAGTGTGGGGAAGGACAGTCCAAATAGTCAATGCAGTGGTGAAGAGGGTTGCCATCAGGGCTGGCTCCATGACTGGCATTTGGCAGGTGCTTTGCCTCCAGTTACTCCCAGGGTTTTCTTAGGATGGTCCCTTCGTCGCTTGGCAGGGGGGCCCCTGCTGTAGGGCCCGTGGGGTCTGGGGACTCACCTCTCTCTGTGGGCGCAGGGCAGGATGGTTTTAACCCTTTTGTCTTCATCCTTTATCGTCTCCCACCAGAATGTGGCCACAAGGATTTCCCCCCTACCCCTCCCATGGGGCAAATAGGTTTTTCCAATAGGTTAAGACTTCTATATTTGTTTCACATGAATGTCAGAGTGAACACAGATGCCTGACACTCATATCAATTTTTCACCTTTTTCACTTTAGGAGAGAGCAGTAAGTATGGAGCGTGACTGTGACACATCAAGGTCTACCGAATGACAACCATTTTGAGTATTTTATGTTTGTCTCACCCCCTCTCTCTTACAGGTTTCTCTAAACAGGTGGCAGCTGACTATAGGCCTACGCCCCCAGTGGTAAGATTGGAGCCCAATATTTAAGGTCCTGACGAATGCCACGTACCCAAGTGGACAATACAGGCAGAAACATGTTGACCCCCTATTAACAATCACTGATTCACAGCGGCAACGGGATGATAAGGTCCCCACTCACCGCACTTATAAATTTTAATGCCACATAGTAACCCCATAGAATAAAAATTGTTCAGGTATACTATAATGGTTTTTAAATTCAATCACTCCTTTTTTTGTTTGGGCCCCCACTTAGTTTAGAAGTGCATCCCTGTCTTCAGGTGTATGCCCGCCCTCTATCAAACGCGGTTTTCAGAGGGCGAGGACTGGCAGATGATGAAGCATGACACCTGGTGGTGTGTGATGCCAGTCCGTCAATTTTTGTGATTTGCCCCCACTAAATTGGGCATCTCTTAAGACACAACTAGGGACGGTCCTTTCTGTGGTTCACAGGATGGTGAACTGTCATCCTGCGGCCCACTAGAGAGAAGTGGAGGTGTTGGTTGTGGCGCAGGCCTGTCCCTCAGTGCTGCCACTTGCTGGCCCAAGAGGTCCACAATTTGTCCCATGCGGGTGTCAATGGACCTCATCAGCAGGATGAGCTCGTGGAACACTTCGTCCAACCGGCCCGTTGGGCCTGTTCGTATACCCCAAGGACTCTGTTGATGTGGTCCAGGGATTGGGTCCCAGCCTCTTGTTGTCTGTGAGTGACCCTGCCCCCCCACATTCCCTGCTGCCACAGACCTGTTGCCTCACCACTGTAGGCACCCGCATCCTCTCCCTGCCCTCCTCAGTCGGTGGGGTGGAGTGGTCATCCTCTGGGACAGGGGGAGTTTTGCAGACAGCACTGGTGGTGGTGATGTTGGTGGTGGTGATAGTGGTGGTGGAGGACGCACAGGCCGTAACAGCAAGCGTCTGCAGAGACGTTGTTATTGCAGCAAATGTGGTGGGGGGACGATGGGGTCATGGGACCTGTTGCGCCCTGGCACATCAGATGGGCCGGCTTCGAGCTCATTGTCTAGAGAATCCTGGGAGTCAACATTTTAGAGACATATACAGGGGGAGACTGGCTGTGCAGGTGGCTGGTGTTGTCCTCTGCAGTGAGTTCTTGGTCACCTGTGGGTCAGATGGGAGATGGTCATTGTAGTGCACCCCAAAAGCTTTGTGTTAGCTGTATGTCATTCACTGTTTGTACACCACACAGTTGACTAATCATCACATTTTGTTGTATGTGCACTACTGTGCCTCCAGACATGGTGCTGCTGTGGTAAATGCATTGCTTGTCCATAGTGTGAGGTGTCAATACCTACCATGTACATAATTTTTGAGTACAGGGACATGTTGCCATCTAGAGACATTGTACCGTCCTTGAAGCTGACTCACGCAGCTTGGGAATACAGATGCTGTAATTCATCGTGCACAGAATATCATCCAGGCCTGCACAGTGCATTGTCACTGTTTCCAGAACTTACCAGGGATTAACCATACCGCTATGGCTATAGCGAGTTGATGTAAAGAGCCGGTCGGCCAAACCGTACCCCTGACTGCCAGCCTTTCCTCACACTGAGTACCCTGAGTAATACCCTTTCACTTCTCAATTGTGGCACATTACTAGTTCACAAGGCTGCGCATTAAGCAATCCAGATGTCCCTGCATCTCTTTTCCTGAGGAGACTCTGCACTGATAGAGGGTCGAAACGCAGTCGACAAGCTGAATGTGCGAACCATTGCCCAGCGCGTATTATTATATACAGTTGCTGTTTACTAAGAAATTATACAAGAATGGTCGCCTTTTAAGATTTATGGCAACCTTTTATATAAATATACACCCTATCACTTACGATTAGGTTCCATTTTTCACTTTGGGACACAGTTCGCAAATATCTGTTCTATTGTAAATTTAAACAATGTATATAATAAGTCTGTTGTGTTTATAAAACAAGTCATAATTGTACAAATGTGTTGGTGGTTCCTTGCCCTCTGACATTATTCTACCCTCTTTTTATTGCGATTGTGCAAATTATATTGCTTGAATAATTTTTTATGAGTCCACAGGAACCGTTGTTTCCCCTTATATAGCCATCTAGAGACAAGCGCAATAATTTTTGGGGATGAGGACTCTTTTTTGCTAACTCTGCCCTGTCAGACGTTACATCTGGCCATAAACTGGCCATTGTCATCTCCTGCATACCTTTTTCTTGTCATGTGCATATCTGGATTTGTACCACCAACCATGCTTTCTTGTTTCTCATTTGGTCCTTGCTGCTCTGGCCCCATGGCACTTACACATGGAATTCAGTGCTGTGCATGATTGTGCCCAGACTTTCTTCTACATGTGCATTGGTGTGTCACACTTTGGTTGCTGTGACAGTCTCATTTGCTTAGCTGTATGCACACTGTGAGTGGCAATAGGATCTGTGTGTATGTGTGTGCAATGAGAGGACTGGTGTTGTCATGTGGCACCATGCGTTTTGTGGACAATGGCTGTGTGCACATACTGGCTACTTACCTGTTTTGTTTTCCCATTTTGCTTTGACTTGACACATCTGTGTGTGTGTGTGGTGGAGGCTTACATCCTGCTCAGGGGTGTAACTAGCAAGCATGATATGTCTACCTACCTGTTAGTTTGTTTCTGGTGATACAATGGCTGACACATGCATCTGGGTGGGAACTGAGGCTCCATCGTGACGGTCTGGGGGACGAGTCGGCCTTGAGTGAGATGTTGTTCAGGCATCCCACCTCAAAACAGACTTCCCAGGCAAGATGTCTGCCTACCTGTTAGTTTGTTTGTAGCGAGCCCATCTTAGAACTGTTTCTGGGTGTGGAGTGCTCCATCCTGCTTGTGTTGGGACAGGGTTGCCTGGTGGGAGTTGTAGTCCAGGCCCACCACCGACCTCCCTGTGAGGATGGCTACCTGCCTGTCAGATGACGGTCAACAATGAAATGTGTGCAACATGCTTTTGGGTGAGGGTGGTGCTCCATCGTGCTCAGGTGTGGGACAGGGTGCATGGTGGGAGTTGTAGTACAGTCTTCACACCCACAAACACCCCTCACTGTTAAGATGGCTACCTACCTGTTAGTTTGTTTGTAGTGGGGAAATGGCTTCCAAATGCTTCTGGGTGGTGTGGAGTGCTACAACCTGCTCAGGGGTGGGACAGGGGGCATGGTGGGTGTTGTAGTGCAGGCCTCCCACCCCCACACAGCCTCCATAGCAAGATGGCTACCTACCTGTTTGTAGTGGGACAATGGCTTCCAAATGCTTCTAGGTGATGTGAAGTGCTCCATCTTGCTGAGTAGTGGGACAAGGGGGCATGGTGGGAGTTGTTGTGCTGCTGCCTGTGCACATGCCCCTGTGGTGATGTTGCTAGCTACATTTGGGGTGGATGTGAGTGAGTGAATGTTGGATCTGTGAGACTTGTGTTTGGGAGTGTGTGGTGCATATGAATGTACCTGTGCCTAAGAGGTGTTGCTATGTAGTTGTGCAAGACAGTACATAGCAGTGTGGTGGTAGTCATTTGGTTGTACTTACCAGCCTCCACACCCCCTACTACTCCTGTGAGACTCTCTGGATGCAGTATGGAGAGCACCTTCTCCTCCCATGCAGTGAATGGTTTTGTTGGGATGGGAGGGCCTGGTGGGAGTTGTTGTGCTGCTGCCTGTGCACATGCCCCCATGGTGATGTTGCTAGCTACATTTGGGATGGATGTGAGTGAGTGAATGTTGGATCTGTGAGACTTGTGTTGGGGAGTGTGTGGTGCATATGAATGTACCTTTGCCTAAGAGGTGTTGCTTTGTAGTTGTGCAAGACAGTACATAGCAGTGTGGTGGTAGTCATTTGTTTGTACTTACCAGCCTCCACACCCCCTGGCTACTCCTGTGAGACTCTCTGGATGCAGTATGGAGAGCACCTTCTCTTCCCATGCAGTGAATGGTTTTGGTGGGATGGGAGGGCCACCGCCAGTCCTCTCAGCCAGCTCACGGTTCTTGCTCCTCTTCTGTTTGACAACCCTCTTCAGGTCATGCCACCGCTTCATGATTTCATTTTTTGAGCACGGGGTGGTCCCTACTGCATTGACTTTATCGACTATCCTTGCCCACATTTGAGCTCTTGTGGCTCATGGTGTCTGTTGGACCAGGCTACCAAACAGTTGTGGTTACACTCTGACTATCTCATCTACCATGACTGTCAACTCACTCTCTGTGAATTTTGGCATTTTATGTGTTGCCATGGTATGTGATGTGCAAAGGGTTTATGGGTGCAGGGGTGTGAGTGGTGGAGGGGGTGATGTGTATGGTGTGTGATGTGCAGGGGGGTCAGAGGTGCAGGTGTGGAAGTGGTGGTAGTGCTGTGGGTAGTGTGAGTAGTGCTGGTGTGTTGCTTTGCCTATCCTTTGTTGTCAGGGTTAGTGGCCTTCAGTCTTGGAATGTTACAAAGGATTGTGGTCAGGGAAGGGGCTGGTTTTATACTCTGCTATGTGGGTGTGTCCAAATGAGTTATTTCTGTCAGGTGTGTTGTGTGGGTTGTCCTGGGATTTGTATCTTTGTATTTACCATGTGGTTGTGTCATTGGGGTGTGTTCTGTGTTTTGGGGGGCATGGCTAGTTTGCTGTGTGCACTTTGTGGCCTTGTTGTGGGTTTTTGTTACGGAGCGTCCGCAGCGGTGGCTGTGCTGCAGTTCTTCCGCCGGCTCTCCCTTTCATCACTTCATCAAACTGCGGAACGTACCGCGTGGGCATCGGGGTTATCCTAATTTTCTGTGCGTTTTCTCCGCTGTCCTTGCGGCGGTTTCATTGTTTTCCGCCGCAAATGCAACTGCCGCGGATGGGTTTTGGCCATCTTTTTCGTGGCCTTGTTCCACTGCGGTTGGTATTTTTTGCCGGTTGTTCCTAATTTGGACGCCGGATTTTCCACGGTGCCAGTGGGCGGTTGATTTCCGGATCCATGGCGGTCGGGGTGGTTTTCCACCCGCCATCCTAATAGGCCCCTTAATCTCTTTTACCAAGTCTGAGGATATTGGCTTACTCTGCATGCTGTCCTCCATTCTAAAACATGAGCATGCATTTATGTTTCTCTCAAATACATATGTGCAGGTTGTTTCCCAAAATGAGCAAGAAAATACTTATGAAAATGATTCAGCTTCTTCATTAGATTATTTTCTAATTACAGAAAAACAATATCTTTTTTGGCGAGAGAATTTCAGTTTTTGCATCTGCATCAAATCCCTACCCCCTTCATTACTTACAAAGAATCTGACATACCAGTTACATATACTTTTCATAATATTCTGTTAAATAAAGAGTGACATTGGTGTGTTATATTTTTCACCGGGTTCTAATCAGCCTAATGATTATTCGTTTTCATCTATGTGCATTTACCCATCTACAACCGGCACAAACCTGTGTACTGAGTTCATATGTAGAATAGCACTTGTAAATATATAAGTGCAATATTTAGTAAAAGCCTGCCCTCTGGTCAATTGTTTTTGTTTACCGATACATATCAGCGAGAAAACAGTCACAGACCATATCAAGCTGGTGAAGAAGTATTCCATTTAGCTTATTAATAGAATTCCCCAATGTCCTATTTCCTCAAAAATTGAAAAAAACATTACAAATGGACTATTATGATCTACTTCTACTTTTTCGATAACATTAAATATACTTGCAGGAATAATGCATACAGGATGTGTAGAAATGACGATCCATCATTTACATTAATACAATGGTAATTAAGGGGCATATGTATCAAACTCCCCTTTAGCGAATCTCAAATTGCGAGAATTTGCGATTCGCAAAATCAGATTCGCTAAACGGGATGTATAAAATAAATCGCTAATCATTTGCGATTCCTTAAAAATCGCAAATAATTCGCAGAATCCCGTATTGCGATTTCTTAATAGCGAAATTCGCTAAATAAGAAATCGCAAAAACGGGAATCTGCAAGCCTGGTGCAGGCTGATGACATCACAAACAGGAAACTGTAGTGATTGCCTGCACCTGCTCACCTGAGCCACACCCAGAGGCTGCTTGTGGAGTGTGAGGAGGCTTTCCTGGAGACAGCAACCAGCAATGGATCCCAAACAAAACCAGCAGGGCAAAGATGCAGAAAAAAGAAAGAGAAAACACAAGTTTTCAGAAAAGGAGCAGGAGGTCCTCATTGAGGAGATGGTCTGCAGCCATGAGCTCCTGTTTGGGAAGAAGGCACTCAAAGTCCCAGAGGCCAGGAAGAGGAAAATCTGGCTGGAAATACAGAGCAAGGTGAATGCTGTTGGAGTCACCACACGCACCATCGAGGAGCTGCGCAAGCGGTGGTATGATATGCGCCAGAGGTCCAAGGAGAGGGTGGCAGCCAGACTCAAGGATGCCAGTCAGACTGGAGGAGGACCATCCACTGCAGAGCAGCCAACCCCCCATGAGGAGCTTGTGGAGTCAACCCTCCTGCCTGAGAGCGTTGGTGGTGTGGCTGCAATCGACAGCTCCGACCCCTCATCCAGCAGACAAGGTAAGATGCATGCCAAATCACCCTGCACTCCTCCCCATCCCTTGCACACTCCCCCAAATGCGCATAGTTAACTCCCAACATGCCAATCCAGCCCAGGTCTTACAGCACACCCAGCAATGCATCATGGTACTCGTAGTACTGTGTCTGACTGTGTGTCCATGACACCATCACAAGTAAATGCAACATATGTGTTTTGGGGATCATTGAATAGAAATGTGTCAGAGATTAGCCGTCAAAGATTTGTAACTTTATTGAGTGCCACATGCAGACAGTAACACAAACTCATATAGTCCCCTTTACATCCACAGCACACGCCATGCCACAAGAAGACAGCGCTGAGGGAGAGGAGCCTGCAGACCCTGCGGACTCCAGCGATGAGACAGAGCAGCAGCCAATTCAGCGCAGGAAGCGCGCACATGTGCCCCCACTGCCTCCATTTGAGGATGAAGTCCCAGCAACAGGCGATGACACCGACAGGAGAGAGGGGAGTCAGGGTGTGACAGACATGCCCCGTCATGACGCACCAACACCAAGGCTAAGGGAACAGGCCATTTCCAGGTCAAGGCCCAGGAGCAGCACTGCAACAGAAGGAGAAGGCACCGTGTTCTCCGGCTTGGAACAGTGCATGTTGCAGGAACAGCGCCTGCAAAGCAAGGCAATGCGGTCAATGAGTCGCCAGCTAGGCCGCCTACATCAGGACAATCGCAGCATGGTAGCGGCAATACGAGAGCTCTGTGCCACTTTGAGGGACACCCAAGCTGCCAATGACAGGGCTGGACGACGTGCCAATGCACGGCTACACAATTACACCAAGGCAGTCAACCGCCTCTGCACCACCACCAGCGCACTCACACGCAGAAGCGTAACCATGCAGGTGGACATGGCACATTGCTGCCAGGACATAGCGCGAGGGCTGGCGCAGGTGACCACTGCTGTGGAACAGCTGCAGACAGCCAATGCAGGTGGCAGCGCACTAATGGCCTCTGCTGAGAGTGAGGACACATCGAGTCGCAGCAGCATCACTCCAACCTTGCCAGGTGAAAGACGCCGCAGTGGCAGACAGGTAGCAGGCCAAGGGCGCACCATGGGGGTCAACCACCCTGGACGGCACCGACGGAGGTGATCATCTGCGGGGACACTGACTGCAACACGGGTGCATTAACCCGCAAAAGGCTGTTTGCCCTATTTCTTGTGCCTTCTCTGCACTGTGTGTACAACATGTGCTGGGGACAATTACAATTTCTTTCATGTTAAGTGTGATTAAACACTTGACACATCATCAGGCTTTGTAGTCTCATTTCCTCAACACTCACCTAAAAGTAGTTTTGTGTGATCTCAGTCCGTCTCTGGCGTCCAGCAGCTGCCCCAACTCCTGGTGCTGGTCTGGCAGGGGGAGCAGGGCGCTCGTCATCCGATGTGTCTGTATCGCTCACATCAATTGTGGTGCCTTTCCTCATTGCCATGTTGTGTAGCATTGCACAGCTTGCCACGATTTTACAGCAGGTCTCAGGGCTGTATTGCAGTGCGCCTCCACTCTTATGCAGGCACCGGAAGCGGCTCTTCAGGATTCCGAAGGTTCGCTCAATGACACAGCGTGTAGATCTGTGTGCCCTGTTGTAGCTCCTCTCACTTGCATTTGCAGGATCCAGGTATGGGGTCAGGATGAAGTCGCGCACTGCATAGGCACTGTCACCTGCATGGAAAAAAACACAATAGGTGAGTCAATGTCCCCCCCCTCAAGTGATGTAGTGGATGTATTGATGTGTGCAATGTATTTACCGAGCAGGTACCCCTCCCCAAACTCTCCAGCACTCAGACGTCTGTGTATTCCACTGTGTCGGAAGATGAAGGAGTCATGTGTACTGCCGGGGTATTTGGCTACCATGTCGGTGATGTGATACTTAGCGTTGCACACAATCTGTATGTTGAGGGAATGGTAGCATTTCCGATTCCTGTAGACATATTCAGTTTCTGCTGGGGGTGTGATGGCCACATGGGTCCCGTCAATGCAGCCGATGACGTGGGGGAAACGTGCAATCTGGTAGAAGTCCAGTATCGTTTGTTGTAATGCCTGTTGGGTGGTGGGGAAGTAAATGTGATGTGGGAGCCTCAGTAGCATTGCATCTAGGAAGGCATGGAAGAAGCGCGAAAGTGCACTCTGTGACACACCACCAACCTCCGCTATGACCCGTTGAAAACTCCCTGACGCGAGGAGGTGCAGGGAGCACAGGACCTGCACATGTGTGGGAATTGTTTGTGTCCTGCGAGTAGGGTGCTCCAAGTGGGGTTTCAGCTCCTCAATCAGGTCCATTATGGTCTGTGGGTGCAGTCTGTACTTGTCATAGATCTCCTCTTCAGTGTTCTGTAACAGGGTGATGCGCAGCCTGAAGATACGTTCCTGTCTCATTCTCCTGTGTGCAAGGGCCCGAATACGCAGCCTCCTGGCTATCACGTACATTGCAGCCATTGTGGGTGTGTTTGTTGCATTGTGGGCTGGTTTTTGTACCTTGCACCAGTTTACCACCTGCATGCAATTGGTGTTAATAGCGATTTCTTAATTAGCGAATTTCGTAAAATCGCAATTTGCGATTTTTTCATACATGTGTTTGCGATTTCTTAGCTAGCGATTTCTTGTTAGCGATATTCGCAACGCTAAGGAATCGCAAAATAGGTATTCGCTAGGAAATTCGCAGTTTTCTTGTTTCGCAGCCTAAGAAATCGCTAATTTAGCGATTTCTTATTTTTCAGTTTGGAAATGTGTCATACATATGAAATAGCGAAAAATCAGTCGCAAACGCTGTTTTTTGCGATTCGCAGCGTTTGCGACTAATTTTTGCTTTCATACATATGCCCCTTAATCCTTTCAATTCAGCTAAGAGCAGCAGTTTCAATGTAAAAATATTTTTATCAATGAAAATGTAAATATATTATCTAGAAACAGTGACAATTAACAACTGTACTGAAAATATGGGTGGTTTGTTTGTTCTCGACAAGCATGTGTGAAACATTTAGCACCTCTTTGATACGCGTTGATGTATTACTTCTTGGCGACGTCCATATTGTATTAAAAAACAGAAAAAGAATAAAAGGCGTACATGTGTATTAAATTAAATGTAATGTCTGTTGAAAACAACAGTCATTTATCTGTTTTGTTGTCTTCAAACTAACGGTTAGTCATTCAAATGTTTTTGATTTTTATAATCTGGCCTGTAACTAAAACCTATTCATTTTCAATACATTCATTTTATATACACATTTTATTAGTTAAAGGACTAATGTCACTTACTGATGCACCATTCATTGTGTCAAATCAAATCAAATAAACTTTATTCAGTTTCATGTAATAAAAACCATTAAAGCACAAGATAAAATATAATACATTCAGTCCACAAGGGAACATAACCAGTTTAAGCATAGTATATACAAGTTACAAAATAATATTGTTTACCAAAGCTCCACAAACACACAGATAAGGCCTGCTAAACAAAACACTCTTGAAGGTTCAGTAGGACCTTGCACTTAATCGGGTAATTAGTTATACATGCAGGTAGAGCAGGGTGAAGTGCATAGTGTCAGGGGTCAGGCTAGTTAGTCGCAACTCTCTCTAAGCTTGATTGCGGATTCCAAAAAGTTAAGCACGTAAAAAGCAGTGTTACCCATCAACATTTGTTGGAAAATAAAAGTGGGCAGTACTTGCCTAAAATTGGCCTGTTTCAAAATAGGAATTAAAAAGGATTTTCTGGGGGTATCATAAAATGGGCAAAACTTCGTAAAATGAACTACATCCTGTGGAGATTTTCCATCGCAGCCACAGGACGACAGAATTTTTCCTTTTTGCTGACCCCTGGCATGGGCAAGGAGGAGGTGGAAGAGGTCAAACCAGAACCTGGTCAGGAGAAAGCGATCATATGAGTTTATGAACCCCAGTAAATACGGCTCCACCATCTGGGTAGTCCTTAACATGATGAAGCGACGTATGATGGGTTTCAGTAGCTCCTTCATCTTCCTTGCCATGCTCTGGTGCACAAGGAAGACCGTCTTAGTAAGGGCCAAATCAATCTTATTCGTATCATCAGGATTAGGAAAAGATCTCCTCTTCCCAAGCTCGTAAGGCTCTTTTCTACATATATGAGCCACGGTACCCTGGATGTGTGGTCAAGAGCCAGACAGTCTTTTATAATCTCTTCTCAACCCAGTTTTTCAGCCAGAGAGACACAGGGCGAAATGCTATCAGATTAGGAATGTAGGGCAAGCCTAGCTCTTCATGAGCAGTGAAAGAGGGGGTAGCCTGAGGTATGGATAAAAAACATCTAAAAAATTGGTTTATCACAATTTGCAGATCATACTTGGTGGTATACCCCCAAATTTCACTGCCATAAAAAGCCTTTGACCTGTAGAGCTTTAAAAGAGCCCCACCAGTCGTTTTTCCTAATCTAGAGACAAAGTTGTAAATGGCCCAGGTGAGGTCATTTTTCTTGCAGCTGAGTTGGGGCCCCCAATTCATTTTGCCATCTAATAACACCCCTAAATAAGAGAATAAGCTCAATTTTGGAATCGGGGTAAGCCCTACCCTGAAAACATAAGGCCTGCTGGGCCCTTACTTGCATGATGTAATCTTGGAGTTGTTAATCGTCAAGTTCCGGTCCCCCATTAATTGGGCAAAGGAGTTTATAAGCATTTGCAAACCCCGTTCGGTCCTGGCCATCAGGACAGCATCATCTGCATATAACAAACCGGGAGACTCCGCCTTCCTGCATTCATTGTGTCAATCATAAACGAGAACTGTTCTTTAAATAATCTTTTACACTTTTGTTGTTGCGCTGTGCTGAGTAAACATTTTTTAATCTGACCCAAAGTGCCTTGCCCACGTCGAAGGGTATATAAATTAGTGTGGTGTTTCCCATGCAAACCATGAGTAAAACGAACAAGAACTAGAGTATTATACACACTATGTTTTATTATTTTCATGCATGCAAACCATACTTTTGCGATCATCTATGTGTAAGGCCTCAAAGCATAAAGTTTGACAAACAAGAATTCACAGAGAGAGAAAATGTTGACCTATTTATTAATTTTCTATAAGTCACTTGGTAGTCGATTAGAAGCACAATGCACCTTACACAATATGCATCTGGTTTCACTGCTCCTGCAAAACATGGGAAACAGCCTTTACCACGAAGCATTTTCTACGCATTACGTTTACAACGATACACTTACCTCGTAAACGTCTTCACAACGCGTAATGCTTCAACGACCATCTTCACCACGCAAGCAACGTCATCACGGAACAACGTCATCCTAATCCGAAAAAAGCATCAGTCCGTTTTCAGTGTCGGCGGAGACCTGTGGAAAAGGGAAAAAAAAGAAGAAAGGGTGCTTGGGGGGGGTCTCCCCCCCCAAAAAAAGAAAAAGCGAAGTAAAGGTAAAATCGAGGTAACGGCAAAGCGTGGAAAACACATTCCGTTGTAACGCATGCGTGGTAAAGGCATGCGTTGCAACGGAATGCGTAGTAACGACATATATTCGCAAAACATATGTACTCCAACGAAGCATTGTTGCGCCATCAAAGTAAAACAAATGGGAAATTACAAAAATACTGGTGGCTATATGATTCTTGCCACAAGGTATGTTTATATTTCTACGGGCTCACTAGCCATCTTTATGAGCCATGTATCAGTTACATGTCTTCACAAGCTGTGTTTTTGTTTGCATGTGTTCCACGTTCCTGACCCATTTCTCTTTAGACTGACTATTCAACTTACCAACAGTGACACAGGATTTTTCAAAGAGAGTGGACCAGCCCTGGGCACCTGGAGCTATGTCTCAATAAACATGTGCATGTTACCTCATCTTTGCCTTTCTCTGCATATTGCCAAGGAGTGAAAAAGTCAATTTCTAGAGCCCACAATCTGCAACGTCATGTCCTACCCTACCAGCACCTCTCGCATGGCATCCTCAGCATTTATCCACCCTGCCTCCACCACTGACGCGAGTGCTGACACTTGAAGTGTTAGTCCTGCTTTGTACCCTTGATGGACGCTACCTAAACATTGGTGCAGCTGGCACACAACATTAGCACTAACATGCGCATTGCAAAAACAAAGGTGTTGCTGGCATGTGATGTCACTGCGCATGTGACATGCAAATGGCAGCCATCTCGTATTGAGCTTATCAGCTTGTCTACGACTCCCTGGCAACCACATATTATTATTGGGAGTAAATTACAACAAACAGGACAGTGCTAGGTACTGTATCATCATCAATACTTTCAACATTTTCATTATGGCCTCAAATCATTTTATGTAAATTATGACACTAGAGAAACCAGACATTCCTTGGACGTCCTGTTTTTGCATTTTCAAAACTTACTCTGTCCCATTAGATGCAGAAAACTTTGTACAAAAAAGGAAGGCAGTTTTATTGTTTGGACAAAGTGGGATTGAAGAGCAGCAAATATTTGACAAACTACCTAGTGACAATGCTCCACCTGGTCAATCTGGGGATTGGGATCAATATGCTGAGCATGTTACAAGAGTCATTTCTCGGAGGTACACAGAGTACTTTTAGAGCATTTCAATTTCTTTAAAAGAAAACAAAGTGTAGAGGAATGTATTTCTGCTTTGCAAGGTTTGGTCTCTACGTGCAAGTTTGGAGCATCCTTCAACACCTATATCTGTGATCAATTTGTTTACAGTTGCTATTCAAGGAAAATTGAAAAAAGGCTGTTGAGTTGCAGTGACCTGTCACTATCTGATGTCATAGAGATTGTGAAAGGCATTGAATACTCCATTGTTGCAGGTTCGCTCATTTCTCAAGACTAACATATCATTGGGAGAATTAATCTTCTGTTAATGTGGTTATGAATGACGTAGACACTATTGATGCAATTTCTGTTAGGAAGAAAGAGTTCGAAAATGGGCGAAGCAGAAATAACACAGGGCCATATTATCAAGGAACAGCGATAACATTATCTTGTTCTGAACCTGGGCTTCTTTGGGAATTCACAAGGGCATATTATCAAGCTCATTATCGCCGCTTTAGCAGCAGTTTTCTGCCGCTAAAGCAGCGATAATGTTATCGCCGTTCCTTGATAATATGTTTGTTTCTGGTGTGGGTCAAAAACCCACCTCAGTAATGGTCCCAATTGCCCTACACAATGGAAACACTGCCGCAAATAAAAAAAAGTAGGACATTTTCATTATGTCTGCAAAAGTGGAAAAACACCAAAGTTAATTGTGTCGATCTTGGTCAGGAAGACATATATTTATCTCATCTGGTATTTACATTTGGGGGAGTTACTGATTTTACTACAAAAATCCCTTGTGCAAGGTCACTTTGGGTTCAGTACTCACATTAAACATCATATCTGACTCAGGTGCCCCAAAAGCTATCTTTTTGGACACTTTCTTCTATAAACAGTGACGTTAAGAGTGTTCCTTCAATAAACTAGATGTACCTCCCAAAACATATGGGGATCAGGATATTGATTAGCTTGGGCACTTTGTAGACCCTGTGATGTGTTTAGGTAGGCAATCCACCACTAAAAGTTATGTCGCAAGGAAAGGTAGAAACATGGTGGGGTGGCAGGATCTTGCCAAACTACACATTATGCCAGTCGCTGGTGCAGATCTTCCTGTGGTTGTCGCAGAGTCTATCAATTCATTAGTTGAAGTTTTCAATTACAAAATTGGACTTATCCATAAGAGTGTCCACAAAATCAAACTAAAAAAAGATGCCATACCAATTTTCCACAAGTCGAGACCTGTTCCACTCAACTTCAAGGATAGAGTTGAGAAATTGTTAGACTATTTAGTCACAGAAGGCATCATTGTACAAGTAGCCTCAGCCGAAAGGGTCAGTCCAGTAGTCATTGTGTGCAACAAAATCTAGTGAAATTCGTTTCTGTGCAGAACTTTGCACACTTAACAAAAACATACTGGTGGACGGCCATCCCCGTCCCAAATTAAAAGAACTATTAACAAACATTGGTCAAGCAAAATACTTTTCCATACTTGACCTTCAATCTGGTTACTATCAAGTTCCCTTCTCGATCCAGAATCACAATATCTTATAACATTCATTACTTCTTTTGGGGCTTAAATGTATTGCAGATTACAATTTGGTCTGGTGTCTGCTGCTAGTATTTTCCAGAAAGTAATGGACACCATGCTGCTAGACATTACAGGGGTTCATGCATTTCAGGACAATGTCTTGATTTTTGCTAAAAATGTCCAGGTACACAATCTGATTTTGAGAAAGGTGCTTACAGTTTTCAGAGATTATGATATCGCCTATTCACCTTGCGACTTGACAAATGTAGATTTTTGTCCCAGGATATCAACTACTTGGACCAATCAATCAGTCCTGAAGGTAGTATTCCCAAGTATTCATTAATTTGAGCCATTCAAGTGCATATGCCCCAAGAGACAAAGAACTCTTCACCCTTTTGTGGGCTTGAGTGAATATTACTCTCACTTTGTTCAGGGATACTCGCTTATTGTCCAACCCTAGCATAATCTAACAAAAAGGTCGAAAAATATATTTGGTTTGATGATGTCAAAGAAGCGTTTATGATACATCTCATAGTGGCAGTACCCACTTTAGCCCCTTTTGTAGCAGGTAGGAAATGTGTGGTGATAATTGATGCTAGAAAAGTGGATTTATGAAGTGTTCTATATCAAATGTCAGGTGCCAGAGAACACAGAATTGCTTTTGTCTCCTGCACCGAAGGAGTCATAAAAGAGTTACAGTACCATTGATTGTGAGGCACTGGCTTGTTGCTGGGCAGTAGAAAGATAAAAAAATTTCCTCTGGGGTAAACATTTTGATATCTTCACAGACCACAAATCCTTAATATTCATGTTGAATGGCAACAATGCTGGAAAAGCACCATCAAGATTAGTCAAATTGTTGTCTAGACTTCAAGGGGCCTATTCTCAAGGACTTATCGCTGATTTATTGACATTTTAGCACTGCAAAAAGTGGCGAAATATTCATCATTCCATTCTCAAGTTGGTACAAACTGCCAAAATCGCCAGTTTTCCAGCGATAGCTTCCGCAAAAACCATTGCCACGGATGAGAGCGACAACTAACGCTAATGATATGCAGAGTAGGTGTTCCCGTGCAAAAACACACAAAACCCCCACTTCGCGATATTCTCAATGATCAGCCAGATCGGTGAAGTGATCCAAAAACAGGCGAAAAGGTGCTTAGCAGCAGGGAATGAACACCTGCCTTTTACTGGTGTTAAGCAGGACAACAACCTGCAGTATACAAAGGAGCCCAGCCCAGAGCCACATCGGCAGACCAACACATGTCATGGAGCTACTGATCATGCAGCTCGGAGACCCAAGAGGCCCACAACACCCACCGCCAGCACCCCCAGGCCCTCCCTGGACCCCCCTGGACTACCACCAAGGCAGCGCAGAATAAGACAGCGGTCCTTCCGAAAATGCACCAGCCTCACAGAATTAACGCCAGAGGAAGTCATTGCCCACTACAGGCTCAAAAGGACAACCATCCTCCGCATCCTCACCCACATTGCCCACAGGCTGACGGTACCAACACAGCGGCCAGCCAACATCCCTCCGCAGACAAAGCTGCTGGCTGTGCTGCACCTGTTGGCCTCTGGTACCTTCCAACCAACAACCGCCAGAGTTGGAGGAGTCTCACAGCCAGCCCTATCAAAGTTCATCACAACTGTCTTGGGTGCCATCATCAGCTTGGTGCCCCAGCACTTCTCATCCCCCACACTGCGCAGGAACAGCTGGAGATCAAGCAAGGCTTCCACGCCATAGCTGGCTTCCCGCACGTGTTGGGGGCAATTGACTGCACACATGTCCTCATTGTGCCCTCTGCTGACACTGCACACAATTACCGCAACAGAAAGCACACGCATTCCATCAATGTGCAGGCAATAGTGGACCGCCAGGGACTCTTCACCAACGCTGTCACCAACTACCCAGGCAGTGTGCATGATTCCTACATCTTCTGACAGTCCATCTTCAACCAGCGTTTAGAGGTTGGCACCTACGGAAATGCACTGCTCGTTGGTAAGTACCAAATGAACACACCACACACCTCAACTCCACAATCATAAAACTCACAACTGTGGGAATGCACACGTTACAACGTCACATACAACATGCCAAACAACATGTCCACCTACCAGACACGACAACACAAGGATCTGTGGTAACAGGTCCAGCCATGTAGACAAACCATCCACGTCATGGCACACAATAGCAGGATGTGGTGAGAGGTGGGAACCAAGTATGTCCGAAGGAGGCAAGTGACCTATGAAACTGAATGAAAACAATGCCAAGTGAGGTGGTGATGTACTGGACAGACTCAAGTATGCAGAGCACAGACATGTCCATGTGGACACATACTGCTAGTGTATGTAGTGTTGTAGACAGTGGACGCAACCATGTTACCTCAGGCAGTGGGGTAGACCTTGGACATGTAGCTATGTCGTCCCTCCGTATGCATAAGCTGAGTGGGCTGGGCCAGCGTAGGAGTGGAAATTAATAGCCTGGGGCTCAGAGCGTGGTTCACTTCTGGCATGGCCACCAAAGCAACTACTGCGTGTGTCTCTGTGTCCGCCATATCCGGGCCATAGGCCTACACACACGTGGCCGACCACCTTCAACGGCCAATATCAGTGTTGTTGTCAGGCTTGTGGACATGCGCAGACAGTCATGACAATGGTGTGTTTTAGGAGTGTAAGTGATGCAACCGCGCAGCACACACAAGTATATAGACTCGGGGGGAGTAAGGAGAAGCTGCGAGGCAACGTAATACACATGGATGCTGCTCATTTGCCACATGCAAGACATGTCAAACTTGAATCCCAAAGTCCCACACATCACACACCAATCTACTAATAAGCCTGCCACCACAGAATGCAGAACCACCGATTGACACATCTCTCTGCCTTGTCACAGGTGATCAAGGATATGCACTCTGCCCATGGATGATGACACCCATCTGAGCCCCGAACACACTGGCCCAGAGGCAGTACAATTCGGCCCACAAACTCACCGGGGGCATTGTGGAGCGCTCATTTGGCGTGTTGAAGTCCGGTTTCAGGTGCCTGGACATCACAGGTTGATGACTTCTCTACAGCCCACAAATAGTGTGCAAGATGATCATTGCATGTTGTGTGTTGCACAACTTATGTGTACGCACCAATGCCCCATGGATCCATGTGCCAGATGCACTGGACGAATGATGAGGATGAGGCAGGTGGACCACACCCCAGTGCAGCAGCAGCAGGAATAGCCCAAAGGGACACTATCATTTACAATTTCTTCACATGAGCACGTCACATTGGGACTGTCCTTAGCAATCATGGGACAGGACAAAATCACCACAGGCACAGCATGTGCAAATAAATTCATTCCAAGACACATTCCCTGTGTGCATGTCACTCCTCTACATTAGCACAAGACACTGCATCTTCCTCTTCTTCTTCTCCATGCCCTTCCCTGACCCCGGGGTCCCAGGCTGGTCCTCCGTGGGGCTTGTGGGGTTCTGGTTGTCCTCTACTTTCTCCGGCTACCTCCATGGTGCTTCGCAGTTGATTGTGTTCTGTTTGTGTTTTTTGCTGCCACTTTTATACTGATTTTTGCAGCCTGACTTGTGGGACTTGCAGGCCTGGTGCTGCTGATCGCTGACTTTTTTATCGCAGTTGGGCCCAACGCAACTTTTTTCGCGTTTGGGTTTGGATTTGTATCGCCATCCCCGTAATGTTATCGTGGACATTTGAAGCGGTATGGGGAATCTATTGCATGTTACCACCGTGTTGAGAATGTGACGTTGACACGGAGGCATTTTCCCATGATAGACGGCGATTTGTGAAATTGCGTTAACCTATTTTAGCGATGATTATCGCACGTACTTGAGAATATACCCCCAAGAGTACAACTTTGGTCCGAAATGACTACCTGGTGGAAAGAATTTCAGGCAGAGGACCTTTCCTGAATTCCTGTTGATGATGATTCAGATGTGATGAATGATGAGGGTGAGTGTGTCATAGCACGTGGATGATTTGTTGGGTGACAAAAGGGTTATCACACCTGAACATTGGTTAGAAGCTTTCAAAGATGATGAGGTGCTTCAAAGCATTTTTAACTTCAAAAAGGTTGGTCAAAAGAACTGAATGTGAGAATCTGCTCTGATACCTTTTGTCTAAGTTGCAAATTAACCTTCCATTGAAAAACGTTTCCTGTTATGATTTCTGTGTTCTCCATTCTCCATTAGAGAAGTGTCAATCAAGAAAGCACATGCGGGTCATATAGGTATAAATGTCACATGTACAAATATCAAGCAATTTTATTAGTGGCCCTCTATGAAGTCTGAGGTGAAAATATTTCTGACAAGCATTAGTGGACACATGAGACACCATTCATATGGTACCTCTACCTGAGGATGAATGGTGTAAGGTAGCCCTAGACTTTGCTGGCCATTCGTCCTACAACCAGCAGGAAAAATACCTATCAGTCCTAGTGGATTAATATTAGGCCTGGGTGGAACTTGCTGAATTTTACTCTGCAGAATTCTGCAGAGCCACAAAAAAAACTCCACAAGATTCCGCAGAATTCTGAGAGAGGGTAGAAAAATGCTTGTCCAGCTATTCACGCTGCTTTTTCAGGCCAATAGTATGTAAGGCACTGAAATGTTAGTGCAAATGGCACCACACGGCGCACCAGAGGGCGCAGCTTCCTAAGCTGATTTTGCTACTGCTCAAGTAGATTTTTAACTTGAGCAGTAGGTTTCTGACCGAGAATTTTCCCTTCTACTCGTGACAGCCCACGTGGGAGAAATCTCACATTCGGGGAATCGTTCCTCCCAGCCACCAAAAATTACGCTAGGGGTTGCCAAATCTCACTCAAGCTCGCCAACTTACCATTTTTGAGCCACACGTGAGAAAAAATTCAGCCATGGAACAGTTGCCAGAATTTGGCTGAAACTCCGCACTACAAGTGTAACACAGAGTGGTCAAAACATTCTGCCACGGGGGGCGTGGCCTAGCAGCTGGATAACAATCTACTACCTTCAATGACCTTAGTGCTTTGATGCTTACATTGCCGGAGGGGCTCCTCATAATTGGTGGGGACTTCAACTCCATCGTATCGGGCGAGCTAGATAGACACCCGCCCAGAGTGTTACCCCTAACGGCGCAGTCATTTCCTAGTTTTCTAGATGCAATGGGTTTAGTGGATATATGGAGAACCTACAACCTAGACAAAAAACAACACACTTTCTACTCTAATGCGCACCATAGCCTCTCCCGCCTGGACTACATCCTTGCCCCCGCCTCCCAGGTCACTAACTTTCATGAGATCAGACACCTTGCTAGGGGTATATCGGACCATTCCCCCCTATGGGCCCACATTGTATTAGACTATAAACAAGTAGGGCGCATTGCCCCTATAAATCCCTGGCATCTCAAGAACCCCAAAATCCACAAAGATCTCATCAAATCTATAGATGATTATTTTACAGAAAATGACCATACAGTTGACTCACCCCAGACGCTCTGGGAAGCTTTTAAAACAGTGGTAAGGGGCCAGGCCCTGTCCCTCATAGCGGGAGCCAAAAAAGAAAGACTAAAGGACATCTCTAACGCTGAACAGGATATCTACCAGGACGCTAACTTGTATCCCACACCCGACACTCTGCATGCGCTCCGACTCCGCCAGGACGAGTATAGGGCACTGGTCACCGACCGCGCCAAACTAATGGCTCAGGAAAGACTAGGTCGCATCTACGACTTGGGGGATAAAACAGGGAAATTGATTGCCTGGCTGGATCGGAGGGAGCGTGCTAGCCGACTGGTCCTGGAGCTCAGGGGGGCGGAGGGTGACTCCATAAAGGATCCTCAAGAGATAGCTGACCAGTTTGCAACCCACTACCACACGCTATATAACTCTGTTGCCCCACATACGACTGCAGACTCCCTGAACCTACTGGAGGATATCTCCCTTCCTACCCTCCCGGAGGGAGATCGTCAATTCCTGGATAGTTCCCTCTCCACTGAAGAAATTGCGCTGGCAATACGAACACTACGCCCGGGCAGAGCTCTTGGCCCAAATGGTATCTCTATTGAGCTGTACAAGCTTCGCCCTGATAAATTGAGCCATTATTTGAAATTCATGTACTCTGGTAGTCCTGAGGAGGGGGTGTTGCCTTTTGATCAGCGTCTGGCGACCATTGTCACCATACATAAAGACGGTAAACCCAAGACCGATTGCTCCTCCTATCGGACCATCTCCTTGCTCAATGCTGAGCCTAAAATCCTAGCTAAAGTACTCGCCAACAGGCTAGTGAAAGTTATAGGTGACCTTGTACACCCTGACCAATCAGGATTCATGCCAAGACGAAATACTGCAATGAACCTCCGTTGGGTAGGGCCCATACCATACAAGAGGACGCAATCATAGTGTCGTTAGACGCCACTATGGCATTCGACACCATTGAATGGCCCTATCTTTTCGTGGTACTAACCAAAATGGGATTTGGCCCGATATTCATTAGCTGGATAAAACTCCTCTATACCGCACCGCTGGCGCAGGTGGTGGTGAACAACAAAAAATCCAATTCCTTTGCCCTTAGTCGTGGCACCAGACAGGGTTGCCCCCTTTCTCCGTTATTATTCGCTCTGGCCCTTGAACCACTGGCAGCCTGGATACGTAAAGATGTGAGCATTCAAGGGCTGCAGTGGTCGGTAGGATGGGAGGATCGCATCTCCCTCTATGCAGATGATATTCTCCTCTACCTTGCCTCTCCCCATAGGTCCCTGATTGTTGTATTCGACATATTAGAAGTTTTCGGAAGGTACTCTCGGTTCCGAGTCAATTGGCAGAAATCATTTATATATGTCTTGCATGGTAAATCTCCACAACTGCCTCGAAATTGTCCGATCTCAATTGTTACTGAGGGATTTCGATACCTCGGCATATTTGTCTCTCTTGACCCCACACTTAGACATGACCGCAATCTGGGCCACAATGGCTTAAAAGTGACATCGTACATTGGAAGTCACTGCCGATCTCTTTACTAGGCAAGGCTGCCTTGTTTAAAATGATGTCCTTGCCCCGTTTCCTTTATGCACTACAGAATGCTGCGGACCCAGTCCCCAACTCGTACTTTAAGGAAATAGAAGGACTTCAGAGGGATCTCCTATGGTGTGGAAGACCACGCATTGCCTTGCCAAAACTTACACTCAGTTGGTATGATGGTGGAATTAGGCTACCAGACATCAGAAAATATTACTGGGCTGCTCACCTCACAGCCATAAACCACGGCACCTATGGCCCCCCTGATGCTCCTGGGTTCCAGATGGACCGCTGGATCCTCCCTAATGGGGCCTTTGCCCGAGCTCTGTATTCTAAGCCTGACAAATACCCACTGACAGGGCCCACTAAACACACAGTTAAGATCTGGCATGCTGCGACACAGTCTCTAGGCTGGAACAATAGGCTAACGCTCGCCACCCCGCTCTGGGACTCGCAAAAACTAGGTTACTTGGGAAACACCAAAGGTTTTAACAAATGGGACCTGATCGGCATTTCCAGTATTGGGGATTTGTGGGGTGCAGAGGGAATGAAACCGTTCAGCGATCTTAAGAGCTATTGGTGGACTCTGAATTGTTTAGATATCTTCAAGTTCGACATGCACTGCAGTCTGTAATCACTAGTGGCACCTCCTTGCCGGGCAGCTCCCCATTAGAGGACAGGCTTCTGGAGGGGCACATGCCTGAGCGGGCTATCTCCCTTACATACAGGAAGCTTATCAACAATATGAGCGACCCGCTGGCCTTGTTGCGAGCGAAATGGACAGCAGACGGTATTGAGTTGGACGATGAAGGATGGCAAGAGGCGGTTTCGTCCCCCAAGACGGTCGCAATATCAGCACGGCTCCGGTTGGTGCAATAAAAAAGTTTACACAGAATATACATAACGGGGCCCCAGCTGGTACACATGGGGGGCCAGACGGATGGGTCTTGCAGACGGGGGTGCGCACTACCGGGCATTTTCATGCACACTTTATGGCACTGTAGGCTAATCCAGGACTACTGGCGCAAGATACACGAAATCATGGGTGACACTCTAGAAATTGAGATCCAACCAGAAGCCCCCAGATGCCTCCTTAATATTTGGGAACCAACAGACCTGAACATTTATGCCATGCAATGGGTCACACTCGGTTGCCTGATAGCAAAAAGGAATATTGCGCAGCTCTGGGGGGCTTCACATGCACCCAAAATTGCGGACTGGAAAAAAGACCTTGATTGGTGCATGCAACTGGAGAAATCTGTCTACATTGCTCGAGGCTGCACCCGTAAGTGGTCCAAAGTATGGGCTCCCTGGAACACATACCGTGGTAATATCTGTTCCCCCCCCCCCCAATTGTCAGAGGACGATGTCTCCCTCAACGTGTAATTCCTACTGCATGAAGTTAATGTATTCTGAAGGACCTCTGTTTTGCTGCCACCTTTGCTATGATTCTGTGATACCATGCCATGTTGTCGAATCAGTTTTAATAAAAAGATTTACAAAAAAAAATAAATTCTGCCACTTCTACTGGCAGAGGAGAATATTTTGCCCACCCCATAATAACATTCAAAATGGGTACATTTTGATTTTACTTGTGTATTTAATACAAAAGTTGTCATCGTTTTTAGCAAAGTTGTTTGAGGTTCAAGGAGCTCCAAAAGAGGTTGTTTCTGATAATAGCACACACTTTAATTCTATGCTAATGTTGATTCTCACTAAATTCAGCACATCCACGTTATATTATATTCCCCCACTTCAAATGGTGTAGTGGAGTGAATGAAAAAACTAATTAAAGAAGGGGTACAGACAGCTTTGGCCACATGTTCTGATGTCGAAAGCTTTCTTTTAAAAAGTGTGGGCATATTTGACCACGCTGCATAGCACCACTAATGTGTCCCCTTTCAAACTGTTGCGCAGGAGATTCCCTAGATCGATGGTTTGTCCTGATTGGATCAGAAATCTCACTAAAGGTGCCTTTAAAGCTGAACAAGCATCCATAGAAAAAGTTGCTATTGATGTAGAAAAACATCAGGCTAATATCAAAGCTCATTTTGACAAGAAACATCATATAAAGGTTCTCAATTCATCCATTGATGATTGGGCTCTATTAAAAAAAAACCAATGTGTCAAGAAAAAAGAGCCAAAATTATTGAATCCTGCACTTATTGTGAAATTGTCTAAAGACTCTAATTTAATCTGTGGCAAGGGGTGGTTGAGTAGGAAACTATCACCAGTACAAAAAAGATTTTGGATGTTAAATCAGGTCGTCAAGGGCTGTCTGATTATAAATCTGTTCTTGATAGCTCATGGTGGTACAATTAACAGGATGCACCACTACCTGCATCCTTGTCTCTTTCCAATACACCGTCGCAGGCTACTGGCTCCTCCACTTGCAATGTTAGTCTGGCAGATAATATTGTGAACAATTTGCAATCACTAAAGTCAAATCCCCAAAGTTGCTGTTGAGCAACCAGTCAATGCCACCACAGTTCAAAGATTTCTATGTTCATTAACATGATCCTTGCAATCTCTCTCTGTTTCATTTGTAAGGAGGGGAGATGATGTTTCATATTTGCCACAAGGTATGTTTATATTGGTATGGGTTCACTAGCCATGTTCACGACACATGTATCAGCTGTGGGTATTCACAAGCTGCGTTTTTGTTTGTAAGTGTTCCACGTTGCGGACCAAGCTGTCTTGAGAATGCCAGTTCAAGTCACCGTCAGTGGCACAGGCATTTGTGAAGAGAGTGCAGATAACATTTTTAAATGCTTAGTTGTCATTAAGGATTAGCATGCAGTACACTCACGCCACCATACTCGCAGATCCTACTCCTCATGTCGAGGAGAGTGAACTGCATGGATTACATTGAAATACCCTCCATTGGTTCTGTAACATGGCCACCAGCTCATAGTGGAAGTTTGTTTCTGAAAAACAAAAATGTTTGCTGAGTGGGGCCAAAACAACATGGCACATGCTTGCCAAAATCTTCTGCCTCTGGTGGTTGCTATACTGGTCCCCGATGGGCAGATGAGAATGCCTCAATAGAGCGGTAACTCTTCCACCAGGGGATCAGAGGCCATAAACATTGAGCTTTTGGGCTTGGGGACCATCCACAAGATGCTTAATGAGCTTTTTAGATTTGAACAGCCTCCTTCTTTAATGTAAATTAGAAAATGTTTTTTAATTTTTGTTTAAAAAAAAAACACTTGTCAAAATTTGCATAAAAGTCAATTGGAATAAACTCTGAAATCTAGTCTCATTTATTGCCTATTCGTCCAACATTTCATGATAGTTAAACTAAAAATACAACGATCTGGTCCTTGTGCATATTTTCCCAGATTTAAAGGAAGATTCCACAATGAAACTGGGCGGAAAATGCTTTATAGGGAGAGTTTTCTTCATACTGAAACAACCGAGTCACACTTGTAAACAATAAGAAAAAAGTTGGAGTGAAAATGAGATTAAACCATAACTGAGCTGGCTTAATGTGCAAACAGAAATAAATTACTCTCTTCCACGATTATATGTTTGCGCTAAAAATAACCTAAGCATTGTGTAATTAAACTTTAAGTATTTCTGGCAAGAGTTAATCATATCATGCATAGTGGAATCTATTTACAATGCAGATGTCATATTGCAATTAATTGAGAGCTATAATTGCCCTTTGCTGCTGATCAGCACATAATAAATCTGTGAAGCAACTGCATTTTTGAAGGTTACAGGAGAATGATCCCATTGGCGTTTTCCTAAAAGAAGGTTTTATTAATATTCAAATTTTGAGTAAGGTCAGAGATGCAGCTCACAAGATGTTCATGTGCACTTTCATCCCTACATCTGGTATCTTATAAACGGATGATGGAATGAAGCTGCAAGTGTCAATTTATTTGGATACTGACATTACAATGAATGTTATTTTATGCACTTCTGTTACTACATCCTGCAGATGCAATCAAGCACATTGAGAGCTGAAGCCTTACACAATCTCGACGATGCTCAAGCACTGGAAATATGACGTAGAATTCCAGGCTAAGGCGCCAGCACTTTACAGGATTATATCCACAATCTGAGCATACTTTCAATAGTATTACCTTACTGAATGTGATGAGGGGATTGAAAGATGATTGGTTTGGCCTGGTGTTTGTTAATGTATCTTTGATGTTGTGCACATCCAGATGTCTGATTTGTAGCATTCAGTTGAACAAGAAACTAATCCAGTCTCAATCAACGCCTTACAATAGTAGGTCTGCCTTTCTTGAATACAATCTTTACTCCTGTTCTGGATTATAGGTGAACGTGTATCTAGCTATCCTGCATCAATAGATGGAGAACTGCATGGAAAGCAAGAGAGAAATAAAATATTCAAGTAACGATTGGGATGGTGGTCCCCGGGCCATGTAGGGCTCCACTCCCCCACCATATCTGAGGGGTCAGGGTATTACTACTCTGCCCCCTTTTCTTTATGTTTGACTTTTTTTCTGGTACTCAGCCTCAAGCCATGTCCCAAGATGGCTGCCAACACTTTCTGGTTGAAGTGTTGACAGACAATCAGATTTTAGTAGGATTCGCAAGTCCCTAGATATCAATATTTTTTAAAGATTAATATCTTAAAAACTACTGAACAGATTTACACCAAATCACAAAAAGTACGCTTTCAGTACCAACATTTAGCTTTCTGTCAAATTTTGTGTCATTCCGTTTAGTGGTTCGGGCTGTAGATGTCTTTAGAAAATTTAATAAAATCCCCATTGACTTAACATGGCAAAAATTCATTTTGGGTCCCCCGTTTTTCTTGGCCCGTACTTGACGGATCCCCCCGAAGCTCTCAATACAGCACCTGAACCAAAAAGGGGAAGTTTTGTGAAAATTTTGTGGAGATTCGACAACAGGCACTACATCTTGGCAAAACTATTGCCAGTAGATTATATATATATATATATCTTTATATATATATTATCTACTGGCGGTCGCCAGTAGATTGTTATAGTTAGGACCGTGTTTCCATAGGAAATCTCAAAATTCTATTTTGAATAACTTTCGCGCCGGTTGACGAATCCTCGCGAAATTTTCAAAACTAATGGGGCGCTCCGCTCAGCTCCTACCCTGAAAGTCTCGGGGTGATTTGTCAAGTGGGGGCCGAGAAAAAGGGGGGGTCCCAAAACGCGTTTTCCCCATGCATTTTTCCATAGGACCTTTAGTCGCAGCTACAGCCCGAACGGCTGAACAGAATTACTTGAAATTTGGCAGAGAGGTAGCCATAAGGTCAAGGAAGTGCCTTTCGCAGGTCTAGTGTAAATCTGTTCAGTATTTCCTGAGAAAATAGCATTTAAAAGCATATCAATATCAAAACGCGCGCAGGGTGCGCGCACTGTGCAAGCCCTGTGCGCGCAACCTGCCGTGCGCGAGCGTAATTCTGATTGGTTGTTAGATGTCAGTAAACATTCGAATCGGTCGAAATCAGGAAGTGTCGGCCGCCATTTTGTCTGTCGCACTGAAAAGGAAAGGTGGAGAACGTGAATAGGGGGCAGGGTAGGGAGTTCTTGACCCCCTAGCCATTGTCAGGAGGTCACAGTAGGACCACGAAGGGCAAAAAAAAAGATTTTAATTTTTTATAAAAACACCGCGAGGTGGGCGCACTATGCGCGCACCCGAAAAAAAACATTTAAAAAAACCATCTCTTTTTTAATTACTTTGCCACTCCCCTCTCTTTGTCAGGGAGTCCCTGAAGGTTTACTAAAGTTGGAAAAAATGATTTTTTTTTTTGAAAAACGTCATTGGGTGCGCGCAGGGTACGCGCACCCCAAAAAAAAATTGACAAATAGATTCAAAAAACAAGTTTTTGTGTTTAGATTTTAGGTGGCTCTAAAAAGAGCCCTTGAGTTAATGTAGGGACAGAGGAAGAGAAAAACGGAAAAAAAAAATAACAAAGCTACGGCCTAGTGCAAGGGAGATCAACACTGCTCTCACCCATAGTAATAAGAGTAGCACAATCCATGCAACGTGTACTCATCCTCCCAAAACAAGGACAAATATCCAGAGGTGTGTAAGAAGGTGAAGGCACCATCGCAGAAGAAGTGCTCGGCTGAGCTGCCGAAGATGTGCTCGGCTGAGCTGCTGCAGATGTCGTCGGCTGAGCAGGTGGAGGGTTTGCTCCAGAAGCTTGACGAAAAGTCACAGGATGCATTTTCTCAACGTGCCTCATCATTGTATGAATACTAAAAGAGTACTTCTTATTAGCATTCCCACGTGACAAGATGCGGTGACAAAGTATGCAGGTGACCTTTGGTGCATTCACCTTCTTTTGTCCCTCAGGAAAAGTGAAAAACTGCCATATAAAGGAGTCTTTCTGCTTCCTCTGCCTCTGTCTCTCAAGAGTGTCCTGCTCACTCTCAGAAGGTGGCTGGTGCTCTGCCATTGTCTCACAAAAACAGAGTAGCTCCTTCTCCAAGGGAATCAGAACTAATAATGAGGGGAGTGGGTGTAGTTTTGGAAGAATCTGGAACTGAAAGTACTTTGAACCAATGAAAAGTGATGTTTCTTGATCACATGACTTGCCATGAGGGGATTGGGTGTGGTATTGAAACAATCTGAAACTGAAAATAATGAAAACCAAAGAAAAGTGTTGTTTTATTAATCACATAACCCGAGGTGCGCGCACGGAGCAAGCTCAGAGCGCGCACAGTGCAATTACGCATGCGCATACGCGTACGCGCGCATGCGCATAAGTATTATGCGCGTACGTAATGTGCATACGCAGCACGCGCGCATGCACGAACGTCAGCGCGCGTACTCTACGCGTATACGCAAGTGTAGCGCGCGGAGCACGTACGACGCACGCATGCGTACGTACGCATGCGTACTGGGTGCGCGCTGCGAGCGCGTACTTAAACATACGTATGCGTACGTATATAACGTACGCATGCGTACACAAAGAACGTACGCATGCGTACTAGGTGCGCGCTGCGAGCGCGCACTAAAACGTATGTATGCGTACGTAGATAACGTACGCATGCATACATGAAAAACGTACGCAAACGTACTAGGTTCGCGCTCAGTGCGCGCACCCTAAAAATATATAGAAAAAAAAAGACAAAGAAATAAAGTGGACATAAGTTAATAGAAGATATTAACTATGCTGTTCAACTTTATCCAAATTCAAAGTAAAAAAAAATGAGCCACACCAAATTAAAGGATAAAGATAATTTATAAATTTATACATAGGGAAATTTTTGTAAAAGAAATATATAAAAAATATATTAAAAAATTCTAAAATTAGCATTTAAAAAACCTTTGAAATTCACTGAAAAAACCATAGGTTTCACACATGTGTTCTGCTCGATTTTCCCGGCCTTCTTGTGTTAACAAGTGATTGAATGTGACTTCAGTCTCTTACCATTCAAGCCTAAGGGTTAGAGTAGTGAATGGAGCCTATTTACTAGGCACTTCGACATGATTCTGTGCTCTTCCCCATAGATCAGGGCTTGCACACATAGCCTAGGGGATAGATTCGTTAGTATTAGGGATAACCTGTCCTGTAGTGAGGGTATTTCATGGAGCTGTGCTGAATTCAGGCCTGGTAGGCCTCAAACGGGAGAGACCCCATCTTTCTTTCTGCTCCGGCAGCTTGGGATGCTTCTAGGTCAAAAGTAATGTTTTAGTTATGAGGTGTTATTCGCTTGGAGAGAACCGGTTCAGGCCGGCCCTTATCGAAGGATTGTATTTTTCTTCATGCCGAAGACACTACATCAGGCCGGCCGGCTGGGAACGTGTCCTTGGTACGGGGAGGTACAAGAATTTGGTGGGCGGCAGGTTACGGGCCGGAATTTTCCATGAGGAAATGCACCTCTATATTAGTGAAAGTCTGAGGCAGTTACATGTTCAGTTCGTAGGCGGCATCTAGCCGTTAGCAGTAAAGCTACTACTTATTCCAGGGAAGACAGACGCCATCTTGAAGGCGGAGAAGAACCGAGAGACAGATGCTTTCCTAACAGAATAGCCAGAGAGGAGAGAGTAGCCGATAAGGAAGAGGTCCCAGTGACTCGGAGAAGGGTGATTCCAGGCGAGCCGAGGCACAGACGAGAAGGGAGCCTAGATGACCACTGAGTGCAGGCTACATACTACTAAGGTGATGTCGACCCTTTCTTATTAGAGTGTACAACTTAATCTTTCACTTTTCTTTGCAGGTTATGTGTTATATCGTAATATTATGTGATTGTGTATGTAATGAGTAATAAAGTATCCAGTTTGTAGTGAACCAACATGTGCTGCGATTTCTTGTATAAGAGGGTAGCCTATTCTTCTAGTCAGCTGCGGCTACATGAACAGATGTTAACCCTGATCAGGTAAGTGGTAACTGAATAAGGGAAAGAGGAGCCCCTCGAACCTGAGAACAGGCTATGCCCGAACTGGCAATCCTTGTGTGATCTGATGAATAGTGAGACTGATTCCCTTTTTGTATGTTATGGTGATCATAGGATGAACTGTCGTATGAGACTGCCGTCTAGGTAGAGAGGTCTGGATTCGTAGGGGATCGCGAGGCCGCCGATTGTGCTGATACTGTCGTATGGGCAGAGAGGTCTGGGTTCGTATGGGACCGCGAGGCCGCCACTTGTGATACTGTCGTATGGGCAGAGAGGTCTGGATTCGTAGGGGATCGCGAGGCCGCTGATTGTGCTGATACTGTCGTATGGGCAGAGAGGTCTGGGTTCGTATGGGACCGCGAGGCCGCCACTTGTGATACTGTCGTATGGGCAGAGAGGTCTGGATTCGTAGGGGATCGCGAGGCCGCTGATTGTGCTGAGACTGCCGTCTGGGTAGAGAGGTCTGGGTTCGTATGGGACCGCGAGGCTGCCACTTGTGATACTGTCGTACGGGCAGAGAGGTCTGGATTCGTAGGGGATCGCGAGGCCGCCGATTGTGCTGAGACTGCCGTCTGGGTAGAGAGGTATGGGTTCGTATGGGACCGCGAGGCCGCCACTTGTGATACTGTCGTATGGGCAGAGAGGTCTGGATCCGTATGGGATCGCGAGGCCGCCGACTGTGCTGAGACTGCCGTCTGGGTAGAGAGGTCTGGGTTCGTAGGGGATCGCGAGGTCGCCACTTGTGATACTGTCGTATGGGCAGAAAGGTCTGGATCCGTATGGGATCGTGAGGCCGCCGATTGTGAGGTCTTGGTATGCATAGTAGGAATCCCCTGTCCTTAGGTGATAGATATATGTGGTTGCAGGATTGTAAATAGGTTCTAGGGAGGGGGTAACGTTCTGGCTGGGTTAGTGAGGCTCTGATGAGCGGGTTCTATCTGATCGAAAACCCAAGCAGAACATTTGGCGTCACGAACCGTTTACGAAACCTGTGTGCGTTGTGGTTGTATCGTGTTTGCTTTCGGTGCGTGCGTGGTTTCGTTTGTATATTATTTCTATATAATTGTTTCTTATTTTCTTTTTTCTTTCTTCTTTTTCTTTTTCTCTTTTTCTTTCTTTTCAAAGATGTTTTCTAGAAAGTCAAAATCTACTTTTAAGTTGCCCGTTGATATTCCCGGCTGGGATTCAACGCCTTATGAAGCCTTAGCCCGTGAGTGGGCTGATTCTACTGGTTTGAGTGAGAATTGGAATTCTTTTTTGGAGCTGGCGGAGCCGGCTAATGTGATTACTTGTTTACAGAAGGCGCCGGTATCTAAGGGTGATGAGCTTCCCGTTTTGGGGCGCAGAGGTTGGATTGTTCTGTCTGCGTACAGGATTCTGCATGAGAGGTTGTTGAAGTTGCAGAACTTGCATAAGGATTTGGAAGCGAACTTTGTTGAGATTCAGAATGCTCATACTTTGTTGCGGTGTCAAAATAAGTTGCTTGCTGATAAACTTGAGACGTACCAAACTATTGCCGAGAGGGCGGCTGTGCGAATTGCTCGTTATAAATACAAGAATCGGCGTGGTTGGGTCTCGACGCGAAAGGTGCATCTGGTCGTGGCGAAAGCCGGACTGGATTGGAATCCTGATGAATGGGATGGTAATATCTGGAACTCGAGTGATTCTCCTTCCTCGGGTGAGGAGTCTGCCAAGCGCAAGTCCTCTCGCTCCGGCCGTGCTTGTAAATCTGCTTCTTGCGCCTCTGATGGTGCACCCCGTGATTGCGCTCGTCCTTCGAGCGGGGTCGATGCTTCTTCCACTGATTGTTCCTCTACGTGTACTGGTCGAGCTCCTTGTGATGCTCATCCCGCGGTCTCGGCGCATCCAGTTTTTCGACGGAAGGTGCAGCAGGCTCCCGGTGCTCCGAATGGTATTGCTTTAGACTCTTTGGAGGATTTTACTCAACAAGAAATTAGTGATATTTTGCAGCGATTTCGGCAGCGAGTTGGTGAGCCCTTGCTCACATGGATGGTGCGCCTTTATGAACTGGGCGCTGCTGGCATTATGTTGGATGCTGGCGATTGTTTGAAGTTTTGTTCCTTGAGTTCGGATTCTACTGTATAGGATCATTTTCGTAACTTTAATGGTGGTGGTCAAATTTCTTTGCTTCAATTGGCGACTGAGGGTTGTAATCAAAAATATCCTACTGAGTCTGACTGGCCTCTGAATGACAAACCGTGGTATACTTTGCGCGATTCTGCGCAACGTCTCAAAGAGGAGATGATGAAAACGGCAATTTTTCTGAATACTGCTGACAGGTTGCTTGATGGTTTCTTGACATCTTCTGTGCGGAATCGTATTATTCGTTCTTCCCCTGTTGCTTATAAGCAGGTCATGATGACTTTATTGATTAATCAGACTGGTAACATGTTATCTGTGGTGCTGGAATCGGTACGCCAACTCGGTGAGTTGGGTGAGTGGTTTAAACCTGAACGGCAGTCCCGGCCTGACACTCGTACTCCTGGTGACAATAAATTTACTAGACGTGATATGTTTTTTGCTCTTATGGCTGATGGTGTGCGGAAGGAGGACATTGATGGTGAGACTACTTCTCATTTGTGGGAAATGTTTCGCAAACGTGGCTTGGATCGAAAGGAGGGTGCCTGGCGTGTTCGGACAACTGAGTGTGATCGTGGTTTTTCTGACGGTAGCGGTGATGACGACCGCCGTGGGCGCTCTGATCGTCGTGATGATCGACGTTATGCACGTGATTTGTCCCCCCGTCGTGAGAGAGACAGGGAGAGAGAGGGGGAAAGAGAGAGGGGGAGAGATGATTATGTTAACAGCAGACGTAGAGATGATAGGGATCAATCCCCTGAGTTGAGAAGGAGAGAGGATCGACATATATTGGCCGATCGAAACCCGCAGTACAATGCAGGGAACAGCAATCCATTTCGTAATGGAGATGGATATGAACAGGAGGTATCGATACCTAGGAACCGTGAGAGTCTTTATCCTGATTTATCCTGGTACACAGAACACAATAAAAAGGACTAGGAAATAGGTCAAGCTCCAGTACACAGATGGGCTCACAGAGATAATAGACCCTATGTAGATATTGATATTTATTGGAGACATCGTAATATCCAAAGGGCCCGAGCATTGGTAGATACAGGAGCGGAGGCCACTCTTATTCATGGAAAATCAAAGAAGTTTAAAGGTCAGCCTTTTACAATTACCGGATTAGGTGGAAAGGAAACTCCCGCAGTTCAAACCTTACTTGAAATGAGAATAGGTAGAATTCCTAGAAAAGAATACTCTGTATTAGTGGTGCCACTCTTAGAATTCATAATTGGAATTGATATTTTGAAAGGAATGACTTTGCACTTAGATGATGGATGTTACCAATTTGGAACTAAACATTATATATCATCCAGGCCTGTACGGGCTGGTCGTTTAAGAATGCCCCCCATAAAAGTTCCCCAGGTGACAAAAGTGGTTCGTCAGAAGCAGTATCGTATTCCAGGTGGTCATGAAGAGATTAGTACCACTATTCAGGAGTTGGTGGATGCAGGAGTTATAACCCCAGTTACTTCTGCTTGGAATAATCCTGTTTGGCCTGTACGTAAGAGTGATAATTCTTGGCGCATGACTGTTGATTATCGAGAATTGAATAGACACACACCCTCTTTGACTGTTGCAGTACCGGATGTTATTACCCTAATTGAAAGAATCCAGAAACATCCAGGTACCTGGTATGCGTCCATTGATATTGCTAATGCTTTCTTTTCGATTCCGATTGCCCCTGAGTGTCAGGAACAATTCAGTTTTACGTGGAACGGGCGTCAGATGACGTTTAGAAGTCTTCCTCAGGGCTATGTGCATAGTCCTACGATATGTCACCGGCTGGTGGCAGAGCATCTGGCTGAGGTACCGGTTCATCCACAAATTCAGATATGTCACTATATTGATGATATTTTGATCCAAGGCGAATCACAAGAGGAAGTTCAGACCCAATTGGATAGAGTCATTGAGTGCTTGCGTGAGAAAGGTTGGGAAATCAACCCGGATAAATTACAAGGTCCGTCCCAGGCTGTGAAATTTTTGGGTATTAATTGGCATGAAGGACACCGAGAAGTGATCCCTCAGGTTAAACAGAAAATTCTTGATTTTGCAGTTCCGAGAAATAGGAAAGAAGCCCAAAGCTTCATTGGTTTGTTTGGATTTTGGCGCCAGCATATTCCTCATTTGAGTCAAATATTGGCCCCTTTGTACCAGGTCACTCGTAAAAAGAATGCATTTGAATGGGGTAAACCACAGCAAGATGCGTTCAGTCTGGCAAAAGAAGCAATTCAGCATGCTCTGGATTTATGGCCTGTATGTGATGGTGATGTGGATTTGAATGTGTCTGTACAAGGCCTTTATGCGAATTGGAGTTTGTGGCAGAAACAAGGCAAGAGTAGAGTACCGTTAGGTTTCTGGACCAAAAAGTTACCTGATGCTGGTGAGCGTTATACACCTTTTGAGAAACAGTTACTTGCATGTTATTGGGCTCTGGTGGATACCGAGCAATTGACTTTGGGACATGATATAGTTTTGCGACCTGAAATTCCTATCATGCAGTGGGTTATGAGTTCGCCGAAAACTCACCGAATTGGACACGCTTAAGAGGCGAGTGTGATTAAATGGAAATGGTATATACAAGACAGGGCACGTGTGGGACAAAAAGGAGTTGCATCTTTGCATGAGCAGGTGGCACGGGCGCCATCAACTGAAACTGAGAGTGAATGTTCCGTACCTTTAGTACAGGAGTCTCCTGTTAAGTGGGGTAAACCTTTTGATGATTTGTCCGCAGAGGACAGAAACCATGTCTGGTTTACGGATGGTTCAGCAAGGTTCATAGGGACGAAACGGCATTGGAAGGCAGTGTCCTATAATCCGATCACACAAAAATTGCTGAGTACAACTGGTGAGGGTAAGAGCAGTCAATTTGCTGAACTCTATGCTGTTTATCAAGTTCTGAAACAAGAGTTACCTGGCACATGTCATATTTTTACCGATTCTTGGTCTACTGCCAATGGACTGGCAGTTTGGTTACCGACTTGGCATTCCCATAGTTGGAAAATCCATTCAAAAGAACTGTGGGGAAAAGAATTATGGCAGGAGATTTGGGAAATGCTCCCACAGAGTACTGTTACAATCTTCCATGTGGATGCTCATACCCCGATAGACTCTCTTGACAAATTCTTTCATAACATTGCAGATGAGAAATCTAAAATTGCTGAGGCAGTGGTGGACACGCAAGATTCTGATATTGCGGGATTGGCGAAATGGGCCCACCAGAAAGCAGGACACTTTGGAGAGAAAGCCACTAGCAGGTGGGCTGCTGATCGAGGAATTTATATTCCCCTAGATTTAATTAAAAATGTTATTCTACATTGTCCCATTTGTCAGCATATCAGGCAGCGCAAAGTGCCCCAAATTGTTAAAGGTCATTTACATCGCGGGAAATTGCCCGCTCAAATTTGGCAGATTGATTACATTGGTCCACTTCCTATGAGTAGGAATTGTCAATATGTTTGCACCATTGTTGATACATACAGTGGCCTGTTGGTGGCCCTTCCCTGTAAGCAAGCTACCCAATTGAATACTATTAAAACATTGGAATTGATTATGATGTATTATGGTGTGCCATTCCAAATTCAATCTGATAATGCATCCCATTTTCGTGGAAGATTGGTACAGGAATTCTGTGTGGAAAACAATATTGAATGGGTGTTTCATATACCATATCATCCCCAGGCCTCGGGTCTTGTGGAGAGGTTGAATGGCCTGCTGAAAAACCAATTACGCAAATTAACAGATGACAAGTATAAGAATTGGCGAGATTTTTTGCCTCAAGAGCTATTGATTTTGAATAACCGTCCTTTTCTAAATGCTGAATCCCCACTTATGCGTTTGTTTCCTCCGAATGTTGATGCTAAGCCCAATGAGATCAGAGAGACTGTGATGTACTGGGAGATTACTCCCGGAGCTTTGGCTCCATGCAGAGCGACCCCAGGGTCGGCAGGTTTAGACTTGCATGCCATGGATGACACCATTATAAAAAGTAAAGATCGAGTCATCATTGAAACAGGTGTTGGTGTTCAGATACCACCTGGAAATTTCGGATTAATTGCCCCTAGATCGGGGCTGGCTGTAAAAGGTATTCAGGTGCTTGGAGGAATCATTGATAGTGATTATCAGGGAGAGATTAAGGTGCTCCTGCTGAATAGCAGTGAGGTTGACTTACTGATACATAAAACTGACCGAGTGGCTCAATTGCTAATAATGCCTGTCTTCAGTGGTGAGATGACAAAAGGCACTGCCCCAACGTTGCTAACTGTACGAGGCCAGAAAGGTTTTGGATCCACAGATAATCCTGGGGCCAGAGTTTGGGTGCAGTCGCCTAAGAATCCCCCTGAACAAGCAGAGGTCATTGCAACCGGTCAAGACAATACCATTTTAGTTATGAGACCAGGGAAAGATAGCTGGGAAGCAGTCCCGGCTGACAAATGTTACTTACGAGAATGAATAATGCCTGTATTTGATTCTCTTTCAGATCATTCTTTGGACTGTTGCTGCAGGATGTGTCGGCGTTGGACTGTTTTTGGGCTGGTACGACGAGAGAGGAGGGATCCCATCAACCCGGGATGAGTTGAGAACCCGAGTGTCGCGTTCTTTCGCTGCGTGGGATTCGTCGTCGAACTTTTGGACTTCACTAGCGAAACGGGTGACTAACGCCCCTCATTTCTGCTTGACACCGATGAGATCAGTGAATTACATTTTGGCAACTTGTTTGGTTGCTGTCCCTGCTTCGTTGGAGACTTTGACTCATATTTTCAATATATCAACTGCTCGCCCCAATGTTCTTCTGGGCGATTTCGCTACCCATGAGTATTGCCCCTTGTGTACTGAACTGTCAGACCCGATACCCCCCATCCAGTCCCAAATAGTTACCTATAATATCACACAAGGTGATTTGTGTTTTTTCCTTACGTGTAATCCTAGTGCAATTTCTGAATGTATGCGTTTAAAATTGAAAGGTGCCACTTCATTCACCGCTCATGAACGAACTTTATGCCTTCAAAGGACACCGAAAATATGTACTTCTGTTCAGAATAACATGACTTGCAAGAGTTTGGTAGTTGCCCCCAGTCATTATCGCACGATGTTACTACCTGCCGGATGGCTTTTCTCATGTGGTAATACTTCCTGGCCATATGTCCCCGCAAATATTTCTGGAGCCCCTTGTGCCATTACTAGACTGAGTTTATTGATGTTTTCATCACATCCGAATGCCAACTCTCGTGTGATTCGAGATACAGTGAGGTTACAGGAGGATTGTGACTCATCTTTGCATTTATATTCTAAGTCTGAATACCTTAGCCTGGCTATTTCAATTATTGGTGTTCCTGCTTTGGCAGTTTATAATGCCAAATCTATTGAGAAAATGGCCTGCTGGATGGTGAAATCCATTAATCATACTTCTACAGTCCTGTCTGACATGCTATTAGACGCCCAGGGTGAACGCAGAGCTATCTTGCAAAATCGAGCGGCCATTGATTATCTTTTGCTTAAACATGGACACGATTGTTCTGATTTTGAGGGTCTTTGTTGTTTTAACTTGTCTGATCATACACAATCCATTCGAGCTCACATTAATAAGCTACATGACTTGACAGAAGAAGTTAGAAAACACATTGACCAGGGCTGGTTTGACTGGCTCTTTAATTGGTTACCTGATTTGTATATGTTACGTCAAATATTAGGAGGTATTCTGATTACTATCGCCATTTTGATTTCCATCTGTTGCTTTATTCAGTGTATTCCTTCACTACTTCAATTCTGCACACCTGGTACTAGACATAGATCAGTTAGTTTTGTTTCATATTATTCTTCCACAGATGTTAGTTCTGTTTAATGAATGTATAATAGACTGAAGTCAAGGGTGAAATGTTCTGCTCGATTTTCCCGGCCTTCTTGTGTTAACAAGTGATTGAATGTGACTTCAGTCTCTTACCATTCAAGCCTAAGGGTTAGAGTAGTGAATGGAGCCTATTTACTAGGCACTTCGACATGATTCTGTGCTCTTCCCCATAGATCAGGGCTTGCACACATAGCCTAGGGGATAGATTCGTTAGTATTAGGGATAACCTGTCCTGTAGTGAGGGTATTTCATGGAGCTGTGCTGAATTCAGGCCTGGTAGGCCTCAAACGGGAGAGACCCCATCTTTCATTCTGCTCCGGCAGCTTGGGATGCTTCTAGGTCAAAAGTAATGTTTTAGTTATGAGGTGTTATTCGCTTGGAGAAAACCGGTTCAGGCCGGCCCTTATTGAAGGATTGTATTTTTCTTCATGCCGAAGACACTACATCAGGCCGGCCGGCTGGGAACGTGTCCTTGGTACGGGGAGGTACAAGAATTTGGTGGGCGGCAGGTTACGGGCCGGAATTTTACATGAGGAAATGCACCTCTATATTAGTGAAAGTCTGAGGCAGTTACATGTTCAGTTCGTAGGCGGCATCTAGCCGTTAGCAGTAAAGCTACTACTTATTCCAGGGAAGACAGACGCCATCTTGAAGGCGGAGAAGAACTGAGAGACAGATGCTTTCCTAACAGAATAGCCAGAGAGGAGAGAGTAGCCGATAAGGAAGAGGTCCCAGTGACTCGGAGAAGGGTGATTCCAGGCGAGCCGAGGCACAGACGAGAAGGGAGCCTAGATGACCACTGAGTGCAGGCTACATACTACTAAGGTGATGTCGACCCTTTCTTATTAGAGTGTACAACTTAATCTTTCACTTTTCTTTGCAGGTTATGTGTTATATCGTAATGTTATGTGATTGTGTATGTAATGAGTAATAAAGTATCCAGTTTGTAGTGAACCAACATGTGCTGCGAGTTCTTGTATAAGAGGGTAGCCTATTCTTCTAGTCAGCTGCGGCTACATGAACAGATGTTAACCCTGATCAGGTAAGTGGTAACTGAATAAGGGAAAGAGGAGCCCCTCGAACCTGAGAACAGGCTATGCCCGAACTGGCAATCCTTGTGTGATCTGATGAATAGTGAGACTGATTCCCTTTTTGTATGTTATGGTGATCATAGGATGAACTGTCGCATGAGACTGCCGTCTAGGTAGAGAGGTCTGGATTCGTAGGGGATCGCGAGGCCGCCGATTGTGCTGATACTGTCGTATGGGCAGAGAGGTCTGGGTTCGTATGGGACCGCGAGGCCGCCACTTGTGATACTGTCGTATGGGCAGAGAGGTCTGGATTCGTAGGAGATCACGAGGCCGCCGATTGTGCTGATACTGTCGTATGGGCAGAGAGGTCTGGGTTCGTATGGGACCGCGAGGCCGCCACTTGTGATACTGTCGTATGGGCAGAGAGGTCTGGGTTCGTAGGGGATCGCGAGGCCGCCGATTGTGCTGAGACTGCCGTCTGGGTAGAGAGGTCTGGGTTCGTATGGGACCGCGAGGCCGCCACTTGTGATACTGTCGTACGGGCAGAGAGGTCTGGATTCGTAGGGGATCGCGAGGCCGCCGATTGTGCTGAGACTGCCGTCTGGGTAGAGAGGTCTGGGTTCGTATGGGACCGCGAGGCCGCCACTTGTGATACTGTCGTATGGGCAGAGAGGTCTGGATCCGTATGGGATCGCGAGGCCGCCGACTGTGCTGAGACTGCCGTCTGGGTAGAGAGGTCTGGGTTCGTAGGGGATCGCGAGGCCGCCACTTGTGATACTGTCGTATGGGCAGAAAGGTCTGGATCCGTATGGGATCGCGAGGCCGCTGATTGTGAGGTCTTGGTATGCATAGTAGGAATCCCCTGTCCTTAGGTGATAGATATATGTGGTTGCAGGATTGTAAATAGGTTCTAGGGAGGGGGTAACGTTCTGGCTGGGTTAGTGAGGCTCTGATGAGCGGGTTCTATCTGATCGAAAACCCAAGCAGAACAACATGTTATAGTTAGGAATTAGCATTTAAAAAACCTTACAAATTCACTGAAAAAACCATAGGTTTCACACATGTTAGAGTTAGCTGGACATTTTACTCGTAAAAACCAATGAAATTCCCCCGTTATAGTTAGTTCAGCTAACTATAACTCGCGCGCCCGCAATTCACTGCCGATGACGTCACATATTACATCACTCATGACATGGTCAGTGACATCACTCATGACATCACTGATGACATCTCAAATGACACCCCCAGGACACTGTTGTTTGCTATGAGAGGGCAGGAATCTCCCGCCCTCCCATAGCAAACTTCGTTTGGATTTTGAAAGAGAGAGCAGGGAAACCCCCTCTCTCTTTCAAAATCCAAACGATATTGCTTTTCCACACAGGGAGCTGCATGTTAGCAACTCCCCATGTGGGAAAGCAATGCCGGCTCCCGAAGGACGCGGGGAGCCGGCTGGGACCGTGGGGGCATTTGGGCTCCCCCCACGGTCCCCAACATTTTTTAATAAAGCCCGGGGGATGGGGTCCCCGGGGAAAGTAAAAATTAGTAATAGGGGCTATTTTTTTTTACGGTAAAATTAGGAGTCGCGCATCCTAACGCGTTGGGTGCACGGTTTCTCACGCGTTGGGTGCGCGGTTCTAACGCGTTGGGTGCGTGGATCCAAGCAAAAAAACTGCAATTTTTTGGAGATAAAAATCAAGCTTAACTGTTTTGTTCTTGAGTGGCTCTAAAAAGAGCCGTTGTGTTCATTGAGAGTTTTTGGTACTTATAAGTAAGTACCTATACAGAGTCTAAAGTTGTTGAGGAAGACTCTGTTTCCTTCATCAGTAAAGTGTACTCCATCTCTCCTATACATCTCTTGCATATGAAAGCGAAGATTGTTATTGTAAATGGACCCCATTCTATAGTCTCGGAGAAAAGCGGAAACAGATTTATTCACATGTTTCCTAGCTTTCTCAATTTGTGGACAAAAATGATTGGACCAGTTCCATTTCTGCCTTTGGCATATGTTAGAATACACAAAGGCAGTTTTGGGAAAAAGTGAAATCAATTCTGCAAAGGTGTCCTTCATAAGCATTTCCAGACCTACCCCAGTCAAAGTGCCTAGGACATTGCCACCACAGTGCACTATTATGAGGTCAGGGTGTTGGATATGCATAAAGGATTTTACCAATGGCATCAATTGGTGCCACTTTAACCCTCTCTGTCCAATCCATTTAATGTCTACATTTGCAAACCCAGGTCTTTGTGAATGCCTTTGTTTTCTGCATACCTTTGGCTCCAGAAAATATAGCTGTGTGCCACAATCCACATTCTAAGCATCTTGAAGGGAGGTCTGGATGCACTCAGATGGTTTCTGTAAATGAAATGGCAGTTTGAAAAGTAAGATTTTTCTACAATGGTGGCTTTGATGCAGTTTTGAAAAAAGACAAGAAATCATTGGTTGTTTGACAAACTTCTACACTGAAAGGTAGGGTGCATGTTTCTGTTTTTTAAACGCATGATTCTTATTGGTTAACAAAAACTGATTGAAAGGAACATTATATATGATAAGCTGATATGTTGAAAAGTCAAGCACACTTGCTGTTTTGATTAGCAACATTGTGTGCCGAACTTGTGACCTGTGTGCTCAGTTCAGTGTTCCATGACCTGTTTCTATGGTAACAGGCAGAAGGCAGATTGGGGGTAGGATTCAAATTTATGTCATTTGGTAAGTGTTGAATTGTTTAACCAATAGAAATGTGTGTTAGCTTTTGAATTTATGTGGGAAGGAATGTGATTTGATGTTTACATGTATATGTGTGGAAAATGAGAGGGAAACTTTGCCATTCTTTTGTTTTGCTGACAGGTGCAGAGTGCAGAGATTCTGTATAAGAAAATCTGGTATGTGACTGATATTCTTCTTAATCTACAAAACAACTTGAAAGGTGAGTTATATATTGTGAGGGGATGTATGTGGTCTATTTTTTTTTTTTTTTTAATTCTGTTTATTGAACTTAAAAACAGTGGTCATGCTGTACAGAGATGTGTGTTGTACATTATCATAATAGCATTTCTGTATAGGCATCAGTACATTACTTTCGTCATGGTGTGTATATTTACAGTACATGCAGTGAGTTTTACACCATACAGTGGTCGTCAGGGGATGGGATAGATGGGGGTTCACACATTCCCCCCCCGGTACACATTCCATTTAGTCCAATATTGTGATTTTAATCAAACTAATGTGTTTCTCCTGGTAAAGTGCAGGGTATACAATCTTATTGACAGTGTGTGTGCATGAAGAAACCATTCTGTGATAAGCATTTGTGTTTTTCATGTGTTTGCAGACAGATAACTGTACTGTTTTTATATTTTGGTACAATTAGAAACCAGTCATTTTTTATGAATTTGCAAAATGAGTCATGTTTCTACACTAAAATTTAGTATTCGTAGATTAAGAAATGTGTTTTTGTATAGTGCAAGGGATAGTGTTGTTTGTCTAGAATCACACAGCGAGTCTGTGTGCATTTAGGAATTATCTTGAGAGAAACATTTTGGTACTAATCTGTAGTAGACGATTTTCTGCAATGTGTGCAGTCACCTTAGATCTTGTAGATTTGTAAATTTATTTTGTACAAGGGATAGTTGGCTGTCTACAATCACACTCTGAGTCTGTGTGTATTTGGGTAAGCATTGTGAGAGAAGCATTTGGTAATATCATGTATTTGCTTGCAGATAATTGTTTTAAAACCTGTCATGTTGTCAAGTTTTAGTAGCATTAAAAGCCATTCTTTGCTTGTGCATTGATATTATGAGTTAGGCTTTGACAGTAAAGTGCAGTACTTAAATATGTAGATTGTGTGCAGTACCCTTACCCCTTCCAGAGTAGTGAATGAGTTTTGGTAAACTCCTAGGGATAGTGTTGTTTGTCTAGAATCACACTGTGAGTCTGTGTGCATTTGGGAACCACTGTGAGAGAAATATTTGGCAACATCATGTATTTGCTGACAGATAACTGTTTTAAAACCTGTCATGTTGTCAAGTTTTAGTAGCATTAGAAGCCAGTCTTTGCTTATGCATTGATAAAATGAGTCAGGCTTTGACACTAAAGTGCAGTACTGAAATACGTAGATTGTGTGCAGTATCCTTACCCTTTCCAGAGTAGTGAATGAGTTTTGGAAAACTCCTAGGATAGTGTTGCTTGTCTAAAATCACACTGTGAGTCTGTGTGCATTTGGGTAAGGATTGTGAGAGAAGCATTTGGTAACATTGTGTATTTGCTGACAGATAAATGTTTTTAAGCCTGTCATGTTGTCAAGTTTTAGTAGCATTAGAAGCCAGTCATTGCTTATGTATTGATAAAATGAGTCAGGCTTTGACACTAAAGTGCAGTACTGAAATATGTAGATTGTGTGCAGTACCCTTACCCCTTCCAGACTAGTGAATGAGTTTTGGTAAACTCCTAGGATAGTGTTGCTTTTGTAAAATCACACTGTGAGTCTGTGTCCATTTGGGTAAGGATTGTGAGAGAAGTATTTGGTAACATCGTGTATTTGCTGACAGATAACTGTTTTAAAACCGGTCATGTTGTCAAGTTTTAGTAGCATTAGAAGCCAGTCTTTGCTTATGCATCGATAACATGAGTCAGGGTTTAACACTAAAGTGCAGTACTGAAATATATAGATTGTGTGCAGTCTTCTTACCTCTTCCACAGTAGTGAATGAGTTTTGATAAATTCCTAAGGATAGTGTTGCTTGTCTAGAATCACACTGTGAGTCTGTGTGCATTTGGGTAACCATTGTGAGAGAAGTATTTGGTAACATTGTGTATTTGCTGACAGATAACTGTTTTAAAACTTGTCATGTTGTCAAGTTTTAGTAGCATTACAAGCCAGTCTTTGCTTATGCATTGATAAAGTGAGTCAGGCTTTGACACTAAAGTGCAGTACTGAAATATATAGATTGTGTAGAGTCCCGTTACCCCTTCCACAGTAGTGAATGAGTTTTGGTAAACTCCTAGGGATAGTGTTGCTTGTCTAGAATCACACTGTGAGTCTGTGTGCATTTGGGTAACCATTGTGAGAGAAGCATTTGGTAACATCATTACACTACTTAATGTCTGAGGTTAGCCCAATCCTGCATGCCTCATACTCTATTAAAATGAAGAAAACAAGTAAGATGAAAGAGTGATCAGTCAGTGCTTTAAAAAGATTTTTTATTTTATTTACACATACCACCAATTTCAAATGTATATGTGTAAAAAGTGTGTAAGAAAAGAGAAAGTATCTCACGTGCGCACCACCAGAGGAGCTACTGGCAGGTTCTCACCAGCTTGCCCACGTTTGTTTCATCATTGATAACTTTCTCAAAAAAGAGTGATGTGTCCAGTGAAGAAGAAAGTAAAGATAAAAGAAACTTGTGTCCCCCGTGAAAAAGAAGAGACTAAAGGAGTCTCAATTAAAAAAGGATTAGATTCACAGACAACATTCTCCTTTATTCCGGACTGAGAGTCTGTACCAAGTTTAAAATCACAGCATGATGTAAACCATTTTAGTGACGGCCAACATGTTTCATTGCCATATTATTTGTGGCAAATTCGTCAGGGCAAACGAGGTCAACAATCACCTCCCTGGACAAGCAACATCAAAAAAAGGACTGACAGACACACAGAAAACATCTGTCCAGTATGCATGCAGGCCTCTTGTCACCTACACACATGTCTTTCACTTATTCAATTAACTAGTCAGTATCTATAAACTCCAGTAAACACTCTTTCAGTCCACTTGCACACCTATACTGACTCATCTGGCACTATGCAGTAATCTATTCACTGCACCAAAAGCGACATTTCTCCTATTATCAAGAATATCGCTAACCCTGTTAGAGACAAAAAAAGCAGCGCTAACCTCGGTTAACGCTGCTTTTTTACTGACTTAGCCATGATATCCTATGGAAGGAGGATATCATGGCTAAGTTTGTCTGTCCCTATCAACAATCTAACGTGAGATTATCGCTGGGTTTCCAGCCACTTAGCGTGAGGATTTTTATCGCTATTGAGATAAGCGTTGCTAATAGCATGCTATCTCAGCGATAAAAATCCACGCTAGCCGGCGCTAAGTGCGCTTAGCGATAATTATCGCCGGTTGTTGTTGATATGCCCCCTTATACTTCAATAAACACCCTGTCACTTACCTTGCACTCATCCAGTGACTGATCCAGTACCATGTACTAATCTCTTCACTGTGCCAAAACTGAAAAACTTAAAAATTTTACCCAGGCACTCTCCTAGCAGTAGTCTAATGATTCAGTCAGTTCCCAGGTACTCATGTAGTGAACCATGCATTAACACATGGACTGCTTCAAATGTCTATGCAGTAAGCATGCAGTCTTCTAACACACTTATCTTTAACAGCTTCAATTCCCCAGTCAGTATCCATGTACTTCCAGCAAACACCCTGTCACTCCCCTTACACTGTTCCAGTGACTTATTCAGTACCATGTAGTAATGCATTCACTGCGCCACAACTGAAACACTTCTAAATTCACCCAGGTACGCTTCTTGCAATAGTCTAATCATTCAGTCAGTACCTAAGTAGTAATGGAGTGAGGCATGCCTTAGCACATGGATTGATTCAAACGTGTTTCCACTATGCATGGTGGTCTCTAAGTACCAACACAATTGTCTTTCAGACCTTCGATTTCCCAGTCAGTATCTATAAACTCCAATAAACACTCTGTCACTTCAATTGCACACCTCCACTGACTCATTTGGCACTGAGTACTAATCTATTCACTGCACTAGAACCCAACAACTTAAAAAGATTCACCCAGTCACGCTGTTTATAGTACTCTAATGATTCAGTCAGTACTCAGGTAGTTTTGCAGTGATCCAAGTGTTACTCTATGGACTGTTTAAAACGTCTATACACTATGCATGTAGGTCTGTAGCCAGCTACACACTTGTTTTTCACACCTTCAATATCCCAGACAGTATTCATACAGTTTCCGCAAACACCCTGTCACTCCCCTTATACTTCTCCAGTGACTTATTCAGCATCATGTAGTAATGTATTTACTGCACCAAAATACAAATACTTATAAATTCATCCTGGCACTCTCCTTGCAATACTGAAAACATTCAGTCAGTATCCAAGTACTATTGGACTGAGACAGGCCTTAACATATGGATGGATTCAAACACGTATCCACTATGTATGTAGGTCTCTAATCACCTACACACTTGTCTTTCACACCATAAATATCCAAGTCAGTATTCATACACTTCTAGCAAACATCCTGTCACTCACCCAGTGTGTCTCCTTATAGTACTGTAATCATTCAGTCAGTTAGCATGTAGTCTTTTAGTGAGGTAGGCTTTATGGCATGAACTGCTTCAAAGTAGTATGCACTATGCATGTAGTGTTTTAACCATCGTCACACTTGTGCTTCAGGGCTATAGTTTCTTAGTCAGTATTTACATAAAATGTGTTTCTACAGTGATAGAATAGTATAAATTTGAAAGTTATTAATATACATTTATTTGTGGTTCTTTTTTACAGATACTGTTTTTCAACGTTAAAATAGAGAAATCATGCCCAAAAAAAAAAGAAAAAGAAAAGAACAGAGACAGGAGAATTACTTGAAGAAAAATCAACCACAAGTATTGAATGAACAAGATAATGTGGCTAAAAAGAAAAAATCTTCTGGTAAGATCACAAAGCAATTTATTAAAAATGTTTGTAGGACCAAACAGAATGTACAGAATGCTGAAACCTCTGAGAATGCTTCAACTAGAAAAAAATATCCAAATAGGAGGAAGAGCAAAAAAGCAAATAGACAGTCAAAGGAGACAAAGTATGGTAAAAGAAGGCAAAATCAGTATGAGGAATTACGCCAAAAAATATTACATTAAGCCTGGGCAAAGCACTATGCTACGCTCGCGTAGTTTGCGAAGTTCGCGCTACTTCGCACTACGTGAACTGCACGTAGTACAGTGCGAACACGCGTAGCGTAGTGTTGCGTAGTGCTGCGGTCATTTTTTGCTTGCTCGCGGTCCTCAACGTCAAGTTGGCGACCGCGAGCAAGCAAAATGACATCCCAGCGAGACTTTTTCCTTGTTCGCGATCAGCAACTTCAAGTTGGCGATCGCGAGCATGGAAAATAAACCTCCCAGCGAGATTCCCAACGTGAGGAGGTCAGGTTTCTCATTGCGAGTGGTCACGTATGCTCGCGACCGCTCGCGATGAGAAACTACCAGTTCGCGTTGAGAAAGCTGAAGCTCGAGTAAAAATCTACTCGAGCAGCAGAAAACTACAGCTCGCACTGTGCAAGATGCCATTTTCAATGATTGCACAGTGCCGGTTGCTTGTCCGCACTGTGCAATCATTGAAAACGACATCTGGCACAGTGCGAACAAGGTACTACGCAGTTCGCGAAGTGCTACGCGTAGCTCGCGTAGTGCGAACTTCACTTTGCGTAGCTTCGCGAAGTGCTACTTCGCGAACTACGCCCAGGCCTATACATAATTTGCTGAAAGATGTGAAGACATATAAAAAGAGAGCTCTATTTTATAAAAAGAAGAAGCGTATTAAAACCATTGTTGAAAAGGCTTTTGAAGTAAAAAGGAAACTATTCATTTTAGTATTAAACAGAATTCGATCACTAGATAAACCAATCCATTTAATGAAGGCCAAAAGTAGGAGGAAAAGAGTAATTAATAGAAAAAAAAATTGTGATTCTTTTTGGGAGAATGGAAACAGAGTTCCAGTTCAGAGCCTTTCTTTAATGAAGAGGGTTATTTACAGAGCAAAAAATTATAGTATGCAGTTGACACCAGTGGTAGAGGTTATGAGGTTAGAGATGGTTGTCCAATTGACAAAGAGAAAATGGTTGAAAGAAATGCAGAAGAAGTGATAGCTGATGAAGTTCTAGGGAGACGTCCTAAACACCCTGTGTACAATTGGGATTACAGTAGTATTTGTAGTGTACGTCAAGAATCTATTGATAAATTATGTAGTTTTTTACGAGCATATAGTAAAGTGTTAAACAAAAGATTAAGGTGTTGCAAGGACTAGACCCTTGCAGAGTGAGAAAAAATACTGGTTTGCAAGGTCATTCTCTGGCTTGTCTTTCTAGGAAAGTTTGTCAAAGTGTTTTTCACCATTTCAGGATGCTGGCAGTACATCATACTCAAATGCGGAAGTTAGTGGGAAGATTGTATTATGCAAAAAGTCCAGCATTAAAGTTAAATGAGTTGAACAGTGCTCTTTTGCGTGGGTCAGTATTAGATATGAAGAAGATTTGTGATGATATTGAGTTTTGACAAGTGTATAGTATGTTAGTATGTTAGTATAGTATATTAGAACACTACATGCATACTGCATAGACATTTGAAGCAATCTATTTGGTACTTAGAAACTGACTAAATAATCAGACTACTTCTAGGACAGTGCTTAGGTAAAACTTTTAAATTGTCAGTTCTGCCACAGTGAACAGAATAGTACATGGTACTGCACCTTAGTGTCAAACCCTGACTCATTTTATCAATGCATAAGCAAAGACTAGCTTCTAATGCTACTAAAACTTGACAACATGAGAGGTTTTAAATTAGTTTTCTGTCAGCAAATACAAGATGTTACCAAATGCTTCTCTCACAGTGGTTCCCAAATGCACACAGACTCACAGTGGGATTCTAGACAACAACCACTATACCTAGGCGTTTAACAAAAATCATTCACTACTGTGGAAGTGGTAAGGGAACTGGACACAATCTTCATATTTCAGGACTGCACTTTTATGTCAAAGCCTAACTCATATAATCAAAGCATAAGCAAAGACTGGCTTCTAATGCTACTAAAACTTCACAACATGACCGGTTTTTAAAACAGGTATCTTTCAGCAAATACACAATGTTACCAAATGATTCTCTCACAATCCTTACCCAAATGCACACAGACTCACAGTGTGATTTTAGACAAGCAACACTATCCTAGGAGTTTACCAAAACTCATTGACTAGTCTGTAAGAGTTAATGGTACTGCACACAATCTACATATTTAAGTACACCACATCAGTGTCAAAGCATGACTCATTTAATCAACGCATAAGCAAAGACTGGATTCTAATGCTACTAAAGCTTCACAACATGAGAGGTTTTAAAACAGTTATCTGTCAGCAAATACATGATGTTACCAAATGCTTCTCTCAGAGTGATCCCAAATACACACTAACTCACACTGTGGTTCTAGACAAGCACCACTATCCCTATGAGTTTACCAAAACTCACTCACTACAGTGCAAGTGGTAAGGGAACTGCACACAATCTACATATTTCCCAACTGCAATTTACTGTCAATGCCTGACTCATATAATGAAAGCATAAGCCATAACTGTGTTCTGATGCTACTAAAACTTGACAACATGACATGTTTTAAAACAGTTATCTGTCTGCAAATACACAATGTTACCAAACACTTCTCTCACAGTGGTTCCCAAATGCACACAGACTCACAGTGTGATTCTAGACAAACAACACTATCCCTAGCAGATTACCAAAACTCATTCACTACAGTGGAAGTGGTAAGGGAACTGCACACAATCTACGTATATTTCACAACTGCACTTTAGTGTCAATGCCTGACTCATTTATTCAAAGCATAAGCAAAGACTGGCTTCTAATGCTACTAAAACTTGACAACATGACCGGTTTTAAAACAGTTATCTGTCAGTAAATACACAATGTTACCAAATGCTTCTCTCACAGTGGTTCCCAAATGCACACAGACTCACAGTGTGATTCTAGACAATCAACACTATCCTAGGAGTTTACCAAAACTCATTCACTAGTCTAGAAGAGATAATGGTACTGAACACAATCTACATATTTAATTACAGCACATCAGTGTCAAAGCATGACTCATTTAATCAATGCATAAGCAAAGACTGGATTCTAATGCTACTAAAACTTCACAACATGACAGGTTTTAAAACAGTTATCTGTCAGCAAATACATGATGTTACCAAATGCTTGTCTCATACTGATCCCAAATACACAATAACTCACAGTGTGGTTCTAGACAAGCACCACTATCCCTAGGAGTTTACCAAAACTCATTCACTACAGTGCAAGTGGTAAGGAAACTCCACACAATCTACATATTTCACGACTGCAATTTACTGTCAATGCCTGACTCATTTAATGAAAGCATAAGCCATAACTGTCTTCTAATGCTACTAAAACTTGACAACATGACCGGTTTTAAAACAGCTATCTGTCAGCAAATACACGATGTTACCAAATGCTTCTCTCAGAATCCTTACCCAAATGCACACAGACTCACAGTGTGATTTTAGACAAGCAACACTATCCTAGGAGTTTACCAAAACTCATTCACTAGTCTGGAAGAGTTAATGGTACTGCACACAATCAACATATTTAAGTACAGCACATCAGTGTCAAAGCATGACTCATTTAATCAACGCATAAGCAAAGACTGGATTCTAATGCTACTAAAACTTCACAACATGACAGGTTTTAAAACAGTTATCTGTCAGCAAATACATGATGTCACCAAATGCTTCTCTCACACCGATCCCAAATACACACTAACTCACAGTGTGATTCTAGACAAGCACCACTATCCCTAGGAGTTTACCAAAACTCATTCACTACAGTGCAAGTGGTAAGGGAACTGCACACAATCTACATATTTCAGGACTGCACTTTTCTGTCAAAGCCTTTAATCAAATCATAAGCCATAACTGTCTTCTAATGCTACTAAAACTTCACAACATGACAAGTTAAAACAGTTATCTGTCAGGAAATACACAATGTTACTAAAAGCTTCTCTCACAGTGGTTCCCAAATGCACACAGACTCACTGTGTGATTCTAGACAAACAACACTATCCCTTGCACTATACCAAAACACATTTCTTCATCTAGAAGTAGTACTACATTTTACTATAGAAACATAATATAACTCATTTCAAAAATTCATAAACAATGACTGGTTTCTAATTCTACCAAAATATAAAAACAGCACAGTTATCTGTCTACAAACACATGAAAAACACAAATGCTTATCACAGAATGGTTTCTACATGCACACATTGTAGAGAAAAAAAGTACTCCCTACACTTTAGCAGGAGAAATACATTAGTCTGATTAAAATCAAAATAGTCTACATACATCCCCTCACAAATAAATAACTCATCTTTCAAGTTCTTTTGTAGATTAAGAAGTATATCAATCACTCACCATATTTTCTTTTACAGAATCTCTGCACTGTGCACCTCTCAGCAAAAACAAAGAATGGAAAAGTTTTCCTTTCATTTTCCACAAATATACATGTAAACATCAAATCACAATCCTTCACACATAAACTCAAAAGCAAATACACATTTCTATTGGTTAAAAATTTCAACCCTTTCCAACTGAAATACATTTCAACTCTTCCCCCAATCTGCCTTCTGCCTGTTACCATAGAAACAGGTCATGGAACACTGCACTGTGCTCACAGGTCACAAGTTCAGCACACAATGTTCCTACACAAGACAGGAAGTGTGCTTGACTTTTCAACATATCAGCTTATCATATATAATGTTCCTTACAATCTGTTTTTGTTAACCACTAAGAATCATACCTTTAAAAAACAGAAATATACACCCTACCTTTCAGTGTAGAAAGTAGTCATACAACCAATGATTTCTTGTCTTTCTTCAAAAAACATTGCCGTGGATCCGCGCACCCAACGCGTGAGAATCCGTGCACCCAACGTGTTAGGATGCGCACACCGTGCACGCATTTCGGCGTTTTTCTTTTTTTTTAAAAAGGGGGGCCCCAGGGGGTCCTCCTGGGACCCCCTAAGCACCTCTAGAGGGTCAGAGTATTTCCACTCTGCCCCCTTCATATGTTTTACACACTTATTCCCCTTGCTTCTTCAGCCTCGCTTCTACCGAGGCAGAAAATGGCTGCCAACAGTTCCTGATTTCAAATGTAGAGAGACACTCAACAGCCAATTAGCATTCAGCTCGCGATCTGGAGGGTGCGCGCTCGGTTCAGGGAGGGTGCGCTTATGGTGCGGGTACGGTCCGCGGATCCTCCGCGGCCATAGATATCACTAACTTTTTTATCCTAATTTTCTCAGTAACTACTAAACGGATTCACACCATATATGCAAAAGGCACGAGTCTGAACTGAGGACTACCTCCTTGCCAAATTTGGTGTCATTCCGTTCAGCGGTTCGGGCTGTAGCTGCGACAACAGATCATATGGGAAATTGCATGGGGAAAACACGTTTTGGGACCCCCCTTTTTGTCTAGGCCCCTGCTTGACGGATCACCGCAAAACTTTCAGGGTAGGAGCGGCGCAGACCTGGCCAAAAGTTTGGAAAATTTCCCGAGGATTCATTTACCGGCGCCAACGTTATTCCAAATAGAATGTTGTGGATTTCCTATGGAAAATAGGTCCTAACTATAACTATCTACTGGCGACCGCCAGTGGATAATATATATATATATATATATATATATATATATATATATATATATATATATATATCGCTTCAATACTCTTTCACCACATTTCCTTCCTTTTGGATACTGGATACTGGATATAAAGAGCACGGACCACAAAATCCTTTCAAAATACCGCTCAGTTTATTTCAAGGTTATTCCAAATAGAATGTTGCGGATTTCCTATGGAAAATAGGTCCTAACTATAACTACCTACTGGCGACCGCCAGTAGATAATATATATATATATATATATATATATATATATGAACACTGAGCATTCACCAGTTTTCTCAAGGAAAAGAAAGAATGCACAAACTCCTCTTCGTCGGTAGATACTGTCGTTTTTATTCAGTTCTCAAATCTCCCTTATGTCATGACGCGTTTCGGCCGGCAACCGGCCTTGATCACATGAGACAAACTTTGCGTATGACGGCGTTTAAAAATGCTTACACCCACATCACATGATGGACAGAAATGAAAGAAAGACTTTAACATCAAAGATTGGTACTTTGCGTAAAACCACAACGTGACGAGTTTGCAAAATAAATACTCGATTATATCTGCTAATGTGCTTGTAACAACATAAATATATATATTGAATACATTATTGACGATCCACCTTGTACAATTCATATGTTACATTCCCAGTTTAAATACTGTGATTAATTGAAAATTCAAACACATGAAATCAAAATAATTCCCAAATTGGATCGTGTAGAGAGAATAAGATATTAGCATAATTTCTCAAACTAGAGCGAACCGAGTTAACAAAACATATTGTGTCCAATGATCCATTGCAATTCAACTCGTCAAGAAAAAAAAAAACCAATACATTGTCATCTGGATGAATCCGGTTTGCAAGTACCTCATATCATAAATGTCATACTGAATATGTCCAATCAGTGAAAGTATGTAACGTGACATTCGATCGGTGCGTATTGTAATTTAATAGTTTAAACTGTTTATTTTTGTACTCATATTTCTCGTTTTCTTATTTGTTATTGTTTTTTAGTGTGTATAGATTATATGACCCTATTCTTTTAAAGTGCAAAAAGTGCGAATATATACATTCTACTAAAGTGCAAATAGTGCAAAAGTGCAAATTGGTTCTATGTGCAAATGCGCGATAATTGTGCGGAGTATAAAAACTTTTGATAAAATGCGAACACTAAAAAATGCGCACCGATAAGATCCTAATATCACTGTGGATAATACATTCCTATGATCTCAGTTTGTAAGCGGGTGACAAAAGCATATTTATTATCTTATCTGAATACTCGCCAAGAAAGTGAGTTGTGCCGAAGTCACTCGATGCAACACACCAGGCGTATAGCAGAGTGGATAAGTTATATCTGTTTCAAGCATATATGAGTGCATGGAACGCAGTGAATGCACAAATAAAGTATGATGTTTGGCCATTATAATCTCATGTAATGATCCCAAAAAAAACTTTATAAGAAATTGTGCATATCTTCGGTTGTATTGAGCCCGAGAGGGGTCTTGCTGTCCAGCTCAATAATTAACCGAGTCTCCAATTGCCTGAGCAAGCGTTCTCTGTTACCCCCGTATTTGAGTTTGGGGATTGCATCTATTACGTAATATGAGAGGCAGGTCAAATCATTATCATGAACAGCTCTGAAGTGACGGGCCACAGGATACGTAGTGTCATTATTGACAATGGCCCTGAGATGTTGTAAAATGCGCGCATGCACCTGCAATTTGGTGCTTCCTACATATTTGAGACCACAGGTGCACGTTAAAACGTATACTGCGAACTCCGTACGACATGTATAATGCCCCTTGATTTGTACAGGAGTAGTACTAAAGGGAGTGCTGTATTTGGAGGTATTCACTCCAAATTTACATGCCCTGCAAGAAGCGCATTTAAAGAAACCTTTGATGGGCTGCAACCAGTTGGTTTTGGTAGAGGTTTCTATGTATTTGGACACTAACTGATTTCTCATTGAGATTAGGGGTGGGCGGAATTTGCGGAATTAACCTTCGCAAATTATCGCGAAAATGTTTAAAATTATCGCAAACAAGCAGAAATATCGCGAAGATGCGGAAGTTTTTTTCCGGCATGTTCGCGAGATTTTCTGCATGGTTGCGGGTCGCCAACTTACCCATGTGGTTGCTTGCGGGCGCGGCCATCTTGTTTTGAGTTGTTCTCGCGGTGCATGATCGCGAGAAGAAAGACGTGATCGCGCGACGCATGACGTCACTGCGGGCGCGAACTGTCGCGAGACAGCGCAAATGGCTAAAAACAATACAACATCTCATGGAGAACGCGACCGGATCAAGAAAACTTGTCGGCGAACGCAGGGATTCAGGTAAGGCGATCGCGCGCGCGCGAGAATGTATTATTTTACAGCGCGAGCAAGAAACAAATTATCGCCAAGCTGCGGAAACCGGAATTTTTGACATTTTCGCGCTCTCCGCGGAACGCGAAAATGTCAAATTATCGCAATTTCCGCGAACGGAACAAAATTTTTGCCCAGGCCTAATTGAGATAGCCCGTCTGAAGGTGATAGTAGGAGTCGAAGGCAATCTGGGTGCCAATACTGCGTCTGTTCTTAGTATTGGCCAATTATGATTGACTATCCTCCTGAGCTGGTGATGTTGTTTGTTGAATGTGATAATGAGACGGGGTGCACTATTGGTATCATGACTGCTAGTTGACGGTACTGTGGTGTCTTTGATGGGGGATAAAAGGTCCTCTCTGGATTTGAGAGCCACCTTGGTTTGGGCTTGTCGGAGGGTATCATTTTTATATCCTCTTTCTTTAAATCGAGACAATGCCTGTTCAGAGCATTTAACATATTCTCCTTCTGTACTGCATATTCGTTTCAACCGGAGTAATTCCCCATAGGGTATGCTCCGTATCAAATGTCGGGGGTGAGCACTCGTCGCATGAAGGGTGGCGTTTCCTGCTGTTGGCTTTCTAAACAGTGTTGATTCTAGACGACCCTCATGAATATAAATCTTAGTGTCAAGAAAAGGGACCTCGGAAGAGCTGATCGATGCAGTAAACTTTAAGTTACAAACATTATTGTTAAGTTCCTCGATAAATAGTAAAGCACTTTCACGGTCACCCTTCCAAATAAAAAATACATCGTCTATATATCGATGCCAATGTGAAACGTGTTTGTCAACCACCCTGGCCAAAGTGCCTTGGAGGGTCTGCTCCTCCCACCAGCCCACATGTAAACATGCGTAGCTGGGAGAGAAGCAAGCCCCCATGGCTACACCCCGCAATTGACGATACACAGTATTTTCGAACATGAAAAAATTATTAAAAAGACACCATTTCACCATCTCTAAAAGCATGATATTGTGGTTATAAAGGCCTAAGGGTCTGTTATCCAAGTAGTGTTTAACAGCTGTAAGACCGGCATGATGGTCGATGCTGGTATACAGAGACTCAATGTCCATCACCACTAGTAAAAAGTCGTTCTCCCACTTAACATTTTGAATTCTGTTTAAAAAGTCCCCTGTATCTCTGATGTAGGACGGTAGGCCTTGTACAAATGGTTGTAAAAAATAGTCAATGTATTCGGTGATGTGTTCATTCATTCCCCCAATCACCGAAATTATAGGCCTGCCAGGTGGAGGATTAATACCTTTATGTATCTTTGGGATTAGATACAGGGTTGGGATAATTGGGTAATCATTAAGCATAATGTTCAATTCTTGACTGGAAATTAGCCCCTGTCGTCTCCAGTTCATAAGCTCCTTCTTGATATTGTCCTTAGCTTTATGATATTCAGTTGCCGTGGTTTTTGAGTAACAATCCTTGTTGGACAATTGTGTCTGAGGCTCCTTGATATATTCTGCCCTTGGCCATATCACCACATTGCCACCCTTATCTGACATATTGATGACAATGTCTTTTCTGTCCCTCAATTTGCGAATCAGATTCTCATATTGTATATTCTGATGTTTAAGCCTTGCTTTGTTGTGGTTGGTCCTGTAGTATAATTTCTTGATATCATCAATTATACGTTCATGAAAAATGTCTATGGCGTCCTTGGGCATATATAAATAAAAATAAATAAATATAAATAAATATATATATATAAATATATATATATATATATATATATATATTCACTGAAAAAACCATAGGTTTCACACACGTTATAGTTAGGAATTAGCATTTAAAAAACCTTGCAAATTCACTGAAAAAACCATAGGTTTCACACATGTTATACTTAGCTGGACATTTCACTCGTAAAAAACCATTGAAATTCCCCCGTTATAGTTAGTGCAGGCAACTATAACTCACGCGACCGCAATCCTCTGCTGATGCTAATACTGTATTTAGACACTTATTTGCCCATGTCTTCTTCCATTAAATTTTAGCTATACATATATTACAAATATTTTTTTTTCATTAAGACACATATGTCATCAGCAGAGGATTGCGGTCGCGTGAGTTATAGTTGCCTGCACTAACTATAACGGGGGAATTTCAATGGTTTTTTACGAGTGAAATGTCCAGCTAAGTATAACATGTGTGAAACCTATGGCTTTTTCAGTGAATTTGCAAGGTTTTTTAAATGCTAATTCCTAACTATAACGTGTGTGAAACCTATGGTTTTTTCAGTGAATTTGTACGGTTTTTTAAATGCTAAGTTACTGTACGCCGTTCGTGGCGTGCGCGCCCACTTCACACAGTTCGTTCCGTGCGCGCAGGGTGCGCTTCGCGCACCGTGCGCTTTGCGCACCGTGCGCGCACAGTGAGCATGCGGTGCGCTTCGCGCACCGCGCGCCCACTTTACGCAGTTAGTGCCGTGCACGCACGGTGGGCACGCGGTGCGCTACGCGCACCGCGTGCCCACGTTACGCTGAATGGGCCATGTACGCACGATGCGCTTCGCGCACCGTCTGCACACGGAGGACATATTATGCGCTTCGTTGTGAAAGGTTATCTATTAATTTTTCAGTTAATGCTTATGTCATGCACAAAAGGTGCACTTCGGGCACCTTTTGCACACGGGGTGGGGAAAACGAGGATATTGTTTTTTTTTTTATTTATTTTTGACCGTACGCGTACGGTAAGAGCAATCGGCGATTTTTCTCAAAAATTTTTTTTTACATTTTTGGCCTTGGGGGTTCTTTTGGGACACCCTAACCATGACTAGGTGGTTAGGAGCTGTCTAGCCTGCCCCTTTTCATGTTATCCGACTTTGTTTTTCCTCCCCCCCCTCAGAGTGCGAGAGAGAAAATGGCGGCCGACACTTCCTGGTTTCGACCGATTCGAATGTTTACTAAGATCTAACAGCCAATCAGAATCGCGCTCGCGCACGGCACCGTACGCGTACGGTAAGCTTACCGTAAGCGCACGGTAAGCGCACGGTAAGCTGCCACAGATATATATATTGATTTAAATGCTATTTTCTCAGGAACTACTGAACAGATTTACACCAGACCTACAAAAGGCACTTCCTTGACCTGTAGACTACCTCTCTGCCAAATTTCAAGTAACTCTGTTCAGCCGTTCGGGCTGTAGCTGTGTCTAAAGGTCCTATGGAAAAATGCATGGGGAAAACGCATTTTGGGACCCCCCTTTTTTCTCAGCCCCCGCTTGACGAATCCCCCCGAGACTTTCAGGGTAGGAGCGGAGCATAGCGCCCCATTAGTTTTGAAAATTTCGCGAGGATTCGTCGACCGGCGCCAAAGTTATTCAAAATAGAATGTTGCGGTTTTCCTATGGAAACAGGGTCCCAACTATAACTACCTACTGGCGACCGCCAGTAGGTAATATATATATATCGCTTCAATACTCTTTCACCACATTTCCTTCCTTTTGGATACTGGATACTGGATATAAAGAGCACGGACCACAAAATCCTTTCAAAATACCGCTCAGTTTATTTCATGGTTACACAAACAGGAACGGCAGCCATTACGCGTTTCGTCCCTATTTTATATATATTCACTGAAAAAAAAATAGGTTTCAGGGATGTTATAGTTAGAAATTAGCATTTAAAAAACCTTTGAAATTCACTGAAAAAACCATAGGTTTCAGGGACGTTATAGTTAGAAATTAGCATTTAAAAAACCTTTGAAATTCACTGAAAAAAACACAGGTTTAATGGACGTTATAGTTAGTTAGACATTTTCCTCATCCAAATCCAGAGAAATTCGGCCGTTATAGTTAGTTGAGCTAACTATAACTCGTGCCCCTGCAATGCACTGTTGATGACGTCACATATTACATCATTCATGACATGGTCGGTGAGATCACTGATGACATCACTGAATATATCTCAAATGACATCACTGATTACATCATCCAGTGACTGCGTGCTTATGTAAAGTGTAAATATGTCTATATATATATATATATTATCGCTACCCAGTTGCACCAAGGGCCAAGGCACTCGTAGGCGGGTGCTGTAACGCGGTGGTGCCCGCGTTTAAAATCCACGCTACCAACAATGTCCACGCTCACGGACAAAGCACAGCACTCCGGGAGTATTCCGTAAGTTAGTTTATTTGGCAACAAGCAATAGACAGACGCGTTTCAGGGTATCCTTCGTCAGTGTCTGATTACGCTAGCCGCGCGAGAACTATTTTAAATTCAAAAACCAATGACGTCACTTCCCCACCCATACGTCCGATGCAATATTATCTATCACATGGCGGCCATCTTAACAGGGTGAAGATAACGTACCAGCCTATATAGATAAACACTTTTTCTAGTTTATCGCTCGACATTCAAGAATTCCATCAGCATCGTCGAGACAACACAATTGTAACTCATTGTAAATGAAATCAATTCTAATTAACTAAACATATTGTAAATATCACTGAACAATTGTGCCTCATAGAAAGCTGCACAAGTTAATACAATTAAGCCGTGGATCGGCATGTATATTGTAGCAAACCTCATGATGTGCAATTAATACCTTGCTGTATTAAATGATTCATACATTGGTACATTAGACAATTAAAGCCGTGTATCGGCCTAGGCACTTTATAGTAAAGTAGTCCACTACAATCCATGAGGCAAAATCCCCACTAATGTAAGAAAGAGTCAAAACATACTTCAAGGAAACAAAATGGGTGACAATCGTTGTTCCTACCCCTTATAGTCCCTGAATTTCATATGTGTTTAAAGGGAAAGACGACAGAGAAAAGAAGAGAATACAGTTACGTTTACAAGGTCTTTCTGATTACCTCCCCAGATGCACGGCTAATTCCTCTCCACTATTCAACCCGAAGGGTGTTTTGGTGTGCAGATCTATAATGTAGCGGGATTCAAGTCTCCGCAAGCGTTGTACTCTATCCCCACCCCTTGGGTTGACATGTACACAGTCCAATCCAAAGTACTGTAACAGTTCTCTGTTACTATTATGTTTGAGGGCAAAATGTCTGGCTACAGGGTAGTTACTATCTTTATTCATGATCGCGCGCTGGTGTTCCAAGATGATTATCTTTACACTATGAATAGTGCTGCCAATATACTTAAGTCCACAGGGACACAATAGACAGTAAACTACATGTGTGGTAGTGCATGTGATAAATTTATCTATGGGTTTAGGTTTTTTTATCCCATCAATTGTGTACCTCAAGGTTCTTTTACTGTTACAACAGGCTTTACATTTCCCACATGGGAAAAAACCTTTCATGTCTTTCAGAACACCTTTAGGTTGACTTACAGGTGGTAGGTAGCTCTGAACTAGTTTATCCCTCAAAGACCGTGATTTGCGGAAGGTAATCAATGGTACTGCCGGGATATCTTTACCCATTACGGAATCGGTTTGCAATATATGCCAATTCCTTTTCATTATATTCCTCAAAGTGTTTGCATCATCTGAGAAAGTTGTTATCATCCGCAGTTTGCTACCTTCTGAGTTGGTCCTAGTTATCCTGTTCAACTGGGTATCGTTACGGATCAGCAGATCCTTCCTTTTGATCTTATTAACTCTCGTTAGTGCTGCATTCAAAACTTCCTGGCTATAGCCCCTGGTTAAAAATCTTGTGAAACAGTTTGAAGCCGCAGATACAAAATCGGCCTCTCTGGAGCAATTTCGTTTAAGTCGGAGAAGTTCCCCATAGGGTATACTATTTATCAAATTGGGGGGGTGGTTGCTACTGCCATACATGCCGATCCACGGCTTAATTGTATTAACTTGTGTAGCTTTCTATGAGGCACAATTGTTCAGTGATATTTACAATATGTTTAGTTAATTAGAATTGATTTCATTTACAATGAGTTACAATTGTGTTGTCTCGACGATGCTGATGGAGGGATAAACTAGTTCAGAGCTACCTACCACCTGTAAGTCAACCTAAAGGTGTTCTGAAAGACATGAAAGGTTTTTTCCCATGTGGGAAATGTAAAGCCTGTTGTAACAGTAAAAGAACCTTGAGCTACACAATTGATGGGATAAAAAAACCTAAACCCATAGATAAATTTATCACATGCACTACCACACATGTAGTTTACTGTCTATTGTGTCCCTGTGGACTTAAGTATATTGGCAGCACTATTCATAGTGTAAAGATGCGCATCTTGGTACACCAGCGCGCGATCATGAATAAAGATAGTAACTACCCTGTAGCCAGACATTTTGCCCTCAAACATAATAGTAACAGAGAACTGTTACAGTACTTTGGATTGGACTGTGTACATGTCAACCCAAGGGGTGGGGATAGAGTACAACGCTTGCGGAGACTTGAATCCCGCTACATTATAGATCTGCACACCAAAACACCCTTCGGGTTGAATAGTGGAGAGGAATTAGCCGTGCATCTGGGGAGGTAATCAGAAAGACCTTGTAAACGTAACTGTATTCTCTTCTTTTCTCTGTCGTCTTTCCCTTTAAACACATATGAAATTCAGGGACTATAAGGGGTAGGAACAACGATTGTCACCTATTTTGTTTCCTTGAAGTATGTTTTGACTCTTTCTTACATTAGTGGGGATTTAGCCTCATGGATTGTAGTGGACTACTTTACTATAAAGTGCCTAGGCCGATACACGGCTTTAATTGTCTAATGTACCAATGTATGAATCATTTAATACAGCAAGGTATTAATTGCACATCATGAGGTTTGCTACAATATACATGCCGATCCACGGCTTAATTGTATTAACTTGTGTAGCTTTCTATGAGGCACAATTGTTCAGTGATATTTACAATATGTTTAGTTAATTAGAATTGATTTCATTTACAATGAGTTACAATTGTGTTGTCTCGACGATGCTGATGGAATTCTTGAATGTCGAGCGATAAACTAGAAAAAGTGTTTATCTATATAGGCTGGTACGTTATCTTCACCCTGTTAAGATGGCCGCCATGTGATAGATAATATTGCATCGGACGTATGGGTGGGGAAGTGACGTCATTGGTTTTTGAATTTAAAATAGTTCTCGCGCGGCTAGCGTAATTAGACACTGACGAAGGATACCCTGAAACGCGTCTGTCTATTGCTTGTTGCCGAATAAACTAACTTACGGAATACTCCCGGAGTGCTGTGCTTTGTCCGTGAGCGTGGACATTGTTGGTAGCGTGGATATATATATATATATATATATATATATATATATATATATATATATATATATATATATATATATATATTACCTACTGGCGGTCGCCAGTAGGTAGTTATAGTTAGGACCACGTTTCCATAGGAAAACCTCAACATTCTATTTTGAATAACTTTGGCGCCGGTCGACGAATCCTCGCGAATTTCTCAAAATAGGTGGGGCGCTACGCTCCGCTCCTACCCTGAAAGTCTCGGGGGGATCCGTCAAGCGGGGGCTGAGATAAAAGGGGGGTCCCAAAACGCGTTTTTCCCATGCATTTTTCCATAGGACCTTTAGAACGACCTACAGCCCGAACGGCTGAACAGAATTACTAGAAATTTGGCAGAGAGGTAGTCCCTAGGTCAAGGAAGTGCCTTTTGTAGGTTTGGTGTAAATCTGTTCAGTAGATTCTGAGAAAATAGCCTTTAAATCAATATATATATCTAAGCCCGCTTACGGTACGCTTACCGTACGCTTACGGTAAGCGTACGGTGGCGTGCGCGAGCGCGATTCTGATTGGCTCTTAGATCTTAGTAAACATTCGAATCGGCCGAAACCAGGAAGCGGCGGCCGCCATTTTCTGTGTTTCACTCTGAAAAAAAAAGAGTGAAAACAAGAAAAGGGGGCAATGAGGAGAGTTACAGACCCCCTTACATTTGTGAGGGGGTCAAAGAAGGACTGTAAAGTACAAAACAAACATTTATTGATTTTTTAAAAAAATCACGGGGTACGCGTACGGTAAGCTTACGGTAAGCGTACGGAAGAAACATGGCGTGCGCGAAGGAGATTCTGATTGGCCCATAGATCTTAGTAAACATTCGAATTGGCCGAAACCAGGAAGCGGCGGCCGCCATTTTGTGTGTTTCACTCAGAAAAAAAACAGAGAAAACAAGGAAAGGGGGCAATGAGGAGAGTTACAGACCCCCTAACATTTGTAAGGGGGTCAAAGAAGGACAGAAAAGTACAAAAAAAACATTTATTGATTTTAAAAAAAATCACGGGGTACGCGTACCGTAAGCTTACGGTAAGCGTACGGTAAAAAAAATAAAAATAAATAAATGAAAAGCAGATTTAAGAGTTTAGAAATTAGGGAGCTCTAAAAAGAGCTGTTGTGTTTATGAAGTCATTTTTTTAGTGGTACCTACAAGTAAGTACCGATGCAGAGTCTAAGGTTCAAGAGGAAGACTCTGTTCCCTTCATCATTGAAGTGCACACCATCTCCTCTATAAATGTCTTGCATGTCATAACGCAAGTTGTTGTGGTAAATGGCACCCATACCATAGTCACGGAGGAAAGCAGAAACAGATTTGTTGACGTGCTTTCTTGCTTTGTCAATCTGCGGACAGAAATGATTGGACCAGTTCCATTTTTGCCTTTGGCATATGTTGGAAAACACAAAGGCAGTTTTAGGGAAAAGTGTAAACAGTTGTGCAAAGGTGTCCTTCATAAGCATTTCCAGACCTACCCCAGTCAAAGTGCCTAGGTCATTGCCACCACAGTGCACTATTATGAGGTCAGGGTGTTGGATTTGAATGAAGGATTTCACCAATGGCATCAATTGGTGCCACTTTAACCCTCTCTGACCAATCCATTTAATGTCTACATTTGGCAAAGCAAGGTCTCTCACCATACCTGTTTTCTCTGCAAACTTTTCACTCCAGAAGACATAGCTGTGCCCTACAATCCACACTGTGAACATCTTCAAAGGAGAACTGGATGCACTCAGGAGGTGTCTTTCAGTAGAATGGCAATATGAAAAGAAAGACAGTTTGGAAATGGAGGCATACATATTTTTTTCAAAACAAAAAGAACTGATTGGCTGTTTCATACCATTCTAGAATAAAAACTAGGCTGTATGTGTTAATTAATAGAAGCATGTTTTGTATTGGTACAGAAAAATGTGTAACCAAAGAACAGTACTATGGATTTGCTGTAAGGTTTGAAAAGTCAAGCACTCTTGCTCTGTGGAATTGAAACATTGTGTGTCGAACTTCTGACCTAACTCTACACAGCAGTGTTCCATGAGCTGTTGCTATGGTAGCAGGCAGAAGTCAAGTTGGGGGAAGGGTACTAGGCAGAAGTCAAGTTGGGGGAAGGGTACTTTTGGAAAAGGGTTGGTTTTCAACCAATAGAAATGTGTGATTACATTTGAAAAAAAGGGGGAAGGACTGAGATTTGAAACTTACATGTATATGTGTGGAAAAATCGAGGGAAAGTTTGCCATTATCTGGTTCTGCTGAGAGGAGAGAGGTGAACACAACAGAGATCCTGGCTCTGATAATCTGCTGTTTGAGTGTCACATTTCTTTCACAACTAACTAATTTTAAAGGTGAGTTTACAGTTTGAGAGGGGATGTATGTGGTAACTTAAGAAATGAATAATAGAAATGGGAATTGTTTTTGTTGTAGTTACACATGGTGGTTTCATAATGTGTCAGTCTGTAAAAGTGATTTACACTTGCCCCGAAAAAAAAAAGAGCAGTAAGTGTGCTTTCAAATTGGCAAAGAAATTTTGTTTTGGGACTAATGTGAAAACATGACTCTGTGTGCATAGAAGAATTATAGGCAGAGATTTATTGCGTCTTGCTCTGGTGATTTCACAGTTGCATTAGATGGAAAGGGGGAGCGAATTTTTGGGGGAAGAAGCAGAGTCTTAGCACACACCCATGTGCTTGCCATGTATAGTCATGCACAGTATTTAGAAGCGAGTGGGGTTTTCAGGTTTAAGTCTGTAATGCAAATACATTCAGCATCACTAAGGCTGGTTGCCCTTGCTGGAGTGTAGGCAGTCACAGAGAATACACATGGTGGTGGTCTGAAAAAACAGCTTGGACATGTGCATTTAAATAAATCAAAAAAAGTGGTTTTATAATGTGTCAGTCTGTAAAAGTGATTTCCAATTGTAAAAAGTGATTTTCACTTGGCCCGAAAAAAAAAGAGCAGTAAGTGTGCTTTCAAAATGGCAAAGAAATTTCGTTTTGGGACTAATGTGAAAACATGACTCTGTGTGCATAGAGGAATTATAGGCAGAGATTTATTGCGTCTTGCTCTGGTGATTTCACAGTTGCATTAGATGGAAAGGGGGAGCGAATTTTTGGGGGAAGAAGCAGAGTCTTAGCACACACTCATGTGCTTGCCATGTATAGTCACGCACAGTATTTAGAAGCGAGTGGGGTTTTCAGGTTTAAGTCTGTAATGCAAATACATTCAGCATCACTAAGGCTGGTTGCCCTTGCTGGAGTGTAGGCAGTCACAGAGAATACACATGGTGGTGGTCTGAAAAAACAGCTTGGACATGTGCATTTAAATAAATCAAAAAAAGTGGTTTCATAATGTGTCAGTCTGTAAAAGTGATTTCCAATTGTAAAAAGTGATTTTCACTTGGCCCGAAAAAAAAAGAGCAGTAAGTGTGCTTTCAAAATGGCAAAGAAATTTCGTTTTGGGACTAATGTGAAAACATGACTCTGTGTGCATAGAGGAATTATAGGCAGAGATTTATTGCGTCTTGCTCTGGTGATTTCACAGTTGCATTAGATGGAAAGGGGGGCGAATTTTTGGGGGAAGAAGCAGAGTCTTAGCACACACCCATGTGCTTGCTATGTATAGTCATGCACAGTATTTAGAAGCGAGTGGGGTTTTCAGGTTTAAGTCTGTAATGCAAATACATTCAGCATCACTAAGGCTGGTTGCCCTTGCTGGAGTGTAGGCAGTCACAGAGAATACACATGGTGGTGGTCTGAAAAAACAGCTTGGACATGTGCAATTAAATAAATTAAAAAAAAAGGTTTCATAATGTGTCAGTCTGTAAAAGTGATTTTCACTTGCCCGGAAAAAAAAAAGAGCAGTAAGTGTGCTTTAAAAATGGCAAAGAAATTTCGTTTTGGGACTAATGTGAAAACATGACTCTGTGTGCATAGAGGAATTATAGGCAGAGATTTATTGCGTCTTGCTCTGGTGATTTCACAGTTGCATTAGATGGAAAGGGGGAGCGAATTTTTGGGGGAAGAAGCAGAGTCTTAGCACACACCCATGTGCTTGCCATGTATAGTCATGCACAGTATTTAGAAGCGAGTGGGGTTTTAAGGTTTAAGTCTGTAATGCAAATACATTCAGCATCACTAAGGCTGGTTGCCCTTGCTGGAGTGTAGGCAGTCACAGAGAATACACATGGTGGTGGTCTGAAAAAACAGCTTGGACATGTGCATTTAAATAAATCAAAAAAAGTGGTTTCATAATGTGTCTGTCTGTAAAAGTGATTTCCAATTGTAAAAAGTGATTTTCACTTGGCCCGAAAAAAAAAGAGCAGTAAGTGTGCTTTAAAAATGGCAAAGATATTTCGTTTTGGGACTAATGTGAAAACATGACTCTGTGTGCATAGAGGAATTATAGGCAGAGATTTATTGCGTCTTGCTCTGGTGATTTCACAGTTGCATTAGATGGAAAGGGGGAGCGAATTTTTGGGGGAAGAAGCAGAGTCTTAGCACACACCCATGTGCTTGCCATGTATAGTCATGCACAGTATTTAGAAGCGAGTGGGGTTTTCAGGTTTAAGTCTGTAATGCAAATACATTCAGCATCACTAAGGCTGGTTGCCCTTGCTGGAGTGTAGGCAGTCACAGAGAATACACATGGTGGTGGTCTGAAAAAACAGCTTGGACATGTGCATTTAAATAAATCAAAAAAAGTGGTTTTATAATGTGTCAGTCTGTAAAAGTGATTTCCAATTGTAAAAAGTGATTTTCACTTGGCCCGAAAAAAAAAGAGCAGTAAGTGTGCTTTCAAAATGGCAAAGAAATTTCGTTTTGGGACTAATGTGAAAAAATGACTCTGTGTGTATAGAGGAATTATAGGCAGAGATTTATTGCGTCTTGCTCTGGTGATTTCACAGTTGCATTAGATGGAAAGGGGGAGCGAATTTTTGGGGGAAGAAGCAGAGTCTTAGCACACACCCATGTGCTTGCCATGTATAGTCATGCACAGTATTTAGAAGCGAGTGGGGTTTTCAGGTTTAAGTCTGTAATGCAAATACATTCAGCATCACTAAGGCTGGTTGCCCTTGCTGGAGTGTAGGCAGTCACAGAGAATACACATGGTGGTGGTCTGAAAAAACAGCTTGGACATGTGCATTTAAATAAATCAAAAAAAGTGGTTTTATAATGTGTCAGTCTGTAAAAGTGATTTCCAATTGTAAAAAGTGATTTTCACTTGGCCCGAAAAAAAAAGAGCAGTAAGTGTGCTTTCAAAATGGCAAAGAAATTTCGTTTTGGGACTAATGTGAAAAAATGACTCTGTGTGTATAGAGGAATTATAGGCAGAGATGTATTGCGTCTTGCTCTGGTGATTTCACAGTTGCATTAGATGGAAAGGGGGAGCGAATTTTTGGGGGAAGAAGCAGAGTCTTAGCACACACCCATGTGCTTGCCATGTATAGTCATGCACAGTATTTACAAGCGAGTGGGGTTTTTAGGTTTAAGTCTGTAATGCAAATACATTCAGCATCACTAAGGCTGGTTGCCCTTGCTGGAGTGTAGGCAGTCACCGCGAATACACATGGTGGTGGTCTGAAAAAAACAGCTTGGACAAGTGCAATTAAATAAATAAAAAAAAAAGGTTTCATAATGTGTCAGTCTGTAAAAGTGATTTTCACTTGCCCCGAAAAAAAAAGAGCAGTAAGTGTGCTTTAAAAATGGCAAAGAAATTTCGTTTTGGGACTAATGTGAAAACATGACTCTGTGTGCATAGAGGAATTATAGGCAGAGATTTATTGTGTCTTGCTCTGGTGATTTCACAGTTGCATTAGATGGAAAGGGGGAGTGAATTTTTGGGGGAAGAAGCAGAGTCTTAGCACACACCCATGTGCTTGCCGTGTATAGTCATGCACAGTATTTAGAAGCGAGTGGGGTTTTCAGGTTTCAGTCTGTAATGCAAATACATTGAGCTTCACTAAGGCTGGTTGCCCTTGCTGGAGTGTAGCACTCTGGACATGGGCTTTTTAAAAAATCTGAAAAGTGGTTTCATAATGTGACAGTTTGTAAAAGAGATTTTCACTTGCCCAAAAAAAAGAGCAGTTTGTGTGCATTCAAATTGGCAAAGAAATTTTGTTTTGTGACTATTGTGAAAAGAAATGTAGTAATATATTTAAATACAATAAAGGATTTTTTTTTAGTTTTTTTCAGGTATTGCTGAAGAACAGTGAACAAAATTTAAGATGCCTACAAAATCTCGAGTTCAAAAAACGCTAAAAAACAACTGGAGGACCAAAGTTAGTAGAAGATGCTCATGTTGGGAAAAAGAAAAAATCTTCTGGTAAGCAGAAAAAAGAATTTCTTAAAAAAATATTCAAAACAAAGAAAAATGTACAAAATGTCTGTCCAGGGAAGAATGTAACAATACGAAGAGAACAGCAAAAAATTGAGAATTTAGTTAATGCAAATATACCTTCTGCAACTGAAAAGTTTTACATAAACAGAAAAACAGCGTTTAAAGAGATACGTAGAAAAATGTTTCAGAGAAGAGTTATGTCCAATTTGATAAAGGATGTGAAGAAATATAAGCAAAAGGCAAAATATTACAAGAGAAAAAAAGAAATTGAAGCCATTGCAGCAAAAGCATTAGAATTAAAAAGGAAACTATTCATATTAATTTTGAATAGGATGCGTACATTAGATAAAATGGTTAATGTACTGAAATCACAAAGCAAAAGCAAAAGAGTAGTGAACAGAACAAACTTTTGTAAAGTGTTTTTAGGAAAGTGGATGCATAGTTCAAGTAGTGAACCTTTTTTTAATGAAGAGAGCTATTTTCAAAGTAATAGTTTGCTGCATGCAGTTGACACCAGAGGTCGTTCATACGAAGTAAAAAATGGTTGCATAATGGAGAAGGAGATAATGGTTCCAAGAGATGAGGTACAAGTGATGGCAGATGAGGCAATGGGGAGACGTCCTAAAGCCCCAGTGTACACTTGGAATTGTAGTAGTATTTGCACTGTGCGTCAGGAATCTATTGACAGATTTCGAGAGTTTCTAAGAGAATATAGTAAAAAAAGTGTAAAACAGAAGATTAAGGTGCTTCAAAGTCTGGATCCATGCAGAGTGAGAGAGAATACTGGTTTGCAGGGTCATTCTCTGGCTTGTCTATCTAGAAAAGTGTGCAATAGTGTTTTCCATCATTTTAGGATGCTGGCTGTTCATCATACTGAAATGAGAAAGTTTGTGAGACGGTTGTATTTTGCCAAAAGTCCAGCAATAAAGTTAAATGAATTGAATAGGGCTCTGTTCCGAGGAACGGTATCAGATGTAGAGAAGGTTGTTGATGAAATTCAGTTTTGTTACTTTGGTCCTGAACAAAACAGTGCAGAGAAGGACACAGTAAATGAGGAAGAAGTGGAAGAGAATGTAGAACCTTCTGTAAGTAAGACATTTAATGATCACATAACAAAATTTGCAATAGTCTCTAATGAAAGACCAAATGTTACTTGTATTTGTTGCCGCAGAACTCATTATAGAAAACAAACTAGGAATGTTGATCTCTACAGAAAGAGTGAAAATGAAGATAATTATAAGTGGATGGATTTTGCCACATATATATTTCTTGAAAATTGTTTTGAATTGGGTGAAGATCAGCGTATTTGTAAATACTGTTACAACAAGTTAGAGGAAAATAGAATGCCGACCAGAGCTGTACATAATAATTTAGAATTGGATGCTATTCCCGCTGAACTTTCTGAATTAAATACATATGAGTCTATACTCATTCAATGTGTTCATCCGTTCCAGACCATAGTACGTATGGAGCCCAAAACTGGTAAATTACCTCCTTCAGATTTACTGAGAGGTTTAAAAGGTAGAGTGGTGTATTTGCCCTTGGATTTGAAAAAAAATATGGAAACTATTGATGCGGATACTTTGGAAACTGAACCATTAATTATTCTGGTTAATGGTGTACCTACAAAGAATAAGAAGATTTGGCAGGAGCTGGTAGATGTGCGGAAAGTACAAAGAGCAAATTTGTATTTGAAAAAAAATAACAAATGGTATGAATCAATTTATATAGAAGAAGAAGAAGAAGACGAAGATTTTCAAGAAGACACAGAAACACCAACTGGACAAATTGAAAAAGTGGACAAGACAAAGGAAGAAGAAATTTATGAACATTTTAGCATACATCCTCTTCATTCGAAAGAAGTTATGGGAGACAATATTGATCTCTTTCAGATGAAGAAAGCAAAAGGAACTCCCGTGAGTGTATGGGAGGAGAGCTTGGAAGCTCGATGTTTTCCCCAGCTGTTTCCTACGGGAAAAGGAGGACGATACGATGAACGTCCAGAACAGATTCCAGCTTCAGAGTATCGGACTACAAGACTATATGCTGAAGATCCCAGATTTCGACAAAGTATTCCTTATTTGTTTAATCTTTTATTTGAAAGCGACTTGTCTGCACTGTCTTATGCAGTAAATCACATTTTAAAAAGTGGAGTACATTTACAAAATGTGTCTGCTAAGGATTTTATGGAGAAAGTGCAGCACCGAGATGATCATTTGGAAACACAACTGATCAATCTGATGGCTTGTCAGCGTGGGACAAATGAATATTGGTACCGACGCCATGGTGAACTAAAATGCATGTTACGCAATTTAGGAACACCAACATGGTTCCTTACCCTAAGCTGTGCCGAGTACGCTTGGGATGATTTACTGGATTTTCTACGAGAGGCCAATTCAAACATTAAAAACATCGAATACAAGACAGCAGGAGAACTGTGCTCATTGGATCCGGTTAATGTTTGCAGATATTTCAATCATAGATTTGAGGCTATGATGTCCTTCATCTGCAATAAAAAAAATCCACCCCTTGGAGAAGTAGTGGATTTCTTTTGGAGAAAAGAGTACCAGGCAAGAGGTGCTCCTCATATTCATATGCTGTTGTGGATCAAGGATGCCCCAAAGTTTGGAACAGATACTGATGAAGCAGTGTTATCTTACATTGAAGAATATGCAACATGTGGTATACCAAAAAGCACAGAAGAGAACAAGTTAAAGGAGCAAGTTTTACGTTTCCAAAGTCATCGGTGTGGAAAATACTGTCGACGGAAATACAAGAGCAAAGAAAAATACTACACTAAATGTCGATTTGGATTTCCTAGACCTGTTCTTTCAAATGGAAGAGTAAACAGTTTTATGTCAGCTGTGAGACATACTATCACAAGAAAATCACCTAAGAATACCTACAACCTTAAAAGAAAAGAAGAATCAAAAAATATAAATGACTACAACCCAGTCATTTTATCCATGTGGAACGCTAACATGGATATACAGTATGTAGCTGACAATTCCATTGCTGTTGCACGATATGTAACGTCTTACATTACGAAATCAGAAAAAACAGAATTGAAGGAAATGTGGGAAGAGATTTCTCACGAGAAGACTGTCAGTAAGAAGCTGTACAGTTTCAGTTTGAAGATGTTATCGCATCGAGAAATTGGATCCTACGAATGTTCAGATAGGTTATCTTCTGCAAGTCTCTACTCGAAGTCAAGAAGAATAATTTGGGCAAGTTTAGGCCTTGCAGCAATGAGAAATCGGGTACTGAAATCTGTTGGAGAAATTGAATATTTGGCCGAGAATGACCCAGAAAGTACAGATATATTGAAAACAAACATGTTGGACACATATTATCCCAAGAGAAGTCATCATCTGGAGAACATGTGTCTCTATGAAGTGTTGCAGAACTACATTTATTCACGGAAAGCTGCAGAAGACATTAATAATGGAAAATATAAAGTTGTTGGTGAAGAAGGATGTTTGGTGAAGCAAACCAAAGGAAGTTTGATAAATCACCGGAAGCTGAGTTGCGACACTACCGACAAGAAAGAATTTTACTACTTGGCTCTTTTACAGTTGTTTAAACCATGGCGTACAGAGGATGAACTACTGGGAGAATTTCAAAGCTATGAGGATTCATTTAATGCTTGCAAAGACAGCATACAATGCAATACATTCACAACTTATCTGCAAATGTTAAATGAAGAAATTGAACAGGAAACTACAATTGCAGCAGAAATAGCTAGAGACAGTTCTCAGGACAGCCAAAGTTCAGGAACACACAGTCAAGATCCCCTAGGACAACCAATCGTTGAAAATGAAGCATCAATAGCCATGAATGAAGTGGAAACAGCTATGAATCAAGCTCAAGAAGAATTTATAGACTTAGAAAATTTGGAAAGACAACTGAATCAAGAGCAGCAACAAATTTATGAAGAGATCAAAAACAAAATTGATCACGGATTTCTACATGTAAAAAAAGAGTGCTCATGCACATCATTTCATCCAATCAGGATGTATGTAAGCGGAGAAGCTGGCACTGGAAAAAGTTTCCTAATTAAAGTCATCAGAAGCTACCTAAAGCAAAAAACGGATTCTACTTTGTCTTGTGTGGTTACTGCTCCAACTGGGTTAGCTGCATATAACATAAAAGGAATCACCTTACATCGTTTGCTAATGTTACCAGTGGAGCATGAGAACAAAATACAATTCAACAAGCTAACTGGAGAAGCATCCTTGGAAGTTTCACGAGTATTGAAGAAGATGCAAGTTCTCATTATTGATGAGGTGAGCATGGTATCAAACTTAATGCTTGCCTTTGTGCATTTAAGAATGCAGCAAATTTTGAAGACAGACTATGACGTGTTATTTGGTGGAAAACACGTCATAGTTTTTGGAGATCTTTTGCAACTTACTCCAGTTAAAGGACAACCAGTGTTTAATACTGTGACACATGAAGACACGAAGAAGTCATTGGGAAGTATCGGTAATACAAATATTTGGTCCTTCTTTGAGTACAAGGAACTTACAACTAATATGAGGCAAGCAAACGATGAAGAATATGGAAGTATTCTGAAAGATATCAGGATTGGACTACTCACAGAAGCTGGCAAAAAAGCATTACAGACTCGGCTGCTACATAATTTATTTCCAAAGGAAGAAATAGTTGCAGAGAAGATATACAAGAACATTGCAGAAAACAAAAGTGTCATCTGCTTAATGCCTACTCTACGTGAATGCTCAATATTCAATGAGGAGCTTTTGAAATTGGAAAAGGAAGAGATCAGGAAATTGGAAGCAGTGGACAAAATTGAGGATGGAAGAATTACTGTCACAGTAACAGGCAAACTGAAAAATAAATTGGACTCACTAGAGAAGAACATCTCCAAAACAGCTGGATTAGAAAAAAATCTATATGTTTGCATGAACTGTAGAGTGTTTTTAAGGAGAAATTTGGATGTTGAGAAAGGTTTAGTTAATGGAGCGATGGGAAGAGTTGTGGGTTTTATTAATTATCAGAAAAAAGAAGGAATTGAATGTTTAAAAATAAAATTTGATCAGATAGATGAAGTAAAAGATATTTGTCGTTGTACAGTTCGTTTTATGCTTGTGAAAGACTTATATGTACGTAGGAAGCAGTTTCCGTTTTCTCTAGCATATGCTGTAACTATTCACAAGTCTCAAGGATTGACTGTAGATTGTGCATTTGTGAACATTGGTTCAACTGTGTTCAAAGAAGGTATGGCATATGTTGCTTTGTCACGAGTCAAAACATTATCAGGTTTATTCATGATAGACTTTGAAGAATCAAAAGTTAGTGCTGATACAAATTGTGTAAAGGAGTATAATAGATTAAGAAGAAGCTATGCTCCTCATTTGGGTCAGTATCCTGTGTTGGAGAAACGTGTAGTTTCTCGTAAAAGAAAAAATGAGAATATCTGTAGTGAAGATGTAGAGAAGAGGAAAAAAAAGAGGAGTGATGTAATTGCAAGCAAAAAGAAAAAGGAAAATGAAGAACAGGTTGTAGGATGTCATTTTGAAAATAGCTCTGGTGTCAACTGCTACGCAAATGTAGTGCTGAATGTTGCATTTTATCTGGAAAGTTTGCAAGAGCAGATAATAGTAAATCAGGGAAAAAGATTCTGTTCAGTGCTGAGTCTCCTTTTTCAAAAGCTGAGTAAAGATAAAACTCAAATAGAAAGTGCTACTGACATTAGAAAACTTTTAGATGTATGTTCAGGACGAACACAGTTTTCTCAAAATGAACAGCAAGATGCACATGAATTTTTGATGTATTTTCTTCAGGTAGTGGAAGAAGAAGGAGTTCCCATTGACATTTTTTTTGGTCTCTCTTATAAATGGGAACATAGTTGTGATAATTGTTATAATATATGTGGCTCTATTGTTGATAATGAAAGGTTTATTTATTTGACATTGCCAGAGAGTAAAACAGTCACTTTTGCAAAATTAGTTAAAGATGCTAATCATAGCATGAAATGTGGTGAGTGTAATTCTGACATGTTTTCAACATTAATTTTAAAGGAATATGGACAGTATGTAATTTTAATGATGCAACGATGTAGAGCTGATGGTTCAAAATTGGATACTTTAATAAAGAAGTTTATAGGACAGCAATTATCAATTTCAGGAAAAACTTTTGTAACTGTTGCAATAATTTTCCATGATGGACCTACTGTTACTTCTGGACATTACACAGTTTATCTAAAATGTGAAAAAGGCTGGACACTGTGTAATGATTCCCAATTGATTTTCAAACAACGTTTGCCTTTTGATTTAGCAAATTCCTATCTAATCTTCCTGAAACCTAAATTTTAGAGAGACTTGGCAAGATCTGGACAAAATAATTTTACCATTTTACTGGATTACCATTGCAATTTTGTAAAAAAAAGATTTTTAAAATTATCCTTTGGCCTAATGGAAAGATAACCAATTGTAATGTGGACTTTTTTAATTTTTAATGCAATTTTGAAAAACCAATAATTTAGAGATTATCGGTAACTTCTGCACATTTTAAATTTTGGAATGTTATTGGACTGCCATTGGAAATTTTTTCAAAAATGATTTAAAAAATTACTATTTGGCCATGTGGAAAAGTAACCAATTCTATTGTGGACTAAATAAATTATTCAAAAAATTTTCGTGAACCAAAATGTTACAGAGAATCGGTGAGATCTGGACAAATTAAACATTAGAATTTTATTGGATTTCCGTTGGAAATTTATTCCAAAAAAAAAATTAAAATTACTATTTGGCCTAAAGGAAATGAAATCAGATGTATTTTGGAGTTATTTGAGATATAATATTGTGATTATAGTTCTGAAACAAACATATCAGACGGTATTTAAAACAAATAAGTATTGGTATTAGATGATATTTTTTTACAATATTATGCATTTCTATAATGTTAAGTTTAATTAAAAAAAGAATCAGGGCTTTTTTAATACAATCTTTGTGATTGGTATTTTTTTTTTGCCCGCTGTAAAATGATGAATGCAATTGCTTTCACAATTTATAGTGAAATGCAATATATTCTGAAAACAGCAAAAATAAGGCAAAAAGATTTTTTGGTAAAAAATGTAAATATGTGTACTGTATTATAAAATGTTTAAAAAATATTAATACTTTTTTCTTTTTTTCCAGATAGATATAGAAAATTTTCGAAAACTACAAACATTTTTAAAACTATTTTTTATAAAAAGAAATGAATAAATATTTTTTCAGTGAGTATGGTAAGTCAATAATAATAATTGTAGTCTCTCAAGGACAATGTAATGTGATAAATGATTTTTAGTGTTTTTTTTAAAAAATAAAAAAAAAGTACGCGCACCGTACGCGTACGGTAAAAAAAAATAAAAAAAAGTTTTTAAAAACATATGTAAAAAAAAGATGAAAGATAAGGTTGGCTCTTAAAAGAACCGTTGTGTTCATGCAGGGACAGAGGAAAGAAAGATTGGGAATATTAGACGGTACGACAAGTGTGCTGATCTATTTTACTGTTCACCAGGGAAACACTGGTCTCCCTATAAGTAATTAGATCGTGACAAGTGGCGCACCGTACTTCAACCCTCGCAAACCGAGGGTTAATTTCCAGAGGGCCAGCAAAAGGAGATTCTCCCCCCACAGATGAAGGGCTCACCTGACCTGCAGAAGAAGGAGTCAGCCCTGCAGATGATGGTCCAGGCTGAGCTGCTGTGGATGTACTGGCTCGTCTTTCTGAAGAGTTACCTCCAAAAAGATGACCATGTGTCCTTCTGTGTACATCCTGGAGGTGTCTCTTCATGGTGTGATTCCCAAAGGAATACTTCCTGTCAGGATTACCTCTAGAAAGTACACGCTGACACAGCCTGCAAGTAACTAAGGGTGCATTCACCTTTTGCTGGCCTTCAGGAAAAGTAAAATAATCCCATACATAAGAGGGCTTTTGTTTCCTCGCTCTCTGCCTCAAGACAGTGCTGCTGGTGCTAGCCTCACTCTCAGAAGGGCTCTGCTGTTCTGCCATCGTATCCCAAAGACAAACCAGCTCCTTCTCCCAAGGGATCACAAGCAGAAATGAGGGGAATGGGTGTGGTGTAGGAGAGTTCTAGAACTGAAAGTAGTTTCAACCAATCAAAAGTTGTGTTTCAAGATCACATGACCTACCGTACGCTTACGGTACGCTTACGGTACGCTTACGGCAAAAGTGCGCATGCGCGTAAAAAAGACACGCGCTTGCGCGCATGCGCATAACAGTCATTTCCCGGCACTTCCGCGTAACGTGCGAGTGTGGCGTAAGCGCGCACGCGTCCCACGCGCAGTACGCGCGGCTACGCAAAGTGCGTAACTATACGCAAGCAGCGTAGATAGATTACGGACGTTGCGTAAACCGTACGCTTACCGTGAGCTTACGGTACGCGTACCAAAAAAAAAAAAAAAAAAAAAAAAGAACTGGAAATAAATTTTACATGTTTATTTTAAAAAATATATTAAAAAAAAATATTTAAGGATTTTAAAAATTAAAGCATAGTCTTTATAAAAGGTAAGTAAATTAAATTAAAAATATGTTTGAAAAAATTGAAGAATAAAAAAAAAATTAGCATTTAAAAAACCTTGCAAATTCACTGAAAAAACCATGGGTTTCACACACGTTATAGTTAGGAATTAGCATTTTAAAAACCTTTGAAATTCAGTGAAAAAACCATAGGTTTCACACACGTTATAGTTAGGAATTAGCATTTAAAAAACCTTAGAAATTCAGTGAAAAAACCATAGGTTTCACACATGTTATAGTTAGCTGGACATTTTACTCGTAAAAAACCAATGAAATTGCCCCGTTATAGTTAGTTCAGCTAACTATAACTCGCGCGCCCGCAATGCACTGCTGATGACGTCACATATTACATCACTCATGACATGGTCAGTGACATCACTCATGACATCACTGATGACATCTCAAATGACATCACTGATGACATCACTGATCACATCATCCTTGTGATAGAGTGGCAGACCTCCTCTTCCCCTAATATAACCTTTGACACACACATTCAAAAATAGAAACTACAATGTTCAAAACAATGGACATACCAATACCAGATAAAACAACCTTTTCAGTAATTCTAAGACCCACATACACATCCACTCATTCACCAACAGTCCAATTCAGTCACTCATACATGTACTCACTCATCATATGTACTCATACACCTATACATCCTGTTACACAATGCCACTCATCCATAGAGTTACTCAAACACATAGTCACTCATGCTAACAAAGAATCAAACATACATTTACTTGCATATACAGTTATACACACACCACCACACTTACTTCTACGGAAACTTACACATACTTAGTCTTTTAAACAATCACTTATAGAAACACATACTTATTCATACAAGAACTCTTTCAATCTCTCACTCTCACATATACTCACATATATACACAAATAGTCACATATACTAGTTTAAAACATATGTAGTTACTCATAAAGACACTATTGAGACAGTCATTCACTCACTAACACATCCATGCACACACTCATCCACCCATACAGTCCTGCACACATGCTGTGTTCAACACATACAAACAGTGAGTCACTCATTCATACACCTATGCACTACGTAATACCCCCCACCGAACCATGCAGACACTCAGACTGATACTCAAAAAACCAACTAATAACCTATATAGACACCCATGTATCTACTCACCAACCCATGCAGCCACTTATACACAAAGTGAGAGACTGATACAGATATATACATATTTAAACATTACTCACTAAAACATGTATTCACTATGATACACTTAATCAGTCAGTTAAACAATCAATTTTTCAAAAACAAATCATCCATTTAGACACTTATATACCCGTTTATTCTTCCATTGACCTTGAGATATACATATATAAAACATATTTAATTTTCAGAAAAACCCACATTCACTGGATGATGTCATCAGTGATGTCATCAGTGATGTCATTTGAGATGTCATCAGTGATGTCATGAGTGATGTCACTGACCATGTCATGAGTGATGTAATATGTGACGTCATCAGCAGTGCATTGCGGGCGCGCGAGTTATAGTTAGCTGAACTAACTATAACGGGGCAATTTCATTGGTTTTTTACGAGTAAAATGTCCAGCTAACTATAACATGTGTGAAACCTATGGTTTTTTCACTGAATTTCTAAGGTTTTTTAAATGCTAATTCCTAACTATAACGTGTGTGAAACCTATGGTTTTTTCACTGAATATATATATATATGCGCCAAGGTGTATTGAAGAATGAGTGGGTGTATAAGTGTCTGAATGGATGATGATTTAGTAGGTACGTGTATAAGTGAGTGATTAAACGTGTCTTACTGAATGCATTGGTTAGTGACTAAACTGTGTGTATCAGTCTGTCAGTTGGTGTGTAAGTGGCTTCCTGGGTTGGTGAGTAGCTACATGAGTATCTATATGGATTATTGATTGGTTGTCTGAGTATCTGTATGGGTACCTGAGTGTCTGTGTGGGTGGATGGGGGTGTGACTCTGTGCCTAGATGTGTGAGTGGGTGATTCACTGGGTGTATTGGTTCAAGAGTGCATCTGTGAAGGGCTGGTGAGTGAATGGATGTCTCAGTGGTACATGTGTGAGTAACTACATATGTGAAAGGCAGTATATTTGAGTGTTGGAGTACATAAATGACTATATGTGAGAGTGAGTGATTGTGAGAGTAGTTGTATGGATGAGTGTGTGCTTGTGGCACTGATTGCATAAGAGAGTAAATATATGTTAGTATCTCTATGAATAAGTTAGGTGGTGTGTGTGTAACTGTATAGTTGAGTAAATGGGAGTGAGATTGATTCTTTGCATGACTGACTAGGTGTGTGAGTAACTCTATGTAGGAAAGTGGGTTTCTGTTGCAGTAACCCCCTGACTTTTTGCCAGACTACTGATGCACTTTGACTTGATGTGCCCTAGGTTCCTTCAATAAGGTTTCTAGGGCCTGTGTTCATTCCCCAAACCTAACCAATTGCCATCTCTGGCCACAGGTAAGCCCCTGGTAAATGGTACTACAGGTATCCATGGCACTGTGACCAGGGAAGAACTTTAAGGGCTGCAGCACGTATTGTGCCACCCTTATAGGCCCTGTACCTTTACACACACACACACACACTGCCCTTGCAGGCTGTGGGCTTTGGTGCAGAACAAAGTGAAGAGTCGACATGGCACACATACCTGAGTGCCATGCCTACAACCCACTGCCCTGGCATAAATCAGTCACCAATCTAGCTGGGTGCCCTATACCAGTGGTGAGGGTACAGGTGCATGAGCCCTGTACCCCTACAGTGTCTAAATCCATTGTTATACATTGTAAGTGCAGTGCTGCCATTAAGAGTACATGTTGCTGGGAGTGTGTCATTACGAACACCACACCACCACAATGGCTACACTGAAAACTGAGAAGTTTGACATCAAACTTCTCAGCACATTAAACCCACACTGATGCCAGTGTGGGATTTATTGAAAAATACACACAGAGGGCATCTTAGAGATGCCCCCTGAAAAACGACCAGCCTCTGGTGGGTTCCCTGACTGGTACACACAAGCCTGCCACCACGAGACATGTTTCTGGACGGGGAACAACCTTTACAACGCAACTTTTACAACGCACTACACTTACAACGCATTTTTTACAACGCACAATCCATTACAACGCATGACATTACAACGCATGACACTACAACGCATTTTTAAAAACTACCTTTACAACGCATTCCATTACAACGCATACTACCATTACAAAGCATACCATTACAACGCATAATATAGTAATTTTTACCCCTATACTATCCAACACTTACCCTACTATTGCACCCCCTGGAGTTAGAATAGTAATTTTTACCCCTATACTATCCAACACTTACCCTACTGTTGCACCCCCTGGAGTTAGAATAGTAATTTTTACCCCTATACTATCCAACACTTTCCCTACTGTTGCACCCCCTGGAGTTAGAATAGTAATTTTTACCCTTATACTATCCAACACTTACCCTACTGTTGCACCCCCTGGAGTTAGAATAGTAATTTTTACCCCTATACTATCCAACACTTACCCTACTGTTGCACCCCCTGGAGTTAGAATAGTAATTTTTACCCCTATACTATCCAACACTTACCCTACTGTTGCACCCCCTGGAGTTAGAATAGTAATTTTTACCCCTATACTATCCAACACTTACCCTACTGTTGCACCCGCTGGAGTTAGAATAGTAATTTTTACCCCTATACTATCCAACACTTACCCTACTGTTGCACCCCCTGGAGTTAGAATAGTAATTTTTACCCCTATACTATCCAACACTTACCCTACAGTTGCACCCCCTGGAGTTAGAATAGTAATTTTTACCCCTATACTATCCAACACTTACCCTACTGTTGCACCCCCTGGAGTTAGAATAGTAATTTTTACCCCTATACTATCCAACACTTACCCTACTGTTGCACCCCTTGGAGTTAGAATAGTAATTTTTACCCCTATACTATCCAACATTTACCCTACTGTTGCACCCCCTGGAGTTAGAATAGTAATTTTTAACCCTATACTATCCAACACTTACCCTACTGTTGCACCCCCTGGAGTTAGAATAGTAATTTTTACCCATATACTATCTAATACTTACCTTAAATGCAATTTAATATTATGCGTTGTAATGGTATGCGTTGTAAAGGTAGTATGCGTTGTAATGGAAATGCGTTGTAAAGGTAGTTTTTAAAAATGCGTTGTAGTGTCCTGCGTTGTAATGTCATGCGTTGTAATGGATTGTGCGTTGTAAAAAATGCGTTGTAAGTGCATGTGTTGTAAAAGTGTGCGTTGTAACGACATACATCCGTTTCTGGACTCCTAGGGTGGGAGCCTTTGCTCCTTGAGCCCAGAAACAAAGTCTTTCCTGGGCGGAGGTGTTCACACCTCCCCCAGGCCAGGAAGATTCATCTGTGGAAGGGGAGCTTCAAAGGCCTGGCAGCCTTTGTAATGCGACCCCCAGCCTCTCCTGCTAGCAGGAGCAGGCCCCCTTCCTGTCTTCCCTCCTTTTCGGCGGGAAGACAGGTGGGAAAAACAAGCCAGCACAGAAGGTGTGCCCACCTCTGCCAACTCCACCCCTCAGGTTGGGGAGGCGAGGTGAAGCCCTCTCTTCCGTGCTCGCCATCTTGCAGATGGCAGGCACTCCCCGATCAGGATTATGGATTGTGCTCACTCCCCTCATGGGGTGAGCACACCAATTGTGCAGTCACCCTAAGGTCAGTAGCCCATTGGCTACTGACCTCAAAACCCCTAAAACGCCCCCTAAATACAGTATTTAGGGGGCAGCCCTGAACCAAGAAAGCAGATTTCTGCAACCTATGAAGAAAAAGGACGGAAGAAGACACCCAGCAGAGGAGACTGCAGAGAAAAACTGACTTGGCTCCAGCCCTACCAGCCTGTCTGCAGTTTTGGAGATCCTGCGCCAAAAATCATCTTGTCCTGCAGCCAGCGACATCCAGAGGACTGACTGCCTTCAACAAAGACTGGATCTCCTGTGAACAGCAGCTCTGTTCAAAACAAACATCAAACAAAGAATCCGAGCCTGCTGAGGAAAGAGAAACCCGATGCCTGAAACCACCACTGCACCCGTCACCTACAGCCCGAGTTCAAGTGGCCCAACCAGTCCCAGCGTGGTCCCCGAGCACTTCAGAGTCTGAGTCTACCATGGGTTGACCCATCCAGGACTCCCCGACGTCACCTGCAGCCTCTGCACAGAGACCCCCCAACCACAACTGGCCCGGTAAGGTGAAATCCGACCTCAAAAGACACCCCTGCGCCCAGCCACCCTGCACCCTGGAGAAAGGAACCCGAGGTACACCTACGTCCCGAGCCCTCCAACTTACCTGGCCAGCTGTTGGTTCCTCCCTGAAGTCTTCCTGGACTGAGCCTGCAGCTAAAAACCAAAACCCAAAATCCCCATTGAAAACAACAGGGCACCCAATGCCAAAACAGCACCCTTCACCCTGCTGCCCCTGTGCCGCTTTGGGTGCACTTTGTGTGCTAAACCGGATCCCCCTTTGCCCTGAGCCTAACACCAGGAGCTTGGCTCCCACAACCTTGTGGCCTGCTCGCTAGCAGCCACCAACCAGATGCCCCCTATCCCTCATTTGATAACATTGGGCCTAAGCACTTGGCACCTGGCCACCCTAGTACCGATGAGGGCGTAATGAGAGTGAATCCTTGACCCTGGGGGAACTTTTGTTCTAACCCCAGAAACTCAACCCCAAAGACCGATTACTTACCTGGTAACCGTTAACTTCATTTCTCTCCATAGGAACCTTTTGACTGTTTTTCTCTGAAAAATGTTCTAAGTAGGGAGTTGATTTGTATGCAAACTTGAAAAATAACAATTGTGCAAAACTGATTTTACCTACCTTTTCTCTAGGTAATGTCCCAGTGTGATACCTAGGTATATCATTCACATTGAGTGGAAAAAGTAATCTAAAAAGTAATTTCAAAGTAACATAAAAGTAACTTACCTGTAATTTTCATTGCAAGGTCGATACAAAGTATATGTACAGCATTTCACAGTATTGCATTACCAGTAATTCAAGCTGTAACTGTTTTAGGGCACATTTACAATGGCATTTCAAACTGTATATTTACTGCAAAGTATTTATCAACTTACCTGTGCCAGGTTTGCTCTGTTCTAGAAAATAAAATATCTAAAAGAATATTTTTCATACAAAACCAATTGGTCTAAAGTTCAGTTTTTGAGTGTGTGAAATCATTTGCTGATTGAGTGGGTACAACAAATTGTTAACACTGACCTCTGATACTGCCTTACTGCTCGCCCACGCTATCACAAATAGACAGTGAGGTGCTATCTAACTTTCCCTCTGCCTACCTTTGGGGATCTACTGGACTCTGTGCATACTATACCTTACTTTGGTATAGTATGTACAGAGCCAGCTTCCTACACTCTATGGATGAGTGGTGGTGTGTGAGTGTCTGCATAGGTGTATGAGTACATATGATAGTGCTGTATTGACGAGTGACTGCATGTATGAGTGACTGTATGGGTGAATGAGTGGATGTGTATGTAGACCTAGAAATCAGTGAGTGGGTATGTAGTAACTAGTAGTGGTGTGTCTATGGTTTTGAAAATGGTAGTCTGTAGTTTAGAGTGGGTGTATCAAAGGTTATATTAGGGTGTGAGAAGGTGCATAGGATTAGCATGTGGATGGTGTCATCAGTGATGTCCTCAGGGATGTCATTTGAGATGTCATAAGTGATGTCACTGACCATGTCATGAATGGTGCAATATCTGATGTCATCAGCAGTACATTGCGGGGGTGCGAGTTATAGTTAGCTCAACTAACTATAACAGCCAAATTTCTCTGGTTTTGTACGAGGGAAATATCCAAGTAACTATAACGTCCCTGAAACCTTTGGTTTTTTCAGTGAATTTCTAAGATTTTTTAAATACTAATTTCTAACTATAACGTCCCTGAAACCTATGGTTTTTTCAGTGGATTTAAAAGGTTTTTTAAATGCTAATTTCTATTTATAACATCCCTGAAACCTACGTTTTTTTCAATTAATTTAAAATGTTTTTCAATGCTAATTTCTAACTATAACGTCCCTGAAACCTATGTTTTTTTCAGTGAATTTCAAAGGTTTTTTAAATGCTAATTTCTAACTATAACCTCTCTGAAACCTATGGTTTTTTCAGTGAATTTCAAAGGTTTTTTAAATGCTAATTTCTAACTATGCCTACAGAGGTAGGACATGTGCAGAAAGAGGAAGAAAGGCACAACATGAAGCAAGAGAAATTCAGAAAGAGGTAGCAGAAGTCCAGAAAGATGAAGACAAGTCCTTTTTGCTGACTGGTACTGTTGGTAACTGACTCTTACTAACCAGGCCCGGAGCCGGTGCTATGCTGAAAGACACTAAGAATACAAAGAAAACACCTAGATACACTGGGGTACACTATGGGTTAGTGTGTCCCAAGATTGGCATGACCTCCGCTGTAAGGCCCTAGTACCTAATAGGGTAGGGGGATTAAAACTGCCTCTAAGTCAGAGGTGCAGAAAGTGGCAGGAGGGGTGCGGAAATGAGGAAGAGAAGTGCATAAAGAGGCAAGAAAATTGCTGAAAGAAGCAACATAGGTGTAAAAAGAAGCAAGAGAAGTGCAGAAAGAGGCAAGTGAGATGCAGGAAGAAGCAGGAGCAGTGCAGAAACAACCAACAGAGGTGAAAAAAAGACAAGAGGGGTGCAGAAAAATGTAGGAGAGGTGCACAAAGAGGCAACATAGATGCAGAAAGAGGCAGGAGGGGTGCAGAAAGAAGGAAGATAAATGTAGAAAGAGGCAATAGAGGTACTGAAAAAAGCAACAGAGGTGTGGAAAAGAGCAAGAGAAGTGCAGAAAGAGGCAAGTGAGGTGAAGAAAGAAGCAAGAGCAGTGCAGAATGAACCAACAGAGGTGCAAAAAGGGGAAGAGGGTGCAGAAAGAGGTAGGAGAGGTGCAGAATGAACCAACAGAGGTACAAAAAGAGGAAAGAGGGGTGCAGAAAGAGGTAGGAGAGGTACACAAAGAGGCAGGAGAGATACAGAAAGAGAGAAGAGGGGTGCAGAAAGAAGAAAGAGAAGTGCAGAAAGCGGCAAGAGAATTGCTGAAAGAAGCAACAAAGGTGTAGAAAGAAGCAAGAGTAGTACAGAAAGAGGCAAGTGAGGTGCATAAAGAAGCAAGAGCAGTGTGGAAAGAACCAACAGAGGTGCAAAATGAAGCAAGAGGGATGCAGAAAAAGGCAGGAAATGTGCACAAAGAGGCAGGAGAGGTATAGAAAGAGGCAAAAGAGGTGCAGAAAGATGGAAGAGGTTTGCAGAAAGAGGCAAGAAAGGAAGGTGCAGACAGAGGCATGAGTGGTGCACAAAGAAGCAAGTGAAGAGGTGCAGGAAGAGGCAAAAGAGGTACAGAAAATAGAAGAGATATGCAGAAAGAGGCAAGAGAGGCCAGAAAGAAGCAAGAGTGGCTTGCACACCATTAGTACCATTTTAACACCCACATTTAGCAATAAGTAACAGGTGACCATTCTAGGTTTGCACAATGCCTTCCACCATGCTGTAACACTTGTCACTGCACTTTTGGTAACATTTGAGCCATTTGAAACAGTGTTTTTGGTTCAAATCTGCAAATTATGCAGCAGATGATGGATTATGTGGCGAATTCGGTAAATGTATAACTGTGCAAAAGTCGGTGCAGCCAAATAGTCACATAATTCCAGTGGCCCTGCTCATACCTCTGACTAGGTCCAGAAGTGCTGCTCAGTGGTTCCTTCTTTTTTTTGTCTCATTGAGTTCAATGTTTAGCTTCTATGGAAACGAGGAAGACTAAACCTGAGGTTACAACTCCACAACACAGACTATCAAACCACACAATTACTCTCTATAACACATGTTCCCACTCTACATAATTCCTACACACTAAATACCACATACTTTCTATCCACATAATTTCACTGCACACAACCTACATCAACTCAACTCCATGAAACATTATTAAACCACTTTTACATTTACAATGCCAATAGCTCTAACTCTTGCAAATGTAAAACCTATTACATTGCAAATGGTTCTGTAACTAGTAGTCGCATTTCCAGAGTAGTGGAGAAAGGGTGCTGGGCCTCCGACCAGCGCTTAGGAATTCCCCTGTGTAGGACTTACAGGAGGTACCAGGAGGGTTTCTTAGTCCTCAAAGTCCCTCAGGAATAAAGTGGAGTTAATCCCCCAACCCGTAGTCTGCCAGGAGGTGCATTTGCAGATTGGTGGAGAAAGGGTGTGTGGCCTCCGAAGACGTCTTAGCAATCTCACTCTGTGGGACTTTCTGGAGGTAACAAGAGGGGTAATTGGCTCCCAAGAACATCCTTGGGGTCCAATTACCCCTCCTATTACCTCCAGTAAGTCCCACACAGCAGGAATGCTAAATTCTCATAGCAGGCCATGCCCCCTTAGCCCACCACTGTGAAAATGTGCTCCCTGGCGTGCTCTTGGATGGGGATTGAAGTCCCCTTTGCTGCTTGAAGTGGTTGGGGCTAACTAGCCTACCTCTTACCTCCAGCAAGCCCCACACAGTGGGTTTGCTGAGAGGTGGACACAGGCCACGTCCCATTTCTCCACCACTCTGGAAAAGCGCCTCCTGGCGTGCTCTTGGTTGGGGGATGAAGTCCCCTTTCCTCCTGAGGGTCCCTGGGGGCCAACTAGCCCTCCTGTTACCTCCAGTAAGCCCAATACAGCTGGTTTGCTAAGAGTGCTCAAAGGCCATGCCCCCTTTTTACACCACTCTGCAAACGCGGCTCCTGGTGCACTGCTGCTCGGGGTATGAAGTCCACTCTGGTCCTGAGGTCCTCAGGACACAAGATGACCTCATCGTCCCACCAGCAATGCGCCAAAAGGTGCATTTGCAGAGTGGTGTAAAAAGGGGCATGGCCTCAGACCACCTCTCAGCAATCTCACTGTGTGGGGCTTACTAGAGGTACCTGCTGGGCTAGTTGGCCCCCAGCGACCCTCAGGATTCAAGGGGACTTAATCCCCGAACTTAGAACGCAGGAGGTGCATTCGCAGAGTGGTACAGGGAGGGGGCAGGGCCTTCGCGGAGATGCGGCTTTTCTTATATTTGTTAGAAGGGGTGCTGTGTGGCCCCCTTCTCTTAATATTTTGACCCCATCCACAGGACATGACCCTTTAAAAATAAAATGGGAAGAGAGCTACTCGGCCCCCCTCTTGAGGCTGATTTCGGCCCAAGGGACGACAATATGGCCTTATTTTTTTAACTATTAATACAAAAGGGAGAATGCGTGGCCCACCTTTCCTGGGCCACTATTGGCCCCCTGGGACCCCATCCACCGGGGCTTGACCTAGTTTTTTATTTAATTACCTCATTTTTATTTAATTACGAAAAAGGGGTCGCATGGCCCCCCTTCCCTAGGCTCCTTCTGGCTCCCGGGGACCCCATCCCCTGGGGCTTAGCCATCCTTTATGGTAAATTTTAGAAGGGGGCCATGTGGCCCCCACTCCTGAGGCCAATTATGGACCTGGGGACCCCATCCCACGGGCCGGCCTTCCATTTAAAAAAAACAAATTACAACTCCACAACACAGACTATCATACCACACAATTACTCTCTATAACACATGTTCCCACTCTACATAATTCCTACACACTAAATACCACATACTTTCTTTCCACATAATTTCACTGCACACAACCTACATCAACTCCACTCCATGAAACATTATTAAACCACTTTTACATTTACAATGCCAATAGCTCTAACTCTTGCAAATGTAAAACCTATTACATTGCAAATGGTTCTGTAACTAGTAGTCGCATTTCCAGAGTAGTGGAGAAAGGGTGCTGGGCCTCCGACCAGCGCTTAGGAATTCCCCTGTGTAGGACTTACAGGAGGTACCAGGAGAGTTTCTTAGTCCTCAAAGTCCCTCAGGAATAAAGTGGAGTTAATCCCCCAACCCGTAGTCTGCCAGGAGGTGCATTTGCAGATTGGTGGAGAAAGGGTGCGTGGCCTCCGAAGACGTCTTAGCAATCTCACTCTGTGGGAATTTCTGGAGGTAACAAGAGGGGTAATTGGCTCCCAAGAACATCCTTGGGAACCAATTACCCCTCCTATTACCTCCAGTACGTCCCACACAGCAGGAATGCTAAATTCTCATAGCAGGCCACGCCCCCTTAGCCCACCACTGTGAAAATGCGCTCCCTGGCGTGCTCTTGGATGGGGATTGAAGTCCCCTTTGCTGCTTGAGGTGGTTGGGGCTAACTAGCCTACGTCTTACCTCCAGCAAGCCCCACACAGTGGGTTTGCTGAGAGGTGGACACAGGCCACGTCCCATTTCTCCACCACTCCGGAAAAGCGCCTCCTGGCGTGCTCTTGGTTGGGGGATGAAGTCCCATTTCCTCCTGAGGGTCCCTGGGGGCCAACTAGCCCTCCTGTTACCTCCAGTAAGCCCAATACAGCTGGTTTGCTAAGAGTGCTCAAAGGCCATGCCCCCTTTTTACACCACTCTGCAAACGCGGCTCCTGGTGCACTGCTGCTCGGGGTATGAAGTCCACTCTGGTCCTGAGGTCCTCAGGACACAAGATGACCTCATCGTCCCACCAGCAATGCGCCAAAAGGTGCATTTGCAGAGTGGTGTAAAAAGGGGCATGGCCTCAGACCACCTCTCAGCAATCTCACTGTGTGGGGCTTACTAGAGGTACCTGCTGGGCTAGTTGGCCCCCAGCGACCCTCAGGATTCAAGGGGACTTAATCCCCGAACTTAGAACGCAGGAGGTGCATTCGCAGAGTGGTACAGGGAGGGGGCAGGGCCTTCGCGGAGATGCGGCTTTTCTTATATTTGTTAGAAGGGGTGCTGTGTGGCCCCCTTCTCTTAATATTTTGACCCCATCCACAGGACATGACCCTTTAAAAATAAAATGGGAAGAGAGCTACTCGGCCCCCCTCTTGAGGCTGATTTCGGCCCAAGGGACGACAATATGGCCTTATTTTTTTAACTATTAATACAAAAGGGAGAATGCGTGGCCCACCTTTCCTGGGCCACTATTGGCCCCCTGGGACCCCATCCACCGGGGCTTGACCTAGTTTTTTATTTAATCACCTCATTTTTATTTAATTACGAAAAAGGGGTCGCATGGCCCCCCTTCCCTAGGCTCCTTCTGGCTCCCGGGGACCCCATCCCCTGGGGCTTAGCCATCCTTTATGGTAAATTTTAGAAGGGGGCCATGTGGCCCCCACTCCTGAGGCCAATTATGGACCTGGGGACCCCATCCCACGGGCCGGCCTTCCATTTAAAAAAAACAAATTACAACTCCACAACACAGACTATCATACCACACAATTACTCTCTATAACACATGTTCCCACTCTACATAATTCCTACACACTAAATACCACATACTTTCTATCCACATAATTTCACTGCACACAACCTACATCAACTCCACTCCATGAAACATTATTATACCACTTTTACATTTACAATGCCAATAGCTCTAACTCTTGCAAATGTAAAACCTATTACATTGCAAATGGTTCTGTAACTAGTAGTCGCATTTCCAGAGTAGTGGAGAAAGGGTGCTGGGCCTCCGACCAGCGCTTAGGAATTCCCCTGTGTAGGACTTACAGGAGGTACCAGGAGAGTTTCTTAGTCCTCAAAGTCCCTCAGGAATAAAGTGGAGTTAATCCCCCAACCCGTAGTCTGCCAGGAGGTGCATTTGCAGATTGGTGGAGAAAGGGTGCGTGGCCTCCGAAGACGTCTTAGCAATCTCACTCTGTGGGACTTTCTGGAGGTAACAAGAGGGGTAATTGGCTCCCAAGAACATCCTTGGGAACCAATTACCCCTCCTATTACCTCCAGTACGTCCCACACAGCAGGAATGCTAAATTCTCATAGCAGGCCACGCCCCCTTAGCCCACCACTGTGAAAATGCGCTCCCTGGCGTGCTCTTGGATGGGGATTGAAGTCCCCTTTGCTGCTTGAGGTGGTTGGGGCTAACTAGCCTACGTCTTACCTCCAGCAAGCCCCACACAGTGGGTTTGCTGAGAGGTGGACACAGGCCACGTCCCATTTCTCCACCACTCTGGAAAAGCGCCTCCTGGCGTGCTCTTGGTTGGGGGATGAAGTCCCATTTCCTCCTGAGGGTCCCTGGGGGCCAACTAGCCCTCCTGTTACCTCCAGTAAGCCGAATACAGCTGGTTTGCTAAGAGTGCTCAAAGGCCATGCCCCCTTTTTACACCACTCTGCAAACGCGGCTCCTGGTGCACTGCTGCTCGGGGTATGAAGTCCACTCTGGTCCTGAGGTCCTCAGGACACAAGATGACCTCATCGTCCCACCAGCAATGCGCCAAAAGGTGCATTTGCAGAGTGGTGTAAAAAGGGGCATGGCCTCAGACCACCTCTCAGCAATCTCATTGTGTGGGGCTTACTAGAGGTACCTGCTGGGCTAGTTGGCCCCCAGCGACCCTCAACATTCAAGGGGACTTAATCCCCGAACTTAGAACGCAGGAGGTGCATTCGCAGAGTGGTACAGGGAGGGGGCAGGGCCTTCGCGGAGATGCGGCTTTTCTTATATTTGTTAGAAGGGGTGCTGTGTGGCCCCCTTCTCTTAATATTTTGACCCCATCCACAGGACATGACCCTTTAAAAAAAAAATGGGAAGAGAGCTACTCGGCCCCCCTCTTGAGGCTGATTTCGGCCCCAGGGACCACAATATGGCCTTATTTTTTAACTATTAATACAAAAGGGAGAATGCGTGGCCCACCTTTCCTGGGCCACTATTGGCCCCCGGGGACCCCATCCACCGGGGCTTGACCTAGTTTTTTATTGAATTACCTCATTTTTATTTAATTACGAAAAAGGGGTCGCATGGCCCCCCTTCCCTAGGCTCCTTCTGGCTCCCGGGGACCCCATCCCCTGGGGCTTGGCCATCCTTTACGGTAAATTTTAGAAGGGGGCCATGTGGCCCCCACTCCTGAGGCCAATTATGGACCTGGGGACCCCATCCCACGGGCCGGCCTTGCATTTAAAAAAAACAAATTATAACAAATTAAAGGGGAGGGGGGCCGAGGGCCCCCCACCCAGGCCACTTCTGGCCCCAGGGTCCCCATTCCCCCGGGCCGCTCCTCAAACTGGGGACTGTGGGGGGAGCCCCAATGCCCCCACTGTCCCAGCCAGCTCCCCGCCTCCTGCAGGAGCTGGCATTGCTTGTGGGCAAGGTGAGCTGCTGAGATGCAGCTTCCCTTGCCCAAAAGCAATTCTGCTTTGCTTCTTCCAAGAAGCAAAGCAGAGTTTGCTATGGCAGGGCGGAAGCTATGCTCCCGCCCTGCCCTAGCCAATGGCAATATCCCTGGGGTGGGCACCCCGGAACATTGCAGGAGCTGGCACTGGGAGGTTGACGGTCCCCGGGGCCGGTTGTCCATACCGTACCCCTGCATTAGCATAAATTGTGCCCCGGTAAGGTGGTAGTCCCCGGGGCAGTGTGGGGGGGGCAGGAGAGGCAGCTCTACTTTTCCAAGGTTGGCAATGCCTGATCATTCCATTGCATCTGAAATGGAACTGAAGCTGGGTTATTACGTTGTTCCACCTCTGCCACCACCATTGTTCTTTCCTTGGCGAGCTCCTCCCTTGATGGCTCAAACCACAGCCTCCTGCTGGAGTGATTTTGTTTCCAAATGTTGACACTCCTTTGTTGGTGGTCGATTGTCCGCTGACACCAACTCGCCTCTCAATCCCAACCATGCCCAAGGCTCTTCTAGAGTGAAGACTAAGAAACTTTTCTTGTCATGGATAACTTTAAGTCTTGAGGGGAACACCAAAGCATATTGAATATCCAGCAGTCAGAGGCACTTTTTCACCTCGAAGAACTTCCTCTTCCTGGAAGTGCAGTACAAAAAGACATTGACTATACTGTTTTCCACCAGCCATGGGCCCCGGCCCTCGATACCTGAAGTATATTTTTGCTCGGTAATACAACAATCTTGCCACCACCTACCTGGAAGGAGATCCTGGGGAAGTGTTGATCTGGGCGTTCTCTGTAGGGAAACCCCAGATTTTTGCCTTCCTTTGTTGAGCATGTTTTTGTTTGCTTTTGGGATCCTGTGCACTTTGCTCCTGCTAATAAGTAATAAAGTGGCTGTTATTTCTCTTGAAAACATGTTAGCACTGGCCTACACCTGATTGGCTCATTTAATTTACTTGTAAGCCCCTAGTATATGGTAGTGCATGTCCCCAATGACTATGACTAGTGATCTGGCAAAGGAAGTCTTGCATGTCACACAATGTAATTTGAAAAATGTTGGACTGGAATGCAGCTGTGAGCTCGTTCCTTAGATCAATCTAAGAATTTCTTCAGGCACATTGTTGTGTATTGCAGTAAATACCTTCTATGCATCAGATATACCCAGATTTCGGGCCCGTTCTTCCTGTGCTATAAAACTCAACTTGTATCTCACTGGTGAGGTCTAAATAGCCTGACATTTTCTTTGTTTGCACATGTTCCTATATGGAAGGACTTGGGGGCATATCAGGAACACCCGGCGATAATTATCGCTCAGCGCTCTTAGCGTGAGGATAATTATCGCCAGGTAACGAGGATTTTTATCCCTGAGATAGCGTGCTATTAGCAACGCTTATCTCCTCAGCGATAAAAATCCTCACGCTAACTGCCTAACGTGAGATTATCGCTGGAAACCCAGCGATAATCTCACGCAATGTGGCGTTAGCTTGCTGATAGGGACTCACAAACTTAGCCATGATATCCACCCTCCATAGGATATCATGGCTAAGTCAGTCTTGAAGCAGGTGTAAGGAAAGTAGCGATAACAGGGTTTATCGCTACTTTTCCTGACGCTATGCTTCATAGCGTGGGGCTTGATGACAGGAGAAATGTCGCTTAGCGACATTTCTCCTGTCATGTTAGGTCAGGAATGCCCACTTTTCATCTCATTAGAGATGCAAAGCTGGGCGTAAAGAATCCCCACGCTAAAGCAAGGTTTCACGCGTTAGCGTTGCCTTGCTAATTAGGCGATAAAATTATTGCCGCTTTTAGGCCGAAAACGGCCGCAAAAGCGGCGATAATTTTTTATCGCCTGCTTGTAAATATGCCCCTAGCTCTGTCAGTTTAGATTAGACTGTTCCTGTTGGTCAAAACGAAGTTCGATTTGCTTGTGTCTGCTCTCTATCTATGAGGATATAATGTCTGGAAAACCATAGACTGGAATGGGTTAAAAGCGATCAACAGCTTCAAAGATGAATTCAAGTATATAGATAGGATAGCACATATATGTACATACACATATACTGTGAAAATCCATGTAAACCGACGTTTAGTGTGCTTCAATTCAAAATGAACAACTTCAACACATGTGCCATTGGGATGATAACTATGGGTTCTGGCGGAACTTTTTACAAATCTTGAAGTTTGTACTATTTCATTATTGTTTTCAGGCTTCATATAAATGTAGGATATTCTGGGCGTTGTTTAGAAAGCATTGACTCTGCTCAAACTGATTAATTGACCTACTGGCTGATTATATGTCCCATCTATTCAGCATTCCTCTGTGTGGAAGTCTATCAGTGAATGGGAATGACAGAAAGGGATAGTGAGGAATAAAGTGTAAGGAGGGATGAGGGACAACTCACATATGAGAAGTGAGAGATATGGACTGATGAATATGGGGAAATGATTCAGAATTAGGGATGACCAGTGATGGATAAAGAATGGTGGGTGAGGAAGGAGGAACAAGAGGTGAGAAGCGAGGGGTGCAATTGAGGGATGATGGTAGGATTAGGTGTGAAGGATAAGAAGTGAGGATGAGGAGTAAGCAATGAGGGCTAAGAATTGAGGGATAAGAACTGATGGAAGAGATTTGGAAGATAAGATGTGACAATTGAGAGTAGAGGAAATATGGATAAAGAGTGAAAAATGAGGAGGCAGGATTGAGGGGTGAGAAATGAGGAAAGAGCATTAGCTAAAATTAATGATGTACTTGAGAGTTCATATCAAGATGCTAAGTCCTAATATGCATGTTTAGCAAAGTACAATATACTGACCATCTTATTATTATACATTACCTGTGTTTACCACAATATTAAACTCCTTGCCAGGTGCTGAATAGATACAACTGGAACTGAGCTAAATATATTTGGATTTTCTGTGATGAACTAGGTTGTAGGAATTGCAAATAAACAGGTGTGATACATTTGGTGCCTTCTTTTCCCTTACTCAAAATGACCTTCGATTATTAACTTGGAAACTGACCCCCTTGAATGCATTTAATTTCGGGCTGGCTACTTTACAGCATCACAAAGTGGAAGTTATTATTGCTGTCATTATTGGGTGTCAATAATAACAAAAGAGGACTCATGTTGATTGTTCTGTAGCTTTGTAAAAGCAACTGTTCTAATTGTAACACATGAAGTGAATCTATATTTAATGAAGCACAAACGGATATAAGCATTAAAAGTGAACATTAGTTAACATGGATCTATCTATCCAAGCACTTTAAGTAGTGGCATCTGAAGCCTAAGTGATGAAAGAAGGTGAATTATCACACTTCTTCACACTCATTATTTGTCGGAATGCACTTTTTCTCAACTTGAGGAACACAAACGCCTGTAAATGTCAGAACATGTTTGTGTGTCAGCGAGAGATGGCAAATTCTGCTTTAGTGCATGTAACAAGGACAGCAAATGCTTCACGAATGAAGGTGCAAACATATCTTCCAAAAAAGACACACTGCAAATAGTCAGTCTTTTCATCCTTTCTGTTGAAACAGCTTGTCTATTAGAGATGGGCCTCTTGAATTTGGAAGGTATAAATCAAGATGAATTTCCCATGTGTGCACCAATGTAAATTTACTAAAACTTGGTGAAAATGACATAACATGACATAATATGAACTTTCAGCGTCATTAATATCATAGGAAGAATAATCTTATCTTTTTTATGGAGCGGTTCTGTTTATTGATAGAGGTCCACTGTGTAAATAACACAGCTTTTGCCCACATCAGTGGCCGGCAGCAATGCACAGTTGTGTGCCCACAACCCAAAGGCCAGCAGCGATGCAGGGACCATTTAAAAAAAAACAAATGAAACAAAGCCCACAAAAATCAATGACATACCTTCAGCCTCTCATCCCCTCTCCTCCGCACCAGAAGCGAGTACTCGTTGCACCCCGTGCCAGACCCCCGATGACCCTGAATGAAGTCTAGGCCTGTTAGGAGGGACTCTACCAGTTCCACTCTTCACAGGGGTAGCAAGTGCAAAATCTGTTGGTATATGGGGCACATCACTTCCCTGGGTTCTGCAGAAAGAATACGAATAAAGGGGTACTATAGATCAGGGTATGTAGCTGTTCTATTCTCCACTATGAGAGACAGTTGGTACATTGCCAAAGAAAAAAAGAGTTTTTGAAGCCAGGAAGAATGGTCAAGGATGCTCTCAGAACCCCAAAGCGTGATGATCACTTGGTGTGCAGCATTTAATGCAAGGGCCATCTGCCGACCCTGTAGCGAGCGGAGCAGGAAAGTCAGGGGATTTGGCAGTCCAAGTATAGTGTACATGGGAAAGCACGGAAGAGTAGTGTCAAACACTGAATCACTGTCATTCAATACTAGCTCCCTGAATCTGGACAGCCTGGGGCAGTGCCATAGAAGTTGAAGAAGAGAACCCATCTGCCCGCAACCCCTCCAGCATTGCTTTGAACACCCCTTATTCGACCTGTGTATCTGTGCTTATGTAAACCACCAATGGGTGGCTACTTTGTAGACTGCCTCCGTAACGGCCATGTTGAGTGCTGTGTCCTATAAAAAATGTCAGGCAGTTCCTTGGAGTAGAGAGAGCACCCCAGTTCCTCCTCCCAGCACAAATGTCCTTTGGTTTTACACATCGCGCCCCCCTCTGAAAGCATTGTATAGAACTCAGAGATAAGGCGTTATCACCCTCTTTGCTGACCAGCCATTTCTCAAACATTGTAAGGGGGTGGGAGGCCGCCGTCTTATAACCTGGGGAGGTCACCCAGTTGCCTCAGTTGCAAATAATGGAATGCGTCTGATGTGGGTAGAGAATAGTCCTGTTGAAGCTGGTAAAAGGAGATAATCCCAAATGATCTAAGAGCTAATCTACCCATTTACATCCTTGCTCACACCAGCGGTTGACACCTCTGAGCCACATCCAGGAAAGAAGTCAGGGCTATCGACAATCGGCAACATCAGGAAGGGGAACTACATCAGGCCATTTTGGAGGGCAATGCTGTCCCAGACATTCACAATCAGAGCCATCACAGGTGAAGAATATAACCCCAATCCCCTGAATTTGCAAGGGACTCAAGTTTCCAGCCAAATATTCACACCCGGTACAGTCTGGTCCATAAAGGACCAGTGCTTTTCGGAGAGAGGACGTATTCCACTTCACGAGATATCAATCAATCAAATAATCTTTATTTCGATCATTTAGATCATCAAAGATATAAATACTTGACAATTATTAAAATTTAAGAATTTCCGATATTCTAAACATTTACATGTGAACAGTGACTTTCAAAAATTTCATAAATCAGACGTTTAAAAAAACATGAGAAAGGGTGTGCTAAAATCATTTGGCATTATACAACCCCCCCCCCTCTTTTAAAAAACTAGTTCGAACATGCCACATGGCCATTAAAAACTTTGCCACTGCAAAGACGATCGGAGGTGACAAATCAGATTTTAATATTTTAAACACAGGCATGAATTTCCTAAAACCAATATTTTTAAGAATGGGTAGAAGCCAATACTTCCTCGCTCTTCGATAGGCTTTGCAGAAAAGGACCACATGTTAATCGCTTTCCTGAGGATGTGTGCAGGCTGGGCATTGCTCACTTGTTGGAGGCTGGGACCAAGAGCTGGTAAAAGCCCTCAAGGGTAGAGAGCCATATCTCCACTGCAGGTAGAGCTTTCTTGCCATCACAGGTGCCATGCCATCCAAAACACTTTCCATTAAGTAGGGTTCTTTTAATTGTATTAATGAATTAGTCAGTGAGCCCACCCGTGTATTGACTAAAGCGGTGTTCAGCTTTGACTGATAGTAAAGTTGTGAAAGTGCCTTTCGAGGGATCCTCGTGCTTGAGTTTGCAGGGTCGGTCCATAATTCCGTTAGACCTAAACTTTCACAGGATCTTTTTATGTATATTAGCCATGGGATATTACTAATGTTCGGTAAGGCTAGGAACTCCTGTAGCTCGCTTCTATAGTCACTTAGATCCTGGCTACTCCATAATCGTTGCCAAAAAGTTAATGGTTTTAGGCCAAGTTCCTCGGCGATGGGCCTAAGTCCTAGGTCCAATCTCAGAGGAAACAATGGCGTGCTAGGAGGGAGAGCCACCAACTGCCTGAGAAATTTGTTCTCTGTGCTTGTTAGGTTTTTAGCAGGAGTATGGCCCCATAATTCGCCGCCGTATGTAACTGAGCCCCGAGCTTGAGATTTATAAATCTGTATCATGGGGCCCAGTGGGCGGTATATAGATTTGCCCACCATTCTGGTAATACCACCCACTTTCTGTGATAGCTTCATATTTGCCTTAATCATATGTGTCCCCATGTCATTTTCTCATTCAGGGTTACCCCCAAATATTCGAAAGTGGAAACCCTCTCCAATCGCACAGTACCCAGCAAGGGGTTAGGACGTGTTGAGGGGGTGGGGTTCAAAATCATATATTTTGTCTTGGAGGCGTTAATTTCAAGGCCCCTCTCAGTACAAAATTGCAAGAACCCATCCACTATCCGTTGAATTCCCATGGGGGATTTAGACAGCAGCAGGGTGTCATCCGCAAACATTATGGCGGGCACCCTGCTGCCATTCAATCTGGGGGCGTCGATGTCTTCTATCCTGGACAGGTGGGCGATTACCCCGTTGACAAAGAGACAAAACAGGGTGGGTGCGAGTACGCATCCCTGCCTCACCCCCCTGTCAACGGGGAATCTTTCTGTTAAGCCCCCCAACCTGCCGCACCTGACCCGTGCATAATTGTCCTGATGTAGTTTAATCAGGATGGCCAGGATATCTGGCGGGACTCCCAGATCCTCAAGGACATTCCAGAGTTTGGATCTCGGCACCAAGTCGAAGGCGGCACGCAAGTCCACGAACACCGTGAACAAGCTGCCCCCCTCGACGAGTGCCGTCCTCCAATAGATAAGATTAAGGCGAAAAATTTGGTCCATGGTGGATACCCCCTTTCTGAACCCAGCCTGATATGGGCTCAGGGTGGCGGTTTCCTCTATCCAATTCTGGAGACGATCTAAAATGAGCCTCCCAAAAAGTTTTTGCGATACATCTATCAGGCTGATGGGCCTGTAGTTGGATGGGAGCAGAGGCGAGCCTTTCTTGAAAATCGGAACCACCTCTGCGCCCAGCCAAGTACAGGGCACCTCCATACCCTTTAGAACCGCATTGAACAGTACCAAGAGATAAGGGGCCCATATGTCTGGCTCCTGTTTAAAAAGGTCACCAGGGAGACCATCCAGACCGGGTGCCTTGCCAGTTGACAGGCCTAATATGGCAACCCGGACCTCCTTTTCAGTGAATAGGTCCCCTTCCAGATGGTTATATACGAGTGGGGTTTTACAGTCTCCATGCCCTGCTTCCGCTGTATAAAGAGACTGGAAGTGCTCCTGCCATGACTTAGGAGAGATATTCGGTTCTATTGCCGAGACGAGTTCCTCAGAACCTGTATTGACTATCCTCCAAAACCTCCGTGAGTCCATGGAGGCTAGGGAACTAGTAAGTTCTTCCCATTTGTTCTGATCCCACTCACTCTTGGCATTAGAAACCAACTTCTTATATTCACGTCTCCTGGCTTGGATCTCAGGCCTACTTTTGCGATTCTTGATACTCAACAAAAGATCCCTCCTTGCCCTACGGCACGCAGCATTATACCATGTGCGCTGGGTCTTTCCACCCCCCCTCCTTGGTCCATTATTAAATAAATCTGCAGTCAGAGTCTTAACGACTTCTTCGTGCATCAACCAGATTTGTTTATTTTTCTCCCCTGAACTGGGTTCATCAGTTAGGGTGCCCATTTTTTCCAATATGGGGATAAAATTATTATAAAACCGAGGGAGCTTAACTGTACTTGCAGCTAATTTCTCCCACTTAATTCTCCTCCTATTACTTTCTAGGGCTAGGTCCAGGTTTATCTTAGGCGATTCTACTTCCCCATAGCCCCGGCCAGGAAGGAGAAAGTCCAATTCCAGGGCATTGTGGTCGCTGTCTTCTCTGTCTGTTACCCTGAAGTCAATAACATGCGACTACGAGGATAATTGTACTAGAATATAATCTAGTCTTGACTCCCTTCCCTTCCGGTGAACGTGGGTTTGCTCGGGATATCAGATTTAACACGCCCATTGCAGGCCCTCACCCCATGTTTCAGAGTTAGGGCAGTGATCTGGAGTGCTAGTGGGGTCCAAGCTTTGGGGGGTATAGATACTGTCGGTGGTACTCGCCATCTTGCATCTTCCTCTAGGGAAGCCCCGTCCAAGAGACCAGCTAGTGGCTCGAAATGTGAGTTCAAGTCCCCACCTACTACAAAGGGGGTCCCCTTGGGGAGTTCACCCAGAACATCCGACAGTTCTTCAATGGTAGAGGACTCCTGCGAAATAGTGACCGGCCTTGAATATACATTTACCACTGCTAATCTGCAGCAGTTAGACCATTCCAGTATAACCACAAGTATGTCCTCTGATGCCACTGGGAGACGCGTGGCCTGACATCCCAAATGGACTGCGACCCAAGTTTCAAGGCCTCCCGATGGACGCCCCCTGCCCCCCCATTTCGCGGGAATGGAGAAAACTGCGAAACCCTGCCTTGGGTGTTCCTCCCTCTCCCAAGTTTCCTGGAACATGCATAAATCTTTAGAGTTAATATATTCGATCCATTCCTGACATTTGAACCTATTTCCCAGGCCTGCCACATTCCATGACAGTATTTTAAGTGGCAAAGGCCTGTTGTTCACAAAGGTGGGATCATTCCCTTTGTCCACGGCCATGTTCTCTCTATATATACTAGGGAGTGGATTGTTTCTTCCCTCACATTGTTTCGTGACTCACCAGTAGAATTACCCAGATCGCCATGATATACTAGGGCATCGGCCAGCTCTATCTCTAAACTATTTCCCACCACCCCCTCCCATGATGCAGAGTTGGACTGCCTGCTTGTACGTGTGGATAGTCAGTCTACCATGTCTAGTTGGCTATACCTATTCTGTATTGGAAGATAAAATGGCTGGGGAAATCTCCGGGGGTGATATTCTTGCTCATTAGAGCCCCAGTTGCCTCCCCTCCTATGGCAAATTTCCCATCCCTCGTCATCCATGTTCGTGGTGTAGTGGGTTTGCTGATGTCTTCTAGAGCTGGGGAATTCTCTCCATCCTCTTGCCAGCCCCCCACCCCGGCTCTCTGTATTGGTGCACTGAGCATTGATTTCAGGGCATCCTTGATATTGGCTTCTGGGATGATAAAAAACTCCCCTTCTTTTTCTGTCTTCCCAACCAGCCGGTGTTTGTGTCCAAGCCCCCCAAGTCTCATCCTCTCTGTCATAAACCCGAGGGGGGTAAAAAAAGGAGAGAGGTAAAGATTGAATAGTGGTCCCCTCATCCTCTGATATCCATCCGCATATGTGCTGGACTGTCCTGTGATCTCTAAAACTAACTATGACACAATCACCATTTATAGATTTAATCGAGCTACCCAGCCAAGGCACCCTTCGAACCATAAGAACTATGCTCGATATGCCTTCCGGGAGTGGTCTAGGCGTAGATAGCCAATTTATCACCTTGTTCTTAAGTGAAGCGGTGGATTCTTGTGAGGAAATATTCAATTCTGGTATCCCTGCTAGAACTACAGTATATGGAGCTGCCTCTGGAGGGAGGTGTACTGGTCTAGGCCTCTTCCTCTTATTAGCATCCTCAGTCATTAGTTCTCCAGCATTTAGTGGTTTAACTAGGATGGGGTTATTATCCCTGGTTTGTTTAGCACTAGTTGGAGAAGAGGATAGGTGATTATACTGTTCTGCAGGGTTTTTAGGGGCAGTTGCCTCGGGAAGTATATTAATGCTTATAGGCGGAGTAGGTTTTGCCTGGTGCGCTGTGTAGATAACACTTTTGGCCTGGTTGGTAGCCTGGGAAGGTCCCTTTTTTGTCTCTCTGGCGGAAACGTTAGCCCCACCAGTGCTAGTTCCTTTAAAACTGTCAGCTAATTGCACTGTCGACTTTTCTATGGCCACTAACCTGGCCTCAATTTTAATTAACCTTTCTTCCAGGGGGCTTAAAAGGTTTCTTATAAGTACGCCTATATCAGCAAGGGTGACATCCTCCTCGGTGGGCTTGGGAAAATTCTGATTGGCATGAATGCTTATATCCCCCGGTAAATTTGAAGGCGAAGCCTCAACTCTAGCAGTTTGCGTTCTTCCCCTAGTGTTTAAACATGCACTATTTAATAACGGGTGCAGGGGAGAGGTATTCGGCTTCCGACCGCCCTTAGTCTTGGTCCCTCCTCTCTTTTTCGGGATTGCACCTTCTCTAATCCGCTTCCGCTTATTCGCATTAGGGGCTGTGAAATTAACCTTTTCAGGGTCAGAATTGAGGGTGGTAGTATGTATAGGGTGGGGTTGAGCAGGCGGGAGAGTTAACATACTAAGATCTGCAGAATCACTAAGATCCTTCATGCTTAACTGGGAGGTGCAGTTTGAAATATCCAAAGTCCCAGAGGGGTCATTTGTGCCGTCTGCCCCCATATCCGACACAATGAGTTCTGGGCTTACCTCAGGAGACTTTGCCTGAGCTAGGGGACCCATAGACGATCTCCTCACCCGGTCTAGTTCCTGGGATATTCGCCTCTCGAGAAGCGTAATGTCATCTATTAGTAGTGAGCCGGCTTTCACAAAGTAATTATCCAATGTTCCCTTTGTTGTAGCAACAGCAGCCAATACGCTTTTGCTCCTTGTTTCCCTGGTCGTCATCTCTGAAGTTAGTCAACGATAAAAACCCTTTAATTTCAGATACAGTCCCGGTATGGGCCAAGGGGACTGGCCCAGGCCCAGTCTCTCCCGTCCTCTAACGGCCTCAAACGGCCCGCCCTTTGCCCGGGCTTAGCCCCGGGCTGCGCCCCGCACGCGTCCCGCTTACGCGTTGGAGGTCAAGGGGTTATATAGTGGGAGGAGGGAGAGCTGTGGGAGGGGCCGGGAAGAGTGTCCAGGTGCGCGGGATTGATCTTGTAGCTACGCACCCTGGACCTCGCAGTCCCAGCAAACTGACAGGCTCTGGGTGTAATAACCCTCGGTGCAGTGTCCCAATGTCTCCTTGGTTCAGGGAAGGTTGAAAAGTCAGATAGTTCGCCAAGGTCCGCGCCTGCGAGCACGAGATATCAGAGTTGCTTTGCTTGGTAATACTGAATGGAGCCCTAAGCTGTTTTCGCCCTTCGGCTGTGCTAGTTGGTTAACTTGGAGACGGGCCTCTTCTGGCCCCAGATGAATTAATTGATAGCAAATTGTAAAGAGCGTAGCACTGAGGGAGGGAGGGTCAACTGGACCATCTGAAAGATGTAAAGAATATGCGGAATTACGTCATTTTGACAGCCGCAATGCGCCCCTACCTGGACAGCTGAAAACGACTCCAAGTAGACAGTGATTTATTTGTCTAGTCTAGTAGGGCCCTGTAATTTGTTGCCAGAGTCTTTGCTATAGTGGAAGCAAGCTGTTTGCCCAGATACGGATGGCCTCTGTCATCCAAGCCAAGGGGAATTGGGTGCTCAGAGCCGCCTCAATGGGGGTAACCGATGGGTTCCAGATCTGAGACTTTTTAAGGTAAACTTTGAACCCCGAGACATCGCTGAAGGGCCACAACTCATCCAGTAGGGACGGCAAGGACATCATTGGGACCGCCAGCGAGAGAATGACATCATCAGCATACATACTGATAGTATCAGCATCAGCGCCAAACTGAATGCCCGAAATCTTTGGGTTGTCTCTAATGCACTGTGCCTTGGGCTCCATATAGAGCAAAAAGAGGAGGGGAGATAGGGGACACCCCTAGTGTGTACCACGTGTTATTGAGAATGTAATCAATTATGTCCCATTCACCCAGTCAGATGCTCTGGGGGCACTATAAATACAACCTATCCATCTAAGAAACGTGTCTCCAAATCTGAAGTGGTGTAGCGTTTTAGACAGGTATGGCCACTGGGCACAATCAAACACTTTCTTCGTGTCGATGGAAAGGAGAAGGACCTCTTTTCGGGATCTCTGAGTGAGGTCAAGGAGGTGTGAAAGCCTTTTTACTATTGTCCCCACCTTGTCTTGTAGGGATAAAACTGTCTTGGCCAGGGTCGGCCAGTCCGGCAAGACCGGATTCTGACAAGAGGCCTGGCCACTAGCCAAGATCTTGGCATCAATGTTAAGAAGGGAAATTGGTTTATATGAGCCACAGTCTTCAGGGTCTTTTGAGAGCTTAAGTATCACAGATATGGATGCCTCCATCATCAAGTCTGTTAGCGCACCCGAGTGAAGAAAAGAATTAAGAAGCCGAATGCAGAGGGGAGCTGACTCCTGGCAAAAGGATTAAAAAAATTGGGACATGAAGCCGACTGGCCCCAGTGCCTTTGTGATGTGACTTGTGATGGCCATGACCACCTCCTTGATCTGTATCGGCTGATCCACATGGGACGTGACGTGAATGAGTCAGGGGCACCCCCTGCAGGTAGGGTCTAGGGTCTCCTTGGGGGCCATCCAAGCTAGAATACAGAGTATGGTAAAATTCTTTAAAAGTTGATGCACTTTTCTCATCGGTGTGCACTTCCTCCCTTGAAGCCTGTCTAATCGAACTGATGGAACCTGACAACGTCTTAGTGCGGTGCCTATGAGCTAGCATACACCCGCACAGCGGTCACTACTCAGGTAGAATTTGTGCTTGAGTCAGAGAAGGGCATACTCCACCCTCTCCATTTCCAGACGCTTCAAGAGAAGACGCCTATGTTCCAGGTCTAGCCAGTCCCTGGGGGCCCTGTTATTTATTAATGGCTCCAGGTCTGTGACTGACTGCTCCAGCTGCCGGCGTTTAACTTGTCGCACCTGGTTTTCTGCCACTGATATAGCGATGAATTTCCCCTACACTACAAGCTTCAGTGCTTTCCATACCAGCAATAGGGGAGTGCCCTCCATATCATTGATGTGCACACTGCTGACTTTGTGGTAGGGGACTGCAGCAACACGTCGTATTTCTGCCACCGGGAGGAGCTGGGTGGAGGGTCATCCATCCTTAGCGTCAATGACATCATGGAATGCTCTTAAAGAGATCATGGCTCTATGTTTGCCTCACCCACCCAAGTCATGAGTGTGGGGGTTGTAAAACAATGGTCAATGCACGCATATGACTTGTGCGCAGCAGAGTAAAAGGTGTAGTTCCTTATGAAGGGTGCCGGTGGCGCAAGATATCGCAGAGCCCCCCTCCGCAAGCCAATGAAGGCCACCTGCCATGAAGGCCCCCCGCTTGCAAGGAGTGCTTGTAGGAACGATCGAGTGCAGGGTCCATGACCAGATTGAAATCCCCCCCTAAAAGCACCACTGAGTCTGGGGTGGCAACTACCGGGAATTGCAAGAGCGTGTCTGCATTGGCACGCCATGGAGAACTGGTGAAGAGGATTAAAAATAACTGAAAACCCAAATAAGGACACCCATCAACAACATGCAATGGAACAAAAGGTGATATTAGTCTGTCACAATACTCAAACTTGTGCAGGACTTTGGCTAGTTTGGACTTTAATCGATGATTCAAACTCCTCCACTGCAGGATCCCAGCTCCCAGATGTAAAGGCTGCAACAGGGTATCTGCTTGGTTGGCATGCCTCTCTGACACCGTCATCCCAAAGCCCTCCTGCCTGGCAGTCTTCCAGAAATTCAGGGAGTTCCTTGCGATGCTGGGGAACCGGATGGTGTGGTAAGCACCGTCTGCCTTTCCTTAGTCATGGTGGCTGAGTCAGGTTTGTCTGGTTTGTGTCTCCCAGAGGATTTTCCTGCGGGATGAGGCGGAAGGGGTGCCCCCGCAACTACGAAATCTCTTTCTCCCTCAGGTGCACTGTGCACTGTGACTTGGCAGAATACTCTACACTTGTGGAGGGTGATCATTGACAGATCTGTTGGACTGTGGCCTCTGAACTGTACCGGGTGGGACAACCTTGCCAGGCAAAGGATCGGATACTTAATTTGAGTATGTCTGCAGGAGGGGCGACTCTATGGACTTGGTCTATTTGAACGTACGGTTCTTCGGTGTATCCCAGGATGTGGTGAAATAAGACCCCAACGTAGCCCCTCAGGTCCTCTCCCTTCACCTGGGCAAGCACCCCCAAAATACCGACATTGTTCTGGCGGGACAGGTTTTCAAAGTCCTCCACATATGGCTGGATCTCTAGTTGCTGCTCCTTCAACCGGAGGATCTCTTGCTGCATCAGCTATAAATCTTTGCTCCTTCTAGTTTTGCTTTCATCCCGCGCAGCCACTTAATCTCCCACCTTCTCCATGTCCCAATGCACCTCCTTCAAGTCTGCAGAGAGCTGTGTTTGCATGGTTTGTAAGTCGTCCGAAAGGACACGAAAAGCGATGCCATGAAAGCTTTTGTGGCCAGTCCGTCCATCTCCTCTGCCCCATCCTTGTGTTGGGTGAGGGGGACTTGGGTGGTGCCCTGGCAGCTGCTGGCTTGATAAGCATATCTCTTAGAGACCGATCCTACTTGGAGCACACAGAGGACACGATGCGGGTCACCAATCAGCCTGTTTGCCATAGGCGCTACTGGGACCATGCTGGGCCAACTCCAGAAACTCCCCCAGATGCCAGAACACTCCTGCTGCAAGAGGCTTTGCCTCTGAGTATAGTGCAAGGCAACTGCAGAGTCTAGTATAGCAAGACATGGTATTCCTTTAGGCCACCAGCCGGTGGGTCAAGAGCACCTGGGGCGCCACCGCACAGCCCAGCAGTCAGTCCATCTGTCTGCCCTATTGCAGCAACCCAAGGCCCTCAACAGATGTTTATCGGGTCCATCTGCACCAGTGCCTCAATTTCTGAACTTGCTGTATCACGGAGCGACCCTCGAGTGCTCTACCCAACTCAAAACGCAATAAAAATCCCAAACACAATTTCTGAAAAAAGGGACAATGTTTAGGAAAAAATGACAGATAAATGAATGAAATCCAATAAGGTAAACAAGGAATATGAGATAAAAAGTGGCAAGAAGAATAAGTAAAGTGCTAATAAGAAGTCATATTCATGGTTGACAAGGACCTAGGAATGATTTCAGGCTGTCATCTGTAGCATCATACATACAGTGACAGTGTGGCTACCCCCCCATTGGCACTGCGACTGCCCTATTATGACATTACTAACAGGTACCGCAGTGGGAATGCCAAAGCACCGCCCAACAGACCAAAAATGTACTTCTAGTCTGGCAGGTGATGTGCGGACGAGTTTGGTCAGTGTGGGAGCGGGGCACTGGCATGGTGTCCTGCTCCCACACTGCCAAACTCGTAATCAGGTCCTTTGTCTTTTTTTATGAAAGTTGAAAACACCCCACCAGAACATGGTTAAAAACTGTGTCTGGGGAAGTAATTTCAAAGTTAGAAGAGCGTGTAACAAGATCCTGCTGAAGCCTATAGTTGCGATGGGAAAAGCTCAGAGTGGGTAAATTCAATTTTAATGACCGACAATATCCTCTCATCAGTCAGATTGGCCTTCCATATGATCCAGATTGTTCTGGAGTTTGACACACAAGTAATCCTTCAGAAAAGTGACAGTTATCCCATCTGCCTTATTGTAAGAACATTATAACCTACCCAAACACCTGAGGCCTAGAATATCTAGATACAATAGCCAAATCTATACTATAAAAATCTTAAAAATCCAAACACCATAAACTATGAAAAATGAACAAAAGCAGCAAACAACCTATTACTCGTCTTTTGTATATAAATAAATATAAATATGTCATTGCATCTATAACTATTTTTACAAAAACATATGACATAACATAATTATTACATTAAAAAAGCAAAAATCTAAACAAATCATGAACAAAAACATTTCCTCCCCATAATATTTTAAAATAACTTAGGGCCTGATTATGATGATGGTGGGACCGCCTATCGGAAACAGGACCGCCCGACAGGCTGTCGGCGGTCCTGACATAGGTATTAGGATGCGACTGCCATCACAGCAGTCACAATGCCTTGACTTTGCATTGGGGTGGGTGCTGCTGGCTGCAGCAACCACTGAAATGCAAAATAGGGACACCTGACATATGCCTGTACTACGTGGCAGGCACCATGTGGTGCCTGCCACATGGTGCAGGGATATGTAGGGGGGCACCATTGATGCCTCCCAGTGCCCATATCAGAGTGTCAGAGGGGAAAGGGGGTCAGCTACAGGCCCCCTAAGTCTCTTTAAACCTGGATTTTTATGGCGGGTTAAACGTCACGAAAAGGCGGGTGAAAAGGGACATTGCAATCTCTAGGGCAGTGCATGGCAGGCACCGTCACCATGGTAGGGAATAAAACCCCCTCCGTTGCACCGGCAGGCTCAAGGAGCCCCTCAGATTCATGGCGGTCAGTCTTGCTGACCATCAACCACCCACCGGTGACGGGACACACAAGATGTGGGGGATGTGATGTTTGTCACCTCACTGCTCATACCTAAACAGTGGACATCAGCCTTAACTATCCATGGGAAAAGCGGAAACACACTAATTGTAATTCGACCTATGTTGTATACATGCTGAGATGCCTGTGTAACCTGATCTACATTGGAATGACTACATGGAAGATAAAGACCAGAATAATGGATCATTGATCTACCATTAGATGTCAAAAGACGATAAGTCACTTGACTACTCATTATAAGGAGAATAACCACTTGGCGGAGGACATGTTCTGGAATGGTTATTGATAAACCCGACATCAGCGCCACCACCAATAACCCAGAAAATGCGCTCTTTATTAGAGAGCAGAAATGGATCTACAGGAGCCGCAGCCATATCAATGGCCCGAATGATGATATACCTTGGTTCACTTTTCATAACCTCTGAGGCACCAAGAGCACACACCGGCCACTTTATCTTTCCTTCTCCGTTATAGGTCTCCATCATTACGACTCCAGGTACCAATGAGCTAGGTCCACACTTGAAAAGTTCTGGTATAATATTTCCTAGCAAACTCTGATTTAGGATAATACATCCCTCTGTGCACATATATGGGGGAGTAAAACTCATACAACCTAGTTGACCCTCCTTATCCCTGTATACACATGTGGGGCAGATTGGCAGCTGGCAGTAGGCACACACTCCTTTTATCAAATTCACTATAAAATTCACTGTCAATCGAGTTGGCCCACCAAAGGTTCCCAGGGGGCCCATTGCGACCGAGTTCGGAACTAACCTCGCCACTCTCCATCTAAACCAACTTGTAAAGGGCCCAACCCATGTGAAGGGCCACACTCTTGAACTTGTTTGGTCCTCCCTGTCACTGATGAAAATCCTAGAAGTTAGCCTTTGCATCTGGTCAGATCATTATCTGATCAAGTGCTGGGTTCCGGGAGACCCCTTATTAGCGGCCCCTCCACAAATAAGGAGGAAAGTCCGCCCTTCGAAGAAGATTGAGGCTGATTCCTTAGTTTCGACTCTACTCTCCTCCCCCCCTCCTAAGATGAAGCAGGTGAATCTGGACTCATACACTACGACCATTACGACCTGGATTCGATCTGCTTTAGATAAGCTTGTCCCAGAACGACTGGAGCTCACTCGGAAAAAAGGAAAAGGTGCTCCCTGGTTTGATGCATCTCTTAGAGAAGAGAAGCAAGGTCTCCGTAAGGCGGAGCGTAGGTGGAGACCGATTATGGGCCAGCAGAGTCACTAACGTATAAATCACTTCTAGCCAGCTATAAACTGGCTATCCTGGCAAGGAAATCCGCCTTCTATGAGAGTCGTATCAGGGAGGCCACAAATAAACAAAGGGAAACCTTTGTGATCCTGAGGGAACTCACGCAGCTAAATGATAAAAGTTGCGGGCTGGGTCAACCCGACTGTGACACCTTTCAAGAATTCTTCCTTCAGAAGGTACAGGATATCCTGATGGATATTGCCACGCTTTCAGATAGTCCGCCATTGCAACCATGCCTAGACACCCCGCAGCCAGCTGGGGCTTTGAATAGCTTCCCTGATATTGATGGTAAGCACCTGACAGAGCTGGTCAGTTACATCAAATCGGGATCCACTATAGATCCCTGTCCCCCAAAAATCTTCAAACTGGCTCTGCCAGGCATTCAACCCCAGCTGCTGCACCTACTGAATGCCTCTCTGGAAGCGGGCTACCTCCCAACATCTCTGAAGGAGGCCAGAGTTTCCCCACTTCTGAAGAAAGCAGGTACTGACACTAAGCCGTTGAAAAACTATAGGCCCATCTCTCAATTGCCTTTTCTAAGTAAGATCTTGGAAAAACATGTCTTGAACGCCTTGGCCAGCTATCTGGAAGAACACCATCTACTTCATGCCAGGCAGGCGGGCTTCCGTCCACAGCACAGTACAGAACTGGTTATGGCTACGGTCACCGATGAGTTACGAATCAGAGCGGACAACAAACAACCATGTGCCCTGATTCTGCTCGACCTGTCGGCAGCCTTCGATACGGTCAGCCATACCATCTTGCTGGACCGCATCGCGAAGCTGGGGATAGCTGGTGTTCAAGTGGTTAGAGTCCTTCCTATCAGGCCGCACTCAGAGGGTCCAGATGGGGGACCAGTTGTCCGGGATTAAGGATGTGACATGCGGGGTGCCTCAGGGGTCCACACTTTCTCCCTTACTATTCAACATCTATCTGCAACCTCTGATGGAAGAACCCACGCGTAGAAACTGCGAGATCTTTAATTACGCGGATGACACGCAGCTATTGGTGCAGCTGGGAGAAACACAAGAATCCCAGGAATCAGTAAGGAATCTGCTTAGATTCACGGTCAACTGGATGACCAATAATTTTCTCAAAGTGAACGCCGAGAAAACGGAAGTGTTGGTACTTACCAACAAGGCCAACCCTTGGGTTGATTTGTACTGGCCCCCAGAACTCGGTAAAACTCCCATCCCCGGCACAGTAGTGAAGAGTCTCGGCCTAAAGATCGATGCGGATCTTACCATGGCCCCTCAGGTGTCGGCTGTGGTGGGTTCTTGCACGGCCGTGATGCGGCAGTTACGCAAGCTTACCACCATTCTTTCAGCTTCTACGCTGCAAACCATCATCTCAGCGACTGTTATCTCGAGGCTTGATTATGGTAATGCTTTGTATCTGGGCCTATCGCAAGAAGCTGCTGAGGAAACTGCAGGTTGTGCAGAATGACGCAGCCAGACTGATCTTCTCTCTTCCAAGAAGCTCACATGCAACTATACTTCTTCGTAAGCTGCACTGGCTGCCTGTGAAGTTTAGGGTCCAATTTAAATGTCTCTGCATGGCCCACAAGGTTCTCTTTGGCAACGCCCCAGAGTATATCAAGCAACGCCTGACGAAGTATGTTCCCGGCAGACTCTTACGATCTGGTTCTGTCCCCAATCTGGCCCAACCCAGATTTAATCTAAAAACTAAAGGAGGCTGTGCCTTCTCAATACTCATTCCTCAACTTTGGAATGACCTTCCGACCAGTCTGAAGGAAGACTCACAACTACTCTCCTTCAGGAAAAAACTGAAGACACACCTGTTTGGAAAGGTAATATCTTCAGTTTAATTGGAGCAGGCAGCGGGCACTGAGGCGTCAGTATGTTTGTGGTTTTCTGTTGAGCGCTTAGAGACCGGTGGTGATAGGCGCTATAAAAGAACCTTATAACATAACATAACAATCCTCCCTATCCCTGAGAACAGGTCGTCTGCTGGCACAATTTGGTCATGTAGCAACATTTATGCCTTACCTGATGAGATCATTCTTGTAAAGACATTGTGTGGAATGGAGCCGATTAGCGGTGCCATGGCATGCATGCTCTACGTTTTAGAATAGACTCCCAAAATGGCACTCATATGCAGTGCTCTAGTCTTTCTTTCCCCTCCCCGTGCTATGTGCATCACATACGCGTTGACGTAAACGGCAGCGGGGATGATTAACACAGCTGGTGTCAGCACAGGGCTCTGTACCTACACGGCGCTGGGAAAGACAAGTGGTCTAGCGACGGCTCACCTTGATGAAGTAAGTGCATTCTTGTAGATTCTACCAGAATATACCGGTAGTCTCTCCACTCGGTTATTTTCAAGATGTGCAACATATGCCCGAGTTCCTCCTTTAACTCGCGCTGTATTTTGAGCGCTAACTTTGAAGCTGACTTTCACCTCGCCATGATCTTTCTGTCTCGGAGACTAATCCCTGATGTGCGGTCTCACCTAGAGCGTGTACGACAGATCGCTCTAGTTTTTATACATCAAAACACATTAACTTACTTGTGCCTGATAGGGCCGGATTCTTTTCTACCTACTTATCAAGCCAAGTCAAGTCAAAGTATGCTTTATTCGAAATTCATTCATAAAAGCAGAATACAATTACAATAACAGTTACATACAATAGATTAAAATACGATTAAATTGCAATCAAGACAACAAATACAAAGCGTACTTCTACAAATTACTGACTTGATGATACCCTATAAAAACATACTGTACTATTGGCGGTGAGTAATTTTTTTTTAAGAAAAGGTAATATGATTAGATAAAAATAGATTAAAAACCATGATATAGAAGATTTAAATGCAGAAGAAAATGACATGGGAGAGAATAGTCGAAAGACTAGCAGTCTCTCCCAAACAAGAGAATAGTCAAATGACTAGCAATCTCTGTCTGATCAACCACGCCCAGCCTAGATATTTTGCAGTGGCTACTGAAATCCAGGGCAAAGTGCTAGTACATATAATACGCAGGGCCACGGTACCACTGGCTGTTCCCAGGTTTTTACACATTGGGGAGCGCCAGATACGCCGCGGGGCCGCGTAGAACTTACAAGCAAATAGAAAATGACCGATGGTTTCTTTACTAATACCACAGGCAGGACATCTATCACAAGATCCCTCTTCCCACTTAGATGACAAAAATTTGAGGGGAAGTGCACCTGCTCTCAATTGAAAAAGGAGCTTCCTTTCTCTGGGCCTTGTTATGATGTCCCAATATGGTTCTAAACAGGGATACATCTTGGCCTCTAGGAACTCTCCGGTCATAGAGCCAGCACTCGAGTTGCTCCAATGCCGGCGGGCAACCATCTCCCAGTAAGTAATCTTTAGAGTGCTTTTAGATGGAAAAATGGCTCTCGCCGGATCGTCCCAGAGTGAGCACATGCCAAGCTCAGAGAGGGATGTCCTAAGCGATTTTAACTATCCTATTTTGTGGTAAACATCGGATCGTATGATATCTAAAAAACCCTCTGCATAGTGGGAAAGCACAGGAGTCGTCCATAGCCTGCGCCAATACAGGATCGGACGAAGTTGGACCAAATCTGAAATTGCTCTTCTACCCAGGTCATATTTGAGGGGCAACAATGGGGTGCTTTTAGGAACACCTGTTATTGCCCTAAAGAATTTATTCTCTGAGGATTGAAGAGCAGCAACCTTCTCAAAGCCCCAGAGCTCAGCACCATAGAGAGCGGAGCCTAGAGCTTTTGCTTCGTAAACCTGTAGGGCAGGTTTTACAGGTTTGGTCAGTGATTTTCTGTGCTCCATGAAAATAGCACCGGCCAGTTGCCTGTGTCTCAGTGTAGCGATATCAATATGATGCCGCCAACTCTTCTCGCTAGATATATGCATGCCCAAATATGTAAAGGTATTCACTACTTCTAGTGGACGGTCATTTAAAATAATTTTGGATTTAAAGCTACGGTGGGGGTTAAATGTCATAAGCTTTGTTTTGGCAGTATTGACCTCTAGGCCATACTCCCCACAGAAATGGTCAAAGATAGACAAGGCAGACTGCAATCCACTTGGAGTTTTAGATAGGATGAGCGTGTCATCTGCAAACATTAAAATAGGGATTTTAGTCCCAGCTAAAAAAGGGGCGTCCACTTGTGCAGAAATCATGCGAGCAACAACGTCATTAATATATAAGGTAAAAAGGACGGGAGCCATCGAACATCCCTGTTGGACTCCCCTCTCGACAGGGAAGTCCGAGGTTACCGAACCTAATCCCCCCCCCACTGAATTCTGGCATAATTAGATTCTTGTGGTCTCATTATTAGTGATAATAGGTCGCTAGGAAGACCCTGCTTCTTGAGAACCGACCATAACTTAGATCGGGGGACAAGGTCAAAAGCGGCCCGTAGGTCGACAAAGGCCGCATACAGGCTTCCTTTACCCAGCACAACCGTCTTCCATTGTAACAAGGTAAAACGGAAAACCTGATCCACTGTGCTTGTGGATCGTCGAAAGCCAGCCTGAAATGGTGAGAGAGCATTAGTCTCTTCCACCCAATCCAGGAGCCTGTTGACGATCACACGTCCCACGACCTTTTGAATGGTGTCTATAAGGCTTATTGGCCTATAATTACCCGGGAGGGATCGATCACCTTTTTTAAAGACAGGAATGATTACTGCACCGTGCCAAGATTTTGGTACTGCTGCACCTAGAGCAATAGCATTAATAAGAAGGTGAATATACTGACACCAACGCTCTTTATCATTTACAAATAGATCAGCTGGCACTCCATCAAGACCAGGGGCACGTCCGCAAGCGACCGTATTAAGGGCCAGCATAATTTCAACTATTCCAAAGGGGTTTGCTTTGGGAAGATCTACACTAGTTTCCTGGGCCAAGTTATCATTGTTTGGTGCAGCATACTGATTTTTGAAGAATTTTATCCATTCTTCTTCAGGGACATTGTTATGTGGGGACTCGGGAAAACCAGATTTTCCCCACCTGACGATGTGCCAGAATAGCCGAGAATCCCTGCTATCACTAGCTGCCTTTAACTCGGACCAGTGGTGTTCGTCCCAAGCTTTTTTAGCCTTGGATATACTAGTTTTATAGTTCTTTCTAGCGACTTGGATTAAAGCAGATTGCCCCCCCTTAATAGCTTTACTTAGAGCTAGTCGTGTATCCCTGCACTGTTCATTATACCACTTAGCAGGCTTAAAGGCTCTGTTACCTTTGTTTTTCACAGGTTTGAGGAAATACTTTTTGATTGCACAAAAAAGGGAGTTATGTAATTCCTCGACCTTATCTAAGCCAGTGCCATGTGAGTTGAACTGCTCAATAGCTGATATTGCTATATCAACCTGACCATTGATGTTAGCAATAGCCTGGTGGTTGATTACTACGTTTTCCCACTTTAATCTCCGCATATCATTTGTGGGAATAATCCGGGGAAGGGCAATCACAGGAGAGCCTGAAGGCGGGGTAGTGTGGGACCACCATTTGTGAGTTGCGCACAGGGGGTTGTGATCACTCTCGACTACATAACACGTAATCAATTCTACTGTTATGTCGGCCATTATCAAATGTACTTGTCCCATTCCTATCACCACTAGTCCTACCATTTAGGGCTCTTAGACCCTTTTCATAACATAGAGTGTTTAGACCAATAACATCGGCGGTCCAACGCACAACCTGAGGGAGCTCTAGTTTAGGAATGCCCCATTGTCGATCCTCCTCATCACCAAATAAGTCATCTTCGTTAATTAGAGGTTCAAATGTTCTGTTAAAATCACCCGCAATGACGATATTGTTGTTGGGGGAATGGATGTTGAGAAGACTATCCAAGGCAACTAAAACCTCGGACCTCCCTCCCCTATTACTCCGGACATAAACATTGTAAATATCCAGGCAACCCAGTTTATCTAAATCCAATCTAATTAGTTGGATGTCATGATTTTTGGTATCAACAACTTTAATAACTAGCTTTAAACACTGGCGAACCCATATTGTTAGGCCTCCCATGGGTCTACCCCTAGGGCCCTTTGAAGCGGGCACAGAATAATTCAGATAACCCTGAGCAAAACAGGGTTCACATGTCCAAGTCTCCTGGAATATGCATAGGTCGAATTTATTGACAAAACATGTCCACTCCTTAGATTCCAATTTGGAGGTCAACCCAGCAATATTCCAGGAGAATAAGTTCCCCATAATTCCCTGAAAGTTGGGCGGGCAAATAACTAGAAGTAAAGGATCAAAAACAGTGTGATGATCAGAACAAACATCTGTACCTGCTTCCAGTGGTGGGTTTCTTAACTCATTACAAAGAAAAAATGAGTCAGATGATGGCTCATCAGGACTCACTATCATTGCCTTGTTGTTGTTGAGTCAATCTACATCTTCAAGGTTTGCTAACACCTCATATCGATTACTCAACCGGATCGGAAAGTTAGGTTGTATACAAAGTGGAGCCCCAAAGTCGGAGGTTGAGCCTGGCCTGGATCTAGGGAAAAAATAAGTTAATTCCCAAGTAGTGATGGAAGACCTCCCTTGATTTGTATGCCAATTTAGGATGTGGCTAACAGCTCTGGAGTCCCTAAAATTGATTAAGATAATGTCCCCATTTATATTTTTGGGTGTATTACCCAACCAAGGTAGACGCCTAACATGTAAAATTTCCCCATTGATGTACGAAGGGAGAGGGCGGTTTTGTCCTAGCCAATGGATAACATTAATTTTTAATTGTGGATATCCTTCTATGGCATCGTCCTTTAGAGTGGGGACACCCGCAAGCACCACTACAAGAGGGACAGCTTCCGGTGGAAGGTCGATAGAAAAAGGTCCTCGTGTCTTAGCCATGGGAATCAAGTTGTAACTTTTACTAACAGGCATTAAACCCCCTTGTAATGAGATATTTCCCCCTCGGCAATCTCTGTCCTTGTTTAAGTGAATTGACTTAGGAATGGTAGTTCTTCTAGCATAGTTATTGGTTGCATTATTTGTACTCCCATCAGCTTGAGAAACTGTCTCATATGATGATGGTAGAGTGGGAGGTGGTACAGCAGAAGCTGAGACAGTAGAAAACGCCATTGTTGGCTTTACAGAACTCACAGATGAGTCCCATTTGCCACCCATTAGAGATTCTACTTTCTCCAGCCTTTTTTCGATAGTTTTTAAACTGTCAACAATGGGTAGCATAAGAGATTTAAATAACTTATCTATGTTACCCATTAATTCCGCGATAGTGATGTCATTTACAGAACAGGATACAGAGGTACCAGGAAGAGATATACTGTCAGTACAGGGAGTAAGGCCTGTATCAGTATGAGCCAGTGTAGAGTTATAGCTGGATTTATTTTTACTTTTATGTGGCGCAGAGTCTATCTTCTTCCTTTTCCTGGGCAACGAGTCTGACGATTTAGATGTCCTAGGGGAGATGACTTTTTGGGATAAAGGCTCCGTGGCTTGCGATAATGTATCAATCGATGCAACTGGTTCACTAATTACATCAATGGGAGAAGATAAAATAGTAAAAGGCGGATCTTTAGATAAATCAACCGTGATTGGGTTACCCGGGGATATTAGGAAGTCGTTATTATCCGGGAGATGTAAAGTTTCTTGGTGGGAAGGGGTACTCTTGTCTGAAGGAGTAGCTTCATAAGGAGAGGATGTAATTAAAGACATGTTTTTAATATGCTCTATAGAATTACGGCGCCTCGCCCTTAGTTCTGTAAGAGTGGCTTCTCGATCAGACCCTGGGTTAACTTTCAGTAAATAACTGTCAAGGGTACCCTTGTTAGAGTAGTTAGCCATGATGATGAGACTAGTAACCCAACCCCGACCAACCACAATCACCAATATTAGGACGCGTCAGTGAAATAATGTACAGGAACACTAAGCTAAAAATAGTCCGCTAATAGTAACAGCCAAACAAGAACAGCACGAACCAAAGGCAAGGGGGTGGGCCCAGCCTCGGCCTCCTTCGGCTCCTGAGGGCTACAGAGGGCCCGCCCTTTGCCCGGGCTTCTCCCGGCGCGGACCCGCGATGCGGTGGCACAGGTGAGATTTAAGCGCCTCCAGGCGCGAAAGAACGTCCGGCGGCTTCCGGGTCCGTCGCTAGGGCTGATGGGAATTGTAGTCGCCAAGACCACAGCAGCGGCGAAGCGAAGCAGACTGTCAGGACCACACCGCACTCCAGCAGGGAAACACCACCTCCTCAGGTAACGGGGCCAAACAAGTGGGAACAGTAATGTCCCACCCCTACCTACTTATCTTCAAGAACCCTTTCGTGTTGCCAGGATCTTTTTACTTGCCGGATAACGTAGGGGGCATGAACACAATTATCAAATCATATGTACCGCGATTGGTCATTGTAAATAAGTGGAAGACTCAGAAGCTAAGGTTTTGACCTTTTATTACCAACAAAAACATCTGAATATATAGGCACCTCAATACAAGGCACAAAAGGTAGATGGGCACTAACATAAAAGCTAACCTACGAAGAATCCGTATTCGACTAAAGATAAAGAGAATTACAGCTTCTAAAAGCATCAGATAAAGAATCGCTATTGTGACGTCGAACTTCGAATTCATTAATCAAAGCATTTCGGTCCCTACTCTATGCTAAAGTGGCATCCCTACTTAACATTCCCTTCCAACCGAGCAAATCAGATAAAGGTGTCAGAAGTTAAACTTCCTAAGAAGTCTTCACTCAGTGAGAGCTCGATCTATGATGCTCTTTCTAGCTTCCCGCCTAAGTCTCGTCTGAACCACCCCTAATACAAAACCCAAAATTGTCAAACACGCCCTTAGGCACACCTCTTCAGCCAGGCCTTCCTTCTGTAAATTTCCATCCAACGCTTTCCATCTTCCATTGTCCGTTAGCTTGACCTTGGATCCCAGACACCATTCGTACTAGGAGTTGCAATTTCACATTCCAATTCACTCCCCTCCAGTCTGCTCCTCATATCTCAACTCCTACAACAAAGACTTATTCTAACTAACGAGCTAAATGTCCCTGCGCCTGCAACAGAAACATGGGAACGGAAAAACCCGCTTCACATCGTGAGGTTTTACACTTCTCTACAATTTAAGCCTTATTAAGAAATCCCTGTCAGCCTAAAATATAGCTAATATAAGAAATGAACGTCCTTCTCTCCTACATATGCACTTTAGGCCTTGCAAAATAAAACTCATTACAATGACATTCTATGCATTAATTCAACCTAATCATCTTATTACTGAACATAAGTAACTTACATTTCTAACTCTTTACATTGCATACGATTTACCTAATACCATAACATTATACGAAACTACTCATTAAACTTATTACAGATACATTTTACAATAACTAATGGCGTTAATTTCTCTCAAGGCATTAGTACATTTCTAACACTTCTACGTTATATGATTTCAGCAAATACATATCTATAACATTCCTAAACATACATTGATTATATGCGGGTGCTGTCTAACGGTGAATATGGTGCACCCCTACAAATCTCAGAACATGTGACGCTCTATCATGCCTTTATTTATTTATCTATCCCAATGTCCTGCAGAGTGTGACTATAGGAGCTGTCCTCAGGTGTGGAATTTGAAAAAACTTGGTAGGATATGCAGAGGAATTTGTTATTTTAGTCTCTCCTAGTGTTTGATACCTGATTTTAAGTTGTTTATTTTAATTACACCGAACCCTTGATAAATAAATAAGTGCAGAGTGTGCACTAATGTGGGACGCATATAACTACTAGATACACCGCAGGGCCACAGTATAATGGTATGTCATTGGTCTGAGACGGGAGTGTATCGCCCACAAGTGATTTGCTATGTTTTGATCAGGGTGGGGGTCACTTTTATGAATGTTTATGTGTCTGTTTTTCGATGCACTGGGGTGCTACACTTTGTGCTTAATATGTGTTCTCATTGACTCTATTACAGGTTCCCCACGGAAATCATTCCGACATAGTAGTTGGGAGAATTCATTGAAGGGTTCCTACCCTCTACCCTTCGATCAAGGAGGTAGGGCTAGTACTCATGGTATATTTGCGAGTCCTGATGAAATTCGGGGTATTATTTCAAGCTGGCTGAAACATGTCGATGTTTTTTTTGCAGAGTGGGGGGTAGGTGACTCAATATAGCCTCCCATACCACCACCCAGTGGTCTTACATTTGACCTTTTTACTCTGGACAGGGAATCCATGATTAAAATGGGATTGAGGATATCCCTTCTCCTGTTTTAACAACTGATTCTGCACCATTGTTCACTGATGATACCATTTTCTTTAGTATCTTTTATGTTGTATTGTCTTCCCCCTCCCTATCGCACCACCTTCAGCGTTGGCTTGCACGGAGGTGTGTTAGCAGCCCTATGATGCAGCATGGCACAGTTCATTGTGTGTGAGGGCAGTTTTAAGACACACGGGTGTCTCCCCCTCTCGCCCCCCCTTTCCCCGATCACAGCGATCGATAGTATATGGTCCCTCTTCTTTTTGTGTGTTTAACTTTCCAGTGGAGGTCGAAGTGGGACATTACCTCCTCCTACCCCTTATTCTTTGTGTGTGGTTGACCATGTGGTGCCTGCCATATGGTGCAGGGATATGTAGGGGGGCACCATAGATACCATAGATGCCTCCCAGTGCCGATATCGGAGTGTCAGAGGGAAAGGGGGCAAGTTGCAGGCCCCCTACGTCTCTTTCCATCTGCCTTTTCATGGCAGGTTAACCGTCATGAAAAGGCGGGCAGAAAGGGACATTGTAATCTCTATGGCGGTGCATGGCAGGCACCGCCAACATGGTAGGGAATACAACCCCCTCCGCTGCACCGGCAGGCTCAAGGAGCCCATAAAATTCTTGCCAGTCAGTCTTGCTGACCACCAACCATCCAGCCACCATTGAAATATTGCAGGTGAATAAGATGGTTCTGATGGCGGTAGGACCGCCACTGACTTGCTGTCAGTGGTGGTCCCACCGTCATTGCAATCCGCCCGTTAGTTGGGGAGCCTTACATTAAAGGTTCTGACTTAGATATTAACTTACTAAGGGGCTGATGCCATTGCGCATGTTGTTCTTTAGGGAAGGCAAATGCTGGGCTAATCTCGGAGAGAAGAAAGGCAGTTCTTCTGCATATGACCCTAAATTAGGGTATTTGGCTAGGAAGAAACCTAGTGAGGAAGTATAAGGATTTCTTTTTGGAGAAGGAATGGGAAAAGGTTTGGTAAAGTATGTAAAAACTTTAACAGCCTTAGATAATGCAGATTATCTGATGAGGATAGTTTTTACTGAACAGAATATTTTAAATGTTAGGGGTGGGAGGAGAGCGCAACCTCTCGGCCATACCTATTGTACCAATATACAGGCAGAGTTTCACATGGAGGAGTCCAAGAAACAAGTAGTGGAGGATTCTACTCTCAAATAGACACCAGAGCAAGAGCATAATGAAGAAGAGGTCAATCAACTTCATCAGGAGAAGGTGAGCATGAGCAGTATTACTGGTTTTATCCACATAGAGGTTGGAGGAAGGTTGAGATTGCATGTGGAAGAATGGAAAATCATCACAAATATTGTGTGTTCAAAACACGGTAAAAGGCTATCAACTCCTTGGCAGGTTCAAGAAACATGGGAACTCTGTTTCAATGCAGATCTACTGGAAGTGGTGAGTTGCAAGATAGTTTCAAGGTTACAAAAAGGTGCAATAAAGAAGGTATGCATTGAAGAAGTGGGTTGTGTTAGAACTTTGTTTGAAGTAGAAAAGAAGTACAAAGGATGGCGTCCAGTGATAAACTTAAGGAATCTGAATTTGTTTTACGACGGACAGACATTTCAAGATGGAGGGAATCCATCTATTCAGGAATGTGTTGTTGGAAGGAAACTGGTTAATAAAAATGGATCTGAAAAATGCCTATTTCACTGTTCTAGTGGCAGTGCTCAACCAAACATTTTTACAGTTCAGATGGAAAGGTTAAGTACATCCTTTTTATGCCTTCTGTTTGGGTTAGCCTCTGCCCTATGGGGTTTTACAAAGGTAATGAGTGCAGTTATAGGTTACTTAAGAGAAACAGGAGCACGTCTGATAATTTATCTAGACGATATTTTGATCATGAGTCAATGTACAGCGGTATTAATGTCACAGTTAAACATGGTAAAATAACTTTTAAATTGTTTAGGCTTTCTAATAAATATGGACAAATCAATTTTGAATCACACTCTAAGTCTAGTGTTTGGGCTTTGTGGTAGATGCAGTCAAGACTCAACTTCTCTTACCAGAAAAGTAAATTATGAAGATTACGAAGTAAGTGAGAATGGTCTTGAGTAATGAGACAGTCAAATTGAGAGACATAGCCAGAGTGATAGCTCTTTTATCATAATCAATCCAAGCTGTGTCCCCAGGTCTGTTGCAAATAAGTGAGTTGCAGAGAGGGTAGAACTTTCAAAAGTGCTTTGGTATGGAGACATGGCGTAGATTTCAACAGAGGCAGGGAAGAAGTAGGAGTGGTGGTTAGAGAACTTACGTACTTTAACTTTGGTACGGAGAAGCAATTTTTTAAATTAAACCAGATTTTATATTTGAAATGGATCCAAGCAATATAGGAGATCCTTGTGTTTAAAACAGGTGGTGTTTGGAGTTTGAGAGAAAGAAAGGATCATATCAATTTCTTGGAGTTGAATACAAGATTTTTTGCTTTGCTGAGTCTCAGATTCAGGGAGCTTTGGTTTTCTTAAAGATGGACAATGTAACAGCACTGAGATACATTTAGTATTAGGAGCAAGCAGGTAAAAGAAATTAGCAAATCTAGCAAAGGGAATGTGGAAGTTTTGTTTAGAGCACAAGATTGGTTTGAAGGCCCAATAATTACCAGGGAAAGAGAACTGGGTAGCAGATTGGAACTCCAGAAATTTACTAAACTATAGCAATTGGAAAAATTTAACATAGAGTTTCTTATCAAGATTCATAGGTGTCTAGGTACATGGGAGATAGATCGGTTTGCATCCAGACTGACACATCGTTTGAGGAATCATTCGAGTTAGAGGCCATGTATGGGTGCTTTGGCAGTGCATGAATTTAGCCAGAATTGGTGGGAAATTAGGGGTTATGCGGGCATTCATTTTGCAATAATACAGAGAGTGTTAGTTCAGGTGAGAAGGCAGGGTTGTGAGTTAGTTTTATTAACTCCATTTTGGGCTTCTCAGTCTTGGTTCCCAGCGATTATGGAAATGGTAATAGAGATTCCATATCTGATAATTTGTTGCATCTGTGGAAAGAAGCAGGAGTAGAGCATCCATTGGTAAATCCCTACAAAGTAGTATCATCTGCTATAATAGCAAGAAGGGTGAAGTTGGTCATGAAAGAGGGAGGAGTGAATGTGACTCAATTTAAGGCACATTCTGTAAGAGGTGCTATGGTTAGTGAGGCATTTTTGTAAGGTGGAAGTTTTGAAGAGATCTTAAAGGTGGCTGATTGGAGTATTGCAGGAGTGTTTTAAAAGTTTTATTTCAGACCAGTGCAAGGTGCTTTGAACATGGATGATGCTAGCCTTCTGCCCTACCATGAAATGATGATTCTCAGAGGTTTGCCTGCATAGGGAATCATCATTTTCTTAAAGGCAAGGAGGCTAACACTATCCCTCCCACACTCCCTAGGTGTGGTAGGATTTGGCAGTTAGGTTATTTTATCGAAAGTTATAATAATAAGTATAGTTAATGTTTCGAGGCAGTATTTTATGTGAAGAAGATTTATATATTATATTATATATTTCAAAACATTGAGTTTAAAGTACAGAATAAGGCATGATAAGTATGATTGTGAAGGCATCAGAACAAAAGAGAAAGAGGATGGCTGACAGAACATTTATTGGACTGTGGAGTTCTAGTCTATTGTTTAGTTGTTAAAGTTCTTTTTTAGTTTTTTTAAGAGCTCCTTGATGTGGCAAATAAAAGAATAATGCATGATGCTATCCTCCTTGTTTTAATAAAATCCCAATTCTAAATACAGTGAAACCTCTGAGAATCACATTCTATATTAAAATTGATATTTAATACATAAAATAAGTTATGTTTGAATCATGGAAGAAGCGTATCCTATACCAAAGAAAACATAAATAGTAATAGTATAGTGTAGTGTACCATAGTATAGTAATTAGAGTATTTTCTTAATAGAATTAGCTACAGCCTTGTACACTGAAAATGGATGTTTCTGGCCTAGGCAGTTTACAAACATGCCAACATGAAATTCTCGCATGTTCCACTTTTAAATATTATAGTTATATGGTATATGTGGGGGGAGACATATTTAATATTTAAAAGTAAGGATGGTTCCTCTCCAAAAAGATTATTTTGACAGGCTCATGTGAAGATGTAAAAGATGAAGCAATCAGGCTACACATTTAAGCAATGTTTTCTTTTACGTTTAGTGGATGTCACACCGTGTATTGGAGAATACCAAAACCAGTAGTGAGAGGGTCCACGGGAACATTTTTAAAGACCTACAACGACACTTTCCCAAGAGACTATGAAACACATTAAATTGTCTAGAGGTTTACAGCATTACTTGGTGCCCAACGGCATTCTCCGCTGCCACCAGTATCTACACACGCCTAAGTGGAGCCCTCATGTGGGTAACCCAGAAAGGGAAACGGAGTACCATCACTCACCAAAGGTGACATGCTTCATCATCTGGGATCTCCTCCCAGTTGTAACCCCTTGTACAGCCAAGGGCTACAACCCCCTCACTGTGAGGTAGGAGTGCAGGGATGTTTTACAGGATGTCCTAGGATATGCTAAAATCCAGAGTATGATGAGCTGTGGTGTGTTATTCAGTGATGGGCGCAGTGCAAAAGCATTGAAAAAAGTTAATTTAAAACTGGCTACTAGGAGAAACATCTTTTTATTATATATCTCTTAGTGTCAGGGTTAAAAACAGTGCTAAGACAGTTTTAGAAAAAATAAACTGCTACTGTCTAGTTTAGAGGGTCGCTCTACATTTTTCAGCTATTTGTCACCTAAAGAGTGTCTAGCCTTCCTCAGGACCTAAAAAGTATAAGCTACTGCGTTGTGTGTGTAATAACAAAAATATATAATTAAAAAATGGAAAGATACAACTTATCGCACCACTTGTTTCATTTCAAGGTACGTGATTTAACCTGTAGTGTGCGGGTATTGTAACTCACAGGTGATATTTAAGTTTGGATGCCATTATTGTATTTTCCTGCACCATATACTCTGGACTTACTGGGGAGTCAAATATGTCAACCATGGATTAGTCAATTCTGTCACTTTTTTGACAATCAGAGCACATATACTGCTGACAGGATAGCAATACCCCAGTGAGCAGAGCTAAAAAAAAAACAGCAGCATCAGTAAAAATAGTGGTGACCATGCAAAAAGAGGTACTTTCTCTCATGCTGTTTCCAATGAGGAACACAAAAAAGTGATGACTGGAATGCTTGCATTAATCTCAGTCACTGATAATTGCAGTATGACTGCATTGCAGTCCATTGTTATTTTGCACACCATGCCTCCTCAGTTTGGACTATGCAAAACTGCAAATCGGTCTAGACCCTGCTCCAATAGGAACAGTCCAGCCTGACCTGACAGGCCAGGTCCTCCCTGAACTGGAACACAGACAACCCAAGACTGCTTTTCCCCTAATTGCGGCTTATCAGTTGATTTTAGGTTAGTTCCAGAGGCAGAGTGAGCACAGAACCCATGTCTGGGCATACAAGTCACACTTACCAAAAAGTGTTGGATGATTGAATTAATCTCATCTACTGGTAATTACTCAGGGCCACATCCCAGACCATCATTATCTTTCACATCATTCCACCTCAGTTTGGTCTGATCCAAATGAAAATCAGTCTTGTCCCCGCTCCAATAGGAACAGTCCCGCATGAACTGCCAGACCAAGTCCTCCCTGAACAGGTACTCCCAGAACAAAAGCAACTCAAGACTGGTTTCAGTCTGGTTGGGTCTCTTCAGTGAGGTGTAGCTTTGTTCCAGGAGCACAGGACCCATGACTGGGCATGCCCTTGGCCACTTAGGACATCTCAAATAAGTATACAAAAAGTGATGGGTGAAAGGCTTCAATTAATCTCAGTTACTTGTCCTTTCTCAGGCCACATCCCAGTCCATGTTTTTACTTAATTCAGGACAACTATGTAAGTCAGAAGCTGCTAGTGGTTCTTTGAAAAATGTGGACTCCATTATGCTAATCCAATCAAGAACTTAAAAACAAAGGCTTTAAACAGAACTTCATTCACTAGATGGATTACCACCCAGAAGGTTCATGTTGTACCTTTTGGTGCTACTTTCCCAAGACATCCTTTGGTAAGTAAGTCCTATGTCTACTGAGACACACAATATGATTTCCGGAAAGGCCCATTGCTTCTTAAAGGAAGGTACATGATCATCCACTACATCATAGCTCACTTTCAATCGAATATAAACATATAAAAACATCTAAATAAATGAAGTGCACTTTGACCTCCTTTGCATGATCACAGCCTCATCCTAATGTCTCATACCCTTCTATCCGGTTTTGGCACACATTCATTACAATGCATGAGGCCATTAACACATATAGGCTTGGAAATCTTTGCAAGCTACTCCTATATAATAAATTGCCTTCATTCTTATACCACTATGCAACTTTTCTTATTGATTTCTTTGTACACCTTTCCTATATTATGTGAAACTTCAGCTATGATTTTCTTTGCTTTGGATACACTGTCTTCTTTATTGCATCATACACAGAGGTACAAAACCTGCTGAGGTTAGGATGTTACTAAATAAAAAAATAAACAACAAAAAGTGAAACAGTTCAAACAAATACGCAAGTATTCCTTGTTTGAATCCATATGGGTGTAACCAGGATGAAAATTAGTGTTGTACGGACAGATAATATGAAAAGAATCACACAAATCAAGACAAAACCTGTGAATGTATGGCACATGAGAAATAGGGATCTCCTTGCAACTGACTATGTACCATACTGACAGTGGAGTTGTAAACTTAATATTCATAGATACTATAAGTGAAGAGAAGACGTTCTTTAAAGAAGTGAGGCAAAACCATGAAAAGACAATAGAAATAGTCATATTTTGCTTTATAAAATGCCATAAAAGTGTCCCCCCAATCACGTGTCACTCTATAAAAGAACAGGTATTAAATACCATGCTTTTTGCGAAATATATTTAAAACAGATAACTATGGGATATTGGGTGTACAAGATACCTAGAATTAATACGCTGTATTAATCATTTTTCAAGTCACTGATATTCTTCATTAATAAAAATTCAATACCACACCCGGTCGGCGGTCCCGATCGCCCCATTTGGATGCGATCAAACACTGTTCAGGTGAATTCCTATATTTCACTATAGGAGCATGCATTATGGCAGTAAATCAGCCGTAATGCATACTCCCATAGTGAAATGGGAGGTGCAGTTCATCCCTGCATCCCGTAGCAGTAACTTCAAGGTGCCTGCCACAAGGTGCAGGGTTCAACAAAGATGGAAAGAGCCACCTTTGAGATTACAGGTCAGATTCTGACAGGCGGAAGGGCTCTCCGAGCCCGCCGGAAGGCAGCCAGAATGACCCTCCGGTTTTCTTTCCAAAATGCCTCCATCATAATGAGGAGGTTGGAAAGGAAACCGACCGGCCCATTACGATACAGCCTAAAGCCTCCGACTGAAGGTCAGAGCCTTTACGGGCTGTATCGTAATCGGCTTCTAAATACTTAAGGGAGCCTATCAAAGAGTAAAAAAGATGAGCACTTATTATTCTGAAAAGGCAAAGGAATAGATGCAGAAAAAAATCAGAGGAACAAATAAAATAAGATTCCAGTTAGCAAACTGGAAAGTGAGAAAATCTTGATTTTAAAGAAGCAACTGGAGAAAATCCAATGGTCACTTTCGCAATTCCAAATCAATTTGAAAAAGATTTACGTTGATAAAGAAACCAATTGGTGTGGGACATTGCTGTAAAAAGAATATTAATGATTCATTTAAATTGAAGGCTTGCAGGCATAGGCCAAACATGAAGAAATCTAAGACTAGAAAAGCCAAGATCAAACATATTGGACAAAGAATCACCTACAAAAATTAATACATGTGCCAGAGTGCACATTTATTTATTTCATGTATTTATGAGCTTTATACAGTGCTGAGTCACTGGCAAGTTATGCGAGTGCTTTACGATTCAGCAATTTGTTCACTTGTTGCTTAAACTATGAGCATTTGAATCCATAGACGCAAGAGATATTTATTTCTGGGACGAGCTACTAAGTTAATGAGTACATTTGTGGTGTTGTAAGACTAAAAGGAGATTTTTCTGATAATTCAACAATACATTTTAATCCACTGTTAACGGCAGGCAGAGACTGAATTAACTGTTGACAAGGTCACATACAGAGATATTGATATGACAAATAATCAAGACTATAAACAATGTTAAAGGAGCACAAGACAAAACAAAAACTGACTCAATGGACAAATAGTGTGTAGTGAGCCCAGGAGAGTTACTGATTACTGAGATTAGGAAGTAGAAAGTCCACAGAGTGAGAGAGCAGTTAGTGACTTGGATTAGATAAAGTTTGAAAGCGGGGTCTTCAGTTGACTCATGAAGAATAGTAACTGGTCCTTAGATCTGCAAGCAGTGATTGCCAGAAGAGAGTGGAAACCCAAGAGATGCCTTTTCCAGCACAACACACATGCCAAAAACAAATGCGTGGAGCACGAAGTAGAATTGAAAATACTCCAACAATCATTGCCATTACCCTGAAAGATTTTACATCCCTTATGGCAAGACATTTTCGATACTTTCATAGTACAAGAGATGTAAACTATTATGTAATAAACAGGCAGAATATAAGAGATGGTGGTAGACTAATGGACCTAAAAATATTTGAATCACAATTATTCTTAGAGATAAGCTCAGAGCAACCAATTAGACACATTGATGATGTTGAACGGGATGTGCAATTTTAAATAAAGTGTATCTACACTTAAGAAATGTTTCTTGTGGCAATCACTATTGAGAATCACATAAAATTAGCAAAGTGTGAGTTACTGAGCAAATACAGTAAAATATCCTGTGGCCTACTTAAACAGATGCCCATGATATTATGTAGCTCATGGCACAAGTATAACAATTCATTTGTGTTCCTATCAAACTGCTGATTCACAGCAAGAGGTCTAAAGGAATAAACCTCACAAATCTATGCAAAGATCTGAACAAATAAAAGAGGTGCAAGAATCAAAATCAATTTATGTATATATAAAGTTGATTAATAATTAGCAACAACAAAGAAATTGAGCAGACATCAATATAATAGAGGAAATGTAATTCATTCAACAGTCATCAATTTTCCATTAAGTTGTATGAATAAAGATGATCACTCACAGTTTTTAAGACACAATATTTTTTTTAATGGGATAAAATTGAAAGTATATTTCACACCATAGAATTGAGACTCCAGATTATCCTTAGACGAATAAAGACAATCCGTAAAAAGCAGGATCCAGGCACTCGAGAATCAAAATATAACCATGAACAGCATTCCCTAATGCTAAACACAATGAAATCAGTCAGGCTATGATTTGTGGAAAAATGGTGGTGGGAGAATTAATTTATCAATTATAATAATTATTTACAAAGTTACTGGATAGGGAAGGACATTATGAGAATGAAATCCCATGAGACAATGGCAATAAATACAAAGCAAAGGAACTGCTCAGCAATCATGGTGCCATTGGAGATGCAGTGCATGACACAGTATGAAAGATCCAGGAAGAACAGGGCTGTATTAATGATTAAAGTTAATTAAATGTGGATTTTACCTCTTCTTTGATAAGTAGCAAACAAATAAGCTTTTCAATACACCCAGCTCAAGAAGATTTATGAGTTTAAATTATGGCTCTGATGTTTTAGTATCCAAAATCAATATGGACATTAAATCAACACCCAGTAGCTGAACACTAGTCAATTCATGCGTTATAATATAATACTAGAATAATCAGAACGGTCCCTTTTAATAAATATGTGTTTTTGCTAAAATAGTTTCTGTGAATAGCTTTTCCGATTGAGAAACTATAAAAGGTAACTATTTAAATATTGAATACAATTCTTTTGCCAGAATAATTGGATGAAGTAGTTGCAGCTCAGCCTTTGGGCTTCAGTTATTCTCTGACTTATATGCACCTGGATGCCAATTGATGTCAGATTACTCAAGATTCTCCTTTACGGAAATATCTGTAAAGTGATTACTTTTCTGTTTTCCCATATTACTCCACCTCCTAGCAAAGGGAATGATGGGCAAATTTCAGATAATTGAAAACAGGAGGTCGCAGGAACGGCGTAGTTCGCAAAGTTTTGCTACGCAGAGCTCTGCGAAGTTACAAAAAAACTCCACGAAGTTTCGCGAGTGGTGGAGTGCAGTGCAAACTGCAGTTTGTGCTGGTATTTCTGCCACTCACGTTGAAATTCTACCCAAGCGGCAGCTCGTGAACTTACTGTTTGCGATCACAAACATACCGTTCATGAGTGGGGGAAAAACTCCACTGCACATCGCGAAGCGGAGTTTTCTGCACTCGGTGAGCTCCACGGAGTGCGGAGTGCAGAAAACTCCGCAAATTCCATGAACGGAGCGAAATTCACCACCCAGGCCTACACATCACCAGCATTTGAGAGTAAAGGTTGAAAAGATTACAAAGTATACACCAGTGGTGCAAATAAGATGCTACGGTGAAGGTGAAAATCCAGGGGCCCCGCATTTGTTTTTAACAAATGACAAGAATCCTAATTGCAGAATTTACAATCACGGGGAAAAATACAAAACAAGTATTATCGGTTCTAATATATCTGGCCTGCATTTTAACGTTTGAGTAAAAACATTTTCTGCAGTGTAAATGACAAAACCATCTGTTTCAATATGTATTACATCAATTAGATAAAAACAATATTGTGTGATGATGCAGAGTACTTTTGTCAGGGTAAAATAATCCCTCACATTGCAATAAAAGCATTCCTTAGGAGTTGGAATGATATACAGAAGAGCCAATAGCACTAGTTGAGAGAGAGATTCTGCAAGAGAGATAGTGGTTGAAATTGGCTGAAGCACTACCCATGCTGAACAGACCAATAGAAGAGGTCTGACCTAAAGTTCTTTTATGAATTTACAATTCTGTTAATTTTTAAAAATTAATTTTTGTGATTCCATGAGGGCATCCAGATAGAAAAACTGTCTTTAGGACAGCACAAAGAGTTGCCAGTGTAAGAGCTTAGAACTTGCATCAGGAAGTGTTGGGGTAATGATGACCAAAGAAGAAGGCAGTCGCTGAAAAAACTGTTCATAGGCATCTAAACAAACTGAGGAATTGATGCACTTCTACCCATCACTGAGCAGTACAGAGTAGTCATTGTTGACACCCCCTTATAAGGTCCACTTACACATGTGAATACAGCAATAATATACATTCTGCTTCTTAGATATGTCTTTGATTATTTTAGTAAAGTATGATTGGAATGAAAAATAAAGTAGCAAGGAAATATTGATTTGCAACTTCAATAGAAAAACAGCAATCTGCCAATACCAATTGATCAACATCTTCTAATACAGTCTTACATATTCAGTTTTTTTGAGTATTTACACTAGATTTTGTGATTTTGTAACAGGCATGAGGAAGAACGATCCCTACCTACTAATCCTAAACACCCCAGGACGCCAACCAAAATAAGACATTACTCCTTTCAAAAGTGTCATTGCTCCTCCAAGATGTGTAAATTGTATTTGGTGAGATAACTACATCATCCACGCCTCATCAACTGCATCATGAAAAAGGGTGTACACTTTTGGCTAGTACAACATTCTTCAGATACTTTTCACCCTGAATCAAATGAAGTAATTTCTAAAGTATTTCTGCTAAACATTCACCTTTCCACTTAGCAACGCATTCCCCCAGCAGATCTCATGTGTCCTGTTCCATCTCACAATTATTCATTAAAGGAATCTTGTGGCTTAGGATATATGTCTGCTTGTACTGACCCTTCAAGATTGAAATTGTGGGGAAAAAGGTGATAGTTCTATTTAGCCTTGTGGACCAACTATTACAAATGATGTAATCACTAGTGGCATTTCAGCTGCTAGTGAAAGAGAGTCTTGAAAAGAACAGAAGTGCTACGTTAGGGAGAGGTGTATTTATTAAAGTTTAGCCAAAGAATTATTAATATGTTTGTTGTATAGATTCCATTTACATAGAGACGAGGGTAGACGTTGGCTGCAATTGTGGAAGCCCCTATTTTGTGTGCAATTGAATTGTTACCAAGACCAAATTGCCTCCCACATGGCCTCATCTTTCAGTATTTCCCCATTTATAACCAGACCTCACTGTTCCTTAAGTAGAGCGAGGTAGCTTGGGGTCACAACGTGCATGATCCTCATTCTCTTTGAAAGGGGCCAAAAGTTTAGTTGGCAGGATGATCATGTTGATTATTTATTCTGCTTTAACCAGGAATGGATGTGCATATATTGGACCAGTGAAAGAGCAAGTTATTATCTTATCGGATCTAGCATTATTCAATCAAAAATGATCTATATGCCATACGATAGGTAATATTTCAATAAAGTTGAGTTGAAAAAACATAAATTAGTGGAAGGTTTTGGCATTGATCAGTATTTCTTTCCCTCATGCACAATGCCCATTCACATTAAAAGTGCTACACCACTGGCCACTGCAGTTAGTTTTGAGTCAATTTAATCAAGCGCTAATTGTGCCAGTACTGTAATCATATGACCTATACCTGATGTAATTATTGATTCAGCCAGAATGAAATGGCATTACTTAATGCTAAATCCACCAGCGTGATGTTACCCTTTATTCAATAGCCAGTCTCCGATCCCCTGACCTACCTATTTTGTCTTGCATATGGAATGTTGCTGGTTGTCCTCTAAGCTGGAAGTTAAAGACCGGTGCAATTTTATGAAAGAAATCCTAGTCTACAGCCTAATAAGTGCTCCAAGGTTATGCATATTTTGCTTAGAGGTTACACAGAGGAGATAGTGGTAACCTGTGGGAGGTCTTAACATCAGTATAAATGTTGATTTCAATTTTTAGTAACAGCAAACAAAACTCATTCTTTGGATATACATATTTTTTGTCTCACTTTTCCCACAGACATCAATATCAGCCTGTTTACTAACTTGAAACCAATTTCCAATGAATCAGGAATCCCTCCATTTGATCTATTTAGAGTGTTGCATAGGAAGAAGAGAATGAGGACTGGATTGTCCCAATATCCAAAAGCTTTCATGTAATTGTCCTAAAATCATAGTAAACTGTCAGCATTGAGGGCTGAACTCTGTCTTATGCATGGACTGCAACCTGTAATGGTATTAGGCAAGCAAATATAAGAGGTAATTTCAAGTCTGGTGGAGTGGGAGCACCACTCTAAATCAACAGTGTTCCATACCCAACTAAACTTGTGGTTCCAGCACTCCCTTTAGAGGTATGAAAACAACAAATTTCTTAACAGTATAGACTTAGCCGTCTCCAGCATTCGAAAACTCTAAACTGATGGTCTATCTCCTGCAGGGATGTCAGATCTTTTAGCAATTACTCCTGCCCTCTTTGGGGCAGAGCCACCATGACTTGATTTCAATGCATAGAACAAAAATGCAAGATATGATGGTCTAGGAAAGGAAAATCAAACACTGACATTTGACAGGGTTTTCCTCTGGCATCTACACTTTTAAATTTGTTTCAGTTTTTCAATTAGGGTGTTATTTCTTGATTCTTAGAGTGTCTGCACACGCATGAGATAGAAATGTCCTCCCATGTTTTCACAGACCTTAAACAAACACCCAAGATAGTGCAGGCACCTTTTGCTCGCTGTACTTGCTGCTAATTGCTTTTTTCACAGAAGAAAACCAGTTTAACTATTTTAAAAACTTATGCCCTGTTTTAAATAACTTGTTTTTTCATTTCCAGCAGTGTATATGAATCTGATGTGTGGAGGGAGGCGGGAATTGAATCCTGAGCGGGAGGTATCCGAAGGGAAAATCTGAAACCGCCATTTTCTTGAGTGCGCGGTCTAGTTGTTCAACTTGGGGAGTACAAAAAGGAACGGTGCGTGAGCACGCTCGACCCAAGATAGTGCAGGCAGCTTCACCTTTTGCTTGCTGTACTTGTGTTGCAGGGATTCTGCTCATGCACAGAACTATGCACAGGAAACCAGGACCTCAGTGAATTGTGGTGTACCAAAAAACTCACCTCAGTACCCAGAACCCCTATCCGACCAGCATCAGTGTCCCATTCATTATCCGTATTATCTTGGAGGTCCCAATGTATAGACAACCCAGAACAAGCGACTTAGAGTACTCTCAGGAATGGTGGGAATCAGAAATACCTGTTCGTAATTATTCTCATATCAGTCCACAACAAGAGTAAACAGAGACACAGTAAAGTCTAAAAGGTTTATTTTATAAACTACTGTAGTGAGTTCTCTCTGAATACATACAGGCATTGTTAAGTTAGCATAACCACGTTAGATGTTAGAAAGCCATCTTTTTGCTTTTGCACACGGCACTGCGTTTACATGTTATTTCTTAACCCCTTCGGTGCTCATGACGGAACGGTTCCGTCATGAGCCACGGTTGAGCTGTGCTCATGACGGAACCGTTCCGTCATGACCACGCCCGCGCAAGATTCCGTCAGCACAGCGGCGGAATCTGCGCAGCATGGAAGGGGTTAAAACAGACTGTTGACTCGAGACTTGCTTCACACAAGCGCGATCTGTTGTTACTATCCCAAGCTCTGCGCAGCGACCTTGGTCTGTACATGGTGTGACAAACAGTCTGGGGTATTACACAATGCATGTTTTTCACTCTAGGTTGATCGGCCCACTATTTAGCCATAACACACGCGCAGCTGCAAATGCCTGAAAATTAGTGCTTTTAGTATCACAGACATCATGTTTATTATTCAGACCGAAGACGAGCCTTCCTGCGAGAAGTCTCCTGATGCTCCTGTGATGTGATTTCACTAAGCTGATCTTTGAGGTATGGGGTCCCCTATTCAAGCCTAAGAGACCTTCTATTAGCATAATAATAATATTAGCTTCTTAGTAAAGGGAAGGTGGTAGTATCCACTGTCATTATAATATGATCACCCCTTTTATATTCTATGGTATTGTAACTATGCTGCTGGTTTTGATATTAATCATTTGTCTGCTTGTATTAGCCAAAGTACTGCATCTTAGGACACGTGGTCTATAAAAATAAACCCCTTTTATTTACAACGTGTCTCTGTTGATTATTGTTGTGGACTGATGTGAGAATAATATACGAACAGGTATTTCCGATTCCCACCATTCCTGAGTATGTACTGAGTCGCTTGTTCTGGGTTGTCTACACATTGGGACCGCCGAGCTAAATCTCGGATAACGAATGGGACACTTATGCTAGCCGGATACTGGGTTCTGGGTTCTGAGGTGAGTTTCTGGTACACCACAATTCACTGAGGTCCTGGGGTTCTTCGCATAGTTCTGTGTATCAGCAGAATCCCTGCAACATGGCGCACCTAACGTTTGGTCTATGAGTTGAAACGCCTTAGTAGTGCTTACATTTAGTCCACAGCACCCTCATTCTTGTTTCCGGATAACAAGTCTGACGGATTTCAAACCTACCTAGTTCTATTGATATAGGTTCCTTCAAGCTTGATTATTAAAAAGGTTATTGAACCCTTGTGCTACTGAATACTTGAAGTGTAGCTTGTCCTTATGGCAATTAATATTGCGGCGCATAGCCGTGCGGCCCTGAAACGTCACTTGACGCAGTATGGGGTGCCGGACGCGGGCATGGACGTCATCTTTGTGGTGGGAGCCGATGCGGCTCACCCCTTTGAGTTGTTCTACTCTTGGGTGACGATTCCGGCAGTCAGTGGTAATGATAATACATTTCATTCTTACACTGCCACTGCCGTGCCTGCCGCCTATGCGCCTTATAGGACACAGGAGATACCAATATCTGCTTGGCAACATCAGATTTGGTTTAATGGCGCCCTCCCCCATGTGGTTATACCGCCGAGAATGGGCCCTTTATCAATTGCGGGGGCCACTTGGCCGGTACTAGCCGGATTTACGCCTCATCCCCGTTACCTCACGGTGACGGTGGATGAATTGCGTGTACTACACACTGCCCTTATAACAGTATATAGGGCGTTAGTGCAGTATGTGTCGCGCACTGTACAGGCGGGGGCGCCTGTTAGTGCGGGACAACCTAGTGATCGTCACGCGGTGGTCATTAGTCCTGTTATGGTCAATTCTGTTGTGGGCAAGCGCCCCCTCACAAGGGATGATTATCCTTTTTGGCTTGCTGAAAAATTTGACCAAATAGAGGCGGTTTATCCGCATACAACTCCTGTGGAAAAACACAGGATCCTCACCATTAGTTTGCCTAAAGACTTAGTTCCCCATATAGATGACTGTGTATCCTGGGGTAAGATTTTTGCTGCGACGTACGCGCAGTGCTTCGCCACTCCGTCTATGTTACAGCTGCCCTCCATCATTAAACAGGTTCAAGAGGACCATGGAGCGGAGTCTGCGATAGAATTGGGGATGCGGCTCCTCGGAGATTTTGGCCTGGTGGCTACCATGATAATGGGAAACCTTAAGGGTGATGCGTTGCACTTTCAGGTTCGTAATGAACTGAAGAAGGTTGCTGAAGAGGACAAGCCGCAGGAATTTGCTAAAATAATCGCAGAAGCATATCGTGATTTGGGTCGTAGCTCTTTAGGAGTTAAGCCTGTGATCAAGAATCCCGATTCTAAGCAGCAGGGTAAGGCAGGAACTTCTGGTAAGGATGAACGTCCCTTTTTTCCAAAACAAAAGTGGCCGTTTAAACAACAGGGCAAGCAGCAGCAGAAACAGGGCTCTCGGCCTGCCTCTCCCGTACAGTCAAGTAGTGAACGCACTTATGATCTGCGAGATCGTGCTACTATTAAGTCTCCTGATAGATTTCAGGTTTCTGAACCGCGTTCTCCTCGTTCTTCACAGGAAACATCGGCTACACAGTCTGGTGGCGGAGGCGGTGGCAAAGGTCGGGGTGCTCCACAACAGCGTGACCAACCCCGACAGACTGAGGGTAAAGGCAAGCAGGACGAGTTTGCTCGACAAAGACCCCCGTTTCAGAAGAAGAAAGTGGCGGCTCTGACGGCAACATATGCCTCAGATAGTGCGGACACAGCTTCAGAACCGGACATGGGCGCTGACGCTACTAGACAGCGCAGCGGAAATTACCATAGTCCGTCAAGCTCTGCGTCCATTTCTGGCGGCGACAGCAACTGATGTATTGGTTACTGTTGAAACAGCTGACACCAGAGTGGCTCCCCCTGATAGACTTTATGAAATAGTCTTATTAATAGAGGGTGACATACAACGTACTATAAAAGGGATTTTTTGGGATAATCTGACCACCACCTATGATATCCTCCTAGCGGAGGCAGATTGGCCCCCGGCCTTCATTTTGGAAGCTCCTAGAGGGGAGGAGAAAATCCTCCCGTCCTTTGCGCACACGGTGCCTAAGGACCAAGCTGAAATGTACGCTGGTGAGTGGGCGCTGGCGCTTGCGCCAGCGGTATATCGTACTCAGGTGGGTTGGGACCGGTTGTCCCCCTGCCATGAGATTCCATTGCGGTCTATGCCCCAGCCTCAGCCCCAATATCCCATGCGTCGTGAGGCTAGACCTCACGTCGCGGCGATCCTTGAACAATTGGAATATCAGGGTGTAATTGAAACATGTGTGTCCCCTATGAATAACCCTTTATTCACTGTGACGAAGCCTGACGGCTCGTACCGTTTAGTTTTGGATTACCGGCACCTAAACTCCCATTGCCGGACCTGCGCGGTACAAAATACACATAGCTCGGCTCTAGTCGACAGTCTCGTGCGTAAACGATTTAAAACGACACTTGACATTTCCAATGGCTTTTTTAGCCATAACCTGTCCACACTGAGTAGCCAGTGGACAGCGTTTACTTCGGGCGGTAAACAAAAACAGTTTACGAGATTAGCCATGGGCTACAAAAATAGCCCTGGCGTCTTTTCCGCTCGCGTGGTTTCCCTCTTAGAAAGAATAGACCCCGAGGCATACTCCTATGTTGACGATATCTACCTCACGGATGACGAGCTGTTGCCGCATCTGTCTCGAGTCGACAATATTGTAGTGAGTTTTGCTGACTATGGCTACAAATTCAATTTTGCGAAGTCTCACATCGCGGAATATACAGTGTTGTTTTTGGGCTACGAGCTCAATAATGAAGGAAAGGGGTTAGCTCCCCACTTTCTGGAGAAGTGCGCATGCTTGAGTGCGCCAACGACACTAAAGAAATTACAATCTCTACTGGGCTTTCTGAATTTCGGCCGTACGTACATTCCTGATTATGCCCAGCGTATCAAGCCGCTTTACGCCTTGGTACAACCCACATTTTCGAAGTCTAGCTGGCAGCTGGAACATTCTAAAATTTTACAGTCTTTACAGGCTGACCTTCTTGCTTCACAATATTTGCTGACACGTGATAACCGCACCAACCTGGTAATAAGAATAGTGCCAGGCGCCGTGGGTTTCACGTATTTGACGTTTAATGAGGGCGATACAGTCCCCATTGCGTACAAATCCCACTTGTACACCTCTGCTGAATTACGTTTTTCCGCGGTCGAAAAAGTTCTGACTGCTGTACAGATGGCGATCCTTAAAGAACGCGCACTGTCACATGGGAAACAGATTCTGGTTGTAACACCCTATCCCGCCTTAGAAGCGGTGACAAAGGCAAGTGTACCAAATTCTAAAGCTTTGCATCCTCGGTGGATACAATGGGCCACAACACTGACGTCGCCAGACGTCACCTACATCTTTGATGCCTCATTACAGACTCAAGAGTTCTTGCAGTATGAATTCGTTCATCCGGCTCCTCTGTCTTTGCGCCCGCTCGAAGAATACCATTGTGTCATATACACTGACGGGTCTGCGCAGCCCGCAATTGGATCAAAGCACGCCTACTCAGCGGCTTGCGCAATTGTCGTAGGTACTTTCGTAAATGGTGAATTCCAATCTGATGCAGTGCATACGCAGTCATTGGGCGATTGTACCGCGCAATTGGCGGAGCTTCGGGCTCTAGTGCTTGCACTGGAGTTTGCCGATCCCCGAGTCACTACTCTAATTGTGAGTGATTCTTTCTACTGTGTCCAGTCCTATAATGACAATTTACACTTCTGGTCTCAGAATGATTATCGAGACACAAAAGGTGGCACAATTAAGCATAAAACGCTTTGGGTTCGAGTGGCAGACTTTAAAGAACGTCTCCCACTCGTGAATGTAATTCACACTCTTGGTCACCAACGACTTGGTGTCCATGCTGTCGGCAACGGCTTGGCTGACGAGGCAGCAAAAACAGCAGTGGCTACATACTTAGTGGCAGCGGTAACCAGATCAAAGAGTAAGATTGATGATGACATCTTGGCAGCTATTGCTGCTACAGAAAAGGGAGGCGATTACCCGAAGGGTTTTCCTTCTCGTTACATTTACCATTTAAGTCCTGACAATGTCCCATTAGTGAGGATTAACGACGTTGGTGACAGAATTATTCCCAACGCGGACTGCAGACCCGCACTGATTCTGGCTGCTCATGAGGGGTTGGCGTCAGCCCACGCCGGAGTGTCAGCCACTATATCTCTGCTACAACAACGTTACTGGTGGTTCGGTTTATATAAACAAGCGCGCGCTTATGTTCTCGATTGTGACATTTGCCAACAGATTAAACCTTCTACTGTTGCGCGCCCATCACAAACACAGTTGTACATATCCAATAAACCATTTGGTTGTGTTTATTTGGATCACTGCGGTCCTTTTTCTTCTGATACTGCGTACAAGTACATCTTGGTTGCAGTGGATTCGTGCACACGTTTTCTGTGGGTATGGCCACAAAGGAGTGCTGACTCGCGGACTGTCATCAGAGATTTGCGTGTCTTTGTGGGAACTTTTGCGTGTGGTACCTTCCATTCTGATCAGGGCCCTGCGTTTGCCTCTAAGGCTTACAAGGAGGCTATGAGAAATTTGGGGGTCCTAGTCAAATTTTCGTCCCCCTACCGACCTGAGGGTAATAGTGTGGTGGAGCGAATGAACCGTGACTTAAAGCAATCATTGACAGCCCGTGTTTTAGGCACAGGCCGGAACTGGCTAGCCCATTTGTATAACGTTCAACGTGCACTTAATAATCTCCCTAGAAGGTCTCTGGGTGGGCGGACCCCGTACATGATGCTCTTCGGAATCAGAATGTTTGTACCAGACCTTGATGGTCTAGACATGGCGGCGTCGACCGCACCCTTTGACGTAGATGATCACTGTGCTGTTTTACAGACTCTGCAAGAAGCCAGAGACACTCTATCGAAGGAACACATGCCCTCCACATCTGAAGCTGAAGTTCAGATTCCGGTAGTCGGCTGGCTACCCCGAGTTGGTGATCTGGTCCGTGAGAAGGTGGAGAACAAGAAGGAGTTCGGCCCCTCTTATCGTGCACCAGTTCCAGTGCTTGGAGTGCAGGGTACAAGAACAGTCATTTTACCTCCACTTCCTGGTCGCAAAGAAAACAGGTACATCTCTATTGACAATGTCAAACTTCAGCGAGTGGCCGATACTTCTTAGTGTGACTCCAGCAGTTTCATGCCAGACGATGCAAAGAAATTCAATGTTGACTCTTGCTTCTAACACCTTGCCTGATGTTGCCATCGAGATGCAATCGGTTACTGATCCCTTGTTGATACCATCGGCTGGTGGTTTGCCCGAAGAGACTGAGTATGCTTATCCTACACGTGGTCCCTCACCTGTTTTACAATCTACGGCGCTTGGACAGTCCCGTTTCTCCTTTGACACTAACTCATTGCCCTCAAGCCCCCCATCGAACATTGCAGTTTTTTTCAGCTGGTTTAAGAGACATTTTTTGATTGCCCCTTGGACATACATTTGGCTGTTGCTTTTCAGTGTTTTTTTGTTTATGTCCATTGGATTTGTAATAGTTTTTTTCCGTCTTGTGGATGGCCACTATCTGAGTGAGAGATCGACAATTAGACTTATCAATGGAACTTTGGCCCCCCACTCCTCGTCCCACATCATGAAGAGGGACCAGACTTTTGTGAATATTACTGCCTGGCCCGTCTTGGATGGAATCGCATGGGATGCTGTTAAATTCCAAATTCATGGGCCTACAGAGGTCATTAATGTACCTAATGTATTTCGTGTTTCTATGGGTGATGTGATTAGGCAGAACATACGTTCTGATGATTGGGATGTACACGCCATTGAATCACTGTTTTCTGATTTGAAATATTATGCCGCTTTTGATGCTGAAGATTTATACGAAAATGCGGCTAATTATGCGGAACAGTATTGTTTTCAACATTATGGCAATCATTTCCTGCATAAAGCAAATACGTTTAGAAATTTTGTAAATTTTACCCAATGGGAACACTGTCCTACTCCCGAATTCGGAAGTTCACAAACACTGGTTAACAAGTATTCATATTTTACCGATTTCAGTGTTTCCAACCCGGCAGCGTTTTATTTTAAGGTGCTGCCTGAGTCTGCCGCAAAGGTTAGACTGACACACACGAAGCTACTTTATTCTAAGTCCTTTATGGACGAGTTGTCAATCAAAGGTTATGATGTATGGAAGGCTACTATTGATCTAAAGTCGGTTTGGGGTTCCAAGCCGTGGCAGGTACAGGGTACAGAGGCTTTACATCGTGCCTGTCTTATACCAAATCATATTTTATTTTTAAATTCATCCATCTTCCAAACCACCTGTTTCGGATTGGCTACTTCTAAACAATTAAAGTCACCTTCTGTGCCAGATCTGGGCGCTTATCCCAATTGGGATAACCACACAGATCTGTCCCGCGCTGCTTTGCAATCCTTAGTTTCAAATACTTCTTTCAATATTTCGAAAGTTAATAGTGAGGGTTGGTTAATTTGGCAAAGCAGTTCAGATATCTGTCAACGACGTTTTCTGGGACTGAAACCGGGGTATACTCAAGAACGTGTAGACCCTCGGTTTGAGTCGTCACATACTGTCACTACATACTCTGTGGGCAAGTTATGTCAATCTTGGCTGCGACATTCCACTTTGGCGTCTGTCAAGGATCACTTATCACAATTACATGACAGAATAGATTTGAATGATTTTGTTAAGGGTCCTGTGGGCGGCAGAACCAAAAGGTGGGCGTATGCTATTTACAACGAAGTCTGGAAGTTGTCACAGATTGAGGCGGCTTCCAGATTGAGAGCTATTGACCAAGCAAACATGGAGAAGGTTTTAGCCGTTATAGATAATAGCATTAGCACTCTCTCTTCTAGGATTTATACATTAGATAATATTGTTTCGTCAGTTGTTGATATTGTGCATGATGATATGTCTGTGTTATATCATGGTCAAAACCAGTTGCGTTCTGTTATGCAGTTTGCGTGGACATTGCAGACGTTAAAGGCAGGGAGGGTCCCTTGGGACTATTTGAACACTACATCGTTATTCCTTCCCTTTAACCTTACTGACAAGCAGCGCTTTATGTCCATGAAGGATGCTACATATTCATTGTTACATATTGAAAAATTAGAGCCATTGCCCTTCTCAGTAGCGGAGATCAATTCGGCTACGTGGCTAGCACACGGATTGATAACTCTCCCTTTTGCGCTTTTTAAGTTTACGTCTTGTATGAAACATTATGCTTTAGGTAGATATGAACCGCTAGGCACCGCTTTCATACACGAGGTTTGGTCCCTCCCCTTTACGTATAGATGTACTAGGGACGGAACTGAGGTTTCTTTGAAGGGCGAGGAATGCACCACGTCACCAGACCATTCCTTGGTTTGTAGGCACATTCAATTACACGGCGCGTGCAATGTACAAGCCCCGAATTTGGCCTGCGTTCTGCGAGGTATCCCAGTGCCTGTGATTACCCCTTCTTTCATGCTGCTTGCTAACGGTAGTTATTTAATTTTGAATAATGAAGCTTGCTGTGGGATGTTAGTGGGAATCCCATACATAGTAACTGTCTCGCAGAAAGTTGTCTGCTGCAATAATGTTCTCTTTCCACCCCCGCATGGGCGGCTGGATGTTTCTATCTGGCCTTCGATTCCAACCTTGAAAGCAGAGTTCAACAAGTTGAGCAGAATAAGAGCCTTATTGTCCCAAAAAGAGGTGTCTTTGACTTCCTCTCGTGAAACATTCGACCTTCACGTTGCTAATACGCGCACAGAGGTACAGGCGCTTCTGAATACTGACCTCCCCCTACATTTCGGCTCTTTGATCCAAACTATTTTCAATGCCTCGTCCACGACCGGCCTGGCTCATTTTTTTAAACTTGTGGGCTCGGGTCTCGTGACCTCTTTCCAAACTATTTTTGGTGTGGTTCCGGGCTTTTTTCATTCCCTTTTCTCGAGCATCTTTGGAGGTGTTCCGCTACTTCTGGCGCTAGTGGCAGGTGTGCTGCTTTTCCTTTTCATACTACGAAATGGCTGCTCCATCTGTGCCACTCGTGCACCTGTCCCGCCTGCAGCTTCTTCGGGATAGGATGCTTGACTTTTATGGAACTCTGCCATTGGCGACATTAAGCCTGGCGTATGGATTGTCCTTCCGGTATTGCTACTTCACCTGCGTACAGCCTGTGCTACACTGCCTGGATTGCCCCTTTGAATGGCCTTTGGATTTGTGCTTGACCAGCCTGGTGTCTCCGGTGCCGGATTTCGATCGACTAATGAGGCCCTTAGTGTCTCACGAGTTGACCTGTTCTGGTGTCCGGATAATGGCTTGTGGAGCAGCACATGGGATCCTGGGTAATTGGGACATCTCTACAGCTGCCTACAACTTCTTGGCTATGAGCTATTTGGAGGAACATTCCGGGTGCCCTCTGATCGTGCTGGAAGCTCCGCTGATTGAAGAACACGTGTGTTCCTTCTCGTTGATGGATTGGATGGCTGAGACTTTCGCTGGCCCTGCAAATGATTTTTTGTTGGAAGCGGTTGCCACATATGCTGCCTATACATTCATGGATTGACTGAACTATCGTCCTTGGCGCCTGTCGCTCCTGGACAGCACCCTGCCGCGGCATATACACTTTTTTACTTTCTCCCTGATGGTTGTTTTGAGTTTTTTTTTTTAATTGATTATATTTTTTTTTCCGGACTCCACAGTTTCCCCTGTTGCTTTTCAATTTTTTTCGTTACAGACTTTAACTCATTCTGAACCTTTGAATTGGTTACGCCTTGTTCTGCTCTGACGAAACTGAACTCTGCGTTCTCTCTTTTCTTGCCTACTAAATAGTGCTTCGATCAAGGGGGCGTGTAGTGAGTTCTCTCTGAATACGTACAGGCATTGTTAAGTTAGCATAACCACGTTAGATGTTAGAAAGCCATCTTTTTGCTTTTGCACACGGCACTGCGTTTACATGTTATTTCTTAAAACAGACTGTTGACTCGAGACTTGCTTCACACAAGCGCGATCTATTGTTACTATCCCAAGCTCTGCGCAGCGACCTTGGTCTGTACATGGTGTGACAAACAGTCTGGGGTATTACACAATGCATGTTTTTCACTCTAGGTTGATCGGCCCACTATTTAGCCATAACACACGCGCAGCTGCAAATGCCTGAAAATTAGTGCTTTTAGTATCACAGACATCATGTTTATTATTCAGACCGAAGACGAGCCTTCCTGCGAGAAGTCTCCTGATGCTCCTGTGATGTGATTTCACTAAGCTGATCTTTGAGGTATGGGGTCCCCTATTCAAGCCTAAGAGACCTTCTATTAGCATAATAATAATATTAGCTTCTTAGTAAAGGGAAGGTGGTAGTATCCACTGTCATTATAATATGATCACCCCTTTTATATTCTATGGTATTGTAACTATGCTGCTGGTTTTGATATTAATCATTTGTCTGCTTGTATTAGCCAAAGTACTGCATCTTAGGACACGTGGTCTATAAAAATAAACCCCTTTTATTTACAACGTGTCTCTGTTGATTATTGTTGTGGACTGATGTGAGAATAATATACGAACAGGTATTTCCGATTCCCACCATTCCTGAGTATGTACTGAGTCGCTTGTTCTGGGTTGTCTACACATTGGGACCGCCGAGCTAAATCTCGGATAACGAATGGGACACTTATGCTAGCCGGATACTGGGTTCTGGGTTCTGAGGTGAGTTTCTGGTACACCACAATTCACTGAGGTCCTGGGGTTCTTCGCATAGTTCTGTGTATCAGCAGAATCCCTGCAACACTACGTGTCCTAAGATGCAGTACTTTAGCTAACATAAGCAGACAAATGATTATAATCAAAACCATCAGCATTGTTACAATACCATAGAAACTGAAAGGAGAAATCATAGTATAAATGACAGTGGAATGCAGCCACCTTCCTTTCGCTAGTAGACTAATATTATTAGGCAAATAGAAGGTCTCTAGGCTTGATTGGGGAACCCCATACCGTAAAGATCCGCTTAAGTGAATTACATCACAGGATCAGCTTTGCTCTGCGCCTGGAAATGTTCTTCTCCAGAATGTGTTTCAAACGCATGCAAACTGTAATATTAAAGGCTCTTGACATTCAGGTATTTGCAGCTGTGTGCATATTATGACTAGAGAGTGGGCCGATCAACCTGGACTCAAAAACATACATTGTCTGGCGGCTCAGAGTGTTTTGCACACAATGTTCAGACCAAGGTCGTAGTGCATGTCTAGGGATGTGAACAACAGACAGTTCTCATGTGAAGAAAAGGAGAGCAAGCAGTTCTCAAATAATAACATGTCTCAGCAGTGTTGTGTGCAAAAGCAGCAAAAGTGGCAAGATGGCTTTCTAAAAGCTAACGTGCTTATGCTAACTAGGCCTGGGCGGCAAATTCCGTTCTGTTCCCGGAATTTGCGGAATTTGGGCAATTTCGCGTTCCGCGGAGAACGCGAAATTGCCCAAAATTCCGCTTCCGCGACTTCGCGAAATTTTTGCTTGTTCGCGTTCTCAAAATGCGTGTTCGCGAGATATTTCTCCCTGAGCATGCAAACAGTGATTGTGAGCAAGAAAAAAGCATCGCGAACAAGCAATTCCACGTGTTCGCGGAATTTCTGCGTGTCCGCGGAGATTTTTTACCGTTTCGCGGAGATTTACGTAACGCGATTACGCAAATTCCGCCCACCCCTAATGCTAACATAGCAATGTATGCATCTAAATCGCTACCTTCACTACACTTGCTGCTAATTGCTTTTTGATTGGACCACAAACAAATAGGGATACAAAAAGGAACGCAGAGTTCAAGTTCGACAGAGCAGATCTGGATAGGGACTTGGAGACCCTGCAAGCTTGGCTTCTAGACAGGCTGAACGATCTTGCCCCAGAACTGACACCCCGCCTGACACCGAAACGGGTCTCTGCGCCTTGGTTCACCGCAGCACTGTCGGCTACGCGGCAGCAGTGTAAGGTGGCCGAGAGAGCTTGGCGGGCCCAATATGATACTGTAGCCAAGCTGACCTATAAAACGGTGGTCAAGGCCTAGCACCGGGACATTCGCCTGGAAAAAAAAGCGTATCTTGCAAGGAGAATAGAAGCTGCTTCTAACTCCTGCAAGGAGATTTTCTCCATTGTGAGAGAATTTATTTCCCCATGGTCTAACACCTCGGATGAAAAACCGTCTGGTACCTGGGCTTCGGACCTTGCTGATTTTTTTACGAGCAAGATCCAACGCATACAGGACTCTTTTCCATCGCCTGGGCCCATGGGCCAGACTAATCCCGAAGCCATTTTATCCCCGCGGGCTTGGCCTGGTGTGACGCTGAGTGTGTTTCCTTCGCTCTCGGCTCCTGACTCTTTAGCGCTAATGGGCAATCTTAAATCGGGTTCGCCCCTCGACCCATGCCCTGCTAAATTTTTAGCGAAAGTTGCGGCGGTGATTAATCCATTAGCAAACCCGCTGCTGAATCTTTCGTTGAGTCAGGGAGTGGTCCCGCACGCCTGGAACCAGGCGATGGTGATTCCATTGCTTAAAAAGCCAGGCCTAGACCCGAAGGCCCCGGTCAATTATAGGCCCATCTCTCTGTTGCCGGCTCTCACGAAGATTGCGGAAAAGCACGTTCAGGTTGTGCTCTCCAATTTTCTTGAGACCAACGAGATCTTGCACGCCACCCAGTCTGGTTTTCGTCCTCATCTCAGCACAGAGACTGCGCTCCTTGAGGTCTCAGAAACCATTAAAGGTGTCCTGGACTCTGGGGGCAAAGCCATGCTGGTGATGTTGGACTTGTCGGCGGCGTTCGACACCGTCCCCCATGATGGCCTTCTCGCAAGACTCTTTGAGATAGGTCTGCAGGGGACGGTGCTCGGCTGGTTTTCCTCCTTTCTTGCCGGCCGCCGGCAAACGGTCTGGGCCTCGCCAGATTCCGCCGTGATGCCGCCTCTGGGAGTCGGGGTCCCACAGGGCTCTATCTTGAGCCCGACCCTATTTAACATCTTCATGACCCCGCTGGCGGCACTGGCGGAGTCCTATGGGGCCCAGATCGTATCCTACGCTGACGACACCCAGCTCCTCTTCTCGTGTAAGAGAGGAGGAGACTTCGATGGGGAGAGTATTAGGGATTGCCTTGGGGCTGTTTTTCAATGGTTCCAACTGAACAGCCTCAAGCGCAATTCCGATAAGTCTGAGGTACTCTTCTTTGGGTGCGACACTGAGCCAGACTGGCAGGCCTGGTGGCCGATTGATATGTTTCCTCCGTCCTGCTCCTCCCAAGTCGCCAAGAATTTGGGGGTCAAGATGGATAAGGGGCTAACATTTAAATCCCAGATCCTCGGGGTGTCGGGCACCTGCTTCGGCATCCTCAGGATGCTGCGGAGGTTCCTTCCCCTGCTGTCTGAGGAGCATAGGAAACTGACAGTGCAGGCTCTGATCGGGTCCAGGTTGGATTATTCTAACATTCTTTACCTGGGCCTGCCAGAGTATTTGCTGCAGCGGCTCCAAGTGGTGCAGAACGCTGCTGCGAGAGCAATCTTTGGATTAAATAGACGGGCCAGTGCATCTGGCTTGTTGAGAACCTTGCATTGGCTCCCTATCCGGAAGCGGATCGCCTTCAAGGCTCTGACTCTGGCCTACAAAGCTCTCCACGCGGTGGGAGCTAAGTATCTTCAAAAGAGACTGGTCTTCTATCAGCCGACCCGGCCTTTGAGGTCGGAATCTTTGTTTTTGGCGGTTGATCCGCGCGTGAAGAGAGCTCGCCTGGGTGGCCGCTCTTTTGGACTACTGGCGCCACAGTTGTGGAACTCTCTGCCGCTCACTCTGCGGGGAGCTACCAGCCTATTAGCTTTTAGAAAAAGCCTTAAAACCTGGCTGTTTACCCAGTAGCTTGTTTTTCTTGCATGTATTTGTCTGGCATTCTGTCTTTTCTTTTAACGGTGTTATGTTATTGTGTTGCAGCCTTCCTTTTCCAAAAAAAAGCGCCGGGACACTCTTTTTGAGTAGCCGTGCGCTATACAAAAGAATAAATAACATAACATAACATAACAGAACCAAGTGCATGTATTGGAAATCCAAATAAAGAGCTGGGAAAGTTTGAGAAAACCGTAAAAAAAAAACAAAAATGGAGGAAGGGAAAAAAAAATGGGGAGTCAATACATCATGCAAAAGCTCAACGAGCCCAGATGTAGGAGCACACAAAAAAATGTGTGGTTTGTGCTAGGCAATCTGGATGATAATGAAATTATTCCATAAACGTGTAAGCACAGTACGTAGCAACAGCTTCCAAAAGGAAGTCATTGGAACGAGTTGCAAAAGTGTCCGACATCCAGTTTAACAAGGTAAACAAACATACATGTTCTTCGACCACTGCAGCCTCTAGCACGTTCAGAGGACAACTGGCGTGTTCTTCTAAATAACTTTGTGCCAAGAAGTCATACGCTGCCGTTCCGATGTCCCAGTTCCCAAGGACATCCACAGGCCATAATCCTAACACCAGAACAGTCCAACTCATGAGCCACTAACGGACTCATTAGTCGATCATAATCCGGGGCAGGAGACACGGAGTTTTACAAGGACAAATCTAGAGCCCATTCGAAAGGACAATCTAGGCAATGAAAAACAGGTTGTACGCATGTAAAGTAGGAAAACCGGAAGGATAATCCATAGGCTATGCTCAGGGTAGCCAGTGGTAAAGTTCCATAGTATTCAAGCATCCGGTTACGAAGATGGAGCAGCCGGGACAGGCTGTTGCGTGACACACAGTGTGCAGGCATTGCGCAGTACGCAGACCAACAGCAGCACGCCAGCCACAAGGGCGAGAATCAATGGGAGCCCTCCAAAGACGCTGGAAAAAATAGAATGAAAAAAGGCTGGTATCACACCAAAAATAGTTTGGAAGGAGGTCACGAGGCCGGAGCCCACAATTTTGAAAAAATGCACCAAGCCAGTTGTTGATGAGGCGTTAAATATAGTTTGAATCAGGGCCCCAAAATGAAGTGGAAGATCAGTATTTAAAAGGGCCTGCACCTCGGTATGGGTGTTAGCTACGTGAAGGACAAATGTTTCACAGGACAAAATCAGACCGACCTCTTTTTAAGACAATATAGCCCTTATTCTGATCATCTTGTTGGACTCTGCCTTCAAGGTCGAAATGGAAGGCCAGATGGATACATCTAGCCACCCATGCGGGGGTGGGAAAAAGACATTTTTACAGCAGACTACTCTCTGTGATACAGTCACAATGTAGGGAATTCAATTCCCACTATCATTCCGCAGCAAGCCTCGTTATTCAAAAGCAAATAACTACCGTTAGCTAGCAACGTGAAAGAAGGTGTAATAGCTGGCACTGGAATCCCTTTCAGGACGCATGCTAAATTAGGCGCTTGCACATTGCACGCGCCATGCAATTGGATGTGCCTACAGACTACAGAGTGATCAGGTGTGGAAGAGCATTCCTCACCCTTCAAATACACTTCTTTACCTTCTCTCATGCACCTGTATGTAAATGGGAGTGACCATACTTCATGCAGGAAAGCAGTACCCAACGGTTCATATCTGCCTAGGGCATAATGTTTCATGCACAAACTGAATTTAAACAAAGGAAATGGCAATTTGATTAACCCGTGGATAAGCCACACAGCTGAGTTCAATTCGGCCACAGAGAAAGGCAAAGTTTCTAACTTTTCAATATGCAGTAATTAGTGTGTTGCATCTTTCATGGACATGAATTGTTGTTTCGCAGTTAGATTAAAAGGAAGGAATACAGACGAAGTATTCATGTAGTCCCAGGGGACTTTCCCTGCTTTTAACGTTTGGAAAGACAATGCAAACTGCATTATAGAACACAATTGATTCTGACCATGATATAAAACAGACACATCATCCTGCACAATATCAACAACAGATGAAACAATATTAACTAATGTGTAAATTCTGGAAGAAAGGGTGTTAATGCTATTATCTATAACAGCTAGCACTTTTTCCATGTTGGCTTGATCAATAGCTCTCAATCTGGAAGCAGCTTCAATTTGTGATATCTTCCAAACCTCGTTATAAATAGCATACACCCATCTCTTGACCTGCCACCCACAGGACCCTTAACAAAATCATTAAAATCTATTTTATCATGTAATTTGGATAAATGAACTTTAACAGATGCCAAGGTGGAGTGTTGCAGCCAAGACTGGCATAACTTCCCAACGGAGTAGGTAGTAACAGAATGAGAAGATTCAAAGTGGGGGTCTACACGATCCTGCGTATACCCAGGCTTCAGACCCAGAAAACGATGTTGAGAGGAATCTGAGTGTAACTTAGAAATATTGAAGGATGACTTAGTGATGTACGACTGCAACGCCTCAAGGGACCGATCTGTATGATTATCCCAATTTGGATAAGCACCCAGATCTGGAATAGAGGGAGAATTCAGTTTTTTAGACGTAGCCAATCCAAAACAAGTGGTCTGAAAAATAGTCGTATTAAAAAATAATATGTGGTTTGGGAAGAGGCAGGCACGATGCAAAGCTTCTGTTCCTTGTACCTGCCATGGTTTAGAAACCCAGACAGATTTAAGATCAATAGTATCTTTCCACAGATCATAAACCCTGACCGCTAAATCATTCATAAAGGATTTGGATTTAATAATTTAGTGTGTGTCAGCGTAACCTTCGAGGCAGACTCTGCTGCCATTTTAAAATAAAAGGCGGCAGGTTTTGAAACACTGAAATCAGTAAAATAGGCAAATTTGTTCACCAATGTGCTGGTCCTTCCTAACATTGGCATTGGACAATGTTCCCATTGTGTATTATTTACAAAATTACGAAACGTATTAGCGTTATGTAGGAAATGATTGCCATAATGTTGATAGCAAAACAACTCTCCGTAATTAGCAGTGTCTAAATACAAATCTTCAGCATCAAAAGTGGCATAATATTTCAAATCAGAAAATAGTGCTTCTATGGCTTGAACGTCCCAATCATCAGAGCGGATGTTTTGTTTGACCACATCACCCATAGAAACACAAAATACATTTGGTACATTGATAACCTCAGTCAGACCATGAATCTGAAATTTAACAGCATCCCACGCAATCCCATCTAACACAGGCCAGGCAGTAATATTCACAAAAGTCTGGTCTCTTTTCATGATGTGTGATGAGGATTGAGGGGCCAAAGTTCTATCAATTAGTCTAATTGTAGATCTTTCTTTTAGGTAGTGTCCGTTCACAAGACGAAAAAATACCACTACAAATCCGATGGACATAAATAAAAAAATACATATGAGCATCAGCCAAATGTAAGTCCAAGGGGGAATCAAAAAATGTTTTTTAAACCAAACTGTAAAAATAGAAACTTTTGATGGGGCCCTGTAAGTCATAGAGTTAGTATCAAAGGAGAAATGTGACTAGGTACCTGCGGTTGATTGTAAAACAGGCAATGTTACATCTTCAGGATAAGCATACTCAGTAGACCACCAGCTGGTGGTAGTACTAAAGGATCAGTAACTGTATGAATCTCGATGGCAACATCAGGCATGGTGGTAGGAGCTGGAGCCAAAACAGAATTTCTCAGCATCGCAGGGCAAGAAACCGCTGGAGTCATACTAAGAAGAATCGGCCACTCGCTGTAGTTTGACATTGTCAATGGAGATGTACCTGTTATCCTTGCGACCAGGAAGTGGAGGTAAAATGCCTGTTCTTGTACCCTGCACACCAAGTACTGGAACGGGGGCACGATGAGAGGGGCCAAACTCCTTCTTTTTCTCCACCTTCTCACGGACCAGGTCACCAACTCGAGGTAGCCAGCCGACTACTGGAATCTGAAGTTCAGCATCAGATGTGGAGGGCAAATGTTCCTTCGCGAGACTATCTCTAGTCTCTTGTAGACTCTGTAACACAGCACAGTTATCATCTACGTCAATGTCTAGACCATCAAGGTCCGGGACAAACATTTTTATGCCAAAGAGCATCATGTGTGGGGTCCGCCCACCCAGAGACCTTCTAGGGAGATTATTAAGTGCACGTTGGACGTTATACAGATGGGCTAACCAGTTCCGGCCAGTGCCTAAAACCCTAGCTGTCAAGGATTGCTTTAAGTCACGGTTCATTCGCTCCACTACACTATTACCCTCAGGTCGGCATGGAGACGAAAAGTTGACTTGGACCCTCAAATTTTTCATGGCTTCTCTGTATGCCTTAGAGGCGAATGCAGGGCCCTGATCAGAATGAAAGGTACCACACGCAAAACTTCCCACAAAGACACGCACATCCCTGATGACAGTACGGGCATTAGCACTCCTTTGTGGCCATACCCACCGAAAACGTGTGCATAAATCTACTGCAACTAAGATATACTTGTACGCAGTATCAGAGGAGAATGGACCGCAGTGATCCAGATAAACACACCCAAGTGGTTTATTGGATATGTACAACTGAGTTTGTGGCAGACGCGCAGCAGTTGAAGGTTTAATCTGCTGGCAAATGTCACAATCAAGAACATACATGCGAGCTGGTTTATATAACCCGCGCCACCAGTAACGGTGTTGTAACAGAGAAACAGTTGCTGCAACGCCGGCATGGGCAGACGCCATACCCTCGTGAGCCGCTGATATCAGCGATGGTCTGCAGTCCGCGTTGGCAATCAATCTGTCCCCAACGTCGTTAATTTTCACTAATGGGACTTTATCAGGACTTAAGTGATAATGGTAACGAGAACCTTGGTTAATTACTTCCCTTCTCTGTAGCAGCAATAGCTGCCAAGATGTCATCATCGATCTTACTGTTGGATCTTGTAACTGCTGCTACTAAATATGTCGCCACTGCTGTTTTCGATGCTTCGTTAGCTAAGCTGTTACCGACAGCATGGACACCAACTCGCAGGTGCCCAAGAGTGTGAATTACATTCACGAGAGGCAGATGTTCTTTAAGTTCTGCCACTCGAACCCAAAGCATTTTATGCTTAATTTTGCTACCTTTGGAATCACGATATTCATTTTGAGACCAAAAGAATAGATTGTCGTTGAAGGACTGAACACAGTAAAACGAGTCACTCATTATAAGAGTAGTGACTCTAGGATCAGCAAACTCCAGTGCAAGCACCAGAGCATGTAGCTCCGCCAACTGTGCGGTACAATCACCCAATGATTGCGTATGCACGACATCAGATTGGAATTCACCATTTATGAAAGTACCTGCAACAATTGCGCAAGCTGCTGAATAGGCATGCTTCGATTCCGTCGCCGGTTGCGCCGAACCGTCAGTATAAATGACACAATGGTAGTCTTCAAGCGGGCGCAAAGACAGAGGAGCCCGATGAACAAATTCATATTGCAAGTACTCCTGCGTCTGTAATGAGGCATCAAAGATATAAGTGACATCTGGTGATGTCAGAGAAATGGCCCATTGTATCCAACGTGGATGCAAAGCTTTTGAATTGGGACCACTGGCTTTCGTAACTGCCTCTAGGGCAGGATACGGTGTGACCACCAACATGCGTTTTCCTTGCGACAGCGCTCGTTCTTTAAGAATCGCCATCTGCACCGCAGTCAAAACTTTTTGCGACAGAGGAAAAGCGCAGTTCAGCCGAAGTGTACAGGTGTGCTTTGTATGCAATGGTGACGGTGTTGCCCTCATTGAACGTTAAGACGTGAAACCCACAGCGCCTGGCACAATTCTTATTACCAAGTTTGTGTGGTTATCACGTGTCAGTAGGTATTTTGAAGCAAGAAGATCAGCCTGCAATGACTGCAAAATAGCTGAATGTTCTGGCAGCCAGCTTGATTTGGAAAAAGTTGGTTGTACCAAGGCATATAGCGGCTTGATACGCTGGGCATAATCGGAAATGTACGTACGACCGAAATTCAGGAAGCCCAGTAACGATTGGAATTTTTTCAATGTTGTTGGAGCACGCAGGCATGCGCACTTCTCCAGAAAGTGAGGAGCTAATCCTCGACCCTCATTGTTGAGCTCGTAGCCCAAAAACAACACTGTATACTCTGCAATGTGAGACTTCGCAAAGTTAAATTTGTAACCGAAGTCTGCAAACATAACAATAATGCAAGCAACGCAACACAGATGCGGCCACAACTCGTCCTCCGTGAGATAGGTATCATCAACATACGAGTACGCATCTGGGTCAATGCTCTCTAATAGAGAGACTATACGTGCGGCAAAGACGCCAGGGCTGTTTTATTAGCCCATGGCCAATCTTTTAAACTGTTTTTGATTGCCGCCAGAAGTAAACGCTGTCCACTGACTACTAATAGAGGACAGGTTATGGCTGTAAAAGCCATTGGATATGTCAAGTGTGGTATTAAACCTTTTACGCACAAGACTATCAACGAGGGCAGAACTGTGGGTATTCTGTACCGCGCACGTCCGGCAATGAGAGTTTAGGTGCCGGTAATCCAAAACTAGGCAGTACGACCCATCAGGCTTCGTTACAGTGAACAAAGGATTATTCATTGGTGACACTCATGTTTCAATAACACCCTGATATTCCAATTACTCAAGGATTTCCGCGACGTGAGATCTAGCTTCGCGGTGCATGGGATATTGGGGTTGTGGTTGAGGCATAGACCGTAAGGGAATCTCATGGCTGGGGGACAATTTATCCCAACCTACCTGAGTACGATACAAAGCCAGTGCAAGCACCTGAGCCCACTCTTCGGCAAACCTTTCAGCATGCTCCTTCGGCACAGTATGCGAAAGGATGGGGGGATTACCTCCTCCCCTCTAGGAGTATCTAAAATGAAAGTCGGGGCCAGTCTGCCTCCGACAAGAGAATGTCATAGGAAGAGGTCAGATTATCCTAAAAAAATCCCTTGTATTGGGCGTTGTATGTCAGCTGCGATTAAGAGGACTATGACATATAGTCTGTCAGTGGGAGCCACTCTAGTGTCCGCAGTTTCTTCAGTAATGAACGTGTCAGTTGCTGTCGCCTCCAGAAATGGACGTAGTGCTTGCCACACTACTGTAACCTCCGCTGCGCTGTCGAGCAGCGTTATCGCCCATGTCAGGTTCCATAGCTGCATCCGCACTATCTGTGGCATACCTCGCTGTTAGCGCAGCAACCTTCTTCTGAAACGGGGTACGTTGACGTGCAAACCTGTCTTGCTTTCCTTTACCGTCAGCCTGACGGGGCTGCTCACGTCCTTGTTGGGCACCCCGACCTTTGCCACGTTCTCCGCCACCGGACTGCGAGGCCGATGGTTCCTGTGAAGAACGAGGAGAACGTTCAGTAACCTGAAATCTATCAGGTGACTTAATACTAGTGCGATCGCGCAAATCGAATGTGCGCTCACTAGTCTGCTGTATGGGAGACGCAGGACGAGACCCCTGTTTCTGTTGCTGCGTCCCCTGTTTCTTTTGTCGCCAATTTTGCTTTGGAAAAGTTGGACGATCGTCTTTAACAGACGAGCTCACCTTAGTTTGTTGTATCAGGTCAGGAATGACTATAGTTGGTTTAACCCCTAAACTACTGCGGCCAATTGTTCTATACGCCTCCGCAATAATTTTAGGCAACTCTTTCGGCTCATCGAGTTCATCAACGCGGGCTAAGCCATTAGCCACTTGGAATTGTACCGCATTTCCCTTGAGGTTACCAAGGACGAGAGAGGCAACTACGTCGAACACTCCGACAAGTCGCATTCCCAACTCAACAGCCGCCTCCGGACCGTGGTTATCTTGAATACGTTTAATTACGGAGGGAAGTACAGCCATAGACGGAGTGCCAAAGCACTTCGAGTAGACCGCGCCAAAAACCTTTCCCCAGTTGTCACAATCAGACACTTCTGGGACCAAGTCTTTCGGCGAACTAATGGTGAGTATTCTGTGTTTCTCCACTGTTGTAGAGTGTGGAAACACTGCTTCCAGTTGGTCAAATTTCTCGGCAAGCCAATAAGGCAAATCGTCCTTATTCTGGGGGCGCTTGCCCATCACCGAATTAACTATGACTGGGCTAATAACAACCGCAGGATGACCAGCTGGTAGACCCGCAAGTTCCAACAGCAGGTGCCCCCACCTGCACATTGCGCGAAACGTATTGCACCAAAGCCCTATAAACTGTAATTAGGGCAGTATGGAGTGTGCGCAATTCATCAACCGCAATAGTCAAATAGCGGGGGTGAGGCGTAAATCGGCCAGCACCGGCCACGTGGCTCCTAGAATTGACAAAGGGCCGAGCCTAGCCAGTGCAACCGCATGGAGAAGGGCGCAATTAAACCAAATACTATGCTGCCAGGCTGAAAGGGGAATCTCCAGCGTCCTATATGGCGTATAATTTGCTGGGACCCGTGTGTGAGTATACGAGTGAAACGTCTTATCATTCGCATTCACTTCCGGCAGCGTTACCCAAGAGTAAAACAGCTCGTAAGGGTGAGACGCGTCCGCACTCACCACAAAAATTACGGCCATCCCATCGTCCGGTACCCCATACTGCGTCAAATGACGCTGCAAAGGCGAGCGACTATGTGCTGCAATTTCGACCACCATAAGGACACAGAGAAAGACAACAACGGATTTTACAGTAGCACAAGGGTTCAGAAATATAAGAAACCTTTTTAATTAACAAGCTTGAAAGAACCTATCAGGCTACTTATAGGCAGGTTAAATCCGTCACACCCGCTATCCGGAAACGTGAGGGTGTTGTGGACTAATATAAGCACTACTAAGGTGTTTCAAATCAAAAGACCAAATGTTAGGTGCGCCATGTTGCAGGGATTCTGCTCATGCACAGAACTATGTGCAGGAAACCAGGACCTCAGTGAATTGTGGTGTACCAAAAAACTCACCTCAGTACCCAGAACCCCTATCCGACCAGCATCAGTGTCCCATTCGTTATTCGTATTATCTCGGAGGTCCCAATGTATAGACAACCCAGAGCAAGCGACTTAGAGTACTCTCAGGAATGGTGGGAATCAGAAATACCTGTTCGTAATTATTCTCATATCAGTCCACAACAAGAGTAAACAGAGACACAGTAAAGTCTAAAAGGTTTATTTTATAAACTACGTGTCCTAAGATGCAGTACTTTAGCTAACATAAGCAGACAAATGATTATAATCAAAACCATCAGCATTGTTACAATACCATAGAAAATGAAAGGAGAAATCATAGTATAAATGACAGTGGAATGCAGCCACCTTCCTTTCGCTAGTAAACTAATATTATTAGGCTAATAGAAGGTCTCCAGGCTTGAATGGGGAACCCCATACCGTAAAGATCAGCTTAGTTGAATCACATCACAGGATCAGCTTTGCTCTGCGCCTGGAAATGTTCTTCTCCAGAATGTGTTTCAAACGCATACAAACTGTAATATTAAAGGCTCTCGACATTCAAGTATTTGCGGCTGTGTGCATATTATGACTAGAGAGTGGGCCGATCAACCTGGACTCAAAAACACACATTGTCTGGTGGCTCAGAGTGTTTTGCACACAATGATCAGACCAAGGTCGTAGTGCACGTCTAGGGATGTGAACAACAGACAGTTCTCATGTGAAGAAAAGGCGAGCAAGCAGTTCTCAAATAATAACATTCCTCAGCAGTGTCTTGTACAAAAGCAGCAAAAGTGGCAAGATGGCTTTCTAAAAGCTAACGCGCTTTTGCTAACATAGCAATGTATGCATCTAAATCGCTACCTGCACTACACCCCCCCTTGATCGGACCACGACCAAATAGGGATACAAAAAGGAACGCAGAGTTCAAGTTCGACAGAGCAGAACCAAGTGCATGTATTGGAAATCCAAATAAAGAGCTGAGAAAGTTCAAGAAAACCGTTAAAAAACACCAAAATGGGGGAAGGGAAAAAAATGGGGAATCAATACATCATGCAAAAGCTCAACGAGCCCAGATGTAGGAGCACACAAAAAAATGTATGGTTTGTGCTAGGGAATCTGGATGATAATGAAGTTAATCCATAAACGTGTAAGCACAGTACGTAGCAACAGCTTCCAAAAGGAAGTCATTTGAATGAGTTGCAAAAGTGTCCGCCATCCAGTTTAACAAGGTAAACGAACATACATGTTCTTCGACCACTGGAGCCTCTAGCACTTTCAGAGGACAACTGGCGTGTTCTTCTAAATAACTTTGTGCCAAGAAGTCATACGCTGCCGTTCTGATGTCCCAGTTCCCAAGGACTCCATGTGCCGCTCCACAGGCCATAATCCTAACACCAGAACAGTCCAACTCATGAGCCACTAACGGACTCATTAGTCGATCATAATCCGGGGCAGGAGACACCGAGTTTGACAAGCACAAATCCAGAGCCCATTCGAAAGGACAATCTAGGCAATGAAAAACAGGTTGTACGCATGTAAAGTAGGCAAACCAGAAGGATAATCCATAGGCTATGCTCAGGGTAGCCAGTGGTAAAGTTCCATAGTATTCAAGCATCCGGTTACGAAGATGGAGCAGCCGGGACAGGCTGTTGCGTGACACACAGTGTGCAGCCATTGCGCAGTACGCAGACCAGCAGCAGCACATCAGCCACGAGGGCGAGAATCAATGGGAGCCCTCCAAAGACGCTGGAAAAATTAGAATGAAAAAAGGCTGGTATCACACCAAAAATAGTTTGGAAGGAGGACACGAGGCCGGAGCCCACAATTTTGAAAAAATGCACCAAGCCAGTTGTTGACGAGGCGTTAAATATAGTTTGAATCAGGGCACCAAAATGAAGTGGAAGATCAGTATTTAAAAGGGCCTGCACCTCGGTACAGGTGTTAGCTACGTGAAGGACAAATGTTTCACGGGACGAAGTCAGAGCGACCTCTTTTTAAGACAATAATGCGGGGGTGGGAAAAGGACATTTTTACAGCAGACTACTCTCTGTGATACAGTCACAATGTAGGGAATTCCCACTATCATTCCGCAGCAAGCCTCGTTATTCAAAAGCAAATAACTACCGTTAGCTAGCAACATGAAAGAAGGTGACATAGCTGGCACTGGAATCCCTTTCAGGACGCATGCTAAATTAGGCGCTTGCACATTGCACGCGCCATGCAATTGGATGTGCCTACAGACTACAGAGTGGTCAGGTGTGGAAGAGCATTCCTCACCCTTCAAATAAACTTCTTTACCTTCTCTCATGCACCTGTATGTAAATGGGAGTGACCATACCTCATGCAGGAAAGCAGTACCCAACGGTTCATATCTGCCTAAGGCATAATGTTTAATGCACAAACTGAATTTAAACAAAGTAAACGGCAATGTGATTATCACGTGGATAAGCCACACAGCTGAGTTCAATTCGACCACAGAGAAAGGCAAAGGTTCTAACTTTTCAATATGCAGTAATGAGTATGTTGCATATTTCATGAACATGAATTGTTGTTTCGCAGTTAGATTAAAAAGAAGGAATAAAGACGAAGTATTCATGTAGTCCCAGGGCACTTTCCCTGCTTTTATTGTTTGCAAAGTCCATGCAAACTGCATTATAGAACGCAATTGATTCTGACCATGATATAAAACAGACACATCATCCTGCACAATATCAACAACAGATGAAACAATATTATCTAATGTGTAAATTCTGGAAGAAAGGGTGTTAATGCTATTATCTATAACAGCTAGCACTTTTTCCATGTTGGCGTGACCAATAGCTCTCACTCTGGAAGCAGCTTCAATTTGTGATAACTTCCAAACCTTGTTATAAATAGCATACACCCATCTCTTGGACCTGCCACCCACAGGACCCTTAACAAAATCATTCAAATCTATTTGTCATGTAATTTAGATAAATTAACTTTAACAGGTGCCAAGGTGGAGTGTTGCAGCCAAGACTGGCATAATTTCCTAACGGAGTAGGTAGTAACAGAATGAGAAGATTCAAAGCGGGGGTCTACACGATCCTGCGTATACCGGGGCTTCAGATCCAGAAAACGATGTTGACAGGAATCTGAACTCGTCTACCAAGTCAACCATCCTTCAGAGTGGAACTTAGAAATATTGAAGGATGAGTTAGTAATGTACGACTGCAACGCATCAAGGGACAGATCTGTATGATTATCCCAATTTGGATAAGCACCCAGATCTGGAATAGAGGGGGAATTCAGTTTTTTAGAAGTAGCCAATCCAAAACAGGTGGTCTGAAAAATAGGCGAATTCAAAAATAATATGTGGTTCGGGATGAGGCAGGCACGATGCAAAGCTTCTGTTCCTTGTACCTGCCATGGTTTAGAACCCCAGACAGATTTAAGATCAATAGTATCTTTCCACAGATTATAACTCCTGACCGCTAAATCATCCATAAAGGATTTGGCATATAATAATTTAGTGTGTGTCAGCCTAACCTTCGAGGCAGACTCTGCTGCCATTTTAAAATAAAAGGAGGCAGGTTTTGAAACACTGAAATCAGTAAAATAGGAAAATTTGTTCACCAATGTGCTGGAGCTGCCTAACATTGACGTTGGACAATGTTCTCATTGTGTATAATTTACAAAATTATGAAACGTTTTGGCTTTATGTAGGAAATGATTGCCATAATGTTGATAGCAAAACAACTCTCCGTAATTAGCAGTGTCTAAATACAAATCTTCAGCATCAAAAGCGGCATAATATTTCAAATCAGAAAATAGTGCTTCTATGGCCTGAACGTCCCAATCATCAGAGCGGATGTTTTGTTTGACCACATCACCCATATAAACACGAAATACATTTGGTACATTGATAACTTCAGTCGGACCATGAATCTGAAATTTAACAGCATCCCACGCAATTCCATCTAACACAGTCCAGGCAGTAATATTCACAAAAGTCTGGTCTCTTTTAATGATGTGTGATGAGGAGTGAGGGGCCAAAGTTCCATCAATTAGTCTAATTGAAGATCTTTCTTTTAGGTAGTGTCCGTTCACAAGACGAAAAAATACCACTACAAATCCGATGGACATAAATAAAAAAATACATATGAGCATCAGCCAAATGTAAGTCCAAGGGGGAATCAAAAAATGTCTTTTAAACCAAACTGTAAAAATAGAAACTTTTGACGGGGCCCTGTAAGTCATAGAGTTAGTATCAAAGGAGAAACGTGACTGGGTAACTGCGGTTGATTGTAAAACAGGCAATGTTACATCTGCAGGATAAGCATACTCAGTATCTTCAGGTAGACCACCAGCCAGTGGTAGTAATAAAGGATCAGTAACTGTATGCATCTCAATGTCAACATCAGGCATGGTGGTAGGAGCCGGAGCCAAAACAGAATTTTTCAGCATCGCAGGGCAAGAAACCGCTGGAGTCATACTAAGAAGAATCGGCCACTCGCTGTAGTTTGACATTGTCAATGGAGATGTACCTGTTATCCTTGTGACCAGGAAGTGGAGGTAAAATGACTGTTCTTGTACCCTGCACACCAAGCACTGGAACCGGAGCACGATAAGAGGGGCCAAACTCCTTCTTGTTCTACACCTTCTTACGGACCAGGTCACCAACTCGAGGTAGCCAGCCGACTACTGGAATCTGAAGTTCAGCATCAGATGTGGAGGGCAAATGTTCCTTCGCGAGACTATCTCTGGTCTCTTGTAGACTCTGTAACACAGCACAGTGATCATCTACGTCAAAGGGTGCGGCAGACGCCGCCATGTCTAGACCATCAAGGTCCGGGACAAACATTTTTATGCCAAAGAGAATCATGTGTGGGGTCCGCCCACCCAGAGACCTTCTCGGGAGATTATTAAGTGCACGTTGGACGTTATACAGATGGGCTAAATAGTTCCGGCCAGTGCCTAAAACCCTAGCTGTCAAGGATTGCTTTAAGTCACGGTTCATTCGCTCCACTACACTATTACCCTCAGGTTGGTATGGAGACGAAAATTTGACTTGGAGCCCCACATTTTTCATGGCTTCTTTGTACGCCTTATTGGCAAATGCAGGGCCCTGATCAGAATGAAAGGTACCACACGCAAAACTTCCCACAAAGACACGCAACTCCCTGATAACAGTACGGGCATCAGCACTCCATTGTGGCCATACCCACAGAAAACGTGTGCACGAATCCACTGCAACTAAGATATACTTGTACGCAGTATCAGAGGAGAATGGACCGCAGGGATCCAGATAAACACACCCAAGTGGTTTATTGGATATGTACAACTAAGTTTGTGGTGGACGCACAGCAGTTGAAGGTTTAATCTGCTGGCAAATGTCACAATCAAGAACATACGTGCAAGCTTGTTTATATAACCCGCGCCACCAGTAACGTTGTTGTAACAGAGAAACAGTTGCTGCAACCCCGGCATGGGCAGATGCCATACCCTCGTGAGCCGCTGATATCAGCGATGGTCTGCTGTCCGCGTTGGGAATCAATCTGTCACCAACGTCGTTAATTCTCACTAATGGGACTTTATCAGGACTTAAGTGATAAAGGTAACGAGAAGGGAAACCCCTCGGGTAATTACTTCCCTTCTCTGTAGCAGCAATAGCTGCCAAGATGTCATCATCGATCTTACGGTTGGATCTTGTAACTGCTGCTACTAAATATGTTGCCACTGCTGTTTTCGCTGCTTCGTCAGCTAAGCTGTTACCGACAGAGTGGACACCAACTCGCAGGTGCCCAAGAGTGTGAATTACATTCACGAGAGGCAGATGTTCTTTAAGTTCTGCCACTCGAACCCAAAGCATTTTATGCTTCATTTTGCTACCTTTGGAATCACGATATTCATTTTGAGACCAAAAGAATAGATTGTCATTGAAGGACTGAACACAGTAAAACGAGTCACTCATTATAAGAGTAGTGACTCGAGGATCAGCAAACTCCAGTGTAAGCACCAGAGCATGTAGCTCCGCCAACTGTGCGGTACAATCACCCAATGATTGCGTATGCATGACATCAGATTGGAATTCACCATTTACGAAAGTACCTGCAACAACTGCGCAAGCTGCTGAATAGGCATGCTTCATTTCCGTCGCCGGTTGCGCCTGAACCGTCAGTATAAATGACACAATGGTAGTCATCAAGCGGGCGCAAAGACAGAGGAGCCGGATGAACGAATTCATATTGCAAGTATTCCTGCGTCTGTAATGAGGCATCAAAGATATAAGTGACATCTGGTGATGTCAGAGAAGTGGCCCATTGTATCCAACGTGGATGCAAAGCTTTTGAATTGGAAACACTGGCTTTCGTAACTGCCTCTAGGGCAGGATACGGTGTGACCACCAACATGCGTTTTCCTTGCGACAGCGATCGTTCTTTAAGAATCGCCATCTGCACCGCAGTCAAAACTTTTGCGACAGAGGAAAAGCGCAGTTCAGCCGAAGTGTACAGGTGTGATTTGTATGCAATGGTGACGGTGTCGCCCTCATTGAACGTTAAGTATGTGAAACCCACCGCGCCTGGCACAATTCTTATTACCAAGTTTGTGTGGTTATCACATGTCAGTAAGTATTTTGAAACAAGAAGATCAGCCTGCAATGACTGCAAAATAGCTGAATGTTCTGGCAGCCAGCTTGATTTGGAAAAAGTTGGTTGTACCAAGGCATATAGAGGCTTGATACGTTGGGCATAATCGGGAATGTACGTACCACCGAAATTCAGGAAGCCCAGTAACGATTGTAATGTTTTCAATGTTGTTGGAGCACGCATGCATGCGCACTTCTCCAGAAAGTGAGGAGCTAATCCTCGACCCTCATTGTTGAGCTCGTAGCCCAAAAACAACACTGTATACTCTGCAATGTGAGACTTTGCAAAGTTAAATTTGTAACCGAAGTCTGCAAACATAACAATAATGCGATCAACGCGACACAGATGCGGCAACAACTCGTCATCCGTGAGATAGGTATCATCAACATACGAGTACGCATCTGAGTCAATGCTCTCTAATAGAGAGACTACACGTGCGGCAAAGACGCCAGGGCTGTTTTATTAGCCCATGGCCAATCTTTTAAACTGTTTTTGATTGCCGCCAGAAGTAAACGCTGTCCACTGACTACTAATAGAGGACAGGTTATGGCTATAAAAGCCATTGGATATGTCAAGTGTGGTTTTAAACCTTTTACGCACAAGACTATCAATGAGGGCAGAACTGTGGGTATTCTGTACCGCGCACGTCCGGCAATGAGAGTTTAGGTGCCGGTAATCCAAAACTAGGCAGTACGACCCATCAGGCTTCGTTACAGTGAATAAAGAATTATTCATTGGTGACACACATGTTTCAATAACACCCTGATATTCCAATTGCTCAAGGATTTCCGCGATGTGAGATCTAGCTTTGCGGTGTATGGGATATTGGGGTTGTGGTTGAGGCATAGACCGTAAGGGAATCTCATGGCTGGGGGACATTTTATCCCAGCCTACCTGAGTACGATACAAAGCTGGTGCAAGCACCTGAGCTCACTCTTTGGCAAACTTTTCAGCATGCTCCTTCGGCACAGTATGCACAAAGGACGGGAGGATTACCTCCTCCCCTCTAGGAGCATCTAAAATGAAAGTCGGGGGCCAGTCTGCCTCCGCCAAGAGAATCTCATAGGAAGAGGTCAGATTATCCCCAAAAATCCCTTGTATTGTGTGTTGTATGTCACCTTCGATTAAGAGGACAATGTCATATAGTCTGTCAGGGGAAGCCACTCTAGTGTCCGCAGTTTCTACAGTAATGAACGTGTCAGTTGCTGTCGCCTCCAGAAATGGACGTAGTGCTTGCCGCACTACTGTAACCTCCGCTGCGCTGTTGAGCAGCGTTATCGCCCATGTCAGGTTCCATAGCTGCGTCCGCACTATCTGTGGCATACCTCTCTGTTACAGCAGCAACCTTCTTCTTCTGAAACGGGGGACGTTGATGTGCAAACTCGTCTTGCTTTCCTTTACCGTCAGCCTGACGGGGCTGCTCACGTCCTTGTTGGGCACCCCGACCTTTGCCACGTTCTCCGCCACCGGACTGCGAGGCCGATGTTTCCTGTGAAGAACGAGGAGAACGTTCAGTAACCAGAAATCTATCAGGTGACTTAATACTAGTGCGATCGCGCAAATCGTATGTGCGCTCACTAGTCTGCTGTATGGGACACGCAGGACGAGACCCCTGTTTCTTTTGCTGCTTCCCCTGTTTCTTTTGTCGCCAATTTTGCTTTGGAAAAGTTGGACGATCGTCTTTAACAGACGAGCTCACCTTAGTTTGTTGTATCAGGTCAGGAATGACTATAGTTGGTTTAACCCCTACTGCGGCCAATTGTTCTATATGCCTCCGCAATAATTTTAGGCAACTCTTTCGGCTTATCGAGAACATCAAAGCGGGCTAAGCAATTAGCCACTTGGAATTGTACCGCATCTCCCTTGAGGTTACCAAGGACGAGAGAGGCAACTATGTCGAACACTCCGACAAGTTGCATTCCCAACTCAACAGCCGCCTCCGGACCATGGTTATCTTGAACACGTTTAATTACGGAGGGAAGTAGAGCCATAGACGGAGTGCCAAAGCACTTCGAGTAGACCGCGGCAAAAACCTTACCCCAGTTGTCACAATCGGACACTTCTGGGACCATGTCTTTCGGCAAACTAATGGTGAGTATTCTGTGTTTCTCCACTGTTGTAGAGTGTGGAAACACTGCTTCCAGTTGGTCAAATTTCTCGGCAAGCCAATAAGGCAAATCGTCCTTATTCTGGGGGCGCATGCCCTTCACTGAATTAACTATGACTGGGCTAATAACAACCACAGGATGACCAGCTGGTAGACCCGCAACAGCAGGTGCCCCCACCTGCACATTGTGCAAAACGTATTGCACCAAAGCCCTATAATAGGGGCAGTATGGAGTGTATGCAATTCATCCACTGCAATAGTCAAATAGCAGGGGTGAGGCGTAAGTCCGTCCAGCACCGGCCACGTGGCCCCTGGAATTGACAAAAGGGCCTAGCCTAGCCGGTGCAACCGCATGGGGAAGGGCACCATTAAACCAAATGCTATGCTGCCAGGCTGAAAGGGGAATCTCCAGCGTCCTATATGGCGTATCATTTGCTGGGACCAGTGTGTGAGTATATGAGTGAAACGTCTTATCATTCGCATTCACTTCCGGCAGCGTTACCCAAGAGTAAAACAACTCGTAAGGATGAGACGCGTCTGCACTCACCACAAAAATTACGGCCATCCCATCGTCCGGTACCCCATACTGCGTCAAATGACGCCGCAAAGGCGTACGACTATGTGCTGCATTTTCGACCGCCATAAGGACACAGAGAAGGTCAACAACGGATTTTACAGTAGCACCAGGGTTCAGAAATATGAGAAACCTTTTTAATTAACAAGCTTGAAAGAACCTATCAGGCTACTAATAGGTATGTTAAATCCATCACTCCCGCTATCCGGAAACAAGAGTGAGGGTGTCATGGACTAATATAAGCACTACTAAGGCGTTTCAAATCAAAAGACCAAACGTTAGGTGCGCCATGTTGCAGGGATTCTGCTCATGCACAGAACTATGCGCAGGAAACCAGGACCTCAGTGAATTGTGGTGTACCAAAAAACTCACCTCAGTACCCAGAACCCCTATCCGACCAGCATCAGTGTCCCATTCATTAATCCGTATTATCTCGGAGGTCCCAATGTATAGACAACCCAGAACAAGCGACTTAGAGTACTCTCAGGAATGGTGGGAATCAGAAATACCTGTTCGTAATTATTCTCATATCAGTCCACAACAAGAGTAATCAGAGACACGGTCAAGTTTAAAAGGTTTATTTCATAAACTACGTGTCCTAAGATGCAGTACTTTAGCTAACATAAGCAGACAAATGATTATAATCAAAACCATCAGCATTGTTACAATACCATAGAAAATGAAAGGAGAATCCATATTATAAATGACAGTGGAATGCAGTCACCTTCCTTTCGCTAGTAAACTAATATTATTAGGCTAATAGAAGGTCTCTAGGCTTGAATGGGGAACCCCATACCGTAAAGATCAGCTTAGGTGAATCACATCACAGGATCAGCTTTGCTCTGCGCCTGGAAATGTTCTTCTCCAGAATGTGTTTCAAACGCATGCAAACTGTAATATTAAAGGCTCTCGACATTCAGGTATTTGCAGCTGTGTGCATATTATGACTAGAGAGTGGGAGAGATGACGGCGTAACCCACGTATGGGGAGAGATGATGGCGTAACCCACGTACGCCGCTGTTGTGCTTCCTGTTCCACTGGCCCCGCCCACAACGCTGTTCCGACGCCCGGCGCCCCTCGCAGCGAAATGCTACGGAGGTTTTTCCATCGAGCGAGCAAGCGTGCAGGAGCCTGAGAAGTGAAGTGTTTTCTGGGCTCAGCTCGGCAGCGTGCTCTCCCTGGTCAACAAAATGAGAAGCTGAGGGAGACAGCCTGTCTGGGGCTTCCGTCGACCAGTGGAAAATCGATCTGCAGGCAGGAGCCTACCCCGCTGTGAAGAGCCGTGAAGAGCACCTGAAGAGTCCGGTGAGTGGTGGGCTCTTGCCTGCCTCGTGAACGGGGGTTGCATTGTTCGTTTGGAGCTCTGGTGCGCCCCTCCCCGGGGACATTGAGTATTTTAAAGCACCGGTGCGCTCCTACGAGGGAAAATGCTGTGCCCTGTAGAGCCCAGAGGGGCCATATCCGTCTAGAGCCCTGACAGGCTCCCACTTATGCATTATTCCCTTAGGGCCCTGAAAGGCTTTCAACGGCGGCAAATTGGCTGTTAGCGACTACCCGGAGTGGGACCCTAACGAAGTGGCAAAATCTTTGCGCAAGATCTTAACCCTGCACCGAGGAAGGAACACTGAGCTGAGAGATGTTTTGAACAGGCAGTATATGCCTGGTGGGGAAAAAATCTATTTTGTCACGCTGTTCCTGAATGTTCTAAACTTTATTTGGTCTGTGGAAGTTCCACAAGAACATAAGAGCAGCGGCGCGCTTTGAGGACAGCTGAGTCCGGGAGAGAGGGAGCCCAGGAGTGGAGTGGCTTTGGTAACTGCTAACTGGCTCCGTTTTGGTGTCTCCATAGTCCAAGGAAGGGGCATACGGTGCTGCAGGTCCTCGGGGGGTGGCCAAGCCCAGCGAGCGAGCCACAACATCTATAAGAACTATGGCGACGCGAGTCAGAGGTAAACAGAATAAATCCGACACAGCAAGGGGATTGTTAAAGTCGCCACCAGTGACCATATCAACACCCAAGCCTAAAGGCGTTGAAAAGAGAGGTGCGGGGAAGGCACGACATAAGAGCACTTTAAAGATTAAAGCAGCAGAGACTGTAGAAAATCATAGACAGAATAAACGCAGCGCTCTTAAACAACGTGCAGGAGAGGAGGAGGAGGGGGGGGAGGACGTTGACTCCGAAGATGAGGAGATTGATGACGATGGCGATGAAACTCTATCAGAGCTCTCAGCTGAATTGAACCTTCGGACACTTGGCGATCTGCAAGAATGTAATGTGGAAGACCAGGTGGAAAAAATGGACAGTATAACTAATGGTACGAATCCTTTCCAGGCTTTAGCCAAGAAGGTCGACATCCACCCAGGTCCTAAGCAGTATCCCCTCTTTTCCAGACCACTACAACATCAGGGGCAGTCCCATAGTACTCCTGGCCAGGAAGAAAGAAACCAGATAGGCGTCATTGGCGCTCTTGAATCGACAATTTCTAGTGGGGAAAAGGGGAATTTGTTCAATCCACAAACATCTTCAATGGGGCCACAGTTAAGCCCAGAAGGATTGTCCCTGGGAGGGCTTAACGAAAATGAAAGTCTCCCCCCTCCTATAAACATTCCACAAATCTCCAAAACCTCAAAAATTCCGGCTCTCCTATCACCTGCGCTGCCGTCGCTACCCCCACCGCAGTTCCCTTTATGTCCTGTGTTCCAACCTCATGGCCTCGGCACGCCTGGAAAGACCGGAAAGACGTCTGTAAATATTGATCTGCTACCTCCATCACTTCCTCCATTGCTGAGTCTAGCAGCTTCGGGACTGAGCAAATGTCCACCTGAGGCTCTAGAATCCGATCTTTCCAAGCCCCTTAATGCTCCAATATCAAATTCTGTGGAAGATATGCTCCTTACGATACTCCGCGAATTAAGGGATTTTAAAATCTCCCAAGCTCAAGAAGTATCGCTTCTACATACTAGACTTAATAAATTGGAGGAGTGCTTTGGGAATCTTCCCTCGAGGGTCTCCGAGGCTGAGACTCGCATTTCGACCTTAGAGGACACTTTGACATCAATGAAGAAAGATCTCCAAGTAGCAAATAGAGGGAAATTACAGATGGCAGAAAGACTGCAAGATTTGGAAAACTTTAACAGGCGGTCCAATTTACGCTTGGTAGGCATTTCTGAGGGCCTGGAAGACAGAGATGTGGTAAAATGGTCAGAGTCTCTCTTAAAAAAAGCTATACCCGATCTCCAGGGCGATTTACCAATCACCAGGGCACATAGAGTCCCTGCATATAAACCTAATAATTCCAAATTCCCTCGCACAATATTGCTGAAATTTTCAGACTATAGGATTAAAGAGAACATTCTTAACACCGCATTTGCGAAGAGGACATTTAATGTAGACGGAGTAAACAATTTTCGAATTTTCTCGGATATGTCAGCAGCGTCTGCTCACAGGCGCAAGGACTGTCAAGATGATTGATCCTTTTAAAGCCAGAGGAGCTCAGGCTATGATTGTGCAACAGTCTAAATTGAAGGTGTTAGCTAAGGGGAGGTTCTTTATCTTTACGGACTTATAAGAAGCCCAGATGTTCCTCGAGGGTCTTGCTACATAGTCTCTAGGTAAACAAATGAGGGAGGGGGAGGGATGGGGAGGGAGATAGAGAATATCTTTTTTTTTGTTTTTTTTTTTGTTTTTTGTTTTGTTCTTTTTTTTCTCGTCTCTCTTCTCTCTTCCTCTTGGGCCCTAGTAGGAACAGGAAGCACACAAGGATGCAACAAGATGGCATCCACACAGAAGGACAAGACACAAAGAGGGACGGAAGTGGGCCATGGGAGGTTACCGTCCTCTTTAGGGGAGGAGAGGAGGGTTGGGGGGGCACATGGTGGTGTCACAGGGGAGAAAAAGAGAGTTCATATACTAGGAAAATGTTTGACAAATTGGCACTACAGAAGGGAATGGAACATTTAGGAATGGTTAGCAGTAGCGTTCTACCTAGCAGTGTGTTTTCTTTTATTGTTGGCACTTTAAATATTATAGTACTAAGTCTAATGAACTATGAACTATGAAAATTGCGTATTTGCACATAAGGTGTTTATTCCTCTTTATTCTAACTGCTATGTTTGCACAATTGCACAATTGCTTGGACTATCTGTTTATTTGCTGCTATTTGGATTATCGAAGTACTGTTTTTTGCATATTTGTACTACTAATGGGAGATGAGTAATACAATGAAGTTTGTTTTTCCTCCTTATTTTAACTGCTATGTTTGCACAAATGCTCAGATTTGCGTATTTGCACAACTACTGAGGGATGAGTAATACATTGAAGTTTGTCTCTTTTAATGTAAACGGCCTGAATAACCCCCGTAAAAAAATTGCTATTGAGTGTTGGCTAAAGAGCCTGAACCCAGATGTTATTTTCTTACAAGAAACACATCATAGAACCCAGACCGAATTTGACAAAATTTTTAAGGGCTGGGCCGGCCATAAAATCTCCTCTATAGCGGGACTCACACAGAGAGGGGTTTGCATTCTAATAGGAAGACATGTAAGCTTTATTTTGGAAGGTACACTCTTCGACCCTAGTGGCAGATGGGCACTTTTACATGGTAAATTTAACCATGTAAATATAATATTAGCTACAATTTACGCTCCAGTTATAGACGACCCTCTGCCAATTTTACAATTGAAGCAAGCATTAACATGATTACCTGGGCAAATAATATGGGGTGGGGATTTCAACTTTTTACAGAACCCTTTAGTTGATTCTTCAAAAAAAGATAGGCGCCAGAATAAACCCCAACTGGCCATCGCCCTACAGAGTTGCACGTTAGATCTTGACGTTGTTGACTATTGGAGATCATGTAATACGTTTGGACGTGTCTATTATTGCTACTCAGCAAAATATAATTCAGCGTCCAGGTTAGACTTTTTTTAAACATCATACGGGTTAGAGGTACACAAATATGTTCATTTAATAAACGCATTTTCCGACCATGCAGCAATTTCCATGGAGTTAAAAGTTGGAAGGCAAGAATTTAAACCACCTATGAGAAGGTATTTTAATAAGCATAACTTATTGGATACACAATGGTGCACGGATATTGAGGATGAGATCTGTGAGTTCTTTGCGACGAATAAAGGTACAGCTCCACTTAACGTGACTTGGGATGCCTTTAAGGCCACCTTGCGTGGAATAATTACATCTAAAGAAATCCCAAAGCAGAAGGCAAGAAGAGAGGTTAAGTTAAACCTACAAGTAAATCCTACGCAGGCTTCTCAAGAACATTATAGGACAAGATCTCTTTACTCTGGACAAAAACTCCTTGAGGCAAAGAATAAAAAGAAAGATTATTATTACGACCTGGGTAATGTTAATAGTAATTTCCATGCCCAGAGGATATATGAGGAGAGCGAGTATGCAGGTAAACTTTTAGCCTGGCAAGCTAAAGAAAATCAAGTACGCAATAGGATTGAGAGACTAATGAACCCTGTCACTAATGTTCAGGTAAAAACCACAGCTTCCATTGGTGAGATTTTTTTAAATCACTATAAGGAAGTATATCAAGCTACTGAACCGGCTGCACGTGAAACTATTTCTGCGTTCTTAGAATCACTCGCTATACCTAAATTAGCTCACGAAGATACAAATTTCTTGATCAAAGACTTTACAAGGTTAGAACTAGATGAGGTAATCTCTTCCCTACCCAATGGTAAGGCAAATGGGGATGATGGACTCCCCGCCGAATTCTTTAAAAAATTTGAGGGGACTTTGCGCAAAGAACTCCTCCTTTTGGCCAATTATTTAATACAAGGGGGGTCCCCCCCAGAAAGCTTTTATTCGGCAGTTGTGGTCAGCATTTTAAAAAAAGGAAAGGACAAGGAAAATTCAAACTCGTATAGGCCCATAAGTCTTTTAAATATAGATTATAAGATTTTTACGAAACTTTTAACGAACCAGCTGAATAAAATAATAGGGCCTCTTATTGGCCCGGATCAGTGTGATTTTATAACAGGAAGACACCTCCATACAAATACAAGATTTTTACTTGAGGCACTGGATTATTTAAATATTAACAAGGTGAAAGCACAAATTTGGTTCCTTGATGCTGAAAAAGCTTTTAATCTGGTGTTTTGGGACTGTCTCTTTGCTATTTTGCACAGTTTCGATTTTCCGCAGGCTTTAATCTTTCTTTTAAAACAACTCTCTATTAAATCTATGGCACACATCATTATCAATAATTGCAATGTCGGGACATCCCATGTTAGCAGAGGTACACGGCAAGGGTGTCCCCTGTCGCCAATTTTATTTGCTCTTTTTATTGAACCTCTAGCCATTGCAATTAGGGGCATAGCGTCCGATACAGTACCAGTAGTCGGAATGACAAATATTAAACTTTATGCCGATGACATTGCCCTCTTTTTAGATTCAAAGCCTGCAAGTCAAGTGAAAATTTTAAAAATCTTTTCTGATTTTCAAAAACTGGGAGGTTACAAGATAAATGTTAATAAGACTGAAATAATTTTACTTAATTGCACTGTTGACACTTTATTGCCGGAATGTAGGCAGAATTATAACCTATGCCCAAAGAGATATCTGGGAATACTTATCTCGGATAATTTGGAAGATCTATATTCATTAAATGATATACCTCTGTTAAAAAAGGTTGGGTCCCACCTTGATCGTTGGAACTTACTGCCACTTTCCATAATGGGCTGGGTTGCTTTAATACGTATGTCAATTCTACCTCTTTTCAATTTTCTTTTCAGTGCTGCCCCTTGCCCAATCCAGGTTTTTTTTTTTTTAAAAAGTGGATGCTTTGTTTTCCTCTTTTCTTTGGATTAAAAAAATTCCAAGATTAGCACTTAGCACTTTATATCTTCCAACAACGCAAGGAGGACTGTCCCTCCCAAATATTAGAGATTATTATTTTGCTACTTTTGCACACCACAGTTTTAGATTTTTTTTCCTAAATAATTACATGGCAGATAATTTTTTTATGAAGAGGATGCTGCTGGAATCTAAAATACCGGACCCTGTCAGAATTACGAGATATCCAAAGAAAGTCCACTATAAGTTTCTCCAATGGATATTTAAAATTAAAACCCAGCTCCTGTCATTGTATGGGGTTTTCAACTTAAGCAGCTCAACAAAGTTAACTAATTTTAGTTTTGGCGAAGGGGATTGCTTGGATATTAACACAGCGAGACTTTGGGGTGAGAATGGCTTCGAGATAATAGAGGACTTTCTTGTGGGAAATAGATGGAAAACATGGGAAGAAGTTTTTAGTCAAATCCATCACCCGAGCACAATCCTGCAATGGTCTTTTTGTATGTTACACGCGGAGCTTAGACATTGCGATATAGCTAATTTATTTTACAAAAGAGATGTATCAACAGCATTAAACAACCCCTCATTAAAGAAAATAAGTACGTGGATTAAAGAGGATAATTCAATCAAGGTATTTACTAAAGTCAGAGATAGGTGGAAAAAGAGGGAAGACATTGAAATTAGCAAACCGACATGGGATAAAATTAATAAATTTAATTTAAAAAAATTCTTTCAACGTATGCAATTTTATAGTAAATGGCTTATTTATAGAACTCCCTCATTTCTCCACAAAATCTACCCCCTGGTTGAAGATAAGTGCTTTCGATGCGTAGAGAAGGGTACCTGGAGTCACATCGTTTGGGAATGCCCAAAAATATCGGAATTTTGGGAAGAAATAGGAAATTACCTCTCTATTACGATCAAAGCCAATATCCTGATTGATATATCAATAGCAGTATTAGGTTGCTCTCCGAGCCCTACTCCACACGATGAGGTTTTGTTTATAGCATCATTAATAGCTAGATCTCTAATCCTACAACTATGGAAATCAGAGAAAGCTCCAACTTTTCAAGCATGGAAAGCTAAACTACTTCGGATCCAGGGTAGGGAAAGAAAATATGCATTAATAGCAGGAGCACTCAGGAGTTATCATAAGCATTGGAGCACATTCGATAGCTAAATGGATTGACACTCTGCTATGAAAATGGCATTTTCCATTCCATATGTTCTGACAGGTTTTATAAGATGTGAAACCCACAGCAGAATCCTTTTCCTTTTTTTTTTCCTTTTTTTTTCTCTCTCTCTATTTACTTACCCCACTATGCACTTTATTCACTAAAATGGCTGCTGATGTTTAATATATTGCTAATGTATTTATATTGCTGCTATGCTATAATGAATTGATTATGATTACATGTATTTATATCTCTCGAATTCCTAATTCTTGATGTTAATCTTTATGTCTGATGAGCCCTGTAATGTCTTTTTTGTGCCTATGAACTCTCAATAAAAATATAAATAAAAAAAAATAAAAAAAATATTATGACTAGAGAGTGGGCCGATCAACCTGGACTCAAAAACATACATTGTCTGGCGGCTCAGAGTGTTTTGCACACAATGTTCAGACCAAGGTCGTAGTGCACGTCTAGGGATGTGAACAACAGACAGTTCTCATGTGAAGAAAAGGCGAGCAAGCAGTTCTCAAATAATAACATGTCTCAGCAGTGTCGTGTGCAAAAGCAGCAAAAGTGGCAAGATGGTTTTCTAAAAGCTAACGCGCTTATCCTAACATAGCAATGTATGCATCTAAATCGCTACCTTCACTACACTTGCTGCTAATTGCTTTCTGCACAGAAGAAAACCAGTTTAACTATTTTAAAAATGTATGCCCTGTTTTAAATAACTTGCCTTTTAATTTCCTGCACTATATAAGAATCTGATGTGTGGAGGGAGGCGGGAACCAAATCCTGAGTGTGAGGTATCCGAAGGGAGAATCTGAAACCGCCATTTTCTTGAGTGCCCGGTCTAGTTGTTCAACCTGGGGAGTACAAAAAGGGACGCTGCACTCTTAGCTGAGGAATATGGTGCAAAAATTGTATCTTATGCTGATGACACGCAACTGTTGTTCACCTGTGAGAGGGGTCCTGATTTTAGAGGCAGTGAGATCAACGCTTGTTTGGCGGAGGTGTTTTCCTGGCTTAGATGTAATCAACTAAAATGCAATCCGGAAAAGTCGGAGATTATTTTCTTCTGCTCCAATCCCCGTGATGCATGGCATAATGGTGGTCACGGGACATGTCCCCCTCTGCAACCTCAGTAGGCATTGTGAAGAATCTTGGGGTCAAGCTGGACGCTGACCTGTCTATGAAGACTCAGATCCAAACGGTGGCCTGCACCTGCTTTGGATTATTGAAATTGTTAAAGAATTTCCTTCCCCTGCTGCCTGTCTCACACAGGAAGACGGTAGTCCAGGCCCTGATTAAATCAAGGCTGGACTACGCCAATGCCCTTTATTTGGGCCTTCCTGATTACCTGCTGGGCCGCCTGCAGGACCTACAGAATGCGGAAGCCAGAGCTATTCTTATGGTATGCCCCAGGGCCCCAATGACCCCCCCCACCTGATATCCCTGCACTGGCTACTGGTCCGGAAGAGGATCCTTTTTAAAGACATAGTTTTGACTTTTAAGGCCCTCCATAATACAGGGGCACCTTACATTAGGAAATGGATTCAACATTATGTTCCACAACGGACCCTGAGGTCCTCGGTTCAGCTTTTGACGACCATCCCAAAGTTTTCCCGCTCTCGCATGGATGGTTGTTCTTTTCAAGTGGTGGCATCTATGGAACAGCTTACCACTCTCCCTTAGACAGATGAAGGATCTCCTCGCCTCTAGGAGGAAACTATAAACATGGTTATTCCAACATTAGTTCTTGGCTGGCCGGCCTTTGTGCACACTGCCTATCCCGCGGTCCTTTCAGCGCCGGGACACTCTGTGGAGCAGCCGTGCGCTTTAAGTACCTAGTTACATTACATTACATTACATTACATTACATGAAAGGGGCACTTCCCTTGATACCTTCACCTTTGTACTTATGTCATATATATATTGGTGTGTGAAGAGACACAGGTGAGAAGCAGGAGGGCCAAAGTTCTCAGGCTACAAGCAAAGGAGCAAGCTGATGCAAGTGGAGGACTCCACTGTGCGAGCAGCATTGTCTTATCGACTGATGGCACACAGACCTCAGTCATTCCAAATGTCACTGCAGAGGCTAGAACCTCAGCAGAGCCAGTGATATAAATGACCTCGACCTCTGGCTCGCATGTCTTCACAGTGTGGGGTCTGCTGTTTCTCCCATGTGGCTATATGAAGACATGTAGGGAACATGACAGTTTCTGATAAATTGCATGTTTTTGCACATGGTTATTTTATGGACTTTGTTACGCTATCAGTATATAAACAACATAGACAATTCATATTACATTAAACTAATGTTTGACTCGATTCTTACTACATTCTGACAAGACTTAAAAATCAAAATACAATTTTATATAAAAAAGTAGCCAAAATACTACACCTTTGTTTAAAGTTTTCACCACTAAAATCTGTAAAAAAAATAATATTCCAATTGTCGTTGTACTGTAATTCAGCAAAATGTATTCTACAGTAATTAACACCAGTACAGTCAGCTAAAAGTTTTAAGTAACTCGGAAGCTGAATATTGCGAAAAGTTGACAAAAAAATTGCAGTTTATCAAAAGTGGCGGCTCGCCGAGGGAGGGCTGCGGGCGGTGCCGCGGGGGAGGGGCAGGGTGGGGGGTAGTAAGCTCCAGCATATGGAGGTATGAAGTCAAGTAAATAAATAAAACAATTTACATTGTGCACGCTGCATCACCGAGTTGGTGTTGCAGCGCGCACACACAAAGTCAATTGTTTTATTTATTTATTTAATTATTTACTTAACTCCGTTACGCCGTATGCTGGGGTTTACTCACTTTTAGGCAAGTCAACTTTAAACAAATGCAGCAATGAAGAGGCAACCTCACCAGGACCAATTCAGCCTAGCACATAGCACCGAAGCCTAAGAGGAAGTTAGCTCTAATCTCAGTCTTACTGCTTCTACGGGGGCAGTGTATCCTCTAGTCATAAGGCAAAAGCCAGCAGGGAATTCTAGACATCTATCTTTGAGCATGCAATTCAACAAACGCCGTTAAATCCACCATCCCAAAATTATATACGTGTTGGAGTCTTCACTATGGAAATTACATATTTATCTTTTGCTAAATTGATGTGCTTCAATGTGCCATTGACTCACTGGATGCATTCTCAGAGATGAAGCATTTAACAATGCATCTTACTAAAGCCCAGGTAACATTTGGAATGAACAAATGAGACTAGTCATCAGACATTGCTGTAATGTTCTTGATTCCATATATGTGTTCTTTCACTTATTATATTCTAGAAGCTATTGCACATGCTGTGCCTAACCGTGCAATAAACATGTGTATACTTGACTGTTGTCCCGAGGTGGTGCTCTCGTTCGTTGGGATCGGACTGCGCCTGCCATGGCTGTTGCACTCTGATCATCAGCGAAAGAGGGCGCACTCCTGTGGGCTCTGCAGCATGGAATAAATCCACTTTACTTATCCAGTCTCTCTCCTGCCTACTTCATTATCCGTCACTTTACATGGGATGACGATTTTGCCGCTGCTCATCAATTTAGTGCCCTTTCGCCTGGATTGCACTCGCATCTCCAGGAGCTTCGATGGCCCTCTGTCTCCCTGAATTGCCCCTGGATTGTGGTCGCTGTCTGCTTCCCTGCCAGTTTTGGGATCATTGACTGTGGTTTGTTGCCTTGCTTTCCTCATCCTGTGGCCTCCGTTTGCAGCATGCTCCAGCTCTTGCGCAGTCTCACATGTGACTGTGCTGCATGCACACCTGCCTCATTTGACTGGAGCTTGCTGTTGAAATGTGAAAAATGGAGTGATGTCATCACATTCACTGACACTTGGTGGCCATCTTTGTTTGGTCACTTGAAACCACAGCCTAATCGCTTTGACGTCATTCTATAAAAGATTTAGCTTTCACTCACAAACTTGGTGTTATCGATCTTCTTTCATTTAAAATCAACTGGCTTTTCTTTGCATGCTTGCAACTTGAAATGTGGTAAGATTTTGTGATATATCCTATATCAATGGCTAACTCTTATCAAGTAGTCCCCTTACCTTATTTCTTAACCATGCCTGGCAAACCTAAAACACCTTGAAGAATCTGGTTACCTTCATTTGAAAATTGTGTTTTGGCCATTGATGCAGAGACTTATTGTCCAAGAAGAAAGCTGGCCCTTTTGTTTAGTTATTTGGGTTCAGAAAAGCAACAAATATCTGATAATCTACCAGTTCTGATTCCACCTGCTGGAGATGGAGATGGTGGGAATGTTTATACAGAGGCTGTACAAAGACTCAACAAAAGTTTTTTAGAACCACCTAGTGTTATGCTGGGAAGATTACATTTTATGAAAAGAAAACAGGATCCAGAGGAATCAGTTGAAACATTTATTTCTGCTTTGAGAAATTTAACGGCACACTATAACTTTGGAGCTTCTCTAGATGTCTACATCAGGAATCAATTTGTTTATTGCCGCAACTCAAAGAAAATACAGAAACGCATTCTAAGTTGCAGAGATCCATCCCTTTCCGAAGTTATTGACATGGCAAAAAGCATAGAAAGGGCAATCATTTCTTCTAAATGTATTTCATATGACAAGTCTACGTCGTTTTTATTTGATTCTGTTCATGGTGAAGACTCAATTAATGCTGTTTCCTTTAAAAAACAAAGGTTTTAAGCCACTTCCCAAAAAACCCTCAACTATGTGTTTTAGATGTGGTTCACGCACACATTTAGGTAACAGTCCCACCTGTCCTGCGTTGGGTAAAAGGTGTGTTAAATGTGACAAAAATGGGCATTTTCAATCAGTGTGTAAGGGTAAAAGCCATCATCCAAGTCAGCAATGTTAAGACTTGTGAGAGTAAAGGTATAGTTGACTCTAGTCATGATAATGCTCTGCAAGTGGATTTTCGAAAGTTGATTTTAATTGTTGATTCAATTGCCTTTGAGCCTCATGACCAAAAGGTTGAATGTCCATTTGGTCAAGTGACATTAGGCAACCTTGATATTAACATGATGGCTGATTCCGGAGCTCCTGTAACCATTATCTCTGACCAACTTTACTCAAAATATTGGCAGGCTAATGTGGTTCTTCACCAATCTGATATAATTCCCATGGCTTATGGAGACAAGCGTATTGATATGCTAGGATATTTTTGGGAAAAGGTGGTTTATTTGGAAAGATGTGTTTAGACTAAGGTATATGTGGCCATAAAAGGAAAGAACATTGTTGTTTGGCAAGATTTAGCCAAAATGGTTCTTAAGCTTGTGCCTGGCTTTGATAATCCAGTTCAAGTGAATGGTGTGCCAGTTGCCCTGATCTTCAACTCTGAAGAGGAAAATGATTTGCATGCAATTTTAGCAGCATATCCTCAAGTTTTTAATGACAAAATTGGCAAAACCATTAGGTATCAACACTTAATCAAGTTTAAAAAATGCAATACCTGTGGCTCATAAGGCTAGACACATTCATTTTAGTGTAAGAACTGATCTTTAAAAACTATTAGACAAATTGGTGTGTGAAGGTATCATTCAAAATACTGACTCTTCTGAGTGGGTCAGTCCATTGTCGTGGTGCGCAAAAGGAATGGAGACATTTGTTTATGTGCTGACTAGTGAACATTAAATTAAAAATTCTTAGTAGATTGCCACCCCCTTCCCAAAATCCAAGACTTGTTACCTGGCATTTCTGGCTCTAACTATTTTTCTCTTCTAGACTTGCGATCAGCTTACTATCAAGTTCCACTCACACCTGAATCCACAAACCTCACAACTTTTGTGACTCCATTTGGAGCGTACACATTTTTAAGACTGCCTTTTGGTCTAGCATCAGCTGCTAGTGTATTCCAGAAATTCATAGATCAATAGCTTGAAGGAATTTCTGGGGTACAAGCATATTAGGACGATATGTTAATCTTTTGTAGAGAAAATCAGAACATGTATCCATTTTACGAGAAGGTCTTGAATGCCTTCAATAAAGTTGGAGCCACACCTGGCTTCGAAAATGCAGATTTCTCAAATACAATCGAGATTATTTAAGTCATAGTATTTCTTCTTCTGGCATAAAACCAAAGTTATCTTTAACAAGGGCAATTGTAGAAATACCCATTGCTAAAGACAAAGATTCTTTGGGCATGACGGAATATTAGTCTAGGTTTATTCAGGGTTATGCTCAGGTTGTGCAGCCTTTGCGCTTGTTACTAAAAAAAGGTGCCTCTTTTACTAGGCCTGAAGAGGCAGATCTTGCATTTCAAGAAATCAAAAGTTTAATTATAACTGCTCCTGTGTTATCCTCTTTTATTCCTGGTCAGAAAAGTTTCTTAACTGTTGATGCCAGTGAAAGTGGTCTAGGGGATGCACTTTCCCAATAGGTATCTGGCAAATAAAACACTATTGGTTTTTCTTCAAGATCTCTCAATAGTGCTATAAATCACTACAGAACTATTCAAAGAGAAGCCCTGGCCTGCAAATGGACGGTAGAAAATATTTAAACTTTGCTTTGGAGGACTAAGTTTGACATTTTCACAGATCACTACCCTTTACTCCACCTTTTGAATGGTAATAGTACAGGGAAAGCTTCTGTCAGGTTGGTTCACATTCTGTCTTGCCTTCATGAATATAACTTGGTAATCGAGTACATTGCTGGTGGTCGCAATGTTAGAGCAGTTTGCCTTTCAAGGTTGCCTTTACAACATTCCTTGGCTGATGAAATTCAAGATGAGATTGAATTTGTAGTAACCACTGTTGAGGATCTTGGTTAGTTTCCAGGGGTCTTCTCCCATTTGATTGGAAGGATGCCTATGATAAAGATGAAACTCTTCAAGCTGCAAAAAACATGGTTACTAATGGCTGGCCTAAAGAAAGCATCTTAGAGTTGCATTGTATTACCATTCCACAAAAGGCCTTGTGGAAAGGATGAATAGGTTTGTGAAGGGAGGGATACAATCAGCTTTGGCATGTAATGCGGCTATGGAAGACTTTTTTTGCCCAAGAAAATATGAGTATATTTATCTATCCCACATTCTACCACTGGAATCTCACCGTTTTGCCTACTAGGAAGGAGGGATCCCAGAGGAAAGGTTTTTCCAGATTGGTTAAAAGAATTGAACAATAAAAACAATACACATCTGTCTTGCCATGATAACAAATAGGTAAAAAATACAGTCATAACGCAGTAAAATTTGCTCAAAATATATTTTAATTCTAAACATAAAGTGGGACAGCAAGAATTTTCATTCGGTGATTGGGTTTTGGTTGAAAAGCCCATGAGAGTTAAGAAGGATGTTTCAAAGTACTCACTTACAGTCCAGGTGGTTAAAGTTTCCAAAGGTTCTTTTTTTTTTTTTAAATAAAAAAGGTAGTGGAACAGAAGAGCCATTGTGAAGCTCACTGATGAACAAGCTAACAAAATGCTGTCTGCCTGAGCCATTTCTGAGATTGATTCAGATGATGCGTTTCATCTTTTGGACGATGTAATTTCCAGTGATGTGAGTGTTAGTTTTGATTCCACTGTGGGTTCACCAGGTAGGAATGCTAACATTTTTAATTCTCACTAACAACATATTGATCTTAATAGTCATCAACATGACATGATGATTAGGGATCAGGGAAAATCAGAAGTTGTGGTAACTTCTGAAGATATGGTCAGAACATCACGCAATTGATCCTTACCTACCATGTTTAGAGATGTATACGTTTATTAATTTCTTTCTGCACATAGGGAGAAGATGTAATGTTTAATTCCATATATATGTTCTTTCACTTATCATATTAGAGAAGCTATTGCACATGTTGTGCCTAACCGTGCAATAAACATGTTTATACTTGAATGTTGTACCGAGGTGGTGCTCTCGTTCATTGGAATCTGACTGCTCCTGTCATGGCAATTGCACTCTGATCATCAGTGAAGGAGGACACACTGCTGTGGGCTCTGCAGCATGGAATAAATCCACTTCCACTTATCCGATCTGTCTCCTGCCTACTTCATTATTGGTCACTTTACAATTGCACATCTTGCTACAGTCACCAATGATCTATTTGGGAATCCCCATTGCTAATCAGATTTCATTGAGAAATCTGGGTATCAAAGCTGAAAAACAATGAGAAGACCTGCTTATTCCTGAAACTCATAGGAAACTGCTAATGCTCCAATTACAGGCACCGTATAATATCCAATATAATATAAAGAGCCAATGTAATATCAGGATATTACAGCACTACATTATCTGACCTAGTAGATCATATATGTCACAGATGAGTTAATGTATGCTCCCTCTTTCATTTTGTAAAACCTGAAAGAGACATCACTCATGCTGACCTGCCTCCCTTGCTGCATGGATCCACTGTTCTACTAGAATCTCAAGCAGTTCATGAGTCATGTTCTCCAATGGACTTAGGTTCTTGCAGTACATGTTAACCCCGCCTGCTGCCAATGTGTCCTCGGTCTCTGTATGATTGAAGAGTAAAGTGGCAATTCCTGAGGGATATTTGCTATAGGTGATTGACATTAACATGTTTCGGGGCTGTAAGACCTGTCAGTGCCATGTCTATGTCTTTACAATAGATGTAAAATCAAGAAACCTGAGCACCGAAGGAAAAGTAAGGAAGTGGATAAAACAGTTTTTTTTTTTTAAATACAAAAACAGTGTTCTATGTAAGTCATTTACCCAGTCAACCTATGCCACAACAAAGATTCTTTCTACTGAAACTCCAAATATTTCTCCAAGAATGGACAATAGACCTCTCATTGTATTGCAATCAAATATGTCCTAAGATTTTCTTCTATTCAGTAGTGTTTTTAATTGATCAACTTTTGATGTCCAACCCAACTGGTCCAACTCAATTATCCCTCAATAGGACATGCGCAAGAAGAAGTGGACTGGCAGAGAATGAGGAAATTAAGTCAGAACCCCATCCAAATATTCATATTCAAACAACACCATTGAAAATACATCAGTTTACGAATAAAACATTGAGGCACTAAAATATTGCTCTCAGACATACCATTAGAAAGCACTGGTTTACATAACTTACTTGAAAGAGCAACCCAGCTGGCCATTGTCCCATCCGTATTTGGCACCAAGACTCTACTAAGAGCAACAGATAATCGGGAGGACATGTGGTTGAATGGACTATTGATATAATTAGCGTGATCATAACAGAAGACTTGGGATATTGTGTGTCATGTGCTGGCTTTCAGGTGCACAAAACCAAAGCCCTCTTTCAACGAATCTCAGCCACAGGTATGACACTGCCATGTCCACTGACCAGACCCCCCCTTGTTAGGCAGAACTTAATGACACCATCATCATTCAGATGAAATCATAAGCTGCAAATAATACCCATCCAGTCATAAGATATTTCAAGAACTGATAATCTCAGGGGTATACACCATAGGCTCCTGTGTCTGACTTTTACATTTGGGTTTCCTGTTGCAGGGCTTTACATTTTGGCTATTTTTTCTTCAAGAACCCAGAGCTCATGCTTCTATATCCGAAATAAAGCTGTTCAATAGCTGTGGCTACATTTTAGAAAGCCCTTGTCGCCGCTCTTAAACAACCTTCTCTACTTCTTTTTTGAAGGACTAAAATCCCTCTTAATCAATCAATAACGCACGTTTCCAATAAACCTGATGTACATTTGAAGCACATAGAAACATTTTTGTGAATGTTCCACTCTATACGTATTCTAAACAAGAGCTACAGAGTGTGTACCCATTGTGCATATCAGCCCCCTAGTGCCTTGTTGAGCTTCCAGAAAATATTGATGGAGTCTCTGGGAATTGCAGTTTAGTGGGTGAGAAACCTGATATTCCTGAAATTTTTTCCTTGGAAGAGATGTAAGTGGAATTCTAAGGATGACTAACACCACTGAGAATCTCAGCTGAACTATAATGTCTATTGACCAAATGTAGCAAATTTCAAAACAGACTTAGGATATGTTGTATTTTAGCAATGGCAAGAAAGGTTTGCATTGGTTTCCAGAGCAAACCTTGATATGAGTTCCTTTTTTGGATTATATATGAGATTCGCTAGGTCTTAATTCAAATTGCAATTCAAATAAGAAATACGCTTTGCTGACAGGTTAATCAATAGGATCATCCTGCTGAATTTTAAGAATGGGCATCAATATGGAAATATTCTAGACTGAAATACATTATTGATAAATTGACAATCGTGTGCATTCAGTTGGTACATCCTGGAATCCTAAACAGGTTTTACTTTTCAGTAGCTTCACAAGACAATCTGCATACCCCAAGTGCCCAAGTGCACTTTCATGCACCCGGTTTGCTATATTCCCTAACTTTGTTTTCCAGGCATATTTAGGTCTGGTTTAGATCGTTTGAAAACCTTTCAAAACATCCCCAAAAATGTGTTGCTAAACAATGTCAGCCTGCTTCAAAATACCTTTCAACCTAGGTTAAGATGGTGTATTCAGGGCATTTCAATTGACAATGCATAACTCTTAAGTCAAATAATACATTAAGTTAATAGGCTTTCTTTCCTAAAGGGCAATGTTACCAGAATGTGTTATTACCTTTTGGCTCATTCATTAAAAATGCATATATAGGGTTTATCAGCGTCTACAGTTCTGCATTTCTAATCTATTTACCCACTGGTGTGTAAATATTTGCATAAATCTTACTTATTTCCCTAGTTCCATCTTTTGTGATGCTTTCCTATTCTCTTACCCTAATTCATTTTAAATGAGTTTGCAGCTTTTCAGATTTTGTAAAACAATGCTCAAAAGGCCACGTTGTGAAAGCCACCTCCAATGGATGATTTAAAGGTTCTCAAATGCTTTATCATTGGCAAATCAAGGGAGAATTGTTTCAATTTCAGCTAAGTTACACATTTGTATTTCCATAAAATATGCAAATAGAAGTTTACATGTTGCTGCCTACTGTATTTATGTTGTGAGAATGACAGATGTGTTCGCCCAGAGCAAATTCCCAAATGGAACTACGTATTTTATGCAAACTGAATATCTTGCATGGAAAGTACCTTTGTGAAATCTGCCTGTTGTCTTAATTCATGGACAGCATCGAGGTACCTTGCTTATAAATATCTATAACAGATTATGGTTAGTTGACTCTATAATTCCCACTTGATACCACCTGATTAATATTTCATATTTCCGTTCCAAGAATCTAAAGTGAACGTTTACTTGAGGTATTATGCAGTTAATTCCGAACTTTTAATTAGAGTTTTTAAATAAAATTCCTCCTCCATTCAACACTTCTTTGTTGTATACTTGAGTTTGTGAGGCAGATTTACTAATAAGTCATGCAACGCTACATTGCACTAAAGCAAAAGAGCAGGACAATGACGTATCTATCGAGATATGGTATTGCTGCTCTCTTCTCGACGGATGGTGCACATTCAGGCTGCCTTGTGCATGCATACACCACTTCAAGAAAGCAGTGGCGTAACAATAGCCCCAGCAGACCTGCAGTGCGGGGCCCGAGCTCCAGGGGCCCTCACCGGCACTGTGAGGCACTAAGAGCTCCAGAGTGGGTCTGGAGCGAGGAGGGCCGCCCCAGGTAGTTTGCGGGATGGGGAGGGGGGCTTATGTTTCGTACACCACTTCAAGAAACCATGAGCAAGATTCACAGAACAAACTTAAGACAAAATCCTAAACTTTCTACCATTTTGGTATTCACAGAAGGAACTTAATAATTTTTGTATTCACAGAAGGCACTTACTCATTGATGAGTAAGTGCCTTCTGTGAATACCAAAATGAGTAACTTCCTCATTTTGAGTAACTATCTAATTTTGGTATTCACAGAAGGCACTTATTCACTGATGAGTAAGTGCCTTCTGTGAATACCAAAATTAGTAACTTACTCATTTTGAGTAACTTACTCATTTTAAGTGCCTTCTGTGAATACCAAAATGAGTATGTGCCTTCTGTGAATACCAAAATGGTAGTAAGTTTAGGATGTTGTCTTAAGTTAGTTCTGTGAATTGGGCCCAATATGTTTTTGGTGAAAGTGTTAATAGCTAGAGCTTTGTATCAAAAATCATGGATGGAAAAGCCCGTGTACCACCCATTGGTTGTCACCTTGGCACAAAGTAGCACATAATGCCATTGGTGTTACTTCAAGCAGCCTTTCAGTGCAAATAAACTTTTGCACTGGATGCAAATAGCAAATCAACACTTGGCACCAGTTTGTGTCACTTTTCGTGAATGGAAGTGGTGCAAAGTGTTGATAAAACTGGAACTGTATGTGTGTTTAGTAAGAGACAGTGGAGTTTTTGTCTGAAGGATCATACATGATGATTGCCGAATGGAGAAGCACGATGATTGATTCTGTTTCTAACAGCTGAGACACAAATACAAATGGCTCTTACTTTACATGATAATAAATTATGGAATGGCATGGACAACATGTAAGCACAAATCACAGCAATCACCAAGCCCTGCAATTTGCTTCAACACAAAGGGGCTGATTACGATGCTGTGGTACGCAGCTCCAGCCCTCAGTCGGAGACGTTCCTACGGCATCGTAATCAGCTTGTAGTGAAGATCGTTATCCATATATGTACAATGCTAAGTTAGCACAACCGCGTTAGATGTTAGAAAGCCATCTTGCCGCTTTTGCTGCTTTTGCACACGACACTGTAGTCACATGTTATTAAATTGAGAAATGCTTACTCGACTTTGCTTCACATGAGAACTGTCTGTTGTTCACATCCCAAACAGTGAGCTGCGACCTTGGTCTGTACACAGTGTAAAGAAACAGTCTGGGTCGCTAGACGGTGCATGTTGCTGGGTTCAGGTTGATCGGCACACTATTTTAGCCATAACACGCACGCAGCTGCAAATGCCTGAAAGTCGGGTGGTTTTAATATTGCAGTGTTACATGTTTTCATTACATTCGGAAGAAGAGCTTTCCCAGGAGAAGAGCCTAGCTGATCCTGTGATGTAAATGTAATACGTTCTTGTTGAGCGCAGCTGCCACCCCAAGGGTATCCTGGCGCTATGACCTTCACAGTTCCTCAGATCTAACACACTACATTGCTCTTGGAAAAAGGAGGGTCTTTAGATCTCTTTTAAAAGAGGTTAGATCTTGCTTACTCCTCAGCGACAGGGGGAGGGTGTTCCACAATTTAGCGGCTGCAAAGCTGAAAGCACGGCCGCCCATCCTCACTCTGTTGATCTTAGGAACTTTTACCAAAAACGCCGAGGAGGATCTCAAAGGTCTGGCAGCCTGATACCAGGAGAAAAGATTTTGGAGCGGCAATGGTCCTAGCCCATGCACAGCCCTGAAAACAAGGCACGAGGCCTTAAAGAGGATCCGCTGCTGAACATGCAGCCAATGGAGATCGAATAGTGCCGCCGAAGATGACGCAGAGCGTGAACGAGCTAGGGCCAATTTGGCTGCCATGTTTTGAATCCTCTGCAACTTAGATACCAGAGTGTTAGGAGCCCCCAGAAGCAGTGCGTTACAGTAGTCTAACCTACTGAGGATGTTACTACGCACCACTTCTGCTCGTGCTCCCAAGGGAAGTATCGGCAAGATTTTACGTAAGGCTCGAAGCAAGCCCATACACGTTGCCGTGGTCCTGTTTACAGAGGCATCGAGCTGCAGACTAGGCTCAAACATGAGCCCCAAATTGCGAGCCGACTCGGCGGCAGTCACAGTGTCCAAGATAAAAGATGTGATCTCACTGAGCTGATCTTTACGGTATGGGGTTCCCCATTCAAGCCTAGAGACCTTTTACTAGTCTAATAATAATACTATTAGTTTGCTAGAGAAAGGAAGGTGGCTTAGATCCACTGTCATATTAGTATGATTACTCCTTTCATTTTTTATGGTATTGTAACTATGCTAATGGTTTTGATTTTAATCGTTTGTCTGCTTATGTTAGCCAAATTGCTGCATCTTAGGACACGAGGTTTATAAAATAAACTCTTTAAACTTTTACCGTGTCTCTGTTTATTCTGTTGTGGACTGATATGAGAATAATTACGAAAAGGTATTTCTGATTCCCACCATTCCTGAGATATACACTAAGTCGCTTGTTCTAGGTTGTCTATACATTGGGACCGCCGAGCTAAACCTCGGATAACGAATGGGACACTGATGCTGGTCGGATAAGGGGTTCTGGGTTCTGAGGTGAGTTTTTGGTACACCACAATTCACTGAGGGCCTGGGTTCCTGCGCATAGTTCTGTGCATAAGCAGAATCCCTGCAACATGGCGCACCTAACGTTTAGTCTATTGATTTGAAACGCCTTAGTAGTGCTTGTATTAGTCCACAACACCCTCACTCTGGTTTCCGGATAACGGGAGTGACGGTTTAACCTACCTGTGTTTCGACTAATAGGTTCTTTCAAGCTTGATCATTAAAAAGGTTATTTTTTCTGAACCCCAGTGCTACTGTTGATATCGTTGATACTCTTAAGTGTGTCCTGATGGCGGTTGACATAGCCGCACATAGCCGTGCACCTCTGCGCCGTCATTTGACGACGTATGGGGTGCCGGATGACGGGATGGCTGTAATTTTTGTGGTAAGCGCTGATGCGTCATACCCGTATGAGTTGTTTTACTCATGGGTGACTTTTCCGGCTGATGCGTCATACCCATATGAGTTGTTTTACTCATGGGTGACTTTTCCGGCGGTAGATGACGATACTGCCACACAGCTGCCTGCGGTCTATACCCCATATAGGACACAAGAAATTCCAATCTCTGCCTGGCAGCATACTATTTGGTTTAATGGCGCCCTTCCCCATGCGGTTGCACTGGCGAGAATGGTCCCATTGTCTATTGCAGGGGCCACATGGCCGGTGCTAGCTGGCTTTACGCCTCATCCCCGCTATCTCACGGTGGCGGTGGCTGATTTGCGGGTACTGCACACAGCCCTGTTTACGGTCCATAGGGCTTTAGTGCAGTACGTGTCACGCAACGTGCAGCTGGGGGCACCTGCTGTTGCGGGACAACCTACGGACCACCACGCGGTGGTTATTAGTCCTGTTATGCTTAATTCGGTGGTCGGCAAGCGCCCCCAAAGTAAGGATGAATTTCCTTATTGGCTTGCTGAGAAATTTGACCAGTTGGAAGGGGTTTTTCCAAATACATCTCCAGTGGAGAAACACAGGATCCTCACCATTACTTTGCCTAAAGACCTGGTCCCGGATATGGCCGATTGTGACAACTGGGGTAACGTATTTGCCGCGACCTATTCGAAGTGCTATGGCACTTCGTCTATGTCTGTGCTACCATCCGTCATCAAAAAGGTTCAGGAGAATCATGGTGCGGAGGCTGCTATTGAATTGGGAATGAGGCTTGTCGACAGCTTCGATGTGGTATGCTCCATGGTAATGGGCAACCTCAAAGGAGATGCCATGCAGTTCCAAGTTGCAGATATGATGGACCGTGTGGATGACGCCGACAAGCCCAAAGAGTTCGCTAAAGTAATTGCGAAGGCATATAGGACCGTGGGTCGTAGTGCCTTGGGTGTAAAACCGACTGTGATCATTCCTGATATAGTACAGCAAACTAAGGTGAGCTCGTCTACTAAAGACGAACGCCCCAACTTTCCTAAGCAAAGTTGTAGAGCTAAGAAAAAGGGGAAGCAGCAACAGAAACAGGGGTCACGTCCTGCCTCACCGGTACAGTCGTCTACCGAACGCTCATATGATCTGCGCGATCGATCTCGTATTAAGTCACCTGATAGATTTCAGGTTTCTGAACAACGCTCTCCTCGTTCTTCACAGGAAACATCGGCTTCACAATCTGGTGGCAGAGACCGTGGGAAAGGAAGGGGTGCCCAAAGTCGTGAGCAACCCCGCCAGTCTGACGGCAAAGGCAAGCAGGACGAGTCTGCACGTCAAAGACCCCCGTTTCAAAAGAAGAAAATTGCAGCGCTGACGGCGAGGTATGCCTCAGATGGTACGGACACAGCTTCAGAACCTGACATGGGCACTAACGCTGCTAGACAGCGCGGCGGAAGTTAAAGTAGTGCGACAAGCACTGCGTCCATATCTGGTGGCGACAGCAACTGATATATTTGTGAATATTGAAACTGCTGATACTCGGGTGTCTCCCCCTGATAGACTATATAATATAGTCATTAACCCTGGGCGTAGTTCGTGAAGTAGCACTTCGCGAAGCTACGCAAAGTGCAGTTCGCACTACGCGAGCTACGCGTAGCACTTCGCGAACTGCGTAGTACCTTGTTTGCACTGTGCCAGATGTCGTTTTCAATGATTGTGATAGAGATCAGGGTGTGTATAATATTCCCACTACCACGGATAGAGTAATCTCACAGTTACACGCACATGCATACATCATACGCTAGGGCCCATTTCACTACACTAACATACGCTCAAATACTCTACCAGCAATAAACCTGTGGAAAGAAAAACTCCTAAACACCCTGCATCTATATCGAGGTCGATAAGACCTGGTTTTTGTGACTGTCCTTAAACATAATCTATACAACATATACAGCAATGATCAAAATTGTAAACCCAATAATTGACAAGAAAGAATATCCAACACCATGTTTAAAATTATATTGCTTTATCTAAAATTAGTCAAAGGAAATCAATCAGAGTAAATCATTTTCTCATAGTTACCTATTCTAGCTAAATGTCAGAACGGGTCAGGACAAGTCTCTCGGTAAATGTCTCTCAAGACGAAGTCCCTTCAGCATCGATCCTCAGCAACGCAGATTCGGTACGCGGCAAAGGCAAAATGGCAAGTGGCAAAAAACCCTCTCTAGGCTAACATTTCTTATAGTGTCTAAAACAATGGAAAGATACATTGGAAACATAGAAAAAGTTGTAATGTCCGCCGGGCCTGCTGAGCAGAGCGAGAAGGAAAGGATGTAACATCGCTACATTTGAAAATCTCCGCTCAGGAAAAGTTCACATAATAAAGACTACGGAACAGGAACCAAGAAATAAAAAATGTATCTTGTTAGTTCTACTTCTCCTCGGCAATCGAGCCACAGTTCAGAGTTTTTCTCTAAGGCTCCTTTGTTTCCCAAGGCTGCCAAGGACATTTTCATTTCACTTGGAGATCTCCCAAAACTGCTGCTGTCCTCATGGAAAGTTTTCAAACAAGCAAGCAAGGACCATGGTCAGTTAGCTTCAGGACCATTTCCAGCAGGGGTCTCCCTCGTCACAGTTTTCATATTATAAATCACAGCCAGGCTTACAAATCGGCCATCTTTTCTAGGCCATCATAGGCCTCAATAGACCATCTTAATTAAAAGAAACAAAAACAAAGTTACCACAGCATAGTGATTAAACAGTGTTAACCCCACTAATACCCTTATGTGTATGCATCTATCTAGCACTTGCAACATAGAAAAGCATTAATTCGGAAAGCATTTTGTGCTCAAAAATAAACAGCACATAGCAACGTTTAAACATGAAAACACGCACGTTATTTTTAAACAGCACATTTATGCGCACCCACGTGTAACTCTCTCTTGTTAGGACAAACGGATTGATTAATATAAACGCACTTGCACAAGACAAATAATTAATTGCTAGTAATTAATAAAATTAATATGACAAATAGACATGCCAGAGCTTCAAAAGCCAGCGAATTTTCAAACAGAAAACTCTGCTCCAGCAATCCCCCCTTTGGTGATTTTATCACCAAATAAACCCCCAAAAAAAATTAGTGAAAATTTAGTCCCATTTTAGGAGAAAATCGGAAATGTCTTTTTCCCCTTACACAACATTACACACCAGTCACTCTTTCATCATCCCTTTTTGTCTCTAAGTAAACACTCTCCCTCAATTCTTCTAATTCAATTTCTTGAGTTTCTCTTTTCAACCTCTTATTTTTCTTTTCTTTATTCAATTTCTTCCTCCCTCCCCTGTTTTTACAACACACACACACCAATCTTATTATCAATAAAGCAATAATTATACAAGTTAAAGGAAACAATATTCTACCTATAATAGTACTACCTATTTTTGCAATAAAATCCTTAACAGCTATCATTTTATTAGCTATTTTAGTCCATAAATTCTCAGCTTCAAGTGGTACTAATTCTTCATGCAAATCAGTAATATTTTTGCTATAGACCTTCAGGTCTTTACTTTCGTCTGGAATGTAAGTGCAACAATGTTGAACTTTCAGCATTCCACAGACTCCACCCTCCTTGGCCAATAGAATATCAAGGGCAAGTCGATTTTGCATAGACATGGCACGTACGGCACTTAATTCCGTATTCACCAAAAGAAACCCTCCAGCGGTATTTGTCGATAAGCGATCAACCACTGTGGACAGTTTCCGAATTCCATAAGCATTCAAAGAAATTCCCACTGCTGGAATCAAAACCCCAAAAATGTCACCCACTATTTCAGACCAAGTTTCTCTCTTAAAACGCATTAGTAAATTAATATGTTCTACATCTGTTATTTTATCTATATGAAAAATCTTTGGAAAAACCAGGCCCACATAACACGTGCCATACCAATGGTTAGGCAACTTGTAATAAGCCTTATTCCCACAAACATAATATACTCCTGGAAAAATTGTATCTTCTCCACCTCTGAAACCCCAACCTGTTGCAATGAAGTATGTATCATGGCACTCACTAGTCCCAACAAAATATGTATCATATTGGGATTTCCTTCTTGTAATGCAAAGTTTACCTTTCTGCGATGCATCTAGAGCTAAAGTTGGACTAGCCCCATTCTTCAACTCTTTTCCCATCTCAATGTCCCAAATTGTCTCACTCACTTTATATTTTCCTGCTTTTTCCTGCATGTTCAATCTCCTTTCTTCTACCATATCCAGGAAAGCTTTCTCCTCTCCTTTCAAACTGCAAGTTAAATTATTCTTAAAAATGTAATCTAATGTTAATCCTTTTTCTTCAATAAAAATCTCACCAAAAGTGTTAGCTTCTTTAGCTGGATTCAGCTCTTTGTTCATTGGCAAGTGCCCAAAAATACTATCTCTGTTAGACATCTTATAATCTACTTTCCCTACCAAATAAAAAACACTACTTAAAATACTACAAGAAATACCATATGTAGCTGGTAAATGATGATAAGTAACACCCTCTGAAACGGATGCAGGTAATTGCATACAGACGTAGCAATCCCTTACTTCCATTGTTTTCACATATTCATATAACAATTTTGAAAAAAAATTACTAGAAAAGTTATTAATTGACCTATCTTTGTGTATGTAAGTATTACTAATTCTAATTGGAACTACTTTTTGCGAATTCTTCTCTACATTTGTCACATTCTCTGTATGCATCTCAAACTCTACTTTAAAAGTAACTAATAAAACTAAAACACCCCATAGAAGCATTAATAATCCAGTACAGCAGCAGCACATTCTACACCACCTTTTAAAGAAGGCACATCTATTCCTATTATCCTCTATGTTAGCCATTTTACTACTTTAGTTTAGTCTCTACTACTCCACTACTATTGGAACTCTTCAATTCTTCAGTAATTCTTCAGCTTTCAGTTTTTCCAAATGATCTTTTCGTTCACTTAATCCAAGTGAATCCTTCCTTTCTTCAGTTTGGATACTTGTCATTCTTCACTTCAATTTCTTCAACATCAAATTGTATTAGATCTCCAACATCAAAATCCTCAGTACTCGACTCTTCTCCAATGTCAGTCAAGAGTACTTTCAGAATTTCACCAGTATCTTCCTCAACCACTTCTCTCAAGATCTCTTCCGGATTATCTCGAGTCACTGTTTCTTCTTTTCCTCCTTCAGACAGTGCCACATAAGACCATTCCGGTGATCTGTACTTTTGGTTGGGTCTTCTTACTCTTTTTATTTCTACTGGTTCTTTTGATTCCTTTGATTCTTCTCCTTCAGCTTTTGAGCTTTGACTCGATACTTCATTCACTTGTTCAGCTTTCGATGTACTTGCTCTTATTATTTTGTATCTCAGCCTCTTAACTCTGTTGTTAGGCCAACGATCTCCTCTTAACACCTTTTTCGGCTTTATTTCTTTATTACTTCTTTCTCCAATCCAAGTTCTCTTTCTCAGAATTCGACCCTCTGTTTGTTCATTCTCATCATCTGTTTCAAGTGCCTCTTGTTTCCGTTTTCCAGCAGCTTTCTTCTTTTCCACAGATTTTTTCACCACTGTTTGAGACTTCCCTACTCCTGTCCCTCCTCGGGTCTCCGACACGCAATCTTCTTGCTGTCTACTTGTCCCTTCACCTGGCTCATCAAGAATGTTCCCTACACCTCCTCGGGGGTCTTCCGCAATCTGTCCCTCTCTATCTTCTTCTGACCCTACTTCTTCAAGTATAATCTCAAGTGGTTCTTCAATCTCCTCCTCTTCTGATTCAGGAGTAGTCTCTGTGAAATTTCTCTTTTCTTTTCTTTTTCCTTCACTGCTTTTTGAAACTTCAGGCTCTCTTACAGAATTTGATCTCTTCTCTGATACTCGCAGTGGTTCATTCGAAGCTTTTCCTACTTCTTTCCCCACTGATTCTGTATCTTCATCATCACTGGAATCTGACTCTTCAAAATACTCTTTACCAGTCCCTTCTTTTGGGTTTGGAACTCTCAGAGTATGACTTGCATGTACCCAGTGTCTCACTCCAGCACACTTTACTGCAGTCGTCGTAGTCAGAATAACTTGTCTCGGCCTTCCCCACCTTGGAATCAAGCAATTTCTTCTTCTGTGTACCTTAATCCTCACCTAGTCTCCTGGACTCAGATCATGGGCTTGCTTCTTCTCAAGTGTGGTAGCTTCTTCTCCAACCTGGTGAAACACAGAATGAACTGCGTCAGCCAGGCCTTTACAGTAATCCAAAATCATGTCATCAGTTATTGTCACCAATTTATTGACAGGCACGAATGCATGGCGCATTGCACGTCCCATGATTATTTCGTGCGGACTCAAACCAGTAGTTCTATCTGGAGTAGATCTCATAGTCATCAGAACTAGAGGTAAAACGTCTGGCCATTTCATGCCAGTGGCTAAGCACATTTTTCCAATCCTATTCTTGATTGTGCCATTAATCTGCTCAACCACACCAGAAGCCTCTGGTCGGTATGCACAATGTAGCTTCTGCTGTATTTTCAATGCTTCACAAATCAAACCCATAAGCTCATTTTGAAAGTGTCCACCTCTATCAGACTCAACTGTTACTGGAAACCCGTACCTAGGAATCAACTCCCTTAACAGTAACTTTGCCACTGTTAATCCATCATTTCTTCTAGTCGGGTAAGCTTCCACCCACCTTGAAAACAAACAGACTACCACTAAAACATACCTCAGTCTGTTTACTTGGGGCATTTCAATGAAATCAATCTGCATTCTTGTAAAAGGACCTCCTTCTCTGCCTATTGTCCCCAGACTCACCACTGTCTTTTTTCCAGTGTTAAATTGCTGACAAACTAAACACCTCTGACAGATGCTTTCTGCAATTGTCCTGAACTTTGCATTGTACCAGGTCTGCTTGAACGACCTAACCATCGCATCCCTCCCCAAATGTCCCTGGCCATGATACATCCTTGCCATTGACGACAAGATGGAGTTGGGCATTACTGGTCTGCCATCTCTGTAGACCCAAACATGGTCTGTTTCTCTTGGAGCACATCCTGCCTTAATCCAATCTTTTTTCTCTTCCTCTCCTGCCTCATCTTGCAACTGTTTCACTTCATCCCAGGTTTCTAAGACATTAGTAAACATCACAGAGAGTAAAGACATTTCCCCCTCTCTGTCCCGATTGATGGACTGATTTGTCTTGGCACAGTATTGCGCAACATCGTTGGCATAACGGTTTCCGACCGTTATAAAATCCTCCCCTTGTCCATGGGCAGCACATTTTACAACTGCTAACTCTTTAGGCAGCTGTATCGCCTCAAGCAAATTTACCAATCATTTCAGCATTCTTTATCGGAGTTCCACCCGATGTCAAGAAACCTCTTTGTAGCCAAAGCTGGCCAAAATCATGCACCACTCCAAATCCATACTGACTATCAGTCATTACAGTTGTCCTCAAATCTTTCCCAATTTCGCAAGCTTTTGTCAATGCCACCAATTCAGCAACTTGCGCAGATTTCACTCCTTTCAATGGTGATGCTTCCATGACCTCTGAAACTTTGCATACCGCATATGCTGCACATAGCACACCATTATCATTTCTCAGGCATGATCCATCCACAAACAACACATGATCACTCTCATGCAAGGGAAGATCCCTTATGTCTGGTCTCGGTTTTGTGCAGTAATCAAGCACATCCAAACAATCATGATCATCTTCCATTTTCACACCCACATTTTCAATATCCGGCAAAAGTGTCGCTGGATTCACATTTACACATCTCTCAAGAGTCACATTTGATGCTCCCAGAATCACTTTTTCATATTTAGTCAACCGACTATGTGACATGTACTGAGTTCTGCTTCTTGTCAAAAGAATTGCCACATTGTGAGGTACGAATACCCTTACAGGATATCCCATTATGATTCCCTCACTCTGTTCCAGGCTTCTGCATGTTGCTGCCACAGATTTCAGACAACCTGGTAAACCCACAGCTACAGGGTCAAGTGTCGATGAGAAGTATGCAATAGGCCTTCTCAGTAATCCATGTTTCTGAATTAACACTGAAAGTGCACATCCATTTCTTTCACTGCAGTACAGCTCAAATTCCTTTTCGTAGTCAGGCATACCCAAAGCTGGAGCCTCACACATTTTACTTTTGAGCTCTTCAAATGCTGCCATTTGTTCTGCATCTAGATCCAATGGATCTGTCATTTCACTTTTTGTCAGTCTAATCAATGGCTTTGCTATCAGCGAAAAATTAACTATCCACTGACGACAATAACCCACCATACCCAGGAACATTCTCACTTCTCTCTGGGTTTTTGGAGCTTTCATTTCTCTGATTATTCTGATCCTGTCATCAGTCACTTTTCTCAGACCCTTTTCAATATTGTGTCCAAAATAATGCACCTCTTTCTTGCAAAATTGCAATTTGGCTGGAGATACCTTTAACCCTCCATCTGCCAGATGATTCAGTAAAGCTATGGTATCTACTTCACAAGCTTCACGTGTCTTTGATGCCACCAGTAGGTCATCAATATACTGCACTAGCACTGAACTCTCGGGCATGATCAAACTTTCCAACGATTTCTTCAATAACTGATTGAATATCGAAGGACTCTCCGTATACCCCTGTGGGATACGACACCATGCTAAAATACGCTGGCCAAACCTAAATGCAAAAATCGGCTGGCTATCATGATGCAATGGAATTGAAAAGAACGCATGACACAAATCAATCACTGTATACCACTCAGCATCATGTGGAATTTGATACAAGATCACTGATGGATTTGGCACAATAGGACAACATGCCACCACAATTTGATTAACTTTTCTCAAATCCTGTACAATCCTAAATTTCCCATTGGGCTTTTTTAGTCCCATTATCGGTGAATTACACGGACTACTCAGTAGTTCTCTTAGGACTCCTTGCTGAATCATTTTCTCAATTATAGGAGTTATCCCTTCAATTATTTCTGGTGTCATTTGTATTGAGGAATGTTAGGATATGTAATTCCCTCTTTTACTGCAATTTTCACTGGATCTACATTATTCATCAATCCCACATCCTCTCCAGTAAAATCCCAAACTGCCCTTTTCACTGTGTCTCTCAGCTCTCGAGGCAAATCCTCCGGATTAAACAGAGCAAATGCACCAATTAACTCACTTTCTCTATTCTCTAGAGTCACTCGGTACAAAACATCCTCATCTGGTGTCTCAAAAGCTATTCCATCTGGTGTACAAAAAATTGTACAGTTCATTTTGCACAACAAGTCCCTACCCAATAGGTTCACTGGACTCGTGTCACAGACAATGAATCTGTGCATGTCTGAAAATTTCCCTATCTGTACTCTTACAGGTTCAGTAAGACGTGTTCTGATTTGTGTATTGGCTACACCAACTACTTGGATTGCTTCATCCGAGAGAGGAAGATTTCTAACATCTGTTGACCTGACAGTTGATCTTGTCGCACCTATGTCTACCAAAAAAGTAACACTCTCCTCATTTATTTTCCCATCCACAAATGGTCCTGCCTGGTCTATTTCTAGAGTTGCACCAAGTATGCACTCTTCTTCCTCTCCTCGGCACCGTCAATAATCACCCTCAGATTCACTCCCTTCACTCTTTAACAAGTACTGTTGTACTTTGTTAGAACGTCTTGGTTTGTTTACCTGCTCATCATTGTAGAATCCTGAATCCTGATTATACTTTTGTAACCCTCTATTCTGCGGCAAGGGCGGTTTTGGCTCTTGACTCTGCTGTCTCACAACTTTCTGTTGTTGCTGCTGTTGATTATTTCCTTCGTTCTGCACCTGTTGATTTAAGGGTTTATTTTCATTACTTACTAATGGTGGATTAGGACATTCCGATCTCCAATGCCCCAATTGGCCACAGTTGTGACAAGGAAACTTTTTTTTCGCTTCCTCAAGACTTCCCTTTCCTTTCCCTGCATATCTAAGTCTATTCCCTGCATTGTTTCCTGGATTATTCGCTTGTTCCACTAATTGTGCTTCCTGTCTTTCCGCAACTTTCACTTGTGCCCACATTGCTTTCTCTTTCAGCTTTCTTTGTTTTGCTTCAATTTCATCACTAAAGTATTTTGCATGCCTCAGGATCTCATCTACTTTCTTACTCTGCCAATCCACTGTGTGCTCACGAATTCTCTCACCAATTTCAGGTCTAAGGCCATATACAAATCTGTATACAAAATGACTCAAATCTTTGTCACCCAGGTGTTCATCTCCACTGAATTGTTTAAATGCCAGTATCAGCCTCTCGTAAAAAGCATGAACTGATTCTTTCGCTTCCTGTTGTGTTCGATCTATTTTAACCCAGTCTGTCTCTTTTGCAGGAACTTTACTCTTCAGGTATACCATCACCTGATCATACTTTCTCATTACCTCTGGATCTGGTGCCCCTGTTCTTGGGTCTCTTGGATATTCCTCAGTAGGCCAACTCACAACTATTTTACACTCAGTCCACAAGTCTGCTGGAACAATTATATCAAACAGACTATTCAGGTCAACCCACAGCACTTTTGACAATTTCACAAACCTATCTACCTGCCTATACCACTCGACTGGCTTTTCTCTCAATCGAGGGAAATCATTCGTGAATGATAAAATATCCTGTCTGGTCCATGGAACATGTACATATCCTCCTCCAGGTATTTCTCTCATAGGATAATTATCCACTGGTTTCTCCTTTTCTCTCACTGGAAATGCTGAATAAGTTGTTCTATCTTCAGCCTCATCTCTTTTCTTGTACCACCTATCCTTCCACTTTTCTACATCACCCCATCTTCGCAATAATGCTACCATTTCCTTAATCTGTCCTGTTCTACCAGTAGCATTCAAATTCTCAATATCCTTCTCCGTAAAATCCATCCTGTAAGTTTTTTGTAAAGCTTTCACTTTATCAATGTCAACTCCCTGCTCATTCGCTATTGCTCTTAGCCTGTCATGTGTATTTCTTGCTCTCCAGGTGATATTTTTGCACATGAACATTAGCTCACCATCATGATGACTCTTCAGAATCTCTGTTGGAACTGTTCCTGTAACAAGCTCTTCTAGTTCTACACGTAACCTAGCTACATCAATTACTTGTGAATCTTTATCCTTTTTCTGTAGAACCTTCATCCAGTCATTCAAATCTTCCACTGTTATTTCAGCAGTTTTTCTCACTGGAACCACTCTCTTCTGCGGTTCTAAAATTGGCATCCCTGAACAACTAGCTTCACTAGCATCCAATATTTCACTACATGTGTCATGTCTTGATTGTCTCAGGTCACTTCTTTCTGCTCTTTTGCCTGAATCTCCTGAAGGACCAACTGAATTTGTCAGATTATTCCCAACATATGGAATCACCAGTCCATTCTCACCTGTCCTCTGTTTGTCAAACACAGGCATAACCGGACCTATTGTTACAGGCACCGTAACAGCTTCTAGATTCTTCGTTAACTCCCTAATCTTCTCTGTCAACTCTGTTGTAGTTCTGGCTAATTGTCTGGCATTCTCATCAAGGTAATGATCACTTCTTACCTCAGGTGTCTCATTTTCTGTCTCACTAACACAAACTGTATCTCTTATCGGAGAAACAACTGGTGTACTTTTATCCGGTTCTGGTCTATATGGAGGTGGTCTCTTGTAAATCATGTCATTCAAGACCTCATCCTCATACTCATTAACTCCATATTTTCTCATTTCTGACTCAGGAACCCTTTCTGCTCCTCCTTCAACTGTTCTCATCGGATATAATCCCTCTGACATACTAGCATCTCGCCACCTTTTCATTCGATCATGATGAGTCTCACGATCATGTCTCCTCCCAAACATGTACCTATAGTACCCTCCAGATCTCTGTTTTTCTCTCTCATGTACTTCCTCTTCCCATTCCACTAAAGCCTCGAACTGTGTAGGTCTCGTTTTCGGGTCTAGACATAGCATCTTTTCCCGTAAATTTCTCAACACGGCTAGATTAAATGAACCATGTTCTGGAAATGCTAGAACACCATCCTCTTTAGGATACCTAACCCAATTCTCCAACCATATACAGGTATGAAACCCATGTCTTGCAGCCATGAAGGATGCAGGTGTTTTCGGTGGAGGTAACAACTCACCCTCTCTTGTTTTAACATCTTTATCCTTGCTAAACCACTTTTTAATTTTACCCAAAAATGTTTTCTTCTTTTTCTCTTCTTGGTAATACATTTTAGCGCTTACCAAAAAACTCTCTACTCTTTCCGTATTATAAATATACAATACGAATTTTCAACCAATAACAGCGCGACTCACACTAACGCACCAATCCTGGAGCGTCTACGTCACTAAATAGCCCTTCCAATCCTTGCGCGGCTCACACTAACGCACCAATCCTAGCGCGAGCACTATTCTGATCTACCATCCAATCAGAGCGCGGTCTTTCTGACGTCAACAGTCGCTGCAGTCGCTTGTCTCCTGTCTTCTGTCACTCGTCTACCCCTCCTTTACAAAATCTCTCAGTAGACTTCGTGTCAAAATTTCTACAAAATCTATTAGTTACAACATATAAACATCTCCATTGTCTGCTTCACTAACCACAGAACAGTAAAGAGTGTCTATTTCTCAAGAGTCAACAAACTTTCATACATCTCCTAACCGTTTCCTCTAGGACTTATCCAAAGAGTCTTACAGTCAATAAATGTATATGCATCCACGCACATTCATACAAGAAAATATAGTACATACACACAGAATCCTGCTTCCCGAGAACAGACAATCTGCTCCACTACAGAATTATAACATACATCAACTAAGCAAGCTGTCTTTGCCCAGTTCTTCAAACAAGCTCAGAGAATACCTATTACTCCTCCCGCGATAAGCTTTAACGGAAATCCTTATGGATCCCTGGGACTTAAGACCAGAGTTTCACAGATAACCTTCACTATCATACACACTCCTTATATACCAGAAATATCTAATAGTAACATACGACGATGTCACTGATTCCGAACCCAGACAATGTGACGCGCAACTTCAATTGTCGCACGTTATTCCTTACAATTCCGTCTTTCCCGAGAGCAGCATATACTTCCCTCTGCCCTACTACGAAACTGCTACAGCTTCCAAGTTCCAGAAGCACTACATATAACTCAACATTACGACTCCAACATATAGTATTAGTACATATACCAACATGAACCAATAATCAATAATCAATAAACTAATGTACAAGCAATCTTATCAGATCAAGACAATCATCAAAAACCATCCTACTCTGCTACCAGGAAATTGATAGAGATCAGGGTGTGTATAATATTCCCACTACCACGGATAGAGTAATCTCACAGTTACACGCACATGCATACATCATACGCTAGGGCCCATTTCACTACACTAACATACGCTCAAATACTCTACCAGCAATAAACCTGTGGAAAGAAAAACTCCTAAACACCCTGCATCTATATCGAGGTCGATAAGACCTGGTTTTTGTGACTGTCCTTAAACATAATCTATACAACATATACAGCAATGATCAAAAATGTAAACCCAATAATTGACAAGAAAGAATATTCAACACCATGTTTAAAATTATATTGCTTTATCTAAAATTAGTCAAAGGAAATCAATCAGAGTAAATCATTTTCTCATAGTTACCTATTCTAGCTAAATGTCAGAACGGGTCAGGACAAGTCTCTCGGTAAATGTCTCTCAAGACGAAGTCCCTTCAGCATCGATCCTCAGCAACGCAGATTCGGTACGCGGCAAAGGCAAAATGGCAAGTGGCAAAAAACCCTCTCTAGGCTAACATTTCTTATAGTGTCTAAAACAATGGAAAGATACATTGGAAACATAGAAAAAGTTGTAATGTCCGCCGGACCTGCTGAGCAGAGCGAGAAGGAAAGGATGTAACATCGCTACATTTGAAAATCTCCGCTCAGGAAAAGTTCACATAATAAAGACTACGGAACAGGAACCAAGAAATAAAAAATGTATCTTGTTAGTTCTACTTCTCCTCGGCAATCGAGCCACAGTTCAGAGTTTTTCTCTAAGGCTCCTTTGTTTCCCAAGGCTGCCAAGGACATTTTCATTTCACTTGGAGATCTCCCAAAACTGCTGCTGTCCTCATGGAAAGTTTTCAAACAAGCAAGCAAGGACCATGGTCAGTTAGCTTCAGGACCATTTCCAGCAGGGGTCTCCCTCGTCACAGTTTTCATATTATAAATCACAGCCAGGCTTACAAATCGGCCATCTTTTCTAGGCCATCATAGGCCTCAATAGACCATCTTAATTAAAAGAAACAAAAACAACGTTACCACAGCATAGTGATTAAACAGTGTTAACCCCACTAATACCCTTATGTGTATGCATCTATCTAGCACTTGCAACATAGAAAAGCATTAATTTGGAAAGCATTTTGTGCTAAAAAATAAACAGCACATAGCAACGTTTAAACATGAAAACACGCACGTTATTTTTAAACAGCACATTTATGCGCACCCACGTGTAACTCTCTCTTGTTAGGACAAACGGATTGATTAATATAAACGCACTTGCACAAGACAAATAATTAATTGCTAGTAATTAATAAAATTAATATGACAAATAGACATGCCAGAGCTTCAAAAGCCAGCGAATTTTCAAACAGAAAACTCTGCTCCAGCAATTGCACAGTGCGGACAAGCAACCGGCACTGTGCAATCATTGAAAATGGCATCTTGCACAGTGCGAGCTGTAGTTTTCTGCTGCTCGAGTAGATTTTTACTCGAGCGCCAGCTTTCTCAACGCGAACTGGTAGTTTCCGATCGCGAGCGGTCGCGAGCATACGCGGTCGCGAGCAATGAGAAACCTGACCTCCTCGCGTTGGGAATCTCGCCGGGAGGTTTATTTTCCATGCTCGCGATCGCCAACTTGATGTTGCTGATCGCGAACAAGGAAAAAGTCTCGCCGGGATGTCATTTTGCTTGCTCGCGGTCGCCAACTTGACGTTGAGGACCGCGAGCAAGCAAAAAATGACACAGCACTACGCAACACTACGCTACGCGTGTTCGCACTGTGCTACGTGCAGTTCGCGTAGTGCGAAGTAGCGTGAACTTTGCAAACTACGCGAGCGTAGCGTAGTGCTTTGCCCAGGCTTAGTACAAATTTCGCAGGGACGCAAGGGACCAACTTCCCTAATAACTAATTTAGAACTTGTAAACTCAATATATACTACAAGATTTAAGATAGATATTTGGGAGGAGGGCCGGATACTGGACGTGATGACGTGTTCAGTTGTCGACCTGTAAAACAATTACAGAATTCTAAATCTACTATTTGAAGTATCATCCAATTTTTAGGACTAAATTCAATTTACTCATGCTACTACAATGCCTACCTGCGATCAACTCTGGTCGGGCCTACGTCCTAGTATTTTCTTTGGAGTAGTAGATTTTGGTTTTGGGCTTTTCTGTAGATGTTTTTCCAGCTTTAGTGTCTTGCTCGCATCTGCTGCACTAAAAATAAACAAGCACTTTATTAACCTTTTTTCCTGCTATGTCGATCTGAAATTAAAGCCTAATGTACTTACTCTGTTAACAGGTGTGGCAAGATGTATAGTTTTCTATTCACTCCAGTATGTTCCCTTCTTTTCTCTTCTTTGAAATTACGAACGTTATTTACACAAAATTATCTTAGTCACCAAATCATAACATTGTAATCTCTTAAGCTTTTGTAGAATCTTCTCTCTAGTACAAACTATATAACATGTGTCTATCTTAACCAATACCTATGAAGTTGTCCGAAGTAACAATAACTCTTCTAGAAAGAAAAGGTTCCAAAAATTATTTTGGCTGTTCAAGTTTTCAATGGCCTTTCTTGCGTTGGGCGTCTTTAAATTACTAAATTCACTTATCTCCTTCTTTTTTGTCTTTTCCTTGCAGCTTCCATCATCAAGAAGATGGACGAGATCTACAGCGGAGGCCCGGAGCTAGGAATCGGCATGTGAAGAAGTCCAGGTAAGCGTTCTTTTACTTCTTCAGGCAGAGAATTCTCCTACGCGATCCTTGGCGGGAGACAAGCGGAAGGCAAAGCGCCTTCCAGAACGCTGGGTGCGGTTTAAATAGACAACTGCACCCAAGCGTTCATACGCATCACGAGCTCAGCGCTCGCACGCTCCGTTACGTTTTCACGGGCGGTGCGAGCGCACAAATCTTTCATTCAGTGAACAGGACATGTTCTAAGTCCCTAACAGCAAGAGCAATGAATACAGAAACCATGCATGTTTGATAACATCGTACCACCCACAAAATACCTACAATAAATCAGCGAATCTTCATGAATATTGGCAAAACAGTATATTCACAAATCAAATCACCTCATCAATAAAACACGCTAAACACAACAACGAGGTGCTGGAGCACGGGAAAGGGGTGGGTTTTAATAGACAAATAGTTACCTGGGAGACATACGAGTTGTGAGACCAGCTTTACAACTCCCATGGTTTTTCTTGACAACAGCCCAGCCTGAACTGCCAAGCCAGGTCTTCCCTGGACCGAAACAAGCATCCTGCGACTGGTTTCAGGGCATCCCCCTTTATCAGCCAGGCTAGCTTGAGTCCAGTGGTGTGGTGAGCACGGGACCCACGTCTGGGCATACCCTTCCCACTTAGGGTGACATAAGCAAAAGAAACAATTGATGGGTGGAATGATGGACATTGCAAACATTCACCCCCAGTCACAAGGATCTGGGTAAATCTGTCATTCCTTTGCTCACCACACCACCCCAGTTTGGACCCAGCCATAGGCAAATCAGTCTTGACCCTGTTCCTTGTGGGAACAGTACAGCCTGAACTGCCAAGCCAGGTCCTCCCTGGACTGGGAGCAAGCATCCTGGAACCGGTTTTAGGGCATCATCCTTCAGCAGTCAGGCTAGCTTTAATCCAGTGGTATAGTGAGCACAGGACCCACGTCTGGGCATACCCTTCCCACTTATGTTGACAAAAGAATGATGGATTTAACCCTGATCTCTTGACTGGAGGTGAATGTTTTAATTTGCTCTGCATTCTGTCCATCAACTGTGTGTCTTTTTATTTAAAAAGCAGTCACAGACATGGTGGTCTGCTGACCCCAGTAGGCCACCATCCCTGGAAGTGCTAGCCAATCCCAATGGGTTCGCAAATTACGCTTGCCTAATAAATATAAATGAGGCATGCAACTTGCAACCCTATTGGGAATCGCAAACAGTGTCTGAGACACTGTTGCACATTCACTTTTGCGAGTCGCAATTTTGAAGTTGCAATTTCACGCAATTTGCGACTCGCAAAAGTGAATGGTCGTACATATGGCCCAAAATGCTATACCGAAAAATTGCATATTGGTCTTGCTATGCCCTCTGTCAATCCCTCATATGGGAAAAAAGGGGGGGAAGAAAGGCTGGTTACGTCTGATACACGCCGAATTTAGGATAAAGCGATCCCTGCGAATATTGCTGCCTGTGACATGTAATGAGCTCCGGGCTATCAATACCTGTCTCGGAGTGGCTCCAACAATCAATCATAGCTACCAGCAAGTTGGCTCTGTCGATCCCTGGGAGTTTAGTGATCATACTGAATTCAAAGACATATGTGGAGCGGAAGTCCCTCTCATGTCACATGATCAGGACAGAGACTGCTTCGACCATCTAGGAATGACTACAAACGTCATGAGCCGGGGAAGGAGTGTACTTATAAAATGTGAATGTGCCGGTATATGAAGATATAAATCTAAGGATGTTCTCTCTTGCTGGCTATAATCAGTCAGGACTCACTAGAAAAATGTAATAATAGTCCTCTAATTGAAGGTCCCATTTGAACCCACCTTACTACTTTTGTATATCATTACTAATGTGTCGGGCAACAATGTGAACAGATAGGGCATGTCATTCTAATGTCTCCAATTCCGCCATATTGGAAAGTCTAGAGTATAACGTGGGTATGCATGAATATAGGGTATATGCACAAAAAGGCTCCAGGTATCTCTGAACCTTTGGCCAAAATCAGGCCCCCTAAGGCTTATCTAAGGCTATTATCTATTAGGTTCATACATTGCAAAATTAATTAGGCTTTCTAAAACAACTTGAAACAATTGAATTTCTTTCAAATAGCACAATTGAACATCCTCATTATTATACAATAACATCATTTTTCGGGATTTAAAATTTTGTAAAAAATCAGTAGTTCCAATATGTATCACTCACCAGGCTTAAAATGAATGATCATGGATCAGGACAAATACTGTAAGTGGTCTCCAGGCAATATCTTTCAGTTAACAACAGAAGTTTTTATTAATCAGTAAAAACAACATAGTTAATTTACAGTAGGCTATATTCAGATGAGTGCCCATATTTTATCGAATTTATTGAAGCCCTGTGTGGTCCCATATATTTCCATCATTCTAGCTTCAGTCCTGTTTAAGACTGACTCAGTATTGCAACCTTGTTGGTTACTCTGTATTACAAATAGTACTGACTACTGAATATCATCCTCTGTAAGTTTAAGCTCTCTGTAATGTTGTACAAGTGGGCCACATTGGACTGAACATCTTATTCAGGGGCGGCTCCTCCATTAGGACAGGGGAGCGTCGCCCCACTGCTTTCTCATGGTGCGAGAAGCAGGAACATAAAATGGCAATAACTTTCAGTTATTACCATGTTATGTTTGGTTGCGTGTGAGCGGGTGGATGGGCACTGCTCTGCAAGGAGGGAACGGGAGGATTGGTGTGCCCACTCCAGAGTGTGCAAAGACTGTTTGGTTGGCCCTTTGGGGCTGCCCAAATCAGTCATCTGCACTCTGCCCCTCTCCATGCAGGCTACAATGCAGCCTGCATGGAGAACATGGCCTCCCCATAAGCCCCTGGCTGTCTGGGCGGCCTCCTGACCAATCACCACGCTGCTTGCAGCATTGTGATTGGCTTAGGGGAGGGAGCCTGGCTGCTTGCTTCCTGTTCCTGCAGGAGGCAGGAGAGCAGGAGCAGAGAAGACGCGGGATCCAGCCAGCAGAAAGGTAAGTTAATTCTTTTTGAAAATTATTCTTATTAAATTAACCCCCCGTGTGATCTCCCTGCGCAACCCCCCTCCTCCCCACACCCCTCCCACCCTCGAGTCATGCCGGCCGCGACTGATCTTATTCTCAATATGTGTTGTAGAACCCTGGTTTTGACTTGTTGAAAAGTCCGACCAATGTAAAACAATTCACATGGACACAGGACACAATAGTTAACGTTTTTAGTGATACAGTTCGAGAACTTAGTTTGATGGTGTACTTTGCCTGCGGGAAGCCCTCAGGTCCTTTTTTTTCTGTAGAATGTACAGCTTTGACTAGGTGTTAGCATAGATTGTTACCCTTTCTGAACGAAAACATTGGTTTAGGTGTGCTAAAGGACTCAGTATTTTCTAATTACACTGAATCATGTTTTTATCTTTATAAACCTTAGGGATATATGTGAGCACACATGTGAGAGGATTAGTTTCAAGGCATATTTTGTAAGTAAGTAAAGCTTCTCTAGGTGCCTACCATGCCCATTTCAATGCTGCCTTTATAATGATTTAGGGTATCCTCTATTTGTTAATTTGTTCTTCAAGGTTGCGGAATTTTCAAAATAATCATCTTTATTTGTGCAATTTCTATGAATTCGAAGAAATTGTCCCTAGGGAAAGTTTTCTTTTAGCGTATGTGGGCAACGGCTGGTGAGATAATGAAGAGTATTGCGGCCTGTGGGCTTTGCATATAAACTCACTACAAAATTCCCTGTCTGTTTGTATATCCAAAGATCTAAAAAGTTAATATTTTGTGTATCACAGGGCATTGTACATCTGAGCTCTAGGGTCCTAGCATCAAGCCATTCCTGAAAGTAGTTTTCTAGAGTGATATGCTCGCCTTCCCATATCATCATAACATCATCAATGTAACGGAAGCCCTGTATAATATGTACTTTATAAGGGTTCATGTTACCGTAGATCCATTCATTCTCAAAGTAACTCATCACTAGGTTTGCTATTTCTGCAGTGAAGCAACACCCCATAGTTACCGCCTTGATCTGTAGCTATAGATTATCTTCAAATTCAAAGAAGTTGTTTTTCAGATATAGGGTGTTGACGGAAACCAAAAAATCTGTAGGAACTTCATGGGTGGGGTAGGTCTCGAATCAAGGATGACTTTTAGTTCCAGAAGTGCCTTGTCTTGTGGAATATTCATATAAAGTTTCTCTATATCGAAGTTCACAAGATATTGTCTGGTTTTGTCAAATAGAAGGTATTCCACTCTGTTAATTACATCCTTTGAATCCCTTATCTATGCTTTAGTCATCGCCACAACCGAGCTAAATGCAGAAATAATAGGGCGCCCAGGTGGATTTGATGAATTCTTATGTACTGTGGGTAAAACATCTATATTTAAAGTCTTGCATTCTTTTTGTTAAGGAACTCAAATTCTTATTTATGGATCCATCCCTCTTCTTGGGCTCTAGATGTACGCTCATTGATCCTGAAAATGATTTCTCGAGTCGGGTTCTCCTGTATATGACTATAGTGTATAGTGTTTCACGCTGTTAAGCTGTCGCATGACCCCTTTGCAATATAGGGGTCTGTCCCAAATGACAATCCCTCCCCATTCATCCGCTGGTTTGATCACTATGGATCTATTATTAGCCAGATCATTAATGGCAGAGAATTCAGCTTTAGAACAGTTTTGTTGAAAGAATAATTTCTTCTCATTCAATTGGTCCAGCTCCGTAATGAGGGTCGCTTGAAATATTAATATCTCTAGAGACATATTAGTCCTCCCTGGGCAAAATTAAGATATTTTTTTCAAGCTACTGAGGGTGGTTTCAACATCATTGACATAGTCCTAAAGAGGAGGCTTAAGGCCTGGTTTGTCGCAGGAATTGTAGTATTTCTGTTTTGGTTTCTACTGGGTCCTGGACCCCGAGTGGTACAGAGGATAACCCTTTATTCAAAATCTGTGTTTCTGCTTTGGTTAGTTGATAATAGGATAAATTGTATGTGGGGAAAGGTTCGGGAGACATTGTAGAGATGGCTCATGTTAACGTCTGTATATTCTCCTCCTGGTTTTGAATATTCCCTGCTCTTGAGGCTCTTGAACAGGTCTCAGGATTCTTGTTTCCGATCCATGAAGGACCTGGCCTGGCAGTTCGGGCTGGACTGTTCCCATGAGGAGCAGGGTCAAGACTGATGTGCATGTGGCTGGGTCCAAACTAGAATAACATAGTGAGCAAAAGAACAATGGATTAAACCCTGATCTCTTGATAGTGGATGAGTGGTTGAAAAGTTTCAGCAGTCCATTCATCATCTAGTTCTGTTTGCTTTGTTTTCCCTAAGTGGCCAAGACTATGCCTAGACGTGGGTCACTTGCTTGCTGTGCCTCTGGATTCAAGCTAGCATGGCTGATGAGGGGTAACACCCTGAAACCGGTCCCAAGAAGCTTGTTTGTGGTCTAGGGAAAACCTGTCCTGGCAGTTCTGGCTGGACTGTTCCGATGAGGAGCAGGGTCAAGACTGATTTGCAAATGGCTGGGTCCAAGCTGGGGGAAAATAGTGAGCAAAAGAATGATGGTTTAAACCCAGATCTTTTGACTGGGGTGATTGGTTAATTGCATTAAATCTGTATATTGGAGGAAGAGAATGATAATTCCTCTTGGTTTAGGATTAGAATTAGTGCTAGAGGATCTGGGATCGCGACGGTGGGCTCTTTCAATGTTGAGGGAGTGAACTGCTGGTAAGACCAACTATCTTTAAATTTGCATGTAGAAATGCAATCGTATCACCCTCTACAGCTCCCTCCAGTATAGCAGAAGCAGGAAGATTGTTACACCTGTTTCAATTTTCTAACTTTTCTGTTTATCTTCTGAGGGCAGCTACTTCCTTGGCCATTGTATGTGCATGCAAAGTTGCTTACGAGACTCTAATGTGGAGTTCAGTATCTGAAACTATATACTCAAGAGAACATAATTTGTATTTATTGTATAGTAGTATTGGTTTCCATCATGAAAGGTTTCAACATTTTAAATTCATCCATTAAGTCCGCAGTGGCAATTGGAAGGAGAGATTTCCTGGGAGAAGCGGGGCCTTTTTACAGTATTCCTTTACCACCTCCATCCATAACACAGAGGGCACATTAGTGAGAGAACCATTCATGGAAGAAGTATTGCCTCCCCCTGCCAATGTAGATGTGTATTTAGGCAATAGAGATGGAAATACGATCAGCGACAAGCGGAGGAAAAGATAAAACTGCCAGTGACAGAGCTGGCTGACCAGAACTGCGAAAAACAATCCAGCAAGGCATCACAAAGCTGAATGATAAATACCGTACAGCAGATATAATATAAACTGAGGAGCTAACAAATATGTGTGAAATTCCTCAGAAGGGGAAATTAATGGAGAGCTTGAGAAATCAGCCATTTTTGAGCGAGCTGGATCCAGGCATACACATGTAGAAAGGGCGATCTCCCAGAGAACGAGCTGGAGCACTAATTTCAATCAACATGGTAAATGGCAGGAAAACGCTGACTGCGGCCTGCTGCTGGAAAATACTTGAGGATGAGCAGCATTACGTTGGTTGCTCAGAGCAACAAAATAAACTCACCATTGGGTTCCTCTAATATGCCGCTGCACTCCGCTGCCATGGGAGGTTGCCGAAAGTGTCTCCGGTCATCTGAAAGAAGATAAAATGAAGACCGGGGAGTGGGAGCACTATCAGCCGGTGGCCATCTTGCAAGCGCCTGAGCCACACCTCCCCACAACAACATTTCATGAACTTTTTCATTAATCTCTGGTTTGCTTTATGTTACTAATCGATTGTGCACCATGGCTCTGTTCCATATGTGTTACAGCTATTTAATTGTTCACAAAAAGTGTCTCTGAACAGAAGGCACACCAAGATAGCACATCTTTACGAAGACAAAATGAGGACTCTGTCCATGTTCTAAGATAGGAGCGGGTTTACTCTTTCTGTACCTACATTAGACCTGACAGGCAGCCCGGGATCAGTTGCTGCTATACACCTTAAAAGTATGTACAGGCATTGCGATAAGAGGTCCGCCGACATGAGAGCAAACCTTTCAGGTTGAAAAAACTCAGACAATGGAGCGGTTTGCTTTTTGCCTTCATTAAGGTCCGAGTTTTTAGCTCATGCTGACTCTGCCACTCCAACTAATTACTCAGGCTGGTTTTATTCTAGTATGCATGCGCGGTGACGGAACCATGAAATACACAAAGTTCCGCTTACCGCGCATGAACCCAATATAGTGGTGTCACTTGTAGCATGGCTTTTACTGAGGCCGCCCATCTTGATGTACTCTTTGAGACACATATGCACCATAGCGAGTATCTTGGTGCTCGCGCCTCCCCTTGCTATCTGATGCGCATGCGTGTTTCCCACTGAGGACGCTGCAGCCGCTTAATTCGACCTGGTTAGTCCTCGCAACACGCATGCTCCGAGGCAAGTGTATCTATGTCTGCGCCTGCTCCACTTGACGCGCAGTCGCGCGGATGCAAGTAACATACTAGCACTTGATTGCAATTGAGTTCTTTTACCAAATCAGGGTGGGTATTTAAGGTCCTCCTTCACGCACCATAGCGAGTGTCTCGGTGTTCGCGCCTCCCTTCCCCTTGTTGTTTGACGCGCATGCGTATTGTTCGCTAAAGGACACTGCAGCCACTTAATTCGACGTGGTCAGTCCTTGTAACACGCATGCTCTGAGGCAAGTGTCTTCACGCCTGCGCCTGCGCCTGCTCCACCTGACGTGCAGTCGCGCGGATGCAAAGACACCAACACCTGATCTCAATCGAGTCATTTTACCAAATCAGGGCGGGTATTTAAGGAGCCCCCCCTCCTTCCTGCCGTCACCTCCCAGACAGCTCGTAGTCTGGTTTGAAGTACCGACGGACAGGTAAGGAGAGGGTAGTTCCACGTTCTGGTTGAGGATTATAGGTCCAACTTTGTTTAACAAATAGTGTTTTGTTAGGAGTCAATAGTGAGATAGTAATACCCCTCTCTCTGAATCTTGCATAGAGTGGTGTTGTTCCCTCCTGAACCCTGCTGCATTAGATGTTGAAAGGAGTGACTGTAGAGATCAAGGTGTTCACCATTGTGAATCATTGTATTGTTGTTTCTCTAAACAGACTAAGTAGTTTTGAAAGGAACATCTTTTCCATTTACCTGCACTGTCATGTCCATGGGGGAAGTGCCTTAAGGTCTTTGACTTTTTAGTTTTTTAGGTTTATTATAATGTTTAAATATATATGTGAGGAGTCTAGACAGATGAGTATCAGTGTGCAACTTCTTTGTTTGTCCTCACATTTAAACAGAGCGGTGCCTCCATCTCCGAGCAGTCGGCCGGGTGAGGTGAGGCTTTTCTCCCACAAAAGGCTGGGTGAGTTGAATACAGTTTTTTTGAAATTGTGTTTGTATGTAACCATTGTTTGGGTGCTTTTGTAGAGAGGGCAGTGCGTAATGGGCACTGCTGAATAGTAGTCACTGATGCTGTGATTTTTGTGTAAAATGTCTTTCTGATGGTCTGATTTTCCGAATTCTTTTTAGGAAAGAAGACATAGTTCTTACGTCCAAGCACAAGGGTGCTTGTCCGGTAGGGTGGCCATTGCCACAGTCTTACCTGATGATTGTATCTTCACTGTTTAAGTATTGTTTTTCACGATTTATACACTAAACATGTTTACCCTGCAGTAGCCTTTATTTCCACCATATTTAGGTCCTGAAGAAAGCCGGGTTAGTTGACCAAATCGGCTGAAACATGTCGACCTTATTAGACTGAGCCAGGAAATTGTCAATTTTTTGAAGACTATTTGGTTTTTTTAAACATGACACCTGGACAATTCCTAATAAACATATTTTTTGCCCAGGTAGCCATTTTTAATGCACATTCACACTAGAGCACTGCACATCACCAGAGTCTTCATAGTTTGAACACACACCTTGGCAGGAGTCTCTCTTTTTCGGGAAGTATCAGGTTGGGCACCCGGCAGGGCCTGTTGGCTCGACACTGTGGGCCCAGACCGTGACCCCCTAGAGTCTCAGATGACGAAGCTCCGCCAGTAAGGGTGGGCTGATGGACTCTTAACTCCCGCCAGGTGATGTACAAACTATCTGTAGAGGTTTCTGCACACTCTTTCACAGCTTTCAGTGGCTTTCTGTTCCTTATGAACGGACTTAGCACCTCCTTTTAGTTGGTTTAGCATATTAGAGGAACTCACATTATGTCATTAACCAGTTTCCGTTATGCCAAATATTCCACTTGACCAGTTTCCATGTCAAATGTGGCAACATTACCAGTTTCTGCTAAGTACCAATATGCCCACTTTCTCAGTTTCTACTAATACACGTGGACTAGATTAAGATAGTGGGCTATGCAAAGTAAATGGTTCCTAAGAGCTACCAAATTCTGGCACACTAATACTCAGGTCAGTATGTCCCACTTTGATTCCCCCCAAAAATTCTCATACATATCCCAGTTTGTGCTTACTGTGACATATGCTCCCATAAAAATGATGATAGTGCAGCCTTTTTGTAGTTGTCTCCCACAAAAAGACTTAACAGAAGTGTGGTAAATATTTAAATTACCTGTACTATTTTTTATGCGGTAAAGTCTAGTAAGAATAACTCAGTCAAAATAAGAGGCAGAATCCGTGGTATTAGAGGTTCTGAAAAGGACTTTATTCCTTACAAAGGAATTATGGTTCGAACCAGGCAATCATATTCCATCACCACAAAGGTTCAGGAAGGGATAGGCAATACATTATTGACAAGTAACAATATATATATGAAAAGCATTGCATTAAGACAGATGCAGGAGGCGTAACAGCTGATAATACAGATAAGAATACACATACGTAATGAAAATAGGCGTGATAATAGGCGTATACTAGAAACGTCATTTAAAATTATGTCACAAGTGGGTGGATCCATAAGAGAATCCTGCAGTGTCAGCAGAAATATTTGGCAGAGATGCGCGCGCAGCCGCATGACGTGTGATTGACGTGCAACTAGAGGGTGAAGGGGAATTGACATTTAGCTCTACATGTGGAGACAGAAGTCTGGGGGGTCAGGTCAACCTAATCCCAAATCGTATCTAATATCTTTGTTTAAGGAACTGTTTTATCCAAAAGGAAAGGTCTCTCGGACAGAATCTATTCTATACTGACTGTTAGTGCATGTACAAGCGTCTATGTGTCTACATGAGATGCGAGGGGGCAGGAATCTTCCATGGTAACAGGGCCTATGAATTACTTGCATAAAGACAGCGAGGCCGGGCCCTTTGCTCGGTAGCTGGAAGGATGTTTACCTAAACTACTAGACAGGAATGCATTGGGTGAGGAGCGGAGCAGATAACTTGAAGGCTGAATACAGTTTTTGGCAGGCAACAGGCCGTGTCAGGCACCGTTAGCCGCGCAGGGAGTAGGACAAAGTTCATGGATACGGATGCAGGTCCAGGTTGGAGCATTTCAGAGGCAGAAACAAGAAAAGGCTTGATGGCAGAATTCAGGGCCTACTCGCCTGAACTGTAAAACGTGAAAAGTGAAGCATATAAAGTCGGTGGCCAATCATATTTAGGAATGGAATATTCAACCCATTCATGGCCGATCTGAAAGAGGACAGGTTAACGTTGGACGCACATGTATTTGCGTCTTCATAGCTGGAACTGGAGGGAACATACAAGTACTTGTAGCATGTACATGGAGCCGTTGGGGTCTAAGATAGGGGACACAATTGACCATAAAAATTCATATTTCCTCATTCCCTCCTTGTCCCCTACGGACCCTCATGAAATATCCATCTTCATCAATCCATCAATCTGTTCATATAGCATCATTTGTTCTTCTTTCTTCTTCCGGGATCTTGAATGAAAATTTGAAGGCGGGATACACGATGTGGCACACAGACCACAAATCGCCGGCCCACATTGTAGACACAAGCAGCAACTGCATAGTAGGAGAAAGCCAATACCTAGGAAGGATAGGATCCTCCATCCCCAGGCTGACAACATGCTCCAGAACCAACCGGACCAAGTCCAGGTGCCTGGATTCTGGTGTATCTGGCTTACGATTTTATGAAGTCGAGTTATGGCTTTATATACTGACGGCGCGTTTTCTGGTATGAAAACACAGCAACTTGATCCGATGACCCTACAAGCTCCGCCCCTATCGGCCAGAATGACGTTAAGGACAAGACGATTTTGAAGAACAACAATCCGCATCGCAGACTGCTCCTCTGTTAAGTTGCCTAAGGCGGAAGTAGTTTCATTCACTACTGCTTCAAGGGTTCTAGTTAATCTACGTATCAGCTTACTATTAGTGACTGTACCTATGTAGGGAAAGAAACCTTTATTAAAATCTGTGTATTTCTCCCATGCTGTTTCAGTGTAGTCGACAATCGGGAGATCTCACTGCTGTCTACTGTGTACTAAATGGGTATTCCTATGGTAATCAGGCGGAGCTAGGAAAACAGGTGGCAGAAGGAATGCAATGTAACAGGTACCATCCCAATCTAGGGGTAGGCGTATATATGCGGTGTGACCACAGATGAAGTAGGAGTGACGGGAGGCTCTAAATGTAGACTTGCCTTTATCACTGAATTCTATTACAGTGGTACATTTACTATGGCCCATGTGTATTGAACCATTCTTTCTTACACATAATTCGCCTCTAACTGGAAATACTGACATAGCGGGCAAGATTGGTGTAGCTTCGGATTCAACATTCAGGATCATGAGGTTAAGTGTAAAGTTACCTAATCCATATACTTCATTTTCTAGATCAGTCCCTGTTCTTTTGGGAAGTCCCTCCTTGTTAGGGTAGCAGACTTTAAGTAAAACTAGGTTCAGGTTTCCCCATACCCAGTTGTCTTGATAAACTACTGAATTTGAATCTAGGGAATTAATCAAACTAAACCATGCTCCACAGGAGCCATTGTGTGTGAATGGATACGGAAAGAGGGGCAGAACTCCCCTATATTTCTGATAGGGAGGGAGTCGGCCACATATCCAACAATTTGTAGCATTGCTGGTCTGATGAGAATGATGTAACATACTGATGAATGTGTTGTTGCGCAGCGCAAACCTATAGGGCAACTCATGCGTAGGTAATTCGCTAAAAGAATGTTCGGCAGTAGCATTGAAAGCACGCTTGGAAATAGGGTAATACATGTGTAAAAATATACTGGCCATAATAATCAGAAGACTTAGAAAAAACATAATTAATAATGTCACTATGCAGTGACTACGAAGTGATTTACAGTACGCATGTTTCTTGAGCTGTTTCTGTCTATTTCTCTCTCTATTTCGGTCTAGAGGATACATGTCAGAGACAAATTCAACCGATTCACCTTGGAGAGGACTTAAACAATCAAATTGTCTGACTTGCTAGACCTTAGTTTCAGTTTATAGTTTTCTTTTTCTGGCCCATCAACCAGGGGGAGTTTTGAGTCAGTCTGTGAGGGAATGCAGGGCTGAAAGTTCGATTCAGATGGTAGTCCATGAAATTTTTTGATATGGCTCGAGTGCAACCACCCTTTACGTCCCTCAATCTTCACAGCTGTCCTTGTGGTCAATAAGACGAGCTTAGGCGACTGCCAGCGAGGCTCCAGCGGGTTCCTTCTGTCGAAGTTCCTTACAAGTACAAGGTCTCCCGGAACCACGTCATGGGGCTTCACCTCAGTGTTATCGGGAAAAGCTGCAGCTACCTGTGAACGACAAGATTGTAGTGCAGACATCAAGGAAGCCAGGTAATCTGTCAACATATTACAATCAACATCAGTGATTTTACGAGGTATAGGCGTCCCCCACATATTTGGTGGTCTACCGAAGATCACCTCATACGGGGCTAGCCCTGTTCGAGAGTGTGCTACCATTCTCATGTAAAAGAGCGCAACTGGTAAAGCTACTATCCAGTCGACACCTTTTTCTCTACATACTTTGGACAGTCTGCTTTTCAGAGTTTGATTATGTCGCTCCACGAGACCTGCTGCCTCGGGATGTCGGATGCAGTGGAATTTCCATTGGTAGCCTAACAGAAGTGAAACATGTTTCATTAGCTCGGATGAGAACGGCTGGCCATTATCTGAGTACACGACACGGGGCAAACCATACCGTGGGAAGAATTCTCGAACTAACTGTTTGGCAGTAGTCGGGGCAGTGTAATCTGAGACGGGGTATGCCTCTGTCCACCGGGAAAGAGCGCATACAACTACAAGGACATATTTGAATCCTCGACATCGTTCCATCTGGATATAATCCATCTGGAGGACTTCAAAAGGGTGATCGGGGGGTTGAAATCCACCCTGTTCTACAGGTACGCCTTTTCCTGGATTGAACTGACAACAAATCATGCAGGTACGTACTTTCTGTTTAGCTGCGGCTCACAAGTGTTTATTGAACCAAATGTGTTGAATACTGTCTAGCATAGCTTTCTCTCCTAGGTGCGCTGGACTATGTATTGTGTTAATGATGACTTGAACCATTGAGTCGGGGAGAAACCATATAGATTTTCCCTTCGTCATCCATCCTTGATCCATTTGGATCCCTCCTAATTCAGTCCATCTCCTTATTTCTTCTGGTGTGGCATGTGTCTGTATATCAATTACATCAAGGGCGGGATCCTTAACTGTCATGCAGTGTGTTGGTGTCGGAACTATTGTCTTTGTCGTGTCAGTTGTATGAGTCTGATTCTGAGCAGTCTGTTTAGCTGTTCTGTCAGCTAGGTCGTTACCCTGAGAAATAATGTCAGTCACTTTTGTATGGGCTTTATACTTCATAATCGATATTGCAGTAGGCAGATGTATTGCATCTAACAGAACTTGAATAAGGGGACCGTGCTGGATGTGGGCACCGTGAGAAGTTAAATAACCTCTCTCTCGCCAAAGCACGCCGAAGTCATGGACGACTCCGAATGCATAACGTGAATCTGTGTATATGTTGACTTTCTTATTTTTGGCTTGAATACAGGCTTGTGTCAGAGCGATGAGCTCTGCTGCTTGTGCTGACAAGGTATCGATACAATTTGTTTCAATAACTTCAGTGTCTGTTGTGACTGCATAAGCGGCCACTAACTCTCCTGTATTTGTTCTCATGCATGAACCATCTACATACAATGTCAGGTCTGGATCTGATAGTGGAATATCTGTCAAGTCTTGTCTGGGTTTCGTCGTAATAGTAATGACTTCAATACAATCATGTGCCAATGGGTCTGTTCCATTTAATGGCAAAAGTGTGGCAGGATTTAATGTACTACAACGTCTGATTTCTATGTGTGGCTGGAACAGTGTCAATTCATAACCCGTCAGTCTTGCTATAGTCAAGTGTTGTGTTTGGGTTCGGTTCAAGAGAACCTCTACTGCGTGTGGTACTTGTACTGTCAATTGATGTCCTAACACTATGGCATCGCTTTGTCTGATTGCTAAAGCTGTTGCTGCGACTGATTTCAGGCACGCAGGAAGAGCCTGAGCTACGGGATCTAATGTACTAGAAAAATAAGCACATGGCTTGTGTGATCCTGCTTGTTCCTGCGTGAGTACTGACAAAGCAGTACCTTCACGTTCTGTAACAAAAAGTGTAAAACGTTTGCTGTAACATGGCGTTGCTAAAACAGGTGCTTGACATAAAGCTTTCTTTAAGCTTTCAAAAGCTTGTGTATGTTCCTGAGTCCAAGGGAGGACAGTCGATGTCGCTGCCTCCTGTGTTGTCAACTGAATGAGTGGTTTTGCTAGAAATGCATATTGAGGGATCCACTGCCTACAGTACGAAGTGAGGCCTATGAATGCCCACACCTCCTTTTGTGTCTTGGGTGGCGGCATGTTAACAATTAACTGGATGCGGTCGGGTGTAAGCTGTCTTCCCCCCTTGGACAGCAAGTGCCCAAGGTACACAACTTGCTGGACACAGAATTGCAACTTCGAAGGGGACACCACATTCAGGTTCGCTTCGGGCGGTGATCAGCAGATCATCGACATATTGAAGCAGGGCAGTGTTAGCTGGCATGTGGATACTGTCAAGTTCTCTTTTCAGTGCTTGGCTATAGATGCTGGGGCTTTCTGTGAATCCTTGAGGTGCGCGTGTGAATTTAAAACTTCGTCCATTTAAACTGAATCCGAACAAATATTGGCTTTCCGGATCGATTGGGACGCTAAAGAAAGCGTTCTTGAGGTCAATTACAGTAAAGAACGTTGCTTCTGGATCTATGGCTGTTAGTAATGAAGAGATATCTGGGACCACGGGGTATTGTGGTACAATGCATTTGTTTAATTCGCGCAGATCAATAACTAATCGATATACTGGCGGTGCTTTTGGATCAGTTCGTTTAAGAATCGGAATAACCGGAGAATTACATACATTAGAGTCGGTTTCTACAACCACTCCTTGTGCAATGAGCTCGTCAATGATTTGCAGTAAAGCCACTACAGCATCTGGCGGTAACTTGTATTGTCGCATTCGTGGTAGTACTACTCCTGTTTTGAGTGTGACTCGATATGGTGTAATGTGCATACAACCTACATCAGTGGGGCCTTGCGCCCATAAATGTGCAGGTAGAGTCTGTAACCGGTGATCCATGTCTCTAGACACGTAGTGACCCTTAAAGTCACGCAAAAATAATCGTACTCCTTCCGGAGAACAACATATTATAGCTCCTAGAGCTTTCAATGTTTTTATACCTAACAAGTTTTCTGGACATGATTTCGTAAGCAATAGATCCGTAGTCCGTGTCAATGGACCGACTGTAAATGCAAGTGGTTGCGATACTTCGTTAATAGTGGGCTTTCCTGAAAAACCAAGGGAAATATTTTGTAAGCCTGAGAGGGGTGCCCCTGGAACTTCGCTGTGACTGATAGTGGTTCTGCTTGCCCCTGTATCGAGTAGAAACTTTCTGTCTTTCCCTAATACTTGACTCTGTACGTAAGGACCCTCTTGGTCTACGGGAACCTCAATAAGGGGTAGGCCAACTTCCCTCTCTAGGCTATTTCATGTGTAGCGCTGATACTCTGGATAGTCATTTTGTGCATACTGGTACATCTGTTGTGTCGTGTTTTGTGTTGCAGCAATAGGCTGTGGCTGTTGTTGTAGTTGTTGTTGTGGTTGTGGTGCGGTCTGTTGTACAGCTGGCATAGGCTGTATATTCTGAGGTACTTGTTGTTGGATCTGATCCTGTCTAGGCGGACGTGGTCTCTCCTTCGTTATACCCGTAGAGATATTATGTTTCAGAACTGCGCAATCGTGTATATAATGACCTGGCTGTTTACAATAGTTGCATGTCCCTCTAACGGGACCCGCTGAATCATTGGACTGTGTCGTACCCTTTTTATGACCGTCAGCTGGAACTGACTGGGCAACTAGCATTTTCATTTTCGTGTCTTTCATACGTCTTTGTTCATGTTCTTGTTCTTCCCTAATTCTATTGTGATGATATTGTAACATTTGTAACATCTGTGACGGTGTGTTACCTTGCCAAGTACTCTCGAATTTCAGTACTCTACTCTTAACTTGGGGCAAGGAATTTTCAACTAATTTTGTCACAAACAGATGTGGATACGACTCACTACTTGCTTTTATGCCACTATTAATACCAAAACATTTTTCAAATCGGGAATAGAAATCACTAGTGTCTTCATCTTGTTTTTGTTTACAGGCTGAAATTGCACCCCAGTCTTCCTTTTTCGTAGTTAATAAACGTGGTAGTACCTGCACTAATAATCCTGGTAATGCTGTAGTCTTTTCCCCAAGCCCTGAACCTGCAGCTCGGGCTTTTTCTTCGTTTTCTAATGCTGTCCAATCTATCTTTTGATCTCCCACCTCCCATTCCTTTTCTTTGAGTTTCTCGTAAATACCGGCAGGTAATAAGACCTTTAATATTTTCATAATGTCAGGGTAAGTATACTCTCCCATGAGTAACATGTCTTTTATCTCACGGTGGAAACCTGCTGGGTCCTTATCATGGCTAGGTACTACTTTCTTCATTTTTAATAATTCAATTTTAGTTATGGGCGTGTACACAAACACGCGTTTAAAAATATTGTCATCACCTCTGACTGGGTGTACTTCGCGTAAGGGATTCTGTCTGTCTATGTGATACGTTTTTCTTTCTTTGGGGGGAACTGAAACATGTTCTGGGCATACGAAGACAATGTACTGGTGTCAATATTCTAGAATTTCTTTAATTAAGTCAGTACCTGAACCTCTCCATTTGTTCGTGAGTAATTCTATCAGTATATCAGGTAGGGGACCAGGATCGGAGTGTTGGCTTCTATATAATATAAGGAGGTGTTGTATCATGTATATACCAGCTAAACGCTGTTCGTCTGGGGTAAGATTCAAAAACGTGTGTGCTAGCGCATCATCACTGTATTTTTCAGAACTGTCAGCCCATTGTACTGCTGACCTGGCTAATTCTTGTTCATCCATAGAATCGAGCATGTGATACCCCCTTCGGTCTCGAAGTAATTTATCAGCAACCTGGAATAAGTGTTCAGGGGACTTCGTGTTTAGCATAGGGGCTTGAAAATGTCTGTTACATTCTGGATGTATCGGACGTATCGGATCATTAAAGTATCTGGTATTACTACAAGGTCTTCCCCTACCTACATAAGCTATCGTTTCTAATTGTCCTGCGGGCATTTCTGATTCTTCCTCCTCCTCTCCCTCTGATTCAGTTTTGTCTGCCTCCACTCTGGCTTTATGTATTCGTTCTACTTCTTTGCGGATCTTTCGGCACATAGCTACTATACACGTCTGTTTATCATGTTTTCCCTCTGATATATTCTGACCCCATCTGGTAAGTACTTGCATTTCATCCTGATCTACCCCAGGCCTATCTTTGTCTCTGATCAAGCAGTTTATGAAGAAGCGTAACAGTAATCTCTGTATATCCACTTTCTGATAATCCATGGCTTCGTCAATACTTTCAGGGCCTTGCCCTGTTTGGACAAAGCGATATATATTGTCTAGATGATTAACCATTCCTGGTAGTGTCGTTAAATATAGTGAAGCTCGTCGTATACGTAGTGATGATAGCAGCATTCTGTCATTTTTACCGGGCACTGGATCATATCTACAATCCACAAGATGTTCCTTAAACATGTCGGACGTTGCTATTTGGGGTGTACGTTGGTTTGCTAAATCTCTAAGAGACGATTTACTTCGTGACGGTGGCGTGGCAAAAATTGCTGTCGCACCTCCTGTCGCACCTTCTGAGGTGCTAGGCACGAAAGGATTTGTGGGATGTAAGGTAGAAACTGTGGATGTAGGAAAAGCGGTGGAAACAGATGGACCTACTGGATTGTGCGGAGGAGTTTGTTGTTGCGGAGGTGGGGGCGGATGATCTCGGGGTTGAGCACCATCGACAGGTGGCGTGTGTGGTGGAACATTAACATATTCGGGAGCTACATCGTCTAAATAGGAAGAAAGGAAAATATCTTTTGCGGTCTTGGGATGTGCTTTAATCGGGAGTAATGGGGGTGGCAAATCTTTCGGTATTTCCGGGGTGGCCTTAGGTAAACCTTCGGCCAAAAGAGGATACATACCATTCATAAGAGTGTTCCGTTGTCTGTCTACTTGTTCTGTTTTTACTCGGATACCTTCTTCAACTAATACGTTTTCTCGAGTTTTATTTGAGTTCTCCCTACTTTTCTCTTCCTGTCTGAGCGCTTTCTCTGTGCGCCTATGTGACTCTTTACGCCATAGTTCAATGGCATCTTTCTGTGACTGTCTGGCTTTCTTTTTCCATAATTCTTCTTCTACTCTCATGATGCAATCTGCATCCCATGTCCCAGCTGCGGGCCACCTCTGACTTTCTGCTAGATCCTTGGTGTAGTCCACCCATAAGTCAAGATATAATACGGCATCTAGGCCATGTTTATGATACATAAAATACCCTGGAGTGTCCCTAGGTGGAATGGGAACAGCTTCTTCGAGTACTCCTTTTCTAGTTTTGATCTGTCTTAATTTTGAAAAGAACGGCATCTTCAAACCTTGCTACTTGATTCTTACTCAAACTGGACTTGAACACAATTAATACGATAAACACAATAATGAACACTCATTCATACCACAATTTTTTAAACACAGTAAAACATTTAACATTTAATATTTAACATTTAACGAACAATGATAATTAGAAGAAAACTAGTTACTGACATAATACTAATACTAGATAATACTGGATTATATACATGAACATACTAGATATACTGCTAAACAGTACAGATACACTGCTAAAACAGTGCAGACCGGATCTGTGTACCCAAACCCGTCATGACCGGCACAAATTAATGTGCACGTCTAAATGCCTCCCCAGCAATGGTACTCACCGGGTAGCACGGAACGGAAGGCCTCGGAACTGAACTGAAATGGACCGGACTGGACTCGAGTCGGAACTTCGGAATCTGGTGGGCCTCTGTATACCTCGGATCTTGCTCTCTCAGCTAGGCTCTGGTCGGGATACTTCGCACTTCTCACCGCCTCGTCTGGGTGTTGATCGCAGCCTCAGTCACCCCCGCTTGGCCGGAGGGAGATACAGGAAATCCTGCGGGTACGCGTTTTTGTCCGTCCAGCTGTGGCAGGAGACCGGGCCTGCAACGCACCTCCGGCGCGTGAGATGAGAAAGTGTCCCTGTTCGGGCGCCAATTTATGTGGTAAATATTTAAATTACCTGTACTATTTTTTATGCGGTAAAGTCTAGTAAGAATAACTCAGTCAAAATAAGAGGCAGAATCCGTGGTATTAGAGGTTCTGAAAAGGACTTTATTCCTTACAAAGGAATTATGGTTCGAACCAGGCAATCATATTCCATCACCACGAAGGTTCAGGAAGGGATAGGCAATACATTATTGACAAGTAACAATATATATATGAAAAGCATTGCATTAAGACAGATGCAGGAGGCGTAACAGCTGATAATACAGATAAGAATACACATACGTAATGAAAATAGGCGTGATAATAGGCGTATACTAGAAACGTCATTTAAAATGATGTCACAAGTGGGTGGATCCATAAGAGAATCCTGCAGTGTCAGCAGAAATATTTGGCAGAGATGCGCGCGCAGCCGCATGACGTGTGATTGACGTGCAACTAGAGGGTGAAGGGGAATTGACATTTAGCTCTACATGTGGAGACAGAAGTCTGGGGGTCAGGTCAACCTAATCCCAAATCGTATCTAATATCTTTGTTTAAGGAACTGTTTTATCCAAAAGGAAAGGTCTCTCGGACGGAATCTATTCTATACTGACTGTTAGTGCATGTACAAGCGTCTATGTGTCTACATGAGATGCGAGGGGGCAGGAATCTTCCATGGTAACAGGGCCTATGAATTACTTGCATAAAGACAGCGAGGCCGGGCCCTTTGCTCGGTAGCTGGAAGGATGTTTACCTAAACTACTAGACAGGAATGCATTGGGTGAGGAGCGGAGCAGATAACTTGAAGGCTGAATACAGTTTTTGGCAGGCAACAGGCCGTGTCAGGCACCGTTAGCCACGCAGGGAGTAGGACAAAGTTCATGGATACGGATGCAGGTCCAGGTTGGAGCATTTCAGAGGCAGAAACAAGAAAAGGCTTGATGGCAGAATTCAGGGCCTACTCGCCTGAACTGTAAAACGTGAAAAGTGAACCATATAAAGTCGGTGGCCAATCATATTTAGGAATGGAATATTCAACCCATTCATGGCCGATCTGAAAGAGGACAGGTTAACGTTGGACGCACATGTATTTGCGTCTTCATAGCTGGAACTGGAGGGAACATACATGTACTTGTAGCATGTACATGGAGCCGTTGGGGTCTAAGATAGGGGACACAATTGACCATAAAAATTCATATTTCCTCAGAAGAAAAGTACATTTCACCTGCTATTGTAAAGAACAACCCACTGTGGAAATCTCATGATTGATATTTTTTTTAGACAGGCACATGGGTACAAAGAGGTGCACTATTACTGCTAATGCACTCTGCTATGTACAAGGCCTCCTTTAGTAATCGGGTAGAGAAAGCAAAAGACACACAATTGATGGACGGAATGCAGAACAAATCAAAATATTCACCCCCAGTCAAGAGATATGGGTTAAATCCATCATTCTTTTGCTCACCATGCCACCCCAGTTGAGACCTGGCCGGAAACAAGCACCCTAGGACCAGTTTCGGGGTTTCACCCCTCTTCAGCCAGGATAGCTTGATTCCAGTGGCACAGTGAGCCCAGGACCCACGTGTGGGCATATCTGGGGTGAATGTATGACATTGTTCTGCATTCTATCCATCAACTGTTGTTTTTGGATTTGTCACCCCGAGTGCCGAGACGTGGGTCCTGTGCTCTCCATGCCACTGGAATCAAGCTATCCTGGCTGAAGAGGGGTGAAACCCCAAAACCGGTCCTAGGGTGCTTGTTTCCAGTCCGGGGAGGACCTGGCTTGGCAGTTTGGGCTGAACTGTTCCCATGAGGCACAGGGTCAAGACTGATTTGCATATGGCTGGGTTCAAACTGGAATGGCATGGTGAGGAAAAACAAAATAGATTTAGGCCCAGATCTCTGTACTGGGGTGAATGTATGACATTGTTCTGCATTCTGTCCATCAACTGTTTTTTTTGCATTTGTCACCCCGAGTGGGACGGATATGCCCAGACATGGGTCCCGTGCTCTCCATGCCACTGGAGTCAAGCTATCCCGGCTGAAGTGGGGTGAAACCCCAAAACCGGTCCTAGGATGCTTGCTTCCAGTCCAGGGAGGACCTGTGTGGTAAATATTTTAATTACCTGTACTATTTTTATGCGGTAAAGTCTAGTAAGAATAACTCAGTCAAAATAAGAGGCAGAATCCGTGGTATTAGAGGTTCTGAAAAAGGGCTTTATTCCTTACAAAGGAATCATAGTTCGAACTAGGCAATCTTATTCCATCACCACGAAGGTTCAGGAAGGGATAGGCAATACATTATTGACAAGTAACAATATATATAAGAAAAGCATTGCATTAAGACAGATGCAGGAGGCGTAACAGCTGATAATACAGATAAGAATACACATACGTAATGAAAAGTAGGCGTAAATACAGGCGTATACTAGAAACGTCATTTAAAATGATGTCACAAGTGGGCGGATCCATAAGAGAATCCTGCAGTGTCAGCAGAAATATTTGGCAGAGATGCGCGCGCAGCCGCATGACGTATGATTGACGTGCAACTAGAGGGTGAAGGGGAATTGACATTTAGCTCTACATGTGGAGACAAAAGTCTGGGGGGTCAGGTCAACCTAATCCCAAATCGTATCTAATATCTTTGTTTAAGGAACTGTGTTATCCAGAAGGAAAGGTTTCTCGGACGGAATCTATTCTATACTGACTGTTAGTGCATGTACAAGCGTCTATGTGTCTACATGAGATGCGAGGGGCAGGAATCTTCCATGGTAACAGGGGCTATGAATTACTTGCAAAAAGACAGCGAGGCCAAGCTCTTTGCTTGGTAGCTGGAAGGATGTTTACCTAAACTACTAGACAGGAATGCATTGGGTGAGGAGCGGAGCAGATAACTTGAAGGCTGAATACAGTTTTTTTGGCAGGCAACAGGCCGCGTCAGGCACCGTTAGCCGCGCAGGGAGTAGGACAAAGTTCATGGATACAGATGCAGGTCCGGGCTGGAGTATTTCAGAGGCGGAAGCAGGAAAAGGCTTGGTGACAGAATCCAGGGCCTACTCGCCTGAACTGTAAAACTAGAAAAGTGAACCATATAAAGTCGGTGGCCAATCATACTTAGGAATGGAATATTTGACCCATTCATGGCGGATCTGAAAGAGGACATGTTGACGTTAGACGCACATGTATTTGCGTCTTCATAGCTGGAACTGGAGGGAACATACATGTACTTGTAGCATGTACATGGAGCCGTTGGGGTCTAAGATAGGGGACACAATTGACCATAAAAATTCATATTTCCTCATTCCCTCCTTGTCCCCTACGGACCCTTATGAAATATCCATCTTCATCAATTCATCAATCTGTTCATATAGCATCATTTGTTCTTCTTTCTTCTTCCGGGATTTTGAGTGAAAATTCGAAGGCGGGATACACGATGTGGCACACAGACCACAAATCGCTGGCCCACATTGTAGACACAAGCAGCAACTGAATAGAATGAGAAAGCCAATACCTAGGAAGGATAGGATCCTCCATCCCCAGGCTGACAACACGCTCCAGAACCAACCGGACCAAGTCCAGGTGCCTGGATTCTGGTGTATCTGGCTTACGATCTTATGAAGTCGAGTTATGGCTTTATATACTGACGGCGCGTTTTCTGGTATGAAAACACAACAACTTGATCCGATGACCCTACAAGCTCCGCCCCTATCGGCCAGGATGACGTCAAGGACAAGACGATTTTGAAGAACAACAATCCGCATCGCAGACTGCTCCTCTGTTAAGTTGCCTAAGGCGGAAGTAGTTTCATTCACTACTGCTTCAAGGGTTCTAGTTAATCTACGTATCAACTTACTATTAGTGACTGTACCTATGTAGGGAAAGAAACCTTTATTGAAATCTGTGTATTGCTCCCATGCTGTTTCGGTGTAGTCGACAATCGGGAGATCTCTCTGCTGTCTATTGTGTACTAAATGGGTATTCCTATGGTAATCAGGCGGGGCTAGGAAAACAGGTGGCAGAAGGAATGCAATGTAACAGGTACCATCCCAATCTAGGGGTAGGCGTATGTATGCGGTGTGACCACAGATGAAGTAGGAATGACGAGAAGCTCTAAACGTAGATTTGCCTTTATCACTGAATTCTATTACAGTGGTACATTTGCTATGGCCCATGTGAATTGAACCATTCTTTCTTACACATAATTCGCCTTTAACTGGAAATACTGACATAGCGGGCAAGATTGGTGTAGCTTCGGATTCAACATTCAGGATCATGAGATTAAGTGTAAAGTTATCTAATCCATATACTTCGTTTTCTAGATCAGTTCCTGTTCTTTTGGGAAGTCCCTCCTTGTTAGGGTAGCAGACTTTAAGTAAAACTAGGTTCAGGTTTCCCCAAACCCAGTTGTCTTGATAAACTACTGAATTTGAATCTAGGGAATTAATCAAACTAAACCATGCTCCACAGGAGCCATTGTGGGTGAATGGACACGGAAAGAGAGGTAGAACTCCCTTGTATTTCTGATAGGGGGGGAGTCGGCCACATATCCAACAATTTGTAGCATTGCTGGTCTGATGAGAATGATGTAACATACTAATGAATGTGTTGTTGCGCAGCGCAAATCTATAGGACAACTCATGCGGGGGTAGTTCGCTAAAAGAATGTTCGGCAGTAACATTGAAAGCATGTTTGGAAATAGGGTAATACATGTGTAATAACATACTGGTGATGATAATCAGAAGACTTAGAAAAAACATAATTAACAATGTCACTATGCAATGACTACGAAGTGATTTACAGTACGCATATTTTTTTAGCTGTTTCTGTCTATTTCTCTCTCTATTTCGGTCTAGAGGATACATGTCAGAGACAAATTCAACCGATTCACCTTGAAGAGGACTTAAACAATCAAATTGTCTGACTTGCTAGACCTTAGTTTCAGTTTATAGTTTTCTTTTTCAGTTTTTGCAACCAGGGGGAGTTTCGAGTCAGTCTGTGAGGGAATGCAGGGCGGATAATTCAAGTCGGATGATAGTCCATGAAATTTTTTGATATGGCTCGAGTGTAACCACCCTTTACGTCCCTCAATCTTCACAGCTGTCCTTGTGGTCAATAAGACGAGTTTAGGCGACTGCCAGCGAGGCTCCAGCGGGTTCCTTCTGTCGAAGTTCCTGATCAGTACCAGGTCTCCTGGAACCACGTCATGGGGCTTCACCTCAGTGTTATCGGGAAAAGCTGCAGCTACCTGTGAACGACAAGATTGTAGTGCAGACATCAAGGAAGCCAGGTAATCTGTCAGCATATTACAATCAACATCAGTTATTTTACGGGGTATAGGCGTCCCCCACATATTTGGTGGTCTACCGAAGATCACCTCATACGGGGATAGCCCTGTTCGAGAGTGTGCTACCATTCTCATGTAAAAGAGCGCATTTGGTAAGGCTACTATCCAGTCGACACCTTTTTCTCTACATACTTTGGACAGTCTAATTTTCAAAGTTTGATTATGCCGCTCCACGAGACCTGCTGCCTCGGGATGTCGGACACAGTGGAATTTCCATTGATAGCCTAACAAAAGTGAAACATGTTTCATTAGCTCGGATGAGAACGGTTGGCCATTATCTGAGTACACGACACGGGGCAAACCATACCGTGGGAAGAATTCTCGAACTAACTGTTTGGCAGTAGTCGGGGCAGTGTAATCTGAGACGGGATATGCCTCTGTCCAACGGGAAAGAGCACATACAACTACGAGGACATATTTGAATCCTCGACAACGTTCCATCTGGATATAATCCATCTGGAGGACTTCAAAAGGGTGATCGGGGTTTGGAATCCACCCTGTTCTACAGGTACGCCTTTTCCTGGATTGAACTGACAGCAAATCATACAGGTACGTACTTTCTGTTTAGCTGCTGCTCACAAGTGTTTATTGAACCAAATGTGTTGAATACTGTCTAGCATAGCTTTCTCTCCTAGGTGCGCTGGACTATGTATTGTGTTAATGATGACTTGAACCATTGAGTCGGGGAGAAACCATATAGATTTTCCCTTTGTCATCCATCCTTGATCCGTTTGGATCCCTCCTAATTCAGTCCATTTCTTTATTTCTTCTGGTGTAGCATGTGTCTGTATGTCAATTACATCAAGGGCAGGATCCTTAACTGTCATGCAGCGTGTTGTTGTCGGAATTATTGTCTTTGTCGTATCAGTTGTATGAGTCTGATTCTGAGCCGTCTGTTTAGCTGTTCTGTCAGCTAGGTCGTTACCCTGAGAAATAATGTCAGTCACTTTTGTATGGGCTTTACACTTCATAATCGATATTGCAGTCGGCAGATATATTGCATCTAAAAGAGCTTGAATAAGGGGACCGTGCTGGATGTGGGCACCGTGAGAAGTTAAATAACCTCTCTCTCGCCAAAGCACGCCGAAGTCATGGACGACTCCAAATGCATAACGTGAATCTGTGTATATATTGACTTTCTTATTTTTGGCTTGAATACAGGCTTGTGTCAGAGCGATGAGCTCTGCTGCTTGAGCTGACAAGGTATCGATACAATTTGTTTCAATAACTTCAGTGTCTGTTGTGACTGCATAAGCGGCCACTAACTCTCCTGTACTTGTTCTCATGCATGAACCATCTACATACAATGTCAGGTCTGGATCTGATAATGGAATATCTGTTAAGTCTTGTCTGGGTATCGTCGTAATAGTGATGACTTCAATACAATCATGTGCCAATGGGTCTGTTCCACTTACTGGCAAAAGTGTGGCAGGGTTTAATGTACTACAACGTCTGATTTCTATGTGTGGCTGGAACAATTTTAATTCATAACCCGTCAGTCTTGCTATGGTCAAGTGTTGTGTTTGGGTCCGGTTCAAGAGAACCTCTACTGCATGTGGTACTTGTACTGTCAATTGATGTCCTAACACTATGGCATCGCTTTGTCGGATTGCTAAAGCTGTTGCTGCGACTGATTTCAGGCACGCAGGAAGAGCCTGAGCTACGGGATCTAATGTACTGGAAAAATAAGCACATGGCTTATGTGATCCTGCTTGTTCCTGCGTGAGTACTGACAAAGCAGTACCTTCTCGTTCTGTAACAAAAAGTGTAAAACGTTTGTTGTAACATGGTGTTGCTAAAACAGGTGCTTGACATAAAGCTTTCTCTAAGCTTTCAAAAGCTTGCGTATGTTCCTGAGTCTAAGGGAGGACAGTTGATGTCGCTGCCTCCTGTGTTGTCAACTGGATGAGTGGTTTTGCTAGAAATGCATATTGAGGGATCCACTGCCTACAGTACGAAGTGAGGCCCATGAATGCCCGTACCTCCTTTTGTGTTTTGGGTATCGGCATGTTAACAATTAACTGGATACGGTCGGGTGTAAGCTGTCTTCCCCCCTTGGACAGCAAGTGCCCAAGGTACACAACTTGCTGGACACAGAATTGCAGCTTTGAAGGGGACACCTTGTGCCCCTTGTCGGCTAGGAAATGTAAAACCGTCAGTGATGCCTTTTCACATTCAGGTTCGCTTCGGGCGGTGATCAGCAGATCATCGACGTATTGAAGCAAGGCAGTGTTAGCTGGCATGTGGATACTGTCAAGTTCTCTTTTCAATGCTTGGCTATAGATGCTGGGGCTTTCTGTGAATCCTTGAGGTGCGCGTGTGAATTTAAAACTTCGTCCATTTAAACTGAATCCGAACAAATATTGGCTTTCCGGATCAATTGGGACACTAAAGAAAGCGTTCTTGAGATCAATTACAGTAAAGAACGTTGCTTCTGAATCTATGGCTGTTAGCAATGAAGAGATATCTGGGACCACAGGGTATTGTGGTACAATGCATTTATTTAATTCTCGCAGATCAATAACCAATCGATATACTGGTGGTGCCTTTGGATCAGTTCGTTTAAGAATCGGAATTATCGGGGAATTACATATATTGGAGTCCGTTTCTGCAACCACTCCTTGTGCAATGAGCTCGTCAATGATTTGCAGTAAAGCCACAACAGCATCTGGCGGTAACTTGTATTGTCGTATTCGTGGTAATACTACTCCTGTTTTGAGTGTAACTCGATATGGTGTAATGTGCATACAACCTACATCAGTGGGGCCTTGTGCCCATAAATGTGCAGGTAGATTCTGTAACCGATGATCCATGTCTCTAGACACATAGTGACCTTTAAAGTCACGCAAAAATAGTCGTACTCCTTCCGGAGAACAACATATTACAGCTCCTAGAGCTTTCAATGTTTTTATACCTAACAAGTTTTCTGGGCATGATTTTGTGAGCAATAGATCTGTAGTCCGTGTTAATGGACCGACCGATAATGCAAGCGGTTGCGATACTTCATTAATAGTGGGCTTTCCTGAAAAACCAAGGGAAATATTTTGTGAGCCTGAGAGGGGTACCCCTGGGACTTCGCTGTGACGGATAGTGGTTCTGCTTGCCCCTGTATCGAGTAGAAACTTTCTGTCTTTCCCTAATACTTGACTCTGTACGTAAGGACCTTCTTGATCTACGGGAACCTCAATAAGGGGTGGGCCAACTTCCCTCTCTAGGCTATTTCATGAGTAGCACTGATACTCTGGATAGTCATTTTGTGCATACTGGTACATCTGTTGTGTCGTGTTTTGTGTTGCAGCAATAGGCTGTGGCTGTTGTTGTTGTTGTTGTTGTTGTTGTTGTGGTGCGTTCTGTTGTGGAACTGGCATAGGCTGTGTATTCTGAGGTACTTGTTGTTGGATCTGATCCTGTCTAGGCGGACGTGGTCTCTCCTTAGTCCTACCCGTAGAGATATTATGTTTTAGAACTGCGCAATCGTGTATATAATGACCTGGCTGTTTACAATAGTTGCATGTTCCTCTAACAGGATCTACTGAATCATTGGACTGTGTTGTACCCCTTTTATGACCATCAGCTGGAACTGACTGTGCAACAAGCATTTTCATTTTCGTGTCTTTCATACGTCTTTGTTCATTTTCTTGTTCTTCTCTAATTCTATTATGATGATATTTTAACATTTGTAACATCTGGGACGGTGTGTTACCTTGCCAGGTACTCTCGAATTTTAATACTCTACCTTTAATTTGGGGCAGGGAATTCTCAACTAATTTCGTCACAAACAGATGTGGATACGACTCACTACTTGCTTTTATGCCACTATTAATACCAAAACATTTTTCAAATCGGGAATAGAAATCACTAGTGTCTTCATCTTGTTTTTGTTTACAGGCGGAAATTGCACCCCAGTCTTCCTTTTTCGTAGTCAATAGACGTGGTAGTACCTGCACTAATAATCCTGGTAATGCTGTAGTCTTTTCCCCAAGCCCTGAACCTGCTGCTCGGGCTTTTTCTTCGTTTTCTAATGCTGTCCACTCTATCTTTTGGTCTCCCACCTCCCATTCCTTTTCTTTGAGTTTCTCGTAAATACCGGCAGGCAATAAAACTTTTAATATTTTCATAATGTCTGGATAAGTATACTCTCCCATGAGTAACATGTCTTTTATCTCACGGTGGAAACCTGCTGGGTCTTTGTCATGGCTAGGTACCACTTTCTTCATTTCTAATAATTCAATTTTAGTTATGGGCGTGTACACAAACACGCGTTTAAAAGTATTGTCTTCGCCTCTGATTGGGTGCACTTCGCGTAAGGGATTCTGTCTGTCTATGTGATACGTTTTTCTTTCCAACTTGGAGGGAACTAAAACATGTTCTGGGCATACGAAGACAGTGTACTGGTGTCGATGTTCTAGAATTTCTTTAATTAAATCAGTACCCGAACCTCTCCATTTATTTGTGAGTAGTTCTATCAATATATCAGGTAGGGGACCAGGATCGGAACGTTGGCTTCTATACAATATAACGAGGTGCTGTATCATGTATATACCAGCTAAACGCTGTTCGTCTGGGGTAAGATTCAAAAACGTGTGTGCTAACGCATCATCACTGTATTTTTCAGAACTGTCAGCCCATTGTACTGCTGACCTGGCTAATTCTTGTTCATCCATAGAATCGAGCATATGATACCCCCTTCGGTCTCGGAGTAATTTATCAGCAGCCTGGAATAAGTGTTCAGGGGACTTCGCATTTATCATAGGGGCTTGAAAATGTCTGTTACATTCTGGACGTATCGGACGTATCGGGTCATTAAAGTATCTGGTATTGTTACAAGGTCTTCCCCTACCTACATAAGCAATCGTTTCTAATTGTCCTGTGGGCATTTCTGATTCTTCCTCCTCCTCTCCCTCTGATTCAGTTTTGTCTGCCTCCGATCTGGCTTTATGTGTTCGTTCTACTTCCTTGCGGATCTTTCGGCACATAGCTACTATACATGTCTGTTTATCGTGTTTTCCCTCTGATATATTCTGACCCCATCTGGTAAGGACTTGCATTTCATCCTGATCTACCTCGGACCTATCTCTGTCTCTGATCAAGCAGTTTATGAAGAAGCGTAACAATAGTCTCTGTACATCCACTTTCTGGTATTCCATGGCTTCGTCAATACTTTCAGGGCCTTGCCCTGTTTGGACAAAGCGATATATATTGTCTAAATGTTTAATCATTCCTGGTAATGTCGTTAAATACGATGAAGCTCGTCGTATACGTAGTGATGATAACAACATTCTGTCATTTTTACCGGGCACTGGATCATATCTACAATCTATAAGATGTTCCTTAAACATGTCGGACATTGCTATTTGTGGTGTACGTTGGTTTGCTAAATCTCTAAGAGACGATTTACTTCGTAATGGCGGTGTGGCAAAGATTGCTGCCGCACCTCCTGTCGCACCTTCTGAGGTGCTAGGCATAAAAGGGTTTGTGGGATGTAAGGTAGAAACTGCGGATGCAGGAACAGTTGGATTGTGCGGAGGAGTTTGTAGTTGCGGAGTTGGGGGCGGATGATCTCGGCGTTGAGCACCATCGACAGGTGGTATGTGTGGTGGAACATTAACATATTCGGGAGCTACATCGTCTAAATAGGAGGAAAGAAAAATATCTTTTGCGGTCTTGGGATGTGCTTTAATCGGGAGTAATGGGGGCGGCAAGTCTTTCGGTATTTCCGGGGTGGCCTTAGGTAAACCTTCGGTCAAGAGAGGATACATACCATTCATAAGAGTGTTTCGTTGCCTGTCTACTTGTTCTGTTTTTACTCGGGTACCTTCCTCAATTAATATATTTTCTCGGGCTTTATTTAAGTTCTCCCTACTTTTCTCTTCCAGTCTGAGCGCTTTCTCTGTTCGCCTATGCGATTCTTTACGCCATAGTTCAATGGCATCTTTCTGTGATTGTCTGGCTTTCTTTTTCCATAATTCTTCTTCTACTCTCATGATGCAATCTGCATCCCATGTCCCAGCTGCGGGCCATCTCTGATTTTCTGCTAAATCCTTGGTGTAGTCCACCCATAAATCAAGATATAACACGGCATCTAAGCCATGTTTATGATACATAAAATACCCTGGAGTATCCCTAGGTGGAATGGGAACAGCTTCTTCGAGTACTCCTTTTCTAGTTTTGATCTGTCTTAATTTTGAAAAGAACGGCATTTTTAAACCTTGCTACTTGATTCTTACTTGAACTGGACTTGAACACAATTAATACGAAAAAACACAATAATGAACATTCATTCATACCACAATTTTTGAACACAGTAAAACATTTAACATTTTACATTTAACGAACAATGATAATTAAGAGAAAACTAACTACTGACATAATACTAATACTAGATAATACTAGATTATATATACATGAACATACTGGATATACTGCTAAACAGTACAGATACACTGCTAAAACAGTGCAGACCGGATTTGTGTACCCAAACCCGTCAGGACCGGCACAAACCAATGTGCACGTCTAACTGCCTCCCCAGCAATGGTACTCACCGGGTAGCACGGAACGGAAGGCCTCGGAACTGAACTGAACTGGACCGGACTGGACTCGACTCGACTCGGAACTTCGGAACCTGGTGGGCCTCTGTATACCTCGGATCTTGCTCTCTCAGCTAGGCTCTGGTCGGGATACTTCGCACTTCTCACCGCCTCGTCTGGGTGTTGATCGCAGCCTCAGTCACCCCCGCTTGGCCGGAGGGAGATACAGGAAATCCTGCGGGTACGCGTTTTTGTCCGTTCAGCTGTGGCAGGGGACCGGGCCTGCAACGCACCTCCGGCGCGTGAGATGAGAAAGTGTCCCTATTCGGGCGCCAATTTATGTGGTAAATATTTTAATTACCTGTACTATTTTTATGCGGTAAAGTCTAGTAAGAATAACTCAGTCAAAATAAGAGGCAGAATCCGTGGTATTAGAGGTTCTGAAAAAGGGCTTTATTCCTTACAAAGGAATCATAGTTCGAACTAGGCAATCTTATTCCATCACCACGAAGGTTCAGGAAGGGATAGGCAATACATTATTGACAAGTAACAATATATATAAGAAAAGCATTGCATTAAGACAGATGCAGGAGGCGTAACAGCTGATAATACAGATAAGAATACACATACGTAATGAAAAGTAGGCGTAAATACAGGCGTATACTAGAAACGTCATTTAAAATGATGTCACAAGTGGGCGGATCCATAAGAGAATCCTGCAGTGTCAGCAGAAATATTTGGCAGAGATGCGCGCGCAGCCGCATGACGTATGATTGACGTGCAACTAGAGGGTGAAGGGGAATTGACATTTAGCTCTACATGTGGAGACAAAAGTCTGGGGGGTCAGGTCAACCTAATCCCAAATCGTATCTAATATCTTTGTTTAAGGAACTGTGTTATCCAGAAGGAAAGGTTTCTCGGACGGAATCTATTCTATACTGACTGTTAGTGCATGTACAAGCGTCTATGTGTCTACATGAGATGCGAGGGGCAGGAATCTTCCATGGTAACAGGGGCTATGAATTACTTGCAAAAAGACAGCGAGGCCAAGCTCTTTGCTTGGTAGCTGGAAGGATGTTTACCTAAACTACTAGACAGGAATGCATTGGGTGAGGAGCGGAGCAGATAACTTGAAGGCTGAATACAGTTTTTTTGGCAGGCAACAGGCCGCGTCAGGCACCGTTAGCCGCGCAGGGAGTAGGACAAAGTTCATGGATACAGATGCAGGTCCGGGCTGGAGTATTTCAGAGGCGGAAGCAGGAAAAGGCTTGATGACAGAATCCAGGGCCTACTCGCCTGAACTGTAAAACTAGAAAAGTGAACCATATAAAGTCGGTGGCCAATCATACTTAGGAATGGAATATTTGACCCATTCATGGCGGATCTGAAAGAGGACATGTTGACGTTGGACGCACATGTATTTGCGTCTTCATAGCTGGAACTGGAGGGAACATACATGTACTTGTAGCATGTACATGGAGCCGTTGGGGTCTAAGATAGGGGACACAATTGACCATAAAAATTCATATTTCCTCACCTGGCTTGGCAGTTTGGGCTGGACTGTTCCCAGGAGGCACAGGGTCAAGACTGATTTGTATATGGCTTGGTTCAAACTGGAATGGCATGGTGAGAAAAAAAACGATGGATTTAGGCCCAGATCTCTGTACTGGGGTGAATGTATGATATTGTTCTGCATTCTGCTCATCAACTGTTGTTTTTGCATTTGTCACCCCAAGTCCCATTCTCTCCATGCCACTGGAATCACGTTATCCTGGCTGAAGAGGGGTGAAACCCCAAAACCGGTCCTAGGATGCTTGTTTCCAGTCCAGGGAGGACCTGGCTTAGCAGTTTGGCCTGGACTGTTCCCATGAGGCACAGGGTCAAGACTGATTTGCATATGGCTTGGTTCAAACTGGAATGGCATGGTGAGCAAAAAAATGATGGATTTAGGCCCAGATCTCTGTACTCGGGTGAATGTATGACATTGTTCTGCATTCTGTCCATCAACTGTTGTTTTTGCATTTGTCACCCCGAGTGGGACAGGTATGCCCAGACATGGGTCCTGTGCTCTCCATGCCACTGGAATCAAGCTATCCTGGCTGAAGAAGGGCGAAACCCCGAAACCGGTCCTAGGATGCTTGTTTCCAGTCCAAGGAGGACCGGGCTTGGCAGTTTGGTTTGGACTGTTCCCATGAGGCACAGGGTCAAGACTGATTTGCATATGACTCGGGTCAAACTGGAATGGCATGGTGAGCAAAAAAACGATGGATTTAGGCCCAGATCTCTGTACTGAGTTGAATGTATGACATTGTTCTGCATTCTGTCCATCAACGTTTGTTTTTGCATTAGTAATAGGGTAGTTCTTTCCTTGTTCTCCAACAAAACAATTGCCAGAGAAGACAACTAAATATAACCAGCTGAAAGCCAAGTAGTCTGACATGCTTTCAGAGCAAAAAAATGACACTTTCAGAGCAAAAGGGCTTCAGTGCTTTTATCATGTCCCCTCTCTTGTGTGTAGACGGCAACATTTTCTACAGTAATTGTATAGCAATTCTGACAAAAATCTACTACCCTGCATGTATTAAATTAGTTTCATAACTGACTTTTACTTCCATTTGAGCCGCTGAGCAGATTCCGGGTATTTAAAGTGAAGTTATATTTTTGCTTCTACACAATAGGTCAACAAAAACACTATTGTATTACAATTTTGAACAGAGTACAGGATCGTCATTGCTAAATAGCAACCCAGCTCACATCATGCCTAGCATACCTATAAAACATGTATGGATGGATACTTTGGGGGCAGTGGCAGCTCCTCCGCTATGGTGGAGGAGCGTCACCCCCAGACTACTTTTAAGCAGTGCAAAGAAGAAGCATAAAATGATAATAACTTTAAGTTGTTATAATTTTGTGCTGTGTGCTGCTTTGCGGGCAGGCAGGTGACTTGGGCTGCTCTGCTATCCGAGCAGGGCAGGGGAGGAGTGGTTTGCCCTCGCCTAAGTGTGCAATGGCTGTTTGGTCGCCCCTTTCGGGCCACCCAAACCAGTCTTGAACACGTTCCCCATTCTCCATGCAGGCTGCATTACAGACTGCATGGAAAACTAACCCAGGCTCCCATTCCCTGGTTGAGCATCCACCAGGACGCTAAAAACCAATCACAACGTTGCATTACAGCTTTGTGATTGGTCAGGGGAGCCTGGGTGCCTACCAAACATAATGCTCCATTGCAGCATTGTGATGGGTTAGTGGGGCCTGGCTGTGCTTCTGTTCGAGAACAGTAGCAGCGGAGACGTGAGACCAGGCGGAACAGTAATTTTCTTTTATTTAATTTTTAATATTTTTTTTAAAATATGCATGACCTCCTCACCCCCTCCTGCGCCACCCGCCCGCCCCTGCTGGCCGCCACTGTGTGGGGGTCAGGGGGTTCTGTTATAATGCTGAGCTTTCTAGCCTCAGTACATATGCAAAGAAGCTAGAGAGTTGTCAGTCTGCCAAGGTCGCAATTAAATGACAGATTTCATGGGTCTCTTTGCGGCTCGATGTTCTGGCAAATTCAGCATGGCTTTCTGAGGCGCAGTTGAAAAATCTTCAGGCAAACAATGCACTTGAGGCCAAACTGTGCCTTCATCATTTTAAGGATGATTTACTCGAAAGAAGACAGAAGAATGTGTGCTTTCATGGGCTATTGGATACCTTGGATTGTTCTCCAGTTCTAACATTAAGGGCCTCATGTAGGTAAATAAATTTTACCGGTTCATAAATACCGAGCCGTACCGAATCGGTAAATTAGAATCGGTAAGTTATATGTAGGTAAAAATTCGGTAACAGTTACCGATTCGGTAACATTCGGTAATCACGAATCGGAATCCACCGAATCGGTAAATACCGAGGTGGTATTTACCGATTCGGTAAATACCGAGGTGTTATTCACCGAATCGGTAAATACCGAGGTGGTATTTACCGATTCGGAAAATACCGAATCGGTATGTACAGATTCGGTAAATCAAATCACATGACTTGACGAAACAGCTAATCCAGTGCAACGACAGCCCACCCAACCAGGAAGTGCCCACACCCAGGCAGGTGTACATAATTAGCCGAAGTGGCCACACCCAGGCAGGTGTACATAATTAGCCGACCCTGGAGAAGCTTGGAGTGCAGAGGAGAGGCAGGGAGCCGTTGCATGTGCGAGCGGGTAAACGAACAGCATGTCCAGCCAGAGAACACAGAAAGACGGAGGGGAAAGGAGGAGGAAGCTGAAATTTAGCCCCAAGGAACTCCAGGTGCTGGTGGAGGAGGTGGTGAAGCAGCACCAGAAGCTGTTTGGAAGGCAATCCCTGCAAGTGCCTGAGTCGGAAAAGCGCAACATATGGCTGGCCATCCAGGCGCAGGTCAATGCTGTGGGAGTGACCCACAGGGACATTGAGGTCCTCAAGAAGCGCTGGTATGACCTCAGGATTGTAACCAAGAGGAAGATGGGCGACATCCAGAAGGAGGCCAGCCAGACCGGAGGTGGAACCAACAGGGCACCTGCCCTCACCGAACTGGAGGAGCTGGTGGCGGCCACAATCGAGCAAGAGAGCGTCGTGGGTCTTGGGGACGCCGACAGCTCTGCCAGAGCCGCAACACACCAAGGTAAGACGAAAGCACAGCAATGTAGCCCCCCCTACCCCTATCCCACATCCCCCATTGTGAAACGAGAATCACACTGCAGTCCACACGTGTCAGTGCAGACAGGCAATGCATTCCGGGAGATGTAGTCAGGGCAACACTAACCATGACGTAAATGTTACAGGGCAACAAGGCATGTCACGCACTCGAGGCACAAGGAGACAGGGGACATATTGGAATGTGAAATGATTTATTGTGACGCTTGCAATGCAGCCCTTCGGGGACACTGAGCCAATGTTGTATTTCTGTCCACAGATGTGACATCATGCAGGACAGGGCATGCTGCTGGAGAGACGGCACACCGGCCACATAAATCACCTCTAGCCAGCACCAGTTCAGACCAGGGAGCAGGCCCACTGGCAGCCGCACCACCAACACAGCCAGCCTCGCCGCACACAGAGCCAGCATCACCTCACCGAGAGCCAGCATCACCTCACCGAGAGCCAGCATCACCACCACCAGAGCCAGCATCGCCACTCATGTTCGAATCACCGGCCACATCTCCGCTTGCAGGTGTGAGAATGAGGAGGCGTCCAGCAGCCAGGCTACGAGCCTTAGACACCTCGTCAGACGACAGCATGGGCCCAGAAGACCGCACCGGGCCCCAGGAAGGGAGCCATGCCACTGTGCCCCACACCTCACAGGCAGCACAGACGGAAGCAAGAGGGCGCCGCAGGTCGCGTGTCCAGAGTCCACCAGCACCCACTGACGGCCATGGTGTCTTCTTGGGGCTCGAGGGCCAAATGTTGAAGCAACAGCGCCTGCAATCAAAGGCAGTCATGTCAGTCCAGAGGCACATGCGGGTGATGAGGACAACATTAGTCAACATGGACACCAACATTAGCGGCATGGCTGCGGGCATTCGGGACATGTCCCAGTCAATCCAGCATTTGTGCAGCAAATTAGATGCTGACATCGAAGCACGGCGCCGGGAACGCCAGAGAAGGGACACTACCAGCAGGGCACTCAACCGTCTGGCAACTGCGACTTCACTACTGTGCCGGCGCTCTGTGACGATGCAGGAGGGCCTAACACAGTGCTGCAGCGACCTGTCTCGGGGGATGGTGCAGGTGACAAGTGCACTAGGGGTGCTATTGACTAGTCAGGCGTCGACAACTGCTGCAGGGGATGCTGCGGAGAGCATCGACACCAGCAGCAGCATCACACCCCCCGTCCCAGAAGCACGCAGGAGCAGCAGGCGGCTTGGGGTTGGCTCTAGTGAGGATGCACAGGCCGTGCAATCCACCACTGCAGCGCGTATGCGCAAACATTGATGTAGCCCTGCTTAGCCACTTCCCATTGGGTGACGTAACCCTGGACATACTCCTTGTATAGATGGTATATTGCCAGATTGGCCTGTTCATGTGTTCATGGCGTGGTGCCACATTAAAACTACGTCAGGACTTCTCACAACTCGCTGTGTCCCCTTACTTACTCAGAAATAGTTGCATGTGATATCTGCCCGTCTCTCTCTCCCATCGATTGCAGTTGGCACTCTAGCTGCGTTGCCCTCTGGCTGGCCTGACTCATCCTCGTTGTCCTCAAAATATGTCAGTTCCACATCTGTACCTTTTTTCGTGGCAAGGTTGTGCAGCATTGCACAAGTGGCAATAATCTTGCAGCAGGTGATGGGTTTGTACTGGCGTGCGCCTCCGCTCTTGTGCAGGCAGCGGAACCTGCTCTTCAGTAGTCCAAACGTGCGCTCCACCACATTGCGTGTTGTTTTGTGTGCCACGTTGTATCGTCTCTCACTCTGGGTTGCTGGGTGTAGGTAGGGAGTGAGGATGAATGACCGGCATGCATATGCACTGTCGCCTGGATGAGTAAAAGGGAACCATCAGTAACATGCCTCTATACACTATGATTTGCAGGTTTCAAGGGGCGTCACTGTTACTTACCTAGCAGGTATCCCTCTCCGAATTCTCCGACACTCAGTCGTGTGTAGATCCCACTATTCTGGAAGATGTAAGAGTCGTGGGTGCTCCCAGGAAACTTTGCAACAATATCTGTGATGATGTTCCCTGCATCACAGATCACCTGCACATTGATGGAGTGGGTGGACTTCCTGTTCCTGTAGATGTGCTCTGTATCAGCTGGTGGACAGATTGGGATGTGTGTACCATCAATACAGCCGATGACATGGGGGAACTGTGCCATGTGATAAAAGTCTGTTTTTGTTTTCTGCAGTGCAGCCTGTGTGTTTGGGAAGCTTATGTAGTGGTGCATTCTCTGCATCATGGCATCCAGGAACTTCCTGAAGAAACGTAACAGGCAACTCTGGGATACCCCACCCACCGCAGCTATCACCACCTGATAACTGCCGGATGCCAGCAGATGTAGGCTGCAGAGCACCTGCACATGTGGGGGTATGGCGTGCGCCCTTCTTATTGGATGGTCCAGGAGTGGCTGTAGGTCCCTGATTAAGTCCATGATGGTTTCGGGGTCTAGCCTGTACCTCTCATGTATCTCTGCATCAGTCAGCTGGAATAGTGTGATGCGCTGTCTGTAGATTTGTTCCTCCCGTCGCCACACCCTCAGTCCTGCTGCCTGTAGACGTAGGCGCCTTGCAATGACGTACATAGCGGCCATGTTGTCCACGCAGTAGCATTTTGGGATTGCTGATATGCATTGTTGATGGTTACCACCTGCTTTCAATCCGTGTTAATTACCGACTCTAATTTACCGATTTTCTTGGATTTCTTAATTACCGAGTGCTCCTACATGTCATTTTCATTTTTACCACTTCATATTTACCACTTCATATTTACCGATTCGTTAATTATGTATTCGGTAACTCTGAATCGGTATTTTGGAATTCGGTAAATATGAATCGGTATTTACCGCCTCATATTTACCGAAAATTGGTTTTTGGACTCCTACATCTCACTTGTCTGAATACCGGTCGGTAACGGCATATTTACCGAAAATCGGCCGTTACCGACCGGTATTTGGCTACCTACATGAGGCCCTAAAAGAGCAATTTCTAGTGTGTGGAAATAGTTTCCTCCAGGTATAGGAAAGTTCTGCATGTTGTTTTCACAAGACAAACCTTGTAATAGTCTTATATCAGCCAAGATACATGGTGATAGTAAATAACTCTACAGTTTTGCTGTCAGAACTTTCCAAAAACATTCAGACGTTAGGGTCTACGTAAATTACATTTGCATTGCTCAGTTGGGGTCTACACTGGTCTTTCTTGCTTCAGAAAGACTATCTATTGTCTAGTGGGACTGCAAATGTAAGGCATCATGAAGCTGTAAAAAACAAGTCAACACCTGTCCTAAAGAAGCAAGATAAATATTTATTTTGTTTATGAACTTAGAACATTCCTTCATCTAAAGATAAATACATTTTTATATTAAAAGCGGGGGTGTGGATATATTTAATTATGACTGGGCATGAATTTTGTACTACCGGTTGTACAAAGAGGGGTTACATTGAAAAACATTTTGCTCCAAGTTTGCGCCACAAAAGTGATGTAAACCCAGCTCAAAGCTCTGTGTTAGGATTTACTGTCCAATGCAAAACTTAAATTGTGTTTCAAAGTAGCGTAAAGTAACACAAAATTGTGTATTTCTATATTTTGAGCTACTTTGAATCAAAGGGCTGCTCCATGGTGGTACATAGCTGTACCCATGCAACCACCTAAGGGTTTTGATGCAAATCCCTAATTACGAACCTTTGTAGGCAGAGATTTGTGCTAAAAATGATGCCTCCTTGAGGTATGCGTACCAGCCGAGCAAGTTTAAAAAGCCAACAAACTTTCCAGTATTTGCCCGTGTTCCGCACTATGCAGGACAACTTCTCAGTTAGGAAAAGTCTTGAATTTTGTCAAAGCAGAGTATATTGTACTGAAGGGGTACACACCCAGTACAAAACCTATGCTTGAGAGAAAGCACAATATTTTGCACTACCGTGCAATGGTGTGCACATTGGAGCATGGCAGTCTAAAGTGAGTTAGCACAGCAGGACAGAAAAACAGTGCAATAGCTTAGTCCAATTGGTGCTGTTTTTCTTTCTCGCTTTGATGCAATGCAGCAGAGGGGTGCTGCTCTGCATCAAAAGTTAGTACATTTTTTCCCGGAGGTTTCTGATTGTTCTCAACTACACAATGCATAGTGTTGGGCCTGGCCCTCTTGCTGTCTGCTACTAAAGCCATTGTTGCTGGCAATAGAACTCTGTGAGCTTTTTCCCTGCTAACCTGGGTAAAGTGATTGTGCTCTCTTACTAAAACATGGCAACATTGGCATCTCTCCGATTGCACTTTTAATTTACATATAAGATCCTAGTAAATGGTACTACGTGTACCCAGGGCCTGTAAATTAAATACAACTAGTGGGCTGCAGCGCTCATTGTGCCCCCCACAAAAGTAGCCTTGAAAAACATGTCTCAAGCCTGTTACCATAGCATGTAAGGCAGTTTTGAATTGCCAATGCAAAATAATCCTTTTGTGAGCGCCTAAACCTTCCTTTATAATAATTATAGGCCACCCCTAAGGTAGGTCTTAAAAGCTTACAGGGCACAGTGCATAGTATTTGAAAATTAGGACATGTGTCATCAAGTTTTACATGCAAAAACAACAATCGATGGATAGAATGCTGATCCATGTCAAACATTCACCCCAGTACAGGGATCTGGATTAAATCCATTGTTCTTTTGCTTACTTTGCCACCCCAGTTTGGACACACCGAATCAGGCTTGACCCTGCTCCTCATGGGAGTGAGTGGTTGAAAATTTTCAGCACTGCAGCTGCAAGCTAGGCGGTCGTGGCCGAAGCTCCCTCTGGTTTGTGTCTGGTCTCATCTAGGGGGGGGCCTCGGAATGTGCACTTTAGTTTGAAAAACCTCTCTTCTATCCCCACCTTGAAGTGTCATGTGTCTTCCCCCCTTTTGCCTGTTTTTGTCCGTTTCCTTGGTTTTCCTGCTTGGCGTGGTGCATGGCCCCGGAGAACTCCGTGGTGGTTCGCCGGAGCTTCGAGCCTCGCAGTGGGTGGGTGCAACCCGCGAGTGGCGGCGTAGCGGTACTGTCTGCTTCCAGGTCCGAGCCACAGGATGCAGAGTCAGCACTGGGGACTACGTGAGTGTGAAGATCGGTGGTGGTGAAGGTGAAGGAGAAGGTGCGGCTGAGTCTGTCGTCCAGGTAGGGTGCCTGGAGTCCAGGCTGGGCGTTAAGGCTGTATTCTGTATATACCAAGAAGGAAGGTAAGGGTATTTCTGGGCTTCTGCAGGACTTTAACTCTAGTCATGTGCATCTGTGCCATCAAGGGAAGTCTCTTGAGGATATCCGGGCGTCCAGCAAGGAAAAGGTGATTTGCCACAGTATGGAGACATGCGAAGCTCAGCAAGTTGTTTTTTCGCCACCTAAAGTTTGCAGATACACCTTGCGCGCTAGGACGGCTCAGTCCTCCCTAATATCGATATAACTCAGCCTATTTTGCCTACTTGAGTCTCTCCCCCGTCTCCAAAGTCCGAGTGTCAGCCAAACAGCCAAACAGATTAAGATTAAGGGTGTTAACACTGCATCTGCCGTGGGGGCCAAAGGAAGAGGGAGGAGTAGGGGCAAGAAAGCATTGACCTCAAAGGTAAAAATAACCCCCTCTTTAAAATCATTCTATAAGGGCCTGTCCTCATCTACAACCCGGGGCCCAAACAAGGAAAGCTCTCTTAGCCCTAGCAGGCTGCAATCTGATAATTTACTAGATTCTGCCCAGGCATGTCAGTTACCCCACAAAGCAACATGCAGTCGCCGGGAATCCCTGGCCCCCTGAATGGTCTGGCGGAGAGCTCTGGGAACTTTCTCACTGCCATTCATCCTGCAGTTGGCATTTCAAATACGTTTACTGCTTTAGCGGACCGGGATGACCACAATGGTCAACAAGATCCTCTCCCTGAGTCTGTTGATTCAGTGACCTCGTCTAGATCTTTGTAAGAAATTCTATTGGCTCTTAAGGACGAGATGGGGAACAGGTTTACTGTTTCGGAGACAAACCAGGCAGCGATTCAAGCATCCTGTGAGGTGTTAGCACAGGCGTTGGAGGAGGTCTCATTAAGAACTGACGTATTAGAGCTGGAGATTCCGAAAATTAAGGAGGCACTCCATACCTCCACAACGGACATGGCTAAACTAGCAACCCAGAATAAGGAACTGAAGGAAGACCTTGAGCGTCTGGAGAACCACACAAGGAAGAACAATTTGAGACTTATTAATGTCCCTGAAGCACTTGAAAGCACAGATATCAGGGGGTTTGTGATATCCTTGCTAAAAGAAACAGTGTTAAAAAACTCCCCCAATATAGATCTTGCCAAGGAAATACAACAGGTGCACCGTGACCCATTAAAAAGAAATCCAGCAAAACAGAAGCCTAGGGAAATTTTAATTAACTTCCTAACATACACTGTTAAAGAGGCAATTTTATCCTCTGCTTTAAAGGAAGGAATTATAACATCTAAATCCTTCTCTAATCCTTTCTCCTTTTCTATTAGATCTGATGTATCCCACATCTCTGCTACAAAATAGTGGAGCTGGGCAAAAAAATGGAGGAGTTGAATAAGCTGGGGGCTACGGCACAACTGAGATTTCCTGAATCATTGCGTATTATGTGGAATAACCACATGTATATGTATCGCTCAGTCGAGGAGGTTGATGCTCTTATAGCTAAGATAAAGAACGGGGTGGGGTATAAGAAGGGGATGGTGGAAGTAAGAGGGCCCCTAGCCAGTGAGACTTGGGATTGACATTTTAAAGTAAAGTTCTTTTTCTAAAAATGCCTGAGGGATAGAGGCCAAATAGGCTCTCGACTAATAGAATTGACGTTTTCCAGAGGAGGGGGGGGGATCACAGGTGGTTTGGGGGGGTGGTGGTGGGATGCACAGAGTTGGGAGCAGTGGGTAAAAATCTAAAAAAAATATCCTCAATCTCACATTTATAAGTGACCGTCTGTTCTGGGTTTTACCTAGGGGTGGGCGGAATTTGCGGAATTAACCTTCGCAAATTATCGCGAGAATGTTTAAAATTATCGCAAACAAGCAGAAATATCGCGAAGATGCGGAAGTTTTTTTCCGGCATGTTCGCGAGATTTTCTGCATGGTTGCGGGTCGCCAACTTACCCATGTGGTTGCTTGCGGGCGCGGCCATCTTGTTTTGAGTTGTTCTCGCGGTGCATGATCGCGAGAAGAAAGACGTGATCGCGCGACGCATGACGTCACTGCGGGCGCGAACTGTCGCGAGACAGCGCAAATGGCTAAAAACAATACAACATCTCATGGAGAACGCGACCGGATCAAGAAAACTTGTCGGCGAACGCAGGGATTCAGGTAAGGCGATCGCGCGCGCGCGAGAATGTATCATTTTACAGCGCGAGCAAGAAACAAATTATCGCCAAGCTGCGGAAACCGGAATTTTTGACATTTTCGCGCTCTCCGCGGAACGCAAAAATGTCAAATTATCGCAATTTCCGCGAACGGAACGAAATTTTTGCCCAGGCCTAGTTTTACCCTCTGATGACAGGAATTCTCCCATTGAGTAGTGAGGTCAAGTTCATCTCGTGGAATGTTAATGGGTTAAGATGCCCCTGTAGATAAAGATTGGTGCTGAAATACTTAGAGCTATCCCCTGCCCAAATTTGCCTTATTCAGGAGACGCATTTAAGTTATGCAAAGTGCTGTATCATATTCCCCAAATATCCCTGGGTAAAATATTTTTGCTCTTCTGAGCTGACAGTTCATAGCAAGGGGGTGGCTATACTGATAAAACAGGGGACAGGATGTTCTATTAAATCCATACAAACCAACCACACAGAGAGGTGGATAGTGGCCATATTGGACTTTGGAGGTTCAGAGTTAGTATGTGCTTCTTTTTATGGCCCCAATACCGATGATCTGCTGTATATCTGTAAATTACTATCTAATCTGATCGAAGTAGTCTCGCCTTTAATTATTGGAGACGACTTTAACGTTCTTCTTGACCCCTTAAAAGACAGATCCAGTCAGAGTCATTACATAGGGGCACCTCGAGTAAGTCGAGCTCTGAAAAACATGTTACACGACCTGGAGCTCGTAGACGTCTGGAGGGTAAAGATGGGCGATACACAGGGGTTTACGTTCCATAGCAAGAAGCATGTCCACTCTTCTAGAATTTACTATGTTTTAACTGACAGGTCTAGTCTGGATAAAACGACTTGTATTACTGTCTTGCCCAGTCACCTATCAGAGCATGCGCCGGTGCTGTTTTCCTTCATGGGAAAGAGGCATCATTTATACCCCAGATGGACACTTAAAAGGTAAATGCTGTCAGATGCTGGGATTGCGAGGGCTCTTAAATCTGCTACCCTAGACTACTTTTTTATAAATATCGGTTCGACATCTGTGGACTATGTCTGGGATGCCATTAAGGCTAACCTAAGGGGCCTGTTAAATAGTCTTATTTGCTCGAAGAATAGGGCAGAGGCTCGGGAGCTACGGACCCTGGAGGGGAAAATTCTTCTGTTGGAGACGGAGAGGGTTCGGCTCAATCAAGGGAGCTCTGAAAGGCTGTCACAAGTTGAGAGTTACTTGGAAGGTAGTCACCAGGATTATAGAGGAAGATTAGATCAGAAGTGCAGGGTACTATGGTGACCAAAAATATGAAGAACTTTGAGTATGGAGAGAAGGCAGGTGCCCTCTTGGCATGGAAAGCAAGAGTAGATCGTGCAAAGAATACCATCAATGAATTAATAATAAATGAAAATGGGGAGAAGTCAAGTAGCCAAGAGGACATGCAAGTCCGCCTCCTCTCTCTATTCTCTGAGCTATAGAGGGAGTAGACGGTGCCTAACACCGAAACTCTTCAAACTTGGCTGAGAGAGAAATCCCCTGCCGACTCTAACGGATGAAAGTCGTGAAAGTTTAGACGCTCCAATCACTGAGAATGAAATCAAAATCCAAATAGGCAAATGTAAAAATAATAAAGCAGCAGGTACGGGTGTGCTTCCCGGTGAGGTTAATAAACTCCTCCTAGAGGAATTGGTCCCGATATTGGGTATTTTATTTAACTCAGTGTATAGCTCGGAAGGACAGGCTCCCAGGTCTTGGAAAGAAGCAAACATTGTACTTATCCTGAAACCTGGGAAGGATCCCCTAAAAGCGGAAGACCAATCTCCCTGCTGAATGCAGATTATAAGATCTTCATGAGTATTCTTACAGGGAGACTGGTTAAGATGGCCCCACAGTTGATAAATGTGGACCAAAAAGGGTTCATCCCCGGGAGGTTTATCCAGGAGCAGATGCACATACTAATCGGTAACATCGATTTGGCTATAGTTCGATCGGATCTCTTAGCCATAGTGGCACTAGACGCGGCCAAGGCATTCAATAGAGTCTGCTGGGTATATCTCTGGGAGGAAATTAGGTCGATGGGCTTTGGGCCTATCTTTGTCATCAAGGAGCCTCCACAAAATTCTTGTTAAGCGGCATGTTAACTTCTAGCTTCAACATCCAAAGAGGAACAAGACAGGGCTGTCCCGTCTCTCCCCTGCTGTTTGATATTATATATAGAGTCCCTGGCACAAGCAATAAGATCGGACAACCTAATTTCCCCCTTCCAATCTCAGCAATACTGAAGCAAGTTGGCTCTCTATGCCGACGACCTGTTGCCATACACCAACGATCCGGGGACGGTCATACCAAGGGTTGAAGCTCTGTTGGAAGAATTTGGTTCCCTTTCAGGATATCTAGCCAACACCTCTAAAACAGAGGTGATGTATTTGAATATGGACAACTGGGAGGGTAGCACTAGTAATGAGTTCAAATATCTGGGTATCATTATCGTTAAAGATCTAGATAAAATGCCCCAGATTAATCTGAACAAGACCACTAAAGAAGTGGACCACCTATTTGTCAGATGGAAGAATCTACCCATAACAACTTTCGGTAGGGTCAACTTGGTAAAAATAGTTATTTTACCTAAGTTGACATACTTGTTTAACGCAATCCCTCTTGATTTCCCTACTCAAGATATTTGTAAAATTCGAAGTAAGATCGGAAGTTTCATTTGGCCAAATAACGGTGCTAGATTGTCTTGGAAAAAGCTGAGATGTAGGCTCACCAAAGGGGGGCTAGCTCTCCCAGATATTGGCTGGTACTCTGTTGTTTTCCAATTTAAAAACATCAGGAAGTTACTTGTAAAACCAGAAGAGACAACCTGGGGGAGGCTATTGGGTGATATGACTAAGGTGGAGGGTGGAGGAGAAGGCTTTCTGTATAAATATGGGGCACCAAGGTTCTTTAAAAAGGTGAGTCTGAAAGTTCTTAGGGCCGCCCTTAGTCTATGTTATAAGGTCATATATAGATGGGGGATTGGGTACTATTCGGATTTGGCCCCAATTTGGGACTCTCTGTGGACCCCGCCATGTCTGAAGGATGGCCTTGTGATCCCAATGAAAAGGGCGAATATTACTATTTGGTCAGAACTTCTATCCTCAGAAGATGTCCACCCCTGGGAGGTCTTAAGAGCGAAGGTTGGAAGTAGATTTTCCAGATTTAAATACTTGCAACTAGCCTCCTGGTTTACAGTGGAAAAGGGGGACATACGAGGAGAGTGGGAGACAGAGCAAACTTTGCAAGAAGTACATCTTAAAAGAAAGGAAGTTTCTATCTGGTATAAGAAGTTCTTGGAGCTGAAGATGTGGAACATCCCCCGCAGTATGCAGTTTGGAATCAGTCTCCTCTTCATTCCCATATTGAAGATCTATATGAACCCTCTTTGAAGCTTCTCTATAAATATGCTTAAAAAAGAACCATTTCTTTGTTATCAACAGGCTTTATTATACACCGGCAAAGATTGTTAAGTTTGCTCCACTATCCTCCCCCAAATGCCCAAATGTCCAAGATGCAACCTTCTTAACGCCAATGATATCCATATTTTCTATGAATGCCTCGAACTTAGAGCTTTTTGGAGGGGTGTGGAGGATGTTTTATGTGGCATTTTTAAAGCTAAAATCAAGGTCAATGTCTCCCTGGTATTGTTTGGGGATAACGGCGTGCTTGGAAAGAATTTTCAACAGATACATAGAGGCCTGTTGTTATACTTGGTTTTAATAGCTTGGAGAGAAATTTGTTTGAAGCGGAAAAGAACTCGGCCCCCAAACTATGAGGACTGGTTAAAAGCTGCATTTGCCAAGGCCCGTTTAGACCAGGGGGAGAAAGTGAGAGTGGTGTGAACATCCGGCAGGGCCTAGTTTCCTGGGTTAGGGATCTGACACTGGTATAGTTTGTTTTGGTTCCTCCTGGCCCTATGATTACACCAAGCTTTCAACAAAGGGGCTGGTCTTGTTTGGCCTAAGTAAATGCAGTAGCCGCAGGGCGCACAGTTTGCAAAGACGCCTTCTTCGTAAGATGTGTAGACGCTTATTGGTGAGATGAGGACAAAAAAAAAGAACATTTTCAGCATGGCATCCATCATCTTTTTATGGTTCTTTTATGTTTGCTTTAGGATTAATTGCCCTGACAGTCAAAAACTCCTAAAGTTGTTTTCAAAGACGTATCTCTCCCATAGGCTAACCCTTGGTTCCCTTATTTAATTTAATATGTTCTATCTTCAGAGTGGGAGCATATAGAGATATGCCATTTACACTCAAATGAATTGTAAAATAGATTCCTCTTTAATCTTAAAGTCTGATTTCAGATTATAATTTTGAAAATGTCACGCTTTGAAAGTTGGCATTTTCCTGCTGAAATCTTCTGAGGCCCTTATAGGAGCTTCCAGCTGCCTGGGTCTGTTAATTGTGCCCCCATCAAGAATGTGTTTAGCACCGATACAGTGAACAATGGGACCTGGATGCATCTTGATCCTTACTGGAGAGGAGGTGATGCGCAGATTCTCGTACTGAAGCCCGGTTGCGATGCGGCAAGATGGTGCCTGGATGCGATGCGACAATCTGGTGCGATGCGATAAGATGGCGCCCTTGATGCGACAATGTGAAGGCGATGCATGCAGGCCCTGGCAGCCTTGCGGCGACCCTGTGCTTTGGAGCCGCGACAGGCCCTGCGACACGCTTCTCTGGAGATGCGACGGGGACCGTCACGGTGGCGACATGCTTCTCCGGTGATGGATTGGCAGACAACTGTGACGAAGACACGCTTCTTGGGAGATGCGGTGGCGGCACGCTTCTCCGGCGATGCGACAACAACAGCTGCGGCGGCGACATGCTTCTTTTTGTTGTGTCGCGCTTCCAGCTCCAAGCGACATGCATGCTTCTGCAGCTAGTATTCCCAGCAAGGAAATTCATAGGGGAGCTGGGGGTGAAGTATTTTGTCCCTGAGACTTCAGCAGGAGGCAAGCACAAGTTCAAGCCCTTGGAGTCATATTCTGCAAGATGATGAAAGTCCTTTGAAAGTTCCTTCTCCTCTCCTTGGCACTGAAGACACCACTGTAGGCCAACCCAGCAACACAGCACACTGGCAGGGGGTCAGTACAACTCCTACAGCTTCCTTTGGTTCTGCTCCTTGGCAGAGGTTTGTCTTGTTGTTCCAGAAGTGATCTAAAATCTTGGGGTCTGGGTCCCCATGTTTATACTACTTATCTCTTTGTTCTCTGAAGGCAGAGAGGCCTTTGCCTAGTCCAAACCAGTTCTGGTCAGTCCTGGAGCCCTTTGCTGACAAAACTCATTCTTTCCTTTCACAGTGCAGGGCAGAGACATCAGCCACACCACAGGAGGTGGAGCCAGCATTGTGGCTATTCAGGTCCCAGGTGCAACTCCTCCCACCCACCTACATGCAGATGTCTCTATTCAGCCCTGTGCTTACTCACCCTGCCTCCTGGAATCCCCCAGCCCCTGTCACTCAAACTCCAGACAAGGAATACACAACCTAGCAGAGGTAGGCTTGGATGGTTAGACAAGGAAATACCTACTTTCTATAAGTGGTATTTTCAAACACAGAATGTTAACACCAACTTCACTAAAAGATGCATTTTATCACTCTGAGTCCAGGCATACTAAACTCGAATTTCTACCTAGTTTGCTGAGTCAGTTAGGATTATAAGATGTAATAATCAAACTGCCCATTCTGGCCTATGGGGAACAGGTAGCCTTGCAATAGTGAAAAACGAAAATGGCTGTCATTCACTATTATGACATGCCACACCCACCAGGGAATGTCCTACCTTATACTTACAATGCACCCTGCCCTTGGGCCTACCATAGGGGTGTCTGATATGAAGAAAAGGGAAGGTTTAGGGACTGACAAGTGGGTGCACTTGGCCAGTCAACATGGCAGTCACAGACTGCACACAGGCCCTGCAATGGCAGGCCTGAGACACACTTTACAAGCTGCTTCTGTGGGTGGCACAACCAGTGCTGCAAGCCCACCAGCAGCATTTGATTTACAAGCCCTGGGCACACATGATGCACTGTACTAGGGTCTGACAAGTACATCAAATAACCCAATCATGGAGTCACTAATCAATACATCAATGTAACATAGGGAGCACTTGCACTGTGGCACTGAATAGCACAGTGCCCAAAGCATCTAAACCAGCAAAACATATCAAAAACAGAGGAGGCAAGAAATAATGGAAGGGAGACTCACACCAATGGTACCAGGTCTAACACACCCATACAGTCAACAATGGGACCTGGGTATAGCTGGGAGAGGGTCTTCCTAACAGGATGCTGGGAAGGAGCTCTGCTTGAATGCATTTGAAAGGAACTTGACTGAGGTACACATAAAGGAACCAGACAGCAGGCCTGTCCTATCTTTGTCATCCTTGACAGTTTGGAGCCAGGAAAAGGGCAAGTGGAAGAACTGACAAGAACCAGTTTAGGCGGTAGGAAGGGCATTCCCCAATCAAGTTCTGGTACCAGATATAATAATAGTACCTTCAGATTCACTCGTTTGAGCACTCCTGGACTTGTCGACAATTCAAAAGAAGGACATCCTTGCTTTCAGAAGGACTGCCTTGCTGTTTAGAGGAATGCATTGTTGTCTGAATAAGTAAGACTGAACCACTTGCCATGGTCCAAAACTTCCCAGAGTTACTCCAAGGGTCAGATGGTTGATCTCCTGTGTGAGCTGTTGGGACACAAAAAGCTTCCAGAGATCTCCCTGCAACTGCCTCCTGACCAGCTGCAACTGCACCTGCCTGGACCTGCCTGAACCCTGCTGTTGCAAAAAGAACAAATGATGGATGAAATGCTGAATTAATCAAACATTTACCCCGAGTCACAGATCCGGTTTAAATCCATAGTTTTTTTGCACACCACGCCATTCCAGTTTAGACCCAGCCACATGCAAATCAATCTTAACCCTGTTCCCCATGGGAACAGTCCAGCCCGAACTGTCAGGCCAGGTCTTCTCTGGACCAGAAACATGCATCCTGGGACCGGTTTCGGGTAACAACCATCATCAGCCAGGCTAGCTTGAATCTGTTGGCATAGTGAGCATGGACCATGTCTGGGCATTCCCTTTCCACTTAGGTCGACAAATGCAAAAAGAACAGATGATGAGCCCTGCGGTTGGCCTCTTCTGGAGTGAGTATTGATCCCCAGGTGGTGTCCATCAAAAGTGGATGCTGTAAATATTACCAGAGAGGGGGGCATGAGGAGGGGGCACACACTCACCCATACACCTCACTCATACCCATTCATTTGCAAATTAACCCATGCACAACACTTGGTAAAAAATACAGATACATTCCCACATACATGCACGCACCAAACAAAAGAAACGCATAACACGTACTTCAACAGCAGCTTTTCAACAGGAAAACCTCAAAGGTCCCAAGTGGATTGGGACTGCTGCCTTCCCTCATTATCTGACCATAGATCAGCCGACGAGGCAAGGCAGCAGTCCCTATCATGTCTGACAGCGGTCTCACTGACCCCAACCCACTCTGTGGCGAGATGTCACTGATTGACACTGGACCCTTGGCACTTCAGGGCTTAAAGCTGAAGGACCCAGGTCCAAGGCAATAGGTAATGCTCTTCTTTGTCATGAAGGGGAGTGCCTTGAGGCACTTTGCCAGGCTGAGGGCGTCACACCCATAGGGATATGAAATCCTCAACCTAGCAAAGTTCAGCTCAGGCAGTCAGGAATGTGAGTATTTTGTGCATGTCTAGTTCCTGGCTGACTGACCTGAACTAGAAGAGTGTGTCAAGCTGACCTTTGTTCAGCCTGACAAACTCTTTTCTTGCCTGGACAAAGGTGGGTGGCGGGCCACTGCTACCCCATCAGGTCCTGGACCCTTGGCTGGCATAAATCAGAGTTTCTCCACAAGAAAAAGGGGAAAATCCTGAAGTGTGGGTTTCTCGCAATCACAAACGGTCCTGTTCGTGCCAAGACTCTGCCGCCGCCGATGACTGCCAACACAAAGTTCCACTGAGACCTGCTCTTCATACAGAAGACAACCATCCACAATGAAGGGCAACATGAGAGCTGCACTTTACGCCACCAGTGACTGTCTGTGATGATCTACCATTTTGGAAGAGACCGGATCTTCAAGTTACAATGATGGCTATTTGCAAAACTCAACCTGCTTATCATGCCAGAAGTCTCCTCTCATGGCTTTCTCTTTCATGAATAGAACTATTTGCACCAGACTTGAGAAGTTAACTCTTCAATGGGATTTACCTGGTTTGTGTATCCGACACAATCTCCATTGTGGTCAGCCTGAACTTGTTACTGTGCCCCGGTCTAGCGTGACCAGATAACTGAGAGTGGTGCTTTTTTGCTTCTTGGTACCATTTTCACTGACACTGATTGGATTTTTGTCGTTCTGGTTTGTTAAAATATACTCAATGTTTCTGAATTGTTATGGAATTTTTCTTCTCTTGTGTTTTCACTTTATTACTGCTTGAGTGTTGCATAAATACTTTACACATTGCTTCTCAGTTAAGCCTGACTGTTTTTGTGCCAAGTTAACAGAGGGTTAAGCGCAGGTTGATTTAGTGACTGTTTTAGGTTCTCCTCGACATTAATTGTGTTTGTTATTTGAGTGGGGCTTTAACCCCTGTCGACTAATAACCCAATTTCATACACATAGTTTAAAAAGTTTTTCCTGCCTCTCTGTCAATCATTTATTGCTGGTCCTGGAAGACATATGTTTTATCTTCTTACATTCTTAGGTGCAGAGGAGAGCAGCTGCTGGCATAGTGCAGTACTGGACCATCAAGAGTGTGCATTGTGGGCCGGCATGCGAGCTGTCTGGCCTGCTGGCTGGAGATAACTTTAGTGTCGGTGGAAGGGCACCTGGATGCCTGAGAATCTCGTACTGGGGGGCTCACAGCAGGGTAAGGGCTGATCATTAACAATGCCCCATTGAGGAACTGTAAACAGTTACACCTGCTTCTAAATCCCTCATTTTTTTAAAACTATGGGTAGCCAAGTTGTGCAAATATTCATTTTTTTAAGTGCAGTTTTGGGACAGAGCAGGCTTCTCAACTTCCACATCTCTAATTAAAAGCAAAAACTAATATTTGAGTTGGGCGCAAGTCTAATTTGAATTTGAGAATAAGAAATGACCCTAGAAAAAGTAATTGCAATATTCAACATTGTCACTTCTGTAGGGAATTTGATAAAACCTCAATATCAAATTGTGCTCTCTCATTCACCAATATAATTTAAAACCTGACCCAAGCAATATGGTCTACTATTATCTCACTGGAATGGCTAGAGTCCAATGGTCTGGCTGTGTTGGTAAACGAATCTTTATAACCAGATTTCCTGCTAGAAAAGTATCCCAGCACAACCGGTTTTCATAATGCACCAAGTTGCCCATGTTATCCGCTCCATATTGCTCCAAAAGAGCCATTGTTCGAATTTCAATAATTCCCCATTGTCCTGACAAAACCAGGGTATACAGCCTACAACTTCCCTATCTTACCAGTTTCCAAATTATCTGTGCATTGGCAACATTCTCAGTTTCTATTATAATTTCCATTAACATGTAGTGCATTATCTAAAATGAATGATGTCTAGGTACATATAATGCGTTGCCTTCTTACCAAATGTCTTGGAATTTCATACCAAGGGTGGAAGGACCAGAGGTTGAGGGGACCCCAGGGGAATGAATGCTGTGACGTTCCTGTAGTCATGCAGCACTTCCTCTGTATAGTTCCTGCCCCTCTGCACGCAATAAGGGGAGCAGATCCCTTTTAAAACCACAGCTTCCCCGCCCAGTCTGCCATTTTGCCATGGGTTATTTACTTGTTTACATTTTTCTAAGAAATCGATAGATTAGAGAAGGAAATCATATTGAGTCTAAGGCCGTGATTATGGGGTGGTATATGTCTGCTTGTGCAAAGATCGGAAACCTGAGATTTATAATAAACACCATGTGGTAAAATCTTATATGTGCAAACACAATTCGAAAAACAGCAATTCTGTAATATCTAATTTTCCAGAGGAGTGTTTGTAGGACAGTCAAGCATTCTGGGTTTTCATGAATTGAAGGAGGGTCTTGAAGCATGAACCTTCTATGATAAATAGTTTCAGAGAAGAGGTGCCGCTCTGTAGAGTGATTGTGTCGGTGCCACGTGGGGGTTTTGAATTTATTTGATTATAGTCTTTGTACATCTTCATTCCTCGCACCCCTTCTCCGCCATTTAGGATGAAACTGAGATAGGTAGGTTGTTGAAGGACCCGTTTTCTGAAAATCAAGCAGACAGGCCTGAACTTTATTCTAGACACTAGAGGTGATTTGATCGAATTTCTTTCTCCTCGACACACCTCATACTGCCAAGTGCAGGACGGCTTTTAAATGTTCCCATATTGCTTAAATAGATGAATCGGTGCTGCCATTTTCTGGACAGTGAATACTTGCAAAACTAAGAGAAAAGGTTGTGGTATATTCTGGGCTGTATTTGTTAGGGGCTTTGAGGCCTTGAGGTCCCGGCCAAGGTATACTTTTGTCTCGGCGATCTACAGAAAATATCACTGCAGTATTACTTTGGATGGAGACACGAAAGCAAAACTGATCGACCATTAAGTACAACAGCCATAGGTCAAACTCCCAGCGATCCTGCCACACTCAGACCACTACCAAACCAGACAAAGACAACTACTATCAATCAATCAATCAATCAGGGGTTTGTAACGCGCGCTACTCACCCGTGAGGGTCTCAAGTAGGCCTGGGCTAAAAATCCGTTCCGCTCGCGGAAATTGCGATAATTTGACATTTTTGTGTTCCGCGGAGAGCGCGAAAATGTCAAAATGTCCGCAATCCGCATTTTACCGGAAATTTTTTGCTTGCTCGCACTGTAAAATAATACATTCTCGCGTGCGCGCGATCGCCTTACCTGAATCCCCGCGTTCGCCGACAAGTTTTCCCGATCCAGTTGTGCTCTCCACGAGATGTTGGATTGTTGGTAGCCACTTGGTAGCCATTTGCGCTGTCTCGCGACAGTTCACGCCCGCAGTAACGTCATTCGCTGCGCGATCACCTCTTTCTTCTCGCGATCATGCACCACGAGACAAGTGAAAACACGATGGCCGCGCCCACGAGCAACCGCATGGGTAAGTTGGCGAGCCGCGACCACGCAGAAAATACCACGAACGGGCGGGAAAAAAACTTCTGCATCTTCGCGATATTTCCGCGTGTTTGCGGAGATTTTTAACATTTTCGCGATAGTTTGCAAAAGTGAATTTCACAAATTTCGCCCACCCATAGTCTCAAGGCGCTGGGGGGGTGGGGGGGAGCAGCTCCAGATACATATAAAATAGCATCTATTGAAATAACTTGTGTCTGCTGCTGCGTGCACATTCTGAGTTGAAATCCCAGCAGGGTCAAGCCAGCCTTGTATTTTTCCAAGGTCAATAAACTGAGTACTATTATATTGCGAAATAGCAGCTTCTGTTTGTTTACTGTACTTACAATAGGGAAAATGTGGCATTGGATGATGTGCCAATAACTGTTAATATAAAAATGTACCTGTTATTGCGGCCTTTAGACATGATACCGCTCATGCTGTCGAGGTTTTCGGCTCAACTTATTCCTTTGGATTTCATGTTTCATTTCATGGATTGCCGATGGCTCATGTCAGCCTTTCATCCGATGGTCAATAAAATATGAAACGGTGATCTAGGTAATATTACATATTTTCTGTCAGTGGCCAAATAATGCATCTGAGGTGGAAAGGTTTTCTCTTGACATCCTCCTCTGATTTTTCCTTCCTGTACTTGAACATAAATAGCATCTGATTCAAACGTGTTGTTTTCACTGCTCTCTGAAATTCTAGGTCAGGGTAGCAAGTCACTTTGCTGCGCAGCCCTGCGTCAAAAGAAAAGGGCAGGAATGCACTGTATCTATGAAATACGGTTTCCTGTCCTCTTCCACCACACTGATGCCAATGCATGGTGCAAGGGTGTCTGCGTTGTAGGAACAATTTATTTTTGTGAAGGGAGGGACACCTTCCTCCCCAATAAAATCAATAAAGGCATTTTACCTCCTTAGATGTGTGATGCAGAGCGCAATGCAGCACACATAGAAAGAGGAAGTAATAAAGTTATTTTTCCACGTTATGCCACCCTCAGGGAGACATAGACTTTTGACACAGTCCCAGGTTTACAAGTCCTTGTATATCTGGGAATGCGTCAAAATCCATTGGTGTTGCATGGGAAAACCCACCGCAAAGCCCATTGAATGCCTTTTGGCACAGAGAAAGGCAACGCAGCGACTTGCACTGCTTTGCCTTGCTCCATATCTACAAGGCCATGAAAAGCCACAAAAGGTGGCTATGCATGGCAACGTAAATATAGGTCTGCACTCTGCACTGCAGAGTGTCAAAAAATGATGCGCTGGTGTCACAATGGGCTTGTAAATAAGCCCCTAGGAGGCAGATTTACATAGATTTGATGCAACGCAGCAAGACAACTTGCTGTGCTGTGTCCAATAGAGAGGGCAGAAATGCTCCATATTTACTAAGATATGGCACATCCCTGCTCTCCCTCTGCGCTGGCGCACTTATTGCAGCATTGTTTCAATGCAGGCACCATTGCATCATGGTGCAAGGGTGCTTCCATTACTGACAGGATTGTTTTTGTGCAGGAAAGGACACCTTCCTACACAAAAAAATCCTCTGAGTCATATTTTGCACATAGACAGAGGAGATAAGGAGGAGATTAATACAAGGCAGGGACTTGCGCTGCCTTGTTTTACTCTACATTTACTATGCCATGCAGAGTCACGCATGGGGGTTCTGTGTGGCATAGTAAATCTGATTTAATGGCTTGTGTTGCCTTGCACTACCTCGTGTGGCTCAAGGTCAACGCAAGCCCTTCCTAAATCTGGCACTGCATTTGTTCCTCCTACATGCTATATGCTATTATTATGTGTGGGAGAGGATTTGTTTTACAGCTTGAGATGCACTTCTCCTTTGAGGTCAGGGTGAATCAGCTTTGAAACACCTGCACTGGTGAGAGCAAAATAAGGCAATGATGTTCTGGAGGTTTTAAAGATGTATAGCTCCACCTGCATGACAAGAGGTGATAACCCTCAATAACACTCCCTCAGCGAATTCAAAACAAGCGACTTGAACTTGTTAGAAACAAAACCGAAAGCGAAAGGCCCGACATTCTAATTTATCTGGTTTTATCTGGTTGAAGAGTCCTGTACGATCGCCAGGTCTTTCCAAGCCGGGGAGCGGTAGCGATAACACGGACATGGGAGACAAAACTTACCCGTACACCATCCTGGTGCAGGGTCCTAGGTCTCCCAGGGCTGTACCAAGGGACTGAAGAGCAAGCTCCTGTGCTACTTCCAGAGCCAAAAGAAGTCCGGCAGGGGCAAATGTCAGATCACACACTCCCATGAAGGTTCTCTCTGGATCTCTTTCTTCACTCCTTTTGAGAAAAGCAGCAGCAGTGCCAGCTGGGGAATGCGCCGGGAGTCTATGATATCAGATTGGGAGCGGGGAGCTTTTGGTCACTATTGAATAGTTAAAGTATGATGTGTTACGGAGGGTCCCCGTGACAAACATGAGACAGTTTAGTTTTGAGGAAGACATGATACAAATGTGCATGTTTGTGTCACTAGTTCACCAACTATTGAAACCACTCAAACTCATGCTTATGGGCAGACCACTACCTCAATATTTGTTGATTCATGACACCACACACTGCCATACCATACCTCCCAGTCACCCTCCAACTTGAACTGATCATCTACTCACAGTGCCACGCAATACCATTTGCTCACTGTTCACTCACCCTTAGTCACTTACAAATCACCTGTAGCATCATTCTCATACATGCATCCTACCTCATTCATCCACTGGCCTTCCCACCTTTTCACCCTCAACAACTCGCAGCACGGAAAAGCCATTCCCATCACTCAGCTTCTCTCAAAAGAACTCATCAAAACCACTCAGCAATGTCAGCACCCATAACTACCCACCAATCAGTCACCAACAGTCTTTTACTCGTCTCACTCGCAACATCAGGTGTGTGGCCCACGATATAACTCACACATCCTACGTTCACTCATATACACCAGCAGGTATTCTGCTCTCCAGATAACTTAGTCAACTCTGCTCTTACCTCACCACTCATTCTAGATGAAACCTGCAATATCTGCATTAACTGAATATTGCTTTGTCATGGTGGGCCTTAGCTTATAATCAATTGAAATAACCCCATGAGGGAAATCACTGCTGTTTAGTGCATAGGGCCCTGTATGTGTTTTTGTCTCTTTTTGCTGTGTCTGTGTGTTTATGGGTACTTACATGTCTGCTGACAGTTAATGCAGCCAATTATTCTTCTAAAGTAGGCCAGCCTTGTTGCTTTTGCCAATGCTTGTTTTATTTTCACTCAGCACTCCATGGGAGTGCATGTGTTTCCTAGTTCTCTCACCCTGTGTGTTCTCTTTTCTTTTTCTCCCTCCCACGCTCTCTGATGTTTCCTGGGCTGCTCCCCATCCGTTCCACTCTGCGCATTAATATTTTTTAGGTTGAGCCTGCATATTTTGTAGGTTAAGCCTGCAGCACATCCGCTGTCTGCATGACCGGTTGTGGTCAATAAGCGTCTTTACTCCAGCCTTATTCCCGCCTCCCGCTCCTGACTGGTACAGTACAATCTGGCTCTAATTTGCTGTCACCTAAGTGGTTCAGAGAGCCATGGTCATTTCTGTTTTATTATGCTTGCATTCTCTTCTGTCTTTTTTGCAGAACTCTTTTCTCTTTTGCACCCATCACTTTTTGCCTGTGGTCTCCCTCACCAGTCTCACCCACAGCAGTCTCTCCAGTTTTTAGAATGATGGATGGTGGTCCAGGCTGCTCGTGCGTCTCAGCCGTTCAACTTATTTTGTGCATCTGCTCCAAGGGAGGGGGCGGCAGGCAGACGAATGCAGATTGCGGGCAGCACCTCAGAGCATGAGAAGTCAGCTATTAGCCGTTCAACGCATGCAGCATGCGAGGCGAGGGGGCACCTTACACAGCTCCCATTTTCCAGTCTTTTAAGGTGGCGGAGTTAACCGAGCTCCGCATCGGGCCACCTCCTAAGCTCCTCCTGCGCACTTGAGCTGTACGGCTGGCTCGCTGAGGTAAGGAGATCAGCGTCCGGTGTCCGGCCCGCTGAGTTAGCGGGAGTGGGTGTCCCCCTTTGCCCTGGGCTTGCCGCGATATTGGCTCTGTTGCTCTGGCCTGCCACTGGAGGGAAGCCGTTCCTGGGAGCGTAGCCATAATCTTGCCAGGGCTGTGGTGTGCTGTTCCCCCGGCTCTGAATCCTGTTCCATCAGCCCTCTGCCTTTCCTGAAGACTCCCCCGGGCAGACCTGAGCACCGAGGGGACACTTGATGCTTTGAACCCAGACCCTGAGGCCCCATGACCCCATAATAGCACTGTCTGGAGAGGTTTACTGAAAGCCCGTGCTGGGTTTCCTCCCTTGCAAGCAGAGCTGTGACTGCGAGGGGTGCCCTTGGATTGTGCCTGGACACAATAGTCCTCTCAGGGGGCCCTCGACCCTCTGAAGATATTCCTCACGGTGGAGGGGCGTCACCTTTTTCCATGTTGCAGTCGAACTACGCACTCAAGGGCGGCAGGACAAAAAGCACTTACAAGGTACCCGGTTGCACGCGCGCAGGGCCTACATTTTATTGTGACTTGAGCCCACTTCTCTGGAGGTGGCGGGCCCTCGCCAACTTTTTAACTGTTGCTGGAGGGGCCTGTTTGGATTCAGGGTAGCCCAAGCGGCGGATCTCAATGCTCCGTGGAAGTTCTGGGCTACAACGGTGGGATGGCTTTGCATCTAACGCTACAGATATTCTTGTGGGAGGCCGGAACAGCGCTGGCTGCTGCGGCTCGAGTGCCTGGGATCCCCCACCCCTATTGACTCCCTCAGGCCGTTGTACCTGCATGTACCTGCCCAGGAGAGCAGAGAGCCAGCGTGCCTGCCACCGCAGCTCACGGCCATCACTATTGTTGCCGGGAGATAGGAGACTACACCTCCCAGCGTGCTTAGCAGCCGGGACGCTGCGAGGAAGTCAAGGACTCACCAGGAGGCGCTTGAAAAGACATGCATGGTCACGGCTGGGCTGGGCCATTCCTCTTTGAAGCAGCATGCAGAAATAGTAACAAGGCGGGTGAGTGCCCCACTGCAAAACATTAACTTTTTTAAGAGTACTCTTGTCCTGTCACCTACGCAATTTCACTACAAACAGTAATTATGGGAAAACGCACTATGCTTCCACCAGTACACCCATTAACTGTTAGTATCGACAACATGCTTGAGAGGGCGGTCAGTATTGTCTCAGGCAAAATAGAACTCACAGAGCGGTGCCTGTCTCTGGATATCGAGGGGCGGGCGGCTATTTCAAATCTTAGAGGCGCCCTAGCAGACTGTATCCCAGAATTACTTCTGTTCCAACCCAATGGTCGCGATATTGATAAACCCCCCATTGTAAATGGGAGCAACAGCGGGCCAGTTGCAACTGGGTCAGCTGAGCCGCACCCGGTTAACAACACTGCTATGCCTGTAGGAATTCCTGCAGCTAAACGGAAGAGAAAGGGAAAACTATCAGCACCAAAAGGTAGCAGCCCCCTCGTATAACTCATTTTTTTTTTTTTTTTTAAATTATTTTTATTGCAGGAATTAGTAAATCTTTACATAATCGGCCAGCATTACATCTCAAGCCGGAGCGTTGAAACCCAACCCTCCGACCCCCTCCGGAAGTTGCTTACACAGCCGTTCAGCCCACAACCCTGGGGTCGGGCGGCGAAAGTCCATGGGGGCTCAGGAGGTTGTCGAGGTCGGCCCGGAGGATTCGTTGTCCTTCATCTGCTTTTCTAAACAACCCTATAACTCCAAAAACACCCCCCCACCCTTGAAACCCCCCTATCCCAGAAAAACCCTCCCCCCCCCGCCATCAGCGCGCGGCTTCAACCGCAACCGGATCTTCTAGGGGACCCATGGGGAAAGCAATAAAGCTGAGAAGTGCAACCGTCTAATGGGACTCAGGGCGCGCCGCTTCCTCACGTTCGGCATCGCCGGGGGCGCAATACTCCCTAAGGGCCTGCACGAGCATCTCCCACTCCAGCGCTGTCTCCTCGGCCTTCTCGTTACGCTGCCTCCAAGCTAGCTGGTATCTAAGCGTACTCTCCCCCGCCGCCCACTTCAAAAATTCCCCCTCGTATAACTCATGCACGAACCTGTCTTACTGCCTGGATACAACCACCTTTAACCAATGATACCGATAGCCCCTGAATCTATAAATAGTATCAGAATTTTCGGTGACAACACTGATGACAAAGCTGTGCTGTTCAACTAGCACTCAGACCGAGGAAACACCGTGTATGGAAAGCTGTAGGGGTGATATTGTTGTAGTAGTCAATGACCTTTTGGAGAAAAAACTTGCTCCGCTTAAAGCCTGCTTAAAGCCTGTATAGATAATTTAGCAATAATAATTGGGGGGCTGGCCATCCACCAGGGAATGCACAATTGTCCACCATTACTAAGGGAGGAGATGGGGCACTAAGGGTGTAACAACGAGTAAAACGGGTATATTAATCCATGCTCCACCTGGAATTCAACCCCCTACTGTTAGGGCTACCACTTCTGTAAGTAATTCACATGTGTCACGAGATCAGACCTTGCCCTGTCCTGAATCAAACTCGGGTTGTCAGCGCACTGTACCCACCAGTAGTCATTTCATCACTATACGCACCCATACCACACAAGAGAATAGAAATGGCCCCAGTCTACCTGGTGGTGTAGTTCAGAACACATCGACTGGCAATTTTAATAGTAACATTCTATTCACCGCCAATAGCAAGCTCCCGATTGTCAATCAAGACATTCTGTGTCTGCATTAGGCCTGGGCAAAAATTTCGTTCCGTTCGCGGAAATTGCGATAATTTGACATTTTTGCGTTCCGCGGAGAGCGCGAAAATGTCAAAAATTCCGGTTTCCGCAGCTTGGCGATAATTTGTTTCTTGCTCGCGCTGTAAAATGATACATTCTCGCGCGCGCGCGATCGCCTTACCTGAATCCCTGCGTTCGCCGACAAGTTTTCTTGATCCGGTCGCGTTCTCCATGAGATGTTGTATTGTTTTTAGCCATTTGCGCTGTCTCGCGACAGTTCGCGCCCGCAGTGACGTCATGCGTCGCGCGATCACGTCTTTCTTCTCGCGATCATGCACCGCGAGAACAACTCAAAACAAGATGGCCGCGCCCGCAAGCAGCCACATGGGTAAGTTGGCGACCCGCAACCATGCAGAAAATCGCGCGAACATGCCGGAAAAAAACTTCCGCATCTTCGCGATATTTCTGCTTGTTTGCGATAATTTTAAACATTCTCGCGATAATTTGCGAAGGTTAATTCCGCAAATTCCGCCCACCCCTAGTCTGCATGTCCCTATGTGCTGGTCTTGGCAGGGGTACCAACTCTAAAAAAGGACCAGTTCGAGTCATGGGACCAACTACGCAATAAATGTGTAGACTGGTTATCAAGGAATAAGAGGTTCCAGATATCGGACATGAGGGACATTATCATGGTATGTGGAGTTGGGTGGGTCGGCACATCTATAAAGAATATCGAGGGGGACTGCATTGTAATTAATTTTCGCAGGCCAGCTCTGGTGAGACATCTGTTAAGACCTTGTGAGCATGAATTATTTAAGAACTCTAACATATGCTCACTACCACTTGGCTATGTCTATAAACCAAACCACTGGCTCTGTCCCAATGTGACTCTTCCAACCCACACCTTTAATAGATTCCATGCACTCTCTGGGCTGGACTTGCAGGATTGACTAACTTCTCCTGTCGCTCTTGCACCTGTCCCCGCAGACAGCTGTTTGATTTCCATGACTGTGAAAGCACCCATCTTTGATTTCAGTCTCACCAATATCAACGACGTTAGTCCCCCCAATTCTAATGTATCCTGCCCTTTAACTCAATTAGTGCAGGCGAACTTAGTTAACTCCAGTCACACTCTGACCACTACTGAAGATGCTATGACGAAGGTTCTTTCCTGCAACATTGCAGGCTTCAGGTCCAAAAAGGGTGACACTTCTTGGGAGCACTACCTTGCCACACACCACATTATTGCTCTACAAGAAACATGTGAGCCCACTGACTATTTTTATTTGGACGGATTTATGTAATTTAGCAAACTTGCCATTTCATCAAATATGGGTTAAGCCGGGGGGGGGGGCTTCTTTTGATGATTAGTCCTAAACTTACCTATAGTGCCAAGCAGATTGACTCTTGTTCGCATCATCTTCTAGCTGTGGAACTGTCAGGGAAGAATCTGACAACCTTATCAGTGGTAAATTTCTATAATTCCTTTGCAAGAATCCACGAGAACGAGCATTTAATGGCACCAGAAGGCTTTTTGTCAAGCTATGGCGAAGGAACAGAAGCCTATTATGAATTACTAATCCTGGGAGATTTTAACATTCGTGTGTGCCCCCTTAACTGTTTAGCATTATTGGAGGAGGAAGAAGGCCATCAGGGGCAAAATCACTTTGAGCATACTCCATCTGGCACCTTTCTAGAAAGTATCCTGTCAGCCTATAACCTGAATTGTTTACAACAATCAGATAGATTAGCCTTGGTTTCGACCTACGTGGGGCACGGTAGACATAGTATAATTGATCATATTTTGCTATCCTCCCCATTTATATCGGCCGTTAGGAATCTAAGTGTCACTCAGAACTGTTTTAGTGACCACTACCCATTAGTTTTGGTCCTTCACCTTCAGGCTGCCCGCAAGGATTGGGTTACGAGCAAAGCCATTCATAAAACTATTAGCCTTAGAGATCAATCACGCAGAGTGAAGTGTGAAAGGATCATCCCAAAAAGCTTTATTGATAACCTGTATAATACCTGTGCCATTAAGTTCGAAGTGTGTCTAGATCAGGAATCCCATGCTAGATCCATCCTAGATGCCTTTGAACAAATCACTAAACAGGTTGCCTCTAATTTATCCACCACGGCTAGAGCAAGGTCCCCAAAACTAAAATGGTGGTTTGATGATACCTGCGTGGCTACCCATAAGGAGCTTATGAAGGCCCTTAAACAAAAACCGAGGGAGGCAACATTCATTAGGAACAGTAGGAAGGCATATAAACTTGCAGTCCAGAGTAGGAAAAAACAGTTAAGAGAGATGGCTTGGGAGGAGCTTAGCCAAGCTAGCGTGCTGGCCAACAGCTCTAAATTCTGGTCTGTTGTTAATAGCTCTCTTTTTACCGACACACCAAATTCTAGTAGAGATTGCTTAGTCCCCGAAGATAAATGAGTCCAGTATTTTGGTAAAATCTATAGCGATGACGATTTAGGGGACAAACCGTTCCTGGAGTAGCAGGTTCCCCTCTTGTTTTTAATGAGGATGAAGTCTATAAAGCCATTATTTTAACCTTAGGGGGTAAAGCACCTGGCCCTGACAGAGTACCTGCCGAACTTTATAAGGCAGACCTGAAAGTTTAGGCGAAGATCTTAACACTTGTTTTTAATGCAGCCTGTGTGTCCCGCTATCCCCCATCATGGGCAAAGGCAGTTATTATCCCTATTTTTAAAAAGGGCACAAGGGATGACCGGGCGTGTTACAGACCCATCTCACTCCTTGATTCTGCAGATAAAATCATGGGGGAAGCAGTTTTGGAGCATATTAACAGCCTGGCTTGATCATGTTAACATCATCTCTGACCTCCAATATGGCTTTAGGCAGGGGAAAGGGACATTGGATCAATGCCTCAACCTCCACTTGGTGATACTGTCGCCAAGGGAGGGGATTTACATCTGGCTTTTATGGACCTAGCCTCAGCCTTCGATCTTGTCAATAGGTCTAAGCTGTGGTTGATCCTTCGTGATAAAGGGCTAGATGCTGACTTGATTTCTTTTCTGGCCACTGCCCATGATAACACAATGGCTGCAGTACGCTTTAATGAAGATGGGAGCCTGCCTGATTCATGGGCTGTAAGAAGAGGAGTCAGGCAGGGATGCATATCGGCTCCTTTGCTGTTCACCCTTTATATTAACAACCTAGGAGAGGCCTTAACATCTTGCTGTAAGGATATACCAAGTGCAGGTACCAAAAGGATTCCCCCACTTTTATACGCAGATGATGCGGTTTTAGTTTCCAGAACAGCAAGGGGGCTGCAACTACTTTTAAACTGTTTATTGATTTTATGAACTCTTTGGATTTAGTAACTAATTTTAAAAAATCACATGCCATGACCATCGGCAGCTAAGGCCAAATTCTATTGTAAGGGGGCAGAGTTAATAAAGGTGTCCACGTTCCCATATCTAGGGGTCCAATTGGATGACCAACGCTCACGGTGCACGCAACGCACACAAAAAAATAATGTTTTAGCTAGAAGTGCAGGGGCTGTATTAGATTTTGCAAAAAGAATAGGCTCAAAGCCACTCCCTGCGCTCCTGAAGGTTTCCAATGCGAAGTGTATCCCGATGGCCACCTATGGCAGTGACATCTAGGGCTACAAGGATGTGAAACAAATACAAGGGGCTGAAAGTAATTTTATGCGTAAACTTCTTTCAGTCCCTGTAGAAACACCAATTTTTAATTTACATTTAGAACTGGTAGTGGGTTATATCTCAGACCAGATTGCGGCTGCACCGCTTTTACACTGGCTGAGAATTTGGGTCCAACCAACTCCAAATCTAAATCAATTTATCATCCTTGATTGTATAGCCCTTGAAAAAACTCTGCACATTCCCTGGCTGAAATATATTAAGGATCAGACTGAGATCCTTGGTTGTCCCGGTCTGTTTCTGACTCTCACCCCCTTAGGCAAGACTGTTATTAAAGCTTTCAAACAGCAGTTTATAGATAGACGCCAAGGTCTAAGGGAGGAGAAAGAACTAATCAAACCCTCAGTAAGAAGGTTCGCTACTCTCCGTCTGGGCCAGGAGATGCAACCATACTTGTCATATGTAAATAAAGTCTATCATGTTTTCTTCTTGACGAGGTTCAGACGTAATGTGGTTCCCTGGTTATTGGCTTTTCCAAAAGGCTACTCCAAACCTGAATCATTAAAGCCCTGTCTTTGCGACAACTTCTCTAAGCAAGATACTATTCATTTAATGTTTTTCTGCACTTATTACGATTTTCTGCGCAGGGAGTTCATTCTCCCCTTGCTCAGAGGCTGTCATTTTGTTCAAGTAAGGCCGGCGCTGACCTATTTACACATTTTAGCTTCACCAATAGTCTGTGCCGGGGTGGCAAGTTTTTTAATTGGGGCTATTAGACTAATGAATAGGCTGCCGTTGAATTAGCTACCTCGGACATTGTGGTTTTGCATATATGTCTCCTTGTCCTATAGTGTAATACAATTATGAAGAGATAAACTGTTGACTCTTAAGACGCTGTTTTAGCATTATTGTTATCATCTTTTTAACTTGTGGCAACTATGGAAAGCGAATATAATTTCTTATTTTTACTATTAGGATAAATTGTGTTGGGCTGCCTTGATCATTATCGCATATTCCTCTTATGAACTTTATGACGATTCTTGATTTAAACTGTTGGTATTTTATGATGGCCAGTACTAAAGAGGTGTGTTGTTTATGAATTTCGTGTCAACTTGAGCTTTAGATTAATTATTCTATGTCACCATGATGAAATTATTATTTAATTTTTGCGTATACTTGCACTTAACCGAAAGATTGCGGAAGATTGACGTCTACGTTTAAATCCTTAAGGCTTTTCTAACACTACGGGTATATGACCTTTTATATAGGCTTTTATGCTGTTTTCATAGAATGTTTTGCAGTACACTTTTATGGCTTTTATCAGTCCAATAAAGTTGATTTTGACTTCACTTGAAACCACTCAAACTCATGCTTATGGGCAGACCACTACCTCAATATTTGTTGATTCATGACACCACACACTGCCATACCATACCTCACAGTCACCCTCCTACTTACACTGATCATCCACTCACTGTGCCACGCAATACCATTTGCTCACTGTTCACTCACCCTTAATCACTTACAAATCACCTGCAGCATCATTCTCATACATGCATCCTACCTCATTCATCCACTGGCTTTCCCACCTTTTCACCCTCAACAACTCACAGCATGGAAAAGCCATTCCCATCACTCAGCTTCTCTCAAAAGAACTCATCAACACCACTCAGCAATGTCAGCACCCATAATTACCCACTAATCAGTCACCAACAGTCTTTTACTCGTCTCACTCACAGCATCAGGTATGTGGTCCACAATATAACCCACACATCCTACGTTCACTCATGAACACCAGCAGGTATTGTGCTCTCCAGATAACTCAGTCACCTATGCTCTTACCTCACCACTCATTCTAGATGACACCTACAATATCTGCATTAACTGAATAGTGCTTTGTGATGGTGGGCCTTAGCTCATAATCAATTTAAATGACCCCATGAGGTAAATCACGACTGTTTAGTGCATAGGGACCTGTATGTGTTTTTGCCTCTTTTTACTGTGTCTGTGTGTTTATGGGTACTTACATGTCTGCTGACAGTTTATGCAGCCAATTATTCAGCTAAAGTAGGCCAGCATTGTTGGTGTTGCCAATGCTTGTTTTATTTTAACTCAGCACTCCATGGGAGTGCATGTGTTTCCTGTTTCTCCCACCCTGTGTGTTCTCTTTTCTTTATCTCCCTCCCACGCTCTCTGATGTTTCCTGGGCTGCTCCCTCTCCGTCCCACTCTGAGCATTATTATTTTTTAGGTTGAGCCTGTAGCGTATGATCACCTCAGAGCATGAGAAGTCAGCTATTAGCCGTTCAACGCATGCAGCATGCGAGGCGAGAGGGCGCCGTACAAAGCTCCCATTTCCCAGTCTTTGAAGGTGTTTTCACCCATCACAATAAAATGTGGCCTCATTGGCATACATTTCCTAGTATTTGCAGACACGAGCTATCAGTGGAGAAGTGAGAACAGTTGTCTCCCGAGTGGCAAAGCCATTCCTATGCGGTATGTCAGGTCAGCCCCTGCTTCCCCAAAACATGTACATGATTATTGCGGGCATAAATTAGTTTTTTTTTTTCTCTTTTGATTTAGTACAAATCATATAGTTGCCCTCAATTGGATTTTCACACAATACTTGGGAGCTAAACGAAAGCTTATACATGCATTATGTTTTTACCACAATAACAGGATTGCTGTGTCTATGGAATAAAGACTAATGTGTGTGCTTCTGAGCAACTTATCGATGCGATGATAAACCGAAATGCTAACTGAGATTACATCTGGAAAAAGATTTCAGAGATGCTGTCTCTCACTGTGAATTAATAGTCCCTTTCAGGACAGTGCAGGGCAAAGGACAACATATTCCATTCACAAGAAGCTCATGTTTATGGAGAGAGGTGCAACCCTAGATCTGAGAGTGTAGAGGTGCTCTTTCAAAGTGTAGAACATACACTCTAAGATCGAGGCACTTTTTGCAGCCACTATTCCCATACCACGCACTGGGCTGTATGGATTCCTTCTCAATCAAAAGCAAAAAAACGTTAAATATCTACAGTTGCTTAGGGTGCCTTACTAATTCTGCCAGGAATGGAAGGTTCTGTTTGTAAGAAAAGCCTACTTCTATGTTTGCGATTAATCTTAGTTCTGTGTTGCAACAATGGATTGTGCCAGCTTGATTTCATGTGCAGTGTATTCTGGATAGTCTTGGTGATGTACCCGGGCCCAAGAGGACGCTTTCTATTACAAATAGGCAGTATACTTGAAAGGGGGATTAGTACTAACTCCTATATTATTCTAGGAGATTTTAATTATCACCTCGAATCGCCCCTCGAGCCGGACACCTTCAATTTGATTGACTTGATGAAAGGTGGAAATCTTGAACAAGCTGTGCCGGACCACCCTGTGCCAAAATTATCCACAAGATACTCTGAGAACAGGGCCTGGAACAAGATAAAAGCAGAGGATTTTCACCATTTGTTAACCGATACTATCACCTCAACTGCCAGTGACTTGGATGAGGCAACCAGATCATACACCAAACGGTTAGAAGCTGCAGGGGACAAGTTAGCACCCACAAAACACATTAGCCACACTAGACAGCAGCCCTCCTCACCATGGTATTCGAAAGAGCTGAGGGACCAAAGGTTGGCCTGCAAATACCTGGAAAGAAATTGGAGGAAGGGATATAAGGAAAAAGATAAAAAGGAATATAAAGCTGGTCTGGCACTCGGTAAACAGCTACTTAAAAACACAAAACAAGATTTTTTTAGTCATAAAATCAAATCAGCCAAAAACTCTCCCAAAGAGCTCTTTAAAATAGTTAACTCTTTAGCATATCCCCGCGCACCGCCCACTGTAGCTAGTAAAGAGCTATGTAACAAAATTGCTAAAGTTTTCTTTGATAAAGTTAATAGCATTTTCTCAACATTTTCAGACTTTGCTCCCAAAACCAGCTCTGATTTGACATATGATCAGTTGAAATCTAATCTTGATGGTCCGATTTTTAATAGCTTTGCCCTTCTAAATGTGCATGACACCCACAAATAATTGGAGAAAGTGAAGTCAGGCTTCCCCTACGATCCACGTCCTAGCTCAGTAACAAAAATGGCAGCTGAGCCTGTCTCACGGCAAATGACTTATATCATTAACACTATGTATCTAGAAGGATACTTTCCTAAAGATTGGAAACACGCTTCCATTCTGCCTCGTCTTAAAAAAAACCACCTAGACGCTAGTGATCCTAACAATTTTAGACCAATATCTAGGCTACCCCTTCCTGCAAAAATCATAGAAAGTAATCTGAATACCCAACTTAATATTTTTCTGCAGGATTCACAAGCCCTTTATCCAAGTCAGTATGGGTTTAGAGAGGGCCACACTACAGAAACGGCGCTCCTGAAGTCCACAGAAGAAATCAGGACCATTCTGGACCAAGGGGGAAAGGCCATACTGATCATGTTAGACCTGTCTGCGGCTTTCGACACAGTCCATCACGCTTTGTTGATGGACCGATTGGATAAGTTAGGAGTTAAGGGCAATGCGTGGAATCTTCTTAAATCGTTTCTCGCTGACAGAAGTAAAACGGTGGCCCTGGATAAATTTGAAGCCGAATCTTGCTCCTACCTTGTGGGGTGCCGCAGGGTTCATCGCTGAGCCCAACATTATTCAATGTTGACATGTCGTCACTAGCTCCCCTAATTCAGACCTTTGGGTTTACCTTGACGTCCTATACTGATGATACCCAAATTGTGGTGACATTACTACCAGGGGACATACACCAAACCTCGTCAAAGTTGCAGGACTGCATGAAAACAGTGGGGGTTTGGATGGCCCAAAATTGTTTGAAGCTCAACTCCGGCAAAACGGAGGTACTGCTTTTTGGAAACAACCCTACATTCTGGACTCCTAAGTGTTGGCCGGAGGAGATGGGATCTCTACCCACGCCAATCAAGAAGTTGAAGAATTTAGGAGTCTTGATTGACGATAAACTGAGCTTTAGGGACCAGGTTAATCACGTTGACTCTTCTACATCGTACATCCTCAAATCCTGCATAAAAATAATGCCTCTTCTGCCGATGGATGCACAACAAACTGTAGTAACAGCTCTTATAATGTCCAGATTAGACTACTGCCTGTACCTCACGATCCATAAAGGGTCGATAAATAAACTACAGATTTTGCAGAACGCTGCGGCCAGACCAAAGTACGAGTCTATTTCAGCTAAAATAAAACAACTACATTGGCTTACAGTCAGTAAATGGACTCAATTTAAGTCTCTTTGTCGGGTTTTTAAAGCCCTTCATGGAACTGGACCAGACTTCTTAAAACACCGTTTCCACTGGTACCCACCAAAGAGAGCACTGCGGGCATCCAACGTAAAACTCGCAAATGTCCCGCGGGTGAAAAAAGCCAACTGGGGCGGCAGACATATTACTGTCAACGCGGCTAAATCATTTAATGCTTTACCACTAGCCCTGTTATGTTATGTTAAATTTAGCTTATAAAGCGCACGTACGCCCGTAGGCTTCATGGCGCTGTAGGAGGTTTTCAGAGCATAACACAACAACAGGAGGACAACTTAGAACGTCTAAGGATAAGCTTCTCTAAAAAGCCAGGTCTTAAAGGCTAGTCTAAAGGCTAGAATATCCTCGTGTGACCTTAAAGAAGCTGGCAAGGAGTTCCAGAGGGAGGCAGCAAGAAAATGAAAAGAGCTGCCGCCCTGACGTTGTTTCCTAACAACCGGCACCATGAGCAAGTTTTTGTGACCAGAGCGGAGGTTGCGGGAGGGGGTGTATCTGGCAAGCAGATTGATGATAAATTTGGGGCCTTTACTTTGTAATGCCCTAAAGATAATGCAGCCGGTTTTAAAAGCCGCCCTCTGGGCTACCGGCAGAAATATATCCAATCTTTTGCCTTTTAGGAAAGCACTAAAAACATGGCTGTTTTCTAACTGATCCGGTGTCCCTTCCTTTCCCCTCTCAGCAGGTCTTCACATAGCGCCAGGACACCCTTGGGTATCAGTTTGCGCTCTATAAGCATAACTAACATTAACATTACCATTAACATAATGCCTGAGTGCTTGCATGAGCACAGAGCTACTATCTGGATGATTAGATGAGTGCATGGGTAGTGCTTGACTGAAAGGATAAGTGCAAGGAAAATGCCTGGGTTATTGCATTAGTGCATGTGTTGTGCCTGAGAGAATAGATGAGTGCATGGGTAGTGCCTGTATGAAAGAATGAGTGCAAAGGTAATGCCTGGGTCATACAATGAGTGCATATGTACTGCCTAAGAGAAAAAGATGAGTGCATCAGTAGTACCAGATTGAATGTTTGAGTGCAAGAGTACTGTCTGAGTTATTGCATAGAAGCTGGAGGATCTAAAAAAAGTGGTGACCGAGGAAGTGGCCAAATTAAATATCCACTCTGCAAACCAAAACTTCCCCCAAATTATGCTTGAGGCTCACACCCTCTTTTTCATTAAACTCCAAGGGTTCTTTATGAAAACCATTAAGACAGAAAAGGTTAATAAAATAAAGTTACCCGAGGCGGGATGGTACAATAAAGCTTGTAAAGTTGCCCGTCATAACCTGAGTGTAGAACTTAGATCCAGGAACATTGAAGGAGTGAGAAATGCTAGGAAGGTATATAGGCACACACAGTTAGTGGCTAAGAAACAGTGGGACGAGGAGCATTGGAACGACCTGAAACTTGCTTGTTTGGTCAGAGATCAAAAACAATTTTGGGCTATAGTTAAGTGGGATAGAGGTGGGATTGCTCTATCGCCCCAAAATAATGTTGCCAAACATCAATGGGTCGACTTCTTCAGACCGCAATATGCTTCCAATTTATCTGAGAGAGAGTACTCACTCCCCCCCACCGTTTATTATCAAACGCAGTTGTTTTTGATTAAAGATGTTAATTTAGCATTAGATTGTGTAACTGGGGGACGAGCTCCGGGAATGGATGGCATACCAGCAGATGTGTTCTTAACTGATAGATCATCTTGGTGTCAGTATTTTCAATGGCTAGCTAATTCTGTGGCTATGGGTGCGCCTATTCCCCCCTCATGGAAAGGTGCGGAAATAATTCCGGTTTTTAAAAAGGGTGATAAATCACTGCCTAACAACTATAGACCTATTAGTCTTATAGACTCAGCCCAAAAACTTATAGGTCGATTAGTGCAAAACAAATTGCAATCATGGGTTGAAGATAACGACATTTTATCCCCGTATCAGGCTGGTTTTCGTCCTTGTACCAGTTCTGTTGACCAGGTTTTTTATTTCTTAGCACTTTACTGGAGGAACGTAAAATTGACCAATGGGACCCTCTATGCGGTCTTTATAGACCTGAAATCAGCTTTCGATTTAGTGCCCCGCCCAAAACTTTGGAGGGTTCTCGCTGAAGCAGGGATGGCCCCGGAACTATTAACGTTGCTCGTCCGCTTGCATGAGAACAATTATGCACACATTAGATGGGGGACCCAGGGGGAGGTGACAGACCCATTCCCTGTCGAGCGAGGTGTCCAACAGGGGTGTGTCTTGGCACCCACGTTGTTCTCCCTGTATATCAATGGTATTGTAGATTATCTCAGTCGTTCCCCTACGGATGCCCCAGTATTGGCAGGGGCTCGCGTACCAGTCCTCATGTTCGCGGACGACATGTTGATAGTTTCGCGAACACCGAGTGGGCTTCAGAAGGCATTAAACATGTTTGGAGATTTTTGTCAATCACGTGGTCTTGAGATAAATACCTACAAAACTAAGTTTATGTCTTTAAATCAGCGGAAAAGTTTTAGAGGTGTAATTAATTTTAATGGCATCCCGTTGGAACAAGTCGAGGCATTCACATATCTAGGAATATCCCTCCAGAGCAACATGAGCTGGAAAAATCACATTGACATGACTGCCCTAAAATTTCATCAGCTGGCGGGTGCAATCGCTTCCAAACACAAATCTTCCTTGACTAAGCCTATTATCCCTGCCCTAGAAATTTACAATATGAAAGTCATTAGTGCTTCCTTGTATGGCTCGGAACTTTGGGGTTTTTCCAACCTGAACCAATTAAGATTGGCAGAAAACAAGTTTTTACGCTGCCTAGTTGGAGTTCCTCAAAGTACCCCAATGGTTCCGCTTGCATATGACCTAGGCAGGAAAAACATAGAGGATCTAGCGCGGTTGCGCCCACTCCTATATTGGCGACGAATCATGACAACCCCTGAACTAGTCCATTATGCCATCGCCCTGAAGGATATAATTAGGGCGGATCGCTTTCATTCTATCCTATGGCTCAAGGAAATCAGGGATTTGTTAACAAAACTGGGATTAGAACATTTATGGAATGACTTGGATGGCTCAAGTTTCCCATCTAAGTCTATTCTTAAAGAAATGTATTGGGACATGACCCTGACGTCTGTCTTTAGCTCTGGCCAAAATACCAAGCTAACGGGCCGCTTCCTTGAAATTAAATCTATTCCCTTCTGCGAGACTTATTGGGACATTATAGAAAGGGTCACCGATAGAAAACTGTATTTTCAGTTTAGAATTGGGTCCCTTCCTGTAAAAGCATTTACTCAAAGATGGTCCTCCTCCCAGGATAATAAATGTCATCACTGTAGAGACCTGATTGAGGATATAGGCCATCTGTTGTTTGTATGTCCCTTGTATACTAATCCACGCCACAGGTGGTTAAAACCAGTGTGTTTAAATTTGGGGACACGCAGGTATATGGAGGCCCTAAGAATACTTGAATCTGATTGTACCCCTTGTATGGCTATTGCTGTTGCAAAATTTTTAGGGTGGGCATGGATAATTCGTTCCCGCACCTTAAAATCTCTAGAAGTTGGCCAATGAATTTTTGACACAAATCATGTATGATTAATTTTAATATTGAGATCTCGCTTCTTTTTTTAACTGTTTCTATTAATTAGTAGTGATACTTTTATTCTCTTTTACAACTTCTGTAATTCGCCAGCATTACGGTATAATGAGTTTTTATAGTATTTTTACCTTGTAGTATTTATAGCGCTTGTTAGGATGTTACTTGCTTTTATGACATGCTGTCGAATAAAGTTTTGAAACTGAACTGCATGTGTATTGCCTAGGTGATTGCATGAGTGTATCAGTACTGCCTGGGTGATTGGATGACTGCATATGCAGTACCTGAGTGACTTTATGAGTGCATGGGTAATGCGTGGGTACTTATATGAGTGCATGAATACTACGAGAGTGAATGGATCAGTGCAAAGGAAGTGCCTGGTTCAGTGGATGAGTGCATGGGAAGTTCCAGAGAGAACGGATGAGTGCATGGGTAATGCCTGTGTTAATGGTTGAGTACAAGAATAGTGGCTGAGTGATTGCATGAGTGCAGAGTTACTGTCTGGGTGATTGGATGAGTGCTTGTGTAGTACCTGTGTGAAAGGAAGAATGCAAGGGTAATGCCTGGGTTATCCTATTAGTGCATGAGTTGTGCCAAAGAGAATGCATAAGTGCATGTGTAGTGCCTGGCTGAATTATTGAGTAGAACTAGAATGCCTGAGTGATTGCATGACTACAAAGGAAGTGCCTGGAAAATTGCATGACTACATGGCTAGTACCTGAGAGAGTGGGTGAGTGTGTGGGAAATGCCTGTGTGAATGGTTGAGTATAAGAATAGTGCTTGAGTGATTGTACGAGTGCAGAGGTACTGCCTAGGTGATTGGATGTCTGCATGGATAGTCCTTGACTGAAAAGATTGGTGGAAGGGTAATGCCTTGGTTATTGCATTAGTGCATGAGTTGTGCCTGAGAGAATGTATGAGTACATGGGTAGTGCCTGACTGAATGGCTGAGTCCAAGAATAGTGTGAGCGTGATTGCATGAGTGCATGGGTAGTGTCTGGATGATTGTATAAGTAGATGTGTAAAGCCTGGCTGACTGGATGAGTGCATGAGTAGTGCCTGGGTGAAAAGATGAGTGCAAAGGTAATGGCTTGATCATTGGATGAGTACATGGATAGTTTGTAAGAGATAACATGAGTGCATGGGTAGTGCCTGATTGAATGGTTCAGTGCAACACTAGTGTCTGAGTGATTGCAAGAGTGCATGGATCATGCCAGGGTGATTTCACGAGTGCAGCAGTACTGCGTTGGTGATTGGATGACTGCATGTGTAGTACCTGACTGATTTTATGAGTGCAAGGGTAATGCCTGGGAACATAGATAAGTGCATGGATACTGCAAGAGTAAATGGTTGAGTGCAACAGTACTGCCTGAGTGATTGCATAAGTGGATAGGTAGTGCCTGGGTGATTGTATGAGTGTACATGTAGTGCCTGGGTGATTAAATGATTGCATGGTTACTGCCTGAGTGAAATGATGAGTGCAACAGTTGTGCCTGAGTGTTTCTATGCATGCAGGTGTACTGCATGGGTGATTGGGTGAGTACAGACATAGTCCCTGTGTGAATGGATGAGTGCAAAGGTATTGTCCAGGTCATTGGATGAGTTAATGGGTAGTGCGTAAGTAAAAACATGATCACATGGGTAGTGTCTGAGTGAATGGTTGAGTGCCAGAGTATTACCTGAGTGATTGCATAAGTGCCGAGTTACTGTCTGGGTGATTGGATGAGTGTATGGGTAGTACCTGTGTGAATGGAAGAATGCAAGGGTAATGCCTGGGTTATCCTATTAGTGCATGATTTGTGTACAAGAGAATGCATGAGAGCATGGGTAGTGCCTGACTGAATTATTGAGTAGAACTATAATGCCCGAGTGATTGCATGACTACAAAGGTACTGCCTTGATGATTGGATGAGTGCATGGGAAGTGCTTGACTGAAGTGATAAGTGCAAGGAAAATGTCTGGGTTATTGCATTTGTGCATGAGTTGTGGCTGAAAAAATAGATGAGTGCATGTGTAGTACCTCTATGAAAGGATGAGTGCAAAGATAATGGCTGGGTAATATGATGAGTGCATACGTGATGCCTAAGAGAAAAGATGAGTGCATTAGTATTACCAAATTGAATGGTTAAGTGCACAAGTACTGTCTGAGTGATTGCATAAGTACATGTGTATTGCCTGGGTGATTGCATGAGTGCAAAAGTACTGCCTGGGTGATTGTATGACTGCTTGTGTAGTACCTGAGTGACTTTATGAGTGCAAGGGTAATGCCTGGATACTTAAATGAGTGCATGAGTACTGCATGAGTGAATGGATCAGTGCAAAGGAAGTGCCTGGATCATTGCATGACTACATGGATAGTTCCTGAGAGAGTGGGTGAGTGCTGGGGTAATGCCTGCGTGAATGGTTGAGTACAAGAATATTGCTTGAGTTATTGCAAAAGTGCAGAGGTACTGCCTAGGTGATTGGATGAGTGTATGGATAGTTCTTAACTGAAAAGATAAGTGCAAGGGTAATGCCCGGGTTATTGTATTAGTGCATGAGTTGTGCCTGAGAGAATGTATGAGTGCATGGGTAGTGCCTGGCTGAATGGTTGAGTCCAAGAATTGTGCTAGAGTGATTGCATGAGTGCATAGGTATCATCTGGGTGATTGTATGAGTAGATGTGTACAGCCTGGCTGATTGGATGGGTGTGTGAGTAGTGCCTGTGTAAAAGGATCAGTGCAAAGCTAATGGCTTGATCATTGGATGAGTGCATGAATAGCTCATAGGAGAAAACATGAGTGCATGGGGAGTGCCTGATTGGATGGTTTAGTGCAACACTAGTGCCTGAGTGCATGGATAGTGCCAGATCGATTGCATGAGTCCAGCAGTACTGTGTTGGTGATTGGATGACTGCATGTGTAGTACCTGAGGGACTTTGTGAGTCTAAGGGTATTGCCTGGGTACTTAGATGAGTGCACATGGAGTGTGTGAGTGAATGGATCAGTGCAAAGGAAGTACCTGGATCATTGCATGACTATATGGGTAGTTCCTGAGAGCGTGGGTGAGTGCATGGGTAATGCCTGTGTGAATGGTTGTTTATACAAGAATAGTGCTTGAGTGATTGCATGAGTGCAGATGTACTGCCTAGGTGATTGGATGAGTTTATGGGTATTGCCTGTGTGATTGGACCTCTGTGTTCATCCTTTATTACACTTTAAATACACAGTATAGCGTCCAGATGTTGTAGTAGGCTGATCATGGAAAACAGTAGCCACTGCTATAAAAGTTCTTCCTGAAATAGATATTTGACTTGCAGTAAAAATTTAAATTTTGGTTTCCAATTTTCTTCCATTTGCTCTACAACGTTGTAGCATGAAAATCAAATATTTTCCAAATCTTTCTATATGTAATGTAAACAACATCTCTGATCTATAATGTAAACATCTCATGTCCACTCCTGATTGGCTGTTTTGATCAATTTGTTAAAAGGTGGTATACATGGCAAATAATTTATTTTAAATCATATTGATGTGCCACTGCCCAACAGTGCAGGGCATTTAAAGAACATTTTACAAAATGTTATCATTCCTCTGAGGGATTTTTTGGAATATGAATGAATGGTAAATGACACAGCTGTTCTTTCATTTCTCCAGCCCGAAAGGAGGCGCTGCAAAGTACCTGCAAAGTGCCAGAGCGGCATAAAAACCACTGAGGCGTCCCGCAGCACGGGAGCCTCTATCCCTGACACAGCTGTTCCTCCATTTCTCCACCCCCTTTATGTTTCGATGTTCAGCCTCAAGAGCGCTGGAGTTGGTGAACCGGGCGTCGTCTATTTAGTTGTTGCCGCTCACGGGGGCGTAGAGGCAGATTGCACACTATAGAAGGACCTATAGAAGGAACTGTGGCTACAGCTCAACGCTTACTGACGCCATCTCGCTCACGCCTGAAGAACGGACCTCCACCACGTTCACCGACACGTACCTTTTGAAGTCCAGCCGAGAAATCCAGTTTCATGCGCGGACTCTGCCCAGATCTCACTTAGCTCAGAATAAAGAGCGGAGGTACATTTTCCTTTTGAATCTAATTTTGGGCTTTATTGAGAATGGGCAAACGTTACACGCCTGCCGCAGGTTTCTCATCTTATACAACTACTGCGATAGACACCATGCTGGCTAAAGCAGTGAGAGTGATCACACATGAAATCGTATTGGTTGAACGTAGACTTTCCATGGATGTGGCACATTACAAACATATTGCATCAGATGCAGCTCCTAATTCTCCCAGCCTAATCTGTACCACTCCACTACTCACAAACAGTTCTCCACGAAATGCTGATGTAAGTGCTGACCCTATACCTCCCATTTCTTCTTCATGTCTAGACTCCTCTAAATCCTCTGACAGTAACTAACCTGCTAAAAAAAAGAGGAAACTTCCCGGGGCCACTAAAGGAACCAGTATAGTTGCCATACCTGAAAGAGAGTCACAAAGAAGTCGTGAACATAATCTAATCCAGCATTGCTTTAAATCCCATATTGCGACTCAGACAACCCAAATAGAGGAAATTATGACTGATAGTGTACAAAAACTTCTCTGATCTCTAAATTGACTTCGATACTTGATCAAAAACTTTGCCCAATTATCAGGCAGCTAGAATCAATCGAGAAATTTTGTTAAGTACTGTGACTCAAATAAGGTAACCAAGGACAGACCCACTAGATCCTCTAACTCATGCCCAATTGCAAACAATGCTGACCAGTGTTATAGAATCAATAAATAAGTCTCAAAGGAACCTCTCCTCTAACGAGGAATCACCACCCAGAAGAAATCTGGTCCCGCGAGCAGCTGTCCCTACAACCATCAATCCGTCTAGAGAGATACCACCCCCCACGGCAAAATTATCCTGATCCCTCTGGTGAAGCTAGTGCACTGCACAACCCAATGAAAAACCCACTGAGCCTCCCTCCAGCTGCTTGCCCATATGTTTTGATGTTGGCTGGTGTACCGCCATTGAGAACAGGTTCAGTTGAGACATGGTCTCAGTTAAAAAACAAAACTTTACACTGGTTGAATAAATACAAGCAGTATGAGTTTGGAAATGTGGATGAAATTATCATGATAAGGAAAGTTGGATGGGTGGGACAGGGACACAAGGAGATCCCAGGCAATTGTAATGTGATACATTTTAAAGCTCCAATATATGTGCACAATCGTTTAAAACACGGTGAACCAATGTTACACACCAGATCGCAAATCGTTGCGCTTCTCCTCGAATATTTTTACGAGCCAGTAATTTTACCAACTGTTGGCAACCCCCCTATTAGGGCACTGCCATTACCAAATTGTAACAACAGATTTGAAGTTATTAGCACACTGGAAGACATAGAATGATTCCCAGGGGCTACTGCCCCTGTACACCTCAAGCCTAATTCTATGAATAAACCCACCCATGTATCTACTGCACTGGCCAGTCCAGATAATAGGCTGCGCATTATAAGTTGGAATGTTGCAATCCGATCGAAGATATTTGTCTCGGAATGGTTCTCTTTCATTAAAAAATACGATATAATCATGTTCCAGGAGACATGATAGGTGGAACCCACCGTATTAGATGGGTTCCAGTGCTATAACAATCCTGCTATTAGTTCCCCTTCTGGTCATGCACCTGGTGAGTTGTCAGTATGGCTGAATATTGCCCTGGGCAGTTACGTGGAGGTCTTGGAGACAGCTAGCACTAGCTTTCAAATGCTGTGCTGGAAAACCTATTTTAATTTCTACTTGGTAATTTTTTATAATAACGATTTTAATAATGTTACTAACCCACTATTTTTAGAATTAACCAATTTTCTTACTAAACTGTCTGATAAGGTTGTTTCCCAGGGCCAGGGATTATATCTATGTCTCACTGGTGATTTTAATGTACACTTCTCAAATGACCGGAATATATTGGGGAATATTTGGGGGGGGGGGTTGGGTCATATAAGTGAGGAGCTGGGGATAATAGTGGAATCTCATGACCTACTAGAAATTATGCCAACTGCAGGGTAAGCCTCCCACTTATAAAGGAAGAGGGTCTTCGTCTAAGATTGATTTCATATTTATCACTCAGAGCGTTGAACAAATTAATCTCCATGGGTCGGTGGTTGAATCTACCTTTAGCGATCATAACCCACTAGAGGCTGTCTTCCTAATAGATGCAAGAAAGGAATATGAGTGGCAGATAGGAGCTTGCAATCGCCAACCAACAACAGATAACTTAAAACTGGTTTGGAGCATGTGTGATCCAGCACAAACGCTAGAAAAAATTGTGAAAGAGAATAGGAGGTCAGTGGAGACCTGTTTATTTGAAGAGGATAGTGCCATTCACATAGTAGATGTTTTTAACAAACTCTGTCTTGGTATAAAAAACACCCTCCTTAGACCTATACGCCCATCAAAAAGGTACACGGTTGGTTTGACCATGACTGTAGAGTAGCCAATCAAGAATTAAGGAAGGTTCTAGGGAGGAAGCCTAGAAATAATGTAGTGATCACTGCCCTGAGAAAACATTATAATATTGTTACAGCCAAGCTCCGGCAACAGGTCATCACGGACCAATGAGAGACATTAGCACAGGCAGTTAACACGAAGGACAGTAAGAACATTTGGGCCACAGTTTCTGATATGAGATGTAAAAACTTGACCGTTTCCCTAGTGAATCTTGGGAAGACCTTTTTAGCAAGGTGTATTTCTCCTCACTTAACGCAGACAGTTTTACTGTAGACAATAGTAAGTTAATGGAAGTTAGAATTACAGTGGGGGAGGTAGATGAGACTATATTCCAAAGCACGGGCGTCAGGTCGCCGGGCCCTGATAGAGTACCAATTGATTTACTGAAACACAATTCTAAACTTTGGGCTCCAATTTAAAATAAAGTGTTTAGTCAGTTACCTCATACAGATATACCAGACTTTTGGCGCACCTCTAATATTGTCCCTATATTTAAGAAAAGCAGTTGAGAAGACTCCAGTTGCTGTAGCCCAATATCGCTAATTGATACAACTATAAAAGTCCTGGGGCGTGTTATTTACAACAGAATCCAGTAGTGGGCTCAAACAAAATCGATTTTATATCCTGCCCAATATTGATTTAGAAGTAAGGTAGGGACAATTGAGCAATGTGCCAACTTGAACATACTAATAGGTAAGCACACAGTCGCGAAGTGTGTGCCTTTATATATGGCATTTATGGATTTAAGCGCTACTTTGGACTGTGTGAATCGGTCGAAACTATTGCACCTGTTGATACTCAAGGGTTTGGATGCCCCCCTTGTTCATTTTCTTGCATTTCTTCATAGGGGTAAGAAAGCAAAAGTTAGAATAAACAATAATGGGAATGTATCCAAGGGCATTGAGATAGGCAGGGCTGTTATACAGGGGTGCGTGTTAGCTCCTCTCCTGTTTATATCATATATTAATGATCTCTACCCATCCCTATCCCCTATAACCAGTTATGTTCCACCTGTTAAAGGGAGACCCCTTCCTATATGTTTATATGCGGATGACAAAGTTTTAATTGTGCTTTCCTATTGGGTACCAAACGAATCTCACTGCCATTCCCTGCCTGTGCAATAACAAGTCAGGCCAAACCACTACACATTTTTTATTATTTTGTAAATTTTATTAATTATATACAAGGACATTTTTGCTTCCACTTTTCAAGAGGAGATATCCTGGCACTAGACAGAGTGAAGCAATGTTTTCATTAAATTGTCAACTGTCCCATAGTGAAACTTGCCTACATGTGGGCTCATTTTTACGACATGCTGTGGGGGCACATGGTTCTTTATTATTGTAATGACTCGCTGCTATTCCTTGTTTTTAAAATGATGTTTTAACATGTTGTGCTTTGTATAGATATGTATGTATAGATACGTTTTTTATCAGATTTACATTATTATAATTTATATTAATGTGACGATGTACTTATGTGGATTTAATGATGACTGTTTTATATGCATGCACTTTTATGGAAGGGTGAACTTTCCGAATAAAGAAACTGAACTGAACTGACTTGCATTAAAATCAGATTTTTTCCAAATCTTTCTATTTGTAATGTAGACAACATCTCTCATCTACAATGTGAACATCTCATGTCCTAATTGGCTGTTTTGATCAATTTGTTAAAAGGTACGTCAAGTATATGAATAGTTCTATTTGTATTTCAGTGCTAAGTAAATGAACACTCTTTCCATTTACGATCCCATCTGTAACTTAGTCCAAATAGGTTTTCAATCTGTATTTCTTCACGTTCTAGTACTCTAAGCATGATCATTAGAAATTCTTGTGCATATTGTTGTATATTGAGAGTATATGTCAAAGAACCAGTACATATATCCAAAAGATGCAGAATGCCAGAAGCAGTATGCATTTTATTTCTGTCATTTACCAACTGTTGAAATACATGATGTAGTAAAGAACTAAATCTTTTTTCATGGTTTTTTAATGATTTCATGGTGAAGATCTTGTAGATAAAACACAACATTCAGAATCACATTAGCACAACAGTTGATACTTGAACTATTTTGCAACTGGTATCCTTTGTGTCATCAACAGTGTCCATTTTGTTTTTCTTTCAATTGTTTTCTTTTTTTGAACCTCAATTGCATCTTTGACATATTTCCATTTTGGACACAATATACGTTTCTCATATATGGGATATTCACCTAAATAAGGAGTATAAATTCTTCTTAAATGATTGTACTCTCTTACACAATTTGCATCAGCACAAACCTATTCCTCATCAAAATCTATCAAATACAAACCAGACAATGTTCTTACTCAAGACAATGCAACTTATGCCATTCCCTCTTTGAAGATTGTACTTCCAATATTTACAAAAGCAGTGTCTATACTTAAAGCTTTAAATTTATGAATAGTTACTGCATGTGCTAAAGACAGAGGAAACTGTTGTCTGTGAACATACAAATCTTTTACAAACAAAAAACGTACAATATAATGCCCAATCTGTCAAACCTCTTCAATCTGCTCAAATTTTATAAACAAAAATTCTATTCCATCTCTATTCTGAAATTTTACAAAATCAACAACTTTTTCCAATGCTCCATTTACTAAAGCGTCTTCTACATTCAAATTATGCCATAAAATTACACAAGTTTATACATACATGTAAAGTCTTTTCTAAGCCAGCAGTTTTAGATACAGACTTTTCCAAAGAATCCAATTTAGCCTGTAGTTTCTCCGTAAGAAGAATAGTCACTCCCTAGTGTTCAATTTTATCAATCGCTCCGATTTTTGCTTTTGCTGTTTTTCTAGTTTCAGGAGTTGTTGATTAAATATAGAACACTTTTGCAGTGTAGGCATTAGGCAAACTATATGCTGCTTTTCTCCAAACATATTGTACATTACTTCAGCTGCTGTGTTCCCAGTTGTAAACAAGTTCCTCAGTAGCCGACTTTCTGAAGCTTGTTTACCATGTTTCATCAAGACACCAATTCTTATGTCTTGAAGAATATTTCCATAATCTTCATCACTTGCTTGTCACATATTCTTAATAAGTTCTTTATATTCAAAATGTAACTAAATGTCCATATTTCCAATACTTTCTAGCGATTTTGTAGTGTCTTCATGGAAAAGTGTTTTAAAAACAGGTAGCCCTTTTATAGGAGTAAGTTGTAATAGATCTCCAAATACAATTATATGTTTTCCAACAAACAGAAGACCGGAATCTGTTTTTAAAATCTGTTGCATTCCTAAATGTACAAAGGAAAGCATTAAGTTTGAGACCATACTCACCTCATTAATGATTAAAAGTTTCATTTTCTTCGGTACTCTTGAGACTTCATAACTAGCTTCTCCAGACAGCTTCTGATATTCCAATTTATTATCATGTTCAACTGGTAGCATAAGTAATCCATGTAAAGGAACCCCTTTAATGTTGTGTGCTGCTAATCCTGTTGGAGCTATTACAACGTAAGATAAATGTGATTCTGTAGTTTTGTGTAGATAACTGGACAAAACTTTAATTAAGAAACTTGTTCCTGTTACAGTTTGACCACTGATGTACATTAGAATAGGTTTAAATGATGAACATTGGCATTCATTTTTTTTGTGCAGCAAACCATGTGGTATCTGTTGGTTGACTTGTAGATATATTTCTTTCTATTCAATATTTAGTTGTTCTTCTGACTTTTCCTATTGAATAATATACTTTTGTGCTTGTTGCATTGCAGTTTCTACCTCATTCATGGCTATTGCTGCTTAATTTTCAATAATTGGTTGTCCCAGTGGATCTTGACGCAGTGTACCAGAACTTTTACTATCTTGAGAACTTTCTCTAGTTATTTTAGCTGCAATAGTACTTTCTTGTTCAATCTCATCGTTTAACATTTGTAGATATGTAGGGAAAATTGTGCACTGAATGCTATCTATACTTGCATTAAAAGAATCTTCATAGCATTCAAAATCTCCAAGTAATTCTGCTTCACTATGCCAAGGCTTAAACAGTTGCAGAAGTGCTAAATAGAAACATTCCCTCTTAGCTGGACTTTTCAAACTGAGTTTTCTGTGGTTAATTAGATTTCCTTTGGCATGTTTTACCAAACATCCGTCACATCCAATTACTGCATATTTTTCATCTTTTCTATTTTCAGTAACTTTTCTTTTAGTCTCTCCAACAAAAAACAGTAAACAACAATTAAGTATTTCTTCTCCCTATTTCAACTACTACAACTGTACAATCAACTAGTACAAAAACACACATTTCAATAAGAAAACTGGATGACAGTAAGACCAATGTCAATATGCCACAGATTGGGTCATCTCCTGGTTCTACAAAACATGCTCAGTGGGCAAAAATAGATTGAATGGCATCTGGCTACTTCGTGGACTTTGACAACTTCTCATCAGATTCAACTAAACCAGAGATTCTACAGCCACCACCCCTCCCCTTCAAGCTACAAGTGTGTTCTCTCTATCTTTGCCTGAAAAAGACATACCTTGTTACTCCCTAGTTGCACCTTTGGATTACAATTGGTTTACTAATCTTAGTTCTCTGGATTGATTTGGTGACTGTTTTATTCATGCTTCTGAAAGGACATTATCTCCCAGAATGCTCTGCAGTCCAAATTGTTGACTTGGTGTTGAAACCACATGCATCATCGCAAGGTGAACAAAGAGATCTGTCCCTGGTAAACATTTCAGCAGTTCCAGTTCACGGAAGGAATAGTGTGGGGCAGGGTATTGTATCATGTATATGGTCCTACTGAACTTTTACAAATTCCATGATTGTTTAAAATTTCTTTAAATTATATCATCACCTCTAGTACTATTTCTGATGACTGGGACATTGATACAGTGCAGAGCAATTGGCTGCATTTTCTTCTGATTGATGATGGGACATCTAATGTTTGTTATATGTACTGTTTTCAACATTATGGCTACCATTTTTTGCATAAAGTGAGTATCCCACATGTAATTTATATTTACAATAAATGGGAACACTGCCCAACACTGCCAAAAGTTAGTTCTAAACCTTTTGCACAGAAGTTTGCTTATTTTTCTGGTTCTGAGACATCATATTCAGTCTCATACTTCTACAGGCTTGCACCTACACCTGCAAAGAAAAATATGCCAGCAAACACTAAGCTGATACACTCCGCTTCTTTTCTCTCCTTGCTATCTGTATATGGTTTTGACTTTTGGAAAGTCACAATAGATACAAAGTCTGTTAGGCCGACAAAAAGTTGGCAGGTTCAGGGAACTGAGACCTTGTTTAGAGCATGCCTAATACCACAGCAAATGATTTTCCTGAGCAAGACTGTGCTACAATCTTCATTTCTTGGAATAGCCAAGATAAAGGATTTGAATATACCATGAATTCCCACATTAGCATGTTTTGACAACCGGCAGCACTACACATGTTACAGTGAGGATACACTAGATGCAATACTACAGAATGGCTCTTACAATTCATCAGGCCCCAATTGGAAGGGATGGCCGAATTGTCCTAAAGACTAGGGGTGGGCGGAATTAGCGAAAGTGTCTTTCGCAAAATATCGCAAAACGGCACAAAATCTCCGCGATCACGCAAAATTTCGCGTGATCGCAGAGATTTTGGTGTGCTGATTAATGCGTTACTGAATTTGACCTTCAACTCGGGCACCTGCTTTATTAATAATTATATCTGTAAGACTTACAGATATAAATAAAGCAGGTGCCCGAGTTGAAGGTCAAATAAAAGTGCTTCCGGTTGGGGTTTAATTTTTGTGACAGGAGCATCGTGCCAGAATGAATCCTGCCCTGCATATTTACCCAAGAAGATGCCACCGTTTTGTGCAATACCTCTACTCAACTAGAGTACTTTCTACTGGCTAATCAGTAAGTGCTACCTCGTTGGGTAAATGTATAGTGCTTTTCCTACACTACAGCTGCGTAAAGGGCCAGAAGAGTTGTCTCCAGTGGCAATGTGTGTCTGTAACTTTGCCACCACACCGAAAGGAGCTAGGGTACCTTGAGTGAGGTGTCCATCATAGCGGGAAATGGGCGGGAAGAAGTTGCATAAAGCTAGTGTGTTTGGAGCGGGCCTAACGGGCAGGGCTTCTAGGCTAGTTCACATGCCTCTTGTTTATAAAGGGTCAGAGCAGTGTCTCTGAGGCAGACAAGGAGAAGGAACTGCCTTGGCACAGGATCTACACGAGGATTGCGCTCGAGTAAATCAAGGATGCAAAGACCACCGTCAAGGATTACAGCTATCATTTCACGGTGGAAATGGGGAGAAGGCACATATGCTTAACCATGCTCATGAATTCTACACGAGGATTGCGCTCGAGAAAATGAAGGATGCAAAGACCACCATGAAGGATGTGTGTCTGTAACGGCGCCGACGGCCCTGGGGTCCCTCGAGTCAGCTGTCCATCATAGTGGGGGAAAGGGCGGGAAGACGTTGCCCACCGCTGGTGTGTGGGGCGGAGCCAAACAGGCGGGGCTTCCATGCAGTTCACATGCCTCTTCCAGAGACCGATCAGAGCAGCAGACGAGGAGACAGAACCTCCTGGTGTCAGGAACTACAAGGGGATTGTGCTCGAGAAAGTCATGGCTGCACAGAGCTCCATCAAAGATCACAGATCATTTTTGACAGTAGATATGGGGAGAAAAGCACACCTGTCCAGCCTCGACCTAGCTCCCGAATGTTTTGTGCTGATTAATGCGTTACTGAATTTGAGCTTCAACTCGGGCCCCTGCTTTATTTATATCTGTAAGTGCTTCCTGTTGAGGTTTAATTTTTGTGACACGACTCATTCAAGGCGACAATTTCCGTTCCCTCGCGGATCGCGGAAATTTTGACATTTTCGCGTTCGGCGCGGAACGCGAAAATGTCGAATTGTCTCAATTTCCGCGAGCGGAACGGAAATTGTCGCCCACCCCTATTAAAGACACTAATGGATGTCAATCCAGACTTCTGTGTGACAATAAAGGGTTTATGATCAATAGACCTAACCAACCGTACATACAATCTGAACACTCTGTGGTGGTGACATCATACAGTGTTGGGAAGGTATGCCTTGAGTGGCTAAAGAAGACCACAACACTGTCTCAGATGAAACACTTGTCCCTTCTTTCAGATGACCTGGATCTCAGGGATTTCTTGTTAGGTCCGGAGAACCCAGGTCAAAAGCGCTTCTTGTATGCCATATACACTGAACTGTTTTTTTTAAATTTATTTTTTTATTGAATTTTCAACAATGACATACAATCAAGGTTTTAGCCTTTGCAGTGGACTTACAGCCGTATCATGAACAGTAATAAAATAATATGAATCAAAAGACACCTGTAGTGATAAAAACTAATGACAGCAATCAATGAGGACAAATACACATTACCAGGGATCAGCAAGGAGGCATATAGAAGGGTAAAGAAGTAGTTCACAGAGTCTCCAGGACGAGCGCCAGCATATGCAGGATGTCAGAGGGATCAAGCACAGGTTACCCGGGGTAGGGGAAAAAATTGCGTAATCCACAGGGCCAATACCAGAAAAGGCCACAGTGCACAGAATTGTGAGTGTGTCCGAAGGGCAGTGTGAGCAGGTCTCAGGACCCGTCCGTAGCAGTGATCGGGTGTTCCAGCAGGTACATCTGTAGTGGGCCCCATATATCACAGGGACATGAGGAGTGAGGAATTAATTCAGCATATGTACAGAGTTGGTCCTGCCAAAGAATCAGGTCTCCCAACCAGTCCTTAAATTTAGGTGCCCGACCCCGGCCCCATCTGCATGCCACTCGCCACTTAGCCAGCACAAGACAAAAGGACACACATTTCTGATGTTTGGCAGGGATATGTTCAGTGTACCCAAGGAGAGTTATGAGTGGTGATCGGGAGATAGGTGCTGATGTCATAGAGTCCAGGGCTGTAAGGACCTGTCGCCAATAGGTAAGTACCTCAGAGCATCCCCAAGCAAGGTGCAGGAAGTCAGCATGTTCTGCTTTACATCTATCGCATCTGTGTGTGTCCCGTAAACCAAGATTGTGGAGCCTAACTGTGGTGTAATAGCTGCGGTGTAGGAATCTATAATGGATAATGCAGAGCCTGCTATTGGAGGAGACCTGCTCCGTCTGTTTGCAGCAAAATAAACACTGCTTGTCAGTGAGGTCCTGAACTAGTTCCGCTGCCCATTTAGCACGAGCTGCGCATGGGGGATAAGCAGCATCCATATACAAAGTATGATAGAGTGTGGACACCAAGTGTGAGGCAGAGGATGTGTGCAAGGTTTGGTGCAATGGGGTCAATGTTGCGGGCTCAGAGGGGTATGTGGGGTGACATGCTTGGATTCCGTTACAAAGGCGGGCATATAAAAAGGTTTCCATGGTGGATGGTGGGGGGGTCGTGACAAAGCTGTTGTAAAGTGCGGAATTTGCCACCTACATACAGATCTCCCCAGCAGTAAATATTCCGTGCACGTGCAACTTCCTTAAATATACCTTCTTGCAACAGCGACACCTCTGGATGATAGGTGAGTGGTAGAAGGGGGGAATAAAGGCAGGTTTCAGGTGTGTGATCCACGATGCGGTACCAGGCCCTAATTGTGCACTCTACAGAAGTGGGGCATCTGCGACGAGGCTCCACTTTAGAGACGAGGATGCCATCCAGAGGGATTGGATCCGCAAGCCAATGCTCGGTGGCGACGTGCGGAGTGTAGCGGGGTGAGTTAAACCAGAAATGAGCAAAGTGTGCCTGAGCACTTATGTAATATAGTTCGAAGTTAGGCACGTCAAAGCCGCCGTGCACATAAGGCCGCATGAGCGTGTCCCACCGGATGCGTGGCTGCTTTCCACCCCACACTAATCTAATCAGTTCCGATCAGAGGATAGCAAAAAAATGTCTTCCGGGGTCATAGGGAATATTGAGGAATAAATATAAGAATATAGGAAGTATGACCATTTTGATAAGGGAAATATGACCTGCCATGGTTAGGGGGAGTGTTATCCATCGATTGATGCAGCCTGTGACATGTTCCATCGCATCAGCTCCTCTCGATCAGTCGCAATACGTATCCCCTGGTATCTAACGTCTTCATCACACCACACAAGGGGAAAGTCAGGCTCAAAAGGGGTGGCAGCTGGTCCACGGAAAAATTTGTGATTTGGACCAGTTTATATGAATACCTGATTGCCCACCGAATTTAACGAATTCGCGCAGTAATTGGTTTAGATTTTGGCGGGGGTCTTTAATGTAGAGGGTGACATCATCCGCGTATAGAGAGATTAGAATCGGGCGAAGGAGACAGCGCAGGCCTACGTGATTATAGTGTTGCCTAATCTTGGCTGCCAAGGGCTCCATGGCTATGGCAAAAAGGATAGGGGAGAGCGGACAGCCCTGGCGAGTGCCATGAGAGAGAGAGATAGGGGGTGACATGTGCCATTGATCGAGACCTTCGCCGTTGATGAGGTGTACAGGAGTCTGATCCATAATAAAAAGCACGTGGGGAGTCCCATGGATTGTAAGATGGTGAATAGGTAGTCCCACTCCACCGAATCAAAAGCCTTAGAGGCATCTAGGAATACAGCTACCAGCGCTAGTTTGGGATCTACTGCTTGTAATATGGAAAACAGCGTCCTAAGATTGAGTGATGATGTCGCCCTTCCAGGAATAAACCCTGCTTGGTCTGGGAGGAACAGTGGAGGCTGAGGTGATTCGCTATTAATTTAGCAAGTATTTTTGTATCTGTGTTTAAAAGAGAGAGGGGTCTGTAGGACTCACAGCGATCTGCGGGTTTATCTGGTTTTAATAATGATGTGATTAGTGCCTCTCTCATCGAGTCGGGCAGGATTTGCGCCTCCCAGGCTTCAAGAAACAGCTCTTTCAGTACCGGGAGTAACTGATCAATATAAGACTTCATCTGCATGATGGCATCCCTCAGCTCATCATCTTCAAATGGCGCTGCCAAGAATTTGCGCTGTGAGTTGCCCAGCCACCCAAGAGCTATGTCTTCTAAATAGGGAGCAAAATCAGGAGGGGAGGTGCGTTGTGAGCTATAGAGATCCGCATAATAAGAGGCAAGAGGAATACTGAGACTATCTCTAAGGCGTGTCCCTGCATTATCAACCACATCCAACACATAGTTGGAGAATCGTGGTTGTTTGATGGTGCTTGCCAAAGCACGACCAGGCACGACCAGGCCTCTCGCCCTGCGACGAGCAACAAAGTATTTGCCTCTAAGTTTCACTTCGCGGTCTGCAGTAGCAGTATAGTCCATAAGCTTTTCGCGAAGCACAGCTCGTTGGGTGCCTGAATCATGAGACCACATGTCAATTTCCAGCTGTTTGATCTTAGTCTCTAAGCGGCGCAAATTCCTTCTAATGTCACGGAGTACCCCAAAACTCTTGGACATATCTATGCCTCAGACAGTGACCTTAAAGGCCTCCCACAACGTGCCCACCTGATCAACAGAGCCTTTATTCCTGGCAAAGAAGCCCGCAATCTCTTCCCCTAGTTCGGTTTGAAAGGTGGTGTCTAACAGTGCTTCAGGCACTAGTCTCCAGCAACATGGAGTGTCGATTGAATTAGGGGGAATGATTTCTAAGTAAACCGGTGCGTGGTCCGTGTATGTGCGGGCCAAGTGCCAAGTGCCTAACAGAGTGGATCCAGGGAGCCATTCCGCGTGAGCAGATTCAATAATCTTGCACGTGGCATGTCCTGCTGTATTAAATGTGCCTTCCCAATCAGCGGGGTGGGCATAACGCCAGGCATCCACCAGTCCCTGTCTGCAATTATCCCCAATAGGGCCTCCCGAGTGTTGGTGTAATGATGAGGAAGGGGATTAGAGCGGTCCAGTGCAGGGCATAGAGCTTTATTAAAATCGCCCCCTATATGACGTGTGTGGAGCCGATTTTTAGTACTTGTCCCTAGAGCGAAGTGAAATAGTCGGGATCGTCTAGGTTGGAACCTTAGCTACAGATTAATGTAACCGATTGTGTATCCAAAGCACCCCAGAGCATGTAACTGCGACCAGCCGTGTCACTGTATGTGTCACCTAGTACAAATGGTGTGTTCTTTTTGACCAGTATGAGTGTGCCTCATGAGTAGGTGGAGTAGGAGGAGAATGCACGTGCAGAGGCCCACCTGCTACTATAGCAGGAAGGGCAACGAGGGTCCATATGGGTTTCTTGGAGCATGGCAATTTGTATATGGTGTCTGTCTAGATACACTAGTATTTGCCTCCACTTACGCGGGTCCCGGAGACACCTGACATTCCATGTGAGCATTTTTATGCCTGAGTGATCAGATTGTGGCGTCATAAGAAAGGGTGGAATTGTATTTGGCAATGATGTCGGTGTTGATAAGTGTTATGCCCTGTCATGTGCGATTGGGCATGCTGAGCAACAACTGTCCAGTGTGCTAGAGAACAATAAAAAACATGCCCATCCCATCCCACACCCCAACAAGAAGAAAATTCCATCAAGCTGACATCAGAACTCATGTCAAGCTTCGAAGCCTCCCCCTCCCACAACGGCACCCCAAACATGCCGGCATTCTGTTGCCCACCCATTATCTCCCAATAGTTCAACCGGCTTCCCTGAGCCTGATAAGGCCGGCGAAGCAACAAGAAAGTACATCAAGAAAACAATACAATGACAAAAAAGGCAAGGGGGATCTCCCATAGGGGGCGCCAAGAGGGCACGAATCCCTTCTCATGTCCCAACTCTAACTGCTATGCAGTCCCCTTGGTATCAACCCAAAAAGGGGAGTAGAGTAATGCGGGGGGAGGGGTGCTCGGCGATGCGTGAGTGAAATTTGCCAATTCTTACACTAAAGAAATTATAAACAGGCATGGATAACACAGTCAATGAGCAAAGCCTTTAGGGTACTTATCTGTCCATGACATTTCTACAGGAGTATGGGACCCTCTGGAGGAAGGTTACAAGGAGGATTTTTCAAGAAGCGATGAGTGATGTAGAGGATGCCAGCCTCTCACAACAAGTAGGTGCAGTCATAAGAAATACAAGTGGACAGTGTAACAGACGTCACCTTACGTGTCTTCCTGTTGTCCTTCAGCCCATGGATGGTGAAGGGGATCTGGAGGTGCGGTCTCGGCGTGGTGAGTGTCTCAAAACAGATTTTAGGAAGTCTTCCACTTGTTGTGGGTTCGCGAAAAAAATGTGTTTGCCCTCATGCGTGAACCGTAGCTTTGCTGGATAGAGGAGGGCATATTCCACCTGGGATGTGTGCAATTTCTGCTTGACTGAGAGGAATTTCCGACGCGCCTCCTGAACCGTCAAGGTGAAGTCTGGGTAAATGGCTAACGTGTTCCCTTTAAATTGCAGTGACTTCAGTGCACGGGCCTTCTGGAGCACGGCATCCCGATCACAATAATTAAGAAGTCTGGCAATGATGGGTCTTGGAGTTTCGACCGGCGGAGGTCGTGGCCCCAGGGATCGGTGGGCCTGTTCAACAACTAGATGGGGCAAGAAAGATTCTGCATCAATGGAGCTTTTCAGGAGACGTTCGACATAGTCCTCCATAAGTCCTGTATTGGTGCTCTCTGGTATGCCTATTAAACGGATGTTGTTGCAGTGGCTCCTGGCTTCAATGTCTTCATTTTTTGCCTCAATTACTTTCAGGAGCTTGTCCACTTGCGCTACTTGAGTTTGCAGCTGAGAGGTGGTGTCTTCATTCTCTGATATTCGGTGTTTTGTATCATTCAATTGCCCATCGTGTTTGTCCACTTTTTGCACGAAGAAATCCAGACGGTTAATCATTGTGTCCATCTTCCCCGACAGGTCCGATAGACTATGCTGTACAGCCAGAAGCATTGTCTTACATCATCCTCGGCAGAGATGGAGGGTGCCTGTACTTGCTCCATAGTGGTGAGTTCGGTATCCACAGATGATGAGCGTGTCGTGGCTTTTTTGGCATCAAAGGTCAGTCTAGGTTGGCGGCTGTCAGGTTTCCCCATTGCACCTCGCCGCGTATCCAGACTATGTAGGAGGGTGCGCTAGCAGGGATCTCACAGTCTCCAAAATGTGCGCTGTGGAGGAGCTGAAGGTCCAGGCAGAAGTACAATAGGCCTAGTGGAAGTGAGGATGACACAAGGAGCCCTGGGGCTATAGAGTAATCCAACAGCGGGAGGACACAGAGATGGAGGAGGAGGAGGAGGGGAAGGCTTCACCCCTGGTTGGTCAGCGGCAACTTACAGTGTTCTGCTCAGCCCGTGTGGTAAAGATGGAGCCACAGCGTGGGTTTCTGCTAGTTTAAAGGTGCGGCCCCAGCTGCCTCAGATGGTATTATGGGAGCAGGAGTTGTGGGCCTATGTCCAGAGGCAGAACGTGTGAAAGCGGACACAGTAGAAGGCAGCCAGAGTGTGGCGGATAGCACCTGCACATCTATGGCTGTAGATAGGCAGGAGCTGGTTTAGGCGTCGTGGGGGTCTCAGCATCATCAGGTCCCCCAGGCAAAGTGATGGCAGGCCACAATGGTGCTTTAGAATAGTAGATAGGATATGCTTCCAGAATAGGGGGCTCCAGCGCTGGACAACGGTTGTGTGGGCGTGCTGTGTCTAGCTCAGGAGAGTGAGTCCAGGTTTCATGCCAGGGCAAACGACTAGGGTCACGGAGTAGTACAGTGCTCGATGAGCCCCTGGCACGCTATGTGGTGTTAGCCTCAGGGGGTAGGCCCAGCGCATCTGTGCAGGTCAGGGAAATGGCGCACACCGTGCCAAGGAGAGGCGGTCACAGCTGCGGGCGATCTCACCTCTGTCACGATGTATACAGGAGCCAGGCGCCCACGTTAATGTGCACAGACGGCACATAGAGACACACAGCAGGGCACCCAGAGTTGGCGATCTTGTGGCCCAGCCCCACGTGGGATCCACGGGGCTCGAGTGGAAGCAGCGGATGGACAGGGCTCCAACCGCAGCACTCGCCTCCTCGCCCGTAACGTTCAAAGTCTCAGTTTCAGCCCAGCACGGCCGGAGGATCTTATCAGCAGGTAGGCAGGTTTAGTGCTCGATATTTACTGGCAGATGTGCGGAGAAACAACGGATATTATCGCCAAGCTTCCAGAGCCTCACTGGTGTGCGGCCATCACGGATGTGCGCCACCGAGTGCCCCCCGCCCATATACACTGAACTGTGAAAAGTCACTCAACAGTCGGAAGACTGCACCACTTACAGGAACACCATGACAGGATACCACTAACTCATCAGATCCACCAAATGGATCTGCATCCAAAACAAAATTGATGCCAATGCCACTGACGCCAACATCATTCAGGAATTCACTAAGCCCCCAGGCGAAGCCATGGATGTCACACTGTCACGTGGCCCATAGGGGCATTGTCGTTTTTCACTAAGTTAGCATGAGCTGGTCGCAGCTTGCCTGCTGGTTTTGTGCACGTTACTACACATCTTTATTTTTGCAATATTTCAATGACTGCTTTCACGTGAGAACTCATTGCTGGGTTCACTCTCTGCATGTTACTGGGATTTTGACTGAACATTCTTTATTTATTTATATATTTATATAGCGCACTAATACCCAGAAGCATCTAGGCACTGACATCCAACCTCCTGCCAGCCATGGGGAATATGCAAGGTCGAACAACAATGCTCCTTATTATTTTGTTCTGGCCAGACCTTAGCCCTTAGACAAAACATGCCAATGCAGCTGTTGTTTTGACAAATATACTTGGGTTTTATTAGAATACACGAATAGGTAGCACACACTTGGAGAAGGATCTTTCCAGGGAGACGAGTGAGACAGAACCTATGAGGTAGATCTACCATCTATAGGCTGAGGTTTTGGGTCTGCTGACAAAGCCCAGAAATCTTCTAATATATAACAATACTTCTTCTTAGCAAGTGGAGGGAGATTAGGTACTATAGTCTCTTCTCTATTGTCTTTTAATGCTGAAATCTCCCTTTATTGTATGTGGACAAGCTACTGTGCTGACTATATTGGTACTATGCATTTTCCTGCTTGTTGCGGTATGTATACTGCATGTTAGGGCACGTTAGTTAAAATAAATATTTTAAACTGTTTGTGTCTCTGTCAGATCTAATTGTGGACAAATGAATGAGTGTGGGTGAAAGGGTGTGTTGTGTTCTGGGGTGTCTAATCATTTGTTTCTCTGTCACTGAGTAGATGAGCAAGTGAGACACTATAGCTAGTTGGTCCTGGGTTTGTGGGTACTAAGGTGGTAGGAAGACCCAGTCCCTATACACCAAGTCCCCATATTCCTGTGCATAGTTCTGTGTTTGTGCATAATCCATCCAACAACACCCTCCCTGGACCTCTGTGACAAACTTGGATCCGACTTCCACCTGAAAAGATTCCGGACACCCCCTCCACTCTTCCCCCAGCAATGTCAACCTCCCCACCATCTCCTCCTGGACCCCAGCCACCACTGAAGACACCGCATTGACCATGAAAGGCATTCACTCAGGAGCCCCTCTAGACCCCTGCCCTTTGCACATCTTCCACAGAGCCACCGCCACCATTGCACCTGAGCTACAACGCACCATTAACACCACCGTTGAAGCCGGCACATTCCCCGATGACTGAGACGCACAGAAGTCAAACCCCTCCTCAAGAAGCCCTCAGCAGATCTAACGGACCTCAAGAACTACTGACCCATCTCTCTCCTCCCTTTCACAGCCAAAGTCACCGAGAAGATGGTCAACGGCCAACTAATGAAATTCATTTAAGAGAACTACATACTTGACCCCTACCAATCCGGATTCTGCAGCAACCACAGCACCAAGACCCTTTTCTCGCCACCACAGACGACATCCGCACCCTCCTCGACCTAGGCCACACTGCGGCCCTGATCCTACTCGACCTCTCTGCAGCCTTCAACACTGTCTCCAACCACACTCTCACCGCCAGACTCCACAATGCCGCCTTACAGGGAACTGCCCTAGACTGGCTCTGCTCCTTCCTCACTAGCAGAACCCAAAGAATCAGACCTCCACCCTACCTCTACGAACCCACAGAGATCAACTGCGGAGTACCCAAAGGATCATCACTCAGCCCCACGCTCATCAAAATCTACATGACCCCCCTCGCCACCATCATCAGACAGCATGGATTTAGCATAGTATCTTACCCTGATGACACTGAGCTCATCCTCTCCCTCACTAAGGACACCCTCACCATCAGACTCAGCTTCCAGGAAGGAATGAAGGACGTTGCATCCCTGGGTGAGAAGCAGTTGCCTGAAGCTTAACTCAGAAAAGACAGACGTCCTCATCCTCAGACCCTTCCCCTCTGCATGAGACAACACCTGGTGGTCCACCGCCCTCGGCAACCACCCCCACCCCCACCCCCACGGACCATGCCTGGATCCTCTGCATCATTCTCGAGTCCTCCCTCACTATGACCCAACTGATCACAGCTGCGTCCACATGCTTCAAATCCATCCACACCCTCAGCAAGACCTTCAAAGGGATCCCCTGAATGAAGAAAGACCGTCACCCACACATTCATAACCAGCGGACTGGACTATGGAAACACCTTCTGCACCGGGATCATAAAGTCTCTGTTCCAGAGCTCCAGACCATACAGAACATCACAGCCAGACTTGTCTTCAGCATCCCTCGACACAAACACATCACCCAACACCTGCAGGACCTCCACTGGCTTCCTGTCGAAAAGAGAGTAACCTTCAATGCCTACAAATGCCACCACAACACTAGACCCCAATATCTCAGTGAAAGAATCTCCTTCACGTACCTAAGAGAAACCGTCGATCCGCCGACTTTACCATCGCTGAAACCCTGCGCATGCACAGAGCCAGAATGGGTGGAAGTGCCTTCTCCTACATTGTGGCAAAGACCTGAAACGAGCTCCCGATCAACATCAGGTGTGCCCCCACTCTTCACATCTTCAGGAAGACCCTCAAGACCTTGCTCTTCGACTGACCGGAGCTGCAACCCCTGTGCCTTGAGACCCTCATGTGTGAGTAGCGCACTTCACAATTCCCTGATTGATTGATTGAATAGTGTTAGAAATGGGATTCCTGGTTGGCTAAGGCTGGCGCCAAAGTCAGGCAGAAACCACCACTCTAGTCAGGGCAAGGAAGTTACACGCCAAAGATAACCCCTGCTCACCCCCTTGGTAGCTTGGCACGAGCAGTCAGGCTTATCTCTGAGGCGATGTGTAAAGCGTTTGCGCGCGCACCCAGCAACAACACCCAAGGCCCACCACAAAGGAAACTCCACACAAGGTATTCTATAAAAATAGCCTTTGTATTATACACAACACATTAGATAAAAACACACACTCTACAATGTGCCAACAGGCACGGGCAGAATTTACAAGGGATTATATATACAGGGGACAGGGCCACATGGACCGCTGTCAGGAATTAGCACTCTTAGAACATAACACAAATTACCAAGTGTACATGTAGAACATAACCAGTATCTACTGGCGCAATAATGACCTCAGCGTCATCACACTAGCATCAGGTAAAACCTATCCTGCATCCATCACAGGGGCATAAATCACATTATGCAATTCTCCTTGGTCTAACTCATTAGACCTAACCACCTAGCTATAACTATACTAGGGGCGCACATCGCACAGGGAAGTACATTCTCCCTACCATCAACCTAAGCAGGTAAAACAACCTTCTAGGCAGAAATAACCACATTTAGAGGTATCAGACACAGGGTGCGCAAAACATGCTATACACAATACATTTCCTAGCACCCAAAAGCACATTAGAGTCCAGGTTGCGCCAGAACCTAAACGTAGCAGCTGCCCACTACTTGCTGGGCAGCTGGGGACAAGCACAGGGCCTAAACGCTGCAGCTGGCACTAAGTGCTGCGCAGCTGTGGTAGGCAAATAGCGGCAGGGGGCTCTCATTAGCCCTTCACAACAAACTGCGCCAATCCTTGGAGCCCTCTAGGCTCTAGAACAAACTGTGCCAAACGTAGGAGCCATCTGGCTCAGAAAGTAACATGTCCCCAAACGCTGGAGCGTCCTGGCCATCTGGGCCACAGGCAACAAAGAATAGGGGACTGGCACCTCGGTGCCCTCTGGCCCCTACAGGGCGTGGAAATACTTTGCCCCCAAAACGTTGGAGCGGCCCGCTGCCTTCCGGGGCCGCTCTGATCACCAAGAAACTGCTCTCGTAGCTGGGGCCAGCTGGGGCTCTAAAATAAACATGCCCCCTCATTGGGGCGGCCCGCTGCTAACCGGGGCCGCCCAGGAAGTCGGCACCGGCAATGGTGCCTCTCTCTCGTCCCCTCACTCACCGGCTATTCGGACTTCTCGGGGCACGGCAGGCGGGGCTCTCTCTTGCTCCCGGGAGCCTCGCTGGGGATTCGGCTGGGACTTTGGCTTCTCGCCCGGTCCCTTCCTTGGGACCGGGACTTCACTCGGGGCCGCATGCGGGGCTCCGTCTCCGTCACGGGAGCCCCGCGGGGAAACCTGTCCTCGGTCTCTTCTCTGCCCGGCGGGGCAGAGACACGGCGCGGCTTCCAACGAGAATGGCCGCACTTCCGCTTCCGTCCCGCGGCCCCGCCCACAACCAGGCGGGCCGCGGGCTCAGCGGCATCTTTTGAATGCGGCTCGGGCCGCGGCAGTGAAACGCGGGGTGGGCACCCGCATTGGGACCACAAGCACTCGGCATACCACAGCGGGGTGGGCACCCGCAAGCCACAAACTCAATTAAAAGAGGCACAAGCGCGGGGTGGGCTCCCGCTACAGCACGCATCATGGGGGAATCCCTACGTCGGGATTCCCTCAGTGGAGATCGCAGCCCAGCGCTGCAAAGATCACACGCATTCCCTTTTCCTTGGGGGAAACCAGAATAAAGCGCTCTCCAGGCGCTATGTTGAGGACCAGAAAAGCACCTTGCTGCAAGGAAAATAAAGCGCTCCCAGGGCGCTAGGCCAGCATAAAGCCTTGGCAAGGTAAGAGGAAAAAGTTCTCATCAGTCCTGGGCATTTAGAAGATGGAGCAAAGCAGCTCCCAGCAAGGGAAAGTCCTCCAGGTATCCAGGGCATCCAGGGGCTGGGCAGGGCCCAGGGAGGCAAGCCTTCCCCTGGGCCCCAGCAGCAGCGCGCCCCTGGTAGATTCAAGTGCAGAACAAGAACATTTTGTAAGGGGACACAGCCCCTTTTTATACACCAAATCCCTTTGTCTGGGTTCAGGGTGAGGGGGAAAACCAGTCGCAGCTGGTTGGGGAGCACCCTTGATGTGCTCAGCCCCTCACTCTATTCATTGGCAGGGCTAGGGTCGTCAGTCGCACCACAGGGGGCGGAGCCAGCAGTGTGTGGGGAAAACCCTGCCCTATTCAGGTCCAAGGTGCACTCCTCCCCAGCCATCAGCATGCTAATCTCACACTCACCACTGGGGCAGACCCAACCAGACTCCTGGAGCCAGGCTCACCAGCCAGCTCCAGCCAATCACACGCCAGACGCACTGCACACAGAAGTGCCCACTTCTAGAAGTGGCACTTCCACACTAGGTACATGCACGCCGCACACATCATCGCGCAGCATTCACTCCCACGAGTCCGCACATACCAAACTCGGGCCTGCACACCCCACGCATCAGGAACTACTAGGGACACATACATTCCCCATGCATTCCTATGGGAGGGCAGGCCTATCTCACCACATGCACTCAGAGCACGCACGCACTTTACCCTGGGACACAGGGAAAGTGCGCAGGAACCAAACAAATCACCACACCAAGTCACCAATAAAAAGCAAAAAGTTCAGGGGTGAACCTGCCAGAAGGGCCAAGTCCAACACAACCCCCTTCCAGCCAAAACGCAGGGCAGACCAATCACCACCGTGATGGTCTTCCCTGCTTGGGGCGATAGAACACGGACGCAGGCCCGCACTGCAGGGACACTCTCCGGTTCTACGCCATTCTCAATCAACATGGTTCCATCTGAAAAAAACACAACCGAAAAGAACTCAGGCCCAACTAGGCTACCCCACTGGTACTACCTAGTTGTCCACGGCCAGGACCAGGCCCTAGGCCACCCAGATACCACTGGTCCTTGCCAAACCCAGAGTGGGGGGGTAGTAACCCCTGGCATACAAGCCATTCTCCACTCTCCCTCTCAGTGTAGTTCCCAACTCCCACTGATCCTTCAACCTAGGGTCCGCACCCTCCGGCTGACCAGAGGTCACGGGCAAGAATGCCCCACCCTACCTCTACTTCTGGGGTTCCGCACCCTCCCAGGGAAGCACCCACCAGAACACAACTCTCCCACCAGTTCAGGACCTCTCTCCACCAACTGGTCTACCACCTGGGATCCAAGGGGTCAGAGGCGAGGACTCCCTCCCTCTGCACCCCCTTCCACTGTAGAGCAGGGTCTCTTCACCTAAGATGAGCCCCACCTGCCCTCAGGACTACAGCTGCCCTTACGTCCAGATCCGGAAACACCGACTACTGGCTCCCCAACCGAGGGACGTACCCTTTGGTCAGATGCCTGGCGAACCAGGACTTAACGAGGGTGACACATAACTAATGGGTCGTGTGACAGTCTGCCTGGCGCTGATCTCACTACCTCCTGTCCATCTGACAGTGCGTGCAGACCCCCCAGGACAGAAGTGGCGACACCACGGTCACTCAGTGGCGACACAGCCCTCCCGGCTGGTCCCTGACCTACTGGTTCCCACTGGGGAATCCCTCCCCCTCTCACCCCTCCCTCTGGACTTCTGCACCCTCCCAACTGGAGCGGTACCGCCAGACACCAGGACTACTGGAGCTCTGATTACAGACGCTCCACGTCCTCTAGACACTGGGAGATCCTCCTCAAGTGACCTATTGGTACAGCCTAGGCCCCCGACCTGATGTTCCCTAAAGAAACCATCCAGGCCCTGACACTGGGTTTCGGGCACCTGGAGACACGCAGTCCCACCCACTCCTTCTCCGCAGAGACAGGCCGTGAGCCCCTACACCGAGACCTAGCTGGGCTACTCTGAACCTCTTCCACCACGCTGGGCTGGAAGACACCTCAGCCACTACTTTTGGAATCACTCCCCAATGCAAGTTCCCTATCCCAGAGAACTCACACCCAATCAACCAGCAAGCTCCTTATTTCAGAGAACTCACACCAAAGTATTCAGCAAGCTCCTTATTTCAGAGAACTCACACCCTTCATCCACACACACACACCCCCCCAGACTAGTAAGACAGTTTCTACCGCCCCTGATTTCTCAACCTGACCACCACGTGACACAGGTACTATTACTCTGGGAACTGGGAATGGGACATTCACATTCATCCAGCGCATTACACATTCATCCCCAAACCCCTCCCAAGACTGGTAAGACAGTTTCTACCGCCCCTGATTTCTCAACCTGACCACCACGTGACACAGGTACCATTACCCCGGGAACTGGAAATGGGAATACATGCACTGGACACACATCTGCTGCCACCACTGGATCCCACCCTCTGGTGAATCCAGAAAACACAATGCACTAAGGGGGATGATCTACCCTCCCGAGCTAGGGACACCTAACTCACAGTGCACAAGAAACACATTTCCACAGAAATGACACTTAAGAACAATAATCCCTATACCATGTGATTTATCTAAATGCAGAGTTTTGTAGTGCGGCCAGTTGCTGCTGCGGTACAGCGCAAACGCAAGTCCAAATCCCACCGCTGATCACCAATGTTAGAAATGGGATTCCTGGTTGGCTAAGGCTGGCGCCAAAGTCAGGCAGAAACCACCACTCTAGTCAGGGCAAGGAAGTTACACGCCAAAGATAACCCCTGCTCACCCCCTTGGTAGCTTGGCACGAGCAGTCAGGCTTATCTCTGAGGCGATGTGTAAAGCGTTTGCGCGCGCACCCAGCAACAACACCCAAGGCCCACCACAAAGGAAACTCCACACAAGGTATTCTATAAAAATAGCCTTTGTATTATACACAACACATTAGATAAAAACACACACTCTACAATGTGCCAACAGGCACGGGCAGAATTTACAAGGGATTATATATACAGGGGACAGGGCCACATGGACCGCTGTCAGGAATTAGCACTCTTAGAACATAACACAAATTACCAAGTGTACATGTAGAACATAACCAGTATCTACTGGCGCAATAATGACCTCAGCGTCATCACACTAGCATCAGGTATAAAACCTATCCTGCATCCATCACAGGGGCATAAATCACATTATGCAATTCTCCTTGGTCTAACTCATTAGACCTAACCACCTAGCTATAACTATACTAGGGGCGCACATCGCACAGGGAAGTACATTCTCCCTACCATCAACCTAAGCAGGTAAAACAACCTTCTAGGCAGAAATAACCACATTTAGAGGTATCAGACACAGGGTGCGCAAAACATGCTATACACAATACATTTCCTAGCACCCAAAAGCACATTAGAGTCCAGGTTGCGCCAGAACCTAAACGTAGCAGCTGCCCACTACTTGCTGGGCAGCTGGGGACAAGCACAGGGCCTAAACGCTGCAGCTGGCACTAAGTGCTGCGCAGCTGTGGTAGGCAAATAGCGGCAGGGGGCTCTCATTAGCCCTTCACAACAAACTGCGCCAATCCTTGGAGCCCTCTAGGCTCTAGAACAAACTGTGCCAAACGTGGGAGCCATCTGGCTCAGAAAGTAACATGTCCCCAAACGCTGGAGCGTCCTGGCCATCTGGGCCACAGGCAACAAAGAATAGGGGACTGGCACCTCGGTGCCCTCTGGCCCCTACAGGGCGTGGAAATACTTTGCCCCCAAAACGTTGGAGCGGCCCGCTGCCTTCCGGGGCCGCTCTGATCACCAAGAAACTGCTCTCGTAGCTGGGGCCAGCTGGGGCTCTAAAATAAACATGCCCCCTCATTGGGGCGGCCCGCTGCTAACCGGGGCCGCCCAGGAAGTCGGCACCGGCAATGGTGCCTCTCTCTCGTCCCCTCACTCACCGGCTATTCGGACTTCTCGGGGCACGGCAGGCGGGGCTCTCTCTTGCTCCCGGGAGCCTCGCTGGGGATTCGGCTGGGACTTTGGCTTCTCGCCCGGTCCCTTCCTTGGGACCGGGACTTCACTCGGGGCCGCATGCGGGGCTCCGTCTCCGTCACGGGAGCCCCGCGGGGAAACCTGTCCTCGGTCTCTTCTCTGCCCGGCGGGGCAGAGACACGGCGCGGCTTCCAACGAGAATGGCCGCACTTCCGCTTCCGTCCCGCGGCCCCGCCCACAACCAGGCGGGCCGCGGGCTCAGCGGCATCTTTTGAATGCGGCTTGGGCCGCGGCAGTGAAACGCGGGGTGGGCACCCGCATTGGGACCACAAGCACTCGGCATACCACAGCGGGGTGGGCACCCGCAAGCCACGAACTCAATTAAAAGAGGCACAAGCGCGGGGTGGGCTCCCGCTACAGCACGCATCATGGGGGAATCCCTACGTCGGGATTCCCTCAGTGGAGATCGCAGCCCAGCGCTGCAAAGATCACACGCATTCCCTTTTCCTTGGGGGAAACCAGAATAAAGCGCTCTCCAGGCGCTATGTTGAGGACCAGAAAAGCACCTTGCTGCAAGGAAAATAAAGCGCTCCCAGGGCGCTAGGCCAGCATAAAGCCTTGGCAAGGTAAGAGGAAAAAGTTCTCATCAGTCCTGGGCATTTAGAAGATGGAGCAAAGCAGCTCCCAGCAAGGGAAAGTCCTCCAGGTATCCAGGGCATCCAGGGGCTGGGCAGGGCCCAGGGAGGCAAGCCTTCCCCTGGGCCCCAGCAGCAGCGCGCCCCTGGTAGATTCAAGTGCAGAACAAGAACATTTTGTAAGGGGACACAGCCCCTTTTTATACACCAAATCCCTTTGTCTGGGTTCAGGGTGAGGGGGAAAACCAGTCGCAGCTGGTTGGGGAGCACCCTTGATGTGCTCAGCCCCTCACTCTATTCATTGGCAGGGCTAGGGTCGTCAGTCGCACCACAGGGGGCGGAGCCAGCAGTGTGTGGGGAAAACCCTGCCCTATTCAGGTCCAAGGTGCACTCCTCCCCAGCCATCAGCATGCTAATCTCACACTCACCACTGGGGCAGACCCAACCAGACTCCTGGAGCCAGGCTCACCAGCCAGCTCCAGCCAATCACACGCCAGACGCACTGCACACAGAAGTGCCCACTTCTAGAAGTGGCACTTCCACACTAGGTACATGCACGCCGCACACATCATCGTGCAGCATTCACTCCCACGAGTCCGCACATACCAAACTCGGGCCTGCACACCCCACGCATCAGGAACTACTAGGGACACATACATTCCCCATGCATTCCTATGGGAGGGCAGGCCTATCTCACCACATGCACTCAGAGCACGCACGCACTTTACCCTGGGACACAGGGAAAGTGCGCAGGAACCAAACAAATCACCACACCAAGTCACCAATAAAAAGCAAAAAGTTCAGGGGTGAACCTGCCAGAAGGGCCAAGTCCAACACATAGTAATCTGCTGAAAGGCTGCTCAAGATTGATAGGGTTAATCTAGAAAAGGTTTTGGCATTGCTTGGCAATGGCATGACCATGTTGTCCTTGAGGATATATTCATTGGGCAACATAGCATCATCTGAAATTTACATAATGCAGCAGGACATGTCTATTTTACATCACTGACGGTCACAACTTCGGTCCATTGTGTTACTAAACTGGACACCTCAAATCTTACATTCTGGCCATGCACCGTGGCATTATATTAACACCGCTAATCTGTTTTCTTCAAATGATGTAACTGCACGACAGATATTAATGGCACAGAGAGATACAAAGTATACAATGTTGCACATTGAAAAATTAGACCAATTACCATTCACCATTGCCGAAACGCCTTCCATGTATTGGATAATCCATGGATTCATTACCCTACCAGTCATGACATTCCTATTCGAATATTGTCTATAACATCACCAGATAGGCAGGTATGAATCGTTAGGGGAAGAATTTGTGGCATGAATACGGAGAATTACCTTTCACGTTCAGATGCAGGAATGGGGATACTGACATTTTTCTCAGAGGTTCTGATTGTGAAAGTACTTTAGGCGAGTCCCTAGTATGCAAGGACATTTCACTGCACGGGACGTGTAATGTGTTGGTTGTGAATTTGTCATGTTATCTGAAGGGGGCTCTGGTTGTTGTGATTTGTCTGGTTTGCAAGCTGCTCTCCAATGGGAGTTATTTGATGCTGAATCATTTAGGCTGATGCGAAATGGAACGAGGCATCACTTATCTTGTGATGGTTAATTCCATAGTTACTTGTTGCACACAAGTCTTGTTCCCACTGACCTACAAAGTTAGGGAGGCAATGTTGTGGCCTTCGATAAATGTTTCCAACATACGCTTTGAATCTCTGAGCAAACTGAAAGCCATGCTTTTTCATAGGATGTGGCCTTAACATCAGCAAAAGATCTCGGACAACCACTCAAGTCATTGATTAAGACAGTATCCATTTTTTGTAAATTACTTGGCTCCTTAGGATTCACAAGGTGTTTGCCTCCAAGTTTAAAATGAACGATATATCTATCCATGTATATTGGAATTTTATATTTCACAATCACATATTAGATACTTATAATTTGAATTCTCTCCCCATAGCTGTGAAACGTGAACAATTGTGACTAACAGTTGCTACCTATTTATCAAATGTACTATTTAATCTAATCTCTGATTTAGGAATTTTCTCATTAATAACTATTTACTTTCTGTGAAATTAATTTTCAAGCGCAACCTATTGATTGCCTTAATGCATTGTAATAGACAGATTTATTTATGTTACTGTCATTTCTGTGTTAGGTATCTCCTTTCTCTTTTTTACGTCCCATCTCTTTTTTCTTTCCCTTTGTTTTCCTCTTTTTTTCTTTTCTTATTTTATCAAAAATATACATTTCCTATTCATTCATAAACATTGTGCTTGCTATGATAAAATATGGATTGTTATATTCCTTTTTCTGTATCCTTGCAGTTTTTTATTTATAGCACGTTTTTGTATTGTATGTTCGGCACTAATAAAATGATTACACAAAAAAAAGGAAACACGTACACCATAATACGTTGCGTCACTTGTACGAGACATAAGCCAGATTGGCAAGAAAATCTCCTGTATCCCATTTTTGGTAGGGAATAATTTTGCATCTCGGGGAAGGTTTCCCTTAATCTTGGGTTTCGTGGGTAATCAAGCTTGTTTTCAAGTGGATGGGGTTCCCATGTGTGCAATGCATGTACGAAATGCTGGCAGCCATACCCTGGGCTTCTGTGAGCCTTGGGATGGAGAGTTGGAAGCTGCTACTGCCATGTCAGAACTCGTATGCCCCACCACTACGCTATTACTATCTTTTTTCCCCACTATGCAGTATGCACCCAGGATCCCTCAGGACCTCATAAACACTGCTCCAATTTGGGAGAGATTTGAAGACATATCTCTTTAAAGTACACTGCAGCACAATATATTTACCATCCACAAACTAGCTCCCTATGCTATCACTCAATGACAATGTTGTTATGTTATTATGTGGTTGGCTGTACAAAAGTAAACATGTACAAAAGTAAACATGCTGTTGTCACGGGTTCTTTGAGGGCAGTTACTAGCCTGTCCGGGTTGTATGCTGATGTCATCTGGTGGTGCGGCGTATTTCTAATAAAGCTACCCATCTACTTCGTTGGAGTTCTGACTTTCATTCATAACAAATGTCTTTACCCCTGTACAATGAAAATCATTTGTGAGTACTGCCATTTAATTCTTAGAATTTGGGTGTTTTGCAGACAGCTGCTTGTTCAGAGGCAGGGCTGTCTGATTCACAGAATTACCGTGTCTTTCTCAACTTTTGAATAATGTCTGGGAGGAGTAAGATAGTAGAGTGGCTGTGGAAGGCTACCACAATCCATTGGCCAAGGGTTGAATAGGGAATTAAATATTTTATTGAGTGAGATGGTTAGCTGTGGTTATAATAGAGAGGGTTATTTTGTAATGTTCTGCTGTTCACAAATTGAACAAATCTGTTGATGTTTAAGTTAACATGTTTGCCTAGCATTATGTGTTTGACAGTAGGCTACCCCATCCATCTGCCAAGGGTGAAACAGAGGTTGAATGCTGTTATTGAGCAATGTGGTTCACTATAGTGTTATATCCCACCGTAGCGGGCTATACCACCCATTAAAGACCCACTCCAGCCTTAAAGGCCCTCGCCCTCAGCTCTGGCCTTTTTTCAAGGGAGCGGGCCTTTAATGGCGGTATAGCCCAGTTATGGCAGACTATAAGGCTATTAGACTATTCTGTCACTAAGGGGCAGAATCTTCTGACAAATAAACAAAGGCTTCAGGGAACCCAAGGGGATTTAAACAACCTCTGGCTCTATGAGGCCTTTGTTCACAGCAACAGCTGTGAATGACAAACACTGGAATGCTGAAGCTTTGGGCTTTTACTAGCCATTAGAAGCCCGGCGCACTCAATTGTCTTCAACGGAGCTCCCAAAATTCCAGTGTTCTAATGCAGTATAGAGAGTTTTTTTTATAAGGTTCTGTTATTCCTAAATTGAACACAACTATCGACCTTCTTGCACTGTTTGTCCTTACAGTGATTAGCTTGTTTTTATTTGTACTTGTCCACAGTGTATCTGGCATGAACTATGTCCCTGTAAACCATGATGAGAGAATAAATTGAATAAATTGTCAAAGCGTATAATGTATTAATTTGAAATAGGGCAATTTGATCAGCCAGGAAATGTTTTTAAATGTTTCAGTGCTAAAACTAAGTTAAAAAAAACATGATAAGTCATACCATTTCTGTAAGTGTGAGACGATATAAACAGCACAAGTATGTGTTTAAAGCATCATTACTTAATACGCATATATTTCAGACAAATTACCCAATAAGCAAGATAACCCTCATGTTCCTAGGTAGGGTTGTTTATGCCTAAGCTCCTCAAAATAGAACCTCCAGACCTACCTCCATTTTATAAAAAATGTCCTTTACTTGGAATTAGGATAAAAGGGCATACTTCTCACTTTCTAGAAATTCAATCCGTCGAGAAAGACACTAGTCATGGGTGTTACTCACATAATTAGGTGTAGCGTACGTCTGCAAAATTATTGCAAGAATTAACGTAAGTATGTGCAATGCATCTTGAACTCAGAAAGATACCTGAATGGTCCGTTCTGATCAAAAAAATGAAAAACATTTTTTTATTTTAAGTCGGTTTTTCATTGCTCATGTTCGAATTTGCTAGATTTGTGTTCACAAAGCACCTTAACGATCCACATGGGTAACACATCTACTTGAAATGGCATTTATGTTAAAAAATTACATGAACGATACATCTTATGTTAAAAGTTACCCCGTCCCCAAAATTACACAAGGATTAAATGTGCATACTTTTTTTACGCAAAATTGCCAAAATTACGTCAATTAACATTTCTCCTAGGCCTAAAAAACACGTGTTTTTCGCAGAACCCTTATTTATTAGGAAACATCGTATGTGGGGCATATTTATGAAATTATCACGCAGCCTACGACGGCGCAGCAAGTTACCTTGCTGTGCTGTGCTGCGCTGCATAATAGGGAAAAGACAGGAAAGCACTGTACTTAATATACAACGCATTCCTGTCATTTCCCAGCGCTGCCACACAACGCGCTGCCTAGCACCAATGCAGGCACCCCTGTGCCACGGTGCAAGGGTGCTGAAGTTGTAAGCAGGATTGTTTTTGTGCAGGAAGGAGCACCTTCCTGCAAAAAAACAATCCTCTAAGGCATTTTCCTCTTTCTACGTGTACTGCAGAATGAAGCACACAGAAAGAGGAAGTAACAGGGAAAAATGCCCTATTACTTACCGGTAATCTTCATTACTCTTGGGTGCATTGTCTTTATCCCATTCATTAGTTAGGGAGATAACTATCTCCCACATATCAAAAGAAGAGGCGAGGAAGAAGAAAAACTGAGTACACCATCCTCATTAATATGTACTCACAACATCAAGAAGGGAGCGTCAAAGCATGTACTCCACGGTAATTTACGGTTTAGAAAAACATAGTTTTTCTTAGAGAACCCTCACCCACCTGGGTTGCCCCTTGGTGGAATGCCTCATTGTTAGAAATGGGATTTCTGTTTGGCTAAGGCTTGCGCCAAAGCCAGGCAGAAATCACCACTCTAGTCAGGGCAAGGGAGATACACGTCAAAGACAACCCCTGCTCACCCCCTTGGTAGCTTGGCACGAGCAGTCAGGCTTATCCCGGAGGCAATGTGTAAAGCGTTTGCGCAACACACCCACAGCAACAACACACTAGGCACACCACAAAAGGAACTCCATACAAGGTTATATCAAAAATAGCCTTTGTATTATCATAAAACACATTCGAATAGTAATCACACAATATACACTGTGCCACCTGGCACTAGGCAATATTTTCAGGGGATTATATACACATGACAGGGCCAGTTGGACCACTGTCAGAACCATCACAAAGTGCACTTAGTAAATGTAGAACATATAATAAGCGTAGACACAACCAGTAATTATAGGCAAACACTGTACTCAGCAAAATCCTGCAACATAAACCATATTATGCACAGTGTCACATCAGGCGTAAAATAAATTATACGCCAACCTTCATAAGCCTAAACATATTAGACCCTAACCTCCTAATCATAACTTACATTAGGGGCATAACTTCACAAGCATAAACCACAGTATGCAATAACCTCATACGTAAACCGCATTTAGAGGCATAAAACAGGGTGCATCAAACACAGTACATGACTCACATTTCCTGCGCACCACCTAAATCACATTAGGGCCTGGTGCCCATCAATCTCACAGTCCCCCTGGCCAACTGGCCTTTTCAAAGGGGCTCAAATGCCTTATGTCCCAAATGTTAGGGCGGCTGCCAATGCAGCAGAATTCGGAAGTGCACAATTGCGCTGGGGAAGAGGAGTGCATCTCACTCCTATCTCACTAAAAATGCCCCCAAAGAAATTTTGGCTTAAACGTTGCAGCTTCTGCTAATTGCCGTGCAGCTATGATGCAAAACGTGGGCCTGGGCACTCACCATGCGCTAGAACAAATATGCCAAAAACGTTGCAGCTGCCCGCGCTGGTGCGGGCAGCTGGGAATGAAGTAAAGGAGCCCCGGCACGACTGTGCCCTTGGAGCCTCACTGGGGCTCTCTAGATAAAATTGCCCCCATCGGTTCAGCTGCCCTCAAGCAAGCAGGGCAGCTGTACAATACATCTAGGAGAAGGCACGGGCACCGACAATGTGCCCCGACGCGCCCCTCCCCACCAGGGACTCTAAGCAAGAAATGCCCCCCTTCGTTGGAGCAGCCCTGTATCAGGCGGGGCCGCTCAGTAATGGGCACTGTACACTGTGCCTCGATCGGCACAACACTGGACAATGCAGGATCCCCCACTCACCAGGTCTACGGGGGGATTCCTCCTCTGGTGCTCTTCTCCTCTCAGGGCGGCTCAGCAATATGCAGGGCTCTCTCTTTGCTACGAGAGCCCCGCCGACCAGCGCCAGCATTTCTCCTATACGCGTGGCTTCCCTAGCTCATGGGAGCCCCGCACTGCCATCGGCGGCATCGGCCACCTCTCCTAACTTCATCCGGGCCCCCTCCTGGGGCCCGGGACTGCGCTGTGGAGCCCGCAAGGCTCTGGACTTCCGGCTTCCGGACAACCGCTGCAGACTCCGCCCATAGTCAGGCGGATGCGCCTGACTTCCGGGTTGCTCGGGCTGCGGTGGTGAATTCTCGGCAACTGGACGCGGGGTGAGCACCCGCAAATAAAGTAAAGTGCAAGGGGGGTGGGCACCTGCCATTTTAAGTACTAATAAAACGAGGTGGGCTCCTGCTCCGAAACACACAATTGTGGGGTGGGCACCCGCACGGAATATCCCTAGAACGGCATCAATGCGGGGTGGGCTCCCGCCTCGTCAGCATCATGGGGGAATCCCTACAATGGGGATTCCCTCCAAATAGATGCCAGCTCAGCGCTGCACAGCCCATGCTCTCCTCCTTCTTGGGGCAAACATAGAAATGAAGCACAGCGCTCATGAGGCACTAGAAGCCCTGAAGTCCATGGCAAATGAAAAGAACAGATGCAGCAAAGTCCTGAAGATTAAGGGGGCAATGCTGGGCCCAGCAAGGCAAGCCCTCCTGGTGGTTCCTCCTGGGCCCCAGTAGCAGCACACCCCAGCAAGGTCAGGAACAAGCACAGCCCAGCACAAATTCATGGGGTCACAGCCCCTACAACTATACTAAGCATTTCTTTGTCTGTAGTGTAGGGTTTGGGGGAACCAGATGCAACTGGTTCAGGGGGGAAATGAGCACTTTGTTTTCCAAGCTCCTCTTCCCCTTTGTCAGGTGGGGGCTAGGTGATCAGATACACCACAGGGGGGAGAGCCAGCATTGTCTAGGCTGGGCACAGTCCTATTCAGGGTCAGGAGATTTCTCCACCCACTACTACCAGCACAGATGTCCCATTCAGCCTTAGTGCTGACTCACCCTGCCCCTCCTGGAGCTACACACACCTCCCATCCCCTGTCACTCACAAGCCAGACATGCAATTCACATCAGGCAGGCAGACGCATAGCACACAGAAATGCCAACGTCTAATAGTGGCATTTCTCAAACAGTCATAATAAATATGCGCACACCATTGCACAGCATTTATTATTACAATTCCATACATACTAAACTCGACCACGCTGCTCATCCCATATCAGGAATTACCACTGACAAACTTTATCAGGGAATCCCCAAAGCATTACTATGGGAGGGCAGACCAACCTTACCAAATGTACACAGAGAGCGCACGCACTTTACACTGGACCACAGTGCTAAAGTGCCCAGAGGCCTCCCCCATCACCAGGGCAGGGAAAGGGCAAAAAGTTTAAGGGTAAACCTGACAAAAAGGGCCAAGTCAATATTCATCATTGGGGTTCATCCCGATCATCTGTGGATCGAGGCGTGCTGCGACCAGCAAAATACGCGGGAGCACTTAGAAAAGATGTCCTTAATAAAGATAGTGTAGGTGAGGGGAGTTGGTGGTGAGTGCTATTAGGATTAAAAATACCTAACTAGTAGGACTTTTCCATGTATTCCTTCCTCTAGCTGGTATATTTAAAAACAGGTGGTGGTGTTGAAGAAAAAGACCTACAATGAGTCAACCTGTTTTAAGCTTTTCCCCTACTGGCTGTTTATCAGGACCTATAGGAAACCAGTTCCTATTGGTGCCACTCCTTACCGTCCCCTAAGAGGAACACAATAAATGGCATGCCACGCGTGATTCAGATAACATACATTTGATTCATGATAAAGTAACCTGTAACATCAATCCGTATATTTATGACGCTGTGCTATAGCATCATGGTCTTGCTGGGGAGGAGGGGGCCTGTAGTCAAGGCTGTCCTTAGCCTTTGTGCCTGATTAGATCCCTGGAGATCGCATCTCCGGGGATCTAATCAGGCACAAACGCTGAGGACAGCCTTGACGAAGGTGTGAGTTTATCATGAATCGTATGAATGTTATTTGAATCACTCACAGCATGCAACACCACACCCAGTTTTTAAATACAGAATTTCACCGTAAATAAGCCAAGCCCACACACCCCAGAACCAACAGGTGGAACAAGGGACACCAAGGTCCAAGAAACACTTGCAGCCGCAGAGCAATCTGAGACATAGACAACCTCCGGCCTCTGAGCCACAGGCCAAAAACATCAGAACCAAGTACCATGCCAGGACCGCAAGAACATGAAAGACAAACAGGGCGGCCAACAGACTCACCCTGCCTATGTCCCCACAGACACCCAAGAAGCCAGCCGACCTAACCACAGATGCGCCAGCAGAAACAGGGGGCCACCAACATGGTGCTGTCCACAGGCCTGAAAGAGAGGCAGAGGGCCAAAGAGCAACAACCCAGAAACCTTCCAAACAATGAAAGGAGAGAGAAGCTACCGGGACCAAACACCACCAGGCCACAGAGGCAACAAAAAAGCAGCTCAGAAGCCGGGGCGGAACCCAAACAGCCTGCACAGGCACGCCAATGCTATGAACCAACATGCACCCAGGAAATGTAGGTGCAGAGCAGTGGAAAGGACCAGGAAGCCGACCCAAACCCCTGCCACACAAGACACAGAACTGCTGGACCACCAGGGGGCCCGGAAGAACACCCAAGCCACGTACCAAGAAGAGAAAGAGAAGACAGAAAAAACCCACAGGCAGACACCCAAAGATGGCCCCCCAAGGTGCCAAGGCCCTAATGGCTGCCTGGAGGCAAGCCTCACCCAGAACCAGGAGGCCCCAACCAGGAGACAAGGGCAGAGAATATCCTGCCAACTCAACTGGCCCAGGCCAACAAGCCCCCCCCCACAGGGTGGCACCATACCCTGAAGAAGGATGAGCCCGGAGGGCACACAGCCCCTCAACCCACCGAAGGAGCAGAGGCCGGAAGAAGGACCAGGCAAAAACCAGACTCATGCACACACAGCAACAGTAGGGCAACCAAAAGCCCAGGAAGTGAAGGGACCGGAGAAAGAGGTGTACAACAACCCAGCCCCAAGCAACTACACTCTGCATGGAGAAAACCAACAGGAAGGCATGCAGGATCCAATGAACCAAGTCCAACAGCAAGACCATGCCCCAGGCAGAGATGCAACATGACCATAGCACCTACAGAAGGATCCAGAACCCAGCCACAGAGATGACACAGAAAACAGAGGGACCTGCAATCGAAACCAGGGACTCCATGCCCCACAAAACACCACAGGCCCGAACCCAAAGCTGCAAACCACCGAAAAGTAGGTGGAAGAAAAACACGCAACCCAGAATTGGCAGTACCCCAACAGCACTACCAACCACATAAATGACCATACCAGCCAACCCAGGTGTGCCCCAAGCCAGAGTGCCAGGACAAAAAAACAAAACCGGCCCAACGGCAACCAGGCACACCAGGGGCAACTGCAGCACAGCCCCTCAGCCCACAGGATGAGTGGCGATGCAAGAAGAGAGAAAGGCACAGCCCCGAGAAAAGGAAAAAGAAAGGGTCCACAGGAGTACGCCACAAACAGGAAAAACCATGAAAATAAATCAGAGGATACCTGCCATGTGACACATACCCTTGGAGCTGGCAGATACCTAACCACACCGACTGCCACCCGATGTCCCCACCACCCAGCCCAGGCACACACCACAAGCCACAGCGCGCATGTAGCAGGCTACGACCCCACTGGCACCCCCAGCACAACCCGAGCTGCAAGGCAGGGCAGCTGCCATGCAAGGACAAGCAGGGTGAAGGGAAAAAGAAAGATCAGGCACCACTAGGCCGACACTCCCACCCCACTGAAATGGCAGCCGGGGCAGGGCAAGAGGTCCAACCAGCCGCACAGGAAGGCAAGCAGAGGCCGAGAATTAGGAAAACACCCAAAAGGGAACACACCCTGAGAAAGGAAGCCAGGGTTACCAGTAACTGAAGCTTAGCAAACTGCATCAAGAAGGCATCACAAACGGCCGGAAGGTAATAGAGCAGAAAACAAAAAGCACAACCGCTATGCAGTACTTACCCCCGGTGCCAGCATGACTGCCACAACAATGCCCCAAATCCAGCCCAGGCATGCACCACCTGCCAGCGCGTATGGGACCCAGGCACTGTCCGCACCACCTGCCAGGCATCCAGAAACCCACGTACTCAGCACCTGGAAGGAAAACTGGCCTGGGAGCTCCTAGGGGAACAGCAAGAATGGCCAACTGCAGGAAGCGGGCTACATCACAAACAAAGCCCCTTCCATGGAAAGAGCGTGCCAAAATGTGCTCCAGCAGCGCGTCTCCCAATCAGCTCAGCCAAAGATCCGGCCCCAGCCGCAAAGGGCCGGCCAGTGACCTTCACACCTTACAGCAAGCTCAGCAGACCCAGAGGCACCCAAAAACACCCTGCCGAGACAGCTCAGCCCTCGGATGGGAACCAGGAAGACCGCCACCCCTGTCCAGCAGGAGCAGCCACCAGCAACATTCTCATTCCAATCTGCCGGTAGACAGAAAAAAGAACAGGCAGAAAGCTGGGTAAGTACTGGTTAATTAGTACCAGTAGGAAGGGGTGGAGTAGGGGATCCCATCATGCCTCTGTTCTCCTTTCTGTCTGGGAGATAGTTATCTGCATAATTAATGAGTGGGAAGAGGGCAGGAAGGACCTGGGGGTAATTAAGATTGTTCTCCTCATTTTGCCTCACCTGGGGGAAACATAGCATTTTGATGCATTCCCAGGTATACCACTAATAATAATGCACCAAAATACATGGGTGGATGTGAAGGAACACCCACGCTCCACCCATGGAAAGCCTCTCCGAGGCAGAGTAACCCAACACAGCAATTTGCGCTGCACTGTGCTACTCTGGATTTATCAAACCATGCAAGCCCACGCAAGGTGGCATTGCATGGCATGATAAACCAAACTTAAGAGTTGCGTCGCTCTTGCGCCCTGTTGCGAGGCACCATGGTGGTGCAACTCCCACATCAATATGCCTCTGAATAAATAACTAATTAGTACAGGATGTACCTAATAAAACCGAATTCATGCACATTTACCATTGTTTACTATAGACACAATAAAAGGAATAATTATGCAAATTAATTTCTAATCTATTATTGTTTTACCAGTGTTGTCCCAGGATGAGCCTTGCTTTTATCTCTTGTTTCTAGGTTCATTTGGAAATTGAACAAGCCAAAATACAACGGGGAAGATTTACAAGCCCCTTGTGCCACTTTTGCGTCACTTTTCCCATGTTAAAAGTGACGCAAAAGTGGTGCAAGGGGCTTGTAAATCTGCCCCAACGTGTTTTAAGATTTAGGTGACATGTTTCTATCCACAGCTCGCACAGCTCTTACATATATATACAAATAAGATGCACATGTTTCACGAATTAAAGCACCAATTTGATTATACACGGAACTCATTAAAATAATTACCTTTCATTTTGCAACCTGACAGCACTTCAAAGTTATCGAGCAGAAATGCTTTCAGTACCCAGCATGTAATCAAAGCCTCCGCTTTTCAAAGTATCAAGGGATAATTGTGCAACAATTCACGGTTTTATTCATAATTGCCGGTTCGTTGAGGAGCAGAAAAAACTGATAACATAACTAGCCATTAACTGACCTAACAAAGGGTTCATCAGCGTAATAGCCATTTATAATTATTATTCTGCTTGTTCTGGGCGATATTTTCAGATATGTCTGTTCAGCAGTCTCTTGTTACATGTTGTTACATAATGATGCGTGAGTTAATAGGGATTTCAGAAACAGGCAACTGAAAACGTTGTGTAAATTGCGTCTGTGCAAGGCATTTGAAAAATGTATTTGCCAAAGCTAGTAGGTCCGACTTGTTTTAAGTGCTTGCGTTCTTTGTAGTGATGTGTATTTTTCTGTAGTATGATTGTATGCGCAAACAGAAAACACACATGCATTAATTCACACCCCCTACAAGCAACATTCAGATGCACACACACACACACATATAAACACACATACACACAGACAGCACGCATACAGGCACATGAAGACAAGTGGAAGTAGTTTCAGCTCCTCGATTCATGTTATGCATGAATTAATGAATGTTTGGTTGACTATTAGGACCCACATTGATGGGTCAGTGAGTATACAGATAGGTGTGTTTGTATCGCTGGAAAGCTGCAAATGTGGGTGGGTGTATGCATGCGTGGTTGGGCTGACGGATGAAGGCTGGTGTGAGGGTGGATAGTGGGGGCAGGAAGATACATCAATAGGTGTAAGTAGAAGTTAGTGTTATCACATGTAGAATTAAGAGTAGGAGTTAGAACAAGAGCAAGTGTGGGAGTAGTTAGGAGTAAGTACAAGAAGAGTGGGAGTAAGGAGAAGTAAATGGAAGAAAAGTAAGAGAAAGCAGGAGTAGCTATGAGTAAGAGTAAGGGGAACCAGGAGTAGGAGTTGATATAATTAGAAGAATAAGTGATAAAAATTAGAAATAAGAAGGAGCAAGTAGAAAAAGAGTTGGGAAAAGTAGAGGTAAGTCTAGGTATGATGCCATAAGTAGCAGTAAGAGTGTGGGAAGAAGTAAGAGTCAGAAGAAGTAAGGAAGAGCAGGGGTAAGTTGGAGCACCGAAAGAAGGAATAAGAGAAGGACTATTTAGGATTAATTACAAGTATGAGTAGGTGCATAAGTCGCCGTAAGTAGGGATAAATGTAGGCATGAATAGAATTAAGAGTAGGAATAAAAGTAAAAATAACTATAGAAATAGGACTATGAAGTATCTGGAGTAAAAACAGTAATAAAGATAAATTTGGAGTTGAAGAATATGACTTTAAATAAGTAGGATATAGAATCAGACTGTCAGAAAATGTAGATTTAGGAGTCAATAGGAGGACGGCGGAGTAGGATTAAGAGTAAATGTGTTGGAACTGGAGTAAGTTGCAGTAAGTTGATCTTGAAGTCACTTTTGACTTTTAACAGGCAGACTCCCCATACGTGGGGTATCACACAAGATAGTGTTTGTGAACATTGGCTTGCACAGTTTGAGAGTGGCCTGTTGAACTGCATCAAAGAATGACTCTCAACTCTGTTTTGAGCAGTAGTTGCTCACATATGATCGAAAATCGCTGGATGTTCATCAGCTAGTTTTCCACAATAGGATATCTGGCAGCCATAAATGAATTTATTCTTGCTTAGTTAAGCATAAAAACGCCATTAGATGGAACAAAACACCACACAACTGCTCGGGAGTTAAAGAATGAAACCATTACTTGCCTAGTTATTTGAGAACACACACAAGTACTTTCCCTTTACTGGAAGTGGTTGTAGATGTACACCAGTTAAAGGCAGGAGTAAATCCCTTTTCAGGGTGTTAATGGAAATGGAAACTTAGTGGTGGGAGAGGAGATTAAAAATGCAATTGCTCATCGGCACTATATACGCCTGAACAAGTTGCATAACATTCCCAGGAGAATTCCTGAAACATGGGACTGGCACAAATACCTAGGTATACTCCTGGAAACGTTTGTAAATTGGAAACAAGTGTAAAAGCAGAGTTGTGAACCCCAGCATGCACTTCAGCCTTTTTGCGAACCCTGGGTTCCAATTCAACATCAGAAAACCACCACCAGAAGAATACGGTCCTGATGGGTGCTGGTGCATAGTTTGCTGATCCACTCAGAACAATAGCCAGGAGGCTACTAAAGTAAGTAGAACGGAGGCGTGTGGAACATTGCCCCATTCCTCCCTACACCCATTACCTCTTTATCTTCTTACCAGGAGTAAATAAAACCAACAATTCCCCTTTTTACACTTACAAATCAAAGGAAAAATGTTCAGGAAAAGTGAAATATGCACCTCCTTCATGTACTCCTGGCTTGTAGAAAGCTAGAAATGATGCCTGCCATGATAATATCCTAAAGACGCTTGGGAGTTGTGCTCCATAACTATCTAGACTTTAGTATCAAAGTTCCACAAAGTCGGATGCAATCTGCCCAATTTTCAGATTGAATCCTAATGCATTTCCATTTTAGCTATGGGCAGTAACGACTGACCTAAAACACACACAGACTAGCAAAATTAGGAACCAGCAAGACCCATATCTGGAGTTTCCACCATGGGTCTCATCGAGCACACAACACCTACAGCCCTCGTTCCAATGGCAAATAATGGAAAGGTAAGAAGGATCGTTATCTGGGCATTGTGATACAATAATCTCTGAAATAATCGTATGTCACAAAGCTTCGGCCACTTTACTTAAAGGGTAAGGGGTAAGCTCAACACCTCTTTTACTATCTCTACAATGTACAAAACTGCTTACTACAAAAATAACTTCTGCATTGAGCTGGGTATGGGCCCTTACAAACAGCACTGCAAATATGTGCTGCTTGCATATGCACTGCAGTGCACCAATGCTCAAAGGAACCTGAACTGCCCCTAAACTCACTATCATAGCACCCACCGGCTCTTGCAGTGCCCTACCCCCACTGAGGCTTTCACTAGTGCTGGCATAGTCTGATACATGCACTGCACCGTTGTCCAAGTAATGGCACTGACACACACTGGCCTTTGCATTGCACCAAACCGTCCTTACACTCACTGACTCGTGCATTGTAGGAGTGAGATGTATGTTCCACTTGGTGCTCTCTTTGCAATTTTTTTGGAACTTTAATAGATCCCTTCTGGATTGTTGTTGCTTATAGCAATATGCACATGGCCAAACCTGTGTGGGGAGTTTATCTAAATGATGTTCTATGGTGGAGCTCTCCTTGAAATGGTGCCTCTTGCTTTGCTTCCCTGTGCGCTGGCCTTCCAACTTTGTGATGAGCTGTTGCTTGGAGTCAAGGATGCTTATACTCTGAATGAGGGATGCAATAGCTTAAGAAGGGACACACTGTGCTCTGTTTGTGGTGGTGAAAGGCGGACAGGGCTGCTCGTCTAGCATGCATCCAAACACTGGGAGCCCGTTCACCTGTATACCATCCCCTAGTAGCTATAATTGAGTTTATTTTTGCCTAACTGCATGCAGTTAGATGGGAGTAAACCCCACAGAGGTGCTCGGAAGTGGAAGGGTGAACCCATGGCTTACGTTGTAATTTAAGAACTCACAAAAGCACTTCCTGAGGCTCATTGACACAAAAATAGTAAAGGCATAATATACTAACATATGTTTGCAAACCATTATGTGGAAATTATACACTGATTGCACTTGTGTTCATCTGGCAAGCATCATACTGAAAAGCATATAAAAAGCAGGCACTATGGGGGTGATCATAATGGTGGGCGGATCGCCACTGCCGGGCCGGCAGTGGCGATCCGCCTGCAATCCCGAAGTTGATTTACCCCCACCATATTATTATGGCGGGGGGTATTGCAGTGGACGGAAAGTCCGTTTGCCACTTTTCCGCCGCCAGCCGGGTGGAACTGGGGCATAATATGGTGGCGGTGCCTGGAATGTACCGCCATCCATATTATGAGGCCTGGATGAAAAGGCCTTTCCATGGCGGCGATGCCGCCATGGAAAGGCTGGTGGGAATGTGCTGTGGGGGTCCGTTGCGGGCCCCCAGGGGGTAAATGGGTGGGGGGTACCCCCCTGCATTCCCATGCACAAGGTGGGAGGCACCACGCGGTGCCTGCCACCTTGTGCATGGGAATACACAACATGTTAATTTGGCATTGCACAGCACCCGCCGCAATGTCAAATATGAGGACTGCGACCGCCAGGGTGGTGGTCGCATCCTAATCAGCGGCATGGGACTGCCGCACGTATGGCGGCCGGTCCCAGCACCGCGAGGATGGTGGGTGGACTGAAGTCCACCCGTCATCCTAATGGGCCCCTATGTGATCTCTCTACTGCTGGGAAATGAAAGGATTGTGACCATCTCTAGCTGGCATCATGTCATCGTGTCTTAAACTTGTGTGCTGCATATGCGGCACTTCGCAGCACCAGATGTGTGTCAGAGTCATGCTGCTGTTTCCCCAATGCATTCCCTATGGTGGTTGCAAATAAGCTACTTTACACATCGGAAGTAGCCCTATTTCAGATGCAGACTCCAACACAAGAAGGCAAAATGCTAGCCCTAAAAGTGGCCTACTGTCAAACATGGAAAGGCTAATTTGTGGTTGACTCACGTAAACAACAAACTTAATGGCTGAGGCAGGCTAACACATTGGCCAACTATATATATGCTAATTGTGGGCTGATCCAGACATAAAATTACATTTCCAACAATCAGCAGATGAAGAGGATTAATTCAAAGGCACTCTCTGTAGTATTATCATTACTTGCAGAAGTCGAGTAAACAGTTAAAGCTGTTTCACGAAACATACTGAAATAGAAGCGCACTATTGGTGCAGAGACAGAATATCGAGTACAAAATATTGAGTTGCACAAATATCAAGTTATTAATATTGTGGGTCAGGAATATCGACAGCAAGAATATCGTGGTCAAGAATATCGACTTAAGGTAAGAAATATAGGGGATATTCACAAGGAGCTATCGCTGAGTTAACTGCACTTTATCGCTGCCAAAGTTGCGATATATCGATCGGCCCATTCACAAGCTGGTGTCAACAGCCCACAGCACCAGTTTACCTGCGATAGCAGCCGCAAAAAACATCGCCACAGAAGACCCCCGCAACTATCGCTAATGACATGCAGAGTAGGCGTTCCCATGCCCAAAGCCACGACAACACCATTCCACAACATTCACAACAACCAGCCAGAACTGCGATAAGAACACAAAACAGGCGATAAGGCGCGTTAGCAGCAGGAAAATAACACCCGCCCTGACCTGGTGCAAAGTCGGACCACAGCCTGCACCACAAAAGGGAGTCCAGCCCACAGCCACATCGGAAGGGCAACCGATGCCATGGAGCCACCGGTCATGCTGGCCGGACACCCAAGAGGACCACAACACCCACCGCCACCACCCCAGGACCCCAACACCCACCCCAAACCCCCCCCCCTATGGACCACCACAGAGGCAGCGCAGACAAAGACAGCAGACCCCCAGGAAATGCACCAGCCACACAGACCCAACACCTGACTATGTAATTGCCCGCTACAGGCTCAAAAGGACAACCATCGTATGCATCCTGACCAACAAATCCCAACAGGCCGACGGCACTAACACAGTGGACAACCAACATCCCACCCCACGCAAAGCTGCTGGTGGTGCTGCACCTGTTGGCCCCTGGTACCCCCAACCAACACCCGCCACATTTGGAGGAGTCACAGAGCCAGCCACATCCAAGTCCCTCACACCTTACCTAGACTTCACCATCAGCCTGTCACCCCAGTCCCTATACGTCCAACACAATGCGCAGGATATGCTGGACACCAAGCAAGGACCATATGCCATAGCTGGATGCATGCACGTGTTGGGGGCAATCCACAGCACACATGTCATACTTGTGCCCCCTGTCGACACAGCACACAATCACCGCAACAGAAAGCACACATCTCACATCAATGTGCAGGCAACAACCGAACACCGTGGAACCTCCACCAATCTCGCATCCAAATACCCAGCCCCTGTGCACGATTCCTCCATCCTCCAACAGTCCATCAGCAACCAGCATCCCTAGGGTGGCACCAAGGGAAATGCACAGCCCCTTGGCAAGTTCCAAATGAACACCCCACTCACCTCAACTCCACAACCATGCAACTCACAACTCTGGCAATGCACATGTCACAAAATCAAAACCAAGATGCTAAACAACATGCCCACCCACCAGACACGACAGACCTGTTGACCTGTCAGTGGCCTTCAACACCAGTTCTCACCGCACACTAGGCACCAGACTACATGACGGCGGCATACAAGGAACAGCCCTGGACTGGATCACATCATTCCTCATTGGAAGAAGCCAAAGGATCAGACTGCCACCCTTCCTCTCCGATCCCACGAAAATCCCCTGCGGAGTCCCACAGGGGTCATCACTGAGCCTGACCCTCTTCAACATCTATATGGCCCCCCTCGCAGCCATCGTCTGACAACACGGACTCAACATGGTATCCTCTCTTTCACCGAAGACCCCACCACCGCCAAACTCAGCTTCCAGAAAGGAATGCAAGACTTTGCAGTCTGGATGACCAACAGTTGCCTGAAGCTCAATGCCGAGAAGACAGAAGTCCTCATCCTTGGAACCAGCCTTTAGCCTGGGATAGCACCTGGTGGCTGACTGCCCTCGGAAGCCCACCTACCCCCTCAGACCACGCCAAAAACCTTGGCATCATACTCGACTCATCACTCACCATGAACCAACAGGTCAACGCCGTCACCTCCAGCTCCTTCAACACCCTCCGCAAGACCTTCAAATCGATCCCCCCTGAGTCAAGGAAGACAGTCACCCACTCACTCATCACCAGCAGACTGGACTGCGGAAACGCACTCTATTCCGGGATCAACAAGTCCCCACTCCGCAAACTCCAGACAATACAGAACACCGCCGCCAGACTCATCCTCGGCATCCCCCGGCATGAACACATCAGCCAACACCTACGAAGACTCCCTCCTGGAGAAAAGAGTCACCTTCAAAATCCTCACTCATGCCTAAAAATGCTTACACAACAACAGACCCAAATACCTCAATGACAGAATTAACTTCCACGTACCCAAAAGAAACCTCCGATCTTCCAACCTCGTACTGGCCGAAACCCCGCGCATCAACAGAGCCAGAGAAGGTGGAAGATCCTTCTCTCACATTGCCAAGGCCTGGAACAAGCTACCGGCAAACATCAGACGTGCCTCCTGCCTGAACACCCTCAGGAAGACCCTCAAGACCTAGCTTTTTGGCTAAACAGTTCTGTGGACCCCCCCCCCTTCAGCGCCTTGAGACCCTCATGGGTGACTAGCATGCTTACAATTCCCCTGATTGATTAATTTAATACATTCATCACATTAGTAGTCATTTAACTGGCAGATGATATCTTCCATGTAGTGACCTTTGTTTATGATGACCACATTTCTGCCTTTGTCAGCTTCTCGAAATACTATACTGGTGTAATTTTGCAAACTAAGGTGCGCTTGTGTTCCCTCATATGAAAGATTATATTGCGGTTGCGAACCAAACTTGGAAGGGGTATTCAAAAGATGTAACTCATGTGTCACCCTTATTTAACTTTGTTAATATTCTGATGGTATAATATTGGAGAAATAAACTTTGACCTTGGCCTGAGCCCACTTTCCAAATCTAGATTTTCCACTATATCAAGATCCAACAATAGTGATTCAATATCTCTCACTTGATCATTGTCAATGGAGAGAAGACACTGTAAATCTCGGACATCAGAAATAATATGGTTCATAAGAGTCTGCTTAGTAACGCAAACATCAGACTTCTGTGGACGCTGAGAAAATAATTCCTTTAATTTTAAGCTTGTGAATTTGAACAAATCAATGTGCACATCAACCACCAACCACATTTCCCTTTTGAGCAGGGCAACAATTCTGACCTTTATGTAAGACACTAATCTCATTCTCATCCAAAATTCTGTTTGACAAGTTTATTATAGTGCTGCCATCATTTGGAATGTCAAAGTCAAACCCTTCTATGTTTCGAGCAACGCCATTAGGAGGGACCATTCCAATTGACTCTTCTTGGATCGGGTCTGCACCCCCATTTTTTCTACCTGCTTTCCCTTTCCACCTCCTTCCACCCCTTCTGGTTGTTTTCCTTCCTTTTAGTATTGTTTTTTGCTCATTCGGAGCCTCTCTAACTCCTTTCGAAAGGAGGATGCTCCTTTTCCTGAAGGGCTTTCAGATACCAAGTTACTAGAGGTTGTACTACTTTTTGAGGCAATAGAACTATTGCTGGCTGATTTGAGTTCCTCACTCTCCTCCCTAGCTCTCTTCCTGTCTTCAATCAAATTTACATTGTTGTACTTTTTCTCAAAAGTATATATACGATATTTCTATAGTCTAAATCATCTCCCTTAATTTTTCTCATGTTTTTGTCTTTCAGATTTTGCTGATGATTTTCTATAACTTTGTTTAACATGTCATTGTTCTTTTCAATTAATTCCTTACATTCCATAACCTCAATTTATTTTTTAAGATTTTCTATTTTTGTTCTTTAGCCCCCTTGATACTGGCATGTTTGATTAGTATTTGCATTATTGTGTATGATGCACCCTCTAAATTACTCTCCGATTCCCCTAGGAGTTCCTCACCCAGGTCTTTTAAAGTGGGGAATATCATAATGCGTAATCCTCTTGGTATTTTCTTATTGTCCACATACTGTTGTAAGGTAACTCCATCTCACCATAGAGCCAATTCTTTTTTTATCAAACACTCTAATTTAAATGTAATCCTCCATTGTAATGTTTCCTTGGTAATGATGGTGATGAAGTAATACTCTTTCCAAACAAATCTTGTGCCAATTACTCTCTTCTGTCATTAACTCTCAGCATCATTGTCTTGTAGGCCTTATGCAATTTTAGTTGCAGATAGTGAGTGCAGTATAGTCCAAAGTATAAACAACCAAACACCAACGGTGGACTCAAATAACCGCACCTCACAGAAAGTTTCAACAAATCATAAGTTGGTGCAATTCTTTTCCAGTACCCACTGTCATTAGGTACCAGTGCCAAGCAGAAATTGAATTTATGAAAGAATGGAATGGTGCACCCCAAAATGTTGTATTCCCCAAATCCTCAGTTGTGTGAATGTTTATATACAGATATATAATGCAAAACTATTAAAAAAAATAATTTTAATTTACAGTTTAATCAGTTTAATTTTATAATTGTTTTAAACTTGTCAGTCACACCTCCTGAACTTTGTTGGCGCTGAAGAAGGCTGTTCCAGCCGAAATGCATTCGCCGTGTTGTGCTCTTGAATAAAGATGCCCCCGTGGTCTCCCCTACTGTGGCCTCATCTCTTTCTTGAAGGAGTTTATGGTGATAATTGAGCGCGCTCTCCAGCAACGCGCGTCTGGGGTCCCCGCATCGTCAAGTGGTCTGGTTTTCGCTGGTCTCTGCTGCGGCGGAATTCTCTTGTGTCCAAGTGATTGGATGAACCAGTATCCACCTCCAGGTCCGGAGGAAGAGAAGGCGGTGTTGGAGTTATTACTCCACTCTGGGTGGTATGGATCGCCATTCCTATCCCCGCCGGATGGATTCCTAAAACCTTGGGGGTTGATGCGGATGGGGACCCAGGGGGACGCTTTACTTCCAGTACATTTAAAGCAGGAAATTGGTCTTGGCGACATCGTGGTGCCCTGTATTCCGCGCAATCACTGGAATTCCCACCCTTTACCTACCTGGACAAACAACAGCATTCTGGGAACTGTGGTTCACAGGCATCGGGTGAGCTACTGCAGGTGATCAAAAGGCAATTACTTTATGGGTGGAGCGGACCGCAACCAATCACCTTGCGGCAGGACACTTAATGCACGTTGTCAGTCACACCTCCTGAACTTTGTTGGCGCTGAAGAAGGCTGTTCCAGCCGAAATGCATTCGCCGTGGTGTGCTCTTGAATAAAGATGCCCCCGTGGTCTCCCCTACTGTGGCCTCATCTCTTTCTTGAAGGAGTTCATGGTGATAATTGAGCGCGCTCTCCAGCAACGCGCTTCTGGGGTCCCCGCATCGTCAAGTGGTCTGGTTTTCGCTGGTCTCTGCTGCAGCGGAATTCTCTTGTGTCCAAGTGATTGGATGAACCAGTATCCACCTCCAGGTCCGGAGGAAGAGAAGGCGGTGTTGGAGTTATTACTCCACTCTGGGTGGTATGGATCGCCATTCCTATCCCCGCCGGATGGATTCCTAAAACCTTGGGGGTTGATGCGGATGGGGACCCAGGGGGACGCTTTACTTCCAGTACATTTAAAGCAGGAAATTGGTCTTGGCGACATCGTGGTGCCCTGTATTCCGCGCAATCACTGGATTTCCCACCCTTTACCTACCTGGACAAACAACAGCATTCTGGGAACTGTGGTTCACAGGCATCGGGTGAGCTACTGCAGGTGATCAAAAGGCAATTACTTTATGGGTGGAGCGGACCGCAACCAATCACCTTGCGGCAGGACACTTAATGCACGTTGTCAGTCACACCTCCTGAACTTTGTTGGCGCTGAAGAAGGCTGTTCCAGCCGAAATGCATTCGCCGTGTTGTGCTCTTGAATAAAGATGCCCCCGTGGTCTCCCCTACTGTGGCCTCATCTCTTTCTTGAAGGAGTTTATGGTGATAATTGAGCGCGCTCTCCAGCAACGCGCTTCTGGGGTCCCCGCATCGTCAAGTGGTCTGGTTTTCGCTGGTCTCTGCTGCGGCGGAATTCTCTTGTGTCCAAGTGATTGGATGAACCAGTATCCACCTCCAGGTCCGGAGGAAGAGAAGGCGGTGTTGGAGTTATTACTCCACTCTGGGTGGTATGGATTGCCATTCCTATCCCCGCCGGATGGATTCCTAAAACCTTGGGGGTTGATGCGGATGGGGACCCAGGGGGACGCTTTACTTCCAGTACATTTAAAGCAGGAAATTGGTCTTGGCGACATCGTGGTGCCCTGTATTCCGCGCAATCACTGGATTTCCCACCCTTTACCTACCTGGACAAACAACAGCATTCTGGGAACTGTGGTTCACAGGCATCGGGTGAGCTACTGCAGGTGATCAAAAGGCAATTACTTTATGGGTGGAGCGGACCGCAACCAATCACCTTGCGGCAGGACACTTAATGCACGTTGTCAGTCACACCTCCTGAACTTTGTTGGCGCTGAAGAAGGCTGTTCCAGCCGAAATGCATTCGCCGTGTTGTGCTCTTGAATAAAGATGCCCCCGTGGTCTCCCCTACTGTGGCCTCATCTCTTTCTTGAAGGAGTTTATGGTGATATATATATATATATATATTATCTACTGGCGGTCGCCAGTAGATAGTTATAGTTAGGACCCTGTTTCCATAGGAAATCCGCAACATTCTATTTGGAATAACTTTGGCGCCGGTCGATGAATCCTCGCGAAATTTTCAAAATAGGTGGGGCGCTACGCTCTGCTCCTACCCTGAAAGTCTCGGGGGGATTCGTCAAGCGGGGGCTGAGAAAAAAGGGGGGTCCCAAAACGCGTTTTTCCCATGCATTTTTCCATAGGACCTTTAGACACAGCTACAGCCCGAACGGCTGAACAGAGTTACTTGAAATTTGGCAGAGAGGTAGTCCTCAGGTCAAGGAAGTGCCTTTTGTAGGTCTGGTGTAAATCTGTTCAGTAGTTCCTGAGAAAATAGCATTTAAATCAATATATATATGTGGGCGGAGCCTAACCACACATCTCATCCTGAGATCTGATTGGCTGTCAGCACTTCATCCAAGAAGTGTTGGCAGCCATCTTGGGACCAATATACATGATAGCACCTCATTAAAAAGCATTGCAGTTAATAGAAGATTTTAAGACTTTAGTTACATTATAAATCATTTGTTGATGGTACCATACTCATTTTAGGAATTGTGGTATGTTCTAAGGTGATTTCACCATGTGAAAAAGCCTTCTGCTGGGATATCATGATTGAGAGAAAAATATTTTCTCATGCTTTTACCACAGAGGTTTGGAAGGTGATCTATAAGCTAAACTGAGAGCTTATTTTCTGTAAATTCACATTATCTTTCTCAGTCATGTGAGAATGAAGTCTGACATTCTCAGTAAAACATGTACATCCAACAAGGGCAGAGACTGTCAGTTGATTCCTTTGTGTTCTACTGCAGCTTTCCAGAGTGTTCCAAAGAACTACTAGAGCGCTAACCGTCCTACTTATGATAAATGTATGGCACACCTGAAGCCATCTTGCTTGGATTAAAGTGGTAACTCTTAAAACATTTAATTTAAAAAGGAGCAAAATGAGGTGGTTCATTTTTCCATAAAAAGTATGATTAGTGCTGCATAAAGAAAAATTAGGGCACATTTTGAGTGACTTCTCAAATCCTGGCATGCAGACTGAAACATGCACTTTCAATACCAGCAGCAGTTTCCCCTGGTGAGCAGTAGCTTTACTACAGTGATCTAATGAGCAAAAAGAGTGCTAACATTCTGATTTTATGGCAAATGTGTGACACATTTGAATGCCTTCTTGATGGAATCAAAGTAAAAAACTGAAAGTATTTCCTACTGAGGAGACTGCAGTAAATGAGGAAATTAGGAAACTTCATAACAAATAAGTCTCCCAAGATGGCCACCAGAGACAAAAGAGCCCAAATGTAGCCCAAATATCACCCAGATGTAGCCCAAGTATAGCCCAATGACAGAATGTCCAAGAATGTTCTTAAAAACAACTAGAGCACTTACTGTCTTCTTTATGACAAAAGCATGGCACACCTGAAGCCATCTTGATTGGAATAAACTGGTAACACTTAAAACATTTAATTTAAAAAGGAACACAATGAGGGGGTTCATTTTGCCATAGAAATTATGATTAATGCTGAAGAAAGAAAATGAGAGCACATTTTGAGTGACTTCTCAAATCCTCTTCTATTTCATTAAAAAATTCTGACATGCAGACTGAAACATGCACTTTTAATACCAGGAGCAGACTTCCATGGTGAGCAGTAGTTTTACTACAGTGATCTAATGAGCAACTAGAGTGCTAACATTCAGAATTCATGGCAAATGTGTGACATATCTGAATACCTTCATGATGGAATCAAAGTAAAAAACTGAAAGCATTTCCGACTGAGGAGACTGCAGTACATGAGGAAATTAGGAAACTTCATAACAAAGAAATCTCCCAAGATGGCCACCGGAGACAAAAGAGCCCAAATGTAGCCCAAAATCACCCAGATATAGCCCAAATATAGCCCAATGACAGAAGTGTGCAAAACACTTATTATTTTGTGTTTTTGCAGTGTTATATAGTGCAGACTTGTCAGGTATTGGAGTGCTTTACATGAGCATTGGTTACATCACACAAGAACAAATTCATTTTGGTTGTAGACATGGGGAGACTAAGTGATTTGACCAGAATCACAGAATGTCGAGCTGAAGCAGAAACTTCAACCTGGTTCCCCAGTTGCAAAGTCTGCAGTTCTGGAAGTAACACCACATCCTCTCCCCTATGTGCAACATTTAATCAAGTTGTCAACTAGATAAAAAAACATAAAGATAACAAATAATTTAAAAGTGCTTTGTCGCTATTTGAAAACTCAGAAAATATGTCCTTATTTTAGTCTTTTAGAGCACTAACCATAATTTTGATGCCAATAAGACCCTCTCATATATGTAATTTCTAAAGGAATGCTCTAGGTATTACAGTTTTGATTACATCAAGATGATGTCAGGCGCTCCACACTTTTGTAATAAATATAGAATGTTAGCAATCTAGTTGTTCATTAGGATACTGTTGAGAGGCAGAGGCCAGGGGCACGGACTCTGAAAATTGAAGGCAGGTAGGAGGGTGCAAAGGCAACAATTTAACCACACTGAGCAGGCAGGAAGGGCCGTGGAAGCACAACAGACTATGGAGGGCAGTGGAAAGGGGGGCAGGGGCAACAAACCAACAATACAGGACTTGCAAGAGAGGCTGTTGGAGGGAAGATCTATTACGGGTCAAGGAAGCTAGGGGCGGCCCCCAGAGCCCCGGGAGCCACCACAGAACTGAGCAGGAGAGTGAGTCAGGGACAAAAGGGGCACCTTAATTTGAGCCGGGGTGCCTAGGAACGCTTGCTCCAAAAATGAAGAAAACAGACATATGAGACATGGAATTGGAGGCAGAATACAATGGCAGTTTAATGAGAAGATGCAACTTCAAAGAAACCGCAGAATAGAGACCTAAAGTACAAAATACAGAATCCAGATAATCATACAGCTGTCATGATATTCTCTGTATCTCAATTAATGGACTGACAGAGAGAGAGAGAAAACACATCTATAAATGCATCATGAGAAACAAGTTACACCAAGGAAAATGTTACCTAGGGACACTCACATTTACTCTTAGAGCAAGCATTCCTGCAATTACAATACAACATCTTTTAAATGCAAAAGAAAAGAGAACAATGGTTAAACATAACATGACATTTCATATAGGTAAAATAGAATAAGATACTTCAAGCAAAGCCGAGCAAGACATTTTAAGCAAAGGAAGACAAGAGCTCCCAGTTCTCGGGGAAAACCTGCACAGCCTGTTAACCTACGTACAGACGGCGAGGTTGTCCGTCGATATCTGTGGGTGCTCCCGTTTTATATCATTTTGTGGGCTCCTTTGCACGCTACATCTACCTACGTATGCTACCCAAAAGCTTCGTCTGCAGATTTTACCAGACATTTCGTCATTTACCCACTTAATGCTGACAATGGACTGGGTGAAAAGGTCAGTCTCTCAGGCCAATCGCTTATCGTAAGTTCCATAGAGCAAGCAGAAAATAATGGGTATTGTACAGGAATTCAATATATTCATGTATAAAATCTCCTCAGTTCTCCTAACTTGACGCTCTGCGGTTGCCACTTCCTTAAAAGCGGGAAACCTGCCCAGGAAGCAAGTACCAGTCCAGGATGCAGCCTACTGTATGTCGACAGCTTCAGGGGGATGTTGAACTTTGATACCGAGCACGGAGCACTCGGGTAGGGTGGGGGCTACTAGTTTGGAGCAGAAGGCCTCGCAGACCTGCCTTCAGACTGCTATACACTAAAATTGCAGAGCTATGGTCAATTTAACAAAGAGGCCTACATATTGAACAGAAGGGCCTACACAGGGGTTTTATGCTGGCTGAGTGGTAAGGATGTCTCAGGATAATTATATAGCAACACAGGACCCGCTGGTCAATTTAATACGGCCTACAAATGCGGCTGGCAGGGCAAGGACAAGGGTCTCATACTTCAGGTGTAGACAGAACGGGCCAGGGGCCCCCTGTGATACAAAATCTACCCTCCTTCAAGGCTGTGGCAATGTAATAGACCATTGTGGGCAGAAGGAAGAGGCAATGGTAGTACAACCATACATGCCAACAGACCCGATTCAGCCAGGAAACGTCCAATGTTTTTAAGCTCAAATGGGCTTTATTTGATCTGTCTCCTGTCTACAATATCCTCTTTTTCAATGTAACTCAAAGGGGAAAATCAATACCCCAGTTTTTTTTCAAAATCTCCCTCTTACCAAGTTCAAAATGTTCGCAAGTATGGTACATTGGATCATGGAAGGAAATGGGATAGGGACATGGACTTGGATAACAGAGGACAGGAGAGACATGGAGAGGTGCACCAAACTGACCCTGCAGGGCAGGCATCAGGGTTTGCAGCAGCACAATACACCACACAGGGCATGCAGGACGGGAGTGCAGCACAACAATCCATAGAAAGCAAGAGGGAGGGGACAGGACCATGCACATGGACAACAGAGAACAGAGGGGCAAGAGGCAATGGTAGCTAGCTGACCATAATGGACAGACAGGAGAGAAGGCTGCAGCATAACAGACCATAAAGGGCAGGAGGGACGGATCAGGGGCATTACAATGGAACAGACAAGCCAGGAGGGAGGGAGTAGGGGTCTGCACATGTAAACAGAGGGCTGGGGGCAAGGGGGCAGGGCAGGAGCAGCAAGATGGCCATGGAGGTCAGGCAGGATGGGCACTAGAAGCAAGACACAACATGAAGAGCAACAGTGAGACTGTGATGGCATACACACAGACCATGAAGGGAAGGTGGGAGGGGGTCAGGGGCAGCTAACTGACCACACAGGGAAGGTGGGAGGGGCCATGGCAGCACAGAAGACCATGCATGGCAAGTGGGAGGGTTAGTGGCAGCACAATGGCTATGATGGGCAAGAAGGAGGGTGCAGGGGCATGCACAAAGGACGATGGAGGATAGAAGGGAGGGTCAGGACCTGTGCACAGACAAGAAAGTTCAGCGGAAGGGGCCTCACAACAGACCACACGGGGCAGGCAGGAGGAGCAGTTGCAGCACAACAGACCAGGGAGGGCAGAAGGGTGTGGCAGTACAATGGACCATGTAGGACAGGAGGAAGAGGATAGAGGCATGGCATGTGGACAGGCAGGGTGGAGGTGGCAGGGACAGGTTACAGTCATCTGACAATGCTAGGCAGGTGGGAGGGGAGTGGCAGCTCAACAGAACACTCAGAGTAGATAGGAGTGGCAGGTCCATGGGACATGGTGGGCAAAAAGGATGGAGCAGGGGCATGCACAAAGACATCGGAGGGCAGGGGGAAGGAGAATAGGGGCAGCAAGCTAACCACAGAGTTTAAGCAGGAGGTCAATGATGGGGCATAGAATTGGGCAATGGAGGGCAGGAGGAGTGGACTGGTACATCATACTAAATTGAGGGCAGTGGCGGCACATCAGACCATGCATGGCAGGAGGGAGGAGGCTAGTCCATGGATTCACACAACAGAGGATAGGGAGGAGGGGGATGGGGCAGCAAGCTAACTGTTCAGAGAAGGCGGGTATTAGAAACTTTATTGTTTTTAAAACATTTTGTCTGTGCAAACTACTTAAAATATGAACAAGTATGCAGCATAATCTCACTTTTATTCAGGAAGAAGAAGACGTTAGTGACTGTGACTCCGGGCTCACTTGGCAAAAACACCCCCTGACCCTCCACCCCCTATCGCAAAATGTAATGCCCGTGAAAAGGGTAGGTGAACACAGTGTTATATAGAACATAGTCCTGAGAGCACGATTGAAAATGAAAACTAGATATAGTGTATGGTATAAACTATGCACCAAAAAGTGTGATATAAGATGAACCAGGCGTGAAATATAATATGCAATACATTGTGCGCAATGACAGATTCATTGGAGAGCGCGAGATAGCACAGGCACTAGCGTGTGCTATGCGATATGCGCCTTGGAGTGTAATATGCACAGGGCAGTGTTGTGTAACCTAACTAGTCTCTAAAGTTGTAATATAAAATATGTGCTGGGGAGTGTAACGTTGCATATGCACTGTGACAAAGATATGGATCCCAAATTGTAATATGTATGGCATAGCACTGTGCGTTATAACATAGGCATCGAGGAAGGCACGTTAGATGGGGCAATATAACCCGTGCGAAGACAAGTGTGGCATGACATTTTCACGGGGTGGTGTTACAGTGCACATGGGCTAGAGAGTGTCATAGCATATGCACTAGCTAGTGGAATACAATACAGAGGTGTGTGGCACTCGGCAGGCAATGGTGGGTGTAACACAGCATTGGGCTCTGTCAGGAGCGCGCTGTGACTCGCAAGTGATGTTCGTCCCCTTTCCAGAGAGTAAAATAAAAAGTATTACACATCCGGCAGTGGATGTGTGTTTTATTAACTGTGAGGGGGGTTTCTTGCATAGTTTTGGTCGAATTTTTGTCGAATCCCCTTTGAATGGCTTGGTGTGCATGTGTATTAAATGTGCCCGTCAATAGCTACCCATGTTTGTATAAATAAACGACAAGGGTGTCTACCGGGATTAGGCACGGTAGAGCATCAGACATGTCAGAGCTTCACTAGTGGTGTAAATACATTCCACGTGGATTAATTGCATGCATAGTCGCCTTTTAATGAATATCACGCAAATCGTCATGGTGATAGGTACGTACGGTTTGTCCAGCATGTCCTAGGTGTGTCTATAAATATATATTTTTTAAAAATAATAAAAAACAGTGGCCGGCCCTGGGGATTGGGGTCAAAAAAATATAATTAGGAGACAGGCCCTGGGGGATGGGGTCATCAGGGCCAATAAATTAGAATAAGAAGGGGAACCACACAGCCCCCCTTCTTAAAAAAATAAAATAAATAAAAGACTGGCATCGTGCCGGAGGCCATGCCCCCTCCATGCAGCACTCTGCAAACGCGCCCCCAACAGGCATCTCCAGTATGCGCCAGGGAGCTGCGCTGCAGACAGGTGTTCTGAGGCCAAGCCCCTTTTTACACCTCTCTGCAACGCAGCTCTGTGGCGCTTACTGGAGGTACCTAGTGGTCTAGTGTGACCCTAGGGACCCTTAGGATTCAAGGGGACTTAATCTCTCAACTTAGAACAGCCACAGGGCGCGTTTACACAGTGGTGAAGGGAGGGGACGGGGCCTGAGGTGACGTGTGCAAACACGCACCATGGCACGTTTTAAGTTGGGGATATAATTTCCCTTCAATACTGAGGGCCCCTGGGGGCTAACTAGCCCACCAAGTGCTTCCAGTAAGCGCCACTGAGCTGCATTGCAGAGAGGTGGTCCAGGCCGTGCCACTTTTTACACCTCTCTGCAACGCAGCTCTGTGGCACTTACTGGAGGTACCTAGTGGGCTAGTTGGACCCTAGGGACCCTCAGGACTCAAATGAACTTAATCTCCCAACTAAAAACGGACACAGGGCGTGTTTACACAATGGTGAAAGGAGGGGACGGGGCCTGAGTTAACGTGTGCAAAAACGCCCTGTGGCCTGTTTTAAGAGGTAGTTTTAATCCCCATGCCCTATTATATACTAGGGGCTTATAGAGGAGGTAAGGCTAATCACAGGGGGACCCCAACGCATAATGTTCCCTAGTGTATGTAGGTGTTTTCACTGTATTCTAAGTGTCTTTTAACATAGCACTGGCTCTAGGACTGGTTAGTCAGACTCAGTTACCACCAGTATCCGTCTGAAAAAGTTGAGGGTACAGGATGATTTTGCAACAAGGCTTCTTTCTGCTCTTCTTTTTGTTCTTTCTGCACGTTATCCTTCTTCCTGCACTTATCTTCGTATTTGAGGACTTCTGTTGCTTCTTTCTGCACTTCTTTTGTTTCTTTCTGTGCATTTTTTCTTCTTTCTTCACATGTCCTATCTCTGTAGGCATAGTTAGAAATTAGCATTTAAAAAACCTTTGAAATTAACAGAAAAAACCATAGGTTTCAGGCACGTTATAGTTAGGAATTAGCATTTAAAAAACCTCAGAAATTCACTGAAAAAACCATAGGTTTCAGGGGTGTTATAGTTAGCTGGACTTTTCACTTGTACAAAACCATTGAAATTCCCCCGTTATAGTTAGTTCAGCTAACTATAACTCGCGCGCCCGCAATGCACTGCTGATGACGTCACATATTACATCACTCATGACATGGTCAGTGACATCACTCATGACATCACTGATGACATCTCAAATGACATCACTGATGACATCACTGATGACATCATCCTTGTGATAGAGTGGCAGACCTCCTCTCACCCTAATATAACCTTTGATACACACATTCAAAAATAGAGACTAAAATTTTCAAAACAATGGACATACCAATACCAGTTACAACAACCTCTTCAGTAATTCTAAGATCCACATACACATCCACTCATTCACCAACAGTCCAATACAGTCACTCATACATGTACTCACTCATCATATGTACTCATACACCTATACATCCTGTTACACAATGCCACTCGTCCATAGTTACTCACACACATAGTCACTCATGCTAATAAAGAATCAAACATACATTTACTTGCATATACAGTTATACACACACCACCACACTTACTTCTATGGAAACTTACACATACTTAGTCTTTTAAACAATCACTTATAGAAACACATACTTATTCATACAGGAACTCTTTCAATCTCTCACTCTCACATATACTCACATATATACACCAATAGTCACATATACTAGTTTAAAACATATGTAGTTACTCATAAAGACACTATTGAGACAGTCATTCACTCACTAACACACCCATACACACACTCATCCACCCATACAGTCCTGCACACATACTGTGTTCAACACATACAAACAGTGAGTCACTCATTCATGCACCTATGCACTACGTAATACCCCCACCGAACCATGCAGACACTCAGACTGATACTCAAAAAACCAACTAATAACCTATATAGACACCCATGTAGCTACTCACCAACCCATGCAGCCACTTATACACAAAGTGAGAGACTGATACAGATATTTACATATTTAAACATTACTCACTAAGCCATGTATTCACTATGATACACTTAATCAGTCAGTTACACAATCAGTTTTTCAAAAACAAATCATCCATTTAGACACTTATATACCCATTTATTCTTCCATCGACCTTGAGATATACATATATAAAACATATTTAATTTTCAGAATAACACACATTCACTGGATGATGTCATCAGTGATGTCATCAGTGATGTCATTTGAGATGTCATCAGTGATGTCATGAGTGATGTCACTGACCATGTCATGAGTGATGTAATATGTGACGTCATCAGCAGTGCATTGCGGGCGCGCGAGTTATAGTTAGCTGAACTAACTATAACGGGGGAATTTCAATGGTTTTGTACAAGTGAAAAGTCCAGCTAACTATAACACCCCTGAAACCTATGGTTTTTTCAGTGAATATATATATATATATATATACCAGCCACAGTTCAAAGATTGCTGCGCACTCAGGCCAATATTCAGATTCAATAGTTTATTTCAATTCATTGCAAAACACGATCTGCACACGATCTACTGACAAACGCGTTTCAGCCTCCTGGCCTTCGTCAATGTCAGTGATTCCCTGTTTCCATTCTCTATTTAAACATTTCATTGGTTGACAGCAGTCATAGAAAAAATAATATGAAAAGAATGAAAATGAAAAGCGGACTATTGACATCCAATACTCATTTAGGGAAGATGTCGGCCATTTTAACACTATGTTCTACACAGGTAGACAGTATTATGCTTTCATACCTGACCTGCAGGAATCGGAGTCGATGGAGGGTGCCACCGGCGTACAAGACGATACTCAACTTTTATTGGAGACAGGGATTGACCAGAGTAGCGGGAAAAGTCAGTTCAAAACACGATCTAAATTTATCCCGCGAACTCTATATGACGCTATTGATTGCTTCCATGAGGCTGTAACCAAGGACTTGGATAAATTTAGAACAGCAGGTACTGCCCCCGGTGGGAGAAGGAAATACAAACTCACGAAAGTACAATGGGAGGCTGTTAAATCTCTCAGAGACGATCCCAGATTGGTGATCAAACAGTCGGACAAAGGGGGGAATGTCGTCATAATGACCAAGGAGCAATACAAGCGGGAAGCTCTGCGTCTACTGGGTGACTCACAGAGCTATGTGCGAATCAAGAGAGAGGATTACAACAACAGCGTGTTGGCCTTCCATAGTCTCCTTCAAGACTGGAACTGCAAGGGAATCTTAGAGACTAATGAACTCCACTATATGAAAGTCGAATGTCCTGTGTTACCTACATTCTATCATCTCCCGAAGGTGCATAAAGACATTAAAGAACCTCCAGGACGTCCAATAGTCTCTTCATTGGGAAGCTTCCTAGAAAAAGCCTCCATTTATGTATACTCTTTTTTATTTCCCATGGTAAAGGACCTTAGTTCGTTTATTTTGGACACAACTGACTTTATTCGCCAGATTCAAAATATCATCTGGGATGATGAATTGCTGCTAATAACATTAGATATAACAAGTCTGTATACGAGCATTAGACATTCACAAGGATTGGCAGCTCTTGAATTTTTCCTGAAAAGCCGAGCCCTGAAGTTTCAGGAACACAACAAAATGCTACTACAAGTAGTATCATTCTGTCTGCACAACAACAACTTTCTATTTGCAGGGGAATTATACCTGCAGATACAAGGTACCGCGATGGGCACGTGCTTCGCCCCCAGCTACGCAAATTTATTCGTGGGCTGGTGGGAGAAGCACGTGGCCTGGGCGGATGAAAATGAAATCTGGCTAGATAAAATAGCCCTATGGACTAGGTACATCGATGACCTGTTCATAGTGTGGAGGGGCACACGCACAGAGGCAGAAGAGTACGTGAGGTCATTGAATGAAAACGAGTACAACTTAAAATTCACGAGCAATATCAGCGAAAAGGAGGTAGCCTTTTTAGATCTCCTAGTCTTTGTGGCAGACAATAAACTGTGCACTAAATTGTACCGCAAACCCACGGCAGGGAACACTGTTTTACACGCTTGGAGTCAACATCCCTGTAATTTGATTAACAGCATACCATACGGGGAGCTTCTAAGACTCAAGAGGAATTGCTCCCGACTCGATGACTTTCAGGAGGCTGCAAACGAATCCCTAGTGAGATTTATGGACAGGGGCTATAACAACAAAGTATTGCAGGAAGCGGTAGTAAAGGCCAGTAGCAGAAGCAGACAGGAACTACTAACTAAAAAACAGGTGGACAGTAGCGAAACGGAAGGAGAACAATCAAAGGTTAGATTGATAATGACCTTTTCTGCAGAGGCACAGAAAATCAGGGGTCTCATTCAGAAAAATTGGAGTATTCTCCAAACTGATGGGGTCCTTGGGAAATTAATTCCATCTAGCCCGACATTACTTTCAGGAAAAGTGCCTCCCTGAAAGATATCCTGGTGCGGAGCCACTTTGAGGATAAACCCCGGATTAAAAAAACTATCACTGTTTTTTTTCCTTGCATGAACTGCAAGGCATGTAAAAACTGCAAAAAAGTAAAAGACTACGCAGTACCGGGTAAGAAGGCAAGAAGGCCTATTGATAAACTTCTGAACTGCAACTCCAGCTTTGTGGTATACTGCTTAACCTGCCCTTGTGAGTTGCAGTATATTGGAAGTACACTACACCCAGCAAAGAAACGCATCTTAGAACACAAAAGAGCCATAACTAACAGGGATAAAACATACCCAGTGGCGAGGCACTTTGCTGGGATGCACTAAGCTAAAAGTGACAAGTTGACATACTACTGTATGGATCAAATTCCAACAGTAGAAAGAGGAGGGGACAGAGTCAAGTCACTTAGGCAACTAGAGGCCAAACTCATAGTGGATTTACGTACTAGGACTCCGGGGGGGCTCAACCAGGAGGAGGAACTGTGGTCCTTTATTGGATAGAAATTTAACAGTACATACAATACGCTGTCCCTTAAAAGTATGAATTCAATGGGAAATGACACCAGACAATAATGATAGTAATTAAAACAGAGTAGACAGAATAAGCCTGAATTTGCTCATACAGAGCTTTATTTGAACCCAGTATGGACAGGGGAAACAATTGAAATAGGATAATGGTAAGGACATGCCCACTCCAGTTGGAGATAAAAATGATTTAATTAGAATGGATGTAGTAGGGCGCACCTTTAAGAGTTTAAGAAACAGTGGAAAGCCTCCATGAGGTGTTGATTAACAATTTATTGTGTTGAAGAATATTGAACAAAACTGTTTTGAATTTTTCTTTGATTGTAATGTTGAACCCAGGGGGCCTAATATGAAAGCATAATACTGTCTACCTGTGTAGAACATAGTGTCAAAATGGCCGACATCTTCCCTAAATGAGTATTGGATGTCAATAGTCCGCTTTTCATTTTCATTCTTTTCATATTATTTTTTCTATGACTGCTGTCAACCAATGAATAGTTTAAATAGAGAATGGAAACAGGGAATCACTGACATTGACGAAGGCCAGGAGGCTGAAACGCGTTTGTCAGTAGATCGTGTGCAGATCGTGTTTTGCAATGAATTGAAATAAACTATTGAATCTGAATATTGGCCTGAGTGCGCAGCAATCTTTGAACTGTGGCTGGTATGTACTCGCGAGTTTCGTCCTCGCGGCTGGAGCACCCGCTGTGCTGAGAGCAGGAAACTGACGGAGAACGTGGTACAAAATATATATATATACATCGTAACAGGCACTGATGAAAGCTGAACTGCTGAAACGCGTCTGCCCAATGTTACAAAAATTTGCGTTGTAACCTACCTTGGAGTAAAGCCTCTTGAATGCGTCCTGGCTGTGTCAGACCCTTCTTCTTTTCGTTCAGAGTGGGGATTTGGACTTCATGTTTGGCCGGTATTGCAGGCACTGGCTTTCTGACACGCCCTCTCGGTCTGGATGCACCGCGTTAGCCAGCAACTTGAATGGACTTCGTGTATGGTAGTGCAAAACGCGGCGCCCCCTCGCACAGGCTGAAGCACCACAGGGTGAAAGCAACACTGCGTGGGGAGAGAGGAGCAGCATTGACTGCAGGGAGCATCAAGGGGTTTCCAGTGAGGACTTTTAACTTCGCAGACAGCTGTGGTTGGGTGCAGTCCAGAGGCCACATTGGTGGGACGCCACTGGGCGAGCGGATTCTTTACTTACTTAAGGAAGATCCACAGAGGGACTGCAATTACCAGCATGCAGTGGTCTGAACAACGCGATTTGTATTATCCCTTTAAGAACTAAGGAGGAGCCCCAAGCAGAATTGCAGGAGTGGCCAAGAGACTACCTAAATGGCCACCAGGTGCGAGGCTCCAAACATCGTAACAGGCACTGATGAAAGCTGAACTGCTGAAACGCGTCTGCCCAATGTTACAAAAATTTGCGTTGTAACCTACCTTGGAGTAAAGCCTCTTGAATGCGTCCTGGCTGTGTCAGACCCTTCTTCTTTTCGTTCAGAGTGGGGATTTGGACTTCATGTTTGGCCGGTATTGCAGGCACTGGCTTTCTGACACGCCCTCTCGGTCTGGATGCACCGCGTTAGCCAGCAACTTGAATGGACTTCGTGTATGGTAGTGCAAAACGCGGCGCCCCCTCGCGCAGGCTGAAGCACCACAGGGTGAAAGCAATACTGCGTGGGGAGAGAGGAGCAGCATTGACTGCAGGGAGCATCAAGGGGTTTCCAGTGAGGACTTTTAACTTCGCAGACAGCTCTGGTTGGGTGCAGTCCAGAGACCACATTGTTGGGACGCCACTGGGCGAGCAGATTCTTTACTTACTTAAGGAAGATCCACAGAGGGACTGCAATTACCAGCATGCAGTGGTCTGAACAACGCGATTTGTATTATCCCTTTAAGAACTAAGGAGGAGCCCCAAGCAGAATTGCAGGAGTGGCCAAGAGACTACCTAAATGGCCACCAGGTGCGAGGCTCCAAACATCCTAACAGGCACTGATGAAAGCTGAACTGCTGAAACGCGTCTGCCCAATGTTACAAAAATTTGCGTTGTAACCTACCTTGGAGTAAAGCCTCTTGAATGCGTCCTGGCTGTGTCAGACCCTTCTTCTTTTCGTTCAGAGTGGGGATTTGGACTTCATGTTTGGCCGGTATTGCAGGCACTGGCTTTCTGACACGCCCTCTCGGTCTGGATGCACCGCGTTAGCCAGCAACTTGAATGGACTTCGTGTATGGTAGTGCAAAACGTGGCGCCCCCTCGCGCAGGCTGAAGCACCACAGGGTGAAAGCAACACTGCGTGGGGAGAGAGGAGCAGCATTGACTGCAGGGAGCTTCAAGGGGTTTCCAGTAAGGACTTTTAACTTCGCAGACAGCTGTGGTTGGGTGCAGTCCAGAGGCCACATTGTTGGGACGCCACTGGGCGAGCGGATTCTTTACTTACTTAAGGAAGATCCACAGAGGGACTGCAATTACCAGCATGCAGTGGTCTGACCAACGCGATTTGTATTATCCCTTTAAGAACTAAGGAGGAGCCCCAAGCAGAATTGCAGGAGTGGCCAAGAGACTACCTAAATGGCCACCAGGTGCGAGGCTCCAAACATCGTAACAGGTACTGATGAAAGCTGAACTGCTGAAACGCGTCTGCCCTATGTTAAAAAAATTTGCGTTGTAACCTACCTTGGAGTAAAGCCTCTTGAATGCGTCCTGGCTGTGTCAGACCCTTCTTCTTTTCGTTCAGAGTGGGGATTTGGACTTCATGTTTGGCCGGTATTGCAGGCACTGGCTTTCTGACACGCCCTCTCGGTCTGGATACACCGCGTTAGCCAGCAACTTGAATGGACTTCGTGTATGGTAGTGCAAAACGCGGCGCCCCCTCGCGCAGGCTGAAGCACCACAGGGTGAAAGCAACACTGCGTGGGGAGAGAGGAGCAGCATTGACTGCAGGGAGCATCAAGGGGTTTCCAGTGAGGACTTTTAACTTCGCAGACAGCTGTGGTTAGGTGCAGTCCAGAGGCCACATTGTTGGGACGCCACTGGGCGAGCGGATTCTTTACTTACTTAAGGAAGATCCACAGAGGGACTGCAATTACCAGCATGCAGTGGTCTGAACAACGCGATTTGTATTATCCCTTTAAGAACTAAGGAGGAGCCCCAAGCAGAATTGCAGGAGTGGCCAAGAGACTACCTAAATGGCCACCAGGTGCGAGGCTCCAAATATCGTAACAGGCACTTATGAAAGCTGAACTGCTGAAACGCGTCTGCCCAATGTTACAAAAATTTGCGTTGTAACCTACCTTGGAGTAAAGCCTCTTGAATGCGTCCTGGCTGTGTCAGACCCTTCTTCTTTCCGTTCAGAGTGGGGATTTGGACTTCATGTTTGGCCGGTATTGCAGGCACTGGCTTTCTGACACGCCCTCTCGGTCTGGATGCACCGCGTTAGCCAGCAACTTGAATGGACTTCGTGTATGGTAGTGCAAAACGCGGTGCCCCCTCGCGCAGGCTGAAGCACCACAGGGTGAAAGCAACACTGCGTGGGGAGAGAGGAGCAGCATTGACTGCAGGGAGCATCAAGGGGTTTCCAGTGAGGACTTTTAACTTCGCAGACAGCTGTGGTTGGGTGCAGTCCAGAGGCCACATTGTTGGGACGCCACTGGGCGAGCGGATTCTTTACTTACTTAAGGAAGATCCACAGAGGGACTGCAATTACCAGCATGCAGTGGTCTGAACAACGCGATTTGTATTATCCCTTTAAGAACTAAGGAGGAGCCCCAAGCAGAATTGCAGGAGTGGCCAAGAGACTACCTAAATGGCCACCAGGTGCGAGGCTCCAAACATCGTAACAGGCACTGATGAAAGCTGAACTGCTGAAACGCGTCTGCCCAATGTTACAAAAATTTGCGTTGTAACCTACCTTGGAGTAAAGCCTCTTGAATGCGTCCTGGCTGTGTCAGACCCTTCTTCTTTTCGTTCAGAGTGGGGATTTGGACTTCATGTTTGGCCGGTATTGCAGGCACTGGCTTTTTGACACGCCCTCTCGGTCTGGATGCACCGCGTTAGCCAGCAACTTGAATGGACTTCGTGTATGGTAGTGCAAAACGCGGCGCCCCCTCGCGCAGGCTGAAGCACCACAGGGTGAAAGCAACACTGCGTGGGGAGAGAGGAGCAGAATTGACTGCAGTGAGCATCAAGGGGTTTCCAGTGAGGACTTTTAACTTCGCAGACAGCTGTGGTTGGGTGCAGTCTAGAGGCCACATTGTTGGGACGCCACTGGGCGAGCGGATTCTTTACTTACTTAAGGAAGATCCACAGAGGGACTGCAATTACCAGCATGCAGTGGTCTGAACAACGCGATTTGTATTATCCCTTTAAGAACTAAGGAGGAGCCCCAAGCAGAATTGCAGAAGTGGCCAAGAGACTACCTAAATGGCCACCAGGTGCGAGGCTCCAAACATCGTAACAGGCACTGATGAAAGCTGAACTGCTGAAACGCGTCTGCCCAATGTTACAAAAATTTGCGTTGTAACCTACCTTGGAGTAAAGCCACTTGAATGCGTCCTGGCTGTGTCAGACCCTTCTTCTTTTCGTTCAGAGTGGGGATTTGGACTTCATATATATATATATATATATATATATATATTATCTACTGGCGGTCGCCAGTAGATAGTTATAGTTAGGACCACGTTTCCATAGGAAATCCGCAACATTCTATTTTGAATAACTTTGGCGCCGGTTGACGAATCCTCGCGAATTTTTCAAAATAGGTGGGGCGCTACGCTCCGCTCCTACCCTGAAAGTCTCGGGGGGATTCGTCAAGCGGGGGCTGAGATAAAAGGGGGGTCCCAAAACGCGTTTTTCCCATGCATTTTTCCATAGGACCTTTAGACACAGCTACAGCCCGAACGGCTGAACAGAATTACTTGAAATTTGGCAGAGAGGTAGTCCTCAGGTCAAGGAAGTGCCTTTTGTAGGTTTGGTGTAAATCTGTTCAGTAGATCCTGAGAAAATAGCATTTAAAAGCATATATATATGTGGGCGGAGCCTAACCACACATCTCATCCTGAGATCTGATTGGCTGTCAGCACTTCATCCAAGAAGTGTTGGCAGCCATCTTGGGACCAATATACATGATAGCACCTCATTAAAAAGCATTGCAGTTAATAGAAGGTTTTAAGACTTTAGTTACATTATAAATCATTTGTTGATGGTACCATACTCATTTTAGGAATTGTGGTATGTTCTAAGGTGATTTCACCATGTGAAAAAGCCTTCTGCTGGGATATCATGATTGAGAGAAAAATATTTTCTCATGCTTTTACCACAGAGGTTTGGAAGGTGATCTATAGGCTAAACTGAGAGCTTATTTTCTGTAAATTCACATTATCTTTCTCAGTCATGTGAGAATGAAGTCTGACATTCTCGGTAAAACATGTACATCCAACAAGGGCAGAGACTGTCAGTTGATTCCTTTGTGTTCTACTGCAGCTTCCCAGAGTGTTCCAAAGAACTACTAGAGCGCTAACAGTCCTACTTATGATAAACGTATGGCACACCTGAAGCCATCTTGCTTGGATTAAAGTGGTAACTCTTAAAACATTTAATTTAAAAAGGAACAAAATGAGGGGGTTCATTTTTCAATAAAAAGTATGATTAGTGCTGCAGAAAGAAAAATTAGGGCACATTTTGAGTGACTTCTCAAATCCTCTTCTATTTCATTAAAAAATTCTGACATGCAGACTGAAACATGCACTTTCAATACCAGCAGCAGTTTTCCCTGGTGAGCAGTAGCTTTACTACAGTGATCTAATGAGCAAAAAGAGTGCTAACATTCTGAATTTATGGCAAATGTGTGACACATCTGAATGCCTTCTTGATGGAATCAAAGTAAAAAACTGAAAGTATTTCCTACTGAGGAGACTGCAGTAAATGAGGAAATTAGGAAACTTCATAACAAATAAGTCTCCCAAGATGGCCACCAGAGACAAAAGAGCCCAAATGTAGCCCAAATATCACCCAGATGTAGCCCAAGTATAGCCCAATGACAGAATGTCCCAGAATGTTCTTAAAAACAACTAGAGCGCTTACTGTCTTCATTATGACAAAAGTATGGCACACCTGAAGCCATCTTGATTGGAATAAACTGGTAACACTTAAAACATTTAATTTAAAAAGGAACACAATGAGGAGGTTCATTTTGCCATAGAAATTATGATTAATGCTGAAGAAAGAAAATGAGGGCACATTTTGAGTGACTTCTCAAATCCTCTTCTATTTCATTAAAAAAATTCTGACATGCAGACTGAAACATGCACTTTTAATACCAGGAGCAGACTTCCATGGTGCAGTAGTTTTACTACAATGATCTAATGAGCAACTAGAGTGCTAACATTCAGAATTTATGGCAAATGTGTGACATATCTGAATACCTTCATGATGGAATCAAAGTAAAAAACTGAAAGCATTTCCTACTGAGGAGACTGCAGTACATGAGGAAATTAGGAAACTTCATAACAAATAAATCTCCCAAGATGGCCACCGGAGACAAAAGAGCCCAAATGTAGCCCAAAATCACCCAGATGTAGCCCAAATATAGCCCAATGACAGAAGTGTGCAAAACACTTATTATTTTGTGTTTTTGCAGTGTTATATAGTGCAGACTTGTCAGGTATTGGAGTGCTTTACATGAGCATTGGTTACATCACACAAGAACACATTCATTTTGGTTGTAGACATGGGGAGACTAAGTGATTTGACCAGAATCACAGAATGTCGAGCTGAAGCAGAAACTTCAACCTGGTTCCCCAGTTGCAAAGTCTGCAGTTCTGGAAGTAACACCACATCATCTCCCCTAAGTGCAACATTTAATCAAGTGGTCAACTGGATAAAAAAACAAAGATAACAAATAATTTAAAAGTGCTTTGTCGCTATTTGAAAACTCAGAAAATATGTCCTTATTTTAGCCTTTTAGAGCACTAACCATAATTTTGATGCCAATAAGACCCTCTCATATATGTAATTTCTAAAGGAAATGCTCTAGGTATTACAGTTTTGATTACATCAAGATGATGTCAGGCGTTCCACACTTTTGTAATAAATATAGAATGTTAGCAATCTAGTTGTTCATTAGGATACTGTTGAGAGGCAGAGGCCAGGGGCACGGACTCTGAAAATTGAAGGCAGGTAGGAGGGTGCAAAGGCAACAATTTAACCACACTGAGCAGGCAGGAAGGGCCGTGGAAGCACAACAGACTATGGAGGGCAGTGGAAAGGGGGGCAGGGGCAACAAACCAACAATACAGGACTTGCAAGAGAGGCTGTTGGAGGCAAGATCTATTACGGGTCAAGGAAGCTAGGGGCGGTCCCCAGATCCCCGGGAGCCACCACAGAACTGAGCAGGAGAGTGAGTCAGGGACAAAAGGGGCACCTTAATTTGAGCCGGGGTGCCTAGGAACGCTTGCTCCAAAAATGAAGAAAACAGACATATGAGACATGGAATTGGAGGCAGAATACAATGGCAGTTTAATGAGAAGATGCAACTTCAAAGAAACCGCAGAATAGAGACATAAAGTACAAAATACAGAATCCAGATAATCATACAGCTGTCATGATATTCTCTGTATCTCAATTAATGTACTGACAGAGAGAGAGAGAAAACACATCTATAAATGCATCATGAGAAACAAGTTACACCAAGGAAAATGTTACCTAGGAACACTCACGTTTACTCTTAGAGCAAGCATTTCTGCAATTACAATACAAAATCTTTTAAATGCAAAAGTAAAGAGAACAATGGTTAAACATAACATGACATTTCATATAGGTAAAATAGAATAAGATACTTCAAGCAAAGCAGAGCAAGACATTTTAAGCAAAGGAAGACAAGAGCTCCCAGCTCTTGGGGAAAACCTGCACTGCATGTTAACCTACATACAGACGGCGAGGTAGTCCGTCGATATCTGTGGGTGCTCCCTTTTTATATCATTTTGTGGGCTCCTTTGCACGCTACATCTACCTACGTATGCTACCCAAAAGCTTCGTCTGCAGATTTTACCAGACATTTCGTCATTTACCCACTTAATGCTGACAATGGACTGGGTGAAAAGGTCAGTCTCTCAGGCCAATCGCTTATCGTAAGTTCCATAGAGCAAGCAGAAAATAATGGGTATTGTACGGGAATTCAATATATTCATGTATAAAATCTCCTCAGTTCTCCTAACTTGACGCTCTGCGGTTGCCACTTCCTTAAAAGCGGGAAACCTGCCCAGGAAGCAAGTGCCAGTCCAGGATGCAGCCTACTGTATGTCGACAGCTTCAGGGGGATGTTGAACTTTGATACCGAGCACGGAGCACTCGGGTAGGGTGCGGGCTACTGGTTTGGAGCAGAAGGCCTCGCAGACCTGCCTTCAGACTGCTATACACTAAAATTGCAGAGCTATGGTCAATTTAACAAAGAGGCCTACATATTGAACAGAAGGGCCTACACAGGGGTTTTATACTGGCTGAGTGGTAAGGATGTCTCAGGATAATTATATAGCAACACAGGACCCGCTGGTCAATTTAATACGGCCTACAAATGCAGCTGGCAGGGCAAGGACAAGGGTCTCATACTTCAGGTGTGGACAGAACGGGCCAAGGGCCCCCTGTGATACAAAATCTACCCTCCTTCAAGCCTGTGGCAATGTAATAGACCATTGTGGGCAGAAGGAAGAGGCAATGGTAGTACAACCATACATGCCAACAGACCCGATTCAGCCAGGAAACGTCCAATGTTTTTAAGCTCAAATGGGCTTTATTTGATCTGTCTCCTGTCTACAATATCCTCTTTTTCAATGTAACTCAAAGGGGAAAATCAATACCCCAGTTTTTTTTCAAAATCTCCCTCTTACCAAGTTCAAAATGTTCGCAAGTATGGTACATTGGATCATGGAAGGAAATGGGATAGGGACATGGACTTGGATAACAGAGGACAGGAGGGACATGGAGAGGTGCACCAAACTGACCCTGCAGGGCAGGCATCAGGGTTTGCAGCAGCACAATACACCACACGGGAGTGCAGCACAACAATCCATAGAAAGCAAGAGGGAGGGGACAGGACCATGCACATGGACAACAGAGAACAGAGGGGCAAGAGGCAATGGTAGCTAGCTGACCATAATGGACAGACAGGAGAGAAAGCTGCAGCATAACAGACCATAAAGGGCAGGAGGGACGGATCAGGGGCATTACAATGGAACAGACAAGCCAGGAGGGAGGGAGTAGGGCTGGGGGCAAGGGGGCAGGGCAGGAGCAGCAAGATAGCCATGGAGGTCAGGCAGGATGGGCACTAGAAGCAAGACACACCATGAAGAGCAACAGTGAGACTGTGATGGCATACACACAGACCATGGAGGGAAGGTGGGAGGGGGTCAGGGGCAGCCCACTGACCACACAGGGAAGGTGGGAGGGGCCATGGCAGCACAGAAGACCATGCATGGCAAGTGGGAGGGTTAGTGGCAGCACAATGGCTATGATGGGCAAGAAGGAGGGTGGAGGGGCATGCACAAAGGACGATGGAGGATAGAAGGGAGGGTCAGGACCTGTGCACAGACAAGAAAGTTCAGGGGAAGGGACCTCACAACAGACCACACGGGGCAGGCAGGAGGAGCAGCTGCAGCACAACAGACCAGGGAGGGCAGAAGGGTGTGGCAGTACAATGGACCATGTAGGACAGGAGGAAGAGGATAGGGGCATGGCATGTGGACAGGCAGGGTGGAGGTGACAGGGACAGGTTACAGTCATCTGACAATGCTAGGCAGGTGGGAGGGGAGTGGCAGCTCAACAGAACACTCAGAGTAGATAGGAGTGGCAGGTCCATGGGACATGGTGGGCAAAAAGGATGGAGCAGGGGCATGCACAAAGACATCGGAGGGCAGAGGGAAGGAGAATAGGGGCAGCAAGCTAAGCACAGATTATAAGCAGGAGGTCAATGATGGGGCATAGAATTGGGCAATGGAGGGCAGGAGGAGTGGACTGGTGCATCATACTGAGGGCAGTGGCAGCACATCAGACCATGCATGGCAGGAGGGAGGAGGCTAGTCCATGGATTCACACAACAGAGGATAGGGAGGAAGGGGATGGGGCAGCAAGCTAACTGTTCAGAGAAGGCGGGTATTAGGAACTTTATTGTTTTTAAAACATTGTGTCTGTGCGAACTACTTAAAATATGAACAAGTATGCAGCATAATCTCACTTTTATTCAGGAAGAAGAGGACGTTTGTGACTGTGACTCCGGGCTCACTTGGCAGAAACACCCCCTGACCCTCCACCCCCTATCGCAAAATGTAATGCCCGTGAAAAGTGTAGGTGAACACAGTGTTATATAGAACATAGTCCTGAGAGCACGATTGAAAATGAAAACTAGATTGTGTATGGTATAAACTATGCACCAAAAAGTGTGATATAAAATGAACCGGGCGTGAAATATAATATGCAATACATTGTGCGCAATGACAGATTCATTGGAGAGCGCAAGATAGCACAGGCACTAGCGCGTGCTATGCGATATGCGCCTTGGAGTGTAATATGCACAGGGCAGTGTTGTGTAACCTAACTAGTCTCTAAAGTTGTAATATAAAATATGTGCTGGGGAGTGTAAGGTTGCATATGCACTGTGACAAAGATATGGATCCCAGATTGTAATATGTATGGCATAGCACTGTGCGTTATAACATAGGCATCGAGAAAGGCACGTTAGATGGGGCAATATAACCCGTGCGAAGACAAGTGTGGCATGACATATTCACGGGGTGGTGTTACAGTGCACATGGGCTAGAGAGTGTCATAGCATATGCACTAGCTAGTGGAATACAACACAGAGGTGTGTGGCACACGGCAGGCAATGGTGGGTGTAACACAGCATTGGGCTCTGTCAGGAGCGCGCTGTGACTCTCAAGTGATGTTCGTCCCCTTTCCAGAGAGTAAAATAAAAAGTATTACACATCCGGCAGTGGATGTGTGTTTTATTAACCGTGAGGGGGGTTTCTTGCATAGTTTTGGTCGAATTTTTGTCGAATCCCCTTTGAATGGCTTGGTGTGCATGTGTATTAAATGTGCCCGTCAATAGCTACCCAAGTTTGTATAAATAAACGACAAGGGTGTCTACCGGGATTAGGCACGGTAGGGCATCAGACATGTCAGAGCTTCACTAGTGGTGTAAATACATTCCACGTGGATTCATTGCATGCATAGTCGCCTTTTAATGAATATCACGCAAATCGTCATGGTGATAGGTACGTACGGTTTGTCCAGCATGTCCTAGGTGTGTCTATAAATATATATTTTTTAAAAATAATAAAAAACAGTGGCCGGCCCTGGGGATTGGGGTCAAAAAAATATAATTAGGAGACTGGCCCTGGGGGATGGGGTCATCAGGGCCAATAAATTAGAATAAGAAGGGGAACCAAACAGCCCCCCTTCTTAAAAAACTAAAATAAATAAAAGACTGGCATCGTGCAGGAGGCCATGCCCCCTCCGTGCAGCACTCTGCAAACGCGCCCCCAACAGGTATCTCCAGTATGCGCCAGGGAGCTGCGCTGCAGCCAGGTGTTCTGAGGCCAAGCCCCTTTTTACACCTCTCTGCAACGCAGCTCTGTGGCGCTTACTGGAGGTACCTAGTGGTCTAGTTTGACCCTAGGGACCCTTAGGATTCAAGGGGACTTAATCTCTCAACTTAGAACAGCCACAGGGCGCGTTTTACACAGTGGTGAAGGGAGGGGACGGGGCCTGAGGTGACGTGTGCAAACACGCACTATGGCACGTTTTAAATTGGGGATATAATTTCCCTTCAATACTGAGGGCCCCTGGGGGCTAACTAGCCCACCAAGTGCTTCCAGTAAGCGCCACTGAGCTGCATTGCAGAGAGGTGGTCCAGGCCGTGCCACTTTTTACACCTCTCTGCAACGCAGCTCTGTGGCACTTACTGGAGGTACCTAGTGGGCTAGTTGGACCCCAGGGACCCTCAGGATTCAAATGAACTTAATCTCCCAACTAAAAATGGACACAGGGCGTGTTTACACAGTGGTGAAGGGAGGGGACGGGGCCCGAGTTAACGTGTGCAAAATCGCCCTGTGGCCTGTTTTAAGAGGTAGTTTTAATCCCCATGCCCTCTTATATACTAGGGGCTTACAGAGGAGGTCATGCTAATCACAGGGGGACCCCAACGCATAATGTTCCCTAGTGTATGTAGGTGTTTTCACTGTATTCTAAGTGTCTTTTAACATAGCACTGGCTCTAGGACTGGTTAGTCAGGCTCAGTTACCACCAGTATCCGTCTGAAAAAGTTGAGGGTACAGGATGATTTTGCAACAAGGCTTCTTTCTGCTCTTCTTTTTGTTCTTTCTGCACGTTATCCTTCTTCCTGCACTTATCTTCGTATTTGAGGACTTCTGTTGCTTCTTTCTGCACTTCTTTTGTTTCTTTCTGTGCATTTTTTCTTCTTTCTTCACATGTCCTATCTCTGTAGGCATAGTTAGAAATTAGCATTTAAAAAACCTTTGAAATTCACAGAAAAAACCATAGGTTTCAGGCACGTTATAGTTAGGAATTAGCATTTAAAAAACCTCAGAAATTCACTGAAAAAACCATAGGTTTCAGGGGTGTTATAGTTAGCTGGACTTTTCACTTATACAAAACCATTGAAATTCCCCCGTTATAGTTAGTTCAGCTAACTATAACTCGGGCGCCCGCAATGCACTGCTGATGACGTCACATATTACATCACTCATGACATGGTCAGTGACATCACTCATGACATCACTGATGACATCTCAAATGACATCACTGATGACATCACTGATGACATCATCCTTGTGATAGAGTGGCAGACCTCCTCTCACCCTAATATAACCTTTGATACACACATTCAAAAATAGAGACTAAAATTTTCAAAACAATGGACATACCAATACCAGTTACAACAACCTCTTCAGTAATTCTAAGATCCACATACACATCCACTCATTCACCAACAGTCCTATACAGTCACTCATACATGTACTCACTCATCATATGTACTCATACACCTATACATCCTGTTACACAATGCCACTCATCCATAGAGTTACTCACACACATAGTCACTCATGCTAATAAAGAATCAAACATACATTTACTTGCATATACAGTTATACACACACCACCATACTTACTTCTACGGAAACTTACACATACTTAGTCTTTTAAACAATCACTTATAGAAACACATACTTATTCATACAGGAACTCTTTCAATCTCTCACTCTCACATATATACACCAATAGTCACATATACTAGTTTAAAACATATGTAGTTACTCATAAAGACACTATTGAGACAGTCATTCACTCACTAGCACACCCATACACACACTCATCCACCCATACAGTCCTGCACACATGCTGTGTTCAACACATACAAACAGTGAGTCACTCATTCATGCACCTATGCACTACGTAATTCCCCCCACCGAACCATGCAGACACTCAGACTGATACTCAAAAAACCAACTAATAACCTATATAGACACCCATGTAGCTACTCACCAACCCATGCAGCCACTTATACACAAAGTGAGAGACTGATACAGATATTTACATATTTAAACATTACTCACTAAGCCATGTATTCACTATGATACACTTAATCAGTCAGTTACACAATCAATTTTTCAAAAACAAATCATCCATTTAGACACTTATATACCCATTTATTCTTCCATCGACCTTGAGATATACATATATAAAACATTTAATTTTCAGAAAAACACACATTCACTGGATGATGTCATCAGTGATGTCATCAGTGATGTCATTTGAGATGTCATCAGTGATGTCATGAGTGATGTCACTGACCATGTCATGAGTGATGTAATATGTGACGTCATCAGCAGTGCATTGCGGGCGCCCGAGTTATAGTTAGCTGAACTAACTATAACGGGGGAATTTCAATGGTTTTGTATAAGTGAAAAGTCCAGCTAACTATAACACCCCTGAAACCTATGGTTTTTTCAGTGAATTTCTGAGGTTTTTTAAATGCTAATTCCTAACTATAACGTGCCTGAAACCTATGGTTTTTTCTGTGAATATATATATATATATATATATTCACTGAAAAAAACCATAGGTTTCAGGCACGTTATAGTTAGGAATAAGCATTTAAAAAACCTTAGAAATTCACTGAAAAAACCATAGGTTTCAGGGGCGTTATAGTTAGCTGGATGATGTCATCAGTGATGTCATTTGAGATGTCATCATTGATGTCATCAGTGATGTCACTGACCATGTCATGAGTGATGTAATATGTGATGTCATCAGCAGTGCATTGCGGACGCGTGAGTTATAGTTAGCTGAACTAACTATAACGGGGGAATTTCAATGGTTTTGTACGAGTGAAAAGTCCAGCTAACTATAACGCCCCTGAAACCTATGGTTTTTTCAGTGAATTTCTAAGGATTTGTAAATGCTTATTCCTAACTATAACGTGCCTGAAACCTATGGGTTTTTCAGTGAATTTCAAAGGTTTTTTAAATGCTAATTTCTAACTATGCACACAGAGATAGGACATGTGAAGAAAGAACAAAAAACCAACAGAAAGAAAAAAAAGAAATGCAGAAAGAAGCAACAGAAGTCCTCAAAGACGAAGAAAAGTGCAGGAAGAAGGATAACGTGCAGAAAGAACAAACAGAAGAGCAGAAAGAAGCCTTGTTGCAAAATCATCCTGTACCCTCAACTTTTTCAGACGGATACTGGTGGTAACTGAGTCTGATAAACCAGTCCTAGAGCCAGTGCTATGTTAAAAGACACTCAGAATACAGTGAAAACACCTACATACCTCCAGTAAGCGCCACAGAGCTGCGTTGCAGAGAGGTGTAAAAAGTGGCACGGCCTGGACCACCTCTCTGCAATGCAGCTCAGTGGCGCTTACTGGAAGCACCTGGTGGGCTAGTTAGCCCCCAGGGGCCCTCAGGATTGAAGGGAAAATATTTCCCCAACTTAAAACGCGCCATAGGGCGTGTTTGCACACGTCACCTCAGGCCCCGTCCCCTCCATTCCCCACTGTGTAAACACGCCCTGTGGCCGTTTTTTAAGTTGGGAGATTAAGTCCCCTTGAACCCTAAGGATCCCTAAGGGCAAAATAGCCCACTAGGTACGTCCAGTAAGCGCCATTGCAGAGAGGTGTAAAAAGGGGCACGGCCTGCACCACCTCTCTGCAACGCAGAGTGGTGGGGCTTACTGGAAGCACCTGGTGGGCTAGTTGGCCCCCAGGGTCCCTCAGGATTGAAAGGGAATTATTTCCCCAACTTAAAATGCGCCACAGGGCGTGTTTGCACACGTCACCTCAGGCCCTGTCCCCTCCCTTCACCACTGTGTAAACGCGCCCTGTGGCCGTTCTAAGTTGAGAGATTAAGTCCCCTTGAATCCTAAGCGTCCCTAGGGTCAAACTAGCCCACTAGGTACCTCCAGTAAGCGCCACAGAGCTGCGTTGCATAGAGGTGTAAAAAGGGGCACGGCCTCAGAACACCTGTCTGCAACGCAGCTCCCTGGCGCATACTGGAGATACCTGTTGGGCTTAGTTGGCCCTCAGGGACCCTCAGTATTGAAGGGGAATTAATTCCCCAACTTACAACTGGCCAGGGGGCGCGTTTGCAGAGTGCTGCAAAGAGGGGGCGTGGCATCCGGCGCGATGCCAGTCTTTTATTTATTTTATTTTTTTAAGAAGGACGGCTGTGTGGCCCCCATTCTTTTTCTAATTTACTGGCCCTGGGGACCCCATCCCCCAGGGCCTGCACCCTAATTTGTTTTGTTATGGCCTTTTTTTTTTTTTTATTCTTTAGGAGGGGGCTGCGTTGCCCCCCTCATCAGGCCACTTATATCCCCAGGGATCCCCCGGGGCCGGCCTTTGTTTTTTATTATTTAAAAAAAATATATATTTATAGAAAAACCTAGGACATGCTGGACAAACCGTATGTACCTATCACCATGACGATTTGCGTGATATTCATTAGAAGGCGACTATGCATAGAATGAATCCACATGGAATGTATTTACACCGCTAGTGAAGCTCTGACGTGTCTGACGCCCTACCGTGCCTAATCCCGGCACCCCCGCCGGTGGGTTCTCTCCAAGTAGACACCCTTGTCGTTTATTTATGCAAACATGGGTAGCTATTGATGGGCACATTTAATATACACGCACACCAAGCCATTCAAAGGGGATTCAACCAAAATTCGACCAAACTATGCAAGAAACCCCCCTCATGGTTAATAAAAAACACATCCACCGCCGGATGTGTAATACTTTTTATTTTATTCTCCGGAAAGGAGACGAACCTCACTTGAGAGTCACAGCGTGCTCCTGGCTGAGCCCAATGCTGTGTTACACCCACCAGTGCCCACCGAGTGCCTCACACCTCTGTGTTGTATTCCACCAGCTAGTGTGTATGCTATGACACTCTCTAGCCCATGTGCACTGTAACACCACCCCGTGAATATGTCATGCCACACTTGCCTTCGCACGGGTTATATTGCCCCATCTAACATGCCTTCCTAGATGCCTATGTTATAACGCACAGCGCTATGCAATACAAATTGCAATCTGGGATCCATATCTTTGTCACAGTGCATATGTAACGTCACACTCTCCAGCACATATTTTATATTATAACTTTAGAGACTAGTTACACAACTCTGCCCTGTGCATATTACACTCCAAGGCGCATATCGCATAGCACGCGCTAGTGCCTGTGCTATCTCGCGCTCTCCAATGAATCTGTCATTGCTCACAATGTATTGCATATTATATTTCACGCCCCGGTTCATCTTATATCACACTTTTTGGTGCATACTTTATACCATATACTATATCTAGTTTTCATTTTCAATCGTGCTCTCAGGACTATGTTCTATATAACACTACGTCCACCTACCCTTTTCACGGGCATTACATTTTGCAACGGGGGTGGAGGGTCAGGGGGTGTTTCTGCCAAGTGAGCCCGGAGTCACAGTCACAAACGTCCTCTTCTTCCTGAATAAAAGTGAGATTATGCTGCATACTTGTTCATATTTTAAGTAGTACGCACAGACACACATTTTAAAAACAATAAAGTTCCTAATGCCCACCTTCTCTGAACAGTTAGCTTGCTGCCCCATCCACCTCCTCCCTATCCTTTGTTGTCTGAATCCATGGACTAGCCTCCTCCCTCCTGCCATGCATGGTCTGATGTGCAGCCACTGACCTCCATTTAGCATGATGTACCAGTCCACTCCTCCTGCCCTCCATTGCCCAATTCAATGGCCCATCATTGACCTCCTGCTTAGCCTCTGTGCTTAGCTTGCTGCCCCTATTCTCCTTCCCCCTGCCCTCCGATGTCTTTGTGCATGCCCCTGCTCCATCCTTTTTGCCCACCATGTTCCATGGACCTGCCACTCCTATCTACTCTGAGTGTTCTGTTGAGCTGCCACTCCCCTCCCACCTGCCTAGCATTGTCAGATGACTGTAACCTGCCCCTGCCACCTCCACCCTGCCTGTCCACATGCCATGCCCTTATCCCCTTCCTCCTGTCCTCCATGGTCCATTTTACTGCCACACCCTTCTGCCCTCCCTGGTCTGTTGTGCTGCAACTGCTCCTCCTGCCTGCCCAGTGCGGTCTGTTGTGAGGCCCCTTCCCCTGAACTCTCTTGCCTGTGCCCAGGGCCTGACCCTCCCTTCTATCCTCCATGGTCCTTTGTGTATGCCCCTGCACCCTCCTTCTTGCCCATCATAGCCATTGTGCTGCCACTAACCCTCCCGCTTGCCATGCATGGTCTTCTGTGCTGCCATGGCCCCTCCCACCTTCCCTGTGTGGTCAGCTAGCTGCCCCTGACCCCCTCCCACCTTCCCTCCATGGTCTGTGTGTATGCCATCATAGTCTCATTGTTGCTCTCCATGGTGTGTCTTGTTTCTAGTGCCCATCCTGCCTGACTTCGATGGTCATCTTGCTGCTCCTGCCCTGCCCCCTTGCCCCCAGCCCTCTGTTTCCATGTGCAGACCCCTATTCCCTACCTCCTGGCTTGTCTGTTCCATTGTAATGCCCCTGATCCGTTCCTCCTGCCCTTTATGGTCTGTTATGCTGCAGCTTTCTCTCCTGTCTGTCCATTATGGTCAGCTAGCTACCTTGCCTCTTTCCCCTCTGTTCTCTGTTGTCCATGTGCATGGTCCTGTCCCCTCCCTATTGCTTTCCATGGATTGTTGTGCTGCACTCCCGTCCCGCATGCGCTGTGTGGTGTATTGTGCTGCTGCAAACCCTGATGCCTGCCCTGTAGGGTCAGTTTGGTGCACCTCTCCATGTCCCTCCTGTCCTCTGTTATCCGAGTCCATGTCCCTACCCCAATTCCTCCTGCCTACCATGATCCAATGTACCATACTTGCGAACATTTTGAATTTGGTAAGAGGGAGATTTTGAAAAAAAACTGGGGTATTGATTTTCCCCTTTGAGTTACATTAAAAAAGAGGAGATTGTAGATAGGAGACAGATCAAATAAAGCCCATTTGAGCTTAAAAACATTGGACGTTTCCTGGCTGACACGGGTCTGTTGGCATGTATGGTTGTACTACCACTGCCTCTTCCTTCTGCCCACAATGGTCTATTATATTGCCACAGCCTCTCTTGCCAGTCCTGTATTGTTGGTTTGGTGCCCCTGCCCCCCTTTCCATTGCCCTCCATAGTCTGTTGTGCTGCCACTGCCCTTCCTGCCTGCTTAGTGTGGTCAAATTGTTGCATCTGCACTCTCCTACCTGCCTTCAATTTTCAGAGTCCGTGCCCCTGGCCTCTGCCTCTCAACAGTATCCCAATGAACAACTAGATTGCTAACATTCTATATATATTACAAAAGTGTGGAACGCCTGACGTCATCGTGATGTAATCAAAACTGTAATGCCTAGAGTATTTCCTTTAGAAATTACATATATGAGATGGTCTTATTTGCATCAAAATTATGGTTAGTGCTCTAAAAAACTAAAATGAGGACATATTTTCTGAGTTTTCGAATAGCGACAAAGAACTTTTAAATTATTTGTAATTTTTGTTTTTTTATCCAGTTGACAACTTGATTAAATGTTGCACCTTGGGGAGAGGATGTGGTGTTACTTTCAGAGCTGCAGACTTTGCAACTGGGGAACCAGGTTGGAGTTTCTGCTTCAGCTCAACATTCTGTGATTCTGGTCAAATCACTGAATCTCCCCATGTCTGCAACCAAAATGAATTTGATCTTGTGTGACGTAACCAATGCTCATGTAAAGCACTCCAATACCTGACAAGTCTGCACTATATAAAACTGCAAATACACAAAAAATAAGTGTTTTGCACACTTCTGTCATTGGGCTAAACTTGGGCTACATCTGGGTGATATTTGGGCTACATTTGGGCTCTTTTGTCTCTGGTGGCCATCTTGGGAGATTTATTTGTTATGAAGTTTCCTAATTTCCTCATTTACTGCAGTCTCCTCAGTGGGAATACTTTCAGTTTTTTATTTTGGTTCCATCAAGAAGGCATTCAGATGTCTCACACATTTGCCATAAATTCTGAATGTTAGCACTCTAGTTGCTCATTAGATAACTGTAGTAAAACTACTGCTCACCAGGTAAGTCTGCTGCTGGTATTCAAAGTGCATGTTTCAGTCTGCATGTCAGAATTTCTTTATGAAATAGAAGAGGATTTGTGAAGTCAAAATGTGCCCTAATTTTTCTTTCTGCAGAACTAATCATAATTTCTATGGCAAAATGAACCCCCTCATTTTGTTCCTTTGTAAATTAAATGTTTTAAGTGTTACCACTTTATTCCAATCAAGATGGCTTCAGGTGTGCCATACTTTTGTCATAAGTAAGACTGTTAGCGCTCTAGTTGTTTGTAAGAACACTCTGGGACATTCTGTCATTGGGCTATACTTGGGCTACATCTGGGTAATATTTGGGCTACATTTGGGCTCTTTTGTCTCTGGTGGCCATCTTGGGAGATTTATTTGTTATGAAGTTTCCTAATTTCCTCATTGCAGTCTCCTCAGTAGGAAATACTTTCAGGTTTTTACTTTGGTTCCTTCAAGAAGGCATTCAGATGTGTCACACATTTGCCATAAATTCGGAATGTTAGCACTCTAGTTGCTTATTAGATCACTGTCGTAAAGCTACTGCTCACCAGGGAAGTCTGGTGCTGGTATTGAAAGTGCATGTTTCAGTCTGCATGTCGGAATTTTTTAATGAAATAGAAGAGGATTTTAGAAGTCATTCAAAATGTGCCCTAATTTTTCCTTCTGCAGCACTAATCATACTTTCTAAGGCAAAATGAACCCCCTCATTTTGTTCCTTTTTAAATTAAATGTTTTAAGAGTTACCACTTTATTTAAACCAAGATGGCTTCAGGTGTGCCATACGTTTGTCATAAGTAGGACTGTTAGCACTCTAGTTGTTCTTTAGAACACTCTGGGAAGATGCAGTAGAACACAAAGGAATCAACTGACAGTCTCTGCCCTTGTTGGATGTTCATGTTTTACTGAGAATGTCAGACTTCATTCTCACATGACTGAGAAAGATAATGTGAATTTACAGAAAATATGCTCTCAGTTTAGCTTATAGATCACCTTCCAAACCTCTGTGGGCAAAGCATGAGAAAATAGTTTTCTCTCAAACATGATTCATGATATCACAGCAGAAGGCTTTTTCACATGGTAAAATCACCTTAGAACACACCACAATTCCTAAAATGGGTATGGTACCATCAACAAATGATTTATAATGTAACTAAAGTCTTAAAACCTTCTATTAACTGCAATTCTTTTTCATGAGGTGCTATCATGTATATTGGTCCCAAGATGGCTGCCAACACTTCTTGGATAAAGTGCTGACAGACAATCAGATCTCACGATGAGATGTGTGGTTAGGCTCCGCCCAGATATATATGTGAATTTCCTTTTGATTTTCTCAGGAACTATTGAACAGATTTACACCATTAAAGCAAAAGGCACGAGTCTGAACTGAGAACTACCTCTTTGCCAAATTTGGTGAAATTCCGTTCAGCACTTCGGGCTGTAGCTGCGTCAACAGGTCCTATCGGAAAATGCATGGGGAAAACGCGTTTTGGGACCCCCCTTTTATCTCGGCCCCCGCTTGACGAATCACCGTGAAATTTTCAGGATAGGAGCGGACCGGAGCTGGCCAAAAGTTTGGAAAATTTTGCGAAGATTCATCAATCGACGCCAACGTTATTCCAAATAGAATGTTGCGGATTTCCTATGGAAAATAGGTCCTAACTATAACTACCTACTGGCGACTGCCAGTAGGTAATATATATATGTGATCAAGGTCCTTCTGGGACCGAAACGCGTCATGCCGACCGTGTGAGCTGTGGCTGAATAAAAACTTTTGAATGGCAAAAAGGATTTTGTGGTCTGCACTCTGATTTAAGGCAGTGGAAAACCATAGCTGCTTACGGAGACGAAGCGCAATATATATATATATATATTAAAATCGGCCCCATATCTACAGACCGGTGTGCGTGCCTCTTCTTTGGGGAAGGTGGATTGGTGATTCATATCATTTTCGAACGTCGGCGGTTGGCGTTCTCCACGCACCTCCAGTCATCATGTGGCTCCGCTTTGACCGCAATGGTGTTGGGAGGAGTACAATAGTGCTACACAGCGGAGCACCCAGAGTACGCGCCAGACGAATGGAGCGAGGATGACAGCTATGGAATTGGAGACTGCAGAGCGAGGTGGTTGTGACCGACGGCCAGCATGCAAATCTGTGTTCCAATGCTTGAAAAGCCTCACCTAGTATATTGTGGCCCTTTGGAGACTGGACACCGTAGATGCTGATGCGGAAACGGTGAGGTCTGTTATGGCTTGCTTATGTTTGATGTATACCAGTCTCCCCCGACCTCCATGACATGCTCATTCAGGAATCATGCCTCGAGCTGCTGCCGAATTCAGGTGGTGTGACACTATGCGAATAGCCCCATGCCTAAACTCTGGACATAATCTAGAACACCCGTTTCGATTGGGCATCCCAAAAGACACTTGCAAATTCAAACCCATTTTTGCCGGTCTACTTTGAAAACGGACTTTGGTATTCCAAGGCCAGCAAAGGGAATTATGGGTCCCGTAGTTCCTTAGGGACAGCAAAAATCACAGCACCATGGACATTGGACCACCCTTCTATGTGAGGCCAGCAATGGGTTTACTCGAGATGTATAATTGCAGGCTGTCAATTCAATTTTGCCCCATTCCTCACGGGACCAATCAATTACATCTCGATGGCTGGGTTTTCTGTTGCTCAATTTTAGCATAGCGAGTGTCTCATTTCAGTGTGCAGCCCGATTTTATGCTCTGCATTTATGCAGTTTTCATTTTTTATTATTCCTATCCATTTGAATCAGGGCAGCAAATGTTGAGAGAAATGACACCACATCCACAGCATATGCTCCCACCCCTAATAATCAGATGCTACGTTTATTTTTCACATTATGTTGATGTAGAATGATTATCCATGTATATTATTCAGCTCAGCAGGCTTATGAGACATTGTGTTTAGATCCTTGTAAAGCAGCTGACACTTGGATTTTCGGCACTGAGCAATTTTCAGTTTCAACCTGCCAGTGACCGCCTGCATCTAGTCTTTCCATCATGTTTACTAATGTTTGAAGGAGGGGGAGGAAACTATATATTTCCGTGATTTGCTGGTGCCATTCAGATTGATAAAGCCTGCTGCGCAGGCGAAACGCGTCTCTCTTCTCTGTGGGGTCGAGGGCGACTTGAATTGTCAGTAAAATCAGCCCCATATCTACAGACCGGTGTGCGTGCCTCTTCTTTGGGGAAGGTGGATTGGTGATTCATATCATTTTCGAACGTCGGCGGTTGGCGTTCTCCACGCACCTCCAGTCATCATGTGGCTCCGCTTTGACCGCAATGGTGTTGGGAGGAGTACGATAGTGCTACACAGCGGAGCACCCAGAGTACGCGCCAGACGAATTGAGCGAGATGACAGCTATGGAATTGGAGACTGCAGAGCGAGGTGGTTGTGACCGACGGCCAGCATGCAAATCTGTGTTCCAATGCTTGAAAAGCCTCACCTAGTATATTGGCGCCCTTTGGAGACTGGACACCGTAGATGCTGATGCGGAAACGGTGAGGTCTGTTATGGCTTGCTTATGTTTGATGTATACCAGTCTCCCCCGACCTCCATGACATGCTCATTCAGGAATCATGCCTCGAGCTGCTGCCGAATTCAGGTGGTGTGACACTATGCGAATAGCCCCATGCCTAAACTCTGGACATAATCTAGAACAACCGTTTCGATTGGGCATCCCAAAAGACACTTGCAAATTCGAACCCATTTTTGCCGGTCTACTTTGAAAACGGACTTTGGTATTCCAAGGCCAGCAAAGGGAATTATGGGTCCCGTAGTTCCTTAGGGACAGCAAAAATCACAGCACCATGGACATTGGACCACCCTTCTATGTGAGGCCAGTAATGGGTTTACTCGAGATGTATAATTGCAGGCTGTCAATTCAATTTTGCCCCATTCCTCACGGGACCAATCAATTACATCTCGATGGCTGGGTTTTCTGTTGCTCAATTTTAGCATAGCGAGTGTCTCATTTCAGTGTGCAGCCCGATTTTATGCTCTGCATTTATGCAGTTTTCATTTTTTATTATTGCTATCCATTTGAATCAGGGCAGCAAATGTTGAGAGAAATGACACCACATCCACAGCATATGCTCCCACCCCCAATAATCAGATGCTATGTTTATTTTTCACATTATGTTGATGTAGAATGATTATCCATGTATATTATTCAGCTCAGCAGGCTTATGAGACATTGTGTTTAGATCCTTGTAAAGCAGCTGACACTTGGATTTTCGGCACTGAGCAATTTTCAGTTTCAACCTGCCAGTGACCGCCTGCATCTAGTCTTTCCATCATGTTTACTAATGGTTGAAGGAGGGGGAGGAAACTATATTTTTCCGTGATTTGCTGGTGCCATTCAGATTGATAAAGCCTGCTGCGCAGGCGAAACGCGTCTCTCTTCTCTGTGGGGTCGAGGGCGACTTGAATTGTCATTAAAATCAGCCCCATATCTACAGACTGGTGTGCGTGCCTCTTCTTTGGGGAAGGTGGATTGGTGATTCATATATATATATATATATATATATATATATATATTATCTACTGGCGGTCGCCAGTAGATAGTTATAGTTAGGACCGTGTTTCCATAGGAAATACGCAACATCCTATTTGGAATAACTTTGGCGCCGGTTGACGAATCCTCGTGAAATTTTCAAAATAGGTGGGGCGCTCCGCTCTGCTCCTACCCTGAAAGTCTCGGGGGGATTCGTCAAGCGGGAGCTGAGAAAAAAGGGGGGTCCCAAAACGCGTTTTCCCCATGCAATTTTCCATAGGGACCTTTAGTCCAAGGTACAGCCCGAACGGCTGAAAAGAATTACTTGAAATTTGGCAGAGAGGTAGTCCTCAGCTCAGGGAAGTGCCTTTTGCAGGTCTGGTGTCAATCTGTTCAGTAGTTCCTGAGAAAATCAAAAGTAAAATCATATATATATGTGGGCAGAGCCTAACCACACATCTCATCCTGAGATCTGATTGGCTGTCAGCACTTCATCCAAGAAGTGTTGGCAGCCATCTTGGGACCAATATACATGATAGCACCTCATTAAAAAGCATTGCAGTTAATAGAAGGTTTTAAGACTTTAGTTACATTATAAATCATTTGTTCATGGTACCATACTCGTTTTAGGAATTGTGGTATGTTCTAAGGTGATTTCACCATGTGAGAAAGCCTTCTGCTGGGATATCATGATTGAGAGAAAAATATTTTCTCATGCTTTTCCCACAGAGGTTTGGAAGGTGATCTATAAGCTAAACTGAGAGCTTATTTTCTGTAAATTCACATTATCTTTCTCAGTCATGTGAGAATGAAGTCTGACATTCTCAGTAAAACATGTACATCCAACAAGGGCAGAGACTGTCAGTTGATTCCTTTGTGTTCTACTGCAGCTTCCCAGAGTGTTCCAGCGCTAACAGTCCTACTTATGATAAACGTATGGCACACCTGAAGCCATCTTGCTTGGATTAAAGTGGTAACTCCTAAAACATTTAATTTTAAAAGGAACAACATGAGGGGGTTCATTTTTCCATAAAAAGTATGATTAGTGCTGCAGAAAGAAAAATTAGGGCACATTTTGAGTGACTTCTCAAATCCTCTTCTATTTCAAAAATTCTGACATGCAGACTGAAACATGCCCTTTCAATACCAGCAGCAGTTTTCCCTGGTGAGCAGTAGCTTTACAGTAGCTTTACTACAGTGATCTAATGAGCAAAAAGAGTGCTAACATTCTGAATTTATGGCAAATGTGTGACACATCTGAATGCCTTCTTGATGGAATCAAAGTAAAAAACTGAAAGTATTTCCTACTGAGGAGACTGCAGTAAATGAGGAAATTAGGAAACTTCTTAACAAATAAGTCTCCCAAGATGGCCACCAGAGACAAAAGAGCCCAAATGTAGCCCAAATATCACCCAGATGTAGCCCAAGTATAGCCCAATGACAGAATGTCCCAGAGTGTTCTTAAAAACAACTAGAGCGCTTACTGTCTTCAAAAGTATGGCACACCTGAAGCCATCTTGATTGGAATAAACTGGTAACACTTAAAACATTTAATTTAAAAAGGAACACAATGAGGGGGTTCATTTTGCCATAGAAATTATGATTAATGCTGAAGAAAGAAAATGAGGGCACATTTTGAGTGACTTCTCAAATCCTCTTCTATTTCATTAAAAAATTCTGACATGCAGACTGAAACATGCACTTTTAATACCAGGAGCAGACTTCCATGGTGAACAGTAGTTTTACTACAGTGATCTAATGAGCAACTAGAGTGCTAACATTCAGAATTTATGGCAAATGTGTGACATATCTGAATACCTTCATGATGGAATCAAAGTAAAAAACTGAAAGCATTTTCTACTGAGGAGACTGCAGTACATGAGGAAATTAGGAAACTTCATAACAAATAAATCTCCCAAGATGGCCACCGGAGACAAAAGAGCCCAAATGTAGCCCAAAATCACCCAGATGTAGCCCAAATATAGCCCAATGACAGAAGTGTGCAAAACACTTATTATTTTGTGTTTTTGCAGTGATATAAAGTGCAGACTCGTCAGGTATTGGAGTGCTTTACATGAGCATTGGTTACATCACACAAGAACATATTCATTTTGGTTTTAGACATGGGGAGACTAAGTGATTTGACCAGAATCACAGAATGTCGAGCTGAAGCAGAAACTCCAACCTGGTTCCCCAGTTGCAAAGTCTGCAGTTCTGGAAGTAACACCACATCCTCTCCCCTAAGTGCAACATTTAATCAAGTGGTCAACTGGATAAAAAAACATGAAGATAACAAATAATTTAAAAGTGCTTTGTCGCCATTTGAAAACTCAGAAAATATGTCCTTATTTTAGTCTTTTAGAGCACTAATCATAATTTTGATGCCAATAAGACCCTCTCATGTATGTAATTTCTAAAGGAAATGCTCTAGGTATTACAGTTTTGATCACATCAAGATGACGTCAGGCGTTCCACACTTTTGTAATAAATATAGAATGTTAGCAATCTAGTTGTTCATTAGGATACTGTTGAGAGGCAGAGGCCAGGGGCACGGACTCTGAAAATTGAAGGCAGGTAGGAGGGTGCAAAGGAAACAATTTAACCACACTGAGCAGGCAGGAAGGGCCGTGGCAGCACAACAGACTATGGAGGGCAGTGGAAAGGGGGGCAGGGGCAACAAACCAACAATACAGGACTTGCAAGAGAGGCTGTGGCAATGTAATAGACCATTGTGGGCAGAAGGAAGAGGCAATGGTAGTACAACCATACATGCCAACAGACCCGATTCAGCCAGGAAACGTCCAATATTTTTAAGCTCAAATGGGCTTTATTTGATCTGTCTCCTGTCTACAATCTCCTCTTTTTCAATGTAACTCAAAGGGGAAAATCAATACCCCAGTTTTTTTTCAAAATCTCCCTCTTACCAAGTTCAAAATGTTCACAAGTATGGTACATTGGATCATGGAAGGAAATGGGGTAGGGACATGGACTTGGATAACAGAGGACAGGAGGGACATGGAGAGGTGCACCAAACTGACCCTGCAGGGCAGGCATCAGGGTTTGCAGCAGCACAATACACCACACAGGGCATGCGGGACGGGAGTGCAGCACAACAATCCATAGAAAGCAAGAGGTAGGGGACAGGACCAAGCCCATGGACAATAGAGAACAGAGGGGCAAGAGGCAATGGTAGCTAGCTGACCATAATGGACAGACAGGAGAGAAAGCTGCAGCATAACAGACTATAAAGGGCAGGAGGGACGGATCAGGGGCATTACAATGGAACAGACAAGCCAGGAGGGAGGGAGTAGGGGTTTGCACATGTAAACAGAGGGCTGGGGGCAGGGGGAAGGGCAGGAGCAGCAAGATAGCCATGGAGGTCAGGCAGGATGGGCACTAGAAGCAAGACACACCATGAAGAGCAACAGTGAGACTGTGATGGCATACACACAGACCATGGAGGGAAGGTGGGAGGGGGTCAGGGGCAGCTAACTGACTACACAGGGAAGGTAGGAGGGGCCATGGCAGCACAGAAGACCATGCATGGCAAGTGGGAGGGTTAGTGGCAGCACAATGGCTATGATGGGCAAGAAGGAGGGTGCAGGGGCATGCACAAAGGACGATGGAGGATAGAAGGGAGGGTCAGGACATGTGCACAGACAGGAAAGTTCAGGGGAAGGGGCCTCACAACAGACCGCATGGGGCAGGCAGGAGGAGCAGTTGCAGCACAACAGACCAGGGAGGGCAGAAGGGTGTGGCAGTACAATGGACCATGTAGGACAGGAGAAAGAGGATAGGGGCATGGCTTGTGGACAGGCAGGGTGGAGGTGGCAGAGACAGGTTACAGTCATCTGACAATGCTAGGCAGGTGGGAGGGGAGTGGCAGCTCAACAGAACACTCAGAGCAGATAGGAGTGGCAGGTCCATGGAACATGGTGGGCAAAAAGGATGGAGCAGGGGCATGCACAAAGACATCGGAGGGCAGGGGGAAGGAGAATAGGGGCAGCAAGCTAAGCACAGAGTTTAAGCAGAAGGTCAATGGTGGGGCATAGAATTGGGCAATGGAGGGCAGGAGGAGTGGACTGGTACATCATACTAAATTGAGGGCAGTGGCAGCACATCAGACCATGCATGGCAGGAGGGAGGAGGCTAGTCCATGGATTCACACAACAGAGGATAGGGAGGAGGGGGATGGGGCAGCAAGCTAACTGTTCAGAGAAGGCGGGTATTAGGAACTTTATTGTTTTTAAAACGTGTGTCTGTGCGAACTACTTAAAATATGAACAAGTATGCAGCATAATCTCACTTTTGTTCAGGAAGAAGAGGACGTTTGTGACTGTGACTCCGGGCTCACTTGGCAGAAACACCCCCTGACCCTCCACCCCCTATCGCAAAATGTAATGCCTGTGAAAAGGGCAGGTGAACACAGTGTTATATAGAACATAGTCCTGAGAGCACGATTGAAAATGAAAACTAGATATAGTGTATGGTATAAACTATGCACCAAAAAGTATGATATAAGATGAACCGGGCGTGAAATATAATATGCAATACATTGTGCGCAATGACAGATTCATTGGAGAGCGCGAGATAGCACAGGCACTAGAGCTTGCTATGTAATATGCGCCTTGGAGTGTAATATGCACAGGGCAGTGTTGGGTAACCTAACTAGTCTCTAAAGTTGTAATATACAATATGTGCTGGGGAGTGTAATGTTGCATATGCACTGTGACAAAGATATGGATCCCAGATTGTAATATGTATGGCATAGCACTGTGCGTTATAACATAGGCATCGAGGAAGGCACGTTAGATGGGTCAGTATAACCCGTGCGAAGACAAGTGTGGCATGACATATTCACAGGGTGGTGTTACAGTGCACATTGGCTAGAGAGTTTCATAGCATATGCACTAGCTAGTGGAATACAACACAGAGGTGTGTGGCACTCAGCAGGCAATGGTGGGTGTAACACAGCATTGGGCTCTGCCAGGAGCGCGCTGTGACTCTCAAGTGATGTTCGTCCCCTTTCCAGAGAGTAAAATAAAAAGTATTACACATCCGGCAGTGGATGTGTGTTTTATTAACCGTGAGGGGGGTTTCTTGCATAGTTTTGGTCGAATTTTAGTCGAATCCACGTGGATTCATTGTATGCATTGTCGCCTTTTAATGAATATCACTCAAATCGTCATGGTGATAGGTGCGTACGGTTTGTCCAGCATGTCCTAGGTGTGTATATAAATATTTTTTTTTTTTAAAACAGTGGCCGGCCCTGGGGATTGGGGTCAAAAAAATATAATTAGGAGACAGGCCCTGGGGGATGGGGTCATCAGGGCCAATAAATTAGAATAAGAAGGGGAACCACACAGCCCCCCTTCTTAAAAAATTAAAATAAATAAAAGACTGGCATCGTGCCGGAGGCTACGCCCCCTCCTTGCAGCACTCTGCAAACACGCCCCGTGGCGAGTTGTAAGTTGGGGAATTAATTCCTCTTCAATACTGAGGTTCCCTGAGGGCCAACTAGCCCAACAGGCATCTCCAGTATGCGCCAGGGAGCTGCGCTGCAGACAGGTGTTCTGAGGCCAAGCCCATTTTTACACCTCTCTGCAACGCAGCTCTGTGGCGCTTACTGGAGGTACCTAGTGGTCTAGTTTGACCCTAGGGACCCTTAGGATTCAAGGGGACTTAATCTCTCAACTTAGAACAGCCACAGGGCGCGTTTACACAGTGATGAAGGGAGGGGACAGGGCCTGTGGTGACGTGTGCAAACACGCACTATGGCACGTTTTAAATTGGGGATATAATTTCCCTTCAATACTGAGGGCCCCTGGGGGCTAACTAGCCCACCAAGTGCTTCCAGTAAGCGCCACTGAGCTGCATTGCAGAGAGGTGGTCCAGGCCGTGCCACTTTTTACACCTCTCTGCAACGCAGCTCAGTGGCACTTACTGGAGGTACCTATTGGGCTAGTTGGACCCTAGGGACCCTCAGGATTTAAATGAAATTAATCTCCCAACTAAAAACGGACACAGGGCGTGTTTACACAGTGTTGAAGGGAAGGGACAGGGCCTGAGTTAACGTGTGCAAAAACGCCCTGTGTCCTGGTGTAAGAGGTAGTTTTAATCTCTCTGCCGTGTTATATACTAGGGGCTTACAGAGGAGGTCATGCTAATCACAGGGGGACCCAAACACATAATGTTCCCTAGTGTATGTAGGTGTTTTCACTGTATTCTAAGTGTCTTTTAACATAGCACTGGCTCTAGGACTGGTTAGTCAGACTCAGTTATCACCAGTATCCGTCTGAAAAAGTTGAGGGTACAGGATGATTTTGCAACAAGGCTTCTTTCTGCTCTTCTTTTTGTTCTTTCTGCACGTTATCCTTCTTCCTGCACTTTTCTTCGTCTTTGAGGACTTCTGTTGCTTCTTTCTCCACTTCTTTTTTTTCTTTCTGTGCATTTTTTCTTCTTTCTTCACATGTCCTATCTCTGTAGGCATAGTTAGAAATTAGCATTTAAAAAACCTTTGAAATTAACAGAAAAAAAGAAAACACTTTGAGATGTCATCAGTGATGTCATGAGTGATGTCACTGACCATGTCATGAGTGATGTAATATGTGACGTCATCAGCAGTGCATTGCGGGCGCGCGAGGTATAGTTAGCTGAACTAACTATAACGGGGGAATTTCAATGGTTTTGTACAAGTGAAAAGTCCAGCTAACAATAACACCCTGAAACCAATGGTTTTTTCAGTGAATTTCTGAGGTTTTTTAAATGCTAATTCCTAACTATAACTTGCCTGAAACCTATGGTTTTTTCTGTGAATTTCAAAGGTTTTTTAAATGCTAATTTCTAACTATGCCTACAGAGATAGGACGTGTGAAGAAAGAACAACAAATGCACAGAAAGAAAAAAAAAGTGCAGAAAGAAGCAACAGAAGTACTCAAAGAGGAAGAAAAGTGCAGGAAGAAGGATAACGTGCAGAAAGAACAAAAAGAAGAGCAGAAAGAAGCCTTGTTGCAAAATCATCCTGTACCCTCAACTTTTTCAGACGGATACTGGTGGTAACTGAGTCTGACTAACCAGTCCTAGAGCCAGTGCTATGTTAAAAGACACTTAGAATACAGTGAAAACACCTACATACACTAGGGAACATTATGCATTTGGGACCCCCTGTGATTAGCATGACCTCCTCTGTAAGCCCCTAGTATATAATAGTGCAGGGGGATTAAAACTACCTCTTAAAACAGGCCACAGGGCGTTTTTGCACACGTTAACTCAGGCCCCGTCCCCTCCCTTCACCACTGTGTAAACACGCCCTGTGTCCGTTTTTAGTTGGGAGATTAAGTTCATTTGAATCCTGAGGGTCCCTAGGGTCCAACTAGCCCACTAGGTACCTCCAGTAAGTGCCACAGAGCTGCGTTGCAGAGAGGTGTAAAAAGTGGCACGGCCTGGACCACCTCTCTGCAATGCAGCTCGGTGGTGCTTACTGGAAGCACTTGGTGGGCTAGTTAGCCCCCAGGGGCCCTCAGTATTGAAGGGAAATTATATCCCCAATTTAAAACGTGCCATAGTGCGTGTTTGCACACGTCACCTCAGGCCCCGTCCCCTCCCTTCACCACTGTGTAAACGCGCCCTGTGGCTGTTCTAAGTTGAGAGATTAAGTCCCCTTGAATCCTAAGGGTCCCTAGGGTCAAACTAGACCACTAGGTACCTCCAGTAAGCGCCACAGAGCTGCGTTGCAGAGAGGTGTAAAAAGGGGCATGGCCTCAGAACACCTGTCTGCAGCGCAGCTCCCTGGCGCATACTGGAGATGCCTGTTGGGCTAGTTGGCCCTCAGGGACCCTCAGTATTGAAGAGGAATTAATTCCCCAACTTACAACTCGCCAGGGGGCGTGTTTGCAGAGTGCTGCAAGGAGGGGGCATGGCCTCCGGCGCGATGCCAGTCTTTTCTTTATTTTAATATTTTAAGAAGGGGGGCTGTGTGGTTCCCCTTCTTATTCTAATTTATTGGCCCTGATGACCCCATCCCCCAGGGCCTGTCCCCTAATTATATTTTTTTGGCCCCAATCCCCAGGGCCGGCAACTGTTTTTTATTATTTTTTTAAAATATATATTTATAGACACACCTAGGACATGCTGGACAAACCGTACGTACCTATCACCATGACGATTTGTGTGATATTCATTAAAAGGCGACTATGCATACAATGAATCCACGTGGAATGTATTTACACCACTAGTGAAGCTCTGACATGTCTGATGCCCTACCGTGCCTAATCCCGGTAGACACCCTTGTCGTTTATTTATACAAACATGGGTAGCTATTGATGGGCACATTTAATACACATGCACACCAAGCCATTCAAAGGGGATTCGACAAAAATTCGACCAAATCTATGCAAGAAACCCCCCTCACGGTTAATAAAACACACATCCACTGCCGGATGTGTAATACTTTTTATTTTACTCTCTGGAAAGGGGACGAACATCACTTGAGAGTCACAGCGCGCTTCTGGCAGAGCCCAATGCTGTGTTACACCCACCATTGCCTGCTGAGTGCCACACACCTCTGTGTTGTATTCCACTAGCTTGTGCATATGCTATGACACTCTCTAGCCCATGTGCACTGTAACACCACCCCGTGAATATGTCATGCCACACTTGTCTTTGCATGGGTTATATTGCCCCATCTAACGTGCCTTCCTCAATGCCTATGTTATAACGCACAGTGCTATGCCATACATATTACAATCTGGGATCCATATCTTTGTCACAGTGCATATGCAACGTTACACTCCCCAGCACATATTTTATATTACAACTTTAGAGACTAGTTAGGTTACACAACACTGCCCTGTGCATATTACACTCCAAGGCGCATATCGCATAGCACACGCTAGTGCCTGTGCTATCTCGCGTTCTCCAGTGAATCTGTCATTGCGCACAATGTATTGCATATTATATTTCACGCCCGGTTCATCTTATATCACACTTTTTGGTGCATAGTTTATACCATACACTATATCTAGTTTTCATTTTCAATCGTGCTCTCAGGACTATGTTCTATATAACACTGTGTTCACCTACCCTTTTCACGGGTATTACATTTTGCGATAGGGGGTGGAGGGTCAGGGGGTGTTTCTGCCAAGTGAGCCCGGAGTCACAGTCACAAACATCATCTTCTTCCTGAATAAAAGTGAGATTATGCTTGCATACTTGTTCATATTTTAAGTAGTTCGCACAGACACACGTTTTAAAAACAATAAAGTTCCTAATACCTGCCTTCTCTGAACAGTTAGCTTGCTGCCCCATCCCCCTCCTCCCTATCCTCTGTTGTGTGAATCCATGGACTAGCCTCCTACCTCCTGCCATGCATGGTCTGATGTGCTGCCACTGCCCTCAATTTAGTATGATGTACCAGTCCACTCCTCCTGCCTTCCATTGCCCAATTATATGCCCCATCATTGACCTCCTGCTTAAACTCTGAGCTTAGCTTGCTGCCCCTATTCTCCTTCCCCCTGCCCTCTGATGTTTTTGTGCATGCCCCTGCTCCATCCTTTTTGCCCACCATGTTCCCTGGACCTGCCACTCCTATCTGCTCTGAGTGTTCTGTTGAGCTGCCACTCCCCTCCCACCTGCCTAGCATTGTCAGATGACTGTAACCTGTCCCTGCCACCTCCACCCTGCCTGTCCACATGCCATGACCCTATCCTCTTCCTCCTGCCCTACATGGTCCATTGTTCTGCCACACCCTTCTGCCCTCCCTGGTCTGTTGTGCTGCAACTGCTCCGAGCGGTCTGTTGTGAGGCCCCTTCCTCTGAACTTTCTTGTCTGTGCAAAGGTCCTGACCCTCCCTTCTATCCTCCATCATCCTTTGTGCATGCCCCTGCACCCTCCTTCTTGCCCATCATAGCCATTGTGCTGCCACTAACCCTCCCACTTGCCATGCATGGTCTTCTGTGCTGCCATGGCCCCTCCCACCTTCCCTGTGTGGTCAGTTAGCTGCCCCTGACCCCCTCCCACCTTCCCTCCATGGTCTGTGTGTATGCCATCACAGTCTCACTGTTGCTCTTCATGGTGTGTCTTGCTTCTAGTGCCCATCCTGCCTGATCTCCATGGCTATCTTGCTGCTCCTGCCCTGCCCCCTTGCCCCCAGCCCTCTGTTTACATGTGCAGACCCCTACTCCCTCCCTCCTGGCTTGTCTGTTCCATTGTAATGCCCCTGATCCGTCCCTCCTGCCCTTTATAGTCTGTTATGCTGCAGCTTTGTCTCCTGTCTGTCCATTATAATCAGCTAGCTACCATTGCCTCTTGCCCCTCTGTTCTCTATTGTCCATGTGCTTAGTCCTGTCCCCTCCCTCTTGCTTTCTATGGATTGTTTTGCTGCACTCCCGTCCCGCATGCCCTGTGTGGTGTATTGTGCTGCTGCAAACCCTGATGCCTGCCCTGCAGGGTCAGTTTGGTGCACCTCTCCATGTCCCTCCTGTCCTCTGTTATCCAAATCCATGTCCCTACCCCATTTCCTTCCATGATCCAATGTACCATACTTGCGAACATTTTGAACTTGGTAAGATGGAGATTTTGAAAAAAAACTGGGGTATTGATTTTCCCCTTTGAGTTACATTGAAAAAGAGGAGATTGTAGACAGGAGACAGATCAAATAAAGCCCATTTGAGCTTAAAAACATTGGACGTTTCCTGGCTGAATCGGGTCTGTTGGCATGTATGGTTGTACTACCATTGCCTCTTCCTTCTGCCCACAATGGCCTATCACATTGCCACAGCCTCTCTTGCAAGTCCTGTATTGTTGGTTTGTTGCCCCTGCCCCCTTTCCACTGCCCTCCATAGTCTGTTGTGCTGCCACGGCCCTTCCTGCCTGCTCAGTGTGGTTAAATTGTTGCCTTTGCACCCTCCTACCTGCCTTCAATTTTCAGAGTCCGTGCCCCTGGCCTCTGCCTCTCAACAGTATCCTAATGAACAACAATATTGCTAACATTCTATATTTATTACAAAAGTGTGGAACACCTGACGTCATCTTGATGTAATCAAAACTGTAATACCTAGAGCATTTCCTTTAGAAATTACATATATGAGAGGGTCTTATTGGCATCAAAATTATGGTTAGTGCTCTAAAAGACTAAAATAAGGACATATTTTCTGAGTTTTCAATTAGCGACAAAGCACTTTTAAATTATTTGTTATCTTTATGTTTTTTTATCCAGTTGACCACTTGATTAAATGTTGCACTTAGGGGAGAGGATGTGGTGTTACTTCCAGAACTGCAGATTTTGCAACTGGGGCACCAGGTTGGAGTTTCTGCTTCAGTTCGACATTCTGTGACTCTGGTCAAATCACTTAGTCTCCCCATGTCTACAACCAAAATGAATTTGTTCTTGTGTGATGTAACCAATGCTCATGTAAAGCACTCCAATACCTGACAAGTCTGCACTATATAACACTGCAAAAACACAAAATAATAAGTGTTTTGCACACTTCTGTCATTGGGCTATATTTGGGCTACATCTGGGTGATTTTGGGCTACATTTGGGCTCTTTTGTCTCCGGTGGCCATCTTGGGAGATTTATTTGGTAATTTCCTCATGTACTGCAGTCTCCTCAGTAGGAAATGCTTTCAGTTTTTTACTTTGATTCCATCATGAAGGTAGTCAGATATGTCACACATTTGCCATAAATTCTGAATGTTAGCACTCTAGTTGTTCATTAGATCACTGTAGTAAAACTACTGTTACCAGTTTATTCCAATCAAGATGGCTTCAGGTGTGCCATACTTTTGTCATAATGAAGACAGTAAGCGCTCTAGTTGTTTTTAAGAACACTCTGGGACATTCTGTCATTGGGCTATACTTGGGCTACATCTGGGTGATATTTGGGCTACATTTGGGATCTTTTGTCTGTGGTGGCCATCTTGGGAGACTTATTTGTTATGAAGTTTCCTAATTTCCTCATTTACTGCAGTCTCCTCAGTAGGAAATACTTTCAGTTTTTTACTTTGATTCCATCAAGAAGGCATTCAGATGTGTCACACATTTGCCATAAATTCAGAATGTTAGCACTCTTTTTGCTCATTAGATCACTGTAGTAAAGCTACTGCTCACCAGGGGAGACTGCTGCTGGTATTGAGAGTGCATGTTTCCGTCTGCATGTCAGAATTTTTTAATGAAATAGAAGAGGATTTGAGAAGTCACTCAAAATGTGCCCTAATTTTTCTTTCTGCAGCACTAATCATACTTTTTTTGGAAAAATGAACCCCCTCATTTTGTTCCTTTTAAAATTAAATGTTTTAAGAGTTACCACTTTAATCCAAGCAAGATGGCTTCAGGTGTGCCATACGTTTATCATAAGTAGGACTGTTAGCGCTCTAGTTGTTCTTTGGAACACTCTGGGAAGCTGCAGTAGAACACAAAGGAATCAACTGACAGTCTCTACCCTTGTTGGATGTACATGTTTTACTGAGAATGTCAGACTTCATTCTCACATGACTGAGAAAGATAATGTGAATTTACAGAAAATAAGCTCTCAGTTTAGCTTATAGATCACCTGTCAGGAAACAACAGGCCTGTGGTCTTTGGGGTTTTGCAAACTGTGTCATTTGTACATCTATGCGTAATTATTGCAATCATGTATGCCTTCCTTGTTTACCAGAAAAGCCTGAGTAATCAGTTTTGCATAACTTGCCATTTGCTCCGAGCAATGCTTGTTTAGTCTGTTAGTTACACTAGGCAATGCTTGTTTAGTAAACACACCTTTCCTAATCATTATTGGCATCAAACACGTGTTGTCAAAGCACGTGTACAAACGTTCCTTTAATTGGTCAGGAACGTGTTTGTTAGGCACACGTGGGAATGTTTATCGGTTGCTTAGTTACTTGTGCGTAGGCAGGGAACGCCCAGGTGTTGCTATAAATAACGCGCACGAAGAATCTCTGTGCTTGACTTCGTCGTTTCATCTCTGCAAATTGAAGACATCGGTGTCTGGAGTCTACGTCGTTACAGTCACAGAATTGCTTCAAGTCAGCATCCGTTCGTCGCAAGTTGGAACCAAGTTAAGTCCCGAGTTTCATGTTTTCTTTCTGACTTCACCGAGTGCTTTTAGCATTGAGCTTAATGCTTTTAACGCGTGCAGAGACTGATTGTTGTAAACGCGTTAAAGAGTGACATTGAGTGTTCGGGATATATTTCAAAAAAATTGAGTGTTCGGGGGCACGGACCTTGCTTCTTTAAACGCGTTCAGAGACTTTTAAGACTTTTATTGTAAACGCGTTAAAGTGTGTCATTGAGCGTTCTGGGGCAGATAGAATTACCGATCTGTTTGCGCGCTCATCCTTGGATATTGGTCTCTTGGCTTCCCAGTAAAACACATGCAAGTGATTTTAAAACGAAGGTTTTGTTTTCTGTAAAGCGCTAGGCGCTCATGTATGGTAAACCTGCTGCATAGTTTACATGTATTGTGTAAAGACAAATGAACCTGTTATGGGCCTGATAGAAATGTTTTACAGGTCAATGTTTTAGGGTGCACGTAAGGTTTCTTCCCCACAGAGTGCTGTCTACATATAAAAGAGGCTTGAGCATCGTGGAGTGAAAGACCTGAGAGTGATTGTCCACTAGAAAAGAGGTGCATCTTTGAGAGACTGACATCTTGTTCATAAAGGTATTGCTCTTACAGTGATTGTGATGAACGATAAAAAGAGTGCTATGATTTTTGTTCAGTCATTTTAATATTATTCAGTAAGGTTAATTTATTGTATTTCCTGCAGCCCACTGTTGACGCATGCAAGCAATCTTCTATAGTAAGAACCCGGCTGGCCCTGGAGAAGAGTTGCAGTGTCTCTTTTCTTTATGTGTAGTTCGTAGTCCCAATCCCCTTCCCTTTTGGAGTATTTGCCAGCGTCATTGTTACTAGCAGTGAGGTTGAGAAATAGTCCAGACGGGTTTGGGAACTTTCATCTCATCGCTCCCGTCAACTACCTGGATTTCAGGTGAGTGGTTCGACAAACCCGACAGAAAGTCAAGCCATAAAATTTACGTTGACCTGAGCGATGGAGCCACCCACAGATGAAGCTAACCTGTCCATGCAGGAAGTGTCAAAGGTTCTACAGGACCTACGACAAGAAGTTTCTAATTTGAAACAAGAGAATTTTCAGTTACGAAATGATTTACAACGTTATAAACCCCGAGACAATCCTTGGGAATCTACAGTTCGGCCCAAAGTGGTTTTACAACCACCTCGGTTTACGCAGACTACCAATTCTGAGACATCTTCTGTACCACCCATTAATGTCTCTGTCACCACCCCACCGTCTGTTCCTTTAGCTCCTCCAGAGCGTTTCCTTGGGGATCATTCTAAATTTGACATTTTTCTTAATCAATGTCAGTTACATTTTCTGTGTCGCCCGGCGGCTTTCCCAAATGATGAAGCGAAGGTAGCCTTTGTATTATCATATTTGGGTGGTGTCGCGGCCAATTGGTCAATTCCTTTTGTAGATAGGGATGATCCTATTTTACACAACTTTTCATGTTTTAGGACAGAATTGCGTAAGTTGTTTGCTCGTCATCAATTTATTCAGGCCAGCGATAACGAACTTTTAAATTTACGACAAGGGTCGAAGGATTTGTTGACCTATATGACTTCCTTCAATCGCCTCATCGCTGAAACTGAATGGCCTGAAGAAAAATGAACATCCTTGTTCTATCATGGACTTAGGGATGAACTTAAAGATGTATTAGCTCAAATTGTTGATCTCCCTACTGATTGTTCCGATTTTATGGACCTAGTGGTGCGATTAGATCATCGGTTAGGAGAACGTAAAGGGGAAAAATCTAAAACCGATGCCCCTAGAGTGTTGGTATTCAAGCAAGAAAGAAAAGAACTAAATCATTCCACTTCTGAAAGTGTAGAACCCATGCAAATCGGTGGGATCAGGGGGCCATTGTCAAACGAAGAAAAAGACCGTAGACGTAGATTACAACTTTGTATGTATTGTGGAAAGTCTGGGCATTTTGCTCGGGAATGCTCCTCTAAACCAACCACATCTAAAAAAAATTGTTGGTTGAAGTGATTCCTCTTCTGCTACAGATGATACTTCGGGAAACGCCTTAGCCCGATGAGGGACGAGACCCCCCTATCCAGCGTGTCTGATTCCCGGGTCTCCCCGCAGTTTCTGGCTAATACCATAACGACAGTTCCTCGGCATTTAACGCTCATTGTCACCTTGTTTTTGTCAACCCAAGTCAGAAAAGTTATTCCCATTCTTCTTGATTCAGGAGCTACTGGGAATTTTTTGGATATTGGTTTGGCTAAGACCTTGGATATTAAAACCTCTAAAAAGACAATTCCGGAACCAGTTCGAGCTGTTGATGGTTCCGAACTAACCTCTGGTTTGATTCAATTTCAGACCTCAACCATTAACTATGGTTTGTGCTGATGGACATTCCGAGGAGATTCAATTTGATTTGATTGACACACCTGTTTTCGGAGCTATCTTAGGAATACCTTGGCTCCAGACTCACAATCCCAAAATCGATTGGGTTAAAAGAACGGTAACCCTGGATTCCTCTTTTTGTGTTCACTCTTGTTATGAAGATAAGAAAATGTCTATCGCACCTTTACATTGTGCCTCTGTGGTTGGTGAGTCTTCTTCTAAAGAACAAGTATCTTTAGTACCTCATCATTACACAAATTTTTCTGATGTGTTTTCGGAAGTACAGGCAACCCAACTTCCACCACACCGGTCATTTGATTGTCGAATTGACCTCATGCCTGGCGCTACTTTGCCTTGTAGTAGAATCTATGCTCTATCAGATCCTGAAACACGAAACTTACGAGAATATTTGGATGATCTACTCTTGAAAGGTTTTATACGTCATTCAACCTCCCCAGTAAGCTCTCCTTTATTCTTCGTGCCGAAGAAAAATAATGAGCTTCGCGCTTGTATTGACTATCGCGCTCTCAACAAGGTCACAGTAAAAAACCGATATCCGCTTCCACTCATTCCTGTCCTCTTGGATCAGGTTGGGAATTCTACTATCTTTACCAAGCTTGATCTTAGAGGCGCTTATCATCTCATCCGTGTAAAGGAAGGTGATGAGTGGAAGACGGCTTTCCGAACTAAGTTCGGATTATTTGAGTATACAGTAATGCCTTTTGGGCTTTGTAACGCTCCTGCTGCGTTTCAGTTTTTTATTAATGAGGTGTTGCAGGACTTTTTGGATGTCTGTGTCATCTGTTATATAGATGATATTCTGATTTACTCTATGTCCACCGAAGAGCACGTTCATCACGTCAGAGCAGTGTTACAACGTTTACGAGAACACCAGTTGTTCGTTAAGTTGGAGAAATGTATGTTTCACGTGTCCACTGTTGAGTTCCTTGGCTATGTGCTCTCTCCTCAAGGGATTGCCATGGATCATTCTAAGGTTCAGGCCATTCTGCATTGGGAGTTCCCAAGATCTGTAAAAGATATCCAACGGTTTTTGGGATTTGCCAACTTCTATCGACGCTTTATTCCTGGCTTTTCTACTGTTGTTACTCCAATCACGCAGCTACTAAAAAAAGGGGCTCGTTTTAGTTGGTCAGAAGAGGCTGAAAGAGCCTTCCAAAATCTGAAAAAAGCCTTTACCGAAGCACCCGTTTTACATCACCCTGATCCTACTCAGCCTTTCTATGTTGAAGCAGATGCTTCTCAGGTAGCGGTAGGGGCCATTTTGTCACAAAGAGATGCTAATTCTGGTCATCTTCACCCTGTTGCCTATTTTTCTAAAAAACTGTTACCTGCTGAGCAGAATTACACGGTAGCAGAACGTGAATTACTTGCCATCAAGTTAGCCTTTCAAGAATGGCGTCATCATTTGTTAGGGGCACGTCATACAGTCACTATTTACTCTGACCACCGTAATTTACAATTTTATCAGAGCGTTAAAGCTTTAACACCAAGACAACTGCGCTGGCTTCTTTTTTTTAACGAATTTGATTTTGTCATTACCTATAAGCCAGGGAAAGAACAACAAAAGGCTGATACCTTGTCACGTTTCAGTTTTCAAGGTACTGAGGTAGATCAGGAAGAATGTAAGCCAGTTATTTCAGACCATAAAATTGTTGCTCTCTGTGGTCCACAGGAATTTCAGTTTCAAATACAAAAAGCTCAAAAGGAAAACGAGATCCTACCTGATCTCATAAAGAAAAAAGGTTTGTGGTTTCATGACAATCGTTTGTACGTTCCAACAACGGATTTACAACAAACAATCCTGTCTTGGACACATGATTCTGTCTTTGCTGGCCATCCAGGTTGCCGAAAAAATATTGATCTAGTGAAAAGGCAGTTCTGGTGGCCTACTCTTATAGAAGATGTTAAAAACTTTGTTCAAACTTGTCCGATTTGTGTGCAAACTAAGAGTCCTCATGTTGCCCCAGCAGGGTATCTACATCCTTTACCTGTTCCCCCAGCCCCATGGCATACGCTCAGTATGGACTTTGTCACAGACCTTCCTGTCTCAAATGGTTATCATGTTATTTGGGTGGTGGTGGATTATTTGACTAAAATGGCTCATTTTGTTCCACTTAAAAAAATACCCACCGCCAAGGATCTTACTGATTTATTCATTCAACACATCTTCAAACTACATGGTTTGCCATCTGCCATTGTTTCCGACCGGGGCCCCCAATTTATTTCTAAGTTTTGGCGAAACTTCTGTTCCTCCATGAACATGGATGTTCGCCTGTCTTCCGCCTACCATCCACAGACAGATGGGCAAACTGAACGATTGAATCAAACTATGGAACAGTTCCTGCGTTGTTTTTCATCTATGTGGTCTACAGAATGGGATAAGGCCTTACCTCTGGTTGAGTTTGTTTATAACAATTCTGTTCACACAGCTACAGGGGTTTCTCCTTTCTATTGTTTATTAGGTTACCATCCACGTATGTTACCCATTCCACAATTAGATCTTGACATTCCTGTTCCTGCTGTTTCTGCTCACCATTCAAACTTACACACTATACAGAAAAAAGTCATTGATCATTTGTCTCAATATCAACAACAAGTAAAAACACAGGCAGATAAACATAGAAGAAAAGCTCCACAATATGCAGAAGGAGACTTAGTGTGGTTGTCATCCAAGAATCTTAGGTTAAGTGGTTCTCGAAAACTTCAACCTCGTTTCTTGGGACCGTTTCCAATTAAAACAGTCATTAATCCAGTCACCATGGAATTGTGTTTGCCCACTGATTATCAAATTCATCCTGTGTTTCATGTTTCTCTTTTACAACCGTATGTAGCACAAACCAGATCTGGTCCAGCTCCTCCTCCAGTCAAAGTTAATGGTCAATGGGAGTATGAAATCGATAAAGTATTGGATGCCAAGAGGAAAAAAGGTATTTTGTATTACTTGTTAAGTTGGAAAGGTTATGATTCAGACGAAAATTCATGGGAACCGGCATCTTCTATACATGCTCCTCGCTTGATTAAACTGTTCCATTTGCAACATCCCACGAATCCACGGCCTGTATCAGGAGTTTTGAGGGGGAGGACTGTCAGGAAACCACAGGCCTGTGGTCTTTGGGGTTTTGCAAACTGTGTCATTTGTACATCTATGCGTAATTATTGCAATCATGTATGCCTTCCTTGTTTACCAGAAAAGCCTGAGTAATCAGTTTTGCATAACTTGCCATTTGCTCCGAGCAATGCTTGTTTAGTCTGTTAGTTACACTAGGCAATGCTTGTTTAGTAAACACACCTTTCCTAATCATTATTGGCATCAAACACGTGTTGTCAAAGCACGTGTACAAACGTTCCTTTAATTGGTCAGGAACGTGTTTGTTAGGCACACGTGGGAATGTTTATCGGTTGCTTAGTTACTTGTGCGTAGGCAGGGAACGCCCAGGTGTTGCTATAAATAACGCGCACGAAGAATCTCTGTGCTTGACTTCGTCGTTTCATCTCTGCAAATTGAAGACATCGGCGTCTGGAGTCTACGTCGTTACAATCACAGAATTGCTTCAAGTCAGCATCCGTTCGTCGCAAGTTGGAACCAAGTTAAGTCCCGAGTTTCATGTTTTCTTTTTGACTTCACCGAGTGCTTTTAGCATTGAGCTTAATGCTTTTAACCCCTTCGGTGCTCATGACGGAATGGTTCCGTCATGACCCACGGTTGAGCTGTGCTCATGACGGAACCATTCCGTCATGACCACGCCCGCGCAAGATTCTGTCAGCACAGCGGCGGAATCTGCGCAGCATCGAAGGGGTTAACGCGTGCAGAGACTGATTGTTGTAAACGCGTTAAAGAGTGACATTGAGTGTTCGGGGGCACGGACCTTGCTTCTTTAAACGCGTTCAGAGACTTTTAAGACTTTTATTGTAAACGCGTTAAAGTGTGTCATTGAGCGTTCTGGGGCAGATAGAATTACCGATCTGTTTGCGCGCTCATCCTTGGATATTGGTCTCTTGGCTTCCCAGTAAAACACATGCAAGTGATTTTAAAACAAAGGTTTTGTTTTCTGTAAAGCGCTAGGCGCTCATGTATGGTAAACCTGCTGCATAGTTTACATGTATTGTGTAAAGACAAATGAACCTGTTATGGGCCTGATAGAAATGTTTTACAGGTCAATGTTTTAGGGTGCACGTAAGGTTTCTTCCCCACAGAGTGCTGTCTACATATAAAAGAGGCTTGAGCATCGTGGAGTGAAAGACCTGAGAGTGATTGTCCACTAGAAAAGAGGTGCATCTTTGAGAGACTGACATCTTGTTCATAAAGGTATTGCTCTTACAGTGATTGTGATGAACGATAAAAAGAGTGCTATGATTTTTGTTCAGTCATTTTAATATTATTCAGTAAGGTTAATTTATTGTATTTCCTGCAGCCCACTGTTGACGCATGCAAGCAATCTTCTATAGTAAGAACCCGGCTGGCCCTGGAGTAGAGTTGCAGTGTCTCTTTTCTTTATGTGTAGTTCGTAGTCCCAATCCCCTTCCCTTTTGGAGTATTTGCCAGCGTCATTGTTACTAGCAGTGAGGTTGAGAAATAGTCCAGACGGGTTTGGGAACTTTCATCTCATCGCTCCTGTCAACTACCTGGATTTCAGGTGAGTGGTTCGACAAACCCGACATCACCTTCCAAACCTCTGTGGGAAAAGCATGAGAAAATATTTTTCTCTCAATCATGATATCCCAGCAGAAGGCTTTTTCACATGGTGAAATCACCTTAGAACATACCACAATTCCTAAAATGAGTATGGTACCATCAACAAATGATTTATAATGTAACTAAAGTCTTAAAACCTTCTATTAACTGCAATGCTTTTTAATGAGGTGCTATCATGTATATTGGTCCCAAGATGGCTGCCAACACTTCTTGGATGAAGTGCTGACAGCCAATCAGATCTCAGGATGAGATGTGTGGTTAGGCTCCGCCCACATATATATATGATTTTACTTTTGATTTTCTCAGGAGCTACTGAACAGATTGACTCCATATATGCAAAAGGCACATCCCTGAGCTGAGGACTACCTCTATGCCAAATTTCAAGTAATACTGTTCAGTCGTTCGGGCTGTACCTCGGACTAAAGGTCCCTATGGAAAATTGCATGGGGAAAATGCGTTTTGGGACCTCCCTTTTTTCTCAGCCCCCGCTTGACGAATCCCCCCGAGACTTTCAGGGTAGGAGCGGAGCGGAGCGCCCCACCTATTTTGAAAATTTCGCGAGGATTCATCTACCGGCGCCAAAGTTATTCCAAATAGAATGTTGCGGACTTCCTATGGAAACACGGTCCTAACTATAACTATCTACTGGCGACCGCCAGTAGATAATATATATTATCTACTGGCGGTTGCCAATATATGTAATTTCTAAAGGAAATGCTCTAGGTATTACAGTTTTGATTACATCAAGATGACGTCAGGCGTTCCACACTTTTGTAATAAATATAGAATGTTAGCAATCTAGTTGTTCATTAGGATACTGTTGAGAGGCAGAGGCCAGGGGCACGGACTCTGAAAATTGAAGGCAGGTAGGAGGGTGCAAAGGCAACAATTTAACCACACTGAGCAGGCAGGAAGGGCCGTGGCAGCACAACAGACTATGGAGGGCAGTTGAAAGGGGGCAGGGGCAACAAACCAACAATACAGGACTTGCAAGAGAGGCTGTGGCAATGTGATAGGCCATTGTGGGCAGAAGGAAGAGGCAATGGTAGTACAACCATACATGCCAACAGACCCGATTCAGCCAGGAAACGTCCAATGTTTTTAAGCTCAAATGGGCTTTAGTTGATCTGTCTCCTGTCTATTGGATCATGGAAGGAAATGGGGTAGGGGCATGGACTTGGATAACAGAGGACAGGAGGGACATGGAGAGGTGCACCAAACTGACCCTGCAGGGCAGGCATCAGGGTTTGCAGCAGCACAATACACCACACAGGGCATGCGGGACGGGAGTGCAGCACAACAATTCATAGAAAGCAAGAGGGAGGGGACAGGACCATGCACATGGACAACAGAGAACAGAGGGGCAAGAGGCAATGGTAGCTAGCTGACCATAATGGACAGACAGGAGAGAAAGCTGCAGCATAACAGACCATAAAGGGCAGGAGGGACGGATCAGGGGAATTACAATGGAACAGACAAGCCAGGGGGGAGGGAGTAGGGGTCTTTACATGTAAACAGAGGGCTGGGGGCAAGAGGGCAGGGCAGGAGCAGCAAGATAGCCATGGAGGTCAGGCAGGATGGACACTAGAAGCAAGACACACCATGAAGAGCAACAGTGAGACTGTGATGGCATACACACAGACCATGGAGGGAAGGTGGGAGGGGGTCAGGGGCAGCTAACTGACCACACAGGGAAGGTGGGAGGGGCCATGGCAGCACAGAAGACCATGCATGGCAAGTGGGAGGGTTAGTGGCAGCACAATGGCTATGATGGGCAAGAAGGAGGGTGCAGGGGCATGCACAAAGGACGATGGAGGATAGAAGTGAGGGTCAGGACCTGTGCACAGACAAGAAAGTTCAGGGGAAGGGGCCTCACAAAAGACCGCATGGGGCAGGCAGGAGGAGCAGTGGCAGCACAACAGACCAGGGAGGGCAGAAGGGTGTGGCAGTACAATGGACCATGTAGGACAGGAGGAAGAGGATAGGGGCATGGCATGTGGACAGGCAGGGTGGAGGTGGCAAGGACAGGTTACAGTCATCTGACAATGCTAGGCAGGTGGGAGGGGAGTGGCAGCTCAACAGAACACTCAGAGTAGATAGGAGTGGCAGGTCCATGGAACATGGTGGCCAAAAAGGATGGAGCAGGGGCATGCACAAAGACATCGGAGGGCAGGGGGAAGGAGAATAGGGGCAGCAAGCTAAGCACAGAGTTTAAGCAGGAGGTCAATGATAGGGCATAGAATTGGGCAATGGAGGGCTGGAGGAGTGGACTGGTACATCATACTAAATTGAGAGCAGTGGCAGCACATCAGACCATGCATGGAAGGAGGGAGGAGGCTAGTCCATGGATTCACACAACAGAGGATAGGGAGGAGGGGGATGGGGCAGCAAGCTAACTGTTTAGAGAAGGCGGGTATTAGGAACTCTATTGTTTTTAAAACGTGTGTCTGTGCGAACTACTTAAAATATGAACAAGTATGCAGCATAATCTCACTTTTATTCAGGAAGAAGAGGGCGTTTGTGACTGTGACTCCGGGCTCACTTGGCAGAGACACCCCCTGACCCTCCACCCCCTATCGCAAAATGTAAGGCCTGTGAAAAGGGTAGGTGAACACAGTGTTCTATAGAACATACTCCTGAGAGCACGATTGAAAATTAAAACTAGATATAGTGTATGGTATAAACTATGCACCAAAAAGTGTGATATAGATGAACCGGGCGTGAAATATAATATGCAATACATTGTGCGCAATGACAGATTCATTGGAGAGCGCGAGATAGCACAGGCCCTAGCGCGTGCTATGCGATATGCGCCTTGGAGTGTAATATGCACAGGGCAGTGTTGTGTAACCTAACTAGTCTCTAAAGTTGTAATATAAAATATGTGCTGGGGAGTGTAACGTTACATATGCACTGTGACAAAGATATGGATCCCAGATTGTAATATGTATGGCATAGCACTGTGCGTTATAACATAGGCATCGAGGAAGGCACGTTAGATGGGGCAATATAACCCGTGCGAAGACAAGTGTGGCATGACATATTCAAGGGTGGTGTTACAGTGCACATGGGCTAGAGAGTGTCATAGCATATGCACTAGCTGGTGGAATACAACACAGAGGTGTGTGGCACTCGGCAGGCAATGGTGGGTGTAACACAGCATTGGGCTCTGCAAGAAGCGCGCTGTGACTCTCAAGTGATGTTCATCGCCTTTCCAGAGAGTAAAATAAAAAGTATTACACATCCGGCAGTGGATGTGTGTTTTATTAACCGTGAGGGGGGTTTGTTGCATAGTTTTGGTCGAATTCTTGTGGAATCCCCTTTGAATGGCTTGGTGTGCATGTGTATTAAATGTGCCCGTCAATAGCTACCCATGTTTGTATAAATAAACGACAAGGGTGTCTACCCGGATTAGGCACGGTAGGGCATCAGACATGTCAGAGCTTCACTAGTGGTGTAAATACATTCCACGTGGATTCATTGTATGCATAGTCGCCTTTTAATGAATATCACGCAAATCGTCATGGTGATAGGTACGTACGGTTTGTCCAGCATGTCCTAGGTGTGTCTATAAATATATATATTTTAAAAATAATAAAAAACAGTGGCCGGCCCTGGGGATTGGGGTCAAAAAAATGTAATTAGAAGACAGGCCCTGGGGGGTGGGGTCATCAGGGCCAATAAATTAGAATAAGAAGGGGAACCACACAGCCCCCCTTCTTAAAAAATTAAAATAAATAAAAGACTGGCATCGTGCCGGAGGCCACGCCCCCTCCTTGCAGCACTCTGTAAACGCGCCCCCTGGCGAGTTGTAAGTTGGGGAATTAATTCCTCTTCAATACTGAGGGTCCCTGAGGGCCAACTAGCCCAACAGGCATCTCCAGTATGCGCCAGGGAGCTGCGCTGCAGAGAAGTGTTCTGAGGGCAAGCCCCTTTTTACACCTCTCTGCAACGCAGCTCTGTGGCGCTTACTGGAGGTACCTAGTGGTCTAGTTTGACCCTAGGGACCCTTAGGATTCAAGGGGACTTAATCTCTCAACTTAGAACAGCCACAGGGCGCGTTTACACAGTGGTGAAGGGAGGGGACGGGGCCTGAGGTGACGTGTGCAAACACGCACTATGGCACGTTTTAAATTGGGGATATAATTTCCCTTCAACACTGAGGGCTCCTGGGGGCTAACTAGCCCACCAAGTGCTTCCAGTAAGCGCCACCGAGCTGCATTGCAGAGAGGTGGTCCAGGCCGTGCCACTTTTTACACCTCTCTGCAACGCAGCTCTGTGGCACTTACTGGAGGTACCTAGTGGGCTAGTTGGACCCTAGGGACCCTCAGGATTCAAATGAACTTAATCTCCCAACTAAAAACGGGACACAGGGCGTGTTTACACAGTGGTGAAGGGAGGGGACGGGGCCTGAGTTAACGTGTGCAAAAACGCCCTGTGGCCTGTTTTAAGAGGTAGTTTTAACCCCCCTGCCCTATCATATACTAGGGGCTTACAGAGGAGATCATGCTAATCACAGGGGGACCCCAACGCATAATGTTCCCTAGTGTATGTAGGTGTTTTCACTGTATTCTAAGTGTCTTTTAACATAGCACTGGCTCTAGGACTGGTTAGTCAGACTCAGTTACCACCAGTATCCGTCTGAAAAAGTTGAGGGTACAGGATGATTTTGCAACAAGGATTCTTTCTGCTCTTCTTTTTGTTCTTTCTGCACGTTATCCTTCTTCCTGCACTTTTCTTCGTCTTTGAGGACTTCTGTTGCTTCTTTCTGCACTTCTTTTTTTTCTTTCTGTGCATTTTTTCTTCTTTCTTCACATGTCCTATCTCCGTAGGCATAGTTAGGAATTAGCATTTAAAAAACCTCAGAAATTCACTGAAAAAACCATAGGTTTCAGGGGTGTTATAGTTAGCTGGACTTTTCACTTGTACAAAACCATTGAAATTCCCCCGTTATAGTTAGTTCAGCTAACTATAACTCGCGCGCCCGCAATGCACTGCTGATGACGTCACATATTACATCACTCTTGACATGGTCAGTGACATCACTCATGACATCACTGATGACATCTCAAATGACATCACTGATGACATCACTGATGACATCATCCTTGTGATAGAGTGGCAGACCTCCTCTCACCCTAATATAACCTTTGATACACACATTCAAAAATAGAGACTAAAATGTTCAAAACAATGGACATACCAATACCAGTTACAATAACCTCTTCAGTAATTCTAAGATCCACATACACATCCACTCATTCACCAACAGTCCTATACAGTCACTCATACATGTACTCACTCATCATATGTACTCATACACCTATACATCCTGTTACACAATGCCACTCATCCATAGAGTTACTCACACACATAGTCACTCATGCTAATAAAGAATCAAACATACATTTACTTGCATATACAGTTATACACACACCACCACACTTACTTCTATGGAAACTTACACATACTTAATGTTTTAAACAATCACTTATAGAAACACATACTTATTCATACAGGAACTCTTTCAATCTCTAACTCTCACATATACTCACTTATATACACCAATAGTCCCATATACTAGTTTAACACATATGTAGTTACTCATAAAGACACTATTGAGACAGTCATTCACTCACTAACACACCCATACACACACTCGTCCACCCATACAGTCCTGCACACATGCTGTCTTCAACACATACAAACAGTGAGTCACTCATTCATGCACCTATGTACTACGTAATACCCCCCACCGAACCATGCAGACACTCAGACTGATACTCAAAAAAACAGCTAATAACCTATATAGACACCCATGTAGCTACTCACCAACCCATGCAGCCACTTAAACACAAAGTGAGAGACTGATACAGATATTTACATATTTAAACATTACTCACTAAGCCATGTATTCACTATGATACACTTAATCAGTCAGTTACACAATCAATTTTTCAAAAACAAATCATCCATTTAGACACTTATATACCCATTTATTCTTCCATCATTGTTTAGATATGCATATATAAAACATATTTAATTTTCTGAAAAACAGACATTCACTGGATGATGTCATCAGTGATGCCATCAGTGATGTCATTTGAGATGTCATCAGTGATGTCATGAGTGATGTCACTGACCATGTAATGAGTGATGTAATGTGTGACGTCATCAATGGTGGTACGGGCCATACCCACGCTTTGAGGGCATGGGTATGGCCCGTACCACCATTGTAGTGGTGATGTAGGGGTACGCGTGGTACGGGCCGTACACACGCTCTGAGGGCGTGGGTAAGGCGCGTACACCTACATCACCACTACAATGGTGGTACGGGCCGTACCCACGCCCTCAAAGCGTGGGTACGGCCCGTACCACCATGGTAGTGGTGATGTAGGGGTACGCGTGGTACCCGCCGTACACACGCTCTGAGGGCGTGGGTACAGCCCGTACCACCATTGTAGTGGTGATGTAGGGGTACGCGTGGTACGGGCCGTACACACGTTCTGAGGGCATGGGTACGGCCCGTACCACCATTGCAGTGGTGATGTAGGGGTACACGTGGTACGGGCCATACACACGCTCTGAGGGCGTGAGGACGGCGCGTACACCTACATCACCACTACAATGCTGGTACAGGCCGTACCCATGCTCTGAGGGCGTGGGTACAGCCCGTACCACCATTGTAGTGGTGATGTAGGGGTACGAGTGGTACGGACCGTACCCAACCTATGAATGCGGGGGTACGGACCGCATCACCTGTACCCCTAGGGCACCAGTACATTTGTGATACATGGCGTACACACGCCACGAATGTTGGCTCAGGGCCTGGTGCAGCATATAACCAGTATATTGGGGTGTGTTCATGGCCAGGACAGCAGTGTACAGCACCAAGGGTGCGGTGGGTGGGTGGGTGTCTGCCTACGAGTTCCAGCAGTGGACAAAGACATGTGAGGTGTGGGTGCCTATCACTCCCAGCAGTGTACAGAGACATGTGAGGGGTGGGTGCAGGGGAATACCAGCAGTGGACAGAGACATGTGAGGGGTGGGTGCAGAGGAATACCAGCAGTGGACAGAGACATGTGAGGGGTGGGTGCCTATCAATCCCAGCAGTGGACAGAGACTTGGGGGTGGGTGCCTATCACTCCCAGCAGTGGACAGAGACATGTGAGGGGTGGGTGCAGAGGAATACCAGCAGTGGGCAGAGACGTGTGTGGGGTGGGTGTTAGAAAGGGTAGACGGACCGGGAGGGTCGGCCAGGGTCAGGAGGAGAGGTCTCCGGGGAGAGCCGTCTCCAGCGATCGTACAGACAAGTAACTTCCCCCCCACAGACAGATACCACACACGGATAAGGTTCAGTGTTCTTTATAAGCACTTCTTAAGGTACGGTTGAATGGTACAAGGAGGTCTGGACTCAGGGGTCCCCTCGATTCAAGTCTCTCAAAGCAGGGTAAGGGGTAGCGGGACAGTCTGTTTACCAGTCAGGTAGTTCGGATGAGATGATGACTAGCTCACAATCCTCGAGCTTGGTGGTTTAGTTGGTACGGGCCGCGGCAGCGCCAGCAGGTCCCGGTCGAGATGGTCGGTACACGGTCCGCGGCAGCGCCAGCAGGTCCCGGAAAGATGGTCGATGTACGGTCCGCGGCAGCGCCAGCAGGTCCCGGTGAGGATGGTCGTTACAACGGGCCGCGGCAGCGCCAGCAGGTCCCGACGAGGATGGATGTTGCAGAAGGCCGCGGCAGCGCCAGCAGGCAGGACGATGGTTCACAAGAGCGGGCTACGGCAGCGCCAGTAGTCCGTCAAGGCTGAGTTCTCTCGGTGTCTCTCGACTCCAGGATACAACTGCCTTCCTGCTCCGGAGTTGCCCCAGTTATAGGGCAGGCGCCCTTTGATGTCCGGACCCTCGCACTTGGAGGTTGGAGGGCCCAGGATGAAGGTGTCCAGACACCCAGCAGGGGGTGGAGCCAGCGCCTGGGGGAGCTGGAGGCGATCGGCACCTGGCGGGGGAAGAGCTCTTGACACTTCGTTCTCCCATTGACCTGCCAAGTGGTCCGCTCACCTCCTGGGTGGATGGTGGTGCCGGGATGTCGGGGCCGGCCAGGCCCGGGGTTAGGGTCAGGGCGAGGCCACGCGGCCTCGTGGTGCAGGGCCCAAGATGGCGGCTTGCACCGGCCGGGGGAGCCGGTGGGGCTGGGCCCCGTGATGAGTAGAGGTCCGAGGGCAGAAGACCTGTCGGGAGACGGGGTACAGGTGCTTTTCGTGGGTTATGCCTGGTGGGCCGGAGCTCAGGCCCTGTCGTGCGGGGAGGGAGCAAGCCCTTCGTGGGGCCTGTCCAACATGCGTCCCCCCCAGCTGAAGGCGGGGAGAGTCACCCATCTCCTTGGGGACTCTCTTCGTCGAGGCGGAAAAAGCGGGACAGGCCATCCGCGTTGGCGTGGTCTTGGCCTGGTCGGTGCTCCACCGTGAAGTCCATTCCCTGCAGGGAAATGGACCAGCGCAAGAGTTTTGGGTTCTCCCCCCGCATCTGCATCAGCCACTGCAGGGGTCGATGGTCGGTTTGTACCCGGAAGTGAGTACCGAAGAGATAGGGCCGGAGCTTTTTGAGGGCCCACACCACTGCGAAGGCCTCCCTCTCGATGGTGCTCCAGCGCTGTTCTCGGGCCAGGAGACGTCGACTGATGAAGGCCACCGGCTGGTCATGACCTTCGGGGTTTAACTGAGAAAGGACGGCTCCGATGCCGTGGTCGGAGGCGTCGGTCTGTACCACGAATTCCCGACTGTAATCGGGGGCCTGGAGCACCGGGGCGGTGCATAGGGCGGCCTTCAGCTTCTCGAAGGCCGCTTGACAATCGGGGGTCCAGTTAATCCGCTTCGGTTGGTTCTTGGACGTGAGACCCGTGAGGGGCCCCACGATGCTGCCGTAGTCCTTCACGAACCGCCGGTAGTAGCCGGTGAGCCCCAAGAAGGCTCGGACCTCGGTCTGGGTGACGGGGGGCTGCCAGGACTGGATGGCAGCAATCTTAAGTTGTAGCCGGGCCACCAGCCCGCTTCCCACTTGGTGCCCAAGGTAGGTCACAGACCCTTGGCCAATTTGGCACTTGCCGGCCTTAATTGTGAGGCCGGCCCGCTGGAGGGCCTGTAGGACCTCTTGGAGGTGACGGAGGTGGTCGGGCCAGTGGCGGCTGTATACAGCGATATCGTCCAGGTAGGCAGCGCTGAACTCTTCGAGCCCCGCCAAGACCTGGTTCACGAGGCGTTGAAACGTGGCGGGGGCATTCTTCATGCCGAAGGGCATGACCTTGAATTGGCAGTGGCCATCGGGGGTAGAGAAGGCTGACCGTTCCTGAGCCCTGGGTGTGAGGCCGATCTGCCAGTAGCCCGCTGTTAGGTCGAAGATACTAAGGTAGCGGGCGGCCCCCAGCCGGTCGATCAGCTCGTCTGCTCGGGGGATCGGATGAGCGTCGGTCCGGGTGACAGCGTTCAAGCCCCGGTAGTCGACGCAGAATCTCAGTTCAGGTGCGGTGCCGGGGGCAGCGGCTTTGGGAACCAATACAACCGGACTGGCCCAGGGACTGTCCGAGGGCTCGATGACCCCGATTGTGAGCATCTTGGCCACTTCCTCCTGTATGCAGGCCCGTACCCGATCTGGTACGCGGTAGGCCCGGTGTCGGACAGGGGGACTGTCCCCGGTGTCCACGTCGTGCAAACACCAAGGGGTGACCCCGGGGGTGAGGGAGAACAGGGTAGCGAACTGCAGCAGGAGGTTCCGGCAGCCCTGGCGTTGCTCCGAAGTGAGGGCGTCAGAGAGCCGGACCCCGTCCACGGAGCCGTCATTCTTCTGAGTCTTCAGAAGATCCGGGAGGGGTTCGGAGTCTTCCTCTGCCCCACTGTCCGTAGCCATCAGGAGGCTGAGTTCTGAGCGCACAAAGTGTGGTTTGAGTCGGTTGGTGTGGAGGACCCGAAGGGGGTTCCGGGAGGTCCCCAGGTCGATGAGGTAAGTGACGGGGCTTTTGCGCTCGACCACTTTGAAGGGCCCCGTCCACTTATCTTGCAAGGCACATGGTTCGGTGGGGGACATCACCCATACTTGTTGTCCAGGCTCGAACTCAACGGAGGAGGCATTGTGATCATACCACCTCTTCATGTCCTCCTGGCTGGCCTCGAGGTTCGCCTTGGCCATCTCACTGAAGCGCCGGGTCTGATTGCGTAGGGCCAGGATGTATTTGAAGACGTCTGGAGGGGTCTTTAGGGGGTCCATCTCCCAACCTTCTTTTACTAGGCTGAGGGGCCCTCGCACAGGGTGCCCGTACAGGAGTTCGAAAGGGCTAAAACCGAGGGACTTCTGGGGAACTTCTCGGTAGGCGAAGAGGAGGCACGGGAGTAGTACATCCCACTGGCGATGGAGGGGCTCTTCCAATCCCCCAATCATCCCCTTGAGAGTGCGGTTAAAACGCTCCACTAGTCCGTTCCCTTGGGGGTGATAGGGGGTCGTGAATCTGTAGGTGACCCTGCATTGTTGCCAGAGGGACTTCATGTATTTGGATATAAAGTTCGTGCCTCGGTCGCTGACGACTTCTCGGGGGAAGCCTACCCGGGAGAAGATCCCCATTAGGGCCCGGCCAACCACCGGAGCTGTCACGTCCGTAGGGGCACCGCCTCGGGGTAGCGGGTGGCATGGTCCACCAGTACTAAGATGAACCTGTGTCCTTGTGCCGTGCGGGGGTCCAGAGGCCCCACAATGTCTATCCCCACCCTCTCGAACGGGGTGGTGACCACAGGGAAGGGTTGCAGAGGGGCTTTCAGCTTCCGACCACTCTTCCCGCTGGCTTGGCATGTGGGGCAAGATCGGCAGTGGTTCAGGACGTCGTTCCTCATTTTCGGCCAGAAAAAGTGGGTCACTAGGCGGCTGTACGTTTTGTCCTGGCCCAGGTGTCCAGCCAGGGGGACATCGTGGGCCAGGTTGAGCAGAAAGTCTCTGAAGCGGAGAGGTACCACCAGTACTCGAACGGCCCCCAGCTCGGCGATTCTTTGCTCGCTGTATAGCAGGTCGTTATCCCAGTAGACCCAGTGAGTTCCGGTGGAGTCCCCTGCGTTCTGGGCGCTGGCTTGTTGGCGGAGTCCCTCGAGGGAGGGACAGGTCTTTTGTTCCTGGCGGAACTGTTCTTGGGTGGGCCCCCCTTCTTGACGCCACTGAGCCAGGTCAGGAAGGTCCTGGGGTTGCGCGTCCCCTTCAGTCGTCGGGTCTGGGAGGCTGGCCTCGTCGCTGTCTTCTACTGGGGCGACCGGGGGCGGAGGTGCTGGCCATTCCGGTTCTTCTGATCGGGGGACGGCACGGGCGGCCATGGACCGGGTGGTTATGCAGGCCCAGTCCGGGAGGCCCAGCATCCCCAGGTGCTCTCTTCTCTCAACGGTGGCCCACGGGGAACTCTCGAGGTCATTCCCCAGGAGGCAGTCCACGGGGGCATCGTCCCGGACCGTCACCTTCAACAGGCCGAAGACCCCTCCCCATTCGAATGGGACGCAGGCCATTTGACACATACTCTCAGAGTTGTCTGCCGAGCGGACGGGGCAGCGAATGTTCGGCAGGATCTGCTCGGGCTTCACCAGGTGACAGCGGACGGCCGTCACACTGGCGCCTGTGTCACGCAAGGCCTCGGCTCGCTGTCCATTAATGGTCACCCACTGACCGTATTTCCTGGTGTTAGCGGGTAGGGGAGCCCGCGGGACCATGTTTTTTCCCCCTAAGCACGCCAGGACCATGGCGGCCGGTTCCCACTCTTGCTGGGCCGGCTCATACTCTTCTGGTTCCTCCGATAATCGCTCTTCCCCCAGGGCGGCGGCAGCTACCTGGCGGGGCTTGGGTGTTTGGTTCTGCGGGCAGCTCGGATCATTGGCGTAGTGGCCGACTCGCTGGCATCGGTGGCACGTGACGTTGGCTCGGAACCCAGGACGCCACGGGGGGTTGCCCCGGCCGGCCGGAGGCGGGGTGCTGGCCACGGGTGTTGTTGGCAAGGCGTCTCTCCCTCGCCCCTGGCCCCCTCCTCCTCCCCGAGGACGGTGCTGGCCTTGGTTGCTTCTGTTCTGTTCGTGTGGCCCCCTCCGGCCCACTCGGGTGCTTTCCCATCGGTCAGCTTCGGCGGCGAGCTGCCGGGGGTCAGTCAGCTTACTGTCGAGGAGGTGCTGCCTGAGCTCGACGAAACAGTTGTTCGACAGGTGCTCCCATACCATAAGGTTAAAGAGTTGTTCGTAGGTGGTGACATGGCTCCCCTTGATCCAACCCTCGAAGGCACGGCTGAAATAGTTCACGTATTCTACCCAAGTTGTACCTGGGATCCGGGTGCAATCTCTGAACCTCTGGCGGTACATCTCGGGTGTGAGGCCGTAGCGGGTGAGGAGGGCAGCCTTCATGTGGTCGTAGGACGACATTTGGTGATCTGGGAGCTGCAGTAGGGCATCGCGACCCTCGTTGATAAACCTCCCCCAAAGTCCGGCTCCCCAATCACTCCGGTCGATCCGGTGGGAGGTCATGGCGATCTCGTAGGCTTTAAACCACTGTTGTATGTCGTCTTCTCGGACATACTCGCGGACAACATCCTTGGGGATGTGGACTTTTTTCTCGATTGGCCCCGGGGTGTGTGGTCGCTCAGGCACCCCCAGTTCTTTATTCTGTTTCCGAAGTTCTATCTCCGCTAGTTGGCGCTCGTGCTCGAGCGTTATTTTTTTCTCCTCCAGCTCTCTCTGTCTCTGCTTCTCTTCTCGTTCTTCTCGGAGCCGCATATGCTCGAGGTTGAGTTTCTGTTCAGCTAACTTGAGTTCCCCATCCATCTTGAGTCGTGCCATTTCCAACTCGTGCAATCTGGTTCTTTCTCTTTCTCGGATCTCCTCCTGCGAGAGGCCCGTTCCCCGCTCCTCGGGAGCCGTGGCGTTCCCCTCTGGTGTGATGCTGCTTTGGTCGGAGGGTCCGGCGACCCCAGTTTCTGTCCACGACTCTAGGGCGTGCTTTAGATCATCCTTGGTACTCAGGCCGGTGGTAGCAATGCCAAGTTCTATGCAGAATTGTCTCAGTTCGCGGTGGTTGTATTCTTCTAACTTATCCATTTGGAATTTCTCGGTGGAGCTGCTATCTTTGGCTGACATCGTGTTTTTGTCGTGGGGTGAGCTACTCTCTGTACGATTACGCGTTGATTCGGATCGCGCCGCTGGCCACCAATGTTAGAAAGGGTAGACGGACCGGGAGGGTCGGCCGGGGTCAGGAGGAGAGGTCTCCGGGGAGAGCCGTCTCCAGCGATCGTACAGACAAGTAACTTCCCCCCCACAGACAGATACCACACACGGATAAGGTTCAGTGTTCTTTATAAGCACTTCTTAAGGTACGGTTGAATGGTACAAGGAGGTCTGGACTCAGGGGTCCCCTCGATTCAAGTCTCTCAAAGCAGGGTAAGGGGTAGCGGGACAGTCTGTTTACCAGTCAGGTAGTTCGGATGAGATGATGACTAGCTCACAATCCTCGAGCTTGGTGGTTTAGTTGGTACGGGCCGCGGCAGCGCCAGCAGGTCCCGGTCGAGATGGTCGGTACACGGTCCGCGGCAGCGCCAGCAGGTCCCGGAAAGATGGTCGATGTACGGTCCGCGGCAGCGCCAGCAGGTCCCGGTGAGGATGGTCGTTACAACGGGCCGCGGCAGCGCCAGCAGGTCCCGACGAGGATGGATGTTGCAGAAGGCCGCGGCAGCGCCAGCAGGCAGGACGATGGTTCACAAGAGCGGGCTACGGCAGCGCCAGTAGTCCGTCAAGGCTGAGTTCTCTCGGTGTCTCTCGACTCCAGGATACAACTGCCTTCCTGCTCCGGAGTTGCCCCAGTTATAGGGCAGGCGCCCTTTGATGTCCGGACCCTCGCACTTGGAGGTTGGAGGGCCCGGGATGAAGGTGTCCAGACACCCAGCAGGGGGTGGAGCCAGCGCCTGGGGGAGCTGGAGGCGATCGGCACCTGGCGGGGGAAGAGCTCTTGACACTTCGTTCTCCCATTGACCTGCCAAGTGGTCCGCTCACCTCCTGGGTGGATGGTGGTGCCGGGATGTCGGGGCCGGCCAGGCCCGGGGTTAGGGTCGGGGCGAGGCCACGCGGCCTCGTGGTGCAGGGCCCAAGATGGCGGCTTGCACCGGCCGGGGGAGCCGGTGGGGCTGGGCCCCGTGATGAGTAGAGGTCCGAGGGCAGAAGATCCGTCGGGAGACGGGGTACAGGTGCTTTTCGTGGGTTATGCCTGGTGGGCCGGAGCTCAGGCCCTGTCGTGCGGGGAGGGAGCAAGCCCTTCGTGGGGCCTGTCCAACAGTGGGTGCCTATCACTCCCAGCAGTGGACAGAGACATGTGAGTGGTGGGTGCAGAGGAATACCAGCAGTGGACAGAGACATGTGAGGGGTGGGTGCCTATCACTCCCAGCAGTGGACAGAGACATGGGGGTGGGTGCCTATCACTCCCAGCAGTGGACAGAGACATGTGAGGGGTGGGTGCAGAGGAATCCCAGCAGTGGACACTGCTGATGACGTCACATATTACATCACTCATGACATGGTCAGTGACATCACTCATGACATCACTGATGACATCTCAAATGACATCACTGATGACATCACTGATGACATCATCCTTGTGATAGAGTGGCAGACCTCCTCTCACCCTAATATAACCTTTGATACACACATTCAAAAATAGAGACTAAAATGTTCAAAACAATGGACATACCAATACCAGTTACAATAACCTCTTCAGTAATTCTAAGATCCACATACACATCCACTCATTCACCAACAGTCCTATACAGTCACTCATACATGTACTCACTCATCATATGTACTCATACACCTATACATCCTGTTACACAATGCCACTCATCCATAGAGTTACTCACACACATAGTCACTCATGCTAATAAAGAATCAAACATACATTTACTTGCATATACAGTTATACACACACCACCACACTTACTTCTACGGAAACTTACACATACTTAGTGTTTTAAACAATCACTTATAGAAACACATACTTATTCATACAGGAACTCTTTCAATCTCTAACTCTCACATATACTCACTTATATACACCAATAGTCCCATATACTAGTTTAAAACATATGTAGTTACTCATAAAGACACTATTGAGACAGTCATTCACTCACTAACACACCCATACACACACTCGTCCACCCATACAGTCCTGCACACATGCTGTCTTCAACACATACAAACAGTGAGTCACTCATTCATGCACCTATGTACTACGTAATACCCCCCGCCGAACCATGCAGACACTCAGACCGATACTCAAAAAAACAACTAATAACCTATATAGACACCCATGTAGCTACTCACCAACCCATGCAGCCACTTATACACAAAGTGAGAGACTGATACAGATATTTACATATTTAAACATTACTCTCTAAGCCATGTATTCACTATGATACACTTAATCAGTCAGTTACACAATCAATTTTTCAAAAACAAATCATCCATTTAGACACTTATATACCCATTTATTCTTCCATCATTGTTTAGATATGCATATATAAAACATATTTAATTTTCTGAAAAACAGACATTCACTGGATGATGTCATCAGTGATGCCATCAGTGATGTCATTTGAGATGTCATCAGTGATGTCATGAGTGATGTCACTGACCATGTAATGAGTGATGTAATATGTGACGTCATCAATGGTGGTACGGGCCATACCCACGCTTTGAGGGCATGGGTATGGCCCGTACCACCATTGTAGTGGTGATGTAGGGGTACGCGTGGTACGGGCTGTACACACGCTCTGAGGGCGTGGGTAAGGCGCGTACACCTACATCACCACTACAATGGTGGTACGGGCCGTACCCATGCCCTCAAAGCGTGGGTACGGCCCGTACCACCATTGTAGTGGTGATGTAGGGGTACGCGTGGTACCCGCCATACACACGCTCTGAGGGCGTGGGTACAGCCCGTACCACCATTGTAGTGGTGATGTAGGGGTACGCGTGGTACGGGCCGTACACACGTTCTGAGGGCATGGGTACGGCCCGTACCACCATTGCAGTGGTGATGTAGGGGTACACGTGGTACGGGCCATACACACGCTCTTAGGGCGTGAGGACGGCGCGTACACCTACATCACCACTACAATGCTGGTACGGGCCATACCCATGCTCTGAGGGCGTGGGTACAGCCCGTACCACCATTGTAGTGGTGATGTAGGGGTACGAGTGGTACGGACCGTACCCAACCTATGAATGCGGGGGTACGGACCGCATCACCTGTACCCCTAGGGCACCAGTACATTTGTGATACATATCGTACACACGCCACGAATGTTTGCTTAGGGCCTGGTGCAGCATATAACCAGTATATTGGGGTGTGTTCATGGCCAGGACAGCAGTGTACAGCACCAAGGGTGCAGTGGGTGGGTGGGTGTCTGCCTAGGAGTCCCAGCAGTGGACAAAGACATGTGAGGTGTGGGTGCCTATCACTCCCAGCAGTGTACAGAGACATGTGAGGGGTGGGTGCAGGGGAATACCAGCAGTGGACAGAGACATGTGAGGGGTGGGTGCAGAGGAATACCAGCAGTGGACAGAGACATGTGAGGGGTGGGTGCCTATCACTCCCAGCAGTGGACAGAGACTTGGTGTGGGTGCCTATCACTCCCAGCAGTGGACAGAGACATGTGAGGGGTGGGTGCAGAGGAATACCAGCAGTGGGCAGAGACGTGTGAGGGGTGGGTGCCTATCACTCCCAGCAGTGGACAGAGACATGTGAGTGGTGGGTGCAGAGGAATACCAGCAGTGGACAGAGACATGTGAGGGGTGGGTGCCTATCACTCCCAGCAGTGGACAGAGACATGGGGGTGGGTGCCTATCACTCCCAGCAGTGGACAGAGACATGTGAGGGGTGGGTGCAGAGGAATCCCAGCAGTGGACAGAGACATGTGAGGGGTGGGTGCAGAGGAATACCACCAGTGGACAGAGACATGTGAGGGGTGGGTGCCTATCACTCCCAGCAGTGGACAGAGACATGGGGGTGGGTGCCTATCACTCCCAGCAGTGGACAGAGACATGTGAGGGGTGGGTGCAGAGGAATCCCAGCAGTGGACAGAGACATGTGAGGGGTGGGTGCAGAGGAATACCAGCAGTGGACAGAGACATGTGAGGGGTGGGTGCCTATCACTCCCAGCAGTGGACAGAGACATGTGAGGGATGGGTGCAGAGGAATACCAGCAGTGGACAGAGACATGTGAGGGGTGGGTGCCTATCACTCCCAGCAGTGGACAAAGACATGTGAGGGGTGGGTGCAGAGGAATACCAGCAGTGGACAGAGACATGTGAGGGGTGGTTGCAGAGGAATACCAGCAGTGGACAGAGACATGGGGGTGTGTACATCATGATCAGATGACCATCGTTGTATGTACGCATCCCTAATGTTCGACTATGTTGATAGTGCCATAACAACACATCACTGACAGCAGTGTCCCACTCCCATGAGGATGGATGTCTTTCCCCCACTGCATGACACACCACATGTGGGTGTGAGGACAAATGACACATGCACACCCACCCCTGGCGGATGCAGCACAATACACACACAGAGATCATGCCACTGTATAGTCATGTCAATGCCTACTAAACTAAGAGAGCCAAAGGGAGCACACACTGTCACGCACATCCCAGGACTGATAGGAATGTACAGGTGCTGGGACAGCCATCAAGATGTTGCCTCTCATGGAAGGAATAGGGTGGAGTTCCCACAGATACAATGCCCACAATTGTCAGTCAGGTGCCCAAATACCCTGCAGAACAAGTACCAATTGTGTGCTAGGCTGGGATAACACACATGCATAGTGCGGAAAATGGAGAATTTTGCCATTAAGGCATTACAACATACTCAATACACAAGTACAGTGACTAGCAAGGATGGCACAGACGATGCAGCCGGAGACATTGCTGAGCAGGCATGGCCATAGTTGAAGGGATCCGTCACCAACAAAGGAAATGTAGACAGAGGTAAGCACAACAATTGTGCAACTCCCTGCAGGGAAGATGTCAGGTGCCACAGAGGAAGGAACACTCCTTGGGACAATGTCTCCAAACACAAATAGCACACACGACCAAAGACTCTTTGCAGAGACCTTGTGATGGCAGGCAGATACCATGGTCCACCCCGTGAGCATCAGACTACAACATTCCCCTGAAACATAACACATTACCAACTCCTGGAGCATCAGCACCCACATCAATACCTGAAATGCAATAGTATTCAAAGTGAAAAGAAAATGCTTTATTCAGCATTAAAAGCAAAATTATAAAAGGACACTATTTACAAAGGCACATGGCCAGTCCAGATTAGAAGTCTCCACTAGCTTGGCAGCACATTAGAACCCTCAGGTTCGTCGACTGGGGGGGGGGGCATCGTGTGGGGAAGGAACATGCACTGCAGGGACAGGAGGTGTAAGGGTAGGTGTGGTGGGTGCAGGGACAGACGACTCCACCACAGGGGGTGGGGCAGCGCCAAAGGAGGAGGTGAGCTTGGCACTGCACACTGCTGCCAGGTCGTCCAGCGTATACCCTGCACATGAAGAAACCACAGGCTCAAAGGAGGGGGGGGGCTGGAGGGATGGGGTGCAGTGCTACTGGGGGAGGGGGTGGACGGGGGGGACTCAATTCCCCTACCCGTGGAGTGACGTTCCTGTTTGCGGGCTGGTGAGCCAAGAGGGGCTGAGGTCCAGCACAGCCAAGTAGGCCACCTTGTCAGATTGTGTGGTAGGGGAGAAGAGGGGAGAGCCATTGGAGGGACTGGGTAGTGCGGCATGCGGGCTCGGACTGTGGCTGCGTGTATGCCTGTGTGCCCCAGACCCAGTGGGTGTGCCTTCATCCCCCTGAGTGTGCGTGCGAGGAGGTGTGCGCTTGCCCTTACGTGTTGGTGTGCTGCCTGTGTCTGGTGGGGTGCGTGCTTGGGAATGTCTGGATGTGCTTGAAACAGGCATGGGAGTGGGAAGTGTGGAGGGTGCAGGGGTAGGGGGGTGACTAAGCACTGCAGTAGACTCACTGCTGCCATCAGTGAAGAGTCCATGGACCTCAGCAACATCCATTGGTCAGACATCGCTGATGACATGCCCTCCATGTATGACACCATCTGTGTCATCAGTCTGGTGTGGCCATGGAGGACATTCAGCATAGATGTCTGGCCAACCTGCAACTGCCGCAGAATGTCCACAGACTCTGCAGTGAGGGCAGCAGGGGGGACAGGGGCAGGGGGTGCGGTGCCTGGCACGAAGGAGACATGGTGGTGCCTTGCACGGACAGAAGGGACCGGAGCAACTGGGAGGGCGGTGATGGGAATGGAGGGGGCGGTGACAGATGTAGTGCTGCTGCCAGGTGTTGTAGCAGCCTCCACCCCCTCGAGGAGTTCAGCCTCGGACCCGTCAGCGTCGTAGTCAGTGTTGCCACTAGACAGGTCCTCCGCCTGACTCCCCTCACCCTCCGTGCCACTTGCTCCCGCAGACTCGCCAGCAGTGGTGGCAGCGGTGCTGAATGAGTTTGGGATTTATAATGAGTTTGGGATTTATATAGCGCATGGCTGCCCGGAAGCGTCCCAGCGCTGTGATTGTAGACCAACAACTGAGGGTAGAGGATAAGAGGGAAGAGAAAAGGTTATTGTGGGAAAAGGTGAGTTTTGAGAAGCTTTCGGAATTTCATATGATTAGGTTCAGACCGGAGTTGGATTGGGAGAGAGTTCCAGAGGGTTGCGGCGACCACCGAGAAACGGCGTCCACCAGTACGAGCTCTTTTAGTTCGGTGGACCTTGGCCAGGTTGCCTTGCGCTGACCGTAAGGGTCTGTTCGGGGTGTAGGGGTAGACCATAGCTTTCAGCTAGTGATCCCTCCTCCAGGTCCGTGCAGGTGTCTCCCTTGGTGTCCTCCGATGATGCTGTGGGCAAGGTGAAGATACAGAAAATAATCAGTCACCTGTATACATCTGACACATGAGTCCAAACCAAATATGTCACAGTGCATATTAGGAAATGCATCATGAGTAACATCTAGAATACTCCGCACATATGTAACCCTGCACTCCCCAGTTGGTTGACCCACCATGCCACTTGGAAACAATGGAGATTATGACACAACAGCAAATAACTTGATATCGAATTATACTGGGAAGCTACTGTCTGGGAATAGTTGAGCACAGCAAGATTATGACGGCATGCCACCTCTTGTTCACTGTGAACGAAACAGTATTGGTGCACCCAAGGCCAAATAACAGACCTCAATGCTGAAGGTGTCCCCACACTCAGAGACCTGTGAGTACTTTGGAAACCCAAACGAAAAACATTGTGATCCCTTGGGACTCACAACACTTTACACAATGTACATGTGTAGAATGTGTGAATGTGCCACTTTGTGAACAGAACACACATGTGCCTGTATAACAGAAGTCACACAAGGAGGTGCACACAAAACTACATTTACACAATCATTGTATGAGCTGCCAGCCGAATTCAAATAAGCCACTGTAAAGAAGAAATGGGGTATCAGTAAGTACATATACATAGCACCACGGTGGTCTGGATGGCTTGACACTCGTAAGTTGGAGTCAGCAACAACCAAGGACTTACCCAAATGCAAACACACTGTGGGAACATGGATATGTATAATCAGAAAACAAGTGGTAATCGAACTGTGACTTTCTTTAAAATGTGCCAGCGTGTCCCCGGAAAGTGTAAAGGTACTTTCTTTTGCACTTCCTTGGGAGACATCTGTCATGCAGGCACATTATTTTCCTTCACAACAAAACATCAAAGTCAAGCATATGAGAAATTGAGACATGTTGACAAGTGTAGTGAGTGCCAAGGTACAATACTTCTTGACTAACAACTTGAATCATGTCACCTGTCACATGGCCATCCGTACCATGATGACACAGTTGGCAACACATCTGACCCACTGCCTGTCATGTGGAGTGGCACACATGTCCAAACACAGGACAATGCATTAGCTAATGGGCCTGCAATTGTGTCGGGATAAGGAGCACCTGCACTGAGGAGACACCCTCATGGGAACCAAGAATGTCCACACAGATATCAGCACACACAGACCAAACTATGTAGCATCTCGACCACACACTGGTGGCAAAAATGGATGAGCATGAACCATGTATTTTAACTTTTGACACATGCTGCAAAGCACAATCATTAAACCCTGCACAACATGACTGGGTCACTGCATGTTGAGTGTCTGTCCAGACAATTATCACACACAGGACAGACCTGGCAAGGAGACATAAGGTTTGGACATGTAGGCCTTGCCCGCACAAAACCCCCATACCTGAGACAATGTGATTGAGACAGATCAAGAAGTTACATCTCTTAATCTGGGTTTACTAAAATGTGCATCAATAATTCCTAAATGTACTCCACATCACCTCGTGAGGCTGCCAACACATATTTGTGACAAACAACCACCAACAGATAGTTGTACATAGACACACAGGCACTGCCCAGTGTGAGGATGCACAAGCCAAATGGGGTCAGCCTGTACAATGGGCTAATGTAGCACACTTTAGATAAATACAAATGAGGCCAGGGAACAATGCCACAGAGGCCAACCTATGCTGAACACACAGAGAATGGGCACAGTGTTGGATGACACACATGATTCCGAGGCAAGGGTGTCTTAGGGGACTGTAGTGGGCACACTGCTCCATGGTCCTGGAATGATCTGACTGTAACATGAGCAACCGTCCCGGAACTATGCATATCTCCCACTCATGCACATCATGTCTGAGGCCACAACATCGGTCATGCATGCTGCAAGTCTGTTCATTTGAAAACTCACACTCCTATGTTGAGACTCAGCATCAGTGCCAACTAATATGGACCCCCAAATGACTGAACAGGACAGGGCAGAGGCAAGGTAACAACACATGTTTCAGACCCCCCCCCACATGATGCAGAAAGCAATGTGCACTTGGATTAACTGGCAGCCTAGATGACCATGTGCAATAGTGATTACACACAGACCAGGGAACACATGTCAAGGAGGGGAAGGGAGGAAGAACAGCACCGGTTGACTTTGGGGAACAGGATATGCACTGCATATATTAACCCTCGCAGTGTATCCAGGCGACTGAGCACTTCCAAAAGCTGGTGACACACAACAAACACACATGTACCTACCCCCTCCCTGCTGCTGCAACTCCTGTAACTGCCTATCCAAGTCAGGGAAGACCACAGCCAGGACACGCTTCATCTGGTGGGTCAGGCGTCGACGCCCGCCGTGCTTGCGTGGAGGTGAGTCCTTCAGCTGGGCCCGGGCGATCCTCCGGGTCCAGCACCGGATGTCCTGCCAGTGTTTCCTCACTTGGGGTAGGCGCCGACTACGACCCTCCACCAAGCTCACGGCCGTGATGGCCCGCTTCCAGATCTTCCCCTTCTCGTAGGCAGTTACCTGTGAGGATGACAAAGTGAGACAACATCACTACACCTGCTCCATGTCACAGAGACACACATTTGAACATCTTTGATATGTTGAACAGGGCATAGAATGCTGGCAACAAATAGCACCTTTGTCATAGGTAACCCTGGGCGTAACACTACGCTTCGCCCACGTAGTGTACGTAGCGCTGCCTGCTTCGCAGTTTTCGAAGTAGGTGAAGCAGGCAGCGCTACGCACACGCCAGGGCGAAGCGTAGCTGCCTGCCGCCCGCCACCCGTCGATCCCGCCTGCCCTCCATTTAAATCATACCCGCATGTAAAATAAATAAAAATTAAAGAGACTTACCTGAAGCGCGGCGTCTCCGGGGCTCCCTCTTCCTCATTTCCAACTTCTTCTGACAAATGCGCATGCGCTGACGTCCGCGCATGCGCATTTGTCAGAAGAAGTTGGAAATGAGGAAGAGGGAGCGCCTGAGACGCCGCGCTTCAGGTAAGTCTCTTTAATTTTTATTTATTTTACATGCAGGTATGATTTAAAAGGAGGGCGGGTGGGAGGCGGGTGGCACGTAGTGGGGCTACGCGGAGCGCGTAGTGTGCATAGATTTGGGCACACTACGCACTTTTTCACGTAGCCCCACTACGCCCACTACGCCCACCCTTAGCCATAGGGACATGAGCCCTGTGGAAGCCCCAATGCACTAAATGGCATTGAAAGTACACAGGTGGCATGAGGGGTGCAACACACTCCCTGATCATGGCACACACTGTGCATCACATGCAACATCAGGCTGATGGACAGCACCTCCAAGCATTCACATGCCCCAGGCCACTGACGCAACCTCAGCAGAGTACACAGACACACATAGGCACAGGTCAATCACCTGCTATTGGCAAAAGCGGATACAAACCTCACTCTGCACATGTGCCACTTGCCTGTGGGGTGTCACAGGTGTGGTGCTAGCTCAGCAAGTCAGGCACTCCGCACGGCTTACTTCTCACATCAGATGGGTGGAGCTTTTCCCTCCTCCATGCAGCTGTGGTGCAACACTCCACATAGACACTCACCCACATGACAAGGAACATTCACACACATCAATGTCCAGGGGGCGTACACATCATTTGGACACTCTCACCACTCTCACCACAGCTCCACTCAACTCACACACATCTGTGGGTACAGTCACCTGTCACATCGGGGGGGGCACTGAATCACCTCAGGACTATAGAACAAAAATGGCCCAAAGGATTGGCCAGGCTGAATGTGCCATGCACTATGCAGTGAATGTCACAGTAAGCACAATGCAAGTGAGGAGTGCGCACATGAACTACATCATGCTCTGCATGAGAGACATAAGCCATTCCCACCCCTGGGACCCACTCTAAACAACATTGCATGTCTGTCACACCTGGACAAAATGCCAGAAGTGACAGTCACAAATAAGGTGCACAGTCAAAGGTAGTGGAGTCAGGACTCACCTGATCCCCTGGTCTCCCATACAGGCTGGGGTACTGTGGGAGGATGACATCTAGCAATTCCTCATTCTCCTCTTGTGTGAAAGGCTGGGCCCTCTCCACAGACCTTGACATGGTGCCAGAGGAAGCACAGACAGCAGCAGTGGTTTCGACTGAAAGGTTGTGCAGGCAAGTGCCCTCTCATGGGTTCTGGCTGACTTACATCTGCCTTGCTGGGCTGTTTCATTTACAGGAGTACAGAGTAATTGGTCAGACTCATTTGCATCCTACGTTTCCTCCAATCCCTTTAAACATACACCAGTGAGTGCCTTTGCATGGTTCAAAATTTGAGCATCATGTGAAGTCAGCAACCACTTTGCAACATTGTATTTAGTTGCCAACTGACTTTTACAGGCCACCTGATGGAAAAATTTGAACTGGAAACTCGGTATCCATGACAACCAGCATGCATTTAGACCCTAATACTTGTCCCTCATGTGTCCCTATGTAATTTAGAAATCCACACACACGTGCGGTGCGTTTCACACGTACCCCTACGGCACCAGTTGCACAGTGCGTTTGACACGTACGTGTACGACCAGTGTGTACACGTACGTGTACTACCAGTGTGTACACGTACGTGTACTATGGTCGTACACGTACGTGTACGAACAGTGTGTACACGTAGGTGTACACACTGGTCACACATGTACGTGTACGACCGTAGTACACGTACGTGTACACACTGGTAGTAGACGTACGTGTGAACGGTCCGTACACACACCCGTACTCCGGCGGCAACACCAATATAATGATACGGACCATTCACACGCCCTTCACACGCGTGTGTACGGGGCGTTTCACAGCTTACACTGGTGATAGGAGGCCCACACGAAAGGAATGGAGGTGTCAGACTCGTGCACGGCTGTACATCAAGTCATTGTCATGCAGTCCTTCATGTGCAGGGCCTAGGTGTGTCAGGCAGTGATATGGCACATGTCTCCTCATGTTTTAGCACAATAGATGTGTGATGACCTGTGTACACATGTCATGTGTGATGGGGCAGTATGTGGCACACTTCCCCTTCCCACTTTGCACATGTGTGAATGTAGTACAAACGTGTCAAGCACTGCATCACTGTTATGGCACAGTCACCAACACCCGCATTTGTCCCCTGATGCCAGGGACAGGGACACTAACACCTGACATCTAAGTACCAGCATGCCCCGATGTGACTATGTCCTGTGTGTGTCATGTGTTCCCATGAGCTTGTTGTTGGTGTTCCGTCAACTGCATCTGCTGTTGCTGCATCCAACATGCGTCTGTGTGTAGATGGGCATGGCACACATATACGCACACTATGCCACATGTGGATTCACACGTTACGTGTGTCTGGATGCTTCGAAGATGATTTTTTGACATGAGGACATATCTGCGCCGTATCCATGTCTGTGTTTTCGTTTTTCACGTGTACCCCTTCATCGCAATGTGTGTGATCTGTAAATTTTCAATGACATGTGACCTGTGCGTCTAGCTTGCTGACAGCTGTCTGTATGAGATGACATCCTTCAAATGCAGATATGTGGATGTATGTCACTCCTGTGATGTCTCTGGTTGTTCACTTACACTGGCCCACAGCTAGTTTCGGGGCATGTCATGTAGAACTTGACAATCAACGGGTGTAGCTGGCTTTTCGTAGGAGTATCACCTGGCTGGCATACGTGTCCTGGATGTATTGCACAGACCAGACTCTGTATTTAGCAGATGTGTAGTAGCAGTTGAGCATGTGCTCAGTTCATTGGCATTGATGTTGTTATGTACTCACTCTTCGTTATTCCTTCCAATTTTCTGCAGGGCACCGCCTCTCCCCCGACCAATGCCAGACTTGGGTGCCATGAGGGAACGTGAATGCATAACACGTTACCTCTTCTCGCAACAGTTGATTGAGAACTTGACCGCAAAGCTGGAACCACACCTCCAACTGCGACACAGGTATCCTACTGCGCTGACCCCCAAGATGAAGGTGATGGCAGCCCTACATTTTTTTGCCACCGGTACGTTTCAATTAACCATAGCTGATGTTGGTGGCATGTCACAGACCATGTTCAGCCGTGTTCTGCATGATGTTTTAGAAGCCATGTTGGAGCACCTGGATGAATTCATCCATTTTCCGACTCGTGAGCAGATGACAGGTGTCAAGGGTGAGTTTGATGCCCCATGTAATTGGGTCTATTGATGGGACACATGTGGCTTTGGTACCACCACAGGCACAGGAAGTCGCCTATCGCAACTGTAAACATTACCACTCTATAAATGCCCTTGTGGTGTGTCTTGCTAACATGCTGATTTCCCATGTATGTGCACGTTTTCCAGGGTCAGCACACGATGCCTACATCATGAGGCGTAGCAGGGTGCCACAAATGATGCTGCGGCTGCACAACGAACGAGTTAGTGGGTATACTCTGTTTGTCCTTTGTTTAGCGCTATCTTTGTATCTTACGGCATCTCCTGACCCACTTCTTTACATAATGTTTCCATTTAGGGGACTCTGGCTATCGCAACATGCCGTGGCTGATGACGCCTCTCCGCAACCCCAGAACAGCTGCAGATCACCATTACAACAACGAACATGGGCAGACCAGGCGAGTGATCGAGAGGACGTTTGGCCTCCTGAAGAGCCGATTCACAAGACAGGCGGGTCCCTCCCATATGCACCGTTGAAGGTCTGCAAAATCTTCCTCATGTGCTGCATGCTGCACAACATGGCAGTGGAGAAGGCTGTGCAACTCATCCTGGATCCGGATGAGCAGGAACATCTACCCGTGGAGGATAAAGGGCTTGGTCACGAGGCAAGTGAGGATGAGGAGGAGGAGGAGGACGAGATCCGGAGTCAGCTCATACGCAACTTCTTCTCATAATGGTGAGTCCATGGGTCTGAGTGTGCACGCTTGGAGCCTTGTGTGGCATGTGTTGCAATGTGTGTGTCCAGCTGACTGTATGCTAAGTGACTTAGAGGTGTTTTCAGATGTGGCACTCGAGTGATGATGTCCTTCCACACATTTTAGCTTAGACACTCAATTTTAAAATAACATGGTGACACACTTATTCCCGTAGAGTAAATGACCATGCATGCGGATGACAATCTTTTCCCTGACTTTTTGTGTGTCTGTCATCCCCAGGTAGTTGCGCATGCTGTCTGCTTGCGTCATCCTTGGCCTCCCGCTATTCCTCATGAGTATTGCAACGTGTGCTGAATCAGCGTCCCATGCGCGGACATGGTGAAAAGTCTTTTTGGTTAAGGATTGATGCAAGGCATTTTGGTGTTGGTAGGTGTTTGGAATGTGTGGGCACTGCTCCTGTGCATGTTGTGTTACTATACATACATGTCGACTCACCATGGGGCACATGACATGTTGCATGACTCCCATGAATTGATAGTCACCCTTCGTAACAGTCATCTGTAATGGGAATGTGGATTCTGATGAAGGCATCAATGTGTGTACAACTTCCCTCTGAAACATACGGGATGCTACGGGTGGACATAGTGTGGGACATCCCCATGAGTGGATCAATGGGGAATTGCTGCCTCTCCGTGTGCAGCAGGGGGTGTTTGGCTCACCCCCTTCACTTGTGTGCCAGTTCAATGGATTTACAGCATCTGTGTTGTGAAGGGGGTGTCCAATGCAGGTCCCACATGTTCAGCCAAATGACCTGTGAGTCTGTTCATATTGATGCATTTCCCTAGGTGTGAACCTGAGTAATAAAGGTGTTCCTCACCCTCCAAGGTGCTTCATCTCTGTCAATGCAGGTCTCTTGCCACTTTGCATGCGGCATCTCTGGCATAGTTGTCAAAGATTGTGCATATGAGTCTATGTGTAGTTTAGCAACATGCATGCAGTTCTTCAGGGATTAGAATCTCTATTGTGCATGATGTCCATGGTTGTGTATGTATTTGGGCATGTTGGTCAGCACAACGGGCCGTCAACACCTGCTGAGGGTGTGTATCCTGTGCGCAGCTCAGCCTTCAGTTTCCTGATCCTGTGTCAGTCATCTTTGGTGATTGTGCATCCATTGTCTCTGCGTGTGCCATGGGAAACCGGACACTCCTTCCTTTACATATGCCTGTTGCAGTTGTCCTTTCTGACATCCTTGTCTTTGTGTGCAACTTGTGGCATAGTTTCCAGGACATGCCGCCTGCTGCTGTGGCCCCTGCAGCAAGGGCCCACAAAGTAGCGGGATTCGGCAACACACACACCTCAAAGATGCTCCTCCCTTCCTCCCTCCACCCATTAATTTGGCTGTCATCAGCTTGTCTGTGCCACTGTTGCGGCCACGCGGTGCCAAAGGCTGGACCGTCAGCGCATGCAACGTGCACATTGCACGACCCTCATGTCCTTGCATGACCCACATCACACTACAGTCTGATGTTGCAGCCACCCTCCAAGCATTATCCATCCGAAAATGTACCGCCTGCTCTCAGGCATACCCTAGTCACACAAACGACACCTTTGCATGCTGAGTGTGCAACTCCAACTGCCTACACAGCGCTGCCCCGCCTTCCAGGCCCTGTCACACCAACCAGGTCATGTCCCTCCTACTCCCCACCGGCTCCATACACCAGCAAGGCCATGGGAGTGGGACTCAAGCCTTCAGCATGTAGTATAGTGGCATCATCTGGCACATGGCCCAGGTATCATCTCTCAGCGTGTCAATCTTCAATGTGTCCAGGTCCCCCTCTCCGGCATCACATGCGCACAGCACCTCATCATCAGCTCGTATGCCATTGACAGCCAGGTGCACCTCACCCTCACCAAAGACGCAGCCATTGCCAGTTCCAACATTCAAGAAGGCATGAGATCCATTTATGAATGGCTGAACATCAGCCACCTGAGGCTGGACTTGTACAGGACTGAGGTGATCATCTGAGGATTGTCCCCTTACAGCTGGGTCAACTGCTTGTGTCCCACCTGCAAGAGCCCTGCACATGCACCCAGTGCCCACGCACACAAGATGGTGTGCATCATGGATTCGTCACTCACATTTGCCATGCTAATCACCAGCATCTGTACCTCAGGGTGCAACACCCTCTGCATGATGCACATGATCCACAGATAGATCCACTCCAAGGAAAGACAGACCATCCTTCAGGTCCACGACACCAGCTGTGTCAACTACTGCCCCGCCCTCTACGGAGCAAGTACATCCAAACTTCAGGGAAACTTGTCCACATCCAGGCTGCATGTGCACACATCAGCTTCAACATCCTGCGCCCCAGCCACATCACTGTCCACCAGAGATAGCTGCAATGGATCACTGTGTGCTGCAGGATGACCTTCAGACTCCTCACCCACACTCAGGAGGCAGGCCACAACCTCAGACCCCAAACCAACCTTGGCCATCTGTCATCCGAGACCCCGTTGTGCCAACTCCGTGCATACAACCTTGGCCTGGCCACCATTCTTCACATCCACCGTGCTCCAGCATGCAGGACATAGTTCTCCCACCTGGCAAGACATACCTGCTACTCCTTCCCCGGCAACATCCACATGAGCCATGACCTCTATGCCTTCATGATACTCTTCCCAATTGGTCTGTTCGCACAGTATTGCATGCCCCCCCTCAGCAGCTTGAGGCCATCACGGGTGAGTATTGTGCTCCATGTCTTTATTGTATGATACATTGTGACCCATGTGTGTCCTGTACCAGACTCAGATTCCAGGGTATGGATGGCTGGAGTTAGTTCAACACTAAGGCATAGTTTGACATTTCCCCACACGTAGGTTGTGTACTCATGCAAAATGAATGCAACATCTAATTGAAGAAATTAAGATTTATTCTCGGTGGGGGACATGTTTAGTGTGGACAAATAGGTGCTATACAGTGTGCATGGAATCCAAAGTTCCCAGGGGGAGATGGGATCCTTGTCATTTGGAGTCATCAGAGTCCAGACCACAGTGTTGGTCATCTATGGTCAGACTGTGACCAGCAAGTCCATGTGGCAAAGAATGTCATTGGATGAGGTGCTGCTGTTGCGCATGAGGGCCAGGTGCCAGGCCAGGTGACCTGGGAGATGTGGATGGTCCGCTGCCTCTCACGGTCTTTTCCGTGGACGACCCACCTTCCTCGGGAGACCCTCAGATGCAGGCCTTGACGATGTTTGTGACGCTCCGTCGGACAATTCCTCCTCCTCCTCCCTCCCTGTGGCTGGTGGTGGTCTTCACCTGGGGGCACAGGGAGGGTTGGCCATGTTGTCGGTGATCCGACGGAGTGAACGGCTTATGTCCGTTTGCACCGCCAGGAGCTCAGCCAGTCTTGCCTCCATCCATCCTTGGTGTTGTTGTTGACTGGCGAGTTGCTCGGCCTGCTGGTTCTTAATCTCGTTGAGGGTCCCCACTACCTGGCTGATGCCCCTGGTGTCATGCCGGTATGTGTCCAAGATGTGGCGTATGTGTGACATACTGGTTCCCTCAGCTGGCTGGTCAGGTTCGCGCCTCCGCTTGCCTCCACTCCCACCACCCCTGCCCACACGAGCCTGGCCTGCCGTTGTGGGCACATCGGGTCTATGGGACCCCTGAGGGATGGCATTTGCAGGGTTGTCTGCGTCCTCCTGGGTGGCCGGAGAACCTTGTCCCTCCAGGTCAGACTGGCTCAGTTGTTCTGTGCGGGCAGGGCTCCTGGGTGTCTCCTGGGATGTGGCAAGAATGGGGGTGGTGGTTGGCACAGATGTACCTGACGCAGGTGCTGCGGGGGCATAGGCACCAGAGGGTCCAGGTTGGTTGGGGTCATCGACAGAGTGCTGAGAGTCATCTCTGCCGGTGGGATCATCTTCCTGTCGAGCCTGGGCCTGTGATTGTTCCCCCCCAGTGTTGGGGGGAGATTCATGACGTTGCCCTGTGTGTGAGAGAGAGACAATGTTAATGCTGTTTCATGCGACATCCATGTTTCATACATGTTCTAGTTGCCACTGTTCCTCCAGGTAGTTGTATGTGCCTAGCATTCACATCAATGTTCACTTGTGGATGGGTATGTTGCAGGGGACTGATTGAAATGCTATCCAGGGTCTTTGACATGTCGCATTTGGCCTTGGATGCTTTTTTGGCTGTGGCTTGATCTTGTTGTGTCACATGTCCATTGTGAGAGTGTGTGACTCCATTGGCTGCCCTGGGGGGGTGTGCTTGTGTAAGGGGTGAGTGATCATCCCTCAGCCCGACGCTGTTCAGCATCCACATGGCCCCCCTCACACAAGTGGCCCGCCCCCACAACCTCAAAAACATCTCCTACGCCGACGACACCAAGCTCATCCTCTCCCTCACCAAGGACCCTCACACCGCCAAGACAAACATCCACGAGAGTCTGAGGGCCATCGCCAACTGGATGCGGAGCAGCCATCTGAAACAGAACTCGGACAAGACAGAGGTCCTCATCCTCGGACCCACACCCTCAGCCTGGGACGACTCCTGGTGGCCGATCGCTCTGGGGACATCACCGACACCCATCAAACACGCACACAACCTAGGATTGATCCTCGCATCCTCCCTCTCCATGTCCAAGCAGGTCAACGGCATCTCCTCATCCTGCTATGACACCCTACGCACGCTCCGTCAGATCTACTGGTGGATCCCGACCTAAACAAGTAGAACAGTGACACAGGCCCTCGTCAGCAGCTGACTGGACTACACCACTGCACTCTACGCAGGACTCCCATCCACACACCAACGGCGGCTACAACGCTTCGGACACGCCTCGGCACAACTGATCGTCAATGCCCCCCGCCACAGCCACATCACCCCCCTCCTGAGAGACCTGCACTGGCTCCACATCGACAAGAGGATCACCTGTAAGCTCCTCACCCATGCACACAAGGCACTCCACACTACCGGACAAGCCTACCTGCACATCAGACTCAGCTTCTACACCCCCACCCGCCAGCTCCGCTCCGGCATCCTCGCCCTCGCAGCTGTCCCCCGCATCCAACGAACACCTGCCTGCAGCAGATCCTTCTCCTACCTCACTGCCAAGACCTGGAAGACCCTCCCAACCCACCTACGACTGACCCAAGACCTACTTGCCTTCAGGAGACTCCTCAAGACCTGGCTCTTCGAGCAGTGGTGGAACCCCCCGCCCCCTCAGCGCCTTGAGACCCTCACAGGTAAGTAGCGCGCCTTACAAGTACCCTGATCGATTGTTGATTGATTGACGGTGCCTGCTGGTGGGTGTGGTGTGATTTGGCAGTGGGTCTCCCAGGTGATGTATCTGTCCCACCATGGCGCATGCTGCCATGTCATTGAGTGTGAGTTCCTGTCCTAGATTTCTGAGCTTGTTGTGTTTGTGTTAGAGTTTGCAGTTGTCACAGGAGGGCCTTGTGCTGCCTACAGCAGGGCCAAGTGTCAGCTACCTTGTCAGTACTTTGCCAGTCCCTGTGCATTGCGCATGGTGCATGGGTATGTACCTGAGCCATATGGGCTGAGGGCAATGGTGTCTATTTCTGAGTTGTACAATATGTTTAGTGATCCCCACCCTCCCAGCATCCCGGACATCCTGTCTTGGGTTTGTGGTTTGTGTAGGCTGGGACATGGCATGGCCTTGCTTTGTAAATGGGGCATACTCATGTTAGTGGCATGAGCATTGTTTAGAGTATGGTTGTGTCAGGTGAGGGCTTGGGGGTAGGTGAGTGCATTTGTTGTAGTTGGGGTGTGGATGCCATTCCCCCCATGTTACGTAAGTTGTTTGTGTACTCACCAGGCTCTCGAACTCCTTCGACTCCGTGTACTCCCACCGGCGGAAGCAGGGCCATCACCTTCTCCTCCCAGGGATGGTAATGTACCGGTCTGCGGGGAAGCCCACCTCCTGTGATGCTACACTGGGCGTAGTCCTCGTTCATTTTGCGCTTGACTGCCCTCCACAGATCGTACCACCTGGCTTGGCATTCATTCCTGGTCCTTCTGATGGGCACAACAGCATTCACCCGATCGACGATCCTCTGCCACAGGCTAGTTTTTGGGGAAATGCTGGTCTGTCTGACCAATGTTCCAAAGAGCATTGGCTCGACTCTGATGACTTCATTGACAAGGATGTCCGGCTCCTCCCTTGTGAACTTTGGATTCTTGTCTGTGGGCATGGTGTGGGGTGTGGGTGTGGATGGTTGTGGGTGTGTGGGTGTGAATGTGTAGGTGTGTGTGTATGTGTAGAGGGGGTCTGTGTGAAGGAGGTTGTGTGAAGGTGTGTAAGTTAAGGTGTATGTGTGCAGTTGTTTGTGTTTGATGTCTGTCAGCAGTGGGTCTGTTGCAAAGGCTCATGGTTTGTGATTGTGGGCCCTTTTTATTGGTCATTTGTGGGTGTGGCTGGGTTTGAACTTTTGGTGGGTGTGTTATAAGAGGTGTTTGCCTATTTGGATGAGCCAGGTCAGTCTTTTAGTTGTTTTTTGTCCTGTAGACGTGTTTTGTGGTGTTGTGCGAGTCGAATTGACCCTCCTTGGGCTGTTTTACAGTGTCCTGGTTCAGTACGAGTCGTTTTCGCGTATGTAAGGTGCGTCCATAGCTATATTGTTGTACAGTGATCACATACGCGATGCTGGGGTACGGTGTCGGGGTACAGTGCGTCCAAGTTCAGGCAGGGGTGGGGGGTACGGGGTGTACATATGCGGGTGCTGGGGTGGGGGGTACGGCGCTTACATACGCGGGTGCTGGGGTACGGCGTGTACATACACGGGTGCTGGGGTGGGGGGTACGGGGCGTACATACACGGGTGATGGGGTGGGGGGTACGGCGCTTACATACGCGTGTGCTAGGGTACGGCGCGTACATGCGCGGGTGCTGGGGTGGGGGGTACGGCTCGTACATACGTGGGTGCTGGGGTACGGCACGTACATACGCGGGTGCTGGGGTGTGGGGTACGGCGCGGACATGCGCGGCTGGGGTGGGGGGGGGCGTACAACTTGTACCCCGGGCCCAAGTGTACCCGGGGTAGGGGTCGTACAAAGTTCGCTCCGTACGGGACGTTTTCCATACGCTTGTGTATTCGGGATGCCGGTACGGATCGGACGTGTGTGCTCGGACTTCAGTTTTACGACTCGTACGTAAATCTGTCTGGGGACGTCTCGTAGACTTTTCCCGATGCAATTCGTATGTATTTTTACTGTACGAATCGTACTTCGCTGTTTGTACGGGACTTGTACGACTCGTATGTAAAAATATACTGATACGAGTTGTACAGGAAGAAAAAATACAGGATCGGAATTGGCACCTAAGTGTTTAAATGTGGGGGTCCATGATGGACCCCCGAGCCTTGGGGACCACCACCTCCCCGGGGCTTTGCAATTGTTGGGAGGGGGGCACGCGACCCTCCTCCTGGAGCCTTTGATGGCCCTGGGGACCGCCACCCCCCAGGACCAGCTCCTGCAGTGTCCCGGAGTGCCCACCCCCAGGACATTACTGTTTGCTATGGTAGGGTGGGAGCCGTGCGGCTCCCGCCCTACCATTGCAAACTGTGCTTTGGATTTTAGAAGCGAGAGCAGGGAAACCTGCTCTCGCTTTCAAAGTCCAAAGCAGAATTGCTTTTCCACACGGGGAGCTGCATGTCAGCAGTCCCCTATGTGGAAAAGAAATGCCGGCTCCCGAAGGTCGCGGGGAGCCGGCGGGACCGTGGGGCATTGGGGCTCCTCTCACGGTCCCCAATGTATTACATAGGCCCCAGGGGATGGGGTACCCGGGGCGAATAGAAATGAATGGTAAGAGCCGTTTTTTTCACGGAAAAATTAGGAGTTGCGTACCTAGCGCAGCGCTCAGTGCGGCCCCCTAGTGTGCATGCGAGGGGAACGCGAGTCCTAGCACGAAAAGCAATGCCGGCTCCCGAAGGTCGCGGGGAGCCGGCAGGAACGTGGGGGCATTGGGGCTCCCCCACAGTCCACAACGTATTACATAGGCCCCAGGGATGGGGTCCCCGGGGCGAATAGAAATTAATGGTAGGAGCTGGGTTTTTTTTACAGAAAAATTAGGAGTTGCGTACCTAGCGCGGCACTCAGTGCGGCCCCCTAGTGTGCACGCGAGGGGTACGTGACTCCTAGCGCTAAAAGCTATGCCGGCTCCTGAAGGTCACGGGGAGCCGGCGGGACTGTGGGGGCATTGGGGCTCCCCCCACGGTCCCCAATGTATTACATAGGCCCCGGGGGATGGGGTCTCCGGGGCGAATAGAAATGAATGATAAGAGGTGTTTTTTGTTTTTACGGAAAAATTAGGAGTTGCGTACCTAGCTCAGTGCTCAGCGCGGCCCCCTAGTGTGCACACGAGGGGTACACGACTCCAATTCGCACTGGGTGCGCGACTCCAAGCAAAAATAGTTAAAAAAAATTAATATAAACCTAGGTTATATGTTAGGATATTGGGTGGCTCTAAAAAGAGCCCTTGTGTTTATTGGGATATTTTTGTAGCTACATGTAAGTGCCGATGCAGAGTCTTAAGTTGTTGAGAAGGACTCTGTTTCCCTTATCTGTGAAATGTACACCATCAGTCCTGTAGATGCCATCCATGTTAAAACGTAGATTGTTGTTGTATATGGACCCCATACTATGGTCTCTGAGATAAGCAGAAACAGCTTTATTAACATTTTTCTAGCTTTCTCAATATGTGGACAAAATTGATAGGCCCTCTTCCATTTATGTCTTTGGCATATTTTAGAGTCCATAAAGGCAGTTTGGGGGGAAAAGCAACATCAATTCTGCAAAGGTGTCCTTCATTAGCATTTCCAGACCTACCCTAGTCCATGTGCCTAGGTCATTGCCACCACAGTGCACAATCATGAGGTCAGGTAGTTGGAGATGCAAAAAGGATTTAACCAGTGGCATCAATTGGTGCCACTTTAATCCTCTCTGTCCAATCCGTTTAATGTCTACATTTTGCAAAGCTAGGTCTTTGTCAACACCTCTGCTTTCAGCATACCTTTTGCACCAGAAAACATAGCTGTGTCCAATAATCCACACAGAAAGCATCTTGAAGGGATTTCTGTTGGTAATCAGAAGATGTCTGCAGCTGAGGTAGGCAGGTGAAAGAATAAAATCTATCTAAAATGGTGGACAAGATGCTGTTTTTAAGAAAGTAGAGATTTGATTCGCTGTTTAAGAACACTCTACTATGAAATATAGGGTGCATTTTACTTTGTTTTCAAAGCATGTTTCTTATTGGTTATTAATATATGTTGGAAAGGGAAAGCAGAAAGGATAAGGGCAAGCATTGCAAAGCCAACCACACCTGCTGTTGTCATTTGCAACATTGTGTGGTGAACTTGTGACCTGGCAGCTAAGTTGAATGTTGCATGACCTGTTGCTATGGAAACTGACATTAAGGACAAGGGGGGAAGATATCAGTTGAAAAGTATTATTCTCTATAACCAATGGAAATTCTTTTTTCAATTTGAAAAACACTGGGAAGCAATGACATTTGTTGCTTATGTCTATATGTATGGAAAAATAGAGGGAAAGTTTGCCAATACTGGTTCAACCTTGCAGAGTGTGTTGATCTACATTCTCTGTGTGAAAAAGAAAATCCTGACTGAGTGTGTGAGATCTTGTATTCAACACATTTTTTAAATAGGTGAGTTACATATTTTTGAGGTTTATTTGAAAAACAAATGACAATTTTATGAAACTGTGTTGTATGAAATATATTATTAAATGCAGAGATGAATATTGGGATTATTTTTATTGTACTTGAAGTTTGTTTAAAAAACAGTTTGTACAGTAATATATATATTTTTAAGGGTGTTGAAAGGTATAGTTGAATGAAGGCTCTTATTTACTATTAATTGGTTAAATATGTACTAAGAAGGTGTATTTTCTAAAATATTAATATAAGGTGTAGTTTATTACGCATGATTATTACTTCTGTGTAAAAAGGTATAGTTTAAAAAAGATTGTATTATTATAGATAGCTTGGAAAAAGGAGGTACAATTGTGCTGTTTGCAAGATGATTAAATATAGTGTTAATAATTATGATTCTGATATTAGTTTGTACAGATTGTGCAGTTTAAAAAATTCTCATTAAAAAAGTGTGCTTTATTACTCTTCTTCATTAAGTCTGTTGAGAGGTACAGTTTGATGATGTTGCATATTTCTAGATTTAATGGACAATATGTAGCTCAAAAGAAAATCAGTAGATTTCATTCTTTCTGCTATGTAGTAGTTATCTCCTCAAGTAGACCCGGGGAGGTGGTGGTCCCCAAGGCTCGGGGGTCCATCATGGACCCCTACTTGTATGTATATTTATTGAATAAATGAGAGGTACCTGATACATTAGAGGACTGCAAAGGTAGTGAACATGTGATTTTATAAGTGCATGAGAAGTCATTTTGTGGTTCTAGAATGTCTAATTTTGTAGTTAGTATGTAAGTAATTGTGCACAATCTAAGCAGTCCTCTATCCCCCTGCACACTACTGATTCACTCCTGCAAAAATACATGCAGTAGCCATGCAGATCAGCAATCACAATGTCATTCCCTGTCCACTCCTCCTATCATCCTGACAGAACCATGTCCGTATCTACTCTCTGTGCCAAAACACAAGCACTTAAAAACTCACCCTCCTGTCAACTACCAGAACTCTCCCTAGTCAGTCACTGTCCATACAGCTGTATAATGCCTCAGGCATTAAGACACGCTGTGCTACACTCAAATGTGCACAATCTATGCGGGCCTCTAACCCCCAACAGACTACTGATTCACACTTGCAAAAATCCAGGTAGTATTCATGTAGTGCCCCAATCAGACTGTCACTCTCTGTCCACTCCTGAAATCATCCTGATAGAAGCATGTCCTTACCTAATCTCTGTGTCAACACTAGCAGTTATAAATTCACCCTGCTGTCAACTACTACCACTCTAAATATCCACTCAGTATCCATGCACTTCTAGAATGACTCAAGCATTGAGACACGCAGTGCTACAGTCAAATGTGTGCAATGTATGCAGGCCTCTAACCCCCAGCAGAGTACTGATTCACCCTTGCAATAAGCCAGGTAGTATTCATTTGGTGCCCCAATCAGACTGTGACTCTCTGTTCACTCCTGTAATCATCCTGACAGAAGCATGTCCTTATCTGATCTCTGTGCCAACACACAAGCTCTTATATACTCTCCCTGCTGTCAACTACCACCACTCTAACTATCCACTCAGTATTCATACACTTGTAGAATGACTCAGACATTAAGAAACGCAGTGCTACAGTGAAATGTGTGCAATGTATGCAGGCCCCTAACCCCCTGCAGAGTACTGATTCACCCTTGTAAAAAGCCAGGTAGTATTCATATTGTGCCCCAATCAGACTGTCAGTCTCTGTCCACTCCTGCAATTATTCTGACAGAACCATGTCCTTACCTAATCTCTGTATCAAAACACAAGCACTTATAAACACTCCCTGCTGTCAACTACCAGCACTCTAACTATCCACTCAGTATCCATACACTTGTAGAATGACTCAGGCATTAAGACACGCAGTACTACAGTCAAATATGCGCAATGTATGCAGACCCCTAACACCCAGCAGAGTACTGATTCACCATTGCAATAAGCCAGGTAGTATTCATTTGGTGCCCCAATCAGACTGTGACTCTCTGTTCACTCCTGCAATCATCCTGACAGAAGCATGTCCTTATTAAGTCTCTGTGCCAACACACAAGCACTTATAAACTCTCCCTGCTGTCAACTACCATCACTCTACCTATCCACTCAGTATCCATGCACTTGTAGAATGACTCAGGTATTAAGACTCGCAGTACTACAGTCATATGTGCGCAGTCTATGCAGGCCCCTAACCCCCTGCAGACTACTGATTCACCCTTGCAATAAGCCTGGTAGAATTCATGCAGTGCCCCAATCAGACTGTCAGTCTCTGTCCACTCCTGCAATTATTCTGACAGAACCATGTACTTACCTAATCTCTGTATCAAAATACAAGCACTTATAAACTCTCCCTGCTGTCAACTACCAGCACTCTAACTATCCACTCAGTATCCATGCACTTGTAGAATGACTCAGGCATTAAGACACACAGTGCCACAGTCAAATATGCGCAATGTATGCAGACCCCCTAACCCCCAGCAGAGTACTGATTCACCCTTGCAATAAGCCAGGTAGTATTCATTTGGTGCCCCAATTAGACTGTGACTCTCTGTTCACTCTTGCAATCATCCTGACAGAAGCATGTCCTTATATAGTCTCTGTGCCAACACACAAGCACTTATAAACTCTCCCTGCTGTCAACTACCACCACTCTTAACTATCCACTCAGTATCCATGCACTTGTAGAATGACTCAGGTATTAAGACACGCAGTATTATAGTCATATGTGCGCAATCTATGCAGGCCCCTAACCCCCTGCAGACTAAGCCTGGGCGAAGCACTATGCTACGCTCGCGTAGTTTGCGAAGTGCGCGCTACTTTGCACTCCGCGAACTGCACGTCGCACAGTGCGAACACGCGTAGCATAGTGTTGCGTAGTGCTGCGGTCATTTTTTACTTGCTCGCGGTCCTCAACGTCAAGTTGGCGACCGCGAGCAAGCAAAATGACATCCCGGCGAGACTTTTTCCTTGTTCGCGATCAGCAACATCAAGTTGGCGATCGCGAGCATGGAAAATAAACCTCCCGGCGAGACTCCCAACGCGAGGAGGTCAGGTTTCTCATTGCGAGTGGTCGCGTATGTTCGCGACCGCTCGCGTTGAGAAACTACCAGTTTGCGTTGAGAAAGCTGAAGCTCGAGTAAAAATCTACTCGAGCAGCAGAAAACTACAGCTCGCACTGTGCAAGATGCCATTTTCAATGATTGCACAGTGCCGGTTGCTTGTCCGCACTGTCCAATCATTGAAAACGACATCTGGCACAGTGCGAACAAGGTACTACGCAGTTCGCGAAGTGCTACGCGTAGCTCGCGTAGTGCAAACTTCACTTTGCGTAGCTTCGCAAAGTGCTACTTCGCGAACTACGCCCAGGCCTACAGTGCAGACTACTGATTTACCATTGCAATAAGCCTGGTAGTTTTCATGCAGTGCTCCAATCAGACTGTCACTCTTTGTCCACTCCTGCAATCATCCTGACAAAAGCATTTCCTTATCTAATTTCTGTGCCAACACACAAGCACTTATAAACTCTCCCTGCTGTCTGCTACCAGCACTCTGACTATCCACTCAGTATCCACGCACTTGTAGAATGACTAAGGCATTAAGACACGCAGTGCAACAATCAAATGTGCACAATCTATGAAAGCCCCTAAACCCTGGCAAACTACTGATTCACTCTTATAGTAAGCCAGGTAATATTTATGCAGTGTCCCAATCAGACTGTCACTCTCTGTCCACTCCTGCAATCAACCTAACAGAACCATGTCCTTATGTAATCTATGTGCCAAAATATTACCATTTATAAACTCTCTCTCCTGTCAACTACCAGCACTCTAACTATCCAGCCACTATCCATTCACTTGTACAATAAATGAGGCACTAAGACACACAGTAGTACAGTCATAGGTGGGCAATCTATGTAGTCCGCTAACCCCCTGCAGACTACTGATTCACCCCTGCAATACGCCTGGTAGTATTCATGTAGTGCCCCAATCAGATTGTCAGTCTCTATCTACTCCTGCAATCATGCTGACAGAACCATGTCCTTATCTAATCTTTGCGCCAAAACATAAGCACTTATAAACTCTCCCTGCTGTCAACTACCAGCACTCTAACTATCCACTCAGTATCCATGCAGTTGTACAATGACTCAGGCATTAAGACACACAGTGCTAAAGTGAAATGTGCACAATCTATGCAGACCTCTAACCCCCAGCAGACTACTGATTCACCCTTGCAATAAGCCAGGTAGTATTCATGTAGAGCCCCAATCAGACTGTCACTCTCTGTCCACTCCTGCAGTCATCTTGACAGAAGCATGTCCTCATCTAATCTCTGTGCCAAAACACAAGCACTTATAAACTCTCCCTGCTGTCAACCACCAGCACTCTAACTATCCACTCAGTATCCATGCACTTGTAGAATGACTCAGGCATTAAGACACGCAGTGTTACAATCAAATGTGCACAATCTATGCAGGCCCCTAAACCCCTGCAAACTACTGATTCACTCTTGTAGTAAGCCAGGTATTATTCATGCAGTGTCCCAATCAGAGTGTCACTCTCTGTTCACTCCTGCAATCATCCTGACAAAAGCATGTCCTTCTCTAATCTCTGTGCCAACACACAAGCACTTATAAACTCTCCCTGCTGTCAACTACCACCACTCTAACTATCCGCTCAGTATCCATGCACTTGTACAATGAATCAGGCATTAAGACACGCAGTGCTACAGTGAAATGTGTGCAATGTATGGAGGCCCCCAGCAGAATATCTGATTTACCCTTGCAATAAGCCAAGTAGTATTCATTTGGCGCCCCAATCAGACTGTGACTCTCTGTTGACTCCTGATATCATCCTCACAGAAGCATGTCCTTATCTAGTCTCTGTGCCAACACACAAGCACTTATAAACTCTCCCCACCGTCAACTACCACCACTCTAACTATCCACTCAAAATCCATGCACTTGTAGAATGACTCAGGTATTAAGACATGCAGAGCTACAGTCAAAGGTGCGCAATGTATGTAGGCCCCTAACCCCCAGCAGAGTACCGATTCACCCTTACAATAAGCCAGGGAGTATTCATGTAGTGCCCGAATCAAACTGTCAGTCTCTGTCCACTCCTGCAATCATCCTGACGGAAGCATGTCCTTACCTAATCTCTGTATCAAAACAAAAGCATTATAAACTCTCCCTGCTGTCAACTACCAGCACTCTAACTATCCACTCAGTATCCATGCACTTGTAGAATGACTTAGGTATTAAGAGACGCAGTGCTACAGTCAAATGTGTGCAATGTATGCAGGCCCCTGGTCCCCAGCAGAGTACTGATTCACCCTTGCAATAAGCCTGGTAGTATTTATGCAGTGCCCGAATCAGACTGTGACTCTTTGTCCACTCCTGCAATCATCCTGACAGAAGCATGTCTTTATCTAATCTCTATGCCAACACACAAGCACTTATCAACTCTCCCTCCTGTCAACTTCCACCACTCTAACTATCTACTCAGTATCCATGCACTTGTAGAATGACCCAGGCAACGCGACACACAGTGCTACAGTCAAATGTGCACAATCTATGCAGGCCTCTAACCCCCAGCAGACTACTCATTCAGCCTTGCAATAAGCCAGGTAGAATTCATGTAGAGCCCCAATCAGACTGTCACTCTCTGTCCAATACTGCAATCATCCTGACAGAAGCATGTCCTCATTTAAACTCTGTGCCAACACACAAGCACTTATCAACTTTCCCTGCTGTGAACTACCAGCACTCTAACTATCCACTCTGTATCCATGCACTTGTAGAATGACTCAGGTATTAAGACACGCAGTGGTATAGAGAAATGTGCACAATCTATGCAGGCCCCTAACCCCCCGCAGACTACTGATTCACCCTTGCAATAAGCCAGGTAGTATTCATTTGGTGCCCCAATCAGACTGTCACTGTCTGTTCACTCCTGCAATCATCCTGACAGCAGCATGTCCTTACCTAATCTCTGTGCCAACACACAAGCACTTATAATGTCTCCCTGCTGTCAACTACCAGCACTTTAACTATCCAGTCACCACCTATGCACTTGTACAATGACTCAGGCATTAACACACGCAGTGCTACAGTCAAATGTTCGCAATGTATGGAGTCCCCTAACCCCATGCAGACTACTCATTCAGGGCCATATGTAGGAAGCCTAATACCGGTCGGTAACAACCGATTTTCAGTAAATATCCCGTTACCGACCAGTATTTAGGCATTTGGTATGTAGGGGGTATATTTCAGGATTCGGTAATTTACCGAATCGGTAAAATTACCGAATCGGTAATTTTACCGATTAGGTAAATACCGAATCCTGAAATGATATGTAGGGGGAGTGTGTCATTGGTGTGGGGATTCGTTATTTACCACCAACTAAAAGTTGATGGTAAATGACGAACACCTGTAAAAAAGCATTTTTTTTCCATTTGAAGTGTGCAATGTGGCAGACATACATGCCTTAGGGCATGTATGTGCGCCACATGTGCACACATGGACGAATCAGGGGTGCAACAGGGTGTCAATGTGACACCCTGCCACCCATGATGATGCCTCCCCCATTACCGATTCGGTATTTACCGAATCGGTAATGGCAACTGGCTTCCCATTCATTCCTATGGGCCTCCAGGCCCATAGGAATGAATGGGAAGCCAGTTGCCATTACCGAATCGGTAAATACCGATTCTAAAATACCGACATATTCCGAATCGGTAATTATTTACCTACATTACATTTACCGATTCATAAATACCGAATCGGTAAAATTCGGTATTTAAGAATCGGTAAATGTAATTTACCTACATATGGCCCACAATCTTGTAATAATCCAGGTAGTATTTATGCAGTGCACCAACTATACTGTCACTCTCTATCCACTCCTGCAATCATCTTGACAGAACCATTTCTTTATGTAATCACTGTACCAAAACCTAGGGAGTTATAAATTCACCATTCTCTTTTGTTGCAGTACTCTAATCATTTAGTCAGTATTTATGTACTCATGGAAAGACCCTGGTACTAATACATCACTATTACAATCATCTATCCAGTATTCATGCTGTCCTCTAAACACATAAACACTACTTATTTAGTCCTTCCTTTTCAAATTACTACCTCTGTATTGCAGTAAATGGGTTGTGATTTCTAAACAAAGCATATAAATATTTTTTATGTAGAAGATATTTGTTTAATAATACAATACATTGTTTTATAGACTTAGTTTAATAATATTATATTTCTTTTTCAAAACAGACAGTGTTCATCATCATTACAAAAAAACTCACCATGATAAAAAAAAACAGAAAGAAGGAAACAACAAAAAGTTATTTGAAGAAAACACAACAGCAACATTTAGATGAAGAACAACATGTGGGAAGAAGAAAACAATCTTGAGGTAAGAGAACAAAATCATTTATTAAAAAACTTTCAAAGACTAGAAACAGTGTGCAGAGTGTGGAAAGTCGAAAGAATGCCTCAAGAAGAAAGAACAATAACAAGAAAAAAGGAGAAATTAATGGGAAATTATGTTATCAAGGAAACATATATGGTAAAAGGAGAAAGAATCAATTTACTGAAATAAGGAAAATAATGTTTTATAATAGAGTTGTCTTTAATTTGTTGAAAGATGTGAGGAAATATAAGAAAAGATCAGCATTTTATAAAAAGAAAAAACAGATTGAAACTATTCTTGAAAGGCTTTTGAATTAAAAAGGAAATTATTCATTTTAGTATTCAACAGAATTAGATCATTAGATAAGCCAATACGTTTTATGAAGGCCAAAAGTAAAAGGAAGAGAGCAATTAACAGAACTAACTTTTGTGATTTTTTTGGGGTGAATGGAAACACAGTTCAAGTTCAGAGCCTTTTTTTAATGAAGAGTGCTATTTTCAAAACAATTCATTATTGTATGCAGAAAAATGGTTCCTAGAAATGTAGAAGAAGTGGTAGCTGATGAAGTTCTAAGGAGATGTACTGAAGCCCCAGTGTATACTTGGGATTGTAGTAGTATATGCAGTATACGCCAGGAATCTATTAATATTTTACGGAATTTCTTACGAGAGTATAGTAAAAAAAAGTCTTAACCAAAAGTTTAAGATGTTGCAAGGACTAGATCCTTGCAGAGTGAGAAAAAATACTGGTTTGCAAGGTCATTCTCTGGCTCGTCTTTCTAGAAAAGTATGTCAAAGTGTTTTTCATCATTTTAGAATGTTAGCAGTACATCGTTCTCAAATGCGGAAGTTAATTAGTAGATTGTATTACGCAAAAAGTCCAGCAATATTTTGAAATGAATTAAACAGTGCTCTTGTGCATGGCTCAGTATTAGATGTAGAAAACGTTTGTGATGAAATAGAGTTTCATTACTTTGGTCCTGAAGATGAGAGTAGACAAAGTGAGACACTGATACAAGTAGGCGTTGAAGAAAACAGGGAAAAGGTTAGTACTGAGAAATTTGAAGAACAAATTACAAAGTTTAAGGTAATTTCGTGTGAAAGGCCAGATTATACTTGTATTTGTTGTCGATGAACTCACTATAAGAATCAATGAAGCCTCGAACCGTTGCTAGGTTACATTTGCGCAAAATCAATATTAATATGAATAGAAAGTAAGATAACAGAATGCTCCATGGAACAATAAGGGAAGCAGCCACTTAACTCCCAAAATCCTCCGTTGCATAGAGTAACCGAAGATAAATACAAAAACAATGAATTGTTCCATAGCAAGAAAAAATTAGTGTCCAATATAAGAATAGCAGTGATGCAAGAACAGAGTCCAATCCATATATGTAAGGAATATTCTTCTTTATTGTCTCGGTTGTCAGGATCTCTCCTCATGGGTTTTACATGGTAAGTCGTATTTTACAAACAGACCAAAGATGATTGCAGCCAACACTTGTTTCGTCTTAGGGCAAGTGGCCCAAACGACTTCCTCAGGGCAAAAAGAGTAGGTACTCTGCTTAATAGCATGCGAAACAAGAGGTATTCTTCACGAGTAGAAAATATATATTTCGGTCAATATCAGTGTTTCGGTCATATTAAAAAAGAACCAAGGGGCATATCAACAACATCCGGCGATAATTATCGCTCAGTGCTCTTAGCGTGAGGATAATTATCGCCGGCTAGCGTGAATTTTTATCGCTGAGATAGCGTGCTATTAGCAACGCTTATCTCAATAGCGATAAAAATCTACACACTAACAGGCTAACGTGAGATTATCGCTGGAAACCCAGCGATAATCACACGTTACCTTGTTGATAGGGACAGGCAAACTTAGCCATGATATCCTCCTTCCATAGGATATCATGGCTAAGTCTGAAAATTAGCAGACGTAAAAAGCAGCGTTAACCGCGGTTAGCGCTGCTTTTTTTGTCTCTAACAGGGTTAGCGACATTCTTGATAATAGGAGAAATGTCGCTTAGCAACATTTCTCCTATTATTTTACTCTGGAACGCCCCCTTTGCATCTCATTAGAGATGCAAGGGCAAGCGTAGAGTAAAAGGGTGCTAACATGCAAATTTGCGTGTTAGCACCCTGTTGTTGATAGGGCGCTAGTTTTATCTCTGCTTTTTTGGCTTTTAAAGCCAAAAAAGCAGAGATAAAGCCCTTGTTGATATGCCCCTAAATATCTCAGAGGTGACTCCAGGAGTATATCCCAGTCAGCGTATAAGTTGAACAGAGAGTACTCCAATGGAATTCTAGAATCAGGTAAGAGTAAACCGCTATAAGAATCCGACTAGGACTGTTGATCTGTATTTAAAAAGTGAAAAAGAAAATAATGATAAGTGGAAGGAATTTGCAACTTATTTGTTGGTAGAAGATTGCTTTGATTTAGGTATTAATCAACGTAAATGTAAATATTGTTATAACAAATTAGACAAAAATAAAATGCCAGGAAGAGCTATCCATAATGATCTGGAGTTGGTAGCTATTCCTCAAGAACTGATGGATTTAAACACGTATGAGTCTATTCTGATTCAATCTGTGCACCCGTTTCAGGCTATTGTTTGTATAGAGCCTAAAACAGGTAAATTGCCTCCCACAGATTTACAGAAAGGATTAAAAGGAAGAGTTGGAAATTTACCTCTAGATTTAAAGAAAAATATTGAAACTATTGGTGTGGAGAAAGAAGAAAGTGAACCATTAATTATTCTAGTGAATGGTGTTCCTACTACGAGTAAGAAAATCTGGCAGGAATTAGTGTATGTCAGGAAAGTGCAAAAGGCAACATTGTATCTTATAAAAAAACAATGATTACTACAAGAATGTGTATGTGGAAGAAGAAGAAATACTTTTAGGAGATGTTAGTGAAAAGTCAAGTGGTCAAATTGAGAAAGTGGACATGTCCAAAAGTGAAGAAATATATGAACATTATAGTGTACATCCTTTACATTCTAAAGAAGTTGGGGAATACTATTGAATTATTCCAAATGAAGAAAACGAAGGGGAATCCCTTGAGTGTTTGGGAAAAAAGTTTGGAAGCTCGTTGTTGTCCCCAGCTGTTCCCAACTTAAAAAGGTGGACGATATGACGAACGATCAATACAGATTCCTGCATCAGAATATCGGACAACAAGATTGTATGCAGAAGATCCTAGATTTCGACAATGTCTCCCATATATATTTTATCTTTTGTTTGAGAGTGACTTGTCTGGACTTTCATATGCAGTCAACCACATATTAAAAATAGGGGTGGGCGGAATTTGCGAAATTCACTTTCGCAAATTATCGTGAAAATGTTAAAAATATCTGCAAACACGCGGGAATATCGCGAAGATGCGGAAGTTTTTTTCCCGCCCGTTCGCGGTATTCTGTGCATGGTCGCGGCTCGCCAACTTACCCATGTGGTTGCTCGCGGGCGCGGCCATCTTGTTTTCACTTGTCTCGCGGTGCATGATCGCGAGAAGAAAGACGTGATCGCGCGATGCATGACGTTACTGCGGGCGCGAACTGTCGCGAGACAGCGCAAATGGCTACCAACAATCCAACATCTCGTGGAGAACTCGACCGGACCGGGAAAACGTGTCGGCGAACGCGGGGATTCAGGTAAGGCAATTGCGCGCACGCGAGAATGTATTATTTTACAGCGCGAGCAAGAAACAAATTATCGCTAAGCTGCGGAATGCGGAAATTTTGACATTTTCGCGCTTTCCGCGGAACGCGAAAATGCCAAATTATCGCAATTTCCGCGAACGGAACGAAATTTTGGCCTAGGCCTAATTAAAAACAAGAGTACATCTTCGAAATGTTTCTGCAAAGGAATTTATGGAAAAAGTACATCAGAGAGATGACCATTTAGAATCTCAACTGATTAATTTGATTGCATGTCAGCGTGGTACCAATGAGTATTGGTATCGTCGTCATGGAGAACTTAAATGCATGCTAAGGAATTTAGGAACTCCAACGTGGTTTGTTACCCTAAGCTGTGCTGAATACGCATGGGATGATTTACTTCAATTCCTTCGAGAAGCAAATTCAAATATTAAAAACATTGAATTCAAAACTCCTCTAGAATTGTGTTCTTGGATCCTGCAAATGTATGCAGATATTTCAATCATAGGTTTGAAGCTATGATGTCTTTTATCTGCAACAAAAAGAATCCTCCTCTTGGAGAAGTTATTGATTTTTTTGGGAGAAAGGAGTATCAAGCTAGAAGTGCTCCTCATATACATATGCTTTTATGGATCAAGGATGCACCCAAATTTGGAACTGATTCGGATGACACTGTTTTATCTTCTATTGAAGATTATGTTACATGTGCTATACCTAAAAGAACAGAAGAAAACACCTTAAGGCAACAAGTGTTTTGATTCCAAAGTCATCGATGTGGGAAATACTGTCGACAAAAGTACAAGTAAAAGGAAAAGTTTTATACCAAATGTCGTTTTGGATTTCCACGTCCAGTAATATCCAAAGGAAGAGTGAACAGTTTCATGTCAGCAGTGAGACATACCATCACTAGAAAATCACCCAAAAATACTTACAATTTGAAAAGAAGTGAAGAATCAAAGTATATTAATGATTATAATCCAGTTATACTGTCAATGTGGAATGCTAATATGGATATCCAGTGTGTTGCAGATAATTCCATTGCTGTGGCTCGGTATGTAACATCATACATAACAAAATCAGAAAAGACAGAGTTGAAAGAAATGTGGGAAGAAATTTCCCACGAGAAGAGTCTTAGTAAGAAATTGTATATTTTTAGTTTGAAGATGTTATCCCATCGAGAGATTGGAGCGTACGAATGCTCGGATCGGTTGTCGACTGCAAGTTTATATTCAAAGTCAAGAAGCATCATTTCGGTGAGTCTAGGTCTTGCTGCAACGTAAAATTGAGTACTTAAACCTATACAAGAAATTGAATATTTAGCAATAAATGAACCGGGAAGTACAGATATTCTCAAAACAAACATGTTGGATACATACTATCCAAATAGAAGTCGTCATCTTGAGAACATATGTCTCTATGAAGTGCTGCAATTTTACAGTTTTAAGAAAAATACTACAGAAAACATAAATGAAGGAAAATATGCAGTGATTGGTTCAGAAGGATGTTTGGTGAAACATAGTAAAGGAAATCTGATTAATCACAGGAAACTGAGTTGTGATACTAATGATAAAAGAGAATTTTACTATTTAGCACTTTTGCAACTCTTCAAGCCTTGGCGTACAGAACTAAAATTACTTGGAGATTTTGAGTGCTATGAAGATTCTTTCAATGCATGTAAAGATAGCATTGAATGCACAGTTTTTGCAAATTATCTGAAAATGTTGAATGAAGAAATCGATCAAGAAGCTACTATTGCAGCTGAGATTGCTAGAGATAGTTCTCAAGATAGTCAAAGTTCTGCTCCACTGAGTCAGGATCCACTAGGACAACCGATTCTTGAAAATGAAGCAGCCATCGCCATGAGTGAAGTGGAAACAGCAATGCATCAAGCTCAAGAAGATATGATGGACTTGGGAATCTTGGAAGAACAACTAAATAATGAACAGAAAGAAATATATCAGCAAGTGAAACAACAGATCGACCATGGTTTTCTTCATGAAAAGAAAGAATACACATAATTTCAACCTATCCGAATGTATGTCAGTGGTCAAGCTGGCACACGAAAAAGTTTCTTGTTACCAGGCGAGGTCGCCCCCACACACCCCTGCTACTGCCTCACTGGCCTTGTTGCCGGCTGTGCCCTCGTTTTGCTGCCTCGCTTTCATTGTATTGTGCCCTCGTTCTGCTGACTCGCTTGTTTAATCTATTGTGCCCTCGTATTGTTTATTCTGTGGTGCCCTCGTATTACTGCCTCGTTCATCTATTGTGCTGTTTGTGACTCTGCTGTGCCCTCGTTTCCCCTTCCTTGCTGCCTTGTCTTTTTTCTTTTCTTTTCCACAGGACGGGACGACCCAGCCGCCGTTGAGCCGCCCCCTGCCCTCCTTTCACGCCGCTGCCTCCCTGCGGCCCCACCCCCCTCCTGCCCATTCGCTGCCCCGCTCCCACCACCCAGCTGCTCCTCCCTCCCGGCTCCTTCTTAAGGAGACAGCACAGAGGCGCAGGGAGCGACCGCTGAGCCTGTTACCAGGCGAGGTCGCCCCCACACACCCCTGCTACTGCCTCACTGGCCTTGTTGCCAGCTGTGCCCTTGTTTTGCTGCCTCGCTTTCATTGTATTGTGCCCTTGTTCTGCTGACTCACTTGTTTAATCTATTGTGCCCTCGTATTGTTTATTCTGTGGTGCCCTCGTATTACTGCCTCGTTCATCTATTGTGCTGTTTGTGACTCTGCTGTGCCCCTGTTTCCCCTTCCTTGCTGCCTTGTCTTTTTTCGTTTCTTTTCCACAGGACGGGACGACCCAGCCGCCGCTGAGCCGCCCCCTGCCCTCCTTTCCCGCCGCTGCCTCCCTGCGTCCCCGCCCCCCTCCTGCCCATTCGCCGCCCCGCTCCCACCACCCAGCTGCTCCTCCCTCCCGGCTCCTTCTTATGACGCCCACGCGCAGCGGTCACGCGCTGCGGCCGTGCCGATTGTGCGCCAAAGGCGCGCCAAAGGCAAGCCCGTCTGCGCCCGTCCACGCCTGGACCGCGCCCAGCGCCAGGACCCCTGGCCCCCGCCACCGATGCAAGACTACACGACAGACCTACGACGCCGCCACCCTCAACGCACTCAATACCGGCCGGAACCCCGCCTGCTGCCGGGCCGCCCCGAAACGCATTCATGGACCCTTCACCTGCAGAACCTGCAAGTTCACCTGCCTCCGAACCTGCACCGCACCCGCCAAGCCAAGCTCCAGCAGCAACCTCAAGTGCATCCTGCTCAACACCCGCTCCGTCCACAGACACGCCGTGGAACTCTGGAACCTGCTCGACACAACATCACCAGACGTCGTCTTCCTCACGGAAACCTGGATGAACGCCTCCTCAGCCCCCAACATCGCCATCGCTATCCCGGACGGGTACAAGATCATCAGGAGGGACCGTGTCAACCAGACCGGAGGAGGCATCGCCATCGTCCACAAGAACACCATCCGCATCACGACCGACTCCAACGACACCTTCTTCGCCGCAGAGCACCTCCACTTCCAGATTCACACCGACCCAAAGATGACCCTCAGACCCCCGGGACCACGCACACAATTCAGCGAAGACATCACGGACTTCATCAGCCCACACGCCCTCCCCTCCGCCGACTTCATCCTCCTAGGGGACCTCAACTTCCACCTGGAGAACAACAAGGACCGCAACACCGCCGCCCTGCTTGACAACCTCACCAACCTCGGACTCAAGCAACTGGTCAAAACCCCCACCCACTACGCCGGCCACACGCTTGATCCCGTCTTCTCATCCAGCAGGCACATCACCTTCAGCCACTCCACCGGACTCCACTGGACCAACCACAGCTGCGTCCACTTCAGCTTCAGAAGAACCACAACCCACCACCACCCGCAACAGGTTCCTCACAGAAGCTGGAGCAAGATCACCGCCGACCAGCTCACCACCTCCCTCAGCCAGAACCCACCCGCCAGCACAACGGACCCCAGCAAAGCAGCCCTCAACTTCACCCAGTGGCTAACCGCCTGCGCCGACGACCTCGCACCACTGAAGAACCCTCCCAGCAGACCCAGAAGCAAGAAGGCCTCCTGGTTCACTGATGAACTCAAGGACTCCAAGAAGACCTGCCGCACCCTTGAGAAAGTTTGGCTCCTCGACCAGACCACCGACAACATGACCAACCTGAAACACGCCACCCGCAAGCACCACCAGCTCATCCGCACCACCAAGAAGAAATCACTGAAGGAATGACTGGACAACAACGCCCACGACAGCAAGGAACTCTTCACCATCGTCAAGGAGTTCTCCAACCCCAGCACCGGCAACAACGACATCACTCCCTCACAAGATCTCTGCGACTCTCTCGCCTCGTTCTTCCACCGCAAGATTGCCGACATCCACAACAGTTTTGGCGCACCATCCAGGCACCCAACCGTCGAACCAATGCCCCCCACCGCCACCCTCCGCACCTGGACCACAGTGACCACCGAAGACACAGCCCGCACGATGAACACCATCCACTCCGGATCTCCGACTGCCCCCTGCCCCCACCACGTCTTCAACAAGGCCGACTCCACCATCGCACCCCAACATCGAGACGTCATCAACACCTCCTTCGACACCGCCACCTTCCCGGAGAGCTGGAAGCACGCCGAGCTCAGCGCCCTACTGAAGAAACCTACAGCGGACCCCACCGACCTCAAAAACTTCCGCCCCATCTCGCTCCTTCCTTTTCCTGCCAAAGTCATTGAGAAGATCGTCAACAGACAGCTTGCCGCCTTCCTTGAGACGAATGGGTCCCTCGACCCCTCACAGTCCGGTTTCAGAGCCAACCACAGCACCAAGACTGCCCTCATCGCAGCCACCGACGACATCTGAGCCCTGCTCGACAACGGGGAAACAGCGGCACTCATCCTCCTGGACCTCTCCGCAGCTTTCGACACTGTCTGCCACCGCACCCTAATCCAGCGCCTCAGCAACATCGGCATCCAAGAGAAGGCATTGGAGTGGATCGTCTCGTTCCTCGCCGGAAGAACACAGAGAGTCCGCCTCCCCCCGTTTCGATCCGAGGCCACCGAAGTCATCTGCGGCGTTCCGCAAGGCTCATCACTCAGCCCCACCCTCTTCAACGTCTACATGAGACCTCTTGCCGCCATCGCACGCCAACACAACCTCAACATCATCTCCTACGCTGACGACACCCAGCTGATCCTCTCCCTCACAAGAGACCCCGACACCGCCAGAATCAGCCAACACGAAGGGATGAAAGACGTCGCAGAGTGGATGAAGAACAGCCGCCTGAAACTGAACTCAGACAAGACGGAAGTCCTCATCCTGGGACCATCGCCCTCCGCCTGGGACGACTCCTTGTGGCCCCCAGCCCTGGTCACCGCTCCCAAGTCAACAGACAACGCACGCAACCTGGGCTTCATCCTGGACTCCTCCCTCTCGATGACCAGACAAGTCAACGCCATCTCCTCATCATGCTTTCACACCCTACGAATGCTTCGCAAGCTCTTCCGATGGATCCCAACCGAAACCAGGAAGACGGTCACCCAGGCCCTCGTCACCAGCTGATTGGACTACAGAAACACCCTCTATGCCGGAACCACAGCCAAGCTACAGAAAAGACTCCAACGCATCCAGAACGCCTCCGCCCGACTCATCCTGGACATCCCCTGACGCAGCCACATCTCCGACCACCTGAGGGACCTGCACTGGCTCCCCGTCAACAAGAGGATCACGTTCAGGCTCCTCACCCACGCACACAAGTCTCTCCACGACCTGGGCCCCAAGTACCTCAACGACCGCCTGACCTTCTACACGCCCACCCGCCAGCTATGGTCCACTAGCCTCGCCCTCGCCGCCGTACCACGCATCCGAAGAGCAACCACCGGAGGCAGATCCTTCTCCTACCTAGCGGCCAAGACATGGAACTCCCTCCCCATCCACCTTCGGCTGACCCAGGACCATCTTTTCCTTCAGGAGACAACTCAAGACCTGGCTGTTCGAGCAGTAGCAGACCCCCTCCCCCAAGCGCCTTGAGACCCTTCCGGGTGAGTAGTGCGCTATACAAGTGTTATGATTGATTGATTGATTAATTAAAGTTTTGACCAGTTATCTACAGAAAACAATGGACTCAGATTTGTCTTGTGTTGTAACTGCTCCAACTGAATTAGCAGCACACAACATTAAAGGAATTACATTACATCGTTTACTAATGCTACCTGTGGAACATGAAAATAAATTGGAATATCACAAGCTATCTGGAGAAGCTTGTTATGAAGTTTCAAGAGTGCTAAAGAAAATAAAGCTTCTGATTATTGATGAGGTGAGCATGGTCTCAAACTTAATGCTTGCCTTTGTGCATTTAAGAATGCAGCAAATTTTAAAAACAGAATACGATGTCTTATTTGGAGGAAAACATGTGATAGTTTTTGGTGATCTACTGCAACTTACTCCTGTAAAAGGGCAAACAGTATTTAAAACGCTTGTGCATGAAGACACCAGAAAGTCTTTGGGAAGTGTTGGAAACGTTAACATTTGGTCATATTTTGAGTACAAAGAACTTACCAACTTGTTTCCCAATGAAAATATAGTTACTGCAAAAATATACCCAAAAAATTCAGAAAATAAATCTATAATCTGCCTCATGCCAACACTGCGAGAGTGTTCTACATTCAATGAAGAACTTTTAAAGCTGGAAAATGAACAAATAATAATAATGGAAGCCATTGATAAAATAGAGCATAAAGGAGTTGCTATTATTTTACCAGAAAAATTACAAACAAAATTGGATTCCTTAGAAAAATCTATATCTAAAACTGCTGGTTTAGACAAAAAATTATATGTATGTGTAAACTGTTGGGTCATTTTACGGCGTAATTTAAATGTGGAAAAAGGTTTAGTAAATGGAACAATGGGAAAAGTGGTTGAATTTGTCAATTATCAAAAAAGAGATCAGATTGAAGAAGTAAAGCAAATTGCTTGTTGTTCGTTTTTTGCTAGTTAAAGATTTGCATGTTCATAGGAAACTGTTTCCTCTTTCTTTGGCATATGCAGTGACTATTCATAAATCTCAAGGTTTAAGTGTAGACAGTGTTTTGGTAAACATTGGAAGTACTGTATTTGAAGAGGGTATGGCATATGTTGCTTTGTCCCGAGTCAGAACTTTCCGTCTCCTCCTCCTGCTTCAACACCCTCGGCATGCTCCGCAAGATCTACAGGTGGATCCCGGCAGACACAAGAAGAACAGTCACCCAGGCCCTCGTCAGCAGCAGACTCGACTACGGAAACTCCCTCTACACGGGAGCCCCGACCAAGCTCATCAAATGTCTGCAACACATCCAAAACGCCTCTGCATGACTGATCCTCGACGTACCACACCACAGCCACATCACCCTCCACCCAATAAACCTGCACCGGCTCCCCGTCAACAAGAGGATATCCTTCGAGCTCCTCATCCACGCACACAAGGCACTCCACAAGACCAGCTCTGCCTACCTCAACAGATGACTTTCCTTCTCCATCCCTAACTGCCAGCTCCGCTCCGCCGACCTCGCACTCGCCACTGTCCCTCGCATCCGTAGAACAACCACTGGTGGAAGATCCTTCTCCCAGCTCACCTCCAAGACCTGGAACACCCTCCCACTGAGCCCACGACAGACCCAAGACCTGCTGACCTTCAGGAGGCTAATCAAGACCTGGCTTTGACCAGTAGCGCCCCCCCCCCAGCGCCTTGAGACCCTCGCGCGGTATGTAGTGCGCTCTGCAAATTATTGATTGATTGATTGATTGATCTGGATTGTATTTGATTGATTTTGATGAGAGAATGATTAGTGCAGATTCAAATTGTGTAAGAGAGTATAATTTGTTAAGAAGACTAAATGCTCCCAATTTAGGTGAATATCCTGTTTATAAAAAGCGTGTAGTTGGTCGAAAACGGAGATATGAGAATATCTGTAGTGAAGTTAAAGAGAAGAAAAAAAAATCAAGATAATGTTGAGATTCCAAGCAAAAAGAACAAGGAGAGTATTGAAGAGATTGTTGGATATCAGTTAGAAAATAGTTCAGGTATCAACTGCTATGCTAATGTAGTGATAAATGTTGTATTTTTTCTACAATATCTGCAACAGCAAATTATGGAGCATCGAGAAAAAAGGTTTTGTTTTTGTTGCACTCTATTTTTGTAAAATTGAAAACGGATAAAAGTAAAATCCAAAGTGTTTCTGATATTCGGAATCTTCTGAATATATGTTGTGGTTCTACGCAATTTACACAGAATGTGCAACAAGATGCTCAGGAATTTCTAATGTATATGCTTGCAGTATTGGAAGATGATGGAATACAAATTGAAAATCTATTTGGACTTCGTTATAAATGGGAACATGAATGTGAAAATTGTAGATTTACTTCTACCACTAACATAGACACTGAGAGATTAATATATTTGACAATACCAGACTGCAAAACAGTGTATTTCCACAAATTAGTTAACCCCTTCCCCGCTCATGACAGAACCGCTCCGTCATGAGCCACGGTTGCCGTGTGCTCATGACGGAGCGGTTCCGTCATGCCACGACCGTTGGCGGCCGCGCCGCCCACGCGGCGCTGTTTCCCCGCCTGTGCGGGGGGACAACGCAACTGGGTGGAGTCATGACGGAACCGCTCCGTCATGAGCACAGCTCAACCGTGGCTCATGACGGAGTGGCTCCGTCATGAGCACAGCGCCACCGCGCTGCCCCCCCGCACCTCCCAGCGCTGCGGCGGAATTCCCGCCGCAGCGAAAGGGTTAAAGCAGCAAATCAAAACATGGAGTGTAGCCAATGCAAATCAGAAATGTTATCAACATCATTTATAGAAAGATTTGGAGAATATATAATTTTAATGATACAACGTTGTACAGCTGATGGAAGAAAATTGGAAAATTTAATAAAAAAATTTGTAGCAAGTCAACTATCAATATCAGGAAGAACTTTTGTAGTAGTAGTAATTATTTTCTACGATGGACCTTCTACAACAGCTGGACATTACACAGTCTATTTAAAATGCAATAAAGGATGGACATATTGTAATGATGCTCATTTGGTTTTTAAATATTGTTTGCCTAAGGAATTACCAAATTCATACTTAATATTTTTAAAGCCAAAGTTCTAAGGGGCAGATTTATAATGTCAATATGTCAATAAGAATTTATAAAGCGCACGTTCACCGGGGAGGTTTCATGGCGCTGAATTAAGCTGAGGACTGGTCCAGAAGAACAGTTAGAAAGCCTGTCGGAAAATCCAGGTCTTTAGCAGGCGTCTGAAAATGAGAAGAGTCGGAGAGAGACGAATTTCAGAAGGGAGAGAATTCCAAAAGGAAGGGGCCAGGGTAGAAAATCTGGTACCGCCGGTGCGCTTGAGTTTGAAAGTTGGAGTCAAAAGAAATTTTTTGCGATCAGAGCACAGATGGCGCGCAGGGGCATATTTTGTGATCATGTTATTGACAAATTTCGGGCTGGATCCATTAAGTGATTTGAAAATGAGACAGCCTATTTTAAAAGCGCTACGTTGGACAAGGGGTAACCAATGAAGATGCTTCAGGACGGGGGTGATATGGTGATGCCTAGGTTGATGAGTGATTAGACGCGCTGCCTGGTTTTGTATAAGCTGTAGCCTTTTAGATAGATAGAGGGGAATGCCAAAGTACAATGAGTTGGTGTAGTCGATATGTGACATGACCATGGCGATGAAAACTTGGATGCGAGCATCCTGAGTGAGGTATTTGCAAATTTTCTTGATTTTCCGGAGTTGGAAAAAACAGGTGGATACCACAGAGCTAATCTGGGGCTTCAAAGTAAGGTCTTGGCTGATATGCACCCCCAGGCTTTTAGCTGTGCTGGAAGGGATGGGAGGCTGGCCCAGTTCTCTGGGCCAGAAGTGGGGGCCCCAGGGGTTTTTAGCAGTACAACCAGTTATGATGATTTCCGTTTTGTCCGGATTAAGTTTTAAGTGATTTTTGTTCATCCAGGTGCTGATAAACATCATGGTGGATTGAAATGCGTGGGCCGATACAGGAGTGTTGCTGATGGAAAAGATAATTTGGAAATCATTGGCGTAATTGAAGGTGCAAACTTTCCGCTCCTGTAGGGAGCGGACAAGAGGACGGAGGTAGAGGTTGAATAATAGAGGGGATAGCTAGGAGCCCTGGGGGACACCACAAGAAGTATGGACACTCGGAGCAGTGAACGGAGCTGTTCGAACTGCCTGAGAGCGATTTTCCAAGAAGGAGATGATCCAGCTTAGGGCGGGGCCAGAGATTCCTGCTTCCCTGACACGATCGACCAAGAGATGGTGGTCGACCGTGTCGAAAGCAGCCGAGAGATCAAGTAGGACCAAAGCCTGTGGGGAGCCCTTGTCAACCTCCCCACGGAGAATGTCCAAAACAGTAAGAATGACCGCCTCGGTGGAATGTGCTGGACGGAAGCCAGCTTGGTGGGGATCAAGGAATTCAGATTTCTCCAGAAAATCGGTGAAGCAACTAGTAACGTGGGCTTCCAGTAACTTGGCCAGGAAAGGAAAAAGAGAAATGGGACGATAGTTGGTGAGGATAGCGGGGTCTGAGCCAGTCTTTTTCAGTAGAGGTATAACAATGGCCTCTTTGAAGGAGGCGGGGACGGTACCTTGAAGAAGGGATTTATTTAAGAGATTGAGGACGGGATGTGGGAGTGTAGTGAAAATTTCTTTCAAAATGCTGTGGGGGCAGCAATCAGTAGGCAAGCCAGATTTGACTTTAGAGAGGAGTTTAGCGAGAGTGTGATCTGTAAGTAAGGGAAAGTGCAGTAAGGAGCAGGAGTTAGTGCTGGGAGGGGGAGAAAGAGATGAGTCTAGGATCGCCGGGATGCTGGACTTAATTTTCTTGATTTTGTCAATTAAAAAGGTGTTTCGAGAATTGCAGAAGGTTTGAGAGGGAGGGGAGCTACATAGAGTTCTCTCAGGATTAGAGAGCTCGTTACCAATACGGAAGATCTCCTTGGAGCGGTTGGTAGCAGACAGAATTTTTGTGGAGAAGTAGGTAGATTTGGCCGTTGCGATGGATTTTTTATAAGAGTTCCAAAAATTGAGGTATAATAATTTGTCTTCAGGTTTATAGTCACAGCGCCATTTCCTTTCTAGTTGTCTGAGGGTAAGTTTAAGGAGTTTAAGTTCATTGGAGAACCATTTTTGAGCATCATGAGGACGGAGGGCGGGGGACTTCCTAAGGGGAGCAAACTAATCAGTAGTAGTCAGGAGCCAGCTAGTAAGCTGATCGTTAGCTGCATCAAGGATGGGGTAGTCCAATGGGGCGGTATTCATAAGAAAGTCGAAAAAAGGTGATTTCTCCAGTTTGCTCCAGTTTCTACGGGCGTGGGTAACTAAACCGGGAACTTTAATCATGGCCTCAATAGAGATAGAGAAATGAATAAAATGATGATCGGACCAGGAGCATGGTGCTACTGAGACAGTAGGCAAAGGAATATTCATGGTCCAGATCTGGTCGAGAATGTGTCCTTTAACGTGAGTGGGCGTGGATATGTGTTGGGTGAAGTTGAGCTCGGTGAGTAGCTCGGTTAGCTCAGCCGATTTAGGGCCGGCGAGAGTATCATTGGCCCAGTAATTGAGGTCGCCAATAAGTAAGACCCTCCCATGGTTAGTAGACAAGTGGGCTATTTGTTCAGCCTAGGAGTAGGGAAAGCGAGGCATGCCTTGGCGGGGCCTGTAAAGCAGGACACACACAAGTGAAGGAGCCCCAGGTTCGAGCTCCATTTTTATTGCCAGATTTTCAACCAGGGGCAGGTCAAGAGGGGAGAGAGTCTTATATCTAAGGTTGCGACGAGAAATAATGGCTACTCCTCCTCCAACTTTCCCCAGGGGGCGATTAGCCTGGGTAATACAATAGTCCGAGGGTAGTGCCGCCAGGATATCAGGAGATGACTCTTGGGACAACCAAGTTTCAGTGATCAGGGGAAGATCAGGCTGCTCACTTTTAAGTAGAAGGAAGATATACGATTGATGTTTCACCATAGAGCGAGTGCTGAGGTAGATGGCAGAGATTTTGCGGGTATTGTGGTCCTGTCTCAGCTGCAGGGTCGGTGGTTTAAGTATGTTAGCCCTGTGTATTTCAGGGAAGGTTGTCCTGTATGCCAAGATACCCTGTTCGAGGATGCTGGAACGCATGAGGGAGCTAAGTGCAAAAATAGCAGAGGCAGAATGAAGTTCCAGCAACGCATCATACGTATAGGCGAATCGCTGGGCATGGCAACAGGCCCCAGGGCCCGGAAGTGCGCGGACGGGCGCAGACGGGCTTGCCTTTGGCGCGCCGCCGGCTCGCCCGCTGCGCACGTCAGCTGCGCTTCCGTGCTGCTACCGGCATGAAATAGCCGATGGTAGCCTTGGCTCCGCCCCCCTGCGCGCTGATAGGCTGAATGAAAAATGAGCCAGCCAGCAGCTGCGGACCGGGGGAGAGCAGGCGGGATAAGTAAACAAAGTGAGTATGACAGGCAAAGCACATAAAAAGCCACAATCACGATTTTCAAGTTTTTTAAAAAAAAGATTAAGAATAAATGGTCTAGCAGCTTCTAACAGTTCTAAAAGTAGCAGCGTTACAGCTAAAGTGGATTTCCCGCGCTACAACCGGCTTGAAATAGCCGATGGTAGCCTTGGCTCCGCCCCCCTGCGCGCTGATAGGCTGAATGAAAAATTAGCCAGCCAGCAGCTGCGGACCGGGGGAGAGCGGGCGGGATAAGTAAACAAAGTGAGTATGACAGGCAAAGCACATAAAAAGTCACAATCACGATTTTCAAGTTTTTAAAAAAAAGATTAAGAATAAACGGTCTAGCAGCTTCTAACAGTTCTAAAAGTAGCAGCGTTACAGCTGGCGCATCCCTGCATATCAGCAGGGATGCGCCAGTTATTGTGCGGCACAGCTCCGCCACCATGGATGCGCCGCATTTACAATGCGGCGCACCATGGGGCAAAAACGGCACAGATGCGTGACGCATCTGTGCCGTAAAAGTGGCGCATTGCTGGTGTTGCGTCGCAAGCGCGACGCAGCTCCAGCAATGCTTTGGGGGGACCTATCTTCACAATGCTGCGTCAATCCTTACTCCTGCTTCAAGCAGGCGCAGGGTTTTGACGCTGCATGGGCTCAAAAGTGACTGAGTGAAATCTTTTGGATTTCACTCAGCCACTTTTAGGAGGCGTTCCTGCGACGGAACGCCCCCCCCCCGCACAGGTACGCCTACTGCTGGCGCAGGGCTTTACAACGTGACGCATCTCCCAGATGCGTCACGTTGTAAATACCCCGCAGCATGGCGCAGGATTTGCGCCGCCGCTGCGTCACAAAAGTGACGCAACGGCGGCGTAAATGAGGGCCTCATAAATCTTCCCCTAAGAACATAATTCGGCCTATTGAGAATATGTTAATATATATTAATACCAATACTTTGGACAATTTCAGTATGAAGGATTTCAGGAATATCATTTGGCCTACAGGAAAGATATTAATATAAATTAAGCAGTTTTTCTGAGAAATTCCGATAGCAAATATTTTAAAGAATATCATTTACAGTATATGGAAATTATAGAGAATTGTTCATTGATGAGTAACATTGAAATCACTATTAATAGTGAAATTCAGTATATTTTGAGAACAGCAAAAAAGGCAAACTAAATTATTTATATAATGGTAAAATTATGCTGTGTTGTAAAAATTATAAAATATATATTATAACTGTTTTTTTTCTTCTCTTTTACAGATCCTAATTCTAAAGTTCAAAAGTTTTTTAACTTTACAATATAACAAACAACTGCAAACAAAATTACAATATTTTGATATCTACTACTGTAAAGATAAGGTTAAGTAATCCAAACACTATCTATCCACCACTACATTCATCCAGGCACTATTCATACACACATTTAAACACCTACTCACTGTTTATTCATGTTTACAATGCCTCAGGTATTAACCATTCTGTCCAGCAAACACTATGTTACTGATAATGCAGTTTTTAAGTCATTTTCTACAAGCATGTACTAATTCAATACCTCTGTCAATACCCAAGCAGTTATGCATTTCCTCAGGTGATCTTCTTGCAATATTGTAATCATTCAGCAGAACTATGTCCTTATCTAATCACTACACCAAAACAACAGCACTTATAAACTCTCTCTGCTGTCAACTACCAGCACCTCTAACTATCCAGTCACTGTCCAAGCATTTTGTAAAATACCTCAGATATTAAAACATGGAGTGCTCCAGTAAAATGTGCGCAATCTATGCAGGCCCCTAACCCCCAGCAGACTACTGAATCACCCTTGCAATAAGCCAGGTAGTATTTATGCAGTGCCCCAATCAGACTGTCACTCTCTGTCCACTCCTGCAATCATCCTGACAGAAGGATGTCCTTATCTAATCTCTGTGCTAACACACAAGCACTTATAAATTCTTCCTGCTGCCAAATACCACCACTCTAACTATCCACTCAGTATCCATGCACTTGTAGAATGACTCACTTATTAAGACATGCAGTGCTACAGTCAAATGTGCACAATCTATGCAGGCCCGTAACTAGGGGTGGGCGGAATTTGCGGAATTAACTTCCGCAAATTATCGCGAGAATGCAGAAAATCTCCGCAAACACGCCGGAAATATCGCGAAGACGCGGAAGTTTTTTTGCCGCCTGTTCGCGGTATTTTTTGCGTGTTCGCGGGTCGCCAACTTACCCATGCAGTTGCTCACGGGCGCGGCCATCTTGTTTTCACTTCTCCCGCCCTCTGGCGATGTTTACTTCCTGTTCCGGGTCGCGCAATGCATGTTCGCGGTCGATATTTCCTGTTCGCGACCGCTTTTACTTGATCGCGTTGCTTTTTGCTTGCTCAGGGAGAAAATATCGCGCGAACTTGCGCACGTGGTCGCAATGGGCGCGCCCATCTTGTTTTCCACTCTATTGCATGGTTCTGGGGCCTGATTTTCAATCCTCCCTAAATCTTTTCAATCCTTTGTTTATAGCCACTTTTTTTGGATCTTTATTACTTATTATTTCTCTAACTATTTTCCTACCTCTATATTTTTGGTTTTTGTCTACTTTTTTTCTGTTTTTTAGCTACTTTTTCTCTTTGTATTGCCCGCTATTTATTTCCTTTACTCCTTTATTTATTTTACCTTTTCTTTCCCGCCCCGTCCCCAGAACCATGTCCAAGGGCAGGGCTGTTCGCCGGCGCAGCCAGAGCCGCGACCGCCTTCCTTGCGGAAGGCGGCGCCCACAAGGGGTGCATGCACGGGCCTTATTTGGGGAGGCGGAGTTGGCTGCACTAATTTTCTTTGTGCAGCGCCACCTCCCCTCAACCCTGGCAGCAGGTGGCAGGCCTGGGTCCGGGTACGGCCTCCGGGAGCGTCGGCAGCGGTGGGGGAAGGTGCGCCGGGCAGTGTCGCGCATCTCTGGGGTCCGGCGCACCCAGGCACAGCTGACGCACCGGTGGTCCGACATCCTGGACCGTGAGCAGGACCTGCTGGACCTGCTAGGAGTGGAGGTCCCGGGGCTTGGTGAGTACCTATTTAATTATTACAACTTTGTGTCTGTTCTTCTGCTCTATGTTATATATTGCGAATATCTTTTTTTCCTTCCAACCAGCTAGAATGTTGCTGCTTACAATACATTCCAGGTTAATAACGTTTAAAAGTCTTCTGTGATTATGACACAGGTGCTCTTCTGCGCTACTACTAATCTTACTTGTTTGCAGCTTTGCGTCTGCGCTTGCTTAGCGTGATTCTTTACGAGTTTATTTTAGAGAAATTAAGTTACGTAATGCTACAGTGACTCACGTCCACTCCTTACTTTGTCCTGTCACTAATAGATAGGGGCGGATTGATACTTAGGTTTAGGTACTTTGTAAGGACCTTCTAATTGGTTAGTGGTATGCGTGATGCCCCCCCTCACTCAGTTACGTGACGTGCTGCTAGTACGGCAGTCTTTAGAACCTTTTCTAGTTTGTTCAATGAGTGGAGGTAGGCTTAGCAGTTACTTAGCAGTAGCAGATCAGCATCAATCAAACCAAAATTTGGTGTATACAAAAAATGTAGTCATGTTCATGTGTCCTCCATGATTGGATCATACACATTGTTGAGGAATACAGTGGAAATGCATACTTAATGTACAATTGGCATGCCTGGAATAGGTGGGCTAGGTTGGGTGGTACGTTGTACTAATATTTAGGCTTACTTGTAACTTAGTTTTCTGGAATCAGAATGGAAGAATGGATTACTGTTGATAAATAGTAACTTAAGTAGTCGAACTGCGAATCCCACGATATTACATGTTGACCAGATGAGATCGGTCAATGTAGTTATTGCAATTGTTGTTTACATAAGTGTTTTTTGACCGTTGTTGAAAAATATTGTATTTGTTTGACACCATCCATCAATGTTTGTCTCTTTCTTAATTCTTATATCTCTCCTGTCCATCAGCACCCAGGGGCAGACCGACAGGGACTGGACAGTCGGCGGGACAGGAACACCACCAGGAGGACACCGCTGAGGGCTCCTCTGCTGGCCCCAGTAAGTCTTCTTGTTTTTAATAATATTTCTTATTCCATAACTTTTACTGCCCCATTTCTCCCGAACTATAGTGTGTTTCCAAATGCTATTTTTTTACCACCAATTATCCTTCGATCTGTACGGTTTCAAAAAGCTTATCCCTGCCTCCGCTATGATGATTGAGTACTACCATTTACTATCAGTCTGTCTGTCTGTTCTGTAGTAGCTAGTCTTGCCCAGTTGGCCAGTGCCACTCTTTGTGAAAGGTTGTAATATAAAACTCATATTCACCAGTAGCTCGTACAATCCGTTGGGTCGTTGTCTTGTACTACTTTTTACTCTTATTGATGTTGAGGCTTTGAAAATTCACAGCAACAACAGCCCTACCAGATTTCTTAATATTTTGATATGATACCCTATAGGACATACCACTGTTGTAGGGATCTTGCACATACATTTGCACCAGAAAATAGGATGTTGGTGATGGTAGGTTGGACCTTCCTTGCACACCTCAATCAGAAATTCCGCACCCACCACAATTCCACTGCTTGACTATAGTACTGTCTTGTCATACCTATTAGGTCTCGGAACCCTCCCCCCAAGATAACCAACAAGTAGACAACCCAGAACATAACACACCCAACCTCTGTCGTGGAAGCAATTCACATGCACACCCTTACTTTAATTTGCTCACTCGTGTAAGTTAGTCCACTCCACACCAAATACCACGAAGTCTATGTAAGTTTAAAATGTTTATTTCAATTTGAGAAGGTCTGTACACTGTTTTCTTAGCAGCACCAACCGGCAAATCAATAACATTAAAACAATATACATTGTTACACTTATACAGTTGGGAATTAAATCATGATAACTGAACAGTGGTGGAAGGCAGCACCACCATCCCATAGCAATTTAGTTTATATACATTTATAAATGAAGATGTGAGTGAAGGGACCCCTCACCTCAGAAGAACCTAGTACTGGTAGTTGGTGCATCGTTCAGAAGCTCTGGTTCGTAGAAGGGAATCTTGCATCTGTAATGCGAAAAAAGAAATGGTGTGCGTTAGTATATTGCAACTTGCAAGCATTTCTCAGCCGTGCCAAAAAGTGTAGCATCTATGGATAAGCAATATGGACTAACAGTAACAGTAGTACACCAGTTCTTCCTAAAAAAGTGGCTTGTTAATGTTTGTTGACCGCTTGTACGCAGCGCGTAGACTAGACAGTAGCAGTGTGAGGCAGGTCATGTGGGCTCAAAGGTGTCTTAAGAAGCTGCAAGGTAAAGGTAACGTCACATGTGCATGGCTAGGGCTAATCAAGCAAATGCTACAATGATCATATAACTTAGTGTCTACTCTACTACTACCTGATTTGTACTAGTGATGTATGTTAGTATTAACTCATTTTTCAACCTTGCTACTGATCAATAGGGGGAGGTGTATATGTCGCCTAATAAATGTGTAATGTTTTCTAGGCGCACTACCGACCACCATTGCTGGGGCCAGCGAAGGCGACGCCGAGGGAGAGGATGCGGCAGTTGCAGATAGCAACGGAGGGGGAGTGGCAGCACCAGTGGCAGGCGGTGGTAAGTTAGATTCATAATCTTTAACTATTGTTGAACTTGACAGCACACTCACTGCAAAGGTGTACTGTATGTATATGTATACTGTACAGTTGTGAATTAGGGCCCCATTAGGATGGTGGGCGTATTGCCCCTCGCCGGGCCGGCTGGAATTCACTGCCGTCACCGCAGGGGCAAACCTCCCGCCATCCCTGTAGAAAATATTCAGACATGTTCAGGTGGAAAAGGGTTCAATATGGCGGTGGTGTCTCTCTCACCACACCAGCAGCCATATAATCTGCATTTTGGAATGCCTTTGCGTGGCGGCATTGCCGTCCGCCACGGAAAGGCATGCACACATTGCAGAGTATGCTTGGGGGCCCCCATGGAGGGTACCTACCGATGCTATGGTACCCCCCCGACTTTCAAAGCAAAACGTGACAGGCTCCGTGCGAGGCCCGTCATGTTGTGCTTGGAAAAGCAGCACAACATTTTAGCATTGCTTTCAGCAAAGCCAACCAGAATTTAAATTTTAAAAAACAGGGTGCGCCCGCCACTGTGCCGGGCGCATTATCCTAATTAATTGTCCCCACGGGACCCCCACCCTTTTTAGCAGTCGGATGGCGGGCGGACAAAGTCCGCCCGCTATCCGATGTTGTAAGTAAGTATGAGTTCTTGGGGACGTTTGAAGAGTGAACTAGAAGAATAGAATTCCCTTTAATTGGTATAGGACTAGGAGCCGGAGTATTGAGTAACCAATGTCCTCATCTATCTGATTTCAACTCCGCTTTGAAAGTTTTATGGAGAAGAGCACCTGGTGCACTGTTCAACTAAAAAGTGTAAGACAGGTGGAAGGAAGAAGGACGGGCGACATTTAAAATGTTATGTACTACTGTGCTTTATTTTAAAGTGCTACTCTACCATGCCACTATGTGTATAAATAATTACCTTGTCCTACTGTTTTATTAAGACTATATTTTACAATTGCCTTGTTTTTTTCTTTTTGATACACAGCAACTCCGAAACTCAATCGTAAGGAGTTGGCTGCCAAGGCACGGCGCCGAAAGCTGGAGGCAATCCAGCAGGAATACCGGCGGCTGGTGGTCCTAGCCGAGGAGGAGGAGGAGGCTGCTGCAGCTATTGAAGCCTCCTCCAGTGCCCCAGGGCCCCAGCCACCGCCCTCCAGCGGTACGGTGCCACCGCCGGACGGCTGCCCGCCGCCACCGTGTCATCTCCGGTGCCCCCCCCCACTGTGGCTGCAACTGCCGCGGCCTTAGACGCCGCGTCGCCCATTTAGAGGACCAGATGCGTGTCCTCCTCCAGTCCCGCCCCACCAGTTAGTCCCTGTCACTGCCCCTTTTTTAATTCCTGTTCGTTCTTCACTCGTTTGGGCGTTCTCTACTTCTATGGACAGTCGTTGGGGTTAGGGAGGTGGGTGGGTCAGCTTTTGTGGGTTTAGTTTATTTGTTAGGGTCAATTAAATATATTTTTCTATGTTACATGCAATGTTGTTAATGTTTTGTAGGTGGGGTAACTGTTTAACATCACACTGTTTCCTTGCTGGTGCATGGCCGCCCATAGCGTGTGTTTGATTTCAATAATTTGCTGACTGTATAAGACACAAACAGATAGATGCGACACACCTCACTCATTGACTGGTCCTACTATGCATTCTTTGGAGTGGTGTTTGAAACTGAAATCATTGACAACATGTCCATTATTAATTCTGCCTCCCCCAAACTTCTCTCTTACCGGTGCTTGATGTTTATGTCCAACTGTGGCACAGCACTGGCTGCATGGTGAAGATGGTTTCCTTTTTCATACATGCCATGATTGGGGTGGTGGTGGTAGTATAGTAGTAGTATACACTGGCAGGGTGGCAGCATTTCCAAAAAAAGAAAAGGAGATAGTCAATCGCCTTTGAGAGACTTTTAGAGGAGTAGTTGAATGAAGTACATCACAGAATTTACCAAGCAACAATTATATGCTCAAATATTTGACAAAAAAACTGAATTCTGGTTATTATGAGGATAGCCTACTAGACAGAGTTACAAACTATAGTTTTGTCGACTTGACTATGCCTACAGTCTAACAGTTAGTGCTGTATATGAGGAATGACAACAAACAAATCCAATCAATGCCGGCAATTCATGCTGAGGTATATGTTCCTTAGTTAAATAAAATAACCTCTGAAATATCCTACTCATGGGTGGGCAAGCAGAAGAAGATCATCGCTCTGCATTGAAATTGAAGTAGTGTTGCTTTCACCACATCCGCCCCAGCAAGTGTGTGATTAAGTATTGGTGTACATTTAATTTAGTTACACCTCGACAATAAGTCACACAGCCCGGGGGAAGAGGGTTAGGGTCCGTTGATTGGATGGGAAGGGGGATTTTGGGAAAGGTTTGACATAGAAAAACAGTATGCATACATAGACAAACAAACGACAATCATTGAAGACTACCATACCATATCCATTCCATATGTTAACCCCTTCCATGCTCATGACGGAACAATTCCGTCATGAGCATCAGTTGAGCTGTGCTCATGACGGAACCGTTCCGTCATGGCCCCGCCCGCGCTCGAACCCTTCAGCACCGCGGGGGAATCCGCGCAGCGCTGAAGGGGTTAAGGTAGAAAAAGGAAATGCATGCATGATGATGAGACCCGGATTACATACACTTCTATTTCTTGTTCTGTTCCGGCCTTAATACTTTAACAGATAGCAAATAGAAATTTTAAATATTGGTAGTGAAGAATCATAAACACAGAGCAAACGTAATGATCATTGATAATAACAACTCCAAGAACACACTGTTGTAAAGAATGTATACAAGATATTAATCAAATTATTTAAAATAAGTGAAAAGTGGATACTGTTACTGTCTTATCCTGGTAAAATGTGGACTGGTTTTTTGCATCTCGGCATTCCTCTTGCTCCTCTCGTCCATCAATCTTGGGTGTGTCGCCTCACCACTCGCCACTGCCCGGCTGGAATAAAAAGGTGATTGATTGGCAAGGTAATTAATATGCATTGTAATGTTTTACAAAGTTTTGGACAAGGCCCGGCCTGTAATTTTAGATTGAAAACCAAAGGGGATATTCAGAAAGAAAGTGAAAACAAATGCACAAGTGATGGTGTAGTGCAACAAGAACACTTTCCGAGGTGGCATGTATGCATATGCATCATCTCTACTGTAGTCTGTTTCCAGCATAGACCTTCAACAGTAACAGGAGAGATCAGGCCCACAGTGCTTACCATTAGCACATCCTACGTTAACACTTTAGAGTCCTTTTTTTTTCTCTCAAAGAGTTGGACAAACGCAAAGCACATTATCCATTCCAGACATAGCATTTTACAGTTAAAGTTAGTAAAATCAATGCACTGCAGTCCTCCCACCGCTACACTCTATTCAACTTCTACACAGACATTTGGGTGTGCTGTGGTTGTTGTTGACGTGTTTACCTTTAGGCTTTTCCGTTTTATGCCACTCATGAAACATCCTCCTGACTTCATCATCAGCTCTGATACTTCTACTGACTGAAGATCGGCCTGCAGTACAAGTGTAATTTTTATAACACAACAAGAGTAGAAATATAAATCTTACTGACTTGAGTCATTCTTTGTGTACAGAAAGATAGATTACCACTAGTACACTTTGACATCACTTTGCGCACAACAAACAACGCAAACACAAAGACCAATAGCTCAGAGTCAGGTGTCCAATGCATGCCATTAATTGTCATCATTCATTACCTGTTCCTTCTCATCTTAAGTTAACGGGCCGTCTCTTTCGCCATCATCATGATGGACGGTGCTGTTAAGTCACAGTCATTTGCATTGCGCAGATTGAGTGAGTCCCCTTCCTGTATTGAATTAAAAGCAATGTATCACCAAGATGCAGGAGAAGTACACATTTCTTGTTTGCCAGAAGGGGAAAATTAGTAATTACTAGTGTGTTCTGTAGAAAGTTGATTAGTGGCAGTGCACAATTACATCAATTCATGCGCAACACACACCACAAAATCTACATCATTCAGTCTGCCATTCTGCGGCCAATGCATGGCATCAATCATTACCTGTTGCATCTCATCTCGTTAACGCTGCAGGCCGTCTCTTTCGCCATCATCATGATGGACGGTGCTGTTAAGTCACAGTCATTTGCATTGCGCAGATTGAGTGAGTCCCCTTCCAGTATTGAATTAAAAGCAATGTATCACCAAGATGCAGGAGAAGTACACATTTCTTGTTTGCCAGAAGGGGAAAATTAGTAATTACTAGTGTGTTCTGTAGAAAGTTGATTAGTGGCAGTGCACAATTACATCAATTCATGCGCAACACACACCACAAAATCTACATCATTCAGTCTGCCATTCTGCGGCCAATGCATGGCATCAATCATTACCTGTTGCATCTCATCTCGTTAACGCTGCAGGCCGTCTCTTTCGCCATCATCATGATGGACGGTGCTGTTAAGTCACAGTCATTTGCATTGCGCAGATTGAGTGAGTCCCCTTCCTGTATTGAATTAAAAGCAATGTATCACCAGATGCAGAAGAAGTACACATTTCTTGTTTGCCAGAAGGGGCAAATTAGTGTGTTCTGTAGAATGTTGATTAGTGGCAGTGCACAATTACATCAATTCATTCATGCGCAACACACACAACAAAATCTACATCATTCAGTCTGCTATTCTGCGGCCAATGCATGGCATCAATCATTACCTGTTGCATCTTATTTTCAGTTAATGGCCAGTCTCTCTCGGCTCTGAAGGAGGATAGCTATAGAAGTCATCAGATTCATGGTCCACTTGTTTTGGAAGGACGAGGAAAGTTTGAATTTGTTGTCTTGTTACCATCATCCAATCATCATTCATGAGGGAAATGGAATTGACCAGGAGATGCAGTATGATCGAGCGGAGGAGCTGGATTCTGAGGACTGTAGTGTCAAATGGCAGACACCTGAAACTTGTATCTTAAATTAGAAGAGTAGAAGACGGTGATAATGCATTGGTTGTGATTCACAAGTTTATAACCGGAACAACGGACACAAACAAAGGGGGAAAAAAGGGAGGAAGACAGTAAGTGCGAGCCTAATTGTCAGGGAAGTATAGCTCGTCCTCAAACTCTGGGGGATCTTCCAGTAGTAGGTAATCATCTGACACAATACTTCCGTCACCTGAGCCGCTGTCCTCATCTTCCTCTGTTGATTCATGCATTGTGTAATTCGGTGGTATGAAGTGCTGATTCATTTTGATCATTGTTAACCTCTCCACGTTTTTGGGAGATAGACTGGTCCTTCTCAAGGTTACAATGGAACCAGCAGCACTGAAAACACGTTCGGAAGAGACACTTGCGACAGGGCAAGCCAGATAGCTTATCACCAGCCTGCTGAGCTGTGGCCTTTCAGACCTTTTCCTATACCAATACTGCACTGGGTTTTGATCAACGTACACCTCTGTTGGGTCGTCCAGATAGGCCTGGACCATCCGCTCAATGTTCAGGGTTGCTGCTGGTAAGCTTTTGTGCTGTTTTTTCTGTGCATCAGCACTGTGCTTACGGCCCATCTTTACATACCAATCTGATAATGATTGTACTCGGCCGAATGATCCAGTTATTGTTTTTGCAGTCGATGGTGATGGTGAGTGTTGCGATTGTGAGCCAACCGCACTGCCCTCAGCCGACGAAGTTGCACTTGATTCTGCATGGCCTGCTTCAGTATCAGTACTTGTTGTGGGTTGATGTGGCGGGCTTTTAATTAGCAGCCCTTCGTTTTCAAACTTGATGGCTGCTTCAGCTATACTACTTTTGTAGTGGGCAACATCATTGTCGGAAAAAGAAAGGAATAGTCCTAATTTTGCACGTGGATCCAGAATTGTGGCACAAATGTAATGTTCTTGTGACAAAATTTTATTTTGTATCCTTACATTTTCTGATAAGCGCCTGGATAAGCTCTCCACCAAGTCATGGGCTTGCCTTCTGTCCTCTACACCTTTGTAGGATTCAGACACATTATTCAGCTCATGCTCTAGCATTTGCAGCAATGGGATAGCTTGGCGTATTGTACAGTCCTCCTTGCTGACTTCACGTGTGAAGACCTCAAAAGGAGACAGCATCTCAGTCAGGCATTGAATTAGGGTCCATTGCTCCCTCTGAAGGGTCATGCCTTTAACACTAGCATCACTGCTTCTGTACCAGACATATTCATTGAGTGACCTCTGCTGTTCGTACAGACGATCAAGCATGTAATACGTTGAGTTCCAACGTGTTGCCACCTCCTGGATGAGTGCCTTGACTGGCATCCTACGCTCACGTTGGAGGATCCTCAGCTGCTTCCGAGCTTTAAAAGAATGGCTGAAATGAGTGCATATTCTTCGGCAGATGGCCAGTAAATTGCTTACTATGGGTTCTTTTTTCAGAAAGTCTTGCACTATAATGTTTATGCAGTGTGCCAAACACGGAACCCTGAAATAGGAACCAAGTTCCATGGCCTTAAGTACATTACTGCCATTGTCTGTGGCAACAAAACCAATACCAAGCCCTCTGGGCCGCAGCCATTCCAAAACCTTGGTGCGAAACTCTTCTAAAATGTTTTCAGCCGTATGAGATTTCTCCATGGCGAACATGGCTACAGTTGCATGTTTCCGAGTACCTTCAAAAATCGCAGCTGTGTCAACAACACCTCGTGCAGATAGTTGATCTCTAACCCCCACAAAAGAGATCCAGTGTGCAGTGATGCACATGTAATCTGTGGCTTGGCAACTGGTCCACATGTCTGTTGTCAGGTGGATATTGTGCACAGCACTCTGCTGCAAACCGTGACCAACCAATTCCAGCACATCACGATGTAGTGCCGGAACAGCAATTCTTGCGAAATAGGACCGGCTGGGAACTTTCCATTTCGGGCAGATGGCAGACACAAATTCAAGGAAACCCACCCCTTCCGCAAATGAAAAAGGAAGAAGGTCCAGCGCTAACATTTTAGCCAGCTTCGCATTGTACAATCGTGCTGTTGGGTGGTTGCGTTGGAACTGCCCCTCCAACCTAAACATGCTGTCAATGGTAGGCTGGCTTACTTTCCTTAGTGGTGCTGTTTTCATTAACCCACTAAGGCCCAACGACACAGATTGTCTCATTGAGGTACTCGCCGGTCGCCTTGGTGTCTCACCCACACTCTGAGTATGGCTCTTACTGCGGTGCCACTCTGATGTTACTGAGGAGGATGTGGGCGTTACCACTGCAGTGACTGCACTACTGGAGACAGGGCTAGAAATGCCTCCCTGTTCTTCACCTGCCACCACAATAATATCGCTCCCTGATTCTGAATCCTGACCAACTTCAATGGGTTTAGTTTTCCTACTTTCTTTTAACGTAAGTAGGTGATCCTCCCACACGATAGTGTGGTGTATTCTGAGATGACTTGCTTGTCCTCCGGTACCATAGTTTGTACCAAGCTTACCACGCCGAACACCTTGCCGACAAATTGCGCATATAGCAACGTTCTCCTCCTTGGCGCTAACAGAAAAGAAGTCCCAAACTGGGGAGGAGAACTTTCTGGCACTGCTGGATGTGCCACTTTCAACACCAGATGAACTTGAGGGGGTGCTTGAAAATATGTGACCCTGTCCACCTACACTGTGACTTTTACTACCACTTCCTACTGAGATGGTTGAGCTGGATGTAGGTCCCTGCCGGGCCTTGGAAAATATGGCAGCTGGAGGTAGTGGTGGTGTAACCTGTGTTGGTGAGATCCGTGCTACATCCCGCTCAGTAGCAGCCTTTCTGGATAGGGTGAGAATGTCGGTCTCCAATCCCTTTGGGGCGGGAGTAATGTGCGTGATGACTGGCTCGTCTTCATCAACATCATCACCCCCCTCTTCTACATCTACCTCCATAACTCTAAGTTTTTCTGGGACCTTCCTTTTCAGAAGCAATGTCTTGTGGCGTACTTCACTCTCAGACCGAGCTGGTGGGACCCAAGTGTCATCATGATCATCAGAAGCGGGGCTTGAAGAAGAAGATGATGGACTAAGCCTCCTTTTCCTTGCTGGTGGTCTGGAAGACAATAGATGTTCTGAAACAGTGGTTTGACTTCGCTCCGCTTTGTCTGCAGGAAGCTCGATTTCCTGAAATGCCCCTACGTCAGGAGCAACAACTACTATGGTGGGCTGTTGCGGCGGCTGCTGCTGTTCTGGTTGTGGCGGCTGCTGCTGTTCTGGTTGCGGCGGCTGCTGCTGTTCTGGTTGCGGCGGCTGCTGCTGTTCTGGTTGCGGCGGCTGCTGCTGTTCTGGTTGCGGCGGCTGCTGCTGCTGTTCTGGTTGCGGCGGCTTGACACTGATATGCTGAGTTTGCGCCTGCGCTGAACTTGATTGTGTACTACTTTGCGGTAATGACATTTCTTCAACATCGCTGCCCGTTAGTAGACTGGCTACCTCTGCGACAGTAAAGCCCTTGGGCCTAGGTTGGTGGGGTTGCTGGACCGCTGTGCTGGTCCCAGCTTGGTTCCCGGACAACGCTTTGGTGCCAAAAAAAACCTTGGCCGGCACACCACCAGTCGTGGTTAATGGCACTTCCTTTTTCTGTTCCTTCTTCTCACCAGCAACTTTCTTGGTACTGGACCTGGTACCTTTCTTTGGGGCCATCTTATTCCGATGTCAGGCAGGAGGCAGATGCACAACAAGTTCTGGTCACACGTGGGCGTGATGCGCAGCAGGACTTCTGTCTGGCTGGCAGTACAACGGGTAGCCAGGTGATGCTGATGACACCTCCTACTCTGTCTTTTGTGCACCTAAAAGCAAAGAAGACAGGAGAAGAACATCAGTGAAATGTTGCATTTGTTTTTGTGGTTCAGTTACTTAGTACTGTACTAGTGCAAACAAAAGATAGTCTAGCCATTTATGATTTTTTTTTAACTAGAGCTATGTTATACTACTAGTACTGTGTACAGCCACACACTACACTCTCAGGAAGGTGATGTCTAAAAATTCAGCAGATCACATAGAAAACACTTGATCAATAAAGCTGTGGCTACCTGCTCTGATCCTAGTGGATGAAAAAGCAGGCCTGTTGGCAGACAAGGCCAGGCAAGCTTGCAGGCCTAGGCCTCAAAATGGCCACCAGCCACATGGCCAGGCCCAACAACATCAGCAAGGCCACCCCAAAAAACACACTTCCCCAACTCAATCCAATGCCATCCATGCCCTAAATGATGTCTAAATGCAACAGAGCACACAGAAAACAGTAGATTACTAAAGCTGTGGCTACCTGCTCTGGTAGCAGTGGATGAAAGCAGGCCTGTTGGCAGACAAGGCCAGGCAAGCTTGCAGGCCTAGGCCTCAAAATGGCCACCAGCCACATGGCCAGGCCCAACAACATCAGCAAGGCCAGCCCAAAAAACACACTTCCCCAACTCAATCCAATGCCATCCATGCCCTAAATGATGTCTAAATTCAACAGAGCAAACAGAAAACAGTAGATTACTAAAGCTGTGGCTACCTGCTCTGGTAGTGGATGAAAGCAGGCCTGTTGGCAGACAAGGCCAGGCAAGCTTGCAGGCCTAGGCCTCAAAATGGCCACCAGCCACATGGCCAGGCCCAACAACATCAGCAAGGCCACCCCAAAAAACACACTTCCCCAACTCAATCCAATGCCATCCATGCCCTAAATGATGTCTAAATTCAACAGAGCACACAGAAAACAGTAGATTACTAAAGCTGTGGCTACCTGCTCTGGTAGCAGTGGATGAAAGCAGGCCTGTTGGCAGACAAGGCCAGGCAAGCTTGCAGGCCTAGGCCTCAAAATGGCCACCAGCCACATGGCCAGGCCCAACATCATCAGCAAGGCCAGCCCAAAAAACACACTTCCCCAACTCAATCCAATGCCATCCATGCCCTAAATGATGTCTAAATTCAACAGAGCGAACAGAAAACAGTAGATTACTAAAGCTGTGGCTACCTGCTCTGGTAGCAGTGGATGAAAGCAGGCCTGTTGGCAGAGAAGGCCAGGCAAGCTTGCAGGCCTAGGCCTCAAAATGGCCACCAGCCACATGGCCAGGCCCAACAACATCAGCAAGGCCAGCCCAAAAAACACACTTCCCCAACTCAATCCAATGCCATCCATGCCCTAAATGATGTCTAAATTCAACAGAGCAAACAGAAAACAGTAGATTACTAAAGCTGTGGCTACCTGCTCTGGTAGCAGTGGATGAAAGCAGGCCTGTTGGCAGACAAGGCCAGGCAAGCTTGCAGGCCTAGGCCTCAAAATGGCCACCAGCCACATGGCCAGGACCAAAAACATCAGCAAGGCCAGCCCAAAAAACACACTTCCCCAACTCAATCCAATGCCATCCATGCCCTAAATGATGTCTAAATTCAACAGAGCAAACAGAAAACAGTAGATTACTAAAGCTGTGGCTACCTGCTCTGGTAGCAGTGGATGAAAGCAGGCCTGTTGGCAGACAAGGCCAGGCAAGCTTGCAGGCCTAGGCCTCAAAATGGCCACCAGCCACATGGCCGGGCCCAACAACATCAGCAAGGCCACCCCAAAAGACACACTTCCCCAACTCAATCCAATGCCATCCATGCCCTAAATGATGTCTAAATTCAACAGAGCACACAGAAAACAGTAGATTACTAAAGCTGTGGCTACCTGCTCTGGTAGCAGTGGATGAAAGCAGGCCTGTTGGCAGACAAGGCCAGGCAAGCTTGCAGGCCTAGGCCTCAAAATGGCCACCAGCCACATGGCCAGGCCCAACAACATCAGCAAGGCCAGCCCAAAAAACACACTTCCCCAACTCAATCCAATGCCATCCATGCCCTAAATGATGTCTAAATTCAACAGAGCAAACAGAAAACAGTAGATTACTAAAGCTGTGGCTACCTGCTCTGGTAGCGGTGGATGAAAGCAGGCGTGTTGGCAGAGAAGGCCAGGCAAGCTTGCAGGCCTAGGCCTCAAAATGGCCACCAGCCACATGGCCAGGCCCAACAACATCAGCAAGGCCAGCCCAAAAAACACACTTTCCTAACTCAATCCAATGCCATCCATGCCCTAAATGATGTCTAAATTCAACAGAGCACACAGAAAACAGTAGATTACTAAAGCTGTGGCTACCTGCTCTGGTAGCAGTGGATGAAAGCAGGCCTGTTGGCAGACAAGGCCAGGCAAGCTTGCAGGCCTAGGCCTCAAAATGGCCACCAGCCACATGGCCAGGCCCAACAACATCAGCAAGGCCACCCCAAAAAACACACTTCCCCAACTCAATCCAATGCCATCCATGCCCTAAATGATATCTAAATTCAACAGAGCACACAGAAAACAGTAGATTACTAAAGCTGTGGCTACCTGCTCTGGTAGCAGTGGATGAAAGCAGGCCTGTTGGCAGAGAAGGCCAGGCAAGCTTGCAGGCCTAGGCCTCAAAATGGCCACCAGCCACATGGCCAGGCCCAACAACATCAGCAAGGCCAGCCCAAAAAACACACTTCCCCAACTCAATCCAATGCCATCCATGCCCTAAATGATGTCTAAATTCAACAGAGCAAACAGAAAACAGTAGATTACTAAAGCTGTGGCTACCTGCTCTGGTAGCAGTGGATGAAAGCAGGCCTGTTGGCAGACAAGGCCAGGCAAGCTTGCAGGCCTAGGCCTCAAAATGGCCACCAGCCACATGGCCAGGCCCAACAACATCAGCAAGGCCACCCCAAAAAACACACTTCCCCAACTCAATCCAATGCCATCCATGCCCTAAATGATGTCTAAATTCAACAGAGCACACAGAAAACAGTAGATTACTAAAGCTGTGGCTACCTGCTCTGGTAGCAGTGGATGAAAGCAGGCCTGTTGGCAGACAAGGCCAGGCAAGCTTGCAGGCCTAGGCCTCAAAATGGCCACCAGCCACATGGCCAGGCCCAACAACATCAGCAAGGCCACCCCAAAAAACACACTTCCCCAACTCAATCCAATGCCATCCATGCCCTAAATGATGTCTAAATTCAACAGAGCACACAGAAAACAGTAGATTACTAAAGCTGTGGCTACCTGCTCTGGTAGCAGTGGATGAAAGCAGGCCTGTTGGCAGACAAGGCCAGGCAAGCTTGCAGGCCTAGGCCTCAAAATGGCCACCAGCCACATGGCCAGGCCCAACAACATCAGCAAGGCCACCCCAAAAAACACACTTCCCCAACTCAATCCAATGCCATCCATGCCCTAAATGTGCTTGAAAATGAAATATATTCAAAAAACAAAAGGAACAGTTGCTTCATCATGCACACACACACCCATGAGGCCATGCCCATGGCTAGCTCGGGCCTACTACTACAACCCCCAAAATAAAAAAAAAATAAAAAAAAAAAGGAATGATGATAATTAATTATCAAAAATAAATTGTAGTTACACAACAACTGCAATGCCCACAATCAAACACAACAACCACTTACTTGTAAAATATCCTATTCCAAAAATCCTGAAATCCAATTGCAATGATGCAGCAGACAAAAAGAGTGATCTTTCCAGCTCCAAATCCAAAGGCAGAATGAGCAGGAGATGGACAAAGCACTGGGAGGAGCCTGCTGGACAGGAACAGGAAGTTGGAGATTCTGTGTCACTTCCTCCCTCTCTCCACCTTGTAAAAAAATGACTCCTTGCACAAAAAAGGAAAGCCAAATGTGAATGTAAGGAGTTCTTTTCATCCAAAATCAGTATTTGCAGATGGTTTCATGCTGCTAGAGCCGATATTCCTCTCCAAATTGTAAATTTTACGTTGTTGAGTTCTCGAGCTTCACATTACTTCCGCCGGCGTGTCGAAAACGATATGGTCGCGTTCTCTTCTTTGTCCATGTCGCGTTGGATATGACGTGTTCGCGGTCTCTTTCTCCTGTTCGCGTTCGATTTCACGTGCCCGCGTCCTCATCCTCACGCTCGCGATGTAGAATGACATGTTCGAGATCTCAATCTTCACATACTCGCGCGGTGCATGATCGCGAGAAGAAAGACGTGATCGCGCGACAAATGATGTGATCGCGTGAAAAATGACTTTAATGCGGCCGCGAACTCTCGCGAGACAGCGCAAAATGGCTACCAAAATCCAACATCTCGTGGAGAACGCGACCGGGTCAAGAAAACTTGTCGGAGAACGCAGGGATTCAGGTAAGGCGATCGCGCGCGCGCGAGAATGTATTGTTTTACAGCGCGAGCAAGAAAAAAATTATCGCTAAGCTGCGGAATGCGGAAATTTTGACATTTTCGCGCTTTCCGCGGAACGCGAACGGAACGGAATTTTGGCCCAGGCCTACCCGTAACCCCATGCAGACTACTGATTCACTCTTGCAATAACCCAGGTAGTATTCATGTAGTGCCCCAATCAGACTGTCACTCTCTGTCCACTCCTGCAATCATCCTGACAGAAGCATGTACTTATCTAATCTCTGTCCCAAAACACAAGCACTTATAAACTCTCCTTGCTGTCAACTACCAGCACTGTAACTATCCAGTCACTATTCATGCACTTGTAGAATGACACACAGTGCTACAGTCAAATGTGCACAATCTATGCAGGCCCATAACCCCCTGCAGACTACTGATTCACTCTAGCAAAAACCCAGGTAGTATTCATGAAGTGCCTCAATCAGACTGTCAGTCTCTGTCCACTCCTGCAATCATCCTGAAAGAACCATGTCCTTATTTAAAGTCTGTGTCAAAACACAAGCACTTATAAACTCTCCCTGCAGTCAACTACTCATGTATTAAGATATGCTACACTCTCCTTGCAATACTCTTATCATCCAGTCACTACCCATGTACTCATGCGATGCCTTACACCCTAATACATAAACTGCTACAATAACATGTGCACTATCCATTCAGTCCTCTAACCATCTACATGCTACTCATTCACACTTTTATTTACACAGGTACTACCCATGCAGTCCAGCAAACACACCTTCACTCTCCATGCACACCTCCAGTCACCCAGGCAGTACCCTATACTTATCCAATCACTCTGCCAAAACACAAGCACTTGCAAATTCACTGTACATTCTCCTTGTAGTACTCCATCATCCAGTCACTACCCATGTACTCATGCCCTAACACATGCACTGCTACAATAACATGTGCACTATCCATGCAGTCCTCTAACCATCTACAAGCTACTCAGTCACACCTTCATTTACCAAGGCACTACCCATACAGTCCAGCAAACACACTGTCACTCCCCATGCACACGTCCAGTCACCAAGCCAGTACCCTATACTTATCCAATCACTCCGCCAAAACCCAAGCACTTGTAAATTCACCATATGCTCTCCTTGCAGTACTCTATTCATCCAGTCACTACCCATGCACTCATGCAATGCCTCACATCCTAAAACATGCACTACTACAATACCATGTGCACTATCCATGCAGACCTCTAACCATCTACATGCTACTCATTCACACCTTCATTTACCCAGGTACTAACCATACAGTTCAGCAAACACACTGTCACTCCCCATGCACATGTCCAGTCACTCAGCCAGTATCCTATACTTATCCAATCACTCCGCTAAAACCCAAGCACTTGTAAATTCACTGTATACTCTCCTTGCAGTACTCTAATCATCCAGTCCCTACCCATGTACTCATGTGGTGCCTCACGCCCTAATACATACACAACTACAATGACATGTGCACTATCCATGCAGACCCCTAACCATCTACACGCTACTCATTCACACCTTCATTTACCCAGGTACTACACATGCAGTCCAGCAAACACACTGTCGCTCTCCATGCACACCTCTAGTCACCCAGCCAGTACCCTATACTTATCCATTCACCCTACCAAAACCCAAGCACCTGCAAATTCAACGTACATTCTCCTTGCAGTATTGTAATCATCCAGTCACTACCCATGTACTCATGCAATGCCTCACACCCTAACACATGCACTGCTACAATAACATGTGCACTATCCATGCAGACCTCTAACCATCTACACGCTACTCATTCACACCTTCATTTACCCAGGTACTACCCATGTAGTTCAGCAAACACACTGTCACTCCCCATGCACACCTCCAGTCACCCAGCCAGTACCCTCTACCTATCCATTCACTCCACCAGAACCCAAGCAATTACAAATTCACCATATACTCTCCTTGCAGTATTGTAATCATCCAGCCACTACCCATGTACTCATGCAATGCTTCACGCCCTAACACATGCACTGCTACAATAACATGTGCACTATCCATGCAGTCATCTAACCATCTACACGCTACTCATACACACCTTCATTTACCCAGGGACTACTCATGCAGTCCAGCAAACACACTGTCACTCCCCATGCACACCTCCAGTCACCCAGCCAGTACCTTATACTTATCCAATTACTCCGCCAACACCCAAGCACTTGCAAATTCACCATAAACTCTCCTTTCAGTACTCTATCATCTAGTCACTACCAATGTACTCATGGAATGCCTCACACCCTAACACATGCACTGCTACAATAACATGTGCTCTATCCATGCAGACCTCTAACCATCTACACGCTACTCATTTGCACCTTCATTTACCCAGGTCCTACCCATGCATTCCAGCAAATACACTGTCAGTCCCCATGCACACCTTCAGTCACCCAGCCAGTACCCTATACCTATCCAATCACTCCGACAAAACCGAAGAACTTGCAAATTCACCGTACACTCTCCTTGCAGTACTCTAATCATCCAGTCACTACCCATGTACTCATAAAATGCCTCACGCCCTAACACATGCACTGCTACAATAACATGTGCACTGTTCATGCAGTCCATACTCTCATGCAATCACTCTGATCATTTTTCTTTTTTTAACCAGTAGATGTTGTTCCGTAAGAACCATTGTTTTAGAACAATTTTAATTTTTTTTGTATTTTTTTAACTTTTTTAACTTTTTGGGGTGTTTTTTATCTTAAACACAACTATGAAAAACAAACAACAAAAAATGGTTTCTTGAAGAAAAAAAAAGCGCTTTATAAAAAATAAATTAACAGAGCAGCAGAGATCACGTCTATACATTGTTCACCAAAGCAGAGCTCAGTGGTGCACTTAACGCAGCTGACAGATGCATTTAAAAACTCTGGCATAATATGAGGCCTTGCTGCAGGTGGAATTGCAGAAGTTGAAGGTGTACTGGGGTCCTGAGGCCTTGCTGCAGGTTGAGTTGCAGAAGTTGAGGGTGTACCGGGGTCCCGTTGACTATCAGCCTACAACTTTCTCCTCATTTCCTCTCTTGCGAGGTGCACTGGATGGATGGTTTCCATGTGTTTTTTCATGCTACTTGCTCCACAAGAGTACTTTTTATCAGACCCTCTGGACAGCACTCTTTGGCAAATTATATATGTTACTTTAGTAGCATTAACTTTCTTTTGTCCCTCTGGAACACTAAAAAATGCCCAAACAATACTCTCTCTTCTCTTCCTCTTCTGCTGCAGTCTCTCTTCCTCCTCCTGCACTGCAAGTGCATCCACTTCTACAGAATTTGAAGCCATAGTGCATTCAAAATAAAGAACACACAGAAAAAAACTATTATTATATAGAGAATAAACAAACAGGTCTTCTCTCTATGAAGTTCAAAGAATAAGGGAAATATCAGAAGGATGGATCCTCCCTCTCTCATAATTGAATTGATTTAAACCAATCAGATTCCTTTCTTCTCTTGATGACATGACGTCGCGTACAGTGCGCGCACCCATCACCCACCCGTCACGCACCCGTCCCGGACCCGCAAAACATATATATCGGAATATACTATAAATAGAAATTTCTATAAACCTTTAATAAGTACATTAGCAAAATTGTTCAGTATAATATCATATTCTAACTTTCTATAGTCATTTTTTCAACTTTAAAATTACGCCGAATTCGCGACTTAGGCGCGATGTCGGCACGATCGCGGCACAAACCTGGAAACACGTTTGTGGAGAGTTTGCGCACAGTATGCGCTTACACTGCGATTTTCGTATTTTTACTTTTGTCAAAATTATATTACAAATAATACTTTAAAAATCATTTATAATTAATTTTAGACAAACACTCAAATGAAAAGTTTTATTTATAATTAACAAACTCTGGCAAAGTCGCGACCCCAGCGTGAATTTTCAAAATGGCTACGGTAATGCGCGTAGCCATCGTGCAGGATGCGTGAAGGGTGCGCAACTATTGTGTAATATAAAAAAAATTAATATAGTTTTCCAAATTAAAAATTATTCACGATTCTTTAAATATATATATATTCACTAAAAATATATAGGTTTCAGGCCCGTTATAGTTAGGAATAACCATTTAAAAAACCTTGGAAATTCACTGAAACAAACATAAGTTTCAGGCCCGTTATAGTTAGAAATTAGCATTTAAAAAACCTTTGACATTCACTGAAAAACACATAGGTTTCAGGCCTGTTATAGTTAGAAATTAGCATTTAAATAACCTTATAAATTCACTGAAAAAAACATAGGTTACAGGGGCGTTATAGTTAGTTGGACATTTTACTTGTATAAAACCATAGAAATTCCCCCGTTATAGTTAATTCAGCTAACTATAATTCGTGCCCCCGCAAAGCCCTGCTGATGACATCACATATTACATCATTCATGACATGGTCAGTGACATCACTGATGACATCATCCAGTGACTGTGTGTTTCTGTAAAGTTTAAATACGTTTAATATATATAGGGACAGGCGTATTGAAGAACGAGTGGGTGTATAAGTGTCTGAATGGATGATCTAGTAGGTACGTGACTGACTCTGTAAGTGAGTGATTAAACGTATCTTACTGAATGCATGGGTTAGTGACTAAACTGTGTGAATGTCTGTATCCGTCTGTCTGTTGGTGTGCAAGCGACTACATGGGTTTGTGACTAGCTACATGAGTGTCTATATGGGTTATTGATTGCTTGTCTGAGTATCTGTATGGGTGCCTGAATGTTTGTGTGGTTGGGGTGTCTGTGACTCTGTCCATAGATGTGTGAGTGGGTGATTCACAGGGTGCATGGTTTCAAGAGTGCATCTGTGATGGACTGTATGGGTGGCTGAGCGTGTGTATGGGTGTGTTAGTGAGTGAATGTAAATCTCAATGGTACATGTGTGAGCAACTTCATATGTGAAAGGCAGTATATATGTGTGTTGGAGTATATAAATGGCTATAAGTGAGAGTGTGTGATTGTGAAAGTGGCTCTATGGATGAGGGTGTGCTTGTATCAGTGATTGTATAAGAGCATAAGAATGTGCTAGTATTTGTATGAGTAAGTGAGCTGGTGTGTGTATAACTGTGTAGGTGAGTAAATGGCAGTGTGATTAATTATTTGCATGACTGACTAGGTGTGTGACTACCTCTATGAATGAGTGGCGGAGTGTGAGTGTCTCTATAGGTGTATGAGTGCATATGATAGTCTTGTACTGAGTCACCGTAAGTATGAGTGACTGAACAGGTGAGTGAGTGGATGTGTGTGTAGACCTAAGAATCAGTGAGTAGGTATGTAGTTATTGGTGTTGGAGTGTCTATGGTTTTGAGAATGGCAGTCTGTAATTTAGAGTGGGTGTATCAAAAGTTATATTAGGGTGTAAGAAGATGCATGAAATTATCAATAGATGATGTCATCAGTGATGTCATCAGTAATGTCATTTGAGATGTCATCAGTGATGTCACTGACTATGTCATGAGTGATGTAATATGTGACGTCATCAGCAGTGCATTGCGGGGGCGCGAGTTATAGTTAGCTGAACTAACTATAACGGGGGAATTTCTATGGTTTTATACGAGCAAAATGTCCAACTAACTATAACGCCCCTGAAACCTATGTTTTTTTCAGTGAATTGGCCCTTTTTTTAAAAACTGCTAAATAATGCAAACCCACTCGAGGGTACAAAATTGTGAAAAAACTATAAATCCCACAGTGCTTTGTTGGAAGGAGCACATCGAAGGCTGAGGCACACCAGAAGCCAATTAAACCATTACAGCAGGAAACTGTGGTGTTTTAAATGCAGTCTTTCCATGCGCCTTTGAGAAAGGAGAAATGTTCTTTGGAACGCGTCAGGCAATGTATGGGGAAATTCACGGACTAAAATGCCTGCTTTACTTTGAAATAAATGTTGGTGTCCAAAGTACCTGCGTGGAGTACGGACTCATTTGCAGGGCAAAGTTGGAGTGATATATATATATATATATATATGTATATATATATTCACTGAAAAAACCATAGGTTTCACACACGTTAGAGTTAGGAATTAGCATTTAAAAAACCTTGCAAATTCACTGAAAAAACCATAGGTTTCACACATGTTATAGTTAGCGGAAATTTTACTGATAAAAAACCAATGAAATTCCCCCATTATAGTTAGTGCAGGCAACTATAACTCACACGACCGCAATCCTCTGCTGATGCTAATACTGTATTTAGACACTTATTTGCCCATGTCTTCTTCCATACATTTTTAGCTATACATATATTACAAATATTTTTTTTCATAAAGACACATATGTCATCAGCAGAAGATTGCGGTCGCGTGAGTTATAGTTGCCTGCACTAACTATAACGGGGGAATTTGATTGGTTTTTTATCAGTAAAATTTCCGCTAACTATAACATGTGTGAAACCTATGGTTTTTTCAGTGAATTTGCAAGGTTTTTTAAATGCTAATTCCTAACTATAACGTGTGTGAAACCTATGGTTTTTTCAGTGAATTTGTACGGTTTTTTAAATGCTAAGTTACTTTACGCCATTCGTGGCGTGCGCGCCCACTTAACGCAGTTCGTTCCGTGCGCGCACAGTAAGCACGTGGTGCGCTTCGCGCACCGCGCGCCCACTTTACGCAGTTAGTGCCGTGCACGCACGGTGGGCACGCGGTGCGCTACGCGCACCGCGTGCCCACGTTACGCTAGATGGGCCATGTACGCACGATGCGCTTCGCGCACCGTGCGCACATGGAGGACATATGATGCACTTCGTTTTGAAAGGTAATATTTTAATTTTTCGTAATTTTTATAAGCCATGCAGAAATGGTGCCCTTCGGGCACCATTTGCACACGGGGTGGACAGAGTGTGGATAATTTTTTTTTTAATTTTTTTTTTTTTTAAGTATTATAGTTTATCTCATCTGTAATAAGCCATGCACAATTGGTGGCCTTCGGACACCAATTGCACACGGGGTGGGGAGAGTGTGGATAATTTTTTTTTTTATATAATTTTTTACCGTACGCGTACGGTAAGCGTAATCGGCGAAATTAGCGAAAAAAAAAAAATTACGTTTTTGGCCTTGGGGGATCTTTGGGGACTCCCCCAACATGGCTATGTGTGTGGAAGCTGTCTAAACAGCCCCTTTACATGTTTTTGTGCTTTATATTTTAAACATCACCAACATCATCAAAATAGAATGTTGCGGATTTCCTATGGAAACGTGGTCCTAACTATAACTACCTACTGGCGACCGCCAGTAGGTAATATATATATATATATATTCACTGAAAAAACCATAGGTTTCACACAAGTTATAGTTAGCTGTACATTTCACTCGTAAAAAACCAATGAAATTCCCCCGTTATAGTTAGTGCAGGCATCTATAACTCACGCGACCGCAATCCTCTGCTGATGCTAATACTGTATTTAGACACTTATTTGCCCATGTCTTCTTCCATTAAATTTTAGCTATACATATATTACAAATATTTTTTTTTCATAAAGACACATATGTCATCAGCAGAGGATTGCGGTCGCGTGAGTTATAGTTGCCTGCACTAACTATAACGGGGGAATTTCATTGGTTTTTTACGAGTGAAATGTACAGCTAACTATAACTTGTGTGAAACCTATGGTTTTTTAAGTGAATTTGCAAGGTTTTTTAAATGCTAATTCCTAACTATATCGTGTGTGAAACCTATGGTTTTTTCAGTGAATTTGTACGTTTTTTTAAATGCTAAGTTACTTTACGCCATTCGTGGCGTGCGCGCCCAGTTAACGCAGTTCGTTCCGTGCGCGCACGGTGCGCTTCGCGCACCGCGCGCCCACTTTACGCAGTTAGTGCCGTGCACGCACGGTGGTCACGCGGTGCGCTGCATGCACCGCGTGCCCACGTTATGCGGGATGGGCCATGTACGCGCGATGCGCTTCGCGCACCGTGCACACATGGGGGACATATTATGCGCTTCGTTGTGAAAAGGTATTCATTTGTACTATTTCGTGTAGATATAAGCCATGGACAAATGGTGCCCTTCGGGCACCATTTGCACACGGGGTTTGGAGAGTGTGGATAGTTTTTTTTTTATATATAATTTTAACCGTACGCGTACGGTAAGCGTAATCGGCGATTTTTCGAAAAAAAATACTATTGTTTTTTTGGCCTTGGGGGTTGTTTGGGGACACCTATATCGATGCTGGGTGGTTAAGAACTGAATATACTGCCCCTTTAGATGGTTTTTGTCTTTGTTTTTGCTGCCCCCCTCAGAGTGCGAGAGAGAAAATGGCGGCCGCCGCTTCCTGGTTTCGACCGATTCGAATGTTTACTTAGATCGAACAGCCAATCAGAATCGCGCTCGCGCACGTCACCGTACGCGTACGGTAAGCGCACCGTAAGCGCACCGTAAGCTGGCTCAGATATATATATTGATTTAAAGGCTATTTTCTCAGAATCTATTGAACAGATTTACACCAAACCTACAAAAGGCACTTCCTTGACCTGTAGACTACCTCTCTGCCAAATTTCAAGGAACTCTGTTCAGCCGTTCGGGCTGTAGCTGTGTCTAAATGTCCTATGGAAAAATGCATGGGAAAAACGCGTTTTGGGACCCCCCTTTTATCTCATCCCCCGCATGACGAATCCCCCCGAGACTTCCAGGGTAGGAGCGGAGCGCAGCGCCCCACCTATTTTGAAAATTTCGCGAGGATTCGTCGACCGGCGCCAAAGTTATTCAAAATAGAATGTTGCGGTTTTCCTATGGAAACAGGGTCCTAACTATAACTACCTACTGGCGCCAGTAGGTAATATACACATATATATATATTTTAAAGGGAGTGGTCTTTGAGTTCCAGGACTACGAACCAGCCTGTGAGACCGGCACTGATGATGGCCATTTCCGGCTAGAAATGCGTCTGCCCAAGCGTTTCACGGACTGTAAGGACAGCGCTGAATTTGCTCATTAAATCCTTTGTTTTGCCCGGAGCAAGTGTCTCGCTAATTTTTATTAAGATTAGCATTGGGTGTGTATATATAGCCGGTTTTTGCTAATACCGGCATTGGGACACGCCCTCTCGTTCTGGAGCCCCGCGAATATTGGCAAACGTTGGTTGGAGTATGTTGAGTACATCGCGGTGCCCCCCCGAGCAGAGACATTACCATTGGGTGATTATTTTCGCAAGGGGTGAGAGGAGGCAGCAGTGAGCAGCCTGATAAGGGTTTAAACAAAGGTTTGAGCGGGACTATCATATCCAGGAATTCTGTGGTGGTATGCAGTCCAACGCCAAATATTTGGGAGCATCATTGATGTTTTGAGTTCCACTTCACTGTAATGAGGAACCTCGAAAGACTGCATGTACCATCATGCATTATGCCTGGAGCCTCTAGCGCATTCAAGACACCTGTATATGGGAGGAGGAGTCGAGAAACCATTTTAAAGGGAGTGGTCTTTGAGTTCCAGGACTACGAACCAGCCTGTGAGACCGGCACTGATGACGGCCATTTCCGGCTAGAAACGCGTCTGCCCAAGCGTTTCACGGACTGTAAGGACAGCGCTGAATTTGCTCATTAAATCCTTTGTTTTGCCCGGAGCAAGTGTCTCGCTAATTTTTATTAAGATTAGCATTGGGTGTGTATATATATATATATATATATATATATATATATATATATATATATATATATATATATATATATTCCCCCGTTATAGTTAGTGCAGGCAACTATAACTCACGCGACCGCAATCCTCTGCTGATGCTAATACTGTATTTAGACACTTATTTGCCCATGTCTTCTTCCATACATTTTTAGCTATACATATATTACAAATATTTTTTTTTCATAAAGACACATATGTCATCAGCAGAAGATTGCGGTCGCGTGAGTTATAGTTGCCTGCACTAACTATAACGGGGGAATTTCATTGGTTTTTTATCAGTAAAATTTCCGCTAACTATAACATGTGTGAAACCTATGGTTTTTTCAGTGAATTTGCAAGGTTTTTTAAATGCTAATTCCTAACTATAACGTGTGTGAAACCTATGGTTTTTTCAGTGAATTTGTACGGTTTTTTAAATGCTAAGTTACTTTACGCCATTCGTGGCGTGCGTGCCCACTTAACGCAGTTCGTTCCGTGCGCGCACGGTGCGCTTCGCGCACCGCGCGCCCACTTTACGCAGTTAGTGCCGTGCACGCACGGTGGGCACGCGGTGCGCTACACGCACCGCCTGCCCACGTTACGCTAGATGGGCCATGTACGCACGATGCGCTTCGCGCACCGTTCGCACATGGAGGACATATGATGCACTTCGTTTTGAAAGGTAATATTTAAATTTTTCGTATATGTTATAAGCCATGCACAAATGGTGCCCTTTGGGCCCCATTTGCACACAGGGTGGAGAGAGTATGGATAATTTTTTTTTTTATTATTTTTTTTTAAAAAATGTTAGTTTATCTCAGAGCTAATAAGCCATGCATAATTGGTGCCCTTCGGGCACCAATTGCACACGGGGTGGGGAGAGTGTGGATAATTTTTTTTTTTTTATAATTTTTTACCGTACGCGTACGGTAAGCGTAATCGGCGAAATTACCGAAAAAATTAAAATTCCGTTTTTGGCCTTGGGGGATCTTTGGGGACTCCCTCAACATGGCTATGTGTGTGGGAGCTGTCTAAACAGCCCCTTTACATGTTTTTGTGCTTTATATTTTAAACATCACTCTCAGTGCGAGAGAGAAAATGGCGGCCGCCGCTTCCTGGTTTCGGCCGATTCGAATGTTTACTAAGATCTAAGAGCCAATCAGAATCGCGCTCGCGCACGCCACCGTACGCGTACGGTAAGCGTACCGTAAGCGCACCGTAAGCTGGCTCAGATATATATATTGATTTAAAGGCTATTTTCTCAGAATCTACTGAACAGATTTACACCAAACCTACAAAAGGCACTTCCTTGACCTGAGGACTACCTCTCTGCCAAATTTCTAGTAATTCTGTTCAGCTGTTCGGGCTGTAGCCCTGTCTAAAGGTCCTATGGAAAAATGCATGGGAAAAACGCGTTTTGGGACCCCCCTTTTATCTCAGCCCCCGCTTGACGAATCACCCCGAGACTTTCAGGGTAGGAGCGGAGCGTAGCGCCCCACCTATTTTGAAAAATTCGCGAGGATTCGTCGACCGGCGCCAAAGTTATTCAAAATAGAATGTTGCGGATTTCCTATGGAAACATGGTCCTAACTATAACTACCTACTGGCGACCGCCAGTAGGTAATATATATATATATATCACACAAACCCCTCCATTTTGAAGAAGTAGAGGCCACTCGGGGAAACCTTGAGGAAACAGCTTTAATGGACAGCGTTATGGTATAATGCATTTCGGCAATTTCCGCCTTCATCAGATGACGCTGCTTTCCAAATCTGTCCCAACCACGCCTTTCAAATGTCCTGCAATCATCCCATTGGTGGGAGTGCTCGCTGCCCCAGGTCATGTGTTCGCACACTAATTGCAGTACAATGGGAACTGCAACTCCCAGAGTTCTCCATTTCTGGCAACATGTTGCGTGGGGAATCTTGGCTGAATTAAGCCCGTATGGGCTGGCGCTGTGAAGGGCAAGACGCGGTGAAAACAGGTCCCGGTGTATATAGTCCCAGTGTTTCCTCTGGTCCCCTATACGTTCAAGCCCCCAATAAAAGCGTCCACCGGGCCGTGGGCTATGATTACAGTGAATCTCACCTCCCGTGAAGTTACGGGCTGCACCTGGCAGTGGCCCTTGCTTGGCTTGCGCTGTGGGGCAGGCTGAAGCAGTTCCAATACCTTGGACGACAAAAGACTGCAGATGCAGGAACAAGTGATGCCCAAGCCAACTTGTAGAACGGGGCCTCTTTCGCGTATCTGGCTGAAGCGCATATCTCACACACACCCCTCCATTTTGAAGAAGCAGAGGCCATACAACATACACATAAAAAATGTAAAAGTGCAACAAATAAACTGCAAAAGAATGTAAAATACTTCCATTTTAATTATACATAGAAGTAAACAATATATAAAAATATGTTTTAGAAAACAATTTTTAAACCTACATACATTTATAGATATAAATATATCATTGTAAATAAACAAATAATAATATATATTTAAACAATATTAATAAAACAAATTAACTATATAAATAATAAATATACTAATCCCACTCCAATTTATAGAACAGTCGGGAAAGTATTGGACTCAGGAGGGGAAAAATGTACTATTCCCACTCCATTGGGTGAAACAGTAGAGAGAGAGTAGTCCACTTCATACAAATAAAATATTTTAACACCTCTATTAAATAAAAAATATATAAATATTTAAATTGTAATATTATATGTCCCGATTATAATAAAAAATAAAACAAATTACATAATTATTACATTTTTAATAATTATTATCAATTAAAACAAATAATATAAATTTCCTTAAAATACCACAGTACGGGGCCGAATATGATGGTGGGGAGACCGCCACCGGCAGGCTGTTGTGGCAGTCTTTCCGCTATCGGAGACATGTTTCCCATCTGCCATATGATAATGGCGGGCGGGTTGATGGCAGTCAGAAAGTCTGAGTGCCACACATCCGACGGGCTCCTTGAGACTGCTGGTGCGGTGGAAGGGCTTGTAGTCCCTCCATGTTGACAGTGCCTACCAGACACCTCCCTAGGGATTATAATGTCCCTTTCGACCGACTTTTTCATGGCAGTTAACCCGCCAAGAAAACGCTGGCAGAAAGGGACTTTGGGAGCCTGTAGTAGGCCCCCCCCAACCCCCTGGCCACCAGGCAAGGGATCTGGGGGGCACCTAGGGTGCCCCCCTACATATTCTTACACCATGTAGCAGGCACCGCATGATGCCTGCCACATATTGCAGGGATATGTAAATTATCCCTTTTTGCATTGCGGTGGGTGCTGCAGCCAGCAGTACTACAGCACCCGCCACAAAGCAAAAAACAAGTATTGCAACCGCCTGTCAGGCAGCCCCAATCCCTGACAGGGTGGCAGGCGGACGTAAGTAAGCCCGCAATCGTAATCCGGCCCTCTATTATTGCAATCATACCAGCCAGCAATTAAAATGTCATTGAAATTAAAAAGTATAACACAATTAACACATTACTTAATAAATACCACTATTTTAAAGAAATTAATAAATAGGTTTAAATGTAGTATTACTCACTTAACTTCCCACCCAAATCCTCTATAAACTAAGCAACACACACCTAAAATATAACTTAACAAATATGATAATTTCACAATTACATAATTACCAATTAAATAATTAAAAACATATTAATAATTAATTAACAAAATGTATCTCCTAATTTACTTCCCACCATGTACCTCTAAAGACCCTATAATCCTTACCTAAAATATATCCTACAAATTATATTAATTACACAATTTGCATAATTATCAACTAAACAACTATTAATAATTAACTAATAATGAATTAGCTATTTTAATTAACTTGTCACTCTTTACCCCTACAAACACAAACTGCACCTGAAATATAACTTTACAAATATCTTAAAGACTCAATTTACATAATTATTTATCAATTTAATAATTACCATTATTTATTAATTATAATTATTTTGCTTCCCATCCTGTACCCCTACAAACCCCACAAACTACATCTAAAACATAACTTACAAATTAATTATTGCACAATTACATAACTAATTGTAAATTAAAAAGTAATAATTAAATACTTTTAATTAGATTAATTTGCACCCTGTACCCCTACAAATGCCACCCCTAAAAATAACATAAACATTTAAGTAATTACACTATTTACATAATTAATTACCAATTAAATAATTATAATTAAAAAATAATTATCAATTGATTATAATGTATTTACTTCCCACTCTTTACCCCTACAAACTCCTGAACCCACAACTACAATTTAACTTAAAAAATAAGTTAATTACACAATTTTATTATATAGCTAAAGCCAAAAATAGTTGGACACATAAACACCTCAATATGAGAGTGTAGAAATATATGGGCACTAATACAAATCCGAATCCACAAATAATATTTAAGCGGTGCAAAATGCATAGAATAGCTAATTCCAAAATTGAGATGCACATGATCATAGAAACCACATTCAGGGTCTTCTTCACATATGGGTAATAGACACAACACTAAGGGCCATATGTAGGTAAATTACATTTACCGATTCTTAAATACAGAATTTTACCGATTCGGTATTTATGAATCGGTAAATGTAATGTAGGTAAAAAAATACCGAATCGGTAAGTGTCGGTATTTTAGAATCGGTATTTACCGATTCGGTAATGGCAACTGGCTTCCCATTCATTCCTATGGGCCTGGAGGCCCATAGGAATGAATGCCCTTAGGGCATGTATGTGCACATGTGGCGCACATACATGCCCTAAGGGCATGTATGTCTGCCACATTGCACACTTCAAAGTGCACAAAAATGCATTTTTACACCTATTCGTTATTTACCACCAACTTTTAGTTGGTGGTAAATAACGAATCCCCACACCCACGACACACTCCCCCTACATCTCATTTCAGGATTCGGTATTTACCGAATATGTAATATTACCGATTCGGTAATTTTACCGATTCGGTAAATTACCGAATCCTGAAATGATCCCCCTACATAGCAAAAGCCTAAATACCGGTCGGTAAGGGTATATTTACCGAAAATCGGCCGTTACCGACCGGTATTAGGCTTCCTACATATGGCCCTATCTGTCCCTCCACTACCTCTATCATGGCATCCCTACTAAGCAATTCCCAGGCAAGCCCCAGAAAGGAGTCAGCATGTGAAGACTTCCTAAGAAGTACACTCACGTTATATGGGTTGAATAGCTTAAAGCTACAGAGCTTGCTCTAAGATGCTATCCTCTCTCCAGGTAAGGCAGAAGTCCCCAGGGCTCTGTCCCTGTCTCTAATACAAAAGGCGAAAATCAACACACAAACGCATCACATGACTATTTTGTATAGTTGAAAACCGCCTTATAGGTAACTTTCCATGAAGCAATAGTACATCCAGGCTCTTGCTCGATAACCTTGGTTCCCAGGCCTCACGTATGGGCATACCCGGTGCACTTAGGGCAAGAATGGAAAAGACACACAGATGATCGATGGAATGCAGAGCAAATCAATCATTCACCCCTTGTCAAGAGATCTGGGTGAAATCCATTTTTCTCTTGCTCTCAACGCCACCCCAGTTTAGACCCAGCCATATGCAAAAAGTCTTGACCCTGTGCCTCATGGGAACAGTCCAGCCCGAACTGCCAAGCCAGGTCCACCCTGGCCCATAACCAAGCATCCTGGGACCAGTTTTGGGGTATCACCTCTCATCAGCCAGGCTAGCTTGAATCCAGAGGGACAGTGAGTCCGGGACCCCATCTGGGCATACCCTGTGCACTTAGGGCAAGAAAGCAAAGACACACAGATGATGAACGGAATGCAGACCAAATCAAACATTCACCTCCAATCAAGAGATCTGGGTTAAATCTATCGCTCTTTTGCTCACCATCTGTCCATCAATTGTCATTTTTGCATTTGCTGCCCGAGTGGTACGTGTATGCCCTGACGTGGGTCCTGCGCTTTTCCATGCCACTGGAGTCAAGCTAGCCTGGCTAATTAGGGGTGAAACCCCGAAACCAATCCTAGGATGCTTGTTTACAGTCCAGGGAGGACCTGGCCTGGCAGTTCGGGCTGGACTGTTCCCATGGATAACAGGGTCAAGACTGATTTGCATATGGCTGAGTTTAAACTGGAATGGCATGGGGAGCAAAAAAACGATGGATTTAGGCCCAGATGTCTGTACTGTTTGACATTGTTCAACATTCTGTCCATCAATTGTTCTTTTTGCACGAGTAGGGGAAGGGGCAGAGAGTATCTGGTAGAGGATTAAAGAGGCCTGAGATGGATTTAAGATCACAAAACCTTGGTATTCGGCGAACTGCGCTTGCTGCTGGTTTCTGAACAGAGTTTGGGGCACCAGCACTCATTGTTTTACAAATTAAGCACTACATATAATGCCTATCGAAATTCCCACACCTTGTAATCCGCATTGTTTTGTGTAACATTTCTTGTATATTGACTTATGAAGATTCATTGCATTGGTAACTCTGTGCTGTAAAGCGCTCTGATTGACACGCTACGCTGGGATAGGTGGCACTATAAATGACACACAGGACTTGGGAAAGTAATACATCTGCCTCAGAATCTTAGCTTCTCTCTTAAGCATGTGTGAAACGACAACCAGCTGTCTTCCGTCCCTCCATGGCACTGCCATCAAGGTGTTAGGCTCCAGCTAGCTCTCAGCCTGGATGAACAGAAGGAGTGATGATGGCCTTGTAATGAGATGTTGATGATGGACCTGACTGGTCCTGATGCTGCCCTCGCCTCCCCTTGAGGTTGCCTTTCTGAACACAGACAAAGGGCTGGCACCACTGCATGTGTGCGGATGTGGGCACGGGCACAAAGTCACCATATTTCCCTGGAGCTGGTCTGGGGCCCAGATATTGTTCAATAGTAGTTTCGGGTTTCACGTCCCTCTACATCCGCCTCATTTCCTGCACTGATCGACATTCAACACCGTAAAAGGGGAATCGAAGAACATCCCTTAGGGGGTACAATTGGTGCATCTGGCGTGACCCTGCCTACAGTGAATTTGTACTAATCCCGAAATCCTTATTTTCAAAGAATGCCATCACGTTTTCAAATATTCAAGGATAAATGTGCAGCATCACAATAGAAAATGAAACTAAAATGTGCGTTACTTTCATTGCTACAGTTTTGCACATCGCGCTTGTGTTTAGACTACTTTCAAATGTGCATTGATTCGGAGGCATAGAGAATGGTCCATTTATGATACTCTCTTTTTGTTTGTTTTCCTTTACTTTTGTGTCTTTTTCATCCCTGCTGCCCGCATGATTATAGCATCCACTGAAATGAAAGGTTTCGTGCATTGTTTGGCGCGTTGACGTATTGACAGAAAAGATTGGACGCCTGTGCATCCCAGGTAACAGCGCTTCTCTCTGCCGTAAACACATAATAAATCCACCTCCGCATATTGAAAAGTTCGTTCCAACGTTGCGACAAAAACTTACGAAATTGGATGCACAGCAGAGGACACAATTGCAACGCAGAACTATATAACACTACACTACGCAGAATTACAAGGTGCGCGCAAAAGACTCACGTAAAGGTTAGAGGATTGCCTCCCACTGAGCGAGGGCATTTAAGTGTGATTACCAGCCCCAGATGCCACCCAGAGAGACACTATCGGGAGGCAGGGTGACGCACGAGAGCAGTCCCACCCCCACATGCCCGCCAGCCGTGACGGAGAGAGAATAATGGAATCGAAGCAGCGATCACGGCGAGCTCGGCTCCGGGCTGTGGGCAGAGACACTCCCCGGGAACACGGGAACGATGCCTCTTCTTGAGTATGCGCTGTTATTTTTCAACCTTTGTTTCAAGTCAACAATTCTGTCAAGTGCCACTGTCACTCTGAGCCACACTGCGCATTATTATTGTTCTCCTGTGCCATCATCTGTTTGACTATTCCTTGTCGTGCACGTCACTTCCCATCACTGACAAACTGTACACCAGGTTCCAGCAGTGAAGCGGCAGACTTCCAGGTAACTTGTGGCAGTCTGTTTCAATGACATCTGTAAAGTGAAGAACTGTATCCGTTTTTATAAAACTTCGCGTAGGGGAACGTATGACTCCTCATTCGTATACCGAATAAAAAAATTGAGTCAAAGTAACATGCTGTAACAGGGATTTAGGTGCTGGCGCCACAGCTAATGCAGATGTGACGACCACAGGCTTTACATTCATCAATAGTAAAGTGAGCATTTGAAATGCCATTTGCCATTGGTGTAATCCAAGGCGCGTGCACTGGTGGCCCTCTTACCTTGTGCGGGTGCTCTGCGAGCCTCGTGAGGGAAGGAAGTGCGTTCATGGCAAGCAAGGTCTGGGGGCCGGAGATGTGCTCTGTGGCAAACTTGCCATATCAAGTGTTTGTTGAGTCTTAGCCTCCCCAAACGAGACCAACTTCAGCAGTAATCCCTCAAATATGAAGGACTAGTGTCAAATATGTGATCCTTCAAAATGGTTGATTTTTGTCATTATTGAGAAGCATCTCACTAAAGCGAAGAGCACAGCCATGAAAAGTGATATTTCCTTCACTCTGTGGAGTGGGAATACAGGGCCTGATTTTGATGTCCGCCAGCCACTATTGCAGCGATTGGGAGACCGCCCAACGAGCATGCGGGGCTGGTGGTCGGTACCACATTGGGGGCATGCTGCAGCCGTGGAAAAGGGCTGCAGCACATGCCTCCTACACATCCATGTACGGAGTGCCATCAACTATGTCGTGCATGGCGCACAGTGCACGGAGGTAAATGGGGGAACTGCATGTGCCCCCAGGGACACATTAGATTGGTCAACGATGGCTGAAGACTCTGTTTGGGACCCCCCAATCCCATTCCAACAACCTTTTCATGGCAGGGTATCCTCCATGAAAAGGCTGTCGGAAAGGGATATCGTAATCTTGATGATGGCGCCTGCCTTGGCATTGGCGCCATCCTGGGACGCTCCTCCGACTGCCGCACTGTGGGGATTTATGATCCCGGATGGGGTGGCGGTGTTGCGTCCGACAGCGTTGGGTCCGACTGCCAGTATCATAATGCAGCGTTCGGACTGAAGGGCTGTTGGTGGTTGAATTGCAACCGATGGGCTGTCAGCCGATCAACCGCCGGCATCGTAATGAGGCCCACAGTTAGTGCTTCAGCCTTTACTCTCCAGTCTCCAGTGTCAATATGTAACTCAGACCGGTAGCAGTTTACCGAGTTGGAAGGATGTTTTCTATGACTAAAAAAGGTGTAGAATAGTCCACGGCAAACACATGTCCCATTTGGTAGCACCCAGGTACACCCTCTCTACTATCCTAGGTTCTAGGGGCAGTTATTTGAAGTAGCAGTTTGCAGGTCCAAATTTAAAAATGTTAAAGTGGGTCATACCATATACACATGAGTATTTTTCTGTAAGTCACTTCAGCTGAGCACAGCACAGAACATGGTCTCCGGATGCTTGTGTTCCAGTACAGGGAGGACCGGGCAGTTCAGGCTGGACTGCCCCCTATTGCAGCAGGGTCAAGACTGACTTGCATACGACTGGGTCCAAACTGAGGTGGCATAGTGGGCAACAGAAGGATGGATTGGAATGCTACCCCAAACGATTGCTAGTGGTTAGGCTTATTGAAAACGCTCCTTCCATCACATAGTCTGTGTTTCTCTTCAGTTGAGCACAGACATAAATGTAAGTCACATTTCTAACTTGATTTAAGGGCAATTTGCAATATTAATTCAGCTTCAACACTGGCTTTTCAGTCAACGTTACCTTCGGGCTGTAAATGTGCCTTTGATATTATTTCATAACGAAAGTTACTATGCCATGGCTTCAGCACATTGGACACATTAGCTATATATGCTGCATCAGCCTTCTATGAAAAACATGTCCTCTAAAATCAAATGCTATGTTTTAAGGGTTGTTGAAAAAAAGTATCCTTCACTCTCAGTTCCCAAATCTGCTGTCTGTCCTTTGAAAGGTTCCTGAACACATAGGGCACCAGGTTTTAGGCATGCGTTATTGGAGAGCTGGAACCTCCTAGTCTGACTCCTATATCTGGGGGGTTACAAGTTATTTCTCTCAGCATGAGGAACAGCACACAGACTTTAGAGTTGGTCCAAGTATGTATGTTTTTCCCAGAAACAAAAGGCCCAAATCCTCAATTGTTTTCCATGTGCTTGCAGCAGGTGGTAAAATATGTGTGGGGCTATTGTTCGGGATGTAGTGCTGGCTCAGAGAGGGACAGGTCAAGAGGGCAAAGTAGTTTAAGGAACAACTGGAGGAGTGTTTACTGCTCCCCTCATACTGCAGTAAGCAGGTGGGGGGAGGCAGGTGCAGCAACTGCTTGCAGGCCCCGCAGCTCTGTTGAGAGGTCCAGGTCCGACATCTCTGAGCCTGGACATGTCAGGCACATATGGGCATATCTACAAGGAAATGGTGCAGAGCTGCACTGCAGCAAATTTTTCAGTGCATTGCTGTATCATTTAAAAAATGGAAGGATGTGCCGTATTTACCACAATAAGGTGCACCTCTGTGTTTTCGCTTGAACTGGCAATAAAAATAGCTGCTTAGTGCCAACAAAGACACCATTGCACCATAGTGATAGGTGATAGGGTGCCTGCATTGCAGATAATGATTATTTATATGCAGGAATCTGTCCCTTCCTGCACATAATCAGTAAAGGCGATGTGTTACTTCTATGTGTGCTTCATTCTGCAGTTAAGAAAAAGATTTTTCCTTTGCATAAAGGGCAGATTCAATTTCTCACACTCTCATTTAATCATTCATACACACAATCTTTAAATTGGACACAAGTGAAGCACTTATAGATAATAAAATCATATGGATTTATTCTTCTGTTTGTTCAATCAAATAACCTTAAGCAATTTCACAAATACATTTATAATACACAGTTGTTGTATGAAATATAAAAACAATATAAAAACATACATATAAAATAAAAAAGAGACAATATAAAGACAATACATTATGTCATTCCTGTGTTAATCAAGCTTGATTTGTAGCCAGCATATAGCACGAGTATAGTTTTTTCCTGTCTATAATTTGCTACTGGCTCTTGCCCAATTTAACAACATTTGATTATGCGTCGACGCGTTTCGGCGGTGTATTTTATTGGAACCACTCTCTTCAGGACATTGAGTTTATTCTCCTTATTTCATATAGTTAAAACCATCTGTTACATGTCAGACCGGTGCAAACCTGCACTCGGAGATTAGGTATTGTGACTTCTCCCACTGGTCATCAAGAATATTAGGATAGTTTTCCTTAATTTTTCTTTCCAGTCTCTATGGGGAATTCTTTATGGATATAGTGTTTCTTATTCAATCTGTATCCCCATTCAATGCGCTGTATCAATTCCGCAGTGTCTCAGAGTAACCACTCTTTTCTGGTTACAACAACGATTTTACTGGTGACTCTCAATTTTATCTCCCAGTCAGATGCCTCGTTCGTGGCTCTTCTTCCGACGACACAAGCATTCCGTTGGGGTTCATCACACTTCATTCTGCAGCACAGATAGAAGTAGCAAATCACCATTACTTAATGACTGTTTATGTACAGGCCACCTTCTGGCACATAAACAATCATTAAATGAGTTTTGCTCTTTCTATGTGTTCTGCAGAATGCAGTACACATAATAAAATCAAAAACAAGGACAAATAAAAGTCACCAATTTAATACCAGCTTTTGTATGGCGTTAGTTTTTGGTGCTGCCTCAGATTTACACATGCTTGTAAATCCGGGGCAGCTTCAAAAAGCAATGGGTGTTGCCTGCCCCTTTCACGCAGAAAACTGCACAAATTGGTAGCATATTTACAAAGCAGCGGTAAGCCACGCAAAGTGGCCTAACACCAATTTGTAAATTTGGTGCAGGGCATTGCACCACCGGAACGTCGTAAAATGTGACGTTCTGGTGGTGCAATCCTCTTTTAAATATGTCCCATAGTTTGCAGACCCTATACATCCAGGCCATTAAACTTAAAAAGGCCCAGGGTGGTATCGCCCCCACAGATACCTATCCGGGTCAGTCTTAATGAGGGCCTGGTGTTGTCTTACAAGAGTGAAATATTTAGCAGTATGGAAATAAAAATGTAAAATCCTTAAAACAGAACACATGTTGCAGATCATGTTCAGCAGACTCCAGTAAAAGCAGAGATTAAAATACCAGATTAATAGAGCACTCACACGATCATGAAGAAGGGGATGCATTCCCTGCAACATTTTTACTTATTTTCATTTAAATCGTTTATGTGCTGCTAATTTGTTGTTGTTTTCTGATTGTAGAACATTTAAATTATTATGGTACTGGAAACAATGTACTCCCTGGGAGAGAAAATGGTAAATAAAGGCACTTCATTTGTTGTCAAATGTAGCAAAGTGTGAAATGTATCTGATTATTGATGGCTGCCCTTTGCATTTACATTTAGGGCCTGATTACGAGTTCAGGTGTTATTTATAGCATGAGGTAAATAGGGATACCACGGAGTACATTATATATTGGGTGTGCTAAATAAAACATTTTTATGAATTTGTGGGCAATAACATGAGCATTTTGAAGTTTAACACGGCAAAATCAGCATGCCACCATAATTACCATGTGATTTTCCCTGTTAAATTTAGGCAGGTTTCGAACTGTCGAAATCCAACAACAATTGAAGTATTCAACATGTCGGATAAACATCGGATGGGTTAAATACAGCCAAATCCGTAAACAGGGGAATAGGCACGGGTCGGAATACGCCAACCACATTGTAATCAGGCCGCCTTTAGATTACTTCTTTTCAAACTCATGTGATTTTTCATAGCCTGCGTGCTAGCATATGTGTCGGGTGTTCCAGTATAGTACATATACAATGTGTGACTTGTTTATGTTTTCATTAGTGGTGTGATTCTAGGCCAAACTCTTTTCAAAGTTGGATAAATTATTTGCACTGTCCCTTGTCTATCAGAAAATGTATTGCATGGATGCCGGCCTCTGCCCATTCCCACTGCTATATTTCCTGTCTCACAATTTTAATCCCATTTTTTCCCATTGAGGTGCTGCCATGCTTTTGCAGTCTAGTGCATTATCAGTTTTAGAGATTTAGGGCATCATATAGACTTTGGCAGTCAGGTTACTCCATCACAAAAGTGCCGGATATCCCATCTACCATATTTCGAGTGGCAATTGTCATAAGGTGTACGAGACATCCATCACGTTTGAGACAGAATTAAACATCTGCCAAACTCCTAATCAGGCCCCTTGTCACTGTTTGCATTCCTCTGTAGACTTCATCCAAGTCGACCTTAGCTGAAAGAAGATTCTTTTCTATTGTCACCCAAAGTAGATTATCTTTTTAGTGTGGATGCTTTAGTTGGTGCGCTAAGTAGTATGTCATAATATGGGACAGCCTTTGTCCTCCAGATGTGGTTGTGGTGTATTTCTAATTCATTTTGAAATTTGCTCTAACAAAAATACTTCTTTTTATTATGTCTTCTTTTTCCATCGGTGTCAGTTTGGAAATATGTGGAGACAGTATGGCAAAAATATAATTAAATCTTAGTGCCACATTCATCGTTATAATTTGAACTCCATGGCGACAATTGAATGTCAGACCATCTTGCTAAATCTGTAGTCACTTTTGTTTTCAAAATGTGTATTATCTCGCAATATGATGGTAAGCCTTGGATTGATAAGAATACCTAAATACTTTAAGTTTTGTGGTACCCTTTTTTTAAAAAATGAGTACCTATTGCAGACCTACCCATGGCTATTGACATAGGGAGGGCTTCAATTTTTGGCCAATGTTTTCAGTACCTTGATAAAAGAGAAAATTCTAGTATTATGGTCATCACATGTCGTATTGACTCAGAAGGTTTTTTGAGTGTGAGTAATACATAATCTACATATGAAAAAGTAATTTGTGGTCCATGTGGGTGTCTGTACCTCTTATATGGACTTATCGTCTTATTTTGGTTGGAAATGGATCTAGAGCAATCATAAATAGCAATGAGGATTATCGACATTTTTGCTATATGCCCCTTTTGATGTGGTATGTCTCCATTTGGAAGCCATTAAATGATATAAATGTGGTGGGATTAGTTTAGAGCCAGTGAATTTTATCAATGAAATTCTGTCCCAATTCTGTTCTTTCATGCATACAGAAAAAGAAGCCTCGTTCTATGTGGTCATATGCTTTTCCCACATCTAGAAATGGAGCCATATTTTGATTGTGGCCCTCATGAACCTACCACAGTAGGTGCTGTAATAATTTCATAAACCTGATGAGGAGCTACAAGTTACAAAGCCTGCTTAGGATGCTTGAACGAGGGATGGCCCCAAGGGGCCAAGTCTATTGGCTAATATATTTGCCATGATTTTCATATCTGTATTTAAGAGGGACATTGGTCTGTTATTAGCACATTTGAATGAGTATTTGCCTGGATTCAGGGTTAATGCCATCATAGGTCTATGAAACTCTGCCCATAATTGTAAGATCTTATTCCTATTCATATGATAAAATTTTAGTGGGAGTTGATTGTCCCTTGATGCTTTGTTAGTGTGCAAGTACTCTATGGCTTACGTTATCTCTTTTGACGTAAACACTTCTTATAGATTCCATTTACTCTGCATTTAGAGTTGGAAACCTAATCATAATCAGAAATTACTTTTAAAGATGTTTGGTGTCGGGGTGGTATAAACCCAACAGTGCTGTGTAAATTAAGCAAATTTATTGAGTAAATCCATTCGATATGAAATATGCATCCCCTTTAGAACGTAGAATTGAAATAACCAATTTTGACTCTAATTGTCTTAGCTGTGAAGCTAAGAATCTGTATACTTTCTCACCTTGTTTGCAGTTTTCCATTTTCAAGTGGATCAGAGTATGTTCTGCTTTATTGGCAAAATTAAATTTGTATTTAGTGTCCTATGGTATTATCCATGATGTCAGTAATTTTTGTTTCTAGTGAATTCTGTGTTTCCTGAGCTTTACCTTTACAGATGGCTGAGGGCCACATATTCTTCCCGTAACGCAAGCCTTGCTTGTTACTTAAAATGTTTTGAATGAGGTTACTGATTCCTCATTGTCCAGCAGAAAATCAGTTATGTATGATTGCATTTTCCTTTTTCGCCTCCGGCGTTCTATGCTGATGAGTATTAATTTCCCACATGCTAAGGGGTGGTCTGGCTACATCCATGTCTAGATCTAGTGAGATTAGAGAACTCCAGGACATCTCAGTTAGGAGGATCATGGTAGCTTCAGGCTGAAATCAGGAAGAAGATCAGGTACACAGAAAACAATGTATATTGCCTTTCTTATGGATGTACTAACCTTTAAATATCTATTACATTGGGGTCTGTTCTTTTGTCTTGTAGATGGCCCTTGTCTTTGAGAGTATGTTTGTCTGAGCTGCCTAATCTGTCTAAAATAGGATCAACAGTGATGTTTCATACAATGCCTAGTAATGCTTTTTTTCTGCCAAATTCAATCTATACTCTATGTATCTTATAGAAAAAGGTGAACAATGATGAACCTTGTGTCAACATTTTTGCAAAGGTGTCTCTTCCCTCCACACCACCGGTCTTAGAAATCAGAATCTATAAGTATTTCCTAAAGAGGATGGACATTGTACTTTTTTTGTAGGGGAAGCATCCTGAGCTCGTCGCCTCTGTTCATAAAGTATTAGAAACATGGACCTATTTATCCACCCAATTCCAATCCCACGCTGTTTTTGAGCCTTCTGTCAGAGATTAGGGTGGAGTACAACCTCTGTGTTTTGTTTTGTGGTGAGGTAAGATAGCTTCTTTTTTGTTGTGATATATGTGAGACTATTACTTTTAACACAAATGATATGTATATATTTCTTGGTGGTTTTGTGGGACACAGGTGTCATTCATGTTTTTGTTTGCAGTCCTGATGGCATAATTAGCAGAAAAGTATAATGTGGAGCATAACACAGTAAATGATTGTGTAATCTTTTGACATTCTATATACATATATAAGTGAAAATTGTGGGTTGGTATCTTGTGTTGTAGTCACCATGAAAAGATGTTATATGTTCCTAAGGATTGAAAGTGAGGTGAATGCGTGTGCGAGTATTCAGAAAAAGCATAATAAGAATAAATATTCGGGTGGCTTAGCCAACAAGATAGCCGTGTGGCAGAACTGAGTGATCGCTCAAGCCCCAAACATTGAATCCTGCAACATCCTGCTGCTCCTCTGCCCCAGAATAATGCCTGTTCGCCGCACGAGTGGGGACCCAGCTGGAAAATGATATTGATGCCCGTATGAGGAGTGGGGCGAAAGCGGCTGTTTAAAATGCAGGCTGCATGCGACGTTGCTGACATAAGGGCGAGGGAATAGCCCAGAGGCTTGAGGTTGCCCTACCTGATGGCATAGAAGTTGCGCTGGACAGGTAGAGGACCTGGGTGTGCCCCCTCCCAGAGAATCTATGGTGTTTCCCGCTGGCTGAAAACCACCTAGATTGGACTGACCTCTGCCACGGAAGCAACTCCAAAGGTAGGTGGCAGCAAGGTGATGCGTGGGTTGCCAGATTCCTAGAATGGGTGACTCTTCCTCAATTAGTGCTGGCACGGGCGGAGGGCTTGGGTGAGATCATAACCTTGGAGGAATTGAAGGAGGCACTTTAAAATGGGGCCAAAGGGAAGTGCCCGGGCCTGCGGACTGCTAGTTGAGTATTATCAGGCGCATGCCACCACCCTGCTCCCAGCACTGTTGTAGACCCTTCTGGAAGCCTGAGAACTGGGAAAGCGTTGGGCACATATGAGGGCAGCAGTAATCCTAATGCTTTCAAAGCCAGGCAAGGACCCTGTGGATCCAGGGTGATATAGGCATCTTTCCATGTTGAACGTGGATGTAAGTCTTAGCCCTTTGGTTGGGGTGGGTTATTACACATTTGCTGAGAGAAGATCAGTGTGGTTTTGTGCCGGGACGTGGATCACACATGAACCTTAGGAGGCTGTCACACGTATTGCATGAGACACTGGACTCTGTATTCAAAGCTGCTTTGGTATCTTTAAACATAGAGAAGGCTTTTGACACTCTGTCCTGGCCATACCTGTGGGAACTCCTGACTCAAATGTGTTTGGGAACCGGATTTCTGACTACCCACAGCAAGATTGCATATGGAGACCGAGGTGTCTAGGGCTTTTGTTAGAGAAAGGGGAACCCGGCAGGACTGCCCACTGTTGCCGATTTTGTTTGCCCTGGTGATGGAGCCACTTGCGATATATCTTAGAGAACAGTTACAGGCTTGGAGTATACCAGTTGGGGACAATCATCATGTTGTGCCAATGTATGCAGATGACACGTTGGTATATATGAAGGACCTGAAACAATCAGTCACACTCATCATTGACGAGAGGATGTAGCCTTACGGCTAGAGTGGTTGACCTCGAAGCTGGGGAACCAGGTTTGTATCTCGGCAATGACGCTCAAATTCCTGTGATTCTGGGCAAATCAAGTAATCTCCCCGTGCCTAACAAAAATGAATGTGTCCTTCTGTAACAAAACTGGTGCTCATTTAAAGCCACTGATCAAAGAAAATCATGCAGCTGCCAGGACATTTCGGCGAAGCATTGAGGACCCATGTTAACCACAACAAAACTGAACTTTACCTCCTGGCAGCTTTGGTAGGTAGAGATGGATCAGATCTTCCAGCTGTCGGAAGCCATAGGAAACATGCAGCTTCCGGTATCTTGGGTTCCAGATTACGCATGATAGTTCCCTCCAATTTGCACTGAACATGGGGAGAATATTGGATGGTCTTGGAGACTTAATCCAGTTCTGGACACACTCCCGCTGTCGGTAATGGGCAGGGTAGCCCTGAGTAAGCGCCAGGATGCCCGTGGGGTTGCAGTGCGCTCTATAAATGCTATAAATAAATAAATAAATAAGATGGCCCTCTTGCCCCATTGCCTTTACATGATGCAACACTCCTTTTGTACACTGCCACTCGCAATTATTTTTCATCATAGAGATAAGCTATTGGTGGATTTGAAATGTACGGGCAAGAGATGCAGAGTGCGGCTGGAAATATTGAAGCTGGATCTCAGGAAGGGTGGACTGGGGGTCCCCAATCTGCAGTTATAATATCTAGCGGGTCTCTTACAGTATGCGACAATGTGGTGTGACAATGACTCTAACTTGGAAAAAAGCTTGATGTCAGGATCCGTAGCTTCCCCAGTGGCTTATGTGTGGCAGGGGGTTGCCGCCTGACACTCATTTCTGTGTCATTAACTGAAAAAACCTGCTTGCTGTATCTGACGTTTGCTCAATTGTAGTTGGACTGAAATTATTTGTAGATCCTGGTCCACAATTAACTGTTTTCTCCCATGCTGTTTGAACTTTTCAAGGTGTTTTTTCATTAAAGCTTTAAAAATGAATATATCCCTTAAGCAATGTTGATAATCTTGGTGTCTTTTTGCTTGTTACGTTTGTTTCTAGTTTTTTAAATTGGTTTGGGAACTTTATTTTTTGTGTGACATACTTTAAAATTGTTGGTACTTCTTGAACCTTAGCACACATTGCTTTAGGAATTGCTTTTGCCATAGCTACCAGGGGTTGAGGAGAAATTGTCTCAGAACTATGTTTTGACCTCTGTGTAGTGGATTTATTGAGTTGGCAGGGGTGCCCTTCTTCCAAATTACTAACTCCACTTTTGACACAGAGGAAAGAAAAAAATACTTGCAGGCAGTGTTTGTGAATGGGATCCATCACTGTACAATTCAGGATTGCCATCTATGCTTTGTCATGCGTTAGAAGTATGAAATGTTTTATTGCCTACTGTTTCAATTTTACACCCACCTATCTCTTCTTTATATCTGTGTTTAGCACCAGCTTCTATCATTATATTCACAAACACACTCAAGTGGATTATAATTTAGGTATGAAATTGTTTTTGAAATTGGTTTGGGAACTTTGTTTATTTGTGTTCCATACTTTAAATTTTTGGCACTGCTTGAACCTTAGTGCATATTTCTTTGGGGATTGCCTGCTGCTATTGCCATAGCTACCAGGGATTGAGAAGAGAATCTCTCAGAACTGTGTTTTGACCGATTTGTAGTGGGCTTATTGAGTTGGCAGGGGTGCCCTTCTCCTAAATTACTAACTCCACTTCTGACACAGGGGAAAGCAAAAACATACTCACATCCAATGTTTGCAAATGGGATCCATCACTGTAAGGTTCAGGATTTACATCTATGCCCTGCCATGCATTAGAAGAGTGAAATGTATTTGTGCCTACTGCTTCAATAGTACACACACCTTCCTCTTCAATATTTTTGTGTTCAGCACCACCTTCTATCAGTGTAGTCAAAAGCATTCTCAAGTTGGTCATAATTTATACATCAAATGCTCTTCATGTGTAGGGGACTTAAGATATAGAAACAATGGTATTTTGCACCTTTAGGCTCAACATTTCTACGTGATAGATGTTTTTTAAACTTGACATATCACCAAACTATTTGCCAGTGTCCTGTCCATAAGGGCAAAGGGGCCACACAGCCTCACCTTTTTCCAGAGAGGAAGAGTGTCTGTCAGGCAGAGATAAGGTCATCCTGACAGACACTCTTCTTGTTCAAGTCAGACAGCCATGAGCTAGACATGTACTAAATGTACAGGCTCCTGCCTTCCTTACCTGAACTTTGCCAATATGAGGATTTCACAGCCCTGTGAGCATGACCTCCTCAGCCTGGCGAAAGTGTCTCGATGCCCTCTCCTCGTGACAATGGGGAGTTTCACTGATTGCCTTAGACCCGGACGCTTCAGTTTTAAGCCCTCAAGTGCCCAGGGCAGAGCGACAATCAGGGACACCTAGTCACAGAGTAGGGTGGAGTCAGCAGCTTTCACTGAACCCATTCCACTCTGTGAAAAGTGAGAAACTGCTGCTTCCCTAATTGGCTGAGCTATTGTCTGCCATTGAGAGAATGCAGCAGTCCCAACACTCCTGGACTCTCTGAGACATTCCTCACCTGGAGCTGCCGCACAGGTAAGTTTTATGTTTTTGAGTATTTGGTGCGTTTGTGCGTGTATGTGTAAATGTATGAACTCATTCATAATGTATGTCACTGCTTTACATTCATATGTGTTAACATTTGCACCACCGTGCTATATCTCAATTATAAGCAATACAACCAAACAAACGGGGATAAGATGGCCTATTTTACAATTGAAGTTGTAATTTCCAAACATTTATGTGTTCCCAATGCATTTCGGGATCGTAGTCCCTTCTTCAGGGGCCACTGTGATAAAATATAAAAAACAATAGGGAATGAGGAAATATCACCAATCAAGTATATAGTTAAGTTCAGGTATTGGGAATGAATCAATGAAAGAAACCCCAGATAGAATAAATACATAGATATAAATTAGTCCTGTGCAAGTAGAAAAAGGCTACTCATGCCTCAGAAGAAAAAGCATAGATAAAAGTAAGTATTGTGCAATTAGAAAAAGGCTGCCCGTGCCTCGGAAGAAAAGAAAAAGTAATACGAAATCACCCAAACGTATATGGTAACGTAACAGCCATTCTAAGGTGCAGTTGAAGAAGGTGTCCAAATGTATTAGAACACTGTACATGTATCGCCTGAATTCAATACAAATGCACAGCGAAAAAGAGAAAATCTTCAGTGAATAGAATAGTCGACTCCTCAAGTACTCACAACATGAATGAAATGTAATTCATATCACCCTCCTCTATGGATCACAACCAATGTGACTTCTCCACAAACTCTATAAAGAAAACCAGCTAAGAAACATACGTGTAGTTTCACATCTCACCCCACATACGGGCACTCCACATCAAAGGATACAATGCAGCAGCATCCAATAGTTTGCGTTAAAAAAGGTTGGTATGAATGCTGAGAAGAAAACTAAATTAAAGAGCCTATTAGCATACACGTAATATAAACAGGAGGAATCTGTAGATAAATAGCTGATTATAAATGCTTACTGCAGAACTCTCTAAGTAATATCCAAATGTTCAGTTGGACACCGTCTTCAACTGCACCTTAGAATGACTTTGTTACGTTACCAAATATTTCCGGGTGATTTCCTATTACTTGTTCTTCAGAGGCACTGGCAGCCTTTTTCTACTCAAAAGCACACTAGGGATCCAAGGGAGAGAATCCTAAAAGAGAGCGTACTACTCCCTGTCTGCAATTGGAACTCACAACCAATACGTATCTCGTGCACTGGAAATTGTATATTGGTAAGAAGGAAAAGAAAGCAGAAAGTGATCCTTTATAAGGAAGAGAACCCTCACTCATCTGAGCTAACATGCTTCATCATTGGGCTCCATCCTCCAAGGAAGGTGGTAGGTGGAGAGGAGCTGAGGTGTTTTAGAGTGAGGGATAACCCTAAGCAAATGGGTGAGTGAGGGGCAGAGTGCAAAAAGAAAATCAATGATAAAATGAAAACTATCTCAGGGGCCCAACAACTTTATTCGGTGGTACCCTTGGATAGGGTTAAAAATTAAGAGGACTGGGGGTTGAGAGCAAATGTACCCCCATAACGGTCAACATGTTTCTGCCTGTGTCAGACTTCAACTGGAGTTCTCAGGCATTCATCAGGACCAACAAAGTTCGAGTCACTCGGCATGCAACAATGAAATAAGATAAAATAAACAGATGGCTGTACTGGCCATGTCCATATGTTGTCACGGATATGATGGGGGGTTAATACACCATCTCTATCTTCTGGAGGAGATAAATTCCCACCTCTTTACTGCCACAAGGTACCCCTCAGCCACAATCGGCTTATAATGTGACTACTCATGTTAGCTGCGTCACGCGAGGTCCTGGCGAGATGACTGTTACATTACCAAATATGTTTGGGTGATTTCATATTACTTAATCTTCCAAGGCATGGGCAGCCTTTTTCTACTTGCACAAGACTTGTTTTTATCTATGCTTTTTCTTCCAAGGCACAGGTAGCTTTTTTCTACATGCACAAGACTTATTTTTTCTATGTAGTTATTCTGTCTGGGGTTTCTTTCTTCGGTTCATTCCCAATACCTGAACGCAACTATATACTTGATTGGTGATATTTCCTCCTTACTTATATTTGTTTCTATTTTTTCACAGTGCCCCCTGAAGGAGGGACAGAGATCCCGAAATGCATTGGGCAACACATATGTTTGGACATGACAACTTCAGTTGTGAAATAGGCCACCTAACCCCCTTTTGTTTAGTTGTGTTGCTAACAATTGAGATATAGCACAGTGGTGAAAATGTTAACACATATGAATGTGTAGCAGTGACATACATTATGGATGAATTGTCACATTAAAATAGAGCACTGCAGATATTGTTCAACAAATTCATTGTGAGATTCTTTTTTTTGTATAAAATTCATGATTGATTGATTAATGCGCTGTTCGGCCATGTTACAAGTGACAAGTGACACTTGAATCAGCAGCATCCACTGCTATTTGCCATATCTACTACTTACATACTGTTGCACATTATGTGACCAGAAGCAAGGGAGTCTGACTCTTGAGCTGTCTATGCCATAACCATTATAGAGAAATTAATGGTGCAGGGTAACATGTACAAATATAAGTATTAACGAACAAGACCTGGCGGCTGTTTGTCACCTTGATACATTACAACAGGTCAATCATATAGGAGAGCTGAGCCGTAAAAATGGACGCTGCTAGCTGTACCAAAGTTGTTCACCTTTGAAAGATTGGAGGTTTAATGAACCTTAGCAATAAAATCCTAGAGGAATCTGAAATTTGCTCCAATGCTGCATACCAAAATAGGAAGTCCACATCTTTAAGCAATCTACAAGTCACCAGACAATACTCCTACACCGTGCTTAATATTTCTTTACAAGGTTTTAGCTTTAACAGTAGCCAGAGGTTCAAACTTATTGATCACATTTAATGCAAGTAGGTACTTGGTGACTATACTTCAACTCTGGTGTTCCTTTTCTTCTTTTCTGCCAATGAGCATGATGTAAGCAGCCTGTACCTGGATCGTTGTTTTATGGTTTGGGCTAATGGCAATGTATGTGTTCAGACCTTGGAAAATGTAAATATGGTTTTAAATTAACTTATTTATGAAAGTGTCACGATAATATATCTTCTACTGTGTATTTTTCAGGATAGTAACATAATAAGTGCCGATATAACAGAGTTTATTTCTCTCAATGTCAACAGTATGTCTGTTGTCGTCGTGCTATGCTGCAGTGGTGTTTAGATGGCATCTTGTTTGCCATAGTAGTTCACCTTCAATTCAAAATGCGCCTCACTTCAGTGCTTAATTTTAGCCGCTAGTTTTCAGTGCTCGGCACTGACACTTAATCGTCAATACCGGTGCTTGCAGGGCGGACTGGCCGTAGCGGGCACCGGGCAATACCCCAGTGCGCCGCACGGGTGGGGGCCGGTTTTGGGGCCCTGGGGGCCGTTTTGTTACAGGGTCGTTTTTTCAGCATAGCCGAAAACCGGCCCTGGCATAGAGCTCGGCGGCACCCCCGACTACCCCCCCCTGTGGGGGGGAGGGGGGGAGGGGGGATGGCCGAGCACCTTGCCAGGGCCGGTTTTGGTTCCCAGTCCGGCCCTGGGTGCTTGTTATAGTCTACTACAAGGTGGTGCTTTCTGGCTAACTTGTACACAACAAAAGTTTCTTATTTACTCAATATATATAATATTAGCAATATATATTAAAAATGACTATTACCTGCCACCTAAACCGTTCTTATAGCTTCGGTGGCTTGAAATATTCAGAATTGTCACAGTTGTAGGAGTGCAATGGTTAGCAGTTGTGTTTTTACTACCACTGGCAGTATAGCAGGGGCAATGTGTGATGCAAGATGCAGGGGCTTCCTGACAGATATTTTTTAACAAATTAACACTGCCTCACTTTCTACCTCCAATGCACCCTAAATGGCTTTATCGAGGACCAAATAGGCAAGAGAGAAACCTGCACTGTTATTACATTTATCTCAGAATTTCTCACCTGAAAATCTTTCACGAGCGCAGTGATTGTATAATGCAAGTTTTTGCATTCAATTTCTGTCGAACACTATCCAGATGCTGACTCAAAGTGCAAACAAGCGTGCTTGAAACCTCTCCCCATAAATGATATATGCCACAAGGAATTGCTGTCAGTAACTGTCTAATAAGATCTGTATCTTTATAAAATGATAAGACCTTTGTTTACATTGAGTAAGATGGACAAGTGCAAAAAATATGCACACAAGGAGAAAAGGTGTCAGCACTTTTTCGGGCCAAGAATCCACTCCAAACACAATTATTATTATTCTGCTGTAAGGCCCTATACTACATTAAATGGCCCCCTTTTGCGAAACATATCTGATGTCCTTGGCAAACTTTTAATATAAGCCACGGTTTGCACAGTCTTTTCACTTAAGGCAGTTAATGAGACCAAGATGGCTAACAGAATGCTGCAATGCGACAAGTTCTATATGATACTCCTGTCTTTGTCCACATTTTCACCTCTGCTCCTGGTACTAATCAAGGTCAATGGGGTGTGTTTAGCTCTTCCATGAACAAGTTCATAGGCCTCACTGTCAAGTTAACAGCGCAGGCCTTGGTGCAATATCCTCACCAGGATGCAGTTCAAGGGGTAGAAGCTAGAGGAGCCCATCAGTCGCAAGTCAATGTAGCGGAAACTTCAAACGCCAACATCTCGAAACTGCTAGCAAGAAGTGAACCTTTTCAGTATGGATGTGGCACAAACTGAATTGAGTCTATCTCCTCAATTAGCGAGTTCGTCAGTACAGAGAAATATGATATGTGATTATGGCTCAAGCACAGTCAAGATAATGAGGTTGCATAAAGCACAATGGCAAAAGTAACTTCCGTTTCAGCCAATAGGACAATATTTCAAAAGCTTAAGATCTGGAAGACACATTTGTCGAGCTTGAGATACATTCTGCTGGGGTCAAAGCTGATAGATGACAGGCCCGGGATAATAAATTCTGACCATAATTGTAAGAAATTAGAGTATTCAGGAAGTTGAGAATCCACCTCAAATAATAACCACATTCCTTGACAGAGTGAACCACTACAGACACTAAGTAAACCTGAGCCTAACCCTCTGGTAGCTTGGCACAAAGCAGGCAGTTTAAATTTATAGGCGACGTGTTAAGTATTTATGCAGTTCTCAAAAAGTAATAAAGTGAAAACAAAACACAAGAAAAATCCAGAAAAGTCCACGAAACATATAGAGACTATTTTAATAACTGAAATGACATGATTACGACCAAAATCCAATGAGTAGAACAAGAGAGATGAATAAAAAATAGCACCAAACAGCACATAGGGCAGCTGCAGTTATCTGGTCACACTAGACCAGGTCAAAACCAAATGTTAAGGCCCATCGGGATGCGGCATGAGTCAGATACAGGGACCGGGGGGCAGATTTACAAGCCCCTTGTGCCACTTTTGCGTAATTTTTAACATGGGAAAAGTGACGTAAGGGTAGCGCGAGGGGTTTGTAATTAAGACCCCAGGTTCCTCAATCCTGGCAAGTTTACCTTTTGAGTTAAAAACAATTATGGAGAAAAAGTGGTCATTGACAATTTGTTGGTGGGGCATGCTGCAATCTGGATCCAAAGCGGGGCTAGATGACAACAGTTTCTGCATAGTGGGGTGCTTGTGTGTTTTTAAGCAGTACAGCAGCCCCGTAACATGGGCGCCTGCTTTCAATCTCTTTAACCCGGCATTATCCGATGTCTGTTTCAACCCCCCTAAGTAAAATGGATTTAGAAATGATTTGCAAATGAACTCATGTGAATTCCAGGTAGCACATAATCGGGTGCTAATGGGTTGAAGCTGACAACCACACATCTGTGTTACGTGTCATCTGTACTAAAGCCACCAGAAGGGTTGGTAAGCCTGTTTTATTAACACCAACAAGACCACCACCAATACCACACCCACCAATACCACCAATATCAGCACCACCAATACCACCACCACCAAAACCACCAATAATACCACCACTACCAATAGCTCTACTTCCACCACCACCACCAATACCAATGCCAATCCCAATACCACCACCAACAATACCACCACCAATTTCACCACCACCAATACCACCAATATGACCACCACCAATACCACCACCAATAACACTACAACCAATACCACCACCACTACCACCAATACCACCACCACCAATATCACCACCACCAATACCATCACCACCACCAATATCAACACCAATACCACCACTACCACCAATAGCAATGTCAATCCCAATCCCACCACCACCAATAGCAATGTCAATCCCACCACCAATACCACCAACACCAATACAACCACCACCAATAACACCACCAATACCACCACCACCAATACCACCACCAATACCACCACCACCAATACCACTACCACCAATACCACCACCACCCCAATACCACCACCACAAATACCACCATCACAAATGTCACCACCACCAATACCACCACCATCAATATCACCACCATCAATACCACCACCAACACCATCACCACCACCAATACCACCATCACCAATACCACCAATGTCAGCAACAATAAAACCATCACAATACCACGACTGATACTACCACCAATGCTACCACCAATACCACCACCAATAACAAGACCACCAATTTCACCACCACCTATATCACCACCAATACCACCACCAATACCACCACCACAGTACCACCACTACCACCAAAACCAGAAATACCACCAATACCACCACCAGCAATACCACCACCACAACCTATACCACTACCACCACCAATACCACCACCACCAATACCATCACCACCACCAATAACTTCACCACCACCAATATCACAACCAATACCACTACCTCCACCATCACCACCAATACCACTTCTACTCCCAATACCACCACCAACAATACCACCACCAATACCACCACCACCAATACCATCATCACCACCAATACCACCACAACCAATACCACCACCAATACCACTACCACCAATACCACCACCACCAATATCACCACCACCAATACCATCACCACCCCAATATCTCAACCACCAATATCAAAACCAATACCACCATCACCACCAATAGCAATGCCAATCCCAATACCACCACTAATACAACCACCAATACCACCAACACCCATACCACCACCATCAATAAGAACACCACCAATACCACCACCACCAATACCACCAATACCACCACCACCAATAGCACCACCACCAATAGCACCACCACCAATACCACCACCACCACCAATACCAATACCACCAATACCACCACCACCACCAATACCACCACCACCACCAATACCACCACCACCAATATCACCACCGCCACCAATATCACCACCACCAATACCATCACCACCACCAATATCAACACCAATACCACCATCACCACCAATAGCAATGCCAATCTCAATACCACCACCACCAATAGCAATGCCAATCCCAATACCACCACCAATACCACCACCACAAATACCACCACCACCAATAGCACCACTACCAATAGCACCACCACCAATAACACCACCAATACCAATATCACCAATACCACCACCATCAATACCAACACCAATACCACCATCACCAATACCACCACCAATGCCACCATCACCAATACCACCACCACCAATACCACCACCACCAATACCATCACCACCAATATCACCAACAATACCACCATCACAATACCACCACAAACAATGCTACCACCAATTACCACCACCACCAATACCACCAACAACATGACCACCAATATCCTCACCACCAACACCACCACCAATATCACCACCAATACCACCACCAATATCACCACCACCACCAATACCACCATCACCAATACCACCACCACCAATATCACCACCACCAATACCATCACCACCACCAATATCACCACCACCAATATCAACACCAATACCACCATCACCACCAATAGCAATCCCAATCCCAATCCCACCACCACCAATAGCAATGCCAATCCCAATACCACCACCAATACCACCAACACGAATACCACCACCATCAATAAGAACACCACCAATACCACCACCACCAATACCACCACCACCAATAGCACCACCAGTAATAGCACCACCACCAATAACACCACCAATACCAATATCACCAATACCACCACCATCAATACCACCACCACCACCAATACCACCATCACCAATACCACCACCACCAATATCACCACCACCAATACCATCACCACCACCAATATCACCACCACCAATATCAACACCAATACCCCCATCACCACCAATAGGAATGCCAATCCCAATACCACCACCAATACCACCAACACGAATACCACCACCATCAATAAGAACACCACCAATACCACCACCACCAATACCACCACCACCAATAGCACCACCAGTAATAGCACCACCACCAATAACACCACCAATACCAATATCACCAATACCACCACCATCAATACCACCACCACCACCAATACCACCATCACCAATACCACCACCACCAATATCACCACCACCAATACCATCACCACCACCAATACCATCACCACCAATATCACCAACAATACCACCATCACAATACCACCACAAACAATGCTACCACCAATTACCACCACCACCAATACCACCAACAACATGACCACCAATATCCTCACCACCAACACCACCACCAATATCACCACCAATACCACCACCAATATCACCACCACCACCAATACCACCATCACCAATACCACCACCACCAATATCACCACCACCAATACCATCACCACCACCAATATCACCACCACCAATATCAACACCAATACCACCATCACCACCAATAGCAATCCCAATCCCAATCCCACCACCACCAATAGCAATGCCAATCCCAATACCACCACCAATACCACCAACACGAATACCACCACCATCAATAAGAACACCACCAATACCACCACCACCAATACCACCACCACCAATAGCACCACCAGTAATAGCACCACCACCAATAACACCACCAATACCAATATCACCAATACCACCACCATCAATACCACCACCACCACCAATACCACCATCACCAATACCACCACCACCAATATCACCACCACCAATACCATCACCACCACCAATATCACCACCACCAATATCAACACCAATACCCCCATCACCACCAATAGCAATGCCAATCCCAATCCCACCACCACCAATAGCAATGCCAATCCCAATACCACCACCAATACCACCAACACGAATACCACCACCATCAATAAGAACACCACCAATACCACCACCACCAATACCACCACCACCAATAGCACCACCAGTAATAGCACCACCACCAATAACACCACCAATACCAATATCACCAATACCACCACCATCAATACTACCACCACCACCAATACCACCATCACAATACCACCACAAACAATGCTACCACCAATTACCACCACCACCAATACCACCAACAACACGACCACCAATATCCCCACCACCAACACCACCACCAATATCACTGCCAATACCGCCACCAATACCACCACCACCACCAATACCACCACCACCACCAATATCACCACCACCAGTACCATCACCACCACCAATATCACCACCACCAATATCAACACCAATACCACCATCACCACCAATAGCAATGCCAATCCCAATACCACCACCACCAATATCAATGCCAATCCCAATACCACCACCAATACCACCAACACCAATACCACCACCATCAATAAGAACACCACCAATACCACCACCACCAATACCACCACCGCCATTAGCACCACCACCAATAGCACCACCACCAATACCACCACCAATACCAATATCACCAATACCACCACCATCAATACCACCACCACCACCAATACCACCATCACCAATACCACCACCACCAATACCACCACCACCAATACCATCACCACCAATATCACCAACAATCCCACCATCACAATCCCACCACAAACAATGCTACCACCAATTACCACCACCAATACCACCAACAACATGACCACCAATATCCCCACCACCAACACCACCACCAATATCACCGCCAATACCACCACCAATACTACCACCACCAATACCACCACCACCACCAATACCACCACAACCAATACCACCACCACCAATACCATCACCACTACTAATATTACCACCAATACCACCACCACCAATATCACCACCACCAATACCATCACCACCACCAATATCAACACCAATTCCACCACTACCACCAATAGCAATGTCAATCCCAATCCCACCACCACCAATAGCAATGCCAATCCCAATACCACCACCAATACCACCAACACCAATACCACGACCACCACCAATAACACCACCAATACCACCACCACCAATACCACCACCAATACCACCACCACCAATACCACTACCACCAATACCACCACCACCCCAATACCACCACCAAAAATACCACCACCACCAATACCACCACCAACAACACCATCACCACCACCAATACCACCATCACCAATACCACCACCGCCAATACCACCGCCACCAATACCATCACTACCACCAATATCAGCAACAATACAACCATCACAATACCACCACCAATGCTATCACCAATACCACCACCAATAACAAGACCACCAATATCACCACCACCTATATCACCACCAATACCACCACCAATACCACCCCCACAGTACCACCACCAAAACCAGAAATACCACCAATACATCACCAGCAATACCACCACCACCAATACCACCACCAACACCTATACCCCTACCACCACCAATACCACCACCATCAATACCATCACCACCACCACTAACTTCACCACCACCAATACCACCACCAATACCACCACCATCAATACCACCACCAATACCTCCATCACCACCAATACCACCACAACCAATACCACCACCACTAATACCACTACCACCAATACCACCACCACCAATATCACCACCACCAATACCATCACCACCACCAATATCACGACCACCAATATCAACACCAATACCACCATCACCACCAATAGCAACGCCAATCCCAATACCACCACCACCAATAGCAATGCCAATCCGAATACCACCACCAATACAACCACCAATACCACCAACACCAATACCACCACCATCAATAAGAACACCACCAATACCACCACCACCAATAGCACTACCACCAATACCACCACCACCACCAATACCACCACCACCACCAATACCACCATCACCAATACCATCACCACCACCAATATCACCACCACCAATATCAACACCAATACCACCATCACCACCAATAGCAATGCCAATCCCAATACCACCACCACCAATAGCAATGCCAATCCCAATACCACCACCAATACCACCACCAATACCACCAACACCAATACCACCACGATCAATAAGAACACCACCAATACCAATACCACCACCACCAATACCACCACCACCATTAGCACCACCACCAATAGCACCACCACCAATACCACCACCAATACCAATATCACCAATACCACCACCATCAATACCACCACCACCACCAATACCACCACCACCAATAACATCACCACCACCAATATCAACACCAATTCCACCACTACCACCAATAGCAATGTCAATCCCAATCCCACCACCACCAATAGCAATGCCAATCCCAATACCACCACCAATACCACCAACACCAATACCACCACCACCACCAATAACACCACCGATACCACCACCACCAATACCACCACCAATACCACCACCACCAATACCACTACCACCAATACCACCACCACCCCAATACCACCACCAAAAATAACACCATCACAAATGTCACCACCACCAATACCACCACCATCAATACCACCACCACCAATACCACCACCAACAACACCATCACCACCACCAATACCACCATCACCAATACCACCACCGCCAATACCACCACCACCAATACCATCACTACCACCAATATCAGCAACAATACAACCATCACAATACCACCACCAATGCTATCACCAATACCACCACCAATAACAAGACCACCAATATCACCACCACCTATATCACCACCAATACCACCACCAATACCACCACCACAGTACCACCACCACCACCAAAACCAGAAATACCACCAATACATCACCAGCAATACCACCACCACCAATACCACCACCAACACCTATACCCCTACCACCACCAATACCACCACCATCAATACCATCACCACCACCACTAACTTCACCACCACCAATAACACAACCAATACCACTACCTCCACCACCACCACCAATACCACTTCTACTCCCAATACCACCACCAACAATACCACCACCAATACCACCACCATCAATGCCACCACCAATACCTCCATCACCACCAATACCACCACAACCAATACCACCACCACTAATACCACTACCACCAATACCACCACCACCAATATCACCACCACCAATACCATCACCACCACCCATATCACGACCACCAATATCAACACCAATACCACCATCACCACCAATAGCAACGCCAATCCCAATACCACCACCACCAATAGCAATGTCAATCCGAATACCACCACCAATACAACCACCAATACCACCAACACCAATACCACCACCATCAATAAGAACACCACCAATACCACCACCACCAATAGCACTACCACCAATACCACCACCACCACCAATTCCACCACCACCAATACCACCACCACCACCAATACCACCATCACCAATACCATCACCACCACCAATATCACCACCACCAATATCAACACCAATACCACCATCACCACCAATAGCAATGCCAATCCCAATACCACCACCACCAATAGCAATGCCAATCCCAATACCACCACCAATACCACCACCAATACCACCAACACCAATACCACCACCATCAATAAGAACACCACCAATACCAATACCACCACCACCAATACCACCACCACCATTAGCACCACCACCAATAGCACCACCACCAATACCACCACCAATACCAATATCACCAATACCACCACCATCAATACCACCACCACCACCAATACCACCATCACCAATACCACCACCACCACCAATACCACCATCACCAATACCACCACCACCAATACCACCACCACTAATAGCAATGCCAATCCCAATACCACCACCAATACCACCACCAATACCACCAACACCAATACCACCACCATCAATAAGAACACCACCAATACCACCACCACCAATACCACCACCACCATTAGCACCACCACCAATAGCACCACCACCAATACCACCACCAATACCAATATCACCAATACCACCACCATCAATACCACCACCACAACCAATTCCACCATCACCAATACCACCACCACCAACAATCCCACCATCACAATACCACCACAAACAATGCTACCCCCAATTACCACCACCACTACCACCAACAACACGACCACCAATATCCCCACCACCAACACCACCACCAATATCACCGCCAATCCCACCACCAATACTACCACCACCAATACCACCACCACCACCAATACCACCACAACCAATACCACCACCACCAATACCATCACCACTACTAATATTACCACCAATACCACCACCACCAATATCACCACCACCAATACCATCACCACCACCAATATCAACACCAATTCCACCACTACCACCAATAGCAATGTCAATCCCAATCCCACCACCACCAATAGCAATGCAAATCCCAATACCACCGCCAATACCACCAACACCAATACCACCACCACCACCAATAACACCACCAATACCACCACCACCAATACCACCACCAATACCACCACCACCAATACCACTACCACCAATACCACCACCACCCCAATACCACCACCAAAAATACCACCACCACCAATACCACCACCAACAACACCATCACCACCACCAATACCACCATCACCAATACCACCACCGCCAATACCACCGCCACCAATACCATCACTACCACCAATATCAGCAACAATACAACCATCACAATACCACCACCAATGCTATCACCAATACCACCACCAATAACAAGACCACCAATATCACCACCACCTATATCACCACCAATACCACCACCAATACCACCACCACAGTACCACCACCAAAACCAGAAATACCACCAATACATCACCAGCAATACCACCACCACCAATACCACCACCAACACCTATACCCCTACCACCACCAATACCACCACCATCAATACCATCACCACCACCACTAACTTCACCACCACCAATACCACCACCAATACCACCACCATCAATACCACCACCAATACCTCCATCACCACCAATACCACCACAACCAATACCACCACCACTAATACCACTACCACCAATACCACCACCACCATTATCACCACCACCAATACCATCACCACCACCAATATCACGACCACCAATATCAACACCAATACCACCATCACCACCAATAGCAACGCCAATCCCAATACCACCACCACCAATAGCAATGCCAATCCGAATACCACCACCAATACAACCACCAATACCACCAACACCAATACCACCACCATCAATAAGAACACCACCAATACCACCACCACCAATAGCACTACCACCAATACCACCACCACCACCAATACCACCATCACCAATACCATCACCACCACCAATATCACCACCACCAATATCAACACCAATACCACCATCACCACCAATAGCAATGCCAATCCCAATACCACCACCACCAATAGCAATGCCAATCCCAATACCACCACCAATACCACCACCAATACCACCAACACCAATACCACCACCATCAATAAGAACACCACCAATACCAATACCACCACCACCAATACCACCACCACCATTAGCACCACCACCAATAGCACCACCACCAATACCACCACCAATACCAATATCACCAATACCACCACCATCAATACCACCACCACCACCAATACCACCACCACCAATACCATCACCACCACCAATATCAACACCAATTCCACCACTACCACCAATAGCAATGTCAATCCCAATCCCACCACCACCAATAGCAATGCCAATCCCAATACCACCACCAATACCACCAACACCAATACCACCACCACCACCAATAACACCACCGATACCACCACCACCAATACCACCACCAATACCACCACCACCAATACCACTACCACCAATACCACCACCACCCCAATACCACCACCAAAAATACCACCATCACAAATGTCACCACCACCAATACCACCACCATCAATACCACCACCACCAATACCACCACCAACAACACCATCACCACCACCAATACCACCATCACCAATACCACCACCGCCAATATCACCACCACCAATACCATCACTACCACCAATATCAGCAACAATACAACCATCACAATACCACCACCAATGCTATCACCAATACCACCACCAATAACAAGACCACCAATATCACCACCACCTATATCACCACCAATACCACCACTAATACCACCACCATGTGGAAATATGGATTTTTCTGGTCAGTTATGTCCCCTATCTTGGACCCCAACGGTTCTATGTGCATATCACAAGTACATGTATGTTCCCTCCAGTTCCAGTTATGAAGACGCAAACACATGTGCGTCCACCGTCAACATGTCCTCTGTCAGATCCGCCATGAATAGGCCGGATATTCCATTCCTAAGTATGAAAGGCCACCGGCTTTATATGGTTCACTTATGCCATTTTACAGTCCAGGCAAGTAGGCCCTGATTCTGTCATCAAACTCCTCTTGCCTTCTGCCTCTGAAAGCTCCAGTCTGAGCCTGCATCTGTGACCATGAACTGTGTCTCATTCTCTGCGCGGCTCACGAAGCCTGACATCAGCCTATTCTCTGCCAAATACTGTATTTCACCTTCGAATTATCTGCTTCCCCCTCAGCCGATGCATTCCTGCCTAGTAGTTTAAGTAAACATTCTTCCAGTTACCGAGCAAAAGGCCCGGCTTCTCTGTCCTCATGCAAGTAATTCATAGCCCTGTTACCATGGAATATTCCTACCCCCTCGCATTCAGTGTAGACACTTAGACGCTTGTACACGCACGCACAGTCAGTATAGAATAGATTCTGTCCGAGAGTCCTTCTTTTGTGGATAACATAGTTCTTTAAACATAGGATGTTAGATATGATTTGGGATTAGGTTGACTTGACCCCCCAGACTTTTCGTCTCCACATGTAGAGCTAAATGTCAAGTCCCCTTCACCCCCTAGTTACACGTCAATTACACGTCATGCTGCTGCGCGCGCATCTATGCCAAGTATTATCTTATAGATCCACCTATGTATGACATCATAACCAATCATGTTCCTTTTTACTCTTTATTACACCCATTTTTTTGGTTACGCAGACAAAACGTCAATTTCCTTATCAAATGTTACGCCTACTGCATTCACTTCATTATAATGTATGTACTATAAAAGTTACTTCTTGTCAATAAAGTATGTACTTCACTTCCTGAACCCCCGTGGTGATGGAACTTGGAGCATCCGATTATAATCGATCACTGGAATAAAGCCCATTCCGAAACTCTAATATCACGGATTCTGCCTCTCATTTTACTGAGCTATTTTATAATGTTTCTGTATCAAATTCAGTCCAGGTAAAGGAATTTTATTTACCACATGATGGCGCCCGAACAGGGACACTTTCTCATCTCACGCGCCGGCGGTGAGTTGCAGGCCCGGTCTCCTGCCACAGCTGGACGGACAATTACGCGTACCAGCAGGATTTCCTGTATCTCCCTCCGGTCAAGCGGGGGCGACTGAGACTGCGATCAACACCCAGACGAGGCGGTGAGAAGTGCGAAGTATCCCGACCAGAGCCTAGCTGAGAGAGCAAGATCCGAGGTATACAGAGACCCACCAGTTCGAAGTCAAGCCCAGTTTCCGACGAGACGAGTCGAGTCCAGTCCGGTTCAAGTTCAAGTTACCGAGGCCTTCCGTTTCCGAAGCTACCCGGTGAGTACCATTACTGGGGAGGCATTTCTGACGTGCACATAGGTTGTGCCGGTCAAGACGGGTTTGGGTACACAAATCCGGTCTGCACTGTTTTAGCAGTGTATCTGTACTGTTTAGCAGTATATCAAGTATTCCGAAGTATCTAGTTATTGTCAAGAATTATGCTTGGTGATTAGTTATGCAGACGATCATCATTGTTGTTTATTTTAAAGGTTAAAAATGTTTAATGTTTAATGTTTAATGTGTTAAATGTCCTGCATATTGTGGTATGAATGGTTGTTCATTAGTGTGCTTTTGTATTAAGTGTGTTCAAGATTAAGTATCGGATCAGTTGTCAATATGCCGCTCTTTTCGAAATTAAGACAGATCACTACGAGAAAAGGGGTACTTGAAGAAGCCATCCCTATTCCTCCTAGGGATACTCCAGGGCACTTCATGTATCACAAACATGGCTTAGACGCTATATTATTTCTTGATTTATGGGTAGACTACACCAAGGGATTACCAGAAAGTCAGAGGTGGCCCGCAGCGGGGACCTGGGATGCAGAGTGCATCATGAAAGTCGAGGAAGAGTTATGGAAAAGGAAAGTCAGACAGTCACAGAAAGACGCCGTTGAGTTATGGCGTAAAGAATCTCATAGACGCACAGAAAAAGCACGTAGACAGGAAGAGAAGAGTAAAGAAAGTTCAAATAAAGTTCGAGACAATCTATTAATTGAGGAAGGTATCCGAGTGAAATCAGAACAAGTAGATAGACAAAGAAATGCCCTCATGAATGGTATGTATCCCCTTCTAGCCGAAGAATTACCTAAGGCTACTCCAGAGATACCGAAAGACTTGCCACCCCCATTATTCCCAATTAAGGTACATCCTAAGGGGCATCCTAGAACCGCAGAAGATGTTTTTCTTTCCTCATATTTAGATGACGTAGCTCCCGAGTATGCTAATTCCGCCCCACATAGACCGCATACCAGGGAGGTCCAACGCCAAGATCCAGCACCCGTATCCCTACAGCAACAAATCGAGTCACAAGTTCCGGCAAGCACATCCGTTTCTGCATCCGTTCCTACAGCTACTTCTATAGCTGTGTCCACACCTATAGTTGCTGTGTCACGTTCGACGAATCCTTTCACACCCGACGCCCCAGATGGGGCCACGGGAGGTGCTACCAATAATTTTTCTACGCCACCTAGAATAAATAAACTTATTTTTCAAGAGTCAGCGCATTCACGTACACCCAAATTCGTAAGTGACCGTACGCTTAAGGAACTTCTTATAGATTGTAGATATGACCCGGTGCTCGGTAAAGAGGACGAAATGATCCTGGCATCATTACGTATCAGACGAGCCGCAGGGTATTTAGCGAAGTTACCAGGAATGACTGCGCATCTAGATAAAATATATCATTTTGTCCAAACAGGGCGAGATCCAGAATGTATTACCAGAGCTATGGAATACCAGAAAGTAGAGATACAGGGGGAACTGTTACGTTTCCTCATAAACTGTGTGATCAGAAATCAAGACCGACCGGGGGTAGACCCGGATGCAATGCAAATTCTTACAAGATGGAGCCAGAATATATCAGAAGGGAGACACGATAAGCAAAATTGTATAATAGCCATGTGCCGAAAGATCCGTAAAGAAATAGAACGCCTACACGAAGAGAGATTAGAGGCAGACGAGTTCGAACAAAGTGAGGAAGAAGGGTCAGGACCGCCCGCGGGACAGTCAGACACCATAGCCTATGTAGGTAGAGGAAGATCTTGTAATAGGGATCAGACTAGATGTCATACTGACTCAATACGTCCGATATGTCCAGATAATAACAGGAATTTCCAAATACCTATAATCAATATAAGGTCTAACGAGCATTCGTTCCAAACCGCCGACAAACTACTCCGAGAACGAAGGGGTTATCATTTTCTCGATTCTATGGATGAACAAGATTTAGCCAGGGCAGCTGTCCACTGGGTGGACAGTCCCGGAAAATATAGTGATGCTACAATAGTACGCACATTTTTGAATCTCACCCCAGATGAACAGAGGTTAGCTGGGATTTATATGATTCAACAACTCATTATACTATATCGGAGTCAGCATTCGGACCCTGGTCCCTTACCTGACATATTGACTGAATTGCTTATGAATAAATGGAGAGGTCCAGGTACTGAATTAATTAAAGAAATTCTAGTATCAAGAAAGCAGTATGTTCTTTTTGTATGCTCAGAACATGTCTCATTGCCCGGCAAGGAAAGAACCACGTATCACATGGATAGACAGAATCCCTTACGAGAAGTGCACCCAATAAAAGGCGAGGACAATGAGTTTAGGCGCGTATTTGTATATACGCCCATATCAAAAATAGAACTGTTACAAATGAAGAAAGTGGTACCCAGTCATGACAAAGATCCAGCGGGTTTTCACCGAGAAATTAAAGACATGTTACTCATGGGAGAGTATACCTATCCCGACATTATGACAATATTAAAGGTATTGATGCCTGCTGGCATTTATGAGAAACTCAAGGAAAAAGAGTGGGAGGTAGGAGACCAAAAGATAGAATGGTCAGCATTAGAAGCAGAAGAAAGGGCCCGAGGTCCAGGTTCGGGGCTTGGGGATAAAACTAAAGCACTACCAGGTCTACTAGTACAGGTATTGCCACGTTTATTAACTACGAAAAAGGAAGATTGGGGTACAATTTCAGCCTGTAAACAGAAGCAAGATGAAGACACTAGTGATTACTATGCCCGATTCGAGAAATGTTTTGGTATAAATAGTGGCATAAAAGCAAGTAGCGAATCATACCCGCATCTGTTTGTAACAAAATTGGTAGAAAATGCCCTGCCCCCAGTAAAGAATAGAGTATTAAAATTCGAGAGTACCTGGCAAGGTAACACCCCATCACAAATGTTACAAATGTTACAGTACCATCACAATAGAATTAGAGAGGAACAAGAACATGAACACAGACGCATGAAAGACACAAAAATGAAAATGCTAGTTTCCCAGACAGTTCCAGCTGAAGGACATAAAAAGGGTATGACACATTCCGATTCAGCAGGACCTGTAAAAGGGACATGCAATTATTGTAAAAAGCCAGGTCATTACGTACATGATTGTCCAGTTTTAAAACATAATATCGCCATAGGTAAAACACAAGAAAGATCACGGCCACTCAGACAAGATCAGAATGAACAAGGAGCTATGCAGCATGCCCAGGCCATGCCAGCTGCACAACAGCCAATACAGTTTGTGCCAGCTGCACCACCGTTGCCTGCTGCTGCCACACAGACCACAACACGACAAATGTATCAGACTGCACAGTATGAATATCCTGAGTATCAGCGTTACGCATGAACTAGCCTAGAGAGGGAAGTTGACTTACCCCTTATCGAGATTCCTGTAGATCAAGAAGGACCTTATGTACATAGTGAATTATTAGGTCAAGATAGAAAATTTTTACTCGATACAGGGGCAAGTCGAACAACTATAAAACGTAGTGAAGTTCCAGGGGCACCCCTCTCAGGCTCTCAGAATATTTCCCTTGGTTTTTCAGGAAAACCTATTGTTAATGAAGTATCACAGCCTCTTCCACTTACGATAGGACCTCTGACCCGAACTACAGATTTATTGCTTACTAAATCATGTCCAGAAAATCTGTTAGGAATTAAAACCCTGAAAGCTCTAGGAGCCATAATATGTTGTTCCCCGGAAGGTGTAAGGTTGTTTTTACGTGATTTTAAAGGTCACTATGTGTCTAGAGACATGGATCCCCGACTGCAGACTTTACCTACACATCTATGGGCACAAGGCCCTACTGATGTTGGTTGCATGAATATTACACCATATCGAGTCACATTAAAGGCAGGAGTGGTGCTACCACGAATGCGACAATACAAGTTACCACCAGATGCTGTAGTGGCTTTACTACAAATCATTGACGAGCTAATTGCCCAAGGAGTAGTTGTAGAAACAGACTCCAATGTATGTAATTCACCGATAATTCCGGTTCTTAAACGAACAGATCCTACAGCCCCGCCAGTATATCGATTGGTTATTGACCTGCGCGAGTTAAACAAATGCATTGTGCCACAATTTCCTGTGGTTCCAGATATCTCGTCATTATTGACAGCTATTGATTCCGAAGCAACATTCTTTACTGTAATTGATCTCAAGAATGCCTTTTTCAGCGTCCCAATAGATCCGGAAAGCCAATATTTGTTCGGATTTAGTTTAAATGGGCGTAGCTTTAAATTCTCACGTGCACCTCAAGGATTTACAGAAAGCCCCAGCATCTATAGCCAAGCACTGAAACGAGAACTCGACAGTATCCACATGCCAGTTAACACTGCCTTGCTTCAATACGTCGATGATCTGCTGATCACCGCGAGAAGCGAACCGGAATGTGAAAAAGCATCACTGACAGTTTTACAATTTCTAGCCGAAAAGGGGCACAAGGTGTCCCCTTCTAAGCTGCAATTCTGTGTCCAGCGAGTTGTTTATCTTGGACACTCGCTGTCCAAGGAGGGAAGGCAGCTTACACCCGACCGCATTCAGTTAATAGCTAACATGCCAATACCCAAGACACAAAAGGAAGTACGAGCTTTCATAGGCCTCACGTCATATTGCAGGCAGTGGATCCCTCAATACGCATTTCTAGCAAAACCACTCATTCAGTTAACCACACAGGAGGCAGCCACATCGACTGTTCTCCCTTGGACTCAGGAACACACACAAGCTTTTGAAAGCCTAAAGAAAGCTTTATGTCAAGCACCCGTTTTAGCAACGCCATGTTACAGAAAACAGTTCACACTCTTTGTTACAGAACGCGAAGGTACTGCCTTGTCAGTACTCACACAGGAACAAGCAGGAGCACACAAACCATGCGCTTATTTTTCTAGTACATTAGATCCCGTAGCTCAGGCTTTGCCTGCATGCCTGAAATCAGTGGCAGCGACAGCTTTAGCAATCAGACAAAGCGATGCCATAGTGTTAGGACATCCATTGACAGTTCAAGTACCACACGCAGTAGAGGTTCTTGTAAATAGAACGCAAACACAACACTTGACTATAGCACGACTTACAGGGTACGAACTTACATTGTTTCAGCCACATATAGAAATCAGACGCTGTAACACATTGAATCCTGCCACACTTTTACCTGTAATCGGAACAGACCCACTAGCTCATGACTGTATTGAAGTTATTACGATAACGACGAAACCCAGACAAGACTTAACCGATGTCCCATTGTCAGATCCAGACCTGACATTGTATGTAGATGGTTCATGCATGAGAACAAGTACAGGAGAGTTAGTAGCCGCTTACGCAGTCACAACAGATACTAAAGTCATTGAAACTAATCGTATAAATACCTTGTCAGCTCAAGCCGCAGAGCTCATCGCTCTGACACAAGCCTGTATTCAAGCCACGAATAAAAAAGTCAACATATACACTGACTCACGTTATGCATTCGGAGTTGTACATGACTTCGGCGTGCTGTGGCGAGAGAGAGGTTATTTAACTTCCCACGGTGCCCACATTCAGCACGGACCCCTCATTCATGCCTTATTAGATGCAATACATCTACCCACTGCAATATCAATTATGAAATGTAAGGCTCATACGAAGGTTACTGATATCATTTCCCAAGGCAATGATCTAGCCGACAGAACAGCTAAACAGACTGCTCAAACTCAAACCCCCGACATGACAAAGACAATAGTCCCGACACCGACACATTGTATGACAGTTAAAGATCCTACTCTTGACGTAATTGACATACAGACACATGCTACACCAGACGAAATAAAGAAATGGACTGAATTAGGAGGGATCCAAACGGACCAAGGATGGATGATGAAGGAAAAGTCTGTATGGTTCCTTCCTGATTCAATGGTCCAAGTTATAATTAACACTATACATAGTCCAGCACATCTACGAGAAAAAGCTATGCTAGACAGCATTCAACACATTTGGTTCAATAAACATTTACGAGCAGCAGCCAAACAAAAGGTCCGTACCTGTATGATCTGTTGTCAGTTTAACCCAGGAAAAAGCGTTCACGTAGAACAGGGTGGATTTCATCCTCCTCATCATCCTTTTGAAGTACTCCAGATGGACTATATCCAGATGGAACGATGTCGAGGATTCAAATATGTTCTCGTAGTTGTCTGCGCTCTGTCCCGTTGGACAGAGGCATACCCGGTTTCAGATTACACTGCCCCGACCACTGCCAAACAGTTGGTTCGAGAATTCTTCCCACGATACGGTTTACCACGTGCTGTTCACTCAGATAACGGCCAGCCGTTCTCATCCGAATTAATGAAACACGTTTCACTTCTGTTAGGATATCAGTGGAAATTCCACTGTGTCCGACACCCCGAGGCAGCAGGTCTCGTAGAAAGACATAACCAGATACTGAAAATCAGAATGTCCAAAATATGCAGAGAGAAAGGTGTCGACTGGGTAGTAGCGTTGCCCGTTGCACTCTTTTACATGAGAATGGTAGCACACTCTCGAACAGGGCTATCCCCGTATGAGGTGATCTTCGGCAGACCACCGAATATGTGGGGGACGCCTATACCACGCAAAATAACTGATATTGACTGTAATATGCTGACAGATTACTTGGCTTCCTTGATGTCTGCACTACAATCTTGTCGTTCACAGGTAGCTGCAGCCTTTCCCGACAACACTGAGGTGAAACCCCATGACGTTGTTCCGGGTGATCTTGTCTTTGTGAGGAATTTCGACCGAAAGACTCAGCTGGAGCCCAGGTGGAAATCACCCAAGTTGGTCCTGCTGACCACAAGGACAGCCGTGAAGATCGAGGGCCGCAAGGGCTGGATTCATTCAAGTCATATCAAGAAATTTCATGGACTATCCTCGGATATAGACATTGTGCCCTGCACTCCCTCACAGACTGATTCAAAACTTCCTTTGGTTGAAAAAACTGAAACCGAACTCTATAAAGTAAAATTGAGGCCTAGAACGTCAGACAATTTGATTGTTTAAGTCCTCTCCAAGGTGAAGCGGTTGAATTTGTCTCTGACATGTATCCTCTAGACCTGAATCATGGACAGTCACGAAAAATGTTGAAACGACAGGCGTATTGTAAATCACTGCGTAGCCACTGCATAGTGACATTATTAATTCTGTTTTTATTGAGTCTTTTAATAATTATTACAAGTATGCTGTTGCACATATATTACCCTATTTCTAGACACGTTTATGATGTTACTGCTGAACATTCTTTTAGTGATTTACCTCCGCATGAATTGTCTTATAGACTTGCGCTGCGCAATAACACTTTCATTAGTATGTTACATCATTCCCATCAGACTAGTAATGCCACCAATTGTTGGGTGTGTGGCCGACTCCCTCCCTATCAGAATTATGAAGGAGTCCTGCCTTTCTTTCCACATCCATTTACACATAATGGCTCCTGTGGAGCATGGTTTAGTTTAATAAATTCCATAGACTCAGACACCGCAGTTTACCAAGATCATTGGGTATGGGGAAACCTGAACCTAGTTTTACTCAAGGTCTGCTACCCTGACAAGGAGGGTCGCCCCAAAAGAACAGGAACTGATCTAGAAAATGAAGTATATGGATTAGGTAATTTTACACCTAATCTCATGATTCTAAATGTCGTATCCGAAGTTGAACTAGTCTTACCCACCATGTCAGTATTCCCAGCGAAGGGTGAATTGTGTGTAAGAAAGGTTGGTTCCATACATATGGGCCATAGTAAATGCACTACTATAGTAGAATTCAGTGATCAAGGCAAATCTTCATTTAGAGCTTCTCGCCACTCCTATTTTATATGTGGTCAGACTGCATATATGCGTTTACCTCTAGATTGGGATGGTACCTGCTACATTGCATTCCTTTTGCCACCTGTTTTCCTAGCTCCTCCTGATTATTACAGAAATATTCATTTAGTACACAACAGAGAGCGGAGAGATCTCCCCATTGTCGATTACACTGAGACAGCATGGGACAAGTATGTAGATTTTAATAAAGGCATCTTTCCCTATATAGGTACTGTTACTAATAGTAAGCTGATACGTAGATTAACTAGAACCCTTGAAGCAGTAGTGAATGAGACTATTTCCGCCTTAGGCAATTTAACAGAAGAGCAGTCTGCTATGCGGATTGTTGTGCTTCAAAATCGTCTTGTCCTTGACGTCATCCTGGCTGATAGGGGCGGAGCTTGTAGGGTCATCGGATCAAGCTGCTGCGTATTCATACCAGAAAATTCGCCATCTGTATATAAAGCCATCACTCGCCTTCATAAGATTGTAAGCCAGATACACCAGAACCCAGGCACTTGGACTTGGTCCAGTTGGTTTTGGAATATGATATCAGCCTGGGGATGGAGAGTTTTATCCTTCCTAGGTATTGGCCTTCTCATACTATTCAGTTGCTGTCTATGTCTACAATGTGGACCAGCGATCTGTGGTCTGTGTACCACATCGTGTATTCCACCACCAAGATTTCATTCAAGATCACGGAAGAAGAAAGAAGAACAAATGATGCTATATGAACAGATCAATGGATTGATGAAGATTGATATCTCTTGAAGGGCAAGTAGGGGACAAGGAGGGAATGTGGAAATATGGATTTTTCTGGTCAGTTATGTCCCCTATCTTGGACCCCAACAGTTCTATGTGCATATCACAAGTACATGTATGTTCCCTCCAGTTCCAGTTATGAAGACGCAAACACATGTGCGTCCACCGTCAACATGTCCTCTGTCAGATCCGCCATGAATAGGCCGGATATTCCATTCCTAAGTATGAAAGGCCACCGGCTTTATATGGTTCACTTATGCCATTTTACAGTCCAGGCAAGTAGGCCCTGATTCTGTCATCAAACTCCTCTTGCCTTCTGCCTCTGAAAGCTCCAGTCTGAGCCTGCATCTGTGACCATGAACTGTGTCTCATTCTCTGCGCGGCTCACGAAGCCTGACATCAGCCTATTCTCTGCCAAATACTGTATTTCACCTTCGAATTATCTGCTTCCCCCTCAGCCGATGCATTCCTGCCTAGTAGTTTAAGTAAACATTCTTCCAGTTACCAAGCAAAAGGCCCGGCTTCTCTGTCCTCATGCAAGTAATTCATAGCCCTGTTACCATGGAATATTCCTACCCCCTCGCATTCAGTGTAGACACTTAGACGCTTGTACACGCACGCACAGTCAGTATAGAATAGATTCTGTCCGAGAGTCCTTCTTTTGTGGATAACATAGTTCTTTAAACATAGGATGTTAGATATGATTTGGGATTAGGTTGACTTGACCCCCCAGACTTTTCGTCTCCACATGTAGAGCTAAATGTCAAGTCCCCTTCACCCCCTAGTTACACGTCAATTACACGTCATGCTGCTGCGCGCGCATCTATGCCAAGTATTATCTTATAGATCCACCTATGTATGACATCATAACCAATCATGTTCCTTTTTACTCTTTATTACACCCATTTTTTTGGTTACGCAGACAAAACGTCAATTTCCTTATCAAATGTTACGCCTACTGCATTCACTTCATTATAATGTATGTACTATAAAAGTTACTTCTTGTCAATAAAGTATGTACTTCACTTCCTGAACCCCCGTGGTGATGGAACTTGGAGCATCCGATTATAATCGATCACTGGAATAAAGCCCATTCCGAAACTCTAATATCACGGATTCTGCCTCTCATTTTACTGAGCTATTTTATAATGTTTCTGTATCAAATTCAGTCCAGGTAAAGGAATTTTATTTACCACAACCACAGTACCACCACCACCACCAAAACCAGAAATACCACCAATACATCACCAGCAATACCACCACCACCAATACCACCACCAACACCTATACCCCTACCACCACCAATACCACCACCATCAATAACATCACCACCCCCACTAACTTCACCACCACCAATAACACAACCAATACCACTACCTCCACCACCACCACCAATACCACTTCTACTCCCAATACCACCACCAACAATACCACCACCAATACCACCACCATCAATGCCACCACCAATACCTCCATCACCACCAATACCACCACAACCAATACCACCACCACTAATACCACTACCACCAATACCACCACCACCAATATCACCACCACCAATACCATCACCACCACCCATATCACGACCACCAATATCAACACCAATACCACCATCACCACCAATAGCAACGCCAATCCCAATACCACCACCACCAATAGCAATGCCAATCCGAATACCACCACCAATACAACCACCAATACCACCAACACCAATACCACCACCATCAATAAGAACACCACCAATACCACCACCACCAATAGCACTACCACCAATACCACCACCACCACCAATTCCACCACCACCAATACCACCACCACCACCAATACCACCATCACCAATACCATCACCACCACCAATATCACCACCACCAATATCAACACCAATACCACCATCACCACCAATAGCAATGCCAATCCCAATACCACCACCACCAATAGCAATGCCAATCCCAATACCACCACCAATACCACCACCAATACCAATACCACCACCATCAATAAGAACACCACCAATACCAATACCACCACCACCAATACCACCACCACCATTAGCACCACCACCAATAGCACCACCACCAATACCACCACCAATACCAATATCACCAATACCACCACCATCAATACCACCACCACCACCAATACCACCATCACCAATACCACCACCACCACCAATACCACCATCACCAATACCACCACCACCAATACCACCACCACTAATAGCAATGCCAATCCCAATACCACCACCAATACCACCACCAATACCACCAACACCAATACCACCACCATCAATAAGAACACCACCAATACCACCACCACCAATACCACCACCACCATTAGCACCACCACCAATAGCACCACCACCAATACCACCACCAATACCAATATCACCAATACCACCACCATCAATACCACCACCACAACCAATTCCACCATCACCAATACCACCACCAACAACAATCCCACCATCACAATACCACCACAAACAATGCTACCCCCAATTACCACCACCACTACCACCAACAACACGACCACCAATATCCCCACCACCAACACCACCACCAATATCACCGCCAATCCCACCACCAATACTACCACCACCAATACCACCACCACCACCAATACCACCACAACCAATACCACCACCACCAATACCATCACCACTACTAATATTACCACCAATACCACCACCACCAATAACACCACCACCAATACCACAACCACCAACAATACTACCAATACCATCACCACCAATTCCACCAGCACTACTATCATTATCACCATCACCAATTCCATCACCACCACCAATGCCATCACCACCACCAATGCCATCACCACCACCAATACCACCAACAATACCAATACCACTTCCAATACCACCAATACCAACACCACCAATACCAGCATCACCAGTACCACCACCACCAATACTAATACCAACAATACTGCTGCCAACTCCAATACCATCTCCACCAATACCACCACCACCCCCACCCCCACCAATCGCACCACCAGCAATACCACTAACCCCAGCAATACCAATAGCACCACTACCACCAACAATACCACCACCAATACCACCACCACCATTACCACCACCAGCAGTACCAATACAACCGCTACCAATACCACTAATACCAATACCACCACCACTAATACCACCAGCACCATGACCACCGCCACCACCAATAACACCAGCACCAATACCACCAATATACCACCATCAATACTACCACCACCAATGCCATCACCACCACCAATATCAACACCAATACCACCACCACCACCAATAGCAATTCCAATCCCGATACCACCACCACCAATAGCAGTGCCAATCCCAATAACACCACCAATACCCCCTCCCCCAATACCACCACCACCAAGACAACCACCAATACAACCAACACCAACACCACCACCACCAATACCACCACCACCAATACCACCACCACCACCATTACCACCACCACCAATTTCACCACCACCAATATGACCACCAATACCACATCCAATACCATCACCACCAATACGACCACCCCCAATACCACCACCTCCACTAATACCAGCAATACAACCACCACCAATACCACTACCACGAAACGCACCACCATCCACTATACCACCATCACAAATGTCACCACCACCAACACCCTCACGACCAGCAGTACAATCACCATCAATACCACCACCACAAATACTAATACCACCAGCACCACCAATACCAGCATCACCAATACCACCACAACCAATACCACCACCACCAATAGCATCACCATCAAGACCATCACCACCACCAATATCACCAACAATACCACCATCACAATACCACAACTACCAATGCTACCACCCATACCACCACCACCACCAATACCACCACCACCACCAATACCACCAATAACACCACCACCACCATCACCACCACCAATACCACAACTAATACCACCACAAATACCACCACCACCAATAGCACCACCACCAATACCACCACCACTAATACCACCACTACCAATACCACCACCACAACCAATACCACCACCACAAATACCACCACCAATACCACCACCACCAATATCACCACCACCAATACCATCACCACCACCAATATCACCACCAATACCACCACCAATACCAACACCACCAATACTACCACCAATATCACCATCACTGCCACCAATATCACCATCACCAATACCATCATGACCACCAGTGCCATCATCAATACGATAACCACCACCAATACCAATACCACTTCTAATACCAGCAATACCAGCACCACCAGTACCACCACCACTACCAATACTACTACCAAAAATACTGCCACCACTGCCAATACCATTACCACGAATACCACCACCACCACCACTTGTAACGCCCTGAACGTCTCAGGATCGTTTAACAGACACGACAATGAGGACGCAACCACTTGTGAAGGGTTAGTTCTTTTAATGAAGGCAAATAAAATACAAAGAACTAACAAGAGTTATAGTCACTGGAATCCTCCAGGCTAAGTACGTTACCAGCCCACAGCACGGATGGTCCTAACCGTCCTCTGCATATACGCCGATCCCGGCGTATGCCAACAGAGGGCAGAAATGAAATGGCCGACAATGCCAATTGGTAGGCTGTGAGGGGCACGAAGAGTGTTGGGGAGAATCGAGGAGTCAGGGAAACACCCAGCCGGGGTCTCTACCTGAAGGGAGCAGCCGCTCAACCTCTTCCTCAGACTGCACCGGGACGCGGAGTCACCTCCTGGTGATGCGTCACCGATACCCCAATCACAAGCAAGAAGACTGAACCGAGAGCAGCCGCTCGATCGATCCTGTGGACTTCCGAGTCTGTAACGCGGCAAACACCTCCTGGTGTGCGTTACAGCTGGCAGTCCCTGTGTCTCTGGTCGGGCTGGGAGTTACGACTCCAACCAGCAAAAGCGCCACTGCGCTTGGACTCAGCCGAGTCAAAAAGCGAAGCTCAATGGTTGACCGGTAGAGCTTCCGGGTCCTTCACAGGTGACGATGGGGCAAGACACGGCCCAGGGAGTAACGACTCGACCTACCTCCGTTCTTGCCTTACTGGAGCACCACTCCGGAACACTGCTCTTCACGAAGCAGGTACGTCGGTGTAAACACAATATCCGACAGCCTTGTACCTCCCGGTTCCTCCCTTTATAGGGCGTGTTTTCCTTGAGTTATGTAACAGCTCTCCTGTTTACATAAGGGCGTGTTTCCCTTGAGTTATGTAACAGCTCTCCTGTTTACATAAGGGCGTGTTTCCCTTGAGTTATGTAACAGCTCTCCTGTTTACATAAGGGCGTGTTTCCCTTGAGTTATGTAACAGCTCTCCTGTTTACATAAGGGCGTGTTTCCCTTGTATGACAGGAATTCTTGACAGTACATCCTCCCTCTCAGCGGCTCCCCACGGGTCCAGCGCTGGCAGGAAAACGCTGATGGAACAAGGAGACCAAGCGCGGAGCATGAACCCCTTCAGCCGGTTCCCATGAATGCTCCTCCGGGCCATAGCCTTTCCACGCAACCAGGTACCACAGCTTCCCCCTGCGCCATTTGGACGCCCGTATGCCCGACACTTCATACTCCACCTCCGACTCCACGCATACCGGCCTAGGTGTCCCAGACGGCTTGGAGGGTGCTGGTTTGAGCAATGATACATGAAAGACAGGGTGTATCCGCAATGACTGGGGCAAGCACACCTTCACGTTCACGGGACCCATACACTTGGTAATTCGATAGGGGCCCATGTACTTGGGATGGAACACACTGTTCTTTCGAAACCTCATGTTTCTTGTGGATATCCAGACGTAGTCTCCAGTGCGGTACAGTGGCCCGGGCCTTCTCTTCCTATCTGCCGCAGCCTTGTATCTTCTCTTGGCCTCTATTAGGACAGCCCTTGAGCGCATCAACGTGTCTTTTATGTGTGCCACCCTGTCCGCTGTGGCGGGAATCCTGTCCTCTCTGAACGGATGTAGTAATGGCAAGAACCTGGGATGTTGGCCATAGTTGCTATAGAACGGAGATGACTGTGTGGAGCTGTGAGTGGCGTTGTTATAGGCTATCTCTGCAACCCATAGCAAGTCGACCCATTCTTCCCTGCCCTGGTCCACAAAACATCGCAGATACTGTTTGAGCGTTTGGTTCAGGCGCTCGGTTTGGCCGTCCGTTTGAGGGTGGTAGCTGGTGGACAGGGCGGTCTTAACATGCAGCGCAGTGCACCAAGTCTTCCAGAATTGCGCAGTAAACTGCGACCCCCGGTCCGACACGATCACCCCAGGTAATCCATGCAGTCGTACCACATTCTTTAGGAGTAGTGACGCCAATTCCCCGGCCGTAGGGACTCTCTTGCAGGGGATGAAGTGCCCCATTTTCGTCAAGTAATCCACCACCACCAGTATTGCCGTCATCCCCTGGTCTACCGGTAGGCCCACCACGAAGTCCAGTGATATGCTATCCCATGGTCTATCCGGGGTCGGAAGTGGATGTAAGAGCCCTTGGGTTCGGCCATGGTCGGCCTTCATGGTAGCACACGTAGGACACTCCTGTCCCCACCTCCTGACATCCACTCTCATGGTTGGCCACCAGAAATGCCGTCCCATGCTAGCCACCGTTTTTTCAAAGCCCAAATGACCTGCGCATGGAGAGTCATGGCACCAGATGAATGCTTGTTTCCTTAGCCTAGGCGTGGGTATCAATAGGCACCTGCCCTTCAGGGGTATCCCGTCCTTCAGCTGCCATTCTCTGTGACTGAGGAGCCACCTCCGCCATGCGAATGACCTGATCCCTCTCTTTATTCCCCTCAGGAAAGTATCCGGTTGGATAACCCCCAATACCATCCTCGGGGAAATGATGGAACGCTCGGTTGCAGGCAATGGTTCCTTAACTGCAGATTGACGGGACAGGGCGTCCGCCTTCCGGTTTTCCGTCCCCGGCCGATATGTGATGCGGAAGTTGAACCCCGCAAAGAAGATCATCCACCGCAGCTGCCTGGGAGAAAGGTGTCTAGTGGCCGTCATGAACTGTAGGTTCCGATGGTCCGTGTACACCGATACCACATGTCTTGCCCCCATCAACCAATGCCTCCATTCGGTGAAGGCGTCCTTGATTGCGAGAAGCTCCTTCTCCGCAATATGGTAGTTGCGTTCGGCGTCGTTGAGTTTGCGGGACATGTACGCAACGGGATGAAGCACCCCTGTGTCGTGGTTGCGTTGGGACAAGATAGCCCCCAGCGCCACATCCGACGCGTCCGCTTCCACCACGTAGGGGAGATCCGGATCGGGGTGAGCCAACACCGGCGCCTTACCAAAGGCGCCTTTCAGGGCCTCAAAGGCTTTGTTCGCTTCAGGGGACCAGACAAACTCCTTGGACTTCCTCAGTAGCTGTGTGATTGGGGCCACCACTCCTGAAAATCCATCTATAAACCGCCTGTAAAAGTTGGCGAAGCCAATGAAACTTTGGACGTCCTTCACGCTTTGGGGCACCGGCCATTCTTTCACCGCCTTGATCTTTCGTTCTGCCATCTCCTGTCCCTCTGGACTCAGCATCACTCCGAGGAATTCCACGGATGTGACGTGGAAGTCACACTTGCTGAGTTTACAAAACAGCATGTTTTCCCTCAGCTTTTGGAGCACAGCTTTGACGTGGTGTACGTGCTCCTCCACACTGGACGAATAGATGAGGATGTCGTCGATATATACGACCACGTAGATATCCAACTCCTCTCTGAATACCTCATTCAAAAAGTACTGAAAGGCTGCCGGGGCGTTGCACAGACCGAACGGCATGACGAGGTACTCAAAAAGGCCGAACCTGGTCTTAAAGGCGGTCTTCCACTCGTCTCCGTCCCTCATGCGCACCAGATGGTATGCCCCTTTCAAATCCAACTTGGTGTAGATACGAGCTTTCTTGACCTGTTCCAGAAGTACACTGATGAGAGGCAAGGGGTACCGATTTTTTATGGTTATCGCATTCAATGCCCTAAAGTCCACACAGGCTCTCAGCTCCCCATTAGCCTTCGGGATGAAGAAGAGTGGCGAGGCGGCCGGAGACTTGGACGGGCGGATGAATCCTAGCTTGAGGAGTTTATCCAGGTACCCCCGGAGATGCACGTTTTCAGGCTCCGTCAGGGCATACAGCCTGCCGCTGGGAATGCTGGCCCCTGGCACCAGGTCGATCTGGCAGTCAAACTGTCTATGTGGTGGTAGCACTTCCGCCTTCACCTCATCAAATACATCCTCAAAACTGTGATAAGCCTGGGGGAGAGCCACATCTTTTTCTGCCGCTGTAGCCACCGTCTGACTCCCGCTCTCATCTGCGTCAAGGGATTCCGTTCTTATTCCACAATGCAGGATGCAATACGGTGACGTCATTTCGATGCGATGTGTTGGCCAATCCACAAAGGGGTTGTGTTTCTGTAGCCACGGCAATCCCAATATGACGCCATATTGGGGCGCTCGGATGATGTTAAAATCGATTTGTTCCAAATGGTTCCTCCCATATCTCATCGGAAGGACCCCCGTGTGCTGTCCGATGGGCCCCGTCACCAATCGCCTTCCGTCTACCGCATAGACGTCTTCGGGTACTGCTTTGGGAAGAAGCACTAGCCCTAGCCTGCATGCCTCGTTGTGGTCCATAAACATGCCAGTGGCCCCTGAATCCACCATGGCCACAACGGGTATCCACTGGTCATGCACTCCCACGTGCACCGTGATAAACAGGTGTCGTTGTCCCTTAGTGACCGAGTTGGAAAGTGAAGGGATGGATGAGTGACTCCGAGATGCCCCTTCTCTGGTCTTGGAGTCCTCTAGTTTTCCGCCGGTATGTCCACCACGGCTGTTACCGACCGGTTGGCCCGATAACGTGACGTCTTCGGTTTGGCAGGGCATTCACGTACGTAGTGGCCTTTTTTGCCACAATATAGGCACAATCCTTGTTTACGGCGTGACTCTTTCTCCGTGGCTGTGAGGCTCGCTCGTATTGCGCTGATGTCCATGGGTTCTCCCTTGGATGCGGTGGAAGTTTCAGGACTTCCCACCGTCACATAGGATGGAAGGGATTTTCCTTTTCTCCCATGATCCCCCTTTCTTTCACTTAGCCTATGTTCCAGCCGTAATACCAGGTTGATAAGGCCCTCACATGTCTTGGGTTGAGGGTCAATATGAGCCACGGCGTCCTTGAGCTCATCGCACAGCCCTTGATGGAAGAGCGCCGTCTGTTTAGCAACAGGCCACTTGGTTTCCGCAACCAGCCTTCGGAACGCGTTGAGATACTGCACCAGGTCGTTGGATCCCTGTCTCAACTCAAGCATTTCACGGTCCGCCGTGTACGAGTCAGCCCTTCTGTCGAATACCTTCAGGAATTCCTCGCGAAAAGCACCCCAATCACATAAGAGGGGGTCGTCCCTGCTCACCAGAGGTACGGCCCATTGTGCCGCGTTTCCAGCCAAATAGGATATAAGGAAAGCCACACGAGCCTGACTCGTGGGGAACGCCTTTGGTTTGCACGATAAATGTAGCGCCACTTGTGTGAGGAATACCTGCACTGTGTTAGGATCCCCACTGTACCTCTCTGGTGTTGCCAAGGGGATGGCTACCGGCATTTCCACTACTACCGCAGGGGTCTGGTTCGTGAGGGAGGTGCTGGGCGTGAGCGGGTCCAATTGGATAGCATCCAGTCTGGCTTTTACATCGGCTGTTTCTTGCCTAGAGGCAGCCACTTCACCTTGCATGGCCGCTAAAGCAGCCAGCACATCATCAAGTGTTGCCATGTCTGTTATCGACCGGGAGACAGTTAGTGTTATTAAGGTCGGATATTTTGTAACGCCCTGAACGTCTCAGGATCGTTTAACAGACACGACAATGAGGACGCAACCACTTGTGAAGGGTTAGTTCTTTTAATGAAGGCAAATAAAATACAAAGAACTAACAAGAGTTATAGTCACTGGAATCCTCCAGGCTAAGTACGTTACCAGCCCACAGCACGGATGGTCCTAACCGTCCTCTGCATATACGCCGATCCCGGCGTATGCCAACAGAGGGCAGAAATGAAATGGCCGACAATGCCAATCGGTAGGCTGTGAGGGGCACGAAGAGTGTTGGGGAGAATCGAGGAGTCAGGGAAACACCCAGCCGGGGTCTCTACCTGAAGGGAGCAGCCGCTCAACCTCTTCCTCAGACTGCACCGGGACGCGGAGTCACCTCCTGGTGATGCGTCACCGATACCCCAATCACAAGCAAGAAGACTGAACCGAGAGCAGCCGCTCGATCGATCCTGTGGACTTCCGAGTCTGTAACGCGGCAAACACCTCCTGGTGTGCGTTACAGCTGGCAGTCCCTGTGTCTCTGGTCGGGCTGGGAGTTACGACTCCAACCAGCAAAAGCGCCACTGCGCTTGGACTCAGCCGAGTCAAAAAGCGAAGCTCAATGGTTGACCGGTAGAGCTTCCGGGTCCTTCACAGGTGACGATGGGGCAAGACACGGCCCAGGGAGTAACGACTCGACCTACCTCCGTTCTTGCCTTACTGGAGCACCACTCCGGAACACTGCTCTTCACGAAGCAGGTACGTCGGTGTAAACACAATATCCGACAGCCTTGTACCTCCCGGTTCCTCCCTTTATAGGGCGTGTTTTCCTTGAGTTATGTAACAGCTCTCCTGTTTACATAAGGGCGTGTTTCCCTTGAGTTATGTAACAGCTCTCCTGTTTACATAAGGGCGTGTTTCCCTTGAGTTATGTAACAGCTCTCCTGTTTACATAAGGGCGTGTTTCCCTTGAGTTATGTAACAGCTCTCCTGTTTACATAAGGGCGTGTTTCCCTTGTATGACAGGAATTCTTGACACCACTACACCCAAACCCCACCAATACCACCACCACCATTACCAACACTAGCACCACCAATACCACCACCACCAATTCCAATACAACTAATACCACCAGCACCATGACCACCCCAACCACCAATACCCCCAGCACCAATACCACCACCAGTACCACCAATACAAATACCATCACCACCAATAGCGTCACCAACACTAATACCACCACCACCACTGAAACCACCACCACAAATACCACAACCACCACTAATACTATTACCACCACTGCCACCAATAACCCCACCACCACCAATACCACCAGTACCACTACCAGTACCACCAACATTACCACCAATACCACCAGCAATACCACCACTAATACCACCATCACCAATACCACCGTCATCACCAATAACACCACTACCAATACCACCACCACCAATACCACGACCAATACTGCCACGAATACCACAACCACCAATACCACCACTACCATACCACCACCACCACCAATACCACCACCAATACCACCATCACCAATATCACCACCAATAATACTAATAGCAATGCCACCAACAATATCACCACTAATACCAATACCACCACCCCCACCAATACCACCACTACCAATATCAGTACCACCAACACCACCAAAAATACCACTACCACCACAGCTAATACCACCAATACCACCAGCACCAATACCACCGCCAATAACACTAGACCAATACCACCGCCACCACCAATACCACCACCACCAATACCACCACCACCATGACCACCACCACCATCAACACCACCTGCACCAATACCACCACCACTACTATTAGCAATACCACTGCGACCACTGCCAATACCATCACCACCAATACCACCACCACCCCCAACCCCACCAATACCAATACCAATACCACTACCACCACTAGCACCACCAATACCACCACCAATTCCACCACCACCAATACCATCACCACTCTTACAAATACCATCACCACCAATTCCAATACCACTAATACCACGAGCACCATGACCACCCCCACCACCAATACCACTAGGACCAATACCACCACTAATACCACAACCAATACCAATATCACCACCACCAATACTGTCACCACCACCACCAACAATACCACCACCACAAATACCACAACCACCACTAATACCATTACCACCACTGCCACCAATAACCCCACCACCATCAATACCACCACCACCACCACAACCAATACCAATACCACCACCACCAATTCCAATACCACTAATACCACCAGAACCATGATCACCCTCACCACCAATACCACCAGCACCATTTCCACCACTAAAACCACCGCCAATACCAATATCACCACCACCAATACCACCACCAATAACACCATCACAAATACCACAACCACCACTAACATTACCACCACCGCCACCAATAACCCCACCACCACCAATACCACCAGTACCACTGCCACCGCCATCACCAATAACAGCACCAATACCACCACCACCAAAACCACCACCACCTGTACCAATACCACCACCCCCAATTCCAATACCACTAATACCACCAGCACCATGAATACCCCCACCACCAATACCACCACTAATACCACCACCAATACCAACAACAACACCACCAATGCCGTCACCACCACCAATACGACCACCATAAATACCACAACCACCAATAATACCATCACCACCACCGCCACCAATAACCCAACCACCACCAATACCACCAATACCACCAGTACCACCACCAGTACCACCACCAATACCACTGCCATCACCAGCAACACCACCACCAATACGACCACCACCACAAATACCACCACCAATACTGCGACGAATACCACAACCAACAATACCACCACTACCATACCACCAATACCACCACCAATACCAATACCACCATCTCCAATATCACCACCTGTTGGACTTGGCCCTTGTGGCAAGTTCACCCCTAGAACTTTTTGCAGTATCCTAGCCTTTTTCCTGTGTTGTACTAGTGGTTTTAGGCCTCTAGGCGCTTTCACACTGTGTCCCAGTGGAAAGCGCGTGCGCTCTGTGTGGTTGAATGAGACTGACCTGCTCTCCCATAGGAATGCATGGGGGATCTGAGTGACTGTGCTAATTCCTGATGCGTGGGGAGTGCAGGGTCGAGTTTGAATTGAATTGAATTGAATTGAATGTGGATTTGTAAAGCGCGATTGCTGCCCCAGGGGCGTCCAAGCGCTAGGTGTACAGATGTGATCGTTCAGGAGGTGGTCAGGATCAGGGAGACTGTGTGAACAATAAGGTCTTCAGTTGTTTACGAAATGATAGCAGGTCAGGGTCGGAGCGAAGTTGTAGAGGGAGAGAATTCCATAGCTTGGAGGCATTTAGGGAGAACATCCTACCTCCGGTTCTGGCTCTTTTAACTTTGGGCATTGAGGCCAAGAAGGCCTCCGTAAATCGGAGGTTCCTGCTAGGGTGGTGTGGGTAACTAGACTGTCGCTAATTGCTGGGCTCTTGTTCCAGAAGATTTGGTGGGAGATACATAATGCCTTAAATGCAACTCTCTGTTTCACCGGGAGCCAATGTAGTCTTTTTAATCCGAGCCTGATTGACTGTCTGCGTGGGGTCTGAAGCAGGGTTCTAGCTGCACAGTTCTGTACCAGTTGAAGCTTCCGCAAGGTAGATTCGGGGGAACCCAGGTAAAGGGCGTTATTGAAGTCTAACCGGGATTGGATCAGACCCTGTATTGCTATTTGTTTCGCTTCCATCGGCAGGAGGGGCAGGACTTTCCTCACTGTTCTAAGTAGGCCAAAGCACGTGGCAGACAGCTTGGTGGCTTGGGTGGTGAACGAGAGATTTTTGTCTAACCAGACTCCCAAGCTTTTTACACTTTCCTTCGGGGTTGGTGGAGGACCTAGACAGGACGGCCAGAGGGAGATGAAAGGCACTGGTGAAGGTGGGCCCAAGAGCATAAGCTCCGTTTTGTCTCCGTTGAGCTGTAAGGAGGAGGCTGTCATCCATTCCTTAACATTCTGTAGGCATTTCATAAGGCCTGTTGTTATGTGCCTGTTACCCTCCTGCGCCAGAGACACCACTAACTGGGTATCATCTGCGTATGATATGATCTTGATACCGAACGGTTGGACGACCCCAGCCAGTGGTTTCATATATATGTTGAACAGCGCAGGGCTCAGAGAGGACCCTTGTGGCACCCCGCAGCTCAGTGGTTTGCTGGTTGACACTGTGTCACCATCAAAGATTTGGAATGTTCTGTTGCTCAAGAAGGAATTGAGCCACCTAAGTGCATTTCCTGTTATTCCGATCTTCGATAAACGGTTCAGCAGAGTGGAATAGCTGACCGTGTCGAAGGCCGCACTTAGGTCGAGGAGGATCACTGCTACTGAACCACCTTGATCCAGTATCCTCCGTGACTCTTCGGTGACCGCTAACAGTGCGTTTTCGGTTCCGTGCCTAGGTCTAAACCCTGTCTGAGAAACATCCAGTAACGAGTGGTTTTCAAGAAATTTTATTAACTGGATGTTTATGTGTTTCTCAAGAATTTTGCTTGCCCAGGGGAGCAGTGAGATTGGGCGGTAGTTGGCGTGGTCTTCCGGGTCTAAAGTGGGCTTTTTAAGCAAAGCCCGTACCATGGCTCTCTTCCATCCTGTGGGCACAGTACATGATGAAATGGAGGAGTTTAACAGCTCCAGTACCACGGGTAGGGTAACCTGACTAGCCTGCATCATAACATCTGGTGGTGCTGGGTCGAGTGGGGAGCCAGATTTGATTTGCCGGGCCAGAAGGTTAAGGGTATCCAGATCTAAGGGGAGAAAATGTTCTAGGGTAGGTTGGTCTGGGAGAGTTCTGTGTTTCAGTGGTGCCTGGACAGTTGTTATTGGGGTTACATCTACTGTTGGAAAGGAGGAGTAGATCTTGGTAACCTTTTTATGGAAGAAGTCCACTAGCTCATTACATTGTGCTTGTGTTTTAGCTAAGGATGGAGCTGAGTTATTCACTTTTGTTAGGCTTTTTACCAGGTGGAAAATTTCCTTTGCTTTGGATTTGGCTTCCATAATTTTAGCCGAAAAATAGGCGGTTTGCGCCGTCCTAATCTCGTCTTTATAAGCCTTGATTGCCTCCTTGTATTGGGACTTTTTCTCAGGTAGAAAGTCTAGGCGCCATGCTCTCTCATGTTTCCTACATAAACTTTTTTTGCTCTTAAGTTATCTGAAAACCAAGGGGCTGATTTGTGCAGTCTTTTCGATTTGGATTTCTGAAAGGGTAAGGCAGCGTCCAAAGATTTTGCGATCCAACCCTCATATTCCTGGTTTGCTATGTTGGGGTCTGTAGAGTGGGGTGGGCAAGTGGATTCTAAGTTGCTTATCCAAACCTTGGTGGGTAATTTCACCCAGTTCCTTGTGAATTTGGGTTGGGGGGTGGACCGGGGGGCTTTATCGGTAAACCAGGTTTGATATGTGCAAACTCGTGAGAGTGAATGCTGCGCAATGATGTGTGCGGCGTTACTGTAGCTAGTATAGAAGCGCCACTTCTAGACACTGGCATAAATGTGCAGTGACTGTCTGGCGTGTGATTGGCTGGTGTGCCTGGTTCCTGGAGTCAGGGTGGGTCTGCCCCTGTGGTGGGTGGAGAGCTCTGCAGGTTGATGAGTGGGAGGAGTACACCTAGGACCTGAATAGGGCTGGGCTTTCCCCACACAATGCTAATGACCCTGGCCTGTTCTGAGAATAGGGAGAGGGGCTGAGCAAAACAAAGTGCTCAGGAACCAGTTGTATCTGGTTCGCCCCTTCCCTGCACCTTTGAGAACAAAGGAATTGGTGTATAAAAGAGGGGCTGTGACCCCATGAAAATGTTCTTGTTCTTGTGCTTAACTTTAAACAACCAGGGGCGCGCTGCTGCTGGGGCCCAGGGAAAGGCTTGCCTCCCTGGGCCCTGCCCAGCCCCTGGATGCCTGATGGACTTTGTGGGACCTTTTGTTTCTATTCCAAAGATCCTGATTGAACCACAAAGACACTCTGCCTTACCAGAAGGACCTGGAAGAAGCTGAAGGAGGAGTAACTTTCCCTAACCTGGGGGATTGGCCTGCAGTTGGTGCCTTGCTGAGAAAGGTGAGGATAAGACTAAGAGAGACTTTGCACTTTGTTTTCAACAAATCTCCAAGGGCTTGGAAGAAGAGCTTGCCACCTGAACTGAGTCCCAGGACCATTGGACTCATCTGCCTTCCAAAACTGAGTTGCCTGGACAATTCTTGCTTGTTTCCTGCTGGATTTGGCCCCCAGTACGACTCGAACCCCATCCGCCGCGAAGCCGTGTCTTTGCCGCCCGGCACCGTGTATCTACGCTGATTTAAAAGCGTTGGTATGCACCGTATCCCTCCCGGCCGCATCGCACCTAACCTTCCCCGCCGATTCGAGACGTACAACCCTGGCTGCCTAATCCTGTACGCCGGACCCAAGCTTCGTCGTCCCGCAGGTACGGTCCGTACGCTGCTAACGTACTGCACTGTGCCGTGCTCAGAGCCGAGACGCCGCATCGCACCGATCCTCCCCTTACGCTGTACGGCGCCGAGAAGTGTCGCCGCCTATCCGCACCGAAGGTACGGCTCGAACTCCGAACGCCACGGACTCTGCAACCTGATCCGGGCCATCCGCACGTATCCCTGAAGGTCCCGTACTAACGCCGCGTACCGACGCCGCGACCCGACCAGCATCTGAATACGCTGCCGAGCTACGACCCGGACCCATCGACTTGTCCCGCACTGTCCGTCGCGGACCCTGCAAAACCAAGGTACTTTGTTCTGTTCGCACCGCAGCGTGCACGCTACGGACCCCGGAGTCCGCAACGATTGTTCGACTCGTACTTTCCTTGTTTTTAATGCCAACGAGTCGCACATCCAGGTACGAACCGTACTAAGCCTGAAAAGAAGCGTAATTGACTAAGAAAAGCCTATTTTTGTATTCTAAGCCTTTTTACAAGAACATTGAACTTTAAAATAATACTGTGGTCATTTTATTCGTTATTCTGGTCTTGTGCTAAGCCTTATATAAAGAAACCTATTTTTATACAACCTTGACTGGTGTCCATTTGTGGTGTGTCATTGTATTACTGTATGTGTTCCCAAATGCTTAACCTATGACGCCCTGAGAATAGTCTTGACTGCTTGCGCCACACTACCTAAAGGGTGAGCAGGGGTTATTTGAAAGGGTGATCCCCTTACTCTGACTTAGAAGTAAGAGTCCCTGCTTGTCACAAGTGCATACCTGTGCCAACCAGAGATTCCCAATTCTAACACCACCAATAATACTAATAACAATACCACCACCAATATCACCACCAATACCAATACCACCACCACCAATACCACCGCTACCAATATCAGTACTACTAACACCAACACCACCACCAATACCAATACCAATACCACCACAGCTAATAGCACCAACACCACCACCACCAATACCAATACCACTAATACAAATATCACCACCACCACCAATACCACCGCAACCACCAATAACACTAGACCAATACCACCGCCACCACCAATAACACTAGCACCAATACCACCACCACCACTAATAACACCACCAATACCACCACCACCGTCAATACCACCACCAATACCACCAACACCACCAATACTAATAAAGCCACCAATACCACCAATAGCACCAGCACCACCAATACCGCCACCACCAAAGCATCACCACCACAAATACCACCATCACTAATACCACCACCACCAATACCACCACCGCCAATACCACCACCACTAACACCCATACCACCACCATCACTAATACCACCACTACCAATACCACCACCACCAATACCACCACCACTACCACCAATATCACCACCACCAATACCACCACCACTACCACCAATACCACCACCACTAATACCACCACCACCAGTACCAATACCACCACCACCAATAACAGCACCAATAACAATACCATCGCCAATACCAATACACCCAATACCACCACCACCACAAATACCACCACCACCAATACCAATACCACCAACACCAATAACACTAATACCAATACCACCATCACCAATACCACAACAACCATGACCACCACTACCATCAATACCACCAGCACCAATATCACCACCACTACTAATACCAATACCACAGCCACCCCTGCCAATACCATCACCACCAATATCATCACCACCACCACCCCCAACCCCACCTATACCACCACTAGCACCACCAATACCACCACCAATACCACCACCACCAATACCATCACCACCACCAATACCAATACCACTACCACCAATTCCAATACCACTAATACCACCAGCACCATGACCACCCCCAATCAATCAATCAATCAATCAATCAAGAAATTTGTATAGAGCGCTACTCACCCGGAGGGTCTCAAGGCGCTGGGGGGGGTCTGCTACTGCTCGAACAGCCAGGTCTTGAGTTGCTTCCTGAAGGAGAGGTGGTCTTGGGTGAGTCGGAGGTGGATGGGGAGGGAATTCCAGGTCTTGGCTGCCAGGTAGGAGAAGGATCTTCCTCCCATGGTGGCTCTTCGGATGCGTGGAACGGCGGCGAGGGGGCGTGGTTGGTCGATCGTACTTGGCGGGTGGGAGTGTAGAAGGTCAGGCAGTTGTTGAGGTACCTGGGGCCTAGGTCATGGAGGGCTTTGTGTGCGTGGGTGAGGAGGTGGAACGTGATCCTTTTGCTGACGGGGAGCCAGTGCAGGTCTCTCAGGTGTCCGGAGATGTGGCTGTGGCGGGGGGTGTCCAGGATGAGTCGTGCGGAGGCGTTCTGGATGCGTTGGAGACTTTTCTGCAGTTTGGCTGTGGTTCCGGTTTAGAGGGTGTTTCCGTAGTCTAGTCGGCTGGTGACAAGTGCCTGGGTGACCGTCTTCCTGGTTTCGGTGGGGATCCATCTGAAGATCTTTCGGAGCATGCGTAGGATGTTGAAGCATGAGGACGAGACGGCGTTGACTTGTCTGGTCATCGACAGGGAGGAGTCCAGGATGAAGCCCAGGTTGCGCTCGTGGTCCGTTGGTTTGGGTGCGCTGCCTAGGGCCGGGGGCCACCAGGAGTCGTCCCAGGCTGATGGTGTTGATCCAAGGATGAGGACTTCCGTCTTGTCTGAGTTCAGTTTCAGGCGGCTGTTCTTCATCCACTCGGCTACTTCTTTCATCCCTTCGTGAAGATTAGTTCTTGCGGTGGCGGGGTTGTTGGTGAGGGAGAGGATCAGCTGGGTGTCGTCGGCGTAGGAGATGATGTTGAGGCTGTGTTGGCATGCGATGGCTGCGAGGGGGCTCATGTACACGTTGAAGAGGGTGGGGCTGAGTGATGAACCTTGTGGTACGCCGCAGATGACTTCGGTGGCCTCTGATCTGAACGGGGGGAGGTGGACTCTCTGGGTTCTTCCGGCGAGGAACGAGATGATCCACTCCAGTGCCTTTTCTTGGATTCCGACGTTGCTGAGGCGTTGAACCAGGGTGCGGTGGCAGACAGTATCGAACGCTGCGGAGAGGTCCAGGAGGATGAGGGCCGCTGTTTCCCCATTGTCGAGCAGGGTTCGGATGTCATCTGTGTCTGCGATGAGGGCGGTCTCGCTGCTGTGATTGGCTCGGAAGCCGGACTGTGAGTGGTCGAGGGATCCATTCGTCTCGAGGAAGGCGGCCAGCTGTCTGTTGACGGTCTTCTCGATGACTTTGGCAGGAAACGGGAGCAGCGAGATGGGGCGGTAGTTCTTGAGGTCGGTGGGGTCTGCCGATGGTTTCTTCAGGAGGGCGCTGAGTTCGGCGTGCTTCCAGCTCTCCGGGAAGGTGGCGGTGTTGAAGGAGCAGTTGATGATGTCCCGGAGTTGGGGTGCGATGACGGAGTCGGCCTTGTTGAAGACATGGTGAGGGCATGGGCCGGTTGGTGATCCGGAGTGGATGGTGTTCATCGTCCGGATGGTGTCTTCGGTGTTGACTGGGGTCCAGTTGCGGAGGGTGGTGGTGGGGGGCGTTGGTTCTGTGGTTGGGTGCGTGGTCTGTTCGCCGAAGCTGTTGTGTATGTCTGCGATCTTGTTGTGGAAGAACGTGGCGAGTGAGTCACAGAGGTCTTGTGATGGAGTGATGTTGTTGTTTCCGGCGCTGGGGTTGGAGAGCTCTTTGACGATGCTGAAGAGCTCCTTGCTGTTGTGTGCGTTGTTGTCTAATCGTTCCTTGAGTGCTGTCTTCTTGGTGGTGTGGATCAGCAGGTGGTGTTTGCGGGTGGCGTGCTTGAGGGCGGTCATGTTGTCTGTGGTCGGGTTCCTTCGCCAGGCTTTCTCGAGGGTGCGGCAGTTCTTCTTGGAGTTCTTGAGGTCGTTGTTGAACCACGGGGCTTTCTTGCTTCCGGGCCTGCTGGGATGGGTTTTCAGGGGTGCGAGGTCGTCGCCGCCATTGGTGATCCATTGTGCGAGGTTGTGGGCTGCTTGGTTGGGGTCCGTTGATCTGGCGGGAGGGTTTTGGTTCAGTGACGCGGTGAGCTGGTCGGTGGTGATCTTGTTCCAGTTCCTGCGGGGGACCTGTTGCGGGAGGTGGTGAGTTGTGTTCTTTCTGAAACTGAAGTGGACGCAGCTGTGGTCTGTCCAGTGAAGTCCAGTTGAGTGGCTGAAGGAGATGTGCTTGCTGGAAGTGAAGACTGGGTCAAGCGTGTGTCCGGCGTAGTGGGTGGGGGTGTTCACCAGTTGCTTGAGACCGAGGTTAGCGAGGTTGTCAGGTAGGGTGGTGGTGTTGTTGTCGTTGTTGTTCTCCAGGTGGAAGTTGAGATCCCCTAGGAGGATGTAGTCGGCGGAGGGGAGGGTGTGTGTTTGCTGATGAAGTCTGCGATGTATTCGCTGAATTGTGTGCGGGGTCCTGGGGGTCTGTAGATGAGGGTGCCTCTGAGTGTGGTCTTGGGGTCGGTGTGTATCTGGAAGTGAAGATGTTCGGCGGCTGTGAGGGTGTCTTCGGAGTTAGACGAGATGCGGATGGTGTTTTTGTGGACGATGGCGATGCCTCCTCCAGTCTGGTTGGCGCGGTCCCTCCGGATGATCTTGTAGCCGTCCGGGATGGCTATGGCGATGTCAGGTGATGAGGAGGCGTTCATCCAGGTCTCCGTGAGGAAGGCGACGTCCGGGGATGTGGTGTCGAGCAGGTTCCATAGTTCCACGGCGTGTCTGTGGACGGAGTGGGTGTTGAGCAGGATGCACTTCAGGTGGTTGCTGTAGGTGCTTGGCTTGGCGGGTGTGGGTGGGTTGCGGGTCCGGATGCAGGTGAATTTGCAGGATTGGCAGGTGAAGGGTCCGTGGGTGCGTCCTGGGGTGGCTTGGTGGCATCCAGGGAGGCGTCCGGTGTTGAGTGCGCTGAGGGTGGCGGTGTTGTACGTCCGGCGGGTGGGATGGCATCTGCGGGGGCTAGGGGGTCTGGCGCTGGGCGCGGTCCAGGCGCGGACCAATACCACCAGCACCAATACCACCACTAATACTACCACCAATACCACCACCACCAATACCTTCACCACCACCAATACCACCACCACCACCACCAATACCACCACCAATACCACCAATACCAATGTCACCACCACCAATACCGTCACCACCACCAATACCACCACCACCACCAATACCACCACAAAAACAACAACAACCACTAATACCATTACCACCACTGCCACCAATAACCCCACCACCACCAATACCACCAGTACCACCACCAGTATCACCAACATCACCACCAATACCACCACCACCAATGCCACCACTATCACCAATAATACCACCACCAATACCACCACCACCCCAACCCCACCAATACCACAATCACCAATACCACCACTAGCACCACCAATACCACCACCAATACCACCACCACCAATACCACCACCACCAATTCCAATGCCACTAATACCACCAGCACCATGACCACCCCCACCACCAATACCACCACCACCAATGCCACCACTATCACCAATAATACCACCATCAATACCACCACCACCACCACCCCAACCCCCCAATACCACAATCACCAATACCACCACTAGCACCACCAATACCACCACCAATACCACCACCACCAATACCACCACCACTAGTACCAATACCACCACCACCAATTCCAATGCCACTAATACCACCAGCACCATGACCACCCCCACCACCAATACCACCAGCACCAATACCACCACTAATACTACCACCAATACCACCACCACCAATACCGTCACCGTCACCATCACCACCACCAATACCACCACCACTAATACCACAACCACCATTAATACCATTACCACCACTGCCACCAATAACCCCACCACCACCAATACCACCAGTACCACCACCAGTACCACCATCACCACCAGTACCACCACCAATACCACCACCAATACCACCACCACCAATACCACCGTCATCACCAATAACAACCACCAATACCACCACCACCACCAATGCCACCACCAATACTGCCACGAATACCACAACCAAAAATACCACCACTACCATACCACCACCACCACCAATACCAATACCACCATCACCAATATCACCACCAATAATACTAATAACAATACCACCACCAATATCACCACCAATACCAATAACCCCACCACCACCAATACCACCAGTACCACCACCAGTATCACCAACATCACCACCAATACCACCACCACCAATGCCACCACTATCACCAATAATACCACCACCAATACCACCACCACCCCAACCCCACCAATACCACAATCACCAATACCACCACTAGCACCACCAATACCACCACCAATACCACCACCACCAATACCACCACCACCAATTCCAATGCCACTAATACCACCAGCACCATGACCACCCCCACCACCAATACCACCACCACCAATGCCACCACTATCACCAATAATACCACCATCAATACCACCACCACCACCACCCCAACCCCCAATACCACAATCACCAATACCACCACTAGCACCACCAATACCACCACCAATACCACCACCACCAATACCACCACCACTAGTACCAATACCACCACCACCAATTCCAATGCCACTAATACCACCAGCACCATGACCACCCCCACCACCAATACCACCAGCACCAATACCACCACTAATACTACCACCAATACCACCACCACCAATACCGTCACCGTCACCATCACCACCACCAATACCACCACCACTAATACCACAACCACCATTAATACCATTACCACCACTGCCACCAATAACCCCACCACCACCAATACCACCAGTACCACCACCAGTACCACCATCACCACCAGTACCACCACCAATACCACCACCAATACCACCACCACCAATACCACCGTCATCACCAATAACAACCACCAATACCACCACCACCACCAATGCCACCACCAATACTGCCACGAATACCACAACCAAAAATACCACCACTACCATACCACCACCACCACCAATACCAATACCACCATCACCAATATCACCACCAATAATACTAATAACAATACCACCACCAATATCACCACCAATACCAATACCACCACCACCACCAATACCACCGCTACCAATATCAGTACCACTACCACCAACACCACCACCAATACCACTACCACCACAGCTAATAGCACCATACCACCAGCACCAATACCAATATACCACTAATACCAATATCACCACCACAAAGACCACCACCACCAATACCCCCACCACCAATACCACCACCACCACAAATACCATCACCACAACCAACACCACCACCAATACCACTATCACCACAGCTAATAGCACCAATACCAACAGCACCAATACCAATACCACTAATACCGATATCACCACCACAAATACCACCACCACCAATACCACAGCCACCACCAATAACACTAGACCAATACCACCGCCACCACCAATACCACCACTAATACCACCACCACCACTAATACCACTACCAATACCATCACCACTGTCAATACCACCACCAATACCACCAATACCACCAACACCACCAATACTAATAAAGCCACCAATACCAACGCAACCACCAAAGCACCACCACCACAAATCCCACCACCACCAATACCATCACCAATACTACTGTCAATCCCACCACCACCAATACCACTACCAGCAAGACCACCACCATCACTAATACCAAAACCAACCATACCACCCATACCACCACCACCAATATCACCACCAATACCACAACGACTAATACCACCACCACCAGTACCAATACCAACACCACCAATACCAGCACCAATACCAATACCATCACCAATACCAATACCACCAATATCACCACCAACAATATCACCACCAATACCACACCCAATACGACCACCACCAATACTACCACCACCAATACCACCACCACCACTAATAAAACCACCACCAATACCACTATCACCAATAGCACCACCATCCCCAATACTACCATCACAAATGTCACCATCACCAAAACCATCACAACCAGCAATACCACCACCATCAATACCACCACCACAAATACTAATAATACCACTACCACCAATACCACCACCACCACCAATACCACCATCACCAATACCACCACAACCAATACCACCACCACCAATAGCATCACCACCAATACCATCACCACCACCAATATCACCAACAATACCACTATCACAATACCACCACCACCAATGCTACCACCAATACCACCAACACCACCAATACCACCAATAACACCACCACCATCACCACCACCAATATCACAACCAATACCAGCACCAATACCACCAGCAATACCAATACCACCACCACCACCACCACCATCACCAATACCACCACCACAACCAATACCACCATCACCAATATCACCATCACAATACCATCACCACCACCATCAACACCAATACCCCCACCAATACCACTAATACCACCACCACCTTCAATACCACCATCACTACCACCAATATCACCACCACCAATACCATTACCACCACCAATGCCATCACCAATACCATGACCACCACTAATACCAATACCACTTCTAATACCACCAATATCACCACAAACAATACCAGCACCACCAGTACTACCACCACAACCAATACTACTAGCAACAATATTGCCACCACTGCCAAAACAAACGACCACCAATACCACCACCATCACCACCCTCAACCCCATCAATCCCACCACCACCAACACCACCACCAGCGAGACCACCACCATCACTAATACCACCACCACCAATACCACCACCACCAATACCACTACCACTACTACCCATACCACCACCACCACCAATACCACCACTACCACCAATACCACCACAACTAATACCACCACCACCAGTACCAATACCACCACCACCAATACCAGCACCAATACCATCACCAATACCACAAATAACACCACCATCACAAATACCACCACCATCAATACCAATACCACTAATACCAATACCACTAATACCAATACCACCATCACCAATACCATAACCACCATGACCACCACCACCATCAATACCACCAGCACAAATACCACCACCACTACCAATACCAATACCACTGCCACCACTGCCAATACCATCACCACCAATACCAATACCTCCACCACCACCAACCCCAAACCCCACCAATACCACCATCACCAATACCACCACTAGCACCACCAATACCACCACCACAAATACCACAACCACCACTAATACCATTACCACCACCACCACCAATAACCCCACCACCACCAATACCACCAATACCACCAGTACCACCACCAGTACCACCAACATCACCACCAATACCACCACCAATACCACCACCAATACCACCACCACCAATACCACCACCATCACCAATAACATTACCACCAATTCCACAACCAATACTGCCAAGAATACCACAACCACCAATACCACCAAAACCATACAACCACAACCACCAATACCACCACCAATACCAATACCATTATCACCAATATCACCACCAATAATGCTAATAACAATACCACCACCTATATCACCACCAATACCAATACCACCACCACCACCAATACCACTACCAACACAGCTAATACCACCAATACCACCAGCACCAATACCACTAATATCAATAACACCACCACCAATACCACCACCACCAATACCACTGCCACCACCAATAACACTCGACCAATACCACAGCCACCACCAATACCAATAGCACCAATACCACCACCACCACTAATACCACCACCAATACCACCACCACTGTCAATACAACCACCAATATCGCCAATACCGCCAATACTAATAAAGCCATTAATACCACCAGCACCACGAATACCACCACCACCAATACCATCAGCACCACCAATACCGCCACCACCAAAGCACCACCACCACAAGTACTACCATCACTAATACCACCACCACCAATACCCCCACTACCAATACCTTCTCCACCACCAATACCACCACTAATACCACCACCACCAGTACCAATACCAATACCATCGCCAATACCAATACAACCAATACCACCACCACCACAAATACCACCACGACCAATACCAATACCACCACCACCAATACCAATACCACTAATACCAATACTACCATCACCAATACCACAACCACCATGACCACCACCATCATCAATACCACCAACACCAATATCACCACCACTACTAATACCAATATCACTGCCACCACTACCAATATCATCATCACCAATACCACCACCACCCCCAACCCCACCAAAACAACCAAAACCAATACCACCACCACCAATACCACCACTAGCACCACCAATACGACCACCAACACCACTACCGCCAATACCACCACCACCACCACCAGTACCAATACCACCACCACTAATTCCAATAGCACTAATAGCACCAGCATCATGACCACCTCCACCACCATTACCACCAGCACAAAGACCACCACTAATGCCAACACCAATACCAATATCACCACCACCAATACCATCACCACCACTGATTCTACCACCACCACCAATATCACCAACACAAATACCACAACCACCACTAATACCATTACCACACCACCACCAATAACCCCACCACCACCAATACCACCAGTACCACCACCAGTACCACCAACATCACCACCAATACCACCACCAATGCCACCGCCATCACCGCCATCACCAATAACACCACCACCAATACCACCACCAACACACTCAACCCCACCAATACCACCACCACCAATACAACCACCACCAATACCACTACTAGCACCACCAATACCACCACCAATACCACCACCAATACCACCACCACCACCACCACCAGTACCAATACAACCAATTCCAATACCACTAATACCACCAGCACCATGACTACCGCACCATCAATACCGTCACCACCATCAATACCACCACCACAAATACCACAACCACCAATAATACCATTACCACCATGGCCACCAATAACCCCACCACCACCAATACCACCAATACCACCAGTACCACCACCATCACTACCAATACCACCACCAATACCACCACCAATACCACCACCACCAATACCACCGCCATCACCAGTTACACCACCACCAATACCACCACCACCACCAATACTACCACCAATACTGCCACGAATACCATAACCACCAATACCACCAATACCACCACTGCCATACCACCACCACCAATACCACCACCAATACCACCACCAATACCAATCCCACCATCTCCAATATCACCACCAATTATACTAATAACAACACCACCACCAATATCACCACCACCACCAATACCACCGCTACCAATATCAGTACCACTATCACCAACATGACCACCAATACCACTACCACCACAACTAATAGCAACAATACCACTAGCACCAATACAAATACCACTAAAACCAATATCACCACCACCACCAATACCACCACCACCACCAATAACACTAGACCAATGCCACCGCCACCACCAATAACACTAGCACCAATAACACCACCACCACTAAAACCACCACCAATACTACCACCACCGTCAATACCACCACCAATACTGCCAACATCACCAATACTAATAAAGCCACCAATAGTAACACCACCACCAATACCACAATCAACAATACCACCAGCACCACCAATACCACCACTACCAAAGCACAACCACCACAAATACCACCACCACCAATACCATCACCAATACCACTGTCAATCCCACCATCACCAATACCACCACCAGCAAGACCACCACCATCACTAATACCACCACTACCAATACCACCACCACCAATACCACCACCAGTACCAATACCACTAATACCAGCACCAATACCATCGCCAATACCAATACCACCAATAACACCACCACCCCAAATACCACCACCATCAATACCAATACCAACACCACCAATACCACTAATACCAATACCACCATCACCAATACCATGACCACCATGACCACCACCACCATCAATAACACCAGCACCAATATCACCACCACTACTAAACCAATACCACTGCCACTACTGCCAATACCATCATCACCAATACCACCACCACCAATACTGCCATGAGTACCACAACCACCAGTACCACCAATACCACCACTACCATACCACCACCAATACCACCACCAATGCCAATAACACCATCACCAATATCACCACCAATAATACTAATAACAATGCCACCACCAATATCACCAACAATACCAATACCAATACCACCACCACCACCAATACCACCACTACCAATAACAGTACCAGTACCACCAACAACACCACCAGTACCACTACCACCATAGCTAATACCACCAATACCACCATCACCAATACCACCACCAATAGCACCGCCTCCACCAATAACACTAAACCAATACCACTGCCACCACCAATACCACTGGCACCAATACCACCACTAATACCACCACCAATACCACCTCCACTGTCAATACCACCACAAATACTGCCAACACCACCAACACTAATAAAGCCACCAATGCAACCACCACCAATACCGCCACCATCAGTACCACCACCACCAATATTGTCACCAATACCACTGTCAATCCCACCACCACCAATACCACCACCAGCAAGACCACCACCATCACTAATACCAACACCACCAATATCACCACCACCAATACCACTACCACCCATACCACTGCCACCAATAATACCACCACCACCAGTACCAATACCACCACCACCAATACCACCACCAATACCAATACCATCGCCAATGCCAATACCACCACCACCACCAATACCAATACCACCACCACCAATACCAATACCACTAATATCAATACCACCTGCACCAATACCACCACCACTACTATTACCAATACCACTGCCAATACCATCACCACCAATACCACCACCACCACCACCCCCAACCCCACCAATACCACTACCACCAATACCACCACCACCAATACCACCACTAGCACCACCAATACCACCACCAATTCCACCACCACCAATACCACCACTACCAGTACCAATACCACCATCACCAATTTCAATACCACTAATACCACCAGCACCATGACCACCCCACCACCAATACCACCAGCACCAATACCACCACTAATACCACCAATACAACCACCACCAATACTGTCACCACCATCAATACCACAAAAATACCACCACCACAAATACCACAACCACTACTAATACCATTACCACCACCGCCACCAATAACCCCACCACCACCAATACCACCAGTACCACTACCAGTACCACCAACATCACCACCAAAACCACCACCAATAACACCACCAATACCACCACGACCAATGACACCGCAATCACCAATACCACAACCACCACCAAGACCACCACCAATACTACCACTACCATACAACCACCAATACCACCACCAATACCACCATCACCACCAGTAATACTAATAACAATACCACCACCAATATCACCACCAATACCAATACCACCCCCACCACCAATACCACCACTACCAATACCAGTACCACTACCACCAACACCACCACCAATACCACTACCACCACAGCTAATACCACCAATATCACCAGCCCCAATGCCAATACCACTAATACCAATACCACCACCACCAATACCACCGCCACCACCAATAACACTAGGCCAATACCACCTCCAAAACCAATACCACTAGCAGCAATACTACCACCACCACTAATACCACCACCATTACCACCACCACCGTCAATACAACCACCAATACCGCCAACACCACCAATACTAATAAAGACACCAATACCAATACCACCAATACCACCAGCACCACCAATACCGCCACCACCAAAGCACCACCACCACAAATCCCACCACCACCAATACCGTCATCAATACCACTGTTAATCCCACCACCACCAATACTACCACCAGCAAGACCACCACCATCACTAATACCATCTCCACCAATACCACCACCACCTATACCACCACCACTACCACCCATACCACCACCACCAATACCACCACTACCACCAATACCACCACCACTAATGCCACCAGTACCAATACCACCACCATGAATACTAGTACCATCGCCAATGCCAATACCTCCAGTACCACAACCACCACAAACACCACCACCACCAATACCAATACCACCACCACCAATACCAATACCACTACTACCAATACCTCCACCACCAATACCACCACCAGCATGACCACCACCACCACTAATGCCATTACCACCACTGCCACCAATAACCTCACCACCACCAATATCACCAGTACCAACACCAGTACCACCAACATCACCACCAATACCACCACCAATACCACCACCTATACCACCTCCACCAATGCCACCGCCATCACCAATAACACCACCACCAATACCACCACCTCCACCAATACTGCCACAAATTCCACAACCACCAATACCACGAATACCACCACTACCATACCACCAACAATACCAATACCACCATCACCAATATCACCACCAATAATACTAATAACAATACCACCACCAATATCAATCAATCAATCAATCAATCGAGACTTTATTCGGTTATATTTCACACCATAAAAGTACACATGTATACAATACGATTAAAAACATTATACATATTATTACAAGTTCATAGTCACATACAAAAAATCATATTACACGTAGCCCAATGCCAATAACTTGATCCAGATACATGGTAAAGTGCAGATAGTAAATACAACATCATTGGTCTAGGCAATTCCTTAGTTTGACAGTTAATTTTAAAAATTCTTTAACCTGTAAGACGCTATCACTGTACAAAAGCTGCAAATAAAAAAAGGCAGGTTTGATTTGGTTAAAATTAAGTTTCCTTAAAAGTGCAACAAGATAACGTTTGCGGGGATATTCATAAAACCTACATAAAAACATAAAATGCAGCATATCCTGAGGAGACTTCCCATCGCAGCCACAGGGTGCTGCAACCTCGTTAAAAATGTCTGACTTCGGTCGTATTAAAAGATGATGAAAGATGTCAAATCTAAACCTAGTCAGCAAGAATTTCTCATGAGAGGTGAAATTACTCATTAAGTATGGCTCCATGCTTTCACAAGTTTTTAACATCACATATTTCCTAATTCTTGATTTCATAAGCTCCTCACTTTCCCTTTGAGCCAACTTATCCTTATAAAAGGCTTGTTTGATTGCTATTATATCCCCCTTTACAATTCCACTAGGATTTTCAAACAAATTCAAGCGCCCAAGCCTGGAAAAGCAAGTTTTCAGGTATTTTAACCAGGGGACACGCATATGTTTGTCCTGGGATATAAGATCTCTTACAATCAAGTGGGTAAGAGGTATGTCCTGATTTATCCACAGTTTCACCCAGCAAGTCAAAGGCCTTAGGGAAAAAATATCACTTAGATACTGGATTCCCAGTTCTTCGTGTATTGTCAGGTTGGGTGTACTGGTGGGGACACAAAGTAAACGTTTTAGAAAGTTATTTTCGGCAACCTGCAACTGTTCTCCAGCCGCATATCCCCAAAGTTCGCTGCCATATGCAGCTGTAGGAATAGATTTAGCATTATACAGCTTAATCATTGCATTGATTGGCTTCTTACCCAGTTTTGTCGCAAAGTTAAAAACAGAAGCATTAGCCCTTATCAGTTCACCTTTCTTTTTGGCCAAATGTGGGCCCCAGTTAAGCTTGGTGTCAAACAAGACACCAAGATATGAGAATGTTTCTGTGACTGGTATTGGGACATCATCCAGTTTAAAAATAAAATTCTTTTTGGGTTTATGGCCAATATGCATTATATATGATTTAGAGTTGTTGACCAATACATTTTGATCAGACATAAAGGTGTTAAAAGCATTTAAAAGCGCCTGGAGTCCCTTCTCCGTTCTTGAAATTAAAACCGCATCATCTGCGTATAAAAGAACTGGAATACCCCGCCTGCCGACTCTAGGGCAATCTGCCTGTACATTCTGTAGATAATCATCTAAATCATTAATATAGAGATTAAAAAGGAAGGGGGCAAGAATGCAACCCTGACGCACTCCCTTCTTTATGTCGAAGTTACCAGTGGTGTCCCCGTTTGCAGAATATCTGACATTGGCACTGGTATTACTATGCATATCCACCAAAAAGTCAACTATCCCTGGATCCACACCTTTCTCCCTCATGGACCTCCACAGCCCCCCCCTGTTAACACAGTCGAACGCTGAAGAAAGGTCAATGAAGGCAAGATGGACAGTTCCCCTCTGTACAATAGTATATTTGCTCAATACAAGGAATAGGTTAAGGCACTGGGTTATGGTGGAGCGCCCCCCACAGAAACCATACTGAGAAATCGACATGATGTTATTTTCGATCGCCCAGCATGTTATTCTCTGTAGTAGAATTCTCCCCATAATTTTGACCATGGAGTCAATTAGTGAAATTGGCCGGTAGCAGTGAGGACTGCCCTTATCTCCTTTTTTGAAAACGGAAACAATCGTTGATAGTCCCCAGGAGATAGGACAGCCCACTTTAGCAGCTGCATTAAATACTGCAACCAAGATGGGCGCCCAAAAGTGTAGATCAGACTTATACAAGTCTGGGGGGGATCCCATCAGGCCCTGGAGCTTTTCTAGCAGTAAGTCCTTCAATGGCCACCATAACTTCAACATTAGTAAACCTAATAGCACCTCCCCTAACCTCAAGCAATTTCTCAGTTGTGACAGGTAACCCAGAAGAGTATAATTGTTTAAAATTAAGTTCCCACTCTTCCTTGGTAATACAACAGTCCAGACCATTACCCAGATCTTCTACCAGGAATGGTTTTTTGATTATTGTCCAAAATCTGGTACTGGATTTTTGGGCAGAGGGATCAAGGAACTCATTCCACGCTTCTGCTCTTAGCGACTCCTTATGGGATTTTAGAATAGACTTATATTCCCTGCAACACAGTTTGACATTTTCCTGCACTCTCGGGATAGCTGCCAGTGCTAGCCTAAGATTACGAGCAGCTTTGGAGCAATCATGATTGAACCATCTTGGCCCACATTTTCCCACACTCATCTTTGCTGGGACCAACTTCAGTTCTGACACCTTCTCCGACAGATTTTGATAAGCAGTAAGAACCCGTCGAGGGTCAGCCCCCACCTGAGTGCAGTTCACAATATCCTCAGTACATGTGTCTACAATGTTTTTATACAGTAAATCTGGAGTCACCATTGACCATTTAAGTCGCCGCCTTCCATCTGTGGTGCCTAACCTCCCGGAGTTACATATCACTCTTTCCTTAGTAAACCAGGGTCCCTTCAAACGAATTGTTAAAGGGTTATGGTCACTGAATTCGCTTGGGACAATATCAAATGAGTCTAGTAAAGGCAGCAGTGTTGCTGACAACAGCATGTGATCAATAAAGGTGCCCCTCCCGTGCCCCTTAAAGGTGGGAGTATCAAAACACTTAAATGGATCCCTGAGCGTCATGGCCAGGGAGAGGTCCAGGTTATCCAGGAGAGCATTGCATAATTCCCCAGCCAGTGTATGATCCAGATGTAGTCCCTCCATACGCTCACAACTTAAATCATTTATGCATTTATGCAGAGGGTCTCCACACAAGTGAACATTGAGATCCCCCACAATCATGAGGTTGTGATTATAATCCTTTAGAGAGGAAGTGAGAAAGGCATGTAAGACAGATACAGAGTTAGATACTGAGATGACATTGGCGGCATTATAAAAATTCACTAAACATACTCGGCAGTGTACCCCATTTAAAACCAAGCCCATCATACCAGGATCATTTGCATCAATTCTGCTAATTTTACAGGTAACAGAGATAGAAACAAAAATCACCAGCCCACCCTTAGGTCTGCCTCTTAATGATGGTGTGGCTGGGACATAGAAGGCCTTGTACCCTTCTAGAAAAAGATCACATTCAACCAGCCAGGTCTCTTGTAGGCAGATAACTTTAAATTGCTTAATGTAATTGACCCAGTTTATATCTGTCATTTTTGCAGCCAACCCCGCAATGTTCCACGAGACAACATTGCTACCATAGTTTCTTTCTTGTAAGTTCGGAGTGGGCACAAATTCATCTGAGATTGAGATGCCTTGACCCACAGGCATCTCATGTCAGTCGCACATGTCCAGGCCAGATAAAAGATCGTACCTGTTCAGTGTGTTGATGTTAAACCCAGGATTAGGTTTGGCCGAAAAATTAGGTCTGTTCTGTGTATTGGTAACGTTACCCAATCCCCTCCGATTAACAATATTATACTGAAAGCGGGTGTCCATGTCCCGTGTCTGAGTTTCAGCCACTGTACTAAACAACCTATGTTTGGGGGGGTTATGGCAAAGATGGGCATAAAAATACCCCAGAGGTCGAGCACATATACTGCTCTCATTATGTATCAGTGACGAAGCTCTTAAGAGAGCGGTGGCCACATGTTGGGGATGTTTAAAGTTCACAACAATGCAGTCTCCGCTTCCCATTTTTTCCAATGGGCCCACCCAGTTCACCCGCCTGACTGCCAGAATCTGATCAGAATATGCAATTGGGAAGCCACAGTTTTTGTTAAGCCATGACACTGTTTTGTTTTTGAGTGAGGTATGAGACTCGTCATAGGGTGAGGCAGAATGAGTACCGCAGGGTGGGACATTAGTTAGGACTACCACAAATGGCGCACAGTCAGGCGGTAGGTTAAGATAACGTTTACTTCTGTGCGACCTACTATCTGTTCCCTGTCTTAATACAGGGTCAGGTTGAATCTGTGGATCCATTGTTACTTGGGTGGCTGGTGTGGTTACTAATGTAGGGGCCCTACTCACGGTGGTAGGTACTGCCGTCACATTGATGGGATTTGACTGAGTTATTCCCCACGTCAGCCCTGCCTGTCTACCATCCCCAGGATTATCCCTCAATCCAGTAAGTTCAGCCTGGTACAAAGATACCAGGCCGCCAAGCCTGGACACCTCAGCTGTTAGAGTGTCAATCTTAGTGGTTAAATGTCTGATAGCCTCCTCTACCTTAGATTCTAATTTAGACTCGAGGTTTTTTATATGGGCAACCAGTTGTGCGATATTAGCATTAAAGTTATTCTCCTTGTTTCCAGTAAACACAAAGGGATTATTAAGTGGGACATTAACATCAGCAGAGTCTACAGCAGTAGGTTTTTTCTTCTTGTTCCCACCCCCTTTTATCTGTGTTCGCCTACAGTTATGTACCGGCCTTATAGCTGGCAGAACTTCTTCCAAATCCTCACTAGATCTATTTTGGTGTTCTATATGGACCTTAGCCCTTACCACAATCGGCATGACCGGGTTTTCTCCAACAGCACCATTGACACCAGCCTCTCCCTCAGCGTCCATCGCTATCAGAGGCGGCGTCTCAGCCAGTGTTGTTGCAGGGGGCCCTTTTCCCAGAGATGCCCTGCGTTCACTATTAATCAGAGTGACTTTTTTTACCATGTAATTGTCAATAGTATTATGGCCAGTTGCAGTTTTGTCATTTTTAGCCTAAGACATCCTTAATAGCAACAGTACGTGTTGGAATTGCAATGCGACTATATACAAATAATAAAAAGAATTAAAGTCTCACTTGTTACTTAAAAATAGAGAGATCAGTTCACGGAACCAGGGTCTCGGGCCCAGCCCAGTCTCCACAGGCCTCTGAGGGCCACCGAGGGCCCGCGTCGCCCGCGCACGTCCTGCGACGCGGAGGGAGCCGCGTTCTTTTCTGCGCCTCCGGGCGCGTGGATCGCGTCAGCAGCCGCTGGGAAGTCTGGAAGCTGTAGTCTCCCCCTGCTCGCAGCCGCGCGATGGAATTGCGGCGGCAGGGGAGACTATCAGCGTGTGAGTCCCACAAGTGGCGGCGACAGCAGCGAAAGGACGGGGCAGCAACAAAGCCCCCTGCAGCAGGTATGGCAACAAGGAGCCACTGGGTTTCAAATCTCTTCAGTTTGTAACTCCTTCTTTGTTAATATGCACGCTTACTGGCTGTGGATGATGAAATCATGTTCTCCTTTGGAGTCTTGCACCTTTTAAGCCTAGCAGGCAAAGTGGTAATCCAGGCGCTACTTGCTCAGCTCCAACTGCTCAGATCCAAGACTGTCCAATTTACAGACAATAATCATGCTACCGGAAGATAGTAAAAGTTCCAAACAGCCCACTACCAGACACACACACGACGAGGCAGTTCCACGAAGCCACGAAGATCAGGGGACCTTTTCAATTAAGAAGCCCGGATCCAAACGCTGACCCAGACTCTCTGCCCCAACGCAACGCCACACACTTCACAAATTCAGTGGCTGCTTAGTGCTTCATGCACGTAAGGAATGCGGAGAGCGCCCAGAGTCCACAACAGACACAGGACCGGGCATATGTATAGCTAAGCCGTGACTACCGTCACAACCGCGGTACAGCGTGCTTTTCCCCCAAAACCGCTTCAATAGCAGCAGCTGCCGCAAACCATCTCCCGCGGTTCCAGCACCACCAACACCAATACCACCACCACCACCAATACCAATACCACCACTACCAATACCAGTACCACTACCACCAACACCAACACCATTACCACTACCACCACAGCTAATACCACCAATACCACCAGCCCCAATGCCAATACCACTAATACCAATACCACCACCACCACCAATACCACCGCCACCACCAATAACACTAGGCCAATACCACCGCCACCACCAATACCACTAGCACCAATACTACCACCACCACTAATACCACTACCATTACCACCACCACCGTCAATACAACCACCAATACCGCCGACACCACCAATACTAATAAAGCCACCAATACCACCACCACCACCAATACCACCTGCATCACCAATACCGCCACCACCAAAGTACCACCACCACAAATCCCACCACCACCAATACCATCACAAATACCACTGTCAATCCCACCACCACCACCAGCAAGACCACCACCATCACTAATACCACCACAAATACCACCACCACCAATACCACCACCACTACCACCCATACCACCACCACCAATACCACCACCACTACCACCAATACCACCACCACTAATACCACCACCACCAGTACCAATACCACCACCACCAATACTAGCACAAAAACCAATAACATCGCCCATACCAATACCACCAATACCACCACCACCAGAAATACCACCAATACCAATTTCAATACCACTAATACCACCAGCACCATGACCACCCCCACCACCAATACCACCAGCACCAATACCACCACTAATACCACCAATACCAATACAACCACCACCAATACCGTCACCACCATCAATACCACAAAAATACCACCACCACAAATACCACAACCACTACTAATACCATTACCACCACCGCCACCAATAACCCCACCACCACCAATACCACCAGTACCACTACCAGTACCACCAACATCACCACCAAAACCACCACCAATAACACCACCAATACCACCACGATCAATGACACCGCAATCACCAATACCACAACCACCACCAATACCACCACCAATACTACCACTACCATACAACCACCAATACCACCACCAATACCACCATCACCACCAGTGATACTAATAACAATACCACCACCAATATCACCACCAATACCACCCCCACCACCAATACCACCACTACCAATACCAGTACCACTACCACCAACACCACCACCAATACCACTACCACCACAGCTAATACCACCAATACCAATACCACTAATACCAATACCACCACCACCAATACCACCGCCACCACCAATAACACTAGACCAATACAACCTCCACCACCAATACCACTAGCACCAATACCAACAACACCACTAATACCACCACCAATACCACCACCACAGTCAATACCAATGCCGCCAACACCACCAATACTAATAAAGACACCAATACCAACACCACCAATACCACCAGCACCACCAATACCGCCACCACCAAAGCACCACCACCACAAATACCACCACCACCAATACTGTCATCATTACCACTGTCAATCCCACCACCACCAATACCACGACCAGCATCATCACTAATACCATCTCCACCAATACCACCACCACCTATACCACCACCACCAATACCACCACCACTACCACCAATACCACCACCACTAATACCACCAGTACCAATACCACCACCACCAATACCATCACCAATGCCAATACCTCCAGTACCACCACCACCACAAATACCACCACCACCAATACCAATACCACCACCAGCAATACCAATACCACTACTACCAATACCTCCACCACCAATAGTATGACCACCACCACCACTAATACCGTTACCACCACTGCCACCAATAACCTCACCACCACCATTATCACCAGTACCACCACCAGTACCACCAACATCACCACCAATACCACCAACAATACCACCACCTATACCACCTCCACCAATGCCACCGCAATCACCAATAACACCACCACCAATACCACACCACCACTAATACTGCCACGAATTCCACAACCACCAATACCACCAATACCACCACACCACCACCAATACCAATACCACCATCACCAATATCACCACCAATAAAACTAATAACAATACCACCACCAATACACCACCAACACCAATACCACTACCACCACAGCTAATACCACCAATACCACCAGCACCAATGCCAATACCACTAATACCAATACCACCACAACCAATGCCACCGCCACCACCACCACCAATAACACTAGACCAATACCACAGCCACCACCAATACAACTAGCACTAATACTACCACCACCACTAATACCACCACCAATACCACCACCACCGTCAATACCACCACCAATACCGCCAACACCACCAATACTAATAAAGCCACCAATACCACCACCACCAATACCACCACCACCAATACCACCTGCCTCACCAATAAAGCCACCACCAAAGCACCACCACCACCATTTCCACCACCACCAATACTGTCACAAATACTACTGTCAATCCCACCACCACCAATATCACCACCAGCAAGACCACCACCAGCAAGACCACCACCATCACTAATACCACCACCAATACCACCACCACCAATACCACCACCACTACCACCCATACCACCACCACCAATACCACCACCAATACCACCAACACTAATACCACCAGTACCAATACCACCACCACCAATACTAGGACAAATACCAATACCATCGCCCATACCAATACCACCAATACCACCCCCCACCACAAATACCACCAATACAAATACCACCACCACCAATACCAATACCACTGATACCAATACTACCACCACCACCAATACCACCAGCACCAAGACCACCACCACTACTAATACCAATACCTCTGCCAATACCACCATCAATACCACCATCACTAATACCACCACCACCAATACCACCACCACAACCACCAATACCACCACCAATACCAGCACCACCAGTACCACTACCCCACCAATACCACCACCACCACCAATACCACCACCACCATCAATACCACCACCACCAGTACCAATACCACCGCCACCAATATCACCACCAATACCACCTCCAATACCAATACCATTGCCAGTACCAATACCACTACCACCAATACCACCACAAATACCACCACCACCAATACCACTAATACCAATGCCACCACAACCAATACCACCAGCACCATGACCACCCCAACCACCAATACCACCAGTACCAATACCACTACCACCACATATACTACAACCACCACTAATAGCAATACCACCACCACCATCACCAATACAAATACTACCACCACCACCAATACCACCACAACTAATACCACCAATACCACCACCACTAATACCAATACCACTACTACCAATACCACCACCACTAATACCACCACCACCAATAGCACCGCCAATACCACCACAGCACCAATACCACCGCCACCACCAATACCACCAGAACCAATACCATCACCACTAATACCACCACCAATACCAATACCACCACCACTGTCAATACCACCACCAATACCGCCACCACCACCAATACCAATAAAGCCACCAATAAAACCACCACCAATACCACTAATACCACCACCAACAATACCACTACCACTAATACCACCAATAACACCACCACCAATAACAATGCCACTAATACCAATACCACCACCATCACAAATACCAATACCACCAGCACCAATACCAATACCACTAACCAATACCACCAGCACCAATACCACTGCCACCACCAATAACACCAGCACCAATGCCACCAGCACCAGTAATACCACCACCAATATCACCACCATCAATATCACCACCACCGCCAATTCCACCACCAATATAACCACCACCACCAATACCACCACCACCACCAATACCACCATCACCAATACCAGCACCACCACTAATACCAATACCGCCACCAATATCACCACTGCCACCAATACCATCAATACCAATACCACCAGTACCGCCAAAAATACCACCAATATCACCACCAATACCACCACTAATAACACCACCACCAATACCACCACCACCTCCAATACCACCACCAATTCTTCCACCAAAACCACCACCACCAATACCACCAATATCACCAACACCACCACCACCATACCACCACCACCAATACCACCACCACTACCAATACCAACACCACCAATACCACCACCAATACCAATACCACCACCACCAATATCACCATCACCAATATCACCACCAACACCACTAATACTAATACCACCAATACCACCACCACCACCACCACCAATACCAATACCACTACCAACAATACCACCACTACCAATACCAATACCACTACCACCAATACCACCACATACACCAATACCACCAACACCAATCACAATAAAGCTATTAATACCTCCACCACGAAAACCTCCACCACCAATACCACCACTACCAATACCACCAATGCCACCACCACCATAACCAATACCACTACCACTACCACTAATTTCACCAATAACAGCACCACCAATACCAGCACAACCAATACCACCACCACCACTATCAATACCACCACCAATAATAGCACCAATACCAATACCATCACCAATACCACCACCTCCAATACCAATACCACTACCACCAATTCCACCACCACCAATACCGCCAGCTCATTGCCTCTCACTCACTAGTAATAGCAGGGGCACTGTACGAGGCTGGAGCTGCAGCCGAGACCTTCCCTCCCTCCCCAATGCCTGCCATAAAGCACAGCCCGCCCTGTACCAGGAGGTGAAGCCAGGGCCCTACTACAGCTGGAGTGTTTTTTAATAGGCCAAAGATAGCAATGACATTACACAATACCACACTGCAAACTCAAATTCACAGAGAGGGCAGGGAACAGCCCCCTTCCCACTCTCCCTCCTGAGCCGCAACAGTGTAATCACAGAGCAAAAGGTGTTGTAGCACTTTGTTAGTGTTTATAGCTCAGATCATATGTAACTCTCACTTCACTCTTGGTGTCTGTGTAATTTACAACACTTACAAATTTTCTTCATAGTGCTATATATCACTACTTTGAAGACGTTGCAGGCTGGTTTCTTCCTCTGATATTTACAATCTAACAAGCGGTCGAGAAGGACCTTTATTGCAATGCAATAGGTCTCTCATTTGTTAGAGTTTAAGCTATTAATATTGTAAATGACAATGCCTTTTATTTATGTTTTAAAACCCAAAACATAAATAAAAGGCATTGTCATTTACAATGCCAATAGCCTACACTCGCATGAATGCGAAACCTATTGCATTGCAAATGTTTGTTACTTTTTTCTATTCAAATTTTCCTCAATCAATCAATCAAGCAGGGAATTGTAAGTGTGCTACTCACCCATGAGGGTCTCAAGGCACTAGGGGGGGGGGGAGGGTGCACAGATCCGTTCAGCCGAAGAGCCAGGTCTTGAGGGACTTCCTGAAGGTGTTCAGGGAGGGGGCGAGTCTGATTTCTGCCATTAGCTCATTCCAGGTTTTGGCTGCAATGTGGGAGAACGATCTTCCGCCCGCTCTGGCTCTGAGGATGCGAGGGGTTTCAGCCAGTGCGAGGTTGGCAGATCGGAGCTTTCTTTTGGGCACGTGGAAGTTTATTCTGTCGTTGAGGTATTTGGGCCTGTTATTTTGTAGGCATTTGTAGGCGTGAGTGAGGATTTTGAAGGTTATTCTCTATTCCACGGGGAGCCAGTGGAGTCTCCCCAGGTGTTGGCTGATTTGTTTGTTCCGGGGAATGCTGAGGACAAGTCTGGCTGCAGTGTTCTATATTGTCCAAAGTTAGCGTACAAGGGACTTTAATGCCGGCGTAGAGAGCGTTTCTATAGTCCAGTCTGCTGGTGAGGAGTGAGTGGGTGACTGTCTTTCTTGACTCCGGGGTGATCCATTTGAAGGTCTTTCTAAGGATGTGGAGAATGTTGAAGCAGCTGGAGGTGACGGCGTTGACCTGTCGGTTCATGGGGAATGCTGAGTCGAGTACGATGCCGAGGCTTTTGGCATGGTCTGAGGGGGTAGGTAGGCTTCTGAGGGTGGTGGGCCACCAGGTGTTGTCTCATGCTGAAGGGGTGGTTACGAGGACTTCTGTCTTCTAGGCATTGAGTTTTAGGTAGCTGTTGGTCATCTAGACTGGGAAATCTTGCATTCCTTTCTGGAAGTTCAGCTTTGTGGTGGTGGGGTCTCTGGTGAGGGAGAGGATGAGCTGGGTGTCGTTGGCGTAGGATACAAGGTTGAGGTCGTGTTGTCGGACGATGGCTGCAAGGGGGGCCATGTAGATATCGAAGAAGGTCGGGCTCAGTGATGACCCTTGAGGGACTCCACAGGTGATTTCCGTGGGGGTGGAGAGGGAGGGTGGTAGTCTGATCCTTTGGCTTCTTCCCATCAGGAAAGATCAGATCCAGTCCAGAGTGGTCCCTTGTATATTAGCTTTGTGTAGTCTGGCGACTAGCGTGCCGTGAGAGACGGTGTCGAAAGATGTAGACAGGTCAAGGAGGATGAGGGCTGCGGCGTGGCCTTTGGTCCAGGAGGGTGCGGATGTCGTCTGTTGCGGCAAGTAGTGTGGTCTTGGTGCTGTGGTTGCTCCGGAACCTGGATTGGGATGGGTCGAGGACGGCGTGCTCTTCGATGAACCGTGTTAGTTCCCTGTTGACTGCTTTCTCTGCTACTTTGGCAGCGAATGGGAGGAGCGAGATGGGCCGGTCTACTAAGTGTGCTGTACTTCTTTTTAATTCTGCATCTACTGTGATCTGAATCAAGCCCTAAGGTTTGCATTTCTTGCCTCCCATTTCCAGGGCAGCAGGTTAACCCATCAAATGCTCAGTATGCATTGGCCTATTGTCACCACCCTACACTTACACCTTGGCTATGACGAATTCCTCTAATCTTGGATAACAACTACCTTGTGGATAAACTGCTCTGTCGTAAGCCCGACCCAGCTAGTAAAAGGGACCACCCACCAAATGGAAAACACCGACAGTACAGGCTCACGTGAGATGAAGGTTCTGCCAGATCAGCTCCAGGCTCAATGTGGGAATAACTGCATTGGGAGCCAATGTCTCAGTAATGCTTTAGTAGAACTCGAACTGATGCACTTGTGGGAATCAAATGTTCAATACAATGTATTGAAGAGTAAGTTCAAACTACGTTTGAGGCAGATAATAATAACAGAATGAAACATCCCTCTGCCATCTTAATGAGCCCCTGTGATAGGAAACGAGGATAGGAAAATCAGAAAGCTGCTAAAGTAGTTACTTACAAAAAGTCGCAAAAACACTCTGGGTGAACAGTTCCTCTCTTAAGGCATGTATGTGAAAGGTGCCACTATATGCCAGTAGTGTTGTCGCTGAGAGATCTGAGTTTCAGATCTTAATGCCCTCACACAGCTGTTAGGGTGTCATGCTTCATCATAGGGCGCTCCTCGTCGGACCGGCGCTGCAATGTCCAACGGGCCTGGTGGCTACTTTGGCGGAGTTCTTTTGATCTGAGATCGCCGTATGTGAGAGGTGTATGTGGGCAACTGGTGCTATGTGGATAATAACGTGAATGGGTGAATTTTAAAACAGGCTCCAGATCTAGGAATATTTTAATTCAAAAAGTAGAACTGGGAGTGAGTAAAAACAGTGGTGCCGCCAGCAGACATAAAGTACCTAGGTGGCTAGTGAATTTATAAGGTCGACATGTTTTGTGTCATTTACGCTCCAAAATCGAGCGACACTTCTTCAGGACCTATGGTAGGTGAAGGTAAACCCCAATGGAGAGCACCAAAAAGAAAGAGCATCCAAAATCGGATGGTGTTATAAGAACGGATGTAGATCCGCAGGCGGCACTCCGCCTAGCCTCTCCACCTTACTTGGTGGAAAGTACCACTGCATGGAAGGGGGAAGTTGGCCTTCGAGTTTGAAGGATAACCAATGATTTTGAGGAGGGCAATGCCTGATATTCCGAAACATTGCCCGCTTCCGGATGGAAAAGATGGCCTAATAAAACAAAGCCACATCTGTTCCTTTCACTTTTCAAGCACTCTTTTACTGCAGAATAGTATGGGCGGTCACAAAATGTCCCTATTGGTCCTAAAGCCTGGAACAATCTCCCTTTGGAACTAAGAGTATGTAAGTGGCACCACATATTATAAAGTAATTAAAAGTCTGCTGCTTTCTGCTAGTGTTTAGAATATAGAGGCCACATAATGAAGATGTGTAATGCATATTGCATATGTTGCAACTTGGAATTTCTCCAAATCAGTACATGGGCTGCAAACTGCCCAGCTCAGAATCAGTGAGAGGGATTCATTACTCATCGAGTTACATATAGGTGCCTTTATGCAATCCCATAAAACCATAGTTGTATGTACAACTTCATGACACGTCTCAAGTTGCATAGGCAGCTTTCCCTTTTGGTGCCTGCTCTCTCAGGCCAGGGCACCCAGTGTCGGATAACTGTCGGGCTTTAGAATAACAAGGTATTCAATGCACGAAAGAAAAAAACATGTGTGAATTAACACGCTATTCATTGATAAAAGATCATTCTGAATAGAGGCTATTTAATGCATGTTTCACATGTGTGTCATTCTCTAATTTGTTTATCTATGCTGCTGGTGCGACGTGGGATTGTTTGGCTAATGTACTTCGAATTAATTGGAAAGCGCATATGCTGTGCTCTGAAAAGGCTAAGGACTTGAAAGGCTGGGTTACATGAAAGCTTTATCACTGCAGCACGCTGCGGTACCTTCCCCGCATTTTAAATAATGTAATGGATTGCTTGCTACGCCGGGGATTAGTTCTGGCGTCCCTACATGTTGTAGCCAGGGATCTCAGCCAGCTCGTTGGCTCTGATGGAAGCAAAGGGATGCCTGCGCTCTGCATGGGGAAAAATCGTAGATGTTCCACAATTACATCTCCAAAAATAAAAAATATTGATAGGGTTTTGTTGGCGAATAATTATCATCATCAGTATATTTTTAAAGCTTGAATAAACAATATTTATGAAATATAGCATTTTATGACAAGAGCCCAATATATATATATATTTTTAATATAGTATAGCACCTCTACCTAAGGCGTGTATCGAGTAAGTCACAAGCAAACTGTGTAAACTGTGCACGACAAAGAAAACACGTCTCCATAGGTACAACAGAGGTACCCTCGCTCTGCTGCAGTCAGAAGATGCTATTTTACCAGTTTCCTGAGGACAGACAGTGTAGGAGCAGCTTGGACAGAAATAGGGGGGCAGATTTACAAGCCCCATGCGCCACATTTATGCCGCCGCTGCGTGACAGAAGTGACGCAGCGGCGGCGTAAACCATGCGCCACGTTGCGCCTTATTTACAACGTGACACATCTAGGGAGATGTGTCACGCTGTAAAGCCGTGCGCCACATGAAACCTGCATTAGGTTTCATGTGGACGTTCCAGGGCAGAGTGGGCGTTCCGTGGCAGGAACGCCTTGTAAAAGTGAAAAAGTGAAATCTACAAGATTTCACTGAGTCACTTTTACGTCCACGCTGCGTCAAAACCCTGCGCCTGCTTGAAGCAGGCGTAAGGAGTGACGCAGCATGTTAGGCATAGGGCGCCCCTGAGCATTGCTGGAGCTGCATCGCGCTTGCGACACGACTCCAGCAATGCGGCGCCCTTACACCACAGGATGCGACACGCATTACCCTATCCTTGTGCCACGGTGCGCCGCATTGTAAATGCGGTGCATTTGTGGTGGCGCAGGGAGGGAAATGCGTGTCTCATCTTTTCTGGCGCATCCCTGCTGATTTGCAGAGATGCACCAGAACTCGTAAATCTGTCTCAGGATGTTTATTCCCAAGTAAGGAGGAGCAAGGAACATGATGGAACAGAATCACGAAGAGGTACTTGGAGGGAGGGATACAGAGGGACTAGCTGATGTTGTTGTCTCAAAGTGGGGTCTGTTGTGTATTCACCAAGAACTGTTTGCACAGTCACAGTCTGAGGCTTTATTTCGCAAATTTTTTCATCAGAGGAGATACATCAATTTGTAACATTTTTCTTTTTTGCGGGACATAACATGAAAGACATTGCAAAACACGATTTTGTAGATGCAAATTCTTTGGTTTTGTAAATCGCACGCGTTGTGACTGGAAAATATTTTTTTATGAACTGCCATGGTTGATTGGAGCTTCGAAAATAATATCGCCAATCAGTTTAAAGGCTACTTTATAATGTTTATTGTTCATCCTACCTTGACAGGCGTCAGGGAGATTTCTTTCCGAGGTTGTGAGAAATATGTGTAGTTTATCAAGCAGCAGCCCATGATTTCCCTTCAAAAATTGACAGCGGTAACCTTTCTTTCTGTGCCATTCCTGATTCCCTCCTCCTTTCCAATGTTTCCAAATTGCATTCAGCGCCCTCCAGGTATATATCTTAATTGTATGGGATTATTTAAAACCATTACAATTATTAAAACAATTGAAACGCAGAACACTCGCTGCAACAGTGCAGTCAATATTTGAATGTGATTATTTAAAACAGTTTCAATTATTAAAACTCATTCATGCATATTAAGACAATATAATCTGCAATTAAAACATACAGGGACTGCCACACCGATTAGCTGATATAAGTTTAGCAGACAGAAAAGTACTGTTGCAAGGAAGGATTCCACGGCAAATTGTTCCTTTCAGACCAGATCCAACAGAATGGCATCACATTGAGATGGGAACATACTGGCTGTCCAGCGGCTAAGTATGTTTTACATGAACATCACTTTTAAAAACAGCAGAGCGATATTCAAGTAAGCACAAAATATCTTGGAAGTGCTAAGGTAAAAGGTGTAGCTGCCGGATAAGCATCATTAGTAGCAGCAAGATGGTTCAGTAAAGTGCTTAGTGCAAAAAATATATGTTGGAAAGTGGGTTATTAGTAGAGGGAAAATATGCATCTACCACTGGCAATAAGGTCACTAACAGTCTAGGTCTCAGAAAATGATTCCCATGCTCAACCCTTGGTAGCTTGGCTTCTAGCAGGCAGGCTTAACTTCAGTGACCGGTATGGAAAGTATTCAAAACCACCAATTCAGTGAATAATTAAGAGACAACATATAATAAAAAGCAGACACCAATTTATATAAAGCGGAACTATTTTTATCTTTAAAATGACACCAAAATGAAAAAAATCCACTGTAGGGAACCGGAGGTATGAATTTTTTTAAAGATAGCACTGCATAGCACATAGAAACCTATAGCACCTAGACTGGGACAAAGTCAAAATTTCAAGCCGACCGCGATGGAGCCATGCGAGTCTACCACTTGCAGTAGGCCTTGGATAAGTTTTACCTTCAGACTTAGAAACTCTTCTGGAGCTTTTTCTGCCTAGATCCCTCGAAGCTCTTCACCAGTCTGCGTTCAGTATGAATTTACTTGTTGCTTTCCAGGGAGCTCCTATTCCAACACTCTGGAAGTCGGACCTCCTGAGCTATTCAGCGGGACAGGGCTGGCCGGCTCGCGATGGAAGGTCACCGGCTTGGTTCTCGCAGTTGAGTTGGACCCCCTCTGGAGGTTTTTTCCAAAGTTGCTCCACAGTTCTCCAAACTTTAAGAACTTCTTTCTGAAGTTCCTCTGGGGGTCCCAATGTGTCCAAAACACAATCCAAGAGTCTGGAATATCCAAGATGGTCCTTGAAAGTTTTGGACTTCAGTTCCCACAGTCCACTTTGACAAAACCCTTACAAATCCATTGGATGCACTCCCGAATGGGGATTTTTGATGGTGATGATCCAGTTGAGATCTTTTAACCTGTAGCTTGCAGGGAGGCCATTCTTTGTTCCTCTTGAAGCAAGTTAGGTCCTCCAGGCTGTAGTTCCAGATTTTGCAGCAGGCACAGTCGGTCAGAGTGGAGGGCATAGTTGGTGCAAATTAAACTTCTAGCAAGGACCTTTATTCTTTTAGTTTCAAGCAGGAGATCTGAAATGCTCTGCCCCTCTCACATACTCAGATACTTATTTAGTGTTCTCTGGGGTGGGCATTCCTGTCCAATGAGGTGTAGGACAACACCCCAGAGAATGACCACTTCATCCAAAGTGTGGCATAATGGTCTCACAGAAAGCACAATTCCTCCAAAAATCAATATGGCTGAAGTCTCAGCAGGGAAACAATAACTAGTCAAACCAACCTCCAGTATTGCTTAAATTTTTATTAGGCTTCAAAATCGACGGAGAGGGATCCAATGGCCCACAAGGGGACTTTGCAGAATCTTTCTTGTTCTTCCTGCTGCTATGGGCTGTCATTGGCTCTTTACTTCTTCTACCCGACCTCATGGTTCGGAGTTGTGCCCTGCCACTGTAGTACCGCCTCAACTCCCCCTAGCAGGAGTTTCCTGCTGGACACTGGGGGAGGGGCTATCTTTCATAGGCTTGAATAACTTGTCAGGCGGCCAATTCTGGTATTTTATTTACTTGTAGATTGTGAAATGAGCGTTCATAAACTATTGCTCTGCAATGGGCCTTGGATTGAGACTGATCGCACACCCACCAGTCTAATGCTGGCCACCAACGCACTGCAGCGGTAAAGCCTACACCCTAGCGTGTCTGTCTTCAACCAAAGCAGTCACTGCACAACTGCACAATAACAAGTGGCAAAGTAGTGGAGGTCGATGGAGCGGGGGTGTCCTCCTTCACCCCCACTGGTTTAATCTAGTGATCCAGAAATCCGGCTGGGGACTGCCTGCTTGCAAACATGGGGCCACAAAGAGTGTTGGGTGCCTGATGGTTTCCGCTGGTCAAGATGCCACTGGTGAATGCCTCTGAGGGAGAATGGGCTCCTGGGAAAAACTCACAGGCCATCCTCAAGGTGCTCCGAGTGACATAATCCTCAGCTTCGTGCCTCCAGAGTCCCACCTATTCGCTGCGGGCCCCGTTTCATATTCTCTCCTTCTTCCCAATGTTTCAAAATGATAGTCAGTGCACAGGTTCGTTCATAGTTTGTGCAACTGCTACAGGAGTTTATAACATATTCCTTAGCACACGTATATCTATTTTCAAAGTAACACAGGTAAGTAACTTATTTCAGTCAGTGCAAACATAAATAATAAACATGACAATATTCTTCTTTCTTCCTGGTTGTTCTCATTAATTTGTATAAGTCCTTTCAAATAATTCTCTACAGCCAACACATCTTTCGTCGAAATCGGGAGGTCGGCCCGTGACTTTCGCAAGGCTGTGATCGTAAAAACACAAAAAGACCAATGTGTATGTTGGGAAACCTGTCCCATTGATAACAACAGCCTAAAAACAAATTAGTTTCTAGGCAAGAACACAAACCAAGTGTATCTCATGCACAAGGTGGGAAAGACGACGAAACTTCCATAAGAAAGATATATACAATAACACAGAATGTACCACTGTGTAAAGACAGTCGGTCTATGACCCAAATATAGATGGAGAGACCAAGCCGGTGCGCTTAAGGATATACGTGTTTGTTAAAATTCCCGGAGTACAAAATCTAGGTTCATACCGCCGTGGGTGTGATTGTGAAGCAAAGGGTATCAATGCTAAGAGTTATGCTAGTATTGTGTTCCGTGTGCACTGGATTGGTCAGTGATAGAGGTGATGTGGAGAATCCAAAAGTACGAGTAAGTCCTTATAAAAATTTCAGTAAATACCTATTTCCAGTGTACGAGCTGTTCTGTAAGTTAAACAAAAAGTTTTATGTAAATCACTCTTATAAATCTGATACAACACCTGAGCATTAAATATGGTGCTATAAGGGAGTACCTACTTTCTATGTGGTGATAATTCCAACCCACATTGGGTTCCCAGTCAGGTGGCGTCTGAAATTCAAGTTGTAAGATATCTGTTTCCTTGAGTCCAACACTCTTCTCAGAGCTGTAAGAATAAATTGATTACTAAGTTGTGTTTCTCTGAGAAAGGTTTAGATATTCTTGCCCCGTTTCATATTCTCTCCTTCTTTCCAATGTTTCAAAATGACAATCAGTGCACAGGTTCGTTCATAGTTTGTGCAACTGCTACAGGAGTTTATTTCAGTGACGTTATCTATACAGCATATGCTCAAGGATTCTTGAATGCATAGGCTGTTCAAATTTTACCACATTTATTCGATTGCGTAGGCATAAATATGTTCTTTAATAATCTTTCTAAAACCCTGCCTTAATTTACCTCAATGTGAGATATAGAGCAGTCATATTTTCAAAATTCTGATATCTGAGCAAATGGAGGCTATTACTCAGAAGGAATCGTCACCATACATGCTATTATTGCGAAATGCATTAGCGTACTAACAGCCTGACACATACAGGAGGGAACTACAGGCCATGTCAGAAATCACACCCACTTGCATTACAACATTTGTTTTCCATTTGTATCTGGATTTTGCAGCTCTTTATCCAAATGAAGAGTTAACAAATGGTCTGATATTGACAAATGCTGTGAGTCAGTGGCAGCCATGCCAAGTAAGGAAATATGATGACAGACTAATTGTAATGCTTTCAGCTCAATCATTTTGTACTGGATTAATTTAGCCTCTGAAGGAGATCCTTGCTTCTGCTCCTTAGACTCCACATGCACTTCCAAAATGCCGTAATTGTGGTTGGCCATGCTCTGCTTCAGGCTGGTCGAGTGACAAAAGTATCGTTTGAAATAATTGTACTTTCTACAAATCAAGGCCAATATTTATGATAGTGTGGCATCAACCTTGAGCCACGCAAGTCAGATCTATCAAGCCACGCAAAGCCACCTTCCGTGACCCTGCATGGCTTCGTAAATGTGGAGTAACTCAAGGCAGCGCAAATTGCTGCCTCGCCCTACTGTGCCACAGGGAGGTGTTCCATGGGTATTTCGACGCATCCACCCATGGATTAGTGGTAGACCTGAGAAAGCATCAAAATGCTACATCTGCAACATGCGTAGTAAGAGGAAAATCCCTCTGAAGACTGTTTATGTGTAGGAAGGTTTCTCTTCCTGCACAAAAATAATCCTGCCTACAACACATGCACACTTGCACTCTGGTGCAAGGGTGCCTGCATTGGCACAAGGCAGCACTATGTGCATTAGTGCAAGAAAAGGGACAGGAAGGCAACATATACTGTTTAATACAGCCCATTCTTGCCCTTTCCCTTTTATGCAGCGCAGTGCTGCAAGGTAGTCTGCTGCGATGCACTGCGTGAAAGTATGATAAATTCAGACCCTAGGTTTTTTCCACAAGAAAGCCAATCATATCACACTTGTTCTATATTTCCAATTATAGGAATAAGTCTAAAAACTTGAGCCAAAAAACCTTACATAATTAGGGCCCATTATATTGCGATCTCAGTCAAAACACCTGTTATTCAATTACTTGGGCAATGTTTATCACACCCGTTATTTGCCAGGTTTAATAAAGATTGCTAGGTTTATTAGATTTTGTCAGGTATAACATACTGAAATTTAACAAGGGGAAAGACTAGGGGGCAGAGTTACTAATATTTGGTGCAAAGCATCACAGCAAGACAACTTGCTGCGCTTTGTTGCATCAAATGAAGAGCTATCTTAATAGATATAGCGCATTCATTGTCTATCCCTGCACCACAACACTTGTGGCTGCCAAGCACCAATGCAGACACCCTTGCACCATGGTGCAAAGTTGCCTAAGTTACAACCAGGATTGTTTTTGTGCAGGAAGGGACACCTTCCTGCAAAAATCAATTCTCAGAGACATATCTCTCTTTCTACGTGTGCTCCAGAAACACATTTAAGAAAGAGGAAAAACGAGGTGAAAGAAAGTTATTTCTCCTCAGTGCACCTCCCCAGGGATGGTGTACCTTTTTGGTGCATTCCCAGATTTACTACTGATAGTAAATGTGGGAATGTTCCAAAAACCATGGGTGAATATATGGGAATACCCATGCTGCTCTCATGGAATGCCTTCCCACGGCAAAGTAATTCAAGTCAGTGACTTGCGCTGCATTGCATTACCTTAGATTTATTATGCCATGCAGAGTCATCAGAAAGGTGGTACTGCTGTGCATGGTTAATCTCACTGAAGACTTGCATTGCCCTTGTGTCAACTTGAGTGATGCAAGAGCAAAGCACTCCTCCTGTTCTCTTGTATTTATCGGGGCATGCAGAATTTGGTTCAGTAGCAACAAACTCAACACTTAATTCACCAAAAAGTCAGAGTAGGGGATAATTACCACATCAAATAAATTATAAACACCTCATTGTCAAATTTGATCAGACCTCTTGTAATTAGGGCATAGGAACAGAGTTGTACCCACTGTCACTGTCTTTGCAGATTAGTTCACTGATTGTTCTCACACCTGTAAACTGTTGAGGACGAAGAATGTTCGATTGCTTCATGATGGCTAGACACTGTGGGGCATATTTACAAGCCTCTTGCGATTCCGGAGCATAATTTTTTGAGACGCTCAGGTGGCTCAAATTACAAAATCATATCTATGAGGCCACACAAAGCCACAATGAGTGGTTATGAATGGCCTTATAGATATGGAATAAAGCAAGGCAGCTCAAATAGCTATGTTGCCTTACTCTGTGCTCAGGAGGCATTCTGTTTCCGTTGCAGTGAGTGTTCCCACGCAACACCCATGGAGTTTGCTACTTCCCCAGATTTACAGAACGATGTAAACCTGGGGAAATGCCAATCCCTTATGCCTCTCAAGGTGTGGTATAATGAGGAGAAATAACTTTACTTCACCTGGGCCCTCATTTACGGGGATTTGGCGTATGGCATCAGTGCTAGTCAGCTTGGTGTGCTTCCATACACCAAAATGAAAGGGCAGGAACACATTGGATGTATGTACAGAATAGGGCAATGCAGCGATGTGTTCTGCCTTGCCTTACTCCATATCTATGAGGCCAATCAAAACAATGCATAGTGGCTTTGTGTGGCCTCATAGATATGATTCGCTAATCTGCGCTTGCGGAGCGTCACAAAAAGTGACACTCCAGCAGTGCAAGGGGCTCATAAATATGCTCCATGTTTGCAGGTCATTGTTCTGGGATGTGTTAATCTGACATGGGTAAATGTAATAACCAACACTATAAGGCCGATAATGCACCTGTTTGTTAAATGTAGCTCCGGAGTTTAAACATGTTTCCCTGCAAACATTTGGTTTTACCATACAACCAAACTGGGGCTCCATTTATGATAAACTGTACTTCACACATAGTTTGTGAAAAAGAAAGATAAGCACGATGAGTGCCAGACGCAAGTGAATCAGGGTGTGTTTCAGCAGTGGGTTGTTACAAATTGTTATACGTATTTTTTTTAAATTAAAGGCATAGCATACGCATTTATGAGAGCTCTATATCAGTTATAGTTAGGCTTTCCTGTTTTCAGTTTCTATTTTTGGCAATTGCTGGTGTTTTTTTCCCCAGTGTTTTCAGGTGATTTCAATTCCTTAAAAAACACAGTGGTTATCTGTGGTTACACATTTTCGTGCCATTAAAAACAACAGAAACAGTGTTTTTCCGGTGTTTATGGAACGTTTTGCTTTTATTATTGCTTGTTTTCTGCAAAGATAGTCAATGGTATATAGACAGTGTTCGTACAGTGAATATGAGATCCAAATACATTTTTGCAAATCAAACTTATTGTAGTACACCATACAATACTTCTTCAGGAAGTCTTTGGTTATGTGTGCTCATTTTTTCCTTCCCATGGAAACTATTTTCTGTGAAAAAGCCCTCTCAACATTGGCACTTGAGATGAGCAATTCCAAAACAGCCAGTATGCAATTTAATTACTCTGGCCACTGACATAGCTTTCTGTGCCAATAGTGGTGCACTTGAAAATTGGAATTCTCCAGGCAGGTTTAAGAACATTTGTGTTGAACTGGGCGCTTATGCCCTTAGAGTTATTGATACGGTCAAAAATGAAGCAACTCTTTTGAAACTACAGAGAAAAAAAACCTTTATTGAAGGGGTCTAGAACTGGTACAGAGTACCACAGTGAGGTTGTATTGACTTGAAATGTCATGGTTGGTGAAGGGACACTTCTATGCTACATTGCAAGCCATTTCTCATACATTGGAGAATGAAAGTTCCTGAATTGCTTTTCAGCATTGCTTTGCTTACCAAGTGGCAAGCACTCTAACATGGAACATGTTGCAGTGCCAAAGTCACTAATGGTGTCGCCCAGCCTACTCTCAAGGAGATGTTTCACATCTACACCAATTATGCTGAACACTTGGTAGACTAGGGTGTTTTCAGACTCTAGTTGTTTTATTATGTCCACTACAGCAGTTATGTTTTCCTGTAAAAATCTAAGAATGCAGTAGAGTGTACATTTTTTCACATCACTATCAAAATGGGACCATAGATCCTCACATTTCTTGCCTTTTTCATCATGAAATCTGTAAATGGTTGCCACATGGATAATATAGCATTCACAGCCCCTTGGACTGAGAACCATCAGTTAGGATGACTCTTTCTTTGATGCTACACAAAGCACAAAATGAGAAATATTTGCATTTTAGTTCCCGCGCATTACAACATAGTGCACCAGAATGGACTAAAAAGTCAATAGCATTCTTCATTAACTCTGATGATTGTAAAGATGCGTTTAGCATATCATATAACAAGTGGCAAGGATCTCTTACAGGTAAGCCCTTCAGCTCGGGTATCGATTTTGACAGGTCATCAAACAGCTTTTTCATATACCTAGCTGAATCACTGCAAATACAACCAATATCACTCCAATCTTTGCTGAACTTGGAAAAACCCTTTTTGCAGCAACATTCTAGGTAACATTGCGTTCCATGTTTTCCAAAAGTCTGATGTCATGTTTTCACCACTATCCCAGATGCTTGGTAATAGCACTCTTTTCACATATACTTGTCACTATACTTTGCATTGAATGTTTAAAGCTTGATGTGCTGGCAATCCACCTACTATCAATACTGACTCACTAAAAACTGGGTGCGGATGTATCAAGGGTTTTTACCCATTCCCTGTAGGTAAATGTGATTGCACATATTGGGAAAAATTTTTATGAAACGAGCCATTATACCTATCAGTGAAAGAATTAAAAGCAGCCAAAATGTCAAATATAATTTTGATATTTCCTGATTCTCCACAGTTTATAAAATCATTAAATAAGACCTAAACATGCTTCTAAACACTGCATCTTTAGACAAAAGACCACAAAACTGAAAAAAACAAAAGGAAGAAGAAATATTATTTTAGTGACATCCTTAAACAACAAAACTCAAGCAGAATAATGTTAAACCAGTCTTTCTTGCTGCTAGCTTGTATAACAAAGATACATTGTATTGGCCCCTTCAGGAAGAAAAAAATGACTCTTTCACTCTCCTTTTCCTTTTTTTGAATGGCATTTAGTTCGTGGTTCTGCAGGTGTTTTTTCAGTGTTTATATGTTTACACTGGTGAGGGCTATTTCACTTTTGGTGGACTTTTATCAGTTATTATAGGTTTAAACCTAAAACAGGACAGCCTAGTTATAGGATATGCTTGGCTGCAGCCACAGATGTTTTAAGGTATGGACAAAGTGAGTAATTGCCCAGGGCCATCACCTTCCAGGGGAGGCCCTATTAAAGTGAATGTTCTCTTCAGTTAACCTCTGTCGATTCCATTACTCTCTCTCTCAACCTCTAACTAGTGTCATCTTAAGGATTTTTGGGGTCCGGGCAAGTGATATTTCAACTGTTATGTCACCCTGTTAAATTTTAACATATGACTTACCATTGTTTGGCATCACAGAGAGCATGAACATTTTCTATACAGGGACCCCCAAAATATGTATTACTTGGGGCACCCACAGACCTTAAGATGACACTGGGTACAGCTTTGGTGTGGCCCATGTGCACACCTTCCTCCAATTAGCACTGTCTTGTTGTCAATGTGTCATATGTACATTCCATGAGGTACATAATGCCTCTCCAAAACTGATGAAAAGAGCTCACTAGATACATCCATGCACTAGCACTTCACTTCCCTAAGTGGCTGTCTTTAGCATCAAACGCTGATCAGAACTCTGTGCTGAGACCTCTTATATATGCTGTGCTTCTGCCACTGGAGAATAAGTATATGACAACAAATAGTTGTCTGCATGAAGGATGGTTTGTTATAAGTACCCTACTTTGAGAGAAAAATGATCCAGCTGAATTTCTGAGCCTACTAAACCCTTGTTTTAGTTAGATCCTTTTATAGGTATTTTCTTTAAAAGTATAGCCTATAAAGGAGCCTTCAAAATGCAAGGGTCCACTGCACATATCTCACAGGCAAAAGTACCACAAAGTTGTCATGTTCCCCTACCACACACTATTATATGCTACTGTAGTGTTCATATTCTAGTGTGTAGCCCTGTCTAGGCTGCAACGAAGGAGAGCAAGGATTTGTACCACCCTCAAAAGACATGACATGTTACCTAAATGAACACAGGCAAAGGAATGCTTGCATTAATCTCAATCACTGGTGATCACTAAGGCCACATTCCAGGGCACTGTTTTTCATGTACTATGCAATTCATTATAGAGACCTGCAGCATGCAAATCTGCCTTGCTCTTCTCGAATAGGAATAGTTCATCTGAATTTTCACACCAGCTCCCCTATGGCTGAGAAAACAATCAGCCTCAGAGTGTTTTTGATCTGCTTAGGCCTTAAAGAAGTGTGGCTTGAGTCCAATGGCACAGGGAGCATAGTAACCACATCTAGGCATTTTTGTCGCACTTACTGTGCTGCTGAAAACACAATCATGTGATGTAAGGAATGCTTGAGATCTCCACTACTTGTGCAGAGATCTTTGCACATGTGAGCATACATGTTTGCAGTAAATGTGAAAGTGACAATAGGGGTTGCCAGGAAAATGGTGAATAATTATTGCAAGGTGGTATGGGCTGCAGGGGAATTGAAGAAGGGGTTTACGGAGGGATGTTTACCTTTGCAAATAATTTGGGGCCAGATGTAGAAACATTAGTAATACCAATTTCCTAATTGTGATTCTCTCTGAATCGCATTTAGAAAATCAGTATTCCTAATGTATGAAACTTATTTGAGTTTTATCAGTGATTCCTAGTGGGCCACACATAGACCTACCTCATTAATATTAATGAGGTAGACCTATCTACTGGGTAGAAGCTCCTAGTGTGTGTTTGTTTCAAAGGAAAAATCATTTGTTTTTTAAGAAGACCCTCACCCACCAACCTAGTTGGTGGCATGCTTCATCATCGGGTCCCACCCAAGGCACCGAGTGTACCTTGGGTGTGCTTCAACGCCTGGTTACAGCGGAGCAGGTTTTGAAGCGTGAGTGTGCAGTGAAGGTGAGTTGTGTGTGATTTAAAAAACTGTCCGCAGGGTCCCAGAATTCCAAATACTATTTTAATGTTGGGCCCTTCGCAGTGGTTAAAAACTGAGAAGTGAATATCAACTGAGATGATTAAAGACCACAGTATCCAGTGTGGTCGATATGTTTCAGCCAGGTCTCAGTATTAAACTGGCGTTCATCAGGACCTATGTGCGTAAATTTAGAAGAGTGGTCTAAAATAAAATGTTTAAGACCTACTATGTTGTGCACACGCTAAGGTGTGATATGTGGTAGAGGATGGATTCCTCTAGTGGCTCATTTCTCTGAGTCTTTCAGGAATGTGCCCCATGAGTTCCATGGGGGGCCCGACCTATTGTCACACTTTCATCAAAGTCAGGGACCCGCTTCCCGTACCTACTGCAGCAGCATCGGAACTCCAAACGGCCGCAGTAGGTACGGGAAGCGTGAAACACACTAGGAGCTTCTACCCAGTAGCTAGTTCTCTTTGGTTCAGTATTTTACCAGGGGAAGTGAACTAGCTCTTGTTTTTCCTCCCTCTCCCTCTTGATAATTATTTTAATGAGGTAGGTCACAGTTTTCTGCCTATTAGAAATCACAGCCATCACAGGATGGTGGCATGCTGAGGTCAGCAGACCACCATATATGCAATAGTTTTTTAATACAGCAATCTTTTTTTTAAAATGCAGCTATTTTCTAGGCCTGGGCGAAAATTCCGTTCTGCTCGTGGAAATTGCGATAATTTGACATGTTCACGTTCTGCGGAGAGCACGAAAATGTCAAAATTTCCGCAATCCGCATCTTACCGGAATTTTTTTTCTTGCTCGCGCTGTGAAAAAATACATTCTCGCGTGCGCGCGATCGCCTTACCTGAATCCCCGTGTTCGCCGACAAGTTTTCCCGATCTGGTCACGTTCTCCGCGAGATGTTGGATTGTTGGTAGCCATTTGCGCTGTCTCGCGACGGTTCGCGCCTGCATTAACGTTATTTGTCGCGCGATCACGTCATTCTTCGCGCGATCACGTCTTTCTTCTCGCGATCATGCACCGCGAGAGTATGAGATGATTGAGATCTCGAACACGTCATTCTCCACCGCGAGCGTGAGCGTGAGGATGCGGGTGCGTCATATCGAACGCGAGCGGGCGGGACAAGTGAAAACAAGATGGCCGTGCCCGTGAGCAACCGCATGGGTAAGTTGGTGAGCCGCGATCACGCATAAAATACCACGAACGGGCGGGAAAAAAATCTTCCGCGTCTTCGTGATATTTCCGCTTGTTTGCGGAGATTTTTAACATTTTCGTGATAGTTTGCGAAAGTGAATTTCGCCAATTCCGCCCACCAATACTATTTTCCTTCAATGAGCACAGCATGTGTTAAAAAAACACAAAAAAACTTGCCAGTTTCATTTTTTAAGACTGGGTAGTGGTCTGTCGGACCACTGCTTGCTCTCAAAAAATATCTGGTTTCCATTCTCAAAGTGGAAAGAGTCCACTGGGCTCCCCTTTCCTTTTGTGAATGGGTTACCACATCCTTCAAGAAGGTGACAAAATATGTAATTTTGCAACCTTAGTTCTGTTGCAAACATTCATACATCACATTCAGATCCAGTATTTGGAAGGGTTGTCCCTTCCATCTACAGAATCACAAAAACAAATTGCTTTTCAGTAAAGGTGTTTTCTTTTAAGTCCTCATACGTACGCCATTAGATTTATCCAGAGCCAGTTTGATTTACTCTGCGGCCCCCCAGTTGATTGGCACCAGCAAGAGAGCTCTGGTCTAAATGGATGCACTTTACACAGAACCTCTCGTATTCGGTCTGTTCAGCTCTTCTTTCTGATTGGCCCCGAGAATTGACCCGAGTGGTGAAGTATTTCTATGTAGAGGCATAATCAGTGGACGTGTATTCCCTGATTTTCATAAATTATCCAACTAATCCTTACATGGCAACCAAAACTCTGTCTTTTTCTTGCTCTTCTTTTCCCTTATAGTCTTATCTAATTTCATTACATACTTAATGGAGTTTATCCAATCTAAGAAAGTCGGAGGTATACACTTTATCCAGCATTTACAAATTTCTCTCCGAGCAAGTAGAATGAGGTAAAAACACAGCTTATTTTTATCTAAAGATAGTAGTTCATAGCTCGAAAAATACCAAAGAATACTAAAAAGGTGCTCACCTGGATATCAAAACCAAATATGTCTTCCATACCTCTGATAATAGAACCCCAGAATTGGTGTAACACAGGACAATTTATGAACATATGCTCGTCCTCTGCTTTTTCCTGCTGACACTTTGGACAGCGTGGAATAGCTTCCCTCGTGAACTTAGAAAGCTTAGAAGGAGACCAGTATACTCTGCGGAGAGAGAAGAGATGATTTCTTCTTAAATTGGCAGCTTGTACTGTGGAATATAGTAAATCATAAGATACTTGCCATATTACTTCTGTGCTGGAACCCGGCAAGCACTCGCCCCACAACTACGATGGAAGGGTGAAATCACCATCTGCCAGATCAATCAGAAGCCAATAAAGGTTTGCCATTTCTTTCTTATTTCGTTATGTCTTTCTTAAGGCCGTCTCTAGATCGTTTGTGTAGCCAACCGTTATACCAATCACCTGGGATCAACTTTTTATTTGTAGATATTTAAGTTTGGATAGTTGATTGTCCGTAATTTCCCTCAGGTCTTCCCATGATAACAAACATCCATCAGGAATTAGTTGAGCCCAAGAAATTATCCCGAATGATTTTAGCGGTGTTAGTAGTGAATCTTTAGCCATTCAGGTGAGCCTGGTGTATGCCAGATAGGAGCCATCGCGCTGTAGTAGCTGATCTTTAAGAGCGTCCCAATTTTGTACCAAGTCTTGGCTAGGTCCTTCAGAGATTTCAAACGGACCTTCTTGAAGAAGCGTGGATCGCCAAATTTATATAGAAAAGCGTGCTCTCCTCCTTTTAGATCCTGCAGCATTTCCCTATACATTTTTCCTAAATCCGAGGTATTTGGTTCACACATGAGCATTAGTCCTCATTAGAAAAACCCATGGATAAAAAATTATGTCCGGCGCACATAGTCCTCCCTTATTCTCCTTTCTCCGAAGCTTTTTATACAAAATTCTTATTCCTTTGGAGGCCCATATTAAGGAATTTATATTTGCCTGTATTTTCCTTAGACCTTCTTCCTTAAAAGCTAATGGCATATTTTGAAATAGAAAAATAAGTTTTGGTAAAAGCATCATTTTTGCTAGGTTGACTCTCCCTATTAGTGTCAAGGGTAAGTATGCCCAGCTTTTTAGAGAGTCAGAGATTTCTTTATCAACTCTACGTATGTTTGTATTGACTATATAATTAATATCCTGGGTAATTCTAATACCTAGATACCTTATTTCCCTCTTCACTATAGAGGAGCAAACGTTCAAATTCCAAGCCATGCACTCAGTTTTAGACTGATTAATCTCATAACCTGAAATACAGCCAAATTGCTGTGCTAAACTGTCTATGATCGGGATAGCCGTCACTAGGTCGGATGTATACACAATCATATCATCGGCATATAACAATACTTTTTTCCCCAGTTTTTTCATTTAAAAGGAAGTTTGCTCTCATGCCTTCTAATCCTTTCTGCAAGAGTCTCTATATATAGATTGAAGAGCAAAGGTGAAAGAGGGCATCCTTGTCTTGTCCCTCTCTGAACTGCTATAGGAGAGGAGAGGTTGACGTTTATCAGTATTCTGGCTGTTGGGGTTTGATAAATCGAGGAATCTGCTCTACAGAAATTTTGCCCCAGATTACATTTATTCAATACATGAGTTATATAGATCCAGTTGACCCGGTCAAATACCTTGGTAGCGTTAAGCGTGATAATAGCCATTGGGGTTTTATATAGTGTCGCCATATCTATGGCTCCAATTAGGTTATATGTTAGGTCTTGAATGCCTCCCCCTCTGACAAATCCCTTTTGATCTTCATGTAGTAAACCAGTTATAATTCCATTCAGTCTCTCTGCTAAAATATTGGCAAAATCTTATAATCAAGATTTAGCAGAGATATTGGTCTGTACGAATCACACTGCCTAGGCGACATAGATGGTTTTAAGATTAGGGCAACAGTGGCCTCATCCCACGATGAGGGCATTTTCCCACCCCTTTCAAAAATATGGGAAAATCGTTTATCCATTATTGGAATGAGGACCTCGCTCAGTGATTTGTACAGCTCAGCCGGTAGACCGTCCGGTCCTGGCGCCTTGCATTTTTCCTGTCTCTATTGCCTTCTTGATTTCATTCTGGCTTATTGGTCTATTAAGATTGCTGGACATCGCGTCACTGATTTTTTTTTAAGGGAAGTGTTCGAGCCATGCTTCTATCATCTTAGCCTGTGGGGTCAGTTCTTCTCGGTAGACTTTGTTAAAGTGCTTTCGGAAGGCTGCTTCAATATCTGGGGGGCTCTCACATAGATTTCCAGTATTGTCACAAACTACTTTTTTATGTTGGCTTTTGCTAATTCCTGTTTAGTTTTCCAAGCTAAGAGCCTCCCACAACCTTCCCCATATTCAAAATGAGCCAACTTGTTTACCTCCCATCTCTTTCTCAGCCTAGCATCTAACACCCCTGCCAGATTTGATTTAAAGGATTGCAGGATCTCTACCTGGGGAGTAGGCTCATTCCCTAGCTTCTGAATTTCACATTCTATTTCTTCTACCTCTGATTTATATTTCTTCTGTCTAAAAATTTGAATTGAGGTTATGCGGCCTCTTAAGAAGGCTTTATAAGCATCCCATACTGTATCTATAGAGATACTTTCCATGTTAATCAAAAAGTTGTTATTTGCATCTGTTATTAAACTTTCGATTACTTCCTCCTCTAAAAGGATGGCTTGATCTAGGGTCCATCTTCTGTTGATTTTATTTGGGAATTTCAGAGTTAATATCACTGCCACGTGGTCATATAAGTATCCTCCTAGGTGCTTTGTGTCTTTCACCCAGTCCCACAACTCCATAATGACTAAGAAGAAATCCAATCTAGACTTATGGCCATATTTCTTATGATGGAAAGTGTTCCCTCTCCTGGTTCCCATTCTTTCTCTCCAAATATCTATCCATCCAAGATGTTTCATCATGTTTTTCACTAAAGATCTCATTTTACAATTCTGAGGTGTTCTACTGTTTAAAGACCTGTCCATTACAGGATCTAAGGCCAAATTAAAGTTACCTGCCAGTATTAAGGGATCTCGAAAAAACAGTAGCTCAGCAAATAGATCCTTTAAGGGGGCTGGGTCGTCTGGGTTAGGGCCGTAATATCCTACTACTGTGAATTTATATGTATGAAATCTTATTTTGGCTATAACCCATCTTCCCATTTTGTCAACTTTAACACCTTCCAATGATAAGTTTTTTTTTTTAATGATTATAGCCACACCCTTTGTTGATACCTGCTGTGTAGTACAAATTACTTTGTGGCTCCAGCTTTTGGGTTTGCACAGACTCCTCATTTCTTTATCGGTAAGGTGTATTTCCTGGAGAATAAGAATTTGTTCTGGAGTATCTTTCAAGTACTGAAATATCCTCTCCCTCCTATGTTTTACCCTCAGCCCATTTAGGTTCCATGACATCATCCTCAAATCTGTTACCTGGTCAACTGAAGCCTTTGTCATCTCTCTTTATTTGGGTAACAAGTTGCTTGTAGGATTTGTTTTGGCGAGTTGGACTTTTTTTGTTGTTTTTTTTCCCTTATGCTCCCCACCCAGTGACCATCTCTTTGATCCCACCTCCACCGAACCCTGTGCTACCCTGGAGAACCCCCATTCTTCCCCTTATGGCTCTACCTTGGCCTTTGAGGCTTCCCTCACGTTGGTCAGGACGTTAAGAATCTATGGCTCTTCATGTGATTGCTAGCTAGTGATTTCAACAATTAATTCACAAGTCTTCTCCTAGTTTGCACAAAATTTATTACGAAAATACCCTACAGATTTTTAAAGCGGAAAAGACTAACTGAGCTAATGAGCCGATGATCCACTACCTTGCCCTGAAATAAACTGCAAAAAAGTTTCTGCCTCCTCCACCCACCTAAATACGTGCATTTCGTTATTAAACATCACTTTTAATTTGGCCGGTAATTTAAGCTGTGCTGTTGCACCTAGTTGTCTAAAGGGATCTACTAACTTTTCCAGCTCCCACTGTTTAGACGCCGTTATGGAGGAGACATCAGACCGGATTTGAAAAGAGAACCCTTCCGCACTTAATTCGTTCGACTTCAATGCTTTATTCAGTATTTCATCTTTTAAGTTGTAGGTCAAGAAGTGGACCAAAATGTTTCTGGGTCTGGTTTTGTTTAGACTTAGTCTGAAAGGGATTTGGACTTAGTCTGAAAGGGGTTTGGACTTAGTCTGAAAGGGAAGAGCAATTTACGTCTTGTACATATGTTAAAGCATTTTTGTGGTTGAAAATGGCCCAATCGGCTGTTTCCAACCAAAAAAAGTTTTGAAAATATGGCTCCAGGATGCTAATCTTGTGGCAGAACTTCTTCCTAAAGTGGCATGGCAACACAAAGGACCTGTCTCTAAATGCATCCGTAAAATACACACAGGTATGTTCTTATGCAATTAATGTCACTAACGAACTGTAGGGGATATCTAAAGTTTTTTTGTTGCACCCTTAAAGTATTTTTTATTTGTTTTTTTTTAAGCACTAAGGGGCAGATTTATGTTGCACTTGCGGCACTTTTGCGCCGCCGTTGCGTCACTTTTGTGACGCAGCAGCGGCGCAAATCCTGCGCCATGGTGCGGGGCATTTACAAACGTGACGCATCTCCCAGATGCGTCACGTTGTAAAGCCCTGCGCTACATGTAGGCGTTCCAGGGCAGGTGGGGGCATTCCGGCGCAGGAACGCCTCCTAAAAGTGGCTGAGTGAAATCTACAAGATTTCACTCAGTCACTTTTAGGCCCATGCTGCGTCAAAACCCTGTGCCTGCTTGAAGCAGGCGTAAGGATTGACGCAGCATTGTACAGATAGGGCCCCCCAGATCATTGCTGGAGCTGCGTCGCGCTTGCGAAGCAACTCCAGCAATGCGCCACTTTTCGGCACAGATGCGTCACGCATCTGTGCCGTTTTTGCCCCATGGTGCGCCGCATTATAAATGCGGCACATCCATGGTGGCGCAGCTGTGGCGCATAATAACTGGCGCATCCCTGCTGATATGCAGGGATGCGCCAGTCGTCATAAATCTGCCCCTAAGTTCCTCAACTATCATATAATTATGTTTTAAACTTACAAGTATGACCATTCACTTGTTTTAAATGAGGCTGGCGATAAACTCCACTCCATCTGCAGAGTTCGTGGAGTTTGGTCACTCCACACTCCACTTGGAGCTTGGATTTCGGGAAAAACTCTGCCAACCACCACATGGTGGAGTTTACCAACCTCCCCTGAATGCAACCATAATGATTTGTGGTACCGTTACTTAACATCATCTCTCTACGAGGAGTCTGTGCCGCAATTTGTATGGAAACATTGCACAGAAATTCCATCCATCCCTCGACTGGTGCAGGGGTGTTTCCATGTCGTGTTTGTCAGGGGCTTTCTTTCATTTCGATAGAGTGTCATGCACAGGCGGGCTCTGGGAGGAGGGCTGCAGCAGACCTGAGGTGTCAAACCCTAGGTGCTACAAGAAACAGAGAGCCAGCTGAGTCCATCAGCAGCAGCAGGACACCGGACCCTACCACGGTGGAGCAATGCAACCCCTTCTGCGGGGCAGGCAGGTGCCTCCTTCAGCATCACCAGTCTGACCGGGGCTCCAACAGTGAGCGCAGCACTGACTCCCTACAGCCCGGCTCTGAGGACAACCTGAGCAGCCCTCACAGCCTGCCTGACACTGAGTAGATCAAGGATCACTTCCGGGTGGACCGTAAGACATTTGGAAACTCAAGACCATGCTGCAAGGTAAGGACTGGCCCAGCAGTGATTGGGATGTAATGGCTAGCCAAACACGCCTAGTTTACTTTTCTCATTGGGAGTGGACTTTCCTTTGTCCACACTGCAATGATGCTTCAGAAACTGGACAATTGTTACTGCGTATGTGCGAGACATGGGAACATTTAACAAGACTCCCCCTGAGCTATTTTTAAAATATAAAGCCTCTTAAATAAAGTATTTCAAAAATCGTGCTCTGAAATCCACCATGGTGTTCCTTTTTACATAAATTGTTGGAATCCACCTACTCAGGCCCATGGAAAAGGGCTGAGTGGGAAAGGGTTCATTCTTGCCCAGGTCCCACCTCTTCCACAAGATTCCGCATACCGTCTGTAAGTAAAATAATATATTTTATTTATAGATTTTAAGAACAAATTCAACTAGACAGTGCCTGATGCTGACCTGGCTGTTTTCTCTTTTCTCATAGCGCATGTCTATTAACTTTGAAACAGGTTTTCTAATATGCCCCAATTATATAGAAACAGGGTTCAGTTGGGATACCATTATGCATAGTTAAATTAATCCTATTGGCACTCCAGTCATTCCATTTTCAATTGAGTTCTCATGCTCTAATTGCTTTAAAGTATTTTTTTTTAATAGGGATGAATATTGTGTATTTGGGGTAGTGTGCTTTTAGCTTTTTAATGATATCAGTAAGTTACTTCTATGAAGGCAAATACAATGGTTACTCTGAAATAACTCTATTATTGATGAAAATAAATATATGAACTTTTAAATGTACTGAAGCCTACAAGTTCCCATACGGATAATCAAAACTATTGGATTTTTTTTCAGAGCTTTATATAGCACGAACTAGACCATATCAGAGGGCTTCAAATGAGCACCACTTTCATTTCAAATGGACACATTCATTTTTGCTAGGCACGGGAAGATTAAGTGATTTTCCCAGAATCACAGGTTGTTGAGCGTCGTTGTTTTGTTTTGGAATGAAAAGTCTTAAAGTCTGGACCCTACATTATTCTACAATGCTGTTGGAGTGTTTGGGTTATTTTGGAATAATATTCATGTACATTGTGTTTCTGTAAGATCCAGTGTGTAATTTAACACCTTGGGTAGTTGGGTGTTTATAACCTGATAGCACCATATCCTTATATCGTAATTTCTTGCTATACTGTAATCACGATAAGCACAGTTCTTCTTGCATGAAGTGCGAAAAACTGAACCACTACTACCCCTCATTTTTTAGTAACAATGGTTACTCTACTGATCGATGAACTCAGAGTCCTTACTGGGGTCTGATGGAATAGTGAGTTTGTTTAGAATCGGGAAACCATGATCTCATGATTTCTGGAAAGCATGTCTTGTAAGTTGTGAAGCAGCTGTTGAGGTTTTTGTCAGGTAGTGCCGTACGAAGGTGTGGAACAGAACTTAGTCGAATCCGTAGAGCTTTTAGGTACCACAGCAGAATTCCACACCGCGAGTTCCGCCCACCCCTATTTTAATACCCTTTCAAAAGCCTGTGTTGTTGACCTGTCCACCATCTGCCACCACCCCTACTTATGTTGCTAGTGGTGCACCAATACTAGTACTCAGCCCCCAGTTGGCCATAGGACCACTAGGTCTCACCAAGTGCCAGTGAGGCTTGCCACCTTGCACTTCCAGAGGAACAGTTGGGGAAGATTTGGACTTCTGTGCCCCAGAAGGAAAAAAGGAGAAAAGATGGCACAGGGAATAAGTGGAAGTAACGCCCTGGCACTTACACTGATTTTAAGACTGCCTGCTGGACCTACTGCTGGAGGATAGAGCTTATCACTGGGAGTAAAATGAGCACAGGATTGTTCAAATTGGCACAATAGGGCCTAAGTTATGGCCTTTTAAAGGCTGGCAGCATTTTTCCCCTTGTAGGAAAGTGGAGCATGTGAGGCTCTGCCACTGTTTCCAGAATTACGTCCAGGGTTACCCAATGCCCAGGGGTCAGCACAAGACTTAATTATGTATTTGCCTTTGGGAGGGGGTGCACCCTCCCGAGAGATCTTGATGCTCAGGAATCCCAAACCCCCGGACAGTTCCAGCACAAGGGGGCCTGAGATCCCAATTCTGGGCCCCCCGCCCAACAACAAAACTGGGGAAGCCTCGTTGTGCCCTCCTCATAACAGAAAAAAGGTCCCAGGAACCCAACACTGGTCCCCGTTGCAAGCAATCTAGAGGGAGCACACCACCTCCCCTGAGTAGGCCTTGAACTGCTCTGCTTCACTACTCTGGGAGAGTCTAGCCCTACTATAGGGTGCTTCTTTCCCTATAAGAGGAAATCGTGCATGCCTCACATCCTGCACAACTAATAACCCAATTTCTTACACATGGTCCATCTGTCTCCAGTTCTTTTCCTATGTCAGCATTGAACTACCCACTGCAATCTGCAGCTTTGCTGCATAATATTGTGGAGTACTTAACATTACATACCTATCATTTCACTAGACTGAATTTATAAGTTGCAGTAGAGCCTAGGAGGCCTACTCCTCCACACAAAGCTTGTTATTTGGCTTTGGATTTCATTCAAATATTTTGCATTCAGATATACAAGAAGGACCTGAAACAAGTCGAGAAGGCATGGGAGAACATTCATTTCACTTGCATTGATCCCGCCCATCTACAAAATGAAGAAGCCATTCATTGCAAGCAGTTGCCTAGATCTCATGCATTTTCCCACTTTGAATGTTTGAAAAGTTTGGAGAAATTAAAGCGTTTCCCCCTTTATACCTGTCTCAAACAGGCATTACATTTTACTGTAAAACACTATGTACTATTGTTAGTACATAGGGTGTATGCCAAAAACCATGAGTGGTTGCATGGCAATGCATATGAACAACTCATGGTATGCCCCATTGATCCAAAGTAAAGCAAAGCTGTGCAAAGCGCTGCCTTGCATAACTTTTTTATATATACAATGCCTTGCCAGAGCCCATGTGGGCGGGACTACTACTTTGCAATAAAAACAGGTGCACGACATTACCTTGTCTTTGTCCTCTTGTAGTGCAGCCAGTGATCAAGGGCGAGATGACGCCCGAAACGCGTATGGCAAGCCAGCGGAATGGGGTGTGTCAAGCTTGTTTTCAAACCGCCGGCAGCAATTGTGTGTTCACCTCCTCGGGTGTGGCCTCTCCACCTTGGGCAACCTTCTTTTGAAATATTATGCGGCCAGCCTGGTCGCGGGGAGGCCCCGCCGCTTTCACATGGCGGATCTGCGCTGCTTATTACCACAAGCGGCGATTGGACTGAGGAGGGCCTTAGCTGCAGGTACATATTGGTTTGATGGCAGCTTGTGTATATATCCCTTTCCACCCACTTGGGAGAGACATTTTCGCTACCAAAGGACTTTGGCACCCACAGCGGTTTGCGCCTGAAGTCCGGCAGGAACTGCTAAGACCACAATGCCTTGCCAGAGCCCATGTGGGCGGGACTACTACTTTGCAATAAAAACAGGTGCACGACATTACCTTGTCTTTGTCCTCTTGTAGTGCAGCCAGTGATCAAGGGCGAGATGACGCCCGAAACGCGTATGGCAAGCCAGCGGAATGGGGTGTGTCAAGCTTGTTTTCAAACCGCCGGCAGCAATTGTGTGTTCACCTCCTCGGGTGTGGCCTCTCCACCTTGGGCAACCTTCTTTTGAAATATTATGCGGCCAGCCTGGTCGCGGGGAGGCCCCGCCGCTTTCTCATGGCGGATCTGCGCTGCTTATTACCACAAGCGGCGATTGGACTGAGGAGGGCCTTAGCTGCAGGTACATATTGGTTTGATGGCAGCTTGTGTATATATCCCTTTCCACCCACCTGGGAGAGACATTTTCGCTACCAAAGGACTTTGGCACCCACAGCGGTTTGCGCCTGAAGTCCGGCAGGAACTGCTAAGACCACAATGCCTTGCCAGAGCCCATGTGGGCGGGACTACTACTTTGCAATAAAAACAGGTGCACGACATTACCTTGTCTTTGTCCTCTTGTAGTGCAGCCAGTGATCAAGGGCGAGATGACGCCCGAAACGCGTATGGCAAGCCAGCGGAATGGGGTGTGTCAAGCTTGTTTTCAAACCGCCGGCAGCAATTGTGTGTTCACCTCCTCGGGTGTGGCCTCTCCACCTTGGGCAACCTTCTTTTGAAATATTATGCGGCCAGCCTGGTCGCGGGGAGGCCCCGCCGCTTTCTCATGGCGGATCTGCGCTGCTTATTACCACAAGCGGCGATTGGACTGAGGAGGGCCTTAGCTGCAGGTACATATTGGTTTGATGGCAGCTTGTGTATATATCCCTTTCCACCCACTTGGGAGAGACATTTTCGCTACCAAAGGACTTTGGCACCCACAGCGGTTTGCGCCTGAAGTCCGGCAGGAACTGCTAAGACCACAATGCCTTGCCAGAGCCCATGTGGGCGGGACTACTACTTTGCAATAAAAACAGGTGCACGACATTACCTTGTCTTTGTCCTCTTGTAGTGCAGCCAGTGATCAAGGGCGAGATGACGCCCGAAACGCGTATGGCAAGCCAGCGGAATGGGGTGTGTCAAGCTTGTTTTCAAACCGCCGGCAGCAATTGTGTGTTCACCTCCTCGGGTGTGGCCTCTCCACCTTGGGCAACCTTCTTTTGAAATATTATGCGGCCAGCCTGGTCGCGGGGAGGCCCCGCCGCTTTCTCATGGCGGATCTGCGCTGCTTATTACCACAAGCGGCGATTGGACTGAGGAGGGCCTTAGCTGCAGGTACATATTGGTTTGATGGCAGCTTGTGTATATATCCCTTTCCACCCACTTGGGAGAGACATTTTCGCTACCAAAGGACTTTGGCACCCACAGCGGTTTGCGCCTGAAGTCCGGCAGGAACTGCTAAGACCACAATGCCTTGCCAGAGCCCATGTGGGCGGGACTACTACTTTGCAATAAAAACAGGTGCACGACATTACCTTGTCTTTGTCCTCTTGTAGTGCAGCCAGTGATCAAGGGCGAGATGACGCCCGAAACGCGTATGGCAAGCCAGCGGAATGGGGTGTGTCAAGCTTGTTTTCAAACCGCCGGCAGCAATTGTGTGTTCACCTCCTCGGGTGTGGCCTCTCCACCTTGGGCAACCTTCTTTTGAAATATTATGCGGCCAGCCTGGTCGCGGGGAGGCCCCGCCGCTTTCTCATGGCGGATCTGCGCTGCTTATTACCACAAGCGGCGATTGGACTGAGGAGGGCCTTAGCTGCAGGTACATATTGGTTTGATGGCAGCTTGTGTATATATCCCTTTCCACCCACTTGGGAGAGACATTTTCGCTACCAAAGGACTTTGGCACCCACAGCGGTTTGCGCCTGAAGTCCGGCGGGAACTGCTAAGACCACAATGCCTTGCCAGAGCCCATGTGGGCGGGACTACTACTTTGCAATAAAAACAGGTGCACGACATTACCTTGTCTTTGTCCTCTTGTAGTGCAGCCAGTGATCAAGGGCGAGATGACGCCCGAAACGCGTATGGCAAGCCAGCGGAATGGGGTGTGTCAAGCTTGTTTTCAAACCGCCGGCAGCAATTGTGTGTTCACCTCCTCGGGTGTGGCCTCTCCACCTTGGGCAACCTTCTTTTGAAATATTATGCGGCCAGCCTGGTCGCGGGGAGGCCCCGCCGCTTTCTCATGGCGGATCTGCGCTGCTTATTACCACAAGCGGCGATTGGACTGAGGAGGGCCTTAGCTGCAGGTACATATTGGTTTGATGGCAGCTTGTGTATATATCCCTTTCCACCCACTTGGGAGAGACATTTTCGCTACCAAAGGACTTTGGCACCCACAGCGGTTTGCGCCTGAAGTCCGGCAGGAACTGCTAAGACCACAATGCCTTGCCAGAGCCCATGTGGGCGGGACTACTACTTTGCAATAAAAACAGGTGCACGACATTACCTTGTCTTTGTCCTCTTGTAGTGCAGCCAGTGATCAAGGGCGAGATGACGCCCGAAACGCGTATGGCAAGCCAGCGGAATGGGGTGTGTCAAGCTTGTTTTCAAACCGCCGGCAGCAATTGTGTGTTCACCTCCTCGGGTGTGGCCTCTCCACCTTGGGCAACCTTCTTTTGAAATATTATGCGGCCAGCCTGGTCGCGGGGAGGCCCCGCCGCTTTCTCATGGCGGATCTGCGCTGCTTATTACCACAAGCGGCGATTGGACTGAGGAGGGCCTTAGCTGCAGGTACATATTGGTTTGATGGCAGCTTGTGTATATATCCCTTTCCACCCACCTGGGAGAGACATTTTCGCTACCAAAGGACTTTGGCACCCACAGCGGTTTGCGCCTGAAGTCCGGCAGGAACTGCTAAGACCACAATGCCTTGCCAGAGCCCATGTGGGCGGGACTACTACTTTGCAATAAAAACAGGTGCACGACATTACCTTGTCTTTGTCCTCTTGTAGTGCAGCCAGTGATCAAGGGCGAGATGACGCCCGAAACGCGTATGGCAAGCCAGCGGAATGGGGTGTGTCAAGCTTGTTTTCAAACCGCCGGCAGCAATTGTGTGTTCACCTCCTCGGGTGTGGCCTCTCCACCTTGGGCAACCTTCTTTTGAAATATTATGCGGCCAGCCTGGTCGCGGGGAGGCCCCGCCGCTTTCTCATGGCGGATCTGCGCTGCTTATTACCACAAGCGGCGATTGGACTGAGGAGGGCCTTAGCTGCAGGTACATATTGGTTTGATGGCAGCTTGTGTATATATCCCTTTCCACCCACTTGGGAGAGACATTTTCGCTACCAAAGGACTTTGGCACCCACAGCGGTTTGCGCCTGAAGTCCGGCAGGAACTGCTAAGACCACAATGCCTTGCCAGAGCCCATGTGGGCGGGACTACTACTTTGCAATAAAAACAGGTGCACGACATTACCTTGTCTTTGTCCTCTTGTAGTGCAGCCAGTGATCAAGGGCGAGATGACGCCCGAAACGCGTATGGCAAGCCAGCGGAATGGGGTGTGTCAAGCTTGTTTTCAAACCGCCGGCAGCAATTGTGTGTTCACCTCCTCGGGTGTGGCCTCTCCACCTTGGGCAACCTTCTTTTGAAATATTATGCGGCCAGCCTGGTCGCGGGGAGGCCCCGCCGCTTTCTCATGGCGGATCTGCGCTGCTTATTACCACAAGCGGCGATTGGACTGAGGAGGGCCTTAGCTGCAGGTACATATTGGTTTGATGGCAGCTTGTGTATATATCCCTTTCCACCCACTTGGGAGAGACATTTTCGCTACCAAAGGACTTTGGCACCCACAGCGGTTTGCGCCTGAAGTCCGGCAGGAACTGCTAAGACCACAATGCCTTGCCAGAGCCCATGTGGGCGGGACTACTACTTTGCAATAAAAACAGGTGCACGACATTACCTTGTCTTTGTCCTCTTGTAGTGCAGCCAGTGATCAAGGGCGAGATGACGCCCGAAACGCGTATGGCAAGCCAGCGGAATGGGGTGTGTCAAGCTTGTTTTCAAACCGCCGGCAGCAATTGTGTGTTCACCTCCTCGGGTGTGGCCTCTCCACCTTGGGCAACCTTCTTTTGAAATAATATGCGGCCAGCCTGGTCGCGGGGAGGCCCCGCCGCTTTCTCATGGCGGATCTGCGCTGCTTATTACCACAAGCGGCGATTGGACTGAGGAGGGCCTTAGCTGCAGGTACATATTGGTTTGATGGCAGCTTGTGTATATATCCCTTTCCACCCACTTGGGAGAGACATTTTCGCTACCAAAGGACTTTGGCACCCACAGCGGTTTGCGCCTGAAGTCCGGCAGGAACTGCTAAGACCACAATGCCTTGCCAGAGCCCATGTGGGCGGGACTACTACTTTGCAATAAAAACAGGTGCACGACATTACCTTGTCTTTGTCCTCTTGTAGTGCAGCCAGTGATCAAGGGCGAGATGACGCCCGAAACGCGTATGGCAAGCCAGCGGAATGGGGTGTGTCAAGCTTGTTTTCAAACCGCCGGCAGCAATTGTGTGTTCACCTCCTCGGGTGTGGCCTCTCCACCTTGGGCAACCTTCTTTTGAAATATTATGCGGCCAGCCTGGTCGCGGGGAGGCCCCGCCACTTTCTCATGGCGGATCTGCGCTGCTTATTACCACAAGCGGCGATTGGACTGAGGAGGGCCTTAGCTGCAGGTACATATTGGTTTGATGGCAGCTTGTGTATATATCCCTTTCCACCCACTTGGGAGAAACATTTTCGCTACCAAAGGACTTTGGCACCCACAGCGGTTTGCGCCTGAAGTCCGGCAGGAACTGCTAAGACCACAATGCCTTGCCAGAGCCCATGTGGGCGGGACTACTACTTTGCAATAAAAACAGGTGCACGACATTACCTTGTCTTTGTCCTCTTGTAGTGCAGCCAGTGATCAAGGGCGAGATGACGCCCGAAACGCGTATGGCAAGCCAGCGGAATAGGGTGTGTCAAGCTTGTTTTCAAACCGCCGGCAGCAATTGTGTGTTCACCTCCTCGGGTGTGGCCTCTCCACCTTGGGCAACCTTCTTTTGAAATATTATGCAGCCAGCCTGGTCGCGGGGAGGCCCCGCCGCTTTCTCATGGCGGATCTGCGCTGCTTATTACCACAAGCGGCGATTGGACTGAGGAGGGCCTTAGCTGCAGGTACATATTGGTTTGATGGCAGCTTGTGTATATATCCCTTTCCACCCACTTGGGAGAGACATTTTCGCTACCAAAGGACTTTGGCACCCACAGCGGTTTGCGCCTGAAGTCCGGCAGGTACTGCTAAGACCACAATGCCTTGCCAGAGCCCATGTGGGCGGGACTACTACTTTGCAATAAAAACAGGTGCACGACATTACCTTGTCTTTGTCCTCTTGTAGTGCAGCCAGTGATCAAGGGCGAGATGACGCCCGAAACGCGTATGGCAAGCCAGCGGAATGGGGTGTGTCAAGCTTGTTTTCAAACCGCCGGCAGCAATTGTGTGTTCACCTCCTCGGGTGTGGCCTCTCCACCTTGGGCAACCTTCTTTTGAAATATATATATATATATATATATATATATATATATATTCACTGAAAAAATCATAGGTTTCAGGGACATTATAGTTAGAATTTAGCATTTAAAAAACTTTAAGAAATTAACTAAAAAAACAAAGGTTTCAGGGACGTTATAGTTAGTTGGACATTTGTCTTGTACAAAACCAGAGAAATTTGGCCGTTATAGTTAGTAGAGCTATCTGTAACTCACGCCCAGCAATGCACTGTTGATGAGGTGGAGAGGTGTGGTGCAGCGGCCAGGGCAGCTGACTTCGGAGCACAGGGCTCAAGGTTTGATCCCCATCTCCGGCGGCTGATCAGCTCAGCACCATGTGACTCTGGGCAATAGCTCACTTAATTTCCACGACGGCCCCCATCATCCAGTGAATGTGTGTTTCTGTAAAGTTTAAATTTGTTTTATGTATATATGCCAAGGTGTATTGAAGAATGATTGGGTGTATACGTGTCTGAATAGATGATTTAGTAGGTGCATGACTGATTGTGTAAGTGACTTATTAAGTTTATCTTACTGAATGCATGGGTTAGTGAGTAAACTGTGTAAATGTCTGTATCAGTCTCTCAGTTGGTGTATAAGTGGCTGCCTGGGTTAGTGTGTAGCTACATGACTGTCTATATGGGTTATTGATCGCTTGTCTGAGTATCTGTATGGGTGCCTGCGTGTCTGTGTGGCTGGGTGACTCTGTGGATAGATGTGTGAGTGGGTGATTCACTGGGTGTATGGGTTCAAGACTGTATCAGTGAAGGGCTGTGTGGGTGGGTGAGTGTGTCTGCGGGTGTGTTGGTGAGTGAATGGATGCCTCAGTGGTATATGTGTGTGTAAGTACATGTGTAAAAGGTTGTATTTGTGAGTGTTGAAGTTTATAAATGACTATACATGAGTGTGAGTGATTGTGAGAGTGGCTGTATGGATGGGTGTGTGCTTGTATCAGTGATTGTATAAAAGAGTAAGTATGTGTTAGTTTTTTTTAAAATAAGTACGGTGGTCTCTGTATAACTGTATAGGTGAGTAAATTGATGTGATTGATTTTTTGTATAACTGAGGAAGTGTGTGAGTAAAGTCTATGGATGACTGGCAGTGTGTGAGTGTATATATAGGTGTATGAGTGCTTTATTGTTGAGTGACTGCATGTATGAGTTACTGTATGGGTGAATGAGTGGATGTGTGTGTGTAGAACTAGCAATCACTAAGCAGGTATCTACTTACTGCTATTGGTTTGTCTATGGTTTCTATATTGGTAGTCTGTAATTTAGAGTGGGTGTTTAAATGATTTTATTAGGGTGTGAGGAGGTGCATCAGATTATCACATGGATAGTGTCATCAGTGATGTCATCTGTGATGTCATTTGAGATGTCATCAGTGATGGCATCAGTGATGTCACTGACCAGAGCATGAGTGATGTAATATGTGATGTCATCAGAAGTGCATTGCAGGGGCCCAAGTTATAGTTAGCTCTACTAACTATTACTGTCAAATTTCTCTGGTTTTGTATGAGTGAAATGTCCAACTATCTATAACGTCCCTGAAACCTGTAGTTTTTTCACTGAATTTCTAAGAATTTATAAATGCTAATTTCTAACTATAACGTCCCCGAAACCTATGGTTTTTCAGGGAATTTCCAGGGTTTTTAAAATGCTAATATCTGACTATAATGTCCCTGAAACCTATGGTTTTTTCAGTGAATTTCTTTTTTTTTGTGTTGAAATTTGTGTATTGAACTTTCTAATATAATACAATACATATGCATAACAAGAGTAAAAAAGCAGCAATACATTGTTAAGAAGTATTTAACTCCTGGTAATAAATACCTGCAAATAAATACAAACTGTATAAATAGGCATATGATAAATGAATCATTAAATCAATAAATAAGTAAAATAGAATAAAAGGTAATGAAAATAATACATACATGAAATTGATAAAATACATATCGCTACTTGATGGAATATAAATAGATTAAGTATAAATATAGAGCTATAACTAGACATTGGAGTCCTATAATAATAGTAGAAAAATGCATTATCATAAAAAATACTCATCTATTAAAAGTTTAGTCTACAATAGGTTAAGACAATGAATAGATTTATATAGGAAGGGGAATAAGGGAGAAAAAGATAGAAGGGGAGAAACTAATTTGAGGAGTCATGTGAAGCAGAAGAGGTAGGGCCAGAGAACTAAGAAGAAGGTAGATATAAAAGTATTGTAGAAAAAATAATAGAAGATAAATATAGGGATTGTGAAAAATAAAGCAAGTACTGCTAGAGAGAATTTGGTTGAGAGGAAAGAAAATTAATGACTTAGTGTGCTTGACTGAATATATTGGGCGAGGCCGGGAGGTCAGCAGCATTATCAGCTTTGGTTTTAAGGAAAGGCAATCAGGTCTATGAGAATATATCGACCTGATCCTGGAGATCATAAATCACTCGTTCATATGAATCTATGTTAGTATCATTGCTACTAACCATTCCACCTGAGAGGGTGGAGATGATGACTTCCAATGACGTAGAATACAGATTTTAGCTGTAGCTAATGCAGTGTGGAAGAGGCGATGCTGTGGTTTAGAGAGCTTTGAAGAATGACGTAAATCATGTAAAAGAATATTGGCAGATGTGAGTGGTAGACATAAGGGCATTGTAGTATGCAATATTTTACCAACATAGGACCAGAAAGGTTGAATACTTGGACACTCAGAAACAGTATGATTTGTATCACAACCAGGAGTGGAACACCTGCTGGAGCGGGTAGTACAAATTTTTTTATCCCCCCCCCCATTTTGCATGTTTATATTAATCTGAATAATCAACTAATAGTAATCTTATTAATTTGTTTGAAGTGGAAAGTCACCAATTATATTAACAAAAGAATTACACGTGGGATTTGCATTTTGCATGGCTAAACTAATTGTATACTAATTTATGTACACATACTAATGGTAGAAAATTAGAATATTGCATGATATATGTTGCTTTTGTAATGTAATTGTAAGTTGCGCATCACTGGTGAGTATAAACACTTTTAATGTTGCTTTTATGCTAGATAATTACTTACACATAGAGGGATTAGTGAGGGTTTAACATTTTATTAGCCATTTCTATGTTTTAATTACGTTTTGTGTTTGTTTTGCTTAAGTTGACCATTTTTGGCCTTCCTTAAAATGGCTGACCGAGACGTACAACGTGACTGCTGCTGTCACACGAGGTTCTGGGTGAAGTGCGCATGCGTTACAGCAAGTAACAATGGCCTCGTCCTGACCCCAGGAGACGATGTTCTATCAAGGACACTCTGGGAGCTTCGCCAAGACTACCACAATGGACTGCCTTTAAAACCGGAACCAGCAAGTGCGATGACTTCATTTTGCGGACTATGTGAGAACTTTACCGGATGACCCCAAATCCACCAATGAGGACTGTCTAAAACCCCAATTTTGATACATTTTGACATTAGTTTCATTATAAAAGTAGGTAGGAAAGTGAATTAAAAAACTCCATTCTTTGACGAACTTCATTTGCTGTTATCCTGATTCTTTGAGAGACTGAATTGCGGCCTGACTTTGATGAATTTAAAGATTTTTCCACGACTTGACTGACTTAGAGGACGACTAATAGCCAGATTAGGTAAATATGATGTTCTGCGGTTTGGATGATGATTTATAACAATTTGCAATTTTATTAGATACACGATATTTGATTAATTGATAAATGTGTTGTGTCGATTATTTGAAGAAACTAGAGAGAAAGAGAAGAGTATAGATAAATGAATTAGATTACTAAATCATATATACAACTAACTGATTCATCACCCAATGAGGGGAATATCACAAGGTTGGAGTTAATAAAAGTGTTCAATGCGCATTTAGGGTTTTAGGTAAAGATATTCCTTTCATGTCAGCGTTTGGAAACGTATTCCTCTAGGGAAGCAGATCAATGAAGTATGAGTGTTGGTGTTATGGGCCCCACCAATGAATGTATTTGAGTGAATTTGTTATTGCGGTATTTGGTCTGTGACGAAGGGGGAATTTGATGTTCCACGCTGCAACAGTTTTTCTGGTAGCAGAGTTATGGTTGTTATTGTTTTGGTTTGGTGATTATAGCTTGTAAATTGCTTATCGATTATTGATTATTGAATATTGGTTTATGTACTAACACTCTATGTTGAGTCGCGTCGAGTTTTATGTTATTTGCACGGCTTCTGGGATGTAGGAGGTCGGAAGTTTGTAACGGTTCTGTAGTAGAGCAGAGGTAAGTGCTGCTCTCTGGAAAAACGGAATTGTTGATGCCCTGTAGGTACACAGGGAGAAACGTGTAACGATTGAAGTTGCATGACGCATTGTCTGGGTTCGATTCGGTGACATCGTCGTGTGTTGCCATCGAGACATTTTCTGTGTGAGAGAAGTGTGCATGATAGCGAAGGTCACCTGTGAAATTTTGGTCTTAGGTACCTGGAGTCCAAATGGCATTCCGATAACGCTTATCACTGGAAAGGTAACAGGTGTTCTCTGAGCTTGCTAGAAGGATAAAGTAAAGGGAAGTGCTACTTTGTTAACGTATGTCATAATTCTGTAGTAGGACAGACTGTTCGCTGTTCTCGGGAAAGACAGGATTCTGTGTGAATGTACTACATTTTCTCATATGCAAGTGCGTGAATGTAAAGGCATTCGGGTTAATTGTGAAACTCTAGTTTTATTTCTCAGGAGCATTGGGTCTCCAACTATGTGTCTTAATTCTGGAGAAACGGTTAGCTAATGCTTGCTAGAAGGGTAAGGGAGAGGGATGTGCTACTTTATCAACGGAAGTAACAAATCCGTAGTAGGGCAGAGGTAAGCGCTGCTCTCAGGAAAGACTGAATTCTCGTGAAAAAGGTCTATTGCTATTCCTTGGTTAGCGATGCTGACAATGGTGGTGTTTTTGTGTTGTTACTAACAGAATTGTAAATTCGAAACAAAACTTACCGAAAGGATTTTGTGAATGAGGGGTATACAGGAGCAGGAGCTGCGGCAGCAGTTGCTGACGTCAGAACGACCGCGCTGGGATTGGACAGTCGGTCAGAAACGTAGAACGCTCCGGATTGATGCGTTAGTGTGCACCGCGCTAGGAGTGGAGAAGCGCAGGGTGACGTAGACGCTCCGTATTGCTGCGTTAGTGTGAGTCGCGCTGGGATTGGAGAATTGCAAAAGTGACATAGACGCTCCGGATTGGTGTGTTATTGTGAGTCGCGCTACAATTGTACAGAATAGCGATACACGGAAAGACAGGAAAATGTATTACGATTAACCAGAAAAGGAGAAAAAGTCTTGGTTTGGTAAAATTAAAAAGTGGTTTAAAAAGGACAAACCGATTGTAACTAGGGAAGGACAGTTACTTCCTCCACCGAAAACCCCCGCATCCTTTATGGTTGCGAAATATGGATATCACACCTGTATTTGGTTAGACAATTGGGTCAAGTATACTGAAAAGGACGGAGTGTTGGCTTTTCCAGAACATGGTTCGCTTAATTTGGCAGTTTTGAGAAATTTATGAGAGAGAATGATGAATTTAGAACCGAGACCTAGACCGGCACAATTTGAAGCATTGACAGAATGGGAAGATGAGATGCATGACCGAGAAAGACAGAGAAGTGGCAGAGGGTATAGGCATATGTTTGGTAGGTCATACGGGCATGAGACTCATGATGATCGAATGAGAAGGTGGCGGAATGTGAGTATGACTGAGGGTTTGTTTCCCGTAAGAACTGCAGGAGAAAATGAAGGACGAAAGTGTGTCGAAAAGAGACATAATGTGGAATCGAGAGGGTATGGCGTGAATGAGTCAGAGGATGATGTTCTTGATGACATGTACTATAAAAATCCACCCCCATTTTGGACAGAACCAGAAATATTAACCCCAAGTGCCCCAATGAAAGAAACAGTATGAATCATAAAATCGGAACCAGAGTTCCAACAATTCTATTAGAGAGATAGAGAGGAAGTCCGGAGGCAAATTAAACGAAGAAAATTCAGCAGAACTAGCAGAAACGACCTTAGAATTAACAGAGAAAATAAGTGAATTTACAAAAAATCTGGAAGCTGTAACAGTTCCAGTAACGATAGGTCCAGTAATGCCTATTTTTGATTAACAGAAAGATAGCGAACATTGTCTGACGGTCCCGTATAAAAGTGATAAACAGGTTGAACAACCAAGAATGAGTCAAAAAGATAATCCATGGAGACAGACAATGAATATGATTGAACCGAATATTTCAAATAACCAGTTTGTAGGCCAAAACTGTGCAGAAAGGCGTACAACAATAGTGGAGTCAATATCAGAAACACAAAAGGATTTTGGACAAGGGAATGTAGAGAAGTCAATAGGACCATCTACGGAAGAATTGAGTGAATGGTTGAGAAGCTTGCAGAAGAAAGACAAAGAATCTCAGTCAATAGATGTGGCCAAATTACGAATGGTACTGGAAGAGTTAATAGTAGAAACTATCCCTAAGGAAAAATTAAAAACTTACCAAGATGAGGAGTTGTTATTTCTGTGTAAAAGCATAACGTGGAGAGCAAAAAGTCTCCATGAAAGATTAGAAGAAGAATCAAACGAAATGGGTATTGATATTGAAAAGGTAAAAGCACTGCAGAAACCATATTGGGTAGATTTCACTGAAAAAGACATTGAAAACATGAATACCACAGGACGAATGAGTCAGATTTGTAAAATTGTCCAAAGTATTGTGGATTGATCTAAATAGCTTGTTTGACATAATAGTACCAGCAGATCTATAGACAGAGTGCAAAATCATGATAGATTGGCCGACACAAGAATACCCAAGGGATCCAAAAACAGAGGCTCCAGACCCTGAGGTAATAAAGAAATACGAACAGGTTATGGCATTTTTGAAAAACAAAGTACCTCCTAAAGAGACAGACTGGGTAAAAATTGACAGAACACATCAGGAAAGCAAAGACTCAGTACATGCCTATTATGAGGGGCTAATCTTGGACTTTAAACAATTTAGTGGAGATGAAAATCTAAGTGAAAAGGATATGAGTCATTTTGTATACAGGTTTGTATATGGTCTTCGCCCAGAAATTAGTGAGATGATAAAACAGCATACCGTAGACTGGCAAAATAAGAATATAGATGAAGTATTGAGACATGCTAAATATTTCAGTGATGAGATAGAAGCAAAACAGCGAAAATTGAAAGAAACGGCTATGTGGGCACAAGTAAAGGTAGCAGAGAGACAGGAAGCTCAATTAGCAGAACAAGCAGGGTCAAGACAAACATTTAATCCTGGGAAAGGTAAAGGAAATATCGAGGAAGCTAAAAATAAATTTCCGTGTCATAATTGCGGTAGGATAGGGCATTGGAAATCCGAGTGTAAATTTCCTCCGAGTACTAACGATGAAAATGCATCATTGAATCCACAGGTGCAGAATGAGGTGAGTGGTCAACCGCAGCGACAACAGCAGGTTGTAACACAACAGAATCAGGTGCCAAAACCACCTTTTACACAGAACAAAAATTCCCAGAAGTATAGTAAGGAAACTGGATTCTACAATGGTGAACAGGTAAATAAACCGCTACGCGCTAGCGCTGCTTCGCAGTATTGGCTGCAACGCGATGAAAGCGATTCAGAAGAGGGTTATTGACGGTGCCAAAGGGAGGAAGAAGAGTGCATACTTGGCGCAACTCTAGAAGTACACCAGACGGGACCATTTGTAGATGGAAAAGTTAATAATGAGAATATTACTTTCCTAGTTGATACTGGTGCTACTCGATCAACTGTTAGATCATCTGATGTCAAAAATCTTCCTCTCTCGGATGAAACGATCCAAGTAGTTGGTGTATCCAACAGACAGATTAAAACTTACCTTACAGAACCAGTGAACGTTAGCATAGGGAAATTTTCTGAAATGCACTGGTTTGTCGTGTGCGACACCAGTCCTGTGAACTTGTTAGATAGAGATTTATTGTGCAAGATGAACTGCACTATATTTTGTACCCCAGATGGAATAGCATTTGAAACACCAGAAGATGATGTGCTGTATAAAATGACAATGGCAAACAGGGAGAAGGAGGTTACTGAAACCTATGCTGTATTTAACCCTGATGAATTACCTAAAGAATTAAAGCAATTTGTTAAAGCAGAAGTTTGGGATTTCACTGGAGAAGACGTAGAATTGATGAGAAATGTAGACCCAGTAAAAATAACAGTAAAAGAAGGAGTAAGGTATCCAAATGTCCCTCAATATAAATTGACACCTGAAATAATCGAAGGAGTTACTCCTGTGATTGAGAAAATTATAAAACAAGGAATTTTGAGAGAAATAATGAGTAGCCCATGTAATTCACCAATAATGGGACTGAAAAAGCCTAGTGGGAAGTCCAGGATAGCACAAGATCTGAGAAAGATCAACAAAATTGTTGTACCATGCTGTCCTATTGTACCGAATCCATCTGTGATTTTATATCAGATTCTCCATGACGCAGAATGGTATACAGTGATTGATCTATGCCATGCATTCTTTTCCATCCCCTTGCACCATGACAGTCAGCAAATTTTTGCATTTCGTTTCGGTGAGCGTATTTTGGCGTGGTGCAGAATCCCACAGGAGTATACAGAAAGTCCCTCAATATTTCTTCAGCTATTGAAGAAGTCTTTGGAAAGTCTAGAAAAGCCAGAAAATTCAGTACTTGTTCAATACATCGATGACCTACTTGTGGCATCGAAAACCCGTGTAGCTTGTGAGGTAGACACGGTAGCCTTGCTGAATCATTTGGCAGATGGAGGACTAAAAGTGTCACCATCGAAATTACAATTGTGTAAGAAGGAAGTACAATATTTAGAACACAACATTGAAAAAGGATTGAGAAGGATAACCATAGACAGAATCAGGATCATAAAAAGAATGAGTCCACCTATGACTCAAAGAGAAGTGAGAATGTTTCTGGGAATGGTTGGATATTGTCATCAGTGGATTAGCAATTTTTCATTGACCGCAAAACCTTTGGTACGACTGACAAGAAGTGATGTAAAAGATCCCATTGATTTGAACAAAGAGGAATTGGCAGCATTCAAAAGATTGAGAGATGGGTTGTGTGAAGCACCTGCGTTGGGTATGCCTGATTATGAGAAGGAGTTTGAGTTGTACTTGTATTGCAGTGAGAGAAATGGATGTGCGCTCTCTGTTTTGGTACAGAAGCATGGAAAACTGTGGAGACTAATTGCATATTTTTCATCCATGTTGGACCCGGTAGCTGTAGCCCTACCTGGGTGTTTGAAAGCAGTAGCTGCTACATGTCGAAGTTTGGAACAGAGTGAGGGAATTGTGATGGGATATCCTGTGAAAGTGTTTGTACCTCATGATGTGGCGATCCTTTTAACAAGGAGTCGTACTCAGTATATGACACACAGTCAGCTGACTAAGTACGAAAAGGTCATATTAGGTGCAACAAATGTGAGTCTTGTGAGATGTGTGAATGTGAATCCTTCAACACTGTTGCCTGATGCAGAAAATGTGGAAGTAAGAGATGAAGCAGATCATGACTGTTTGGATGTACTTGATATCTGTACAAAACCACGACCTGACATAAAAGATGAACCCTTACCAGAAAGTGATTTTGTTATGTTTGTTGATGGGTCTTGTCTGAGGACAGATGATGGAGTGCTGAGTGCAGCATATGCAGTATGTACAGTTGCAGCAGTAATGGAAGCATCCTATTTGAAAGGAGTAAAATCGGCCCAAGTAGCTGAACTTGTTGCTTTGACGAGAGCATGGAAGATTGGGAAAAGTGTGAGAGTGACTGTGATAACTGATAGCCAGTATGGCTATGGAGTTGTCCACGACTTTGGCCAGATATGGCTGCAGAGAGGTTTCCTAACCTCAAGTGGAACTCCCATTAAAAATGCTGAGGTGGTTGGAAAGTTGCTTGAGACGATGCAGCTGCCTAAGCAATTGGCTGTTGTAAAATGTGCTACCCATAGTCGCAGTGGTGATTATATTGCCACTGGTAAGAAATTTGCAAACGACATGGTGCAATACTGTGCACGAAATAAGAATTCAATCAATCGGGCTAAGGAAAAAGAAATGATCTTTTGTTTTCCAATGTTTACTAACATGATAGGAACATGGGAAGAAGTAAGACAATTGCAGGAAGAGGCAGGAGAGGAGGAAATAAAACAGTGGATAAAAGCAGGATGTGCACCAAAAGAGAAGGATCATGTGTGGGTCTATCGAGCTGGAAGACCAGTCATGCCTGATAGCATGATGTCTGCCATGGCACGGATGTATCATGGACAGGGACACATAGGGAAAGACGCTATGATCAGGTCCTTTAGGCAAACCTGGTATAATGCAAAGTTCAGACTTGTAGCAGAAAGTCTTTGTCAGAGATGTCTAATATGTCAGCAATACAATCCAGGAACAAAGACAGTAGTGAGTCTAGGAACAATAGGTCGAGAAGGAGGGCCTTTTACCAGAATGCAAGTGGATTTAATTGAAATGCCTCCCTGTAACAGGTTGAGGTATGTTTTGGTTATGGTCTGTCTGTTTTCCAGATGGGTAGAGGTATTTCCAACAAGAAGAAATGATGGGATGACAGTGGCAAAATTACTTTTGAGGGAATGTATCCCTCGATTTGGGTTCCCAGTGACAATTGAATCAGACCGAGGAGGACATTTTCATGATGAGATCATAAAACTGATTTGTGCAGCATTAAATGTACGACAAAAACTACATTGTGCCTACCGACCAGAGGCTTCTGGTGTGGTGGAACAGATGAATGGTACTATCAAAAACAGAATAGGGAAAATGTGTTTAGCCACAGGTATGAAATGGCCTGATGTCTTGCCTCTAGTACTCATGACTATTAGATCAATTCCAGACAGAACTACAGGGTTGAGTCCACATGAATTCATCATGGGACGAGCCATGCGCCACGTTTTTATACCAATCAACAAGCTGATGACTATAACTGATGACATGGTGTTGGAATACTGTAAAAGCCTGGCTGACGCAGTTCATTCTGTGTTTCATCAGGTTGGAGCGGATGCCACCACCCTTGAAAATAAGCCAGCCCATGATCTAAGCCCAGGGGACTGGGTAAGGATAAAATTCCACAGAAGAAGAAACTGTTTGGTTCCCATGTGGGGAAAACCAAGACAAGTCATCTTGACCACAACAACAGCTGTGAAGTGTGCTGGATTGAAGAATTGGATCCATGCAAGCCATACTTTGAGAATTCCAAATCCAGTCGACAGCACAGAAAAGGAGTATTTTAATGAATCTGAATCCAGTACTGAGTCAGATGACGGAGAGCCAAAAGACAAAGAAAACCCTGAACGGGGGGAAACAGAACCGAGTTTAACTTTTGTCCCCAGAAGTACTTCCCTGAGGAGAAGGTTGCAGATTTCTGATACAAGTTCAGACTCAGAGACAGAACAAAGAGCACAATCTTCCAGGGAAGAACAAAGAAAGAACAAAGAAAAGGACAGTGAAGAGACGATAGAAGATATTCATGAGAAGGAAGTGCCAAATGAAAGTTTGAGAGAAATTCCACCTGAAACAACACCTTTAGATGGACAGGTGCCAGATACAGAGAGAGAGGGAAAGATTATTGCGGAAGACCCCCGAGGAGGTGTAGGGAACTCCAACATCCAGTTAGAAGCAGGGACAAGTAGTCAGCAGGAAGATTGCGTGTCGGAGATTCGAGGAGGGACAGAAGTAGGGAAAACAAAAGAAGTGGTGGAAAAAGAAACTGTTGAGAGTAAAAAGCAAATTGAAACAGAGTCAGAGGAAAGCAAGATGAAGTACCAGAAGGCCGAGTTCTAAGAAAGAGAGCTTGGAGGACTGAAAAAGAACGATAAAGGGAGTAAATTGAAAAGAGCTGCAAAGGACGACGTTTGGCCGAATAAAATAAAAAGATTGAGATATCGACTAACACGAGTGAATTCACCAAGGGCTGAACAGCTGAATGAAGTGACGAGTCAGGAGAAATCAAAAGAAGAAGAAACAATTGTGGTTACAGAAAACAAAAGAACAAGGAAACCGAAGTATAAATCACCGGAATGGACATATGTGGCCTTGCCTGAAATAAAAGAAGAGGCGGATAGCCAAGGAAATCCAGAGGTGGTTGTACTGGAAGTGGTTGAGAAAGACGAAGAATCGGAAATCCTGAGAGTTATCTTATCCGACATCGGGGAAGAAGCAGATGTTCAGGACATTCTGTATACCGAAAACGAAAGGAAAGTGAAAGATGATGAAATGCCAAACTGAATGAGACAAGAAAACTAGTGATGGGAAGATAATTAAATACTGAAAAAGACAAAAACTGGTAGAACCTACTAGGTGCTTAGAGCCTTGGGTTAGAAAACTAGTTGTGAAGTAGAAAAGGCTAAGTCAAAAGACACGGTCCATTTTAGCAAAGATGGCAAACATAGATAGTAGCAAAGGTAGATGTACATTCTTGAGAAGATGGTGTAAAATGTGTTGTTGTTGTACAGGATTATTAATGCTTCTATGGAGTATACTTGAAAACATAACTAATATAGGGAGGATTCAAAAGGTAGTTCCAACTAGAATAGATAAAAATTATTTGCACAAAGACAGGTCTATAAGAGATTTTTCTAATAATGTGTTTTCTAAATTGTTGTATGAATATGTAAAGACCATGGACGTAAGGGACTGCTACGTGTGTATGCAGTTACCTGCATCTGTATCAGAAGGAGTGACTTATCATCACCTTCCAGTAACTTATGGAATAACATGTAGTGTAATAGCTAGTTTATCTTATCAAACAGATAAATGAGAGTATTATTTTTCAGATGTAGATACTATATTTTCACAAGTACCATCAATTAACAAATTAAACAAGGTAAAACCTGCAAAGGTATTAGGTGAAGTTTTCTTAGAGACTGAAGAACTAACATTAGAATACATATTTAGAAATAATGTGACTTGCAGTTTAAGGAAAGAAGAAAAGACATTTTTAGATATGGTTGAAGAAAGGAGACTGAAAATGCAAAGAAAGGCTTCAGAAGGGAAACTGGAGAGAACAGTCTGGGATGTAGAAATGGAAAAACACTTGAAAGGGGAAACGAGTCCAACTATGGCTTTAGATTGGCCTCAGAGAGGGAAATTGTGTATTAGAAGGAATCAAACAGCATATGATAATTATTTTGTAGGGAATAGCGAGTGCCATGATACATACCAAATCATGGGAGGATGGGGATTTAAAGGTGGAAAAGATCCAGTTTTTCCAGGACTGTATTTTATTTGTGGGAACAGGGTATATTATCGTTTGCCAGACCATTGGTATGGCATATGTTATGTTGGCCTGGTTTTTCCAAAGATTTTTCATATGGATAGAGGAGAAGATGGTGTACATAGTTTAGGTAGTTATTTAGCACGTAGTAAGAGGGAATCTTGGACAGAAATTGTGGGTGACATTTTTTGAGCATTGATACCCGCAGTGGGAATATCTCTGAATGCAAACAAAAATAGAAGACTTTCAACAGTAGTGGATCGCTTGTCAACAAGCACCGCTGAAGGATTTTTATTGGTAAATACTGAAATGGTTGCCATGCGTGCTCTGGTAATGCAATATCGACTTGCCCTTGATATATTATTGGCAAAAGAGGGTGGAGTCTGTGGAATGCTGAAAGTTCAACATTGTGGTACTTACATTCCTGACGAAAGTAAAGATTTGAAAATTTATATTAAAAATATTACAGAATTGCATGACGAAATTGCACCACTGGAGGTTGAAGGTGTTTGGGAAAAGATTGGAAAGAAATTATCAGCTATTAAAGATTTCGTAGTAAAACTAGGTAGTACATTTATAGGTAAGATTTTATTTCCATTAACATGTGTGATTTTCTTAGTATTAATAATTAGATTAGGATGTATTTGTCGTAAAAAGGATAAAAATCAGAACAGATTAAAAAGAGAAAATTTAAGGAGAACAGATAAGAAACAAGAAAGAGAATTTGAAGAAATAGAATTGGAAGAAATTAGGGAGAGTATGTATAAAACAGCAAAAAGAGAAGAAACAGGGGAAACTGAAGTATGAATAAAACAAGAAATCATTTGAAATTCCGTAAAAGGGGATACAACATTTTTGTTGGTGTGGTGATATAATCCCCAAAGGGGGGATTGCTGGAGGGGGTAATACAACATTTTGTATACCCCCCCCCATTTTGCATGTTTATATTAATCTGAATAATCAACTAATAGTAATCTTATTAATTTGTTTGAAGTGGAAACTCACCAGTTATATTAACAAAAGAATTACATGTGGGATTTGCATTTTGCATGGCTAAACTAATTGTATACTAATTTATGTACGCATACTAATGGTAGAAAATTAGAATATTGCATGATATATGTTGCTTTTGTAATGTAATTGTAAGTTGTGCATCACTGGTGAGTATAAACGCTTTGAATGTTGCTTTTATGCTAGATAATTACTTACACATAGAGGGATTAGTGAGGGTTTAACATTTTTTTAGCCATTTCTATGTTTTAATTACGTTTTGTGTTTGTTTTGCTTAAGTTGACCATTCTTGGCCTTCTTTAAAATGGCTGACCGAGACGTACAACGTGACTGCTGCTGTCACACGCGGTTCTGGGTGAAGTGCGCATGCGTTACCGCCAGCAACAATGGCCTCGTTCTGACCCCAGGAGACGATGTTCTTATCAAGGACACTCTGGGAGCTTCGCCAAGACTACCACAATGGACTGTCTTTAAAACCGGAACCAGCAAGTGCGATGACTTCATTTTGCGGACTATGTGAGAACTTTACCGGATGACCCCAAATCCACCAATGAGGACTGTCTAAAACCCCAACCTTGATACATTTTGACATTAGTTTCATTATAAAATTAGGTAGGAAAGTGAATTAAAAAACTCCCATTCATTGACTGACTTAGAGGACGACTAATAGCCAGATTAGGTAAATATGATGTTTTGCGGTTTGGATGATGATTCGTAACAATTTGCAATTTTATTAGGTTAAACGATATTTGTTTAATTGTTAAATGTGTTGTGTCGATTATTTGAAGAAACTAGAGAGAAAGAGAAGAGTATAGATAAATGAATTAGATCACTAAGTCATATATACAACTAACTTATTCATCACGCAATGAGGGGAATATCACAAGGTTGGAGTTAATAAAAGTATTCAATGTGCATTTAGGGTTTGAGTTAAAGATATTCCTTTCATGTCAGCGTTTGGAAACTTATTCCTCTAGGGAAGCAGATCAATGAAGTATGAGTGTTGGTGTTATGGGCCCCACCAATGAATGTATTTGAGTGAATTTGTTATTGCGGTATTTGGTCTGTGACGAAGGGGGAATTTGATGTTCCACGCTGCAACACACCTCCAACATTCATTGTGTGGAAGTAAACCAGCTTTGTGCAACTTGACCGGCGACCAGTGCCAGTCATGAAGAATTTTAAACAGACACAATTTAAGTCTTGCTTCATGCACTTCTTTATGCAGACCTTCTAATATCTGATCCCATTCAACAGTTGTAAAGGAAGTTGATAAGCGGAGTTGCCATTTAAGTTGAAGGTTGTGGGAGAGGTTCTGCGAAAAGAGATAAAGTGTAAAAATGTGGTAAAGGCGAGAAGTTACTCCTTTATGTTTCCCCCACACGTTCAAGTAAGATAATAATGGAGATGTTTGAAGCAACCATGGGGGCGAACCCAAATGTCTCTTCAGACCTTTTTGAAGTTGTAGATATTTGGTAGAATGTTGTATAGGAAGATCAAATTCCTCCCTCAATTGTGAGAAGGGTTTGAATTCTCCGTTATGAAGAAGATGATCTGGGGAATAGATGCCTGCTGTTTGCCACAAAGGCCAGGAAAGCATGTGGCCACTAATAGGTATACCTGAGTTGTTCCACAGGGGAGCCTTAACATGAATACGAGCATTTGAGTCCAATAAACGATGCCCTATTTGCCAAGATTTATGCATAGCGGACAAAATTGGGTTTTTAGGATCAGAACGACTAGTGCCGCTGCAATACAGAGGAGAGAGGTCTGAATCCGCAGATAATAAATAACACTGAATATGAACCCATTGTGGAATGTCTTTGAGCCCTAGGAGGAAATAACAGAATTGCGCAATGTGTAACACTAAGGAATAGTGTTCAATGGATGGGAGACCCATTCCTCCATATAATTGGTGTGCTTTTAATTTTGCCATTGCAAGGCAAGGCCTAGCTGATCCCCAAATCAAGATCTTAATTTTGAAATCAATTGATCGGAGTATAAATGAAGGAATCTGAAGGGGGAACATGCCTAAAATATAGATGAAACGTTGGAGAGTGACCATTTTGATAGCTTGGACTCTACCCCAGAGAGATAATCCCAAGATTTTCCATTTGTCTAATTTGTGCTACATTTGAGAAAGCAAAGGAGTTAAATTATCAGTGACTATATTGTCCAAGCCCTTATTGACTAAAATTCCCAGGTACTTAAGGCATGAGGACTGCCAATGAAAGGGAAAACCACATATAGCTGCCCATCAGAGATGGGTAAAGCTTCACTCTTATCCCAGTTCATTTTATAACCTGAAAAGGAAGAGAAGTCGTCAATAATTTTAAGAAGAGATGGAAGAGAGCGGGGAAGTTTTGTAAGTAGGATATCATCTGCTTATAAATAAATTTTAGAGTGTCCAATTGGAAGAGGGACCCCTGTGATTTCAACAGATTGGCGGATCGTGGCAGCTAGTGGCTCCATTGCCAAAAGGAAAAGAAGGGGTGACAGAGGGCATCCCTGGCGCGTACCTCTCCGAATCGGAAAAATATCAAATAAAAAACCCCTGCAATTCACCTGAGCAGAAGGATTGTCATATAACAAGCGTACTTTGTTTATACATTGATCTCCTAATCCCAAATTGTTACATTATGGTAAAGAGGTACTTCCATTCAATGCAATCAAATGCTTTTTCTGCGTCCAGTGAGAGGGCAAGTGCACCCTCTGAAAGATGTTTAGCCGACCATAGTGTATGGGCTAATGTACGTAGCTGGTTTCGGGAAGAACGCCCCGGGACAAAGCCCACCTGTGTCTGGTGTATTAAGGAAGGTAAGACTTTACGGAGGCGAGATGCTAGGATGCTGGCTAAGATTTTGATATCACAATTTAATGAAGAGATGGGACGATAACTACTGTATAGTAGAGGATCCTTACCAGATTTGGGTAACACGGCTATAACTGCATTGTTAGACAGTGGTCTCAGTGAAGACTCATTATCCGCCTCCTGAAATGCAGCATGTAATATGTCAATAACATTGTGCCCTGTCCATCAATAATATTCAGCAGGGAATCCGTCCTCACCAGGAGCTTTGTGATAAGGTAGGGTAGTTATGGCTCTAGAAATCTCATCCCTAGTGATTTCTCCTTCAAGCAAGGCTCTGCCCTCATCCGAAATGATGGGGAAGATCCACTCCAGTGAGAAAGGAAGACATTTTTCCTAAGTCTATTTGATTGCCTGGAGCATAAAGGGATAGGTAAAAGGAGGCAAATTTGTTAACAATCTCTTGTGGTCTTGTGAGAATATCGCCATGCGATGATCAAATAGCTGGAATGGCCATGGCTACCTCCTTTTGCAGTAGCTGTGCCGCCAACAATCTTCCTGCCTTCTCCCCCTGCTCGTAATGTCGCCCCTTCATCCTCTGCAGAGCATATTCCGCTTTAGAAGTAAAAAGATTGTTTAGAGCCATACGTGCTTGCTCTAGTGATTTTCGGTTTTGTAAGGTTGGGGTAGATGTGTATAACTGAGAAAGAGAATGAATGTTGATTTCCAGCTCCATTTGTCGTGCAGCAATTTGCGTATTAGCAAGTGCTGCATCACGCATTAGTTGACCCCTGATAGTGGCTTTAGCCGCAGCCCAGACAGTCCTACTGGAAGTTACAGAGTCTTTGGTAGTGAAAAGATAATCCTGAAGATGTGATTGCAGTTGGCGTTTACCCTCAGGAGTCCTATGTCGTTGGATGTTCAAATGCCAAGGTTTGCGTCCTAAATCTAAAGACAGAAGGACAGGGGAGTGATAAGATAGGGCTGCTTCTAGAATGCAAGATTCTGTGATCTGTTGGACTGCTCTATGTGATGTTAAAAAATAATCTAAACGGGAGAATGTGCCATGAGTGGGAGAAAATAATGTGTATTCTGTATCTGTTGGGTGATTAAGATGCCAATTATCTATTAGTCTGTTATCTGAAATTAAGTCATCTAGAATGCCTCTGTCTGCCGCATTTCCTTAATCAAAGGGGCCTGTTTTATCTCGAATTGTGTCTCGCACCAGATTCCAATCTCCACTAATGAGATATTGTGATGCATTCATTTCTGTTAGTATGCGGTTAAATTGGAGGAAAAAATACTTTTTAGTTCCATTCGGGCGTAGACCGATCTCAGACAAATGTGAGAATGGCCAATACGTAACTTAACAAACACCTAGCGACCATCAGGATCTGACCATGTTTTGGAGATTGTGACGGGGAGTGATTTGTGAATGAGGATCGCAACCCCACATTTATGGATGGGAGTAGTGTTTGTGGGTTCACCTTTTTGAATTCAGCTGTGGATAACCTTCGCCGCCTAGTCAGATTATAGCGCATCTAGGTGGGTTTCTTGCAATAATGCCACATCAACGTGTTTGGATTGAAGATAAGAAAGCAATTTTTTCCTTTTAAAGTAGTGAGTGAGACCATGAACATTCCATGTAATGGTACAAAGAGAGTGGGTGTTTGTCATGCTGGAATAATGTCAAATCAGTTAAGATGCCCAACTGAATATCACCCTTTTCACTATTTCTGTATTAATACTTATATCGCCTCTAAAACCAACCCAATCGATGCAGTTATCTGGACGCTGCAAATACGCTCGCTATAGCAGTCCCATTCATGTTGAAAGGAGCGGCGCTTCCGTTAGGGGTTCCATCCGAAGCGGAGCTCCTCTCCTAAGAGGCCATCTTCCTCGGTGGCCAGACCACGTCCCCCTTTTTCAGTGAATTTCAATGGTTTTTTAAATGCTCCTTTCTAACTATAAAGTGCCTCAATCCTAAGGTTTTTTTATTGACTCACCGATGAGCAAGGAGCAAGGAGGTCCGAAACGCCTTCGGCAGAGGCCGAATAAAGATCTGTTCTGAAGCACCCCACGCAGCATCGTCATTCCTGTTTGCGTAATACTACTGTGGCTTATGTTACGGACCTACTCTTTGAGGGTCCGGTCAGACGACACGACTTACGTTCAGGTGGCAGTGACATTGTGTCAAGGAGGCAAACAAAAGGAATATATATATATATATATATATATATATATATATATATATATATATAATTACAACCTGATCGTCTTTCCACAAGCAGGCACCAACTCCGTGAAATATTTTGGCACAGAAGGCGATTTATTTCAAACACAGGACAGACGCGTTTCGGCGGCAAAACCGCCTTGCTCACTGCATGACTTGTTCTGTCAGTGTCAACCATACATATACTACAGCCATTTATCCACAGTTGTCATGGCAACCACAAAGTGTCATAGACATAGAAGTTTTACATCCTGACTCTTCAAAAATGCAAATGTATGTAAAAAATATATATATACATGAAATAGAGAAATTATAATAATCAGCATAATGACATACATGCGTTCCAAAACTGGAATTGAGTTACATATTCACTCAAAATAAGGAATAACATAAATAACAAAGGAAAATAAACATATTGTTTTGGAAAGGCTGCGAACACCGCTACGGAGGAAACCTGATCCAACCGACTAGGTGTGTCTCAACTGCTTTGCCCTTTACCAGTGTGACGGTAAGTGAGTACAAACGGGGGTACCGTGAGTAATGAAAGATATGGTACTAGTGAAATTTCGAAAAGAAATTATGATTTTAAATATCGCTGGGGCGGTGATACCGGCCAAAGTCTGTCTCATAGGCTAATGCCGCTAATGAGAAATTCAAACCCAAATTGGTTGTGTGTCTCCGTAACTGGCCTCTAAGTCAAAACAATAGTGCCTAAGCAGAAAGAAGGGGCATGTTACGCACACTAGAGAGAGAGAGAGAGTGTGTGTTTCCGCCCAAGTGGGCATAGACGCACTAAATGTGATCTCTCTTGGCTGGAGAACACCAATCAGTATGTATAAGAAAATCAAAAAAAAATTTAAAAGGCTCGCTAGCACCATACTCTCCGACTGTGAAAGGAGGGAGGGAATAACTAAGATTACGGGTATATAAAAATATAGATACACAAAAAGGCGCAGAGAGTTTATATGTTCAGCGGTATTTTTTGTGGATAAATGGGTGGTAAAGATACAGAAATAGCGGGGTTTGGAACAGACATGTTACGAGGAAACGGGTATGGAACGATACGAAGGTCTCCTCCACAATGGAGGGTTAGAGATGTACACTGAGCGCTTCATCGGCATTCATCCCATGTGGGATTTTGGAGTTGAAGAGAATGATATACCTTGATTCCAATCTCCGTAATGCCAATTGTCTATCACCCCCCCTAGGATTTTTAGGGACGCTATTGATGACATAATAGGAGAGGTCTTTGGTCTTGCTTCCGTGGCATGAATTAATATGTCGTGCCACTGGGTATGTCTGGTCATCATTCGCAATTGCTCTCAAATGTTGCAAAATGCGAACGTGAACCTGGTGGATCGTGCTTCCCACATACACTTTTGGACACGTGCATTGTAACACGTATACGGCAAAGTCTGTTTTACAATTGTAACTGCCTCGGATATGGTACGGTGAGTGTCTGAAAGGCATAATCACGGATTTGGTGTTTGTGCCGTGATTGCAGGCTTTGCATCTACTGCACCTGCTGAAGCCTTTGGGTGATTGTAGCCAAGTTTGAGCTTTCGTTAAGGAGGGTGAATTACGTACCAATTTCTGGGGCATAGACTTCGCTCTTCTGAAGCAAATGGCCGGGTTTTTGGGGCATTTTTGTCCCAGGACCGGGTCATTGCGTACTGTTTGCCAGTGTTTGTACAAGATTTTTCGAAGTGTAGTGTGGTATGCATTAAAACCTGTAATGAGTCTTGGTATTCCTGCTTCTTTTTTCACATTCTGTTCTTGTTGGCTGAACAGAAGGTCTGCTCTAGTACGTAGCTCGCTTTTGTTTCTAGCTTTATTAAGTGTTTCAGCTTTATATCCTCTCCTTTGAAGTCTACTGAACAATTTGTCAGTGGATTTCTTGAGGCCCTCTTCCGTACTGCAGTTCCTTCTCATTCTAAGACACTCTGCGTATGGAATACTTTCCTTGACGCTGTTATGGTGAAAACTATCTGCGTGTAGGATAGCATTCCCTGCAGTATCTTTCCTATATGTTCTAGTTTGGAGGCAGTTGTTGTCAATGTACATTTCGATGTCTAAAAATTGGATACAAGATTTACTAGTGTGATTGGTGAATGATAAGTTCAGGTTGTTGTTATTTAGTTCATTTGAAAAAGTTCTTGCACTTTCCTCAGTACCCTGCCACAAGATAAAAACATCATCGATGTATCGTACATATATGATAACATTTTCTATCATGGCGGATTTGTGTTCCTTCATGAGTACTTGCTCCTCCCACCAGCCCATATGCAAATTAGCATAGCTGGGGGCGAAGCAAGTACCCATGGCAGTGCCCTGTAATTGTTTGTAAAACAATTTATCGAAAATAAACACATTGTTTTCCAGGCACCATTCAGCCATACAAAGTAGCATAAGGGAATGTTCTTGCATGTGCAACGGTCTGGTGTTTAAATAGTGCTTTAACGCATTTAGGCCATCCTTGTGTCTGATGCTCGTGTATAACGAGTTGACATCAAGGGTCATTAACACATAGTCATCTTTCCAATTGACATCAAATATTTTACATAGGAAATCACCAGTGTATTTGATATATATATATATATAATATATACATATATATATTTAATTTAAAGAAAAGTTGAGAATAATTTATAGATTGGAAAACTATATTCATTCTTTCTTTTTTTTTAATAATTTCAGAGAAGTTGCGCACCCTACGCGCACCCTACACGATGGCTGTGTGCATCTCGCTACCGCACACTGCTCTGACTTTGCACTGGCATCGCGACGCGCTCGCAACTTCGGCGTAATTTGAAAAGTATGAAATATCATTATAGAAATTATCAATACATTTTTTGGCTTTGGTGTTTAGAAAACTATTTATGAACTATTATTTTCAGTATACTATTAACGATATGAAATGTCACGAGTGTGCGATGTATACCCGTACGGTGTGCGGCTCCTCCTTGCACGTGTTTCCGTGTTTCCGGGTGCGTGCCGGGATCTCGCCTAGGTTGCGACATCGGCGTATTTCCTAAGTGTGAAATCTCACTATATAAAGTTCAAAAAACAGATTTGTATGAACACTTTCACTAATATTCTTTGAAAAATATTGTATAAACTTTTAATCATATTTTATAAATATGTAGACAATATTTCACGGGTGCGTGACGGCTGCACGCACTCTACGCGACGGTGTGTTAGCAGGAAAAGAAAGAATTTTATTGATTTAAATCATTTTCATTTATTAAGAGGGAGGTTCCTACCTTGTGATTTTCCTCTTATTACTTAGCTACCTTGGATAGAAGACCTGTTTGTTGTTTCTCTCTTCTTTTCTACTTTTTTGTGTTTATTGATTTTATTTTTGGGAACATTATGGCTTCCAATGATCCAACAATTGACCCCTTGGATATAGAAGAGGAGGAAGAAATTGTTGAATCCTTCAAAAAGAAAAAAGGAGAGTATTGTGTGGGCATTTCTTTCAGTTCCGGAGGGAGAAAAAAGGTGAACGCACATAAAGTTACGTTAACCTTATGCCAATGAATACTATCGAGAGGATCGGAGAAGAAATATTCATATGGGACCAGCAGCATGAAAAAACATTTGGAAACCCTGCACCCAAATCACCTAGCTTGAGAAGAGAGGAGACAACTTGCTGAGGTGGCAGAAAGAGATCCAAATGTCCCTTCTACATCATCCCAGCAAGTCCCTCCAGCGCCAAGGCCCCACATTGTTCCCGAACTATTTCAAGCTGCATTCATTTGCAAGAAGTGTGAGACTAAACTCTGCATTGGAGAGCAATGTCTTGATGTTATAACAGCTGCCATAAAAGCACATAAATATTAATTATTTTTTAGAATATGCTCTTATTTTTATTAAGCAGCTCCTTTGTTGTTTTTCATTTTTCTCTAATCTAAAAAAATCAAAAACACACAAAAAAAGAAAAAATAGGAGTGATTGCATGAGAGTAAGGACACTATGGTGCCGATTCCGATCCGTTAAAAATAATTTGCGTATGACCCGTATCCGTATTTGTTTACGTATGAGTCGGAGAAGCACCGTACAAACGGCCAAGTATGATTTGTCCGTGAAAAATATCTGCGACTAGCGTCGGAAAAAGTATACCAGAGTGCGTCGGAAAGTGTTCACGTCCGAATATCGTCGGGAAAAGTGTACGAGAGTGATCCGGACATTGTACGTGCAAATCGTAAAACACAAGTCCGAGCGCGCAAGTATGATCCCGACTGTCCGTCCGAATACACAATTGCACGTAAAAAGGCCCGTACAGAGCCAACGCAGTAGCACACATGTACACGGGTAAACTCATGCCCGTGTACGAAGCGTACAGCCCCCCCACCCCCAAATATGTCAGCACCGTACACCACCCTGTCCGCACTGTATCCCAGCCCCGCAACTGTACGCGCCGTACCCCCCCCATGTATGCGCCGTACCCCCCCATGTACGTGCCGTACCCCCCCTGTAGGTGCATCACCCCCGCATGTACGCACCGTACCTCCGCATGTACGCGCCGTACCCCAGGGCCGCACATGTACGCACCGTACCCCCACCGCATATACGCGCCTTACCCCCATGTACGTGCCGTACCTCTGCATGTATGCACCGTACCCCAGGGCTGCACGTGTATGCACCGTACCCCCACCGCATGTACACGCCTTACCCCCCCATGTACGCGCTGTACCTCCGCATGTACGCGCCGTACCCCAGGGCCGCACCTGTACGCACCGTACCCCCACCGCATGTACGCGCCCTCCCCCCCATGTACGCACCCCCCTCCCCTCATGTATGCGCCGTCTCCCCCATGTACGTGCCGTACCTCCGCATGTACGCGCCGTACCCCAGGGCCGCACGTATACGCACCGAACCCCCACCGCATGTACGCGCCGCACTCCAACACCGTACCCCGCACCCTCACCCAGCATCGCATATGTACGGATCGTACCTACGTGAATATGACTCTTACAGAACCAGGACACTGTAAAACAGCACAAGGAGGGTCAATTCGACTCGCACAACACCACAAAACACGTCTACATGACAAAATACATCCCAATGACTGACCTGGCACATCCAAACAGGCAAACAGAGGCCCCAAATCACAACCACCACTTATAACACACCCACCAAAATTCAAACACAGCCACACCCAAAAATGGACCAATAAAAAGGCCCCCCACACACAACCCATGAGCCTTTGCAACAGACCCACTGCTGCCAGACCCCACTGACAAACAACTCCACATAGAAACCACTCCATATCACTCATACCTCCACTACACCTACTCTCACACACCTTCACACAACCTCCTCCACAAACATCCCCCTCTTCACATTCACACACACACCGTCACATTCACACCCACACACCCACAACCATCCACACCCACACCCACACCCCACACCATGCCCACAGACAAGAATCCAAAGTTCACTACAGCGGAGCTAGACCTCCTTGTCAATGAAGTCATCAGAGTCGAGCCACAGCTGTTTGGAACATTGGTCAGACAGACCAGCATATCTGAAAAATCTGCCATGTGGCAGAGGATCGTCGACAAGGTGAATGCTGTTGCGCCCATCCGAAGGACCAGGCATGAATGCCAAGCCAGGTGGTTCGATCTGCGCAGGGCGGTCAAGAGGAAAATGAATGAAGAATATGCCTAGATAACATCACTGGAGGTGGACCGCCCCGCAGACCCGTACACTACCATCCCTGGGAGGAGAAGGTGATGGCCCTGCTACCGCCGGTGGGAGTACACGGAGTTGAAGGAGTCGCAGAATCTGGTGAGTACACAAACAACTTACGTAACATGGGGGCAATGGGGTCCACACCACATATACACCAAATGCACGCAACTACCCCCAAGAACTCACCGCAAACAACCACACTCAAAAACCACGCTCATGCCACTAACGTCACCATGCACCCTTCACAAATCAAGGCAAGGCCATGTTCAAGCCTACAACAACCACAAACACAAGACTGGATGTCCGGGAGACTGGGAGGGTGGGCCACACACAACACATTGTGAAAATGAGACGCAGACACCAATGCCCTCAGCCCATATGGCATAGGTACATAACCATGCACAATGCACAGAAACTGGCAAAGTACTGACAAGGTAGATGACACTTGGCCCTGCTGTATGCAGCACAAGGCCCTCCTGGGACCACTGTACACTCAAACACCAACTCCACAAGCACAGGTATCTAGCACAGTAACTCACACTCACTGTCATGCCAGCATGCACCATGAGGGGACACACACATCACCTGGGAGACCCAATGACAACTCACACTACACACAACAGCAGGCCCGGTCACAACCCCCCCCTAACACAAGCACACACACCCGGGGCAGGCAACGGATTTACACACTCCCACAATGGACATGTGACACAACAAGACCGATACAGAGCCAAATAAGCATCAGAGCAAACAATCTACAGGTCAAACACTCAGGAGAACTTCCCAATCTGTCCCCCGCAACATACCCATCCCCAAGTGGACATTGAGAGGAATGCAAGGCACATCCAACTACCTGGAGGAAATGTGTCAATTTGAATATGTATGAAACATAGATGTCGCATGAAACACCATTAACATTGTCTCTCTCTCACACACAGGGCAACGTCGTCGATCTCCCCCCAACACTGGGGGGGAAGAATCTCAGTCCCAGGCACTGCGTGAAGACGATCCCACCGGCAGCGACGACTCTCACCACTCCGTGGATGACCCCGACCAAACTGGACCCTCTGGTGCCCAAGCCCCTGCAGCACCTGCGTCAGGTACATCTGTGCCAACCACCACCCCCATTCCTGCCACATCCCAGGACACACCCAGGAGCCCTGCTCACACTGAACAACAGAGCCAGTCTGACCAGGAGGGACAAGGTTCTCCAGGCACCCAGGAGGAGGCAGGCAACCCTGCAAATGCCATCCCTCAGGGGTCCCGTAGACCGGATGTGCCCACATGGGCAGGCCAGGCTGTAGTGGGCAGGGGTGGTGGGAGTGGAGGCAGGAGGAGGCGCGAACCTGACCAGCCAGCTCAGGACCCCGGTATGTCACACATACGCAACATCCTGGACTCATACCGGCGTGACTCTAGAGGCATCAACCATTTCGTGTCAAGACTCTCCGAGATGCAGGGGACCCTCGATGACATTAAGAACCTGCAGGTCGAGCATCATGCCAGTCATCAACAACACCAAGGACAGATGGAGGCAAGACTGGCTGAGCTCCTGGCGGTGCACAGGGACGTGAGCCAATCACTCTGTCAGATCGCCCAAAGCCTGGCAAACCCTCCCTGTGCCACCAGGCGTAGACCAGCACCAGACACAGGGAGGGAGGAGGAGGAGGATTCATCTGACAGAGCGTCCCCAGTATCGTCAAGGCCTGCATCTGAGGGTCCCCGGAGGAAGGTGGGTCGTCCACGGAAAAGACCGTGAGAGTCAGCGGACCATCCCCATCTCCCAGGTCACCTGGCCTGGCACCTGGCCCTCTGGCACAACAGCAGCACCTCTGGACTCTGATGACTTTTAATGCCAAGGATACCATCTCCCCCTGTGAACTTTGGATTCTATTCCCCCAGTACAGCACCCAATTGCATCGACAAAACCACTTACCCCACCGTAAATAAATATTTCACTTTGGACATGAGACGTTCTTGTCATTTTGCATCATTCAACGACATATGTGTGTGGAAATGTCAAACTATGGCTGAGTGTTGAACCAACTCCAGCCATCCATACCCTGGGATCAGAGTCTGGTACAGGACACACATGGGTCACAAGGTATCATTCAATGTAGGCATGGAGCACAACACTCACCTGTGATGGCCTCTGGCTGCTGAGGGGGGGCTTGCTAAACTGTGCGGAGAGACCTATTTTGGAGATCTTCATCAAGGCGTAGAGGTCATGGCTCATGTGGAGGTTCCCCGGGAGGGAGTCCCAGGTATGTGTGGGCAGGTGGGAGAACAATGTCCTGTATGCTGGAGTATGGTGGATGTGAAGAACGGTGACCAGGGCAAGGTTGGATGCACGGAGATGGCACAACGGGATCTAGGATGACAGACGTACAAGGTTGGTTGGGGTCGGGGTTGTGGACGGCCTCCTGAGTGTGGGTGGGGAGTGTGCAGAAGACAGTGAGCCATTGCAGCTATCCATGGTGGACGGTGATGTGGCTGGGGCGCAGGGGGTTGAATCTGAGGTGTGCAGACAAGTTTCCTGGGAGTTTGGATGTACTTGCTCCATAGAGGGCAGGGCAGTATTTGACACGGATGTTGTCATGGACCTGGGGGATGGTCTGTCTTTTCTTGGAGTGGATCTATCTGTGGATCATGTGCATAATGCAGAGGGCCTTGCAGCATGAGGTACAGATGCTGTGGACTAGCATGGCAAATTTGAGCGAGCCAAACATGATGCACACCATCTTGTGTTTGTGGCCACTGGGTGCTTGTGCAGGGCTCTTGCGGGTGGGACACAGGCACTTGACCCAGCTGGAAGGGGACCATCCTCAGATGTTCAGCTCAGTCCTGTACAAGTCCAGCCTCAGGTGGCTCGTGTGCAGCCATTCATCAATAGATCTCATGCATACTTGAATGATGGAACTGCCAATGTCTGTGTCTTTGTTGAGGGTGAGGAGCACCTGGCTGTCAATGGCATACGAGCTGATGATGAGGTGCTGTGCACATGTGATGGTGGAGAGGGGGGTCCGGGACCCTCTGTAGATTGACATGCTGAGAGATGATACCTGTGCCATGTCCCAGACGATGACACCATACTACATGCTGAAGCCTTGAGTCCCACTCCCATGCCCTTGCTGGGCTACAGAGCCGGTGGGGAGTATTAGGGACGTGACCTGGTTGGTGTGACAGGGCCTGGAAGGCGGGGCAGCGCAGTGTAGGCCGTTGGAGTTGCACACTCAGCATGCAAAGGTGTTGTGTGTGTGCCCAGGGTATGTCTGACAGCAGGCGTTAGATGTGCGGATGTACATAGCTCGGAGTGTGGCTGATACATCAGACTGTAGCGTGATGTGGGTAATGCAAGGACAGGATGGTGGTGCTATGTGCACCATGCAAGTGCTGATGGTCCAGCCTTTGGCACCGCGTGGCGGCAACAGTGGCATAGACAAGCTGAGGACAGCAAAATGAATGGGTGGAGGGAGGAAGTGAGGAGCATCCTGGAGGCGTGTGTGTTGCCAAATCTGAATACTCTGTTGGCCCTTGCTGCAGGGGCCGCAGCAGCAGGCGGCATCTCCTTGCAAAATGACAGAATTTGCACACATAGACTAGGATGTCAGAAGGACAACTGCAACAGGCGCATGTGTAAAGTAAGGAGTGTCCAGTGTCACATGGCTCACCCAAACACAATGCATGCACAATCACCAAAGAAGCATGACGCTGGATCAGGAAACTGAAGGCCGACCTGCGCACAGGAGACACACCCTCAGCAGCTGTTGGTGGCCCATTGTGCGGACCAACATGCCAAAAAACATACACGACCATGTACTTCATGCCCAATAGGGAGCCTAACCCATGAGCAACTGCATGCATGTTGCTAAACTACACATGGACTCCTATGCATAATCTTCCACAACTATGCCAGATATGCCGCATGCAAAGTGGCAAGAGACCTGCATTGACAGAGATGAGGCGACTTGGAGTGTGACAAACATCTTTATTACTCAGCCTCACACTAAGGGAAATCCATCAATTGGAACAGACTCACAGGTCATTTGGCTGACCATGTGTGACCTACACTGGACACCCCCTTCAACACACAGATGTGTAAATCCTACTGAGCTGGCACACAAGTGAAGGGGTTGAGCCTAACACCCCTTGCTGCACACGGAGAGTCTACAATTCCCCATTGAGCCTCATGTGGGGATGTCCCACACTCTGTCCACCATTAGCATCCCGTATGTTCCTTGGAGACGTTATACACACATTGATGCCTTCATCAGAATCCACACACCATTACAGATGACTGTCAGGAAGGGTGACCATCAATTCATGGGAGCCATGCAACACGTCATGTGGCCCATGGTGAGTCGACATGTATGCATGGTAACACAACATGCACAGGAGCAGTCCCCACATATCACAAACACGTACCACCCACAAAATGCCTTGCTGCACTCCTTACCCCAAATGACTTTTCACCATGTCTGTGCATGTAGCTCTGATCCAGCGCACGTTGCAATACTCATGAGGAATAGCAGGAGGGCAATGATGACATGAGCAGACGACAGCCGCAAGAACCTGGGGAGGACAGACACACAACAATTCAGCGAAGAGCTAGTAATCCGCAGACATGTACATGTACTCTACAGGAATGATGTTGTCACCATGCCCTTAACAAAGTTTCCCAGCTAATATGTGTGGAATGACATCATGACTTGAATGACACATCAGAACACACCTCCAAGTCACTTAGCACACAGTCAGCTCGACACACACATTGCAACACATGCCACACAAGGCTCAAAGCGTGCATACTCAGACACAGGGACTCACCATCATGAGACGAAGTTGCGGATAAGCTGACTCCGGATGTCCTCATCCTCATCCTCACTTGCCCCGTGCCCGAGCCCTTCATCATCCACGGGTGGATTATCCTGCTCATCCGGATCAAGGATGAGTGGCACGGCCTTCTCCACTGCCATGTTGTGCAGCATGCAGCACACAAGGAAGATTTTGCAGACCTTCACCGGGGCATATGGGAGGGCGCCGCCGGTCTTGTGGAGGCACCGGAATCTGCTCTTCAGGAGTCCAAACGTCCTCTCAATCATGCGCCTCGTCTGCCCATGGGTGTCGTTGTACCGGTGTTCTGCAGCTGTTTTGGGGTTGCGGAGAGGCGTCATCAGCCATGGCATGTTGGGATAGCCAGAGTCCCCTACATGGAAACATCATGTGAAGAAGTGGGTCAGGAGATGCCGTAAGATACAAAGATAGCGCTGAACACAGGACTAACAGAGTATACCCACCAACAAGACATGCTCGTTCCGCGTGCAGCTGCAGCATCATTTCTGGCACCCTGCTACGCCTCATGATGTATGCATCGTGTGCGGACCCTGGAAAACGGGAACAGACATGGGAAATCAGCATGTTAGCAAGACACACCACAAGGGCATTAATGGAGTGGTAATGTTTTCTGTTTCTATAGGCTACCTCCTGTGCCTGTGGTGGTACCAAAGCCACATATGTCCCATCAATGGCCCCAATTACATGAGGCATCCCTCCCAGGGCATAGAACTCACCCTTGACACCTGTCAACTGCTCACGAGTGGGAAAATGGATGAATTCATCCAGGTGCAACACCATGCTTCTATAACATGATGCAGGACACGGCTGAACATAGTCTGGGACATGCCACCGACATCAGCTATGGTCAATTGAAACGTGCCGGTGGCAAAAAAATGTAGGGCTGCCATCACCTTCACCTTGGGGGTCAGAGCTGTAGGATACCTGTGTTGTGGTTGGAGGTGTGGTGCAAGCCGGCGGGTCAAGTCCTCTATCAACTCTTGCGAGAATCGGTATCTGCGTATGCAGTCATGCTCACGCATGGCATCCAGGTCTGGCATTCGTCTGGGGAGAGGCGGTGCCCTGCAGAGATTTGGAAGGAATAACGAAGAGTGAGTACATTACCACACCAATGTCACTGAGGTGAGCACATGTTCAACAGCTAATACACATCTGCTTAATACAGAGTCTGTGCTGTGCAATACATCCAGGACACGTGGGCCAGCCAGGTGATACTCCTACGAAGTATGGCAATGTTGACGTGACATGCAATGAAATAGCTGTTGGCCAGTGTAAGTGACAAGCCAGACACATTACATGAGTGACAGACATCCACATATCAGCATTAGAAGGATGTCATCACATACAGACAGCTGGCGGTAGTCTAGACTCACAGGTCACATGTTATCTTGAAATGGACAGATGACACACATTTCCATTAAGGGGTCCATGTCAAAAACTGATGTCACAGACATTGATACAATGCCGATATTGCCTCATGTCAGGAAGTCATCTTTGAACCATCATGACACATGTAACGTGTGAGTCCACATGTGGCATGGTGTGCGTATATGTGTGTCATGCACAAATGCACACATACACATGTTGGAAGCTGCAACAGCAGATGGAGTTGATGGAACACCAACGGAAAGCTCATGGGAACACATGACACACACATGACATAGTCACATCGTGGCACACTGGGAGTCACATGTGAGGTATAATTATCCGTGTACCTGCCATCAGGGGACAGTTGCGAGTATTGCTGACTGTGCCATACCAGTGATGCAGTGCTTGACATGTGTGTCGCACATGCACACATGTGCAAAGTGTGAAGGGGAAGTGTGCCACGTAGTGCCCCATCACACATGACATGTGTAAACAGCTCATCACACATCTATTGTGCCACAACATGAGGATACATGTGCCACATCACTGCCTGACACACCTAGGCCCTGCACATGAAGGACTGCACTGACAATGACTTGATGTACAGCCTTATGCGAGTCTGACACCTCCATTCCTTTCGTGTGCGCCACCTATCACCAGTGTAAGCTGTGAAATGCAGTACACACGCTCTGAGGGTGTGTGTAGGGCACGTACTCACGCGTGTACGGCCCGTACACGCGTGAGTATGGGCCGTTCACTATCGTTGGGGGTACCGTAGGGCCTAGTGATACGGGGAGTACACCTGTGAGTACGGCCCGTATCACTGTAGTGATGGTGCCCTAGGGGTACGTGTGAAAAGCGCCGTACCTGTGTGGGGATTTAAGAATTACAATGGGGACACATGAGGGACAAGTATTAGGGCCTAAATACATGCTGGTTGTCATGGATACCGAGTTTCAAGCTCAAAATTTTACATCATGTGATCTGGAAAAATCAGTTGACCACATTTAACATTGTTGCAAAGTGGTTGTTGACTTGACATGATGCTGCAAAATCGAAAGATGCAAAGGCTGTCACTGGTGTATGTTTAAAGGGGTTGGAGGAAAAGTAGGATGCAAATGAGTCTGATTTAAGGCAGGCAGAACCCATGAGAGGGCACTTGCCTGCACAACATGTCAGTCAATACCACTGCTGCTGTATTGTCTCCCTCTGGCACCATGTCAAGGACTGTGGAGAGGGCCCAGCCTTTCACCCAGGAGGAGAACGAGGCCCTGCTGGATGTGATCCTCCCACAGTACCCCATGCTGTATGGTCGACCTGGGGAGCAGGTGAGTGCTGACTCCACTACCTTTGCCTGTGCACCTTTATTGTGTCTGTCACTTCTGGCATTGTGGCCATGTGTGACAGACATGCAATGTTGGGTGGAGTGGGTCCCGGGGGGGGATGGCTTATGTCTCTCATGCAGGGCTTGATGTAGTTCATGTGTGCACTCCTCACTTGCATTGTGCTTACTGTGACATTCACTGCATAGTGCATGGCACATTCCGCCAGTCAAATCCTCTTGGGCATTCTTGTTCTATTGTCCTGCGGTGATTCAGTGGTCACCCCGGTGTGACAGGTGACTGCACCCACAGATGTGTGTGAGAGTTGAGTGGAGCCGTGGTGAGAGTGGTGAGAGTGTCCAAATGATGTGTACGCCCCCTGGACATTGATGTGTGTGAATGTTTCTTGTCATGTGGATGAGTGTCTAAGTGGAGTGTTGCACCACAGCTGCATGGAGGAGGCAACTGCTCAATCCATCTGATGTGTGAAGTAAGCCGTGCTGTGTGTCTGACTTGCTGATCTAGCCCCACACCTGTGACCCCCCCCCCCTGGCAAGTGGCACATGTGCAGAGTGAGGTTTGCAACCGCTGTTGCCAATGGCAGGTGATTGATGTGTGCCTGTGTGTGTCTGTGTACTCTGCTGAGGTTTCGTCAGTGGCCTGGGGCATGTGACTGCTTTGCTGTGCTGTCCATCAGCCTTGTGTTGCTTGGGATGCACAGTGTGTGCCATTGTTGGACAGGCCACACGAAGGGCTTGCTCCCTCCCCGCACGACAGGGCCCAAGCTCCGGCCCGCCAGGCGTGACCCACGAAAAGCACCTGCACCCCGTCTCCCGACGGAACTTCTGCCCTCGGACCTCCATGCATCACGGGCCCCAGCCCCACCGGCTTCCCCGGCCGGGTCAAGCCGCCATCTTGGGCCCTGCACCACGAGGCCGCGTGGCCTCCCCCCGACCCTAACCCTGGGCCTGGCCGGCCCCGACATCCCGGCACCACCATCCACCCAGGAGGTGAGCGGACCACTTGGCAGGTCGATGGGAGAACGAAGCGTCAAGAGCTCTTCCCCCGCCAGGTGCCGATCGCCTCCAGCTCCCCCAGGCGCTGGCTCCACCCCCTGCTGGGTGTCTGGACACCTTCATCCCGGACCCTCCGACCTCCAAGTGCGAGGGCCCGGACATCAAAGGGCGCCTGCCCTATAACTGGAGCAGCTCCGGAGCAGGATGGCAGTTGTATCCTGGAGTCGAGAGACACCGAGAGAACTCAGCCTTGACGGACTACTGGCGCTGCCGTAGCCCTATCTTGCGAACTATCGTCCTGCCTGCTGGCGCTGCCGCAGCCTTCTGCAACATCCATCCTCGTCGGGACCTGCTGGCGCTGCCGCGGCCCGTTGTAACGACCATCCTCACCGGGACCTGCTGGCGCTGCCGCGGACCGTACATCGACCATCTCCACTGGGACCTGCTGGCGCTGCCGCGAACCGTGTATCGACCATCTCTACCGGGACCTGCTGGCGCTGCCGCGGCCCGTACCAGCTACACCACCAAGCTCGAGGATTGTGAGCTAACCATCATCTCATCCGAACTACCTGACTGGTAAACAGACTGTCCCGCTACCCCTTCCCTATCCTAAGAGACCTAAATCGAGGGGACCCCTAAGTCCAGACCTCCTTGTACTATTTCATCGTACCTTAAGAAGTGCATATAAAGAACGCTAAATCTTATCCTTGTGTGGTGTCTGTCTGTGGGGGGGAAGTTACTTGTCTGTACGATCGCTGGAGACGGCTCTCCCCGGAGACCTCTCCCCCTGACCTCGGCCGACCCTCCCGGTCCGTCTAACATTGGTGGCCAGCGGCGCGATCCGAATCAACGCGTAATCGTAAAGAGAGTAGCTCACCCCACGACAAAACCACGATGTCAGCCAAAGATAGCGGTTCCACTGAAAAATTCCAAATGGATAAGTTAGAAGAATACAGCCACCGCGAACTGAAACAATTCTGCATGGAACTAGGCATTGCTACCACCGGCCTGAGTACCAAAGATGATTTGAAGCACGCCCTTGAGTCGTGGACAGAAACTGGGATCGCCGGGCCCTCCGACCGAAACAGTGTCGCACCAGAGGGGAACGCCACGGCTCCCGAGGAGCGGGGAACGGGCCTCTCGCAGGAGGAGATCCAGGAAAGAGAAAGAACCAGATTACACGAGTTGGAAATGGCACGGCTCAAGATGGACGGTGAACTCAAGTTAGCCGAGCAGAAACTAAATCTAGAGCATCTGCGGCTCCGAGAAGAACGAGAAGAAAAGCAGAGACAGAGAGAGCTTGAGGAAAAACGAATAACACTCGAACACGAGCGCAAACTGGCGGAAATAGAACTTCGGAAACAGAATAAAGAACCGGGGGTGCCTGAGCGACCGCACACCCCGGGGCCAACCGAGAAAAAAGTACACATCCCCAAGGATGTTGTCCGCGAGTATGTCCGAGAAGACGACATACAACAGTGGTTCAAAGCCTACGAGATCGCCATGACCTCCCACCGGATCGACCGGAGTGATTGGGGAGCCGGACTATGGGGGAGGTTCGTCAACGAAGGTCGCGATGCCCTGCTACAGCTCCCAGATCACCAAATGTCGTCCTACGACCACATGAAGGCTGCCCTCCTCACCCGCTACGGCCTCACACCCGAGATGTACCGCCAGAGGTTCAGAGATTGCACCCGGATCCCGGGCAACACTTGGGTGGAGTACGTTAACTATTTCAGCCGTGCCTTCGAGGGTTGGATCAAGGGGAGCCATGTCACGACCTACGAGCAACTCTTTAACCTTATGGTATGGGAGCACCTGTCGAACAACTGTTTCGTCGAGCTCAGGCAGCACCTCCTCGACAGCAAGCTGACTGACCCCCGGCAGCTCGCCGCCGAAGCTGACCGATGGGAAAGCACCCGAGTGGGCCGGAGAGGGCCACACGAGCAGAACCGAAGCAACCAAGGCCAGCACCGTCCTCGGGGAGGAGGAGGAGGCCAGGGGCGAGGGAGAGACGCCTTGCCGGCAACACCCGTGGCCAGCACCCCGCCTCCGGCCGGCCGGGGCAACCCCCCGATGCGTCCTGGGTTCCGAGCCAACGTCACGTGCCACCGATGCCAGCGAGTCGGCCACTACGCCAATGACCCGAGCTGCCCGCAGAACCAAACACCCAAGCCCCGCCAGGTAGCTGCCGCCGCCCTGGGGGAAGAGCGATTATCGGAGGAACAGGAAGAGTATGAGCCGGCCCAGCAAGAGTGGGAACCGGCCGCCATGGTCCTGGCGTGCCTAGGGGGAAGAGACATGGTCCCGCGGGCTCCCCTACCCGCTAACACCAGGAAATACGGTCATTGGGTGACCATTAACGGACATCGGGCCGAGGCCTTGCGAGACACAGGCGCCAGTGTGACGGCCGTCCGCTGTCACCTGGTGAAGCCCGAGCAGATCCTGCCGAACATTCTCTGCCCCGTCCGCTCAGCCGACAATTCTGAAAGTATGTGTCAAATGGCCTGCGTCCCATTCGGATGGGGAGGGGTCTCCGGCCTGTTGAAGGTGACAGTTTGGGACGATGCCCCCGTGGACTGCCTCCTGGGGAATGACCTCGAAAGTTCCCCGTGGGCCACCGTCGAGAGAAGAGAGCACCTGGGGATGCTGGGCCTCCCGGACTGGGCCTGCATAACCACCCGGTCCATGGCCGCCCATGCCGTCCCCCGATCAGAAGAACCGGAATGGCCAGCACCTCCGCCCCCGGTCGCCCCAGTAGAAGACAACGACGAGGCCAGCCCCCCAGAACCAACGACCGAAGGGGACGCGCAACCCCAGGACTTTCCCGGCCTGGCTCAGTGGCGTCAAGAAGGGGGGCCCACCCAAGAACAGTTCCGCCAGGAACAAAAGACCTGCCCCTCCCTCGAGGGACTCCGCCAACAAGCCAGCGCCCAGAACGCAGGAGACTCCACCGGATCTCACTGGGTCTACTGGGATAACGACCTGCTATACAGCGAACAAAGAATCGCAGAGCTAGGGGCCGGTCGAGTGCTGGTGGTACCTCTCCGCTTCAGAGACTTCCTACTCAACCTGGCCCACGATGTCCCCCTGGCTGGACACCTGGGCCAGGACAAAACTTACAGTCGCCTAGTGACCCACTTTTTCTGGCCGAAAATATGGAACGACGTCCTGAACCACTGCCGGTCCTGCCCCACATGCCAAGCCAGCGGGAAGAGTGGTCGGAAGCTGAAAGCCCCTCTGCAACCCTTCCCTGTGGTCACCACCCCGTTCGAAAGGGTAGGAATAGACATTGTGGGGCCTCTGGACCCCCGCACGGCACAAGGACACAGGTTCATCCTGGTACTGGTGGACCATGCCACCCGCTACCCCGAGGCGGTGCCCCTACGGACCGTGACAGCTCCGGTGGTTGGCCGGGCCCTAATGGGGATCTTCTCCCGGGTGGGCTTCCCCCGAGAAGTCGTCAGCGACCGAGGCACGAACTTTATCTCCAAATACATGAAGTCCCTCTGGCAACAATGCGGGGTCACCTACAGATTCACGACCCCCTATCACCCCCAAGGGAACGGACTAGTGGAGCGTTTTAACCGCACTCTCAAGGGGATGATTGGGGGATTGGAAGAGCCCCTCCGTCGCCAGTGGGATGTACTACTCCCGTGCCTCCTCTTCGCCTACCGAGAAGTCCCCCAGAAGTCCCTCGGCTTTAGCCCTTTCGAACTCCTGTACGGGCACCCTGTCCGAGGGCCCCTCAGCCTAGTCAAGGAAGGTTGGGAAATGGCCCCCCTAAAGACCCCTCCAGACGTCTTCAAATACCTCCTGGCCCTACGCAATCAGACCCGGCGCTTCAGAGAGATGGCCAAGGCGAACCTCGAGGCCAGCCAGGAGGACATGAAGAGATGGTATGATCACAATGCCTCCTCCGTTGAGTTCGAGCCTGGTCAACAAGTGTGGGTGATGTCCCCCACCGAACCATGTGCCTTGCAAGATAAGTGGACGGGGCCCTTCAAAGTGGTCGAGCGCAAAAGCCCCGTCACTTACCTCATCGACATGGGGACCTCCCGAAACCCCCTTCGGGTCCTCCACACCAACCGACTCAAACCACACTTTGTGCGCTCAGAACTCAGCCTCCTGATGGCTACGGACAGTGGGGCAGAGGAAGACTCCGAACCCCTTCCGGATCTCCTGAAGACTCAGGAGAATGACGGCTCCGTGGACGGGGTCCGGCTCTCTGACGCCCTCACCTCGGAGCAACGCCAGGGCTGCCGAAACCTCCTGCTGCGGTTCGCTACACTGTTCTCCCTCACCCCCGGGGTCACCCCTTGGTGTTTGCACGACGTGGACACCGGGGACAGTCCCCCTATTCGACACCGGGCCTACCGCGTACCAGATCGGGTACGGGCCTGCATACAGGAGGAAGTGGCCAAAATGCTCACGATCGGGGTCATCGAGCCCTCGGACAGTCCCTGGGCCAGCCCGGTTGTATTGGTTCCCAAAGCCGCTGCCCCCGGCACCACACCTGAACTGAGATTCTGCGTCGACTACCGGGGCTTGAACGCTGTCACCCGGACCGACGCTCATCCGATCCCCCGAGCGGACGAACTGATCGACCGGCTGGGGGCCGCCCGCTACCTCAGTATCTTCGACCTAACAGCGGGCTACTGGCAGATCGGTCTCACACCCCGGGCTCAGGAATGGTCAGCCTTCTCTACCCCCGATGGCCACTACCAATTCAAGGTCATGCCCTTCGGCATGAAGAATGCCCCCGCCACGTTTCAACGCCTTGTGAACCAGGTCTTGGCGGGGCTCGAAGAGTTCAGCGCTGCCTACCTGGACGATATCGCTGTATACAGCCGCCACTGGTCCGACCACCTCCTCCACCTCCAAGAGGTCCTACAGGCCCTCCAGCGGGCCGGCCTCACAATTAAGGCCGGCAAATGCCAAATTGGCCAAGGGTCCGTGACCTACCTTGGGCACCAAGTGGGAAGCGGGCTGGTGGCCCCGCTGCAACTTAAGATTGCTGCCATCCAGTCCTGGCAGCCCCCCGTCACCCAGACCGAGGTCCGAGCCTTCTTGGGGCTCACCGGCTACTACCGGCGGTTCGTGAAGGACTACGGCAGCATCGTGGGGCCCCTCACGGGTCTCACGTCCAAGAACCAACCAAAGCGGATTAACTGGACCCCCGATTGTCAAGCGGCCTTCGAGAAGCTGAAGGCCGCCCTGTGCACCGCCCCTGTGCTCCAGGCCCCCGATTACAGTCGGGAATTCGTGGTACAGACAGACGCCTCCGACCACGGCATCGGGGCCGTTCTTTCTCAATTAAACCCCGAGGGTCATGACCAGCCGGTGGCCTTCATCAGTCGACGTCTCCTGGCCCGAGAACAGCGCTGGAGCACCATCGAGAGGGAGGCCTTCGCAGTGGTGTGGGCCCTCAAAAAGCTCCGGCCCTATCTCTTCGGTACCCACTTCCGGGTACAAACCGACCATCGACCCCTGCAGTGGCTGATGCAGATGCGGGGGGAGAACCCAAAACTATTGCGCTGGTCCATTTCCTTGCAGGGAATGGACTTCACCGTGGAGCACCGACCGGGCCAAGACCACGCCAACGCGGATGGCCTGTCACGATTTTTCCGCCTCGACGAGGAGAGTCCCCAAGAAGATGGGTGACTCTCCCCGCCTTCAGCTGGGGGGGACGCATGTTGGACAGGCCACACGAAGGGCTTGCTCCCTCCCCGCACGACAGGGCCCAAGCTCCGGCCCGCCAGGCGTGACCCACAAAAAGCACCTGCACCCCGTCTCCCGACGGAACTTCTGCCCTCGGACCTCCATGCATCACGGGCCCCAGCCCCACCGGCTTCCCCGGCCGGGTCAAGCCGCCATCTTGGGCCCTGCACCACGAGGCCGCGTGGCCTCCCCCCGACCCTAACCCTGGGCCTGGCCGGCCCCGACATCCCGGCACCACCATCCACCCAGGAGGTGAGCGGACCACTTGGCAGGTCGATGGGAGAACGAAGCGTCAAGAGCTCTTCCCCCGCCAGGTGCCGATCGCCTCCAGCTCCCCCAGGCGCTGGCTCCACCCCCTGCTGGGTGTCTGGACACCTTCACCCGGACCCTCCGACCTCCAAGTGCGAGGGCCCGGACATCAAAGGGCGCCTGCCCTATAACTGGAGCAGCTCCGGAGCAGGATGGCAGTTGTATCCTGGAGTCGAGAGACACCGAGAGAACTCAGCCTTGACGGACTACTGGCGCTGCCGTAGCCCTATCTTGCGAACTATCGTCCTGCCTGCTGGCACTGCCGTGGCCTTCTGCAACATCCATCCTCGTCGGGACCTGCTGGCGCTGCCGCGGCCCGTTGTAACGACCATCCTCACCGGGACCTGCTGGCGCTGCCGCGGACCGTACATCGACCATCTCCACTGGGACCTGCTGGCGCTGCCGCGGACCGTGTATCGACCATCTCTACCGGGACCTGCTGGCGCTGCCGCGGCCCGTACCAGCTACACCACCAAGCTCGAGGATTGTGAGCTAACCATCATCTCATCCGAACTACCTGACTGGTAAACAGACTGTCCCGCTACCCCTTCCCTATCCAAAGAGACCTAAATCGAGGGGACCCCTGAGTCCAGACCTCCTTGTACTATTTCATCGTACCTTAAGAAGTGCATATAAAGAACGCTAAATCTTATCCTTGTGTGGTGTCTGTCTGTGGGGGGGAAGTTACTTGTCTGTACGATCGCTGGAGACGGCTCTCCCCGGAGACCTCTCCCCCTGACCTCGGCCGACCCTCCCGGTCCGTCTAACAGCCATGATCAGGGATTGGTTCGCACCCCTCATGCCACCTGTGTACTTACTATGCCATGTAGTGCATTGCTGCGTCCCCAGTGGAAAAAGTCCCTATGACTAAGGTGCCATTACTTGCCAGCATACTATGCCCTGTTCTACAAATCTAAGATGTTCAACTGTGTGTCTTTGTGACATGGTGCAGGTGTTGTGATGTTGTCCCACTTTGTCATCCACACAGGTATCCCACTACCACAAGGGGAAGATCTGGAAGGACGCCGTCAAGGCCGTGCAATCGGCGGAGGGTCGCAGTCGGCGCCTGCCACAAGTGAGGAAGAGATGGCAGGACATCCGGTGCTGGACCCGGAGGATCGCCCGGGTCATGCTGAAGGACTCACCTCCTCGCAAGCATGGCGGGCGCCGGTGCCTGACCCACCAGATGCGGCGTGTCCTGGCGGTCGTCTTCCCTGACCTGGATAGGCGGATACAGGAGTTACAGCAGCAGGAATAGGGTAGGTTCATGTGTGTTTGTTGTGTGTCGCCAGCTTTTGTTGCTGCTCAGTCGCCTGGAGACACAGCCAGGGTATATATGTGCAGTGCATATCCTGTTCCCCCACATTAAACCTGTGCTGTTCTTCCTCCCTTCCCCTCCTTGACATGTGTTACCTGGTCTGTGTGTGATCACTATTGCACATGGTCATCTAGGCTGCCAGTTTATCAAGGTGCACACTGCTTTCAGCATCATGTGTGGGGGTGGTCTGCCTGTGCCCTGTCCTGTACAGTCATTAGGGGGTGCATATTTGTTGCCACTGATGCTGAGTCCCAACATAGGAGTGTGAGGTTTCAAATGAACAGACTTGCTGCATGCATTGCCAATGTCGTGGCCTCAGACATGATGTGCATGAGTGGGATATATGCATAGTGCCGGGACGTTTGCTCCTGTAACAGTCAGCTCATTCCAGGACCATGGAGCAGTGTGCACACTACAGTCCCCTGTCACAGCCTGCCCTCCTACTCATGTGTGTCATCCAACACTGTGCACATTCACTGTGGGTTCATAATGGCTCTGCCTCTGTGGCATTGTTCCCTGGCCTAGGTAGTAGTTTTCACATGTGTGATACATTTGCCACCGGACAGGGATACAGCAGTTTGCTTGTGCATACTCACACTGGGCAGTGCCTGTGTGGGTATTCACAAGAATCTGTTGATGTTTGTTTGTGACCAATATGGTTTGCCAGCCCTACAAGGTGATGTCGTGTTAATGAAGCTATTGTTCAAGCACAGTTATTGTAACCCTGAATAAGAGCTTTCACTTCTTGATTGGTATCAGTCACATTGACTCAGGTATGCGTGGGTGTGCGCGGGAGGGGCGTACATGTTCAACCCTGATGTTTCATTGCCAGTTCTGACTTGTGTGTGATGATTCGCAGTACAGAAAGTCATCATGCAGTGCCCCCGTGATGTTGGCCAGTGCTTGCTGTTGGTGATTCATTGCCTGTGTAAGTTCTTGGCAATCATGTATCCTGCTTGGACATTTTTGGCACCTGTGTGTGGTTCAGATGCTACACAGTTGTGACTTTGTGTGCTGACATCTGTGGGTACATTCTGGCTTGCCATGAGGGGGAACCCACAGTACAGCTAGGCTTTTTTGCTAAACAATTGCAGGCCCATTAGCTTATGCATTGTCCTGGGTGTGGACATGTGTGCCACTCCAGATGACAGTCAGTAGGTCATATGTGTAGCCAACTGTGTGATCAGGTGACGGATAGCCATGTGACAAATGACAATATTCAAGTTCTTACTCTGGGAAAATGTCCATTGGCACTCACTACACATGTCAACATGTCTCAATGTTTCATATGCTTGACCTTGTTGTTTGGTTGTGAAGGACAATGATGTGCCTGCATGACAGATGTCTCCCAAGGAAGTACACAAGAAACCACCTTTACACTTCCCAGGGACACGCTGGCACATTCGAAAGTAAGGCACAGTTTGGACAACACTTGTTTGGAGTTCATACATATACATGTTCCCACAGTGTGCTAGCATTTGGGTTAGTCCTTGGTTGTTGCTGATACCAACTTACGAGTGTCAAGTCATCCAGCCACCCTGGTGCCATGTATATGTACTTACTGCTACGCCATTTCTGCCTAACAGTGGCTGATTTGAATGAGTCTGGCAGCTCAGACAATGACTGTGTACATGTAGTTTGGTGTGCACCTACTTGTGTGACTTCTGCTATACAGACACATGTGTTGTGTTCACAGAGTGCCACATTCACACATGCTAGACATGTCCATTTTGTAAAGGGTTGTGATTCTCCAGGAGTCACAATGTATTTATTTGGGGTGTCAAAAGTACTCACTGGTCTCTGAGTGTGGGGACACCTTCTGCATTGCCATGTGGTATTTGGCCTTGGGTGCGACAATACTGTTTGTTTCCCAGTGAACAAGAGGTGGCATGCCTTCATAGTCTTGCTGTGCTCAAGTGATCCCAGACACTAGCTGCTCATGATCTTGTGATTTCAAGTTATTTGCTGTTGTGTCCTAATTTTCATTGTTTGCAAGTGGCATGGTGCGTCAACCAACTGGGGAGTGCAGGGCTTACATATGTGGGGAGTATCCTAGATGTTACTCCTGATGCCTTTCCTGATATGCACTGTTGCCTATTTTGTTTGGACTAATGTGTCAGATGTATACAGGTGACTGATTTTTTCCTGTTTCTTCACCTTGCCCACGGCATCATCGGAGGACACCGAGGGAGACACCGGCACGGACGTGGAGGAGGGATCGAGCAGTGGTGCCACCACTGCTGTGGAGTCGGTGGAATCTAGTGGCACGGAAAGCGAGGGGAGTGAGGCGGAGGACCTGCCCAGTACCAACACAGACTATGAGGCAGACGGATCCGAGGCTGAGCTCCCAGAGGGGGCAGAGGCTGCTCCCAGAGCTGAAAGCAGCAGTACATCTCTCGCCGCCCCCTCCATTCCCATCACCGCCCTCCCACTTGCTCGGGTCCCTTCTGTCCGTGCTAGGCCACACCGTGTCTCCTTCGTGCCAGGCACTGCACCCCCTGCCCCTGTCCGCCCTGCTGCCCTCACTGCCGAGTCTGTGGACATTCAGCGGCAGTTGCAAGTTGGGCTGACTGTCCTCCATGGCCACACCAGACTGCTGACCCAGATGGTGTCGTACATGGAGGGCATGTCATCAGCGATGTCTGACCAACGGATGTTCCTGAGGTCCCTGGACTCGTCACTGACGGCAGTAGCGAGTCACCTGCAGCGCTGCCTCCCCCCCTACCCCTGGCCTATCCACAAATTTAACACCCATGCCTGTCCCAAGCACACCAAGACATCCACACACACGCACCCCACCAGACACAAGCAGCACACCACCACGTAAGGGGAAGCACACACCTCCTGACACGCACACTCAGGGGGTAGCAGGCACACCCACTGGATCTGGGGAACACAGGCAGGCACGCAGCCACAGTCCTCATCCACATGACTCACTCCGCAGTCCCTCCGATGTCACTCCCATTGGCTCCACTGCCCCAGATTCGGAGAAGGAGGCCTACTTTGCTGGGCTGGGCCTCAGCCCCACTAGTTCACCTGGACGCAAACGGTCACGGCACTCCACGGGTAGGGGAGTTAAGTCCCCCAGCCCGTCCACCACCTCCCACAGTGGCGCTGCAACCCTCCCCTCCGACCCACCCCCTCCTTGGGGCCTGTTGTTTCTCTATGTGCAGGGGAGACGCTTGAAGAACTGGCAGAAGTGTGCAGCGCTGAGCTCGCCTCCACCTTTGGCGCTGCCCCACCCCCTGTGTTGGAGTTTTCCGTCCCTGCACCCACAACACCTACCCTTCCCCCTCCTGTCCCTGCGGTGCCTGGTCCTTCCCCACAGGATGCCCCCCCCCCCAGTCGACGAACCACTCTTGTGATGTGCAGGCAAACTAGGGGAGACGCATGGCCATGTGTCCCCCCCCCCAAGGACTGCTGATATGGACTGGCCATTGGCCTTTGTGAATAGTCTTGTTTACACATTATTATTTTCATGCTGAATAAAGCATTTTCTTTTTCTTTGGAAAAGTCTTGCATTTCAGGTATTGATGTTGATGCTACAGGAGTTGGGGTTGTGGGCATGTGTTATGTTTCTGGGAAATGTTGTTGTCTGCTGCTCATGGGGTGGAACCTGGTATCTGCGTGCCATCACGCGATCTCTGCAAAGATTCTTTGTTGTGTATGCTCTTTGTGTTTGGAGACATCGTCCCAAGGGGTGTTCCTTCCTCTGTGGCACCTGACATCTCCCCTGCAGAGAGTTGCACAATTGTTGTGTTGCCCTGTGTCTACATGTCCTTTGTTGGTGATGGGTCCCTTCAACTCTGGCCATGCCTGCTCAGCAATGTGTCCGGCTGCATCGTCTGTGCCATCCTTGGTACTCACTGTACTTGTGTATGGAGTATTTTGCCATGCCTTCATGGATAAATGGTCCCTTTTCCGCACAATGCACGTGTGTAATCCCAGCCTAGTACACATATGGTACTTGTTCTGCTGGGTATTTGAACACCTGACTCACAATTGTGGTCATTGTATCTGTGTGAACTCCACCCTATTCCTTCCATGGCAGACAACATCTTGGGGGCTAGCCCAGCACCTGAATATTCCTATCAGTCCTGGGATGTGCATGACAGTGTGTGTTCTCTTTGGCTCTCTTAGTTTCTTAGGCAGTGACATGACTATACAGTCTTGTGGCATGATCTCAGTGTGTGTATTGTGCTGCATCTGCCAGGGGTGGGTATGCATGTGTTATTTGTCCTCACACCCACATGTGGTGTGTCATGCAGTGAGGGTAAGACCTCCTTCCTCCTGGGAGTGGGACACTGCTGTCAGTGATGTGTTGTTATGGCACTATCATCATTGTCCTAAGTTAGGGATACGTACATTCACCCATGGAGCTGTGGTCATCTGATAATGATGTACCCCCCCATGTCTCTGTCCACTGCTGGGAGTCCTCTGCACCCACCCCTCATATGTCTGGGCACTGCTGGGAGTGTTAGGCACCCACCCCTCATATGTCTGGGCACTGCTGGGAGTGTTAGGCACCCGCCCCTCATATGTCTGGGCACTGCTGGGAGTGTTAGGCACCCACCCCTCATATGTCTGGGCACTGCTGGGAGTGATAGGCACCCACCCCTCATGTCTGGGCACTGCTGGGGGTCCTCTGCACCCACCCCTCATATGTTTGGGCACTGATGGGAGTGTTAGGCACCCGCCCCTCATATGTCTGGGCACTGCTGGGAGTGTTAGGCACCCACCCCTCATATGTCTGGGCACTGCTGGGGGTCCTCTGCACCCACCCCTCATATGTCTGGGCACTGCTGGGAGTGTTAGGTACCCACCCCTCATATGTCTGGGCACTGCTGGGGGTCCTCTGCACCCACCCCTCATATGTCTGGGCACTGCTGGGAGTGTTAGGCACCCACACCTCATATGTCTGGGAACTGCTGGGAGTGTTAGGCACCCACCCCTCATATGTCTGGGCACTGCTGGGAGTGTTAGGCACCCGCCCCTCATATGTCTGGGCACTGCTGGGAGTGTTAGGCACCCACCCCTCATATGTCTGGGCACTGCTGGGAGTGATAGGCACCCACCCCTCATATGTCTGGGCACTGCTGGGAGTGTTAGGCGCCCACCCCTCATGTCTGGGCACTGCTGGGAGTGATAGGCACCCACCCCTCATGTCTGGGCACTGCTGGGAGTGTTAGGCACCCACCCCTCATATGTCTGGGCACTGCTGGGAGTGATAGGCACCCACCCCTCATGTCTGGGAACTGCTGGGAGTGTTAGGCACCCACCCCTCATATGTCTGGGCACTGCTGGGAGTGATAGGCACCCACCCCTCATATGTCTGGGCACTGCTGGGAGTGATAGGCACCCACCCCTCATGTCTGGGCACTGCTGGGAGTGTTAGGCACCCACCCCTCATATGTCTAGGCACTGCTGGGAGTGATAGGCACCCACCCCTCATGTCTGGGCACTGCTGGGGGTCCTCTGCACCCACCCCTCATATGTGTGGGCACTGCTGGGAGTGTTAGGCACCCGCCCCTCATATGTCTGGGCACTGCTGGGAGTGTTAGGCAACCACCCCTCATATGTCTGGGCACTGCTGGGGGTCCTCTGCACCCACCCCTCATATGTCTGGGCACTGCTGGGAGTGTTAGGTACCCACCCCTCATATGTCTGGGCACTGCTGGGGGTCCTCTGCACCCACCCCTCATATGTCTGGGCACTGCTGGGAGTGTTAGGCACCCACACCTCATATGTCTGGGAACTGCTGGGAGTGTTAGGCACCCACCCCTCATATGTCTGGGCACTGCTGGGAGTGTTAGGCACCCGCCCCTCATATGTCTGGGCACTGCTGGGAGTGTTAGGCACCCACCCCTCATATGTCTGGGCACTGCTGGGAGTGATAGGCACCCACCCCTCATATGTCTGGGCACTGCTGGGAGTGTTAGGCACCCACCCCTCATGTCTGGGCACTGCTGGGAGTGATAGGCACCCACCCCTCATGTCTGGGCACTGCTGGGAGTGTTAGGCACCCACCCCTCATATGTCTGGGCACTGCTGGGAGTGATAGGCACCCACCCCTCATGTCTGGGAACTGCTGGGAGTGTTAGGCACCCACCCCATATATGTCTGGGCACTGCTGGGAGTGATAGGCACCCACCCCTCATGTCTGGGCACTGCTGGGGGTCCTCTGCATCCAACTGTTAGAAAAGGTAGACGGACCGGGAGGGTCGGCCGGGGTCAGGAGGAGAGGTCTCCGGGGAGAGCCGTCTCCAGCGATCGTACAGACAAGTAACTTCCCCCCCACAGACGAATATCACACACGGATAAGGTTCAGTGGTCTTTATAGGCACTTATTTAAGGTACGGTGAAATGGTACAAGGAGGTCTGGACTCAGGGGTCCCCTCGATTAGAGTCTCGCAAGGTAGGGAAGGGGGTAGCGGGACAGTCTATTTACCAATCAGGTAGTTCGGTTGAGGTGATGATGAGCTCACAATCCTCGAGCTTGGTGGTTAGGTGGTATGGGCCGCGGCAGCGCCAGCAGGTCCCGGTGTGGATGGTCGATACAACGGGCCGCGGCAGCGCCAGCAGGTCCCAGGAAGATGAATGTTGCAGAAGGCCGCGGCAGCGCCAGCAGGTCCCGGTGAGGATGGTCGATACAACGGGCCGCGGCAGCGCCAGCAGGTCCCAGGAAGATGAATGTTGCAGAAGGCCGCGGCAGCGCCAGCAGGTCCCGGTGAGGATGGTCGATACAACGGGCCGCGGCAGCGCCAGCAGGTCCCAGGAAGATGAATGTTGCAGAAGGCCGCGGCAGCGCCAGCAGGCAGGACTATGGTTCGCAAGAGCGGGCTACGGCAGCGCCAGTAGACCGTCAGGGTTGAGTTCACTCGGTGTCTCTCGACTCCAGGATACAACTGACTTCCTGCTCCGGAGCTGCCTCAGTTATAGGGCTGGTGCCCTTTGATGTCCGGACCCTCGCACTTGGAGGTCGGAGGGTCCGGGATGAAGGTGTCCAGACACCCAGCAGGGGGTGGAGCCAGTGCCTGGGGGAGCTGGGGGCGATCGGCACCTGGCGGGGGAGAGCCCTTGACACTTCGGTCTCCCATTGACCTGCCAAGTGGTCCGCTCACCTCCTGGGCGGATAGTGGTGCCGGGATGTCGGGGCCGGCCAGGCCCGGGGTTAGGGTCGAGTGGAGGCCATGCGGCCGCGTGGTGCAGGGCCCAAGATGGCGGCTTGACCCGGCCGGGAAAGCCGGTGGGGCTGGACCCCGTGATGAGTAGGGGTCCGAGGGCAGAGGGTCCGTCGGGAGACGGAGTACAGGTGCTTGTCGCGGGGATATGCCAGGTGGGCCGGAGTTCGGGCCCTGTCGAGCGGGGAGGGAGCGAGCCGTCTGTGAGGCCTGTCCAACATGCGTCCCCCCCAGCTGAAGGCGGGGAGAGTCACCCATCTCCTTGGGGACTCTCTTCGTCGAGGCGGAAAAATCGGGACAGGCCATCCGCGTTGGCGTGGTCTTGGCCTGGTCGGTGCTCCACGGTGAAGTCCATTCCCTGCAGGGAGATGGACCAGCGCAAGAGTTTTGGGTTCTCCCCCCGCATCTGCATCAGCCATTGCAGGGGTCGATGGTCGGTTTGTACCCGGAAGTGGGTACCGAAGAGATAGGGTCGGAGCTTTTTGAGGGCCCACACTACTGCAAATGCCTCCCTCTCGATGGTGCTCCAACGCTGTTCTCGGGCCAGGAGACGTCGACTGATGAAGGCCACCGGCTGGTCATGACCTTCGGGGTTCAACTGAGAGAGGACGGCTCCGATGCCGTGGTCGGAGGCGTCGGTCTGCACCACAAATTCCCGACTGTAATCGGGGGCCTGGAGCACCGGGGCGGTGCACAGGGCGGCCTTCAGCTCCTCGAAGGCCGCTTGACAATCAGGAGTCCAATTGACCCGCTTTGGCTGGTTCTTGGATGGGAGACCCGTGAGGGGCCCCACGATGCTGCCGTAGTCCTTCACGAACCGCCGGTAGTAGCCGGTGAGCCCCAAGAAGGCTCGGACCTCGGTCTGGGTGACGGGGGGCTGCCAGGACTGGATGGCAGCAATCTTAAGTTGTAGTGGGGCCACCAGCCCGCTCCCCACTTGGTGCCCAAGGTAGGTCACAGACCCTTGGCCAATCTGGCACTTGCCGGCCTTAATGGTGAGGCCGGCCCGCTGGAGGGCTTGTAGGACCTCTTGGAGGTGACGGAGGTGGTCGGACCAGTGGCGGCTGTATACAGCGATATCGTCCAGGTAGGCAGCGCTGAATTCTTCAAGCCCCGCCAAGACCTGGTTCACAAGGCGTTGGAACGTGGCGGGGGCATTCTTCATGCCAAAGGGCATGACCTTAAATTGATAGTGGCCATCGGGGGTAGAGAAGGCTGACCGTTCCTGAGCCCTGGGGGTGAGGCCGATCTGCCAGTAGCCCGCCGTTAGGTCGAAGATACTGAGGTAGCGGGCGGCCCCCAGCCGGTCGATCAGCTCGTCTGCTCGGGGGATGGGATGAGCGTCGGTCCGGGTGACAGCGTTCAAGCCCCGGTAGTCGACGCAGAATCTCAGTTCAGGAGCGGAGCCGGGGGCAGCGGCCTTGGGAACTAATACGACCGGACTGGCCCAGGGACTGTCCGAGGGCTCGATGACCCCGATCGTGAGCATCTTGGCCACTTCCTCCTGTATGCAGGCCCGTACCCGATCTGGTACGCGGTAGGCCCGGTGCCGGACAGGGGGACTGTCCCCGGTGTCTACGTCGTGCAAACACCAGGGGGTGACCCCGGGGGTGAGGGAGAACAGGGCAGCGAACTGCAGCAGGAGGTTCCGGCAGTCCTGGCGTTGCTCCGAAGTGAGGGCGTCAGAGAGCCGGACCCCGTCCACGGAGCCGTCCTTCTCCTGAGTCTTCAGGAGATCCGGGAGGGGCTCGGAGTCTTCTTCCGTGCCACTGTCTGTAGCCATCAAGAGGCTTAGTTCGGAGCGCACAAAGTGCGGTTTGAGCCGGTTGGTGTGGAGGACCCGAAGGGGGTTCCGGGAGGATCCCATGTCGATGAGGTAAGTGACGGGGCTTTTGCGCTCGACCACTTTGAAGGGCCCCGTCCACTTATCTTGCAGGGCACAAGGTTCGGTGGGGGACATCACCCATACTTGCTGCCCCGGCTCGAATTCAACGGAGGAGGCATTGTGATCATACCACCTCTTCATGTCCTCCTGGCTGGCCTCGAGGTTCGCCTTGGCCATCTCCCTGAAGCGCCGGGTCTGGTTTCGTAAGGCCAGGATGTATTTGAAGACGTCTGGAGGGGTCGTTAGGGGGGCCATCTCCCAACCTTCCTTGACTAGGCTGAGGGGCCCTCGCACAGGGTGTCCGTATAGGAGTTCAAAGGGGCTAAAACCGAGGGACTTCTGGGGAACTTCCCGGTAGGCGAAGAGGAGGCACGGGAGCAGTACATCCCACTGGCGACGGAGAGGTTCTTCTAATCCCCCAATCATCCCTTTGAGAGTGCGGTTAAAACGCTCCACTAGTCCGTTCCCTTGAGGGTGATAGGGGGTCGTGAATCTGTAGGTGACCCCGCATTGTTGCCAGAGGGACTTCATGTATTTTGATATGAAATTCGTGCCTCGGTCGCTGACGACTTCTCGGGGGAAGCCTACCCGGGAGAAGATCCCCATCAGGGCCCGGCCAACCACTGGAGCGGTCACTGTCCGTAGGGGCACCGCCTCGGGGTAGCGGGTGGCATGGTCCACTAGTACCAAGATGAACCTGTGTCCTTGTGCCGTGCGGGGGTCCAGAGGTCCCACAATGTCTATCCCCACCCTTTCGAACGGGGTGGTGACCACCGGGAAGGGTTGTAGAGGGGCCTTCAGCTTCCGGCCACTCTTCCCGCTGGCTTGGCATGGGGGGCACGATCGGCAGTGGTTCAGGACGTCATTCCTCATTTTCGGCCAGAAAAAGTGGGTCACCAGTCGACTGTACGTTTTATCCTGGCCCAGGTGTCCAGCCAGGGGGACATCGTGGGCTAGGTTGAGCAGAAAGTCTCGGAAGCGGAGCGGTACCACCAGAACTCGACCGGCCCCCAGCTCGGCGATTCTTTGCTCGCTGTAGAGCAGGTCGTTATCCCAGTAGACCCAGTGGGTTCCGGTGGTGTCCCCGGCGTTTTGGGTGCTGGCTTGTTGGCGGAGTCCCTCGAGGGAGGGACAGGTCTTTTGCTCCTGGCGGAACTGTTCTTGGGTGGGCCCCCCTTCTTGCCGCCACCGGGCCAGATCCGGAAGGTCCTGGGGTTGCGCGTCTTCTTCGGTAGTCTGGTCCGGGAGGTCGGACTCGCCGTTGTCCTCTACGGGGGCAACCGGGGGCGGAGGTGCTGGCCATTCGGTTTCTTCTGAACGGGGGGCGGCACGGCCGGCCATGGATCGAGTGGTTATGCAGGCCCAGTCCGGAAGGCCCAGCATCCCCAAGTGCTCTCTTCTCTCGACGGTGGCCCACGGGGAACTCTCGAGGTCATTCCCCAGGAGGCAGTCCACGGGGGCATCGTCCCGGACCGTCACTTTCAGTAGGCCGGAGACCCCTCCCCATTCAAACGGGACGCAGGCCATCTTACACATGCTCTCAGAGTTATCTGCCGAGCGGACGGGGCAGAGAATGTTCGGCAGGATCTGCTCGGGCTTCACCAGGTGACAGCGGACGGCCGTCACGCTGGCGCCGGTGTCACGCAAGGCCTCGGCTCTCTGTCCATTAATGGTCACCCACTGACCGTATTTTCTGGTGTTGGCGGGTAGGGGGGCCCGCGGAACCATGTCTCTTCCCCCTAAGCATGCCAGGACCATGGCGGCCGGTTCCCACCCTTGCTGGTCCGGCTCACACTCCTCGGGTCCCTCCGACGACTGCTCTTCCCCCAGGGCAGCGGCAGCTACCTGGCGGGGCTTGGGTGTTTGGTTCAGCGGGCAGTTCGGATCGTTGGCGTAGTGGCCTACTCGCTGGCACCGGTGGCACGTGACGTTGGCTCGGTACCCAGGCCGCAACGGGGGGTTGCCCCGGCCGGCCGGAGGCGGGGTACTGGCCACGGGTGTTGCTGGTAAGGCGTCTCTCCCTCGCCCCTGGCCCCCTCCTCCTCCCCGAGGACGGTGCTGGCCTTGGTTGCTTCTGTTCTGGTCGTGTGGCCCTTTTCGGCCCACCCGGGTGCTTTCCCACCGGTCAGCTTCGGCGGCGAGCTGCCGGGGGTCAGTCAGCTTACTGTCGAGTAGGTGCTGCCTGAGCTCGACGAAACAGTTGTTTGACAGGTGTTCCCATACCATAAGGTTGAAGAGTTGTTCGTAGGTGGTGACCTGACTTCCCTTGATCCAACCCTCGAAGGCCCGGCTGAAATAGTTCACGTATTCCACCCAAGTTGTACCTGGGATCCGGGTGCAATCTCTGAACCTCTGGCGGTACATCTCGGGCGTGAGGCCGTAGCGGGTGAGGAGGGCAGCCTTCATGTGGTCGTAGGACGACATTTGGTGATCGGGGAGCTGCAGCAGGGCATCGCGACCCTCATTGATAAATCTCCCCCAAAGTCCGGCTCCCCAATCACTCCGGTCGATCCGGTGGGAGGTCATTGCGATCTCATAGGCTTTAAACCACTGTTGTATGTCGTCTTCTCGGACATACTCGCGGACCACATCCTTGGGGATGTGAACTTTTTTCTCGATTGGTCCCGGGGTGTGTGGTCGCTCAGGCACCCCCAGTTCCTTATTCTGTTTGCGCAGTTCTATTTCCGCCAGTTGGCGCTCGTGCTCGAGCGTTATTTTTTTCTCTTCCAGCTCTCTCTGTCTCTGCTTTTCTTCTCGTTCCTCTCGAAGCCGCATATGCTCGAGGTTGAGTTTCTGTTCAGCTAACTTGAGCTCCCCATCCATCTTGAGTCGTGCCATCTCTAATTCGTGTAGTCTGACTCTGTCTCTTTCTCGTATCTCCTCCTGTGAGAGGCCCGTTCCCCGCTCCTCGGGAGTCGTGGCGTTCCCCTCTGGTGTGATGCTGTTTTGGTCTGGTGTGACGCTGCTTTGGTCGGAGGGTCCTGCGACCCCAGTTTCTGTCCACGACTCAAGAGCGCGCTTTAGATCATCCTTGGTACTCAGGCCGGTGGTAGCAATGCCAAGTTCTATGCAAAATTGTCTCAGTTCGCGGTGGTTGTATTCTTCTAATTTCTCCATTTGGAACTTCTCGGTGGAGCTGCTATCTTTGGTCGACATCGTGCTTTGTCGTGGGGCGAGCTACTCTCTGTACGATTACGCGTTGATTCGGATCGCGCCGCTGGCCACCAATGTTAAAAAAGGTAGACGGACCGGGAGGGTCGGCCGGGGTCAGGAGGAGAGGTCTCCGGGGAGAGCCGTCTCCAGCGATCGTACAGACAAGTAACTTCCCCCCCACAGACGAATATCACACACGGATAAGGTTCAGTGGTCTTTATAGGCACTTATTTAAGGTACGGTGAAATGGTACAAGGAGGTCTGGACTCAGGGGTCCCCTCGATTAGAGTCTCGCAAGGTAGGGAAGGGGGTAGCGGGACAGTCTATTTACCAATCAGGTAGTTCGGTTGAGGTGATGATGAGCTCACAATCCTCGAGCTTGGTGGTTAGGTGGTATGGGCCGCGGCAGCGCCAGCAGGTCCCGGTGTGGATGGTCGATACAACAGGCCGCGGCAGCGCCAGCAGGTCCCAGGAAGATGAATGTTGCAGAAGGCCGCGGCAGCGCCAGCAGGTCCCGGTGAGGATGGTCGATACAACGGGCCGCGGCAGCGCCAGCAGGTCCCAGGAAGATGAATGTTGCAGAAGGCCGCGGCAGCGCCAGCAGGTCCCGGTGAGGATGGTCGATACAACGGGCCGCGGCAGCGCCAGCAGGTCCCAGGAAGATGAATGTTGCAGAAGGCCGCGGCAGCGCCAGCAGGCAGGACTATGGTTCGCAAGAGCGGGCTACGGCAGCGCCAGTAGACCGTCAGGGTTGAGTTCACTCGGTGTCTCTCGACTCCAGGATACAACTGACTTCCTGCTCCGGAGCTGCCTCAGTTATAGGGCTGGTGCCCTTTGATGTCCGGACCCTCGCACTTGGAGGTCGGAGGGTCCGGGATGAAGGTGTCCAGACACCCAGCAGGGGGTGGAGCCAGTGCCTGGGGGAGCTGGGGGCGATCGGCACCTGGCGGGGGAGAGCCCTTGACACTTCGGTCTCCCATTGACCTGCCAAGTGGTCCGCTCACCTCCTGGGCGGATAGTGGTGCCGGGATGTCGGGGCCGGCCAGGCCCAGGGTTAGGGTCGAGTGGAGGCCATGCGGCCGCGTGGTGCAGGGCCCAAGATGGCGGCTTGACCCGGCCGGGAAAGCCGGTGGGGCTGGACCCCGTGATGAGTAGGGGTCCGAGGGCAGAGGGTCCGTCGGGAGACGGAGTACAGGTGCTTGTCGCGGGGATATGCCAGGTGGGCCGGAGTTCGGGCCCTGTCGAGCGGGGAGGGAGCGAGCCGTCTGTGAGGCCTGTCCAACACCAACCAACCAACCAACTGGCGCCCTTGCTGTGGTGCACTGCTGTCCTGGGCATACACCACCCCCAATTTACAGCTGATGTGCTGCACCAAGCCGTACACCTACATCCGTGGCATGTGTACGCCTTGTATCCATCATGTAATGGGGCTGTAGGGGCACGCGTGGTACGGCCCGTACCCACGCTCTGGGGAGCGTGGGTACGGCCCGTACCACCATTGTAGTGGTGACGTAGGGGTACGCGTGTACGGACCGTACCCACGCTCTGGGGGCGTGGGTACGCTCCGTATACGCGTACCCCTACATCACCACTGCAATGGTGGTATGCCCCATACCCACGCTCTGAAGAGCGTGGGTACGGGCCGTACCACCATTGTGGCGGTGACGTAGGGGTACGCGTGGTACGGCCCGTACCCACGCTCTGGGGGTGTGGGTATGAGCCGTATCACCATTGTGGCGGTGACGTAGGGGTATGCGTGGTACGGCCCGTACCCATGCTCTGGGGGCGTGGGTACGCTCCATACACGCGTACCCCTACATCACCACTGCAATGGTGGTATGGCCCATACCCACGCTCTGTAGAGCGTGGGTACGGGCCGTACCACCATTGTGGCGGTGACGTAGGGGTACGCGTGGTACAGCTCGTACCCACGCTCTGGGGGCATGGGTACGGGTCGTACCACCATAGTGGCGGTGACGTAGGGGTACGCATGGTACGGCCCGTACCCACACTCTGGGGGCGTACCCCTACATCACCACTGCAATGGTGGTACGGCCCATACCCACGCTCTGTAGAGCGTGGGTACAGGCCGTACCACCATTGTGGCAGTGACGTAAGGGTACGCGTGGTACGGCTCGTACCCACGCTCTGGGGGCATGGGTACGAGCCGTACCACCATAGTAGCGGTGACGTAGGGGTACGCGTGGTACGGCCCGTACCCACACTCTGGGGGCGTGGGTACGGTCCGTACACGCGTACCCCTACATCACCACTACAATGGTGGTACGAGCCGTACCCACGCTCTGGGGGGCATGGGTACGTCCCGTACCACCATTGTGGTGGTGACGGGTATGCGTCCACGTCCACTTCCATTGTGGCGGGACGTGGGATTGGTGGACACGCCCCCTGAAGTGACCAGACCATGGAGGTAATTAATGTGCAGGATGTATTAGTATTTTGTGGGGTGTGGGTTATGTATCCTGCCCCTTGCACACACAACCCCCCCCTTTGCCCCTGGGGGTTGTTCTGACCTTCTGCGGCATCTGCGTCGGTTTCTGTACACGAGGTGGTAGGCTATGTGGTAGTCGCGTATGCGCCGTCCAGAATCAGATTTGTATGTATGTATTTATTTGCTGGTCGGTTTTACGACTCGTACGGAAATGGTATTTCTGTGCGAATCGTACTTGCGAGTTTGTAAGGTGTTTTTCCCGGGTACGAGTCGGACGGAAAAAACGCTCCGTACGACCATTCGTACCCGGGTTTTACCGGATCGGAATCGGCACCAATGTGTGTGACTGGTAAAGTACCTGGGTACTGCTTGGATGATTATATAACTGCATGGGTAATGACTGGGTGATTGTGTCTCTACAGAGGTAATATATAGGTCATTGCAAGAGTGCATTATAGTATTTGTGTAATTGGAGACTTGCATGGGTTGTGATTGCTGGAATGCATGGGTACTACCTGGGTAATTGAAGGTGCAAATGAGGAGTATGTTAGACGGACCGGGAGGGTCGGCCGAGGACAAGGGGAGAGGTCTCCGGGGAGAGCCGTCTCCAGCGATCGTACAGATGAATAACTTCCCCCCCACAGATATACACCACACAAGGATAGGATTTAACGTTCTTTATAGGTGATTTCTTAAGGTACGATGAAATGGTACAAGGAGGTCTGGACTCAGGGGTCCCCTCGATTCTAGTCTCTTGGTTTGGGAAAAGGGGGTAGCGGGACAGTCTGGTTACCAATCTGGTAGCTGAGATGGTATGGTGGATAGCTCACAATCCTCGAGCTCGGTGTTCTAGCTTGGACGGGCCGCGGCAGCGCCAGCAGGTCCCGGTGAAGGTGGTCGTTACACGGTCCGCAGCAGCGCCAGCAGGTCCCGATGAAGGTGGTCGTTACACGGTCCGCGGCAGCGCCAGCAGGTCCCGATGAAGGTGGTCGTTACAACGGTCCGCGGCAGCGCCAGCAGGTCCCGACGAGGATGGATGATGCAGAAGGCCGCGGCAGCGCCAGCAGGCAGGACGATCTTTCACAAGGCAGGGCTACGGCAGCGCCAGTAGTCCGTCAAGGCTGAGTTCTTCTCGGTGTCTCTCGACTCCAGGATACAACTGCCTTCCTGCTCTGGAGCTGCCCTAGTTATAGGTCTGGCGCCCTTTGATGTCCGGACCCTCGCACTTGGAGGTCGGGGGGTCCGGGATGAGGGAGTCCAGACACCCAGCAGGGGGTGGAGCCAGCGCCTGGGGGAGCTGGAGGGCGATCGGCACTTGGCGGGGGAGAGCCATCGACACTTCTTTCTCCCATTGACCTGCCAAGTGGTCCGTTCACCTCCTGGGTGGATGGTGGTGCCGGGATGTCGGGGCCGGCCAGGCCCAGGGTTAGGGTCGAGCCGAGGCCACGCGGCCTCGTGGCGCAGTGTCCAAGATGGCGGCTGATCCGGCCGGGGGAGCCGGTAGTGGTTCGGCCCCATGATACATGGCTGTCCGGGGGCAGGAGTTCCGTTGGGAGACGGGGTGCGGGTTGCCCTTGTGGGTAACACCTGGGAGTCCGGGGCTTGGGCCCTGTCATGCGGGGAGGGAGCAAGCCCTTCATGTGGCCTGTCCAACAAGTGTGTAGGTGGTTAGAGGACTGCATGGGTAGTGCACAGGGGACTGTAGCAGTTTATGTGTTAGTGCCTGGGTCATTGCATGAGTACATGGGTACTGACTGGATGATAAGAGTACTGCAAGGAGAATGCATGGCGAATTTATAAGTGCTTGGGTATTGGCGGAGTGATTGGATAAGTACACGGTACTGGCTGGGTAATTGGAGGAGCGCATGGGTAGTGACAGGATGATTGCTGGACTGCATGTGTACTACATGGGTAATTAAAGGTGTGAATGAATAGTGCCTAGGTGACTAGAGGACTGCATGGGTAGTGCACAGGTGATTGTAGCACTGCATGTGTTAGTGCCTGCGTCATTGCATGAGTACATGGGTACTGACTCGATGATTAGAGTACTGCAAGGAGAGTGCATGGCAAATTTATATCTGCTTGGGTTTTGGCAGAGTGATTGGATTAATACATGGTGCTGGCTGGGTGATTGGCGGAGTGCATGGGTAGTGACTGGGTGATTGCTGAACTGCATGGGTACTACCTGAGTAAATGAAGGTGCGAATGAGCAGTGTCTAGGTGGTTAGAGGACTGCATGGGTAGTGCACAGGTCATTGTACCACTGCATGTGTTGGTGCCTGGGTCATTGCATGAGTACATGGGTACTGACTGGATGATTAGAGGACTGCAAGGAGAGTGCATGGTGAATGTATAACTTCTTGGGTTTTGGCGGAGTGATTGGATCAGTACATGGTACTAGCTGGGTGATTGGAGGAGTGCATTGGCAGTGACAGGGTGATTGTTGGACTGCATGGGTTCTACCTGGGTAATTGGAGGAATGAATGAGTAGTGTGTAGGTGGTTAGAGGACTGCATGGGTAGTGGACAGGGGATTGTAGCAGAGCATGACTTAGTGCCTGGGTCATTGCATTAGTACATGGGTACTGACTGGATAATTAGAGTACTGTAAGGAGAGTGCATGGCGAATTTATAAGTGCTTGGGTATTGGCGGAGTGATTGGATGAGAACATGGTTCTGGCTGGGTGATTACAGCAGTGCATGGGTTGTGACAGGGTGATTGTTGGACGGCATGGGTTCTACCTGTGTAATTGGAGGAATGAATGAGTAGTGTGTAGGTGGTTAGAGGACTGCATGGGTAGTGGACAGGGGATTGTAGCAGAACATGAGTTAGTGCCTGGGTCATTACATGAGGACATGGGTACTGCCTGGATGATTAGATTACTGCGAAGAGAGTGCATGGCGAATTTATAAGTGCTTGGGTATTGGCGGAGTGATTGGATAAGAACATGGTGCTGGCTGAGTGATTACAGTAGTGCATGGGTAGTGCCTGGGTGGTTTCATAATTGTTTGGGTAGTGGCGGAGTGATTTCATGAGTGCTTGCATACTACCTAGGTGATTGCTGAATATGGAATCAGTCAATCATTACTCAGGTAGTTTTAAAATCACCTAGTCACTACCTTTGCACTCCTGTAATCAGTCACACACCTCTCAATAGTTCACTAAGCATACATACAACTGTATAAATACAATCTGAACACATAGATGACTCATTACATATTATCTAGTTAAGGTATTAAGTACAACATACCTGCAAGGGTAATATGTGGTGATTTACTTTTGAGCTACATCTTGACCATTCTATCTACAAATATGCAACATCATTAAACTATACCTCTCAACAGACCTAATAAAGAAGGCTAATTAACAACACCTTTAATGAGCCTTTTTAAAACCACACTTTTATTCTACATCTTCAACTCTGTATATAAAATGATGTGGCATCATTCAACTATACCTTTGTTCAGACTATAAAAAGAAGCCTAATTATCAGCACATGAGTCATGAGTCAATGAAACTTTATTCGGATCAGAATCAATCCATAAAAGCACAATAAAATGAAAGAAAACATACTATTATACAATAAGGTACTGTTTACACATAAGAAATAGTCCATATAAATTTTAAGACATTATTAACCGAGCACTAACAACAGTTTTTAAAAAAGAGCTCACACGAAAAACAAGTTCATGGTCATCCAGGGACAAAATCATTGAAAATGCAAGTTCCAGGCTAATTGGTTTTAGTTTTTTAAAATACGGAATTAAAAACCATTTGGTATACTTCCTATAAAATTTACAAAAGAATAAAAAGTGTAAAATTGTTTGCCTACTCTGAAAATCACAAGGACATGGCTCAACACAATGGTCATTAAAATTCCATAAAGGGAAACTAGGTGCATATTTAATAGTGCCTGCCCTAAGACGAAATATAAGGCCACGCTCCCAATGGCTCAATGGGAGAGTTAAATAACTGGGTGTCGGATAAATTGTAAAATTACGGGCTAAATATCTAGAAACACTAGGTTTCAAGGACTCCCTCGCTACCCTTTCAGCGTTAAATGACATATAAAGTTCCTTTTTTAGTTCACATTTTGTGGGGAGCGTAGTGGTAGTAGGTTTTAAGAAAATATTTTCAGAATTCACGCTGCGGAATACGCTCAACACCCCAGATAACCAGGGGATGGCCATTCCCTTGTCGCAGCGTAAGCAGTCCTCAATAATGTCCCTAGTCAAATTGGCGGCAGGATTTTTCCAAATCGCCAGCCAAAAAAGGGCCGGACGAGCACAAATAAAGTCCCCTATAAAATGCAACCCCAATTCCCTGTGACATATAAAATGTGGGGAAATGATAGGGACACAGAGGAGCTTCCTACAGAATCTATATTCCTCAACAATTATGTCAGAACATCTGGCAATACCCCAGACCTCAGCACCATATGTGGCTACCGGGACGCATTGGGTTTTGTATATTTTTAAAATAGCAGGCAATGCCCCGGTCAATTTGGGGCGGGGAAGGCTCAGAATTGAGTTAATGGACTTTGAGAACTTACTCCTGGCATGGGCAATATGTCCACTCCAGGAGTTGTTCGCAGCAAAGACCACACCCAAATACGGGAAACTGCTAGTTGACCCCAATCTCTCTGTCCCCGCAAAAATGCTGCCAATGTGACGCCTCTTCGGACCACATGATATTACAAAAGATTTTTTAAAATTAGTCTTCAAGTCTAGAGAATCCATATGTGCAACAAAGCCATTCACTAAAGTGCGTAGTGCATTTGGGGTGCGGCCCATAAGGACCGCATCATCTGCATATAGCAGAGCGGGGAGATGGTTACCTTTTATTGTCGGGACATCGCCAGTTAGAGAAACCAGGTGTTTGTGTAGGCCGTTAATATAGATTATAAATAAAAGAGGGGCTAGGACACAGCCCTGTCTAACCCCTCTATTGACTCTAACCAGCTCAGTAACCTCGCCCCCATGGCCAATCCTGACGCAAGCATTCAAATCTCTATGCAGATAGGCCAGAAAATGAACCAAAGATTCATCCAGACCATAATCCAATAAGGCCCTCCAGAGCAGTGACCTATTGACAAGGTCAAAAGCAGTGGATAGGTCCATACGACATCAGCTACGGAGGCCCCGCCCCCTCGAGGCCCCGCCCCCCTCCCACCCCCTCCCTCGTATAAAGCATCTGCATTTGGAGGAAGCGCAGCGGACGAGCGCAGCGGGAGCGCCGCTTGCGCGCCGAAGGCGCGCCTAAGGCAAGCCCGTCTGCGCCCATCATCGCCAGACCATCGCCAGTCCCCCTGCACAAATCATTCATCATAGAACACAGTACGATAGGGAGCCTCTTATCGCACTCAACCCTGCCGCAAGATGCGACAAGCTTGGAGGCTGTCTCGGCCAATCAGGTCTGTATTGCAAGTCCTGTAGATTCTCGACACCTTCACCTGGTCTAGCTAGGCATAGAACTACTGCGCCTAAGTACTCTTCGCTCACAGTTCTCCAACTTAATGTCAGATCCCTTGTGAAACACCACGCTGAAGTGTTCACCCTTATAACAGACGAAAGCCCAGATGTTATGTTTCTATGCGAAACCTGGCTCCATGATGAACAAACCAGCATCCAGAACCTCTCGCTGCCCGAGGGCTTCTCTATGAAAACCATAAATAGAGACTCTAGGGGTGGTGGGATAGCTGTCATCTACCGAACTACATATAACTGCTCCTTCACAAAGGAAGTTATCTGGGGTTGCGAAAGCACACGGTTTAAGATCTCCACCAGTCCGCAGTTTACCCTCTCTGGACTCTATATATACCGTCCCCCCGGCTCTATCCCTAGGTTCATTGAAGAACTTCTAGACGTAGCTCATACTCTAGTGGTGTCTTCCCCCAACTTCACCATTCTGGGAGACCTCAATCTCCACTTCGACTCCATGTCTGATCCAACCATCAAGAACCTACGGGCGGACCTTACTGCCCTTCAGCTAAACCCACTTATCCACACCCCCACTCATTCTGCTGGGCACTTATTAGACCCTGTCTTCTCCAACCTCTTAGAGGCCACGGCTGACCGCCCCAAACCCATGGGCTGGACCGACCATTTCCTTATTAGATTCTCCTTGATGGTCAGAGACCCGCTCACGAAAAACACTTCCAGTTCTTGCTATAAGAGGCCTTGGCACAAACTTTCATCTATTGATCTCACTAATAATCTAGGCGACTTCCACTTTAACTCTGAGAACAGAGATATAAATACAGCCTATGCTGCTTTCCATGAGTGGATCACCTCAGGACTTGACACCCTAATCCCAGCGAAATGGACCAAAACCCGTAGCACCCCTTCTAACCCATGGTACAATGAGAATCTAAAAACCATGCGGAAAGACTGCAAAAGAGCTGAACGCTGTTGGAGTGTTCTGCTTGGGTTTTCGGATCAGATAGAACCCGCTCAACAGAGCCTCTCTAACCCAAACCAGAACGTTACCCCCTCCCTAGGGCCTATTTACACCTAAATAACCACATATATGTACCACCTAAGGACAGGGAATTCCTACTATATATACCAAGACCTACAAGTCACAGCCTCGCGGTCCCAAACGGACCCAGGACTTCCTGCCCAGACGGCAGCCACAGCCTCGCGGTCCCAAACGGACCCAGGACTTCCTGCCCGGACGGCAGTCACAGCCTCGCGGTCCCAAACGGACCCAGGACTTCCTGCCCAGACGGCAGCCACAGCCTCGCGGTCCCAAACGGACCCAGGACTTCCTGCCCAGACGGCAGCCACAGCCTCGCGGTCCCAAACGGACCCAGGACTTCCTGCCCAGACGGCAGCCACAGCCTCGCGGTCCCAAACGGACCCAGGACTTCCTGCCCAGACGGCAGCCACAGCCTCGCGGCCCCAAACGGACCCAGGACTTCCTGCCCAGACGGCAGCCACAGCCTCGCGGTCCCAAACGGACCCAGGACTTCCTGCCCAGACGGCAGCCTTAGCACGAGTTCATCCTATAATTACCACGACATACAACAAGGGAATCAGTGTTACTATATATCAGATCACACAAAGACAGCTAGTTGAGCACAACTTGTTCCCCAGTTCGAGGGGCTCCTTTCTCCCTTATTCAGTTACCACCTCCCTGATCAGGATTAACATCTGTTCATGTCAAGTCACAGCTGACTAGAAGAATAGGCTACCCTCTTATAAAAGAACACGCAGTACATGTTGATTCACTATAATTACCAGGACATACCACAAGGGCACACAAAGACTGCTGGGTGAGCACAACCTGTTCCCCAGTTCGAGGGGCTCCTTTCTCCCTTATTCAGTTACCACCTACCTGCAAGTCACAGCTGACTAGAAGAATAGGTTACCCTCTTATACAAGAACACGCAGCACATATTGATTCGCTACAAACTGAATACTTTATTTAGTTACTACATACACGCTCACAGAACATATTACATATCACATAACCTGCAAAGCTACAAACTGAATACTTTATCTAGTTACTACATACACGCTCACAGAACATAATACATATCACATAACCTGCAAAGCTACGAACTGAATACTTTATCTAGTTACTACATACACGCTCACAGAACATAATACATATCACATAACCTGCAAAGCAAAGTGGAAGATTAAGTTGTACACTCTAATAGTAAGGGGTTGACATCACCTTGGCCGTATGTAGCCTGCACTCAATGGTCATCTAGGTTCCCTTCTCGTCTGCGCCTCGGCTTCGCCTGGAAGTCACACCTCCGCAGTCACAGATCTACTCCCTTCTCTCTTCTCCGAGTCACTGGGACCTCTTCCTCATCGGCTACTCTCTTCTCTTTGGCTATTCTGTTAGAAGAATATCTGTCTCTCGGTTTTTCTCCACCTTCAAGTTTGTCAGCTGTCTTCCCTGGAATAAGTAGTAGCTTTCCTGCTAACGGCCAGGTGCCGCCTACGGACTAAAAGAAAAGTGCCAGTATCTGCCTCAAACTTTTACTAATATAGATGTGCATTTCCTCATGGAAAATTCCAGCCCGTAACCTGCCGCCCACCAAATTCTTGTACCTCCCCGTGCCAAGGACACGTTCCCAGCCGGCCGGCCTGATGTAGTGTCTTCGGCATGAAGAAAAATACAATCCTTCGATAAGGGCCGGCCTGAACCGGTTCTCTCCAAGCGAATAACACCTCCTAACTAAAACACTGCCTATGACCTAGAAACATCCCAAGCTGCCAGAGCAGGAGGAAAGATGGAGTCTCTCCCGTTTAAGGCCTACCAGGCCTGAATTCAGCACGGCTCCATGAAATACCCTCACTACAGAACAGATTACCCCTAATGCTAACGAATCTATCCCCTAGGATATGTATGCAAACCCTGATCTATGGGGAAGAACACAGGATCATGTCGGAGTGCCTAATAAATAGGCTCTATACACTACTCTAACCCTTAGACTTGAATGAAAAGAGACTGAAGTCACATTAATAGCAGTACATTTCACCCTTGACTTCAGTCTATTATACATAACACAGGATCATGTCGAAGTGCCTAATAAATAGGCTCTATACACTACTCTAACTCTTAGACTTGAATTGGAAAGAGACTGAAGTCACCTAAATCACCCTTCAACACAATAAGACCGGAAAAATCGAGCAGTACATGGAGGAAAGAGTATAAGGATACGGATAAAGCCCTCTATATGTCAAAGTTAAGGTCGTACCACAAGGCGGTACGTACCACCCGTGCATCCTTTTATGCTAAGGAAATCAGCTTAAGTGCAAACCCCTCCAAAACCATCTTTAAGCTAGTACAAAAACTCCAAAACAACTCTAACCCAGCTCCATGCATTACCTCCTCACAACAATGTGACGACCTCGCTACTTTCTTTATAGAAAAAGTGAGGAAAATCTACAACGCCTTTCCACAGGATCTTTTGGAACTCCACAACCCTCGTAAACTCTCGCCCAACAACTCCAGTTTTGCCACTTATACCTAGTATAACCCATGACGATCTAGCCAAGCTATGCACACAGGTTAAGTCCGGCTCTCCTACAGATCCTATGAGACCAGCCAAATTCCTAGAATCCATGGATTTCTTCCTCCCCCCTCTGGCCACCCCACTCAACCTCTCCTTCTCCTCGGCGGTGGTTCCTACATGCTGGAAGCAGGCATGGGTCTCCCCGATTATCAAAAAGCCCACGCTAGACCCCTCAAAGCCAGAAAATTTTAGACCAATTTCGCTGCTCCCATGGGCTTCGAAATTGGCAGAAGCCCATGCGAACAAAGTACTGTCCAACTATATGGCTCAAAATCTAATCCTGGACCCCTCACAGAATGGCTTCAGGCCAGGATTCAGTACTGAGTCCGCCCCGCTGACTACCATTGAACACCTCCGGAACATTCTGGACGCCGGTCAAAGTGCTGCGCTGATTTTACTCGACCTCAGCGCAGCCTTTGATATGGTCTCCCACACTCTTTTACTAAAACGTCTTGAGGCTATAGGGATCAGTGATATGGCCCTTGAGTGGTTTCGGTCTTTCCTGAAGGATAGATCCTTCCGGGTCTCAGCCCCCCCATTTGTCTCTCAGCCTCACTCCATAGAGCAAGGAGTCCCTCAGGGGTCGGCGCTTAGCCCTTCCCTTTTTAATCTCTATGTCCAGCCTCTCGCTGAAGTGGCAAAAGAGTGGGACCTCACGCTAGTGTCGTACGCTGACGACACGCAGCTGGTCATCTCTCTAACTGAAGGCCCCTCAATCTCAGCTGCGAAATTTAAGAATGGCTTAGCGGCAGTCGCGCAGTGGATGACACACAACTACCTACAGCTGAACACTGGAAAAACAGAGGTGCTGCTCCTGGGAAAAAAATCCCTGTTACTGGAGTGAACACTGGTGGCCGTCCCTACTTGGCCCCATTCCTTCCCCCAAAAATGTGGTGAAAAATCTTGGTGTCTGGATGGACTCTTCCCTCAATTTCCAGTCCCACACCAAGAAAGTGGCTGCTACCTGTGTGGGCCTGCTGCGGAGCCTTCATCCGATACTTGGTTTTTTTGACCCCAGTACGCGCCAACTGATAGTACAATCTATCATCTTGGCTCGACTGGATTACCGGCCACAGACGGCCCGCCCTTTGCCTGGGCTTCGAAACGGGCCGCTACGTCAGTTATACGCGCCTCCTGGCGCTGTTGTGGCGTCGGAACACCGCGCCGCCGCAGGGACAGCCGGGAATTGTAGTCCCGGAGCGGCGACGCTGCAACCTCCACTCGTGTCGCCCCTTGACTCTTGGCGATGGACCAGCAACCAGGGAGGGTCTGTGCTCGCAGCAGGCTGGTGCCCCTTGACTCGTGGCGGTGGCGGCATGACCAAAATGCAGGTAGGACTGCTCCCCCCGCTCCGCCGACCGCTACGTCAGTGATACGCGCCTCCTGGCGCTGTTGTGGCGTCGGAGCACCGCGCCGCCGCAGGGACAGCCGGGAATTGTAGTCCCGGAGCGGCGACGCTGCAACTTCCACTCGTGTCGCCCCTTGACTCTTGGCGATGGACCAGCAACCAGGGAGGGTCTGTGCTCGCAGCAGGCTGGTGCCCCTTGACTCGTGGCGGTGGCGGCGTGACCAAAATGCAGGTAGGACTGCTCCCCCCGCTCCGCCGACCGCTACGTCAGTTATACGCGCCTCCTGGCGCTGTTGTGGCGTCGGAACACCGCGCCGCCGCAGGGACAGCCGGGAATTGTAGTCCCGGAGCGGCGACGCTGCAACCTCCACTCGTGTCGCCCCTTGACTCTTGGCGATGGACCAGCAACCAGGGAGGGTCTGTGCTCGCAGCAGGCTGGTGCCCCTTGACTCGTGGCGGTGGCGGCGTGACCAAAATGCAGGTAGGACTGCTCCCCCCGCTCCTCCGACCGCTACGTCAGTTATACGCGCCTCCTGGCGCTGTTGTGGCGTCGGAGCACCGCGCCGCCGCAGGGACAGCCGGGAATTGTAGTCCCAGAGCGGCAACGCTGCAACCTCCACTCGTGTCGCCCCTTGACTCTTGGCGATGGACCAGCAACCAGGGAGGGTCTGTGCTCGCAGCAGGCTGGTGCCCCTTGACTCGTGGCGGTGGCGGCGTGACCAAAATGCAGGTAGGACTGCTCCCCCCGCTCCGCCGGCCGCTACGTCAGTTATACGCGCCTCCTGGCGCTGTTGTGGTGTCGGAGCACTGCACCGCCGCAGGGACAGCCGGGAATTGTAGTCCCGGAGCGGCGACGCTGCAACCTCCACTCGTGTCGCCCCTTGACTCTTGGCGATGGACCAGCAACCAGGGAGGGTCTGTGCTCGCAGCAGGCTGGTGCCCCTTGACTCGTGGCGGTGGCGGCGTGACCAAAATGCAGGTAGGACTGCTCCCCAGCACATTATTTCACCATTCTATCTTAAAATATCTGGCATCATTTAACTTTACCTTTGTACAAACTAATAAAAGAAACCGAATTATTAACACCTTATATGATCATCTTTCAAACAGCTCAGTTGTGCTGCATCTTTAACAACCTATCTATAATTTTGCAGTATCATTCAACTATAACTTTGTAGAGACAACAACAAATGAAGCCTAATAAACTACACCTTACATGAACATCTTTCAAACTACACATTTGTATTGCATCTTCAACCAACTATCTAAAAATATGCGGCATCATTCAACTATACCTTTGTACAGACTTAAAAAGCAAGCTTAATTAATAACATCAGTAATCATCTTTTTTTTTTATCCTCATCTGCCACACAGGTTTTAATATGCAATCTTGTAGGTTTACACACATTATGCTGCCTCAGTTACTAGGACTGGTAGGGGCAGTAGTGGACCGGAGAGCTCACCCCTCAGCAGTAATGTTTCAACCGATAGTGATCGCTAATATAAAAGCAAACAGGGGTTGCTAGAATCCAGGCAAGGTACTAGTAATAGCACCTGGAAATGCCTATTCCCCAGAATGGGATTGATGGCTTAATCATTGGACCTGGGGGAAAAAAGAAAGAAAAAAAAAACAGATACTCAATGGACCCAATTCAGAAGATGCCAAAAGGATCTTTTATCCGGATTACCGGTTCTAGCCATGTCCAACTTAGAGACCAGCAGAGTAGAAGCATACCAGTCATTGATAGAAGGAGATGAAGAATCCTTCCACTTCCTGCATATCTCCCTCCTGGCAAGCAGTATGGCATAGAAGATAAGCTTTTTTGCCAAGGAAGGGACCCCTTGGTAGCAACCAAATATTACTGATGTAAGGTCCAGCGTAATGTTAATACCAACAGAAAGTGAAAGAGTCTTACTAATGGCTTCCCAGAATAAGGACAAATGCGGGCACTCAAAGAACATGTGAATGTCAGAAGCAGCCACCAAACCACATTTCGCGCAAGCCACACTACTCCCCACTGTAAATTTGGAGAGACGAAGGGGTGAATAGTATGCTCGATGGATGGTGAAAAGGTGGTTCCTGCGTAACCATGCAGGTTTGACAATGTCCCACATCAACATACAAGACAAATTCCAATGATGTTGTAAATTGGGATTGGTGACATGCAAGGACGAAAGCTCCTCTGGCAATGAAAATATTCCATCCATTTCCTCCAGGATTAGATTATAGCACAGTGAAATTTCCTTCTTGGCAGGCAGTTTATCTGCCAAAAACGTTATAAGATAACTGTACGCACCCAAGGGATATTTACCACCATGTGGAGATTGAATAGAATATGCACGAGCCCAACTCGATATTTGAAGATACTTAAGTCTGGAGAAGTTCGGACCAATTTTAGTGCAAAGATATTCCCAGGGTAACAAGTCCCCTTCAACAAATAGGTCACCCCACTCCTCCAGTCCAGCTTCTCTCATAGACATAGCTAGTGCATCCCCTAACCAAGTTGGACCATCAGGGAGATCCCACAGCGGTGTCCTGCTTCCATAGTACCCGACTTTAATGGCCTTAGACATCTGAGCCCATATTCTAGCCATACCCCTTAAAGTTTTCAATTAAATTTATTTTTAAACTTGGGGTTTCCAAATTTGAAAAGAAACCCTGACTGGCTTACCCCTTCTACCTCCAATAACATAGAATAAATAAACCCCACTCCATAACCTACTGGACTCTTTAATAGGATCCTAGCGTGAGATAGCTGGAAGATGCTTATTCCAGATAAAAGTACTAATATCAGACTGCAATTTTCTGATAGAGGCGGGGTCAAAATATAAGGGTATCGTATTAAACAAAAAAGAAACTTTGGGCAAAATGGACATTTTAACAAGGTTGACCCTACCCAGTAGGGAGAGCGGAAGATGGGCCCAGGTTTGGAGCAGCTTACGACATTCTTTTGCAACTTTTGAAAAGTTAATAATGGTAATCTGATCGAGGTCAGCTACAATATCCAAACCTAGATACCTCAACTTACTCCCCGGCCGGATTTCAGAATTAAAAGTACTTTGGTCAATATTCCAGGTCATCATCTCAGTCTTTAAAGTATTAAATTCATAGCCGGAGACCCTCCCGAACTCCGAAGCCAACTTAAATATTGCTGGGAGGGCCTCATGTGGTTCAGAGGTAAATATAAGAACATCGTCGGCATAGAGGGCCACCTTTCTCTCCCAACCCCTGTATGCGAATGCCTTGATGTTAACACTATCCCTCAAAATCTGGGCAAATGGTTCAGCATACAAATCAAACAGGAGTGGGGAGAGAGGGCAACCTTGTCTGGTGCCCCTCGAGATGTCAAATGGGTCAGATAAAATACCGTTAACCAACACACGGGCACTAGGGTTCCGATAAAGAAGACCAATCGCCCGACGAAATCTACCCCCCACGCCGAATTTTGCCAAGGCCTCCAACAGATACAACCAATTGACTCTGTCGAAGGCCTTGGTGGCGTCCAGCGTGAGAACCGCCAAGGGCAGAGACCTCAAACATGCCATATCTATTGATCCAATCAAATCAAAAGTCAATTCAAAAAGCTGTCGCCCCTTGATAAATCCTTTCTGATCAGTGTGAAAAATAGCGGGAGCGACTAGAGCCAATCTCTTTGCAAGAATGGAGGCAAAGATCTTATAGTCTCCATTCAAAATAGAGATTGGTCTATAAGAACCACAGTCTGTTGGGGACTTCCCCAGTTTCAAAATTGCAGTTACAGATGCGTTATCTCATGACACGGGTGGTCGCACTACATCCAGCAAAATCTGATTAAACAGTGTGGACAGGAAGGGGACAAGTTCCTGCTCCAAAGTTCTATATATTTCAGCAGGCAGGCCATCAGGCCCAGACGCCTTTCCTTTCTTGGCATCCTGGATGGCTTTCCTTACCTCTTCTTCTGAGATTTCACTATCTAGCATTACTGACTGATCAGCCGAAAGACTTGTTAGATCTATTTTCCTAAGCCAATCATTGATAGTAGCAGTATACAATTTCTTATCTTCGTGGTAGATAGCTTGATAGTAGTCTCTAAATGCTGCTCTAATATCTGTATCTGAAGAAAGAGGAACGTTATTGACATTGATCTGGTTAATGTTATTACGGACCTGATCAGTTTTTGCTTTCCATGCCAATAACTTACCAGCACCCTCTCCATACTGGAAATGTGCGATTTTACTGGCCTCCCATCTTTCCTGAAGCCGCCAGTTGAGAATCGAAGTCAGTTGGCCCCTTAGAGTGAGTAGTTTAGCCCGCAGAGTTGTTAAGACATCATCTGTGGACGCTAAGTTGGCATCAATATCAGTCTGCGTCTTAGACAACTCCGCCTCCACAGATGCAATGGCTTCTCTGTATCCCCTCCTTCTATATGACACCTTGCCCGTAATAAGGCCCCTAAAAAAGGCTTTAAGTGAGTCCCAGACCACACCGGGTCCAGCGGAACCCACATTTGCCTCTAAGAAAGACCCCACCTCAGTTTTTAGAAAGGTGTCATCTTCAGGATGAGAAAGTAAAGTGCGGTCAAAAGACCAAGACCTTACCACGGCAGAAGTAGGTACCATAAGTTCCAGGAATACAGCAGAGTGGTCGGATAAGTGTAGCGGGAGATATCGAATGTCCTTAACAGCGTCAATTAAGCTATAGTTAATTAATATAAAATCTATCCTGGACTGATGATTATATTTATAATTTCTAAAGGAGACCCCCAGCTGCTGCCCGGCCCTTAATCTCCAAATGTCCACATATCCGTACTGTTTCATTACATCCAACAGGAAGGATCTTGATTTCGAAGGGACACGAGATCTACTGTTATGAGATTTGGATCTAAAACGATGTTGAAATCACCAGCTAATATCACTGGTTCCAGAAAGGACAAAAGATGGAATAAAATCACTTCCAAATATGAAGGATCGTCAAGATTGGGGCCAGAGAGGCAATAACCCATCTCCCTGCAGGGTCAACCTTGAAATCTAATACCCTGGCCCCAAGATGCTTTTTGAAAATCAATGACACCCCTCGGGAGGTCATGGATTGAGAGGTCGATATTATGGAATCAATCCATTTGTTCCCTTTAACCAAAGTGTCGATTTCAGACTGGATCAAATGTGTCTCTTGGAGAATGATGACCTGGGCATCTGAATCCCGGAGGTACTGCATCAATGTTCTAGCCCTAGGTTTAGTACGGAGCCCATTGATGTTCCAAGACATAATCTTTAGACTAGCCATCCCCACTGATCCTGAGCACAGCCATCCTTGCCTTTATAAAACGACCAAATATAAACCGACCCTCCTCAATGAGAAAATTTGCAGCACAATATGAAAACAGGACTAACAAAAATAGTAAAAAATATAAGAGAGTTGGCTGATGAGAAATGTTATAAATTTTGCCCTTGAATCTCCCCCCCCCCACCCTTCTGCCCCTCCCCCCCCATGGAGAACCCGTGGTGTATCTAACCGGATCGAGTCCAGTAGATGGCACCCCTACCTCAGGCTCCCGATACTCCTCGCCCGAGACCCAAGGCCTGGGAGAAAAAAAAAAAGAAAAAAAAACAGTGTTCCCACCTTAAGTGATACCATGTATATTATGTAAAAAAAAAAGAAAAAAAAACTCAATTATTTCTCTCCTTTTCCTTTTTTTCCTTTCCCTTTCCTTTCCCTTTTCTTCTTTTTTTTTTTCTTTCCTTTTTTTTTCTCCATCAGTAATCATCTTAAAAAATACACATATTACTGTACAGACTCTTTTTTAAACAACATTTAAGTACAATGAAACAAACTCCAATATACATTCCTACATTTAATAATATATTTCAAACAACACAGTTTTAGAATAATATCACATTTTTTTAAATAAACCTCACAAATGTATAACTCACCTTGCAAATAAATGTGTGAATGAAAAATCTGACAAACTCTGACAGGACTTTCTTTAACACGCAATCAATATAATGCACCAGACTTTTGGCAAAATGGCAAGGTTTCCCTCTCTTTCTCCATACAAATACACATAAGCAAAAAAATAACATTGCTTCACAGAGTTTTTCAAATTGTAAAACACATTTCCATTGGTTACACATAATAACCCTTAGCAACTGACTTCTTCCCCCATTCTGCTTAATGCTAGTTTCCATAGCACCATTTCATGGAACATTCAATGTTAGAAATGCAAACAGCAGGTGTGGTTGGCTTTGCAAAACATGACCTTATCCTTTCTACTGTACTTTTCAAACATTTTTTACTAACCAATAAGAAACATGCTTTTTAAACAAAGTAAAATGCACCCTGTTTTTGAAGGTACAATGTTCTTAAACAGCCAATCAATTCTCTACTTTCTTAAAAACAGCATAATCTCCACCATTTTAGATACCTCTCATTCTACCAACTGACTACCTCAGCTACAGACATCTTTTGATTACTTAGAGAGATGCCTTCAAGATGCTTTCTGTGTGGATTGTTGGGGACAGCTATTATTTCTGGTGCAAAAGGTATGCTGAACGTAGAGGAGTTGACAAAGACCTAACTGCAAAATGTAGACATTAAATGGATTGGACAGAGAGGATTAAAGTGTCATTAATGAATGCCTTTGGTTACAACCTTTTTGCACCTCCAACCCCTTGATCTCATGATTGTGCACTGTGGTGGCAATGACCTAGGCACCTTGACTGGGGTAGGTGTGGAAATGCTAATAAAGGACACCTTTGCAGAATTTATGTTGCTTTGCCTCCAAACCGTCTTTGTATACTCTAACATATACCAAAGACAGAAATGGAAGTAGTCCAATTAATTTTGTCCTGAGATTGAGAAAGCTAGAAAAAATGTCAATAAAGCTGTTTCTGCTTACCTCAGAGACACTAGGATGGGCTCCATCTACAACAACAATCTACGTTTCCATATGGATGGCATCTACAGAAGTAATGGAGTACACTTCACTGATCAAGGCAACAGAGTGTTTCTCAACAACCTGAAGCTCTGCAGCCGCACTTACATGTAGCTACAACAATCTCCCAATGAAAACAAGGGCTCTTTTTAGAGACACCCAATAACCCAACATATAACCTAGGTTTATATAAAAAATGTGTAATTATTTTTTCTTGGAATCGCGTACCCACCACGACTGACAGTGCCGCTCCCCCATCGTGTTCACACCAATGGGCCGCGCTGGGAGCCGCGCACCCATCACGTTCAAACTAGGGGCTGCACTGGGAGCTGCGCACCCATCGCGTTCACACTAGGGGGCTCGCTGGGAGCTGCTCTCCCATCGCGTTCACACTAGGGGCCGCAATGGAAGCCGCCCTAGGGTCTCAAATCCAAACTTTGACGAAAAAAAACCTTCCACTTTCATTGATTTATATTCGTCCTGGGGACCCCCTCCCCCGGGGCATGACCAAATCTATTTTTTTTTTAACGGAGGGGGACCGCACGGCTCCCCTCCCGGGAGAATTTTGGCCCCGGGGACCCAATCCCAAGGGGCATGGCCTCACAGTTGGAGACCGTGAGAGGAGCCCCAATGCCCCCACGGTCCCACCGACTCCCCGCCTCCTGCAGGTTCGGACATTACTTCTGAGCAAGGGGAGCTGCTGACATGCAGTTCCCCTTACCCAAAAGCAATCCTGCTTTGCTTCATTGAAGCGAGAGCAAGTTTTCCTGCTCTTGCTTCAATCAAGCAAAGCAGCATTTGCTATGGCATCGCGGAAGCCGTGCTCCCATCCTGTCATACCAAACAGCAGTGCCCCGGGGATGGGCACCCCGGCACATTGCAGGAGCCCCCCAGAGCCACTATGGGCTCCTGGAGGGGGGCCAAGCAGCCCCCCTTCCTGCATTTCTAAAGACCCAAGGAGGTGGTGGTCCCCGGGGCTTGGGGGTCCGTAACAGCTTGGGGGTCCGTAACAGACCTCCAAATTTCAATTTTTAGTGCCCCGGGGAGGTGGTGGTCCACAGGACATGGCGGAGCCCCCAAGCCCCTCCCACCCCATATTTAATAACCCCACACTCCATTTTGTTTTTAAATTCTCACTGGGAGTCGCGCACCATGCATGACTTCTATTTTTAAAAGAAAATGCAAATAAATTGGGGCCCTTGGGGTCCTTGTGGGACAGCCAGAGCAGGCCTAGTGGGTCAGGGTGTTCCTACCCTGCACCCTTTTCTTGTTTTTTTAAACAGAGTTTTTCTGACTCTGTAACCAAGTCTTGGTTTGGAGTGTTGGCAGCCAATGAGAATGAAGCTTGTGATCGGGAAGGTTCTCGGACCCACCACGCCCACAGATATCGAAACCTTTTCTTTTTCTAATTTCTCAGGAACTACTGAACAGATTTACACCATTTAAAAAAAATGGGCTCTTTCTGAACCAAGACCTACCTTTCTGCCAAATTTGGTGTAATTCTGTTTAGCAGTTCGGGCTGTAGCTTTGTCTAAAGTTTCCTATCGAAATTAACATGGGGAAAACGCTTTTTAGGACCCCCCTTTTTCTCAGTTCCTGCTTGTCAAATCACCCCAAAACATTCAAGACAGGACAGGAGCTGACGGAGCGGGCCACTAGTTCAGAAACTTTTGCGAAGATGCGTCAACCGGCGGGTGGTAATATATATAGAGATAGATGTATATATATACATATTCACTGAAAAAAACATAGGTTTCAGGGGCGTTATAGTTAGTTGGACATTTCGCTCGTACAAAACCATAGAAATTCCCCTTTTACAGTTAGTTCAGCTAACTATAACTCGCGCGCCTGCAATGCACTGCTGATGATGTCACATACTACATCACTCATGACATGGTCAGTGACATTACTCATGACATCACTGATGACATCTCAAATGACATAACTGATGACATCATCCAGTGAATGTGTGTTTTTCTTAAAATTAAATATGTTTTATATATGTATATCTCACCTAAGTGTTCAGGCTAGTCCTTTGGGTGCAACTGTTTATGTTGCCACTCCAGAAACCGATACCAGTGATCCGAGGGAAGAGGCCCTGCAGATGGCACACAAGGTGGGGTGCCGAGTCGTGTGCACCGGCGGGCAGCAAAGTGACAAGCACCACAACCCACAAAAAAGGTAACGAGGGCACTGAATAACACGGGATCTTCTCTTTGTATCTGGCAGGAACAACAAAGTTAAAATGCCCTAGTACCAAAATGTAGAATTAGCGCTACAACAGTCTTCAAGAGGACCTGCGATGTCGCTTCTGCCTCCCGTACCCTGGAGGCAGCACATGGGTCACGCGGTACGGTCATACTGCGGTGGGACGCACACTCGTTGACCTCTCATGGCACTGCTCCACACTTCAGGGAGGACGCTTTCCATTAGCTATGTTTTCTGATGATGTGTTGTGCCGGCCCCGTCCAAACACAGAACTCCTTTAGACCCAAACAGACTCTTCACCTTTCTCACCGGAAGTGAAACCAGGCCACGCGGACACTTTCAAAATACAACAGCTGGGAATGCACTTTTCGGTAAAAAAAACACATTCCTTCCTCCTAATTTATCAAATAAACGTCTCACTGAAGAACAGGGGCCAGCTTCGATCGGTAAACAGGCGTTACAACAACTTTTTTACTTTGAGATACCATTACAATGCATGCATTCCCACGCATGCATTGTACATCGCGAAGTCATTGCTACACATTTTTTTAGAACGCATGGTGATTTACCACGCATGCCTTTACAACAAATTTTGTCGTAAAGGTATGTATGGTAAATGACCATACGTTTTAAAAAACATGTAGACGATCCACTTTATTGTAAGGAAACAGAGGCTGTTCCGTTTCCTCACAACGACGTGCAGAGCCCCTAGAGATGACGTGAAGCAGGAACCACGAGGAGAGAGGAACCACGAGGAGTGAGAAGTAAGGGGGATTGGGCATGGGGTGTTTTCTAGGGTTTAGGGTAGTGCAGTGGTGTTTGGGTAGTGTAGGGGGTCGGGCTGCGGGTAGTGGTTTAGGGTAGTGCAGTGGTGTTTGGGTAGTGTAGGGAGTCATGCTGGGGTAGTATTTTAGGGTTTAGAGTAGTGCAGTAGTGTATGGGATCGTGCTGGGGTAGTGTTTTAGGGTTTAGGGTAGTGCAGTGGTGTATGGGTAGTGTAGGGGGTCATGCTGGGGTAGTGTTTTAGAGTTTATGGTAGTGCAGTGGTGTTTGTGTAGTGTAGGGGGTAGTGTTTTAGGGTTTAGGGTAGTGCAGTGGTGTTTGTGTACTGTAGGGGGCCGTGCTGGGTTCTAGTGTTTTAGGGTTTAGGGTAGTGCAGTGGCATTTGTGTAGTGTAGGGCGTAGTGTTTTAGGGCTTAGGTTAGTGCAGTTGTGTTTAGGTAGTGAAGGGGGTCGTGCTGGGGTAGTGTTTTAGGGTTTAGGGTTGTGCAGTGGTGTTTGTGTAGTGTAGGGGGTCATTCTGGGTGTAGATGTAGTGTTTAGGTTAGTGCAGTGGTGTTTGTGTAGTGTAGGGGGTCGTGCTGGGGTAGTGTTTTAGGGTTTAAGGCAGTGCAGTGGTGTTTGTGTAGTGAAGGGGTCGTGCTGGGGGTAGTGTTTTAGGGTTAAGGGTAGTGCAGTGGTGTTTGTGTAGTGTAGGGGGTTGTGCTGGGATAGATTTAGGGTTTAGGGTAGGGCAGTGGTGTTTGGGTAGTGTAGGGAGTCGTGCTGGTGGTAGTGTCTTAGGGTTTAGGGTAGTGCAGTTATGTTTGGGTAGTGTAGGGTGTCATGCTGGGGGTAGTGTTTTAGGGTTTAGGGTAGTGCAGTGGTGTTTGGGTAGTGGAGGGGGTATTGTTTTAGGGTTTAGGGTAGTGCAGTGGTGTTTGTGTACTGTAGGGGGTCGTGCTGGTTTCTAGTGTTTTAGGGTTTAGGGTAGTGCAGTGGCATTTGTGTAGTGTAGGGGGTAGTGTTTTAGGGTTTAGGGTAGTGCAGTTGTGTTTAGGTAGTGAAGGGGGTTGTGCTGGGGTAGTGTTTTAGGGTTTAGGGTAGTGCAGTGGTGTTTGGGTAGTGGAGGGGGTATTGTTTTAGGGTTTCGAGTAGTGCGCCCAACCAGTCACAATATCCGTGGACAAAGGGGATCCTGACTCTTTTGAACGCTCCGCCAATTGAATAATTTGGGTCAAGGGCCCTACCACGTCCAAGACCTATCAATTCCTTTCTTGGGATCCCTCATATACTTGGAAAACAAGGTACATAGTTTCTCATCAATTTCTGGCGTGTGTGCCACCTTCCCCTTCAGTGAGGGCCTGGGGCATTGTCCCCTCATCCTATTCCTGACCTCCCTTTCAAAGGGTTGATGGATTTTCCCCACCACATACTCTGCTACTTTTGGTGTCAGGGTGTAGCGATCATCCAGAGAGACAGACATGAACGAGAGTTCCCTCACGTGTATCAGGCCCCTCCAACCAAAAGAAAAGGACGGGAGCAGTGCACACACACACGCACTACAACTCCCATAACACCGCGGGGCCGGGTCGGGAAAAGAGCGGGAACCAGGAAAGAACCCGCCCCTATATAAGCTCCACCTTTGAACAAGGTGAGTGCTTGACAATCCGACCGGAACCAGAAGACTGCTTCGAGGCTTCGTTGTGGTTTACCTTCGCCTAGGATTCCCAGAGGACCGCGGACGCTTGACTTCCCGCTACGAGCCGCCACAGCCCCAGTGTTACCATTGGGACCTCAGCCCACCGCGGACGCTTGCCTTCCCGCTAGGAGCCGCCACAGCCCCAGTGTTACCATTGGGACCTCAGCCCACCGCGGACGCTTGCCTTCCCGCTAGGAGCCGCCACAGACCCAGTGTTACCATTGGGACCTCAGCCCACCGCGGACGCTTGCCTTCCCGCTAGGACCAGCGGCACTTCCTGCCATCTACACACACGCCCCTGCCGCAGCGCGGACGCTTTCCTTCCCGCCGGAGCTGTCGGCAGCGTGACCCAGGTATTCCGAAAGCGGACGCTTTCCTACCCGCTTCGGTATACGGAACCATCCCAAGCGGTACTCCCGGACACTGACTTGACTACGGCCAACGATGACAGGTAAGGGGCGCTGAGTGCGTGTTAACCACGCCCTTTTTGACGCTCACATCCCTGTTACTTTGCCTAGCTTCACAAGCGGAGTACACGCTGTTCACTTTCGCATTGTACGAAGCCATTGTATTCCACAGTACATTACCCTGACTCTCATCCCAGACATTGTGGCGCTGAGCAGCCACAGGGAGGAGTGGAACCCACTACGCCATAGAGTACCCACACGACAGACTTGTGAGTAGTAGGATCCACCACTACTAATACTGTACTGTCTGGGTCATGTTCTTTCCCAACACAATACTTATGCTTATGTTTTAATCCCTCCGCAGTTACTCCCAGCCGTGTGGAACGGGAACTTCGCCTGACACTCCCATCCGCTGTTTCCCGAGTTGCTCTCTCTTCCCTGTTCCCCACGGTGCTTCCTTCCATACCAGTGACCATCCCTGGGTGGGAGGCAGTGTCAGGGCGAATAGGGAGGCCTCTCTCCGCTGCTGTCGTCCCTGCTGGCTGTTTTCACAGGTTAGTGGCTCTCCTAATTACCTTGTGCTGCTGACAACCCGACAGATTGTCAAGCCCAAGTTAAAAGGACCGGCCTGGACGATGGACACCAATGTGGTTTTGTCCTCTTTGCTGGAGACTCTTACGGCACTCCAGCAGGAAGTACATACCGCAAGGGTAGAAAACCAAGACCTAAGAAAAGACATGAATACCTTACGAAGGGAGGTAGCAGGGCTGTCACGTAGGGGCCCCGGGACAGGATCGTATATTCGTGAGGCTACCCTTCCTCCACCAGGGGCGGTAGCCCCCACCCCGGTGACAACCCCAACAAGTGAGGGTGGGTTTTTTGTGATACCTCCTGTCTCCTCTACCTCCTCCGGCACGAACCCTACAGTGCACGTAATACAAAACACGGGGATTCCCCTGGCACCTCCAGAGCGCTTCCACGGAGACCCGAAGAAATTTGAAACATTCCTAAATCAATGCCGACTCCATTTCCTCTGCAAACCCTCAGTCTTCCAAACGGATGTTGCTAAAACGGCGTTCATGATGTCATACATGGGAGGCAATGCTGCCAGTTGGACTATACCGTTAATGGAACGAAACGATCCAACGCTGCATTCCTTCCCTGACTTTTGTGTGGCACTGAGGAAACTGTTCGATCGCAAATCGCACATGTTGTCCCTGGACAGAGAATTGCTGACCCTGCGGCAAGGATCGCAGGATTTATTGTCCTACATCACTTCCTTTAATAGATTGATAGTAGAAACAGATTGGCCGCCAGAGAAACGGACCACTCTGTTCTATCAGGGTCTGAGAGGGGAACTTAAGGACGTACTGGCACAGGTAGTACAGCTTCCTGCCACCTGTGAAGACATGATCGACCTCACCGTCCAATTGGACCATCGGTTGCAGGAAAGGAAAGGAGATAAGGGTAAAAGTGATCCTCGAGGGTGGTACCCAAAACCCAAAGCAAGCACGGAGGAACCGCATAAAACGGTGGAAGGGACAGAACCCATGCAGATAGGAGGCATTAGAGGCCCCCTCACCACTGAAGAGAAGGAAAAAAGACGCAAGATGAAATTGTGCCTTTATTGCGGAAAAGGAGGACACTTCGTTCGGGAATGTAGAGCCAGAGCCCAGCTACCCGAACGGGCGTCTTCTTCCAGACAACCATCCGTGATGGGAATACAAGACCCTTCGGAAAACTAGAGAGCCCGAGCCAGAAGGAGATCGCTGGGTCGGGTGAACGACGAAAATTGATCTCTTCCGTCTTAGCGAATACCTTGCAGCCATCGGTGGCGCATCTCTGTGTAAACGTTACCTTATGGATCTCCGCTAACGACCCTCGAGAGGTGGATGCCCTATTGGATTCGGGTGCTACGGGAAATTACATGGATCAAGGATATGCCAAGAGCATCGGAGTGCCGTGGGAGAAAAAGGAAAGGCCAGAATTCGTGAAGGCGGTCGACGGATCTGCGCTGACCTCAGGCCCAGTGACATCCCATACGAGGCCCCTCTTGATGCGTTTTAACGCCTGGCACCACGAGTATATTCAGTTTGATTTAATAGATGCACCTCAATTCCGCCTCATCCTTGGTATGCCATGGTTGACCCTCCATGATCCCACAGTGAGATGGGGGGATAGAACAGTGACCCTGGATTCGGAGTACTGCTCCAAGAACTGTCACAAAGACCCTTTCTCGGGGACCAGCTCCCCCGATACTCAAGCATGCCTGCTTGCTATAGCCAACACCCAAGAGATGATCCTCGTCAACAACACGTTGCCACAGGAGTATGAAGAATATCGTTCTCTCTTCGATAAACAAAAGGCTACACGACTTCCTCCCCACAGAGTATACGATTGTCGTATCGACTTGATACCAGGAGCACACATCCCTTGTAGCAGAGTATATGCACTAACCGAACCCGAGACACTGTATCTACAAAATTACTTGAAGGAGAATCTGGCCTCCGGATTCATCGTCCTGTCCTCTTCACCTGCTTCTTCCCCACTTTTTTTTATACCGAAGAAGGACTGTGACGAGCTAAGACCCTGCATAGATTACCGAGCGATCAACAGTATAACAGTAAAGAACAGATACCCGATACCTTTGATTCCTGTTTTACTGGACCAGCTCAAGGGAGCTCGTTACTTCACAAAGTTAGATCTCCGGGGCGCATATCATTTAGTGAGAGTCAAAAGTGGGGATGAATGGAAAACAGCCTTCCGAACGAAGTTCGGACTCTTCGAGTATAAGGTAATGCCCTTTGGGCTCTGCAACGCCCCGGCCGCCTTCCAATATTTCATGGACGAAGTGCTGAGGGGATTATTGGATACCATATGTGTGGTCTACATAGATGATATACTCATTTATTCAGCTAGTCTTCAAGATCATGTGAAACACGTGAAAACCGTCCTAAATAGACTGCGTCTTCACGAGCTCTACGCAAAATTGGAGAAATGCTTTTTTCATGTGCAAGAGGTAGCCTTTTTAGGGTATGTCATCAACGCCCAGGGATTCCAAATGGAAACGGGAAAGATCGAAGCCATTACCCAGTGGCAAACCCCCCAACACGTAAAGGCAGTGCAAAGCTTTTTGGGGTTTGCAAATTACTACCGTAGGTTCATTAAAGATTTCTCAAAAATAATACATCCCATTTCAAGTCTGTTGAGAAAAAATACTCCATTCGACTGGACCAAAGAGGCAGAAGAGGCTTTCCAACTTCTCAAGACACGATTCACACAAGCCCCAATACTAAGACACCCAGACCCGCAACTCCCCTTCATAGTCGAAACCGATGCATCCCATTACGCACTTGGAGGGGTGTTATCCCAAAGACATCCCCAAACCGGACAAATACATCCTGTGGCGTATTTCTCGAAAAAACTCACCCCCAGTGAGGTAAATTATTCTATCACAGACAAGGAGTTGCTGGCGATAAAGAGGGCGTGCGAGGAATGGAGGCATTATCTACTAGGGGCCCATCATACAGTCGAAATTTACACAGACCACAAAAATCTGCTGTTCTTGAAAACCGCCAAGGCCCTCACACCCCGTCAGTTGCGTTGGACTCTCTTTTTTGCCGATTACGACTTTGTAATAAAATACCGGCCAGGGCCGCAAAACGGCAAGGCTGATGCCCTTTCACGCAGTCTGAACACAGAGAGTGACACACCTATAGACGTCTCCGAGATCCCTTCGATATTGGCGGAAGGCGTGTTCCAGCAACAGTCCGTAGCCCTACTAACAAAAACCGACTTCGTAGACAAAATCAGAACCGCAGTAAAAGACGTAAACGAGCAGGAATGGATTGAGGAAAACCCAAACCATAGAACCATGAACCTTGGATTACTCTACCACTTCCAAGCCGTGTACGTACCCATCCCTGACCTACAGCGCCAAGTATTGCAATGGGCACACGATTCCAGCCTTGGAGGACATCTAGGAATCAATAAAACAATCGCCTGTGTGGAAAGAGCCTTCTGGTGGAAATCACTGAAGGAAGATACAAAGGAATATGTCCAGAACTGTTCGGTGTGCGCCCAAGGAAAAGCGAGACATGAAAAACCCTCTGGACTACTTCAAGCAATCCCTATACCTCCTAGACCATGGCATACAGTGTCAATGGATTTCATTGTGGAAATGCCCCCCTGTCAAGGATACACAACAATACTAGTAATAGTGGACCATTTGACTAAGATGGGCCACTTTGTACCGTTGACAGGATTGCCTACATCCTCAGCACTAGCTCTTTTGATCCTACAGCATGTAGTGAGACCTCATGGTATACCAAGCGTCTTCATCACAGACAGAGGAACTCAATTTACCTCCCGCTTCTGGAAGGCCTTATGCACAACAATGGGAATAGAAGCGCGCCTTTCCTCCAGTTACCATCCCCAAACAGATGGGAAGACGGAGCGCCTCAACCAGACTCTAGAACAGTATCTCCGGTGTTTTTCTATACAAAACACAGCCCAGTGGGTTACATTAATGTGGACGGCGGAGTTCGCATACAACAATGCGGACCATGCAACATTGGGATGCTCCCCTTTCTTTTGTCTCTATGGATACCATCCGAACATGCTACCTTTTGAATGGCCTGTTACCACCAACCTTCCCAGCATAAAGGAACATCATGAACACCTGAAGGCGGTTTTACTAGACGCCAAACAGCATCTCGTCGCAGCTCAAGCAGCTCAAAAACGCTATGCTGACACGAAGAGAACAAGAGAACCTGAGTATCAAGTAGGAGACAGGGTATGGTTGGCCACAAAAAACTTACACTTAAAGGGAGTGGGAAAACTAAAACCCAAATACATCGGTCCCTACTATATTGAGAAAGTAATAAATCCCGTTGCTATGAGGTTGACCTTACCCGAGGCATGGCACATACACCCTGTGTTTCACGTGTCCTTGCTCCAACCCTGCCCCACTACCATGAGGTTGCCAGATAAACCTCCACCCATAGATATTGATGGCCAAGAAGAGTTTGAGGTCCACCAACTATTAGATTCCAGATTGGTGAGAGGGAGAGTGCAATATCTGGTTGAATGGAAGGGGTATGGGGTGGAAGACAGGACCTGGGAACCCATACAGAATCTCCGATGCCCTGAATTGCTAGACCAGTTCCATAGAAACAATCCTGGTAAACCTGGTCGCCCGCCGAGTCGGCGGTCCTTGAGAGGGGGTTCTGTAGCGATCATCCAGAGAGACAGACATGAACGAGAGTTCCCTCACGTGTATCAGGCCCCTCCAACCAAAAGAAAAGGACGGGAGCAGTGCACACACACACGCACTACAACTCCCATAACACCGCGGGGCCGGGTCGGGAAAAGAGCGGGAACCAGGAAAGAACCCGCCCCTATATAAGCTCCACCTTTGAACAAGGTGAGTGCTTGACAATCCGACCGGAACCAGAAGACTGCTTCGAGGCTTCGTTGTGGTTTACCTTCGCCTAGGATTCCCAGAGGACCGCGGACGCTTGCCTTCCCGCTACGAGCCGCCACAGCCCCAGTGTTACCATTGGGACCTCAGCCCACCGCGGACGCTTGCCTTCCCGCTAGGAGCCGCCACAGCCCCAGTGTTACCATTGGGACCTCAGCCCACCGCGGACGCTTGCCTTCCCGCTAGGAGCCGCCACAGACCCAGTGTTACCATTGGGACCTCAGCCCACCGCGGACGCTTGCCTTCCCGCTAGGACCAGCGGCACTTCCTGCCATCTACACACACGCCCCTGCCGCAGCGCGGACGCTTTCCTTCCCGCCGGAGCTGTCGGCAGCGTGACCCAGGTATTCCGAAAGCGGACGCTTTCCTACCCGCTTCGGTATACGGAACCATCCCAAGCGGTACTCCCGGACACTGACTCGACTACGGCCAACGATGACAGGTAAGGGGCGCTGAGTGCGTGTTAACCACGCCCTTTTTGACGCTCACATCCCTGTTACTTTGCCTAGCTTCACAAGCGGAGTACACGCTGTTCACTTTCGCATTGTACGAAGCCATTGTATTCCACAGTACATTACCCTGACTCTCATCCCAGACATTGTGGCGCTGAGCAGCCACAGGGAGGAGTGGAACCCACTACGCCATAGAGTACCCACACGACAGACTTGTGAGTAGTAGGATCCACCACTACTAATACTGTACTGTCTGGGTCATGTTCTTTCCCAACACAATACTTATGCTTATGTTTTAATCCCTCCGCAGTTACTCCCAGCCGTGTGGAACGGGAACTTCGCCCGACACTCCCATCCGCTGTTTCCCGAGTTGCTCTCTCTTCCCTGTTCCCCACGGTGCTTCCTTCCATACCAGTGACCATCCCTGGGTGGGAGGCAGTGTCAGGGCGAATAGGGAGGCCTCTCTCCGCTGCTGTCGTCCCTGCTGGCTGTTTTCACAGGTTAGTGGCTCTCCTAATTACCTTGTGCTGCTGACAACCCGACACAGGGGTCCACTCCGCCGACCTAGGATGGTAAATTTGGGTAGGCTCGAATATGTCCGAGTGGACCCCGTCCCCAACCCAGGACTGAGAGGAGTGGGACTCTGGATGCCAGGGATGCCCCGAGTCCTTATCCTCATCAGAGGAGAAATCGTCCTCCGATACACCCTCTCCCTCTAAGGGAAACCCACCATCGGGGTCTACAATAGTGGTGACAGCATCGCAATTTTCTCCGGACTCCTCCTCCTCCCGGCAGGGTGCATGTCTTAGCATTTGCGCACTCTTGAGGAAGGTCTCCGTAAGTTTATCAAATCCTTCCAAGTGCCCCGCGTTATGCTTAACGGCCCTTTTATTCCCCATCTGGGAGCCACTGGGACCCACCACCACCAGATCTGGGTCACTGAACACCCGAGGGATGCTTTTCGCCAGCTTATCAACCTGATCCAAGAGGAGCCAGCGCCCTAGAAATAGCCAGAGAGAAGGCTTGGTCCACTGCTGGAGGGAGAAGTTGGGCGGTCATTCCTCCTCCACTTCCTGGTGGGAGGAGTAAAAATGGTCTTCTGGAGAAGACATGATAGCAGAGGGTGTGAGCACAGAAAAAATGCCCTTAAAATCCTTAAGGCAGCCCCCTCGCCGGTACTACAACAGCTGGGCTTTCCCCGAAGCTGTTATAAGAATAGACTGAGGCACAATACCAATTACCACCACCAGGTGGCGCTGGTCACTAACGTGTCCATGTGGGGAAATCAAAATTAGGCGAGTGGTGGTCGGGCATCAAGCGGACACTAAAGGAGTGACCGGATTCCCAAACGCGCGTAAAGACCAGCGGGAGCGCTTGACGGAGCTGCCTCGCTCGGACCAGACGCGCCTGACAGGATCTCACGGTGCGCAGAGCGCACAGTGGGAGAAATTGCGAGGGGGAGAACGCTCTCGGCCAAGAGCCTGCTGCGCAGGAAATATGAAACAATACCAACGCAATAATGCTAATAACGTGCACAAGAAACCACCATACAAACAGCAACAACGTCAGATTAAGCCAAGAATGTAAGAATGCACTTAACTGACGAGCAGTGAAGAAAGTGGAAGCGAAAGGGACATCACGATATTATATACGATGGACTGTGATATGATTGGACTATAGTTGCCTTGGAGACTACCCCCCTAATGGTTCATGGGTTGTGTAGTTTTTTGTTTAATGATTGTTGTGTTACGTTTTCTTTGAACTGCTATGCAAATAAAGTGAGGAAAGATATGCATAATCCTCGCCTCTGTCCTGCCATAGAATTAATTAAACTTTGTTCGATCTTATTTAGAAACATAGATCATAAAAGTGTACATAAAAACAGTGAATCCTCTTTCCTAATGCAATAGTGAGAATTAATTAAAACCAGTAGGTAAAAATGGGTGTTACAAAGCCCGGTTCAGAGCAACTTCAGGTTAACAGAATCGTAAAGTTCAATGTTTCGCAAGATCAATCTCATGTACTTCGTGCAAAATACGCAATAAGGGGTCCAAGTAAGATGTAACGCTCAAATATCTGACCAGTCTGCACTATATAAAACTGCAGAAAAACTAAAAATAAAAAGTGTTTTGCACACTTCTGTCATTGGGCTATATGTGGGCCACATCTGGGTGATATTTGTGCTACATTTGGGCTCTTTTCTCTCTGGTGACCATCTTAAGAGACTTATTTGTTATGAAGTTTCTTAATTTCCTCATTTACTGCAGTCTCCTCAGTAGGAAATGATTTCAGTGTTTTACTTTGATTCCATCAAGAAGGCATTCAGAGATGTGTCACATATTTGCCATAAATTCAGAATGTTAGCACTCTAGTTGTTCATTAGATCACTGTAGTAAAGCTACTGCTCACCAGGGAGTTAACTGGAAGTCTACTGCTGGTATTGAAAGTAATTGTTTCAGTCTGCCTGTCAGAATTTTCTAATGAAATACAAGAGGATTTGAGATCTCACTTAAAACAATCCCTAAATGTTCTTTCTACAGCTCTAACAATAATTTCTATGGCAAAATGAACCCCCTCATTTTGTTCCTTTTTAAATTAAATGTTTTAAGAGTTATCAGTTTATTCCAATCAAGATAGCTTCAGATGTGCCATACTTTTGTCATAAGTAAGACTGTTAGCGCTCTAGTTGTTCTTTAGAACACTCTGGGAAGCTGCAGTAGAACACAAAGGCATCAACTGACAGGCTGTCCTGTTGAAATATAACAGGAAAATATTTGAGATCACACTTGAAACATGTCCTAATTTTTCTTTGTACAGCACTAGCCATACTTTCTATGACAAAATGAACCCCATCATTTTGATCCTTTTTAAATTAAGTGTTTTAAGTGTTACCAGTTTATTCCAATCAAGATGGCTTCGGGTGTGCCATACTTTTGTCATAAGTAAGGAAGCTACCCTTGTTGGATGTACATAATTTACTGAGAATGACAGACTTCATTCTCACATGACTGAGAAAGATAATGTGAATTTACAGAAAATATGCTCTCATTTTAGCTTCAGTTTTCTCTCAAACATGATTCATTATATCCCAGCAGAAGGTTTTTCACAGGGTAAAATCACCTTAGAACACACCACAATTCCTGAAATTAGTATGGTACCATCAACAAATAAATTCTAATATAACTAAAGTCTGTTATCACCCTTTATAGTTCTCCTTTTGGTAACCCTCAAAATCTTCGATTCACAACAATGCATTTCAATGGGGTACTATCATGTATATTGGTCCCAAGATGGCTGTCAGCAATTCCAGGCTGAAGTGCTGACAGCCAATCAGATCTCACGATGAGATGTGTTGTTAGGCTCCACCCGGATATTAAAACTTTTTCTTTTTCTAATTTCTCATGAACTACTGAACGGATTTACACCATTTAATAAAAAGGGATCTTTCTGAACCAAGGGCTACCTTTTCGCCAAATTTGGTGTAATTCCGTTCAGCAGTTGTGGCTGTAGCGTTGTCTAAAGTTTCCTATGGGAATTAACATGGAGAAAACACGTTTTGGGACCCCCTTTTACTCGTCCCCCGCTTGTCGAATTACCCCGAATTTTTTAATGGTGATTATGGCGGCTGCATTTATCAAACGAACTGTAAATTTATGAACTCATTATACCAGCATGCACCATGCAGAGATACGCCCATTATGGAACTGAGAATGCTGGGTATAAGAGAAGCGGTATGCTGCCTGTCCTCATAGCCAGCACCTGTGAACAAGGGCGCGAGGATGCCCGAAACGCGTAAGGAACTGTTGGCAAGATAAATTCTGTACGCATGAAGATTGTTTAGCAGGGCTGCCTTACAGAATAAAGAATGACACAACGTATGCTGGCTCTCCAAGTTGGGTGCTTCTGTTGTTATATATATATATATATTCCTCTCCAAAGCGTCCAGATCTTAGGGAGGCACACGACAGCTTGCATCTCTTCAACCTCCTCCAGAACTCCCGAACTCTCTCACTCATGCCGACGCGTTTCGAGGTAAAGACCTCTTCTTCCAGGGCAATATGTACACATGGAGCGCAGTGAGTACTTTCCTATTGGCTCAGTGCCTTTAAATTGATTGGCTTAGTGCAACTTCCTGTTGGAGTGCATGCTGGTTTAGTACAACTTCCTGTTGGAATGCATGCTGGGATATTAAGTCCCTAGGCAAAGTACAATTATTTTCCCTAAGTGGGCCACTCGCGCTCCTGTATTTTAAAACAAATGAATCCCCTATAGTAGGGTCTGGAGCTGCCTGGGAGGATTCTCTTCCTTTCTGGCTCGCTGTGCTTCTCTGCCTGGATATGGTTCCTGGCTCCACCTCACTTCGATCAGTGATGGTGCTCTCCCCCACGGCAGGACAGCCGCGTTCAACATTCCTCTCCAAAGCGTCCAGATCTTAGGGAGGCACACGACAGCTTGCATCTCTTCAACCTCCTCCAGCACACCCGAACTCTCTCACTCATGCCGACGCGTTTCGCGGTAAAGACCTCTTCTTCCAGGGCAATATGTACACATGGAGCGCAGTGAGTACTTTCCTATTGGCTCAGTGCCTATAAATTGATTGGCTTAGTGCAACTTCCTGTTGGAGTGCATGCTGGTTTAGTACAACTTCCTGTTGGAATGCATGCTGGGATATTGAGTCCCTAGGCAAAGTACAATTATTTTCCCTAAGTGGGCCACTCGCGCTCCTGTATTTTAAAACAAATGAATCCCCTATAGTAGGGTCTGGAGCTGCCTGGGAGGATTCTCTTCCTTTCTGGCTCGCTGTGCTTCTCTGCCGGGCTATGGTTCCTGGCTCCGCCTCACTTCGATCAGTGATCGTGCTCTCCCCCACGGCAGGACAGCCGCGTTCAACATTCCTCTCCAAAGCGTCCAGATCTTAGAGAGGCACACAACAGCTTGCATCTCTTCAACCTCCTCCAGCACTCCCGAACTCTCTCACTCATGCCGACGCGTTTCGAGGTAAAGACCTCTTCTTCCAGGGCAATATGTACACATGGAGCGCAGTGAGTACTTTCCTATTGGCTCAGTGCCTTTAAATTGATTGGCTTAGTGCAACTTCCTGTTGGAGTGCATGCTGGTTTAGTACAACTTCCTGTTGGAATGCATGCTGGGATATTGAGTCCCTAGGCAAAGTACAATTATTTTCCCTAAGTGGGCCACTCGCGCTCCTGTATTTTAAAACAATAGGAAAGTACTCACTGCGCTCCATGTGTACATATTGCCCTGGAAGAAGATATCGAAACATACTCACTTCGGGTAAAAAACCCTGATGGTACGAGTCAGAAGTACTGCTCTGCTAGTGCTACAATACCAGGAAATCTGTCTAGAGTCCCTCCACATGCAGGAGGATTAACAAAATAGAAAACCTGTCATGAGCCAATCCAAGGTGCATAATTGCACACGGTTGGGTCTGCTCTGGAAGGGATACAATCGTAGAGTCATAGAGCAACTTTCAGGCAACTTTCCAGCGCAAAACACATTTTGCACTGGAAAGTACACTCAAAATAAACATTTTGCAACAGTTTGCATCACTTTTGTGAAGCTTATCGAGCACTGAACGTTGGCCCCCAAGACAGAAGATAGAAATCTTAACCAGGGTATAGTGCCAAAGGTATCTGGCCAGCGTAAGGAAAATTTGGGGTTCAAAATTACACTTTCACTACTTGGAGCTTTTGCTGCCCAAAGCAATGAAGGGACCTCGATCAATGCCCATTTGACTTTGAAAGGACTGCACCAGATACAGCCTTCTGTCTTGCCCCACTGAGGTTCCGACTCAGTACGTTCCATTTGGCGCTTTTCTTTTTTTTGGTGCTTATTCTTCTAAATCTTTAAAAATGCAATGTTCAAGTTCCCCTTATTGGATTTTTGTTGTTTTTGTGCCATTTTGCTTATAATGTTATTTTCTATTTTGATAAATTGCATTTTTAATGTGTTGTGTTTTGGACTTTTTAACTGTTTTGATACTTCTAAATGCTTTACATATTTTCTGTAACTTAAACCTGTCTGCTCTGTGCCATAGCTATACACAATTTCTGGAAAGATTCAAAGTGGTGCTTTGTTGCACCGTGATTCTCTTAGAGTCAGAGGTCTGAGCAATGCACACGTGTCTCTCCGCGTTTTCCAGTTCGAGAGCTGCACAACCCGGTGGCTCCCAGAGTCCACTGAAGCCCAAACTAGTGAATGCCTTATGCAAGGCCCCTGCCATTCTTCAGGCCATGCTGCTTGCCTCTGGCCTTAATCATTGAATTAGTCAGCTTCTTGTCATTTATTGATGTGCGGTCTCATGCCTGCATTTGGAGAGTGATATGTTGCTGCCTGACTTTGCATTCTCCCTCTCAATTGCACTCCACGCACAACACCCCCCACCCCAAGACTCCCCACCTCAAGACTCTCACACTTGGCTCTAAATGAATGAGCATTCTTGACAGTATCCCATGTGTCTGACTCCTTGTTTGGCCGAGACCTGCATGACTCCCCTAATCCTTTGTGTTTCCTTTCTCCAGCATTTGTTATTACTCCTTTCTCAATAATTGTTCCGCCTGTATTTGTACGTTTTACCCTAAGTAATTCTTCTTTTGCCATCCAAGACGGTTCCTCTGCACCTTGATCCTGGAATATAAACAGACACTTAAACAGGCATAGGAATCAAAACACCTAGTTGGAATTAGATACCGAAAAGGGACTTCTTGCCTCTCTATGCAGTAGCCAAAATGGCAGCCAGCTTGGAATAGGCCCCCATCTGCTCTCTCTTGCTCCCCCCGCCTTCATCAATCAGCATTGATCTTTCTCATGCCAGCAAGCTGAATGCCCTACATTCCCTGCAGGAATCAACTCATACAAAATTAACTACCATCCTAACCTAACCAAAAGCACCATTAAAAATCTCAAATACAAATCCTCAACCTAAATAAACTCTTATCACTGACCCCTACTTCTGCTACAACAAGGGTACTTTACTGAATGAACTTATCTTCACTACCAATCAGCATGTTCAATGGGGGAAAGCCCTATCTTCCTAACTCAACCCTACCCTAACCAATAAAATTCCACACAGCCATAAACTCACGATTGCTCCCTCACTTCTGTGTAATGCAGATGCCACCATCTCCATCTATAACAATGGCGTTGTGCTCATTCAATCTTCAGATCACAACCTGGAGATCTTTGTTAATCTCTTCTCCTACCTTAAGAACAAGCTATACACGACCACAGACCCGCCCACCCCCTCGCTACTCCACTCTGACTGCTTTCCATATGACAACATCATCTCTTCCACCACCCTTATCCCTCTTCCTACCTCTCTCCCCTGAAGGACACCCATTGATCCAAGCAAATCACAACAATCCAACACATCCCCTCCACCTTTGATAATGCTGGCACTGCCCTATGACAACAACAATCCAACATCACTACTTCCAATCTACTACAGATCCCTGTACAAGCACTCCCATCAACTGGGTCAAAATATCCATTGCTCCCTATCAACCAACCATTACTAACACTCCGACTGTGGACCCTACCAACGCTGGCTGTACCAAAATGTCCTGGCTCAGCTAGATCTCCACATTACAATGCTTCCTCCAGCCAGCAGCCCATTAGGGGTCGCTACACTTACTCTACACTTGACACTATAAAATGTCAACTGTAGCTGATTAGGGCTGACATCCTTAAACTAGTAGATATCACCTACAACCTTGAACACAATTGGTCCTTTCATATGACTCACCTCCAAACTAACAACATCCTAACACCCAAATGCCACTCTGCTACTATCTCTGCCTATTCCTGAGACACACAACTGGAGTGATAAACCAAATCATAATCACTCCTCCCAACCCAATAGGCTAATTAGTTATCGAATACCAGTATCCTCTCCCTGCTAGCTCCTTATAACTGTGTTCCGGCTGACCACACTATATCTGCTAGAAATATTGAGACTATTCTCACTCAACACTAAGTAAATTAATAAAGTGAACCTCAAACAAGTACCCATCTCACATACATTTACGAATACCACCTTAAATGTGTGTCACTCAACTGGAGTTCAGCTGTGAAACAGAAAGCTAAACTAGCCAATCTTATGCTTAACTTTGGCCTTCGGCACACTTATACTCACTGAAACTTAGTTGAACGAAACCTCATCACAAATTCTTGACATACTTGTCCCCCCCAGTCATGAAATCATCAGAGTAGATGGTTCAAGCCTCTTTGGCGGTGACCTAGCCTGCATATACAGGTCCACACTAGCTATGAAACCATCAAATTCTTTATCCCTGCCTCCTGCAAATACCTTGGGATCAATATATTCACCGAAGACAACTCAACATGCTCTCTGTAGACGTTTTATCACCCTCTCAGAGATAACCACACATTCATCGAACAGATCATGTAGCTTATCTCCTCCAACAATGAAAAGCATAAGAACCAGATTTTTATTGGCTAATTCAACATTCACTGGAACAACTCCAGCAACTCTCTCATGAATAGTTTTAAATCCTTCCTCCAGGACCCCAACCATATCCAAGCCTGTAACGGTCCGACCCATAAGAAAGGGGGCACCTTAGATTTAATCATTGAAAAACACAACATGCAAATTGAATCTATCCTACCTTGCGACTGGACTGACGCACATTGCATCACCTTCCTCACTTCTGAAAGTTTGACCCTCATACAACTAAAGAGAGTCCTGTTCAAAAGATTTAACCCCTGATCCAACTGTAACCCAAACGGGCAATGCCGATGTATTAGACTTGCTGAAAGAGCATGGGGACATACCCCCTCTCTGTCTAACCTCAAACATTTATGACAAACACAGAGCACCTACAATAGGCACATGAGAAACTCCAAAACAGTATTCTTTCAAAATCAACTTGATACAGCAATTAAGTGACAATAAAACAGTTTGAAATAGTTTGAAATAGTTAAAAACCAAATGCCCCATCCTCACAAAGCAAAACCCTACCTAAATGCGAAATGCTTGCCTCCTTCGTAGCTGAGAAAACCATGCCAATAACCACCCATAACCAGAATGCTATGAAACTCCATCCGTGCGAACACCCCTGCACCCCACCCTTCTTGAAGAATGCCCTAGAACCCCTCCCCACATACCTAAAAGCATTTCCACTAGGTCTTTCTTTAAAACCTTTAACTAAAGTGACATCTTAAAACTTCTGACCTATCTGAAATACTCCAACCACTTCAATGCTCCCCTTTCCTCCAAACCCATCAATGAGTCCCTTCACCACCTACTCCCTATGGACTAGGATTTTCAATGCCTCAATTACCCAAGGCTCAATGCCCAACTGCCTACAAAGTGGCTGGGTTATTCCTTTCCTAAAAAAAAACAACTCCGACCATCCCAACCCCAGCGACTACCGCCCTATCCCCAACATCCCGACTTTGGCCAAGCTCTTTGAGAAAATATGTGCACCTACAGCTTCACAGTCACATCGGGCAATTCCAACGCCTCGACCAATTTCAATCTGGTTTCCAACCAAACCATAGCATCAAAACTGCCCTGGTCCACATTGTTTATGATGCTCTACACTCAGTTGATCAGAATGAATCTTGGCTACTAATCCTACTTGACCTGTCAGCTGCATTCAATACTGTCAATCATGAAACTCTTTTGAACATATTAGAACACAGGTTGGTTCCCTCTGGTACAATGTTAAAGTGGTTCTCCCCATTCCTTCATAACAGTTCTTAGCACATTTTAATCAACCACGCTCCTTCCGATCAATCTCCAATGACGCTTGGAGTACCCAAGGTTCTACTCTCTCCCCGACAATGTTTAACCTATACATGGAGCCCCTAAAAAAAATCCTCAAACTCGCTCATATCTCTACCGAATGTTTGTGAATGATACTCAATGCTACAACAAAATTGCCTTTCCTGATTACATCAGCATCCTCAATTACACCTTGACAAAAACACAGCATTGGCTGAAGTCTAACCTCTTCAAACTCAATGCCTTAAAAAAAGAATTATTATTGATCTCACGCCCATTATCGCCCCTAGTGTTAAAGACATGCTCCCACATCTTACTGCCTTGAACAGTACCCCACAGATCATTGACTCAGCTAAATACCTAGGAAAAATCATGGACAATGTTCACTCCATGTAAAACACATTAGTGCGGCCAACAGAGGAGCTAACCGTCAATCACATGCCCTAAGGAAACTAAAACATTTCCTCCCCAAAGTAGACCTCAAAACAGCAGTTAAAGCACTTGTGTTATCAAAATGGACTGTGGTAGTGCTACCGATATGGGCCTACCAAAAATCACACTTGCACAAGTGAAGGCTACATTGATTGCGGCAGCTAGGCTTATCACTGGCTCAAAACAAAGTGATCATATCATCCCAGACCTCCAGTCACTGAAAGGGCTACCTTATGAGGCTAGGATCCATCTCAAACTTGTCTGTATGACCCATAAAATGCTGCACTACAATACCCCCTCTTACCTCACCCAGAAATTGACCCTATTGGATGGCAACAGGTCTTCCTGAAGCTCAGGCACCCTACTACTTAAGACACAAAAATTCAACAAAAAGACAACCTACTAACAAATTCTTCTTACATTGAGTGCTGAAGAAGGACGACTGGACCTCCCTCTCCTCATGTGCTATGGTTTCCTGCCTGTTTGCCGTTCCAATTTTGTTTTTGCATGCTTTCATCCATACCTCCAAGATCTGCATTGTTTACTCCATTTTACAGTCATCTTCACAACATCTTAACACCTATTGAACTTTGCCCAATTCAGGGGCATATTATCACACCAGAACATGGACTTCTATTGGAATTCTCAAGGGCATATTATCAAGCCCATTATCACCGCTTTAGCGGCAGTTTTCTGCCACTAAATCGGCAATAATTTTTAACGCCGTCCTTGATAATATACCCCTCCGTATTTATGATTGACTAGGTGTTCATGTCTTTCATTACCTGCGTTTCATAGTAAGAGGCTGGTCAAGACAGACTCCCAAGTTCTTAACCACCTATTTGGGTGTGGAAGCAATGCCAAGTTCTGAGGTCCACCAGTCAGAAGCCCATAGTTATTAGACCTTGCCAAACAGCATACTCTCTGTTTTTCTACCATTCATCTGGAGACAGTTCTCTGTCATCCAGGCAGCATTTGCTGTCATCCCAGCTGAGAAGCTTTCTGAAGTCTTTATCAAAGGATATTATAAGCTGTGTGTCATACACGTATGATATTATTTTGATGCCAAAGTCTTTTAAAACCTTGGTGAGGGGTGCAACGTATATGTTGAAAAGCAAGGGGCTAAGACAAGAGCCATGAGTCACCCCCTTGTCCATTATTATAATGCAAGACTTAAAGGAGCCCAAAGTAATAGTTTGGATTTTGTTGGAAAGAAAAGTGCCAAACCAGTTTAGCGCTGTCCCCCACAGTATTGAATGATGCGCACAAGCCTAGCAGCACTAGCAAAGATTGTATATTAGCGTCTAAGGAACCTCTGATGTGGCCAATGACCGCTAGAAATGTTGTCTCAGTACTGTGTGAAGGCCTAAAACCTGATTGGGATTGGTCCAAGATGTTATTAACCTCTAGGTACTCAAAAGTTGATTAATCCTTCCAGAAGCTTACTGAGTAAAGAAAGCAACGAGGTTGGATTGTAGTTGGAGAGCTTGGAAGGTGCTAGATTAGGATTTATTTGGGTCGGCCTCACTTGGGCCACCTTTCAGCTAACTGGTATTTTTCCAGTATTGACGGATAAAGTGTATAAAAAATGGATGGCAGTTCCAACTGGTTGGAAAGAGCAGCAGAGATCTTGGGATGACAAATATCTATGCGAGATTCCGATTTGGCTAAAGCAAGAGCCAACTGAATTTCCACAAAAAAATCTCCTTCAACTGTCCCAAGCTTGAAACACTGCTGGATGGCGATAAGATAGAATTAGCCTCCTCAGGATGGCTTGGGAAGTTCTGATGAATATTGTTCACTTTCTCTTCAAAATGATTAGCCAACAAAGCACAAAGAACCTGTGACACCTGAATGTCTTGAGAGCAAGCTCTAAGGTTTACAAAGTCATTTAGGTTTAAAAATGAACTTTAGATGAATTTTTAGCCTGGGAAATGTGACCAAAGATATATGCTTTCCAAGTACACTTTATGTTGCGGTTATAGCGCGGTAAAGCTGCTCTATATGCCTCCTTATCACAAGCATTATTTGTGCACCACCACTGTCTTTCTAATTATTTACACAATGCTTTCTCTGTTTTAGGGGCTAACATATACCAAGGCACATGGGTTCCATGTGCGGAATTAGGGCACAGTTTGAGAGGGGAAATCTAATCAAAAGTTGTGCTTAAAGCATTGTGATATTCTAAAAGTGCTTAATCGACATCTGAAGCAGCTACTGTCCCGGAATGATTGAACACCTTAGTGAAAGATTCTGGAGTGATTTTCCCCCAATGTCTAAATCGGTTTTTAACAACTTATCAATATCGGTTGTAATTGGAACCCCGAAACTGATCAATGAATGGTCCGTCCAAAGTAAGGATTGCAGTTGTTCACAGGTTAGAGAAATGGAGTTAGTAAAGATTGAGGGCCTTATTAGGATTCCAGTGACCACCAAACCCGTGGTGGTGGTCTGACCACTGCTACACTGTAGGACCACTCGCAGTATTAGGGCTGTGGGGGTCGGACAGCCATGAGACCGCTGGCACCGCCGGGATCAAGGATCCTGCTGGCAGTATGCAAACGGCTGTAATAAGCTGGCACTTCCACTGCCAAGCATATTTCGAGTTGCATTTTCCTCATCCTTTTCATAGGAGTGTTTAGCAGTATGAGTGCTTGGCCTTGTGTGGTGTGTCCCTCACTCCAAAGCTTGGCTGGAGAACATTTCTTCATGTTTTGTCTCTATTAGAGCCGTAGAAGAATTAGAAGTGTATTTTATGGATGCATTTGTGCTACTCTTTCTGGGTGTGTTTTTTAATTTCCATGTTTCTACCTAAACACTTTGGTGATGTCCATATTCACAAACCCCATGTTGTAGTATATTTTCCACATTTTCAGCTGTTCCCCCTTGTTCCTCCCACATTAACTACAAAAATGTAAACTTACGCAGATTAGCTTACAAAAAGGTGGAGATTGAGATGTCATATCAGAAGTTTGTGAATTATGTTTTGTAGTAATTTAATTGTACTATCTGACTACTATTTTATGTAACTAAAGCAAAACATTGTGATATACAAATGTACTTTTATTGAAATAAATATTCACAAAAAAACACTTTCGATCTCACATGAATCACCCAAGTGAAATCTATGTTTTATCTATCTTTTGGAACAATTAAATTATGTTTAAGTTTTAAAAAAAATAGAAAGTTTAAATGCCTACCATTACCATAAACTTCATTACAGTCCTTGTGTACAGTGTTGCATACAGATTTACGATTACATAAATTGCGCAGCTGCGATGTGCAAAAACGATTTTTGCACTGACTAACCGGTACAAAAGCAATATCTCTCTCTGGTCAGTTGGTCTAGATCTCGGCACAGATGTCTATGCAGTTTATTTAATCTTGAAATGTCTGCATAAAATTGCACTGTCATAAGTGTGCTGCAGATCAGCACACCCTCGTTAGAAATACCAGAACATTGCAGTCTGTTCAATACTCAATTGTTTTATTTTGAAAAGCCAAGCTACTTTACTGCATTATACTCACTTTTAAAATCAGCTGAACAGCTTGTTCCTGGAATTTAACAAGAAAATAAACACAATTGTTCAGCAACTGAACCACATTGCTCACAAGTCAAATACTGAACTGTTGTATTTGTTTTCCAGGAGAAAAAACAGAAAAGTTTTTTTTTTCCAAGACAGTTTGCTGTATTTGCAAACGTGTCCTTAGGGAAAGAAGAATGCATGTTGTGATTTAGGAATTAATAAACTGTAGGAAATTGGATCGTTTTTTCACAGAAGGAAGGCATCACCTTGCAGCCAAGATTTAACTCCTCTAATGGCGACAGTGAAGCACACAAAGGAGGCAGCATTGCTCCACTGAGTATCCCTTGCTACTTTAATTAGTGTGGTTGCTAAATCCCTACCAATCAACAAATGTTTTAGCAGTATTCTCGTCTTCAAACAAACACGCACTATGCAATTACTTTTATAATAACATGCAGATGAATAAACTAACTATAACTATCTTCGGTGTTTAGGCGTGTTTGGATGTAATTCTTATCTGTACAAAGGGCAATATGTTCTAGTTTAGGTGTTTTTTCACCTGCTATGACCTGTAGTTCTTTTCGAATTATCTGCTAGAAACGAAAGTGCTATTTATTATTGTTAGACCAGTCAGCTTTAGGGTGGCCTCCCCCCTCAAATGTTTTGTCTGCTTCCTGCCCCTTTTTGCTGAATCTTTTTTTTGGGCGTAGGACTCTGGGCACTTTACCAGTTCTGACCAGTGCTAAAGTGCATGTGCTTCCCCTCTACACATGGTAACATTGGTGTATACACTATTGGCATATTTTCTTTACTTGTAAGTCCCTTGTGAAGTGGTTACCATATTCCCAGGACCTGTAAATTTAATGCTACTAATGGGCCTGCACCATTGATTATGCCTCCCACACAAGTTGCCTTGTAAACCTGTCTCAGGCCTTCCAACGCAGAGCTTGTGTGTGCAGTTTGACCGCCACTTCGACTTGGCATTTTAAACCCTTTGCCAAGTCTTAAACTCCCCTTTTATTACACATAAGTCACTCCTAAGGTAGGCCCTAGGTAGCCCAAAGGGCAGGGTGCTGTGTAAGTTAAAGGTAGGACATGTACTTTTAAGTTTTGCATGTTCTGGTAGCCACAAACAGCAAAATTCATTTTTCACCACTGTGAGGCTTACTCCTCTCATAGGTTAACATTGAAAATTCCTTAATACACTTGTAAGTTGGAATTACTGATCAGACAGGAGTTGCTGTATCATGTTTTATATATTTGGAATGGGAATGCTGAAGGCCCTGTACTGGTAAATGTGGATTCAACATTACTATTTTAGAAAGTCGACATTTCTCTGCTCGTACAGCTGTGTGTGCCTGCAGTCTGCCTCAAATACACATCTGGGTTGGTGACACCTGCACGTTATGCTTTCCCTCTACATAGTTGCAAACACAGGTACTCATCTGCATTCTGATAGCTCTTCCTGGGCAGGAAGAAGTGAGGTGCTGACACTTACACCTGAATAGGCAGTGCCCTGTCCCCACACAATGGGCTGATTATCCCCTGTTGATAGTCTGAAGCCAGGGCTAGGACGTAAGGGTTTCTGTGCACCTAAAGACCCTTCTTTGAAGTGACCCCCACTTCAAAGCCACAACTGGGTGTAATTACTGGGGCTCTGACCCCCCAAATCAGACACTTCTGGACCTGTAAATTAAATCGGCCAGTCAGAAGAACTGCTGTGCTGATCAAAAACTGACACTCTGCTGGACTGCTGATCTGGAAGACCTGCTTTTCTGCTGTGCTGCACTGATGTCTACTGCTCTCTGACCCTGCTGAGGGAGACCTGATCTCTGCCTTGCAACTGAAGTGATCTCCAAGGCTTGTGGACTTGTCTCCTCTTGTTTGAAACTCAGGATTACCAAAGTCTCTACACCTGCTCCTGTGCCTGATTCCCTGGAGGTGGACCCAGTTACTTGCACCAGAGAAATTGATGCATTTCTAATCTGCGTGTAGCAGAACCAGCGCATCCACCCTGTTGCGGGAGTAAAATCGGCAAACGTTCTCTGAACAAATGAATCACCTTAAGAGCCAGATGCATTGGAATCGTCCATCGCCACCACTGTAGTGTGGAGCGATTGATAAATTCCCTTGTGTGTGTGGAGAAACCCGGCACATCACACTTCAGAACCTACTCATCTTGGTGCTTCGTCTCCGGAACCAACGCATCACCACCACTGAGTGAAGAAAACTGGTGCATCACCTCGAATGTGGGGGCAACATCAACACATCACTTGTCCGCACCCTGCCTCTCGCTGTTGCGATCAGGATCAAGGTACTCTGTTCACTGGGCCTTACGCTTATGCTCCTTCGCAGTTGGCCTGAACCATTGACTTTGCCCCAGTCCAGAGTGACCAGTTAAGCTCCATAGGCGCTTAATACTTTTAAGCACTAGAACTGTTTTTATTCTATGAACATTCATAACTCAACTTCTACTTATTGGATGTTGTTTTTTTGATCTTCATTTATTTATAAAGTTATTATCTATTTTTCTAAACCAATGTGGAGTCTTTTTGTGTTGTTTTCATTGTGTTACTGAGTGTATGTGTTGCACAAATACTTTACACATTGCCTTTTTAGATAAGCCTGACTTATCTGTGCAAATCTACCAGAGGGTGTGCACAGGTTATTGTTTAGTATGTATCTACCTTACCCTGACTAGAGTGATGGTCCCTACTGGGACAGGGTGCATACCTCTGCCAACTAGAGACCTCATTTCTAACAACTATTCCTCACTGTTTGGATCTGCCCTTGCTGTTTCAGGAGTTTTATTCAGATTACATATTTCAATCATGAAAATAAATTGATTTATACAGTTCGATATAAACAACCATGCTTTCTCAGGTCCCCAATTAATCAATGTATCTTTAACAGTACCTATTCCATTCTATTGCCAGATGTTATGAACTGTTTTCAAGTAACACTTTACACTTTTAAGCTCTCTCTTGTGCTTTATGAGAAATAACTTTAAAACAAAATATAATCTATTCCCAATAAGCCTAAATGTCTAAAGCTCTTACAAAGAAAATCTACTTAATTTATGACACCATTTAAATCCCTGATATTGGCAATGTGCACTTTGTGTAATTAAATGCATACTCACAAGGGATGAGCAAGATTCATGTAATTTCCTCTTGCATAATTACATAACATTTTAGAAAAATGACACAATGTTGCATGAAATGGAAATTCAGAGCTATATGTTAGTGTAAAATGTGTCCTTGCTTACATTTCAAGTGTTTTTTGTCCTGGAGAAAAATGCAAAAAACACAAATGCCCAGAGCAACAGCTACTCACGTTCTGGTTTTTGACATTGTTCCTGTGCTCTGACAATAGGACTTTTACCTGAATGGTCTCTAATTGTGAGACCAGGCACAATGACCTAATTTTGTGAATTTCACTTAGCAGGCGTGACACAGAATGTTGTGCATTACATGAGATTACGCCAGTTTAGCGGAAATTTCACCTGTGCCTAATCATCGTCAAAAACGGTATTGAGCTCTTGTTTTAAAACCACTTTTGATAATTTTGTGAAAACTAAATGCAGATCACTAATACAGTGCTATTTATCAAGGTCTGAAAGGGATTATCAATCAGGCGCCGTGCTCATATGAGCATAAATTCTGCACAGTCATGAAATCTAACTTTTGTTTTGTGGGAGCCCAGCATTCTACCCCCTAAGTTTCTTTCTGGTTGATAATAGAAAATGCAGATTGGGGGTTGTCATGTGCAATACTCTCAAAAGCCATAGCCCAACTCATCAGCTTTCACCATGCACAAGTTGGCCAAAGAATTAGCTTGCCCTAGCAATAAATCTATATTGGATGTAAAGACAGCAAATCACATCCCTATGTTATCATATGGCTGTGAAAAAACTCCCTTTTTTTAGACCCTCAATAGCAACCATTCAAACACAAGGAAGGTTAGAGTGCCGTTGTTTACAACAGTCTCATCAATGGATGTGAAACTATTGGGAGTATACTTTCTTGCTGGGGGGCAAATAACAGCAGCCTGAGATCACTCTTTTGGCTGAAGTCAGTGGCATAAAGAGCTTTGAGGGAGGCCACCTGCAACGTACATGGAGGGGACCCCCACGCACCAGACACCTCAGGACTTCTCAGGCCAGGGGGCCACAGCCCATGCACAGTGCTGGAAGGGGCCTCCTGGAGCTCATCCCCACACCACGGGGCTCCGCGGGGGCTAAAGCTACACGACTGGCTGAAGTGGAATATAAGACTTCATTCATCAATAATACAGGCACTGTTCATTTGATTCACTCAACACACGTTTCCAAAAGGAATAGCCTACATTCAGCTATTTTAAATGTAATCTCCAAAAGCTGATAATAATAAAATGATTTAAGTTTAATCTTGAAAAAATAAATTTAAAGAGGCATACTATTGTTCTTTTGAAATCAATTGCATCAGTTGTTGTTTGCCTCTAAGCCTTGAGAACCAAAGTGGAATACCTGAAACTGTGACTTCATTTATTCGACCTGGGGTAATTATATTAGAAGAGAAAAATTCAACCTCGGAAACCAGTGGTAGATTCTTTACCCATAATAATAAGCAAGTGTTTGTATTAATTAATGCATGCTCTTCATAACTGGATTAAGGAACATAGTTGCAAAAGGGAGCATCTCAGGGTTGTACTGCTGTCATTGACAGGATGAAGAATCAAGCGAGCTCTAAGGTTTGTTGAAAAACATAAGAACTTTATCATTAATTAACCACTATTGCTACCATAACTGTCATAGTGACCGTGTGTTTGTCTTAAATATTTGAACACTGAGGTAATTGTATTCATCTAAAGAACATCTTGCTGTAGTTTCTATTTACTGAATCCATCATTTTTATGTACATATAGTTCTTCATTATTTTGTAAATTGTAAGATGTTGCATTTTTCAACGGAATTGATTGCCAAAAAACATGTTTTTCATTCATAATGTTGCAGCATGCTTTCTATGGTATTTAAACCTGTTGCAAATTCCATATTTTATCATTTGCACCAGAAAATCTGTGGTATATGTGCACTCTGGAAATTGCAAATATAAACACAATTGGTAGCAGTTTAGGCATTTGCCACAGCTATGTATCTGAATTTGCAAATGAAAAACCTATAAAAAAGTACCTTTAATAGTATAAATTTATTGTTAGAAATTGGGTTACTGGTTGAATGGGATGTAAGCCCTGGTCAAGCAGCAACCAAGATCCTAGTCAGGCTAAGGCATAAGCAGTCCCCAACTTAACCTGTGCTCAAACCCCTGGTAGCTTGGCACAGAGCATCGATCTGTGTGTGCTCAGGTACGGGGTTTGCCAGTAGTCCCAGATATCTTTCAAATATAATCAATTAGCTTTAGTAGCAGGGAAAGGGGGGTTTAGGTCACTCTGTCCTGTAAAACAACAGGGCTTTTCTTGGTACATGGATTATTAACCATGCTAACCGCATTTTTATTATGCATTTGTATTCTAATTGTGGCATGTATACTGCATTTAAGAGCATGATAGTTTAAATAAATATCCAAAATGTCCTTTGTGTCTCCTGGTTATCTTACTGTGGTAAGGAATGAGTGAGATAGAGGAAGTGTGTGTCCTGTTACCGCGATCCCTGAGAGGGTTGTGTTTTTGGGGGCCAATTCATGTGTTTCCCTGGGACTGTTAGGAGAGCAAGTAAGGCACTACAGCTAGTCAGACTTGGACTCATTGACAGTGAAGTGGTATGGTGACTCAAGCCCTACATACTGATGTTCTATGGTTTCAAGCATAGTTCTGTTCCAGAGCAGAATCCCTGCAACATTATATTGTTATGCACTTTTACACTTTCATGTTAGTTTTGTGCATATGTGTGTATGTATATATGTGCAAACCTTTGTGTAGTTGATAGCTGTGGGCTTATGTATATGTCCACAGATATATTTATATGTGTGTGTATATATATATATATATATTATCTACTGGCGGTCGCCAGTAGATAGTTATAGTTAGGATCGTGTTTCCATAGGAAATCCGCAACATACTATTTGGAATAACGTTGGCGCCGATTGACGAATCCTCGCGAAATTTTCAAAATAGGTGGGGCGCTCCACTCCGCTCCTTCCCTGAAAGTCTCGGGGGATTCGTCAAGCGGGGGCTGAGAAAAAGGGGGGGTCCCAAAACGCGTTTTCCCCATGCATTTTTCCATAGGACCTTTAGTCCAAGCTACAGCCCGAACGGCTGAACAGAATTACTTGAAATTTGGCAGAGAGGTAGTCCTCAGGTCAGGGATGTGCCTTTTGCAGGTCTGGTGTAAATCTGTTCAGTATTTCCTGAGAAAATAGCATTTAAAAGCATATATATATCTATAAGCGCGCACCGTGCGCGTACGGTAAAACTTACCGTACGCGCACACTGCCGTGCGCGAGCACGATTCTGATTGGTTGTTAGATCTTAGTAAACATTCGAATCGGTCGAAACCAGGAAGTGTCGGCCGCCATTTTGTCTCTCGCAGTCTGAGGGGGTGATAAACAAAGGTGGAGAACGTGAAAAGGGGGCAGGGTGGACAGTTCCTGACCCCCTAGCCTTTGTCAGGGGGTCCCAGAAGGACCCCCAAGGGCCAAAATTTCCTTTAATTTTTTTGCGAAAAATCGCGGAGTACGCGTAGCGTGCGCGTACGGTAGAAACGGAAAAATTCCGCGAACTGCGTAACGTGGGTGCGTGGTGCGCGAAGCGCACCGTGCGCTTCGCGCACCGTGCGCGTATGGTACGCGCACGGTGAAAAACCTTAAAAATAAAATACATAACTTAGCATTTAAAAAACCGTACAAATTCACTGAAAAAGCCATAGGTGTCACACACGTTATAGTTATGAATTAGCATTTAAAAAACCTTGCAAATTCACTTAAAAAACCATAGGTTTCACACATGTTATAGTTAGCTGGACATTTCACTTGTGAAAAACCATTGAAATTTCCCCGTTATAGTTAGTGCAGGCAACTATAACTCACGCGACCGCAATCCTCTGCTGATGACGTCAGATATTACATCACTGATGACATATGTGTCTTTCTGAAAAAAAAATATTTGTAATATATGTATAGCTAAAAATTAATGGAAGAAGACATGGGTAAATAAGTGTCTAAATACAGTGATGTAATATCTGACGTCATCAGCAGAGGATTGCGGTCGCGTGAGTTATAGTTGCCTGCACTAACTATAACGGGGGAATTTCAATGGTTTTTCACAAGTGAAATGTCCAGCTAACTATAACATGTGTGAAACCTATGGTTTTTTAAGTGAATATATATATATATATATATATATATATATATATATATATATATATATATATATATATATATATATATATATATATATATATATTCAAAAGAAGCATCAGATGCGTTCCCCTGCTACTGGAGCTTGGCCCTTCAGGGCGGCCTCACAAACATGGGCACAGGGCAGCCCAACATCACCATCCTGGTAAATCACACAAAGTGAGGCCCAATATAGAAGAAACTGGCTTTATTTCCAAAGTCTCAAAAGCGCCCGCTTTCATGCGTCTAACGTTTCGGCGTCATGCCTTTCTCACAGACTCGATCACAGGCGCCCAGGTGCGCTCGAGCTTCTTTTAAACGCGGTGCACCACGTGACTGCTTGGTGATAAACTACTGTTCCCAAAGTGCATTGTGCGAAAATTCTCAATACTTGGCAACAGTTCCATCCTTCAGCACAAGCACGCTTTTCATATGGAATTTACATTTACACAGTCAGGTGAGTGCATAATTACCGCTGCTCTTGTTTATTGTCTTTGGCTCTGGAGAGGCCGTTTACAGCTACACGATCATGACAGGATATCCCCTGTCTGAATCCCTTCCACGCAACGACCTCTTTGCTCATTAGCTGTCCTCGGTAGGTTGGGAGGCGCGAGTGAGCCACGCTCCTCAATCAATATTCAAAAGAAGCATCAGATGCGTTCCCCTGCTACCGGAGCTTGGCCCTTCAGGGCGGCCTCACAAACATGGGCACAGGGCAGCCCAACATCACCATCCTGGTAAATCACACAAAGTGAGGCCCAATATAGAAGAAACTGGCTTTATTTCCAAAGTCTCAAAAGCGCCCGCTTTCATGCGTCTAACGTTTCGGCGTCATGCCTTTCTCACAGACTCGATCACAGGCGCCCAGGTGCGCTCGAGCTTCTTTTAAATGCGGTGCACCACATGACTGCTTGGTGATAAACTACTGTTCCCAAAGTGCATTGTGCGAAAATTCTCAATACTTGGCAACAGTTCCATCCTTCAGCACAAGCACGCTTTTCATATGGAATTTACATTTACACAGTCAGGTGAGTGCATAATTACCGCTGCTCTTGTTTATTGTCTTTGGCTCTGGAGAGGCCATTTACAGCTACACGATCATGACAGGATATCCCCTGTCTGAATCCCTTCCACGCGCCGACCTCTTTGCTCATTAGCTGTCCTCGGTAGGTTGGGAGGCGCGAGTGAGCCACGCTCCTCAATCAATATTCAAAAGAAGCATCAGATGCGTTCCCCTGCTACCGGAGCGTGGCCCTTCAGGCCGGCCTCACAAACATGGGCACAGGGCAGCCCAACATCACCATCCTGGTAAATCACACAAAGTGAGGCCCAATATAGAAGAAACTGGCTTTATTTCCAATGTCTCAAAAGCGCCCGCTTTCATGCGTCTAACGTTTCGGCGTCATGCCTTTCTCACAGACTCGATCACAGGCGCCCAGGTGCGCTCGAGCTTCTTTTAAACGCGGTGCACCACGTGACTGCTTGGTGATAAACTACTGTTCCCAAAGTGCATTGTGCGAAAATTCTCAATACTTGGCAACAGTTCCATCCTTCAGCACAAGCACGCTTTTCATATGGAATTTACATTTACACAGTCAGGTGAGTGCATAATTACCGCTGCTCTTGTTTATTGTCTTTGGCTCTGGAGAGGCCGTTTACAGCTACACGATCATGACAGGATATCCCCTGTCTGAATCCCTTCCACGCGCCGACCTCTTTGCTCATTAGCTGTCCTCGGTAGGTTGGGAGGCGCGAGTGAGCCACGCTCCTCAATCAATATTCAAAAGAAGCATCAGATGCGTTCCCCTGCTACCGGAGCTTGGCCCTTCAGGGCGGCCTCACAAACATGGGCACAGGGCAGCCCAACATCACCATCCTGGTAAATCACACAAAGTGAGGCCCAATATAGAAGAAACTGGCTTTATTTCCAAAGTCTCAAAAGCGCCCGCTTTCATGCGTCTAACGTTTCGGCGTCATGCCTTTCTCACAGACTCGATCACAGGCGCCCAGGTCCGCTCGAGCTTCTTTTAAATGCGGTGCACCACGTGACTGCTTGGTGATAAACTACTGTTCCCAAAGTGCATTGTGCGAAAATTCTCAATACTTGGCAACAGTTCCATCCTTCAGCACAAGCACGCTTTTCATATGGAATTTACATTTACACAGTCAGGTGAGTGCATAATTACCGCTGCTCTTGTTTATTGTCTTTGGCTCTGGAGAGGCCATTTACAGCTACACGATCATGACAGGATATTGAAGGACTGGGTTATTCTTAAGACCCAGCGGTGCCAGGGAACAACACCTGAAACCTTCGTGGGTTACCTGTTCTGGCGTACTAAACACAGAGACACGGGACACTTCCAGCGGCGTCAGAGATCAGCGTTTATTTACTGCAGGGATACAGAGGTCACAAGAAGTACACAACGTGTAGGTTCTCGGAGACTGCTTCAAATTCGTAGAAGTGGGTCGGTCCTTTTATACAGGTGTTTGCCATAGCGCAGTATGGCGAACAAAGGTTACAACTCAGTTCCCACAATAAACTTCAAAAGGGTCGCGTTCATGTTTCAGGAGGCCGGAACATAATTACAACAGTCTTGCCGGTTCCCAACTGTAAAAACATATTTCCTCCGCAATAAACACATCCCATCCTAACCATAAACACATTAAAAGGAAGGACGAAAAACAGATGCAAGGAAAGGACAAGGATGCACAACAGGTTAGAAAAGAGTGTTGGGGGCAATAAAGGAAACTTGATAGAGGGGTCAAAGACCTCGTGTCTAATGTATGCATGGCTGAAACAATAGACCGGCGCGGCAAGATGAGCCTCGAGCGGGGCCATCTGCCTTAGTCGTGTCGTTTCCCTCATCGTAAAAGTCGCCTCAAAGAAACACGTGTCCTTCGTGTAAGCTTGAGAGTCCCAGGGTCACGGAGCGGACAAGAAGCCCGTTCGCTGGCTACCTGAGGGCAAGAAACAAAATGGATGCTGTATCTAAAATGGAACCCGAGGGTTCAGATGAACGAACCCAAAAATTAGACGAACCATACGTGGCTGCATAGCGAAACTGCGTACACCCATTATACTCGTCATTTGCGGTTCGTAGATACCAAACTCATCCATATTCGTTACCACTCAAAAGTGCGGTCCCGTGTCATACGGAACCTCAGACCCTCCTTTTGCCCTCATGTAGGCAAGCACTAGTCAAGATCTGAATCTATGTCAATATTCATCAGATCGTTCAGCTGCTGCTGGAACATCAACAGCCCCTACGATCATTAGAATCTTCCAACCCCAGGTTGACATTAGGCCCCACAACCATCCTAGGAGCGTCCAATTACCTTCGTCCACGTGTATGGACTCGGAAATCTTGTGCAACTTCGAGATGGCTTGGTATACAGTTGGAGCATTGTCAGGAATAAAAATGCAACAACTCGAATGGATAATTTTACACACACCCCCTCTATCCGCAAGAACAACGTCTAGAACCATACGGTTCTGCAACGTCATGAGTCTATCCGCCTGTAGTTCAGCTGTTAGATTACCAAGGGCATTTGCAGTAATATTAGCAGTCGACTCAACTACACGGGTCAACTGTCTTAGGTTCCTACTATTAACCATAGGTCCCCAAAACGGCAAGAAACCTTTAAAGAAGTCTCCTGCTTCTTGACCAGCAGTGTCCTCTTTGCTAATAATGCCTCTCACGACTCTAGTTCTGTGGTAGTCTGAAGCAACTGTGAAAGTCGGAGGTAAAAGATTCGCAATATAACAGGTACCCGAAAAGTCGCGGGGTAACCATGTATATGCGCGTTCATAACATACAAAATAGGTGCCCTTAGCAGTCAGAAAAACAGGGGAGGAGAGCATGGGTAGAACATACGTATCAGTGCAAGCACTGTTCCCAAGTTGCGCTCTCGGATTTCGACCCAAACCTTTCAAGCAGAAATTACCAAGGTGCGGTACAATCCATATTGGGGACGAGCTCTTAAGCTGTCTATCACCCACTGACGTACTATACTCAGTCTCACTCAGATCCTTATAGGCCTGCACTTCTTCGTCTGGAATGAGTGATGCATCAAAAACATCTCTATCCAGATCTGCTATGGCTATCGCCAAAGGCTTGTGGTACGGCCCAGGACCAAAATTGACAGACCGTGGCTCTCGACTGGGGTAGGAATCTAGTGCACTACGGAACATAGTTTGGAATGCTCGAGCTGAACCCTGGGAGCTGTAAGGAAGGACCAAATACGGAATACCCCTATCCATAGTGTGTGGCATTAAACCACATACCCAACAATTGGTAGTATTCACCACCAACTGATGCTGATGTAGAAGTTGAACAAAGGAATTATTCATGAATTCCGCACGTCTAACCTGCTCATGCTGAGGCAAAGGATGAAAGGAATGTGGGGAGACAGTGGTGAGGGAACTTAGGTTAGGAGAAAAGGTAGGCGAAACAGAAGGCAAGAACAACGATACTCCAAAATACACTCCACCCACCAATAGCATAGATAAAGTCAAAAACAGTAGAAACACCTGAAACAAAAAACATTTTGTTCGTACAACCCTCCATAACTCTAATCTCTGTGCCGACACCCTTTCTTCCTCCAACAGCTTAGAGAATGCCATCCTCTACAAACCGTCCGTGACGTACTTGACGCACTTCGTTCTGAATAGCGATTATCATTCCCCAGGAGTTCCCAGAGATCGACAAAAGTAACCGACCTAGCGTCAGAAACCTGCTAAACAGAAAGAAGTACCCGCACGGCCCTACGGTAACCCGGATGGAGAGGTTTCCTCGAAACGTTCAAATTTATTACAAATCTCTTAGCAGTGGAAAGGCACATAAAAACTCAAAAAGAAAGGATGTAATTGTCCATAATATTCGTAACGTCAAAAACCACCGTACTATTAATTTTTATTAGTCCTTGAACGAAGAAAGTATCGATTTCTTCCAGGTCGAGTTTGCTCTACAAACAATTGTTCAGCTGGCGCAACAGGATTCGATGAAGTGGACAACGAGTCAGACATTGGGTTTTCTGCTACAGATGACTCCACATATGGGTTTGGCAGTGACGAATCCTCATCCACAAGTTGAGCGTCACTAAACGGCACAAAGTGCAATGGAGTCTCAGTTTCTGTGGCCGAAATCCCAACCGTCAGTTGGTAAGGGGATCGGTACCTTCTTTGTGTGGCTGGCATGGACCCAGTTTTTCCGGCCCTCCAGTCGAACCGCTGTCCTCGTCGTCAACAAAACTTGAAAGGGACCAACGAATCTTGGCTCCAAGTTACGTTTCCGACCAAAATTTCGGGTAACCACCCAGTCCCCTGGCCGGAGCTGGTGTCCAGAACCCTCTGTCTGCGCCGGTAGAGCTTCAAAGACCTGTTGATGGATTAACCGTAGTTTAGTGGTCAAATCATGCAGATAATCAATCAACATTGGATACTCAAGACTATCAAAAGCCCTAGGCCTCGGGACTCCCCAAATATTCGCAGGGCGACCGAACACAATCTCATATGGGCTAAGCCCTACTCGAGAGTGTACGGTTGCTCTGGTCGATAGGAGAGCCAGAGGCAAGGCATCAGGCCATGACAGACCAGTCGTAGCTTGAATCTTAGCGAGTTTCAGCTTCAGGGTACCATTGTACCCTTCAACCAAACCCGCTGCCTGAGGATGATTAGCACTGTGGAATTTCTGCCGAATTCCAAGGCCCTTACACACACTCTGCATCACACTTCCCACAAACTCGCTTCCATTATCCGACCACACAATCCGTGGCATTCCGTACCTAGGAAAGTACTCCTTCAGCAGGATTTTTGCTGTGGACAGGGCAGTATTATCCTTAAGAGGATAGGCCTCAATCCATCTGGAGAACGCGCAAACCACAACCAAAACATACTTCAGGTTATTGCATCTCTCCATATGGATAAAATCCAACTGGATAACCTCAAAGGGACAAGCAGGAGGAGCGAAATGACCAGGCGGAGTGGGGGTACCTTTTCCGGGATTGTGCATCAAACACACCATACAATTCTTAACCACTCTTTCGGCGCACTTAGCAATACCCTCATTCCTCCATACAGGGAACAAGAACTTACATATTCCTTTCGCACTAATATGTGACAACCCATGAGCCATCGTCACAACAGCTAATACATACGCATCTGGTAACATCCACCTCTGACATTCCGTCAGGTCAACCCAACATCCATGCATATCCAATTTTCCTGTACTTTCTTTCCACTTGGTCTTTTCAGCTTCAGTAGCTTCGTTCTGAATTGCTTTCACACTCTCAACAGTATTCTCACACATACCAGTCTCCGTCGGCCACCTCACTGAACTCGTGGCATACATTCGAGTTGCAAGATTCTTAGCCGTTTCCTTAGCAATCTCATCCGCAAACGCATTACCACGACCAACATCATCCGTCACTTTCCGATGTGCACTACATTTAACGATCGCCACTTGTTTAGGCAATGTAAGTGCATCCAAAAGATCATTCACAAGCTGCCCGTGTTGGATCTTCGTACCATGCGATGTCATAAATCCTCTTTCTCTCCACAATCTTCCAAAATTATGCGCAACACCAAACGCGTACTGACTGTCGGTAAACACATTCACTCGCTTTCCCTTCGACAAAACACACGCTCTTGTCAATGCAATTAACTCTGCCGCTTGTGCGGAATTCTGATTCAATCTCGCAGTTTCCACAACCGTGCTCAACGTCACTACAGCATACGCAGTCGTCACATCGCCATTCGGCAATTTGAAGCAAGAACCATCCACATACAAAGTACCATCGGGATCTGCCAAGGGAGTGTTTTTCAGGTCCACACGACCTTTTGTTTCTTCCTCAGTCCGTAAATAACAATCATGTGGCAGCACATCATCTGATTCCATATTAATCGGCAACAATGTCGCCGGATTCAGTACATTACAACGTTTGATCTGTATATGACTTGCCAAAAGGGTCAGCTCGTACCCAGACAACCTTGCACTCGTCAGATGTTGAGTCTTTGTCCGATTCAAGAGCGTATCAACTGCATGCGGAACCATTACTATGAGCATATTATCCATGACCAGGCCTGCGGACTGTCGAATAGACGCCGCCGCTGCCGCTGTCGCCCTCAAGCAACTCGGCAACGCTCTAGCTACCGGGTCTAAGGTCGAGGAAAAATATGCACACGGACGCTGTTTATTACCAAATTGTTGCGTTAAAACACTCAACGCACAACCGTCCCTCTCATGGACGTATAATGTGAAAGGCTTACTGTAATCAGGAGTACCTAACACAGGAGCCGAACACAATGAATCACGTAATTCAGAAAAACTTTTCTGACATTCCTCCGTCCAAGGCAAAGGAGTCGAAACGTCCTTGCACGTGAGAGCTACCAATGGCTTCGCTAACAGTGAAAAGTTCGGGATCCACTGTCTGCAGTATGACGTGATACCTAGAAAGGCACGCACATCTCTCTGAGTTGTTGGCACAGACATTCGAGCAATTGCTGCAATTCTTTCAGGGGTCAACCTTCTTCCCGCCTTTGACAATAAGTGACCTAGATAAGTTACTTCTTGACAACAATATTGCAGTTTGGAAGGTGACACTTTATGATGTAAGTCACAAAGATGCTGTAACAGTGACACTGTAGCAGTCCTTCAAAGCTGTTCGGTGTCAGCAGCGATCAACAGATCGTCAACGTACTGAATCAAGGCTGCACCAGCCGGTAACACAAACGCATCAAGTTGGCTCTTAAGAGCTTGGCTGTAGATTGATGGACTCTCACAGTAGCCCTGTGGTGCGCGTTTGAACCTGAAGCTGCGACCACCTAATGAGAAACCGAACAAGTCTCTGCTTTCCTCAGCAATCGGAATGCTAAAGAACGCATTCTTCAGATCGATCACCGAGAACCATGACGCAGTGGCTGGAATCAGAGTCAGTAAAGCTGTAATGTCTGGCACCACAGGAAACTGCGGAACAACAACTTTATTCACCTCCCGTAAGTCGATAACTAGACGGTACACAGGAGGCTTGGAGGGATCCGTTCGTTTCAGAATAGGCAACACGGGACTATTGCACACATTACCCCGTGTCTCCTCAATAACATCTTTACCGATCAAGTCGTAAATGATCGCTAATAGTGCCCTTTCACCATCAAGGGAAATACGATACTGGGGTATGCGTGGCAAGCGCGCACCAACTTTCAGTTGAACAACATAAGGTGGTATATCCAACAGGCCCACGTCATTGGGACCTGTCGCCCACAAGGAGTCCGGAAGAGATCTCAATTCCGGTGGGAGCTTGTCGATCGATAAATACATAGGGGAAATCACGCTCTTACCCAACGTAAGCTCCACACCCGTAGGAGAACAGTACAAAGTTGCATGTAACCTTTTCAACAAATCCAGACCCAAAAGATTCTCACCACAACCAGTAGTCAAAATCAAAGGAGCTTCTAGCTCATGAGACCCAATTGTAAGGGGCAAAGGGCTAGAAACTGGATTGCTAACGGGGGCGCCAGAAAATCCAACGGAAACATTCGTTAAGCCAGACAAAGGCGCGCCAGGGAGTTTCGAATGCATGATGGAACTTTTTGCTGCACCAGTGTCCAACAGAAAAGGCTCAACGACGCCCAAAGTGGCTACTGCAACATAAGGCCCTCTCTGATCTACCGGAACTGATACTTCTCCCTTCCTTTGTCTATGGCTGTCTTAGTAGATACCATCCGTATCAACATCACACTCAACATAACAGTCATCCACATGATACTGTGCAGACCGACCGGACGATGGTTCGCGCCTATCGAAACAATTTTGCGAGTCCGAAGACGTGGCAAAGCGTTCGGCCTGATTCTGGGTAACTCCACGACCTCTACCACGGGAAGCCTGTTGAGGGCCACTACGTCCTCCTCGAGCCGACACACCATTGTTCCTATCACGGAGAACCGGACAATCAAACTTCAGATGGCCCTCCCCACGACAATATGCGCATTGATTATATCCCAGCACAAAACGAGGTGCGGGGGAAGCATTTCGCGTCTGCGATCTGGAGAACTGTGATTGTGATCTGTTTTGCTGTTGTGTATCACTGAAATGCGAACGCGGAGGATAGGCTTGCTGCAATAAGACCTTAGTTTTAAGATCCTTCGTTTTCTTATCTGCACGCTCACTTTCCTCTTTTTCTCTGTTTTCGTAATATTGGGCCGTAGCCAATATTTGGGCAGTGGTAGAAACAGCCCACGAACTCTCAGAATTCTTCAACTTGTTGCTAAGGTCGGGCAGCAAGTTCGATACAAACTTATCAACAAACAGCCGCTGACCACCCTCAGATCCCATGTCCTGACCACTATGATCAACAAACGCTTCCTCGAATCTCGTAAAGAAATCAGAAACGCTTTCATCCCTCTTTTGCTTGCATGCTGATAATTTGTCCCAATTGACGCGCATCGCTGGCATAAGCGTTTTCATGAGGGCAATTATCCTCTGAGGCAAAGCCACAATAAGCTGTTCAGGTTTAGCCCCACCGACCTGCTGGGCATCTGCCGCCGTAAGGGCAGCCCAGTCACCGCCTAACTCGGCTGCGTGATTCTCGTGATGAATTTTTGCCCAAATCGGCTGAGGCACCACATTGCCAAACAACATATCAATATCGGCTAGGCTCATAACAGTAGCATCCACCAATTGGGACAGCTCCTTATAATAACCTGCAGGATTCTTACGGGGATCGGGCAAAGATTGCTTCACTTGTAAAACTTCCGATCGTTTCCAAGGGAGGTGTATCCACACTCTCTGAAAACGGCCTGGGACAGGAGGGTTAGCAGCAGGATCACCTGGCATCCATACCGGAGGAACTTCTCGCATAGGATATTGACCAGGTTGTGCCATCCATTCTGCAGTCTCGTCCTTAAACAACGCACAAGGTTGCACTGCACATCGAAAGGATAACAAGCGCTCTAAAGCCTCTCGAACTTTGTCGCCTACGATTAGACCCGGGGCAAACCGATGCTGTAGCTCAGAAACCTCTGACGGTACATTATCTGTCACATCATCGTCCCACTCCTCCTTCAACGAGTTACACAGTTCTTCAAACACAAATCGTTGCGTAGGCGCATTAAACTGGGAGAACGTTTCAAACACTACACGTGAGGTGTATTTAACAGGGTTACGAATCCATCTACGTGCCGTTTTCACCAACGATTCACGTTCCCTACCATCAGGAAGCTGACTGCGCCTTTGAGCGACATCTGAAAGAGTCGAGCCAAGTATCGGCCCAAAAAGCGGAGAATAAAGAGAAGCAACAGCAGTCAAAAGACGACTACGAACAGAAGGAGAAGAGGAAGAAGATGCGGGCACAGCAACAATAGGGGTGGAAACAGTAGAAGTAGACGCAGCAGCAGGAGCAGCGGGAACAACAGGCTGAGGAGGGACTTGGAAAGGCGCAGTAGGGAGAGAAGCCGGAACAAGAGGATGTACGATCTGGGGCCCAAGGGGATTCGGGAGTACGAGAGGAACGGCGGGCTGACCAGCAGCCGCCAAAACAGCGGGTTGAGGAAGAGGTAGACGCACGGGACCCATAACATCGGGAGCATAGGGAGGTGGCGATTTCATCAGATAAGACAAGAGCGGATCCTCCATCGCTTCTTCTCCTGTCTTATCGATATTAGAAGGTAGCACCGGATAACACTTATCCACTGCCATATGGTGTAGCCGAGCACTAACTTCCTGCTCTTTCTCATCTTTGTCTAATTGATATTGTTCTGCATTTCGCATCACTGCAATAACACCTTCTTTTTTATTTTTCTTATTCTGTTTGATTTCTTTCTGCTTGGCCTCTTTCCGCCATAACCGGAAGGAATCAAACATGGCCGGCCTAGCTTTCTTTTTAAACAATTTAGCTTCCAAATTATCTAAAACGGCAGTCTCGAAACTACCATGAGATGGCCAACTGAGGACGCCATCCTTTTTAGTGTAGCGGACCCAATATTCATTATATACGATAGGACCCACGCCATGACGACTATAGAGCTCGTAAATCGGAGTTCCAACCGGAGGTATCGGACATGAATCCTCCAGCCGGGAATCCATGCTGCAACATTTGAGAAACCCAAACAAAGTACTACGGCCAGGCATCGTGCACACTAACCGAGTTTACAAACTTCAAGGGTTATCGAATTACGATGTCCTCACAAAAATGCAAGACCCTCGGTTTTGGCAATTGCAATCGTCAAATAAAACCCAACTACTAAGAACCACGAATGCTATGGAACCATGCAAACAACAAAGCAACACTGGGAGCGACCCACAAATACTTAACTGAGAGAACAATGGCGTCACCAGGAAGGCCCGTCGATCGTCTCGCCGTACAAAGGACTACGCCAGGCGCCAAAACAGGTCGACAGTCAGGGCATCGGTCCGTCGCAGCCGTCAGGAGGCGGGGATCTTCGCGGGAAAAGACGTCGGGCCACTTATTTCGACAACTGGATCGATGAAGCGGGGTGCACCTTCCCTCGGAGATTTCACACGAAGTTCCTCACGATCGTCGGGCTTTGGACCGGTACCGTTGATGTCGCCCCACGTTGGGCGCCAACTGAAGGACTGGGTTATTCTTAAGACCCAGCGGTGCCAGGGAACAACACCTGAAACCTTCGTGGGTTGCCTGTTCTGGCGTACTAAACACAGAGACACGGGACACTTCCAGCGGCGTCAGAGATCAGCGTTTATTTACTGCAGGGATACAGAGGTCACAAGAAGTACACAACGTGTAGGTTCTCGGAGACTGCTTCAAATTCGTAGAAGTGGGTCGGTCCTTTTATACAGGTCTTTGCCATAGCGCAGTATGGCGAACAAAGGTTACAACTCAGTTCCCACAATAAACTTCAAAAGGGTCGCGTTCATGTTTCAGGAGGCCGGAACATAATTACAACAGTCTTGCCGGTTCCCAACTGTAAAAACATATTTCCTCCGCAATAAACACATCCCATCCTAACCATAAACACATTAAAAGGAAGGACGAAAAACAGATGCAAGGAAAGGACAAGGATGCACAACAGGTTAGAAAAGAGTGTTGGGGGCAATAAAGGAAACTTGATAGAGGGGTCAAAGACCTCGTGTCTAATGTATGCATGGCTGAAACAATAGACCGGCGCGGCAAGATGAGCCTCGAGCGGGGCCATCTGCCTTAGTCGTGTCGTTTCCCTCATCGTAAAAGTCGCCTCAAAGAAACACGTGTCCTTCGTGTAAGCTTGAGAGTCCCAGGGTCACGGAGCGGACAAGAAGCCCGTTCGCTGGCCACCTGAGGGCAAGAAACAAAATGGATGCTGTATCTAAAATGGAACCCGAGGGTTCAGATGAACGAACCCAAAAATGAGACGAACCATACGTGGCTGCATAGCGAAACTGCGTACACCCATTATACTCGTCATTTGCGGTTCGTAGATACCAAACTCATCCATATTCGTTACCACTCAAAAGTGCGGTCCCGTGTCATACGGAACCTCAATATCCCCTGTCTGAATCCCTTCCACGCGCCGACCTCTTTGCTCATTAGCTGTCCTCGGTAGGTTGGGAGGCGCGAGTGAGCCACGCTCCTCAATCAATATTCAAAAGAAGCATCAGATGCGTTCCCCTGCTACCGGAGCGTGGCCCTTCAGGGCGGCCTCACAAACATGGGCACAGGGCAGCCCAACATCACCATCCTGGTAAATCACACAAAGTGAGGCCCAATATAGAAGAAACTGGCTTTATTTCCAAAGTCTCAAAAGCGCCCGCTTTCATGCGTCTAACGTTTCGGCGTCATGCCTTTCTCACAGACTCGATCACAGGCGCCCAGGTGCGCTCGAGCTTCTTTTAAACGCGGTGCACCACGTGACTGCTTGGTGATAAACTACTGTTCCCAAAGTGCATTGTGCGAAAATTCTCAATACTTGGCAACAGTTCCATCCTTCAGCACAAGCACGCTTTTCATATGGAATTTACATTTACACAGTCAGGTGAGTGCATAATTACCGCTGCTCTTGTTTATTGTCTTTGGCTCTGGAGAGGCCGTTTACAGCTACACGATCATGACAGGATATCCCCTGTCTGAATCCCTTCCACGCGCCGACCTCTTTGCTCATTAGCTGTCCTCGGTAGGTTGGGAGGCGCGAGTGAGCCACGCTCCTCAATCAATATTCAAAAGAAGCATCAGATGCGTTCCCCTGCTACCGGAGCTTGGCCCTTATATATATATATATATATATTTTTTTTTTAAGTAAATATATATATAATGAAATTCCACCGTTATAGTTACTTCAGATAACTATAACTCGCGTGCCCGCAATCCTCTGCTCATGACGTCACATTTTACATCACTCATGACATGGTCAGTGGCATCACTCTTGACATCACTGATAACATCATCCTTGTGATAGAGTGGCGGTCGCGCGAGTTATAGTTATCTGAACTAACTATAACGGTGGAATTTCATTGGTTTTTTACGAGTGAAATATCCACCTAACTATAACATGTGTGAAACCTATGGTTTTTTAAGTGAATTTGCAAGGTTTTTTAAATGCTAATTCCTAACTATAACGTGTGTGAAACCTATGGTTTTTTCAGTGAATTTGTACGTTTTTTTAAATGCTAAGTTATGTATGTATTTTTTTTATATATATTTTTTTTGGTAAAACTACGTATTAAATTTTTTTTAATTTTTTTTTTATGGTTTTTCACCGCGCGCGCAAGGTGCGCGCACCCACGCGATTTAAAAAAAAAAATGTATGTTTTTTTCTGCCTTCGGGGTCCTTCAGGGACCCCCTGACAATGGCTAGGGGGTCAGGAACTCTCTACCCTGCCCTCTTTTCACGTTCGCCACCTTCCTTTTCCACTCTCGCACTGAAAACAAACAAAATGGCGTCCGACACTTCCTGGTTTCAACCAATTCGAACGTTGACTGACATGTAACAACCAATCAGATTTACGCTCGCGCACGTTAGGGTGCGCGCACGGCGCGCGCACGGTGCGCGGCTATAGATATGTATGTGCTTTTAACTGCAATTTTCCCAGGAACTACTGAACAGATTGACTCCATATATGCGAAAGGCACATCCCTGACCTGAGGACTACCTCTCTGCCAAATTTCAAGTAATTCTGTTCAGCCGTTCGGGCTGTACCTTCGACTAAAGGTCCTATGGGAAAATGCATGGGGAAAACGCGTTTTGGGACCCCTTTTTTCTCGGCCCCCACTTGACGAATCCCCTCGAGACTTTCAGGGTAGGAGCTGAGCGGAGCGCCCCATTAGTTTTGAAAATTTCACGAAGATTCGTCAACCGGCGCCAAAGTTATTCAATAATAGGAAATCTCAAAATTCTATTTTGAATAACTTTGGCGCCGGTTGACGAATCCTCGCAAAATTTTCAAAACTAATGGGGCGCTCCGTTCAGCTCCTACCCTGAAAGTCTCGGGGTGAATCGTCAAGCAGGGGCTGAGAAAAAAGGGGGTCCCAAAACGCATTTTCCCCATGCATTTTCCCATAGGACCTTTAGACACAGCTACAGCCCGAACGGCTGAACAGAATTACTTGAAATTTGGCAGAGAGGTAGCCATAAGGCCAAGGAAGTGCCTTTTGCAGGTCTGGTGTAAATCTGTTCAGTATTTCCTGAGAAAATAGTATTTAAAAGCATATCAATATCTATACGCGCGCAGCGTGCGCGCACAGAGCAAGCCCTGAGCGCGCACCCTGCCGTGCGCGAGCGTAATTCTGATTGGTTGTTACATGTTAGTAAACATTCGAATCGGTCGAAATCAGGAAGTGTCGGCCGCCATTTTGTCTGTCACACTAAAAAGGAAAGGTGGAGACCGTGAAAAGGGGGCAGGGTAGGGAGTTCTAGACCCCCTACCCATTGTCAGGGGGGCACAGTAGGACCACGAAGGGCAAAAAAAAAGATTTAAATTTTTTAAAAAACATCGCGAAGTGCGCGCACTCTACGCGTACCCGAAATAACCTTTAAAACATCACGACGTGCGCGCACCCAGCGCGCACCCGAAAAAAAACATTAAAAAAAATAGAAATAAAAATCACGTTTAAGTGTTTAGGTGGCTCTAAAAAGAGCCCTTGTGTTCATTGAGTGTTTTTCGGTACCTACAAGTAAGTACCGATGCAGAGTCTAAAGTTCAAGAGGAAGACTCTGTTCCCTTCATCATTGAAATGTACACCGTCTCCTCTATAAATGTCTTGCATGTTGTAACTAGGGGTGGGCGGAATTTGCGTAATCGCGTTACGCAAATCTCCGCGAAACGGTAAAAAATCTCCGCGAACACGCAGAAATTCCGCGAACACGCGGAATTGCTTGTTCGCGATGCTTTTTTCCTGTTCACAATCGCTGTTTGCATGCTCGGGGAAAAATATCTCGCGAACACGCATTTTGAGAACGCGAACAAGCAAAAAATTTCGCGAAGTCGCGGAAAGCAGAATTTTGGGCAATTTCGCGTTCTCCGCGGAACGCGAAATTACCCAAATTCCGCAAATTCCGCGAGCGGAACGGAATTTACCGCCCAGGCCTAGTTGTAACGCAAGTTGTTGTGGTATATAGAACCCATACCATAGTCTCTGAGGAAAGCAGAAACAGACTTATTGACGTGCTTTCTTGCTTTGTCAATCTGTGGACAAAATTGGTTGGACCAGTTCCACTTTTGCCTTTGGCATATGTTAGAATATACAAAGGCAGATTGAGGAAAAAGCGACATCAATTGCACAAAGGTGTCCTTAATAAGCATTTCCAGACCTACCCCAGTTAAAGTGCCTAGGTCATTTCCACCACAGTGCACAATAATAAGGTTAGGCTGTGGGAGATGTAGAAAGGTTTTCACCAAAGGCATTAATTGGTGCCACTTTAACCCTCTCTGACCAATCCATTTAATGTCTACATTTGGCAAAGCAAGGTCTCTCACCATACCTCTTTTTTCTGCAATTTTTTCACTCCAGAAGACATAGCTATGACCTACAATCCACACTGTGAACATCTTTCAAGGAGATCTGGATGCACTCAGAAGGTGTCTTTCAGTAGAATGGCAATATGAAAAGAAACACAGTTGAAAAATGGAGGCATACATACTTTTTTTTTATAAAAAGAACTCATTGGCTGATTCAAACCATTTTACAGTTAAAACTAGGCTGTATGTTTACATTTTTAAAAGCATGTTTTGGATTGGTACAGAAAAATGTGTTCCCACTGAACATTACTTTGGATTTGCTGTTAGGTTTGAAAAGTCAAGCACTCTTGCTCTTTTGATTTGAAACAATGTCTGCTGAACTTCTGACCTCTCTGCTCTCACCTGTGTTCCATGAGCTGTTGCTATGGTAGCAGGCAGACGTCATGTTGGGGGAAGGGATGATTTGCAAAGGGGTTGAAAGTTGCAACCAATAGAAATGTGTGATTCCATTTGAAAAAATGTGGGAAGGACTGTGATTTTACATTAACATGTATATGTGGGAAAAAAGAGAGGGAAAAATTGCCATTTACTGGTTGTGGAGAGAGGAGAGAGGTGTACAGCTCTGATATTCTGGCTCTGATAATCTGCTGTTTGAGTCCCACATTTCTTTCTCAACTAATTAATTTTAAAGGTGAGTTATGAGTTTGAGAGGGGAAGTATGTGGTGTATTTTGATATAAATAATAGAATTGTCATTCTTGTTTTAAAGTTGTGTACTACATTTTGTGATTTAGGAGAAATGTAACTGTCTTGAACAAGTAAGATATTATGGAGTATGTTTTCACTGTAAGTTAAGGTGTAGTGGTATTAGTGAGGAATATTGTTTTGTGACTAGAATTACATCATGAGTCTGTCTGCACACAGGATTTGTTGACAGAGATTTAATTTGTGTTGCTTTTGTTCTGTTAGCCTTCCACTCGCAGAAAAGTGGTAGTTTGTTATGTTAAAGTGTGATGGTTAGCATTCACCAGAAATCATTTACTGATCAGTGAGAGGCAAATGCAAACACATTTGAAAATAGTATGGTACATTTTCCTACCACTTTAAAAGTTGTGTTTTACATTTTATGTTAAGGAAGATATTTAGGTGGCTTGAACATGTTATATATTATGGAGTATGTCTTCATTATAAGTTAATGTGTACTGGTATCACTCAGGAATACTGTTTTCTACCTAGAACCATACCATGAGACAGTGAGCACATAGGAAATGTAAAGAGAGATTTCATTCCGGTTGGTCTTGCTCTATTACCCTTGCACTCGCAGGAAAGGGGCAGCTTGTTTTTTGTAACACTCTAGTCTAATCAGTCACCCTCTAACACATGGTCATGGACTCAAGGAGCTGTTAGGACATGTGCTCCTTTGTGCTTGTCTAAACTAGAAGGAACATGTGTCAGTCTGTTACAGTAATTATCACTTGCTCTACCCCAGTAGTAAATGTGCTTTCAAATTGCCAAAGGAAATATTGCTTTCTGCCTAGAATGAGACCATGAGTCTGTGTACATACAGGAATTGTTGTTAGCGGTTTAATTTGTGTTGCTGTTGTTCTGTAAAACTTGCACATTCAGGAAAGGCTCAGCTTGTTTTCTTCCAATGTGTTGGTTAGCACTCAGCAGAAATCAGTATCTCAAAAATGTGAGGCAAATGCAAACACATTTGAAAATAGCATGGTAGATTTTTCATCAATTCTTGCAATGGCTGAGGTGGTTCCTACATGTTGAAAACTCCAATTAACCCTTACCACACATGTACTCTTACACACATGTCTGTACTCTTCATGCAGTTGTGGGAGTCTCCATGCAGATGTCTCTTGCAGCTGACAATACACAGTCTCCAGAAACACACTCTTTGCACACACGCAGCAGCTTCTGCTACACTCCCATGTGTATTAGTCAGCTCTGTGTGCTGTTTCAGATAGCAGTGTGTAACGCAAACAGATTCTAAATCACCAAGGCTCATTTCCTTTGCTCTAGTCTAATCAGTCACCCTCTAACACATGGTCATGGTCTCAAGGAGCTGTTAGGACATGTGCTCCTTTCTGCCTGTCTAAACTAGAATGAACATGTGTCAGTCTGTTACAGTAATTATCACTTGCTCTACCAAGTAGTAAATGTGCTTTCAAATTGCCAAAGGAAATATTGCTTTCTGCCTAGAATGAGACCATGAGTCTGTGTGCATACAGGAATTGTTGTTAGAGTTTTAATTTGTGTTGCTGTTGTTCTGTAAAACTTGCACATTCAGGAAAGGCTCAGCTTGTTTTCTTCCAATGTGTTGGTTAGCAATCAGCAGAAATCAGTATCTCAAAAATGTGATGCAAATGCAAACACATTTGAAAATAGCATGGTAGATTTTTCATCAATTCTTGCAATGGCTGAGGTGGTTCCTACATGTTGAGAACTCCAATTAACCCTTACCACACATGTACTCTTACACACATGTCTGTACTCTTCATGCAGTTGTGTGAGTCTCCATGCAGATCTCTCTTGCAGCTGACAATACACAGTCTCCAGAAACACACTCTTTGCACACACGCAGCAGCTTCTGCTACACTCCCATGTGTATTAGTCAGCTCTGTGTGCTGTTTCAGATAGCAGTGTGTAACGCAAACAGATTCTAAATCACCAAGGCTCATTTCCTTTGCTCTAGTCTAATCAGTCACCCTCTAACACATGGTCATGGTCTCAAGGAGCTGTTAGGACATGTGCTCTTTTCTGCCTGTCTAAACTAGAATGAACATGTGTCAGTCTGTTACAGTAATTATCACTTGCTCTACCCCAGTAGTAAATGTGCTTTCAAATTGCCAAAGGAAATATTGCTTTCTGCCTAGAATGAGACCATGAGTCTGTGTGCATACAGGAATTGTTGTTAGCGTTTTAATTTGTGTTGCTGTTGTTCTGTAAAACTTGCACATTCAGGAAAGGCTCAGCTTGTTTTCTTCCAATGTGTTGGTTAGCACTCAGCAGAAATCAGTATCTCAAAAATGTGATGCAAATGCAAACACATTTGAAAATAGCATGGTAGATTTTTCATCAATTCTTGCAATGGCTGAGGTGGTTCCTACATGTTGAAAACTCCAATTAACCCTTACCACACATGTACTCTTAGATACATGTCTGTACTCTTCATGCAGTTGTGGGAGTCTTCATGCAGATGTCTCTTGCAGCTGACAATACACAGTCTCCAGAAACATACTCTTTGCTCACACGCAGCAGCTTCTGCTACACTCCCATGTGTATTAGTCAGCTCTGTGTGCTGTTTCAGATAGCAGTGTGTAACGCAAACAGATTCTAAATCACCAAGGCTCATTTCCTTTGCTCTAGTCTAATCAGTCACCCTCTAACACATGGTCATGGTCTCAAGGAGCTGTTAGGACATGTGCTCCTTTCTGCCTGTCTAAACTAGAATGAACATGTGTCAGTCTGTTACAGTAATTATCACTTGCTCTACCCCAGTAGTAAATGTGCTTTCAAATTGCCAAAGGAAATATTGCTTTCTGCCTAGAATGAGACCATGAGTCTGTGTGCATACAGGAATTGTTGTTAGCGTTTTAATTTGTGTTGCTGTTGTTCTGTAAAACTTGCACATTCAGGAAAGGCTCAGCTTGTTTTCTTCCAATGTGTTGGTTAGCAATCAGCAGAAATCAGTATCTCAAAAATGTGATGCAAATGCAAACACATTTGAAAATAGTATGGTAGATTTTTCATCAATTCTTGCAGTGGCTGAGGTGGTTCCTACATGTTGAGAACTCCAATTAACCCTTACCACACATGTACTCTTACACACATGTCTGTACTCTTCATGCAGTTGTGGGAGTCTCCATGCAGATCTCTCTTGCAGCTGACAATACCCAGTCTCCAAAAACACACTCTTTGCACACACGCAGCAGCTTCTGCTACACTCCCATGTGTATTAGTCAGCTCTGTGTGCTGTTTCAGATAGCAGTGTGTAACGCAAACAGATTCTAAATCACCAAGGCTCATTTCCTTTGCTCTAGTCTAATCAGTCACCCTCTAACACATGGTCATGGTCTCAAGGAGCTGTTAGGACACGTGCTCTTTTCTGCCTGTCTAAACTAGAATGAACATGTGTCAGTCTGTTACAGTAATTATCACTTGCTCTACCCCAGTAGTAAATGTGCTTTCAAATTGCCAAATGAAATATTGCTTTCTGCCTAGAATGAGACCATGAGTCTGTGTGCATACAGGAATTGTTGTTAGCGTTTTAATTTGTGTTGCTGTTGTTCTGTAAAACTTGCACATTCAGGAAAGGCTCAGCTTGTTTTCTTCCAATCTGTTGGTTAGCAATCAGCAGAAATCAGTATCTCAAAAATGTGATGCAAATGCAAACACATTTGAAAATAGCATGGTAGATTTTTCATCAATTCTTGCAATGGCTGAGGTGGTTCCTACATGTTGAAAACTCCAATTAACCCTTACCACACATGTACTCTTACACACATGTCTGTACTCTTCATGCAGTTGTGGGAGTCTCCATGCAGATCTCTCTTGCAGCTGACAATACACAGTCTCCAGAAACACACTCTTTGCACACACGCAGCAGCTTCTGCTACACTCCCATGTGCATTAGTCAGCTCTGTGTGCTGTTTCAGATAGCAGTGTGTAACGCAAACAGATTCTAAATCACCAAGGCTCATTTCCTTTGCTCTAGTCTAATCAATCACCCTCTAACACATGGTCATGGTCTCAAGGAGCTGTTAGGACATGTGCTCCTTTCTGCCTGTCTAAACTGGAATGAACATGTGTCAGTCTGTTACAGTAATTATCACTTGCTCTACCCCAGTAGTAAATGTGCTTTTAAATTGCCAAAGGAAATATTGCTTTCTGCCTAGAATGAGACCATGAGTCTGTGTGCATACAGGAATTGTTGTTAGCGTTTTAATTTGTGTTGCTGTTGTTCTGTAAAACTTGCACATTCAGGAAAGGCTCAGCTTGTTTTCTTCCAATGTGTTGGTTAGCAATCAGCAGAAATCAGTATCTCAAAAATGTGATGCAAATGCAAACACATTTGAAAATAGCATGGTAGAGTTTTCATCAATTCTTGCAATGGCTGAGGTGGTTCCTACATGTTGAAAACTCCAATTAACCCTTACCACACATGTACTCTTACACACATGTCTGTACTCTTCATGCAGTTGTGGGAGTCTCCATGCAGATCTCTCTTGCAGCTGACAATACACTGTCTCCAGAAACACACTCTTTGCCAAAACACACAGCAGCTTCTGCTACACTCCCATGTGTAATAGTCATCTCAGTGTGGTGTTTCAGATAGCAGTGTGTAACGCAAACAGATTCTAAATCACCAAGGCTCATTTCCTTTGCTCTAGTCTAATCAGTCACCCTCTAACACATGGTCATGGTCTCAAGGAGCTGTTAGGAAATGTGCTCCTTTCTGCCTGTCTAAACTAGAATGAACATGTGTCAGGCTGTTACAGTAATAATCACTTGCTCTACCCCAGTAGTAAATGTGCTTTTAAATTGCCAAAGGAAATATCGCTTTCTGCCTAGAATCAGACCATGAGTCTGTGTGCACACTGGAATTGTTGTCAGCGTTTTAATTTGTGTTGCTGTTGTTCTGTAAAACTTGCACATTCAGGAAAGGCCCAGCTTGTTTTCATCCAATGTGTTGGTTAGCACTCAGCGGAAATCAGTATCTCAAAAATGTGAGGCAAATGCAAATACATTTGAAAATAGCATGGTAGAGTTTTCATCAATTCTTGCAATGGCTGAGGTGGTTCCTACATGTTGAAAACTCCAATTAACCCTTATCACACATGTACTCTTACACACATGTCTGTACTCTTCATGCAGTTGTGGGAGTCTCCATGCAGATGTCTCTTGCAGCTGACAATACACTGTCTCCAGAAACACACTCTTTGCACACACGCAGCAGCTTCTGCTACACTCCCATGTGTAATAGTCAGCTCAGTGTGGTGTTTCAGATAGCAGTGTGTAACGCAAACAGATTCTAAATCACCAGGGCTCACTTCCTTTGCTCTCGTCTAATCAGTCACCCTCTAACACATGGTCATGGTCTCAAGGAGCTGTTAGGACATGTGCTCTTTTCTGCCTGTCTAAACTAGAAGGAACATGTGTCAGGCTGTTACAGTAATGATCACTTGGTCTACCCCAGTAGTAAATGTGCTTTCAAATTGCCAAAAGAAATATCGCTTTCTGCCTAGAATCAGACCATGAGTCTGTGTGCACACAGGAATTGTTGTCAGTGTTTTAATTTGTGTTGCTGTTGTTCTGTAAAACTTGCACATTCAGGAAAGGCCCAGCTTGTTTTCTTCCAATGTGTTGGTTAGCACTCAGCAGAAATCAGTATCTCAAAAATGTGAGGCAAATGCAAATACATTTGAAAATAGCATGGTAGAGTTTTCATCAATTCTTGCAATGGCTGAGGTGGTTCCTACATGTTGAAAACTCCAATTAACCCTTATCACACATGTACTCTTACACACATGTCTGTACTCTTCATGCAGTTGTGGGAGTCTCCATGCAGCTCTCTCCTGCAGCTGACAATGCACTGTCTCCAGAAACACACTCTTTGCACACACGCAGCAGCTTCTGCTACACTCCCATGTGTAATAGTCAGCTCAGTGTGGTGTTTCAGATAGCAGTGTGTAACGCAAACAGATTCTAAATCACCAGGGCTCAATTCCTTTGCTCTAGTCTAATCAGTCCCCCTCTAACACATGGTCATGGTCTCAAGGAGCTGTTAGGACATGTGCTCCTTTCTGCCTGTCTAAACTAGAATGAACATGTGTCAGTCTGTTACAGTAATTATCACTTGCTCTACCAAGTAGTAAATGTGCTTTCAAATTGCCAAAGGAAATATTGCTTTCTGCCTAGAATGAGACCATGAGTCTGTGTGCATACAGGAATTGTTGTTAGCGTTTTAATTTGTGTTGCTGTTGTTCTGTAAAACTTGCACATTCAGGAAAGGCCCAGCTTGTTTTCTTCCAATGTGTTGGTTAGCACTCAGCAGAAATCAGTATCTCAAAAATGTGAGGCAAATGCAAATACATTTGAAAATAGCATGGTAGATTTTTCATCAATTCTTGCAATGGCTGAGGTGGTTCCTACATGTTGAGAACTCCAATTAACCCTTACCACACATGTACTCTTACACACATGTCTGTACTCTTCATGCAGTTGTGTGAGTCTCCATGCAGATCTCTCTTGCAGCTGACAATACACAGTCTCCAGAAACACACTCTTTGCACACACGCAGCAGCTTCTGCTACACTCCCATGTGTATTAGTCAGCTCTGTGTGCTGTTTCAGATAGCAGTGTGTAACGCAAACAGATTCTAAATCACCAAGGCTCATTTCCTTTGCTCTAGTCTAATCAGTCACCCTCTAACACATGGTCATGGTCTCAAGGAGCTGTTAGGACATGTGCTCTTTTCTGCCTGTCTAAACTAGAATGAACATGTGTCAGTCTGTTACAGTAATTATCACTTGCTCTACCCCAGTAGTAAATGTGCTTTCAAATTGCCAAAGGAAATATTGCTTTCTGCCTAGAATGAGACCATGAGTCTGTGTGCATACAGGAATTGTTGTTAGCGTTTTAATTTGTGTTGCTGTTGTTCTGTAAAACTAGCACATTCAGGAAAGGCTCAGCTTGTTTTCTTCCAATTTGTTGGTTAGCAATCAGCAGAAATCAGTATCTCAAAAATGTGATGCAAATGCAAACACATTTGAAAATAGCATGGTAGATTTTTCATCAATTCTTGCAATGGCTGAGGTGGTTCCTACATGTTGAAAACTCCAATTAACCCTTACCACACATGTACTCTTACACACATGTCTGTACTCTTCATGCAGTTGTGGGAGTCTCCATGCAGATCTCTCTTGCAGCTGACAATACACAGTCTCCAGAAACACACTCTTTGCACACACGCAGCAGCTTCTGCTACACTCCCATGTGTATTAGTCAGCTCTGTGTGCTGTTTCAGATAGCAGTGTGTAACGCAAACAGATTCTAAATCACCAAGGCTCATTTCCTTTGCTCTAGTCTAATCAGTCACCCTCTAACACATGGTCATGGTCTCAAGGAGCTGTTAGGACACGTGCTCTTTTCTGCCTGTCTAAACTAGAATGAACATGTGTCAGTCTGTTACAGTAATTATCACTTGCTCTACCCCAGTAGTAAATGTGCTTTCAAATTGCCAAATGAAATATTGCTTTCTGCCTAGAATGAGACCATGAGTCTGTGTGCATACAGGAATTGTTGTTAGCGTTTTAATTTGTGTTGCTGTTGTTCTGTAAAACTTGCACATTCAGGAAAGGCTCAGCTTGTTTTCTTCCAATGTGTTGGTTAGCAATCAGCAGAAATCAGTATCTCAAAAATGTGATGCAAATGCAAACACATTTGAAAATAGCATGGTAGATTTTTCATCAATTCTTGCAATGGCTGAGGTGGTTCCTACATGTTGAAAACTCCAATTAACCCTTACCACACATGTACTCTTACACACATGTCTGTACTCTTCATGCAGTTGTGGGAGTCTCCATGCAGATCTCTCTTGCAGCTGACAATACACAGTCTCCAGAAACACACTCTTTGCACACACGCAGCAGCTTCTGCTACACTCCCATGTGTATTAGTCAGCTCTGTGTGCTGTTTCAGATAGCAGTGTGTAACGCAAACAGATTCTAAATCACCAAGGCTCATTTCCTTTGCTCTAGTCTAATCAATCACCCTCTAACACATGGTCATGGTCTCAAGGAGCTGTTAGGACATGTGCTCCTTTCTGCCTGTCTAAACTGGAATGAACATGTGTCAGTGTGTTACAGTAATTATCACTTGCTCTACCCCAGTAGTAAATGTGCTTTTAAATTGCCAAAGGAAATATTGCTTTCTGCCTAGAATGAGACCATGAGTCTGTGTGCATACAGGAATTGTTGTTAGCGTTTTAATTTGTGTTGCTGTTGTTCTGTAAAACTTGCACATTCAGGAAAGGCTCAGCTTGTTTTCTTCCAATGTGTTGGTTAGCAATCAGCAGAAATCAGTATCTCAAAAATGTGATGCAAATGCAAACACATTTGAAAATAGCATGGTAGAGTTTTCATCAATTCTTGCAATGGCTGAGGTGGTTCCTACATGTTGAAAACTCCAATTAACCCTTACCACACATGTACTCTTACACACATGTCTGTACTCTTCATGCAGTTGTGGGAGTCTCCATGCAGATCTCTCTTGCAGCTGACAATACACTGTCTCCAGAAACACACTCTTTGCCAAAACACAAAGCAGCTTCTGCTACACTCCCATGTGTAATAGTCATCTCAGTGTGGTGTTTCAGATAGCAGTGTGTAACGCAAACAGATTCTAAATCACCAAGGCTCATTTCCTTTGCTCTAGTCTAATCAGTCACCCTCTAACACATGGTCATGGTCTCAAGGAGCTGTTAGGAAATGTGCTCCTTTCTGCCTGTCTAAACTAGAATGAACATGTGTCAGGCTGTTACAGTAATTATCACTTGCTCTACCCCAGTAGTAAATGTGCTTTTAAATTGCCAAAGGAAATATCGCTTTCTGCCTAGAATCAGACCATGAGTCTGTGTGCACACTGGAATTGTTGTCAGCGTTTTAATTTGTGTTGCTGTTGTTCTGTAAAACTTGCACATTCAGGAAAGGCCCAGCTTGTTTTCATCCAATGTGTTGGTTAGCACTCAGCGGAAATCAGTATCTCAAAAATGTGAGGCAAATGCAAATACATTTGAAAATAGCATGGTAGAGTTTTCATCAATTCTTGCAATGGCTGAGGTGGTTCCTACATGTTGAAAACTCCAATTAACCCTTATCACACATGTACTCTTACACACATGTCTGTACTCTTCATGCAGTTGTGGGAGTCTCCATGCAGATGTCTCTTGCAGCTGACAATACACTGTCTCCAGAAACACACTCTTTGCACACACGCAGCAGCTTCTGCTACACTCCCATGTGTAATAGTCAGCTCAGTGTGGTGTTTCAGATAGCAGTGTGTAACGCAAACAGATTCTAAATCACCAGGGCTCACTTCCTTTGCACTAGTCTAATCAGTCACCCTCTAACACATGGTCATGGTCTCAAGGAGCTGTTAGGACATGTGCTCCTTTCTGCCTGTCTAAACTAGAATGAACATGTGTCAGTCTGTTACAGTAATTATCACTTGCTCTACCAAGTAGTAAATGTGCTTTCAAATTGCCAAAGGAAATATTGCTTTCTGCCTAGAATGAGACCATGAGTCTGTGTGCATACAGGAATTGTTGTTAGCGTTTTAATTTGTGTTGCTGTTGTTCTGTAAAACTTGCACATTCAGGAAAGGCTCAGCTTGTTTTCTTCCAATGTGTTGGTTAGCAATCAGCAGAAATCAGTATCTCAAAAATGTGATGCAAATGCAAACACATTTGAAAATAGCATGGTAGATTTTTCATCAATTCTTGCAATGGCTGAGATGGTTCCTACATGTTGAGAACTCCAATTAACCCTTACCACACATGTACTCTTACACACATGTCTGTACTCTTCATGCAGTTGTGTGAGTCTCCATGCAGATCTCTCTTGCAGCTGACAATACACAGTCTCCAGAAACACACTCTTTGCACACACGCAGCAGCTTCTGCTACACTCCCATGTGTATTAGTCAGCTCTGTGTGCTGTTTCAGATAGCAGTGTGTAACGCAAACAGATTCTAAATCACCAAGGCTCATTTCCTTTGCTCTAGTCTAATCAGTCACCCTCTAACACATGGTCATGGTCTCAAGGAGCTGTTAGGACATGTGCTCTTTTCTGCCTGTCTAAACTAGAATGAACATTTGTCAGTCTGTTACAGTAATTATCACTTGCTCTACCCCAGTAGTAAATGTGCTTTCAAATTGCCAAAGGAAATATTGCTTTCTGCCTAGAATGAGACCATGAGTCTGTGTGCATACAGGAATTGTTGTTAGCGTTTTAATTTGTGTTGCTGTTGTTCTGTAAAACTTGCACATTCAGGAAAGGCTCAGCTTGTTTTCTTCCAATTTTTGGTTAGCAATCAGCAGAAATCAGTATCTCAAAAATGTGATGCAAATGCAAACACATTTGAAAATAGCATGGTAGATTTTTCATCAATTCTTGCAATGGCTGAGGTGGTTCCTACATGTTGAAAACTCCAATTAACCCTTACCACACATGTACTCTTACACACATGTCTGTACTCTTCATGCAGTTGTGGGAGTCTCCATGCAGATCTCTCTTGCAGCTGACAATACCCAGTCTCCAAAAACACACTCTTTGCACACACGCAGCAGCTTCTGCTACACTCCCATGTGTATTAGTCAGCTCTGTGTGCTGTTTCAGATAGCAGTGTGTAACCCAAACAGATTCTAAATCACCAAGGCTCATTTCCTTTGCTCTAGTCTAATCAATCACCCTCTAACACATGGTCATGGTCTCAAGGAGCTGTTAGGACATGTGCTCCTTTCTGCCTGTCTAAACTGGAATGAACATGTGTCAGTCTGTTACAGTAATTATCACTTGCTCTACCCCAGTAGTAAATGTGCTTTTAAATTGCCAAAGGAAATATTGCTTTCTGCCTAGAATGAGACCATGAGTTTGTGTGCATACAGGAATTGTTGTTAGCGTTTTAATTTGTGTTGCTGTTGTTCTGTAAAACTTGCACATTCAGGAAAGGCTCAGCTTGTTTTCTTCCAATGTGTTGGTTAGCAATCAGCAGAAATCAGTATCTCAAAAATGTGATGCAAATGCAAACACATTTGAAAATAGCATGGTAGAGTTTTCATCAATTCTTGCAATGGCTGAGGTGGTTCCTACATGTTGAAAACTCCAATTAACCCTTACCACACATGTACTCTTACACACATGTCTGTACTCTTCATGCAGTTGTGGGAGTCTCCATGCAGATCTCTCTTGCAGCTGACAATACACTGTCTCCAGAAACACACTCTTTGCCAAAACACACAGCAGCTTCTGCTACACTCCCATGTGTAATAGTCATCTCAGTGTGGTGTTTCAGATAGCAGTGTGTAACGCAAACAGATTCTAAATCACCAAGGCTCATTTCCTTTGCTCTAGTCTAATCAGTCACCCTCTAACACATGGTCATGGTCTCAAGGAGCTGTTAGGACATGTGCTCCTTTCTGCCTGTCTAAACTAGAATGAACATGTGTCAGGCTGTTACAGTAATTATCACTTGCTCTACCCCAGTAGTAAATGTGCTTTTAAATTGCCAAAGGAAATATCGCTTTCTGCCTAGAATCAGACCATGAGTCTGTGTGCACACTGGAATTGTTGTCAGCGTTTTAATTTGTGTTGCTGTTGTTCTGTAAAACTTGCACATTCAGGAAAGGCCCAGCTTGTTTTCATCCAATGTGTTGGTTAGCACTCAGCGGAAATCAGTATCTCAAAAATGTGAGGCAAATGCAAATACATTTGAAAATAGCATAGTAGAGTTTTCATCAATTCTGGCAATGGCTGAGGTGGTTCCTACATGTTGAAAACTCCAATTAACCCTTATCACACATGTACTCTTACACACATGTCTGTACTCTTCATGCAGTTGTGGGAGTCTCCATGCAGATCTCTCTTGCAGCTGACAATACACTGTCTCCAGAAACACACTCTTTGCACACACGCAGCAGCTTCTGCTACACTCCCATGTGTAATAGTCAGCTCAGTGTGGTGTTTCAGATAGCAGTGTGTAACGCAAGCAGATTCTAAATCACCAGGGCTCACTTCCTTTGCTCTCGTCTTATCAGTCACCCTTTAACACATGGTCATGGTCTCAAGGAGCTGTTAGGACATGTGCTCTTTTCTGCCTGTCTAAACTAGAAGGAACATGTGTCAGGCTGTTACAGTAATGATCACTTGGTCTACCCCAGTAGTAAATGTGCTTTCAAATTGCCAAAAGAAATATCGCTTTCTGCCTAGAATCAGACCATGAGTCTGTGTGCACACAGGAATTGTTGTCAGTGTTTTAATTTGTGTTGCTGTTGTTCTGTAAAACTTGCACATTCAGGAAAGGCCCAGCTTGTTTTCTTCCAATGTGTTGGTTAGCACTCAGCAGAAATCAGTATCTCAAAAATGTGAGGCAAATGCAAATACATTTGAAAATAGCATGGTAGAGTTTTCATCAATTCTTGCAATGGCTGAGGTGGTTCCTACATGTTGAAAACTCCAATTAACCCTTATCACACATGTACTCTTACACACATGTCTGTACTCTTCATGCAGTTGTGGGAGTCTCCATGCAGCTCTCTCTTGCAGCTGACAATGCACTGTCTCCAGAAACACACTCTTTGCACACACGCAGCAGCTTCTGCTACACTCCCATGTGTAATAGTCAGCTCAGTGTGGTGTTTCAGATAGCAGTGTGTAACGCAAACAGATTCTAAATCACCAGGGCTCACTTCCTTTGCTCTAGTCTAATCAGTCACCCTCTAACACATGGTCATGGTCTCAAGGAGCTGTTAGGACATGTGCTCTTTTCTGCCTGTCTAAACTAGAAGGAACATGTGTCAGGCTGTTACAGTAATGATCACTTGGTCTACCCCAGTAGGAAATGTGCTTTCAAATTGCCAAAAGAAATATCGCTTTCTGCCTAGAATCAGACCATGAGTCTGTGTGCACACAGGAATTGTTGTCAGAGATTTAATTGATGTTTCTTCTATTTTGTAAGAGTTTGACTCGTAGGAAAGGATCAGCTCATGTGATAGGATTTGAAAAGTTTTTAAAAAGAAAATGTAATGAATTTAAATTACATAAAGTTATTTTTTTTTAGTTTTTTGGAAAAAATTGGTGAGCAACAGTGAAAAAATATAAAGATGCCTATAAAGTCAAGAAAAAGAAAAAAACAACAACTATATTTGAAGACGACTGATAAAAAAAAAAATAAGAGGCGAAGCACGTGTTGGAAAACAGAAAAAGTCTTCTGGTAAATAAACTAAAGAATTTTTAAAAAATATCTTAAAAAAAAAAAATGATCGAAAGATACATTCAAACAGTGTTACAAGTACAAAACTACAACAGAGTCGACAGCAAAAACAAAATGCTAATATAGACTCAGAAGTTAGGAAGAGTGACTTAACACGGAAAATAGATTTTCAAAACATTAGTCGAAAAATGTTTCAGAGAAGAGTGATGTTAAATTTGCTCAAGACCGATTTGCATATGGCTGGGTTCAAACTGGAATGGCATGGTGAGCAAAAAAACGATGGATTTAGGCCCAGATCTCTGAACTGGGGTGAGCGTATGACATTGTTCCTCATTCTGTCCATCAACTGTTGTTTTTGCATTTGTCACCCCGAGTGGGACGGGTATGCTCAGAAGTGAGTCCCGTGCTCTCCATGTCACTGGAATCAAGCTATCCTGGCTGAAGAGGGGTGAAACCCCGATACCAGTCCTAGGATGCTTGTTTTCTGTCCAGGGAGGACCTGGCTTGGCAGTTCGGGCTGGACTGTTCCCATGAGGCACAGGGTCAAGACTAATTTGCATATGGCTGGGTTCAAACTGGAATGGCATGGCGAGCAAAAAAGAATGGATTTAGGCCCAGATCTCTGTCTTGTGGTGAATGTATGACATTGTTCTGCATTCTGTCCATTAACTGTTGTTTTTGCATTTGTCACCACGAGTGGGACGGGTATGCTCAGACGTGAGTCCCGTGCTCTCCGTGCCACTGGAATCAAGCTATCCTGGCTGAAGAGGGGTGAAACTCCGAAACTGGTCCTAGGATGCTTGTTTCTAGTCCAGGGAGTACCTGGCTTGGCATTTCGGGCTGGACTGTTCTCATGAGGCACAGAGTCAAGACTGATTTGCATATGGCTGGGTTCAAACTGGAATGGCATGGTGAGCAAAACATTGATGGATTTAGGCCCAGATCTCTGTACTGGGGTGAATGTATGACATTGTTCTGCATTCTGTCCATCAACTGTTGTTTTTGCATTTGTCACCCCGAGTGGGATGGGTATGCTCAGACGTGAGTCCCGTGCTCTCCATGCCACTGGAATCAAGCTAGCCTGGCTGAAGAGGAGTGAAACCCCGAAACCGGTCATAGGATGCTTGTTTCTAGTCCAGGGAGGACCTGGCTTGGCAGTTCGGGCTGGACTGTTCCCATGAGGCACAGGGTCAAGACTGATTTGCATATGGCTGGGTTCAAACTGGAATGGCATGGTGAGCAAAAAAACGATGGATTTAGGCCCAGATCTCTGTACTGGGGTGAATGTATGACATTGTTCTGCATTCTGTCCATCAACTGTTGTTTTTGCATTTGTCACCCCGAGTGGGACGGGGATGCTCAGACGTGAGTCCCGTGCTCTCCATGTCACTGGAATCAAGCTAACCTGGCTGAAGAGGGGTGAAACCCCGAAACCGGTCCTAGGATGCTATGTTTTTTTATACATGGCTGAGAAATTTGTTTTGATGTTCTCATAACTTTAAAACAGTCGGCATTATTTAAACCGAACACGTTTCTATGGTATGTTGCCTTCTGTTTATGAAAAAGGTAGCAGGTTGAGCAGAGTTTCACTGAGACTTACAGTCTTCTCAGTCAGAAAATGCACCCAGGCTAAACATTGAGCAAGCATAATCTGCAATCAAAGTCTGCTCCCTCTTGAATTCATTAACATATATGGCTCTAAAAATGTGACTTTTATTTTTTTATATATCTTTTTTTATTGCCATTTGTTATTTTCACAAACATATACGTCACATTTTCCACATTACAATACATGTGGTACACCTTTTCAGGGATTGGTACTGGGTGAGGCAAATAGACACATATACATTGAAAAATTAAATAACATATCATGGTTTCGTCTTTACATCCTAAGCATATTAGGTACCCCATAATATCTCGTAATGTTCACAGCTCTACACGTGCCTCAGCCACTCTTCTGAGGAAAGGAAGTTCAAAACGTAAAGCAGTAAGGAAGGCTAGGCCATTCCATTAGTAGGAGCTAGTTGTACATGCGGGAGTGGCAGTGTTACATGTCTAGGCTTCGATAGTCACTGCACTATTAATCCCTCAATTCCCAAAGCAGAGTCCTTGTGGAAAATACGACAAATGGTCACGCTGGGCAAGAGCAAGCAAAAACTGAGATTACCACTTTCCAGCAGCCAGTGTATAAATGCTTGTCTCTAATCAGCTCCATTGAACTATCATTTTTAAATTGTTATGAATTTCTCACTCTTCAATTTTTTACTGATTTTAAACAAGAACGTTTTAAGAATTTTGGAATGTTTTATTGCAATGGTTTTAATTAACTATGCAAAATAAAAATATACTTGTAAACTTGTAAACAATTACCTCCGAGAAACATAAAAATAAGTACAGTTTGATTGTGTAGGATAACTGGTGCCAAAGTAATCTAGAAAACTCATATTGAAACACAGGAAAGTAGTAAATGTGACTTTATACTGAGCACATTTGTCCGGCTACTCATCGTTTTCATTCAAATGAGATGTTCCTAAATCTGCCACTGAGGAAACGAGGAACCAACGTTTGTCTAAAGAATAGTGGTTGTGGGACAGATGGTGAGAGCCTCTTGGAAAGAGAAGAGGCGCTTTGTTAGCAATTGGCCACCATGAAGCAAGCGAACAATGTTAGTAACCCCTGTTCACCTGAATCCCTGTAGTTTTTTGTTAAGAACCCAACCTGCTGTCAACCTGTCTTCATGTCAACGCAAAGAAACATGAGACATATTTAACAGATGTTGCAACCAAATGTGATGAATTCTAATGTGCCAGACATCAAAAGAAAGCCAATTTAGACAGCGGTGCGATATCAAAAGCTACACGTAGGTATTTGAGAGAATTTTCCAGGCTTTCCTGATTTTACATCGGTGTTATCTTCTGCTAGTTACATAAAACATACAAATTGATGCAAAAATGCCATGAATACGCTCTTTTCTTGAAAGTGATGAAAGAGTACAATTATGTTTTTGCTCTTAAAATTAGTTCTCCCAACAGTATGAAGTTTGGAATTAGGGTCAATCATCAGGGTGGAACATTACCTACTTACATATTTATTTATTCCTGTATTTATTCATGCATTCTTGTATTTAATTGTTTGTGTAGCGTTGGCAGGGGACGCTTGCTAGTACCGTAGAGACATTTGCAAGCAGTTCAAGAGTCCCTCCAAGAGATGTGATTCGGAGCAAACAAAAGGAGAGATACGCCCGCTTAAATATTGCAGGAGAAGAATCCAACGTGTTTATTTTGGTGAAACATGTTTTGAGAAAAATAGCAAATCGTACTACCAAAGTAAGTTATACATATGAGAAAATGTTTAATCTATTCATTAAAGGGTGTGTGCATCACTTCCACTTTCTTAGAGCATGTCCACCCTGCAGCTCAGTGAATTATGTCCACTTGTAGCTCTCAGTGGGGGATTACTCACTGCATGTCAGCTGAAATTCATCTACTATTAATTTACATCTACTTAATTTTCCGCATCTACTGCTACCTAGATGCTCACTCACTCTTAAATTGTGTGCCTCTAGGGGTACAAATAACCAGCTGTCCCCAGGTGGAGGCTTGTTATGCCTTAGAGGTTAGATGCTCCCTTTGAGTACGGCCACGCACAATAGCACTTAAGAACTGAGCGCCTCATTTATGAAAAGTGACGCATCACTGCGTGAAAACAGTGATGCGCCACTTTTCACTGCGCCCTCCCTGCGACTCCAGTGATGCGTCATATTTACAGTATGACGCATCATGTCGCAAGGAGTCACAGATACGTCAGTATTTCTGACGTATCTGTAGGCGCAAAAGTGACGCATCGCTGGAGTGTGTCACAAAAGTGACACAACTCCAGCAATGTGTCCTTTCACATGGGGCAAGCCCCATGTGAAAGGGCCTGCGTCAGTCTTACGCCTGCTGTGAGGCAGGCGCAAGAAATTGACGCATTTGCACACTAGAAGTGGCGCAGTGAAATCTCGTAGATTTCACTGCGTCACTTCTACGACCCTTTTTTGCGTCAAAACGCCCCCCTTGCATACATTATACCTGGCGCAGGTATAATGTGGCGCAGGGGTTTACAAAGTGACGCATCTACCTAGATGCGTCACTTTGTAAATATGGCGCAACATGGCGCATGTTTTATGCCACTGGTGCGTCACAAAAAGTGACGCACCGGCGGCGCAAAAGTGACGCAGGGGCTCATAAATGAGCCCCTGAATGTCTGGCCGCCTCTCACATAACAAAGGACATCACTGAACGGAAAATATCCTATTTCTTTTCAGAATGTAGAACCATTCACACAGCTCTTCGCTCCCCAATCAAAATTCTTTTGTAGTGTCCTCAATCTTTCTGACATCAGGAGATATATCCACCTCTTCTCTCCCACCCTTCTCAAGACCTTGCTCCTCATCTGCAGTCAAGTCAGTCATGGATCTAAAATTTAAGGTATGCCGAAATGACTAGTGCTACAAATCTATTGCACGAATGCACGTCACTTCAAGGACCTAAAATCGCCACTTATTCTGACTGGTAAGCAAATATTATTAAGTAGTATGCATGTTTTCTCACTTCATTGTGATCCAGGGTTATCTACAGTGGGCACTGATAATGGAAAGAAGCATGATGTGGAACGCTCTACATCTAAGCTCATGTTTACAGTGTCACAATTGATAAATTAATGGGATTATGTGGTTTAGCTGAACAAAAAGCCTCATGCCCCATATTGTTCTTGCTGTTTGTGTTTAATTGGACTAACTAAGTACATGGCATATGCAGACCTTTGCATGCAGACATGACACTGCCTTTACAAGTGTAATTGGGGCTGAGTCCAGCTAAATCCACCCATACTGCCAGTGAAGGCCCATCCCGTCACACCTAAGTTCCCCTTTTGTGTGCTGTCTAGGAGGAATACACAAACCCAACTGTCAACTGCACCTATTCATGTCACTCAAAGAGAGGCTGCAGGCACCAAATGGCTGATGCAAGAAAATGGCAACTTCCAAAAGTAGCATTTTCAAATTTGCAAATTATAATCTGACTTTATCCTAAATTAGGATTTTTCACTACAATCCCAGAGACACCAAACATGAACTACCTGTTAGATTTATTGCACTGAAGTGTGCACTGCTGTGTTTCCTGCTGTCATTTTAAATATCTCAAAAACACAAGAGCAACCCATATGTCCATGTGAACTGGGTAATAGCTAATCAGCTGACAACAATTGTTCATATGGAACTCATTTATAGGAATTCTTTGTTTGTTGCAAATATATGATTTCTTGCAATGACTCTCACATGAGCATAAGAAAAGATCTCTACAAATCTTGAGGTTTAAATTAATTTCCATTGACCTTGCCTGGTAGGGCGCTCCCCCCCCCGCTGCAGCTCCGCCTGCACCCCTGCTGTCGCCTGCTGCCGCTGCTGAAGTCGAGGCCCTCCCCTACCCGCAGGCTACCACTTGCGCCTCATCCCTGGTGGCCAGTGGTGCCTTAGGTTTGCATCTGCTCTCTGTTGTGCCTGTACTCTGTCTGCCCGTCTCTCTCCTGTAATCTGCTGCCCTCGTTCTGTTCACCCGTCCCTCTGTTGTGCCTGTACTCTGTCTGCCCGTCTCTCTCCTGTAATCCGCTGCCCTCGTTCTGTTCACCCGTACCTCTTTTGTTCCCCCCTGCCCCCCGCTCGCCGCCTCAACCTCCTTTACTTCTCTGCCCCCACTACCCGGTCTGCTCTGTGCCCCTTTTCTGCTCTGTACCCCTTTTGCCTACCCGTAATCCGCTCCGCTTCCCTGCTCCCGTTCCCCACTGCTGCTTCCCCTGCGGCCCCACCCCCTCCACGCCCATTCGCTGCCCCTGCCACCCACCTCCCGCCTCCCAGCGGCTCCTCCCTCTCCACCTCCCCATATATGGCAGGCGCTGTGCGGCTGCGCATCGGACGCATCGGACGCGTGCAGGCGGCGCGCCACTGGCGCGCCAAAGGCGCGCCTAAGGCAAGCCCGTCTGCGCCTGGACCGCGTCCAGTGCCAGAACCCCTGGCCACCGCACCAGCCATGAAGACCGACTCCGCTACGACGCCAGCACCCTCGTCGCTCTCAACCCAGGAAGGACCCACACCTGCTGCAAGGCTGCCCTGAAGCACACCCACGGTCGCTTCGCCAGCTGGAACTGCAGCTTCTCCTGCTACGAAGCCTTCCTGACCGAGACCTGGATGAACGAAGCCTCCTCTCTGGACATCACCATAGCCATCCCCGACGGGTACAAGATCACCCGCAGAGACCGCACCAACGGAGCCGGAGGAGGAATCGCCATCGTCCACAACAACACCATCAGAGTCTCAACAAACACCAACGACACTCTCAGCACCGCCGAACACATGCACTTCCAGATCCACACGGACCCCAAGACCACCCTTAGAGGCACCCTTGTCTACAGACCGCCCGGACCCCGACCACAATTCTGCGACTCCATCGCCAACCTCATCAGCACGCACGCGCTGACCTCCACTGACTACATCCTCCTCGGAGACCTGAACTATCATCTGGAAAACAACAACGACAACAACTCCTCCACCCTGATCGACAACCTCGCCAACCTCGGACTAAAACAGCTCATCACGACGCCGACCTACATCGCCGGTCACACGCTTGATGCCATCTTCTCCTCGAGTCCCCACATCGCCTTCAGCCACGCCTCCGAACTCACCTGGACAGACCACGATTGCATCCACTTCACCTTCCGTAAACCCCTCACACACCACCGCACCCTACAGATCCCCCGCCGATGCTGTGACAAAGTCACTGAAGAACAACTACAGACAAACCTCGCACTCAACCCACCGACCAACCCCACCAACCCTGGCGATGGTGCACACACCCTCACACACTGGATGGACGACTGCACCAACACCTTAGCCCCGCTGAAAAAGCCAACCAACAGAGACACCAGCAAGAGAGCCAGCTGGTTCACCCCAGAACTCCTAGCATCAAAGCGCACCTGCCGGAAATTGGAGAACAAATGGCACAGCGACAAGACGCCGGACAGCCGGGCTGCCCACAAAGACGCCATCCGCAACCACCACCACCTCATCAGGACCGCCAAAAGGACCCCCTTCAAAGACCGCCTTGACAACAACGCACACAACAGCAAGGAGCTCTTCAACATCGTGAAGGAACTCTCCAACCCCAGCTCCAGCGCCAAACACATCCTGCCATCGCAAGCCCTGTGCGACTTCCTCACCACCTTCTTTCACCGCAAGATCACCGACATCTATGACAGCTTCAACCCCCGGATGACCCCTACAGGCCTCAACACGCCAGACCCATCGACCACGACTCCCTGGCAACCTGGGCCAACGTGAGCATCGAGGACACAATCAATCAAGACCATTAGCACAATCTACTCCGGCTCCCCGTCAGACCCTCTCCCACACCATATCTTCACAAAGCTGGCAGCTCCATCACACCCCACCTGCACAGCATCATCAACCTCTCCTTCGAGACCGCTACCTTCCCTGAGAGCTGGAAGCACGCCGAGATCAACGCCCTACTGAAGAAACCAAAGGCGGACCCGAGCGACCTCAAGAACTTCCGGCCCATCTCCCTGCTTCCGTTCCCAGCAAAGGTCATCGAGAAAATAGTTAACACCCAGCTCACCCGTCACCTCGAAGACAACAGCATCTTGGACCCATCCCAATCAGGATTCCGCAGCAACCACAGCACTGAGACCGCCCTCATCACCGCCACAGACGACATCAGGATCGTGCTAGACACCGGCGAGACAGCGGCCCTCATCCTCCTGGACCTCTCCACCGCCTTCGACACCGTCTGCCACCGCACACTACGCACGTGCCTCCACGATCCAGGGATCCAAGACAAGGCCTTGGACTGGATCACCTCCTTCCTCTCCGGCAGAACTCAGAGAGTCCGCCTCCCCTGTTCCGATCTGAAGCCTCCGAGATCATCTGCGGCGTCCCACAGGGATCCTTCTTCAGCCCGACGCTGTTCAATGTCTACATGGCACCACTCGCATGCATCGCCCGACAGCACAACCTCAACACAATCTCCTACGCCGACGACACGCAGCTGATCCTCTCCCTCACCACGGACCCCCCCACCGCCAAATCCAACTTCCACCAGGGAATGAAGGCTGTCGCTGACTGGATGAAGGAAAGCCGACTTAAGCTGAACTCAGACAAGACGGAGATCCTCATCTCGGGCCCAACCCCTCAGCATGGGATGACTCCTGGTGGCCCGCATCACTGGGGACACCCCTGGCTCCAACCAACCATGCACGCAACCTCGGAGTCATCCTCGACTCGAAACTCACCATGACCAAACAAGTCAACGTAGTCTCCTCTACCTGCTTCAACACCCTCCGTATGCTCCGCAAGATCTACAGATTAATCCCGACAGACATGAAGAAAACAGTCACCCAGGCCCTAGTCTGCAGCAGACTCGACTACGGAAATGCCCTCTATGCTGGAGCCCCGTCCAAGCTCATCAACAGACTGCAAAGAATCCAGAACGCCTCTGCACGCCTGATCCTCGACGTCCTGCGCCGTGACCACATCACCCCCCACCTGAGGAACCTACACTGGCTTCCCGTCGACAGAAGAATCTCCTTCAAGCTCCTGATCCACGCACACAAGGCACTCCACAAACCCGGCCCAGTCTATCTCAACAGTCGACTCTTCTTCTACGTACCCAACAGGAAACTCTGCTCCGCTGACCACGCCCTGGCCACGGTCCCGCGCATCTGTAGAACCACTTCCGGAGGCAGGTCCTTCTCCCACCGACCTGGAACACCCTCCCCCTCAACCTACGACAAACCGAAGACCTGCTGACTTTCAGGAGATGACTCAAGACCTGGTTTTTCAACCAGTAGCACCAGCACCCCCCCCCCCCCACCCCAGTGCCTTGAAACCCTCACGGGTAAGTAGTGCGCTTTACAAATTAACTGATTGATTGATTGAAAGCATTTACTGAATGTATACACATGAATTAAATAGCCCAGAAGGAATTACTAGTTAATTCTTACTTCAGCCAAAAAGAAACACCTTTATTTTAATTGCAAGAAGGCTTACTAAAGAGGTAAATAAAAACAGCAACTCACATAACACAACATGTATTGATAAAGCTTTACGGATATATTGAAAAAATTGAAGAAAGGTGACTAATGTGACTCCAGTGAAGTGACCATAAACAACATGTAAAAAGAAACAAGTGAAGTTATTGAAAAAAGGGTTATTGGAGTAAAACAGGATGTCTTCTGTGATTCTGACACATTATTTCAAACCAAGAACCAAAGAAATTTTTCTGGTGCTATCAATACTATCCTTATTGATTGCCCATTACATTTTGGGTCGGAGCATTCTCCCCTTTGACCCAGACGATCACCGCATCACGACGGCTTCCATATCCTAACTAATTCTTAGATCCCTTGCAAGGCCACAATTACAGCACACTTGTATTATATTCAAAACCTTGGATTGATTAAAGAGGGCAATCAGGCCAATACAAGATAAAGTTGTCTACCCCCAACAGCGATCTAAATCAATACAATCTCTGTACGGTTATTGTACCCTCCCAACACAGATGCAATTGACCACAAGGGCTCAAGCTTGAAGAGTCCTTTTATAATGGATTGTGCCAAACAGCCACCCAGAGTCCTTGAACTAAGGGTGCGGGCCATTGGTAAATAGAAGAAATTGCCACTAAGTGAACTGGCAATTACAACAGGGATTTCAGTACCATTAGTCCCCAGAATTATCCATCCTGAAGAGACCTCCGTATCCACAGTGGGGTTGAAACGTCGTCAGCAATCAATAATGATAGTCTTGATAGCACTAGAAAAATTACTCTGGTCTTGATTTGAAATACTATATCAGAATCACAGAAGATATCCTGTTTTACTCCAATAACCATTTTAAGGTTGAGCATTCAAGACCCCTTGTATATACTTTAGTATATACTTATATATTCGTATATACTTGTATGTGTATGTACTTTGTGGGCTCTGTAGATTAGCCCTAGAACTTGTCTGCTTCCGCTTAGGGATTTTTTTATGTTCAACAGCCTCTATTTAACTGTCTTAATAAAAAAGGACCAGTAGAGGTCAGTAACATACCAGAATTGCTTTCCGCTGGAATACGTGATGTTACAATGCGGGGTGTTACCACGTGGTAGGTAACAACGTGGTCGTTACATCGTCCGCGTTTTTACCACGCATGGCATTACATCGTAAGTCGTTTTAACGACTTGTGCTAAATGGCGCGCTGGACTTAAGAATAGTATAAATTACAATTTGTACTCCAGTTACCACAACAGCAGGGAAGGTGTTGGATTTAAAATCCACTACATTCCCTGGTGTTGCACGCCACCTAGCGCAAGTCGTTGAAATAACTTGCGATGTAATGCCATGCGTGGTAACAACGCGGACAAAGTAACGTGCGCGTTGTTATCAACCAGCGTGGTATTACCAGCATTGTAAACGCTGTCTCCCTTTCTGCTGAGGGACTTTCTTTATTTACATTTTTGTGGCAACTGCCTCTATTTACGTTTCTTGATAGAAAACGACCAGCAGAGGTCAGTAAAGTACCAGAATCACTTTAGCATTCTCTAGATTACAGTCCATAGAGATTTTCTTCCGCGAACACCTGTAGACAATAATATTTTTTTCAAATGTTGTATTTTCAGTGATATGACCACCAAAGGCCCTGATTTTATGTTATAATCAGAGCTTTGGAGTATACCATTTCCTGCTGAAAGGCAATATTTTTCTCCATGTGTTCCCATACCTGGCAGGTCACGCTGTTTGGTGCTTACTTTCCACCATGTTAAAGAACAGTAGATGTTTCAGCACCCATGCTGATGTTCTGCATAGCTAAATACATATAAGGTCCCAAAGGCGAGACAGATTGCATTGCAAATGCTTGTTCCAATAAAGTCACTTGTTTTTTATTGCATGTTGATTATGGTCACTTCACTGGTGTCAATTTAAAGGCAGGCCTGCTTTGCAGGCTGCTTTTTAAAGTCAAATTACATGAAAATTCGATTTGGGAATTACATGTACTTCCAAAGTCTTATACTACCTTATTTTTACATATAAGTCACCTCTTAGGTCTCCCCTAGGCGCACCAGTGTAGGATGCCTTGTTTCTATAAGGAGGGGCATTTTAAAAGATGTTTATATGCCCTGGTGAGGGAAAGACTGCCAATTTCATTTTCCCGCATTGTAGCTCATTTGCTCCATATGCTAACAATGGAATAATTTAATGAAGTATAACTATTGATACGGGTGAGCTGAACATATAATTAAAAAATGTAAAATGACAGTTAGAATAAATCCAATGGCTTACCAAGGTTAGATTTATTATAACTATCACAGAAAAGAAGTTATAAAACTTGTTTTTCTGGTGAACCAAAATCCAGCCTTCCAGCAGCCTCTCCTGATTGACCAGCCTTTGACAAGCTGAGTCAAACTGTTCTGATGATGTGTGAAGTGGCCTACAAAGAGACAAAGGACATCAGGTGGAGGAGATCTGTAGCAGCAGAGCAAAAGGCAGGATTGAGGTAAAGTAGCCAAACTGATCTTCAAAGGGAGATTGACACTTTAGGACAGCACAGCCTCACCCTCACTTCCTGCACCCTCAGCCTTACAGGAGCCCATTAATTGAATTGGCAGAGGGGCTGGAATGGTAGTGTTAGGGGAAGTTAGCCATGCCAGTGGGACGGCTTAGCCAGATTTTAACTTCCAGGAGACAGTTTCTCCATTTTGGATTTTAAAGAATAGTACTTTCTGGGACAAGCATATGCCTCACTTTGGAGGAAGTTGCCATACTTCTGGGTGGTACCCTGTACCCCATGGGCCAGGAGTGCCCCCTGCTTGACACCTGTTGTGAGCAGGTCTGACTATCAAAAAGGAGAACAGTGAGGCTTGGCAATCAGGAACAGTTTAAGTTTAGTTAATCAATAACAGCAGGGGATAGCAGCCACATCTCTTAGTTACGTACTGAAATTCAACTTGCATTAATTACATGGCATGCTTCGTACTGTACAGCAGGTGCAATAAATAGAAGCTCATCTCTCTTTGGGTAAGAAATAATTGTACAGTGGACCATAAACTACATGTTAGATGCTTCATCTCAACCTGAAAGACGGGCCATATTTACCAACTGGAGGTCACATTCTGAGGTGGTCTAGGTAGCCGTGTGTATCAAGTGTGTGTAATCTAGGTTGATGCTTACTACTAAGCATTGTTTGAGCTTTATCTGATGAATGCAACTGGCTGGTTGCTCTGGGATCCTGCCCTTGAGCCAAATGCAGACCCTCTGCTGAACCTTTGTTTGCGTTTATGAGTGTGTGCATCTGACTCGTTTCTTGGCATTACATCCTTGGGCTGCAATCTTCCAGGTGTGTTCCAGCTCTGTTACATCAATGGCAACTGCTCAATTTCACTTTCACCCTGACTACTACAGCAAGGCAGATAATATCAGATAATGATCATTGATTATATATGGGATGACATGTAACCATGCAACCGATAGGCCACCCATGGCAGGCTGACACAGTCGAAAATTACATAGGTAGGGAGTGGGCCTCGGAGTTGGAGTGAGGCGCTTGATAATGGGTGGGTATGGATACATATATATACAATATATATGCTGTGCTTGCAAACTACTCTGAGTCAAGGGAGTATTCTGAAATACAATCTTGAATCCAAAACCTTGAAAAAAAACACTCTTTGTTTCTTTTCCCAGCAATTTTTCCATTTATCATTGCATTGCTCTTCTAGCACTATGTTTTTTTAATTTGAATCTCTTATTCTATTCTCCTTGGCTTTGCGGTTTATTTTTCTTTTACATGGTCTTCATCCAGTGGCAGTCTCCACCTATGGTATGATGATTGTACCATCCAAGCATCCATCCATTTAAAGTAAACATGGCTATCATTCTTCTTAAATAATCTCTACTCCCAACAAACCTTTTTCCAACAAAATACATTTGTAATTTGTTTTTTTTAACCACTTCCTATACGTCCGTCCTTGCTTGCCTTTGAGTTTGACCCATGAATCCCCACGGAGGATTCTTCCTATCACCCATACAGTTTCACCCACCCACCCAGGCAGGCATCCTTTCTTTCACCTTCTACCCATCCTTCAACCACCCATGCATCCGATTCCTATCAGCCACCTATGCTTCCCACGCATCCTTCTCTGCCAATCATATATTACATGTTTCCCATCCTTCCTCCTTCCATCCTTCTTTCTCTTTTCGTTCAACCCATCCATCAAGGTCGTATGACTCGTAGTCTTCTTCAATAAACTTTCCCAGCTGAGTTGAAGTCAGATAGAAGATGCCATTAGTTACACAACTCCCGCTGATAATGCTATTGCTAATGCTACGTAAAGAGTGTCTTCTTCAACTGTTGTTCACGACAACTTAGTCTATCTCAACAGCACACTGTGTACAACCTTGAAGCGACTGTGTAACTATTGTCAATAAGTAAGGAATATAATTACAACTTACGACAGCCCGTCTGGCTCTCCCACCCCTACAGCAGCTACCGCATCTGCTCTCTCCTGGCTGGCATCGCCTGCCTCGCAGCTGGACCCGGCACTGGTGGACGGTACGCCTAGAAAAAACATTACACATATATGCCTCCCCCTGTTTTTTTTATTTCACTAGCAAGATTGAGAAAATACAATACATACATATACCACATACATAACTAGTACAAATGGGGTACTAGAGTAGAGTAGACAGTAAAATGTCTATCCTATCAAAAATTGTAAAATATCTGGTTGGGCATTTTGTTGGTGGCAATTGTCGAAAAGCCTCTCAAGATCAAGAAGAGGACAACCCAAAGGACTGGACTCATTGGCTAGAGCTACTGGTACATCTGAGTTTTATATCTTTTTAAAAATAAAGAGTGGCCAACTGGGCAAGATACAGACAGACTAATAGTAGTACAGAGTCAGAGGCAGTTAGATTGATGTAAAAAAAAACAGATACTAGAAAAAATATAACTAAGTAGGTAGGTAATGCAGGGATAACAAGAATTTAGAAACAGATAGATCAAAGTAGATTTGGTAAAAAAATGAATTAGGAAACTAAAATAATAGTTCAGAAAAAATAAAGTGCAGTAAAAGTTAGAGAAATATAATTATTAATATTAACAACAGGAGGACTTTCTGGGGCCAGAAGCAGAACCCTCGGTAGAGGAGCGATCCTGGCCCTGGGAAGCATCTCCAGTTCGTGCAGCACACGACCCCGTTGTCTTCTTTCCCTGGATGCTGATCATGTAAGATATAATAAAGAGACAAAAAATGATTGGGGGAAACAAATAAAATATTTTTAAAATGCTCTAAAAACATTTTTGGACAGTTAACAACAATTGCAATAAAATGGACCCATCTAATCTGATTGACTAGTAGTAGTATCGTGGATCATCTAGTTATTATTTGTTAATCCAGTGTTCCCTTCCGATTCAAGAATCCTAAACCAGTAAGTATCACCTAGCCTAGCCCGCCTATTCCAGAGTCATTGGAAATGAATTGCCTAAAAAAATATTTGCTTCTTCTAAGTTTCAATCTCATTCGAAATCATCAATGATCCAATCCCCTGTGGAAATATGGATTTTTATGATCAGTTATGTCCCCTATCTTGGACCCCAACGGTTTCATGTATAAATCACAAGTACATGTATGTTCCCTCCAGTTCCAGTTATGAAGACGCAAATACATGTGCGTCCACCGTTAACATGTCCTCTTTCAGATCCGCCATGAATGGGCCGGATATTCCATTCCTAAGTACGAAAGGCCACCGGCTTTATATGGTTCACTTATGCTATTTTTCAGTCCAGGCGAGTAGGCCCTGATTCTGCCATCAAGCTTTTCCTGCCTTCTGCCTCTGAAAGCTCCAGTCTGAGCCTGCATCTGTGACCATGAACTTTGTCTCACTCCCTGCGCGGCTAACGATGCCTGATCCAGCCCGTCGCCTGCCAAGAACTGTATTTCACCTTCAAGATTATCTCCTCCGTCCCTATCCAATGCATACCTGTCTAGTAGTTTAAGTAAACATTCTTCCAGCTACCGAGCAAAGGACCCGGCTTCTCTGTCTTTATGCAAGTAATTCATAGCCCTGTTACCATGGAATATTCCTACCCCCTCGCATTTAGTGTAGACACTTAGACGCTTGTACACGCACTAGTCAGTATAGTCAGTATAGAATAAGATTCTATCCTAAGAGACCTTTCTTTTTGGATAACACAGTTCTTTAAACATAGGATATTAGATATGATTTGGGATTAGGTTGACATAACCCCAGACTTTTGTCTCCACATGTAGAGCTAAATGTCAAGTCCCTTTCTCCCTCTAGTTGCACGTCTATCACACGTCATGCGACTGCGCACGCATCTCTGCCAAATATTTCTGCTGACATTGCAACCCCCTCCAGGTATCCACCCACACATGACAAATTACCCATTATCATCAAGTGGACGCCCACATGGACGCCCACCTTCACGCCTACTTACACGCCCACATGCTCTTATCTCATTCTCTCTTGCTCTTTTGCTTACGTACAATTGAGAAATGTATATATACTGTACTCTGTGAATAATGTTTTGAGAATATTGAGAATACTTTTGAGCCCCTTTCCAGATCCAATTTTGGTGATGGAAATATTCTCCCTTTGACTCGAGTTAATGGAATAAATCCCTTTATGAACCTGATACCACAGACTCAGCCTCTTGCTTTATGCATGATCTTATTTATATTTTAAAAGTCTGACAGCGTAATATTTTATTTACCACATAATGGCGCCCGAATAGTTTAATCTCTTTCCCCACACGCCGGAGATGAAGGTCCAGCTTTGCCCCCTTCCATAGCCGTGATGGACTTCAAGCGCGCACGTCGCGGGTCTTCCCGCCAACTCCCTCAGGCCAACGAAGGGGACAGACTGCGACCAGGCATCCATACGAGGCGGTGAGGAACGCAGATTGTCCTACCCAGAGCCCACCTGCGAGAGAGCTGTGTCCGAGGTATACAGAGGCCCACCAGATTCCGAAGTTCCGAAGTATCCAAGTCACGAGTCGAGTCCAGTCCAGTCCAGTTTGGTCTAGTCCAGTTCAGTTCCGAGGCCTTCCGTTCCGAGCTACCCGGTGAGTACCATTGCCGGGGAGGCGTTCTGACGTGCACATAGGTTGTGCCGGTCAAGACGGGTTTGGGTACACAAATCCGGTCTGCACTGTTTCAGCAGTGTATCTGTACTGTTTAGCAGTATATCTAGTATGTCTAGTATATAATTCAGAATCACCTAGTTAGTGTTCCCAATGGCCAATCTTTGTTGTTTGTTATGGCCATCGTTGTTGTTTGTTAAATGTTAAATGTTAAATGTTTTAAATACGTTCTACATATTGTGGTGTGAATGACTGTTCATTATTGTTCATTATTTTGTTTAATTGTATTAAGTATGTTTAAAATCAGGTATCAAATCGATTCTCAAAAAGGGGTACTCGAAGAAGCTGTTCCCATTCAACCTAGGGACACTCCAGGGTACTTTATGTATCATAAGCATGGCCTAGATGCCGTATTATTTCTTGATTTATGGGTGAACTACACCAAGGATTTACCAGAAAGTCAGAGGTGGCCCGCAGTTGGGACATGGGATGCAGATTGCATCATGAGAGTAGAAGAAGAATTATGGAACAAGATAGCCAGACAGTAACAGAAAGACGCCATTGATTTATGGCGAAAAGAATCGTATAGACGTACGGAAAAAGCACGTAGACAGGAAGAGAAGAGTAAGGAGAATTCAAATAAAGTTCGGGAAAATATGTTAGTTGAGGAAGGTATCCGAGTAAAAGCAGAACAAGTAGATGGACAACGAAACACTCTTATGAAAGAGTAATGAAACACTCTTATGAAAGAGTAATTTTTGAAAAGTTTAGCTTGAAAAAAAAAAAAAAAAAAAAAGAATTGTGGGTATTTCGAATTTGCAAATTGTTCAAGAATACAGGTTTGTGTTCTTGGTGGTCCAGTGAGCCAATGTGCTGGGTCAAGTCGGTGTGATTATGACCCCCTGAGTGCAAATTGTATGTAAAAATAATTTTTCAATTGAGCGAATTATTGCAGTTTTTATGGAATTGAGTAGTCTTTTTGTCTTTGACAGCTTCAGAGTGAGGAGAAGGTGGGGGCTGTGTAGAGCAGAATGTGATACAGAAATCAGAGACAGATTCTGACCTTGTAGCCAGTGTAGGTGGGGGCCGGTGAGAGGAGCAGAACAGAGGCACTGCTTAGAAAGCTTCTCTGACATCGCATCTGTGTAATGCCTGCAGGCGGAGAGCCTTGGGGGCAAGGAGTAGGAAAAACAAAAAAAGATGGCTGGCAGCCCAGGCTCAGGCCGCGCTGAGGGGCTATTTTTAGCTTCTCTGATAAGACAGGGCAGCTGAGAAATGTAAGTCGAGAAGGATTCCCTTGGTCTATGCTGTGCTAACCCAGTGCCCCGGGGAAATGTCTATGGAGAAGATTTGTTTTATTTTTTAGCATTGGTTATATTGCTTCTGGCCAGAAAGTAAAATGTTGCTCTTGCTTGGAATTTTAAGGGCTATATGCCTATATAAAAACGATTTTCAGATTCAGACATTTTTTTATTGTGGCCACAAGCTGCCACCAGTTGCATTGGATAAATGATCCAGTGGTTAAAAGTCTGTGAGGAGAGATGAGAGGTGCGTCTTCGTCTGGGACATTAGGGTACATTGTGTTGACGAAGATGCATAGCTCATTTTTATAAAAGAAACCAAACAGGTTCGTGTGTTCTTCGTTTTTGATTATTATTGCTGATTCTGTTTTTATAAAAGAAAACAAACAGGTTCGTGTGTTCTTCGTTTTTGATTATTATTGCTGATTCTGTGTGTCAGACTTGACACGGTGATTTCAGATGGGGTTGTATAGGGCAGGTAAATAAGTTATTGATTATAAGCCTGACAAATTAAGCAGGCCAGAATGTTCGCCTCTGAGCTGTAGGTACTGTAATTGCGCATCGCTGCTCGTTTATATATGTTAGTGCATTTGTCTATGCTTTCTGTGCTTGGTATACTGATGGCTTGGCATATGTATTTTATATATGTTTTGTTTTTGTGTTGTATTGACCAGTCTGTTTGGCGTTTAAATACAAAGTTCTCCTGTGCAAGTACAGAGATAGTCGTGACGACGGCGATCTTTGCACAGCGCTTGGCTGGAACTTGTTCACAATTACTAAATTTCACAGACGTGATATTACCTTTATCATGCTGTCAAAATAGCAGACAACACGTTATCAGTGTATGTCTAATTGGTGTTGGAGATGAATGAAATGAAAGGAAAAATTATGCAAGACTAAAATATTTTTCACATGACTGCCTTTCTCTTATAGACAGGCAGCCTCGGTCATATGTTTCCAGATTGGACATTAAGGAACAATTATGATCTGTGCACTCGCATCTTAACTCTTGAAAGGCCTGTTTTAAATAAGGACTGCCACCACAGAGTGACAAATGAGGCACGGTATTTAGGGTAATGAGAAAATATCTGACAGGATTTCCTTTTTAAAGTTTGCTTTAGTAAGCTCCTTCTTGTAAGTGGTGGCCCCAAAAGTTGACTTGTTTTTAAATTAGGCTATTTATTGTATAGGTGGAAATTATTGCAAAATGACTGATTTCTTTAGCAGATAAATTATTAATTATCAACATTAACAACTGTTCTTAAACTTGGTTTTCCGAATATTTAGGTAATTTAGCATTCCTATTAGGGCCTACTAGCATTAATATTGACTTCAGGTTGGTGTAGGTTCATGTAATAGGGACATTTGCATATGAGATGTCATTTGGCCAGCTTATGAGCTAACACAATGAGGTTTGTACATTAATTTGAAGGATTTCTCGCCGTTTCAAATACGCTGTGTATCTCCTATAATTTTGCTTACGCCCAGTAGCTACACACAGGGATTAATAGTGTTGACAAGACACAGGGTTTGATAGTGTTTGACAGCAGTGAAATCTGTTTCAGATTTCCTCCTGTCAAAAAGGGGGGGAAGGAGGAGAATATTGGCTTTCTGCTGGCCCCTGAGGAGGTTCGCTTCCCGCTAGCCCCTTAAGAAATTAAGCCCCTTAGAAATTAGCCCCCTTAGAAATTAAGCCAAGGAAATAGGTATGGTGTTTTCCCCTTTTTCTCATGTTTTATTGTGATCTTTCAGGGGAATTAGTCCAAGCCCCTAATACAGCTTCTACTAAAGTCCTCCCTTGGACACAAGAACACACTGTGGCATTTGAAGAATTAAAGAGAGCTTTATGTCAAGCACCAGTTTTAGCAGACCCTGATTACAACAAATCGTTTATGTTTTTTGTGACAGAGCGGGATGGAACAGCACTATCTGTCCTAACACAAGATCATGCAGGAAAACACGAGCCCTGTGCTTATTTTTCTAGTACATTAGACCCAGTAGCACAGGCTTTGCCTGCGTGCCTAAAATCAGTTGCAGCAACGGCCTTAGCCATAAGACAAAGTGACTTGATAGTGCTGGGCCACCCTCTGACAGTACAAGTACCACACGCAGTAGAGGTTCTCTTGAACCGGACACAAACACAACACCTGACTGTAGCTAGACTGACAGGCTATGAGCCAACGTTATTTCAACCACACATAGAGATCAGACGATGCAACATACTGAATCCTGCTACCCTTTTGCCCTCCAGTACAGAAAGCGTTTCACCACACGACTGTGTTGAAGTAATACATACCGTGACTAAACCAAGACAAGACTTGACAGACGTTGCACTCCCAGACCCCGACCTAACACTATAAGTTGACGGCTCATGCATGAGGACAGGGGCGGGAGAATTAGTGGCAGCATATGCAGTGACTACTGATACTGTAATAATAGAGACTAAAAGAATAGACATATTGTCAGCACAAGCAGCAGAGCTCATCGCCCTGACACAAGCGTGCATAAGAGCTAAGCACCTGAGAGTAAACATTTACACCGATTCTCTGGCGAGAAAGAGGTTTCTTGACCTCTCATGGGGCCAAGATACAGCATGGCCCCCATATTCAAGCCCTACTGGAAGCAATACATTTACCAACAGCCATAGCTATCCTAAAATGTAAAGCACATACTAGAGCCACAGATACCATTTTCCCAAGGCAATGATCTGGCAGACCGAACAGCTAAACAGACAGCTCAGACCCCACTAGACATGACAAAGTTACAGGTTCAATAAGTGTCCAAAGCCATGACAGTTAGGGATCCTTCCAAGGATGTACAAGACATACAGACACATGCTACTGTAGACGAATTAAAGAAATGATCGGAACAAGGAGGGGTACTGACTGATCAGGGTTGGATGACAAAGGGCAAATCCACATGGTTTCTTTCTGATTCAAGGGTACAAGTGATTATAAATACCGCACATAGTCCTGCACACTTAGGAGAGAAAGCAATGATAGATAGCTTACAGAATATATGGTTCAACAAGCACCTGCGTGCAGCAGCGAAACAAAAGGTCAGAACATGTATGATCTGTTGCCAATTCAATGCAGGTAAAGGCATTCCGATGGAACAAGGTGGATTCCATCCACCTGACCACCCTTTTGAAGTGCTCCAAATGGATTATATCCAAATGAACAGATGTAGAGGTTACAAATATGTTCTGGTACTAATGAAGCAGGTGTCCCTTCTGTTAGGGTATACCTGGAAATTCCATTGTGTGCGACATCCTGAAGCAGCAGGCCTTGTAGAAAGACATAATCAGACATTAAAAATTTGCGCAGACAAAGGTATAGATTGGATGGTAGCCCTGCCGGTTGCCCTCTTTTACATGCGAATGGTAGCTCATTCTAGAACAGGCTTATCTCCCTATGAAGTGGTCTTTGGTAGACCACCAAATATGTGGGGCACTCCAATGCCTAAAAGATAATAACATGCTGACAGATTACCTGGCTTCCTTGATGTCTGCACTACTCTCTTGTTGTTCGCAGGTTGCTGCCGCCTTCCCTGACAACACCCAGGTCAAAGAATACTCCATCGCTCCTGGATGGAAGGCGCCAAAGTCAGTGCTCTGGACCACGGGGACGGCCGTTAAAGTCAAAGTGCACCTTCACCACTCTTTTACAAAGGAAAAAGACTTTAAACTTGGATTTTGGATTTTGAACACCATTTTCTAGAGGAGACTCCCCAGAAGTTTCCACAAAGCTAAACTTTGATCTAAGAAGTCAGAACCCGTTTGATCAATTAAGTCCACTAGGTGGTGAAGCGGTTGAACATGTATTCTGGCTCGCATAAGATCTTGGACAATAATATTGATAAGAAAAAGCAAGATGTGCATCACGATAATATGTATCAGCTTAATACTACATGCTATTTTTCCTCCTATTGCCTCACTCTTATACTCCTCCACTAATGATACCATAAAGCACACATTTAGTGATCTGCCATCCTATGAGCTATCATATCGACTTGCCTTACGCAACAATACCTTTATTCAGATGCTGCACCATTTACATCAGACTAGCAATGTTACAGACTGCTGGGTCTGTGGCCGACTCCCCCCCTATCAGAACTATAAGGGAGTTTTGCCCCTCTTTCTCTATCCGTTCACACACAATGGCTCCTGTGGAGCATGGTTTAGTTTGATTAATTCCCTAGATTCGAATTCCGCAGTTTATCAAGACAACTGGGTATGGGGAAACCTGAATTTAGTTTTTGCTTAAAGTCTGCTACCCTAACAAGGAGGGACTTCCCAAAAGAACAGGAACTGATCTAAGAAATGAAGTATATGGATTAGGTAATTTTACACTTAACCTCATGATCCTGAACGTTGAATCTGAAGCTACACCAATCTTGCCCGCCATGTCCGTATTCCCAGTAAAAGGGGAATTATGTATAAGAAAGAATGGCTCCATACACATGGGCCATAGTAAATGCACCACTGTAATAAAATTCAGTGATCAAGGCAAGTCTACATTTAGAGCTTCTCGTCATTCCTACTTTATATGTGGCCAGACCGCATATATGCGCCTACCTCTAGATTGGGATGGTACCTGTTACATAGCATTCCTCCTACCACCTGTTTTCCTAGCTCCTCCTGATTATCATAGAAATACTCATTTAGTACACAATAGACAGCAGAGAGATCTCCCAATTGTCGATTATACTGAAACAGCATGGGAAAAATACACAGATTTCAATAAAGGTTTCTTTCCCTATATAGGTACAGTTACCAATAGTAAGCTGATACGTAGATTAACCAGAACTCTTGAAGCAGTAGTGAACGAAACTATTTCCGCCTTAGGCAATTTAACAGAAGAGCAGTCTGCTATGCGGATTGTTGTGCTTCAAAATAGTCTTGTCCTTGACGTTATCCTGGCCGATAGGGGCGGAGCTTGTAGGGTCATCAAATCAAGCTGTTGCATTTTTCATACCAGAAAATTCGCCATCTGTATATAAAGCCATAACTCGCCTTCATAAGATTGTAAGCCAGATACACCAGAATCCAGGCACCTGGACTTGGTCCGGTTGGTTTTGGAGTGTATTATCTACCTTTGGATGGAGGGTCCTATCCTTCCTAGGTATTGGCTTTCTCATACTATTCAGTTGCTGCTTATGCCTACAATGTGGACCAGCGATTTGTGGTCTGTGTGCCACATCGTGTATTCCACCACCAAGATTTCGTTCGTCCCAGAAGAAAAAAGAAGAACAAATGATGCTATATGAAAAGATCAATGGATTGATGAAGATTGATATCTCTTGACGGGCAAGTAGGGGACAAGGAGGGAATGTGGAAATATGGATTTTTATGATCAGTTATGTCCCCTATCTTGGACCCCAACGGTTTCATGTATAAATCACAAGTACATGTATGTTCCCTCCAGTTCCAGTTATGAAGACGCAAATACATGTGCGTCCACCGTTAACATGTCCTCTTTCAGATCCGCCATGAATGGGCCGGATATTCCATTCCTAAGTACGAAAGGCCACCGGCTTTATATGGTTCACTTATGCTATTTTTCAGTCCAGGCGAGTAGGCCCTGATTCTGCCATCAAGCTTTTCCTGCCTTCTGCCTCTGAAAGCTCCAGTCTGAGCCTGCATCTGTGACCATGAACTTTGTCTCACTCCCTGCGCGGCTAACGATGCCTGATCCAGCCCGTCGCCTGCCAAGAACTGTATTTCACCTTCAAGATTATCTCCTCCGTCCCTATCCAATGCATTCCTGTCTAGTAGTTTAAGTAAACATTCTTCCAGCTACCGAGCAAAGGACCCGGCTTCTCTGTCTTTATGCAAGTAATTCATAGCCCTGTTACCATGGAATATTCCTACCCCCTCGCATTTAGTGTAGACACTTAGACGCTTGTACACGCACTAGTCAGTATAGTCAGTATAGAATAAGATTCTATCCTAAGAGACCTTTCTTTTTGGATAACACAGTTCTTTAAACATAGGATATTAGATATGATTTGGGATTAGGTTGACATAACCCCAGACTTTTGTCTCCACATGTAGAGCTAAATGTCAAGTCCCTTTCTCCCTCTAGTTGCACGTCTATCACACGTCATGCGACTGCGCACGCATCTCTGCCAAATATTTCTGCTGACATTGCAACCCCCTCCAGGTATCCACCCACACATGACAAATTACCCATTATCATCAAGTGGACGCCCACATGGACGCCCACCTTCACGCCTACTTACACGCCCACATGCTCTTATCTCATTCTCTCTTGCTCTTTTGCTTACGTACAATTGAGAAATGTATATATACTGTACTCTGTGAATAATGTTTTGAGAATATTGAGAATACTTTTGAGCCCCTTTCCAGATCCAATTTTGGTGATGGAAATATTCTCCCTTTGACTCGAGTTAATGGAATAAATCCCTTTATGAACCTGATACCACAGACTCAGCCTCTTGCTTTATGCATGATCTTATTTATATTTTAAAAGTCTGACAGCGTAATATTTTATTTACCACACCCCTTTGAAGGGCCAATTGTTCACTAAGTCTGAATTTCCATTTATTTCAGTCCTCAAAAATGAATAGATGGACGCATGCATATTGCATACACCAAATTGTTGGTTGGTTGCTGCTGATGTGTTGATGAGTTGCTATATTACTCACTCACAAAAAAAAAGTTCTACTAAGGACTGGAGTCAGCACCACATGACGGAGGACGCGTCGCGCCATGGGCCAGTAAAAAACTTACCAAGTAATACTGAGTAACTGAACTACCTACCACCACTATCTTAGTAACAGGCCAAAGGAAAGGAGTCTCTTTAGCATTACCTAACTTAAGTACTCTAAACTCACAAAGTTGCAAACAAGTAAGAAGAGTAGCACTGAGCAACTGTCTAGTGTCTAGAAGAATAACAATCACATAATATAAGATTTTTAAACAAAACATACTTGCATTTAAGCACCAGCATTCTTGATATTTGGGAAAAGACTAATATTCGCAATAACACAGAACAGAAGAATACAATAGTAATATAATTAGCTACTCACCAAGCACCGGTACCTCAACACCTAGCAGGTCCAGCAGGTCCTGCTCCCAGTCCAAGATGTCGGACAACTGGTGAGTCAGCTGGTTGTGGGTGCGCCAGACCTCTGAGCAGTGAAACATGGCTTGGCGAACCCTCGCCGACTGGCGGTGATGCTCCTGGGTAGCGTCCCCGGAGCCAGGCCTGCCGCCTGCTGCCATAGTTAAAGAGAGGTGGGGCTGTACAAAAAAAATCAAGGGTGGCCACCTCCAGCTCTGAGAACAGGGCCTGGGGCTGCACCCCTTCCGGGCACCATCTTCCACAAGGAAAGCGGCTCTTAGCTGAACTAGCCTTGGCCTTCTGCTCCTTGTTAGCCTTAGCCATGGTTCTGAGGGGGCGGGGTGGAAAAGAAAATGTAGAAGTAAAAAATAAAGTCAGGAGAAGAAGTAGGAAAGTAAAAAAGTGCACTTTGACACTGTTTAGCAGTGGCAAAGTGTCCAAAGCATCTAAGTTGGCAACACCATGTCAGAAAAAATGTCTAGGGGGAAAACAAAAAGTTTAGGGACTTTAGCCAAAAAGGGCCAAGTCCTATACAACCCCCTACCAGCCAAAAGTGAGGGTAGACCACTCAACTACCTTCATAGACTTCCCTGCTTGGGGTGATAGAAAACGGACGCAGGCCCGTGACCACAGGAACACCCTCTGGTTCTATGCCTTCCTGACTCCAAGGGATTCTCTTGGCCATTACTCCCTGGGCCATCTATGCCGCTCCATGGGTACTTCCAGGCAGTTGGGGCCTCTCTGGGGGTGCTGGTCCCTTGCCAACCCCCACCTAGAGCGGTATCCCTGGAAGACCAATCAGTCAGGATACTGTTCCCAGTAATCCTCTCCTCCAGGTTAGATGTGGGTGTACCCTGGTCACTCCTAGGGGACCCAGCCCTACTGGCTGTACACGGTCCCACGGGTTTTCCCACGGGGGGACACCTTCCTCCCTTAGCCTTCCATTTAGATTTGTGTGCCTGCCATTTAGGAATGGCACCCACAAATGTCAGGACCGCTGGAGCTCTGGTGACAGATGCCCCACGCCCTCCTGACGCTAGGTGTTCTTCCTCGCACAGCTAGCAAGTAGGCGCAAGGACTCCCACCTGGTGCTCCTGTAAGGGACCCTCCAGTCTCTGGGTTGGGGTGGTGAACCCCTGGGGATGCTGCTCACACTCCCTCCCTCTCCTTTGAGACAGGGCGCTATCCCACATGCCCCCCCACTACTCTGGGCCCTAACGATTCTACTTTGCCTCTCTTCCCTCTCTACGGCCTTTCCAGGCCCTCAGACTCATGACCAGGTCATGGGTCCGGCTCTTGTGCCAGCTCCCGGGAATCAGAGAGCTCGCACCCTAAAATGGGTTGGCGCAATCCTGGAAAATAACTACTGAGCCTAGGCTCCCTAAGGGTAAGGTTGAGCACCCCCTTCAAATCATCTGTCCTGCTCACAAACACGCAGCCATCCAGTACCATGCTTGTATTCATCCACACTTGGCACTGGCTGTACACTGCCACCATTCAAACTGGGCTCTGCCTTTTAACCTTAATGTCCAGTTCCCTCATGCTTAACTCATGAGCTAAGATAATCTTTTTTCTCTTCCAAGGCGAGAGCGTTCCTGCTCTCCTCTGCTCGTTTTTCACTTTCAATGGGCAGCGTCTTCTCCTCTGCATGAGTTTTAAGTTTTAAAACCTCCAACTCATGCTCTCTGACCGTTTGGTTTTCCTCCAGCTCCTCTGGTGAAAAACTCCTCCCTGAATGGCTACTACCAGCCCCTGAAGCTGGTCCCTCCACTGGCAAATCCGGTGGACCAAATCCATTCCCTTGGTCATCCTCATCCACCTCAACATCATCTGCCTCCTGAGTCACTTTGGCTTCCCACCAGGCCCTCAAGGCCATTTTCAGCTCATCCTCCTTGGCGCTACTTTTCATGGGACACCCCAAAGCTCTGCAGAATTGCCTAAATTGATCAACTTTGTAGGTAAGCAATGCCTCAATGTCGAAGTCTAATTCTGCAGCCTCACTGGCTACTTGACTCCTCTGAGACATGATGTGTGGCTTAACGGTTGCTCAAAAATAAAACCAACAAATCAAGAACACAATATGTGGTTGTGTCGTGGTCTGTGGTAAACTTGTGATGTACACCAATCACTGTGAGTGAATTTGGAAATACACATTCAAATCCCACACCGCTGACCACCAAATGTTAGACCTGAGATCCCTGGTTGACTGAGGTAGGTACCTTAGGCCAAATAGGGACCCGCGTTCCAACGTCAGGGAAAGGAAGGTCACCTTCTGAGATAGCCCCCGCTCACCCCCTCGGTAGCTTGGCATGAGCAGCCAGGCTTATCTTCAAGGCAAATGTGTAAATTATTTGCAACCACGCTCACAGAAACCCAATGATGACACCACAAATAGACTCCACACGAGTATTATAAAAACGAGTATACATTTTATATAAAAAGATATACGATAAGACCACACTATATAAATCCAACATATGAATATGTGCATTATTTCTCCTGGCGGGTTGTTTGGCCAGCCAGCCCTTGTAAGTTCTAGTGATATTAATGAGCACTTCATTCTACTATAATCCTAACACTATGTTATGCAGTTCGTAATGCTAGAATCTGGCACTTTTGCAATGTAAAAATAATGCAAGGCATAACGCAGCAATCAGACACTCTGAAATGTAAAAATAATGCAATGCAAATCAAATTTCAAAGCTTTATTCGACAGCATGTCATAAAAGCATGTAAACATCCTAACACATTCTATAAATACTACAAAATAAAAATCATTATTTTTAAAACCTCATTAAACCATGATGCTGTCGATTACAAGATTAAAAGGATATCAACAACAATGGATTAAAACAATTCAGAGAAAAAACATGATTTTAAAAGTTAGTCATACATTATTTGATGTCAAAAGATCATTGGCTAATTTCTGGAGGCTTTAAAGTGCAGAAGCGTATGATCCAGGCCCACCCTAGAAATTTTGCGACAGCAATTGCCATACAGGGTGTGAAGTCTGATTCAAGTATTCTTAAGGCCTCTTTATAACTACATGTCCCCAAATTTATACACACTGGTTTTAGCCACTTACGACGAGGGCTAGTGTACAGAGGACATACGAACAGCAGATGGCCTATATCCTCAATCAGATCTTTACAGCAGTGGCACTTATTGTCCTGGGTAGATGACCATTTATGGGTGAACGCTTTTACGGGAAGAGTCCCAATTCTGAACTGAAAGTACAGTTTTCTATCAGGGACCCTTTCTATGATATCCCAGTAGGCTTCACAAGATGGTATGGGTTTAATGTCGAGAAAGCGATCAGTTAGCTTAGCATTTGGACCAGAACTATTGGCAGACATTAAAATCATATCCCAGTGCATTTTTTTAATAGTTGACTTTGGTGGGAAGCTTGAGCCATTTGGATCATCCCATAGGTAGTCTAGTTCCAGCTTTGTTAACAAACTCCTAATTTCCTTAAGCCATAGAATGGAATGGAAACGATCTACCCTGATGATGTCCTTCAGGGCAGTGGCATAGTGGGCTAATTCGGGAGTTGTCATAATCCGTCTCCAATAGAGTTGGGGACGTAACCGTGCTATATCCTCTATTTTTTTCCTGCCCAAGTCATATGCAAGCGGAACAGTTGGGGTACTTTGGGGAACCCCGGCTAAACAGCGTAAAAACTTGTTCTCTGCCAATCTTAGTTGTTTCAAGTTAGTAAAACCCCACAGTTCCGAGCCATACAAAGAGGCACTTATGACTTTCATGTTGTAGATTTCTAAGGCAGGAATAATGGGCTTGGTTAAAGAAGATTTATGCTTAGAAGCAATTGCACCCGCAGGCTGGTGAAATTTTAAAACAGGCATATCAATATGACTTTTCCAGCTCATATTGCTCTGGAGAGATATTCCTAGGTACGTAAATGCCTCAACCTGTTCTAATGGGATACCATTAAAATTTATTACACCTCTGAAAGTTTTCCGCTGATTCAGCGACATGAATTTGGTTTCGGAGGTGTTTATCTCAAGTCCACGCGCTTGACAGAAATCTCCAAACGCGTTTATTGCCTTCTGAAGCCCTTTCGGTGTCCGGGAAACTATCAGCGTGTCGTCTGCAAACATGAGGACTGGCACGCGAACCCCTGCTAATACCGGGGCATCCGTGGGGGAACTACTAAGGTGATCTACTACGCCGTTGATGAATAAGGAAAGCAGCGTGGGTGCCAGAACGCACCACGCTCGACAGGAAATGAGTCGGTCACCTCACCCTGAGCCCCCCACCTAATTCTTGCGTAGTTGTTCTCATGCAGGCGGACAAGTAGCGTTAACAGTTCGGGCGACATCCCTGCTTCAGCGAGAACCCTCCAAAGTTTGGAACGGGGGACTAGATCAAAGGCTGATTTCAGGTCTATAAAGACCGCGTAAAGAGTCCCATTAGTCAAAGTCACGTTCCTCCAATAAAGTGCGAAAAAATAAAAGACCTGATCAACAGAGCTAGTACAGGGTCGAAAACCAGCTTGGTACGGGGACAAAATGCCATTTTCTTCTACCCAAGATTGCAGTTTGTTTTGCACTAGTCGACCTATAAGTTTTTGAGCTGAGTCTATCAGACTGATAGGTCTATAGTTGCTAGGTAGTGATTTGTCACCCTTTTTAAAAACCGGAATTATTTCCGCACCTTTCCATGAGGTGGGGATAGGCGCACCCATAGCCACAGAATTAGCCAACCATTGAAAATACTGACACCAAGATAATATATCACTTAAAAACACATCAGCTGGTATGCCGTCCATCCCTGGGGCTCTCCCCCCCAGTCACGCAGTCTAGTGCCATGTTGACGTCTTTAATCGTAAATAGCTGCTTTTGATAAAAAATAGTGGGGGGAAATGAACACTCTCCTTCGGATGGATTACAGGCGTATTGTGGTCTAAAAAAATCAACCCACTGGTGTTTGGCAACATTATTTTGGGGCGGTTGGGCGATCCCTCCTTTATCCCACTTGACTATGGCCCAAAATTGCTTTTGATCTTTAGCTACACAAGCATGTTTCAGATCACGCCACTGTTCCTCATCCCACTGTTTCTTGGCCACTTTCTGTGTGTGCCTGTATATCTTTCTAGCCTTTCTCACACCTGGAATATTTCTAGATCTAAGTTCAGCACTGAGGTTCTGGCGGGCTACTTTGCAAGCTTTGTTGTACCATCCCGCCTCAGGTATTTTTATTTTCTTGGTCTTGTCTGCTTTTGTGGTCTTCATAAAGAACCCTTGAAGTTTATTAAAGAAGTGGGTATGAGCCTCAAGCATAATTTGGGGAAAATTTTGATTGGCAGATTGAATGTTTAAGTTAACCACTTCATCAATCACCACTTTTTTCAGGTCCTCCAGCTTCTCTGGGTTCTCAATAAATCTGCCCTATTTAACGTGGCACATGTTATTCGATGCTGTTTAAGTCGCTCCTACCCCATTTGTTAGAGGCAGGAATCCGCTTTGGTCTTAATCTCATCGGATTCTTTTCACTGCCTCCCTTACGATAGAAATATTCTAGAGTTAGTGGGATTATAGCAGTACACCTTCGTTGTGGGGGAAATATATTGGCCAGGACGTTGGGGAGTACACCTGCGTTTGAGAAATTAAGAACTATACAATCTCCCACAAATTTTTTTGGGTTGTCCCCTAACCATGATACTCTTCTTGCCATGATAATTTCCCCTGCTAATTGTTGTTCACCCAAAGGAGACATCTTCATATTATTTAACATCCAATGCAACGATTTACTAATCAAAGAAGATGTAGATTCCACTTTGCCAGGCAACAGGGTGGGAACATTAGCTAAAACTAATACAAGGGGGGAAGCCTCAACGATACATTGGAATGTGTCTCTCTCTTGGAGCGAAACAGTAGGTCTTGGTGGAGGATCTTCTTTAACTACATTCTGACCGTCCTTATCAACTATGAATTGAGTAGGGGGAGGGTTCGCAATCACTTTTTCTTCAGCCCCTACCCCACACCTAGGGTGCTCCACATTTGGTGCAAGTCTACTTGGCACCAGGCTTGATATACTACCCACCTCCTCCACTGACTTGTTTAGAAGAACACTCAGTCTTGTTACCTCTGCCGTGAGCTGGTCGATTTTAGCCACCAATGGTTTAATAATACACTTAATCTTTGCGTCGACCATGCTAGCTATTTTTATGGATAGCTCATCATCGTTCTCTTTATCATCGTGTATCCCCTTTACCTCATTCTTGTCCAGGCTTTTAGATGCAGAGATTGTCATTTTCCTACCTGCACGTGACCCACCACTTTTGCCCTGGGTTTTTCTACATGCTCTGACTGCTCTAGTCACAGGTGGGGGGACGGGAGACGGGGATTTCTCTACTTCAATATCTGGAACTACTTCTTCTTCGAGATTAATTTGCATGTTGGTGACAGAAGATGCGCTTAGTTCGAAAATGTCACTAGCTAGAACCTCTACGTCATCAACGGCACTACTGGTGACCTGCGATGGGGATTCTAGAGAAGGATCTGACATAGAACCCATCGTAGGGGGAATAGAAGAACAACACAACCCTAATGATGCCCTTCTATCATTGTTAATTTTACTTACAACCTGCACCAGATAATTGTCCATGGTGTTAGGCACAGAGGAACCCTTTTGCTTAGACATGTCTCACGAAATTCACTAGCTAAAGCCACACTATTACTCGACACCGTTTTTGCCAACCCGTAAGTACCAATTAAAGTTTGAGCAAATAAGATTGATCACATGTGTGTAGCGATATTACGACGCTATGTAAAATAAGCAAATAGTACTTGAGTTCCAACAGTACCTTTGTGTCCGTGTCCTTATCAGTAATGGATCGGCATTGGAAATATAAGGTGGGTAGCCCGTCCCGTCCTCCTACGTCCTCGGACGGCCACAGACGGCCCGCCCTTTGCCCGGGCTTAGCCTGCGCGCGGTCCCGCGACGCGGGGGACTGAGTTCTTTTTCAAGGGCCTCCAGGCGCGGATGTTGCCGTGACAGCTTCCTGTTGTGGGGAGCCGGGGAGTCTGGGAGCCGTAGTTTCCCTCCGCACAGCGGCCGCAAAAGAACCAAGCACGATGGCGGGAGGGTGACCCGAACAACAACAATGGCGCCAAATGCCAAGGAGACCACAGCGGTAAGCACAAAATTCCCTGGCTCTGCTTGACGCACTTGTTGACTTTTAATTGTTGAATGGTCTGGTTTTTGCTATCACAACCAGAGCACCAGAAGGAGCTACAGAGGGGTAAAACAGGGTGGAGCAAGAGTGAGGGCAAGCGAGGCACACATCGGGGCACACATAGCACACACAGCAAAATTGCTGGCAGTACCACAAACAAATAGTGCTAAACGTGCCGCCTCTGCCGGGAGCTCAGTCTCGCTGCGGCCGCCTTACAATGGCTTGCCACTTACCGCAGATGCCCGCACAAGTCACTTCTACCCTCTGTCCTCACCAACTGTGCTGCTGCTGTATCGGCCACTGCCGGCCACTGCCACTGCTATTCTCTGCCTGCCCAACGCCAAACCGCCGGAACCGCAGAGTCCCGGAGCCCCCGAGCCGCGTCAAAAAACGCTGCGACCTTGGCTCTCCACAACAACAGGACCACGGACTGCGGAGCTGGTAAGGCTGGTAAGGCTGATCTCCCGAGCGTGATAACGCTGTTTCTTTCAGCCCCCCGGCTGTTTCGTGTCGTGGTCGAAAGCTCGGGGCTGGGAGCTGGGAGCTCGGGCTCTCTGCTGGACAGTGTCTTGTGTCTTGCGCATGCGTCTTTCCATCTTTCCGTCTCCCGCAGATTTCCTTTCCGTCTCCCGCAGGTCTCCTGGAAAGAGAGCGCTGTGATCTCCCAAAAACGCTACTCTCTTCCACCATGCTGTCCTGCTAACGAACTTCCTTTCGGCCTGGTGCGTAATGCAACATTCAGGCACTTTGCAAGTTAAGAATAATACAATGAGTAATACAACCACCAGGTGCATCGTTACGCAGAAATAAGGCAATGTGTAATACACTAATAAGGTCGTTCGTTTTGCAGGAATAATGCAATGGGTAATACGCTAATCAGGTAGTTTGTTATGCAAAAACAATGCAATCCGTCATACGACAATCAGGTAGTTCGTTATGCAGAAATAATGCCATCCGTCATACACTAATCAGGTAGTTCGTTATGCAGGAATAATGCAATGCGTAATACTCTAATCAGGTACTCCGTTATACAGAAATGATGCAATGTGTAATACGACAGTCAAGTACTCCGTTATGCAAAAATGGAATAATGCGTAGTACACTTGGGCACCGATCACGGTGCCTTAGGCGGTCTCCCCGCCACTCCTTCTGACTTGCAGTCAGCCTCTCAACAGTTGCCCCCAACATGGGTATGGTGTTACAAAAAGTGCAGCTCCACACTCCGGCCCCGGTACGGCCACTCCATTGGCAATACAGGCCACGATATAAGCCGAAGCAGAGGCTCGCGCTGCTGGAACGAGAGAGAGGCCGAGAGCGTCTCCCTCCGAGCCCGCGCCTCACCCTAGGAGTCGACACACGTTACCTGAGGGCGCGAACTCACTCTCCTCTCCTCGTCCAGAGGCTGGGCCTCCATAGCATTCTTTGTGAATTGGCAACGGCTGCTCGAGCCGTCGGCTCAGCTCCTCCGGGGCTGCTGGCCCGGGCAGCTACTGTTACGAAGATCTCAGGCTGCCACAGGGCACACGCACACAACGTCGCTGAGACTTGCTTGAGCTTCTGGTGCACGATCACTGGGCACTCCACACGAAGGTCTCGGGCTGCACGAAGATTATGTGCACAGCATCTCTGAGACTCACGTTAACTCTGGGTGCACGAGAACAAGGAAAATCCTCACAGAAGGTCTCACAGTGCACCGAGCACACGCACACAGTGTTGATGAGACTCACTTGGTTTTTGGTGCACACGATAACAAGGCAAATTCTCACAAAGGTTTCACGGGGCGCAAAGCACACACACACGGCGGCGATGAGACTCACTTGGATTCCGGTGCACATGATAACTGGACAATCTGCACAAAGGAGTTCAGGCTGCAAAAAAAACACGCACACCGCATCACTGATCCTTGCTTGGACTCCAGGTGCCCACGATCACAGGGCACCCCTTACGAGGGTCTCTGGCTGCAACAAGCACGCACATACAGCGCCGCTGAGACTCTCCTAGAAACTTTTGTGTTCCTGTGTTTCCGTAACAGGGAGCCAGCTCACCCACTGGCCCTTGGGGATAAGTTACTTCAGGACAAAGCACAGCAAAGTACTTTCAAGCAGGGGGACACAGCACACAGCAAAGTCCCTTTAGCCTTTCCTTGGTTAAAACAGCAAACTGAAGGCCAGCCCCAGAACACACAGCAAGGGTCAGTCCTATCCTTTAGTCTCTTCAGTTGTTTCTTCCTTGGCAAAGGTCCTCTTGACCACGAAGTCGCTTCAGTCTTGTTCACACTTGATCAAGCCATCATTCCAAAGTTCAGGGGCTTCAGCTCTCATAGTTATACCCCTCAATGGCTTTGACGTCTTTGTGTTCAGGGGGCACTGACCCCTGTTCAAACCAGTTCTGGGTGCCTCCCTGCCAGTGACACCTTCTTCCTTTGATTAGTGGGGGTCTGGATTCTCAATCACTCAGCAGGAGATGGGACAATTGTTTTATAGCAGCAACCCAGGCCTCTTCACTTCTAGGGGCTACTCCTCCCCCTACACTCCAGATGCAGGTCAGCCTGTTGCTGTCTCACCTCCTCCCCTGGGTCAAGACATTCCCCAGATCCTATCGCTTTCAAATCCAGACAGTCAATCCACAGCCAGGCAGAGACACGCAGAAATGTAAGAGCACAAAAACTCAGCCACTTCTAAAAGAGTTGCTTCTAAACACACAATGCAAAAACCACCTTCATAAAAAGATATGTTATTACATTGTGAGTTTAGGCATACTAAAATTCACCTTTTCACCTTAAGCCTTTGAGAAGAAAGGCTGGAAAACATTTTACACAGCCTTCCTATTTTCTCCTATGGGCAAGATGGCCATTCAACAGTGAAAAAAGAAATAGAGATTATTTCACTGTCAGGACATGGCACACAGCTTAGTACATTTCCTACCTTTCACATGCACTGCACCCTGTCTAGGGGTTACCCTAGACCTACCATAGGGGTGTCTGATGTGCATAGAAAGGGAAGGGTAAGGTCTGACAAGTGGGTGCACTTGTCAGACAACATGGCAGTTTAACAAACTGTGAGCAGGCACTGCAATGGCAGGCCTGAGTTCCCTTTTTAAAGCTACTTGTATGGGTAGCACAAATAGTGCTGCAGGCCCACTTGTAGCATTTGCATTACCAGCCTTGGCACACATAATGCACTGTACTAGGGACTTCACTAGTAAGGCAAACATACCAATCATGGACAACCAATTACCATTATAATTTATACAGGGAGCACTTGCACTTTGACACTGTTTAGCAGTGGCAAAGTGTCTAAAACATCGAAGTTGGCAACACCATGTCAGAAAAAAGGTCTAGGGGAAAGCAAAAAGTTTAGGGACTTTAGCCAAAAAGGGCCAAGTCCTACACCCTGTTTGTTGTAATCAACTTTTTAAAAGTGGCATTTTCAAAATTGTAACATAAAATCTGGCTTTACCAATGAAGAGGGGTTTAAATTACAATTCTTTGGACACCAAACAGGACTTTCCCACCTGCTTCCAATCAAAAGTTATCACTTGTTAAATGTAATAAGGCAATCCAATGTTATTCAATGGGAGAGGTAGGCCTTGCAGTAGTTAAAGCAAATTTATGAATGTTCACTACCAAGATATGTAAAGCTTTAACCTACATATCCCACTTTTTAAATACACTGCACACTACCCTATGAACTGTTTAGGGCCTACGCTTTAGGTGACATATGTATTCAAAAGTACGGCTCAGTCTTGGAGAAAGGTTTATTTTGCCAGGTCGAAATGACAGTTTAAAACTGAACACCCAGGCTGCAATGACATGCCTGAAACATGTTTTAAGGGACTGCTTAAGTCCATTAAGACACTAGACATGTCCGGTGAATAACAGTTCACAAGGGTATTTTCAGCACCATTTGGAGGCATAGGATGTGAATCATAAACAGATAATCTGAGTAGATGTGAAGTTGTAACAGGTCATAACGAGCAGTGGACTTTGGTAGTGCTCTTGTAAGATGCAGCGATTGTCCTTATGCATGCCCAACAGTGAAGAGTGTTTAACCGAATTATTAATTAGTGGACTCAGCAGCATCTTTTAGAGCCAACTCCCTGGTGGTGAGGCATACCCTAGTGGGTGACACAATAAGAGCTGCAGGCCCACTAGTATCATTCAATTTGCAGGCCCTGGGTGCCTGTAGTACCACTTTACTCGGGATTTATAAGTAACTTAAATGTGCCTATTGGGTGTAAGGTAAGTTTACCATGTTTAAAGGAGAGTGCACATAAACGTTCGCACTGGTTAGCAGTGTTGGAGTGCACAGATTCCTATAAGTCAACAAAGACGGGCTCAGAAACAGGAGGGGTGAAGGCAAAAATGTTTGGGGTGACCCGGCAGAGAGCGTCAGATCCAACAATAATGGTTTAATGGAATGCATTCAAAGATTGTCTCTGCAGATGCCGACTGGAAAAGTATTTTGTTATGGTAGTACCAGAATATTTTCTTACATGGCCACTGCAGATGTGCACACATCCATGACGGCCATCTACGGATGTATTTTGTTAAAGCACTACCAAAATACATTCAAAGATGTGCACTGCAGTCTATGGCTCATCACATCCAAGACCAGGCACTCACACCTAGAAGTAAACAAGCATTGGGAAAGCCAATAGGTTTCTCTCTGGAGACCTTAAGTCTTTGTTAATGCCTGCTTCAATTCCTGTCCAAACACAAGACATGTCCGGTGAATAACGGTTCACAAGGGTATTTTCAGCACCATTTGGAGGCATAGGATGTGAATCATAAACAGATAATCTGAGTAGATGTGAAGTGGTAACAGGTCATAACGAGCAGTGGACTTTGGTAGTGCTCTTGTAAGATGCAGCGATTGTCCTTATGCATGCCCAACAGTGAAGGGTGTTTAACAGAATTATTAATTAGTGGACTCAGCAGCATCTTTTAGAGCCAACTTCCTGGTGGTGGGGCACACCCTAGATAACTTTCTGTTGCTAAACCATGTAGATAGCAATAAGAATTAGGCTTTGATGCACTTATCGTATGCTTTAACACGTAATATTTTGAAACTGTAGGCAGGAAAAATGTTCGGTCTGAACATTTACGTTACTCTTAATACATTCTCTTGTGACATCATAGACAAGGACACCCAGGTAATGATGTATGATTTTCTAATCTATTTATTTGATGTACTTTTTTTTGCGGTATATACAAACATTTTCCAAATACTGTTTGTGCTGTTCAGACTGCAAAAAATATTTGTGATAAAATATAAGTTAAGCCGTGCTCAGTGGGGCCAAGCTGAATTGTTGGTATTTCCTTTTGACAGTTTGTGTGTCTGATTCAAAAATACAGGATCTAGAACAGTGACATTTGAATGCGGTGCAATGTCAAGAGGAGCGTGTTGGATGCAGGATATGTGACAAGCCTTCAAGACACCGGGCCTAATGATTCTGTGGAGGGATCATTCTTTAAGCTGTCTATCGTCGCCATTACTAGCATTGCAGACTTCAGGCAGCGGCTGGAGAACACCCGGAGGAGGTCCAATAAATTGATGGTGTGAAAGAGATCCAACCTGTGGTTAGATGTCACATTGACGTAGCTTCCAAATAACAACCCTGCACTCCCCCCCCCTCCCCCCCTTGTTTTGGAGAATTATAAAGTGCTGGTGTCCCTACCCTCACAGAATTGAGAAACCACTTGGGCTTTAAATGAAAAATTGCTATTCACAGTTTTGAAGGTCAGCTCTGTGCTTCAATCCATTCTTGTGCACCGTGTTTTATAATGGAAAATGCGATATTAAAAATAGACAACGGATGGGCACATCGTTTCTGTAAAACTCTTCCTTTTTCATATTCTAGGAAATGCCCGAAAAGAATTCTCTCTGTCTAAAGCATCTCAGAAGAATGAAGTTAAAAAAAGACAAAAGCGTTTCCACAGGCAGGAAAAACCAGAAAAGCGCATTTCGTTGGAAGAGGAAGTTTATTGATATTCAATAATGTGTGAATTCAAAGACAAGAGAAATTGAGAAAAAGAAGAGTTGCAATAATAACAGAAGCAGAAAATATGTACATAAGCAGAATGCAAAGAGGTAGGATATCTACGCATAACCAATGCATTCTAGTTAATGGAGGAAAGGCAGGCAGAGCACAGAGAAAGGTATGCTTTGTTCTTGAGTTGTAAAATGGTGGTTGGTTCTGAGATCTCAAACAAAGAACTGAGGAGCACATTCCTGAGGTGGCTGAATAACCGGCTTTTAGGACCCCTACCTAAGATGGTGGATCACAGTCTTGAGCATTCCAAATCTCGTGATCTCTTCTCTTGAGATTGTCTTTAGTTATATTTTACCCAGCACGCCTACCAAATTCAGTTGATTTATTGATTGATAAGGCTTTTACCTGCACTCCTGATGGGTCTGCCCTTTTGACCTTTATTTTTTCATAGAATAAACCCAAACTCACCCACGGCCAGACTAAGAACGCAAACCAGCCCTGGCAATTAAGTCGGACCAGCCCAAGGGGGGAGGGTTCTGGTGGGAAACATTACTGTTGTTACAGGGAACTAATATTGCAGTGCTGCGGCAAAACCAGCCCCCAGTCACAACAAAACGCCCCCACCACTCTAAAACTGGCTCCACCATTCTGGCCCACCAGGAAAACACCCAGTGACCGATCCGGCCAGTTTAGCCCTGAACTCACATTTTCCTAGCACTATGGCTCTGTCTCACCTTAATTGTTTCTAGTACCACGATACACTCGGTTAAAACAGTGCATTGTAAATCGAACAATCAATGAATTATTCAGATGCCTTGAGGGTTATTGCTGAGGGCAGATTTTCATGTTCTGAAGGAGGAATGGCTGTATTTGGACCTCTGATTTTGCATTCATGGTTGAAGGCTGTATGTGATGATGATACACATAAGATTGGTAGTGTTGACAAGGCAATAGTGAAGGCAATTATTCTGCTGTGAGAGATTGGTCTGGGCACCGGTATAAGGGTTGTCCATAGGAAATGGAAATGCATGATGCAGAACTTAGGGGTAAATGTACCACTTTTTCACACAGCGCAGTGCAGCAGCCGCAAATGTAGCAGTGCGAAAAAGAGAGAGAAAGAAAGCACCAAATTTACTGAAATATGGCACTTTCCTCCCCTATCCCTATTACCAGTGCTGAAATCAGCTGCCGTGCACCACGGAGACACCTTTGCACCATAGTGCAAGGTGTCTCTGTTAGTCTAGCATAGGTTTTGTAATGGAGGGCTATCCTTCTAGTACAAAATACAGTGCAGCACACGTACAACGTTGGAAAAGGAAGGAGAAATGAAAGAATTTCTCCTTCCTTACACCTACTTCTAAAAGGCGCAGTTTTCTGACACTAAACCAGGTTTACTTTATTTAGTAAATTGGGTTTATTGTCAGCCATCTTGGGTGGTTGCACTGGAATGCCCATGCTCCACCAATGGTACGCCCCCTTGGCGCTAAGTAATTCAATTCAGTGTTGTGCGCTGCTTTGCAGTACTTTTACGGTTTTTTCAGTGATAAACAAGTTTAGCACTGGAAAGTACACTGGAATAGAAATATTTTGCGCCAATTTGCATCACTTTTGTGATGCAAACACAGTGTAAAATCTTAGTAAGTCACCCCCCCCTCATGTCTATGATCTGCCGGTTGTGCCCCTTTACTGTTGCTGCATATGATGTCTGCGCTGTTTATTTTACCACTGACTCACTAACACTCCTATCGTACATACAGCATACTTTAGTCAGCTACTGGTATGCTTTGCAGTGGCGGCTGGTGACATTTGAAAGTGGTGAGCCATAAAAGAATTGTCGTATTGCACCGCGGCGAGCAAGCAAGCTGGAACAACCTACGGGGGTTCGAGGGGTTTTCCGCCTGTGGAAACTTTGAAAAAAGAGCGGACAAATAGTGCATTTTCAAGCAAATTTGAGAAAGCACCTCTCTCTCACTAGTCTATATTGTCCATTTGTCTATCCTTCCAAACTCTCTCAGTTGCCTCTTTCTAGTCTGTCTTTCTATCATAGGTCTCTTTCTCTTTTCTGCCTCCCACGCTCACTCTGAGCTGTCTCTCACCAGCCTGCAATTTTAATACACCTATCTCACTGGCCGCCTTTAGTTCTCACCATCTTACTTGTTTTCTCCTTTTATTTTCCTGTCTCCTTCCTGCATGTCTCTTTTGCTACCCCTCTCACCTATGTTATGCATATCTCTATCACAGCTGTCGTCTATCTCTCCCAGCTCGGTATTCTCTTTCTCTCTCATGCACATGCTCACACGCACCTTCTCACATTTCTTTGTAGTGCACTCTTTCTCTCATCCATTCTTTCAGCTTTCCCTCGTGCTCTTTTTCTCGTGCCTCTTCTACGAAGAAAGTCTCATCATGAGACCTAATTAGTTTAACAGGGCCAGGAGGCAACGTGTAAATTAAAAAGCTCTGCAGGCTCGCCATTGACAAACTCCCAAAAGGTCAGACAACATTGCCACAACTTTGCGTTGTATCAGCAGCAGCTCAGAGCAGTGCAGCTGCGTCGTCTGAGCTGTAGATGCCGCTTTAACTCTTCTTAAGGGGCTCCCTGAACCCACAGCAACATATCTTTCTATTTTCTGCACCCCATTTCACCAAGTGTTTAATTTATTTATTCTCAGGACCCAAGGGTGGGAGAAGGGGATAAATGCACATGAAGTGGGAGCGGCTCGGTTCCCTGCTGGAATTGGGATTTCCACATACTATGCTGTTTACTGACCGCCCTCTGCTCCAAGCTGAGCAACAATATAATTTGGTTTGGGCTCTGCCTATTAGTTACACTACAACGTGGGGGCATATCACCAACAACCGGTGATAATTATCGCTAAGCACACTTAGCGCTAGGATCATTATCGCCGGCTATCACTGGTTCCTATTGCTGAGATAGCGCACTATCAGCGACGCTTATCTCAAAAGCGATAGAAATACCAGCAATAGCTACATATTGTGCGATTATCGCTGGAAATCCAGCGATAATCGTACAAAGATCAGCAAAACGTTGGTGATAGGGGAGGGCAGCCTTAACCATTATATCCACCTTCCATTGCATATAATGGCTAAGTCAGATTAAAAGCAGGCGTAAGAAAAGTAGCGATAAGCGCAGTTAGCGCTACTTTTCTTATCGCCATGCCAGTTAGCGGGAGGTTTGATAATAGGAGAAATGTCAGTTAGCGACATTTCTCCCGTTATTTGGGGGAGGAACGCCCACTTTGCATCTCATTAGAGACGCACAGCTGGGCGTTCAGGGAAAGGGTGAAAATGCATGGAAACACACGCTAATGTGTCCATGCTGATAGGGCGTTTAGATTATCGCCGCTTTGGCGGCAAAAAGTGTCGCAAAAGCGGCGATAATGCCCTTGACGATATGCCCCCAACTACGTGAATGCGAGAAGGCAGAAACATACATGGTAGCTTTTACCGTTTATGTTTCTGCCTTCTCGCACCGCGAGAAAGCAGTGGGGCGATGCCCAACGCCCCAATGGGGGAGCTGTCACTGATGTTTTGTCAAGAGTGGGAGGTGTGAGCAGTGGGTTTTGGTGGGCAGAACAGGGTGGAAACAGCTGTAGGAAGGATCCCAAAAACAGAGGTTTGGGTTGCCTGGTGACAAGTAGAGATGGGCGATGTAGCATATCAGCAGGGACAGTCAGTCTCAAGATGTTCTGCTGCATGAATGCAAGCTATGATATGGCTGTCATGAAAGTTAAGCTCAGTGGTGGAGAGAAGTAGTAAATACCAATGGCGAGATCACAGGAGCAACATTTTTACCCAGTGCAAAACTGTGTAAGAGTGTCCTTGGGGATGCCAACCCCTTATCAAATTCAGAAATGACCCACCTACCTGTTAATGTGGCCGTATCCCTGTGTCAGGGTTCAGTGGTTTTAATTCCAGTGTCTATGAGCCCCATCATTGTGAGTTTGGCCCTATCTTAGTCTTTGTATCACTCTGCCATTTTGTCATTATTTCCCAGTACTAATATCAGTGTATCTCAGGCCCATGTGGCCTAGTCATAGACCAGTTTGGCCCAGTCTTAGCTTCAGCATTCCCATGTCTGAGTTCCATTATCATCATGTCCCAGTGCCGGCTTGTGTAGATTAATTGCAGCCAAGGAGTGATAATGACTCGCATGAGTTTCAAGACTGTTGGGAAATCCAAAAGAGTGGAGCGAATATACCTATTTATTGGAAACATCATCAGGTTTTTGGACTCTTTTTTTATACTTATTGATTTATTTGTTCATGTATTTGTGTATTTATATTATTGATTTATTTGCCTTTGGAATAAACAGTTGACAAAAAAAGGAATGAGTGAATGGTCAAACCAATTCAAAACGGATGCACAAAAAGTTATGATTACCTCATTACTTGATCAGACCACAAGAGCTACCAAGTGTATATGTAGGAAAATCGCAAGACTGAATATCGCAGGCATTGTTGAGAGATGGAGGTGCCCACAGCCAAATATCAGCAGTATTGTTTCCATAAAAATCAAGAGAGCCCCAGATTACATTTGTCTCTAATGACATCTAATAGCATCCAACAGGCATCAGGCCTCACCCACATGGTCTTTGCTCTGTTGCTGTTTCAGGGTCAAGAAGACAGAAAGCATATCTGAGACTTGCTTCAGGTTCATGGATTGTTCCAGCTGCAAGTGTTTAGTATGGATCATCTGTGGTTAATAGCTGAGGGTTCTCTTCCATTGTAAATCAGCCTTTGCTTAGAAATGATTGTGAACCACAGCAGAGGTCACCTTTATGTCACGTTGTTTTGTAATGTGCTCATCTACATCTGAGAATGGTGGCTCACTTATTCTATGACTTCGTAGCCCCATCTTTGAAGATCTTAAGCACCAGGTGGCATTTCATCAGGTCTACATTACGGTTATGGTTGTGCCTGATCATTTCCTTAATGTCTTCGTCTAGATACAGCCCCAACATGTGTGTTTATAATACATTTGAATGTCCTGTTTGAGGTGGTATCTCTGGGTACACGTTATGGTCCAAGTCGCTGGATGAGCGCAGACAGGAGATAGTCTTCCAACTGCAAGATTCCTACTGTGGTTCTCGTGGTTCTTCTATTCATTATCATTGATTTTCCAATCTCATGCTGGCAGTGAGGACCAACTGTATCATCCACATTGCCTGCTCCGTTAGGTTGGAAGGCTAGATCGTGTTTCTTTGCAGCTACGACCTTCTTTGAAGGATGTGTGTAAGGGCAAATCTGCCATGGCTTTTCTTGCCTCATATTCACAGATTGGACAACCCACAAGTGGATTCCATAATTGGATAGATATGTTGGCCTTCCAAATGAATGCCATGTAGCCAAAGGTTTTCACCAACATTCCTGATCCAAGGCTGGAAAGCCTAATGATATAATCCATAGGCACTTGGTTCATATAGTGCTTCAGACTAGCATTGTAGGTTTTTCTTAGTCCTCTCTTTACCAGATGTTAGAATTACCCATTCATCAATGTTGCAAGCTTGACAGGGTGAGTTGGCCAAACTGGAATTTGAATGTGTTACCTGCATATCACAACACGTGGCAATTACCTCACTGAGTCATCTGACTGGCATATTGACCTGTCAGTCTGGTGTCATCTGTGACTTCTCTACCAACTCACTTGCTTTTAATTGATATCTGGGGTCTTAATAATCTTAGGGGGGGGGTCCACAATAGGCTAGAATTAGATTGTGCTGGACCTTCTGCTGTTGGTAATTGCTCTCCCTTTTCTGTCATCTCTTTTGATTTCTCCAAGTCAGAGTACTTACTGGCAGGGGCGGCTCCTCTGTTTGAGCAGAGGAGCGTCGCCCCACTGAAATACCCCGCAGAGACAAAAAATAAAATGGTAATGAAGTTCATTTATTACCATTTTATTTTTTGTCATATCATCACTAATGGACCATCAGGATGGGGGAGGGGCTGCTGCTGACTGACAGCAGCAGAAAGAGCAGGGCACTTTTGGTTAGAAGTGGGCATGTCTTTTTGGCCGCTGTCTTGCGACGGTCAGCCACATATGCACACTTTAAACCTCTCAGACAGCTGGGTTAGAGAAAGCAAAAGCCTCCAGTGCTTTCCTGAGCATTGATTGAGGCTGCTAACACCAATCCTGGTGTTGTGCTCATGGTGGTGAGAGCAGCATCCGGATTGGCTTGGGAGTTTGGAGGCTGCCTGCCTAGAGGAGAGAAGACCATCGAGGAGGATGTCACACTTGCAAGTGCTTTTAATTAAATTATTATTATTTTTGTTAATGTCCCACCTGGCCACCACCGTCAGGACATGCCAGCCACCACTGCTTACTGGCGGCATTGTATCCGATTATGAAAGCTTATTTCATAGCTACTGTTGCTCCTGGCACACAGTACGCCTATAAAATTCCCGAGCAACCCCCTACGGGCTGGTTTATGAAGCAAAATAGGTTAATCTTTATATTAAGGCCCAACAAGCTGCTATTAATTGTTTCGAAACTGTAAAAAATAACAAAAAAATCATTATTTGCTGCCATTTGTGTAGATATTGTATGTATATTCCTGGATCTGAAAAGTTTTAGCAGTAGCATCACAAGCTAATACAGTTTCTAATTGAGATTCTTCTTTGCCATGATCTGTGTGACTTACTTTGTTATTTATTTTTCGATTCAGAAATGTATTTTCTTGGCGAAATATGTGTTTGAAGTTGAAGATGAGAAGTGATCTGATTCGTGAAAACCGACCCACAGTGTGACTTGCGTTTTTCAGTCGTTTTATGTTGACGTGAGATTGAGGAGGTCGTGTCATCACAAAACCTCTCAAAAGTATTCCTTGGGCTCGCTAGCATTTCACAGAAACTTAATTTATACATTGTTCGCAGATTGGTAACCTCTGAAATTATAACTTCAGAACAAAACGTGGGCTTAAATAATGTGTTCTACCAACAACCATTCAACTACGTGCGGGCATAAGAGATGCAGTCTTAGATTCCCCAAACATTGATCAAGTGCTCAAAAGAACTCAACGCGTTTGACTGCAAATGGATCTGTTCGCGAAAGTAACTTTTAATTACCTCCCCTTTTCCTCGTCGCCACAGGCTCTGACTTCAAGTCTCAGCTCCTCTTCAAAGCCTTGTAAAGCACAGGAAACCTGCAGGGCTCACAGGGATTTTGACAACATCTGAAGAAACGTGGTTGTCAAGAGACGGACATAAAGTGATATCGTTTTTTACGTTTTCAAAAGTATTACCTAAGTCACAGACAATTACGTTTTTGAATTGAAAATATCACGCCTTTATTATTTTGAGTTACTTGAGTATAAGTGCGAGTATTTAACATGCTTTTCAGACTTCAGTGTTTTCGGGCTTTACTTTTTAGTTCTTTTGCCTCACCTAGTTTAACATGGATTCTGAACCAAAATAGTTTTTTCGTTTATCTAGGTATGAAAAAAAGCGGCCCCCATGCAGATCAACCATCTTACCCCAATGTGGAATCGTCCTGATGAGCCTTCGCTTGACTTGAGATATTTTCAATGGTGGAAGCACCCCTGCCACTTTGCACTGCTACTTGAATTTCATCCAACGTTTTTGCATGCATGAAGTCTGATGACTGGAAACAAATCTGTGAGAAGCGTTTTTGCTTTAGAGGGGTGTGAAACCTTCTCAAGAGTGAACCACAAAAAACTCAGGGGTATATTCACAAGAACATGTGATAACTACCACAAGAGTAGCTTAACACAACTCTCAACATCGCAGCCCATCACGGGAAAATAACCCCGTGTCAACGTGGAATTCACAACAAGGCGGTACCATGCGATAGCCTGCCGAAACCGCGGACAATGTCCGCAACACAACCAGCTCGATGGAGATAAAAACACAAACCACAAGACCAAAAAACCTGCGATGGGCCAAAGCGCGATGAGGAAATCAGCAATAAGCAGCGCCAGGCCTGCAACACACACCTGGCAGGAAAAATCTCCATAAAAGTAGAAAAAAACACCCAAACACAAACTGACCAACTCCCAAGCACCATGGAGGCAGCCGGAGGAGGCGCAGAGGACGTACGCAACCCCACAAGCACCCCGGACGACCATCCCGGGACCTCGGGGACTGGGAAGGGCAAGGACAAGAAGAAGAGGAAGACGAAGTTCAGTCCGCAGGCGAAGAGGTTCATAGTCACGGAGGTGATGGAACATCATCAACAACTGTTCGTCACCTCCAAAACTGGAATATGGCGGGACATCGTGGACAAGGTAAATGCCGTCGGAGAGCACAAGAGGACAATGAACGAGGTCAAGAGGCGATGGAATGACATCAAGTGGAAGACCAAGGAGAAACCTGCAGCCAACCAGAAGGCAGCAATGCAGACTGGAGGTGGGGGCCCAGTGACACAGCTCGAGCTGGATTACATGGAGGAGCTGGTGTCAACAGTCATCAGTGTGGATACTGTGGGGCTGGAGTCGGGGGACTGGACACTGCTCGACACAACACAACCGCAACAGGGTGAGTGACCACCAGGTACTGGTAGGATGGGTGGAGATGGCCATGATGGCACACATGCACAATCAAGCACAGCACGGTGCACACCCTCAATGACTCTGGGTCATCGCCCAGATCTACAGACGGTCACAATGTACAATGCCATGCTGTCTGAATGTCAACATGTACCATGTGGCTACATACATGTGGACACATTGCAATACACCATCTCCCCTTCACATTGCAGGGCCACCGTTGTGAGAAAGTGCCCTCTTTCATGCATGGTATGCCCCCACTTTTTGCTGAATTGCAGATTTACTTTGACTGAGTGTGCCCTGGGCTTCTGCCAATCAGGTACCCAGGGCCTGTGTTCCTTCCCTAAAACTGCATTGAAGCCTAAGCCCAATTGGCTTCTCCGGCCACATGTCAGCCCCTGGTAAATGATACTATAGGTACCCAGGGCACTGTGATCAAAGAAGGCCCCTAAGGACTGCAGCACTTATTTTGCCACGCTTAGAGGCCCTGTACCCTGACACACCCACACTGCCTTTGCAGGCTGAGTGTCTGGGTGCAGAATAAAACAAAGAGATGACATCCCTGTGTGCCATGCCCACAAACCACTGCCCTGGCATACATCAGTCACCCCTCTAGCTGGGTGCCCTATGCCAGTGGTTAGGGTACAGGTGCATGAGCCCTGTACCCCTACAGTGCCTAGGTCCATTCCTGGGCCCTGTAAGTGCCGTGCTGCCATTAAGAGTATATGGAGTTTTTATTCTGGGCAGTGGTATTGGAAATAGATAATAGGCGCTTATGGTCGATTCACCTTGTATTTGAGGGGATTATATTATTTGCGGTGCTAAAGGGTTGGGGAGAACCACCAGCCTCCCTAAGTTATTGTGGCAACAGCAACAAACAATCATCAAAAAGTACACCCAAGCACACGCAGAGTTTCAATTTGCAGAGTTAGTAAGTCACTTTACATGAAACATAATAAATCAATCTTTGCTTCTTTCTTGTGATTTTTCTTCTTTTTAATAGTCCTGATTTAAAAGTAGTTCCCAAGACAACACGTGTTTCGTCGCCTTCGTAAGATCGTACATGCGACTTGTTCACGGCTAAGTAGAGATTGATATGAATCTGACATTAATAAATTGATATTGTCATTTTCGTAAACATTTGTTATTATTATACAGCAAATGTGCTCTCAGGGTGATTATAGTGGCATTATATTGCTCGGTGTGAGGGTGTCACACAATTGTGGCATACATTCATGCGAGGTGTACAGACAGTGACAGATGATCAGGTGCAGTCTATATACATCAGAAACAAATGTTGGTGCTGGACATGTGAAGTGCACGTGATAATGACTAATTATGTGGTAGGAGGTAATTTTTATGTGACGCGTTCCATGGTTTCGTATGGTATGCATAGTCTCTAAAGATTGGTCTCCCAGTGGCAACCAAAAGTGATACAAAGGGGAATTCGAAAACGTGGAGGATAGCCGGATCTGTAATCCTAATAAAGTTTGAAAAGGAATCAATCTGTAAAGGGACCACTAACCTGAATACTGTCTTTAATAGTGGTCTGCAAAAGATATATAAAAAAGAGAAAGGGACACACAACTGCGTAAATGCATATCCAAGATGAATGTTTATAGTTCTGGTTTCTATTAGATGAACACTATTGTGGCAAGCCGCGATCAATACCTACATAAAGTGTGACGATAATTCCAGGTCACACTATCCTGTGACGCAAGAGGGTACCCTGCTAAGGGTTTTCACTCACTTTTCAATAAAATATCCGATTTTCAAAGTATTTCATCCCAATCTAAACGTGAGAAAAGACAGAAAATGTGTCTTTGCTTTAGTGTCTTGCGTCCATTCTTAAGCCAAAGTGAAAGTAGTTCACTCGTTTCGAAGAATTCTCACACAACTATCGTCGTGTAAGAATAAGATTCAGTTCGGTTCCCTTACCTCCGGGTTTTCTCAAGTAGAGCGTAACTGGGGGGTGCAGCTTCCTCCTCGCGCCGGACTCCAAATACGAGTGCCGGCTTAGCATTGCATGTAGGATTTGTTGGTGTTTCCGTATCACGTGATTGCAGCTGAAAACGTGATTGGGTATGTTCGGCTCCAATGGGAAGGCTCACTCATGTAAGCGTGGTGCCCAAGGAATCTGAGATATATATGATTAGAGTTTGATACGATTCTAATTTAAAGCTTATATTGTTGGTAGTGTTTACAAAAAATGCTGGGATGTGACCCCGTATATAAATTCAGAAATGTTTGTATATTCTCCCGATATTTGGTTGGATCTAATAATGTTCTCTTAAATATAACCATAGTGAAGAGTATGGCATGTGGAGTGTAGCGGAGCAAATTTCGCTTGCGAATCTTGTGAAAGTCATGCATTGGTGGTATACTTTGAGTGTGTGGACACAATCCCTGTGGCGGCCATATTGGGACGGGATAGGATCTTGAGTGTGCACTTGTGAGCTTGGTGGCGACCATATTGAAGTGGGATAAGGTTTGTGAGTAAGGTCGGTGAGAAAACTTTATTGTACTCCAAGTGTGCACAATAATGCAAACCGTAAAGAACACAAATCCTATTACCGATTGTGGTCGTATCAAGACTAAGGTCGGTTGAGATAAATAACAGGTCTATATCATCTGCATGCACAGCAAGTGCTGCTGTTATTGGATTTTTTTGTGAATCGTATTAAAAACATTGAGCCTGTAGATATTGCAATACTTTTCACTTTTTGCAATTATCTGAAATTTACATCGGAAAAGGATTATGACGTGTTTTGTCATTCCGAAAAAAACACTGCCAACAAACTTCATACTCCCTAGCGATCTCAAAAGATCGATAGAGGCTACACATACCAGTCTATGTGTTTGTCAAAACTTAAAATCTTTCAATATTGTTCATCAGTGACTATTATGTATATGTGACAGACCTGTATATACAATATCGTAGCACTGGATATGAGAAAGACATTTCATAAGATGCGTTCTTGTTATACCGATGTCATTAGACCTGTATATACAACATCGTAGCACTGGGTATGAGAAAGACATTTCATTAGACGCGTTCTTGTTATACTGATACTGTTACATGGTTACAAAGGATAACGTATGTACCAGGATTCAGAAACACACCTTATTCTCATTTGCCTAAGAAATAATGCATCTCATCATCAACATTCATCCCAATGTCTGTCGTTCGTAGTTTCAGAATCCAAGATGCTTCGTGTCTGCGAAGCATGAGTTCTCTATTGCCACCCCTCGGGTTCCTTATGGTCTGCTCTATTCCATAGAATGTGAAGTCCTTGTGTTGACCCTGTGACTGGCATTCCGAGATGTGTGTTGCGATCGGGTATCTGAGGTCACCCTGTTTTACTGCCCTCATGTGTTCCCCTATTCTTACACGTAAGGGACGGATCGTGCTCCTCACATATTTTTTGGTACACCTACACTCAATGATGTATACTACAAAGTTAGTGTTACAGTTAATGTTTGTAGTGATTTTGTAGCGTTTGTTGTAAGGACCTATGAAGTCCAATTTTTTATTGTCTGCCCATTTGCAGGCTGAGTAGTGTCCACATCTGTGGAAACCCATCATATGTGTTGATAACCAATTTTTGTTGGTTGTGGGTGTAGTGTAGCTAGGGCTGAGGAGATTTCTGAGACAAATTCCTTTCCTGTAAGTTATCTCGGGTTTGTTGTTAATGACCCCCATCATAGTCTCATCTTTTGTCAGAATGTGCCAGTGTCTGTTAAGACTTTTATTCAGAACGGTAGAGAGATTGTTGAAGTTCGTAATGAATCTGATTTTGTTTTCATTTTTCTTTTTGTTGGTTGTATTCTTCAAGGTAGTTTCTCTCTTAATTCTACCGATCCTTGCTTCAGCTTTCTCTAGGGTGTGTGTATTGTAACCTCTGGATTTAAATCGTTTGGTCATTTCTTCCGTACATTTTTTGAAGTCAGATTCTAGACTGCAATTGCGTCTAGCTCGAACAAACTCCCCATAAGGGATGGCATTAATCTGGTGTCTAGGGTGTGCACTTGATGCATGCAGGATTGCATTACAAGCTGTATCCTTACGATACAGCCTGCTATGTATCTGGTTGTTTTTTATGTATAGTTCAGTGTCAAGAAATGTTATTTTGTCCTTACTATATTCATGTGTAAATCTGATGTTCTAATTGTTACTATTGAGGTGTTCTATGAATTCAATCAGTGTGTCATTGTCCCCTGTCCAGATCATGAAGCAGTCATCAATGTATCTGCCCCAAAAGAGAATAAACTCTGTCCAGTTTGAGCCATGAGGACCCCAGACCCTTAAGAGTATATGGTGCTGGGAGGTTGTCATTACGAACTCCACAGGACCATAATGGCTGCACTGAAGACTGGGAAGTTTGGTATCAAACTTCTCAGCACATTAAACCCACACTGATGCCAGTGTGGGATTTAATGTAAAATGCACGACAGAGGGCATCTTAGAGATGCCCCCTGAAACTCAACCGACTCCCAGTGACCTGACTGAGTGGCTGCATAGGCTGCCACCACCAGACATGTTTCTGGACCCCTGGATCGAGAGCTCGCTGCTCTCGGGGGCCTGAAACAATGCACATCTGGGACGAGGTGCCAAGCCTCCTCCCCCAGGATGGGCAGGGTTCATGATGGAGAAGCTTCAAAGGCATGCCGCCTTTGTGAGCTTCTCCAGACCACTTGCTGTACTCAGCAACTGATCCCCACTGGTTCTACCCCCCACTTTGGGTGGGAGACCCGGTGGGAAAAACAAAGTGAGGAAGAGAGGTGTGCCCACCTCTGCCAACTCCACCCCTAAGGTGGGGGAGATGAGGTAAAGCACAACCTCGAGTCCCCGCCATCTTAAGGATGGGGGGACCCAGGCAACCAGGGACAGGCTGCTACCCCCCTCCCACTGGAGAGTGGCAGAATAGGGAGTGTACCTACCCCAGGGAAGGGATTCATTGGTCCCTGCCCTTTACCTACCTGTAACACCCCTACATTTAGTATTTAGGGGCACCCTGAACCTTCCTTCCTCAGATCCAGCAACCACAAGAAAAGAAGAAGAAGAAGAAGGACGAGAAGCCGTGCAGAGATGACAAGAGGACGACGCCCTCTGACTTGGCCCCAGCCCCACAGGCCGCCTCCCTTCGAACCTGCTCCTGCAAAACCCCGGCATGTCCAGCGGCCAGCAACCTCAAAAACCCTGGAGGACCTGCCTGCATTCACTCTCCAAGCTGTTTCTCCCATGAACACCGGACGTCTTTGAACTGCAGCTTCTGGTGCCAGCCAGAAACCGCAAATCCAGCACACTCTAAACCCGCCGAGCCCAGCCTGTGTTTGAGTGAACAAACACCATGAGGAGGTCAACCCCGGCGATCCTGAGCCGAGATCCGGCAACCCCTGACCTGCCTCAAGCCTCCAGACGAAGCCTGCAGCCTCAGTCCAGTAGAACCCCCTACCACGACCAGAGCGGGTAAGAAAATCCGATGTCCAAAGGCACCCCTGCACCCGTCGCCCCACGGCCTTGTGTGCCCAACCCAGTGGTGCCTAACCATCCCTCTACATCCCAACATACCCCTCGAAGTGGTGGTCACTCCTGGAAGATCTTCGTCCCGAGCCTGCAGTGTTTCTTTGTCCCGGAGAATCTCTATTGAATTCAACAGGGCGCCCGACCTCAAAACTGCACCCTGCACCGGGCTGCCCTAGCACCGCTGAGGGTGCCCCTTTGGTGCTAACTTGGTCCCCAACATGCCCTGAGTTTAACCCTAGGAGCTTTGCTCCCACAACCCTGTGGCCTGCTTGCCAGCAGCCACCAACCAGAGTCCCCCTACCCCCCTTAGGATAACATTGGGCCTCAACACTCTGCACCCGGCCGCCCGAGTACCGCTGAAGGTGCAACAACAGTGCATCACTGACCCTGGGATACCCCTGAGTCTAACCCCAGAACCCTAACTCAAAAGACCGATTACTTACCTTGAAACCAAGAACTCATTTTTCCTCATAGGATAACATTGACACTTTTTCTCTCAAAAAGTTTTTCTGTTTACTTTTGAAAACTGCAAATATTCCTTATAAATCAGCCGATTAACCAAAACGCATTTTCTCAACTGTTTTCAGGAAATGTCCCAGTGCTGAATCCAGGATCCAGCACTGAGTAAGAAAAAGTAACGATAACCTAACTTACCTGCTAAGTGAATTTCCTCCCATAGGATAACATTGGTGATTCTATGTGAAAAAGTTTCTGTGTCAACTTTTGAAATACAATAATATTCCTTAAAAATCATACCTTTAACCAAAACGCATTTACTCTCCTGTTTTCAGGAAACATCCCAGGGCTGAATCTAGGATCCAGTTCTGTGGTTACAAAAGTAATCTGAAAAGTAATTAACTGCATTTTACTTAAAATGCCCATTCAATTGAATGTACTATACCTGCAATGTGTTGCAAACTGCTTTCTTAAACCTGTATTCAAGCCAGTACCAGTTATACTGCATTTCTGAACTGTGTTCAAACCAGTCAATTACTACTGCAAAGTATTTATATGCTTACCTGTACCAGGCTTGCTTGGTTCTAGAAATAAAACAACAGTATATTTTTTTATGCAAAACAATTGGCCTAGAGTTCAGTTCTTAAGTGTGTGAGACCATTTGCTGACTGAGTGTGTACATCAAATGCTTTACACTGTCCTCTGATACTGCCTTACTGCTCGACCAAGCTACCACTTTAGAGAGTAAGGTTCTATCTAACTTTAACCTCTGCCAAACCTCTGGAGACTCTTGGACTCTATACACACTGTACCTCACTTTGGTGCAGTATATATAGAGCCAGTTTCTTACAACCGTCAACACCCCCTGCAGAGCAGTCCCAGCCACTCTTCACTGATGACAAGGAGGACAACCCCAGCATCGGCACCCAAGCCCTCCTATACATCATTGACATCATCCGCGACTCACCTCCAGGATCAGGGCTGACCCGATGCATCGAGGAGACCCCACCCACCACCCAAACCACCCAGCAGGAGGCACCCACAGGCCCACCAGTCTCCCAAGCCCCCAGGAACAACACATGGCCTTCCAACGCCGTGTGCTGGAAGCCCAGAGGGAGACGGCTGAGCAGGTGCGGGTGGGGTTCGACCTCATGGCTACCAAACTGGATGTCATCTATGGGTGTCTAGGCCCGCTCCATGGCCTCCAATGAGCCCTGACTGACATCGCTGGAGTCCTGACGCAGAGAGAAGAACACCTGTCCGCTCAGAGGGGCGCCAGCGATAGCAGCCGTGAGCTGGCACACATGCGGAGGCTCATGGAGGACATGGTGCGGATGGAGGCGGAAAGGATGGCAGCCACCGCTGTACATCAGAGAAATGTAGCTGGGATCTACCAAGCCCTGCAGATCATCATCATAGCATTGCTGCCACAAGGTGTGGTGCTGATGAATGCTGCTGACCCCACACCATCCACATCTCCGCCCCCTGGTGTGCCAGTGCCCCACAGTGCGGCAGGCGTATCCACTCCGGTGCCTGATTTGTCACTGCCACACAGTGCAGCCGACAACCCTCCTCCGGCCCCTGATGTGTCAGTGGCACACAGTGCCCAAGCCGATACAGCAACACTCACACGTGGGGCAGAGCACACTTCAGGGACGAGGACGTGGATGGGTTTGTGATCAGGAGGCACTAGCATTCATTTCCGCCACCTTGCCTGTTTCTACTTGGTGCCGCACATGGCCCCATGACCTACCACTGACCCCCAATACACTCCAATGCACTCACCTTGGACAGCAACATGGTCTGCCATATCCTGTTTGGTGACCAATGACAAGGCGACCACACTGCGGACTGTACCCTACCGCTTCCACAGGACTTGTCATCCCCAGATGGACACTGGCTGGTCCTCCACGGGCCCATATTGTGTAGTGTGCTCGGCACTGCCCTGTACCGCTCCAGCTGCAGGACTGCACTGGATGTGCAATAAACATCCAGTGATGCACTGCTGTGTTATGTCGTTTATCATCCATGTATAAATGTGTGGCTGAATGGAGGGACAGTGATGTCCCTTGCATCAATGATGCTCATCCTGTGGGATGCCATTCAGAGGGTGCTACAAATCATATTTTGTACCTGGTCCTATGAACTCTACAACAGGGACACACGCATCAGTCATTTCCATGTCCGGACATGGACTGAACCATGCCCAGATCCCAATGTGTCATTGTTGCAAGCCCTGCGCTGGTCTGGGGTACGGCAGGCCAGACCAATCCTCTTACGTTCTGAGGGGGGGCCCTCATTGCTACCTGTCACAGGCGTACTCGCTGGTAGTGTGCAGGTCATTGGTCTAGTTGTCAGCATGTTACAGCCATTCCCAGAGGGGAGGTTTGGATGCACACCACACCCACCTGGCACAGGCGTCACAGGCCATGTGACTCCGCCAACATAAGGGGCCGACAACGTCACATTCCCCTCTGCTGGTGGTGTCTAGATGATGGACGTTCCATGGTTCTCAATCATAAAGGGCCCATGAGTTGTTGCGCACAGGGTTAGTGGCACATGAGGCCTTGCATCTGTCACGGACCTGCCATCACGTGGCGCTGACTGGGCTTGCACAGAGTTAGTGGCACCCGAGGCCTTGCGTCCATCACGGGCCTGCCACCACATGGCGCTGACTGGGCTTTCACAGGGTTAGTGGCACCTGGAGCATTGCGGCTGGGACAGGCACCCCACCATGGGTCGGTGACTTTGGGTGCACTGAGTCAGTGGCACCTTAAGCTGCTGAGTGGGTGTGCAGCTTGCGATGATGCCCTGTCCTGGTGGTCCGGACAGCTTAGGTTTTGTGTGCCCTGCAGGACCGCAGTGTAGGCCAGAGCCAGCGGGCAATGCGGGCCTACCGCCACATGGCATCGCTTCCGGGATCACAGAGTTGGTGGCACCTATTGGGCTGAGCGGGTGTTCAGCCTGCAATGAGGCCGGGTTCCCTGGTATGTCCTCTGCCATGGAGTAATCAAGACCCAGCACCAAACGTGAGACCTGGTGGCCCGCGGAGCAGGGCGTCATGGTGTGGAGTATGTCATGTCCGCGGGCCCCTGTCTTGTGGCCTGCAGCGGCACGTGGTAGGACCTCCTCTCTGCACACCGGTGGCAGAAGGTGAGCAGTGCGGCCTGGGTGTGCATGGGTGGGCATGCTCCAATGGGTGGCGGAAGGGGTTGGGGTGCCTCTGACTGGGTGTGCATGGGCGGGCAGGCGATGTTGTCCTGTGCGATTATGTGTACTGTGCCAAACATGTATCTGGACTCTGTTTCAGATGACGGGTCTGTCTCAAATGTGTGACCTAATGAACTGCACTACATGCCGGGAAGTGATTGGAAACACACCAGTGGCAGCAGGTGAGCAGTGTGGCCTGGGTGCGCAGGGGCGGCGCTCTCTCTCTCTATCTCCCCCTCTCTTCTTCTTCTCTCACTCTCTCTCCCTCTTCCTCGCTCTCTCTCTCTCTCCAGCTCTCTTCTTCTTCCCTCTCTTTCACCCCTCTTCCTCTATCTCTCTCTCTCTCTCTCCCCCTCTCTTCTTCTTCTCTCTCTCTCTCCCCCTCTTCCTCTCTCTCTCTCTCCCACTCTCTTCTTCTCTCATGCATGTCACCAGTTGTGATTCTGCAACATCATGCGGATAATTTTGTATGTGATTGGGTGTTGCCGATGTGGCATGTCTTTGGTCAGGGGGGCCGGGGTGGGGGGGGGGGTCCTGGGGGTAGTTGCGGCAGGTGTTGTTTCCCTCTTGGCCCTCCGGGCTGCATGTTCAGTTGGCCGGGTGCATCTGTTGTTCTTCAGGCGTGGCTGTGGGCTGGTCTCCCTTTTGTGGTGCAGGCTGTGGTCTGACTTAGCACCAGGTCAGAACAGGTGTTATTTTCCCACTGCTAACGTGCCTTATCACCTGTTTCGTGCTCTTTTCGCAGTTCTGCCTGGACATTGTGAATGTTGTGGTGTGGTGTTGTCACGGCTTTTGGCACGGGAACGTCTACTCTGCATCTCATTAGCGATAGTTGCGGGGGTCTTCTGGGGCGATGTTTTTTGCGGCTGCTATCGCAGGTAAACTGGTGCTGTGGGCTGTTAACACCAGCTTGTGAATGGGACGATAGATTTATCGCAACTTTGGCTGCGATAAAGTGCAGTTAACTCGGCAATAGTTCCTTGTAAATATGCCCCTCAGTAGGTTAACTCTCTGGTAGGCTGGCACAACATCACCCACTCTAAACTTAGAATTAACTGCATTGCACAGCACACATAGAATGTGGAAGAAGTTTTATATAATGTCTGAGCATATTTGTTGTTAGACAGGTATCATTCCAGTACAAGACCTATGCTAGACATCACACCTACACCATTGCACTATGGTGCAAAGGTGTGCCTGTGGCACTAAGCAGCCTGTGCGCCACCAATGGCGCAGAGGTCATCAGCACCATTTCTTAGTGATACAATGCTCTCTGCTCTTAGCACAAAGTAGCACAACTTTACTAGCTGCTCTGCATTACACAACTTTAAAATAAAATAAACCTGGCTCTTGTTTTCACCCTGTTGAAGGCAAGCGTGTCTCTAAGCATGAATACATTTTGTGAGACGGCATGGCATAACATGGGTGCTAATGAAGTTGACCTCTTTCTGCTGCTTTGTGATTTCCCTGGGTTTGGCTTTTAAGCAGTCAATCTGTTATGCCAATTGCTGGGGTCCTTGGGAGGACATTGCAACACTTTTTACCTCATCCGGAAGCTCTCCATCAAGGCATAATATGTTTTCCGCCTTTTGGATGGTCTATGTTCTCGCTTCCCTTAAGGGTTGCTAGGCACAAAGCTACAGAAGATTTCATGAATTTTATTGAGAAATCACCAATGAAAATGAGGGAAGACCACTCATAAAATGCGTGACCACTTCAAAATAGTCTACACATCTGTGAACATACCTGAAGCGTTTCTGTCTACAGTGGTAGATTTTCTCATGTGCACTTCCAGTGTTGTCATTTAAAAAGAGAAACAAAATATTTATAGGAAGGAATACTGGTTTATTAGGAAGAGTCCTCTAGGTCCTATATTAGTGGAAGTCTTTTAGTGTAAATAAAACAATTTACCTTGCGCCCGCTGCATCGCCGAGTTGGTGATGCAGCGGGCGCAAGGTAAATTGTATTATTTATTTAATTACTTACCTTACTCCTGTCCATCGTATGTCGGACTGCACTACTTCCCCCACCCTGCCCCTCCCTCCCCCGCCCCACTGCCCTGCAGCGCTCCCACGGCGAACCGCCACTGGGTCTAAGGGTCCTATTTTTATACATGGTGCCTTCTTTGAATTAGGAGAAGTTTCTAGATGATTCCGTTTCAAGTGCTTGGAGTTTCCTGCATCTCCTGATCTGGCTCCAGCCTAGCTGCATGAACAATAAAGTGGTGTTAAGTCCTGTTTGTGAAAGCTAGGCACAGCTCTGACTGTGTCTCAGCTTCTCTCCCCATCCCGCCAGAGGGTGTTCATCCATCCACACCTAATTTGTCTATTGTGTGGCTGTATGCGAGGAATAAACAAAGTCTAACTGCCATCTACACCCAGCCATGTGACTCAGAATAGGCTGCAGGCACCAAATAGTTTAGGGCAGGAAAATGGCAACTTTCTAAAAGTTAATAGAGAATGAGTTATGCGCGCTACAACTGTAAAAGTTTAGGGAAGGTTCGGTATTCTGTGAAGTTTTTAGTAGTGCTCCTGGGGCGACGTGCCGGTCAAAAACGTCAATGAAATAAAGAAGGCAGCACAACACTGCGTGGATGTGTCCCCCTGGGTACTAAGTAGGTCTCCTGGTGGAGGTCTTTATACCAATTTTAAATAGGTTTAACTGGTTCTTCAAAAAAGAGAGGTAGTCAGTAGTATGTTTTTTTCTGGAAGTAAGTTTTATTCACTTGTCTTTAGAAATGTGACATGCTTTCTAATGTGGTGATCATTTCTTTCAATCCAAAAGTGAAGATGGTGGTAACTTTCTAAACCAACATGAAATCTTTACCTGCTTCCAATCAAATTTTACCTCTTTTGGAAATGGAATAAGACAACCCAATGTCATCTTCTGGGAGAGGGAGGTCTTAAATATTGAAAAACAAATTTAGGAATATTTTACTACCAGGACATGCAAAACATAAACAAACATGCCTTGCCTTTTAATTACAATGCACAATGTTCTATGGGCTATCTAGGGCTTACTTTAGGGGTGACATATGTAATAAAACGGGAGTTTAAGGTTTGGTAATGCTGTTATTTTGCCAAGTCGAATTGGCAGTCTAAAACTGCATTCAGGCTGCAATGGCCGACCAGGGAGATATTTTAAAGGGGTACTGAAGTGTGTGGCACAATAAGTGTTGTGGGCCCACTAGTAGCATTTAATTTACAGGCCCTGGGTAAATGATATATCACTTTACTAGGGACTTATAAGTACCTTAAATATGCCAATCAGATGTAAGCCATTTTTCCAAAATGTAGGGAATGAGCACAAGTGCTTTAGCACTGGTTAGCAGTGGTAAAGTGCACAGAGCTCTAACACCAACAAAAACAAATTCAGCAAAATAGGAGAGTGAAGTCAAAATATTTAGGGGAAGACCACCCTAAGGCTGACAGGTCTAACATATACTTTAAGAAATTGGACTTTTTGATTTAGTGGGGTGAAAACCCTTCTCAAACAACAATCCCAATCCTTTTCAGGGTGAACCACAAAAGTCGCTAAATAAACCTGTGCTTAACCCTTTGGTAGCTTGGCAAAAAATCATTCAGGTTTGACTTAGAGGCACTATTTTAAGTAATTATGCAGCACACAAACAGTAATAAAGTGAAAACACAACATGATAAAAATCCCATACCAATTTGGAAAATAGTATTCATGTTATTAAAATGAGCCCAAAACAACAAAAAGCCAAACAGTAGTACTGAAGATATGCAATTTAAGAAGTTTAAGTAAAAATATCTCCAAGAAGCAGAAAGCACTAACTGTGGGTATCTGGTTGCGCTAGACAGGAATAAAGTCATAAGCTCAGGTCGATCAAAATGGAATGTGGCCCAGATACAGGGAGCAGATTAGTCATACTGAAAAAGTTACATTCTCAAAGTCCAGCACACAGAGTTCAAAACATCAAGGTTTCACAGGAGGAGCTCAACTAATGCCAGCCAAGGGACTAGGACATGGAAAGAGACCTCCTGGGGTTCAGGATCTCACACGAGTAAGTGCCAGCAGGGCTCTAGCAAGTCCAGTTGAATGTCCAAGCAGGGTCAGTTTCAGCAGGTGACCTGGGCAGTGGAAGGGAGGCCTCTCAAACTTGTTGTATCCACATAGCTCCTAACTGGGGGTCAGCCAACCCACCCTTGGAGGCACTCTGGTAGTCTTGGGTTCAAGTGGATGGTCCACTCTCCTTTAAGAACAAGGCAGGCCTCAAGCAAAAAGGGTAGTGCCCTGATATCAGCAAGGCAGTCCCTTTGTGAATCAAGGCAGGTCCCAAGCAGCAGGAGAGACCTCTGAAGTACGAAGCAAGCATTCTGAAGTCTTCTACAGGTCCAGGAGTGTACTGATGAGTGGCTAAGGTGGTCCAATATGAATACCTAATGGCACCCTTTGAAGTAGGGTAAACTTCCAGTCCATTTCTACATCAGAATCTAGAAAGTTACTTCCTTCTCCCTTCTTCCCCAGTCTAGGATTAAAGAGGTCTAGGGTGTAAAAAAGGCTGGTGTCACATTCCTCTGCGGGTGTTGAAGGCAGCCCTATGAAATGAAAGTGGGTCAGGGAACAACAGAACCCCTCTCATCCTGACAGGATGGCCCTCTCCCAGCATTCCTCATGGGGGAGGATTTACTGTCCTAGGCAGCTGGAAACTCTTAGTAGGCCTCACAAAGTTTAGGGCAGAAAAATGGCTACTTTCTAAACGTGGCATTTTCAAAAGTGTTATCTAAAATCAGATTTTACCATTAAAGAGGATCTTAAATTACAATGAATGTGAGCCCAATTATGACATTTCTACCTGTTTCCTATCAAAAGTTAGCTCTTATAAAATGTAATAAGGCAACCCAATGTTACCCTATGACAGAGATAGGTCTCACAGTAGTAAATAAAGAATTTGGGAGTGTTCACTACAAGAACATGTAAAACTTAAAAACACATGTCCTATCCTTTAAATACAATGGACCCTGCCCTTCTGCTACTATAAGGAATACCATAGAGGTATTTATATATATGTTAAAAAGGGAGGTTTAGACCTGACAAAAGGTTTATTTTGCCAAGTAGAATTGGCTATGCAATATATAACCTGAGATATGTTTTTAAACAGCCACTTAAGTGGGTGGTGCAGTAGGTGTTGCAGGCCCACTATTAGCATTTAATTTGCAGACCATGGGTACATGTAATACTACTTTACTAGGGATGTATAAATAAATACAGGTGCCAATTGAGTGTAAACCAATTTTACCATGTTTTGAAAGAGAGAGTCTTGGAAAATGGCCTCAGAAATATTTTGCCTACGGCCTATACCTTAAATGCTACTAGTCGGCCTGCAGCACTGCTTGTGCCACCCACTTAAGTAGCCTTCTAACCATGACTCAGGCCTGCGATTGCAGAGCCTGTGTGTGCATTTTACACTGCTATTTTGACCTAGCAGATAAACCTCTTCCCAGATCCAAAACTTCCCTTTTCATACAGATACATCACCCCTGAAGCCGACCCTGGACAGCCCACTGGACAGAGTGCAATATATTTAAAAGGCAGGATATGCACTTTTAAGTTTTACATGCACAAGCAGTGAAAATGATCACATTTGCTTTTCACTACTGCAAGGCCTATTTCGCTCATAGGATAACACTGGAATTACCTTATTCCATTTTTTAAGTGTAGTTCCCAATTTCGAAGAGATAGACTTTTCACGTTGGGTATCGATGGAATTACAATTTAAAATCACAGTTTATGGTAAAGTCAGATTTTAAATTGCAACTTTGAAAATGCCCCTTTTAGGAAGGGCCTCTAATTAATTTCCCTCACATTTTTATATTAACATTGTTCCCTTCTGATTATAAAATTGCTCTTCGACTGTTGAAACATTCAAATGGATTAATCATGTACAAATTATGAATTTATGTCAAAGAATTGTCCTCTTGATGTATTTTTCGTAGTGTTGTTTGATTTAATTTGTTTATTTTGTTCACTATGTGAACCAGTTTGTTGATTGTTATTGATTTCTGGGTAGAATCTTCTTGATACGATTGTGTGTCTTTCTCGAATGTATTATGCAAAAACAAAATATTTTTTTTATAAATCAATAAGGGTTAATAAAAACCTGATCAAAAATAAATGAGGATGTTTTGATCTATACAGCCAACTAGTGATGTGCTGAAAATTGATAAAAAGGTGCAGGTATTTCTCATTTCTTCCTTTTAGAAAGTTGTCATTGTCTTCCTTTAGCCATTTGGTGCCTGTTGCCTGTCTCTTCTACATGTCTGTGTTGGACGACAGTTGGGGTTTTTGCATACTGCCCAGATACCCACACGCAATGGGAACTTAGATGCAACTTGATGGGCCATCCTGGCTGGATGCGAGGGAGGAGCTGGAACCAGTCTCATTAACACCTGAATAGGCTGTGTCCTGTCCCCACAAAAAGAGCTGCTTACCCCCTGTAGTGAGTCTGGAGCCAGGGCACGAAGGGAGGAACTCTGCGCACTTCAACGGTATGTCTTCAAAGTCTCCCCCACTTCAAGGGCCCAAGTGGGTATAAGTACTGTACCTCTGACATCACCACCTCAGTACACTTCTGGACTTGTGTAGCCTCTGCCAGGAAGAAGGAGTGCTGTGCCGCAGAAGGACCTCCACTCTGCTGTACTGTTGCTTTTCTGGACTCCTGCCTTGATGTGCTGCCCTGCTGCCCGCTGTTGTCCTGCCTTGGTGAGAAGGACTGGACCTGCGTAGCTTGATCCCAGAGTGAATCCAAGGGCTAGCTGGCTGTCCTCCTGGACTGCAGTCTCAGGGACATAAAGGACTTCCAATTTACCTGCTTTTGCATCTGGACTCTGCCATCTGTGAGTCTGCCCTGCCAAGTGGTGCCACCCCAGTCCTGGACCCTTGAAAGTGAGCCCTAAGATGCTTGATTCAGCAAAACCCATACATCCTCTATCGAACTGGCGATCAGCGCCATTGCATGGATCGAAACTGGTGTATTGCCCCTATTGCGTAGATCAGAACCGGCGCATCACTCCTGTTGCATGACCAGAACTGGTGCATCCCCCTCACTGCGTGCAACAGCCCTTATGCATCGCCTCTGGAACAACCACAGCATGAGGTCACTGCATCCCCTTCAACAGTATCCTCGACAATGAATCATTGAGCTCTTCGCTCATCTAAGCTGGTGCATCTCAGACACTGCACGGATCAAGACCGGTTCATCGCCCTCATCATGTGGATCAACACTGATTCATTGCTTTGGCTGTGGGCTCCATCTTCAACGTCGATGCAGATAGGATCAAGGTACTTTTTTGTTTAGCGGGTGTTAGACTTGGCATCTTTGGCATGGTTTACCCTGACTTTCTGCCTCTACCTCCTGTATTTTTAATGCTGAGCTGGATTTCATTTTTTCTGGTTAAGATTGTTAGACCTGGCACCTCGGCGTGAGTCTCCCTTTCACTTTTTTTCGCTGTGGCTCATGTGTTTTTATGGTGTTGGCCGCTCAGAGCACTGTGCCACTGCCAACCAGTGCCACAGTGCAAGTGCTCCCTATTTAAAATGTATATGTTGGTTGGATTCCATGATTGGCTTATTTGGTTTACTGTCAGACCCCAGTAAAGTGCACCAGGAGTGCCCAGGGCTTGTAAATACAAATGCTGCTGGTGGGCTTGCAGCACTGGTTGTGCCACCCACAGAAGCGGCCTGGTAAAATGTATCTAAGGGCTGCCATTGCAGAACCTGCGTGCAGTCTGGTACTGTCATGCTGACTGGGCAAGTGCACCCACTTCCCAGTCCCTAAACCTTCCCTTAACTTCATATTAGTCACCCCTATGGTAGGCCCAAGGGCAGGGTGCATTGTAAGCATAAGGTAGGACCAGCCCTGATGTGTGTGGCATGTCCTAATAGTGAATTACAGCCATTTTCGTTTTTCACTATTGTAAGGCTACCTGTTCTCCGTAGGCCAGAATGGGCTGTTAGAATTGTTACATCCTATGATCCTGACAGACCCAGGGAACATGGTAGAAACTCGAGTTTAGTATGCCTGAACTCAGAATAATAAAATACATCTTTTAGTAAAGTTTATTTTAATATTCTGTGTTTGCAAATACCACTTTTAGAAAGTTGGTATTTGCTTGCCTAACCATTTCAGCCCGCCTCTGCTATGATGTGTATCTGCCTGTCTGGGTTGTGTGAGTGACAGGGCTGGGAGAACCCAGAGAGGCAGGGCTAGGTAGCCTGGTGGTGAATAGAGAAATTGACATCCAGATGGGTGGGAGGAGTGCACCTGGACTCTGAATAGGTCTGTGCTCTGCCACCACAATGCTGGCTCCACCTCCTGTGGAGCGGCTGATGTCTTTGCCCTGCACCCTGAATAGAAAGGCAGAGTCATGTCAACAAAGTGCTCAAGAACTGGTTTGGACTGGGCAAAGGCCCCTCTACCCCAGGGGAACAAAGGAATTAGGGGTATAAGTGTTGGGACCCTGCTCCCAAGAAATTAGATCCTGCTTGACAAGAAGAACCTCTGCCTGAGGAGAAGGAACTGGGAAAGCTTTAAGGAGGAGTACTGTCCCTGACCTGGGGGATTGGCCTGCAGTGGTTGTCTTGCTGCTGAAAGGAAAGGAGAAAGACTACAAAGACTTTAATTCAACTTGTGCTTAAAAGATCTCCAAGGGCTTGTGCTGAGCTTGCCCCCTGAACAAAGTCCCAGGACCAGTGGACTTCACCCCCAGCTCTCCAGAGTCTTTTGGAAGTGCCTGCTGCTGTTGTTGGACCTTCTGAGGGACTGTGTGTTGCAAGGAGCTGGAAGCGTGACTCAGGAAGGAGAAGCGTGCCGCCGTCGGAGCTGTTGTCATCGCATCTCGCAAAGGGTGTCGCCGCTGCAGCATTGCATCGAGCGGAAGTGTCTCACATCATTCCGGAAGTGTCTCGCAACGCCGAAGAAGTGTGTCGCCACCGCAGCCATCGTAGCTGACGCATTGCACCGCATCAAGAGAAGAGTCTCGCATCGAGGAAGAAGCGTATCGCCATCGCAGCCATCGTAGTTGTCGCATTGCACCACATCAAGAAAAGCACCTCGCATCCATGGAGAAGCGTGCCGCCGTCGGAGCTGCTGTCGTCGCATCGCGTAAAGGGGTGACGCCGCTGCAGCATCTCATCGAGCGGAAGCGTCTCACAAACGTCGGAGAAGAGTGCCGCTGCCAAGGCCGCTGTCGTCGCATCGCGTAAAGGGGTGACGCCGCTGTAGCTGACGCACCGAGTCGAGTCTTCTCACAACATCGGAGAAGCGTAACGCATCTGGCAGATCTTCATGTCTTTATTTCTTTGCACCAAAAACTTCATTGCATCAGCATCGTTGCAACACTTTCGTTGCCCTGCGTGTCACATCTAAGGTACATTGACTTAAAGTGTCGCATTTAAGAACTTAAGAGAACTAAGCAAACTTCTACCATCTAAAGTAACAGTATTGTGTATGTTTGTTATTTAATGGTCTTGTGGTAACTCTATATAAAGAATCCTTATTTTTCATATAAAAACCTGTGTGGTGTCCATCTGTAGTGTCGTCACTTGGTTACTGTATGAGTTCACAAATGCTTAACCTATAACGCTCTGAGATAAGCCTTGTCTGCTCGCGCCAAGCTACCAAGAGGGTGAGCAGGGGTTATTTTAGGAGTGTAACCCCTTACCCTGACTAGAGGAAAGATTCCCTGCTTGTCACAAGTACCTACCTGTGCCAACCAGAGAACCCGAATTCTAACAAAGATGCTTTGGGCACTTTGCCTACACTGATCAGTGTCAAAGTACAAGTGCTCCCTGTGTAAATGGTTATTTCATTTTGTTTTCCCTGATTGGCATATTAAAGTGCACTAAGTGGCATAGTAAAGTGCACTAAGTGTGCCAGGGCCTGAAAATAAAAGCTACTAGTGGACCTACAGCACTGATTGTGCCTCTCACAGGAGTAGCCCTGAAAAGGTATCTCAGACCCACCACTGCAGTGTCTGTGTACAGTTTTGAACTGCCATGCCTACCTGGAAAAGTGCACCCACTTGCCAGGCCCTAACCTTTCCTTTTTTCACATGTAAGACACCCCTTAGGTAGCCCCAAGGATCCCCTATGGCAGGGTGCAGTGTATGTGAAAGGTAGGACATGTACAGGTATGTGCGTGACATGTCCTGATAGTGAAATACTGCCACTTTAGTTTTTCACTATTGAAAGGCTATCTGTCCCATCAGAATTGCATGGGAGATACTCTGTAACATCTTACAAGTATAACCTCCCATTGGGACAAGATAGAGAAATACAGTTTATGCTCTCTGAACTCAGAATTCAATAAACACATCTTGAAGCAAAGATGGATTTTAAATTGTGTGTTGGAAAATGCCACTTTTAGAAAGTAGATAATGCCAAAGGTGCTCAAGTTTATGCACCAAGCTGCCGCACTGCTAGTAGAATATGTCAAAGTGAACCATATCACCCGAAGTAAACCAAATTAATCCACTGTAAACCATCCAATAGACTGTAGTTTAAACCATCTCTGTTTTTCAGAAATAGCTCTTTAACTGACCATTCATACAATATTACCAAATCTTGCATCATTCCGAGCTTGCCTTTTCAAATCTACCACTCTCGTTGTAACCTCCCAATTACCATGACTGTAAACAAATGAATAAAAATGAAATCAAACTAACTCTCCCTGGATTCCCCATTACATAAAAATGACTGTTCCCCTGTTACCTTTAAACGTGCAGAGTTCAGCGTACTCGGGGGAACAGTCATTTTTATGTAAGAGCTATTTCTGATTTCTTACAGCAAACCCCTGACGAAGAACACAATTGTTCGAAATGCATTGGGTTAATTAATAGGCCTGGGCAAAAATTTCGTTCCGTTCGCGGAAATTGCGATAATTTGACATTTTTGCGTTCCGCGGAGAGCGCGAAAATGTCAAAAATTCCGGTTTCCGCAGCTTGGCGATAATTTGTTTCTTGCTCGCGCTGTAAAATGATACATTCTCGCGCGCGCGCGATCGCCTTACCTGAATCCCTGCGTTCGCCGACAAGTTTTCTTGATCCGGTCGCGTTCTCCATGAGATGTTGTATTGTTTTTAGCCATTTGCGCTGTCTCGCGACAGTTCGCGCCCGCAGTGACGTCATGCGTCGCGCGATCACGTCTTTCTTCTCGCGATCATGCACCGCGAGAACAACTCAAAACAAGATGGCCGCGCCCGCAAGCAGCCACATGGGTAAGTTGGCGACCCGCAACCATGCAGAAAATCGCGCGAACATGCCGGAAAAAAACTTCCGCATCTTCGCGATATTTCTGCTTGTTTGCGATAATTTTAAACATTCTCGCGATAATTTGCGAAGGTTAATTCCGCAAATTCCGCCCACCCCTATTAATTAATGTGTCCGCACCGGAATTTGATTGACAGCACGTGTCAATGTATAAGCCCGGATGGGCGTCAGAAGGCATTTGAATATGCGCAAATAAAGCATCTTGGTCAATATTGCTGTCTCCGGAGTGACTCCATAATGAAAAACAGAGATGGTTTAAACTACAGTCTATTGGATGGTTTACAGTGGATTAATTTGGTTTACTTCGGGTGATATGGTTCACTTTGACATGTTCTACTAGCAGTGCGGCAGCTTGGTGCATAAACCTGAGCACCTTTGGCATTATCTAACGATTATCTGTGGTGGGATGATACACGGTTCTGCCAGCACGCAAAAACCGGCAATTTCAGCAAAAACTTTAACAAGCAAAGTGTAGAGATGAGGGGTCTAGTGGCTGCGTGGGCGGAGCAGTGTGGGTGGAGAAAGGGGAGGACTAGGGGGACAGGAAGAGGCGGAGAAGAGGGACAGGTCGGCAGTTGAGGGCAGAAGCATGCTGGTGTAAGGACGGTAATAAAGTGTCCTAACGAGAACCCTCTGTGTCTGTCGTCATTGTGGTTGAGTGGACACGACAGCTGGCGACGAGAGTGGGATAGAGCTGGATGCTCTCCCGGAACACCAGCACGCTGATAAAGCTGGCGAGGGACTGGTAGCAAGGAACAAGCGAAAGCGCTGTCACCCGCGACCTGAGAGCTCCGCAGCTGAAGGAGTGAGCGCCCTGCGGTGAGAACAGACTGACACCGTGACAAGCAGGAAGAGAAGTGACGACGCTGACACGCGCGTCTCCCAGGCCAGGTCGGAGCAGCGAGTTCGAGGACTCCACCCACCCGCCTACCTGCTGTGAAGCCGTGAGTAAAAGCGGACGATGAGAGGGGCCGTCTAAGCAGCGCGCTGTCCTGGAATGAATGAATCGAGAGCCCGGCACCACGTGGGATGTCTACACGCGTTCTCCAGCCGGCGGCCATTTTGAAGTCAGGCGGACTCTCAGACGCCCCATGCAAATAGGCCCGGGCGGCCATTTTGAAGTCAGGCAACGCTGAAACTTCAACAAGCACAGGCAAATACAAAAAAAAAAAATATAGAAGAGGGAAACTAATTGAAGAAAGCGCACAAGATTCCACGTAGGATTCCCTGGCCCTGCACTGCGCTGAAGCTGCACGCATCACACGTGCACCACGATGTCGAACCATGGATCCCCAGCCCGTTCTCCAGCGCGTCAGGATGCGAAGCCGATCATCATGGGGCTATCGCACCTGCGCCCCCCAGAACCCTTAGCGCTCGTGGTTGGGAGCAGCATGGGCCCTCGCTGGGAAGAGTGGATTGAAGACTTTGAGGACTACATTAAGGGCTCGAAGGTGATGGGGGACGAGGATCAACTGATCGCACTTCGGAACCTCGTGGGCAAGGACGTCAGCAAGATGATAAAGGAACTCCCCGCCGCAGACGCGGGAACGTATGCGAGTGTGCGTGCAGCCCTGGATCGAAAGTTCGTGCACAAGAAGAACGTAGATTACGAACGATACGTGTTCCAAAGAGCGCGACAAGAAAAGGATGAGGTCATGGGCTCATACATCACAAGGTTGCGGCGACTGGCGCGCCACTGTGAGTTCGACAAGTTCTCGACGGACGACGCCATACGCCTGCGGGTAATCGACGGCTGCCAGTCGGAGACACTACGCAGAAAACTGCTAAAAAAAAGTCACACGCTGGATGAAATAGAAGAGATCACAAGGCTCCATGATCAGACTGAAGAGCAAGCCAAGACCATGGAGGCAGGACGCGTGGATCGCAAGGAGGTAGTCTGTCAAGTGCGCACCGACCGCCCTCGCCGGGGGTCGAGAGAACGGGAACGACAAGCTCGGCCGCCATCGAGACATCACCGCCACCCTGGCCATCGACGGCCTGACTCGGGGAAGAGAAGCAGGCGTCAGGATTATGGGAAGAAGGCGCCATTGAGAAGATGCTACCGTTGCGGGTACGACTTCCCACACATCGGGGCGTGCCTGGCCCTGGGACAGAAATGCCACAAGTGTGGTCGCAACAATCATTTTGAGACCATGTGCGGGGACTACCGCCGGGAGAAAGAAAAAGCCTCCACGAGGTCACCAAGAGGCGAGACGCGCCGCCATCACGCGCGAGCGGTACGGGACCGCCGGAAGTCTTCCTCCAAGTCCTCCCAGTCCAGCAGGGAGTCACGGTCCTCAAGGTGGTCCAGAAGATCACCATCAAGAGACTCCGATTCACCTTCAAGTGAACATGAGTATTCCGTTGAATATGCCAATATGATCGCCGATCCAGACCAGCTTAAAAAATACCCTCGGCTGGACATCAGCGTTGGCACGCATCCCACAAAGTTTGTGATGGACAGTGGGGCATCCCTCAACTACATCCCAGTGACAGAATATAAGAAGATGAACCCTCGGCCTCGGCTCAATCCCGCACACGTGCGTGTCTACACCTGGATGTCCAGGAAGCCGCTCCCTTGCCTTGGGAAGTTTTCCACGACACTGAGGCATCAGACAACATCTATTCCGGCCGTGATTCACGTCATCGAGGGACCGGAGGCAGACTGTCTCCTCAGTCTACCAACTGCTGAACGGTTGAAGTTGGTGGAGATCCTGTATCGCGTCAACAGTGACAATGACACCATTCACAAGTTCCCAAAGCTGTTTTCCGGACTCGGCAAAATGAACAGAGGCCAGATCCGCCTCCACATAAATGACCAGGTCCGCCCGGTTGCCCAACACCCGCGGAAGGTACCGTTCCACCTCCAGCAAGCGGTGGAGGATGAGCTGCAAGACCTGCTGGACGCCGACATCATCGAACGGACAGAGGGCGCCACTCCGTGGGTATCTCCAGTCGTGATAGTACCGAAGAAAGGAACACCAGGGAAAGTACGACTCTGTGTGGACATGAGAATGCCCAACACCGCCATTGAGAGAGAGCGTCATCCAGGACCTCACTTAAGTGACATGATCGCCGCCCTCAATGGGGCGAGGGTGTTTTCTAAATTGGACCTAAACAAAGGCTACCATCAGTTGGAACTACAAGAGAGCTCCCGCTACATCACGACATTTGCAACACACCTAGGGTTGTTCAGGTACAAGAGACTAAACTTCGGCATTTCATCAGCCGCAGAAATATTTCAAGAAGCCATCCGACAAACAATACATCACATCCCAAATACGCTGAACTACAGCGACGACATTCTAGTCTACGGGGCAACACTCCAAGTCCACGACACGGCCCTAGACAGGGTTTGCCATGCTCTCCTAGAAGCCAACCTCACGCTCAACAGGGAGAAATGCGAGTTTCATCAGTCGCAACTGAAATTCTTTGGCCACATCTTTTCAGGAGCCGGAATGCAACCAGACCCTGACAAAGTGAGTACTCTGAACAGCACCAAGAGTCCACTTGACGTCAGTGATGTGCGGTCTTTCCTCGGCATGGCGAGCTACTGTTCAAGATATATTAAGGACTATGCCACAATCAGTCACCCTCTGCGCACCCTCACCAAACAGGGACAGGCATTTGAGTGGACCCCCGAATGCGAGCAAGCATTCCAGGACATAAAGAGAGCCGTGGGCACGGTGGAAAGCCTGGCATATTTCAGCCCGGATCGCAAGACCGAAATAACAGTGGACGCAAGCCCCGTTGGGCTGGGAGCCATCCTGGCTCAATATGACAAGGACACGGACCACCGACACATTGTGGCGCACGCCAGCCGGAGCCTTTCCGACACGGAGAAAGCCTACTCCCAACCGGAAAAGGAGAGCCTTGCGGTGGTGTGGGCGTGTGAGCACTTCCACGTGTTCATTTACGGGAAGCATTTCACCATGGTAACAGACCACCAGGCGCTCGTCACCATCTATGGCAACCCCCGGTCCAAAATGCCACCCCGCAGCGAGAGGTGGGGACTCCGTCTGCAGGAATACACGTTCACAATCGTGCACAAGCCAGGGAAGGCTGCCAACCCGGCCGACTACATGTCGCGCCACCCGGAAGACTCGCAGCGTCACACACCGTCCATGGCAGACGAGTATATCCATTTTGTGGTGGACCAAGCGCGGCCACCAGCGGTCCCCCTAGAGGCTATCCTGGATGCCACCCAGCAAGACACCATGCTGCAACAGGTGTTCCGAAGGGTCCAAACGAACAGGTGGCGGCACGAAGAGTCGGAGGACGAGAGGGGTGACACCACAAAGCGTCAGGAGTGGCAAGCATTCCGGAATGTGTGCGAAGAACTATCTGTTACACCCGATGGCCTACTGTTGCGAGACAACCGAATTGTAATACCCCAGCAACTGAGACAGGGAGTCGTCAACCTGGCACACGAAAGCCATCGAGGAGTAGTCACGACGAAAAGAGCACTTCGTGAACGTGTCTGGTTCCCCCTCCTAGACAAAATGGTAGAGCACACTCTGAAAGACTGTCTGCAGTGTCAAGTGGTAAGGCAAGGAGACCCGCCAGCTCCACTTCAGATGACGCCCCTGCCACCAGGAGTGTGGCAAGAACTGGCCATGGATTTCTACGGCCCCATGCCGTCGGGCAAATACGTGTTAGTCATAATAGATGAATACTCGCGGTTTCCCATCGCCCGGTTCGTCCCATCCACCAACGCAGCTGCCACGCTCACCATCCTGGATGAAGTCTTTGCAGCTTGGGGCATACCCACGGAGGTGAAAACAGACAATGGGCCTCCCTTCAATGGCCGGGAATTCAGTGACTTCCTGACACTCATGAATGTGCGACACCGTCGGATAACACCACTATGGCCGCAGGCCAACGGCACAGCGGAAAGATTCATGGCCACTCTCAAAAAGACATTCCAACAGGCTGCTCTGGACAAGAGAGACCCACAGGCAGCCCTCAATGATGTACTCTGAGCTTATCGGACGACACCGCATGCCACCACAGGCAAATGCCCGGCCACACTCATGCTGGGACGCCCGGTCAGGACCCGGATACCCACCTGGGAGGGAGCGCTGCGACCCATTTCTCCCAGCCGTGTTCATCGGGAAGTGGAAGCCACCGACAAAGCTCGCAAAGAAAGCATGAAGGTGTACGCGGATGGCAGAAGGCGGGCTCGTTCCCTCTCGTTCCACGAGGGTGACTGCGTGGTCGTCAAGCAGGAGCAATCCAAGAAGACAGACAGCAGGTTCAGAGCGGAACTTCTGACGGTCACTCGTCAGAAAGGCACCATGCTGACAGCGGAGTCAGATAACAGGCGCGTAACTCGAAATGTGTCCCACTTTCAGAAGTGCAGCCCAGGTCTACAAGAGACACTCGAGTCGCGAACTACACCTTCAAGAACTCGGCAACTTGCAGCACAGAGCGATGGTGACAGCCACCCGGGACAGATACCCGGAACCGAAACCACCACAGTGCCTGAAGGCCGCACACTCCGACCACGGCAAACGATCCGTCAGCCCAAGCGGCTGATTGAAGAGATGTAACTCTTGGTGACTCATTTCTTTGCTAACAAAGGGGGAGATGTAGAGATGAGGGGTCTAGTGGCTGCGTGGGCGGAGCAGTGTGGGTGGAGAAAGGGGAGGACTAGGGGGACAGGAAGAGGCGGAGAAGAGGGACAGGTCGGCAGTTGAGGGCAGAAGCATGCTGGTGTAAGGACGGTAATAAAGTGTCCTAACGAGAACCCTCTGTGTCTGTCGTCATTGTGGTTGAGTGGACACGACACAAAGGAAGGTGTGCAGCCACTATGTACTTTTCTTGCTCAGCAACTTTTAGAAAGTAGGCATTTTCTTGTTTAATTATTCTGTGTGCCTTTACCTGTTTGTGGATTGACCGTCTGGTTAGGAGTTATGGGGCTGGTGATGTTCATTCACTGTAGACAGCCACTGGGAGGTTGAGGTGTGCCTGGCCATTTCTGGATGACTCAGAGCTCAGTGAATAGACCTTAGCTGCATTTAGACTAGTGGGAGAAGTTTACCTTGCACTTGAATAGGGTCTGTCTCCCTTGCACAATGCTGTCTCCACCCCTGGGGTCACACTGCACCAGAGAGAACAAAACTGGTTTGGACTGGACTCAGACCACCTTATGAAAAGAAGAACAAAGACAACATGTGGTATATGTACTAGTAGACCTTAAACCCCAGAACATTCCTTCACTTTTCGACTCAAGAGGAACCTTTGCTAAGCAGAAGAGCTGGAGAGCTGTGACGGGGAGTACTGCCCCTTTTGCTGGGTACTGTGTGGGGTTTGGCCTGCAGTTCCTGCTTCTGCAATGGAAAGGACAAATACTGGGCCTGTATGTGTTGGCCTCCTGTTCTGAAGTCTCAGGGACACAAATATTCCACCCCAAGCTCCCCTGAACTCTATTGCTGTGTGTTCTGACCTGCCAGGAGGTGCCTATTCCGGTTTTGGGCCTCTGGAGGTTGTTCCTGCTGTTGGGAGCTGAAAGACGCCTAAGAGAAGCAAGAAAAGCAATCTCCAATGCCATCAGCGATGCCACAGTGACCTGCACTGAGGCCAGGGGCATCATTTGTGAAGTGCACAAAGCACCGTCCAGCCTGCACTGCAGCTCCGACGCCCTTTGACATCTGCCAATGCCTGCAGTTATCAGCATTCCCAAAGCTAGCATTCAACCCCAACTTCTTCATCACCAGCACATGCATCCTGTTATCGCGGTGCCAATAACCGCCGAGGGTGACCCGACGAACTCGCGGACTTCGAAGCGCCTCACCGGAACCGACGCCTCACTGTTAACGCAACTGACATCCCCTGTCCTGGATTTGACACGTTGCCTCCTTGCATACATGATGCCTCCCCTCCCCTGTGGCAGCCAGAGTGCCAGCCTTGACCTTGGCACTGACGCCTCACCTCCACAATGCCGTGCATTGTCATAGACTTTGTTTTCCAAAGGTACTGTTTGTTTGGGGGTCTGTGTATCTCCATGCCAGAAGCCACGCACCTTGCGGTCTGCGCCATACTTTGGAGTTATTGCTGTCACGATGTCGTAATAGCCCCACGTGGAGCTATTTGTTTTTTACAAGCTTTATTTTGAAAATAACTGTTTTGATGTGCTATTTTACTATATGTATCCTGGATGTTTTGTTCTTGTTGGGTTTAGATAAAGATATTTTATTTTTCTAAACTGGTGTGGAGTCCATTTGTGTTGTTATCACTGTGTTACTGTGTGTTTTGAATACAAATAATTTATACATTGCCTTTGGGATAAGCCTGTTTGCTCATGCTAAGCTAACAAGGGGGTGAACAGGAGTTATCTACAGTGTGTATCCCCCTAACCCTGATTAGAACCAAAGGTCCCTACTTGGACAAAGGTATGTACCTCTACCAGAGACCCCCAGGTCTAACATTGGAGGACAGCGGTGAGGATTGTATTTGTACTTGACCCACAGTGATTGGTGTACATTACTAGTTTAGTGCAGACCTTTACGCAACCACATACTGTGTTTTATTTTTGGTTCTATTTTTGATCTGACCCTTGAAGTATCCACGCACCATGCCTCTAAATTGTAAACCAGCATGTGAGGCTGCAGAATTGGAGTTTGACATTTAAATGGTAAGTAGTTACAAATTAGATCAACTCAAGTTCTGCAAGAGCTTCAGATGTCCCATGATGAGCAACTCTAGGAAAGAGGATCTACAGAAGGCCTTGGGGGCCTGGTGGTAAGCCAGAGAAGCTGGGGAGAATGGAAATGAGGATGCAGATTCACCAGAAGAGGGCTTTGAGTCCCAGGATTTGCCTATAGGAAGAGCAGCCTCTGTGGCTAGCTGCAGTATGTCTTCCAGATCTTTATCTACAGAGGAAATGTAGGAAAGGCAGAGGGTCAGAAATCACGAGTTGGAACTACTGAAGTTCCAGATGCAGAAGTTAGAAATGGTGAACCAAAAGTTGGCAATGGAGAAAGACAAGGAAGCTAGCCTTGCCTTGGAAGAGATGAAATTTATTTTGGCACATGAATTGAGCATGAGAGAGCTGGAAATCAAGGCCAAACAGGTGGAGTCCAGTGCAAATAGTGGCAGCGTAGAGCCAGTGCAAGGGGGTAAGGCATACATTCCCAAAGATTTAGTGCAGAATTTCCAGAAGGGGGAGGATATTTATGCTTGGTTTGCAGCTCATGAGGAAGCACTGAGTACGAATGAGGTCCCTGAGAAGAATTGGGGTACGGGCCTGTGGGAAACCTTTGAGGCCAATGGGAGGAACCCCCTAACACCTTTGGAGGAGGTGGGTACTCTGACCTACCCCAATATGAAGGAGGCTTTATGCCTCAGTTATGGGCTCACACCTGAGCAGTACAGGGAAAAGTTTAGGTCTCTTAAAAAGCGTGTCTCAATTACAAGGGTGGAATGTGTGAATCTTCAATACAGAACACTGGTTGGATAAAGGGCAGCCAGGTAACTGATTACCAGGGCTTGTACAATCTGATTGGTTGGTAGCACTTGAGTCGTCTTTGTGTTACAGAACTGCACCAGCATCCGATGGATAGTAAGCTGATTGACTCCAGGAAGCATGCTCAGAAGGTGGACTGCTGGACAAGTACCAGGGTCCACAAGGGGTATGTGGGAAACCCAGCCAAATGTGGGCAGAGTCCCCAGCAGAAGAGGGGGGGCAAGGGTACCAAAAGAAGTTCTCTAAAGGGCCCCAAAATAGTTCCCAGGATAAAGATTACCAGCCCCCCAGTGGTAAGAAGCCATGGCCCACTAGGGGTAGGCCAGACAACCGGGGTTCCCGCAAGTGTTATGCATGTGGTCAGGAAGGTCACATGCAGAATTATCCCAAGTGCCCTAAGGCACCACCAGCACCCACTGGTGCACCGTCACTGGGGTTAGATAATATAGTGCTGGGGGAGGAGTTGGTTCCTAGTGAGGGTGGGGAGCCAGCTGTGATGACCCTTATCTCCTTAGAAGATAGAGAGATGGTCTAGGAATCCTGCCTGCCGGATAACACTAAAAAGTACATACAGTGAGTCACCATTAATGGGAGGAGGGTGAAAGCTCTGAGAGACACAGGCGTCAGTGTGACACCTGTCAGGTGTCAATGGGTATCTGAGAAGCAGGTCATCCCCAATGCACTTCACCCTATAGTTGCTGCAGGCAACTCTGAGTGCTTGTGTAAGGTGGCACAAGTTCCCTTTGAGTGGCGGGGTCTCAGGTTCCTTGAAGGTCATTGTAAGTCCATCCATGCCTGTTGACTGTCTGCTTGGCAATGACCTGGAGAGTTCCCCTTGGAAGGAGGTGGAATGCCGGGCTTATTAAAAGATGTTGGGCCTGCCTGAGTGGGCCGGAGTGACCACTCGGTCAGTGGCAGCCAGTAGTTAAGAGGACCTGGAGCCTGAAACAGTGGCCACATGCCTGCCAGAAAGAGAAGGGGCAGGGGCTTGAGAAACCCACCCCAGAAGTTTCTATGGTCCATGAAGAGGCAGACCCTGAGGGGGATGCCCTGGAGCCTACACGGGAACAAGTGACAGCAAGTGGCCAGTCTGGATCGCATTGGATTTATTGGGAGAATGGTCTCCTATGTAGGGAGCCTAAGGTTGCTGAGCCCGGGGCACACATGCTGGTGGTATCCGAGTGCAACAGGACTTTCCTACTGGATCTGGCTCATGATGTGCCTTTGGCAAAACATTTGGGGTGCGACAAGACCTATCACATGCTTGTCACCCACTTTGCTGGTCCCAAATACAACGGTACATGGTCACACATTGTCGGTCTTGTCAGACTTGTAAGGCAAGTGGCAAGTGCGGAGGGAAGTATAAGGCTCCCCTCCAATCCCCTCCTGTGGTGAGCACCCATTTTGAGCGGTAGGGCATTGACATTCTGGAGCGCGTAAAACTCAATAGAGCCTTAGGCAACATGTTTATCTTGGTATTAATGGACCTTGCCACCCGGTACCCGAAATCTGTCCCTTTCAGGACAATCACCCTGTGGTGAGCTGTGCATTGATAGAGATCTTTTCCCATGTGCGGTTCCACAGAGAGGGGGTCTCTGACCATGGTACAAACTTCATATCTAGGTATATGACGTCTTTGTCAACTTCAAAGCAGCCACCACCGGACACCACAAGCTCATCAGATACTCAGGGAAGGAGACACTCCAGGACAAAATCTCCACCTGTGCACACAACAGCAAGGAACTTTTCAGCATCAACAAAGAGTTCACCCAACCCAACAGTGAGACCACCGACATCCCTCCTCCCAGGATCTCTGCGACAGACTCAGCGCCTTCTTCCATCACAAAATCAAGACCATTTATGACAGCTGCGAGGACAACAACCTTCACAAGGATCCCACTTCCACCATTCCCTGCTCCACGCAGCCGACACTGGACAGCTGGACCGCCCTCAGCATTGAAGACCCCCTAAAGACTATGAAGACCACCCACACCGGGGCCCCCACAGACCACTGCCCCACCCCATCTACCACAGAGCCGCAGACATCATCACCCCGAGCTTCAATGAATCATCAACCGCTCCTTTAAGACCGCCTCCTTCCCCAATGACTGGAAATCCGCCGAGATCAAACATCTCCTGAACAAACCCTCAGCGGACCCCACCGACCTCAAGAACTTCAGGCCGATCTTCTTACACCTATATCCAGTGAAAGTCATCTAAAAAGCAGTCAACAGTCAGCTTGCCTAATTCATAGAAGGAAACAACATCCTCGACTCCTCCCAATCAAGCTTCAGGAAGAACTACAGACCTCAAGACCTGGCTCTTCGAATCACCGTGAGCATCCAGGAGCTGTGGACCCCCCCTCAGCGCCTTGAGACCCTTTTCGTGTGAGTAGCTGCGCTTTATAAACCCATGATTGATTGATTGATTGATTGTGGGAGGAGTGCGGTGTAATGTACAGATTCACCACTCCTTACCATCCTCAAGGAAATGGATGGGTTGAGAGATTCAAACCTGACCCCAGAGCCACAGAGGGCATGTCGCCAGGTGCTGGGACAGATTGCTTCCCTGTTCTCTCTGACTCCAGGAATCACCAATTGGTCTGTCCATGATGTGGACACTGGGGACAGTTTACCTCAAAACATACATTTTACAGAGTAACTGACAAAGTCAGGTCCAGTATTAAGGAAGAGGTTTCCAAGAAGTTGGCATTAGGGGTGGTGGAGCACTCCAGCAGCCCCTGGACAAGCCCAGTGGTCTTGGTTCCGAAAGCTGCTGCACTCGGTGCCATTCCTGAACTCCATTTCAGCATCATAGACTACTGTTGGCTCAATACCATCACCAGGACTGACACGCACCCTATCCCCAGAGTTGATGAGCTCAATGATCAGTTGAGAGCTGCCTGGTACCTCAGTATGTTTAGTCTAACGTCTGGGTACTGGCAGATTGCCTTGAATGATGGGCAAAAGAGAGGTCTGCGTTTTCAATGCCAAAGGGGCACTACCAATTCCATGTCATGCCCTTTGGGTTGAAGAATGCCCCACCACATTCCAGAGACTGGTCAACCAGGTACTCTGCGGGCTGGAGGAATTCAGCATCGCCTACCTGGATGACATTGCTGTGCTCAGCTCAAGCTGGGAAGAAAACTTGCAACACTTCTGTGACGTGTTGAAGGCTCTACAGAACCTAAGATCCACACCATTCTGGCTTGGGAGCCCCCCAAGACCCAGACAGAGGTGAGAGCCTGTTTAGGTCTCACCGGGTACTACAGATGATTTGTCAATGGATATGGCACCATTGTTGCCCCCTTTACAAAGCTGAGTTTAAGGAAGCAGTCAAGACAAGTGATCTGGACTGATGCCTGTCAGACCGCTTTTGATGCCCTGAAATCTGCCATGCACACGGCGCCCCTGCTCAAAGTACCCAATTTCTCCCAAGTATTTGTTGTGCAGACAGATGCTTCAGAGCATGGTGTGGTAACAGTACTCTCACAGTTGAAAGACAAGTGCTTGGGCCAACCCATTGCTTTCATCAGTAGGAGGCTGCTTCCCAGGAAACAGAGGTGGAGTGCAATTGAAAGAGAAGCATTTACTGTGGTCTGGGCGCTGAAGAAGCTAAGAAAATACTTGTTTGGGACTTATGTCTGGGTTCAGACAGACCATAGGCCCCTCAGATGGTTTATGCAAATGATTGGTGAGAACCCTACAGGGAATCGACCTTACGGTGGAACAGCGTCCTGGTACAGAATGGTCCTCACTGGGTCTCTGTATCCGGGTGGCGCTCCAACATGGTTAGCATGAAGTTTTGACTTTGTCCCGGTATGGCCCGATCAGATATCCCAATTAAGCGCTTATGGTTTCTAAGCATTATTTTACAGTTTATTGTTTAAAAAATCATATCTCAAGTTCTACTTATTGGATTTTTATTATTTTGGTATTGTTGTATTTATTTAAGTAAAAGCTATTTTCTAATCTGGTGTGGAATCTTGTTTCTGTCGTTTTTTCACATTCATACTGTTTGAGGTTTTGTACAAATACTTTGCACATTGCCTCTTAAGCCTGACTGCTCTGTCCCAAGGTACTTGATGGTGAGCACAGATTAATAAAGTTGTATTAATTATATGGAAAGTCATAAGCAACAGCTGTAGCATACCAGTCCATTCAGATTGATTTTAGAACTGTTATAATTGGTTGTGAAATGAGAAGTTTAAAATTAGCACTAAAAACTATAATATAAATTCACAAGTATGGGCGTGTTCTACAGACGTGATAATGTATAGGAGGGCTGACTTCCAGTAAATGTGATTTAAAAATATTTGTCCTGTTTAACCAGTGTTAGAGAAATACTAAAATTACATTTCACCACAGCTGAAGTTTTTCCAAAGTTGTGGAAAGAAATCTGGCATGAGCTCGGCAATAACCTTAAGCCCTCTGGGGCTTGCACTCCTGCAGCTTACCTAAGAGGGCCTGTTAGGGGCTCCTGGCTATTATGAGATCATGGGAATCCCCAAAGGAGACAGTTTATGGACTACATCACAAATAGTAGGTCGAGAAGAACACCACAGATTCATTGTCTTTCACCTGGGCACTTCTGCTGCTGAAAGCAGCTGGAATCTCTGGGCATAAATCTATGGAAAATAATGCATTCCACATCCAATTCGCCCGGTAGTTTTATTTTCTGATGGGAAACTCATTTGCCCAAATGTAATCACATGACTTTTCCTAGCACCCAGAGATACCAATACCCCTGAGTTCTATAACCTGGTAGGTGGGGGGATGGATACCAGCCGAAAATCCGGGACTTTGTATGATGCGCTAAGAGTAGTGAAGGAAGTCCTTTCTTGGTGGGAAACTCTTTTCGATCGAGCCTATAGCTATGAACTAATCATGCCACACCTGCTTTTCTGGAAAATTACACAAAGGATACTGGTACACACTTCACACACATTCATACTTGCAAAAGGAAGGGTAAAGATGGAAGCAATATTAGTCTTGCTGGCTGAAAAACAGGAGTTGCTGAACGTAATCCTCATGAAGTGAAGCTGACAGCAGTTAGTCATTTTTGAGTCAACATGTAAAGCAGTGAGGGGATGACAAGAATCAAAAGCCACATTAACCCCTTCATGAAAGTGTAACATGTACCGGTCAATAACATTTTCTCCGCCAAAACTGCTTCTTAAATGGACAAGTGCTTAATTTGATAGCAACTATTTCCTTTGAAACAACTATCAAAATCCATAATAATACAAATACTTTTCTTCTTTATGTCATCTAGTGTGATATATCAACGATTCTGTGGTAGCATATACAAATAAAAATAAATGTAACATTGTCAATCCACAGCTGAAAGTAGAGTGTTCCTTTCTAAATTGGCTTATCTGTTTTCCTGGAAAAAAAGATCTGAAATGGATTGACCCTTTTGAGATGATGGAAAAAGCATTAAAAGGCTGGAAAACATAGAGCTGTTTGTAGAACTAAGGCACATTATCTGAAGCGGAAGAAAAAACAGGTGCACAAATGAAGTATAAAAAAAACTGTTTGCCAGACATACTTTCAAATATGTAAACAAAAACATGATTGTATTTCAGTGTACTCACATCAACCTAAATCATTCTACACAAACACAAATGCATGAATTCACACAAATGAGCCCAAATAAACATGGACTGACAACCAGAAGTTAACGCTTAAGTAGCAAGTATTGTTTAAAGGTCATATGCATAATATTCAGAAAAGTGTCTACATTTCTAATAATAACAAAACATGTCAGGAGCTCTCCTCGGATGTGGGAAACAGCCTTTACAATGAGGTGTTTTCCCCCGTTGTACCTTTACCATGCATGCTTTTAGAACGAACATGCTTTTGCAACTTATGCCTTTACCACGTATTTAAGACAAGGTCAGGGTGTGGGGACACTGCCTGCTGTGGCCCATCTGGTGGCTTGAAGTCATGACAGAAATTAGTGCCACTATTAAAGGAAGAAACTGGCCGGAATTACAGCTCCCAGAATGCTGAGAATGGTGATGGACCAGCCCATTTGGGGGTGTTATTAGCAGCATATGGGAGAAACTAAGGCTGCAGACACGCATTCACTTCCAGCGTAAAGCCCCTGAAGAAGAAGGTAACAACCTTCGAAACGTGTCAGGCACAACTCGTGGACAACGGAATGGCAGGAGTCTGCTCATACCCATGAATAAAGGTTTGCCACCTGATGTTGAGTTTGAGTGCTGTTCAGTTGTGGGCAAGTTGGAGCTGTAATATATATATACATATGTATATATATAATGCACGGTTAAAGCATACATTGCAAAAGCATATGTGATCTAAAAAATGCAGTGTTAAAATGCGTGGTAAAGGCATGCAGAGTATTTCCTTGCATTGTTCGGTCATACAACCCTCGGAGGCTGTCAGAGTAATAGCTTTCCAGGATTACTTTATAATCTCTAGCCTTTACATTTGTTAATGCCAATGAGGTACTTTTACATGTGAAAATGCTGCTTCACATGGCAAATGTATATCAGCCCATGCAACAGTCCCACACACTGTGATGGCTTTTTTCTTCTTCAAAGGGAAAAAATGCTTGATCTTGAGAATTCCCTTTCCCTATATCCCAGCCACTTTTCTGGGTGTTGCCTCCTTGTTCTCAACCTGTCAACTCATTTACTCCCGTTCTTTATAGGCATACATTTCTGACAGTTTCCAGGATTGGAATGAAGTTAGAAAAACACTTCTGAAAACCCACAATCTTACAAGTTTGTAGGTCTGCAAATCGATCCAAGGCACCATCGCCATGGAAATCCTATTCCCCGTCATGAGACAAGAATTACTCAAACATACTATTATACCATTCTGTTGTAGTAGTATATGAGAGCAAAACGATTTGAAAGTGTACATTTATGTGTATGATTGCAAATTCATGATTTATGAATACAAAATGTGAATTTCACTTTTAAATCAAGTTATTTGCCACTGTAAATTGAACTTAAACATGCACAAATAGCTTTTTTAATCAATCCCTCTTATACATCATCAGTACATAAGACATAAAATGCCTGCAGAAACGGTCCTAAACTTCACCAGGTGAAACACATTTGTTGTAGGGTCATACATAAGTTTTTGGTACTGAGAATATTGGGGCATGAAAATATTATAGCAGAAATCCATTGTAAGAAATGTGCATTATTAGTTGAGGGGTGAGAACCTATCACAATCTTTCTCAGGATGGACCACTAATTTCGCTATATAAACCTGCGCTTAACCCTTTGGTAGCTTGGCACAAAAGCAGTAAGGCTTAACTGAGAGGCAATATGTAAAGTATCTATGTAGCACTCAAACAGTAATAAAGAGGAAACTCAACACAAGAAAAATCCAAAAATAATTTACATAAATAGAGAATATGGGGTCAAAATCAAACATTATGGCCGACTGCAAAGGAAAGTGGGTCAACCACAGGGAGCAGGTTTGCCCCAGTGGAAAGTTTACCTTTCAACTTTTATGGAGAAAAAGTGGGAGTGGACGTGTCATCGGAGAAGCAAGCTGGATCCAAAGCCAGGCTCGACAATGTCAGATTGCTGAAGATCGGGGTCCCAGTGTGGCAATCCACAAAGGCAGGAAAGCTCAAAGTGGGTGAAGTCTGTTCCCAGGAAGGCCTCTATGCATAGGGGTTGCTGCTCAGCGCCCGTCCCAAGAAGCTCTTCACTTTTGGATCTAGGAGCTTTCTGGAAGTCAAATTTCCTACAGCAGGGCCAACCACAAAGCTGAGGCCGGCCAGTGATTCAATGTCAAGAGCTGTGGCTTTGACGACGATCTAGGTCTCCAAATGGTTCTCCCGTCACAAAGATGGCATGAAATTTCAATAGCACGTCTTGCAGTTTGAGAGCAGGGGGATCAAACTCTAATGCCAGCCAAAGGTCCAGGACCTGGAGGGCACCACTTGGGTATTAGGACTGACCTTCACAGAGGCAAGCTGCAAGGCAGGTACTGTTAATACTGGTAAGCTCAGCAGTTGCAGGAAAAAGGCCTTTGGCAGTTTGTTGTGACCCTGTGTCAAACGGGAGAACAACTAACTGACCCTTTGAGTCATTTCTGGGGTCCTGACTTCAAAACAGGCAGGTCCAATCTTCCTTTAGGTACTTCAGACAGCAGAGCAGTGACTCTTCTGATTCCTCACAGATCCAAAAGTGTCCTAAGGAGGTTACTGGGTATGCCGCATCTATGCCTGGAGCCAGCCTGTGGTGATGGAAACTCCTGGCTTCTCCATGAACAGTTGGGTAAGAGTCTCCAGGGTTTATCCTATTCACTTTTGCAGCAGCACTTACTGTGTGTTGTACTGTTACCTATTCCAGAGTGCCCCTCTCTACCTAAATCCAACATGGCCATTCTTCCCCTTGTCAGACCTCCCAGGGCCCAAGCAGGTGTGTGGCTATGATATGGGCAAATACATAGCAAGGAAGATTTAGACACCGCTCTAATAAGCTTTTCTGAAGTATGGTGGATTAAGACATAGATTTCCCAAATATGGCAGTGAGATGGAAGATGTAATATGACCATAGAAATACACATCTGCGATAGCGTGCTATAGAAGATGGTTTAAAAAATGGTAACCTGTGTTCCCACAGTGTTCTTTAATAGTATTTTTCCAACATATATTATGTTAAAGATTTAGTTTTGTTTTACATTTTATAGATTACTTCATAGAACAGTTTGACAATCTCTCTTGTGGAGACTGGGGTTGATTTAAAATAAAATATGTGGTATAAGATATGTTCTAAAGCTGATCCGGTAATCAATATGTCCTTAAACGTGTGCACAAATGTACAGTAAACTGTGTTAGAAATGACTGAAAGGCACCTCATGAATTCCTCATGCTATGTTCAAAAGAAAATTAAAAAGCCTGTATTTTAATCAGGAGAAAATACAGTTGCAATTGTGTTCAGATTTTAATGATGCACTATCAAATGAACTATTAGAAATCATTGTTTCCACAGGAGTACATTTGGAGACTAGAAAAATACAATGCAATGCAAAACACATGTATCTGATTTAACAAGAATCTTTGAATAATTAGAAAGATTCATGTGATGTGAGTTAGCTTTATTTTACATTAATGGTGGTGATAGAGTAGAAAATGTGTATCTTACATTGGGTACCCATTAGGAGTGCAATGTAAATGCTTGTAGAACGCACTCACATATTATTCAATGTTATGAAAGAAATTAGAAGAAACATGAATCCAGTAACATGTTCCTACGAAATTAATGCATTCCAATGTAAAGCTTAATAATTAATGGATAGAACATGTGTTGAAAACTGTAACCAATGGGATTCGTTTATATGGGCCTCATTAGTGAATGTGATTCAGTGATGTGTTAATTGTATTGTGCGTTTTTCTAGGCTAATGATGTAGATGCAAAACACCTATTATTGTAGTTAAGAGGACCATTCCTATTGAATATAATTGTTTTGTGTAACTACTGACATGCAGACATGGTGAATTCATTATTTTACAATAAGTCGTAGGCCTGAATGTGCAGCACATTTTGAAATATCCTTATTTCTGAAACTAATGCTTAAATTTTCATGTGAGTTTCGTAGAATGCTTTCTGTCTCAATGTTCATTTCATGTGGGCAACGCCTACCAGTGAAGAGAAAGGGCTATTGATCGGTTAGATGAGACGCGAAATGAAGGAGTTGCAGTTAGCTTGACCTGAAGAAGATAAGGTGGAGGGAAGCATTTTCACACAGGAGAAGGAGAGAAGACCAAGGATGAACTGCTACAGAGTGGTGTACATGGAGAATGCTGTGTAGGAATTCGATGTCATGGAAAAGTTTGTGGCTGACCCCATTGTAGAGTACATGTGAGAAAGGGATTATGGGACATTTGCTGAATACAGCTTTGAGTATATGATGTATTGTAGAGAGGGACAGCCACCCTATTCCTGTTTGCCATCTTAACGGAGAGCACCTAAGTGCTAACTTGCTTCCTTTCCTTGTTTGTGGCTTCATGTCTTGGACCCATCTTATGGCGGACTGACTTCTTTGGAAAGCTCTATCTACTGACAACTTTTTCCTCTTGCAAATCATTTGCTTACATGCTAATTTAGGGGTGCCACCCTTAGAGTTAGAGTAGGGATGGTTAGCTCTAAATGCTGCAAATTGAGGAAATACAGATGCAAGGGGACTTGAATTTTTGCTGTCTAATGTCTTGCATAATCGTCATAGAACTTATTGTTCTATTAACGCTTCATCAAGTGAATCTCTTCAAAAGATTTGGATTCTTTCTGTTTCACCTCTACTTCTATACTCTCATGCTAAGATTTGTGTATGTCCAACTTTTTTTGAATTTGCAATAAATCTGAGTAACATTCAATTGGTTGCCCGCTTGGGTTTTAGTGTAGCCTTTTGCGTTACCCTGCATTTCGATTTACTTATGCCATTTTTCTCCCCTCTACACTTCTATGCTGCTAAAAAGAACCATCAGAAAACTGACATTAGAGAGGAACTGACAGAGAATGTTTAATAAGAATTCTTGGAATGATTTCAAATCAGCGCACTGCCAAAGGAAGCAATGTTGGCTTTATTTTGCAGGTAAGTAAACATGCACCAAGTATGTAAGTCAATTATGTGTGCAAACACCAACAAGGAAGACATTAACCCCTTAGCTGCTAAGCCTTTCCCCCTAAAAATGCTATGCCCCTGTTTGGCTATTTGGGGTGGATTGCACTTAGGCCTCCATAACTTAATTTTCACATGAAGCACCCGTGCCAAATTTGTGTCCTTTTTTTCCAACATCTTTTTAAAAAAAATGTTTTATTGCCTTTTCATAAAAACTGGCAATTCAACGACAATAGTGTACATGAGTACAGTGGGTTTGTGTCACCCAGAATATAACTGCTTAACTGTACTTTTACAACAGTATAGCTTACAGAACTTTGTGTGATATTGCACAGAGTAATACCATGTTTGGTGATCAACTGCTCAATCATGCCTTCTATTGTAACTTAACTCCCTCAACACCCGTCCCCCAATTTGGATGTCTCCTGAAATTTTGTAGAGTATCTTGCTGTGATTGGTATAGTACCTATTGTTGTATGTAATATGCTGTTTGGGAGTCAATTGTCTCGGTCTGTGAGTTCATGTTCGACTTAGACTGTAAGTCGTTTATCATCATTGACCATGCTAGGAGGTCGTCAAAGTACCCATGTCAAATTTGTAATCTTTTTTTCCAACATCTTGGGGATTCTAAAGGGACCCAGAGTATTTGGATTCTCAAGGAGGGGACCAAGAAAATAGCCAAACTTTTTCTACATTTTGTTTTTTTGGGAAAAAATAGTAAAAAAGTGCTGCACAAAAAAGCGTCCTTTTTAATCTTCTAAAAATTACATCAATGTAAGGTCTTTCCAGCATCCCAGTTTTCAGGAACATGCCGAGCTGAATGAAAATGTTTTTTTACCACAGTTTTCCTATTTTTTGTGCTTTCACCCTACTTCCAATGTGTGCTGGAAACAGGTGTGAAACCCATCGTTGATCCTTGAAAGGAATAGATGCCTGAAAAGAAGACAACATTCTGAGTTCGGTAAGGGGCTATTTGCGTGGATATCTTAAGGTTTTCCAAAATAAACTAACTGTTAAAATTTAAAAAAACTAAAACAAATTAGTAAGAAAAACAGCCATTTGTGACAAGGCGATTTACAGAAACGATATACCGTTATGTCTGCTACACCTGTCTGGAACCAAGTTCTCCAAGAATCCTGGGTACCCAGAGCCGACAACTGAGTTACACCTTGCAATGGTTTTTCATTGTGTGCTGGCTATACATCAATTCAAATGATTAAATATAAAGAATGAAAAATGGATATAAAGCAAACCTATGTATTTCTGAAATGGACACCAGACACAGAGTTTAGGATAAGTAGTTATTTGTACATGTTCAAATTTATGGGTACCCATAGCAGCATGTGATTCAGGGGGCATTTTTCAAAATATTTTCTTTCTTACACACTTTTCTTGCACATTTGTAAGGCACTTGATTAGAGAAACTGATAATAACAATTACATGAGTCCTGATAAAAATTACCTGTGTGGCTAGGCCTAGTGCCCACAACAAGGAATGGTCCAAAACACAATATAGACACATCACATTTTTCAGCTGAAAACTAGCCCTCTTTTGCAATGACGGTAGCTGTGGATTTAGGGCCCTAATTCAGCCGAAAGCTAGAGACACCCAGTAAACTTGCACTTTTTTTAAAACTAGACACACAGGGGAATTTACAATGGAGTGACCTGTATGGTTCTTGCCAGGTTTTCTTACCCAGAAGCACTTTGACTAAAAACACATATTTTCCTTATATATCGGTGACAGTAAGTTCTGGAATCTGTGGAGAGTTACAAATTTCCTACTACCCATCATTCCTCCAAGTCTCCCAATATAAATGGTACTTCAATTGTGTGAGTGGGCATAGAGCCTGCCACGCGAAATGGCCCAGAATGCAATGTGGGGACATCAGCATTTCCTGTCCAAAAATGTACCTTATTTAGCAATGGGGGTAGCAACAGTATTTCGGTCTGGACTCGATGGCTACACAGGGAAACTTACCAAAGCCAAACATTTCTGAAAAAAGACACACAGAGGAGTCCCCGATGGTGAGCTTCACCTGGATCTGGTAATGTTTTCTGGCCCACAATGACCTTCAAACCTCAAAATGTACCTAAAACTGTGCATTTCCTTGCATTTTTATGATGTAAACTTATGGAAACCACAGGGATCACGCATTTCCTCTCACCCAGCAGTCCCCCACTTGGCCCAATAAAAATGCTACCCCTCTTTTGTCGACTGGCCCTGTGATTGGAATGCATCAAACCATGGTCAATGGGTGGCTTTCGCTGACCCTGGTTTGATGTGCATATTACACGAATTGGGCTCACCTCTAACCATTACCATTTTTAATAAGTGTTTCACTTTGATGTAATAAACAATGTACTCAACTACAATTTATATTTGCATGTTTTAAAACAAATATGTTCATACACTTCAATTTTAATCACCTATGTCTTATCCTATCCATCACCTGTCACCAACTCTACTTCTGCACCTCACACTGATCCAAAACTAGTACTGGCCACAAACAAGAGACAGATGGACTTTGACCAAATATACCTCTCTCTTTGTAAGTGAGAGAATTGGTATATGTCTACAAACATTCTTAATCAATTATGTAGTCTGATATCCTTTGACACTTTTCCTAAAGCTCCGTGGGAGAAAGAAGGTTATTAGTTAGGGTGGATGGCAGTCCACTACAAGTAATAATGTAGCTATTCTTGTTAATTCTAGTAACTGTATCAGTAATATACACCTGAGCTCAAACCCTGGTAGCTATGGCACAGAACAGACAGGCATAATTTGACAAAATGTGTAAAGCATTTAAATGTTAAAACTGTTAAAAAGTCCAAATCACAACATAATAAGAATCCCACTCCAATCCATATTAAAAATATAGGATGGTATAATGATCAAATGACACCAAAAGGAGAACAAACCAATAAGGGGCACTGGAAGTATGGAGTTTGAATGTTTTATATCAAAATAGCACCAAAACGTGTTAAGCACTAACCTCAGTCATCTGGTTGAGCTTTGATTTGAGGGTGACTGCTACAGCACAGAACAGATACAGAGACAAAGTTTGACCCAGTCACTGGACACGGCGGGCCACGGGAAGCCAATGAAGGTCCCGTATATGATGCTTCATGCTTGATTTTCACAGGAAGATCAAGCATGAAGCAACATATATACGGGCCCTTCATTGGCTTCCCGTGGCCCGCCGTGTCTAGTTTAAAGCTCTTACTCTGGCACATAGAGCGCTACACGGAGAGGGGCCACTCTACCTTAGGAGATGCTTCACCTTCTATGTTCCTTGAAGACATCTACGCTCCGCTGCACATTATCTGGCAGTCATCCCTCGCTTCTGCCTTACTCGCATGGGTGGCAGCTCTCTATCTTTTAAGGCGGCTGAAGCCTGGAATTCCTTTCCGATGGAACTGTGCAACATCCAGGATACCAGACTGTTCAAGAAACATCTTAAAACCCTGCTTTTTAACTAAATCTTGGTATGTTCAGTCTCCCCAGCTTCCTTCTATTAAGCATTCTGCGCCGGGACACTCTTGAGTATCCGTGCGCCCTATAAATGCAGTATAAAATTCCATAACATAACATATACCTTCTGACTTAGGGGCTGATTGATATGCTTCCGGAGAGAGAAGTCTCTCCAACGGCCAAGGAGTTCCCTCCCTTCCAAAACAGTGGTACACCCATCCAATTTATATCCAGGCAGACCATACATTTGGCTACAAGGATGACCACTCCATCACCGCAGTGGCCAACCTTCTACGATAGCCCAACATCGGAGAATTGGCTATATGTCTGTGTGGCCACTTAGGATGGGTGGACATTTTTTACTGTCTATTGTCACCAGCAAACCCTGGCTGTACGGGAGAGAAAACAACAAATGATTCCCCCCTAGGCATGGGAGATGACTTTCAAGGAGAGGGGAGCATTACATTTTTTCTGTTGATGGAACCATGCATCAAACTGTGAAAAGCACTGACAGAAACCACTGTGATGGTGTTTCCTGCTAATGCTTTAGAAAATACTGCATCTCCAGCAGGGCAGCTGAGTAACTTACTCCGTCACTCTGCCAGAGAAATGGGCCACCCACCGAGATGTAAATCAGTTTCTGAAAAGGATGTCAAAAAATCCTCCATTGGGCAAGGCAGCCAGCCCTGGCCAAGAAGGGCTCAATGAGGGTGTTTAGCTATTGGGCAAGGTCCTGGTAAAACCATCGATGTGTGGTGGGAGAAATGTAAACTATATTCCCAAGTAAGGTCCCTCACTGGCTGGATACTATTGGGGCCCTTGCTCCAGCGCGGAGTGCAAAATCCCTCCCTACCGTCACGGACCAAAAAGATCTCACATACGCACACTATCCATACATTCGCTGGTGGGGCCCATAACACCAACACACACTCACCATCAGTCCGTGCGAGAGGCGATTATCCTTGCAAGCGCTGGATAATGAGGGAGGAAAAGATACCACTTTTACCCTAATGAGCAACACATCTACACAACCTTCTTATACTCATTAGGCCGTAGATTTCACCTTTGGTATTCCCCTCATAAACGGGACGGATCTGTTAGTTGTAGGTTTAAGTGAATTTCTAATACTCTAATTTACCTTTTCATTAACACATTTCAATGAATAAACAACCTAACTCATTTCTGTAGATGTTCAAATCCAAATTTATATGAATATTGCAAATTAAATCATTCATTTGATCAAGTTGCCATTCATATTTACCTATTCTGGCTAAAGTCGTCCTCTATGTCAAATCTGGCAGTCTCGCAAATCTATGCCCATCAAATTTAGCAGGTTCAGTTCATCAGGTGTTTGGGCAATAATTCAGTTTGTCAAAGATTCAGGCTAACAGCTGTCCTGCAGTGTCACCGTCCTCTCCGTCAGCATATCATCAGGAAATCGAAGGAGCGACTCCCAACCTCTCTATTCTATCGGTTTTTATAATAATTTCAATAACAAAATGTAACAAAAATGAGTTTCAAACTGTTCTGATTGGCTGATCAGGGGTTGCCCTACAAAGTTCTCATAAGGTTTAGTCCATGGTGTCAGCATACTTGCTGGTTCCGGTTCTTTAATAAAGTCTTTTGTCTGTAGTGTTGGCACTATTCCCAGTGCAACCTTGATAAGTACAGCTTGCCTGGGGTCAGTATGGGGCCATTGTTGCTCATCTTAGCGCAGGCGCACTTCACCCAAGCCTTGTTCAGCGTTGGCAGTCGGGTTAGGCACCAAAGGCAGCCATCGTTCGATAGGCCAAAATGGACAACTTAAGCAAAGAAACACAAAAACGGAATTAATACATAAAAATGACTAATAAAATATTATTCCCTCGCTAATACCCATATATGTGTGTATTTATCTAGCCAAAAGCAACACTCAATGCGGTTTATACTTACTAAATAAAGCACGAATCACAATTACATCACAAAAGCAACATATATCATGCAATATTCTAATTGTCTATCATTAGTATGCGTACAGAAATTAAATCACGTATTAATTAGGCCATGCAAATGCAAATCCCACGTGTAATTCATATATTAGTAAGGTTGGTAAATATTTTCCACATCACTCCAAACCATTAGTTCGATTATAATTAATTAATTAATCTAATTAATAAAACAACATGCAAATTGAGGTGGGTATACACATTTTTGCATAACCCGCTCCAGCAATCCCCCCTTTGTTGATTTCTTCACCACACCACCCAAATTTTATTCTGTCTTTACGGAATCTTTAAAATGTTTTCTTGCTCTTAATCATAATTCAGTTTCACCTACGTCTTCTCTTTTTACTGATTCGTACATACTCTCCTTCCACTCCTCCAATTCTATTTCCTCAATTTCTCTTTCTTGTTTCTTATCTTTTCTTTTTGAATTTTCACTTTTTATTCTTTTCTTATTTTTCTTGTTTCTACAGCACATACAACATAATCTTATCACTAAAATTATGCAGATTACACATGTTAATGGAAACAATATTTTACCTATAAGAGTACTATCTATTTTTACTAAGAAATTCTTAATAGCAGCTATTTTCTTTCCAATTCTTTCCCAACCACCTTCAACCTCCAGTGGTGCAAGTTCATCATGCAATTCAATAATATTTTTAATATAAGTTTTCAGATCTTTGCTTTCATCAGGAATGTAAGTACAACAATGTTGAACTTTCAGCATTCCACAGACTCCACCCTCTTTTGCCAATAATATATCAAGGGCAAGTCGATTTTGCATTACCATAGCACGCATGGCAACCATTTCAGTGTTACCCAATAAAAATCCTCCAGCGGTGCTTGTTGACAAGCGATCCACTACTGTTGACAATTTTCTAATTTTGTTTGCATTCAGAGTTATTCCCACTGCTGGTATCAATGCCTAAAGAATGTCACCTACAATTTCTGCCCAAGATTCTCTCTTGGTTCTAGCTAAATGATTACTTAAGCTATGTACACTAGGGGTGGGCGGAATTTGCGGAATTAACCTTCGCAAATTATCGCGAAAATGTTTAAAATTATCGCAAACAAGCAGAAATATCGCGAAGATGCGGAAGTTTTTTTCCGGCATGTTCGCGAGATTTTCTGCATGGTTGCGGGTCGCCAACTTACCCATGTGGTTGCTTGCGGGCGCGGTCATCTTGTTTTGAGTTGTTCTCGCGGTGCATGATCGCGAGAAGAAAGACGTGATCGCGCGACGCATGACGTCACTGCGGGCGCGAACTGTCGCGAGACAGCGCAAATGGCTAAAAACAATACAACATCTCATGGAGAACGCGACCGGATCAAGAAAACTTGTCGGCGAACGCAGGGATTCAGGTAAGGCGATCGCGCGCGCGCGAGAATGTATTATTTTACAGCGCGAGCAAGAAACAAATTATCGCCAAGCTGCGGAAACCGGAATTTTTGACATTTTCGCGCTCTCCGCGGAACGCGAAAATGTCAAATTATCGCAATTTCCGCGAATGGAACGAAATTTTCGCCCAGGCCTAATGTACACCATCTTCTCCTCTATCGATATGAAAGATTTTTGGAAAGACCAGGCCTACGTAACATGTGCCATACCAATGGTCTGGCAAACGATAATATGCCCTGTTCCCGCAAATAAAATATAATCCAGGAAAGACTGGATCTCTTCCACCTTTAAATCCCCATCCACCCATGATTCGATATGTATCATGGCACTCACTATTACCTAGAAAATAATTATCATACACAGTTTGATTCCTTTGAATGCAAAATTTCCCTTTCTGAGGCCAATCTAAAGCTATAGTTGGACTAGCTTCTCCTTTCGAATGTTTTTCTTTCTCTATATCCCAGATTGTTTTCTCCACTTTCCCTTCTGCTGCTTTTCTTTGCATTTTCAATCTTCTTTCCTCAACCATGTCTAGGAATGTCTTTTCCTCCTTCTTCAAACTGCATGTTAGATTGTTTCTAAAAATATACTCTAATGTTAGTTCCTTAGTTTCTAAAAAGAGTTCACCTAATACCTTAGCAGGTTTTACTTTGTTCAATTTATTATAAGAAGGCACTTGCGCAAAAATGTTATCTACATCTGAAAAATAATATTCTAATTTCCCTGTCTCATAAAACAAACTAGCTATTACACTACATGTTATTCCGTACGTTGCCGGAAGGTGATGATAAGTCACTCCCTCAGAAACAGATGCAGGTAACTGCATACATACGTAGCAGTCCCGTACGTCCAATTTCTTTACATATTCTTACAATAATTTTGAAAACACATTATTAGAAAAATCTGTTATTGACCTGTCTTTATGCAAATAATTTTTATCTATTCTAGTTGGAACTACCTTTGAAATTTTCCCTATATTAGTTTTGATCTCACTATGTCCTTCTAATGTATCTATAGTGCCTTAAAAGAAATGACAAGAGCAAGGATGCTCCATAGAAGCATTAATAATCCTGTACAATAACAACACATTTTACACCACCTTTTCATGAATGTACATCTACCTTTACTACTTTCTATGTTAGCCATCTTTGTTAAAATGGACCGTGTCTTTTGACTTAGCCTCTTTTACTTCACAACTAGTTTTTCTAACCTAAGGTTCTAACACCTATTTGGTTCTACCAGTCTCTATCCTTTGACTCAATATCTTGTTTTCTTCATCAATAGTTTTCTTAACTTATTCAGTTTGGCATCTCATCGTTCTTTACTCTCCTCTCGTCATTCAAATATGGATTTTCCTGAACTTCCGTTTCTTTTTCTCCAATGTCGGACAAGAGAACTCTCAGGATTTCCGATTCTATTTCATCCTCAACCACTTTATTACAGTCTCCTCTGGATTTCCTTGACTATCTGCCTCTTCTCCCTTTTCAGGCAGAGCCACGTACGTCCATTCTGGTGACTTATACTTCTGGTTAGGTTTCCTTGTTCTTCTACTCTCTTTGTCTTCAGTTAATTCGTCTTCTTTTGATTTCTCTTGACTTGTCACTTCATTCACCTGTTCAGCTCTCGTTGAATTCACTCTTGTCAATCGATATCTCAGTTTCCTTATTTTATTGGGCCAAACATCATTTCTTGCAACTCTTTTTACTTTACTTCCTTTGTCATTCTTTTCATTCCTATAAGCTCTCTTTCTTAGAACTCGACCTTCAGGTATTTTATTTTCACTCTCTTCAGACTCTGTCTCAACTTGCTTTGTCTTTTCAGTGACTTCTTCTTCCACCACTTGTTTTGTTTTCCCTACTTCTGTCCCTCCTCGGATCTCCGACATGCAATCTTCCTGATGGCTACTTGTCCCTTCAACTAACTGGATGTTGCAGTTTCCTACACCTCCTCGGGGGTCTTCCGCAGAAATCTGTCCCTTTCTCTCTGTACCTGTCCCTTGTTCACTTAAATTTGTTACTTCAGGTGGAATTTCTCTCAGTCTCTCATCTGGTACTTCCTTTTCACGAATTTCTCTTGTTGCGTCTTCAGTACTCTTTCCTCTTTTCTTTCTATGTTCTTTCTTAGAACCCTGCGCCTCTTGCTCGTTTCCAGAATCGCTGGATTCAGAAATCTGCAATCTTCTTCTCAGAGAGCTACTTCTTGGGACTAAAGCTGAACTTGGTTCTGTTTCCCCCCTTTCAGAGTTTCCTCATGTCTTTGACCCTTCATCATCTGATTTAGTGCTTGATTCTGATTCATCAAAGTATTCTTTATCTGTGCTGTCCACCGGATTTGGAATTCTCAATGTATGACTGGCGTGGATCCAGTTCTTTAGTCCAGCACACTTCACAGCTGTGGTCGACTCGTGGTCAAAATGACTTGTCGTGGTTTTCCCCACCTTGGAACCAGACAATTTCTTCTTCTGTGGACCTTTATCCTTACCCAATCTCCTGGGCTCAGATCATGGGCTTGCTTCTTTTCAAGTGTGGTGGCATCTGGTCCAACCTGATGAAACACAGAATGAACTGCGTCAGCCAGGCCTTTACAGTATTCCAACACCATGTCATCAGTTATTGTCATCAGCTTGTTGACTGGTATATACACATGTCTCATTGCACGTCCCATGATTATTTCATGAAGACTCAATCCTGTAGTTCTGTCTGGAATTGCCCTCATTGTGATGAGTACTAGAGGCAAGACATCAGGCCATTTCATAACTGTAGCCAAACACATTTTCCCTATTCTATTTTTGATAGTACCATTCATCTGTTCAACCACACCAGAAGCCTCTGGTCGGTAGGCACAATGTCGTTTTTGTTGTACATTCAATGCTTCACAAATTAATCCTACAATCTCATTATGGAAATGTCCTCCTCGGTCTGACTCAATTGTTACTGGGAACCCGAACCTAGGGATGAATTCTCTCAGCAGTAGCTTGGCTACTGTCAACCCATCATTTTGTCTTGTTGGGAATGCTTCCCTGTCTTCCTTCAAGGATTGTACTGCTGACATATTAAACATCTCTGACAAAGACTTTCCGCCACAAGTCTGAATTTTGCATTGTACCAGGTATGCCTAAATGACCTGATCATGGCATCTCTTCCAATATGTCCCTGGCCATGATACATCCGTGCCATGGTAGACATCATGCTATCAGGCATAACTGGTCTTCCATCTCGATAGACCCACACATGATCCTTTTCCCTTGGGGCACATCCTGCTTTTACCCACTGTCTCATTTCCTCATCTCCTGCCTCATCCTGCAATTGTCTTACCTCTTCCCAAGTTCCCACAATGTTAGTGAACATCAATGAGCAAGAAGACATTTCTCTTTCCTTAGCCCGATTGACCGAATTCTGATTCCGTGCACAATACTGTGCCATGTCATTTGCGTACCTGTTCCCGGTGGCAATATAATCTCCACCTTGACTATGTGCAGCACATTTTACAACAGCCAATTGTTTAGGCAGCTGTATCGCCTCAAGCAACTTTCCAACCAATTCTGTATTTTTAATGGGAGTTCCACTCGAGGTCAGGAAACCTCTTTGTAGCCATAGTTGGCCGAAGTCGTGGACGACTCCAAAGCCATACTGGTTGTCAGTTATCACAGTCACTCTCACACTCTTTCCAATCTTGCATGCTCTAGTCAAAGCCACAAGTTTGGCTACCTGGGCTGATTTCACTTACTTACATTACTGCTGCACTCAGCACTCCTTCATCTGTTCTCAAACATGACCCATCAACGAACATCACAAAATAACTTTCTGGCAAAGGTACATATTTTATGTCTGGTCGTGGTTTTGTATAAAAATCAAGTACATCCAGACAATCATGATCAACTTCATCTCTTACCTCCACATCTCAGCATCAGGAAACAAAGTTGCAGGATTCACATTCACACATCTTTCAAGACTCACATTAGTGGCACCCAATATGACCTTTTTATACTTAGTCAGTTGACTGTGTGTCATATACTGAGTACGACTCCTTGTCAACAGAATTTCTACATCATGAGGAACAAACACTTTCAATGGATATCCCATCACAATTCCTTCACTCTGCTCCAAACTTCGACATGTTGCAGCCACCGCTTTCAAACATCCAGGTAAACCTACAGCTAATGGATCTAGCATTGATGAAAAATATGCAATTGGTCTTCTCATTTTTCCATGTTTCTGGGTCAACACAGAAAGTGCACATCCATTTCTCTCACTGCAATACAACTCAAATTCTTTCTCATAGTCAGGCATACCTAATGCAGGGGCTTCACACAAACCATCTCTCAATTGTCTAAATGCTGCCAATTCTTCTTTATTTAATTCAAGGGGGTCTTTTACATCACTTCTCGTTAATCGCACCAAAGGCTTTGCGATCAAGGAAAAGTTACCTATCCACTGACGACAGTACCCAACCATTCCCAAAAACATTCTCACTTCTCTTTGAGTCATGGGAGCTCTCATTCCTTTTATTATTCTGATTCTGTCTATGGTTATTTTCCTTAGTCCTTTCTCAATGTTGTGTCCCAGATACTGTACTTCCTTCTTACAAAACTGTAGTTTTGCGGGTGACACTTTAAGTCCTCCATCTGCCAAATGATTCTGCAAGGCTATTGTATCTACCTCACAGGCTTCACGTGTTTTTGACACTACCAAAAGGTCCTCAATATATTGGACCAATACAGAGCTCTCTGGCATTTCTAGACTCTCCAAAGACTTCTTTAATAACTGATTGAATATTGAGGGGCTCTCTGAATACCCCTGTGGGATTCGGCACCATGCCAAAATACGCTCACCAAAACGAAATGCAAAAATTTGCTGACTGTCATGGTGCAATGGGATGGAAAAGAAAGCATGACACAGATCAATTACTGTGTACCATTCTGCATCATGGGGAATCTGATATAAAATCACTGATGGATTTGGTACAATGGGACAACATGATACCACAATTTTATTCACCTTTCTCAGATCTTGCAGTATCCTGAATTTCCCATTAGGCTTTTTCAGTCCCATTATTGGTGAATTACATGGACTACTCATTATTTCTCTCAAGATTCCTTGCCTGATCATTATCTCTATTATAGGAGTTACACCTTCAATTATTTCAGGTGTCAATCTGTACTGTGGAACATTTGGATATGTTACTCCTTCTTTTACAGTTATTTTAACTGGATCTACATTTCTCATTAGTCCTACATCTTCTCCAGTGAAATCCCAAACTTCTGCCTTTACAGATTTTCTCAGTTCCTTTGGTAATTCATTAGGGTTGAACACAGCATATGTTTCAGTAACTTCGCTTTCTCTGTTAGCAAGGGTCATCTTATACAATACATCATCATCTGGTGTTTCAAAAGCTATTCCATCCGGAGTACAAAATATAGTGCAATTCATTTTGCACAACAGGTTCCTACCTAATAAATTCACAGGACTGGAGTCACACACCACAAAGCGGTGCATTTCTGAAAATTTCCCTATGCTGACTTTCACTGGTTCTGTAAGATATGTCTTAATTTGCCTGTTGGACACACCAACTACTTGGATCGTTTCATCCGAGAGAGAAAGATTCTTAACATCAGCTGATCTAACAGTTGATCGAGTAGCACCCGTATCCACTAGTTTTCATCATTAACCCTCCCATCTACAAAAGGTCCTGTCTGGTCTACTTCTAGAGTTGCGCCAAGTACGCACTCTTCTTCCTCCCTTCGGCACCGTCAATAGCTCTCTTCTGCGTCACTCTCATCGCGTTGCAGCCAATATTGCGTGGCAGCTTATTTACCTGTTCTTCATTGTAGAATCCCGATTCACTACGATACTTCTGTGTGTTTCTGCTCTGTGGAAAAGGTGGCTTTGGCACCTGATTCTGTGGGGGAACAACTTGCTGCTGTTGCTGCAGTTGACCACTCACCTCATGCTGCACCTGTGGGTTCAATGATGGATTTTCATTGTTAGTACTCGGGGAAACTTACACTCGGATTTCCAATGCCCTATCCTTCTGCAATTATGACACAGAAATTTCTTTTTAGCTTCTTCAATGTTCCCTTTGTACTTCCCATTATTACATTTTGGCTTGGTCCATGCTTGATCCACCCATTGTGCTTCCTGTCTCTCCGCTACCTTTGCCTGTGCCCACAATGCCTTCTCCTTTAACTTCCGCTGTTTTGCTTCAATTTCATCACTGAAGTATTTAGCATGTCTCAATACTTCATCTATTTTCTTGTTTTGCCAATCTACTGTATGCTCTTTAATCATCTCACCAATTTCTGGTCGTAGACCATATACAAATCTGTATACAAAATGGCTCAAATACTTTTCACTCAGATTCTCATCTCCGCTAAACTGCTTAAAAGCTTGTATTAGCCTCTCGTAGTATGCATGTACTGACTCTTTACTTTCCTGGTGTGTTCGATCAATTTATGCCCAGTCTGTTTCTTTAGGGGGCACTTTATTTTTCAGAAATACCATAACCTGCTCATACTTCTTCATTACCTTGGGGCTGGTGCTCCTGTTTTAGGATCCCTTGGATATTCCTTGGTTGGCCAATTTATCATCAGCTTACACTCTGACCATAGATCTGCTGGTACAATTATGTCAAATAGACTATTCAAATCAATCCATAGTACTTTAGACAATTTCACAAATCTGTCTACCTGTCTGTACCACTCGATGGGCTTTTCGCGTAGTCGAGGGAAGTCATTCGTAAAGGACAAAATATCCTGTCTCATCCATGGGACATGTACATATCCTCCTCCTGGAATCTCTCTCATAGGGCACTCTGTCACTACCTTCTCCTTTTCTCTTACAGGAAGGGCTGAAAATGTCTTATCTGAGGCATCATCTCGTTTTCTATACCACCTGCTTCTCCATTTATCCACGTCTCCCCATTTTCTCAGAAAAATGATTATGTCCTTAATCTGACCTATTCGTCCTGTGATGTTCATATTCTCAATGTCCTTTTCAGTGAATTCTACTCGATATGGTTTCTGTAAGGCATTTACCTTTTCAATACCAATACCCATTTCATTTGCTACTTCTTCTAACCTTTCATGCAAGTTTTTCACTCTCCAGGTCACACTTTTGCATAAAAATAATAATTCTTCATCCTGATAGGTTTTCAATTTTTCTGTCGGGATAGTCCCTACGAATAATTCTTCCAATACCATTCGTAACTTGGCCACATCAATTGATTGGGATGCCTTGTCTTTCCTCTACAAGCTTCTTAACCATTCACTTAACTCGTCTGTTGATGGTCCTACTGGTTTTCTACACTTTTGTGTCCAAACTCTTTTTGTGTTTCTGACACTGTCTCTATCATTGTCATACGTCTCTCTGCACAATTCTGATCTACAAATGGATTATTTGTAAAATTTGGTTCCATTACACTCATAGTCTGCCTCCATGGATTCTCATTCTGACTCACTCGTGGTTGTTCTACGGGTTTATTACTTCTGTAAGGGACTGTCAAACAATGCTCACTGTCCTTCTGTTTTTCAAAAATAGGCATTACTGGACCTATCGTTACTGGAACAGTTACTGCTTCTAGATTCTTAGTCAATTCTCTTATTTTCTCAGTTAATTCCAGGGTTGTTTTCGCTAATTCTACAGAATGTTCTCCATCTGTTCTTCCTTCCGATCTCTTTTCTACTTCGCTGATACCACTGTTTTTACTCAAACTTAGGGATTCTGGTTCTGATTTTATGATTCACATCGTTTCTCTCATTGGGGCATTGGAGTTAACATTTATGGTTCTGGTCGCTACAGTGGTGGATTTTTATAGAACATATCATCAAGAACATCATCCTCAGACTCATTCACTCCATACCCTCTCGACTCCAAATTATGCCTCTTTTCTGCACACTTTCGACCTTCATTTTCTCCTACAGTTCTTACAGGGAACACACCTTCAGTCATACTCGCATTTAGCCATATTTTTATTCCTTCGCTATGTGTTTAATGTCCGTATGGTCTTCCAAACCAGTACCTATATCCTCTACCACTTCTTTGTCTCTCTCGTTCATGCATTTCGTCTTCCCATTCTGTCAAAGCCTCAAACTGTGTCGGTCTAGGTCTTGGTTCCAAATTCATCATCCTTTGCCTCAAATTTCTTAAAACAGCCAAATTAAATAAACCATGCTCTGGAAAAGCTAATACTCCGTCGTCCTTGGTGTATCTCACCCAGTTATCTAACCAAATACAAGTATGATACCCATATTTCGCAGTCATAAAGGATGCAGGGGTTTTCGGTGGAGGAAGTAACTGTCCTTCCCTAGTTTTAACTGGTTTATCCTTCTTAAACCACTTCTTGATTCTCCCTAACCAAGTTTTCTTCTCCTTTTCTGGTGGGTCGTAATACATTTTCTTGTCTTTCACGCAACGCTAGTCCCTCTTTATTACTGTACCGCTAATCTATCCAGTCACAGCGCGACTTCACACTAACGCACCAATTCAGAGCGTCCACGTCACTGTCACAGTCCTCAAATCCTAGCGCGACTCACACTAACGCACCAATAAGGAGCATCTACGTCACCTTGTTTCCTCCAATCCTAGCGCGGCATACACCAACGCACCGATCTGGGGCGTCTCACAGTTCTGACCGACTGTCCAATCCCAGCGCGGTTGTTTTGACGTCAACAGCTGCTGCGGCAGCTCCTGCTCCTGCTTCTGTCTACCCCTCCTTTACAAATCTGCTCAGTAAGTTTTTGTTTCAATTTCTACACTTCTGTTAGTAACAACATAGAAACATCTCCATTGTCTGCTTCGCTAACCAAAGAACAGCAAAAAGACCTTTCTCACGAGAATTCCATCTTTCCCGAGAGCAGCGCTTACCTTTGCCCTACTACGGAATCATTACTTCCATTGATTAAGTAGCACATCCCTCTACTTCACCCTTCTAACAAGCATTAGCTAATTGTTTCTCTAGTATTTAAGACACATAGTTGGAGACCCAATGCTCCTGAGAAATAAACCTAGAGTTTTGCAATCAACCCAAATGCCTTTACATTCACTCTCATTCACACAAGAAAATGTAGTACATTCACACAGAATCCTGTCTTTCCCGAGAACAGCGAACAGTCTGTTCTACTACAGAATTACGACATACGTTAACAAAGCAGCGCTTACCTCTCCTTTGTCCTTCTAACAAGCTCAGAGAATACCTATTACCTTTCCAGTGATGAGCGTTATCGGAATGCCAGTTGGATCCCTGGTACCTAAGACCAGAAATTCACAGGTAACCTTCGCTATTATACACACTTCTTTCACACAGAAAATGTCTCTAATGGCAACACACGGCGATGTCACCGAATCAAACCCAGACGTTTCCCCTGTGTACCTACAGGGCTACAACAATTCCGTCTTTCCTGAGAGCAGCGCTTACCTCTGCTCTACTACGGAACCGTTACAAACTTCCGACTCCCTACATCCCAGAAGCTGTACCAACAACATTAAACTCAACGTAACTCAACATAGAGTGTTAGTACATAAATCAATACCAATCAATAACCAAAATCAATAAGCAATGTACAAGCAATAATCACTAAACCAAACAATAACAAACCATCATACTGCTACCAGAAAAACTGCTCCAGCGCGGAGAGCAAAATCCCTCCCTACCGTCACGGACCAAAAAGATTTCACATACGCGCACTATCCATACATTCGCTGGTGGGGCCCATAACACCAACACACACTCACCATCAGTCCGTGCGAGAGGCGATTATCCTTCCAAGCGCTGGACAATGAGGGAGGAAAAGATACCACTTTTACCCTAATGAGCAACAAATCTACACAACCTTCTTATACTCATTAGGCCCTGGATTTCACCTTTGGTATTCCCCTCATAAACGGGACGGATCTGTTAGTTGTAGGTTTAAGTGATTTTCTAATACTCTAATTTACCTTTTCATTAACACATTTCAATGAATGAACAACCCAACTCATTTCTGTAGATGTTCAAATCCAAATTTATATTAATATTGCAAATTAAATCATTCATTTGATCAAGTTGCCATTCATATTTACCTATTCTGGCTAAAGTCGTCCTCTATGTCAAATCTGGCAGTCTCGCAAATCTATGCCCATCAAATTTAGCAGGTTCAGTTCATCAGGTGTTTGGGAAATAATTCAGTTCGTCAAAGATTCAGGCTAACAGCTGTCCTGCAGTGTCACCGTCCTCTCCGTCAGCATATCATCAGGAAATCAAAGGAGCGACTCCCAACCTCTCTATTCTATGGGTTTCTATAATAATTTCAATAACAAAATGTAGCTAAAATGAGTTTTAAACTGTTCTGATTGGCTGATCAGGGGTCGCCCTACAAAGTTCTCATAAGGTTTAGTCCATGGTGTCAGCATACTTGCTGGTTCCGGTTCTTTAATAAAGTCTTCTGTCTGTAGTGTTGGCACTATTCCCAGTGCGACCTTGATAAGTACAGCTTGCCTGGGGTCAGGACGGGGCCATTGTTGCTCATCTTAGCGCAGGCGCACTTCACCCAAGCCTTGTTCAGCATTGGCAGTCGGGTTAGGCACCAAAGGCAGCCATCGTTCGATTGGCCAAAATGGACAAATTAAGCAAAGAAACACAAAAACGTAATTAATACATACAAATTACTAATTAAATGTTCTTCCCTCGCTAATACCCATATGTGTGTGTATTTATCTAGCCAAAAGCAACACTCAATGCGGTTTATACTTACTAAATTAAGCACAAATCACAATTAAATCACAAAAGCAACATATATCATGCAATATTCTAATTGTCTATCATTAGTATGCGTACAGAATTTAAATCACGTATTAATTAGGCCATACCAATGCAAATTCCAAGTGTAATTCATATATTAGTAAGGTTGGTAAATATTTTCCACATCACTCCAAACCATTAGTTCGATTAATTAATCTAATTAATAAAACAACATGCAAATTGGGGTGGGTATACACATTTTTGCATAATCTGCTCCAGCACCATCACCCGGCGAAGATTTCTAAGCTCAAACACAGTCACATTTTCGGGAGTTTAGATTCCTCCAGCAGCACAAGAGTGCAAGCTGTGACTAAACAAGGCTACACAAGGCTAGATTCCCTCTTCATGGCATCTCACAGAGACAGCCTGCTGCACCCATTGTTTAGTATGAGTGAAACTATTTTTAACACAGTAGGGGCAGCTATTGTATCTTCAGCAATGGGGTGTGTTGCCCCCTTTGGGTCTCAATAACAATGCAGTATCATCCCTTCTATAGGAGATCATAGACTATGTTCAAGGGCTTTGTGCACATGGCACAAAGTTGCTTGCACCATGGCAGGAGTATCTACAGAAAGAGTAGAATATAGAACTGGACTATTTGAGTAAGAATTTGGAAAATATGTTGATTATTAATAAAAAGAATAAAGGACAACAGGGTAAATGCAGGAACAGAGGTAGATTTATGGGAAAAAGAACAGCACCCCAGATCCCACCAGGGACCATATGCTTTAATTGCCATGAGCCCGGTCATTGGCGCAATACCTGCCACCTGCTACATCCATCAAGGTCCTGTTGTGAGAGGTCCCCATCTCAGTATGTCCAGTCTGTCCAGACAATCCCTTCCACCTCTAGCTCACCTGATAGCTTATTAGACTGGAACAGTTTGGATCTGAGTCTACAACGGTTGCGGAAGCTGTTTCCAGACTTAGATAAAGAGGACAGGAGACTAAAGATGGAGGAACATGATTGGTTTTTCAATGATGTTTGAATCAGTGCCACAAGTAGTGGAAGTTGCAACAGATGTGAATCATGCTGAGCAGCTGCCCGCAGGCAACACAAGTGATTCAATACACCAGAAAGACACCATTTCAATTGACTATCTCACTGTCTCTAGTGACTCTCCAGGTGCAGTGATGCAGGAAGCACCTCCACCTCATACTTCTACTGTCTTTCTTCACAATGATGGTCCACTCGAAAGCCCAGCGACACCACTTTCCCCACTAATGTAATGGTGTGATATCCACAATTCATACAATGTAGAATGAATTATGATAATAATAGGATTAAAACATGCACACGCTTTCGTATTAAAGTATATGTCAGTGTAGTTTAACTTCCCCTTCATGGCTCACCATAAAGTCTGGGCATGGTTTCGAACATAAAGCCAGATATTGTCACAATATCTCATAATTAGAAATAACGAGTGTACTGAGTATAGGTCCATAGGTCTAGCGTTTATTCTTCGTTGTACTGAATGTTGATAAAGAATAAATGTTTGGATTTTGCTAAATTTAAGGTTTGTAAAATTACCGATACACACTGGATGCAGGGATGTATATATATATATATATTCATACATATATTTGTTGATTGAAATAATTGGTTGGTGCAAACGTACGTTTTTCCTTCATATGTTTCCTAGGTTTCAGAACATGGACAAGATGTGTTTTGTGTATGTGTCTGTCAATGATCTGTTTTATGTTGTTTGTATTATTTGTGGGAGTTTTTAATGTACATCTTAATATATTATGTACAGTGACATGGATTTGCCTCAATGTGTTAGCAGCTCACAGCTCCATACTGCCTTTAAGGGCCTTGAGTATTGAAAATACCCATATTTAAATGTTCTTTCTCTATCTCTTATTGCCTATTTGCTATTTTACTTGTCCCTAGAACATACATTTCCTTAAATATGTTAATGAGGACGAAAATACTTGCATATGCAATTCAGACAGGATAACAAGGGTGGAGTATGGGATTATTTCTTCAAGTAGGAGACATCCTTGTGTACTATGGATTTTTGGGAGGAAATATAAGCATTTATTCGGATGTGATGGGAGTGATGTTGGTTCGTGAGATTGTAAAGGGGTGGAAAGTTGAATAAAATGTATGTGATTGAAAAATACAAGAAGATGATGCACTGGGCATCTATGGTTTAATATTGATTATGCCCTGATTATACAATGATGGTTTTTTCATCACATCTATGGCACTTTGTTTTTAAATATGATCTCTCCCTTTCCCTGCATGAATTAATGTCATGCTTCAATACGCTATGTCCTTACAAAGTGATGCAGTGTTGAACACACCGATAGTGGTTTCCTTGATTTAGGAATAAGATGTATATGCATCTTGCACTGTTTCAGCCATACTGAGTGAAGTTATGGGTTACCAATATTGTGCCCGTAATAAAATAACAACTATTATCATCATCTTGGCCTCATGTAGTAAGATGGAGTTGCTCCATTAAGAGTGATGCTGAATGTTAAATGCCTTATGGCTACCTTGATTTTATTATGAGTAACACCACACATATAGTACAATTAGACTGTGTATTAACTGTGCACAAAGAGGAGGGTAAGGTTTACGTAGGTCAATGAGTTGTTTTGATCAAGCTTTCTTTGTAGACCCTCGTGAACTAAGGAACTATGGGCCAGATGTACGAGTGATAAAAATTACGACTCGTAAATTGAGTCAAATTGTGACTCGCAATTTGCGAGTCTCAAAACGATACCTACGTACCAACGCTGCAACATGATTGTGAGCTGCTAATGACTCGTATCGCTATTTTGTGTTGCGGCTATTTGCAAGTGGATAGGCACTCGCGAATAGCTTTCCCGGTTGAAAAGGACCAATAGCGAGCCCAAAACAAGTCCAATCATCACATGCAAATTGCGAACGCAAGAAAAGATGGCAAAAAGCACTTCCTGAAGGACCCCAAAACACAAAGGGGATTCCCAGGAGATTCCAGAGCAGATTATCCAGCACATGGTTAGGTGCAGGAGCACAGTACAACACTGCAGACAGACTCTGTAAAACCATAAGTGACAAGGGTGGAAAGGAGCGGCTGAGGAAAGTCAAATTCTCTGAAAAGGAGATAGACATAATTATCGAGGAATGCTGCAACAATCATGAGGAGCTGTTTGGGAGGGCATCGCTCAGGGTCCCTGAGGCAGACAAACATAAGATCTGGATAGGAATGCAGCAGCGCATAAATGCCCTGGGTATGGCACACAGGTCCCTGGATGACATCAAGAAGGGATGGTATGACCTGTGCTCCAGGGCCAAAGAGAGGGTGGCAACACATCCACAAGAGGTACAATGGACAGGAGGAGGGACATCTACCGCATCTGAACCATCATCAGGCCATGGTGGGGAGTACACTAGAGAGGGCAGCTGTTGTTGTATTTGGGACTCTTGACACATCACAACCAAACCCTGGTAAGTGTGAAATGTGTGAGAAAAGTCTAATTCACCACTATAGCCTGTATTGCGCAATTTGTGATTTTGTTTGTGCAAGGTTGCACAATAAAGCCCAAATTCAAAGTTGAATTCACAATTTGTACTGTTTAAGAAGAGGGTAGTGTCATTACTTTGGACGCACCTTTAAAAATAATTGTTAGCTATCTGGTCCCTGTGCCTTCTCCCCTCTGCTGCAGAGCTGCCATCCCACTGCTGTTGGGCAGGTGGTCCTGGTTTCTCATCCTCCAAATCTGAATCAGTCACATACCTAAGCAATCTACCCCTGCAGGCCATGGTGTGGAGCATGGCACATGTTGCCACCATCTTGCAGACTGTCTCGAGTGCATACTGCAGCGATCCGCCACTCTTTTGGAGGCACCTGAAGCACAATTATAGGAACCAAATGTGCGCTTGATCATGGTCCTGGTGTGCCGATGTGCCCTGTTGTACCGCCTTTCATCTGCTTTGTTGGGAGACAGGTACAGTGTGAGGATCCATGGCCGCAGGGCATACGAACTGTCACCTGGTGAGAGATATGTGATAGTGAGACAACATGCAGAGAGACATTTCAGTGCAAATACATGTCACTGTGGACAAGTACATTCAGTACCTCCTAATAGGTATCCTTCATCAAAGTCACCTCTTTCTAATTTCCTTGTATATGCCACTGTGTCTGAATATGTATGAGTCATGGGTGCTCCCAGGAAATTTGGCAACAATGTCTGTGATGATGTTGTTTGCATCACAGACAACTTGGATGTTGAAGGAATGGTCACTTTTCCTATTGCGGACTATGTATTCTATGCAGGATGTGGGACAAATGGGCACAAGGGTCCCATCTATGCACCCTATGACCTGTGGAAACCTTGTTATTCTAGAAAATTACAGTTTTGTTTTGTCAAGTTCCTCATTATCCCTCGGCAGGTAGATATGTTGATGTATGTGGTTTAGCATGGCATCTAAGAAACTGCAAGAAAAACTCAGAAGTGCACTCTGCAACACACCTCCGGCCACTGCAATGACATCTTGGAAGCTACCAGTGGCCAATAGGTAGAGGGAGCACAACACCTGCACATGTGTGGGGATTGAATTTCTGCGCAGGGTTCTGCTTTCCAATTGTGGCATCAAGGTGTCTATGAGGTCTAGAATGACAGTGCTACTCAAGCCTGTACTGGTCATAAATCTCTTCCTCTGTCTTCTCAAACAATGTTAGTCTGACTCTGAAAATCCTCTCCTGTCTCCGCCTCCTCCTTTAAGCAGCCAGTATCTGCATCCTCCTCACTATCACATAGAGGGCAGCCATTGTGGAAAGATTTCTCATGCATTCTGGGTCTGTTTTTATAGTTTAGGCCTGGTCACCACCTGATTCTGGTTAGTGGTAAACTGCATGCACAAATGGTCTTTTTTGTGCAATTTCACTATTTGCGAATGGTCTGTAAATTGAAATTAACTAGTTGCAAATACCGGTCACTTTAATTGCGAATCGGTATTCATTCGCATTGCAAATTTGTGTGTTTGCGTCTGGCTTTCGTACATTGCACACAGCCAGTTTTGCATGCGCACGTCGGTTTGCAACTGATTTTGCCGGTCGTATATCTGGGCCCAAGAGATTGATTACATGTATTTCTTTCCAACTTATTCCACAAATACAATGAACTAGTGGCATATTTCCCAAGAGAACAGTGAACTGTGTATTATAACTATGGCAAAATGCCTCCCAAAAGAACTGATACCACATTTTGGGATACCAATAGGCCAGCGTTCGTTTCTCCTAAGTGATCAAAAGATCTTTGCACAGGGTCTGGGGGTCACACAAAGCTGCACTGTGCCTACCATCATCCAGCAGCAGGCGCAGTAGAGAAGATTTGTGCATCACCTGAACTGTCCTTGATTGATGCATTACACTAACATTTGTTTGAGAGAGTTTTCCACTGTCAGTAGCTGATACTTCATCATCAGGTGCGGCCGGCCCTTCCTGACCGAACAATGCCAGCTGGAAACGTTCTCCTCCGGGTAGAATGGGGCTGGGCCTTTGACAATGCTCACATCAGACATCACTGCCCTTCCAGCAGATCCCCTCTACGACTGCTACAGCCACGATGTGAGAGGGGCTGATATTGTGGTGGGCTCATCTAGGATTTGAGCCCGTAATCTCAGTTGTAATTGTATTTGTTGCTTTTCAGTGCTGGTAACCTCTGGCATAATTCAATAGGTACAGGACATATATAATGTTTAACATCTTGTTTTGGAATTCATCGAGCCAACAATGCTCAACACCTCTTTAAGGCCCACCAAGGAATGACGAGTATCAATCACTCACAGGCCAATGACCCGATCGAGGTGCTTGCAGGCCCCGGAGGCTTATTCAAACAGCCAGGTCTAGAAGGGCCATTTGGAATTCTGGAAGTGAGGTGATTGTCCAGAGGTGCTTGAAGATGCTGTTCCAGGTCTTTGTTGTGATGTGGGAGAGGGAGCCTCATCCACTTCTGCTTCGGTAGATGCGGGAAGTATGGGCACGTTAAAGGGAGGCAGATCCTAGTCTTCTTGATGGTTGGTGGACTGTTCAGGCGGAGGTTAATGTATGTGGGTTCTTGGTTGTGTAGACTCTTGTGTGCATGGGTCAGCAGCTTGAATTGGCCTCTCTTCTGTACAGTGAGCCAGTGGAGTTGCCTGAGGTGGGGTGTGAGGTGGATTCATCGGAGAAGGCCAAAAATGAGTCTGACTGTAGTATTCTGTATGGTCTGAAGTCTCTGTAGGAGGTGCGCAGCAATACCTACGTAGAGGGTGTTGCCATAGTCCAGTCAGCTGGTGATGAAGGCCTGTGTCATGATGCCTCTGATGTGTTTGGGTAGCCACTTGAAGAACTTACGTAGCAGTCAGAGTGAGGAAGCAGGGCGAGAAGACAGAGTGGATTTGTGATTGCAAGGTGAACCTGTTGTCAGTGATGATTCAGAGGTTTCTAGTGAGGTCGGAGGGAGTGGGTGCAGATCCTAGGTCCGATGGCCACTAGGAGTCATTACATGTTTTGCTACTGTTGCCAAAGATCAGTACTTCCATATTGTCTATTATTAAAAAGTAGATCCAAATGAAGGTATTTAAAAAGATAAATTTATTGTCAGCACGGCATACAATCCCAAGCAGTCAGGATACAGATGAAAACTGACCCCAGTGGAACACCTTGCTCTAAAGGCTCCAAATGGAACCCCAAAGCTCACATGAATATAAATACATGTCACATGCCTTAAAGGGACAATTACAACAGATATAAAAGAACTTGGGAATACAACACATCCCCCTTATTAATAAAACAAATATCAATTATGAAACTACATTAAATATAATCACTAAGCAATCTGGGCGCAGTTCTAATACGCACATCACTTTTAACTCTCGAAGCAACAGATACATCCATTTGCGCTCTATGTACATTGTTATCATCAGCAATATCATTGGTGTACCTATTTACATTCCTGTCATATTGCATCGGACACTTGGCTACCCTCCTGGAGTTCCAAACTCTACCATCTTGGGTGATTACACTGTTCTTAAACACTTGTTTTACTTGTATAGGTCTGCCAAATTTACTAACACCTTTATTATTTAATGTGGGTCTTAAAATCCTAACCCAATCACCCACCCTCCACTTATGTACTTTTGTTTTCCACTTGTTGTCATACCACAATTTGGTCTTTTCTTGTTTGTATTCAATTCTGTTAGCAATATCATGTATGTCATCTTTGTGCTCCAACACTTTTTTACATTTTACTTTAAACCACCAAGGACAAACTTCCGAAGCTGGGTCCCTACCTTTCAATAACCTGAAAGGACTGATTTCAGTATTTGAATGTGGAGTAATACGATATACCCAGAGTCTTTCCCTGAGGGCACTCAACCAATTTCCCTTTTGTTTTAATGATTCCATCACAAAAATTTTAAGAACGTGGTTGAACCGTTCAACCTGACCATTCTCGTGAGGTTCGTAGAGAGAAGTGCAAATGTGTTGAATTGTACAACTTTTGAGGAAACTCTCCATTTCACCAGAAACTAGCTGTACTCCATTATCTGAAACCAGAGTAGAGGGACAACCTTCACGTGAAAAAACTTCCTTAAAGAAGTTAATAACTGCACTAGTGGTTGCCTTTGAAACAAACTTGACCTCAGGCCATTTAGAATGGTAGTCAATCATGACTAAAGCAAAACGTGAATTTTCTGGTAACATGTAAAACGGACCAGAGATATCAAATGCAACCTTCCTCCATGGTTCCTTTGGCCATTTAACTGTCTTTAAAGGAGGAATATTGACTTTCAACATCTTATCATTGGAACAACAATCATTGCACTCCCTCACAGTGCGGTCAATTAACCTGTTCATGCCTGGCCACCAAAAATACGATCTTATGAGACGTTTCATAGCAGAAATACCAGGATGTGTCTTGTGTGCTAATTTGAGTATTAAACCCTGAATGTACTGTGGAGGAATACATTTTCCTGCTCTAAAAATAAAATCACCATCACAAAACAATTCATCAGCTACCATTAAAAACGGCAATAGTTCTGACTCTACATGATCCTTCCTAGGCCAACCTTCCATTACAAACTTTTTAAGAAAAACCCATTTGTCATCCTTATCTTGGCTCTCCTTCCAAATTTCTTCTGTGAATTCTTTGTATTGTGCAGGAAAAATATCAGCAATGCTTAACACAAAATCTGCCTCATTAACCACACTAACCTTACTGTTGCTGTCCTCACATGGAAGTCGTGACAAACAATCTGCTGTTACATTCTTTTTCCCTGGTATGTATTCAACTGTAAAATTGTATTCTTGTAGTCTAGATGTTAAACAAGCTATTCTAGCTGTAGAATTCCAGCCACCACCTGCCGACAAAATGTGAACTAAAGGTTTGTGGTCCGTTCTGAGGACAAATCTGCTTCCCCACACATACATTCTATAATGTTCCACCGCCCAAACACAAGCAAGCAATTCCCTTTCAATAACTGCATATTTGCGTTCTGTATCATTAAGGGTTCCGGAGGAAAAGGCTACATTCCATTCTTTCCCCCCATCTCTTTGTGATAACACACTACCCAAACCATATAGGCTGGCATCTACAGTAATGATGCATATTTTTTTCATTTTAAACGGTTTAAGTGTGGGAGCATTGACGATGTCACTTTTGATAACTAAGAAAGCTTTGTGTTGTTCATCACTCCACTCAAATACAGCTTTTTGTCTCAACAACCTTCTTAGAGGTTCCATCTTGGTAGCAAAATTTTCAACAAATTTGCTATAATATTCGCACATACCAGAAAAGGATAACAACTGTTCTTTGTTCGACGGGGCTAGTGCATTTAGGATGGCCTCAATATTGGACTTCTTGGGAACCAGACCATCTCCCGACAGAGTATGACCTAAATATTCTACAGAGCTCTTGAACAATTTACATTTGTGTGCTTTGAGGGTAAGACCAGACATTTCCAGCCTCTTACAAACTTCATTTAAATGTAATTCATGTTCAGCTTCATTCTTGGAAAAAACTAAAATATCATCCTGGAAATATTTAACATAACCCTCAATGTCTCTAAAAATTTGAAACATAACTCTCTGAAATACAGAGGCTGCTGATGCAAGCCCAAATGGCATCCTGGTGTATTGGAAAAGACCAAAAGGTGTTATAAATGCTGTATATTTTTTTGACTCTTCTGTGAACTCAATTTGATGGTACGCAGATCTTAGATCAAGAGTTGAGAAAATCTGAGCACAATCGAACAATGAAACAGGTTCATTTATATTAGGAAGTGGGTGACAATCTATGATGATATTTGAGTTGAGAGCTCTTAAATCAACACACACGCGCAATTTTTGATCAGGCTTACGTACTAGGACAATGGGAGAAATCCATTCAGCAGATTCAATGGGTTCAATGATATTGTCCTTCAACAGTTCGTGTAGCATGTCTTTTAAATCATTACTGACATTGATTGGTACCCCTCTTAATTTTTGTTTGACTGGGATGGCATTATCTTTTAGTACAATTTTATGTGAACATTGTTTTAGTTTTCCTAAGTTATCGCAGAAAACCTTGTTAAATTTGTGTGTTATAAGTGATGTACCCCTTGTGGATTCCACTACTTGATTTACTGTGGTGGCCATGAGCATGTCTTGCTCACTGCATAAGGAAATGGAGTCATTGGAACGTGGGTTGAGAATAATACCTAATTCCCACTGATCTCGCCAACCTAACACGTTTACACCTTTGGTATCAATGTACAATTTAATATGAGCAGACCTTCCTCTAAAACTTAAAGGAACTATAAAGAACCCTTCCATATCAATTTTTGAACCATCAAAACTTTCCGCATGGATGTCATATTGCTAATTGTTAATATTGCATAGTTTCTGTAGTTTTTCCTCAAAGTACTCCTTGATAATAATTGTCCATGGTGAACCCGAATCCACCATTAGCTCCAAATCCGAGCCTAATATATCAAATGAGCATTTCGGAGACTTCATACATCTTTCCTTCTCAGGACCAGTGTGTATGATAGAAACAACAAAACCTTTGTCAGAGTCTTGGATTTCTTTAACAGTAGTAATTTTGTTGGTATCAGAAACAACAGTCGTAGTATTACGTGTTTGATTGTTGAAGCATCTATCTCTGCAGACATTACTGAAATGTCCTGTTCTACCACAAACTCTACACTCTTTGTTAATTGCAGGACATCCTTGAAACGAGGCGATGTGTGATCTGCTCCCACATCTATAACACACAAATGAATTAATGGTGTGGTCTTGTTTTTTGCTTGAGAAATTATTGTAGTTGGGTTTGAATTTTACTTGTGTAACATTTGGATTTTGAATATCTCCTTTTGATTTAACCACGCATATTTCATCCTCAGTGGAAGACTTGTTTGATTTTTGACTGACCACATCCATCCATTTTCCCGACAATTCCGTTGACTTTGCTATGGCTATTGCTTCCTCAAGCTTGGGATCTCCCATGACCCATAGTTTTTCTTGTATTTTCTTATTTTTAACATGCACTATGATTTCATCTCGGATCTTTTCATCGGTAATGTTACCAAAGTTACAATGGAGGCAGTTAAAAAGTCATCAAAAGATTCATCATCCTTCTGTGCCCTGGTATACAATTTAAATCTGTTTAAAGCGATGTTGGAAGTTGGTTTGAATCTTTTTTCTAACCTAGATAAGGCTTCTGTATATACATTCACATTGTCTCCTTGTCCAACTTGAGGGAGTATTTGGGGTAAAGATCTGAAAACTTCTTGGCCCTCAGAACCTAGACAGTGAAGTGATAGGCTTTTTTTTCTTTCAGCACCCATGCGTTCTCTATCAATGGCCTTCATATAATTGAAAAATTCTTCTTTCCATCTTGGCCAAGGTATGGGTGGATCACCTTCGCTTTGGAGAAATTTTGAAGGAGCCTCGAATTGCATATTGTCAAAGAAAAATAATTACTCTGCTAGAATAAACTCGTTGCAATGTGTAACAAACGTGGACATAAGCAATCATATGCAGTGTTAATATGAAGAAACAATCAAAAGAAAATATCACACTTAATAGTATGGGTAAAAATAAGGTGCTTTATCATAAAATTTGTCTATTGACATGTTGCTGATGTTTGTAATAATTACAGGCTTTATTTCCGTGGTCCTCGCTGAGATCCGATCGTAAAATCCTCTCTTTTTTTTTTGTTGTTACCGTTGCTAGGTAACTTCCAAAATGGCCCCCGTGCGTGCCTGCAACGTGAGCGTGATGACGCATGCGTTGTTAATTGCGCATGCCGGAGCCGGAAAAGAAGGAACAATGGTTGGATGCGAACGCTGGAGCGAGGCGTGATGCGCTACGAAGGTGAGCACTCAGACCCGTTTTGAATGATGCGTGCTTCAACCGTAACACGGACCACACCGAGACCTGCTGAATCCCACAACGAACAGCACTGCCAACCTCGCTAGCAACCTGGCAAATAAGTTCTTCCCCACACATAAAATCCTGCGCAAGCGATGCAAATGAATACAGTAGTACTCACAATACTCCAGTCTCACAATAGTCCGTTAGATTTAGATGTAGATTTCCGGACACTTGTCCCAATCAATTCGAGGCAGGTCCTGATAACACTCATAAGGTGTGCCTGTGCGATCGTTGTTGATGCAACTTCAAATAGATGGTAAAATTATTAAATCAACCAAATTTCCAAAGTAACGTGGGTGAATATACTCCGCTCCCGTGCTGAAGATAGGCAGGAGTTGTTTCTTAGTCTGCTCGTCGCCAATATTAAAAAGTAGATCCAAATGAAGGTATTTAAAAAGATGAATTTATTGACAGTACGGCATACAATCCCAAGTAGTCAGGATACAGATGAAAACTGACCCCAGTGGAACACCTTGCTCTAAAGGCTCCAAATGGAACCCCAAAGCTCACATGAATATAAATACATGTTGCATGCCTTAAAGGGACAATTACAACAGATATAAAAGAACTTGGGAATACAACATCTATGTTCAGCTGCAGGCAGTTGTTCTTCATCCAATCAGTGATGTTTGTCATGCAGCTGTGGAAGTGGGTTCTGTTGGTGGTGAGATTGTCGGTACGTGAGAGGATGGGTTGGGTCTCTACTGCGTAGGAAATTAGGCTAAGACCATGGGATCTGACGATGTTGGCCAGCGGTGTCATATATGCATTTAAAGGGCTGAGGGATGAGCCCTGGGGGCAGTAGGTGATCTCTTTTGGTTCAAGGGGAAAAGTGGGAGGTGGATCCTCTGGGTTATTCCCGTGAGGAAGGAGGTGATCTATCTGAGCATGTCCCCTTGGATGCCGATGTGGTGGAGTCTTTCAATTAGCGGCTGGTGGGATACGATCTCAAAAGCTGCCAAGGAGGAGGATCAAAGATGCTGTTTCTCCTTGGTCGAGAAGGGTTCAGATGCTATTGGTGGCTGTAATCAGGGGTCTTTCTGTGCTATGATTGCTGCAGAAGCCAAATTGGGAGGCGTTGAGTAGCTGGTTCTGCTCCAGGTGTATCACAAGATGTGAGAGGTACCCTTAGAAATGTAGGGTGAATTGATTAATTGTTTTAATACAGATATTCGAAACTGGTGGCCAGCACCAGAAAATACAAGATCCCACTTTCAATTTGTAATCATATTGGTTTAAGATTTCAATTGTGTTTTTGTATTAATATCAAAATAGCAATAAAATACACATTGTCACATGTGAATGGGTTCAGTAATTTAGTGTGTGGACGATAGAGGAGTGAATTGAACAGTGGTTAGTGTACAAAGAATTTAAGAGTCACGTGGGGGACTCCATTTTGTCTTTTTCTTCTCTAGGTGTGTCATGAGTTGTGACATTTTCCAGTACCTTCGCTGGGAATGGAAGCAGGGAGATTGGCTGGTAGTTTTTGAGTTTGTTAGGTTCGGTGTGGTTTTTGAGTAGTGGTCTGAGTTTGGTGTCCAGGCGTCTGGAAATATTGCGGTGGTGAAAGAGGTTTTTCTGAGTAGGGTGTCGAGTTCCTGCCCAATACTGTAATTTCCAAGGTTGAAGTTGTGATGTGGGCATGGGTCTGTGGAAGCTCCTGAGTGGATGGATTTCATGGTGGAGGTGGTGGGCTAGGTGGAGAGGATGTTCCAGGTGGTCAGTGTGTGGTTCGTGTCAGTTACAGTGGTGGTGTATCTGTCGATAAAGTACGTGGGTGTGGGTTGGGGTTCGAAGTTTCTGTATATGGTTATAATCTTGTTGTGGAAGAAGTGGGTGAAGTTGTCGCGCATCACAATTCAATGGGCGTGTGCAAAATAACAAAGTCCAGATTATGCAGAGAAGTATTTTTCTTTAGTTTCTTTTATTTTTCAATCAATATAAAAAAGCTTTAGGTTCCAGCCAACGCGTTTCGTTCTCCCAGGGAGAACTTCATCAGGGCTGAAAAGAGTACAAAAGGAAAGCATTCAATATTTTTATAAGTACAATACTACAAACAGAAGAGAAAAAGAACATGTATTTAGACATAAAAGCAACATCAATAGTAACATCAAAATAGATATACAAAAAACAATTATACGAAACAACGTGACATGATATCAATTGTGAGTGTTAGGACAAAAAACATATGACAATTTGTACAATACAATAAAAATATTTCTTCATATATTTACTCACCACACGTAATTATTATATATAGGAGAGCAAATGTGCTGTCCTGGGGTAACTCTCTTTTTACCCCTTGTATTAAAAGGTAGTGTATAAAATGTAAAACATACATAGACTTTAAATACGACATTCTCCATACATAGTGAACCAAAAGACATACATAACAAAATCGGAGATAATATCTAAGAAAGGAGTAGAAAAAAGAGAGAGAAGAGTGAAAAGCTCCTCATAACACCCCTATAAACTCCTAAGCTAAAGACAGGGGGGTTTTTGATATTGAAGCAGCATACATTTAGTGCTCCTAGTTAACTCGAAAAACAACAAATCAAATCTCACCTTCTATGGGAATTTGCCGATCAATGTAAAGCCTGAAAATGTATAAAATTCTCGAATTTATAAAGATTCCTGAGCTCTTCCCAAAATCTGTCCCAGTAAACATGTCTAAGGGGATGAGCAACAAGAAAAAAATCAGTATATAATTTCCAAAGAGAAAGAGAAAGGTTGTAACTGAATAGTGTAGATTTAAGATAAATTACCGACCTGCACTGAATTGTGGTTGTCGCGCATCTCCTGTGAGGATCTGATGCTGTTTTCTCTGGCAGCTGGGTTAGAGAATTCGTAAATTATGTTGAAAATTTCCTTGGTTTTGCTAGTGCTGGTTTTGATGTGGTATCCATGCTACTGTACTACTGGGAGTGTCTGATGACTTCACACAGATACATCTTACTTTAAAATAGGAACATTTAATGACACTGAGACGTTGAACGTTTTTCTCAAATTGACAGTACAAATAAAACATCAAGGAGAATAGCCAACGTCTTGGAGGGAAAATAACTTTGTTGAATCGAAATTAAAGTATGATGCAAAGTTACAGGTATCATTTATGTCAATTAATATTGGCGCACTTATTGAAAAGATGGGCTTTGAGGAAGCTCTTATTACCCTGTTACGTAGGTTGCATGTGTCAACCACTGTCTCTATACGTTATGGACCAGGAGGAGAGAAGACCAGGCCTATTGCATCTACAGAGGGCGTACGACAGGGATGTATTTTTACCCCTTTTTTCTTTCTTTTATATACAAATGGGGTGGAGAAATTTTTACTAGAACAGCAGTTGGATTATCCGAATATAGGAGGTAAGCCGGTTCCCTTATTGTCATATGCTGACGACACGGTTTTGATGGCTCTAACAGCCGATAACCTTCAAAAAGCTTTGATTGCCTTCACTGATTTTATGATGCCACTGGACATTAAAGTAAATTTCAGTAATTCTTTTATCATGGTTTGTGGCACAAAACAGACAAAAACAAGAACATTTGTGGTAGATGAAAAGATTATTGATAAGGTACCTAATTTCACATATCTGGGAAATGCTTTTAACAACAAACTGAATTGGAACCATTTGATTGCAGCCACCTCACCAGTAGAATCATAGAGGACCTGTTCCGCTTTGTGTGCAAGCTGGGACATAAGCCGGTGGCAGAAATGCTAACTCTATATAAATCAAAATGCCTGTCAGTAGCAACTTATGGGGCAGGAGTATGCAGACAGATACAAATTCTGTAAAATAAATTCTTAAAAAGATTGCTGGTGGTTTCCATTAGTTCTCCCACAAAATTGTGTCACTCTGACGTGGGATTGGACTCTGTTAAAGATAGAGTAAACATCGCCTTACTGATTCTATGGGGGAAAGTGTGGACTTCGGAGGAGTGATCATTAACCAGGGCGATTATTAGAGATTGTATGAGTCTGGAAAAGGCCCTGTCTATTCACTGGCTCTGTTATGTGAAAGATACTTTTAATAAGATTGGTTTGGGAAACTACTATGATAACCCTGATGGCATACAATCTAACATGAAATCAACTATAAACAATGCAAATTATAAGGAATTAAGAATGTCTAACCGGGACGATGAGAAACTAACTTATGGGCCGTCATGCTATCAGCAATTTTATTTGTCTTTTACTATTCATACACAATCACGTTTCCTCTTGACCAGGTTCCGTCTTTGCACATTTCACTTTCTTCTGGCTTTTCCTAAGCAGGCAAGTTGGTGTGAGAGACTGACTACCTGTCCCTGCAATAATTTAGCCCAACAAAGCACAATATGCTGTTTTGCACGCTATTTAAAGACATATGGGCACGCTTTATTAAGCCTATCTTGAAGGAAATGCGCCCTTATTCTTATCAGGAAGATTTTAATTATTTACGATCTTTGTCCACCGCTGCTATTTGCAGTGCTGTGCTGAACTTCATTAGAACTGCTTTATTAATTAGGAAACAATATGAATTGTGATAGGGGGCCTGGGCCTCGAGTGATTTTAGATTTTAAATTTGTTCTGTAAACCTGTGATAAACTGAGAAAATGTTGAATACTATAAAAATCTGTCTTAACATTTTAAATTGCATATTAATATATGTACTCATCCCAATTGATGTATAGAAAAGTTTTAAGTCTTGTTTAATTATTTTATGTATGAATGTCATACTTTCATGATTCACATGAATCGAATAATGTTATTTGAAGTGAATTGAACTATTTGCGCACACCTGCTTCCACAGTGCCTAGTACATAATAACTTACAGAGTAAGAGGGAACATCACCTTTTACCAACTACAGCTGTGAAGTAAATTCACCTACATACAAGTTCCATTACCTGTCTAATGAGAAGTTGTCATCAGAGTATTACAGTACTCTAAGTTCAGGGTTAATACTAGGAGGAGTCGTTATTGGGTTTAACCCCTTCCATGCTGCGCAGATTCCGCCGCTGTGCTGACGGAATCTTGCGCGGGCGTGGTCATGACGGAACGGTTCCGTCATGAGCACAGCTCAACCGTGGCTCATGACGGAACCGTTCCGTCATGAGCACCGAAGGGGTTAAATATAGACCAGTAAGTAGTGGTCTAACTATGCCTCAAAGATGCAACCCACATTCCCTGGTGCATGGAAAATAAAAATTTCTTCCCCAGGTACACACACAACAGGTAGCTAATGTTGTCAACAGAACCTACCCCAGATAGCGATACATCATGTATCCACCGAAGACTGACTAAGGTGTGCTAATGATGATGCCACACAGCAATAGCAATCATTCCCCAAAGTAGCAACACCATGCATACCAGACACAGTATTTTGACCTTAATACTGATAGATTCACGTCAGTGTCAGGAGAATTAGGAACACCTTGTCATCATTGATGATCAGAGGAGGGGATGTGGAAGCGTGTTTTCAAAAAAATGTGGAACCCATTTTCTCTTGATCACATTTTGTGATATTCAATGATGACAAGGCCTGAATAATATGTACAGAAGTAGAATGACCTCGTATAAACTAATATACCCTGGTAAAATAAACAGCTTGTATTGCTGGGTTGCTCAAGGGCACTACTTGCAAAATGAATTAGCTCACTAGCCCAGCAACAGCCATCCTTAGCATACCATATATAGATAGAACTACGTGTCTATCCATGATTGGATGAGGTATTTAGCAAACTATGTTGTTGTCGAGTTCTGCAAAGTCCCCACTGTCCCAGTCACTGGGCATGTGGACATCACACACTCCACCATATTGTATCACGTCAGTGGCATTTATCATCTTTCTTCTCTGATTGGTTATATGCCTGAACATGGTGTAATTCTGTCCTGTATGAGCGACAACGCACAAAGTATTTGTTCATCACAATGAAAAAATCACCTTGCTACATATTCTGATTGGATGTGTGTTTAACCTGGCTTTTGTGGTTTGAATATAGCGAACAATTGGTTCTGTTGAGTAGTGCAATTGCTGTGTTTCTGTGTATTTAATACAAACGCAACAAGATCTCTCAAAATATTCTCAATAAACACAAAGAATTTTTTAGAAAGGAAAAAACATATGATAAGGATACACCAAGAGAAGAAGAGTTGCAAAACAGCAGAGTTTTCTACTCTTTTGTTATTCACAAGAAAATTGAATATGGCTGTCAAGAACACAATTAAATTGTGGCAATACAAAAGTGACTGTTGTGAATTTAAGTGAAAAACTGTGACAAGTGAAGTCAATGGTGAAGTATATACAAGACATACACAAGTGACATAAATACATATGATTTAAGATTGCTGCCCTATCTATAAATTTATAACATGAATACAAGACCCAAGGATGATTTAAAAAATTTGGGTCAAGGAGACTGTATGGACATGTATGACATTAAAGTCGATGTTTCAACCCTGAAAGCGGCGCAGAATGGTATGCATCACAGCGGGTCTTCTTCAGGACTGTGAAAGACAGGGTGGACAGCCACATGAACGGATACTCCAATCAATGGATTTATAGGAAGCAGTGATGCTAGCGATAGATTCCACCAGAAGTTGGAAATCAGAATTCCTGCTTGAATGTCAGGTATTTGTAGGGATCCAAAAATGGTATCCAAAGGTAAGGTGATGAAACAATTCACTTTGCTAGGGTCCAGGGCAATGAAGACATCCACCATCCGGTAGGAGTCTTATTGTGAAGCATTTGCTCATATTGTTGGAAGACCTCCACCAGCAGGTTGGAGTCTTAAAAAGAGACTTAAAAAGAGAACAGACGACTTCCACCAGCCATCTGATTTCCAACTTCTGGTGGAATCCTTCACTAGGATCACTGGTTCCTCCAAATCCATTGATTGGATTGGCTGCCCACCCCGTCTTTTACAGTCCTGATGAAGACGGGCTGAGACGCATAACACTCTGCGCTGATTTCAGGGTCAAAACATCAACGCTAATGTCATTCATGTCTACTATACAGTCTCCTTGACCTTGATTTTTTAAAATCATCCTTGGGTCTTGTATTCATGTTATAAATTTATAGCTAGAACAGAAATCTTGAATCATATGTATTTATGTCATTTGTGTATGTCTTCTATATACTTCACCATTGACTTCACTTGTCACCATTTTTTCACTTAAATTCACACCAGTCACTTTTGTATCGCTGCATTTTGTGTTCTTGACAGCCATATTCAATTTTCTTGTGAATCAAAAAAGAGTAAAAAAACTCTTCTTTTTTGCAACTCTTCTTCTCTTGGTGTGTTCTTATCATATGTTTTTTCCTTTCTTGAACAATTCTTTGCATTTATTGAGAATAATTTGAGAGATCTGGTTGCTTTTGTATTAAATACACAAAAACACAGCAATTGTACTACCCAACAGAACCAATTGTTCGCTATATCATAAATACCCAGGTTCTGAGGGGTACAGGGTCACCCCATTAACTCTAATATTTTGTGGTTTATAGGCATAAAAGACCGAGTGAAACTCTCTACTTTGGGCATGCTGCTATTTTTGAGCGTGCCTCCGTGATTCACGTATAAAGCTGCCTCTGATATTTGACAGTTGTCTGTGTTCATTGAATTAATTGTCCACACTTCTGAAGCAGAAACCACAATTTGCCTCAATGTGAAGCACAAAAGTCACTAAATTAATCTGTGCTTAACCCTCTGGTAGCTTGGCACAAAAACAGTCAGGCTTAATTTAGAGGCAATTTGTTAAGATGTTATGCGGCACGCAAAACGTAGTAAAGTGAAAACACAACACAAGAAAATCCCACACCAATTTTGGAAATTAGAGAAACATTTAATGAATGCTTCAAAACCAGAATGACAAACATCCAATCAGTAGAACCGAACTTATGATTTAAAAAGGTTTTTAGCAAACACTATCACCTAAAATATCAAAGCACCAACCCTGGGTATCTAGTCACTCGAGAACGGGGCTAAGTCAAAAGTTATGGCTGAGGTGGTTTAGGTCCGTCTCGGCTTACCTTTGGAAATTTGGAAGAAAAATGTATAAGAAGGTAAAGTTTAGCAGGGCAGGGCAGGTTGTGATGTCCAAAAGGATCATCGTTTGCTGGGAAGTTGCTGGACGAAATCACTGTAAAGATTTCTATGTTCAGACGTAGACTCTTTTTTGGAAGTCAAAAATCTCCAGGAAGCCTTATACTCTTCAGAAGAGAAATCACTGAGCAGGATTGCTTCTGAAGAGAAGAACATAGAGGGAGCTAATGTGAATTCAGGCCGACCAGTCATGCACCTTGGGCAGATTGGAAAGCAAGTCAGACCTGGTCTCCTGTTGGTTCCCAAAGTTAATTTTGATTATACATTTTTGAAGTTCCAAGTTTTGGTTTCTGGCTATTTGGACACCTTTAGCACCACTTCCAAGGGTCCAGGACTCGGTGGGCATCCCTTGGAAGTCAGTACTAACGTCAGACTAGGTCTAGTCACAAGTTCAAGGTTGTTTGAGCTAGGTTGTTGGAACTTTTTATGCCCCTTTTGCTGAGAACAGGTGGCCAGTCAACGAGATCTTTGAGTCACTCTGGAAGCCCTGGGATCAAGCAGCAAGGCAGGCCTTAAGCAGCAGGACAGTCCTCTGATGGTACGAGGCAGGCCTCAAGCAGCAGGGCAGTCCTCTGAAATATCAAGGCAGTCCCACTGGGGGGGCCTGTGCAGGGTGTCAGGAAACTACATGCTTGTGGTGTAATGGGGTTTTCCAATTGTATAATCTGTGCTGTTAAGACTCTCAATCGGTGTAATCAGGTTTGCCTTCCATTTGGTGAAAAAGACTGCTAGATAATTATTATTATTTTCCTATTTTTTGATTGGTTTTCTTTTTATTGGAAAGCAGAGCAATTCCCTTCTGTTAGTTGTTTTTATCTTGCGCGCATCAGAGCTACATGTGCGAGAGGACGCTCCCGCTGGTTGCTTAGAAACCAGCAGAAGAAACGTGCGCTTGGGATACGCCCTACCGCAGCTATAAATAACTGCAAGGCGTTTCCTTGCTGCTTGACTTTCTTTCGAAGCCGCAGCAGAGTCCAGGAGGCGTTCCTAGTCAACGGGAGTCAGCAAGAAAGGAGGCGTTTGTTTACCTGACAGCAGGAATCATCCATTCTGGAAGCTAAGTCGCGAGAACACTTCGGGTTATTTTCTTTCCCGTGATTAAGACATTGACTCTCTTGCACATTGTATTACGAGCATTCGAGGACGTATTCTCTGCTATTCATATTATTCCTGCAAATTGTGTTGCGAGTTTATGAGGAAGCTAAAAGACAAGCGCCTCTATCACTGAATGACTTTTTGGGTTTCTGTTTAGATTTGATTTAATGTTTTTATTGCGCTCATGTTCCGGTGGAAAGCGCTTATACTAATGTAAAAATGATCTAAAAAAAAAGGGGGTTAACGCAGATGTGAAAAGCTTTAAAAACAAGAGCAATGATATAAGCGCTTTCATCAATGATCATTTCGTGGGTTGTATGAAAACTACTGAGTGTGTTTATTGGTACTTGGTCTTAAGATGTTGTGTGCTTCATATTAGAGATAGGATTTTCGCAAAACAACATTTATATGAAAAAGATTTGTAACACGTGCGTTTTATTGAAATACAAAGTTGAACCCAGATCTTAAAAAATATCGTTTGGCAAAAACTATTGTGCCCTTTATGTTTATGGAGCTGATCTTTTCCAGACAATAGTTTCATGTGATTGTATAGGGGCAAGAGTAACCACCGAAGATTTCTTTTGGCTGTCAATTCATTTGGATTCTTCCTCCACAATATAGAACAGGTGAGACAATGAATGATTTGTCTTGAAGTTCTACAGTCTCAGATTAGATACCCATGCTCCGTTTTGACACGATGGTTTTGTTCTTCTTTCTATTTAGAATTGTGGTTTGTTTTAGAACCTAATTGCAGAAGGAGACACATTTGCTTGAGCTGGGATTTAACAATCTTGCAGGTGATTCTCGTGATAGAAGAGTATTTACTTTCTGTCAGAGTATTTTGGTGAATTATAACCGAAAGTGTGAATGTTATTTGTATTTTCTCCAGCACAAAAGAATGGAAGCGACTTCCTATATAACAACCCGGCTGGTCCAGGAGAGGAGTTGCAGTGTCTTCTTTTTATTTGTGTTGTTAGTTGTCCCAATCCCCTTCCCTTTTGGAGTATTTGCCAATATCACTGTCACAATCAGTGAGGTTGAGAAATAGTCCAGAAGGGTTTGGGAGAATTCTTCAATATCGCCCCTTCCAACTACCTGGTTTTCAGGTGAGTGGTTCAACAACACTTACAGAGGGAACTGAAGAATGGGTCTGAGGGTCTTACTTTTATACTTGGTGGCAGCTTTGAAGTGTAAGAAACTTCCAGATTTGCCTACCTCCTACAGATGGTTCTGGATCTTCTTTTCTCTGGGCCGAGGCTCCAAGAGGTCTGGAGTGGCAAACGTCTAGTGTGAAGTTCTTTGTGAGTGTGCTGAGGCAGCTCCTTCAAAACTTTGGTGTGTCATGAAATAGCTCTGCCACACACATCCTAGAAGGATGGCACATCCAGCGAATACCAAATCCCCCTATGTTCCACTGTCTGGGAAGAATACCTAAAGGCCAACTTCTGTGCTAATTAAAGTCATCTGACCCAGGATACAGGCTTCAGGCACCAAGTAGTTAAGACAAGAAAATTGCATCTATGTGTGTGAGCTAAGCCAGTGCCTTTGAAGTGCAAGTGTAAGAGGTGACAGGTCTACCCCCCGATCCTGCCAGAGATGGCCCATCCTGCCAACACCCTGATCCACTATTGGGATGCTGTTTGGGAGGAATAAACAAAGGACAAGTACGCCAAGTCATGTGATCCAGGAAACAGGCTGTAGGCGCCAAATGATTAGAACAAGAAAATGCCATCTTTCTAAAAGTGTCATTTACAGAAGTGTGACTTAAAATTTGACTTTACCATTAAAGAGGATTTTAAATGACAGTACTTTTGAGACCATACATGATGTTTCTATATGTTACCGATCAAAAGTGAGAACTTATTAAATTTAATAAGGTAACCCAATGTAATCCTCTGGAAGAGGGGGGCCTCGCAATAGTTTTTCAGGTCTCTCACTTAAAAGTACATATTCAACTTTTCAAATAATATGCTCACTGTCCTATGGGAAATTTTGGGCCTTCCCATGGGTACCTTCCATGCATCAAAAAGGGAGTTTTAGGCCTGGCAAAGGGGTTATTTTGCCAGGTAGAATTGGCAGTTCAAAACTGCACACTGTTTTCAATGGGAGTCCCGAGACAAGATTTAAAGGGCTTCTTAAGTGGGTGGCACAAAAAGTGCTGCAGGCCCACTAGTTGTATTTAATTTACAGGACCTGGATACATGTTGTATTACTTTACTAGGGACTTACAAGTAAAGTAATTATGCCAATCGGGTATAAGCCAATTTTGCCACATTAGAGGAGTGAGCAGAAGTACTTTAGCACTGGTTATCAGTACTAAGGCCAACAAAAATGAATTTCACAAACAGGAGAGGAAAAAGAAAAACATTTAGGAGAACACCACCCTAAGAGCTGTCAGGTCTAAAATGCGAAAAAAATATGACTTTTTAAAAGTGTAGTATAATTATTATAAATTCAACCTCACCAGTGAATGGAGCTTGTAATATATATATTAAAAAGACCAAGAATAGGATTTGTTGATGTTTCCTGGGCTGAGATGACATTATTAACTGTAATATTGCCTACCAACACTTTTCTATGGAACAGTTAACCGTGTTACAGTTAAAATAGCTTTTGATACCTTGCCACTGTAAGGCCATTTTCAACAGTAAATGTTTACATTGAGCCTGCTTAATTGACAGAAGGCCTACAAAGAGGTACTTTATTAATATTTAAAAGGAGTGTTAGGCCTGCCAAAATGGGTTATATTGACAGGTTGAATTCGCAGTTTTAAAACTGCACACCCAGGCGACAGTAATATGCCTACAGTCATATTTGTACTGTCAATATAGTGGGTGGCCCAATGAATGCTGCTGTCCACTAGTGACATTTAACATACAGGCCCTGGGTACACTTAGTACCATATACTAGGGACTTATGGGTAAATTAAATATGCAAATTAGGAGTACAGACAATGTTGACTTGTGTTAAGGGTCAAAGCATACGCATTGGGGCATGGGTAACAGAGTCCCAGTGCACAGAGTAAAAAAACTAGCAGCATCAGTCCATATATTTGTGGGTTATCAAGTGGGCATTTTCTTACAGTAAGACATAGCATTGCAATAACAGCACAATAATCTTTTTCTCACCCCTTTGTTAAAATACAGAAGATGGCCCCGGTTGTTGCCATAGAATTTATCCAACTCATCACCATACCATCCTATTGTGTGTCATTGGATGCCCTATTGGTTTGTATCTGCCTCAAAAGTGAAACAACAGCAGTTGGTGTCTACATTTTTACCAGCATCACAGATTGCATCAATAGTCACAATTGCCCAGATACTCCTGAGCCCTCATATGTTGACCCCTTCCTCCTTCTAACTCTCAATGATTGTTGTCAAGGAGGTAATGAGACTCATAGCAGATGATCAGATAACAATCTCTCGGGATGTGCAGGAGGTGATAGTTGAAGTGAAGACCCTCTGAGAGATGCTATCTGAACAATATAGATGTCTATGAATTCCCACTTAACCTTCTTGATTGCAAGCAATGTAATGCGTCTGTCTGCACAACTTATCCAAGTTACTATTGATGTCACTGTTCCTAGTTTGTCAGTGCTAACTGTGCCCCACTCATCCCCTGTATAACTCATTTCAGGATACCGGTTGATCCCAATCTTACAGATCCTGACCTCTATTCCGTGGCACACCAGGAGGACCTGGCTGAAGATCAAGAGTCGCGTCTAAATGTAAATCTGCCACATGGCGATGTTGTGCAACTTGCAATCAGCTACTTCTATCATGCATGATAATTCCGGGAAATACAGAAGAACTTGTTATGGTGAAGATGTCTAAAGTGCAACTTAAGAATGACCAGTGATGATTCGTGAATGTCTGTGCCCTATTGTAACTCTTTTGAAGGCACTCTTCCAAGTGGAGCAATCTCTTTTCTAGCCTCGCAAGTGCCCACTGTCTCCTGACAGTTTGCACCTTCCAGTGAAACACACCATGGTCCTGGGGCACTCGACCCCTTTTAGGCGCTTGTCATCCTTTTGACTCAAGCTCCCACCGTCCTTAGATCTTCATTTACAGTATTTTGTGATACTGATCAGTTACGTTCTCTTAGTGTTGTATATATTATTTGTCCAACCTTCTTACTAGCTGCCCGGTTTCTTATATCCTTTACTCTCTCTAGGCTCCCTTTATTCTGGATTTTTCACACATATCTACAGTATGTCTACCCTGAGGTGATCCATTTTTACTTGAGATTCTACTGTAGTTTATTGTCTTTACCACCTCTCACAAGATGCCTTGTCTCTTTTTTCAGTGCCTTGTAGCTTTTACCAAGTGAAAATATGCTTCGGATTTACCCTGTACCTTGAACATCTCTGATGGCAGGTATCTCTATTCATGCCTTTGTGTGATTTTAGCTAACTTAAAAAATATTTGAGTCTTGCTGGTGATCCCGATCATCCACTTAACGGATTGAAACATCAACTTTTTTATCGACCCTATTAGCACAGTTTAATCATTTGTAATTGGTCGTGCTGTGGATAAGTACTTTGACCACTATCATCACATGAGTATCACCTAAAAGGGCATGTTATGTCACCTACACCCACTGTGCTAATGTTAATAAGTTTAAATAACTTTTTCATCATGCTTTCTGTTGTTACAAGTAAACAACATTCAGTATATAAGATTGCTGATATTGTGTGTCTAGGGACCATTGTTGTGACATACGATTTTTGAAGGCATTTCTAAGTTTAGAATTTGGAAAAACGCATTAGTGAAATACATTTTGTAAAAGAAAAATGAGAGACCCTTAAAACATTCCTTTCATTTTCCTATTTTCACTAGTGTTATTTGCTGTCTTCAATGTCTTTCCTTTGAGTGTTTTGCAGTCCACGTGATTGGCTGTGTGTGGTGCTTGACTTAATTCAGGTGCACTGTGTGAACACAAATTATCTAACTCTTTTGCAGGTTTGCTTTTGTATTTGAATGTCCCCTTAATTTACCGTATCCACACCCATTTTTTTTAATAAATATTCACAATTTTCCAGCTACTCCCATTTGTTCAACTTATATTTACTACTAAAATGTCTAGCTACACACCCTGCACCATGGGAGAGACTTCCACACAAAACAAATAGCAGAGGCAACGATGTCTGAATGGGTGTTTGTGAATTGCATTTTGTAATAATAAACAGTATTGCTGTGGCTGTACAATACATAAGCCACACTGTCTTGGTTTGTGCTGTGGCTGAACGTTAAATGGGTGCACTCAGTGGTGACCTGGTTTGGGCTCCGAATGACTGTCAATGAGTTGCTAGCTTGGCAGGTGAGAGCTTGCGCCTGCCCTGGGGTCAGTTCAGTGATGAAAGGAGGAACAACTAGTAGAAGCAGCCAAATCATCTTTCACTTTGCTTACAGTAACACAGCCTGCCTTTCAGATGGGAACAGGGATCCCCAGCAGGTGGGTGCAGTGAGTGAGGGCGTTGTTTTGAAATGACTCAACATTCATAATTTATAACAGGTTTTGTGCTGCATAAACTACTGCTAACGGTGATTTCTTTGCTCTCCTTACCCTTTGTGAGGAGACTTTCTATCTTTTTGCTGTTGATAGCTACTGCTCTGATTAATTCATTTTACCTGTTTTAACACTTGCTATTACAGCTGTTAGGGATCTCAGCTGAGTTTCCAGAACTACTCTTTATTGGGAGTTCAACCTTTTATAGCTATTAGTCTTTTGCCCCAAATTTTGCCCTCTCTCTTCCAAGAACTTTTTATGGGTTCTGGCCATGATAGGTTAGGTCCTTTAGATTAAGATAGGGGACTAATTCCTTTATTGAACATGCTGTTATTTTGTATGCTTGTTCTAACCAATTGTTCTCAATATGTCTATAAATGGATTAATTTGACTAATCTGAATAAAAAGACAAAAATACAGACTGATCTCTTAAAGAGAAAATAAGACTTTTAAACCGTAATCAAACCTCTCATCATTGACTGAACATTAATTGCTGTAAGAAGATGATTATTTTAAAGATGTGTTTGGGTTGTGCTCCATCCTAATACGGTGACAAAGATTTATCGACCTGAAGAGGAGTGGAAATTAAAGGTTCGCTTAGTAAGCTTAAAGTGGAGCTATTTACAACATTTTTATGAGATTTCCATGCTCACAAATCATTAGCCCAAAATGCATTCTTGTGCCCATTTTAAACACAAGGGGGGCATTTATGCGCGTTATGGAGAATTTCTCTTCTTGCTTAATTATGTGTAATCATATGGATTTCTCAGGTGATTACACATTGATTGATTGATTGATTGGAGTACTTATAGAGCGCAACTATCACCCTACGGGCATCTTGGCGCTTGCATTGGGAACCCGTCCTGGTTTTTCCCTGTAAGATAACCCGTACTGGGCATCCCCAAGGTGAAAGCCAGGCATCCCACCGTGGGGGGCCGTTGTGGAGATTAAGCAGGCTTGTTGCCCAGAGCTGCATAGTGTGAACTTGTGCTTAGAGTGGGCACCGAAACGAGAATTATCGAGTCCGTGGACAATTGGGTTCTGGACCCTGCCGCGTCGGGAATCGAACCCAGGTCCCGGGCCTGATCTCTGCTTCAGGGTATGCCTCCTCTAACCAGTGAGCTACACTTCTCCACATGATTCAGTTAAGCTAAATTACACAAATTACACCCAACCCTACTAGACACCTTGGGAGACCCTTATGTCAAAATGTCAGGCCGAGTATTTTGATATGATTGCTTCCATCTTATATGCAACAGTTTCCCTCCCCTATACCAATGTTCTAGAGCAAGCATTTCGCCATAGAGGCACCCCATGCAAAGATGCAGGTATGTAGTACTGGTATTTTACTACAGGTGCTGATTATGTCGAACATTTACTGTAGTGTACCTGCCCCAGTCATTTGCCATGATTGTCCCATATGCCAAGTATGTCCTTTAGCATTTTAGTGTGAGTATTGTTTCACTTGTGCTTGTAATGTTAAGAATTACTTCCAGTCTACCAGTGCTAATATTTTGCCATGAATGCCTCTACAGGCTTTGAATTACTTTCAGTATACCAGTGCCAAAGGCATAGAACCACATTCTCACTCAGGCACACTTTGTCTCACTTGCTCATACTCATTCGATTTTCATTCACTCAATCATTCTAAATCACTTGCAATCACTGATTTATTCTCACTTACTCTCTTGCAATCACTCTTAAACTCACTCACTCATTTTCACTTATTTATATTCACTCTCACTGATTCTTACTCTGACTCACTCATACTTTATCAGTTACTTACACTCACTGGCTCCTACTCTTGCTTTTGTTCCCTGATTCTGACTTATTTCTTTTCATTGTACCACTCTCATTCTTACTCATTGATGCACTCTCACTCGCATGCACTCTAACTCTCACTCATTCCTGTGTTCTCACTCCTAGTTTCACCACTGTCACTCATGCCACTCATTCTCTCTTACTCTGTAACACTACCTCACACTCATTCTAATTCATTCTCTTTCTTTCTCATTCATCCATCCACTCTCCTCCTGACAGTTACTCTTCCTCTGCCATTCTCACTCAGTCTCACTCATTCTTACTCACTACTTACTATTGACTGTCACTGACTCACTCACTCAGTTTCCCACACACATGCTCACACTTACACTCTTTCACTCAAGCACACTCTCATCCACAGCCACTCAAGAAACATACATTTAAAGGCATTTTGTACTTACCACAGCTGCCAATGAAATTCCTATTTCAGCTCTTAGGGCTTCATTTTTTATTACCCTCACAATGAATAATAGGCTATTACTCACGAATAGTAAAATAAAAAATGCATATAAACTAAGGAAGGTCTAGCCCAAAGTAGAACTGTGTTCCTAGCACTATTTTTGCCACCCTTGATGCCATAGGTTAGTAAGATAGTACCATGTTTTCCAAAGGCCAAGTCACAGATCACAGCTGTGACCACTAGTGACCCCCTATATGAGGTCTATCCTTCTATATCATCAACAACTTGAGTCATCACATGAGATGGTTGAGAAATAATTAAATTATTACAAGGTATGGCAACTGTTACCTTCCTTAGATGACAAGCTGAACAAGTAGATGATGATCGATAGTGCTCAGCAAGTGTTATTGAGCTGTATGGGGCCGGGCACGCATATGGATCACTGACAAAATATCGAGAAGGAGAATATCGACCTGCCAAAATATCGAGGAAAAAATATAGAATGCCAAAATATCGAATCCCTATCTACAAACAGGTAAGGACAAAAATATAGAATCCAAAATATCGTTGTAAAAAATATAGTTGGTCAAAATATCGAATTTTTTAAATGTCTTAAAAGTAATGTACAAAATAATGAAATAATACATATAATTAACTAAAACATACTTAAAATTACTTAAATAGCTTTAAAATTAATAAATAATTAATGTAAGTAAAAAAAAGAACATTTAATACATATATATTAACGTAATATTAATTAAAAATATTCAATATTTTTTGCGTAGGATTGCGGGCGGGTAAAATTTACTATTACCACTCCAGTAAGTGCAATAGTAGGGAAAGCGTTGGATAGCGGGAGGGTAAAAATTACTATTCCCACTCCAGAGAGTACAACAGTAGGGAAAGCGTTGGATAGCGGGAGGGTAAAATTTCCTATTCCCATTCCAAAGAGTGCAACAGTAGGGAAAGTATTGGATAGAGTCTGGGTAAAAATTAGTATTCCCACTCCAGAGAGTGCAACAGTAGGGAAAGCGTTGGATAGCGCAGGAGTAAAAATTACTATTCCCACTCCAGAGAGTGCAACAGTAGGGAAAGCGTTGGATAGCGGGAGCGCAAAATTTACTACTCCCACTCCAGTGAGTGCAACAGTAGGGAAAACGTCAGATGTCGTAGGGGTAAAAATTACTATTCCCATTCCAAAGAGTGCAAAAATAGGGAAAGTGTTGGATAGCGTAGGGGTAAACATTACTATTCCCACTCCAGAGAGTGCAACAGTAGGGAAAGCGTTGGATAGTGGGAGGGTAAAATTTACTATTCCCACTCCAGTGAGTGCAACAGTAGGGAAAGCGTTGGATAGCATAGGGGTAAAAATGACTATTCCCACTCCAAAGAGTGCAACAGTAGGGAAAGCGTTGGATAGCGTAGGGGTAAAAATTATTATTCCCACTCCAGTGAGTGCAATAGTAGGGAAAATGTTGGATATCGTAGGGGTAAAAATTACTATTCCCACTCCAGTGAGTGCAATAGTAGGGAAAATAATAATTTAATATTTTTTAAAAAATACATTAATTATTAATACCAACCAAAAAAGTATTACAATTAATTACCAATCACACAATATTTAATAATCAATTAATTATAAATACCAATAAATTTATTGTGTAAATTAATTACCTATTAATAATTAATTACCAACCAATTAATTTTCAATACCAAAAATTAATAAATACAAATCATACCAATTAATTAATAATAAATTAATTATCAATATACAAAAAATATTTCAATAATTAATTATTTACAATTGAATTACTTCCCACCATATTCCCCTATAAACCCACAACCAGCTACAAATAATACATTAATACAATTAACATAATTATCAATTAAACAATGAATACCAATTAATTACCAATTAATACAAATTATTTACCAATTAATAATTAATCAACAACCAATTAATTTTCAATACAAATTAATAATTACTTAATAACAATTAAATTACTTCCCACCCTATTCCCCTATAAACCCACAACCGATTCAGAAGTAAAACGCAAAATTAAATTTATAATAATTCATATTTCCCAAAAATTATTATTTAATGTACAATAATTAAATTACTTCCCACCCTAATCCCCTATAAACCCACAACCCGCTACGGAATTAAATTACACAAAAATTAAATAACATAAAAATTCATTACTTTAAAAATATTCAAACATACATTCCAAAATTAATACATACTTTTAACACATATAATAACACTTAAAACACTATAAAAAAAATCGATATTTTTAACAACTATATTATGGCTGTCGATATTACTTACTTCTATATTATGTAAATCGATATTTCTTACCTGATTTTCGATATTCTTCACCACTATATTTTGGCAATTCGATATTCTGTCCATTCTATATTAAAAACTCGATATTGTGTCCAGTCATTATTTTTTTTCTCCATATTATGACTGTTTACCCACGCATATATAGCTAAGAGGGGTATAAAGAAAATGAAACATTTAAGAGACAGTAATGCTGAAGATAATATTATTATTATTATTGATACTTGCGCAGCGCTACAAATCACATTGACAGGGTCTCTAGGCATTGCTGCACATCTTCAGACGTGAGCTACGGATTAGGATATTTGAACAATAGAGTAAAGCAAGGTTGGAACACTCATGAGCTTTTTTGAATAGTCTGTGGTTAGTATTGGGAGTTGGTTCCAGTATTGGGGGCCTAGGTACGAAAATGATCTGCCCCCATTTCTAGCAGCGCAAATTTGGCGGGTGTATAAAGGATGTTTTCCGCAGGACCTTAGACTGCTAGTGGTGGCCTACCAATTAAAAAAAATTCTGTAAATACTGAGGTCTGTTCCCATAAGGGATTTGTGGAACATAATTAAAGGCAACCAGTGTAGGCTTCTTAGGATGAGTACTGAAGGCAATATCTATCTATCTATCTATCTATCTATCTATCTATCTATCTATCTATCTATCTATCTATCTATCTATCTATCTATCTATCTATCTATCTATCTATCTATCTATCTATCTATCTATCTATCTGTCTGTCTGTCTGTCTGTCTGTCTGTCTGTCTGTCTGTCTGTCTGTCTGTCTGTCTGTCTGTCTGTCTGTCTATCTATCTATCTATCTATCTATCTATCTATCTATCTATCTATCTATCTATCTATCTATCTATCTATCTCTCTGTCTGTCTGTCTGTCTGTCTGTCAATCTATCTATCTATCTATCTCGTCTCTATATATCTATATAGATACACACACACATACACATATATATCCACACACACATACACACACATATATTGGAGCATGATTGTTAGATCTGGCATCCTTGCTGTGGTTTTTCCCCTAGCATTTTTGAGTTCAGACCTTCTTGTTTGTTGACTTTATTTTTGCTGGCTTTAGAATTCTGCACACTTTACATAATTTACGACTTCTAACCAGTGCTAAAGTGCTTGTGCTCTCTTCTTAAAAAATAGTTGAATTGGCTTATACCCAAATGACACATTTAATTTACTTATAAGCCCCTAGTAAAGAGGCCCAGGGCCTTTAAATTAGATGCGACTAGTGGGCACGCAGCACTGACTGTACCACCCACTTAAGAAGCACTTTAAACATGTTCCAGGCCAGCCATTGCAGCCTGAGTGTGGTATTTTGACATGGCCCAAAACGATTTGCCAGGGACAAAGCCTCCTTTTTAATACACATACTTCGCCCCTATGGTATACCTGGGACAGCCCAGATGGCAGGGTGCAATATATTAAAAAATGTACTCTTACGTTTTACACGTCATGGTAGTGAAAAACTGTTAAATTAATTTTTCACTACTGCAAGGACTTTTCAGACATAGGCCAATTCCCGGCTAACTTCACCGCGAGCAGAGTTCATTGCAACTGACCTCGCCATTACGCCTCGCTGACCGTCGTCAATACGGTAAGCGGCTCATCCGGGTGTTGCCCGTACTGCCGGCCCAATACCCACACTGGCCCTGACTCCTTTTCCTTATCCCTTAGGCCTTGTGGTTTATCCTTCCCCCTCCGGTCTCCCGCCCTTCTCTGATACACGTCCACATGGGGACAGGAATCCCTGCCACCATCTCCTCGCCTGGACCCTCTTGAATTTCCCGCCGTGTTGGGATTGTGTCATCTATCCCTCCCAAATTGCCTTGGTAAGCAGAGTCACACCCTTCTGTTGAGTCTTACTCTGAGCCCCATTCACGGTTTTCTTTTCTCACCTCCAGAGATTCGTGCTACAACCACAACAATCACTCCTTCTATCGTTAGCTAGGAGTAAGACCCTTGCGCGTTCACTTTCTATGTATATCTGTGCTTACTCTCCCCTTTAATCACTTGTACTATCCGCTCTGGCACCTTCCTCGCCACTGTTATCATTTTATGTTTGATCATGATCTTTTCCCTGTTGTGCTAGGGGTTATACATTTCTATAGGCATATATGCAGCATACTGTTACTTAATTCTTACCTACTGTGCCTTAATTTTAATAATATGCTCCTGCCTAACCTTGCACCGCCTGACCTAGAACTACCAGTCCCCTCTAATCTGGGTCCATATTTCTCAGGATGTGTCTCATCATGCCTGCTACCCACTGCCTTACCTCTGACTTAGTGACTCACTAGTTTACGGGTAGTATTATTTTTGTGCGTGCTTAGCCCTTTTCGCTCTGCCATCTGCTCTCATGTTCGCTCTGATTGAGACTTATCTTTCCTCGCTGTCAATGCCTCTTTTCTCCACCCACATTGCTACATTAAAACCACACTGGGGCTCTAGTGGCTGGTCTATGTATATAGCTGATCAAGCGTTCTTCAAAATTATTTACCACATTGTGGTGCCGATCACGATCCGGTAAAAAAATTCCCTGTACGACTCGTATCCGGTCTTTTTACCGTACGAATCGTACAAGTGCCGTACAAACTGGCAATCACGATTCGCATGGGAAAAAGTCCATACGAATCGCATTGGGAATCATTCCCCACACGTCCTCGGGTCGGAAAATGTGTCCGACACGTCCCCGGACGATTTACCGTACAAATGTGAAAAGTGAAGTCCGACCGCGGAATTACGATCCATCCCGTGCGTCCGATGTTACAACCGTATGGAAAAAACACCGTCCGCACCGAACTCCCATAGCAACCATGGAGATATGTGCCCGCATACGCGCCAAACAGCCCCCAGCCCTCCTATGTACGAGTCGAATCCCCACCCGTGTATGTACACCCGTGTATGTACGAGACGTACCCCCACCCGTGAATGTATGGAGCGTACCCCCACCCCAACTGTGAATGTACGACCCGTACCCCGACCCGCGTATGCATGGAGTGTACCCCCACCCCGACCGTGTATGTACGGACCGTACCCCCACCCCAACTGTGTATGTACAACACGTACCCCCACCCGCGTATGCATGGAGCGTACCCACACCCCAACCGTGTATGTACGACCCGTACCCTCACCCGCGTACGTATGGAGCGTACCCCCACCCCAACAGTGTATGTACGACCCGTACCCCCACCCGCGTATGCATGGAGTGCACCCCCACCCCAACCGTGTATGTACGGACCGTACCCCCACCCCAACGGTGTATGTACGACCCATACCCTCACCCGTGTACGTATGGAGCGCACCCCCACCCCAACAGTGTATGTATGACACGTACCCCCACCCGCGTATGCATGGAGCGTACCCCCACCCCAACAGAGTATGTACGACCCGTACCCCCACCCGCGTATGCATGGAGCGCACCCCCACCCCAACCGTGTATGTACGGACCGTACCCCCACCCCAACCGTGTATGTACGACCCGTACCCTCACCCGCGTACGTATGGAGCGCACCCCCACCCCAACAGTGTATGTACGACACGTACCCCCACCCGCGTATGCATGGAGCGTACCCCCACCCAAACAGTGTATGTACGACCCGTACCCCCACCCGCGTATGCATGGAGCGCACCCCCACCCCAACCGTGTATGTACGGACCGTACCCCCACCCCAACCGTGTATGTATGACCCGTACCCTCACCCGCATACGTATGGAGCGTACCCCCACCCCAACAGTGTATTTACGACCCGTACCCTCACCCGCGTACGTATGGAGCGTACTCCCACCCAAACAGTGTATGTACAACCCGTACCCCCACCCGCGTATGCATGGAGCGTACCCCCACCCCACTCGTGTATGTACGGACCGTACCCCCACCCCAACCGTGTATGCACGACCCGTACCGTCACCCGCGTACGTATGGAGCGCACCCCCACTCCAACAGTGTATGTACGACACGTACCCTCACCCGCGTACGTATGGAGTGTACCCCCACCCCAACAGTGTATGTACGACCCGTACCCTCACCCGCGGACGTATGGAGCGTACCCCCACCCCAACAGTGTATGTACGACCCGTACCCCCACCCGCGTATGCATGGAGCGTACTCCCACCCCAACCGTGTATGTACGGACCGTACCCCCACCCCAACCGTGTATGTACGACCCGTACCCTCACCCGCGTACGTATGGAGCGTACCCCCACCCCAACAGTGTATGTACGACCTGTACCCCCACCCGCGTATGCATGGAGCGCACCCCCACCCCAACCGTGTATGTACGGACCGTACCCCCACCCCAACCGTGTATGTACGACCCGTACCCTCACCCACGTACGTATGGAGCGTACCCCCACCCCAACATTGTAAGTACGGAGCGCACCCCAGGCCCCAACACCAGCACCTTCCCACAACATCGCACATGTACGAGTCGTACCAAGCCAGACACAAGGACCGCACTGTACAACAAAATTCCCGAAGTACACACAAAATTATTTACCACATTGTGGTGCCGATCACGATCCGGTAAAAAAATTCCCTGTACGACTCGTATCCGGTCTTTTTACCGTACGAATCGTACAAGTGCCGTACAAACTGGCAATCACGATTCGCATGGGAAAAAGTCCATACGAATCGCATTGGGAATCATTCCCCACACGTCCTCGGGTCGGAAAATGTGTCCGACACGTCCCCGAACGATTTACCGTACAAATGTGAAAAGTGAAGTCCGACCGCGGAATTACGATCCATCCCGTGCGTCCGATGTTACAACCGTATGGAAAAAACACCGTCCGCACCGAACTCCCATAGCAACCATGGAGATATGTGCCCGCATACGTGCCAAACACCCCCCCAGCCCTCCTATGTACGAGTCGAATCCCCACCCGTGTATGTATGACCCGTACCCTCACCCGCGTACGTATGGAGCGTACCCCCACCCCAACAGTGTATGTACGACCCGTACCCTTACCCGCGTACGTATGGAGCGTACTCCCACCCAAACAGTGTATGTACGACCCGTACCCCCACCCGCGTATGAATGGAGCGTACCCCCACCCCAACCGTGTATGTACGGACGGTACCCCCACCCCAACCGTGTATGTACGACCCGTACCGTCACCTGCGTACGTATGGAGCGCACCCCCACCCCAACAGTGTATGTACGACACGTACCCTCACCCGCGTACGTATGGAGTGGACCCCCACCCCAACAGTGTATGTACGACCCGTACCCTCACCCGCGTACGTATGGAGCGTACCCCCACCCCAACAGTGTATGTACGACCCGTACCCCCACCCGCGTATGCATGGAGCGTACTCCCACCCCAACCGTGTATGTACGGACCGTACCCCCACCCCAACCGTGTATGTACGACCCGTACCCTCACCCGCGTACGTATGGAGCGTACCCCCACCCCAACAGTGTATGTACGACCCATACCCCCACCCGCGTATGCATGGAGCGCACCCCCACCCCAACCGTGTATGTACGGACCGTACCCCCACCCCAACCGTGTATGTACGACCCGTACCCTCACCCACGTACGTATGGAGCGTACCCCCACCCCAACATTGTAAGTACGGAGCGCACCCCAGGCCCCAACACCAGCACCTTCCCACAACATCGCACATGTACGAGTCGTACCAAGCCAGACACAAGGACCGCACTGTACAACAAAATTCCCGAAGTACACACCGTACACACGCTAAAAACGCACGTACACAACCAGGACAAAGCAAAACAACACAAGAATACACCATTCGAATGGCACAAAGCCACAAAACATGTCCAACAAGCACAAAAACAACACATTCACTGACCTGCAACTGCCAAAATCCAAACAGAGGCCCAAAACACAACCACTCCTTATAACACACCCACCCAAACTTCAAACACAGCCACACCCACCAATGGACCAATAAAAAGGGCCCACACACACAAACCCTGAGCCTTTGCAACAGACTCACTGCTGCCAGACCCCACAGACAACCTACAGCACCATACTAGAACCTTTACTACACCTTACACTTGCATACCTTCACACACACACCTTCACAAACACCCCCTCATCACATTCACACACACACCTGCACAACCACACACACACACCCACAACCATCCACACACCCCCCCATCCACACCCACACCCCTCACCATGCCCACTAACAAGAATCCAAAGTTCACTAGCCGAGAGTTGGAGGTCCTTGTCGACGAAATCCTCAGAGTCGAGCCACACCTCTTTGGAACATTGGTCAGACAGACCTGCATGACCGAAAAAACAGCCATGTGGCAGAGGATTGTTGATGCTGTGAATGCTGTTGCGGCCACCAGAAGGACCAGGCATGAATGCCAAGCCAGGTGGTACGATCTGCGGAGGAGGGTCCGAGCCAAAATGACCGACGACCACAACCAGGCCAACGTCACTGGAGGAGGGCCGCCCCGCAGAACCGTACACTACCATCCCTGGGAGGAGAGGGTGATGGCCATACTGCCGGTGGTGTCAGTGGACGGATTAGACGGACTCCGAGACCCGGGTGAGTACACAAACAACTCACCTCACATGGGGGAACGTCATCCACAACCAAACTCACAAACAGGCACGCAACCACCCCAAGCTATCGCATGACTCAACCACACTCCATGAACATGCACATGCCACTGGCGCCACCATGCCGCATGCACCCAGCTGGACAATGCAAAGTCACAGGCCACAGAAAACACCAACACAAGACACGGTAAGCCGGATGGCGGGAGTGTGGGCCACAAAAATCACATAGTGCAACTCAGAAGCAGACAACACTGCCCCCTGCCAATATGGCCTAGGTCACAGCCAGACAAACAGTGTGTCCCCACATAGGAAAGACTTGCCAGCAAATGGCGGACGCCTTGCATTAACACAAGGGGGTGACGGCACGTTTTTGCACATGACAGCAGCTAATGAACAGCCAACACTGTGAAAGAGTGGCAGCACACACCACCACAGCAGCAGCGCAGACACAGACCCTACACCCAATGGGTGCCTGCTGATCAGAAACAAACTCACATCAACAAGCCAAGGGCCAGTCAAAGATCTGCAAAAAGTGTGTGCCTAGGAAGCTGGGCTGAGGTGACAGAGGGTGACACACAGAGGGAGGGAGAGGGGGAGAGAGAGGGAGGGAGACACAGGGAGACGGACAGAGGGAGGAGGCTGACACACAGAGGGAGGGAGAGGGGGACAGAGAGGGAGTGAGAAAGGGACACACAGGGAGACCAATTCAGCTGTGGGGGGGGTGGGAATGTCTGCTCGTCAGCAGGTGGACTGCGTGCATGTAGACAAGGGTGGCCAGTGCCTGAATCCCCCTCTTCTCCATGGCAAAACACTGGGCCATGTGTCAACCTGTGCACGAGCACAACGCCAGCTACCTGCATTATCTAAGTGTGTGGAACAACTCCATGTGCCCACGTACAGTGCAACATGGAAGGCGCCAATGCATGGCTCGCCACACCTGCTCACTCCACTGCTGACTGCAGTCACAATTGACGCAGCAAGTAAGACTGTGCCACACATAGGTAAAGTCGCAAAAGCTGTGGCCAAGGGACATACCCATGCACAAGTGCACTGTGAGTGGAATGCAAGACATATCCAAATTCCCAGAGGAAATGTGCCAACTTAGAAACAAATGAAACATGGATGTTGCATGGAACAAAATTAACATTGTCTCTCTCACACACAGGTCAACGTCGTGGATCACCCCCCAACACTGGGGGGGAAGACTCACAGGACCCGGCTCGGCGGGATGACGGACCCACCGGCAGCGACGACTCTCACCACTCTGTGGACGAACCCGACCCCGACCAACCTGGCCCCTCTGGTGTCCAACCACCTGCAGCACCTGCGTCAGGTACAACTGGGCCAACCACCACCCCCACTCCTGCCACATCCCAGGAGACACCCAGGATCCCTGCCCCACCACCACAATGCAGCCAGGCTGGCCAGGAGGGACACGGTGTACCGGGCACCCAGGAGGAGGCAGGCGACAACGCCAATGCCACCCCTCAGGGGTCCCGGAGACCCAATGTGCCCACAAGGGCAGGCCAGGTGCAAATGGGCAGGGGTGGTGGGAGTGGAGGACGGCGGAGGCGCGAGCCTGACCTGTTGGCTGGGGAACCGGTATATTCCCATGTCCGAAACATCCTAGACACATACCGGCAGGACACCACGGGCATGGCCCAGGTTGTGTCCATCCTCGAGGAGATCAAGACCCAGCAGGCCCAGCAACATGCGGAGCAACATGCCTGTCTACTGCGACACCAAGGGCGGATGGAGGACAGACAGGCTGAGCTTGTGACGGTGTTCAGGGGAATTCATAGTACACTCCGTTGGATAGCCGACAACATGGGCAACCCTCCCTGTGCCATCAGGAGTAGAAAATCACCACCTACAGGGAGGGATCAGGAGGAGGAGGAGGAGACATCCGACGGAGCATCCCAAACATCGTCACGGCCTGCTTCTGAGGGTCCCCGCAGGAGGGCGGGTCATCCACGGAAAAGACCGTGAGGGTCAGCGCAACAGCACCATCTCCCAGGACACCTGGCCTGGCACCTGGCCCACTGGACCACCAGCAGCACAGCAGCAAAAGACATTCTCTGCCACATGGACTTGCTGGTCACTGTCTGACCAATGTTGACAAAGACTGTGGCATGGACTCTGAGGATTTCAAATGGCAAGGACACCAACTCCCCTAGTGAACTTTGGATTCCACACACCCGGAAAGCCCCTCATGTCATACCCCCCCGTACCCCAACCAAAATAAAAAGTTACACCATAAAGAGAAGATGCCTACATATTGCATTATTACCTTACATGTGTCTTGTAAAGTCTAACCATGCCTGAGTTCTCATTTGACTTCAACCATCCACACCCTGGGGCCTGAGTCTGGCACAGGACACACATGGGTCACATTGTATTAGGCAAGACAGACATGGAGCACCATACACACCCGTGATGGGCCCAGCCAGCTGAGGGGGTGGCCGCACAACCGTGCCGACAGACATATTGAGTACAGCGACAGCCATGCGCAGAGGTCAGGGATCATGTGGAGTGTCCTGTGGGGCACCCAGGTATGTGTGGACAGGTGCCAGAACCATGTCCTGCAAGCTTGAGTCAGGTGGATGCAGAGAATGGTGGGATGGCCAACGTTGCATGCATGGGGATGGCACATGTCACAATACCCACACAGTCATGGACATCATGCACAATACACAGTCTAATCCCACACAAACAGCTTGCATCTTGCTACTCTACACATAGACACATAGCCACTATCACGGAAAACCATGCCAGACATGCCGGATGCACCGTGGCAACACACCAGCATTGACTGAGAAGAGGCACCTTTGATGCATAGGGACACCTTTATTAGTCATGTATTCGGGATTGCAGAGGCAACTCGGAGTACACATGAACGGGTCATGTGGAGTAACATGTGGGTCCAACACTGGAACCCCCCTTCTGCAGCACAAATGCGTGATAGCCATGGAACTGGCACACAAGTGTTGGCTAACAGCTAAACACCCCCTGCTGCTCACGGAGAGGCTGCCATACACCATTGATCCGCTGATGTGGAAGTCCCACACCATTTCAAGCCAATGCAAACCGTATGTGTCCGAGGGCAGTGTAACACACATTGATGCCATCATCACAATCCACAATCCCATCACTGATGACTGTCAACAAGTCTGACCATCTATTCAGGTGTACCCAGCTGCATGTCATGTGTCCTATGGTGATGCGACATGTCTGCAGAGGAACCAAACATCGACAGGGGCAGTGTGCACACATCATAAACAACTGCCACTCCCAATACACCCCTGATGCATCCCTTACCCTAAGGAGACTTCCAAACTTGTCCGTGCGTGTAACGCTGAGTCAGCACACGATGACGTGTCCATGAGGAATAGCAGTGCCACAACAATGCAACCAGCAGACGGCATGCGCAAGTACCTGGGGATGAGAGACACACAAGAAGTCAGCCACAAGAAGCACAGCCACTTGCATGTGCATGTACTCGACACATGTAAGGATGACAACATGCTAGGTCACAATTATGACTGGGGAAATACACCCATCACTGGCACCATCACTCCAGTGACACATCCACACACACCTCTGACTCACGTGCCATACATGCAGGTGGAGACACACATCACAACACATGCCACACGGGGAGCAATGTGTGCACACTCAGACACTGGTACTCACCACTAAGCAAAGAAGTCGCGTATGAGCCGAGTCCGGATGTCCTCTTGCGGCTCCACATCCTCCACATCACTAGCCCCATTGCCAAGCCCTTCGTCCTCCACGGGCGGATGGTCCTCGTCATCTTGATCCAGGATGAGTGGCACAGCTTTCTCAACTGCCATGTTGTGCAGCATGCAGCACACCATGAAGATTTTGCAGACCTTCACCGGGGCATATGGGAGGGCGCCGCCGGTCTTGTGGAGGCATCTGAATCGGCTCTTCAGGAGGCCAAATGTCCTCTCTATCACTCGCCTTGTCCGGCCATGGGCGGTGTTGTAGCGGAGCTGGGCTGGCGTGATGGGGTTGCGGAGAGGTGTGATCAGCCATGGCATGTTGGGATAGCCAGCGTCCCCTACATGGAAAGCACATGGACATAAGTAGGACAGTAGAAGCGGTCGTGCTGGAAGTCTACGCAAAATACAGGACAGACAGAGTGTACCCACCAACAACACATGCTCGTTCTTTGCGCAGCTGCGTCATCATCTCAGGCACCCTGCTACGCCTCATGATGTAGGCATCGTGTGCTGATCCTGGAAAACGAGCACAGACATGTGAAATCACCATGTTGGACAGACACACCACAAGGGCATTGAGGGAGTGGTAGTGCTTGCGATTCCTGTACGCTACCTCCTGTGCCTGTGGTGGTACCAAAGCCACATGTGTCCCATCTATGGACCCAATGACATGGGGCATCCCTCCCAGGGCATAGAATCCACGCTTGACCCCAGTCAACATTTCAGGGGTTGGGAAATGGATGAACTCATCCAGGTGAAGCAACATGGCCTCTAAGAAATCATGCAGCACACGGCAGAACATGCTCTGGGACATGCCACCAACATGAGCTATGGTATTTTGAAAGGTACCCGTGGCAAGAAAATGTAGGGCTGCCATTACCTTCAGCTTGGGTGTCAGTGCCGTAGGACACCTGTGCAGCGGTTGCAGGTGTGGTGCCAGCCTCGCCGTCAACTCCTCAATCAACGTTTGGGGGAAGTGGTAGCACCGGATACAGTCATTCTCCCGCATGTCAGCCAAGTCCGGAATTGCTCGGGGAAGAGGCGGTGCTCTGCAGTAATTTGGAAGTGACAAGGAAGAGTGAGTGCACTACAACAACAATTTTTTGGTGCTGAGCACATGTTAATCTGTCAATACACATATGCGACATACGGAGTCAGGTATGTGCCACATGCCCTGGACACGTATGGCTGCCAGGTGACACTCCTACCAAGACCCAGCTACACACGGAGATTGTGAACCTCCACATGCCATGGCATGGGATTAGCTGTGTCCCAGTGTAAGTGAACAGCCAGACGCAACACAGGAGTGACATACATCAACACATCATCAGAAGTAGGCTGTTGATTTCAGAGACTGGTAGCAGAACACTAGAGCCACAGGTCACATGACATGACACTAGGACAGCCCACATACCTTGCCAATAAGGTGTACATGTAATGACTCACCACACATTCACAGAGAGGATGCAGACATGTCCTTGTTATGCTACTCCGTGTCCCATGCATACATACGCACCTCACATCCGATACCACATGCGGCCTGGTGTGCGTAACAGTGTGCCATGTCCATCTACACACAGACACATGTTGGTTGCTGCAACAGTTGATGCTTTTGAGGGAGCACCAACATCAAGCTAATGGGGACACCCCACACATACATGACATAGTCACATCGTGCACCGTTGGTACTGACATATCTGGTGTGGTAACCCCTGTAGCGGGCATCAGGGGACACTTGCGTGTGTTGTTGACTGTGCCATACCAGTGACGCTCATCCCAAGTGTGCAGTACGACATGCACACATGTCAAAGGAGTTAAGGGCATGCCTGGCACACATTGCACCATCACACATAACATCTGTACACATCTCATCATACATCTGGTGCCTTCTCGACTCAGGAGTAATGTGCCACATCACAGCCTTTCACACCTGTGCCCCACAAATGTAGTACTGCCCAGACAATGCCTTGATGTCCATCCATGGACAAGTATGGCAGCCCTATTCCTTCCGGTGTGCTGCCTGTCACCACTGTGATGTGTGAAAGGCACCGTACATTCGCTCAGAGGGCCTGTGTACGTTCCCTATCACTATGGGAGTGCTGCCGTATGTGTACCCATAGTGATAGTGAGCGTACGCACGTGTGTACGGTCCGTACCACTATGAGTACGCATACGCGAGAACACCCATAGTGATATTGAGCGTACAGGCGTGTGTACGGTCCGTATCACTATGGGTGTTCTCGCGTATGCGTACTCATAGTGATACGGACCGTACACACGCCTGTACGCTCACTTTCACTATGGGTGTTCTCGCGTATGTGTACCCATAGTGATACGGACCGTACACGCGTGCGTACGCTCACTATCACTATGGGTGTTCTCGCGTATGCGTACTCATAGTGGTACGGACCGTACACGCGTGCGTACGCTCACTATCACTATGGAGCGTACGCACGCGTGTACGGTCCGTACCACTATGAGTACGCATACGCGAGAACACCCATAGTGATAGTGAGCGTACGCACGCGTGTACGGTCCGTATCACTATGGGTACACATACGCGAGAACACCCATAGTGAAAGTGAGCGTACAGGCGTGTGTACGGTCCGTATCACTATGGGTACACATACGCGAGAACACTCATAGTGATAGTGAGCGTACGCACGCCTGTACGGTCCGTATCACTATGGGTACACATACGCGAGAACACCCATAGTGAAAGTGAGTGTACAGGCGTGTGTACGGTCCGTATCACTATGAGTACGCATACGCGAGAACACCCATAGTGATACGGACCGTACACACGCCTGTACGCTCACTTTCACTATGGGTGTTCTCGCGTATGCGTACTCATAGTGGTACGGACCGTACACGCGTGCGTACGCTCACTATCACTATGGGTACGCATACGCGAGCACACCCATAGTGAAACGGACCGTACACACGCCTGTACGGGCCGTTGCTATGCATTTGTAGTGCCCTAGGGCCCCGGTATGCACCGTACCTGTGTGTGAAACTCCAAATTACATAGGGGACACATGAGGGACAAGTATAAAGGCCTACATGCATGCTGGTTGTCATGGAGACCAAGTTTAAAGTTTGAATTTTTTTCAGCAGGTGCACAGCAGTAGTCATTTGTGAATGAATCTACTTTGTTGCAATGTGGTTCTGGAGTTGACATCATGCTCAAGAAAAAAACACAATAAGAACCCACTGACTGTGCTAGGTTTGAAGGGATTGGAGGAAACATAGGATGCAAATGTGAGTGACCAATCACTCTGTACTCCTGTGCATGAAACAGGCCAGCAAGGCAGATATAAGGCAGCCAGGTCCCATGAGGGAGCACTTGCCTGCACATCTTTGGATTCGACGACCCAGCTGCTGCTACTGATTCCCTGGAACCATGTCAAGGTCTGTGGAGAGTTCACAGCCTTTCACCCTGGAGGAGAACCTGGCTTTGCTGGATGTGATCCTCCCACAGTACCCCCTGCTGTATGGGTGACCAGGGTATCAGGTGAGTGCAGAGTCTACTAGCACAGACTGTGTCCCTTGTTTGTGACTGTGACTTCTGGCATTGTGTCCAGGTGTGACACACATGCTATGTACTGTAGGGGGGGTCCCAGGGGGGGGGGAATGCCTGATGTCTCCCAGCCAGTGCATGCTGTGGTGCATGTCTGCCATCCTCACTTGCATTGTGTTTACTGTGACAATCACTGCATGGTGAATGCCACATTCTGCCTGTCTTGTCCTCCTGGGAATGTAGCCTCTACAGTCCTCAATTTATTATGTGGTCAGCCCAGTGTGACAGGTGACTGTACCCACAGATGTGTTAGTTCTGTGTACCTGTGCTGAGAGTGTCCACATGATGTGTTCGTACCCTGGACATCGGTGTGTGTGAAAGTCCCCTGTCATGTGGGTGGGTGCATATGTGGACTGTGGCACCCGGGCTGCATGAGGGATGGATATACCCTGCCCATGTGATGTGAGCAGGGAGCAGTGCTGTGTGTCTGACGTGCAGAGCCAGCCCCACACCTGTGAGCCCCCCCGTCTAGTGGCACACGTGCAGAGTGAGGTTTGTCGCTGCATTTGGCAATGGCAGGTGAATGTCCTGTGCCTGTGTGTGTCTGTGTACTCTGCTGCGGTAGCGTCAGTGGCCTGTGGCATGTGACTGCTTAGAGGTGCTGCACATTATCCTGGTGTACCTTCTGATGCACAGTGTGAGCCTGGATCATTGATTGTGTCGTTGCCCTCATTCCACCTGTGTACTTTCAATGGCACGTACTGCTTTTGCCCTTCCCCAGAGGATCATGTCCCTATGACAACGGTGCAATGCGTTGGATGCATACTGTGCCTTGTTGTAAACAGCAAATTTGTTCTAATATGTCTCTCTGTGACATGTGCCTGGTGTATTGATGTAGTGTCACTTGTTCATCCTCACAGGTAGGCGCCTCTGCCAAGAAGCAGATATGGATGACCGCCATCAGTGCCGTGAGGAGGGCGGAGTTTCGCAAGCGGCGCCTGGCCCAGGTGAGGAAACGCTGGCAGGATATCCGATGCTGGACGCGGAGGATCGCACGGGTCCTGCTGGGGGACTCACCTGAGACCCATAAGAACCGTGGGTGCTGCCGTCTGACCCACATCCACAAGCGTGTGCTGGCGGTGGTATTTCCAGACTTGGACAGGCGCTTACAGGAGAAGCAGCAGCAGGAAGGGGGTAGGTACATGTGTGTTTGTTGTGTGTCACCAGCATTTGTAAGTGCACAGTTGTATGATACACTGCCAGGGTTTAAAGGTGCTGTGCAGATCCAGTTACCCACAGTATAGCGGTGCTCTCCTGCCTCCCTTCCCCTCCTTGCAATTGTCTCCCTGGTCTGTGTGTAGTCACTCCTTCACAAGGTAATGTAGGCTGGCGCTTTCTCCACGTGAACTATGCCTGTAGCATCATGTGTGGGGGTGGTGTGTAACAGGTTTTGGGACCTTGCCTGTGCCCTGTCCAGTTCAGTACATGTGGATTCCATGTCAGTTGGCACTGATGCTGAGTCCAGACATGGGAGTTAGTCTCTCAAGTGTCATGCCTTACAACACGCATGTCCTATGTTGTGGCCTGTGACATGATGTGCATGAGTGTGCGATACGCATAGTGCAGGGATGGTGGCGTGTGTTGCAGTCATTCCCATTCAGGACCATGGAGTTGTGTGGCCACTACTGTCCCCTGGAGCATATTTTCCTAGGTGTCATGTGTGTCATCACAAAACGTGGACACTCTCAGTGTCTACAGCATAGGTTGTGCTCTGTGCCGTTGTCCCCTGGTACCATGTATATTGACGTAATATGTAGTACAAGTGTCCACTGTACAGCCTGACCTGATTTTCCTTGTTCATACTCACGGTGGCCAGTGCCTGTGTGTGTTGTTACAATCATCTGATGATGACCATTTGTACATGATTATTTTGACAGGCGCACCTTGGGTATTTGGCGTCCACTCTTGCATTTATGCAGCCCCTGTGTATTTCACCCAGACTAAGAGATGTAAGTGATTCCTGTGTCTCAAAAAATTGTCTCATGTAGGGGGTGGTTGGTGCGGGCAAAGCCTACATGTCAAAACCTGAAATCTCCTTGCTAGGTCTGGCCAGTGTGTGATGTTTGTCTGGACATACACTCAAGGTGCAGTGAGCCAGTCATGTTGGGCATGTTTTCAGTATTACCTATGCAGCATGTGCCTCAAGTTCATGGATATGGTCCCTGCTCATCCCTATTTTCGGCAACGCTGTGTGGTGCAGATTCAGTGCTGGATTGTCCCCAGGGCCTGGCTCCTATGTCAAACTCCATTTCATGTCATTTGCTATTGTGTCATGCTCTCCATGGATTTTCAGTGGCATGGTGGGTCAACCAACTGTGTGTTGCATGCCCTACATCTGTACCTTGTTTTGTAGATGTTACTGATCTTTCTTTTCAGGCTATGCACTGTAACCTATGTAGATTGGACTCATGTGACATATGTATACGGGTGTGTGATTAATTGCTGTCTTTGCCCACAGCATCGTCGGGGGACACGGAGGGAGACATGAGCACAGACGGAGCGGAGGGACCGAGCACCAGTGCCAGCGTTGACATCGTGGCTGGCACATTGAGTGGAACTGAGGTGGAGGAGAGTGAGGCCGAGGACCTGTCCACTGGCACGACAGAATATGAAGCTGACGGGTCCGAGGATGATCTCTCCGAGTGGGCGGAGGCTGCACCAGCAGCCGACAGTGGCACAACATCTCACCCCGCCCCCTCCATTGCCATCAGCCGCCTCCCACTTGCTCGTGTCCCTTCCCAGCGTGCCCGGTCACCACATGTCTCCTTCCTGCCAGGCACCGCACCCCCTGCCCCTGTCTCCACTGCTGCCGCCAATGCCGAGTCTGTGGACATCCAGCGGCAGTTGCAGGTTGGTCAGGCTGCGATGCTTAATGTCCTCCATGGCCACAGCCAAGTGCTGAACAACATGGAGGCATACTTGGAGGGCATTTTTTCATCGCAGGCTGACCAACGCAACTTGCTGAGGTCCATTGACGCGACACTGACTGCAGCAGTGGGTCTCCTGCAGCGCTACGTCCAACCCCCTACCCCTGACCCATCCACACTTCCCACTCCCATGCCTGTCCCACGTACACCCAGACGTCAGCATGCACCCACCACAACAGACACAGGCACCACACCAGCAGGGAAGGTCATACGCACACCTCCTGGCATGCACACACAGGTGGTGTGTAACAGGTTTTGGGACCTTGCCTGTGCCCTGTCCAGTTCAGTACATGTGGGTTCCATGTCAGTTGGCACTGATGCTGAGTCCAGACATGGGAGTTAGTCTCTCAAGTGTCATGCCTTACAGCACGCATGTCCTATGTTGTGGCCTGTGACATGATGTGCATGAGTGTGCGATACGCATAGTGCAGGGATGGTGGCGTGTGTTGCAGTCATTCCCATTCAGGACCATGGAGTTGTGTGGCCACTACTGTCCCCTGGAGCATATTTTCCTAGGTGTCATGTGTGTCATCACAAAACGTGGACACTCTCAGTGTCTACAGCATAGGTTGTGCTCTGTGCCGTTGTCCCCTGGTACCATGTATATTGACGTAATATGTAGTACAAGTGTCCACTGTACAGCCTGACCTGATTTTCCTTGTTCATACTCACGGTGGCCAGTGCCTGTGTGTGTTGTTACAATCATCTGATGATGACCATTTGTACATGATTATTTGGACAGGCGCACCTTGGGTATTTGGCGTCCACTCTTGCATTTATGCAGCCCCTGTGGATTTCACCCAGACTAAGAGATGTAAGTGCTTCCTGTGTCTCAAAAAATTGTCTCATGTAGGGGGTGGTTGGTGCGGGCAAAGCCTACATGTCAAAACCTGAAATCTCCATGCTAGGTCTGGCCAGTGTGTGATGTTTGTCTGGACATACACTCAAGGTGCAGTGAGCCAGTCATGTTAGGCATGTTTTCAGTATTACCTATGCAGCATGTGCCTCAAGTTCATGGATATGGTCCCTGCTCATCCCTATTTTCGGCAACGCTGTGTGGTGCAGATGCAGTGCTGGATTGTCCCCAGGGCCTGGCTCCTATGTCAAACTCCATTTCATGTCATTTGCTATTGTGTCATGCTCTCCATGGATTTTCAGTGGCATGGTGGGTCAACCAACTGTGTGTTGCATGCCCTACATCTGTACCTTGTTTTGTAGATGTTACTGATCTTTATTTTCAGGCTATGCACTGTAACCTATGTAGATTGGACTCATGTGACATATGTATACGGGTGTGTGATTAATTGCTGTCTTTGCCCACAGCATCGTCGGGGGACACGGAGGGAGACATGAGCACAGACGGAGCAGAGGGACCGAGCACCAGTGCCAGCGTTGACATCGTGGCTGGCACATTGAGTGGAACTGAGGCGGAGGAGAGTGAGGCCGAGGACCTGTCCACTGGCACGACAGAATATGAAGCTGACGGGTTCGAGGATGATCTCTCCGAGTGGGCGGAGGCTGCACCAGCAGCCGACAGCGGCACAACATCTCACCCCGCCCCCTCCATTGCCATCAGCCGCCTCCCACTTGCTCGTGTCCCTTCCCAGCGTGCCCGGTCACCACATGTCTCCTTCCTGCCAGGCACCGCACCCCCTGCCCCTGTCTCCACTGCTGCCGCCAATGCCGAGTCTGTGGACATCCAGCGGCAGTTGCAGGTTGGTCAGGCTGCGATGCTTAATGTCCTCCATGGCCACAGCCAAGTGCTGAACAACATGGAGGCATACTTGGAGGGCATTTTTTCATCGCAGGCTGACCAACGCAACTTGCTGAGGTCCATTGACGCGACACTGACTGCAGCAGTGGGTCTCCTGCAGCGCTACGTCCAACCCCCTACCCCTGACCCATCCACACTTCCCACTCCCATGCCTGTCCCACGTACACCCAGACGTCAGCATGCACCCACCACAACAGACACAGGCACCACACCAGCAGGGAAGGTCATATGCACACCTCCTGGCATGCACACACAGGGTGAAGTAGGCACACCCACTGGGTCGGGGGCAAACGTAAGTCACGCAGCCAGAGTGGGAGTCCGCATTCCACCAAATCCACTCCCTCCAAATCCCCTCCCCTCAGCTCTCCTGGCCACATATCCGGCAAGGACTCCTTCATGGCCGCTCTGTCCCTGAGCCCCTCTGTGACACCACCCCGCAAGCGGTCAAGGGAGTCCCCGGTCAGGGTAGTTGAGTCCCCCCCCTGTCCACACCCTCCCCCAGTGGCGCTGCGACCCATCCCTCCGCCCCCCCCCTCCTTGGGGTCTGTGGTTCCTTCGGGTGCAGGGGAGTCGCTGGAGGACCTTGCTAAGGTGTGCAGCGACATCCTGGCCTCCGCCTTTGGCCCTGTCCCACCCCCTGTGGTGGAGTCCTCCATCCCTGCACCCACGACGCCTACCCTTCACCCTCATGTCCCTGCGGTGCCTGGTCCTTCCCCCCCACATGATGCCCTCCCCGCTCTGGAAGACGAAGGAGTCTGACTGTGCAGGCAAGCTAGGGGACACGCGCCCCACTGTGTCCCCCACCTGGATTGGAACTTTGGATTGCCCTATGGGCATTGTACTTTTTGAACTGTCAAGGGACAAACATATTTTTGGATGCTGATTAAAGCAATTTATTTTTCCTTAGTACACTACTGTCTGTCTGGTATTGCTGTTGGTCGACCTGCCCCATTATTTTGGGTGGTGATTATGTGTTGGGTGTGTGGGAATTGTCGTCTTGTGCTGGTCATAGGGTGGATCCTGGTATCTGTGTGCCATCACAAGCTGTTGGCTACATAACTTTGTTCATGTAAGCAGTTACTGCATGGTGACATCGTCCGAAGGTGTGTTCCTTCCTCTGTGTAACCTGACTTCTTCCCTGCAGGGTGTTTCCAATATGTGGTGCTGAGCTGTGTCTACATTGGCTGGGTGTGTGACGGACTCGTTAGACTTGGGCCATGCATGCTGAGCGATGTCTCCACCTGCATCATTCGTGGCGTCCTTGGTGGTCACTGTACTTGTGTATGTTGACTGTTGCCATGGCTTCATGTGTACATGTATTATTTTAGGCGCTATGCATATGTATACTTCCAGCCTCGCACACATGTGTTACATGTACTGCAGGATCTTTGTGCACCTGACTGACATTTGTGGGCGTTGGATCTGTGGGTACTCCACCCTTTTCTTTGCAGGGGCACTGCTGTGAGTGTTAGGCACCCACCCCTCCTGTGTCTGGGCACTGCTGGGAGTGATAGGCACACACCCCTCCTGTGTCTGGGCACTGCTGGGAGGACTCTGCACCCACCCCTCCTGTCTCTGGACACTGCTGGGAGGACTCTACACACACCCCTCCTGTCTCTGGGCACTGCTGGGAGGACTCTGCACACACCCCTCCTGTCTCTGGGCACTGCTGGGAGGACTCTACACCCACCCCTCCTGTCTCTGGGCACTGCTGGGAGGACTCTGCACACACCCCTCCTGTCTCTGGGCACTGCTGGGAGGACTCTACACCCACCCCTCCTGTCTCTGGGCACTGCTGGGAGAACTCTGCACACACCCCTCCTGTCTCTGGGCACTGCTGGGAGGACTCTACACCCACCCCTCCTGTCTCTGGGCACTGCTGGGAGGACTCTACACCCACCCCTCCTGTCTCTGGGCACTGCTGGGAGGACTCTGCACACACCACTCTTGTGACTGGGCACTGCTGGGAGGACTCTACACCCACCCCTCCTGTCTCTGGGCACTGCTGGGAGGATTCTGCACACACCCTTCCTGTCTCTGGGCACTGCTGGGAGGACTCTACACCCACCCCTCCTGTCTCTGGGCACTGTTGGGAGGACTCTACACCCACCCCTCCTGTCTCTGGGCACTGCTGGGAGGACTCTGCACACACCACTCTTGTGACTGGGCACTGCTGGGAGGACTCTACACCCACCCCTCCTGTCTCTGGGCACTGCTGGGAGGACTCTGCACACACCCTCCTGTCTCTGGGCACTGCTGGGAGGACTCTACACCCACCCCTCCTGTCTCTGGGCACTGCTGGGAGGACTCTACACCCACCCCTCCTGTCTCTGGGCACTGCTGGGAGGACTTTGCATGCACACACCCCTCCTGTCTCTGGGCACTGCTGGGAGGACTCTACACCCACCCCTCCTGTCTCTGGGCACTGCTGGGAGGACTCTACACCCACCCCTCCTGTCTCTGGGCACTGCTGGGAGGACTCTGCACACACCACTCTTGTGACTGGGCACTGCTGGGAGGACTCTACACCCACCCCTCCTGTCTCTGGGCACTGCTGGGAGGACTCTGCACACACCCCTCCTGTCTCTGGGCACTGCTGGGAGGACTCTACACCCACCCCTCCTGTCTCTGGGCACTGCTGGGAGGACTCTGCACACACCCCTCCTGTCTCTGGGCACTGCTGGGAGGACTCTACACCCACCCCTCCTGTCTCTGGGCACTGCTGGGAGGACTCTGCACACACCCCTCCTGTCTCTGGGCACTGCTGGGAGGACTCTACACCCACCCCTCCTGTCTCTGGGCACTGCTGGGAGGACTCTACACCCACCCCTCCTGTCTCTGGGCACTGCTGGGAGGACTCTGCACACACCACTCTTGTGACTGGGCACTGCTGGGAGGACTCTACACCCACCCCTCCTGTCTCTGGGCACTGCTGGGAGGATTCTGCACACACCCTTCCTGTCTCTGGGCACTGCTGGGAGGACTCTACACCCACCCCCCCTGTCTCTGGGCACTGTTGGGAGGACTCTACACCCACCCCTCCTGTCTCTGGGCACTGCTGGGAGGACTCTGCACACACCACTCTTGTGACTGGGCACTGCTGGGAGGACTCTACACCCACCCCTCCTGTCTCTGGGCACTGCTGGGAGGACTCTGCACACACCCTCCTGTCTCTGGGCACTGCTGGGAGGACTCTACACCCACCCCTCCTGTCTCTGGGCACTGCTGGGAGGACTCTACACCCACCCCTCCTGTCTCTGGGCACTGCTGGGAGGACTTTGCATGCACACACCCCTCCTGTCTCTGGGCACTGCTGGGAGGACTCTACACCCACCCCTCCTGTCTCTGGGCACTGCTGGGAGGACTCTACACCCACCCCTCCTGTCTCTGGGCACTGCTGGGAGGACACTGCACACACCACTCTTGTGACTGGGCACTGCTGGGAGGACTCTACACCCACCCCTCCTGTCTCTGGGCACTGCTGGGAGGACTCTGCACACACCCCTCCTGTCTCTGGGCACTGCTGGGAGGACTCTACACCCACCCCTCCTGTCTCTGGGCACTGCTGGGAGGACTCTACACCCACCCCTAATGTCTCTGGGCACTGCTGGGAGGACTCTGCACACACCACTCTTGTGACTGGGCACTGCTGGGAGGACTCTACACCCACCCCTCCTGTCTCTGGGCACTGCTGGGAGGACTCTGCACACACCACTCTTGTGACTGGGCACTGCTGGGAGGACTCTACACCCACCCCTCCTGTCTCTGGGCACTGCTGGGAGGACTCTGCACACACCCCTCCTGTCTCTGGGCACTGCTGGGAGTGATAGGCACCCACCCCTCCTGTGTCTGGGCACTGCTGGGAGTGATAGGCACACACCCCTCCTGTCTCTGGGCACTGCTGGGAGTGATAGGCACACACCCCTCCTGTGTCTGGGCACTGCTGGAAGGACTCTGCACCCACCCCTCCTGTCTCTGGGCACTGCTGGGAGGACTCTGCACACACCCCTCCTGTCTCTGGGCACTGCTGGGAGGACTCTGCACACACCCCTCCCATTTCAGGATATGTACGCTTAGAACATACACGGGTGTGGGTTCGCTCCATGCATACGAGGTGGGGGTAGGGTCCGTACATACACGGTTGGGGTGGGGGTACGATCCATACGTACGCGGGTGAGGGTACGGGTCGTACTTACACTGTTGGGGTGGGGGGTACGCTCCATACGTACGCGGGTGAGGGTACGGGTCATACTTACACTGTTGGGGTGGGGGGTACGCTCCATATGTACGTGGGTGAGGGTACGGGTCGTACTTACACTGTTGGGGTGGGGGCTATGCTCCATACGTACGCGGGTGAGGGTACGGGTCGTACTTACACTGTTGGGGTTGGGGGTACGCTCCATACGTATGCGGGTGTGGGTACGGGTCGTACTTGCACTGTTGGGGTGGGGGGTACGCTCCATACGTACGCGGGTGTGGGTACGGGTTGTACTTACACTGTTGGGGTTGGGGGTACGCTCCATGCATACGGGGTGGGGGTACGGTCCGTACATATCCGTCCCCACGCTATGTGATGCTTGTGCGGGCCGTACCCAGGCCTTTGCCACGTGGGTACAGCCGTCCCGCCATTGTTGGGATTACGTAGATGTGGGCGTGGTACGACTCGTACCCACGCTCTTAAGGCGTGGGTACAGGACGTACCTGTATTGTTGTGTTGCCGGTTCGCGTCATCAAGCACTTCTGTTGTGGCGGACGCTGGCTTTGCTGGACACGCCCCCACCCCCTCGTAGTGACCAGGGCCTGGGGGTCAGGTATGTCCAGGGCATGTGTGCTGTGTGACTTTGGTGGGGGTTTTGTGGCCTGCCCCTGGTCCTGCCCCCCCCTTTCCCCCCTCCCTTTGTTGTTCTGACCTTCTGCGGCGTCTGCGTCGTAACCTGTAGAGGAGGTCGACTGCTATGAGGGCCGGGATGACACGTAGGTTCGGGTCCATGTCTGTCCGTCGCGTGCACGTACTCCTTGTTCGCGTCGTCCTGATTTCCTGGCAGTTTTTGGCTGCCGGAAAATATTTACCGTGCGGGATGACGTCAATGCGAATCGTAATTCCTGGTTCGTGAATGGCAGGCTGCGTGCGTCTCGACGTCACGTCGGCGCTTTCCCGGATCACATTTGTATGTTTATTTTCGTCGGTCGGGGTTTTGTACGATTCGTACGGAAATGGTATTTCCATGCGAATCGTAATTCCATGTTTGTATATTTTTTCGACCGGGTACGCGTCGGACGGAGAATATGCTACGTCCGACGGTTAGTACCCAATTTTTACCGGATCGTGATCGGCACCTGTGTGACTTCGCCTCTGTTACATGTCATTTTTTAATTCCTCCTCTTTCCCTTTTTTCCCCTTACCCCTCTCCTACCTCCCTCTCTTAACTTATCCAGGCAACTTCCCAGGCACTTACTTTATTGGTTAGTCCTGATGATGATCCCCTAACCCTGTTGCGGATCGAAACGTCGTCGACACTTGCATCTTTAACTCTAAACTGTAATTATATTTGTGGAGTACGAGATGTATTTTTGATTGTGACTTTTGCTTATTCACATTTTTTCACTTTGAAAGTCACTTGCCTGTGGTAAGGAAATCGGCTGATTTCCCAATACCCTGTCACGTCCTGCTCACTCACCCTATTCATGTAATGTTTCATTTGAATTATTTGTGAATAAAATCTTTCAATTGTCAATTGAGACACCAACAGGCCCAATCTTGATTATGAAATTGTGTTATTATACTGACTTACCTTATAAGGGACCACTGTCTCTTCTCACAAACCACTACCTATGGTTTCTTCTCACTATGAGGGTTTCCTTGTTCCTTTTTCTGGACTTTTAGAAAGTTGACATTTTCTTGCCTCTTTGTTCCCATGACTGGGTGTAGTTGACAGTTGGGGTTTATGTATTCCTCCTAGACAGCCACACACAATAGGGAGCTTAGGTGTGCCTGGATAGCCCATCACTGGCAAGATCGGAGGTAGAAGCTGGGAACTGTCCTACTTACACTTGAATATGCTGTGTCCTGCTTCCACACAAAGGACTGCATGCCCCTTGTAGCTAGTCTGGAGCTGCGGCAAGGAATGCAGGGCACCTGTGCATTTCAAACGAAAACCTCTAAAATCTTACCCCACTTCAAAGACAGAGATGGGTATATATATTAGATCTGGAGCCCGTACAAGGATTGCAGGGCACATGTGCACATCAAAGGCAAACCTCTAGAAACGTATCCCACTTCAAAGGGAGAACTGCGTATAAATATTGGACCTCACACGATGCAGGACCTCGCATCGCAGCCTTGCTGCATCTTGGAACCAATGAATTGCTTCAGCTGCGAGATGCATCTTCAACGTGGACGCTCGCAACTCAGCAAACCAAGATTTACGGTACTTTGTTCAGCAGGCCTAACTGGGTCCCTATAGCCAGCCAACGCTCTATCATGGTCAGACTGAACTTGTGACTTTGTCCAAGTTCGGTGTGACCAGATATCCACAGTTGCCACGTAGTGCTTTTTGGTGCTATTTTCACTGAAATATTTATCTTGCATATTTCCAGATCAACTGATTGGATTTTTGTTGTTCTGATTTTGTTTTTTTTAGTTAAAATGACTTATTTTACTTGGTTTGGGATCCTTTTAATGTGGTGTTTACACCTTATTACTGTTTGAAGTGTTGCACAAATACTTTACACCTAGCCTCTAAGTTAAGCTACCAGAGGTTGCGCACAGGTTACTTTAGGGTTGGGTGTGCCTCACCCTGACAAGGATTGTGGGTGAGGCTGGACTAGGCTCAAACCCCAGTCAACCAACAACCCAATTTCTTACAAAGATGGCTCCAGAAAAATGACAGCATATGTGTACACATGGACAGCCAATGTTTGGATGGTTTAAAACAACTTTAAGGCACTAATGCACTGATGGGTTTTTCTCACAATAGAGGAAAAACTTTTAGATTGTTTTTTTAGTAGTTTGGGTACAACAACCCTTCGGAAATATGCATAGAGATATAGGATTTTTTTTAGAAATGTGCATTACTTTTTGACCCGTTAATCCGCTATATTTAGTTTTTCAGAAGGCATTCCCCCTGATTTCCCAGTTGATATAATTTCAAAGGAAATGCGGAGGCTGCAGTGCTTCTCACACATTCGGTTTGAACACTTTTGATTCCTGTGGTTAGTTAAGCCATATGAAAGCCCTCATACCCAGGCTTTTAATTACTGAACCTTTAGAATATTCTTGATCTAACTTCTAATGAAAGAGGACTGGATCCAATTTTGAATCTGACAATTAATCACATTAAACATCGAAACCATCACAATGTAACTTTTACTGCTTTTCAGTGTTTTATTTTACATAATCCATGACCATTTGTATCTATTTCTTCAGGGAGGTTTATTCTTTCGGCCATTAACTTTTATTTTGAGGACACTTCTAGGACCAATAGTGCTGGAACAATTTGTAAAGTGAGGCGCTGTCCATCGTTTCTTATTAAAATGGCTTGATTGCACTTTCCATGGGGCCCATGTGAATTTTGAGCCATTTGTAGTTTGACTTTAAGGCAAGCTATTTAAGTATGTGTTAGAAAACCTCTGGAATACACTGAACTTCTTCTTTTACTCATACCTCAGCAAGAATGTCACTAGTTAAAACTACAAAATACTCTCTAAACATGCAGTTAGAGAAAGGAATAGTAAACACAGCTCTCATGTTCAAACACTCAGAAGTGCTTTGTTAAATGTCATTGTCTGTGATGAGACAGTGTGTACTTAAGCACAATGTAAATAAATATAGAATTTATTGAGTTTTAACATTTTCATAACTTACCAACGATCTCAGGGGCAAATTTACAAGCCCCTGCGCCACCAGTTCGTCACTTTTTGTGACATTCTAGTGGCGCATGTTACTGCTCCATATTTACAAGGACAAGAAAAGCCACCCTGCGTGGCTATTCCTGTCCATGTAAATAAGGCGTAAGGGTGTTCCCACGCAACACCCATGAAACAAGACACATTTCCAGATTTACAAAGAATCATAAACCTGGAAATGCGTCTGAATGCTGCGCCACCCTAGGAGTGGCATAGCGAGGTGCAACGAGGAGAAATGTTTCAATTTCTCCTTGTTTTTTCCTCTTTCAATGCGTGCTGCACTCTACACCACGCATTGAAAGAGGAAAATGGCTGTAGTGATGGTTTTTGTGCAGGAAGGTGCCCCTTCCTGCACAAAAACAATCTCCCCATGAAGCAGGCATCCTTGCAACATGGTGCAAGGGTGCCTGTGCCGGCGCATGGCAGCAGCTTGTGCGCCAGTGCAGGAGAGAGCACAGGAATGCGACATATTATTTTAAATATGTCACATTCCTGTGCTTTGGAAGTGCCGCAGCGTGGCATGGCCAAAGGGATTGTGTTGCCGTGCTGCGGCACTTCCTTGTAGATCTGCCCCTCAGTGTTTTACTGTTGACCATTTTTCTGTCCCACGTATTGCCTGCCCAGTTAGGCCAACTCTTTACAATGCCTATCAATTAACACTTTGCGTCTTCCATTGCGTGTTGACATGCCTGTGATAGTAGCAGTGAGTGGGGCAAAAGGGCTTCCGAGGAGGGAGGGGAAGGGAAATATCCATGGGAAGAAGCCAGGAAATAATCCTAATGGTCTTTGGTAATATTCTGCTATGATACCTCCCCCCACCCTTCCTGCCCCCCCATATCTAGTCAGATTACTTGGGGCAGCTCGAACCCTGTAAATTATTTTCTCCAGTCCTACAGGAGTCCATGCTCCTCTCCAATTTCTGTAATGTGGAGAGTATCCCCCCCCCCCCCCATTTTTGGACGATATTCCATTTCACCACCATATATCCCAGGTTTATGAGCAATTTCCTATGTCTAGTATCTTCAACGTGTTGCCACATTCCCAATCGTATCAGGGTGTGTGATGCCTCCAGGGTGCAGTCCATGACTTCTTCTAGCCTTTGAGTCACCATTTGCCATTACTTTTGGAGTTTAGGGCATTTCCATAAAGTATGGAAGGATACCTCACGGCCCGCAGTCTTGCAGGCATCCTTCTCTCTCGGCCCATCCTATTATGTGGAGCAGATTCTGCCATAGTATACCTGATGTAGGTATGTTGTGTTATATTAGCCCGTATCTAGCTCTTGTTGCCACTTCACGGGGAATCTCTCTGCCTCTCCCCATTCATCATCATCTATACTCCCCAGATCAGTCTGCCATCGTTGTCAGTGTCCTTTGGGTATTGTTCATGACGTGCTATACGTGAGGGATATGGCCTTAGATGTAATCTGCTCATCGAGCAGTCTCCTCTCTAACGGGGTGCACTCGAGTCTCTTTTCATCGGCTGGGGTCGTTAAGCGCAGGGCATGTCGTAACTGCAGCTACTTAAATAATTGGGATGGGGCCATGTCATACTCTGATTGAAGATGTCCAAAGGGGATAGCCCCATTTGCATCCCACACCTGCGCTCACGTCGATATGACTCATAGATCCACCTTTGGAATCCAGGGGTGAACTAGGCAATGCGCCCCATGGAAAACCGGAAGTGGCTTTGAAAAATACAGTCCTGCAAAAGAGTTATAGTTTACACGCCAATGGATCAGATGGAATGCACGGAACAAATATTGCAGCTGTCAGCAGATAATGATGGCCTTTGTTAAAATAATGAGGTAAGATTAACTACAACAGCATCTATTCCTCCCATGAAAAGGTGCTTCTTCCATTATCTTCATCCATGTTACAACAGTGCCAAACAATTCTGTCAAAAATAATCTACAGAAAGAACCACATTGAACCCCAGCCGGAAAGAAGAAAAAAACACATGTAAATAAATAATGAATCACATAAATAATAAAGATACGGTTTATAAGAGAAGGCGGCTATTGGGAAAAGGAAAGAGAAAATGTGTTTACCTCATTGTCAATAGAACGCCAGTGGTTGGGACCTTTCACATCAGAGTTCACTTTTCACTGTGCACTAAAATAAATCAAGCGGAAACCCGCTCACATATTAAACATATTGCATAGCATGATGCTTCTTGGAAAATATACAGCCAATTAAAACGTGCCCGGTTGGTCTAAATGGTCTCTAAATTGATGGAAGCAAACATTTATCTCCAATGCTCACTGTGAGGTTTTGGATGTGGTGCACTAATGGAATCTAAATGAATAAAGCACGTGTGGGACCATCTTGGACAAGGGAAACAGTAGGTAATATGGCGAATGCATGCATGTCTATGGGGGTCCTCTTGCAAAGCACATGTATAATTACAGCCCATGAAATGTAAAACATCCTTGAAACGACGACCAATAACGTAGTATTTTTCAAAAGCGTTTATTGTTTTGCATCACAAAATGTTTTGAAGGATGAGACAAGTGCCTATTATACAAACCGCCGATGTGATTGGGTCAGAAAAACAGAGGACTGATTTCCGAGAAACCATAATCCAGGAAGGGGCATGGAAAAACAAGACTATAAAAGTAATTTAGCATTATGTCAACAAACTTTTGGAGTCTACTGATAATGCCCAAAAATAAAGGGGCAGATTTATCAAGGTATTGTGTTGTCCTTGCGACATGCATATTGTCACAAGGGCAACACAATACCTAAGTTAGGGGCATATTAGCAACGCTTTGCGTTAACTATCGCAAAGCGTGCTTAGCGCTCCCTTTCCCAATGCCCGCTATTGCATCTTTTTATCTCGGAGATATCGCGTTATTAGCAACGCATATCTCCAAGGCGATAAAAATTCCTGCGATAGCAGGGAAATCGCCGTTTTGCAGGGAACATCGCTGGTTTTCCAGCGATGTTCCCTGCAATACGGCGATAACCTTGCTGATACGACCCTGTGGTCGTATCAGCAGAATCCTCCCCCTATGTTAGGGGTGGCTAAGCCAGGATTTTAGCAGATGGTAGTTTTTGGAGAAAACAGCAGTTTTCTCCAAAAACTAACGTCTGCTAAAATGCTAGGGCATCCTTGCTGATAGCGCGAAGCCGCATTATGGATGTTCTGACATGTAGTGAATGTCAGGAACGCCCACTTTGCATCTCATTAGAGATGCAAAGGTAGGCGTAGTGAAAAAGGGTGCTAACATGCATATTCACATGTGGCTGATAGGGTGATGGTTTTATCTCCACTTTTCTGGCTTTTAAAGCCAAAAAAGCGGAGATAAAGCCCTTGCTGATATGCCCCTGTGTTTTAACAAGCAACGCAAGGTCATCTTGTGCTTGTTAAATCTGGAGTAAAGCAAGGCAGCACAAGCTGCTGCCTTGCGTTACCCTGAACTGGAAAGATTTCCATGACTGAAGCATGAGTGTTCCCACACATCCACCCATGGATTTTGGCACTTTCTCGGCAGTACCAATAGTGGTAAAACTGGGAATGTGTCCCAATACTATACCTGGGGGAGACACAACGTGGAGAAATATCTTTATTTCTCTTCAATCCTTCCTCTTCCTAAGTATGCACCATTCTGCAGCACCCTTAGAAAGAGGCAAAAGCCTCAGAGGTTTGTTTTTGTACAGGAAGATGTCCCTTCCTGCACATAAACAATCCTGCCTGCAAAGCAGGTCCGCTTGCACCATGGTGCAAGGCTGCTTGCATTGGCGCTAGGCAGCAGAATCTCCAGCAGTGCCGGCACAGAGCAGGAATTCACCATATCCTGATAGATATGGTGTATTCCTGCTTCTTCCTTTCAGACAGTGCAGCAAGCTGTCTTGCTGTCTTGCTGCGTTGCATTACATGAAAAAATTATAAATCTACTCCAAAGTGTCTGTTTTTATACACCTCCATAAAATCATAAGTCAACACGTGCACAAAATGATGTAACTTGCAACGTAATCTGGTTTATATGATGGGAAAAGCTTTGCTCTTGCTTTTTTTGTGAGAAAGTGAAGTAACTTAAAATAATGAATTAACAGATGAATGATTTAGTACACACACTGTCTATCTACATATGATTTGGTTACTCTCTTTCCGGTAAACACTGCTACATCGACAGACTAGTCAGCAAATAGCTGAGTAACTTAGGCCCCGATTATGAGCTCCACTGACTGCCAGACCCGCGAGGGAGCAGTGATGGCATTCTCCTTCTCCCTATTATGAGTTAGGCGATGGGACTGCTACAGCCCTACTGCAGCTGCCAGGGAACCGCCATTCCCTGGCGGCGTGGCAGCTGCCAGGAGGCAGTAATATCATTAGCGAGACTGCCGTGGTCCCGCCAGGTATATTACAACTTTCCTCTCTGCCACGGTTTTCATGGGAGTTCAACCACAATGAAAACCGTGGTGGAGAGGACACAAAGGGGGCCCTACAAGCAGCCGCGGTCGGTAGTAGGAGTAACTGCAGGGCGGTGATGTGGGGAGGGGGAGGGGCAGGGTGGGGGGTAGTAAACTATGGATTACGGAGGTTTACAGGTAAATTAATACATAAATTAATAAAACGAATTTCGTTGCGTGCACTGCATCCCCAAATGCGATGCAGTGCTCTCAATGAAATTCGTTTTATTAATTTATATGTTAACTTACCTGTAAACCTCCATAATCCATAGTTTACTACCCCCCACCCTGCCCCTCCCCCTCCCCACGTCACCGCCCTGCAGTTACTCCTACTACCGACCGCGGCTGCCTACAAGGCCCCCTGGTGTCTCACAACCTTAACAGTCCATTCCGTGCAGGAGCATATTTTTGGCATTTCCATTGCGGTGCCCATTTTCAGGGCACTGCGGTGGGAACGTCAAAAACAAAGCCTGCCAGACGGGAGGAAACTATTAATCTGGCGGGCAGTCTGACCACGGCTTTGGCGGTGCGGTGGCGGGGTGGACCCAGTGCCACACCACCCAAGTCATAATCAGGCTCTCAGTTACCAGGGGCTGGATTTATCAGGGGCTTGTGTTGCTCTTGGGTAACAAAAGTTGACTCAAGTGAAACACAAGTCCTTAAGTGAGATTTACTTTGTTATTCAGAGCCAACTTGCATGGCTCTGTGTAGTCATTTTAAATCTTGAGTAATGGAAGACAGCGCAAGTTGCGGCCTTGCGTTACTTGGCCCTGGAAACGCATTTCATGCCTGGTGCATGAGTGTTCCCAAGCATCCACCCATATTGTTTTACATTCAGGGATTTACTACATTAGGAAACCTGGGAATACGTCAAAATTATATGCCTTCTCACAGCAGATATATCAAGGAGAAATATGCGTATTTCTCCTCATTTTTCCTCTTTCTATGTGTACTGAATGCTGCAGCACACATAGAAAGAAGAAAATGCTTCTGAGGATTGTTTTAGTGCAGGAAGGGAACCATTTCTGCACAAAAATAATCCTGGCTGTAAAGCAGGTACCCTTACACTATGGTGCAAGGGTGTCTGCATTGACACTTGGCAGACATGGCACATTAGTAGATATGGCAAATTCATGCCCTATCTATTTGATGCGACCCAATGCAGCAAGTTTTCTTGCTGTGAGTTAGACTGGTCATACTTAGGATGGTCTTCCTCAAACATTTTGCCTGCTTACCTCCTCTTTTTGCTCTATCTTTTTGTTAGTCTTAGAACTCTTAGCACTTTGCCACTGCTGACCAGTGCCAAAGTGCATGTGCTTTTCCCTTAAACATGGTAACATTGGTGTAGCAGCGCGCATATATGATAATTAAAAACCCCAGGCATGCTCACCAAGTCGCAATCCAGCATGTTTTACGCTGAATATTTTACATATGTATGAGTGACCATGCTCGCATGAGTGACACCGAATGTTTCTGTAACCACATGGGTATTAAGAGAATGAAGTTGCTAACAACAAACAAAAGAACCACTGTTTTTTTATGTTATATGTTGTATCGTCTTGTTCAAATTCTCTTCACAGGTACTCTAACAACAGTGGACCAGGAATCACGGTCAGTTCACTTAGCATGAAATGCACACCTTAGCATGTGTGCGAAAATGCATTAACACTTGGTTATAATTTTTACCACTCACTTTTTTCAATTTTCACCACATTAAGTATAGAGAGGTCCTGAAGAAAGCTCCTTTTAAATTTTTGTTGAGAGCTGAAACATGTTGACCAAGGGATACATCAGACTCAAATAATAGTTCTGAAACCTTATCCATCTAATTTGTTTTTAAACATACCCTGGGCCACTGGCAATAAAAGTATTGGTTAGTGAGTTTCCCAGAGGCATTTTTAATCTCACATCACCTCCGCCCCATCACATGAAAACAAAAAACCAGCTCCACTGTAATCAGGTGTCGCAGCACAGCTGGGTAGCATTCGGCTCCCAGCTGGGAACCCTATGATGAAGCATGACACCAACCAGGTTGGTGTGTGAGGGTTCTTTTTAAAAAACCTTGTGGTGCCATGTACTACGGTGTTGACCAAGCCACTTTCTAGTGGACCGTCTTAGTTGATTAATTCATTATTACACAGGGACAAGGATGGACTACATACTGTCCTAACTCTCTCTTTTGGTTTGTAGAAACATTGGTGTATACACAATTGTTATATATAATTTACTTGTCAGTCGCTTGTAAAGTGGTATACCATATACCCAGGGCCTATAATTTAAATGCTACTAGTGGGCCTGCAAGAAACAACAATAACTCTCAACTGGTATCATTCGACCAAGACAAATAATTTGCATGTAAAAAACATTACAAAGGAGAAAAGGAAGACTCAAGAAGAGAATGATTTAAGAAAAAACATACTGTATTAAGTTAGGAAAAAATTACTTACATAAAAACATGTATAAATTTGAATAATCCAAAAAATGAAGCAGTAATAGCAGCACTGTACATACAGTAAATATACCATAAAGACAACCCGGACTTGTACTTGGTGCTTAAAGTGTATGTGACACGAAGACGGCGACGCAAGTGACAAGGTGAGATCAGCAAGGGACGGCGCAACGTGAAGTGAAAGTGAATAATAAAACGATAATTACAAGGTTCTGAATTCAATTTTTGACATTACAGAATTATTTATACATCAATTTGAAGAACCATAAAGCCATCAGTTAAGCTGAAAAAGTCGACGGCGTTTCGATCCTGATTAAATTGGGATCATCGTCAGGACAGGGTTGAATTATTCATCACAGTGCTATACAAGAAAAGGAAAACAGTATGAATGAATAAAGGAGAAATATAAATTATAAAGGGAACGAGCTAAGGTCCAAGTATTGCCAATTGAGCAAGACGTGCAGACGTGACGGGAAAAAAGGGCAAGGTAGGTGATGAGATAGTGGAGGGGGGGGGAAAAGGAAGAGAGCGGGGAAAGGAAAGAAGAAAAGAGATAAGCAATGTAATTACCTAAGTGGATGAAGCTTCAAGGTTAAGGAACGTAGGAGAGAGAGGGTCCAAAGTAGTTCTGTGGGGAGAGAGATAAGGTCTTTAAGTCATAAGGGCGATGTCGAGATAGAGGGAATTCCGATGCTTGCCAGAACCAGTTACCTGGGACTAAGTGACGGGGGGCGGGGCGCTGAATCCAGGGGAGTAATCACGGTCAGCAGGTCTGGGTAAGCGAGATTGAACTCGTGGCCGTAAGGCGTAAAGACTGGTCAGGTGTAAACAATTCTGAGGTGAGGAAGGAAATCAGAGTTAGCTAAATAGACAAAATGTGGCGTGATGCTAAGACTAATTAGCCCACCGAAAACGCGAAAACTTACATTGTATGTGTATTCGTTTCATATACAACGATAAGGGGCTTGAAACGGAAGGTTGTGGTCACGAGGGATCCATGATCATGAAGGACTAGAACGGGGAGGAAGGTGGAGAATCCGAGGGAGGGGGAGGCGGCTAGGACAACCTGGATAGGGAAATAAATTATAAAAAACAGAGGTGTCCGTTAACGCTGTCACTGGGAGAGAAAAAGCCGGGAAAAATTGAAGCCGATGGAAGGCGCTTACCTAATGTATACGGTGTCCAGAGGAAAACCGTATTCCGGGGGATGGGGGCGGTCAGGACTGCCTGAAACCGGAGAAAATACATGGAAATAACCATTCGCGCCATCAATGGGAGGGGAGGTGCGGGACTAATGAATCCGGTACGGCACGCTTACCTAATGAATAAGACGTCCGGGAGGTGTCTCAGTCACCACGGCTCCAGCAAAAAGTAATTCTTAAGCGGGAATACGTAGGGAAGCAATGTTGTACAAATAGGCAAGCAGGGGGAGTGGTTATGACGTGGGACTACGTCCGGAGGAGAGGTCGATGGCAATGAAAATAGAAGAAAGTATGCTGGAGGGAGCAGGGAGAAGGGGGAGGTGGGAAAAAAAAGGTTGGAAAACCACGTGACAATTTATTTATTAAGTTACAACAACCACGGAGAACAAGTGGTGTAATTGAAAGGGCTGTGAGTTAATTAGGGGCTGTATATACCAATTAACGTACTAAAAGGGCATATAATGAATATCCTAGGTGATCACCTAAAGAATAAAAGGAAGCGGTCAAAGATGGTCATAAAATTGACTAGGGGCCAACCAGTGAAGAAGGAGGGAGGAGGGTTGGTGACGGGCAAGGTAAAGCGGACGGGGGGTAAAAAGGAGAGGGAGGGGAAGGAAAAAGGCGAAGAAAAGGGAGAAAAATATCAACCAGTCAATTGATTCTATGTGAATTTAAGAATCAAAGGTATATTGAAATTAAATTCCATGAGGATACATGTATATGGGGGGGGGGGGAGGGAGGAGAAGAGGGGGGGGGGGAGAAAGAGGAAAGAGCAAACAGGCAACCATCAAGGAGTCAATAAATTCTATGTAAGTTTAAGAATCATGAACAGAAAGAAAAAATAAATAAATTCCAAGGGAACATGTGTGTAGAGAGAGACTTCAGAGCAATATCGTACTGTTCCATTCATCAATGGAACAGTACGATATTGCTCTGAAGTCTCTCTCTACACACATGTTCCCTTGGAATTTATTTATTTTTTCTTTCTGTTCATGATTCTTAAACTTACATAGAATTTATTGACTCCTTGATGGTTGCCTGTTTGCTCTTTCCTCTTTCTCCCCCCCCCCTCTTCTCCTCCCTCCCCCCCCCCCCCCCATATACATGTATCCTCATGGAATTTAATTTCAATATACCTTTGATTCTTAAATTCACATAGAATCAATTGACTGGTTGATATTTTTCTCCCTTTTCTTCGCCTTTTTCCTTCCCCTCCCTCTCCTTTTTACCCCCCGTCCGCTTTACCTTGCCAGTCACCAACCCTCCTCCCTCCTTCTTCACTGGTTGGCCCCTAGTCAATTTTATGACCATCTTTGACCGCTTCCTTTTATTCTTTAGGTGATCACCTAGGATATTCATTATATGCCCTTTTAGTATGTTAATTGGTATATACAGCCCCTAATTAACTCACAGCCCTTTCAATTACACCACTTGTTCTCCGTGGTTGTTGTAACTTAATAAATAAATTGTCACGTGGTTTTCCAACCTTTTTTTTCCCACCTCCCCCTTCTCCCTGCTCCCTCCAGCATACTTTCTTCTATTTTCATTGCCATCGACCTCTCCTCCGGACGTAGTCCCACGTCATAACCACTCCCCCTGCTTGCCTATTTGTACAACATTGCTTCCCTACGTATTCCCGCTTAAGAATTACTTTTTGCTGGAGCCGTGGTGACTGAGACACCTCCCGGACGTCTTATTCATTAGGTAAGCGTGCCGTACCGGATTCATTAGTCCCGCACCTCCCCTCCCATTGATGGCGCGAATGGTTATTTCCATGTATTTTCTCCGGTTTCAGGCAGTCCTGACCGCCCCCATCCCCCGGAATACGGTTTTCCTCTGGACACCGTATACATTAGGTAAGCGCCTTCCATCGGCTTCAATTTTTCCCGGCTTTTTCTCTCCCAGTGACAGCGTTAACGGACACCTCTGTTTTTTATAATTTATTTCCCTATCCAGGTTGTCCTAGCCGCCTCCCCCTCCCTCGGATTCTCCACCTTCCTCCCCGTTCTAGTCCTTCATGATCATGGATCCCTCGTGACCACAACCTTCCGTTTCAAGCCCCTTATCGTTGTATATGAAACGAATACACATACAATGTAAGTTTTCGCGTTTTCGGTGGGCTAATTAGTCTTAGCATCACGCCACATTTTGTCTATTTAGCTAACTCTGATTTCCTTCCTCACCTCAGAATTGTTTACACCTGACCAGTCTTTACGCCTTACGGCCACGAGTTCAATCTCGCTTACCCAGACCTGCTGACCGTGATTACTCCCCTGGATTCAGCACCCCGCCCCCTGTCACTTAGTCCCAGGTAACTGGTTCTGGCAAGCATCGGAATTCCCTCTATCTCGACATCGCCCTTATGACTTAAAGACCTTATCTCTCTCCCCACAGAACTACTTTGGACCCTCTCTCTCCTACGTTCCTTAACCTTGAAGCTTCATCCACTTAGGTAATTACATTGCTTATCTCTTTTCTTCTTTCCTTTCCCCGCTCTCTTCCTTTTCCCCCCCCCTCCACTATCTCATCACCTACCTTGCCCTTTTTTCCCGTCACGTCTGCACGTCTTGCTCAATTGGCAATACTTGGACCTTAGCTCGTTCCCTTTATAATTTATATTTCTCCTTTATTCATTCATACTGTTTTCCTTTTCTTGTATAGCACTGTGATGAATAATTCAACCCTGTCCTGACGATGATCCCAATTTAATCAGGATCGAAACGCCGTCGACTTTTTCAGCTTAACTGATGGCTTTATGGTTCTTCAAATTGATGTATAAATAATTCTGTAATGTCAAAAATTGAATTCAGAACCTTGTAATTATCGTTTTATTATTCACTTTCACTTCACGTTGCGCCGTCCCTTGCTGATCTCACCTTGTCACTTGCGTCGCCGTCTTCGTGTCACATACACTTTAAGCACCAAGTACAAGTCCGGGTTGTCTTTATGGTATATTTACTGTATGTACAGTGCTGCTATTACTGCTTCATTTTTTGGATTATTCAAATTTATACATGTTTTTATGTAAGTAATTTTTTCCTAACTTAATACAGTATGTTTTTTCTTAAATCATTCTCTTCTTGAGTCTTCCTTTTCTCCTTTGTAATGTTTTTTACATGCAAATTATTTGTCTTGGTCGAATGATACCAGTTGAGAGTTGTTGTTGTTTCTTACATTATTACCCTATCTCAACGAGGTTTACGGGTTATGCTCCTGTTGTTTTTTCTAAGACTAGTGGGCCTGCAGCACTGATTGTCCCACCCATGACAGTAGCCCTTTAAACATGTGTCTGGGCTGCCACTGCAGAGCCTGTGTGTGCAGAGTACCTGCCACTTTCACTTGGCATTTAAGACTCTTTGCCAAGCCTTAAACTCCTATTTTATTACACATAGGTCACCTCTAAGGTAGGCCCTAGGTAGCCCATAGGGCAGGGTACCATGTAAGTAAAAGGTAGGACATGTACTTTTAAGTTGTGCATGTCCTCTCATAGGTTGACATTGGGAATTCCTTTATATACTTTTGAGCTGTAATTCCTGATAGAAAGGAGTACTTGTGAAATGTTTTATATCTTTGGAAAGGTAATGATAAACCATATTTACTGGTACAGTTGGATTTAACATTACTGTTTTAGAAATGCCAATTTTAGAAAGTGGACATTTCTCTGCTCTTTCATCTATGTGTGCCTGCATCCTGTCTCCAATACATGTTTGGGCTAGGTGACAGCCACACTTTGTGCATTCCCGAGACAGCAACAAACACAGGAAGGTTAGGTGTGTCTGAGTACTCATCAGCATTCTGATGGCTCTTCCTGGGCAGGAAGGCAGGGAGGGGCTGACACTTCCACCTGAATAAACAGTGTCCTGTCACCACACCAAGGGCTGATTACCCCCTACTGATAGTCTGGAGCCAGGGCTGGGAGAAGAGGGCTTCGGGGCACTTTAAAGACCCTTCTTTGAAGCCACCTCCACTTCAAAGTCACAACTGGGTATAAGTACTGTGGCTCTGACCCCACCAAATCATAAAGAAGAACTGATGTTCTGTATCAGGGACTGACACTCTGCTGGACTGCTGACGTTGAAGGTCTGGTTTTCTCTTGTGCTGTCCTGCTGCCTGCTGCTCCCTGAGGAGAGATTGACTCTGCCTTGCACCAAAGTGATCTCCAAGGGCTTGTTGCCTTGCCTCCTGTTGCTTGAGACACAGGGTCATCAAAGTCTGTACCCCAGGTCCTGTGCCCGATTCACTGAAAGTAGACCCAGATTGTTGCACCAGGATATCGACGCATCTCCAGTCTGCCTATAGTAAAACCGGCACATTAACGCTTTTGTGGGAGTAGAATTGGTGCATTGCACTCAGAACCACTACATCACATCTGGAATAGGCGCTTAGGAAGCAACGCATCGCCACCATCGTGTGAAAAAAATCAACACATCACCTTGACTGCGGGGTCGACATCGACGCATTGCTCGTCTACGCCCCGCATTTTGCAGTTGCAACCAGGATCAAGATACTCTGTTCACCATGCCTCCCTGGCCTGTGCTCCATTGTGGTCAGCTTCAACTGTTGACTTTGTCCCAGTCCAGCGCAACCAGATAACCCAATAGGAGCTTATTGCTGTAAGCACTAGAACTCTTTTTAATATTTAAAAATGTATAACTTAACTTCTACTAATTGGAGTTTTGTCATTTTTGTCTAGATTTATTCATAACATTGATGTCTATTTTTCTAAGCCAGTGTGTAGTCGTTTTGTGATGTTTGTAGTGTGTTATTGTGTGTGTGACTATTGCAATAAATACTTCAAACATTGCCTCTTTAGATAAGCATGACTGCTCCGTGCCAAGTTACCAGAGGGTGAGCATAGGTTATCTTTTAGTGTGTGTTGGACTTGGCCCTTCTGGCAGGTTCACCCCTGAACTTTTTGCTTTTTATTGGTGACTTGGTGTGGTGATTTTTAGTTTCTGCGCACTTTCCCTGTGTCCCAGGGTAAAGTGCGTGCGCGCTCTGAGTGCATGTGGTGAGATAGGCCTGCCCTCCCATAGGAATGCATGGGGAATGTATGTGTCCCTAGTAGTTCCTGATGCGTGGGGTGTGCAGGCCCGAGTTTGGTATGTGCGGACTCGTGTGATTGAATGCTGCGCGATGATGTGTGCGGCGTGCATGTACCTAGAATGGAAGTGCCACTTCTAGAAGTGGGCACTTCGGTGTGCAGTGTAAAATGTGTGCCTTGTCGCATGATTGGCTGGTTGAGGTCATGTGACGGGCTAGGGATTCCCCAGAGTCAGGATGAGTCACCCAGTAGTGAATGGGGAGATCAGCAGCTAGATGGGTGGGAGGAGTACACCTGGGTCCTGAATAGGGCAGGGTTTTCCCCACACAATGCTGGCTCCGCCCCCTGTGGTGCGACTGACGACCCTAGCCCTGCCAGTGAATAGAGTGAGGGGCTGAGCACATCAAGGGTGCTCCCCAACCAGCTGCAACTGGTTTTCCCCCTCACCCTGAACCCAGAACAAAGGGATTTGGTGTATAAAAAGGGGCTGTGTCCCCTTACAAAAGGTTCTCGTTCTGTACTTGAATCTGCCAGGGGCGTGCTGCTGCTGGGGCCCAGGGGAAGGCTTGCCTCCCTGGGCCCTGCCCAGCCCCTGGATGCCCTGGACGCTGGAGGACTTCTGGGACCATTCTTTGCCATTGCCCCATACTTTCCAAAGACCTCTTTGCTGGGAGCTTTTTGCTCCATTTCTTTATGCCTCCAGGACTTTATTGACCTAGCGCCTGGAAAGCGCTATCTTTTCCCCCAGGAAGGAGGAACATGTGGGCCTTGGCAGTGCTGGGCTGCGATCTCCGCCGAGGGAATCCCGACGTAGGGATTCCCCCGTAATGCTGGTCTCGCGGGTGCCCACCCCGCTGCCTTTGCGTTAATTTTATGCAGGTGCCCACCCTGCGTCTTCGTTTCCGTATTATAACTGAGCGGGTGCCCACCCCGCGTCATGGCCGCCTATTTTGATATTTGAATAAGCGGGTGCCCACCCCACTGTACGATGTCCTAACCGAGGGAGCCTACCCCTCTGTGCTGCCAAAGTTTGCCGCTGCTGCCCACGGCCCGCCTGGTTTTGGGCGGGGCCGCGGGACGGAAGCGGAAGTGCCGCCATTTTCCCCAGAGCCTCGCAGGCTCCACCAGTGAAGTCCCGGTCCCGAGATGGGGGACCGGGTGAAGACCGGCGCATCCAGGGACGGGGCTCTCATGAGGTGAGAGAGCCCCGCCAGTACAGAGAAGTCCCGGTCCCACAAGAGGGACTGGGCGAGGAGAGAGCCCGCATGTAAGGCGCCGCTCCGGAGTCCCTGGAGACCGATTCCTGCCTCCGCCTCCCCCAGCCGGTGAGTGTGAGAGAGTCCGGGTGGGGGGGAGGCAGTGTCAGAGCGGCCCCGTCTGGCAGCGGGCCGCTCCACCAAGGCAGGCATGTTTGTTGGAGCGCCCCTTCGCTCCTACGATTACGGGGGCATGGTTGTTTTTCTGTTGTGGTGCCTGGTGAAGGCACAGTACCGGTGAAGTTTAAAGCGGCCCCGGATGGCAGCGGGCCGCTCCAACGACTGGCATGATGATTTACAGAGCCTACGAGGCTCCAACGCTGGGTGCCAGTTCCTCGTGTGGGGACATGTTCATTTCAGAGCCCTGAGTGGCTCCAGCACGTGTGCCAGTTGTTCTCTGAGCCAGATGGCTCCAACGTTTGGCCCCCCCTCATTACCTTAAGAGCCAGAGAGGCTCCAGCCCAGCATTGGTTGCACCAAGAGTACCAGTGCGCTCCACAGTACTTTGGGGCAAGGTCCTCTTCTATGTTGGCGCATAGTGATTTCAGGAGCCCGTGCGCTCCATGGGGGACATGTTGTTTCTTTAGAGCCTCTGTGGCTCCAGCGCTAGGGGGACATGTCGTTCAGAGCCTAGGTGGCTCCAACGTTGTGGATAATGATTCAGGGGCTAGTGAGAGCCCAGGCCTGCTATTTTCCTTCACAGCTGCGCAGCACTTAGTGCCAGCTGCAGCGTTTAGGCCCTGTTCTTGTCCTCAGCTGCCCAGCAAGTAGTGGGCGGCTGCCCCGTTTAGGTTCTGGTGCGACCTGGACTCTAATGTGATTTTGGTGCTAGGAAATGTACTGTGTAGTATGTTTTGCGCACCCTGTGTTCATGCTTTTGGTGCTAGGAAATGTACTGTATATAGCATGTCTTGCGCACCCTGTGTCTTATACCTCTAAATGTGGTCTTTTCTGCCTAGGAGGTTGTTTTACCTTTTTAGGTTGATGGTAGGGAGAATGTACTTCCCTGTGTTATGTATGCCCCTAGTATAGGTATACTTAGGTGGTTAGGTCTAATGCGTTAGACCAAGGAGGAATTGCATAATGTGATCTATGCCCCTGTGATGGATGCAGGATAGGTTTTATACCTGATGCTAGTGTGATGACGCTGAGGTCATTATTGCACCAGTAGAGACTGGTTGTGCTCTACAGTTACTTTGTGTTATGTTCTACGTTTACTATTGGTGATTTGTGCTATGTTCTAAGTGCTAATTCCTGACAGTGGTCCATGTGGCCCTGTCCCCTGTATATATAATCCCTTGTAAATTCTGCCCGTGCCTGTTGGCACATTGTAAAGTGTGTGTTTTTATCTAATGTGTTTGGTATAATACAAAGGCTATTTTTATAGAATACCTTGTGTGGAGTTTCCTTTGTGGTGGGCCTTGGGTGTTGTTGCTGGGTGCGCGCGCAAACGCTTTACACATTGCCTCCGGGATAAGCCTGACTGCTCGTGCCAAGCTACCAAGGGGGTGAGCAGGGGTTATCTTTGGCGTGTAACTTCCTTGCCCTGACTAGAGTGGTGGTTTCTGCCTGGCTTTGGCGCAAGCCCTAGCCAACCAGAAATCCCATTTCTAACATTGGTGATCAGCGGTGGGATTTGGACTTGCGTTTGAGCTGTACCGCAGCGGCAACTGGCCGCACTACAAAACTCTGCATTTAGATAATCACATGGTATAGGGATTATTGTTTTAAGTTGTTTTTAAAATGTCATTTCTTTGGAAATGTGTTTCTTGTGCACTGTGAGTTAGGTGTTTCTAGCTCGGGAGGGTAGATCATCCCCCTTAGTGCATTGTGTTTTCTGGATTCACCAGAGGGTGGGATCCAGTGGTGGCAGCAGATGTGTGTCCAGTGCATGTATTCCCATTTCCAGTTCCCGGGGTAATGGTACCTGTGTCACATGGTGGTCAGGTTGAGAAATCAGGGGTGGTAGAAACTGTCTTACCAGTCTTGGGAGGGGTTTGGGGATGAATGTGTAATGTGCTGGATGAATGTGAATGTCCCATTCCCAGTTCCCAGAGTGATAGTAAAAGGTAGGGTAAAAGCCCTAAATTTATCAATCAACTAATCTCTAGATATGTTCCTCCCCGTAATCTTCGCTCACTCCACTTAGGCCTTCTTCAAACTCCTCCATTTAAACTCAAACGCTCTGGTGGACGTAGATTTGCCACACTGGCCTCTTGCCTATGGAACACCTTTCCCCTGGAAATCCGGTCCTGTCAAAATCTCTTATTCTTCCGGAAAACGCTGAAGACATGGCTCTTTAGACAAGCATGTTAATTCATTTCTTCCGCCTTTGATTGTGTTACTGTCAAGTTAGCGCCAAGAAACTAATCAGTGTTAGCGCGCTTAACAAATGACTTAATAACATAACATAACATAACATAGTACCTGTGTCACGTGGTGGTCAGGTTGAGAAATCAGGGGCGGTAGAAACTGTCTTACTAGTCTGGGGGGTGTGTGTATGTGGATGAATGGTGTGAGTTCTCTGAAATAAGGAGATTGCTGGTTGATTGGGTGTGAGTTCTCTGGGATAGGGAGCTTGCATTGGGGAGTGATTCCAAAAGTAGTGGCTGAGGTGTCTTCCAGCCCAGCATGGTGGAAGAGGTTCAGAGTAGCCCAGCTAGGTCTCGGTGTAGGGGCTCACGGCCTGTCTCTGCGGAGGAGTGGGTGGGACTGCGTGTCTCCAGGTGCCCGAAACCCAGTGTCAGGGCCTGGATGGTTTCTTTAGGGAACATCAGGTTGGGGGCCTAGGCTGTACCAATAGGTCATTTGAGGTGGATCTCCCAGTGTCTAGAGGACGTGGAGCGTCTGTAATCAGAGCTCCAGTAGTCCTGGTGTCTGGCGGTACCGCTCCAGTTGGGAGGGTGCGGAAGTCCAGAGTGAGGGGTGAGAGGGGGAGGGATTCCCCAGTGGGAACCAGTAGGTCAGGGACCAGCCAGGAGGGCTGAGTCACCACTGAGTGATTGTGGTGTCGCCACTTCTGTCCTGGGGCATCTTCACGCACTGTCAGAGGGACAGGAGGTCGTGAGCTCTGCGCCAGGCAGACTGTCACACGACACGCTAGGTATGTGTCACCCTCGGGAGGGTATATGTACTCCCAGGAAGTCCTGGTTCACCGGGCAATTGTGAGGTGATACCCCCCTGATAGCAGGTGGGGTACAGTTGTGAGGGGTGAGAGGGGGAGAGGTCCCCAGTGGGAACCAGTGGGTCAGGGGGCCGGCCAGATGGGCTGAGCCACCAATGAGTGACCATGGTGACGCCACTTCTGTCCTGGGGCATCTTCACGCACTGTCAGAGGGACAGGAGGTCGTGAGCTCTGCGCCAGGTTGCTGGGGCATCTTCACGCACTGTCAGAGGGACAGGAGGTCGTGAGCTCTGTGCCAGGCAGACTGTCACACGACACGCTAGGTATGTGTCACCCTTAGGAAGTCCTGGTCCACCAGGCATCTGACCAAAGGGTACGTCCCTCGGTTGGGGAGCCAGTAGCCGGTGTTTCCGGATCTGGACGTAAGGACGACTGTAGTCAGTGTCCTGGCCGGTTTGCCTTCTAGGGGTACCACTCCAGTTGGGAGGGTGTGGAACTCTGGAAGGGGGTGCAGAGGGAGGGCGGCCTCGCCTCTAACCCCGGTGCAGCCGGCGAACTTGGATCCCAGGTGGTAGACCAGTTGACGGAGAGAGGTCCTGAACTGGAGGGAGAGTTGTGTTCTGGTGGGTGCTTCCCTGGGAGGGTGCGGAACCCCAGATGTAGAGGTAGGGTGGGGCATTCTTGCCCGTGACCTCTGGTCAGCCTGAGGGTGCGGACCCTAGGTTGAAGGATCAGTGGTTGTTGGGAACTACACTGAGAGGGAGAGTGGAGAATGGTTTGTATGCCAGGGGTTACTACCCCCCACTCTGGGTTTGGCAAGGACCAGTGGTATACGGGTGGCCTACTGCCTGGTCCTGGCCGTGGACAACTAGGTTGTACCAGTGGGGTAGCCTAGGTGGGCCTGAGTTCTTTTCGGTTGATTTTTTCAGATGGAACCATGTTGATTGAGAATGGCGTAGAACAGGAGAGTGTCCCTGCAGTGCGGGCCTGCGTCCGTGTTCTATCGCCCCAAGCAGGGAAGTCCATCACGGTGGTGATTGGTCTGCCCTGCGTTTTGGCTGGAAGGGGGTTGTGTTGGACTTGGCCCTTCTGGCAGGTTCACCCCTGAACTTTTTGCTTTTTATTGGTGACTTGGTGTGGTGATTTTTAGTTTCTGCGCACTTTCCCTGTGTCCCAGGGTAAAGTGCGTGCGCGCTCTGAGTGCATGTGGTGAGATAGGCCTGCCCTCCCATAGGAATGCATGGGGAATGTATGTGTCCCTAGTAGTTCCTGATGCGTGGGGTGTGCAGGCCCGAGTTTGGTATGTGCGGACTCGTGTGATTGAATGCTGCGCGATGATGTGTGCGGCGTGCATGTACCTAGTATGGAAGTGCCACTTCTAGAAGTGGGCACTTCGGTGTGCAGTGTAAAATGTGTGCCTTGTCGCATGATTGGCTGGTTGAGGTCATGTGACGGGCTAGGGATTCCCCAGAGTCAGGATGAGTCACCCAGTGGTGAATGGGGAGATCAGCAGCTAGATGGGTGGGAGGAGTACACCTGGGTCCTGAATAGGGCAGGGTTTTCCCCACACAATGCTGGCACTGCCCCCTGTGGTGCGACTGACGACCCTAGCCCTGCCAGTGAATAGAGTGAGGGGCTGAGCACATCAAGGGTGCTCCCCAACCAGCTGCAACTGGTTTTCCCCCTCACCCTGAACCCAGAACAAAGGGATTTGGTGTATAAAAAGGGGCTGTGTCCCCTTACAAAAGGTTCTCGTTCTGTACTTGAATCTGCCAGGGGCGTGCTGCTGCTGGGGCCCAGGGGAAGGCTTGCCTCCCTGGGCCCTGCCCAGCCCCTGGATGCCCTGGACGCTGGAGGACTTCTGGGACCATTCTTTGCCATTGCCCCATACTTTCCAAAGACCTCTTTACTGGGAGCTTTTTGCTCCATTTCTTTATGCCTCCAGGACTTTATTGACCTAGCGCCTGGAAAGCGCTATCTTTTCCCCCAGTAAGGAGGAACATGTGGGCCTTGGCAGCGCTGGGCTGCGATCTCCGCTGAGGGAATCCCGACGTAGGGATTCCCCCGTAATGCTGGTCTCGCGGGTGCCCACCCCGCTGCCTTTGCGTTAATTTTATGCAGGTGCCCACCCTGCGTCTTCGTTTCCGTATTATAACTAAGCGGGTGCCCACCCCGCGTCATGGCCGCCTATTTTGATATTTGAATAAGCAGGTGCCCACCCCGCTGTACGATGTTCTAACCGAGGGAGCCTACCCCTCTGTGCTGCCAAAGTTTGCCGCTGCTGCCCGCGGCCCGCCTGGTTGTGGGCGGGGCCGCGGGACGGATGCGGAAGTGCCGCCATTTTCCCCGGAGCCTCGCAGGCTCCACCAGTGAAGTCCCGGTCCCGAGATGGGGGACCAGGCGAAGACCGGCGCATCCAGGGACGGGGCTCTCATGAGGTGAGAGAGCCCCGCCAGTACAGAGAAGTCCTGGTCCCACAAGAGGGACTGGGCGAGGAGAGAGCCCCCCATGTAAGGCGCCGCTCCGGACTCCCCGGAGACCGATTCCTGCCTCCGCCTCCCCCAGCCGGTGAGTGCGAGAGAGTCCGGGTGGGGGGGAGGCAGTGTCAGAGGCAGGCATGTTTGTTGGAGCGCCCCTTCGCTCCTACGATTACGGGGGCATGGTTGTTTTTCTGTTGTGGTGCCTGGTGAAGGCACAGTACCGGTGATGTTTAGAGCGGCCCCGGATGGCAGCGGGCCGCTCCAACGACGGGCATGATGATTTACAGGGCCTACGAGGCTCCAACGCTGGGTGCCAGTTCCTCGTGTGGGGACATGTTCATTTCAGAGCCCTGAGTGGCTCCAGCACGTGTGCCAGTTGTTCTCTGAGCCAGATGGCTCCAACGTTTGTCCCCCCCCTCATTACCTTAAGAGCCAGAGAGGCTCCAGCCCAGCATTGGTTGCACCGAGAGTACCAGTGCACTCCACAGTACTTTGGGGCAAGGTCCTCTTCTATGTTGGCGCATAGTGATTTTAGGAGCCCGTGCGCTCCATGGGGGACATGTTGTTTCTTTAGAGCCTCTGTGGCTCCAGCGCTAGGGGGACATGTCGTTCAGAGCCTAGGTGGCTCCAACGTTGTGGATAATGATTCAGGGGCTAGTGAGAGCCCAGGCCTGCTATTTTCCTTCACAGCTGCGCAGCACTTAGTGCCAGCTGCAGCGTTTAGGCCCTGTTCTTGTCCTCAGCTGCCCAGCAAGTAGTGGGCGGCTGCCCCGTTTAGGTTCTGGTGCGACCTGGACTCTAATGTGATTTTGGTGCTAGGAAATGTACTGTGTAGTATGTTTTGCGCACCCTGTGTTCATGCTTTTGGTGCTAGGAAATGTACTGTATATAGCATGTCTTGCGCACCCTGTGTCTTATACCTCTAAATGTGGTCTTTTCTGCCTAGGAGGTTGTTTTACCTTTTTAGGTTGATGGTAGGGAGAATGTACTTCCCTGTGTTATGTATGCCCCTAGTATAGGTATACTTAGGTGGTTAGGTCTAATGCGTTAGACCAAGGAGGAATTGCATAATGTGATCTATGCCCCTGTGATGGATGCAGGATAGGTTTTATACCTGATGCCAGTGTGATGACGCTGAGGTCATTATTGCGCCAGTAGAGACTGGTTGTGCTCTACAGTTACTTTGTGTTATGTTCTACGTTTACTATTGGTGATTTGTGCTATGTTCTAAGTGCTAATTCCTGACAGTGGTCCATGTGGCCCTGTCCCCTGTATATATAATCCCTTGTAAATTCTGCCCGTGCCTGTTGGCACATTGTAAAGTGTGTGTTTTTATCTAATGTGTTTGGTATAATACAAAGGCTATTTTTATAGAATACCTTGTGTGGAGTTTCCTTTGTGGTGGGCCTTGGGTGTTGTTGCTGGGTGCGCGCGCAAACGCTTTACACATTGCCTCCGGGATAAGCCTGACTGCTCGTGCCAAGCTACCAAGGGGGTGAGCAGGGGTTATCTTTGGCGTGTAACTTCCTTGCCCTGACTAGTGTGGTAGTTTCTGCCTGGCTTTGGCGCAAGCCCTAGCCAACCAGAAATCCCATTTCTAACAGTGTGTATCTAGCTCACCCTGACTAGAGTGGTAGTCCCTACTTGGACAGGCTGCATACCTCTGCCAACTAGATACCCCATTTCTTACACTGTGTTGCACCAAATATTAGTAAATCTGCCTCCACATTTCTGCAGACTGGTCTGTTTCTCACAAGGTAACTAGGTGATGGCAATATAAGTGACTAGAAAAAAGTGCTTTGAGTTAGCAACTAAATTTGGTGATAGTTGGTGATGTACGAAATGTAAGGGCATTTCTATGTAATAACCTATACCTAGACCTGCCTTGTTAAAAGCAATATTGAAAGAAGTTGCATTGAGAGAGATTGCAAGTTTCTGAAGAGGAATATAAATCTAATTTTGGGAATACATGCACGTTCATTCCCATATAGGCCTTTAAATGACAAGTGGATATAAAAGTGGGGGGAGATTCAATGTGGTATATCAGAGGCTGGAATCTGGACTAACTTTTTACAACATACATTTTGCCTCTGACACCATTGATCACAACATTTGTTTTATCAGCTAGTCTGTTTAATGACTGCGATCTGCAAAGCAATTTTTTCTTTTACTTATCAACTTTTCGGTTCGATGAACACTACTCGTTAGACATGCACTTATTATATACAAAAGACAGTGACATATATATTTACATTTGTACAGTGACTTCAAAATGTGTCAAAAATAGGCCTGGACGGTAAATTCCGTTCCGTTCGCGGAATTTGCGGAATTTGGCTAATTTCGCGTTCCGCGGAGATCGCGAAATTGCTCAAAAATCTGCGTTCCGCGACTTCGCGAAATTTTTTGCTTGTTCGCGTTCTCAATATGCGTGTTCGCGAGATATTTCACCCCGAGCACGCAAACAGCGATCGCGAACAGGAAAAAAGTATCGTGAACAAGCAATTCCGCGTGTTCGCGGAATTTCTGCGTGTTCGCGGAGATTTTTTACCGTTTCGCGGAGATTTGCGTAACGCGATTACGCAAATTTCGCCCACCCCTAGTCAAAAATACCATAAAAGCTATCAAATAGATCTATTTTACATAACCATAGTCATTTGTCCGAAACTTTTTGATTTGTGGAACTTGAGCCGATTGGCTCCTATAGTTCTAGCTATTGTTGCGGTCCTGAGCAGAGTCGGGTACTTGTGGCTATAAATAGTTTAAACAAGAATGCGAGTTGTGGTCTTTCTGTGCATTTGCTTGTGTAGAGGAGCTGATTCTCGCTTTGTCTTCTACAAAGGTGTTCACGATCTCTGCTTGTACGCCAACGCGTTTCGACCTGTGTAGCTGGGGACCTGTGTGGTGTTTATAAGGTCGTCTTCAGGGCAGATGTAAGGATGGAATCGGACTTCTGTTCGCTCACTCCGAGGCAAAATGGCTTGTCTTCTATGTGATGCCTTGTTCCGTGTAATGCCAGCTGGTGGGAAATGACTTGCCTCATGTGTATCTCGATGGTTTCTTTCTTTTTAATTGTGCGTTTAATTGGCGTTTCTCGAAGTGCTACCACTTCGAGAAACGCCAGAAGAGTGACAGCAGCCGGAAAGGAGAGAGGAGACCCCGGAGCACCGTAGAAGCGGACCAAAAACACGCACAATTAAAAAGAAAGAAACCATCGAGATACACATGAGGCAAGTCATTTCCCACCAGCTGGCATTACACGGAACAAGGCATCACATAGAAGACAAGCCACCTTGTCTCGGAGTGAGCGAACAGAAGTCCGATTCCATCCTTACATCTGCCCTGAAGACGACCTTATAAACACCACACAGGTCCCCAGCTACACAGGTCGAAACGCGTTGGCGTACAAGCAGAGATCGTGAACACCTTTGTAGAAGACAAAGCGAGAATCAGCTCCTCTACACAAGCAAATGCACAGAAAGACCACAACTCGCATTCTTGTTTAAACTATTTATAGCCACAAGTACCCGACTCTGCTCAGGACCGCAACAATAGCTAGAACTATAGGAGCCAATCGGCTCAAGTTCCACAAATCAAAAAGTTTCGGACAAATGACTATGGTTATGTAAAATAGATCTATTTGATAGCTTTTATGGTATTTTTGACACATTTTGAAGTCACTGTACAAATGTAAATATATATGTCACTGTCTTTTGTATATAATAAGTGTATGTCTAACGAGTAGTGTTCATCGAACCGAAAAGTTGATAAGTAAAAGAAAAAATTGCTTTGCAGATCGCAGTCATTAAACAGACTAGCTGATAAAACAAATGTTGTGATCAATGGTGTCAGAGGCAAAATGTATGTTGTAAAAAATTTAAATGACAAGTGGCACACTATAAAGCTAGTTATATTTTTCTATTACATTACACCTTGGTCTGTAGACACACAGGCTGTAACCTTTTCAAGCATGTGTTTGGCAGTGCACGTGTCTTCCGTATCTAACGCTTACAATGTATATATTTGAAGTGGCATTTGGGATCCTCCCAATTCCACCACTCTTTTATTTTTTTGGATCAGATTGTTTCAGCCATTGACTTGAGATTTTGTCAATCACATCTTGGGTCAGCCCTGATAAGTATTTCCTTCCTACCTCAAGCAGTTGACTATTGGCTGTCTGGGTGTGTTTTTCCACCTGCAATGGAGAATTCCCATTGCAGTGCACAAGGTTTAGAACATTCATCCTGTGGCAAAGGCTATGTGGTAATAACAGAAGCCATTATGGAACAACTCCTTCCCTTCTAAAATCAACATGTTGTGCATTTTACCCAAATAGTACTTGAAATATGATTTAGATAATCATGCATTTGAATATGTTCATTATTTTTTGGTATATTGAACAATACAAATGTTTAATCAAAATGCATCATGAGCTATGATGAAAATATCTAGCAAGGGGTGATGGAATATGAATTTCTGGAATATATTCAACATATAGATAGCCCAGGAATCCACCCGCTAACAGATATAAGCATAGAACATCCAAAAGGAACAATGAAAGGAGTCAACCAATATCTAATTATTAGGGTTGTTAGACAGGAATCTAGAATACAAGAAGGACATTTCAATAGTGTCCTTCTATTCCAGGCAGGCAGGTCAGGTGTTACACAGGCATTAATAACACTGCCCACCCATTTGCTGGATCTTACTGGGAACAACAGTGGAGAGCATTGGGCTGGGGGCATTAGCTTGGCATAGCGGCTAGCAGGAAGCAGAACCATGTTTAATAGTTCAGGCAAGGAACACACTCCAGATATCGTTGAAGATTTAGACTTAGTCATTCCGGTTATATATCTGGTGTTCATGAGTTGCCATCGTGGCCATGGCATCCATCTAGTCTTCGTGGGTAGAGGGGAGAGTGTTTTGGTGTTGCCAGGGCCGAGTTCATCAATTGCTTCTTGTGATTATTCAAGTCTGGGATACTGATTGTGGCATGTAAGATTGCCAGCGCTTATGAGGGATGAAATGTAAGTGTGTTTGAGGTTTTGATAGTGTGCTAGATATGGGACCAGTATGGCAGGATATGGAGGCAAGACAGTGGAATATTTAAGATATCACTGCCACACATTAGGCAGTGCTTGCACTCATCAATTACAGACACGTGAGCCCAATGAAGTTTATATGGTGTCCAATGCCAGACATGCAGGATTTAAAACTAAATTGAAATTGATGCATATCTTGTTGTGCGTTTGAAGCAGGAGTGATAAATCTTCAACACAAAATGCGATTTGTAGCCGATTTTGTCACTATTAGTCAGAGTGATCTTTCTGTTGGCTTTGGGAAGAATTGTCTGAGTAGAAGATCATACAAACCAGTGCTCTGTTTCTTATAATGACTCCATTTCACTAGATTGTCATGGCATGACGTGGCAGGTAGGGTCCAGGGTTGCAGCATCACTTTGGAATGGAGGCAATGCCTCAGTTGAAGGTCCTTCCAGAGTTGGTGGCAAGGTAGTTGGAATTCGAACATTAAGTATTTGAATGGACTGATGGTGTTGTTGATTGGAATTTGGTTCAGGGTGGTAGATAGTCACGTATTTGCACAATGCAACTTATTTGTAAATATCTATTTTGAAAAGTGTTGTGGCCTTTGGAAATGTATAAAGCAAAGTCATACAAACAATTGAATGAGGAGACTTGCTATGAAACAAATTAGAGGCTAGTGTTGAATCAGTTAAAGAAAAGTATGCCATGAGGAATTAATGGAGTGGCAAAATGATGGATTATTGACACAAGATGGACATGTCTTTTTAAGGAAGGATAATCCAGAACCCCCAGTGTTGTATCTGATTCCAGAAGTACACAAAAATGACAGGAATATGTCAGGGTGCCTAATAATTTCAGTTATTGACAGTTTATTTGAAAACAACTCACAATTCATGGATCACTTACTGAGAGATTTTGTGGAGAATATACCATTATTTGTTTAGGACACTGGAGACTTTTTAAGAAAAATATTTGATATTGCATGGGAGAATGACTATGTGTTAATGACATCAGATGTTGTAGGATTCTATACTAGCATCCAACATTAAGATTGACTAAAGGCTGTGGAGCATTGTTTCAGCGCTAGACCATTGAAATTATAGAAACATACCTAAATGCTTTTAACATTGATTTGTTGGTGTCTGTATAATAGCATTTTTCTATTTGACAATGTGCACTACAAGCACGCATAAGGTACTGCAATGGGCACCTTATTTGCCATCCAGCTGTACTCATTTGCACGTGAGCTAGTGGGATGAGCAGGTATTCCAGAAACAGTTGTTCTCTGGTCATGTTATATAGATGACCTCTTCATTAACTGGAGGGACACAATGGAAACACCTGAGGAATTTGTAAGTCAAATTAACAAGAACAGTTTACATTTGAAATTTACCAGTGATATTATTAGAACTGGAGTCACTTTCTTGGATGTAACAGTGTATGTTAAGAACATGAAGCCGGAAACAAAAATGTACAGAAAGCTAACAGCAGGCAACACACTTTTACATGCCTGATTCTTCCACCCTAACAATTTAAAAACCATTATACTGTATTGAGAAGATTTGCAAGTGGTGAGAAACTGTAATGAACCAGAACAAGTAAGATTGGCTTAGTATGAAAAACATAATAGAACAGGCAAGGTCAAAAGCCAACCTAGAAAAATTAGAAACTGTTCTATTCAAGAGAAAGAACCATAAGCATGTTTCAGAGTTTAGGTTGGTGACCACCTTCTGCAAGAAGGAAGGTACAATCAGGAAGATAATGCAAAAGTACTGGCATTTGGTAACTAACAACCCAATGCAAGGACAAATTGTCCTTAGGTAACAAGGTCACTTTCAAGAGAGCAAAATCAATGAAAGATATGTTTAAAAGCAGGCCGGAGATGATAAGTAGTTGAAATTAGCTACAGAGGAGTGTGGGCTTTATGAAATGCAATAAATACATAGCTTGCGTCTATGGAGTCAATACAAAGCAATTCTTCTCCCCATCTGACTAGAAACCCCATAAGATCAAAGGGTCTTTTCATGGCAAAAGTGAATATGTCATTTATGTATTGACATTTCCATGTGAATTCATGTATGTAGGTAGCACTAATCTGCAAGCATATAAGAGAGTGCCACACTTTGTGAGAGCTATAAGGAACAAAGATAAACATCTCCTCTAACCAGGCATTTTCACAATAGTAATGACAGAGTACTGTCTTTCTATGCAGTTGATCCAGGCCCTAGGAATATCAGGGGAGGAGATAGAGAACAGCAGTTGAGGATACTTGAGTCCCGTTAAATTATTGAACTTAATACAAATATTCAAGGTGGATTAAATGCAGAAGAGGATTTACACACACAAATCTTTAGGGTAGGAACAGGTCAAATGTTGTACTTCCTAAGTGCTAGAAGTAAGCATCTGATGTAATGGAGAGTTTTATAAATAAAACATGAGAGTATGAGGGCACTTTTCAAAATTAAGTCATATACAGTGAAAATATTTGAGTGATTACGAATGTTTGAGATTTGTCTCAGGATATAATCATAGGTTATTTGTTCTAATGAGCAAACAAAGAGCTTTTAGTTAGTAGTGGGCCACCAACCGTGTTGCAAAAAATGAAGGGACACTTGGGACACTTGTGTAATACATATTATGTTAGAAAAAAGTGTGGAATGAGAGAGATTTGTCTACTTGCAATAAGGTGCAGATAAAGAGACTGACTTTCTTCAGAATGTATCTTAATAGAATTAATAGGCACTTGTCCTTTGAAACATAAGTTAGAGAAAACAGTGCAGAATGTGACAGGTTTTGGCATCAATACCACTGCATGGCTAATGAGGCTGTACTTATTGTTTGTTGTAATACGTGATTCAAAACCTAAATTGTCATTTTTGATTTACAAATGGATCTGGAATGTGTCCAAAAATGAAAAATGTATATGATAAGGTGACTGATGAGTTTATACCAGACAGTGAAAGTGTTTATCTTCAGCAAAACTCACACAGGTAAAGAAATAATGTCAGCAACATTGCTATGGGTGTATTTCTTTGGGAAAAAATGAGGAGTTAGTTTGTAAAAATTTGAATTGTGGGAAATAGGTTGGCTGATTCAATGAACTTACATAATTTGCCATGAATATCATGTTTTGCACATTAGTGAAGCAATTAATAGCGGTGTTGTTAGAAGTATGTTTGGTATGTTTATGATTTTACCTGCACATAAGCACTTTAAATTCTGGGTATAAGATGGCACACTCTTATGGGAACAAGGCTGTAAATACACCAACAGTGTGTCATGGCAGACTCTCTGAAAAATAGTAAAAAGGAGTCAAACACAGCTCGTGGTGTCGGAACATTTTTGGAGAAAAGTCTGAGAGGATTTGTACATGTTAAAAGGACTCCTACGCTGGCCATACCCCGCCTCTGATATTGAGCACCGGGTGGTTCAACCGCTACCAGAATCCATGAACATAATATATATATATATATATATATCTATATATATTCACTGAAAAAAACAAAAGTGAAAGTGATGTTATACCTAGGTGAATATGTTAATCGCAACATTAACATTTAAAAAAAATATATATCTTTATTGATTTTCTCTTTACATACACCTCACCCCAGCCCCAGCCCCGCCCCCACCCCCCACCCCAACACATTCCCCCCACCCATATTCAAACAAAGACACAATTTGCGTATTTTCTCAAAACACTTCAAACAGATACAAGGGTGAGGAGCAATTAAGATCATACTTGATATAGTGCAGAAAAATCTAGAATGTCACCGTTCTTATTTGGTTTAATTCTCACCTTATTGCAATCTTTCTAATCTATGTATAATTGCACATCCATTGCAACAATGGGTCCCATATCATCATGCCTCTATTGCGTTTATTGCGCCCTTTTCTTTTATATATGGCCACCTCCAGGCTACAAGTTGCTGGAATGTCGGTGGATTCAGGTCTAGCCAGGCTGAGGCTATGCATAGCCTTAAAATGGCCATAGCCACAAAAATCAGGCCATGCATATATTTTGGACGGGTGCAGTCTGCCGTACCCAACAATATTTCCTCTGTTGAAATATGAACACCTGTTCCAAAAAATTCTGATAGAAAATCAGAGATTTCCACTATTATATTTGACAACACTTTACAGGAAGCATAAATATGCACACTATCAGCCTCAAATAATGAGCATCGTGGGCATGTTGTACCTTTTCCAGTCCCCCATTTCGCTATTTTCTTCGGGGTATAATATAATGAAAAAAACGTTTTATAGTACTGGGCTTGTAATTTAACTGACATAAAACAGGTCTGTGTCATTTCGAAGGAGCGGAGAGGGGTTTGTGGTAATACAGCCAACTTAGTCTGCCACATATCTATCTGTTTCTCCATATCATCGGGACCTACAGAGTTCAAAAATTTGTATATCTCCCCAATAGTTAAACTAGATTTTTTACATATGCTGTCTATAATTTGTATTGCATGGAATTTTTCCCGACCTCCCCTTTCTTTGTCAGAAAATCTCTGACCTGTAGATATTAAAAAAAATTCCCTATGACTGAGGTCATATTCATTGCGTAATTTATCAAAGGTCTTCAATCCATTTCTCGTGAAGAAACAGCCGAGCTGTGATATCCCTCTCTGTATCCAACGATCCATACAGCTGTCACCAAATATCTCTGGGAGATCATTATTTTTGAATAGCGGGGCATAATGTGAGTATCGTCCAAAACCTAATAATTTACGAGCGCAACCCCAAACCTTGTATATACCATAGATACTGAATTTCACCTTCTTGAAATAGCTGTCGTTGATGTGTCGCCAGACACAACCTTCAGAGCCCCTTCCCAATATAAGTGTTTGTGGGGTAGGTGTATTATTGCCGTTGGGCCATGAAGATATACGTGCTGAACAGTATCTTAATACAGTAGCCCAGTAATACAATTTGAAGTTAGGCATTGCCATTCCCCCTCTATCCTTTGGCAGTGTGATATACCTTAAAGCCCGGCGTGGCTTCTTATATCCCCAGATGAATCTGGAGAACGTAGATTCTATAGATCTAAACAGTTGAGGGGGAAATTCTAAACAAATAGTCCTAAAAAAATATAGAAATCTGGGAAGATATAACATTTTGATCACATTACATCTTCCACCTATCGTTAAATGTAAGTTGTTAAGGCGTACCAATTATTTTTTTGTTTGTTGAATCAAAGGTTCCACATTATTGCTAACTATATTATCCACCTCTGCCGATATGCTCACCCCGAGATACATGGCTTTATCTATTACTCTGACATCTCTCATTGTGATCTTATCATTGAGAACGATCTGTGTTTTACTCTGATATAGTTTATAGCCAGAGACTGCTCCAAAAATCAGAGCTTCCTCTTCTATTGCAGCAATTGCTTTATTAGGATTACTAGTAACTAAAGCAATATCATCTGCGTAGGCTAGTGTTTTGGTCCTGTATTCTTGTGCCCAAATTGATGGAATTAGTGTGTTTTGATCCAACCTACGGATGAACGGGTCGATGTAAATCGCAAAAAGAAGAGGAGAGCACGGGCACCCCTGCCTTGTCCCCCTAGTGATGGTTATTTTTTCAGATAATACCCCGTTTATTAATACCCTAGCGATAGGTTCCACATATAGCATTTGTATTGCTTTAATAAATCTCTTGTTGATCCCCCTATGTCGCATTGCGGCCCAAAGGTATTCCCAGGAGACCCTATCAAAGGCTTTTTCGGCGTCAAGTAATATAAGCGCCTTAGGGTCTCCTGTCACCTTGGTAAAGTCAAAGAGAGAAATTACCCTTTGGACGTGTTCGATTGTAGATCTCCCGGGAATTAACCCATGCTGACGCTCCGATACAATCTTGTGGATAATCAGTGCTAATCGGCTTGCTAATAATTTAGAGTACATTTTGGAATCTCCATTTATCAATGTAATGGGACGATAAGACCCAGGTTCTAGAGGATCTTTATTTTTTTTTAGAAAAACTACAATTTTGGCAGATAAACAATGAAGCTGGCGGCCTTCCTCCCTCGAAAATATGGATAAACAGTTCCTGAATTATTTCTTTTAGTTGTGCTGAAAATGTAACATAGAATTCTGTTGGAATACCGTCCATACCAGCGGCTTTCCCTGTAGCAAGGCTGTTCATGGATAATAAAATTTCCTCCCAGAATGGAATATTATCTAAGCTTTCCTGATCCGCTTTCTCAAATCTTATTGAGGCATTTAAATTTAGGTATGTCTCTGATCTTCCCAGTTGATTCTCTGTTGTTTCATAAAGATTCTGATAAAACATTAACATTTTGAACAAAAAAAAATCACAGAAATTCTTCAGCTAGCAGAGCTAACTAAAACTTGCACCCCCGCCATGCACTGTTTATGACCTCACATATTAATTCACACATGACATGCTCTATGACATCATTTATGACATCGCTGACTGATGACATTTCAAATACATTAGGGCACCCACCAAGCATAACGTTGGGGGCTGCAGGAAGTCACAGGGCCCCCACAGCCAGCTCTCCGCATGGTGTGGGAGCCAGCACTGCTCACGCCCAGTGGGAGGAGCTATTTAAGCTGCTCCCTCTGGGCAGGACCATATGTTGCATTACTAAAGCACCAGCCTGCTGGGAGCAGACTTAGCAAACACATTTTCGCTGCCCGCACTAGTGCGGGCAGGGAAATTACTGTGACCAGTGGGTTGGCTGCCCAGGACACAGTAAGTGAGTCAGCCCTAGGGGATGGGGAATTAAAGGGTCAGGGAAAAGGGTGCATGACTCTGCTCCCTTGTAATAAAACTGATGGCCCTGAGAGATGAATAGTTTCCGAGGTGTCTGCTTCACTGGTTCAATACGTCTGAGTAGTTGTGAGAGAATGTTGGATATCTATCACCTTTTTTTATAAAATAGTGTGCTAGCTCCTCACATTGTGACAGTGAAGGGGAAGGAGATACATTACTAGGATCTGAAAGTTATTTAACTACTTTAAAAAGTGTTTTAGAACAGTTCTGAGCGGCAGTGATTATAACTGAGTAGAATGTTGCCAGGGCAGCTCTGCATAGTAATATTTGAGTGCTGCTTTGTACTGAGATTTTTATCCTCATCATAGGATTTCCACCAGGGTCTTTCTAGGCTCCCTCACCGCATTTTGCCCCACATAAAGTCTCAATTAACCCAGGGGTTGGGATGGATCCTAGCAGATGATTTTAAGTTTGGCCAGTGGGATTACACCCAGTGATGCAGTCATCTATCAAAGGTTGGTCTAAATCAACTGCCTGCACCAGGTTTGGTGACATGTTCCAAATTTTTTTTTTGTAAATCTTTTTATTAAAACTGATTCGACAACATGGCATAGTATCACAGAATCATAGCACAGTTGGCAGCAAAACAGAGGTTCTTCAGAATGCATTAACTTCGGACAGTAGGAATTACACGCCAAGGGAGACATCTTCCTCTAACAATTGGGGGGGGGGGGGGAACAGATATTACCACGGTATGTGTTCCAGGGGGCCCATACTTTGGACCACTTACGGGCGCAGCCTCGAGCATTGTAAACAGATTTCTCACGTCGCATGCACCAATCAAGGTCTTTTTTCCAGTCCGCGATTCTGGGTGCATGGGAAGACCCCATAGCTGTGCAATATTCCTTTTTGCTACCATGCAACCAAGTGTGACCCATTGCATGGCGTGATTGTTCAGGTATGTTGGTTTCCAAATATTAAGGAGGCATCTGGGGGCTTCTGGCTGGATCTCAATTTTTAGGGTGTCACTCATGATTTCGTGTATCTTGCGCCAGTATTCCTGAATTAGCCTACAGTGCCATAATGTGTGCATGAAAATGCCCGGTTGTGTGCACCCCCGCCTGCAAGACCCATCTGTCTGGCCCCCCATGCGTACCAGCTGGGGCCCCATTATGTATATTCTGTGTAAAATTTTCAATTGCACCAACCGGAGTCGTGCTGATATTGCGACCGTTTTAGGGGACGAGACCGCCTCCTGCCACCCCTCATCGTCCAACTCAACACCATCTGCCATCCATTTGTCTCGTAACAGGGCCGGGGGGTCGCTCATATTGTTAATAAGCTTCCTGTATGTCAGGGAGATAGCCCGCTCAGGCATGTGCCCATCTAGAAGCCTGTCCTCTAGTGGGGAGCTGTCCGGTAAGGAGGTGTCACTAGTGATTGCAGACTGTAATGCATGTCGGACTTGAAGGTATCTAAACAACTCAGAGTCCGCCAATGAATATTGGCTCTTAAGAGTACCAAATGGTTTCACTCCCTCAGCACCCCATAGATCCCCAATACTGGAAATGCCAATAAGGTCCCATTTGTTAAAACCTTTGGTGTTCCCCAAATAGCCTAATTTTTGCGAGTCCCAGAGCGGGGTGGCGAGCGTCAATCTATTGTTCCAACCTAGAGACTGTGTTGCAGCGTGCCAGATCTTGACTGTATGTTTAGTGGGCCCTGTCAGTGGGTATTTGCCAGGCTTGGAATACAGAGCTCGGGCAAAGGCCCCATTAGGGAGAATCCAGCGGTCCATCCGGAACCCCGGAGCGTCAGGGGGCCCGTAGGCGCCGTGGTTTATGGCTATGAGGTGAGCAGCCCAGTAATACTTTCAGATGTCTGTTAGTCCAATTCCACCATCATACCAACTGAGCGTCAGTTTTGGCAAGGCAATGCGTGGTCTTCCACACCATAGGAGGTCCCTCTGAAGCCCTTCTATTTCCTTAAAATACGAGTTGGGGACTGGGTCCGCAGCATTCTGTAATGCATAAAGCAAACGGGGCAAGGCCATCATTTTGAATAAGGCAGCCTTGCCTAATAGAGAGATCGGTAGTGACTTCCAATGCACGATGTCACTTTTAAGCCTTTGCAGGGGCGGGGCCAGATTGCGATCACGTCTAAGTGCGGGGTCAAGAGAGACAAATATGCCGAGATATTTAAATCCCTCAGTAACAATTGAGATTGGACAATTCCGAGGCAGTTGTGGAGATTTCCCATGCAGGACATATATAAGTGACTTCTGCCAATTGACTCGGAACCCAGAGTACCTTCTGAAAACTTCCAATATATCAAATACAACAATCAGGGACCTCTGGGGAGAGGCAAGGTATAGGAGGATATCATCTGCATATAGGGAGAGGCGATCCTCCCATTCTACCGACCACCGCAGCCCTCAAATGCTCACATCTTTACGATCCAAGCAGCTAGTGGTTCCAAGGCCAGAGCGAACAATGGCGAGAGGGGGCAACCCTGACGGGTGCCACGACTAAGGGCAAAGGAATTGGATTTTTTGTTGTTCACTACCACTTGCGCCAGCGGTGCGGTGTAAAGGAGTTTTGTCCAGCTGATGAATATCGGACCAAATCCCAGTTTAGTTAGTACCACAAAAAGATAGGGCCATTCAATGGTGTTGAATGCCATAGTGGCGTCTAACGACACTATGATTGCGTCCTCTTGTATGGTATGGGCCCTACCCAACACCCCGTGGACTCTACGGAGGTTCATCGCAGTGTTTCGTCTTGGCATGAATCCTGATTGGTCCGGGTGTACAAGGTCCCCTATAGCTTTCACTAGTCGGTTGGCGAGTACTTTAGCTAGGATTTTAGGCTCAGCATTAAGTAAGGAGATGGGCCGATAGGAGGAGCAATCGGTCTTGGATCTACCGACGTGTTCCAAATTTGAGCATCAAGAGAGGGGAGATTTAGTTTGGACAAATTCCTAGACATAACTCCAGACGCAGCTGTGGAGGGCATATAATGAGTCTGAATAGAGAAAGACACTGCAAAGTGGTCAGACCAAAGTAGCAGCGGGTGGGGTCTTTGGTAAGGCATTAATACAATCTAATATGTGTCCAGCCTTATGTGTGGGTACCGATTTGATTAGGCCAAGATTAAAGGTGGTAAGGTCCTCTATAGGGGCCAACCAAGAACTGCACGTGGACTTCTCAAGCTGAATGTTTAAGTCCCCAAGCAGTATGAATCAAGGCGTCGGCCACTGTTAGATTATGAGTTGGAAGAGTGAGAAAAACAAGGCTTCACAGGCAGAGATAGACAACTCTTGTACTTTGCATTCATAATTTTCTTTAAAAATGATAGGTATCCCACCTCCTTACCTGTCCTTGCGATCCCTTTTAACCATGCAGTAATTTCAGGGTAGAGCGGCAAGAACATCAGGTAATGAAGCCTCGTGAGCCAAGTCTCAATCAGAAATAGAGCATCAGAGGTATTATCAATTAAAAATTTCTGTATGTTCTGTTGATGACTTGACAGGGAGCTGCAGTTAATGCTGTGGAAGGGAAATGTACTCCCTAACACACTAGACAGGGTGGTGGCCCCACTTCTCGATGACCCAGATGAGCAAGAAACATCTTCACTGCAAGAGTTATAGGAGTAACAATCTGAGCTAAACGAGAAGTTGCAATGAGTGCATCTTTTTAGGCTCACATGAGGGTACATGGAGGTCATGCAGGCCTCTGAGCAGGCTGGACAAAGTGTCTTAAGTTGCTCTGTGGAAAAGATCTTTCTAATTGGCTGAAAACATACAGGGTTCTTGGCCCCGGGAACATTCGTGAATGGACGGGCATGGAGGGGTGCAGAAGGGTGTGGATGGATGAAGATAGGCGCGGACAAGCACAGACGGGCTTGCCTTTGCCATGCCTTGTGCCCCGTGCCTGTGTCTTCTGCACGCATCCACTGTGCGTCCGTGCTACGGCCGTTCTTATGTAGATTGCATGTGCATGAACTAGATCATTAACTGAGCTGCAAAAGCGAACCAGACAAAATAACTGCTTTGTAATGAGGAATTAAGCAGAACACTTTAACATGTGCCTCATTCTCTGAAACGCCCCCAAAAACTGATCAAAAAGAATCATAAGGGCCCAGGTCCAGGATTTGCAACACAGAGCACAACAATAAAAGCATTTAAAAATAAAGCGTATCATGGAGGTGCCGCCAGACACCCTACCTGTGCCTGTCAGTCTGCGTCACCACCGCTCAGAAGTAGAGGCTGTGCGCATAAACTAGACCGCTAACTATGCAGCCAAAGCAGACCAGCCAAAATGTCCACTTTGTAATAAGGAATTAAGCAGGGCACTTGAACACGTGCACCATGCCCTAAAACTGTGTAAAATGTTAAAATGGCCCAAGTCCCCCAACAGAATTTTCAACAAAGAACACAATAAGAAATTATTTAAAAATAAAGCATAGCGTAGCAGTGCTGCAAGACTCTACTGTGGCCTTTTATCACTATGAAGAGAGGTATGTACAGAGAGTGCAATTGCTACTCATAGCCTGCTTTGCACACGTGGTGCTGACAGGGTAGTGTGTTTTGTTTTCATTGTCTCTACAGTTGTTATGCAAGACAGACTTCTAAGCATAAAGTTAATTTCATCCCCACACCTTACTTGCACATCTATCATCCTGGGGAGAGCTGAGCCCATAGAGGGAAGCCCCTTTTCATAGCCTAATTTACCATTTACCATTTGTAAAGCGCCTACTTACTCCCAGCAGTGTGTCCCTGTACTAGGATTCTAACCCCCTATAAAGAAGAAGAGAGAAGGGGAGAAGGAGAACTATGCTTAAGCTAGAAAGCACAGGAACACCCAATGAAGCCAAATAGATGTTCCCTATTTTAAGAGTGAAACAGCCAAGATTTACTCCCTTACTCAAGGTCCTTTGAAAAGGTCAGATATCAAACTCAGTGGCAAAGCGTTCCACCTTTGGCTGCAAAACAGCTAAAGAAATTGGGCTCCCATCCTGGTTATTTAGATTCTTGGCACCTTGACTAAAGGTGCCCCTACAGATCTTAGATTACGTACAGGTATGTAAGGAGTTATCATGGATCATAGGCAGCTGGGGCCCTTATTCCACAAACTTCCATGGCAGTAGCACATGGCCTTGTAGGTAATCCTTTTCCTCACTGGCAGCCAGTGAAGAGTAGACAGAGCTTTAGAGTTGGATGCTCTTCTCAGTATATCCAGGACTAAACGCACGGCAGCATTTTGGATGCGTAGAAGTTTAGTTAAACTTCCTTTAGACGCTCTCAGATAAAGGATATTACTATAGTCTATTTGAGATCTAACCAGGGCATGAACAATAGTTTTTTTGGCTGTAATGGGTAGTAGGTCTAGGAGTTTCCTTAAGACTTTGAGAGGCCCAAAGCACTTCCCAGCTACTTTCCTAATTTGACTCTCAAACAAAAGTTTAGGATTAAACCACACCCCAAGATTTTTAGTTTTTGCATTTAGAAAAGGGGTTTGCCCCAGGGCCTCAGGCCACCAGGCTGATGACCAGATAGAATGCTATTTCCTGACGATCATTACTTCAGTTTTATTGCCATTTAGTTTTAGGCAATTATTGGACATCCAGGAGGCTAGTTCCTCTAGATCTGCAGAGAATTGAGTTGCAGCCACCTCTGTGTCCTTACTTAGGGTAACAATGAGCTGCGTATTGTCTGCATATGACACAATTGTTACATTGTGTTTTCCCACGATTTCTGCAAGGGGGCCAATATAAAGATTGAATAGGGTAGGGCTCAGGATAGATCCCTTCGGGACCCCTTTTATGAGAGGAATACTCTGATATATGCAGGTACTGGGCAACTTGAAAGCTGCGTAATAGAAGGAAAAAAGTCATCCAATGTAGAGTTTAACCTCTGACCCCTCATCAACCTAACCTCTGGAGAAGTAGGTTATGGGATACAATGTCAAATGGTGTGCTTAGGTCCAGTAAGACCAATGCGGCAGTTTGTCCTTCATCAGCACACTCTCTCAAGGTTTCAGTAGCAAGAAGTAGGGCTGACTCTGTAGAGGAAAAGGCTCTAAAACCCAATTGCGTGGGATGAAATAAATAATTTGAGTTGATATGGTTTATGAGTTAGTTATTCACCACTTTCTCTGCAATTTTGGGGAAGAATGGTAAAAAACAAATTGGGCTTACATTTTCTATTAGCATTGGGTCAGCAGAAGGTTTTTTCTGCAAAGGAAGTACTATCACTTGCTTCCATATCAGTGGAATTTTGCCATGGTGAAAGGATAGAGCTATTAGCTGTTGGTGTAAGGGAGAATGATTTCCATTCCTTCCTTTAGACGGAGCTGGATCAAGGGGGGATACCGACTTGATGCTCATGGCCCATCACCCATCATCCAAAACACAGGTCACATGATAGAGAGACCAGTCTCTCCCCACAGTGTACTTCGCAGCATCCTCATGCAAGAGAGATGTGTCAGAAAATAGTGACATTCCTCCCTACAGCCTACTATGCATAACTGTCAGCATGGGAAGAGGCAAGAGTAGAGAGATCAGTTTTTCTCAAACCCTACTACAGACACCTCTCACCCTGATAAGATATTTTAGCCTACAGGTCACCTCCTTCCCAGACAGCACTGCATATTGCTGTTGTTCTAAGGAGAGGTGTCAGCACAGAGGCTACTGCTTCACTGCACCATGCTGCACATCCATGTCGTTCTGGAGATAGGTGTTAGTGCAGAAGAAAATGTTTCCCTACATGCTACTGTATCTGTTCGTCATGCTGGGGAGAGCTGTGAGTGGACAGTGAAATCCATTCCTACATGCTAAAATATATGGTTATTTCCTTGGGGAGAGGTCTGAGTGGGGAGGCTAGTACTTGTTATATTCACCATGGAATAGTGAGTTCTTCATGTGAGATGAGTATCTTCCCAACCCTGCTATGCCAACTACTGAGCCTGGGGAAGGGTGTGATTGGAGAAGCAGTGTCTCTTGACACCCTACTCTATACATTGGTTACCTTCTAGCAAGGTCTCAGTGGAGAGGCTAGTCTCTCCGTGTAGTCTAGCAATGGGCATTATATGGGATAAGTATTGTAATGAAGGAAAACGTAAACTCTTCCACTAAAGTAATTTTACAATCTTGCAAGAGTCTAGCGCGATCGTATCAAAAAAGGGGGAACGAAAATCTGGTGCGTATAAACTATACATATTACCACAGGATATGTTCAGTAAAAATGTAAAATTCCAATATAAAACTAAGCTCTTGTGAGATGCTAGTGAGTGTGAAGCTCCCCTTTCCCAGAGCTGGACTCCAAGGACAGTGCACCTGGCTCTCACAAGAGGCTTGTGAGTGTCATCAAGAAGGAAAATAGGGTAACATAGTAGAAACAACATACATATTAAAAGTATAGGATAGATCTAAAAAGATCTTTTGTAATTAAACATTTTGAACAACTGTATTTTATGTGTTATTTTAACACTTTTTGTATTTTTTTAAAGGGTGTAACAACAACAAGAAACTAGGAGTAATATAAATATCTACTTAAAAAAAGAGAAAAAATGATCTGCTTACATAATCAGCACAAAAGGGTTTTATTTTAATAAGCAGTGCCATTATCTGCTTGAGTGCTGAGTACCTTGGCAGGCACAGTATCACCAGGTTCAAAAGACATGGGTGCCCCTGAGGAGTTATCAAGCTCTGCAGCACGGGATAACTCAGCCAGAGTCTGGCGTTGAAGGTGCATAGCTCTCAAATGTTGCCACATTTCAGTGGTGCTCATGCTGTAATGATTGTTCATCCTTCCCCAAATAAACTTCTTTTAGCATATTTTACGTAGGTTATATTACCCACCTGGCCTCATTTTGAAAAATGTCCACAATAGGTCTAATTGGGTGGCAGTGGTGGCTGAGTTGTAGGAAGCTGTTTATCTGAACCTGAGGATAACATTCTGGTGACACAAAATCAGCAATGTAAGTAAGGTAACCAAAAAGGTCTAACCACAACAAAACCCAATAGCCAAATGAAGCAACACAGACTGAATCTTTCTTTTCTAAATGAAGACATTCATATAAACCAATCACAATCCTTCCTTGGGATGTCTTTCCTCTCCCAGACATCTCACGGGTTTCTCACGAGAGGCTCGCAAGAGGGTAAAAACAGTGGACTTTCTTTATATCCGAAATGCATCAATACATGAACTATTTTTCTATTTTAAACAACACTTCTCACGTCTTACTTTCTTCAGAACTTCACTTTCTCCTCAGCACACCCCTCGGCTTTAGCCAATCATGCTGGGCAGGGGAGGAGTTAGAGGCAGGGAACCACTACTTGTGTCCGACGCAGCACGGGAGCGGACACTATAGTTACCGTGCCGCTACCCTGCAGACTGCTGTTGTTTGTTCCAAGATCTTTTTAAAATCTTTTAAAACTGTAAATTGAATTGAATTGAAACTGTATTTTAAGTGAATTACGACTCAAAATACATTTGGTTGCATCCTCCTAGCGCCGCTGGCTCCCACGCGTTCTCCTCAGCACACCCCTCGGATTTAGCCAATCACGCCGGGTGGGGAAAGAGTTAGAGGCAGGGAACTGCTACTTTTGTCTGATGCAGCACGGGAGTGCAGCGGACGCGTGCAGCGGGCACGCTGGCGGTGTGCCAAAGGCAAGCCCGTCAGTGCCCATCCGCGCCCGGACGGGCCCAGGGGCCATAATCCATGCCCAAACTTTTACTTACTCATCTGAGGAACTTAGGAAATTCCATCAGGCGGAGTTTTCACTCTGCCCTGCTATCCGCGCATGCCTAAGCCACACTGTAATCCTCCAAGCACGGAGTTCTTTCCCATGAGATCTCGAAACCTATCCTCCACCAGTATCGGGCACCGCTTCCTGCTCACGTCGAACTCACAGCACTACGTATACATTACCTCAACACATGCTCCCTAGTCAAGCATCAGCTGGATATCTTCCTACTCCTACTGTCTGACAAACCTGACATTTTTCTTGTCACAGAAACATGGTTAAATCCCGACTCCACCCCTGATATACTGGCTGCTCTATCCCAGGACTACTACATCCTCCATGTAAACTGACTACCAGGAAAAATGGGTGGCGTAGTAGCTGCAATCATCCATAAAAATCACGAATTTATGTCCATGTCCTCCTTAAGTCTCCCTGCAGTAGATAACACGGTCATCAAGCTTGATTCTAGCTCTGGGCCACTCATCTGCGTCCTGGTATACAGGCCTCCGCAGCAAATTGCGCTATTTCCCCTCTCACTAAGTGAACAATTGGCTAATCTTGCCACAGACTATGCCAAAATATTGTTAATAGGTTACTTAAACTACTGGTGCAACGACGAACACGGTGGGCCTCACTCTACCGAACTGACTGAACTACTAACTAACCTCAATTTCACCCACCACATACCAAAGGACACATACTGGGCCAGGTCTGGACCACTAACCTCACGGTGCCTAAGCCCACAATCCTACCATGTATTTGGTCTGGCCATCACCTAATGAAATTCACGGCAGCAATTCTTATAAGCAGTAAGACCCCCACGGTCAAGGGGGGCATGATTAGGAAATGGAGTGCCCTCAATAAACAGGAATTTCAGGACAGCCTGGCTGGCTCTACCCCTGCCTTTGACCCCGATGTGGATCTCCTTGAAGCTAACATCTCAGCCTGGCTACTAGCGGCCAGCGATAAACACGCCCCTCTCAAAAAACTCAAACGAGCTCGCCGTTCTGATGCTCAGAAATGGTTCTCTGCTGAGCTAAGAGCCCAAAATTTGGCTCTTCACCAAATAGAAAGGCAATGGAGACTCAACTACACCCTCGAAGGAAAACACCACTACCTGAATGCCCGCAAAGAATACAAAAAAGCCATTATGTCAGCCAAGGCCGCCCACTTCTCCGCAAACATTTTAAACTCCAACAACAGATCGAAGGATATCTTCGCTATCGTTAATGAACTATCCAATGCCGGGAGAGTTCTACCTAAACCCACACCTACTCAAGAATTGTGTGACTCTCTAAATAACTACTTCATGGAAAAAATCTCCAACATTAAAGCTAGTATTCCAATTTCCAGTCCCATGGAGGCTCCTTCCGCCACGATAATAAATCCTTTCATCTTGGATAACTTCCCTGCCATTGATTCCCAGTCCCTCCGGGACTTGTTGTCCAGGGTCAAATCTGGCTCCCCCATGGACTGCTGTCCACCTCATATCCTAAAAGACACCCTTTTCGCCCTACCTCACTCAGCCATGACCCTCTTTAATTAATCACTCTCGCAGGACCGGGTCCCCAAAGCATTCAAGGACGTAGTTGTGGTCCCTTTCCTGAAGAAACCGGGAGCTGACCCCCAGAACTTATCCAACTATCAGCCCATCTCCATGCTCCCCTACTTGGCCAAGGTTCTTGAAGCCCATGTGGAAAGTGCCTGTCCAATTTCATGGAACAGTCTGAATACTTAGACCCTCATCAGGCAGGATTTCGCCCTGCCCACTCTACGGAGACAGTGATCCTAGCTGTACTGGATGCCCTACGAGAAAAAGCAGATAAAGGCACCCCTCAGGCCCTGGTGCTTTTAGACCTCTAGGCTGCATTTAGCACGGTCTACCATGTCATCTTAATGGACCGTGTCAAACAGGCTGGCATCCAGGGCTCAGACCTCAGCTGGATTGGGTCTTTTCTCAAGGGTCGCACCCAAGCGGTACGCCTAGTCCCATTCACCGCACCCAAGTTAACTACCACATGTGGGGTCCCACAGGGATCTTCACTCTCCCCCATCTGTTCAATCTGTATCTTCTACCTTTGATTCAGTCTCTGAAGGAACGGAAGGCCATCACTTTCAACTATGCAGATGACCAACAGCTAATCTTTACCATAGATAACTCCTCCGAATCAGACCTGGAATTCCAGGCTACCATGCTCCACATCCGCCATTGGATGGACCAAAACCATTTAAAACTGAATCCAGGCAAGACTGAACAAGTCCTGACTGGGAACAGTCAGACCTTCTAGGGCACCCACTACTGGCCAGCGGAACTCGGTTCCCCCCGAACCAAACTGAAAATTTCACAGTGGCCTCTCCTTAATGAGGAATCATTTAATTACTGCCTATCCAAGGAAAATTCAGGTTCCCCACTGGACCCCCTACCAGCCAATATTTTAAAACTACTCTCCCCTACCATTTTGGGACTCTGTAGAGACCTCCTAAATACCTCAATACGCGAGTCACATGTTCCAATGGATTGGAAACATGCGATGGTGATTCCTCTTCTGAAAAAACCTAACGCTGATTCCTCGATCTTAACGAATTACCGTCCTATTTCACTTCTACCAGTATTTTCTAAAATTCTGGAAAAACATGTCAATTTTCACCTATCCACTCATATTGAAAAATCTGGATATCTGCACCCTTCCCAATCAGGCTTCAAAACACACCACTCTACTGAAACTACCCTTTTGGGAGTAACTGAAAAACTACGACATTGCTTGGATCAGGGTGAGACCATGGCGCTCATTTTATTAGATCTGAGCGCAGCATTTGACACCGTGTCTCACCCTATCCTGCTGAAATCTCTTCAGTTAGCAGGTGTGGAAGGCTCAGCTCTGCTTTGGCTGTCCTCTTTTCTTAGCGACCGCTCTTTTCAGGTATTCTCTTCTGGTTTTTCTTCCACTTCTCGAGCTTCTGCATATGGGGTCCCACAGGGTTCTACTTTAAGTCCACCATTTTTTAATATCTGCGTCCCCTTGCTACCATCGTTGAGGACGCAGGGCTCACCCTATACTCCTATGCAGATGACACTCAAATCATTTTTTCTTTATCCTCTTCTAAAGACAATACGATATCTTCTCTAAAGAATGGTCTGCTTCAAGTTTCGAAATGGATGAATACCAACTGCCTTAAACTAAACGGGGACAAAACGGAGGTCATCATTTTGGGGAAAGATAAACATCTTTGGAATTATTCACATAGGCCTCAAGAAATGGGTCTATTTCCTCAGCCGGTAACCCAAGCCCGTAATTTAGGTTTCATTATTGACAGCCAACTTTCCATGCGGCAACAAGCAGTGAGCACTGTGGGTACCTGCTTTTCCATACTAAAATGGCTGCGGAAAATAATTTGGATGCTTCCTTTTTCCACACAAAGAACCGTAGTCCAATCCCTTATCATGTCTCGATTGGACTACGGGAACATACTCTATTTAGGCTGCAATAAGGAACCTTTAAGGAGGCTGCAAATGGTCCAAAATTCTGCAGCACGCCTTCTCTGCCACATTGCAAGGAGAGCCTCGGTTACTCCTTTTTTGCAGGATCTCCATTGGCTCTGCATTGGCAACCGCATTAAATTCAAAGCTCTTTGTCATATTTTCAAAATAAAGCAAGGTGCAGCTCCAGTGTATCTACGGGAACTCATCTGCCCTTACACACCGCATCGCGCCCTGCGCTCCTCCACCCAGGGTAACCTGATGCTTCCCAGGTTCAAATTGACAAGAATGGGCGGACGCTCCTTCTCATACCTTGGACCAAAACTTTGGAATTACCTTCCTAATCATGTGAAGCAGGAATCTTCTTATTTAAAATTTCGCCGAGACATTAAGACCTGGCTCTTCATTCAGCAATTGGCCTAGTTACTTAGTCTGACTCAGACTTATCTGCGCCGGGAAACCCTAATAGGGTAGCTATGCGCCTAACAAATTCAATAATAATAATAATAATAATCTACCTCTGTCACGAGCCATGGGGTAACCATCAACAACGACTTATCGCTATGAATACAAGTGGGTGCAGTAGTCTCTACCTGTTTCTTCCAGTTATGTAAAATTAGGAAGATCAGCCGTCTGCTCACTCACGCAGCACTGATTCAGGTCGTGATAGCCATGGTACTATCACACTTAGTCTACGCCAACTCTATATAGCTTGGCATGCCACTTTTCTTAATTAAATGGCTTCAGTTGGTCCAGAACCAAGGGGCAAGACTGATCCATCAGCAACCCAGATGGCAATCCGCCAGACCTCTTTTAAAAAAACTTCACTGGCTCCCCATTCCCCAACGTACGGCCTTCAAGACGGGTTGCAAGTCAAGTCTCTCCACTGCCGGAGCCCCAAATTGATTAACTGCCTCTTACCACTTCTTACCTAGGTACACTCCTTCCCGCAACCTCCGATCTGCCCAATTTCTGACCACCCCAGCCTTCAAGCTAAAACGTCAGGGAGGCTGCAGGTTCGCATCCTTGGCCCCTGGACTAAGGAACTCCTTTCCACCAGACATTCGGTCATGCACCAATCTGCTGAGCTTCAGGAAAATGCTCAAGACACGGTTGTTTGCGCAGGCCCACGCTTAACTTCTTCCAATGGTCCCGGCACACTCCAGAGCTAGTGCCATGAAACCTACTGGTGTACGTGCGCTATACAAGAAATTCTTAACATAACATAACATAACTACAAAAATTCAGTGTTCTGAACTTAATTCCAAATGTACGATCTAATGAGCGGATCATGAGAGCCAGACAGTAATAAAAGCCCCCTTGTAGTCCATGCAGGGGATTGTGTGTTTTGATCCCCCACTTGTCTCACGAGAGCCGTAAAACTGTAAACAAAATAATGAATACAATATACATACTGTGCTGACTTTATTATTAAACATTAGCATTCATTGATAACTGACCAGATGAAAAAGAACACAATGCATAACTCTGCGATCTCGCGAGTCTCCCGTGAGCCTCCTGAGAGAGCGGCCACACACTTTAAAAGTGGATGTGCATAGTGAAAACACATAGTGATCAGTGTCTTTTTGAAATATAAATCTGATGACTTCACTCATGACATGTTCTACGACATTATTTATGACATCACTAATGACATCATCCAATTTACCCTAAAGTAACTATGACATGAGCCCTCGCCATGCACTGCTTTAACCCTTGAATATTAAATCACTAATGACATATTCATTGACTACATCATGGGTACTCACAAACATTTTCCCATGGGTGCGCAAAATTTGCTCTATGATGTGACCGAGGGCCGCACTGATGCCTGCGGGGGTGTAAAGTGGGTTTAGGGGAAGCAAAGCATGTATATCTAGTGGCTGTCTTTACAAATGAAGGTGTTCCTAAAGTTAAGGGCCTAGTTACTTCCTTTCCCTAACTGTAATTAACCTTTAAATAATGGTTTGCTGTATATTCAAATAAAATAAATCATGTTAGTGCTAAGTAAAGTAAATAGTCCAGTGCTTCTGTTGCCCAGGGGGCCGCATTTGAAGGTGAAGTGGGCGGCATGCGGCCCCTGGGCCGTAATTTGAGTATCATTGGACTACATTTACAACAACCCTAATCACATTTAAAATGTCAAAATTGTTGAAAATACTGTGCATGGTGAGGGCGCAAGTTAGAATTACTTTAGGTTCTGAGTTATAGTTACTTGATGTTAGTATAACTGGTGAATTTCAGTGGTTTTGTTAGTTTCAAATGGTGTGTTTTAGGTGACATTTTCACCTAACTATAACATCCCTTTAACCGTTGTTTTTTTTCAGTGAACTTCTAAATTGTTTTTAATGTAAAGTTAGATATTACAATTCCTAGCTATGTCGTCAATTTAACCTTTGTTTTTTTCAGTGAATATCTATATATATATATATATTGTTTTTCCTAGTGGCGGTCACCACTAGTTAGTTATAGTTAGCTCAGCAGTTCCATAGAAAGCATTTTTTGTGTTGCTAAAAACGTTGGCCCCGTTTGACGAATCTCCACGAAACTTCCCCAAAAAGTGCACATTTTGGACTAGTTTTTGCATGGAAAGTATCGGTGTGATCCAGCAAGAGGGAAATGAGAAAAAAGGAGGTCCTAAAATGCAAAATCCCCCTGCATTTTTCATAGACTTCTTTAGACTAGGCTTGGTATTAACCCAAATTTGGCAGGAAGCTAGATTTTGGTCCGCTGATTTGTGCTTTTTGTCATTTGATGTAAATCCGTTCAGTAGTTTTTGAGGAATTAAGGTTGAACACTGATTGCATATTTGGATGGTTGGGTCTTGCGGGAGCGATAATTTAAAAACGGAGAGTTCTGATTGGCCCAGGGAGCTTAACTTCCCTTGGGCTAACTCACTCTTGCAGGAGTCAGATTCCTGCGGACCGGGCACTTTGATTGGCTGCCAGCAAGATGAGAAAAATGTTGCTGGCAGCCATTACAAGACTTGAGGACTTAGGGGCATATTATCAAGACAGGAGATAAAATTATTGCCGCTTTAGCGGCAGAAAACTGCCGCTGAAACGGCGATAATGGGCTTGATAATATGCTCTATGGAATTCCAATTGAAGCCCATGTTAGATGTGAAGGACGTCTAACATGGGCTTCAATTGGAAATCCATAGAGCATATTATCAAGCCCATTATCGCTGTTTTAGCGGCAGTTTTCTGCCGCTAAAGCGGCGATAATTTTAACGCCGGACCTTGATAATATGCCCCTAGGTCTCCGGTCCTGAGAAAGTTAAAAAAAAAATATATAAGGGGGCAGATAGGGATCCCCTGATCCCCTATGCCTCATGAGGGTGGGTCCAGAAGGACCCCCTTTAGGGGCAAAAACTAAAAGAAATCCCCCAAAAATGCAGTGATCACATGGGGAAAGAATACAACCAATAAAGTGTCCTCTAGGCTGCATTTACTGAGTTTATACCCCGGGGAGCCCACCCCGTGGCTGTATTCATACAGGTGAGGGGGCTGCATGTGTCCTCTCCTTAGCTTTCAGAGGCTCTGAAAAGCCCATCCCAAGTCCAACATTTGTTTATGTGGGGAGAGGGGCCATGTGGCTCCCTCGCTGAGCCGCCAGAAGCACTTGGGAGCCCATCACCGGGGCCAAAATATGTCTTATGGAGAAGGGGGCTGCATGGTCCCCCTCCATTGGCCTTTAAAGGCCCCAGCGTGTCAACTCGAGCCAAAATTCAATACAGTGTGGGGGGGGGGGCATGCCCAAGCCATGAAAGGCCCTGGGAGCGACCCCTGGGATTGACTATGTAAAGGGATGGGCCCTCCTCTCTAAGCCATTAATAGTCCGAGGGACCCCATCCACCGGGCCGGCTCACAAGCCGAGGCAAGGAAACTTATGTTTGCTCTGGTTTGGCAGGAGCATTTTCAAAACTCCCACCAAGCTATAGCAAACAATAAGTCTGCTCCCAGCGGACAGGTGCTTTGAAAATGCTCCTGCTCCCTGAGAGCAGACTTTTGATGTGTTTCCCTGCCCTCACTGAAGCGGAAACAGATCAAAATAGTGCTCCTAGATGGAGGGAGCAGCATTAGTAGTTGCTCCCTCAGGGTGAGGGCAACGCAGGCTCCCGCTGCATGCAAGGAGCTGTCTGGGGCCATGGAGCTCCCCCCGCACCCCACATCAAGTATATGGTGGGTGCCCTCGGTGGGCACCAGGGCACCCACCTTTAAAGAATTTTGGGCCCTAGAGGATGGGGTCCCTGGAGCTGATAGCGGCTCAAGGAGATGGGCTCCGTGACCCCCTCCCCATTTTAGGTAATCTCAGCCCAGGAGGGGTAGGCTCTTTGGACACTTTTCGAGACTCAGAGAAGGAGGCCTCACTGCCCTTCCCGTTTTGTGATACTTCAGCGCTGTGGGTGGACACCCTGGGGCCTTTAAAGGCACAATAGCTTTTGTTTACTGTAGCGTGGCGTAAAATATGACCTATGGATTCACAGTAGTAAATTAGTTATTATTAAATTAGTTATTAAATATTGTTTTGTTCAGTAGGAATATAACGCTATGCAAAATGGTCTATATGTGTAATTTAAAAAGAATGTATTTGAAGTCTAATGGAGTGTGATTTGAACTACAACATTAGCAAATTATTGAAAAGTCAAACTTTGACTTGATTTCCCTAAATTCCCGATTGACAGATGGACATTTGATACATGACTCCATGGACTTTGGAGTCAAGTTTGAAAGCATTTTGCTTTAGGTATACGGGATTAGGTGAAATGGTAACTTACCTTGAAAGAGAATTCTTCTAAAGGATGTATTTACTTTGCTGTTAAAGCTTCCATTGTGTTCTTTCCACGTTGTATCTGATTGTGCATCTGTTAATTATTTCAACCAATTAATTCATCTCACTGGCTCACGCATAATGCATTTGATACCCTAGATTACGTGCATGTATGTTTTTCTCAGATATATTCACTGCATTCAATTTTCGGAATTAAAGGTCCTGCCTATTGCTTTAGGTTTGCTATTTGTAATCTGTTATCTACAATTCATAGTGTTCTGAAGGCATCCTTTAACACAACATGCACAATTATGTTACAGGACACTGACTGATTGATTGCAAGAGGCATGTATATTACCCTCCTGAAGAAACCAATCAAAGCAACTGAGGTTCAGCATATTAATTTTAGCTTGAACTACAGTTGTAGTAAAGATTTTATTTGTATAATTTTAAAACCTATTTAAAAGTCCAAACTCCAAGGAGAAATCCAAGGCGTTAAGAAATATAATCAAACCACGGTATCGTCAAAAAAAATCAGGATAGCGAAAATGTATCATAATGCATGGGGAAACCAAGGTATGGGTCACTCTGGTTCTAGCAGCTTTCATATAGGTCAGAACACGCCTCACATGTATGTGGGGCCACAAAGGGTGCTCATGCATGTGTGTAAGGGTGGTGATGTCAGAATGTTTGGGGCAGCACATTAAGCTACATGAAAAGTACATTAATTGCTACTGTTCTTTAAGTATGCGAAACAAATCACCTTTTAGGCTGACACTAGCTTTTATTCAGAACATTTTAGTTGATATTCAGTGTAGACAGATGCAATGCGCTACTCTCTTTAGAAGGCTGGTTAAAGGTTTGCCTTACAATATTATATAATGCCCTAAATGTATAATTGTGCCTCAAATGCTAAGGAATGAATGAATATCATCCGAGAGGAGCCAAAAAAAAGACGAAATAGCAGAAACTACATCAATACATTTGGATCTGGGACATCCTGCTCTAAGAACAGGAGGAACAACATGTTCTTGTAAGGATTTAGGAAAGTAGAAGTTTTAGAACAATCTTTGTGGGAAAGTTCACTAAGGGGATGGAACTCCATCCCACCAGACACTAGGATCATTACAGCTTATGATGCTATGTCAGTGCCCCTTCCAACAGAGAAAATCATCTTTCTCATTGCTGTCATTTTCTAAATTATACTATAATGCTTTGAACCCTCAGTATTATGATGATGCTCTATTTACTGGTCACCTTTTGTGACTGTTTATATTACCATATTATACTATATTATTAATCAGATATTTGGGGGGCTGCTCCTGAGTAAAGGGTTCTGCCTCCACTGGGTTTTGTCTATGTCATGCAAAACTACTACTAAATAAAGCACCCAGCAAGCAGACGCCTACTTAGAATGAGAAGTCAGTGGCATGTAATGTATTGGTCCAGAATATGTAAGAAATGGCTTTAATGTCCAGGGACCCTGTCTACGCACTATTATACCCCCAACCCCTAACTCTTGCCTGAAGCCGTGTTTGATAAAAGGGGTAAAATAACAGCCACTACCCAGCGGGAAGGCAATGCTAGTGACAATTAAAGTAATACTAGTTCACAGTGTCACAATGTACAGAAATAATCCAGCCTTCTTGCAACATAATATTTCAGCAGGTACTGGAAGTCATAAACTAAATACAGTATGCATGAAAGGAAGAGCACATTGGTCAGGAAGCCCTGCATGTAATATATAAGATACCAACACAACTTGAGAAAGAGAAGACTTCCATAAAGTCATGAACCTATATGTTGTCCCTGTATTTCAACAAGGAGGGCCTACACAAAATCAGTGTCCATATCATATATGGCTAATAAAGTGCCTGCCTAAGACTGACAGGATGTAACCTAACATGTAAAAGTCTGATATCTACAGAGTGCATCATCTGCTTTAGGTGAGTGAGGGCAGGGCTGGTTTCTTGGGCTCTGCCCCAGAGAGGCTTGGAAGTCAGGTTTCCCTGAAGATGGGGGTTGCCATGGTGAACAGTACTGTGGGCTTCAGTGTAAAATGCTTCAATGTACAGCAAACTCTGTCATACTAAAGGTTGTACAAGCTCCTCCTACAGGGCAACTGTTGGGTCCTGCCAAATGTGTATAGTTACTTTAGGATATGAAGCTGTCACTCATAGATTACATGTATACCCATGTAGTAACATCAACAACCTAGCAAGGTATCTTGATTCCTGGCACTTATTCTCTGCCATAAAATACTCAGGACCACCATTCATATGCACTTAGCCAAATATATCATGAAGTGTATGGTACCCCTGTGTTGGCCTAAGCTGCCTCCAGCCATCTCAAATTGTTGCCAGCATCAATGCATTTGTAAAACACAGAGAAGCTCTTGATTGTAAATAAGTTAAACATATTGACTTTTTAAATGCCTCATGATGCAATATGGTTGTCTTTCCTCTATCATTTCTTTCCCTTTACTCTCCATGCCTGATGAATGCGTGGTATTATTTCTGCGTTATTTTATTTCATCCCTTTCCCTTCCACTTGGGTTTATAAATCTTCAAGTGCAACTGTGGCTCTCCCTGCATATCAATCAGATCCAGAGCAAATGGGTTTAATCATTTTACTTTATAGAAGGAATTATACGTTTGAGGCACCATAATGACAATTCTCCATTTGTGGAAAAGGAAAGGAACACTACCTTCATGATCAATTCTGGATGGACAGGGTGCTTCTCTTTTAAACCAGCTCTCCTCCTTGTTTCCTCCACTACATCCATCTCTCTTTTAGGGAAAGAGGGTGATGTCTGTTAGACTTGTCAGCCTTCGGGTGGTGTTCCCCCCCAATTGTTTGCCTTACTCCTCCAGATTTTTCCTGCTATCATTTTGTTAGCTTTGGGACTCTGTGCACTTCACCATTGCTAACCAGTGTTAAAGTGCATGTGCTCACTCCCTAAAAAGATGGAAACATTGTCTCACACTCAATTGACATATTGAATTTTAATGTTTTTAAGTCTCTAGTGAAGTAGTACTCCTCTTACCTTGGGCCTGTAAATTAAATACTAATAGTAGGCTGGTGGCACTTATGGTGTCACTCACTTAATTAGCCTCACCAACCTGTCTCATGTCTGCCTTTGAAGCCTGTGTGTATACTTTAAACTGCCATTTTGACGTGGCAAAGTAAACCTTTTGTAAGGACCTAACCTTCCTTAATAATACATATGAGTCTCCCCTAGAGTAGGACCTACACAGTGCAGAGGGCAGGGTGCACTGTATTTAAAAAGTAGGAAACGTACTTTTAGGTTTTACATGTCCTGGTAGTAAAAAGATCTCCCATTTGTTTTTCACTTCTGCAAGGCCTGCTTCTCACATAGAATAACATAGGAGTTACCTTATTAAATGTAATAGGCTCTAACTTCAAATTGGGAACAGACAGAGAGTTTATGTTTAGTGTTTTTGGAATTGTAATGAAAAATTATCTTTAATGTTAAAGTTGGATTGTGAATTACAATTTTTAAAATGCCTCATTAAGAAACTTGTCATTTTCCTGCCATAGTCATTGAGAGCCTGCATCCTGATCCCGGGTCACATGACTGGTAGTAGTTGGCAGTTGGACTTTGTGTATTCATTCCAGACAGCCACACACAACAAAGATCTTTGGTGTGCCGGGATGGGCCATAACTGTCAGGAACGGGGCAGAGCCAGTTACAGTCCCACCTGCACTACTCACCAGACCAGTACTGGAACCGTGGGAGGTTTGAAGGTGCTCTGCCAGCCTATCTGTGGACCCAGGAGAACCAACTCATCTACCATGCTGTGTGTCACAACCCCCAGCAGAACTGCTGCATCACTGCTGTTGCATGGGCTTTTCTGATGTAAGGACTCTGTATCGCCCATCGCAGCCCACCACAACCACTGCTGTGTGACGCATCTCCTCGCAAGGACATTGTTTTAGCTGTCGCAGGTCCTCAGAACCACTGCTGCATGATGCATCTCCTTGTCAAGACCTCACTTAAGGTGTTGTGTTTGGCAGACCCAAATGGAACCCTGTTGCTGGCCCACACTCCATGGCGTTTGACCTGAACTTGTGACTTCCTATCGGACTAGAGATCAAATATCCACGGTTGATGCTTTGAGCTTTTTGGTGTTATATTTTCTGAAATCCTTAAAATTGCATTTGTTCAATTATACTGATTAGGTGTTTGTCATTTTGGCCTTGTTTATTTACTAACACGTATTCTAGTTTCCTCATTTGGTGTGGATTTTTCTGTTTTGTGTTTTCACTTTACTACGCTTGAAGTCCTAGATAAATACTTTACACATTGCATCTAATTGAAGCCTGACTGCTGTGTGCCAAGCTACCAGAAGGAGGGTTGAGCACAGGTTAATTTGGGGTTTGCCTGTGGCTTTACCCAGACAAGGATTGTGGTTGTTGCTTGAGTAGGGGTTCAACCCCCCCAACTAGTAACCCAATTTCTTGCAACGTCTTTCTAACAGATCTTAGGCTAATTCTTTTAAATTGTCTTGTGGTGACTAGGTCATGTTTATTTCTCTAAAGCAAAATCTTTTTGGGGACTTCCACACATTTTAATAACGTTTTCTTCTATTACTCCCCCCTCTGGTACACCTTTGGGATGTTGCCCTAAGCAGGTGTAATATGATCCTAAGACTTTGACTTTCAGCTAAATTGTCATTTTAATGGCCAAAATCCAAGAGTCCATTGTGATCCCACGCAGTGATAATGCCCTGTCAATGCCAAGTGGTTCACAAAATATTTGCAACTTGGCCCAGTGTGATGTCCTAACCCATATGGGCAGTGCTAAGTACTCTCTGGCAAAATGCTGGATGTGACATTCTCACAATGTGGCCTGGGTAGGAAGAACATTGTTGGTAGACTTAACTTAGCCTCCAGCCCACTACCTGAAACAAAGGCTGTAACCAATTACTACTAATTCAATAAATTAGTTGAATGCATGTAGCATCTTGAATTGGTAGCAAAGAATCTTGTACAATGACCACAAGAATTACAGGACCAGCAGTATGCATGTAACAACATTTACGCAGAAAAATGTATGAGCAACAGAAAAGTGTTGTACATTCTTGTGTATTTGGCATGCATTGCATATGCACTTAAGGTAGAGGTTTTAAATAGCATGTATCCATGATGGAATCTGTTTATCAATACATGCTGGCCCTGATGTTTCAAAGGATCTTGCCCATTATGTGTCTTTGGGAGAATATGTTAGTATAAATGATACAACCAACCTCATGTCAGAACACATTTGGCCATTGTGAATACTGCAAGACGTCTGAAAAACAGTTACATTCTGTGTGGATGAGGGTGCCTAGTTCAGTATAAATATATGTTTTACAATCACATTGAATTTACATGCGTCAAACTCTAGCCTTATAGCCCGCCATAGCTGGCTATTCCGGCTATAAAAGGCCCGGTCTAGCGCTAAAGGTCCGAGCAAAAGGCGAGGGACTTTAACAAGGGAGCAGGACTTTAATAACCGGTATAGCCAAGCTACGAAGAGCTATAAGGCTATTACAACATTCTGCCACTAGAGGGAAGAATGTTCCAACAAATAAAACAAAGGCCTCTTGGAGTTCGAGGGGTTTAAATTCCCTCGGGCTCCGAGAGGCTTTTGAAAACAACATTGGAATGTTTCTCTGCGGGCCTTTACCGGCCCGTAAAATCATGGAGCACTCCATTGTCTTCAAATGGAGCTCCTAACATTCCAATCTTCTAATACACAATATAGGACTATTTTAAAGCTAACAATTCAGGATGACTTAGCACGAACAGTTATAATCGATCACAGTGAACTACAAAATGATGCTTACATACAAAGAAGTCATAGCTTATCAGTTTTGTTTTTACCCATACGTTTTATTGACAGTTTCTTATATTAAGCTGCACACTAGCACTTCACCTTTTCTGTAATGTCAATGTAGATTTTCACTTTTTAAACCTATTGTTGCTGGAATTATGATTCTGTGAACTGTGACACTACAATACAGTAACATTGCACATGTGCTCCTGCCCTAAAATGGCATTGATAATATTGGTTTAACCTCATTGGTCTATTGAACGTTCCTGTGAGGCCACAGTTGGTACAGAAGGAAAGTACCATATATGGGTTTTGGTGTGTAATTACACCACCTATATTTATGTCAAAATATGTGTCTACCAGGTGTGGAATTGCTGAGCTGAAGTTTAAAGGCAACACAGTAACACATGACAAAGAAAAATATCTTAGCCATGAAGGACAACCTAGTAAAGTGAGTCCTGTTAGCCCAGAAGGCAGATTGAGGACTGCATGAAAAGTGGCAAGCTATACATTTAAAAACTGTGTCCTCAGAGGTCTTGTTCCGCACTGTTAACATTGCGGCGGTGGCTGCTGACAACGGCACCGCCGCGATGCCAAAAAGAGCATGTTGTGAATTTCACTGCACTACGTGGCAGGCACTACACTGTGCCTGCCACTTGGTGCAGTGAAATGCTGGGGGGTACCATGGGTACCTCCCCAGTGCACCCTCACCTCCCCCACCACAAGGGGGCCTGCAACAGGCCCCCAAAACCAAACGCCGCCTGCCTTTCAATGGCAGTTGCACCGCTGCAGAAAGGCTGGCTGGAGACCGCATCATAATTTGTCGGACAGTGCTTGCAAGGCACCACCACCATTTTGTGGATGCAGACCGCTCTGCCGGGCAATCGTAATGATTGCCTTGGGCAGTTCCGCGGTCGCTGTCTGAATCCTACCGCCATCTTAATATGGCGGTGGGAGAATCGCGGACCTCACTGCCGGCCCGGCAGTGGTGGTTCTTCCGCTATCATAATGAGCCCCTTAGTTATTTCTTCCATTTGCAGAGGACCCCCAGAAGATCACACCCTACGTGGTAAAAAAAAACAGGGTCGTCAAATTTGGAGCTTTTCAATGCACTGTAAACAGGTTCACTGAGACCTGTTGGTAAAGGTATCCAGCCTCATGGAGCCCCAGCCTGGCTACACCTTCCAACCTTGCTTGTGGAATTCGACTTTCCAAAAAGTCTGAAGGTAAAACCTTAGACATGGAATGCAGTAAATCTATCTGTTCAATGAAGCATCAGAGCCACGAAAACTGACTTTGTCCTGAAAGGAGCTTGTGATGAAAAAATTGATGGCTTTAGCCAGAGCTTGATGATGACGCATCTGACTTTGAGTAATCATCGCCAGAAACAGCCTTGGATCTGGAAGAATTTGAATTCTATTTCAGAGAAATTGTCCAAAGTTAAAACATTGACTCTTAAGTCTTGCTTTGGGTAGCCAACCTCCACTCCACTCCATTGTGGTCAGCCTGAATTTTTATTTTTGCATAGGTCCGGTTTAACCATGAAATGGTGTTTTTAAGTGGCACTCTACTTTTTTAAGTGCTTTTTGCCATCATAATTTAAAAGTAAATATCTGTGGTTCCTCTTTTACTACTTTACCAATCTTGATGTGCTTTTACTTATTCATTTTTTTCTAAATGTTTTAATTGGCTTTTGAATTTTATTTTGTTGTTTTCTTTACTTTAATATTGTTAATATTGTTAGTACGCTTGGTTTTAATCCACAATTTTCTGGGGACTGCTTGTGGCATAGCTAAATATTTACCAGGGTTTAAGCAGAGATTCTCTCAGAACTGTGTTTAGACCTAAGCAAGTTGTGCTTATTCAGCTGATAAGGCTCATCCTCTACCAAATTAATAACCAATCTGACAATAAGGGGCGTATTCTGATGCGGTTTGGAAATCATTCCAACCAAATCGGTTTGGGAATGGTTTCTGACCAACTTGGATTGGGAGAATCTGACCGACCGATTAGAATGCATTCAGAAGCTTTTAGATACGATTGCGTTGGACTCCCATTGACTTCAATGGGAGCCTATGTTCCCACTGAATGCATAGGCTACCATTAAAGCTGGGGAAAATCGGGCACTCTGTGGCAGGCCCCCACCTGGAGCCTGCCACACTGTACATGGCTGGTAAGGGAGGCCATGGGTAACCCCACAGTCCCGATTGAGAAGGCTCTGGGTGCAGGGGGGACCACTACGGGCCCTCAAAGTGTGATTTCGACTGCCAATTTGAGTCAGACGGCACAATTCAGAAATTCTGTCCGAATCCAGAATTGTAATCGGTCGTTTGGAAATGCCGCCCGTAGAGACATATGATTCTGCTCCGTACTGCTCAGTCAATCCGAATGCCGTTGGGTTCAGATTGGGATTTTTCTAACGCCTAACTCGGCCAGTCGCAAACCTTTCCGATTCGGTCGGAAAGAAACGTTCCCGATCCAATTCGGACAGAGCAAATGACGCATCAGAATCTGCCCCTCAGTGTTTTTCAACTTGAACAATTGTTCACTGAGTATCTGTAGAATCATCGCTATGTTAGATTGATTAGTTAGTTGGTTTACTTCATTTGTATAGCACAGTTAAAATACTTTAGGCAATGGGATGCCTGAACCAGCGAAAAGAATTAGAGCTAAGAGATTGGGCATGATTTCACAAGATGAGTGAACGTTTAGTTGAAGGTTCCATTCTGACATTACCTCAAAGCATGTTTCAAAGTACATGTTCAAGGCTGGATACATCTTCCTCCTTTTTGTAGTTTCTGCTAAACTAAGGGGATAATTAGGCATGTATTTTAAAATCTGCGGTGTCTTGAGAATAGTGAGAAAAGTAGATATTTAACATTGTTGCTTATTTTGTTCAAGATACGCTAGAGTAGTTTACAAGCTATGTGATTCTACATCTTTAATGAGTAGAGCTCCTTTGTGGCCTGGAAAATTATTATAAGACTAGTGGCCAATGGGATTTCATCATTCTGGTCCCCTTTCACCAGGGATGGATGCATAAACACAGTAAAACAAGTTCACAAGTTAAATCAGTCTCATGGTGTACTAAAATGATGTATTATGAAGAAAAGCTATGTCTGTTTTAAGGATGCAGAATTAAGGTGCTGTGGAATTGGCAAATAGACAAATTCAAAAAAATTGTGCAAGATGTTCCTAACAAATACCTGCTATGTTGGGTTACTACCAAGGAAGATGCAAAGATTTTTAACTTTGACAACAGGACAACTGGTTTCAGCTAAATAATGTAGGAAGAAATGCAAATACATGGTAATTGGCGAGTTTAGCAGGAGACCCAATAGGATAATCTAAGTTTAGGCAACATTTAATTGGTGCCTATTTCTTTTATTTCCCTATTTCAGTCAGACAATAGCAGAGATTGCTAAATCAGGTTTGCAAAGTTCATATTAATATCTATGTATGTTGTTTGCATGTGATTACTAGGTAAGACTACATCCACTGAATTGGACAGACAACAGCAGAACCAAACAATAAAAGCGATCATGGATTGTTAAACAGGGGAGAGCAAGGTGTGAATTTCAACAAAAATTATAAATCAGTGCCTTTTTAAGTAAATACAGGTTCAATGAGAAAATATGGGCTTACCCTTATTAGCCATGACACAAACTAAGAGGAATTATTTCAGAAAAGTATTAAGCGGACCTAAAAGTATTTAAGTCAAAAAAGTAATCAGTACAACAACCAATTTTGAAAGAGGGTGAAATACCTAATGAACAAAATATGGCCACTGTAAATACCACTAGATAAGAGGATCTGGATATATGAATTTTTGTAAAAAAATATTTAAAATAAATGCCCATAGTTGCAATGGTGATGTAAAAGCCAACACAAGTCTATATTCATAGCAAAGGTGACCACAAGGACAAATGTTGCAATAAAAAAAGAATACCAGAAGCCTGCACTCACCCACAGGAGGTGGATGTAAGGGGCTAGGACAATTAACCTACTATTTGGTATTTTTCAAACTTTCAAATGGTCAGAACAGAGTTCAGCCTTGCGTAAAGATACTAAGGGTAAACATGCCACAGCCAGGGTTCCTATGAATTATCTCCTGACTTCACAAAGACCAGAAACTTAACTTAGGGCCTGATTTACATGTCAGAGTGACAGAGTAAGTACTCTGTAGCCTGGATGGAGTCCCACCGGCCATTAAGATGACATCTGGCTCAGCGGGCATTTCTAGCATTGACAGGAACCACCATCAAGGTAGTTGATGTCAATCCATTGTAAGTTTTGAGGACGGCTCCGTCACCATGACAGAGCGGCATGCAAACTTGCTCTTTTATTTATTTTCTAAAGCAAAAGCCAAAGTGGGAATAACTTGAAATCAGTGACTTATTTTCTGCAAGACTGGTGGCATCTCTTTTTGATATTTAGGTTTCCACATTTGGTGATAAACCATTTCAACGCTGTTTTTTTGATTTCTTTTAAACTTGCACGATGTATTGAAATAATTAAAATTATAAAATGTGTTTAATGGTGAACAACTTTTAACATTACTTAAGTTATTCCGAAGAATTTTAATATAATTTGTGACTTTGGTAATTAAAATGTTTACCTCGGAATTTTTTTGGAAAGCATCTTTTAATTAGCATTTTGATTTTTTTGTCAACAAGCAGACATTTTCTAACAGACTGAATGACGAGAACCAGGTTGAATAGAGCTTTCAGAGTCAGAATTGGACTGTGATGCTTATCCATCATTTAACTGGCTTATGTCTGAGATTTTAATTAAAACTGGAATTTTTGTCAACTTCGGTTCACACTGTTATCGTCCAGGAGCAGCCATTGTGGGAATTCAGCTGTGGCACACTTGCGTCTTTGTAGCCAGATGGGCCTCTTTATTCATAGGGTAGCAGTTAATCCAGCAATTGGTGATTTCTGGAAGAATATATTGGGCAGGTTGTCCTTGATTGTCAGTTGCAGTGTCAAAGCAAACATCACAGTGATTTAAGGTTTCCAAGAGCAATCCAATTCAAAACAGCGAATTGTTTTTTTGCTGCTAGATCTTTAACTTTCCATTTACCCTTAACTGATAATAAAGACAACAAGCATTTGCAATGCAATAGGTCTCGCATTTACGCGAGTCTGAGTTATTGACTTTGTAAATAACAATGCCTTTTACTTTTGTTTTCGTTTTTAAAAACATAAATAAAAGGCATTGTCATTTACAGTGCTAATAGCTTAAACTCGTTATAGGGAATCTTACAGATTACTTTAGTATGCAAGGGTTTTGTTATTATCGTCTGCTTGATAAATCTGCAGGTGTAATATTTGCACAGGGCTAGGCCTTCCTAAAAGCGGCTTAGGTTTGACAGGGTTAGCTCTTTGCTAAGCTCTTGGAATCAAATAATTCAAAGACAAATGCATCAATACGCAGAGGGGCTACAAATCAGGCCTCTCCTGCCATTGGTCTATTCGAATCTCTTTCATAATCTGCTTCCACCCATGACAGCATACATCAATGAGTAAATCGATCAGTACACTAATGCCATTGGCTCTATTGCATGTTTGGGTTGGCATTCTGCCGGAGTATTTAAACTCACCAGCAAGTGAAAAGGCACATTCAGTTATAAACCCGACTACTGGAAATGCTAAAGCCTGTTTATTTATTATTTTGCTCTTGCAAAGCTGCCTTCTATCAATAGGGTGGCCTCTTTAAAAAGCCTGCGCGAAAAAAGTCTTCTTTTTAAACCACACACAAAGGAGTGCCATTACTGATGGACAAAAAATGTGGAAGGAATGTAGCTGGAATAGAAAGTCATCTTCAAATAAATGCTATTAATTTTTTTTTAGAATTAACAAATGTTAGCTCTCTTCTCACAAAACTAACACAGGGTATGCCACGAGACAGGCAAGTAGAAACTACAGGAGTGGGGGGGGGGGGGACAACAGGAGACCAAATAAAAACTTTCAAATGCAACGGATGGCAGATCCAAATAAAAGACAATGGGACAGTTTTGGAAAGCCATTTGTGCACCATGGTGCATCTCGGGCAAGTAAATAAATGCATATGAAAGAGCAAACCCAATTCCTGATTCACATAATCGGATAATTCACACTTACAAATGGGATGTGCTCGTACAGTCATTTTAACCAGAATAGTGGAATTCCAATGGGGTGAATTTAATTGCGGGTGCGTTTATATGAGTTTATTGGTTGGTACACCAGCAACAGCTAGTAGACTTGCACAGATCTGCAAGTTTGTGGGTGTTTACCAAATATCTGCAGTTAATATACCACCCTGATCCCCACGGCAGAACCACTGAAAAGCAAATAGTTTCTTTTCAGAAATGAACACAACTAAGGCAATATTGATAGTAAGAGGTTTTTGTGCCCACTCAGACCTTGATATTTTCATTCAGAATAAGTTACTGCAGTCCAATCAACCAATTTCTGTATCCTCATTCTCTCATTCTTTTAACAAGGGCCTTACAGAAGCAAATGGCTTGCATATAGTGACGAATATCTTCGGCCAAATCCTTATTACCTTCCAACAACACAAAGAGGACCTATCCATTCATTCAATGATTCCTGAGTAAGTGATCATGTGGGTGAAGTTTAAATATACAGTAATCGCCACAAGTCTGACCTGCAAAGATCTGCGATCTGAAGAAATTCCATGAGCTTTGCAAAATGTAAAACTATGCAAAAAATCTAATTTCTAATAACTTGATTATTGGCTTTTCTAACAAAAGAGTAGCAAGGAAATGAAGATGAAGCATTCCAATGGTAATTAACTGGTGGGCTTAAATAAACACTAACAAATAACGGTTCAAAAGCCGGAGGGTCTGAGGGAAAGTTTTAAGACCACACGGGGTTTGTTCCCCCAAAAAAACAGAGTAAGAAACAAAGTGAAACCACGGGGTCTATAGAGTGCTTAGAGAGTGTGGAAACCACTACATCAGCATTGCATCAACAGATGCAAGAGATCCAAAAGTGAAACACGAACTAAATAAATCAGTGGGCATATCCCTTTAAAGGACGAAATCCCTCACTCACCAATGGTGACATGCTTCATCATTTGGGATTCTCCTCCCAGAGGAAACGCCTAGTTCCTCTGGGGGCTACAACTCCCTCACTGTGAGGGAGGAGCTCAGGTATGATTGAGAGCGCAGCGCAAAGAAAAATACTTAATGCAAGTGAAAAATGTGAAGTTTAAAACTAGCTCAAGAACGTGATACTCAACTTTATTCGTAATACGTGCTTGGCTAGGGTTAAAATAATAATGCACCAGCAGTCAATGGATTTTTCAGACCGTGGTGATGGAATATCTGGTCAACATGTTTCAGCCATATCGCCTCTAAGGAGGCACGGCTTTCATCAGGACCTAAATACCTACTGCGTGCAAAAAAAGAACTGTGTAATTAACCCAAGCAAAGGATACTATAGGTCCACGTTCTTTAAATGTGTTCATAAATGGTGTAATATACCTAGAAAGACCAAAAAACATAATAACAAAATTAGTGGTGTTTCACAGAATCAATCTTGAATTGTAAGAAAGATGAGAGGTGAACTACACTTACCCGTGAATACTGGGCAAGTCACCACACCTGGCAGCCGCTCAGAAAGGGAGCACCGCTCTATAGAAAATAAGGGTGATCACTGATTAGTGGAAAAAGTCTCCATTCTGAAGGGAGGATAATGCCATACGATTCTAAACCCTTCAGATGAGCATAGTAAATCTATAGGAAAAAATAAAATCAGAAGCAGGAACCTTAGTGTTGTATTCAAATAACTAGCTCTAGCCACGGATAGTTGTCAAAAAGCAACAAAAACACAGTGCCAAACTTAAAACGAAGTGCTGGGGAAACCCCACAGCAATAATCATCAAGTGCACTACGAAATCCTGTGGCCAAGACGAAAAAATAAATAAAATAAGAGGAAACCCCAACTGGCTCCTAATACATAATGGTAGGTTACAAGAGCCCAAATGGAGTATCTAAAATCTAGAATGAAGTACCAAAAAGAAAAAGAAGAAGAGTGCCTTCTACCCAACATAGAGCCAGTCTAGAGAAGAGCCTACCTGTCCGTCGGTACGCCAGCGCTTCAGTGAGCCTGGAGCCGGAGGTACCGGGACACGGAAGTTCCCTCCTTAAAAAGACCGCCCTGTGTACGTTCATCACCAATCACAAGCTCGGGCATAGTGTATCAAGACGCGCGAAGAACACTTCTATTTGGAGCATGCGCGTCAAGGAACACTTCTTTTTGGAGCATGTGTGATGGGATGTCTCCCAGGCGCGCATGTGCAGAAACTGCTCAACAATGTAAATAATGTAAATAAATAGCGTTATTGCCGGTGTGCTCAAAATAAGAGAAGGTATGTAAAACATAACAGAACCCTGCACTTATATGATCACATTAGGGGGCCGATTCCGATCCTGGAAATATATTCCCCGTATGAATCGTATCCGGATTTTTTACCTTACGAATCGTACAAGTCCCGTACAAACTGGCAAGTACGATTCGTATGTGAAAAAGTCCATACGAATCGCATTGGGTAAATTCCCCGACACGTCCTCAGGTCGGAAAAGGTGTCCGACACGTCCCCGGACATTTTTACGTACGAATCTGAAAATTGAAGTCCGAGCGCGCAAGTACGATTCGTACCGTCCGTCCGATTGTACAACCGTATGGTAAAGAGACCGTCCGGTGCGAACTCCTATAGCAACCATGGCAACGTCCAAACAGGTGCCTGGTACGCGCCGAACACCTCCCCCAGCCCCCCCGTATGTACGCACCATCCCCCCCAGCCCCGCGGATGTACGCGCCGTACACCCCCCAGCCCCGCGGATGTACGCGCCGTACCCCCAGCCCCCCACGGATGGACGCGCCGTACCCCCAGCTCCCCCGCGGATGGATGCGCCGTACCCCCAGCCCCCCCGCGGATGGACGCGCCGTACCCCCAGCCCCCCTGCAGATGGACGCGCCGTACCCCCACCCCGGTGAGTACAGTGCGGACCCCCACCCCTGTATGTACGGCGCAGACCCCCACCCCCGTAGGTACGGCACGGACCCCCACCCGTGTATGTATGGCACGGACCCCCACCCGTGTATGTATGGCACGGACCCCCACCCGTGTATGTACGGCGTGTACCCCCACCCCCGTAGGTACGGTGCGGACCCCCAGCGCGTACCTACGGGGTCCGGTCCGCACCGTACCTACGGGGGTGGGGGTACGCGCCGTACATACACGGGTGGGGGTCCGCACCGTACACACCGGGGTGGGGGTACGGCGCGTCCATCCGTGGGGGGGCTGGGGGTACGGCGCGTCCATCCGCGGGGCTGGGGGGGCGGCGCGTAAACCGCGGGGCTGGGAGGGGACGGCGCGCACATACGGGGGGCTGGGGGGACGGCGCGTACATCCGCGGGGCTGAGGGGGGGACGGCACGTACATACGGGGGGCTGGGGGGGACGGCGCATACATACAGGGGGCTGGGGGGGACGGCGCGTACATACGGGGGGCTGGGGGGGACGGCGTGTACATATGGGGGGCTGGGGGGGACGGCACGTACATACGGGGGGCTGGGGGGGACGGCGCGTACATATACGGGGGCTGGGGGGGACGGCACGTACCGGGCCCCCTATTCCGCTCGCATCGCGGCGCATTTCGCTTTTCCGTCACTTTTTGGGTGCCATAAAAATATTGCCGTCCGGACTGATGTCGTTACGAATCGTACTTGCTGGGTTGTGAAAACATGCCAAACTCCGTCCGGACATCACGTCCGCGGTGTCCCGGATCACATTCGTATGTATTTTGCTGTCGGTCGGTGTTTTTTCCGACTCGTACGGAAATGGTGTTTCCGTACGAATCGTACTTGCAAGTTTGTATGGTGTTTTTACCGGGTATGAGTCGGACGGAGAAAACGCTCCGACCAACGGTTCGTACCCGGTTTTTCCAGGATTGGAATCGGCACCGAGGTTGGCAAAAAAGATGAAAAACAACACAGGCTGAAAAATGCAGAACACGTAAGAATGTAACGTGTATGTTGGCAAAAAGTTAGGAATTGAAATACGAGTCATAAACTAAGTCAATCCCCACGACAAAAAGACGGTGACACATGTACATATCAAATGTTGTAAGACAAAAAAAAAAAAGAGGAGGAAATAACTAGTCAAGGCAAAAACATGGAGCCAAGCTCTCAAGGTTAGGTCAAAACAGTACCCGGGTCTATATAAGCAGCCAGGGAATGTCATCATTCATGCCGCAGACATCTGTCTTTAGCTTATGCACCCACCATTGTTCTCGCCTGAATAGAAAAGCAGCGACATCAGTGTAATGGGGTGGAATGAATGGTTTCTCTAAGACTGTCCACTTCAGATCACTAGGACTGTGTTGAATGGTAAGGAAGTGGTGAGTCAATTTCGTTGACGCCTTGCCACATCGTATAGTGCTCTTATGTTCAAGGATACGGGTTTTAACCTTCCTGGTGTCATGCCCACATGACGTAATGGACAAGGGCATGTAATCATATATATCAAGTTGTTACTGTTGCAGTTAGTATGGCTTCTGAGAACCCACGGCCTTGGTGATCCAATGTTGATCTCAGAAGTGATGGTAGTGTGAGAACATGCTGTGCACGACCCACATGGGTAGTGTCCTTGTACAGTGGGAAGCCCCCAGAGAGTATTCTGTGTCTCTTTGCTTTGAATCCGGGGACGAGTATGTACCAAGCGGTCCCTCAAATTTGTACTTCGTTTAAATGCAAACAGAGGGCGTGGTAAAATCTCCTCACCTATATTCAAGATCTTTCAATGAGATAAGATGGTATTCTTGATTTGGTTGGAGAATTTACAAAAAGTATGGACACAAGTCAATCTATTCTGGTTCTCTTTCACAATTTTGGGTTCGAATAAGGCTTCACGATTATTGTTGAAGGCCCGTTTGAAAGATATTTTTATCAATTTTTTTAGGATATTGTCTGATCTGCAATTGTTGCGACAGGTTTTGAGCATGTTCCTGATATTTCTCTGGGGATGAACAGTTCCTTTTAACCCGCAAAAACTTACCAAAGGGTAAGTTATACCGTAGAGCTTGAGGATGGTAACTGTCATACAGTAATAAAGAATTCTTCGCCATGGGTTTTCTGTATAGTTCGGTAATAAGACCTCCATTGGATGGTGAAATCAAGATATCAAGAAAAGGAAGATGGGTCTTACTGAACTCACACGTGAAATTCAGAAAGGCATTGCAATTGTTCAGCCATGTCTTGAACTCCAACAGTGATGACAAAGAGCCACGCCAAACCACAAAAATATCATCAATATATCTTTTCCATGTACATATATGTGCTAGATAAGGATTGTTGACATTAAAGATGTGTTCTGACTCGAACACATGGACATACAGATTAGCCAGGCTGGGTGCAAAAAGGCTCCCCATAGATGTACCAGATATCTGAAGAAAAAATAGCTCTTCGAATTGAAAAAAGTTTTCTTTCATGGCCAATCTGGCACATGCAATGATAAAAGACACCGGTGTGATAGAATCCGGAGGGTTATTCAACAGGAGTGTCTCTATAACAGATAGTGTTTCATCCTGAGGGATGAAAGTATAGAGTGACTCAACGTCGAAAGAGACAAGATAATCTGTCTGTATATCAAATGTCAAGTCTTTCACTAGTACGAGGATGTCTTTCGTGTCTTTCTAGTATGTAGGCATTTTCTCAACCAAAGGGCGCAAAAAATGGTCCGAAAAGGAAGACAATGGTTCCAACAGAGAACCTAGTCCAGAAACGATAGGACGACCAGGTGGTGGTAACCGATTCTTATGCACCTTAGCTAACGTGTAAAAATAAGGCACAATAGGAAAATTTCTGACCAAATATAGTGCTTCATTGGCTGTGATCCAGCCATTCGAACTTGCCTCATTAACTAGAACCTTTATTTCATGTAGTAATCTCTGCGTAGGATCTGATTTGAGTCGTTGGTATGAACGAACATCATTGAGTTGTCTGAGACACTCTGTCCGATAAGCGGCAGTGTCCATAATCACAATGGCTCTGCCTTTATCGGCGGGCTTGATTATGATGGTCTCATCACTAGACTGTGATGTTAAAGCTTGGCGTTCTTTCTTGTTTAAATTCTGATATTGTCTGCCCTCAGTTTTACAAATATTGGTTCCCTGAGTGGTGACAGCCTTCTCAAAAGTAAGAACTTGAGCAGGAACCTGACTAGTTAAAGGATTGAACGTTGATTTGTTCCGCAACCCAGTGTTGATGTCTGAATTATCAGGGGATGTCACAGGGTCTTTACGAAAAAAGAAAGAAATGCAAACGGCAATAACGCTATTTATTTACATTATTTACATTGTTGAGCAGTTTCTGCACATGCGCGCCTGGGAGACATCCCATCACCCATGCTCCAAAAAGAAGTGTTTCTTGACGCGCATGCTCCAAATAGAAGTGTTCTTCGCGCGTCTTGATACACTATGCCCGAGCTTGTGATTGGTGATGAACGTACACAGGGCGGTCTTTTTAAGGGGGGAACTTCCGTGTCCCGGTACCTCCGGCTCCAGGCTCACTGAAGTGCTGGCGTACCGACGGACAGGTAGGCTCTTCTCTAGACTGGCTCTATGCTGGGTAGAAGGCTCTCTTCTTCTTTTTCTTTTTGGTACTTCATTCTAGATTTTAGATACTCCATTTGGGCTCTTGTAACCTACCATTATGTATTAGGAGCAAGTTGGGGTTTCCTCTTATTTTATTTATTTTTTCGTCTTGGCCACAGGATTTCGTAGTGCACTTGATGATTATTGCTGTGGGGTTTCCCCAGCACTTCGTTTTAAGTTTGGCACTGTGTTTTTGTTGCTTTTTGACAACTATCCATGGCTAGAGCTAGTTATTTGAATATAACACTAAGGTTCCTGCTTCTGATTTTATTTTTTCCTATAGTTCTACTATGCTCATCTGAAGGGTTTAGAATCGTATGGCATTATCCTCCCTTCAGAATGGATACTTTTTCCACTAATCAGTGCTCACCCTTATTTTCTATAAAGCGGTGCTCCCTTCCTGAGCGGCTGCCAGGTAGAGGTGTGGTGACTTGCCCAGTACTCACGGGTAAGTGTAGTTCACCTCTCATCTTTCTTACAATTCAAGATTGATTCTGTGAAACACCACTAATTTTGTGATTATGTTTTTGGGTCTTTCTAGGTATATTACACCATTTATGAACACATTTAAAGAACGTGGACCTATAGTATCCTTTGCTTGGGTTAATTACACAGTTCTTTTTTTGCACGCAGTAGCTATTTAGGTCCTGATGAAAGCCGTGCCTCCTTAGAGGCGATATGGCTGAAACATGTTGACCAGATATTCCATCACCACGGTCTTAAAAATCCGTTGACTGCCGGTGTACTATTATTAACCCTAGCCAAGCACGTATTACGAATAAAGTTGTGTCTCACGTTCTTGAGCTAGTTTTAAACTTCACATTTTTCACTTGCATTAAGTATTTTTCTTTGCGCTGCACTCTCACTCATACCATCGGCTCTACATTTGTGGATTTAGTATATCCAAACATCTCAATAATTACAACATCCCTGAGCTCCTCCCTCACAGTGAGGGAGTTGTAGCCCCCAGAGGAACTAGGCGTTTCCTCTGGGAGGAGAATCCCAAATGATGAAGCATGTCACCATTGGTGAGTGAGGGATTTCGTCCTTTAAAGGGATATGCCCACTGATTTATTTAGTTCGTGTTTCACTTTTGGATCTCTTGCATCTTTTGATGCAATGCTGATGTACGGGCTTAAATAAACAACATGTCTTGCAAGCGAACGGGGAGACCTAATAATTTCCGTTTAATTAAACGAATGGCAAAGGAAGCGACAGGCAAGATCTACAGAGCATATGACACGAGGAACTGAAAATTTTGCAACATGCCACACAGGAAGTTTTAAGAATGCAAGCCCTCAAGCAGATTAGATTTCCTTGCGTACTGTAGCTCTCGAAAAGCCTTATTTGTTGGCAGTTTAGTCATGTGTTTATTTCAATAATAGGGAGAGCAGGCGGAACTGTGGTTACGTCGGCATCTGTTTCCTAACACTCTCGCTGCCAGGCAGACCTGTGCTTACTCTGCTGGTTGCTAAAGCGATGCTGCTGGCGGGAACAAGTCTGCGGTTGTGCTAATGCAAATGGCGGCCCCCGATCCTGCGCTCCCCCCGGGGCTGGCTGTCACAGTGAGTGGCACCAGACAGCGTCACATGCAGAAGAAGTAACAAAACGCAAAGTAAAACAAGATGCGCGGCCGCGAGACGTGCTCTGTGGTGGGGGAGGGGCGGAGCGAGGCGCTTGGGAGAGCAAGCGAGAGGAAAGCCAGATTGCGCCTGATCGCGTGCTGTAAGAGTGCCCGCGAGCGATGCGAAGAAAGCCAGATGGCGCGCGCGTAACTGTGCGCATAACCGCACGCTCTAGGGCACAAAAAGCTGTGGTCGGCTTTTTGAAGTCCACTAACTAAAAGTCTCGCCCATTCAGCACATGAGCTGGCTCGGGCTAGACCTAAAAAGGACTCCAGGAACTGTAAAATCCCACCTCATACTACTTGGCAAGAAAAACTCTACTGAATCCTCCCTCAAGCGGAAATAAACGTTAATCTAGCGTCCATCACTTTGAAGGTACTCCTGTACATATGTTCTTATCTCAAACTTTAGAAGCCTAAAGAACCATAGATTGACAAACAATCGAATAATTTAAGGGTGCTACGGTATCATTTCCGTAACAACCCCCTCATTCTTGAACTGTGTTACAGTTAACAGAAAATGTTCTTCTTAAATTGTCAAAAAAATAAAAAACCCACCTGGATGAGATTTACTTTGACTACTGAAGCTTCTACTTAATGGGCCTCCGGCTACTTTTTCCTTACCACCAATAGCCTTTCACAACTGTTCCCCATCCATTCTTTCACTGCACTACTTTTCCTATCTCCTCGAGTCTACTTATCTCTTGATTCCAATTCTCCCACAGCTTTAACTCTTTCATCACTTCATTTTATTTCCATTTTGTGCTCTTTGATCATTTCCTCTTTCATTCTCCTGTTTCCTATACATATAGAGTTGTAGCTCTTTTACAGGGGCGTAGCTTGGTCAATAAGATTAGGTTGGTGGGAGCTCAGGTTTTCCGACAACCATGCTGGCATAGCATTTACAAAACGTTTCTAGGGATGCAGTGCACAAGGGGAGTTTAAGAGGCGGTGGAAAAGCAGTGGAGTGCAGATTGTAAGGGGCTCTTCAGACTGGTTCAGTGACTAAATATCGAGGGACATAATATAGAAGGCCCAAAATATCGACTCCAAAATATAGAAGTACAGAATATAGAAGCCCAATCTACAAACAGGTAAGTACTAAAATATCGATTCCAAAATATAGAATGTTAAAATATAGTTAGCTAAAATATCGAATTTTTTAAATGTAATAAAAATAATATAAAAGTAATTAAATATTAAAAACAATTAAATAAAACATACTTAAAATAATATAAAAAAGCTTAAAATGTAAAAATAATAAATGCAATGTAAAAAAAATTTGTTGGATAGTGAGATCGTAAAAATTACTATTCCCACTCCAGTGAGTGCAACAGTAGGGAAAAAGTTGGATAGCGTAGGGGTGAAAATTACTATTCCCACTCCAAAGAGTGCAACAGTAGGGAAAGCGTTGGATAGCAGGAGGGTAAAAATTACTATTCCCATTCCAGTGAGTGCAACAGTAGGGAAAGCATTGGCTAGCGGGAGGGTAAAAATTACTATTCCCACTCCAGAGAGTGCAACAGTAGGGAAAGCGTTGGATAGCGGGAAGGTAAAAATTACTATTCCCACTCCAGTGAGTGCAACAGTAGGGAAAGTGTTGGATAGCGGAGGGGTCAAAATTACTATTCCCACTCCAGTGAGTGCAACAGTAGGGAAAACGTTGGATAGCGTAGGGGTAAAAATTACTATTCCCACTCCAGTGAGTGCAACATTAGGGAAAACGTTGGATAGCGTAGGGGTAAAAATTTCTATTCCCACTCCAGTGAGTGGAACAGTAGGGAAAGCGTTGGATAGCGGGAGGGTAAAAATTACTATTCCCACTCCAAAGAGTGCAACAGTAGGGAAAGCGTTGGATAGCGGGAGGGTAAACATTACTATTCCCACTCCAGAGAGTGCAACCGTCTGGAAAACGTTGGATAGCGGGAAGGTAAAAATGATTATTCCCACTCCAGTGAGTGTAACAGTAGGGAAAGCGCTGGAGAGCGTAGGGGTAAAAATTACAATTCCCACTCCAGTGAGTGCAACAGTAGGGAAAACGTTGGATAGCGTAGGGGTAAAAATTACTATTCCCACTCCAAAGAGTGCAACAGTAGGGAAAGCGTTGGATAGCGGGAGGGTAAAAATTACTATTCCCACTCCAGTGAGTGCAACAGTAGGGAAAGCGTTGGATAGCGTGAGGGTAAAAATGACTATTCCCACTCCTGTGAGTGCAACGGTAGGGAAAGTAATGTTTTAATATTAAAGTAAGATTAAATTAATTATCAATACCAATAAAAAACTAATTAAAAATAATTACCACTTAATAAAAATTAATTCCCATTGGAAAAATATTAATTACCAATGAATAAAAATTAATTAAAAATTAATAATTAATGAGCAATACATATAAATAAAAATTAATATTGACTTTATTACAATTAATTTAATTTCCACCCAATTCCCCTATACACCCACAACCCACTCCCAATTATAAAAAATACAATTAACATTATTATCAATTAATACAAATTAATTAGCAATTAATAAGCAATTAATAAAAAAATATGAGCAATTAATATTTAATTATCAATTAATTATCAATACACATACATAAAAATTTATATTTTATATATTACAATTAAATTACTTCCCACCCAATTCCCCTATAAACCCACAACCAGCTCCTATTATTAAAAAATACAATTAACATAATTATCAATTAATCAATTTATAAAAAATAATTACCAATGAATACAAATTAATTACCAATTAATAATTCATTATCAATCAATTAATTATCAATACATACAAATAAAAAATAATATTTAATTTACTATAATTAAATTACTTCCCACCCTATCCCCCTATAAACCCACAACCCGCTACGGAATTAAATTACGCAAAAAATAAATTACAAAACATTCATTACTTTTAAAAAATTAAACATACATTACAAAAATAATACATAATTTTAACACATATCCTACCATACATAACACAAAAAAAAATCGATAATATGGAAATCTATATTTTTCAATTCGATATTATGGAAATTGATATTTCATACCCCAATTTCGATATTCTGTCCTATCCATATTTTAGTAATTCGATATTCTGTGCTAACTATATTTTAGAGTCGATATTCTGTCCTGTCTATATTTTGGATTCAATATTTTGGTCGTTCACCCTTAAGGCACAACATTTTGTCTAATAACCAAAAACTTTAATACATTTAAAACATAGACGAGAGAGAGTGTGTGTACATGTTTTTTCTGCGTATGTATGTAATAATTCCCGATGAAATTCGACACACTTCTCCATCACACCATACTGAAAAAGGTATTCAGTCAGAATATTGAGTTGAAAATGTCGATTTACACAAATATCGAGTTGGAAATATCGTGACACTGAGATATCGACAGCAAGAATATTGTGGTCAAGAATATCGAATTTAAGGTAAGAAATATCGTTTAAAAAACAGCCAAACTGTTAGAATCTGCCACTATGCAAATCTAAACCACTGTTCATGTGCTATCATGTGTTGATATAAAATGTTTAAAATGCTGGAAAATCATCGCACACTGAAATGTTAGAGGTATTACTGGCATTTTGGCAACTGTTTGTCTATTTGTCTATGTATTTGTAGACAATTAGCTAAATAAGCAATAAATAGTAGCAAAATTATAAAATATAAAAAAGAATAAAATATTTTTATATGAAGAATATAAATAATAAAATATATTTTTTTAATTAATTTTTGTGTATGAAACTGATATTGGGGATCTGTTTTGCAAATGCGCCCTAGCAGGCCATACTTAAAAGTAATATAGGTCAGATCAGAGACCCTTTTTCAGTATTTGCCATTTCCCCCTCCTCTTGGACCTTAAACAATATAGGGGGTACCTTTTTCTTTTTACCAAGTACAGATTGATTCCTGTTGATTAATGTCATTCTGCTGCTCGTGCTGTCATTAAGGTACTCTTTCTTTTCCTCCAGTGTTTCTCCTTAATCTTCTCTGTTACTGTCCCCTGTGTTACTCCCCCCCCCCCCCCCGCACCCATCGCTGCTTGCACTCACAGCTAAGCTGTTTATTTTTTAAAGCACTCAGTGGCATATTATCAAGCCAGGCGATAACATTATCGCCGCTTTAGCGGCAGGAAACAGCCGCTAAAACGGCGATAATGGGCTTAATAATATGCTCTATGGAATTCCAATTGAAGCCCATGTTAAATGTGAAGGACGTCTAACATGGGCTTCAATTTTATCGCCTGGTTTGATAAAATGCCCCTCAGTGAGAGTGTGTGTTCTCCAGCTGACTCCCTTGTGTGCCTCTCCCCTTTTCAGCACCTGTTGCTCTCTCACCATGATCTTTTTTAATACATTTTGTTACCTCCACTTAACTTGATCAAGTTTGGTTTAATCTATAATTTTCTTTATTGAAGTGTGATTTGTTCCACCTTTGTTTCCAAGATTACGTGTATTCTGTCCCTTTCATACAGTTTTTATGTGGAACAGTGGCGGATTCCCATTCGTTTGTTTTCCTCTTTTGAAACGTGCTACATGCCGCGATTCAATTGAGATGACTGCTGTGCTCACGCCAGTAATTTCCGTGGGATTTAAGTAAAACGCCCCCCAATTGTGGCAACAATTCCCAGTGCTCGATTCACGCAGCAAGCGAATACAGCGCCATTTACATTCGCCGTGATTGTATCTGAACCAACAGTAAGACCACTACTAGTTTTTAAATACACGAATGCCGTTCTCTGCCGGTGAAACCACACAGTACCGCTAAAACTTTGACAGTTTTGCTTTTCAAATATCCTCAAATCTAAAAGCGCCCACCGAGAGGTTATAATTTAAATCTCGATACAAAGAAAGGAAGATATCCGCGAATTTCATAATCAAATCAAACATTACGAGGGGTCAACTTTTAAACTTCTTGTCCTGAAGATGGTCTCACAAACTCACGTATGAAGACCGAAACGTCGACTGTCACACTTCTTTCTAGATAATTGGTTATATATCTTTGAAAAAGTGTTTGATATACTGTATAGTGGAGTAATAACTGGATGTATAATCATGTCTCCCCTTTGATATACAACTGTCTCATTTTTATGTACCCTTATTACCATTCACTGATATAAATGAATTTTGTTCCTCACACACCTTTTGTCCATTTTTTCATTTCTCTGTATTCTGATTGTATAACTGTTTTGAAATTAATGTAAATAGAGATCCTTATACATATGACTATTGCATGGTGTATAACCTTTTGGAATCTAAAAGATAAGATTGATCTCAGTTATAGGTATATATTTATCCTATAAACAAGTTACACAATTAAGTTTTCAACAAACCCCTTGAAGGCACTTCCTACCTATACATCTTTTGAAACGTGGCAGCGTTGGCCCATGTTTGATTCAAGATGACCTCTTATCTCTTTTGGTAGAGCAATGCGAAGGACCTACTTCTGGTTAATTTATTGTTACAAGCAGTTTTTGCATCTGTTTTTTATTTGCACTTTTACCTCCAGTAAATCAGAACATTGACTGTTACTGCTATTCTGAGCCCAACAGGCTGTTACAACTATTCTGAGCAGGGTCGAGATTGGTGCCTTCAAATGTGCCCTGTGACTGAGAGCCTGACTGAGCTCATTGGCTAGATTTGAAGATGCCTCGCAAACACACCCATCACTTTCCTCATTGGGCCAAGAGTTGAGGACCATGATGTGCTGAACGGTTTTGCGTTCAATTTACTGCATCCTGCTTTCACTTGTGACAGCAAACCTGCATTAAAAGAGGTGCTTTCATTTCTTACACTTCACATTGAAAAAAGGCATGGTTGAAAAAAAACCATTGATTTAGGCCCAGATCTCTGTCCTTATTTGAATGTATGACATTGTTCTGCATTCTGTCCATCAATTGTTCTTTTTGAAAAAAAAAGATCATGGGCGAGAGAGCAGCAGACGCTGAAGAGGGGAGAGAAGCAAACAACAGGCTCAGCTGGGAAACACATGCACTTGTGGAGTGTTTTAGCCACACTGAAAAGCATCCTCACTGCTGTACAACCGAGCTACAAAACATTGCCAATGGCTCACATAGCCGAGACCTGTGGCTTTGCCAATGCTGCTTCTATAAAGTATGCTACAAACGCTCATGCGGTTTCTCTGTATAATAGACTGACATCCTTCTGATATAGTTATGCTTTTAAACATGCAAAACAAATAAATAATAAACAGCAATACATTTCTGAAGAAATCAGTGTACTTCTGAAAATGTTATACTGAATACATACTACATTCTGCGGACCGATACCCAAGCAGGTCAGTGCCAAATTATATTCATCTGCAGTGATTTGTATGTGTGTCTTGTGCTCAATTAATTTAATTTGTGTAAATAGTTTGATGAAACGTTCATTTCAACTCCGCCATTTGTTAATTATTATTTTAAAGTGATTATGTTAGCTCCCTTTTAACATTGTCATGGCAAGGGGATTCACTTTTGGGATCTACTGCACAAAGATGCATGGGAACCTATGAGAGCTGACATTCATTGGGTTTAAATGAAATCACCCCATATACCAAATATAAATGAAATATATCAGGCTTTGTCCCAATAGATGGAAGCTAAGACAATGAAAACTTTATAAAGATAGAAGGTGGTGGAGGGGTGTCTTTGTGGACATTAGAAGAACCAACGGAGATTAACACAGATTGTAAATTGCTGCAACGCTTGGTTAGACAAGTTGTTCAGTTTGGGGAACTGACCACAATACCGATAAGTATACATTAATATTAAAAAGTCGACATTGATGGAGACAGTTGTGGGCAAAGTAACTCAAGATAGAGAGCATTGAAAATGATTTCTGATGACAGTTGCCTCTACACACCCAAACTATCTTTTGATCTGATATAGACATCGTGAAACAATGGGTGGTTGATTTAGTGTGGCAGGAACCCTGCAAAAGCAACAGCCACAATCCCTGCCAGGCTGCACCACTAAAGCCACTGAATTAACCTTATCCCTGGTACCTTGGTGGCACAGAAGCAGTCAGGCTTAATTTAGAGGCAATGTGTAAAATATCCATTTAGCACAAAAATAGTAATAAACTTAAAACACAATACAAGAAAAATCCCACTCCAATTTAGAAAAATGGATTAGATTTCAAGAAAATATTTGACACCAAAACAACAACAATCCAATCAGTAGAACCCAAAATTATGAATTGTTAAAATTTTAGATGAAAACTAGTGCCTAAAGTTTCAAAGCGCCAACCACGGGCATCTAGTCACGAAAGACTGGGACAAAGTTATGGCCGAATGCAATGGAGCCAGGTTGGAAATAATAAGTGGATTGAGCACGATCTGTGCTTAACTTTTAAATTAGATGAAATGTTGTGGAATATTATCTGAGAAGGAAAAGTTTAGTGGGGCAAGGCTGCAGGCAAGGAGGAGGTGAGGAGGAGGCGTCAATGTTAGGGAACTGCTTAGGCCTGGGTGGATAACCCCGCTCCACTCACAGAGTATGCATAATTTGGGCAATCCGCAGAGGAGAGTGAAGTTCCTGAATTCCACCTTCTGGCCGTGAAGCAGAGTTTTTTTCAGTTCATGCTTGAAAATTATTTTGCCGCAAGCAAATGCCACAATACTCTCGGGCCGCTAGTGAGCATACACAAGACTTTGTGCTCGCTCGCACAGCTTCCGTCCACGGCAGCACCAATGTAGCGCAAACACTCCACTGAAGTAGCCTTTGTGCTTGAGAAGCAGCTAAAGAGGCTTTTCAAGTGGATTTTCTTCTCCAACGAACCATAGGAGAGTGAGAAGCCTATTTTTTACTTTCTTTTCCCAACAGAAAGGAAGTGCCCCAAAGACTCCAACTTCCTGTTCCGGTCCAGCAGGCAACGTCCAGTGCTGTGTCCATCTCCTGGTCACTTTTCATTTGGATTTGGAGCTGGCAGGATCACTCTCCTTGTCTGCTGCATATACACCATTGGATTTAGGACTTTGTGTTTGAGATTTCACGAGTAAGTTAAAAAAGTATAGTATAAGGGTGTTGTTTGTTTGATAGTATTTATTTGTACCTTTATTTGATTTTTCAAAGTTACTGTGGTGGGCGGCCTGCATTTTCAATAGGGACCTAGTTATATTTTTGTATTTAAGTTTTCTTCTTTTGTAAAGAAACAATGTTGCACAGTTCAGTACCTTTTCTCCATATTTGCAATATTGATTTATTTTGCTATCTGGCCTAGTATGCCAAGGAACCATCCAGTAGGCCCAGGCCAGTGCTAGTCATGGGTGCATGAAACAACTGTATCTGTGGTATATTTTGCTTTAAAACATCATTTAGGGATGAGATGGCATTGTATTAAATACAAAATGTGGTGTTCTTTGAATGTCACATTTTCATTCATGTATAAAAAGTCAATAAGTGGGATAATATTCGATGCCTTGGGAGGATGTTTGTTGTAAAATCTTTATAACTCAGTTAATTTTTGTTTTTGGCATTGCTGAATTAATAGTGGTGTTTTCTTCAGTGTTACCATCCATCCCTTGTCTGTTCAGTGTGTGTGTGTTTGCCTTTGTTCTCCATGCCATGTGGCCTGAGGCCAATTTGTGGAGTCTGTGTCCATACAGCTGAATGTGTTCTCTTTTTTTCCCATGCCTCCTTGTTTGCTGTTGTTGTTCGGCCATGTGGCTAGTGGCCATTTTGTGCATCCAGCCAGTGTGCCTTTGCCATATGTTTGTGTGTGTTCTTTGTTCCCCATATCGCCTTGCTTGCTGTTGTTGTTTGGCCATGTGCCTGGCAGCCATTGTGTGCATCCAGCCAGTCTTCCTTTGCCATAGGTTTGCATGTGTTCTTTGTACTCCATGCCTCCATGCTCGCTGTTGCTGTTTGGCCATGTGGCTGGCAGCCATTTTGTGCATCCAGTCAGTGTGCCTTTTTCATTGGCTTGCAGGTGTTCTTTGTTGCCCATGCCTCCTTGCTCACTGTTGATGTTTGGCCATGTGGCAATGGCTGGAAGCCATTTTGTGCTTCCAACCAGTGTGCCTTTGCCATAGACTTGCAAGTGTTCTTTGTTCCCCATGCCTCCTTGCTTGATGTTTTTGTTTGGCCATTTGGCTAACATGCATTGTGTGCATCCAGTCAGTGTGCTTGTGCTGTAAGCTTGCATGGATGGATGTGATATCAGTTTAATAACATGCTTGAGGATCATTCTAGTATGTATATTAAGAAGAACATGATTTTAATGAACAGTGCTTATATATGACATGCATTTATGCCATTGTTTTATTTAGCACCTTCTTGCCTCTCACAGTAGATTTCTTCTCGTCCTCTCATACGGATATTGGCAATTATTTCTTTTTTAATTTTAATTTGAATGCTATTTTCATTTTCTTCTATTTATTTATTTTGATTTGTTTTTGCAACTTTATAATTGTTTTAATGTCAATTACATGTTTTTTGTAGTTTTGTTTCTACGTTGCTTGTGTCGATCTATTCATCCATCCGTCCATCCATCCACCATAGGGACACAGCTATGCAAAAGCATTCAGTTTCTTTTAGGTAACATTTAATTTCCTCCTGGACACTCTGGCTACAGTGCACTGCAGACACATCAGCATCATTATTTTTTTTTAATTATTACTCCCATTCCCCCTGGACCACATTGCTTGTCATAGGTGCACACTAACCTCCATTTTTTGAAAGATTGTTATTCTTTTTTCCCAAGCACTTCCCTGAGTGCCACAGGTTTCTCCTTTAGAATATATGGACATAAAAGAAAGAGCTCTGTCTGCATATTGTGTGTTATCCTGATGGGAAATTACATTTTATGGTATGGTGGTGTGGTGGGACTTTAAAGTGATTATATTACCTTAGTAACCAACCACACTAATATTGCCTTTGTCTGTACTAAAACTGCAAGCATGCCATGTTTCACTCAAAGTTTATCTTGCTTGTTTGCTCCTAGGTGCACAAGAGAGGACGAGACATCACCCGCAGTACTGCCAAACAGAAGGCCTGTACAGTGACGTGATAAGTAATTCCTCCAATCTCTTCCGCTTGTGCAGCTTAGTGACACTCCCAACTGAGAGCTTTCAGATGGCATCAAAGAAAGGTGCTACCAAGAAAGTGGTCAGTGAGGAGAAGCAGCTTTCCACTAGTGGCTTGTTGGCCCAAACCTTTTTCGGACAACAATGAGTGCCTGCCGCACCCCCCTCCAGGGAGCAAGCTGAGAGAGCACTTCCACATCAAAAGCACCACCCAAACCCAAGCTGAAGACCTTGACTGTCAGTGAGGCAGTCACTGCAATCACGGCAATGCTGATGAGCAGTGACATTGAATTAGATTTATCCCTTTCACAAAGTAGTACCCAATTGTTTCAGAAAACAGGGCAAATTGGACAGCACCCACAGCCAGCAATAGTCCATCTTACTGATGCTGGAGCAAAACAGGAGGTCGATCATCCTGCTGAGCAGGAACCTCCTCTTTTAGAACTATTGGTTCTCAGACCTCCAGCAAGGAAAAGGAAGAGTACTACTCCACCATCTTCTTCAAGCACCACTTCTGAAGATGATGATAGGGACGCAGCATGAACCCCATTAGAGTCCAGGAGATGCCAGGAGAGGCAAGGGAAAAGGAAAGTTCCTGAAAGCCTTAGAATTATGGAAGGAGATGATGAGGAGTTTGAAGATAACAGGCTAGTCATTGTGGAAGGTGACAAAGAGGAATCCCACATTCCTATTCAACCTGCTCCGGTGGATGTGGCACTGGTAGCACGGCCAGCTCCCATATTTGCCAAGCCCCAGCTGAGATCTGAATTAACCACTACTTCAGAAGACGTATGCACTGCAGAGAGGCAATCAACAACATGCACACCGACCTCCAGTTCTTCTTCAGACTGTGGCAGTGGCCCAGTAAAAAGTACTCCTTCCCAGTTTGGGACTTTTAATGATTAGCAAAGATGAGGAGAACATTGCAATATGTACGATTTGCAAAATTAATGTTTCTTGAGTTAAGCCTGGTTCACATTATGGTATTATAGGCCAAACGATCCATATGAAAAAACATCATGCAATCTGGTGGGAGAAGCACCTAAAACAAGTGGTCTTGGTGGTGAAAGTGAGGCAAGCCAAGGAACATCCGCAACAAGTTCAATCATGGTGGGAGGTGATGATGAGGAAGAAGAGGGTGACATCCTCGCACAAAGAAGCCCTGTCCCAAGCAGTGCAACAGCAGAATCACCTGCCTCAGTGACTTTACAATGGCACTAGACTCAGAGTCAGATAGAGACATCACAGCATACAGTGACTGTCCCACCACGACGCAAACTGAGTCTACCACCATCTACTTCTCAAAAGTCACCTGCATCAGTATCCCCAAGAAAGAAGAAAAATATATAGTCTATTATTACGGGCATGTTTAGGCAGGAGGGGTACTACGACCCCAACCACCTAATGGCACGCTTGTACAATGGGAAGCTGACAAAAATGTTAGCGCTGGACCTCCTCCCTTTTTCTTTTGTCGAAGGAGTGGGATTCTTAGAATTTGTGGCAGACATCTGCCTCAAATGGAAGGTTCCCAGTAGGACCTATTTTGCCACAGTGCTGTTCCAGTGCTGTCTCGCAATGTACTGCAATCAGTTGGACAAGCTTTGCAGCTAAGTTGTGTTCACACTATCCACTTGACGACAGAAATGTCGACTAGTTGTCAGGCGACTGACAACATGTGCATCACTGCACACTGCATCCCTTTTGCAGGGGTCAAGCAAAAGATATCTGCAGGTCTTGGCCCTGAAGAAAGTTTTACAAGCGTTCGGCAGCATGCAACAGTGGCCAAGTTCACCATGCAGAATTCACATATAGATGAAACATCTTGGACTAATTTAACAGGGAAGTGTCTGAATGGCTGCTATCCGGAGCTTTTGTTGCCACAGATTTTTTGCCATAGACAATGGCAGTAACAAAGTCAAGGCCATGGCAGACAGTGGCTATTTCAGGGTCCCGTGTTTGGCCCATTGCATTAACCTGGTTGTGGAAGACTTTCTCAAAAAAGAAGCAATATTCAGCAACATAATGACCAACTGCAGAAGAATCTACACTAATTTTACAATTTATTTTATAGCCTGGAAGCAGTTTCAGATTATTCAGCATGCTAATAAAGTACCAGTTACAGCCCTGATACAGGAGGTGCCAACACATTGGAACTCAACCTATTACATGTTGCAACATCTGTTTGAGCCATACAAACAGATCAATGACTATGTTATTCGAAGAGAAAGGGATGCAGTTGGGAAAGTTATGACCATGGATGCAGAGAAACTGGGCCTAGTCAAATGCTTGACACAGATACTAACTACTCCCTCTTGAGATTTTCATACAGGAAGTTATCAAGGAGGACAGTACGATGGGCCAAGCTTTAACATTGTTGCATCTGCTACAGGACCAGCTAAACAAGGCGGCGGAGAAGTTCGCCCTCCGGGGTTTGAACGAAAACACAGAACTGCATGACTTTGTTGAGAGCTTCCACTTTCTATTGGCTTCTAATGCAAGGCTGCAAGATGACATCATCTCATCCAAACAGTACATCTGTGCCACACTACTTGATCCATCGTAAAAAAAGATTCAGCCCACTTTCATTCCTTTTTCTGAAGGGGATGTTTCAAAATACAAGAGGTGAGTTGTTGAGGAAGCTGGAGTCCTGGAAGAACAACTGCTGGAACGTAGAGTCCCAACCCGCAGTTCTGGAGTGCTGCCTTCAACTTCCAGGGATGAAGCAAAGGAGTAGCCAGCAACACCATCAACCAGAACACCGGCAGCATCAGCAACTGAAGGACTAGACCCAACCTCTGCATTGTATTGGTATCAAGCGGCAGGGCTTACGTCCAGTGCAGATGCGATGGAAAAGAAGTCGAGCAAGTGGCAGCATCAATGATCATCTAGAAGATGTTCCATGAGAATCAGGATGAGCCAAAAGAGGGGTGTGTGGTATGGGAAGATGTGCCAATGGCAAGAGCTCAGCAGGCTGGCAATAAAATATATTTGAGTGTGTGTTCAGTGCAGCTGGTGCAGTTGTTACAGTGAGAAGGATAAGTTTCTCACCCCAAAACGTGAAGAGATTGATTATGGTAAAAATGAATCAACATTTCCTACCACACAATTGCACCATTACTGACACAGCACAAGAGGAGGAGGGTTGGTCAGAACCAAGTGTGTTAGCTGACCAACCTCCGAGTGAACCACCTGAATTTGAGGAAAAGCTCTACTTCCTGGACTGAGTATGCCAGTGCCACCATAGAACTTTTTAATTATTTCTTGATGAACATCTTTCTTTGCAAAAAAAAAAAGTAGCTAGCAGAACATTTTGCTTGTGCAAGAATTATGCCGCATCACCATTTTTTAGTCACATATATTGCTGGATTGCAGTTAGACCAGTGTGCAGTGAAGAAGACTCCACAATTCCTTAATGGCATTTGAGACAATGCCAGCCTCCCTCGCATGCCTAACCTTTTTTTCATCACTTATCAGGGCTGCCCCAGAAGATCATTGATTTACAAGAGTGCCAATACCAAATTCCAACAATACAATTTTATGCCTACTACCTAATCTATTGCAACAGTGAGTGAGTGATTGTGAGTGATGAGTCATGTGGTGGCAGACAGTGAGGGAGGGTGTTCAACTTTAATTTGTAAACTGGACTGAGATGATTTGCAATCTTTAGGGCCTGAATGATAGGTGATCATTGTTCCTGGAGGTAATTGGCCCTTTCAAACATAGCCAGATTACCTTGCAGGGTCCACTTTCTGATTTATCAGAGACCAGACAAGTCTCTTCAGTTAACAAACAAAAACCTATACAAAATACTGCAATTCTGTTTCTCCTTCTTCATCTTCAGCAGTAGTGCACTACATGTCTATCTTGCTTAGGTCGGGACTTTGAACGGAGTTACTCGAAGTCAGGAGTAAAATGGAGGAACTCAGGTCAGGACTACCTTATCAACAGCTAGAAGAAAGAAGTTATCAACGTCAAAGGTAAACCATGACTCTGAGGCCTACTACTCAGCTATGTGGAATAGAGAGATTTGCTTTGATTTAGGAAAGGCTGCTGAGTGTGTGTGTTACACTGGTGGCAGAAGTGAAACTCCAAGTCCTCTTGTATTTTGCTCTGCCTCTGAGTCTTCTTGGTATACTCCTCATGAAGCTTATCTTCCTTCTGTCCTTCTCCTTGACTCTAAAATACAGTTTCTGTTTTACAATGTTCAGGTCTTCTCATCTCCTGCACGAGTGAAAGCTGAGATCTTCCTTACATGCTGGATCGGTCCAGAGAGGCACCCAAGAGTGATGGACATTCCAGAGGAAAATGCAGATGCACGACCTAATTTGGCAATACAGTATCATCTTTCTTCTAACAATCATCTTTCTAGAACTGGGTGGGTTTACTACTGCATAATTTGATTTTCTCAAACCTAGAAGACAGAAAAATTAGATAGCTGATAACTTGTGTCTCTCGGGCAGAAGGACTGTTTGCAGTGCATTGAGCTGTACTGTGTCATACTCATTTCTTTGTTCCCTTCCACAACAGATTGAATACGTTGATGTGCTGCTCATTGCCCAGTTAATCTTATTCTTGAGCAGTGTTTGTCATTGCCACACCTTTCTCCAAATCCCCTTCCCCATCCACCCTCTTCACCCGGGCTGTGTCATTTATTGAGCTGTGTGACTTAATTTACACCAGAACGGATCACACACTTGGTGGAACGAATGTGGTGAAAGCGACACCAACTTACTGCAGGATCTTCTATTACCTAAGCAATGGCCCACACTTTTACAATTTACCCACCCACACATAAAAGTGATTTATATTTTAGATATAGAAGAACATCATTTGTCAGAATCATCATTGAGGCCTTGTGTTGTGTAAATGGTTAACTTTGTCCACTCCAGACTTTGCGTCCACTCTTCATGATTTGAACATTTTGTAACTTTAGTTTTAATGAAATACTATCTCCTCATTGCTCAGAAGAAGTTACTATTGCTATATTAGGTTATTTTATTAGTATCAGGTTTTCTTTGTTGTATCATGTAGTAGTCGAGTCTCAAATCTTTGTAAAGCTATGATATAATGTGTCAACTCAGTGTTTTATTTCCATTTAGTTGCCTAAAATGGATAATCCTTCCGATTAATCCTATAGTTGGAGCGCACCTCGGTGGGAGAGGGACATCACTTGTGAAGGTGTGATGCCTTCCCAGTTATTGCTTCATCTATATTCAGGTAAAACAACTAGTTATGTTAGTAGTAAGTAAACACCTAACTGCTAATGCACATAAATAATAATGTATCTAGGTTGTTGTAGACAATATAGGTCATGGCAGCATCCCCTCTAAGGGTTAGGATAGTTATAGAGGGTAATAAGACAAGGGTATATAACTAATTATAAATGACCGGTATACACTTTTAGAAATAGATTTTGGAAAAAGGCTGTGCAAAAACGGCAGCATTGCAAAGTAAAAGTAAAACACAAATAAATTACTTCATGCATGAAGAGTGGCAAAATAATTTTCCCCTTTAATATTTTATTTTAAAAAACACCCTCTCCACCCGCAACAGGCAATCCCTTCTCCCTAAACAAATTGACCCATCCCCAACAAATGTTCAAGCCTGAGTCTAAGAAAATATCACTCAGTCCCAATTCCCTTCCCACATTCCCCACCCACAAGTCCCTCCCACCATTTTTTTTAAAGGGCTTAGAAGAGGACATTGTCCATAGGGATATGGGGCTGCTCCAGGCTTTGCTCTATTCTCCCTAGCCAGATTTCAAAGCAGTCGAGCTACTGCAGGCCGCAAGCCTGAAATGGTATGTCCGAGTGGGAGGGTGTGGGAGTAGTAGCAGTAGCAGTCAGGGCCGCTGGCAGCAGTGGCGGCAGTATAATGAATGGGAGGCTGGAGTCTGGGGCTGGCTTGCTGAACTGAGACCTGGGTCAGAGGAAGCTACTTCTGCCTCTTCACCCTCCAGTGCCACCAGCCACCGGTATTCAGACTGGATGTTTTCCAGCCTCTGCCGCGGCAGACGGGCCACTATCTCCTGCTTGGTGGGGGCTGCTGGTAGACCTGCAGGAGTAGCTATATCGAGAAAAACAAAAAGACAAATTCGAAAAAATGCTTTTTTTTAAAGTAGGTAGTGGGTGACACAGTAGCAGGGCCATTGGAATTTGATGTGATTATAATTAGGAGAGTCACAGGGCCAATTTTATTTTTTACCCACACAAACCTCACATATAGCACTGACTGTCTGGCAGAAATGAATCAAGACAGAATAACAACAGATTAACAAAACAATTTTCCTTTAAAGGCTTTTCTAGTAACTAAACAGACACTTAGAGTGGAAAAATAAAAATAATTTTCCTCTCATTAATGAGTAAGGCATTATGCACTATGGAGTACAAGCTTTTGTGCTAAATTAAGGGAGGCTTGCTAGCCAGTGCTTTGGGTACTTTGCTACTGTCTGCAGCTAGGGCAACTGTAGTTGACAATTATCTATATTTGTTTCCAATGGCCCTGCTCTTTTCCAAATTTCTTTTACTTACTACCCTGACTCAAAAGAAGCGAATGAATAATAAATAAGATACTACATCAAAAACGTCACATGTAAAATGCAGATATTATTATCCTGTCTGTTGTAAGTAGGCAGAGGGGAACATTATGTACAGCACTACAGGGAAAGGACCGGGCTATATAGATTGTATTTGGCATGTTTGTCACAGAGTATACCGTACGCCAACCTTGAAATCAAATCAGGCACTAAGTCCCACTTTAATCACTGGCTTCACCCACCACCACAAATTATTTCCAACAAATTAATTCACTGGGCAGTAAGAAAAGGAAGCTTGACTTACTCTCCTGCAGGGTAAGGTAGAGGGGTTAGACAGGTAGGTAGAGATTTTGCTATAGAATAGAAGGTGTCACTGGTCATCGATTCTTTATGTGTCTAAGCTTTGATTTATTCAGTTACTGTGTTAATATTAAAAAATGCGATCTCGATGTATGCCTTGATATATGTAAGTATAACAACGAACTTGTATCCCTGTTGTGGAATCTACGCGATATGTCATGTTATGTATGTTAATATATTTATTAAGCACACGAATACCCAGAGGTGTCTTGGCACTGAGGTATGGAGTAGCAAGTTCATGTAAGGCGCAGGCCACTATTTATTGAACAACCAAGTTTTCAGGGTCTTCCTAAAAACAAACAAGGTTGGAAGTGTTCTAATGGAAAGAGGAAGATATGAACTCCCCATCAACCCAGAGTCAAAAATATGTGGTAAGGCAGGCCCTGCGACCTAGACCTGAAGCAATTGATTGACAGATCACAGGTGGGGTGACATGTAACCTTTTGACAAACACACAAATAGGAAAACCCAGATCAATTCCAAAGATAGGCAGTGACAACACAACGATGTTAGGAGATTGGCCCCCATAAAACACGTTTGGCCGGAGGGTACACATTGCCAAAACACCATCTAGCCAGGTGCCAAACTAAGTTAGCAACACCTAGTCATTCAGAAACCTGCAGGCACACTACAAGCAGTGATCACATGCTCCCCGTGTCAGACATCTGGACACGTACCCACTGGCCCCAAAATGTTGTGTCCACGCAAGGTCGAGATCCACCTGTGCTTCTTATCGAATGAGCAGATTTATGGCCCAATGACTAGGCCCAGATTCCGCTTTCAAAAGAATGTACAAATTGCATTATGACACTTTGTGAAATGTATAAAATGACAGCCAAAACCAATCTACTTTGAGGCAGTCTTCAGACGCCAACTCTGTTGCCTGTACTCCCAGTCACTGCATTTAATTCAACCAGCTGTTCCTGTTTTGCCAAACGCCTCTTGTGCTTTACTTTTTCAAGGTAAATTCACATTCCAGCAGCAACTGTAACAGACGAAAGTCTAAAAGAAAAAATCTGAACAGGATTAAAGTAAATCTGTTATGGGAAACCATTAAATATATTTTGGAATCACTTAACATTGCCATAAAAGAGGGGCACATGCCAAGAAAGGGTGTTTCAATGTTTTGGTAGGCTGGGAAAGAAGAACCTAGGAAAGAATAAAGGAGTGTGTGAGGGAAACACACCTTGTGTGTTTAGTTTGCAATGCATTGAAAACTTTGTAAATGCTGTATAAACTGAACTAGACGCACATTGCACAGCCAAAAATGCAGTCACAATTTGAACCATACTGCACTTCGGTGATGGGTGGCAAAATGCCATGGGCATGGAGGTGAGTGATGAATGATGATGTGTAGAATACATATCTGCCTCCCTTAACAAATAGAGTGCGTCACGTGAAATAAAAAAATAAAATACCCCCCACTTTAAACCATACCTATGATAGCGATAAAACAAAGTAAGTGAGGTGTTGAGCAGCATGCCCCTCTCCAGAAAAGCTCCCTTGTTTATTCATCCAAGCAATTATTCAATCATCCTTTCATTCTTCCTACTATATTCACCCATTGCCCTCATGATTTAAGATTTACTTTCTCTCATCCAATCTTTTACCAAAATGTTCAGTCCATTATCCACCGATTCAGTATCCATCCTTTCTTTCAATCATCCTTTCACCCATCCATCAATTTATCGAATGCTCACCCATGCATCCTTTCACCCACCCACGCATGCTTTCCTTTTTCTCATCTACCATTTCACCCATCTTTTCTTTTAACCTTCAGTTCTTTCCTGTTTCCATCAAGCTATCATTTTTAGCTTACATTATGTGAGCGATTTTGCTGAGTTGCATATAGAAGAGGCCATAACTTAACCACCGCTGTACCTGGAAAAGTGAAGGGGGTGGGGGGTCATGATCACAAGTGAGTCACGACGATGCACTTGCAGCTAATGAGTAAAATAGTAATTGTCAATAAGCAAGTAATGTGACTTACCACCGCCCGTCCCTGCCACAACCACAATACATCACACCAGTACAGTTAGCACTGCAGTATCTTCTATCAAAAATAGCACTCTGGGCATTTTGTTGGTTTACAATGTTAGAAAATCCAGGTAGCCAAACCAGTCAAAAACTTTTCATAATGGAGGGGCTGAGCTATAGTGTTTAGTAAAAAACAAACTGTGAGCTTAAATTGTAGAATGTGGTACACACCGAAAGAGGGTACATATAACGCAGAATGATGATGTTAAATAACCATGTGCACTGTAATGGAAGACTGGTGACTATGCGCCAAGATGAAATTTGCAGTGTTTACGAAGGTTTGCTCCATAGGTATATGCATGTACTGTGGGGGGGCGGGTACAATTGTTTGTATGTACAACTGAAAAACTCAATACCGTTTATGTAAAAAAATAATGGAGGGGCTGAGCTATAGCCTATGAAGATAATGACTCCGAGTCATTGAAGCCCATTGAAGGGGGGAATAATAATGGCCAATGAAAGACATGGCCTTAATGGCAGATGCAATAGGACCTCATACTTTCCAGCCATGCTCCACTGTCATGGGAACTGCTGATATACTGTATAAATGAATTACAAAGCCCAACATTTGGGGTTGGGGTGGGCCCTGACCATGGCCACACTCTCATTAACTGTTAGAGCATGAGCAGGAAAAAGAAAGCCTCCTCAACAAAAAAACATGGTGAATATTATATATTATACTAGCTTACTTGGGCCTGCAATCTTAACAGTAGACATTAGAATATCAAAAATATGTTCTTAGTCTTACAGTACCACAAGATATATAGAAGTGAGGGAAAGATGAACAACAAAGCAGAAGAAAATTACAGACTAGTGCAGACCGGAAAAAGTCAGCTACACCCCCAAAAAACATGAAATAAGGAAAAAAAGATAATACAGAGATAACATGATTGGATCAGGGAGATGAAAATAAAAGGAGACAGTGTAAGAAATAATAAACAAGTCAAAATCAAAAGTAGTATAACAGTGGGCAGAGGAAAAAGCCTAGGAAATAATATTAATATATAATAGGACTTACTGGGCTGAGCGGAGCCCTCAGCAGTGGCGCTGGTAGTCACGGCTCTTCTCCAGCTCCTCCCGGACCTGCTTCTGCACTGTCCTTCTTCTTGCCCTTGGGTGCTGATGTAAGAAATAGAGAAGATGAAAAAAAATGATTAGGGGTGCAGTTAATATCCACCAAATTATTATGACACACAAATGCATTAACATTGTACTTATCCAAAAAGGATCAACTATAGTAGTAGTATTGACTATTGTCGAGTTAATTATCCTAATCCTAAAATCTCTATTCTAAATTTCCTTAACAAAACCAACATTTTGAATTAATGCATTGCAATGAATGATTTTTGATTCTATTCTGATTTCCCAACCCCATTGAAGGACCAATTCAGTCTCCCTTTTTTGCAATGCATAGATGAATACTAGTACTACACATCACTGTGAAAGCACTTGGGACTGTACGAGCTACGTAATGAAATGCACAGAGAATGCTAACTCATGGATATCACTAATTCACTATGGTGACAGGAAGACAGAGGAGTCTGCAATGGCTTATTAAATAATCAGCCAAAGCAAGCACCGATAAGTACAATTAGGTAGTGACGAGCACCTGCCTAGCTCAAACTGGATCACATAATAATATTCTTAACATAAACTAAATATAACTTACCTCTGAGTGTGAGCAGCATGCTAATCCGAGAAACAAATGTTAGCATTGTAGAACACAAACACAAAAAATAATTAATATTCCCAGAGCTCCTCGATCTCGATGCCTAGCAGGTTGAGCAGGTCCTGCTCCTGGTCTAGGATATCCACCCAGCGATGTGCCAGCTGCTAGGTGGTCTGCTGCACACCCTACCCCAATACAGCTGATGCTCCTGCAGGGGGTATCCACTGCCAGGCCTGTTGCCTGCTGCCAGCATGGAGGGGAGCTGGTGCTGCCTGAAAAACAACAGTGCTGCCACATCCACCTCACAAAAAAGATTGCCCGAAGCTGCATCCCTTGCGGCGCTGCTGCTGGCTGTTTGGGGGGAACTGGTGCCACCGCTCCCCCGGTCACCCTGCTCTGTCGTAACACTGGGTGGGGCAATTAAAAGTAACAGGAAATGGAAGGAAGTAAAAAATAAGATAGAAAGGGAAAAATAGACAAAATCAAAAAGGAGGGGTATATTAATTAGGAAGACGGGGGATTAAAAAGTTTAAGAAGGGATTCAAAAGCAGGCACAGCACCACAAACAGAGTAAGAAAACAAGATAGCTGCACCCATGCAAATTGCGTTATGCATTTTGTGCACAATTTTTAACAAGAGGACATACTTCCCATTTGACGTAAAGCACAACTTAAACGGACGTGCCGGGAAAGCGCACAGAAAGCCGTGTAGCATGGCGGATTTTTTTAACCACTCTGTGGAGTAGCACTTCCATGAACTCTGCCCAGGCCTAGAACTGGTACGAAGTTGCGGTGAAGATTTCCACGTTCGGACATAGGCTATTTTTTGCAAGTCAAAAATCTCCAGTGGGATAAAGTTGCAGACTATAGACGAATAGACCTCCACAAGGCTGGGTACCCCTTTTGCAAACAGCTGCTGAACAGGATTTGCAGCTGTGAAGCTCAAGGCTGGAGCTGTCATGAATTCAGGCGATGTGCCTTGGACTGATCGACGAGCAGGTAGGTCTTAGTCTCCTCTCGGTTCTCAGAGCATTTGTTAGTCAAAAAAGCTCCAAGTCCCAAGTTTGAGATCTTGGCTATCTGGGCACAATTAGCACCACTTCAAATGTTCCAGGACTGGAGCGGCACCACTTACTTACTCAGGGTGGTTCTAAGTGCAGGTTCAAGATGGTTGAAGCCTTTTATGTCTCAGAGGCACTGATCAGGAGGCTAAACAATTAGCCCTTGGAGTCACTCTGGTAGTCCTAGGTTTTAGCAGTAGAACAGGGCTCAAGTAAAACAGCAGTCCTTACAGGTGCACTAAAGCAGTCTTCTCAAGTACACCGCAGTCTACAGCAACAGGCTGTCCTCTGAACATCCTTCCACAGGTCCAAGAATAGAAATGAAGAGTGGGTCTGAGGATATCGATGTTATCAATAGCCATAGTTCTACTGATACTAGCCTCCAACATTGAACCTTGATCATTCAGCCTCTTTACAGTTAAAGGCTATACCTGAGGTGTCAGCAACTCTATGAACTTGCAGCAGTTTCTTGCTCATGTGGGTCCAGGAACACTAACAATCATTGATAGAAGGATTTCTGAGATACTTTTGAGTCACAAAGCTCATTGAGAGCTGGCCTCCGGATGTGGAATAGTTTTGAAATAGCCTCTGTCGCATTAGTTATGGATTTTAAAAGTGCAAATGTCAATCTGACCAATTGTCTCTAAGATACGTATGGTGGGCTTTGAGACGGCATCTTTCAACCACCAGTTTTGTGGTCTACTTCTTACTGCTATTGCTTTGAAACTTTGAAGCAAGGTGGGGCAAGAGTGACGCAAACCTAAAGTCATATTTTTGAAGCCAAACAAAGCCACTTTGAGTGGCTTTGAAAGGCGTCAAAAACATGCGGAATGCATCACAGTGCAAATCTATGTGTTGCATTATTCTGCGCAAGGGAGGAGTTCAGTGGGCATTGTGTTGGTGTGCCCATGCGACTCTCATGGTTTTTGACACATTCCCGGACTACCCAAACCTGGTAAACCTGGAAATTCCCAGAAAGATACACCTCCCAGGTGAGGAGTAACGAGGAGAAATATCTTTATTTCTCCTTGTTTTTTCCTCTTTCTATGTGTGCTGCATTCTGAGGAAAAAGTAGCCCCTCCTGCACAAAAACAATCCTGCCTACAACACAGGCACCCTTGCACCATGGTGCAAGGGTGCCTGTATTGGTGCTAGGCTGCCAAAACAGCACCAGTGCAAGAGAATAGGACAGGAATGTGCCGTATTGGATAAATACAACACATTTCTTCCCTTTCCCTGTAATGCAGGCAGGGCAGCACAGCAAGGTGACTTTCTGCACTGCCCTGCACCACAAAGGTCATAAATATGGCCCTTAGAGTGCGATTTGGATCTCTCATTCAACACCCAGTGTTGTAATCAACTTCTTACTGCTGTTGACTTGAACCTTTGACAATAGCATTTTGGCTCAGTCCAGTTGAGTATTTCGCTCTCACCTACTTTAATTGGCTGTCTGTATTCTCTAACCACCTCCAATCCACTGTTTGCATTGAACTCCATGAACGGACTATTTCAACCTTAAATGTTTTCCTGTCAGCTCCTCCATGCTCATTCACCTTGTGTTGACTCTGTTTCCTCTCACTCCTCTCTGTACAACTGCTCGATCCTCCTCTGCCCTACAACTGCTCGCTTTTTCAAGCTCCTCAATGCCCCAATTTCTTCTGATCTGCAATCCTTCACTCTTCCATTCTGCCTACTTAGACACTTCCCCTCTTTCCTGCATATATCACTCCTCCCCACTTCTTCCTCGCATCCATTCTCCACCGTGCCATTGTGTCCTCCAGCATCTATATCCACGCCATCTCCTCTCATGTGTGTCTCCTCTCATTCTTCCAATCTGATTATCTCTTTCCCTTGTGTCTTGCTCATTACTGCCCAAACTCATACCAAGAGTGGTTCAGCACTGTAGGAAAGCTGTGGCAGCAGAAGTTGGGGAAGAAGACATAGAAGAAGAGCAGTTAATGGGTGAAGGGCAGCCACAGTGGACACAGAGAGGGGTAGAAGCTAGGTAGCATACATATAACATAGGGGCACAGTTACAAGGAAATGTTGGAGCGCTGAGCTGCACCAAATTTGGCACCACCGTGCTACGACATTTCCAAAATGCAGGGATGCCCTGTATTTACAACAAGACGGTGCACCCCTGTGTTTTCCCTAGTGCTGGCTCCTTCCTTAGCTGCGTGGCGCCAACACAGGTACCCTTGCACCATAATGGAAGAGTGGCTGTGTTGCAAGGAATGATTGTTTATGTGCACTAAGGTGTCCCTCCCTGCACATAAACAATCATTATTAGCATTTTGCTCTTTCTATGTGTGCTGCAAAAGAATAAGCAAAAACGAGGACAAATAAAAGTATTTCTCCTTGTTTTGCCATTCTAATGCCCGCTATTGCATGTTGGTACTTTTTGGCAATGCCTCAGATATACATATTCTTGTAAATCTGGTGCAGCATCAAAATGCAATGGGTGTTGCAGTGGAAAGCCCACAGCAACACCCATTGCACGCCCCTTTCATGCACAGTGATGCTTGTAAAGGAGCTGTATTTGAAAATCAAAGTGTCTTAGAACTGCTTTGTAAATACAGAGAAGGGCAGAGCGCCACCAGAATGTCGCTAAAAGAGACTTATGGTGGCGCGATGCTCTGGTAAATATGCCCCACTGTGTATACTGAACTGCAACTTGTTTTTACACATTGGCCCCGATTACGAATCAGGTATAGTGGAAACACTGTATGGAATTCCGCTCCATCACAACTAGGCCTGGGCAGCAAATTCCGTTCCGTTCGCGGAATTTGCGGAATTTGGGTAATTTCGCGTTCCGCGGAGAACGCGAAATTGCACAAAAATCTGCGTTCCGCGACTTCGCGAAATTTTTTGCTTGTTCGCGTTCTCAATATGCGTGTTCGCGAGGTATTTCACCCCGAGCACGCAAACAGCGATCGCGAACAGGAAAAAAGTATCGCGAACAAGCAATTCCGCGTGTTCGCGGAATTTCTGCGTGTTCGCGGAGATTTTTTACCGTTTCGCGGAGATTTGCGTAACACGGTTACGCAAATTCCGCCCACCCCTAATCACAACTGACCTTGTGTTTTCACACCCAGTTTCCCCAGGCGTGGGAACACCGGATACAATTGACCGGACTGTAGCTATGGTTAGTGAAATTGCCACTTCCCTCGGTCACAAACACAGGGGCATATCCTCAAGGACCTATCGCTGAGTTAGGAGCACTTTATTGCTGCCAAAGTGGCGATAAATTAATCACACTATTCACAAGCTGGTGCTAACAGCCGATATCACCAGTTTTCCGGCAATAGCAGCCTCTAAAAACATCGCCATAGCTTACACCGGCAACTAACGCTAATGAGGTGCAGAGTAGGCGTGCCCATGCAAAAAGCCACGACAATACCACTGTGCAACATTCTCAACAACCAGCCAGATCGGCGATAAGTTCACAAAACATGTGATAAGGCGCGTTAGCAGCAGGAATTTACCACCTGCTCCGACCTGCTGTTAAGTTGGACGACACCCTGCAGACACCCTGCACCATAAATGGAGCCCAGCCCAGAGACACACCTGAAGAATGACAGATGCTATGGAGCTACTCATAATGCAGCTCGAAGCCCCAAGAGGGCCACAACACCCACTGCCACCACCCACAGGCCTGCCACCCCCCCGCAACCCTCCCCGGGCAGCGTCCCGGACAAAGAGATATCACATTAACTGCACGAAATCCTTAACAAAACAATTCGCCTGATGTCGCACAATCACAACAATCATGTGTGGTCAGAAAATGCGAATCAGTCATTCATCTTTGACTTGCAAAACAAAACAATTTGTTCAAATGAAACTAAATACAACAATGTGTAAGAGTCATGGCGGGTCTTCTCTGGACAATCTGTAAGTCACAGCCTGCAAGACAAAAATTGAAGATAAAAAGGTGTGTCATGCACTTATCCAAGGACAGAGAGAGAGAGAGAGAGAAAGAGAGAGAGAGCATGAAAGGGAGAGAGAGAGAGAGAGAGTGAAAGGAAAAGAGGGAGAGAGAGACAGAGAGAGAGAAAGAGAAAGAGAAAGAAAGAGAAAGAGAAAGAGAGAGAGAAAGAGGAAGAGAGTGAGAAAGGGAGAGAGAAAGAGTGAGAAAGAGAGCAAGAAAGAGAGCGAGAAAGAGAAAGAGGAAGGGAGAGAGAAAGAGCGAGAAAGAGCGAGACAGCGAAAGGAGAGAGTGAGAGAGTGTGCCGACACCGCGGACCCAGGGCTCACTGCTCACCTCCTGCCACCCGTGTGTCTCCAACCATGTGCCAGTACACACTGCAGTCCACCATGTCCCTTATCTGAAACAGATTCACAAATCATGAATGGCAGAGTCTACATCATTGCACACGCCATCAGCTCTTGCCCGCACCTGCGCACACAGTCTGCTGCACACCAGCCCCTCCCGCCACCCTGCGTTGATTGACCGCCCCTGCGCAACCAGGCCTCACTGCTCACCTTCTGCCACCAGCGTGTCTCTGAGAGGGCCCACCACGTGCCAGTGCAAGCTCCAAGCCTGGGTCCCGCGACCTTGGCAGCCTCCACATCATGCAGCCCCGCACCGCGGGCCACAAGGTCACACACCTGATTCTGGGTCTTGATTACATAATGGCAGAGATCATATCAGTGCACAGGGCATCATCGCAGGCTGCACACCCGCTCAGCACTTACGGTGCCCCTACCTCAGTGCACTGAAAGTCACCGTCCCTTGGCAGTAGGCCTGTGCCGGCCGCAGTGTATCGGGTGCCACCAACTCTGTGCAATGCAAGTCATGGACCCTCTATGACTGAGTCCCGTGATATGCCAGGCGGATGCAGCCATGTCACCACCGGTAGTGGGGAAGAACTGGGACACGTAGCGACGTCGTCTCCTCTTTATACGAAAGCCGAGTGGGATGGGTTGGCGTACGCCAGGCCTGCGTAGGGGTGTGAATAATTATCCCTAGGCTCTGTGCGTGGTTCATTTCTGGGATGGACAGGAAACCAACTGATGCGTGTGCCTCTGTCGCAGCGTGAGCGCCATACGGCCCGCAATCGACAATGTTGCAATTTTGCATGCAGTCGGAGGGCGGGCGCGCACGAAGGGAATGTACAAGGAGCGCAAAACTGGTTTGGGTCTTGGATCATACATGCCAACTGTTGGGTGCGTTTCACCATTGGTGCACCGTAAGCCTAAGGCCTAGCCTCATTTGCAGAGCAAAAGCCACATCACATTTCCAGAATGCAAGCAGTTGTCAGACTAACATTAGGGATGAAAGCACCTTTGTCCCAATACATAATGCAGAAGGACATCTGCACCTCCACCTTGGTCCTGCATGCTACCGGTACCCCCTGAGAGAGATACCATAGCAGTTGATGACGACTCCCACACTACGCACAGCGCAAATGAAAGAGCAACGTATCCACACCACACACACAGAAATCCTGGCTCGAAGTACTCTTGCATGGAATGCCCTTGACCCTTACATACACAACTACCCATACGTTCAAACGTTGCACACACATTCGACTCATTACACTGAGCTGTGGCATATCATCCACATAAAGCTGCGGGCCTGAGGAGTGTTGGTCATACGAGATCCAACAACGCACCGTCCGAACATCCCAGGCACATGCACAACGGCTGTCACGTTGAACTGTACCGTGACCGAATGCTGCCTGTTATTGTCTGATGCATTGGGCTGCATGTTGTGGCCCTTGTCTTGCCCGTACTGACATGCACATGCTTGTTAAGTAGACGCAACTTCACCAGTGTTCAATTGTGATGAGTGTTGATTGGAATGACAAATCGTGTACCTCAATGAGCATTGTCCGCACACAGTGAGGGACTGACTGATGCATTTCACTGCGGGGTGAGTCCCTGTTGCCAGCGCCACCTCTGTGAGCCACACATTATGATTGGGATAGTTGCTAATAGACCTGTGCTCCTTCGTGTCTTCAGCAATGTGAGTATGGTGTACAACTTCTTGCCGTGTGGATCTATATGATCCATCACTACAGGCTGTGTCCACCCAGTTGTGTGTGAGTTGGTATGCAAGGAGATGTTCTGTTGTCAAATGTGATGGGGGACACTACTTTAGGCCTGCCAATGACTTAGACATTACACTAATAGCCATTTTCCCAACATTGCATGGGGCAAAGTTGTGAAAGTGCACAAGTGTTGTCTCTGAGCATTGAGGCCACAGCTAGTGCACACATTCCCAGTCATCTCACTGCCTATGTGCGTCACAGTCACACATGCGCATTGCTTTCATTCCCCAGGGTGTACCTTTTTGTCCAATCAATGTCCTTATATTCATCCATACTTTCAAACTTAATTGATTATGGACATGACACATCTGTGTCAATTTGAATGTTTTATTCACATTTGTTGGGATTGTCGGAGCTGGAGCAGTACATGGCCATGCAAACACCACATTACATTGTAGACCAGGGTAGGGCCAGCCAGAGTCATTCAGGGATCGACAAGTACCTCAGAAGAGGTAGAGGACAGTCCGCAGTGTGATTGCTGTGTCATTGCAGAGCAAACAGAACATGGCAGTCCATGTCCAGGTCCAAGGTGAGTGTTGCGGAGTGTTTCGGGGTGCAGTGGGAGTTGTTGTTAAAGGGCATGATGCAGAGGACAGCACCAAGATGAAACAGGGTATTTGGCGGAGTGGATTGCTACTTTCTCCTTCTTACTACACAGGTGGAATCTCCTGCATCTTCGCCCTCTTCATCATCACTGAAGAGATGTCTGGACTGCTCCGCAAGAGGTGTTGATTGTCCCTCTGCAATGAAAAGGGGAGATGCTGGATTTGAACTACATCAGGGATGTGAGGTTGTACGCGTAAACTCCCATTTCACAGTTTCCCGCTATGCCAGATGTGATTGACCAGTTTGTACCGACAAGCGGAACCAGTTGTGTCCTCTGTTCCGCAGTGAAAGTGCTGCACTTCGTACCAAATTGTCGTCAATGTTGATGTGCTGTTATTGCTATGTGTGTGTGCTGCATTGTGGGAGAGTCGACCCTGCAGCTGTGATTTTGCCGGCCCTAATCCCTTTGGGGAGGTGTGCCTTTGACTTCTGTGCTTCTACAGTGCTGAGATGTTGCACACTTGGCTGATTTGGGCTCTTGGGCATGGTTTATCTGCAGATGTGTTGCTGCGGTCAGGGGTTGTGTGTGCACGTGGATGTGTCGGGGTGTGACCTGCTCCTTTCTGGATGTGTTTCACACTCAGCCACCTCAGTGTTGTGGCATGCAGCATGTCATGATAATAGGACTGCAGCCATGCTATTCATCATGCAGTGTCACTTGCATTGTCAGTGTGGTTCACAGACACGCAGATTTGCTGGTTTTCACACATGTGCATGGGTTGGTTGTGGGATTGGTGGTGTGGGGGGACACCTTTATGCCCATAGTTGACGTGGGCCTATTTGCTGTTTATATGTGTGCTGCAGTGTGCCAAGGGGATCAGAGACATGCTCAGCAGTCATTGTGGGTGTGCAGTGTGCTCTACTTAATTGTGCATGTGTGCCATTGTGCCCATCACCCCCCGCCCCGTCCCTGTTAGGTACTCACCCTGGTGCTGTTGTGTCAGGTCATGTCGAGCAGTGTCCGGACCCTCAACTCCTGCCACTGTCTCCCCACTGATGACTGTGGACACCATTTCCTCCATCTCATCCAGCTCCTGGTGTTCTGCTGGACTGCAACCTCCAGTCTGCATTGCTGCCTGATGGTTGCAGGCGAGTTTCTTCTTGGTTTTGCGCTTCGCATCATTCTAGCACCTCTTGACCTCTCCAATTGTCCTGTTCCTCACTCCGACTGCATTCACCTTGTCCAGGATGGCCTGACATATTGAATTTTTATTTGCCAATGGCATGTTAGAGGTGACGAACAGTTGTTGGTGGTGTTCTATCACCTCCGTGATGATGATCCTGTTTTCCTGCGGACCGAACCTTGTCTTCCTCGTCTTCTTCTCCTTGCCCTTCCGTGGTCCCGAGGTCCCAGGCAGGTCCTCCAGGGGGCTTGTGGGGTTCTGGTCGTCCTCTGCACTTGCTCCTGCTTCCTCCATGATGCTACGCAGTTTACATTTTTTTGTTTATGTTGTTCGGTGTTTTTATACTGCATTTACCCACATGACACGTGGGAATTGCAGGCCTGTCGCTGGTTATCACTGATTTTTGTAACGCGATTGGCCACATCGCAACTTTTTTCGCATTCGTGTTTCACCTTTTTTGGGCCCCGCGTTAGTTTTAACCCCTTCGCCGCGGCATGAATTTTGCCGTGGCGCTGGGGGGTTTGGGGGCAGCACTGCGCCCCCATGCTCGTGACGGAACCACTCCGTCATGAGTCACGGGCGCGCTGTGCTCATGACGGAGTGGTTCCGTCACGACTCCGCCCACTGAGCTAATCGCCCGCACAGGCGGGGAATTAGCGCCGCGTGGGTGGAGCGGCTGCCAACGGCCGCAGCATGACGGAACCACTCCATCATGAGCACACGGCGCCCGTGCCTCATGACGGAGTGGTTCCGTCATGAGCAGGGAAGGGGTTAACGCAGTAATTTGGTGCGTTATCGTGTGACTATCACATGGTGCCGCCGTGTTGATAAAACAACGTTAACACTGCGTTATTTTCCGGTGATAGACTGCGATGTGCCATGTTGCGTTAAGCAAATTATGTGATAGTTATCACACGTTCTTGAGAATATACCCCAAAGTTTTTTGTTAGTATCAGGGATCTCCACCCTGCCAAAATTAGTTTTCTCTTTCCCTTTACTACCCTCCCAAACGTATCCTGTCGCCCCTGCACCATGGAGAAGCTGTTGCTTCCATTTATCACCTACAGGTGGCAGGTGGTAAATAGGAACATCAAACTCCTCAGAATAGAGCACACCATGCCGAATTCTGTGTCCACACTGTTATTCCTCATTCTAATGGGTCTAACTCATAATAGGCGAAATTCCAAGTTACATCAGATGGTAATAATAATTCAACCGCTGTTTCTCTCCACATAGAATTCCACCTAACTCCTAATCAGGGCCCTTATTGTGTCTCAAAATATTGTATTGTGGCAACCAAAAGCCACTTTTGTAAAATAATTGTGATCTTTCTCCCTTGCCTGTGGCAATTGGATCTGGCAAGTTATAAGCCTTTCATAACGTCGTACAAAAACCTACATTTAAGGCTCGAAAAACATTAGCGCCCACCAGCTCATTTTTCACAGTCCAGGCAAATGTCTTTCAATTACTCAATATGCAACGCCCAGGGTTAAATCTAACTTTCAATGCGAAAATGTGACTAAAGCAAACGTCTCCTGGCTAAACGTGATCCACAAAATAAAATCAATTGCTGTAGACTGGCTGAGTGATGTTGACAGGCGGATTGTAATTTCATATGAGACGGTCTGGCATGCAATGTCTTTTCATATGCCCTCTTGATAATTAATTGCACTAGTGCAATCTATTCCAGACTCTGACATCAGCTTTAAACGTTAATTTATGTAGAGACCGAGCTCTCCTTGGTCATCCCAGGAGATATTTTAAACAGACTTTGATCCATCTGCATGTTTAGCATCTAATCCGGGGAAAGGGAATGCAGACATCAATACAGAAAACCTTAGAGATTTCAATTTCTGCCCCTCAAACTATTGGGTTTTAACAAAGAATTCACTGTACTTAGGGACAACACTAAAACACCTTCGAACATTCACAAAAGGATCAGGGAGCCGCAAAAACACCCTGTTCAGCGTAAAACAACGAATAATACTCAACAGGCAGTGCATCTCGGGTAATTTGTGGCTGCTTTTGTCTCTAGTCATACTTACTCTTTGACTGTCAGTTTTTCCATGCCTTTTGTCCCCTTGTGGGTGGCAGATCATACTTTTTCGTCATAACATCTGTTCAAGTCGAAGAGTTTGATCAGTCGCTTGCAGTTGCATTCCAGTGCTGACACTCACTTTTGATGGTTCCTAGGTCACAGGTAAGACTGTGCGGTGGTATGTGATGCTTAGCTGCTACCATACATGTTGATTTTTCAACATGCAAAAACAACAGTTGATGGACAGAATGCAGAACAATGTCATACATTCACCCCCGTACAGAGATCTGGGCCTAAATCCATCGTTTTTTTGCTCACCATGCCGTTCCCGTTTGAACCCAGCTATATGCAAATCAGTCTGACCCTGTGCCTCATGGGAACAGTCCAGCCCGAACTGCCAAGCCAGGTCCTCCCTGGACTGGAAACAAGCATCCTAGGACCGGTTTCGGGGTTTCAACATGGATATTCTGGGCCCTATTTACAGAGGGAGATTTACTCATTTAAATTTTGAAATTTTGCAGTAAATGTGCTACTTTGGCTGTTAACCATTTTCAAGTGTAAATTTACTATAAAGGGTAGACTTACATGTCCTCACCCCCTGAAACCAGTAGGTGGAGCCAAATTTCCAAGACCAAAGTTACTACTAGTAACTTTTCACACGCAGGCATAACACACAGGCCACAGAGGTCTCTACCGTAGGGACAGAAATCTCCCTATGGTAAAGTACAGAGACGAGTAAAAAAGTTTAGTAAGCTTTAAAATAATATTGTAAAAATATTTTAATGCTTAACAGGAACAAATAAAAAAGGTTACAACACTGTTATCGCAAACGTACATTAAAAAAATATTTAATTAAAATATGTTTAAAAAATGCATATATATTTCTTTAAAAATGTATACTTGATAAAATCCCACCTACATTAACATGTATATTTTTATTTATTATGCATCAAAAAGTACTGGAAGTTATGCACAGAATTAATTTTAAATATGTTGCTTTCAAAAAATGAAAGTTATATTTTAAAACGCAAAATATTTGAAACATTGTAATAGAGTATTATTTATATTTATATATATATATATATATATATATATATATATATATATATATATATATATTCACATAAAAAACCATATGTTTCACACATGTTATAGTTAGGTGGATATTTCACTCGTAAAAAAACCAATGAAATTCCCCCGTTATAGTTAGTTGAGATAACTATAACTCGTGCGCCCGCAATCCTCTGCTCATGACGTCACATATTACATCACTCATGACATGGTCAGTGGCATCACTCATGACATCACTGATGACATCATCCTTGTGATAGAGTGGCGGTTGCGCGAGTTATAGTTATCTCAACTAACTATAACGGGGGAATTTCATTGGTTTTTTACGAGTGAAATATCCACCTAACTATAACATGTGTGAAACCTATGGTTTTTTAAGTGAATTTGCAAGGTTTTTTAAATGCTAAGTTATGTATGTATTATAATTTTTTTTATATATATTTTTTTCAATAAACTACGTATTAAAAATTAATTATTTTTTTTTTTTGGTTTTTCACCGTGCACGCACCGTGCTTGCACCACCGCGATTTAAAAAAAAAAAAATTACATGTTTTTTTCTGCCTTCGGGGTCCTTCAGGGACTCCCTGACCAAGGCTAGGGGGTCAGGAACTCTCTACCCTGCCCTCTTTTCACGTTCGCCACCTTCCTTTTCCACTCTCGCACTGAAAACAAACAAAATGGCGGCCGACACTTCCTGATTTCGTCCAATTCGAACGTTGACTGACATGTAACAACCAATCAGAATTACGCTCGCGCACGTTAGGGTGCGCGCACGGTGCGCACGGTGCGCGGCTATAGATATGTATGTGCTTTTAACTGCAATTTTCTCAGGAACTACTGAACAGATTGACTCCATATATGCAAAAGGCACATCTCTGACCTGAGGACTACCTCTCTGCCAAATTTCAAGTAATTCTGTTCAGCTGTTCGGACTGTACCTTCGACTAAAGGTCCTATGGGAAAATGCATGGGGAAAATACGTTTTGGGACCCCCCTTTTTTCTCGGCCCCCGCTTGACGAATCCCCCCGAGACTTTCAGGGTAGGAGCTGAGCGGAGCGCCCCATTAGTTTTGAAAATTTCGCGAAGATTCGTCAACCGGCGCCAAAGTTATTCCAAATAGAATTTTGAGATTTCCTATGACAACACGGTCCTAACTATAACTATCTACTGGCGACCGCCAGTAGATAATATATATATATATATATATATATATATATATATATATATATATATATATATATATATATATATATATAAATTCACTGAAAAAACCATAGGTTTCACACATGTTATAGTTAGCTGTACATTTCACTCGTAAAAAACCAATGAAATTCCCCCGTTATAGTTAGTGCAGGCAACTATAACTCACGCGACCGCAATCTTCTGCTGATGACATATGTGTCTTTATGAAAAAAAAATATTTGTAATATATGTATAGCTAAAATTTAATGGAAGAAGACATGGGCAAATAAGTGTCTAAATACAGTATTAGCATCAGCAGAGGATTGCGGTCGCGTGAGTTATAGTTGCCTGCACTAACTATAACGGGGGAATTTCATTGGTTTTTTACGAGTGAAATGTACAGCTAACTATAACATGTGTGAAACCTATGGTTTTTTCAGTGAATTTGCAAGGTTTTTTAAATGCTAATTCCTAACTATAACGTGTGTGAAACCTATGGTTTTTTCAGTGAATTTGTACGGTTTTTTAAATGCTAAGTTACTTTACGCCATTTGTGGCGTGCACGCCCACTTAACGCAGTTCGTTCCGTGCGCGCACGGTGCGCTTCGCGCACCGTGCGCGCGCAGTGAGCACGCGGTGCGCTTCGCGCACCGCGTGCCCACGTTACGCTAGATGGGCCATGGACGCACGATGCGCTTCGCGCACCATGCGCACATGGAGGTCATATGATGAGCATCGTTGTGACAGGTAAAATATATGTTTTGTTTATCTCTGATGAGCCATGCTCAAAAGGTGCCCTTCGGGCACCTTTTGCACATGGGGTGGGGAGAATGTGGATTTTTTTTTTTATTATTATTATTTCTTACCGTACGCGTACGGTAAGCGTAATCGGCGAAATTTTCGAAAAAATTAAAATTGCCTTTTTTCACTTGGGAGATCGTTGGGGACTCCCTCGACATGGCTAGGTGCTTGGGAGCTGTGTAAACTGCCCCTTTACATGATTTGCACTTTGTTTTTCAACCCCCTGTCAGAGTGCGAGAGAGAAAATGGCGGCCGCCGCTTCCTGGTTTCGACCGATTCGAATGTTTACTAAGATCTAAGGGCCAATCAGAATCGCGCTCACGCACGCCACCGTACGCATACGGTAAGCGCACCGTAAGCGCACCGTACGCTGGCTCAGATATATATATTGATTTAAAGGCTATTTTCTCAGAATCTACTGAACAGATTTACACCAAACCTACAAAAGGCACTTCCTTGACCTGAGGACTACCTCTCTGCCAAATTTCAAGTAATTCAGTTCAGCCGTTCGGGCTGTAGCTCGGACTAAAGGTCCTATGGAAAAATGCATGGCAAAAACGCGTTTTGGGACCCCCCTTTTATCTCAGCCCCCGCTTGACGAATCCCCCCGAGACTTTCAGGGTAGGAGCGGAGCGTAGCGCCCCATTAGTTTTGAAAATTTCGCGAGGATTCGTCGACCGGCGCCAAAGTTATTCCAAATAGAATGTTACGGTTTTCCTATGGAAAGAGGGTCCTAACTATAACTACCTACTGGCGACCGCCAGTAGGTAATATATATATATATATATATATATATATATATATATGAAACAGTATATATATATATCGTAAATGAACACATATTTTTTAAAGCCCAAATTAATTCCTTTATTTTAGCATTATTTCCAATGTGTTTTTATTTTAACTCCTTGCCTTCTATTATTTTCTATGAAAGTTTGTTCCAGTTCCATTGCTTGGCCATATGTTGTGCTGAACTTACTGCAGTTCTGAGGTAGAGTACATTTACAATTGTTTTGGGAATTTTTAGCTGTACTAACTTTAGAAGTGCAGTTTGTTAAGAGCAATGCAAAAACCCTGCAATTTGCAAAATCATGGGGCTTGTTATCGCAAAGTGGCTTTCTCTTAGGCGCTAAATCAATTCTGCAATTTGGTAAAACGTTACTAAATCTCAAAATGGAACCCATAATAAATTGCTCTTTGGAGAGATGTGTTTAGGGCGTCACTTCAAAATAGAGGTTTGGTAAGGTACCTATCATTGTTTTGTGACCGAAATCTGGTGGTAAAACATTGAAATTTTACCAGCACCTGAAAGAAGGTAGTAACCAATTTGCAAATGTTCCCCACATGACCCTTCCCCTTTGCGAATGTTAAACAAAAATGAGTGGGGAGTAGTCCAACTCTCTAAAAAGCAAAAACAAAAAAACTTTACTTTTTAAATGCAGCCAAGTTTTTTTTTAAAAGAAAACTTGACTTCATTTAAAATATGATCATACACATATTAGTATGCTGAGCCCAGCAGGCACCATCCTTCTGATGCCATCCAATTGTAATGAGTTGCAATTTATGATGGGGTGACACTAGGATTCGTAATTGTGTGAATAGACCTTTAAGTTAGTTTTCAAAATTCCTTTTCAGGTACAAAAAGTCAGTGTGCAACTTGCATTAACTTTTTTGCAAATTGAAATTTTGTACATCAGAGCATCACAATTTTGTGTGTCGGTGTTTGTCTCTTTCTTGGCACCTGCTTAACCCTCTATAAATCTCTCCCATTTTGTAGTAAGTCTCCCTCATTTTCCAGCTACTTACCTGTCCCTCCCACATTTACTTCTAAAATATGGGCTAATGTGAGCAGAGATCATTGCAGACAGGGCAGAGATCTCCATTTAGAAAAAATGGGAGAGGCAGAAGTGGAGGCAGAGGTTTCTGCATGGTTTGTGAATAGCATTTTGCAGCACCTCAGTAGTACTACTGTAGTAATGCTAAAAGTACTACAAAATCCAGTTTGTGAATAGACTCCTCAGTGTTGCGAAAAGACATTGGTTGCCAATCGCGGTTTGAGTTATCATATGTTTATTTGCTGAGCACACGTTTACAGAGCTTCTTGCACATCGAACAGAATGGGAAGAATTTAAGCCGGTCCATTATAGTGCTTGCAAAAATGTATTCAGCCAAGTTTTAATTAAAACCTCATGCACAACAATGTCAAAGGGACTGCGAGATCTATACTGACCAGAACTCTGACACAATTCCATCAGTTACCAGATGCAAAGTGCAAGAGTACAGACAAATCAAACATTTGCTTAAAATGAACCCTGTCAGTTGTTTTCTTAAGCAAATGTCTGCAATTAGCAAGTGGTAAATCATGAAAAAAATAATCAGTTCATCTGAGGTCATGAAGGTGTTCTTAAACAGAGGTTTTGCTGCCCTTAATTTTCAAACTCAGACAAAGAACTGAAAGCTCTTAAACAGTAAGAGATGCTCTAGAGATCTTCACATAGTTGTCACAAGAGCAAACAGTCATTGGCAGAGCTGATCGGTCTGGCGTTTCACATAGCTATAGTCAATCATGTAATTATTAGATGCCCTTTTCGAGCGATAACAAATAGAGTAAAGTCTTTAACAAGACTTAGGCCCTTTAGGACTTTACCAGTTGTTTACAGTTTTCTCATCAATAATCTAATTGCAAATGTTGCAGTGATATTGTTAAAGATGTAAGAGAAGATGTCATGAGTGATGTAATATGTGGGGTAATTAGTAGTACATGGCGGAGGCGAGAGTTATAGTTACCTTAGGGCACAAGTTATAGTTACTTGCATTGAGATGCTACTGTGATACTTTTGCAAAATAGCATTTCATTGGCTTAGACATCTGTCTATTGTAGGAAACAGGAAATTTACACCATGTAGCCCCATTCTTATTTCATATCTTCAAAGGACAAGGTTGTGCTCTTTGGCTAAGGGAATATCTTTTATTTTGAAGCCACAATTGAACTTTTGGAGAACTGCAATGGCTGAAAAAGATCATCCTGTGCTGTTGCAAAAGGAGGAAGCAGATGTGGAGCAGAGGAAGAAATTAATCCCTTGCATTGGATTTTTTTCATTGCCTACTGGAGGGAAAAACTGAATTACAAACTTGTTACCTGCAACCTATGCAATAAAATAATTTTCTGTGTGAACATGAAACAATACTCATTCATACCATGGGAATGAACAAACACCAGTAGGAAAATCATTCAACCAGATTTGGCATGTGTGGAATGAAGGAGTCAGAAGGAGATAGAAGAGGCCAAAACAGGAACATCAGCGGCGGCCATTTTCACAGTTACTGCAACACCTTCAAAATCTTCGGCTTTGTCAGCATCTCTATCGCGACCTGCTGGATCTGTTGCTCCAGTTGCACCTTCATATTCGTTTTCTCCATCAACACCTCCACAAACACCTGGTGCATCTGTCCCTCCATCAGTACCTGCATCAGTAGCAGGTACCGTGATGCCGATACATTTTATGGGGCAGAATCAGAAAATTATAGAGCAATATGGCAGTACAGTGACATGCTGTCTCCTCTGCCATATGATCATTGTTGCTGGAATAGAAAAAATGACTATCCATTGTGAGCTTATCATAGCTCTTCAGTCTCTTCCACAAAAGCTGTCAATTATTTTGCCCTTTGTTGGCCTCCTGTTTCCCGTTGAGACTATTTTCTTGGTTGGTGATGTTGGTCTTAAAAAAAAGAAAAGTTTTAGACAAAAAAAAAAAGTATATAAAAGTTATTTTCAGAACTATCTAAATATCTTCAACCAGAATTAACCATATTTATTCAGATATCAGAAATACTACATTGCAATTAATATAGGGATAAATATGTAAGGTAAGTTAAACATTCATCTTATTGTCACTTTATAGTAGATGATAAGTTAATACTAGATTACTACAGTGATATCTGATTGTATTTAATAAACATAAGTAAAAGTCAATCGATTATTCTTTTTCTTTTTGTTGGTTTTCAGAAAAATCTACCATTTCTGTTACACTGCTATGTCTTCATTTAGAACATTTACAGTTCAAGATGATCATATTGTCTGCTTACATATTGTAATGTTGGATGCTAAGTAGTATATTCACATATTTTATTTACATGTTGAAGTCCATGCTCTTCAGATTCTTTTAAGTACGTTTAAATTTCTAGTTGTTCCCTATTTAGTTGATAAAATGAGTTATCTAAATTATTTATGTCCTTTTTTGAGTTGGTCCATTGAACTTAGAACCTCATCCATTGCAACCACAGCTTCATTATCAATACCAGGTTTGTCAGTCTTGGAAGTAGTATTATTATTAGTAGACTGAGTATTGTGTTGAATTTCCACATTAATATTGATCTCTTCTTCGTGATTGAGCATTTGTAAGTATGTTGATTCTTTGCAGGATTGAAGTACACCAGGGTTGTATCTGCTGACAAAGCCAGTTTGGTGGCTCTGAAAGCTTTCTCCTGGTAAGCCCCTAGTTCCAATTGGTGTTGGTCTTGGTCCACTCCCAGAGGGGAATGGTAAAGTCCATACGATTTCTAATTAAACGGCCACAATAGGTCACCATCCCAAGAAAGCTCCAGAGTCCAGACACTGTGGTGGGGGCAGGAGCAACCTGGATGTCTTGAACCTTGACAGAATCAGGTGAGACTCCTTCTTGAGAAAACCGATATCTGAAAAATGCTGACTCCATTTGCAGAAAAGTGCACTTTTCCTTGTAAAGTATCAGTCCATTCTCTTGAAGGCAATGGAATGCGGCCATCAGCTGAGCGAAATGGTCTTCCAGCTTGGGGGCATGGACCAGAATATTGTCACTAACATTGAGGACGCCCTCTAGCCTAGCAAGGACACTCCTGATGGTGTCCTGAAACACTTCGGCAGCACTAGAGATGTTAGAATTGAAACGCTTATGCCTCCTCAAACCTACATGGGTAGACAAGGAGGTGATGGCTCGGGACTCGAGGTACAACAACAGTTGATGATATTCTGCTTGCAAGTTCATTTTTAAAACCACCTGGAACCACTCACTTCCGACACAATATCATTGTCAGTGGGTGTCAGGTGCCACTCACTCTTGATAGCCAAGTTGGGTAGGCGCATGTCCACGCTTATTCCAACTTTCCCAGGTTGCTTAGGCTTGCTCACCACAACAATTGGTGACACCCACTGAGTTGGGCCGCTCATCTTTTTGATGATATCTACCTGTTCCAGTTTCAGTAATACCTCTTCCACCTTTCGGTCTTAGGTGGAATGCTACATGTTTGTGCTTTAAGGCCACAGGTTAGATTGAGTCATCGATGTGCAAATGTATTAGATGGTTTTTAAGGCAGCTTATGCCTTCAAAAAATGCCAGATCATTCATGCTTTCTTGGTGTATGATGAGGGCAAAAGCAACGAGCTAAAGGCGCTCTGCCATTCAACAGCTTAAAAGCATCCTGCTACCTCCTTTGGTAACGGAGACCTTGGTACAAATTGAATGAGACTCATGGGTGATTTCGGTTGTGAATACCCTGGACAATGGAAGCAAAGAGGTGAATTCATAGGCGAATACTTCGGTAGTGTTGGGACTCAGGGTAGGTGGTGCCAGTAGAGTGAGTAGCATGGACTGGGTCCAAGATGTTTATGGATGCTCCAGTGTCAATCAGCGCCTGCACCTGGTGGCCACTAAGGAGTATGCTACATTTTGGGATGTGCTTTCGGGGGAATACTTCCAGTTGTAAAACATGAATCACGTGGACGGCACCCTCAACATCATCGTCATCCATGTCTCTTTTTTCCACTGACATGTCTGACACAACCAGGGTATTGATTGGCTAGGGCCTCTGATCTTTCAAGGGTGTTGAGGAACAACAAACTTTTGCAGAGTGGTTCAGTTTGTTGCATGCCAAGCGTCGCTTACCTTGCGCAGTGCATGCTCCTTGGTGAGCATCCACAGCACGTTTTTGGTGCTGATGTTATCTGATTGTGTGTCTTCTTTTTGTCTGGGCTTTGCACCTCGATGGGGTTGACTGGTTCATATTTGACCTGTTGCTGCAGTGCAGCCTCCATATGTGCGGATCACATTTTGAAAAATGTCCTCTCGAGCTTGGACGATGAACAACCTTGAATGAACTGAGCTCTAATCTCGTTGTTTTCATCAGGCAAGGTACAGGTGCTTCCTCGCTCTCTCAGGTGGGTGTAGAAAGCATCCACTGATTCCTCAGGCAGCTGTCTGGTCTGACACAGTAGAAAGCGTGCGTTATCAGGATTTGCCAGGGGCTCGAAATAGGCTGTTAGTGCCCGCTTTAGTGTGCCATATGTGTGAGCGGGACCACCTTCTGCAATTGATTTTCCCAATTTGTTCATGGCTGGCACTCCAAGGCGCAGAAGCATAGGGCGGCATCTGTCATTGTCAAGGTCTATGGCTGCAAAATTGGTTTCAAGATGCTCCATCCAATCAATCCATGTGGCTGCCTGCGCAGATGGGGGGCCATCTATCAGAAATGGTTCCACCGGGGGAATGGCTGACATGGTGGCTGCACCAGTAAAAGAACAGATTGGACTATTAAGAGAAGTAGCGCAGGTCACTTATTCCCCTTGTCGGATGTGTAATTGTTGGGGTTATTGTCTCTTGTCACTCCTGGGGTGCACCACAAACCAGCCCAAAGTATCATCCATTAGGTCCCACATGAATAACCTTTGCATCCTTGCTTGTGAATGTGTATGTCCACAGGTAGAAGCAGATATCATCAACCTGGGGCTTAGGAGCACTATTGGTACACAGTGGAAGAAAACACCATCAAAACTGGCCTCTGCAAAGGGAGAAAGCTCACACTGCCACCAACCAATGAAGCTTCCACCACACCTCCCTCTCTTTTTTTATTTTACATGTCACTATTGCAGACTTGAATGAGCCAGGCGAAGACTACACAGGGCCGAGCAGTCACTCACCCCGCTGGAAACAAACTCACCAGGAGCTGCAGGCCGGCCTCCGTGAAGGGCGGTACGCAATGCCGGACTGGCCGTAGTAGGCACTAGGGGACAAATTTACAAGCCCCTTGCGCCACCTTTGCGTCACTTTTAACATGGGAAAAGTGAAGCAAAAATGGCACAAGGGGCTAGTAAATCTGCCCCTAGGTATTTTCCTGGTGGGCTGGAAGGGTGGGGGCCGGCTTTGAACCAGTGAAGGCCATTTTTTAGGTCTCGCCTAGCTTTGTGAGGCATGCAGTATATACTGTAGTGTGGAAGCTTTGAGTAAGCTCTGCCCACTCTCTGCCCATTGGCTTTTGTCTTAAATGCTGCCTTCCGATTGGTTTGAGGCTTGTTAGTCCCTCCTCATTCATCATTTGTATCCTTCCACGGCTATTGGCCCCTTTACTCCTAACACTATTTTCTTTTAGGTCTCGCCTAGCGTTGCAGCGCAATTGCGCTGCCATCGCTTTGCGAGGCATGCAGTATATACTGTAGTGTGGAAGCTTCGAGGAAGCTCCGCCCACTCTCTGCCCATTGGCTTTTGTCTTAAATGCTGCCTTCCGATTGCTTTGAGGCTTGTTAGTCCCTCCTCATTCATCATTTGTATCCCTCCACGGTTATTGGCCCCTTTACTCATAACACTATATTCTTCCCTGTCTCCCCATCCCACCGCCCCTTCCCTCAGTCTGTGACTTCTCACCCTCCCCCGCTCCCTCACTCCTGTTCGTGTTTTCTTGCCTGACGGCACTTCTGTTTTCATCTTTATTACTGCCACCTTGAAATATGCGAGTTCAAGATGCGTGCTGTACAAAAACTTCTCGTGTTTAATGAACTAGATTTTAATGTTACTCGAAATATAATAAGTCTCTAGGCAACATTCGGGGTATGCATGGCAACTGACGCCTCTTAGTTCACAAATGGCATTGTTGTCGGGCGGGAAGAGCGGCAGTGTTATAACTCATGCTTAAAACTAGTACTTTTAATAACTTCCTCTCAATTTAGTACTATAATCTTGTGTACTGAGGTGGCACGCTAAAGAAATTCACTTTTTTGATTCAGAAAAGACATTATCACACATTTACATCATGTTTGCTGTATGATTAACATGCCGATCATTTTCACGGCTCACCTACTGACTCGTATACGCTTGGCTCGTCTCCGGCTGGCTCTACCTGCTAATTAATTTATTAGCTTGCGCACCTCTAACAAAGAGAGATGAATGGATACATGACAGTGAGCCCGGTAGATGGTAGAGAAATAGACTGGTGCACACAAACAGACATAGTCGGTCTCCATTGCCTCAGGTCAGAATCATCACTTTCAAAAACCTGGAAATCTGCCGGCAACTCCTGCATGCCCCAAACTCATCTCCCTCACCTATTCTTAGCAGAAGCAGAAGATTCTGAGCTGTGCCCTGCTGGTGCAGAGGAGCACAGCAGAGTCTGTAGAAGCGCTGGGATCCCTAGCCTCTCCGGGCAGGCACCTAAGCCTTCCGGGTGCCTTCACACTCAGGATAAATGAATACATTTTGTTCTGTGCATTAGTCACCCATCTGTGAGCACTGTCTGGTAGATGGAGCTCTGTATTAATAAACACATTCAGAGAGGTGGTTGTGTACAAACAAACAACAGCCACAATACCGTATGTTTTGAACGTGTATTTAAATACCTGCTCATCGAGTACCTCATTGGCTGATCATTCCATGGCACTACCAAAATTACATTTGGACACATTTGCTCAACTGTAAAACACTCCCTTCTATGGATCATTGAACAACTCGGAGCTTTGGAGTTAGGTAACCTGCTTTGGATGCTGTGTAAAAGAGTAAATACAAACATTAATGCAATGAAACTAAGCAACCAGTAGTGTCTAAAACACTGTGAAAACTGACACGCATTCTGGCATTTTGTTTAATTAATGTCGATTTTCTCATAGATGCGAGTAAAGTACTCTTAATACCTTAATGAAATCTGCACACTTTTAACTAATAGCACCGGGCGACCTTTGACAACTGGGCAATGAATACATTTTCATGTACCCCCGGAGCCCCCCTGCCCCCGCCCCCTTGGCAAACTTCATTGCCTCCCAATGTTTGGGGGATAACCAAGACGCAGGAGAGTGAGTCAAATACTCTAGAAAATGAAATAGGAGCCGGGATTCAGATTCACATGCTCCGATCCCGATCGCGTTGGTTAGTCTGTAAGCACTACTTTTATTAATGAGTTTTGCATTAGTAAAGCACCACGGTGTGCATGTGTGGCAACCCTTCACCCATGAGGTACGTGCCAAGCAATTGTTGACACAATCCACACTTTGTATCTTTTTCAAAATATTTATTACCAAGTGAAGGACCTTTCCAAGGCATTTTGCACACTACATACATTCACTCCAAAAATAAAACGTGTAGGTAAAAAACATTGTCATTTACAACATCAAAAGCTCCAACTCACAAATGCGAGACCTATTTGCATTGCAAATGCTTGTGTTACTGGGGGCCGGTTTTGCAGCATGTACTACAATATTGGCCCCCTGTAACAAAAGCAGAAGCAGTGTTTCCCACAAGCAGTCCCAGAGCACTCTAACCCGGGGTTGAATTGATTTAATTGCTAGGACTGTTTTGCATTCTCAGTCTGGCCCTGGCAGGGAAAATTCAATAGAGGGCACGCGCGGCCTTCAGACCAAAACGATCGTGGCCCTGTAGTAGCCAATGAGTGGCAGCGTGATGCACCGGGGACAGTATACGCGACCCAGCAGCCGGCCCCACAGGCAGGAGACCATGTCAGAGAGATCTCTGGCCCTGCTGCGAGGTTTAGAAAACCTCAGGCTGATGCCGAAAGCTGAGACCGGGTCCGGAAACCAGCCACTGCGGACCCTTAGCACAGCGTCCGACTCAGAAAACAGCTGAGTCAGGAGGCGTGTTGGTAAAGCCCTTGTCATCAGATGTCATGTGTGTGGTGGGGTAACAACCTTTACAACGCAACTTTTACAACGCACTACCATTACAACGAAACTGTTACAACGCAAATGCAATGACAACGCATGCCATTACAACGCAAGTCTTTACATCGACTTGCACTAGATGGCGTGCTAACATTAAAAATAGTGTAGTTTACTATCCAAACACCTTCCCTACTGTTACGTGGACTGGAGTTAGAATAGTAAATTACACTTTTTTAATGTTAGCACGCCATCTAGTGCAAGTCGATGTAAAGACTTGCGTTTAAAGACTTGCGTTGTCACTGCATTTGCGTTGTAAAAATTTCGTTGTAACAGCATGCGTTGTAAAAGCATGCGTTGTAATATCATACATCATTGTGTGGTGTGTTTATGATGACTGGGCCTATATTCTGAATATCGCAATGAAAGTAATGGCGACATCACACGCCAGGATTCGTTTCACACTGAGGCAACGCCCAGAGTTCCTTTATTTAAACAATCTGTCCCCCCTACCTCACAGCTCGTGACTATTGGGACTCAAATAGGATGGGTTGCCCACGGAACACCCCTGCAGAGGAAGAGGACATAGGCTGGACCACTTCCTTCAACATAACACACTGCAACCTGCAGTCACCTTATTGTTGGCAAAATAAAACACGTCACAACTTTAACCTTATCAGCTTCGAACACTAGGCATTACGCTTTTAAGAGTAATGATACACACAATGCATTCAAAAGTCTGGTCAATCACAGATAATTAAGAATTCCTCTGAACACTTTAAATACATAAGACAGCAGCGTCATTCATAAATGCAATACAACTGAATATCTGTACCTCGATTTGGTGACATGAGTTTTCTGCAGATTTCAATCAACCCTGTTCTTGTGTTTTGCTGTTACTTTTCGAATCCCTATAAATCGCTTAAACCTAAAACTGGAACGAGCATTCTAAAAGGATTACAACCAGGCAAATCCTAGAGCTCTACTGTACTTTTGATCGTAGAAATGCATTTAATTGATATCGAAAGGCCGTTTATCTGGAAATGTAGCAACAGCTTGCCAGCCTAATGAATCATTTTAACCTACAAACGCTGAATGTTGAACATCTGGAAGACAAACGCACCTGTGTTTCATTTGTCATGACTCTCATCTAGGCAGCTTAACATATAAACTAAAATGCTAGAAAATTTCATATTTTTTCACAAAGGGTAGAGGTCATTTCTGAAGAAAAAAAAATGAAATTAACACGTTTGCCTCATATGTCACTAAAGGTGACAGCAACTGTAAAGATACAATCTGTTGTCACGTAAACACAGAAACATATTGCTTTTCAGTACCTTAATTTTGCTTGGGACCGAGGCATTTATATGTTATAGCATGTTTCTCTTTGTGTTCAGGAGCTCGGCCATTACCCCCGTGCAGTCCACACTGGTAAAAAGGTTGTGACTTGACCCCAGACGGCGTACTTTTTTGTTCGTGGAGATACGGGCTCTATTACAACCATCATTTGGTAGACGTGTTAGTTCGAAGCATCTGCTAGCAATGTGCATCCTTTTTGTGTTTCGGTAATCCACTAAGTTGTTTTCTTTGAGCGCATATCTAGGTTCTGACACCAGAATAAAGCAAACAATTGCAAGACGCATAAACTCATGCAAGTGGTGATTGCTATGTTAGTTAAGTATTTTTTGTAGAGCGCAAGCTTATGGGTGCTATACATTAAGTAGCACAGCTCTTAAAGCAAATTAACGGGGAAGGAAACGAGAACAAAAACTAAAACTAACTATTTGATATATAGCAGGGTCTTTAGTGTCCTGCCAAACAGTTGGAAGTGAAGTATAGTCTTAGCGCCGAAAGCTATGGTCTTCTTGGCGATTTACAGCAACCATTGGTTCGTGGATCACAAATAGGCTGTGGCCAATAAGGAGCAGATTTGGTCATCGTAAAATCAGGGGAGTCTTGATAGATTACCCAGTGGTTGATAACAAGAGACGTAATTAAAGTGCGTTCTCAGGTAGGCAGTCAGTGCAAGAATAAAAAATTGGGGTACTTACCCATCTGCAGCATCCTTAACAGTTTGGGTTTGAAGACCAATGAAAAGAGAAATAGGTTTAAGTATTTGCAGAGTGCATGGCTGCCTGGAGGCATCCCAGTGCTAGGTAAGGTGTGCTGACCAGTAGGGTAGAACAGCAGAAGCTACAGAGGGAAAAGCCAGGGTTTGAGACCTTTACTAAAACTGGACTTCTCTTCTGCATGCCTCTGCTCCAGGGGCACAAAGTTCCAAAGTTTAGGGTCCATACAGTTAAATGATGTGCCTCCCTATCTCATCCTCCTGACTCTAGGGATTCTCAGTAAATGGTCAGGAGCCGATCCTAGGGATCTGGTTGGTACATAAGGGGATAGGAAGCCTCTGATCTTAATAGGGCCCTTGCTGTTAATAGTCTTCAACGATTCAGCAGACACCATATGTTGCATAGTCTGGATACATTTTGAGGGACAATCTTTCCAGCAAAATGGATAAGAATCGATGCCCAGCTCCGCATTGTGCCTAATTGAGGCCGGGACGCCCATGTGGAGCAATTTGTTCTGTTTGATTGAATGGTGGATGGTTTTTCTTGCATGTACTGGACATTTTAGCATTGGATTAAGTGGGTCCCTGGTTTCCAGCTAACCTCCAGTATATGATGCTAGCGTCTATGGTGCAATTTTGGATTTGACTTTTGATGTTGCCCCCCCTTCAGTTTTGCCAGCTTATGGTGAAAATAGAACTAAAGATGTTAAAGTTAATGTGCCACATAGTAGTTCTCAATCTTATGAAGTGTGAAGCCCCCTGAGGGTGTATCACATTAGAGCTTCGATATATGGAGTCGGGCCAGTCTCCATCCCAAATGTAAACTTTTATCTGAGCATCTTTGAATTTGGGCAGACAAGTAGGGGTAGCATTCCAAAGACATAACTGAACCTGGGGAAGGTTAACACATTGATGGAGTGGACCCTGCCCCATAGTGATAGTTGTAGCTGCTTCGACTTCACAAATTCCCATTGCATCTGGTCAGCTAGTATGAACACGTTGTCTTGCACAATGCACTTTCTGTTGCTACTTGCTAGTATGCTGAGATATTTCATCTTGCAAGGGACTCATTTGAAAGGATAATTCCTAAATATGCCTACCACCGCTGTTGTAGACATCGGTACAGCTTCACATTTTGTTAATTTCTTTCGTATCCAGAGAAGATAGAGAATTATGTTACTATGAACATGAGTTCCTGAACTGAGAAGTATGGGGAAGTCGGGGAAGTCAAGGTCAACAACATATCGACTGCATACAGCATACATTTTATGCGCCCAATCACTGTTTGCACCCCTGTTATTTTGGGAGCTGACCTGTTGACTATCGCTAGTGGCTCAAGTGCAATCTGGAACAGGAGTGGTGGGAGAGGGGACACCTGTCTTGTTCAACTTTCCATCGAAATAGAGCTAGAGAGGAAGCCACTGTCATTAACCTTTACCAATGGAGTCCTGTGCATAATCTCGACCATGTTGATAAATGAGTCACCAATTTCCATGATTGACATGTCCCCAAAGAGATAGCCCCACTCTACTTGATCAAAGGTTTTCTCCGTATTGAGGGAAAGGGCCTACGCTTTCTCCTTATAATTCCTGGTTTGCCATATGCTTCCCTCTGCTATTCATCCTTATGTATAGACCACCAGGAAATATGCAGCACTTTCCCCAGCTAGTGGCTGTGTCACTCTCTGAGCTGACCATTGACTATGAAAAAATACTTCTCCTTGGAGATTTCAAATATTGGACAAATGAAGCCAGCGGAGGTCAATTGTCCTCAGACCTGACAGACACGCTAACCACACTCAATCTTGACCAACATGTGCTTGTGCCTACCGATAATAAAGGTCATACTCACGACCAAGTCTGGACTTCCAATTTAACCATAGCTCATCTCACAGTTGCTCTTTGCATTTGGTCAGACAGCCACCTCATTCAATTCACCTTACGAGATATGTCCATCACAAAACCTCCCACTCATCCAGGTACTTTCACCAGAAACTGCAAGAGCATCGACTTAAACTTACTCTGCAACACACTGTGACTTTTCCTGCGCCTGGAGGATGCAGAGGAAGTTTTATCAGACTGACTTATACATGCTTGAAAAATACTCCTGCACCCGCTCATAAAACCAAGCCCTTCCGCTGCTATGAAGCCTCCAGACGGTTCCCAGTCAAGCTGAAAGCTGCCAAACTTGAACTCTGGCAGGCGGAGCAGAATTGACATCCTACCTACCTATAGAAGGCAGGGCAGCATACGCCTCATGACTAAAAACATATAAAAAAAACGGATTTACAGGAAACAGCTCTGTTTTTTCAAATAAAATCTTGAATTCCCCCCAAAAACAAGGCACTTTTTTAAAATAATCAAAGAACTAGCTAATCCTGATAGAGTAACTTTACCTTTGGTTGCTACTCAAATTTTCTGCAATAAATTAAATTCCTTTTTCATTGTGAAAATAAAAATCATTAAAAATAGGATTCCAGCTTGCACACAACCTCCGACATATTTCCAAAAGATAGAAACCCTATGACATTGGCTGCCTCCCCAGTCATCAGTAAAGAGCATCTCTACAAACTTATGGCCTCAGTCAAGGCCAGTTCTCCGGATGATGCATGTCCCCCTCACATCCTAAAAAACAACTTTCTCTTGCTTTCCGGATATGGACACCTCTTTTTTTAACGTATCCATCACCCAGGGCAAAGTCCCTCATTCCTTGAAGGAGGCTGCAGTGATACTTTTTCTAAAGAAACCTGGGGACGAGCCGATACACTAAAGAACTACAGATCAATTTCTTTGCTTCCATACTTAGCCAAGCTATTAGAGACACATGTAGCACAACACATTTATTAGTTCCTGGAAGAATCAGGTTTTCCTGACTCCCATCAAGCTGGCTTCCGTCCTTCACATTCTACTGAGTCAGTCATCATCGCTGTAATGGATGACATGAAGAAGGAAGCAGATCATGGGATTACTCAGGCACTGGTACTCCTTGACCTTTCAGCGGCTTATGACACGGTTGATCATGCTATATTGATTGACCATATCAGCTCCGCTAGGGATACATGACACTGCCCTAGATTGGCTGGCCTCCTTTCTCAAAGAAAAAGCCAATCAGTCTCTCCCTACATATCATTCCACCAAAGTCCTCCTTATCCCCCTTCTTGTTCAATCTTTACATCCGCACCATGATAAACTCTCTTCAGGAGCAAAAGGCGAAAATGTATAACTATGCTGATGACATGCAGCTGATCTTCACCACACACAACACTATAGACTTCAAAGCATTCTTTAAAAATACTATGCTGTTTATTTGGAACAGGATGAACTTTCACTAGCTTAAGCTTAACTTGGAGAAAACCGAAGTAGTGGTCAATAACAACAAACTGACCCATTAGAATCCCTTTTTTGACCCCCTGAACTGGGCTCTCCACCCTTGCCTAAGAATTTGGTCAAAAGCCTTGGAATTCTCATTGATGAATATTTATCTCTCATGAAACAGATTGGAGCTGTGCTATCCTCCTGCTTCTTCCATCTCCAAAAAATAAGAACAGTTAAGAGATACTTCATTGATGAAGCTGTCACGCTAATCCTTATTGCCAGGTAATCTCTCAGATCAACTATGCCAACGCACTTTACCTGGGACTTCCCACTGGCCTCCACAAAAAAGATTACAAATAGTCCAACATCCGGCAGCTCAGCAGGTCTCCTGTCAGCCCCAATTCTGCCACATTAAGCCTCTAATGAAAAAGCTTCATTGGCTTCTAGTAGCGCATTTTTAGAACAGTGTGTCCTTTTAAGGCTCTTCATGGCAAAAGCCTGGCATTTGTGCCCACCAGAATTCAGCGCTACATTCTTGCTGCCAAGATTTAAGAAAAAAAGACTCAGAGGGGCCAGTTTTTCTTTTCTGGCTCCTCACAGGTACAATTCTCTTCCTCCTGATATCAGATCATCTTCTAACTATATATATATGCAGTTCCTAATGAAAAAGACAGGTTGTAAGTTAGAATAAAAAAACTCAAGAAGGAGTGGTAGAACAGGTGAATAAACTCCTTTTTGGAAAAAGACCCTCACACACCCAGCAAGCTAGGTGTCTTGCTTCATCATCGGGTCTGCTCCTACTCGGGCCGGCGCTGCAATGCCCGATCAGGCACCCGTGATGGGGCCTACTTCGTGGAGATCTTTTTTCCTTAGGCCGTTGGGTGACGTGCAAGTAAGGGCCCTAAAGTTGTGTAGGTGAAAGTGATGTGTAAAGTAAAGTGAAATTTAAAATAGGAAAAGATAGTCCAATCAAAATAATTTTAATGAGGTTGGTTACTTCCCTAATTAAAAAGGAAAATGCGCGTATATTCACTCAAAGGTGTGAGGTTCTACGCTTATAAATGAGGTCGACATGTTTCTTGCCCTTATATCAAGTAGATGGCAATTCCTCAGGACCTATAGAGTGCTACCTACACTTTCTGGTAGTGGTCACCTAACACTTATTTAGTGAGCAGTGACCACCGTTACAGCACCCTAAAAAGTGATGGTACCTGTAATTCCAAAGTAAAAAGTAACAACCTGTGATGTAAACAAAGTTACAACCGTTAGAATAAAACAACAGCAATTTTGTGTCTATTAAAGACAAGTTGTATTGATCAGACTGGTGCACCAAAATGGAATTTGTAGTGCATCACACGCATGCAATTGGCCAGTGAATCATGGCATGCTTAGTGCACAAATCCTACTTATAACAAATGTGTGAGCTTGTTGATGGGGAAAATTTGAATTGGTAGAGGGTAAAACACGTGTATGTAAATAAAATAAAAGTTCTCACCCTATTCGGGTCACTTGTGGGCCATAGCAGTACCGGCCGGTGTAGACACTGAACTCTAGTGTCCTGGTATATGGTGAAAGTGGTTTAGCAAGACGAAGACACTTATAAATTTCAACAACAACGAAATACATGAGATGTCGGTATGGTCAAAAAAATATATAATTAGTGTAACACTAACTACAAAACGGCATGGAACCCCTAGGGTCTTAGTAGGCAGAGGTTTATATCTCATAAGGAGTTCTATGCAGAGAAGCACTCGGTGCGTGTTCTGAAAGTTTGCCGCGCACAGTCGCTGGGTAGACCAAATTCCACCCTGGTAATGCAAAAAATATCAGGTAGTGGTCAGAGAGGCGCTGGGGGGCGGGAGTACCACAAACCAGGTGTAAATAGCGCTGCCATTCGCCACCCGCAGAGACAACCCTCACGTTGAAATGCGGTGAAACCTACATTGGCAAGAATAGGCAAGAGCACACACTGCAAAGATTTATACAGTGGAGGGCCCGGGAACGGTGATAAACAATGTTAAGAAAAAAGGAATTTAAGGAATTTAAGCTATGATTATTAACTATGGCATCGAATGTAGCGGTGACTAACCCGAATTTATTGTATTGACGGGTAGAAGTTATTTACAAAAAAAGGTGAATGAGCTGAGGGTAACTGCTGATGTTCGTCAATAATATATAATGAAGGCTGTAGTTGAAGTGAGCACTAGGGCACGGTCAATCTAATAGTACAGGGAGTCAAGTAATGGTAAATGACAAAGCCCTCTCTAATAGATGGGGGATGCTAAATCTTATGAAATATGTCTCAGGTGGCATCATAAGAATAGATCGGAAACCATAAGTTGTATGGTGGAGTGGAAAACCACTATCAGGAGATGTTGGTAGGTATCTACAATTAACAGATCGATTGCTCATGAGGTTAGAAGACTCCAGGGGATGTCTTCATTAAGTCCTGCTTTGTCTGACGACAATCTAAGAACCCACCGTTGTTTCAGGCGAAATAAAGCATCCCTGGGCATACCTGGGTGTGATTCCAAGATGCCCCATTCAAATGAGTCAGGGGGATGTCGGGTTTCTTTGAAATGTGTGGTCATTTTAGTGTTGGTTTTGGAGCATCTAAAATTGCTCCTGTGTTCCATCATTCGTGTTTTTACCGTTCTTGTGGTCATCCCTATATACAGGAGGCCGCATCTGCACTTCAATATGTAGATGCAATTAGAGGTATTGCAATTGGTATGTTTTGTCAAACGCCAGGCCGTGCCATTGGGGAAGTTCAGTTCTTTGATGGCCTTAGTTTGAGGACAAACTGAACATGAACAACAAGGAAAGTGTCCCTGAATGGGTGGAAGGTCCCATAGTGTTCGTTGTGCATTGTTGTGGGGTTTCCTCGGTCTTGTGTGTATCAACATGTCCTTGATGTTGCTGGTTTGTTTAAAAGCGAACCTGGGTGTGGTGAGATTCAATGTGCCAGTATTGAGGATGTCCCAATGTTTGAGAATAATATTCCTCAATCGATTAGAGTTAGAGGTGTATGTGGTGACACAAGTGATAGTTTTGTCTGGTTGTCTGATTCTATCCTCCAACAGACCATCACGGTTGTTGTTTCTAGCCCTTTTGTAAGCCTTATCAACCACCTGACTGGGATAATCACATCGAAGAAGATCCTGTTTTAAAGTGTCTGCCTTTCTTTTGTAGTCATTAAGGGTGCTGCTGTTCCTCCTTATGCGGAGGAACTGACCAAATGGTAAGTTATGTCTGAGGGTCCTGGGGTGATGACTACTGAAGAGCAGGAGACTGTTTCTATCAGTGGGTTTACGGTACAGGGTGGTGGAGATTGTTCCCTCCTCCAATTTTATCAACAGATCGAGGAATGGAATTTCGACTGTCGAGGTGGTGTTGGTGAATTTCAAGAAGGGGTTCAATGTGTTGATCCAGGTGCAAAACTCATTGCACTTATTGTGGTCTCCCTTCCAGAGGATGAGTATGTCATCGATAAACCGTTTCCATAGTAATATATTGGAGATGTATGGGCTTTCGGGGTTGAAGATCTTGCGCTCGTCAAAGGCCGACATGTACATGCATGCCAGACTGGGAACGAACGTACTGCCCATCGATGTACCCTGTGTCTGGTGATAAAGCTGGGTATCGAACTGGAAGTAGTTTTCCGTTAGGGCAATTGTGGCGCACTCCATAATGAATGACACCGGGGTGGGGGAATCCCACTCAGCATTGTTTAAGATAGCCTCAATGACATCAAGGGTCGCTCTCTGGGGAATATTGGTGTAGAGGGCCTCAACATCCAAGGTGACCAATAGGTTCACATCCTCGGGATGTTGGACCCCTCAAGAAGACGTAGCACGTCAGTCGTGTCCCTAATGAAGGAGGGAGTTTCCTTAACAAAAGGTTATATGAAGTGGTCGACAAATTTAGAAAGAGGCTCCAAAACGGACCCAATACCTGACACAATAGGTCGTCCTGGGACAGAGGTAATCCCTTTATGGATTTTAGGAAGGCAATAGAAGTAGGGTACAACAGGTTCTTTTGTTGTCAAAAATTCCGCTTCTTTCTTAGAGATCCAACCCTCTGATTCAGCTGAAAAGGTCATAGCAGAAATGGTGCTGTGCAATCTGGGTGTTGGGTTCTCTCTTATGGGAGTGTAGTACCTCCTGTCACTCAATTGTCTACGGCATTCGGTATTATAGTCTGCTGTGGTCATGATTACAATCGCCCCACCCTTGTTTGCCTGTTTGATGGTGATGTTCTCATCATTTGCCAAGGCCTTGATGGCAGCGGTCTCTTCATCCATGGCCACACAGATGACATAAGTCAGTAGGGGAGTGGTTATTTTAGCTATAATCTTTTCAAATACCTGGAGGAAGTCATCCATTCTGAGGGCCTTCCCAACAGATATATCTTTCATGCTCCCGTCACCTCTTCCACTGTGATGATTTGGTCCAGACCTGACTGTAAAAAAACAATATCTTTGTTAAGTGTATTTTCTGAAATAAATCATCCTCGTTTGTAGTATCTTCTGGAGCTCCACAAGTGTGCACAGTAGGAGGCAAACATATTTGTAACTTGCACTGTATCCATTAGCAAGAACCTTCAGGACTGTGAATAGCTGGTATGGTTGTAGCAGCTTCCCTTTGCGTTAGCTGCATTGTTAATAGCATGCCCACTTTCTCACCTTGTTCCTATAGTTTATGGCATAGGCATTGAAAGGTTTTTTCTGCTATGAGTGAGTAGCATGTATTAAGTTTGTTCTTCATCTTAGTTAACAATCTAAGGGCATTGTCAGAGGTGTATATAGTTTTAGGTTAATGCCTTTTTGTTCCATGTAATCCTTTTGTTCTCTCAATATCTTTGTTTGCTGTGCCACCATACTAATTCTCATACCCCTCATGTACATTTGTTTGAGGCCCAAGGGATATGGGGTGAGGTGACAGAGTCCTGGATCAAGACCAAGAAATTCTTGATCTGCTCATTCACAGTCTTTGCAATAAAGTTATGTTTTTGTGCCCTAATCCCACCATTCTTTGAGTGAAACTGGTGGCTAATGACTCTGATTGTCCCCTAGGTTCTGCTAACCAGACCCAGGGTCACTGCTCTGTTTAAAAGGTATATGGTAATTAGCTGTAATTGCAATTGGTATGACAACCTACCTGTAAGCCCCTGGTATATGGTAGGCCATGTAGATTTAGATCCCCAGCAGTTTACATGCACATAAGGGTGCACTGCCGCGTTGCCTGCTGTCATTTTAAAAGTCAGTCCTGCTTTGAAGGCAGCTTTTAGATTAAAATGATAAGCAAATTCAACTTTTAGAATTAAAGGTACTTCCAAAGTATTAAACTACCTTATATTTACACATACACCACCACTAAGGTCTCTTCTAGGTGTTTCAGGGGTAGGGTATCTTGTAACTATAAGCAAGGACATTATAAAAGATGTTTTATATGCCCTGGTGAGTGAAAAGCCGCCAATTTGTGTTCCCATTGTAGAACATTAGCTCCATAGGCTAGCATGGAAAGGCTTTATTCAACTTTTATAAAGTCTAACTTTTGACAGGAGTGAGCTAAAATGATACTTCAAAGTGTCTAAATAAAAGTTAGAATAAATCCAACAACTTGCCAAGGTTAGATTTATTATAACTATGATAGAAAATAAGTTACAGAACGTACTTTTCTGATGTAGCTAAACCCAGCTCTAGAGTAGGCTCTCCTGACTGGCCAGCATTTGACAGGTTGAGCAAAGCTGCTCCTTTGAGGTGTGATGTAGCCTAAAAGGAAACAAATAGACATCTAGAGGGAGGAGATATGCAAGCTGCAGAACAAAAAGCAAGAAGGGGCTGGGTAGCCAAACTGGTCTTCAAAGAGGGAAAGACACTTAGGATAGAACACAGGCCCACCCCTTCTTCCAGCGCCCCAGCCAGATGGGAGCCCTTGCAATTGAATTAGCAGAGGGTCAGGAAGGGGATTGTGAAGGAAAGGTAGAAACACCTGTAGGTGGTTTGGCAGGCCTTAAGCTTCAGGAGAGATTTTCTCCATATTTGATTTTGACAAACAGTGCAAATATGCCACACTTTGGAGGAGATTGTCATACGTTAGGGTGGCACCATGAACTCCATTGGTCAGCGGTGCCCCCGTTCTTGTCACCCCAGAAGCACAGACAAATATGAGATAGCTGCCCAGCAACTCAGATCCCTGCCTGAAGAAACAAGAAGAAGAAGGAGGACTGTCCTGCTGGAACCTCTGTCTTGCACCTAGAGGATTGCACTCTGAATAACTTCACCTGCTGCACACTTTGAAACTACAACAAAAGAAGGACTTTGCCTGGCACTAAAAGTTTAAGGAATGGACTCCCTGAAAGCAACAGGTTAAAAGAGCTCCACCAGCATCACCTCCAGCAAGAAAAAAACAGTTGACCACCTTCACCTGGACTTTAAACGATTTGGCCAGGTGCATTGTGGGAACTGTATTCTCAAATCTCCAAGGAGCAACTCAGAGCTTCTGGAACCTTGGCTGGTGTTGTGGACCCATTAAGAACCCAGAAGGACCTTCTGATATCTCCATAAGTTTGAGATCATTTGGAGAATTCTTACCAAAAAGCTCTATAGGTTGACCTACCAGCCGTGGAGAGTCAAGCTGGCGATGTAAAACCGTGACCCGGCCTGAAATTCACATTTGCCTCACTGAAGTTGTGGAGCTTTTCTTCGTTAACAAGACCTCCAAGACGTTGACCTGGAAGTCCAGCAAACTATCACTGTCTAACACATACTCCGCTTGCAGAGAAGACTCACTAGACATGGAGAGAAAAAGCTCCAAAAAAGTGACTGAGTCAGAAGGTTAAAACTTGACCAGGCCCTATCTCTCATTGTATCCGACCAGTACTTCATCGCAGTTGGCCTGAAGCTTTGACTTTGTGCCGGTCAAGCGCAACCAGATGTCCCAAATTGGAACTTTGGGATTTTGAGCAATAGAAAGTGTTTGCTCTTTAAAAATTCATATCTCCGGTTCCCTACATAGGAGTTTTCTTATTTTGGTGTCGTTTTAATCATAAATCTATTTCCTATTTGTATGAATTGGTGCTGGAATTTTATTGTGTGTTGTGTCTTGTCCTACTTATTTATTGTATTCTTTTTTTAAATGCTTTACAAACCTATCCACTAAGTTAAGCCTGCCTGCTCGCAGCCAGCCTCCAAGGGTTGAGCAAGGGAATAATTTATTGAAACCTTGACTGGATCTTATATTGTGATTGTGGCCTTATTACTAGTGGTAAGTACCTACCTAAATCTACTAATAAACTTCCTTCCAACAGTCTGGTTATCATCAGGAAGCTTATAGATGAGAGTATTCAGTCACCCAGTATTTGCCTTAGATAATTTGGAGATTCAGAGATATCGCTATTGATGCACTGTTGGAATGGCTACCAGCTCGGATTTTACAGATATGTACAGTGAGGAGTAGAGCTGCACTCACTAAAAAGAAATGCATTCTTGTTTCCATTTTGTGGGAGAGTGTATAATTTTTAGTGCTGGTATAAATCTATTGCCAGGGATCTCTCAGACTCAACAGTGATCATATCTTTTGACATGGTCTTGTTTTGGTTGTTGGTCAGATCCTGCCTCCCAGGCATATCAAGGACTAGGTCAATCATGGTGTTTCAGTTGCGGCTCACTTAAAGTTGGACATACCGAATTCCGTGAGGAGGTGGTTGAGTTCAGAGAAGGTGGTCTTATTGATGTTTAGGGCATGGCATGACCCTCTTATGAGAGTGTGATTTTGAATGGAAAGCTTCACAAACATGTATCTCCCATCTGCGTGCATCCACGTCTTGACTACTCTCATTTTCAAAATTTTGTGTAAGAGTATTGCTACACCTCTCTTCTGTAAAGGGCCTGTGATGTTTGTGAGGCCTAGTCTGAAGTGCAGACTCCTGCTGAATAGATAACTTTCCCCACATGATCTCATATGAGTATGTAAGATGAGTCTCTTGTAGGAACGTGAAATATATGTTGCCCCTGCTATGTTAGTATGTATTTTCTTCCATTTGATGAAGGGTGACAGATCATTAACATTCAGGGAGTGATGCTCAAAGGCTTGGAAGCAGTGTTCGTAATCACAGTATTCATATCTATGCCAGAGTCTTCCACTCGTGGACACGGACGGGGTCAAAGGTGCCAGGTGATGAGGCTACTCTGTATCTCAAGAAGGCTGCAGTGGGTGATTCTCCTTGGGGGAGGTAGATTAAAAGATCAGGGCTCAGATACTCATTTGAGGGTTTGTTATAACCTAGAGTTGTCAGCGAGGTGAGTAAGTCAATATAGCCATCAAACTCATAGTCTGTACTTGTGAGATCTTGTATAACATTTGGCATGTTGAAGATATGTTAGTTTTCATGCAGCAATGGTCGATGCACGATCTAGGTGTGAGATTACACCTTTAATGGGATTCTCAATGTGTCTCTTGTTTTGAAGGTTTTTGATATTTTGATATTTCTCTATGAAATCGCCACAACACAGAGGTTTCTTGAAGAATCGTTGATGTCTTTTGGCTCAGCCATAATAGATGCGGTGTTTGACTGGATAGATGACTTTTTGTCTCACCCCGGAAATTGCTGTGATTTCTTGTCCCTGGGTAGGTGGAAAAGTGCTGTGTCCCTTTGGTTATATGTGAGGGTAGCTCCCATATAAGCCTGTCATGGGGGATTAATAGTGTCTGTGGATCAAAACAAGTCCTCAGCAACAATGGTTGGGACCCCTTTACCGTGTTAAATTGCCTGAGGCCTAATGTATAGTCTGCTAAGTTAAAATAAAAGATTTGACCGCTCTCTGCGAAGGCAATTTTCTCATGAAAGAACAGCTGGCTCTCTAGTATCAAAAATACTTATATTTCCAGTGGCAGTGGCTAAAGGCATCAACCCCTGGGATTTATGGCATCATCCCTCTGATGAGGGTTTTCTGAATTAGGATGATGAACCCCAAGAAGAATTACTGGCTGGCAGTGACACTCTGGTAAGTGTGCTAATATTTTCTTTTACTGATCGATTATAGTAGCCTAGTCGGCAGCCTCTGATCTGCTGTCACTACTCATGGAGCCTCCTCAATCTCCCCAGAAGTTTTGCTCCTCAGAGGTCCACCTTTGAGATGCAGACTACCAATTGCAGTGCCTCAGTAGCACCAGCAGCTCATTATTTGTTAGTGAGAAGACTGGGCAGTGCAGAGAAGCAGGATAACCAGTGCACAGGAGAACTGCATCTCTCATCCATTTCACTTCCACCTGGGCCTGTGCCTCTCTATTGCTCACAATTTTGGGTGGAAGATGGATCTACTTCTCACTAATATCTTCCCTGTTTCTCTTTGTTCATATCACCAGCATATTTGAATTTTGGATCATCGCAATCATTTTGCTTGCCAGTTTTAAAGGTGACTGCACACGGGAGCTTCTTAAAAGTCAACCATCGCATTCATGGCCAACGCCCAGCTCACTAAAGACCCTGGGGCTCATTTATATGAAAGCACGCTATGTAGCACCATAGCCAGCTTACAGCACTGCGTTGCACAATAAGTAAAGTGCAGTGATGTGTCGTAATTGCGGCATTATGACTCATCCCTCTCCTTTTTTTGCTCTGGTGCAGGTTAGATAGCCTTGCTATGCCAAGGCACAAGGATGCCTACATTGAAATTGGGGTTTTTTTGTGCAGGAAGGGACAACTTCCTTCACAAAAACAACTGTTGCACCTGTCCTGGGGGGGGTGGGGGGTGCACGGTTTTCACTCAGTCCCAGATTTACGTTATGTTCTAATGCTAGGAATCTGTCAAAAATCTTGGGCATTCAGTGGGAACACCAACCGCAGTTCCCATGGCACGCTACCCCGACACAGTGTGAGGCAACGCAACAACTTGCATCAAAACTGAGCGCCTCCCCAGGGCAGGCATACTGGTTGATTTTTTTAAAGAAAGTGGCCCTTCCTGAACAAAAACAACCCAATTTCAGCATACATCCTTGTGATATGGCACAAGGGTGCCTGAATTGGTACAAGGCTTCCTAACTGGCACCAGTGCAAAGGAAAGGACAGGTGTTGGAACTGGCCCTTTTCGCAGGGTTATCCCCAAACCTTTTGCCTTCCTCCTGTATTTTTTCTGAACTGTTTTTGTTGGTTTCATGGCTCTATGCACTTTACCACTGCTGATCAGTGCTAAAGTGCATGTGCTCTCTCCTGTAAACCTGGTAAGATTGGTCTACATCTGTTTTTCATATTTAATTTACCTGTAAGACCCTTGTACAGTGGTATCCCATATACTCACCACCTGTAAATTAAGTGCTACTAGTGGGCCTGCAGTGCTGCTTGCGCCACTCACAGAAGTAGCCTTTCAAACCTGTCTCAGGCCTCTGGCACTGCAGGTCCTGATTGCGCAGTTTGCATCCACAGTGAAGTGGCATTTAAAGCATTCGCCAAGTCTGAAACTCCCCTTTTACTACATATAGGTCACCCCTAAGGGGGGCCCTAGATAGCCCTATGGGCAGAGTGCTGTGTCGGTAAAAGGTAGGATATGTTCCGTTGTTGTGTGGCATGTCCAGGTAGTGACAAACCGCCTATTTGGGTTCTCATTGCTGTGAGACTGCTCCTCTCATAGGTTTGCATTGGAAATCCCTTGATATTTGTTTCAGCTATAATTTCTGATATGAAAGGGGTAGTGTGGCCATGTTTGGTATATTTGGAAAAGTAGTGCTAAATCCTGCTTATTGGTGAAAGGGAATTTGTTGTTGCTATTTTAGAAATGCAACTTTTAGAAGTTTGCCTTTCTGTATGCTTATGATTCATTGTGCCCTGCCTGGTTGTGTATTCAACATCTGGTTTAGACTGAAAAGAGCTGGGGATGTGCATTCACTGTAGACAGTAACAAGGGGGGGTTGAGGTGTGTCCTGCCTTTCCTAGGTGACTTATAGTTGGGCTGAATAGGCCTGGTCTGCATTTAGAGTGGCGAGAGGAGTTTCGCTAGCATCAGAATAGGGCTGTGCCAGTCTTTCCCCATGCTGTTTCTGCGCCCCTATAGTGTGTCTGGAGCTAGGACTGGGGATTGAATGGGGGTGTTGTGCACTTCTAAAGTTTGTTGGAAGTGTCCCCAGAAAAAACACTTTGTGGGTATAAGTACAGGGGCAGTGACCCCATAATTTTAGACACTGCATGGGACTTATAACCAGACACTTCTGGCTCGTAATGCTGCACCTTGCCTGGGGAATATTGGGATGCCAGGAAGAACTGCCATTGGGACTGCCTGTTCGGCTGTGTGCCCTGCTGTCTGCTGGGCTACTGGAAAGGCCACCACTTTGCCTGCCTTATCTACTGGGCCGCTGCCTGTTTCCCTGTTTGAGTGCCCTCCAGTGACTCCAAGAAACCCAGCACGTTGGGAGGGCTCTTTCTGTTCCTTGCCCTTGTGAAACCAGCATGTGGGGAGCACTGTTTCTGCCCCTTGCTGGTAGTAACATGGGAGGCCGGCAGTCCGACGCCCGCTTCAGAAGGCATCCCGCCCGGACCGGGAGAGACCGCGGATCCGCCAAAAGGGGATGAGATGGAGTGGCTGGACCGCGTGGGTGTGGACATCCGCGATGGAAGAACAGAGATCCCGGGGGTGACAGAGCAGAAGGCTCTGCTCCTGACGGAGGCTTCACTCCACATTGCATTTCAGCCAATCCAAAAGGAGGGCCTGGGGGTGAGTGACAGGAAGGGTCTGCTCTGACCGAGGCAGTCTCCCCAGCGAGGTCACTACAATGCTTGGCTGCCTGGAACTGCCACAGTAGCCATTGCGGTCCCCAGGGAACAAGGCTGACACTCGGGCTGTTAACATGGAGCCCCAGAGCCAGAGGGCTCATTTACCCGTGCTGAGATTCCTCTATTGGGAGTGCCTGCAGCGTCAGTAGCTGGTGGGCACCAGTTATTGTCACTGACCCAGAGTGGTCCCCCCTGTTGCAGTAGGCCATTGGTGTGTGTGTCCCCTCCTCCTCACACGTTGGGAGACATATCTGGGGGCAGTGTTCAGGATAACCCATAATAAGGTAGTCCCGAAATTAGGTAAATACCGCATTCGCTGTTGTAGGTGGGCAGGTGGCCCAGGAGCCCAGACGCATTCTTACACTTTCCTTATGGCACAGCGTGGTGCTGCAAGCTGGCTTGCAGTGCTGCGTAGCATCATTTTCTTGTAAATTAGCCCCACCGTTTCTATCCTTGTTAATGCATATCTCTAATTATCATTAAATTGTACTTTGGATGTTTAAGTCCTTTATTTCTTTGGCTGTTTATGCCCTCTCACAGAAGAATATGTGTTTTGTTTGGCCAAGATACTAAATGATAATAAAAGGATAACCATGTGGAAAAGACTAGATTACCCATCAGCTCTTTCTGATCAGGTGGTGTTGGAGCTTCCTTACTATTCACATCAAGACAGTCCTTTTTCTCTGACAACCTGTTAGATATACATATTTTGGTTGAGAAGAGTTCTTCTTTGCAATGTTGCTCAATGAGGTTTGGAGTGCCAATGTGCACATGAGGTTAAAGTTACATTCAGATGACTATGGTGAATGCCTTTTCGGTCACCAAGATATAATCAGTCCACCTGCTGCCAATGGGGAGAGGGACAAACAGAAGAAAAACTTTGAGTCAGAGAAAAACAACAATGAGGATGGGGAAACTGTAAGGGGACTGAAAGAGAATAGTATTGGGAAATTACAAAATTGACCAGAAAATGACGGGACTTTAAGAACAGAAAAAAAAGGAATAAAGATGACAAAATTATGAAGTAAATCAAAGTGTGAGGGCAATTTATGGAATATGTAATATTTGTTGGAGACACATGAATAGGAATAGGGGAAAGGAGTGAATGGATGTGAGAACAAGTCAAAAGAATAAAAGAAAGAAGGTGAAAGCAAACAAAGAAGGGAAAAAAGAATGGTAAGACAAAGACTGATAAATGAGAAGGAGTGTAGAGAGAGGCAGAAGAAGTGCATCAAAACTGAATGATGAGAGAATCAGCAAAATAAAGTAAACAGTGAGCAAAGAGTCAAGAACAAGAGCAGTCATCCAGCATACAGGAAACGGCAACCCACGGGAATTTTAAAGCAGGGTAGCAGAGAAGAAAAGGGAATGGAGAGTATATGATTGAAAAATCGGGGGCTCAAAAGAGGACACATTCCACCAGAATGTAGCAGTTTTAGTGCACATGAATCCTGGATTTTTCTTTGCAGCCCCCTTGAACGTGGGTCACAAAAGTAAGGAAGGAAAAAAGAGAGGATAAAAGAAAGAGAGAGGAGGATGAAGGTAGCAGGAGGAAGAAGAGTAAACAAAGAGAAATGCTGAGTAGAAAGAAAAATACATAGAATATGAATAAATAAATACATAATTATTCACAATATAAAAGAAAAAGGTACAGGAAAAAAGAAAAATGATGAATGAGAATAAAGTGAGTGATCAGAAAATAGAAAGAAAGTTAGAAAAACATTGCTAAAAAGAAATACAAGGAAAAAAGATGGGCAAACATAAAAAGGAAAAGAAGAAATAAATGTCAAAGGAAGAGAAAGAGTTTAGTAAGAAATGTTTTAGTGAATGGACAGAAGATGTAGAGAGAAAGAAATCAAATGGAGGTTAGGGATGGCAAAAAACAAAGATAGAAACAAGAAAGGGCTGACTTAAGGTAAAGAAAAAAATAACAAGAAGAAAAATACAAGAAGCAAAACAATAAAACATTTACAAAATAAAGAAAAAGAGAGAGACAGTAAGAAAATAGGAAAGTGAAGGAAAGCTAAGGAATCAAAGTGGGTGATGGAAAGAAATATTGATACTTACCAATTAAAGAAAAAGAGAGAAGAAGAAAGAAACATCTGGGAAAGAATGATAGGAAAATGTTTAAATGAGAGAGAAGAGTGATAAACAATAAAACATAATAGACAATGTAAAAAGAAAGTAGGAAAAAAGAAAAAAGTTTACGAAACAGTATGAAAGAGTCACTTGAAAAAGCATTACAGAACGACAATAAAAATATATGTATGGAATTAAAGCTGAAGAGAAAAAAAGGAAAATGGAAACATTAGAGGAAGATAAACATAACAATACATGATGATTAAGATGAGAAAAAAAAGTAAACACTAAACAGAGCAGCAATGGTGAGAGGAAACTTCAAAGTAAAAGAATAATGAGCCAGAGTAAAATATGGTAAAAAGGAAAATAAAAGACAGAAGAACACAGAAGTACAAATGAAAAACCAAGGAAGATATGGGGTCAAACAAAGTAGATTTAGACAGAATAGACCAAGAATAGGCCTTTCATGAGGGAGAAACAAGAGAAATGACGAAGGAAAATTTAGAATAAAATGAAAAGGAGAAAGTTGACCGCTAAGAATAATTCAGAGGAGGATAAGAAGTGAGTGCTGAAAAAAGAGTTTGAGGGTGACAAGAGAAAAACTGGAAGAGGCAGAGGTAGATATATGAAGGAGAAAGAAGCTGGGAGACGGCAGGTGAAATGGAGACAATGGAAGGACGAAGCAGTGTAAGTTTATGGGAAACTGATAATTAGGGTGACGTGATAGCTAGCAATACATCTGAGAGGGCAACAGGATGAGATCAAAGTGAGGCAATCAGAAATTACTATTCCAACGCCAGTGAGAGCAACAGTAGTGAAAGTGTTGGATAGCGGAGGGGAAAAAATTACTATTCCCACTCCAGTGAGTGCAACAGTAGGGAAAGTGTTGGATAGCGGAGGAGTAAAACTGACTATTCCCACTCCAGTGAGTGTAATAGTAGGGAAAGTGTTGGATAGCAGAGGGGTACAAATTGCTATTCCCACTCCAGTGAGTGCAACAGTAGGTAATGTGTTGGATTTCAGAGGAGTAACAATTAATATTCTCACTTCAGTCAGTTCAAAATTAAAAACAAACTAAATTTTAACAACAATAAAAATATTTTAAAAAACTAAATAAATTAAAAAATATATAAATATGTTAAAAAATCAAATACGAATACATTTAATATTACAAATACCTACAAATATTATAGTAAATAAAATAAAAAACAATTTTCAAACAAGTAAATATTTGTCAATACACAAAAAAGAACTAAGCAGAAATGCCACCCTCCACATGCACATCTACCCCCTTCGTCCGTCGGGAAGTAGTTTCTACATTTTGCCAGTATACCAGTTGTCTTTTTATACTAATTGTGTGCTGGGTGGTGGATTTTATTTTTCCGGCACCACGATGTCACAAAATACTGCTTTTTCCTTGTCATGGAATGAGGGTGTTTTTTCCTTTCTTTCTACCACGGTTTTAACCTGCACTTTTCCAACCAGAGAAGGAAACCACCACTTTTATGGGTGGTCTCTCGCTACTTGGTTATAGACATATACAGAATATGAATCACAGCACCTATTCTACAATTGGGTGCAGTTTCTCATCTGATTTTTTGTTATTGTTTTGTTTCTTTTGGAGCTAGTTTGTGGAGTTTTCCTCTTTGGGAGCAAAAGGTTATGAGTCCAATATTTGTACTGTCACCATCGCATATACTGCTCTTTTATATGTTTTTAATTATATTGGATATTGCTATGTGATCCACAATTTTAACTGTAGATTCAATATTATTTGCAGTCTTGAGAAAGTCCTTTCGGACGAAACACGTGTCGGCTGCCTATTTCGGATTTTTGGAAATCATACTTGATATGGAATAAAGGACATACAAAGAAAAAATCGAGACCGTCTTATGAACTTCTTGTTTGATACTGGGGTGACTACGGCCAGTTGGACTGCTTTGGAATTCTTCTTGTGCTTCGGCATTTGTGTAGCTCAAATAAATATTTGTAATTAAAAATAATTTCAAAACAAAAACATTAATTATTACATAAATTAACTTTTTTTTATTTCTTACCCTTTAGCTCCATACAATTCACAATACACATCTAAATAAAAAAAGGTACTTCCTCAACTAACATTATTAATTACCAATTAAATAAATATTATTAATTAAAGAAACTCATAAAAATTATTTACCTAGAATCCCCACAACCCACGGTTAAAAATAAACTATAAAAAACGTATTTTCAATTAAAAAGCTAATAGTATTTACCAACTAATTATAAAGTAAGTAAAATGTATTTACTCCTCACACTGTACACCTATAACAATCAAACCCACACACAAAATATATCAACAAGTACCCTAATTAAATATAAATTAATTAATACTAATGATCAGCTATTTTTAATTAATTAAACAAAAATTACTTGCCACCCTTTACCCCACAACCCACCCTTAAATGTAATTACACAAATTTCATATTTGATTTTCATTTTATTAATTAATATTAATTAAAAACTAAGTACTAATTATTTAAACATAAATTACTTCCCACCCTTTACCCCAAAAACTGCACAACCCACACCTAAAAAAGAATCACACAATTACCATCATTAATTGTCACTTAATTAGTTAAATCTAAATTAACAACTAATTATTAATTAATTAAACATAAATTACTTGCCACCCTTTACCCCTATAACCCCCACAACCCGCACCTAAAATTAATAACACAATTTCCATAATTAATTGTCACTTAATTAGTTAAATCTAAATTAACAACTAATTATTAATTAATTAAACATAAATTACTACCCACCCTTTATCCCTATAAACCCCACCACCCTCACCTAAGCAAAATGACACAATTACCATAATTAATTATCAATTAATTAATTAATAATAATTAACAACCAATTATTAATTAATTACAAATAAATTACTTCCCACAATTAAGGCTATAAAAACTAAATTAAATAAACAAAAAATAAGAACGAATTTATTTTAATTAGATTACTTCCCACCCTATTCCCCTATTAAACCACAACCTGCTACGAAACTAGAAAATGCAAAATTTAATTAAAAATAAAATTCATAACTACTAAAAATTTAACACATATATTACAAAACATAACAATACCCAAACAAAAAATAGTACATCACAGATATTTAAAATATAAACTAAAATACATAACACTAATTTAAAAATCGATATTTTAAACATCTATATTTTTGCAAACAATATTAATGACTTCTATATTTTTTTAAACGATATTTCTTACCTTAAGTTCAATATTCTTGACAACAATAGTCTTGTTGTTGATATTTCTGAATCACGATATTTCCAACTCGATATTTGTGTAAGTCGACATTTCAAACTCAATATTCTGGTGCCGATTACGATCCTGGAAAAACCGGGTACGAACCGTCGGTCGGAGCGTTTTCTCCGTCCGACTCGTACCCGGTCGTAAAACTTTACAAACATGGAAGTACGATTCGCACGGAAACACCATTTCCGTACGAATCGTAAAAAACACCGTCCGACGAAAATATACATACGAATGTGATCCGGGAATGCCCCGACGTGACGTCGGGACGCTGTCAGGCAGCGTTTCACGACCCAGGAAGTACGAATCGAACCAACAGCAGTCCGGACGGCAATATTTTTACGGCACCCAAAAAGTGCCGGAGAAGCGAAGTACGCCGCAAAACGACCAGAATAGGGGGCCCGGTACGTGCCGTACCCCCCCAGCCCCCGTGAGTACGCGCCATACCCCCCCAGCCCCCGTGAGTACGCGCCGTACCCCCCCAGCCCCCGTGAGTACACGCCGTACCCCGCAAGCCCCTGTGAGTATGCGCCGTACCCCCCCAGCCCCCGTGAGTACGCGCCGTACCCCCCCAGCCCCCGTGAGTACACGCCGTACCCCCCCAGCCCCCGTGAGTACGCGCCGTACCCCCCGTGTATGTACACCCCTGTACGTGTCGAACCCCCGTGTATGTACACCCCTGTACGTGTTGAACCCCCGTGTACGTACACCCCTGTACGTTCGAGTCGTACCCCCACCTGTGTATGTACGGTGCGTACCCCCAGCGCGTTGTCCACCAGGTGGAGTCCCACGGTAAAGTGGTGTTCAGCTTTAGACTGTTGGTCTTCATTGAGTGGGTGATTTCACTCATCCAGGCATTGAAGTTGATCCAGGTGCAAGGCATATTGCCAGGGGAGAGAATTAGTTTCTTGGTGTCAGTGTAAGAAAAGATGATGTTGTGAGAGCAGATGATGATGGATAGAAGAATCATATATGCCTTGAAGAGGATCGTGCTCTGGTAGGATACCGAGATAAGGTTGCAGGCATCCAAGGTGTACAATACCCGGCTGACTGATCTTGTCCTTCCAGTCAGAAATGGACATTTCTATTGGAGTGCTTGGCTTTGGGTTCCAATGTCATCAACACATTGGGTGAGGATGGGGTGCGAGACAGTGTCAAATGCTGCAGAGAGGTCCAGGAATGAGGGCTGCCGTGTCTTCTCTGTCTAGAGTCATGCAGATGTTATCCGTGGTGGCAATGAAGGTACTTTTCCTTTTGTGGTTGGGTCTGAAACCAGCCTGAGTGGTGTCAAGGAATTGGTGGCTGTTGAGGTATTTTCTCTACTTGGACAGTTATCCAGCAATGGCCTTGCCAGACACTCTCTCCTCTTGAATGTAGGTTCGTTTAGTGGATTGAAGCCAGAGTGCATACAATTTGCATCTATACAGCTAGGAGTTTGGATTTGTGATTCAAGCCCATTTTGTTTATTGTGTACATAACAGAACAATATCACAGCTCAATATAGGTTTTACTTGGACATATAGGGGCCGATTAGGATGGCGTGCAGACTTCAGTCCACCCGCCACCCTAGCAGTGCTGGGACTGGCCGCCAGTGGTGCGGTGGTCCTGCACCTGCAATTAGGATGCCACCGCCACAGTGGCGGAGGCATCCTCCATTTCCAGCATTGTGGCGGGCGGTGCTCACAGCACTGCCTGCCACAATGCTGAGAATGCACTGTGTGCATTGTCATGCACAAGGTGACAGGCACCGCGGGGTGCCTGCCACCATGTCCATGACAATGTGCACCCCCCAACACCCTGGGGGCCCGCAGCGGGCCCCCAAAGAAAAAAACGCATGCCTTTCTATGGCAGAGTCTCCGCCATGGAAAGGCACTTCTCCGCCATCATAGTAATATGGATGGCGGTGCCTGCAGGCACCCCCGCCATATTGCTGTGCTTTTCCGCTCGGTAGGCAATCGGGCAGATTGCCTACCTGCGGAAAACCGGTGGACGGTCTTCCCGTCCGCCGGTGTCCCCCCCCGCCATCGTAATGTGGCGGGGGAAAAGTCATGCGGGCGGTGACTTTTGGCGGGCAGATCCACCCGCTATGCTAATCACCCCCATAGTCTGAAGTTGCCGAAAGTGATTTATTTTAATGTTCACAGAAATTGGATTACAGATGCACATGCATGGTTAATCTGTAACAAACAATTAAAGCACGTTAATGATCGGTGTGCACATTGTGCATTTATGTTTGACAACGTGTATGCTGTCAATGAATTGTTCACATGTTGGTGCATTTTTGCCACAACTTCATATTTCCCAAAAAGATAACCTTCCCACTCTTCAGAGATATCCTTTCTGAATTGTTTCTTGCAATCGCTTGTCTCAGTAGAATAAGCTACCCTCTTTGCTAGTTTCCAGACAGTCCAGCAGTTGCCTTTTTGAATTCTGAGAAACACAAGTCTCTGCTGAGCACATATTTCCTGAGACCCCTGAGTTTCACAGAATCGCGCTGCTCCTTACTGCAGATGAGTGTGCTAAAGGCAATGCATTAAACTGAAGGGATGCAATTCAAATAGGGAAACTGAGACCTCGGTGGAGGTGTTTTGGTCAGAGCTAACTCACCGCTAATAAAATATTCATGCTTCATCTAGACGGGCGGCGGGCGAGGAACTTTTACAATCACCGCTTCAACACATGGAGTTATAAATCTAACTAAGCGTCGTGATTACATTTAGCATGATTATTTTTAATTAGGCTTCATATGTCCTATTTTCAAGAAAGTTTATTTCCATCCTGTCCTTAAGGCACTTTTTTATTTGAAAGCCTGAATGTATAATAAACACTTATAAAGCAACCCTACATGTTTGAGAAATGTTTCTAGTGAATCCCCACCAAGCATCAACGCCAATAATGAACGTTCATTCGGTACTAGTTTACATCTCATTCACTGCCATGTACCCAATAGGTAATAACATTTAATTTGTTGGAAGTTCTTCTTTACAAAGAAGAAGAACTCGACTATACGTCAGCAAAAGTTTTAATGCCGCACTTTCAAAAATAATGAGCCACAATTTGGATGTGATCTTCCTAGCAGTTTTCCAAAATTAGGTCTTGCTTGCGGCATTGAGTTAAAAGCACTGAGATGCATTACCATGGCAGATAAGTAGCTATTTGTTGAATTTATAAATCTCCGCGCTTTCTGGCGGCATTTTAACTTATAGAAAAGTTTTGCTTCTAAGTGAATTATAAAGTATGTGTCCTTTTTTCGTTGTGCTGGCTTCCTGGAGGGATCTATAGCATGAGTTTCCCATTTAGGTGCAAAATGTGGTTCTGCACAATGCACCAAATATATATGCAGCAAGACGGCTGCTGCACTGCACTCCCTTAGAGGATGGCTACTATCCTTTATTACCCTGAATGAATGGTGTTTTGTTGTATTATATTGGGAACGGCTTCTGTGTTTTATATTCCTGTGAGATGACTGCTTCTCTACAGTACTCTTGCAGAATGCTGCATGATGGGTTTTGCACACATTAGCCTGTAGGGCTGCTGCACTACAGTAACCTTGCAGACAGCTGCACTGGGATACCCTGTATGACAGCTTCACCATGTGTGCTAGCATGGAGGAGGGCTGCTGCACTTCTTTACCCTCTGTATTGCTGCAATGCATTGCCCTGTTGGACGGCTTATGCATGCTGTAGCCTGGAGGAGGTCAATTGACCTCGATCACTCTTGAGGAGGACAGTATTGCACTGTATTGTGCAAAGTGTGCATGACTGTTTTGCCGGCCCAAGACAGCCAGCCAAACCGTCATGCACACTGATGGGCATATTTACAAAGAAAGTGGCGGAGCGTGTCGTTAAGCCTTGAAGGCTAACAACACGTCCGTCACTTTAGAAACGCAGGGCTGCACCATATTCACAAGACTATGGTGCAGCCCTGCATTTCCGCATGTGCTGGCGATAACTTTATCTGCCTGGCGCCAACGCAGACCCCCTTGCACCATAGTGAAAGGGTGCCTGTGTTGAGGGGAAGATTGTTTATGTGCAGGAATGTCCCCCCTCCTGCACGTACATAATCTTGAAATGCCGTTTTGTAACTTCTATGTGTGTTGCATTAAGAAGCACACAGAGAAGTTGTAAAACAGCTTTTTTTTAAATTATAGTTTATGTGCAGGAAGGGGGACCTTCCTGCACATAAACATACATAGACAATTTGCTGTTTCTGCCTTCTGCAGCACACAAGAAAACAGCAGCAGTCACTAATCCCTGACACTGCAGCTGCGTGGCGCGATAATTTGCACAGAATATCAGGTTTTTAAAACTGTTCTTCTTGTTGCTGCTAAACTTGGTTTTAATTCATTGTGTGTGTAAAATGCTTTTATTGCTCTTGTCATTTTAATACACTCACCCTCTCTCCCTGGCCCGGTCCGACGCTGCAAGTGCCGTTGCGCGGAGGGCCACCGGGAACAGATCATCGCTGTACTTCCGCCCTGCCTAGCATAAAGGTCGCTCTCATGCGCACGCGCAGCGGACGCAGCAGTCACTAATCCCTGACACTGCAGCTGTGTGGCGCGATAATTTGCACAGAATATCAGGTTTTTAAAACTGTTCTTCTTGTTGCTGCTAAACTTGGTTTTAATTCATTGTGTGTGTAAAATGCTTTTATTGCTCTTGCCATTTTATTACACTCACCCTCTCTCCCTGGCCCCGGTCCGACGCGGCAAGTGCCGTTGCGCGGAGGGCCACCGGGAGCAGATCATCGCTGTACTTCCGCCCTGCCTAGCATAAAGGTCGCTCTCATGCGCACGCGCAGCGGACGCAGCCATCACTAATCCCTGACACTGCAGCTGCGTGGCGCGATAATTTGCACAGAATATCAGGTTTTTAAAACTGTTCTTCTTGTTGCTGCTAAACTTGGTTTTAATTCATTGTGTGTGTAAAATAGTTTTATTGCTCTTGCCATTTTAATGCACTCACCCTCTCTCCCTGGCCCCAGTCCGACGCGGCAAGTGCCGTTGCGCGTAGGGCCACCGGGAGCAGATCATCGCTGTACTTCCGCCCTGCCTAGCATAAAGGTCACTCTCATGCGCACGCGCAGCGGACACAGCAGTCACTAATCCCTGACACTGCAGCTGCGTGGCGCGATAATTTGCACAGAATATCAGGTTTTTAAAACTGTTCTTCTTGTTGCTGCTAAACTTGGTTTTAATTCATTGTGTGTGTAAAATGCTTTTATTGCTGTTGCCATTTTAATACACTCACCCTCTCTCCCTGGCCCGGTCCGACGCTGCAAGTGCCGTTGCGCGGAGGGCCACCGGGAACAGATCATCGCTGTGTAAAGGTCGCTCTCATGCGCACGCACAGCGGACGCGCGCATCTGGCGCACCGGCGGCGCGTCAAAGGCGCACCAAAGGCAAGCCCGTCTGCGCCCGTCCGCGCCTGGACCGGGCCGAGGGCCACCCCCCCTGGTCCTGAGTGTGACATACATACTATGCATAGGTATTCTGCCTTAGATCTGTATAAATTATGCCCCCCGCTTATTAAAGGCTGCACTCGCATGTGTCCAGAGAGCATGATTAGGCCTACGTATACCTGCCCACTCTGCAAATACTCCCCCACTCCCCAATTAAGCAACTTAAGCAGTGCACCTATTCCACCCAACAGGAATCTTAACGCCGCCCTCATTATTGCGCGCTCCCTTGTTAAACTCAAATATGAGATAGAACGACTTATCACTAATCATAAACTTGATATCATCTTTATTATGGAAACCTGGACTGACCCCTCCTCAGGACCGGACCTTGTAGAGGCCACCCCAGAAGGTTTTACCGCTTTAAGGCATGATAGAGTAAATAAAAAAGGTGGTGGATTAGCTTTAATTTTTAATAACAAATTCTCTACAAAAGTTACACCCATCCCCTTACCCACCTGTGAGGCCTTTCATTTTTCCATTCAGTTAACGGCGTCACAAACCTTTAAGGGTATCCTTCTATATCATCCACCGGGACCCAGGACAGATTTCCTCGGTACCCTTAATATGCTTTTAGAGCCAGCAGCAACTGAATCCTCTTTTACAGTCCTAGGTGACTTCAATTCTCATTTGGAGAACCTTTTAGACAGTCAGACAAAAACCCTATGCAATGACATGGAAGCCGTAAGCTTATTACAGCAAGTCCAAACTGCCACGCATCAAGCCGGCCATATTTTAGACAGCCTTTTTTCTAACTCTCAAACCATCCAGGTTAAAAACATCCTCCCTTTAGTGTGGTCCGATCATCATGCCATCTTTTTTGAAATTTTGGTTTGTGCCAAGCACCCTATCAGAACTTCTGTTACCATACAGGGACCTCGGAGAGCCTGGTGGGATACTGACCTACAGCTCATAAAAAACTGCCTTTCCTCTACCCAACCTCTAGCCTCCTCTGATCCCAATATAGCATCAGTAAGATATACCAACTGGCTCAGCGATGCGTTCAATCGGCTGGTGCCACTTAAAAATATCTCTAGAAATCGAAATGCTCCATCAGCCCCTTGGTTCTCGGAAACTCTCAGAGAAAAGAAAAAACTATGCAGGAACTATGAAAGAAAATGGCGTAGATCCTACAACCTGCAGGACAAATTAGTTTATAAAAAAGAGCTCACTAAATACAAATTACTTATCATCCAGGAAAAAGGCAGATACTTCACCTCGCAAATTGAAGGCGCTCAAGACTCGAATAAACGCCTATTCCAAGTAGTGGTAAAACTTTCTGGACAAGCTTCTACCAATAGTATTGCCCCCACTCAGCCACTCTGTGACTCTTTAGCACACTTCTTTGTCGACAAAGTGAATGACATCTACACCAAGTTCGCACCAATCTCTAACACAACGGTACAACTGGCAGAAAAAGACCCCCCTGGGCAGTCTCTTGTGCTCTTTGAGAATACCACCGCTGAACAGATTGCGAATATCATGATAACAACCAAATCAGGTTCTGCCACTGATCCCTGTCCGCCGGCCGCACTCATTCCTGTACTGGAACAAGTGGCTCCTGTCCTATCCACCATCTACAATACTATGTTCAAGTCTGGCACATACCCCACCATTTGGAAACAAACTATAATAAAACCTTTAATAAAAAAAGCCAATCTTGACGCCAGTGACACCAAAAATTACAGACCTATAGCCAGCCTGCCACTTCTGGCTAAAATTGTTGAAAAAATTATGAATGTTCAAATCTCTAAGTACATTGAACTTCACCAACTCTTAGACACCACTCAGTTTGGATTTCGGAAGGGTCACAGGACTGAAACTGCACTTATAAAGGCGACCGAGGATATCAGAGTTATTTTGGACCAGGGGGGCACAGCGGTCCTTGTGCTGCTCGATCTTTCTGCAGCCTTCGACACGGTCAATCATACCATACTTATTGACCGTGTCGCAGAGCTAGGCATTGGGGGCAAAGCCTGTGCTCTACTGTCCTCCTTCCTTGCCAACCGTACGCAGACGGTTAACCTTGGCACCTTTCAGTCCTCCCAACTGAGTCTTCCCTGTGGAGTTCTGCAGGGCTCGTCTCTGAGCCCGACCCTCTTTAATATATACGTTGCGGACTTAGCCAGAATCATCAAGAGCCATGGGTTGAATCTCACATCTTATGCCGATGATACGCAGCTGGTGCTGGCTAAACATAATGATGGCAATAAAGCAGCCGAAAAATGTCAATGTGGCCTATTGGCCATCAGTAACTGGATGACCAATAATTGCCTCAAACTGAATTCTGACAAAACAGAAATCATGATTTTTGGTAAACTAGCCCCAGCATGGTCTTCTACCTGGTGGCCCTCGTCTCTAGGCCCCCCGCCCACCCCAGTCACCAAGGTCAGAAACCTAGGAGTCATATTTGATGACAGACTCCCTTTTCTCCCTCAGGCCAACTCAGTAGTCTCAGCCGCTTTCTACAAGTTACGGATGATAATGAAAATTCTGCCTTTCCTCCCCCTAACGTCAGACAAAACTCTCATTAGCACCCTAATCATGTCAACTATTGACTATTGTAATGGGCTTCTTTTAAATGCCCAAAGTAAGGTCATTCACAAACTGCAAACCATCCAGAACGCAGCCGCAAGGCTGCTCTCAGGAACTCCAAAATATAATTCAATTTCACATGTGATCCGAAAATACCACTGGCTTCCAGTGAGGAATCGGATCAAATTTAAGGCCTTGTGTATTGCGTATAAAACCTCACGCAACACTGGACCTCATTTCCTGATCAAAGACCTGGCAGCCTATACTCCGACCCGGGCGCTTCGTTCCTCTACGTCTTCTTTGTTCACTGTACCTCGGACCAAAACGGCTGCCTGGGGCGACAAACGTTTCATTGTCGCAGCTGCCAGACTCTGGAGCTCGCTGCCCTTGTATATCAGAACCTCTCAATCCTTACTCTCATTCAGAAAATTGACCAAAACGTGGCTATTTGCACAGTAGTTCTTGGAATAGGTTTCATGCTGTTGTCCTTAGCGCCGAGACACCCATGGGTATTTGTGCGCTTTATAAATTTTATAAACATAAACATAAACAACAAAGGAGAGAAATAAATAATTTCTCCCTGTTTCGCCTGTTTACGACAAGGTTTCCCTGGTCTTAATTGTGGCGCTGCCTCCTATTTACGCTGCCCTTGTAAATAGGAGGCAGTGTCAAAATCAATGCGTGTTGCGGTGGCACGCCCACCACATTACTCATTGCCCACCCCTTTCACGCAAAATACAGTGTGAAAGGGGGCCTTATTTGCAAGGCAGCGTTAAGCCACATTAAGTGGCTTAAAGCTGCCTTGTAAATAAGGCAAAGTTCCTAGCACCATCACAGCGTCACTAAAAGTGACGTTGTGGTGGCGATAGGGGCGTTTAACTATGCCCATAGAGTGTGTAAACCACTCCTCCCAGGCTCTGACACCAGCCCCGCCCTGCCCTAACCCAGCCCCATAGCTGCAAAATATAAAATTATGATAACCATGTTACTATCTTTTTATTTTTTCTGCTCTGAGAACAGTGTGGTGATGCTCCTACACCTTAGCGGAGGAGCCACCTCTGTACCTAAAAGAGATGGTTGGAGCAGAAAAAGCAATAGTGGTCTCCGCTGCTGTCTTTTTGCCCCCTGTGTGTACAACACTCATCTGCATGCCCACACTTCTTGCTTTGTATGTGTAACACACAAATCTAAAGGAGAAAAAGAGACTCAGTTTTCAGTTAACCTCATATGCTGACGATACTCTGATCGTTCTATCCATCAAAAATGGTCATAAAAAGGAGTCTGGAGCTCGCTTCCATGACTGTATGCAATCCATAGTAGGTTGGATCGCTTTAAATTGTCTAAAGCTGAATTCAAGTAAGACTGTGGTGATTGTATTCGGTAACAACCCTCATATTTGGACCCCGAATTGGTGGCCCTCAGAGTTGGGAAATCAGCCTACTCCAACTCTGAAAGTAAAAAATCTAGGGGTCATTGTGGACAATAGATTGACTTTCAATGGTCATATAAGTTCAGTAGTTTCCTCCTGCTTTCTTATTTTGCGAATTCTGAGGAAAATTAAACCCTTTCTCTCTCAAACGGACCTTAGGACAGTAGTCACTGTTCTTGTTATGTCACGCCTAGACTACTGTAATGGCATATATCTGAATGCCCACAACCAACATCTTAATAGGCTTCAGATAGCCCAAAATGCATCCGCCAGGCTTCTGACAGGCATACCGAAAAAAAATTCGGTAAAAAGAGAGTTAACTCGGCTACATTGGCTCCCGATGAAGCAAAGGGTTTGTTTTAAGGCCTTAAGCGTAGCATTTAAGGCTCTCAACGTTATTGGTCCTAACCATTTGAGGCAAAAATTCAAATGGTATGTCCCTACCAGGTCTAAAGGAGCAAAAAATGTCCAGATCCCCACTGTTAGGAAAACCAGCTGGGGAGGCAGGAGTTTTATCACCTGCGCGTCTAAAGCTTGGAACGAGGTTCCGTTCTTTCTGAGAAATGCCGGAGACCTTATCTCCTTTAGAAAGGGTCTGAAAACCTGGCTCTTTACTCATTGAACCCCCTCCCACTACCGCTTAAGCAGAACTCAGTGCTAGGACACCCTAGGGTAATCGTGCGCTTTTATAAATTGAATTAACATAACATAACTGACGAGAACTTCTCTAGAATCAGGAGAGAACCCTGAAAGCAGCCACACTTTTATATTTTGATTGGACCTGAGCACTGCCGGTGAAGCCGTTTAAAAGCAGCTATGCGCGCGAGTTCCATCGTTCAAGCCGACGGACTCCGCGCCACTTAGGTATTTGGAGGGGTGAGACCGGTAAAACCGTGAGTACCGCTTCACAAGCCTTGCGCAAATGTCACAACTACCGTGCACTGCAAACAGGAAGACAGCAGTTGAGGTGAGAGTCCACGTGGACGATTACCATCCCTAGAACGTGGTAAGATCCTTTTATTAGAGGTTTTCACACAAAAAACATTATTGTTCTAAAAAAGTGATGTATTTTAAGACGAGTTAGTGTAAAGTGCACGATCAGAGCACTGTTTTTTTCGTCATAATTGGGGCGACAGGCACGTGGAACAATGAGATGTTGCAAAGAAAGTCAATGCTCTTGAAAAATTCGAGTTTTAATTAACACAATATTGACAAGAGCACAGTCTGAGACAATATGAGAGATTTTCTTACACTATGGTGTTGTTTGGTGTTCAAAGACTATGGTACACTAACATACCCTTCTGTTTGTTTTTATCTCTCTCTGTTCTGTTATGTTCTTTTCTTCTTTTCAGATGGAATAACGTAACTTTCAAAAAGATTAATGTTACATTAAGGAGCAGCTATCTGCCCTTTATTTTAAATAGGATAGGGTAATTCCCAGTTCCTGTATATACCAGGGGACGGCATAGCCCTGAAGAAAGTCCCAGCACCAAAATCCTTGGGCACACGAGGACTGAAACATGTTGGCCCTAGGGTCCTAGGACCATAATACTCCATATGACCCTATTGTCTTAAACAATTTTAATATTCCTGTTGTAACCAAAAATAAAGGGAAACTGGGGTCCAACAGCGAATTTTTAATCTTTATCCCCTGGTCTGCTATGTTATCTAAGTGCTCCCTGGAATATCGGTTGAGCCCACCGCGACTTATAGGGGTCGCGGTGTCCCGGTGATGAAGCATGACACCACTAGGGTGTGTGAGGGAAAATAAATAAAAACAAGGTTTTTCCATTCCACTCTCATTAGTGATAGCTTCACACTGGGATCCTCCAAAACATTTGTCTCTTATTCCTTCTCCTAAATATTATGATAAGAATAACAGTGGAGTACTGTAAATTGTAAATGACTTAGAATCAGGAGGGTGTACTTCCTCTCTTTCCTCTTGGCCCTTCAAATATACAAGACCATTTGGTTCTGTATAGTTAGTGTCTTACGAGTATAGTGCAGCGCACAGCTGTTGGGTTTTTTCCTACATATATGTTTGGAACCTCGTCATCTTCAAAAAATATTTGTGGATTCCGGAGGTTCACTTGAGAGGGGAACTCTACACGAAGTTCCCATATCCAGTGCCTTACAGCCTTTACACTTGTTACTCACCCCCTTTTAAATAAAAAACCTCTTTTTCTAAAGAAAACAAATCGCTTTTTTATCATCATGAACATTCTTGGTCCTTCCAAATCTGTTGAAACCCTAGGGATAGGGTACACAGATGATATAGCATCAGCAATTCTGGCCGGCCCATCGCTATTCCCTGACACAAATATTAGCCAGAGTATTAATCAAGCTCAAAATTGGGATGAGCTAAAAGAACTTAAACGTACCCAACTGAATCCTTCCTTACAGAATATTTATGGGGGGATGCTGCACCAAGGGGTCTCTTGGTAACTAATGCGCCCAGAATATTCCTAGATGACCCGCTGTTCAAAAAAGAATGGCCTCTAATTGCGTGGCGATGTACACGCGATTGGTTAATTCTAATAATAAACACTGCCAAACGTCTATCTGAAGCAATTCTGCTAAAAATTAAAACAAGCGAAGATGCCTTAATGACTGAAATTAAGATCACCCCATACAAAAAGAAATTAGAAGAGGTCGATAAGGAAATTGCAGAACATAAAGACTTCCTAATGCAAATTAAGGTAAATAAACTACAGAAACACCTTAAAAAATTCGCCCATGAAAAAGTATATCCGTATATACGAGATGATTACAAAGGGCAGGAAAATATTGAATCTGGCTCCTCTAATCAAGGACACTCGAGCAATTCGGAACCTGAGCTCGATGATTGGTCTAGTGATGGCTCCCCAAAAGTTGGAAGGGAAAACAGAGAAGATCTAGAAGAGGCAATTTTAATCAAGGATTCCAACCACTTCCAATGTACCCCTGGCCAAATCCATTTGGCCCATTACAGTTTCACGGCCCTCCTCCATTTCATGGGCCTTCACCCTATCAATCTGCGCCCTTCTTTCAACCAAATTACAATCCAACTCGTTTTTTAGGACAGGGCAGAAGAAGAGGGAGGCGAGGCAGAAGAGCCAATGCAAACAAACAGGTCCAATGGGAAGACAACAATGCCCCAATGAACATGCGGAGCATGACAAAGGGACCACAAGGAGGAATGAACAACAGCAAGGACTCGTGGTAAACCTTTCAGATTACACGCTAAACTCAGAAGAAACATCAGTCTTAAATAAAGGTCTGGGCTTCGTTCCCACCACATACTTGGATAAATTCCAATTACAGTGCGAACTAAGTGAATTCTTCAGAAAAATACGAGTATAAACCTTCTTTATGGAAAAAGAAACACCAGCGATGGACAATTTACACACAACATTATGTCCAAAATCTAACTTTTTCCCTCCAACATTTCTCATGCCTCCTGAAGTGATTGCTTTTGAAGAAAGTGTCACGAAAGACATTGACGAACTACCATCTAAGCATGTCACCTACGACACTCTCAGCACCAAAGAAAGAAACGCATTGAAAACCTTAAGTATGAACAATGACATCATCATAAAACCCGTGGATAAAGGCGGTGCAATCGTGATCCAGTAAATCAATGCGTATAGAACATCATGTCTCAATCTTATGATGGATACCAAATTCTATAGGAAGATTAATAAAGATCCAACAGCACGCTTGAAAAAAAGAATCAGCACAATCACTGCAGAGGCTCTGAATCGGGGCTGGATCAATAAAAAGGAACATGAATTTTTAAATCCTGACAACCCACGAATTCTGGTATTCTATACAATACCAAAGATACACAAAAATAAAGTACCACTGCCCGGTAGACCTATTGGGCCCGGTTCACAGAACTAACTTAAGACAAAATCCTAAACTTACTACCATTTTGGTATTCACAGAAGGCACATACTCATTTTGTTATTCACAGAAGGCACTTACTCATTTCGGTATTCACAGAAGTTAGGAGTCCTAACTTTAGGACTCCTAAATGCCTTCTGTGAATACCGAAAGCCTTAAAATTAGGATTTTTTTCAGTTTAGTAGTAGTATAGTTAGGACTCCTAACTTTAGGACTCCTAAATGCCTTCTGTGAACACCGAAAGTCTTAAAATTAGGATTTTTCTCAATTTAGTAGTAGTAAAGTTAGGACTCCTAACTTTAGGACTCCTAAATGCCTTCTGTGAATACCAAAACCCTTAAAATTAGGATTTTTCTCAGTTTAGGAGTAATAAAGTTAGGATTCGTAACTTTAGAACTCCTAAACTGAGTAAAATTCTAACTTTAAGACTTTCGGTATTCACAGAAGGCATTTAGGAGTCCTAAAGTTAGGACTCCTAACTTCTGTGAATACCGAAATGAGTAAGTGCCTTCTGTGAATACCAAAATGAGTAAGTGCCTTCTGTGAATACCAAAATGGTAGTAAGTTTAGGATTTTGTCTTAAGTTAGTTCTGTGAATCGGGCCCATTGTGTCTGATGTAGGGTCTCAGCTAGAACCCCTCTCCCAGTATACGGATTGGTTTCTGCGCCCACTGGTCAAGTGTATCAAGTCATATGTCCAAGACACTAAACATCTATTGAATTTAATATCGGAAATCACAGATGATCCTTTGAACAATCTGTTGGTATGTTGGGATGTAGAGGCACTATACACAAGCATTCACAAAAGGAAAGCATTGAGATGATTGACAACCGGCTTAAGCAAGAAGAATGGACCTGGGATGCTCCAATCAATTGGATTGTCACATTGATGCGCCTAGCACTAATGGAAAACTTTTTACGGTTTAAAGACCAGCTCTATCTCCAAGTCCATGGCACTTCGATGGGCAGCACCTTTGCTCCAAGCATAGCGTGTCTGTATGTTGACCAGATCGAAGAACAACACATCTGGTCAGCCAACCCCTATTCCAATAACCTCTCTAAATGGTGGCGGTACATCGATGATGTCTTGTTTATATGGAAGGGAGACATTCAGACACTTACTGATTTTCATGGTTGGCTCAATCAACTTAATCCCCACCTCAACTTTACTATGACATACCATCATAACGAAGTCTCCTTCCTGGATGTCAAAATCAGAGCAAAAGATGGAGGCCTTTCAAGTTCTTTATATACAAAACCTATGGATAAAAACAGTCTCCTTCATTTTGAAAGTGCACATCCACGCTCCCTACGGGAAAATCTTACTGTAGGCCAGTTTTTATGCATCCGTAGAAACTGTGAAAATCTGGATGATTACAAGATCGAAGCTGAGGCACTGGAAAAGAAACTACAAGAAAGAGCCTATCACTAGTGCATCATTGAAAAGGCTAAGAAAAGGTCTCGCAATACCCCCAGAGCTGCTCTTCTGGAGACAATTGAAAAAGAAACCAAGGACACTATCATCTGTGTTACCACATACAATGCATCATCCAACGCTGTAAAAAAGATCATTAACAAAAAATGGCAGAACCTCACATCAAACAAATTACATTTTGATAAACTGATGTTCTCTTTCAAGAGGAATAAAAGTCTTAGAGACAGTCTGATACATTCAGACCTGAGGAAGAGCACTTCCAAACAACTTACATTGTGGCAACAACCACCGGTCAGTGGCCATTACCCATGCCGAACCTGTGTGGTATGTCCATTTACCAAACATACAAAAGAAATCGAGTTGGGCATGCACCATGCATGGGAGAAAAGATCCCATACGAATTGCAACAGCGATAAAGTCATCTATATGATCAAGTGCCCATGCCAAATTATGTACATCGGTATGGAAGAAAAGTGAAGGTTCGCATCAGCGAACATAGAAGTACTATCAGGAGAGCTATAACCGCCACTAGACTAACATCTCATTATGTCGATATGCAGCACACGGATATGGACATACAATGGACTGTCATTGAAAAAATCAGAGGTGAGGGAGACTTGACAAAAAAACTACTTGAAAGAGAACAACAGTGGGTGATTCGTTTAAAAACCCACATTCATGGACTCAATGATTCCATTCCTTGGAATCAAATGAATAAAAAGAGCTGAAGTTTCAACATATCTCGATATACGTTGTTTCATTACATTCGACTATAAGGGAACGTACATACATCTGTATTTACTTCTCAAGATCATTGCGGTATAATAACAGATGTACCCACATGGAGTGATTCAGTGTACAATCATGAAGCTCCATGAAAAGAAATAATATATAAAAAACATTCTGTCTTTCTCCCATTTTTCTTTCACATTGTATATACTATATACAATACACTTTCATACTTGAAGACCTCTGTTCAATAGGTCTATGTACATCACATCGTGCTGCATGATAGATAACATCTATAATTCTTTTGTGAGTATGGAGATCAAACATACTTTGGTTCCAAAACTACAACCAATACACATATATAGCGGAACAGACTACATGCCCCACAATCCATTTCAAATGGAAGCCACGGGTATTCCGTTTCCGTTATCAACAGTAGGGGGGGCGTCATTCTAGACGTTTTATAACATCGCAGAACTTTTCCGTGTAGCACCATAACTTTATTCAGAGGATTGAAAACAAAATTTCCTTTGATATGAATTCTCTTTTAACAGTCACACTAATCAAGTGGATGAATCTCGCGGAAGTCTCGCAATATTTCAAAGAAACCCGTAAGTTTCCTGCCAGTGAAGCCGTTTAAAAGTAGCTATGCGCGCGAGTCCCATCGTTCAAGCCGACGGACTCCGTGCCACTTAGGTATTTGGAGGGGTGAGACCGGTAAAACCGTGAGTACCGCTTCACAAGCCTTGCGCAAATGTCACAATTACCGCGCACTGCAAACAGGAAGACAGCAGTTACAGTATGTGAACTATAACAAGTCCTTTGTGTTTCTTTTGTCTGTCTTGTTGTTTTTTTCGTTATGTCTACTCTCTTACAAACAACTCGCAAAAATGGCGTATATGTATTGTTGGACCAATATGCATTTGTGACTCCTAAACCATTGGAACCAGAGATACGCCCATTGAGGTGAGAGTCCACGCGGACGATTACCATCCCTAGAACAGGGTAAGATCCTTTTATTAGAGGTTTTCACACAAAAAACTTTATTGTTCTAAAAAAGCGATGTATTTTAAGACGAGTTAGTGTAAAGTGCGCGATCAGAGCACTGTTTTTTTCGTCATAATTGGGGCGACAGGCACGTGGAACAAGGACATGTTGCAAAGAAAGTCGATGCTCTTGAAAAATTCGAGTTTTCATTAACACAATATTGACAAGAGCACAGTCTGAGACAATATGAGAGATTTTCTTACACTATGGTGTTGTTTGGTGTTCAAAGACTATGGTACACTAAAATACCCTTCTGTTTGTTTTTTTCTCTCTTTCTCCTGTTATGTTCTTTTCTTCTTTTCAGATGGAATAACGTAACTTTCAAAAAGATTAATGTTACATAAAGGTGCAGCTATTTGCCCTTTATTTTAAATAGGATAAGGTAATTCCCAGTTCCTGTATATACCAGGGGATGACATAGCCCTGAAGAAAGTCCCAGCACCCAAATCCTACTGGCACACGAGGACTGAAACATGTTGGCCCTAGGGTCCTAGGACCATAATACTCCATATGACCATATTGCCTTAAATAATGTTAATATTCCTGTTGTACCCAAGAATAAAGGGAAACTGGGGTCCAACAGCGATAGTTTAATCTTTATCCCCTGATCTGCTATATGATCTAAGTGCTCCCTGGAATATCGGTTGAGCCCACCGCGACTTATAGGGTTCGCTGTGTCCCGATGATGAAGCATGACACCACTAGGGTGTGTGAGGGAAAATAAATAAAAACAAGGTTTTTCCATTCCACTCTCATTAGTGATAGCTTCACACTGGGATCCTCCAAAACATTTGTCTCTTATTCCTTCTCCTAAATATTATGATAAGAATAACAGTGGAGTACTGTAAAATGTAAATGACTTAGAATCAGGAGGGTGTACTTCCTCTCTTTCCTCTTGGCCCTTCAAATATATGAGACCATTCGGTTCTGTATAGTTAGTGTATTACGAGGAGAACCACCAACCTACCCCAAATTGCAGCCAAGGCCACTAAATACACAAAGGAAATCCTCAGCACATGTCTATAGTGTATCAAAACAATTATCTGTACTTTGTATGCATAAATATCACACAGTTTCTCTTTTGATTTGTGTAGGTTTACTTCTAACACGGAGAATTTTTCTAAATGTGATTATGTACACCAGTGTATGTATGGTGATACATCGTTTTTGTGTTTGTGTTTATACAGCCTTGAGAAAGTCACGGGACGATTTCCCTGTGTATGCGACAAAACACTTGTTGGCTGAAGAAAGACTAAAGAATAAAGAAAAAGGAAAGAAGAAACTCCCAATACTGTGTTGATATTAATGCATACAAAGTACAGATAATTGTTTTGACAATGCTGAATGTAAAATACTCTAAACTAATATAAAACTTTTCTAAGGGAGGTAATTTTGATAATTGATTGGGGTAAATCAATTGGGAAGTTTTCAAGAAGTTAGAATTACAAAAATATGTCACGTTGTCTTGAATGGCTAAAAGGTTAGTGACATCTGGACCGTTTTCTGTAGTATTATATGTAACAAATAAAGCCACATTTGAATTCTGGAGCTTTCAACTTAGATTTTTGGTCCATGGTTCCAAAGTTGGCTCGGTTGTGCCATGTCTCTGCATCCTGTAAAAAAAACTGAGAAGAATCAAAAGGGAACAAGGAAAACATCCTTCACTCAGTGGCTCATCCGGGGATGTTCCTCAGGGATACCCATTAATTTAGAAAACTTAAAAAGTGAACATTTTGCAACAGTGTTTATGGAACTTGAGCTAGCAAGATTCAGAAATTTTCAAACCCATCTCCTGGGTTGGGTTATCAGTACCCAGACAAGGATCTGTTGACCCTTGTTGTGCACACCTCGTGGGTCCACAGACATGTATCCAGGTCCACAAACCTGTAGGGAATGCAGGAGGCTGCTCAGTCCTGCAAGTCATAAAGGGTTTTTGAGCCCAGATTATGCTTCAAGTACCCTACACCAAAAAGGAATTGTAAAAAATAAGAAACATGAATGAATAATAGTCGCAATATTAAAATATAATGAATCATAAAGGCATTCCCTACTTTGCTATCATAGTAGGTTGTCTTCAGTGTCTCGCCAAATCCCAGGTCCTGCAGCCAACCCTTGCTGCCCAGCTAGGTTTGGCATACCATGGGTGAGTTTGCCACAGAGCCTTGCCATCAGCCAGGCACTCTGACCATCCCTCGCTGCACAACAACAGCAACCATGCTTATTGGAAGTCTGCTGCTTGTGGTAGGATGGCTGCATACCTAGGCCAAAGGCCAGGTACTGTTGCCAAACATAACTGCACAGAGATTTGTTTACAATTTCATTTTACTTTGCCACCATTGTTGGAACTCATTGATATCTGACATCCTGGCACTGGGCTCATTTTACTAGCAGCCTGCAAAATTACATGGAGATTCATCAACCATCATAAATGGCAATAGCAAACTAACACTTTTACCGTACCCTCTTTTAGACTTTTTATGAAGTAAAAATATCAATAGTAAGCTAAATTTGATTAGTGTCAATCAAATGTCCTACAGAGCCATGAAACTGTACCAAATATTTCTTGATCCCAACCCCTTCATCTCTGTCCACTGCTTTGCTGAATCTGCAGGAGTCCTGAGTTTCCTGCTCTAATTCTAACTTTCTGAAAGTCTACCACTTTTCATGTAGATTCATCATGCTGCACAAAAGTTATTTGCAGTTGAAAATGGTTTACTGAAGTCCCCTTAAGCTAAGTTCTCCCTTTATGAATCATCTGGAAACGTGAGATGCCAATGTTGACAGATCAACATCATTTGGAAAACACAATGAATAAGCTAAACATGATAAGACTTTGCCAAATTTTGTGCAAATTTGTCAACGAGAGAGATGCTAAAGTTAAGGAAAATCATAAACCACCTTCTTGACCGTCAATAAATCTCCAAATTTAACTCATTGATGCACACCCAGCACATTTTCCAAGCAATAATATCTAACAAATAACTAAACACATTTATATTAAACCATGCAAAGCAAAGACACTTCTCTCATTAAAGTCCTACTATTATGCTAAGTTTGTTATAATTCAATTCAGATGTTTTCCATGTAGCAAAGAATACAATTTCCAATGGGAGCTAAAATGGAAAATGCACCTTTTGTACTTATGCCTATTACCCCTCCTAGGGTATAGGCCATCAACCACGATTCACCAGCTGTCTCTGCCCTGGTCTTTTTTTTCAATGTGACTCCAAATATAACCCATCTCCGTGCAGTAAGCCTTGAGGCCTCTGCACCAGGTGTTTCTTAGACTTCCTCTCTTCCTTTTCTCTTGATAGTTCCAGGCAAGACTTCCCTGGTGGTGTTTTAATGGAGGCGTGCAGGGTGTGACCTATCCAGCCCCAGCCCCTTTTCATGATTTCTTCACTAGCAGAACATTGGATAGTTTGCCACCATAGGTCGTTGCTGCTGATGGTGTTTGGCCTGCAAATTTGGAAGATTTCCTTAGACAGTTGTTGATGAAGGTCTGGATTTTGTTGTTGGTGGTCAGTACTGCCCTCCACCTATCTGCTCTATACAGAAGGACTGATTTTACACTGATATTAAAAAGCCTGATCTTGTTTTGCAGTGTTAGGTTCTTGGAGCTCCAGATCTTCTTTAGATGAATGAAGTCAGCCCTTGCTTTGCCTATTCTTGCCTTGACGTCAGCATCTGTGCCGCCCTGGTTGCCTATGCCACTGTCCAGGTAGGTGAAGCCTCAACTTCTTTCAGTGCATTCCCTGCAAGAGTGACCGCAGTTGTGCTGACCGTGTCAGCCTCCAGGATCTAGGTTTTTCCCATGCTAATGTTGAGGTCAAGTTGTGTTGATGTGAGTGCCACATTGTCGGTCTTTTCTTATATCCAGGTCCCCTGCAAAGTCTAGGTCACAGAGCTGCATCCAAGGTGTCCACTGGATCCCATTTCTTCTCCTTCCTATGCATCAATTTTTACCCTACCTTTAACTTTCCTCCATCACTGATAGACACAACATGTGTCATGCTGAGTCTTAGCCAATTTTGCCCCAGTTGTCCAAAGTTCCATGCTGATTCATCAAATGGTGTAAACTTATCAATAATCTTAAAATTCATTTTTAAATGCAAAATATATTCACTGACAAAAATTACAGTCAAAGTGAAGTTATGACTATTACTCATATCAAATATTATAATTTATATTGAAAAAACAGGAGTTTACTAAAAACCCCTGTAAAGGTGATGTTATAGTTGGGACACGTATAACAAATTGGAACTTGCATGTAAAAAAACACCCTTTGAAAGTCACTGAAAAACACAGGGTGGAGGTATGGCTGCATCACTGATGTTATTTGAGGTGACATCAGTGATGTTATCAATGAAGTGATTTAACACATCATCCGTGATGTAATGTGTGAAGTAATGAGCAGTGAATGACACGGCCATGAGATATGATTAGTTTACCTAACATTAATTGGTGAATTGCTATTTGTTGCGTAACTAGACCTTCAGTTTAACTGTGTTTTCTCCATTTATAGAAGTCAAGGAAATGCCACTGGTTGCTGTGAATGTGAATAGAGCAGCTGAGTGGAAGGAGCAGGTAAGCCACGGGGATCTCAAAATGTGAAAGTATCACACATCCAGGATGAATGAAAAAATAGAGGTTGCGGCTCACTGGATGCTCAAATGCTGCAATATCTGCAGTCATATCAAGGAAATACTAATCTAACATCAATGGCACAACGTATAGATCTTTGGAAGCCATAAACATTACTGAAAATCCACACAAACACTGCCTTATGTGGAACAATCAGAAAAGACATTGACTGAAAGGAGCTTACCAAATGCCCACTCTCTCCGTATATATGTTTTTACATCAGAATTGATGACATGAGTTCTAAAATTGTCTATAATCACACCTAAACTGGTATAATGATTCTACAAGCTCTTGGGCGACACTTTGGACAGTGCAACTCTTGATCCTGTCTCAGTCCTCCTACCTTACTCCTGAATTCTTGTGCCATCCTTTATGAACTTGTGTTAGTGACTAATCAAACTCCTCTCTCATCAGAATGAGTTACTAAGTTTCTGTCATACTTTGTGTTGAAGGAAGTTCCCCCGACGACAAGATGCTGCTGCTGCACCATTTCAAGAATATTAATCAATTCACTGTGTGAAGGTAAGGAAATGAGTGGCAACTGTTTACCTCATCTGGGTAAATTATGTTCATTTATTGTTGGGCAGTAAAAGGACAGTCAACAAACAGTGATAGATGTCAACGTCCACCCACCTCTTGGTTTTCAGGCCACAAGCAAAGCTGAAGGAACCGCTTAGGCCCTATTCATTTAGTTTAATAAATATGGAGCATCCTGCATTAACTCTTCTTCGCCCAAGACTGTTACAAAACAAGACACAACCCACCAGTGCAAAACCTTTTGTAACATTAAAACATTTTTTAAATAATTTTTAACGTAATGAATACGTCAACATTAATCTCCCCTTGAAGTATCAAGTGTATCAAATGTGAAGCTTAGTTGCAAGTTGTTTTATGTTTTCTTTTCTTCTCTTCTTTTAATTTAAATGAATATGAGTAAAAGCATATTTAATTTGGTGGTTTACAAAATGACCTACTTTAAATTATAATAAACGGTTATTATCACCTTTTTATAATATTTAAAAATAAATGTAAGTTATTTTCATTTATTTTATATTTATTCCTATATATATTTTTAGTGTTTTTTAATGCCTCCATAAAATTCCTAGAGAGTGTGTTGCTTTACCAGTGGTTGGGTATGGGTGGTGCTTCACCACAACACATAACTCGACACATTGGTATTCCTTGGGCTGTACGATATTAGAGGGCATAGATGGCCGCATGCGTTGCTGAGGAAGACTGAGGGAGGTGGAGGGAATCTAGAAGTTTCATAGTGTTTAAGGGTGGAGGTTTTGTTAGGTAGTTTATTGGTTATGCGTTGTATAGACCGGGAGGGATTTTTATGACCCTGCTTTAGGTATTGTATGCTTGGCGGGGGGCTTGTGCTTAATTTGCAGGAAGTATGGTGAAACCAATTGTGTAAGGCTTTATATGTGGTTGTGTAAAAAATCAATAAACTATGTTTAAAAAAAAAAAAAATGGGTGGTGCTTCACATACTCCAAGGCTTGGCTGAAGTACATTTATGTTTGTTTTGCCAGCTTTGTCAGTAGCAGTACTGTAGTAGATGAAAGTGTTTATTTCGTGACTTGAAGGCGCATTTGTTGGTGTATTTTTGTACTGCTCTGTTCCTCTCTAAACCCCACCAATTATTTTCCAATTATTTTCCTAAACCCCCCACATTTATTAGCAATTATTTCCATGTTTCCACCACTCCATCTGATGCCTCCCACATTTACTAGAAAGGTTTGTAAATTGCATTTTGAAGTCCTTAAAGCAGTACTTTCTGACATGCTCCAAAATTACTTTTGTGAATATGAAGTTTTTAGAGGTAGAGCTTCGGCAGGCTTGTCTGTCAGAACCACTTTTCAGCAGTAGTAATGGCACATGAACCCACGAAGCCTAGTTTTAATCATCAGACTTCGACCCAGAACAAGAGAGAGAAAAGCAACAAAAGTGAGCGAAGGAGGAAGGGAAATATGGAAAAACAGTGACAATGGGAGAAAGCAGGGGTGAAAAAGGACCTGGAAGTGTGAGATATAGTGGCAGGGAGAGTATGATGGTGGATGAAGGAGGCATATGGGGAAATCAAGACTAATACCATTTTCCATCCCCTGAATGGGATTTAACTAATTTTTCCTACCCTTGTAGATTCTAGGCAGGCATTAAAAATGGTTACTTTGCTCACAGAGTTACGCTTGTTATCTAATTTACCTTTGTGAATCTGGCACAGGAAACAACATAATTGAGAACTATCTTTTCAGAGGTTTCAAAAGGATGTAAATGTACTTCGGGGAAAACATAATACAGAAAATGAATCCAAAACAATTTTACTTTTGATTTCACTTATACTATGCAGACCATTTTGAGTAGTGCATACTTGTTTGTGGTTCAATTGCTAATGACATTTTCCTGATGTTTCTTAGCACTTCTGTTAATGCTATACAAGGAAATAATGTGCAATGAGGCTTTTCAATATCTGCTAAACGATGGTAATTGGATGCTACAGACCAATGGTTTTTGGATTGTGTTTACCCAAGTAGAAAACATGCACAAACAAATGAAACAGACTGCAGAGGAAATGGTTTTAGATAAACATTGCGGCTCTGGGAATTGCTACTTTAGAAGGAAATACGCAGTTATTCAGTGCCTCTTTGCCTGGAGTGACATGATCGCTGCATGAAAATGTATGAATTAGTTCAATGCCTACCCTTTTAGAAAAGCATTAATTATGTATACAACAATAATGGAAACAACCTAAAAACCCACATCTTCATTTCTTGAAGAAAACATACAATTGAGATAAAAACACAGGCAATGAAAATACAGATGATATGATGATCATCTTAGGAAAAGGATGCTAAGGCCAGAGCTGCTGACTTTGGAACTAGGGAACCAAGCTCGAATATGGTACTAGCTCAACATTCTGTAATTCTAAGGGGCAGATTTATGAGGCCCTTGCGCCTCATTTACGCCGCTGTTACGTCACTTTTGTGACGCAGCGGCAGCGCAAATCCTGCGCCATGGTGCGGGGTATTCATAACGTGACGCATCTGGGAGATGCGTCACGTTGTGAAGCTCTGCGCCACATATAGGCGTTCCGGCGCGGGGGGGGGGCGTTCCTGCGCAGGAACGCCTCCTAAAAGTGTCTGAGTGAAATCTACAAGATTTCACTCAGTCACTGTTGAGCCCATGCTGCGTCAAAACCCTGTGCCTGCTTGAAGCAGGCGTAAGGATTGACGCAGCATTGTGTAGATAGGGCACCCCAGAGCCTTGCTGGAGCTGCGTCGTGCTTGCGACGCTACTCCAGCAATGCGCCACTTTTACGGCACAGATGCGTGACGCATCTGTGCCGTTTTTGCCCCATGGTGCGCCGCATTATAAATGCGGCGCATCCATGATGGCGGAGCTGGGGCGCAAAATAACTGGCGCATCCCTGCTGATATGCAGGGATGCGTCAGTTATTATAAATCTGCCCCCAAGTATATAACTATCAGCCTCATGCATCAAGCCAAAATCCAGTCGGTAAAATACCGAATCGCTAATAACACCTGTTAGCGAGTAAAAAAAACCGAATCCCAATGCATCAACCAAATGCAAAAATCGGAATTTAAGGAATCAGTAAATAGCGATTCCTTAAATTGTGATTGCATTTAAGGAATCCCAAATTGAGATTCCTTAAATGCAATGCATTAAAGTTAAAAAATTAGCGATTTCGCTAATAGGGGGAGCAAATTACCATGAAGTTGAACTTCATGGTAATTTGCAATAACTTTGAAAAATGCACTTTTGTGCATTTTTCAAAGTTTCATGTTGCGCACACACATGCCCTTAGAGCATGTGTGTGTGCAACATTTGTGCACAGAACAATTTCAGGGGTGCAATAGGGTGTCATTTGGACACCCTTGCACCCTTGAAATTGCATGAGCAATTTGCGAGTACCTACTGGTACTCGCAATTTGCTCATGCAATCTCCAAGTCATTCCTATGGGCCTGGAGGCCCATAGGAATGAATGGGACGGCTTTCCTTAATTGCTACTCGCTATTTGCGACTAGCAATTAAGGAATTTTAAGGAATCGCTATTTTTATAGCGATTCCTACATGCATAGGCTTTTGCAATTCCTTAATTGCGATTCCTTAAAAATCGCTATTAAGGAATCGCAAAAGTCTTTGTTGATGCATGAGGCTGTTAATCTCCAAATGCCTCAAGAAAAATCAATACGACTTTGTAGTGCAACTGATGATCTTGTAAAGCACCCCACTACCTTCGAGCTCAGTTTGTGCTATAAAAAAATGCAAAAAATAAATAAATCTAAGCAGGAACTGCACCCGACACCCATGCTTACCTATTATTTCAGACTTCGGGCCTGATTTAGATCTTGGTGGTACTTGCTCCTTCTCTTCGCGGCGGCAGTTACAAGTACTCCGTCGAGTTGATGGAGTCCCGCCCAATGTGTTTAGATGTGTGCTGACTCTGTTGCCATCAGCCCGGTGGTATTGTGCCAAGTCTATTTAGATCTCCCCATTGTGTTGGCATTGTCGTAGAGTCAGTTTGCTGATGGAGTGAGTCCTTGGTGGAGTGGATATTGGTAAATACAGCTTCTTTTGGTATCAATACACATATATGTTGTGTTTGCCTCAAGAACATATGTAATGTGTAATGTCACTTTTTTTTTTACAAATTACATGTCAGACAAACAACATACCCTATTGAATGCACAGGCACCACAAGCACAACACCCCCAAGCACTACAAAAACAACATTATTTTTTAAGTGTCAATACAGGTGTTTTCATTTTACCTTGTTAAGTTGAAAAAGTTGCTTACCTTTGATCCCGACGACAACGGAGTCATTTAGCATAATGGTGGAGTTGGAGCAGCAAATAAGGGACCTGGTTGACTTGTTTCATGATGGAAAAGGAAGTGGAAAACAGTAAATAAGGTAAGTTCTTACCTCGGTTTCTTCGATCCTGCTAACTCTGAGTAGGAGCTATTCCTGCCACCGTTGCCTTGACGGAAGGTCACCTCATGATTAGCTGGTGGACATCTTGGCTGGACCCCTGCTGACAGCTCCTTCTGCCCACGATGCCGTCGACGCAGGTGAGATTTCCTGGTGTAGTCAGCGGGACTCTTGCGGTCTTTTGTCCATGGACTCGCCAACATCTACGAGAGCAGCCAGACCGCCAATTAGATGGGCAGTGAATCCATTGAAAAAGGGACGGCGGGACCAATCCCGCCAAGATCTAAATCAGGCCCTTAGTGAAAATGTAAAGTCTTGTATCTACAAATACTAATTAATAGATACTAAATATGCAAGGTACATATTTGCAAACTCTCAGTAGACATAGTCGGCCCAATCCACAAACTTGCATGTGTGAATGGGGATTTACTCATGCAGAGGATTACACCACTCAAAGCATACACCTTCGATGTAGCCTGATGTACAAAAATAATATAGATGAAATATAATGCACAGTAAGGCCTGCACGATCTGCAATAGTATCCCTACAAAATCCATATAAAGATCATGGGTGGACAATGGTATCTATAGATCAGTGATTGTGGTGTTATGCTTCAAAGCATTCTTCAAATGTATATGCATGAAAAATATTATTAAGCCAAAATATGAGGTTGGTGGAAATATTCTGACCATGCCAGGTACCTGTACTATTGTGCATGCAAATATACATAGTGTAATATCACGAACAGTGTGAAAAGGAAATCTGACACATTTGAGAAAAAGCACATTCATTAGAAAGCAATAACACATTGAAATACATAGGTATTTGCTTTCTCCAAAGCCTTGCTTCTTCATCATCTGCGCTGTCTTTCTGAGGTACCAGCGCAAAATGTAAGCTATATCAATAAAGAGACAGAAACTTCACTGAGTAGGAGGAAGGCATCATGGTGGTCTCTTGTATGTCCTATGAGTTTGTGAAACTCTCCAGTCTGCCTCCACACACTCAGGTCAGCAGACAAGCATGCAGATCTTACTGACTTATTGAAGGTCATGCTGATGGGAAAATTCTCCATGGGTAGGTGGAGAAATAGCAGGAGAAGACGATGCATGTGAAGGAGAAATACCTAAGTATACAGGTGGTGGATGTAATGCATTGATTTATAGTGGCTTTCTGAAGTCTGCATTGACATAAAAATAAATCTCACCTGTCATTGGAAAGAGTATTAAACAACCACATTTTCAATTCATTATATATTCAAGAACTACCTGATTATTTTGAAGAACAATTTGCAAAGAAGTAAAGTCCTTTTTCAAAGTTTGCAGGTTCTGAAAAAAATGATATTAGTATGAGTTAGTCTGTATTCCAAAACATCTGATTTTATATCGCTTCCTGAATCACATGCCTTCAGTAAATTGGGCAAGGTGTTCAATCTTGTAAGTCCATGCTGCAATTGACAAATCTGTCTCTAATTTCTACAGGTATTTCATGATGGCACCCTCCCAGGGGTGTAGCTACCAATGATGAAATAGGTGCACTGCCCCCCCGGTTCGAGAGGTTTTAGAGGCCTATTAAACCCTGTTTATTGTTATTTTAGGAGTCATCCTGCAAAAGGAGGGGCCATTTGCCTAGTATAACCCTGGGCCTATGGCACCCTTGCTATGCCACTGAACCCACAGCATAGCAAGGTTTTCTTACATTCCACTCTATGTTAAGAAGGGCATCTCAACTCTACGGCTTTCAACAAATTAGGGCCCGATTCACAAAGGTAAACTTAGACCTGGAGTCTAAGGGCCCGATTCACAGAACTAACTTAAGACAAAATCCTAACTGAAGGCACTTACTCATTTTTGTATTCACAGAAGGCACTTACTCATTTCGGTATTCACAGAAGTTAAAAGTCCTAACTTTAGGACTCCTAAATGCCTTCTGTGAATACTGAAAGTTAGGACTCCTAACTTTAGGACTCCTAAATGCCTTCTGTGAATACCGAAAGTCTTTAAAATTAGGATTTTTCTCAGTTTAGGAGTCCTAAAGTTAGGACTTCTAATTTTACTACTACTAAACTGAGAAAAATCCTAATTTTAAGGCTTTCGGTATTCACAGAAGGCATTTAGGAGTCCTAAAGTTAGGAGTCCTAACTTTACTACTACTAAATTGAGAAAAATCCTAATTTTAAGACTTTTGGTATTCACAGAAGGCATTTAGGAGTCCTAAAGTTAGGAGTCCTAACTATACTACTACTAAACTGAGAAAAATCCTAATTTTAAGGCTTTCGATATTCACAGAAGGCATTTAGGAGTCCTAAAGTTAGGAATCCTAACTTTACTACTACTAAATTGAGAAAAAACCTAATTTTAAGACTTTCGGTATTCACAGAAGGCATTTAGGAGTCCTAACTATACTACTACTAAACTGAGTAAAATCCTAATTTTAAGACTTTCGGTATTCACAGAAGGCATTCAGGAGTCCTAAAGTTAGGACTCCTAACTTCTGTGAATACCGAAATGAGTAAGTGCCTTCTGTGAATACCAAAATGAGTAAGTGCAATCTGTGATACCAAAATGAGTAAGTGCCTTCTGTGAATACCAAAATGGTAGTAAGTTTAGGATTTTGTCTTAAGTTAGTTCTGTGAATCGGGCCCTAAATTTAGACCTGAAGTCTAAGTTTGACCTAAAATCCAACTTTAGACATGAAGTCTAACTTTAGACCTGCAGTCTTAGACAGTGGAAAACTGGGAAAGATGACAAAAGTTGATTGTCTTGGATTAAGATGCACGTATAAAAAAGGGTAGGGCTGCAATTAACTAAATTTAATTATCATTGAGGCATTCCACGGAAGAAGTACAAAGATGAGTAAGGAAGCTCAGGGGTTGCTTGATAAACTGAATCTTATAAACATAGAGAACCAACAGAGTTGTATGACTTAGATTTATGAGAGAGGTTTTGAAATCACTACTAGAATTAAATACAATGGGCCCGATTCACAAATATATTGCTGAGCTTTGGTATGACTTACTCTTGCAGTACTGTTAAATTACTTCTTATTTCCAGGAATAAGCTTGAAGTGCCCCTTGTCCCTCCTACAGTTCAGGAGTAAGTTAGAAGTACTACAATTGACGGTCACAGCAAAATTGTTTCATAGGTTCTGACAGTAGTCTCCTCTCTCCTACAAATGTAAAGTGTACCCCTGTCGTTCCTCTACAAACCTGTGTACATTAAAAAACATTACATATACACATAACCATCCATTCCTTGTTGTGATGGGTTAGAACCACAATCCAAATAAAGACTACACCTGTCAGTTTACAAATGGTAAGTATGTTACAAGCACTAATACAGACATTCACACAACCAGTCACTGACCCATGCATTCCCTGAGACACCTTAACACTCACTTTTACAATCACTCATGCATCTACTGAATCATCCATACAGGCACAATTCATCAAGGAAGTCTACATTAAAATAAATATGGAAGTAGTAAATAGGCAACAAAATGCTGAATTTACCTTAAATTTAGCATCTCCAGTGATTATGGGAATTACTGGCTAAATTAAATTTGGTGTCTGCCACCCTATCTGCCTGCACTCTACACTGGTCTACACTGTCACACGCTCTTTTCTGCACAGTTAAGGCTTATGACGGGACAACATAACTACCAGGATCATGTTCATCGCAATCACTGTAAGGAATGTTGTCATTAGAGAGAACCCCGAATGACCAATCACTCCCAGATTCTGCTTCATGACCCTCTCCCTCCGATGCTGTCTCATTATTAGACCCTGCCTCAGAGCTCTCCTCCATTATTTGAGTTGGACTCCCAGAGGCAATAATCCAATGAGATGCTATCACTGTTTTCTACCTAAACTTTTTGTCGTAGGTTGAATGCAACGATACTTGTAGAAATGATAGCTCTATGGCAGGGGCAAAAAGGGGTTCTATGAAGTAAAATAATGTAATGCTGCCTGAATGTAATACAGTGTGATCACAACAACAACATGCTCAAACTAGAACTTATCTGACTAAAAGATATTCTCCAAACACCCAAAGCTTCCAAAAACTTCTCCAACAAATCTAAGAGAAAAAGAATAGAAATAAATGTGTTCATGTTGCATAACACACAATCAGACAAAAGCACATTAAGCTATCTTTGTCCCCAATGCCTGGTGAAAATTATTTGTAAGGCGTCCTCCTTGTGAAAAAGCAGAATGCGGGTGACTTACAATGAAGTTAGCCATTTTGCACCATGTGCCCCTCTGCTTCCACCATCCACAGCCCATGATAGGCGCGGATTAGTTCTTATGTCATTTACATTTCACATCCCCCATCACAGCATATATCATTGCAGAAATTGGTGAGCAAACTTCAGCCATTTATCAGTTATTGTGCTATTCACATGCTATTCACATGGTAAGGCTACCAAGCGTTGCTAAATCCACTTCAGCCACTGCTTAGTTATTCAGGCATGCACATCTTGCATCATCCCACCCACCATGGACTCCTAAAATACTGTTGTCATACTAAAATGAATGGCTGAATAACGGATCACTGGCTGAAGCGGCTGAACTTCAGCCCAAAGGGGGGGCACCTAAAATCCCCATAGCAACAGTACCAAAAATGAATTCCAAAACACATGGCACATACACATATCAAAGGCAACCATATTCTTACTTCCTTAGCAGGTCAATTTCCCACCCCCATGAGGGCCAACTCTGGTGGCGCAGTGGACTAATGCCTCTACTGCAGGGTCTGTGTTCGACCTCACATGGTCACATGTTCAAATCCCGGCAGGTCCACTCGGCCTTTTGTCTGTCTGATGTTGATAAAATGAGTACCATTGAGTTGGGTAACAATAAACATCTGTTATTCAGCGCCAAGATACCTACAGGTGAACGTGTGCTTTACAAATCCACATGCTATGTTATGTTAGTGCCTAATCAGCCCCCTATGGAAGGTAAAAGAGACCAAATGTAATATATTGAACCCTGCAGGGGTCCACCCATGAGTCAGGGGCACCATAAAAGCCTTGAGTACTTTTTAAAACAATATGGCTACCAAATTCCCCTTCTCTGGAAGGCCCTTTGGACCCCACCTTGGGGGCCAATATGACCCCTTTAGTGACAGAAATACATAAATATACAGTGAGGGGTCAACCATGCACCGGGGGCTGACCTCCTACACAAAGTAAGACATCCCTGGTGTCTGGTGGAATCCCTGCTTGTGAATAGTAGTGCAGTCGCAATCCACAAGAAGGGATCTCTTTCACCAAAGGGCTCCCTGGAAAGGAGAGAAGCTCTCCCCTCCCAGCAATGCCTTTACACCTGTTCCACTGCCTGGGACAGCAAAGCCAAAAAAGCACAAAACTAAAAACTAAAATGGCAGCCAAATTTGTTCTTCCCTGGGAGAGGAGTGGATTGTGCACTCCCAGGGAAGAGAAATACAAATAGATGCCTGCTAGAGAGTGGTTTACCATGGCCAGGAGGACGAACTCCACTCTTTCAAATTTATAATTCCTGGTGTCTAGTGGAATGCGTACTCCTGGATCATCGAGCAGTTGTGATCCAAGAGCGATGCCTTTATTCATTTAGTGCTGCCCAAGAAAGCTATAATGGTCTTGGGCAGCACAAAACTAAAAATCTATATAGCTGCCAAAAGTCTTCTCCCCTGGGGAGGCGATCATGCCCCCATTGGGGGCCAATTGGTTGCCCCAGGGAAGGAACCACATACATATATAAATATAAAAATATGTGTCTGGGGGAGGTCGACCATGACACCTCCCTCTTCTAAAGAATTATCACTGTTGTCTAGTGGTACATGCTCATTGATTGCAGTGTGTTAGACATGGCATCATTGGCATGGGTCTCCCTTCTATTTATTGCTGTTGCCTCAGCTGTTTTTGCTGGTCTAAATGCTTTGGGCACTTTGCCACTACTGTTCAGTGCCAAAGTGCAAGTGCTCCCTTGTGTAAATTGTTGTTATGGATTAGTGACTCCATGATTGGTTATTTGGTTCACTTGTCAGACCCTAGTACAGTGCACCATGTGTGCCCAGGGCCTGTAAATCAAATGCTGCTGGTGGGCTTGCAGCCCTGATTGTGCCACCCACAGATGCAGCCTGTAAAATGTGACTCAGGCCAGTGCAGAGCCTGTGTGCAGTCTGGGACTGCCATGCCGACTTGGCAAGCGCACACACTTGCCAATCCCTAAACCTTCCCTTTTCTACATTTTAGTCACCCCTAAGGTAGGCCAAAGGTACCTCTATGGACAGGGTGCATTGTATGTGAAAGGTAGGACATGCCCTGATGTGTGTGGCATGTCCTGATAGTGAAATACTGGCAATTTTGTTTTTCACTATTGCAAGGCTACCTGCTTCCGTAGGCCAGAATGAGCAGTTAGTTTATAACATCTTGTAAACATAACTGGCCCTAGGAACAAGATAGGAAAATAAAGTTTAGTATGCCTGAACTCAGAATGTTAAAGTGCATCTTTTAGTGAGGGTGATTTTTCCATTCTGTGTTTGAAAATACCACTTTTAGAAAGTGGGTATTTTCTTGCCTAACCATCCAGTGTGCCTCTGCTAGGTTTGTGTATTGTGTGTCTTGCTTGTGAGTGATAGGAGCTGGGAGAGGGCAGTGGCTCCGGCAGTCTGATGAGTAAGGGCTATGTTGAATGGGACTTGGGTTGAATTTAGAGTAGGGGAGGAGATTTCCTTTCACCTGCCTGGGCCAGGTCTGCTTTCAACAATGCTGTCCCCATCTCCAGCCAGGAAGCTGCACCAGTGAGGACAGAACTGTTTTCGACTGGGTACAGACACTCTCTGCCTTCAAAGAACAACAGATTTGTGTGTATAAAAAGAGGGGCCCAGTCTTTGCCAAGGAGAAGAGCCGGATAAGCAGAGGAGGAATACTGCCCCTGTGCTGTGTGCTGTCTGGGGTTGGCCTGCAGTGGCTACTTGCTGCCAAGGAAAGAAGAAAAGGACTTTGCTGTTGCTTTGTCATCTTGAGGAAGATCTCCAAGGGCTTGAAACTGAGCTTGCCTCCTGTTCTGAAGTCTCAGGGACACAAAGACTTCACCACCAGCTCCCCTGAATTTCCTTGCTGGGAATTCCAACCTGCAAAGGAGTGCCTGCTGCTGTTTAGAACCTCTGGAGGCTGCTTGTCACTGGGAGCTGGAAGTTCGATGCAAAGAAGAAGCGTGTCGCATCCACACCGATTCCCGACGCATCGCTGAGCCACGGGGTAGAAGCGAGCCACATCCGCACTTGGTTCCGACGCCTCACCGAGCAACCAGGAGGAAGCACCCACCACATCCACACCAAGTCCTGACGAATCGCCGAGAAGACCATTACAGCACCTGCCGTGCGGCTGCAAAAGATCACGCATCATACCAGACCGTCACTCGCATCAAGCCGCCATTTTGTCACATCGCACCGGATCGTTGCCACGCATCGAGGCGCCATCTTGTTGCACCATAACCGAAATGCAGTAAGAAACCGACGCACCTCCTTCTCTCCGGTAAGGAACCGATTCATCACCTCCCCTGCAGTAAGGAACCGACGCATCACCTCTCCCGAAGCAAGGAACTGTTACATCGCTTTCCTTGTGACCCTTTTGTTTGTTTTGTGTGAAGCATATAAGGTACTTTGTGTGCAAAGTGTTGCATTTATAACTTGCATTGAACAGAACTATTTCTACCATTTGAAAGTCTTATTTTTAATACTGTATTGTGGATTTTTGTCCTTTGGTCTTGTTTAGATAAAGATTACTTATTTTTCTGCTGTGGTATCTATTTGTAGTGTTTTCACTGTGTTACAGTATGTGTTCCCAAATGCTTTACACACTACTTCTGAGATAAGCCTGTCTGCTCGTGCCAAGCTACCACGGGGATGAGCAGGGGTTATTTTAGGAGTGTATTCCCCTTTCCCTGACTAGAAGCAAGGGTCCCTATTTAGACAAAGGTACCTACCTCCGCCAACTAGAGACCCACATTTCTAACACAGTGCTTCTGTGATCCACGAGCAGGGATCAATTTGAAAAAGACATAATTGGAAAAGGCTCTTGCCCTTCCAGCAATGCAGTTCTCAAATTGACAGAGGCAAGCTGGAGGGGAAAAAACGACCAGACTGGCAGTCAGCTTCCTTCCTGGTCCTCCTCATTCTGTCCGGTGGGTATGCTGACGTCACTGAGGGAAGGAGCAGGGTTGATGCAGAACCAATTCCACATCAGCTCCCACCGAAGCCACCATGCGGAAAGCCTCTGTTCGGAGCCAAGGAGCTTCCCCCAAAACCCTCTAATGAGGGTGACCCATTGGTGTCCTCCACACTGCCGAGGTAGTGCGGAGGATATCAACAGCTTATCCTCTACAGTAAAAGAGTTAAAGTGATCTACCATTGAAAGGATAAAGATAACCACAAATGTGGAGCTGTGTTTAATAAATGCAGGACTCAGAAGCATGAACTGAAAACGTTATTGATCTGAGCATTTATCAAAAGGATTTATCGAGGATTGCCCTTAGGGGCTTAGCATTTTATAGTGTCTGTAGTCTCACACCCATGCTGATAGGTCAGATAAAACCATCCCAACAATCATTGTTCTTACCACTAGGGAGCTTTGTCTTGTTGCCATTTAATTTTAAATAGTTGAATCAGAACCTCTGCTGAACTACCATGAGGCGTGTATTTTAACTTCATTGGTTTAAGTCAAATCAATATTATTAGTTAATGGACACAAGCCACGCTGTAGACCGCATATTCAAGGTTAGGTGTTACAAAGTTTTGCAATTTGTAATATCACTGGGTTTGCAAAAGCAACATCCATCTTTATAATGTACATAACACATTTTGCAAGTCTGAAGTTTTTTTCTGACTCATAAAGTAGGATCTGTGAGCCATACCGAATCGTAATTTGAAAGTGACATTCGTTTCAAATTACAATTCAGTACCCTAAGTATTAATGGTTTGAGAACTGAAATCTGGAAGCCAACCATTGACCAGTTCCTAACTTCTCAAAGGAAAGGCTCCTTTGGAGATCCCTTCCCCTTTGCAAATTGGCTTGGCACGCTTGGCGGCAGAAGGAAGTGGTTCAGAGGACCACTGTCAGAGCCTGCTGATGTTTTTTGACAATAGAAAACATTTATTTGAAAGCATAACTGGTTTATTTAAAGAAAATGGGTTGTTTAAAAAAAAAAGGTTTCCATTTTTGTATGCGATCACAGATACGGTGGTCTGCTGTCCCTTGAGGGCCAGCATCCCTGTGATTGTAGGCATCCCAGTGATTGTATACAATCATGGGGGTTGCAAATTACAACCTGCCTAGTGAATATTAATTAGGCAGGCAGGGCCGGACTGGCCGTAGCGCTCACTGGGCGTTTCCCCGGTGGGCCGCCAGGTTGGGGGCCAATTTTGGGCCCCTGGGGGGCATTTTTGTTACAGGGCCGTTATTGCAGCATAGCTGCAAAATCAGCCCCTGTAACAAAATCGGCGAAACCGGCCCTGGCAAACAGCTCGGCCACTCCCAGGGGGGCCAGCCGAGCTCTTTGCCAGGGCCAGTTTTGGTTCCCAGTCCGGCCCTGTAGGCAGGTCATTCTGTCATGCTATCTTGTGATTCAATATTTTGTGAACTGGCCTATTAGCAGACAGGTCGGTTGGAAAAATCTGATTTGATTCAAAAAGCTTTGTGGAATCTGTGAACACTTTTTGCAAATGAAATCTTCATACATCAGGCGCTAGGCTCTTATTTAGATTTTGGTTGAAGGAAGAACGACCATAAATCAGTAAGTCTCCATTCAATCCAAATGCACAGAGCCATCACGCCTCCTCAACCGGCTCTGCTTGGTGGGAGTCTCCATTTATACCGCAGTTGGTTGTCACTGGATCTTCAGGTCTCAGTGATGATTTCACTGCCCAAAGTGTGAACAAACTTCACGAGAATTCGCTGGCATAGACTGCCAAAAAATGGCATGCTTAGGCGGCCAAATAAAAGAAACAATGTCCTTGACTCACAGGAAAAAAATATCCTCAACCTGAGGCCTGCTTTGGGACTTTATCTCAGAAACGCAAAAAAATAGGCAGAGTGTGGTCATTCAAACATGGCACCCGCTTGGCATTCCACTTTGCCTTCAGGACATCCTCCTCAGAAGTGCTTGCACTCAAGACACAGGATGCAATTTAAAAAGAATAATTGTGAGTTTGTTGGCAGCCATTAATTTCTAAAAAGAAGACGTTGAATTCTTAACTCTTTCGATAAGTTTGATAAACATATGTTTTATGCATAAACATTGTTAATAATGTCACTTAAAAAATGTAGGGGCATATCAGCAACAGCCGGCGATAATTATCGCTAAGCGCACTTAGCGCTAGGATAATTATCGCCGGCTAGCGTGAATTTTTATCGCTGAGATAGCGTGCTATTAGCAACGCTTATCTCAAAAGCGATAAAAATCCTAGCGCTAACTGCCAAACGTGAGATTATCGCTGGAAACCCAGCGATAATCTCACGAAGTTTGGCGTTAGCTTGATGATAGGGCCTCACATACTTAGCCATGATATCCACCTTCCATAGGATATCATGACTAAGTCAGTCCTGAAGCAGGCGTAAGGAAAGTAGCGATAACATGGGTTATCGCTACTTTTCCTGCCGCTATGCTTCATAGCGTGGGGCTTGATGATAGGAGAAATGTCGCTTAGCGACATATCTCCAGTCATGTCAGGTTAGGAACGCCCACTTTGCATCTCATTAGGGATGCAAAGCTGGGCGTTAAGAATTCGTGCGCTAATGCAAGGTTTCACGCGATAGCGTGACCTTCCTGATTAGGCAATAGAATTATCACCGCTTTTTGGCCGAAAGCGGCCGCAAAAGCGGCGATAATTTTCTATCGCCGCCTTGTAGATATGCCCCGTAATGTTTGCTAGAAAGACATTAGCCATCTATTTTTCTGCATACTCACAATTGAGCAACACAATAATGTCCCAGCGATGGCGGAAAAGCAAAAGCATTGTCATCACTGTGGTAATCAGACTGTTTTACATGGCGCTTTTAATCAATGAAGAGAAGAAGACAGCGATTTCGTCCTGCCTTGGCAAAATATATTTAGAAACAACTTGATGCTCTTGGGTAATTTGAACAAACGCTGTTGAAATAAATGTTCACAAACAATGAATAATTTTGAGCATGATTAAAAAGTGCTGCAAGAGTAAAACGGATGCAGCTCCAAACCATTCTGCCTAATGCAATACATTCTGACAAATACTAATGTTTGTGGAAACATTTCATCAGTTCCCTAGCTTTACATATTTAATAAATTGCACCTTTCCCGTGAGCTGAGTCAAGTTTTGGTGGAGACGTCTAATTTACGGTTTGCAAATAAAACGCAAACAGCAGCTGGACATGCAAGTAATAAAAGCATATTTCCTATTTCCTGTTCAATAGATTATCCATTAATACAAATATGAGTACATCATTATCAACCTCCTGAAAAGGTAGCATATATTATTTTACCTGTTACTAAATTCATCCTACCAACCATAACACAACACCAAATGCCTGGTCATGACCTCACCCTCATGACCTCACCCTTGTAGTCGTAAGGTCATTTTACAAGTCAGATTCCAAGTAATGTTGCCATTATTACTATGAATGAAATGACAATCTAGTACTTGTATTGGTTTGAGTATGTGTTGTGATGTAATGACGTGCTTTTAGATATTACTACTTATTGGCATTTTTATTTAGCATCATTTCTGGTGTTCTTGTTCTTACTTGAAGAGTCTCTTGATGCTGTAGAGAACAGGAACCTGCTGCTTCTGGAAGACAGGGCAGCTGTAATTAACCTGAACAGAGTCACGTTTTAAGCTTTGTTGGAAATCCTAACAAAGTGGTACATTGATGAATATCTAGCTGGATGCTTTGTATAAATATTGAGAGGTCATACGCATTTTTTGGTGTGTGAGTTCTGATTTTCCTATTGATTGTGATGTTTTTTTTTTTGATAAGCAAATTTTTATTTCTTTATAGAAGGCAAACGCAAGTATGGCATACAACAGTTCGTTGAACTTGGCATCAATAAAACCAATCATGGAAGCATTGGCCAGCAATTGCAAAACCCACCCCTCCTCCCCAGCCCCCCGCCCCCGCATCTCACCCCTCAAAACAGGCCCCCAAGCCATTTCCCCCATACTTTGCGGAATTTTTTGGGGCAGCCCCGGGCAGCGTACACTGACCGCTCCTGAGCAGCACACCAGTCCACTCCTCTTCTCCAGGTAGCCCCTCTGGGCGGGTCCGGCTGCGACCACACGGCCGCAATATCTCTTTTGGCTACCATGAGGGCAGTAGTTAGAAAGTATTTGTCGTTACGGGACCTGTCCAGCCCATCCGTTATGCCCAGCAGGGCCATTCTAGGGTCATGGGGGTCCTCCCATCCCAGGACTTCAGTTAGCTCGGTTTCAATCGCGGTCCAATAACTCTCCAGGCGGGAACAAGACCATACCATGTGGAAGAAGTCCGCCGGGTCTACCCCACAGCGAGCACATGAGGAGTCCGTGCGGAGGCCTGCACGATATAAGCGGTCCGGGGTCAGATAAGCAGCGTGGAGGTAATAAAGCTGGATGAGCCGCAGCCTGGCGGAAGTGGTAAGCGATCTGGGTGCCATAAGGGCATCCCTCCAGTCCGCATCGTCCAGTGGCCCCACCCAAGTCTCCCATCGCTGTTTTAGTCCGCTCCAGTCTACCGGGGTATTATTGATCAGGGATTTATATATGCGGGATATTCCCCCCTTCCCCAGACCTCCCAACATCACCTGAGCCTCGGGCGGGCTATGGGCCGGCAATCTGGATTCCAGAGGGACATGGGCTTGGACCGCATGACGCAACTGAAGATACTTATAAAATTGCGAAGACTGTAAGGAGAAGCGGGTCCGAAGCTCCTGGAAGGAACACATGTGGCTCCCCCGCCATATATCACCCAGGTTGGAGATCCCTAGAAGATCCCACTGCCGAAAGCCTTCAAGGCCCGCCACCTCCCGCAGCCAGGTCCCGCGCCAAAGTGGTGTGAGCTGCGTTTTCGTTCCCGACCAGCGGGTATGTCACAAGGCGGCGCGCCACGCCAGGAAGGGGGCTCGCACGACATCGGGGAGCGACAGGGGAACCGTCGCCCCATAGAGCATGTCCTGGATAGCGGAGAACCCGATACAGTGCACCTCGAGTCTATAGGCCGGATCATACCACCCGTTCGAGAACCAGTCATGAATCACCAGCAGTTGGGTGGCCAAATAATACAGATACAGATTAGTCATGCTCAGGCCTCCATCATACGAGGGGACCCGGCAGCGATCTAAGGCCAACCGGGGCCTGCCGCCGCCCCAGAGAAATTTAGTCGCCGTCTTATCCAGTTCCCGGAACCACGGGCGCGGAAAGGGGCATGGGGTATTCTGTAACATGTAGAGGAACTTGGGGAGGATCATCATCTTATAGAGGGCGACCCTCCCCAACGGGTTCAACGGGAGCGACTGCCACCTAAGCATATCCGATCTGGTCTTGTTGACTACAGGAGCCACGTTGAGGGCCCAACAGAGTTCCGGAAGGAGGGTGATCCAGATCCCCAGGTATTTAAAGGAGAGCCTCCGGAGGGGAATGTCAGATTGCCAGTCGAAACACTCCCTCGACGGGTGCAGCGGGACCAGGACGGATTTTTTGGGGTTCAGATGAAGACCCGACGCTTGGCCAAATCGGTGGAGAATCTGGCGGACCCGGGGCCCCGAGGTCACTGGATCAGAAAGATAGAGGAGGACGTCGTCCGCGTAGAGGGCAATTTTGCCAGGGATCATACCTGGCCAGTCCCACCCGCGGAGAGTGGGGTCCGACCGGATCAGTACAGCTAGTGGCTCCATGGCCAGAGCGAATAGGAGGGGCGAGAGCAGACAGCCCTGTCGCGTCCCTCGACCTATGAGAAACGGGCGGGATAGAGCCCCATTGACCAGTACGCGGGCACGTGGGCTCGCATACAGGATACCAACCATAGCGCGGAACCGGGGACCGAAGCCCATGCGCTCCAGGATATCACCCAAGTATGCCCACCCCACTGAGTCGAAGGCTTTTTCAAAGTCGACCAGCAGAAGGGCCAGATAGGGGGAAAGGTGCCCTCGGTGTGCCAGGGCGAGGTGCAGGCGCCGCAGGCAGTGTCTGGTCCCCTGCTCCGGCATAAATCCACATTGGTCCGGGTGGACCAGGGAGGCAAGAGATGGGCGTATCCGCTGCGCTAGAACCGTGGCATAGATCTTGAGCTCGGTATTAAGAAGGGATATCGGCCGGTAGTCTGAGCAGGACTGTGACGGGGGCTGCGTCTTGGGAAGGACAACTATGGTAGCTGTGTCCGTTTCAGGCCGGAACGAGCCCTTCTCCACCACCTCAGCAAGCAGGTCCCGAAGCATCGGGGCCAGGGTCTCACGATAGTGAGCATCGTATTCCTGAGGGAACCCATCCGGTCCCGAGGTCTTCCCGGGCGCCAGGCGGCTAATCGCCTCCTCAATCTCCTACAGCGTAATAGGCAAGTCGAGGGTCTCAGAGACCTCCTGTCCCAGCCGCCCAAGCACCGCCCCAGTCGCTCCCAGCAACTCCACAAGGAAGATCTCAGACGCCCGGGTTCGGTATAACTGGGAGTAATAGTCAGCAAAAGTTTGGGCCATGGCCACCGAGACCGTCTGGGTCCCGCCTGCAGAGTCCTTGATGGCGGGAATGATCCTGCCCGCTCAGGGGTAAGTGGCCAGCCGGTGGAGGAGTGTACCGTTTTTGTCTCCCCATCCGTATACCCGGGCCACCGAGGAGCGCCATAGAGTCTTCGCCGCCTCCAGAGAGTGTAGGCGGATCTCTTCCCGCAGGAAGGCCAGGCGGCGCAGCCGCGTGGCGTCTCCCAATGTCCCCTGGTGTCGCTCCAGCTCCAAAGCTTGCGCCTCGCAAGCCGCGAGCTGCTGGGTCTGAGTACGTCTCTGCTGATGCACATGTCCCTTTGCAGCCTCCCGAATAGTCGCCTTGCTGGCCTCCCAAAGGACGGCAACGGAGGAGACGGAGCCCGCATTGTGAGAATAATAATCGGCTATCTCGCCACCGACCACTTTCCGAAAAGCTTTGTCGTGGAGAAACCAAGCGTTCAGACGCCACATCGGACGGGCAGAGAGGGGAGGCGGACCAAGAGCAAGGAGCACCGGCGAGTGGTCCGAGAGGCCTCTCGGGAGAATGCGTGCATCCTGCACCCCAGCGCATTCGGTAGACGGAACGAAGAGGAGATCGATCCGGGCATGGGAGTGGTGTGCCGCCGACGTGTGGGTGTATTGGCGAGCCCGTGGGTGCCAAATCCTCCAGACATCGCATAGGCCTTGAGATTCAGCCCAGATCGAGAGCTGCTTCGCGCGAGCGGCTCGGGCCGGGGAGATCGGTCCCGTCGAGTCCAGATGGGGCGTGTAGACCGCATTGAAATCTCCGCCTAGAATGTGCGCGCCCGCCGGAAGCGTCGGGAGGAGGCCCGAGGCGTAAGAGAGGGCAGACGGCAGGAGGGACGGAGCCGCATAAAGAGACAGTAAGGTGAGGGGTCGTCCCTCAAGAGTACCACATACCGCCACCACCATGCCCTGGGGGTCCAAGTGCACCTGGGCCAGGACGAAGGGAAAGGACCTGCGGAGCAAGACAGCCACCCCCCGGGAACCCCTCGCAAAACCTGAGTGCCATACCCTGTCATAGCCGTAGCGGGTGTGGAAGGGACATTTATTGCCAAGGAGATGGGTCTCCTGGAGGAGAAGCACATCAATCTCCGCACGTTGTGCATATTTAAGGACCGCCATGCGTTTAAAGCGATCTAACAGACCATTAACATTCCAGGACAATACGCGCATGGCGGCCTTAGGAACAGGCGGGTCAGCCATGGTCGAGGACAGAAAAGGGGGTCAATGGAGGCGCGGCTGCGCAGGCCCCCAGAGAGGAGGGACAGCGGGACATCGAGCAGGAGAGCAGGTCACAGGTTACATGATGCCTTGGAACAACAACAAAGAGGGAATCACCCCCCACCAACAAAACCCTTCCTAGGAGGAAGAAACAGCCCCAAACCAATCCCAATCCCCCACCCCCCACCCTATACTTCGAAAACAGAAGCATCTGTCGCCCGAACAAAATGGAACAACCACCAAGCTAAAACGCTCGGGCTAGAGCACTAGTGGACCCCTGATACAACAGAAACCAAGCCTGATTCACCTGCCCTGGCCGGGAGCCACATAGACAGCGGAGCGCCCCAGCCCAGGCCCGAGCACCAGCAACCCCCCTCCCCCCCGACGAAACACAGACAGCAGAAGAATGTCAAATGTTGGGGCTGCGAGCCGCCGCCGTCTACCGCCGGTCCGGTTCCGCGGCTTCCAGGCAGGTCCCGCGAGGACAACGGCACTTCAGGTCCGGACCCGGGACAGCGGGGCAGCTCCGCACGCCGCAGCGCCCAGATCGGGCCGGCCAGGGCAGTCCAGGACGGAGCCAGGAGGACTCGTGGGGTCCAGCGCCGGGAGCCCTACCGAAAGGCGGCCATGCCGGTCAGGCGCCACCTAGCGCACCCATTGATTGTGATGTTAAACATGATTGGAGGCCTTCAACTGCATACAGTAGAGGTTGGCGCAGGCTCTGATATATGGTTAGGCTGTGCACCGATTCCACTGTGGTTGGCCAACCTGTTGCAGGAGTTATCTACATTGCTTGTACATTGGCAAGGCTTGGCCCACAAACGGCATAGTAAAGTCAACACCTGAGGCCATGTTACCCATGTTGCCCCGGGCGCACAATGGGCATTAGCGCCCGCTTTAAGCACCACTGGGGCACTTTGGTATTACAGAGGGGGACGCAGACACATCTGCGGCTCCTTCTGTAATACTGAAAGCACTGGTGCACATACATTCTCAAGAGGGTGTTCCCACATTTGCAGGGGTATGTGCCCAAGAAAATGAGGGAATCCCTTTGCCTCTGCACCCATGCCATATTACAGACATTGGCGCACAGGCAAAGAAGCTTTCAGGAGGTGCACTGGCAGTACACCAACCATAAGGTGGTGCACTGTCAGTGCACCCCATGATTGTAGCCCTCTGGTGGGAGGAAAGTGGGTCCCATGGACCACCCAGAAATCCACTTACAGTCAGGTGCAGTCACTGACTGTACAAGCCTGCAAGATCTCTGTTCTCCTTCAAAGTGCAGGCGGGTTGCGGCCTGCACTGTGAAACATGAAGCAGCTGATTTAAAGCTGTTCCGTATTTCACTTGAATACGCTGCCCCCAAGGCAGCATGAGTTTGCGGCTGCCCTGGGGCAGCACGTTTTATGGAATAAGGCGCACTTTCCCTGTTTCGCCTAGCGAACCTGTTTTAAGGTGCGCCAGGCGGAAACAGGGAAAATGTGTCCTATAAATAATAGGGCTCCTATTGTGAGCAGCCGAATTTACCCAGTTGATATTTTCTACATTTCATATTTATTTTGAGGTAATAGGCTTACTTTCAAACTGAGAAATGTTAATTGAAAATAGTAGCTGTTAAATATAATGGAACTCATTCCATCACAGGGTACATTTCCCCATTGCTGAGAACTGGTCAGCTGATCTTTTCAGACAGGCACACCAGTAAAATCACCTGTTAGGGGGAAATGTGTAGTGATTATACATAAAGGTTTTTTAGAAGGGGCTGATCGGAGGTGCACAATTACAGTGGCTTTGTTCTAGCACTTCCGCACCAGCCCCAACTATCCTATGACATCCTGCTTCTAGAAAGCATAAACTGTTGGAGTTCTGGCATGGCTCCAGAGGCTGCCTTTTACAGCAATACAGAGTGCTAGAGGAGAGGAGCATTTACCCGCTGTGAACAAGACATGAGCCTGAGCTGAAACAAGATGGCGGCCAAAGTGGATTGCTGTGAGGCCTGACCGGAGCAGATTAGTAGCCAACAAGGTCATACTGGGCCAGAGTAATCGGAGCAGTTCTTGATTCAGCCCAACACAATGAGATTGCTTGTAGGAGAATTGGGACTTTAGGTGGCAGGAAGGATGATTCAACCAGAGCCCACTGATAAGTAGGTGACCTTAGAAAGACCTGGGGGTTGTTCTTCCCAGAAGGCAAGTGGCCAATGGCTGTTGACACAGAAACTCAGAGGCATGGGATGGAGAGCCCTGATCCCCCCACACCGGCCCGGCACCAATTCCTAAGTTGTGGGAGACACTGCAGCATTCAAGTTAGATCCACTGTGGCCCACTGCCATTTAAAACCACAATGGGGTGTGAGAGCCCTCCCTTGGTTGCGACCAACCCCTGGTGAGTGACGTTATGCAAAGGAAGCCCCATAGAATGAAAAGACAGAGCACGTACAGAGGGGCCGTAAGCGGTCTCTCCTTGGGTACAGTCAGAGGAGGGAAGACCATGTCCCTGCAGGTCATGGCATTAAGTTCGGATACAACAGTATTGACAAAAGCGTCCTCCAGCAAGGAAAGAACAAACTCAATTAGCACTCCTCACGACGTTTGACGCTTCCCAAATTTTCATCCACTTGAATTAATATTCAGTCTGATTTGTTCATCCTGAATATTGCGTTTATTATTTCATCAATTACGTACTTCATATGATTCTTCTCATATACGTATGACAATTATACTGGTCATCTGGTTACACAGGTACTCCAATGCATTTCGGGCTCTGCCCTTCATCAGGTGGTAATTCCTACAAGGAATCTTAAACACGCATTATTTACAACAAATCCAGGAACTGGCAAATGCATGAAACAGTACTTTTCGTGCAGACCAAGTGTGAAAAAAATAGACTGAAAACACAATAAAAATCAATGAGAATGGAAACAACCAAATGTGAAATGAGTAGGAAACGCTATAAAACCGTGTGCCAAGCGTGCCTAAGAACACCTACGGGCCCATTACGATGGCGGATCGCCCCCACCGGCCTGGCGGGGGCGATCCACCCGCAATCCTTCCAAGAATGACCCCCGCCACATTTGGATGGCTGGGGGGTCTGCGGCGGATGGGAAGACCGTCGGCCGCTTTTCCACCGGTCGACTCGTCGACTGGGCGGAAAAGGGCCTGAATATGGTGGCGGTGTCTGCAAGACACCGCCATCCATATTAGGATGCATGCCTTTCCATGGCGGTGACTGCGCCATGGAAAGGCATGCAGTCCTTGCCTTTGGGGGCCCGTTGCGGGTCCCCAGAGTGTTGTGGGGTGGGGGTGCACATGGGGGGTACCTATGGTACCCCCTACATTGGCATGGACAAGGTGACAGGCACCGCACGGTGCCTGTCACCTTGTGTATGCCAATGCACAACGTGCATCCACAGCATTGTGGCAGTCGGTGCTGTGAACACCGCCCGCCACAATGTTGTGGATGGGGGATGCCACCACTACGGTGACATCCTGATTTGCATGGCAGGACTGCCACAACTTTGGCGGACGGTCCCGCATACCGTTACTGTGTCCGCCCACCATCATAATGTTACCCCTAGAGTCCAATCATAATCAGAAATAACGGAAGCCCACTGTGTTGTGCCAAGGTGATTAAAACATCAGAGTATGCCTGGTGGCATATTTCACGATGTGAAACAAATAGAATGCTCGCGTCCAGGTGCACGCAATGTTACAAACGTCACTCGTTCCCATGAATGCAAGCGTTATATCTTGGTGCGTGCTCCCAACAGTGTACCTTACGGACCAGGAGGTGATACTCATCAGCACCCAAGAAGGATATAAAGTTATTACTGAACAATATTACTTTCTAAAATAGGAAGTGCGACCGCAACCCACTCATTTCTCAGATTCAACAGTCACAGACAACAGAGGGTGGGCGGACTTCCCCGGTGTGCAAAGGGAAATTTGACATCCTAAAGTCCACACTTGAGGGCTACAAGGCTTAACATTTCTGAACAAAATTGTAGGCTATCTATAGATAGCAGAATTTTTATTTCGGTTTGGTTGGGTATATGTCAATGTTTGAGTGATAGATGCGTCTGTGCAGGAAATATAAGGTTGAAGGTTGATGGGGGGTTTAGAGTTTTCAACATTTTATAGTTACTAGGGATACTAAGCAGAATCATGCCGTTAATGTTTAGTAGTTCCAAAAATGCAGCAACAGACTGTGGCTCCTGGTCAGTTTACAAAAATGACCATGGACTCCTGGACAAGATCAAACGTGGCACCATCCTCATGTATGGGTAAAGGCAGGGATGGCTCCTCCACTAGGGTGGAGGAGTGTTGCTGCACTACTATCTTGCAGTGCGAGAAAGCAGAAGTGTTTGGTTGGGGGCGGGCGGGTGGATGGGGCTGCTCTAGGGCAGGGCAGGAGGGGCTTGCCCACTACTGAGTGCGCTGACTCTTTGGTTGGCCCTCTGGGGCCAACCAATCCTGTCATGTGCACTCTGCCTTTTGCAGCCTACATGGAGAAAATGGCCTCCCCATAGGCGCCTGGCTGGTCGGCGTCCCAATCAATCACAACGCTGCCATTGCAGTGTTGTGATTGGCTTAGGGGAGGGGAAGGAGGCTACCTGATTCCTGCTTCCAGGAGAGGAGCAGACACAACGCAGGACAGGGCCAGCGAACGTAAGCTACCTTTTGTATTTTTATTTTTAATTAACCGCCCTGTGTAACCCCGTCCCCTCATGAATCCCACACCCCCCAACCGCTAGTCATGCCGGCCGTGACTGGTTAAAGGCATGCCTCAGAGATCCTTCTGATGCTAGAAACACTCCTTATAGGCACTAGATGCACCTTCTTATGAAAAGCACAGATGCACTAAATTCTACCACTCCAGATTCCCTAGGAGTTTTAGAGGACCAACGATATTGATTCAGAAGTCCTTCCTACTGCTAGTCTACAAAGCCCAAACAGATGGGCTTGGCCCTTTTTGTAATCTTAGAGTGGACTCTGGAAGGGACCCCCCTTGGACCTTGTGCCTACATCAGGAGCCCATATATTTAGTAGAGGCCTTTCCTACCATGTACCTGTGGAAGTACTTTTTGACTGTCTGTGTTGTGGCGACAGGGATACTTGATGCTTAAATGCCTGGTGGATTCAAGGTGAATCATTTATAGAGCTACTCCGCAAAGAAATTGGGACTGTTTTGAACTGAACTCTCCGTCAGTGTAATCCCCTGCATCTCTGCGGTACGTTTTCAAGACAATAGCACAAAATAGAGCCTTCTTTGCCACATGTGAAAGAGAATGAGACAATGAGGAGACAGAAGAGTTAGAGGCCAAAATCCTTTTGCTCAAATGCAATGTCACCGCAGGATGGGCAGTTATGGATATTGTACACCTAGAGGACCTCCACAAGACCCTCTGTAGCAAATTGCCAGATAATGCCATACTGACCTGAACCATGGCCAAATCCATAATCTATGAGCATTGAAACAAGGTGGATAACTCCTATAGAAAAGGGTCTGAATAAATACTTGTATTGCACAATCTAAGGTCATCTGGTTGAATTTCAAGAGATCGCCAATGTTTTAACCAATTGGGAGCTTTCCAGAGAGGGAACCCCCCCGCAATTGGAACAGCTATACCTTATCACAAAAGATGTGGTGGTGCAGTTCCTCTCTGCAGTTGACCAGGAGGAATCAGATGGGCCATTGATGTCAGAGTAGGTCCAAGTATCCATAACCACCTCATCCTCCTAAAAGAGCCCAGCCTTTACTGCTTCCCTATCAAGTTTATAAAAAAAATGTCTTCACTTCTGGCACCTCTTAGTTAGAATCTATTCAAAGTGATTAAGCACCCTGCCTGAAGACCTGCACTGTGCAACTGTATCCCCTGTTCTAAACCCTAAAAAGCTCCCAGAGGACGGTGATTCATTATTTTCTTCACATCTGGCACTTCTTGCTTTGAACCTCCTCAAAGTGATTGAGCACCCTATCTGATGACCTGCACTGTGCAACTTTATCCCCTATTCTACAGGCCTATCTCTCTATGAAACGCTGAGATTAAACTTTTGGCCAAAGTGTTCGCCTCTAGACTAGCTAACATTATTGGGTCAGTGGTCCATGATTTCCAGAACAGGTTTATGCAGAGTAGGAGCATGACACCCTGTCTGCTCAGATTCCAGGTAGCACTAGCCGAGATAGATAAACTGCATGGCTTGACTGCGTTACTTCCTATATACTATGAAAAGGCCTTTGACACTGTGCACTGGCCTCTCTTTTTAAAAGTGCTGTGGAAAATTAATGTAATGTGTAATGTGGTAATGATACTAGCACATTCAAAATATTCATGTGGTGTAACCATGATAGTTTACATAACTGTGCTTGTGGTAATTTTTCAGGGTTGGAGTACATCTTGCATACATTTCTTATGCTCCGAAATCTGCCATTATCAAACGTGTATCTTTAAAACAGGGGAAACCTCAGTCAAACTGGAACCCATTGTTGGCAGAAGAATTTCAGTCCATAAAAAATGGTCAACCGATAATATGATAGCAAACTTATGCAGATGAATGAAAATGAAGCTATATTCATCTGTAGAACCTAATTTAGCTAGTTATTTAAAGTATATCTCCTTAGAAAAGTAAATGATCTATCAGGTACAATATTCCTGTGATGAACATGACTAAATGTTTTCTCCATAGCTTCAGACTCACACCATCTATTGAACAATAACTAAGACCCAAAGTAGCCAATAATAAGACCAATGAATATTATACCAACAGTAAAGATTGTCAATTTAGAAGCAATCAAGGTTGACAGGATATAGTCTAATGCAACCACAATGCACTTGAAATCTACACCAACAAACCAAAACCAAACACAACACATATAATCACTGAATATAAATAAGCTGTTTTACTAATTATTATAACAATATTGTATAAAAAAAGAAACAAAATAAAAGCTGAATGACATTACATTCATAAATGTTTAATACATAGTGAAAAATATACAAAAATATAATAATTAATAAAATATTGCTCCAAAAAAGGTAAATAAGTGATACAATAATAATATCAAACAGTAGCACAATATCCAATTGAATTAATTGGTTTCTTTAACCCCTTCGATGCTCATGACGGAGCGGTTCCGTCATGAGCATCGGCTGAGCTGTGCTCATGACGGAACCGCTCCGTCATGAGCACAACCCCTGGGGGAAGCGCTGGCGCTCCCCCCCTGGGGCATCGATCGTGCCCCCACAGAGGGGGATGGCAGCGGAAGAGTTTCCGCTGCCACCCCCGAGCCCCCCCACGCTTCCTGATGACGTCAGCGAGCACAGCGCGCACCGGCGTCATCAGGAAGCGTTGGACGCGCTGGAATTCATTTCTTCCAGCGCGTCCAACGGGGAGGGTGTGTTTTCTTGCGGTGTTGCGGGGGGGGGGCGAATTCCAGTGCCTTGAGGCATCGGGGGAGAGGAAAGAGTATTTCCTCTCCCCTGATGTCTCAATGCTGGGCATTCCTGTCCCACGATCGCGCACAGCGTCGCGATCGTGGAGCAGGGATGCCCCACTAGACGCCAGGGATGTGTATTTTGGCATTTGGGAAGCGACCCCTTGGGCAAGGGTCGCTTCCCTGGGGGATATTTTTTGAACAGCCTTTTCTGCCCCCCCTGGGGGCAGATCGGTCCACTTTCGGTCCGTTTCTGCCCCCAGGGGGGGCAGAAAAGCCCACTAGCCACCAGGGATTTATTTATTGTTGTATGGGAAGCGACCCCTTGGGCAAGGGTCGCTTTCCTGGGGGATATTTTTTGCTCAGACTTTTCTGCCCCCCCTGGGGGCAGATGGGTCCACTTTCGGTCCCTTTCTGCCCCCAGGTAGGGCAGAAAAGCCCACTAGCCACCAGGGATTTATTTATTGTGATATGGGAAAAGCCCACTAGACACCAGGGATGTCTTGATATTGATATGGGAAGCGACCCCTTGGGCAAGGGTCGCTTCCCTGGGGGATAATTTTTGCACAGACTTTTCTGCCCCCCCTGGGGGCAGATCGGTCCACTTTCGGTCCGTTTCTGCCCCCAGGGGGGGGGGCAGAAAAGCCCACTAGACACCAGGGATGTCGTTATATTGATATGGGAAGCGACTCCTTGGGCAAGGGTCGCTTCCCTTGGGGAATAATTTTTGCACAGACTTTTCTGCCCCCCCTGGGTGCAGATCGGTCCACTTTCGGTCCATTTCTGCCCCCAGGGAGGGAGCAGAAAAGCCCACTAGACACTAGGGATGTAGTTTTATTGATTTGGGAAGCGACCCCTTGGGCAAGGGTCGCTTCCTTGGGGGCATAATTTTCTGGAAGACTTTTCTGCCCCCCCTGGTGGCAGATCGGTCGACTTTCGGTCCGTTTCTGGCCCGGGGGGGGGGGCAGAAATGCCCACTAGACACCAGGGAAGTAGTGTAAATAAAAATGGAAGTGACCCCTTTTGCAAGTGTCGCTTCCAGGGGGCAATTTTTATAATATGTATTTGGCCCACCCGCCCCGGGACAGAGTAGCCTTTTTTTTCCTACTGTTTTCTGCCCCACCTGGCACATAACCCGATTGACCATTTGGGTAGTTACATAGCATGTTGTAATGTTTATTGTTATATTTTTTGTGAATTGCAATAGTAATGTGCTTTTTTTTACTTTTTTGTTCTAGGTGAAGGCTTTTGCTCTTTTCAGTTTGCCGTGTTGTTACTGGTGGTTCTGCTGTTTGTGTAGTTTGGTAAGAGACTCTTTTTTATACAATGTAAATGTGTTTGATTTCTCTGCATGAATTTTTTTTGCAAATGGTGTAATAATAGCAGTATGTTTGTTTTTTGAGTGTCAAAAACTTTTTGCATTGGTGCTCGATGTGTATTTTGTTGTCTTGTGAGTAATTTGTTTTTTTTCTTCTTTCTAGTTTGATATCGTTGGTTTTTGCTGTGTCACTGCAGAGTTGGTTTCTGGTGAGTGCAGCTGTCTCTTGTAATTGGATTGTATAGTTTTGAGTACATTGATCTTTGTGATAAAGGTACACATTTCTTTACTTACTTGGTTTGCACATTGTTGGTTGTTGTTGACTTGTTTGTGCAGTCTTCTATCTTAGTAAGTATAATGGCTAGCCGCAGGATTACTGCTCAGCAGGTTGTTGGTTTGCTGTTTGAGTCTTCCTCTGACCATGGTTCAGAGACTGACTCTGCATCTGAGGGAGAGGAGGCAGGGGACGATTCTGGCAGTGAGTTGTCTCTCCGTATGGAGTCATCGGATGATGAAGATACTCTTAGTGCGGATGAAGTGCCTGTGTTAGAGGAGGAGACTGATGTGCCGATAGTGCGGCAAGAGGCATCTGGGCTGCAGGCTGGGGCTGCAAGGCTTCCCGTTGAAAGTGATGACCTCTGGGTTGCCCCTGGCATGGTGCAGGCGGCATTGCCAGAGTTTACTGGTGTTCCAGGGTCTAGAGTGAATACTGAAAACTTTTTGCCGGTAAATTTTTTTCAGTTGTTTATGGACGATGTGCTTTTGGCAGAGATTGTTGAGCAGACTAATTTGTATGCCGAACAGTTTTTGAGGGACAACAGTGCCAGTCTTAAGCCACACTCTAGAGCTACCCGGTGGACTCCCACAAATGTTGAAGAGATGAAGAAGTTCTTGGGTTTAACTTTTTTGATGGGCTTGCTAAGGAAGCCATCAATGTCTTCATATTGGTCTAGCATTCCCTTGATGGCAACGTCTATTTTTCCGGCAGTCATGAGTCGTGACAGGTATTTGCTTCTGCTTCGGATGATGCACTTTGTTGATAATGGTTTAGCGTTGCCACGAGATCACCCTGACTGTGACCGTCTTTTTAAGATTAGGCCTGTCCTTGATCACTTTGTTGATCGATTTTCTGAGATTTATGCCCCTGGTAGAGAAATTGCAGTGGATGAGTCTTTGGTGTTGTTCAAGAGCCGCTTGGTTTTTAGGCAATACATTCCTAGTAAGAGGGCGCGCTATGGACTAAAGCTGTATATGCTGTGTGACAGTAGGACTGGATATGTCTCTAATTTCAGGGTGTACACCGGTAAGGAATCTAGGTTTAACCTCCCTGGTTGTCCGTCCACTTTTGGAGTGACTGAGAAAATTGTTTGGGAACTTGGTAGAGGATTTTTTAACAAAGGCCACCATTTATATGTAGATAACTTCTACACTGGTGTGCGGTTGTTCAGGGAATTGGCCAAAGTGGACACTGTTGCTTGTGGCACAATCCGCTCTAACCGTAAAGGTTTCCCGAAAGAACTTGTTTGTCAAAAGCTTGTGCGGGGACAGTGCAGTGCGTTGCGTTGCCAGGAGCTTCTTGCTGTGAAGTTTACAGACAGGAGAGATGTCTACATGCTGACTACCATCCATGATGAAAGCACTGCACCTGTGACTGTTTGGGGTCAGGTCGCTGAAGCGCGCAAACCTGTGTGCATTTTAGACTATAATAGGCACATGGGTGGTGTTGACAGAGTAGATCAGAGGTTGGAACCTTACACTGCTCTTCGTAAGGCTTACATTTGGTACAAGAAGTTGGCTATCCATCTTTTCCACTTGGCAATGTTTAATGCTTTTGTTGTGTTCCAGGATTCTTGCCCTGAGTCAAAGATGACTTTTGCTAAGTTTCAGGAGTCTGTAATAGGCAGCCTTGTTGTAGTGGAACAGGCAAGGGTTCCTAGAGATGGAGTGGTGGAGGATGTTGCTAGATTGAAAGAACGCCACTTTCCAGATCACATTCCTCCCACACCCGCAAAAGATTTTCCCAGTAGGAGATGTAGAGTCTGTTGGCGAAGAGGTTCGCGGAAGGAGAGTCGTATGTACTGCCCCGACTGTCCCTCTCATCCTGCACTGTGTCTCCCTGCTTGTTTTAGAGCGTACCACACGCGAAATAATTTTTGGGAGCATTCATGAGTGGTAAAGTGAACTGCCTGGTCTGTATTCTTTGGAAAATTTGATTCTGTTTCAAGGTTGGTGTTAGTGCAATGTATTTAGTTGCTGATTTTCTGTTAGAAGATTTGTATCTATTTGCAATTTGTTTGTGTTTTTATTTTTTTCTAAAAAAATCCTAAATGTGATGGTGGTGTGTGTAGGCTTGCGCTTGGCTGTTGGTGTGTTTGGACTGGCACTTGGTTGGTGGTGTGCGTGGAATGGTGCTTGGCTGGCGGTGTGCGTGGACTGGCGGTGTGCATGGACTGGCGGTGTGCGTGGACTGGTGCGTGGCTGGTGGTGTGCGTGGACTGGAGCTTGGCTGGCGGTGTGCGTGGAATGGTGCTTGGCTGGCAGTGTGCATGGACTGGTACTTGGCTGGCGGTGTGCGTGGACTGGTGGTGTGTGCGGACTGGTGTTTGGCTGGTGGTGTCCGTGGACTGGAGCTTGGCTGGTGGTGTGCGTGGACTGGAGCTTGGCTGGCGGTGTGCGTGGAATGGTGCTTGGCTGGCGGTGTGCGTGGACTGGTACTTGGCTGGTGGTGTGCGTGGACTGGTGGTGTGTGCGGACTGGTGCTTGGCTGGTGGTGTCCGTGGACTGGAGCTTGGCTGGCGGTGTAGGTGGATTGGCGATTGGCTGCCGGTGTGCGTGGAATGGTGCTTGGCTGGCAGTGTGCGTGGACTGGTACTTGGCTGGCGGTGTGCGTGGACTGGTGGTGTGTGCGGACTGGTGTTTGGCTGGTGGTGTCCGTGGCCTGGCGATTGGCTGGCGGTGTGCCTGGACTGGCGATTGGTTGGCGGTGTGCCTGGACTGGCGCTTGGCTAGCGGTGTGCGTGGACTGGCGCTTGGCTAGCGGTGTGTGTGGACTGGTGCTCGGCTGGCTGTGTGTGAGTAGTGACTTTCTGCTGGTCACTACACACACTGCTAGCTGAGTGCCACTCCACGCAATTCATCAGCCTGTGTAGTTGCTGTGTCTGGATTGTGGGCGTGTGAAAGTGATGGGCCCTTGAATGGCGCTGTGTGCTGGTGTGAGTTTTGTTATGTGATGGGCCCGCGGCTGGCGGTGTGAATGGTTTTGTATGTCTCACACGTATGAAAGGTGTATGAATGGCCTGTAAAGAGGTTGGTGCCTTGTCGTGGCTTTACAGCTCACGAGCTGTGAGTCAATGGTTCAGTTTCTCGCCCTTTCAATTATTGCCAGTGCATTTCATTTCTGTGAAATCACTTGCTAATACAATTGTATCTACTGAACCATCACTCACCCTCGTGCCAAATCCAACCAGTATGTGTGTGTGCTTGCGGATTAGATGGCTGTGCAGTAATATTTGTCTTTCTGAAGCAGGGTGTACCTTGTCCCTTTTTGGTGAATTATGAAATGTGTTGCTTTTGTGCCTGGTGGTGCGAATGGTCTTGTTTGTATCACGTATGAAAGGTGTGTGAATGGCCTGTAAAGTGGTTGGTGCCTTGACGTGGCTTTACAGCTCACGAGCTGCGAGTCATTGGTTTGGTTTTTTATGAATTTAATTATTGACAGTGCATTTCATTTTTGTGAAATCTCTTGTTAATAAAATTTAATACACTGAACCATGACTCGCCCTCGTGCCAAATCCAACCAGTATGTGTGTGTGTTTGAGGAATAGATGGTTGTGCAGGAATCTTTGTCTTTAGTTTCTCTGCCAAGGTACACTTTCAATGCAAGAATAACCCACCAACTGTAGATATTGTCGAAAACCCATGGGAGTTCATGGTGATGTCTCTCTTGTGAATTGAAAAAGATTTTTTATCCCCAATGTCCTGTAAACCTCAAAATGTCTGCCACATTTTCTTTGCAATATTATTCCAAAATTCTCACGCTGTAGTAACAAAAGTTAATCTGGTTTTGCAAGGGGGGTCACTTTGGTTTTTGACCCGGTGCTCGGCGGCCATCTAGGGTAACCTACCAAACCCACGCATTTCTGAAAACTAGACACCCGGCGGCTTCCAGGGAGGTATGGCTTGCGTGGATCCCCCAATGTTTCCTTACCCAGAATCCCCTGCAAACCTCAATTTTTGCTGAAAAAATCACTTTTTTCACACATTTTGGGGTGGGAAAGTTGTGGCATCACCGGGCTCACACAAATTTACCACCACCCAGCGTTCCCCCAGGTCTCCCGGTAAAAATGGTGCCTCACTTGTGTGGGAGGCCCAAGTACCCGCGGCAGGCAAGGGCCCAAAACGTAGTGAGGCGACATCAAAATGGCCTATCGCAAAACCACCTGGTTTTGCAAGGGGGGTCACTTTGGTTTTTGACCCGGTGCTCGGCGGCCATCTAGGGAAACCTACCAAACCCATGCATTTCTGAAAACTAGACACCCGGCGGCTTCCAGGGAGGTATGGATTGCGTGGATCCCCCAACGTTTCCTTACCCAGAATCCCCTGCAAACCTCAATTTTTGCTGAAAAAATCACTTTTTTCACACATTTTGGGGTGGGAAAGTTGTGGCATCACCGGGCTCACACAAATTTACCACCACCCAGCGTTCCCCCAGGTCTCCCGGTAAAAATGGAGCCTCACTTGTGTGGGAGGCCCAAGTACCCGCGGCAGGCAAGGGCCCAAAACGTAGTGAGGCGACATCAAAATGGCCTATCGCAAAACCACCTGGTTTTGCAAGGGGGGTCACTTTGGTTTTTGACCCGGTGCTCGGCGGCCATCTAGGGAAACCTACCAAACCCATGCATTTCTGAAAACTAGACACCCGGCGGCTTCCAGGGAGGTATGGATTGCGTGGATCCCCCAACGTTTCCTTACCCAGAATCCCCTGCAAACCTCAATTTTTGCTGAAAAAATCACTTTTTTCACACATTTTGGGGTGGGAAAGTTGTGGCATCACCGGGCTCACACAAATTTACCACCACCCAGCGTTCCCCCAGGTCTCCCGGTAAAAATGGAGCCTCACTTGTGTGGGAGGCCCAAGTACCCGCGGCAGGCAAGGGCCCAAAACGTAGTGAGGCGACATCAAAATGGCCTATCGCAAAACCACCTGGTTTTGCAAGGGGGGTCACTTTGGTTTTTGACCCGGTGCTCGGCGGCCATCTAGGGAAACCTACCAAACCCACGCATTTCTGAAAACTAGACACCCGGCGGCTTCCAGGGAGGTATGGATTGCGTGGATCCCCCAACGTTTCCTTACCCAGAATCCCGTGCAAACCTCAGTTTTTGCTGAAAAAATCACTTTTTTCACACATTTTGGGGTGGGAAAGTTGTGGCATCACTGGGCTCACACAAATTTACCACCACCCAGCGTTCCCCCAGGTCTCCCGGTAAAAATGGTGCCTCACTTGTGTGGGAGGCCCAAGTACCCACGGCAGTCAAGGGCCCAAAACCTAGTGAGGCGACATCAAAATGGCCTATCGCAAAACCACCTGGTTTTGCAAGGGGGGTCACTTTGGTTTTTGACCCGGTGCTCGGCGGCCATCTAGGGAAACCTACCAAACCCACGCATTTCTGAAAACTAGACACCCGGCGGCTTCCAGAGAGGTATGGCTTGCGTGGATCCCCCAACGTTTCCATACCCAGAACCCCTGCAAACCTCAATTTTTGCTGAAAAAATCACTTTTTTCACACATTTTGGGGTGGGAAAGTTGTGGCATCACCGGGCTCACACAAATTTACCACCACCCAGCGTTCCCCCAGGTCTCCCGGTAAAAATGGAGCCTCACTTGTGTGGGAGGCCCAAGTACCCGCGGCAGGCAAGGGCCCAAAACGTAGTGAGGCGACATCAAAATGGCCTATCGCAAAACCACCTGGTTTTGCAAGGGGGGTCACTTTGGTTTTTGACCCGGTGCTCGGCGGCCATCTAGGGAAACCTACCAAACCTATGCATTTCTGAAAACTAGACACCTGGCGGCTTCCAGGGAGGTATGGCTTGCGTGGATCCCCCAACGTTTCCTTACCCAGAATCCCCTGCAAACCTCAATTTTTGCTGAAGAAATCACTTTTTTCACACATTTTGGGGTGGGAAAGTTGTGGCATCACCGGGCTCACACAAATTTACCACCACCCAGCGTTCCCCCAGGTCTCCCGGTAAAAATGGTGCCCCTCTTGTGTGGGAGGCCCAAGTACCCGCGGCAGGCAAGGGCCCAAAACGTAGTGAGGCGACATCAAAATGGCCTATCGCAAAACCACCTGGTTTTGCAAGGGGAGTCACTTTGGTTTTTGACCCGGTGCTCGGCGGCCATCTAGGGAAACCTACCAAACCCACGCATTTCTGAAAACTAGACACCCGGCGACTTCCAGGGAGGTATGGCTTGCGTGGATCCCCCAACGTTTCCTTACCCAGAATCCCCTGCAAATCTCAATTTTTATTGAAAAAATCACTTTTTTCACACATTTTGGGGTGGGAAAGTTGTGGCATCACCGGGCTCACATAAATTTACCACTACCCAGCGTTCCCCCAGGTCTCCCGGTAAAAATGGTGCCTCACTTGTGTGGGAGGCCCAAGTACCCGCGGCAGGCAAGGGCCCCAAACCTAGTGAGGCGACATTTGGGATAGGCAATGTTGATGTTGCCTCACTACGTTTTTGTCCCTTGCCTGCCGCGGGTACTTGGGCCTCCCACACAAGTGAGGCACCATTTTTACCGGGAGACCTGGGGGAACGCTGGGTGGTGGTAAATTTGTGTGAGCCCGGTGATGCCACAACTTTCCCACCCCAAAATATGTGAAAAAAGTGATTTTTTCAGCAAAAATTGAGGTTTGCAGGGGATTCTGGGTAAGGAAACGTTGGGGGATCCATGCAAGCCATACCTCCCTGGAATATGCCGGGTGTCTACTTTTCAGAAATGCATGGGTTTGGTAGGTTTCCCTAGATGGTCACCGAGCACCGGGTCAAAAACCAAAGTGACCCCCCTTGCAAAACCAGGTGTTTTTGCGATAGGCCATTTTGATGTCGCCTCACTACGTTTTGGGCCCTTGCCTGCCGCGGGTACTTGGGCCTCCCACACAAGTGAGGCACCATTTTTACCGGGAGACCTGGGGGAACGCTGGGTGGTGGTAAATTTGTGTGAGCCCGGTGATGCCACAACTTTCCCACCCCAAAATGTGTGAAAAAAGATATTTTTTCAGCAAAAATTGAGGTTTGCAGGGGATTCTGGGTAAGGAAACGTTGGGGGATCCATGCAAGCCATACCTCCCTGGAAGCCGCCGGGTGTCTAGTTTTCAGAAATGCATGGGTTTGGTAGGTTTCCCTAGATGGTCGCCGAGCACCGGGTCAAAAACCAAAGTGACACCCCTTGCAAAACCAGGTGTTTTCGCGATAGGCCATTTTGATGTCGCCTCACTACGTTTTGGGCCCTTGCCTGCCGCGGGTACTTGGGCCTCCCACACAAGTGAGGCACCATTTTTACCGGGAGACCTGGGGGAACGCTGGGTGGTGGTAAATTTGTGTGAGCCCGGTGATGCCACAACTTTCCCACCCCAAAATGTGTGAAAAAAGTGATTTTTTCAGCAAAAATTGAGGTTTGCAGGGGATTCTGGGTAAGGAAACGTTGGGGGATCCACGCAAGCCATACCTCCCTAGAAGCCGCCGGGTGTCTAGTTTTCAAAAATGCGTGGGTTTGGTAGGTTTCCCTAGATGGCCGCCGAGCACCGGGTCAAAAACCAAAGTGACCCCCCTTGCAAAACCAGGTGGTTTTGCGATAGGCCATTTTGATGTCGCCTCACTATGTTTTGGGCCCTTGCCTGCTGCGGGTACTTGGGCCTCCCACACAAGTGAGGCACCATTTTTACCGGGAGACCTGGGGGAACGCTGGGTGGTGGTAAATTTGTGTGAGCCCGGTGTTGCCACAACTTTCCCACCCCAAAATGTGTGAAAAAAGTGATTTTTTCAGCAAAAATTGAGGTTTGCAGGGGATTCTGGGTAAGGAAACGTTGGGGGATCCACGCAAGCCATACCTCCCTGGAAGCCGCCGGGTGTCTAGTTTTCAGAAATGCATGGGTTTGGTAGGTTTCCCTAGATGGTCGCCGAGCACCGGGTCAAAAACCAAAGTGACCCCCCTTGCAAAACCAGGTGTTTTTGCGATAGGCCATTTTGATGTCGCCTCACTACGTTTTGGGCCCTTGCCTGCCGCGGGTACTTGGGCCTCCCACACAAGTGAGGCACCATTTTTACCGGGAGACCTGGGGGAATGCTGGGTGGTGGTAAATTTGTGTGAGCCCGGTTATGCCACAACTTTCCCACCCCAAAATGTGGGAAAAAGGTGATTTTTTCAGCAAAAATTGAGGTTTGCAGGGGATTCTGGGTAAGGAAACGTTGGGGGATCCACGCAAGCCATACCTCCCTGGAAGCCGCCGGGAGTCTAGTTTTCAGAAATGCATGGGTTTGGTAGGTTTCCCTAGATGGCCGCCGAGCACCGGGTCAAAAACCAAAGTGACCCCCCTTGCAAAACCAGGTGGTTTTGCAATAGGCCATTTTGATGTCGCCTCACTACGTTTTGGGCCCTTGCCTGCCGCGGGTACTTGGGCCTCCCACACAAGTGAGGCACCATTTTTACCGGGAGACCTGGGGGAACGTTGGGTGGTGGTAAATTTGTGTGAGCCCGGTGATGCCACAACTTTCCCACCTCAAAATGTGTGAAAAAAGTGATTTATTCAATAAAAATTGAGGTTTGCAGGGGATTCTGTGTAAGGAAACGTTGGGGGATCCACGCAAGCCATACCCCCCTGGAAGCCGCCGGGTGTCTAATTTTCAGAAATGTGTGGGTTTGGTAGGTTTCCCTAGGTACCGGCATGGCTAGGGGTCAAAAACTACAGCTAGTCACTTTGCCAAAAAAGGGTCATTTTTCACTGCAAAATTGAGGTGTGACCACATTGCGTTTTGCGCCGTTTCCTGTCGCGGGCACTAGGCCGACCCGCACAAGTGAGGTACCATTTTTCTCGTAGGACTTTGGGGAACGCGGGGTGGGTGGAAATTTGTGGATCCACGCAGATTCCAGAACTTTCCATCCCAGAAATGTGGGGAAAATGTGGTTTTTTGTCATTTTTTTACGTTTGCAAGGGATTCTGGGTAACAGACCATGGTGGGATGCAGTCAAGTCACCCCATCCTGGATTTCCCTGGGTGTCTAGTTTTCAAAAATGTATAGGTTTGCTAGGTTTCCCTAGGTGCCGGCAGGGCTAGGGTTCAAAAACTACAGCTAGTCACTTTGCCAAAAAAGGGTCATTTTTCACTGCAAAATTGAGGTGTGACCACGTTGCGTTTTGCGCCGTTTCCTGTCGCGGGCGCTAGGCTGAACCGCACAAGTGAGGTACCATTTTTCTCGAAGGACTTTGAGGAACGCGGGGTGGGTAGAAATTTGTGGATCCACGCAGATTCCAGAACTTTCCATCCCAGAAATGTGGGGAAAATGTGTTTTTTTTGTCATTTTTTCACGTTTGCAAGGGATTCTGGGTAACAGACCATGGTGGGAGGCAGTCAAGTCACCCCATCCTGGATTCCCCTGGGTGTCTAGTTTTCAAAAATGTATAGGTTTGCTAGGTTTCCCTAGGTGCCGGCATGGCTAGGGTTAAAAAACTACAGCTAGTCACTTTGCCAAAAAAGGGTCATTTTTCACTGCAAAATTGAGGTGTGACCACGTTGCGTTTTGCGCCGTTTCCTGTCGCGGGCACTAGGCCGACCCACACAAGTGAGGTACCATTCTTCTCGAAGGACTTTGGGGAACGCGGGGTGGGTGGAAATTTGTGGATCCACGCAGGTTCCAGAACTTTCCATCCCAGAAATGTGGGGAAAATGTGGTTTTTTTGTGATTTTTTTACATTTGCAAGGGATTCTGGGTAACAGACCATGGTGGGAGGCAGTCAAGTCACCCCATCCTGGATTACCCTAGGTGTCTAGTTTTCAAAAATGTATAGGTTTGCTAGGTTTCCCTAGGTGCCGGCATGGCTAGGGTTAAAAAACTACAGCTAGTCACTTTGCCAAAAAAGGGTCATTTTTCACTGCAAAATTGAGGTGTGACCACGTTGCGTTTTGCGCCGTTTCCTGTCGCGGGCACTAGGCCGACCCGCACAAGTGAGGTACCATTTTTCTCGTAGGACTTTGGGGAACGTGGGGTGGGTGGAAATTTGTGGATCAACGCAGATTCCAGAACTTTCCATCCCAGAAATGTGGGGAAAATGTGTTTTTTTTGTCATTTTTTTACGTTTGCAAGGGATTCTGGGTAACAGACCATGGTGGGAGGCAGTCAAGTCACCCCATCCTGGATTCCCCTGGGTGTCTAGTTTTAAAATATGTATAGGTTTGCTAGGTTTCCCTAGGTGCCGGCAGGGCTAGGGTTCAAAAACTACAGCTAGTCACTTTGCCAAAAAAGGGTCATTTTTCACTGCAAAATTGAGGTGTGACCACGTTGCGTTTTGCGCCGTTTCCTGTCGCGGGCACTAGGCCGACCCGCACAAGTGAGGTACCATTTTTCTCATAGGACTTTGGGGAAACGCGGGGTGGGTGGAAATTTGTGGATCCACGCAGATTCCAGAACTTTCCATCCCAGAAATGTGGGGAAAATGTGTTTTTTTTGTCATTTTTTTACGTTTGCAAGGGATTCTGGGTAACAGACCATGGTGGGAGGCAGTCAAGTCACCCCATCCTAGATTCCCCTGGGTGTCTAGTTTTCAAAAATGTATAGGTTTGCTAGGTTTCCCTAGGTGCCGGCATGGCTAGGGTTAAAAAACTACAGCTAGTCACTTTGCCAAAAAAGGGTCATTTTTCACTGCAAAATAGAGGTGTGACCACGTTGCGTTTTGCGCCGTTTCCTGTCGCGGGCACTAGGCCGACCCGCACAAGTGAGGTACCATTCTTCTCGTAGGACTTTGGGGAACGGGGGGTGCGTGGAAATTTGTGGATCCACGCAGATTCCAGAACTTTCCATCCCAGAAATGTGGGGAAAATGTGTTTTTTTTGTGATTTTTTTACGTTTGCAAGGGATTCTGGGTAACAGACCATGGTGGGAGGCAGTCAAGTCACCCCATCCTGGATTCCCCTGGGTGTCTGGTTTTAAAAATGGATAGGTTTGCTAGGTTTCCCTAGGTGCCGGCATGGCTAGGGTTCAAAAACTACAGCTAGTCACTTTGCCAAAAAAGGGTCATTTTTCACTGCAAAATTGAGGTGTGACCACGTTGCGTTTTGCGCCGTTTCCTGTCGCGGGCACTAGGCCGACCCACACAAGTGAGGTACCATTTTTCTCGTAGGACTTTGGGGAACGCGGGGTGGGTGGAAATTTGTGGATCCACGCAGATTCCAGAACTTTCCATCCCAGAAATGTGGGGAAAATGTGTTTTTTTTGTGATTTTGTTACGTTTGCAAGGGATTCTGGGTAACAGACCATGGTGGGAGGCAGTCAAGTCACCCCATCCTGGATTCCCCTGGGTGTCTAGTTTTAAAAAATGTATAGGTTTGCTAGGTTTCCCTAGGTGCCGGCAGGGCTAGGGTTAAAAAACTACAGCTAGTCACTTTGCCAAAAAAGGGTCATTTTTCACTGCAAAATTGAGGTGTGACCACGTTGCGTTTTGCGCCGTTTCCTGTCGCGGGCACTAGGCGACCCGCACAAGTGAGGTACCATTTTTCTCGTAGGACTTTGGGGAACGCGGGGTGTGTGGGAATTTGTGGATCCACGCAGATTCCAGAACTTTCCATCCCAGAAATGTGGGGAAAATGTGTTTTGTTTGTGATTTTTTTACGTTTGCAAGGGATTCTGGGTAACAGAACATGGTGGGAGGCAGTCAAGTCACCCCATCCTGGATTCCCCTGGGTATCTAGTTTTCAAAAATGTATAGGTTTCTAGGTTTCCCTAGGTGCCGGCAGGGCTAGGGTTCAAAAACTACAGCTAGTCACTTTGCCAAAAAAGGGTCATTTTTCACTGCAAAATTGAGGTGTGACCACGTTGCGTTTTGCGCCGTTTCCTGTCGCGGGCACTAGGCTGACCCGCACAAGTGAGGTACCATTTTTCTCGTAGGACTTTGGGGAACGCGGGGTGGGTGGGAATTTGTGGATCCACACAGATTCCAGAACTTTCCATCCCAGAAATGTGGGGAAAATGTGTTTTTTTTGTGATTTTTTTACGTTTGCAAGGGATTCTGGGTAACAGACCATGGTGGGAGGCAGTCAAGTCACCCCATCCTGGATTCCCCTGGGTGTCTAGTTTTCAAAAATGTATAGGTTTGCTAGGTTTCCCTAGGTGCCGGCAGGGCTAGGGTTAAAAAACTACAGCTAGTCACTTTGCCAAAAAAGGGTCATTTTTCACTGCAAAATTGAGGTGTGACCACGTTGCGTTTTGCGCCGTTTCCTGTCGCGGGCACTAGGCCGACCCGCACAAGTGAGGTACCATGTTTCTCGTAGGACTTTGGGGAACGCGGGGTGGGTGGAAAGTTGTGGATCCACGCAGATTCCAGAACTTTCCATCCCAGAAATGTGGGGAAAATGTGTTTTTTTTGTGATTTTTTTACGTTTGCAATGGATTCTGGGTAACAGACCATGGTGGGAGGCAGTCAAGTCACCCCATCCTGGATTCCCCTGGGTGTCTAGTTTTCAAAAATGTATAGGTTTGCTAGGTTTCCCTAGGTGCCGGCAGGGCTAGGGTTCAAAAACTACAGCTAGTCACTTTGCCAAAAAAGGGTCATTTTTCACTGCAAAATTGAGGTGTGACCACGTTGCGTTTTGCGCCGTTTCCTGTCGCGGGCACTAGGCCGACCCACACAAGTGAGGTACCATTTTTCTCGTAGGACTTGGGGGAACGCGGGGTGGGTGGAAATTTGTGGATCCACGCAGATTCCAGAACTTTCGATCCCAGAAATGTGGGGAAAATGTGTTTTTTTTGTCATTTTTCTACATTTGCAAGGGATTCTGGGTAACAGACCATGGTGGGAGGCAGTCAAGTCACCCCATACAGGATTCCCCTGGGTGTCTAGTTTACAAAAATGTATAGGTTTGCTAGGTTTCCCTAGGTGCCGGCAGGGCTAGGGTTCAAAAACTACAGCTAGTCACTTTGCCAAAAAAGGGTCATTTTTCACTGCAAAATTGAGGTGTGACCACGTTGCGTTTTGCGCCGTTTCCTGTCGCGGGCACTAGGCCGACCCGCACAAGTGAGGTACCATTTTTCTCGTAGGACTTTGGGGAACGCGGGGTGGGTGGAAATTTGTGGATCCACGCAGATTCCAGAACTTTCCATCCCAGAAATGTGGGGAAAATGTGGTTTTTTGTCATTTTTTTACGTTTGCAAGGGATTCTGGGTAACAGACCATGGTGGGATGCAGTCAAGTCACCCCATCCTGGATTTCCCTGGGTGTCTAGTTTTCAAAAATGTATAGGTTTGCTAGGTTTCCCTAGGTGCCGGCAGGGCTAGGGTTCAAAAACTACAGCTAGTCACTTTGCCAAAAAAGGGTCATTTTTCACTGCAAAATTGAGATGTGACCACGTTGCGTTTTGCGCCGTTTCCTGTCGCGGGCGCTAGGCTGAACCGCACAAGTGAGGTACCATTTTTCTCGAAGGACTTTGAGGAACGCGGGGTGGGTAGAAATTTGTGGATCCACGCAGATTCCAGAACTTTCCATCCCAGAAATGTGGGGAAAATGTGGTTTTTTTGTCATTTTTTTACGTTTGCAAGGGATTCTGGGTAACAGACCATGGTGGGAGGCAGTCAAGTCACCCCATCCTGGATTCCCCTGGGTGTCTAGTTTTCAAAAATGTATAGGTTTGCTAGGTTTCCCTAGGTGCCGGCATGGCTAGGGTTAAAAAACTACAGCTAGTCACTTTGCCAAAAAAGGGTCATTTTTCACTGCAAAATTGAGGTGTGACCACGTTGCGTTTTGCGCCGTTTCCTGTCGCGGGCACTAGGCCGACCCACACAAGTGAGGTACCATTCTTCTCGAAGGACTTTGGGGAACGCGGGGTGGGTGGAAATTTGTGGATCCACGCAGGTTCCAGAACTTTCCATCCCAGAAATGTGGGGAAAATGTGGTTTTTTTGTGATTTTTTTACATTTGCAAGGGATTCTGGGTAACAGACCATGGTGGGAGGCAGTCAAGTCACCCCATCCTGGATTCCCCTAGGTGTCTAGTTTTCAAAAATGTATAGGTTTGCTAGGTTTCCCTAGGTGCAGGCATGGCTAGGGTTAAAAAACTACAGCTAGTCACTTTGCCAAAAAAGGGTCATTTTACACTGCAAAATTGAGGTGTGACCACGTTGCGTTTTGCGCCGTTTCCTGTCGCGGGCACTAGGCCGACCCGCACAAGTGAGGTACCATTTTTCTCGTAGGACTTTGGGGAACGTGGGGTGGGTGGAAATTTGTGGATCCACGCAGATTCCATAACTTTCCATCCCAGAAATGTGGGGAAAATGTGTTTTTTTTGTCATTTTTTTACGTTTGCAAGGGATTCTGGGTAACAGACCATGGTGGGAGGCAGTCAAGTCACCCCATCCTGGATTCCCCTGGGTGTCTAGTTTTAAAATATGTATAGGTTTGCTAGGTTTCCCTAGGTGCCGGCAGGGCTAGGGTTCAAAAACTACAGCTAGTCACTTTGCCAAAAAAGGGTCATTTTTCACTGCAAAATTGAGGTGTGACCACGTTGCGTTTTGCGCCGTTTCCTGTCGCGGGCACAAGGCCGACCCGCACAAGTGAGGTACCATTTTTCTCATAGGACTTTGGGGAACGCGGGGTGGGTGGAAATTTGTGGATCCACGCAGATTCCAGAACTTTCCATCCCAGAAATGTGGGGAAAATGTGTTTTTTTTGTCATTTTTTTACGTTTGCAAGGGATTCTGGGTAACAGACCATGGTGGGAGGCAGTCAAGTCACCCCATCCTAGATTCCCCTGGGTGTCTAGTTTTCAAAAATGTATAGGTTTGCTAGGTTTCCCTAGGTGCCGGCATGGCTAGGGTTAAAAAACTACAGCTAGTCACTTTGCCAAAAAAGGGTCATTTTTCACTGCAAAATAGAGGTGTGACCACGTTGCGTTTTGCGCCGTTTCCTGTCGCGGGCACTAGGCCGACCCGCACAAGTGAGGTACCATTCTTCTCGTAGGACTTTGGGGAACGGGGGTGCGTGGAAATTTGTGGATCCACGCAGATTCCAGAACTTTCCATCCCAGAAATGTGGGGAAAATGTTTTTTTTTGTGTGATTTTTTTACGTTACGTTTGCAAGGGATTCTGGGTAACAGACCATGGTGGGAGGCAGTCAAGTCACCCCATCCTGGATTCCCCTGGGTGTCTAGTTTTAAAAATGTATAGGTTTGCTAGGTTTCCCTAGGTGCCGGCATGGCTAGGGTTCAAAAACTACAGCTAGTCACTTTGCCAAAAAAGGGTCATTTTTCACTGCAAAATTGAGGTGTGACCACGTTGCGTTTTGCGCCGTTTCCTGTCGCGGGCACTAGGCCGACCCACACAAGTGAGGTACCATTTTTCTCGTAGGACTTTGGGGAACGCGGGGTGGGTGGAAATTTGTGGATCCACGCAGATTCCAGAACTTTCCATCCCAGAAATGTGGGGAAAATGTGTTTTTTTTGTGATTTTGTTACGTTTGCAAGGGATTCTGGGTAACAGACCATGGTGGGAGGCAGTCAAGTCACCCCATCCTGGATTCCCCTGGGTGTCTAGTTTTAAAAAATGTATAGGTTTGCTAGGTTTCCCTAGGTGCCGGCAGGGCTAGGGTTAAAAAACTACAGCTAGTCACTTTGCCAAAAAAGGGTCATTTTTCACTGCAAAATTGAGGTGTGACCACGTTGCGTTTTGCGCCGTTTCCTGTCGCGGGCACTAGGCGACCCGCACAAGTGAGGTACCATTTTTCTCGTAGGACTTTGGGGAACGCGGGGTGTGTGGGAATTTGTGGATCCACGCAGATTCCAGAACTTTCCATCCCAGAAATGTGGGGAAAATGTGTTTTTTTTGTGATTTTTTTACGTTTGCAAGGGATTCTGGGTAACAGAACATGGTGGGAGGCAGTCAAGTCACCCCATCCTGGATTCCCCTGGGTATCTAGTTTTCAAAAATGTATAGGTTTCTAGGTTTCCCTAGGTGCCGGCAGGGCTAGGGTTCAAAAACTACAGCTAGTCACTTTGCCAAAAAAGGGTCATTTTTCACTGCAAAATTGAGGTGTGACCACGTTGCGTTTTGCGCCGTTTCCTGTCGCGGGCACTAGGCTGACCCGCACAAGTGAGGTACCATTTTTCTCGTAGGACTTTGGGGAACGCGGGGTGGGTGGGAATTTGTGGATCCACGCAGATTCCAGAACTTTCCATCCCAGAAATGTGGGGAAAATGTGTTTTTTTTGTGATTTTTTTATGTTTGCAAGGGATTCTGGGTAACAGACCATGGTGGGAGGCAGTCAAGTCACCCCATCCTGGATTCCCCTGGGTGTCTAGTTTTCAAAAATGTATAGGTTTGCTAGGTTTCCCTAGGTGCCGGCAGGTCTAGGGTTAAAAAACTACAGCTAGTCACTTTGCCAAAAAAGGGTCATTTTTCACTGCAAAATTGAGGTGTGACCACGTTGCGTTTTGCGCCGTTTCCTGTCGCGGGCACTAGGCCGACCCACACAAGTGAGGTACCATTCTTCTCGAAGGACTTTGGGGAACGCGGGGTGGGTGGAAATTTGTGGATCCACGCAGGTTCCAGAACTTTCCATCCCAGAAATGTGGGGAAAATGTGGTTTTTTTGTGATTTTTTTACATTTGCAAGGGATTCTGGGTAACAGACCATGGTGGGAGGCAGTCAAGTCACCCCATCCTGGATTACCCTAGGTGTCTAGTTTTCAAAAATGTATAGGTTTGCTAGGTTTCCCTAGGTGCCGGCATGGCTAGGGTTAAAAAACTACAGCTAGTCACTTTGCCAAAAAAGGGTCATTTTTCACTGCAAAATTGAGGTGTGACCACGTTGCGTTTTGCGCCGTTTCCTGTCGCGGGCACTAGGCCGACCCGCACAAGTGAGGTACCATTTTTCTCGTAGGACTTTGGGGAACGTGGGGTGGGTGGAAATTTGTGGATCAACGCAGATTCCAGAACTTTCCATCCCAGAAATGTGGGGAAAATGTGTTTTTTTTGTCATTTTTTTACGTTTGCAAGGGATTCTGGGTAACAGACCATGGTGGGAGGCAGTCAAGTCACCCCATCCTGGATTCCCCTGGGTGTCTAGTTTTAAAATATGTATAGGTTTGCTAGGTTTCCCTAGGTGCCGGCAGGGCTAGGGTTCAAAAACTACAGCTAGTCACTTTGCCAAAAAAGGGTCATTTTTCACTGCAAAATTGAGGTGTGACCACGTTGCGTTTTGCGCCGTTTCCTGTCGCGGGCACTAGGCCGACCCGCACAAGTGAGGTACCATTTTTCTCATAGGACTTTGGGGAAACGCGGGGTGGGTGGAAATTTGTGGATCCACGCAGATTCCAGAACTTTCCATCCCAGAAATGTGGGGAAAATGTGTTTTTTTTGTCATTTTTTTACGTTTGCAAGGGATTCTGGGTAACAGACCATGGTGGGAGGCAGTCAAGTCACCCCATCCTAGATTCCCCTGGGTGTCTAGTTTTCAAAAATGTATAGGTTTGCTAGGTTTCCCTAGGTGCCGGCATGGCTAGGGTTAAAAAACTACAGCTAGTCACTTTGCCAAAAAAGGGTCATTTTTCACTGCAAAATAGAGGTGTGACCACGTTGCGTTTTGCGCCGTTTCCTGTCGCGGGCACTAGGCCGACCCGCACAAGTGAGGTACCATTCTTCTCGTAGGACTTTGGGGAACGGGGGGTGCGTGGAAATTTGTGGATCCACGCAGATTCCAGAACTTTCCATCCCAGAAATGTGGGGAAAATGTGTTTTTTTTGTGATTTTTTTACGTTTGCAAGGGATTCTGGGTAACAGACCATGGTGGGAGGCAGTCAAGTCACCCCATCCTGGATTCCCCTGGGTGTCTGGTTTTAAAAATGGATAGGTTTGCTAGGTTTCCCTAGGTGCCGGCATGGCTAGGGTTCAAAAACTACAGCTAGTCACTTTGCCAAAAAAGGGTCATTTTTCACTGCAAAATTGAGGTGTGACCACGTTGCGTTTTGCGCCGTTTCCTGTCGCGGGCACTAGGCCGACCCACACAAGTGAGGTACCATTTTTCTCGTAGGACTTTGGGGAACGCGGGGTGGGTGGAAATTTGTGGATCCACGCAGATTCCAGAACTTTCCATCCCAGAAATGTGGGGAAAATGTGTTTTTTTTGTGATTTTGTTACGTTTGCAAGGGATTCTGGGTAACAGACCATGGTGGGAGGCAGTCAAGTCACCCCATCCTGGATTCCCCTGGGTGTCTAGTTTTAAAAAATGTATAGGTTTGCTAGGTTTCCCTAGGTGCCGGCAGGGCTAGGGTTAAAAAACTACAGCTAGTCACTTTGCCAAAAAAGGGTCATTTTTCACTGCAAAATTGAGGTGTGACCACGTTGCGTTTTGCGCCGTTTCCTGTCGCGGGCACTAGGCGACCCGCACAAGTGAGGTACCATTTTTCTCGTAGGACTTTGGGGAACGCGGGGTGTGTGGGAATTTGTGGATCCACGCAGATTCCAGAACTTTCCATCCCAGAAATGTGGGGAAAATGTGTTTTGTTTGTGATTTTTTTACGTTTGCAAGGGATTCTGGGTAACAGAACATGGTGGGAGGCAGTCAAGTCACCCCATCCTGGATTCCCCTGGGTATCTAGTTTTCAAAAATGTATAGGTTTCTAGGTTTCCCTAGGTGCCGGCAGGGCTAGGGTTCAAAAACTACAGCTAGTCACTTTGCCAAAAAAGGGTCATTTTTCACTGCAAAATTGAGGTGTGACCACGTTGCGTTTTGCGCCGTTTCCTGTCGCGGGCACTAGGCTGACCCGCACAAGTGAGGTACCATTTTTCTCGTAGGACTTTGGGGAACGCGGGGTGGGTGGGAATTTGTGGATCCACACAGATTCCAGAACTTTCCATCCCAGAAATGTGGGGAAAATGTGTTTTTTTTGTGATTTTTTTACGTTTGCAAGGGATTCTGGGTAACAGACCATGGTGGGAGGCAGTCAAGTCACCCCATCCTGGATTCCCCTGGGTGTCTAGTTTTCAAAAATGTATAGGTTTGCTAGGTTTCCCTAGGTGCCGGCAGGGCTAGGGTTAAAAAACTACAGCTAGTCACTTTGCCAAAAAAGGGTCATTTTTCACTGCAAAATTGAGGTGTGACCACGTTGCGTTTTGCGCCGTTTCCTGTCGCGGGCACTAGGCCGACCCGCACAAGTGAGGTACCATGTTTCTCGTAGGACTTTGGGGAACGCGGGGTGGGTGGAAAGTTGTGGATCCACGCAGATTCCAGAACTTTCCATCCCAGAAATGTGGGGAAAATGTGTTTTTTTTGTGATTTTTTTACGTTTGCAATGGATTCTGGGTAACAGACCATGGTGGGAGGCAGTCAAGTCACCCCATCCTGGATTCCCCTGGGTGTCTAGTTTTCAAAAATGTATAGGTTTGCTAGGTTTCCCTAGGTGCCGGCAGGGCTAGGGTTCAAAAACTACAGCTAGTCACTTTGCCAAAAAAGGGTCATTTTTCACTGCAAAATTGAGGTGTGACCACGTTGCGTTTTGCGCCGTTTCCTGTCGCGGGCACTAGGCCGACCCACACAAGTGAGGTACCATTTTTCTCGTAGGACTTGGGGGAACGCGGGGTGGGTGGAAATTTGTGGATCCACGCAGATTCCAGAACTTTCGATCCCAGAAATGTGGGGAAAATGTGTTTTTTTTGTCATTTTTCTACATTTGCAAGGGATTCTGGGTAACAGACCATGGTGGGAGGCAGTCAAGTCACCCCATACAGGATTCCCCTGGGTGTCTAGTTTACAAAAATGTATAGGTTTGCTAGGTTTCCCTAGGTGCCGGCAGGGCTAGGGTTCAAAAACTACAGCTAGTCACTTTGCCAAAAAAGGGTCATTTTTCACTGCAAAATTGAGGTGTGACCACGTTGCGTTTTGCGCCGTTTCCTGTCGCGGGCACTAGGCCGACCCGCACAAGTGAGGTACCATTTTTCTCGTAGGACTTTGGGGAACGCGGGGTGGGTGGAAATTTGTGGATCCACGCAGATTCCAGAACTTTCCATCCCAGAAATGTGGGGAAAATGTGGTTTTTTGTCATTTTTTTACGTTTGCAAGGGATTCTGGGTAACAGACCATGGTGGGATGCAGTCAAGTCACCCCATCCTGGATTTCCCTGGGTGTCTAGTTTTCAAAAATGTATAGGTTTGCTAGGTTTCCCTAGGTGCCGGCAGGGCTAGGGTTCAAAAACTACAGCTAGTCACTTTGCCAAAAAAGGGTCATTTTTCACTGCAAAATTGAGATGTGACCACGTTGCGTTTTGCGCCGTTTCCTGTCGCGGGCGCTAGGCTGAACCGCACAAGTGAGGTACCATTTTTCTCGAAGGACTTTGAGGAACGCGGGGTGGGTAGAAATTTGTGGATCCACGCAGATTCCAGAACTTTCCATCCCAGAAATGTGGGGAAAATGTGGTTTTTTTGTCATTTTTTTACGTTTGCAAGGGATTCTGGGTAACAGACCATGGTGGGAGGCAGTCAAGTCACCCCATCCTGGATTCCCCTGGGTGTCTAGTTTTCAAAAATGTATAGGTTTGCTAGGTTTCCCTAGGTGCCGGCATGGCTAGGGTTAAAAAACTACAGCTAGTCACTTTGCCAAAAAAGGGTCATTTTTCACTGCAAAATTGAGGTGTGACCACGTTGCGTTTTGCGCCGTTTCCTGTCGCGGGCACTAGGCCGACCCACACAAGTGAGGTACCATTCTTCTCGAAGGACTTTGGGGAACGCGGGGTGGGTGGAAATTTGTGGATCCACGCAGGTTCCAGAACTTTCCATCCCAGAAATGTGGGGAAAATGTGGTTTTTTTGTGATTTTTTTACATTTGCAAGGGATTCTGGGTAACAGACCATGGTGGGAGGCAGTCAAGTCACCCCATCCTGGATTCCCCTAGGTGTCTAGTTTTCAAAAATGTATAGGTTTGCTAGGTTTCCCTAGGTGCAGGCATGGCTAGGGTTAAAAAACTACAGCTAGTCACTTTGCCAAAAAAGGGTCATTTTTCACTGCAAAATTGAGGTGTGACCACGTTGCGTTTTGCGCCGTTTCCTGTCGCGGGCACTAGGCCGACCCGCACAAGTGAGGTACCATTTTTCTCGTAGGACTTTGGGGAACGTGGGGTGGGTGGAAATTTGTGGATCCACGCAGATTCCATAACTTTCCATCCCAGAAATGTGGGGAAAATGTGTTTTTTTTGTCATTTTTTTACGTTTGCAAGGGATTCTGGGTAACAGACCATGGTGGGAGGCAGTCAAGTCACCCCATCCTGGATTCCCCTGGGTGTCTAGTTTTAAAATATGTATAGGTTTGCTAGGTTTCCCTAGGTGCCGGCAGGGCTAGGGTTCAAAAACTACAGCTAGTCACTTTGCCAAAAAAGGGTCATTTTTCACTGCAAAATTGAGGTGTGACCACGTTGCGTTTTGCGCCGTTTCCTGTCGCGGGCACAAGGCCGACCCGCACAAGTGAGGTACCATTTTTCTCATAGGACTTTGGGGAACGCGGGGTGGGTGGAAATTTGTGGATCCACGCAGATTCCAGAACTTTCCATCCCAGAAATGTGGGGAAAATGTGTTTTTTTTGTCATTTTTTTACGTTTGCAAGGGATTCTGGGTAACAGACCATGGTGGGAGGCAGTCAAGTCACCCCATCCTAGATTCCCCTGGGTGTCTAGTTTTCAAAAATGTATAGGTTTGCTAGGTTTCCCTAGGTGCCGGCATGGCTAGGGTTAAAAAACTACAGCTAGTCACTTTGCCAAAAAAGGGTCATTTTTCACTGCAAAATAGAGGTGTGACCACGTTGCGTTTTGCGCCGTTTCCTGTCGCGGGCACTAGGCCGACCCGCACAAGTGAGGTACCATTCTTCTCGTAGGACTTTGGGGAACGGGGGTGCGTGGAAATTTGTGGATCCACGCAGATTCCAGAACTTTCCATCCCAGAAATGTGGGGAAAATGTTTTTTTTTGTGTGATTTTTTTACGTTACGTTTGCAAGGGATTCTGGGTAACAGACCATGGTGGGAGGCAGTCAAGTCACCCCATCCTGGATTCCCCTGGGTGTCTAGTTTTAAAAATGTATAGGTTTGCTAGGTTTCCCTAGGTGCCGGCATGGCTAGGGTTCAAAAACTACAGCTAGTCACTTTGCCAAAAAAGGGTCATTTTTCACTGCAAAATTGAGGTGTGACCACGTTGCGTTTTGCGCCGTTTCCTGTCGCGGGCACTAGGCCGACCCACACAAGTGAGGTACCATTTTTCTCGTAGGACTTTGGGGAACGCGGGGTGGGTGGAAATTTGTGGATCCACGCAGATTCCAGAACTTTCCATCCCAGAAATGTGGGGAAAATGTGTTTTTTTTGTGATTTTGTTACGTTTGCAAGGGATTCTGGGTAACAGACCATGGTGGGAGGCAGTCAAGTCACCCCATCCTGGATTCCCCTGGGTGTCTAGTTTTAAAAAATGTATAGGTTTGCTAGGTTTCCCTAGGTGCCGGCAGGGCTAGGGTTAAAAAACTACAGCTAGTCACTTTGCCAAAAAAGGGTCATTTTTCACTGCAAAATTGAGGTGTGACCACGTTGCGTTTTGCGCCGTTTCCTGTCGCGGGCACTAGGCGACCCGCACAAGTGAGGTACCATTTTTCTCGTAGGACTTTGGGGAACGCGGGGTGTGTGGGAATTTGTGGATCCACGCAGATTCCAGAACTTTCCATCCCAGAAATGTGGGGAAAATGTGTTTTTTTTGTGATTTTTTTACGTTTGCAAGGGATTCTGGGTAACAGAACATGGTGGGAGGCAGTCAAGTCACCCCATCCTGGATTCCCCTGGGTATCTAGTTTTCAAAAATGTATAGGTTTCTAGGTTTCCCTAGGTGCCGGCAGGGCTAGGGTTCAAAAACTACAGCTAGTCACTTTGCCAAAAAAGGGTCATTTTTCACTGCAAAATTGAGGTGTGACCACGTTGCGTTTTGCGCCGTTTCCTGTCGCGGGCACTAGGCTGACCCGCACAAGTGAGGTACCATTTTTCTCGTAGGACTTTGGGGAACGCGGGGTGGGTGGGAATTTGTGGATCCACGCAGATTCCAGAACTTTCCATCCCAGAAATGTGGGGAAAATGTGTTTTTTTTGTGATTTTTTTATGTTTGCAAGGGATTCTGGGTAACAGACCATGGTGGGAGGCAGTCAAGTCACCCCATCCTGGATTCCCCTGGGTGTCTAGTTTTCAAAAATGTATAGGTTTGCTAGGTTTCCCTAGGTGCCGGCAGGTCTAGGGTTAAAAAACTACAGCTAGTCACTTTGCCAAAAAAGGGTCATTTTTCACTGCAAAATTGAGGTGTGACCACGTTGCGTTTTGCGCCGTTTCCTGTCGCGGGCACTAGGCCGACCCGCACAAGTGAGGTACCATGTTTCTCGTAGGACTTTGAGGAACGCGGGGTGGGTGGAAAGTTGTGGATCCACGCAGATTCCAGAACTTTCCATCCCAGAAATGTGGGGAAAATGTGTTTTTTTTGTGATTTTTTTACGTTTGCAAGGGATTCTGGGTAACAGACCATGGTGGGAGGCAGTCAAGTCACCCCATCCTGGATTCCCCTGGGTGTCTAGTTTTCAAAAATGTATAGGTTTGCTAGGTTTCCCTAGGTGCTGGCAGGGCTAGGGTTCAAAAACTACAGCTAGTCACTTTGCCAAAAAAGGGTCATTTTTCACTGCAAAATTGAGGTGTGACCACGTTGCGTTTTGTGCCGTTTCCTGTCGCGGGCACTAGGCCGACCCACACAAGTGAGGTACCATTTTTCTCGTAGGACTTGGGGGAACGCGGGGTGGGTGGAAATTTGTGGATCCACGCAGATTCCAGAACTTTCCATCCCAGAAATGTGGGGAAAATGTGTTTTTTTTGTCATTTTTCTACATTTGCAAGGGATTCTGGGTAACAGACCATGGTGGGAGGCAGTCAAGTCACCCCATACAGGATTCCCCTGGGTGTCTAGTTTACAAAAATGTATAGGTTTGCTAGGTTTCCCTAGGTGCCGGCAGGGCTAGGGTTCAAAAACTACAGCTAGTCACTTTGCCAAAAAAGGGTCATTTTTCACTGCAAAATTGAGGTGTGACCACGTTGCGTTTTGCGCCGTTTCCTGTCGCGGGCACTAGGCCGACCCGCACAAGTGAGGTACCATTTTTCTCGTAGGACTTTGGGGAACGCGGGGTGGGTGGAAATTTGTGGATCCACGCAGATTCCAGTACTTTCCATCCCAGAAATGTGGGGAAAATGTGTTTTTTTTGTCATTTTTTTACATTTGCAAGGGATTCTGGGTAACAGACCATGGTGGGAGGCAGTCAAGTCACCCCATCCAGGATTCCCCTGGGTGTCTAGTTTACAAAAATGTATAGGTTTGCTAGGTTGCCCTAGGTGCCGGCAGGGCTAGGGTTCAAAAACTACAGCTAGACTCTTCGCAAAAAAAGTGTACATTTTCAGTGTGAAAATGTGGTGCGTTCACCTTAGGTTTTGAGCCACTTCCTGTCGTGGGCACTATGCCTACCCACACAAGTGAGGTACCATTTTTATCGGGAGACTTAGGGTAGTTCAGATTTGTAAAGCAACTGTTATTACCTATTGATTTTTGATGCATTTCTCCCTTCCAAATGAAAGACATTGTGTAAAAAAAAAGTCATTTTGAAAAATGACCAATAATTGTCATGCAAGTATGAGTATTCCCAATTTCGAAAATGTGCAAATATGCACTGTTTCTAAACTCTGTAATTTGTTCCTATTTCAGAAATACATAGGTGTCTTTCATACCGATTTTTCCATGTATACATTTTCCCACAATAATTGCTATATACCCGGAACAAAACAAAAAAACATTACAAAATGCTGCTCAGTTTTTTACTCTGGGTTCGTTGGGCTCTTGGTGAACCTACAAGTCCTATATATCCCCACAACCAGGAAGGTCCACCGGATGTAACGGTACTTTGCTTTCAAAGAGATGTCATAATTCGAAGAAGTTACAGGTGAAAACGTTGACTCAAAAGGCTGCTTTTTTCAACAAATTTTTAATTTTTCCTATATTTACCTGTAAGTTTCTATAAAGAAACCTTGATGGATCTACACAAATGACCCCTTGCTGAATTCAGAATTTTGTCTACTTTTTAAAAATGTATAGCTTTCCAGGATCCATTATTGATTTTCTACCCATTTCTACCATTATCTGGAAGGAGGTTCAAAGCACAAAAAATAGCAAAAATAGGGTATGTCCCAGAAAAATGTCAAAACTGTGTAAAAAATGTTGGATTTCTGACAAAAAACTGTAATTCCCTAAAAGCTGGAGAAATTGTGATTGCAGCCCCACAAACCCTTTTTTGATATCATTTGCAGAGAAAAACCCAGATGCTTTCATTTGCAGCCACTTTTCCCCATTTTTCACAAAAAAACCAAAATTTTGCTGTATTTTGACTAATTTCTGGGAACCATCTAGGAGAATTCACAAACCCTGGGTACCTTTAGAATCCCCATGATGTTGGAAGAAAAGGACGCAAATTTGGCGTGGATACCTAATGTGGTCAAAAAGTTACAGGGGCCTAAGCGCGCACTACCCCAAATAGCCCAAAAAAGGCTTAGCACAGGAGGGGAAAAGGCCTAGCAGCGAAGGGGTTAAAAATGTGTTACAAAATATGCCAATATGTCACCAAAGGCATAGTTCATTTAAAATGTAAAATCAAATAATATGTAGTGCACACATAAAATGTAGATTATCTCACCCATCAATTCAAATTAAAAAAAAATATATTTACCATTCAATAACTCATGTCCCTGTAGAATAACCGGAAGTCCATAATCAAGAAGATAAATCCACAAAAAAATCTGATTAAAAAATCCCTAAAATTGCTCACATTCTTTTTTTTCCCATCACCAAGTCAGAAAATCCAGATCAAATCATTCAACTCTCTTTCAAATCTGAAAAATATAGGAGAAAACAGTATACAGTCAAGGAAAACAGCAAACATTATAAGAAAAACATTTAAAATTATGGCCAAAAAAGTCCAACTTGTTTTCCTTCATTTAAACAAAATGCAGTCTGAAATAAAAACTCTTCGGCTACAACCATAAAATACCTGTTATGAAAATTAAATGTGAATACCTGGTCAGAAAATGAACAATAACCATATACAAACTCACATGAAACACCTGCAATAACATACTTAAAATAATTACATACAATATAAGATATAAACAAATACAACAGCTTAAACACTAAGGTCAACCACAATCCCCTAAATAACTAACCCTGTTGATGAATCCCAAGTAACCAAAACCCTAAATATCTATAATAAATTACATATTTTAAATGAACTAATAACCTCTGACGCACTAGAATAGATCATGAAACAGTAACCACACCCTGAAACCCTTACCCAAAAGGACACCACCAAAGCCATAATGAAGAAAAAAAACATCAAAATAGGCATTGGCAAAAATGGCAATATAAATGACAAAAAATTGAACAAAAATGTATCAATAATGTAATATATAAATATTATAATATGCAAAATATGTTTAAAAATGTGGTAATGTCATCAGAATTATAAAATATAAATGTAAATATGTTACACAACAGTAGTTATTAATGCATAACATGCACATTATATTGCAAAATACAATGTATTAAAACTGTCATTCATGTAAAACAAGTTCTGCAAAAAATTTGAGAATGTTATATTACATTGCATGAAAAACAATAATTTTACTATTTTATATCAATGTTAAAAAAAATGTAATAATTTAATTTAAAAGACTACTATTACAAAATTCAACTTTACCTCTGTTTCACAAATATTTCATCTTTTTTTTTTATCTTGGGAAAAACTGTTGACCTATCAATGTCAAAACATTGCTTGCCCCATTCACACCTTAGCAACAGTGGGGAAAGTGTCAGACTTTGGGGTCAGATTTACTATTCCCACTAAACCCTAAGCAATATTGCATTCCAATCTGAGTAACAATGGAGAAAGTATTGGACTTTGAAGAGGTCAAATTCACTATTGCACACAAAAGTAGTCAACATTGAGGAAAATGTTAGACTCAAAAGTGGTCAAATGTACCATTCACACTTCAAATGAATCCACATGTTTTCAATTTTTGGGCTTTGAAATTCTAAAATATGTTAGTTGCCACTAAATGAATAGCAAAAGGAGGAAAGTGTTATTAAAGTTATGATTTAGCATTCCCACCCCAACTTAAAAAAACACATTTGGACTTTAGAGAGCTCAAAATTAAACAATTACTACACATAATCAATAAAATAATGAACCAATGAACAGTACAAATTACAATATGTACAAAACATGTATAAAATAAAACATTTCCCACCCTTCCCACTTACAAATGCAACGACCCACTAAAAAAGCTAAAAAATGTTAAAGAAATAATTACAATACAATAATATAAGTGAAAAAAGATTTAAAAAAATACAGATTCTAGTATATGATTCAAAATAATTAAGCAATAATTACAAACTCTTAATTACATTAACAATAGTAGAGCTAAATATTATTTACATCTATATTTTCGACAAATTTTAAAAAATACTCTTACCTTCTACATCTTGTCTCTTGGTAGTCTTAACATCACAGTATTTTTACCATGATATTGTGTGCCAATGATATTCTTGATGCAAAAACAACAGTTGATGAACAGAATGCAGAACAATGTCATACATTCACCCCAGTACAGAGATCTGGGCCTAAATCCATCGTTTTTTTGCTCACCATGCCATTCCAGTTTGAACCCAGCCATATGCAAATCAGTCTTGACCCTGTGCCTCATGGGAACAGCCTAGCCCGAACTGCCAAGCCAGGTCCTCCCTGGACTGGAAACAAGCATCCTCGGGCCGGTTTCGGGGTTTCTCCCCTCTTCAGCCAGGATAGCTTGATTCCAGTGGTATGGAGAGCACAGGATTCATGTCTGAGCATACCCGTCCCACTCGGGGTGACAAATGCAAAAACAACAGTTGATGGACAGAATGCAGAACAATGTCATTCATTCACCCCAGTACAGTGATCTGGGCCAAAATCCATCGTTTTTTTGCTCACCATGCCATTCCAGTTTGAACCCATCCATATGCAAATCAATCTTGACCCTGTGCCTCATGGGAACAGTCCAGCCCGAACTGCCAAACCAGGTCCTCCCTGGACTGGAAACAAGCATCCTAGGACCGGTTTCGGGGTTACACCCTTCTTCAGCCAGGATAGCTTGATTCCAGTGGCATGGAGAGCACGGGACTCACGTCTGAGCATACCCGTCCCACTCGGGGTGACAAATGCAAAAACAACAGTTGATGGACAGAATGCAGAACAATGTCATACATTCACCCCAGTACAGAGATCTGGGCCTAAATCCATCGTGTTTTTGCTCACCATGCCATTCCAGTTTGAACCCAGCCATATGCAAATCATTCTTGACCCTGTGACTCATGGGAACAGTCCAGCCCGAACTGCAAAGCCAGGTCCTCCCTGGACTGGAAACAAGCATCCTAGGACCGGTTTCGGGGTTTCACCCCTCTTCAGCCAGGATAGCTTGATTCCAGTGGCATGTAGAGCATGGGACTCACATCTGAGCATACCCGTCCCACTCGGGGTGACAAATGCAAAAACAACAGTTGATGGACAGAATGCAGAACAATGTCATACATTCACCCCAGTACAGAGATCTGGGCCTAAAACCATCGTTTTTGGTTTAGTAGAGTTCAAGTGGAGGTAGTTGACAGCCATCCATTCGGAGATGGCTATCAGGTCCTCTTGAATTTTCACAGGGTCCTGCCTGGAATCGTTAGAAAAGGAGAACACCAACTGCGTATCATTGACGTATGACACCAGGGTGATGTTCCGAGCTTTTGCTGTTAGTGCTAGCGGCCGGATATAAATATTGAATGGAGAGGGCTCAATGCAGAGTCCTGGGGGACCCCACATCGTAGCTGTTGGATGTGGGAGTGTAAAGACAGCGAAAATTATGAACATCCATGCTTGCAGTGTTTTGCACCATAAGGAAACCATTCCCTACATGCCAAACCTTTGAGAGAAATAATCATTGGGTTTTATAACAAGCTTTATTTTTCCCATGTGAAACGAAATATACCTTCTTTTCTAATCTTCCTGTGAATTTGATTGTTTCTGTATCAATATCATCTGGTTCTTGGATAAGGAAATACAACGTCATAGAGGATTTTTGGCCAAATGGAGTCAGAGATGAGCATACCGCATAACCTTTGGCTATGCCTGTATCAAACTGTGCTCCTATTGAATATCCTGAGCATAGCTTTTGACCCTTGGCATAAACTGTGGCCTCTTGTAAATGCCAGATATTACAGTGCAAAGTAAAGTAACCACCTCCCCAAGGTGATTACAGACATTCTTTCCAGTCCTATACTGTGGCCTAATGACTGGAGACAATGTCCGTAATGACCTGGAGAGAGATGGTCACCCAAATACAAAATTGCTTGCTATCGACAGCGTGATCTGGGTGCGAGGTGTGGCCCTCAGCAACTCACCGCTCCCAGCTAATGTGATTACAGAACCCACACTGTGTGCCATTTAGCTGTGTGCAATGGGTTCTGAAGAGAGGGCTTTTACTCTGGACATCATCTGCAACCTGGCTTTTTGCCCCATTACAAATGGGAAATATACATGGGATACCTCTAGGGCACAAACAACTGCTTCTGGATGCACACTTCACCATTGACCTCAATGCCCCCATCACTCACTTCACTTTCCCTTCTATCATGTCTAATGGGCTCTGGGGACAGAGCATGGCCATGCCCTATAAGGAGACACCACACTACCAGAACGCATTGAAGATTATACATTTTTGCAGTGCTCAAACTATTTTTGCATTTTGACCCAACATGTCATTCTAAACGTTCTTATGTAATGTACCTAAAGTTTCATTCTAAACCTTAAATTGCAAATAAAAGACGTTTTCTCCAATATTGGAAGCCCGCTGATTCCCCTCGTGTTGTTATCCACTTGCCTCCCCCTAGTTGTCTTTTCCATGAATCATATTAAACAATCATCACTGAACACCTGTCATTGTAGGACGTTGGCCCAAGCAAAATTTGCAATCCAGATTGCTGCACTTCTTAAACTTTTCTCGCACAATTTAAGAACATCTACCACAATGAGATATACAACTACCTATCTCAGATAATCACATATGCCTAATTCTCGTACCACCCAGAGCCATTCTAAAATCTTCTTGACAAAACATACATAAAATAAACTCTTCAAAGGAAATCCAACTTCTTGAAAATGACTGAGTGTAAAACTTAAAAAGCTCTTAGATCATCTCAGATAAAACTGTCTCTCTTTGTCCCTACTTGAAAGATCTGCGAGAAATATAAAAGAGAAGATAAGATAGATAGACAAAGGAGTTGCTATATTTCATGCAGATTTGTCAAAAAGTGCCAATATTATTACCCAAAAAAAAAAAAAATCTATCCTATGGAAGGATATTATTTAAATTCACACTCTTGGGCCTGACCCTTTCTGCAAGGCCAATCCAGATGTTTGCCTACCTCTGCCTTCCTTTGCTGGACTCGTTTTTCATGGCTTTCAGGACTCTGTGCACCTTTTCCCGATAAAGTGCTTGTGCTCTTTCTTGACAATATGATAACATTGGCCTACACCTGATTGCCATATTTAATTTCATTACAAGAACGGAGGCTACATTATGCATGATACTTTTAATGGAATATGTGATGTTACAACGCGATCAAAATGATCTCGCTATGTAACATCGCAGTTTTTACAACGCAAGTCGTTACAATGACTTGCGCTGGAGGGCGCTGGACTTAGGAGTAGTAAGATTTTCTATTCCAACACCAGTCTACGTACAGCAGGGAAGGTGTTGGAATAGTAAATCTTACTATGCCCTCCAGTGCAAGTCGATGTAACGCTTGCGTTGTAATGGCAGCGTTCTAAATGCATTGCAGTGTAATCACCGCGATGTAAAGGATGTTTCCCCTTTTAAAGCAGTCTCCAAGCAGCTGCATACATCACAAAGTAAAAGGTTCCAGAACACAATATTAGGAGCATACAATAGGCATGCGCCATCAACAATCTGCCGCTTTTAAATGCGGCTCCGAGCAGATAAGTTCAAGCTTTATTACTTGCTTAATATCTGTCTCTAACTACTATCAATATCCATTTTAAACCACTTCCTTGATTCATGGGCTCTACCCCACTTCCCTAACCCCTGCCTCGATACCTATCTCCAATTTACGGAGATCTCCCTCCCCCCACTCCCTCATTATGACCGGAGCTCCTTCGCTTCCTATTTACCTCTATCTTGTTTTCACTTTATTTCCCGTCTCTTGCCAACAGACGTAAGCTTTATTTAAATCACTGTAATGGTTTTATTTTCTAAATATACCATATTGCCATAGTTTAAAACAGCATTTATCGTTTAAATATACTACATTGCCAATAATACCAATATTCCCATAGCATAGCCTTAATAATAGGAAGTTCTTACCCAAACCTACGCTCGCTGCCACTCAAAGAAACCCGCTTCAGCTGCAGTACCTCTCTTCCTTTAGAGGCGAGACGCGGGCCCAAGCTCCATGCAAGGTATTAGAGGCAGGCTCCTTGGCAACGGGAGTGCTACGTCCTCGCGTTGCCAGGGGCCATTCTTCTTCATACTCCTTGCCTCCAGCTGATCGAAAGACACCATTGAGCTCGAGGCACCTTTTCTCCATGGAGATTGGCAGAAGTGTTCTCTCGGGTACGCGAGCGTCAGTTGCTTGATTCCCGACTGCGGTCAGCTGTTGCCAAACTCGCTGTACACGCAATCTATTTGCATAAAAAAAAATGGGATTATAAAGCAATAATCCTGTTTTGTGCCATCACAGACCTCCAACATTAAAGCCCTCGTATTAACTTAAAGTGACCTTACTACGAGCACTATACCACATAAGGGTCCAAAACCTCCTGCCTATTACTCCCAACCTATAAACCAGCCGAACTACCTGCGCAATGTCTGACATCGATTCAGACAACGCTATTGGCCCTATCCCTAGCATGGACAATGAAGCCTTTAAAATAATCATCCATAAGGAAATGAGGTCCTGCATGCTTGAGACCTTGAGTCAAGTGATGAATTCAAAGAGGTCCTTCCCTACCAAGGAACACAACATTACAGGGAACCAGGGCTCCCACACCTCTGACGACCTCACCGAAATAAGGGGGAAAAGACAAAATAAAAATAAAAATATTGAACATCCAACCCCCAAGAGCACAATGGGAGGTCCTAGCACCTCAACTAACTCGGGAGGTCTTAGCAACTCAACAGTTAACGGAGGTCCTCGCGCCTCAAACTCCCTGGGTGTCTTTAGTGGCACGACCTATCCTGGTGTCCTTAGCGGCACAAAAAATCTTGGTGCTCAATATGAAACGGGAGATAATGAATTTCAAGATGATGAGGCTTCGGACATACTCAATAAATATTTCCTAGACTTGGACGAGGATGACGACCAAGAGTTTTACAGTCAACCGACCAGGGAAGCACTCCCATCCTCGTCGAAAGACAGCATCCTCAACCCTTTAGGAGAGGAAATGTTCTCCCTGCTTAACATCAAGAATCCAAGAAGCTTAGAATGGTGACCACAGGAGCATGTGGGCAAATGTATAAAGAAATGGCTAAGAAATCTTTTAGAAAAAGACTCATATACTCAGAGCTGAATGCTCTAGGCCCTCAATACAGGACAAGACCTGCCAAACCCCTAACCTAGACCCGGAGTTAATCAAATTCCTCTTTAAGCTCTGCAGAGATCCAAGAAAAGGGATGGAAAAATCCCTCAAAGGATGTCAAGACCGCCTCCTTGATGACCTGGGACCTCTAGCCAGGATTATTGACACTGCAGAGGAAAGCCACATTAATGGCAAACCCCTGGACACGGATTTAATTAGGGGATGGAGCCAGAGAGCATTGATACTGCTGGGCAATGCCAACGCCAGCCTCAATACGGAAAGAAAGAGGGTACAACTGACAACAATTAACCCAAAGCTGAGTGATATGGCGGGCAGAGAACCCTCTCAGAACCCCAAAGGGTTACTCTTCGGCGAAGACCTTATAAAGTCATTAGGGAAGTACGTCTCGACGTTTATGGCCCTGGAATAGGCACAACAGAGTATGAAGAGAGTATTCAAGGGGCCTCTCTTCCGGCTGTTTCAACCAAAGGACCTACTCAAGATTTCGTGGCTATGGAAGAGGCTACCAATCCACAAATCCTCCCCAATTCTACCCCCAGAGAGGGAGAGGCCCTCGTAACAGAGGCTTTAGATCACGTGGATCCACCAACAGCAACAATCCCCAAAGTGAGTCCTTTACCTCCTCTTCCTGCTCCTTCTTTACCCCAAAAGGTGGGAGGCAAACTCAGATTTTTTTATCAAAATTGGAGTCAATTGCTCAAGACCCGTGTGTACTAAACAAGGGCTTCATGATAGACTTTGTAGAAACCCCTGAAGACAAAAAGAATGGACTTGCTTGCCTTGATCCCAGGATACCCAGAGTGACTCCAAGAGTCGACTGGCCGACTTCTGGTGTGAGCTACAGTGACATAACAAGCTTTCAGAGGCCTCCCTGCAACTGCCCATTTAATCAGCACCAACTGGACAAGCCTGAACCTGTTTGAGCCCTGCTGCTGGCCTCTGCTTAAGTGAATACTGATCCCCAAGAGATGCTTCTAGGTTCTGGATCCTTGGCTGGAATCAGTGAAAACTCCTCCTCAAGAAAAGGTGAAAATACTAAGGTTTTGGCTTCTCATGACAGTGAAGTGACATCCGCCAATGTGAAAGTCCAGTGGAACCACTCTTCATGACAGAACAGTCAGTGACAACAGACAATGCAAGACCAACCATATGTAAGGATAAACCAGCACAAAGCTCCAGCAATGACTGGTTCATTTCACTACAGCAAAAACCATCAGCAAAGCTAGACCTGCTCTGCATGCCAAAAGTCTCCTCCTCGAAGCCCGCTCCAATAAGAACAGAACTCTTTGTTTTCCGGACATGAGCCACTGTATCTGACCCACGCTCCATCGTGGTTGGCTTTAACTTGTAACCTTACCCCGGTCCTCTGCAACCAGATAACTGCAAGTGGCTCTTTTAGCTTTTCAGTGCTATTTTTACCTAAAAGTTTAAAAATCAACAACTCTGTTTTTATTGATGGGATTTTTGTAATTTTGGTATCATTTTTATTTATTAAAATGTACTCTCTTTTTCTAAACTGGTTTGAGATTTTTCCTGTGTTGTGTTTTCACTTTATTACTATTTGTTTGCTGCAAGAATACATATACATTGCCTCTAAGTGAGCCTGACTGCTTGGTGCCAAACTTCCAGAGGGTCAAGCACAAGTCAATTTAGTGACTTTTGTCGTTCACTCTGACATGGATTGTGTTTGTTATCGAGTGTGACTTTGACACCTCTCAACTAATAACCCAATTTCTTACACACATTTACTGTGCACTCTACTTGAAATCATCTATGTTTATTTCTGTGTGCAATATTTCATGTCAAAATGTTCACATTTAGCTAAATAAATAAATAAACCATATTAACTGTCACAATCTGATACCATATAAAAGAGAAGATGGAAATCCATGCAGGGTTTCACCATTTATTTATTCTTCATCTGGTACTCAGGAAACTGTAGTTTAATGAGTCTCCTATACTTTGTTTCTACATTAGCCTTTCTCAAGATTGCATACAACACACTAATATTTACTTCCTATTTTAAGCACTTGTCTGCTAGGGTTTCACCAATAATTCAACCCCCCACACTCCCCCTAGAGCTGAGTTCTCTTTGGATATTTGCTATAGTTCACACTTAATCCTTCGTAACATTTTTTCCACGCAATATATCTATGCCAAATTTGCCTCCTGTTTTTCCTACATCTCACAGATTCTTATAATATCCAGGGTTTGTAGCTTCCCTACAACAAATTAGTCAAAATATAGCTACATTTTAGGGTTTTATTTTTTTCAAAAAGGGAGACAAATGTTGTGTAAGAATGTATATGCCTTTTTTCTGACAAGGGCATCAACAAATGTTTGCTTTGCTAGACCACAACTTTACTTGCTTTCAGGAACAAGGACCATTGTAAAAAACCTTTTTTCGCTATACTTTTTGATTTTTGTCTAACTGTTAGTCCCTTTTTCTTAGTTTTGTGGTATCAACCCACATACAGTTTGTCGTGATAGCAGGTGTGAAACCCCTTGTGAGCCCACAAAGTTATACATTTCTGATAATTAGACAATATAAACAATTTAGCAAGGGGTTGTGTGTGTAGATTGCTCATGATTTTATAAAAAAGCTAACCAGTGATATTGAAAATTAGCTAGCAAAAATAGAAAATGGTGACAAAGATTTCAACTTCAATATTTTGCCTCAGTTACAAAATTGACATACTGATACATGGATCAGGCCATTCTGGTTGCAGGGATACATATTCTTTATTGGTTGGCTATAAATAAGTAATAAACAGAATCTATAATTGCAGTCTACGATTATTTTTCATTGTTTACCAACTATGCAGCAATTTATATTGTAAAATCTAATCCATGAAATATGAGTGTAAAGGAAATCTATGGGGTCGATTAGGATGGCGGTCAGAAAACCATTCCAACTGCCGCGGACGCGGAAATGAACCGTCCGCATGTACCGGCAGTCCATGAAACCACACATCTCACCAGCACAACAATACACACACCACTTACATCACTACCACCACTCTCACACCTTCACCTTTAACCCATTTGCACATCACACACCATAGCACAGAAGAAAATGCCAACATTCACTGACAATGAGTTGTCAGTCATGGCAGATGAGGTAATCAGAGTAGAACCACAATTGTTTGGAAACCAGAGCCAACAGACACCATTAGCCACCAGAACACAAATGTGGGGAAGGAAAGTCAGCAAGGTCAATGCAGTAGGGACTGTCTCACGCACCAAGAAAGAGATCGTGAAGCGGTGACATGACCTCAAGAGCAAGGTGAAAAAGAAGAACAACAAGAACCTCAAGCTGGCTCAGATGACTAGCGGTGGCCCACCCATTCCACTAAGAACATTCACCGCATGGGAGGAGAAGGTGCTTGGCATACTGCATCAAGAGAGTCTCACAGGAATACCTGGGGGAGTGGAGGCTGGTAAGTAACAACAAATGTCTACCATCACACTATGTACGGTCTAGCACAACTACAAAGCTACACCTCCTAGGCCCAAATGCATTCATGTGCACCACACACTACCCAACACATGTCTCACAGATGTAACATTCACTCCCTCTGAATCACCCCAAAGGTAGCTAGCAACATTCCTACGTTTGCATGTGTACAGTAAGCCTGGGCAAAGCACTACGCTACGCTTGCGTAGTTTGTGAAGTTTGCGCTACTTCGCACTACGTGAATTACACGTAGCACAGTGCAAACATGCGTAGCGTAGTGCAGCGGTCATTTTTTGCTTGCTCGTGGTCCTCAACGTCAAGTTGGCGACCGCGAGCAAGCAAAAAACCATCTCGGCGAGACTTTTTCCTCGTTCGCGATCAACAACATCAAGTTGCCGATCGCGAGCGTGGAAAATAAACCTCCCAGCGAGCTGAGAAAGCTGCCGTTCGAGTAGAAATCTACTCAAGCGGCAGAAAATGACCGCTTGTACTGTGCAAGATGCAGTTTGCACTGATTGAACAGTGCGGACAAGCATCCGTCACTGTGCAATCAGTGCGAACAGAATCTTGCACAGTGCACTACGCAGTTTGCAAAGCTTCGCGTAGTGCGAAGTGCACTTCGCGTAGCTACACGTAGCGCTACTTCGCAAACTACGCCCAGGGTTAGTGTACAGGCAGCCAGCACTACAACTCCCACCAGCCCCCTTTGTCCCACAGCTCAGCAAGATGGAGCACTCCCCCACACCCACAACAATGTGTCAGCAATTCCCCCAACTGTGCCACTGAACAGGTAGGTAGAAAGTGCATACAACCTGCAATGTCTCTCAAAAAGTATGTAGCCAAACGACCACATCCGTCCTCACATCCCACCCAACTTGGCATAGATCCAATGGCCACTTCCAGTGTGCAGACAGCTAAGCGTATGTAACTGCCACAGAAATTGAAGTCTGACTCACCAAATCACACGTTGAAGAAATTCAAGGAACAATTATGCACAGCACTGATTGCTATCTGTAAGTGCCATGGGGGCAGAGCATCAAGGCCCATATGTTAACAAAACAAGCATGATCAGTTTTAAAAATAAAGCAAAGAACATGATATGACAGAGGGAAGAATGAGATAACAATGGCTAGTACATGCTAGGAATGAATGTCTTCTATGCAGAGTAAACAACAAAGACGCTTCACAGAAAGTTGTGCTGCTAGTAAGATGAGGATATGTCCTCGTAATCACACAATCTGTACGTGGAGCAGGGTATCTATTGACATGTCACACCATGGGCAAGTACCTCCACATCATGTCATGATGCTCAGTACCGGACAGCCATACAAAGTGATCTCAATGTAAACTGTGTGGTGTATAACATGTAACATCCAAACAACTAAAACCAAGCTTGTGGGGTGCACTTCAATGACCATTTCTTCTCTGTTCTACATGTGACCAAGAATTGACTGCTGCAGATGACAACACCAACCTGCAGAGCCAGTCTCCCCCCGGAACATGGACTCTCGGATGCAGACTCCCTAAATTCCTCAGATGCAGACCCAGAAGTCAGCCCATCAGGCCTGCCAGGGCGCACTAGGTCCAAGGCCCCCACTTTCCTCACCACCACCACCACATCAGCAACAACAACTGCGCTGACCCTTGCTGTAATGACCTGTGCGGTCTCCACCACCACCACCAGTGCTGCCTGCAACACTGTCCCTGCCTCAGAGTATACCCACACCACCCCACAATCTGAGGAGGGCAGGGAGAGTACGCGGGTGCATCCAGTGAGGATGCCACAGGTCCGGGAGAGCCGGGCAGGTGGGAGGGCAACTGGGTGACAAAATCAACAGGACACTGGGACGGAAGCCCTGGCCAACATCGCCAGAGTCTTTGGGGCATATGAACACGCCCGGGGACACACCAGCCAGGCTCTGGAAGAATCACGTGAGCTCCGCCTGCTGCTGAGGTCCATAGACACGCGTATGGGCCAAATCGTGGACCTCTTGGGCCAGCTTGTGGGTGTTCTGAGGGACAGGCCTGCAGCCCAAAGGACAGCTCAAGCTACCTCCAGTGGCCCGCAGGATGACAGTCCCAACACCTCAACTGCGGCCACAGAGAGGGGTGAGCTGGAACAGGATAAGTTCTCAGACACCTCTGAGCCTGCAGCAGAGGCCCCCCCTGCCAAACGCTCAAGGGGCTGTCCGAGGAAAAACAAGGGAGGATCACGTGGCAAAGCACCAGCCAAACGTCAGTAAAAGAGACAGCCATGATGGCACCTCTCCTCACCTTGCCATTGACTTTGTTGACTATCCTTACCCACACTACCATGTTGATGGCAGGCATCTGTTGAACTGTGTCACCACATCAATGTGGTGACTACTCTATTGTCTCGTCTACCATCACTGACAACTCACTGATTCACTTTGCACCTTTTTGTAAATAATCACTTCCCTGTCACATATACTTATTGTAAATAAACACTCTTCACACACCTATGTTTTCGTGTGAGCTCCATTTTTATCACAGGATGTACCATGTAGACTCTGATTACAATGCACCAGGACGACTGATTGTTTTGAGGCATTGAGAGGCTGAAGGGACCTAGGAAAACACAAGAGAACAACATTCACTTGTCAGGTGATGGCATCACACCCATTACACAACACTTGTTATCAGTGCACTCAAACCTGCACACATTACTATGTGCAACAATATCGACATAGACATCATGCAAGTGTGCATAACGTCCCTGTTCCAGAAACATTAGCCCTCAGCACAGAGCCAACAGCAGGCAGCAGTCACAAAGCTTCCCTTGGCCTTTTCAACAAGAACATAAACATCAGACAATGGCACCATTGTAAAATGTCACTCACCTTCAAGGGAACTAGCGGTTGATGAGCTGTTGACGCAGGTCGACACCTTCCTCCTCTCCACTATCCTCGTCACAGGACTTGTGTGGGTTTGCAGGCGGGGCCTCTGCTGCTTATCATCGTCCATGAACAGAGGGGATCTCTTTGCTCAAGGCCAGGTTGTGGAGCATGCAGCATGCAACTATGATCTGACACACCTTTTGTGGAGAGTTCATCAGTGCACCTCCGGTCCTGTCTAGGCACCAGAATCGAGACTTCAGGAGACCAAAAGTACGCTCCTCTACATGACGTGTCCTCCCATGGGCATCATTGTAGCGGACTTCACTTGGGGTCCTGGGATTCCTTAGTGGGCTCAGCAACCAAGGTACACAGACTAATTTTGTACCATAACTGTGGCAGAGGACAGCATGTCACAAATACAACACGCTACTTGACTCTGCATACTCACCCACAACCCACGCATGCTCTGGATTCAGATTTGCAATCAGCTGTGGTACGATGCTGCTACGCAGGATGTAGGAGTCTAGGGCTGATCCTGGATATTTGGCACAGACATGTGAGATTATCATATCTGCCTGGCATACCACTTGCATAATGATGGAATGGAAATGATTCCTATTCCTGTAGATGTGCTCACGTGCCTGTGGTGGAACCAGGCCAACATGTGTGCACCAACAACATTAGGGATGTGGCCAAGGTCATAAAAATCACCCTTCACAGCCGCCACTTCATGCCTCCTGGGAAAATGGATGTATCTGTCCTGTCATCATAGCGGACAGGACATCACATAGCACCATGCTGAACATTGGTTGAGACATCCCACCTGTGCTGGACACCGTGTGCTGGAACGAACCAGTTGCAAAGAAATGCAGGGCCGCCATCACCTTACACGTCGGTGTCAAAGCAGTCGGATAGGTTCTGCCAGGCCTCAGATGGGGCGCCAACAGAGCACATAAGTCTTGAAGGGTAGGTCGACCCGAATGGAATTTATGTATGATGTCCCCATCCTCCATGTCTGCAAGCACTGTGAATGGACGATGCACATTTGGTCGTCTCCTAGGTGATATGAAAGGGGAAACATGTCAATTAAATTCCCCTCTGAGATGGGTACAACATCTTACGCTTTGACTGAGACAGCACCAAAAGTACTCCCAAATCAGATTCAGATTATGTGAATGCCAAAAGGTACATTCCAACATCTTGTGTCACCAGCCCTGAGAGTAGTTGACACAGCACATGTGTGAAACAGCAACACTGCTGGCTTCTACATAGCTGCTGTACCTGCCACACTTTCTTGCGTAAGTTGGACAGGGCACACATTAACAACACAATGAGCACAGTGTATGCACAAAGATCAAGTATGTGTAGGAGCTCAGCAATGTACACATTGAAATAGGCATATTATGTAGTCAGACCTTCATTACTGGGTGTTGCTTAGCCATCTCACTCATTGACATGTGTACATATTTGAGAGTCCATCACACCACAGATCTGTGTACATGCACAACAATATAATAAGTGACATGTGAGGGAGTACATGCCAATGCATATAATCCTGTGCACTGACATGTCATGTGTAGGCATCAGCAAGTTAAATGTAACACTAGCATTGGTTTGCACTATCTGGTGGCATGATTCATAGTACGTGTCTACTGTTCAATGTTGAGAACTGGCCATTGCCATTGCTACAGCATGATGTGTCCATAGGTGCCATAAGCATGCAACGCCACTGCAATCACGGTAGCGACCGCCTGGCCCCTGCGGTGTGTCACATCCAATGCCCATGCCCTTACAGCCAATGGGAACCGCAATCATGGTAGACAAATGCACTTTTGAAAATCACGGTTGACGTGCTCACCTACCGCAGGGCCGGTCATTGAATGCAATTGAAAGATGCACGATCGCGGTAGTGACCGCCTGGCCCCTGCGGTGTGTCACCACCAATGCCCATGCCCTTACAGCCAATGGGAACTGCAATCGAGGTACACAAATGCACTTTTGAAAATGCGGTAGGCATGCTCTGCTACCGCGGGGGCCGGTCATTGGATGCATTTGAAAAAAGCTGACCTGGAACACCAATTGCAGCAGCTGAGTACCACTGAAACGACCCTAGGGGGCTATATATGTGTGGGAGAGAGCCAAACATTTCCACTGCTTCCAGACACTGTTGACCGACACTCTTCACCACCATCTGCTGCTGTTCCTGTCTCCTGGACCCAGTGATGGCGAGAACTGAGAACATCGGGGCCAGTCCCTTCACCACAGAGGAGCTGGAGGTCCTTGTGGACGAGGTGCTCTCACAGTATGGGAGGCTATATGGTGCTCCAGATGTCATGGTAAGTGTTTCAAAGTGGAAGTGAGAGTGCAGGGAGTGCACACATGAAGTTGATCTGCTGCAGTATGTGCCTGAGTGTGGGTGTGTGTGATACACTGCCTAGCATGCTGACTTCAGGAAAATGGGGTTTGTAGCCTATTTTACACATTTCCCGGGAGGCATTTCATGATGGGAGGGACATGCAGTGTTTTTGCAGCCATACAGTGACACTGCAAGTTTGGAAAGTGGACGTCAGAACAGACATTGTCCGTGCTAATGGATGTTTGAGTCCATGAGGTTTACTCATTTCTGACATTACAAAGACTTTTCGTCCAGAGGGTACTGATGGAAGTGTGTTTGACTTTGTATTGCCACCATATGTGTTGTCTGCCACCCTATTCCTCAATGAGCTATCTTAGGCTTGTGGATTGCACAAGACAGACCTTGTGAGAAGGGTGTGAGAATGTTAGATCATGTCCCTAAATGTGACCTCCAAGACACAGTGAGCCTTTCACAGCCCAAGGACATTGAGGGGTGTTCATTGTTGGACACAGTGATTCAGCCCCGAAACATCATTTACAATGTGATGTATGTCTTGCTCCCTCCCAAACTGCATTGCAGATGTGGGCCTTCTTAACATTGCTTTCTTTGCTGGCATTCTGCATGAGCATGAGATGGCCAGGTACTGTGTCCATCCTCATACCTGCATGCATGTGAGTACGATTGTCTTATGCTATATGTGTCATGCTGTATGGCCCCTGCTAAACATGTCTGAATAGCTGTGCTAAGTTTGTGCATGCTCCTGTACTGAGATACAGTGGTACATAACCCATTGTTACTGATATTTCCTCCTCTGGTCTCCCATGCCTGCAGCTTAAAGTCCACCAGCGTAAGGCCTTATGGAAGGCAATTGCACGCAAGGTGCGGGCTCTGGGTGTCTCCAACCAATGGCACACACACTGTCACAAGAGGTGGGATAACATCTACTGACTGAGCAGAAATTTGGCAGATATGACGCTGGGGCTGCTCCCTCAGACTGGCAGGTTGGCGTGCAGGACAATGACACCACTAATGGCCCACATCTTGGTAGTGACACAGCCAGAGCTGGATGGACGTTTGAGGGCCCATGAGCAGCAAGTTGGGGGTGAGTATTCTGAGAAGTGTGAATTTGGGTGTGAGTGACTGCATATATCCCAAACCTGAGCCAGTGCATAGATCTGTGATGTTTCTAGTGTGATGCTATGGCTTGTAAGTGGCCTCGGTGTTGAGTGCAGCTGTCATGCATTTACACCACATGTACTTTCTCATGTGTTTGATGTAATGGCCCTTGACATTGCATGCTGAGATGTGGCCTTATGGTATCTGCTGAATTAGGGGAGTCATGGACATTGAACAGCAGTGTGCCTCATCTTAGTGTGCTTTTGTCAATGTGTTCAGTGCCTGACGTCGAAATTGTGAGAACTACACATCTGACACCAATGTGCAACTGTAGTTGTGCTTCAAAGCACAACATGGTGGATAGCAGGAGCTTATGGCCATTGCAAAATGACGTTTGGGAGTCTGTATCTGTGTTGTCCCCTTAAAGTGACTCCATATGTGACTGTGACAACATTTTGATTTGTACATCTTTTTCAGCTACAGGTACGTAGGTAGGCGTACAGGAATCTGTATGTGAGGTTACATGGAGGCACGGGCAAGCTATTTGAAAGTGTGAGCATCCCATGGGTCATTAATGTCAAGTATGCATGTTACCACGCATCTTTTGATTTTTTCATTAAGGTTGCACATGCAGACGTCACAAGGGTGTGTGCAACATAGGGGTATCATCATCTTGTTTTGTGATTTGTTTGCATATGATGTTTGTGAAAATGGCACTAAACTGAACCTATGTCTCTGTCTCTTGCAGCATCTACAGAGGGCACAGAAGGACAGGGAACGGACACCAGTGGTGGAGCTTTGGGCACGACTGCTACACATGATCACACTGACACTGATGTGACCAGCGCCTCGGAGGGGCACAGGAGTGCCCTTGGAGAATCTTGGCAGAAACACCAACCTCAACGTCATCTGAAGCCAGCGGTGACTCCTCGATGTTGGCGGGCACAGGGAGTGGGAACTCTGCCTCTTCTTCGAGCACACATCGTCCAGTGCCAACCCTCCTGGCTACTTCCACTAGTGCTGCCCGTGCCTGCAGCATTAAGAAGGGTAGAGTGTCCTTCCCCCCAGGCACCACTGCCCCTGCCCCTGTCTCCCCTGCTGCCCTCAGTGTTGAGGCAGTGGACCTTTTGTGCCAGCTGTGTGTGGGTCAGACTACTCTCCTGAATGCCTTCCAGGATCATGACAAGAAGTTAGGAGAGGCAGTTGCCTTCATGGAGGGCATTCATTCTGACGTGGGTGGGCTACACAGAACTGTCCAGTCTTTGTCCTCCACAGTGACGGCAGCCATTCAGCTGCCACAGGCTCAGAGTCCAGCTCCAGTCCCTTCGGCAACCCCCCTGCCAGTGGCAACATCTGACGAGAGTGACCACATGCCACAGCCCTCAGGCTCCAAGTAGCCCAACACAGCAGCACTCCAAGTGGGCCAGAGCGCAGACACCATCCCCAAAACCCAATACAAGTCACACAGGAGCGCAAAGGCAAAAGACCTTCAGGTCACACTCAGGGGCATCAAGCCAAGAAGCAGGCCTCAGGCTCACATGCATCCAAATTGGCCACATCCAAGGACACTCCTGTCCCAAAACCTGCTCCCAAAGACAGGCAAACAGTTGCGGTGCCTGCTGTGAAGCTGGTGCCTGCAAAGAGTCTGCAGAAACAGCTCTCTAAGGCAGCTTCACCCACAACCTCAACTCCCACCCACACACCTGTGAAGCTGGGACAGGAGGGCACTGTGGGGGCTTCACCTGCTCAACAGGGAATGGAGGGGAAAAGGCAAGGGTAGGCCAAGCGTACCACCAGATCCAGCAGATCACCAGAGGGAGGGCCACCACCTGCACCTGATGCACCTTTGTTGGAGAGTGAGGCTGTTGTGCCTGCCCCACTTCCCACTCCTACCAAAACAATTTTTCCGTATCGAATGCCCAAGAAGTGGAAAGGCAGCCCTCCACGTTCTCCCTCACACACTGTCTCACGGCAGCATGTCTCCACCTCCCGGTGCCGCCACCCGGTCCAAGCAGCCCTCCGGCTCACAAAGCCACTGATGCCTCTACCTCAGCTGGTCCTCCCTCTCCCAGGTCCAGTCCTCCAATGATCCCCGACAATCAGCCACCTCCCAGTTCAACTAACAGCCAAGTCTGAGGCAAAGTCCCCGTCCCAAAGCCATCTCTCCCATAGCGGTGCCTGGACTGCCCATCTGTATCCCCAGAGCTGTGTTGCTTCCCATGGCAGTGTACGGTGTCACCCATTTCCTGTGCAGGTTCTTATGCACACATGTCCCTCCTTTGAACTATAGACTGGCCACTGGCCTTGCTGTTTTTAACTTTGGATGCCCATTCCCTGTGCAGGTTCTCATGCACACATGTTCCTCCTTTGAACTATGGACTGGCAACTGGCCTTGCTGTTTGTAACTTTGGATGCCCATTCCCTGTGCAGGTTCTCATGCACACATGACCCTCCTTTGCACTATGGACTGGCCACTGGCCTTGCTGTTTGTAACTTTGGATGCCCATTCCATGTGCAGGTTTTCATTCACACATGTCCCTCCCTTGCACTATGCACCTGCCACTGACCTTGCTGTTTGTAACTTTGGATGCCCATTCCCTGTGCAGGTTCTCATGCACACATGTCCCTCCTTTGCACTGCCACTGACCTTGCTGTTTGTAACTTTGGATGCCCATTCCCTGTGCAGGTTCTCATGCACACATGTCCCTCCTTTGCACTATGGAATGGTCACTGGCCTTGCTGTTTGTAACTTTGGATGCCCATTCCATGTGCAGGTTCTCATGCACACATGTCCCTCCTTTGCACTATGGACTGGCCACTGGCCTTGCTGTTTGTAACTTTGGATGCCCATTCCCTGTGCAAGTTCTCATGTGCACATGTCCCTCCTTTGCACTATGAACTGGCCACTGGCCTTGCTGTTTGTATTTTTGGATGCCCATTCTCCATGTGCAGGTTCTCATGCACACATGTCCCTCCTTTGCACTATGGACTGGCCACTGGACTCGCTGTTTGTAACTTTGGATGCCCATTCCCTGTACAGGTTCTCATGCACACATGACCCTCCTTTGCACTATGGACTGGCCACTGGCCTTGCTGTTTGTAACTTTAGATGCCTATTCCCTGTGCAGGTTTTCATTCACACATGTCCCTCCCTTGCACTATGCACCTGCCACTGACCTTGCTGTTTGTAACTTTGGTTGCCCATTCCCTGTGCAGGTTCTCATGCACACATGTCCCTCCTTTGCACTATGGAATGGTCACTGGCCTTGCTGTTTGTAACTTTGGATGCCCATTCCATGTGCAGGTTCTCATGCACACATGTCCCTCCTTTGCACTATGGACTGGCCACTGGCCTTGCTGTTTGTAACTTTGGATGCCCATTCCCTGTGCAAGTTCTCATGTGCACATGTCCCTCCTTTGCACTATGGACTGGCCACTGGCCTTGCTGTTTGTATTTTTGGATGCCCATTCTCCGTGCAGGTTCTCATGAACACATGTCCCTCCTTTGCACTATGGACTGGCCACTGGCCTTGCTGTTTGTAACTTTGGATGCCCATTCCCTGTGCAAGTTCTCATGTGCACATGTCCCTCCTTTGCACTATGGACTGGCCACTGGCCTTGCTGTTTGTAACTTTGGATGCCCATTCCCTGTGCAAGTTCTCATGTGTACATGTCCATCCTTTGCACTATGGACTGGCCAATGGCCTTGCTGTTGTCTACTTTTCATGCCTATATTGGTGATATATAATAAAGACAGTTACTCCTGTTGTCTGCTTTGTCAGTGTCCTTGCTAAATAAAAGTGTTTTCTGTATGGGTATGGTTGCATGTGACAAAGGCTCTGTATGCCACTTTAACATTGCCAATAGCTTCTTTTTCTTTTTCAGGGTTTGACAATGCTGAGGGGCACTTTAGTTCTTCTTCATTCTGATGATTGAGGGTGCAATGATGGGTGTTTGTGATGATCTACTATTATCATACTCATTATATGGTCATGTTTGCTAAATTGTACACATGTCATGTTATGATGCAATACCAGAACAAAGGTGAATTATATCCACAGGATTACTTGCGGCCTGGCCAGGGTCCCTCATATCTGTGTGATCTTTCTTGATGTGTGAACAGCAGTGTTGATGAATGGTCATCTTGTGATGGCCTGTTTGCCTAGTCAATTGGGTACATTTGAATGTGTGCACTTGTGTGGTCCTAAAGTGTGAAGGGGGTGACTTTGTCAGTTTTGTTGATGTGTGTGCACCCCTGCAATGCCAACTGCACACATGTATGACCCAGAATCTGAGTGCTTGTTTGTTTCAATTGTCTGCCATGTGATTCATATTGTGGGCACATGTAGGAGTTGTAGTTTGGGCACTGTGCAGTGTGTGGGTGTGTCCTTGCACTCATGGAGGACACCTACTTGTTGTTGCTGCCAGTTGTGAGTATGCAGAATGAATGACAGCCAAGTCTGTGTTGTGTTTTGTTGATCAGCTGTGTGTTTTCTCATGCATTGCTGTCACCTGACCAATTTTGGGCTCCGGTATGGTATGTGGTATGTGGAGTCATGCCATCCCCTATATGTGCTTCTGATGCCTACACATTGTGAGTAACTCTTGTATGTGTTTGTATACTGTACACTGCTCACCTGTCCACTACTGAAGTACATACCACTTAAATCTCATGTCTTCCACCCTATGGCTTGCCAGTGTGTGAGCCTCCCCATCACTTCATAGTGTGACACTATGCTGTGTGAGGCTGATCTGTGTACAGGACCAATGTGCTACTCAGGACAGTTTCCCAATTGGTTTTGTGTTGTTTTCTTGTACTGGTTTGCTGTCATGGCTGCTCATGTGCAGTGCAGATGTTTGGGCAACACAGTCCTCTGGTCATGTTGTTTGTACCTGGATGTCCCTGAGTTGTGCATCTGTGGGTGATGGCTAAGCTGTATGTGTGTTTGCTGAGGTACTGCTACCCTTCCTGGGTGTGATATTCTCTGTGTGCTGTAATGATTTGTGTTGTGAGAGTACATGGTGTGCCACTCAGATGTGTGTGTTGTCAGTGTATGTTGCCTTGTACTTGCTTGTTGTCCATCCCCCTGATGTGCAGCTGAGTTTGCGTTGTGATGGATTGGTCTGTGCATCTGTTTTGTTTGTGTTGTAGATGTATGCAGTGTTTGGCCTGTGTTGGCTCTTTCTACTGGCAGATGCTATGTGTGTGTGATGATCTATTTGCACAACATTGTGTGTGAGTGGTTGTCGCTGTGTGGTACATTCAGATGTGTGTTGCAGGTGCGGTGTGCATTACTTGTGTGTCTGTCAGATGCAGCAAGGTGGATTCTTGTTGCTGGGCTTGTTTTGAGTGCACATTGGTGGTTTCTCCTCCTACTTTTGACCTGTCACTTTTCAGGAATGTGTATATGCATGCCTGTGGTACAATATGGCACCTTGTCCACTTCATGAGTTGTGTGGTGTCTCTGTCTGTGTTGGCTGATTGTCCCATTGATCCCAGTTAGTGTTCATGGTTGAGTTTTGAGGATGCACCTCTGGTTTGTGTTGAGGTATAGTGTCTGTGATTTGGCCCTGAGTGACAATGTTATGTATTCCTGTGCTGTCTAGGGTCACATTGCCTTTCCACTGTTTGGCTGCCCATGTGTGGGCTTGTTGTACGTCTGTGTATATTGTTTGTGAGCTTTGTGTTTGACTATTGTTTTTGTGTCAGCATTGGTTCAGGCATCCCTGAGTGTGAGTGTGATGTTGGTTGATGCACCTCAGGGAGTATGATTAGTTGTCACTGAACTCACATAACATCATTTGCACCATTCTGTGTGTTTCACACTGGTGTTGAATGTTGCAGGTGTGAGGTGGGCAGATGAGCGGCATGTGTGAAGGTCCTACTTGTGTCTGACAGTCAGGGAGTATACCAATGAGCCATGTGTGTTGTGCTGATGACATACACAAGTCAAGTAAGTTGAGACAGATGTGTGGATGTTCACTGTATGACTTCAGACACTTCCTAACATTCCTGTGCCTATGCATGGCTTGTGTTTATGTATCCCAGAGTTGTTGCACATAGGTCACTTTTGTTTAATTTCACTCACTGTGCCACAGTGTCACTGTGTCTGCTTTGATGGCCTTAGGGTGGTGTGATATGTTCCTTCTCTTGCTTTTGATGTACACATGCTATGTGGCTTGCTCCATGGTATTCCAGCACTGTCCACTTCACTTTTGGTTGGCCCAATTTTTTGTCCTCCATTGCTGCTGCCTGTCTGCAGGTTTTCCCACGTCTTCACTGCTGCGGTGATGGGACCGGGACATTGCAGCGATTTGGCAGTTGATGGGTGATCCGGATGTGGAGGGGTGATTTTCCTAAAGGAAGGACATGGGTGGGTACACTTGGGGATGTGTTCCTGTCCCCACCAGAGTGTCTGATGTGGACAGCAACCGTATATCAGCACAAGAGTTGTGTGTTGTGGTTGTGTGCGGAGTTGTGTAATTGCGTACCTGCGGTGTTGTCCACGGCGGTCCATTATTTGCTGGTTGTGGATGAGGTACAGCACCTGAATAGCTTGAAGAGCTGGATCCATTGCGGTCCGGGCCGGGTGGAGGGTCTGGTTTCGTGCTCCGTAGTAGTGCTTCCGCAGTCTCCTGGTGGGTGGATTCTTCGCTGCGGTGTGGGGGCTGTTTGGGGCATTGTGATTTGTACGGCAGACTAGACGTCATTCCACACGGCGGTGGGTCTCTATTGGCTCCCTCACCACTGTGGCGGGCGAGGATTTCTGGCGGGTTAATGTTGCTCCGCGGCGGACGGAAAATACGCTATGTTTGCCCATTGTAATAGGGCAGGCACAAAGACCGCTGCTGGAGTGCAGAAAAGGTCATTTTCGCCACCGCCAGCACCGCGGTTGTGCCTTGGCCAGCCATACTAATGAGCCCCCATGTTTTTTTGTATGTGCACAAAACCCGGAGTTTAAGAGTGTAGTATTTTTACATCTCTGAATTTGGGGCTATCCTTACTATTATGTGATTCAAAGTGCATTTTGCTAAAGGTGATTTTTTTGCACACTGGCTTATATTTGGAAGCCAAAAATGGAAAGAAATCAAATTGTTTTGTTTCTGCATGTTTCCTGACACAAATGGTACCCAACCTGTCTGGGTGGGACTAGTGCCCAGAACATGAAAGGCCCCAAAAACTCACATGGAGACATCGCATTTTCTCCATCAAAATCAACTCTTTTATGCAATGTAGATACCTGTGTAATATGGGCACGGACTCAGCTGTCACCCAGGGAAACCTACCAAACAAAGACATTTCTGCAAACTAGATGCCAAGGAGGGTTCAGGGTTGCCAGGCTTGCAAGTCTTCCAATATATTTTTGTTTGCCCAGGCGCTGTTTAAAATTGTTAAAGATCTATCACGCCCTGCCTGTATTGCAAATGATGTCCCTGTATCTCAATCTTTGTGTGACTCATTGGCACAGGCCTTCCAGGAGAAGATTGCTACCATTCTGAGCAATCTTGCTATCTCGTCAAGCTCAGGCACTCAGTCTCTGCCCACTCCTACCTTGACATCTGTCATGGAGGGAGATGTTGGCTCAGTACGCCTGAATAGTTTCCCGGTTCCATCTTTTGAGGAATTCAGTGCACTGGCTGATGGTGTCTCCTCGGGCTCCCCCCTTGATCAACTTCCTCATAAATTTTGGAAGATATTTCGGGTAGAACTTTTTCCGCCATTATTTGCGATCTGCTGTCAATCCCTTAGGTCTGCACAAGTACCGGATTGCTGGAAGTTGGCAGTGGTGTCTCCACTTCTTAAGAAGGAAACTTTGGACCCTTTTTGCCCTGCCAATTATAGGCCCATTTCTCTTCTCCCTTTTCCAATCAAAATCTTGGAGAAATGGGCCACAAAACATCTTTCCAGCTATCTGGAGAATAATGCATGCCTGGATGTGGCCCAATTTGGATTTAGACCAGCCCATGGGACAGAGTCAGCATTGGTGACTGTACTTGATGACCTTAGGACGCGTGCCGACCAAGGACGGGCAGCCTTTTTAGTGCTGCTCGATATGTCGGCCGAGTTCGATACGGTCAGCCATTTGATCCTGATCAGGAGGTTGGAGGAAGTGGGGGTGACTGGCTCGGCCCTTGATTGGCTGGTGTCCTATCTGGATAATAGACACCAGGTAGTGGCCCTGCCACCATTCAAATCCACTATCAGAAGGGTTGGCCAGGGCATGCCTCAAGGGTCAGCCATCAGTCCTATTCTTTTCAATCTCTACCTCCGCCCCCTGATCAAGCTGATAAAATCTTTTGGCATTGCAGTCACCAACTATGCGGATGACACCGAACTTATCTTCTCGTTTGAGGGTGAGGAGGCGGTCTCACAAGAGATCTTCCATCGCTGCATGACTTCCACGGCAGATTGGCTATGTCACAACTCTTTACAATTTAACAGTTCGAAAACGGAGGTGTTACACTGTTCAATTGACCGTCCCCCAAGGCCTCTTCCGTTGGGCTTCTGGCCTCCTTCCTTCCAGGGCACCAGTATATCAGCAGATTGTGTGCGGAACTTGGGAGTACTTTTTGGCTCCAATCTTCAATTGGATGCATCTGTTAACAAAACAGTGGCAACGTGCATGGCTTTGCTTCGTACGTTAAGGAAGATCTTACCACTACTCCCAGCACGGGCAAGACCAGAGGTAGTGCGGAGTACCATCTTAAGTCGACTCGACTACTGCAACGCACTACTCCTGGGAGCCCCGGTGACTTTGGTGGGTAAACTACAACGTGTGCAGAACTTTGCGGCTAAACTGGCCCTGTCTCGCCGGCGTGCTGATTCTTCCATCACCGCGCTTAAGGACCTTCATTGGTTACCAGTCCTTCAGCGGATTGATTTCAAAGCCCTCTGTATAGTATTTAGGGCTCTTCATGAACAAGGCCCCATTCCTCTACAGAACATGTTTTCGTGGTGCACTCCGTCTAGATCTCTCCGATCTGCTACAGCTTGTCTGGTGGTAGTCCCTAAAATCCTGAGGACTCGGTTGGGAGGCCGGTCCTTTAGGTTTTCAGCAGCAATTTTGTGGAACTCCTTACCGCTGGCTCTGAGGTGTGTGGGAGATCTCCCCTCTTTTAAGAAAGCCCTGAAAACACACCTTTTCCCAAGAGGGGTGTAATCTTTACAGTGGTTTTTGATAACATCGTGCAGATTCCATCAAAAGTCTAAGCGCCAGGATGCCTGTTGGGTGACAGTCATTGCGCTATATAAGTATATCTATACATACATACATACATACATAATACCCTGCAAACCTCAACCTTTGGCAAAAAACACTCACTTTCTTCACATTTCTGTGAAAGTTCCTGAGTTTGTTAAGATCCAGATAATTCTTACTACCCAGCATTCCCACACTTTTACCAATAAAAACTGTACCCCACTTGTGTGGGTAGGCCTCAGTCCCATGACAGTAAAAGTCCCAAAATACAAGATGGAGAGATAACATTGTCCCAATCAAAACAGCCCTTTTTAGAGATGTGGGTAGCTGGAAATTATTGGCAAAGTCTCAACTGCCATCCAAGAAAACCTACAGAACACATACATTTCAGAGAACTATATATCTAAAGAAGTCCAAAGTGGTCAGGCTTACATAGATTCCATTTCCTTCCTGTCCATAATGCCCTAGAAACCTCAACCTTTGGCTATAAACATGCATTTTCCTCACATTTATGTGAGAGAAAGTTTTGGAATCTGTGATGATCCTCAAGTTTCCTACCACTCAGTGTTCCCACACTTATCCCAGTAGAAATGGCACCACACATGTGTGAGTGGGGCTGGTGCCTGCTATAGGAAAACCCCCAAAAGCAACGTGAAGCAATACATTTTTTTTATATTAAATTAAATCATTTTTTTGTGATCGGGACAGCTGTTGATTTTTATTTGTTTATGTTGTGGGCTCTAGGGCCAGCCACACAAATGGAGTACCATTTTTATTAATATACATGTGGAAACACTTGTTGGGATGGAATTTGGTGGATTCCCACAGCTGGCAGAACGTCCAGGCTAAGAAGTGTAATGAAAATTCATAATTTTTAGCCGACGTTTCATGGCAAGTGAAAGAAGATTACATTTGTCACCACTCTTGTCTTCTCACTTATAATATTGCACCTAAAAGAATTGGTATTCCCTCTCTTTTGCCATGGAGATGTGAATAGTATAGTATGCAGAAGGCAAAAATACTGTTGGGGATCTAGGGGGGCGTGGTGTGGCCTGATCAGAATGGACCAGCCCTCACCCCATTATTTCTTTAGAAAATACCCTGGCGTCCAGTGGGCCTTGGATTGGGGGAAACCAATCTGACCAGTGGGGTGGCAGAAAGACTGTGTTGCCCGTTTTGAGATGGGTGGATGGTCTGTTGCAATGGTGGGCTGCCCACACTCCTTATTTGGCCTTTTGTCCCTGGTATCCACTAGGCTTTCAACATACCCTCTATCCATCTCACAGAGGTGGGCAGGTGCATGACCCAATGCCATGGAGGCAGCCTCCACTCTTTCTGTTTTATCCCATGAAAAATGTGTCCCCCAGGAGGACAGATCGAGTATAAACACCCCTATGTGCCCCCAAGGTGGGTAGAAATATTGTTGCACCTTTTCTGGGGCTTCAGCCCAAAGAGTGGTGGCCTGTCCTACCCCTTCATTTCTTGATGCTTTTTTTGTCTGGTGCCTAGTAAACCAATCTGCCCTGGGGAGTAGAAAGACTGCTGTAAACCTTCTATAGTAGGGGCATTCTCTGATGACTGCGTGGACAACACCAACTTCTTTAATTAACTTGTTTTTTTCTGGCATCTAGAGTGGAAAATCTCCAACAATCCACCCCTACGATGAGAAGAAAGGGGGTTGCACCATTCTGCAACAGTCTAATACATGCCTGGGATGCCCCCACCCCTTGCTTTCTTGAACTTTTTACCCCTGGTGTCTAGTGGGCTTTGTGTCCCTCCGGGGCTGACTGGGAATAAAATCTCCACTCCATCCTTACAGGGACAGACAGACCTTTACCCCTTTTCTGGGGTGGGGTCGCGGCCCAACACCTGGGTAGGTCAACCCCACTCCTTCATTTTTGAGCCTTTGTTTTCCCCAATGTCTAGTGGGCTTTCTGCACAACTTAGGTGCTGATTAGGGGTATATTCCCCATAAACCCTCTTGCGGGGTCAGAAAAGCTGTTATACCTGTGCTAGGGTTGGAGCTCAGCCCCATGTCTGAGCAGGTCACCCACTCCTCCTTTATTGACCTTTTAGACCCTGGTGCCTAGTGGGCGTTCTACCTCCTGGGGGTATATTGAGGTTAAACACCTTCTATCCATCCCCAGAGGCAGCAGAAAGTCTATTGCACCTGTTCTGGGGTGGGTGCATGGCTCAATACCTGGGTAGGCTACTCCCACCCTTTTTTTGAACAATTAGTTTCCCAGAGTCTTTGCACTTTCTCCACCCCCCTCCCCATCCCAGTCTTGGCATTTGAGGGTAAACATCCCCATCGTCTCCAGATGGGCATCTGCCCATTCCTGGGGGCGACTGCCCCCTCCCGGGGGTCTAGTAGGTGAATTCCTGGTCGGTGATTACCATTCTGCAGTGATCCTGCAGAGATCCACTAGGGAATATTATCATTTGAAAAGTAGATTCTATTAATTCCAACGATACTCTCCTATAAAAATCGTTACTCCGATGGGCCAGGAGAACTGACACAAATGAAAATTAAATGAGCCAAGCACCGTGTTTTACTTTCACTTTCAACCTTATGAAAGCCAGAAGGATTTCCGGCCCTGAGTGATTTGGCATGATTTCCATGTCAACAGTGCCTGGCTGATAGCACTGCTGATGTAGAAGTCAATATATTAGCACAGAAGCAGTTAAAGAGGGTAATGCCGGTCACTTTCTTTATGTCTGTCTATTTATCTATGGTTCTATGGGTAAGGCCATTTTACTGAAGAATGGAGTTATAATTGGGAAATACAGATCAGAACTTGTTTTCTCTTTTATTATGATATTTGTTCTTTGTAAGGTGGGAAGTACATGAAATATGCTTTTGATAGTCGTCACAACCGCAACTTGTCATCTTAAAATGGTCATTAATCGTTTTATTTTTTCGATACAAACATTGTTGTTACACTAAGGGCCTGACTTGGAATTGAGTGTCAATGGAAAAAGTGATTTCTGGAGGAATTGCTAAATTTGTAGACAATTCCACCAGTCAAAGTATGTCCACCATACTGTCTCTTTGGTGGAGGAAACTGTGGGTGAGACCTCCTGAGATCTGCTTCCGGATATTGAAGGAGTTTGCATTACCATAAAATCTAAATCATGCTAACTCTTGTTTTTGAAAAGTAAAAAAGGCCAAATAGTACACAATATATGGTCTATGATATCTCTCTTCATTTAGTATCTTGATAAATAACAATCAAAGAACATTTGTGCATTATTAATCTATTATTAGACTAAATGTCCCTATAACATGCTGGGGATTCTTTTTTTTTTTTACACGTGTTGTGATGTCAGAACTTGACTATTATAAGAAATTGATAGGATTATATATACAATGGTGGACGGTTCGTCATTTTGCAAAGGAAGATTGGAGGAAATGGCAAGGATCGATGTGCTGTGAAGGGAGTCATCACCATGGCACCTACCTTCACAGAACCAAAGGTATGCAAGCGGATGTCACATTTAAAGTACCTGCACTGCAAGCGTTTTTGTGTCAAGAATCTTTTAAAGTGGGTTTTGTTTTCCTATAAATAGCTGCAGCACACAGGTAGGTTTCTTCTTGCTCATGAGGGATATTATAAATTTTCCTGCCTTTTTCAACCATGCTTTGCATTGCGGACACAGGTAGGGAAAGTGGGTGATGTGCTCCATGCCCTCAATAAGGCAGACAACTGTCATTGTGACATGATGGCCCTAGGCAGACAGTGCTTTCACCAATTCTAAATAGAGCTGGGAGACTGTATTTATGATGGGGCAAAAGTACTGCTGATTTACAGTGGTGCTCCCACTGGGCCAATCTCCAAAGGAGGACCTAAGACATTAAGCTGCTGTTAATAATTTATGGCAAGTCTAAAGTGATATTGGGACAATGTGTCTTTTCATTTGCTAATGTAAAGCACTCTGTATTCCCCACCTGTGAAGGAAGCTCTTACAAGCATCAAACCTTCTGAGTAAGCCCAGTCTGCACATGCCAAACCAGCCACCTGCAAAGCATGTCAGCCTAATGAGAACAAGCACATTGGGGGGTCTAATGAATATATGGCATAACATTTACCCTACTCGGTAGCGTATAACAATCTTGCAAAATCCTTCGAATGTATCATTGTGGTCACATTGTTTGACAAATGAGTTATTCGTTAACTACACAGTTAATAGGGGTTATGCCGTATACCATTGCTAATTTATTATAAAGACAACGCTGACGTTCAACTATATCATGGTGATGATATTAGATTTGTTTTGCTTCTTCTGCAAATGTCTGAAATGTATATTTTCAATGCTTCTAGATTTGGCCAAAGTCCTTCATATCTTCTTGTTTACTGGCTGTGATCCTTATCATTTAAACAAATTCACTTTAAATGCCAAACATATCAACATGTGTCTTTTCCTACACATCCTCTTGACCCCCTGTCAGATTTTTCCTCTTATTTTGCTTCCAGCTCATTGCCCCACTGCTTGTTCATTTCCCTACTGTTATTGAGTGTAATGGCAGCAGCAGTGCTAACAGCTGTCCTTGGTGGGTGTGACTAAAACTGTCTACAAGGAATTCTCCCATGCCCTTTGTTCAGCAGTATCTTCATGGCATTGCTTCCTCCTTGCAATCTGTCATAGCTCCCTCTATCCCTTCTTGGTGTAGTGTTAAGCTACTCGCAGCACTGTACAAAAGAAAGTCACATACAGACAGAGAGCATGTCCATGACTCACTGCTTCTTGTCCCAACTTTGCAAAGCTGACCAGCAGATTTTTTCCAGAAGATGCACTTGTCCACATCTCTTCACTGAGACTTGAGCACAGCAAGGAATCTGGAACGGTGTCTGCCTCCTGGCAGCTACTGTTATCCACTCATTTGCCACCACCATCAACCCGACAACCGAAAGTGCTTGTGTTCTCCCAGCCATGCTTGTACGCTCCCCTAGTTGGTGAAAGGGCAGAGCCCATAAGTTCCAGACCTGTTCTAGAGTCACAATTCGATGGGTCTTTTTAGCAGCATGAAAGCGTTGAGGGGAGAAATGTCATTGCGTGACCAATCAACAAATCAATAATACTCTTGGACACACAGGAACCACAAACAACTACATAGGGTTAGTTGATTTATTACAAAACCAAAAATAACTGAACATAAATACACCTCAATATGAGAGTGTAGAAATACATCAGAATTAGCATGAAGCCAAATCTGCATATCCAGTTTAGATGATGTAGCATGTGTAATACTATTATTTCAAGAAGCAGAACGCACAAGATCAGAAAGCATGAGTCCAAGTTTCCCTGCATCGAGGGTTGGTGAGTGAAAAGCATTAAATCTATCTCTACTCTACAATTTAAGTGGCATCTCTACTTAAGCATCTTCAGGAAGTATAAAAGGTGTCAGCATGTGAAGCTGTTCTAAGAAGTCTCTCCATGATAATGGGTCATGTAGCATAAGGCTACCGAGACAGAGCTTGCTCTAAGATGCTCTCTCTCTCTTCGAAGGCAAAAGAAAAGTGGGCCCCTTTCTCCACTCCCAACAACACATTATTCGTAGGTAATATTCCCAGAATCCAGTTTGAGACACGCCATCAGCTCTGGATATGATCCTAAAGGTGTTTTTCCACGGGACAATGCTGTTCTTTTCTTGATACATTTTGTCCATGGTTACCAGGCCTTCTCCTGTGTGAAACACAATGACCTTCCTTTATCAACCTAAGTCACAGGATTGGAAGTTTTTCTCTCCTTGCCTGACTAGTAAAACGCATCTTTCACCTGCAACACAAAATGTGAGGAAGAACAAATTCCACAGCACACATGAAACTGTTAATTCTAAAGCGAGAGTTTTCAGGGAACTGCATTTCAGGCCTCCAAAATTCAACTAACATAAGAAAGCATCATTTGAGCTTAACAGATGTGCATGGAAAATAAGGCATTTTTAATTAACGCATTTACCTGCATGTAAAATGACGCAGTTAATAAACACATTTAGTACATGAAGAATTAATGTTAATGTTTTTCTGCTAGTTACATTCATTTTCTACATTAAATCTCCATGTTACTTTTCAGTGGCCGAAAACATCTCATTTTCGTATTAGCACGTTTCACTATTCTAACACTTTGCATTAATGCAACAAAGGATTATATGCGGGTGCGTCCTACATGCACCCCTACAAGAAAATTGCAGTTTCCACTCTATCAGTTTCTCCCTCTGATGATATTGAGTCATCCTAAAACACTCTAAAATCCCTGTAGAGTAGACCAATCTAAATAGATGTCGTAGCTAACCTCCTCTGTCTGAACTCCTCCAACTGCTACAAATTATTTTAATGAGTGTCTTGCAGTCATTCTACCATCCTCTCGCTTTCCCATAATGAGTTCTCCATTTGCTTCACCTTGTGCCACTTGTATGCCTTTATCATCCCTACCAAGATAATAACACAGATTACAGCGATTATATTTGGCTTCAGAATGTATCCAAGAATTCCCACTCCTAGGTTCGCAAACCGACTTCCAACTGCACCATGTCCCTTTCCAATCTTATTCTAAATTCCCTCAACTACCAGATCATGTATTTCATGATGTATCTCACTGATAGTGGATATATCCCCCCACAGATCTTTACTTCTATCAGGGATATAAGTACAACACTGTTGGACCTTCATGATCCAACAGACTTCGCCTTCTTTTGCCAGTAACATATCTAATGCAAGAAGGTTTTGCATCTCCATCGCCTTTATCGAAACCATCTCTCCATCTCTGAGTAGCAATGACTAAGCTCCTGCTGTTAAATTTTTACAACACAGGAGCCGCCCCTACGGAATCATGTAATATCACATGGCTGGGTTCTTTCTTGAGGAATATTACCTTGAGTGGGTAGAATTATTCAAATATACTTATAGCAGGGGATTTCAATGTTCATATGTGCGGGGACATTAGGCGCGAGGGGTTAAAAACACGGGTTGTGCGCGCCATACCTGCTTGCACATGGAACTTACACTTCATGGCTCTACACTTAATGATATTCTGCATGAATTTGATAACATCTGCCATGAATAAGTTGCCTCCGGAGAAAACTGATATCCTCCCTACTTTGCCTAGGAGAGGGTGCAATACTTTTATTGATTTCATCTGTGTCGCCACATCATTTTATTCTTATATTGTGGACTTTTACATCAAGGCGAGCATACATTGTGATCATAATCCTATGTGTGTTTCGACTGGATGGTCTCGGGTAGTCAACTTAATCAAGGAGGGTCCCCCTGAAAGCTGTGGAAGGGGGGAGGAGACTGAAGTGGGGTCAAATTGTTCTGGACCAGTCATACAAATCCCTTTTAACCCAGTTCAATAGGGAGTTTGCTATTTGCCTTGGTAGTGCAGGTAACCACCTGGATATTTTAGAGGCTTTCGGAAGTATGTCTGGTGCTATAGTGAACATACTGTGGGCTCCGAGCAGGTTTTTACCGCATTTAGGACTGAGATGGTTAACTCCGAGCGCTCCCGTGTCTCTAGGAGATTGAAAGAGTCAGAGGATAATTGAGTATGCCATTTTGAGGGCATGTTCAGGTCTGACCCAATCTCCAGGGAAGGCCAGGCAAGTGTGGAAGTTAAATCCGAGGTCATTCTTACAGCTCAAGAGGTAAGAGCAGGCATCATGGGACTATCCAAAAACAAGGCCCAAGGCCCTGACAGGATTCCGCCAGAACATTACATCGTGAACGTGGACACATGGGTGCCTGTACTCACGGCAATCATAAATGTGTTGGGCAAGGCTGGCCGCTCAGATTCATGGGCCTAATCGACTATTGTCCCTGTTTGCAAAAAGGGAGATCGGAACAGCACTCATTGCTATAGGCCCATCTCCGTTTTGGATTCTGAGGTAAAGCTGGTGGGTCGTATGGTTTGAGACAGACTTGTAACTTGGACGGATGAAAAAACATCTTAGCTGAGGTACAATATGGTTTCCACCTGGGATGTTCAACTGTGGACTAATGCTTAAACTGATATATGGTCAAGAATAAGTACACATTGGCCCGTACTGGCTCCATCCACCTAGCATTTATAGAACTGTCCTCAGCGTTTGATCACGTTAATAGCTCAAAGCTATGGCAGATGATGCTCTCGATTGATATCGACAGGGACAGCATCCTGTTGTTGAAAACTAAAACAGCGATATGATTAAGCATTCACTAAAGACATTAACTCTCCTTCCTTAGAAAATGTTTGTTGTCTTATGTTGACTAATGTCTGGACTCCATTTTGTATTGTCATGTCTCCATGTGCTGTGCACGAGAAGAGTCCTTTCTTCTCGCTAGTTGCTCTTGTAATCTGCCTAGTAACAGTCTATAAATAGCTCTTTTGTCCGTCTGGCGCATGCCCAGACTTGACCACATCTGTTATCAGTTAGTCCTTGCTTGACCATGTTTTCGCGGGCTCAGGACATTGCTTACTTCGCCCACATGTTGGTTCTGTATCGAAAATGTCCATAAAAGGTAATATTCTTTGCTTCATGTTGTATCCACCCACTTATGAGCCCCTCTGTTGTGTATAAAAGGGGACCGTGTACGCAAGTTCTTTGTGCTACTCTGTGCAATACTAAAGAGTGTTGTATAGGTTGTAGGACCACCCTTAAGGGTTAATAAACTTTGTCTTTGTATTTGCAGCTTCCGTGCCAACTTCCTTCTAACTTTTGTTACAGGAGAGCGAACCCTTGCATTCTGCGGGCCTAGCTGGGGCCTGTATTCTTCAATTGGCGCCCGTCACGTGGGGCTCATCGGCGACTCGGATGCTCGAAGGATTGGTCGTGACGAAGGTGAGGAATTTGGCCGGGGATGTGATCACTGCCATCGGCGGTTTTAGTCCTGGCATCCCGAGGTTTCTTCCTTCCCTTCCGAACTGACCTTCTGGGTGGCGCCGGTCCTCGACTGAGACCTCTTCTGTCGGTTTGCTGCGATAGCAGTTTGGGCGAATTTTGGAACTTGGCAGTTGGAATCTGGACACTCTTGATTGGTAAGAACCGTTGTTCAGTACTTGCTCCGAGTTTTGAAGCCTGAGTTGGCTATTTGAGTTTGATTGGTGATGACCGGTCATATTTTGTATTGATTACTGTGAGAATATATGCGTTGCAACACATATAGGCAGGTAATGTGGAGATATTTCTCCGGAACTGTGACAATTTGAACGGCACAAAGTTTAAGTGCCATTTTTTTGATAATACTGCATATTCTGCATTATTTTTGATCATGCCTGCTTTCAGCGCACTCCGTAAGTGGTGCTGCTGTTTTGGAAACCGGTTAAATCTCGAGGAATCTGCTCCAGCACCCCAGAGGGGGCTCCTAATAGGGATATGTATGTGAAGCATGGTCTTTCCTCTATAATGTACAGCACAGTGTGGAGGAAATACACCAAAAAGGATCCTGAGTTGCGATGGCCTTTGTATGGATCGTTTGATATGCGTAAGATTGAGTATGTGGAACAGTGTATGTGTAAACGGCGTGCTCGGCAAGACATGTTTGAATGTGTACGGTTATGGGTGAAGGAAGTGCGTGAACGAGAGAAACGTGAGAAAGCGCTGTTTGAGAAAGAACAACGGAAAAATGATCATGTGAGAGCACAGGAAGCGAAGCGTCGGGAGGAAAGGGAACTGGCGGAGAGACAAGAGAAAGAGCGTAGGTTGCAAGTCTCGGGTCAGTATGCTGTCCGCCAGCCACTTTATCCTGTCCTTACTAATCTTGAAGATGATTTTTATTCATTAGATCGCTCTCCGCCCCCTTATGTTGGCGCGTCCGCCCCGAGATCGCAGGATTCTGGATCGGTTTCGGATAAGGTAGACACGCGGTCCATGTTATCAACTGACCGTATGGGTGAGCTTCGGAAAATTTCTTTTCGTGCGCTTAAGGGCAAGCTATCTCTTTCTGAATTATTGGAATCTTTGGAACATTGGCGGGATAAAGAGCAGTTGTATTTCCTTGAAACCTTTTCTCATGACGTGATTACTGCCTTTCGGAAGTATTCTGATGTTTTTGAGCCTGATGCTGTAGTTTTAGATGCTAAAGCATTACGTAACGGTACTTTTTCTCCCTCTAAGGTACCCAATGCGGTCCGACGGCTGTTTACATTGCGGGATGCGGCGTCTGAACTTAAAGAGAAAGCGCGCCTAAAGGCAGGGGAGACGGAGAAATCGGATTCCCGTACCGGCGGCGACCAATCATCTACTTCCCATTCAGATAAGAGTGAACTAGTGTATGCTAAACCAATGCGAGAGGCGGCACCTTTGTATGTTCCTCCTAAAGGAGCAGGAACTAGTTCAGATACATCTTCCCCCGATGCTAGGGGATATTTTGTGTATAATTGGGTTTATACTCCCTGGCATAGGGCTGATGTTATGGCATTAAAGAATGCATTACCTGACCCCCGCAAGAATCCAGCGGCCTTTTACGAAGAGGTCGAAGGGGCCTTGAATTCTTGTACGATGACTTTAGCCGATATAGATTTGTTTTTTGGGCTCATTTTACCACCGGATATGTGGCGATCTGTGCGGAAGGTGGATGATGTTACCGCTTTTAAGGCTAGGTGGTCTGAGATTGAGGATGAGGATAGGGAGAGAAAACCCGCGCAAAAACCACCCCAGCTTATTTTAGATCTTCCTGCTGCTATCTTGACTAAATTGAAAACAATTATCCCCCCTAAAAAGATTGATTGGAATATGTTAGCCTCATGTAAACAGAAGGTTGACGAATCAGTTTCAGACTTTTTTACACGTTTTGAGGAGACGTTTCATGATTTCAGCGGTCAGTCACTTACGGATGATACGGGTCGACATCTTTTTGTCGATAAATATGTGGCGAATTTATTACCGGGGATAGCGGCTCGCTTAAAAGCGAGTGAAAGTTCCTGGTCCACGTCGTCTCCGGCATCCCTCCTGACTATGGCTCAGTATTATGAGCGTCAGGAACAAGAAGCGAAGGGGCATGAGGAGAAGAAATCAAAAGATTTTAAAACTAAGGTGATGTTAGCACAAGTATATGGCCCGCCTCGGCGGGGTGTCGACAGAGGTAGAGGAGGATCTTATGGGCCTCCTTCCGGTCGATCAGATGTTAATAGAAATCAATGTGCGTATTGTAAACAGTCAGGTCATTGGGCTAGAGAATGTCCGGTATTATATGCATCTCGTCAGGGACGTGGCCAGGGACCACCACGAGGTAGAGGGGGCTTTTCGAACTTCAGAGGGCATTCCAGTGATCGTGCTCGCTTTGAGCCTAACGTGCAGCAACGAGATAGACCTAACGTATTTGATCGGCAAAATCAGTATCAAATGACTGGGAATGACCGCCCTGGGTACTATGATTCGCAGCATGCATAGGATTGCGTTGGATGGGGGTTGGAATAAGTTGAAGTACCGGTTGATCAGCAGGGTCCTTATGTTTCAGCAAGTGTTTTGGGGTCTACTGATCGGTTCCTAGTTGATACCGGAGCTACTCGCAGTGCACTGTCCAAACAATTGGTTCCGAGGGCTCCCCCATCTGGCTTAATGGTTACATTGGTAGGGTTTGATGGTACACTCTCTCGCAGCCCTCTTTCTCGACCCCTTCCCTTCCATGTTGATCACTTTTCTGCACCCTGTCCGTTTTTGCTCGCTCCGAACACGCCCGACAACATTATGGGTCTTGATATGCTTAAGCACTTCAGAGCTACGATCCGCTGCTCCCCTACTGGAGTACGTGTGATATTAAACGATAATCACCCCCTGACAGACCGGATGTGTGTGGTTGCGGAGGATACTGCATTAGCCTCCCTTCCTCATTCTTTGTGGGCCATTTCGGATACTGATGTAGGACAGATGGTGATCCCGCCTGTCCACGTTAGTGTCCAGGAGGGTGCGGTGTTACCGCGCTTTCCACAGTATCGTATTTCCCAAGAGGGGGAGGAGGCACTCATACAGATTGTGCAGGATTTGATTAAGGTGGGAGTGGTGGAGGAAGTTCCCTATAATGTTTGCAACAGTCCTATTTTACCCATTTTGAAGAAAGATACTGACACCAGGGTTTATCGTTTTATCATTGACTTAAGAGAGGTGAATAAGATAGTGATACCTCAGTATCCAGTGGTTTCTGATATCACGACGTTACTCACTTTGGTCCCGCCAACGGCGACTATGTTTTCAGTCATTGATTTGAAAAATGCCTTCTTTTCGATCCCTATTCACCCTGATAGCCGATATCTTTTCGGTTTCACCTTGAATAATAGGTCTTATAGGTTTTGCAGAGTCCCTCAGGGCTATACAGAGAGTCCCAGTATTTACAGTCAAGCATTGAAAAGGCAATTGGATTCTTTTGTTCTGCCTGACGGTGTCGCCCTCATACAATATGTCGATGACATCTTGTTGGCGGCTGACACTCCTGAGCTGTGTGAGCAGACTACGTTATCCTTGCTTTCCTTTTTGGCATCTCACAATCACAAAGTGTCGAGGAAGAAATTGCAGTTCTGTAGACCAAAGGTGACTTATTTGGGTCACCCTTTGTCTAAGGAGGGGCGTGCACTTACACGAGATCGTATTCAAGCAATTTTGGACACACCAGTACCTTCCACACAGAAGGATGTGCGTGCATTCTTGGGTTTGGCCTCTTTCTGTAGGCAATGGATATTGGGGTTCTCACACATAGCTAAGCCATTGTTAGCACTTTTGACAAAAGATACACCGATTCCTCTTCCCTGGTCCAATGAGTGTGAAATTGCCTTTCAGCAATTACGACAAGCCCTTTGTTCAGCACCAGTGTTAGGTACCCCTGATTATACGAAGCCCTTTTCACTGTATGTGCATGAGAAAGATGGATGTGCATTATCAGTTCTAGTGCAGATGCACGGCGACAAGCAGCGCCCGTGTGCATATTTTTCGGCTGTACTTGATCCTGTTGCCCGAGCATTACCAGGGTGTTTTCGCTCGGTTGCGGCGACAGCTGTGTCAATACGCGAAAGTGAGGGAATTGTGTTATCTCACAAGCTGCTGGTATTAGTTCCCCATGCTGTGGATGCCCTGCTTAATCAGACAAAGACGCAGCATCTGACCAGTGCCCGTTTAACGGGATATGAGTTGACGCTTTTGGCTCCTCATATTACGTTAAAGAGGTGTGTAACGTTAAATCCAGCCACATTGTTGCCATTTACGGAAAATCAGCCTGAAGCACGAAAAACACATGACTGTATTCTCGTGACTGAGGAACAGACAAAGGGTCGTATTGATCTCCAGGATACGCCCTTTACAGATGTAGATGGAGAACTGTGGGTGGACGGATCATGCCTGAAGCTACCAGATGGTACGACTTCAGCAGCGTATGCAATTACCACATTACAAACAATAGTGGAGACAGCACGCATACCGCAGAAATCAGCTCAAGCAGCAGAACTGATAGCATTAACACAAGCGTGTGAGCTCAGTGCAGGATTGCGTGTGAATGTTTATACAGATAGCCGCTATGCCTTCGGAGTAGCGCACGATTTCGGCCTACTCTGGAAGGAGAGAGGGTTTCTAACGTCACATGGAACCCAGATAATGTATGGGGAGTTAGTTCACAACCTCTTGACTGCACTAACATATCCAAAGAAGATTGCTATAGTTAAATGCAGTGCCCATAAGAAGGTAGTTGATAAAGTTGGAGAAGGGAATGCTTTAGCAGACCGGGTGGCAAGAGAGACTGCGATGCAGCCTGGTGCTACTGCAATGTATGTTGTGAAGTCGCAGACAGAAAGATGGCACGATGCCAGGAGAGAAGTGCTGGAGATACAGAGGACCGCTTCCGATAAGGAACGGGAGCAATGGTCCAATGATGGAGAATTAGATGATGAAGGGTGTTGGAGAAGTAAGCAGATGGATAAATGGAAGTTACCCACAGCTTTCGTACAACCTATGGTCCAGATGGCACATGGACTAGCGCATGTCGGAGCTTCCGCAATTGTCAAATTACTCACACGAGTTTGGGAGCATCCGGAGATCGCTAGTACGGCAAAAAGGGTAGTGCAGACCTGTATGATTTGCCTGAGGTATAACCCAGGAAAGGGTACACGAACTCCAGCAGGAGGGTTCGCGACACCCACTGCACCCTTTGAGGTTCTGCAGATGGATTACATTCAGCTTGAGCGCTGTAACAATCTGAAGTATGTTCTAGTAGTGGTTTGTGCCTTCAGTAAATGGGTGGAGGCCTACCCTACGAAAGACAATACTGCAATGACTACAGCAAAGATGCTATTGAAGGAGTTTTTCCCTCGATATGGGGTTTGCAGATTGCTGTGGAGTGATAACGGACCTCATTTTGTAGCAGATGTTATTAAGTATGTCCTGAAAGGCCTAGGCATAACGCAGAAGTTTCATGCGGTGTTTCACCCGCAGTCTGCGGGACTGGTTGAGAAATATAACGGTACTCTGAAGCTAAAAATTGCTAAGATTCAAGCTTCAACTTCTTTGACTTGGCCAGATGCTTTACCGCGGGCATTATTGTCAATTAGATCGATACCGCATTCTCGGACCGGTCTCACACCCTATGAGACTGTGTTTGGGCGCCCAATGAATATTTGGGGCCCACCAAAACCACAGTCAATGTATGATGTACCTTGTGTAATGATGAGTGATTATCTGGCACAGTTAACGGATAATTTGGTTTCTATTCATCAACAGGTTCGAGAAGCGCTCCCTGATCGGGCCACAGGTGAAGGCCATAACCTCCGACCTGGTGATTTGGTGATGGTAAAGGCTTTCCAAAGGACGAACAGTCTGGAACCGAGATGGGTTGGCCCTGAGCAAGTTCTGCTCGCAACAAGGACAGCTGTGCGAGTTTCCAATCGGAAGAGCTGGATCCACTCCTTGCACTGTCGTAAAGTGCCGTCTGGATTGGTGGATCCTGCTGTGTTGACCGACCATCGAGAAATCCTGACTGCGGAGAAAGGCCGTGCCGTGGAACCAAACGACACTGCGGAGCTCTTCCCGGACCAAGTGATTCCCGTAGGAGGTAGATATCATCTTCGACCGAGGAAGTGATTTTTCTTTTCTGTACCCAGATACGTTGTCAGAACGGCCCTTAGGTTAGTGAAACGGAGAGCCAATGAGGCAAGGGGGGGGGATCAGCCCTGCATTAGTGTAGCGACACCCGTCTTGGCCCGCTGGTGAAGAAATCAACGGCTGCCTAAGGGGAAGAGTTCTGACAACCTTTTAGTTTCAGGAAGATATTGACTTTTTACTGCAAGATGTAAAAGAAGAAGATTCTTTGTGCGACAGGCTTTATTATTACTGTAGCTATTGTTGGTATAGCTACATGGTTTGTTGAGGATGTGACTCCTGCCCGGGAGTTGCTTGTTTTGACTACTCCAGTGCCTGAGGAGCACTACTTTTATACACTTCCGTATCAAGAATTGAAGCATCGTCAATCTTATTTGAATAACACTTTCATCCAGATGTTGCATCATACCCACGTTGCTACGAATGCTACGAACTGTTGGATATGTGGTATGATGCCAGCTCATCAGAAGAAAGGAGGAACGCCATTCATACCTCTTCCTTTATCTCATAATGGCTCTTGTAGAGCATGGTACACTTTGCTTTTTGCCACACGGAAACCTACAGTGGGACGATTACTTTTCAGACTTAATAGGGAATGTCATCAAGATAGAGATGGCTATCCACAAGCGAATGGAACAATATGGGAATGGGAAGAATATCGACCAGACAATGAATCGATTCCCTACATCTTCACGAACACCAGAGACACTACAGGACAAGAGCGCTTTGTGATTCAAGTGGCTCAAGCTCAAGCGGACCTGTGTGTCCAGAGTGTGGGCATATTCCTGTCGGTGTTAGTGATTGTATTATTGTTTTGAATATAGATGGGCTAAATAATAGTACTTTCTTAGCCTCCCATAATACATACTTTGTATGTGGGAATAAGGGTTATTACCGCTTACCGGCCGGCTGGTCCGGAGTATGTTATGTAGCGTTTTTATTACCTCCTGTATTCTTAGCACCTGCATCCTATCATAAAGATTTGAAGCTGCTGAACAATGTAACTGAAAATAGGTATAAACGCACTCTATCTATTGATGATGTTGATTAAACTGATACGAGTTTGCAACAGTATATTGATTTTAACTTAGGATTGTTTTTCTTTGTTGGAGCTGCCCTAAATAGTAGGAAGGTTCGAAGATTGACAAGAGTCGTAGAGGCTGTGACGAATCAAACCGCTGCTGCTCTTGGGAATCTTACGGAAGAATTACAAATTACTAGAATTGTTGCATTACAGAATCGTATGGTATTAGATGTTATGTTAGCTGATAGAGGTGGAGCATGTAAAATTATCGGAAGTAGTTGTTGTGTGTTCATTCCTGATCATACGCCATCAGTTTATAACGCTATCAATAAATTGCACAAAATTGCGGCTGAGATCCATACAGAAAATGGCACTTGGTCCTTTTCTGGATGGTTTTGGGCATTGATCACTACATGGGGATGGAAGGTTTTAACTGGTCTCTGTATAATTGTAGCAGTTCTGTTTTCCTGTTGCATCTGTGTCCAATGCGGTCCTTTACTCTGTTCTTTATGTGTGTCATTTTGTATTCCTGATAAGAAAGCTATCGCCAATGTCACCCATCAGAAACATTTAACCAAAGAAGTGGAAGAGATGATGAAAATTGACATATTTGATGATTATCCTAATAGGCCGAATGTTTTCAGTAAATGCTGAAAGGGTCGTCTGTTGAAAATTAAAACAGCGATATGATTAAGCATTCACTAAAGACATTAACTCTCCTTCCTTAGAAAATGTTTGTTGTCTTATGTTGACTAATGTCTGGACTCCATTTTGTATTGTCATGTCTCCATGTGCTGTGCACGAGAAGAGTCCTTCCTTCTCGCTAGTTGCTCTTGTAATCTGCCTAGTAACAGTATATAAATAGCTCTTTTGTCCGTCTGGCGCATGCCCAGACTTGACCACATCTGTTATCAGTTAGTCCTTGCTTGACCATGTTTTCGCGGGCTCAGGACATTGCTTACTCCGCCCACATATTGGTTCTGTATCGAAAATGTCCATAAAAGGTAATATTCTTTGCTTCATGTTGTATCCACCAACTTATGAGCCCCTCTGTTGTGTATAAAAGGGGACCGTGTACGCAAGTTCTTTTTGCTACTCTGTGCAATACTGAAGAGTGTTGTATAGGTTGTAGGACCACCCTTAAGGGTTAATAAACTTTGTCTTTGTATTTGCAGCTTCCGTGCCAACTTCCTTCTAACTTTTGTTACAGGAGAGCGAACCCTTGCATTCTGCGGGCCTAGCTGGGGCCTGTATTCTTCACTGTTTTTCAGAGATCTTCATAGAGATACAAAAGCGGTTGTCCGTTACTCGAAAGATCTTAAAGTGACCCGCGATTTTCACATTAGGAGAGGGGCACGTCAGGTGTACATCTTGTCTTCTTTCCTTTTTAACATGTATATTAACACCCTGGAGATGGTCCTTTTGAATTTAAAAGCTGATTTCCCTCTGGTGGGTAAGTGTAGTCTGCCGTTCCGCCTGTATGCAGATGATGCTTACCTCATGGCGAGGACAGCTGGGGTCTACAACCTATGTGGAACTCCTTTGTACATTTTATGGAGAACCTGGACCTCTTGGTCAACCACAGTAAATCGTTTGTAATGCAGGTGGGTCCTCGTACAGCTAATCCCAATTCATTTAGGGTAGGGACCATGCCAATCCCGAAGACAAATGCTTTCTAATACCTGGGAGTAGTGCTTGATGATGCCCTGAGCTGGTGCCCCTTGATTAGTCGCAAGAAAGTGGACCTGGCTAGAGCGAAGGTCTCTGTTTTTGTTTTTGCTTCTAGATTGGGCAGCTAACTGATCTGTGCCATTCTGCAGATCTACAGAGCTAAATGTATCTCGAAGGTCATCTATGGGAGCGAGATATGGAGCTATACTGGGCAGGAGGCACTGCAAATAATTGAAAATACTCTCTTGAGACAAATACTCTCCTTACTGCAGCGTACCCAGTCATATCTAGTGCATGAAGAATTGGGGATGGCCTTTCTTTCAGACGAGTTGGCTTTTTGCCCCCTTGCTTTGTGGAAGAAGATTTGGGTTAAGAAGGAAAACGCCCTTAGCAAGGACATTTTAAGGGATTGTCTTTCCCTTGATCATGTTAATCTTATCTGCTGGATAAAGTATGTTAGAGAACGTCTTTTCAGTTTGGGAAGGGCAGGCCTATTTGAGAATCCGGAAGCGATTTGTATGAGGGTTCTAACTTGGTTAAAGGAGCATTTATTTAAAAGACATATTTGTGATAGAGAGGAAGTAGAGCTGAGAAAGCCAAATGTGTGTAGGTAAATTGTACTGAAAACTGTGCCAACTATTGAACCATATCTTTAATGGCTCAAAAGTAATCATGATCACATTTTATTGACCAGATTTTGACTTGATCTTTTTCATCAACTTTTGGCCCAACCATGTGGCGCTCACAGAGGTGAGTGCCTCATACCCTGTTGCTGCGATGGACAGTCGCCACAGGATATGATGCACTTTTGACTGTTTTGTAGTTTTTACAAGGTTCCTATAAAGTCTTTTATTATTCCTATCCTTAAAAAGCAAGTTTTAGGAAGGTCAAACCTGCTTTTATCTTCTAACAACTTCTTTTAAGTCTCTCAGTACTGTAAGTGCTCATCTTTTGAAGGGCCGCTATTTAGGTTTGTATTCCAGTTGTGAATAATCCCGATATAGAGTCTTGCCTTTTTAACTGTGTAATTGTGGGCCCATAATGGTCTTACTGTACTGTCTTTTTGTATATAAGTTGGAGTTTTATTGATGCTTGTATGACTTTTATGGTTTTCAATGTTAAAACCAAATAAAGTATAATGATGATGATGACTGAGCTGTGTTAATCGACAACCTATCTACAATAGTAGACAACTTCCTGATCTTGATAACGTTGAGCACCACTCCTAAACTAGGTATCATTGCTCCAAACATGTCTTCCACGACCACAGCAGCACTCAGTCCATGTTTTTCTGCATGGTTCAATGTTCCTTTCAAACCTTCCAAATCTTCCACATGATAAATCTTTGGAAACAAAACTGCCACATAACAGGTACCATTCCAATTATTCGGAAGCCGAACATATGCATTCTTCCCACACACAAAATATACTCCTGGCACAACTCGTACCTATTCTTGAAGAAACGTCTTTCAAGGACCATTCAGTAGAACAATATGGTCGCACACACTCTGTCCCACAAATAGAGTGTCATAATGACTCTGAACTTGAGGGGAGAGCATTTGTATCCAGACCCACCCGTTACCTGCCAGCCGCTGAGCCCTGTCACTTCCCCGCAGCCGTCGCCCTTTCATTGCGGCTGACAAGCGAGGGGACTACTGAACCCAGGAGTCTTAGCGGCAGGACCCGATCACCGCTTTCGTGCCAGGTGGCGTTTAAAAGTCAGCCAGATCTAACAGGGAGTGGGAGAGCATTTGTATCCAGACCCACCCGTTACCTGCCAGCCGCTGAGCCCTGTCACTTCCCCGCAGCCGTCGCCCTTTCATTGCGGCTGACCAGCGAGGGGACTACCGAACCCAGGAGTCTTAGCGGCAGGACCCGATCACCGCTTTCGCGCCAGGTGGCATTTAAAAGTCAGCCAGATCTAACAGGGAGTGGGAGAGCATTTGTATCCAGACCCACCCGTTACCTGTCAGCCGCTGAGCCCTGTCACTTCCCCGCAGCCGTCGCCCTTTCATTGTGGCTGACCAGCGAGGGGACTACCGAACCCAGGAGTCTTAGCGGCAGGACCCGATCACCGCTTTCGCGCCAGGTGGCGTTTAAAAGTCAGCCAGATCTCCCGCCTCGCGGGACGCGCGCGAGCGGTCCCGGGCGGAGCCCGGGCAGAGGGCGGGCCGTCTGTGGCCGTCAGGAGTCGACTGGGGCCGGGTCGGCGTACCCTCTGACATCGAGACTAGAAGGTACTGTGTGTATTGTCTGGGAGCTCCATAGGATATGGGTAAGAGGAAAAACCTGGAGGGCGAGTCTGGGCTTACTAGTATGTCACCTGGGAAAAGCAAGCTGAGGAAGATCAAAGCTAAGAAAAAACACTTGCATGCAGGTGGAAACTGTGTAATGGACCGTATTGACAATATAATTGATGAGTGTGGGGAGCTGCTCAATACCTCTTCTACGTCTGCTGTAGGCGGGAGGAGGAAGGCTACTAGAGGTTCTGTTGTTGTTCCGGACATGTTTCTCACTAAAAAAAGTAAGGATCAAAGCGTAGGGTTGTCCGGAAAAGAGTCTGCTTGTAGGGTTTCAGACACGATCTCTGATGAGGAGCATGTCTCTCGTTCCCCAAATTTGATTCCACCTGTGGTTAACCAAATGGCAAATATTGTCTGTACCAATAGGTTTTCTATCTTGGGAGAAATTGATACTGATATATGTAATCCTGCATTGCCCCTTTTAGTTACCCCAGTCTTAACTCCGGATACGATTGTATCTGGGGGTAGTTGTATGATAAATTCTATTGATGGTATCCCTGCTTTAGAATCAGGTGCTAGTGACGTGAAATCTCTACTGGTGGTGGTGAAAAATCTTTGTTCCTTGATTGAGGCTATGCAAAGTAAAATCGAAATCCTAACTGTTACCGTTAAGAAGCTTGAAGAAACCAACTTGGGCTCTGGTATTTATCCTGCTAATGAGGTACCTATGCATGAAGGGGGTTTGAACAAAGTTCTACCAATAGTGGCAGCCAGGCATAGTGAGTTCCCTATTATTAGCAGGAACAACTCACTCCAAGATCAAAGCTTACAAAGTAATCAGTCTAGATTTTTAAAATTGTCGAGGGCTGATCAATCTTTTTATTGTACCCCGAGAAATCTAGGACGTGATAACAGAGCACCCGTAGGTAATTACAAGGCCAAGAAACATGAAGGAGGCCCACCCTCTGAAAGTGTGAGACCTGGAACTTACCCTAGGGGTAGTACTTATCAAGGAAATTTAAAACATGAACCAAATACTTATACGCCTCTCCCACACAAAATATATATGGTGAATGTCCCTAGGTTGTCTTCCGGGTTGGACTACGAAACCTTGACTAATAAAGTAATTCACTGGATTAGACACGTGAGGGGTTGCCGTTCGGTGATTAGAGCTGACATTGCTGGAGTTAGAAGGATTTCTCAGGGTGGAAGTGAGGTGGATTATATAGAGGTAGGTTTCATTGATGCTAGTATCGCAGGGAATCTGATTAATCTTGAGTTTAGAAGCTGTTCTCCGGATTGTTCTGCAATACAAATGAAGTCTACTCCCTTTCGGTTATCACGGACTGACGCTCCTTACAGCCAGCCTATGGGAGACTCGTGTTTAGAACGTAATGACTGACTGAGCAATACAAGTGCTGTAGATGATTCTATAGTTTGTCCTCTGGAGACTGGTAAAACCCTAAATACTGATCCTGAGCAAGATACTATTGATAGTACTGAATTTCACGGTTTTCCCATGGAAATGGAGAGGACACTCCAATTGAGTAGTATCTTGGAGGTTCAACAGGAAGGTACTGTAACTCATTCAGAGTATGGGTCGCTTTTATCTTGGAATATTGCAGGTCTAAAATCTAAGAGTAAGGACCCTGATTGGGCATAATTTATTAATCTTTATGGCGTATGTTTATTCCAGGGGACCTGGCTCCTAGAGCCCCAGTATTTTCCTGGGTTCTTGAATTTCAATGTTCTGGCAGTAAAGGGTAAAAGAGGGCGCCCTTCAGGCGGTCTTACTGTTTGGATCAAACAGGTCCTTGGCGTTACTGTCAAGGAGTTCTCTACTTTAAATCCGGATATTCAGCTCATTAATGTCAAGTTTAATAATGGGAAATCACTAGACATCTATAATGTTTATGCTAGAAGCACTGGTGGTAAGAAGTCTGATACCATAGCTTGCCTTGAGGAACTTATGTTTCTCTATTCTCGGCACTCCCATGTAATCATTGGAGGAGATTTTAATACTACTTTTGAACCCTTATTTGGCGCTGACTGGAGTGTTTTGGACGAAGAGGATAGTTTATGGGGTATCCCAAAACTAGACCATGATCCTGTCAATCGTTGGTCTGAAGTGGCAATTCAGATCAATGCCCTTTGTTTGAACAAGGGGCTTCGAGCAACTAATGGCAGGTCTGAGCTAGATAAAGGAGGGTCCAATACTTTTAAGAGTGGCTCACGTGCCAGTAGAATTGATTACATTATGTTATCCCTTGAACTATGGGATGATGTGAGGGGTATGATGATTATCGATAGACTGGAGAGTGACCATAATCCTCTTTCTTTGACACTCCTGTTTTGGGTGAACCCTACTGTTTGCCATGAATTGTCTGCTCAGATCCAACAAGATCTAGTCATTGCGAATGATATGCGCCACGTTAGATGGGCAAAAGTAGCTCAAAGTCAAGAAAATCTTAATTTTATCTTAAGTAGTTTAAACCTTGCCACACAGGAACTAGGGGCAGAGTATAAAAAGACGATTATGGGTTACCCCGGAACTTGGGCTCTTTGCTCTTGGCCTTATGGACATAATTAAGATCGATATCTTCCACAAAGTTAAGTGGCTCTATAACATATATGAGACGCTTAAAGAGTTGGGTCTAAAAGATCTGTGGGAGGACCCAGTAAATGCCAGGTTCCCGTCAAAGCAAGTATTGAAGGCCTTATATTGGGAAATGGTGGCTATTCGAGTTTATAGAAGCACAGCTCCGCTCTCATTAACAGGTGTATTTCTTGATTTTAAGGACACGATTTCCCTGGCAACTTTCTGGGATGATATTACTAATTCTCTGGATAGGACGCTTTACTTCCACTTTAGAGTTGGTAGTCTTCCAGTCAGAGAATTCACATCGAGATGGTCCTCGAGAAACATGCTCGATTGTCCGGGCTGTACGGCATCTACTGAATCAATCAACCATCTTTTTTTTTAATGTCCATCATATGTAATTCCGCGACGGGCCTGGATAAAACCAATGTGTCGACAGTTGGGCACTAGGAATGCCAAGGTAGCAGTTAGAATTTTGCGTTCCACTGAAATTCCATGTATTTATATATCTGTTGCTAAATTCCCTGGAAGGGCCTGGGTGATTAGGAGTAAATTGTTGGCTGGGCAGATTGTCTAAAACCTTGAATTATGATTCATGTTGTAATACTATTTATTTTTTTAAACTATTTTTAAAATTTATTTCTGTTTTGTATTTATATTCAATCTCTGTATGCTTTTATGACAATCGTCGAATAAAGCTAACTTGACTGACTGACTCTGAACTTGATGTATGCAAAGCTTGCCTCATTGTTCCCAATCTAAAGCTATAGTACCATAGCTTTCTTTAGCCTTGTAAGCTAACTCCTCTTTGGTCCATTCAAGATTTTTATCCTTATTTTTAGACTTACCAACTAATCCCCTACGTCTGTTATCTACTTGATCTACAAATGTCTTTTCTATATCTGTCAATATGCAGGTTAGGTTATGTCTATGCGAATAAGTAGTATCTAATGTTACTGTGGGTGCAACATTTTTCCCATTATCTCTTCTTGCTTATAATAATCACATTTGTTTCAATGTTTATAAACATTTTGAGAAGTAGTACTCATAATGATCTTTACCATAAAACATGCTAAGGAGCAAACTACAACTAATGTCATACGTTAAGGGTAAGTGATGATATCTAGTCCCCTCCTCAACCAAAGCAGGCAATTGCATACACACATAGCAATCTCTCACTTCTATAGTATCAACATATTCCTAAAGCAACATAGCATTAGCATTCAGAGTATAATCACCTTTAGACAAATCTATATAAAGAAAGTGACTAGTTTGATCTATTAAGCCTTTATCAGATACTAATGTACCATCCTTTGAGTTAGCATTGGTAGGTGTGGCTGTCCCATTTACCCCCTCTCCATGTTCCTCAAACTTTTGTTCTCTTAAAATGGACTCAGTAATGACGACAGTTATCACTATTATTACTCCTACAATGAGAGTACCTATAATACATTTGTGCCTACGATTCCAATTACCAGACTCCATTTGCAAAGTGGCTCGGATTACAGCTTGTAGGAGGATCAAGGCACCAAGTATATTTTTCCACCTCTTATTCACGTGCAACAAAGGTTATTGAGCAACTTTCTTTGGATCTTGGAAAATTCTTTTAGCAGTATTTTGCACAATATTTACATCGCTTGGAAGACTTCCCTAACCCTCTTTCTTCTTTCAGATGAAAAGTTCATATTTTACTCTTCTTCCACTCGGGCCTAGGTTATCTTCTTCCATGCAACTTATTTACAGTTTAACAGTTCAACTTGCAGCACTCATGAGATCAGAACCAATCTCCTCAATTACACATTGTAACAGTTCAGCTCTCAATGGTGCAATCTCGTGAGGAGACTGTAGTACTCCGAAGCTTGGAAATTTGATGTCTTCCAGAATCAGAGTCTGTGAGCCACTCAACCTTGGTAGAAGAGGCACAGTCAATGACAGAAGTGCATTAGCCTCGATTCCCGGAACTCTCAACAGGATCTCAACAATCAGTATCGAAATCTCGGACCTCGCTCTCCCTGGCATTTGTAATCAGATAAGCCCACTTGGGAGAGGAATATCTCCGACACGGCACTCTTGCATTCCTGGACCTCCTAGCATTTCCTGTGGCTTGCTCAGCTTCACTCAGATCAGACTCCGAAGATTCACGTATCGAGGCAAGTTCTCTTTCAGATGTTAGTCTCAGATTACTTCTCCTCTTTCTCATAGGCCACGTTTCATCAGCAGCATCTTTCTTCCTTAACTCACACAACCACTTCCCACACAAGTCTCTTCTACTGAGTGAGACTCTATACCCCTCGCAACATTATCATTTAATTAAATACTGCAGTTTAAAGAACAAATTAGTAAGGAGAAATGAATAAACATGGTAGACAAATGCACTTGACCAAATATTAATATAGCGACTCACCAGTGGGTCTTGAGGCAACACAAATTAAACTATGTAAATAAGACACGTATTAAGGCATTGGCAAAGTGGGCCCCAGGGAAAGTAAATGTAATCACTATCTAGCTCACCTCTGTCTATTTTTATATGTGAACCTCTCTTCTTCTCTCGCCCTACCTCTTCTCTGTCTCGTTTTACCCAGCGTCATTGTAAGGATTTGTATGGTCATCACAAGGACATATTTCAACTGTTTTGTGCTGCAATTAGCGCAAAAGTGGGTGATAAGATTCAGATGAATATGGGCCCCAAAATATGTCTTCCCTAAGGGCTCAAAAATCCTTAAGACAACACTGATGTAAAATAGTTTCCTTTGCGTGGATACTTCCTATGATGCATTCATGAATTAGAAATCGTATTTAATAAAGCTTCTAAAAATCCAAATGATATTGAAAAATGCATCAGCTCGACCTTGACCCTGAAAAGAGTTCATTTAAGTCAATTATAGTGTTCATTTCAAATAATTCTTGTGAATATTTCAACAGGGTAACCAATAAATGTACATTCCTTAGGTCATCGGTTGACGCCATGCCGATTTTCAGCCACCTAATTCCATCATAGACATTTTATGCCTTTTTTAAATTAAAGCGGATGTCAACCAACGAATGGACGCAGCACCTTGTCGTCTCACAGTTGCTGCTCCATTTCCGAATAAATGTACTCGGGGCAGAATGGTTAACAAAAATTTGATATTTATAAGTGTGAATGCTTTCATCTAGCTGAGAGACTGATCAAAGCCAATCACATATTGGATAAAACATGCATTTCATGGACCAACAGTGAGAATTCGAAATTTGCTCCACTTTGGTCTAATTCTGAACTTCCCATGAGGTTCAGCTCTTCTTCACAGGTGCACATATCCACGAGTTCTCAATCAAGGCTGGCTGTGGTCGATGATCATTCTGATTTAGAAAATTTAATGAAGCAGGCAGCAAAAACTTTAAACTACAGATAGCTGCAATTAGCCCCTAGTGAAACTAGGAAACTTCATTACTATCTAAAAAAATATTTTTTCTAAGCAGTGGACAGACTCAAGTAGAAATCGGAGTAGAGTCAGGAGTTTGCAACTAATGATCAAGACTAAATGTGACCTCCATACTGTCCTTTTATGAGCACAAACAACAGTGTACAACAAGTGGGGGTATGCACCCACTTGCATTTATTATATGAAGCCAATAATAATACATGGGTGAGATTTATAAATCAAAAATATAATTTGAGTCCATTGTAATAATTTGTGCAAAGGTAGGTGTGTTCCCTGTGCGAAAGATATGCTGCATTGATTATACACGTTTGGAACCTCTGCATGTTTGTTAAATGCTGTTATTACTTACCTGCTGTGATTGATGGTGATTCTTTCCGAGAAAGACTGCGCATACTGAATGCGTATTAGCACGGCAGAAGGCGAAAAGAGAGAACATATTGAGATGCACAGGACTTTGATTATCCAATAGTTTGTTTAATTTGAAATTCTAATTGCTTTGGAATATTTATTTCCAAGTTAAGTGAAGTAAAGTCAACTCACTTGACTTCCAGAGATCACATTATTCTTAGGAAGTAAAAGGTTCGCCAGACTCAGAAATAGATTTGTTTGTTAATGTCGAGTCGTTGATTTAATGGAAGTTTATTCTGTTAGTTTTAAACGTGTCTAACTCCATCTGTGAATGTGGACGTTGTTGTGGGTTGATGAGCTCGCATAATTCTCCTCAAGTTGGAAAACAAGTGTGCTCTGAAATTAGCTGAATTCTCCAAATGGTTCTTTCTAGGGCTGCACAATTACCATAGCAAGATTTACAAATAGGGGCTTGAACATCGCAGTTTTAAAAATGTATCTGCATACGATCTTGATATCATTTTAACTTCAGTATTCATCTAAAAGTTACTATTGAATAATTAAATATTCTTGGTCCACTTTTTTAACCAAATGTGCATTTTAGGGTCTGTATCTTAGAATAGGCTTTGGGTCAGACCGCTGCTCACTATAGGATGGCTTTGTTGTCTATCCGAGTTACATGCTCTTGTTTTGACAGCTTTGATCCCAATTCTTGTGTTGGTCCCACCTAAAAGGTTTTGGTCTCACAGTGTTGTGCTTGGAGGAGGTGTGTTCTTTCACTGCATACTTTAGGAGACTCGTGAGAAAACGTCTGTTTTATGTGTGTGTCATTCACTCCATGTGTTTTCCTGCTCTCTTCACCTGATGTAATCTCTGTCCCTACTCTCCTTTCCCCGACTCCCCTTAACCTTGCCCAGGTTAGTTTTTTCTTAAAATCTAATTTAACTGTATTTTTTCTACGAGGATCTGGTAATCGCAACGTGCTGCTAGTCCATTTGCTTCCTTTCTTACACTCTGTGAACTCTTTTTTTCATGTTCTTACATTAAAATTTGCTGTTCTAATATGTCAGTTCATTATTTTAGTAAATGAAAAATGGCCACCATGCATTATGACTTACATGCATGCATGTACCACGATTCACACCTGTGCATGCATCACAGTAATATGTGTATTAGCAGCCATCTTGTAATGGGTTTTCTTAAATAGAAAGCCCATTGCAAACTTTACAGTCGTTGTTATTCATGTATGTATGTGTGCATTTGGCAAAAAGCACTGGCCAAGCCAAAAGCTTGGACTTTTGGATTCGAGACCTATTTGGCTTTGCTATTGATTGTTTACTAGCTGTGACTTGTTAACACTGAGATTTTGAGAGTCAAAATCCATTTCTCCTTATGTAAACCGATGACATACAACACCTAGGATAACTGCAAAGGTGCGCTTGCCTGCATTGTGCTCCATTCGCTAATGCAAACCAGTGAGTAATGTTTGCAAAATCTACATGTGCTCACTGTGCATGTGAAATGCATATGTTATTGAGCGGGACTAACGATTTGGGCATTCTGGTATTTCACTGTTGGGCTACAAGTTAGGGGCAGCTTTTAGGGTTAGATGGGAGACTATGAATTATTCGTGAAAGCACTTAGTTAATATATTTTCTTAACTTTCTTGCAATATGCACCATTAAATCATTTTGTTCTATAAAAACTATTGGAGCAACTCCATAAGGCCTGCTGGACGGGCCAGGCTTGATCACCACACTCTCAAGCATGGTTCAATGTAGTACTGATTTGAACATTTTTGCCAGGTATCGATTTGGGTATTTTAAGCACAAACTACTCGAAGCACATCGAACTGAACTTCATGCTTTATCGATTTGAGCATTTCTAACATCAGACTTCCTACCCAAGTAGATTTCTAAACCTGTCAGCTTTGTGTGACTGCAACAGAGATGCCTATGCATATAGGGCAAGAAGTACAACCGTTTTTTGCCCGTTTGCAACCGCAAAATAGGTCTGCCCAATGTACCAACCGTATTTTGCGAGTCGCTAACCTATTAGCGACTCACAAAATATGGTTTGTGACTCGCTATTAGGAAGGGGAGTGCCGAGGGTGTCCCTTCCAAATTTCGAGTCTCAAACCTATGTATAATTGATGGGGTCCGCGCAGAAGCATTCCATGCTCATGCGGAGACCGTTTTGATTTGGAGATACGTACGAGTGGGGCAGTTGTGCCTAAGAAATTCACCCATTTAACCCAGATTTCTTGACTGGGGGAGAATGTCTGCATTGTCAGCATTCCGTCCATCATTTGTTTGTTGTAACGCTTTTCGCCCTAAGTGTGATGGGTATTCCCAGACGTGGGACCCGTGCTCACTACGCCACTGGAGTGAAGCTATCCTGGCTGATGACGGCTGATAGCCAGAAACCGGTCCTAGGATGCTTGATTCCGGTCCGGGGAAGACATGGCTTGGCAGTTCGGGCTGGACTGTTCCTATGAGGCACAGGGTCAAGACTGATTTGCATATGGCCATGTCTAAACTGGGGTGGTGTAGTGGGCAAAAGAACGATGGATTTAACCCAGATCTCTTGACTGGGGGAGAATGTCTGCATTGTCAGCATTCCGTCCATCATTTGTTTGTTGTAACGCTTTTCGCCCTAAGTGGGATGGGTATTCCCAGACGTGGGACCCGTGCTCACTACGCCACTGGAGTCAAGCTATCCTGTCTGATGACGGCTGATAGCCAGAAACCGGTCCTAGGATGCTTGATTCCGGTCCAGGGAAGACATGGCTTGGCAGTTCGGGCTGGACTGTTCCCATGAGGCACAGGGTCAAGACTGATTTGCATATGGCCATGTCTAAACTGGGGTGGCGTAGTGGGCAAAAGAACGATGGATTTAACCCAGATCTCTTGACTGGGGGAGAATGTCTGCATTGTCAGCATTCCGTCCATCATTTGTTTGTTGTAAGAAATTCACCAGGCATTGTGTTGTCCGATAAGAACCCGCCACCGGTGTTTCACCCACTTTGAGGATTTTTCAGAAGTGGGGCAGTATTCGAGCAGCTGTTATTAACATTTTTCCACGCTAGCATTGCTTTGAATTCCAGCTCCGGCAATTCTAAGACAGTTTTTAGCAGTTGTTCCTTGCAGCCCTGTCCTGAAGAGGTCCAACTAATGGGGCTAAAACGCATCGACAATTGGAGAAGGAGGACTCTGTTGAATATCGAATAAGATTTAAAAACGGACACGCACATAGAGAAAGGTGCCAATTACGATCCGGTAAAAAATTTCCCCGTACGACTCGTATCCGGTCTTTTTACCGTACGAATCGTACAAGTGCCGTACAAACTGCCAATTACGATTCGCATGGGAAAAAGACCATACGAATCGCATTGGGAATCATTCCCCACACGTCCTCGGGTCAGAAAAAGTGTCCGACACGTCCTCGGACGAATCACCATACAAATGTGAAAAGTGAAGTCCGACCGCGGTATCACGATCCATCCCGTGCGTCAGAAGTTACAACCGTATGGAAAAAACACCGTCCGCACCGAACACCCATAGCAACCATGGAGACATGTGCCCGCATACGTGCCGACCCCCCCCAGCCCCCGTACGTACGCGCCGACCCCCCCCAGCCCACGTACGTACGTGTCGTACCCCCCATGTATGTACACCCCTGTACGTGTCGTACCCCCGTGTATGTACACCCCTGTACGTGTCGTACCCCCCGTGTATGTACACCCGTGTACGTGTCGCACCCCCACCCGTGTATGTACACCCCTGTACGTGTCATACCCCCGTGTATGTACACCCCTGTACGTGTCGTACCACCCGTGTATGTACACCCGTGTACGTGTCGCACCCCCACCCGTGTATGTACACCCCTGTACGTGTCGTACCCCCGTGTATGTACACCCGTGTACGTGTCGTACCCCTCCGTGTATGTACACCCCTGTATGTGTCGTACCCCCCGTGTATGTACACCCCTGTACATGTCGTACCCCCGTGTATGTACACCCGTGTACGTGTCGCAGCCCCACCCGTGTATGTACACCCCTGTACGTGTCGTACCCCCACCCGTGTATGTGCACCCGTGTACATTAGAGTCGTACCCCCACCCATGTATGTACACCCGTGTATGTGTCGTACCCCTCCGTGTATGTACACCCCTGTACGTGTCGTACCCCCCGTGTATGTACACCCCTGTACGTGTCGTACCCCCGTGTATGCACACCCCTGTACGTGTCGTACCCCCCGTGTATGTACACCCGTGTACGTGTCGCACCCCCACCCGTGTATGTACACCCCTGTACGTGTCGTACCCCCCGTGTATGTACACCCCTGTACGTGTCGTACCCCCACCCGTGTATGTACACCCGTGTACGTGTCGTACCCCCCGTGTATGTACACCCCTGTACGTGTCGTACCCCTGTGTATGTACACCCCTGTATGTGTTGTACCCCCATGTATGTACACCCGTGTACGTGTCGCACCCCCACCCGTGTATGTACACCCCTGTACGTGTCGTACCCCCGTGTATGTACACCCCTGTACATGTCGTACCCCCACCCGTGTATGTACACCCATGTACGTGTCGTACCCCCGTGTATGTACACCCGTGTACGTGTCGTACCCCTCCGTGTATGTACACCCCTGTACGTGTCGTACCCCCCGTGTATGTACACCCCTGTACGTGTCATACCCCCCGTGTATGTACACCCGTGTACGTGTCGCAGCCCCACCCGTGTATGTACACCCCTGTACGTGTCGTACCCCCACCCGTGTATGTGCACCCGTGTACATTAGAGTCGTACCCCCACCCATGTATGTACACCCGTGTACGTGTCGTACCCCTCCGTGTATGTACACCCCTGTACGTGTCGTACCCCCCATGTATGTACACCCCTGTACGTGTCGTACCCCCGTGTATGCACACCCCTGTACGTGTCGTACCCCCGTGTATGTACACCCGTGTACGTGTCGCACCCCCACCCGTGTATGTACACCCCTGTACATGTCGTACCCCCGTGTATGTACACCCCTGTACGTGTCGTACCCCCACCCGTGTATGTACACCCGTGTACGTGTCGTACCCCCCGTGTATGTACACCCCTGTACGTGTCGTACCCCCGTGTATGTACACCCCTGTACGTGCCGTACCCCCGTGTATGTACACCCCTGTACGTGTCGTACCCCTCCATGTATGTACACCCCTGTACGTGTCGTACCCCCCTGAATGTACACCCGTGTACATTAGAGTCGTACCCCCACCCGTGTATGTACACCCGTGTACATTAGAGTCGTACCCCCACCCGTGTATGTACACCTGTGTACGTCAGAGTCGTACCCCCACCACAACCTCCTAAGTACGGAGCGCACCCCAGGCCCCAACATCACAACCGCATGTACGAGTCGTACCAAGCCACACACAAGGACAGCACTGTACAACAAAATGGCCCATGTACACCCCCGTACACACGCTAAAAACGCACGTACACAACCAGGACAAACCAAAACAACACAAGAATACACCATTCGAATGGCACAAAGCCACTAAACATGTCCAACAACCACTAAAACAACACATTCACTGACCTGCAACTGCCAAAAACAAACAGAGGCCCAAAACACCACCACTCCTTATAACACACCCACCCAAACTTCAAACACAGCCACACCCACCAATGGACCAATAAAAAGGGCCCACACACACAAACCATGAGCCTTTGCAACAGACTCACTGCTGCCAGACCCCACAGACAACCTACAGCACCAAACTAGAAGCTTTACCACACCTTACACTTGCACACCTTCACACAACCACCTTCACAAACACCCCCTCATCACATTCACACACACACCTGCACAACCACACCCACACACCCACAACCATCCACACACCCCCCCCATCCACACCCATACCCCTCACCATGCCCACTAACAAGAATCCAAAGTTCACTAGCCGAGAGTTGGAGGTCCTTGTCGATGAAATCCTCAGAGTCGAGCCACACCTCTTTGGAACATTGGTCAGACAGACCAGCATATCAGCAAAAACAGCCATGTGGCAGACCATCGTCGATGCTGTGAATGCTGTTGCGGACACCAGAAGGAACAAGCAGGAATGCCAAGCCAGGTGGTACGATCTGCGGAGGAGGGTCCGAGCCAAGATGACGGATGAACACAACCAGGCCAACGTCACTGGAGGAGGGCCGTACCGCAGACCCGTACACTACCATCCCTGGGAGGAGAGGGTGATGGCCATACTGCCGGTGGAGGCAGTCAAAGGATTAGGAGGACTCCGAGACCCGGGTGAGTACACAAACAACGCACCTCACATGGGGGGAACGTCATCCACAACCAAACTCACAAACAGGCACGCTACCACCCCAAGCTATCGCATGACTCAACCACACTCCATGAACACGCACATGCCACTGGCGCCACCATGTCCCATGCACCGAGCTGGACAATGTCAAGTCACAGGCCACAGAAGACACCAACACATGACACGGTAACCCGGATGGCGGGAGGGTGGGCCCAAAAAATCACATAGTGCAACTCAGAAGCAGACAACAATGCCCTCTGCCCATATGGCCTAGGTCACAGCCAGACAAACAGTGTGTCCCCACACAGGAAAGACTCGCCAGCAAATGGCGGACGCCTTGCATTAACACATGGGGGTGAAGGCACTGTTTTGCACATGACAGCAGCTAATGAACAGCCAACACTGTGAAAGAGTGGCAGCACACACCACCACAGCAGCAGCGCAGACACAGACACTACACCCAATGGGTGCCTGGAGATCAGAAACAAACTCACATCAACAAGCCAAGGGCCATTCAAAGATCTGCTAACAGTGTGTGCCCAGGAAGCTGGGCTGAGGTGACAGAGGCTGACACACAGAGGGAGGGAGAGGGGGACAGAGAGGGAGGGAGACACAGGAAGACGGACAGAGGGAGGAGGCTGACACACAGAGGGAGGGAGAGGGGGACAGAGAGGGAGACACAGGAAGACGGACAGAGGGAGGAGGCCGACACACAGAGGGAGCGAGAGGGGGACAGAGAGGGAGGGAGACACAGAAAGATGGACAGAGGGAGGAGGCTGACACACAGAGGGAGGGAGAGGGGGACAGAGAGGGAGGGAGAGGGGGACAGAGAGGGAGGGAGACACAGGAAGACGGACAGAGGGAGGAGGCTGACACACAGAGGGAGGGAGAGGGGGACAGAGAGGGAGGGAGAGGGGGACAGAGAGGGAGGGAGACACAGGAAGACGGACAGAGGGAGGAGGCTGACACACAGAGGGAGGGAGAGGGGAACAGAGAGGGAGGGAGACACAGGAAGACGGACAGAGGGAGGAGGCTGACACACAGAGGGAGGGAGAGGGGGACAGAGAGGGAGGGAGAGGGGGACAGAGAGGGAGGGAGACACAGGAAGACGGACAGAGGGAGGAGGCTGACACACAGAGGGAGGGAGAGGGGGACAGAGAGGGAGGGAGAGGGGGACAGAGAGGGAGGGAGACACAGGAAGACGGACAGAGGGAGGAGGCTGACACACAGAGGGAGGGAGAGGGGGACAGAGAGGGAGGGAGAGGGGGACAGAGAGGGAGGGAGACACAGGAAGACAGACAGAGGGAGGAGGCTGACACACAGAGGGAGGGAGAGGGGGACAGAGAGGGAGGGAGAGGGGGACAGAGAGGGAGGGAGACACAGGAAGACGGACAGAGGGAGGAGGCTGACACACAGAGGGAGGGAGAGGGGGACAGAGAGGGAGGGAGAGGGGGACAGAGAGGGAGGGAGACACAGGAAGACAGACAGAGGGAGGAGGCTGACACACAGAGGGAGTGAGAAAGGGACACACAGGGAGAGCAAATCAGCCATGTGGGGTGTGGGAATGTCTGCTCGTCAGCAGGTGGACTGCGTGCATGTAGACAAGGGTGGCCAGTGCCAGCACCCCCCCTCTCCTCCATGGCAAAACACAGGGCCATGTCACAACCTGTGCACGAGCACAACGACAGCTACCTGCATCATATAAGTGTGTGGAACAACTTCATGTGCCCACGTACAGTGCAACACGGAAGGCGCCAATGCACGGCTCGCCACACCTGCCCACTCCACTGCTGACTGCAGTCACACTTGACGCAGCAAGTAAGACTGTGCCACACATAGTTAAAGGCGCCAAAGCTGTGCCTAAGGGACACACCCATGCACAAGTGCACTGTGAGTGGAATGCAAGACAGATCCAAATTCCCAGAGGAAATGTTCCAACTTTGAAACTGATGAAACATGGATGTTGCATGGAACAAAATTAACATTGTCTCTCAACCTTGTGATTCACCCCCCAACACTGGGGGGAAGACTCACAGGACCCGGCTCTGCGGGAGGCCGATCCCACCGGCAGCGACGACTCTCACCACTCTGTGGACGACCCCGACCAACCTGGCCCCTCTGGTGTCCAACGACCTGCAGCACCTGCGTCAGGTACAACGGGGCCAACCACCACCCCCACTCCTGCCACATCCCAGGAGACACCCAGGATCCCTGCCCCACCACCACAAAGCAGCCAGGCTGGCCAGGAGGGACACGGTGTCCCGGGTACCCAGGAGGAGGCAGGCGACAACGCCAATGCCACCCCTCAGGGGTCCCGGAGACCCGATGTGCCCACAAGGGCAGGCCAGGTGCAAGTGGGCAGGGGTGGTGGGAGTGGAGGACGGCGGAGGCGCCAGCCTGACCAGTTGGCTGGGGAACCGGTATATTCCCATGTCCGAAACATCCTGGACACATACCGGCAGGACACCACGGGCATGGCCCAGGTTGTGTCTGTCCTCGAGGGGATCAAGACCCAGCAGGCCCAGCAACATGCGGAGCTACATGCCTGTCTACTGCAACACCAACGGAGGATGGAGGACGGACAGGCTGAGCTCGTGACGGTGTACACGGGAATTCACAGTACACTCCGTCGGATGGCCGACAACATGGGCAACCCTCCCTGTGCCAGAAGGCGTAGAACATCACCACCCACAGGGAGGGATCAGGAGGAGGAGGAGGAAACATCCAATGGAGCATCCCAAACATCGTCACGGCCTGCTTCTGAGGGTCCCCGCAGGAGGGCGGGTCGTCCACGGAAAAGACCGTGAGGGTCGGCGCTACAGCACCATCTCCCAGGACACCTGGCCTGGGACATGTGTCTTGTAAAGTCTAAACATGCCTGAGTTCTCTTTTGACTTCAACCATCCACACCCTGGGGCCTGAGTCTGGCACAGGACACACGGGTCACAGTGTATTAGGCAAGACAGACATGGAGCACCATACACACCCGTGATGGGCCCAACCAGCTGAGGGGGTGGCCGCACAACCGTGCCGACAGACATATTGAGTACAGCAACAGTCATGCACAGAGGTCAGGGATCATGTCCAGTGTCCTGGGGGGGCACCCAGGTATGTGTAGACAGGTGGCAGAACCATGTCCTGCAAGCTTGAGTCCGGTGGATGCAGATAATGGGGGCCTGGCCAACGTTGGATGCATGGGGATGGCACATGTCACAATACCCACACAGTCATGGACATCATGCACAATACACAGTCTCATCCCACACACACAGCTTGCATCTTGCTACTCGACACATAGACACATAGCCACTATCAGGGAAAACCATGCCAGACATGCTGGATGCACCGTGGCAACACACCAGCATTGACTGAGAAGAGGCACCTTGGAGGCATAGGGACACCTTTATTAGTCATGTATTCGGGATTGCAGAGGCAACTTGAAGTACACATGACCAGTTTATGTGGAGTAACATGTGGGTCCAACACTGGCACCCCCCTTCTGCAGCACAAATGCGTGATAGCCATGGAACTGGCACACAAGTGTCGGCTAACAGCTAAACATCCCCAGCTGCTCACGGAGAGCCTGCCATACACCATTGATCCGCTGATGTGGAAGTCCCACAGCATGTCAAGCCAATGCAAACCGTATGTGTCCGAGGGCAGTGTTACACACATTGATGCCATCATCACAATCCACTATCCCATCACTGATGACTGTCAACAAGTCTGACCATCTATTCAGGTGTACACAGCTGCATGTCATGTGAACCATGGTGATGCAACATGTCTGCAGAGGAACCAAACATCGACAGGGGCAGTGTGCATACATCGTGAACAACTGCCACACCCAATACACCCCTGATGCATCCCTTACCCTAAGGCGACTTCCAAACGTGTCCGTGCCTCGTCAGCACACGATGACGTGTCCATGAGGAATAGCAGTGCCACAACAATGCAAGCAGCAGACGGCATGCGCAAGTACCTGGGGAAGAGAGACACACAAGAAGTCAGCCACAAAAAGCACAGCCACTTGCATGTGCATTTACTCGACACATGTATGGATGACAACATGCTAGGTCACAATTATGACTGGGGAAATACAACCATCACTGGCACCATCACTCCAGTGACACACCCACACACACCTCTGACTCACGTGCCATACATGCAGGTGGAGACAGACATCACAACACATGCCACACGGGGACCAATGCGTGCACACTCAGACACTGGTACTCACCACTAAGCAAAGAAGTCGCGTATGAGCCGAGTCCGGATGTCCTCTTGCGGCTCCACATCCTCCACATCACTAGCCCCATTGCCAAGCCCTTCGTCCTCCGTGGGTGGATGGTCCTCGTCATCTTGATCCAGGATGAGTGGCACAGCTTTCTCAACTGCCATGTTGTGCAGCAAGCAGCAGACCATGAAGATTTTGCAGACCTTCGCAGGGGCATATGGGAGCGCGCCGCCGGTCTTGTGGAGGCACCTAAATCAGCTCTTCAGCAGGCCAAACGTCCTCTCTATCACTCGCCTTGTCCGGCCATGGGCGGTGTTGTAGCGGAGCTGGGCCAGCGTGATGGGGTTGCGGAGAGGTGTGATCAGCCATGGCATGTTGGGATAGCCAGCGTCCCCTACATGGAAAGCACATGGACATCGTTAGAACAGGAGAAGCGGTCGTGCTGGAAGTCTACGCAAAATACAGGACAGACAGACTGTACCCACCAACAACACATGCTCATTCGTTGCGCAGCTGCGTCATCATTTCAGGCACCCTGCTACGCCTCATGATGTAGGCATCGTGTGCTGATCCTGGAAAACGAGCACAGACGTGTGAAATCACCATGTTGGACAGACACACCACAAGGGCATTGATGGAGTGGTAGTGCTTGCGATTCCTGTACGCTACCTCCTGTGCCTGTGGTGGTACCAAAGCAACATGTGTCCCATCTATGGACCCAATGACATGGGGCATCCCTCCCAGGGCATAGAATCCACGCTTGACCCCAGTCAACATTTCAGGGGTAGGAAAATGGATGAAGTCATCCAGGTGAATCAACATGGCCTCTAAGAAATCATGCAGCACATGGCAGAACATGCTCTGGGACATGCCACCAACATGAGCTATGGTATTTTGAAAGGTACCCGTGGCTAGAAAATGTAGGGCTGCCATTACCTTCAGCTTGGGTGTCAGTGCCGTAGGATACCTCTGCAGCGGTTGCAGGTGTGGTGCCAGTCTCGCCGTCAAATCCAGAATCAACTGTTGGGGGAAGCGGTAGCACCGGATACAGTCATTCTCCCGCATGGCAGCCAAGTCCGGAATTGGTCGGGGAAGAGGCGGCGCTCTGCAGTAATTTGGAAGTGACAAGGAAGAGTGAGTGCACCACAACAACAATTAATTTGTACTGAGCACATGTTAATCTGTCTATACACATATGCTACATACGGAGTCAGGTACGTGCCACATGCCCTGGACACGTATGGCTGGCAGGTGACACTCCTACCAAGACCCAGCTACACACGGAGATTGAGAACCTCCACATGCCATGGCATGGGATTAGCTGTGTCCCAGTGCAAGTGAACAGCCAGACGCAAGACAGGAGTGACATACACCCACACATCAGCAGAAGTAGGATGTCGATTGCAGAGACTGGTAGCGGAACACTAGAGCCACAGGTCACATGACATAACACTAGGACAGCCCACACACCTTGCCATGAAGGTGCACATGACATGACTCACCACACATTCATAGAGAGGATGCAGACATGTCCTTGTTACGCTACTCCGTGTCCCATGCATACATACGCACCTCACATCCGATACCAGATGTGGCATGGTGTGCGGAACAGTGTGCAATGTCAATCTACACACAGACACATGTTGGTTGCTGCAACAGCTGCAGCTTTTGAGGGTGCTCCAACATCAACCTAATGGGAACCCCCCACACATACATGACATAGTCACATCGTGCACCGTGGGTAGTGACAAGTCAGGTGTGGTAACCCCTGTACCAGGCATCAGGGGACACTTCCGTGTGTTGGTGTCCGTGCCATGCCAGTGTCGCTCATCCCAAGTGTGCAGTACGACATGCACACATGTCAAAGGAGTCAAGGGCATGCCTGGCACACATTGCACCGTCACACATTACATCTGTACACATCTCATCATACATCTGGTGCCTTCTCGACTCAGGAGTCAAGTGCCACATCACAGCCTGTCACACCTGTGCCCCACACATGTAGTACTGCCCAGACAATGCCTTGATGTCCATCCATGGACAAGTATGTCAGCCCTATTCCTTCCTGTGTGCTGCCTGTCACCACTGTGATGTGTGAAAACCACCGTACTGCTGCTAAGATGGCCTGTGTACGTTCCCATATCACTATGGGAGTGCTGCCGTATGTGTACCCATAGTGATGGTGAGCGTACAGGCATGTGTACGGTCAGTAAGTACGCATACGCAAGAACACCCATAGTGGTACGGCCCGTACACGCGTGTGTACGTTCACTATCACCATGGGTGTCCTCGCGTATGCGTACTCATAGTGGTACGGCCCGTACACACGCCTGTACGTTCACTACCACTAAGAGTACGCATACGCGAGAACACCCATAGTGGTACGGACCGTACACACGCCTGTACGTTCACTATCACCATGGGTGTCCTCGCGTATGCGTACTCGTAGTGGTACGGCCCGTGCACACGCCTGTACGTTCACTATCACTACGAGTACGCATACGCGAGAACACCCATAGTGGTATGGACCGTACACACGCCTGTACGTTTACTATCACCATGGGTGTCCTCGCGTATGGTACTCGTAGTGATAGTGAACGTACAGGCGTGTGTACGGGCCGTACCACTATGGGTGTTCTCGCGTATGCGTACTCGTAGTGATGGTGAACGTACAGGCGTGTGTACGGGCCGTATCACTATGGGTGTTCTCGCGTATGCGTACTCGTAGTGATAGTGAACGTACAGGCGTGTGTACGGGCCGTACCACAACGAGTACGCATACGCGAGGACACCCATGGTGATAGTGAACGTACAGGCGTGTGTATGGTCCGTACCACTATGGGTGTTCTCGCGTATGCGTACTCGTAGTGATAGTGAACGTACAGGCGTGTGTACGGGCTGTACCACTATGGGTGTTCTCGCGTATGCGTACTCGTAGTGATAGTGAACGTATAGGTGTGTGTACGGGCCGTACCACTATGGGTGTCCTCGCGTATGCGTACTCGTAGTGGTACGGCCCGTACACACGCCTGTACGTTCACTATCACTACGAGTACGCATACGCGAGAACACCCATAGTGGTACGGCCCGTACACACGTCTGTACGTTCACTATCACCATGGGTGTCCTCGCGTATGCGTACTCGTAGTGATAGTGAACGTACAGGCGTGTGTACGGGCCGTACCACTATGGGTGTTCTCGCGTATGCGTACTCGTAGTGATAGTGAACGTACAGGCGTGTGTACGGGCCGTACCACTATGGGTGTTCTCGCGTATGCGTACTCGTAGTGATAGTGAACGTACAGGCGTGTATACGGGCCGTACCACAACGAGTACGCATACGCGAGGACACCCATGGTGATAGTGAACGTACAGGCGTGTGTACGGTCCGTACCACTATGGGTGTTCTCGCGTATGCGTACTTGTAGTGATAGTGAACGTACAGGCGTGTGTACGGGCCGTACCACTATGGGTGTTCTCGCGTATGCGTACTCGTAGTGATAGTGAACGTACAGGTGTGTGTACGGGCCGTACCACTATGGGTGTCCTCGCGTATGCGTACTCGTAGTGGTATGGCCCGTACACACGCCTGTACGTTCACTATCACTACGAGTACGCATACGCGAGAACACCCATAGTGGTACGGCCCGTACACACGTCTGTACGTTCACTATCACCATGGGTGTCCTCGCGTATGCGTACTCGTAGTGATAGTGAACGTACAGGCGTGTGTACGGGCCGTACCACTATGGGTGTTCTCGCGTATGCGTACTCGTAGTGATAGTGAACGTACAGGCGTGTGTACGGGCCGTACCACTATGGGTGTTCTCGCGTATGCGTACTCGTAGTGATAGTGAACGTACAGGCGTGTGTACGGGCCGTACCACTACGAGTACTCATACGCGAGGACACCCATAGTGATACTGAAAGTACGCACGCGTGTACGGGCCGTTGCTATGTATTTGAGGTGCCCTAGGGGCCCGGAACGCACCGTACCTGTGGGTGAAGCTCAATTTTACATAGGGGACACATGAGGGACAAGTATTAAGGCCTACATGCATGCTGGTTGTCATGGAGACCAAGTTTTAAGTTTGAATTTGTTCTGGAAGGTGCACAGCAGAAGTCAATTGGAATGAATCTACTTTGTTGCAATGTGTTTGTGGGGTTGACATCATGCTGAAGAAAAAAACACAATAAGAACCCACTGACTGTGCTAGGTTTGAAGGGATTGGAGGAAACATAGGATGCAAAGGTGAGTGACCAATCACTCTGTACTCCTGTGCATGAAACAGGCCAGCAAGGCAGATATAAGGCAGCCAGGTCCCATGAGGGACCACACTGCTGCTGCTCCTGATTCCCTGGAACCATGTCAAGGTCTGTGGAGAGGTCACAGCCATTCACCCTGGAGGAGAACCTGGCATTGCTGGATGTGATCCTCCCACAGTACCCCCTGCTGTATGGGCGACCAGGGTATCAGGTGAGTGCAGAGCTACTAGCACAGACTGTGTCCCTTTTTTTGTGACTGTGACTTCTGCCATTGTGTCCAGGTGTGACACACATGCTATGTACTGTATGCCTGATGTCTCCCAGCAGTGCCCAGAGACACGAGGGGTGTGTGCAGAGGCCTCCCAGCAGTGCCCAGAGTCAGGAGGGGTGGGTGCCTATCAGTCCCAGCAGTGCCCAGAGACAGGAGGGGTGGGTGCCTATCACTCCCAGCAGTGCCCAGAGACAGGGGGGTGGGTGCCTATCACTCCCAGCAGTGCCCAGAGACAGGAGGGGTGGGTGCCTATCACTCCCAGCAGTGCCCAGAGACAGGAGGGGTGTGTGCAGAGTCCTCCCAGCAGTGCCCAGAGACAGGAGGGGTGGGTGCCTATCACTCCCAGCAGTGCCCAGAGACAGGAGGGGTGGGTGCCTATCACTCCCAGCAGTGCCCAGAGACAGGAGGGGTGGGTGTGATGCACAGTGTGAGCCTTGATAATTGATTGTATCTTTGCCCTCATTCCACTTGTGTACTTTCACTGGCACGTACTGCTTTTGCCCTTCCCCAGAGGAGTATGTCCCTATGGCAAAGGTGCAATGCGTTGGCTGCATGACATGCCTTGTTGTAACCAGCTAATTTGTTCTCATATGTGTCTCTGTGACATGTTGAAGGTGTATTGATGTAGTGTCACTTGTTCATCCTCACAGGTAGGCGCCTCTGCCAAGGAGCAGATCTGGCTGACCGCCGTCAGTGCCGTGAGGAGTGCGGATGGTCGGATGCAGCGCCTGTCCCAGGTGAGGAAACGCTGGCAGGATATCCGGTGCTGGACGCGGAGGATCGCACCGGTCCTGCTGGGGGACTAACCTGAGAGCCATAAGAACCGCGGGCGCCGCCGTCTCTCCCACATCCACAAGCGTGTGCTGGCGGTGGTCTTTCCAGACTTGGACAGGCGCTTACAGGAGATGCAGCAGCAGGAAGGGGGTAGGTACATGTGTGTTTGTTGTGTTTCGCCAGCATTTGTAAGTGCACTGTTCCATGGATGCACTGCCAGGGTTTAATGGTGCTGTGCAGATCCTGTTACCCACAGTATTGCAGTGCTCTCCTGCCTCCCTTCCCCTCCTTGCAATGTGTTCCCTGCTCTGTGTGGAGTCACTCCGTCACAAGGTTATGTAGCCTGGCACCTTCTCCACGTGTACAATGCCTGCAGCATCATGTGTGGGGGTGGTGTGTAACAGGTTTTGGGACCTTGCCTGTGCCCTGTCCAGTTCTGGTCTTGTGGGTTCCATGTCAGTTGGCACTAATGCTGAGTCCAGACATGGGAGTTAGTCTCTCAAGTGTGAGGCCTTACAGCACGCATGTCCTATGTGGTGGCCTGTGACATGATGTGCATGAGTGAGCGGTACGCATAGTGCGGGGATGGTAGCGTGTGTTGCAGTCATTCCCATTCAGGAGCATGGAGTTGTGTGGCCACTACTGTCCCCAGGGGCATATTTTCCTAGGTATCATGTGTGTAATCTGAATATGTTGATAATCTCTGTGTCTGCAGCATAGGTTGTGCTCTGTGCCATTGTCCCCTGGCCAAATGTATATTGACGTGAAATGTAGTACAAGTGTCCACTGTACAGCCTGACCTGATTTTCCTTGTTCATACTCACGGTGGACATTGCCTGTGTGTCTTTTTACAATCATCTGATGATGCCCATTTGTACATGATTATTTGGACAGGTGCACCTTGGGTATTTTGTGTGCAACCTTGATTTGTTGCATCCCATGTGTATTTCACCCAGACTAAGGGATGTAAGTGCTTCCTGTGTCTCCAAATAATAGTCTCATGTAGGGGGTGAGTGGTGCGGGCATGGCCTTCATGTCACAACCTGATATCTCCTTGCTAGGACTGGCCAGTGCGTGATGTTTGTCTGGACATGCACTCAAGGTGCAGTGGGCCAGTCATGGGGGGCATGTTTTCAGTATAACCTATGCTGCATGTGCCTCTTGTACCTGGATATGGTCCCTGCTCATCCCTATTTCCTGCCACGCTGTGTGGTGCAGATGCAGTGCTGGATTGTCCCCAGGGCCTTGCTCCTCAGTCAAAATTCCATTCCATCTCATTTGCTATTGTGTCATGCTCTCCATAGTTTTTCGGTGGCATGGTGGGTCACACAACTGTGTCTTGCATGCCCTACATATGTACCTTGTTTTGTAGATGTAACTCTTCTTTTGTTTCAGGCTATGCACTGTGACCTATGTAGATTGGACTCATGTGACATATGTATACAGGTGTATGATTAATTTCTGTCTCTTCACCCTGCCCACAGCATCGTCGGGGGACACGGAGGGAGACATGGGCACAGACGGAGCAGAGGGACCGAGCACCAGTGCCAGCGGTGACATCGGGGCTGGCACATCAAGTGGGACTGAGGCGGAGGAGAGTGAAGCCGGGGACCTGTCGACTGGCACAACAGAGTATGAAGCTGACGGGTCCGAGGATGATCTCTCCGAGTGGGCGGCGGCTGCACCAGCAGCTGACAGCGGCACTACATCTCGCCCCGCCGCCTCCATTGCCATCAGCCGCCTCCCACTTGCTCGTGTCCCTTCCCAACGTGCCCGGTCACCACATGTCTCCTTCCTGCCAGGCACCGCACCCCCTGCCCCTGTCTCCACTGCTGCCGCCAATGCCGAGTCTGTGGACATCCAGCGGCAGTTGCAGGTTGGTCAGCCTGCGATCCTTAATGTCCTCCATGGCCACAGCCAAGTGCTGCACAACATGGAGGCATACTTGGAGGGCATTCTTTCATCGCAGGCTGACAAACGCAGCTTGCTGAGGTCGATAGACTCGACACTGACTGCAGCAGTGGGTCTCCTGCAGCGCTACGTCCCACCCCCTACCCCTGCCCCATCCACACTTCCCACTCCCATGCCTGTCCCACGTACACCCAGACGTCAGCATGCACCCACCACAACACACACAGGCACCACACCAGCAGGGAAGGTCCACTGCACACCTCCTGACACGCACACACAGGGTGAAGTAGGCACACCCACTGGGTCGGGGGGCAAACGTGTGACACGCAGCCAGAGTGGGAGTCCGCATTCCACCCAATCCACTCCCTCCAAATCCCCTCCCCTCAGCTCTCCTGGCCACATCTCCCCCAAAGACTCCTTCATGGCCGCTCTGTCCCTGAGCCCCACAGTGACCCCACCACGCAAGCGGTCAAGGAAGTCCTCGGTCAGGGTGGTTGATTCCCCCCCCCCTGTCTACACCCTCCCCCAGTGGCGCTGCGACCCATCCCTCTGACCCCCCCCCTCCTTGGGGCCTGTGGTTCCTTCGGGTGCAGGGGATTCCCTGGAGGACCTTGCTAAGGTGTGCAGCGAGATTCTGGCCTCCGCCTTTGGCCCTGCCCCACCCCCTGTGGTGGAGTCCTCCATCCCTGCACCCACGACGCCTACCATTCACCCTCCTGTCCTTGCGGTGCCTGTTTCTTCCCGCCCACATGATGCCCTCACCCCTGTGGAAGACGACGGAATGTAACTGTGCAGGCAAGCTAGGGGACACGCATCTCACTGTGTCCCCCATCCAGCTGTGACTTCTGGACTGCCCTATGGGCTTTGTAAATATTGAACTTTCTACGAACAAACAATTTTTGATAATGCTGATTAAAGCCATTTTTGTTTCCTTTGAACACTACTGCTTTACTGATATTGCTGTTGGTGGGGCTGCTACATGATTTTGGGTGGTGATCATGTGTTGGGTGTGTGGGAAATGTAGTAGTGTGCTGGTCATATGGGGGACCCTGGGATCTGTGTGCCATCACACGGTGTTAGCTAGGTTTCTGTGTTCATGTAAGCAGTTGCTGCATGGTGAAATTGTCCAAAGGTGTATTCCTTCCTCTGTGTACCCTGACATCTTCCCTGCAGGGTGTTCCCAATATTTAGCGCTGAGCTGTGTGTACATTAGCTGGGTGAGTGACGGACTCCTTCTACTTTGCACATGCATGCTGAGCGATGTCTCCACCTGCATCATTCGTGGCATTCTTGGTAGTCATTGTACTTGTGTATGTGGACTATTGACATGACTTCATGTGTACATGTTTTCTTTTCTGCGCTATGCATGCGTATACTCCCAGCCTCGCACACATGTGGTACATGTACTGCAGGGTCTTTGTGCACCTGACTGAAATTTGTGGGCATGGTATCTGTGGCTACTCCACCCTTTGCGTTCCATGGGCACTGCTGTGAGTGTTAGGCACACACCCCTCCTGTCTCTGGGCACTGCTGGGAGTGATAGGCACCCACCCCTCCTGACTCTGGGCACTGCTGGGGGGACTCTACACCCACCCCTCCTGTGTCTGGGCACTGCTGGGAGGACTCTGCACACACCCCTCCTGTCTCTGGGCACTGCTGGGAGTGATAGGCACCCACCCCTCCTGACTCTGGGCACTGCTGGGAGGACTCTGCACACACCCCTCCTGACTCTGGGCACTGCTGGGAGTGATAGGCACCCACCCCTCCTGTCTCTGGGCACTGCTGGGAGTGATAGGCACCCACCCCTCCTGTCTCTGGGCACTGCTGGGAGGACTCTGCACACACCCCTCCTGACTGACTCTGGCCACTGCTGGGAGGACTCTGCACACACCCCTCCTGACTACTCTGGGCACTGCTGGGAGGACTCTGCACACACCCCTCCTGTCTCTGGGCACTGCTGGGAGTGATAGGCACCCACCCCTCCTGACTCTGGGCACTGCTGGGAGGACTCTGCACACACCCCTCCTGACTCTGGGCACTGCTGGGAGTGATTGGCACCCACCCCTCCTGTCTCTGGGCACTGCTGGGAGGACTCTGCACACACCCCTCCTGACTCTGGGCACTGCTGGGAGGACTCTGCACACACCCCTCCTGTCTCTGGGCACTGCTGGGAGGACTCTGCACACACCCCTCCTGTCTCTGGGCACTGCTGGGAGTGATAGGCACCCACCCCTCCTGACTCTGGGCACTGCTGGGAGGACTCTGCACACACCCCTCCTGACTCTGGGCACTGCTGGGAGTGATAGGCACCCACCCGTCCTATCTCTGGGCACTGCTGGGAGTGATAGGCACCCACCCCTCCTGTCTCTGGGCACTGCTGGGAGTGATAGGCACCCACCCCTCCTGTCTCTGGGCACTGCTGGGAGGACTCTGCACACACCCCTCCTGACTCTGGCCACTGCTGGGAGGACTCTGCACACACCCCTCCTGACTCTGGGCACTGCTGGGAGGACTCTGCACACACCCCTCCTGTCTCTGGGCACTGCTGGGAGTGATAGGCACCCACCCCTCCTGACTCTGGGCACTGCTGGGAGGACTCTGCACACACCCCTCCTGACTCTGGGCACTGCTGGGAGTGATAGGCACCCACCCCTCCTGTGTCTGGGCACTGCTGGGAGGACTCTGCACACACCCCTCCTGACTCTGGGCACTGCTGGGAGGACTCTGCACACACCCCTCCTATCTCTGGGCACTGCTGGGAGGACTCTGCACACACCCCTCCTGTCTCTGGGCACTGCTGGGAGGACTCTGCACACACCCCTCCTGTCTCTGGGCACTGCTGGGAGTGATAGGCACCCACCCCTCCTGACTTTGGGCACTGCTGGGAGGACTCTGCACACACCCCTCCTGACTCTGGGCACTGCTGGGAGGACTCTGCACACACCCCTCCTGTCTCTGGGCACTGCTGGGAGTGATAGGCACCCACCCCTCCTGACTCTGGGCACTGCTGGGAGTGATAGGCACACACCCCTCCTGTCTCTGGGCACTGCTGGGAGTGATAGGCACCCACCCCTCCTGACTCTGGGCACTGCTGGGGGGACTCTACACCCACCCCTCCTGTGTCTGGGCACTGCTGGGAGGACTCTGCACATACCCCTCCTGTCTCTGGGCACTGCTGGGAGTGATGGGCACCCACCCCTCCTGACTCTGGGCACTGCTGGGAGGACTCTGCACACACCCCTCCTGACTCTGGGCACTGCTGGGAGGACTCTGCACACACCCCTCCTGTCTCTGGGCACTGCTGGGAGTGATAGGCACCCACCCCTCCTGACTGGGCACTGCTGGGAGGACTCTGCACACACCCCTCCTGCCTCTGGGCACTGCTGGGAGTGATAGGCACACACCCCTCCTGTCTCTGGGCACTGCTGGGAGTGATAGGCACACACCCCGCCTGACTCTGGGCACTGCTGGGAGGACTCTGCACACACCCTTCCTGCCTCTGGGCACTGCTGGGAGTGATAGGCACCCACCCCTCCTGACTGGGCACTGCTGGGAGGACTCTGCACACACCCCTCCTGCCTCTGGGCACTGCTGGGAGTGATAGGCACACACCCCTCCTGTCTCTGGGCACTGCTGGGAGTGATAGGCACACACCCCTCCTGACTCTGGGCACTGCTGGGAGTGATTGGCACACACCCCTCCTATTTCACAATATGTACGCTTAGTCCATACACGTGTGTGGGTTCGCTCCATGGGGGTACGGGTCGTACTTACACTGTTGGGGTGGGGGTACGCTCCATACGTACGCGGGTGAGGGTACGGGTCGTACTTACACTGTTGGGGTGGGGGTACGCTCCATACGTCCGCGGGTGAGGGTACGGGTCGTACTTACACTGTTGGGGTGGAGATACGCTCCATACGTATGCGGGTGGGGGTACGGGTCGTACTTACACTGTTGGGGTGGGGTTACGCTCCATACGTCCGCGGGTGAGGGTACGGGTCGTACTTACACTGTTGGGGTGGGGTTACGCTCCATACGTCCGCGGGTGAGGGTACGGGTCGTACTTACACTGTTGGGGTGGAGGTACACTCCATACGTACGTGGGTGGGGGTACGGGTCGTACTTACACTGTTGGGGTGGGGGTACGCTCCACACGTCCGCGGGTGAGGGTACGGGTCGTACTTACACTGTTGGGGTGGGGGTTACGCTCCATACGTCCGCGGGTGAGGGTACGGGTCGTACTTACACTGTTGGGGTGGAGGTACGCTCCATACGTACGCGGGTGGGGGTACTGGTCGTACTTACACTGTTGGGGTGGGGGTACGCTCCATACGTCCGCGGGTGAGGGTACGGGTTGTACTTACACTGTTGGGGTGGGGGTTACGCTCCATACATCCGCGGGTGAGGGTACGGGTCGTACTTACACTGTTGGGGTGGGGGTACGCTCCATGCATACGGTGGTGGTGGTACGGTCCGTACATATCCGTCCCCACGCTATGTGATGCTTGTGCGACCCGTACCCAGGCCTTTGCCACGTGGGTACAGCCGTCCCGCCATTGTTGGGGTGACGTAGGTGTGGGCGTGGTACGACTCGTACCCACGCTCTTAAGGCGTGGGTACGGGACGTACCTGTATAGTTGTGTTGCTGGTTCGCATCGTCAGGCACTTCCTGTGTGGCGGAGGCTGGCTTTGCTGGACACGCCCCCACCCCCTCGTGGTGACCAGGGCATGGGGGTCAGGTATGTCCAGGGCATGTGTGCTGTGTGACATTGGTGGTGGTTTTGTGGCCTGCCCCTGGTCCTGCCCCACCCCCCTTTCCCCCCTTTTCCCCCCTCCCTTAGTTGTTCTGACCTTCTGCGGCGTCTGCGTCGGAACCTGTAGAGGAGGTCGACTGCTATGAGGGCCGGGATGACACGTAGGTTCGGGTCCATGTCTGTCCGTCGCGTACAGGTACTCCTTGTTCGCGTCGTCCTGATTTCCCGGCAGTTTTTGGCAGCCGGAAAATATTCACCGTGCGGGATGACGTCGGTGCGAATCGTAATTCCTGGTTCGTGAATGGCAGGCTGCGTGCGTCCCGACGTCACGTCGGCGCTTTCCCGGATCGCATTTGTATGTTTATTTTGGTCGGTCGGGGTTTTGTACGAATCGTACGGAAATGGTGTTTCCGTGCGAATCGTAATTCCATGTTTGTACATTTTGACGACCGGGTACGCGTCGGACGGAGAAATTGCTCCGTCCGACGCTTCGTACCCGGTTTTTACAGGATCGTGATCGGCACCAAAGTGTTTAAGAGGTGGATAGGTACGTGCGGAGCATTACCTCACAGTGGACTGCATTGTACTGGAGGAACAGACACTTTCTATGTAAATTTGTAGGTTAGGAAAGGACTATTTTTGTTTTTGTGTAATTCTGTATTTTTTCTAATGTATATTGTGCATATTTGTTTTGTTGGATTTTGTTTTTCAAGTTGACCCAAAAAATGATTATTGGTCTTAACCAGACAAAAAATTAAAAGAAATGAATTGTGGTTATGACTTGGAATGAGCGTGGGGATGTGACTTTATTGGTGAATAGACATAATATCGAAAATTTAATATCGAACAACAATAATATCGAAGTTAAAATATCGATATAACATTAATATCGAAGTGTAGAATATCGAGGTAAATAATATCGTTTTTTTTGTGTTTAGTAAAATATCGAAGTATGAAATATCGATGGAGTAATATCGTTTGTAGATAATATCGATTGATTAGTTTTGTTAGAAATATCGAAATATAATATATATAATGTTTAAAATGTCTATTTAGTGTATATTGAATGTGTAAATTGTTTAATTATATGTAAAAATACTTTATTATTTTTTAAAATATAATTAATAGTGTTAAGTAATTTATTGTATGATATGTTTTAGGAGCGGGATGTTGGGTTATTAGGGGATAAGGGTGGGGAGTGTTTTAAAAATATTAGTGTAAAATCAGATAATAATTTAAAAATATTAAATAATAAATAATTATGATTTTTAAATTGTAATGAAATTTCGAAATTAAATATTTATAATTTAGAAAATAATTTAGAAATTATATTTATATTTTAGGAGCGGGATGTTGGGTTATTAGGGGATAAGGGTGGGGAGTGTTTTAAAAATGTTAGTGTAAAATCAGATAATAATATACAAATTTTAATTTGTAAATAATTTCAAATTTCTAAATTGTAATGTAATTTTGAAATTATATATTATTTTTTTGTAAATAATGTAGAAATAATATTTATGTTTTAGCAGCGGGATGTTGGGTTTTTAGGTATTAAGGGTGGGGAGTGTTTTAAAAATATTACTTTAAAATCAGATAATAATGTAAAAATATTTAATATTGAAGAATTAGAAATTTCTAAATTTTAATGTAAATTCGAAATTATATAATTTAAAATTAGAAAATTATAATGAAATTTTATTTTTGTGTTATGGGTGGGATGTAGGGTTATTAGTGTATAAGGGTGGGGAGTGTTTTTAAAATATTACTGTAAAATCAGATAATAAATTATAAAAATTAATATTAAAGAATTAGAAATTTATACATTTTAATGTAATTTTGACAATTTTTTTAAAAAAAATTCAAATTAATTTCGAAATTATATTTTTGTTTCATGGTTGGGAAGTTGGGTTATTAGGGTGTAAGGGTGTGGAGGGTATTTTAATTATTATTACAAAATTATAGATTAATAACTACATTTTTAATTGGAAATAATTTAAATTTTTGAAAATTTTATGTAAAATCCTAATTATATACTTTTGATTGGAAATTCTAATTTCTATTTTTATTTTGTATTTATGGGTGGGATGTGGGTATATTAGGGGAGAAGGGTGGTGAGTAATTTTTAAAAATTATAGTCTAAAAATAGATCATAAATCAATTAAATTTATTAGTAAATATTGTGAAATTTAACATTTTAAATATTACTTATAATTAAATAATTGTATATTTGCATTTTTTAGGGAAAACATATTGTACATTTTTTATATGGACTTAGGGTTAATATGGGATAGGGGTGGGTATTGTTGTAACTATATTATTGTTAAAATCAATAGTTTTTAAATTATATTTCATAGTTAATAAATTTATATTTTTAATATTTTAAGTGATGTTATAACCAGCACCTTCTCTGACTTTGATCTTTCTGGAGTGGGAATAGTACATTTTATTGGGTTAGTGTCCAGCACCTTCCCTGAGTTTATGTTAACTGGAGTGGGAATAGTAAATTATATAGGGTTCGTGTCCAGCACCTTCATTGACTTTATTTAAACTGGAGTGGGAATAGTAAATTATATAGGGTTACTGTCCAGCACCTTCTCTGAATTTATGTTAACTGGAGTGGGAATAGTAAATTATATAGGGTTACTGTCCAGCACCTTCCCTGACTTTATGTTAACTGGAGTGGGAATAGTAAATTATATAGGGTTAGTGTCCAACATCTTCCCTGACTTTATGATAACTGGAGTGGGAATAGTAAATTATATAGGGTTAGTGTCCAGCACCTTTCCTGACTTTATGTTAACTGGAGTGGGAATAGTAAATTATATAGGGTTACTGTCCAGCACCTTCCTTGACTTTATGTTAACTGGAGTGGGAATAGTAAATTATATAGGGTTACTGTCCAGCACCTTTCCTGACTTTATGTTAACTGGAGTGGGAATAGTAAATTATATAGGGTTAGTGTCCAGCACCTTCATTGACTTTATGTTAACTGGAGTGGGAATATTAAATTATATAGGGTTACTGTCCAGCACCTTCTCTGAATTTATGTTAACTGGAGTGGGAATAGTAAATTATATAGGGTTACTGTCCAGCACCTTCCCTGACTTTATGTTAACTGGAGTGGGAATAGTAAATTATATAGGGTTAGTGTCCAGCATCTTCCCTGACTTTGGTGCCAATTCCGATCCGGTAAAAACCGGGTACGAACCGTCGGACGGAGCCTTTTCTCCGTCCGACTCGTACCCGGTGCGAAATCCATCCGAAAATGCAAGTACGATTCATACGGAAACACCATTTCCGTACGATTCGAACAAAACACCGACCGAACAGAAACTAAACACAATTCCGATCCTGAAAGGAGCCGACGTGACGTCGGTACGCATCCAGCCTACGTTTCACGAACCAGGAAGTACGATTCGAACCGACGTCATCCCGCACGGAAAATATTTACCGGCTGCCAAAAACTGCCGGGAAATCAGGACGACACACGCAAGGAGCAGCTGGACGCGACGAACAGACATGGACCCGAACCTACGTGCCATCCCTGCCCTCCTAGCAGTCCACCTGGCGTACAGGAACCGACGCAGACGCCGCAGAAGGTCAGCACAACAACCAGGGGCAAAGGGGGGGGCAGGGGCAGGACACACAACACCAACACATGGTACCAAATCACACATGGCCTGGACATACCTGACCATCAGGGCCTGGTCACTTCCAGGGGGTGGGGGCAAGGCCAGCAACGCAAGCGTCCGCCACAACGGAAGTGGATGGTCACGCGAACCGGTACGTACCCTACCCAGGCCGCAAGAGCGTGGGTACGGAACGTACCACGCGTCCCCCTACGTCACTCCAACAATAGCGGTACGGCCCGTACCCACGTCAGAAAGGCCTTGGTACAGCTCGTACCAGCATTGCTGGGGTCATGTAGGGGTACGCGTGGTACGACCCGTAGCCACGCCCCCAAGGCCTGTGTACGGTGCGGACCCCACGGCCCGCAACAATGGTGGGACGCACCGTACCCACACACCAAAGGCATGGGTACGGCCCGTACCCAGGCACGCAGAGCGTGGGCAGGGGTATGTACGGACCGTACCCCCACCCGTGGAAGTACGGCCCGTACCCCCACCCGTGCATGTACGCCCCGAACCCCCACTCGTGTATGTACGCCCCGAACCCCCACCCGTGTATGTACGCCCCGAACCGCCACCCGTGTATGTACGCACCCAAGCGCCACCCGTGTATGTACGCCCCGAACCCCCACCCCACCCTGGTATGTACGCCCCGAACCCCCACCCGTGTATGTACGCACCCAAGCGCCACCCGTGCATGTACGCCCCGAACCCCCACCCCACCCTGGTATGTACGCCCCGAACCCCCAGCCGTGTATGTACGCACCAAACCCCCACCCGTGTATGTACGCACCAAACCACCACACCAGCCGTGTATGTACGCACCAAACCCCCACCCCAGCCGTGTATGTACGCACCGAACCACCACCCGTGTATGTACGCACCGAACCACCACCCGTGTATGTACGCCCCCGAACCCCCACCCCAGCAGAGTATGTACGCACCAAACCACCACCCGTGTATGTACGCACCAAACCACCACCCCAGCCGTGTATGTACGCACCGAACCACCACCCGTGTATGTACGCACCGAACCACCACCCGTGTATGTACGCCCCCGAACCCCCACCCCAGCAGAGTATGTACGCCCCGAACCCCCACCCGTGTATGTACGGACCGAACCCCCACCCCAGCCGTGTATGTACGCACCAAACCACCACCCGTGTATGTACGCCCCCTAACCCCCCCCAGCCGTGTATGTACGCACCGAACCACCAGCCGTGTATGTACGCACCAAACCCCCACCCGTGTATGTACGCACCTAACACACACCCCAGCAGAGTATGTACGCCCCGAACCCCCACCCCAGCCGTGTATGTACGCACCGAACCACCACCCGTGTATGTACGCACCGAACCCCCCCCCAGCCGTGTATGTACGCACCGAACCACCACCCGTGTATGTACGGACCGAACCCCCACCCCAGCAGAGTATGTACGCCCCGAACCCCCACCCGTGTATGTACGCCCCGAACCGCCACCCGTGTATGTACGCACCCAAGCGCCACCCGTGTATGTACGCCCCGAACCCCCACCCCACCCTGGTATGTACGCCCCGAACCCCCACCCGTGTATGTACGCACCCAAGCGCCACCCGTGCATGTACGCCCCGAACCCCCACCCCACCCTGGTATGTACGCCCCGAACCCCCAGCCGTGTATGTACGCACCAAACCCCCACCCGTGTATGTACGCACCAAACCACCACACCAGCCGTGTATGTACGCACCAAACCCCCACCCCAGCCGTGTATGTACGCACCAAACCACCACCCGTGTATGTACGCCCCCTAACCCCCCCCAGCCGTGTATGTACGCACCGAACCACCAGCCGTGTATGTACGCACCAAACCCCCACCCGTGTATGTACGGACCGAAACCCCACCCCAGCCGTGTATGTACGCACCAAACCACCACCCGTGTATGTACGCACCAAACCACCACCCCAGCCGTGTATGTACGCACCAAACCACCACCCGTGTATGTACGCACCAAACGCCCACCCGTGTATGTACGCACCAAACCACCACACCAGCCGTGTATGTACGCACCAAACCCCCACCCGTGTATGTACGCACCCAAGCGCCACCCGTGCATGTACGCCCCGAACCCCCACCCCACCCTGGTATGTACGCCCCGAACCCCCAGCCGTGTATGTACGCACCAAACCCCCACCCGTGTATGTACGCACCAAACCACCACACCAGCCGTGTATGTACGCACCAAACCCCCACCCCAGCCGTGTATGTACGCACCGAACCACCACCCGTGTATGTACGCACCGAACCACCACCCGTGTATGTACGCACCAAACCCCCACCCCAGCCGTGTATGTACGCACCGAACCACCACCCGTGTATGTACGCACCGAACCCCCCCCCAGCCGTGTATGTACGCACCGAACCACCACCCGTGTATGTACGGACCGAACCCCCACCCCAGCAGAGTATGTACGCCCCGAACCCCCACCCGTGTATGTACGGACCGAACCCCCACCCCAGCCGTGTATGTACGCACCAAACCACCACCCGTGTATGTACGCACCAAACCACCACCCCAGCCGTGTATGTACGCACCAAACCACCACCCGTGTATGTACGCACCAAACGCCCACCCGTGTATGTACGCACCAAACCACCACACCAGCCGTGTATGTACGCACCAAACCCCCACCCCAGCCGTGTATGTACGCACCGAACCACCACCCGTGTATGTACGCACCGAACCCCCACCCCAGCAGAGTATGTACGCCCCGAACCCCCACCCGTGTATGTACGGACCGAACCCCCACCCGTGTATGTACGCACCAAACCCCCACCCGTGCATGTACGCACCGAACCTGCTATAAGAATGGGGTGTGCAAAACACCCCCAGCAGTGCCCAGACACAGGAGGGGTGGGTGCAGGGTCCTCCCAGCAGTGCCCAGACACAGGAGGGGTGGGTGCAGGGTCCTCCCAGCAGTGCCCAGACACAGGAGGGGTGTGTACCTATCACTCCCAGCAGTGCCCAGACACAGGAGGGGTGGGTGCAGGGTCCTCCCAGCAGTGCCCAGACACAGGAGGGGTGGGTGCAGGGTCCTCCCAGCAGTGCCCAGACACAGGAGGGGTGTGTGCCTATCACTCCCAGCAGTGCCCAGACACAGGAGGGGTGTGTACCTATCACTCCCAGCAGTGCCCAGACATCGGACAATATACCCCATCAACAAGTTCAGTGACCTACAAGGGTGATACCCCAGATGCAGGCGGAGCCATCGCTGAGCCAGCATGGCTATATTGAAAGGCAACCCTCACACATCCAGGAAATGTAGACACAGCACAGCACAGCATTTGGGAGACACCCTGCAGGAAAAATGGCCTGGGCCACAGAGGACGGAACACACCTTGGGACAATGTCACCATACAGTGAGAGCAAACATGACCAAATACCATTTGCAGAGACCTTTGTGATGGCACGCAGATGGCAGGGTACACCCCATGAGCAGCACACTCCAACATTTCACAGACCCCTAACACATTATCACCACCCCAACGCAGGGAGCACCAGCACCAACAGCAAGTCCAGGAAAGCATCAGTGTGCAAAACAAAAAGAAAAGGCTTTATTCAGCAGGAAAATATATCAGAGAAAATGTCCACTATGTACAAGGGCCATGGGCCAGCCCAGCAGCAATGTCCGGGGGGGGGGGTACACATCGGGACGTGTGTCCCCTAGCTTGCCTGCACAGTTCACAAGTCCATTTCATCCACAGAAGAGGGGGCATCAGGGGGGAGGGTGGAAACAGGCACCGCAGGGACAGGAGGGGAAAGGGTAGGTGTTGTGGGTGCAGGGAGGGATGAATCTGCCACAGGGGGGGTGCCAGCGCCAAAGGTGGAGGACAGAATGGCGCTGCACACGTCGGCAAGTTCCCCCAGCGACTCCCCCGTACCCAATCCAACCACAGGCCCCAAGGAGGGGGGGGGGGCAAAGGGATGGGTCGCAGCGCCACTGGGGGAGGGTGTGGACAGGGTGGGGGACTCAACTCCCCTGGCCGGGTCCCGCCTCCACCGCTTGCGGGGTGGTGTCATCCTGGGGCTGGGGGGCACACTCGCAGTGGATGATGCTGTCACTGACTGTTGGCCAGGAGAGCTAAGGGGAGTGGATTTGGAGGGAGTGGGTTGTGTGGAATGCGGACTCCCACTGTGGCTGCGTGTTCTACGTTTCCCCCCCGACCCAGTGGGTGTGCCTTCCTCACCCTGTGTGTGCGTGACAGGAGGTGTGCGCTTCGACTTCCCTGGTGGTGTGGTGCCTGTGTCTGTTGGGGTGCGTGCACGCTGACGTCTGGATGTGCGTGGGACAGGCACGGGAGTGGGAATTGTGGATGGGGCAGGGGTAGGGGGTGTTACGCAGCGCTGCAGGAGATCCAGTGCTGCAGTCAGTGTGGAGTCTATGGACCTCAGCAACTGCCGTTGGTCAGACTGCGCAGCCGACATGCCCTCCATGTATGCCTCCATCTGGGTCAGCACCTGGGTGTGGGCATGGAGGACATTTAGCATCGCAGTCTGACCAACCTGCAACTGCCTCAGGATGTCCACAGACTCCGCACTCACCGCAGCAGTGGTGACAGGGGCAGGGGGTGCGGTGCCTGGCAGGAAGGAGACATGTGGGGACCGAGCACGGAGGGAAGGGCCACGAGCATGTGGGAGGCCGGTGATGGAACCTGAGGTGGCGGGGGGATGTGGAGGGCTGCCATCATCTGGGGGGGCAGACTCCGCCACCTCTGGGAGCTCAGCCTCGGACCCGTCTGCGTCATAGTCTGTGTTGGCAGTCAACAGGTCCTCCGCCTCACTCCCTTCGGCCTCCGTGCCACTCCATGTGCCAGACAGGACAGCACTGCTGGTACTGGTGCTCAATCTCTCCTCCCGGTCCGTGCTAGTGTCTCCTTCCGTGTCCCCCGGCGATGCTGTGGGCAAGGTGAAGAGACAGGAGAAAATCAGACACCTGTACACTTATGTCACATGAGTCAAATATACATAGGTCACATTGCATAGCCTGAAAAGCAACAGGAGTAACACCTACAAAACAATGTACACATGTAGGCCATGGAACACACAGTTTTTCTACCCACCATGCCACTGAGACACAATGGAGATCATGACACAACAGCAAATCACTGCACCTGAAATTTTAGAGAGGAGTCAGCCTCTGGGGACAAATGTGCACAGCACCTGCACCACACTGCGTCGTCAAAAAGGGATGAGCATGAATCATATCCATTTACTCTTGCCGCATGCTGCAAAGGCAATACATGAAACCAGGCCACACATGACAGGGTCACTGCACCTTGAGCGTATGTCCAGTCAAACATCACACACAGGCTAAACCCAGCAAGGAGGATGAAGCTTCTGACATGTAGGCCTTGTACGCACAAACCACCCACACCTGAGACAATCTCATTGAGACGGAGAAAGTATGTACACCTCTTACTCTGGGATGGAAACACATGGCCTCCACTAATTCATGACTGTAAACACACAGCCCCTGGTGGCCATGTCCACACATCATTGACAGGCAAACATCATCAGATTGTCTCAACAACACACACAGGTAATGCCCACTGTGAGTATGCACAAGCAAAATGGGTCCCCCTGTACAGTGGACACATGTAGCAACCTGTAGGTCCTAACAGTTGAGCCCAGGGTACAATGCCACCCTACGCAACCCATGGCAAAGACACAGTGAATGGCCATATTGTTGGATGACGCACATGATACCTAGGAAGAGGTGCCCCAGGGCACAGTAGTGCCCACACTCCTCCATGGTCCAGGATGGACATGACTGCAAATTAAGCAACCGTCCCTGCACTTAGCAGGCCTCCCACTCAGGCACATCATGTCAGAGGGCACACAATTGGACATGCATGCTGGAAGGCTGTACATTTTGGAGACACACCCCTATGTCGTGATTCACAATCAGTGCCAAGTGACATGGACACCACAATGACTGAAATTGGCCATGGCACACGCAAGGTCCCCATACCTGTGGCACATCACCCCCACACATGATGCTGATAGCATAGGGCACCTGCATGAACTGCCTGCATAAATAACCTTGTGCAAGAGTGGCGACAGACCAGGGAACACATTGCAAGGAGGGGAAGGGAGGGAGTGAGAACAGCACTGTGCTACTTTGTGGAGAAGTTGACGCACTGCACAATCAAACCCTGGCAGTGTATCCATGCAACTGCACACTTACATTGGCTGGGGACACACAACTGACACACATGTACCTACCCCCTTCCTGCTGCTGCCTCTCCTGTAGGCGCCTGTCCATATCGGGGAAGACCACCGCCAGCACACGCTTCTGGATGTGGGTCAGACGACGGCGGCCACGGTTCTTACGGCTCTCAGGTGAGTCCCCCAGCAGGAGCCGTGCAATCCTCCTCGTCCAGCACCGGATGTCCTGCCAGCGTTTCCTCACCTGAGACAGGCTCCGCCTCCGACCCTCTGTACCCCTCACGGCACTGACGGCTTCCCTCCAGATCTCCCCCTTGGCAATGGCGCCTACCTGTGAGGATGCAAAAGAGAGAATACATTAATCCACATGAGCAAAGACACAGAGACACACATATAGAACAATCCTCATTATGAACAGGCCATGGTATGCATGCAACTAATTGCACCTTTGTCATAGGGACATTATCCACTGTGGAAGGCCAAATGCACTACGTGCCAGTGGAAGCACACGGGTGGCATGAGGGGTACCACACACTCACTGACCAGGGATCACACTGTGCCTCACAGGCTACACCAGGATTATGTACAGCACCTCACAGCAGTCACCTGCCCCAGCACACTGATGCTACCTCAGCAGAGTACACAGACACACACAGGTACAGGACAATCACATGGCATTGCCAACTGCGGGTACACACCTCACTCTGCCCATGTGCCAGTAGACGTGGGTGTCACAGGTGTGGGGCTGGCTCAGCACGGCATGCACACAGCACTGCTCCCTGCTCACATCCGATGGCCAGGCCATATCCATCCCTCATGCTGCTTGTGTGCAACACTCCCCATATGCACTCACCCACATGACAGGGGACTAACACACACACCAATGTGCAGGGGACGAACACGGCCTTTGGACACTCACAGCACAGGTACACTGAACAAACACACATCCATGGGTACTGACACCTGTCACACTGGGGGGAACACAGGATCACATCAGGACTGTGGAAACAACATCCCCAGGAGGAGTATGCAGGCAGAATGTGGCATGCACCTTGCATTCATTGTCACAGTAGGCACTATGCAAGTGAGGAGTGCACACAGGAAACACAGCATGCTCTGCATGGGTGACATGAGGCCTTCCACACCCTGGGACCCACTCCAAACAACAGTGCATGTCTGTCACACATGGACACAATGCCAGAAGTCACTGTCACACAAAAGGGGCACAGTCTAAGCTAGTGGAGTCTGCACTCACCTGAACCCCTGGTCGACCATACAGGCTCTGGAACTGTGGGAGGATCACATCTATCAGGGCAAGGTTCTCCTCCTGGGTGAATGGCTGTGACCTCTCCACAGTCCTGGACATGGTGCCAGAGGAATCACTATCAGCAGCAGTGGTCAGGGATGAATGGATGTGCAGGCAAGTGCTCTCTCATGGGACCTGGCTGCCTTATATATGCCTGGCTGGCCTGTTCATGTATAGGAGTACAGATTGATTGGTCAGTCACATTAGCATCCTACGTTTCATCCAATCCCTTCAAACCTACCCCAGTGTGTGGCTTTGCATGGTTTCAGTTTTGATAATGATGTCAAGTCAACATCCACATTGCAACAATGTAGATTCTTTCAAACTGACTTCTGCTGTGCACCTGGTGCTCAAATTCAAAAATTTAACTCAGTCTCCATGGCAACCATCAGGCATTTAGGCCCTTATACTTGTCCCTCATGTGTCCCCTATGTGTTTTCATACATTTACACACAGGTACGGTGCGTTCCACGCCCTAGGGCACCCCACAAGCAGTGATACCGACCGTACATGCGCTTGTACGGTCCGGATCACAATATGGGCGCTGGCGTATGCGTACGCCACAGTAGTACGGACTGTACACGCGCTTGTACGGTCCGGATCACAATATGGGCGCTGGCGTATGCGTACGCCACAGTAGTACGGACTGTACACGCGCTTGTACGGTCCGGATCACAATATGGGCGCTGGCGTATGCGTACGCCACAGTAGTACGGACTGTACACGCGCTTGTACGGTCCGGATCACAATATGGGCGCTGGCGTATGCGTACGCCACAGTAGTACGGACCGTACAAGCGCGTGTACAGTCCGTACTACTGTGGCGTACGCATACGCCAGCGCCCATATTGTGATCCGGACCGTACAAGCGCGTGTACAGTCCGTACTACTGTGGCGTACGCATACGCCAGCGCCCATATTGTGATCCGGACCGTACAAGCGCGTGTACAGTCCGTACTACTGTGGCGTACGCATACGCCAGCGCCCATATTGTGATCCGGACCGTACAAGCGCGTGTACAGTCCGTACTACTGTGGCGTACGCATACGCCAGCGCACATATTGTGATCCGGACCGTACAAGCGCGTGTACAGTCCGTACTACTGTGGCGTACGCATACGCCAGCGGCAATATTGGCCCAGGGACCCTATACACGCGCTCCGAGCGTATGTACGGTGCGTATAACAACTGTCAGTGGTGACAGGCGGCACACAGACAGGAATGGAGCGGACAGGTATTGCCAAGGGTGGACACCAATGCATTGTCTGTGCAATACCACCTGTGTGTGACACAGGTGTGTCAGGATGTGATGTGGCACTTTACCCCTGAGGTGTGGGCAAAGCACATGTACGATGAGCTGTGTACACATGTCGTGTGTGATGGTGCGCATTGTACCACACATCCCCTGCACTCCTTTGACATGTGTGCATGTCGTACACACTAGTGGAGCCATGAGTCACTTGCATGTCCCAGTCACGGACACCCGCACCTGTCCCCTGATGCCAGGTACACGGAATATTACATATGACACGTGTATGGCTGCGTTGCATGCTGCAACCATGTCATGTGTGTGGCATGTCTTTCCATGATTTTGCTGTAGGTGTGTGATTCAATGTGTCAGCAGTTGCTGCTGCCAACATGTGTCTGTGTGTCGATGGGCATGGCACACTGTTCCGCACACCAGCCCACATATGTGATTTGCCATGAGGTGTGTATGTATCCAACTACACGGAGTATCAACACAAGTACATATCCACATGCTCCCTATGTATGTTCTGTCTCGACATGTACTCCTCAAAGGCAATGTGTGTGGCCTGTCCTATTCCTATGACATGTGACCAGTGCATATCGCATCCAACTACCTGTCTGTACCATACGCATACTACCTCTGCACATGTGTGGATGTCTGTGAATCCTGTGATGCGTGTGCATGTTCACTTACACTGGCCCACAGCTAGTCTCATGCCATGTCATCGTGATCTTGCCCCCCTCCGTTAGTGGCTGTCCCTTGGTAGGAGTGTAACCTGACTGGCGTTCGTGTCCAGGAACTGTGGCACAGACCTGACTCACAACGTGGCATATGTGTATTGGCTGTGTAACATGTGCTCAGTGCATTGACGATGTTGTTGTACAGTGCTCACTCTTAGGTGTTCCTTCCATTTCACTGCAGGGCTCCGCCTCTCCCTCGACGTATGCCAGACATTGCTGCCCTGCATGAACGGGACTGTATACGCCGCTACAGATTCAGCCAACGGTTGATTGATGAGTTGACTGGCCGGCTGGAAGCACAACTCCTCCCGCGCCACAGGTATCCAAGTGCACTGACACCCAAGTTGAAGGTGATGGCAGCCCTACATTTCCTTGCCACGGGTACGTTCCAACATACCATTGCTGATGTCGGGGGCATGTCCCAGACGATGTTCAGCCGTGTTCTGCATGATTTCTTAGAGGCCATGTTGGTTCACCTGGATGAGTACATTAAATTCCCAAATCGTGAGCAGTTGACAGATGTCAAGCGTGAGTTCTATGCCCTGGGAGGGATGCCCCATGTCATTGGGTCCATAGATGGGACACATGTTGCGTTGGTACCACCACAGGCACAGGAGGTGGTGTATAGGAATCGCAAACATTATCACTCCATTAATGCCCTTGTGGTGTGTCTGTCCAACATGGTGATTTCACATGTCTGTGTTCGCTTTCCAGGATCAGCACACGATGCCTTCATCATGAGGCGTAGCAGGGTGCCAGAAATGATGCTGCAGCTGCGGAACGAGCGAGCATGTATTGTTGGTGGGTAGACTCTGGCAGTTCTGTGTTTGGCGTCATCTTCCAATCTCACTGCCTGTGCTGACACACTTCTGTCCATGATGTTTCCTTGTAGGGGACGCTGGCTATCCCAACATGCCATGGCTGATGACGCCTGTCCGCAACCCCAGCACGGCTGCCGAGCACCTCTACAACAACGCACATGGGCGGACCAGGAGAGTCATTGAGAGGACGTTTGGACTTCTGAAGAGCCGATTCCGGTGCCTCCACAAGACCGGCGGAGCACTCCCATATGCCCCGGTGAAGGTGTGCAAGATCATCATCGTCTGCTGCATGCTGCACAACATGGCAGTGGAGGAAGCTGTTCCACTCATACTGGATCAAGATGACCAGGACCATCCACCCGTGGAGGATGAAGGGCTTGGTGACGGGGCAAGTGATGTGGAGGAGGAGGAGGCTGTGGAGGACATGCGGAGTCGGCTCATACGCAACTTCTTTGCTTAGTGGTGAGTTCCAGTGTCTGAGTGTGCACGCATTGGGCCGTGTGTGGCATGTGTTGCAATGTGTGTGTCCATCTGCATGTCTGCCAAGTGAGTCAGTGGTGTGTATTGAAGTGTCACTCAAGTGATGGCGCAATGGAAGGATGTTGTCTGAGGGTCATCATTGTCACCTGTCATGTTAACAACATGATACGTGTTAAGTACATGCTTGCGGATGTGCTCCTTTGTGCTGAATCCTTGTGTGTCTCTCTTCCACAGGTCCATGTGCATGCTGTCTGCTGGTGGCATTGTTGTGCTCCTGCTACTCCTCATGAACACAGCGACATGTGCTGATTCAGCGTCACATGCACGGGCAAGTGTTGAAATCTCCTCAGGGTAAGGGATGCCTCACGTCGTTTTGGGTGTGTGAATTGTTTGTAGTCTGTGTGCACTTCTCCGGTTCATGTGTGTTCCATTTGCATACATGGTGATCCTACATGGGGAACATGACATGGGGCAGGCTTCACCTGGAGCCATGCTCAGACTTGGTGACTGTCATGTGGCAGGGGATTGGGGATTGTGATGAGGCCATCATTGTGTGTAACACTGGCCTCGGAAACATACAGGTTGCACCGGGTTGACATGGTGTGTGATTGCCCCATCAGGGCCTCAATGGTGTATAGCGGCCTCTCCGTGGCAGCAGGGGGTGTTTAGCTGTTATCCGTCACTTGTGTGCCAGGTCAATGGGATGCCAGCATCTGTGTTGCAATGGGGGGTGCCAGTGTTGCTCCCACATGTACATCCACATGACCTGTGTATGTGTTGACAGAGTATCATTGTCATTCCAACACACATGACTAATAAATTTGTCCCTCTGTCTCCAAGGTGCCTCTTCCCTGTCAATGGTGCCCTGTTGCCACTGTGCGTGCCGCAGGTCTGGCATAGTTTTCATAGGTGGTGCATATGTGTCTATGTGTAGAGTGACAAGATGCTAGGGGTTTGTCAGGGAGTGGGAACTGTATTATGCACAAGATGCACAGTTCCATCCACCTCAAGGCAAGAGAGACCATCCCCCAGGGAAACTACAACATCTGTGTAGAATCCTACCCTGCAGTCTACGGACATGTGCCTCACGACTCCCATGGTACTTGTCCATATCCGGAGTGCATCTGCACAGCTCTGCTACTGCGTCGGGCAACCAGGCCACATCAACGTCCTAACGGGATGGGGGGAATGTTTCACAGCCAGCTGCAGGATGACCTTCTAGATCCACGCCCACACTCATGATGCAGCCCACAACCCCAACACAACCATGTGGCACAGTGATCCTAAACTGCATTCTGGCATCTCCATGCATCCAACCTTGGCCTAGCCACCATTCTCAACATCCGCCTGACGCAAGCATGCTGCACATTGTAGGGACACATGTCTAGACATACCTGGGAGCGGCAAGCCAGGTCACTCCACATGATCCCTGACCTCTGCGCATGACTGTTGCTCCCCTGAATGTGTCTGTAGCCACAGTTGTGCGGGAACCACTCAGCTGGTTGGGCCCAGCACAGGTGAGTTTGGTACTCCATGTCTGTATCAGATGAGACATTGGGACCCATGTGTGTCCTGGGCAAGACTGCGACCCCACGGTTTGGATGGTTGGAGTTAATTCTGAGATCAGGCATGCTTTGACTGTACGACACACACATGTATTGTAATAATGTAGAATCACGGCATCATCTTGTAAGTGTGATTAATTTATTTGTGGTGGGGTACGGGTTTGTGGGGATGACAAGAGGTGCACAGCGGGAGTGTAGAATCCAAAGTTCACTGGGGGAGTTGGTATCCTTGTCGTAGCAAAATGTCAGAGTCCATGCCACAGTCTTCGTCAACATAGGTCAGACAGTGACCAGCAAGTCCATGTGGCAGACAATGTCATGTGCTGCTATTGGGCCAGAGGGCCAGGTGCCAGGCCAGGTGACCTGGGAGATGGTGATGTTCTGCTGACTCTCACAGTCTTTTTCGTGGACGACCCACCTTCCTGCGGGGACCCTCGGAAGCAGTCCGTGACGATGTCTGTGACGCTCCGTCGGATGAATCCTCCTCCTCCTGATCCCTCCCTGTGTCTGGTAATGGCCTTCGCCTGGTGCCACAGGGAGGGTTGCCCATGTTGTCGGCAATCCGACGGAGTACACCGGTCATTTGGGTTTGCACCGCCACGAGCTCAGCCTGTCTATCCTCCATCCTTCCTTGGTGTTGCAGTTGACAGGCATGTTGCTGGGACTGCAGGGTCTTCATCTCCTGGAGGGTCCCCTTGATGTCATTGAGGGTGGACGCAATCTGGTCCATGCCCCTGGTGTCACGCCGGTATGTATCCAGGATGTTGCTGACCTGGGACACTACCGGGTCCTGAGCTGCCTGGTCAGGTTCGCGCCTCCGCCGTCCTCCACTCCCGCCACCCCTGCCCACGTGCACCTGGCCTGCCGTTGTGGGTGCATCGGGTCTCCGGGACCCCTGAGGGATGGCATCTGCGTTGCCGCCTGCCTCCTCCTGGGTGCCCGGAGGACCGTGTCCCTCCTGGGCAGACTGGCTGGGTGGTCGTGTGCGGGCAGGGCTCCTGGACGTCTCCTGGGATGTGGCAGGAATGGGGGTGGTGGTTGGCACAGTTGTACCTGACGCAGGTGCTGCAGGTGGTTGGACACCAGAGGGGCCAGGTTGGTCTGGGTCATCCACGGAGTGGTGAGAGTCATCGCTGGCGGTGGGGTCATCATCCCGCGGAGCCTGGTCCTGTGTGACTTCCCCCCCAGTGTTGGGGGGTGTTCGTCGACGTTGACCTGTGTGTGAGAGAGACAATGTTGACAGTGTCACATGTGGCATCCATGTTGCATGCATTTCTGATTTGGCACTCTTCCTCTGGGTAGTTGGATCTGTCCTGCATTCCTCTCACAGTGCACTTGTGCATGGCTATGTCCCTTGGCCACAGCTGTCAGGGCTTTACGCATGTGTGAGACACAATCTTAGTTGATGCATCTATTTGGGTACACAGTCAGCAGTGTGGTGTGCGGGCGTAGCGAGCCATGCAGAGGCGCCTTACGTGTTGCACTGTACGTGGCCAAATGGTGTTTTGGCAAGGCAATTTGATGTTGCAGGTAGGGGACTGAAGCATTTGTGACAGGGTTCTTACCGACACGGTGGGTGGGTATACTGGGTGTGTGGTTAGGTCTGTGCCTGCAGCACGGATGGACTCGTGCACAGATTGACACATGGACCGGTCTTCATCTACGGAAGGGGGGGTTGAGGCACTGCCAGACCTGGTCTGCATGCACACAGTCCACCGGCTGACGAGTGGACATGGCCACACCACCCAAGGGTGATTTAGTCTCCCTGTGTCTCCCTTCCTCCCTCCCTCTGTCACCCTCCTCCCTCCCTCTGTCGGTCTCCCTCTGTCACCCTACTCCCTCCCTCTGTCTGTCTCCCTGTGTCCCCCCTCTGTCTCCTTCCCTCTCATTCCCCCTCTCCCTCCCTCTCTTTGTCACTCTCTGTCACCTCAGGCCAGCTTCCTGGGCACACACAGTTAGCCGGTCTTTGAATGGCCATTGGCTTGTTCATGTGAGTTAGTCCCTGTTCTCCGGGCACCCATTGGGCAGTGTGTCTGAGTGTAGGCTGCTGCTGTGGCGGTGTGTGCTGAGACTCTATCAGAGCGATGCATCTTCATTGTCTGCTGTTATGTGCAAATTGTGCCTTCAGACCCATGGCATCCTGCATGGCAGCCATCATTTGCAGGCAAGACAGTACTGTGTGGGTACACACAGTTTGTATGGCTGTGCCCTGGGCCATATGGGCTGAGGGCATTGTTGTGTGCTTGTGAGTTGCTCAATGTTAGTTTTGCTGCCCCCACTCCCAGCATCGACCACATCCTGTGTTGTGTTGGTGTATTGTGTGGCCTGTGACTTGGCATGGCCCTGATTGATGCATGGGGCATGGAGGTGCCAGTGGCATGTGTGTGTTTGTGGAGTGTTGTTGTGTCCGGTGGTGGCTTGGGGGGGGTGGCATGCATGATTGATTGTGTATGGCATCCCCCCCATGTGAGGTGAGTTGTTTGTGTACTCACCAGGGTCTGGGAGTCCTGGCAGTCCGTGTAGTCCCTCCACCGCCAGCGTGGACATCACCTTCTCCTCCCAGGGATGGTATTGTACCGGTCTGGGGGGCGGCCCTCCTCCAGTGATGTTCCCCTGGTTGTGATTGTCAGTCATCTTCCTCTTGACCGTCCTCCGCAGATCGTACCACCTGGATTGGCACTCGTGCCTGGTCCTTCTGGTTGTCCCAACAGCATTCACAGAATCGACGATCCTCTGCCACATGGCGGTTTTTTCGGATATGCTGGTCTGTCTGACCAATGTCCCAAAGAGCTGTGGCTCGACTCTGAGGATTTCGTCGACAAGGATCTCCAGCTCCTCCTTTGTGAACTTTGGATTCTTGGTGGTGGACATGGCGTGGGGTGTGGTTGTGGGGGTGTGGGTGTGGATGGCTGTGGGTGTGTGGGTGTGGTAGTGGAGGTGTGTGTGTGAATGTGATGAGGGGGTGTTTGTGTAGGTGGTTGTGTGAAGGTATGCAAGTGTGAGGTTCAAGTATGGTGGTGTGGGTCGTCTGTGGGCTCTGGCAGCAGTGGGTCTGTTGCAAAGGCTCATGGTTTGTGTGTGTGGTCCATTTTTATTGGTCCATTTGTGGGTGTGGCTGTGTTTGAAATTTGTGTGGGTGTGTTATGAGGAGTGATTGAGTTTTGGGCCTCTGTTTGGCAGTTTGGCAGTTGCAGGTGAGTGTATGTGATGTTTGTGGGGTTGTTGGGCCTGTTTGGTGGTGTGGGGAAACTCTACTTGACTCTCCTTGTGTAAATATGGTTTGTCCGGGTTCAGTACGTGTTTTTTTGGCGTCAGTACGGTCCGTACATGCACTGGTGGGGGTGCGGTCCGTACATTCCCTGGTGGGGTGGTGGTTCGGTGCGTACATACACGGCTGGGGTGGGGGTTTGGTGCGTACATACACGGCTGGTGGTTCGGTGCGTACATACACGGCTGGGGGGGGTTCGGGGGCGTACATACACGGCTGGTGGTTCGGTGCGTACATACACGGCTGGGGGGGGTTCGGGGGCGTACATACACGGCTGGTGGTTCGGTGCGTACATACACGGCTGGTGGTTCGGTGCGTACATACACGGCTGGGGGGGGGTTCGGGGGCGTACATACACGGGTGGGTGTTTGGTGCGTACATACACGGCTGGTGGTTCGGTGCGTACATACACGGCTGGGGGGGGTTCGGGGGCGTACATACACGGGTGGGTGTTTGGTGCGTACATACACGGCTGGTGGTTCGGTGCGTACATACACGGCTGGGGTGGGGGTTTGGTGCGTACATACACGGCTGGTGGTTCGGTGCGTACATACACGGCTGGGGGGGGTTCGGGGGCGTACATACACGGCTGGTGGTTCGGTGCGTACATACACGGCTGGGGGGGGGTTCGGGGGCGTACATACACGGGTGGGTGTTTGGTGCGTACATACACGGCTGGTGGTTCGGTGCGTACATACACGGCTGGGGGGGGGTTCGGGGGCGTACATACACGGCTGGTGGTTCGGTGCGTACATACACGGCTGGGGGGGGGGTTCGGGGGCGTACATACATGGGTGGGTGTTTGGTGCGTACATACACGGCTGGTGGTTCGGTGCGTACATACACGGCTGGGGTGGGGGTTTGGTGCGTACATACACGGCTGGTGGTTCGGTGCGTACATACACGGCTGGGGGGGGTTCGGGGGCGTACATACACGGCTGGTGGTTCGGTGCGTACATACACGGCTGGTGGTTCGGTGCGTACATACACGGCTGGGGGGGGGTTCGGGGGCGTACATACACGGGTGGGTGTTTGGTGCGTACATACACGGCTGGTGGTTCGGTGCGTACATACACGGCTGGGGGGGGGTTCGGGGGCGTACATACACGGGTGGGTGTTTGGTGCGTACATACACGGCTGGTGGTTCGGTGCGTACATACACGGCTGGGGGGGGGTTCGGGGGCGTACATACACGGCTGGTGGTTCGGTGCGTACATACACGGCTGGGGGGGGGGTTCGGGGGCGTACATACATGGGTGGGTGTTTGGTGCGTACATACACGGCTGGTGGTTCGGTGCGTACATACACGGCTGGGGTGGGGGTTTGGTGCGTACATACACGGCTGGTGGTTCGGTGCGTACATACACGGCTGGGGGGGGGTTCGGGGGCGTACATACACGGCTGGTGGTTCGGTGCGTACATACACGGCTGGGGGGGGGTTCGGGGGCGTACATACACGGGTGGGTGTTTGGTGCGTACATACACGGCTGGTGGTTCGGTGCGTACATACACGGCTGGGGGGGGTTCGGGGGCGTACATACACGGGTGGGTGTTTGGTGCGTACATACACGGCTGGTGGTTCGGTGCGTACATACACGGCTGGGGGGGGTTCGGGGGCGTACATACACGGCTGGTGGTTCGGTGCGTACATACACGGCTGGGGGGGGTTCGGGGGCGTACATACACGGCTGGTGGTTCGGTGCGTACATACACGGCTGGTGGTTCGGTGCGTACATACACGGCTGGGGGGGGGTTCGGGGGCGTACATACACGGGTGGGTGTTTGGTGCGTACATACACGGCTGGTGGTTCGGTGCGTACATACACGGCTGGGGGGGGTTCGGGGGCGTACATACACGGGTGGGTGTTTGGTGCGTACATACACGGCTGGTGGTTCGGTGCGTACATACACGGCTGGGGTGGGGGTTTGGTGCGTACATACACGGCTGGTGGTTCGGTGCGTACATACACGGCTGGGGGGGGTTCGGGGGCGTACATACACGGCTGGTGGTTCGGTGCGTACATACACGGCTGGGGGGGGGTTCGGGGGCGTACATACACGGGTGGGTGTTTGGTGCGTACATACACGGCTGGTGGTTCGGTGCGTACATACACGGCTGGGGGGGGGTTCGGGGGCGTACATACACGGCTGGTGGTTCGGTGCGTACATACACGGCTGGGGGGGGGGTTCGGGGGCGTACATACATGGGTGGGTGTTTGGTGCGTACATACACGGCTGGTGGTTCGGTGCGTACATACACGGCTGGGGTGGGGGTTTGGTGCGTACATACACGGCTGGTGGTTCGGTGCGTACATACACGGCTGGGGGGGGTTCGGGGGCGTACATACACGGCTGGTGGTTCGGTGCGTACATACACGGCTGGTGGTTCGGTGCGTACATACACGGCTGGGGGGGGGTTCGGGGGCGTACATACACGGGTGGGTGTTTGGTGCGTACATACACGGCTGGTGGTTCGGTGCGTACATACACGGCTGGGGGGGGGTTCGGGGGCGTACATACACGGGTGGGTGTTTGGTGCGTACATACACGGCTGGTGGTTCGGTGCGTACATACACGGCTGGGGGGGGGTTCGGGGGCGTACATACACGGCTGGTGGTTCGGTGCGTACATACACGGCTGGGGGGGGGGTTCGGGGGCGTACATACATGGGTGGGTGTTTGGTGCGTACATACACGGCTGGTGGTTCGGTGCGTACATACACGGCTGGGGTGGGGGTTTGGTGCGTACATACACGGCTGGTGGTTCGGTGCGTACATACACGGCTGGGGGGGGGTTCGGGGGCGTACATACACGGCTGGTGGTTCGGTGCGTACATACACGGCTGGGGGGGGGTTCGGGGGCGTACATACACGGGTGGGTGTTTGGTGCGTACATACACGGCTGGTGGTTCGGTGCGTACATACACGGCTGGGGGGGGTTCGGGGGCGTACATACACGGGTGGGTGTTTGGTGCGTACATACACGGCTGGTGGTTCGGTCCGTACATACACGGCTGGGGGGGGTTCGGGGGCGTACATACACGGCTGGTGGTTCGGTGCGTACATACAGGGCTGGGGGGGGGGTTTGGTGCGTACATACACGGCTGGTGGTTCGGTGCGTACATACACGGGTGGGGGTTCGGGGCGTACATACGCGGGCGGGGGGTGGTGGGGTGTTCGGCGCGTATGCGGGCACATGTCTCCATGGTTGCTATGGGAGTTCGGTTCGGACGGTGTTTTTTGCGTACGGTTGTGAAATGGGGAGGACGGGAGGGATCGTACTTGCGCAGTCGGACTTTATTTTTCCGCACGGTGGGTTTCTCGCCCGGGGACGTGTCGGTGACTTTTCCCGACCCGAGGACGTGTGGGGAAATCTTCCCAATGCGATTCGTATGGACTTTTTTCCGTTCGAATCGTACTTGGCAGTTTGTACGCTACTTTGACGATTCGGACGGAAAAAAATCCGGATACGAGTCGGACGGGGAATTTTTTTACCGGATCGGAATTGGCACCTTTATGTTAACTGGAGTCAGAATAGTAAATTATATAGGGTTAGTGTCCAGCACCTTTCCTGACTTTATGTTAACTGGAGTGGGAATAGTAAATTATATAGGGTTATTGTCTAGCACCTTCTCTGAATTTATGTTAACTGGAGTGGGAATAGTAAATTATATAGGGTTACTGTGCAGCACCTTCCTTGACTTTATGTTAACTGGAGTGCGAATAGTAAATTATATAGGGTTAGTGTCCAGCACTTTTCTTGACTTTAATGTAGGTGAAATGGGAATAGTAATTTGTATAGGGTTAGTGTGCAGAATGTATATGTATTGTGTTAATGAAGTATGTTTTTGGATTTAATGTTGGAAAAAATGTGATTATTAACATTTTTAAACAATTAAATTAGCTAAATTATATATTTGATAGTAATAAATTATGAAATTCAATGACACATTTTCTATTTTTACATAAGCTTTATTTTTGTTGAAGAAAGTAGAGAGATGATTGCTTTTTTTATTTACAGAATGGAGTATACATTAGTAGAGATACAGGAAATATCCATACATTTATGTATTTTTGCAATGTTTTAAGGAAAATAACATTTATTGATATCATAACATTGTATAACAGAAGTATTGATAATTTAAAAAAAAACATACATAACATTTATAACTTTTTTACATTGTTTGCAAATAAACATATTCTTACAGTATTGATATAATAATGTTTTTGTTGGATATATACATAAAATAAATCATTGCATATTTAATTTCTGAAGAATATTGTGTCATTTTTATGTTGTTGTTGTACATAATTACTACATGACAAAAAGTATATTCTTATGCTATGTATTTTTAATGATGATTAATAATATTATTGTAGGAAATATTAATATTATTAATTTTTCTATTTTATAATTATATGGAAAAAAAGTTTTCCAACATCTAAATTTTGTAAAAAAAAAATTTAATAATAAAATAAAAGTTATTATAGTTTGTACAGTTGTGAAAAAAAATTACTGTATTATAATCATAATAATAATGTATTTATAATTATTATGAATATAATTTTTAAAGGTATTGTTTATTAGAAATTCCTTTTTGTAAATTAAGATACATTTATGTTACATTTATATATGATTATAATAATGTTTTTTATTGTTTTAACTATTTACACTGATTTAAGTAGAGATTTTAATTTGAATGGGATTTTGTAACCGCTTCATGTTATTTTGGGTCATTTTGGACTGAGGAAGCTCGCGGTTGGAAGCTGCGTCACGTTGAGCAAGGTAAGGGGTGTTTTAAGTATTAAATGTTATTAAATACTTATGTTTAGGGTAGTTAGGATATTTATAGTGTATTGATTGATAATTTAAAATGTTTTGGGTGTTTTGGAGGTGTTAGTAATGTTTTAGTTACGTGTGGTTGTTTACTGGTTGTGACGTAGTTTTTGAAGTAAATATTGTGATTAAATATGTGTTGTTTTGAAATGATGTAATTGTATTTAATTCATGTATTTGGGTGTGATTGTGTGGGTGGGTATGTTTTGTTCCTTTTTCAGGTAAATTTTGATCGATGTTTTCTCGAAGACCAAGACGCGTTTTTTTTTTTTTAAGTGTGTGTTACTTGATTTAAGTAATATTGTTAACACACTTTTTAACTTTTTACGGGATTTCATGGAGCGTTTATTTTAATTTTTCAGATATTTTCGGGTTTTTTAGGGTTTGGATATTATGATGGAAAGAGAGACGTTATTTTTTTTTTTAACAAAAGTGTGTTTTAGTTAATGAAACTAATAAAGTTATCACACTTTTTTTCCCCCGGGATTTCCAGGAGCGTTTGTTACTATTTTGACCTATTTTTCGGGTTTTTGAGGGTTTCACGTATTTGGATTTGTCGAGGATGGATTTACATTGGATGTGTTGATTTTTTCCATTTTTGTTGGGGCTAAATTTTTATTATTACTATGGATTGACATACAAATGGAAGGAGTCTTACTTGGTGGAATTCATCTTCTATGGCTACATCAATGGTAAGTTATATTTTGTAATAATTTGGGTGTTTAATGTTATTATAGTTTATTGTTATATATATTATATTTCGAGAAATAATATTTAATTGTACATATATATTTCCTATCTGAAAAAGAAATGTATCTGACAATTATATATTATTTAGGAAAATATAGTATTAATATATGATTGCAATTGTTTATTGTATTGACCAATTTCATTTATTAGCTGTGGGTATGTTCATTATAAAATGCTTTTGGCTATTAGTGATAGGTAGTCTAGGCCACTTGTTGATGGGTATAGGTTTACTTGACTTTGTAGTAGATCAAACATTTGTTTGGTTTGTTTAGTTAATTTAGGACCTATTTGAGTAACAGATTGTTGCATCCGTAATTCTTGGTAGCTTTGTTCTTTTTGTAGAGATTCCAGGAGTTTTTGTAGGGTAGGTTTCACTCTGCTTGTAGTTGCTTGGAAGGCATTATGCCATCCTTCAACACTATTGTTTGTTTTGGATTGTTTATTTAAGGTACTCAGGTATACATTCCACCAAGGAATGTGGAACTTTGGTTGTCTTCTATGTCCTGATCGGTGTAATCTTCCCACCCAGGTGTCCTCAAAGTAGTCTAGGAGTTGGCTTAATTTGTCTTCATTCTTTTTGTAATAGGGACTTTCTATTAGAATATTATAGTGTTCTGCCACATCTGTTACAGGTACGTATGCTAGTGCTATTAGTTTTTTAACCTGGTAGGCAAAAGTACTATATGTAGTGTATTGTACACTTAGGATGGACTTTTGCAGATGTCTCCATAGACTCTGGTTAAAATGATAATAGCAACCTTGGATTGCTGTGTGTGGATAATTTTTTAGTATTGAATTGATCATGGCTAATTCGAAATCAATAATTATTTTTTGTGGGAAATAATTATTGGTTTCTTCTTTAATTTTGGTTAACATTTCTATGTATGTTGTTTGCTGTTTATTTGGTAAGAGGGCATAGATGAATGGAATGTTAGAATGTTGGTACAATCCATGCACTGTGTACAGCTGGTAGAATGGTTTTGGACAAACTTTAAAAGTTCCATCCATCATCCAAGTGTGACATTGTTGTAATTTCACTAAATTGTTTGCAGTAGCAAACATAATTATTCTTTTATCAGGAGATTTGTTATAAAAAAAATAAATGGTTCATTACTGTGAGTTATGCTTAATTCTGGGGAAATGATTACTGTATCAAATGTTTTAGGGTTAGGTAGAGTTTTGGTAGTTTGTTTTTTTTGTCTAGCAATAGTTCTTTTTAAACAATCAATTGAGGGTAATTGTGCTGATGCATGGTGTGGTATTTTTAATAATGGTTCTTTGAGTATTTGGGTGGTGGCTTTATCAGTGCTAGTACTTGCTTCTTTAATGTTTTCAAGAGCATTTCTAACTTCTATCTCTGTTATATTGGGGGGGTGATTATGTTCTTTTACAGAAAGAACAGTGGTTTCTTTTGTAATAGCTCTCCCATAGCATTTGTTTGAGTAGTATTTGCTACATTTCCAAAACATTTTCAGACCATTTTGCTTTTCCTGTGTATATACATAACCCATATAACATAACAACATTTTATTTTTTTGAGACGTTATAAATTCTGCACCTTCAGTCATATTGTCCTGTATTATGCTAGGGGAGATGAAAAAATATTTTGTAAATATAAACAATGTTATAGATATTTTAAATATATTTAAATTTTAGTGAATATACTTACAATGTTTAATTTGATGTGTTGAAAGATGTTAATTAGCTGATTTCAAGCTTTCAGTTTAATCTTGGAGATAGATTTTCTGTTGGTAATAGAAAAAAATTAGTTAATAGTTGGATACATTTTTTGGAATGTGATACTGTTTTAAGGGGAAAGTAACATTCTGGCTGCGTATTTTAGGCTGTTTAATGATTGAGGTTTAAATACTTACTTATTTCTTTGGTCCAGTAGGTGATTGCGTAGAAGGTAGTTTCGGATGGTTTTGTGGTTTTCTGTAGAGGAGAGAAATAAGTAATAAATATGTTTTAGAATTATTTTTTTAATTAATACTTGTAGGTGGGTAGGAAAAATTTAAAATATACTTACATTGATTAATATTAGAGTTGTGGGGATGTTAAAAATATTTCTGTCTGTTTAGAAGGTATCTGTAGAGGAGATATGAATGTAATTAAATAAGGTGTAGTAAATTCATTTATAGAAATAGTTTTAGCTGTAGCATTCTTTAGATTTGTTGCTTTATAAATAGAGTTTAACTTACTTTCTGTAGTTGTAAAATTTTCTTTTGGACTGTAAATCTTCTTTCAGGAAACAGTTGAGTAGAGTTTCATCTTATTTGTTCTTTTCAGTTTGTAGTGTGAAAGAGATGTTGAAATGTAGTGTTTTTATAGTGTGCAATTAATTAGTTGCTTCATTTCATTGGTTTAATTTGAAATGTGAGCATTTCATTGGTCCACCTTGATTTTTTTTCTTTTTTCTGGCTGTTTGTTTCCATGTAAGGGAAACGCTAATTAGCAACTTATTAGTAGTAAGTTATTGTTTATTTGTAGTATTAAATGCTTTAAAGATATTTTTAAATGTGATTTAATGCATGTATAATAATTATAAAATTATTTATGTAGTGAAATGTATTCATATTGCTTATGGAATGTTTATTTTTAAATGTATGTGTTTGAACAAAAATGTTTAATGTTATTTAAGTGTTTTATTATGTATTACAATGGTAATGTATGTGTTGTGCTAAAAGTATATTTTATTCATAGTTTTTTAGATAGTCGATATTGTGAAATATTCTATATTTTGGTTGTCTATATTTCGTGTTTCGATAATTTTGTCATTTACATAGTCATTTAAGGGTAGACGATATTTTTGTTAACGATATTTATAACTTCGATATAATGATATACGATATTTTGTAAAGACGATATTGTGTACTCGATATTTTAGTATTTTCGTTAATAAGTATAGTGAGTCGATAATATTGTAGTCAATAATTTGGCAACGATATTTTAAGTAGTCGATATTTTGGGAATCGATATTATGTCAGTGATCCGACTTTATTGAAATATATGTTTATATGATGGGACATTGTACCAGTATATAGGAGTAATTGAATGTATCCTAGTATTAATCATTAGGATATTTGTTCCTGCGCATCACTTTTGTTTGTGCGCAGGGCTACAAGTTACGGACACCTTTTAGGGTTGGACGGGAAACTATGAATGAGTCGTGAAAGCACTTAGTTAATATATTTTTTTTAATTTTCTTGCAATATGCACCATTAAATAATTTTGTTCTATGAAACCTATTGGAGCAACTCCAGAAAGGCCTGAACGGACCAGGCTTGATCACCAAACTCTCAAGCATGGTTCAATGTAGGACTGATTTGAACATTTTTGCCAGGTGTCGAATTGGGTAGTTTAAGCGCAAACTACTTGAAGTGCATCAAACTGAAGTTTATGCTTTATTGATTTGGGGCATTTCTAACATCAGACTTTCTACCCAAGTGGCTTCCTAAGCCTATCGGCTTTGTGTGACTGCAACAGAAATGCCTACGCACTACGGCAAGATGTTCTGCCTGTTTGCGACGGCAAAATAGCTCTGCCCAATGTACCAACCATATTTTGCGACTCGCTAACCTATTAGCGACTCGCAAAATATGGTTTGTGACTCGCTATTAGGAAGGGGTGTGCCAAGGGTATCCCTTCCTAATTGCGAGTCTCAAACCTATGTTTGATTGTTTTGCAACCACATTTGCGGTTGGAAAACACTCGCAGTTTACCACCCCTTTCAAAAGGGTGGTAAGCCACTCGCAAATGGGAAGGGGTCCCCAGGGGACCTCTTCCCCTTTGTGAATGGATTTGTAAATATTTTTTAAGAGCAAGCAGTGGTCCCAGGGACTACTGCCTGCCCTGAAAAAACGAAACTGAAAAGTTAAATTTTTATTTTTTAAATGCATCCCATTTTCCTTTAAGGAAAATAGGCATCATTTAAAAAAAAAAAACTGCTTCATTAAAAAAGCAGTTACAGACATGGTGGTCTGCTGACCCCAACAGGCCACCATCCCTGGGAGTGCTAGCCATTCCCACTGGAGTCGCAAATTGCGACAGCCTGACTAATATTCATGAGGCATGCAATTTGCAACCCCATTCAGAATTGAAAACAGTGTCTGAGACACTGTTGTACATTAAGGTTAGCGAGTTGCAAATTGCGAGTCGCAATTTTGCGCAATTTGCGACTCAGATGTACTCAATGGTCGTACATCTGGCACATAGTCTGTAACCAGCTCTCCTACGAGAGCACTGAGACATCCTGCATACAGCCTTCAACACTCAAATGTGCAGTCTTGCAGACAGGCTATTATGTTGGTGATGAACCCAGGCTGGTCAAGTTTTGATCTAAGTACAGTGCAATGCTCATATATAATGGACATTCGTCTTAGATCATTTTTTTGGGTCAAAATTGAATTATACATTACATTTTAATGACACCCAGTTATATAACTCTTTATAACATGCACTTTAAGGCAAATTGTAGCTGTAGATTTTTTTTAGTCCTAGAGAATTTTTAAGTAACGCATGAAAATGATGTTCTGCAAGAATCTCACACTTTATCAATTTTAATAGTGCCCAGTCATATAACCCCCTATGACAACCACTTTCTGGTGCGGCGAGATCTGATTTTACACTCTCAATAAGATAACTTTTTACGTATTGTCTGATAAACATGCTCTTCCAAGATTTGCACTCCTGGACATTGTGATTTTAAGTGTGTAGTAATCCTAAATACATTTTTATATATAATGTTTTTGCAAATATTGTAATCAATCTTATGAGTAAAGATTATTCACTTATTTGATTTGGGTACCAATCCGGGCTGCATATTATTTGTATCATGGAGTGTTGTCAAGAAATCCAATGCAATTGTCATTATAGGCAACACTTTAGAAATTTGTACGGTACTGAAAAGCATCTACATATGCACTTTCACACTTTTCTGTGCACAAAACTCATACCCATGTGGTTCAGACAAATGTTATTGAGAACATTTCCTCAACAATGATAGGACTGTTTAGAAAACATGTTTTAACAATGATACATACTGAAATGAACAACAATTTACAGAAAACAACTTTTTACAGAATAGGAGTGTCCTTACCATTCGGACTGAAGTCGTCCGTGAGTGAAATCTTTCTGTACCACAGCAAGAGTATAGGAGTTAACTGCAAAGTACTGTCACACACAGAACTAATAAATAGTCATTACATAATTTACACCGAGAAAAAGATGTTACATATGTGTACTAAGAGACAGTGTTCACACACACAGGTGGCTATATTTCAAAAAGTCCTGCAGTGGAAGGTCAAAGGAACTTATTGCTGGATGAACAAAGAAATCATAATGAAACTGTTAGAAATGGGGGTTTCTAGTTACACCTTTGTCCAAGTAGGGGCCCTTGCTTCTAGTCAAGATGGAAAAGGGAGATACACTCTTGAGATAACCTCTGCTCACCACTTTGGTAGCTTGGCACGAGCAGTCAGGCTTGTGTGAAGCATTTGCACATAATCAACAGTAACACAGCCAGAACACTACAAAAGGACACCAAATCAGTTTTTGAAAAAAATAACCAATATTTATCTGTGCAAACAGGACCAAAATGATAAAAGATTAAAATGCAGTAATCAAAAATATGCACTTTGCAGAAATAACTTTAAAATGCAGTTAGTTGGAGTCGGTAGCTCTGTCCAGTGCTACAGTGGAGCTGAAAACAACAGAATCCAACAGTTCTGGCGATATCGTCAGTGCGGACTTACATTAGTGTCAGCAGACTGGTTAACAGTACCTTTGGTTCTGGATAACTGTGTCGATGTGTGCCAGTCGTGGCAACTGTCTCTGTTGTGATGTGAAGCATAGTGGTGCCTTCCAGTCACGGTACAGGCAGTGGCTCGGTGACGGTCGTCCAGCAGCATCGATGAGACCAGAACTGTACTGCAGAGCTGACAGGTCACGGTACAAGCAACAGTGCTGGTGGATGGAAGCTGGCAACGGTTTGTCCAGACTGTGGTGTAGGACGGGATGGTGTGTTGTGTAACTTATGAGTCGTGCTACCAAACCACGGTGTGGTCATGGGTGTCGTGGTCAGTGGCAGCTACGTCATCAGTGAGACCAGGGCGGCAGAGGCGGTGTGGAGTGTGGTGCCCACAGGTCGCAGTGCAAGCAGCGCTCAGTGGCAGTATTCGTCGTCGTTGAGACCAGGGTTGTGGTGGGATGGGTGGTGGTGACCTCTGTGGTGTCTTCAGGACATGGAGCCCACAGCGTGGTCAGTGATGGTGTCAGCTGTTAACCCCCTCTGTGGCAACTGAAACCCATGTTTCCAGAGGTGGTACCCAGAGGTAAGTGAAGTCTTTGCTGTCCCTGAGAATTTGTGAACAGGAGGCAAGCTCTATTTCTAGACCTTTGAGATACTCAACACAAGTAAAGAAAGTGCAACCCAGTCCCTTCACTGCCCAAGGCAGAATCGGTATCTGCAGGCCAACCCAACAAACCATCAACACAGCAATGGGGCAGTACTCCTCGTAGCAGTTCTTCCAGTTCTTCTCCTTGGCAGGTTCCTTGATCCAACGTGTTCTAAAGTCCTGGGATCTGAGCCCTAATATTCATTCTCCATTTCTCTTTGTTCTCTGGGGCAGAGAGTGTCTGTGCTTCGTCCAAACCAGTTTGGTACTCTCTGGCCCAGAATCCTAGCAGGAGGTTGGGACAGCATTGTCGAAGGCAGACCAGGCTCATTCAGGTGCAAGGAAATCTCCTTCCACTACTCTAAATGCGGCCCAGGCCGATTCAGCCCAGCCCTGACTCATCCAGGAAAGGCAGGACACACCTCGACCCCCCAGTGGCTGTCTGAATAGAATGCCAGAGAAGCTCTTTGCCCAGCCAAATCCAGTTCTGACCTCTCTGGTGCAGCTGCCCAGCAGGCGGTAGAGACAGCAATGTCCAAGGCAGACCAGGCCCATTCAGGTGTGAAAGAAATCTCTGCCCCTACTCTGAATGCAGCCCAGGTCTGTTCAGCCCAGCCTTGACTCATTCAGGAAAGACAGGACACACATCAACCCCCCCCCCCTGTGGCTGTCTGAGATAATGCAAACCCCCAGCCCTGTCACTCCAAAGCCAGAAAGTCAATCCACAAACCAGCAGAGGTACACAAGATGGCTAGGCAAGAAAATGCCCACTTTCTAAAAGGGGTATTTTCAAACACACAATATAAAAATCATCTTTACTAAATGATGCATTTTTACATTCTGAGTTCAGGCATACTAAACTCTATTTTCCTATCTTGTTCCCATGGGCAGTTATACTTATGAAATGTTGTAACTAAATTCCCCATTCTATCGTATGGGACAGATAGCCTTTCAATGGTGAAAAATGTAATTGGCAGCATTTTACTATCCGGACATGCCACACACATCAGGGCATGTCCTACCTTTCACATACACTGCACCATGCCCACGGGGGTACCTTGGGTCTACCTTTGGGGTGTCTTATATGTAAGAAAAGGGAAGGTTAGGGCCTGGCAAGTAGGTGCACTTGCTTGGTTCGTATGGCAGTACCAAACTGCACACAGACACTGCAGTGGCTGGTCTGAGTTACATTTACAGGCTGCTCATGTGTGTGGCACAATGAGTGCTGCAGGCACACAAGCAGCATTTGATTTACAGGCCCTGGGGACACACAGTGCACTGTACTAGGGACTTACCAGTAAAGCAAATATGCCAATCATTGAATCACCAATCCATACGTACAATTTACAGGGAGAGTATATGCACTTTAGCACTGATCACACAGAAGTCATGCCCAGAGTCACAAAACCAACAAAACAGAAGGCAAAAATGAAAAAGTCTGGGGATAAACCCATTGGACAAGCCAGGTCTAACACACATCTGTATTCTTTTGTGTGTAACAGAGAACTCCAAATTATAAATCAGCCTTCATTGCACACTTACATCACAGCGCTATTGTGTCCATCAGGAGCCAAAAGGGTTCCGTCATTGCTAACTCACAAGACACTACAGCAGCTTGGTAATATGGATTCAAATCTCTGCTTTTTTAAGGTGCGGAATCTCGATAATAATTGCCAAGATATCATGATATTAATTCCCTAGATTGAAATTTATGAATGGAAGGTCACTTAACATCTATAATGTTCATAACAGAACTGTTGCCAACAATAGAGAGTCAACCCTTTTGATACAATTGGATGTCCACCAGGGATTTTTTATGGAAATTCCAATGCTAATTGTGGGAGAAGATTTTAATGTAACTTTCAAACCCATTGATTCTATACATCAGATTTCTGACGAGGAGGATGATACAAGGGGTGTTCCCCTGTTTGCATATGGAGCCTGCAATGGAAAATCTAAGGCTGATGGAAATAGAGAGCACATCCCAATTGGCTCAACAATATACTACTCTTACTTGATATTAGATTCTGGTCAAAGATGATACATTTTAATATTGCAGAAAAACATGACAGCAAACATAATGCCCTGATTTGACCATGAAAGAGTTTTGTCCTACTATTGCTTCTCAAGAGGCAGATATAGTGGAAGAACCCATTATTGTTGATGGTCCAAGAACAGTTAAATGTCCCAAAACAAAAGAAGATAGGTCTAGTCTAGCTGATATTTTTTAATTAATTAGCAACATTACCTCGTTTGTGCATATACTGCTGTGAGCCGGCGTCCTCGCAGACAGCATACAAGTACGAACACTCGCGTCACCAGGTAAGAGTTTCTCTTATGCTTTTGTAACTCAGCAGCAAGGCTATCTGAGTCAGGTGAGTCCGTAGTGGACTCGCCTGCTCACAACCTGTTTACAAGGCTTCCTTTGATTGTTAGGGATCTGCTGTACTGTAGTAATATCATATATCAAACCTTGACCTACCTTAGATATGGCATACTGGCCTGCCCGGTAGTGCATTATACTGCCCGCAATTAAACGATACCTTAACCTAAGGTTTTGGTTGCACAGGACTTAACTTTATAGTTACCCAAGCTCAATTCAAAGCTTATAAGGGCTCTATAGTTGGGATTTAAGCAGCTCACGCAAGACCTAAAATTACATATATCTACCAGATGGGATAACCAATAGGGTTAATCCACTTATTACCTCAATAGCATTCTTATTATTGTACCCCACATTTAGTTATCCACTCTGTTTTCACAGAGATCTCTTATTTTGAGCCCTGACATAGTTGGCAGCATAATACTCTGCCATTGAGCTCAACTTATGACTGGGATATACATCTGGACAGCATCATTGGGTAAGTACATTACTGCCTTTGATGCCTATACAAGTTTAGATTTGGTGCTTACATGACATGTACGCATACTATCTTCTACATACAGAGAGGGAACACTGTCCCTTATTGCGTAATCCCTCTATCCAGTGACTACTCTACATCTGATCGCATATACACCTAGAAGAACTGGAACACTTGAACTCCTATGCTGTTTCTAGACAGGAGGTAAGTGTCACAATGTCTAACACTATCCTAATATATTGCAATTCATGGTTAAGGGGCTCTACCCTAATAATTATCTGTCTACTGTTGTAATTTCTCTTGCTGAACATAGGTCTAACTACTTGACTACCTCAAAATACCAGGTACAATATGCCTTCTGAGTGAGCTGACTCACGGAACACTTCTTTTGGTATATCAATCCACAACACAGATAGAACTGTCCATCACTTTCAAATCTGGGCCATGGCGATAGACACAAGGATAACTCACACACATTACATAGTCTGTCACATATTGTTTATTTTCACTCACATGCTTGAGCTTGATGTTATGGATGTTTTTTCACTCTGCACATGACTTGTTTTTAGTCGTTCACAGTGTGTCATATGATTTTAGCCATTTAAAATCCCTGTAATTAATTTGGCATTGGTTTCCATGTCACAATGTTAAACAAGACACACCTTAAGTTTGAGGGTGCTTCTAGCACCCTGATTGGCGTAAGAGTATGTACTGTAACTCCAATCTGTAAACTGTATTACAATACTATAGTACAACGTTGGTATCTGTATTACTTTTAGCCCTGATGAAGTCATAGGGATATCTCCCACAAACAACGGAACACATGTTGGCTAAGGCTAAAAGAAGAAGATCAAATAAAATACAACACCTGAAGACAAGACATCAGACCATCTGCTTACTATATATTCTGATTGTTTATGTACTAAACTGTAACTGATTCATATGGCGTGTGCTTCAAACCTATAAACTCCATCTATATTTAACCTCACTTTACTGCAGAAAGGAGGTAGCAGTTCTGAGCAGATGGTGGCGTTGTAATTTGATAGGACATTGATCCTGGTACAGCCAGACCTGTACACCTTCGAATGTAATCAAGTCCTTGTCCCGCACTGCTGCTATGATAGCCTCCTTCTGGTGGAAGTGATAGGCACATGTTAAAATTGTCCTGCAGCATACCTGGTGCACTGGTCGGTCTGCCAGCTCAAGGCATGTGATCCAGGACTATCTACTTCTCTGGCAGGTCTGGTATGATGCGATGGAAGAGGCGGGTGACACATCCCCTCTAAGTTCCACGTGTCTATCTTCAGTGCAACCCCTCTAATTCTAATGTTGGAGTGACAGGATCTGCTTTTAATGTCCTCCAGGTGAATTTGCAGGTCTTGGTTTTGATTCCTCAAGTCAAGTAGCTCTCATCTGTAGTGTTTGAGTTCCTCTTCCCTAGAATTGCTAGTTTTCTCCAATGTGTCCACCCTGTGGCCAATATCCGTGACATCTCTCTTATTTTTTTTTATCTCTGCGGTCATCTCCTCTTTCACTAATGCCGGCACGGTAAACAACTCGATTCTTCCTCCCGTGATTCATTCATGCATCCTAACCGTTACCCATTCACTGGGTTCCAGACCGCCGCCCCACCACTGCCTTAAATTGTATGTAACCAGTCCTGATGATGGCCTAGATTTCTACAGGCCGAAACGCCGTTGACTCTAACAGTGTAACTTCTGGCACCCCCATGTTACGGACATCCTACTCATTGTTCATTGTAATTCACTTATCATTGATTGTCTGGATGTCCCAAATTTGAAAACAATTACTGTACCAATTTTCACGAGCACTTGTGCACAGTATTCTATCGGTTACATTTCCAGTAATGTAACACAGTGCTTTCTGTCCATGTGATTGTACATATGATGTCTAATATGTCCAACATGTTTTAAGTGACTTCTAATACAGAAAATCCCAAATATATTTGTCTCCCTGTGTTTCTCCCTACGCTGATTTAATTCTTAGCAACTCAATTTTGACTATCGTATTTGCTCCCCAAATGAAACCCACATTGAGACATTGTCGTTTGATATAATGTACTGCCCCAGTCTCACTGTGATTTATGGGCTACCTCCTGTAGTCTGATATTATCTCCTCTTGCAGGGCATGAATGTCTGTCCCGAGTGCAGTAAAGTTAGTCTCCATGAAGGAGCAGGTGACTGGTGCTTTTGTGTCTTAGTTCTCCTGAGTTGCAGGCTTGTGGTTATTGGCGGTGGGGGTGAGGACTCCCAGATCTGGTCCATCTCCTTGGCAGGAAGCTGCATGAGTAGGCCCTTTAAGATTGAGTCTATTTTGGCCCTGTGACCTGAAATGCTGGTAGCAATGTGAAGCTTTTTCCATTGGTCTCCGGGTGGTTCAATTGGCCTTGGTGCACCTACCCCTCGAGTGTTGGTGCCAGGGGAGTGTTATAGATGGCAGCAGGGAGCCTCTTTAATTTTCCTGTTGGCATTCGCTGCCTTAGTTTGGCTGTGTAGTGTTGCACCTCCCCAGCCAGCACTTCCCTCCCCAAATTGCTAGCTGTGGTTGCTGAGCTGGGGTGTGGGACGAGCACTCAGGATAGGAGGCCTTTGCAGAGGTTTTCAGTGGTCTGTGGGAGTGAGGAGATGGACACAAGCCTTCCTCATGCCTTTCCCTCCATAGCGCTGCATTATGGAGCCAGTGGTAGTATTGTAATGCTGCACCAGGTGACCAGTTTGGTATTGGCTATCGCCCCTTCAGGGGCAGCTCAGTCGCATAGTCCTGGCCATAGTAACTTCAGTTTCGGGGGTTCTCTATGTCGTGGAGGAGATACAGACACCGCTGAGCTTCTAATGTGTGGGCCCCTGCACCAGTAACTCAGGCAGGCGCCCACTGGAGGGAGGAAGATGCGAGTCCCCTGGGAGGAGGTGGCAATGCAGGTAGGGAGATTTTGCAGCACTCCTCTTGTGGCCTCCACAGGTGCACTCATTCTGACGGGTAAGGCTGCAGGCCCGCTGGAGGTCCCCTAGGCCTCTGTCTAATGCTGCTTTGGGTAGGGCGTACGGTACCCTACGGGGGTTTTTCAGGTGCCCCCCTTCAGGTGTCTCCTGGTGTTCCCCAGCAGGTATCGTGGCCCAGATCCCAAAGCATCTGATTCCGGCAGAACTTTCACTTGTGCATCATCTTGGACAATCCCTCCCATATGCTTATTTAGACCCAAGTTATATACCCATAGTACAGATACATTTTTCCTTCTTTAACTTGATGAAAGAAAGTTTCCTCTTTCAGTCCTGCAGAACAGAGCAGAAACCTAAACCAAAAGTTAATCCTTGAAATTCTAGCAAGTGTACGAAAGCTTAGACAGAGCTGATTAAATCCATTAAAGCTAAAGACCTTACATCTATACAACAAAATGGGAATATCTATAACCAGGTCCTCGAACATAGCAAAAGAGAATGGGACGACCAAAACTGGACACACTTGCTGGACACTTCCTGATAGATGGACATGATTAGGTTCTGGCACTATACTGCACATGGCAGCTGGGGAGAAACCATGACAACAGAACATTTTCTTCAATCAGACCAATGGGTCAATAATTTTGCCTCCTTATATTCTATACTTAAGGACTCAAGACCATCAAACCCACTCCCATATGCTATCCTTGGTGACCACTTGCCTCCCTTGGTGTTTACTCTTAGGGACACCCGGAAGGCATTTGAGTCTCTAAAGCCAGCAAAGGAACCAAAAACAGATGGAATACTTGGAGACCTCTTTAGGGTCGAACCAAAGGTTTGGAGTTCCTATCTCAACTACTCTTTAATGCCATAGCAGCAGGAGCCTCTGTAACAGATGTTTAGAAAAGGTTAATACTCATTCCCATTTTTAAGAGGGGCTACAGGAGCTCCCCAGGCATTTACAGGGCAATTAGCCTCCTAGAAAACACCCAGAAAGTTTTTAGCAGACTAATATTGATGAAGCTCCAAGTGTAAATGGAGAAAGTTCGAGTCCTGTCAGATATTCAAGCAGGCCTTAGGCCAATAATCAGTACTATTGACCAATTCATTTGTTTGGCATTGATAACTTGGAAATACATAAATATACTGAAGGATCATTTGTATATTGCTTTAGTGTACCTCAGGGCAGCCTTCAACCTGGTGCCCATGCAGAAGCTTTGGGACCATCTGAGGGAGATCGGGGCACCAAAGTCTTTGATCACGATTCTGGTTAGAATTCATGAGGGCGGGTATGCCCAGGTGAGGTGGGGGAGATGGGAGGAATTGACCAAGTGCATCCCTGGCAATGGGGGAGTTGGGCAGGGGTGTATCTTGGGGCCTACTCTCTTATCCCTTTACCTGAATGGTGTCAATACCAACATGCTGGAATGCATACATGACATCCCAAAACCTAATAGATTGCCCATACCCGCCTTATTGTTTGTGGATGACACCCTGCTTATTTCACACACCCGGTATGCCTATAGAAGTTGCTGGATAGATTCCAGGACTATTGTAACAACAAAGTCCATGAAATAAATATGAGACAAACGAAATACATGACAATCAATCCCCATAAAACCGACAAAGGGAGATTCACAGCAGAAGGTATTGGCTTGGAAAAAGTTGATAAGTTTGATTATTTGGGAATTATAGTGTATAGTAGGTTATCCTGGGGTCCCACACTGTAAAAAGCAAGGCAACTTTTATCAATAAAAGTGCCGCTAGTCTCCCCAGACTTTGAGGTTTATAAGGCATAGGCTCAATCAGCAGCACTTTAGGGGGTGAAAATATGGGGCTCAGAAGAATGTTCCACTACTCTCAGTTTTGTCTGAAAAATCCTTCTTTAGATCACTGTTTGGCCTCCTAGAGAGTACCTGTTAGAACTGTCTTCCTTAGGGGGGGATGACCCTAGACTTTTTTCCTTTGGTCTTTCATTTGTGCTGATTCTTTCTGATGGCCTTAGAACTCTGAACACTTTAACACTGCTGACCAGTGCTGAAGTGCTTGTGCCTCTCCCCTAAACATGATGAAATTGGTACAGACCTGATCGGCATATTTGTTGTACTGGTAAATCCCCATGTAAATGATATACCATATGAACAGGGCCTGTACTTCAAATGCTACCAGTGGGCTGCAGCACTAATTATAACACCCACAGGAGTTGCATTTCAAATCAGTCTCATGCCTGCTCTGCAGTGCTTTTGTGTGCAGGTTAATGCCACTTCTAAATGCCATTTAAAATCCCTTGACAAGTCTTAAAATCCTCTTTTATTACATAGTAATCACACCTAAGGAAGGCCCTAACTAACCCTAAGGGCAGGGTGCGATTTGAATAAATGGTAGGGCATGTGCCTGCATGTTTTTCCTGTTCTGGTAGTGACAAACAGCTTATTTCTTTTTTAAAACTACTATGAGGCCTACCCATCTCATAGGCCAGCATTGGAAGTCCCTTAAACACTTTTAAGCTGAAATTCCGGAGTAGCTTTTTCATATGTTTGGAGAGGTATTGGTAAATCCTCCTTAATAATGAAGTTGGATTTAACATTACTGCTTTAGAAATGACACATTTAGAAAGTGGACATGTCTCTATACTTATTGCTCATTGTGCCTGACAGCCTTTCTCCAGTACACCGCAGGCCTTGGAGACAGCTACATTTTGTGCATTCCCTCTAGACAGTCACAAGGACAAGAAGGTGATGCTCATCTGCATTCTGAATACTTTTTTTTGTTGAAACTTTATTTATTTTTTGTAAACAAACAATAAAGAGATCTCTGCAATGATTACAGTTGTCGTGTGTGTGATAAATACATTTCGATAGTAATGCCCCCTCGCCTGTTAACAATACGTAAGCCCGGTTCCAGGCGGCAACATCCCATTTTTCATAACAGCAATCTAATCCGGCAGGACCTATGTGATTAAGCAATGCAGCACTGACCATCAACATACCCATCCTTTTCGTAAGAGCTCGGCCATTCAGATTTTACAATATCAAACCCATGCGCTATCCTTAGTCTATACCCGATGAAGGGGACCCGCCGTTCCTCACCCACCCCAAGGCACACCCAACCACACCCCAACATCACTGCCAAACCTAACCCCGTGGGCACTATTCCTGAGCTGGAGTGTGATGGGGAGGAGCTCGGCAGATTAGCGATATATGTTCTGTATGGACCCCAGATGTCTTTGGGACGGGCTATACTAGGAAGTAGAGTGGAGTAAATCTCGCTGTTTATGCTGCAGTAAGCCATATCCGTGAACCATGCTTTAGCTGTGGGAGCCGCCCTACCGCCCCAGCGCCTAGCAATTTCTTGTTTTGCTAACAGAAAGCCCAGAGATGCCTGCCTCCTAACTGCCTTGGGAAAGTTGACCGTGTATCCCAGCAACGCTACCTCCGGGGCAGGAACCAGGGTGAGCCCCAGCATCTCCCCCATGATTTTGTGAATCTGTGCTCAGTATGGTTGCAGTCTCCGACATGTCCAGGTCATGTGGGCAAAATCAGCATGAGGAGCGGCACACTTCCAGCATGTGTGGGGCCGCTTGGGATCAATGGAGTGAAGTTTATCCGGGGTCATGTAGCTTCTGCGGAAAAACTTATAGTGTAGTAGTTTGTGGCAGCTATTGAGTGATATCTTGTTAGTGACCTTACAGCAAGCGGTCCATTGTACATCCGAAATAGGCCTACCCAAGTCAGCCTCCCAGGCCATACGTAGCTTATCGTCTGAGCAGGGAACCTGTGCTACACATAGCTTGTACAGTTTAAAAATAAGATGTGCCCCTGTATCTTTGTCAATGAGGAGGGTAAGTGGCTCGAAGGAAGCCGGCTAAGGGGAATCCCCTAATTTCCGACCTAACTGTGGAAGCTGGTTGAGGATGAATTTATCCATGAAAGTGGCATCACTGAATCGTGCCTCTTCCGATAACGAGAATATGTGCCCATCCGGGTATAAATCACCAACTGTGGTGAGGTTAAACTTTGTTAAAGTGCGTTGCACAAGTTTCTCGCCAGTGACCGGTAGCCATCCCTCATTTGGCAACAGGAGGGAAGAGGAGTGTAAAATAGGCTGGTCCAAATAGCGCAGTAGCCTACTCCAGGCCCAGCTTGTGGTGGACACCGTTTTTAATATCCACTGGACTTCTAGGTACGCCCTTGGGTAATACCGCGGATAAGCGACCAGGGAGCACAAAATCAGCCTCCGGGCGCAGAAACGGAATTCGCGCATCAGGGTGGTACCAGGCATAGGCATGGGCACACTGAGCAATCAGATAATATAGATACAAATCCGGCACTCCAAAGCCGCCTCTGTCGTGAGGGAGTGTGAGAATCTTCCAGCGGATCTGAGGCTGTTTCCCTCCCCAGGCCAACCTAATTAAATGGGCCCGCAGTGAGGCGAAAACATTTTGGTTGAGGGGAATGGGGATATTATTAAAAAGATACAAAAATTTGGGGAGGACTACCATTTTTATAATGGCGATTCTAGCCGCCATGGAAAGCGGAAGACGTAGCCACCTATCCACCTGCGATTCGAGCTTTGCAATCGCACAGCCATAATTAAGACGAATAATTTCGTCCGTGTTCAGGTGAATATGTATGCTGAAATATCTTACCGAGTCCGAGCACCACTTCAGCGAAAACTCACATTGCCAAGGGGAAGTGCCGCTGGTCAGCGGGAAAATTATAGACTTATGCCAGTTGATACTCAGCCCTGAGTAGCGACCAAAGCGAAGTATTTCTCGTATCAGAGGGGCCAGGTTCAGCTGAGGCTCTCTGACATACAGTATGGTGTCGTCGGTATAGAGTGAGAGTAATAGTGGACCTGTCCGGAACTGGAGACCTCTGTGAAGGTGTCGCTCCTGAAAGTGTCTAATTAGTGGGTCCATGGCGAGAATGAACAGTAGTGGAGATAGCGGACAGCCCTGACGTGTGCCGCGAGTAAGAGCAAACGGGCGTGACAACGTGCCATTAATACGGAGCCGCGCCGGGGGACGACTATATAAGAGCCGCGTGGTGGCAATAAAGCCCGCCGGCATGCCCATTCGCTGCATTATGGATAAGAAGAAAGGCCATTCTAGTGAATCGAAGGCTTTTTCAGTGTCAAGGAGAATAGCCGCTGCGGGTGTGTCAGGGTTTATTCTATGCAGTACTGTGAATAAAGTCCGCAAGTTAAGCGATGTCGAGCGATGGGATATGAAGCCAGATTGAGCCGGCGCGATAATAAACTCCATCAATTGTGAAAGTCTGTTGGCCACAATTTTGGCGAGAATCTTATAGTCAATATTCAATAGTGAAAGGGGCCTGTATGACCCACATAACGCCGGGTCCTTGTTCGGCTTTGGAAGCAGAACAATGACCGCCTCGCTGAGAGTGGGCGGGAGAGTCCCTCTCTCCAAGGCCTCGGCGTAGAATTCGATAAGCTTGGGTGCCAGCAGATCCGAAAATGCTTTATAAAAATCGCCTGATAAGCCATCAAGGCCCGGGGCCGAGGAGCTCCGTAGTACCTTAATCGCCCCTCGAACCTCTGTCACTGTTATGGGCTCCGCCATGAATTCCTGCATACCCTTTTCTAAAAAAACGAGCGCGATTTCAGATAAGTAGTCGTCCCGTGAAGAGGTGTCATCACTCTGCCTGGTCGTATATAATGCCGAGAAGTAGGCCAGAAACTCATCCCTAATCTCAGAGGGCGTCGTGCGGAGCATTCCGTCCTCTCCCCGGACCTCAGCTATGAATGACTTACTGTATTGTGGTTGCAAAACCTGCGCCAACGTGCGCCCCGGCCGGTCCCCCTCGCCATATCGACGGGCACTGTGGTATTTGCCTAGATATAGGATCTCTCTATCCGCGGCCTCCCTGTATTCGGAGAGGAGGCGCAGCCTCCTAGCAAACACGTCGTCTGACCCTGCATGACTCGCCTCCGCATCTATCGATTCTAACTGAACCTCCAACTGAGTGAGTGTCGTGCGCAACGGCCTCAGGACCACAGCATGCTTAGCTATACAAACCCCCCGAATGTAGGCCTTAAACCCCTCCCAGAGCATGGCCCAAGAATCCACCGAGCCGGTGTTGATCGCGAAATAGTCCTCAATCGCCTCAGTGACCTCGTGACAAAATAGGTCGTCCAATAGCGCTTTCCCAGGGAATCGCCATTGTCGCTCAAAACCTTCAGGGCGTGGTACATCCAAGCACAACAATACCGGCGAGTGGTCTGAATAAGTTCTGGGGAAAGTCTTCATGGTCCGAAACCAGGGGGACAGACCCGGGGAGAGCAGCCAGTAGTCAACCCTAGTCCAGGTGTTGTGTTGCGCAGAAAAATGAGTGTAACTAGTGGCGTCCGGGTTGCGCTTGCGCCATATGTCAATCAGAGAGAATTGGTGACAGAGTTCTCTAAGGGCGCGCCGCGCCCTGGGCTTAGTGTCAGCGGCCTCTGAGGTACTGTCCAGGCCCACATCCAGTAACAGGTTGAAGTCACCCCCAATCTGGAGCATAGCAGGCTCAAGGGTTGCGAGGTGGGAGGTTAGCGCATGAAAAAATTCCGGGGAGTCAGTGTTGGGGGCATACACACACACCAGGATGATCCCGTGTCCCATCATCACCCCTCTCACTATGCAATAGCGTCCCTCTCTGTCCCCAATAAACTGATGGCAATGAAACTGGACTTTCTTATGAATCAGCACCGCAGCGCCTCTGGCATAGTTGCTAAAATTGGCAAAGTACCTGTGCGCTCCCCAGGACGCCGCAAATCTAGCGTTGTTTGTGGAGTGTAAGTGCGTTTCTTGGATAAAGGCAACATCCACCTGATGCCGATTCAGGTAATGCACCACCTGCCTGCATTTGCGTTGATTATTAAGGCCTCTGACGTTCCGAGATATTAAGTCTGCATTCTGAATACTCACCTGCATTCATCTCCATTCTGTTAGGTCTTCCTGGGCAGTGAAGAATGAGAGGGGCTGGCATGTACACTTCAATAAATAGTGGACTGTCCACACACAAAGCTCTGATTTATCTCCCAGGGTTAGCCTAGCAGGCAGGACTGGGTTGAAAGGGATCCTTGTGCACTTCAGAGAGTTCTTTTGAAGTCACCCCTATATCAAAGGCACTTTTGGGTAATGGGTGTCCGACTCTCACAAATCAAACACTTCTGGATCTTGAACTTAACCTCCCTAAGAAGGTCTGCTTTCCTGCTTAAAGGAATCAACTGGACTGTTCTTCCGGAAGGACTGCTTTTCTGCTTGCTGCCCTGCTGCCTACTGCTCTTTGACTCTGCTGGAAGGACTCTGCCTTCCCCCCAAGTGATCTCCATGGGCTTCGTGTCTTGCCTCCTGTTTTCTGAAGTCTCAGGGGCACAAAAGACTTCCTGCAAATCTGCTGGGGTGGCTGGACACTGATGTCTCTGAGCTTGAGGTGCCCCGTCCAGATTCTGAGCCTCAGAAGTGGGTTCTGCAGCTGTTTGTTTACAAAAAACGTCCAACTCATCTTCTACACCTCCTGGGCCCATCGTCAACATGCTCCTGGCCCCCAAGATGCATCTCTGCAGTCTTGGGCCCTAAGAAATTATTCTGGGACACTTGAAATCAAGCTTTTCGGCACTTTGCGACTGCAAATATGCCTGTTTGCACTGGGACTGCACTGCTCCTTGAAGGATCAGCGTGAGCCACCACAACATCTTCTCCTTACACAGCAAGCATCATTGCCTAGGACCACAAGTACCCAACTGCCATTCACGATGCCCGACCGACTCTTCGCGCCCACAGGATCATTGCCAGCCCTGTTCTACCTGATCCTGGCGATTGTCTTCCTCTCGAATGGAGGTCTTGGCTCAGCTTGAGGGGGTAAAACTTCAGTGGGACCTGTTTGTAACTGTATCCGATTCACGCTCCATCGTGGTTGCCCTAAACTTTGGATTTACCCCTCTCTTGTAGCGGTGTTGACTTCTAAGCTCTGTTTTTGCATTTAATCTTTAAACATTTCTATCTCTACTTCTACTGATTTGATCTTTGTCATCTTTGTCTTGTTTTACTCTCATAAATATTCTTTATTTTTATAAACCTCTGTGGAGTCTTTTGTAATGTATTCATTGTGGTATTGTGTATGTGTGTGTGTGTTATGCAAATACTTTACACATTGCCTCTTTAGAAAATCCTGACTGCTCTGTGTTAAGCTAACAGAGAGTGAGCACAGCTTATCTTTTAGTGTGTATCTAGCTTACACTAACTGAAGTGGTGGTTTTTGCCTTGCCTGGGTGTATACCTTATCCAACCAAGGATTCCATTTCTAACAGTACCCCCCTTGTTGCTCATTTAGTATGACTTGGGATTTAAGTGGATGAAGCAATTGTCACTTCTTCAACCCCCACTGTATTGAATTCATCTTTGTGCGACTCCTGAGCTACATGGCCACAGAAAGTGCCTGAAAGAAATATTGGAACAATTGGTCTCTGATTCCTTACTGTGGTTTAGACATGTGAAGAAATGATCTTGTATTTTGGTCATACCTATGAAACAACCTTCAATTATTGAAATTGGTGTCTAAAGAGGCTTCCAAGACGGTCTGTTGGGGCTATATAACATGTATCCAGATTCCCACACTGCAGGAGGGCATTTTGTCTGATAAGTTTTTATTCTTTAAACCAGTTCAATTTATTTAACGGATTTTAGACTGTATCATGCCACGCAGGGCAAAATCTTTATGCTTGAAGTTTCACTATGGCACTTTAGAAATTAAGGAATGTCCTGCCAGATGGTATACTATCAATACAGTATTATATTTTAACTATGTGTGATTGCCAGACACGTGGGGAGCGGAGTTAGCCTAACGGCTAAGGCGGTCGACCTCTAATCTGGGGAACCGGGTTCGAGTCTCGGCAATGACACTGAACATCCTGTGATTCTGGGCAAATTACTTAATCTCCTCGTGCCTAAAAAATAAAATAAATGAATGTGTCCTCATGTAATGCAACTGGTGCTATGTAAGGCGTTCTGATACCCGATTCGGGTCAAATTTGCGCTATATAAAACTCTGTAAAAAAAAAACGTGAACCAGTGCCTCTTGTCCTCTTCTTCCGTGCTGCTTATCAACTTACCGGAAGAAGATGGATTAAACTTTTCTGTATTAATCTGAGTCTGAGGTCATACCTGGAGGCATTAAGGATCATTCAGATCGACTCAAAGAATTTTTGTCATTATTGTTTACTATTTAGCTATACTTTACTCAAACTTTGCTACACTGCACTTCATTATATGTACTTTGCTCTATAGGGTGTTTACGAGTGGATTATAGCAGAGCAGGTTTTTCAGCAGTGGACAAATGATAAATGCTATGTGTTGGAATAACGAAAAACTATTTTTCTTGGTGCACCACCATGCTGAAGGAAGGAAAGACTTGAATTAAATCACCTGTGTGTCAGGGTTCACGGGACATGTTGGATTTGAGGCAGGAATCCAGGTGCTAATCCAACAATCCTCAGCCCTGTTAAATCCACACAAATCAGAAATAGCACTTCTGGCCTGTGCAATTCTCTACGGAGGAAAAAGGAGTGAAGGGTTGGAATGTGAGAAGGACAAAATACTGGACTTGACTGTGCCCTCCATGCCTTGGTTGTGGCTATTTCCCAGGAATACCCTGGGTCAGATTTACAAGAAACAGACGCATCTGTAGCGATGCATCAGTTTCTCTGCGCCAGCCTGCGATGCCTTTGCACCACCATGGATGCACCGTATTTACAGTACAGCAAACCATGGCACAAGAATTGACAGATGCGTCAGTAATTCTGACGAGTCTGTTGGCCCAAAAGTTACGCATTGCTGGAGCCGTGCCACAAGCACAATGCAACTCCAGCAATGCATTGGTAGGCCTATACTCATTGTACTGCCTCACTCCTTATGCCTGCTTCAAGCAGGCATAATGTTTTGACGCAGTGGCATCCTAGAAGTGGCGCAGTGAAATTTTGTAGATTTCACTGCATCACTTCTACGTGGCTTTCCTGCATGGGAACGCCCCCCCCCTGCATACATTATACCTGACGTAGGTATAATTTGACGCACGGCTTTACAATGTGACGCATCTCCCTAGATGCATCGCGTTGTAAATTGGCTGCATTGTTAACGCCGCCGCTACGTCACACAGTAACACAATGGTGGCGCAAAAGTGTCACAAAGGGCTTGAAAATCTGCTCCCATGTATCTTGGTATGTCATCAATAGACCACTGGGATGTTGGATATGACAACTTTGAGGAAACTGACTCAGAAGTGTGCATAGTAGCAACATGTGATTAATTAGGAAGCATGTGAGAAGGAGTAAAATGTTTAAAAATTACAAGCTTTCCTCTCAAACAATCTCACCCAATAATCCACATCTGTGATGGCTGTTGAGCCTCCGACAGTACCAGGAATCCTGCTCCAGGACTGAAGAAGAGCGGGGGAACTCAACACATGTGATCATGAAGAACAGGAATCAGCTTGTATATGGAAGAAAGATGCAACAATGAAAGTAACAAAATTAAAAGAATGTCAACCACTTAACATATACTAGTGGCATTGGGAACGACATAACCAATTATCGGTGCAATCAGTCTGTCTCTTCCTGCCTCCTCTACTTAAACTGGCCCAGAAATGCTTGGTCATCCATCTGTTTGGATGTTGCTAGAAACAATCACTGTGAACTCTGCATGTCTGTACCCTGTATGTTCTGTTCCTGCTTCCAGGAACCCAGTTGCTTTAGAAGACCAATGTTTTACACCTTCCCTCCACCTCACCACTTCCTCACTGTGAAACAGGTGTGAAACTCTCTGACCTAACGGTGTGACTGTCCAAAACATGTGGGTTTCTACAACCTACCAGATGCATCATACCTCTTCCATCCAATCTAATACCACAGGAGTCCATTCCTGTTGTGGGAGTCTAAAATTGCCTCGACCTCAAATTCAGGATGCTCTGTACTGTTACAATGGGGAGGAAGGTTGTGAACAAGAAAGATTTTCCGCAGGTTTAATCCTGGAAACATGGAAAACCAGATGAATTTTAGTAGGGCTCCTGACTAATCAGGAGATGGGGAAAAGGCCTAGAAATATGAAATGTTTTCACCCACTGTATACGCAGATGCCAGGTGCTGCTTTCTGTTAGCAAATTTCTTATAAATTGCTTTTGCTCATAGAAGGTTATAAAGAGCTGACATTTGAACCTCAGCTAAGAACAGAATTTCTGGAACTCATACTGAACTAAATATTGAGGGATAGATTCAAGAATTAAACCCATTTGTAGAATGAAGATATGAAGAATAAAAAGTAACTTAGTGAACTTTATAATTAGTTATTGTATGCAGGGGATCCATAGGGAGCCAGAGCACCCTATCTGACTTCTAATCCAATTTGAAACAGAAACAATATTGATCTATGGCCTCTCTGTCTGACCATTCTTTTTCAGGTAATTGTAGATGATAAACATGAAGGTGCTTAGATACTTGAGCAGAGTGTTCTAAAATCTTGGCATTAGTTGGAATCCTCTGTCAGAAATTATAATCTTTTGGAACTACTCATAAAGATAATCTACTTCCTTCAAAAAATATCTGGCCAGTTCTGCTGCAGTGTGTAACTTGGTTACTGGTACAAAATGTACATGTTGGTTAAACAGTTAATAATCAGTTGGGAACCGGCAAGACCCTAAATAATGGATATCTGAGAGAAGTGGCAAAACTCTCCATGGTAGGAGGCAGGCCTCTAGCCTTCTGTTTCCCTAATTGTTTAATCCTGGATAATAAAAATGTTTTTTTCTTGTCTTGCAACCTCTGTCATCATGAATCCTTGCAATAACGTTCTTCCTAGCATGTAAAGGGCTACTATCTGTATCCATGCTTCAACTATGCCCCCCGCCCCCCCTCTCCCAGTTCGCCCCAGTTAGCCAGGTCTCTCTGGTTACGGCAACCCCGATGTTAATCTGCCAATCCAATGCACTGGTATTTCCACAAACCTGAAATGGCACCGATTGCCTTCACGCTCCCCCAGGGGAAAATGTGAATCAAGAGTAAGAAAGTGAGAGACAAAACACTGGGCAGGGCTCTACCCTCACAGCTTCTGTAATGTCTTGTTACTTACCGGTAATCTTCATTACCCCGATTAGGGTCCTCCCCGTCCCAGTCCTTACAACGTGAGGCAGTCCTGCCTCCACTCAGCCAATCACAACGCCAGTATTCAAAAGCTTACATAAGCCCCTCCCACCTACTGCCATGCCTGTTATCAAAAAGACTTCGACACAAACAGAGCGGGAGGGCGGGAGGGTAGAGGACTGGGACGGGGAGGACCCTAATCAGGGTAATGAAGATTACCGGTAAGTAACAAGACATTACCCCCTCATGGGTCCTCCTCGTCCCAGTCCTTACAACGTGAGGAACTCACAAGCAGAGAGCCAACAAAATGCAGGACACCAGGGATCCATGCAAAGCACAAACCTGTGAAGATCAACGAACAGCAGCGTTGAAGACGTCAACAGAAAAATAGCCAGCAGAGGCATGTAAAACATCAAGCCGATAAAGTAGCACAAATATGTGACAAGACAGCCAGGTGACTGCCCAACAAACTCCTGGATAGAAACCCCCGCCGCCCCAGCCCAGGAAGCAGACACTGAACGTGTCGAATGACTCATCACCAGAGATGGAGGAGGCAGATCCAAAGGACGGAAAAGGCAGGCAGACCGCCAAACGCACCCACCGACCAACCGTAGAATCGGAAACCCACATCCCCTGAGCCACACACCCACAGGAGACAAACAAGGCAGGAGAAAACCGAAAACTCCAGGGAACAATGGAGGGAAAAACCGTAGAGCCCAGTGAATAACCAAGGAAGGGGGAACAAGAGACCCCCAGCAGGCAAATCAGGAAGAAACACCTCCAGCTGCCAAATGAAATGGGAAGAAACCACAGGCAGACAGGCCGGAACAAGCCACAAAACAACCCGATCCAGCAGGAACTTCCAATAGGGAAAAGAAACAAGCAAAGCACCCAACACACCCAACCGACGAGCGGAGGTGATGGCCCGCAAAAAAGCCACCGTAGCGGACAACCAGAACAAGTCCGCTACCAGCAAGGGCTGAAAAGGGGACAACAGCAGACCCCCCCAAAACAGCAAACAAAACCCAAGAAGGCACAAGCACAGGAGAGACCGGCCGACGAAGCTAAAAGCTCAGAAGAAACCGACTCACCAAAGGGGCAAAAACCACCAAGGAGGCCCCAGGACCCCGACAAGCATGAACCGCTGCCCACTGAACAGACAAAGCGGAAGGGGGAAGGTCCAGTAAAAAAACCTCCCTGAGAAAATCCAACACAGAAGCAAGATCCCCCAGCACAGGAACTACCCAATGGGGTGAACACCAAGAGAAAAAAGAACCCCAATGATGACCACAGCACCCAAGGGCCGAAGGCTGACGCGACAAACAGATGCCACGAGCCACCACAGAGGAACAGCCCAAAGACGCCAACGACAGCCGCACAAGAGCCAGACCATCAGAAGCAAGCAACAAAGACAGGACAAAATCCAGCTGCGGACCCATAACTGGAGCCAGAGTCAAGAGAGTCCGGCCAAACCTGACCCCCGCCAGCAGCAGCAGGAGCAGAAACCAAAGACAGCAAGGTCAACGATACAGACACCTACACACCCCCCCTACATCCCCGACTATTCGGGAGGAGATATAGGAGGGAAGGCGCACCGAAAGCCCGGAGGCCAAGGAAATGTGCAGGAGCCATGCAAATCCACACCAAATCGAACCAAACAAAGAAAATGTACCTCCGAAGAGAGCACCAGATGGCACAAAACAGAGGACACGAGGAAACGGCCCAAGCTGCATCTACGAACGAAAAGACAGACGTTCCCAAACAGAAACTCAAAGCCAACAGAGGAGAGACACCGCCCAGAGAGAGCCGTGGGAGCCTGTGCCACCAGAGGCATGAGACATACCAATGAGCCTGAGCGTCGTGGGAAAAAAACACGGAAGCCAGCAGGAAGAGAGACATGCAACTGGTCCCCCCAAAAAGGCCCAAGCAACAATGAGCCACCGGAATGCCAGCACGAATCAAAAGACCCGTCGCCCACCAAGGACCCCAACGTGGCCCCCAACCCCAAGGACAGGCGTCCGAGGACAACAAGAGGAGAGAAGGGAGCTGAAAATGCACCCCAAACACCAGGTTGGGAGAGCAAAGCCACCAGGCAAAAGTAGGAACCAGAACAGGGGAGAGAGGAACCAGAGCCACGTATCCTGCATGGAAAAGGACCCAAGGAGTCAATCAGAAGAAACACCAAGGACAGAAGGAGCAGGCAAGCCCAAAGAACCACAGCCGTGGAGACAGCCACCACCCCCTGGATCTGCAACCAACCGGAGGGCAGAAGGGGAACCCATCAGGACCCGCAAACGAGTCAACAGGGAAGAGAACCGAGCCGGAGGGAGAAAACAGCCCCCTGTAAAGTGACGAACAGGTCCAGAGAAACCGAAGGCCCAGAACAGGAACCAGATGAAAAATGGCCAGAACCAATACGAACCCCAGAAACCGGAACAAGACCATCAACACCACCATCGCCAGAATAGCCACAAGGAGGGTGGAAGCAGAAACCGGACAAAAGCCACCAAGGACAAAACCTACAGCACCTGGTCATCCCAGGCAGACTCCCATCCAGGCATTGACCAGGCCTGACCCAGCACAACTTCTAAGAACAGAAAAACAGGTGCTAGCAGGGTGGAATTGCCATCCAACAAAAAACCCGCACAGCAGGAGCCAGCACAGCGAAAAACCTGGAGAGCAGGAGAGAGGCCGAAAGGCAACACACAAAATAGAGAAAAGAACTCATCCACAGCAAACCGCAGGAACCGCGGACCAGCCGGATGGATGGAACGTGAAAAAACAGTCAACTCCCAAATCCAGGGAAGCCCAAAATAATAAACTCCCCCCAGGAAGAGGGGAATGAAAGATTGCAAGGGGAACAACTGCCCAGCCGCACCAACCGGTACAAAGCCCCAGGACACAAAACCATGCAGAAAGGAACCAACGGGCGCCAGGACCAGTAACAAAGAATAGGAACCCTTGCCCTGGACCACCACCGGATCAAGCACAACAGTGCCCAGAGACAAAAACAGGCCGACGCCAAAAGAAGAAGGAAAAACACAACATGGGCCAAAGGACAACGGAGAAACCGTGAAAACAGACCAAAAAGGGGGACGGCCCCGGAAAGAAATCCGGCAAGCAAGAGCGAAGACCGACAGGACCCACCAGTTGGAATTCAGACCGGACCAACATGCCAGGAACAACAGATCCGAGCTCCCAAAACCGCAACAACACAGCAACAGAGACAGGGAACCCACTACCAGACGAACACCTGGAGTGGGACACAGACTCAAAGAAGAAGAGACGCAACCGCAACCACCCCTCCAGGGCACAACCATACCCAAAGTCTTAGACGACCAACACCCAGGGGCAGCCGCAGGCGCAACAGAGGCCGGGAACCAAACGGAACACAGCCCCCCCACCACCCGACCACGAAAGGGCTGAGAGGAAGACAGAGCACCACTACACAGATTGTCAGTAGAGGGAGCCAAAAAGCCAGGGAGCCACAGAAAAACAGACAGTGGACCAAGGCGCCAGTGCCATGGCAGCCGAGGAGAAGACTCAACCCGCCGAGCCAAATCAGGAAGGAGGGCCCGTAAACAGCCCAACAACTCCACACAACCCATGAGAAGGATCAGTGAAGTATAGGCCGAACAAGAGCCAGCACACACCCCAAAAGGAGAAGCAGCATATGGAAATGCAGAAAAGTGAGAGACAAAGTCCGCCAGGCGAAACAGCCATCCCAGAAAACGCGGAATACCCTGCATTTCAGCCGTAAGCCATGCATCAGTCAGGATATCAAACAGGACATTATGAAAGGGAAGGTCAACCACCACAGAGGAACCATACAGTGCGGAAAAACCCTACAACAGCCAGGGATTTAGGGCCAAAACCCAGCATCACCCGAATAAAGACCTCATCCTCAGGACAACGCACCGCAGGCCCCGGCAGCGCAGACTGGACAGCCGAAACCATCAACTGTGTAAAAGCACAGATTACAACTTTACCACCTCAGGGCAATTTGACATCATGGGCAGGTTTCGAACCCCTTCACAGTATCCAGTGCATCCCCAGAATCTGCAAAAACGTCATCCACCTGCAGAACCAGGAAACTATGCCGCATGGATATAACCCAAGCAGGCACAGGTGAAGATGCCCCTTCACACATGGTGAGCGAACCCGAGCAAACCAAACAGGAACTCACCACACAACAAAGGAAGTGCCCAGCAACCTACAAGTAACACTGCCCCCAATCACCAAATCACGCAACCTGAGACCGGTGAAATTAAAGAAAAAATATAAGGGCAGCCCTGTAGTCTCCACCCGCAGCCCCAGGTCAAATGACCATGGCCGTGGAGGCCAGACGTTGCACTAGAGCCATAGTGCCGGAACGACCCAGGGCCAGGACACCGCGAAAACTCCTCGCCCCAGCCCAGCACATGAACGGGGAGAGTCCCTGACCCCAGAAAAGGAGAGCGGCCGACCAGGGGACCAGAACGGCTGCACCGAGAGGAAAACACACAGTAAACAATGCAGAAGTAAGAAACTGCAAATGAAAACTCATGTGAAAATCACACAGTAAATAATGCAGAAGCATAAAACTGCAAACAAAATACTCCCGGCACCGTCCTGGAGAAAATCCAAAACAGAAAGAGGAACCGGGAGCACCAGCGTTCCGACCGCCGTCCGAGCAGAAAAAAAACAGGCATGGCTGTAGGTGGGAGGGGCTTATGTAAGCTTTTGAATACTGGCGTTGTGATTGGCTGGGTGGAGGCAGGACTGCCTCACGTTGTAAGGACTGGGACGGGGAGGACCCATGAAGGGGTAATGATGTCGTAGATTTTGGGCATGTGAGTTTTCAAAAGACTGCCGGGACATCAGATGAGGAAACTGGTTTGGAGCCGTGGGAAATATCAGTATAGGGTCTAGTTCACAGGATCTATACTGGTATACACATGAACAGCGATGACAGATGAAAAAGCAAGTGTGAAGGAGTAAAACAATCCGAGAAGAATTAATCTTTCGCAATCAATACATCTGTGCGGTTGATGAATTTTTCTGCACATGGCACCAGTGAGCAGCGAGGGGGCACGTCTCATCATCAAGAAAAAGAATCAGCTTGCATGGCAGCAGAATGAAACCAGGACAGGAAATGTCACAGAACTGCAAGAAAGGAGACCAAGGGAAAGGAAACAGGCCAAGGAGAGAAAAGAAAACAACACAGTTCAAGGACACCAAACCATGAGTGAATCCTATCGGCATTGGAATCCATACAACGAAAGATCGTTGCACAGCACCTGTGTGTTCCTAATTCCTCTACTTAACCTGCACACAGGAGTGCTTAACCCTCCATCTGATTGGTTGTTCTTTGAAACAATCACTGACAACTCTGCTTTTCTGTGTCCTGGAAGTTCTATCCCACTTTCAGTCATCATGGACGAGTCCTCCAGTCCCCCATGGTTCTGTCTGACAATGTGATGTGGCCTCTCCCGACAAAACGTTGCCTCTTTTTGGTTTACGTTTGCATTGTAGACTGCAGAGTGCGGAATTTGTGTAACTTTCACTTAGTTATACTAATTTACGGCAGAATTTAATCAAAATACATGTAATTTTGCAATCTACAAATCAGTCATTTTGCTCTATATTTAGCACAAAAAGCATTCTCGCTTAAATTTTTTACCTTTTCCAAACTGTTGTTCTCGGGACTGCACAGTAATATTCCACTGCGAATTACTGAAAAGAACGCCATACGCTGTCAATTTTTGCCATGACTGGCGCAAAATTGTGTGAAGTGGTGCAATTTTGTGAATTTTGCATTACAAGCATAAGGTGAAATTCCCAAAATGAAACTGTTAGACCTGTCAGCCCTTTGGGTGGTCCCTCCTCATCATTATTTATTTTGTCCCACTTTTGCCTCAAACCCTGTTTGAATTTTTCCTTTTTGGGAACCACCAGACTTTTTCGTGTGGCTGCAGATTCAGGGAGCCATTTTAGCTACCCCTGAAACTTCTGTCTGGAGGCCTGAAGCACAAAATGGTGGCCACCTGTGACATCACCAGCATCCACTGGAACCTACTAGCACCTTCCAGAACATTCCAGAACCCTGTGACCGTTGGAGGCGGTTTAGAATGTTGGGAAGCTAAGAGAGAGAGTTGGCAGTTGGAGCTGGCAGTTGGCACCTGACTGGTGAAGAGAGAGCAGCACAACAGTGAAGGAGGAAGGAGTGAAGCAGCAGGGGTGGAAACTTGTGCCTGGAGTGGGGTCCATAAACCCACCCTTGATACTAGTCCCTACTGATGGATCCCAGCCTGTAGCCCTGTGTGGGAAGAAGCCAGAAAAACTCATCCTAAGGACCTGGACAGCAGGAACAGGCCTTAGAAGCAGAAAGCAGCAAGATCCTGACCTGGAAACTGGTTTCCCCGGAGTCCGGCGTCGAGTAGCCTAAGACCTGGAGCCCGAGGTGGAGAAGCGGCGCTGACTGAAGAAGCAGACGTCGTACCCGGAGCCGCCTGAGGTCGTGAGAGGGCGCCGACGGAGGTCGTGAGGAATACCAAAGGTCGAGGAGGAAGTTAACCGAGGTCGAGTGAGCGGCGTCATCGGAGGAGTGAAGTCCACCCTCCGGAGTCGTCGGAGACCGAGGTGAAGTGTACCGGAGGTCGGGAGTGAGGATCGCACTCCGGAGTCGCCCGGAACCTGAGAGGAGGAGCACCGGAGGTCGGGGGTGAGGATCGCACCCCGGAGTCGCCGGAAGTCGACATCGAGGCCAGGCCGGCCGACGTCATCGAAGCCGAGAGCGCCATCGGACCGGAGCCGCCCGAAGTCGACATCGAGTAGAGACTGCCCGACGCCGTCGAATCGGAGGTCGAGATCGAACCGAGGCCGCCGACATCGGACCGGACCCGCCTACCGGCGTCGTCTAGAACTGACATTGTGCCGAGGCCGCCGAGACCGAACCGGAACCGCCTCACGGCATCGACACGACTCCAGCGGCGTCGGAGCATCAGAAAAAGGGCAGTAAGTGGAGTAGAGGGCGCCTAAGGCCCTGTGGAGACCTGAGAGACTGCTCTAAGGGGCTAGGGAGGTGCTGGAACCAACCTGACTGTGCCAGGGGTGAATTGGGACTAACCTAGAGAGGTTGTGTGGAGAGAGAAAGCCAGGGCACTGGTATTCCCCCCTTGATCTACCTCAGTTTAGGCCTCAGCCTTGTCCCAGCCAGGGAGTCGAACCCCTCAAGCCTTCCACAACCCTACAAGCTGTGCCTGGGCCAAATCAGCCCTTAGGAATTGAAAAGTGATCTGATTACATGAGTGCTGCTGTATACTTTTAATTATTTATTGGGGGCACTGTATTTATTGTGTTAACCTATTTATTGCTTCACTATATTTATTGGTCTACAGGACTTGTTGGTGTACAATATTTATTGGTTCAGTATTTATTGCCTCAGAATATTTAATTGCCTGTATTACCTGCACTTATATTTATGTCCCTTGTATTTATGATCATCCCTATTTATTGAATCTCCAGACAGTATTTATTTGACCTGCACTATTTAAATTTGTAAATTGTGATTGACTTATTTATTTTCCCAATCAGCAACTAAGAGAAAAAGATAAAGAAAGTTATTTTCATAATTTTTACGGTGTAGAGTCGTTTTTGGAACGGATGCACGCATGGTTATTGTTTGGGTATGTTGTATGCTTAGCACGGAGCCTGATTCCTGACCACTCGAGCCAAGCTACCACAGTGTGTCCGGAAGACCACCACCACCCCTTCTAGTGTGGGAGTGGGTTTCCAACATAAATTGGTGTTCAGTGGTGGGATAGAGCTGTGCCTACGCATACTCAACAATAACTGTGGGTAGTCCATAGGCCTACACCGGGAGTTTTCTCAAGAGCGGCCTTCCTAATTGTGGGTTTTTGTTTTTTCCAAATTTACTCTGGTGGTGGGAGGAGGTATTATTAAAGGTACCCCCCTGCATAGTTACTGCACAAAAACCTGTCCTCTAACCTGAGTGGGCAAGATGGAGTTTGTACTAGAAAATCTAGAAACGTACACTGTGGCCCAACTCAGGGAGTTTTGCCAGCGGGAGGGGGTGTACTGTCCCCCAGGAGCAAAGAAGGGTGCACTCCAAACCAGCTTAAGGGCTTGGGGGGAGGCACGCCGAGAAAGCAAGGCTGAGGAGGAGGACAGGGATGGAGAGCCTGACACCGAGGGGGCTGAGATGTACCAACCTGAGGTGGGGAACCTGTCAGCAGGGCCCAGAACCATTTCTAGGAAGGGCAGCAGTGCCTCTAGCGGTGGCTTGTCTGAAGTGGAGCTAACAGACCGGAGGGAGAAAAGACAGCTCACATGGGACTTAGCAAGGCTGGAAAAGGAGAAGGAGGAGCAGAGGATGGCCCATGAATTACGACTGAAAGAAATAGATCTTCAGATCTTGAGAATCGGGGCACAACCTGTTCCTAATGGTGGCAGCCAAATCCAAGAGGTCACCAGGGAACCCAAACCTTACCTGCCAAAGGACATAGTGGCTAGCTATGGGGTGGGCGACGATATCGCCAAGTGGCTAGCGGCCTATGAGGTCTCGCTGAGGGCCCATGGGGTTCCAGAGAAGTACTGGGGAGGGGGATTGTATAAGTACATGCCTCCAGCTGGTAGGGATGCTTTATTGGCCCTCGAGGAGGATGAGCAGACCCACTACCCCACCATGAAACTGGCGCTCATCAGAAAGTTTGGACTAACACCTGAAAAGTACAGACAGAAGTTCAGGGGTAGTCACAAGCTGGGCACGCAGAATTGGGTGGACTTCCTGGACTATGCGAAGAAGGCAATGGAAGGTTGGATTCAGGGCAGTGAAGTGAGGAACTACGAGGAGTTGTTTGACCTAGTACTGAAGGAACACCTGCTCGAGAAATGTTTCCCTGAACTGCGGCAACACCTGGTGGATAGCAAGCTGACCAGTCCCCGGAAGCTTGCTGAGGAGGCGGACATTTGGGCTAGTACCCGGGTGTCCACAAGGGGGACTGGAGGGGATACTCAAAAGGCCGGACAGGGCGCCCCCCAGAAGAAAGAGGGAGGGGAAAAGAAAAAGGAGTTCTCCAAAGGCCCCCAAAATAACTTCCAAGGGAAGGGAACAGGATTCACCTCTAAGGCTAACCCACCCAGAAACCCTAATCCTGGCCAGAGTCAGCAGCCAAGGGTTGTCCATTGCTACGAGTGCGGTGGCGTTGGACACTATAAAGGAGATCCGAAGTGCCAGAAACGACCACCCCCTCCCACTGGAGGAAAGACCCCCGGAGTAGCTAGTGCAGTGCTCGGGGAGGAGATGCCCTTAACTAAGGGAAGGGAGTGGGCGGGTGTCACTTTAGTGTCCCTGGGAGAACGGGAGATGGTTCCTAAGATCCAGGTGCCCGCAAATACCGCAAAGTATGGGCAGTGGGTCACCATCAACGGCCAAAGAGGGGAGGCTCTGAGAGACACGGGAGCCAGTATGACTATGGTGCGTAGCCAACTGGTGTCTCCAGAGCAGGTGATTCCCGATGTACTCCACCCAGCCGCGATGGCTGACGGCAGAACAGGCCACTATCCAGTGGCCGAGGTTCCCTTTGAATGGGGGGGGGTTGCAGGTTCACTTCGAGTTGCCGTAAGCCCTGCCGTGCCAGTCGATTGTCTGCTGGGGAATGACATGGAGCACAATGCTTGGAAGGAGGTGGAATACCGGACTCATACTGAGATGCTGGGTACACCTGACTGGGCCTGTGTTAGCACAAGGTCCGCGACTACCCGAAGAGGGAGTTCGTTTCGGCTGGAGCCTGGAACAAAGGCCCAGCCAGCTGCCAGTCAAGGGAAGAACCGAGGACAGGAGGAGCCTGCCTCGGCGTCCCCACCCCGTAGGACGGATAGGCTACCGGAGGTGGTGGACCAGGAGTCTGCGGAGGGGGACGTTACCAACCTGGAGGACCTACCCATCCCGGCCGAGTGGCACGTGGAGGGAGGCCCGTCCAGGGAGGAATTCTGCCAGGGCCAGAGGGAGTGCCCTACCCTTGAGGGGCTGAGGCGACAGGCCGAAGCCCAGGCAGCAGGGAACGTTGAAGGGAACTACAGTGTTTACTGGGAGGATGGCCTCCTCTACAGTGAACCCAAGGCACCCCTACATGGATCGTCACGAGCCTTGGTAGTTCCTCAACGTTATCGAGCCTTCCTTCTGGAGTTGGCTCACGAGATACCATTGGCAGGACACTTGGGGCAAGACAAGACCTTCGCCCGTCTTGTCCCACACTTTTATTGGCCTCAGATGAAAGTGTCGTCCGATACCTACTGCCGGACCTGTGTGTCTTGCCAAGCCAGTGGGAAAACAGGGGTGAAGCTGAAAGCTCCCCTGGAACCACTTCCTGTCGTTAGCACCCCCTTTGAAAGGGTGGGCATCGACATTGTGGGTCCGTTAGATCCGCCAACATCAGCTGGTCACAGGTTTATCCTGGTCCTGGTGGATCATGCCACACGGTACCCAGAGGCAATACCTCTGAGGACCATAACAGCACCTGTTGTGGCTAGGGCCCTGATGGGAATCTTTACCCGAGTGGGTTTTCCCAAGGAAGTTGTGTCCGACAGGGGGACCAACTTCATGTCAGCGTACATGCGGGCCATGTGGAAGGAGTGTGGAGTGACATACCGGTTCACCACTCCTTACCACCCCCAGACCAATGGTCTGGTGGAGAGGTTTAACAAAACCTTGAAGGGCATGATCAGAAGTCTGCCTGAAAGCCTGCGGAGGAAATGGGACGTCCTCCTACCCTGTTTACTTTTTTCTTACAGGGAGGTGCCACAGAAGGGAGTGGGCTTCAGCCCCTTCGAGCTTCTGTATGGGCACCCTGTACGTGGACCTCTTAACCTGGTGAGAGACGGATGGGAAAGAACTCCCAGAAAGCTCCCCCAGGATGTGGTGAGCTACATGCTGGCCTTCCGGAGCCAAATGGCTAAGTTGTGGAAGCAAGCTTCTGACAACTTGGAAGCCAGCCAAGCAGTAATGAAGGCGTGGTATGACCACAATGCTCACCCGGTGGAGTTGGAGCCTGGCCAGAAGGTGTGGGTGATCGAACCCGGAGAGCTTAGTGCCCTCCAGGATCGCTGGTCAGGACCCTTTGAGGTGTTGGAGAAGAAGGGTAAGGCTACCTACTTGGTGGACCTGAAGACCCCTCGTCAGCCCCTGCGGGTGCTGCATGCCAACCGCCTCAAACCCCACCACGAGAGGCCCGAAGTCATCTTGATGATGGTGACTGACGGAGGAGAGGACGTGGAAAGCGAGCCTCTCCCTGATCTGTTTGCGTCTCAAGAGAAGGATGGGTCGGTGGAGGGAGTGATTCTCTCCCCATCTCTAACTCCTGAACAGCAGGAGGACTGTCGCCAGGTCCTGGGGCAGTACTCCTCGTTGTTCTCCCTTGTCCCGGGTAGGACTCACCTGTGCGTCCATGACGTGGACACAGGAGACAGCCCACCTGTGAAGTCCAAGATCTACCGGATGTCAGACAAGGTGAAGGCCAGCATTCATAGTGAAGTCACTAAGATGCTGGAGCTAGGAGTGATCGAACCTTCTAGCAGCCCCTGGTCCAGTCCGGTGGTGTTAGTACCAAAAGCTGCACCACCGGGTGCCCAACCAGAACTGAGGTTCTGTGTGGACTATCGGGGACTGAATTCAGTGACCAAAACTGATGCTCATCCGATCCCTAGGGCGGATGAATTGATTGACCGGCTGGGAGCTGCCCAATATCTAAGTACCTTTGACCTTACTTCTGGGTACTGGCAGATCTCTTTGACTGATGGAGCAAGGGAAAGGTCAGCCTTCTCCACGCCCAATGGCCACTACCAGTTCTGTGTGATGCCCTTTGGGCTCAAGAACGCACCTGCCACGTTTCAGCGCCTGGTAAACCAGATCCTCACCGGAATGGAGAGTTTCTCTGCTGCTTATCTGGATGACATAGCCGTCTTCAGTAACAGCTGGGAGGATCACTTGCGTCACCTGCAAGCTGTTCTCCAGGCCCTGAGACAAGCTGGATTGACGATCAAGGCCAGCAAGTGCCAGATCGGGCAGGGGTCGGTAGTGTACCTTGGACACTTGGTGGGTAGGGGAGCGGTGCAACCCCTCCAGGCGAAGATCGAGGCCATCATGGCCTGGGAACCCCCCAAGACTCAGACTGAGGTCCGAGCATTTTTGGGCCTCACGGGATACTACCGCCGCTTCGTGAAGGGGTACGGTACCATCGTAGCCCCCCTCACGGAGCTCACGTCCAAGAAACAACCTCGACGGGTAGTCTGGACGGAGGCTTGTCAGCAAGCCTTTGAGAGATTGAAGAAAGTCATGTGCGAGGCCCCGGTCTTAAGGGCCCCAGACTTTTCCAAGGAGTTCATTGTCCAGACAGATGCATCAGAACATGGCATTGGGGCAGTGTTATCGCAACTCAACGAAGAGGGTCTGGATCAACCCGTGGTCTTCCTATCCCGGAGACTACTTCCCAGGGAACAGAAGTGGAGTGCAATAGAGCGTGAAGCCTTTGCAGTGTTATGGGCTCTGAAGAAGTTGCGGCCATACCTGTTTGGCTCGCACTTCCTAGTTCAGACCGACCACAGACCCCTTCGTTGGCTGATGCAAATGAAGGGGGAGAATCCCAAGTTGTTGAGGTGGTCTATTTCCCTACAGGGGATGGACTTTCAGGTGGAACATCGGCCTGGAGTGGACCACGCCAATGCAGACGGTCTCTCAAGGTATTTCCGCCTTAGTGATGAGAACTCCCAAGGGGTTGGGTAGCTCTCCCCACTTTCAGCTGGGGGGGACGCGTGTTAGACCTGTCAGCCCTTTGGGTGGTCCCTCCTCATCATTATTTATTTTGTCCCACTTTTGCCTCAAACCCTGTTTGAATTTTTCCTTTTTGGGAACCACCAGACTTTTTCGTGTGGCTGCAGATTCAGGGAGCCATTTTAGCTACCCCTGAAACTTCTGTCTGGAGGCCTGAAGCACAAAATGGTGGCCACCTGTGACATCACCAGCATCCACTGGAACCTACTAGCACCTTCCAGAACATTCCAGAACCCTGTGACCGTTGGAGGCGGTTTAGAATGTTGGGAAGCTAAGAGAGAGAGTTGGCAGTTGGAGCTGGCAGTTGGCACCTGACTGGTGAAGAGAGAGCAGCACAACAGTGAAGGAGGAAGGAGTGAAGCAGCAGGGGTGGAAACTTGTGCCTGGAGTGGGGTCCATAAACCCACCCTTGATACTAGTCCCTACTGATGGATCCCAGCCTGTAGCCCTGTGTGGGAAGAAGCCAGAAAAACTCATCCTAAGGACCTGGACAGCAGGAACAGGCCTTAGAAGCAGAAAGCAGCAAGATCCTGACCTGGAAACTGGTTTCCCCGGAGTCCGGCGTCGAGTAGCCTAAGACCTGGAGCCCGAGGTGGAGAAGCGGCGCTGACTGAAGAAGCAGACGTCGTACCCGGAGCCGCCTGAGGTCGTGAGAGGGCGCCGACGGAGGTCGTGAGGAATACCAAAGGTCGAGGAGGAAGTTAACCGAGGTCGAGTGAGCGGCGTCATCGGAGGAGTGAAGTCCACCCTCCGGAGTCGTCGGAGACCGAGGTGAAGTGTACCGGAGGTCGGGAGTGAGGATCGCACTCCGGAGTCGCCCGGAACCTGAGAGGAGGAGCACCGGAGGTCGGGGGTGAGGATCGCACCCCGGAGTCGCCGGAAGTCGACATCGAGGCCAGGCCGGCCGACGTCATCGAAGCCGAGAGCGCCATCGGACCGGAGCCGCCCGAAGTCGACATCGAGTAGAGACTGCCCGACGCCGTCGAATCGGAGGTCGAGATCGAACCGAGGCCGCCGACATCGGACCGGACCCGCCTACCGGCGTCGTCTAGAACTGACATTGTGCCGAGGCCGCCGAGACCGAACCGGAACCGCCTCACGGCATCGACACGACTCCAGCGGCGTCGGAGCATCAGAAAAAGGGCAGTAAGTGGAGTAGAGGGCGCCTAAGGCCCTGTGGAGACCTGAGAGACTGCTCTAAGGGGCTAGGGAGGTGCTGGAACCAACCTGACTGTGCCAGGGGTGAATTGGGACTAACCTAGAGAGGTTGTGTGGAGAGAGAAAGCCAGGGCACTGGTATTCCCCCCTTGATCTACCTCAGTTTAGGCCTCAGCCTTGTCTCAGCCAGGGAGTCGAACCCCTCAAGCCTTCCACAACCCTACAAGCTGTGCCTGGGCCAAATCAGCCCTTAGGAATTGAAAAGTGATCTGATTACATGAGTGCTGCTGTATACTTTTAATTATTTATTGGGGGCACTGTATTTATTGTGTTAACCTATTTATTGCTTCACTATATTTATTGGTCTACAGGACTTGTTGGTGTACAATATTTATTGGTTCAGTATTTATTGCCTCAGAATATTTAATTGCCTGTATTACCTGCACTTATATTTATGTCCCTTGTATTTATGATCATCCCTATTTATTGAATCTCCAGACAGTATTTATTTGACCTGCACTATTTAAATTTGTATATTGTGATTGACTTATTTATTTTCCCAATCAGCAACTAAGAGAAAAAGATAAAGAAAGTTATTTTCATAATTTTTACGGTGTAGAGTCGTTTTTGGAACGGATGCACGCATGGTTATTGTTTGGGTATGTTGTATGCTTAGCACGGAGCCTGATTCCTGACCACTCGAGCCAAGCTACCACAGTGTGTCCGGAAGACCACCACCACCCCTTCTAGTGTGGGAGTGGGTTTCCAACAGAAACTCAAAGGGGCAGATTTACAAGCCCCTTGTGACACTTTTGCGCTCTCGTTGCATCACTTTTGTGATGCAGCAGAGGCGTAAACAATGTGGCCAATTTACAAAGTGACGCACCTAGGAAGATGCGTCACATTGTACTGCCCTGCGTCACATTATACCTGCGTCCCACTCAGGAAAGACTTGTAAAAGCAACACAGTGAAATCTACAAGATTTCACTGGGCCACTTCTAGGACGCCACAGCGTCAAAAACTTACGCCTGCTTCGTAAGGAGTGATGCCATAAAATAAGTATAGGCCTCAACATGCATTGCTGGAGTTGCGTCGTGCTTGCAACACAACTCCAGCAATTTGTGACTTTTGGGCCAACAGATGCATCAGAATTTCTGACGCATCTGTCAATCCTTGCGCCATGGTGTGTCATATTGTAAATACGGTGCATCCATGGTGGCGCAGGGTATCGCAGGCTGGCGCAGGGAAACTGACGCATCTCTACAGATGCGTCAGTTTCTTTTAAATCTGCCCCAAAGTTTCAAAGAATTAATGTTTTATGTCTCAATTATTTGTTATTGTAGTTATTTATACTGTTTGAATTAAACTCCTAATTCATGTGTCACTGTTTGAAGGTCTTCATTGGCGTGTGGCAGTACCGGATATTCAGCAGGTAAGTATTCACATGTCATAATGTTTCAATACCTATGCTGTGATGAAACATCATTACTAGCTGCTTAGAGGAGAAAAACTTGTATCCGTCTTGTCATCTATCAGTTGGTCCAAGGTCCCCAAACACTATTGTACTCTAATAAAATAACCAAGTGTTTTCTGTAGGTTGTAAAATTGACCTGTCAGGATTTGCAAGATAGTAAGTGTTAGATCTGGTCCTTTTGCAGGGTTATCCCCAAACGTTTTGCCCTCTTCCTCCTATTTTTCTGACCTGTTTTTGTTGGCTTTAGAACTCTGAGCAGTTGACCACTGCTAAAATGCAAATGCTCTCTGTCTAAAATGTATTGGTGATTGGTTTAACCATGATTGGCATCTTTGATTTACTAGTAAGTCCCTAGTAAAGTGCACCAGGGGATACATTTACAAGAACTGGTGCATCGCTGCAGCAGATAATGGGCTTGATAATATGCCCTTGAGAATTCCAATAGAAGCCCATGTTCTGGTGTGAACCTGGGCTTCTATTGGAATGCTCAAGGGCATAATATCAAGCCAATTATCGCCGCTTTAGCGGCAGTTTTCTGCTGCTAAAGCGGCGATAATTTTAACGCCATTCTTGATAATATGCCCCAAACGGTGGTACCATCATAAGATTTTACTAAAGATTCTTAACTGGAGCACTGTTCATTGGGTGGGGAAATGTTGTCCCTTTTGTTACTTGCAGTTTAGAAGTTTGAATCCTAATATAGAACAGTAAGCTATTAAGTATCAAAGAGCTGCATTTCCATTCATTGCAATGGCAGAAAACCTGCGACAGACCACCCAAGCGGAAGAGTAATATAGCTTTTGATTGTAAGAACGTAAGGGTGTTTTTGAACAGTAAATAGAAAAATTCAGCCTGAAATTTAAAAATCAGCATCAAGAGGAATAACCTTCAATCATGTTTTACTTGAAGATAAGTTTAAACAAAACACAGAACAAGGCACAGTAGGGCAGCCGATTCAAGGGAGTTCCTCAAATACTAAAATAGATGCCTAAATAACAGCCAACCTCTGTACGTCTCAAACCACACAGTGAATAGCTAGAATTCAAGCTCTGCATTTTCGACCCCATACCTCCTGCTATGCTGTAGGTATCACAAGGAAGAAGGGCTGCAGCTTGCAAAGAGAAGAGCAACTTTAAAAACACAGTGTGTACTTTCTGAAAGTACACGCTGGGTTTTTAAACTTTCTCTACTCTTTTGTTTGTAAGGCGCCATGTGGGGAACAGGCCCGACTCCAGGAAAATGTATTTGGGTCGGCCAAGGTTGCATTTGGGTGGGCCACTGCGGGCTTGATTTGTCGCATATATGTCTAGGCAGGCCTGCTTCCAGCCCCTCCTTTATCTCTTCTTAGTCTTACAAGGCCCAGTAAAACACACTTTTTTCCAAATCTCTTTCTAAATATTATCACTCTCAAAAAGTGCTTTTTCCATGTAATGTTCGTTTATTGGGAAGAGGAGGTTTCTGAGGTGGGAGTATCAGGCAAGTGACACTTCTCGGGCTCCCTCTGTGCGAGCCTTCAGGGAGAATCCCTCTTCATTACTACCTCCGCCTGACCCCGGACTCTGCAACGCACTCCCTTACAGGCCTGATTATCCACTACTCCTCTCCAGTGCACCTTATCTCACAGCTGACCTTGGACCCCAGCCCTATATCAGGCACCATAGGACTCCACTTTCATTTTTCCCGGTAAAAACATTAGTAAAATCGCCTACAAACTTAAAACATTGAATATAGCAGTAAATATAATTAGCACGCACTTTAAAGTATGTTCCACAGTAGCCCTTATGACCCGACTGCTAATTAAATAAACAAAAACAGAAAGGCCATGACAGGGCCGGCTTCAGCGCTGATACAAAAGTATTTTTTGATGCCGCACCAATAACCTCTTTTTCCGTAAATACCTTTACTACCACCTTCCAACAGTGCCCCTCATCCCTCCATGGCCCCCTCAATTGACCTCCTCCTCGGATTCCCTCACTGCCACATGCCACAAGTGCCCCTCATCTCCCCATAGCCCCTCCCCCTTATGACCTCTTCCTCGGATTCCGTCACTGCTACCCTCCAACAGTGCCCCTCATCTTTACTTAGCCCCTCTCTCATATGCATTTTATTTGTTGTATAGCGCTACTAAAATCAGTGTAGTGTGTGACTTTACACCACGCACACATTATACAGAGACAATGAATCATAGAAGTATGTAAATCAGTCAACAGGGAATGTCACATAAGCCAAAGAGGATTACTAGGTGTAGGAATCACATGTCATCCATACTGGTGGGCAGTATATTTTAAGAGGGTTTGGTCTGGGGAAACACAACCTTAGGATTTAAAGAGTATTCCATGGGGGTTAGCTTTACTGATAAAAATGTATATCTGCCCGAACATACTCATTTTAGCAACATTAGAATAATGAAAGACTGCGGAAGTTCTAACTATATCACAAAACAAAAAAATCCAAGTTCTAACTATACCATTCATGTTTGTTTGCAGCTCTTTGATGACAGTTCATTGGTCACTGTACTATGTTAGGATTGTAACTTCTGAACTGCAAGTAACACAAGGGTCTCTGTGACAAAGGCAGTAACCCACTGAGCTATCCACATAAAATACAGTTCATATGACAGACAAATGATTGCTCTCCAGCAGGATCACCAGTGTTATCTGGGCATTGTGTACTGTCTTATTGTTGTCCTGCATCGACCATGATGGGGTCACACCTCAAATAATAAGTGACATCCTTGTCAGGCTGAACCACTAAAGTCGCTAAATTACCCTGGGCTAAACTGCTTAGTAGCTATGGCACAGAGCATACAGGCTTACTTTAGAGGCAATGTGTAAATTAATGATGTAGTTCTCAAACAAAGAGTAATAAAGGTAAGGCCCAAAGAAGAAAAATCATAATATAATTTTGAGCAATAGAGTAAATTGTAATGAATAAAATGCCAACAAAAATCCAGTAAGCATACCGGAATTTTTACAGATTAAATGTAAGAATAGTGTGAAAAAGTGTTAAGTGCCAACCACTGTCATCTGGTTGTGCTTTACTGGTACTTAAATGCAAATTAAGGCCAACTGTGATGGAGTGCAGGTCAAATACAGAAACCTGGTTTGACCTGGTCGTTTGTTTTACCTTCAAACTGAGGGCTTGATTTATATCTTGTCGGTAAGCATACTCTATTGCAATGGTGACCAAGTGTGCTTGCGGACAAGATAATGGTTTGCCCACTGATTTAGATGCGGGTGGACCATAGGTTTAAACACGGTGGAGTCCACTCCAGCTCCGTCATGTTTAAACCCCTCCGATGGGCCTGTGGAGTAAGGGCCATTAGATGCAGACCTGTAATTATGGCTACCTGATTTAGATGGGCATAATTAGAGATCATATTTCACTGCCCTTCCCCGCCAGAAAACTCTGGTGGTAAGGGGCAATACAAACTGGTAAATGCTCCCCTTGCCGTCGGACAGAACTCCCACCGCAAGGGGAGCATTATCTTTTTCATTTTCAAAAAAATAAAATCCTGTTTTGTGATTTTCTTTTTTGAAAATTAAAAAAAGAAAACTGCTTGGTGCAGGGTTACGTCATGATGACGAAGCCCTGCACCAAACAGCGAAATCGTTTGACAGGACTCATTTGGCAGGCAGTCCCTCCACCAGTGCGATGGAGTGATATATTTTGTCACCCTGGCAGAACATTGGACAGTTTGCCAAGAATTACATTGGCCCCTTGGCCTCTCAAATTGTCAGTGGGGCAAGGCATCAGGCTGAGAACAAACATGGCTCCACGCTGTCAGATAGCTGCTGCATGAGGTATCGGCAAAACTGTTGACTTATGGTGGGAAAAAGTAACGCCAGTCCACGCAGTCTGTAAGTCAAATAGATTCTAAATTCCCGGTTTCAGGAAAAGTTAGTATTGCACTTTGACACAAGCAAGGGTCCAGAACATTGGGGCCAGCACTTAGGGTCAAGACTCACTCTAGTAGAGGTCAGGAGCAGAGTCTAGGACAGGTTCTGTTGGAACTGGTCAACTGGGAAGTTGCAGCAAAGGTGTCTTGTGGCTTGTTGTGTGCCTGTGGCATGGACAGAAGGTCAGCCTTATGACACTTGGGGGCATTTTCACATGGGAATATTGTCACCAGAGCTTAACTTTTAGTGACGTTCTGGTGGTGATATCCCTTTCTCCTTATTTACAATGTGGTGTTAAGACACTTAACGTGGCTCAATGTCCCCTTGTAAATAAGGTCCCTTTTCATGCTTCACTTTGGGTGCAAGAGGCATGCAATGAGTTTTGCAGTAGGCGTTTTGACACAACACCCATTGGTTTTTTAAGCTGCCTCATATTTACAAGGTTGGGTAAGTGTCAAAAACTAGGACAAGGTATAACCTGGTCTTAGGATGGCGAGACGAGGAGAAATTAATAATTTCTCCTCGTATTTTTCTCTTTCTACACAGATAATTGCCTCAAAAGATTGTTTTTGTGCAGGAAGATGTCCCTTCCTGCTCATAAACAAACACCCCTGCAGTGCAGGTACCCTTGCAACATGGCACAAGGGTGCCTGCGCTGGCACTATGCAGCTTTTTTAATGCCAGCACTAGAGGAACTGCAGGGTGCACCATATTTTTGTAAAATGATCCAGAAAACTTTCTGAGCAGGGTAATGCGGGTGGCATCTTTATGACTGGTGCCAGCCTGTGTTGGGGGAGAACTCTGGCTACTACCTAATCATTGGGTTAAAGGTTAACACGGGTAACCTCACATACTTTTGTAGCCTTTCTTGTATACCTTACTGGAAACAATTCCATAGTTCACATCTCTGCTTGAAACCAAAATGAAGCTCCCTTCCTCCCCTATGCAGAGCTCCTGTGCTCACCATTAGGGTATGGTAAGAGAAATTAGCAACCCATCCTCTGTGATCACTCAAAACAGGTCCTGGGGGTAGCTCCTCTCCCACTGGCCTGAACTAGAAGGAGAAAGGGGGACAGGCCCAGGTGTTAGCTAAATAAACCTGTGACAGCCCAGATGCTCTTCCTGTAAGAGGGAAAGAACACCTCCCCAAACCCAAGGACTTTGTCGCAGCTCTGGGAGCAAGTTTACATCTCATCAAAGGGGCCATTTAGCTGCCAGGTAACTGATGTAGCTCATGCAAATGCGCTGCTAGAGGCTTTAAAGAAGGAAAAGGTAACTTTCAAAAAGTTCTAAAATATTTATTTGAGATCAGATTTCACCAAGGAATTATAGTAGGGATAAACATTTCAAAAAGTACAAAAATAAACTTTGAAGCTGCCTCCTAGTAGAGATTGCAATATTAGATTGAATACTGCATTCCAATGCTTTCCTACAGACCAGCCAATCCTGCTACAGTGAAAGTAGCTTTTAGGGCCTTTTCACTGTAAGGGCATAACTAACACTAAGATTTCACATGTCCTACATTCGAATGTCTTGCACCCTGCCTTATGGGCCATCAGGCCTACTTAGGTGTGACTTATTACAAGTTAAAAAGAGTGTTTGGGCTTCTGAAACAGGATTACTTTAACAGGTCGAATTTACAGTTTAAATTTGCTCAGCCAGGCCACTGCTGGCAGACCTACAGTCATGGTTACACAGTCACTGCAGTGGTTGGCACAATGGGTGCCGTAGCCAACCTATGACATTTAACTTGCAAACCGTGAATTCAATGTATACCATATTACAAGGACTTATAGGTAAGATAAATATACAAATCAGGGGGGCTACCAGTTTCATCATACTGAAAGTGGGAGCACTGCCACTTTACCATTGGTTAGCAGGGGTTAAACGTCACAGAGTTCTAAAGCCAGAAAAAACTGTCAAGGCAAAAATCTGGGGTGGCACCTCTTAAACAGTGGTCATTTTCAACAATATCATAGTCTCTTACATATGTTCTGCAAGAGGAAAGCTGGCAAGATGTGTCCTTATAGCTGAGCGGGACATCGACTACAACTCACATTTCCTTCCACTCACCCTTTAGCCTGAGAACTATGAAAATGAGTCTGTAGGAGACATTATGGAGGATTAGATGTGTTGGAGTCTGTAATCATCATAAGAGTATTGTTGACAAAAAGGAAAGATTTAACAGGTCCTAAGCAAAGAACAACTTTATCTAAGGCTGATGATGGTAGTGTTGCTGACAGTGGTTCCAAAGCAAGTAGGAACAAAAGTGGAGATACTGGGATACCTCTTTTGAGAGTTCATTTTTATTGGGGCTGGATAGAAAATGCCTGCAATTACTTTTCAACCTAGGACAATTAATGATAGCCATTTTACCTTTGAGATAAATATCTGACCTAAGCCACATTTGTCCAGCATTCTGAAGAGGTACTACCATCCATCCAATTAAACACTTTCTCAGCGTCCAGAAGAATGATAAGTACTACTTCCTTTAGCTTTTTAAAGTTCCATACTTGGTGAGCTAGTATCCTTCGATGGTTCCTCGAGGAGCACCCCAGAAGGGCGGTGGATCAATTAGGGAAGAACCATACACAGCTGAGTTGCAAAGATTTTAGCCATTCTTTTAGCATCTCCCTTAATAAAGATGACTCTATAACACCTGCAATTTAAAAAGCCTGTCCCTTCTTTGGGAAGTGTTATAATCAAAGCAACATACCCAGTTTTTCTGCTTCTTTTATTTATTTATTTATTTATACGGTTTTATATAGCGCGAACGTGACCCATGAGGGTATCAGAGCGCTTTAAATTATATAGTTATAAAGATATAAGAAATGAGGTAGTATACACCCATTTGATATTCATCATTACTTACAAAAGAGGTAAAAGGTATAAGATAACATTGGTGATCAGTGGACGACACATGATGATCCCCAAGGGCAACATCATATTACAATCTATACAGTTATTGAGCCTTAGGTCAGTATTGTGGAAATAAACAAACCTATAATGTTCTCTTTCAATTCACACGAGGTAGCCAGTGATATGAGGATCGTATCGGTGACTCGATGCCAGCATAGGGTCGGGTCTTAGGACGTGAATTTGTTCATTAGGAGTGTTTTTACCTCTTTTTTGAAGGCGGTAAAGGAGGAGATTCCTCGAACCACTGGAGGTAAGGGGTTCCAGATCTTTGGAGCGATCCCTGAAAAAGCTCTGCAACCAGTTCTCATTTTATGAAAGGATCGTGGTTTCAGAAGTAAAGAACTCGCGCTTCGTAATTGTCTGCATCCTCCGGATCGTTCTAGCTTTAGAGCTAGGTAACTGGGTGTGTTGTTATGTAGTGCTTTACGGGTCATGCAGGCAACCTTTAGTTGTATTCTTGCCTCATATGGCAGCCAGTTCAGCGTTTTCAAGGTCGGAAAAATTTGGCGTTTTCTTTTAGATCCTGATACCAATCTTGCTGCAGCGTTAAGTGAAGCCCTCAGCGGAGCCAGCTTGTATTTGGGAGACCGCAGAGAGTGGTGCTTCCATAGTCTAATCTTGATAGCACTAAGGCATGCACTGCCATTTTTAAGTCGATCTGAGGGAGGAAGGGTTTAAGTTTCCTTAGTACACTCATCTGGTGATTGGCTCCCTTGGTGGCCAATCACCAGACTGCATATTCAGTTGTTTGTCTATGGTGACTCCCAGGGATTTCGCAAAATCAATGATGAGGGGAGCACAGTCAATGGCGGTTAGATGTTTCAACCATTGCTCTATCTTTGGTGTGTGATTAGGTGGGGAGATATGAATGAATACAGTTTTTTTTGTATTGAGCCTGAGGTGGTTGTTCGTGAGCCAACTTTGCGTGTTCTGTAGAATAGCGTTGAGGGAGATGAAATCTTCTGGAGTGGAGATTTTCAAATACAGTTGGGTGTTGTCCGCATACAGGTGATATAGGATATTCGCTGATTTCAATGCGTTCGCTAGGGGTTCCATTAGTAGGTTGAAAAGAATAGGTGATAGGGCTGAGCCCTGGGGAACACCTATGTCGACCACGGATGGTTGAGAGAGTGCATTCTTCATCTCGATTCTTTGTGTCCTGTTATTAACCCCTTCCATGCTCATGACGGAACGATTCCGTCATGAGCATCGGTTGAGCTGTGCTCATGACGGAACCGTTCCGTCATGGCCCCGCCCGCGCTCGAACCCTTCAGCACCGCGGGGGAATCCGCGCAGCGCTGAAGGGGTTAAGGAAGGAGGAGACCGATTGTAACACTGTGCCCGAGAGGCCATCCTTCCTTCCAACAGGGACAGTAGGTTGTTATGTTTAACCGTGTCAAAGGCGGAGGATAGGTCAAGCAGTATCATTAGGCAAGATTCGTTGCAGTCAAGCATTTTTAGTATGTCATCCAATATGAGTGTGAGTGCAGATTCTGTACTGTGACCTTGACGGAAACCAGATTGGTGATTGACTAGGAGGTTGTAGTTCTCAATATGGTTGCATAATTGTATTTGTACACATTTCTCCAGCAGTTTCGCCAAAGTGGAGATGTTAGATATAGGACGGTAATTGTTGAGATCTGATGGGATGGCGTCCGATTTCTTTAGTATAGGCGTAACCTGCCCAATTTTAAGACAGTCTGGTATGGAGCCTTGCCTCACAGAGGCGTTTACAATTTTTGCCCATAATGGTAGGATGGATGTTTTTATCATTTTTAATAGGGCAGGAGGAAGGGGGTCAGAGAAGTGATTGGAGGCATCAATTGCCAGAAGAGTGTTATAGGTTTTTTGTTCAGAGATTGGCTCGAAGGTGTTCCAGGAGGCATTGTTTTTTTTGACTTCCCCTGGAGAACTGAAAAGGACCTTGAATTGTAAATAAATGTTAGCATCCTGGGCCACAGGTTGTGGGAGGGCCTTCTTAGATTGGATGTCGAGCTCGATGACGTTTATCTTTTCGCGGAAGAAGTTGGCAAGCTCATCGCAAGAAGGTATAGCCAGGTCGTTTAGATCCGTAGAGTTAGCCGTGTTGCGAACTTGTTGCTTGACGATTTCGAAGATTTTTTTGGGACGGTTGATTGCTTGGTTCAGCTGGGTTCTAAATAAGTCTGCCTTGGCCTTTAGTATCTTCCTGTTGTATGAGTTTCTTAATTTTCTAAGGTGATGTTGGTGAACGTCGGTGGGTGCTGATTTCCATAGTCATTCAGCAGCTCTTAGCTTGCGTCGCTCCGAGTTCAGGGAGTCATTGAACCACGGTTTGGAAATTTTGGCGGAAACATTTTTTTCTTGAAAGGGTGCTGTAGAATCCAAGATTTCAAGCATCGTGGAATTGTAAAAGGCTGTGAGGTCATGGACGTCCTCCATGCCCGTTATGGGGGTCAGGGCGGAGTTGCATCGGTTTACCAGGGTGATGGGGTTGATATTCTGTAAGTTCCTTTTCCATTGTTTTGTTTTTGATGGTTGACTCCTTTTTGGAATTACTTCGATATTGATGGAGAAGAAGATGCTGTGATGGTCAGTCCAGTCGCAAGGGATGATGGATTCTAATGAGATGGTGCTACGATGAGGTCCAGTGTCTCTCCCTTGTTGTGCGTTGGACTGTCAAAGAATTGGAATAAGTCCTGGTCTGCCAGAAACGCTTTAAGACATCCTACACCATGATCGTTTGTATTGTTCCAGTGGGGATTAAAGTCACCCAGGAAAATGTGTGGTACTTGTGAATTGACGTTCGAAGAAATGACTTCCATTAACTCGTCGATGAAAGTCAGATTACCCCTCGGGGGGGGGGGTGGTAGAATAAATGAAGCTTGCTGGCAAGGCGCTTATCATCAGAGATATTGATACATAGTTATTCGCAGGAGGTTAGAGCGATGGCGTCTGCTTGCTTGACTGAGATTGTGTTACGATAAATGCAGGATAACCCACCTCCGGGCACCACGTTTCTGTCTAGACAGATTAGGAGGAACCAATAGATCAAGGATGGGAGAGGAGGAACTGTTTGATCATGTTTCGGTGAGCACGATAATGTCTAAATCATTCTCTAGGATGAGGTCGAATATGTCGGGTGCATGTTTGCTAGCTGATCTGCAATTAATGAGAGCACACTTCATCTTGTTAATAGAATGGGTTATGGTAGTCTGCTCTATGTTGATATTAGTGAGATTTTCTCTATTTACGGATCTTTTGTTGTGGGTAGGTCCTCTGAAGGGGTTGGTTTGAATGGATTGGATAGTGGCACATTGTGACGTACTTTTATCTATTGCTAAGGTATATTACAAATTAGTTATATTACAAATTAGGCACCAGATGAGCTTTGCATGCCTTAACAAATTCCCCAGAGAAAACAACTTTTTAAGATGATTTAAAAGCAATGATGGCAGAAACTGCTTCATTTATCTCAACAGTGGTGATCTCACCATTCAGGAGTACACAAATTTAATCACTGAATGAGGGTAGGTGTAGGAAATTCAGAACATTATTTTCTGCCTGAGGTTACCGCCTGGATGAGCGACAGCTGTCTAGAACTGAACTCGGAAAAGACAGAGGTCCTCGTCCTCAGACCCCCACTCCCACTGCGTGGGACAGCTCCTGGATTGCCCCCGGCCCTAGGAAACCCACCCACCCCGGCGGACCACGCCCGGAACCTCTGAGTTATTCTAGGCTCCTCTCTCACCTTGACCCACCAGATCCACGCTGTCACCTCAATCGTGCTTCAACGCCCTACACATCTTTAGCTATACCTTCAAGTGGATCCCTCACAAATGCAGAAAGACCCACGCACTCATAACCAGCAGACTGGACTACAGCAATGCCCTCTACGCCAAAATCAACAAAACCCTGATACACAAGTTCCAAACCATCCAGAACACCTCAGCCAGACTCATCCTCAGAACACCACGACACAAGCACATGACCCAGCACCTACAAGACCTCCACTGGCTCCTCATCGAGAAGAGAGTAACCTTCAAGTTACTCACAACACCTACAAATTCCTCCACAAAATTATAAACCAATACCTCAATGAAAGAGTCTCCTTCCACGTACCCAAATGGAACCTCTGCTCTGCTGACCTCGCCCTGGCAGGGACCCCACGCAACCTCAGAACCAGAGCAGGCAGAAGGGCCTTCTCCTACTTTGCAGCAAAGACCTGGAACGAGCTCCCTGTCAACATCAAATGCTCCCCCACTCCAAATACCTTCAAGAAGAGTCTCAAGACCTGGCTCTTCGACTAACCCGGAGCTGCACCTCCTTCCCCCAGCGCCTTGAGACCCTCACGGGTGAGTAGCACACTTTATAAACCCCTGATTTATTGATTGATTGATTGATTGATTGATTGAATGAGAGAGGTCATATAGGGTTTCAATAAAGGAGGCAAAGGCTTCTAAAATGAACTCTGAGGAAGTCCACGAAAGGATAACAAATATGATAAATGCCATAAACAACAATCAAACTACTTCTCCCCATAATACATTTGAGTTCAAGGTCAGATTACCAAAATTAATACTAGAGTTTTCAACACAGGTTTAAAAACATTCTAAAAAGTAAAAAATTGGGATACAAAACATTTCATTTGGGGGATTAATCATGAATTGCAAGGCCTCATATGTTGTTCACAAGGAAATATTTTGAAAAAGAGGTCTCAGCATCTTACCACAATATCACAACAAAGCAGGGCTGACAAATAAAACATGTGTCAAGACCTGTCCACCATTTTGACTATGATTAAATACATTTGGTGACCCATACCATTTAGATGTCACAATATTTAATAGGAGAATATTTAATCACATTAGGATCCAGAAACCTGTGACCCAATGGAGCATATTACATGTCAAATATGGTTGTGATCTTTTCACAATAACACAGACCATTATTACTTCAAAATTCCCTTTTTTGCTGCAGGAGCTACTTCCAGACAAAGGCTCAGATTGTGTAATACTTGATTAAGACAGGCCTTCAAACCGAGATTCCAAGCTTTGGCCCCATCCAAGTTGATCTAGTGCATATTTAAAATTTATTTTGTTTTCAATTCAATAACCCCCATACATATTAGATGTCCTAGAGCGTTACCATCACTTCTCAGCAGTCAAGAAGCCCACCAGACCACTCCCGCCAAGCCTTGTGCAAATTAGCTTTTATTCCCAAATTACAATATTAAAGCTGAAGTAGGTGCCAATGTGTTGCATGATGATAATCTCCAAAACATTTGCCCCTCTGTCTTATCGAAGATGCCCCATCTGGCAACAGCAATTAGCTCGACTGCATACAGCAAGGTGGATGGGATTACAAATGTCTCCAACCCACAGCATGCGCTCAACCCCTTTGCCTGTGATTGTGCCGTACTAACAATATTTGAGATGTAGTCTGAAGCACTTAAAGTACTGCACATGATTTTCCCAAGAAAGTATACGATTTTCCCATTTCTACTTTTTGCAAACCTAGATACCATTAATAATTAGAATGTTTGCATGATTTCTTCCCTTGAAGATGTAAGACTTTACCTTTTGGGGATTTGATTTTTAGATGATGCAAATCCACATACTGCTGTGACGCTGATAAGCGTCAGTTTAACCCTGTAGAGGATAAATCAAGGGTTACATTGTCATCTGTATAATGGTTGCCCCCGGTAGTGGAGACAAGCCAAATCCTTTTGAAAGGAAACTGAGCAGGTCCAATATATACAGTGTAAATAACAATGGTGCAAGTAACCACCCCTGCTTCAAACCATTTGTTGTCGAAAACCTCACAGATATTCCTCGATCTCCACCTAACAAAAGTTGACACTAAGTTGAGTAGTGCAGGGCAATAATTAATTGTAATAAAGTACCAGGAAGGCCGACGTTGACTAACTTTTTCCACAGTGTTGAATGATTGACTTGATCAAAAGCATATACTGGAGAGGCCCTGATGGTCACATGTTTTCATTAATGAGTTGCAGGGATGTGATACTGTCCAAGGTGCCATGGGGCAGATTTATGTTGCACTTGCGGCACTTTTGCGCCGCCGTTGCGTCACTTTTGTGACGCAGCAGCGGCGCAAATCCTGCTCCATGGTGCGGGGCATTTACAAACGTGACGCATCTCCCAGATGCGTCACGTTGTAAAGCCCTGCGCCACATGTAGGCGTTCCAGGGCAGGTGGGGGCGTTCCGGCGCAGGAACGCCTCCTAAAAGTGGCTGAGTGAAATCTACAAGATTTCACTCAGTCACTTTTAGGCCCATGCTGCGTCAAAACCCTGCGCCTGCTTGAAGCAGGCGTAAGGATTGACGCAGCATTGTACAGATAGGGCCCCCCAGATCATTGCTGGAGCTGCGTCGCGCTTGCGACGCAACTCCAGCAATGCGCCACTTTTCGGCACAGATGCGTCACGCATCTGTGCCGTTTTTGCCCCATGGTGCGCCGCATTATAAATGCGGCGCATCCATGGTGGCGCAGCTGTGGCGCATAATAACTGGCGCATCCCTGCTGATATGCAGGGATGCGCCAGTCGTCATAAATCTGCCCCCATGTTTTTTCCTAAAGCCGGTTTGCATTAGAGATGACAGCTAGATGAGGCTCTTTCTGCTGCAGTGGATAATCCAGCATCCTGCAGGCCTTCTCTCCTCTCTCATAGTGTCTCTGGCGCAGTGTTAGCATTATGGTGGACATTTCTAATACCCTGTTATAACATGTCAAATGGCCAAGGTAGAATGTTAAATGAAAAGAAAAAAAAAGAAGCGAGCGGCCAGGCGGCTCTTTGCAACTTTGGGGTCTTTGTGAATAAAAATAATCAAAATGCAAAATAAATCATTCATATGGGGAGCAAGATAGAATTTGGGGTTGGCAGCATTTGGCAGCAGGGGAGCTAACCGAGTGCAAGTGGAGGAAGAGAAAGAGGCAGCAGGACAAAGCAAGAAAATGCACGCACTCCCATGGAGTGCTAAGTACAAAAATAAAAATAGAGTTCCCCTGAAGTATGCAGGTGGAAGAATAAAACTCATTCAATCAGAGAACTGTGAGACCCAAATATTCGTGGGCAAGACACACATAAGAATGGGAATGATAAGGTAATCCAACCATAAGCTAAGGGCTGATACAAATACCACTCCATGTTAACGTTATACGTTGGAAATAATAGGCCTGCCCACACCCAGCGAAGTCTGTCTGTGGCCGACTCATAACAAGAAAAGAAAGGCAGCTACTCTTGTTACTTGTTTTACTTTCCGACAATGAATCTTAAAATAACACGCCGCTATAAGAATTTAGTAAAAGCATCTCGTGAAATAAATACATGGCACGAAGCCCTTTTATCGAATTTATCGATACAATTTCCTAGCTTTATTCCTCGAAGTCTAATGTTATCATCAGTTCGGCGCATCGATCTAAATAAAATGCGAACACACCCCCATCTAATAAACAGAACATTGCTGCTGTTGTTGTGTGCTTCTTCCAGTGCCTCAAGAGATCAGTCACAAAAGGTTACTATACCCAGCTGCAGATAGTTTTTAAAATGCAGCTAGAAAGCAAAATGGTAGACTTTTATAGAATTCAACGAAAGCATCTGCTTCTCGCTGCCCACAATATTAAAGCAATTATTCAGACTCCAGTTTAAAGATGGGACATCAGTGTCCCACGTGGGAATGAATCCTTAATTTCAACTGAGCAACGATGGGTCATGACCTACAAACATTCCAACCGGCAGGCGGCATCATGAGATTGCAAACCACACACAGTCATTTCATGAAATGAGAAATGTTGGCTTGCAATTGCGAAATTCTACTTACTGGCCTCGTGCTGGTTGATTGTGTTTTGATGCCACTTAAGTACCTCATATAGGGGAATATCAGCAAGCAGGCGATAAAAAAGTATTGCCGCTTTTCCGTCCGTTTTCGGGCAAAAAGCGGCGATAATTCTATCGCCTTATCAGCAAGGTCAGCGTGAAACCTTGCCTTATCACCATTTCCCTTAACGCCATCTTTGCATCTCTAATGAGATGCAAAGTGGGCGTTCCTCCCCAGGATAATGGGAGAAATGTCGCTAAGCGACATTTCTCCTATTATCAAGCCTCACGCAAAGCAGCATAGCGACAAGAAAAGTAGCAATAACCTCTGTTATCGCTACTTTCCTTACGCCTGCTTTGAAACTGACTTAGCCATGGTATCCTATGGAAGGTGGATATCGTGGCTAAGTATGTGAGGCCCTATCAGCAAGCTATCGCCAAACTTTGTGGGATTATCGCTGGGTGTCCAGCAATAATCTCACGTTTGGCAGTTAGCGGTAGGATTTTTATCGCTTTTGAGATAAGCGTTGCTAATAGCACGCTATCTCAGCGATAAAAATCCACGCTAGCCGGCGATAATTATCCTAGTGCTAAGTGCGCTTAGCGATAATTATCGCCTGTTGTTACTGATATGCCCCTATAGTTTTTTTTTTTCTTTCCTTTATAGCAGATCAAGCAGCCTTAAGGTTTTGTCGGCATGCTCATGTGTGCCAGCCTATAGTGGCAGCGGTGAGGCTGAGCGAAAAGACATGGCAAGCTGTTTCTTCAAGATAGAATGGGCCCTGTTCACAATTGCATTTTGTGGTGTGTTTAGTGGAACCACAGTATTGGTGCTCTCGCACTCCAAAGTAACATTCCCAAAAGTACATTTTGGAGAGGTAAGCTTGCGCCTCGCCCTTATTTCATGTGAGGAGATCTTTGGCATCAGTGCAGAGATCTCTGTACACTATGCGGCAGATTTACTAGTTTCTTACGCAGCGCAGTGCAGCAGGTGCAGATTCTGCACTGCGTCAGAAGGAGAGTGCAGGAGAGCACAATATTGACAGAAATATGGCACTCTCCTCCCCTCTCCCTAGCACCGCACAGAAATATGCTGCCGTGTGCCATGGACGTACCTTTGCGCTATAGTGAAAGAATGTCTTTGTGAGTCTAGCATAGGTTTTGTACTGGGAGGATACCCTTGCAGTACAAAGTACCATGCTTAGACTAATTTGAAACCTTTTCCCACTTTGTATGTGTGCTGTACAGTGCAGCACACATACAAAGTTGGAAAAGAAAGGAGAAATAAAAACATTTCTCCTTCATAGCACTTATTTGGAATGGGCGCTATTTTCTCACACTAAACCCTACCTACTTTCTTAAGAAAATTGGATATAGCATCAGAAACCTTTGGTGGTTGCTTGGGACGTCCCATACACCACCCATGGCATGCCCCCTTGGGGCTAAGTAATGCAAAGCAGCACTATGCACTGCTTTGCGTAACTTTCAAGTTATTTTCCAGCGCAAAACAGGCTTTACGCTAAAAAGTAAAATGTGTCACCAAGGATTTTACATACTTTTGCATCACTTTTGACACAAACACAGCCTTCAATCTTAGTAAATAGACCCCATAGTTTTATGTTTTAGTAGTAAAGGTTGGAGGGGTGAGTAGCTGGAAAATGGGGATTATTACACATAAACGGGATGAGTTTAGGGAGGGAAAATACAAACAAAACAAACACTCACAAAAGAGTATGCCCAATGCTATTCACCAACTAAAATTACCACAGCCATAAAAATCCCAAAACAGTGAGGAAGGTACTTCAGCCTAGCCTTAGAGTAAATCCACCACCACACATGGTGCTCACAGTTACTGGAACGCAGACTCGTAGAAAACAATGTAGTCAGGGAGACTAAAAATAATAACACACCATAAGAAATAGTTTTAAAAATGTAAAATAATTTCACATATTAGTATAATTGTTAAATGATCTATCTATCTATCTATCTATCTATCTATCTATCTATCTATCTATCTATCTATCTATCTATCTATCTATCTATCTATCTATCTATCTATCTATCTATCTATCTATCTATCTATCTATCTATCTATCTATCTATCTATCTATCCACAGACAGATAAACAGTATTAAATACAAATTTAAGTCAGTGCACTGTGCAATTTTATTTTAGCAATAACATTTCACAATATAATGTTTTAAGATGTGTTTTACATTTAATACAATGTATTACGTTTTCCTGCTCCTGGTGGCAGAGACCTCTGACTTTATGTGGAAAGTTATGAGCAGTAATTTTAAACTCATAAATACTGCTCTGGGAAGCTCCCTCAGGGAGTGGAGACAGGTGTACATTTCAACGTGGAAATGGTGAATAGAAAAAAGTGTGAAGTTACTCCTAGGTGAAGAAATGGACTTACCTGAGTAAATCTACTTGAGGAAATGTACCTTTGTGAATAGGGACCATTGTGGTTAACTGCCCTGAAGGAGGCATCAATCTAGATGACAAATTGATGGGCAGTGGGACAAAGATCTTGGTCCCTCTAGAAGGATACAGGGATCGCGTAAAGCGGCAGTAGCATAAGATGGACTTTCTGAACAGACATGTCCTCAAATTCTCCATCAACAGGAGATGGCTTATTTGCTATCTTAGCGTCATATTTTATTGCTGCACAGCTGTGCTATGGCAGTCAGAAGGCAGGACTTTCACCCATGCTACTTCTTAACATAATGGAGCACCTTAGGTGTGCCCTAATGAAACAAAGTTCTTGATGGACATAGTAAGGTGTCAAATTTTTTAGGTTTTACAGGTTTTTTCTACAGAACTCTTTGAGTAAGGTACACTGAACTCTGAAGGTTATCTTTTCCGTGATTTGTGGTAAATAATTTAATTACCGGGACTTAATTTGATACAGAATCTTAAATAAAATAGCTCAGTAAAATAAGAGGCAGAATCCGTGGTATAAGAGGTTCAGAATGGGCTTTATTCCAATGGACGATTCGAATCGTGGCCTCCAAGTTCCATCACCACGGGGGTTCAGGAAGTGAAGTACAATACTTATTTGACAAGTAATCATTTTTATAGAACAGACATTACAATGAAACAAATGCAGGAGGCGTAACAATTGATAAGGAAGATAACATTATACATGCGTAATGAAAATGGGCGTGATTGAGCGTAACAAAGGAACGTCATTGGTTGTGATGTCACACAGGGTGGATCTATGAAATAATTTCGCAAAGTCAGCAGAAATACTTGGCAGAGATGCGCACGCAGCAGCATGACGTGTGATTGACGTGCAACTAGGGGGTGAAGGGGACTTGACATTTAGCTCTACATGTGGAGACAAGAAGTCTGGGGGGTCAAGTCAACCTAATCCCAAATCATATCTAACATCCTATGTTTAAAGAACTATGTTATCCACAAAGGAAGGACTCTTGGACAAAATCTATTCTATACTGACTGTGTGTGCGTGCACAAGCGTCTAAGTGTCTACATGAGATGCAAGGGGCAGAAACCTTCCATGGTAACGGGGCTATGAATTACTTGCATGAGGACAGAGAAGCCGGGCCCTTGCTCAGTAGCTGAAGGAAATGTTTACTTAAACTACTAGACAGGAATGCATCGGCTGAGGAGCGAAACAGATAACTTGAAGGTGAAATACAGTTTTTGGCAGGCAGGCAGACCGGCCGAGGCAGGCACCGTTAGCCGCCCAGGGAGTAGGACAAAGTTCATGGATACAGATGCGAGCTCAGACTGGAGCTGTCAGAGGCAGAAAGCAGGGAAAGGCTTGATGGCAGAATCAGGGCCTACTCGCCTGAACTGCAAAAATGGAGTAACTAAGCCATATAAAGTCGGTGGCCTTTCGTACTTAGGAATCGAATATCCAGCCCATTCATGGCGGATCTGAAAGAGGACATGTTGACGATGGACGCACATGTATTTGCGTCTTCATAACTGGAACTGGAGGGAACATACATGTACTTATAACATGCACATAGAACCGTTGGGGTCCAAGATAGGGGACATAACTGACCAGAAAAATCCATATTTCCACATTCCCTCCTTGTCCCCTACTTGCCCGTCAAGAGATATCAATCTTCATTAATCCATCGATCTGTTCATATAGCATCATTTGTTCTTCTTTCTTCTTCCGGGATCTTGAATGAAAATCTTGATGTGGAATACACGATGTGGCACACAGACCACAAATCGCTGGTCCACATTGCAGGCATAAGCAGCAACTGAATAGTATAAGAAGGCCAATACCTAGGAACGATAGAACTCTCCATCCCCAGGCTGATAACACGCTCCAAAACCACCCGGACCAAGTCCAAGTGCCTGGATTCTGGTGTATCTGGCTCACAATCTTATGAAGGCGGGTTATAGCTTTATATACAGATGGCGAATTTTCTGGTATGAATACGCAGCAGCTTGATCCGATGACCCTACAAGCTCCGCCCCTATCGGCCAGGATGACGTCAAGGACAAGACGATTTTGAAGAACAACAATCCTCATCGCAGACTGCTCCTCTGTCAAGTTGCCTAGGGCGGAAACAGTTTCATTCACTACGGCTTCAAGAGTCCTAGTTAATCTACGTATTAGCTTACTATTGGTAACTGTACCTATATAGGGAAAGAGCCCTTTATTAAAATCTACATATTTTTCCCATGTCGTCTCAGTGTAATCGACAATTGGGAGATCTCTCCGTTCTCTATTGTGTACTAAATGAATATTTCTGTGGTAATCAGGAGGAGCTAGGAAAACAGGTGGCAAAAGGAATGCAATGTAGCAGGTACCATCCCAATCTAGAGGCAAACGTATATATGCAGTCTGACCACATACAAAGTAGGAATGGCGAGAAGCTCTAAACGAAGACTTGCCTTGATCACTGAATTCTATTACAGTAGTGCATCTACTATGGCCCATATGTATGGAACCATTCTTTCTTACACACAATTCACCCTTAGCTGGGAACACTGACATGGCAGGCAAAATTGGTGCAACTTCGGATTCGACATTCAGGATCATGAGATTAAGTGTAAAATTACCTAATCCATATACTTCATTTTCTAGATCAGTTCCTGTTCTCTTGGGACGACCCTCCTTGTCGGGGTAGCAGACTTTGAGTAAAACTAAGTTCAGATTTCCCCATACCCAATTGTTTTGATAAACTGCTGTGTTTGAGTCTAAGGAATTAATTAAACTAAACCATGCTCCACAGGAGCCATTGTGTGTAAACGGATATGGAAAGAGGGGCAGAACTCCCTTATAATTCTGATAGGGAGGGAGTCGACCACATATCCAACAATTGGTAGCATTACTAGTCTGATGGGAATGATGTAACATACTAATGAAAGTGTTATTGCGCAGCGCAAATCTATAGGACAATTCATGCGGGGGTAGGTCACTAAAGGAATGTTCAGCAGTAACATTATAGACATGTTTAGAAATAGGATAATATATGTGCAACAATATACTTGCAGTGATTATTATAAGACTCAAGAAAAACAAAATTAATAACGTCACTATACAATGACTACGCAGTGATTTACAGTACGCATGTCGTTTCAACATTTTTCGGGTTTTTCCTCTATTCAGGTCTAAGGGATACATGTCAGAGACAAATTCAACCGCTTCACCTTGGAGAGGACTTAAACAATCAAATTGTCTGACTTATTAGACCTGAGTTTTAATTTATATTGTTCCGGGCTACTGAGTTCAACCAAAGGGAGCTTTGAGTCAATGGGCGAAGACACACGAGGTGTGGTATTTACATCCGATGGTAGTCCATGAAATTTCTTGATATGACTTGAATGTACCCAGCCTTTTCTGCCCTCGATCTTCACGGCTGTCCTTGTGGTGAGCAGGACCAATTGCGGCGACTTCCACCTAGGATCCAGCTGAGTCTTCCGATCAAAGTTCCTCACTAAAACTAGATCCCCCGGAACTACGTCATGGGGTTTCACCTCAGTGTTGTCAGGAAAGGCTGCAGCTACCTGTGAACGACAAGATTGTAGTGCAGACATCAAGGAAGCCAAGTAATCTGTCAGCATATTACAGTCAACATCAGTTATTTTACGGGGTATAGGCGTCCCCCACATATTCGGTGGTCTTCCAAAGATCACCTCATAAGGGGATAGCCCCGTTCGAGAGTGTGCTACCATTCTCATGTAAAAGAGTGCAACTGGTAAAGCTACTACCCAGTCAACACCTTTCTCTCTACATATTTTGGACAATCTGATTTTCAAAGTTTGATTATGTCGTTCCACGAGACCTGCTGCCTCGGGGTGTCGGACACAATGAAACTTCCACTGATATCCTAGCAGAAGTGAAACATGTTTCATCAGTTCGGATGAGAACGGCTGGCCGTTATCTGAATAGACAACACGTGGTAAACCGTACCGTGGGAAGAATTCTCGAACTAGCTGCTTGGCAGTGGTCGGGGCAGTGTAATCTGATACTGGATAAGCTTCGGTCCAGCGGGAAAGAGCGCAGACAACTACGAGAACATATTTGAATCCTCGACATCGTTCCATCTGGATATAATCCATCTGGAGGACTTCAAAAGGGTGATCAGGAGGCTGAAATCCACCCTGTTCTACGGGAATGCTTTTTCCTGGGTTAAACTGACAACAGATCATACAGGTACGGACTTTTTGTTTAGCTGCTGCTCGTAAATGTTTGTTGAACCAAATGTGTTGGATGCTGTCTAGCATAGCTTTCTCTCCTAGATGCGCTGGACTGTGTATTGTATTTATGATAGCTTGGACCATAGAGTCAGGAAGAAACCATACAGATTTCTCCTTCGTCATCCATCCCTGGTCCGTTTGGATCCCTCCTAATTCCGTCCATTTCTTTATTTCGTCTGGTGTAGCATGTGTCTGTATGTCAATTACCTCAAGAGCGGGATCCTTAACCATCATGCAATGTGTTGGTGTCTGGACTATTGTCTTTGTCATGTCGGATGTGCGAGTTTGCGCAGTCTGTTTAGCTGTTCTGTCAGCTAAATCATTGCCTTGAGAAATGATATCAGTAACTTTCGTATGAGCTTTGCATTTCATAATCGATATTGCAGTGGGTAAATGTATTGCATCTAACAGAGCATGAATGAGGGATCCGTGCTGAATGTGGGCACCGTGAGAAGTTAAATAACCTCTCTCTCGCCACAGCACGCCGAAGTCATGTACAACTCCGAATGCATAACGTGAATCAGTGTATATGTTGACTTTTTTATTTGTGGCTTGAATACAGGCTTGTGTCAGAGCGATGAGCTCTGCTGCTTGAGCGGACAAGGTATTTATACAATTTGTTTCAATGATTTCAGCGTCTGTTGTGACTGCATAAGCGGCCACTAACTCTCCTGTACCTGTTCTCATACATGAACCATCTACATACAACGTCAGGTCTGGATCTAACAATGGGACATCTGTCAAGTCTTGTCTGGGTTTCGTCGTTATTGTAATAACTTCAATACAATCATGAGCTAGTGGGTCTGTTCCGATTACAGGTAAAAATGTGGCAGGATTCAATGTATTACAGCGTCTGATTTCTATGTGTGGCTGAAACAATGTTAGTTCGTACCCTGTAAGTCTTGCTATGGTCAAGTGTTGTGTTTGCGTTCGGTTCACAAGAACCTCTACTGCATGCGGTACTTGTACTGTCAATGGATGTCCTAACACTATGGCATCGCTTTGTCTGATTGCTAAAGCTGTCGCTGCCACTGATTTCAGGCACGCAGGCAGAGCCTGAGCTACGGGATCTAATGTACTAGAAAAATAAGCACACGGTTTGTGTGATCCTGCTTGTTCCTGTGTGAGTACTGACAAGGCAGTACCTTCGCGTTCTGTAACAAAGAGCGTAAATTGTTTGCTGTAACATGGTGTTGCTAGGACAGGTGCTTGACATAAAGCTTTCTTTAAACTTTCAAAAGCGTGTGTATGTTCCTGAGTCCAAGGGAGAACAGTCGATGTGGCTACCTCCTGTGTTGTCAATTGAATGAGTGGTTTTGCTAAAAATGCATATTGAGGGATCCACTGCCTACAATATGAAGTGAGGCCTATAAAAGCCCGCACCTCCTTTTGTGTCTTGGGTATTGGCATATTTGCAATTAGCTGGATGCGATCTGGTGTAAGCTGCCTTCCCTCCTTGGACAGCGAGTGACCAAGATAAACAACTCGCTGGACACAGAATTGCAGCTTAGAAGGGGACACCTTGTGCCCCTTTTCGGCTAGAAATTGTAAAACCGTCAGTGATGCTTTTTCACATTCAGGTTCGCTTCGGGCGGTGATCAGCAGATCATCGACATATTGAAGTAGTGCAGTGTTGACTGGTATGTGGATACTGTCAAGTTCTCGTTTCAATGCTTGGCTATAGATGCTGGGGCTTTCTGTAAATCCTTGAGGTGCGCGTGTGAATTTAAAGCTTCGTCCATTTAAACTAAATCCGAACAAGTATTGGCTTTCTGGATCTATTGGGACGCTGAAAAAGGCATTCTTGAGATCAATTACAGTAAAGAATGTTGCTTCGGAGTCAATAGCGGTCAGTAATGAAGAGATGTCTGGAACTACGGGGTATTGTGGTACAATACATTTATTTAATTCGCGCAGATCAATAACCAATCGATATACTGGCGGAGCCTTTGGATCAGTTCGTTTAAGAATCGGAATTATCGGGGAATTACATACATTGGAGTCGGTTTCCACAACCACTCCTTGGGCAATGAGCTCGTCAATGATTTGCAGTAAAGCCACTACAGCATCTGGTGGTAACTTGTATTGTCGCATTCGTGGTAGTACCACTCCTGCCTTTAGTGTAACTCGATATGGTGTAATGTTCATGCAACCAACATCTGTAGGGCCTTGTGCCCATAAATGTGTGGGTAAAGTCTGCAGTCGGGAATCCATGTCTCGGGACACATAGTGACCTTTAAAATCACGCAAAAACAATCTCACTCCTTCCGGAGAACAACATATTATCGCTCCTAGAGCTTTCAATGTTTTTATACCTAACAAGTTTTCTGGACATGATTTAGTAAGCAATAAATCTGTAGTTCGGGTCAAGGGTCCGATCGTAAGTGGAAGAGGCTGTGATACTTCATTAACAATAGGTTTTCCTGAAAAACCAAGGGAAATATTCTGTGAGCCTGAGAGGGGTGCCTCCGGAACTTCACTACGTTTTATTGTTGTTCGACTTGCCCCTGTATCAAGTAAAAATTTTCTATCTTGACCCAATAATTCACTGTGCACATAAGGTCCTTCTTGATCTACAGGGACCTCGATAAGGGGTAAGTCAACTTCCCTCTCTAGGCTGGTTCATGCGTATCGTTGATAATCAGGATAGTCATACTGTGCGGTCTGGTACAGCTGTCGTGTCGTTGTTTGTGTGGCTGCAACAGGCAGCGCTGGTGCAGCTGGCACAAACTGTATAGACTGTTGCGGAGCTGGCATGGACTGTTGCGGAGCTGGCATGGACTGTGCATGCTGCGGGGCTCCTTGTTCATTCTGATCCTGTCTGAGTGGCCGTGGCCTTTCCTTTGCAATACCTATGGCGATATTACGTTTCAGGACTGGACAATCGTGTACATAATGACCTACCTGTTTACAATAATTGCATGTCCCTTTTACAGGAACTGCTGAATCTCCGGAATGTGTCACACCCTTTTTGTGACCGTCAGTTGGAACTGTCTGGGAGACTAACATTTTCATTTTTGTGTCTTTCATACGTCTTTGTTCATGTTCTTGTTCTTCTCTTATTCTATTGTGATGATACTGTAACATTTGTAACATTTGTGACGGGGTGTTACCTTGCCAGGTACTTTCGAATTTCAATACTCTATTCTTCACTTGGGGCAAGGAATTTTCAACTAATTTTGTCACAAACAGATGTGGGTATGACTCGCTACTTGCTTTTATACCACTATTTATACCAAAACATTTTTCGAATCGAGCATAGAAATCACTAGTGTCTTCATCTTGCTTTTGTTTACAGGCTGAGATTGCACCCCAGTCTTCCTTTTTCGTGGTTAATAAACGTGGCAGTACCTGTACTAGTAAACCTGGTAGCGCCTTAACTTTATCCCCGAGCCCTGAACCTGCAGTTCGGGCCTTTTCTTCTGCTTCTAATGCTGTCCAGTCTATCTTTTGGTCTCCCACTTCCCACTCTTTTTCCTTAAGTTTTTCATAAATGCCCGCAGGCATTAATACCTTTAATATTGTCATAATGTCAGGATAGGTATATTCTCCCATGAGTAACATGTCTTTAATTTCTCGGTGAAAACCCGCTGGGTCTTTGTCATGACTGGGTACTACTTTCTTCATTTCTAACAATTCTATTTTAGATATGGGCGTATATACAAATACGCGTTTAAACTGATTGTCTTCGCCTTTTATTGGGTGCACTTCTCGCAAGGGATTCTGTCTATCTATGTAATACGGCGTTCTTTCCTTGATGGGCAGTGAGACATGTTCTGGGCATACAAAGAGAATGTACTGCTTTCTTGATTCTAGTATTTCTCTAATTAACTTAGTACCTGAACCTCTCCATCTATTCGTGAGTAATTCAGTCAATATATCAGGTAAAGGACCAGGATCGGAATGTTCGTTCTTGTATAATATAAGAAGTTGTTGAATCATATAAATCCCAGCTAAACGCTGTTCATCTGGGCTGAGGTTCAAAAACGTGTGTGCTACTGTTTCATCACCATATTTTCCGGGACTGTCAATCCAGTGAACGGCTGATCTGGCTAATTCTTGTTCATCCATAGAATCGAGTAGGTGATAACCCCTTCGTTCTCGGAGTACTTTGTCAGCGGCTTGGAACGAATGTTCGGGAGACCTTATATTTATTATAGGTGTTGGATAAGTTCTGTTATTATCTGGACATATCGGACGTATCGGATCAGTGAAACATCTAGTACTATTACAAGATCTTCCTCTACCTACATAGGCTATGGTTTCTGACTGTCCTGTGGGCAGTCCTAATCCTTCCTCCTCCTCATTTTGTTCGAACTCGTCTACCGCTAATCTCTCTTCGTGTAGGCATTCTATTTCTTTACGGATCTTTCGGCACATGGCTATTATACATTTTTGCCTATCATGTCTCCCTTCTGATATATTCTGGCTCCATCTGGTAAGGGTTTGCATTATTTCCGGATCTACCCCCGGTCGGTCTTGATTTCTGATTACACAATTTATGAGGAAACGTAACAGTTCCCCCTGTATCTCCACTTTCTGGTATTCCATAGCTCTGTTAATACATTCAGAATCTCGCCCTGTTTGGACATAATGATATATATTGTCTAAATGCATAGTCATTCCTGGTAGCTTTCCTAAATACATCGCAGCTCGTCTGATACGTAATGAGGCCAGGACCATTTCGTCCTCTTTGCCGGGCACAGGGTCATATCTACAATCTACTAGAAGTTCCTTAAGTGTGCGTGTATTTATAAGTTTGGGCGTACGTGGATGTGCTGATTCTTGAAAAGTAAGTTTATTTATTCTGGGTGGCGTGGAATACACGCTGGTAGCACCTCCGGTAGCCCCATCTGGGGTACTGGGCGCGAAAAGATTCGTTGATCGTGATACAGCAACTATAGGTGTGGACACAGCTGTAGAAACGGCCGTGGGAACAGATGTAGAGACAGATGCGCTTGCCGGAACTTGTGTCGGAATTTGTTGTTGCAAAGGTACAGACACATGGTCTTGACGTTGAACCCCCCCCAGCAGACGGTCTATGTGGTGCAGGGTTAGCATACTCGGGAGCTGCGTCATCTAAATATGAGGAAAGAAAAACATCTTCTGCGGTTCTGGGATGCCCCTTTGGATGTGCTTTTATTGGAAACAATGGGGGTGGCAAGTCTTTTGGTATCTCCGGAGTAGCCTTAGGTAATCCTTCGGCCAGAAGGGGATACATACCATTCGTAAGGGCATTTCTTTGTCTATCTACTTGTTCTGATTTTACTCGTGTACCTTCTTCAATTAACAGATTTTCTCGAACTTTATTTGAATTTTCCTTACTTTTCTCTTCCTGTCTACGTGCTTTTTCTGTACGTCTTTACGATTCTTTACGCCATAATTCAATGGCGTCTTTCTGTGACTGTCTAGCTCTCCTTTTCCATAACTCTTCTTCTACTTTCATGATGCACTCTGCATCCCAGGTCCCAGCTGCGGGCCACCTCTGACTTTCTGGTAATTCCTTGGTGTAGTCCACCCATAAATCAAGAAATAATATGGCGTCTAAGCCATGTTTGTGATACATAAAGTGCCCTGGAGTGTCCCTAGGAGGAATAGGAACAGCTTCTTCGAGTACCCCTTTTCTAGTTGTGATCTGTCTTAATTTCGAAAAGAGCGGCATACTGACAACTGATCTGATACTTATTCTTAAACACACTTAATACAAAAGCACAATAATGAACAGTCATTCATACCACAATATGCAGAACGTATTTAAAACATTTAACATTTAACATTTAATGAACAACAATGATGGCCGTTCACTAAGCATAATACTCGATACTAACTAGATAATTCTGACTTCATATACTAGACATACTCGATATACTGCTAAACAGTACATATACACTGCTGAAACAGTGCAGACCGGATTTGTGTACCCAAATCCGTCTTGACCGGCACAACCTCTGTGCACGTCAGAACGCCTCCCCAGCAATGGTACTCACCGGGTAGCTCGGAACGGAAGGCCTCGGAACGGAACTGAACTGAACTGGACTCGACTCGAAGACTTCGGAAATTCGGAACTTGGTGGGCCTCTGTATACCTCGGATCTTGCTCTCTCAGCTAGGCTCTGGTTGGGATACTTCGCACTTCTCACCGCCTCGTCTGGGTGTTGATCGCAGCCTCAGTCGCCCCCGCTTGACCGGAGGGAGATACAGGAAATCCTGCTGGTACGCGTTGTTGTCCGTCCAGCTGTGGCAGGAGACCGGGCCTGCAACGCACCGCCGGCGCGTGAGATGAGAAAGTGTCCCTGTTCGGGCGCCATTCATGTGGTAAATAATTTAATTACCGGGACTTAATTTGATACAGAATCTTAAATAAAATAGCTCAGTAAAATAAGAGGCAGAATCCGTGGTATAAGAGGTTCAGAATGGGCTTTATTCCAATGGACGATTCGAATCGTGGCCTCCAAGTTCCATCACCACGGGGGTTCAGGAAGTGAAGTACAATACTTATTTGACAAGTAATCATTTTTATAGAACAGACATTACAATGAAACAAATGCAGGAGGCGTAACAATTGATAAGGAAGATAACATTATACATGCGTAATGAAAATGGGCGTGATTGAGCGTAACAAAGGAACGTCATTGGTTGTGATGTCACACAGGGTGGATCTATGAAATAATTTCGCAAAGTCAGCAGAAATACTTGGCAGAGATGCGCACGCAGCAGCATGACGTGTGATTGACGTGCAACTAGGGGGTGAAGGGGACTTGACATTTAGCTCTACATGTGGAGACAAGAAGTCTGGGGGGTCAAGTCAACCTAATCCCAAATCATATCTAACATCCTATGTTTAAAGAACTATGTTATCCACAAAGGAAGGACTCTTGGACAAAATCTATTCTATACTGACTGTGTGTGCGTGCACAAGCGTCTAAGTGTCTACATGAGATGCAAGGGGCAGAAACCTTCCATGGTAACGGGGCTATGAATTACTTGCATGAGGACAGAGAAGCCGGGCCCTTGCTCAGTAGCTGAAGGAAATGTTTACTTAAACTACTAGACAGGAATGCATCGGCTGAGGAGCAAAACAGATAACTTGAAGGTGAAATACAGTTTTTGGCAGGCAGGCAGACCGGCCGAGGCAGGCACCGTTAGCCGCCCAGGGAGTAGGACAAAGTTCATGGATACAGATGCGAGCTCAGACTGGAGCTGTCAGAGGCAGAAAGCAGGGAAAGGCTTGATGGCAGAATCAGGGCCTACTCGCCTGAACTGCAAAAATGGAGTAACTAAGCCATATAAAGTCGGTGGCCTTTCGTACTTAGGAATCGAATATCCAGCCCATTCATGGCGGATCTGAAAGAGGACATGTTGACGATGGACGCACATGTATTTGCGTCTTCATAACTGGAACTGGAGGGAACATACATGTACTTATAACATGCACATAGAACCGTTGGGGTCCAAGATAGGGGACATAACTGACCAGAAAAATCCATATTTCCCCATATTTCTGGTGGCAGAGACCTCTGACTTTATGTAGAAAGTTATGAGCAGTAATTTTAAACTCATAAATACTGCTCTGGGAAGCTCCCTCAGGGAGTGGAGACAGGTGTACATTTCAACGTGGAAATGGTGAATAGAAAAAAGTGTGAAGTTACTCCTAGGTGAAGAAATGGACTTACCTGAGTAAATCTACATGAGGAAATGTACCTTTGTGAATAGGGACCATTGTGGTTAACTGCCCTGAAGGAGGCATCAATCTAGATGACAAATTGATGGGCAGTGGGACAAAGATCTTGGTCCCTCTAGAAGGATACAGGGATCGCGTAAAGCGGCAGTAGCATAAGATGGACTTTCTGAACAGACATGTCCTCAAATTCTCCATCAACAGGAGATGGCTTATTTGCTATCTTAGCGTCATATTTTATTGCTGCACAGCTGTGCTATGGCAGTCAGAAGGCAGGACTTTCACCCATGCTACTTCTTAACATAATGGAGCACCTTAGGTGTGCCCTAATGAAACAAAGTTCTTGATGGACATAGTAAGGTGTCAAATTTTTTAGGTTTTACAGGTTTTTTCTACAGAACTCTTTGAGTAAGGTACACTGAACTCTGAAGGTTATCTTTTCCGTGATTGGTAGCAAGTGGATGTTTTTAGGGCACAGGGCTTATGCTACTATGTTTTCCAGGTCGAGGCTTGCCCTTGTTGCCATGTTTTGCACCTTGTATGTTTGCGATCCTTCGAGGCCTGAAAGACACAATATTACAATAGTCCAGCCTAGAGGGGACCAATGATCTAGATACAGCAATCTGGTGGTCAAAGTCTAGTAGCATCTTTAGTACCTTCCTCTTCAGTTCAGGTCCTTGACAATGTCTCAATTTCCTTGTCAAACGTGATACAGCACATTTTCTTCTGAGGTGAAAAATGGGATATACTTCAAAGAGTGTATTGGCAGTTTTGTAAGTTAAATCAGTGAATGTCAAACCATATATGTTTTCTTCCACAAAAATCAATAGGGCGCTGCACATGTTGGTGGAAAATAACCTTATGTCGCCTTTTTTTTCAGTGATGAATGATATCAAAAGCAAACTAATGAAACGTCATTTTCACTTATTTTCCAATGTGAAAATAAAAGTGATTCTATCCTTTTAAAATGTTATTTTATTTTATTCTAAACTGTCCTTTTTCTATGGGGCAAGCAGATAGCAAATAAGATGCAATAGAATAATTTTGAGTAGTTTTGTTCTACCTTACTGCCTCCCCACCGTACACACAAAGCCTGTTTCAAGAAAGGAAATCTGTCTTCTGAACTTAAGGCACCATAGCATATAAAATTAGCACAGGGAAAGTAAGCATAAGACCTAGGGGCATATTTATAAGCCCCTAGTGCCATTGGAGCATCACTTTTTTTTTGCTCCAGTGGCGCTGTGTGCTGGCCCATATTTACATGGCCATGCAAAGCCAATTAGCGTGCCTTTACACAGCTTTGTAAATATGTCCCTCTTTCCCACAGTACTCTGCGCCGAAGGGGTGTGTCATGGATGTTGCTGTGGGTATTCCCATGCAGCACCCATGGCTTTTTGACACTGTCCCAGATTTACAAGGATCCATAAACCTGAGCCAGAGACAAAAACCTATATCTTTACAAGGGGGGGGGGGGGGCGTTAAAGGTGTGCAACAAGGAGGAATATTGTTATTTCTCCTTGTTTTTTGCTCTTTCTATGCATGCTGCATGCTGCAGCACATGTAGAAGAAGCACAATGCCATTATTTATTGTTTTTATGCAGGAAGATGTCCCTCGTGCAACAGCAATCATCTCTTTAATGCAACCGCTCTTACGCCATGGTGCAAGGGTGCCTGCGTTGGCGCAGGGCTGTTATTTTAGTGCCGGTGCAGGGGAAAATACAGGGGTACGTTGTATTCTTGTAAATATGGCGCATCCCTGCGTTTCTGAAATTATGCAATTAGCGGGCCTTTACACAGCTTTGTAAATATGTCCCTCTTTCCCACAGTACTCTGCGCCGAAGGGGTGTGTCATGGATGTTGTTGTGGGTATTCCCATGCAACACCCATGGCTTTTTGACACTGTCCCAGATTTACAAGGATCCATAAACCTGAGCCAGAGACAAAAACCTATATCTTTACAAGGGGAGGGGCGTTAAAGGTGTGCAACAAGGAGGAATATTGTTATTTCTCCTTGTTTTTTGCTCTTTCTATGCATGCTGCATGCTGCAGCACATGTAGAAGAAGCACAATGCCATTATTTATTGTTTTTATGCAGGAAGATGTCCCTCGTGCAACAGCAATCATCTCTTTAATGCAACCGCTCTTACGCCATGGTGCAAGGGTGCCTGCGTTGGCGCAGGGCTGTTATTTTAGTGCCGGTGCAGGGGAAAATACAGGGGTACGTTGTATTCTTGTAAATATGGCGCATCCCTGTGTTTCTGAAATTATGCAGCTCGGCACAGCAAGATTTCCTGTGGTGCCAAGCTGCGCTATTTCATTGTAAATATGCCCCCTAGTTTCTGCCACAGTTTTAGTTTGACTGGGGCCGTGTCATGGTTCGTTTTTGGTGCTGCACTGGAGCAGAAAGAAGTCTGTGTATTTCTTTTTCCCCTCTTCAATACAGACACAAACTCAAAAAAACTCTTGAGTTATTGCATGTTTTGCTGATACCGGAGCTTGAGAACCCAAAGAGTCAATTAGTGTCTGTGTTTCCGAGCTCTACTTCAGCAGCACATTTTTGTATCAAATGTATGCAAGAAACTCAAAAAAGAAATGCACAGACCCCTTTGCTGATGACTCAGTGCATAAAATGAGATAATGATACAACCCCTCGGGGCTTATTTATGAAAGACCATTGTCCGCTTTGCACCACATAAGGCATATGTGACGCAGGGCTCTCATAACGATATATGAAGCCACGCAAAGCCACCCTGCATGGCTTTTAGTGGCCTTATAAATCATGAGAAAGATGACGCAGCGCAAATCACTGCAACCCTTTACTCTGTGCCTGGGAGGCGTTTCATAGACATTCTGGTGGGCTTTAACACACAACACCAATGGAATTTAAAGCTACCCCAGACGTACAAAGTGATGTAAGCCTCAGATGTGTCAAATCTGTACACCTCCGGTGATTTCCTCCTTTTTTCCTCTTTCCATGTGTGCCATATTCATCCGCAAACATAGAAAGAGGAAAAAGTCTCATAGGAATGTTTTTGTGCAGGAAGGTACCCCTTTCTACACAAAAACAGTCCTACATGCAACGTAGGCACCTTTCCACCAAGGTGCCAGAACAGCACCCGAGCAGTTAGAAAGGACAGGAATGCACCATATTGCTTAAATACTGTGCATTCCTGCCCTTTCACTTTGGCGTAGGGCAGGGCAGCAAGGTGCCTTGCTGCACTACACTCATCCACAATGCCATCCATCAGGCCCTTGGTGTCTTAAATGGAGGAAGAGCTGGAGCAGTTCTAATTGTATCACCTTAGACAGTGGTAAGTGTTTTCTTGTTGCAGGAACTTTAAAGGAATGTGCTGCTTTTGGCTAGAAATAAAGTAGCAGTTGTTGATGTATACAAAGTATCCATCAGAACATAGCACAATACCATACAAAAAGCAATAGAACAATATAATTAAAACATAACATTGCATAGTACAACAAAATAGTTAAATCAAAACAAAGCAACCACAACACAACAAATACAAAATAAAATTGTTATCATACAGCACATAACAACCGAGCACATCCCTACCACAAAAATTCCTTGCAGGAAACAAGTGCAAACTTTCTCATCACATATCTCTCCTTCAGAATCCTGTTTTCAGAATATGGTAGTAAAAGGTCTTTAAAGCAAGCAGCACAAAGAACATTTCATAACACCAGTCACCACTGTTTTACGAATTGGCATCTTTAGGAGGGAAACAGCCTAGCTTAAAGAACTTCAATAGGACCTGAACAATTATCTATCCTGACAATTTGGGGAGTATGAGAGTGCGCTCAATGTGCAAAATGTTCAGGCTCCCTTTTTTTTTTACAATTGAGTCTGGTAACTTTGCCATACATCAAATTGTAAGTGATGGACACTTTACAGAAGCAAACCCATTTATTGGCTCCAAGCACCCATGTGGTTGCAAGGGCAAAGGTCTGTTGTCAGAACAGACCTCAATTTCTCGAATAAAGGAATTCAAAAAGGGAAAGTCTACTGGAGGTTATTCTATGAAGAACAATCACATCCACCCTTACAAAAGGGTTTGAAATGACATTTGTACAATGCTGGTTCCAAGCAATATGTTCACACGGTACACTAGTGCCGCTAACAGCCTCTGTGCAATTTGCACATATAGAAGAAGAGGGTTATTAAACAATAATGTTATGAAACAGGTGTTATGTATGCATTATGTAGAGAGCACAACATTGGACATATATGTGTGGATTGTTTAACTCTTATGAAGAAGTGGGTTGATACATACAGGCACATCTATCTTCAAACAACGAAAAGAAACTTTGGCTTCTCTCAGACAAGGAAAGCCTACAATCCACTGCCTGTACCATGGTATGAATGAGAGATGCATTGCTATAGGCTTATATCTGTTTAGCTCACCAGTTCCTGACAGGCCAAGGAGCACCCTGAAGAGATCTGACGGACTGCCATTTAAAGGCTGAGATTGCTTAGTGCCACTGAGAATGTTCAAATACATGGAAAAAGCACCATTGGCAAAGTGAATATTTTTGATGCTCTTACATAAGCAATACAAAAAGTGGTAACGTGTTCAACAGTTTTAAGAAAATTGTTGCATTGTGTACACAATGCATGGATGAAAGAAATGTATGTGTAGTCCTATATATGTGATAATCAATTATTTTTCAGATGTCAAATAGTCCCCCATCCATTCCACTTGAGGCAGAAGCATACATTCAATCAACCAACACAAGGAAGAGCAACTAAAATGCTTCTGTGGGCTGATCAAATGTGTTATTGACCATGCCTCAAGCCACTGGTTGAATGTACCAGAGACAAAGAAGTAAAATGCTAAAAGAGTGTGACTCAAAACTCCTTAAGTGTAGAATATATTGTGCATGTCATGAATGAAGCAAATGTTCTTACACTTCAAAAAGGAACAACACTTGCAGCAAAACAATAATGAGCACACACTGCAGCTCGCCGATCAGAGGCCTCCATTGATTTCTATATCTGGAAACCTTTAAAAACAAGAAAACACACAAACAAGCCCCTCTCTCACCCTCCTCTCCCAACTGTCTCTTTCCTCCTCTCTCTCTTCACTCACTTTCCTCTCTCTCTCTCTCTCTCTCTCTCTCTCTCGCAAAGCACAGGCTGCACCTGCTGAATTATCTGAATCAGATGAGAAAGTTAAATCCCTTAATTAGACAGCCTGCTTCCAAGTCTCTGCACCAGATTACATCTTCTAGAAACCTATTTTCTTGGGCATTGCTGTGCTTTATAAACCAAGTTACAAGTACAATAGCAAAGAGGTGCCAGCAGCAGCCCCCTACCTTAAATAACAGCCTCCCTCTGCCTCAGCCAACCGGGAGAATGCCTGATGGAATAAACAGGCAGTCAGTCCCTGCTGTTGTGGAGAGTAGGTCACACTAATTCCCTAGTCACTCCCTCCAAACAGCCAATCACATGCCTAGATAGCTAACACCACAGGTAATAACACTGATAGAGCATGGATGTTATTTTATGTCTATCTCTATGAATTCACCCTAGAAAAAATGAATCGTTATATTTATTTACGAACATGACAAAATGTGTGTTAGGTTTCCACGTTTAAGAAAATATACACATGATACTGCATCGTAAAAGCATGCAGAAAGTTAGATGTAGGGATTGTGATGACATTTAACTGTAAACAAACTAATGAAAGTTTAACAAATTTATTAAGATGTTTTACTTTATGCATAAATGAATGGAATAAACAAACAATATCCTGTCACAGAGTCACATCGGAACCAAAGCCCTGCGTCCTGGGTACAGAGTCTCCTAAGAAAGGATGCTGAGATCCAGTCACAAAGACCTACAAGAACCAAAGCAGCATTGTCCGCAGAAGAAGCAGCGGAGCTAGCCTCCACATATGACTCTCCTCCCACAGCCTCCCCTAAATCCAAAATTCAAGTGATCATGGGCTTCAGAATAGATTACCCCCAACCTCACCACCATACCTAGGGCCCCATCTGGAAAGAATCTCAGCAAAAAAGGACTCTCCACTAACTGCATGCTCATTAACTGCAGATCAGCCTCTTAGCATGCAACGGAATAAGCAGAAGCCATCCTCTCTCAGGATATAAACATTGCGTTCATCTCAGAGACATGGCTAAATGAGATCTCCCCACCATGCTTGGATATGCTTGTGCCCCCAGGTTTTACTATCATCAACAAAGATAGAAAAGATCAACGAGGTTGAGGTGTAGCTATCATCCACAAGGATGACATAGACATCATTGAAATGGACACTTGCAAGTATAGCTCCTTTGAAAGTCTTACTGTCAACATCAAGACTAAGGATAATAGTACATTACTCTGTCACCTTCTCTATCACCCACCAGGCAAACCCCTCACATTCGGGGAACACTTCTCCGACTTGATTGCCCATTGCGCACTCGGAGACGCTAACAACCTAATCCTTGGTGACCTTAACCTACGCTCGAACGAAGCGAACAACACACTAATTCAAACTCTAAACAATCTTCTCTGTGACAATAATCTATCCCAACACTGTTCAGAGGAAACGCACAATAAAGGAGCAACCTTGGATGCCATCATCGCTCATCGAGACGCAATTACGATCGACTACATTCTACCAGTGGACTGGTGTCAGGGTGCTACGTTGTCCCTTACCTTGAACTTGCTTGTGACGACGTAGTAGAATTTTGCAGGGACGCAAGGGACCAACTTCCCAAATTCCTAACTTACAGCCAAAGATTTTAATTACAATTAGATATAAATTAGAAATTAGGGAGGAGGGCCGGGTACTGGACGTGGAAGGAATCTTGCTGTCGACCTGTGAATCAACAAGTGAAAATCTATCAGTCTTCTTAAGATTTCTTTAATTCACAACCTACAGTTTTATATGAACTTAAAGGGTTGTTGATAGAAATCTAGTCCTTGCCTACCTGCGATCAGCAGTTGCTAGGTCTACGTCCAGTATTTCTTGTGTTGATTGGGAATGAAGACAGTTATCAGGCTATTGTCTTGGATTTCCGTCTTTTATGTTATTAAGATCGTGGGTCTGAAAGGAAAACAGATAATTACTCTTTTATTCTTTCATTTGATATCTTTCTATCTCAGAAGATAACCTCTGGACTTACTTCTTTAGAATAGACTTGTACTCTTCAGTATTTTTGCCAAAACTGCTTAAGGAAATAGAATATGACAAAAGAACATCCTATATAACTCTAAATATGCTTTGTTCATTACTATCCTTGAAACCTTTTTTTGAGAAGCAAGAAATAACATTCCTTTTAATTAAGCATAGTTATACACATTGTCCAAAAAACTAAATAACATTAGCACAATTTTCGCACATTTTCCAAAATATTTTCTGGTCTTTTCTAGTTTTCATGAATATACTTTCTGTGAAACTGAAAGAAGTCCTTCTTTAATGTAGAAGTTCCAACAATTGTTCCTTTTCTTTGAATCTTTCTTGCGAAGGGCACCAGAAAATGAAAGTACTTATCTCCTTCTCTCTTTGTCTCTTGTAGGTTCGGATGGAAGATGAATCCCAAGGTCGAGGTCCGAAGATTCAGCGGATGGCATCCGGCGCTGCAGGTAAGTTTTTCTTGAGGTCCAGAACACCAATCCTACCAGGGAAAAGAGCTGAAGGCAAAGCGCCTTCTAGAACAATGGGTGCGGCTTTTACAGCCAGCGGCACCCCGACGTTGATACGCACCATCAAGTCCTGCGTGCGGTGCGCAGTGCATGGAGAGCTTTCTTTGGTGCACGGTGCAGGGAGAGCCTTTTTAGCAAAGCCGCACTGCACGTTACAGATAACGCAGTATGCTGAGAGCTCTCCCCATTGTGCTGCTAAACAAAACACTGCTTTTAAAACGAAAACAAGTCTCGATTTCAATTTGCCCGAAATCCCGTGGCCAAGGTGTTTTTCTAAGCAAATAGTCACATGAAGCACATAAAATAAATACACGTAAATCTTGTACATCAAAACACACAAACCACGGAGTGCAGGTGCACGGGAAAGGGGTGGGTTGTTCTTGAAATAAACGTAACGTTGACTCTAGAGTCACGAGTGCAGTGGAAAGTAATTAGACGTTAAACCTTTCTTCATCACAGTACACCCCTCTCAAGATCCCCCCTAAAACTCTTGGGATCGGTTTTGGTTTAGTCGGGAACCGAGTATGAAAAGCTTTTATCAATCTGGGAGCATTTTTTAGGTTAGCCAATGGTTCCCAGGATTGTTCCTCTGGACCGTAACCTCTCCAATCAACTAAATAAAACAGTTTTCATCGCATTCTTTTAGAATTCAGAATTGCTTTTACTTCAAATTCTGGATGTCCTTCAATTTCAATTTGAGGAGGGGATCTAATCATCCAAGTCTTAGGGTTGTATGGTTTCAGTAAAGAAACATAAAAGACTGGGTGACAACGATAGTGAAGTGGAAGAGTCAATTTTACACAAACTGTGTTTATCACTTTTTCTATAGGAAAGGCTCCTATATACCGAGGATTGGATTTTTTATTTCCTTTTATTTTCAAGTTTTTAGTGCTTAACCACACCTTATCCTCAATTACATATGAAGGTTGAACAGATCTATGCTTGTCTGAAATTTCCTTTTGAGTTTCTTTTTCGTTAGCCAGGTTGAACTGAGCTTCTGAATGAACAGAAGTTAATTTGGAAATGCAATTGTGTATTGAAGGAACTACATTGGTAGAATTAAAATGGCCAGGAATATTCTTAGGATGAAAACCATAGTTACAGAAAAAGGGTGACATTTTAATAGAAGAATGTTCCAAATTATTATATGCAAATTCCAAAGCTCCTAAAAGATCTGACCATTCGTCATCCAAATTGGTTAACATACATCGTAAATATTGTTCTATAGTTTGGTTTGTGTGTTCAGTCAGACTACCTGTTTGTGGATGATAGCTTAACGATAATCGCACTTCCATGTTCAATAATTTTCTCAAATTTTGCCAGACATGAGATATGAACTGAGATCCCCTATCGGTGATAGCTACTGATGGAATTCCATGTAAACATATAATGCTGGTCATTAAAACTTGTGCTAACTCCATAGCAGTAGGGAGTTTTTTTAAAGGTATGAAGTGTGCCATTCACGGGAATTGGTCTACCACAGTTAGAATGGTAGTAAACTCCTTCTTGGTTGGTGGAAGCTCAACTCCGAAATCTAATGATATGGTATGCCACGGTTGAGGTGGTACAGGTAAAGGTCTTAGTAAGCCGCTTGGAGCTTGGTGTGAAGACTTATTTTGAATACACATGTTACAGGTCTCAACAAAATTTTGTATATCTTAGAACATGGAAGGCCACCAAAATGTTCTCTTAATGACTTCATAAGTCTTTGTAACACCTGGATGAGCTGACAAAAGGGTGTCATGATGTAGTTGCATACTTGACTTTTGAGTTTCAGATAATGGTACAAAGAGTTGGCCATTGAAGAACAAGAGTCTATCTCTTCTTTGTAAAAATAGGTATTCCTTTTTCCAACTCTCTATATCTTTCGATTCTAGATCTTTTTTTATATCAGAATTCACATCACAAATGGAAAGACTAGCTTGAAAACATGTTGTAGGTAATACTGGATTTGTAGTTACATCTTTTTCTGAATCACTTTCTCCAAGTCGTGATAAGGCATCAGCCTTTTGGTTTTCTTTTCCAGGTTGGAAAGTGATTATAAAATTATAATCATTGAAAAACAAAGACCAATGTAGTTGTCTACCAGATAAAGCTTTGACAGATCTCAAGGCTTGTAGGTTTCTATGGGCTGTATATATCTTTATTGGATGACGTGCCCCTAACAAGTAATGGCGCCAGTCTTCAAAAACTGCTTTGATCGCCAATAGTTGCTTGTCCGCAATTGCATAATTTTGTTCTGTTCAGGCAATTTCCTGGAATAGTAAGCAATTGGGTGCATTTGACCAGTGTCTTTATTCCGTTGGGATAATATTCCACCCAACGCAAATTGAGAAGCATCCGCTTCTACAATGAACGGTTGAGACGGGTCAGGATGGCTTAAAATGGGAGCTGTGGTGAAATTAGTTTTTAGTTCTTGAAAAGCCTTTTCAGCAGATTCTGTCCAGTTAAATTTTACTCCTTTTCGAAGAAGTTTAGTAATGGGAGTGATAGTTTGGGAAAAGTTCTGAATAAATCGATGATAGAAATTCGCAAAGCCCAAAAAACTTTGTGCTTGTTTTACTGTGGTTGGACTTGGCCAAGTGCTAACAGCTTCTATCTTCTTGGGATCCATTTCTATTCCAAAAGGACTGATCACATATCCTAAGAAATCTACTTTTGAGACATGAAATAAACTTTTTTCCAATTTCACATAAAGATAATTTCAAGCAGTTTTTGAAGGATAGCACAAACTTGTTTTAGATGTTCTTCTTTTGAATTTGAGTAAATAAGGATGTTGTCAATATAGACAACACAACAGACATCGATAAACTCATGCAATACTTCATTTATAAAAAATTGGAAAGTGGCAGGAGCATTACAGAGTCCAAAAGGCATTACTTGATATTCGAAAAGGCCAAATTGTGTGCAAAACGCAGTTTTCCACTCATTGCCCTCTCGACTCTCACAAGATGGTAAGCTCCACGCAAGTCCAATTTTGCATAAATGGTAGCCTGTTTTACCTGATCTAATAGAGTTGGAATAAGTGGTAATAGATTCCTGTTTTTAATTGTAATGTTGTTTAGTGCTCTATAATCTATGCACGCGCGTAACTGTCCACCTTTCTTCGGTATAAAAAAAAGAGAGGATGAGACTTGGGATTTTGAATGTCGGATAAATCCATTTGCTAAACACTCATCCAAATAGTCTCTTAGATGTTTGTTTTCTTTTTCTGTAAGTGCATATATTCTACTGCATGGTAAAGTTGCACCGGGAACTAAATTTATCCTAACATCGAAATCCCTGTGAGGGGAAAGAGTATTTGCCTTTTTTTTATCAAAAACATCTGTCAAGTCGGAATAGTCTACTGGAACTCCTTTCAGTAAATAAAATACTCTGTAATTTGTTTGAAAAGTCAAATCCTTGGACTATGTTTTCTTTCACATGTTCCTGAAAACAATGGGTAGAACAATGAGAAGAGCAGAACGTGATTGTCTTATTAACCCAATCAATGCCTGGGTTGTCTTTAATCAACCATGGAATCCCTAAGAGCAGTCTAAACTGTGGTGCATCAATGATGTCAAATGTTATATCTTCTTTGTGAATAGAGGAACTATACATTTCTAAAAGTTCTGTCTGCAATCGGATGGGCCCAGACGTGAGTTCTTTACCATCTACAGCCCGTGCAATCTCTGGATGACTTTTGCTTTCAGTTTTTAAGCCGAGTTTATTCATAAATTGGATATCAATAAAATTTCCAGTAGCTCCGAAATCAATGAGTGCATCGATTTCCCAGTAACGTGTGGATTTAGTCAAGGCTTTTAGTTTAACTTTTGTACATAAATGTCGACAACCAAGGGGAGGCACGGTGGAGGCCAAACTAGAATAAGCACTCGACAAACTGACCTCGTCTTTTATCGAGTGATCTAGTTTTCCAATTGGGTCATGGCCAACTCTGAGGTCTTTAGCTTGCTTTTATTTGGGCGTGTGGGGCATTCTTTGACAATATGGCCTGTCTTGCCACAATAAAGGCACTGGTTTAACTTACGCCTCTTTTCTTTTTCCTCCCTAGACAGAAGTCCACGGATTGTGCAGATCTGCATTGGTTCTACAGAATCTTATTTTGAAGCTACTTCTTTTTGAATAAAAGGCTTTTCCCTGAACAAGATTACTTTGTGATCTGATGTACCTTTTACTCCTCATCCTTCTGACAGTCTATGATTTAATTTAACTACTAAATCTATAAAAAATCATTTATATCATCTGGGGGTTCTAGTATCTGCATTACCATGTCCTTTAATTCCTTCTTTAAACCTCTATAAAAGAGTGACATTCTTTTGTCGTAGGGCCAATCTGCTTCTAACACCAGCCGATTAAAAACTGAAATATAATGAAGTAAATCTGAAGACCCTTGTTTCAGATTTAGCAACTCATTATCAGCTGACTGTACAAAAACATGCTTAGCAAAAATCTTTTTCATAGCACGTTCAAAATTTTAAAAATTTTACAAAATTGGATCGTCTCTTTCTACCAAAGGGACTGAACAGAGTGCCGCATCCCCACCTAAATAAGATAAAATAAACGCCACTTTGGAGGAATCATCAGGAAAAGCTGTAGTCTTGGCCAAAAAATGCAAATGGCACTGATTCATAAAAATGGTGAACTTATTGCAATCACCATAAAACCTCTCTGGTTGCGCTAAAGGAACTGGCACTGGAGTTATTACCTGGATTTGTGTAGGGGCAACAGAAGAAGATGAGGAGGTGGAATTAGAAAAAGTCGGTTGAAATGTTGCAGGTTTTAAAACTGGTTTGTCAATTGCAACCTGTAGAGTTGATATATCTCTCCGTAAAGCTGTATTTTCTAACTTTATGTCGTTTAACATAGTAGCTATGTTCTGTAAAGATATTTGCGAGGTTTGATCCATTGCGTCCAGGCGAAATATTCTTTTAAGGCTTTGCCTTCTGTCAGGGTGCTACGTCGTCCCTTACCTTGAATTTGCTTGTGACGACGTAGTAGAATTTCGCAGGAACGCAAGGGACCAACTTCCCAAATTCCTGACTTACAGCCAAAGATTTTAATTACTATTAGATATAAATTAGAAATTAGGGAGGAGGGCTGGGTACTGGACGTGGAAGGAATCTTGCTGTCGACCTGCGAATCAACAAGTGAAAATCTATCAGTCTTCTTAAGATTTCTTTAATTCACAACCTACAGTTTTATATGAACTTAAAGGGTTGTTGATAGAAAACTAGTCCTTGCCTACCTGCGATCAGCAGTTGCTAGGTCTACGTCCAGTATTTCTTGTGTTGATTGGGAATGAAAACAGTTATCAGGTAATTGTCTTGGATTTCCGTCTTTTATGTTATTAAGATCGTGGGTCTGAAAGGAAAACAGATAATTACTCTTTTATTCTTTCACTTGATATCTTTCTATCTCAGAAGATAACCTATGGACTTACTTCTTTAGAATAGAGTTGTACTCTTCAGTATTTTTACCAAAACTGCTTAAGGAAATAGAATATAACAAAAGAACATCCTATATAACTCTAAATATGCTTTGTTCATTACTATCCTTGAAACCTTTTTTTGAGAAGCAAGAAATAACATTCCTTTTAATTAAGCATAGTTATACACATTGTCCAAAAAACTAAATAACATTAGCACAATTTTCGCACATTTTCCAAAATATTTTCTGGTCTTTTCTAGTTTTCATTAATATACTGTCTGTGAAAATGAAAGAAGTCCTTCTTTAATGTAGAAGTTCCAACAATTGTTCCTTTTCTTTGAATCTTTCTTGCGAAGGGCACCAGAAAATGAAAGTACTTATCTCCTTCTCTCTTTGTCTCTTGTAGGTTCGGATGGAAGAGGAATCCCAAGGTCGAGGTCCGAAGATTCAGCGGATGGCATCCGGCGCTGCAGGTAAGTTTTTCTTGAGGTCCAGAACACCAATCCTACCAGGGAAAAGAGCTGAAGGCAAAGCGCCTTCTAGAACAATGGGTGCGGCTTTTACAGCCAGCCGCACCCCGACGTTGATACGCACCATCAAGTCCTGCGTGCGGTGCGAAGTGCATGGAGAGCTTTCTTTGGTGCACGGTGCAGGGAGAGCCTTTTTAGCAAAGCCGCACTGCACGTTACAGATAACGCAGTATGCTGAGAGCTCTCCCCATTGTGCTGCTAAACAAAACACTGCTTTTAAAACGAAAACAAGTCTCGATTTCAATTTGCCCGAAATCCCGTGGCCAAGGTGTTTTTCTAAGCAAATAGTCACATGAAGCACATAAAATAAATACACGTAAATCTTGTACATCAAAACACACAAACCACGGAGTGCAGGTGCACGGGAAAGGGGTGGGTTGTTCTTGAAATAAACGTAACGTTGACTCTAGAGTCACGAGTGCAGTGGGAAGTAATTAGACATTAAACCTTTCTTCATGACAGTACTCCCCTCTCAAGATCCCCCCTAAAACTCTTGGGATCGGTTTTGGTTTAGTCGGGAACCGAGTATGAAAAGCTTTTATCAATCTGGGAGCATTTTTTAGGTTAGCCAATGGTTCCCAGGATTGTTCCTCTGGACCGTAACCTCTCCAATCAACTAAATAAAACAGTTTTCATCGCATTCTTTTAGAATTCAGAATTGCTTTTACTTCAAATTCTGGATGTCCTTCAATTTCAATTTGAGGAGGGGATCTAATCATCCGAGTCTTAGGGTTGTATGGTTTCAGTAAAGAAACATAAAAGACTGGGTGACAACGATAGTGAAGTGGAAGAGTCAATTTTACACAAACTGTGTTTATCACTTTTTCTATAGGAAAGGCTCCTATATACCGAGGATTGAATTTTTTATTTCCTTTTATTTTCAAGTTTTTAGTGCTTAACCACACCTTATCCTCAATTACATATGAAGGTTGAACAGATCTATGCTTGTCTGAAATTTCCTTTTGAATTTCTTTTGCGTTAGCCAGGTTGAACTGAGCTTCTGAATGAACAGAAGTTAATTTGGAAATGCAATTGTGTATTGAAGGAACTACATTGGTAGAATTAAAATGGCCAGGAATATTCTTAGGATGAAAACCATAGTTACAGAAAAAGGGTGACATTTTAATAGAAGAATGTTCCAAATTATTATATGCAAATTCCAAAGCTCCTAAAAGATCTGACCATTCGTCATCCAAATTGGTTAACATACATCGTAAATATTGTTCTATAGTTTGGTTTGTGTGTTCAGTCAGACTACCTGTTTGCGGATGATAGCTTAACGATAATCGCACTTCCATGTTCAATAATTTTCTCAAATTTTGCCAGACATGAGATATGAACTGAGATCCCCTATCGGTGATAGCTACTGATGGAATTCCATGTAAACATATAATGCTGGTCATTAAAACTTGTGCTAACTCCATAGCAGTAGGGAGTTTTTTTAAAGGTATGAAGTGTGCCATTCACGGGAATTGGTCTACCACAGTTAGAATGGTAGTAAACTCCTTCTTGGTTGGTGGAAGCTCAACTCCGAAATCTAATGATATGGTATGCCACAGTTGAGGTGGTACAGGTAAAGGTCTTAGTAGGCCGCTTGGAGCTTGGTGTGAAGACTTATTTTGAATACACACGTTACAGGTCTCAACAAAATTTTGTCTATCTTAGAACATGGAAGGCCACCAAAATGTTCTCTTAATGACTTCATAAGTCTTTGTAACACCTGGATGAGCTGACAAAAGGGTGTCATGATGTAGTTGCATAATTGACTTTTGAGTTTCAGATAATGGTACAAAGAGTTGGCCATTGAAGAACAAGAGTCTATCTCTTCTTTGTAAAAATAGGTATTCCTTTTTCCAACTCTCTATATCTTTCGATTCTAGATCTTTTTTTATATCAGAATTCACATCACAAATGGAAAGACTAGCTTGAAAACATGTTGTAGGTAATACTGGATTTGTAGTTACATCTTTTTCTGAATCACTTTCTCCAAGTCGTGATAAGGCATCAGCCTTTTGGTTTTCTTTTCCAGGTTGGAAAGTGATTATAAAATTATAATCATTGAAAAACAAAGACCAATGTAGTTGTCTAGCAGATAAAGCTTTGACAGATCTCAAGGCTTGTAGGTTTCTATGGGCTGTATATATCTTTATTGGATGACGTGCCCCTAACAAGTAATGGCGCCAGTCTTCAAAAACTGCTTTGAGGGGCGTGGTCTGGCCACGCAGGAAGATGGCCGCCTGAGCAGTGAGCTCCGCCTCGGGACGGGGCCCCACCGGTCATATCTTACCGCCCATTGCACTTGAGGCTCTTTTCTCCTGTTCCGATATAGTCGGAGGGTATGGAGGTCACTCGGAGTGAGTTTCCTGATGTCGGTCGGCACAGGAGGTCCTGTGCCGGGCGCTGACGAGGTCTCCTCACGGTCCTGCTTTCGCCAGCGCGTCTCGTCTGACGCACCTCCTTGGAACGCGCCTCCTCAAGCCGTGCCTTTACTTCCTTGTGAGGCCGCGCCTTCTCGAATGACGGGAGCGCTGAGTTTATTCGAGACGCGCCTCTTCGTCTAATTGATGCAACGGCACCACCTCCAGGCTATTGGTGAAAGAGGAGGGGAGACTTTCAGCGCTGTAAGGTATTCGTGAGACGGTGCCCTTCTCCCTGACAGGGTCGTCTTTATTTATATGACCGCACCAGCGCTTCTGGCCTTTTGCTCTGCTTTATTTTTATATACTAACTTACGATGCTCAGCTTTACATACGGAAATTTTCCCTGGCTGTATGCTGCTTCTTGGTCCTTCCTGTGGTTACGCCTTTGCGCTCCTCAACGTTGCAGGGGCTTGTGCTCCCTGTTTGCTTATGGGCTGCATCTCCTCAACTAATTGACACTGCACTTTCATGGTTGAATATATAATATATGGGAGGCCTCTTTCTTCTTCTCCTGACAGGAATGCTCCTCATTAATTTTCTGACAAACATTTTGCACTAATATTTGTTACAGGAACAGTATATTCACACATTATTAAGGCCTCCTTTTTTCTGACAACGCAGCAATTAATTTTTGCTACACTACCTGTATTACATACTAATGTATGAACATCGAATGTAGTTTTTTATTGGAGAAAACCAGATTGCTGTTATTTCTTGTCTAAATACGCTCTTAGTTATACTGCTTTTATGAATTTATTCTTCGCTTATTATATTGTCTTCGATATTGCAATGTACTAATAATAAGTTTTATTCTATCAGCAGTTCACTACTTTGCACGTTTGTCCCATCACATTGACAGCAGTCTTGATTTTAACAACTTTATTTCACTGCCCTCTGTGTACCTACATACCCATATCCGACGCCAAAGAACGGCCTCCTCACGTTTCTTCAGAGTTTCTTTTAAAAGTCCTTTACAGATGTCTACCACTAAGCACGGCAACAAACATTCTAAACAACTGTTTGCAGAAGCTCTTAAACAATCCACTAATATGCCAACAAAAGGTAGTGCACCTTTACCGTCCAACTTACCGCCAAGCCCTCCTCCTGCCACTGGGCATGCATCTACAGAAGCTATGCAACGTATTCTCCAGGAAATCTCTGGGGTTAGTCGTCGGCTGGAAAGTATGGATATTACAATCACATCCTTGGCTGAAGAGACTAAATCAATTCGAACAGATATGGCGGGCTTTTATGCCAAAGTTGAGGGTCTCGATTCTAGAATTCTTGCAGTGGAGAAACGTCTGGATTCACTTCCTAACAAAGATCAAGATCTTCTCTTTCTTCATAGCAAAATCATCGATTTGGAAGATCGTAGTCGGAGAGATAATATCCGCTTTTTTGGATTTCCGGAACAAATTGAAGGCCAAAACACAAAATCATTTCTTTATAGCATCCTTCCAAACCTGACTGGTATTTCCTTTGTTCCACCTTTGGAAATCCAAAGAGCTCACAGAATTGGCCCTCCACGTAAAGACCCTGCAGCGCGTCCAAGACCGATTATTGCCTGTTTCCTTCGCTATGAACAAACACGACAATTACTGGCTGCAGCTCGTTCACAAGGTTCCTTCTCTTTCAAGGGTCATACAATTCATTTGGCAGCTGACTTTTCCAAGGAAACAAATGAGCGCAGGAAAGCATTTCTCTCTATGAGGCCTCAATTGCGCCAACTAGATATCAAATATGGCTTATTTGAACCTGCGCGTTTTCGCATCACCAGAAATGGAGATTCCAGAGACTTTTATGATCCAATACATCTTCAAGAATTTTTAGATTCCATCAAACTTCAAGATATGGACGTTCAAGTTCAACCTTCAACAAAGGATTATCCTCAACCAGCTTCTGCTTCTTCTCTTACATTACCAGATCACAGGCGACAAAGTCTTAGTAACCCAAGAGATCGTGGTAGAGATTCTGAAAGACTCCATCGTCTCCAAGAAGATAAGAATTTAGCCCTTCATTCTGTTTCTACTGCTACTTTTACACAACATCCGCATAGGGACAAATCCAGATCTCCTCTTAAATCTCCCTCAGATGCGGATTGAATAATCTTTTGTCTTACAAGCTGTTCTTCCCATGTTTAAGCTGTAGTTGATTGAAGATCTTATATTCACTCATCTTTTTACCCTTTCTTATCATTATCAATACTAAGAATAATTAAGTTGTTCTTATATTCTATTATATCCACACAATGTTAGATGCGTTATAGTTAGATATGTGCTTTATTTTCCATATTTGCAATCTTTATCTTTAGTATGTTTCTCTCCATTATAGTGGTTACTTTCAATTTGTTACTCACTATCAATATTACAACTTATAACATGTTATCATCAGTCATGTAATTATTTAATCATCTCGACACTCACTTATTGGATTATTGTTTTAACATTTTATTCCTATTTTCTATTTTATGTTATTTACATTGTGCTTTATTGCCATTTCCTGTTTATTATAAATATAATGTATATTCTTTAACGTTATCATAAGTAACTTAATTGTTAGTTTTTTCTCCTTTACAATGGAATGTACTATAGCTTTTAGGGCCTACCTTTATTTCTCACTTGCTTTCTCGATTTTCCTTATCGTTTTCCTCACTCTTTATCAAACCACTATCAGGAACTTTATTCTATATTAATATTCACTCGCCTTAACTCCCTTTCTTTTCCGGGGGGGTCCTTTCCCGTGGCGGTGCTCTAGTGCACCCAGACCCGCAGTTGGCAGTTCAGGTCCCCAAATCTCTTTCTTTCTATATATACGTTTGCTTCCACTTATTTTCTTTCTGTTTCCCCTTCCTTTTGTCATTTCTCTCCCTTTTCTCTTTGTCTGGTTCACCACGTTGTTTTGTGCTTTATATTATTTTCTTCCTCCTGATTTTTGCTCTATTCTACTATGACACAGGCACATTCTCTTAATGCGATCACTTGGAATGTACATGGCCTCACCCATTACATAAAACGGAAGAAAGTACTCTCCTATCTGCAGACCAAACATGTAGATGTGGCCTTGCTTCAGGAGACCCATTTGGATGCTCTAGAGTCAGATAAACTTTGCAGAGACTGGGTGGGCAAGGTTATCCATAGTAGTGTTCAACAAGACGATTCCTCAGACACAGGCCCTCTCCGCAAATGTGGAGTAGCAATCCTCCTTCGCAAATCCCTCCCGGTCACTGTCTCCAAAACATGGTCAGATGTAAATGGCCGCTATGTATTTGCCAAACTTAAAATTGGAGAGTCTCACATCTGTGTAGGGTCTGTTTATGCCCCTACGGGTACCAAAAAAACATTCTTTCTTCAATTATCCCGTTTGCTGCTTGAAATTAATGCATCACAATATTTGATTGGCGGAGACTGGAATGTAACGCAAGATTCCATTCTAGACAAAACTGGCCCATTAGATAAGGGCAACGCGTCAGACAGAGCCTTGTTGGGGGACATCATATCAGATATTGGCCTGGTTGACCATTGGCGTTTTAGCCATCCAACGGATAAGCAATATACTTTCTTTTCATCGGCTCATGGTACATTTTCTCGTCTTGATTACTTCCTTATTTCTCATAGCACAGTTCAATTCGTTACAGACTCCTGCATCCTGGAAGCGGCTTTGTCTGATCATTCTCCGGTTCTCCTTTCCCTTGATCTGGGTCTTTCTCGGCCTGGACGTAAACCATGGCGAATGAACATCCAACGCCACAGGACTCCCGCTGGTAAGTCCCAACTGCAATCTCACCTTCAACATTATCTTTCAACTAATCAGGGGTCTGTCACCTCCAGCAGGATTCTTTGGGCTGCGGCGAAGGCTACTTTGAGGGGGCAATTAATGCGCGATGCAGCAATTGCTAATAAACAAAATGCAAGGAGACAAAGTGAGCTCGAATCTGACATACAAACTTATTCTCGTTTATACGCCATATCTCCGTCTCTACAAAACCGTAAATTGCTTGAGCAAGCTCGAATGGCCTTAAATAGCCTTTTTACATCTAAAGCAGAATACGCTTTACAGAAAATGAAAGGCCGGCATTACGAGCAAGGGGAAAAGGCGGGAAGGTTACTAGCCGCGCAGCTGCGTCAGAGGGAGGCGTCCATGGCCATTCCGGCCATTAGATCTACGCAAGGTCACCTGTGCACGAAACCTCAAGACATTGTTAATGAGTTCGCCTCCTTTTACGAATCTCTTTATACCCCCGATAGTAGAATGGACTCGGATAAAATGACTGCATTTCTTGCAAAGGTGCATCTTCCTTCTCTTTCGGCGGAGGGCAGAGCCATCCTAGAGGGTGAAATAACCAGAGATGAGGTTTCTAGTGCGATTACTGCCCTGCCTTACCACAAGGCCCCTGGTGAAGATGGATTTCCCCCTGAGTTCTATCGCTGGGCAGGTCATAATATTATTGATACCCTGCATGCCGCATTCCAGGAGGCGGATAGTTCATCTTCACTAGGACCTCTTTCTAACAAGGCTATTATTGTTGTGCTTCCAAAGCCAGGTAAGGACCCCCAGCTCTGCAGTAGCTATCGCCCCATCTCTTTATTGAACACTGATATTAAAATCTTGGCCAGCATTCTTGCTTCGCGTTTGCGTAAAGTCTTGCCCTCCTTGATACACCATTCTCAAGTAGGCTTTGTACCGGGTCGATCCTCTCGGAACCATCTGCGTTCTTTGGCCCATGCATTATGGTCGGCTCAACATCTCAAGGATGATGCGTTAGCCCTTTCACTTGACGCAGAAAAGGCGTTCGATCGCATTGAATGGAACTATCTCTTCAAAGTCATGGATAGATTTGGTTTAGGCACGAAATTTATTGATAAGGTACGCTTATTATACGACCATCCTTCTGCTCAGGTAAATTGTGGTGGGTTTCTATCAGACACCTTTACCATTAAGAGAGGGACACGTCAAGGATGTCCACTATCCCCTCTTTTGTTTCTTCTGGCTATGGAGCCCTTGGCCGCCACCATTCGTCAATCGGATGAGGTCTCTGGTGTCCCCCTTCCAATTGGACATTCTAAAATATACCTGTATGCTGATGATATTCTACTCACCCTTACTCGTCTTCCCCGGTCGATTCCTTCTCTTTTTCACATTATTAATGATTTCTCCTCTTTTTCAGGTTATAAGATTAATTGGGACAAGAGTGAGGCTTTGCCCATCTCTAACGGTACCACCAAAGCAGCCATTTTTGGATTCCCTTTTCATTGGCAGCCTTCACGCCTTAAATACCTGGGTGTCCTCGTTAATAAAGGATTGCAAGACATGGTTGCAGATAATTTATCTCCTCTTATATCCCAAATGCAACGGGATTTTGACAAATGGAAGGCTTTGGGCCTTTCTCTTTGGGGCAGAACTCAGGCGGTTAAAATGGTTACCCTTCCGAGATTTATATACATTCTAGGTATGCTCCCTTTGCAGATCCCTCTATCCCTACTTCGATCAATAGATGCCCAGATTAAAACTTTCATCTGGGGTACTATGAAGCCGCGCCTTGCTATCACTAAGTTGAAGGCTCACCAGTTATCTGGCGGAATTGGTCTTCCTTCTATTGAACACTACTCTTTGGCGTTACATATTTCCCAAATCTCATATTTTTTACCTGGCATCAAAGACTTACCACAATGGGTTCAAATAGAAAGACATCTCTTATCCTCAGAATCAAACCTTTCTCCTCTGTATGGTACTGGCTCTAGTCGTTCTGACCCAAAAAACCCGATACTATCTGCCATGCATAAATCCTGGCAGAGAAGTCATAGATTATTAGGCTCAAACTCCAGAATCCATGCTAAGGCTCCCTTGTGGAATAATTCGGGGATCCGTATTAATGGCCGTATGTTATCCTGGCCTGAATGGCGAGCTGCAGGTATTCTCCATCCGGATCAACTTCTACATGATGGGGATTTTAAGTCATTCTCTCAGCTCAGGGTAGAATTTGATCTTCCCCTTCATCATTCTTCCAAATATCTTCAACTCCAACAATGTTTAAAGACCCATATGGGAACATCACCATGGCTCCTGCAGGATTCCCCTATATTATCCTATTTGCACATTTGGGGGAAATTTAAGGGTGTTACTTCTGGTATATACAACATTTTTTCATCTCATCTTTTTTCTAAATCTCTTTCACATGATCTCCAGCGTAAATGGCAATCTCGTCTCTCCATTTCCTTTTCCGATGCTGAGTGGGATTTGATTCTAGAGAATTTAAATAAGGGAGCCCGTGAATCAAGGCTTAAATTTTGTCTTTTTAAAATTCTGCATGATTGGCACTGGTCTCCTGTCAAATTACACCAAGCTGGTCTTCTCTCTCATTCTAACTGTTGGAGATGCTTCAATTCAGGTTGTGATATTACTCATATCATTTGTGAATGTCCTAGTATCCAACCCTATTGGACTTTTATCGGTGTTACCTTGAAATCCACCATGCCCCTAAAATTGCCACTTACATCTACTAACATTCTCCTACATGACTTACGTCATTCCCCAAAGCTCACGAAGCCACAACTCCGTCTTTTTCATACTTCAATTGCTACTGCCAAAATATGTATACTGCGTCATTGGAAATCAACTTTGCCTCCGTCACAGGAGGACTGGTTGGTGGCAATGATGCAAACTGCTTCCCATGAACGTACAATCTATAATCTTCAAGATCAAAACGACACTTTTCTTCGAATATGGTCTCCATTTCTTAAATCAAATGCTGCTGATTCTCCGGCCTCCACTTCTACTCAAACACACTAATCAACTTTCACTTTTCTGTCCTTTGTTTTTTCTCTTCTCTCTATTCCCTCACAATCCTTTGCTCCCTCCGTTGTGATATTCTTCTGCTTTTATTTAATTATTTTCCCTTTGTTCTATTTCTTTATATTTCCAGCACTTTATATTCTACTATGTTTTTCTTCTCTCTCTTTTCCCTATTGTTCACTCTTATTACATGTCATTCTGGGTTTTGATCTCATCGTTGCATTAATATGTATTTATCTATTTAAACGTATATTTATATCGTATTTATTTATTAATATCTTATTCCATGATTCCTTCTAACATGTAATTATTCTCTTTTACTTACTATTGCATATGCTCTAATGTATTTGTCTTATAAAATTCAATAAAAAATTTCAACACAAAAAACAAAAACTGCTTTGATCGCCAATAGTTGCTTGTCCGCAATTGCATAATTTTGTTCTGTTCAGGCAATTTCCTGGAATAGTAAGCAATTGGGTGCATTTGACCAGTGTCTTTATTCCGTTGGGATAATATTCCACCCAACGCAAATTGTGAAGCATCCGCTTCTACAATGAACGGTTGAGACGGGTCAGGATGGCTTAAAATGGGAGCTGTGGTGAAATTAGTTTTTAGTTCTTGAAAAGCCTTTTCAGCAGATTCTGTCCAGTTAAATTTTACTCCTTTTCGAAGAAGTTTAGTAATGGGAGTGATAGTTTGGGAAAAGTTCTGAATAAATCGATGATAGAAATTCGCAAAGCCCAAAAAACTTTGTGCTTGATTTACTGTGGTTGGACTTGGCCAAGTGCTAACAGCTTCTATCTTCTTGGGATCCATTTCTATTCCAAAAGGACTGATCACATATCCTAAGAAATCTACTTTTGAGACATGAAATAAACTTTTTTCCAATTTCACATAAAGATAATTTCAAGCAGTTTTTGAAGGATAGCACAAACTTGTTTTACATGTTCTTCTTTTGAATTTGAGTAAATAAGGATGTTGTCAATATAGACAACACAACAGACATCGATAAACTCATAAAATACTTCATTTATAAAAAATTGGAAAGTGGCAGGAGCATTACAGAGTCCAAAAGGCATTACTTGATATTCGAAAAGGCCAAATTGTGTGCAAAACGCAGTTTTCCACTCATTGCCCTCTCGACTCTCACAAGATGGTAAGCTCCACGCAAGTCCAATTTTGTATAAATGGTAGCCTGTTTTACCTGATCTAATAGAGTTGGAATAAGTGGTAATAGATTCCTGTTTTTAATTGTAATGTTGTTTAGTGCTCTATAATCTATGCACGCGCGTAACTCTCCACCTTTCTTCGGTATAAAAAAAAGAGAGGATGAGACTTGGGATTTTGAATGTCGGATAAATCCATTTGCTAAACACTCATCCAAATAGTCTCTTAGATGTTTGTTTTCTTTTTCTGTAAGTGCATATATTCTACTGCATGGTAAAGTTGCACCGGGAACTAAATCTATCCTAACATCGAAATCCCTGTGAGGGGAAAGAGTATTTGCCTTTTTTTTATCAAAAACATCTGTCAAGTCGGAATAGTCTACTGGAACTCCTTTCAGTAATAAAATACTCTGTAATTTGTTTTGAAAAGTCAAATCCTTGGACTATGTTTTCTTTCACATGTTCCTGAAAACAATGGGTAGAACAATGAGAAGAGCAGAACGTGATTGTCTTATTAACCCAATCAATGCCTGGGTTGTCTTTAATCAACCATGGAATCCCTAAGAGCAGTCTAAACTGTGGTGCATCAATGATGTCAAATGTTATATCTTCTTTGTGAATAGAGGAACTATACATTTCTAAATGTTCTGTCTGCAATCGGATGGGCCCAGACGTGAGTTCTTTACCATCTACAGCCCGTACAATCTCTGGATGACTTTTGCTTTCAGTTTTTAAGCCGAGTTTATTCATAAATTGGATATCAATAAAATTTCCAGTAGCTCCGAAATCAATGAGTGCATCGATTTCCCAGTAACGTGTGGATTTAGTCAAGGCTTTTAGTTTAACTTGTGTACATAAATGTCGACAACCAAGGGGAGGCACGGTGGAGGCCAAACTAGAATAAGCACTCGACAAACTGACCTCGTCTTTTATCGAGTGATCTAGTTTTCCAATTGGGTCATGGCCAACTCTGAGGTCTTTAGCTTGCTTTTATTTGGGCGTGTGGGGCATTCTTTGACAATATGGCCTGTCTTGCCACAATAAAGGCACTGGTTTAACTTACGCCTCTTTTCTTTTTCCTCCTTAGACAGAAGTCCACGGATTGTGCAGATCTGCATTGGTTCTACAGAATCTTATTTTGAAGCTACTTCTTTTTGAATAAAAGGCTTTTCCCTGAACAAGATTACTTTGTGATCTGATGTACCTTTTACTCCTCATCCTTCTGACAGTCTATGATTTAATTTAACTACTAAATCTATAAAAAATCATTTATATCATCTGGGGGTTCTAGTATCTGCATTACCATGTCCTTTAATTCCTTCTTTAAACCTCTATAAAAGAGTGACATTCTTTTGTCGTAGGGCCAATCTGCTTCTAACACCAGCCGATTAAAAACTGAAATATAATGAAGTAAATCTGAAGACCCTTGTTTCAGATTTAGCAACTCATTATCAGCTGACTGTACAAAAACATGCTTAGCAAAAATCTTTTTCATAGCACGTTCAAAATTTTAAAAATTGTACAAAATTGGATCGTCTCTTTCTACCAAAGGGACTGAACAGAGTGCCGAATCCCCACCTAAATAAGATAAAATAAACGCCACTTTGGAGGAATCATCAGGAAAAGCTGTAGTCTTGGCCAAAAAATGCAAATGGCACTGATTCATAAAAATGGTGAACTTATTGCAATCACCATAAAACCTCTCTGGTTGCGCTAAAGGAACTGGCACTGGAGTTATTACCTGGATTTGTGTAGGGGCAACAGAAGAAGATGAGGAGGTGGAATTAGAAAAAGTCGGTTGAAATGTTGCAGGTTTTAAAACTGGTTTGTCAATTGCAACCTGTAGAGTTGATATATCTCTCCGTAAAGCTGTATTTTCTAACTTTATGTCGTTTAACATAGTAGCTATGTTCTGTAAAGATATTTGCGAGGTTTGATCCATTGCGTCCAGGCGAAATATTCTTTTAAGGCTTTGCCTTCTGTCAGGGTGCTACGTCGTCCCTTACCTTGAATTTGCTTGTGACGACGTAGTAGAATTGCGCAGGAATGCAAGGGACCAACTTCCCAAATTCCTGACTTACAGCCAAAGATTTTAATTACTATTAGATATAAATTAGAAATTAGGGAGGAGGGCTGGGTACTGGACGTGGAAGGAATCTTGCTGTCGACCTGCGAATCAACAAGTGAAAATCTATCAGTCTTCTTAAGATTTCTTTAATTCACAACCTACAGTTTTATATGAACTTAAAGGGCTGTTGATAGAAATCTAGTCCTTGCCTACCTGCGATCAGCAGTTGCTAGGTCTACGTCCAGTATTTCTTGTGTTGATTGGGAATGAAGACAGTTATCAGGCTATTGTCTTGGATTTCCGTCTTTTATGTTATTAAGATCGTGGGTCTGAAAGGAAAACAGATAATTACTCTTTTATTCTTTCACTTGATATCTTTCTATCTCAGAAGATAACCTATGGACTTACTTCTTTAGAATAGACTTGTACTCTTCAGTATTTTTGCCAAAACTGCTTAAGGAAATAGAATATAACAAAAGAACATCCTATATAACTCTAAATATGCTTTGTTCATTACTATCCTTGAAACCTTTTTTTGAGAAGCAAGAAATAACATTCCTTTTAATTAAGCATAGTTATACACATTGTCCAAAAAACTAAATAACATTAGCACAATTTTCGCACATTGTCCAAAATATTTTCTGGTCTTTTCTAGTTTTCATTAATATACATTCTGTGAAACTGAAAGAAGTCCTTCTTTAATGTAGAAGTTCCAACAATTGTTCCTTTTCTTTGAATCTTTCTTGCGAAGGGCACCAGAAAATGAAAGTACTTATCTCCTTCTCTCTTTGTCTCTTGTAGGTTCGGATGGAAGAGGAATCCCAAGGTCGAGGTCCGAAGATTCAGCGGATGGCATCCGGCGCTGCAGGTAAGTTTTTCTTGAGGTCCAGAACACCAATCCTACCAGGGAAAAGAGCTGAAGGCAAAGCGCCTTCTAGAACAATGGGTGCGGCTTTTACAGCCAGCCGCACCCCGACGTTGATACGCACCATCAAGTCCTGCGTGCAGTGCGAAGTGCATGGAGAGCTTTCTTTGGTGCACGGTGCAGGGAGAGCCTTTTTAGCAAAGCCGCACTGCACGTTACAGATAACGCAGTATGCTGAGAGCTCTCCCCATTGTGCTGCTAAACAAAACACTGCTTTTAAAATGAAAACAAGTCTCGATTTCAATTTGCCCGAAATCCCGTGGCCAAGGTGTTTTTCTAAGCAAATAGTCACATGAAGCACATAAAATAAATACACGTAAATCTTGTACATCAAAACACACAAACCACGGAGTGCAGGTGCACGGGAAAGGGGTGGGTTGTTCTTGAAATAAACGTAACGTTGACTCTAGAGTCACGAGTGCAGTGGGAAGTAATTAGACATTAAACCTTTCTTCATGACAGTACTCCCCTCTCAAGATCCCCCCTAAAACTCTTGGGATCGGTTTTGGTTTAGTCGGGAACCGAGTATGAAAAGCTTTTATCAATCTGGGAGCATTTTTTAGGTTAGCCAATGGTTCCCAGGATTGTTCCTCTGGACCGTAACCTCTCCAATCAACTAAATAAAACAGTTTTCATCGCATTCTTTTAGAATTCAGAATTGCTTTTACTTCAAATTCTGGATGTCCTTCAATTTCAATTTGAGGAGGGGATCTAATCATCCGAGTCTTAGGGTTGTATGGTTTCAGTAAAGAAACATAAAAGACTGGGTGACAACGATAGTGAAGTGGAAGAGTCAATTTTACACAAACTGTGTTTATCACTTTTTCTATAGGAAAGGCTCCTATATACCGAGGATTGAATTTTTTATTTCCTTTTATTTTCAAGTTTTTAGTGCTTAACCACACCTTATCCTCAATAACATATGAAGGTTGAACAGATCTATGCTTGTCTGAAATTTCCTTTTGAATTTCTTTTGCATTAGCCAGGTTGAACTGAGCTTCTGAATGAACAGAAGTTAATTTGGAAATGCAATTGTGTATTGAAGGAACTACATTGGTAGAATTAAAATGGCCAGGAATATTCTTAGGATGAAAACCATAGTTACAGAAAAAGTGTGACATTTTAATAGAAGAATGTTCCAAATTATTATATGCAAATTCCAATGCTCCTAAAAGATCTGACCATTCGTCATCCAAATTGGTTAACATACATCGTAAATATTGTTCTATAGTTTGGTTTGTGTGTTCAGTCAGACTACCTGTTTGCGGATGATAGCTTAACGATAATCGCACTTCCATGTTCAATAATTTTCTCAAATTTTGCCAGACATGAGATATGAACTGAGATCCCCTATCAGTGATAGCTACTGATGGAATTCCATGTAAACATATAATGCTGTTAAACCAGATTGGTCGCACACTGCTACACCTACCAGGCGTGTTCCCCCAATGAAAATGGTCCCTGAAGGTCAGCGTCGGCGGATACACCTATGCTCGAGTGTGAATGCAAGTATGCGTGGCGTGTGCCATCCCTGGACACGTGTTTCGAGGTAGTTGCCTCTCGTCAGCAGGGAGTAGGAAAAAGTGTGGGGTTGCTGTGTAAGCTGCTAAAAACGTTTTCAGGTCTAGTACCTCTCGTAGCGCGCAGGTGCGTAACCATGAGTCCGTCGACTCCACCGGCTCAAGGGAGCCTGAATATAAAGTTAAACCAGATTGGTCGCACACTGCTACACCTACCAGGCGTGTTCCCCCAATGAAAATGGTCCCTGAAGGTCAGCGTCGGCGGATACACCTATGCTCGAGTGTGAATGCAAGTATGCGTGGCGTGTGCCATCCCTGGACACGTGTTTCGAGGTAGTTGCCTCTCGTCAGCAGGGAGTAGGAAAAAGTGTGGGGTTGCTGTGTAAGCTGCTAAAAACGTTTTCAGGTCTAGTACCTCTCGTAGCGCGCAGGTGCGTAACCATGAGTCCGTCGACTCCACCGGCTCAAGGGAGCCTGAATATAAAGTTAAACCAGATTGGTCGCACACTGCTACACCTACCAGGCGTGTTCTCCCTGCTGACGAGAGGCAACTACCTCGAAACACGTGTCCAGGGATGGCTAACGCTATTCACACTTGCACTCACGACACGAGCATAGGTGTATCCGCCGACGCTAACTACAGGGACCACAGTTCTTTGGGGTAACACGCAGGTAGGTCAGCAGTGTGCGACCATTTTGTTGTAACATATAATGCTGGTCATTAAAACTTGTGCTAACTCCATAGCAGTAGGGAGTTTTTTTAAAGGTATGAAGTGTGCCATTCACGGGAATTGGTCTACCACAGTTAGAATGGTAGTAAACTCCTTCTTGGTTGGTGGAAGCTCAACTAAATCTAATGATATGGTATGATATGGTATGCCACGGTTGAGGTGGTACAGGTAAAGGTCTTAGTAGGCCGCTTGGAGCTTGGTGTGAAGACTTATTTTGAATACACACGTTACAGGTCTCAACAACATTTTGTATATCTTAGAACATGGAAGGCCACCAAAATTTTCTCTTAATGACTTCATAAGTCTTTGTAACACCTGGATGAGCTGACAAAAGGGTGTCATGATGTAGTTGCATAATTGACTTTTGAGTTTCAGATAACGGTACAAAGAGTTGGCCATTGAAGAACAAGAGTCTATCTCTTCTTTGTAAAAATAGGTATTCCTTTTTCCAACTCACTATATCTTTCGATTCTAGATCTTTTTTTATATCAGAAATCACATCACAAATGGAAAGACTAGCTTGAAAACATGTTGTAGGTAATACTGGATTTGTAGTTACATCTTTTTCTGAATCACTTTCTCCAAGTCGTGATAAGGCATCAGCCTTTTGGTTTTCTTTTCCAGGTTGGAAAGTGATTATAAAATTATAATCATTGAAAAACAAAGACCAATGTAGTTGTCTAGCAGATAAAGCTTTGACAGATCTCAAGGCTTGTAGGTTTCTATGGGCTGTATATATCGTTATTGGATGACGTGCCCCTAACAAGTAATGGCGCCAGTCTTCAAAAACTGCTTTGATCGCCAATAGTTGCTTGTCTGCAATTTCATAATTTTGTTCTGTTCAGGCAATTTCCTGGAATAGTAAGCAATTGGGTGCATTTGACCAGTGTCTTTATTCCGTTGGGATAATATTCCACCCAACGCAAATTGAGAAGCATCCGCTTCTACAATGAACGGTTGAGACGGGTCAGGATGGCTTAAAATGGGAGCTGTGGTGAAATTAGTTTTTAGTTCTTGAAAAGCCTTTTCAGCAGATTCTGTCCAGTTACATTTTACTCCTTTTCGAAGAAGTTTAGTAATGGGAGTGATAGTTTGGGAAAAGTTCTGAATAAATCGATGATGGAAATTCGCAAAGCCCAAAAAACTTTGTGCTTGTTTTACTGTGGTTGGACTTGGCCAAGTGCTTATAGCTTCTATCTTCTTGGGATCCATTTCTATTCCAAAAGTACTGATCACATATCCTAAGAAATCTTCTTTTGAGACATGAAATAAACTTTTTTCCAATTTCACATAAAGATAATTTCAAGCAGTTTTTGAAGGATAGCACAAACTTGTTTTACATGTTCTTCTTTTGAATTTGAGTAAATAAGGATGTTGTCAATATAGACAACACAACAGACATCGATAAACTCATGCAATACTTCATTTATAAAAAATTGGAAAGTGGCAGGAGCATTACAGAGTCCAAAAGGCATTACTTGATATTCGAAAAGGCCAAATTGTGTGCAAAACGCAGTTTTCCACTCATTGCCCTCTCGACTCTCACAAGATGGTAAGCTCCACGCAAGTCCAATTTTGTATAAATGGTAGCCTGTTTTACCTGATCTAATAGAGTTGGAATAAGTGGTAATGGATTCCTGTTTTTAATTGTAATGCTGTTTAGTGCTCTATAATCTATGCACGAGCGTAACTCTCCACCTTTCTTCGGTATAAAAAAAAGAGAGGATGAGACTTGGGATTTTGAATGTCGGATAAATCCATTTGCTAAACACTCATCCAAATAGTCTCTTAGATGTTTGTTTTCTTTTTCTGTAAGTGCATATATTCTACTGCATGGTAAAGTTGCACCGGGAACTAAATCTATCCTAACATCGAAATCCCTGTGAGGGGAAAGAGTATTTGCCTTTTTTTTATCAAAAACATCTGTCAAGTCGGAATAGTCTACTGGAACTCCTTTCAATAATAAAATACTCTGTAATTTGTTTGAAAAGTCCAATCCTTGGACTATGTTTTCTTTCACATGTTCCTGAAAACAATGGGTAGAACAATGAGAAGAGCAGAACGTGATTGTCTTATTAACCCAATCAATGCCTGGGTTGCCTTTAATCAACCATGGAATCCCTAAGAGCAGTCTAAACTGTGGTGCATCAATGATGTCAAATGTTATATCTTCTTTGTGAATAGAGGAACTATACATTTCTTAAAGTTCTGTCTGCAGTCAGATGGGCCCAGACGTGAGTTCTTTACCATCTACAGCCCGTACAATCTCTGGATGACTTTTGCTTTCAGTTTTTAAGCCGAGTTTATTCATAAATTGGGTATCAATAAAATTTCCAGTAGCTCCGGAATCAATGAGTGCATCGATTTCCCACTAACGTGTGGATTTAGTCAAGGCTTTTAGTTTAACTTTTGTACATAAATGTCGACAACCAAGGGGAGGCACGGTAGAGGCCAAACTAGAATAAGCACTCGACAAACTGACCTCGTCTTTTATCGAGTGATCTAGTTTTCCAATTGGGTCATGGCCAACTCTGAGGTCTTTAGCTTGCTTTTATTTGGGCGTGTGGGGCATTCTTTGACAATATGGCCGGTCTTGCCACAATAAAGGCACTGGTTTAACTTACGCCTCTTTTCTTTTTCCTCCTTAGACAGAAGTCCACGGATTGTGCAGATCTGCATTGGTTCTACAGAATCTTATTTTGAAGCTACTTCTTTTTGAATAAAGGCTTTTCCCTGAACAAGATTACTTTGTGATCTGATATACCTTTTACTCCTCATCCTTCTGACAGTCTATGATTTAATTTAACTACTAAATATATAAAAATTCATTTATATCATCTGGGGGTTCTAGTATCTGCATTACCATGTCCTTTAATGCCTTCTTTAAACCTCTATAAAAGAGTGACATTCTTTTGTCGTAGGGCCAATCTGCTTCTAACACCAGCCGATTAAAAACTGAAATATAATGAAGTAAATCTGAAGACCCTTGTTTCAGATTTAGCAACTCATTATCAGCTGACTGTACAAAAACATGCTTAGCAAAAATCTTTTTCATAGCACGTTCAAAATTTTAAAAATTGTACAAAATTGGATCGTCTCTTTCTACCAAAGGGACTGAACAGAGTGCCGCATCCCCACCTAAATAAGATAAAATAAACGCCACTTTGGAGGAATCATCAGGAAAAGCTGTAGTCTTGGCCAAAAAATGCAAATGGCACTGATTCATAAAAATGGTGAACTTATTGCAATCACCATAAAACCTCTCTGGTTGCGCTAAAGGAACTGGCACTGGAGTTATTACCTGGATTTGTGTAGGGGCAACAGAAGAAGATGAGGAGGTGGAATTAGAAAAAGTCGGTTGAAATGTTGCAGGTTTTAAAACTGGTTTGTCAATTGCAACCTGTAGAGTTGATATATCTCTCCGTAAAGCTGTATTTTCTAACTTTATGTCGTTTAACATAGTAGCTATGTTCTGTAAAGATATTTGCGAGGTTTGATCCATTGCGTCCAGGCGAAATATTCTTTTAAGGCTTTGCCTTCTGTCAGAGTGCTACGTCGTCCCTTACCTTGAATTTGCTTGTGACGACGTAGTAGAATTTCGCAGGAACGCAAGGGACCAACTTCCCAAATTCCTGACTTACAGCCAAAGATTTTAATTACTATTAGATATAAATTAGAAATTAGGGAGGAGGGCTGGGTACTGGACGTGGAAGGAATCTTGCTGTCGACCTGCGAATCAACAAGTGAAAATCTATCAGTCTTCTTAAGATTTCTTTAATTCACAACCTACAGTTTTATATGAACTTAAAGGGTTGTTGATAGAAATCTAGCCCTTGCCTACCTGCGATCAGCAGTTGTTAGGTCTACGTCCAGTATTTCTTTTTTTTTTTTTTTTTTTTTTTTTTGAAAAGTTTTTATTGAGCAATAATTCGGTTACAAGTACGGGCCTACAACCACCCGGGCCGGCCGCTAGGTACAGAAGGAAATCTACACATATCAAGGCTACAATCAGTTCCCAGGGCACTGCCCCGCAGTGGCTCCAGATAGTTCTCGAGGAACAGGAAGCGTCAGTCCAACAATCACAAAAACAAAAAGACAAACAATAAAAAACAAAAGGCGAGTTATGTGGGAAACCAGTGCGGGTCAAGCTCCCCCCGGGAAACTCCAGTCAGGACAATTGAGCAAACCGCTAAAGAGAGGAGTACCGGGAGGCCGGGGACGGAGGGGGGGGGGGAGGGGGTCAAGGGAAATGAACGTCCATATGTAGTTGTTCCAAAAGGCGCCAGGAGCCATCAAGGGTCAGGGGGACATGGCGATATCAGTGTCTACCAGGGGGGGCGTACAGATGCCTCCGCGATACGCGTTCCATTGCCCCCAAATTCTACCCCATGCCCCCGGCTTGCCACGGGCCACATACACAGTCTTCTCCCTAAACATACACCAGTCCATATTCTCCTTCCACACTGACACGGTGGGCGGCCGTTGAGCGCCCCAAAGTTGCGCTATGTCCCTCTTGGCAATCATGTTCCCTAGGGCCGCCCACCGAGTCTGAGCCGCGCTGTAGTCATTGGGCTCCCACACATTCAGGACACAGCGACGCACCTCCGGCAGCAGCACAACCCCAGTGACCTGTCCCATAACCGTGTGGACCCGGCGCCAGTAGTCCGCCACCTCGCGGCACTCCCAAAGGATATGAAGAAAGGTGGCGCTGAGCCCACACCCTCGCTTACAGAGCCCGTCGCCGGAAAATCCCATCGAGACCAAGCGCGGACCCGTCACATACACCCGGTGGAGAATCTTGAGCTGTACCAACCGGAGACGAGCCGGAATGGCAACCTCCCTGGGGGACGACAGTGCAGACTGCCAATCTTCGTCGTCCAATTCCACCCCATCCCCAGTCCAAGCCTCCCGAAGGCGCACAAAAAGGTCCGCCCGGTGATTAATTAATTTTTTATAAATTAAAGAAATAGTACTATCAGGGACATGGCCGTCAAGTATACGGTCCTCGAGGGGCGAGGAAACAGGGATCATGGTCCCCTCCCCGAAGACCGAGAGCAGGGCGTGTCGAACCTGGGCGTAGCGGAAGAACTCCCTGTCGGTCAGCTCGTATTCGGCCTGGAGCACCGCGAAAGTCTTTACCGCGCCCTTATGCCACAGGTCTCCCACTTTGCTGATACCAATCGTGTCCCACTGGTCAAACCCCTTCGTGGTCCACAAGCTGCCCAGGCGGTCGGAGGCAAACAAGGGAGTAGCACATGTTAATCGCTCACTCCAGCCCATGGCCGCAGTGGCAGCCCTCCAGGTCCGCACCGCAATCTTAGTAGGACCCGTAAGGGTCCGGCCAGCCAGGCGGGAATAAAGTGCCCTGTTGTAGTTCCCGCCGGGAAGCAGGAACTTGTCCATCTCATACGCCGGATTCAAGCCGGGCGCATACGTGGCGTGGTTAATGGCAGATAGCTGCGAGGCCCAATAGTACCTGCGAATGTCAGGAAGCGCGATGCCCCCGTCATACCAGGGGAGAGTGAGCTTGGCAAGAGCAATACGCGCCCGCCCGTCCCACACCAGTCTCCTCTGCAGGCTCTCCACCTCCCGAAAGTAGGCCACTGGGATAACGTCGAAGGAGTTCTGGAGTGCATAGAGGAACCTGGGAAGGGACATCATTTTAAACAGCGCGGCCCGACCCAGCGGGGACAGGGGGAGCCTGCACCACCGGGCCGTGTCCTCCCGCAGTCGCCGAAGGGGACGCAGGAGATTCTGCTCATAGCGAGCCACCGGGTCCAGCGAAACGTATATCCCCAGGTACTTAAAGCCGCTCAGAGATATTTGAATCGGGAGCCGAGGCGGCAGGAGAGGAGGACCACCAGAGATGGGATAAACACAGGATTTAGACCAGTTGATCGTGAGACCCGAATTGGTCCCAAAGGAGGTCAGAACGTCAAAGAGGACGTTAAGTGACTGCCGCGGTGAGGTAAGATACAGGAGAATGTCGTCCGCATACAGCGAGACCCGATCTTCGAAGCCCGGGCCCCACCGGATCCCTCTAAGCGAGGGCTCCCAACGGAGCCAGGCGGCGAGCGGCTCCAGGGCGAGAGCAAAAAGCAACGGGGACAACGGGCACCCCTGCCTCGTGCCCCTGCCGAGGGCAAAGGGCCGAGAGACCCGCCCATTCACCACCACTTGAGCCATGGGTCCCGTGTAAAGGAGCCTCACCCAGCCAATAAATCCCTCTCCAAAGCCGAATTTATCCAAGACGGCCCAGAGGAATGGCCACTCAATAGTGTCAAAGGCCATCGTGGCATCCAAAGAAACCAGCACGGCCGGTTCGGAGAGGAACTCCGCCCTGGCAAGGGCACCGTGAAGACGCCGCAAGTTAAGAGCGGTGTTGCGGTGCGGGATAAAGCCGCATTGGTCCGGATGAATAAGGTCGCACACGACACTCAACAATCGATTGGCCAGGACTTTCGCCAGGATTTTAGGCTCCGCGTTGAGCAGTGAAATAGGCCGGTAAGAAGTACAGCGGTCTCGTGGCTTGCCCTCCTTGGGGATAACGACTATAGTGGCCAAGCGCTGGTCGGCCGGAAGGGAACCCGCCGCAAGAGAGTCGCGGAACATGCGGCTGAGGAAGGGCGCAAGCTTATCAGGACGCAATTTGTATAGTTCAATGGGCAGACCGTTAGGACCCATAGCCTTGCCCGAGCGAAGGGAACGGATCGCGGTCGCTATTTCATCCGACGACAAGGGGGCGTCCAGCCGCTCCCGGTCCTCAACGGACAGGCCGGGCAGAGCAATATCTCTCAGTAGGAGGCGAGAGTCATCCTCATCCCTGTCAGTCACCGGGGAGTACACCGCCCGGAGGTGGTCAGCGAAACATTCCACAATCTCATCCGGCTCAGTCACACATGCACCATCCGCAGCACGCAACTCGGGGACCACACGATTCACTCTCTCCTTTTTGTCCAGCCACGCAATCAACTTTCCCGCCTTGTCCCCCGCGTCATACAATCGGCCCTGCTGCTCCCTATACATAGTTTTGGCCGCGTCAGTGACCAGGGACCTATATTCGAACTGTTTCAGGCTAAGGGCATGTAGCCCGTCCGGAGTAACATTCGCCTCCAAGGCCGACTCCAACCCCGAGATGTCAGTCTCCAGCTTCACCACCGCCTCGCTCCTAACCCTCTTGGCCACCACTATCTGGGCGAGGGCGTGTCCGCGTATCACAGTTTTAAAGGCTTCCCAAAGGGACAACGCAGACGGCACCGACCCCTCGTTTTCACTGAAGTATTGGTCCATGGCCTTAACCAGGCTGTCACGGGTCGCAGGGTCCCGCAGGTACCAGGGGTTAATAGGAGCTATCCGCCCTGCGGACCGCGACCCGGTGTCAAAGAGAAGCCACAGCGGAGAATGGTCGGAGATACCACGCGCCAGGTGTCTGACCTCTCGAATCCGACCAGTCTGCGCCGCGGGCATAAGGAAGTAGTCTAACCTGGAGAGACTCCCATGCGCCCCGGAATGAAAGGTGAACTGACGCTGGGTCGGATGCATTAGTCTCCAACTATCCACCAAGCCGAAGGTCTCCAACATCCCACCCAGCCATGACTGGGCAGCGGGGAGGGTCCTTGGTGGGTGACGATCCAGTTCACCCGAAACCACAGAATTAAAGTCCCCGCCCATAAGCAGGAGGCCGTCCGGAAGGTCAAGCAGCATTCGACCCAAGTCAGTAAAGGTGGAGTTCTGGAGGCCCGGGGGGACGTAGACTGAAACCAGGGTAAGGGGCTGCCCCTCCCACCTCCCGATCAAACACACATAGCGTCCTCTGTCATCCGAGACTATCCTCGTGATCTCCACCGGAAGGGAGGTTCGCAGGAGAATGCCCGCCCCCCTGGAGCCAGTTGTGAAACCAGAATGGGCTACGAGACGGTATCCCCCCCTGTTCATCGCATGGCAGACACTGCCGACCAAGTGCGTCTCCTGGAGAAACACCACATCAGGAGTCACACGACGCAAATATTGCAGTACAACTCCCCGCTTAATACGGTCCCCCAACCCATTGACGTTCCATGACATAAGCCTCAACCCATCTCCCCCCATCCCCTCCAATAGATCAAGAGGCCCCCAGCCCGCAGCACGGTTCCCAAATATGGACAAAAATCAATACCTCGCCCTGTAAACAAAAAACACACAACAAAACAACCCCTCTGCCCCCCCAACCCCACCCCAAGTCCAACTCCCCCCACCCTGCACCCCTGCGGGCCAATGACCCCCCCCAACTTGCAGTGTGCCTGTCGCCCCCCTAACCCCATTCTACAAAAAGACCCCGGAGGAGGAAAGGGACCCGAACCCGCCCGCACCCCTCACGGGTCCTGGTAAGACACAGTATCCAAAAGAAGTAAGACCCAACTGTACAGTGCAAAACCGCAAAAGCAAGGACCAAATGTCAGTCTAAGGGGACCCGTCACCTGCGGTGCCCCCAGAGGGCCCGGGCCGGCCACCCCCGTCCGGCAGCGAGTCCAGCCAGTCACTTGCGGCCACAGGAGAGTCAAAAAAGGCTGTCCGCTCTCCATGCTCCACTCGGAGTTTCGCCGGGTAGATCATCGAATACTTCAGGCCTAGCTCGCGGAGACGGCGCTTCACCCCTTGGAATCCCATCCGCTGTTTCTGGACCAGTTGCGTGAAGTCTGGATAAAAATTGATGGTCGAGTTCTCGTAGCGGACCGGGCCACGGGTCCGTGAAGCCTGCAGAATAGCGTCGCGGTCCCTGTAGTGGAACAGTTTAGCCACGATAGGCCTCGGGGGGGCCCCCGGCCGCGGCCGGCCGCCCGGAACTCGATGGGCCCGCTCCACGGCGAAGAATTTGCTTAGGCCAACCGGGGACAGCTGTTGCAGGATAAGTTCCTCGACCACGAGGTCCACCGGGCGGCCGTCGGAGGACTCCGGTACACCAATGATGCGGATGTTGTTGCGTCGGGCCCGTCCCTCGAAGTCCTCAAGCCGCCGGGCCATATGGTCGTTGACCACTCTAATGTCCCCAAGCGCGGCCCGGAGATCAGACACCTCCGCACCCAGGGTGGAGGTCCGTGTATCAAGGGCCTGGACCTTCTCGTTGGTTTTGGAGAGGTCGGCCCGAATCAGGGTGACATCGATCGCGACAGTGTCGATCTTACGGGCCAGGGCCTCATATTGCGTTGCGATGGTTTCCCTGATGCCCTCGATGGCGCCCATAATGTCCTGCAGGGAAAGTTCCGCAGAGACGGTCGTGCCTCCCCCTGCAGCATCCGGGGAGAGGCCAGCAGCGCCAGGGGACCCCCTGCCCTGGGTGTAGCGGTCCATGTTGTTGCTCTGGACCGCTCCCCCGCGCAGAGAAGCCTTGGTCTTGCGCCCATCCGGACCCCCTTTGCCCGCCATGCGAGCGCAGTCGCTCAATGGGACCTCCGATCAAGAGGTGTGCGGGCGCCAGCAAAAGGACCACAAACTGTCGATGTAGGGGTCGGAGGCGTTAAGCCCACCAGTAGCAGATGGAAGCAAGTCTCGGGCAGAGGCCCAGGAGGCACCTCGCCACCTTGAGCACGCACGCCAGCCGATCTCCTGAAGGCCAAAACCGAAACCGAAAGTGCTGAATCGGCAACTGGCACCGCGCTGAGGCCGCTGTTGTTCAATTGCAGCCCGGCCCCACGGGTCACCTTCACCCCGGCCACCTCCGTCGGGTGGGTCCCAAAAGTTCCGACGACGACAACTCAGGATTCCCAGGTCCGATTAGAGTTTTAAAAAGAGATATATGATCAGCTGGTCTTCATCTCCCAGATTCCATAAACCAAATCAGGATAGTCTCAGGATATATTCCGAGGAGCAGAAAGGGTCCGGGGAGCCCTGTGCTCACGCGACCATCTTGGATGCGCGCTAGGCTCCTCCTCCCGTCCAGTATTTCTTGTGTTGATTGGGAATGAAGACAGTTGTCAGGCGATTGTCTTGGATTTCCATCTTTTATGTTATTAAGATCGTGGGTCTGAAAGGTAAACAGATAATTTCTCTTTTATTCTTTTACTTAATATCTTTCTATCTCAGAAGATAACCTATGGACTTACTTCTTTAGAATAGACTTGTACTCTTCAGTATTTTTGCCAAAACTGCTTAAGGAAATAGAAGAGGACCAAAGAACATCCTATATAACTCTGAATATGCTTTGTTCATTACTATCCTTGAAACCTTTTTTTTTTAATTAAGAAATAACATTCCTGTTAATTAAGCATAGTGTTACACATTGTCCAAAAAACGAAATAACATTAGCACAATTTTCGCACATTGTCCAAAATATTTTCTGGTCTTTTCTAGTTTTCATGAATATACTTTCTGTGAAACTGAAAGAAGTTCTTCTTTAATGTAGAAGTTTCAAAAATTGTTCCTTTTCTTTGAACCTTTCTTGCGAAGGATGCCAGAAAATGAAAGTACTTATCTCCTTCTCTCTTTGTCTCTTGTAGGTTCGGATGGAAGAGGAATCCCAAGGTCGAGGTCCGAAGATTCAGCGGATGTCATCCGGCGCTGCAGGTAAGTTTTTCTTGAGGTACAGAACACCAATCCTACCAGGGAAAAGAGCTGAAGGCAAAGCGCCTTCTAGAACAATGGGTGCGGCTTTTATAGCCAGCCGCACCCCGACGTTGATACGCACCGTCACGTCCTGAGGGCGGTGCGTGGTGCATGGAGAGCTTTCTTTGGTGCGCTATGCAGGGAGAGCCTTTTTAGCAAAGCCGCACTGCACGTTACAGTTAGCGCGGTATGCTGAGAGCTCTCCCCATCGTGCTGCTAAACAAAACACTGCTTTGAAAACGAAAACAAGTCTTGATCTCAATTTGCACGAAATCCTGTGGCTAAGGTGTTTTTCTAAGCAAATATTCACATGAAGCACATAGAATAAATACACTCAAATCTTGTACATCAAAACACACAAACCACAGAGTGCAGGTGCACGGGAAAGGGGTGGGTTTTTCTTGAAATAAACGTAACGTTGACTCTAGAGTCACGAATGCAGTGGGAAGTAATTAGACACCAAACTTTTCTTCATGGCAACTGGTCCGATCACCACATGATCTTATTCCACATCAACCAGAGAGTGCTATCCCTGCCACCCATACAAGACCCACCCAAATGGTCTAGAAATCTCACCCAGATTCCCCTTGGTGTCATGGAAGAAAGGCTAAGTTCGCTCCTCCCCAATGGCAATGACCACCTCTCCACTACCGATCTCACCTCGCTCTATAACTCGAATATGGTGGCCTTGCTTGATCAAGTAGCACCCCTGAAATAAAAGAAAAGCCGAGCTATTCCGTCCAGATCATGGTTCGACTCAGACATCAACGAGGAAAGGAGATAATTAAGAGCCACTGAAAAACGCTGGAGGAACAATCCTACCACTATCCACCCCTATCAACTCAAAACAGTCCGGAAGAAGTACAACAGTCAAAGTGGGGCAAGTCACCCCACTGCTAAAAAAACCTGGCCTGGATATAAACAATTTGAATAACTTCAGACCCATCTCTAACCTTCCTCTTCTATACAAAATCATAGAAAGATGTGTACTCCAACAATTAACTCAACACTTGGACAGTATCAACCTCCTTGACTCCCATCAGTCTGGATTTAGGAAAGGCTGCAGCACAGAAACCGCGATCCTCAACATCATCGATGATATCCACAAATCACTTGACTCAGACCAATGCTGTCTCCTCATTCTCCTAGACCTATTGGCAGCATTCGACACGGTAGATCACAAACTTCTCATCAAGGCTCTCCAAGAAAGAACCAGACTTGATGAAGTGGTCCTCAAATGGTTCTCCTCATTCCTACACAATCGCTCCCAGAGAATCAAAATCAAAAGCTTTGAGTCCGGCCTTTACCCAGTCAGTAGGAGAGTTCCTCAAGGGTCAGTGCTCTCCCATCAACTCTTCAACACTTACATTGAACCCCTCACCACCCTATGCAATAAAGCTAACATTCCCTTCCACCTATATGCTGATGATACTCAGATTTACTTGGAAATCTCCTCTGTTAAAGACATTCAGAGACTCAACGGCATACTGAGGGAAGTGCATCTATGGCTGTCAAGTAACCACTTAAAACTGAATCCTGACAAAACCGAATTTCTCCTCATATCGAACAAAGAAGAGAACCCCCAAATTGTCGATTGGTTAAAAGCTATCAATGCGCTCAATGGAAACCTCACCCTGGCCGACTATGTTAAATCACTAGGCATCACGCTAGACCCGAAACTGGACATGACCAAACACATTAAGAACTCGGCTAAGAGCGCCTTCCTCAGCCTGAAGCTACTGAACAATATAAAACCTTTCATCCCGCCCAAAGATCTCAAACAAGCCACCCAATCTTTGGTGCTGTCAAGATTAGACTATGGAAATGCAGTCCTCTCGGGAATAGCTAAATCACATCTTGCTCCTCTAAAAACAACTCTCAAAGCGGCTGCCAGAATGGTCACCTGAATCAAGAAATTTGATCACATCTCACCTGCACTCAGAGAACTCAAGTGGCGCCCGGTAGAAATGCGGGCAAACTTCAGAAAAGCCTGCCTCACACACAAGGCCCTACACACCAGCAAACCCGAATATCTGGCTGCCAAACTCAAAAAAGCAGGTCAGACTAGGAACCTCAGAAGCTCTAACACCCTACTACTCATCCCGCTGAAATCACGAAAACAAAAAAACGCGGCCAGGTCCTTCCCCGGAAATGCACCCAAAATCTGGAACTCTATTCCCCCTCACATCAGAACTATTCCCTCCTTTGCTAAATTCAAAAGTCAGCTCAAAATCCTGTTCCTCGATCGATCCCTAGCGAACCGATAGGAGTAGTCGGAGTGCTGAAGTAGACACCTCACTCCCTCCGATGCGGCGTCAGCAAGACCCCAAACTAGAACTCTTCGTCATTGACATTTATTAATATTTTTATTCGGGACTTCCCGCTTTATTGTATTATGTTTTGTTCTGCTCTGTAACCGAAGTAAAGCGCTCCGATACCCTGCGGTCAGGTCAGCGCTATATAAAACTTCTCAAATAAAATAAAATAAAACAATAACAAAGAAAACACTATCAAAAGAAATAAAACTTATGTGTTATGAAAATGGTGATTAACATTAGAACGTTTAATGTGAGCACTGACAATGAAGAATAAATAGATATTATAATGATCTGCATTATGAAAAGGTTTATTCTAAAAGTGCTTTTAAATCTTGACTGATGTATTAACCTAGAACATGAAAAAGGAAATTGCAAAATTGGTATGTGAAATGGAAATGAAGTGTTAACATTTTTTTGGGGGTACTTTATACTTACATGATGTAGGTGCGAGTCATTGATTTACCTAATTGAAGAACTAATGCATGGTTTCCAATAATGCGAAGTTCATATTTTAGCATACATTCATCATGCACAAGCTGTGTTTTATGAAGGCCTCAAAAAGTTGCTTTTCTTTCCTAGTATGAACTTATGGACTAAATAGTCTGAAGACTATGAGAACCTTTCGTAACGTTTCTACTTGTGCTCTAACACTCAATGAATCCTTTCACGTTTGTAGCTCACTCAACTGGGCTTGCAACACAATTGATACTTTTTGTAGCACATGCTTGGGAAAGAACTGACAAAGGATGAGAACATGGACTTGCCTACTTCCTAAAGGGTCACAATCAATCGTACGACTAAAGTACAGTGGTCTTAAGAAAATGCAACGTAATGGATTACTAAATTCTTCCAGATTTATATACTTTTTACCTACTGCATCATCTCATCCTACTGAGACTGACCAATAGGACAGAGTGGTCTGACAAACTGGTGATGTCAAGGGGTGTAAACCAGGAATCGATGGAGTATATTTACCCAAAGTATGGACAGGGGTGGTCCTTATCTTGTCCACCTTCTCAACCCACCTTGTGGTACAGAGACTGATGATTTGGACTGTCAGAGACTAAGGCAACTGTGATGAATTACTGCATTTGCTGATGGCTGGTATGCTTGTGTAGCGGAATTCCGACAACAGCTGTGGCATTGACCCTGCAGTAGGGTCAAGGGCAGACAATCCTGTCCATGAACTGGAACTGGTAATTTGGCAATTACTGAACTTTCAACTCTAGGGTTTGCAAGAGAGATATTTGCTTTATAAAGATTCACTTCTTATGACACATCCTTCCTAGGCTAAGGAAGATAACTCCTTTCTAATTGATAATCACAGTCGTGTTAATGCTTATCAAATCCTTTCAATCATAAATTAGATTTGGTATGGACATTACTTTAAAATTCGCTAAAGATACTAACTGAGATAAACTACTCTGCTGATTCTGTTTCATTCATTTGTTGTGACCAATTTATTTGTTTCAAGTTTACTGACTTAAAGATAGATGTAGTCAGAGAAAGACCATTCAGTAATGAATGAATGCTACCAATGATCTTATTCCAGTTCCTCACATGATCATTGTTTATCCCCTAAGTATTCTGGCCCCTTTCAGCACAAAACAAGATCCAATGGAGGACCTAATGAGTTTTATGTAGGTTATTCGGGAATAAATATCTTGACCATTTTGAAATAATTCTTGAGGCCCAACCTGTCTGCCCTAAAACAGTTTTTCTGGTAGCAGAGGATAGTTTACTGTCTGATAAATCTGGGATATAAGGTGGATGTGTAATAAGGTGACTACAGATTTGCCCAAATATCGAGTTCAGTGATCCCTTGACCGGATGCCTGTTCTGAAGATGACAAAACAATGAGATAAGCGGGGTGAGTCTTCATGGGGTTGTGAAAATATTGTGTTCCTTTGTGTTAATAATGATAATGAGTAAAGAGCATGTTTTAGTGTTTGATATAGACTAGAGTTGCTGTTGCGTTAAAGTTGTTATCAGTCCGAAGTGGCATAAGATCCCGGGATATACACCTAAGGGTGGTCTCAGTGTGGTATTCGCTGAGTAAGTTTGTCTGCTGTTTTGAAGGTGCTGTGCGTGAGACGTCATCGGCAGTACCAGCAGAGAAGGGAACTTTGTGAGAGTGTGAGAAGTTAAAATCATTGGGAATTTTCTCAAGTGTAAAGAGATTAATCATAGGGATTTTTCAGGTAAAATCGCACTGGTCAAGATTTTGGTTAGGAGTGGAGAAATAATTCTTGGTTGAATGGAGATCTGTAATTTCTTTTACTGGAGCAGAAAAGATTTTTTCTCTGTGTTTAGTGGATTTGTTTAGGATTGGATTTGAAGCCTGGATTGTAAAGGGAGGGTCAGTTGCTGTGAGTGGAATAATTGTAAATGACATTAAATAATTTGATTGGAAAACATGAAAATCCTAAACAGCTTAAACACTATGATACATGGGGATGTGCCTGTGTCCGCTAGAGAAGGAGTACCAGTAGCACTTGAAGGTAAACCTGCATTGTACATGTCTTTAGAGAAAGGATATCATACATTTACATGGTTAGAAAATTGGATGAAATATGCAGAAAACAATTGACCTTTAGCTTTCTCTCAATATGGTACCTTTAATGTACAAATTCTTGAAAATGTAAGGAGCGAAATGAATGACATTAAGCCATTACCTACACCTATGCGATGTGAAGGCCTTTAAGAATGGGAACATGTGGCTCATCAGAAAGAGAAGGAGATATATCAAGGAGGATACAAAAATACTTTAAATAAATATGTAGAGGCTAAGTGGGATTCACAACAGAAAATATGGAGAGGAAATATTGCAGAGGGAGCAAAAATGTATCCTGTATTAGTTGCAGAAATGAATGAGGAAGAAAACTGCAAAGAAAAAAATAAACATTTAGAGAACCTAAAAACTCTCACGTTAACCGAAGAGAGAGAGATGAGTTTTTGAGTGAATTATTATTGAATTGACCCCTACCATATAATGCAGAACAGTAATAGACCACCCACCAACTTCCTGGGAGACCAGTAACCCACTATAGAAAACAGGTCAATTGATCTTCAGCAAAGATTCAGCATTTCATCTCTATCCCCCTTGAATCAATAACTGCGCTTTATTATGTTTGTTACCAAAGCAGCTATTTTATGAGCACTGTCAGATAAAGTGACACCTTTTTGGTGTGATACAATGACTCAAAATAGCTCTTACATGCAACAAAGGAAGAGAAAAAAAAATCAACTGTTACCAATTATATGAAGTTGTTAATATTAATCAGAAATCGTGTAGATTGTGAAAATTGTTTATTAGAAGGCTAATAGATCCTTACAGCAACCCCTTGCTCTAAAAAATGACCTCTTCATAGTAGCCTGAGAAATATTAAGGAACCTCAGAACTGTTCTCTTCTCAAATGCACATTTGTTGTAATCCAGAATATGCGTTTTTACCTCAGGTACTTGTCAAAATGAGTTGTAGTAACGCCAAATTAAATCCAATCAGTAAAATCAGAGTTATGATTTTTTTAAAAGTTTTTGGTAAAATCTAGAGATCTAGAGCGTAAAGGATCAAAGCACCAACCGCAGGTATTGGTCAAAATCAAAAGTTAAGGCCAACAAGGATAAAGCGTGGGTTAGATACATGAGGTGGATTGGGCCTAGTCACGGCTTACCTTCTGACATAGGAAATTTCTTTCAGAAAAGTTCATGAGACGTTGGCATGGTGCAAGGCAGCATGCGGCATCCAAGGAAGAGACGTTGTCTCCAGGGAACCGCTGCACCAGGTCATGGTGAGAATTTTACCTTTAGACTTTGCCACTTTTTTGGAAGATGAAAATTTCCAGCAGGACAAAGCTGCAGGCTGTAGTCGATGAAAGCTCTGTGAGCCTGGATACCTTCACCAAGAGACTTTGCTGAATAGGATTTGCTGCTGCAGAGAAGAATGTAGCGGGAGCTACCGCAAAATCAGGCCGACTGGCAATGTACCATGGTTGGATCACCTTGCAGGTAGGTCCTGGTCTTCTACTCCTTCTCAGAGTATGTTTTAGTGAAACATTTTTGAAATCCCAAGTTTTAGGGTCACACAGAAGCAGCACATCTAACACAACTTCCAAGGGTACAGGAACTGTGGACACCACTTGGGGAGGGGGTAGGACTCACTCCAGTAGAGGCCAGGTGCTATATCCCTGAGCTCACACTGAAAGTCAGCCAACTAACCCTTGGAGTCATTTCTGGTCGCAAATTAAATGTGCTAATCAGATGTAGGCAAATTGCTTGTGATTGTGTAAATAGTGAACCATCTCTCTCCATGTTGCTTGACCTGTTAGTAGCCGTTGACACTCTTTACCATCAGGTCTTACTCAAAGCCACTTTATTCTGCCCTGGTTATCATTGGCAGCTTCTTGCATAAGTTCATCTCACTCATTTCATATGAAAATAATTGAGATAAATCCTCCAGTTCATATCCACTACAAGGTACCACATGGATCTAACAACATCACAACACTTCCATGATATTCAACCTATAAACTGATCTTTTTGGATCATTCCCAGAATACTTATTTCTGGTCCAGGGAGGACCTGGCTTGACAGTACTGTTCTCATGGGGAGCAGAGTCAAGACTGATGTGCAAATGGTTAGGTTCAAAGTGGAGTGTGATGGCGAGCAAAATAATGATGGATTAAGCCCAGATCTGTGACTGGGGTTGAGTGTTTGAAAAGTTTAAAAACTCCATCCTTCATTTTATTTTGTGATGTTGCCATGTGAGCCTAAGGGGCTGAGGGTATGCCCAGACCTGGGTCCCTTGCTCTCTTTGCTACTGTATTCAAGCTCGCCTGGCTAATGAGGGGCGAATCTCCGAAACAGGTCCTAGGATGCTTGTTACCTGTCCAGGGAGGACATGGCTTGGCAGTTTGGGCTGGACAGTTCCCAAGGGGAACAGCGTCCAGACTGATTTCCATATGGCTGGGTCCAAACGGGTGACGTGGGGAGCAAAATATTGATGGATTAAACCCATATCTATGACTGGGGGTGAGAGTGTGAAAAGTTTCAACACTGTTCATTTTATTTCGTGATGTTGCTATTTGGAGTACTACATCCAACAAAGCAGTGATATCTAACAATTAACTGATGATAGTCAACCAAGTTTTAAAATGCTGACTAGCAACATCTACTGTTTATCTGATACTCAACCACCAAAGACTGATTTTGAACTCTGAAATTAGGGAAACTATGATCTCCTCCAACAGGAGCAGCTCAGCAAGGTACCCTTGGAGGGCTTCTCGCTATCTGTCATTATCCTCTAAATCCATGAGCTTTCTCATTGGCTCATCTCTGTCCTCCAGAAGAGTCTATATAAAAAACAAAACACACATAGTATTGTTCTGGCTTTCACTACTGAACAAAATAAGCCTTTTCACCCTGCTAAATTCTTCCATTCTATATTTTAAACCCTCATGTAATACTGCTTGGTTTCTCAAAGTACCAACTGACATCAATAAAAAGCCATTCCTTATTCATTAGTTCAACTAATAATCATTCAACACTGCATTACCTTGCTGGTCCTGCCAGAATCTATTTAAGTCACACTGTGGTAACTGTTCCTTAAGGGAGAGAAGGGTCAGAGACCAACTAGGTCGCTGAAATTGAAGGAGAAGATAGAGTCTCTGTAGGTTATGTGTTCTACCCTAGGGAATCTCTCCTATTGGTTATTAGTGCCCTCACACACCCTTGCGAGTGTCATGCTTCATCATCGGGCATTGCTCCTCGTGGGGGTGGCGCGGCAGTCCCCCACAGGCCCCGCAAGAGGGCTCTTTATCGGAGATCTTTTTGTGTGAACGCCGCAGTTGTGCATGTGGGTGTGAGGGCCTAGAGCAGGGAAGCCCCCACTCCCAGTCCTCCCTCTCTTATTTTTTTGATTGTTCATGTACGGCAGCCAGCCGTGGGACTACTTTTTCTATCTTTCCCCTTCTCCTGTATATTTCCCTGTAGCTACCACACCACCTTCTGTAGCTAGCACACGTTCCCCCGACTGCGGATCAACCATTGTTCCATCATGGACAATCCTGGGCTGAGTTTTGATGACGACACAGTAGCTGAAATTCTTAGGGCACCATCACTACTGGACGCAGATGGCCACGCTGCATCTAATAGTCACAATGACGATTGGAAGTCTTTACTAGCCCTTAGGAAACAACAAATCAAAACAGCATTACACGAGGGGAGGAGCCTAGCGCGCAACCAAGATGGCCGCGTAGGTGCGAGGCTCCCGAGGACCTCGGCAACCTCCTACGTTTATCCTGTCTTCATCCTGAAGGGAACTGTGTCGGTGAACCTGAGCCGAGGTGGTACCCGTTTTCCGTTTTTGAATCGGACCCCGGGGGCCGGGTGGGGATTGACTGAAGTTTGCGGCCTTCTTCTCTCCTGACCCCGGACTGGAGTTTGGGGGTGACCCAGTGGCGAAGTGAATAACAACGGCGGGCCGGGCCTGGCGAGTCGCGTACCCCACACTTTCACTTTCGCTTTTGAGTCCCCTTGCCGTCGTCGCGAGTGGGATTACGGCGCTTCTTTGTGTGGTGGTGGCCTCGCTGGGGGACCCTGCCTGCCTGCCTGCGGGGACCCGCTCCGCCTTCCTGAGGTGACCCCCGGGGCTCACGGCCTTGATTGCTTGCTCTCCACTGCATGACTGGCGGGGGTGCGAGATACGCGACGATGGCCACGAAGCAGGATGGAGATCGGCTGAAGGCCAAATCGACCCGGCGTGGCACCGCAGTCAACATTATGGATCGCTACACCCTCCCGAAGGGGTCTCCCGGCGGATCGCACAAGTCTTCCGAGTGTCCCCCGGATGCCCCGGATTTGCCTACGGATCTGACTTTGCAGGACGTCATGGGCGCCATTGCGGAGATGAAGACCTCAGTAGGCCAACAATTCGACACCTTGGCGCACAAACTCGATGCGGTCCTCATCGATGTCAACCTTGTTAGAGCAGATCTATCTAAGACAAATGACCGGGTTGACTCCTTGGCCCATACCGCGTCGGGCCTCACGACTGAGGTAGCGGCCCTTCAGACGGAGGTGCGCCGGCTCCGGCAGGCAAGTGCGCTCACGGATCGGCGCCTGGAGGACTCCGAGAGCAGGGCCCGGAGGAATAACATTCGCATTATCGGAGTGCCCGAGGGACGGGAGGACTCGGCGGCGGATCTCTTTGTGGAGGACCTGATTTCTACCCATCTCCAGCCTCGAGGACTGAGTAAATTCTTCGCGGTGGAGAGGGCCCATAGAGTTCCTGGCGGCAGACTGAAGGTCGGAGCTCCTCCGCGGCTCTTATTGCCCGTATCTTCAACTTTCGGGATAGGGATGCGATTTTGCAAGCTTCCAGACTGCAAGGGCCGCTTAAGCTGGAGAACATGGAGGTGAACTTTTATCCTGATTTCACGCAGGCGGTCCAGAAGCAGAGACTGAGTTTCATGGGCATCAAGCGGCGGCTTCGAGACATGAACTTAAAATACGCCATGCTTTTCCCGGCCAGGCTGCGTGTGGAGGCTGATGGTCGCACTCACTTTTTTGACCGTCCCGAGGTGGCCGGGGACTGGTTGGACACTTTGTCTGGGGGACACGATCGGGATGGGATGGGGGCGGCGGGAGGAGAGTGCCCACCGGACCGGGTATGAGGTATTGACACTGGGGCTCATTCCTGATGATGCCACCTTTCGGCCAGGCTTAGGGTCTCTTGACTGTTGTGTCTTGTTTCCCCTCCGTTGGAGGTGGTGCTGTGTCTCGAGGGGGTTCTCTTTCCTCCTCTAGGGGGTCTTTGTAGTTTAGTTTACACAGGGGCGACAGGCACACTGCAAGTTGGGGGGGCTATTTGGGCTCATGCAGGGGTGCAGGGAGGGGGGAGTTTTGTTTGGGATGTTGAGTTGGGGTTGGGTATTGTTTATTTGTACCACAAGGCAGAAGTATTGTTGTGCTATCACTAAAGTGCTCTCTGGGGGGAGATTGATCGGTTTTGGCTATGATGGGGGGTAGGGGACTGAGCCTTTTGTCCTGGAATGTCAATGGACTGGGGGACAGGATAAAACGGGGAGTGGTCCTGCAGTTCTTAAAACGAATTTCACCCGATATAGTATTTCTGCAGGAAACACACCTCATTGGAAACTCCTTTCGTGCCATGAACAGACGGGGCTATCGCCTTGCAGCCCACTCGGGCTTCACATCTGGTTCGAGGAGTGTGGGCATTATGGTTAAAACCTCGCTCCCGTTGGAGGTTGATGAGGTGCTCCATGATGATAGGGGACGATATACGGCTCTGGTGGGTAGATTGGAGGGTAAAGTGATTGTTTTGGTTTCTGTTTATGTCCCGCCAGGGTTGCAGACAACTACTTTTGGTGATTTGGGGCGCCTTCTTCTCGGCCTGCCGGAGGGGATTCTAGTGGTTGGGGGGGATTTTAACGCTGTAATTTCCGGAACTGAGGATCGTCACCCTCCCAGGGATCTCCCCCGTGCCCAAGCTTGGTTATCTGGCCTCTGGGATACCCTGGGGCTGGTGGATTGTTGGCGGCTGAAACACCCTACGCAGATACAATACACCTTTCATTCCGGGGCTCATGGTAGTCTTTCAAGGCTTGATTATGTTCTGATGCCAGCAGCACAGGCAGGGAGGGTCGGGGAGGTACGACATCTGGCTCGGGGTATTTCAGATCACTCCCCGCTCCTGTTGTACTTTGACATTGTCCCGAGGGGGGAGGGGAGGGTGGTCCCGATTAATTCCTGGTACCTGCGTGACCCCACAATTCGCGCTGATTTGGTTAAATCTCTTGAGCGATATTTTGAAGACAATGTGGGGTCTGTGTCGTCTGCGGTTTCTTTGTGGGAGGCGTTTAAGACGGTACTCCGAGGGGAGGCCCTGTCCCTCATTTCCCATTCCCGGAGGCGCGAGCGGGAGGAGGTGACCCGTATCGAATCTGAGATAACTGAGTTGGAGGGTGATCTGGAGTGTGGGGTAACGGATGAAAAACTGCATGCTCTCCGACTCAAACAGGCGGACTACAAGGCCCTAGTCACGGAGGCAGCCAGGGGCCTGAGTAGAGAGCAACAGGGGCGCCTGTATGATGTGGGTGATAAGGCTGGTAAATTGATTGCGTGGCTGGATAAAAAGGAGAGAGCGAGTCGAGTTGTCCCGTCGATTGAGAGACTGGATGGTGTGTGTGTCACTGAGCAGGAGGAAATTGTTGAATGTTTCGCTGAGTATTTCCGTGGGGTGTATTCCCCGGTATCTTCCCGCTCGGAAGAGGATTCCCATGACCTGCTTAAAGACATTGCGCTGCCTTCCCTTTCGGAGGAGGATAAATTGTCGTTGGACGCAGCCCCGACATCTGAGGAGATTGCCCTCGCCATACGTTCGGTCGCCTCTGGCAAGGCCATGGGTCCTAATGGCCTTCCCATTGAATTGTACAAATTACGACCGGATACGCTGGCTCCGCATCTCCGCGCTATGTTCCTCGCGGCCCGGTCGGCGGGTTCCCTCCCGCAGGACCAGCGTCTTGCCACTATTGTGGTTATTCATAAGGAGGGGAGGCCGCGGGATCGGGTCACGTCTTACAGGCCCATTTCGTTGTTGAATGCGGAGCCGAAAATTCTCGCCAAGGTGCTGGCTAATTGACTGGTTGGCGTGGTATGCGATCTGATCCACCAGGACCAGTCCGGCTTTATCCCTCATCGCAACACCGCGCTTAACTTGCGGCGTCTGCACGGGGTGCTCGCGAGGGTCCCGTTCATACGAGAACCAGCCATTTTGGCGTCTTTGGACGCCACTATGGCGTTCGACACGCTTGAGTGGTCATATATTTGGGTGACGCTGGCTAAGTTTGGGTTTGGCCCGGGATTCATTGGCTGGGTTAAACTGTTGTATTCCGGACCGCTGGCGCAGGTGGCGGTGAATGGTAGAGTATCCGCGCCGTTTGAACTGGGCAGGGGCACGCGGCAGGGCTGCCCGCTGTCGCCGCTCCTTTTTGCGCTTGCCTTGGAGCCCCTGGCGGAGTGGCTGCAGTGGCACCCTTCGATTCGTGGTCTCCGATGGACCCCCGAGTATGAGGATCGCGTATCCCTTTACGCGGACGATATTCTTTTGTACCTTGCTTCCCCGCGCAAATCACTGATTGTGTTAGTGGATGTGTTGCGTTCATTCGGCCGCAACTCCGGCTTAGTTATCAACTGGGCTGAATCCTGTGTGTATGTCCTCTCGGGGGAGGCTCCTATCCTTCTGCGGGGTTGTCCTATCCAGGTTGCTCCGCAGGGATTTAAGTATCTGGGTATCTTTATTACCCTGGACGCTGCGGCCCGATATAAACAGAACTTACTCCCCCCCCTCCAGCGCCTGAAGGAGGATGTGGCGCGTTGGAGGCGCTTGCCGCTCTCGCCGCTCGGCCGTGCGGCACTGTTTAAGATGATGTCGTTGCCACGTTTCTTATACGCTTTACAAAACACGATGGACGTCGTCCCGGCGCGCTACTTTCGGGAGGGGGAGGGTCTGCAGCGCCACCTGTTTTGGGATGGGAGGCCGCGTATCGCCCTCGCGAAGCTGACGCTCCCGTGGTATGACGGGGGGGTCGCCCTCCCAGACATCAAACGGTATTACTGGGCCTCCCAGCTGGCTGCGATAAACCACGGCCTTTATGGGCCCGCCCTTAACCCGGCTTTTGAAATGACAAACTGTTACTGCCGGGTGGTGACTATAATCGTGCGCTTTACTCTACATCACTCGACGCACGTTTGACGGGCCCTACGTGGGTCGCGGTACGGGTGTGGCACGCGGCAAACTTGGCTATGTGGTGGAAGGATCGGTTGACCCGGGCGACGCCACTGTATGCATCTGAGCGACTGGGCTGCTTGTGGACCTCGAAAGGCTTTGAGAAGTGGGACATGATAGGCATCAGCAGGGTGGGCGATCTCTGGACGAGGGGGGGATTCAAAACGTTCGATGTGCTGCAGAAGGAATTCCAGTTGCAGGACAGGGAGTACTTCCGATATGTACAGGTTCGTCACGCGCTGTGTTCTGTATTCCCGGATGTTGCCTCCATCCCGGAGTGCTCCCCTCTGGAAGATAGAGTGCTAGATGGGCATGTACCGGATGGCACTATCTCATTGATTTATAAAAAGCTCATCAACGATCGCTCCGGACTGCTGACTGGCCTTCGTGAGGCATGGGTCGCCGATGGATTGGAGCTGGATGACGAGGACTGGGTGTCTGCGGTGGCCTCCCCGAAAGAGGTGGCCATACCGGCCCGCCTTCGCTTCGTCCAGCTCAAAATACTCCACAGGGTCTATGTTTCGGGGCCGGGTCTGATGCGTATGGGATATGCCGTGGATGGACTGTGTAAGCGTGGGTGTGGTTTGTTAGGGACCCTTATCCATATTTTGTGGGAATGCCCGGAGGTGGCGCGATTCTGGCGTGGTGTACATGCGGTGTTGCAGGCGGTCATGCATGTGGCGCTGTTTCCCGAGGCTAGGAGATGTCTGCTAAATGTGTGGGAGCCGACTGATTATATGGTGCGGCAGACGTGGTGGGTGACTCTGGGATATATGGTGGCCAAGCGTGACATAGCACAATTGTGGGGCTCCCAGAGGTCACCAACGGTTTCGGTGTGGAAGGACAACATGGATTGGTGTATGTTTCGGGAGAAGGTAGTGTATGTGGCGAGAGGTAAGCCTGGGAAATGGGTGAAAGTGTGGGGCCCCTGGAGCTCCTATCGTGGCGGGATTTGTACCCCGCCGCTGACGCCTGACTTGGCAGTGGCCCAGTCTCCCTAGTCTGCTTGTCACCTTGGTTCTGGGCATTGTGTCTACTTTGTTTCTGTCCCGGCCTGACCCCCCCCCTATTCCTGTGGATCGGTAGGGTCCTCCCCAGGGGAGCTCATAATGCTGCTTTGACTTTTGCTGCCTTGTGGATTTGTTTGTGGTTTCTTATAAAAAATGGAACCGCCATTTGGGGGGTCCGGCCGGTGTGGCCGCCAACGCTTCCCTCGACTTCTGGGACCTTTATCACTTGCTGCTTGTGTTTAATGACTGTATTTTATGTTCTGACTGTTTGCTAGCGGCCGGCCTGAAGGTTGTAGGCCCATCTTTGTATATCTTTTGCATTCTGTAATAAAGGTTTCAAAAAAAAAAAAAACAGCATTACACGCTACCATTATGACCGAGTACCTTCGAGCCAATATAGCCCCTAATGGCCTTCTAGTCACCCTGACACCCAGGATCTTCTTAGAAGACCTAACCTTTAGAAGAGAATGGTCAAAAATAGCATGGAAGTGCACCAGAGATTGGCTTGTCCTCATAATCAACACCGCCAAACGCCTCTCAGATGAACTCTTGGTACAGATTACGATTGCAGGATCTGGGTTAAAAACAGGAATCTCAATCACATCCTACAAAACCTGTCTCACAGAAATCAACGAGGAAATGTCTGAACATAGAGATTTCCTCACAAAACAGAAAGTCACAAAACTCCAAAAAGATGTCAAGCAGTTCTCCCAAGAGAAATTATACCCATACACCAAAGAAGACTACATCTTTCAAAATAATGAGCTATCTTCAGATGATATGAACAGCACGAGCTCAAAAAGGACTAACTCTATGAGTAGTGGTTCCAGTTATGAAAACAACAACTACTCCACACCCACTAGAGGAGCATGGAGACCCCAACCTCCGCTGTTTCAGAACTTCCCACCTCATCCATACCTCCAATCACCATTCCCGGGACCTTGGGCAGGATACCCATCTGGAATACACCCATGAGCTATCCGCCACAGATGCAATCATTCCACCAGTTCCCGAACCCCCCTTTTCACAGCAGAGGAAGGGGCAGAGGCAGAGGCAGAAGGAAAAACGGCTCAAGGAATGTGCATTTGCAGCAGCCAGAACAGATGATCCCGAGGAGCAACGCCACGGGGACAAGACGTTGGTTGTCAACCTCTCGTCGAGACCTCTCACCCAGAACAAATTCAGTCTTTCGGATAAGGGACTGGGTTTTGTTCCCACCCCCGGAGAGGACTCCTTCAGACTGCACCAGGAATTACATCTCTTCTTCAGGAAGATTAGACTTAAGGCTTATTTTAATGATAAACCGAAGAATTCAGCAATGGGCACCGGATTGAGGAACGGATCTAAGTTCACTTCCACTGCTGCTATGACCCCCAACGAGGTTCTGACTTTCGAACAAGCGGTCCTGAAGGACATCACCAAATTACTGAACCGACGCTCATTCGACAACCTCACGGGTGAGGAAAGTAGAACCATTCAGAATATCATCAACGATACCTCCATCATCATAAAACCAGCCGACAAAGGCGGAGCTACTGTGATCCAGGATATTGGCATATATGAAGCCGAATGCCACCGTCAACTTATGGACACTACCTACTACCGCCCTATTGAAGAAGATCCCACACCTCGACTCACTTCTAGGGTTAGGAGTTTAGTCAAGGAAGCCATCAGCGAAGACTGGATTACGACTCAGGAAGCAGAGTTCCTATGCAATGCCAATCCGAGAACTCCATACTATTACACCTTACCCAAAATCCATAAAGGTATTAGCCCTCCACCTGGACGCCCTATAGTGTCAGGCATTGACTCCCTCCTTGAATCACTCAGCAAGTTATGTGATTTCTTTTTACGACCCATCGTAACTAAGACGCCAACCTACATCAGGGATACTACTGAAGTACTGAACATCATTGAACAATATGAAAACCCTGGATCCATCACCCTCTTGGCAACTTTAGATGTAGAGGCTCTCTACACAAACATACCTCAAGAAGCTACTCTGGAAGTGATGGAGACCATGCTACGGAGAGAAGACCCATGGACTCAAAAAACAACCATCTCTTTCATCTGCGACCTTGCTTCCCTGGCTTTGAGATAAAAAAATTTGCTTTCAAGAAGCAGCTGTACCATCAGATACAGGGTACCAGCATGGGAAGCACATTCGCGCCGAGCTTGGCCTGCATGTATATGGCAGATTTTGAAGAGAAATTCATCCTGACTGACGACAATCCATACAAAGAGAATATTATGACCTGGCGCCGGTACATCGATGACATCCTACTCATTTGGACAGGAAATGTGGACCTTTGTGGATCTTTTTCACATGGCTCAACACACTTGACCCTTTCCTGAAATTCACTGGGTCAAGCTCAGAAGAGAGCCTATCATACCTGGACCTTTGGATCACGTTACACAACGGCACTCTGCTTACAACCAACTATCGTAAGCCCACAGACAGAAACAGCCTCTTATTATACGAGAGTCATCACCCCAAGGCCCTGAGAGACAATCTCCCAGTAGGACAGTTCCTACGACTACGACGCAATTGCAATACCATCTGTGAATATGAAAAGCAATCTGCTATCCTCTCACGCAACATCATTGAGATCGTCATTATCCTACACAAACTATCAACAGAGCACAAAAACGAGCCAGGAATAATCACAGAGAAGCTTTACTAGAGGTAAAAGACAAAGAAGAGAACAAGACCCTCACTTGTGTCACAACATTCACGCCTAACTATAATAACATTCAGAAAACGATCAAAAAACACTGGAGTATATTGACCACAGGGACCTTCGAACCAGGACCAGTTCCTCTTTTTGCCTTTAAAAGGACCCAAAATCTGAAAGACCTCCTTGTTCACACACGATCCAGATACACTGTTAGCAACCAACCCACACTATGGTCCTTACCACCAATCTTCGGACACTACCCCTGCGGGACGTGTTCAATTTGCCCCCTGACAGCCCAATCAAAGAGCCTAGATCTGGGATTAACAAGACCTTGGGTACAGAAACGCCACACAAACTGCAACACAAAAAATTGTGTGTACCTAATCACGCGCCCATGCAGTAAATATTACATGGGTATGACTACAAGACCAATTAAGATCCGCATTGGGGAACATAAGAGCACAATAAGGTGTAAAAAGACAAATACGAAACTCCAAAATCACTTCCTAGAGAAGCAACATACCACGACTGACCTGAGGTGGACTATCATCGAGTCCAATCCCAATTGGACTACTACTGCCTTGTTCAGACAGGAACAATGCTGGGTCTTTCACCTCAAGAGCCACCGTCAAGGACTGAACGAGGATATACCTTGGTCTGAACTAGTTACCTAACCCGTATACCATTACTACTAGGCAGACCATTTTCCCACCTACAGCTCTGACACTCTTTAGCTTGGCCCATCGCTCTAATTGAGGTTCACCTCATTCCAGTGTCTTCTGCCACAATGTCCTTGGCATGCCACTGACAATGATACTCATCTGTCTGATTTACTAGTGCTTTATACCCCCAAGCCATCATGAATACTGAGCTACGCCATCTGGGCTTCGACCCGACCCACTTGTCTATGTTATCCCCCATGGTTCAACATATTTCTGAGACCCCTCATAAGAGTACATACTAGCAATCCATTTCACCCAACAGGTGTTAGTGACATCCACTTTGCCTTTCAGAGAAGACTCTACTTCTTTGTTGTCATTCTGACTACCTCCAAACTTAAGTATTTTCCACCAGATACTTCTCGAACACAATACCTCAAACTATTGTTCCCTGGTTCCCTTTGAAACTATTACGAGCAACCAGAGCGCATCTCGCTCATATTTCAATATGGCCACTACGATTCCTACGTTTCACGTCTGCACCATCGTTAGGCTTGGAAGTAACGCGCTGCATCAGTGTCGACTGTGTTCTCATTCCCAATCCAAGATGGCCACCACACTCCCACGGCACACCTCCCTGACAACGCTTGGCTTCCCATAGGAATACGCCCTCTGCCCGGACAGACTTCCACCATTCTCCTGCATTGAAACCAAAGCGACTCCTCAAACCGCTACTCCGGAGTCCCGCATTCGGCTGGGTAGGTGAATTGGTCTGAAGGAGGGTGGACCTAAGTAAGTATCACTCTGCTGCTCCTACGATCAAGGCTACAGAAGGTATGTTAGCGATCTAACGCTCAAACCATCATTGTCTTTATTTTCACAGAGACCACCCCGACTGCCGGATGGACTCACGAGGGGGCACTTTTCCTTATCTCTAGGGGTATTCAGCTCATGGTGTTTGTTGAATGTGTTTGACTGGTGTGATTGCACATTCGCGTCTTTGGCGCACCAATTCTACCGCACTTCCAGCCCGCAATGAACGTAGCTTATAACTGCACCAACTAATAAATTAACGATATAGTTGTTCTCCATCCGCTATCCCGTACCTCACCGTTCAGGTGCCTACGATCAACATCCCTTGCCGCTTAAGCACCTCACCTTGGTGGCGAACGAGTTTTGAGCTATATAGAGCCCTTGGCTCTAAACGCACCAGATAAGATTGTATATGCACGTGTGCTCAGAGATCTAAGTTCACTGCTGCCTGTGGTTGTCACTACACAGCAGCGTATGCCTTTACCTTACCATTGATGAGTGGTACGTCAATCTACCAATATACTCTCTGCTTCACTCCAGGTACAGAGTGAACTACGATAATTAAAAAAAAAAATTATAGTCTCTGTATGTTTTCCTCCCCTCTTGGCTCCCTCTTTTCCCCAGAGGTACAAGGCTGGGACAGACTATTTTATGTCCCCGGTTGCGTAATTCGCATTTAAAAACCTGACTAAAAGGTACTTTAGGATCTAAGAGTGTTTCACTCTCTTCCTTACACTATTTATAACTTTTCACTTTCTTGGTCCTGACGAAGCGCGAAGGGATCGATTAGGGACCCGTTGACGGCGCGAAACATGTTGACCAGTGCACTTTCCTTTCACACACGAGCACTAGGAGCAGCGGAGTTATACCCCGTCCTCTATGCCATCCATTAATAAAGGACTCCTTATGGCCCTGTTTTGTTACTTTTAACTCTACCCTCGGACTGACGAATAAAGCTATCCCCACGGTTCCGAAAGGTTATTTTAAGAAACTATCACACACACCACTATCACCCTTCCCTGGTCTAGGCCCTCACAACCACATGCAAAACTGCGGCGTTCACACAAAAAGATCTCCAATAAAGAGCCCTCTTGCGGGCCCCATGGGGGACTGCAGCGCCACCCCCACGAGGAGCAACGCCCGATGATGAAGCATAACACTCGCAAGGGTGTGTCAGGGCACTAATATCCAATAGGAGAGATTCCCTAGGGTAGAACACATAACCTACAGAAACTCTATCTTCTCCTTCTATTTCAGCGACCTAGTTGGTCTCTGACCCTTCTCTCCCTTAAGGAACAGTTACCACAGTGTGACATAACGGTATTTCTTGGGAGCATTGGTACTGGACCCAACCTCTTTCCAAACCCACTCCCAGTCCCCCCTCTTATTTTTTTGATTATTAGAATCTATTTAAGGTCTATTCACTTCTCCACTTGCATAATCATGACTACCTTGTTTTTAAAAATGATTGCCTTTAATGTCATCCAAACTACTAGGAGTTGGCCAGGTGGGAAATTGAAACAGTGCGTAAAGGAAGCACACATTATTTATTTGCATGTGGAATAAGACTCGTTCGGAGTCTTTTTTCACCTCATATTTTCTCCATATATCATGCAAATCAGAAAAGGTTTGTACGCCTACATAGTCAGTCTTCTAGCTATCATAGAATGTATCCCTTCATTTCGCCACAGTACCCCTCTGTGATGGGCTTATACCTTCTCTATTTATACACATTTACTGCACTCAGTTCATGTTGGGAAAATAACTACATTTCAATGTATCATCGATGCTGGCTGTGTATCATGTTGCTATGTAGACTGCTCAGTTACCCTTTGGTGCTTGTTTTGTGCTTTATAAGCACTCTCAATAAAATTAGCAAAATATCCTTGTCCAGAAAGAGATAATTTCTCTCTAGGTGAATGAGTGAGTACCTGGCATTGTGCATGGCACTGATACATAGCAGAAGAGGATTTAAGACATTGGCTGAGATAAAATGCCCCGAGTAGTCACAACTATTGTTTTCTGACTTTAATGTCTGGTGTTTAGACTCTGCACACAGGGACACAGCTGACCGGTACCCAATGTATGTGCTCTGACCCCTAAAACATGTAGAAAGTGACTAATCCCTGACCGGCAAATTTAACTTTCTCATAAGGTCATAATATATGGTGCAGAAAATACACCTAGAATGTTCCCAATGTCCTCTGTGAACTGCAGCACTTATTGTACCATCTATTAATGTAACAAAGGAGAACATGCTTGAGGCATACAGTTATAGCCTGACTGCTGTAGTATAAAATCTGAAGAGCAACCTGTCAACATAATCTTCTTAAGAGGCAAAAACCTCCCTTTTAAATATAAGTAAGCCACCTCATGTAAGCCTTGAAGCCCGCAAGGTAAGGTAGGGTGCTTGGTATTCATAAGAAGATGTAGAAAATTAATGTTCTCATGTCCCTATAAGGACTATGCCTAAATGCTATTTTCACTGTAGAAGGCCCAGCTGTCCTATGCAGGGTATAGATTAAGATATGAATACAGTGTCTCAAGAATGGGACTGCCTACAAAAACCACTAAACCACAGTTTCAAAAGTCATTACAAATCCAAATCATTGTTGAAGCCATACATTAAGAAAAAGTAGCTTTTATAAAGTTACTTTTTACCGGCTTGGCAAAAGGTTTATTTTGCCAAGTCAAATTGGTAGATTAAAACTACACTCAGGCGGTAATGGAAGTTCTGAGACAAGATGTAATGGGCTAATTAAGTGGGTAGCACAATAAGTGTTGCAGGCCCACTAGTAGCATTTAATTTACCCGCTCTTGCTATATGGTATACCACTTTACTAAAGTTGTATAAACAAAGAAAATAGGCCAATCAGGTGTAAGCCAATGTTACCATGTTTTAGGAAGTGAACAGCAGCAGTGGTAAAGTGCACAGAGTCCTAATGCCAATAAAAACATATTTAGCAAAACAGGAGAGGAGAAGGCAGAAAGTTTGGGGAAGACTACCCTAAAACTGACCGGTCTATAACAAGAATTTTCCTGGTATCCTGTTCTGCCCATTTCAAGTGAGCTAAAGTGTTATGTGTGGCTCAATCAGACCGGTCTGGCACGATTCGACACAGAAGTGTCAGAAGGATACCTAAAATCCCCACCCTGCATGTTGTGCTGATCTCAAAGCTGCCATTACTGCCATTACAGCTTATTCAGGGAAGCCTATTGTGGAGCTCCTGGAGGCATTTCACGCTCCTTTCACACCTCTTCCCGGGCTAAGCATAGGATGCGAATTGGCAGATGTTAATGCTAATTAGCCTTATGTGTAACCCCTGTCTTAGTGTTGTAGGAACCTGCCTTTGTTCTACCAAACTTATGTCTCATAGTTTGTTGTGGTAACAGGGTCTGCTTCAAACTGGATTTTAGAGTTAGATTTGGGAGGTATACAGATTGTTCACTTCCCTACACACACACAAACCTCACAGCCAAAATTTAGTGTGGCTGAAGACTTTCACCATCTTGAAAATGCCCTGACACATGAAATGTTGGGCCTGTTTTCAGTATGGCAAACAGGAACTACTGAAAATGTGCTTATGGTAGTCCCTGGGAACTTTTACCTATTGGTTTGAGAGTAACAAGCTGGTGACAGTTAGGAATATGGCCTCACCGGGAACCGCATTCTAAACACTACGTTACGTGCCAAAACATACAAGGTGGACTGAACCTTCAGCACTTATCATTTGTGACCTGTGAGAAGAACCTGATGAGGTTGGACCTCATTTTCACTTGAAATCCAAGGGCATAAACATCCAAGGATTATAATGATGATCTCATGGGTGGCTTTAGGAACAAAATAAATGCTTAAGAGAACATTCATGTGAAAATTCCCAGCTGACCAGTTGCAACTGGACCTAGACTGGAATCTTCTGTTGCTCTCTGCCTGACACCCTGAGAGTCTTTATGCAGGGGTGGCTCCTCCATTGGAGCAGAGGAGCGTTGCTCCACTTAAGTGCCCCTCAAAGCCCCAGAGATGAAAAATAAAATGGTAATTAATTAGTATTTTTCTTTTCATAATCCCATCCCAAACCAAGTGTAAAGAGGGGACGGGGCCTGCTGAGTGGCAGAAGGGAGGAGTGGTGGGCAGAGGGCTGCCTGTGCACTGTTTAAAGTGTGCATGTCTCCTTGGCCGAATGTCTTGGGACGGCCACCCCGACATCTGCACTTTAGAGCAAATTCAGGCCTCCAGTTGGCTGCGGAGCGACAAGAGAGGCCACTCCCACCAACCAGAGTGCTGCTCTCATGCAGGCTAACAGCATGTGAGCAGCCTCAGGATTGGCCAAGGGAGTTTGCCGGCACTCGCACTGCAGTCTTAGCAGAAGAGGTAGGAGTGAGAACATCATATCATCTGGATCCGGTGAGAGTTTTCATTTTAATTAACTTTTTGGGATTGTTTGCACGCTGCCCCCCTCAGTAGATGCCAGCCGCCACTGTCTTTAAATTCTCTTCCTGAAGCCCTGGGGCCTTGTACAAGTATTAGTGTGGTTGTTTGTACACCAAATGAAGTTTGGGAACTTTTTGAAAATGTTTTGCTCTAGGGCTTGGAAGGGACTAGCTGTGAAAAGGATCTCACAGGCTGTTCAAGGCGTCAGTCTGAATTTCGGGTTTGTCCCATGTGGGGAAGAGTTTTTCTTGAGAAAAGATACAAATCCATTTTCAGATTGGGACTTGGAAAGTTTTTCAAACTTCCCTACTTTCAGCGCTAGCAGGGCCAATCCACTTGGCGTATCTGACATGAGCTCCATTGTGATTGGCCTCAAATCATGTCTAGGTCCTGGTTTACAGCAACCACTGGCCCTGTGCTCCTTTTGGCACTATTTGTACTTAAATTTTAAAAAATTCACATTTGGTTTCCCTTTTTGGATTTTTGCTGTTTTCGTGTCATTTTGCTAATACAGTGTTTTTCTATTTGAAGACACTGGAGTGGAAATGTTATTGTGTTGTGTTATTGATGGTATTATCTTCTTTTGGTGCCTCTAAAAGCTTTACACGTTTTTGCTTGGTTAAGCATGTCTGCTCTGTGCCATAGCTACCAGTGGTTGAGCTCAGATTTAAATTATTGAAACATTTGCTTGGACTTAACAGGATAGTGAGTTTTTTTACTTGTATTGGTCACCAATCCACCTTAAGTAATTAACCACTTTCTCACATTGACACTTGCAATATGGAGTAAATGTTTTAACAAATCCAGTAAAATACTGTCTGATAAACATTGCAGATGATTCCCTCACCTGTAGTTGGTTCTCTAGACCACCAGAAGTTTGGGAAATTGTGTTCTTAACATGTGTGTTTGCCCAAATACCATTTTATAGTATATGAATTATACATGGTGACCGTCAACTTCTTACTCCTTAAATAGAAGTTGTTAAAACGGTTAAATGAAGTCAGTGCCAAAAGCGTGTTTTTTCTACAGTTTCTCAGCAGACTTCATGTATCTTTGATTTTTCATTTAACAATGTTTGTTTGATATATTACATTATTGTTTAGGAACAAAAAGGGAGTTCAAGCCGCTCTACCACCTTTTTGCTCAATATCCAATAACCCTTCGACCTTCAGATGTCGATAGGGGTGTGACCAGTTTAGGTAGAAGTTTGTAGTCTGGAATAAGGCCTACAATGGTAATTCCATTCTTTAGACAGTCCTTTCTCTAAATACCTGCTATCTAATAAAGCTAACCTCGGAAAGGGGTCATTTTTTACATGGTGCGCAGCTTGGTCAGCAAGATTAAGGGGGGTGAACTTCAGATTATCCAACAATCACACTGGCATGCAATGCTAAAATACATTATACCACAAGTAGGGCGCATGAGAGGGGCTAAAGGGGCAGTGGAAAGGAAGACGAATGCGTATTGTTAGGGTCACTAAGTGAGAGAAAACACAATATTTTGTAAATTAAACAAAAAATGTTAAGCCTTTCAAAACAGAGAGGGTGAGAGTGTGTGAGACTTTTAGGTCTCGCCTAGCATTGCGAGACATATTGTGGTAGAGGAGATGTCAGAAGGGTACTTGAATCCCGCCCATCATTTTCATTGGCTGACGTCATCATTTATGCAAAACGGTGGCCTCCGATTGAAAATGATGCTTCGTTGTTACCGCCCTGTCTACTTTTGGGATGGCCCATCCGGACCGGATCATTTGCTTAACGGCTGTAGAGAGGGTATTTCTTACTAAAGGAGGCGTGTAGTGACGGATCATGTTTCTGAAGTCTGTTTTTTTCCTCTAAATGTGAGTATGTCTGCCTGTGACGACATTACAAAACAGCACCACACACAGTCTACACTGAAATAAAACGTTCACGCTACTGTATTTTTCTTCACCCTAAATCTAATGTTTAGTTTAAACAGATTTTTGTGATGATATACATACACCATCTCCCCCCTCTGCCTCCAGAGCACATGTGTGCATCATCTCCCCCCTCTGCCAGCCGCCGAGGCTCCCTTCAACTCTTCAACCAGTCACTGCTCAACACCAGAGTCCAGCCTTCCTTTGGTGTTTATTGAGATCTCAAGACGCCCCTTCACGCCCAAGGGGTTCCTTTCGCTTGGCCTTGCTGTAGTAAAGTAAAGTGAGATCACTATCACTGCAGATATAGGTGTGAGATTACCATTACTTCAGATATAGGTGTGAGATCACTTTCACTGCAGATATAGGTGTGAGATCTCTATCACTGTAGATATTTGTGTGAGACCACCGTCACTGCAGATATTGGTGTGAGATCACTATCACTGCAGATCTAGGTGTGAGATCACCATCACTGCAGATGTAGGTGTGAGATCACCATTACTTCAGATATAGGTGGTAGATCACTATCACTGCAGAGATAGGTGTGAGATCACCATCACTGAAGATATAGGTGTGAGATCACCATTACTTCAGATATAGGTGTGAGATCACTATCACTGCAGAGATAGCTGTGAGATCACCATCATTGCAGATATATGTATGAGATCACTATCACTGCAGATATAGGTGTGAGATCACCATTACTTCAGATATAGTTGTGAGCTCACTATTACTGCAGATATAGGTGTGAGATGACTATCACTGCAGATATTAGTGTGAGATCACCATCACTGCAGATATTGATGTGAGATCACTAACACTGCAGATATAGGTGTGAGGTAACTATTACAGCAGATATATGTGTAAGATGACTATCACTGCAGATATAGGTGTGAGACTACTATCATTACAGATATAGTTTGATATCACCATCACTTCAGATATAGGTGTGAGATCACTATCACTGCAGATATAGGTGTGAGATTACTATTACAGCAGATATATGTGTGAGATGACTATCACTGCAGATATAGATGTGAGATCACCATCACTGCAGATATAGGTGTGAGATCACCATTACTTCAGATATAGGTGTGAGATCACTATCACTGCAGATATAGATTTGAGATCACCATCACTTCAGATATAGGTGTGAGATCACTATCATTGCCGATATAGGTGTGAAATCACTATCACTGCAGATATATGGGTGTGAGATCACTAATTACTTCAGATATAGGTGTGAGATTACTATCACTGCAGATATAGGTGTGAGATAACCATCACTGCAGATATAGGTGTGAGATCACTATCACTGCAGATATAGGTGTGAGATCACCATCACTGCAGATATAGGTGTGAGATCACTATCACTGCAGATATATAGAATAACAACGTGTTCGGTATACGAAAGTCTAAGCTATTAGCATTGTAAATGACAATGCCTTTTATTTATGTTTTAAAAACAAAAACAAAAATAAAAGGCATTTTAATTTACAATGTCAATAGCTCAAACTTGTGTAAATGCCAGACCTATTGTGTTGCAAATGCTTGATTTCGGAGTGTATGTAAACATTCCTGGTGAAATCCGACAGACAACTCACCCTACCCGTCTGAAAGCCCCAGCACCCAACTATTTAGCAGAAAACATTTTTTCTCCTGGTCTTCACTGATGTCTCTTCAATGACTGAAGAAGCATCAGTGAACACAGATCGATCACCCTGTGAGTATGTGGTGTAGGGCCATTCAAACGTATTCCAAGCGTTAAGTACTTCAGTACATTTTTCTTACTAATCAGTTTTCCTGTAAAACCTGGCTATCTTATGTTTTGGTAAAGCATAACATATATCATGTTTCACCAGTGTGAACTGATGCCTGCCTGTTCTCATGCAGGTTACAGTGGTCTGTTTCTGGATTCCCAGTAATTACCCTTGAATCAAGTACAACATTGGTGTCCCATATCTTTTACAATTGGGGGATTTTTCCTTCAAATGTCCATAACACCTTATCTTTTTTTTAAAGTATTTTAAAGCGCTTCAACGCCTGGTCACTGGTAGTAGGCGCTATATAAATTCAATTTCAAAGTTTCCGAAAGTGCTAACAGAGCTTGAGTAGCCCTCAGAGTGCAGCTATAATAGTCCGAAGCATTAATGGTATGGTGTATAGAAAGTTGTCAGTCATATTACAGCGATATAAGGTGCTCAGGCACAATTTAATTGCAGTATCCACCGAACCAATATCAAAAATAATATTTTGAGGAAAAGGCCTACCTTGGGGACCAGTATAGATAGAATTGTCATCCGTATGAAAACCAACTGCTTCATTACTCTGAAAAAATACCTTGTTAGACCTGGCACCTTGGCGTGAGTTTCCCTTCCACTTTTTGATGGTGTGCCTCGATTGTTTTGCTGGTGTTGTCCGCTCAGGGCACTGCGCCACGGCTAATCCGTGCCGCAGTGCAAGTGCTCCCTAGGTAAAGTGTACCTGTAATTGATGTTCATGAGCGAACGGGGAAATAAGGCGTTGCGGGCCCCGAGCCCGATACTGGAACTTCTTTCGTGACGTGGAGAGCCGGCACAGGTCGGTGCGACTCTCAGCTTGGGAAGTGTCTTGGGTCCTCGATCAGCGGGTGTGGGCAGGTAGGCAGGCGCGGCCAGCGACCCTCAGCACGGCGGTGCAGGGGGGTCTCCACAGCGGGGGCGGCACGGCCTGAGATGTCCGGGGATAGCGAAGCGGGGTCACAGGGCACGGTCAGTGCAGCTGGATGACCCGGCGTAGATCACAGTCGTCGGACGGTTTCCGGCCGGAGGGGTGATAGCGCGTTCAGCGCGCTCCAGTGGCAGGCGGTGACAGGGGTGCAGGCAACCTAGCCCGGGGACAGAGAGCGGCTCCGGATGGAGCGAGGCTCTCACGGGGTTGAGGCAGGCAAGCTCCTGAGTGTCACGGCCCTAGGAGGGGCGATGAGGGGCGCAGTCTCTTTCCAGCGGGATGCACACACGGCTCGAATCGGAGGACGAGCAAAAGCACAGAGAACCCACTGGTCCTGGGGTTCAGTTCAGGGGGCAAGCTCAGATCAAGCCCTTGGAGAATGTTTAAAGCACAAAGCAGCAAAGTCTTTTCAGTAGTCTCTTCCTCTCCTTTCTCAGCAAGGCAAGCAGCAGGCCAGCTCCTCCAGCGTCTTCTTCTCCTTCTAGTCGGGCAGAGGTTCTTTGTGGTAAAACAGGATTCTGATTTCTTAGGAGCCAGGCTCCTACTTTTATACCGTGATTCTTTTGTTCTTTAGCGCCAGGGGGCCTGGGCCTGGCTCAGTCCAGTTCTGGAGCACTTTGTTATGGTGACTCTGCTCTTTCCTTTCAGCAGCAGGGCAGAGACATCAGCCGCTCCACTGGGGGCGGCGCCGGCTTTGTGGTGGCAGAGCACAGGTCTATTCAAGAGTCAAGGTGTACTCCTCCCACCCATCCTGGTGTCACCTCTCTACCCACCACCTGGCAGCCAACCTGTCTCTGGGGATTCCCCAACCCTGCTCCTTACTGTTGCTAGGCAGAACACACACACACAGCAGAGGCGGACTGAAATGGCCAGGTCAGTAAATACTAACTTTCTAAAAGTAGTATTTACAAACCCAGGATATTAAAATAAACTTGACTACAAGAAGTATTTTATTATTCTGAGTTCAGGCATACTAAACTTGACATTCTACCATGCTCTCTGAGTCCACTGGGGTCACAGCGTGTAGTGACTCCAGCAGCCCATTCTGGCCTATGGAGAGCAGGTAGCCTTCAATAGTGAAAAACGAAAATGGCTGTAATTCACTAAGACATGCCACACACATCAGGGCATGTCCTACCTTATGCCTACAATGCACCCTGCCCTTGGGCCTACCAGAGGGGTGGCTAATATGTAGGTAAGGGAAGGTTTAGGGACTGGCAAGTGGGGGCACTTGCGCAGTCAGCGCGACGGTCCCAGACCGCGCTCAGGGTCTGCGGTGGCAGACCCTAGACACATTTTACAAGGCTGCTTTCTGTGGGTGGCGCAACCAGCGCTGCAGGCCCACTAGCAGCATTGGCATTCACAAGCCCTGGCACTCCTGGTGCACTTTACTGGGGACTGACAGTAAATCCAATAAGCCAAACATGGACACCAATCAATGTATACATTTTACCATAGGGAGAGCATATGCACCTTAGCACTGGTCAGCAGTGGTAAGGTGCCCAGAGTCATAAAACAGCCAACAATAGGTCAGAAAAAATACAGGAGGAAGGCAAACAGTTTAGGGATGACCCTGCAAAAAGGGCCAAGTCCAACAAGGACCTCTGAGTTTGGTAAAGGAAGGCTGGGAGCAATCTCCCAGGAAACCTCCCCAGAATGTATACAGTTACATGCTGGCCTTCCGAAACCAGACTAGGCGTTTCAGGCAACTTGCTGAGGCAAATCTGGAAGCCAGCCAGGAGGAGATGAAGCGGTGGTACGACCAGAATGCCACTCTGGTAGAGCTTCAACCTGGACAAAAGGTGTGGGTCTTGGCCCCAGTGGAGCCTTGTGCACTTCAGGATAAGTGGACAGGTCCATTTGAGGTTGTGGAGCACAAAAGTCCTATCACCTACTTGGTGGACATGCAGTCTCCCAGTAACCCTTTGAGGGTCCTACATGTTAACCGCCTTAAGCCCCACTTAGAGAGGACCGAAGTGGGCATGCTGCTGGCCACTGATGATGGAATGGAAGAGGAGACCGAGCCTCTTCCTGACCTCTTAGTAGCCTCTGAGAAAGATGGGTCAGTGGATGGAGTTAACCTCTCACCCACCCTGACGCCTGAACAACAGGAAGATTGCCGCCACTTGCTGGGGCAGTTTCCAGATAGATTCTCCCTGGTTCCTGGTGTCACAGATTGGTGCGTCCATGATGTGGACACAGGAGACAGCTTACCTGTGAAGCACAAGGCTTACAGGGTAACTGACAGGGTCAGAGCTTGCATCAAGGAGGAGGTCTCCAAAATGCTTGCGCTAGGGGTGGTTGAGTCCTCCAGCAGTCCTTGGTCCAGCCCCGTGGTCTTGGTCCCCAAAGCTGCTGCGCCGGGAGCCACACCTGAACTCCGGTTCTGTGTGGACTACAGAGGACTCAATTCAGTAACTAAGACTGACGCGCACCCCATCCCCAGAGCTGATGAGCTCATTGATCGGCTGGGGGCTGCCCGGTTCCTCAGCACGTTTGATTTAACGTCTGGGTACTGGCAGATCGCCTTGACCGATGGGGCCAAAGAGAGGTTAGCATTCTCTACACCAGATGGGCACTTCCAGTTCCGAGTCATGCCATTTGGAATGAAGAATGCCCCTGCCACCTTTCAGAGGTTGGTCAACCAGGTACTGGTTGGGCTGGATGAGTTCAGTGCCGCCTACCTGGATGACATCGCAGTGTTCAGTGCCACCTGGCCCGAACACCTGCGCCACCTCTGGGAAGTGTTGATGGCTCTGTGCCGAGCAGGCCTCACGATCAAGGCGAGCAAGTGCCAGCTCGGGCAGGGTTCCGTGGTGTACTTGGGACACCAAGTGGGGAGTGGCAAGGTGGCACCCTTGCAACCCAAAATTGAGACCATCCTGGCTTGGGAACCCCCCAAGACGCAGACCACAGTGAGGGCCTTCCTGGGGCTCACTGGGTACTACAGGAGGTTTGTCAAGGGCTATGGAACGATTGTTGCCCCCTTGACAGAGCTGACTTCCAAGAAGCAGCCCAGGAACGTGATCTGGACTGACACCTGTCAGAAAGCTTTCGACACCCTGAAGACTGCCATGTGCACGGCGCCCGTGCTCTTGGCCCCTGACTTCTCCAAGGAATTCCTAGTACAGACAGACGCTTCAGAGCATGGTGTAAGGGCTGTTCTCTCACAGATGACTGAGGAGGGCTGGGACCAACCCGTAGCCTTCATCAGTAGGAGGTTACTTCCACGGGAAAGTAGGTGGAGTGCAATTGAGCGAGAAGCATTTGCTGTGGTCTGGGCGCTGAAGAAGCTAAGACCCTACTTGTTTGGGTCTCACTTCCGGGTTCAGACGTACCAAAGGCCCCTCAGATGGTTGATGCAAATGAGGGGTGAGAACCCAAAGCTGTTGAGGTGGTCCATCTCCCTACAGGGTATGGACTTTACGGTGGAACACCGTCCTGGTACAGATCACGCCAACGCTGACGGTCTGTCCAGGTATTTCCGCCTTAGTGACGAGGAACCCCCTGGGCAAGGGTAGTTCTCCCCACATTTCAGCTGGAGGGGACACGTGTTAGACCTGGCACCTTGGCGTGAGTTTCCCTTCCACTTTTTGATGGTGTGCCTCGATTGTTTTGCTGGTGTTGTCCGCTCAGGGCACTGCGCCACGGCTAATCCGTGCCGCAGTGCAAGTGCTCCCTAGGTAAAGTGTACCTGTAATTGATGTTCATGATTGGTTTATTGGATTCACTGTCAGTCCCCAGTAAAGTGCACCAGGGGTGCCAGGGCTTGTGAATGCCAATGCTGCTGGTGGGCTTGCGGCGCTGGTTGCGCCACCCACAGAAAGCGGCCTTGTAAAATGTGTCTAGGGTCTGCCACCGCAGACCCTGTGCGCGGTCTGGGACCGTCGCGCTGACTGCGCAAGTGCCCCCACTTGCCAGTCCCTAAACCTTCCCTTACCTACATATTAGCCACCCCTCTGGTAGGCCCAAGGGCAGGGTGCATTGTAGGCATAAGGTAGGACATGCCCTGATGTGTGTGGCATGTCTTAGTAGTGAATTACAGCCATTTTCGTTTTTCACTATTGAAGGCTACCTGCTCTCCATAGGCCAGAATGGGCTGCTGGAGTCACTACACGCTGTGACCCCAGTGGACTGAGAGAGCATGGTAGAATGTCAAGTTTAGTATGCCTGAACTCAGAATAATAAAATACTTCTTGTAGTCAAGTTTATTTTAATATCCTGGGTTTGTAAATACTACTTTTAGAAAGTTAGTATTTACTGACCTGGCCATTTCAGTCCGCCTCTGCTGTGTGTGTGTGTTCTGCCTAGCAACAGTAAGGAGCAGGGTTGGGGAATCCCCAGAGACAGGTTGGCTGCCAGGTGGTGGGTAGAGAGGTGACACCAGGATGGGTGGGAGGAGTACACCTTGACTCTTGAATAGACCTGTGCTCTGCCACCACAAAGCCGGCGCCGCCCCCTGTGGAGCGGCTGATGTCTCTGCCCTGCTGCTGAAAGGAAAGAGCAGAGTCACCATAACAAAGTGCTCCAGAACTGGACTGAGCCAGGCCCAGGCCCCCTGGCGCTAAAGAACAAAAGAATCACGGTATAAAAGTAGGAGCCTGGCTCCTAAGAAATCAGAATCCTGTTTTACCACAAAGAACCTCTGCCCGACTAGAAGGAGAAGAAGACGCTGGAGGAGCTGGCCTGCTGCTTGCCTTGCTGAGAAAGGAGAGGAAGAGACTACTGAAAAGACTTTGCTGCTTTGTGCTTTAAACATTCTCCAAGGGCTTGATCTGAGCTTGCCCCCTGAACTGAACCCCAGGACCAGTGGGTTCTCTGTGCTTTTGCTCGTCCTCCGATTCGAGCCGTGTGTGCATCCCGCTGGAAAGAGACTGCGCCCCTCATCGCCCCTCCTAGGGCCGTGACACTCAGGAGCTTGCCTGCCTCAACCCCGTGAGAGCCTCGCTCCGTTCGGAGCCGCTCTCTGTCCCCGGGCTAGGTTGCCTGCACCCCTGTCACCGCCTGCCACTGGAGCGCGCTGAACGCGCTATCACCCCTCCGGCCGGAAACCGTCCGACGACTGTGATCTACGCCGGGTCATCCAGCTGCACTGACCGTGCCCTGTGACCCCGCTTCGCTATCCCATCTCAGGCCGCGCCGCCCCCGCTGTGGAGACCCCCCTGCACCGCCGTGCTGAGGGTCGCTGGCCGCGCCTGCCTACCTGCCCACACCCACTGATCGAGGACCCAAGACACTTCCCAAGCTGAGAGTCGCACCGACCTGTGCCGGCTCTCCACGTCACGAAAGAAGTTCCAGTATCGGGCTCGGGGCCCGCAGGAGCCGATCTCTGTGAGTACTGGAACCACAAGTAACATTTGCAAGAGACTACAAAGTATCCATTTGAAGCTACGAACAGAGAACATTTGCCTGCTTTACAACCTGGTGGCATAGCGAAAACGTTATTGGTCTTGTGATAAGTCTGCTGAGATATATACCTATTTTTACATAAAGAAGCATAATTTTCTACATATCCAAGTCTGGTGTCCGTTTCTGGGGGGATTGATGTATTTACTGTGTGTATGATTGTAAGTGCTTAACCAACAACGCCTGAGGAATCGCCTTGGCTGCTCACGCCACGCACCTAGAGGGTGAGCAAGGGTCATTCACAAGGGGTTATCCTGCGCCCTGACGTAGAGGAGAGGGTTCCTGCTTGACACAAGGGCAACCTTGCGCCAACCAGAGACCCCCAAGTCTAACATACCTCATAAAAGAAAATGCTCTTTTGCCTGTTTCATACAGAAAAGCAAAGGTAACCTTCCTTCTGTGCAAACGGTTTTGAGGCTTGTCACCATTGTTTGTTCAAGTAATTGTTTGGTAAATGGATGACCAATTAAACAGCTTTGCTCTGTGTCTATTGTTTGACTTAGCACAGCAGGACCATGACATTTAATAAAACAGGCAAACATTGCACAAAAATATATTATGCGGTTTTGGAGTAAGAGCAAACATGGCGTGTGTGTAAATGCACATTAATGTAATTAAACTACTTGGAACAAGGTCGTTTTTCGCTTCCTTTAGGTAAGTAAGAATTCAGAATTGACTGCGATGTCTGTAATTTTTGTAAGATACAACTGCTTTGCTACATGTATTCAAGAGGCACTCGTTTACTTTAGGGATGTAGGCTGCACAATCAAACACCTCAGGAGAGGCCCACTGCATTGTTTTCTAAAGCTTGTGAATGTATCACCATTATAACGCTTTAGACTAATTGCCTCTAGGAATAGTAGCCCAACTGTACCTAGTTACTTTTCTAGGCCACAGTAAAAATCAGTAAAGAAAGATTAGATATTGTGAGAAGCATTGACAGAAGCGCGGCCTAATTAACACTCAAGGAAATGAATTATTACCTTAAAAAAATCCACAAAAAAGTAACAGTTACAAAGTAGTTTCAATTTGTCGCAAAACATTTTTGGGGTCAAAATCTTTTCATTGATTGTACAAAGGTACACAACATTTGTAGCTCAACCGAGCTCAGTTCGCATGCCAAGATCATCAGATATCTAAAGGCAGTACACAGTTTGTCCACAAGTTCTCCGCATGACTGGTAGCCTTACGCAGGGCCGGACTGGGAACCACAGCCCAAAACCGGCCCCCACCCGTGCGGCGCACCGGGGGATTGCCTGGTGCCCGCTACGGCCAGTCCGGCCCTGGCCTTACGTATGTGCATACGTTTCATCAGTACAGTGCCTCGCAGGCATATTTTACATGTCTTTCAGTGCTTCTGCACTCTACATTCGGGAGCTAACAAACTAAACATAACCTAAACTAAAAACATTTTCGTAATGTCATATGTTCACAACTTTAACGTGGTCCGGGGGGGGATGCAAGGGGAGCGTTGCTCGGAGGCCCCAAGGGGTATCCCGCTCCAGGATTGGGGGGAAGATGAACCCCCTGCGGGTAATTCAGTAGAGAGGTTGAATGCTCCAGCTTCCCGGAAAGCCGGGCCGGCGTCCATTCTATTGTATCTAAAATAGGTGGAGGGCTTGCAACCTGGGCCCACAGGCAAACAGCAGTAATCCCTCCGACAGGTAACCCACCAAGGGACTCTAGATAAAATCATAGCTCTTGCAGGGGACTTCAACAATATCTGTCATCCGTTTGAGGGCAAGGGCTCGCCACAAACGGGAATGCCATTGGGTTAGAGAGGGGACTTCCGGCTTTTTTCATGCTGCTGCTATTGCCATTTTGGCCGCCCCCAGGCATAGCCACATAACCGAGCTGTCTCCCTGTGTTTGGTGCTTCAGACTGGGATCATGTGCCACAAAAGTGTGTGTTACAGGGAAGCGGGGATTGGTTATCCCAGGATTTGCTTGGTTTGGGAAAGAATCTCCTTCCAGAACGGTTGAATAGAGCGGCAATCCCACCAAGTGTGACAGAAGTCTCCTAGCAGCCCACAGCCCTGCCAGCATATGTCAGGAGCGTTTGGGAAAATAGAGTGTAGTTTCTGGGGGTGTAGATACCATTCGTACATGACTTTATAATGAGCTTCTCCCAAGAACATGGAGCGGTTATATTTGGCAATGGCTTTGTAGAGGGACCCCCACTGCTTCCCCGTTATAGGGGTGTTTATCATGTCACCCCATAACCTTTTGGGGCGTGAAGCTTGATGTAGCCTTGCCATGAGGAAGAGAGAGTGCAGGAAGGATATGCAACCTTTGGTCATGTTGCCGGTTTGAAACATGCAAAAAGAACAGGTGATGGACAGAATATGGAACCTAGGATGCTTGTTTCCAGCCCTGGGAGGACCTGGCCTGGCAGTTTGTGCTGGACTGTTCCCATTGGGTACAGGGTCAAGACTGATTTGCATATGGCTGGGCTCAAACTGGAATGGCATGGGGAGCAAAAATCGATGGATTTAGGCCCAGATCTATGTATAGGGCTGAATGTATGATATTGTTCTGCATTCGGTCCATCAACTGTTCTTTTTGCATGTGTCACCCTGAGTGGGATAGGTATGCCCAGATGTGGGTTCTGTGCTCTCCATGCCACTGGAGTCAAGCTGTCCTGGCTGATGAGGGGTGAAACCCCGAAATCGGTCCTAGAATGCTTGTTTCCAGGCCAGGGAGGACCTTGCCTGGAAGGTTGGGCTGGACGTTTCCCATTGGTCACGGGGTCAAGACTGATTTGCATATGTCTGGGTTCAAACTGGAATCGCATGGGGAGCAAAACAAACAATGGATTTAGGCCCAGATCTCTGTACTAGGGTGAATGTATGACATTGTTCTACATTCTGTCCATCAAACTGTTCTTTTTGTATGTTGCCGGTTCGAAAACACCTTTTTAATTGGGAGCAAATTCCCGATCGCGGCCAGATGCTCCTGGGGTTGTTTCAACCAGCGTTTTAATTGAAAGTAGTGGTATTCTTCCGTAGGCGGTAGCTTGAAGAGAGTAGCACAATCCGTGAAGGAGCGTAGCTCTCCCAACTTGAAGAGATCAGACAACATGAGGCATCCCCAACTTGTCGAAGGGACCTTCTAATTTCACAGCAGAGAAGGCAGGGTTGAAGTGAGTAGGGGTGTAGGGAGAAGGAAAAGTTGTTAAAGGCAATGCCTTTGTTATGCTGCCCCACACTTTTCGGTTGGTTTGCATGGGGGTACTCATAAAATCATTGCTTGGTCTGTCTGGTTTCAGTTTCCATGGTAGGTCCCAGATAGTTCTTTCTGCTATCTGCCTATCCACATGGAGCCAGTGTTTATCTGAGGCTTTAAGAGACCACTCTGCTAGGACCCTCAATTGGGTAGCTCTGTTATACATGAGAAAGTCGGGAGAGACAGACCGCCTTCCAGACGTGGCCTTGTCGAGACGCTGGGATAACAAGTTCTTTGTCCCTGCCAAATATATTCTGTGGTCATCCTCTTTAGTTCTATAAATAAATCTTTGTCTACCATGATCAGGAGGCCCTGTAAGAGGTAGAACAGGCGGGGTAGGATGTTCATCTTGATTGCGTTTATTCAGCCTATTCATGTTATATAGGCGGAGCCACATTTTTTAAAATTTGGCTCAGAGCTGTCTCAGCAAGGGGGGGGGGAGTTAGCCTTGGAGAGGTCTGCCAGTTTGGGGATGATGTGAATAAACAGATTGGGGATTTCTTTGTATGCCCACTGAAAGGGAGGTGTATCCTTAATCACTGTCTGCATTTCTTGGGGCATTGTCAAGTTAAGTAATCAAGATTTAGAGAGATTAACCTTAAATCCCGCCACTAATTCAAAGTGCATGAGTTCAGCTTGTATAGCGGGCAGGGAAACATTAGAGTTAGTGATAGGCAACAGCACGTCACCTGCAAAGAGTGAGATTTTGTGTGCGTCTGGGCTGAATCTGATGCCGCTAATACCCGGGTTGCATCTTATTCTCGCAGTGAAGGGTTTAATGCTGAAGGCGAAGAGCATGGGGGATAAGGGGAAGCCCTGCCTTGTGCCTAGGGATAAGTTGAAAAAGTCTGAGGCTACACCGTTTAATAGAATTAGGGATCTCAGGGAACTGTAGTTAGCTTTCACCATACCCAGGAAGGCCTTGTTACATCGAAATTGGTGAAGGGTGCACATTAAGAAGGACCAATTGATGCGTTCGAAGGCCTTCTCTGCATCTAGTGAAAGGAGGGTCGCTGCGATACGTTTCTTCTGGACTTTGTCAATGAGGTGGAATATCCTGCATACTTTTTACTTAAATTGATCGGGGTGAATGAGGGTAGGTAAGATATCTAATAGTCTGCTGGCCACTATCTCAGAATATAGTCTGACGTCTAAATTCAGTAGTGCTATTGGCCTGTATGAGGCACACAATTGGGGGTCTTTCCCTGTCTTGGGGATTAAATTGATAAGAGTTTCCTCCATGGAAGGGGATACTTGTTGAGACGTTTCTATGGCGTTAAAGAGGTCTGTGAGGTGGGGAGCTAGCTCGGCTGCAAGCGTTCGGAAAAACGGGGCTGTCAGTCCATCAGGTCCTGGAGTTTAAGACCGTCTATTGCCTTCTGGACATACTCCCTTGATATAGGCCTGCTAAGCTCTTCATTGGTGGTTGGGGGGACCCTCGGGAGCTCCAGGGAGTTTAGGTACTGAGATTAGTCCTGTTATAATAGAGGGTCTGCTGCGTAGAGTGTGCAGTAAAAGTCATGAAAGGCCTTCGCTTTCTCCCCTCACTAAGGTGTGTGGTGCCATTGTCGTCGACTATCTGTTTAACGTATTCTTTTTCTTGTTTCGCTCTAAGCTGTTGCACTAGCAAAGGGCCTATGTTGTCCTTCCCCCCGTAACCCCAGAACTGGAGGTGCAGAATGGTTTTTTCTGCCCTGTTGGTATATACTTCCTGAAGTTTTCCTTTTGGAGCAGTAACCTTCCGCAGTATTTGTGAGGACCGGAAGTCCTTACATGTCCTCTCCTCCTCTCGCAGCTCCCCCTCCACTGACAGACGTTCCTCATTCTGTTGCCTTTACAGGGTGGTGGGTGGTGTGATGCATCTTCCCCTTTTGACTGCCTTAAAGACGTCCCAATTATTCAAGTGAGAGGGATCTGTGCGGTCATTAGGTCATTAGTAGCAAAGAAGTCTTTAATAGACTTTTTTCACCTCCTCATCCACGATGTGGGTACCCACCAAATCCACATCCACATGAAGTGCAACTATTTTCGTTTTCATCTCTGCTCTAAAAGCATTGCACAAGGCACCAATGTCAGCCTTGATGTCTTCTCTGAGCTCCCTCTTGAACTCTTTCAAAGTCACCAGCAGAATCCTGATGAGTGAGCACCATCCCCACAGCTGCAGAGTCTTCTCCTTCTTTCCCTGCCCCGGGCACAGTTGGAGCAAAATACCTGGAGACTCTATTTGCTTGTTTTTTTGGGTGGTATAAGGGTGTGCGCCTCGGTCCGCACAGTGCCACCCCCGACCAGCTCATGAGGTTAGCCTGAACGAGGTAGTCAGTGGTGTGGTGGCCCCCTCTTCATCAGCTCAAAGCCTCTGCTTTGATGGGGCCTGGGGTAATTGTTGCTTAGGCTTAGGTGGTGACTTCCTAGAGGGCCACGGCTATCTGCTGGTTTGCACTTTGTAATTAGTTAGTCCCAGCCGCAGAGTCTATGCTACTTAGGTAGGTGATTTCCCTATGCAAAATCTGCCCCAGTAGGAGGACACACAAGGTATCGGTATCTGGGGCCTCCCAGACGCCAATTTAAAGTCAGACAAGGTCTCTCTTGTCTTTAGAATAGCCCTCCAGGCCTTCAGTTCACCAGCTGGGGCCCAGAATGCAGATGTGGGGCAATCCCAGGGTGTCCTCCTTCCTCCACTGCCTATTGGCGTCGTGCCCCCACCTGGCACACATGCTGTGAATTGGGACGTCCTCCCTTCGTGTCTGGTGAAGCCACGGGAACACTGTAGCGCTCATCGATGTCTCGATTCGGCTTCTTCTTCGCCCCAGCATTCGCTGCTCCACCCCCGGGAGCGCTAGACCTCATGCTGTGCCCTTCTCTGTGCACTTGACCGCGGCTACGGTCCAAATGGAGGGATTCCACCTGTGCAGTCAACGGTCGGCGGGCACCGCGCCATCTTGGATCACCTTCTGCGGCGCAGATGATCCCGGCCCGGGCTTGTAACTGGCACTCCCACAGCTGGTAAACAAACTTGTCCACTTTTACTTGTCACTACGCATCTCATTCCAGTATCTTGCACTGGTTTCACAAGGTATCTCGAGCCATGGAGACTGGATTTATGGGGCTCCGCTCGGAGCGGGTCCGAGTCATGTCCTCACGGTCATGATAATTTGCCACGCAACTCCGCAATTTATCTTTAATGCCTGTCCTCTTCCAACTTCTGTTTAATTTAATGCCATGTATTTTGTATTTCTCTCTCAAAGCTCTTGCTGTTGTTAGTATAGTTTCCAAACTTATATGCGGTAAAACTTATGTGTGAAAACCTCTAGATAGTTCACTTTAGCTCTTAATTGTTTCCTTGATAATTTTTGCTTTCCAACTTATTCGTATTTCTTCTTAAATTTATTCAACATTATATTAATATTCAAAACACAACTAGCCTAGCAAAGCAGACAATGTAATTGAAAGGTAAAAAAACACACATAATTCCTGGTAAAAAAAGAAGACGGTGTTTTCCCCTCTGTTGTAAGATATTCAGAGATTTGCTGCATGTCATCCAGCTAAGACTTTCAGATTTGTGTGGCCTGAAAGGCATTGGACGAAGCTTTGTTTCTCTTTCATCTTCTGTGACACAAACATGGCTGGTGTCCTAAAATGTCCCGAAACTCTTGATGTAATCGATTTTAGTACTCATTGATCCGGCAGGCCACGGCAGAAGTCTTTGTTAGCCAAACAAGCTTTCATTCAGACTGGACTGGATTTCTGCCCAATCCAATCTACAGAGTGCTGCTTAAGTGTGGTGCAGTCAAAGCGGTGGTCCACAGCCATCAGTCAGATGGTGCCATGGAGGGAAAGCCTTCTACTTTCTGCTTAAATAGCATCCAGGCAGCTAAATGGCAAAAGTATGATTTAGCTCAAAATTTAGGAATGAATCCTTCAATGGAAGAATCACCCATTGAAACAAAATAATAAAAATCGTTCCGAGATAGCTTCTTTGTTTTTGTGCTGGTCAGAAATACACTTTTTCCAAGGAAGACTCGGTTCAAACCTAAATCAGTGACAACTGGTTTGCAGATGCGAGAGGACCATCTGTGTAAGCGAGCACAATTGTGCCTACCAATTCCTGAATCTTCAGCACTATTTTCTTCTATTTGCTTGACACAAATCTATCCAGTCATCCAGTGTAGGAGAGTTATATCAGTTTTGACAAAGATTATTCTATTGGCCACAGAAAAAGCTTGAAACAAATAAAATCCACGCAGGCGACATGCCATGTGCACAAGCAAAGCAAACAACTATAGTGCTTCAGGATGATCGAAACCAAAGTGGTACACAAGATGGTAAGCTTACAGGATACCTTGAATTTGTGTGTTAAGCAAGGAAGAGGGGGGACTAGGAGCTAATAAAGGTCTGGTACCCATGCTCCATGCAATACTATTAATCCAAGAATATGGTTACTGTTCCTAATGAGACACAAATAGTGTCGGGAAAGAGTAGAGGGTTCCTAGGTTCTTTTTTTCAACATGAGACAGTCACAAGTCATGTCTCTTGTTGCCTTCACACATTCTAAGGAATGACATGCTTCATCATTGAGCGGTGCTCCTCGTTGGGCCGTTGTGGAGTGTTATTTATCAGGGATCTCTTTTTTAAGTCTCGCCTAGCGTTGCAGCGCATGCGTTGCACGCTTTGCGAGGCATGCGCTAAACGCTTTGTGAGGCATGCAGTATACACTATAGCAGGGAAGCTTCATGGAATCTCCACCCACACTCCGCCCATCTTTTTGATAGGCTTAGGTCCTAAATGCTGCCTTCCCATTGGTTCTAGCCTTTTTAGTCCTGCCTTATGATGAGCAGTTCGTCATTTGTGTCCTTCCATGGCTACTGACCCCTTCTCCCCCTCCCCTCCCCCCTCTCCCGCAGTCCAATGCCTTCTCACCGGCCCCTCCACCCCCTACCCCCGCCCCCCCTCGTGCTTGTCACCCACACTCATTGCAGGAAATAACTTAATTTATTTGTGGATGAAAAAGTGCGCAAGGTACACTCCAGTAGTCTGACAGAACATCGCTGGGCATTGATAGAAAACCATAATTTAAACAAACGAATAACCAGTTGCCGCCCGACATCTCTGAATCAGGAATAATTCAACTTTATTTCCGGTTGGAAAAGAGTGAAAGGAACGCTCCAGTAGTCTGATAGAACATCGCTGGGCATTGATGGAAAAACATAGTTTATACAAAAGATGAATCTTTTTTCCTCACCTTATTATTGTCTTATAAGGTGTTCAAAGATGGCTAGCAGTTTAACTTCCTGTCACTTGTCGGCTTCCTAGCAGCGTTTCACCTGCACTCCTACCCATACTTCCTGTCGGTAGGGCAAGGAGGGGAAGTGACGTGCCTGCTGCATAGGACTAGGAGAGAGAAGTCGGAATCGGAGAGGAAGAGATAGCTAAGGAGGGGTAGGCGTCTCGGAGACAGAAACACAACAGAGATCAGCTCACCCGAATTTGCTCTGCTCTCGTGAGTTCCAATCTCATCATGGCTTCCCAGAACATGGACCCCGCCAATGCCACCAACTCCGCCACCTCCCGCAAGGGAACCAAGCCTGGGTCCAGCACCGCAAGCAGGGGTTCCGTCGGCAAAAGGTAAAAGGAGCTGGGGGGTTAGCAGTGGAAGTTTCCGTCTATGGTTTTTGGTGTGCTGAGTGAGAGTCCTTTAAGTGGGGACTATGTTAAGGGCTGTAAGGAGGGGCTAACTTGAGCTTGCCACAGTACTTCAAATGGAAAAATAGAAGTGCAGGTACTCTATACCAGAGTACCTGTTCGTTTCTGAGAAGTGCCGGTTCTCTCCAATTAAAAGTATTGCTTTTCTCTTGAGAAGTGCAGGTAAACTCTCTCTCAAAATAAAAAAAGTGCCGGTATTCCGTACCGGACAGTACTGGCCCATTTTGAAGCACTGGCTGTAAGTAAAGGGTCGGCTGTGACTCACCCATGTCAGAGGTTGTTTTATATCATACATATCTTCAGTTTTTAGACGGCCGCTGAGTTTGTGTGGCAAAGTGTGAGTCCTGGTTATGTAGTGGTGGGAAGTTTTCGGAGTTTATGTGGACATGAGTGACTGATGAACAAAAGGATACTTTAAAACTATAAAGTTGCGTGGTACTCCGGGGAGCAGCGAGGCAGATTTGACCAAGAGTTACCAAAGAGGTAACGGTCAAGAAACTGCAAAGATGTGACTGGGGAGTAGGGTGTTGGGTCGTTGACCATTGTGAGGGCGGTGGGAATGTTGCACTAAACTCTCATCTGAGGTATAGATACTCTGCAAGTTCCACTTTTACCAGTGCATTGCAGGGTTAGAGCTATCATACTAGAAAAGATAAGTGTGAGAAACAATTAACACACAGATCTCTGTAGTAAGTCCATTAACCTACAGGTCTATTCTTGTGTCTAGAATCTGTAGTCAGTATGTCTCATATGCATTCCCCAGATGCATTCCCCATTAAGCTGTCTTATTGGGATTGGAATTTGTGTCCTGCAGGATACACAGACATTTCTGAATAAGGTGCATTCACTCACCACAGTTTTCTCAGTGGGCTAACAACAGGGTCGTATTTGGATCACAATTAGGCACTGCTTAAAAAAGTGGCCCAATTTCCCAGATCGTGCCGTGTTAAAGAACAGTAGCTGTTTCAGCACCCAGGCTAATGTGCTGCATAGCTAAATGCATATGAGGTCCCAAAGGTGAGACCAATGGCATTGCAAATGCTTGTTTACCATGGGGATCATGTACGGAACATAGATGGGAAAAGAGTACTCCAATGAAATATCAATCATAGGATAAGTTTAACCAATCTGATGTCTTGCACTTGCATTTGTTTTTTAAAATCTAGGACTTGGTCTACTATTGCCAACCGCAACCAAGGCTTGTGAAATTTTACAAGTAGATTGCATCACAAATTGCATATTTGAAGGAGCTTGCAAAAATACCTGTCTAGTGAACATTAATTAGGCAAGTTTCAAAATAAGACCCTTGTGATTTGCTGCCAATGCAGCAATTAGTGCCCATTCCTTTATTTTAAGCAGCATCTATACAATCAAATAATGTTTCCCATTTGGGAACAAACAGGGGAGCAGAGAGTGGTCCCCTGGACCACTGTATGCTCCACCTGAGGTGCTGACAGAATTCTCACAGAAGAATCTGACCAACTGGGACAGCTCCTCCTTAGCATATCAATTACCATCTGAAAACATCAATGGTTTGGCACTGCAAATGTGGTCACAAACCTTTGATACATTACATTACAAATCCCAAATAGACAGATGATGCCTCTTTCACGTCCCAATTGCAAGTCATAATGCAACACAATTGCCTTTTTTAAGACGTGGAAAAACATTTCCAACTCGTAAAAAGGCTTTGACACATGTTAAATTGTGTTTTACATTTGCAAATCATGTGCAGTTGAGGACTGCATGCTTTGCTAATGCAAAACACCATTGTACATGAGGCCCTTAAATTTGTGATTTTTCAGAAATCAAGCCTCGGTGTGTCACTTTCTGTCAAAATTTCTTAGTGTTTCACCTTTTTATAGAAATTCAAATGTTCATTCATCGGACGGTTTTATTCAAATGCGAAATACCCCTCACCAAAGTGAGAACAAGTGACTGTGTTTACTAAAACAGTGTTTTTGACACACAATTAACCCCTTCCCCGCTCATGACGGAACCGTTCCGTCATGAGCCACGGTTGGCGTGTGCTCATGACGGAACGGTTCCGTCATGACAATCCTGTTGGCGGCCGCTCCGCCTGCGCGGCGCTGTTTCCCCGCCTGTGCGGGGCGACAACGCAAATGGGCGGAGTCATGACGGAACCGTTCCGTCATGAGCACAGCTCAACTGTGGCTCATGACGGAGCGGCTCCGTCATGAGCACAGGCCCACCGCGCTGCCCCCCTGCCCCCCCCAGCGCTGCAGCGGAATGTCCGCAGCAGCGAAGGGGTTAATACATTCTTTATTAACACACATGTTCACACAGTATTATTCAAGAGGATTAAAGTCAGGAACCCCAATCACTTTATACAGTACTCAATCTGTTTCTGATTATCATGTTCTCTTGATAACTTTCAATTAAACCCGCCCTCCTTAACAACACTCCTCAATTTTCTTGTGGACGCCACACGCTTGGACCTCCCGATGGAGTTGTTCATTAATCATGGTATTTTTGAAAATATAGGTGAATTAATGAATCAGTTTCTCTTTGTTCGATCATTTATAAATAATCACAAAATAACAATATTTGAAGATCGACATACATTAGACATATCTGATATACAAAAGATGAATTTATAATAATAAACTATTAAAATCACTATATCAAATATTACAAAAAGATAAGTCCAATCAATAAATATATAACCCTTCCCTAAAACGCATGCTAACATTAAATTCACATCAGCCCCAAGACTCAGAAGATTAAGGCGCTGCAAAATGAGATAGCTGATTTTACAGAAATCTGTTTTTTCACTCACACTCCACCTTGCTTTCAAAAGCATCTCCATAATACATCCTCTGTCCTTTTTATATTAGCTCTGATGGCTTGAGGAAGATAGATGGTCTATCGAGGGTGAAAATGGTATCCCTAAGATATTGGAGCCAGGGGATCCTGTTACCCAAGTCACATGTGAGGCAGTCTAACATTAAATCTTTATGGAGAAGGCACGGTCATTGCACCCAATCAAGAACCACAGTAACAGTGGTGTTAGTTTATTATGGCCCTCGACATTATCCAGTCCCAGGTCCTGATGAATGGCAAAATGGGGGCTACACATGGGAACAACCCCCTCATTGCATCTACAAACCTATTCTGTTCTTCTTGTAGGCTGCAAACATACCTGTAGCCCCAGAGGTCAGGATTAGGATCAATTTCCTTTTGTCTCTTTCCAGGTGTGGACTGATGGCCTTTTTCCCTATATGGGAGGTGAAGTTGAAAATTGATCCTACCACTTGCATAAAACAAGTTTTCCAATTGGAAATACACATAGCCCATGTACTTCACTGGTCTATAGTTACACTTCGCAACTGTAAGAAAGACTCAATAAAGACCCGCTCCCCCAAATGTGACTGAGGCAGTGAGGTCAAAGTGGAGAGCACGTAAGAAGTCCACCAGCCTCTCAACGAGGCCCATTGAGAACAGAAGCTCTGACAACCTTGACCTGTTGACAATATTGAAGGAACAGGAGAGTTCCATAAACACCCAGGGGTATATTCACAAAAACGTGTGCTAAACATCACCAAAAAATGTTAACGCAACTTTACACATTGCAGCCTATCGCAGGAAAATAACCCTGTGTCAACGTGGAATTCACAACAAGGCGGTACCATGCGATAGTTTGCCGAAACCGCGGACAATGTCCGCGATACAACCACCTTGATGGAGATAAAAACACAAACCACAACACAAAAAAAACTGCGATGGGCCAAAGCGCGATAAGAAAACAGTGACAACCAGTGCAAGGGCAGCAATACTCACACTTAATGCGGGTAAAAGCACAAGAACAGCATACAGAAAATGCCACAGAAAAAAATACATCAATTGCGGAGTACCACGGATGCACCCTGACCGACTGCAGAGGACGACATGTACCCCACAACATCCAAGCACCGTGGAAGAACAGAACCAACATGCACCCCGCATGAAAGAGACCAGTAGCAGACACATCAGAGTCGCAGGAGCAACTCACCCACCGTGCAGCATACACACATCAGCATAAGTGCACCTCGACATTGACAGCATCCCGGTACAAACAGCAACACCTCAACAACAGAACACAGGACACAACTGGTTCCGGAAATGTGCACAACATGGAAAATCACATCTGAAACTGCAGGAAAATGTAACATGACAATGTACAAGTACAACCTGTAACCTGCAGATATGTTTTAATCACACATGCTGTGCATTTGGACATCTTGTATTGTCCCATGATTGCCATGGACGGCCACAATGTGACGTGCTCATGACAAGTAAGTGTCAATGATGGAGTTCCTACGGGTCATTCCTGCCGCAGCTGCAGTGGGATATGGGCCACCTGCCCCATCGTCACCATCATCGTCCGGTACCTCTGGAACTGGGATCCATGGGACATTGGTGCGAACACAGACGTTGTGCAACACACAACATGCAACGATCATCTTGCACATGATGTCCGGGCTGTACAGGAGTTTTCCACCCGTGCCGTCCAGGTACCTGAAACGTGAATTCAAAACACCAAAGGTGCATTCAACGATGGCCCTGGTGTGTATGTGGGCCGCATTGTACTGCCTCAGGGCGGGTGTGTCAGGGTCTCGGAGGGGTGTCATCATCCAAGGGCAGAGTGCATATCCTTGATCACCTGTGACAGTGCAGGGAGTAAAGAGTCAATACTTGGTTCGACAGGATGTGATGGCAGGCCCACTAATACAGTGACACCTGTACTGGCTGTGTGTGGGGTGAGTGTAAGCCAGCCCTCAGGGAGTAGCTGGTGCTGACCCCAACTCCAACAATCATCAGGCACTCAGAAATGCAATGTCAGAACAACAAGGGGCAGTGACACGAGTTGTACAGGGCTAGTGGCCCCGGATGCACAGCGGCCAACACGGGCCCAATGCCACGGGACGCTGACCTGCGGGAGACTTGGGTAGGGTCATGAGGGCAGAGCAGGGCCTCGCATGTGTCATAGGTGCCTTCCGCGGAGTGTCACGGAGAATTGAAGGTCTGCCCCCAGGGCATGATGCAGAGGGCACATGCCAGCTGTGTCCGGCAACATGGCAATAAGAATGTCACAGACCCAAGTCAGACACCAAGTCCGTACCTGCCCGTTGCTGATGACAAGCCCCAGGCCAAAGGGTCAGACACCAACGATGTTCCGCCGGAGGATGACGGGCACTCATGGCGCACAGGGTTAGTGGCACCATGCGTCGCCGGCTTACGCTGAACAGGGTTAGTGGCACCATGTGTCGCAGGCCTGCAATATGGAATTATGCCTCACTGATCGAAGGAAGTCTGGTGCTGTGGCCACTGCCACGGACTTGGGGTCACTGCCATTCAGGACTCAGGACACTGTTCCACATGTGGGACATACTGGGCCAAAGAGGAAGCCGGTGGAGCATGTTAATAAGTAAGGAGTGATGTGGGCCAGTGTCGGGGAGCCAGCGAGGGTCTGCGGGGGCTGCAGAGGTCGCGAGACTGGGGCTTGGAGCTTGCACTGGCACATGGTGGGCCCTCTTTGACACACAACAGTGTTGGCAGGTGAGCAGTGCAGCCCTGGTGCACTGGGGTGGGCAGGCCTGGTCGGTGCATCAGCGTCTTGGGGTGCAGCAGGCGCACAGGGTCACAGGCCCCGCTGCTCACGGTGTCAGCCTTGTGGCAGGCCGTGCTGCGCCGCACTGTCAGTGACGTTGGCCTTCATAGGAGTGAACCACGCTCTGCACAACGGGGTTTTTTACCACACCCCTGCACAGCCCTGGCATACTGAGGGACAACTCACTATGCTCATGCACACAGGGAGGACACAGCATGTGACACTTCCGCTATCTGACCCACTACCTGGGGTGACATGGTTGCGTCCACGGCTCACTACTCTCCAGTCACCAGCAGTTGTGGTCTGCATGGACATGTCTGTGGTTTCAGTAGCGGTCCATGGAGGGAGTGACGGTGGGGCAGTGGGGTGGGGGAGGGGCAGGGTGGGGCAATGTAAACACCGGAATATGGATGAACGGAGGTAAGTACACATTTAAATAAATAAAACAAATTCCTTTGCGCGAGCTGCATCGCAAAATGCGATGCAGCGCGCGCAACGAAATTCGTTTTACTTAGTTGAATGTGTACTTACCTCCGTTCATCCTTATTCCGGTGTTTACATTTCCCCAGCCTGCCCCTCCCCCGCCCCACCTCACTGCCCCACCGTCACTCCCTGCACGGACCGCTACTGTGTGGTTTGCATACCCATGTCTGTCCTGCAAATCCACGCCTCACTTCTCGTTGTGTACATTCCCATTCACGGGTCACTTGCATCGTCGCACATGGCAGCATTCCGCATCTCCACACGTTCAGCTTTTGTGTGGCGCCATGATATGTCTGTATTGGGTGCAGGGGTAGCCCAGGATGACCATGGAGTGGTGTTGTTGTGTATGGTAGGTGCTTGTGTAGTTTGACATGTTGTATGTTGTTTGGTCATGTGTGCATTCCCACAGTTGTGCGTTGTGTGGTGGTGGGTTTCGGGTGTGTGATGTGTTGATTTGGCACTTACCAACGAGCAGTCTAGTTCCATATGTGCCATCCTGGAAGCGCTGGTTGATGATGGACTGTCGGAAGATGAAGGAATCATGCACACTGCCTGGGTAGTTAGTGACGACATTCGTGAAGAATCACCGGTGGTCCACTATTGCCTGCACATTGATGGTATGCGTGTGCTTTCTGTTGCGGTAGTGGTGTGCAGTATCCGCAGTGGGCACAAGTGGGACATGTGTGCAGTCGATTGCCCCCAACACAGCCAGGAATCTGGCTATGGCATAGAAGCCTTGCTGTGTCTCCAGCTGTTCCTGTGCAGTGTTGGGGAAGTGAAGGTACGGGGGTCTGAAGCTGAGAATGGCATCCAGGACAGGTGTGATAAACTTTGATAGGGCTGGCTGTGAGAACCCTCCGACTCTGGCAGTTGTTGGTTGGAAGGTACCAGAGGCCAACAGGTGCAGCACAGCCAGCAGCTTTGTCTGCGGAGGGATGTTGGTTCTCCGCTGTGTTGGGAACGCCAGCCTGTGGGGGATGTGGGTCATGATGCGGAAGATGGTTGTCCTTTTGAGCCTGTTGTGGGCAATGACTTCCTTGTGCGTTAGGTCTGTGAGAGTGGTGCATTTTCGGTATGTCCACTGTCTTACTCTGCGCTGCCTCAGTGGTGTTCCGGGGGGGCAGGTCCAGATCCTGGGGGTAGTGGTGGTCCTGCGGGTGGTGGCGGTGGGTGTTGTGGCCCTGTTGGGGCTCCAAGCTGCATGATGAGTAGCTCCATGACGTCTTTTGTTCTTCGAGTGTGGCTGTGTGCGGGGCTCCGTTGCCCACTGCAGGTAGTCGTTCTGCTTTACACCTGCTTGAGGCAGGTGTTAAATACCTGCGGCTACCGTGGCTTATCACCTGTTTTTGGTTCACTTCGCAGATCTGGCAGTTCGTTGTGAAAGTGGTGTTGTGTTTTTTTTGTGTGTTTTTGCACGGAAACGCCTATTCTACATCTCATTAGGGTTACTTTGTGGTGTCCACCGTGGAGATACACTTTGGGGCAGTTAGCGCGGGAATACTGGCGATGTCTGCAGTTTGCACTAGCTTGTGAATGGGGAGATAAGTCCTTGTGAATATGCCCCTCAGTGTAAGGAACTGTGCTTAACAACTTCATATTTACTGATCAGCAAATGCAAATCAAGGCTTTACCGCAGTGTTCCTGGGCCTGTCCTGAACCCATGATGGACATCTGATGAAATGTTAAGTTCCATGGTTCAACACAGTAGCCTATGTAAAATTACCCCACCAAATATGTTTACCAGTCTAACACGGAGATAGGACAGTAACATTTTGGGTCCTGGATATTCGTCATTTCAAAAAGCTGAGAAGATGATTGCTGAGCACCATAATTGGGATAGAGCAGGTTTACATGCTACATTTACACTACTAATATGGAGGGAGCCAAACCCCGTCAGGCCTGATGACTTTTTAATTGGGGTTTTAATTATTGCATCTGGCTTTTCTTCTTGAGAAAATTGTATATTTAGGAGAAAACGAGGCAGAACTAATCCTGCAATATCCTGATCTCTGTCTTGGGGCAATAAAAGGTATTAAAATGAACTCGTAAATTGGCAGGACTAACATTCATGCACGGAGTCTTTTGGGGTGTTGTGTCTTTTAATATGCATAATCATTCCAGCTATTCCCACACTACAAGCTGCAAATCAGCCTTCCTTTTTTCAGCACAGACTAGTACTTCTTTCCACCCACAGAACATTAATCTATCCCTATTCCTTGGAGTAGATTTGTGTGACCTGAAGTTTGCTCCTCTCCAAACCCCATCAAAACAGCTGCTATTACTATTCCCTGGTTTTCCCATTGGTTTCAATAACAAGGCCCATGTGTCAATTTAATAAAGCACTCAATACTGGAGAAAAAGTTTGCATCTTATGAAAGGCAGCTATTAATTAATTCCCTATTGCCTGTTATATTGTTGTTCAATATGTTAGCAACATATTAGCAAATTTCAAAATCAACTTTCACCCATTATCTTTAGCTGACAATGGGAACAGGCCCCAGCTACTGTCTTGCAACTTCCCTTGGGGGTTGCAATTGAAATGATATGGTAATTATGGTCACTCTACACCCTTACTTGGCTTCTCCCTCTAATATAAAATTAGTCAAGATTCTTGTGACAAAGTTTTAGATTGTGGAGCTGCTACCTCAACCCATATGAGTTGGAATATAAGGGTCTATCAGGTCCATTGCATTACAGAGATTGTAAGTGAGCAAGTAGCTGTGTAACATGCAGCCCCTTGGATCCTGGGTCTGGGTAAAATCAATTGTGACATTTACAGAGAAGGGCATTGTCTTGTTAAGGAAACGGTGTAATCCAGTTTAGCATTAAAATCCCCCGCTAGCAATACATTGAACCCTCTACCCAAATCAGAATATCTGTTTGCTTCCCCTTCAATGAAGTAGAAAATGTTCCAATAACTATGATTATCCCTAACACAAAAATTGTCATTACATTCAGACTGACCGAGTCAGTCTGAAAGTATTTGACCAGATGAGGTAGAATGCCTGGATGTTCTAGTCTTTAGACCAATCAATGTAGAGAACTCCTAAAGGGCAACATTCTAGTACATCAATTTTGGGGATTATAACATTTTGTTCTGTAACCATCTCTAATGATGGAGCACTAATAGTGCTTATCCTGGTCCAATCCCCCTCTGTCAAACACTCTCAACTAGATCAGAAAGGATGGAATAACGATTGATGGACAGAAATTCAGCACCTGAATACAAAATAGAAATGGATCATGGTGCAAGGGCTGAGTTGTGTAAAGGTGGCTTCAAATGGTAATAAAAAAACAAAAATTCAAAGGCAAAAACGTTATTGGTCCTAGGTGTACTAATCCACTCAGAGATTGATGCACAAGGCCTCTGAATATATTTGGTTGTCAAAAATTAACAATAATGCAATCCCCATTAAAACTCTTGGGCAAAAGGCCAAACTACCTTACCCTTTGAACCAAAAGAATGTCATTATGAAAATGAGTGTTTGAAATTATGTTACTGTGAAGCCAATGAATGCTCTTGTTGTTTGGTTGGTCTGACGTTTCAACTGCTTGGGGGGCTAAATGCAGAACATTAGCTAGGACCACAGCATATGGATATGAGGCAGGAGGTAGAGGAATAAAAAGAGGTAAGTCTAGCCATTGTTCATGATCCCTATTCTCATAATATGTGCTGTCTTCCACGGCTTCCCAAGTCCCTCAACAATTAGCTAGGTGGAATCACCTGGTTTGATTCTACTGTTCCATACGAGTTAAATTGTGGCAATTCTGCTCCTGTGTCTGTGTTTGGTATTGAGAGAGCGGTGTTTTCTGTAAAACAATCTTCGGATGTAATCATTAAACAACTCCGCCACTGGCCATATGGACCTTTGTTCGACAAGGATAAAGTAAAAGGAGCAAATTTCTACATCAATCCAATTGACATGTTAAAGCATTAAGAACTTTTAGTACAGTGAATAAAGAGATTTTTGAAAGAGTTAAAGAGTTTTATTCTTAGATCTTTTAGTTTTTAATCATTTTATTCCATAAAATTAGTCTTTCAATGATTAGCATTAGAAATTAACATAATCCAATAACTGATATTTCAAGATAGGGTAAAATAAAATATTAGTTAAAATAACAGTAATTATTGTTATAATGAAGCAGGCGTGTTCCATAAAGGAAGTTTCCTAATCTAAATATATGAGAATAAGGTAGGTTGCAGCCTAAACCGGGGGCTGACTCATCATCTATGGTGGCGACTCCTGTATGTTTGACAATGGAAGGCAACAATGTGGTAGGAGCTTTGGCAACTCCTTGCTTACTGCAACAAACTATCAATCCTTGTGCCTCTGGAATATCTGATGTTTCTGTTGAGCCGGCTTCTGAAAATGCTACAGAGACGGAGCCAGTGCAGAGTCAGGGCTCTGAATTTACTGCCAACACAGTGAGTATTATGGAGTCGATAGAAAACAGGGAGATTGAGGTTGAGGTCGGGGGCATGGTGGAGGCAGCTAAATGGGAGAAGGTACTCACTTCCAGGAGTCATTTGCTAAAGCAGCATCCCAGCATGCTGTGGACTCAGGCATTTCAGTAATGCCCCGCCACCTCTGCCTCTGTTTTTGCTAATGGTAGCAATAATGACAATAGTACTCCAGATACTATTCTGAGCACTGTAGTATCTGAAATTGAGGCACCCCAGGGGAAGAGAGGAAAGCAACCTGTTCAGAAGAAGGTTATTATAAGCAGTAGCATTAAAGGTTGCTGCGGAACTGCGACACTTCTGAAGGGGAGGAAATAGTTCTAATCTCCTTGACTAGAGCATGTCATCCTGCTACAAGGGAGGATAAACAACCAGCTATTGTGCGGTATTTTGCAACCCCCCTCAATCTTGTAGCCAGCTCCTCACAGGGAAATAGTTTTGATTCTTCAGGCAGTGCCCCCTCTGGTTATCCTGCTGGTTATTCCACATCAGTGGTATCTACAGCTGTTACAGGTTTAGCGGTCTGAGGCGCAACAACACTATGCTCAAGTGAGAGAAGATAATGTGATATTACAGCAGTCCCTGGCCAAAGTAACTGGTGAGATAACTGCTCTTACACAAGAAATGGCTGAGCTGCAGCAGCAAGGTCACCCGAATTGAGTGGGAATGGCCACAATGAAAACTATTGAGGGCCATGACCTCAACTGGCAAATGTTCAGTGTCAGATCGAAGACTTAGAGAATAACCAGAGAAGAAATAACTTGAGGGTGTTTGGAATACCAGAAGGAAAGGAGGGTGATTACCCCCGGCCGTTTATTGTTCAGCTGTATGAGAGAGCGTTTCATGATCTTGTGGACTGGGAAATGGATTCACAAATACAGCATACACATCGCCTCCTAAAAAATGATAATCAAAACGAAAGTCAACATGAAGCCAATACACCCTCACCCAATCTTAATAGAAGTGGACAATGTTTGTTAAGGCAGGTGATCTCTTTTAAGGCCCACCCATATGCACCTGTGATTTATGATGCCATGTCCCTATCAGAGTGCTCAAATCTGTGAAAACTTACCATGGATTGACGTTGGAAGCTGCATCAAATGATCGACCCACTGAAGGCCGCGGGGGCACAAGTTTTCTTACAGGAACTTGCAAGGCTCAAGATTGTCAAAGGAGGTCAAACACAGATCTGTTTAACAGGGCAAGATGCTGCAAAGGCTCTCAGCCATATTCAGGGAGGTTCATTGTAGATTTGCCAATCAGTAGATCTAACTTGGAAAAATATATAGTTGGTTTGAGTTGATTTTTGGGCCTGGGCTCTGAAGATGATGCAATTTATGTTTAAATAATCTTAATATTTTCATATATAGGTTCGCTATCACTTATGCTTTTCAGTCTCAGCATGCTATGATTTATTTTCTATCTCGTCTCTTTTTGATGAGTAAGGGTACCTTTTCTCTCTTTTCCTCTCTGGGCAACGGTGTGATTGTATGGCCAGGGGACCCGGGATAGAGGTCTCTCAGTGCTGTAATTCCAGCTGACAGTCAAGGGGCAGGATGATTCCTTTGTTTGAAAAATGGAGATGGGTCATATGGTGAATTGGGGATTTCACAATGCATGAGTGTGGAGAGAAAGCCTGCTATATTAGGAGGGAATGCTATGCGGTAAATGTTGTTTTCGTCTGTGAGTACACAATGGCTTATTTGAATAGGGGTATATTGAAATCGGCAGGATAAAAATGTATGTGCTAGAACGTTTCTGGCCTCAGTCTTTCTAGCAAATGTCAGTCAGTACGGGAGGTGATAAACATTTATTATCCACAGCCACTCTCTTTAACTGAGACTCGTCTGGCATAAAAGGACCATCTTGTGCTTAGGCATCTTGACTATAATACTAAGATCAGTACTTCACAGTCTGTTTCCTTACAGGGGTTGCTTTAATGTTAACCAGGAACCTTGTGGCCAAGGTACAGAAAACAGCAGCAGATTCAAGAGGGAAATTGGTCAATCACTCAGTTAGTATTGCATGGTCAAAAGCGTGTTATATGTTTGGTGTATGGTCCAAATCTTGACAAGCCTGGGAAGTTGGATGTGCTTTGCTTTGAACTTTTGTATGTGTCTGAGGAGATCATTTTAATGGGTGATTTTAAAAGGGTAATAGAATATGGAATAGACTCTACTAATCGCTCTGCCTATCCCCCTATGGCTAAAACAAGGGCAGATATTCGAGAACTTGCCCTTTTCTTCATGGGCTTACTGATGTTTGGAGGGCTCTGCATCCCACTAAACCAGGCTATACCTTTTATTCTTTCCCACATAAACATTATTCAAGGATAAACATGGTTTTTGCTAGAGAGTACTTGATTTAAAATGCAGATATGAAAGTCTGCCTCAAGATCACTCTTGATCAATGTTCCCTCTAATTTATTCCTTTATGCGCGGCAAAAAAGGTAGTTCTTGCACTAGAGTCAAGGCTAAATGCACTGAAAACAAGCAACAACTTATTATGCAAGTATGTGCAGCATGCCAGCTTCCAAAATCAGTGGCATATGAAGGGTACCATAGTCCCTAATCTAAGCCAGGAACAGATTGGCCTCCCCTTACTTTTGGGTTGGTATTAAAAGATACCTATTACAGATAGGTACTGGGCTCAGTGCACATCTGAATCCCTGTGACAATGAGTCTTATTCCTTAATAATTCTACGTATCATTCTACATATCATACAGAGCTGCTCACACCCACCCCTTAGCGCCTTGAGACCCTAATGGATGAGTAGGGAGCTCTACAAAACCCTGATTGATTGATTGATTCCTCTCTCTTCACTATCATCATGAATCTCTTATCTCTTCCTCACACCTTTTCCGATCCCTTTCTACTTTCACTCTATCTCTCTTTTGGTTGTCCTTATCTAGTTCCTCCCTCTTTCAAAGTTTTTGTTTTGTCTCCTTGTTCCTCTTTATCTTCCCCACTTGTATTTCTCTATTTCCGTTCTCCTCTACTTCTCCCTTATCCTGCCTCCTCTCTTCAAACTACATTCTACCAGTCTCTTTTCCCCAAACTCTCTCTAATCTCCCTGCCATCTCTCTTTCTCATTCTACCCTTTCTTTATCAAATATATCTCTTGACTATGCTTCTCTCCTACTCACCTCATTAGTTATCTGGGACCTCCTTAGTTGTCACCTTTCTCTGCCTATCCCCCCTTTTTTACATTTGTTTTATTCAAATTTGCAATTTGTTGCATTTGAAGAACACAACTATAAATCAACCCCCCTCACTCGTATGACAGCTCTTACCTAGCGATCATGAGCAAAGCTACTTAACTACTCTACTAATAACGTTCCTTCCCTAGATTACCCCATTGACCTAGTTTGTCTGGTGTTGCCATGACAGTATTCTAATAGTCGCTTTCAATCCTTTTCCCTCCCTTTTGTTACCTATCGCCTTTTGTTTGTTCTTATCGTACTCCCTTCCTTTTATCTCTTCTTTCTATGTTTCACAACATTTTTTTTCCTTCTTTTCCTCAGCATTTCTTGCTTATTTACATCTTCCTTTTTACTGTCTAACTCCCTTAGTTCATCTTCTACATTCATGCCCCTTTTCTCTCTACACTCAAATCTCCCCTTTCCCTCGCCCTCTCCTCCAAATCTTCTTCTCTCTTCATCTTTCTATTATTTCTGTCCTTCCTATTATTCTGATTTTCTCTCCTGCACCTTTTCTTTCTTTTAAATCCCCGTTCTTATTTTTTCTCCTTTTCTGTACTTTCTCATCTTTACTTTCATTCTGTCTTTCCTACATCCTTTGTCAATTTTCTAATGTTATGACTCGCCTGCCTTTATTCTCTCTCTACGTAATATCCCATTCTCACCTACCCTTCTATGTCCTTCCTTTATTTCCCTCCTCTGTATAACCTCTCCATAGCTGCCCACTCCTCCTCCCAACCTCTTTCTATCCAGCTCTATTTCATTCCAAATGTCTGATTTTCTTGATTTACGTTGTCTTTTTACCTCATCTATCACCTTCCACCCTTCTCCTTGTCCTCTTTTCTTTTCTGCCTCAAGGCAATCTCCTACACAAACTCAGTGAGTGAATGTTTCTGATGACCTCCCCAAGTATGAGTAGCTGCTCTTACATGGCATGGCCCAGACTCCTGCGCCTCCTGACCCCAGATTGCCTTTTTTCAACCATTGTATGTTTATGGGGCCTAGGTTGCAAGCCATCTCCCATTGGCCGCAATGCATCTCCAGGCACCCTCAGCATGTGCCAGGCCTCGGAAGTTACCTCTACCCGAGTAATCCTTACTACCGTCATATGCATACCCTGTATTTCAAGAGATGGAATATGTGAAACGCAGTGTGTAGGAGTGCAAATCAGCCTTCAGGACCCATGTGCTGAGTTCTCCCTCTTCACAGAGCTATGCTAATGATCCTTCATTGGTCCCTCCAGAGCCCAGTGCTGATGTCCCCATTTATTCGGAGTTCTCCACAGTACTGACGTGCTTCTTCTCTGCAATACCTGCAAGCCAATCTATAACTCTTTCATACCCCTGCCCCTGGGCTGACATGTCCCTTACTGAGCCTCACACTATTTCAATGGGGCGACATCTCACCCCAACCAGTCGCACAGCTTCATTGTGTCTACCTCGGCAACTTGTTCAAGAACATACTCCTTTTGAATTCCAACTTTACACTTCTTAGTCTTACTCATTATTCTTCATTTCAACATGCTTGAATTCCACAAGTGGAGTGATCATGCAATTTCCTAAATTTCTGATGTTCCCACCGTGCCCATCCGGACCTCTCTGTAAGAACACGACTTAAGCATACTTCATGCAGGGCAGTGTTTATTTGTTAAAACCCGGGCTCATGGTGGTGCGGGGAAGTCGCAGACCGACGCACCACAACAGCAGCGAGGCTGCAGTTGTGGTGCGTCGGACTGCGATTTCCCCGCACCACCATGAGCCCGGCGCAGGTCCTATGGGCAGTGGGCTTGGCGTGCTGCATGGTGACCCCTGAAGAAGTGCTTTTATGCATGAAATGCATTGGGTTTTAATGAGTAAACACTGCCCTGAATGAAGTATTCTTAATTCGTGTTCTTACAGAGAGGTCCGGATGGGCACGGTGGGAACATCAGAAATTTAGGAAATTGCATGATCACTCCGCTTGTGGAATTCAAGCATTCAAAAGGAGTATGTTCTTGAACAAGTTGCCGAGGTAGGCACAATGAAGCTGTGCGACTGGTTGGGGTGAGATGTCGCCCCATTGAAATAGTGTCATGTTCGAAGAGTGCTTTTTGGGCATTGTACTCCCCAGTCTGCACGCAAAGAAAAGAAAATGGAGAAAACAGTGAAAAAGTTTTGAAAGTGAAAAGGAAAAGGTGTGCATCCTGTCTCTATATTTGATGATTCCTTTCTGAGCCTCAGCCTTCCAAACTCTACCTCCATTGCTGACACACACCCTCTAATGAGAGCAGCCTGATTCTCGGGACTCTATTTCACATGTCTGGGTATTAATTCTCATGACATTAACAAAAGCGCACAGCTAAAAGTAACACCTTAAGGAACTGTTACCCAACTCATTGGTGCTCAGTCTCTCAACCTCAGAAGGATGAAAGACTTGCCTTACATCCGAAGCCTAAAATTCTCCCTAATCTGGCTCACTATTCCAAGACTAGAGCTCTCCCCAACCTGCCCTCTGCAGGTCTGGTGCTGGTCGCTTAAACTCTTCCCAAGACCACACACATTCATCCTTTCCCTACCCCTCTATGATGCCCTTGAGTATAACAGACCCTGAGGAGTGGAGGGAAGGTAGCTCATGAGCAAGAGGTTGCTGACAGTGGGAGAAAAGGTGAACAGAGTGAGGGAGGGCTGAGCCGAAGGCAAACTCACGAGAGAGGCTGGGACCGGAGCCTCAGCAGTGGATTAGACATATTAGGGCTACTGTAAGCTGGGCCTGCCTAATCAGACCTACTCAACTATTGCCATGTGACCTTAAATACTGCACAGCTGTCTTTATTCCCTCTTCAGTGACATCAGCTAAAAGCAGGCCTAGGGAAGATATCTGGAGTTCTTTACTGACATGGACTAGTCTCCTGTTCCTCTGGGCAACTGCTGACACTAATTTTTCAACATTGACTGGTCACACCTCCCGACCCCTTCCGAACAGAAGGACACACCACAAACAGGTATTGGAGCTGTGCTTTTCCAGCCCTATATGTGACTCCTGACAGAAGGGCAGGCCCGACCTGGATCAGCGCTAAGTACAGTGATAATTTTACATTAAGATAAAAACAATTATTCAATTCAAAATAAAAAAATATATATATTTTGTTTTAAAAAATCATATATTTTCAGAATTCACATACCAATTCTGGGGGCACTATTAAAATCTTTTCAAAGTGTTTAAGTACATTTTGTTAAAAAAAGCCTACTGACTTATCAATGGGAATGAGACTAGGCAGATCCTTAAAAGGCAGCACTGTCAAACATTGAGCTTGGTATGTCTCCATGATGAGCAACACACTATCTTCATAGCTGTGGTGGCGCACATGTGACAATCTTTTTAGCGATCCCCAATGACTTCCTTCTCCATGGATTCCTACCACCCTCCTACAGTGTACTTCATCTCTCAAGTGCCCCTCACTCACACACCATTCATTTATTGTGTAGCACTACTCATATCAGTGTTGGGTGTCAGAGCACTTTACGTCATACATGTACATTTTACAGAGACAATGAATCATATGTGTGTAAATCAGTCTATAGAAAATGTTACATAAGATAATGAGGATTATAGGATATAGTCATCACATGTCATTGATACTAGTAGGCGATATATTTTATGAATGTTTAGTCTGAAGAAGCATAAACTCAGGATTTAAAACATACCCCAGTGGTTAGGATTGGCCCCAGTTGTTGGGATTAACATTACTAATAAGACTCTATTTCTGGCCAAAAAACCCTTTTAGCAACATTAGGATAATGAAAGCCTGGGAAAAAGCATAACATTCTAACCAGTACCATGCAGGTTGCTTTGATAACAATTCATAGGTCACTGTGTTATGTTAGGATTATGAGACTTATGAATAGCATGTAACAAAAAGATCTCTGTGAAAAAGCAGTATCTACTTGAGCTATCCACATAAATACAGTTCTGTGATTTGCATGGCACCATTTTATTTCAGCGGGCATATTAACCCTCTACACTACTTTATGACTTTATGACTATACTCGAGGAACAAGAAGCTTGGTAAAAAAAGTATTTGCCAAGTCTGTAAACAAAATGATCCTGTTCAAAGCATTTCATTCACACTGCCCCAGATGGTCCTCTTGAAATGCTCCTTTCTTAGTTGAAGTAGCAGCCCATTTGTCTTCTGTGCATATCCTGTAGTCACGGTCCGTGCAGGTACCAACGGTGGGGCCGGGTAAAGGGGGATTTCGAGGGACAATGCTGAGTGAAAGTCAAATAAATAATACATGTTCCCACTGCATCATCCCTTGAAATCCCCCCTTACACTGCCCCACCCCCACCACTGTTACCTGCACTGACCGCAGCTGATCTCCTGGGCCTCCTGTTGACATGAGTGTGAATCACTACATCATTATGGGGTCACCACCTTTGTCCTCAGTTGGCTTAGAGGAAGGAATTGGAGGATCCTGCTTGTCTTTGTTTTTCTTAATAAACTGGGTTATTTTTTCATGTTGTTCTGCCTCCACCTTCCTGTTGTCCCCCAATATTGTCTCAACCTCTTAAATTAGATTGTCAATCTCTGATATAGTGCAATTATCCCCAGTGCTCTTTCTTATTTTTGGTGTATTACCCTTGCTGGGTGCAGGCTCCGTTACCTTACATTTAACCATTCTCATGGTATAGCTGAGTCTGAAAAGTATTCCACAGTCAGCCACTCCCACTTCTCCCTGTTAGGCAACTTTGTAACACCACTGAACACAACTAAGGCACAACCTCCTTTAACAATTACATACAAGACCATTGGCAAAGTCCAAGGGAAAACATTAATAGAGCGGCTACAAATTTTTAAACCTAGTTCCCAGCCGCGGTTACAGAAAGAAATTAAAATGAGACTGGGGAGACAAAGGCACACTTTGCCCATTGTGGAGTACTGTTCATGCGGCCACTAGAAACACAGGGCCGATTTTAAAAGTGAAAAAGACAGGAGAAAGTAAGTTTGTTATTGAAAATTGCAATTGTCTCAAGAACCAACAAAAGACCTTCGAAGGTCAGTTAATAGTGTTAACATATTTAAGCATCAATCAACCCAGTCTTATAACAGCTATGAGTACAGTTTGAAAACAGTTGTAATCATCATAGCTTATTGAATACACAAAGAAATACCTGTCAGTGCTTCTATTGACGCAAGAAGTAAAAATCGAAAAGGGTGGCCCACCCTTTTCTGGGCTATGACGGGTGAGGAAGGGCCTTAGCCCGGGCTTTGCCTGGGTGCGGCCCATTCGTATACCACACAGTGGGTAACAGATGTGAGCTTTGGAGCACCAAAAGCACATGTGGCCTCCTTCTTTGCCCCTTGTAATTCTGGGACAGGAAGTCCCTCCTCACATGGCCAGCATCAGCATCCCATGCCGTGGTGAATAAAAGTGCACACCGTACATATGCAATGTTGGGGTACGCACCGTACATGATGACACGTACGATGTGGTTGATGGCGTGTACGTCGCGTACCGGGCCCCCTTTTCGTCGTGCATCGCAGCATACTTAGCTTTTCCGGCACTTTGTGGCTCCGGTAAAAAAATTGCCGTGCGGAGTGCTGTTGGTACGAATCGTACTTGCTGGTCCGTAAAACGCTGCCTGACTCCGTGCGGACGTCGCGTGAGCGCTGTCCAGGATCAGAATACTAGGTATTTTTTAGCTGTACGGTGTTTTTTACGATTCGTACAGAAATGGTATTTCTGTACAAATCGTACTTGCTGGTTTGTAAGGTGGATTTCCCGGGTACGAGTCGTACGGAGAATTCGCTCTGTACGACCATTCGTACCCGGGTTTTACAGGATCAGAATCGGCACCTAAATTATCCTAAAAGAAATTCACGGTAAAAGATTTTCTGTTCCATCAAAAGGACTGTAGGGCGTTTGGATAAAATATCAAGTTTAAAATGTCATATAACATAAATATTGGGCCTAATTATGATGTCAGTTGAACGAATTTCAGACCAACACCGTCACGGAATGGAACCTCCCGAATATAGTTTGGCAGTTCCACCTGCTATAATTGAATGTGAACGCCCTATGGTGGGAAACATCCATTTTACAATTGCAGCTTGTGTGGCGTGAGGAAAAGGATCACAGCACAAGCTACAATTGTAAAATGGGTGTTTTCAAACATCCCTGCAGCATGCAGGGATGTTTAGGGGGCACCAAAGGGGACCCAGCAGGGGCCATAGCGGAGGGCCAAGGGGATAGCTTACCTTTTTATGGCGGGTGGGCCGCCATAAAAGGGCAGGTTGAAAGCAACACCATAATCCCGTCGTCGTAGCCAAGGCTAGCTCTGCTGTCATTATGGCATTATGATTCCGCCCACCGCCCCAACCCCTGCTTTCCCTCCGACCACCAGTATTGTAATACGGCAGTTGGACAGAAACCACTGATGTCGGGTGGAAAGCTTCCTACTAGCTGTCGGATGGCTTTCCGCCCAACATTGTAATCGGGCCCATTGTGACTCAAAAATATCGCAGTATAGAACATCCTCAAGAATATCGTTTTTTTAAACAAATAACATTTTCAAGAATAATGTTGTTTTTAATATCGTTTTCAGTAGTATAGTGTAAAAAAAATGTTTTTTAATTATTTTATGTGTTTTAGTTAAGATATTAATTTGATATGTTAGTACAAGTGGTATAACTGTTATCAATGTTATACAATATAGTTTGAAATTGTACTTGATTTAAATACAAAAAAATAATGTTATTAACAATTTATAGTGCTGTGTTGGGCAATTAAGTTTGTCGAGAGATAGGGTGGGATGTCATTTAAATGAGAAATATTTTTTATTTATTGTAATTTGTCTTGTATCTATTTGGTTTTATTGATTATGCACATTTTGTAAGTGTTGTATCTTGAATTTAAAATTAAAAATTTGATTTTAATTTTTTTTTATTATTAGTAATAGTAAGCTATATTTTAGTAGTTGGTTGTTGGGTTTGTTGGGATATATGGTGGGAAGTTAATTAAGTTTTAATTAGTCACACATTTTGCTTAATTTATTTTTAAATGTTAATAAATTATTTAATTGATTGCTGATTATGTAAAGAGTATAAGTTATATTTTCTGGGTTTATAGGGGAATAGGGTGGAAAGGTAAATGCATTTAAATCTATTTTATTGTAATGCAAAGTATTTTTTGTTAATTAATATTAAATGGTTAATAAATATGTAAATTAGTTAATGTATTCATTTTTGTGAAATTTCTTTTAATATGTATTACAAATGTATTTTTTTTCATTGAAAAAAAACAATGGTTACAGGGGCGTTATTGTTAGGGTCAGATTTCACTCATACAAAACCAGTGAAATTCGGCAGTTATCGTTACCTGAGCCAACTATAACTTACAACCCCTCAATCATGACATGTTCAGTGACATCACTGATGACATCTCAAATGATATCACTGATGACGCCATCCACAAAACTACTCACACACCTACTCACACTCCGATACAACCTCTTGAACGCCGACTCACACACTCGTACTACCACTGAGATACTACTAGTTGGGGATGAAGTACCTATGGGTCTTGAGGGTCTAGGGGGCCCAGTAGCCCTCATGTTACCTGCAGTAAGACCCACATAGCTGGATTGCTCAGAGGTCATCAGAGGCCATTCGCCCTTTCTCCACCACTCTGCAAAAGTGCCTCCTGAAGCACTTCTGCTTAGGGGAAAAAGCACGCTTTAGTCCTGAGGTCCCCTTTAATATTATATCTAGCCCTGGGGAGGTGGTGGTTCCCTGGGAAGTAGGTGAGGCACTACAGCCTCCTCCGCATTACTTTCTTAAAAAACAACTGTGAGCCCTGGGGAGGTGGCGGTCACCGTGTCAGCATGGGGACTGAGTCCTCCTTTAATGTTATATTGAGCCCAGGGAGATGGCAGTCTCTAGGGAAAGCGGGGGCTGCATGGCCCCCCTGCATTTCAAAATGTCTAGCCCGAGGGGGATGGCTGTCCATCAAGTTGAGGGGGGCCTGCACTGCCCCCCATCATTATTTAAACTTGCTCCCTGTACTTGGCCCACCAGTGGGTCTATATTAAACAAACCGCAGGAGCCTGCACTTGTTTTTTTCTTTTTGTTTGGCGGGTGGCATGTATCCAGCGTGACTGATGCCTTTTCTAAAACACATTTTTTGGGGGGTCCTGGGGGCCTTGTGGGACCCCCCTCCTTTAGAGGCCTAGGGGGGTCAGGATGTTTCTACCCTGCACCGTTTTCTTTTTTAATGTTTTTTCTTGTGATTTGGTTCTACTGAGTCACAAGATGGCTGCCAACACTTCCTGGTTTAAAGTGTGGGCAGTCAATCAGATCTCAGGCACGAGATTGGGAGGGGTAACGGATCCACTGTGGTCTCAGTTGTTTGTCTTAAAAATCTTTTCATTTCTCATCAATTGCGGAATGGATTTACACAAAACCACAAAAAGGCATTTCCTTGAACTAACATCTACCTTCCTGCCAGATTGGGTGTTATTTTGTTCAGCAGTTTGGCTGTAGCCGTGTCTAAAGGGCCTATCGGAATTAACATGGGGGAAATACCCTTTTAAGTACCCCCTGGTTCTCGGTTCCTCCTACACGGATCAACCCAAAACTTTCAAGATAGCAGCTGAAGTGAGCATTGTAACAAGTTGTAAAATTTGGTGACGATTTGTCTGGTGGCCCCAAAGTTATTGACAAAACAAAAAACGCTTTTCCTATGGAAACTAGGTCCTAATTATAACTACCTACCTGCGAATATATATATATATATCTATATATATATAAATATATATATAGATATATGTATATATATATTTATATATTCACTGAAAAAAAGCAAAGAGTACAGGGAAGTCATAATTATGCTCAGATTTTACTCATAAAAAATCATTGAATTTCATCAGTTATGTCCCCACACTGCACTGCTTAAGACCTAATTTATTACATTACTTATGACATGGTAATATATGAGTGGGGCTTACTAGAGATTACAGGAGGGCTAGTTGGCCCCCAGAGACCTTCAGGAGGCAAGGGGACTTCATCCCCCAACCAAGAGTGCGCCAGGAGGCACATTTGCAGAGTGGTGGAGAAAGGGGGGGTGGCTTGTGTCCACCTCTCAGCAATTCCACAATCTGGGGCTCACTTGAGGTACCTGGTGGTCTAGTTGGCCCCTAAAGACCCCCAGCAGCAAAGGGGACTTTAATCTCCATCCAAGAGCGCGCGGATATATGGTGGGAAGTTAATTAAGTTATAATTAGTCACACATTTTGCTTAATTTATTTTTTAATGTTAATAAATTATTTAATTGATTGCTGATTATGTAAAGAGTATAAATTATATTTTCTGGGTTTATAGGGGAATAGGGTGGAAAGGTAAATACATTTAAATCTATTTGATTGTAATGCAAAGTATTTTTTGTTAATTAATATTAAATATGTAAATTATTTAATGTATTCATTTTTGTGAAATTTCTTTTAATATGTATTACAAATGTATTTTTTTTAATTGAAAAAAACAAAGGTTACAGAGGCGTTATTGTTAGGGTCAGATTTCACTCATAAAAAACCAGTGAAATTCGGCAGTTATCGTTACCTGAGCCAACTATAACTTACAACCCCTCACTCATGACATGTTCAGTGACATCACTGATGACATCTCAAATGATATCATTGATGACGCCATCCACAGAACTACTCACACACCTACTCACACTCTGATACAACCTCTTGTACACCCACTCACACACTCGTACTACCACTGAGATACTACTAGTTGGGGGATGAAGTACCTATGGGTCTTGATGGTCTAGGCGGCCCAGTAGCCCTCATGTTACCTGCAGTAATACCCACATAGCTGGATTGCTCAGAGCTCATCAGAGGCCATTCACCCTTTCTCCACCACTCTGCAAAAGTGCCTCCTGAAGCACTTCTGCTTAGCGACAAAAAGCACACTTTAGTCCTGAGGTGCCCTTTAATATTATATCTAGCCCTGGGGAGGTGGTGGTTCCCGGGGAAGCATGTGAGGCCCTACAGCCTCCTCCGCATTACTTTAAAAAAAAAAACAGTGAGCCCTAGGGAGGTGGCGGTCACCGTGTCAGCATGGGGACTATGTTCTCCTTTAATGTTATATTGAGCCCAGGGAGATGGCAGTCCCCAGTGAAGCGGGGGCTGCATGGCCCCCCTGCATTTCAAAATGTCTAGCCCCAGGGGGATGGCTGTCCATCAAGTTGAGGGGCGCCTGCACTGCCCCCCATCATTATTTAAACTTGCTCCCTGTACTTGGCCCACCAGTGGGTCTATATTAAACAAACCGCAGAAGCCTGCACTTGTTTTTTTCTTTTTGTTTAGCGGGAGGCATGTATCAAGCGTGACTGATGCCTTTTCTAAAACAAATTTTTTTTTGATCCTGGGGGCTTTGTGGGACCCCCCTCATTTCGAGGCCTACGGGGGTCAGGATGTTTCTACCCTGCACCGTTTTCTTTTTTAATGTTTTTTCTTGTGATTTGGTTCTACTGAGTCACAAGATGGTTGCCAACACTTCCTGGTGTAAAGTGTGGGCAGTCAATCAGATCTCAGGCACGAGATTGGGAGGGGTAACGGATCCACTGTGGTCTCAGTTGTTTGTCTTAAAAGTCTTTATATTTCTCATCAATTGCTGAACGGATTTACACAAAACCACAAAAAGGCACTTCCTTGAACTAACATCTACCTTCCTGCCAGATTGGGTGTTATTCTGTTCAGCAGTTTGGCTGTAGCCATGTCTAAAGGGCCTTTCGGAATTAACATGGGGTAAATACCCTTTTAAGCACCCCCTGGTTCTCGGTTCCCCCTACACGGATCAACCCAAAACTTTAAAGAGAGCAGCTGAAGTGAGCATTGTAACAAGTTGTAAAATTTGGTGACGATTTGTCTGGTGGCCCCAAAGTTATTGACAAAACAAAAAACGCTTTTCCTATGGAAACTAGGTCCTAATTATAACTACCTACCTGCGAATATATATATATATATCTATATATATATAAATATATATATAGATATATGTATATATATATTTATATATTCACTGAAAAAAAGCAAAGAGTAAAGGGAAGTCATAATTATGCTCAGATTTTACTCATAAAAAATCATTGAATTTCATCAGTTATGTCCCCACACTGCACTGCTTAAGACCTAATTTATTACATTACTTATGACATGGTAATATATGAGTGGGGCTTACTAGAGATTACAGGAGGGCTAGTTGGCCCCCAGAGACCTTCAGGAGGCAAGGGGACTTCATCCCCCAACCAAGAGTGCGCCAGGAGGCACATTTGCAGAGTGGTGGAGAAAGGGGGGGGTGGCTTGTGTCCACCTCTCAGCAATTCCACAATCTGGGGCTCACTTGAGGTACCTGGTGGTCTAGTTGGCCCCTAAAGACCCCCAGCAGCAAAGGGGACTTTAATCTCCATCCAAGAGCGCGCGGATATATGGTGGGAAGTTAATTAAGTTATAATTAGTCACACATTTTGCTTAATTTATTTTTTAATGTTAATAAATTATTTAATTGATTGCTGATTATGTAAAGAGTATAAATTATATTTTCTGGGTTTATAGGGGAATAGGGTGGAAAGGTAAATACATTTAAATCTATTTGATTGTAATGCAAAGTATTTTTTGTTAATTAATATTAAATGGTTAATAAATATGTAAATTACTTAATGTATTCATTTTTGTGAAATTTCTTTTAATATGTATTACAAATGTATTTTTTTTCATTGAAAAAAACAAAGGTTACAGAGGCGTTATTGTTAGGGTCAGATTTCACTCATAAAAAACCAGTGAAATTCGGCAGTTATCGTTACCTGAGCCAACTATAACTTACAACCCCTCACTCATGACATGTTCAGTGACATCACTGATGACATCTCAAATGATATCATTGATGACGCCATCCACAGAACTACTCACACACCTACTCACACTCTGATACAACCTCTTGTACACCCACTCACACACTCGTACTACCACTGAGATACTACTAGTTGGGGGATGAAGTACCTATGGGTCTTGATGGTCTAGCGGGCCCAGTAGCCCTCATGTTACTTGCAGTAATACCCACATAGCTGGATTGCTCAGAGCTCATCAGAGGCCATTCACCCTTTCTCCACCACTCTGCAAAAGTGCCTCCTGAAGCACTTCTGCTTAGCGACAAAAAGCACACTTTAGTCCTGAGGTGCCCTTTAATATTATATCTAGCCCTGGGGAGGTGGTGGTTCCCGGGGAAGCATGTGAGGCCCTACAGCCTCCTCCGCATTACTTTAAAAAAAAAAAACAGTGAGCCCTAGGGAGGTGGCGGTCACCGTGTCAGCATGGGGACTGAGTTCTCCTTTAATGTTATATTGAGCCCAGGGAGATGGCAGTCCCCAGTGAAGCGGGGGCTGCATGGCCCCCCTGCATTTCAAAATGTCTAGCCCCAGGGGGATGGCTGTCCATCAAGTTGAGGGGCGCCTGCACTGCCCCCCATCATTATTTAAACTTGCTCCCTGTACTTGGCCCACCAGTGGGTCTATATTAAACAAACCGCAGAAGCCTGCACTTGTTTTTTTCTTTTTGTTTAGCGGGAGGCATGTATCAAGCGTGACTGATGCCTTTTCTAAAACAACATTTTTTTTGATCCTGGGGGCTTTGTGGGACCCCCCTCATTTCGAGGCCTACGGGGGTCAGGATGTTTCTACCCTGCACCGTTTTCTTTTTTAATGTTTTTTCTTGTGATTTGGTTCTACTGAGTCACAAGATGGTTGCCAACACTTGCTGGTTTAAAGTGTGGGCAGTCAATCAGATCTCAGGCACGAGATTGGGAGGGGTAACGGATCCACTGTGGTCTCAGTTGTTTGTCTTAAAAATCTTTATATTTCTCATCAATTGCTGAACGGATTTACACAAAACCACAAAAAGGCACTTCCTTGAACTAACATCTACCTTCCTGCCAGATTGGGTGTTATTCTGTTCAGCAGTTTGGCTGTAGCCATGTCTAAAGGGCCTTTCGGAATTAACATGGGGTAAATACCCTTTTAAGCACCCCATGGTTCTCGGTTCCCCCTACACGGATCAACCCAAAACTTTAAAGATAGCAGCTGAAGTGAGCATTGTAACAAGTTGTAAAATTTTGTGATGATTTGTCTGGTGGCCCCAAAGTTATTGACAAAACAAAAAATGCTTTTCCTATGGAAACTAGGTCCTAATTATAACTACCTACCTGCGAATAGTGACATTGGGTACTGGTTTTATAGGGAGAATAATCCTTCTATGTTTGTACGTGTTTGATATTTTTGATTTCACTAGGATTATGGCAATTATAGAAGTGATCCTTCAATGCATGGTAACTTCTCTAACTTATCTGATATACATCAGCACTAGCTAGTGATTAAAGTGTTAGATTATTGTTAAAGTTTACATCACAATCTCACATGGGATAGAAGAATATCGCTTAGTATTTGTCTCTTTGTATACTTTACAAATATATTTGCCAAAAAGATGTCTATTCAAAATCAAACATATATACAAACGATTAGCTTCTCTTCATTGTTTAAAATACATATGATTTTAATATGGATATTTTATCAACTTTTAAACTTTTTTAAAAATAATTGGTGATTGAATTTATTCAGGGAATTTTTAAGCACTTGCACTTTACACTCTGTTTACATATTTATTTATTTATTGTAAACTGTGTTTTTTGCTCATTTGCCTTAGTATGAATATTTATATGTATTTTTTAACAATATGACAGACAAATATTGTGAAACAATGTCTACATTGAGTAATTTCAAAAATAACGGCATAATGAGTCTGTTTTCACTGTTTTTTCACCATCATATAAGCATTGATTGGCCGTATGCATGTCATGTGATCAAGACAGTGGTTCACTGTCGAAACGCGTAATGCTGCTATGCCAGAATTGCTGATAACGTAAGCAATAAACTGCACTGAATACCAGAAAATGCTGTGGTCCGTACCTGTTTTCCTGGGATTCTCAGTCAAGACGGGACCGTGATACTTTATATATATATATATATATATATACATACATATATATATATATATATATATATATATATATATATATATATATATTCCAACGCAATCCAGTACAACAGTTGTAAAGAAAACTCACTGGTGCCGTGGCCTCTATTTTCAAGACGTGCTTTATTCAACGGATATCCCTACGCGTTTCGGAGTTTCAATCACTCCTTGATCACGGGCGGGGATTCAAAGTGCAAGTGATACATTTAAAGGTGCAGTCTCCATGTTACGTCAACGTATAATGGACATAGAAAACATTTTCTGTTACAATGTTGTAAATAAAGTTGTAATTCAATAATATCGTATTCATTGTAAAAACAGAGCAAGAAATGTAATTCACTATTTCAAATGTTGGCACCAAACATAAATGTTTTAACTTCATAACCATGAAGAAAAATAATAATAATGTGCGATTAATAGTCCAACCCAAGTGGGTGTTTCCATATACATGTACATTATTATAACTCCAGTGAGTAATAGTCATATCAGTGTGGTGTCTTCTTTACATCTATTCAGAGTGCTACAACTGCTCGTTTTTTAATTTCTTCAATCCTGCAACAAACCAAAAGTTTATAGTTAACTTAGAAGACTGCTATGTGTCAAAATTACATAAACTTTAAAAACCCTTAAAAACATGTTACGACAGAAGCAGCATTTGGACAAAGTTCATCTTAAATGTATCGACATTTCCTCATCCTGATTCAAACCTATGGGGCACATGGTGTCATATTTAATAATCATTTTTGATTCCATCTTCCTTAATTCCAATGTCCGACTGCCCCCCCTCTCCCTAAGGGGAATACAGTCTAACACCACGAATTTCAGAAGATTCACATTTTGGTTGTGTTTCTGGTAGAAATTTGATTAACAGCATTCCTTTTGGGGAATTGCTACGTGCAAAAAGAAATTGCAGCACTGAAGAAAATTATGCACTTGCAGAAAAAGTAATGAATCAAAGATTTACAGAACGTGGCTATAGTAAAGCCACCATTAATTCAGCTATTGAGAGAGTGGCTAAAATAAACAGGGAAGACATGTTCACAAGAAGAGAGAGGGTGGAAACAAATGAACAGTTAAGATTCATTACAACCTATCATAACCAAGCTTGGGATGTAAGAAAAAGTCTCAACAAATATTGGGAAATTCTAAAAACTGATAGTGATCTCAAAGAAAAGATAGGGTTGCATCCCTCTATCACGTTCAGAAAAGCTAGATCCCTAAAAGATGTTTTGATGACTAGTACAATAAAAGAAACCAAGAAAGTTAATGCGATACAAGGTTTCTTCACTTGCAATAAATGCAAAGCATGCAAATTCAGTCAAAGCTGTAAGACTGTGAAATTAAATTCTGATAAACCAGCGTACAAAATTACGAAGCATTTGACTTGTGACACTGAATATGCAATATATGCCTTGAAATGCCCATGTAACCAATTTTATATTGGTAGTACTATCAATAAAGTAAAGAAAAGGATTCTGGAGCATTTTAGGGCTGTAAAGAATCATGACAAGCAATATCCGGTAGCCCGCCATTTCTACCAGAAACACAACCAAAATGTGAATCTTCTGAAATTCGTGGTGTTAGACTGTATTCCCCTTAGGGAGAGGGGGGGCAGTCGGACATTGGAATTAAGGAAGATGGAATCAAAAATGATTATTAAATATGACACCATGTGCCCCATAGGTTTGAATCAGGATGAGGAAATGTCGATACATTTAAGATGAACTTTGTCCAAATGCTGCTTCTGTCGTAACATGTTTTTAAGGGTTTTTAAAGTTTATGTAATTTTGACACATAGCAGTCTTCTAAGTTAACTATAAACTTTTGGTTTGTTGCAGGATTGAAGAAATTAAAAAACGAGCAGTTGTAGCACTCTGAATAGATGTAAAGAAGACACCACACTGATATGACTATTACTCACTGGAGTTATAATAATGTACATGTATATGGAAACACCCACTTGGGTTGGACTATTAATCGCACATTATTATTATTTTTCTTCATGGTTATGAAGTTAAAACATTTATGTTTGGTGCCAACATTTGAAATAGTGAATTACATTTCTTGCTCTGTTTTTACAATGAATACGATATTATTGAATTACAACTTTATTTGCAACATTGTAACAGAAAATGTTTTCTATGTCCATTATACGTTGACGTAACATGGAGACTGCACCTTTAAATGTATCACTTGCACTTTGAATCCCCGCCCGTGATCAAGGAGTGATTGAAACTCCGAAACGCGTAGGGATATCCGTTGAATAAAGCACGTCTTGAAAATAGAGGCCACGGCACCAGTGAGTTTTCTTTACAACTGTTGTACTGGATTGCGTTGGAATTTGTTGGGATTGGCATCCCGGCCGTGTTGCCCGCCGTTGAAGTGGCTTCGGTTTGCCGAACTTACGTTGGAATATATATATATATATATATATATATTACTCCAACTCATGCGATTGTTTCTTATCACAAAAACCGAGCCCAGATCCGTGTGCGTGGTTGAAAAGGTTTATTTTCGTTACATGGCAAACAAAAGCCATGGCTTTTGTTTGCCATGTAACGAAAATAAACCTTTTCAACCACGCACACGGATCTGGGCTCGGTTTTTGTGATAAGAAACAATCGCATGAGTTGGAGTAATATTGAGGTTCGCTACCTCACCGGAGCCCGCCGCCATTAAGAGGCAGAGTAACGCGAGTGAAATTGGGGATATATATATATATATATAAATATTACCTACTGGCGGTCGCCAGTAGGTAGTTATAGTTAGGACCCTGTTTCCATAGGAAAACCGCAACATTCTATTTTGAATAACTTTGGCGCCGGTCGACGAATCCTCGCGAAAGTTTCAAAATAGGTGGGGCGCTACGCTCCGCTCCTACCCTGAAAGTCTCGGGGGGATTCGTCAAGCGGGGGCTGAGATAAAAGGGGGGTCCCAAAACGCGTTTTTCCCATGCATTTTTCCATACGACCTTTAGACACAGCTACAGCCCGAACGGCTGAACAGAATTACTTGAAATTTGGCAGAGAGGTAGTCCTCAGGTCAAGGAAGTGCCTTTTGTAGGTTTGGTGTAAATCTGTTCAGTAGATTCTGAGAAAATAGTCCTTAAGCCAATATATATATCTGAGCCAGCTTACGGTGCGCTTACGGTGCGCTTACCGTACGCGTACGGTGGCGTGCGCGAGCGCGATTCTGATTGGCTGTTAGATCTTAGTAAACATTCGAATCGGTCGAAACCAGGAAGCGGCGGCCGCCATTTTGTTTATTTCACTCAGAAAAAAAAGGGTGATAACTTGAAAAGGGGGCAAAGAAGAGAGTTACAGACCTCCTAACATTTGTAAGGGGGTCAAAGAAGGACAGAAAAGTACAAAAAAAACATTTATTGATTTTAAAAAAAAATCGCGGGGTACGCGTACGGTAAGCTCACCGTACGCGTACGGTAAAAAAAAAAAAAAAAAGGAATGAAATGCAGATTTAAGTGTTTAGATATTAGGGGGCTCTAAAAAGAGCCGTTGTGTTTATGAAGTGATTTTTTATTGGTACCTACAAGTAAGTACCGATGCAGAGTCTAAGGTTCAAGAGGAGGACTCTGTTCCCTTCATCAGTGAAGTGTACACCATCTCCTCTATAAATGTCTTGCATGTCGTAACGCAAGTTGTTGTGGTAAATGGAACCCATACCATAGTCACGGAGGAAAGCAGAAACAGATTTGTTGACGTGCTTTCTTGCTTTGTCAATCTGTGGACAAAAATGATTGGACCAGTTCCATTTTTGCCTTTGGCATATGTTAGAAAACACAAAGGCAGTTTTAGGGAAAAGTGAAAACAGTTGTGCAAAGGTCTCCTTCATAAGCATTTCCAGACCTACCCCAGTCAAAGTGCCTAGGTCATTGCCACCACAGTGCACTATTATGAGGTCAGGGTGTTGGATTTGCATGAAGGATTTCACCAAAGGCATCAATTGGTGCCACTTTAACCCTCTCTGACCAATCCATTTAATGTCTACATTTGGCAAAGCAAGGTATCTCACCATATCTGTTTTCTCTGCATACTTTTCACTCCAGAAGACATAGCTGTGCCCTACAATCCACACTGTGAACATCTTCAAAGGAGAACTGGATGCACTCAGGAGGTGTAATTCAGTAGAATGGTAAAAAGAAATGAAAGACAGTTTGGAAATGGAGGCATGCATATTTTTTTTATAAAAAAAAGAACTGATTGGCTGTTTCATACCATTCTAGAATAAAAACTAGACTGTATGTGTAAATTTATAGAAGCATGTTTTGTATTGGTACAGAAAAATGTGTTACCAAAGAACAGTACTATGGATTTGCTGTTAGGTTTGAAAAGTCAAGCACTCCTGCTCTTTGGAAATGAAACATTGTATGGCGAACTTCTGACCTAACTCCACACAGCAGTGTTCCATGAGCTGTTGCTATGGTAGCAGGCAGAAGTCAAGTTGGGGGAAGGGTACTAGGCAGAAGTCAAGTTGGGGGAAGGGTACTTTTGGAAAAGGGTTGGTTTTCAACCAATAGAAATGTGTGATTACATTTGAAAAAAAAGGGGGAAGCACTGAGATTTGAAATTAACATGTATATGTGTGGAAAAAGAGAGGGAAAGTTTGCCATTATCTGGTTCTGCTGAGAGGAGAGAGGTGTACAGAACAGAGATCCTGGCTCTGATAATCTGCTGTTTGAGTGCCACATTTCTTTCACAACTAACTAATTTTAAAGGTGAGTTTAGAGTTTGAGAGGGGATGTATATGGTAAATTAAGAAATGAATAATAGAATTGGAATTCCTTTTGTTGAAGTTGTGTTTATTATTTTCTGTTTTGGGAGAAATTTAAATGTGAGGAACATGTAAAATAATATGGACTATGTTTTCACGATAAATTAAGGTGTACTGGTAAAAATAAGGAATACTTTAAGGGTTTGAGGTTGCACTCAGTAATGCAAATACATTCAGCATCAGTAAGGCTGGTTGCCCTTGCTGGAGTGTAGTGAGTCACCCAGGTTACACATGTTGTTGGTTTCAGAAAGCTGTTTGGTATTGCTCTGGTGATTTTACATTTGCATTAGATGGAAAGGGGGAGGTATTTTTTTATGCAGAAGCAGACTCTTAGCACACAGCCAGCTGCTTATCCTGTGGAATCATGGATAGTATTCACAACCGAGTGGGGTTTGAGGTTTCAGTTAGTAATGCAAATACATTCAGCATCACTAAGGCTGGTTGCCCTTGCTGGAGTGTAGTCAGTCAACCAGGTTACACATGGTGCTGGTCTCAAAAAGCAGTTTGGACATGTGCTGTTTTCAGAATCTGAAAAGTGGATTCAAAATGTGTCAGTCTGTAAAAGTGTTTATCACTTGCCAAAAAAAAGAGTAGTAAGTGTGCTTTCAAATTGGCAAAGAAATTTCGTTTTGTGACTAATATGAAAACATGACTCTGTGTGAAAATAGGAATTACAGGCAGAGATTTATTGCGTATTGCTCTGGTGATTTTACATTTGCATTAGATGTAAAGGGGGAGCCATTTTTTTGTATGCAGAAGCAGACTCTTAGCACACAGCCAGCTGCTTATCCTGTGGAATCATGGATAGTATTCACAACCGAGTGGGGTTTGAGGTTTCAGTCAGTAATGCAAATACATTCAGCATCACTAAGGCTGGTTGCCCTTGCTGGAGTGTAGTCAGTCATCCAGGTTACACATGGTGCTGGTCTCAAAAAGCAGTTTGGACATGTGCTTTTATCAGAATCTGAAAAGTGGATTCATAATGTGTCAGTCTGTAAAAGTGTTTATCACTTGCCAAAAATAAGAGTAGTAAGTTTGCTTTCAAATTGGCAAAGAAATTTCGTTTTGTGACTAATGTGAAAACATGACTCTGTGTGTAAATAGGAATTACAGGCAGAGATTTATTGCGTATTGCTCTGGTGATTTTACATTTGCATTAGATGGAAAGGGGGAGGTATTTTTTTATGCAGAAGCAGACTCTTAGCACACACCCAGCTGCTTATCCTGTGGAATCATGCACAGTATTCACAACCGAGTGGGGATTGAGGTTTCAGTCAGTAATGCAAATACATTCAGCATCACTAAGGCTGGTTGCCCTTGCTGGAGTGTAGTCAGTCACCCAGGTTACACATGGTGCTGGTCTGAAAAAGCAGTTTGGACATGTGCTTTTATCAGAATCTGAAAAGTGGATTCATAATGTGTCAGTCTGTAAAAGTGTTTATCACTTGCCAAAAAAAGAGTAGTAAGTGTGCTTTCAAATTGGCAAAGAAATTTCGTTTTGTGACTAATGTGAAAACATGACTCTGTGTGTAAATAGGAATTACAGGCAGAGATTTATTGCGTATTGCTCTGGTGATTTTACATTTGCATTAGATGGAAAGGGGGAGCCATTTTTTTGTGCAGAAGCAGACTCTTAGCACACACCCAGCTGCTTATCCTGTGGAATCATGCACAGTATTCACAACCGAGTGGGGTTTGAGGTTTCAGTCAGTAATGCAAATACATTCAGCATCACTAAGGCTGGTTGCCCTTGCTGGAGTGTAGTCAGTCACCCAGGTTACACATGTTGCTGGTCTGAAAAAGCTGTTTGGACATGTGCTTTTTTAAGAATCTGAAAAGTGGATTCAAAATGTGTCAGACTGTAAAAGTGTTTATCACTTGCCAAAAAAAAGAGTAGTAAGTGTGCTTTCAAATTGGCAAAGAAATTTCGTTTTGTGACTAATGTGAAAACATGACTCTGTGTGTAAATAGGAATTACAGGCAGAGATTTATTGCGTATTGCTCTGGTGATTTTACATTTGCATTAGATGGAAAGGGGGAGGTATTTTTTTATGCAGAAGCAGACTCTTAGCACACACCCAGCTGCCTGTCCTGTGGAATCATGCACAGTATTCACAACCGAGTGGGGTTTGAGGTTGCAGTCAGTAATGCAAATACATTCAGCATCACTAAGGCTGGTTGCCCTTGCTGGAGTGTAGTCAGTCACCCAGGTTACACATGTTGCTGGTCTGAAAAAGCTGTTTGGACATGTGCTTTTTTAAGAATCTGAAAAGTGGATTCATAATGTGTCAGTCTGTAAAAGTGTTTATCACTTGCCAAAAATAAGAGTAGTAAGTGTGCTTTCAAATTGGCAAAGAAATTTCGTTTTGTGACTAATGTGAAAACATGACTCTGTGTGTAAATAGGAATTACAGGCAGAGATTTATTGTGTATTGCTCTGGTGATTTTACATTTGCATTAGATGGAAAGGGGGAGGTATTTTTTTGTGCAGAAGCAGACTCTTAGCACACAGCCAGCTGCTTATCCTGTGGAATCATGCACAGTATTCACAACCGAGTGGGGTTTGAGGTTTCAGTCAGTAATGCAAATACATTCAGCATCACTAAGGCTGGTTGCCCTTGCTGGAGTGTACTCAGTCACCCAGGTTACACATGGTGCTGGTCTCAAAAAGCTGTTTGGACATGTGCTTTTATCAGAATCTGAAAAGTGGATTCATAATGTGTCAGTCTGTAAAAGTGTTTATCACTTGCCAAAAATAAGAGTAGTAAGTGTGCTTTCACATTGGCAAAGAAATTTCGTTTTGTGACTAATGTGAAAACATGACTCTGTGTGTAAATAGGAATTACAGGCAGATATTTATTGCGTATTGCTCTGGTGATTTTACATTTGCATTAGATGGAAAGGGGGAGGTATTTTTTTGTGCAGAAGCAGACTCTTAGCACACAGCCAGCTGCTTATCCTGTGGAATCATGCACAGTATTCACAACCGAGTGGGGTTTGAGGTTTCAGTCAGTAATGCAAATACATTCAGCATCACTAAGGCTGGTTGCCCTTGCTGGAGTGTACTCAGTCACCCAGGTTACACATGTTGCTGGTCTGAAAATGTTGTTTGGACATGTGCTTTTTTGAAGAATCTGAAAAGTGGATTCAAAATGTGTCAGACTGTAAAAGTACTTATTACTTGCCAAAAAAAAAGAGTAGTAAGTGTGCTTTCAAAATGGCAAAGAAATTTCGTTTTCTGCCTAATTTCAAACCATGACTCTGTGTGCACACAGGAATTGTTTTTAGATATTTAATTTGTGATGGTGTTATTGTGATTTTCACTTGTAGGAAAGGGGTACATAGTATTTTAAGATTTGAAAAGATCATAAAAAATGTAGTAATATATTTAAATAAAATAAAGGAATTTTTTTAAAGTTTTTTTCAGGTATTGCTGAAGAGCAGTGAACAAAATTTAAGATGCCTACAAAATCCAGACAAAGGAAAAACCACAAAAAAAATCTATATTTGAAGACAACTGGAGGACCTAAGTTAGCTGGAGATGCTCATGTTGGGAAAAAGAGAAAATCTTCTGGTAAGCAGACAAAAGATTTTTTAAAGAACATCTTCAAAAAAAGGAAAAATGTACAAAATGTCTGTACTGGAAAGAATGTTTTCAATAGAAAAGAACAGGAAAAAATTGAGAATTTAGTTAATGCAAATATACCTTCTGCAACAAAAAAGATTAACTTAAACAGAAAAACAGCGTTTAAAGAGATACGTAGAAAAATGTTTCAGAGAAGAGTTATGTCCAATTTGATAAAGGATGTGAAGAAATATAAGCAAAAGGCAAAATATTACAAGAGAAAAAAAGAAATTGAAGCCATTGCAGCAAAGGCATTAGAATTAAAAAGGAAACTATTCATTTTAATTTTGAATAGGATGCGTACATTAGATAAAATGGTTAATGTACTGAAATCACAAAGCAAAAGGAAAAGAGTAGTGAACAGAACAAACTTTTGTAAAGTGTTTTTAGGAGAATGGATGCATAGTTCAAGTAGTGAACCTTTTTTTAATGAAGAGAGTTATTTTCAAAGTAATAGTTTGCTGCATGCAGTTGACACCAGAGCTCGTGCTTATGAAGTGAAAAATGGTTGCATAATGGAAAAGGAGATAATGGTTCCAAGAGATGAGGTACAAGTGATGGCGGATGAGGCTATGGGGAGACGTCCTAAAGCCCCAGTGTACACTTGGAATTGTAGTAGTATTTGCACTGTGCGTCAGGAATCTATTGATAAATTTCGTGAGTTTCTAAGAGAATATAGTAAAAAAAAGTGTAAAACAGAAGATTAAGGTGCTTCAAAGTCTAGATCCATGCAGAGTGAGAGAGAATACTGGTTTTCAGGGTCATTCTCTGGCTTGTCTATCTAGAAAAGTGTGTAATAGTGTTTTCCATCATTTTAGGATGCTGGCTGTTCATCATACTGAAATGAGAAAGTTTGTGAGACGGTTGTATTTTGCTAAAAGTCCAGCAATAAAGTTAGATGAATTGAATAGGGCTCTGTTCCGTGGATCGGTATCAGATGTAGAGAAAGTTGTTGATGAAATTCAGTTTTGTTACTTTGGTCCTGAACAAGACAGTGCAGAAAAGGACACAGTAAATGAGGAAGAAGTGGAAGAGAATGTAGAACCCTCTGTAAGTAAAACATTTAATGATCACATAACAAAATTTGCAATAATCTCTAATGAAAGACCAAATATAACTTGTATTTGTTGCCGCAGAACTCATTATAGAAAACAAACTAGGAATGTTGATCTCTATAGAAAGAGTGAAAATGAAGATAATTATAAGTGGAAGGATTTTGCCACATATATATTTCTTGAAAATTGTTTTGAATTGGGTGAAGATCAGCGTATTTGTAAATACTGTTACAACAAGTTAGAGGAAAATAGAATGCCAACCAGAGCTGTACATAATAATTTAGAATTGGATGCTATTCCTGCCGAACTTTCTGAATTAAATACATATGAGTCTATACTTATTCAATGTGTTCATCCGTTCCAGACCATAGTACGTATGGAGCCCAAAACTGGTAAATTACCTCCTTCAGATTTACTGAGAGATTTAAAAGGTAGAGTGGTGTATTTGCCCTTGGATTTGAAAAAAAATATGGAAACTATTGATGCAGATACTTTGGAAACTGAACCATTAGTTATTCTGGTTAATGGTGTTCCTACAAAGAATAAGAAGATTTGGCAGGAGCTGGTAGATGTACGGAAAGTACAAAGAGCAAATTTGTATTTGAAAAGGAATAACAAATGGTATGAATCAATTTATATAGAAGAAGAAGAAGAAGATTTACAAGAAGACACAGAAACACCAACTGGACAAATTGAAAAAGTGGACAAGTCAAAGGAAGAAGAAATTTATGAACATTTTAGCATACATCCTCTACATTCAAAAGAAGTTATGGGAGACAATATTGATCTGTTTCAGATGAGGAAAGCAAAAGGAACTCCTGTGAGTGTATGGGAGGAGAGCTTGGAAGCTCGATATTTTCCCCAGCTGTTTCCTAAAGGAAAAGGAGGACGATACGATGAACGTCCAGAACAGATTCCAGCTTCTGAGTATCGGACTACAAGACTATATGCAGAAGATCCCAGATTTCGACAAAGTATTCCTTATTTGTTCCATCTTTTATTTGAAAGCGACTTGTCTGCACTATCTTATGCAGTAAATCACATTTTAAAAAGTGGAGTACATTTACAAAATGTTTCTGCTAAGGATTTTATGGAGAAAGTGCAGCACCGAGATGATCATTTGGAAACACAACTGATCAATCTGATGGCTTGTCAGCGTGGGACAAATGAATATTGGTACCGACGCCATGGTGAATTAAAATGCATGTTACGGAATTTAGGAACACCAACATGGTTCCTTACCCTAAGCTGTGCTGAGTACGCTTGGGATGATTTACTGGATTTTCTACGAGAGGCAAATTCAAACATTAAAAACATCGAATACAAGACAGCAGGAGAACTGTGCTCATTGGATCCGGTTAATGTTTGCAGATATTTCAATCATAGATTTGAGGCTATGATGTCCTTCATCTGCAATAAAAAAAATCCACCCCTTGGAGAAGTAGCGAATTTCTTTTGGAGAAAAGAGTACCAGGCAAGAGGTGCTCCTCATATTCATATGCTGTTGTGGATCAAGGATGCCCCAAAGTTTGGAACAGATACTGATGAAGCAGTGTTATCTTACATTGAAGAATATGCAACATGTGCTATACCAAAAAGCACAGAAGAGAAAAAGTTAAAGGAGCAAGTTTTACGTTTCCAAAGTCATCGGTGTGGAAAATACTGTCGACGGAAATACAAGAGCAAAGATAAATACTACACTAAATGTCGATTTGGATTTCCTAGACCTGTTCTTTCAAATGGAAGAGTAAACAGTTTTATGTCATCTGTGAGACATACTATCACAAGAAAATCACCTAAGAATACCTACAACCTAAAAAGAAAAGAAGAATCAAAAAATATAAATGACTACAACCCAGTCATTTTATCCATGTGGAATGCTAACATGGATATACAGTATGTAGCTGACAATTCCATTGCTGTTGCTTGATATGTAACGTCTTACATTACTAAATCTGAAAAAACTGAATTGAAAGAAATGTCGGAAGAGATTTCTCACGAGAAGACTGTCAGTAAGAAGCTGTACAGTTTCAGTTTAAAGATGTTATCGCATCGAGAAATTGGATCCTACGAATGTTCAGATAGGTTATCTTCTGCAAGTCTCTACTCGAAATCAAGAAGAATAATTTGGGCAAGTTTAGGCCTTGCAGCAATGAGAAATCGGGTACTGAAATCTGTTGGAGAAATTGAATATTTGGCCGAGAATGACCCAGAAAGTACAGATATTTTGAAATCAAACATGTTGGACACATATTATCCCAAGAGAAGTCATCATCTGGAGAACATGTGTCTCTATGAAGTGCTGCAGAACTACATTTATTCACGGAAAGCCGCAGAAGACTTCAACAATGGAAAATATAAAGTCATTGGTGAGGAAGGATGTTTGGTGAAGCAAACAAAAGGAAGTTTGATAAATCACAGGAAGCTGAGTTGCGACACTACTGACAAAAAGGAATTTTACTACTTGGCTCTTTTACAGCTGTTTAAACCATGGCGTACAGAGGATGAACTACTGGGAGAATTTCAAAGCTATGAAGATTCATTTAATGCTTGCAAATACAGCATACTATGCAGAACATTCACAACTTATCTGCAAATGTTAAATGAAGAAATTGAACAGGAAACTACAATTGCAGCAGAAGTAGCTAGAGACAGTTCTCAAGACAGCCAAAGTTCAGGAACACTCAGTCAAGATCCCCTAGGACAACCAATCGTTGAAAATGAAGCATCAATAGCAATGAATGAAGTGGAAACGGCTATGAATCAAGCTCAAGAAGAATTTATAGACTTACAAAATTTGGAAAGACAACTGAATGAAGAGCAGCAACAAATTGATGAAGAGATCAGAAACAAAATTGATCACGGATTTCTACATGAAAAAAAAGAGTGCTCATGCACATCATTTCATCCAATCAGGATGTATGTAAGCGGACAAGCTGGAACTGGAAAAAGTTTCCTAATAAAAGTCATCAGAAGCTACCTACAGCAAAAAACGGATTCTACTTTGTCTTGTGTGGTTACTGCTCCAACTGGGTTAGCAGCATATAACATAAAAGGAATCACCTTACATCGTTTGCTAATGTTACCAGTGGAGCATGAGAACAAAATACAATACAACAAGCTAACTGGAGAAGCATGCTTGGAAGTTTCAAGAGTATTGAAGAAGATGCAAGTTCTCATTATTGATGAGGTGAGCATGGTATCAAACTTAATGCTTGCCTTTGTGCATTTAAGAATGCAGCAAATTCTAAGGACAGACTATGACGTGTTATTTGGTGGAAAACATGTCATAGTTTTTGGGGATCTTCTACAACTTACTCCAGTTAAAGGACAACCAGTGTTTAATACTGTGACACATGAAGACACAAAGAAGTCATTGGGAAGCATCGGTAATGCAAATATTTGGTCCTTCTTTGAGTACAAGGAACTTACTACTAATATGAGGCAAGCAAACGATGAAGAATATGGAAGTATTCTGAAAGATATCAGGATTGGACTACTCACAGAAGTTGGCAAAAAAGTATTACAGAGTCGGCTGCTACATAATTTATTTCCAAAGGAAGAAATAGTTGCAGAGAAGATATACAAGAACATTGCACAAAAGAAAAGTGTCATCTGCTTAATGCCGACTCTACGTGAATGCTCAATATTCAATGAGGAGCTTTTAAAATTGGAAAAGGAAGATATCAGGAAATTGGAAGCAGTGGACAAAATTGAGGATGGAAGAATTACTATCACATTAACAGGCACACTGAAAAATAAATTGGATTCACTAGAGAAGAACATTTCCAAAACAGCTGGATTAGAAAAAAATCTATATGTTTGCATGAACTGTAGAGTATTTTTAAGGAGAAATTTGGATGTTGAAAAAGGTTTAGTTAATGGAGCTATGGGAAGAGTTGTGGGTTTTATTAATTATCAGAAAAAAGATGGAATTGAATGTTTAAAAATAATATTTGATCAGATAGAAGAAGTTAAAGATATTTGTCGTTGTTCAGTTCGTTTCATGCTTGTGAAAGACTTATATGTACGTAGGAAGCAGTTTCCGTTTTCTCTAGCATGTGCTGTAACTATTCACAAGTCTCCAGGATTGACTGTAGATTGTGCTTTTGTGAACATTGGTTCAACTGTGTTCAAAGAAGGTATGGCTTATGTAGCTTTGTCACGAGTGAAAACATTATCTGGTTTATTCATGATAGACTTTGATGACTCAAAAGTTAGTGCTGATACAAATTGTGTAAAGGAGTATAATAGATTAAGAAGAACCTATGCTCCTCATTTAGGTCAGTATCCTGTGTTGGAGAAACGTGTAGTTTCTCGTAAAAGGAGAAATGAGAATATCTGTAAGGAAGAGAGGAGGAAAAAAAAGAGGAGTGATGTAATTGCAAGCAAAAAGAAAAAGGAAAATGAAGAAGAGGTTGTAGGATGTCATTTTGAAAATAGCTCTGGTGTCAACTGCTACGCTAATGTAGTGCTGAATGTTGCATTTTATCTGGAAAGTGTGCAAGAGCAGATAATAGTAAATCAGAGAAAAAGATTCTGTTCTGAGTTGAGTCTCCTTTTTCAAAAGCTGAGTAATGATAAAACTCAAATAGAAAGTGCTACTGAAATTAGAAAACTTTTAGATGTATGTTCAGGACGAACACAGTTTTCTCAAAATGTACAGCAAGACGCACAGGAATTCTTGATGTTTTTTCTTCAGGTACTGGAAGAAGAAGGGGTTCCCATTGAAAATATATTTGGTGTCTCTTATAAATGGGAACATAGTTGTGAAAACTGTTACAATACATGTGGCTCTAATGTTGATTCTGAAAGGTTTATTTATTTAACATTGCCAGAAAGTAAAACAGTCACTTTTGCTAAATTAGTTAAAGATGCTAATCATAGCATGGAATGCGGTGAGTGTCAATCTGAAATGTTTTCAACGTTAATTTTAAAGGAATACGGACAGTATGTAATTTTAATGATGCAACGATGTAAAGCTGATGGTTCAAAATTGGATACTTTAATAAAGAAGTTTACAGGACAGCAATTATCAATTTCAGGAAAAACTTTTGTAACAGTTGCAATAATTTTCCATGAAGGACCTACTGTTACTTCTGGACATTACACAGTTTATCTAAAATGTAAAAAAGGCTGGACAATGTGTAATGATTCCCAATTGATTTTCAAGCAACGTTTGCCTTTTGATTTAGCAAATTCCTATCTAATCTTCCTGAAACCTAAATTTTAGAGAGACTTGGCAAGATCTGTACAAAACAATTTTACCATTTTATTGGATTACCATTGGAATTTTCAAAAAAAATGATTTTACAAATTATCATTTGGCCTAATGGAAAGGTAACCAATTGTAATGTGGACTTTTTACATTTTTAATGAAACTTTGGAAAACCAAAAATTTAGACAAAATCAGTAACATCTGCACAATTTAAATTTTGGAATGTTATTGGATTGCCATTGGAAATTTATTCAAAAAAGATTTTTAAAATTACTATTTGGCCATGAGGAAAGGTAAACAATTGTATTGTGGACTTATTTAATTATTAATTAATCTTTCGGAAACCAAAATGTTACAGAGAATCGGTGAGATCTGTACAATTTAAACTTTAGAATTTTATTGGATTAACATTGGAAATTTAATCAAAAAAGAATTTTAAAATTACTATTTGGCCTAAAGGAAATGGAACCAGATGTATTGTGGAGTTATTTGAGATATATTTTTGTGATTATACTTCTGAAAAAAAATTGTCAGACGGTATTTTAAAGAAATAAGTATTGATATTAGATGATATTTTTTAAGAATATTATGCATTTCTATAATGTTATGTTTAAGTAAAAAGAGATTCTGGGCTTTTTTAAAACATTCTTTGAGATTGTTATTTTTTTTTTGCCCGCTGTTAAATGATGAATGCAATTGCTTTCACAATTTATAGTGAAATGCAATATATTCTGAAAACAGCAAAAAAAAGGCAAATTTTTTTTTTGAAAAATATGTAAATATGTGTATTGTATTATAAAATGTTTTATTAAATATTAATACTTTTTTCTTTTTTTTCAGATTGAGATAGAAAATTTTCGAAAACTTGAACCATTTTTAAAGCAATTAAAATTAAATTTAAATTAATAAATATTTTTTTGAGTGGGTATGGTAAGTCAAAAATTTCATGGTCCCTTTTTTCCACTTCTCCACAATCACATTTTCAGTTTTTCATTGTAGTCTCTCAAGGACCTTGTAATGTGATAATTGATTTTTAGTGTTTTTTTTAAAAAAAAAAAACAATTACGCGTACCGTACGCGTACGGTAAAAAATAAATAAAAAAAAGTTGAAAAAAATATATAAAAAAAAGTTGAAAGGTAAGGTTGGCTCTTAAAAGAGCCGTTGTGTTCATGCAGGGACAGAGGAAAGAAAGAATGGGAATATTAGTCGTTACGACAAATGTGCTGATCTATTAAATTGTTCACTAGGGCAACACTGGTCTCCCTATGAGCAATTAGATCATGACAAGTGGCGCACCGAACTAAAACCCTCGCAAACCGATGGTTGATTTCCAGAGGACGAGAAAAAGGAGATGCTCCCCCCACAGATGAAGGGCTCAGCTGACCTGCCGAAGATGGACTCGGCCCTGCAGATGATGGACCAGGCTGAGCTGATGTGGATGTGCTTGGTTGACTTACTGAAGGGCTACCTTCAGTATGTCGAGCAAATGTCCTACCGTGTACATCTTGAAGGTGTCTTAACATGGTGTGATTCCCGAAGGAATACTTCTTGTTGGGATTCCCTCTTGAAAGTACACGGCCACAAAGCTTACAAGTCACTAAGGGTGCATTTACCTTTTTCTTGCCCTCTGGCAAAGAAAAATACTCCCATATGAAAGAGCTCTTTTGTTTCCTCCTTCTCTGCCTCAAGGTAGTGCTGCTAGCCTCACTCTCAGAAGAGTTCTGCTGTTCTGCCATCGTATCACAAAGACAACTCGGCTCCTTCTCCTAAGGGATCACAAGCAGAAATGAGGGGAATGGGTGTGGTGTAGGACAGTTCAAGAACTGAAAGTAGTTTCCACCAATCAAAAGTTGTGTTTCATGATCACATGACCCACCGTGCGCGTACGTTACACTTACGGAGCGCTTACGGTAAAAGTACGCATGCGCGTAAAAAAGACACACGCACCCGCGCATGCACAAAACAGGCACGCCCCTTCACTTCCGCGTATCATGCGCGTGCAGCGTACGCGTTACGTGCTGCGCGCGCGTGACGTACGTCTACGCAAATTGCGTAAATGAACGCAAACAGCGTAGAAATCTAACGTTATGTACGCAAGACGTGCGCTTACCGTACGCGCACGTTAAAAAAATAATAAAAAAAAAATAAAAATGGGGAAAAAAAACCCACTATATTATACTAATAATTCTTACCTGTTTAGTTTAAAAAAATGGTTAAAAAAATATATATATTGTAGAATTTTTAAAATTTAACCATAGTCTTTAAAAAAGGATAGAAAATTAAAATAAAAATATGTTAAAAAAATTGAAAAAAAAAAAGAATTAGCATTTAAAAAACCTTGCAAATTCACTGAAAAAACCATGGGTTTCACACACGTTATAGTTAGGAATTAGCATTTAAAAAACCTTGCAAATTCACTGAAAAAACCATGGGTTTCACACACGTTATAGTTAGGAATTAGCATTTAAAAAACCTTAGAAATTCAATGAAAAAACCAAAGGTTTCACACATGTTATAGTTAGCTCGACATTTCACTCGTAAAAAACCAATGAAATTCCCCCGTTATAGTTAGTTCAGCTAACTATAACTCGCGCGCCCGCAATGCACTACTGATGACGTCACATATTACATCACTCATGACATGGTCACTGACATCACTAATGACATCACTGATGACATCTCAAATGACATCACTGATGACATCACTGATGACATCATCCTTGTGATAGAGTGGCAGACCTCCTCTTCCCCTAATATAACCTTTGATACACACATTCAAAAATAGAGACTAAAATTTTCAAAACAATGGACATACCAATACCAGTTACAAGAACCTCTTAAGTAATTCTAAGAACCACATACACATCCACTCATTCACCAACAGTCCTATACAGTCACTCATACATGCACTCACTCATCATATGTACTCATACACCTATACATCCTGTTACACAATGCCACTCATCCATAGAGTTACTCACACACATAGTCACTCATGCTAATAAAGAATCAAACATCCATTTATTAGCTTATACAGTTATACACACACCACCACACTTACTTCTACGGAAACTTACACATACTTAGTCTTATAAACAATCACTTATAGAGACACATACTTATTCATACAGGAACTCTTTCAATCTCTCACTCTCACATATACTCACTTATATACACCAATAGTCACATATACTAGTTTAATAGATATGTAGTTACTCATAAAGACACTATTGAGACAGTCATTCACTCACTAACACACCCAAACACACACTCATCCACCCATACAGTCCTGCACACATGCTGTCTTCAACACATACAAACAGTGAATCACTCATTCATGCACCTATGCACTACATAATACCCCCCACCGAACCATACAGACACTCAGACTGATACTCAAAAAAACAACTAATAACCTATATAGACACCCATGAAGCTACTCACCAACCCATGCAGCCACTTATACACAAAGTGAGAGACTGATACAGATATTATCATATTTAAACATTACTCAGTAAGCCATGTATTCACTATGATACACTTAATCAGTCAGTTACACAATCAATTTTTCAAAAACAAAGCATCCGTTTAGACACTTATATACCCATTTATTCTTCCATTGACCTTGAGATATACATATATAAAACATATTTAATTTTCAGAAAAACACACATTCACTGGATGATGTCATCAGTGATGTCATCAGTGATGTCATTTGAGATGTCATCAGTGATGTCATGAGTGATGTCAGTGACCATGTCATGAGTGATGTAATATGTGACGTCATCAGTAGTGCATTGCAGGCGCGCGAGTTATAGTTAGCTGAACTAACTATAACGGGGGAATTTCATTGGTTTTTTACGAGTGAAATGTCCAGCTAACATGTGTGAAACCTTTGGTTTTTTCATTGAATTTCTAAGGTTTTTTAAATGGTAATTCCTAACTATAACGTGTGTGAAACCCATGGTTTTTTCAGTGAATATATATATAGATATATATATTCACTGAAAAAAAGCAGCAAAGAGTACAGGGAAGTTATAGTTATGCTCATATTTCACTCATAAAAAATCATTGAATTTCATCAGTTATGTCCCCACACTGCACTGCTTGTGACCTGATTTATTACATTATTCATGACATGGTAATATATGAGTGGGGCTTACTAGAGATTACAGGAGGGCTAGTTGGCCCCCAGAGACCTTCAGGAGGCAAGGGGACTTCATCCCCCAACCAAGATTGCGCCAAGAGGCACATTTGCAGAGTGGTGGAGAAATGGCGAGTGGCTTGTGTCCAGCTCTCAGCAATTCCACAATCTGGGGCTCACTGGAGGTACCTGGTAGTCTAGTTGGCCCCTAAAGACCCCCAGCAGCAAAGGGGACTTTAATCTCCATCCAAGAGCGCGCGGATATATGGTGAGAAGTTAATTAAGTTATAATGAGTCACACATTTTGCTTAATTTATTTTTAAATGTTAATAAATTATTTAATTGATTGCTGATTATGTAAAGAGTATAAGTAATATTTTCTGGGTTTATAGGGGAATAGGGTGGAAAGGTAAATACATTTAAATCTATTTTATTGTAATGCAAAGTATTATTTGTTAATTAATATTAAATGGTTAATAAATATGTAAATTACATAATGTATTCATTTTTGTGAAATTTCTTTTAATATGTATTACAAAGGTATTTTTTTTCATTGAAAACAACAAAGGTTACAGGGGCATTGTTGTTAGTGTCAGATTTCACTCATACAAAACCAGTGAAATTCGGCAGTTATCGTTACCTGAGCCAACTATAACTTACAACCCCTCACTTATGACATGTTCAGTGACATCGCTGATGACATCTCAAATGATATCATTGATGACGCCATCCACAGAACTACTCACACACCTACTCACACTCCGATACAACCTCTTGTACGCCCACTCACACACTCGTACTACCACTGAGATGCTACTAGTTGGGGGATGAAGTACCCATGGGTCTTGAGGGTCCAGGGGGCCCAGTAGCCCTCATGTTACCTGCAGTAATACCCACATAGCTGGAGTGCTCAGAGGTCATCAGAGGCCAATCGCCCTTTCTCCACCGCTCTTCAAAAGTGCGTCCTGAAGCACTTCTGCTTAGGGGCAAAAAGCACACTTTAGTCCTGAGGTTCCCTTTAATATTATATCTAGCCCTGGGGAGGAGGTGGTTCCCGGGGAAGCAGGTGAGGCACTACAGCCTCCTCCGCATTACTTTAAAAAAAAAACAGTGAGCCCTGGGGAGGTGGCGGTCACCGTGTCAGCATGGGGACTGAGTCCTCCTTTAATGTTATATTGAGCCCAGGGAGATGGCAGTCCCCAGGGGAAGCGGGGGCTGCATGGCACCCCTGCATTTCAAGATGTCTAGCCCCAGGGGCATGGCTGTCCATCAAGTTGGGGCGGGCCTGCACTGCCCCATCATTATTTAAACTTGCTCCCTGTACTTGGCTCACTAGTGGGTCTTTATTAAACAAACCGCAGGAGCCTGCACTTGTTTATTTCTTTTTGTTTGGCGGGTGGCATGTATCAAGCGTGACTGATGCCTTTTCTAAAAAAAAAATGTTTTTCGGTCCTGGGGGCCTTGTGGGACCCCCCGCCTTTCGAGGCCTAGGGGGGGGGTCAGGATGTTTCTACCCTGCACCGTTTTATTTTGTAATGTTTTTTCTTGTGATTTGGTTCTACTGAGTCACAAGATGGCTGCCAACACTTCCTGGTTTAAAGTGTGGGCAGTCAATCAGATCTCACCGCGAGATTGGGAGGGGTAACGGATCCACTGTGGCCTCAGTTGTTTGACTTAAAAATCTTTTCATTTCTCATCAATTGCTGAACGGATTTACACAAAACCACAAAAAGGCACTTCCTTGAACTAACATCTACCTTCCTGCCAGATTGGGTGTTATTCTGTTCAGCAGTTTGGTTGTAGCCGTGTCTAAAGGGCCTATCGGAATTAACATGGGGGAAGTACCCTCTTAAGCACCCCTGGTTCTCGGTTCCTCCTACACGGATCAACCCAAAACTTTCAAGATAGCAGCTGAAGTAAGCATTGTAACAAGTTGTGAAATTTTATGACGATTTGTCTGGTGGCCCCAAAGTTATTGACAAAACAAAAAACGCTTTTTCTATGGAAACTAGGTCCTAATTATAACTAACTACCTACCTACCTGCGAATATATATATATATATTGGAAGCTCCGCAGTGCTAACCCTAAAAATATGCAGGCTTCTCCGCTCCTGCAACCTTTGAGCCCACCCTGCAGAGTCGGTGGCCCCCAGTAAACGGAGGATGTTGTGCTGGATTTTATGGAGGGGGCATGACACGCTCTCGCGCACCAAACGAAGGATTGCCAGAAGTATTGGTAGCGCATCAGAGAGAAAGGGAATAGGGGAGTTTTCTCCTCTTGGAAGCTCTGCAGTGCTAACCCTTATCATGGACAGAGGCAGCATAAAAGTGCACTTGCTGTGAGAATGGAATGCGTGCACAGTACAATTTGGTACGTTGTTGAGACATTGTTCATAAAACGCTATTTGGGCAAAACATGAATACTAAGCAATGCCTCGTGATTACAAAGCAACGATGATGCATGCTGGGGGCTGTAGTTGATCCTATGGCCTCGTGACCACATGGTAAATATTGAACTCACCTGTGAGCAAGGCGTGGTGACGCCGAAACCGGTCAGGACTTGAGTTATATATATGCTGCTTCAGACGAATAAAGTCTTGTGTTTGCACAGAAGTCGGAGTGGGGCTTTATTTTTGAAGCATTGAATATGCAGGCTTCTCCGCTCCTGCAACCTTTGAGCCCACCCTGCAGAGTCGGTGGCCCCCAGTAAACGGAGGATGTTGTGCTGGATTTTATGGAGGGGGCATGACACGCTCTCGCGCACCAAACGAAGGATTGCCAGAAGTATTGGTAGCGCATCAGAGAGAAAGGGAATAGGGGAGTTTTCTCCTCTTGGAAGCTCCGCAGTGCTAACCCTTATCATGGACAGAGGCAGCATAAAAGTGCACTTGCTGTTAGAATGGAATGCGTGCACATTACAATTTGGTACGTTGTTGAGACATTGTTCATAAAACGCTATTTGGGCAAAACATGAATACTAAGCAATGCCTCGTGATTACAAAGCAACGATGATGCATGCTGGGGGCTGTAGTTGATCCTATGGCCTCGTGACCACATGGTAAATATTGAACTCACCTGTGAGCAAGGCGTGGTGACGCCGAAACCGGTCAGGACTTGAGTTATATATATGCTGCTTCAGACGAATAAAGTCTTGTGTTTGCACAGAAGTCGGAGTGGGGCTTTATTTTTGAAGCATTGAATATGCAGGCTTCTCCGCTCCTGCAACCTTTGAGCCCACCCTGCAGAGTCGGTGGCCCCCAGTAAACGGAGGATGTTGTGCTGGATTTTATGGAGGGGGCATGACACGCTCTCGCGCACCAAACGAAGGATTGCCAGAAGTATTGGTAGCGCATCAGAGAGAAAGGGAATAGGGGAGTTTTCTCCTCTTGGAAGCTCCGCAGTGCTAACCCTTATCATGGACAGAGGCAGCATAAAAGTGCACTTGCTGTGAGAATGGAATGCGTGCACATTACAATTTGGTACGTTGTTGAGACATTGTTCATAAAACGCTATTTGGGCAAAACATGAATACTAAGCAATGCCTCGTGATTACAAAGCAACGATGATGCATGCTGGGGGCTGTAGTTGATCCTATGGCCTCGTGACCACATGGTAAATATTGAACTCACCTGTGAGCAAGGCGTGGTGACGCCGAAACCGGTCAGGACTTGAGTTATATATATGCTGCTTCAGACGAATAAAGTCTTGTGTTTGCACAGAAGTCGGAGTGGGGCTTTATTTTTGAAGCATTGAATATGCAGGCTTCTCCGCTCCTGCAACCTTTGAGCCCACCCTGCAGAGTCGGTGGCCCCCAGTAAACGGAGGATGTTGTGCTGGATTTTATGGAGGGGGCATGACACGCTCTCGCGCACCAAACGAAGGATTGCTAGAAGTATTGGTAGCGCATCAGAGAGAAAGGGAATAGGGGAGTTTTCTCCTCTTGGAAGCTCCGCAGTGCTAACCCTTATCATGGACAGAGGCAGCATAAAAGTGCACTTGCTGTGAGAATGGAATGCGTGCATATTACAATTTGGTACGTTGTTGAGACATTGTTCATAAAACGCTATTTGGGCAAAACATGAATACTAAGCAATGCCTCGTGATTACAAAGCAACGATGATGCATGCTGGGGGCTGTAGTTGATCCTATGGCCTCGTGACCACATGGTAAATATTGAACTCACCTGTGAGCAAGGTGTGGTGACGCCGAAACCGGTCAGGACTTGAGTTATATATATGCTGCTTCAGACGAATAAAGTCTCGTGTTTGCACAGAAGTCGGAGTGGGGCTTTATTTTTGAAGCATTGAATATGCAGGCTTCTCCGCTCCTGCAACCTTTGAGCCCACCCTGCAGAGTCGGTGGCCCCCAGTAAACGGAGGATGTTGTGCTGGATATATATATATATATATATATATATATATATATATATATATATATATATATATATATATATATATTCACTGAAAAAACCATAGGTTTCACACACGTTATAGTTAGCTGGAAATTTCACTCGTACAAAACCATTGAAATTTTACCATTATAGTTAGTTCAGCTAACTATAACTCGCGCGCCCGCAATCCACTGCTGATGACGTCATATATTACATCACTCATGACATGGTAAGTGACATCACTGATGACATCACTGATGACATCTCAAATGACATCACTGATGACATCACTGATGACGTCATCCATGTGAGTATGTGTTTCTGAACAGTTTTAATATGTTTAATATATGTAGGGAAAGGCCTGTTGAAAAATAAGTGGGTGTACAAGTGTGTGAATGGATGATTTTCTAGGTGCGTAACTGACTCTATAAGTGAGTCAATAAATGTATCTTACTGTAGACTAGTGACTAAACTGTGTGAATGTCTGTATGTGTCTGTGTGTTGGTGTATAACTGGCTGCATGGCTTTGTGAATAGCTATATGATTGTCTATATGGCTAATTGATTGGTTGTCTGAGTATCTGTATGGGTGCCTGAGTGTTTGTGTGGGTAGGGTGTGTGTGACTCTGTGACTAGATGTGTGAGTGGGTGATTCATTGGGTGCATGGTTTTAAGAGTGCATCTGTGATGCACTGTATGGTTGGGTGAGTGTATGTATGGGTGTGTTAGTGGTTGAATGTATATTTCAGTTGTACATGTGTCAGTAACTACATATGTGAAACGCAGTGTATATGTGTGTAAGAGTATATAACTATTTATACGTGAGAGTGTGTGATTTTGGGAGTGGCTGTATGTGCCATAGTGCAAGGATATCTGTGTCATGTGCTGTTTGTTTTTTCTGCAGGAAGACACAGAATTTGTTAGTATTTTAATGAGTAAGTGAAGCTGGGTGTTTTTAGCTGTATAGGTGAGTACATTTTACTGTGATTAATTATTTGCATGACTGACTAGATGTGTCAGTACCTCAATGGATGATTGGTGGTGTGTGAGTGTCTATATATATGTATAAATAGAGTGACTGTAAGTATGAGTGACCGTAGAGGTGAGTGAGTGGACATGTATGTAGACCTAAAAGTCAATGAGTGGGTGAGTAGTTATTGGTATTGGAGTATCTATGGTTGTCAAAATGGTCGTCTGAAATTTTGAGTCGATGTATCAAAGGTTATATTAGGGTGTCAGAAGATGCACTCATTTTTCACATGGATGACGTCATCAGTGATGTCATCAGTGATGTCATCAGTGATGTCATCAGTGATGTCATTTGAGATGTCATCAGTGATGTCATCAGTGATGTCACTGACCATGTCATGAGTGATGTAATATGTGACGTCATCAGCAGTGGATTGCGGGCACGCGAGTTATAGTTAGCTGAACTAACTATAACGGTGGAATTTCAATGGTTTTGTACGAGTGAAATTTCCAGCTAACTATAACGTGTGTGAAACCTATGGTTTTTTCAGTGAATTTGCAAGGTTTTTTAAATGCTAATTCCTAACTATAACGTTTGTGAAACCTATGGTTTTTTCAGTGAATTTCAAAGGTTTTTTTAATGCTAATTTATGTATTTTTTATTATATTTTTTATAAATCTCTTTTATAAAAAGTTACCTATGTATAGTTATAGATTACCTCTATCCTTTCATTTGGAATGGCTCTTCCTTTTAAAAAAATTTTTTTGATAAAGTTTAACAGCATAGTTATTATCTTCTATTAACTTATAAACACTTTAATTCTTTCTTTTTTTGTTAAAAGGGTTTTTACCGTGTACGCTCGGTGCGCGCACGGTGATTGCTACGTCATCGTACGCGCTCGGTGCTGTGCGCGTACGTACATTCTCAACGTATGCATGCGTACGTCGTGTGTACTCCGCGCGGTACGTTCGCGCATGCTCGTGTGCTTCGTACGCGCTCGGTGCGCGCACTACGTACGCATGCGTACGTTCTTTGTGTGCGCATGCGTACGTTCTCCACATACGCATGCGTACGTCGTGTGTACTCCGCGCGCTACGTTTGCGCATGCGCATGTGTTTCGTACGCGCTCGGTGCGCGCACTACGTACGCATGCGTACGTTCTTCGTGTGCGCATGCGTACGCCGTGCGTGCTCCGCGCAGTACGTTTACGCATGCGCGCGTACTACGCGCGCTAAGTTCGCGCATGCGTGGTACGTTCGCGCATGCGCGCGTGCTCCGCGCATGTGCCGTGCGCGCACGGAGCGCGCACGGTAAGTAATGTGATTAAGAAAGAACACTTTTCATTGGTTCATAGTACTTTCACTTCCAGATTCTTCCAACACCACACCCAGGCAAGTCATGTGATTAATAAAGAACACTTTTCTTTGGTTCATAGTACTTTCACTTCCAGATTCTTCCAACACCACACCCAGGCAAGTCATGTGATTAGGAAACAACACTTTTCATTGGTTCCTATTAGTTTCAGTTCCAGATTCTTCCAATACCACACCCACTCCCCTCATTATTACTTCTGATTCTCTGGGAGAAGGAGCTGATCTGTTTTTGAGATACAATGGCAGAGCAGCAGCCATCTTCTAGTAGTGATCAGGAGACTCTTGTGCCACAGAGACAGAGGAAGCAGAAAGACTCTTTCATATGGCAGTTTTTCACTTTTCCTGAGGGGCAGAAGAAGGTAAATGCTCCCAAATTCACCTGCATTATTTGTAAGCGGACATTATCACGTGGAAATGCTAATAAGAAATACTCTTTTAGTATTCACACGATGTTAAGGCACGTTGAAGGACAACATCCTGTGTATTTTGCTCGAGCTGCTAGTGAAAACTCTCAAGCAGCTCAGCCGAGCACATCCGCAGCAGCTCAGCCGAGCACATCATTGGCAGCTCAGCCGAGTACTTCCTCTGCGGTGGCGCCTTCACCTACTTCTTTACCTCTGGATATACGCCCTGCTTTTCGGAGGCTGTATACACGGTGCGTTGACTGTCATGCTCTTATTTCTCTTGGTGAAACCAGTATTGATCTCATTGAGAGAAAGTTAGAGCAGCACTCATGCACCCGGCCATAGTTTTTGTCATTTTTTCGTTTTTCTGTTCCTCTGTCCCTACATTAACACAAGGGCTCTTTTTAGAGCCACCTAAAATCTAAACACAAAAACTAGTTTTTAAAATCTATTTTTCGTTTTTTTTTACCGTGCGCGCATGTTTAAAAAAAAAAAAATCATCGTTTTTTTCACCCTTTGTGATCCTTCAGGGACTCCCTGACAAAGACTAGGGGATCAGGAAGTCTCTACCATGCCCCCTTTCCATGTTCTCCACCTTTGTTTTAAATTGAAACACATTTTTGAATGTTTTTTTTTAATTGCAAGTAAAATGGATTACATTTCCTAAATTTTCTTTCAAGATCTGAAAAAAAGAAAAAAAGTATTAATATTCAATAATACATTTTCTTAAGCAGTACATGTTTTCTCATATTTACCAAAGCATTTTTTTGCCCTTTTTTTGCTGTTTTCAGAATGTATTGAATTTCACTGAAAATAGTGATATCAATTGTATTCATCATTTAACAGCGGGCAAAAAAAAAACAATCTGAAAGATTGTTTAAAAAATCCCTGAATGTATCCTCACTAAAACAGACCTTGATAGAAATGTCACAAATATAGTAAAAATACCTTCTAAGAACAATAACTATTTGCAATAAATAACGTCTGTAATTCTTGCTGCTTAAGCACGTACACCAAAATAATATCTGTCAAAGAAGTCCACAATTGTTACCTTTACCTTTCCATGAGGCCAAATGGTAATTTTAAAATCCTTTTTAAGTGAAATATCCAATGTTAATCCTATAAAATTGAAATAATGGTTTCTTCAGATGCTGGAATGTGTATCTAAAATTTTGGTTTTAGAAAAATTAAGTAACAATTTGGTAAATCATAAGGCAAACGTTGCTTGAAAATCAATTGAGAATCATTACACAGTGTCCACCTTTTTCACATTTAAGATACACTGTGTAATGACCAGAAGTTATAGAAGGTCCATCATGAAAAATAATTGCAACTGCAACAAAAGTTTTACCTGATATTGATAATTGATTTCCTACAAACTTCTTTAGTAAAGTTTCCAATTTAGTTCCATCTGCTCTACAACGTTGCATCATTAAAATTACATACTGTCCATATTTATTTAAAAATAACTTTGATAACATGTCTGATTTACATTGAGAACATTCCATGTTGTGATTAGCATTTTTAACTAATTTACTAAAAATCACTGATTTACTCTCTGGTAATGTTAAATATATGAACCTTTCAGAATCAACATTACTGCTGCATGTGTTCATACAGTTTTCACAACAATGTTCCCATTTATATGAGACACCAAATATATTTTCTATTTCTACCCCTTCATCTTCCAAGTACCATAAGCATATACATTAAAAATTCCTGTGCATCTTGCTGGACATCTTGTGTAAACTGTGTACATCCAGAACATTCATCTAAAAGATTTCTAACATCAGAAGCACTTTCTATTTTAGTTTTATCATTACTCAGCTTCTCATAAAGGAGACTCAGCAGAGAACAGAATCTTTTTCCATGATTTAGTATTATCTGGTCTTGCAAAATTTGAAGATAAAATACAACATTCAGCACTACATTTGCGTAGCAGTTGACACCAGAGCTATTTTCAAAATGACAACCAACAACCTCTTCAACACTGTCCTTTTTCTTTTTGCTTGCAGTCACATTACTCTCTTTTTGTTTTCTGTTCTGTACATCCTCATTACAGATATTCTCAAATCTCTTTTTCCGACAAACAACACGTTTTTCAAACACAGGATGCAGACCTAAAAGAGGAGCATAGCTTCTTCTAAATCTATTAAACTCCTTTACACAGTTTGCATCAGCACTAACTTTTGAGTCATCAAAGTCTATCATGAATGAAACAGATATTTTTTTCTTTGCGTGACAAAGCAACATATGCCATACCTTCTTTAAACACAGTAGATCCAATGTTTACAAATGCACTATCTACAGTTAATCCTTGAGATTTGTGAATAGTTACAGCATATGCTAGAGAAAACGGAAACTGCTTCCTACGTACATATAAGTCTTTCACAAGCAAGAAACAAACTGAACAACGACAAATGTCTTTAACCTCTTCAATCTGATCAAATTTTATTTTTAAAAATTAAATTCCAACTTTTTTCTGGTAATTAACAAAACCGACAACTTTACCCATAGCTCCGTTCACTAAACCTTTCTCTACATCCAACCTACGTCTTAAAATTACTCGACAGTTCATACATGCATAAAGATTATTTTCCAAACCAGCTGTTTTCGAGATGTTTTTCTCTAGAGAATCCAATTTAGTTGTCAATTTGCTTGTCAATATAATAGTTATTCCTTCATGCTGTATTTTATCCACAGCTTCAAGTTTTACAATCTCTTCATTTTCCAATTTCAAAAGTTCTTGATGAATATAGAGCATTCATGTAGTGTTGGCATTAAGCAGATTACAGTATTTTTTCCAGCAATTTTCTTGTATATTTTCTCTGGAACTATTTGTTCTGTTGGAAACTCATTACATAGCAATCGACTCTGTAAAGCTTTTCTGCCATGTTCTGTGAGTAGTCCAATTCTGATATCTTTGAGAATACTTGCATAATCCTCATCATTGGCTTGCCTCATATTGGTAATGAGTTCTTTATACTCAAAGTATGTCCAAATATTCACATTACCTATACTTCCTAATGACTTTTTCGTGTCTTCATGTGTAAGTGTATGGAATACTGGTTGTCCTTTAACTGGAGTGAGCTGCAAAAGATCCCCAAAAACTATGACGTGTTCTCCTCCAAATAAGACGTCATAGTCTGTCTTTAGAATTTGCTGCATTCTTAAATGCACAAAGGCAAGCATTAAGTTTGATACCATGCTTACCTCATCAATAATGAGTACTTTCATTTTCTTCAATACTCTTGAAACTTCAAAACATGCTTCTCCTGTTAGCTTGTGGTATTGTATTTTGCTCTCATGCTCTACTGGTAACATTAGCAAACGATGTAAGGTAACTCCTTTTATGTTATACGCTGCTAACCCAGTTGGAGCAGTAACAACACAAGACAAAGTTGAATCTGTTTTGTTCTGTAGGTAGCTTCTAATGACTTTAATTAAGAAACTTTTTCCAGTTCCTGCTTGTCCACTCACATACATTCTGATTGGTTTAAAAGATGTGCATGAGCACTCTTTATTTTCATGTAGTAATCCGTGATAAATTTTTTGTCTGACTTCCTCATAAATTTGTTGTTGTTCATCATTCAGTTGTTCTTCCATATTTGGTAAGTTTATTAAATCTTCCTGAGCTTGATTCATAGCTGTTTCCACTTCAGTCATGGCTATTGCAGCTTCATTTTCTACGATTGGTTGTCCTAGGGGATCTTGACTGAACGTCCCAGAACTTTGACTGTCTTGAGAACTGTCTCTAGCTACCTCAGCTGCAATTGTTGCTTCTTGTTCAATTTATTCATTTAACATTTGAACATAAGTTGTGAAAGTACTGCATTCTATGCTATCTTTGCAAGCATTAAAGGAATCTTCATAGCTCTGAAAATCTCCAAGTAGTTCGTACTCTGAACGCCATGGTTTAAACAGCTGTAAAAGTGCCAAGTAGTAAAATTCCCTTTTGTCAGTAGTGTCGCAACTCAGCTTCCGGTGATTAATCAAACTTCCTTTTGTTTGTTTTACCAAACATCCTTCCTCACCAGTGACTTTATATTTTCCATTGTTGATGTCTTCTGTGGTATTCCGTTTATAAATGTAGTTCTGCAGCACTTCATATAGACACATGTTCTCAAGATGATGACTTCTTTGTGGGTAATATGTGTCCAACATGTTTGTTCTTAAAATGTCTGTACTTTCAGGTTCGTACTCTGCTAAATATTCAATTTCTCGAACAGATTTCAATACCCGATTTCTCATTCCTGCAAGGCCTAAACTTACCCAAATTATTCTTCTGGATTCGGAGTACAGACTTGCAGATGATAACCTATCTGAGCATTCGTAGGATCCAATTTCTCGATGCGATAACATCTTTAAACTGAAACTGTATAGCTTTTTACTGACAGTCTTCTCGTGAGAAATCTCTTCCCACATTTCTTTCAATTCCGTTTTCTCAGATTTAGTGATGTAAGATGTGACATACCGAGCAACAGCAATAGAATTGTCAGCTACATACTGTATATCCATGTTAGCATTCCACATGGATAAAATGACTGGGTTGTAGTCATTTATATATTTTGACTCTTCTTTTCTTCTTAGGTTGTAGGTATTCTTAGGCGATTTTCTTGTAATAGTATGTCGCACAGCTTACATAAAACTGTTTACTCTTCCTTTTGAAAGAACTGGTCATGGAAATCCAAATCGACATTTTGTGTAGAATTTATCTTTACTCTTGTACTTTCGTCGACAGTATTTTCCACACCGATGACTTTGGAAACGTAAAACTTGCTCTTTTAAGTTTTTTTCTTCTGTGCTTTTAGGTATAGCACATGTTGCATATTCTTCAATGAAAGATAAAACTGCATCATCAGAATCTATTCCAAATTTTGGGGCATCCTTGATCCACAACAGCATATGAATATGAGGAGCACCTCTTGCTTGGTACTCTTTTCTCCAAAAGAAATCCACAACTTCTCCAAGAGGTGGATTTTTTTTATTGCAGATGAAGGACATCATAGCCTCAAATCTATGATTGAAATATCTGCAAACATTAACCGGATCCAATGAGCACAATTCTCCTGCTGTCTTGTATTGGATGTTTTCAATATTTGAATTTGCCTCTCAAAGAAAATCCAGTAAATCATCCCAAGCGTACTCAGCACAGCTTAGGGTAAGGAACCATGTAGGAGTTCCTAAATTCCGTAACATACATTTCAATTCTCCATAGCGTCGGTACCAATATTCATTAGCTCCTCGCTGACAAGCCATCAAATTAATCAATTGAGATTCCAAATGATCATCTCGCTGTTGCACTTTGTTCATAAAATCCTTTGCAGACACATTATGTAGATGTACTCCAGTTTTCAAAATGTGATTTACTGCATAAGATAGTGCAGACAAGTTACTTTCAAATAAAAGATGGAACAAATAAGGAATACTTTGACGAAATCGTGGATCTTCTGCATATAATCTTGTAGTCCGATACTCAGAAGCAGGAATCTGTAATGGACGTTCATCATATCGTCCACCTTTTCCTGTAGGAAACAGCTGGGGAAAACAACGAGCTTCCAAGCTCTCCTCCCATACACTCACAGGAGTTCCTTGTGCTTTTTTCATCTAAAACAGATCAATAGTGTTTCCCATAACTTCTTTAGAATGAAGAGGATGTATGCTGAAATGTTCATAAATTTCTTCTTCTTTTGACTTATCCACTTTTTCAATTTGCCCAGTTGGTATTCCTGTGTCTTCTAGTATTCCTTCTTCATCTTGATCCATATAAATTGTTTCATACCATTTATTATTTCTTTTCAAATATAAATGTGCTCTTTGTACTTTTCGTACATCTACCAGCTCCTGCCAAATTTTCTTATTCTTTGTTGGTACTCCATTAACCAGAATAACTAATGGTTCAGTTTCCAATCTATCTGCATCAATTGTTTCCATATTTTTTTTCAAATCCAATGGCAAATAGACAACTCTTCCTTTTAAACCTCTTTGTAAATCCGAAGGAAGTAATTTACCTGTTTTGGGCTCCATACGCACTATGGTCTGAAACGGATGGACACATTGAATGAGTATAGACTCATACGTATTTAAATCAGAAAGTTCTGCAGGAATATCAACCAATTCTAAATTATTATGTACAGCTCTAGCTGGCATTCTATTTTCTTCTAACTTGTTATAACAGTATTTACAAATACGCTGATCTTCACCCAAATCAAAACTATTTTCCAGAAATATATATGTTGCAAAATCCTTCCACTTATAATTATCTTCATTTTCACTTTTTTATAGAGATCAACATTCCTTGTTTGAATTTTATAATGGCTTATCCGGCAACAAATACAAGTAATATTTGGTCTTTCATTAGAGATGATTGTAAATTTTGTCATTTCATCTTCAAAATTTTTACTAACAGTGAGTTCTACATTCTCTTCCACATTTTCCTCAATAACTGTGTCATTTCCTGCACTTTCTTGCTCTGGACCAAAGTAACAAAACTGAATATCATCAGTAACCTTCACTACATCTGATACAGATCCACGGAACAGAGCACTATTGAACTCATTTAACTTTAGTGCTGGACTTTTATCAAAATACAATGTTCTCACAAACTTACTCATTTCAGTATGATGAACAGCCAGCATCCTAAAATGGTGAAAAACACTTTGGCAAACTTTCCTAGATAGACAAGCAAGAGAATGTCCTTGCAAACCAGTATTCTCTCTCACTCTGCATGGGTCTAGTCTTTGAAGCACCTTAATCTTCTGTTTGACACTCTTTTTACTTTATTCTCTTAGAAAGTCACGTAATTTATCAATAGATTCCTGTCGCACAGTGCAAATACTACTACAATTTCAAGTGTACACTGGGGCTTTAGGATGTCTCCCCATAACCTCATCAGCTAACACTTCTTCCTCATTTCTTGGAACCATTTTCTCCTTTTCCATTACACAGCCATCTTTAACTTCATAAGCTTGACCATTGGTGTCAACTGCATGCAACAAACTATTACTTTGAAGATAACTCTCTTCATTAAAAAATGGTTCAGTACTTGAACTATGCTTCCATTCTCCTAAGAACACTTTACAAAAGTTATTTTTCTTCACTACTCTTTTCCTTTTGCTTTGTGACTTCATTGCTTTGACTAATTTTTCTAATCTACGCATCCTGTTCAAAATTAAAATGAATAGTTTTCGTTTTATTTCCAAAGCCTTTGCAACAATTGTTTCAATATCTTTCTTTTTTTTTTATAAAATTTGGTTTTCTTCTTATATTGTTTCACATCCTTTAGCAAATTTAACATCACTCTTCTCTGAAACATTTTTTGACTAATGTTTTTAAAATCTATTTTTTGTGTTAAGTCCCTCTTTCTTACTTCTGATTCTACATTGGCTTTTAGTATTTTCTGTCGACTCTGTTGTTGTTTTGTACTTGAAACACTATTTCCAGTGGATATATTTTCAACAGTTTTTCTTTGTTTGAAGATATTTTTTTTAAAATCCTTAGTCTGCTTACCAGAAGACTTTTTCTTTTTTCCAACATGAGGTTCTTCAACTATTTTTTTTTGTCCAGCTTTCTTCAAATATAGATGTTGTTGCTGTTCTTTTCTCTTTCTTGACTTTATAGGCATCTTTAATTAATTTCACTGTTGTTCAGCAATACCTGAAAGAAACTAAAAAAAAAATACCTTTATGTAATTTTAATACATTACGATTTTATTTTTGAGCTTTTCAAATCCTATCATATGACCTGTCCGTTTCCTACAACTGCAAGTCTGACAGAACAATACCAACACGTATTAAATCTCTAACATCAATTCCTCTGTGCACACAGACTCACGGTGTGATTCTAGGCAAAAAAAGATTTTGGTTTGGCCATTTCAAAGCACATTTACTACTGTGGAAGAGTAAGTGATAATTACTATGGCAGCCTGACACATTTTCCTTATATTTTAGAGAGGCAGAAAAGAGCACATGTCCTAACACCTACTTGAGACCATCAGCCTGTGTTACAGGGTGAGTGATTAGAGTAGAGCAAAGGAAATGAGCCTTGGTGACGTTGAATGTGTTAGCATTACACAGTGCTATCTGAAATACCACACAGAGATCAATAGTAAGCATGAGAGTGCAGGAGAAGCACCTGTCTGTGTGCTAAGAACGTGCCTCTGGAGACCGTGTATTGTCAGGTGCAACACAGATCTGCATGGACGCTTGCACAACTGCATAAAGACTGCAGATATATATGTAAGAGTACATGTGTGGTAAAGGTTAATTGGAGTTTTGAACATGTAAAAACTACCTCACCCATTGCGGGAGTGGAAGAAAAATGTACCATACTAATTTCAAATGTGTTAGCATTTGCTTCTCATTTGTGAGAAAGTGATTTCTGCTGAATGCTAACCATCACAGTTCAAGAAAACAAGCTGCCCCTATCCTGCGAGTGCAAGTCTAACAGAGCAAGAGCAACACGAATTACATTTCTGAGAAGAATTCCTGTGTGCACACAGACTCATGGTGTGATTCTAGGCACAAAACAGTATTCCTGTGTGATACCAGTACACCTTAACTTATGGTGAAGACATACTCCATAATATCTGACATATTCAAGGCAGTTAAATATCTTCGTTAACATAAAATGTAAAACACAACTTTAAAAGTGGAACGAAAATGTACCATGCTAATTTCAAATGTGTTAGCATTTGCCTCTCATTTGTGAGAAAGTGATTTCTGCTGAATGCTAATGATCACAGTTCAAGAAAACAAGCTGCCCCTTTCCTGCGAAAGCAAGGCTAACAGTGCAAGAGCAACACGAATTAAATGTCTGAGAAGAATTCCTGTGTGCAGACAGACTCATGGTGTGATTCTAGGCACAAAACAGTATTCCTGGGTGATACCAATACACCTTAACTTATGGTGAAGACATACTCCATAATATCTGACATGTTCAAGGCAGTTAAATATCTTCCTTAACATAAAATGTAAAACACAACTTTAAAAGTGGAAGGAAAATGTACCATGTTAATTTCAAATGTGTTAGCATTTGCCTCTCATTTGTGAGAAAGTGATTTCTGCTGAATGCTAACCATCACAGTTCAAGAAAACAAGCTGCCCCTTTCCTGCGAGTGCAAGTCTAACAGAGCAAGAGCAACACAAATTAAATCTCTGAGAAGAATTCCTGTGTGCACACAGACTCATGGTGTGATTCTAGGCACAAAACAGTATTCCTGGGTGATACCAGTACACCTTAACTTACGGTGAAGACATACTCTATAATATCTGACATGTTCAAGGCAGTTAAATATCTTCCTTAACATAAAATGTAAAACACAACTTTAAAAGTGGAACGAAAATGTACCATGCTAATTTCAAATGTGTTAGCATTTGCCTCTCATTTGTGAGAAAGTGATTTCTGCTCAATGCTAACCATCACAGTTCAAGAAAACAAGCTGCCCCTATCCTGCGAGTGCAAGTCTAACAGAGCAAGAGCAACACAAATTACATTTCTGAGATGAATTCCTGTGTGCACACAGACTCATGGTGTGATTCTAGGCACAAAACAGAATTCCTGGGTGATACCAGTACACCTTAACTTATGGTGAAGACATACTCCATAATATCTGACATGTTCAAGGCAGTTAAATATCTTCCTTAACATAAAATGTAAAACACAACTTTAAAAGTGGAAGGAAAATGGACCATGCTAATTTCAAATGTGTTAGCATTTCCCTCTCATTTGTGAGAAAGTGATTTCTGCTGAATGCTAACCATCTCAGTTCAAGAAAACAAGCTGCCCCTTTCCTGCGAGTGCAAGTCTAACAGAGCAAGAGCAACACAAATTAAATCTCTGAGAAGAATTCCTGTGTGCACACAGACTCATGGTGTGATTCTAGGCACAAAACAGTATTCCGGGGTGATACCAGTACACCTTAACTTATGGTGAAGACATACTCCATAATATCTTTCAAGTTCAAGGCACTTAAATATCTTCCTTTACATAAAATGTAAAACACAATTTTAAAAGTGGAAGGAAAATGTACCATGCTAATTTCAAATGTGTTAGCATTTGCCTCTCATTTGTGAGAAAGTGGTTTCCGCTGAATGCTAACCATCACAGTTCAAGAAAACAAGCTGCCCCTTTCCTGTGAGTGCAAGGCTAACAGATCAAGAGCAACACAAATTCAATCTCTGAGAAGAATTCCAGTGTGCAGACAGACTCATGGTGTGATTCTAGGCACAAAACAGTTTCCCTGGCTGATACCAGTACACCTTAACTTATGGTGAAGACATACTTCATAATATCTGACATGTTCAAGGCAGTTAAATATCTTCCTTAACATAAAATGTAAAACAGAACTTTAAAAGTGGAACGAAAATGTACCATGCTAATTTCAAATGTGTTAGCATTTGCCTCTCATTTGTGAGAAAGTGATTTCTGCTGAATGCTAACCATCACAGTTCAAGAAAACAAGCTGCCCCTATCCTGCGAGTGCAAGTCTAACAGAGCAAGAGCAACACGAATTAAATTTCTGAGAAGAATTCCTGTGTGCACACAGACTCATGGTGTGATTCTAGGCACAAAACAGTATTCCTGGGTGATACCAGTACACCTTAACTTATGGTGAAGACATACTCCATAATATCTGACATGTTCAAGGCTGTTAAATATCTTCCTTAACATAAAATGTAAAAACACAACTTTAAAAGTGGAACGAAAACATACCATGCTAATTTCAAATGTGTTAGCATTTGCCTCTCATTTGTGAGAAAGTGATTTCTGCTGAATGCTAACCATCACAGTTCAAGAAAACAAGCTGCCCCTTTCCTGCGAGTGCAAGTCTAACAGAGCAAGAGCAACACAAATTAAATCTCTGAGAAGAATTCCTGTGTGCACACAGACTCATGGTGTGATTCTAGGAGCAAAACAGTATTCCTGGGTGATACCAGTACACCTTAACTTATGGTGAAGACATACTCTATAATATCTGACATGATCAAGGCAGTTAAATATCTTCCTTTACAAAAAATGTAAAACACAACTTTAAAAGTGGAAGGAAAATGTACCATGCTAATTTCAAATGTGTTAGCATTTGCCTCTCATTTGTGAGAAAGTGATTTCTGCTGAATGCTAACCATCACAGTTCAAGAAAACAAGCTGCCCCTTTCCTGCGAGTGCAAGTCTAACAGAGCAAGAGCAACACAAATTAAATCTCTGAGAAGAATTCCTGTGTGCACACAGTCTCATGGTGTGATTCTAGGCACAAAACAGTATTCCTGGGTGATACCAGTACACCTTAACTTATGGTGAAGACATACTCCATAATATCTTTCAAGTTCAAGGCACTTAAATATCTTCCTTTACATAAAATGTAAAACACAATTTTAAAAGTGGAAGGAAAATGTACCATGCTAATTTCAAATGTGTTAGCATTTGCCTCTCATTTGTGAGAAAGTGATTTCTGCTGAATGCTAACCATCACAGTTCAAGAAAACAAGCTGCCCCTTTCCTGCGAGTGCAAGTCTAACAGAGCAAGAGCAACACAAATTAAATCTCTGAGAAGAATTCCTGTGTGCACACAGACTCATGGTGTGATTCTAGGCACAAAACAGTATCCCTGGGTGATACCAGTACACCTTATCTTATGGTGAAGACATACTCCATAATATCTGACATGTTCAAGGCAGTTAAATATCTTCCTTTACAAAAAATGTAAAACACAACTTTAAAAGTGGAAGGAAAATGTACCATGCTAATTTCAAATGTGTTAGCATTTGCCTCTCATTTGTGAGAAAGTGATTTCTGCTGAATGCTAACCATCACAGTTCAAGAAAACAAGCTGCCCCTTTCCTGCGAGTGCAAGTCTAACAGAGCAAGAGCAACACAAATTAAATCTCTGAGAAGAATTCCTGTGTGCACACAGTCTCATGGTGTGATTCTAGGCACAAAACAGTATTCCTGGGTGATACCAGTACACCTTAACTTATGGTGAAGACATACTCCATAATATCTTTCAAGTTCAAGGCACTTAAATATCTTCCTTTACAGAAAATGTAAAACACAATTTTAAAAGTGGAAGGAAAATGTACCATGCTAATTTCAAATGTGTTAGCATTTGCCTCTCATTTGTGAGAAAGTGATTTCTGCTGAATGCTAACCATCACAGTTCAAGAAAACAAGCTGCCCCTTTCCTGCGAGTGCAAGTCTAACAGAGCAAGAGCAACACAAATTAAATCTCTGAGAAGAATTCCTGTGTGCACACAGACTCATGGTGTGATTCTAGGCACAAAACAGTATCCCTGGGTGATACCAGTACACCTTATCTTATGGTGAAGACATACTCCATAATATCTGACATGTTCAAGGCAGTTAAATATCTTCCTTAACAGAAAATGTAAAACACAACTTTAAAAGTGGAAGGAAAATGTACCATGCTAATTTCAAATGTGTTAGCATTTGCCTCTCATTTGTGAGAAAGTGATTTCTGCTGAATGCTAACCATCACAGTTCAAGAAAACAAGCTGCCCCTTTCCTGCGAGTGCAAGTCTAACAGAGCAAGAGCAACACAAATTAAATCTCTGAGAAGAATTCCTGTGTGCACACAGACTCATGGTGTGATTCTAGGCACAAAACAGTATTCCTGTGTGATACCAGTACACCTTAACTTATGGTGAAGACATACTCCATAATATCTGACATGTTCAAGGCAGTTAAATATCTTCCTTAACATAAAATGTAAAACAGAACTTTAAAAGTGGAACGAAAATGTACCATGCTAATTTCAAATGTGTTAGCATTTGCCTCTCATTTGTGAGAAAGTGATTTCTGCCGAATGCTAACCATCACAGTTCTTGAAAACAAGCTGCCCCTTTCCTGCGAGTGCAAAGCTAACAGAGCAAGAGCAACATGAATTAAATCTCTGAGAAGAATTCCTGTGTACAGACAGACTCATGGTGTGATTCTAGGCACAAAACAGTATTCCGGGGTGATACCAGTACACCTTAACTTATGGTGAAGACATACTCCATAATATCTTTCAAGTTCAAGGCACTTAAATATCTTCCTTTACATAAAATGTAAAACACAATTTTAAAAGTGGAAGGAAAATGTACCATGCTAATTTCAAATGTGTTAGCATTTGCCTCTCATTTGTGAGAAAGTGATTTCTGCTGAATGCTAACCATCACAGTTCAAGAAAACAAGCTGCCCCTTTCCTGCGAGTGCAAGTCTAACAGAGCAAGAGCAACACAAATTATATCTCTGAGAAGAATTCCTGTGTGCACACAGACTCATGGTGTGATTCTAGGCACAAAACAGTATTCCTCGGTGATACCTGTACACCTTAACTTATGGTGAAGACATACTCCATAATATCTGACATGTTCAAGGCAGTTAAATATCTTCCTTAACATAAAATGTAAAACACAACTTTAAAAGTGGAAGGAAAATGTACCATGCTAATTTCAAATGTGTTAGCATTTGCCTCTCATTTGTAAGAAAGTGATTTCTGCTGAATGCCAACCATCACAGTTCGAGAAAACAAGCTGCCCCTTTCCTGCGAGTGCAAGGCTAACAGAGCAAGAGCAACACAAATTCAATCTCTGAGAAGAATTCCAGTGCGCAGACAGACTCATGGTGTGATTCTAGGCACAAAACAGTATCCCTTGCTGATACCAGTACACCTTAACTTATGGTGAAGACATACTCCATAATATCTGACATGTTCAGGGCAGTTAAATATCCTCCTTAACAGAAAATGTAAAACACAACTTTAAAAGTGGAAGGAAAATGTACCATGCTAATTTCAAATGTGTTAGCATGTGCCTCTCATTTGTGAGAAAGTGATTTCTGCTGAATGCTAACCATCACAGTTCTTGAAAACAAGCTGCCCCTTTCCTGCCAGTGCAAGGCTAACAGAGCAAGAGCAACACAAATTAAATCTCTGAGAAGAATTCCTGTGTGCACACAGACTCATGGTGTGATTCTAGGCACAAAACAGTATCCCTGGGTGATACCAGTACACCTTATCTTATGGTGAAGACATACTCCATAATATCTGACATGTTCAAGGCAGTTAAATATCTTCCTTAACAGAAAATGTAAAACACAACTTTAAAAGTGGAAGGAAAATGTACCATGCTAATTTCAAATGTGTTAGCATTGGCCTCTCATTTGTGAGAAAGTGATTTCTGCTGAATGCTAACCATCACAGTTCAAGAAAACAAGCTGCCCCTTTCCTGCGAGTGCAAGTCTAACAGAGCAAGAGCAACACGAATTAAATCTCTGAGAAGAATTCCTGTGTGCACACAGACTCATGGTGTGATTCTATGCACAAAACAGTATTCCTGTGTGATACCAGTACACCTTAACTTATGGTGAAGACATACTCCATAATATCTGACATGTTCAAGGCAGTTAAATATCTTCCTTAACATAAAATGTAAAACACAACTTTAAAAGTGGAACGAAAATGTACCATGCTAATTTCAAATGTGTTAGCATTTGTCTCTCATTTGTGAGAAAGTGATTTCTGCTGAATGTTAACCATCACAGTTCAAGAAAACAAGCTGCCCCTTTCCTGCGAGTGCAAGGCTAACAGAGCAAGAGCAACACAAATTAAATCTCTGAGAAGAATTCCTGTGTGCACACAGACTCATGGTGTGATTCTAGGCACAAAACAGTATTCCTGGGTGATACCAGTACACCTTAACTTATGGTGAAGACATACTCCATAATATCTGACATGTTCAAGGCAGTTAAATATCTTCCTTAACATAAAATGTAAAACACAACTTTAAAAGTGGAAGGAAAATGTACCATGCTAATTTCAAATGTGTTAGCATTTGCCTCTCATTTCTGAGAAAGTGATTTCTGCTGAATGCCAACCATCACAGTTCAAGAAAACAAGCTGCCCCTTTCCTGCGAGTGCAAGGCTAACAGAGCAAGAGCAACACAAATTTAATCTCTGAGAAGAATTCCAGTGTGCAGACAGACTCATGGTGTGATTCTAGGCACAAAACAGTATCCCTGGCTGATACCAGTACACCTTAACTTATGGTGAAGACATACTCCATAATATCTGACATGTTCAGGGCAGTTAAATATCCTCCTTAACAGAAAATGTAAAACACAACTTTAAAAGTGGAAGGAAAAAGGAAAATATACCATGCTAATTTCAAATGTGTTAGCATTTGCCTCTCATTTGTGAGAAAGTGATTTCTGCTGAATGCTAACCATCACAGTTCTTGAAAACAAGCTGCCCCTTTCCTGCGAGTGCAAGGCTAACAGAGCAAGAGCAACACGAATTAAATCTCTAAGAAGAATTCCTGTGTGCACACAGACTCATGGTGTGATTCTAGGCACAAAACAGTATTCCTGGGTGATAGCAGTACACCTTAACTTATGGTTTAGACATACTCCATAATATCTTTCAAGTTCAAGGCACTTAAATATCTTCCTTAACATTAAATGTAAAACACAACTTTAAAATTGGAAGGAAAATGTACCATGCTAATTTCAAATGTGTTAGCATTTGCCTCTCATTTGTGAGAAAGTGATTTCTGCTGAATGCTAACCATCACAGTTCTTGAAAACAAGCTGCCCCTTTCCTGCGAGTGCAAGTCTAACAGAGCAAGAGCAACACAAATTAAATCTCTGAGAAGAATTCCTGTGTGCGCACAGACTCATGGTGTGATTCTAAGCACAAAACAGTATTCCTGGGTGATATCAGTACACCTTATCTTATGGTGAAGACATACTCCATAATATCTGACATGTTCAAGGCAGTTAAATATCTTCCTTAACAGAAAATGTAAAACACAACTTTAAAAGTGGAAGGAAAATGTACCATGCTAATTTCAAATGTGTTAGCATTGGCCTCTCATTTGTGAGAAAGTGATTTCTGCTGAATGCTAACCATCACAGTTCAAGAAAACAAGCTGCCCCTTTCCTGCGAGTGCAAGTCTAACAGAGCAAGAGCAACACGAATTAAATCTCTGAGAAGAATTCCTGTGTGCACACAGACTCATGGTGTGATTCTATGCACAAAACAGTATTCCTGTGTGATACCAGTACACCTTAACTTATGGTGAAGACATACTCCATAATATCTGACATGTTCAAGGCAGTTAAATATCTTCCTTAACATAAAATGTAAAACACAACTTTAAAAGTGGAACGAAAATGTACCATGCTAATTTCAAATGTGTTAGCATTTGTCTCTCATTTGTGAGAAAGTGATTTCTGCTGAATGTTAACCATCACAGTTCAAGAAAACAAGCTGCCCCTTTCCTGCGAGTGCAAGGCTAACAGAGCAAGAGCAACACAAATTAAATCTCTGAGAAGAATTCCTGTGTGCACACAGACTCATGGTGTGATTCTAGGCACAAAACAGTATTCCTGGGTGATACCAGTACACCTTAACTTATGGTGAAGACATACTCCATAATATCTGACATGTTCAAGGCAGTTAAATATCTTCCTTAACATAAAATGTAAAACACAACTTTAAAAGTGGAAGGAAAATGTACCATGCTAATTTCAAATGTGTTAGCATTTGCCTCTCATTTCTGAGAAAGTGATTTCTGCTGAATGCCAACCATCACAGTTCAAGAAAACAAGCTGCCCCTTTCCTGCGAGTGCAAGGCTAACAGAGCAAGAGCAACACAAATTTAATCTCTGAGAAGAATTCCAGTGTGCAGACAGACTCATGGTGTGATTCTAGGCACAAAACAGTATCCCTGGCTGATACCAGTACACCTTAACTTATGGTGAAGACATACTCCATAATATCTGACATGTTCAGGGCAGTTAAATATCCTCCTTAACAGAAAATGTAAAACACAACTTTAAAAGTGGAAGGAAAAAGGAAAATATACCATGCTAATTTCAAATGTGTTAGCATTTGCCTCTCATTTGTGAGAAAGTGATTTCTGCTGAATGCTAACCATCACAGTTCTTGAAAACAAGCTGCCCCTTTCCTGCGAGTGCAAGGCTAACAGAGCAAGAGCAACACGAATTAAATCTCTAAGAAGAATTCCTGTGTGCACACAGACTCATGGTGTGATTCTAGGCACAAAACAGTATTCCTGGGTGATAGCAGTACACCTTAACTTATGGTTTAGACATACTCCATAATATCTTTCAAGTTCAAGGCACTTAAATATCTTCCTTAACATTAAATGTAAAACACAACTTTAAAATTGGAAGGAAAATGTACCATGCTAATTTCAAATGTGTTAGCATTTGCCTCTCATTTGTGAGAAAGTGATTTCTGCTGAATGCTAACCATCACAGTTCTTGAAAACAAGCTGCCCCTTTCCTGCGAGTGCAAGTCTAACAGAGCAAGAGCAACACAAATTAAATCTCTGAGAAGAATTCCTGTGTGCGCACAGACTCATGGTGTGATTCTAAGCACAAAACAGTATTCCTGGGTGATATCAGTACACCTTAACTTATGGTGAAGATATACTCCATAATATCTGACATGTTCAAGGCAGTTAAATATCTTCCTTAACATAAAATGTAAAACACAACTTTAAAAGAAGAATCACATTTCTAATATTTATATCCAAATACACCACATACATCCCCTCTCAAATTCATAACTCACCTTTTAAAAGTAGTTAGTTGAGAAAGAAATGTGCCACTCACACAGCAGATTATCAGAGCCAGAATCTCTGAACTGTACACCTCTCAGCAGAACCAGTAAATGGCAATGTTTCCCTCTTTTTTTCACACATATACATGTTAACTTCAAATCACTGATAATAATAACTCTTTATTGTTTGATTTTAAAAACCATTTACAACTGTACATGCTAATAATTAAATAATCTGGTTTAACTATAGTAAAAATGTAAAACAATTAATCAATAAAATGGAGTTCAGTGATCGTGAATGTCTGGTGATATTCTGATGCAACACGTCACCCTAGGTTTCATGTAGTTTTGGATAAAACATCTTTTAGTTCAGAATCTCAACTCTAACTGAAATGGAGGTTTGGCTTCAAGAAGTCTTGACGCTTTATGAACAAATTTCGCAAGCCCAATATTTAACTTGGTGTTCACAGGGTTAAGGGCAGCCAATATTGCTTGACGGCAGGAACGTACACCTAATTTAATACATTGGCCTCTCAATAACTGCCGTCTGGCTTGAAGTAGTACTGGGCATGCACAAACAATATGTTCCATTGATTCAGTATGGTAACCTAACCGCACAACCTGCATGTAATGCTACAGCCCGACCGGCGCCATGCCGAAAGATTCTTCAAAAAGGGCCATTCTCCCATCCTCAGGGCTAAAAACTTACGTTTCCAATAAAGTGCATATGTGCTAGACAGATAGGGCAACTGGACACCCACTTCGTAGTTGGCAATTACCGCCCAGGCATGTCCCCTTTTCGATAGTGTTGTCCTGTCTGAATGGAAGGACCACAACCTAACAGATTTCTTTATGACAGATTTTAACACTGATGGGCAGAGATTTAAGTCCCATAGGTCTTTTACGCCTAAAAGCTGTAAGCTGTGATCCAAGTATTGTCGGTGCTTTTGACTGGTAGGCTTTTTCTGTATTTCCTGCCAGAGTCGGGCCTCCAAAGAACCCTCCCGGGCCTGACGCAGTCTATGGCACAGTTTAACAAAGGCACCTGCCTCCACACCGAGGTGATCTTGGAGTCCCAGTTCTAGTCTCACCTGGGCTGGCGATGCAGATTTTGGCAGCCGGAATGCTCGTTTAAAGATTTTTGTAATTAATTTGTTTATTAATTTGCTGGTTAAGCCCTTGGTGATCTCATGACCATATGTTAGTGCGTTGATTACTTTGGCTTTCATTACTTTCAGCATAGGTGTAAGACTGGGACCTAGTAGCTGGTTTGAGAGTTTTGCAGCGGCCACCTCTAATGAGAGTGCTTTTATTTGGAGTGCTTCCTTGTGCTTGCCAAAGGAGCCACTTGCCTCCAGGAAGATGCCCAAATATTTATAACTGGAAGTTGAGTCCAGCTTTGTTTTATTGAAGAACCACCTTTCTATTGTCCTTTTTTGCTTCCCAAAGGAGATAGTTTTGGTTTTTGACAGGTTAAGTTCTAGATGATTTTTTGTCGAGTATGGTAACAATTCGTCCAATAACCTCTGTAGACCCACTTTTGTATGGCTTAATAGCACCAGGTCATCGGCATAAAGTAAGTTGGTAATGCGGGTCCCATCAAGTTTTGGGGGATGACAATTTACTCTATCAAGTGCTGGGGAAAGGTCTGATATAAATAGGTTAAACAGGAGTGGAGCCAACACACAACCCTGTTTAACGCCAGTCACTGTTAGGATCTTCCTGGAAACATGGCGGCCTTCGCCCAGCTTGATTTTAATCCAAGTTTCAGTATGAAGCTGAATTATTGCCTGTAGAAGAGACTGTGGTAATCCCCATGATTTTAATTTCTGCCATAACAGGCTTCTGGGTACGCGGTCAAAAGCTGCTTTGAAGTCTACAAAGCAGCAATGTAGCTGTGTGTGTTGACATGCTGCTTTATCCATCAAAACTGTTAGTGTTAGCAGATTGTTTATTGTCCCAGTTTTGGCTATGAAGCCTGTCTGATTAAAGGGGAGACGCGCGGTTGTTTCGGCCCAGGCCTGCAGCTCCTCTAGTAAGATGTTTGCAAAATACTTGGACTCCACGTCAAGAAGTGCAATCATTCGATAATTTTTTGGCTCATTTCGCTTTCCACCTTTATAGATCGGGTGAATGACTGCTCCTCGCCAGGATTCTGGGATCGTGTTGTTTAACCTGCAATAATGGAACAGCGGGGTCAAATAATCTGACCATAAATTAACGTCGGATTTAAACATTTCTTGGGGGAGGCCGTTCGGACCGGGGGCTCCATCCGCTCTTGCTTTCCTTATGTGGTTTGAGATCTTATTTTTTAGTACTGCTGGCAACACCATAGGCTCTGGTTGAATGTCATTCCATTCCATAGGGTCCTTTTTTACCGAGTCTTCTGAAGGAGTGTTTTCGGGCCAAGCTCTCCCCTGGCTCTCTAGACTCAAGAAAGGGGACTTATTGTCGTGTGCGTCTCCAAAATGGAGAGATAGAAACTTGCTCCAGTCTGCTTCACTGATGTTTGCGCTGCAATGTCCGGTTACACTTTGGTTACTCCTGTTCACTAGGGACCAAAATTGCTTCGGATTGGGATTTTTACTTTCGTGGATGAGCTTCAGCCAAAATCGGTCCGAGGCCTTTAGTTTTTCCTTTTGAATGGTTGTTCTGAATAGGGCTTGCGCTTGCTTGTAATTGTTAAAGTAGATTTTGTTACTGGGGAACTTTCTTGAAAGACGGAGTACTCGATTCCTCTCGGTTCTTAATTTCCTTGTGGCTTTTGAGATGAAAAATTGAGAGGTTTGGTTTCTCGGGCCCCTCCTTAGGGGAAATTCATTATGAAGAAAATTTATAAGAGAGGCCCAACCACTGACCACATGGATATTTGTGTCTCGAGATTGATGCAACAAAACTCTACTTTTTTCCATCAGAGATGGAGCCATAGAATCTGACCACTTTAGCCGCTTAAGATCCTCTGAATGGCTACCTAAGTGAGTGTGAGCCAATTCCTGATGATATGAGTCGCCACTAGATAGTGTTATTATTTGGGCCCGATGGTCACTGTCTCCCCGTTGGGCAATTTGATAGCTCTTGATCCTAGGCAGTATTTCTCTGCTCCCTAAGGTAAAGTCCAAAAAGGAGTGGGAACGGCCATTTGACCAAGTCCATGCGGGCGGAGTATCAAAAGAAAATCGCCCATTCAATAAAGTAAATCCCAAGTTGTTAAACTGTGATCCCACATATTCCCCCAGTTTTGATGATTTGTTCCCAACGGGGATTGCCTGAGGTAGAAAATGTGGGGGGGTTCTTGGAGGATCCAGACATGTGTCGTCTACATAAAATAGATTAGTGTTGAAATCACCCGAGATGATGCTTGGTGTGCTTCCATACTTGCTGATGAGATCGCAGATGGAATTGATCAAACTGTCCATTTTAGATTTTTTCTTTGTAGTGCCGGGGGGATGTAGACATTAAGAATTAACAACTGAGGGTCGATAGTTGAGCTTCCCAAGGTTATTCCAGAGAGCCATTCCTCCGCGAAATCGATCTGTTTGACACTTGTTGATATTTTTGTTGATACGTAGATCGAGAGACCACCCTTAAGACGGCCGAACTTGGACTGCCTGGAAGCAGGTGTCCTAAACTCCAAGAAACCCACTATTGGGATACTTTCTCCTGCCCAGGTTTCCTGTAAAAGGATGACGTCGTATTCTTTTAGAAAGTCAATTATAGCTGGAGATTGTTTTTCCAAACTGAATCCATTAATATTCCAAGAACATATTGTCAAGTTGTGATTAACGATGGGTCAGTCGGTCTGATTTCGGGATAAAGCCCCCGGCAACCATGACCAGTCTGCAATGCCACTGTTTCGCTGGTTATTTGCCGGCTCAGGATTGCCTGTGGGCGAGCTGCCTCTGGCGGACCTCAGTACTGAATAAGGGGCTAAGGTGGAACTTACAGTGCATGCCTGATTCGTTTCAAATATTGAGGGATAACGAGGGACACTCGGGGTTGTTGTTATAATACCCCATGTTTTGAACTGGTCGATTTTGGTCAACACTAGATCCCGAATTGCGGACGTTAAGAACGTTATTTGGGTGGCTTCGCCCGTATTGGATCCAGTGCTTGGGATAAATTCTATAGCAATTATGTCCCCCGATTGAAGATGATTTAGATCTGGTAATGATTTGAAAAGTTTTAATATATTTCCTTGGTTGAGAATGTCATGCGGGCCCCTTGAGGTATATTCTGGGGTGAACAGCAATTTGGTCTGTTTTGGGGCTCCCAAGGCTTGTTGGCCGTTGCTGGCTGTCTTTGCTTGGGGTTTGCTTTGGAGAACTTTCTTGGCAATACGGATATGGTTGGTGAAAAAGAGAGCTTTTCCATGTGATTTATATTTAAAGAATGTGGGGCATGATTTTTGTTTGTAAGCTCCAAACTACGATGGTTTGCTAAGTTTAAGTCTCTTTTACAACCAGAATCTATAGCTATACTTTGTGTACATGGTTTATTTTTGTTGGCACCAGTGAGGGGTTGAAGTGAACTGAATTCTTGAGCAGTTGTTTGAGATGATGCAAGGCTCCGTTGAACAACTCCCGAAACTGGGTGCTTAAGTGATGGTTGTGTGGAGACAGATTTTGCTTGAGTTAGTGAATGAAAAGAAGGTTCCAAATCTTGAGATGTCGCTGATTGCCTATTAAACCGGGTTGAGAGGGCTGTCTGTGTTAGGGACTGATTTGACGGGGGTTGAGGGCATGTCCATTCTCCTTTCGAGGAAGGTATTGGTGTTGTTGATGGTGCATTACCTAAAGGGGCTGCCTCGTCCCTGAGGGGGTTACTCGTGTTAAGAGATGTTAGGCCGATTGTTAGTTTGTTACGGCTTTTTCGTTGTCTTTTCTTTTCCCTTTTCGACAAACGGTTTGATTTTTTGGATGTTTTAATGAAAATTGGTTCAGCAACTGCTGTATCGATTGGGTTAGGAGGCTTTGTGCTGGAGTGGACTTTCAGACAAGGAGAATCCTGTAGCTGACTTATGGCCTGATTGGAAGGATCTTGTGACTTGGGCACCAAGGGTTTCTTTATTTCCGCTAAAACGGCTGAAAGAAATTGCGGTAGAGATGAAAGAGAATCTATGATGGGCGAACAGCAGCACACTGATTGCACCAGCTTTGTTTGAGCTTGGGCTTTTTTAATAAGAGCGTTGAGCGCCTCCAGTTTTTGATTGATCCCGGTGGTGTACACTGCAAGCGTGTTTAGCAAGTGTACCTGCATGTCCATCTTGTCTGAGTGGTATGTTAAAGCAGCTGACGTTGTTTGAAAGGTTTGTAATAGTTGGGACCATAAGTTGTTGAAATTGGCCGGTAAGGGTGTTTTTTGCCTGTCCGGCTCTTTATGCACGGTATTGAAAAAAGATAGGTCCAAAGAGGTGTTTATGATATTAATATTTGGGTCTTCTGGTATAGGGTCTTGCTCAGATGCCGCCCCTTGATTCATTCTATTCAAACAGGGGTCTAATTTGGATTGAGCTGAGTTGTTAAGGGCCGCTTGTGAAAGGGCTCTTGCCTGTGATGGAGCGGCTATTGGACTCTTTTGTGATATGTCCTGGTTGGGATTAACTGAAGAATAAAATACAGACGGAGAGAGCAGACTTGAGTTTAAAATTAGTTGGGTGATTGAAGGGTCAGCATTACTGTGAGTTGTTGCCTTGAATGGAACTTGATCTGAATAGATTGAATGTTGAACTGAGAGTTGAGGATGAGCCTGTTGTAATTGGATAAAGTTTTGGGCTTCGGGGGCATCCTTGCGAGGAGATTCTGTTATTGAAAAGGCACTCTGTTGACCTGAATCCATTGGTCCTCCATCGACCCTGTGGATCAATGGGAGAACCGTTATTTGGTATGACCGTGGCTCGGGGGCTACTTGAACGGGTACCTGCCGAGAAGGGGATACCTGTTGATTATTCTGAGTACCTGTGGCACTCTTCCGGGTTGTGGCTGGAGCTATAGACCTGAAGTAATCCCTTAAAGAGACCTTATTTTTTGCTGGGTTTGATTGTTTTTTAGAGCCAGGTGTTTGTTCCTCATTCGTTGGGTGGGCATGTGCTAGCCCTGGATCTGAGGTTGTCCTTGTGGTTACTAATGTATGGGGTGGTGTTGACATCTTTGGAGAGGATGCCGATAGTTCACAGAAGTCCGTGTTGTTTGCTCCTTTTTTTGGCAGTTTTACCAGGGCTTTCCTTACTCGTCCTGACCTCATTCCAAGCGCCCTTCCTTTTCCCCCTTTTTTTGAATGAATTTTGGTGAAGTTGTTGGGTTAATAGATGAGTGGCGCCTGCTCTAGCAGTTCACTAGTTTCAAGGGATTTCAAACAAAAAAGAAAAAAGGTTTAGATTCTGACCTCAGGAGTCTCAGAGATCTCGGGGACCGGAGTTAGGATCAATGCAAATTCGAGCTTGAGGACTGGCTCGAGGCCCCGGGCCAGGCTTCACCCCGGCACCTCCGACACCTCCGGCGTCCCCCAGCAATGGCCACCAACCTGAAGCTGACCCCAGGCTGTCCTGCCGAGGAACCGCCTCGCTCCTCCTTGCTCCTCGCTCCACGCTCAACTCGGCTCCAAGCTCGAGGCACCGGGCACCGCGCGGCTCCACACAGCTCTTCCTCCGTGCTGCCGTCAGCTGCACGCGGCTAATGGCAGCTCTCGCCTCGGACTGAACACGCCAGCCTCCCCTGGGCTGACGGCCGGTGTTTCGATAGTCCGGCAATCCGAACAATCCGGTAGCCCGGTAGTGATGGAGAGGGGGGTGGGCAGATACCGCGTCTGGGGGCTCCTGCAGCCTGCTACTGCTGCTGCTTCGCTGTCACTACCGCTACTAGAGGAACCTGTGCGCTTGCTCCAGTCCACCGCCCACTGACCAACAATTAGAACCAGCAGGTAAGCATGGCAGGAAGTATATCTTACGCGGATTTCCAGTGTCTCAGCTCCGCACTGCACTGCACTGCTCCTCTTGCAGCTCCTCTTACGATTCACGTCGCTTGCAGAGCTCACAACTCTCACCACTCCTCCACAGCCCTCCTCCACGGCCCTCCTCCACAGCCCTCTGAACGGGACGGGAGCAGCAGAACAGCGGGCCGAAGAGGGCTGAAGCGCCGGTAGCGGCGAGCCGAGAGCCGGGAACAGTCAAGCAAGTAAACAGATAAAACAGGTCTATGGCTTCTTGCAGCGTTTCCTCCTCGCTGACTACCGTCGACTGTTGTAGGATGGAGCTTGCAGGGGCAAGCAAGAGGCAAAGCAGGCTCCGAGGTTATTAGATCAAAGGTCTATGGACGTGAGTCCGTAGTTAGTTCTGAACTTCAAGACTCTAGGTATGGCTCCTCAACCCTCCAGTTCACGGGGCAGGGACTGTAGTTAGTCAATTACGATGGCTTCGTTTTACAGAATTTAGCAAAGATAAAGAGCAAGGGCCGGAGGGCGGGCAGCTGGTAGGTACAAACAAACTAGACAGGGTCGGGGCAGGGGCTGGGGGGCTGAGGCAAAGAGTAAACGGTGATCAAACAACGATCGGGCACCAGCACCAGCAAGGCCAGTGACACAGCTCACACTGCCTCAATCTCGGAGCGGTTGTAAAAGCTTCTACCTCACCTCGATCCCACTTTGCACCGCCAGTTTTTCTCTGTTCTGCCACCGTCTGCCACCCCCCTGGTTGAGGCCCGAGCCCCAGGTCCAATCCGACTCGACTGCCTCTGTCACTGCAATCTGCTGAGAGCACCAGCTGCGAGAATGGCCGGTCCTCTGCTGGTGAAAATGAAGGGTAGTGCAGGGCAGGCAAGCCTAGCCGGGCGTCGGTCAGCGCGATACCGGCATTGGAATTGAGGTAGAATTGAGGCTGAAAGAAGTGAGGAGCAGCGCGTCTCTCTCTCCTCGCGCACTCATTTGCTTGGACTGCAGCTGTCTCGGACGGCAGTCGGTAAAACCAGGAACGGATCTCCAATCACCACTGTTTCCGTTCTACTCTACATTGGCGCAGTTGTTTTACAAGTATTCAAACGGTCAAATCACTGTGTTTCCCACATTTTTTCAAATGGAATCACACATTTCTATTGGTTGCAAATTTCAACCCTTTCAAAATGATCCCTTCCCCCAACATGACTTCTGCCTGCTACCATAGCAACAGGTCATGGAACACTGGTGTGAGCAGAGAGGTCAGAAGTTCAGCACACAATGTTTCAAATCCAAATAGCAAGAGTGCTTGACTTTTCAAACCTAACAGCAAATCCAAACTAATGTTCTGTGGGAACACATTTTTCTGAACCAATACAAAACATGCTTTTAAAAATTTAAACATACAGCCTAGTTTTTACTGTTGAATGGTCTGAAACAGCCAATGATTTCTTTTTATTTAAAAAAAAGTATATAAGCCTCCATTTTACAACTATCTTTCTTTTCATATTGCCATTCTACTGAAAGACACCTTCTGAGTGCATCCAGATCTCCTTGGAAGATGTTCACAGTGTGGATTATAGGTCACATTTATGTCTTCTGGAGTGAAAAGTTTGCAGAAAAAAGAGGTATTGTGAAAGATCTTGCTTTGCCAAATGTAGACATTAAATGGATTGGTCAGAGAGGGTTAAAGTGGCACCAATTAATGCCTTTGGTGAAAACCTTTCTACATCTCCCACAGCCTAACCTTATTATTGTGCACTGTGGTGGAAATGACCTAGGCACTTTAACTGGGGTATGTCTGGAAATGCTTATTAAGGACACCTTTGTGCAATTGATGTCACTTTTTCCACAAACTGCCTTTGTATATTCTAATATATGCCAAAGGCAAAAGTGGAACTGGTCCAACCAACATTGTCCGCAGATTGACAAAGCAAGAAAGCACGTCAATAAGTCTGTTTCTGCTTTCCTCAGAGACTATGGTATGGGTTCTATATACCACAACAACTTGCGTTACAACATGCAAGGAATTTATAGAGAAGAAGGTGTACATTTCAATGATGAAGGTAACAGAGTCTTCCTCTTGAACTTTAGACTCTGCATCGGTACTTACTTGTAGGTACCAAAAACACTCAATAAACACAACGGCTCTTTTTACAGCCACCTAATATCTAAACACTTAATCTTCTTTTTTAAATCTTTTTTTTTTTTAATTTTTGCACCCCGTGAATTTTGCAAAAAAATTAAAATCTTTTTTTTGGCCCTTCGGGGTCCCACTGTGACCCCCTGACAAACGCTAGGGTGTCAGGAACTCCCTTCCCTGCCCCCTTTTCACGTTCTCCACCTTTCCTTTTCAGTGTGACAGACAAAATGGCGGCCGACACTTCCTGATTTCGACCGATTCGAATGTTTACAGGCATGTAACAACCAATCAGAATTTCGCTCGCGCACGTTAGGGTGCGCGCACCGTGCGCTTACGGTGCACTTACGGTGCGCGCACGGTACACGCTTATAGATATTTATATGCTTTTAAATGCTATTTTCTCAGGAACTACTGAACAGATTGACACCAGACCTGCAAAAGGCACTTCCCTGACCTGAGGACTACCAAATTTCAAGTAATTCTGTTCAGCCGTTCGGGCTGTACCTTCGACTAAAGGTCCTATGGAAAAATGCATGGGGAAAACGCGTTTTGGGACCCCCCTTTTTACTCGGCCCCTGCTTGACAAATCACCCCCAGACTTTTAGGGTAGGAGCTGAGCGGAGCGCCCCATTAGTTTTGAAAATTTCGCGAGGATTCGTCAACCGGCGCCAAAGTTATTCAAAATAGAATTTTGAGATTTCCTATGGAAACACCGTCCTAACTATAACTATCTACTGGCGACCGCCAGTAGATAATAAATAGATATATAGATATATATATATATATTCACTGAAAAAAAGCAAAGAGTACAGGGAAGTTATAGTTATGCTCAGATTTCACTCATAAAAAATAATTGAATTTCATCAGTTATGTCCCCACACTGCACTGCTTACGACCTAATTTATTACATTACCCATGACATGGTAATATATGAGTGAGGCTTACTAGAGATTATAGGAGGGCTAGTTGGCCCCCAGAGACCTTCAGGAGGCAAGGGGACTTCATCCCCAACCAAGAGTGCGCCAGGAGGCACATTTGCAGAGTGGTGGAGAAAGGGGGGGGGGGTGGCTTGTGTCTCTCAGCAATTCCACAATTTGGGGCTCACTGGAGGTACCTGGTGGTCTAGTTGGCCCCTAAAGACCCCCAGCAGCAAAGGGGACTTTAATCTCCATCCAAAAGCGCGCGGATATATGGTGGGAAGTTAATTAAGTTATAATTAGTCACACATTTTGCTTAATTTATTTTTAAATGTTAATAAATTATTTAATTGATTGCTGATTATGTAAAGAGTATAAGTTATATTTTCTGGGTTTATAGGGGAATAGGGTGGAAAGGTAAATACATTTAAATCTATTTTATTTTAATGCAAAGTATTATTTGTTAATTAATATTAAATGGTTAATAAATATGTAAATTACATAATGTATTCATTTTTGTGAAATTTCTTTTAATATGTATTACAAATGTATTTTTTTTCATTGAAAAAAACAAAGGTTACAGGGGCGTTGTTGTTAGTGTCTGATTTCACTCATACAAAACCAGTGAAATTCGGCAGTTATCGTTACCTGAGCCAACTATAACTTACAACCCCTCACTTATGACATGTTCAGTGACATCGCTGATGACATCTCAAATGATATCATTGATGACGCCATCCACAGAACTACTCACACACCTACTCACACTCCGATACAACCTCTTGTACGCCCACTCACACACTCGTACTACCACTGAGATGCTACTAGTTGGGGGATGAAGTACCTATGGGTCTTGAGGGTCTAGGGGGCCCAGTAGCCCTCATGTTACCTGCAGTAATACCCACATAGCTGGATTGCTCAGAGGTCATCAGAGGCCATTCGCCCTTTCTCCACCGCTCTGCAAAAGTGCCTCCTGAAGCACTTCTGCTTAGGGGCAAAAAAGCACTCTTTAGTCCTGAGGTCCCCTTTAATATTATATCTAGCCCTGGGGAGGGGGTGGTTCCCGGGGAAGCAGGTGAGGCCTACAGCCTCCTCCACATTACTTTTTAAAAAAAACAGTGAGCCCTGGGGAGGTGGCGGTCACCGTGTCAGCATGGGGACTGAGTCCTCCTTTAATGTTATATTGAGCCCAGGGAGATGGCAGTCCCCAGGGGAAGCGGGGGCTGCATGGCCCCCGCATTTCAAGATGTCTAGCCCCAGGGGCATGGCTGTCCATCAAGTTGGGGGGGGCCTGCACTGCCCCCCATCATTATTTAAACTTGCTCCCTGTACTTGGCCCACCAGTGGGTCTATATTAAACAAACCACAGGAGCCTGCACTTGTTTTTTCTTTTTGTTTGGCGGGTGGCATGTATCAAGCGTGACTGATGCTTTTTCTAAAAAAAAATTTAAAAAATTGGGTCCTGGGGGCCTTGTGGGACCCCCCGCCTTTCGAGGGCTAGGGGGGTCAGGATGTTTCTACCCTGCACCGTTTTCTTTTTTAATGTTTTTTCTTGTGATTTGGTTCTACTGAGTCACAAGATGGCTGCCCACACTTCCTGGTTTAAAGTGTGGGCAGTCAATTAGATCTCAGCACGAGATTGGGAGGGGTAACGGATCCACTGTGGCCTCAGTTGTTTGTCTTAAAAATCTTTACATTTCTCATCAATTGCTGAAACCACAAAAAGGCACTTCCTTGAACTAACATCTACCTTCCTGCCTAATTGGGTGTTATTCTGCTCAGCAGTTTGGCTGTAACCGTGTCTAAAGGGCCTATCGGAATTAACATGGGGGAAGTCCCCTCTTAAGCAACCCCTGGTTCTCGGTTCCTCCTACACGGATCAACCCAAAACTTTCAAGATAGCAGCTGAAGTGAGCATTGTATCAAGTTATGAAATTTTGTAACGATTTGTCTGGTGGCCCCAACGTTATTGACAAAACAAAAAACGATTTTCCTATGGAAACTAGGTCCTAATTATAACTACCTACCTGCGAATATATATATATCTATATATATATAAATATATATATATATTCACTGAAAAAAGCAAAGAGTACAGGGAAGTTATAGTTATGCTCAGATTTCACTCATAAAAAATCATTGAATTTCATCAGTTATGTCCCCACACTGCACTGCTTATGACCTAATTTATTACATTACTCATGACATGGTAATATATGAGTGGGGCTTACTAGAGATTACAGGAGGGCTAGTTGGCCCCCAGAGACCTTCAGGAGGCAAGGGGACTTCATCCCCAACCAAGAGTGCGCCAGGAGGCAGATTTGCAGAGTGGTGGAGAAAGGGGGGTGGCTTGTGTCCACCTCTCAGGAATTCCATAATCTGGGGCTGACTGGAGGTACCTGGTGATCTAGTTGGCCCCTAAAGACCCCCAGAAGCAAAGGGGACTTTAATCTCCATCCAAGAGCGTGCCAGGGAGCGGGTTTGCAGACTGGTGGTTAAAGGGAGCGTGGCCTGCTATGAGGACTTACCAATGCTGCTGTGTGGGAATTACTGGTGGTAATAGGAGGGGTAGTTGCCCCCAAAAGACGTCCTTGGGGGCCAACTACCCCTCCTGTTACCTCCAGTAAGTCCCACACAGTGGTATTGCTCAGAGGTCTTCAGAGGCCACGCCCCCTTTCTCCACCACTCTGCAAATACGCCTCCTTGCACACTACAGGTTGGGGGATGAGGTCCAATTTACTCCAGAGGGAATTTGGGGGCCAAGAAACCCTCCTGGTACCTCCTGTAAGTCCTACGCAGCAGAATTCTTAAGCGCTGGATGGAGACCCAGCCCTCTTTCTGCACCACTCTGGAAACGCGACTACTATGCTCTAGTTAGAAATTAGCCTATAAAAAACCTTACAAATTCACTGAAAAAAACAGAGGCTTCAAGAACGTTATAGTTAGTAATTAGCATTTAAAAAACCATAGAAATTCAGTGAAAAAAACTGAGGTTTCAGAGATGTTATAGTTAGAAATAAGCATTTGAAAAACCTTTGAAATTCAATGAAAAAAACATAGATTCACAGAACTAACTTAAGACCAAATCCTAAACTTACTACCATTTTGGTATTCACAGAATGCACTTACTACTTCCGGTATTCACAGAATGCACTTACTACTTTTGGCATTCACAGAATGGACTTACTACTTTTGCTATTCACAGAATGGACTTACGACTACTAACTTTACGTCCGCACTCGGGCCGGAATTTCCACCTCCGAAGCGGAAATTCCACACCCGGAGCGGGAAGTCCGCTTCCGGGCTAGAAGCTCCAATTTCGGGCTGGAAACTCCACTCCCGGGCCGGAAAGTCCGATTTGGGGCCAGAATACATTAATTGTGGCCATTGATCATTTGAGCCAAGGGTAAACACCTGTCCAAGTCCCTACCATCCCCCACCATGCATCAGCTCACACACTCCAGCCAATCCTAGCTCTGCAGCATGTATAAATGCAGAGCAGACACACATAAACCCTTTCAATATGTCACTGAATGTGTTTGTTGCACTGCCCCTTGCCATGCGGCAAAATTACTTGAGGAGGAGGAGGCGGAGAGCAGAGAGGATCTTCAGACAGAGGATCAACCTATTTGGAATTTCCAGCCAAGATGTAAGGGCCAGGTACCGTTTCCCTCCAGAAGTCATCTTGGATATGGTATGTGAGTGGGAGCAGGAACTTGACTCTGTGACCTGCTGCTCACATGCAATCCCAGAATATCTCAAGATCCTTTCCGCGCTCCATTTCTTTGCCACTGGGTCTTTCCAAAGGGTCTTCAGTGACCATGTGGGCATATCCCAGGCGAGCCAGTCGCGGTGCCTGCATCAGGTACTAAGATGAATCACTGCAAGATCACACAACCACATACAAATGTCATGTACACTGGCCCTGAGACAAAGGGCAGCACGAGATTTCTATCTCATTGCACAAATCCCATGTGTGCTGGGTGCAATTGATTGTACCCATGTGGCCCTTCAGCCACCCCACCACATTGCACACATCTTCTGCAACAGACACCAATAGCATTACATCAACGTGCAACCTGTCTGTGATGCCAGTGGGAGGTTCATTAATGTGCATGCGGTGTTCCCAGGCAGTACCCATGAAAGCTTCATATTCCGCATGTCACCTCTTGCCCGGCGGATGGCTGCGGGAGAATTTGGCAACATGTGGCTACTGGGTAAGTACCAAGCGTTAGAAATTAGGTAAATGTGTTGTTGAAATGTCTGAATGCCCCCCAACATTAACCATTGTACAATAAGAATCATAAAGCTACATACATGTCCCAACAGATACTGCATGTAATACAGTATAGATCATGTCCTGTGCAATTCAAAGAGGGAAATGTAACCAACTGCCCTTTCTCCACTCCTCAGGTGACGCTGGGCATGCACTCACCCCACATCTCCTCACCCCTTACAGGCATGCAAACACTGTACCACAGCGTAGGTACAATAGGGAACACATACGGACTCGAGCCATCATAGAGCGCACTTTTGGTCTGTTGAAGTCGCGATTCAGATGTCTCGACCGTACAGGAGGTGTGCTGCTGTACTCCCCAGAAGTCATGTGCAAGATCATATTAGCCTGTTGTGTTTTGCACAACATTGCCTTAACGCATGGCTTACACATACTGCTGGAACCTCGGCTAGCTCTGAATCTGGGAAACCGTGCCATTGCACATAACCGAGGTCAGGGCATGCAAGTCCGTGAGCAGCTCGTTGCCACGTTTTTCACATGAGCAACCTGTAGGGTCATGGACCAAATGTGGTTTGCTGTCTCTTGCCAATGATGAAACTTGGATATACACGACTGTGTCAATAAATTCCTTCCTCAGACAACTTTGCAATCCACACTAACTGCATGTAAATCACAGCTGTTGACAGTAGTCAAAAGGTTGAGAATGCTTCAGCTCATGTGCCCATGTCAGCGATCAGTGTAGTGGATATCCCTAAAGAATCTATTGACGCAGATGGAAAACGACACATGTTCTGAGAGACCTAGCCGGACCTCATGAGGATGGGTCACTTAATCAGAAAAGGCCATAACCATTGCATTGTCGGGCCTGTGCCCTCAACAGATGTGACTCCCCCACAAATGATGCACCCACAACATGAGTGATGTCATGGGTGAATCAGACACCATGTGTCTGTGATATATCCACACTGCTCCACCCCAATGTTACGTAACACATCACACAACTCTGGTAATATGCACCCAATATGGACTACATGTACCATAATGCAAAGTAGGAGAAACTGAAACTGAGGTTTGATGTTGTGTCAGCCCCCCCATCCGTGCAGAAATGTAATTAAATGGTCTCTTCCCCTTTTGTTACATATTTATAATTCTCACCTGTACTGTCATTTCATTTTTATCCACAACAGAACAGCAGAATGGCAGTGGATTTGATTTCTGATTGTGGATGGATCAGGATGAATACAAATTGGCTGCCAACTATTTCCTGGGATGTACTTCCTGCCTCCCACACCCTGTAAAACATATCCTGTATGAAATAATGTGTTACAGGTAATTTTCGGAGTTTACGGCCCAAAATCGGAAGTCCCGATTGCGGAGCGTAATGCGCGTGTGCGGACCCTCTGCTCCGGAACCGGAAACTGCGTTTACGGGCTGTAAACTCCGAAAATCACCCGGAACACTTTATTTCATACAGGAAATGTTTTACAGGAAGTGGGAGGCAGGAAATACATCACAGGAAATAGTTGGCAGCCATTTTGTGTTCATTCTGAGTCATTCTCTATCACAGATCAGATCCTCTGACATACTGCTGCTCCCATCATTCTTATTTTCCCCATAATGGCTGAGGGTTACGAAGAGAAAGCACCCCCTTTCACTGAAAGGGAGTTAGACATCTTGGCTGAGGGGGTGCTGGCCAAATATCCTCAGCTATAGGGGGACCCTGAACACCAGCTGAGCAATGAAGCCCGGGCCAGGCTGTGGGCCAACATCGGGGAGCTCTGCAGTGCAGTGGGATTCCACACTAGGAGTGCTAGGGCATGTCGCAAGCGCTGGGAGGACCTAAAACGCTGGTTCCGGCACAAGGCTGAGGAGCTGGTGGGCCAGTCTTACCAGCACCATGTGCATCGTCCTCCCCTCTCCCCACTGTACAGGAGTGTCCTGCGAGCAGCTTGGCCGACCCTTCATGCTCAGCTGGAGGAGCATGAGCAGCAGGGACATGGTAATCAATCATATAATTTGTAAAGCGCACTACATACCCGGGAAGGTTTCAAGGCGCTGGGGGGGGGGTTTGTAGCTGCTACTGGTCGAAGAGCCAGGTCTTGAGTTGACTCCTGAAGGTCAGCAGGTCTTCGGTTTGTCGCAGGTAGCGGGGGAGGGTGTTCCAGGTCTTGGCGGAGTGATGGGAGAAGGATCTGCCTCCGGAAGTAGTTCTCCGAATGCGTTGGACCGTGGCCAGGACGTGGTCAGCGGAGCGGAGTTTCCTGTTGGGTACGTAGAAAGAGAGTCGACTGTTGAGACAGGCTGGGCCGGTTTTGTGGAGTGCCTTGTGTGCGTGGAACAGGAGCCTGAAGAAGATTCTTTTTTTGACGGGGAGCCAGTGCAGGTTCCTCAGGTGGGGGTGATGTGGGCGCGGCGCGGGAAGTCGAGGATCAGGCATGCAGAGGCATTCTGGATTCTCTGTAGTCTGCTGATGAGCTTGGATGAGGCTCCGGCATAGAGGGCATTTCCGTAGTCGAATCTGCTGCTGACTAGGGTCTGGGTGACTGTTTTCCTCATGTTTGTCGGGATCCATCGGTAGATCTTGCGGAGCATGCGGAGGGTGTTGAAACAGGTGGAGGAGACTGCGTTGACTTGTTTGGTCATGGAAAGTTTTGAGTCAAGGATGACTCCCAGGTTGCGTGCGTGGTCGGTGGGGGCCGGGGGGACCCTAGTGACGTGGACCACCAGGAGTCCCCCCAGGCGGAGGGGTTGGACCCGAGGATGAGGATTTCCGTCTTGTCTGTGTTCAGTTTGAGGTGGCTGTTCTCCATCCAGTCGGTGACAGCCTTCATTCCCTGGTGGAGGTTGGATTTGGCGGTGAGGGGGTCCTTGGTAAGGGAGAGGATCAGCTGACTGTCGTCGGCATAAGAGATTATGTTGAGGTTGTGCTGTCAGGCGATGCGTGCTAGTGGTGTCATGTAGACGTTGAAGAGCGTTGGGCTGAGGGAGGATCTTTGAGGGACGCCGCAGATGATCTTAGAGGCCTCTGATCGAAACGGGGGGAGGCGGACTCTCTGAGTTCTGCCGGAGAGGAAGGAGGTGGTCCAGTCCAGGGCCTTGTCTCAGATCCCTGCGTCGTGGAGGCGCGTGCGTAGTGTGCGGTGGCAGACAGTGTCGAAGGCGGCAGAGAGGTCCAGGAGGATGAGGGCCGCCGTCTCGCCGTTGTCTAGCAGGATCCTGATGTCGTCAGTGGCGGCGATGAGGGCAGTCTCGGTGCTGTGGTTGCTGCGGAACCCTGATTGGGATGGGTCTAGGATGTTGTTGTCTTCGAGGTGCCGGGTGAGATGGGTGTTTACTATCTTCTCGATTACCTTTGCTGGGAACGGAAGCAAGGAGATGGGCCGGAAGTTCTTGAGGTCGCTCGGGTCTGCCTTGGGTTTCTTCAGCAGGGTGTTGATCTCTGCGTGCTTCCAGTTCTCTGGGAAGGTGGAGGTCTCGAAGGAGAGGTTGATGATTTTGTGCAGGTGGGGTGCGATGGAGTTGCTGGCTTTGTTGAAGATGTGGTGCGGAAGACGGTCGGATGGGGAACCGGAGTGGATTGTTCCCATGGTCTTGATTGTGTCCTCGAGACTCACGTTGGCCCAGGTTGTCTGGGTGTCCTGGGTGGTGGGGTGCGGTGGGTTCGGTGCGGTGTGGTCGCCAGGGGTCGTTCGGGGTCTGAAGCTGTCATGGATGTTGGTGATTTTCTGTGGAAGAAGGAGGCGAGGAAGTCGCACAGGGCTTGTGATGGTGGGATGTCGTTGGAGTTGGAGCTGGCATTGAAGAGTTCCTTCACGATGGTGTAGAGCTCCTTGCTGTTGTGCACATTGTTGTCAAGGCGGTCTGTGAAGGAGGTTCTTTTGGCGGTCCTGATGAGGTAAGTGCACCATATGCAAAATGTGTCTGGGAGTATGATGTGAGTGAAACAGTGCTGTACCATTGTGTGTTCCATGCCTCCATTCACTGATTCCGTGTCCATGCAGCAGTCACCAAGATTTTAAAGGCACACTGTGGCATGTGGACTGTACAGGGCAGAGTGCATTTTGGGAGTTCTAGTTTCTTCATGACAACTGGCTAAATGAGCCACAATTGTGTATTCATACTGAAATCGTCTCTTCCCGCACCACTACAATTGAAACTAGGAAATCATAACTGATGTGTGCATTAGGGGTGGGCGGAATTTGCGTAATTGCGTTACGCAAATCTCCGCGAAACGGTAAAAAATCTCCGCGAACACGCAGAAATTCCGCGAACACGTGGAATTACTTGTTCGCGATGCTTTTTTCCTGTTCACAATTGCTGTTTGCGTGCTCGGGGAGAAATATCTCGCGAACACGCATTTCGGGAACGCGAACAAGCAAAAATTTCGCGAAATCGCGGAAAGCAGACTTTTTTAGCAATTTCGCGTTCTCCGCGGAACGCGAAATTACGCAAATTACGCAAATTCCGCGAGCGGAGCGGAATTTACTGCCCAGGCCTAGTGTGCATTGGATGAGCAATGGTACAGACACTGCCCAGTGTGCGCATGGCAGGCCAAAGGGTATTGGATGCTGTGACTTGCATTACATTTGTAAAGTTTGGGTTCCAATTGAGACATATCATCATGTGCCATGGAGTCAAGACAGACTTTGACATCCTTGCATCACTCTTAAGTGCTTCTCAATTTGCAAGGTGTGTCCACTGACAGACGTCTTACCCTCAGTGGCCTGTATGACATTTCACATGTACAGGTAGCTGTCACAACAATACCCCACTGTTCAGCGGTGTACTGCACTACCTTATCAGTCACCAAAGCCAATATGTGCCACTGGATTGTCAGATCATGTGTGGGGACAGCAAAAGGCTAGACTCACAATGTAGCTAAAGAAATAGCCCAGACCCTCTGTGGATGTGTGACCCACATTCGGCACTTGCCTTGTCCCATACAATCCTACAAAGCAGATGACACTTGTCCAGACGTTAAATAGCTGCGACTCCCTATCAATGGCCAAATTCAGAGAAATCGGGACTCTTCATGTTCTCCTTTGATGGACTGCTTTTGGAACCTGCACATGTAGCAGTGACAGGACACACAGATCACCAGAATGCCAGGTTGAGGGTTGGCCAATACAGTTGTGTAAGCCACAAACATTCACGTGAGATGTCGATGTTAGACTCAATTCAGTAAATGACAGTGAACATACACGTAATATGCGTTCATAGACACTGACAACTGTAGAGTGTGATCAGAGGAAAATAAAGTCTGACCTTGGCTCCTCTATGTATGTGTCTCGTCCTGCATGACACAACCATAACATTAGGATTTTGCTTACATTTCAGCAGGCACAGCTGGCGAAATGGAAGGACAGCAGGACCAGGCCCAGAGCGTGAGGCCACCAGTGCGGCGGCGGATACACCCTCTTTCCACCAGCGAGGAAGAGGAGAATGAGGAGGGACCCTCAACATCAAGAGGCAAGGGGATTGCGCCCACCCGGACTGAAAAGGGATACCCTGATGCTGGTGCTACCTCCCGGGTGGAGGCTGTGGACATTGAAGGGGGGAGAACCCAACACCTCTGCCCATGATGTGGTGGAGAGCTACTCTCCCCAAGACTCTTCATCTGTGGGCCCTGAAGAGGTGTCCCCGGGGCAGGCCAACACACAATCTGGGCCTGCCATCAGCCCCTCCCTACCTCTAGAGTCCCCCATTCCATCGGGGGCTCCAGCTGCATCCCCTGCAACCACTCCCCCTCATCGTAGCTGCCAGCTCGACGACATAATTGGCTACGGACCTGAGGCACCACATCCCTCCTGTCCCCCCCAGGCCCCTCCCGGTGTTGTTCCTCCTGTGGCTGTGCCAGGGGACTTGATGTGGATGTGTGAGGGTCAGCCAGACATGTCACGCTACAAGTGTGTATGGAGGTACGCATGATGCGAGAGGATATTGTCCGATCTCTGACCACCCTCACCACCAGCATCAATTCAATGGCCACAGTAATGTCGTCTCTTGTCTCCCAAATCCCTTCCCATACCACCGTCAATGTCTCCCCCTGTCCGTTGCCCCACACTGTTTCCCCCGTACTCCTCGTGTGTCACGAACACAAGTGGTGCCTCTTCCTGCACCCGCCAGCTGTGTGCCTGCATCGGACTCAGAGGATCTGGACATTGTGGTACTAGAGGATGACCAGAAGGACACTTGACTTTTGACGGAGACGTTGTTGTGAACTAATATTTCATTTTCCCCTTGTAAAGAGACTATTTTCCCTGACGCTCCCTGACGTGTTATATTTTTGTTTCCCCACCCCAATCCAAGTTCCCTTCTCCCTCTGCATTAAGATCATCATTTGTTTTCCTTTCTCCCTTCCAAACGGACGGTTGTTCTTCTGTACCTTCATAAATATCAATGAGAAATTCTAATTACTTCAACTTGTTTCACTTCATTTTGAATGTCTGGTTCAGAATATGGACACATATTTGGTGAGTCATCTGCTATGGACATAATGGCTAGTTGCAATGATGGGTTACACTTGTAACTGTGTTACACACACACATACCTTCTCACATCTCTAGGCCACCAACATCGTTACACAATACATGATACACAACAGAATCTTAGTTTTGTAGCTCTTTATTTGTTCAACACACATATTCACGTGGTTATTTTGTCTTGGGGTTACTGTCACTGGCGATCATGCTTGCGACATTTTGGGGGTGATGACCACTCGGAGGGGTCAGGTCTGGCTCGTCACCTACGCGGAGGTGGGTATTGTACTTGGGACTGTCCAGGGTCATCTACATGTGCTGGGGCAGATGGTGTATGCACATTGGATGTTTGTGTCTGGACAAGGGCTGGTTGTGCACGTGGTGGGAGTGCCTGTACAGGGGTTGGTGGTGGTTGTGCAGGTGGTGGCAGTGCCTGTACAGGGGTTGTTGGTGGTTGTGCAGGTGGTGGCAGTGCCTGTACAGGGGTTGTTGGTGGTTGTGCAGGTGGTGGCAGTGCCTGTACAGGGGTTGGTGGTGGTTGTGCAGGTGGTGGCAGTGCCTGTACATGGGTTGGTGGTGGTTGTGCAGGTGGTGGCAGTGCCTGTACAGGGGTTGTTTGTGATTGTGCAGGTGGTGGCAGTGCCTGTACAGGGATTGGTGGTGGTTGTGCAGGTGGCGGGAGTGCCTGTACAGGGGTTGGTGGTGGGAGTGCCAGTTCAGCCTGCCGGTGTGGATGTGCACCTTTGCTGTGGTGCTCTGCAGTTGGTGGTACAGGTGTGGGGATGTGCTGTCCTGTGGGCAGATATGATGGCTCCCCTCCCTGCGTTGACTGTGAAGGGAGACTTTGGATCACTTTCAGCATGCCCTCCATCCTCTTCATGGCTAAGGCATGGTGTCTTGCACTCTCTTCCCTTTGGATGGATATCATGTCTCGCATATTTCTGGACATATCCTGCCAAGTCCTATCCATCCTATCCAAAACTTGGCTCAGCCTGTCCACCACCTGAGGGAATTGGACCATGTCCTGCAGGGACTCCGACATGTTGGACAGGGTAGCCCCTATGGCACAAATGTCCTGCCTCACATCTGTCTGCTGTTGGAAGAAGTCCTGCTCCCACTGGCCATCATAACCAGGTGCAGGCCCTCTCTGCAGCTGTCTGCCATGGATGGGATGAGCAGGTCCAACAGCAGGGGAGGGGGTGGCAGGTGGGAGCCTGTGGGCAGGAGAATGGTGCCCATGGGATACCTGCACCACAACAGGGCTGGTACTTCCCCCAGATGGTGGAGAGGATGGCAGGGATACACTGTCTAGGGAAGAGCGGGTAGGGGAACCACCATGTCGGTCCTGGATGTGAGGGCTGTGAGGGAGTGATGTCTGTGTTGTGATGCTTGGGAGCTGTGGCTGGTTTGCTTGATGCTGGGGACAGGCCATACTTTGCTTGGGAAGAGGCTGACAAACGTTGGTTGGCGGAGAATGTGATGCCCTGACAGATTTTGCAAATCTGGCATGATAGCTCTCATTGGCATCTGTATCGTCATCAGACATGTTGTCCTCATCATCCACCAAGTCGACGTCCTCAGGAAATTCATCCTCCTCCTCTTGAGCAGTACTTGCTGCCGACATCACTGCTCGGAGGATCAGGGGATTCTCCCCTCTGATTCCCCGTGAGCCCGCACTGGTCATAGGTCTGTCATCCTCATCCTCAGCATCCCCTGGAACAGAGGTTGCAACCGTATTAGGGATTGACCTGGTATAACATGTGGTGCAACACAAGGGTTGTATTAACTGTACTGTGCTTCAACAGATGAGGATCATGTGACCTGTTTAGGGTACCACCACAAATGACAGCTCACACCATAGCACTGATGTGTTACACAGAGATGAACATGATACAGGCAAACTCACCAGCTCCAGCCACAACTTTCTGTCCCTTGGTGTTCCCCCCTAGTGTCACCTGCTGGACCTGTCTCCTCATAGCTGTTGAAAACATAGCTGTCCCTGATCCAGCAGCTGTAGAGGGAAGCGACCACGTTCTCAATGATCTGCATCACTAGTTGACAGACAGGCACATGACACTCCTGATTTGTATTTCACTTTGTAAACAACTGCTGATTCCATGCAGAGGGGGATCTTGATCTCTCTCATGGCTTAGGAATCTAAGCTAGTGACACACCTCATGCCAGAATTACCTGAAGGACAGGTGCACGATGGTTTATCTGCTGCAGCCAGGCTGTCATGCCGTCCCCGGGATGGTGTCCGCTGCTGTGGTGTCATCCTGTCAGCAGCTGTGATGAGACATACAGGTCTATAGTTTTTTAACAACAGATGGTAGCTCTGAGCCAACATGTCATTCTCAATAACCGTTTGTGTGTAACCCAGGACTATGTGCAGCATGTTTACCTCATGAACTTTACATCATGTGGGCACCTGCTCACATGCAGCATTTGGCAGTCGTCACCTCCACACAGCACTGACATCAATAAGATGACACTTCAACAGACACACCTTATGCCAGAATTACCTGAAGGACAGGTGCGCAATGGTTTCACTGCTGCAGCCAGGCTGTCATGCAGTCCCCGGGATGGTGTCCGCTGCTGTGGAATCATTCTGTCAGCAGCTGTGATTTGGCATACAGGTCTATAGTTTTTTAACAACAGATGGTAGCTCTGAGCCAACATGTCATTCTCAATAACCATTTGTGGGTAATCCAGGACAATGTGCATCATGTTTACCTCATGGACTTTACATGTGGGCACCTGCTCACATGCAGCATTTGCCAGCCGTTACCTCCACACAGCACTGACATCAATAAGATGACACTTCAACAGACACACCTCATGCCAGAATTACCTGAAGGACATGTGCGCGATGGTTTCACTGCTGCAGCCAGGATGTCATGCAGTCCCCGGGATGGTGTCCGCTGCTGTGGTGTCATCCTGTCAGCAGCTGTGATGAGACATTCAGGTCTATATTTTTTAACAACAGATGGTAGCTCTGAGCCAACATGTCATTCTCAATGACCATTCATAGGTAATCAAGGACAATGTGCAGCATGTTTACCTCATGGACTTTACATGTGGGCACCTGCTCACATGCAGCAGTTGCCAGCCGTTACCTCCACGCAGCACTGACATCAATAAGATGACACATCAACAGACAAATTTGTATGAGAAGGTTACTGATATTTCAAGGAAGGGATAAATGACCCGGACTCATCCACATTACACTGATTTAACCTTTGCCATTAAGACTTACATTTTTCCGGAGTCTAATGTTGTCTGTTGAGAAGTCAGAAAGGGGTTCATGTGTGGGATGTCCAAAAGTCAGGGACATGATGTTGCTCATTTGTGCTTCCCTACGCATGAAGTCACACAGCTCATTTTTGAATGAGAGAACACAGAATTCTTATGTCCATCCTTTGAGTGTCCTCTCTTTGCATACTCTATTTCCACGATCATGGTACTACTTAGCTGACAACGATTGGTGTCTTGTACAGCAGACAGCCAAACCTCATATGTCAAACACTCACCTATACATGTGAATACAGTAGGAGAGGAGGCAAGCAGAATGTAACATTTGGTTATGCTCACACATTGCGTTTACAGGCCGTAAACTCCGAAAATCACCCGGAACACTTTATTTCATACAGGAAATGTTTTACAGGAAGTGGGAGGCAGGAAATACATCACAGGAAATAGTTGGCAGCCATTTTGTGTTCATTCTGAGTCATTCTCTATCACAGATCAGAGCCTCTGACATCCTGCTGCTCCCATCATTCTTATTTTCACCATAATGGCTGAGGGTTACGAAGAGAAAGCACCCCCTTTCACTGAAAGGGAGTTAGACATCTTGGATGAGGGGGTGCTGGCCAAATATCCTCAGCTATAGGGGGACCCTGAACACCAGCTGAGCAATGCAGCCCGGGCCAGGCTGTGGGCCAACATCGGGGAGCTCTGCAATGCAGTGGGAGTCCACACCAGGAGTGCTAGGGCATGTCGCAAGCGCTGGGAGGACCTAAAACGCTGGTCCCGACACAAGGCTGAGGAGGAGCTGGTGGGCCAATCTTCCCAGCACCATGTGCATTGTCCTCGCCTCTCCCCACTGTACAGGAGGGTCCTGCGAGCAGCATGGCCGACCCTTCATGCTCAGCTGGAGGAGCATGAGCAGCAGGGACATGGTAATCAATCATTTAATTTGTAAAGTGCACTACATACCCGGGAGGGTTTCAAGGCGCTGGGGGGGGGGGTGTAGCTGCTACTGGTCGAAGAGCCAGGTCTTGAGTTGTCTCCTGAAGGTCAGCAGTTCTTCGGTTTGTCGCAGGTAGCGGGGGAGGGTGTTCCAGGTCTTGGCGGAGTGATGGGAGAAGGATATGCCTCCGGAAGTAGTTCTCCGAATGCGTGGGACCGTAGCCAGGGCGTGGTCAGCAGAGCGGAGTTTCCTGTTGGGTACGTAGAAGGAGAGTCGACTGTTGAGATATGCTGGACCGGTTTTGTGGAGTGCCTTGTGTGCGTGGATCAGGAGCTTGAAGAAGATTCTTTTTTCGACGGGGAGCCAGTGCAGGTTCCTCAGGTGGGGGGTGATATGGCCGCGGCGCGGGAAGTCGAGGATCAGGCAGGCAGAGGCATTCTGGATTCTCTGTAGTCTGCTGATGAGCTTGGATGAGGCTCCGGCATAGAGGGCATTTCCGTAGTCGAATCTGCTGCTGACTAGCGTCTGGGTGACTATTTTCCTCATGTTTGTCGGGATCCATCGGTAGATCTTGCGGAGCATGCAGAGGGTGTTGAAACAGGTGGAGGAGACTGCGTTGACTTGTTTGGTCATGGAAAGTTTTGAGTCGAGGATGACTCCCAGGTTGCGTGCGTGGTCGGTGGGGGCCGGGGGGGGACCCCAGTGACGTGGGCCACCAGGAGTCCCCCCAGGCGGAGGGGTTAGGTCCGAGGATGAGGATTTCCGTCTTGTCTGTGTTCAGTTTGAGGTGGCTGTTCTCCATCCAGTCGGCGACAGCCTTCATTCCCTGGTGGAGGTTGGATTTGGCGGTGAGGGGGTCCTTGGTGAGGGAGAGGATCAGCTGAGTGTCGTCGGCATAGGAGATTATGTTGAGGTCGTGCTGTCAGGCGATGCGTGCTAGTGGTGTCATGTAGACGTTGAAGAGTGTCGGGCTGAGGGAGGATCCTTGAGGGACGCCGCAGATGATCTCAGAGGCCTCGGATCGGAACGGGGGAGGCGGACTCTCTGAGTTCTGCCGGAGAGGAAGGAGGTAGTCCAGTCCAGGGCCTTGTCTCGGATCCCTGCGTCGTGGAGGCGCGTGCGTAGTGTGCGGTGGCAGACGGTGTCGAAGGCGGCGGAGAGGTCCAGGAGGATGAGGGCCGCCGTCTCGCCGTTGTCTAGCAGGATCCTGATGTCATCAGTGGCAGCGACGAGGGCGGTCTCGGTGCTGTGGTTGCTGCGGAACCCTGATTGGGACGGGTCTAGGATGTTGTTGTCTTCAAGGTGCCGGGTGAGCTGGGTGTTTACTATCTTCTCGATGACCTTTGCTGGGAACGGAAGCAAGGAGATGGGCCGGACGTTCTTGAGGTCGCTCGGGTCCGCCTTGGGCTTCTTCAGCAGGGCATTGATCTCTGCGTGCTTCCAGTTCTCAGGGAAGGTGGCTGTCTCGAAGGAGAGGATGATGATTTTGTGCAGGTAGGGTGCGATGGAGTTGCTGGCTTTGTTGAAGATGTGGTGCGGGAGAGGGTCGGATGGGGAACCGGAGTGGATTGTTCCCATGGTCTTGATTGTGTCCTCGAGGCTTACGTTGGCCCAGGTTGTCTGGGTGTCCTGGGCAGTGGGGTGCGGTGGGTTCGGTGCGGTGTGGTTGGCAGGGGTCGTTCGGGGTCTGAAGCTGTCATGGATGTTGGTGATTTTCCGGTGGAGGAAGGCGGCGAGGGAGTCGCACAGGTCTTTTGATGGTGGGATGTCGTTGGAGTCGGAGCTGGGGTTGGAGAGTTCCTTCACGATGGTGAAGAGCTCCTTGCTGTTGTGCATGTTGTTGTCAAGGCGGTCTGTGAAGGAGGTTCTTTTGGCGGTCCTGATGAGGTAAGTGCATCATATGCAATATGTGTCTGGGAGTTTGATGTGAGTGAAACAGTGCTGTACCATTGTGTGTTCTATGCCTCCATTCACTGATTCCGTGTCCATGCAGCAGTCGCCAAGATTAAAAAGGCACACAGTGGCATATGGACTGTACAGGGCAGAGTGCATTTTGGGAGTTCTAGTTTCTTCATGACAACTGGCTAAATGAGCCACAATTGTGCATTCATACTGAAATCTGCTCTTCCCGCACCACTACAATTGGAACTAGGAAATCAAAACTGATGTGTGCATTGGATGAGCAATGGTACAGACACCGCCCAGTGTGCGCATGGCAGGCCAAAGGGTATTAGATGCTGTGACTTGCATTACATTTGTAGAGTTTGGGTTCCAATTGAGACAGATCATCATGTGCCATGGAGTCAAGACAGACTTTGACATCCTTGCATCACTCTTAAGTGCTTCTAAATTTGCAAGGTGTGTCCACTGACAGACGTCTCACCCTCAGTGGCCTGTATGACATTTCACATGTACAGGTAGCTGTCACAACAATCCCCCACTGTTCAGCGGTGTACTGCACTACCTTATCAGTCACCACTGGATTGTCAGATCATGTGTGGGGACAGCAAAAGGCTAGACTCACAATGTAGCTAAAGAAATAGCCCAGACCCTCTGTGGATGTGTGACCCACATTCGGCACTTGTCTTGTCCCATACAATGCTACAAAGCAGATGACACTTGACCAGACGTTAAATAGCTGCGACTCCCTATCAATAGCAAAATTCAGAGAAATCAGGACTCTTCATGTTCTCCTTTGGTGGACTGCTTTTGGAACCTGCACATGTAGCAGTGACAGGACACACAGATCACCAGAATGCCAGGTTTAGGGTTGGCCAATACAGTTGTGTAAGCCACAAACATTCACGTGAGATGTCGATGTTCGACTCAATTCAGTAAATGACAGTGAACATACACGTAATGTGAGTTCATGGACACTGACAACTGTAGAGTGTGTTCAGAGGAAAATAAAGTCTGACCTTGGCTCATCTATGTATGTGTCTCGTCCTGCTTGACACAACCATAACATTAGGATTTTCTTTACATTTCAGCAGGCACAGCTGGCGAAATGGAAGGACAGCAGGACCAGGTCCAGAGCGTGAGGCCACCAGTGCGGCGGCGGCTACACCCACTTTCCACCAGAGAGGAAGAGGAGGATGAGGAGGGACCCTCAACATCAAGAGGCAAGGGGATTGCGCCCACCCGGACTGAAAAGGGATACCCTGATGCTGGTGCTACCTCCCGGGTGGAGGCTGTGGACATTGAAGGGGGGAGAATCCGACACCTCTGCCCATGATGTGGTGGAGAGCTACTCTCCCCAAGACTCTTCATCTGTGGGCCCTGAAGAGGTATTCCCGGGGTAGGCCAACACACAATCTGGACCTGCCATCAGCCCCTCCCTACCTCTAGAGTGCCCCATTCCATCGGGGGCTCCAGCTGCATCCCCTGCAACCAGTCCCCCTCATCGTAGCTGCCAGCTCGACGACATCATTGGCTCCGGACCTGAGGCCCCACATCCTTCCTGTCCCCCCCAGGCCCCTCCCGGTGTTGTTCCTCCTGTGGCTGTGCCAGGGGACTTGATGTGGATGTCTGAGGGTCAGCCAGACATATCATGCTACAAGTGTGTATGGAGGTACACATGATGCGAGAGGACATTGTCCGATCTCTGACCATCCTCACCACCAGCATCAATTCAATGGCCACATTAATGTCATCTCTTGTCTCCCAAATCCCTTCCCATACCACCGACAATGTCTCCCCCTGTCCGTTGCCCCACACTGTTTTCCCCGTACTCCTCGTGTGTCACGAACACAAGTGGTGCCTTTTCCTGCACCCGCCAGCTGTGTGCCTGCATCGGACTCAGAGGATCTGGACATTGTGGTACTAGAGGATGACCAGAAGGACACTTGACTTTTGACGGAGACGTTGTCGTGAACTATTATTTCATTTTCCCCTTGTAAAGAGACTGTTTTCCCTGACGCTCCCTGACATGTTATATTTTTGTTGCCCCACCCCAATCCAAGTTCCCTTCTCCCTCTGCATTAAGATCATCATTTGTTTTCCTTTCTCCCTTCCAAACGGACGGTTGTTCTTCTGTACCTTCATAAATATCAATGAGAAATTCTAATTACTTCAACTTGTTTCTCTTCATTTTGAATGTCTGGTTCAGAATATGGACACATATTTAGTGAGTTATCTGCTATGCACATAATGGCTAGTTGCAATGATGGGTTACACTTGTAACTGTGTTACACACACACATACCTTCTCACATCTCTAGGCCCCCAACATCGTTACACAGGACATGATACACAACAGAATCTTAGTTTTGTAGGTCTTTATTTGTTCAACACACATATTCACGTGGTTAATTTGTCTTGGGGTCCCTGTAACTGGCGATCATGCTTGCGACATTGCAGTTTTGGGGGTGATGACCACTCGGAGGGGTCAGGTCTGGCTCGTCGCCTACGTGGAGGTGGGTATTGTCCTTGGGACTGTCCAGGGTCATCTACATGTGCTGGGGCAGATGCTGTATGCACATTGGATGTTTGTGCCTGGACAAGGGCTGGTTGTGCACGTGGTGGGAGTGCCTGAACAGGGGTTGGTGGTGGTTGTGCAGGTGGTGGCAGTGCCTGTACAGGGGTTGTTGGTGGTTGTGCAGGTGGTGGCAGTGCCTGTACAGGGGTTGTTGGTGGTTGTGCAGGTGGTGGCAGTGCCTGTACAGGGGTTGGTGGTGGTTGTGCAGGTAGTGGCAGTGCCTGTACAGGGGCTGTTGGTGATTGTGCAGGTGGTGGCAGTGACTGTACAGGGATTGGTGGTGGTTGTGAAGGTGGCGGGAGTGCCTGTACAGGGGTTGGTGGTGGGAGTGCCAGTTCAGCCCGCCGGTGTGGATGTGTACCTTTGCTGTGGTGCTCTGCAGTTGGTGGTACAGGTGTGGGGATGTGCGGTCCTGTGGGCAGATATGATGGCTCCCCTCCCTGCGTTGACCGTGAAGGGTGACTTTGGATCACTTTCAGCTTCCCTCCATCATCTAGATGGCCAAGGCATGGTGTCTTGCACTCTCTTCCCTTTGGATGGATATCATGTCTCGCATATTTCTGGACATGTCCTGCCAAGTTCTATCCATCCTATCCAAAACTTGGCTCAGCCTGTCTACCACCTGTGGGAATTGGACCATGTCCTGCAGGGACTCCAACATGTCGGACAGGGTAGCCCCTATGGCACGAATGTCCTGCCTCACATCTGTCTGCTGTTGGAAGAAGTCCTGCTCCCACTGGCCATCATAACCAGGTGCAGGCCCTCTCTGCAGCTGTCTGCCATGGATGGGACGAGCAGGTCCAACAGCAGGGGAGGGGGTGGCAGGTGGGAGCCTGTGGGCAGGAGAATGGTGCCCATGGGATACCTGCACCACAACAGGGCTGGTACTTTCCCCAGATGGTGGAGAGGATGGCAGGGATACACTGTCTAGGGAAGAGCGGGTAGGGGAACCACCATGTCGGTCCTGGATGTGAGGGCTGTGAGGGAGTGATGTCTGTGTTGTGATGTGTGGGAGCTGTGGCTGGTTTGCTTGATGCTGGGGACAGGCCATATTTTGCTTGGGAAGAGGCTGACGAACGTTGCTTGGCGGAGGATGTGATGCCCTGACAGATTTTGCCAATCTGGCACGATAGCTCTTATTGCCATCTGTATCGTCATCGGACATGTTGTCCTCATCATCCACCAAGTCGACGTCCTCAGGAAATTCATGCTCCTCCTCTTGCGCAGTACTTGGTGCCGACATCACTGCTTGGAGGATCAGGGGATTCTCCCCTCTGATTCCCCGTCAGCCCGCACTGGTCATAGGTATGTCATCCTCATCCTCAGCATCCCCTGGAACAGAGGTTGCAATCGTATTAGGGATTGACCTGGTATAACATGTGGAGCAACACAAGGGTTGTATTAACTGTACTGTGCTTCAACAGATGAGGATCATGTGACCTGTTTAGGGTACCACCACAAATGACAGCTCACACCATAGCACTGAGGTGTTACACAGAGATGAACATGATACAAGCAAACTCGCCAGCTCCAGCCACAACTTTCTGTCCCTTGGTGTTCCCCCCTAGTGTCACCTGCTGGACCTGTCTCCTCATAGCTGTTGAAAACAGAGCTGTCCCTGATCCAGCAGCTATAGAGGGAAGTGACCATGTTCTCAATGATCTGCATCACTAATTGACAGATAGGCACATGACACTCCTGATTTGTAGTTTTTTTACTTTGTAAACAACTGATGATTCCATGCAGAGGGGGATCTTGATCTCTGTCATGGCTTAGGAATCTAAGCTAGTGACACACCTCATGCCAGAATTACCTGAAGGACAGGTGCCCGATGGTTTATCTGCTGCAGCCAGGCTGTAATGCAGACCCCGGGATGGTGTCCGCTGCTGTGGTGTCATCCTGTCAGCAGCTGTGATGAGACATTCAGGTCTATATTTTTTAACAACAGATGGTAGCTCTGGGCCAACATGTCATTCTCAATGACCATTCATGGGTAATCCAGGACAATGTGCAGCATGTTTACCTCATGGACTTTACATGTGGGCACCTGCTCACATGCAGCAGTTATCAGCCGTTACCTCCACGCAGCACTGACATCAATAAGATGACACATCAACAGACAAATTTGTATGAGAAGGTTACTGATATTTCAAGGAAGGGATAAATGACCCGGACTCATCCGCATTACACTGATTTAACCTTTGCCATTAAGACTTACATTTTTCCGGAGTCTAATGTTGTCTGTTGAGAAGTCAGAAAGGGGTTCATGTGTGGGATGTCCAAAAGTCAGGGACATGATGTTGCTCATTTGTGCTTCCCTACGCATGAAGTCACACAGCTCATTTTTGAATGAGAGAACACAGAATTCTTATGTCCATCCTTTGAGTGTCCTCTCTTTGCATACTCTATTTCCACGATCATGGTACTACTTAGCTGACAACGATTGGTGTCTTGTACAGCAGACAGCCAAACCTCATATGTCAAACACTCACCTATACATGTGAATACAGTAGGAGAGGAGGCAAGCAGAATGTAACATTTGGTTATGCTCACACATTGCGTTTACAGGCCGTAAACTCCGAAAATCACCCGGAACACTTTATTTCATACAGGAAATGTTTTACAGGAAGTGGGAGGCAGGAAATACATCACAGGAAATAGTTGGCAGCCATTTTGTGTTCATTCTGAGTCATTCTCTATCACAGATCAGAGCCTCTGACATCCTGCTGCTCCCATCATTCTTATTTTCCCCATAATGGCTGAGGGTTACGAAGAGAAAGCACCCCCTTTCACTGAAAGGGAGTTAGACATCTTGGCTGAGGGGGTGCTGGCCAAATATCCTCAGCTATAGGGGGACCCTGAACACCAGCTGAGCAATGCAGCCCGGGCCAGGCTGTGGGCCAACATCGGGGAGCTCTGCAGTGCAGTGGGAGTCCACACCAGGAGTGCTAGGGCATGTCGCAAGCGCTGGGAGGACCTAAAACGCTGGTCCCGGCACAAGGCTGAGGAGGAGCTGGTGGGCCAGTCTTCCCAGCACCATGTGCATTGTCCTCGCCTCTCCCCACTGTACAGGAGGGTCCTGCGAGCAGCATGGCCGACCCTTCATGCTCAGCTGGAGGAGCATGAGCAGCAGGGACATGGTAATTAATCATTTAATTTGTAAAGTGCACTACATACCGGGGAGGGTTTCAAGGCGCTGGTGGGGTGGGGGGGTGTAGCTGCTACTGGTCAAAGAGCCAGGTCTTGAGTTGTCTCCTGAAGGTCAGCAGTTCTTCGGTTTGTCGCAGGTAGCGGGGGAGGGTGTTCCAGGTCTTGGCGGAGTGATGGGAGAAGGATCTGCCTCCGGAAGTAGTTCTCCGAATGCGTGGGACCGTGGCCAGGGCGTGGTCAGCGGAGCGGAGTTTCCTGTTGGGTACGTAGAAGGAGAGTCGACTGTTGAGATATGCTGGGCCGGTTTTGTGGAGTGCCTTGTGTGCGTGGATCAGGAGCTTGAAGAAGATTCTTTTTTCGACGGGGAGCCAGTGCAGGTTCCTCAGGTGGGAGGTGATGTGGCTGCGGCACAGGAAGTCGAGGATCAGGCATGCAGAGGCATTCTGGAGTCTCTGTAGTCTGCTGATGAGCTTGGATGAGGCTCCGGCATAGAGGGCATTTCCGTAGTCGAATCTGCTGCTGACTAGGGTCTGGGTGACTATTTTCCTCATGTTTGTCGGGATCCATCGGTAGATCTTGCGGAGCATGCGGAGGGTGTTGAAACAGGTGGAGGAGACTGCGTTAACTTGTTTGGTCATGGAAAGTTTTGAGTCGAGGATGACTCCCAGGTTGCGTGCGTGGTCGGTGGGGGCCGGGGGGGACCCCAGTGACGTGGGCCACCAGGACTCCCCCCAGGCGGAGGTGTTGGGTCCAAGGATGAGGATTTCCGTCTTGTCTGTGTTCAGTTTGAGGTGGCTGTTCTCCATCCAGTCGGCGACAGCCTTCATTCCCTGGTGGAGGTTGGATTTGGCGGTGAGGGGGTCCTTGGTGAGGGAGAGGATCAGCTGAGTGTTGTCGGCATAGGAGATTATGTTGAGGTCGTGCTGTCAGGCGATGCGTGCTAGTGGTGTCATGTAGACGTTGAAGAGTGTCGGGCTGAGGGAGGATCCTTGAGGGACGCCGCAGATGATCTCAGAGGCCTCGGATCGGAACGGGGGAGGCGGACTCTCTGAGTTCTGCCGGAGAGGAAGGAGGTAGTCCAGTCCAGGGCCTTGTCTCGGATCCCTGCGTCGTGGAGGCGCGTGCGTAGTGTGCGGTGGCAGACGGTGTCGAAGGCGGCGGAGAGGTCCAGGAGGATGAGGGCCGCCGTCTCGCCGTTGTCTAGCAGGATCCTGATGTCATCAGTGGCGGCGACGAGGGCTGTCTCGGTGCTGTGGTTGCTGCGGAACCCTGATTGGGACGGGTCTAGGATGTTGTTGTCTTCAAGGTGCCGGGTGAGCTGGGTGTTTACTATCTTCTCGATGACCTTTGCTGGGAACGGAAGCAAGGAGATGGGCCGGAAGTTCTTGAGGTCGCTCGGGTCCGCCTTGGGCTTCTTCAGCAGGGCGTTGATCTCTGCGTGCTTCCAGTTCTCAGGGAAGGTGGCGGTCTCGAAGGAGAGGTTGATGATTTTGTGCAGGTGGGGTGCGATGGAGTTGCTGGCTTTGTTGAAGATGTGGTGCGGGAGAGGGTCGGATGGGGAACCGGAGTGGATTGTTCCCATGGTCTTGATTGTGTCCTCGAGGCTCACGTTGGCCCAGGTTGTCTGGGTGTCCTGGGCAGTGGGGTGTGGTGGGTTTGGTGCGGTGTGGTCGGCAGGGGTCGTTTGGGGTCTGAAGCTGTCATGGATGTTGGTGATTTTCCGGTGGAGGAAGGCGGCGAGGGAGTCGCACAGGGCTTTTGATGGTGGGATGTCGTTGGAGTCGGAGCTGGGGTTGGAGAGTTCCTTCACGATGGTGAGAGCTCCTTGCTGTTGTGCACGTTGTTGTCAAGGCGGTCTGTGAAGGAGGTTCTTTTGGCGGTCCTGATGAGGTAAGTGCATCATATGCAATATGTGTCTGGGAGTATGATGTGAGTGAAACAGTGCTGTACCAATGTGTGTTCTATGCCTCCATTCACTGATTCCGTGTCCATGCAGCAGTCGCCAAGATTAAAAAGGCACACAGTGGCATATGGACTGTACAGGGCAGAGTGCATTTTGGGAGTTCTAGTTTCTTCATGACAACTGGCTAAATGAGCCACAATTGTGCATTCATACTGAAATCTGCTCTTCCCGCACCACTACAATTGGAACTAGGAAATCATAACTGATGTGTGCATTAGATGAGCAATGGTACAGACACTGCCCGGTGTGCGCATGGCAGGCCAAAGGGTATTAGATGCTGTGACTTGCATTACATTTGTAGAGTTTAGGTTCCAATTGAGACAGATCATCATGTGCCATGGAGTCAAGACAGACTTTGACATCCTTGCATCACTCTTAAGTGCTTCTAAATTTGCAAGGTGTGTCCACTGACAGACGTCTCACCCTCAGTGGCCTGTATGACATTTCACATGTACAGGTAGCTGTCACAACAATCCCCCACTGTTCAGCGGTGTACTGCACTACCTTATCAGTCACCAAAGCCAATATGTGCCACTGGATTGTCAGATCATGTGTGGGGACAGCAAAAGGCTAGACTCACAATGTAGCTAAAGAAATAGCCCAGACCCTCTGTGGATGTGTTACCCACATTCGGCACTTGTCTTGTCCCATACAATGCTACAAAGCAGATGACACTTGATCAGACGTTAAATAGCTGCGACTCCCTATCAATGGCAAAATTCAGAGAAATCAGGACTCTTCATGTTCTCCTTTGGTGGACTGCTTTTGGAACCTGCACATGTAGCAGTGACAGGACACACAGATCACCAGAATGCCAGGTTTAGGGTTGGCCAATACAGTTGTGTAAGCCACAAACATTCACGTGAGATGTCGATGTTAGACTCAATTCAGTAAATGACAGTGAACATACACATAATGTGAGTTCATGGACACTGACAACTGTAGAGTGTGATCAGAGGAAAATAAAGTCTGACCTTGGCTCATCTATGTATGTGTCTCGTCCTGCATGACACAACCATAACATTAGGATCTTGCTTACATTTCAGCAGGCACAGCTGGCAAAATGGAAGGACAGCAGGACCAGGTCCAGAGCGTGAGGCCACCAGTGCGGCAGCGGCTACACCCTCTTTCCACCAGAGAGGAAGAGGAGGATGAGGAGGGACCCTCAACATCAAGAGGCAAGGGGATTGCGCCCACCCGGACTGAAAAGGGATACCCTGATGCTGGTGCTACCTCCCGGGTGGAGGCTGTGGACATTGAAGGGGGGAGAACCCGACACCTCTGCCCGTGATGTGGTGGAGAGCTACTCTCCCCAAGACTCTTCATCTGTGGGCCCTGAAGAGGTGTTCCCGGGGTAGGCCAACACACAATCTGGGCCTGCCATCAGCCCCTCCCTACCTCTAGAGTCCCCCATTCCATCGGGGGCTCCAGCCGCATCCCCTGCAACCAGTCCCCCTCATCGTAGCTGCCAGCTCGACGACATCATTGGCTCCGGACCTGAGGCACCACATCCTTCCTGTCCCCCCCAGGCCCCTCCCGTTGTTGTTCCTCCTGTGGCTGTGCCAGGGGACTTGATGTGGATGTCTGAGGGTCAGCCAGACATATCATGCTACAAGTGTGTATGGAGGTACACATGATGCGAGAGGACATTGTCCGATCTCTGACCATCCTCACCACCAGCATCAATTCAATGGCCACATTAATGTCATCTCTTGTCTCCCAAATCCCTTCCCATACCACCGACAATGTCTCCCCCTGTCCGTTGCCCCACACTGTTTCCTCTGTACTCCTCGTGTGTCACGAACACAAGTGGTGCCTTTTCCTGCACCCGCCAGCTGTGTGCCTGCATCAGACTCAGAGGATCTGGACATTGTGGTACTAGAGGATGACCAGAAGGACACTTGACTTTTGACGGAGACGTTGTCGTGAACTATTATTTCATTTTCCCCTTGTCAAGAGACTGTTTTCTCTGACGCTCCCTGACATGTTATATTTTTGTTGCCCCACCCCAATCCAAGTTCCCTTCTCCCTCTGCATTAAGATCATCATTTGTTTTCCTTTCTCCCTTCCAAACGGACGGTTGTTCTTCTGTACCTTCATAAATATCAATGAGAAATTCTAATTACTTCAACTTGTTTCTCTTCATTTTGAATGTCTGGGTCAGAATATGGACACATATTTGGTGAGTTATCTGCTATGCACATAATGGCTAGTTGCAATGATGGGTTACACTTGTAACTGTGTTACACACACACATACCTTCTCACATCTCTAGGCCCCCAACATCGTTACACAGGACATGATACACAACAGAATCTTAGTTTTGTAGGTCTTTATTTGTTCAACACACATATTCACGTGGTTAATTTGTCTTGGGGTTCCTGAAACTGGCGATCATGCTTGCGACATTGCAGTTTTGGGGGTGATGACCACTCGGAGGGGTCAGGTCTGGCTCGTCGCCTACGTGGAGGTGGGTATTGTCCTTGGGACTGTCCAGGGTCATCTACATGTGCTGGGGCAGATGCTGTATGCACATTGGATGTTTGTGCCTGGACAAGGGCTGGTTGTGCACGTGGTGGCAGTGCCTGTACAGGGGTTGGTGGTGGTTGTGCAGGTAGTGGCAGTGCCTGTACAGGGGTTGTTGGTGATTGTGCAGGTGGTGGCAGTGCCTGTACAGGGATTGGTGGTGGTTGTGCAGGTGGCGGGAGTGCCTGTACAGGGGTTGGTGGTGGGAGTGCCAGTTCAGCCCGCCGGTGTGGATGTGTACCTTTGCTGTGGTGCTCTGCAGTTGGTGGTACAGGTGTGGGGATGTGCGGTCCTGTGGGCAGATATGATGGCTCCCCTCCCTGCGTTGACCGTGAAGGGTGACTTTGGATCACTTTCAGCTTCCCTCCATCATCTAGATGGCCAAGGCATGGTGTCTTGCACTCTCTTTCCTTTGGATGGATATCATGTCTCGCATATTTCTGGACATGTCCTGCCAAGTTCTATCCATCCTATCCAAATTGGACCATGTCCTGCAGGGACTCCGACATGTCGGACAGGGTAGCCCCTATGACACGAATGTCCTGCCTCACATCTGTCTGCTGTTGGAAGAAGTCCTGCTCCCACTGGCCATCATAACCAGGTGCAGGCCCTCTCTGCAGCTGTCTGCCATGGATGGGACGAGCAGGTCCAACAGCAGGGGAGGGGGTGGCAGGTGGGAGCCTGTGGGCAGGAGAATGGTGCCCATGGGATACCTGCACCACAACAGGGCTGGTACTTCCCCCAGATGGTGGAGAGGATGGCAGGGATACACTGTCTAGGGAAGAGCGGGTAGGGGAACCACCATGCCGGTCCTGGATGTGAGGGCTGTGAGGGAGAGATGTCTGTGTTGTGATGTGTGGGAGCTGTGGCTGGTTTGCTTGATGCTGGGGACGGGCCATATTTTGCTTGGGAAGAGGCTGACGAACGTTGCTTGGCGGAGGATGTGATGCCCTGACAGATTTTGCCAATCTGGCACGATAGCTCTTATTGCCATCTGTATCGTCATCGGACATGTTGTCCTCATCATCCACCAAGTCGACGTCCTCAGGAAATTCATGCTCCTCCTCTTGCGCAGTACTTGCTGCCGACATCACTGCTTGGAGGATCAGGGGATTCTCCCCTCTGATTCCCCGTCAGCCCGCACTGGTCATAGGTATGTCATCCTCATCCTCAGCATCCCCTGGAACAGAGGTTGCAACCGTATTAGGGATTGACCTGGTATAACATGTGGTGCAACACAAGGGTTGTATTAACTGTACTGTGCTTCAACAGATGAGGATCATGTGACCTGTTTAGGGTACCACCACAAATGACAGCTCACACCATAGCACTGATGTGTTACACAGAGATGAACATGATACAAGCAAACTCGCCAGCTCCAGCCACAACTTTCTGTCCCTTGGTGTTCCCCCCTAGTGTCACCTGCCGGACCTGTCTCCTCATAGCTGTTGAAAACAGAGCTGTCCCTAATCCAGCAGCTATAGAGGGACGTGACCACGTTCTCAATGATCTGCATCACTAATTGACAGACAGGCACATGGCACTCCTGATTTGTATTTTTTTACTTTGTAAACAACTGATGATTCCATGCAGAGGGGGATCTTGATCTCTGTCATGGCTTAGGAATCTAACCTAGTGACACACCTCATGCCAGAATTACCTGAAGGACAGGTGCCCGATGGTTTATCTGCTGCAGCCAGGCTGTAATGCAGACCCCGGGATGGTGTCCGCTGCTGTGGTGTCATCCTGTCAGCAGCTGTGATGAGACATACAGGTCTATAGTTTTTTAACAACTGATGGTAGCTCTGAGCCAACATGTCATTCTCAATAACCATTTGTGGGTAATCCAGGACAATGTGCAGCATGTTTACCTCATGGACTTTACATATGGGCACCTGCTCACATGCAGCATTTGGCAGCCGTTACCTCCACACAGCACTGACATCAATAAGATGACACTTCAACAGACACACATCATGCCAGAATTACCGGAAGGACAATTGCGCAATGGTTTCACTGCTGCAGCCAGGCTGTCATGCAGTCCCCGGGATGGTGTCCGCTGCTGTGGTATCATTCTGTCAGCAGCTGTGATGAGGCATACAGGTCTATAGTTTTTTAACAACTGATGGTAGCTCTGAGCCAACATGTCATTCTCAATAACCATTTGTGGGTAATCCAGGACAATGTGCAGCATGTTTACCTCATGGACTTTACATATGGGCACCTGCTCACATGCAGCATTTGGCAGCCGTTACCTCCACACAGCACTGACATCAATAAGATGACACTTCAACAGACACACATCATGCCAGAATTACCGGAAGGACAGGTGCGCAATGGTTTCACTGCTGCAGCCAGGCTGTCATGCAGTCCCCGGGATGGTGTCCGCTGCTGTGGTATCATTCTGTCAGCAGCTGTGATGAGGCATACAGGTCTATAGTTTTTTAACAACTGATGGTAGCTCTGAGCCAACATGTCATTCTCAATAACCATTTGTGGGTAATCCAGGACAATGTGCAGCATGTTTACCTCATGGACTTTACATGTGGGCACCTGCTCACATGCAGCATTTGCCAGCCGTTGCCTCCACACAGCACTGACATCAATAAGATGACACTTCAACAGACAAACCTCATGCCAGAATTACCTGAAGGACAGGTGAGCAATGGTTTCACTGCTGCAGCGAGGATGTTATCCAGTCCCCGGGATGGTGTCCGCTGCTGTGGTGTCATCCTGTCAGCAGCTGTGATGAGACATACAGGTCTATAGTTTTTTAACAACTGATGGTAGCTCTGAGCCAACATGTCATTCTCAATAACCATTTGTGGGTAATCCAGGACAATGTGCAGCATGTTTACCTCATGGACTTTACATATGGGCACCTGCTCACATGCAGCATTTGGCAGCCGTTACCTCCACACAGCACTGACATCAATAAGATGACACTTCAACAGACACACATCATGCCAGAATTACCGGAAGGACAGGTGCGCAATGGTTTCACTGCTGCAGCCAGGCTGTCATGCAGTCCCCGGGATGGTGTCCGCTGCTGTGGTATCATTCGGTCAGCAGCTGTGATGAGGCATACAGGTCTATAGTTTTTTAACAACTGATGGTAGCTCTGAGCCAACATGTCATTCTCAATAACCATTTGTGGGTAATCCAGGACAATGTGCAGCATGTTTACCTCATGGACTTTACATGTGGGCACCTGCTCACATGCAGCATTTGCCAGCCGTTACCTCCACACAGCACTGACATCAATAAGATGACACTTCAACAGACAAACCTCATGCCAGAATTACCTGAAGGACAGGTGAGCAATGGTTTCACTGCTGCAGCGAGGATGTCATCCAGTCCCCGGGATGGTGTCCGCTGCTGTGGTGTCATCCTGTCAGCAGCTGTGATGAGACATTCAGGTCTATATTTTTTACCAACAGATGGTAGCTCTGAGCCAACATGTCATTCTCAATGAACATTCATGGGTGATCCAGGACAATGTGCAGCATGTTTACCTCATGGACTTTACATGTGGGCACCTGCTCACATGCAGCAGTTGCCAGCCGTTACCTCCACGCAGCACTGACATCAATAAGATGACACATCAACAGACAAATTTGTATGAGAAGGTTACTGATATTTCAAGGAAGGGATAAATGACCCGGACTCATCCGCATTACACCGATTTCACCTTTGCCATTAAGACTTACATTTTTCCGGAGTCAAATGTTGTCTGTTGACAAGTCAGAAAGGGGTTCATGTGTGAGATGTGCAATAGTCAGGGACATGATGTTGCTCATTTGTGCTTCCCTACGCATGAAGTCACACAGCTCATTTTTGAATGAGAGAACACAGAATTCTTATGTCCATCCTTTGAGTGTCCTCTCTTTGCATACTCTATTTCCAAGATCATGGTACTACTTAGCTGACAACGATTGGTGTCTTGTACAGCAGACAGCCAAACCTCATATGTCAAACACTCACCTATACATGTGAATACGGTAGGAGAGGAGGCAAGCAGAATGTAACATTTGGTTATGCTCACACATTGCGGATAGGCTGAGAAGCTTTGATGCCTTCCGCCTACACTGGATTAACGTGTTGCTCTTCAGCCAAGTCATTTAGCAGGTGTGACTGCATGAAGATTCACCTTAGCAGCCTCTACATCCATCTCAAATGTACACAACTGGCATCAGTGTTGGCCTCAGCCATGCTATTTTCATTATAATTTTGCTAGTGATTTTTTCCTATCATTGAATTGCAAGTTGGTTGTGTTCTGGTCACTTCATGTGACTCATTGTACTATTGTATGTCCATTCTGCACTCACTTGGCATACATTTTGTGTCATCCTTTCCTTAGCCACCAGGGTCTGATCTTGCATGGGTTCAAATGCCATATGTGAGCATATTGTGATGCAGGACAACAGTGTTGTACAACACATACAACATATGGTGTAGGTGAAAGGCACATTTAATGAGCATTCAACCTGATTTATTCTGTGGTTTACTTCCCTTGGCCCAACGCCGGAACGGTGTGTGGGCCCTGAACAAATGTCACAGCCAACCGTGTAGCAGAAGTCAGTGTGTGTCTTTGATTCTGGGAGGACCTCGTTGTACCTACAATGATAAGTGTGTTTTGCAACTTTACATTTCTGCAGCCACATGTGATGCACTAAATTTCTGGCACAAAGGATGAGCACAAGCAGTTGTGGGCACCAGCGTTGCTGAAGTGTGTCATACTTAATATCATGAGTGATCCCACATATAACTTAGAATGGGCCCACTACCTAGATGCAACCTATATCACAATGACATGTCTATGAATCATGATGTGAGGTCCACTATCGTGTTTTGTTGATGGACAACAAAAAAGCCAGCCAATGTAAGTGGTACATGACCAGCTGTGTGGACTGGGCATTTGATCTATATTGGAAACATTCGAAGTTGGACAGTGTATGCATTGTCAATACTACTGACCCTGGTATCTCACTTCTTGTTCATCATTGCCATATTTGTGCAAATTGGATTTATTGATTAGGTCTACAGACACTATTACAACATAGTGGGGACACCCTTTTGCCTAGTTGTGGCACTCGATTACAGGATTGTTTTCCCAGGACTGGGGCTGTTGCTGAAAAACATGTCATGTTCCACAATTCCAAAGGAATGATGAGCCAAGACATTTAATATTTTGTCTTTCGCTGTTCACAATTATCATTTGCTAAAGGTGGATGTCCATTGACAACTCCAATAGTAATGCAGCTATTTTTTCATCTCTGGTTGACTTTCATATGTGGGCACTATATGTCCCTCTGTCACTCCTGACAATGTATGCATTTTGACCATCTCCTGCCCACTTTGACATACCAGTCGGTGAGGGTGGTATGCCTTTCTCTGTACAATGGCGACTCCTCCCAGTAGATGCAGGGACCTCTGCTACTGCAGTTGTCTGTGCTCTGGATGAATGTGTCAATGGGTGAGAAGAGAGAAAAGTAAACAAATGGGAAATGTGCTTGTGGAACTTTTCTGGGATTTCCCCATTTCTTCTGCATGCTAACAGTGTTGTGCAGTACTGCCGCAGACTGGGCAGGAAGGAGCAGTGGTGCGTTGGGGATGTAATGGAGTGGCAGGGTGGGAAATGTACAACAGAATAGGTGTATGACTATTTTGATCTGATGATTCTCTCCCCTTCTGCTTTGTGATTTAAGCTGGCACAGGGTGATTCACTTCTTGGATAATTTGTGGCAGGTTTACAAGCCCCTTGGAAAACATTTACACCGCCGTTGCGTCACTTTTGTGACATAGCGGTGAGGTAATACAGGTGACACATTTAGACTTATTCACAAAGTGATGCATCTATGGGGATACGTCACGTTGTGCAACCCTGCGCAACATTAAACATGCATCAGCTGTGATGTAGGCAGGGTGTGTTTTTCTTTGGTTATACCTCATAAAAGTGATGCAGTGTAATCGACGAGATTTCACGGAGTCACCTTTCATAGGGTGGTACTATGCAAACTTATGCCTGCTTGAAGCACACGTAATGAGTGGCACAGAACGTTAGGTGTAGGTGGTCCATGGGCATTGTTGGAGTTGCGTCACACTTGCGACACTACTCCAGCAAAGCACCCCCCTAATGCCATCAGATGCAACACACATCTGTATAGCCCTGCGCCACAGTGAACCGCATTGTAAATGTGACGCATCCGCGGTTGCACAAGAGTTGAATTGCGTGTCGCATTGTTACTGGTGCATCCCTGCTGATATTTGTCAATTGCTACTTAGCAGGGTTGTGTATTACGGCAACAGTACAGTGCCCATGTTTTCTAAAGTGGGGGAGGAATTTGCCATTTCCATTGCAAAGGATTGTGGGACTTGTGGTGCTACATACAGAGGGTGAAACATGAGTCTCTGACTGACTATAATTTGTATATACACATTGGACAAATTCCTTACTCACAATCTTTTCATGCACTTTTTCTTTTCCTCCCACTTACCTGGTACCACGTAGAGGACGTCACTAACAGGCAGCCCATGGACCAAGTGGGGGTGTATTGTGGTCAGGATCAGCAACTGCGCGGACGAACTCGCCCCGATGAGGACCCCGCCCAGCAGACCCGGCAGCAAGAAAGCCCCGTGATTCACCGACGAACTCAAGAGCTCCAAGAAGAACTGCCGAGCCCTCGAGAGAGTCTGGAGAAGGGATCCCACACCGGACAACAGGACCACCTTCAAGCTGGCCACCCGGAAGCACCACCAGCTGATCCGCGCCGCCAAGAAAACTGCTTTCAAGGACCGGCTGGACAACAACGCACACAACTACAAGGAACTCTTCAACATCGTGAAAGAGCTATCCAACCCCAGCGCAGGAAACAACGACATCACCCCATCGCAAGACCTCTGCAACTCCCTCGCTTCACACTTCCACAACAAGATCGCGGACATACACAACAGCTTCAACAACCAACCAACGCACACCAAGACCGAACAACCACCCCTCACCACCACCCTCCACGCCTGGACCCCGATCAGCACCGAAGACACCATCCGCACAATGAACTCCATCCACTCCGGATCACCGACCGACCCCTGTCCTCATCACGTCTTCAACATGGCTGACGCTGTCATCGCACCCCACCTGCGAGACATCGTCAACACATCCTTCGACACCGCCACCTTCCCTGAGAGCTGGAAGCACGCCGAACTCAGCGCTCTACTCAAGAAACCCACAGCGGACCCCACCGAACTCAAGAACTACCGCCCCATCTCGCTCCTCCCGTTTCCAGCCAAAGTCATCGAGAAGACCGTCAACAAGCAGATGGCCGCCTTCCTCGAGACGAATGGATCCCTCGACCCCTCACAGTCCGGCTTCCGAGCCAATCACAGCACCGAGACCGCCCTCATCGCCGCCACCGATGACATTCGAGCCCTGATGGACAACGGAGAAACAGCGGCCCTCATCCTCCTAGACCTCTCCGCAGCATTCGACACTGTCTGCCACCGCACCCTAGTACAGCGCCTCAGCAACGTCGGAATCCAGGACAAGGCGCTGAAATGGATCATCTCCTTCCTTGACGGAAGAACACAGAGAGTCCGTCTACCACCGTACAAGTCAGAGGCCACCGAAGTCATCTGCGGCGTCCCTCAAGGATCCTCACTGAGCCCCACCCTCTTCAACGTCTACATGAGCCCCCTCGCGGCCATCGCACGCCAACACAACCTCAACATAATCTCCTACGCCGACGACACCCAGCTGATCCTCTCCCTGACCAACGACCCCGCTGCCGCCAGAGCCAACCTGCACGAAGGGATGAAAGAGGTAGCCGAGTGGATGTCGACCAGCCGCCTGAAACTGAACTCGGACAAGACGGAGGTCCTCATCCTGGGATCCTCACCCTCCGCCTGGGACGACTCCTGGTGGCCTCCCGCCCTGGGCACCGCACCCAAACCGACAGACCATGCACGCAACCTGGGCTTCATCCTGGACTCCTCCCTCTCCATGACTAGGCAAGTCAACAACGTCTCCTCGGCGTGCTTCAACATCCTTCGCATGCTACGGAAGATCTTCTGGTGGATCCCCACCGAGACCAGGAAGACCGTCACCCAGGCCCTCGTCACCAGCCGACTGGACTACGGCAACGCCCTCTACGCCGGTACCACCGCCAAGCTCCAGAAGAGACTCCAGCGGATCCAGAACGCCTCAGCCAGACTCATCCTCGACATCCCACGATCCAGCCACATCTCCGGACATCTGAGAGACCTGCACTGGCTCCCCGTCAACAAAAGAATCACCTTCCGCCTCCTCACCCACGCACACAAAGCCCTACACGACCAAGGCCCGAGCTACCTCAACAGCCGAATCAACTTCTACGCCCCCAAACGCCACCTCCGATCAACCAACCACGCCCTCGCCGCCGTCCCCCGCATCCGAAGAGCGACTACAGGAGGAAGGTCCTTCTCCTACCTGGCCGCCAAGACCTGGAACTCCCTCCCGACCGACCTGCGCCTGACCCAAGACCACCTCTCCTTCAGGAAGAAGCTGAAGACCTGGCTGTTCGAGCAGTAGCGGCACCCCCCCACCCCCAGCGCCTTGAGACCCCACGGGTATGTAGTGCGCTCTATAAATGTCACTGATTGATTGATTGATTGATTGATTGATTGATTGATTGATTGATTGATTGATATCCTCCTCCAGTGGGGTGAGGCGGATGCGGGGTCCAGAGTATGCAGCAGGGAGGATCCGGTTTAATTTGATTCGGGAGTATTTCCCCTTCACCCTCTGCCTTTCATCCTGCCACTTTTTCTTGATGTCCTGGACTGTGCGCCTCTCCTCCCCCAATGCTGTGACAGCAGTGGCTAATTGCTGCCATAGGGCTGCCTTCTGTGTCCCACTGGTGCAGTAGGGTGGGAGTCCATAGAGGCGTTTGTGGTGCCTCACTATAAACTCCACAAGCATGCTAGTCTCCTCTGCAGTGAAATTTTTCTTCCTCCTCAATAGCTCCATTATTCTCTGGCAGTGTCAGCGTTGTGAACACAAACTCTCTGTGGCCAAACCTGTTCCTTAAATGTGTGCTGCTTTTAAATGTTTTTTGCTGCTGGTCAATTAGTGTTAATCGGCTTTAGCTGGAGCATGGTGGGGGGATGGTCAGGCACTTGCAACATCATGGCAAACTGGAGCTGGTGGCTGGGATTGGCTGGTGTGTGTCAGCTGACACATGGTGGGGAATGGTAGGGACTTGGACAGGTGTTTACCCTTGGCTCAAATGATCAATGGCCACAGTTAATATATTCTAGCCCCAAATCGGAGCTTCCGGCCCGGGAGCGGACTTTCAGGCCCAGGAGCGGAGTTTCCGGCCCAAAATCGGAGCTTCCGGCCCGAAAGCGGACTTCCCGCTCCGGGTGTGGAATTTCCGCTTCGGAGGTGGAAATTCCGGCCCGAGTGCGGATGTGAAGTTAATAGTCGTAAGTCCATTCTGTGAATAGCAAAAGTAGTAAGTTCATTCTGTGATTGCCAAAAGAAGTAAGTGAATTCTGTGAATACCAGAAGTAGTAAGTGCATTCTGTGAATACCAAAATGGTAGTAAGTTTAGGATTTGGTATTAAGTTAGTTCTGTGAATCGGGGCCATAGGTTTTAGGGACGTTATAGTTAGAAATTAGCATTTAAAAATCCTTAAAAATTCACTGAAAACACCACTGGTTTCAGGGACATTATAGTTAGCTGGACATTTCACTCATACAAAACCAGAGAAATTGGCCGTTATAGTTAGTTGAGCTAACCATAACTCGTGCCCCTGCAATGCACTGCTGATGACGTCACATATTACATCAGTCAAGACAGCGGTCAGCGACATCACTGATGACATCTCAAATTACATCACTAATGACATCACTGATGACATCATCCACTTGATATCTGATGCACCTACTCACACCCTAATGTAACCTTGCATACACCTATTCTAAAATACAGACTACCCATGCGGCCCCCTTCCCGTTAAGATATATATGTTTTAAAAAAAAAAAAGGGTGTCAGGCCCTGGGGGATGGGGTCCACAGGGCCCAAAAAAGTAAAAAGAAGGGGCCACACAGCCCGCTTCCCCCCCCCAAAAAATAGAAAACACACGCGATCGAGCCGGAGGTTCCGCCCCTTTCTAGCAACACTCTGCAAACGCGCCCTGTGGCGCGTTTTAAGTTGGGGAATTAATTCCCCCTCAATACTGGGGGTCCAGGTCACGCCCCTTTTTACACCTCTCTGTAACGCAGCTCTGTGGCGCTTACTGGAGGTACCTGGTGGGCTAGTTGGACCCCGGGGACCCTCAGGATTTGAGGGGACTTTATCCCCCAACTTAAAATGCACCACGGGGCGTGTTTGCACTGTGGTGAAGGGAGGGGGCAGGGCCAAAGGTGACATGTGTGCAAACAAGCCCTGTGACACGTTTTAAGTTGGGGAATTAATTCCCCTTCAATCCTGAGGGCCCCTGAGGGATAACTAGCCCACCAGGTATCTCCAGTAAGCGCTACAGGCCTCCATTGCATAGAGGTGGTCCAGGCCATGCCCCTTTTTAATCCTCTCTGCAACGCAGCTCTGTGGCGCTTACTGGAGATACCTGGGGGGCTAGTTGGACCACAGGGAACCTCAGAATTCAAGGGGACTTTATCTCCCAACTTAAAACGGCACCACGGGGCACGTTTGCACAGTGATGAAGGGAGGGGGCAGGGCCAGAGGTAATATGTGTGCAAACACGTCCTGTGGCGCGTTTTAAGTTGGGAAATTAATTAATTAATTCCCCTTCAATCATGAGGGCCCCTGGGGTACAACTAGCCCACCAGGTATCTCCAATAAGTGCCACAGGCCTGTGTTGCAGAGAGGTGGTCCAGGCCACACCCCTTTTTACACCTCTCTGCAACACAGTTCTGTGGCACTTCCTGGAGGTACCTGGTGGGCTAGTTGGACCCCAGGGACCCTCATTATTCAAGGGGGCTTAATCTCCCAACTTAAAACGTGCCATGGGGCGCGTTTTCACACTGGTGAAGGGAGGGGGCGGGGCTTGAGGTGACATGTGTGCAAGCACGCCCTGTGGCTTGTTTAAAGTTGTGGAATTAATTTCCCTAAAACCTATGGTTTTTTCAGTGACTATATATATATTCACTGAAAAAACCATAGGTTTCAGGGGCGTTATAGCTAGCTGGACTTTTCACTCGTGCAAAACCATTGAAATTCCCCCGTTATAGTTAGTTCAGCTAACTATAACTCCCGCGCCCGCAATGCACTGCTGATGACGTCACATATTACATCACTCATGACATGGTCAGTGACATCACTCATGACATCACTGATGACATCTCAAATGACATCACTGATTACATCATCCAGTGAATGTGTGTTTTTCTGAAAATTACATATGTTTTATATATGTATATCTCAAGGTCAATGGAAGAATAAATGGGTATATAAGTGTCTAAATGGATGATTTGTTTTTGAAAAATTGATTGTATAACTGACTGATTAAGTGTATCTTAGTGAATACATAGCTTAGCGAGTAATGTTTAAATATGTAAATATCTGTATCAGTCTCTCACTTTGTGTATAAGTGGCTGCATGGGTTGGTGAGTAGCTACATGAGTGTCTATATAGGTTATTAGTTGGTTTTTTGAGTATCAGTATGAGTGTCTGAGTGTCTGTATGGTTCGGTGGGGGTATTACGTAGTGCATAGGTGCATGAATGAATGACTCACTGTTTGTATGTGTTGAAGACAGCATGTGTGCAGGACTGTATGGGTAGATGAGTGTTTGCATGGGTGTGTTAGTGAGTGAATGACTGTCTCAATAGTGTCTTTATGAGTAACTACATATGTTTTAAACTAGTATATGTGACTATTGGTGTATATAAGTGAGTGTATGTGAGAGTGAGAGATTGAAAGAGTTCCTGTATGAATAAGTATGTGTTTCTATAAGTGATTGTTTAAAAGACAGAGGGGCATATCAACAAGGGCTTTATCTCTGCTTTTTTGGCTTTAAAAGCGAAAAAAGCAGAGATAAAACTAGCACCCTATCAACAACAGGGTGCTAACACGCAAATTTGCATGTTAGCACCCTTTTACTCTACGCTTCCCCTTGCATCTCTAATGAGATGCAAAGGGGGCGTTCCAGAGTAAAATAATAGGAGAAATGTCGCTAAGCGACATTTCTCCTATTATCAAGAATGTCGCTAACCCTGTTAGAGACAAAAAAAGCAGCGCTAACCGCGGTTAACGCTGCTTTTTTACGTCTGCTAATTTTCAGACTTAGCCATGATATCCTATGGAAGGAGGATATCATGGCTAAGTTTGCCTGTCCCTATCAACAAGGTAACGTGAGATTATCGCTGGGTTTCCAGCGATAATCTCACGTTAGCCTGTTAGCGTGAGGATTTTTATCGCTATTGAGATAAGCGTTGCTAATAGCACGCTATCTCAGCGATAAAAATTCACGCTAGCCGGCGATAATTATCCTCACGCTAAGAGCGCTGAGCGATAATTATCGCCGGTTGTTGTTGATATGCCCCTAAGTATGTGTAAGTTTCTGTAGAAGTAAGTGTGGTGGTGTGTGTATAAATGTATATGCAAGTAAATGGATGTTTGATTCTTTATTAGCATGAGTGACTGTGTGTGAGTAACTCTATGGATGAGTGGTGTTGTGTAACAGGATGTATAGGTGTATGAGTACATATGAGGAGTGAGTACATGTATGAGTGACTGTATAGGACTGTTGGTGAATGAGTGGATGTGTATGTGGATCTTAGAATTACTAAATAGGTTGTTGTAAGTGTAACTGGTATTGGTATGTCCATTGTTTTGAAAATTTTAGTTTCTATTTTTGAATGTGTGTTTCAAAGGTTATATTAGGGGGAGATGATGATGTAATCAGTGATGTCATGAGTGATGTCACTGACCATGTCATGAGTGATGTAATATGTGACATCATCAGCAGTGCATTGCGGGCGTGCGAGTTATAGTTAGCTGAACTAACTATAACGGGGGAATTTCAATGGTTTTGTACGAGTGAAAAGTCCAGCTGACTATAACGCCCCTGAAACCTATGGTTTTTTCAGTTAATTTCTAAGGTTTTTTAAATGCTAATTCCTAACTATAACGTGCCTGAAACCTATGGTTTTTTCAGTGAATTTCAAAGGTTTTTTAAATGCTAATTTCTAACTATGCCTACAGAGATAGGACATGTGAAGAAAGAAGAAAAAACGCACAGAGAGAAAAAAAAGAAATGCAGAGAGTAGCAACAGAAGTCCTCAAAGACGAAGGAAAGTGCAGGAAGAAGGATAACGTGCAGAAAGAACAAACAGAAGAGCAGAAAGAAGCCTTGTTGCAAAATCAACCTGTACCCTCAACTTTTTCAGACGGATACTAGTGGTAACCGAGTCTGACTAACCAGTCATAGAGCCAGTGCTATGTTTAAAGACACTCAGAATACAGTGAAAACACCTACATACACTAGGGACCACTATGCGTTGGGAGACCCCCTGGGATCAGCATGACCTCCTCCGTAAGCCCCTAGAATATAATAGGGCAGGGGCTTAAAACTACCTCTTAAAACGCGCCACAGGGCTTGTTTGCACACGTTAACTCAGGTCCCGTCCCCTCCCTTCACCACTGTGTAAACACGCCCTGGGGCTGTTTTTAGTTGGGAGATTAAGTTCATTTGAATCCTGAGGGTCCCTAGGGTCCAACTACCCCACTAGGTACCTCCAGTAAGCGCCACAGAGCTGCGTTGCAGAGCGGTGTAAAAAGTGGCACGGCCTGGACCACCTCTCTGCATGCAGCTCAGTGGCGCTTACTGGAAGCACCTGGTGGGCTAGTTAGCCCCCAGGAGCCCTCAGGATTGAAGGGGAATTATTTCCCCAACTTAAAATGCGCCATAGGGCGTGTTTGCACACGTCACCTCAGGTCCCGTCCCCTCCCTTCCCCACTGTGTAAACACACCCTGTGGCCGTTTTTTAAGTTGGGAGATTAAGTCCCCTTGAATCCTGAGGATCCCTAGGGGCAAAAGAGCCCACTAGGTACGTCCAGTAAGCGCCATTGCAGAGAGGTGTAAAAAGGGGCACGGCCTGCACCACCTCTCTGCAACGCAGAGCAGTGGTGCTTACTGGAAGCACCTGGTGGGCTAGTTGGCCCCCAGGGTCCCTCAGGATTGAAAGGGAATTATTTCCCCAACTTAAAACGCGCCACCGGGCGTGTTTGCACACGTGAACTCAGGCCCCGTCCCCTCCCTTCACCACTGTGTAAACGTGCCCTGTGGCCGTTCTGAGTTGAGAGATTAAGTCCCCTTGAATCATAAGGGTCCCTAGGGTCAAACTAACCCACTAGGTACCTCCAGTAAGCGCCACAGAGCTGCGTTGCATAGAGGTGTAAAAAGGGGCGTGGCCTCAGAACACCTGTCTGCAACACAGCTCCCTGGCGCATACTAGAGATACCTGTTGGGCTAGTTGGCCCTCAGGGACCCTCAGTATTGAAGGGGAATTAATACCCCAACTGACAACTGGCCAGGGGGCTCGTTTGCAGAGTGCTGCAAGGAGGGGGCGTGGCCTCCGGCGCGATGGCGGTCTTTTATTTATTTTATTTTTTTAAGAAGGAGGGCTGTGTGCCCCCCCTTCTTTTTCTAATTTACTGGCCCTGGGGACCCCATCCCCCAGGGCCTGCACCCTAATTTCTTTTGTTGAAAAATATTAATTTGGCCCTCCCAAGGCCTTAATCAGTTTCGGGGACTCTAACCCCCGGGTCATGGCCTTTTTTTTTTAATTCTTTAGGAGGGGGCTGCGTTGCCCCCCTCCTCAGACCACTTATGGCCCCGGGACCCCATCCCCCGGGCCGGCCTTTGTTTTTTATTATTTTAAAAAAATACATATTTAAAGAAACACCTAGGACATGCTGGACAAACCGTATGTACCTATCACCATGACGATTTGCATGATATTCATTAAAAAGCGACTATGCATAGAATGAATCCACATGGAATGTATTTACACCGCTAGTGAAGCTCTGACATGTCTGACGCCCTACCGTGCCTAATCCCGGCGCCCCCGCCGGTGGGTACTCTCCAAGTAGACACCCTTGTCGTTTATTTATACAAACATGGGTAGCTATTGACTGGCACATTTAATATACACGCACACCAAGCCATTCAAAGGGGATTCAACAAAAATTCGACCAAACTATGCAAGAAACCCACCTCACGGTTAATAAAACACACATCCACCGCCGGATGTGTAATACTTTTTATTTTACTCTCTGAAAAAGGAGACAAACCTCACTTGAGAGTCACAGCGTGCTCCTGGCTGAGCCCAATGCTGTGTTACACCCACAAGTGCCCGCCGAGTGCCTCACACCTCTGTGTTGTATTCCACCAGCTAGTGTGTATGCTATGACACTCTCTAGCCCATGTGCACTGTAACACCACCCCGTGAATATGTCATGCCACACTTGCCTTCGCACGGGTTATATTGCCCCATCTAACGTGCCTTCCTCGATGCCTATGTTATAACGCACAGCGCTATGACATACATATTACAATCTGGGATCCATATCTTTGTCACAGTGCATATGCAACGTTACACTCCCCAGCACATATTTTATATTACAACTTTAGAGACTAGTTAGGTTACACAACACTGCCTGTGCCTATTACACTCCAAGGCGCATATTGCATAGCACACGCTAGTGCCTGTGCTATCTCGCGCTCTCCAATGAATCTGTCATTGCGCACAATGTATTGCATATTATATTTCACGCACAGGTTCATCTTATATCATACTTTTTGGTGCATAGTTTATACCCTATACTATATCTAGTTTTCATTTTCAATCATGCTCTCAGGACTATGTTCTATATAACACTGCGTCCACCTACCCTTTTCACGGGCATTACATTTTGCGATGGGGGGTGAAGGGTCAGGGCGTGTTTCTGCCAAGTGAGCCCGGAGTCACAGTCACAAACGTCCTCTTCTTCCTGAATAAAAGTGAGATTATGCTGCATACTTGTTCATATTTTAAGTAGTTTGCACAGACACACATTTTAAAAACAATAAAATTCCTAATACCCACCTTCTCTGAACAGTTAGCTTGCTGCCCCATCCACCTCCTCCCTATCCTCTGTTGTCTGAATCCATGGACTAGCCTCCTCCCTCCTGCCATGCATGGTCTGATGTGCTGCCACTGCCCTCCATTTAGCATGATGTACCAGTCCACTCCTCCTGCCCTCCATTGCCCAATTCTATGGCCCATCATTGACCTCCTGCTTAGCCTCTGTGCTTAGCTTTCTGCCCCTATTCTCCTTCCCCCTGCCCTCCAATGTCTTTGTGCATGCCCCTGCTCCATCCTTTTTGCCCACCATGTTCCATGGATCTGCCACTCCTATCTACTCTGAGTGTTCTGTTGAGCTGCCACTCCCCTCCCACCTGCCTAACATTATCAGATGACTGTAACCTGTCCCTGCCACCTCCACCCTGCCTGTCCACATGCCATGCCCCTATCCCCTTCCTCCTGTCCTCCATGGTCCATTTTACTGCCACACCCTTCTGCCCTCCCTGGTCTGTTGTGCTGCAACTGTTCCTCCTGCCTGCCCCACACGGTCTGTTGTGAGGCCCCTTCCCCTGAACTCTCTTGTCTGTGCCCAGGTCCTGACCCTCCCTTCTATCCTCCATGGTCCTTTGTTCATGCCCCTGCACCCTCCTTCTTGCCCATCATAGCCATTGTGCTGCCACTAACCTTCCTGCTTGCTATGCATGGTCTTCTGTGCTGCCATGGCCCCTCCCACCTTCCCTGTGTGGTCAGCTAGCTGCCCCTGACCCCCTCCCACCTTCCCTCCATGGTCTGTGTGTATACCATCATAGTCTCATTGTTGCTCTCCATGGTGTGTCTTGTTTCTAGTGCCCATCCTGCCTGACCTCCATGGTCATCTTACTGCTCCTGCCCTGCCCCCTTGCCCCCAGCCCTCTGCTCCATGGGCAGACCCCTATTCCCTCCCTCCTGGCTTGTCTGTTCCATTGTAATGCCCCTGATCCGTCCCTCCTGCCCTTTATGGTCTGTTATGCTGCAAATCTCTCCTGTCTGTCCATTATGGTCAGCTAGCTACCATTGCCTCTTTCCCCTCTGTTCTCTGTTGTCCATGTGCATGGTCCTGTCCCCTCCCTATTGCTTTCTATGGAATGTTGTGCTGCACTCCCGTCCCGCATGCGCTGTGTGGTGTATTGTGCTGCTGCAAACCCTGATGTCTGCACTGTAGGGTCAGTTTAGTGCACCTCTCCATGTCTCTCCTGTCCTTTGTTATCCGAGTCCATGTCCTTACCCCAATTCCTCCTGCCTACCATGATCCAATGTACCATACTTGCGTACATTTTGAACTTGGTAAGAGGGAGATTTTGAAAAAAAACTGGGCTATTGATTTTCCCGTTTGAGTTACATTGAAAAAGAGGAGATTGTAGACAGGAGACAGATCAAATAAAGCCCATTTGAGCTTTAAAACATTGGATGTTTCCTGGCTGAGTGATGTAATATGTGATGTCATCACCAGTGCATTGCGGGCGCGCGAGTTATAGTTAGCTCAACTAACTATAACGGGCGAATTTCTCTGGTTATATATGAGTCAAATGTCCAACTAACTATAACGTCCCTGAAACCTATGGTTTTTTAGTGAATTTCAAAGGTTTTTTACATGCTAATTTCTAACTATAACGTCTGTAAAACCTGTTTTTTTTCAATATATATATATATATATATATGTGTGTGTGTGTGTGTGTGTATATATGTATATGTGTAGATGTATGTATGTATTTATGTATATATATATATATTCACTTAAAAAGCCATAGGTTTCACACAGGTTATAGTTAGGTGGACATTTCACTCGTAAAAAACCAATGAAATTCCCCCGTTATAGTTAGTTCAGATAACTATAACTCGCGCACCCGCAATCCACTGCTCATGACGTCACATATTACATCACTCATGACATGGTCAGTGGCATCACTCATGACATCACTCATGACATCATCCTTGTGATAGAGTAGCGGTCGCGCGAGTTATAGTTATCTGAACTAACTATAACGGGGGAATTTCATTGGTTTGTTATGAGTGAAATGTTCACCTAACTATAACCTGTGTGAAACCTATGGTTTTTAAGTGAATTTGCAAGGTTTTTTAAATGCTAATTCCTAACTATAACGTGTGTGAAACCTATGGTTTTTTAAGTGAATCTGTATGGTTTTTTAAATGCGAAGTTATGTATTTATTAATATATTTTTTTAATGGTTTTTCACCGTGCGCGCACCGCGCGCGTGCGTTGGGCTCACGGTGCGCTATGCGCACCGTGCCCCGTGCGCGCACCGTGCCCCGTGCGCGCACCGTGCGCGCACCCCGCGATTTTTTAAAATAGAAATAAAATGTTTTTTTCACCATTGGGTGTCCTTCTGTGACCCCCTGACTAAGGCTAGGGGGTCAGAAACTCTCTTCCCTGCCCCCTTTTCACGTGTTCCACCTTTTTTCCACCTTTCCTTATGGTGGCTGACACTTCCTGATTTCGACCGATTTGAATGTTGACTGACATCAAACAACCAATCAGAATTACGCCTGCGCACGCTAGGGTACGCGCACGGTGCGCGCATATAGATATGTATATGCTTTTAAATGCAATTTTCTCAGGAAATACTGAACAGATTGACTCCAGATATGCAAAAGGCACTTCCCTGACCTGAGGACTACCCCTTTGCCAAATTTCAAGTAATTCTGTTCAGCCGTTCGGGCTGTACCTTCGACTAAAGGTCCTACGGGAAAATACATGGGGAAAACGTGTTTTGGGACCCCTTTTTTTCTCAGCCCCCGCTTGACGAATCACCCCACGACTTTCAGGGTAGGAGCTGAGCGGAGCGCCCCATTAGTTTTGAAAATTTCGCGAGGATTCGTCAACCGGCGCCAAAGTTATTCAAAATAGAATTTTCAGATTTCCTATGGAAACACGGTCCTAACTGTAACTATCTACTGGCGACCGCCAGTAGATAATATATATATATATATATATATATATATATATATATATATATATATATATATATATATATATATATATATATATCACGAAGCAAAAGAACAGAGCCGCACTCTTTCTGGATATGAATTTAGTAAATTTTAATTACCTTCTCTGTTACCTATATATATATATATATTCAATGAAAAAACCAAAGGTTTCACACATGTTATAGTTAGCTGGACATTTCACTCGTAAAAAACCAATGAAATTTCCCCGTTATAGTTAGTTCAGCTAACTATAACTCGCGCGCCCGCAATGCACTACTGATGACATCACATATTACATCACTCATGACATGGTCACTGACATCACTCATGACATCACTGATGACATCTCAAATGATATCACTGATGTAATTTGAGATGATAATGTGATAAAATCAATTATCACATTACAAGGTCCTTGAGAGACTACAATGAAAAACTGAAAATGTGATTGTGGAGAAGTGGAAAAAAGGGACCATGAAATTTTTGACTTACCAAAACTATTTATTAATTTAAATTTAATTTTAATTGCTTTAAAAATGGTTCTAGTTTTCGAAAATTTCCTATCTCAATCTGAAAAAAAAGAAAAAAGTATTAATATTTAATAAAACATTTTATAATACAGTACACATATTTACATATTTTTCAAAAAAAAAAATTGCCTTTTTTTTGCTGTTTTCAGAATATATTGCATTTCACTATAAATTGTGAAAGCAATTGCATTCATCATTTAACAGCGGGCAAAAAAAAAATTAACAATCTCAAAGATTGTTTTAAAAAAGCCCACAATCTCTTTTTGCATAAACATAACTTTATAGAAATGCATAATATTCTTAAAAAATATCATATAATATCAATACTTATTTCTTTAAAATACCGTCTGACATTTTTGTTTCAGAAGTATAATCACAAAAATATATCTCAAATAACTCCACAATACATCTGGTTCCATTTCCTTTAGGCCAAATAGTAATTTTAAAATTCTTTTTTGATTAAATTTCCAATGGTAATCCAATAAAAATCTAAAGTTTAAATTGTACAGATCTCACCGATTGTCTGTAACATTTTGGTTTCCGAAAGATTAATTAATAATTAAATAAGTCCACAATAGAATTGTTTACCTTTCCGCATGGCCAAATAGTAATTTTAAAAATCTTTTTTGAATAAATTTCCAATGGCAATCCAATAACATTCCAAAATTTAAATTGTGCAGATGTTACCGATTTTGTCTAAATTTTTGGTTTTCCAAAGTTTCATTAAAAATTGAAAAAGTCCACATTACAATTGGTTACCTTTCCATTCGGCCAAATGATAATTTGTAAAATCATTTTTTTTGAAAATTCCAATGGTAATCCAATAAAATGGTAAAATTGTTTTGTACAGATGTTGCCAAATCTCTCTAAAATTTAGGTTTCAGGAAGATTAGATAGGAATTTGCTAAATCAAAAGGCAAACGTTGCTTAAAAATCAATTGGGAATCATTACACAGTGTCCAGCCTTTTTCACATTTAAGATAAACTGTGTAATGTCCAGAAGTTACAGTAGGTCCTTCATGGAAAATTATTGCAACTGTTACAAAAGTTTTTCCTGAAATTGATAATTGCTGTCCTGTAAACTTCTTTATTAAAGTATCTAATTTTGAACCATCAGCTTTACAGCATTGCATCATTAAAATTACATATTGTCCGTATTCCTTTAAAATTAACGTTGAAAACATGTCAGATTGACACTCACTGCATTCCATGCTATGATTAGCATCTTTAACTAATTTAGCAAAAGTGACTGTTTTACTTTCTGGCAATGTTAAATAAATAAACCTTTCAGAATCAACATTAGAGCCACATATATTCTAACAGTTTTCACAACTATGTTCCCATTTATAAGAGAGACCAAATACATTTTCAATGGGAACCCCTTCTTCTTCCAGTACCTGAAGAAAAAAGATCAAGAATTCCTGTGCGTCTTGCTGTACATTTTGAGAAAACTGTGTTCGTCCTGAACATACATCTAAAAGTTTTCTAATTTCAGTAGCACTTTCTATTTGAGTTTTATCATTACTCAGCTTTTGAAAAAGGAGACTCAACTCAGAACAGAATCTTTTTCCCTGATTTACTATTATCTGCTCTTGCACACTTTCCAGATAAAATGCAACATTCAGCACTACATTAGCGTAGCAGTTGACACCAGAGCTATTTTCAAAATGACATCCTACAACCTGTTCTTCATTTTCCTTTTTCTTTTTGCTTGCAATTACATCACTCCTCTTTTTTTTCCTCCTCTCTACATCTTCATTACAGATATTCTCATTTCTCCTTTTACGAGAAACTACACGTTTCTCCAACACAGGATACTGACCTAAATGAGGAGCATAGCTTCTTCTTAATCTATTATACTCCTTTACACAATTTGTATCAGCACTAACTTTTGAGTCATCAAAGTCTATCATGAATAAACCTGATAATGTTTTCACTCGTGACAAAGCAACACATGCCATACCTTCTTTGAACACAGTTGAACCAATGTTCACAAATGCACAATCTACAGTCAATCCTTGAGACTTGTGAATAGTTACAGCATATGCTAGAGAAAACGGAAACTGCTTCCTACGTACATATAAGTCTTTCACAAGCATGAAACGAACTGAACAACGACAAATGTCTTTAACTTCTTCTATCTGATCAAATTTTATTTTTAAACATTCAATTCCATCTTTTTTCTGATAATTAATAAAACCCACAACTCTTCCCATAGCTCCATTAACTAAACCTTTTTCAACATCCAAATTTCTCCTTAAAAATACTCTACAGTTCATGCAAACATATAGATTTTTTTCTAATCCAGCTGTTTTGGAAATATTCTTCTCTAGTGAATCCAATTTATTTTTCAGTGTGCCTGTTAATGTGATAGTAATTCTTCCATCCTCAATTTTGTCCACTGCTTCCAATTTCCTGATATCTTCCTTTTCCAATTTCAAAAGATCCTCATTGAATATTGAGCATTCACGTAGAGTTGGCATTAAGCAGATGACACTTTTCTTTTCTGCAATGTTCTTGTATATCTTCTCTGCAACTATTTCTTCCTTTGGAAATAAATTATGTAGCAACCGACTCTGTAATGCTTTTGTGCCAGCTTCAGTGAGTAGTCCAATTCTGATATCTTTCAGAATACTTCCATATTCTTCATCGTTTGCTTGCCTCATATTAGTAGTAAGTTCCTTGTACTCAAAGAAGGACCAAATATTTGCATTACCAATGCTTCCCAATGACTTCTTTGTGTCTTCATGTGTCACAGTATTAAACACTGGTTGTCCTTTAACTGGAGTAAGCTGTAGAAGATCCCCAAAAACTATGACATGTTTTCCACCAAATAACACGTCATAGTCTGTCCTTAGAATTTGCTGCATTCTTAAATGCACAAAGGCAAGCATTAAGTTTGATACCATACTCACTTCATCAATAATGAGAACTTGCATCTTCTTCAATACTCTTGAAACTTCCAAGCATGCTTCTCCAGTTAGCTTGTTGTATTGTATTTTGTTCTCATGCTCCACTGGTAACATTAGCAAACGATGTAAGGTGATTCCTTTTATGTTATAGGCTGCTAACCCAGTTGGAGCAGTAACCACACAAGACAAAGTAGAATCCGTTTTTTGCTGTAGGTAGCTTCTGATGACTTTTATTAAGAAACTTTTTCCAGTTCCAGCTTGTCCACTTACATACATCCTGATTGGTTGAAATGATGTGCATGAGCACTCTTTTTTTTCATGTAGTAATCCGTGATCAATTTTGTTTCTGATCTCTTCATAAATTTGTTGCTGCTCTTCATTCAGTTGTCTTTCCAAATTTGGTAAGTCTATAAATTCTTCTTGAGCTTGATTCATAGCCGTTTCCACTTCATTCATGGCTATTGATGCTTCATTTTCAACGATTGGTTGTCCTAGGGGATCTTGACTGAGTGTTCCTGAACTTTGGCTGTCCTGAGAACTGTCTCTAGCTACTTCTGCTGCAATTGTAGTTTCCTGTTCAATTTCTTCATTTAACATTTGCAGATAAGTTGAGAATGTACTGCATTGTATAATGTCTTTGCAAGCATTAAAAGAATCTTCATAGCTTTGAAATTCTCCCAGTAGTTCATCCTCTGTACACCATGGTTTAAACAGCTGTAAAAGAGCCAAGTAGTAAAATTCCTTTTTGTCAGTAGTGCCGCAACTCAGCTTCCTGTGATTTATCAAACTTCCTTTTGTTTGCTTCACCAAACATCCTTCCTCACCAATGACTTTATATTTTCCATTGTTGATGTCTTCTGCGGCTTTCCGTGAATAAATGTAGTTCTGCAGCACTTCATAGAGACACATGTTCTCCAGATGATGACTTCTCTTGGGATAATATGTGTCCAACATGTTTGATTTCAAAATATCTGTACTTTCTGGGTCATTCTCGGCCAAATATTCAATTTCTCCAACAGATTTCAGTACCCGATTTCTCATTGCTGCAAGGCCTAAACTTGCCCAAATTATTCTTCTTGATTTCGAGTAGAGACTTGCAGAAGATAACCTATCTGAACATTCGTAGGATCCAATTTCTCGATGCGATAACATCTTTAAACTGAAACTGTACAGCTTCTTACTGACAGTCTTCTCGTGAGAAATCTCTTCCCACATTTCCTTCAATTCTGTTTTTTCTGATTTCGTAATGTAAGACGTTACATATCGAGCAACAGCAATGGAATTGTCAGCTACATACTGTATATCCATGTTAGCATTCCACATGGATAAAATGACTGGGTTGTAGTCATTTATATTTTTTGATTCTTCTTTTCTTTTAAGGTTGTAGGTATTCTTAGGTGATTTTCTTGTGATAGTATCTCTCACAGATGACATAAAACTGTTTACTCTTCCATTTGAAAGAACAGGTCTAGGAAATCCAAATCGACATTTAGTGTAGTATTTATCTTTGCTCTTGTATTTCCGTCGACAGTATTTTCCACACCGATGACTTTGGAAACGTAAAACTTGCTCCTTTAACTTTTTCTCTTCTGTGCTTTTTGGTATAGCACATGTTGCATATTCTTCAATGTAAGATAACACTGCTTCATCAGCATCTGTTCCAAACTTTGGGGCATCCTTGATCCACAACAGCATATGAATATGAGGAGCACCTCTTGCCTGGTACTCTTTTCTCCAAAAGAAATCCACTACTTCTCCTAGAGGTGGATTTTTTTTATTGCAGATGAAGGACATCATAGCCTCAAATCTATGATTGAAATATCTGCAAACATTAACCGGATCCAATGAGCACAGTTCTCCTGCTGTCTTGTATTCGATGTTTTTAATGTTTGAATTTGCCTCTCGTAGAAAATCCAGTAAATCATCCCAAGCGTACTCAGCACAGCTTAGGGTAAGGAACCATGTTGGTGTTCCTAAATTCCGTAACATGCATTTTAATTCACCATGGCGTCAGTACCAATATTCATTTGTCCCACGCTGACAAGCCATCAGATTGATCAGTTGTGTTTCCAAATGATCATCTCGGTGCTGCACTTTCTCCATAAAATCCTTAGCAGACACATTTTGTAAATGTACTCCACTTTTTAAAATGTGATTTACTGCATAAGACAGTGCAGACAAGTCGCTTTCAAATAAAAGATGGAACAAATAAGGAATACTTTGTCGAAATCTGGGATCTTCAGCATATAGTCTTGTAGTCCGATACTCAGAAGCTGGAATCTGTTCTGGACGTTCATCGTATCGTCCTCCTTTTCCTTTAGGAAACAGCTGGGGAAAACATCGAGCTTCCAAGCTCTCCTCCCATACACTCACGGGAGTTCCTTTTGCTTTCTTCATCTAAAACAGATCAATATTGTCTCCCATAACTTCTTTTGAATGAAGAGGATGTATGCTAAAATGTTCATAAATTTCTTCTTCCTTTGACTTGTCCACTTTTTCAATTTGTCCAGTTGGTGTTTCTGTGTCTTCTTGTAAATCTTCTTCTTCTTCTTCTTCTATATAAATTGATTCATACCATTTGTTATTCCTTTTCAAATACAAATTTGCTCTTTGTACTTTCTGTACATCTACCAGCTCCTGCCAAATCTTCTTATTCTTTGTAGGTACACCATTAACCAGAATAATTAATGGTTCAGTTTCCAAAGTATCCGCATCAATAGTTTCCATATTTTTTTTCAAATCCAAGGGCAAATACACCACTCTACCTTTAAAACCTCTCAGTAAATCTGAAGGAGGTAATTTACCAGTTTTGGGCTTCATACGTACTATGGTCTGGAACGGATGAACACATTGAATGAGTATAGACTCATATGTATTTAATTCAGAAAGTTCAGCAGGAATAGCATCCAATTCTAAATTATTATGTACAGCTCTGGTCGGCATTCTATTTTCCTCTAACTTGTTGTAACAGTATTTACAAATACGCTGATCTTCACCCAATTCAAAACAATTTTCAAGAAATATATATGTGGCAAAATCCTTCCACTTATAATTATCTTCATTTTCACTCTTTCTGTAGAGATCAACATTCCTAGTTTGTTTTCTATAATGAGTTCTGCGGCAACAAATACAAGTAATATTTGGTCTTTCATTAGAGATTATTGCAAATTTTGTTATGTGATCATTAAGGGCCTCATGTAGGTAGCGAAATACCGGTCGGTAACGGCCGTTTTTCGGTAAATATGCCGTTACCGACCGGTATCCAGACAAGTGAGATGTAGGAGTCCAAAAACCACTTTTCGGTAAATATGAGGCGGTAAATACCGATTCATAGTTACCGAATTCTAAAATACCGATTCATATTTACCGAATACATAATTAACGAATCGGTAAATATGAAGTGGTAAATATGAAGTGGTAAAAATTTAAAATGACATGTAGGAGCAGTCGGTAATTAAGAAATCCAGGAAAATCGGTAAATAAGAGTCGGTAATTAACACGGATTGAAAGCAGGTGGTAACCATCAACAATGCACATAAGCAATCCCAAAATGCAACAGCGTGGACAACATGGCCGCCATGTACGTCATTGCAAGGCGCCTACGTCTACAGGCAGCAGGACTGAGGGCGTGGCGACGGGAGGAACAAATCTACAGACAGCGCATCACACTATTCCAGCTGACTGATGCAGAGATACATGAGAGGTACAGGCTACACCCCGAAACCATCACGGACCTGATAAGGGACCTGCACCCACTCCTGGACCAGCCAACAAGAAGGGCGCACGCCATACCACCACATGTGCAGGTGCTCTGCAGCCTACATCTACTGGCATCCGGCAGTTATCAGGTGGTGATAGCTGCGGTGGGTGGTGTATCCCAGAGTTGCCTGTCCCGTTTCTTCAGGAAGTTCCTGGATGCCATGATGCAGAGAATGCACCACTACATAAGCTTCCCAAACACACAGGCTGCACTGCAGAAAACAAAAACAGACTTTTATCACATGGCACAGTTCCCCCATGTCATCGGCTGTATTGATGGTACACACATCCCAATCTGTCCACCAGCTGATACAGAGCACATCTACAGGAACAGGAAGTCCACCCACTCCATCAATGTGCAGGTGATCTGTGATGCAGGGAACATCATCACAGATATTGTTGCAAAGTTTCCTGGGAGCACCCACGACTCTTACATCTTCCAGAATAGTGGGATCTACACACGACTGAGTGCCGGAGAATTCGGAGAGGGATACCTGCTGGGTAAGTAACAGTGACGCCCCTTGAAACCTGCAAATCAGAGTGTATAGAGGCATGTAACTGATGGTTCCCTTTTACTCATCCAGGCGACAGTGCATATGCATGCCGTTCATTCATCCTCACTCCCTACCTACACCCAGCAACCCAGAGTGAGAGAGGATACAACGTGGCCCACAAAACAACACGCAATGTGGTGGAGCGCACGTTTGGACTACTGAAGAGCAGGTTCCGCTGCCTCCACAAGAGCGGAGGCGCACGCCAGTACAAACCCATCACCTGCTGCAAGATTATTGCCACTTGTGCAATGCTGCACAACCTTGCCACGAAAAAAGGTACAGATGTGGAACTAACATATTTTGAGGACAACGAGGATGAGTCAGGCCAGCCAGAGGGCAGCGCAGCTAGAGTGCCAACTGCAATCGATGGGAGAGAGAGACGGGCAGAGATCACATGCAACTATTTCTGAGTAAGTGAGGGGACACAGCGAGTTGTGAGAAGTCATGACGTAGTTTAATGTGGCACCACGCCATGAACACATGAACAGGCCAATCTGGCAATATACCATCTATACAAGGAGTATGTCCAGGGTTACGTCACCCAATGGGAAGTGGCTAAGCAGGGCCACATCAATGTTTGCGCATACGCGCTGCAGTGGTGGATTGCACGGCCTGTGCATCCTCACTAGAGCCAACCCCAAGCCGCCTGCTGCTCCTGCGTGCTTCGGGGACGGGGGGTGTGATGCTGCTGCTGGTGTCGATGCTCTCCGCAGCATCCCCTGCAGCAGTTGTCGACGCCTGACTAGTCAATAGCACCCCTAGTGCACTTGTCACCTGCACCATCCCCCGAGACAGGTCGCTGCAGCACTGTGTTAGGCCCTCCTGCATCGTCACAGAGCGCCGGCAAAGTAGGGAAGTCGCAGTTGCCAGACGGTTGAGTGCCCTGCTGGTAGTGTCCCTTCTCTGGCGTTCCCGGCGCCGTGCTTCGATGTCAGCATCTAATTTGCTGCACAACTGCTGGATTGACTGGGACATGTCCCGAATGCCCGCAGCCATGCCGCCAATGTTTGTGTCCATGTTGACTAAGCTTGTCTTCATCACCCGCATGTGCCTCTGGACTGACATAACTGCCTTTGATTGCAGGCGCTGTTGCTTCAACATTTGGCCCTCAAGCCCCAAGAAGACACCATGGCCGTCAGTGGGTGCTGGTGGACTCTGGACACGCGACCTGCGGCGCCCTCTTGCTCCCGTCTGTGCTGCCTGTGAGGTGTGGGGCACAGTGGGATGGCTCCCTTCCTGGGGCCCGGTGCGGTCTTCTGGGCCCATGCTGTCGTCTGATGAGGTGTCGAAGGCTCGTAGCCTGGCTGCTGGACGCCTCCTCATTCTCACACCTGCAAGCGGAGATGTGGCCGGTGATTCGAACATGAGTGGCGATGCTGGCTGTGGTTGTGGTGATGCTGGCTCTCGGTGAGGTGATGCTGGCTCTGTGTGCGGCGAGGCTGGCTGTGTTGGTGGTGCGGCTGCAAGTGGGCCTGCTCCCTGGTCTGAACTCGTGCTGGCTAGAGGTGATTTTTGTGGCCGGTGTGCCGTCTCCCCTGCAGCATGCCCTGTACTGCATGATGTCACATCTGTGGACAGAAAAACAACATTGGCTCAGTGTCCCCGAAGGGCTGCATTGCAAGCGTCACAATAAATCATTTCACATTCCAATCTGTCCTCTGTCTCCTTGTGCCTCGAGTGCGTGACATGCCTTGTTGCCCTGTAACATTTACGTCATGGTTAGTGTTGCCCTGACTACATCTCCCGGAATGCATTGCCTGTCTGCACTGACACGTGTGGACTGCAGTGTGATTCTCGTTTCACAATGGGGAATGTGGGATAGGGGTAGGGGAGGCTACATTGCTGTGCTTTCGTCTTACCTTGGTGTGTTGCGGCTCTGGCAGAGCTGTCGGCGTCCCCAAGACCCACGACGCTCTCTTGCTCGATTGTGGCCGCCACCAGCTCCTCCAGTTCGGTGAGGGCAGGTGCCCTGTTGGTTCCACCTCCGGTCTGGCTGGCCTCCTTCTGGATGTCGCCCATCTTCCTCTTGGTCACAATCCTCAGGTCATACCAGCGCTTTTTGAGGACCTCAATGTCCCTGTGGGTCACTCCCACAGCATTGACCTGCGCCTGGATGGCCAGCCATATGTTGCGTTTTTCGGCCTCAGGCACTTGCAGGGATTGCCTCCCAAACAGCTTCTGGTGCTGCTTCACCACCTCCTCCACCAGCACCTGGAGTTCCTTGGGGCTGAATTTGAGCTTCCTCCTCCTTTCCCCTTCGTCTTTCTGTGTTCTCTGGCTGGACATGCTGTTCGTTTCCCGCTCGCACATGCAACTGCTCCCTGCCTCTCCTCTGCACTCCAAGCCTCTCCAGGGTCGGCTAATTATGTACACCTGCCTGGGTGTGGCCACTTCGGCTAATTGTGTACACCTGCCTGGGTGTGGGCAGTTCCTGGTTGGGTGGGCTGTCGTTGCACAGGATTAGCTGTTTCGTCAAGTCATGTGATGTTATTTACCGAATCCGTACATACCGATTCGGTATTTTCCGATTCGGTAGATACCACCTCGGTATTTTCCGATTCGGTAGATACCACCTCGGTATTTTCCGAATCGGTAATTATCACCTCGGTATTTACCGAATCGGTGAATTCCGATTCGTATTTACCGAATGTTACCGAATCGGTAACTGTTACCGAATTTTTACCTACATATAACTTACCGATTCTAATTTACCGATTCGGTACGGCTCGGTATTTAAGAACCGGTAAAATTTATTTACCTACATGAGGCCCTAAATGTCTTACTTACAGAGGGTTCTACATTCTCTTCCACTTCTTACTCATTTACTGTGTCCTTTTCTGCACTGTTATGTTCAGGACCAAAGTAACAAAACTGAATTTCATCAACAACCTTCTCTACATCTGATACCGATCCACGGAACAGAGCCCTATTCAATTCATCTAACTTTATTGCTGGACTTTTAGCAAAATACAACCGTCTCACAAACTTTCTCATTTCAGTATGATGAACAGCCAGCATCCTAAAATGATGGAAAACACTATTACACACTTTTCTAGATAGACAAGCCAGAGAATGACCCTGCAAACCAGTATTCTCTCTCACTCTGCATGGATCTAGACTTTGAAGCACCTTAATCTTCTGTTTTACACTTTTTTTACTATATTCTCTTAGAAACTCACGAAATTTATCAATAGATTCCTGACGCACAGTGCAAATACTACTACAATTCCAAGTGTACACTGGGGCTTTAGGACGTCTCCCCATAGCCTCATCCGCCATCACTTGTACCTCATCTCTTGGAACCATTATCTCCTTCTCCATTATGCAACCATTTTTCACTTCGTAAGCACGACCTCTGGTGTCAACTGCATGCAGCAAACTATTACTTTGAAAATAGCTCTCTTCATTAAAAAAAGGTTCACTACTTGAACTATGCATCCATTTTCCTAAAAACACTTTACAAAAGTTTGTTCTGTTCACTACTCTTTTCCTTTTGCTTTGTGATTTCAGTACATTAACCATTTTATCTAATGTACGCATCCTATTCAAAATTAAAATGAATTGTTTCCTTTTTAATTCTAATGCCTTTGCTGCAATGGCTTCAATTTCTTTTTTTCTCTTGTAAAATTTTGCCTTTTGCTTATATTTCTTCACATCCTTTATCAAATTGGACATAACTCTTCTCTGAAACATTTTTCTACGTATCTCTTTAAACGCTGTTTTTCTGTTTAAGTTAATCTTTATAGTTACAGAAGGTATATTTGCATTAACTAAATTCTCAATTTTTTCCTGTCCTTTTCTATTGAAAACATTCTTTCCAGTACAGACATTTTGTACATTTTTCCTTTTTTTGAATATGTTCTTTAAAAAATCTTTTGTCTGCTTACCAGAAGATTTTTTCTTTTTCCCAACATGAGCATCTCCAACTAACTTAGGTCCTCCAGTTGTCTTCAAATATAGGGTTTTTTTGTGGTCTTTCTTTAGTCTGGATTTTGTAGGCATCTTAAATTTTGTTCACTGCTCTTCAGCAATACCTGAAAAAAACTAAAAAAAAAATCCTTTATTTTATTTAAATATATTACTACATTTTTTATGTTCTTTAGAAATCTTAAAATACTATAAACCCCTTTCCTATAAATGAAAATCACAATAACACCTTCACAAATTAAATATCTAAAAATAATTCCTGTGTGCACACAAAGTCATGCTTTGAAATTAGACAGAAAACGAAATTTCTTTGCCAATTGCAAAGCATACTTTCTACTACTTTTTAGGCAAGTGATAAGTACTTTTACAGACTGACACATTTTGAATCCACTTTTCAGATTCTTAAAAAAGCACATGTCCAAACTGCTTTTTCAGACCAGCACCATGTGTAACCTGGGTGACTGACTACACTCCAGCAAGAGCAACCAGCCTTAGTGATGCTGAATGTATTTGCATTACTGACTGAAACCTCAAACCCCACTCGGTTGTGAATACTATGCATGATTCCAGAGGATAAGCAGCTGGGTGTGTGCTAAGAGTCTGCTTCTACACAAAAAAAATGGCTCACCCTTTCCATCTAATGCAAATGTGAAATCTCCAGAGCAATACGCAATAAATCTCTGCCTGTAATTCCTATTTGCACACAGAGTCATGTTTTCACATTAGTCACAAAACGAAATTTCTTTGCCAATTTGAAAGCACATTTACTTTTCTTTTTTTTGGCAAGTGATAAACACTTTTACAGACTGACACATCTTGAATCCACTTTTCAGATTCTGACAACAGCACATGTCCAAACTGCTTTTTCAAACCAGCACCATTTGTAACCTGGGTGACTGCCTACACTCCAGCAAGGGCAACCAGCCTTACTGATGCTGTATGTATTTGCATTACTGACTGAAACCTCAAACCCCACTCGGTTGTGAATACTGTGCATGATTCCAGAGGATAAGCAGCTGGGTGTGTGCTAAGAGTCTGCTTCTACACAAAAAAAATGGCTCCCCCTTTCCATCTAATGCAACTGTGAAATCACCAGAGCAATACGCAATAAATCTCTGCCTGTAATTCCTCTTTGCACACAGAGTCATGTTTTCACATTAGTCACAAAACGAAATTTCTTTGCCAATTTGAAAGCACACTTACTAGTCTTTTTTTTGGCAAGTGATAAGTACTTTTACAGACTGACACATTTTGAATCCACTTTTCAGATTCTTAAAAAAGCACATGTCCAAACTGCTTTTTCAGACCAGCACCATGTGTAACCTGGGTGACTCACTACACTCCAGCAAGGGCAACCAGCCTTAGTGATGCTGAATGTATTTGCATTACTGACTGAAACCTCAAACCCCACTCGGTTGTGAATACTGTGCATGATTCCACAGGATCAGCAGCTGGGTGTGTGCTAAGAGTCTGCTTCTGCACAAAAAAATGGCTCCCCCTTTCCATCTAATGCAACTGTGAAATCACCAGAGCAATACGCAATAAATCTCTGCCTGTAATTCCTCTTTGCACACAGAGTCATGTTTTCACATTAGTCACAAAACGAAATTTCTTTGCCAATTTGAAAGCACACTTACTTTTCTTTTTTTTGGCAAGTGATAAACACTTTTACAGACTGACACATCTTGAATCCACTTTTCAGATTCTTAAAAAAGCACATGTCCAAACTGCTTTTTCAGACCAGCACCATGTGTAACCTGGGTGACTGACTACACTCCAGCAAGGGCAACCAGCCTTACTGATGCTGTATGTATTTGCATTACTGACTGAAACCTCAAACCCCACTCGGTTGTGAATACTGTGCATGATTCCAGAGGATAAGCAGCTGGGTGTGTGCTAAGAGTCTGCTTCTGCACAAAAAAAATGGCTCCCCCTTTCCATCTAATGCAACTGTGAAATCACCAGAGCAATACGCAATAAATCTCTGCCTGTAATTCCTCTTTGCACACAGAGTCATGTGTTCACATTAGTCACAAAACAAAATTTCTTTGCCAATTTGAAAGCACACTTACTAGTCTTTTTTTTGGCAAGTGATAAGTACTTTTACAGACTGACACATTTTGAATCCACTTTTCAGATTCTTAAAAAAGCACATGTCCAAACTGCTTTTTCAGACAGGAACCATATGTAACCTGGGTGACTCACTACACTCCAGCAAGGGCAACCAGCCTTAGTGATGCTGAATGTATTTGCATTACTGACTGAAACCTCAAACCCCACTCGGTTGTGAATACTGTGCATGATTCCACAGGATAAGCAGCTGGGTGTGTGCTAAGAGTCTGCTTCTGCACAAAAAAATGGCTCCCCCTTTCCATCTAATGCAACTGTGAAATCACCAGAGCAATACGCAATAAATCTCTGCCTGTAATTCCTCTTTGCACACAGAGTCATGTTTTCATATTAGTCACAAAACGAAATTTCTTTGCCAATTTGAAAGCACACTTACTACTCTTTTTTTTGGCAAGTGATAAACACTTTTACAGACTGACACATTTTGAATCCACTTTTTAGATTGTTAAAAAAGCACATGTCCAAACTGCTTTTTCAGACCAGCACCATGTGTAACCTGGGTGACTGACTACACTCCAGCAAGGGCAACCAGCCTTAGTGATGCTGAATGTATTTGCATTACTGACTGAAACCTCAAACCCCACTCGGTTGTGAATACTGTGCATGATTCCACAGGATAAGCAGCTGGGTGTGTGCTAAGAGTCTGCTTCTGCACAAAAAAATGGCTCCCCCTTTCCATCTAATGCAACTGTGAAATCACCAGAGCAATACGCAATAAATCTCTGCCTGTAATTCCTCTTTGCACACAGAGTCATGTTTTCACATTAGTCACAAAACGAAATTTCTTTGCCAATTTGAAAGCACACTTACTAGTCTTTTTTTTGGCAAGTGATAAGTACTTTTACAGACTGACACATTTTGAATCCACTTTTCAGATTCTTAAAAAAGCACATGTCCAAACTGCTTTTTCAGACCAGCACCATGTGTAACCTGGGTGACTGACTACACTCCAGCAAGGGCAACCAGCCTTAGTGATGCTGAATGTATTTGCATTACTGACTGACACCTCAAACCCCACTCGGTTGTGATTACTATGCATGATTCTACAGGATAAGCAGCTGGGTGTGTGCTAAGAGTCTGCTTCTGCACAAAAAAATAGCTCCCCCTTTCCATCTAATGCAACTGTGAAATCACCAGAGCAATACGCAATAAATCTCTGCCTGTAATTCCTCTTTGCACACAGAGTCATGTTTTCATATTAGTCACAAAACGAAATTTCTTTGCCAATTTGAAAGCACACTTACTACTCTTTTTTTTGGCAAGTGATAAACACTTTTACAGACTGACACATTTTGAATCCACTTTTTAGATTGTTAAAAAAGCACATGTCCAAACTGCTTTTTCAGACCAGCACCATGTGTAACCTGGGTGACTGACTACACTCCAGCAAGGGCAACCAGCCTTAGTGATGCTGAATGTATTTGCATTACTGACTGAAACCTCAAACCCCACTCGGTTGTGAATACTGTGCATGATTCCACAGGATAAGCAGCTGGGTGTGTGCTAAGAGTCTGCTTCTGCACAAAAAAATGGCTCCCCCTTTCCATCTAATGCAACTGTGAAATCACCAGAGCAATAAGCAATAAATCTCTGCCTGTAATTCCTCTTTGCACACAGAGTCATGTTTTCACATTAGTCATAAAACGAAATTTCTTTGCCAATTTGAAAGCACACTTACTAGTCTTTTTTTTGGCAAGTGATAAGTACTTTTACAGACTGACACATTTTGAATCCACTTTTCAGATTCTTAAAAAAGCACATGTCCAAACTGCTTTTTCAGACCAGCACCATGTGTAACCTGGGTGACTGACTACACTCCAGCAAGGGCAACCAGCCTTAGTGATGCTGAATGTATTTGCATTACTGACTGACACCTCAAACCCCACTCGGTTGTGATTACTATGCATGATTCTACAGGATAAGCAGCTGGGTGTGTGCTAAGAGTCTGCTTCTGCACAAAAAAATAGCTCCCCCTTTCCATCTAATGCAACTGTGAAATCACCAGAGCAATACGCAATAAATCTCTGCCTGTAATTCCTCTTTGCACACAGAGTTTTGTTTTCATATTAGTCACAAAACGAAATTTCTTTGCCAATTTGAAAGCACACTTACTACTCTTTTTTTTGGCAAGTGATAAACACTTTTACAGACTGACACATTTTGAATCCACTTTTCAGATTCTGAAAACAGCACATGTCCAAACTGCTTTTTCAGACCAGCACCATGTGTAACCTGGGTGACTGACTACACTCCAGCAAGGGCAACCAGCCTTAGTGATGCTGAATGTATTTGCATTACTGACTGAAACCTCAAACCCCACTCGGTTGTGAATACTGTGCATGATTCCACAGGATAAGCAGCTGGGTGTGTGCTAAGAGTCTGCTTCTGCACAAAAAAATGGCTCCCCCTTTCCATCTAATGCAACTGTGAAATCACCAGAGCAATACGCAATAAATCTCTGCCTGTAATTCCTCTTTGCACACAGAGTCATGTTTTCACATTAGTCACAAAACGAAATTTCTTTGCCAATTTGAACGCACACTTACTAGTCTTTTTTTTGGCAAGTGATAAGTACTTTTACAGACTGACACATTTTGAATCCACTTTTTAGATTCTTAAAAAAGCACATGTCCAAACTGCTTTTTCAGACCAGCACCATGTGTAACCTGGGTGACTGACTACACTCCAGCAAGGGCAACCAGCCTTAGTGATGCTGAATGTATTTGCATTACTGACTGAAACCTCAAACCCCACTCGGTTGTGAATACTGTGCATGATTCCACAGGATCAGCAGCTGGGTGTGTGCTAAGAGTCTGCTTCTGCACAAAAAAATGGCTCCCCCTTTCCATCTAATGCAACTGTGAAATCACCAGAGCAATACGCAATAAATCTCTGCCTGTAATTCCTCTTTGCACACAGAGTCATGTTTTCATATTAGTCACAAAACGAAATTTCTTTCCCAATTTGAAAGCACACTTACTACTCTTTTTTTGGCAAGTGATAAACACTTTTACAGACTGACACATTTTGAATCCACTTTTTAGATTCTTAAAAAAGCACATGTCCAAACTGCTTTTTCAGACCAGCACCATGTGTAACCTGGGTGACTGACTACACTCCAGCAAGGGCAACCAGCCTTAGTGATGCTGAATGTATTTGCATTACTGACTGAAACCTCAAACCCCACTCGGTTGTGAATACTGTGCATGATTCCACAGGATCAGCAGCTGGGTGTGTGCTAAGAGTCTGCTTCTGCACAAAAAAATGGCTCCCCCTTTCCATCTAATGCAACTGTGAAATCACCAGAGCAATACGCAATAAATCTCTGCCTGTAATTCCTCTTTGCACACAGAGTCATGTTTTCACATTAGTCACAAAACGAAATTTCTTTGCCAATTTGAAAGCACACTTACTAGTCTTTTTTTTGGCAAGTGATAAGTACTTTTACAGACTGACACATTTTGAATCCACTTTTCAGATTCTTAAAAAAGCACATGTCCAAACTGCTTTTTCAGACCAGCACCATGTGTAACCTGGGTGACTGACTACACTCCAGCAAGGGCAACCAGCCTTAGTGATGCTGAATGTATTTGCATTACTGACTGACACCTCAAACCCCACTCGGTTGTGATTACTATGCATGATTCTACAGGATAAGCAGCTTGGTGTGTGCTAAGAGTCTGCTTCTGCACAAAAAAATAGCTCCCCCTTTCCATCTAATGCAACTGTGAAATCACCAGAGCAATACGCAATAAATCTCTGCCTGTAATTCCTCTTTGCACACAGAGTTTTGTTTTCATATTAGTCACAAAACGAAATTTCTTTGCCAATTTGAAAGCACACTTACTACTCTTTTTTTTGGCAAGTGATAAACACTTTTACAGACTGACACATTTTGAATCCACTTTTCAGATTCTGAAAACAGCACATGTCCAAACTGCTTTTTCAGACCAGCACCATGTGTAACCTGGGTGACTGACTACACTCCAGCAAGGGCAACCAGCCTTAGTGATGCTGAATGTATTTGCATTACTGACTGAAACCTCAAACCCCACTCGGTTGTGAATACTGTGCATGATTCCACAGGATAAGCAGCTGGGTGTGTGCTAAGAGTCTGCTTCTGCACAAAAAAATGGCTCCCCCTTTCCATCTAATGCAACTGTGAAATCACCAGAGCAATACGCAATAAATCTCTGCCTGTAATTCCTCTTTGCACACAGAGTCATGTTTTCACATTAGTCACAAAACGAAATTTCTTTGCCAATTTGAACGCACACTTACTAGTCTTTTTTTTGGCAAGTGATAAGTACTTTTACAGACTGACACATTTTGAATCCACTTTTCAGATTCTTAAAAAAGCACATGTCCAAACTGCTTTTTCAGACCAGCACCATGTGTAACCTGGGTGACTGACTACACTCCAGCAAGGGCAACCAGCCTTAGTGATGCTGAATGTATTTGCATTACTGACTGAAACCTCAAACCCCACTCGGTTGTGATTACTATGCATGATTCTACTGGATAAGCAGCTGGGTGTGTGCTAAGAGTCTGCTTCTGCACAAAAAAATAGCTCCCCCTTTCCATCTAATGCAACTGTGAAATCACCAGAGCAATACGCAATAAATCTCTGCCTGTAATTCCTCTTTGCACACAGAGTTTTGTTTTCATATTAGTCACAAAACGAAATTTCTTTGCCAATTTGAAAGCACACTTACTACTCTTTTTTTTGGCAAGTGATAAACACTTTTACAGACTGACACATTTTGAATCCACTTTTCAGATTCTGAAAACAGCACATGTCCAAACTGCTTTTTCAAACCAGCACCATTTGTAACCTGGGTGACTCACTACACTCCAGCAAGGGCAACCAGCCTTACTGATGCTGTATGTATTTGCATTACTGACTGAAACCTCAAACCCCACTCGGTTGTAAATACTGTGCATGATACCAGAGGATAAGCAGCTGGGTGTGTGCTAAGAGTCTGCTTCTACACAAAAAAAATGGCTCCCCCTTTCCATCTAATGCAACTGTGAAATCACCAGAGCAATACGCAATAAATCTCTGCCTGTAATTCCTCTTTGCACACAGAGTCATGTTTTCATATTAGTCACAAAACGAAATTTCTTTCCCAATTTGAAAGCACACTTACTACTCTTTTTTTTGGCAAGTGATAAACACTTTTACAGACTGACACATTTTGAATCCACTTTTTAGATTCTTAAAAAAGCACATGTCCAAACTGCTTTTTCAGACCAGCACCATGTGTAACCTGGGTGACTGACTACACTCCAGCAAGGGCAACCAGCCTTAGTGATGCTGAATGTATTTGCATTACTGACTGAAACCTCAAACCCCACTCGGTTGTGAATACTGTGCATGATTCCACAGGATCAGCAGCTGGGTGTGTGCTAAGAGTCTGCTTCTGCACAAAAAAATGGCTCCCCCTTTCCATCTAATGCAACTGTGAAATCACCAGAGCAATACGCAATAAATCTCTGCCTGTAATTCCTCTTTGCACACAGAGTCATGTTTTCATATTAGTCACAAAACGAAATTTCTTTCCCAATTTGAAAGCACACTTACTACTCTTTTTTTTGGCAAGTGATAAACACTTTTACAGACTGACACATTTTGAATCCACTTTTTAGATTCTTAAAAAAGCACATGTCCAAACTGCTTTTTCAGACCAGCACCATGTGTAACCTGGGTGACTGACTACACTCCAGCAAGGGCAACCAGCCTTAGTGATGCTGAATGTATTTGCATTACTGACTGAAACCTCAAACCCCACTCGGTTGTGAATACTGTGCATGATTCTACTGGATAAGCAGCTGGGTGTGTGCTAAGAGTCTGCTTCTGCACAAAAAAATGGCTCCCCCTTTCCATCTAATGCAACTGTGAAATCACCAGAGCAATACGCAATAAATCTCTGCCTGTAATTCCTCTTTGCACACAGAGTCATGTTTTCACATTAGTCACAAAACGAAATTTCTTTGCCAATTTGAAAGCACACTTACTAGTCTTTTTTTTGGCAAGTGATAAGTACTTTTACAGACTGACACATTTTGAATCCACTTTTCAGATTCTTAAAAAAGCACATGTCCAAACTGCTTTTTCAGACCAGCACCATGTGTAACCTGGGTGACTGACTACACTCCAGCAAGGGCAACCAGCCTTAGTGATGCTGAATGTATTTGCATTACTGACTGAAACCTCAAACCCCACTCGGTTGTGATTACTATGCATGATTCTACTGGATAAGCAGCTGGGTGTGTGCTAAGAGTCTGCTTCTGCACAAAAAAATAGCTCCCCCTTTCCATCTAATGCAACTGTGAAATCACCAGAGCAATACGCAATAAATCTCTGCCTGTAATTCCTCTTTGCACACAGAGTTTTGTTTTCATATTAGTCACAAAACGAAATTTCTTTGCCAATTTGAAAGCACACTTACTACTCTTTTTTTTGGCAAGTGATAAACACTTTTACAGACTGACACATTTTGAATCCAATTTTCAGATTCTGAAAACAGCACATGTCCAAACTGCTTTTTCAAACCAGAACCATTTGTAACCTGGGTGACTCACTACACTCCAGCAAGGGCAACCAGCCTTACTGATGCTGTATGTATTTGCATTACTGACTGAAACCTCAAACCCCACTCGGTTGTGAATACTGTGCATGATACCAGAGGATAAGCAGCTGGGTGTGTGCTAAGAGTCTGCTTCTACACAAAAAAAATGGCTCCCCCTTTCCATCTAATGCAACTGTGAAATCACCAGAGCAATACGCAATAAATCTCTGCCTGTAATTCCTCTTTGCACACAGAGTCATGTTTTCATATTAGTCACAAAACGAAATTTCTTTCCCAATTTGAAAGCACACTTACTATTCCTTTTTTTTGGCAAGTGATAAACACTTTTACAGACTGACACATTTTGAATCCACTTTTTAGATTCTTAAAAAAGCACATGTCCAAACTGCTTTTTCAGACCAGCACCATGTGTAACCTGGGTGACTGACTACACTCCAGCAAGGGCAACCAGCCTTAGTGATGCTGAATGTATTTGCATTACTGACTGAAACCTCAAACCCCACTCGGTTGTGAATACTGTGCATGATTCCACAGGATCAGCAGCTGGGTGTGTGCTAAGAGTCTGCTTCTGCACAAAAAAATGGCTCCCCCTTTCCATCTAATGCAACTGTGAAATCACCAGAGCAATACGCAATAAATCTCTGCCTGTAATTCCTCTTTGCACACAGAGTCATGTTTTCACATTAGTCACAAAACGAAATTTCTTTGCCAATTTGAAAGCACACTTACTTTTCTTTTATTTGGCAAGTGATAAACACTTTTACAGACTGACACATCTTGAATCCACTTTTCAGATTCTGAAAACAGCACATGTCCAAACTGCTTTTTCAAGCCAGCACCATTTGTAACCTGGGTGACTGCCTACACTCCAGCAAGGGCAACCAGCCTTACTGATGCTGTATGTATTTGCATTACTGAGTGCAACCTCAAACCCTTAAAGTATTCCTTATTTTTACCAGTACACCTTAATTTATCGTGAAAACATATTCCATATTATTTTACATGTTCCTCACATTTAAATTTCTCCCAAAACAGAAAATGATAAACACAACTTCAACAAAAGGAATTCCATTTCTATTATTCATTTCTTAATTTACCATATACATCCCCTCTCAAACTCTAAACTCAGCTTTAAAATTAGTTAGCTGTGAAAGAAATGTGGCACTCAAACAGCAGATTATCAGAGCCAGGATCTCTGTTCTTTACACCTCTCTCCTCTCCGCAGAACCAGATAATGGCAAACTTTCCCTCTCTTTTTCCACACATATACATGTTAATTTCAAATCTCAGTGCTTCCCCCTTTTTTTCAAATGTAATCACACATTTCTATTGGTTGAAAACCAACCCTTTTCCAAAAGTACCCTTCCCCCAACTTGACTTCTGCCTAGTACCCTTCCCCCAACTTGACTTCTGCCTGCTACCATAGCAACAGCTCATGGAACACTGCTGTGTGGAGTTAGGTCGGAAGTTCACCAAACAATGTTTCAATTCCACAGTGCAAGAGTGCTTGACTTTTCAAACCTAACAGCAAATCCATAGTACTGTTCTTTGGTAACACATTTTTCTGTACCAATACAAAACATGCTTCTATTAATTTACACATACAGCCTAGTTTTTATTCTAGAATGGTATGAAACAGCCAATCAGTTATTTTTTTTATAAAAAAAATATGTATGCCTCCATTTCCAAACTGTCTTTCATTTCTTTTTACCATTCTACTGAATTACACCTCCTGAGTGCATCCAGTTCTCCTTTGAAGATGTTCACAGTGTGGATTGTAGGGCACAGCTATGTCTTCTGGAGTGAAAAGTATGCAGAGAAAACAGATATGGTGAGAGACCTTGCTTTGCCAAATGTAGACATTAAATGGATTGGTCAGAGAGGGTTAAAGTGGCACCAATTGATGCCATTGGTGAAATCCTTCATGCAAATCCAACACCCTGACCTCATAATAGTGCACTGTGGTGGCAATGACCTAGGCACTTTGACTGGGGTAGGTCTGGAAATGCTTATGAAGGAGACCTTTGCACAACTGTTTTCACTTTTCCCTAAAACTGCCTTTGTGTTTTCTAACATATGCCAAAGGCAAAAATGGAACTGGTCCAATCATTTCTGTCCGCAGATTGCCAAAGCAAGAAAGCACGTCAACAAATCTGTTTCTGCTTTCCTCCGTGACTATGGTATGGGTTCCATTTACCACAACAATTTGCGTTACGACATGCAAGACATTTATAGAGGAGATGGTGTGCACTTCAATGATGAAGGGAACAGAGTCTTCCTCTTGAACCTTAGACTCTGCATCGGTACTTACTTGTAGGTACCACTAAAAAATCAAATCACTTCATAAACACAACGGCTCTTTTTAGAGCCCCCTAATATCTAAACTCTTAAATCTGCATTTCATTTCTTTTTTTTTCTTTTTTTTCTACCGTACGCGTACGTTGAGCTTACCGTACGCGTACCCCGTGATTTTTTTTAAAATCAATAAATGTTTTCTTTGTACTTTTCTGTCCTTCTTTGACCCCCTTACAAATGTTAGGGGGTCTGTAACTCTCTCCCTTGCCCCCTTTTCAAGATATCACCCTTTTTTTTCTGAGTGAAACACACGAAATGGCGGCCGCCGCTTCCTGGTTTCGACCGATTCTAATGTTTACTAAGATCTAACAGCCAATCAGAATCGCGCTCGCGCACGCCACCGTACGCGTACGGTAAGCGCACCGTAAGCGCACCGTAAGCTGGCTCAGATATATGTATTGATTTAAAGGCTATTTTCTCAGAATCTACTGAACAGATTTACAACAAACCTACAAAAGGCACTTCCTTGACCTGAGGACTACCTCTCTGCCAAATTTCAAGTTATTCTGTTCAGCCGTTCGGGCTGTAGCTGTGTCTAAAGGTCCTATGGAAAAATGCATGGGAAAAACGCGTTTTGGGACCCCCCTTTTATCTCAGCCCCCGCTTGACGAATCCCCCCGAGACTTTCAGGGTAGGAGCGGAGCGTAGCGCCCCACCTATTTTGAAAAATTCGCGAGGATTCGTCGACCGGCGCCAAAGTTGTTCAAAATAGAATGTTGCGGATTTCCTATGGAAACGTGGTCCTAACTATAACTACCTACTGGCGACCGCCAGTAGGTAATATATATATATATATATATATATATATATATATATATATATATATATATATATATATATATATATATAGGCACGCAGTATTCCTCAGTTTTGCGCAAACAAGAATACACGAACTCCTCTTCGTCGGTGAACACTCTTTATTTCAAAAAGTATAAGAGTCTCCCTTCTGTCATGACGCGTTTCGCCACCGGAGTGGCTTGATCACATGGGACAAACTTTGCGTATGACGCGATTTAAAAAGGCAAACACACCTATCACATGGTGGAGAGGAAATAGAAGACATACTATCGTATTACATTTACAACTTCCTGCGGAAAAAAAACAGACTCTTAATAAATGCACGTAATTCGATTGCAAACATAGTCAAATGTAAGTATGGCCCAGTATACCGAGTAAAACACTATATACAAAGTTTAAATACATATATATATAAATTTTTCATCATCTGTGTTAAAATGAGATCATATGTGATACATGGGCAATTCAAGATAGATCTAGTGTGAAATGTGAATCATACACAATAGAAGAATAGTAGATATACGTGCAGGTATAGTCAGCAATGTATTCTGACGCTACTCCACAAGTGTAATCTGGATGAAATCCAAAACGCAGTAATATCAAATGTTGAATGAATTTAGTCATAACAGTCCTCTCCGAATGTGCTCTGATATTTCCTATCGACATGAGTAATAACTATTTTTAATATGATATTTTTTAAAAAACATTATATATATTTTTTTGTATATAATTTAGTAATTTAATATGTATAAACATTTTAAGTAAAGTGCAATAGTGCCTAAAGGTGCAATAAATAAAGTACTAAAGTGCAAAAGTGCAATTCAAGACATTGTGCAAATCCGCAATAAATATATCGAATATAAAACTAATTGTAAAACTCATACATCAAGTAATACATACCGATAGGATCTCAATATTACCTAAAATTAGGATACTGGAATGATGTAGTGAAGTGGGTGTGTTTTTTTCTCTCAGTTATTTTCATAAAGTGAAGCAGCATCTTATATAACAAATCTTGATAGATAATCATAGAGTATAGAATTGCTAATATTTCGTAACATGCACCACCAGACCCGAAACCACCTAAGCATATGGTTTAAGGCAAGGAGGTAGAGACCTATGCATCGACACAGGGTAAATATGAAAAGAAGCACAACAAGATAATATTTCTGCTATCATTGTCACTAGACTTTTATAGAAAGTATATATATATATATATCATACTAAAACTTTAAAAAATGCCCAGTCTCTGGATGATGTCTTCAGTCACATCAGCGATGTCATCAGTGATGTCACTGACCATGTCATGAGTGATGTAATATGTGACGTCTTCAGCAGTGCATTGCGGGGTCGCGAGTTATAGGTAGTTCAGTATGAGTGAAATGTACACAACTACCTATAATGTCCCTGAAACCTGTGGTTTTTCAGTGAATTTCTAAGGTTTTTTAAATGCTAATTTCTAACTATAGCATCCCTGAAACCTATTTTTTTGTGAATAAATCAGTTCAGTAGTTTCTGAGATATTTAAAGATTTACAGATATCGATATTTGAGAATTGTGAGATCTGATTGGCTGAGCACTCCCAAGCTTGCCTCTAATTGGCTGCCAACACTTCAAACCAGGAAGTGTCAGCAGCCATCTTGTGACTCGTACTAAGGGAAGAGGAAAAAAGTAAGTGAAACATTTAAAAGAAGAAAAGGGGACAGGGAAAAAACACCCTGATCCCCCAGGCCTGCCAGGCCCAAAAAAAGCATTTTTTTACATTTTTGGCTGGGTCACGCTGGGTGCGCAAACCCCGTCAAAAATGTAAAAAAAACGAAGCGTTAGCTTGCGCTTTGTTTTTTAAAGCCTCTGTGTGGGCCAGGTCCCGGGGCAATCCTCATTTCTGTAGTGGGGGCCTGTTGGGACCCCTCAAGCCCCAGGGACCGCCCCCTCCTGGGGCTGTAATAAATAATGTGTGTGAGGTGGCTCAAGCCCCCCCACACTGCCTCATGGACCACCACCTCCCCGGGGCACTGTTTATTTAAATTCGAAGGTCCGGTACAACCCCCCTGCCCCGGGGACCACCACCTCCCCAGGCTTTTCAAATGATGGGACTTCCCTCCGGGAGCCCTTGATGGCCCTGGGGACTGCCAGCCCCCAGGGCCGGCTCCTGCAAGGTCCAGGGATGCCCACCCCAGGGACATTGCCATTTGCTATGACAGGGTGGGACCACAGCTCTTGCCCTGTCATAGCAAACTCGGCTTTGCTTTTTGGACCTCAGAACACAAGTGGACATGATCCCCCGAGCAGCAGTGCGCCAGGAGGTTAGTTTGCAGAGTGGTGTAAAAAGGGGCGTGGCCTCGGAGCACTCTCAGCAATCCAGCTCTGTGGCGCTTACTGGAGGTACCGGGTGGGCTAATAAGTCCCCAGGGACCCTCAAGATTCAAGGGGATAAAATCCCCCAAAACAGAATGCGCCAGGAGGTGCGTCTGCAGAGTGGTGGAGAAAGGGGGCTTGGCCTGGTATGATATGTTAGCAATCCTGCTGTGTGGGACTTACTGGAGGTAATAGGAGGGGTAGTTGGCCCCCAAGGTTGACGTTGGGGGCTAAGTATCCCTCCTGTCACATCCAGTAAATCCCACACAGTGGGATTGCTAAGAGGTGTTCGGAGGCCACGTTCACCTTTCTCCACCACTCTGCAAATGTGACTGCTATGTTATAGTTAGAAATTAGCATTTAAAAAACCTTAGAAATTCACTGAAAAAACATAGGTTTTATGGATGTTATAGTTAGAAATTAGCATTTAAAACACTTTAGAAATTCACTGAAAAAACCATAGGTTTCAGAGACGTTATAGTTAGTTGGACATTTCACTTGTATAAAACCAGACAAATTCAGCCGTTATAGTTAGTAGAGCTAACTATAACTTGCTCCCCCGCAATGCACTGCTGATGATGTCACATATTACATCACTCATGACGTGGTGAGTGAAATCACTGATGACATCACTGATGACATGTCAAATGACATCAGTGATGACATCATCCACGTGATCATCTAATGCACCTCCTCACACCCTAATAAAATCTTTGATACACCCATTCCAAAATACAGACTACCAATATCGAAACCATAGACAGACCAATAGCAGTTAGTACATACCCGCTCAGTGATTCATACATCTACACACACATCCACCCACTAACCCATGTAGTCACTCATACACGCAGTCATTCATCAATACAGCCACTGGTATATCCACTCATACACCCATATAGACATTCACACACTGCCACTCACCCAAAGAGTTACTCATAAACCTAGCCAGTCACCCAAAGAATTAATTACACTGCCATTTACTCACCTATACAGTTATACACTCACCATGTCACTTATTCATACAGATATGTACTGTCTTCAACAATTACTGACATAAGCACACACGTGTCCATGCAGCCACTGTCACAATCACTCACTGTCACATACACTCACGTAAATACTCCAACACTCACAAATTCTGCCTTTTACATATGTAGTTACTCACACATATACCATTAAGACATACATTCACTCACCAACACAGCTATACCTACAGTCATTCACCCATACAGTCCCTAACACACGCACTCTTAAATGCATACACCCAGTGAATCACCCATTCAGACATCGATGCAGGGAGTTACACACCCCCCACCCACACAGTAAATCAGGCACCCATACAGGTTCTCAGACAACCAATGATTCTTCAATATACCTTGGCATATATAGATATAACATTCTTGATCTTTTTAGAAACACTCAGTCACTGGATGATGTCATCAGTAATGTCATCAGTGATGTAATTTGGAATGTCATCAGTGATGTCATCAGTGATTTCACTGACCATGTCATAAGTGATGTAATATGTGATGTCATCAGCAGGGCATTGCGGGGACGCGAGTTATAGTTAGCTCTACTAACTATACCGGCCGAATTTCTCTTTTTTTATACGAGTGAAATGTCCAACTAACTATAACGTCCCTGAAACCTATGTTTTTTCAGTGAATTTCTAAGGTTTTTTTAAATGCTAATTTCTAAGTATAACGTCCCTAAAACCTATGATTTTTCAGTGAATATATATATGTATGGGTAAGTGAGTGTGCAATCGCCAGTAGGTAGTTATAGTTAGTAGTTAGGACCTAGTATCCATAGGAAAAGCATTTTCTGATTTGCCTATAACTTTACAGCCGTTTCATGAATCTTCAAGACATTTTCTAAATTAATGGCCCACTCACTTCAGCTTTTGTCTTGAAAGTTTCGGGGTGATCCATTAAGCGTGGGCCAATAAAAAGGGGGTCTCAAAAAGCTTTTTCTCCATGTTAATTTCCATAGGAAATTTTATACACGAACTGCTGAGTGGAATTACACCAAATTTGGAAAAAAGGTAGCTCTTGGTTCAGGTTCAGAAAGCACTCTTTTTGTTAAATGGTGTAAATCCATTCCGTAGTTCCTGAGAAATGTAAACATTTCTCAGATATACAACTGTGGCCTGGGAGGATCCGCGAACCTTCACGATCTTGAGCCTGCAATCTGATTGTGTTGACAGTCATCTTGTGAACTGATATATCAACAAAGTAGGGACATAGGGGTAGGTTTAACGAGGTCCAAAGTACATACCCCATCAAGTAGTAATGCAAAAAGGTACAGAGTTCCTCTAACAAAGACAAGAAGGGGGAGAAGAAAGATATATTGTCATATGTCAAGGGAAAAAGGGGCCTGGCTGTCAGTGAAGCAGGTCGAAACAGAAAGGGGGGGAAAACCCTTGTTGGAACTAGGGCTCTCACACACCCAGCAAGCTAGGTGTCATGCTTCATCATTTGAGCCTGCCCCTCGTCAGGTCGGCGCTGCAATACCTGACGGGCACCCAATATTGGGGCTCTTTGGCAGGGATCTTTTGTTCCTGCCGATGGGTGCAGTGGGGGTAAGGGGCCCTAGTGTGTGTAGATGTGAGTGATAAGTGTGTGAAATATAAAATAGGTGCTGTTAGTCCACACGTAATTTTTTTTTATTAAAGTGGTAAACAGCCTAAGTAAAAACAAAAGGAGTTGAGGTGGGTATTGAAACTAGTGGTTATGTAACTAGTTGTGCATGCCCTACTCTCAAAGAGATCTACATGTTTCGTGCCATGATTGCCAAAACGGTCAGGGCACTTCCTCAGGATCAGTGTTAAGAACGATCTACAACAGTTGGTACGTGAACAATCTACATACCTAACAGGTTCAGTAAGATAACCTAGAACAAAAAAGACGAAAAAATGACAATAAACAATACATCGAGGTGCACTCATATGATGAAACAGAATCCTGTCTTCAAAAAGCAGTAGTGAAGAAAGAGATGTCATAAAAGATAATGAGGCAAACAAGGGGGGGAAAGGTGTTAAAAACAGGAAAAAGGCGGTGCGCAGATGTACCAACCAACTAAGTGAGAGTATAAGGTATCTCACAGGAAAAGATGCAGTGGATGTGGTAGTAGGAACACTCACCTATACCGCTATCAAGGTAATCTTACAAGAATGACCGGCGGGCATGTGAGGACTCCAATGTGGGTCCTGAGGGCAAATGCCGGTGAGGTGAGAACATGGGTTAGGGACATGAAAGGTAACGAATGCGGCAATTACAAATTAAAAATCAAAAATGAGCGTGTAGCTGATCGGAAAACCCCTAGGGGGGGAGAGAAACAAACGAGAGTCGTAGCAAAACACCAACCAGTTGCACACTCCCATGGGCGGTGTGGTGTGCAGCCAAGGCGATGGTGGCCGAAAACAACAGAGGAGGTGTGGTAAAATGCCCGGGCTCTCCTCGTGTTGTCGAACACACAAGCCGTCCCCCCTCGCGGCAGCGAGAAAAACCCATGGACGGTAGCGCCTATGTAGTACAAAACATGGACTGCGTTCTGAGCCGCTCCTCAATTAAATTCTCACCTCGATGGGAATCCGGGTTGGAGCGTACATGGGAGCAGGGAAAGCATATGGTACTCACCAGCGTAGAGAAACGCGTCTGCTCGTGAACCTACCCCTGCCGCCAGACCTGGGATGGTTAAAGGTAGGACGTAGTACAAGCCTGATGTGCTTCAGGAAGGTGACGTGTGTAATGTCATGTGACCAAGTGAACGTCTCCCATAGCACAGTGGTACTGCGTCGGCTGCGGCGGCCATATTGGACATAGTGGTACAAAAAAACAAAACAAATAGGACCAGATGGACCCGTAAAGGCACAGTAAGGGCCATTGAGATAAAACATTAAGATAAGTGAAGGGGACTGGTAATTATTGTAAAAATAAAAGGATTGGCATCAGATCAAAAAAAGGCGCGGAATCGCACGTAATAAACACCGGTGGGGTATGTAGTGGGGAAAGGAGGGAGTGAATGGTGCCTATTGGGCGCCTGATGGGGGGACCCTCCAATAGGTGTAAAAAAATAATAATATATATCAAAAGACAAAGTAAGCATATGGGGGATGGTAATTATCCCAATCCCGCCATTGCTAGTCACAAGAAAAATGTTAAAAAACTTGAAAAACAAGACAAGGCATCAGGCTAGAAAACACCCTGACCCCCTAGGCCTGCTCACAGGGCCCAACAGGTCTTTGCTCTTGCATGTTCAAAACAATCACACTTTGCTTTTTACCCCCAGGGAGCTGCACGTTGAAGTTTCCTGGGGGTATAAAGCAAGCAGGCTCCCGCAGGAGCAAGGAGCTAGCTGGGACTGAGGGGGGCCTTCAGCTTCCCCTGCGGTCCCCAACCAGCGGGCCATGTCCCAGAGGATGGGGTCCCTGGGCTGAAATTGGCATGGGGAAGGGCTCCCTCCTTAAAATATTATAAGAAAAAAGAAATGGCCTAGCCCCAGGAGATGGGGTTCCTGGGGCCAAAAAAGGCCCAGAAGAGGAGGGCCGCATGGCCCCCCTCTTTTTTGTAACTAAAAATAGAAAGAAAGACCTGGGGTATAGGGTCCCCGGGGTTAAAATCAGCCTCAGGAGTGGGCCATGCGGCCCCTCAATTGAAAAACCCCTAAAAAACTACCATGCCCCAGGGGTTAGGGTCCTTGGAGCCAAAATCGATGTGGGGAGGGGGCTGCACAGCTCCTCTCCCCTGTGTAACAAAAGAAAGACCTAGCACCGGGGAGTGGTGCCCATGGGGCCAAAACTAGCCTCAGGAGGGGGTCACGCATCCCTCCTCTTTTTTTATTTCATTTTTTTTAAATGCTCAGGCCGTGGGGGATGGGGACCTCGGGCCCCAAAAGGATCAAGGTAAGGGGGCCACACAGCCTCACTTCCTAAAATACAAAAATAAATTAGAACCTGACAACTCCCTGGAGGCCCACCCCCTTTTTCCACTACTCTGCAAACATGCCACCTGGCGTGCTTTTGGTTGGGGGATGAAGTCCCCTTCCCTCCTGAGGGTCCTTGGGGGCACCTGTTACCTCCAGTAAGCCTCAAAAATTGGGTTTGCTGGGAGGTTGTCAGAGGCCACACACCTTTTTCTGCCACTCTGCAACCTGGCCTGTCAGTGCACTGCTCATGGGGCTTTGAGATCCCTTTGTGTCCTGAGGGCCTCAGGACCAAAGTAGACTTCATCCCCCAAGCAGTAGTGCGCCAGGTGGCGTGTTTGCAGAGTGGTGGAGAAGGGGGGCATGGCCTCTGAAGACCTCTCACCATTGAGCTGTGTGGGGCTTACTAGATGTAAAGGAGGGCTAGTTAGCCCCCAGGGACCCCCAAGAGGCAAAGGGACTTCCTCCCCTAAACAAGAGCCGTGTTTGCAGAGTGGTAGAGAAAGAGGGCGTTGCCAGCGACCACCTCTCAGCAATCCCACTGTGTGGGACTTACTGGAGGTAACTGGTTGACTAGGCAAGTTGGACCCTAAGGAACCCCAGCAGCGAAGGGGACTTCGTCCCCAACCAAGAATGTGCCAGGAGGTGCGCTTGCAGACTGGTAGAGAAAGAGAAAGGGGGTGTGGCCTGCTATCAGAACTGTCATCCTGCTCTGTGGGACTTACTGTTTATTAAAGTACTCATTGTGCATAGTACTGATCACGCCATATACATTTATATAATGAGTAATTATTTTGAATTTTTGTGAATATTTGTTTTCTTGTATGTTACATGTTCACTTGTCTTGTATATTGTTTTGCTCAGTCTTAGGATCTATGTTGGTTTTGTCATTATTTGCACTGTGAGTTATTATTAGGGGTGGGTGGAATTTGCGAAATTCACTTTCGCAAATTATCGCGAAAATGTTAAAAAATCTCCACAAACACGTGGAAATATCGCGAAGATGCAGACGTTTTTTTCCCACCAGTTCGCGGTATTTTCTGCGTGGTCGCGGCTCGCCAACTTACCCATGCGTTTGCTCACGGGCGCGGCCATCTTGTTTTCACTTGTCTCGCGGTGCATGATCGCACGTCGAATGACGTTACTGCGGGCGCGAGACAGCGCAAATGGCTACCAACAATCCAAAATCTCATGGAGAACGCGACCGGATCGGGAAAACTTGTCGGCGAACGCGGGGATTCAGGTAAGGCGATCGTGCGCGCGAGAATGTATTATTTTACAGCGCGAGCAAGCAAAAAATTTCCGGTGAAATGCAGATTGCGGAAATTTTGAAATTTTCGCGCTCTCCGCAGAATGCGAAAATGTCAAATTATCTCAATTTTCGCAAGCGGAATGGAATTTTAGCCCAGGCCTAGTTATTATGTGCTTTGTATATATCTGTACTACAGTATTGTTATTGTGAGTGCTCAGTAATTGAATACAAAGAATTATTCTATTGTATGCATTTTCACTCTTGTTTTTATATATAAAAAAAATCATGATGCACGTTTATTAAAAAAAATGAAGAATTTATGAATATATTTTTGTATGTCAGATAAATTAAACGTTTAATACCACTGGTCAGGGCGCATGGCCCTTTGTATATCATGGACATATTGCAGCCTAATATATCAAGTTGTTTGGAGAAGTTCTTGTTTGTATTTGCCATTGGGACTTACTGGAGGTAACAGGAGGGGTAGTTGGCCCATAAGAATGTCCTTGGGGCCAACCACCCCTCTTGTTATCTCCAGTAAGTCCCAAACAGTGGGATTGCTAAGAGGTCTTTGGAGGCCACACCTCCTTTCTCCACCACTCTGCAAACATGCCTCCTGGCACCGTACTGGTTGGGGGATGAAGTCCACTTTACCCAAAAGGGACCTTGGGGGTCAAGACGCCCTCCCGGTAGCTCCTGTAAGTCCTACACAGCGGTTGGAGGCCCAGCCGTGTTTTTCCACCACTCTGCAAACGTGACTGGTAGTTAAAAAACCTTTGAAATTCACTGAAAAAAACCAAAGGTTACAGGGACATTATAGCTAAGAATTAGCATTTAAAAAACCTTAGAAATTCACTAAAAAAACACCAGGTCTCAGGGACGTTATAGTTAGGAGTTAGCATTTAAAAAACCTTAGAAATTCACTAAAAAAATACAGGTTTCAGGGACATTGTAGTTAGTAATTAGCATTTAAAAAACCTTGGAAATTCACGGAAAAAACACAGGTTACAGGATTGTTATAGTTAGGCTGACATTTCACTTGTACAAAACCTGTGAAATTCAGCTGTAATAGTTAGCTGGGCTAACAATAATGCACGCCCCCGCAATGCACTGCTGATGACATCACATATTACATCACACATGATCAGTGACATCACTCACGACATTGTTGTTTAGATTGGAATGGGAATAGTAAATGTAACCCCACCAAAGTACTAAACTTACCCTACTGTTTCTTAAACTAGAGAGGGAATTATACATCAAATTTTCTTTAATATTGGCAAAATAGAATTTATATTATTATTTGTTTATAATTAATATAGTTTTTTTTAATGTGTATATTATTTTAAGTAAATGTGTTTTGGAGGGTTTTAATATTTTACTAGTTTATATATCGGTGAAAGTAATTTATATTTATTATATTGTTTATATTTGTATGCTGTTTTTTATGTATGTATCTATATTTAAATATATATGCAGATATATATCTGTATATATTTATATAAACGCACACAGTTATTTGTGTGTGTAGATATAAAAATATTTAATAATAAACAAGATATATTAATCTAAACACCTAAATATATCTATATCTATATATAGGTGTTTAAATTATTATATCTTTATGTATAGTATTAAATAATGAGTGGAATTTATTTACTTTACATTATATTAATTGTATATATCATGATATATTATGATATTTGACATTTACTACTTTAAACTGTATATATATATGTAATTTCTATAAAATGTATAAGGACATTATGGGCCTCATTACGATGCAGTTCGGACCGCAACTGACAGCATGTCGATTGCGGTCCTAACTCCATCTACTGCTGCGTCCGACCAAGGCATTAGATTGCGTGCGGTCGGAGGCAGCAGTCGGATGAACCAACTCGTGCCTTTTGACGGGCTCATGGAACTCGGCAGGTCGGAAGTGCCTCATAATCCCCTAAGGATGGCGTTTCTGATGTCAGGATTATGATGTTGATTTCCGACGGCCTTTCCGACATGGAAAGGCTGTCAGAAAGTGAAATTGGGGGTCCCTAGCAGGGCCCCCTTCCTACCAGCCATCTGCATGGGATTTTAACAAACTCCCATTTCTCAATAGGAGCTTGTGCAATGGGTGGTTTCCACCCGCCGCACAAGGTCCCATAGAGAAGTGGAAGTTTGTGACTGCACCATGTGCGGTCGCATCGTAATCAGGTGTTTGAAACCGCGACCTATGGTCCGGTGGTTTCCTCATTGAAACGGTGTCAGTTGAAAGCAACTCCAACCAACATCATAATTAGGGCAGATATTGTCCTAAACGATCTTTATGAAACTAAATTTTTGTCAAAAATATTTTTTACCATGATATTGTGATCTTGAATAGGACTGGAGCCTTTAACATAAATTGATAAAAAAATTATGATCACTCTAAATTGTCACTTGCACAGAGTACTCTGAAACAGTCCATCTACTAATCAAGCAGGTTGCAATCATAATTCACATACACTGTAGAGAAGACTTTTTCACCCTATTATCTTTCTACCTTCCTGCTGAGCAACACAATGGGAAATAAGAAGTACAAAACGGTGCCACTTTCCAGAAAACAAGGCAGAGGTAATCAGGTTCCCTTAAATCCAATCATGGAATACATGACAGTGCCTAGAATGGTGTTACTGGTGGGTTTGTATAAAAACCAAAATAGACAGGATGGATGTTTGAATGGATGGATGTTGTTGGATGGCGGCTGTCACTACATTAACTCGGCTGCACACAGGCCCCCTTCACACAGTGCAATTGCACAACTACATAGGATGTCTGGTTTGTGCGTAATCACCCTGAGTGGATATTGCTCATTTATTTGAACCTCTGGCCATGCCCAGCTGTCAGGATGCGTCCGGCACACCTCGTAATATATTGACAGGATGCCTCACTATAGATCGGTGGATGAATGAATGGATATTTGTTCGAGCCAACAGACAGATAGGACAGTCAATAGACAGGCAGGGAGGCATTTAGTGCATATATTGCAGGTCAGGTTATCAAAGTAATGTTTAGAAAGTTGGACTGATTAATGTACAGACTGGCATTGAATAGGAAAATTAAGTGATGGATGGATGGACTTCACCCAAGCCGATAATCTTTGCGCTTCTCAAACCCCTTCGAAATGTTGAAGCATTTTATATAGAAAAACATAACTTACAGTTAAAGAAATGAGCAGATGGTTATAAAGACAGATGTTTAGATGTAAAGAGGAGGACAGGCGGAGAGGCAAGGTAAAAAGGGGAGGGAAACTGGAGTGTACCCAAAGCAGAAGGAAGGAGTGACAAATAGGGAGAGCGAGTGGGAGGAAACAGAAAATGATACAATTTAAAAAGCTCAAGGCTAACCTTAAAGAATGGTCGGTAACAAGTAAATAGCCTACTGTTTTCAATGTACAGTAAACAACTCAAACATACCAGAGTTTTATAATATTATAGAATCAACAATCAGCACATTGCTCTATTTGAACTCAGATAAAAAAGGGTTATTGACTTAACAAAAGCTATAAGCTTTCATAATTCTAACATCACACCAATAATGGTAAATTGTAGAATAACTGAAGAATAATGAGGTATGTTTAAGATGTTTCCTTCAGGGGAACCCTGGCCTCCCTGCAATTGATATAAAATATGCAGTAATAGATAAACTGTTTTTGTTAGAATGATCTTATATAAAAGCCATTTAGAAAGACATATATGTACACCACAAACATTTTGAGAAACAGTGAGTGATTTCAGGTTATGGGAAAACAACAACATGACATATGTTTAATGATTGTCTCAGATGGTGAAAGCGCTCTGTGTATAGTAAAGTTACCTACGTAAAAAGAAACATTGTTTTAATTTTTTAGATTTGTGAAAAGAATAGAAGAGCCTTCTCCTGGTTCTAACTAGCCATAGGTGCCATGTGTTCCAGTTCAACGCGACACAAAGTGCCCAAGTCCACGATAGTTTTACATCCTGTGAACTGTAGTACACAGTCAGGCACTGACCTTGGGCACTTGGCAGTTGAATAGGCCAGTATTTGTGGTAGGGCGATGTAGAGGGTAATAAAGTACATTTAAAGAGGAGAGATGATGGTGCATGACCTTCATCCTCACACATAAAAGGGTTGACATGAATGGGATGCCCTAAAGTCCAAAATCCTGCTGAGAAGAAACCAAGCTACTTCTGGAAGATGGGCTCATCCCCTGAATGGTAAATGTCAGATTGGCTGTCAATAAACATATGATCCACAAACATTTAGAAATGTGGATTTGACAGAGGAGTCAACATTCATATAAAGTATCTATGTTTGCTGAAGTGTCACAAAAGCTGAGTATTAAACAAAACTACTTATCTGATTCACAGGAAAATCAGACACCAGTTGCCTGTAGGAGACAAAATCAATAACAGTGCAAGTATGAAGGACCTTTAGGTACTTGAAGAAGAGTTGGACCTAAGAAAATGAGTAGGGTAAAGGTACAGGTATTCCGTCTCAGACGCAGAGCACCTTAGTGAGGACTGTGGTCAGACCAACTTGGAAATAGGCTAACAAAGATTACTGGTGAACAAGCAAACCATTTCCCAAACACTAAGAAATGCTGATTTGGAAATATATGTATCATGGATAATCCAGGTTAAGGGAGATATTCTGGAAAAATGAAAAAGCTAGGCATCAATTTGTGATAAATAGTACACTGGGGTATAGCTATCTACCTTGGTACAATGGTAAAGATGGTCATGCATAAGCCAGTTGAGTAAATGCCCGGCAAGCATCTAGTCCAAATAAAATCATTCACCTAGAAAGAGTTAAGTAAAGTAGTATTTCTTCTCTGAAAAAGATTCATCTGTAAACAGATGACATGCTATCTGATTTTTTATTCTGGCTTTGATCCAAGGCAGAAAATAAAGCAAGTTTGGTGTCTCTTTAAGCACTCTTTTATAACATATGACCACACCATTACTCTGTGGGGAATATAGGGCTAATCTAAAATGTTCAACACCTAGGCTTTTCAAATATTTTTGCATTTCTTTAGGTGAATTAAACACTATTTTTGGATAACATTATACAGGAGACCCTTCAATCACACACAGACATTCTCCAAAATTGGCATTACATTACTTGTGATAGGTTCACAAATAAACTAATAATGTACCCACTAGGAATGGCAATCAGCTAATACTGTTATATAAAGCATTCCTGTAGGTAACCTGTTTGTGGGTACCACAAACTCAATTGCCCAGGCTTTATTAGGAAAATCCACAGGAATTACCAGTGCTCCACGTTCAAACAAACTTTTGTCAGAATGTGGACAAAATTTGCACATTATCTACGACGCCTCTGGCAAATATCATCCGTGCACAAAATATCAACATACTCACCTATGTAGATGACACAGGCTAATTTTGCACCTCTCGGACCCAACACCCAACACCAGGAATAACTTCAACTTGTACATGACCAAAATGTCCAGCTGACTGGAGTCCATCTGCTTTTTCTTTCCCACACCATACTTACTCCGGAAGACAAATTGGTACATTCTGGACAACAATTAATCTAAGGGAATTTTTGACGAGGCCATTCTCACCCATCTGAAATATTCAAATCTTGTGATCTGTATATAACCTAGATTTTTTTACCCCAACACAAGCATCACAATTCTCTGCAGTCCACACAAATGCCAACAGTTTCCTCTTAATAGTGCTAAAGCATTTCTCTGATTTGCAATCTTCAAGCAAACCTCACCATTTTTCACACTCCCTCATTGATTGCATCCAACGCTACTCCCCAACCTCAGGAACTTGCATTCATAGTAATAACACAAAAATCTCCTTCTGTGGTGCTACTGCACATGCCTGAACAATCATTTGCTTCATTTCTCCTAACATTTTTTTAACCTTCTGTCCACTCAAACTTTGAGCCTTTCCTAATTAAATTTTTGAGAATTTCAGAAATGATCACAAAACAATTCACAAAATGAGAATAATACTCACATCATTTGAAAATGGCTTTTGAATGGTCAAAATCCAGTTTGATTACATCAGCAGTTAATACATGACCAAGATCTTCAACACTATCTGTGAGGCATTTGCACTTATCTTTTATACAGTGATACAATGCTCTTGTAATATATAAAGGACCTGGTCTAAAACTCTGTTGTGTTCCTTAACAGCATGAATCAAGATGCCATTTTGGAAGGCTTGAATCCCACTGATATTTATGAACAAATTGTACAATTTTGAAATACCAATGCTGCAGAGGCAAGCCCAAATGACATATACAAATGTCCCAAATGATGTACTAAAATTGGTGAGATCCCTTTAAGAGCTTTATCTGATGATATGCGGATCTTGGGTAGTGGATAACAGTCAATTAAAATATTCTTGTTCAATGACATGAGATCTTCACACATATTGTGCTATATTCATTCTTGGCCATGACCACAGGCGCAACCCACTCCATTGAATCAATTGGTTCAATTAATTCATCATTTGCTCATTTACCTGGGTGTTCTTGTAGATCCTTCTAAAAGAAAGTGGAATGATGCAAACCTTGTGAAAAACTGGTAACACATTTTGTTTAGAATAATTTTGTGATCATAACCTGTCACACACCCTAGTTTGTGTAAACATACTTTGATTTGAGCATCAATCAACTGTTGCAAGTCTGTATCCTCTATGGAAACCAATTAAATGGGGCAATTTGTATCAGGACATAATTCCTTTCCAAAACTACCTTGGTCTCACCACCTTAAAACAGTGTAACCCCTCCTGGCTACATGCACATTCACAAGAATTTCTATGTCCTTACAACAGACTTTCTCCTAAAAACACATACAGTTTAACTCCATAAAAAGGATTGACATCAGGAGTGATGAATGTATTTTGCCAATCTTTATGAAATAACTGGTCTTCAGTAATGGTAATGGGAGATACAGAATCAACAGTTCCTTTTAAATCAACAAACCCAACTGTTACTTCAAAGAAGGTGCTCCCTTATGCACATGCTGTTGTGTTGCATGATCTTTGGTAACCAATTATTATGAAATCTGTTTATTGGCATTTTGTAGATATAAGCACAGTACCCAGTACATTTGAGCAGCCTGATGGCTAATAATTGAAATAAGACCAATGATACATCGATGGGCATGAGCATGGTGACAAACAGGATCAGGTGCTACACGCACCTATTAGGGATCATGAGCATTACGGGCCTCCCAACCAGCCCCATTATCTCAGTAACCGCCTCTGCTCCCACATCGCTGGGTGGCTGCCCCTAGAGGAGCCACTCGTGATTCACCCGTACTTCCCTATAGTATTTCTTTAAACAGTTCCCTTAAACAATAAGAAGAGAGGGCAAAACAACAAGTGCCTCTATATAACAACAGCAGCAACTACAGCATTCTCTGTAACATCCCCGCGTTCCGCCCCCCAGCCTGACCCACCCCCTTCAATCCCGCATCCCTTCGTGCAGACAGCTTTATTGATCGTATCTTTCCACACTCCGGTACCACACCTAGTCATCTAAGGCCTTTAAAACACCTTTCATGCCCGACTCCCTGTCCGACCTTCATCTCCCTCCTCCACAATAAGAGTATCCCCAGCGTGTGTCTCATGGCAACCCAAGGTGTCCCCGTCTAGTTGTGTCAGGGTCTGTAAGAGTGTGTTCCATTGGTTCGCTATGGGCGTACGCCTGAGGCCCACCGTTTCTTCCCTCAAGAGGGCAGCGCCCTCCGCTCCTGCCCACACCAGCATTGATTTCCGCCAAGCTCGTGCTCGAGGGGGTTCCTCCGCCTTCCAACGTTTGGTAAGCAGCCTCTTCGCCACCACCAGGCCCAGGTTGAAAAATCGAGAGGCGACCTTCGTGGGAGGGGTTCTGCGAAACAGGTGTAGCAGGCAGACCGACCACTCCAGCGGCGCAAGCCGACCCGTGCAGGTACTCAATGTTTTGTGCACCACCCGCCAGTACACATCCAATGCGGGGCAGCTCCACAACATGTGGATCAGCCCAGCATCCAGCAACCGGCAGCGTGGACAACTTGCATCTGTATGATGGAAATACCTATTTATAGAGTTGGGTGTAAGATACGCCCTATGCAGAATAAAGTATTGGATTTGGCGGAACCGCATGTTCCTGGGAATCCGTGTAGGACCTTGTCAGCCATTGGACGGTCCAGGTCCGCCTCCCATTTACCGCGCAGCGGGGACAAGTCGGTCGCCGTATGTGTGCGCAGGAAAGCTGCGAACCAGCGTATCAGATGCCTCCCCTGCCCTATGACATGGAGATATTGTATTGTTAGGTGCTGTTCTGGTTCCTCTTTAAGATCTCCCCACCTACTCACCAGTGTCGAAATAAGTGATAGGTGACACAGAAATTGGCCTGTTGGTAACCCCGTCTCCTCCTCCAACAAGGCGAATGGGATAAGAGCACCATCTCGGTAGAGGTCCCCCAATGTGTAGATATCCGCCGCATGCCAGTCCGCAAGCTCGGCCCGGCACAGAACCCTCCGCCCACTAGGGGAGCCTTCTATCGGCATGGCAGGGGCGTAAGGGATATATTTCCTGGTTAGATAGAGAACTCGACGATAGCATTTATAGGCCACTTTGACGAGGAGGGGCCGCGGTTTAGAACGCCCTTGCAGTCGGATGGAACGATGCAACGATGTCAGCCAAAGAAATAGGGGGTTCCGCGGATGCCGTGTCATCCCGCTCTCTGTTCGCCAGCCACCGGGCCACCCATTGTAGTTGTGCTGCCAGATAATAATGCGCGAAGCACGGCATCGCGAGACCCCCCTGACCCGTGGGGAGGTATAACTTGGGCAGTGCCACCCTGTGGCGCGCACTGCCCCACACAAAGTCCCGAAGCGAACGCTCTAAGGATGCAAAGAAGGATGCTGGAATATAGATTGGCAGATTAGCAAAATAATATAGGAGCCTAGGCAGAGCCACCATTTTAACTAACGCGATGCGCCCCATGACCGTGAGGGGAAGGGTACCCCAAAACCGCATCTGGGAACGGACCGCCGTCACAGCCTTACCCAAATTGATCAGCTGGCTGCCTGTATATTTGGATGCCCAAATAATGGAAGGTGTCAGATTGCCACTTAACTGGCACCCCCCTAAGCAGAACTGCGGGTCCAGAGTATCTGCCCGGAATGCATAAAGGCACGACTTAGCCACGTTTACCCGTAGTCCGGAGAGCGCAGCGAAATCAGTCAGGACTCGCTCCAGGTCCCCGGGGATGTTAGCCACGTCCTCAATGAAGACCAGGAGGTCATCCGCATATAGGGAAACCTGATGGGTCGTGTTGCCCATGAGAATGCCATTCGCCAATACCCTCTGTAGGGTAGCAGCTAGAGGCTCTATTGCAAGCGCGAAAAGGAGGGGAGAGAGAGGACACCCCTGCCTGGTACCACAACCCACCAGGATGGCGTCAGAAATGTAGGGACCAGTTTTCACCCGCACCACTGGGTTTTTATAGAGGAGCGTCGCCATTTGGAGGAACCCGAGGCCTAGCCCGTAATGCGACAGTGCTGCCACCAAATAGCCCCACCCAAGGCAATCGAAGGCCTTTTCAAGGTCCAACATCAAACAGCCTGCCCTTGGCCAACGTTGCTCCCCCTCCGTGGCCACCCGGAAAAATCGCCGCAGGTTAAGAGAGGTGCTGCGTTTGGGCACGAACCCGTTTTGGTCCTTGTGTACCAACAGTGGCACCGTTGGGGTCAGCCGCTCCACCAAGACCTTGGCTAGAATTTTGTAGTCAGTGTTGAGAAGGGCGAGGGGGCGGTAGGACCCCAAATTGGTGGGATCACGCCCTGGCTTAAGTAAGGAGATCAGGTAGGCCCCTCTCATAGAGGCTGGCAGGGTAGCTTCCTCAAGGGCCGTGAGATATAGCAGAGAGTAGAGAGGTGTGGCTCACTGGTTAGAGGCGGCAGACCTGTAAGCAGAGAATTGGCCAGGGACCAGGGTTCAATTCCCGATGCGGCAAGGTCGTGGACCAGGGTCAAAATGGATTCGATAATTCTCGCCTCGGTACCTACTCTAACCAGGAACACACTCGGCAACTCTGGGCATTAAGCTTGCCTCATCTCTACAACGGCCCCCCACAGACGCTGGGGATGCCTGGTTTCACCTTGGAGATACCCAGAAAAGGGACCATCTCACAGGGATAGCCAGGACGGGTTCCCCAGCGGTCTATAGCGCCGGGACACCTCCTTGTGAGGTAGCTGTTCGCGCTCTACAAATATCAGTATTATTATTATTATATAGCGCATGCAATCTGGGCACTAGGGACTCCCGGTAGGCCTTATAATACTCCGCTGGAAGTCCGTCTGGCCCTGGCGCCTTTCCAGAGGCCAGTGAACTTACCGCCTCCCCTATCTCTTCCAACGTAAGGGGGGCCTCCAGCATCTCTTGGTGGGCATCCGGGACCGCAGGTAGACAGGCAGCCTCGAGAAACTGATCCAGATCCTGTGCCTGTCTGCGCCCTGCCGAGGCGTATAGGGCTGCATAATGCGCTGTCAGTACTCGGTGGATCTCCCGCTGCGTGTGTACTAGCGTCCCGTCCGGCCCACAAATAGATTCTATTGGAGCATGTACCACCTTCTGTCTAATCAGCCAGGCCAACAACTGCCCCGTCCTATCAGATGTAGCATGGACCCGAGCCGAATGAGCCGCGTAATTGTGGCATCGCAGCCGCTCCATCAGCTCAGGGTGTCTCGTCCAAAGCCGCGCCAGCCGGGCCGAGTCCCGACCGCCTCCTTCGCCATGGCGTTCACACGACAGAAGGCGCGGCTCCAAGGTAGCGAGCGATAGCATGAGCTGCTTACGAATATTTCCCGTCGCCCCCAGGCAGTGTCCCCGCATTGTGGATTTGTGCGCGTCCCATTCTGTCAGCGCATTACCTGCCGTTCCCTCGTTGAGGTCGAAGAACTGCTCAATCGCTGTGCCTAGAGAGGCACGAAACTCTGCATCTTCTAGAGCGGCCGGCTGCAGTCGCCACGTCGGAACGGGGAGCCTACCCGGGTCCCAGGATAATCGAAGCCGAAGCGGATTATGGTCTGAATGGGTCCGGCCCAGGTATTCTGCCTGAGTTATCAGAGGAGTCAATGAGGGAGAGCTCACCACCCTGTCAAGACGGACATGAAGGTCATGCACCGCCGAATAGTACGAATAGAGACGATCGCTAGGATGTAGGGAACGCCATATATCATATAATGCCCAATGTGCCAACCAGTCTGTGAGACTCCTCGCGTTCGAGACTGCCTGTGTGCTACGAAGTGGTGGGTATGATCTGTCGAGGTGTGTGTCGAGCACTGCATTAAAGTCCCCCCCAGTAGCCATGGAAGACCCACATACGGCGTTAACGCCACCGAAAGCTGGTCCAGGAACGATGGTTGGTCAAAGTTCGGGGCATAGAGTGAGCCCAGGAGTATGGGTTGTCCATTGAGTTTCCCCCGAACTAATGTGTATCGTCCAGCGGGATCAACCACCGATTCAGTCCATGTAAAAGGTGTACCCGCTCTTACCCAGATCAGTGTGCCACGGGCATGTGCAGAGTATGTGGTCTCAAAAAGTTGCCCCCTCCATCGAGCTCGCAGTTTATCTAGTTCTGGTTGGGTCAGATGGGTTTCTTGGAGAAGAGCCATGGCCACCTTATGCCGTTGCAGGTAGGCGAAAACTGAGTAGCGGCGCGCTGGTGTGTGCATACCCCTTATGTTCCAGGTAACCAACATAGTGTCCGCCATCGAGAATGAGTGAAATCTATATGAGGCTCAAGGCCAGGAGCGGGTCATCCAAGGAGAGGGGGGGGGATTGCAAGTACGGTTGTCATGTCTGTCTGCTGCAAGAACATAAGAAACAAAAGAACTACAGTGCATTGCCAAGTGCACTTAACCAAAGTCAAAAACTGTCGAACTGTAAGGGCAAACCCCAGAACCGGCATTCATCCAAACTCATAACTCAGTCGCCTATGAGATACTAGGGCGGGTGTTTGCTAGTGGGTGCTAAGGGCTGAGTGAAGGGCCCCGAGTGATTAGAGCCCAATGTTACTCCCGTCTACGCCTTGTGTGCCATCTGAGCTGAGTGCTGTGCCAACCCCCCACCAGGAGTGTAACTGTGCTGTGGAATTGTTAGCCACGTCAAACATTCACCAGCACAAAGAGTCGCGCTACAGTGAAAAAGGGGGGGCAGCAAAGTCCACAACCCCCCTCCCAGAGGCGTCTGGCAATACGCACTCCACCTCCCTACATCGTCCATACTCATCACTGTCCCTCCGAGCCAGTGATCACACAATAGTGTCAGCTGTTTCGGGCGTCACCACTGGCATCATACGGTCATCTGAAAGCATGGTATGTGAAGAGGAAGATCCATCAGTCTCAGTATCGCTATGGTCACGGGCCGTCACGTCCCCTTGACTGCACACAGATCCCAGGGAGGCCACCGCCTCAAGAGCTTCCTGGCGTTCCAGTCATATCTTCTCCGGGCTGGGGGCCGCGGGTGGGCTCGGCCCTGCCCCTTCACGTCTTCCCCCTTGCTGCCGTCGTCTCACTCGTTTCCCCCCTCGCCCTCCGACTCCCGAGTCCGAAGGCCTTGGACCATTGTGTTGCCCCGTTTCCTCCAGCCAGTCCCAAACATCAGGCGGGGCGTCGAAGAAGCGTGTCCCTTCCTTCGTGACCACTTGGCGGCACGAGGGGAACAACAGCAAGTATGGGATCCTCCAGATAATTGCTTCGCCTCTTCTGAACCGTCACCGTATAGTCCGGAAACAGCATCACCGTGCCACCCCCTACCGTCAGGACACTCATTTTCCTAGTTTCTCGGAGTATCACGTCCCTATCACAATAGTTAAGGAGCCTGAACAGGAAGGGATGCGGACGTGCTCCGGGCACAGGCCTCCGCGCCGGCACCCTGTGTGCCCGCTCCATGACGAACTGCGGGGAGAGCACCCCCGGGGGGAGTATGTCTCGCAACCACCCTTCAATGAACGGCTCCGGGTGTCGACCCTCTTCGCCTTCCAATAGGCCCACCACGCGGATGTTCTGGCGCCGAGAGCGGCCCTCCGCATCCTCAGCACGATCCTCCAGAGTGTTAACTTGATCTATCAAGTCCTGTAGAGTTGCAGAGTGGCTGCGCATTATCGGTTGGACCTCTTGGAGTGCCTGGCACTGGCTAGCAACAGTGTCCGCCAGTTTACGATGGTCAGCATGAAGTAAAGTGAAATCCACCGTGACTTTGTCAATACGGGATTCTAATGATGTTCTGGTTTGTTCCAAAGTGTTGCCCAGCCGGTCCACCGCCGCCAGCATGGCATCCATCTTGGCTTCCAGTGTTGACACTGGCGGGTTCGCATCTCCAGCGAACATCTTGATGCCGGGTCAGGACCCTCCACCCTCAGCCGGCTCTCATTCTGCTTGGTCCGCAGCCGCCCAATGGCCAGTTGTTGAGCTGACATCATTCGGAAACACCAGCGGTGCGCTGCAGGTAGTTGTGACCCTGGACACCACCGCGTTCAGGCAGCAAGGGGCCAAATACCCACCGCCACTTCCAGTTTCAGGAAAGGAGAGGAGGCGCAGGGTCCATCCAATCACTAACGCTGCCCCCATAGGGTCGGCGCCACCCAGGTTGGCCCCTCCGTTGAACGAGAGTGTCGCGCGCAGTTCTTAATGTGCACCTCACGAGGAGGGTTCGCCCATGGACTGTCTCTCCCTGGCCCCAACAACTGTGCCACTCACCGGCTGGGTCCGATGACGTTCCACCATAGCTGTCAGCGTCCAGCGTTTAGGAGCCGACACCAGGCACGCCACCGTCCGTTTGGGCGCGCCGAAACCACAGTCCAGGTAGACCTCAGAAAACGCAGAACGTGCTCCAGCAATCTGTCGCCTGTGTCCGGAATCGCTTCTCTACTCCCCGTCGGTTTGGGCCGGTCCTCACCGACCTGCGCTGGTAGGTTCACGGCTGCCCCACCATTTCCTGCAGGTGCCGGGTGGGAAGAGAATGGGGGGGCCTCATCCACCGACAGACGACCCCTGGGGGCCGAAACTCAAGGCAGTCCCTCAGGCGTGGATATGTTCGCAGCTCCCCGCGCCTCCACCGCCAGTCAGTCCGAGGGCTGCGTCCGTGCGCCAGATTTCAAGCCACTAAGACCGCGACATCCGGGTCACAACCGCACTATCAGTAATGTGCGGACAGCCGGCCTCCCCCACTGTACACTCAAAGAATGGCTGGCCAGATCGCTCCCGCAGCACTGCACGCAGGGCCACCCTCGCAGTCTCATCGGTTCCCCTCCCTTCAGATGGCGATCTCCCGCTTCTCATCTGGCCAGTCCTCCAGGCGATCACTGAAGCCTCATCCAGTGAAGCACAATCGGAGCGGAGGGTCTCGCCTATTCATATGCTGGCCGCCGGATGTTCTCCCCTCCGCCACCAGCGCTGCTATCCGCAATGCACTCCGTCGCGCTCCGGGAAGGACAGTTGCAGCGGCAGGCCCCACAGTCACAATGTTCTCTGTATGTGGTGGCGTAGCTCATTCAAATGTCAGCTCCTCCGAGCCCCGTCATCAACCAGGGTTGCAGCTAAGTCCCCGCAGGACACCAGCTAGACGGTGGTCGTTCGTGTCCGCAGCGCGCGATGTGCGTGGCCTGGGCCCCTCGTGGCAGGCCGCGGTCTGTAGTAGGCCTCGCGGCCCGCCGCCACCTCCAGCGCGCTCCGCGCGTCTTACCGAGGGAGCCGCTGGTGGTGAAAGTTCCTATAAGGAGCTGACTTCGCCCCCAAATTTTCTCCCTCAGGGCCGCCGGAGACTCTCAGCCGGCAGTGGGCGGCAGCAGCAGCACCGGGACTTGACATAGGCAGGAGAATTACTGGATAACGGCTCTAGGTTACGGGAGCCTCACGTAGTTGCAGCCATCTTGGCCGTGCGCCCTCTAGCGCCCCCCATGATCTTTGGTAACCAATAATACAAAATTGCATTTGTCAACACTATCATCTGCTTCTGAACCACATACGGTACTCACTCATGTGATATTTTAATTGTTCTTGCATACTTTTACTAAATGTCCTGTTTTCCCATATTTGTTGCATTTCCTGTTTATAGTAGGACAACCTCCTGCATTGGCTAAATGAAACTTGACCTGCAAAGGTAACCCTTTCTTTCTCTGAATTTCTTCTCCCACCCTCTGCTATTATTTTTATTTGAAGCTGATCTAGAAAAAAATTACTAGCAGCAACAGCTTTGGAGAAACTGTTTTCATCTCTGTTGAGTTCAATAGAAGTGTACAACTGTACATAAAGTGTTCAATACATTTAGTGATAACAACCATCTTGCTAAGACTCTGATTTTCAAACATCACTATTGTTCCTGCACCTTTTCCTCAAAGCAATGCACTAATAATTGTTTTTTCAAATAATGATCTAATGTCCCATCAAATTCACAAGTAAAGGAGAGGATAGACAGAGCTGCCACATATCAGACAATTAATTCTTCAGGTGGCTGTTTCTCTGTATAAATCCAATGTCTTTCAATTACAATACTTGGCTCCTCAGAAAAATGGCAAGGAAATCTCTCTACAGGTTCAAAATATTCACCCCTTCGATAAAGACCTGACTTGTGTGAACAGGAAGAACCCCAGGCAAATGGTCAAAAATGCATTGACATTTGATAGTTAAACAAGTGAATACAATTTCTAGTCTTATCTCAACTTTATGTTTCTACCCATAGATGGCAATTAAATTATGTTCAAAACATGTACTATTGCCTCCATTCTTTGACTGGCTTACTTGGAGCTGCTAAGAACTTTATCAACAATATTTCCAATGTGCATGCCTTGATATTCTTCCTTTACTTAACCAAAAGATAGCGAAGATGCTAAAAATGTGATTTTTTTAAATTAATTTTTTTAATGAAGTTTTATATAGCGTGAACTTGACCCGAAGGTATCGGGTATCAGAGCGCTTTATATAATACCAGTTGCGTTACATGACACATTCAATTTTGTTGGGCACGGGGAGATTAAGTGATTTGCCCAGAATCACAGGATGTTCAGCGTCATTGCCGAGACTCGCACCTGGTTCCCCAGATTCAAGGTCAACTGCCCTAGCCATTAGGCCAACTCCTCTCCCATTGCAGTTGATTGTTAGCCTGTGTTGGTGTGATGTATATTTGTTACTCAGACATGCCCCAAAAATATCTTTTGCTTTTAGTTCAAGCTTGTTTTATACAGTTTCTTTTTAAGAGTGATCAATTTCTCCCAAAATCTTGTCAGACATCTTGTAAATGGGAGTGGTGTTCATAATATTAATTTAATACATGTGTTCACGTTTTGTCAAAAACTTGTTGCTGTATCAGTACGACACCTGTCAGTGGTCAAATTGCATTACATGTGGATCTCTTATCTGATTGTTTGTTCTTTCGGTGTGTAAGCTCTCAGGGACACACGTTATTAAGTAAAATTTGCCACCAATCATAACATCAATGTGTGGTGGTGTCACGACTTATTATTACTGGTTTTGCCTAACAACTTCATCAATGGTTGTGGTCCCATCAACCACACTCAATCCTAACTCATCAGCTAAGTTGCTCCATTGCAGATCTTGCATGATTTTTTTAATGTCCTCTTGGCAGCAACGACCATTACATTTCCTGTCAATTTAAAAATCACCTGTACATTGTTCCACGGAGAGTCCACTGCCACATCTTGGTGCAAGTCGAATGTTCCACGATACAGAACATGCCAACGCTGTTAAATGTAAAGTAAAGGTGCATAAAAATGATCAAAAAGCTGTTTAATCTTGGCAAAACATGAGGTCCAAAGAAACAACACCAGCTGCTCTGGTCTCGGAGTTCTCCATTAGACATATTAAGTGGAAGTTAAAGACTGTCACAGCCAGCTTCAGTCAGCATGAGGCCACAGCAATGTGTAAACCACACACAATTAAAATATACATTCACATTATAACACCCATTCTCTTCAATGATAACTTATCCAGGAGTACCCTCTTCAATTGCTCACCTCATTTGAATGTCAAAAAACAGAGCCCTCCCATTTATAATCGTCTCGCTTGCCCTGACTTTACACTATTCTAAAGCTCAGTGCCATGTTGCACAATACCTATGTACAGTTTATACATCACATGTTGTGGTATGAATACCACAGTAGATTTTGTGATATTTATACCCTGACTGCTACATAGATGATAGATATGAAAGTTGCATTGTGGGAATGTTCCAACTTATAAATCAAATTAGTTATTGACACCAAATTAATCATTATCATATTCATTGAGACAATCAGTTCTCAAGATCAATTGCAGTATATGCGCCCTTGCTCACATGAATATATTGTGCAGACACGATTCTGCAAGTTGAAATAAAAACAAACAAAAAAATGTTACAACATTTTGTACGTCCTATATGAAAGCAAATGTAAAAGTATATGGTAGATTTATATGAGAAAAATATGCATATATACTGTAACTGAAGAGCATATTCACAAAGACCTAGGTGACATCCTGTAATTCTTAATGATCTGAAAAAGCAATCAGCCTCCCATCAGTTCAAAAAGCTGAAGGATCACATTCTCTAGATCTCCATAATAGCCCTAATCTAGTCTGAATACAGGTCATACAAACCCTAGCTTTACAACTTAATTAACCCCTTCGCTGCTAGGCCTTTTCCCGTCCCGTGCAAAGCCTTTTTTTGGCTATTTGGGGTAGTTCGCGCTTAGGCCCCTGTAACTTTTTGACCACATTAGGTATCCACGCTAAATTTGCTTCCTTTTCTTCCAACATCATGGGGATTCTAAAGGTACTCAGGGTTTGTGGATTCCCCTGGAGGGGTCACAGAAATGAGCCAAAATACAGCAACATTTTGGGGTTTTTCGGAAAAATTGGAAAAACGGGTTGCAAATGAAAGCATCTGGGTTTTGCCCTGCAAATGTTGTCAAAAAAGGGTTTATGGGGTTGAAATCACAATTTTCCCAGCTTTTCGGGGATACCAGACGTTGGTCAGAAACCCAACATTTTTTACACAGTTTTGGCTTTTTTCTGGGACATAGCCTATTTTTGCTATTTTTTGTGCTTTTGACAACCTTCCAGTTAATGGCAGAAATGGGTACAAAAGCAATAATGGATCCTGGAAAGCTATACATTTTCGAGAAGAAGACAAAATTCTGAATTCAGCAAGGGGTCATTTGTGTAGATCCATCAAGGTTTTTTTTTATAGAAACAAACAGTTAAATATAGGATAAATTGAAAATTAGTTGAAAAAAACAGCCTTTTGTGTTAACGGTTTCACCTGTAACTTCTTCTAATTATGACAGCTCTTTAAAAGCAATATACCGTTGCATCCGCTGGACATTACTGGTTGTGGGGATATATAGGACTTGTAGGTTCACCAAGAACCCGACGAGCCCAGAGCCAAAAACTGAGCAGCAACTTGCAATGGTTTTTTATTATGTACGGGGTATATAGTAATTATTCTGTAAAAATGTGTACATGGAAATATCGGTATGAAAGACACCTATGTATTTCTGAAATGGGAACAAAATATAGAGTTTAGAAACAGTAGATATTTGCACATTTCTGAAATTGGGAATACTCATACTAGCATGAGAATTATCAGTCATTTTTTGAGAATGACTTATTTTTTACACAATGTCTTTCATTTGGAAGGCAGAAATGCATCGAAAGTCAATAGATAATAACAGTTCCTTTACAAATCTGAATTACCCTAAGTCTCCCAATAAAAATGGTACCTCATTTGTGTGGGTAGGCATAGTTCCCGCGACAGGAAACGGCGCAAAACGCAACGTGGTCACAACTCAATATCGCAGTGAAAATTTACCCTTTTTTGCAAAGTGCCTAGCTCTAGTTTTTTAACCCTAGCTCTGCGGGCACCTTGGGAAACCTAGCAAACCTATAAATTTTTGAAAACTAGACACCCAGGGGAATCCAGGATGGGGTGACTTGACTGCCTCCCACCAGGGTCTGTTACCCAGAATCCCTTGCAAACCTAAAAAATTTTTTTTTTAAAACACATTTTCCCCACATTTCTGTTGTGGAAAGTTCAGGAATCTGCGTGGATCCACAAATTTCCACCCACCCCGCGTTACCCAAAGTTTTACGAGAAAAACGGTACCTCACTTGTGTGGGTCGGTCTAGTGCCCGCGACAGGAAACGGCACAAAACGCAACGTGGTCACACCTCAATTTTGCAGTGAAAAATGATCCTTTTTTGGCAAAATGTCTAGCTGTAGTTTTTGAACCCTAGCTCTGCGGGCACCTTGGGAAACTTAGCAAACCTATACATTTTTGAAAACTAGACACCCAGGGGAATCCAGGATGGGGTGACTTGACTGCCTCCCACCAGGGTCTGTTACCCAGAATCCCTTACAAACCTAAATTTTTTTTTTTTAAAACACATTTTCCCCACATTTCTGTTGTGGAAAGTTCCGGAATCTGCGTGGATCCACAAATTTCCACCCACCCCACGTTCCCCAAAGTTTTACGAGAAAAACGGTACCTCACTTGTGTGGGTCGGCCTAGTGCCCGCGACAGGAAACGGCACAAAACGCAACGTGGTCACACCTCAATTTTGCAGTGAAAAATGACCCTTTTTTGGCAAAATGTCTAGCTGTAGTTTTTGAACCCTAGCTCTGCGGGCACCTTGGGAAACCTAGCAAACCTATACATTTTCAGAAAACTAGACACCCAGGGGAATCCAGGATGGGGTGACTTGACTGTCTCCCACCAGGGTCTGTTACCCAGAATCCCTTGCAAACCTAATTTGTTTTTTTTTTAAACACACATTTTCCCCACATTTCTGTTGTGGAAAGTCCTGGAATCTGCGTGGATCCACAAATTTCCACCCACCCCGCGTTCCCCAAAGTTTTACGAGAAAAACGGTACCTCACTTGTGTGGGTCGGCCTAGTGCCCGCGACAGGAAATGGTGCAAAACGCAACGTGGTCACACCTAAATTTCGCAGTGAAAAATGACCCTTTTTTGGCAAAATGACTAGCTGTACTTTTTGAACGCTAGCTCTGCGGGCACCTTGGGAAACCTAGCAAACCTATACATTTTTGAAAACTAGACACCCAAGGGAATCCAGGATGGGGTGACTTGACTGCCTCCCACCAGGGTCTGTTACCCAGAATCCATTGCAAACCTAAAAAATTGTCAAAAAAACACATTTTCCCCACATTTCCGTGGTGGAAAGTTCCGGAATCTGCGTGGATCCACAAATTTCCACCCACCCCACGTTCCCCAAAGTCTTACGAGAAAATTGGTACCTCACTTGTGTGGTTCGGCCTAGTGCCCGCGACAGGAAACGTCGCAAAATGCATCGTGGTCACACCTCAATTTCGCAGTGAAAAATGACCCTTTTTTGGCAAAATGACTAGCTGTAGTTTTTTAACCCTAGCTCTGCGGGCACCTTGGGAAACCTAGCAAACCTATACATTTTTGAAAACTAGACAGCCAGGGGAATCCTGGATGGGGTGACTTGACTGCCTCCCACCAGGGTCTGTTACCCAGAATCACTTGCAAACCTAAAAAGTTTTCCAAAAAAACACATTTTCCCCACATTTCTGTGGTGGAAAGTTCCGGAATCTGCGTGGATCCACAAATTTCCACCCACCCCACGTTCTCCAAAGTCTTACGAGAAAAACGGTATCTGACTTGTGTGGTTCGGCCTAGTGTCCGCGACAGGAAATGTCGCAAAACGCATCGTGGTCACACCTCAATTTCGCAGTGAAAAATGATCCTTTTTTGGCAAAATGTGATTTTTTCAGCTAAAATTGAGGTTTGCAGGGGATTCTGGGTAAGGAAACATTGGGGGATCCATGCAAGCCATACCTCCCTGGAAGCCCCCGGGTGTCTGGTTTTCAGAAATGTATGGGTTTGGTAGGTTTCCCTAGATGGCCGCAGAGCACCGGGCCGAAAACCCAGGTGACCCCCCCTTGCAAAACCAGGTGGTTTTGAGATAGGCAAATTTGAAGTCACCTCACTACGTTTTGGGCCCTTGCCTGTCGCAGGAACTTGGGCCTCCCACACAAGTGAGGCACCATTGTTACCGGGAGACCCAGGGGAATGCTGGGAGGTGGGAAATTTGAGTGAGCCCGGTGATGCCACAACTTTCCCACACAAAAATGTGTGAAAAAAGTGATTTCTTCAGCTAAAATTGAGGTTTGCAGGGGATTCTGGGTAAGGAAACGTTGGGGGATCCACGCAAGCCATACCTCCCTGGAAGCCCCCGGGTGTCTAGTTTTCAGAAATGTATGGGTTTGGTAGGTTTCCCAAGATGGCTGCCAAGCACAGGCCAAAAAGACAGTGACCCCCTTGCAAAACCAGATCGTTTTGACATTGTTTGTTTCTACAGCGTGAGAATTTCGGCACAATATTGCAAGGAAAATGTGACAGACATTTTGAGGTTTGCAGGACATTGTGGATAAAATAACTTTTTGGAATTCACAAGAGAGACATCACCATGAACTCCCGTGGGTTTACGACAATATCTACAGTTGGTGGGTTATTCTTACATGGAACATACACCTTGGCAGAGAAACTAAAAAGACAAAGATTCCTGCACAGCCATCTATTCCTCAAACTCACACACATACTAGTTGGATTTGGCACGAGGGCGAGTGATGGCTCAGTATATTAAATTTTATTAACAAGAGATTTCACAAAAATGAAATGCACTGTCAATATTTAAATGTAGAAAAAACTGAACCAATGACTCGCAGCTCGTGAGAGTAAAGCCACGGCAAGGCACCAACCGCTTTACAGGCCATTCACATACCTTTCATACGTGATACACACAATACCATTCGCACCACCAGGCACAAAAACAACACATTACAAAATTCACAAAAGGGACAAGGTACACCCTGCTTCAGAAAGGCAAATATTACTACACAGCCATCTATTCCTCAAACCCACACACATACTGGTTGGATTTGGCACGAGGATGAGTGATGGTTCAGTATATACAATTGTATTAGCAAGTGATTTCACAAAAATTCTAAAATACCGAATCAGATTTACCGAATACATACTTAACGAATCGGTAAATATGAAGTGGTAAATATGAAGTGGTAAAAATGAAAATGACATGTAGGAGCACTCGGTAATTAAGAAATCCAAGAAAATCGGTAAATAAGAGTCGGTAATTAACACGGATTGAAAGCAGGTGGTAACCATCAACAGTGCATATAAGCAATCCCAAAATGCAACAGCGTGGACAACATGGCCGCTATGTATGTCATTGCAAGGCGCCTACGTCTACAGGCAGCAGGACTGAGGGCTTGGCGACGGGAGGAACGCATCTACAGACAGCGCATCACACTATTCCAGCTGACTGATGCAGAGATACATGAGAGGTACAGGCTACACCCCGAAACCATCATGGACTTAATCAGGGACCTTCACCCACTCCTGGACCAGCCAATAAGAAGGGCGCACGCCACACCCCCACATGTGCAGGTGCTCTGCAGCCTACATCAGCTGGCATCCGGCAGTTATCAGGTGGTGATAGCTGCGGTGGGTGGTGTATCCCAGAGTTGCCTGTCACGTTTCTTCAGGAAGTTCCTGGATGCCATGATGCAGAGAATGCACCACTACATCAGCTTCCCCAACACACAGGCTGCACTGCAGAAAACAAAAACAGACTTTTATCACATGGCACAGTTCCCCCATGTCATCGGCTGTATTGATGGTACACACATCCCAATCTGTCCACCAGCTGACACAGAGCACATGTACAGGAACAGGAAGTCCACCCACTCCATCAATGTGCATACCGATTTGAATGATTTTGTTAAGGGTCCTGTGGGTGGCAGAACCAAAAGGTGGGCGTATGCTATTTACAACGAAGTCTGGAAGTTGTCGCAGATTGAGGCGGCCTCCAGATTGAGAGCTATTGATCAAGCAAACATGGAGAAGGTTTTAGCCGTTATAGATAATAGCATTAGCACTCTCTCTTCTAGGATTTATACATTAGACAATATTGTTTCTTCGGTTGTTGATATTGTGCATGATGATATGTCTGTGTCATATCATGGTCAAAACCAGTTGCGTTCTGTTATGCAGTTTGCATGGACGTTGCAGACGTTAAAGGCAGGGAGGGTCCCTTGGGACTATCTGACCACTACATCGTCATTCCTTCCCTACAACCTTACTGACAAGCAGCGATTTATGTCCATGAAGGATGCTACATATTCATTGTTACAGATTGAAAAGTTAGAACCGTTGCCTTTCTCTGTAGCGGAGATCAATTCAGCTACGTGGTTAGTACACGGATTGATAACTCTCCCTTTCGCGCTTTTTAAGTTTACGTCTTGTATGAAACATTATGCTTTGGGTAGGTATGAACCGCTGGGCACCGCTCTCATGCATGAGGTTTGGTCCCTCCCCTTCACGTATAGATGTACTAGGGACGGAACTGAGGTTTATTTGAAAGGCGAGGAATGTACCACTACACCAGACCATTCCTTGGTATGTAGGCACATTCAATTACACGGCGCATGCAATGTACAAGCCCCGAATTTGGCGTGCGTCCTACGAGGTATCCCAGTGCCTGTGATTACACCTTCTTTCACGCTGCTTGCAAACGGTAGTTATTTAATTTTGAATAATGAAGCTTGCTGCGGGATGTTAGTGGGAATCCCATATATAGTAACTGTATCGCAGAGGGTTGTCTGCTGCAATAATGTTCTTTTTCCACCCCCGCATGGGCGGCTGGATGTTTCCATCTGGCCTTCGATTCCGACCTTGAAAGCAGAGTTCAACAAGTTGAGCAGAATAAGAGCGCTATTGTCCCAAAAAGAGGTGTCATTGACTTCCTCTCGTGAAACATTTGTCCTTCACGTTGCTAATACGCGCACTGAGGTACAGGCGCTTCTGAATACTGACCTCCCCCTGCATTTCGGCTCTTTGATCCAAACTATTTTCAATGCCTCGTCCACGACCGGCCTGGCTCATTTTTTTATACTTGTGGGCTCGGGTCTCGTGACCTCTTTCCAAACTATTTTTGGTGTGATTCCGGCATTTTTTCATTCACTTTTCTCGAGCATCTTTGGAGGTGTTCCGCTGCTTCTGGCGCTGGTGGCAGGTGTGCTGCTTTTACTTTTCATACTACGGAATGGCTGCTGTTTCTGTGCCACACGAGCACCTGTCCCGTCTGCATCTTCTTCGTGATAGGATGCTTGACTTGTATGGTACTTTGCCATTGGCGACTGTGAGCCTGGCTTATGGATTATCCTTCAGGTATTCCTACTTCACCTGCGTACAACCTGTGTTTCACTGCCTGGATTGTCCCTTTGAATGGCCTCTGGATTTGTGCTTGACCAACATGGTGTCTCCGGTGCCGGATTTCGATCGACTGATGAGGCCCTTAGTGTGTCACGAGTTGGCCTGTTCTGGTGTCCGGATTATGGCCTGTGGTGCGGCGCATGGTATCCTGGGTAATTGGGACATCTCGGCGGCCGCCTACGACTTCTTGGCTATGAGCTATTTGGAGGAACATTCCGGGTGCCCTCTGATTGTGCTAGAGGCTCCGATGGTTGGAGAACACGTATGTTCCTTTTCTTTACTTAATTGGATGGCTGAGACTTTCAGTGGCCCTGCAAACGATTTTTTGTTGGAAGCAGTGGCCACATATGCTGCCTATACATTCATGGATTAACTGGACTGTCGTCCATTGCGCCTGTGCTACTGGACAGCACCCTGGCGCAACATTTATTTCTTTTATTTCTCTTTTTTCTCTTCCTGATGGTCGTTTTGAGTTTTTTTATCTACTTGCATTTTTTTTTAGAATTCTATGCTGCTATTTTTTGTAGTTTCGGACTTTGGCGCAGCATTGGTTACGCCTTGTTCTGCTCTGACGAAACTGAACTCTGCGTTCTCTCTTTTCTTGCCTATTAAATAGTGCTTCGATCAAGGGGGCGTGTAGTGAGTTCTCCCTGAATACGTACATACATTGTTAAGTTTACATAACCACGTTAAATGTTAGACAGCCATCTTTTTGTCTTTGCACACGACACTGCGTTTACATGTTATTTCTTGAATAAACTGCTGACTCGAGACTTGCTTCACACAAGAGCAATCTGTTGTTACCATCCCAAGCTCTGCGCAGCGACCTTGGTCTGTACATGGTGTGACAAACAGTCTGGAATATTACACAATGCATGTTTTCCACTCTAGGTTGATCGACCCACTATTTAGCCATGACACACGCGCAGCTGCAAATACCTGAAAGTTGGTGCTTTTAATATCACAGACATCATGTTTATTATTCAGACCGAAGACGAGCCTTCCTGCGAGAAGACTCCTGATGCTCCTGTGATGTGATTTCACTAAGCTGATCTTTGAGGTATGGGGTCCCCTATTCAAGCCTAAGAGACCTTCTATTAGCATAATAATAATATTAGCTTCTTAGTAAAGGGAAGGTGGTAGTATCCTCGGTATTTTCCGATTCGGTAAATACCACCTCGGTATTTACCGATTCGGTAAATACCACCTCGGTATTTACCGAATCGGTAAATACCACCTCGGTATTTACCGATTCGGTGAATTCCGATTCGTGATTACCGAATGTTACCGAATCGGTAACTGTTACCGAATTTTTACCTACATATAACTTTCCGATTCTAATTTACCGATTCGGTACGGCTCGGTATTTAAGAAACTGTAAAATTTATTTACCTACATGAGGCCCTACGTGAGGTAAAATTGAACATACATTTTTGTTCATATTTCAAGTTGCCATATTAAAATACCTTTGTATCAAATGAGAGGGTGCAGGCAATACAGTTGCCACACCGAAAGTAACCCCTTAGTTTGGGAAGGCCCATGCTGCTTATAATGTTATTGACTTAGAGGTATCTCAACATTGTGTCAAATAATGTATTACGCGGTCCTTGATGTTCTTACTATGTTTCCAAGCAAACATTGGTGCTCTTAATGTGGGGTCTATGTTATCTATTAGATGGCAGTTTTTTGTGATTAGATTCCGAATCTTATTGGTTTGAGTACAAAAAGTGGTGACACACACTAGTTTCTCTTTCAGAGGTCTTGTTTTTGGGAGTCAGTAATTCTTCTCTGGGACAATACCAGGCATGTTTAAAATAGTTTTTTATAAAAAAAAATTGGGGTAGGTTCTGGACTTTAATTTCTCGCTCAGGGTCAGGGCTTCTATGAAGTAATCTTCCTTGCGTGACCAATTTCAGCTGCGACACAGAAATTGGCCGAAGGACAGACCGGCTCTTATAGCCCTAGGATGACTGCTGTTGTAGGATAAGAGTATGTTCCTCTCTGTAGGTTTCCTATATAAAAGTGTGTACAATGTGCCTTCATGATGTTTAATAGGTAGATCAAGAAAGGTGATCTCAGTCTTATGTATAGTGCCTATGAATGTGAGGGGCTATTGGACCCCATTCAGGTGTGTCAAAAATTCCTGGAAGAGTTGCTCATCACCTGACCAATTCAGAAAATATCATCTATGTATGGCTTCCACCATTTAATGTTGGAGAAATACCTATTCTCTGCAGAGAGTATGTGTGTCTATTCAATGTAGTCCATCTCGATATTTGCCACATTTAGAGATAAAAATGCTCCCACTGGAGCATTGTTGGAAATAATTGCCATTAGACATAATATAGTTGTATTGTAGAGCAATCTTCAGAAGGGAGATGATGAAATCAGTGAGGACTTGGGTGGGGTGTTTACTTTTTTTGAGCAAGTCATCTATTATCCCAATGCTTTCTTCCTGGGGTATGTGTGTTTATAAGGACATGATGTCCAGAGTAGCCAGCCAGTTAATTTCTACATCGAAGGACATGTCCACGACGAGGTTGATCAAATACATAATGTCTTTTATATATGTCTCCTGTATTGGGACAAAGTCCCTGATAAACATATCAGTATATATACCCAAGGGTTCTAATAGAGAGAACCACAACCAGAGAGGATCGGTTGACCAGAGGGACTGGTAATACTCTTAAGAACTACCAGCAGGGTATATAGAACATGGATGCAAGAATTTTCCATATTCAAGAACTCAAATTCCTTTTGGGAAATAGAACACTGTTCCTTTGCCTCATAGGTGACTTTCAGAATTTCCTTTTTAGGGCGCGATTCTGATGTGGGTTGGAAAAGCTTCCCGATCGAATCGGTTGGGAAATAGTTTCCGACCCACTCGGATCGGGAGAGTCCGACCGGCGGAGTACGATGCATCCAGATGCTTCCAGAGACGATTTGGTTGGACTCCCATTGACTTCAATGGGAGCATATGTTCCTAACCGCATCATAATTGGGCCCTCGGTTGGGAAAACACGTTCCTGATCAGATTTGGAAGGAGCAAATGCCGTTAGGAGGCCCTCCTAACCGCATCAGAATCAGGGCCTGGTTGGGAATGCTTTCCCAACTGCATCAGAATCAGGCCCTTAGTCGTGGATACGGGATTGGCAGTTAACTTCCTATAGTGTTTTGTTTCCATTAATTGGTTTTCAAGCTCGTTCTCAAAATTTGTACAATCTTGTATGACACCATTGATTTCCTAAGTTTACATACATTTTCCAAAACCTGTAGGAATATTTATAAAATACAGTGTTTGGCCATATTATTGAAATATGTATAAAGGTTTTTTCTTCTCTATGATTATCTTCTGACTAACTATTGCGATTGTGCATATATTATTGCCTATTTTGTTTATATGATCCTTGCATTGTGTTCAAGAGTGTCACATTTAAAAATGTGTTGACTGATTTGATTTTATTGTATTATGTTCTAGTGGCTTCTATTGTTGTTTATTTCTCAATTGCTATCTTGGATTTTTGGTGTTGTCTATATGTTTGCTTATTTATTTTAGGGTCATCATCTATTTCTTAGAACATTGGCATAGTAAAATCTGTGACAGCCAACAGTGAAGTTGAAGTAAAAAAAGGTTTCACAAATGTATTTCTGTGCTGAGCGTACCCAATGTAGTGAAGAGAAACATTGTAATTTCAGTCAGCACATGTTCTTTTTTTGGTGATGTTAAAAACATTATGGAATAAACACATCTCATTCCAGGTTGACAAACCTGTATCATTTTCATTAAGGGTTGCAGTGCAACTGAACAACAAATCTTACTTTGCCCTATGACTTAGCTAGAATGTTCATTTGGGTAGGTTAGTCTCTTATTCTTATCTTGGCTCTGAGGTGCCTTTCTGATTTCTTCAGGTGTAAGAATTAACTAAGTGGATAGAGTCACTTGAAAATTAACCACACTCTTCTCAGTTGCTACACCTGTATTTAATTAGCACATGATTCTTACATAAGTTGTGCATCTCTGATTGTGTTGGGGTGCATTTCTGTTTTGTACAGTGAGCGAATGGCCCTGCATTTGGCATGGGCAGTGGGTTTGAATTACTGCTACCACATTTGGGAGACTTTTCCTTCTTTGGGGCCGATTACGATCCGGGTCGGAAGAGCACCAAACGCGATCCGGCCAGAAAAACGACAAGCCGTACGTGTGTTTTCCGCCCGACTTGTACAGCTGTACAAGCGAGCAAGTACGATGCGAGCTACGTGAAATTCACCGAGTCGTTTCCGGGTCCGAACCGCTCCGTACGTCTCGGTCGTAAGCTAACCGTGGCATGCAATAGATGCGATTTATGACCGAGCCAGTATGATGCACGCGTCGGACAGCCTGTGCGAGCCGTAGTGCCCGGCTCGCAAAATGTCTGGGTGGTTGCCATTGGGGGTCCGCGTCGGACCCCCTGTCACCCGCAGCCCTATGACTCGGACACAGGGGGAGACCCAAGGGTCCCCCCAACACAGCATGTACGGTGCAGATGGCACCGACGCGTACCCACTGTAGGGGGCGCCCTTGCGTGAGACAGACCCATTCAGTCAATGGGAGCCCATGTACGCGTCGTACGACCGGCTCCCATTGACTTCTATGGGAGTCCAACCGAACCGAGTCTGGCAGCGTACGGCCGCATCATACTCGCTCGGTCGGAAAACACTCTGGATCCGGCTCGGTCGGGGTGCTTTCCGACCCGGATCGTAATCGGCACCTTTGTGTTTGCAAGATAGAAGTTAGCACAGTTGTTGAGCTACATGTTTATTTGGCCATTTTATATTTGTAATTCTTTGGACAATAAAGGAGATCAATAAAAGAGTGCTCCCAACAGCAAGGAGAAAACCTCAGTTCACCATAAGGGAGGGGGGGAAAAGGAAAAGGGAGTGTGGTTGGGGAGGAGGGAACGCTATCCTTAGAGAACACTCTATTTGATCTTTCAGCTCATTATTTAACTAATAACACCCACATCTAGCCAAGCCTTTCACCCCGGATGAAAAATTGGCAATATACTTCCTTCTATTTTTAGTCTCAGTGAGCACAATCAAGGAAAACATGTAGAGTCTTGCACATTGTATTCACAATCTTTGTCATTATTTTTCTTACGTCTTCAAAACATCGAGTCACCAAGTGTTTCATCGGGCATCATTACCAAGACTTCTTCAGGGCTTTGGGCCTAATTACAACTACAGCGGTCTGTAGTTGCGGTGGTGGTCCGTGGACCTCAACATTGTCTGGCCACTAGCCATATTACAAGTAAATGTGGTTAGACCGCCACTTGACCACTGCAACCACTGGAGATCCTTCATCCAATAGCGGTGGCGCAGGTGTCTGAGGCAGCAATATGCTGGCGGTTCTGCAGCGGCACCGCCAAGCATATTACAAGTTTCTTCACTGCCTTCCTTTTCATGGAGGTGAGCCCACCATAAAAAGGGTGACAGTGAGGAAACTCAAGGGCATGGAGGTGCATGCAGGGGGGGACATGTTGTGCACCCCTGTATTTTTGCATCCCCTGTTCCTACAAGGAAAGAAATGCACAACATTGTGCATTTCTTTCCGTGCAGGAATTTGCTGTAGCGGTCTCATGGCAGTGAGTGTCCAAGGCACACCTATGTGCCTTAGATACGCACCACCGTGGGACCTCCACAGCAGGACTACCCAACCTGGATTCCAGTCGAAATCTGGGGGGCGGTCTAACTACTGGTTTGGCGGTCTTGCAGTGGGTGCTAGTTTAGCAGCCGACACAAGACCGCCAAACTCTTAATCAGGCCCTTAGTATTAATGCTTCTCAGTATTATCTTTGATCTTAGAATGGTTACCACGCTCCCAAAGGAACTCAAAAGGATTGAAGTCCCCTGAGTAAGGATTGTCAGGTGAATTCAAACTAGTGGCCATAGTGTGAGCCAAAATCCAATACCTTGCTTGACTTTTTTAAGATTGTGCTCAAGTTAAACCCTGTTACACTTCATTTTGGGATGCGGTGTCCAGCAGCGTAATTCTCTTTGATGGTAATTTTGGATTTGGGCTCACACAACGGCTGTTTTTATACTGTTTAGACTCCACATGACAACCCATTTTCAGGAAACTTTAATCCTTTTGATTTCCTGTGGGAGCCTGGTTAAAAGCATGATTAGAGTCATTTACTAAAATGTGGGTGATTCCTTTAGACAACCCAGGGTCTGAGATGCGAGAGGGGGCACTTCTAGTGTCTGGAAGTATGTTGGACATGATAACCGGGTGACTGACTAGACTACCCACCTGTTGAGCTAACTGTAGAGTTATACGATTTTTATGAACAGTCTTGGAAAAAGGCTGAAAAAAAGAACCAGCTTATTCATTGAATTCTCAGCTCATTAGTTAGCCCTTCTTGCTATTGTGAAGCAGGTCTTACTGACCATGCCTGACAATTCTCTACACAGCCATGGAGCTGAATAGATGTTTTTCTGCAAGCAATCTGTACCTTTGGTGTTAAGGCTTTATGAGATATGATGGCTGTGCACTAACAATTTACGCACTGACCCAAATAGATATGGATGTGATACATGCATTTTAATCTCCTCTTATTCCGTTATTTCAAATAAAGAAGTGAGTCTCTGTAGTGGTTATTTGAACTCCGTGAGCTAAAAAGTACGACTATTCCTACCATATTACAATGCTGGCAGTCAAAACACAGCTTAGCAGCAGTAATCATATTCACAGTGGGAAGCAATCATTCATCATATAAGTCAGTCCTGTTTGCTATGATCCCTTCTAAAATTGTGATGCATTTCAGAAACTGAAAGCAAATCAATCACACCTACTAAAGAATACCATTTATTTGAAAGACACAATCCCTCGTGCAGCGTAAATCTCATTATACTCTGACACTTTTTCAGTTCTGGCAGTAAGGCAATGTTTACTTCTCTCCTCAGGTGAACATTTTTCTTCAAGTGGCATTAACTTTTTAGGTATACGATTAAACCATCTTGCACAAGAGACCTTTTGTGATACAAACAAGTAGTTGGTAAGAAATTCAGAAGGTCAGCAATAAGGTTACTTTTTGATGTTTTTTTTTTTATATTCTGCAAAATTGGATACCTTGCCTCTGAGGCAGGCGAGCTAGGACATGCACCCACGCAAACACAGAAACATATGCTATCTGTCTGTCTTTCAGTCAAACTAGCATCCCATACTTCGTTGATGACGTGGTGTTCTACTGCACTCACAGATACATGCATGCAGGTGCACACATACACACATACACTTTTGACAGATTGGATTGTTTATAGCTTTGGAGAGTTCACACTGCTTCATGCATACCACTTCAAAAGCAGGCTGCTAAAAGTGTGAGTTGGTATTATATTACTGGATGGTTTAGGGCAGGGCTCCTGCTCCACCAAACTCTAAGGGGCTGATTACGTTTCTGGCAGTCATGGACCACCAGACTCGTGGGGCAAGGCAGTAAAGGTCTCCCCACTGCCCTATTATGAGATGGGCGGTGGGACTACCATAGCGCGCCGCAGCCGTCAGAGAGCCACCATTCCCAGGCGTTGTTGCAGTGGTCAGGAGGCATCCATTTGCTTGGCAGGACTGCCGCGCTCCTGCCAAGCATATTAGGAGTTTCCTCTCTGCCCGGGTTTACATGGCGGTTCCTCCAACATGTAAACCCTGGCAGAGAAGAATCTATGGGGGCCCTACAGGGACACCTGGTACCTGTGCACCCTGGGAGACACAACATGTGCACCCCTGTGTGCATGCACACCAGTTCCTGCATGGCATGGACCTTTCAGTCTTTGCAGTGTAGGAACTGTTTTTGGCGTTCCCATTGCAGGGCCTGTTTTTAAAGGCACCGCCATGGGAACGCCAAAAAAAGACCGCAACACAGAAGGAAACTCCTAATCTGGCTAGTTGCCTCACCACAGGTTTGGCGGTGTGGCGGTGGGGCTTATCCAGAGCCGCACCACCAAACACCATCTGGGGGGAGCCTGGAGGAGAGAAGTAGGTCTACCTTAGGAAGTATGAATGATCGAGGATGGTGTCATACAGATACCTCTACTAAAAAGGTGGTATCTATGTAAGATAATGCTAGAAGCAAGGGCACTGCTATAGTTATCACAAACTTTCTAAAGTTAAAAGATACTTCTAGCGAAGACACTTGATCACTTATAAATAAAGGGATTTATGGATTAGACGTAATTGTAATTCCTATTCCCTTGTACAATCTGATATAATGTATGCGGTGCACATATGAGGGAATACTGATCATTCGATGGCATTAAATTGGTCCTAAATGACACTAAACTAGTAAAGGGTTTGATTTCTTTTGATGTACACACAATTCCACCTTGCTGCTCATTTTAAATGTATTGTGAAATAGGCCTCTAATTCTATGATCAGGTAGATTGCCAATGATGGCATGCTAGCCAGCTGATGGAGTAATGAGACTTCTATATCTTGTTCAATAGTCTCACTCTGGACACCTAGATTTGATAAGGGAGGTATGCGATACAAACTTAGAATTGATAAAAATGCTTCCATGAATAGTGCACAAGATTTAGTTATGCTCTCTGGACCAAGGGTGATTTCCTTGGGTATTAGTGAGTCTGTCTTGGTCAACATAGTAATGAATTGCAAATGTTAACCTGGAATATAGAAGGGTTGCAAGAAAACTTCAATGATCCTGGATAAGGTGACTTTATTGACCAGCATCACATCTATCTGTTTTTAAGAAACATGGCCTTTGGCACTGGTGCATAGATTGCGTTTTATAACTTATAATATTGAAGCACTTCCAAGTTCGGTCCAACCCGTGTGTGGCTTGCTTATTTTGGTGAAAATATTCATGAAATGTGCAATTAGTAAATTGAAATCAACATCACAGGTATTCTAGTTGTGAACATCAGGGTAAAAAATGGATTGTCTATGAAAATATATAATAAATGTATTTGCACCCAAGCCAAGAAGTAAAGCGTCTCCAACCCTAGCAACTTTCAATTGACATCTATCTTGTATTGATAGTAGACATTTTATTTTTTCTCGCTGGGGACTTAAATGTTACCCCTAGAAGCCTTGAAAAATGTTGAAGTCCAAAAAGAAAAAGCCTTGGCAGTCTGTACCCTTAATGCAGATTCTATTAAAGCTCCTCCAGCAGTTGCTTTTCAAATTGCCTCCTTAACTCCTACATATGGCCTGTGGGCCTGTAATGGTCATTTTGTATCCGACAAGGTGAGGTCATTTACATTTACTGAAGTATCCTTTAGCAGAAGATTAGATTATTCTATCCTGGGCATCTCTGGCTGCATTTTGTAGATTTTAAGGTCCCTAAGCATTAGGAACAGTGATCATAATGACCGTCAAGTAATACTTGAAGATAAATGAGCTATACTTTAAGATAAAATCTTCTTACTACTTTCAAAATTGTTCATGAGACTATCATAATGCCTCTTAAAATGTAATACATTTTTGTCAGTGCTGGGTGATTGTACCATTCTTTACAGCCCGTGTAAGCTCTGCTAGGTGAGTCACTGCTTTTTTAGGGATACAAAATTATTCTCAATGGAGTATGCATTTCATACATCGTATGTTGTTAGAAGAGTAGGATGTTCACTGCTTTTAACAATATTTGAATACTGAAATATTGAATTAATTCGCCCCAATGGCTGTCACTTAGATTTGAACAATTTACTGTAGTTCAGCTGCTTTAAATATATTAACCCCATTCCATTACACGTGCTCTGCAATTATTTCTTTATACACAGAAAACATTGAAATAGAAATTGCAATTAACATGTGTAATTTGATTATGGTTGTTCTGCTGGCAGTCCATTATTAATTACATTACAGAACATAGTATTTTCATAAATAAAAATTCAAAAGTCTCCTGATGTTACAGTTGTGTTGCGCTCTGAATAGGGACTTATAAAATGTGTATTCATTTGGACGAAATAGTTCTGTGACGTTCCCCACATTGCTCGTTTCTTCATATTTGAAACATATTTGTGAAAAACTGCTAATGTTCCACTTCCCAGCAGGAAATTCAATTGAGAATACATGATTTGACGTGAAATTCGGGGTCCTGATATAAAGAGTCTTTTTGCAGTCACAAGGTCTGTAATCTGTAAAATCCCTGTGATTTAGCAAATCGCACATTTTGCGACTGAAAAATGACTTTTTGTTACAGGCCTAATCCAGTTTCCAGTTCAGTAAAATCTTACTGAGTCACAAAATGTGTTTTGAAACTCATAATGAGTAACTGTTTTGAAGGAGTAAGTTTAGGGTATCCCTTTCAAACAGAGATGTATTTATCAGTGTTCTGCGACTGAAATCCAATTACAAAACATTGACATTTTATGAACACCTAAAAGGAGATGTTCACCCATTGTAAATTGGAAGGAGTCCCCCTTGTAAATCTTAAAAAGAAAGGATTGTTGGGGAGTAGGTATTGGTCCACAGGAACACTGTCAACTCTCAAACAAAGAAACAAAAAGGGTGGATTTGAACTTAACTTTGAAGTTGCACCTAGATGTGATTTTGATTCTAAATCTAATTTGTTTTACCAACCATTTTCCACACTCATACTGACGTTGCACCAGCCATGATTTTGCATCTAATTGTCCTGTCAAGAAAATGTGAGGTCATTCCCATGCACACCTTTGCCACTTAATTTGACAACTGGCTGCTGCATTTCCATTCTTAAAATGGCCAGCAACCCTAAAATAAAGAAATCTTCAAATATCTTCTGACTCCAGGATGCATTTAGTAAGACATATATTTCTTATTCCCTCTTCCAAACAACACTGCATTCAAATACCACAAACACCCTTCTCTGGCGACCAACCTAGAAACCTTAATTGTTTAGAAATATCATAACTTGAGACAGAGCTCAATTAAAACTGATCCACTCCTTCTTTTACAAAGGGTAAAGAAATATGTCTTTTGTGCCTGTCTCCAGTGCTTTTTCACCTTTTCTGGGCCCTATTTGTGATACCTTTAGAACCCTGTGCACTTGCTAACCAGATGCAAAGTGCCTGTGCTCCTCCTTCAAAAATTGTTATTTATTAACCTTGATTGGCACAATTAGCATTTGTATGAAGTCATAGCTTATGGTGCAGAAATACACTTCTGCCATGGAAAGTTAAATGAAGTGTGCACTGCAGCACATATTGCCACTACAGTGGCAATGAAAATATGGCAGATGGACTAACCTGGGCCTGCAACAATCACCCTTTTGAGAGGTATGAAAACCTGATGTTAAACATTAACTCTGTCGGCCACAAGACACAATTCATAATATTTAAGAGTGAAAATGGGATGCTTCCTCAGTGACGTGGCCCAAAATGACATTGTCATTGGTCATGCTGTAATACTTGCATAGAAAAGGTCAAGTATAGATTATACACTTTAATCTATAAATGTTTTCCTCTTCTCTCTACAAACACCATTCAAATACTTATTTTATATTTACTAAAAATCCGATCTAATGTTAAAGTCAGTTTTTATTAAAAATGTAGTAAAAGTTACTTTTAGTAAGCTTACATTTACCTACATAAGCTTTCAGACTGCTAATTTGCATTTGCCTCTGTCAACTCCCAACCAATAATTTACATTTTGTAGTTAACCTCCCCTCTTATCCGCACTCAGTCTGTACTTAGTGTAAAATATACTGTTGCAACCACTGTGGGAGCGACTACTACAATTCCCACTCCTGCCAGAATATGACAGAAAAAAGCAATAATACAGGTATTAGTGGTTGCTCAGTATCATCATTATTACATCTTCTTTGGAATAGCACAAGCCCATAAGCACTCTACAGTAGTTGTCATTTGGAGTATACGATTTGGTTATGAGATGGATAAGGTTTTCAGCCCATATATAAAAGCGGAAATCCTCAAATACCAACAAGCTGTAGACTCCTAGCATTAACGGATGTGGAGGCAAAGCTATATGCAGCCTGCCTTCTACAGCACCTGAAATCGTGGCTAAAAATAAACAAACATCTTGCCTCAACAACAAACAGGGTTTAGGGCAGGAATGGGGACGTTAACAAATCTAACAGCCCTGACACTGTTGGCAGAAGAGGCCAAAATAAGAAAAACGCAGCTATTTGCCTGCTTTGTAGATCTCAAGTCTGCCTTTGATCGGGTGCCAAGGGAAGCCTTGTGCAATACAATGGCTGCATGGGGTGTACCGAATAGTCTATTTAAGGCCATCAGAGAACTATATACAGGAACTTGGGCCCAGATCAAAATTGGTGATGGCAAGAATGTAACAAACAAAGTTTACATTAATTAAGGATTAAAACAGGGGTGTGTATTGGCCTCATGCCTCTTTAATATAAATCTTTTCAATCCAATTCAAAATTACTTTATTCGATTAATACAATATTAATCACAAAAAGTTACAGACATACATCACAGATAACATTTCTTAAAAAACCAGACAATTCATATCAGCAATTGGTCAATTTCCTTGTTCTCAGAGACGCACATAAAAATGATGTGAAGCTAAAACAGATTAAAGGATCAGACAACATTCATAAAAAGTGTAACGCAGGGTCACATTGTCTAAAATCTAATTTGCGTAAAAAAGGAATTAAAAACCTTCTACGGTGATTACAATACAATTTCCAAAAAAAGAAAATGTGCAAAACAGTCTGTAGCGAGAAATCATCGCTTGGGCAGCACGGGCGATCATTACTGGAATAAATATCAGCCGGGTAGCCCAGCAAACACGGGATTTAATTTAGACGGAATCGTAACAGAACCAAGTAGGAATGGTATGCCCAGATGTGGGTCCCATGCTCGATGGGCCACTGGATTCAAGTTGGCCTGGCTAAAGGGGGTGATACATCGAAACCGGTTCCGGGATGCTTGTTTCTGGTCCAGGGGTTGTGTGATGAGCAAAAAAAATTTATTAAACAAAGATCTGTGACTGGGGTGAATGTTTGAATTGTTCAGTATTCTGTCCATCATCTTTTCGTTTTTGCTTTTGTCATCCCAAGTGAGAAGGGTATGCCCAGACGTGGCTCCCATGCTTTCTCTGCCACTAGATCAATCCGGCCAGACTGATAAGTGGTGATACCCTGAAACCAGTCTAATCACAAGAGAACTCCACTGCATGTGTGGAGAAGGGAACAAGAGGCATGGGGTTCTAGGAGCTAGCAGCCTCCAATACTAAATGTTTACCACAAAAAGCTGCTCCTAGTGTGATAACCCAAACGAGTTACGAGAACGTCGTGAGTGTGGGCATCTCACAAAAAGTTACGGACTGGTCTCACACACCACCTGGTGTCATGCTTCATCATTGACCAGTCCTCGCCCTCTAAAACCTTTGTTTGATAGAGGGCGGGCATACACTTGACGACAAGGATGCACTTCTAAATGACTAAGTGGGGGCCCGTGATATTGTGAGTGGATTTAAAAATCATTATAGTAATCAGGAGTGTTTTTTAATGTGACTGATAACTATATGATATTAAAAATATATGTGACGGTGAATGGGGTAATTAGTGTCCCCTAACCGTCTCGTGAATGGTCAACATGTTTCTGCCGTGTCGGCCCAAATGGGTCCAAGGCATTCATCAGGACCTAGTGATATCAGGGGGGCTCTGTTCTTACCAACCGGTGGTAAGGCGTGCGTGGGTGTGGCGAAGGCCACCCTCCACTTCCTAGATGGCTTCCAACGGTGAAGCCCTAATTCTATGGACTACTTGTCCCATGGGGGGAGGGGGAGGAAAGAAATCCTGTTTTTGTCTGCTTATGACAAGTATTGGATTGCTCCTGAGTCCTATGCGTCCGCTCCCGGTCCTCCCGAATGTATATCATATAGTTATCAGTCACATTAAAAAACACTCCTGATTTCTATAATGATTTTTAAATCCACTCACAATATCACGGGCCCCCACTTAGTCATTTAGAAGTGCATCCTTGTCGTCAAGCGTATGCCCGCCCTCTATCAAACAAAGGTTTTAGAGGGCGAGGACTGGTCAATGATGAAGCATGACACCAGGTGATGTGTGAGACCAGTCTGTAACTTTTTGTGAAATGCCCACATTCACGACGTTCTCGTAACTTGTTTGGGTTATCACACTAGGAGCAGCTTTTTGTGGTAAACACCCTAAAACCAGTGCCAGGATACTTGTTTCCTGTTCAGGAAAGACCAGACTTGGTAATTCGGGCTGGAAATTTCACATGAGGAGGAGGGTCAAGAATGATTTGCATATGGATGGGTCGAATGTGGGGTGGCGTGGTGAGCAAACAAAAGATGGATTAAACACAGATCTGTGACTGGGGGAGGCAAATGTTCTCATTGTTCAGCATTCCATCCATCACTTGTTCTTTTTGCTTTTGTCACCCTAGCAGTTTGGAGAACAGTTGGTCAGGTTTTCCTGCATGCACTTAAATCTGAGTTCCAGGAAAAGGAAGGAAAATATTGTCCAAAGTTTGTTGCCAAAAAAGAGTGAGTTTTTGAGTTGTGTTTGTTGCTTAATGAGACTTAGGGAAAAGATGGTTTACTGAGAAACCTTGGAATCCTGCTAGATACCATTACATTTGAATTATGATAAGGAATATCTTTTCCTCTCTATTAAGAGATTTAAATGTGAAATTTCAATTAGTAAAAGAGTTGTTAAGGGTCAATCAAGAATATGATTGTGTCCAGAGAAAGTTGACAAATTAAAAGATAAAAAAAGAGACACCTGAAGTTAAGGTAGTTCTACATTAGCTTTTGTTATCTTGCTTGAACATGGAAAAAACACATTGAACCTGCTAAAATCTTTGTTAAAACTTGGAAATTTGGACAGATACAAGAAAGTGTGATCAGAATTCTTGTAATGCTAGTAGAAGAGAAGAACAATTAAAAACACTAATAAACAATAGGAGACATTTAATTTATTCACAAATCTGAAGAAAAACTCTTAAGACTCCAAAAGTACTGCTTCCATTGAAGACATTGCATAACTACTTCGTTGTTCATTCCATATGTATTTTCATTCGTGGGAGGTTTTAGAATAGAATAATAAGTATTCTTGACATTATCAGAATCACTAAGTATAGTCATCTCTCATTCCAGGTCTCCTTCCCTACAGTAACCTCCCTCATGCCCCTCCCCTTCTCTGTCCATTCTGAACCTTTTTTATCATAACTGCAGAGCCAGTACTGATGGAAGGTAGACTTATTTAGGGTACTGCTGTTGATGTATCTGGATCCTGGCAGAATATTAAAATCAAGACTCCTTCTGAGCTGTGCCACCAATTCGTCTTCTATAAAGTATGTATGTAAAATGATGGCCAACATACAGACGGTCTATCAGCTACCTGTTCGGAGACATCTCCACTAGCTAGGAACTGCAGAACCAAGCAGGGCCAATTGCAGTCCCAGGAATTATTAAGAAAGAGTTGGAAAAAACGTGATTATCTATAGGTATAAATACAATTGGTGCATCCATATCCCCATTACAGTTCATTTCACAGGTATCTGCCATTTGTGAGGGAGCTCAGACTTGAATAGTATGTGTTCCTAAGATGCACAGAATCACTCAGTATAGTCATCTCTCATTCCAGATCACCTTCCCAACAGTATTCTCCCTCATTAGCCTACCCTCTTCTGGTCACTCATAGTCACTATTGGAAGGTAGGTATTTTGAGGGGGCTGCTCCCAAATAGTCTGGATCCTTGCACAAAAAAATCCCATATAGGAGAACTCTCACTGTTGCAGATTATCATAATCAGATGTATAAACTAAAACTCAACCATTTGTAAGCAAGAAGTTCATTATCCAATCATCTGCCATCAACCCCCATGTCTTCACTACATTGATTGATAGACTAAGGGATCTAAAAGCTACTACTGTAACTAAGGAAATTGCCAAATATACCATGCTTAATATTTCTACTGACTATGACACTATTAGCTCCTCCACTTCCCATGTTGCTATTATGACACATTTATTTGAGGCATGAGCCCAGGGAGCACTGAGTCAGAATAAATTAAGGGAGACAAATGTCTTGAATTACACTCCAGTTTATTTGAATGATATAGGAATGCCAAATCACGCTTAGGAAACGACTCCCTCTCCTCAAACAGCATCTCAATGATCTTTGAAAGAGGGTGCAAATCAATTCAAAGTGCCACATATACACAAAGGCCAACTGTGTTTACATGCTACATCAAATGGGAAAGCTACAAAGCAGGCTCAATAGAATCTATCATGCCTTTTTGGCTCACTGACCAATTCTTTCTCTAGATCTTCTTGTACATTAAATGATACACTGCATGAGCTATACTCGGCAGGGATGGCTCTTGTCTTGACCTTTACTCTATACTTGTTCAACAGGCATGCATTAGACCAACGCCAATAGGAGTCCTGTGGGCCTACTCTCATGGACCCTGGTTTGATGTGTGACTGTTTGGGGCACTAGGCCCAACAACATAAGTGCAGTAGTATTTTTATTTGGACAAGTGGAGGGGACGCGGGCTGGTAGGATTTTTTGTGGATCCCTGTAGTATCCAGAAGTTGATGTCATGGAAGTGCAATGAAAATGTGTGATTTTAGTGAAAGCTTGATATTTGTAGGGCACGGTGGGTAAGAAAATGCCATGGGATCCACATGGAGCACACTATCTTCTACTGTCCCAGGTGTCTAGATTAATAAATGCCTAGGTTTGGTAGGTTTCACCAGGTGGCAGCTGACCTAAGCCAAAACATGCAGCCTTTCAGTATTGAGGTAGCACTGTATTGGGGCTTAGCCCATCTCTGCTACCCATATGTAAATAAAGAAAACCAAAAGAATCAAAATGTCTCCTCTTGCCATAGGAGCAGGCATGCTGTGGTCCCCAAAGGGGCAGAAGTTCTATATTGCGTATTTGTGGGTAGGAGTACTGGCTAAATGCCAGAGTAGGTCACCCTAGCCTTTTATTTGCGTTGGTGCCATATTGATATCCATGATGTCAAGTGGCCTTTCTGTCACACAGGGGCAAATAGGCCCAAAAGCAGAATAAGGGGTGTGGGAAGCTCATCCAGGTATCACACAATGCTCCTAACACAGAATAGGTTCATCAGTATTTCTGCTCCCCTGGGAGTGGATTGAGGGTCTCTACCTAAAGTCTGCTCAAAGGGGGCCGAAAGACCACTATACACTGGGGGAAGAATAGACACAACAGATAAACAAGCACTGGCAACGCCAATAGCTCAGGTGTTGGCCAATGGCCTTTTGACAATTCTTGTTTTGTCATGTTTTTTTTACAAATATTATTGTTCTAGAAGCTGTTAGGCCCTCATTAAAATCTAACAAAAATGGCAAAAGTATTTTTATGGTCTCAAAAAAGTACACATTACCATGGCACATGCATCACTGAAGGGTACAACCTCGTATGTGGATGTGCTCATTGTGAAAGGGTGGCATGCCGTAATTCATAGTGAAGTCAGTCTATGACTGAAGTGAACTAACCTTGATGCCTGCTGGAATGAGTGCAAGAAAAATGTGAATGACACAATCAGAGAATAATGGATGAAGTTTGGCTGAAAATCCCTATAAGTAACTATGTTTTACATTTAGATAAATCAAAATGTCTTTGCTAGCAAAGACCTAACAAGCCATTGGTCTGGAATTGGCTGCTAGCATCGCCTTTGAGAACAAAGGCAAGAAAGAAGGGAAGAAAAGAAGGAAGACAAAAAAGAAAGGTAGGCACAACAAAAAGGCAGGAAAAAGTGCAAAAAAGTAAGGAAGGAAGGCAAAAAGAAAGAAAGGAGGGGAGAAGGAAAGAATGACAGAAGGAAGAAAGAAAGAAAAAAGATGAAAAAAGGAAATAAAGAGAGGAAGAAAGAAGTCAAGATGAAAGAAAGAGAGAAAACAAAGATGCAAAAAAGAAATGCAGGTGAAGAAAGAATGAAAAAAGAAGGCAAAACAGAAAGAAAGAAGGAAAGAAAGAAAGAAGAAAAGAAGGAAAAAAGAAGGAACAAAGAAAAGGAAGCGAAAAATAAAGAAAGAAGGAAAGGAAAATGGAAAAACATCATAAAAAAGAAACAAACAGAAAAACAAAGAAAAAAGAAAGAAAGAAAGATAGAAGGCAAAAGGAAAGAATAAGAAAGAAGGCAAGAAGAAAGAAAGAAGGACCTAAAGAAAAGAAGGCAAAAAGAAAGAAAAAAGGAAATAATGCACAAAGATAGAAAGGAGGATAGAAAGGAAAAGTAAGGATAGAAGGCTAAAAGGAAAGAAGGAAGGAAAAAAGTAAATAAGGCAAGAAATAAAGAGAAAGACAGCAGGAAAGATGGCAAAAAAGGAAAGAAGGGATGAAAGAAGGAAAACTAAAGAAATGGAGGAAGAAAGGAAGGAAAGAACAATGGAATGTAGGCAAATAAGAGAAAAATATTGAAAGGGGCAAGAAAGAAAGAAGGAAAAGTAAAGAAGGAAATTTGAAAGAAAGAAGTTATGAAGTACAGAAAAGGGAAAGAAGGAAGAAAATGATCAAGGAAGAATGAAAGAAGAAGGCAAAAAAGTAAGAAGGTAAAAGGAAAGGAAGGGACGATAGAAGGAAACATGAAAAAAGGCAAAATGACAGACAGAATGAAAGAAAAGGTGAAAGCAAAAAGGAAAGTCAAAAAATAAATAAAGAAGTAACAAAAGAAGAAAAGAATGCAAAAATGAAAGAAAGACGTCTCCTTGGCTACTGAAGTTCATTGGGATCCAAGAGCCCGTATCATTGCCACAAGTAAGTCACCTACAGCAGGATTGCTGAGACATCGGCAGAAGCCCCGCACCCTTTCTCAACCACTCTGCAAAGGGCCTCCTGGTGCACAACTGGTTGGCGGATAAAGTACTCTTGGCTGCTGAGGGCCGTTGGGGACCAAGAACCCTATTGTTGCCACAAGTAAGTTCCCCACATCAGGATTGCTGCGACGTCATTGGAGTCCCGCCCAATTTCTCAACCACCCTGCACACTACAAGTTGCAGCCGTGGTCGCTTGTGCTTGGTTGTGCTCGCTTATGGCCCAAAACAAGCACCAGAAGTTGCTGGTGCCGCCTAAAGCTGCGTTAGTGGGCACAAAATCTTGTGGGCACTCGTGAGCAGCCAGCAAATCTCATGGGTGCTCGCGAGTGCCCGTCAAGTCTTGTCATGCTCATCCCATAATTACATGTTCGAATTCATTGGCACTAAATAAACAGTGTTTGCTACCCTACAGTACTATGGACTATTGAATATCTAAATACACCTAAACCTAATCATAGTTTTTGTTCACTATGGATTTCAGTGCTTTTTTGCATTTTGACATAAATACCTGTCACAAAACATCACTTTTCTAAAGAAGCTATTAAGTACAAAGAAGGTTTTCACTTTTCTGATCATTGTTAGGTAAGTTAAAGTGGGAGTTCTCTGTAATGACATTGACGCATCCTGTTGTTTTACAACATATCAAGTCTGTTTGGAAAAAAGCAACAAAGGATATCCTAACTAAACAACTCCGACAGATGAGTAGGAGTATAAAAGGATGTTGCTGATAAAGTAAGTAAATGTTTTACAGCATTGTTTTTCTTTGCAGCCTCACACTATGGGTCTTTTGTCTTCTTATATTTTTATTTTTATTGGTTCCCTGGACTCACCCAGGCCACCTTCAGCTGCAGGGCCTTGTTGGGGAGAGTACGGGGAGCCAGCTCCCCTGCTGCCCCAGCTGGCTCGCTGCTGTTCTGCTGTGCAAGGATGGGAGATGACACCTTCATTCTACGTGGCTGCTCTATGCGGGCAGAATGTGCACTGCATTTGCCTCCTGATCTCCTATGTCATGGCCATGTGGACGAGAGCAGCACACTGCAATTTGGCAGTGCATGGTTACACTCCCTGTCTCCCAGAGATGTGGTCCCAGAAACTCCGTTCAAAATGAACCCTCCCTCTGGAAGATGGGTGTCTTTGAGCGAGAGCTTGTGCTCAGGGAAGGGGCCCATCGCATGCCCCCTCCCATATATTAAAAAAGTGGATTGTTGATCTGACCCCGGGCCATGGACCAGCCCGGAGATAACAGAATTCACAACAGAGCACTTTACTCCCATTTGCTTTCATTTTATTTGCACTAAGGGGCCAGATTTCACACCCTGAAACTACAGAACACACATTCCAACTAATGGGCATTACTGCCGCAGTACTCTACCCACCAGACGTCACAGACCTCATCACCTATCGCAAGCTGGACACCCTCTTGATCAGAGAAACATGGTTCACCCCAACATCCTCAAACATCCTAGATGTCCTGCTTTCACGACATCGTTTTCCCAAAAAGCCTATTGAACATGCATGGGTATTTTGTATTTTGTGACCCCTCTTTTTCTCGTCCCCCACTTAAAGGACAAACCCTCAAAACTTTTCATGTGAAGTAGGAAATAATGTATTTTACAATATTTAAACATATAAATAAATATAAATTCATGTAAAAAATGCAATAGCACAATTTAATTAATTAACAAAAAACAATAACATATTTCTAATTTTAAAACAAATGTAGCTATACATTTATTTAAACTATTTACATTAATTTTAATTAATTCTGTACTTCCTGTCTAAGCCATCTCTAGTACTTAACAAACTTCTAAACATCAATCCTGCAAGAGGACACTGGATCCAATCATGAAACAGGTTTCTGCTGTAGCAAAAAGACAGCCCCATTTGACAACATGATAACTGAAATAAAGGCCATGAGATCAGACTTTGGCTGTCTGCATCTCTAACTGGATTCCACAATCAGACACTGGAGGATGGTGAGAAACAGTTGAACAGCCAACCACATTGTGGCATGGAACCTTGCCATCTAAGGGCCTCATTACAGTGTAGGTTGGAAACTAAACTGGCAGACTCCTTGTTGGATTCGGTTCCGACTGACTCGTGGTCCGCGGTTCTGCCCAACTGGTTATGATGCTTCCGAGCACCGTTCGGAAGACCTCCCATTGACTTCAATAGGAGCCTGTGTTCCAACTGACAACACAGGCTACCATGGGGAAAATGGGTGGCCGTGGAAAACATTGCGCCCTGTTGCAGGCACCCCATGGTGCCTGCCACACTGTGCATGATTTTACAGAGGGCCCTCAAAGTCATTTTCCTGCAGCCTTTTCATGTCGGACAGACCGAGTAGGAAAGGCTTTTGTGTTGGAATCCAACATCGTAATCGGTCGGTCTAAAACGCTTTCTGTTGAGCTGTACGAATCTGCTTCAACTGACTCAGATTCTCAGAATGCCGGTAGGGACAGAGTCGGAATGACCAAATGGTTCCCCTTCCGACAGTGAGCATCGTATTTGTTCAGTCAAAATTGTTTCCTACCGAGTCGGGCGGATGGGATCCGAAACAGTCTAGGGGAATCTGACTGTCTATCGAGGCTTTCTGCCTGACATCATAATCGGCCCCTAAGTCGTAAAATGATGGATTTGTGACACTGATTACAAAGAAGCAATATCCCCATATATGGTATACAGGAACAACTTAAAAATGTAGACATCATCTCCTTTTAAAGGACTTTTATTCCCTGCCTGATGGATTAACCATTCTTGTAACCCTTGGAATCTAGAGAGATCACAGTTAACACAATTAAATCAGACAATCCATGGCATGTAAAAGCCAGTTTAATGCATCATCAGCACACATGGACTATCTTAATGACATCAAACCAAAATGTACTTGTCTGATATGTAGTTCACAACAGATGACTCCTATAACACAATTAAAGTAAGATATTTCGAGCTATTAGACCCAGTCTGAAAGAGGGAAACATTAAATATGGCCCAGCCATAATGACAGTAACTACATTCATGATAAAACATCTGAATTCAGGGACCCAAATGACCTAGCTGATATACTAGACAATATCATTCCTGCATCAATTAAAATCACTCTTGCCCGATAATCAAAAATCCGGCAGAGAAGACAAGATGGCGAAAGGACAACCACACACTGGGGCCATGCTCCCTCCAGCTGCATCCCACAGTTCACATCACTGGCAGAGGAGAGAGGGAAGTCTTGCTCACCACTGAAAGATCTCACTCTTGTTTGACAGGACCAGGTTTAATTGGCACCTTGCCAGGACATTCTAGACCACCCTTTAGACTACTAGAGCGCCTCATACCATACTTTGCATGAAGAATAGTTTTTCATGAACATCCAGGCATTTCGCAAATAAGAACATATTCAAGGTCACCTTAACCTATATCACCATCCAATTATTTACCAAAGCAAATATTTTAGCATACTGTACACCACCTGAAGCTGACATTGTTCATTGATAAAACTAGTAGGCTCTTCCCTGACTAGATGGAAAATGGTGCGCTACTCATAGCATACACACCTATTTTATTTTAAACTGCAATTTTTAAATTTGTGATACAATGAATTAGCTCAAGCCATGATTTTAAAGTAAAGCACCCAACATTGCAGAAAAAATCTCATTGTATATTCCCTCTATTGCTTAGATCTCTAAACACTAGTAGTAACTAATTCTAAATGCACTAAACCCATTAGACTTGGCAATTTGCATGCAAATGTTCCGCAAGCTAGCTATCAGCAAACTATTGCATATTCTATAACTGAATGTTAGTGGCCGATCTAAAAAATTTGTATACAATAAATGACCTGTTCACACGGTGAAGACACTGCTCATACACCTATTAAAGTTGTCATATATTTTTGGACAATCTATAAAGCAAGTGGTTACACCATCTATACTGCTATAGGTATGAATCACCAATAAAGGAAAGAAAAAGGATTTCATACGAAGTAAGGACTATCTCTGTAACCAGTGGCCTGTGTCTCTAACACCCTGATGTGGTGAAAAAATTGTGGTGAAAAAAATTGTGAAAGAGGAGTGATGGTGTCTCACCCTAGCACTTTGTCTTTTGGGTTTTAACCCATCTATTTTCTTTTGCACATTTCTTTCCTTGGAGTGGTGGTAGCTGATGATGAGATCTTGAGGTAGCAGGCGAGTACCTCCTGCTATATCCTCCCTGGTGTTGCTACCGTGAGGCACCATCACTCCACTTTCACAATTTTTTTTTTTGAAGTTGAGAATTTGCACATAACACCTTATATACCACAGCTGCAGAAGCTTAAGAAGAGACACTAGAAACCAGGGAGTAAATCAGTAGAATGCTAGCCTTCTAAAAACAACAAAGAGAGGTTCAAATAGCAATCCTGGCAATATGAAACACAGAGGGCAATATTCTGACACACCCCAAAGACATAACTAAAGCATTTTCATCTTACCACAAGAGATGGTATGGCTCACCCCAGGAAGATTTGAACCCCTCCGAAAAGAGGTTCTTAAACAGCCTTAATTTAGTTTCACTGAATGATGAAGGGGCAATTTAATATGTAGCAAAGTCACACTAGACAAGGTCAATCCAACGGTATCATGTCTCCCCATGCAGATCATCAGGAGAGGATAGCTTCCCAGGAGAATCTTTCATCAGATCCAAAACCTAGTTTGCCCCCATGGTATATGAGGCATTTAGAGAGCCAGACAAAACGAGGTCACCGGAAACACTCTCAAATAGAAAAACAATTTCTAGAGCAGCAGTCCTTACTTGTGGTCTAGAGCTCACTAGTGCCCATGACACCCACTCAGGAGGTTCAGCAACTGATTATAACATTTAAATATATTAACTTATTTATAAATAATGAAGCAGATTGTAATGTTTTAAAACATTCTGTAAATGTGAAGCAATTTGAAATAGGAGAGTAAATATTAAATGGGCATCTACAGAATAAATTGAAGAAGCAGTGCTGGTGCATCAAAAAGAATATAGTATGGATAATGGGTGGCCACAATTGAATTTAGAAAAGCTCTAATCTTCCCCAAAAGGTTAACATTGTGTTTTTTTATATTTGTTTTTGAATTAAATAAAATATATGTCGAATCTTGTTTCTGTATTTTTCTGTATTGTTTTGCAGTTCAAATTATTGAAATTGCTTATTGCACTGTTCCTGGATTCAAAAAATGATTCACTTTGGGATACTAGAATTTAAAGATTCTTTAGTGGTCCCCAAATTCCAGTAATAATTAAATGGGGGTCCAATCAACATTCTATAGTTCGGCAGCAACAGGCCCATGTCATTTATTAACGTATCAAGATCTTGGCAAAGGTTTTGGCTTCTAGAAGTTGCAAAGTTATCCCTTTTACCATACAACATTCAAATGTGGGCTTTGTTCTGTTTTAATCATCCAGAAACCGCCAAAGTTCCCTAACCCATAAGCTGTGGGTATAAAGAGACGTATGTGATGAAATACTTATAACGTGTTTCATGAGATGCCATTGCACGTTAGCTTTGTCAGGAATGTGAGAAACTGAAAACTTAAATTTAATGTTGGCCTAGCAGGAACATTAATTGAAGAATACTGATTTGATTTATTTAATACTTTGGAAAAGCCGTTTTTGCATTGAGAACAATTATTTGCTATGAATAGGTTTTATTCACTGAGATACCAATAGCCCTGAAAAAGTTGTTAACATACACAATTGAAATACATTGGGTGGAAAGATTTTCATTATTAAAAACAAAGATCTCTTTCGTACACTGGTGTCCCAGTATCTTCTTTTGAATATGGCAAATAGAATGAGAGGACGGTATGGGAGATACATGTGTTTCAGAAAACAAGTATAATCCTCTTCGATAGGAGTAAATGATTAATACAAGGAGACTGAGAATGTAAAATTTTGAAATATGAGAATGGTTGGAATCAATGGGTTGTGGCTATTGATAAACAATCCCAGAGAGTAAAACATAAAAGAATGTGGCATCGGATAAAATGGGCAGATGGGTTATTAGTAAGAAGAATAGAGTATGCAGTTCCTCAGAAACAAAGGGAGGGAGAGAGTGTGTCGGGAAAAGACTATGTGTAGAGGAAAGGGAATTCCTCTAGGCGGAACTAGGGTCCTCACACACCCAGCAAGCTAGGTGTCATGCTTCATCATATGGACCTGCTCCTCGTCGGGACGGCGCTGCAATCCCCGACGGGCACCCTAAAAGGGGCTCTTTGGCGGAGATCTTTTGTTCCTGGCCGTATGATGTGGTGTGTGTGAGAGGCCTAGTGGTGTGGGTGTGGATGTGAGTGAGTGATTAAAACAAGTTGGATAGTCCAAAAACAAGACTTTATTTAGGAAAGGCTATCCACTTGATTAAAAAACAGGAAACAGAGTGGCAGCTGACTGACGTTAGGGTTCAGCTAAGCTATGCTCTTCTGTGGTGGTCAACATGTTTCATGCCTAGTGGTCTAATGATCCATGGCAATTCTTCAGGACCGTGTGGCGCGAGGGTAGGTTAAACGGCCTGTCCCAGTAACAACCTTGACTACACCAGAAGTCTGGTGTTACGGGTGGCGCAACGAATACGGATAGAAGCAGGGATATACACCAACATAGGTTCCCCCTTGCATATGGTGAGACTATTGTTCATAATACACGTGGCAGGTAACTTTTGTACTCCCCACAGTGTGTGGATAGCTATTTGATAAATAGGTCCTGAAGAATTGCCATGGATCATTAGACCACTAGGCATGAAACATGTTGACCACCACAGAAGAGCATAGCTTAGCTGAACCCTAACGTCAGTCAGCTGCCACTCTGTTTCCTGTTTTTTAATCAAGTGGATAGCCTTTCCTAAATAAAGTCTTGTTTTTGGACTATCCAACTTGTTTTAATCACTCACTCACATCCACACCCACACCACTAGGCCTCTCACACACACCACATCATACGGCCAGGAACAAAAGATCTCCGCCAAAGAGCCCCTTTTAGGGTGCCCGTCGGGGATTGCAGCGCCGTCCCGACGAGGAGCAGGTCCATATGATGAAGCATGACACCTAGCTTGCTGGGTGTGTGAGGACCCTAGTTCCGCCTAGAGGAATTCCCTTTCCTCTACACATAGTCTTTTCCCGACACACTCTCTCCCTCCCTTTGTTTCTGAGGAACTGCATACTCTATTCTTCTTACTGATTATTTGGGCCTGTATGCTGGACCTCCCCTAAAAGCCCTTTTGTCCCCCTTGTTTGATAATACAGATGGGTTATTACTCAATGCTGTACTGACAATAGCTGTTTCACACTCTGCTGAGTGTATGGTTCTGTATTGGATGACCCTGCTTTGCTTGTCTGGTTAAATGAGTTAGCCGGCTGGCCACTCCCCTCAGTAATCTGTGGGGACATCAATATTAATATAAATCCGGGCAACATTAAGTTAGGGGAAAGATTATATCTCGGTCTTAAACCCAAGGTCCTTAAATCTTTTGCATATTTATGTATGACGCATGGGCTATCAGATTTATGGGCAATGCAAGAACCTCAGGACCCTGGGTATATCTTTTTTTCCGCTCCACATCAGGTGCATGCAAAATTGAACTTTTTTTTGTGTCTCAGAAGGTACTGTCGGCATGTTGTATTTTCAAATTCCCTTGTGTCATGTATGATCACAACCTTCTGGTTTTAGAAATTTCAATACAAACTAAGAAGCACCCGATGTCACGCTGGACCTTTGATAGAGCACTCCTTTATGATGAAGAATATAGTAAACATATGTTGAATTGGATCCTAAGATTTATAGCTGAGAATAGGGGTAGTGCAAGGCTCGATGTGGTTTGGGATGCCCTAAATGTGGGGATAAGGAGGGAGACATCTCAGAGGAAGGAAAAACAGCATGTGCAGGAATTGTATGGGGAGCTATTAGAGGCAGAAACACAGCTGGTGGGGCAATCACAAACTGGGGGTATATTGATCAGGCTCAAGCAAGAGTGGAAGTGGTAAGATCAACAATATTCAATATCTTGGTGAAAAAAGCAGCAGGGAAATACATGGCCTGGCACACCAAAATGTATGAGTGTATTGAGAGAGTGGGACATCTGCTTGCTCTGCACAAAAGACAGCGGGTAGTTCAGGGGGGATTCATGAAATTGAGCATCCAGGGATTGGCTTAGTTTCTGACCCTGCGGCTATACAGACAGCATTTCAGTGGGTTTATCAGCAGTCATATACCAAGGAAGCTAACTATGGGGAAAAATAAATAGAGGACTATCTGGCGGGATTACCAGGGGAGAGCCTATCGCTAGAAGAAAGGGAAGTGTTGGAGGCCCCTATCACGGATGAAGAAGTAAGGGGTGCGATTTAATCGCTTCCGATAGGGAAAGCGGTAGGAACAGACTCCAATCTTGGGGAATTTTATAAGAAGCTAGGTTCCTGCCTTCAGGAACTTATGAAAGAAGTGTTCTCAGAGGCAAGATCTGGTAGAGGGGCACCAGACTAATGGAGATTGGCTAATATACTCATATTCCCCAAAAAGGGGAAACCGGCTAAGGAGCTGGAGTCCTATCCCCCAATTAGGCTGGTAAATAGCAATGTCGAGGTTTATGCTGAAATCCTAGCTAGATGACTCGCTGGGGTAATCAAGAAATTGGTTTCCCTGGTTCAACATGGGTTCATTCTGGGCCGCAGCACTATTGATGTTATGTTATGTTACTGGGCACTTATAAAGCGCACCGCTACTCCACAGAGTGTCCGGTCACTGGAAGGACCCTGAGACTGACAGTGCACACACAAAGAGGTAGACCTCATTTAAAGTTGGAAAAGCAAGGTTTTTAATTTTTTTCTGAAAGCAAGGAGATCCTGTGCCTGTCTTAAAGAAGAAGGCCAGGTATTCCATAACTGCAAGGCCACCACTTAAAAAGAGCGACGACCCATGTGTGAGTGGGAAAAATTTGGAATGTTTGACAGATGCTGGGCAGCGGATCTTAAGGTCCTTAGTGGGGCATAGTGCTAAATTCTATTACCCGATGCAGGGAGCACCTGTGTTGTTAAGGGCCTTGAAAGCCAAAACTAAAGCTTTAAAGTTTATTCTCTTCCGCACGGGGAGCCAGTGCAAGGACCTCAGGTGGGGGTCATATGTGTCCTGGGGCCTACCATAAGTATGGCTCTGGCAGCCGCATTCTGTACCACCTGCATGCAGCCAAGTAGATAGTTTGGGAGGCCAAGGTACAGAGCATTGATGTAATCCAGCCTGGATATAATCAGGGCCTGGACTACAGTCTTCCTGTGTGGAATTGGGAGTAATGGGAGGAAGCTCCTCAACATTTTCAGTAACTCAAAACCCAGACACCGATTGGACCTGGAATTGGTTACTGAGCTAGCAGGGGAACATATTCTGAGGCCACCATTGGCGCAATTCCTCGCCTGGGTTGTGGCCAAAGAAAATAATTTCTGATTTTTCTGAGTTGCACATCAGTTGGTTCTGTCTGAACCAAGCGAACACCTTCGTAAGGCATGCATTTATCTAATTTCCTCTAAATGCGCTCTCCTTCTTGCAGATAAACAGCAATTGCGTGTCATCCGAGTAGGATATTATTTTTGCGCCATATTCAATGTGTGCCATATACACGTTAAACAGAGTGGGGCTCAAAATTGATCCCTGTGTACTCCTAGTTTCATAGGGGGCATGAGGGCCGAGAAAGGAGGGGACCATACTGTTTGTTGGCGATTATCCAGGAAGGAGGTAAACCCGCTGAGGGCCGTGCCACCAATACCACAGTCCTGGAGTCTTTACAGGAGTCGGTCATGGGGCATGGTGTCAAAGGCCGTGGAAAGATCCAATAATGTCAGTACCGCTTTGCCCCCTCGATCGAGTGTTGTTTTGATGGTGTCCGAGACTTCCAATAAGGTTGTCTCTGTACTGAAGTTTGCTCTGAACCCTGATTGACTAGGGTGTGGTACATGATTAGCATCTACAAAATCTGTGATGACAGTATTTACATATTTCACCTTGGAGAAGAAAGGCAGCAGCGATATTGGCCTATAATTACTGGCTACCAAAGGGTCTGCTGAAGATTTCTTTAAAAGCGGGAGAATTTTCCGGTGCTTCCAGCTTTCAGGCATTACTCCCTTGGACAAAGAGGTGTTCAAAACCAAATTAACTGCTGGGTTGATTACCTCACCGATGGATGCCAGTACTTTCGCTGGGCAAGAATCCGAGGGAGAGCCGGATTTAAGGGCTTTCATTATCTTAAGTGAATTGGCCTATGGGATGGGTGGGAACTGCTGGAGGGCCCCATCTGAAATGAGAGTGGCATGAGGGCGTGAGCTTGTATAATACTCACTTCCATTTCTAAGGGTAGCTCCCTAAATGAGTCTTGTATGGTTTTAATTTAATCGAAATAATAGCCCGCAATATTGTTAGTACATTCACTGATAGGGGTAAATGGCCTATCCATCACGTTAGGGGAGGAGAAATCTTTTACAATCTTGAAAAGTTCCTTACTGTGGTTCCCAGCTTGTTCAATGATTGCCGCCAAAAAAAGATTCTTTTCCTCACGGACTTTGGTGTAATGGGCTTTCAGAGCCAATTATTTATAGGTAATTTTGTCCACGGGATTGAAGTTCTTTCTCCATGCCCTCTTCAGGCATTTACAAGCACTTTTTCTTTTTCTAAGGGCCTCCATGAACAATGGGGCTGAAGCTTTTGCTGCTGGAGTTTTGTGGGGGCTAATTCCATAGCGCGATCCTGAAGCCAGATCTCTAGGGAGAGCACATCGCTCTCCAAATTTCCACTCAAAGGAATAGGAGAATGCTTATGTGCTCAGAAGTAAGCCGATCAAACGGCCTAAAACTACTGGCAAGTGGTCTGACCAAATAATGGGGAGGGGAGCATCCATTTCAATTGTGGCAGTTGAAAAAATCTGGTCCAGAATGTGGCCCATTTCGTGGGTTGGGAGTAAAACATAGGGGGTCAGATTGAGGATGCTTAGAGACTCTCACAACGTCCGAAGCTCAGGGTCAGCTGGTTGGTCCATGTGGATATTGAAGTCCCCAAGTACCAAGCAATGCCTGTATCTGGCCATCATATTGATCATATTTGATCATATTCAGCGGACTATTGCGCTCTTTGTTGCCTCAAAGATTGCCGGGGACCCTATGGCACTAATTTTGCTGGATGCAGAGAAAGCTTTTGATATGGTCTCCTGGCCTTTTTTGTTGAGAATTGTAGAGAATAGCGGGCTAGGCAAAGGCTTTATTAACGTCATAGTAATGATGTACATTAACCCAGTGGCGAGAATAGCGGTATTGTGTGAAATGTCTGACCCAGTTATGATCAGCCAGTGTGTCCCTGTTCCCCCCTGCGGTTTCCTTTGTACATTGACCCGCTAATTAGAAAGATCAAAGGGAGTAATATTATCTCAGCAATGCACAGTAATGGGTGGGACACAAAGATCTTGGCCTATGCCGGTGATTGACACTCCCAATTCTGAGGGTGCCCTGGTGGAAATTGAAAGGGAAGCCAACGTCTTTGGCATATCTCAGGTTACCGGCTTGACCAAAATAAAACACAAATTATGATGAGCAGGGTGGTACAGCTGAATGATAAGTGGGTAGTTTCTACCTTGGGGTAGAAATTATGGCAGACGTGACAGAAATTGTCGAAGCAAATTTAGGTCCACTATTTCCAAAGTTTAAAATGGATTTTGCCCAGATAGACAACCTGAAACTTACACTAGTCGAGAGAAGTAATGTCAAAAAAATTGTATTTTTGCCTACATTTTTTTTTTTAGGGCCATTCCATTAACAATAGAAAGCTGCTGGTTAAAGACCCTAAACCAGATGGTTTCCAGATTCCTCTGGGCCAATTGTCGCCCTCAGAGAGCGATTACATTTTTTACTCTCCCAAGGGATAGAGGTGGCTGGGTTATTCCTAACTTCCAGCTATATTACAAGGCTTTGATACTACAGAAGATGGCTGTGCTACTAAAAGGGGAAAGGGCAAGCTTAGAGGGGGAGGTCCCCATTTCAATATATGAGCTGGGACTAGGAACCGAAGCTAGAGTGTGTCTCCTGCGCCACAATGAGTTAAACTACATTAAACGGGTTAGGTTCAAGACTGCAATCAGTGCATTTAAGTGCATTGGGACTGCGGTCTGGAAAAAACTTGGTTTGGGCCAGGTGAATGCTTATATCCCACTCCCTAGTATTTTTAATGATGGATATTTGAAATGCTGGTATGAAAAAGGAGTGTGGATGGTTGGTGATGAAATGGATGATGCGGGGATAGTACCGTTCGATCTGATCAAGGAGATCAAGGACAGTTATGGAGTAGAGAATATGTAATTCTTTAAGTATCTCCAAATAAGAGATTTCTTGGTTCAAAAGGCTGGGGGTTGTTTCACCTTCACCAGGGTGACATTGATTGAGTTGTTGCTGAAGGGGGCAACCTAGTTGTGCACGATGTATAAGTTGTTAAATGAGACAATGCTGGATGATCTAACCAATCGTTGCAATCGCTGGCATGAGCTCCTACAAGTTGTATCCGGGGAAGCTGAAGATTCTCTGCATTTAGCCCAGACATCGTTCATAGCTGGCAACCTACAGATGCAATATTTTATAACATGGTTTAACCTCCACATTACCCCGGCTAAGATTGCTAAGTTGAGATGTTGAGCTGGGTCACAGTGCCCTCGTTGTGGCTGGCAGGCAGCTGATATTGCACACGTTTGCATCTTGCCCCAGCCTCGATACTCTTAAAAGAGATGTCAGTGGCATTCTGGACCTGCAATTGGGGTGCCAGATAGACATGTCGCCACAGCTGAGAATGCTAGGGGTGGGGGATATTGCACTGCCAGGTCCTGGTATTCTTATATATCGCCATGACAGTATTGAGGCTTTGCATAGCCACAAATTGGTTGGACTTAATCCCGCCAACCAGTCAACAGTGCATGAGTAGACTCTTTGCGGTATATAGGTGGGAAACAGCAGTATATGCACAGAGAGGGCGCAGAGCGCGGAAAAGTAGGACGGAAATCTGGGTGTTACTGAGGAGGTGGATTCGGGAGAGGGAGGAGCAAGGAATTAATTAAGGCAGACTGTGCATAGGGTAGTATGGTAGCTTCACGGTGACAAGGGGTGGACTGGATGGCCCCTTCGAGAATAAATTAATATCACTTAAGGGGTGCAATTCTATGACTTATAACTGACTGGTTAACGATGCGGATAAGAAATGCTGATGCAAAGTGTATATGATGGTGAAATGTAGTTAATGTTATGATTAATGCCGCATTCTTCTCAAAGCCAGAATTGGCTCTATTTTGTTGGTAACTTGGGACAGGGGTGGGGGGGAGGACTCGGGGGGGGGGGACCGGTTTATCTTTGCTGACTTATTCTTTCAGTGTTGTGTAATAAATACTATGAAATCTGCAATAAAGAATGCTTTAAAAAAGAATGTGGCATTATATTGTAATAAAATATCATTAAAGTACTACAAATAAATAATACTATACATCACTTTCACATTTTTCCAATCCATAATAAAAAAACTATTTTTTTAAGTGAGGCACAATTTTTTCTAATTTTATCTTCAGAAAAATAATAATTTAATTAGCTATATTCAAAATTACATTACATCAGTCATACTCTAATTTGAATATTCCCAGGTAATAACACAGGACTCCTTGATTAATGGTACAAAATACAGGCTTCCTGTGGAAAGATAGTATAGAAATGTCAACAGGGAGAAAGTCTTTGTGAGATTTGATAGGTTTGATTATGCGTAATCCTGGTGGTAACTGTCACCAGATTGTAGATAAGGATTTTGCAGATTTTAGCTGAGTGCGTATCTGGTGACTTACATAATGGAGCAATTTTAGGTCTGGATGTAACCAAGGTGCACAGTGAGCTTTTTATACTAGGGTAGTATGAAAATCACTGTCACTTGTGTATTACCCACAGCAATTGCATTAGGTTGTTCAACTGAAGACTTTTACTTAAAACAGAATAATTAGGCTTAAAATCTGGCCTTTCGAACAACCCACCAAAAGTTAAACATTACCTTCATGTTTATCAGAATTTCCCCAAAGTAATTCCAAAGCAGGTTATATAGATAGTCTCCTCGTTGTTCATGCACTCGAAGGTCTTGAAGTCTCCAAATTATATATGAAAAATTAACCTGTCAAGATTTCTTTACAAATGTAGTTCTTTCACTTATCATCATTACACTTTACTTTAGGGAGATCTATGTGGCAGAGATCTCCCTATGGTAAAATATAGGGAAAAGCAAAGCAAAAAACAGTGGTCCCTCTAGTTGTAAGAGATCTTAATTGGACAATCCTACATTTGGGATGATCACAGATATCCTAAAGAGCACATTTGGTCACACTTTGATACTGCTACCTCTCATTAATGGTGAACTAGTGTCTCACAAGAGTGCAAATAAGCAGAATCCAACCCGTTGCTTTAATTTGAATACTGCAAGGTAAGCCATATTCATGTCGGGTGAGTTTTTGCATTGCATTGTGTTTTTTAATGCATCCAAATCCCCCCATGCATGAGTAGTCAATGGCTATAAAATCAATATATCTTCCATTAAGATATTTTTTTCCCTGAGATTCACCTACAGGAGAAATGGAGGTGCGGTGGTTACAGGAAGACAACCTCAGACAGGAATACATTAGGTGGTGTTAAGAATAAGTGCCTTGAAATGAAGCATGCAAGATTAAACATTAATGGGCTGTGATGACATCCTCATGAGCATTATAAATCTTCATTTGGGGTGTGCATATCTGACAAATCCCAGCAGGTTTTGCTTGAATACTGGAGTCTTTACATTCGATTGTCATTTGACAATAAGATAAAGCCCTATCGTAGTGAACCATAGCAAAGGGCTAATTTTAATGGATGTTTGATGTGACCTATGTACCTTATATACACCTATAAAAATAAGGGCTGAAAAACAGGAGCCGATCTAAATGAGCAGACTTTTAGCAGTGGAGTTCAGATGACAAGCATGTTCCCTGTCACACAAGAGCTCCATTTACCTATGCTGGGTGCAGCATGCAAGTGGGTGGTATGGATTTTTTAATTTTATTATGGACCTTTATTTTATCGCATTATGTTTTTTTATGAGAATACCTAAAAACAGAAATCGTTGTCTTTTTTATTAATCCATATCTCCATTAGTGTTAGACGTTTCAGTCTTAGGGTGGCCTGCCACCAAATGTTTTTCTTTCACTGCTTCTGTTTTGCCGAATTCATTTTTTTTAGCCTTAGGACTCTGTAAACTTTACCACTGCTAACCAGAGGTAAAGTGGTTGTGCTCTCTCCATTAACCATGGTGAAACTGGTGCTATATGTACCCAGGGCCTAAAACTTGCATGCTACTAGTGGTCATGCAGCAGAGATTGCACCACTTACTTAATTAGCTTTTTAAACCAGCCAGTCACTTCAGCCTGTGTATGCAGTTTTTAAATGACATTTCGACCTGGAAAAATAAACCTTTTGTCAGGCTTAAACATTCCTTTTGAACATCACACCTATGATAGCCTCTAAAGCCCACATGGCAGGGTGCATTTTACTTAAACATGTGGACATGTACTTTTATGTTTTACATCAGTCATCGCCGGGTCAGCAGTCTAGTAGCTGTTCCCGGCGCAGCGTGACTCAGATAAAATGCGCACTGTGACGCGACCGCGCTAATTGACACGGGCCGGAGGCAGAGCACTCGCGTTTCTGAGTGAGTCTACAGGTCAGTGTTGCTGCGCTGCAATCTTTTTTAATTGGATCTTAATCTTTTAAACAAACGTATTTTATCTTGTGTGTGGGGGATAGAGCTGTGTTCAATGATCTAGGGGGTTTGGGGGCATTCAAACTTCCGCATCAGTCATCGCCGGGTCAGCAGTCTAGTTGCTGTTCCCGCGCAGCATGACTCAGATAAAATGCGCACTGTGACGTGACCGCGCTAATTGACACGGGCCGGAGGCAGAGCACTCGCGTTTCTGAGTGTGTCTGCAGGTCAGTGTTGCTGCGCTGCAATCTTTTTTAATTGGATCTTATTCTTTTAAACAAACGTATTTTATCTTGTATGTGGGGGATAGAGCTGTGTTCAATGCTCTAGGGGGTTTGAGGGCATTCACACTCCGGTATCAGTCATCGCCGGGTCAGCAATCTAGTTGCTGTTCCCGGCACTGCGTGACTCAGATAAAATGCGCACTGTGACGCGACTGCGCAGCGGACGTACGCAGTGGGCGAGCCGCTGGCGCGCCGAAGGCAATCCTGTCTGCCGGGCGCAGGTGCCAGAACCCCTGCATCTCACCCCTCAACCCAATTCATCTACTCTAGCTCTCAGCTCAAGAAATTAAACGGCGCCCCAGGAACCACTTGTGGCCTTCTATTTTCTCCAGATAAACTTCCAAAACACTGCCCATACTGCAAGCATGACCTCACTCCCAGTAGGCTAGAGCACACCTCACCGAAGGACCAATTTAGAATCCTACTTCTTAACTGCAGGTCCATGCCCAAACATACTGCAGAGATCTGGATGCTTCTTAGAGACTATGACCTGGATGTGCTGTTCCTCACAGAAATATGGCTCAGCGCCTGCTCGGAGCCCGATATTGTGCAATCACTCCCCCCTGGCTTTGCGATGCAAAGAACAGACCGACAAACAGGTAGAGGTGGCGGGATCGCCAGCATTCATAGGGAACAGTTCATCTGTCGTCTCTTGGGTAACCCTCTCGAAGATTGTGAGAATGCCCATTTTATTATTGAATTTTCTCCACTCTACTCATTCATGGGCATCCTTGTCTATCAACCCCCAGGATCGATAGGAGCCTTTAATAAATCTTTACTGGAGGCAACGGTTAACCTAGCCAGCGCGGCAGCTAATTTTACAATCCTTGGAGATTTTAATCTCCATTTTGATGATCCGCAAGCTGTAAATGCAGTCAAGCTGGCCAGAGACCTTACGTCTCTCCAATTGTCCCAAAAAATCAGACAAGTTACTCATATCAAAGGTAACCCTGGGCGGCCAACTACGCTACGCTTGCGTAGTTTGTGATACTTCGCACTACGCGAATTTCACGTAGCACAGTGCAAAAATGTGTAGCATAGCTTAGTAGGCATTTTTTGCTCGCTCGCGGTCCTCAACGTAAAGTTGGTGACCGCAAGCGAGCAAAATGACCTCCCGGCGAGACTTTTTCCTCAATCGAGATCAGCAACATCAAGTTGGCGATCGTGAGCGTGGAAAATAAACCTCCCGGCGAGATTCTCAATACAGGGAGGTCAGGTTTCTCATTGCGAGTGGTCGCGTATGATCGCGACCGCTCGCGATGAGAAACTACCAGTCCTCATTGAGAAAGCTGCCGCTCGAGTAAAAATCTACTTCAGTGGCAGAAAACAACAGCTCGCACTGTGCGAGATGCCGTTTTCAATGATTGCACAGTGCGGACAAGCATCCGGCACTGTGCAATCATCCCGAACAGCTCGCTACGAAGTTCGCGTAGCGCTACGCATATCTCGCGTAGTGCGAAGTGCACTTCGCGTAGCTACGCGCAGCGCTATTACGCAAACTACGCCCAGGGTTAGTCAAAGGACACCTCCTCGACCCAGTGTTCTCTAGTGCAGATGACCTTAAAGGGACTGACCCTGTCCCACTTCCGTGGTCAGATCACTTCTTGATAAGCCTTTCCTGGTCACCACAGACTACCAGACCTACGACTCAATCTACCTGGGCCCTTGGTCGCTCCTGGAACAAGCTCCCTCTGGAGGCAAGGACTAAACCATTCTTGAACCTGTGCCCGGTCAAAGCCAACGAGGATTTTCTCAGTTGGATAGAGGAGTCACTTAACTCTGTCCTCCCAAAGACCAGGATAAAAAAGACTGTTGGGCCCCACAACTCCCCAGGGTTCTCTCCTGAACTGCGCACCTTAATGCAGCGCAGCAAAGTTAAGGAAAGACAATGGAGGAAAGACTTTCTACCCTCCAAAAAACTGGATTACACTCTAGCCATCCTTGCCTATAAAGCAGAACTAAGAAGAGCCCAGGCCTCCTACTATGAGGGCAGGATTCTATCATCGGCCAACTCGCCCAAAGAAACCTTTAATATTATCAAAAAACTACTCAAAGCCCCTCCTCCATGAATGGCCCCGACCCTTCCGGTCTACGGTGCAACAAACTTGCCGAGTATTTCACCAACAAGGTTCAGCATTTCTTGGAATCCCTCCCATGTAAGGGTGATGAATGCAACTCCTCGCACCCTGCTGTCCGGGGTAAAGAGCGGCTCTCCCATTGATCCCGCTCCACCTAATATTCTGAAACAGGTCACCTCAATAATAGCCCCCAACATGACAAATCTGATTAATGCCTCATTGCTCACTGGAATTGTTCCCATTAAATGCAAAGGGGCTAGGGTAAAAGCCCTACTTAAAAAGCCCAATCTGGACCCGACAGACTTGGGCAATTACCGTCCCATATCCTTTCTGTCTGCAATAAGCAAGGTAGCGGAGAAACACGTTAATCAGACCCTCTCCAGATTTGTTGAAACCCACAACCTGCTTCGCTCCTCCCAAACAGGGTTCTGACCGTGCCAGAGTACTGAAACAGCACTACTGGCAGTGGTAGAGGAAAGCAGGAAAATTCTTGACCCCGGAGGTTCAGCAGCCATACTACTCCTAGACCTGAGCGCCGCATTTGACACGGTGAATCATTCGATTCTGATCCGGCGTCTCAGGAGCATAGGAGTTGACGGCACGGCGCTTCATTGGCTATCCTCTTTCCTGGAGGGTAGGGGTGGGCGGAATTCGCAAAATTCATTTTTGCAAATTATCGCGAAAATGTTAAAAATCTCCGCAAACACACGGAAATATCGCGAAGATGCGGAAGTGTTTTTCCCGCCCGTTCGCAGTATTTTCTGTGTGGTCGCGGCCCGCCAACTTACCCATGCGGTTGCTCGTGGGCGCGGCCATCTTGTTTTCACTTGTCTCGCGGTGCATGATCGCGAGAAGAAAGACGTGATCGCGCGACGAATGATGTTACTGCGGGCGCGAACTGTCGCGAGACAGCGCAAACGGCTACCAACAATCCAACATCTCGTGGAGAACGCCACCGGATTGGGAAAACTTGTCGGCGACTGCGGGGATTCAGGTAAGGCGATCGCACGCACACGAGAATGAATTATTTTACAGCGCGAGCAAGCAATAAATTTCCGGTAAAATGCAGATTGCGGAAATTTTGACATTTTCGCGCTCTCCGCGGAACGCGAAAATGTGAAATTATCGCAATTTCCGTGAGCGGAACGGAATTTTAGCCCAGGCCTACTGGAGGGTAGAACCTTCCAGGTATTTGAAGAGAATATTGCATCTAAACCCACCTACCTGCTGAGTGGTATGCCGCAGGGCTCGTCACTCAGCCCTACCCTTTTTAATGTTTATGGCACCTTTGGCAGCCATAGCAGCCCCCTATGGAATCCGGATGATTACCTACGCCGACGACATGCAGCTGGTGGTGGGGTTAAACCAAGCAGATCTAAAAACTCATGCCCTCTACACCTGCCTAGAGGACATTTCTATCTGGGTGGACGCATCCCAGCTCAAGCTTACCGGAGGAAAAACTGAGATTATGATACTGGGCAATACTATTAGTTTTAAACCCAGTTCCATGTGGCACTCTAGCAGGGGTCCAGCCCCGGTCCCGAAGTCAGAAATTAAGAGCCTGAGTATATGGTTGGACCAGGACTTGAGTTTTAGGACGCAGGCTAGGAAGATGGCAGCTCTCTGCTATGGCCTACTCAGAATGGCCCGAAAAGTTCTGCCTCCCCTCCCCTCCCAGGCTAAGAATGTGCTGGTCCAATCACTCATATTCTCGAGACTGGACTATGGCAATGCTCTGTACGTGGGCACCCCCATCTCAGCTGTCACGAAACTCCAATCAATTCAAAACAGCGTCGCCAGACTTCTGACTGGAACCACCAATAGACAATCTGCAAAACCTGCCCTTCGTTCCCTCCACTGGCTTCCAGTGCAGGAACATATTAGATTCAAGGCCTTGTGTCTAGTACATAAGTCAATGCAGGGAATTAGTCCACCTATTAACTCTACCATGATACTCCCGTATAAAGCAAATAGGAATCTCAAGTCAGACGACCAGTATCTAGCGGAGATCCCTAGGATCAAGAGGTCCAAAGTGGCGGCAGTCTATTTTCTTATAACGCCTCCAAACTCTGGAACTCTCTGCCTTTACACCTTCACACAGTCTCCAACCACCTGGCTTTTCGTAAGCAACTAAAGACCATGCTGTTTCTTTAGCTTCTGTCTCCTCCGTGTCAATTCCTAGTGCTGGGACGCTTCTGGGTAGCCATGTGCTCTACAAATGTCCTTTCATTCCATTCCATAAACTCCTTAATTGTTTTTCATTACTGCAAGGCCTATCTCTCCGATAGGATAACGTTGGGTTACCTTATTAAATGTATTAAGTGGTAAAGTTTCCTAGGGAGCAGGTGGATAATTCATTCTTGGTGTCCTGTAATTGTAATTTAAAATCATCTTTATTGAGAAAGTCAGATTTCATGTCACAGTTTTGAAAGTTCCAATTGGCATTTACATGTCCTAACTATTTGGTGCCCACAGCCTATTTCTTGGGCCACATGACTAGGGGTAGGTGGCAGTTGGTCGTTGTATATTCCTTCCAGACAGTATCACAAAGAGGAACTAGATGTTGGCATCATGGGCCATCTCTGGCAGGATGGGGGAGGATCTGTGACCTACCACACATGCACTTTAAAGGGGCTGCCTCAGTACACTGACAAAGGGTTTCACACAAGTCCATTGTGACCTCAGACAATTTGGGGCCAGGGCAGGGTGGCAGGAAATTCCAGACATCTCTGTGGGGTTAGAAGAGGGCTCCATAAGCTGCTTCCGCATCAAAGGGGCACCAGGTATAAAAAAAAATAGGGCTCTCATATCCACTCTTCAGATCCCTTCTGTATCTGTGGAGGACTCAGAAGGACTGCTCTGCTGCCCTGCCGCCCAGCTGCTGTAAAGCCTGCTCAGCTGTCCTGCTCCAATAAGGACTGCAATGTTGCCCTGCTGCATGAGGAAGGAAGACTGGACCTGCACCTTCAACACAGGGCCACCACAGTGACTTAAAGGTCTAGTTAGCTGCCCCCCTGTTTTGAACTACAGGTACATTACAAACTCCAACACCCTTGAGCCCTGCACCTGGACTCTGCCTTCAGTGACCTCACAAGTGCTGCCCTCCAGTTCTGGACCCTTGTAAGTGGGTCTAAGGGTGCTGTACCAGTCTAATGAAGCATGACACAACTCAATGTATGATCTCGCAGACCTCGCAGCTTCTTATTGAAACTGGCGCAGGATCTCACATTGCAGTCCTCACAGCCCCTCATCGAAATCCATGCAGTGTGACACAACACATTTATAGTGATAAAATAAACTTCCAAGGTGCCCAAACCTAGTTTACATAATTCTAAGAAGATTTGAGTATTTAGTGCCTGCAAGCCCTCATCAATTAATTATCCGCATATTCTTCCAACAGACCCGTTTTGAGCCTGTCACAAACCTCAACCACATTTAGTGATGTAACATTTTGATTTTCAAGCTGGGAGTTTATCTTTTCAAGAGCTTCTAGTAAAGGTGTCTAAGAAAAGATTGTTGTGTATGATGAGGCTAATCCCAACTCAGTCATAGAGAAAAGGGTGTGCCAGCAAACCCTCCGTCCCCCCACAAATATGCTGGAACTCTTTAGAATTCCATTCCTTCTAGTAAAGGAGTTTCTGAAGACTCCTCTGTCTGATCCTTGGTCCTTATTTTGGAAAGTGCACATCCTTGACGTAACAGTTAGTTAGTTCATTGTTTTAAAAAGTGCTCGGAGTCTACAGACACTTTTGCTTCAGTCAAGATTCATATGGTCTGTAGATATTCTGTAATACTAATCTTCTCATTACTTTAAATGTTCATGTGCTGACTGATTATAATATGATTTCACATATTATTCATTAATAATGGCTTTTGATCATTGCCCTATGTGGAATCTTTATATTTAATTTCTCTTTCTATTTAAGAGCAGTTGCACATTATACTGCTATGGAACTATACAGGCATCCTTCAGGTTGAGTCCTCTAGATGCAGGCACGCTGTCCTCCTTCGTAAGCTTTGCAACTTCAACAAACTCATAACAAATTTACTATCAGATCTGCGATGTTGTTTTCACATGTTCTACATGTGAGTGTTCTTGCTTACAACTTCCCATGTCTGTTGAACAGAACTCCCCACTGGGATATGTCAGTTTCAAACGCTACTAATGGCAGATTCAATTCAGCAGATTGCAGTGTCATCAGGGGTCTGGATGTATAATTATTCTGCAGCACAATTGGATCTATGGGTAATACAAGCATAGGTTTTTGGCTTTCTCCAAGAGTACTGGCTGGACTGTTCAATTGCACATCGTAAAAAAGTGGGATATTAATTGTGAGGGACTTGAGTCCTTCACAAGTATTAATTATGCAACCTTCCCTTTACTAGAAACCAAGAACCCCATTGTAGCACTTGACTCTCTTAGGTAGCAAAGCAGAGCTGTCCAGTGCCAGCTCATAGCAGATGGTCTGGGCTTGTAATCTCCATTTGCTGGCACACAACTATGCGACTGAATAAATAATTTTCCAGTCTGCTTTTTCTTATAAAAAGAAAAAGTACTATATTGCGCACACACTACTCAATACTATGGCCTCATTGACAAATATCTACATGTAGGCAGATGCAACCAGAATCAAACTGTGCCAAGGAGGACTCCATCAATCAATGAAAGGAGCACCGATTGTTATTCACTAATTGGGCAGCACAAAGTTAGGTCGCAGGGGTCTTTTTTCATCCACACAAGCTATCAACAAGCTGCCCCCACATGCCATGTGTAACACTAGTCCCATGCACAGGAAGGAAGGTGCTACTACTCATCTGGGACATTGCAAGGTTAACAACAAAGCTAGAGGATAGAGAATGGGACTCCTTTAATTAATGTCATCGTATTTGGTGCCTACAGTAATGTAGGGCTCTTGAAACTGCAGAGTTTGCGGTCTACATTGGATTTAGCCGTCCAGTGATTAAATCTCAAAAAGGGAGACCAAGAGGAGGCCTAACAGTTGGCTTTCAATAACATTTATTATCAAAATATATGAGCACAAATAAAAATGTATGACAACATTGAAAATTTGAAATTAATTGGTGCATACTTCATACTGGACATTTTCAATGTGTAGTTTCCACTTCGAAATGGGAATTGACAACGTTCAATGATAGACTCACTGGAGGGGGCCATAGGGGAAGTCAGGTATGACATCACCTCCGTCCAGTAAGGGGTGACTACTAATAACAACAAACTCAAGATACTACTGATCTGTGGCGTTATGAACATCCAACCACACAGCAACTTACAAAGTAAAGAAACACGGCCTGGGGTGTGCCTTGGAATGTTCTGGGAATATCAATAAATCGGTACAAGGACACCAAGTTGGGTGAAAGGCTGACCCGCTTAATGTCATAAATGGTCACACTGCTTCCGTTACTCTGACAAGCATGTGTTACTCTATTGAGAGAAAGCGTAGCCTAATAGACTACACTGTAATCAACCTTGGAGCATGGCATATTCTCTCATAAATGAGAAGTAATTAATAAATGCATCAAAAGAGACCATGACCACCTAGTTACAGATGTCCACATTATCCCTAGAACTCAGGAGAAATTGAAGAGAATATCAGCCTCAAGTAGGGGAAAGTTCAACACTCAAGCCGGATCAGAAAACAAATTTCTTGGGAAAATACTATTGGAGCACAAGAGGAACTGGCGCAAATAAATTATTTTTCTAAATGCTAGAACCTAAGGAACAGCAAATTCCAAGAACTGGGAAATGTTTTCCACAGGAAGGCAGTTCGGGGTTATTAATGTTTGTTAGTGCTTACCCCCGGAATGGGGATTGAATCAAATGCCAGCATGAGCAGCAAACCAAACACTAGCAAAAGAGGCAAAACCAGAAAGCTGAAGCTGCAATGATTAGTTTGACTTAGAATGTCTGTTCAGAAGAAGCTGCTTTCTTGCACGCTTCTCAGAAGACAAAGGGGTATATTCACAAGAACGCGTGAAAACTACCGCATGAGTAGCGTAACACAACTTTCAATATCGCAGCCCATCGCGGGAAAATAACCCTGTATCAACGAGGAATTCACAACACGGCGGTAGCATGCAATAATCTGCCAAAACCGCAGACAATGTCTGCGATAGAACCACCTCGATGGAGATAAAAACACAAATCACAACACAAAAAAACACGTGATGGGCCAAAGCGCGATGAGGAAAACAGCGATAAGCAGCGCCAGGCCTGCAACACACACCTGGCAGGTGGGAAAAATCTCCATAAAAGCAGAAAAAACACCCAAACACAAACTGACCTACACCCAAGCAGAAGGCGCAGAGGACGAGCGCAACCCCACAAGCACCGCGGACGACCAGCCTGGGACCACGGGGACAGGGAAGGGCAAGGACAAGAAGATGAGGAAGACGAAATTCAGTCCGCAGGCAAACAGGATCATAGTCACGGAGGTGATGGAACACCATCAACAACTCTTCGTCACCTCCAACTTGTCACTGGGCACCAAAACTGCAATATGGCGTGACATCATCGACAAGGTGAATGCCGTCGGAGAGCACAAGCGGACAATGGACGAGGTCAAGAGGCGATGGAATGACATCAAGCGGAAGACCAAGGAGAACTCTCCGCCAACCAGAAGGCAGCAATGCAGACTGGAGGTGGGGGCCCAGCGCCACAGCTGGAGCTGGATGACATGGAGGAGCTGGTGTCGACAGTCATCAGCGTGGAGACTGTGGCTGGAGATGGGGGACCGGACACTGCTCGAAAGGACACAACACAACCGCAACAAGGTGAGTGACCACCAGGTGCTGGGGGGATGGGTGGAGATGGCCACAATGGCACACATGCTCAATCAAGCAGAGCACAGTGCACACCTACAATGACTCAGGGTCATCGGACAGATCTACAGACTGTCACAATGTACAATGCCATGCTGTCTGAATGTCAACCTGTACCATGCGTCTACACACATGAGGACACATAGTATTACACCATCTCCTCTTCACATCGCAGGTGCACCGTCAACACCTCCTGCAGAGCAGTCCCAGCCACTCTTCACTGATGATGAGGAGGACAACGCCAGCATCAACACCCAAACCATCTATGACATCATTGACCTCATCCGCCACTCACCTCCAGGCTCAGGGCAGCCCAGCTACATCGAAGAGACCCCACCCACCACCCAAACCACCCAGCAGGAGGCACCCACATCCCCGGCAACCTCCCAAGCCCTCCAAGAACAACATATGGCCTTCCAACGCCATGTGCTGGAGTGCCAGATGGAGACGGCTGAGCAGGTGCGGTTGGGCTTCGGCATCATGGCTGGCAAACTGGACACCATCCTTGGGTGTCTATGTCTGCCCCATGGTCTCCAACGAGCCCTGACTGACATCGCTGGATTCCTGACGCGGAGAGTAGAACAGCTGTCCGCTCAGAGTGGCTACAGCGTTACCAGCCATGAGCTGGCACACATACGGAGGGTCATGGAGGACATGGTGCAGATGGAGGCGGAAAGGATGGCAGCCACCACTGCACAGCATCGAAATGTAGCTGGGATCTATCATGCCCTACAGACCTCCACCATGGCATTGCCACCACAAGGTATGGCTCCGATAAATACTGCTGCCCCCACACCATCCACATCCCCACCCCCTGGTGTGTCAGTGTCTCCCAGTGTGGCAGGCGTATTCACTCAGGCCCCTGATGTGTCAGTGGCACTCAGTGCAGCAGCCGGTTCTGCAACACCCACAGGTGGGGCAGGCCTCACACCCGGGGATGAGAACGTGGATGGGACTGTGGTCAGAAGGACCAGGCACTAGCATTCATTACCACCAGCTGGCCTGTGTCTGCTTGGTCCCGCACATGGCCTCATGACCTTCCACTGACCCACGATACACTCCACTGCACTCACCTTGGACAGCGGCATGGACTGCCACTTCCGGATTGGTGACCAATGACACGCGACCAGGCTGCAGACTGTACCCTTCTCCTAAGCAAGACTTGACATCCCCGGATGGACTCTGGCTGGCCCTCCACGGGCCCATAGTGTGTAGTGTGCTGGGCATTGCCCTGAACCGCTCCGGCTGCATAACTGCACTGGATGTACAATAAACATCCATTGACGCACAGCTGTGTCATGTCCATCATCAGTCATGTATGCATGTGTGGATGAATGTAGGGACAGTGATTTCCCTTGCTTCAATGATGGTTATCCTGTGGGATGGCAATCAGAGGGTGCTACATTGCATTTTGTGCACCGGATCCCATCGACACTACAACTGAGACATACACATCACTCACTTCCTTGTTCGGACATGGAATGAACCACGCCCAGAGACAACATGTCATTGTGGCAAGCCCTGTGCTGGTCCGGCATACGGCAGGCCAGACCACTCTGCTTACGCTCCGAGGGGGGGCCCTCATTGCTCCCCATCGCAGGCGAACTCGCTTGTGGTGTGCAGGTCACTGGTCTAGTTGTCATCATGTTACAGCCACTCCCTGAGGGCAGGTTTGCATGCACACCACACCCATCCGGCACAGGCATCACAGGCCATTTGACTCCGCCAACATAAGGGGCCGACGACATCATATTCTCCTCTGCCAATGGTGACTGGATGACGGACGCCACGGTTCCCAATCATGAAGGGCACATGAGTTTTGTTGCGCACAGGGTTAGTGGCAACCCAGGCCTGCATATGGCACGGGCCAACCACCACATCGCGCTGACTGGGGTTGCACAGGGTGAGTCGCACCCGGCACATTGTGGCAGGCACAGGCACCCCGCCACAGGACAGTGACTTTGGGTGCACTGAGTCAGTGGCACCTTAAGCTGCTGAGCGGGTGACCACCCTGTGATGATGCTCCGTCCCGGCAGTCCGGGCAACTCAGATTTCGTGTGCCCTGCTGGACCGCAGTTTAGGCCAGAGCCAGCAGGCAGCGCAGGCCTACTGCCACGGGGCCTCACTTCTGGGTCACAAACTTAGTGGCACCCATTGGGCTGATAGGGTGTGCAAAAGACACACAATTGATGTACGTAATGCTGAACAAATCAAAACTGAGCAGGTGTGCAGCCTGCGTTGTTGCCAGGTGCACTGGTATGTCCTCAGCCATGGAGTATTCCAGACCCAGCAACACAGGTGAGACCTGGTGGCCTGCGGAGCGTGGCTGCATGGTGTGGATGGTGCCATGTCCGCAGGCCCCGGGCATGTGGCTTGCAGCGGCACGTGGTGGGACATCCAGTCTACACGCCGGTGGCGGAAGGTGAGCAGTGAGGCCTGGGTGTGTATGGGCGGGCATGCTCCGTGGGCGGCGGGTGCCTTTGTGATGCCTCTGCCTGGGTGTGCATGGGCGGGCAGGCGCTGTTGTCTTGTGAAAAGTGTGTGTACCTTGCCAGTCATGTATCTGGACTCTGTTTCAAATGACGGCTCTGACTCAGATGTGTGACCTATTGGACTGCAGCCAATGCCGGCAATTGGTTGGAAACACACCGGTGGCAGCAGGTGAGCAGTGTGGCCTGGGTACGCAGGGGCGGCTCCCTCTCTTCTTCTCTCTCTTTCTCTCTTCTGATCTCTTCTTCTCTCTCTCTCTCTCTCTCCCTCTCTTCCTCTCTCTTGCTCTCCTTTGCTCTCTCTGTGTCCTTTGATGTGCGCAGAGCACCCCTTCTCATCATGTTTTTTGTCTTGCAGGCTGTGACCTACGAACTGTCCCGCGGGGAGCCGCCATGTGTCTTCATTTAATTTCGGTGTTCATTTTAATAAAGTTTTATTTGTTGCTGCGAAAGTGAATGTGTGATGCTCATTTCTGTGACGACACATGCATTTCAACTGTTGTGATTGTGCGACGTCATGCAGAATATTTTGTACATGTTTTTGTGTAGCTGATGTGGCATGTCTTTGTGGGGGGGTGCCAGGGAGGTGTGGTCCAGGGGTTAGTGTTGGTGGGTGTTGTGGCCCCCTTGTGTGTCCGGGCCGCATGATGTGTGGCTCCATGGCATCTGTTTCCCTTCGGATGTGGCCCTGGGCTGGTCTCCCTTTTGTGGTGCTGGCTGCCATCCGCCTTAACACCGGGTCAGAGTAGGTGTAGATTTCCTGCTGCTAACGTGCCTTATCGCCAGTTTTGTGTTCTTATCGCCGATCTGTCTGGTCATTGAGAATGGTGAGGAGTGGTGTGGTCGCGGCTTTTGGCACGGGAATGCCCACTCTGCATCTCATTAGCGATAGTTGCAGGGATCCTCTCTGGCAATGTTTTTTGTGGCTGCTATTGCGGGTAAACAGATGCTGTGGGCTGTTAACACCAGCTTGTGAATGGGGTAGTAAATTTATCACGACTTTGGCTGTGATAAAGTGCCATTAATTCAGCAATAGCACCTTGTGAATATGGCCCAAAGTGATTACTTAAGGGTCCCCAGGAAGCAATATAGGCACCAAATAAAACTAAAAAACACTCAGATGAAAGAGACTAAATGGAGAAACTTCCACAATGAACCACGTATCCCAAATAGATTCTAAGACACAGTTAAGTAGGGCTGTGATGTCCCCAAAAGGAATCTGCAACCAAATGCAACCAAAGCACCACCTTGGGAAATTACTTCAACTCGAAGGGCCTAATTACGATGTTGTTTGCAAGCTTTTTGACCACTGCATTTGGATGGCAACGGTCAGAGTTTCAACTGGCGCGGGACTCCAACTTGGTTCTGGACAGAACTGCAGCATAATCCCGCAAGGACTGCATTTCTGCCATCGGGATTATGATGACGGTTTCCAACAGCCAATCCATGTTGGCCTTTCCACATGGATTGGCTGTTAGAAACTGACTTAGGGGTCCCCTAGCAGGGCCCCCTTCAACCCTTGCCCTCCACCTTTGGGCATGTTGGACCATACGTGCCCCCCAAAACATCCTTGCGCCGTGTGGCAGGTACCTCACGGTGCCTGTCAAATGGTGCTGGGATGTTTACAAACTTCCATTTTTCAATGGGAGCTTGTGCTGCGGGTGTTTTCAGCCCACCGCACAATCTCCCATTGAAAAATGGAAGTTTGCAACCACACCATGTGCAGTCACATCCTAATGGGGTTGCGAGAACCGACGACCTATGGTCTGGTGGTTCCTTCCGTCACACGATGTTGGTCGGAGGCAACACCGACCAACATCGTAATTAGGCCCTAAATATCAACAAAGAGCTCTAAACCAACAGTAAGGAAGCCTGATGAGTTTCCCATCTTCAACAATTTCAACTAAAAACAGAGCATGTATGAATCCCATGGTTTGGCCACCACCTCTTATTCTTCTGATGATCTGCCCAGTTCTTCTTGCAATAATGATTACCCAGATCTTAGGAATGAAGTGCATGGGGCTATTTTAACCCAGAAAGCGGGAAAAGCTCCAGGCCATGATAATCTGCCCTCTGACATATTGAGGAACAATCTTTCAATTTGGACTCCTGTGCTGAGGGTTGACTTTATTGTCACTCGGCCACACGAGGAAATGTCAGCATCATGGTTAAAGGCCATCATAGTCGCAATCCATAAAAAAGCCCCGTGCTGTGATTTTGCAAGCTGCAGATAAGTCTCTTTGTTAGATGCTGCTGATATAACTGGAAAACTGCTGTTAAATTACTTGCAGGGTCGAATCAAGAACAATGGGAGCAAGGCCCTGGGGCAATTCTATCTCATGTGCTTGAAAATCTCTTTGATCAAGAAATTCCATCTACTGATGGTTTTCATAGTTCTTAAATCAGCCTTCTACTCAGTTAACAGATCCTTACTATTGGTATTTTCTATAGGGCCTGGGGACGCCAGATAAAAATGTTTCTGCTGTACAGAGCCGGTATGAAAGGAATACAGCAAGGGTTTACTATAGTGAGCATGGCAAGCACACAAATGAAATAGAAATCAACTAGGAGTTCATTGACAAAATATTGCCTCCTAGCATAGGGTTAGCACAGTACTATCCATGCCAAGCTGTAAAATGACCAAAGCCTGGGTGCTTCCTTGTGTCTGGACAAAGCTATACCTCTCTGATGTGCTCTAATGAGAGTGAAACATGTGCCAGGGGTTGCTCTTATTAATTTTAACTTGGCTTGGATGGTATTTTACCAATCCATAGCTGTAATAATGTGCCTGGAGTGGGGAAAGGCTTTGGTCATTTTACAGCTCTACATGGATAGTACTGTGCTAATCCTATGCCTAAACACTTCGCTGTAGAAATGGCAAAAGACTTTGTCCCTTTCTATCTCAGCATGGATGGCACTGTGATAATCCTATGCTTAAAGTCTTTGATAGAAAAGCAGACATTTGAGGTGAGCAAATTTGGGGTGCTGCTGGTGTTGAGAGTGCTCTATACAGGAGCTGCTTTCCACCTAAACTTGAGAACTATCCAGAGTTCTCTGCTTCTTTTTTGCATAATTTATGTATTACTCTATGCCTGAAAGGGTATTGTTTCGACTTATACTGGGTGCACCCTTGTGTCTGGACAAAACTATAACTCTCTGAAGAGCTCCAATGAGATTGAAACACGTGTCAGGGGTTGCTTTTATTTATTTCAAATTGGCTTGGATGGTATTTTACCAATCCAAGGCTGTAATACTGTGCCTGGAGTGGTAAAAGTCTTTGGTCATTTTACGGCTCGGCATGGATAGTACTGTGCTAATCCTATTCTGAAAGACTTTGCTGCAGAAATTGCAAAAGTCTTTGTCTCTTTCTATCTCAACGTGAATGGCATTGTGCTAATCCTATGCTTAATGACTTTGATAGAAAAGCAGACATTTGATGTGAGTGTCACTGGTGTTGAGAGTGCTCTATACAGAAGCTGCTTTTCACCTAAACTTGAGAACTACCCAGAGTTCTCTACTTCTTGTTTACATAATTTATGCGTCACTCCATCACTGAAACGGTATTGTGTATATATATATATATATATATATATATATATATATATATATATATATATATTTATATATTATCAACTGGCAGTCACCAGTAGATAGTTATAGTTAGGACCTATTTTCCATAGGAAATCCGCAACATTCTGATTGGGGTAACTTTGGCGCCGATTGACGAATCTTTGCGAAATTTTCAGAACTTTTGGCCAGCTCCGAGCCGCTCCTATCCTGAAAGTCCTGGGATGATTCGTCAAACGGGGGCCGAGAAAAAAGAGGGGTCCCAAAACGTGTTTTCCCCATGCATTTTCCCATAGGACCTTTAGCCGCAGCTACAGCCTGAACTGCTGAACGGAATTACACCAAATTTGGCAAAGAGGTAGTCCTTAGTTCAGACTCGTGCCTTGTGCTTAACTGGTGTAAATCGGTTCAGTAGTTGCTGAGAAAATCACAATTTAAAGTACATATATATCTAGGGCAACGGATCCTCCCGTTCACGAGCTTTATGCTAATTGGCTGTCAACACTTCAAACCAGAAAGTGTTGGCAGCCATCTTGTGCCTCGGTAGAACCGAGGCACAAGAAAGCACAAAAAAAGTGAAAATCGCAAAAAGGGGGCAGGGTAGAAACACCCTGACCACCTAGGCCTGCTCAGGGGGTCCCACCAGGACCCCCAAGGCCAAATATATATATATATATTTTTTTAAATTGTGGGATGCGCTTAGGATCCGAGCATCCCACTGCTGAAAAAAAAATGAAGCGTGGGAGCGTTTTTATTTAGCCCCCAGGGGGCCAAGTCCCGGGGGCAATATGTATATTATAATGGGGGGTCCAGAGGTGCCCCCAGCCCCGGGGACCGCCACCCCCTGGGGCTTATCTCAATTATGGGGGGCTCTCAGCTTCCCCAGCCCCCGGGACCGCCACCCCCGGGGCTTTAATATACAAGGGTGGGGGCTCAAAGCCCCCCCCCCCGGGGCTTTTTTAAAAAAAAATAAACCCCAGGGCCGGCTCCTGCAGTGTCCCAGGGTGCCCACTCCTCGGACATTGCTGTTTGCAATGGCAGGGCGGGAGCCTCGCGGCTCCCACCCTGTCATTGCAAACTGCTTTGCTTCATTGAAGCGAGAACAGGGAAATCTCCTCTCGCTTCAATGAAGCAAAGCAGATTGCTTTTCCATATGGCTGCTCCCCATGTGGAAAAGCAATGCTGGCTCCCTCAGGACGCGGGGAGCCGGCTGGGACTGTGGGGGGATTGGGGACCCCCCCACGGTCCCCAATGAGGTGGCCAGGCCCTGGGGGATGGGGTCCCCGGGGCCTTGAAGTGGCCTGAGGAGGGGAGCTACGCAGCCCCCCTCCAAAAAATATTAATAAATTTGGCCATGCCCTGGGGGATCGGGTCCCCGGGACCCGGAATTGGCTATGGGAGGGGGGCCACGCGGCCCCCTTCCCGTAAATAATTTTTTTTTAATTCAAATTGTGGGAGAGGCCCTGGGCGATGGGGTCCCCGGGGCCCCAAAAAAGTAAAAGGAAGGGGGGCCATACAGCCCCCCTTTCAATTTCTTTTTTTTTAAAAGACGCGATCATCTCTAGGCCCCGCCCCCTCACAAACACACTCTGCAAACGCGCCCTGTGGCACGTTTTAAATTGGGGAATTAATTCCCCTTCAATACTGGGGGTCCCTGGGGGCCAACTAGCCCACCAGGTACCCCTAGTCAGCGCCACAGGGCTGCGTTGCAGAGAGGGGCTCCAGGCCACACCCCTTTTTACACCTCTCTGCAACGCAGCCTTGTGGCGCTTACTGGAGGTACCTGGTGGGCTAGTTGGACCCCAGGGACCCTCAGGATTCAAAGGGACTTAATCCCCCAACTTAAAACGCACCACGGGGCTCGCTTGCACAGTGGTAAAGGTAGAGGGCGGGGCCTGAGGTGATATGTGTGCAAACACGCCCTGTGGCGTGTTTTAAGTTGGGGAATTAATTCCTCTTCAATCCTGAAGTCCCCTGGGGGACAACTAGCCCACCAGGTACCTCCAGTAAGCGCCACGGAGCTGCGTAGCAGAGTGTTGTAAAAAGGGGCGTGGCCTCTGAACACCTCTCTGCATCACAGCGCCCTGGCGCATACTGGAGGTACCTGGTGGGCTAGTTGTCCCCCAGTGGACCTCAGGATTGAAGAGGAATTAATTCCCCAACTTAAAACGCGCCACAGGGCATGTTTGCAGACATGTCACCTCAGGCCCCACCCCCTTCCTTCACCATTGTGCAAACGCGCCCTGGGGTGCGTTTTAAGTTCAGGAATTAATTCCTCTTCAATCTTGAGGGTCCCTGGGGGCCCACTAGCCCATCAGGTACCTCCAGTATGCGCCAGGAAGCTGCGTTGCAGAGAGGTGTTCAGAGGCCACGGCCCTTTTTACACCTGTGTGCAACGCAGATCTGTGGCACTTACTGGAGGTACCTAGTGGGCTAGTTTGACCCTAGGGACCTTCAGGATTCAAGGGGACTTAATCTCCCAACTTAAAACACGCCATGGGGCGCGTTTACACACTGGTGAAGGGAGGGGACGGGGCCTGAGGTGACGTGTGCAAACACACCCTGTGGCGCGTTTTAAGTTGGGGAAAAAATTCCTCTTCAATCCTGAGGGACCCTGGGGGCCAAGTAGCCCACCAGGTGTTTCCACTGCGTTGCGTTGCAGAGAGGTGGTGCAGGTCGTGCGCCTTTTTACATCTCTCTGCTACGCAGCTCTGTGGCGCTTACTGGATGTACCTAATGGGCTAGTTGGACTCTACAGACCCTCAGGATTGAAGGGGAATTATTTCCCCAACTTAAAACACACCACAGGGCGTGTTTGCACAGTGGTGAAGGGAGGGGATGGAGTAGGAAAGTAGCTCTAGATATACTGGACTGAAGTAAAATCAGCCGAACTATGAATTCCGATTTACTCACCTATTATCAGGAGAGATCTCAGTGCTGCATCTTTGAGCTCAGTACTGATCCTGAAAAGTAATTCTAACCGTACTTACCAGTAACTTGAATTTCCTTCCATAGGCTAACATTGACTGGTTTCACTTGGAAATTCTTCTAAGTGTGGAGTTTTGGAACTTTAAAATATTCATCTAAAATCAGCCGAACTACGAATTCCGATTTACTCACCTGTTATCAGGAGAAACCTCAGTGCTGCATCTTTGAGCCCAGTACTGGTCCTGAAAAGTAATTCTAACGTACTTACCAGTAACTTGAATTTCCTTCAATAGGCTAACATTGACTGGTTTCACTTGGAAATTCTTCTAAGTGTGGAGTTTTGGAACTTACAAATATTCTTCTACAATCAGCCGAACTACGAATTCTGATTTACTCACCTGTTATCAGGAGAGACTTCAGTGCTGCATCTTTGAGCCCAGTACCGATCCTGAAAAGTAATTCTAACCGAACTTAACAGTAACTTGAATTTCCTTCCATAGGCTAACATTGACTGGTTTCACTTGGAAATTCTTATAAGTGTGGAATTTTGGATCTTACAAATATTCCTCTAAAATCAGCCGAACTACGAATTCCGATTTACTCACATGTCATCAGGACAGACCTCAGTGCTGCATCTTTGAGCCCAGTACTGATCCTGAAAAGTAATTCAAACCGCTTACCTGTAACTTGAATGTCCTTCCATAGGATATCATTGCCTCCCACCCCTGTTCCTGTTTAATAGTTTAATAGTACTTCCGTTAGTCAATGAGCTGACGAGCTGGCGCATGAAGCACCTGCATGCCTGTGAGAGGTACCTGACCTGGGAAAGATGTTGGCAGCCTACTCAGCAAACCCCAAATTTCAAAGACTGTAATCTCTACTGATGATGGTTAAAGAACCAGAAACACATGTCTGGAGATCAGCACTATCTGTGCCAACTGTGGCAAAACACTCGAACACTCTTGAAGCAAGCAAGTAACTGAAACTGCATTTACCACAATGCCAGGGGAGAACCTTGCTGGGACATGAAGCGGTGTGCTCCCACCCTTGTTCCTGTTTAATAGTACTCCCATGAACATGGAGAGACCTCAGTGCTGCATCTTTGAGCCCAGTACCGTTCCTGGAAAGTAATTCTAAACGTACTTACCAGTAACTTGAATTTCCTTCCATAGGCTAACATTGACTGGTTTCACTTGGAAATTCTTCTAAGTGTGGAGTTTTGGAACTTTAAAATATTCCTCTAAAATCAGCCGTACTACAAATTCCGATTTACTCACCTGTTATCAGGAGAGACCTCAGTGCCGCATCTTTGAGCTCAGTACTGATCCTGAAAAGTAATTCTAACCGCTTACCCGTAACTTGAATTTCCTTCCATAGGATATCATTGCCTCCCACCCCTGTAGTTTAATAGTACTCCTGTTAGTCATAGAGCTGACGAGCTGGCGCATGAAGCACCCGCATGCCTGTGAGAGGTACCTGACCTGAGAAAGATGTTGGAAGCCTGCTCAGCAAACCCCACATTTTAAAGACTGTAATCTCTACTGATGACGGTAAAAGAACCAGAAACACATGTCTAGAGATCAGCACTATCTGCGCCAACTGTGGCGAAACCCTCGAACACTCTTGAAGCAAGCAAGTAACTGAAACTGCATTTACCACAATGCCAGGGGCAAACCTTGCTGGGAGGTGAAGTGGTGTGCTCCCAACCCTGTTCCTGCTTAATAGTACTGTTGTGAGTCATTGAGCTGACAAGCTCGTGGATGAAGCACCCGCATGCCTGTGAGAGGTACGGGACCTGATAAAGACGTTGGCAGCCTACTCAGCAAACCCCAAATTTCAAAGCCTGTAATCTCTACTGATGACGGTTAAAGAACCAGAAACACATGTCTAGAGATCAGCACTATCTGCGCCAACTGTGGCGAAACACTCGAACACTCTTGAAGCAAGCAAGTAACTGAAACTGCATTTACCACAATGCCAGGGGCGAACGTTGCTGGGACATGAAGCGGTGTGCTCCCACCCTTGTTCCTGTTTAATAGTACTCCCGTGAACATGGAGAGACCTCAGTGCTGCATCTTTGAGCCCAATACTGTTCCTGGAAAGTAATTCTAAACGTACTTACCAGTAACTTGAATTTCCTTCCATAGGCTAACATTGACTGGTTTCACTTGGAAATTCTTCTAAGTGTGGAGTTTTGGAACTTTAAAATATTCCTCTAAATTCAGCCGTACTACAAATTCCGATTTACTCACCTGTTATGAGGAGAGACCTCAGTGCTGCATCTTTGAGCCCAGTACTGATCCTGAAAAGTAATTCTGACACATATAAATTCACCCAGGCACTCTCCTTGCAGTACTCTAATCATTTAGTCAGTATCCAAGTACTCATGCAGTGAGCCAGGCATTAGCACATGGACTGCCTCAAACCCCTATCCACTATGCATGCAGTCCCCTAACTAACCAACACACTTATAGTTCTGCACTTCTACATTCAACAAAAAAAACAATATTTCAGTTTCAATATTTTGAAAAACATTTTTATTTCCATTTTTATTAAAAATATTTATAATGTAATATAAAAAATAAAATATGTAAAAATAAACAGTTAAAACACTGTAGAAAATCAGTATAAAAAAATACATATAACTATTATTACATTTAAAAATTATCATTTAAAAAATCTTCGAAATTCACTGAAAAAAACATAGGTTTCAGACATGTTATAGTTAGGAATTAGCATTTAAAAAACCTTAGAAATTCACTGAAAAAACCCATAGGTTTCAGGGCTGTTATAGTTAGCTGGACATTTCACTTGTACAAAACCATTGAAATTCCTCCGTTATAGTTAGTTGTACTCACTATAACTCGCGTGCCCCCAATCCACTGCTGATGATGTCACATATTACATCATTCATGACATGGTCAGTGACATCACTGATGACATCACTGATGACATCTAAAATGACATCACTGATAACATCACTGATTCGGTGGGGATGTGTGACTGCCGAAGATATTTACTATATTTAATACCTTACACAACCTTTACACATAGAAAAACAACAATACACCCCCAAAATAAACATTTAACATATTACCCAATTTATATCAATATTTTTCATTTAAATAATTAATAATATTTAAAAAGTAATTATTAATACAACATAATTATTAAATAATTCTGATTTCGTTATGTCCCATCCTATACCCCTCCAAAACCTGAAACCCACAACCCACTTCTAAAATTTCAAGTAACAGAAATGTATTTACACAATTTACATAAATAATTGTAATTTAAGTGATTGACATCGATTAAAAATTAATTATTACTTAAACTTAATTTACTTCCCAACCTATACCTCTACAAAACCCACAGCCCACACATAAAAGTTAACTTAATTGAATCAATTGCACAATTAGCATAATTATTAATCAATTACATAATTCATATTAATTAAAAACTGATATTTAATTAATTATAATTAATTTACTTCTCATCCTGTACTGCTATAAACTCCACAATCCACAACTAACATTTAACTTCAAAACAACTATTTGCACAATTCACATAATTAAATATCAATTAACTAGTTTATATTAATTATAAATGAATCATTAATTAATTATAATGTAATGATTTCCCACCCTGTAACCCATAAACTCACAACCCATATCTAAAATTTTAGTAAAAGTAATAACACAATTACCATAAATAATTATCAATTAAGTAATCAATATTAATAAAAACGAATTGTTAATTAATTATAATTAAATTACTTCCCACCCAGAACCCCTTTAAACTCACAACCAGCTACAGTACTAAAAATCATAAAGAATTATTAAATGTAATTAAATAACTACAAAAAATGTAACAACTATATTAAAAAACATAATCAATAATTTTACAAAAAATGTACAACATATAGATTTAAATTATATATTAAAATGCATAACAATAAAAAACAATATTATTAACAACTATATTTTCGTAAACAAATGTATGACTTTGATATTTTCAAAATCAATATTACTTTAAATCAATATTCTTGACAATTATATTCTTGCAGAGGATATTTCCATTGCCACTGGAGTCAAGCTATCCTGGCTGATGAGGGGTGAAACCTCGAAACTGGTCCTAGGATGCTTGTTTCCAGTCCAGAGTGGTCCCGGCCCGCAGTTTGGGCTGGACTGTTCCCATTGGGTGCAGTGTCAAGACTGATTTGCATATGGCTGGGTTCAAACTGGAATGGCATGGGGAGCAAAAAACAATGGAGTTAGGCCTATATCTCTGTACTGGAGTGAATTTATGACATTGTTCTGCATTCTGTCTTTCAATTGTACTTTTTGCATTTGTCAAACCGAGTGGGACGGGTAGGCCCAGACGTGGGTCCTGTGCTCTCCATGCCACTGGAGTCAAGCTATCCTGGCTGATGAGGGGTGAAACCCCAAAACCGGTCCTAGGATGCTTGTTTCCAGTCCAGGGAGGACCTGGCCTGGCAGTTCGGGCTGGACTGTTCCCATTGGGTGCAGGGTCAAGACTGATTTGCATATGGCTGGGTTCAAATTGGAATGGCATGGGGAGAAAAACAACGGTGGATTTAGGCCCAGATCTTTGTACTGGGGTGAAAGTATGACATTGTTCTGCATTCTGTCCATCAGTTGTACTTTTTGCATTTGTCACCCCAAGGATATTTCTATATTATGATATTTTGGTAGCACAATATTTTTGTTTCGATATTTTGTCTGAATACCCAACCAGGGTGTACGTCAAAGTGTGTACTCTCGCTTTTGTTTTTTCAGCTTTTCAATAATGATTTGTGCAAAATGCTCACAGATTTTGATCTCGATGTCATGTATATAGGAGGTGTCAAACTGACAATACTACTATTCATCAATGATGTAGTAAATGTATCACAGACAGAACAATCAATGCATCAACTGCTTTTGTGTGTTGAGAAATATTGTACCCGTAAAAGATTAGTGATCAACATTGCTGAAGTTACATTTATGGCCCTAAAATCTAGAAAGAAGTGAAGAGTGTCTTTTAAATATATGGAGCTAACACATACACCCTTCCACATTACAATATATAACTGAAGATTATGCCAGTCCACTGGGGATTGGCCTTCCCCAAGGGTAGTTTTGGACATTATAGCAAAGCACTACTGGCTCCATTTGCCACCCAGCCCCCCGGCGGCCTGAGCTTCTGGGGCTATGTTCTCCAGCCCCATATGGAAGATTTGGTCTTGTTTTGTTCGGCATCTCTAGCTACCAGGAGCCTTTTCCTCATCTCACCTGCCCTATAAATTAGACTTTCATTCTTGGAACTTAGTTGTCTGCTCCAACTACTGGATCTGTCATCTGTCCAGGCTCCTGAAAGACTCTACTGTTTCTCAGAAGGTATAAAGGGTGCAGCACCACTATCTCGGGAAAAACAATCCCAGACCCTCAGTGCCAATTGGAGTTGAAGCCCTATAATCCTTTCTTGCAGTGGATTCAGATGACCTCTCATAGCTGGGCATTCCTGCAGTGTTGTTGTTCCCATCTGTTGTGAGTTCTCAACCATCCTTCCCCTGTGCCAGGGTTTTTAAAACTGGGTGGAAAGTTCTAGATGGTAGGCAGCTCTTCTCAATCCTAGGGCACCACTTCATCACTCCACCCCTGCCTCAAATCTCCGGCAGGTCTTTCTGGGACATTTAAACATGGTGCGTTGAAGTGGTGTATGGAAACACCTTCCCTGAGAGCATCAGGCCTGCCCACAACTGACAGAGCTGTCTGCAACCTGCCCAGCAAAGCTTCAAAGGGGAGCTTCTTTGCTATTTGGATCCAGAGGTTTGTCTTTTCTCCTATGTTTCAATGAATGTGGGCTTTCCCAGGCCAGGTGCAGTGAGAGGTAATTAGTACAGATTTCTCCCTAACCTCTTTATTTACCAAGCACTAGGCCAAGCACTGGTAAATGGCCCTATTGTGTGGAAGGCCTTTCACCTTCATTCTAGCCAGCAGAGCAATTAACTAGGCCCAGTAGGGGTATAAAAGTCTGAAATATTTTTATGGGCTGAGCCAGGGAAATGTGACAATTCTCCAAATTCCATAATGAGTGCAGAAATGATGACAGTGACTATGGATCTGCGCTCATTGTACATGTTTGCCCTAGGATTGATACATTACCTGTATCTCTAGGCCTAATTAGGAAAAACTGCGCTTTGGCACAGATTTTGCCCATAATGTGTAAATCAGTAAAGCACACATACTTCTCAGTAATCCTTAGAGATGTACTAGGAATGCCCACTCACTTTAAAAGGTCTACACCAGGTTAGCACCATATTCTGAGGAGTCTATTCTGCAACAGGCTACACGTGAAAAGATAACAGTCTGATCTAGACAAGAGTTTCACATACTCAGCTTGCACATGTGTGCACACAAGTGTTTTTCAGATGTTTGCATGTAACCACCGTACAGCCTCTTACCAAATCTGCTCAGCAGTGACCTCATCTTAGAAGGCTGACACTGGTGATTAGCACTCTCATTCAATTTCCAAAGAATCTACAGTGAGTAAGGCCCAGGTAGTGTTACTAAGTGGTCACAAAGCAAATAATCCAGTGGGATTAAATGGACAGAACCCATATGCCACAGTTTTTATAAGTCAGTACATCCTCGTGTTCATTATGAAGCAGCAGTCTACTGTTTCTAGAATCACATCATGACTCAGAAAGTGGAAGTCATATTGGTTGGCAACCTGCTATAATAGTACTTACATTCTTGCAACACAAGTAATCTTGTGGCCAGATCAATTGATCATTCCTGCCACACTCAGCCATTAGAATTACAGTGCACCACAAAGTGTAAATATGATGCTACAGTAGTTTCTCTGGTTTACTGTTGCAGGTATGACCAGTTCAGAAAGACTTTTATGTATGTTTCTCCACATCAGCCTCTCATCCATAGAGGTCCTCTTTGATTGTGTAGGTACTTATATATTCTAAAATATTTTACATTGTATTAAGTGCCACTTCACAGTGTTTACTGCTCAAGTACAAATAGTCTTGGTCTCCACTTAAATTCCTCTATCACACATTATTTGGATACTTTTGTTACATCACCATCAGAAGAGTATTTCCAGAAATAAACATGGTCATCACGCAAATCATCGATCAACCTATGTTGCTCCTACCAAATCCAGGAAATCTAAAGTTAAAGTGGAAGAAATGGCTCAGGTCCCACATAAAATGATTTGGCTACAATTGTTCAGAAAATGTCTGCGAGGTGAGACAATAGACCTAGCTTTTTAATCGTATAGAAATACCAAGCAAAGGTGTTTTTTGACAATCTTCCTGAAACCCAAGGTCCATAATCAGAATTTGGATATTGGAATGAATACAAAGAGGTGTAGTATTTTGTAAAACCATTTTTCAGAGAAATTATAATATTTCTTAAAAATGGTACAATTTTGATCAGACTAAAATAATCTAGACAAGAAACTGAAGAGTTTTTTACTGTACTGAGCATATTAGATTTCTCCTGTGAGTGTGCGAACCATGTTGCCATTTATTTGAGAAATCTGTTTGTCTTCAGATGCAATTCAAAAAAGATTCAAGAGAGAAATTGCCCCAGTCTGTCACTAGACGTTCTCTATATTGCAAAAGGCAAAGAAAGGTCCCGTTATCAGCAAATCGTCTACCTGTTCTAGCAGTAGGACAGCAGTAGTGTGCCAATATGCACTATTTTAGACAGAATAATAATTTTACAAAGAGAAGAGATGTTTCTTTTTCAATGTGGACTTATTACAGTTTTGGGTAATAAATAGTTTGGGATGGGTTGAATGTTTCATTCCACCCATAAAATTGGAGGAATTTGGTGGCTCTGTGCTACCCTTGCAACACGGAGTGCTGGCCAAACTTTGCCAATCATGTGTGGCGGAATTTCTTTCGCGAGGCTCCAAAAATGTGAGTGTGATTTGGCATCCTCTAGTGCTAGGCTCTAACACAGGTGGTCGTTGGTGGTCAGAGGGCTTTTTCTTGAGTAGATGTGCTGCAGTTCATGTAGATTTCCTATTTGAGCGGCAACAAAATCAACCTGAATGGCCACAAGCTCTTTCGCACAACATGGTCCCATTCATGTTGCTTTTTCAGTGCTATTCGCACCACTGGCACTAAATTGCAGCATGAGCTGCACAACATGCATATTTTCCACCCATTAACGGAACTCCACAGCATCCCGCAGAGTTTTTGCAAAAGTCCTCAGAAATCCACAGACTGATACTCCAAAAGTACCGCTTACCCCTAATAATTGTATTGCTTGACTAGCTATTGGCAAAAGGTGCAGTAAGTGTTTAGAGAGTGGACATTTCAATATTGTTTGAAAAAGTTTACATTCTAAAAAACTGTTAAAATTACTGCTTTTAATGATAATTAAGAGATGTTACATATAAGTATTAGTCATTTAGTTCAACTGTTTACGAAATAAATGGTATTTTCATAGGCCAAAAGAGCCAATATTTAGGTTGAAAATTGGTCAGATTACACCCAGTATGATGCCAGAATCCAGTTCGCCTTTCAACCTCCTATGAGATATGAAGACATCACATTTTGCAGAGTCGCGTAAATCTTAAGAGCTATGCTAAAATAAATAATACTGACTTTGGGAGTTTTTGTGATGTATGATTATCTAATAGATTCAAGAAATGTGACCACTATACTTTTTATAAAACAGTTATTAACTATTGATGTGCTATCCCATCATTATCACAACTGGTACTAAAGCTCAAAGGGCCTGATAACATGGATTTCATTAGGCAATGTGATCAAAATGCCTTAAAGACAAATAGGCAATTTTGATACAAAGGTTAAGGATGAGATTTAAAGTTTTGTAGACAGAGTACAGCCCGTAAGGGAGGCTTAGGGCATCAGGTATGCCCCCTGATGGACTACCATTCATCAAATTTAGAGATTACTGCCACTCCGCAGTGACCACTGTACCTTGATAGTAACACCTGTCATAGCAGTTCCTGTCAAGCTAAGAAGCGTTTGGTGGATGGCAATTGTTGATTTTGATGTCTGCTCTCCAAACGTTAATAAATGATTTGTTTTCCCAGGGACTGTGGGTCATTATATGATTTTTTCTGTCCTTGCTGCCATGTTTTACAGGACAGTGAGGAACAGAAAAAAAGGACATCACGTTGTTACTCTAGATAGGGAAGAAGGTGTAATACCCTTCCTCCAACAACCCCTGTTCTATTGTGCCATTGGAAAAAAGCATTCTGTTGATGGAGTCAATGGGGCTCAGCCAACAGAAAGATGAAGGTACGCTTAACTTGAAAAGAGGTGTGTGTGTGTAAGATATTTGTAAACAGGTTTCAAGGTGGAAACAAATGTTCTGACTATGAACGGAATTGTCCTAGTTCAGAATGCTCCACAACTTCCTGACCATGGACAACATTTAGATAAGATACACTATTATATAAATTACTGTGTTCATAATATGCAATCACATACATGCCCTATTACTTACCTCTAATCTTCATTACTCCTGGTACCGTTATTCTTGTCCCATTCATGTACAAAGTGGGATAACCAATCTCACTGACAGAAAAAAAGAACAAAGGAATGCTGGCCCGACCCCTACCCCTCCCTCAGGGAGTATATAAGCATACCCCTCCCAGCATTCCTCTTGGAATACCAAGCCCAGATGAAGGCTTGCATGAACGGGCGGGAGGGAAGTAGTGAATGGGACGAGGACAACGGACTGGGAGTTATGAAGATTACCGGTTAGTAATAGGGCCTTACCCCCAGGTTCCGCCTTTGAGAATTCCCAAGCAACCACTGGCAGTCATCCACAACAAACCACCAGGACAACATATACAGCGAAACCCAGTGATTTATTGAATAATAGAACAAGAAATTCAGGAGCACACAGCATGCCTCACAAAGGTGTTAGAGGACACCGAAGTGGCCGCCCTACAAATCTCAGACAGGGGATCTCTCTGAACCTGAGCCCAGGAAGCTGTCACCCCCCAGGTATACCACACCTGCACCCCCGGTAGAGGAGGAGGCCCAGAAATAGTGTAAGCCACCCCAATAACCTGCTTAAGCCAACAACTAATGGAAGCAGACGAAGCCTTCACACCATGAGATGCAACCCCAAAAGAAACAAAAGGGAGTCAGATTTCCTAAAAGAGATAGTGCGATCTTAATGGACATGAAAAGCCATGCAACAAAGACGAAGGAAGGTCATCTGGAGAGTCAAGATCAGACCTCAAAGCAGACAACACCAACTCCTGGGAATGATGAAACTGAGAAGAAACGTTAGGGCCAAAAGCGGAATCCAATCAAAGGACTACACGATCAACAGAAAAGGACAAAAATGGCTCCCCTGCCATCAAGGCGCCCAACTCCCCCAGACAGCGAGCCAATGCAATGGCCACAAGAAAAACTTATTGATGTCCACTCCAGACAAAGGCTCAAACGGAGGAGCCACCAAAGCTTGCAGAAGCAAAGGCAGATCCCACAATGGAAAGGAAGGCTGCACCACAGGACCTGACAGGGAAAAACCCTGCAGCATACGAGAGACCAAATCTTCCACATCTGCCAAATCCCCCCAAGGGGAACGGAAAGCCTGAACAGTGGTCCTCTGAGCTCTCAAAGTGGAAACTGCCAAACCTTTCTCAAAACCCTCCCTAAAAAATTGCAGCACCTCCTGTAAAGAGCACACCAAAGGAGACAAACCCAGAGCCAGACACCAGCGCCGCAAATTAACCCCAATGACGCCCACTGGATTTTAAGGTAGAAGGCCAACAGGACTGCTGAAGAGCTACTGCTAAATGTTTGGGAAAACCCAGCTGACGCTATCCCTGCCTTTCAACTTCCAAATCAACAGCCGCAGCCGTGGAAGAGACAACATTGGAGCAGACCACAGGGGAGACGGAGAGCAAGGAAGAAACCAGGGACCTTGCACAGCTAACAGCCTCAGTGTGGGGAACAATGACCTTCGAGGCCAAAACGGAACCACCACCACCTCCCGAGACTCCCGGCTCAGGTGAACCAAAAACTGGGGAATCAGAGTCAGTGGAGGGAAAGCATAGAGGATGCTAGACGGCCAAGGAATGGTCAGGGCATCCACTCCTCAGGAGCCCTCCTGACGGGGTAGCTGGGCATTGAGCCGGAAAGCAAAGAGGTCAAGATAAGGAAGACCAAACCTCCTGCACACATGCTGAAAATCTACTGGGGTCAGAGACAACTCCTGAGAGGCAGGGAAATAACGGCAGAGGGCATCTGCTACCCCGTTGTGCACACCCCAAATATGAACAGCTTATAGGGACAACAGATGCCCCTCCGCCCAACAGAACAAGGGGACCACCACCGCATTCAGAGACGAGGACCTGGAATTTCCCTGATGAATCAGGTAGGTCACCAACACCATGTTTGTCGGAACGCACTACCACATTGGGTCTGAACAACTGGCTGCAAAACCCCATCATAGCACGGAACACCGCAGTCAACCACCGCCAATTGAAAGAGTGCCGACCCTCCTGAAGGGAGCAATGACCTTGAAGAGATAGATAATCTAAGGTCGCCCCCCACCCGAAAGAAGTGGCATCTGTAGTTAGGACCGCCTGAGGAGAGGGCTGCAGCGGCAGACCCCGAGACAGATGGTCCGACACCGTCCACCAGAGCAGGGCAGGGAGGATGGAAGGGGACAAAGGAAGCAGATGGGCCAGATTGTGAGACAGAGGATCCCAATGAGCCAGAAGGTACAACCTTAGAGAAAAGAGGTGAAAACATGTCAAAGCCACCGTAAACACTGTTGCTGCCATGAGACCCAGAAGTTGCAAGCAGAGGAGGACTGGTAAGGAAACCCCCTCCCAGAACCTCCGAGCAAGAGACCTCATGGTCTCCACCCAAGGAACTGGCAGGAACACCCTGTCGAGATCAGTTCAAAAGTGAGCCCCAATAAAAATTAAGTCCAGTAAGGGTGTCAGCTGACACTTGGGAAGATTCAGAAGAAACCCATGATCCCTCAATGCAGAGCACACCACATCCTGATCCACCAAAAACTGGTTCCGAGAGGGAGCATGAATCAACCAATCGTCCAGGTAAGGGTAAACTAGGACACCCTGAAGATGCAATGAAGCCACCAACAGAGCCATCACTTTGGTGAACACTGGCAGTACAGACCTCATACCGAAAGGCAGGACTTGAAACTGAAACTGATGACCCTGAATGCAAAATCTCTGGAACCAACGAGACCATGGGTGAATCTGGACGTGATAGTAAGCGTCCTAGAGGTCGAGTGGCACATAATTTGGCCCATAAGCACCAACGAAGTCACCCACCGAAGAGTCTTCATCCGAATAGGCAGATGAGCCAGCCATTTGTTTAGGAATAGCCTGAACCCCCCCATCACTTTGGGAACCAGGAATATCAGTGAGTAAAACCCCTTCCCCACCTCTAGAGGAGGAACCTCCTGAATTGCTCCTTTATGCAATAGAGATTCGACCCCTAGAGACAGATTGGACCTCTGGGCCTGGCAGGATGGCCAAGGAGTCGGACAAATCCCTGAGTCCAGAGGAGGATCCAGGAACTCGATGACATGACAGTGACAAATAATGTCCAGCACCTATATGTCTGAACATGACTGCAACCAAGCTGGCAGAAAGAACCGCAGCCCACCTCTGACCCACAATCCGGTATCCACAGCCATATAGTCAGGAGCGAGGCTTGGGAGGGGGGACTAACCTTTCTATCCCAACCCTGAGAAGAACAGAACTTCCTGTGGCCCCTGGAAAACTGCCTACGAGAGGGAGGGTGGAAAAAAGGTTTAGAGGAAATGGTAGCAGCAGATGACTGCTTAAAGGAAAAAGAGCGCTTTTCCTCTTTAAACAATTTATGCAACTTTTCCTCCAACTCTTCCTCAAACATAATCGTGACATATGCAAATGTTTACGATGCACGCATGATTAGGCATATATAGGGTCTGAAAATCAGTCACAGGGTCCATTCTATATGCATATCATTAGAATACACTTGTGTGTGTGTGTGTGTGTGTTGTCTAACAAGGCGTTAGGCGTTAGGGTACCTAACATTCTAGCAATTCGGATCAAATTCTAGCGTAAACTTGCCCTAAATTAATTGATTTATTAGTTTAAAAATATGTTTGTGAGAAGACCCACGCCCTTCAAAACAATAACAAATTCGGTCAGGTATTTTAATAGTAAATGTTTATCATCTACATGTCTATGGCTAAACATTCATTTATGTGTGAAATGTGTGTGCCTTTATTAGAGACCATATCCTGAAAATGACAGAGTAAGCCTAGAGTGTATAACGTACCTGGTTTTGTTTACATATGTTTCTTAACTCAATATAAACTTCAGAGGGAAAACATACATCCATGAATGTCAATGTAGGCGAATCACTTGACAGAAGCGTTTTATTTTAAGCTGATGTTTTGAGTTATTAATTATTGATATTCAGGTGCACATTTGCCTCCCAGACAAATGTTTTTGCAGTGTTTCACTTGTCAATTCAGCTCTAATGCAATTTCTCAAACGGCTGGAGCAATTCCATCATGTTTTATGCGCCTCTCAAGCTCACATAGCAGGGCCTCAGAGGATGGTGTTCTGTACTTTCAAAACTTCTTAAAAGCTGTTCTTCAGTCAGGATGTCAAACTTTCAAAAAGTTACGGCATGAAATACAATTTGCATAACAGATACTTGCAGGGTTTTATTTGCATCCAATATCAGGTGCTTTTACACCTGTATGTTCCGTCTATCTTGTATAATTATATTGGAAAATGGTACATTCTACTTAAATTAGACGATTTTTATGAGTGCGTTTAAAAAATAAAAGTTAATTTGTTCTAATGTGACAAGTGTTATTGATATATTAGAATGTTCTCTTAATAACGAAGCATGACGTTGTATATTTTTATATGTGCATGCTTCTAATAAAAATTTTGTTTACATGCCCTTATTCCTTAGACTAAATGATGAGGGCAAGACGTATGAGTCTATAATGTTGCTTCGTCCGGTCGACTCAGGAAACCGCACTCTTTTGTCTCTTTGTTCTGGGTCGGAAGGTTTAGAGGGTAAACTGGTCCGAGTGGCAAACCTTCCCGTAACCCTGAAAATACATTGAATAAAAACAATGTGCCTCTAATATCTTAGCTTACAGAGCTCGTTAAACAAATAGGTCAAATGCTTTTTTGCACTTTTCTAAAGAATAGTACTGTCTTGAAACCTTAAACTAGCACCCGCCCTAATGTATCTAACAAACATTTACAGAACCATATGATGGAGCGCGCACCTCATTCATTCAGCGATATGCAAATCCTCACACAGCTCTGAGTTGCAATCCTCTCCTGCAACCAGATGTCAACACCCTCACCAATGGCTGTCTACCCGTGTTTGTGGCACACCTGCGGCACAATATAGCTTGCTGTATGTGCCATTTCAGGTGGAAGGCATTTCAAAAGATTCTGGGCCCCAAAAACTTAAAGCAGCATCTCTCCTCCAGAGCTACTGCTTGGCAACGGAGGCGTCTCGTGGTAGGCGAGTCACGCTTTATCGTCTTTGTGACCTTGCCCTCTGGCACTCTGCCTGCCTAGTGCCAACATAGTCAGTACCCAGAGCCGGCTTTAGCACTGGTGGCACCCTGTGCAACAGTGTTTGTTGGCGCCCCCCATAGACTCCCTCACTACCACCCTTTCACAGTGCCCCCTCAAGTCTCCATAATCGCTCTCTCTCACATGTATTTAATTAGTTGTATGGCACCTCCTATACCAGTGTAGGGTGTCAGAGCACTTTACATCACACACACTGCACAGAGACAATCAATCATAGGTGTGTAAATCAGTGTATATACATACATAAGCCAGAAGACTACAAGGTGTAGGAGTCACATGTCATCCATACTGGTAGACATTTTAGTTTAAGAGTGCTTGGTCTGGAGAAGTACAGACTCATAATTGAAAACATATCCCCATGGTTTGGGGTTACATCTAATAATAGAGATGTTTTATTCTCACCAAAATGAACCCTTTTTGAAACATTAGAATAATGAAAGACAGAGGAAAAATCATAATGCTCTAATCGATATCTTGCAGTTTGCATGCAGCTCTTTGATAGTTATTAGCTCACTGTTCCATGTTAGGATTTTAACATCTACACTGCCAGTAACAAAAGGATCTCTCAGACAAAAGCACTGACTGATTTAAAATATATGAACTTTCTGATCTGTATGGTACACATTCTTGGCAGCAGGCATATAAACCCTCTGTGCTACCATAAAATGAGTTAAAACTTCCAGTAGACAAAACTCCTTCTCTCTCCAGGAAGAACATGAATCACCGTAGTTATCTTGACATTTTTATTGCTGTATGAGAATTGCGGAGGCTAGCAATGCAGCTGCAGGTGCTTCTAAAGCTATAAAATACTTCCAAGGACGGCGCCCCCTTGAAGAGTCAGCACCCGGTGCGGTGGCACCGGTCGCACCGCCCTAAAGCCGGCCCTGTCAGTACCCACAGAACTCTGCCTCTGTTTCAGGTATAGCATGTGCCACACAGGGCGTCTTAGACCATGACCCTCTGAACCTCTTGAGCTGAACTAGCAACACTGTTGTTACCCCACAAGTAGAGCCACTGGGACGCGCACCTACCTGCGCTGCGCTTCTTCCCTCCACTTGGTGCACAGCAGCCAGAGCTGAGCGGTGGCTCCAATGTGGAGGGGAAAGTCTCACTCTGTTCCTGGTGCCAGCCCAAGGAGCAGGAATTACCCCTCGAGACGGCTGTTCATCCTTCGGTAAAGTCTCTTTTCAACAACAAACTCCCTCCATGACAACGACAGTCCCTGTCCTAAAGCATGTACAACGTCTGTGGCCCATTACTGGTTTTTTAAGTGAATTATAATCATGGGATTCTGTTCAGTGCAAGATACCAGGAAAAACAATCATATTGCTCTATGAAAATGAGAATCCATATTTGCAGGGTGACCTGAACTACACAAATGAGGCAGTGTCTTCATCTGTACCACCACGCATCCTATTCCGAAGTGCTTTCAGAGTGCCAAAGAGCTGCCCAGCACTTGAACTAACGCAGTAGTCCCTTCCTCATCCAAACCTGCTGTGCGCCAAGAGTGGCAGCATGGGGCCAGGAGCAGGCAATTATGACAGACTCCGTGAGGGGGAATAATGCCAGTCGCCTCAGCTGTTTACATAAAGATGGATTTAGGAATCACCCCGGTGGAATGAGGAATAACGCCCGTAAGAAGAAAGCTATCTGTCTTTTAAATGAATAGCATTTTTAATCGTTGCTATGATATTTTATGAGGAACTGCATTAAACGTTTCAAATAACACTTTTAAAAAAAAAAAATTCCTCCAAGAAATGGCTCTCTGGTGGGCTGCATTATCAATCCCCGTATGGAAAGTACACATTTCCTGCAGGGTCTTTCTTCTGCTCTTTCATTTTTTTTTTAAAGATTAGATATTCTTCAAGCAAATTTTCGTGGCCAAGTAAATCCTAAACTGCTGGTAGAAGTTGTTCCTTCAAGGTCACAGGGTAGCAAAGAAACATAGGTCAAAGAGTACTAACAGGCAGCTCTCAAATAGTGGGTGCAAATTGGGCACCAGCTTTAGTTACTTCTCTGTAATTTTGCAATGTTATCATTTAGTAAAAGGTCGAGTGGCAACATTTCCGATTTTTTAGGGGTTGCAGAATGACCTGTTAATATTAGTTAAGCATGTTGCAATTTGCGACCCTTTGTGATTGGCTACTAATGCCGGGATGTATACCTGCTAAAGACAACAGACCTGCATTCCTGCATTTGGATTCCCAAACAGAACACGTTTTTTAAAGCAGGCCAGGTTCTTCTTTAATTAATTTTTTCCCATTTGGGGTGCCAAGAGGAAGAGCAGGCAATGCCCATAAACTATGGAATCCCAAATATGAGTGGGCCACCTTCTTTATGCCCCCTCCTATTTGGGATTCATATTAGATCACAAAAGCCTTTTATGAGTCCTAAAGAACATTATGCATTTTATATATTATATGTTTATTTTGCCATAGTTAGCTTGAAAAATACTATTTTCTTTAGTGTGTAGCTAAAAATGGGCACTGATAGTAATGTTTAAATTTACATTTAATTAATACATTGCTGGTTGGACAACAATGACGGCCAGTGGAATCATGAGATTCAATGGCTGCAGTGCTTACCACATAATTATGGATTTACAATATTAGCCATAACATGTAAATATTTCACAAAAATGTTGTTTCTCCCCCAAAAGGATGAAAATAGAACTGGCAGATAATACGCAACATAATGTGCCTTTTTTGCTACATAATTTATATAATCTTGCTGCATAATCTAGATAACTTTGCCTCATAAAGCAGGAGATGTTCTAAGGGAGGAGATGTGGCCTAGTGACTACAGCTGCTGACTTGGGACATATGTTCATATCCCAGGCTTAGTGTTTGACTCAAGGGCATGTGTTTCTGAATCAAATCTCATAATCTCCCTGTGTCAGACAAAGTGTTATATTTATTTGTGTAATCCCCACTTGATGTGCATGATCTTGGAGATTGTCTACCAACACCTCGTGTAACGTGTGGTGGTTCATGCTATATAAAAACAAATACGTAATCCCAGTGGCCCTAATAGTGGTAAAGCTATGTAAGATAATTTTAGGGCAATCATTATGATGGTGAACCCCATATTTCACTGGGAACCATTCAATATTTTCCAGGATTTTCAGATTTCACAAAAAAAGTTGTTTCTAAATGAAATAGTTAAAAATAATATTGCCAAAGAGAAATTGGTGCATAGTTTGTTACATAATTTATAGAAATGTTAATATGATTTGGTCTTCCATTGCCAAATTAGCATTGTAACCCTGACAATTGCAAAGCTCAGACTAGTGATGTGGGGTCTGTCATTATGAAGGTTAAAACATATTTCACAGGACCAATGAAATACTTGCACTTTGCTTACAAATCTGGCGCTCTTTGGTGAATTTGCATTAATTGTGGCAGGCAGTTAGCAAGTTCCACCCAATGCTGGTAAATCAGGTTTCCTCACTCAAAAGTTGATGGGAGGAGTGTTTTCAATTTGTCTAACCACTGCCGTCCTCTTGGGTAGCCTTCCAACCCATCGTTTTTTGCCTACGTCACTTCAGATTAGACCCAGACATATGCAAATCAGCCTTGCTCCTGCTCCAATAGGAATAGTCCAGCCCAAACTGGCAGGCCAGATCCCCTTGAAACTTGAATGCAGTCAAGTCAGGACCATTTTTGGCCTATCTGGATCTCTTTAGTCAGGTGCAGCTTGATTCCAGTGGCAGAATGAGCAGGGAACCTAGGTCTGGGCATACCCTTGGCTGCTTATATTGTCACATCAAACAAACAAAAAATGATAGGAGGAAGGTTTGGTATTTGTCCAACAACTGGCAATCGCTTGTGTGGTTGATATCAGGTATCCTGCCGATCCAATGTGATTGCAAAGTTATAGTGGTGGGGGCTAAAATATTTCTCATTTACTGATAACTTTGGCACCATGCGGACTGTTGTCGCTGTAGTGTGAAGAGCTGGCTGGCATTTGGATGGTCGTTGCTGACGTGTGAAGTGTGGATCTTGCAGTGCCAGTCATCGCTGGCAACCTCTGGAGCATGAAGAGTCGGGTCCACTGGTCATTCACGGTCATCGCGGACAGCAGAATCTCTGCCCTAAACTTCAGGATTTCTCCTTTCTTCACAGAGGAGTACACCTTGAAGCCAGCCAAGGCTCCAGGACCTGGGGAGCCACCTCTTGGGGATCAGAGACCCCCCTGAGCAGAGGCCAGTAGGGCACAGGAATGTTCAGTTGACGATCCAGAAAGATCCAGTTGCAGCAGGTCAGCTGGGTAGTTGCAGAGGGGACTTTGGAGCTTGCAATGTCCCTGTAGCTCAGAACAGGAGGTCAGCCAACTGATCCTTGGAGTCATTCTGAGAGTCCTTGGTTAAAGGGGAAGGTCCACTATCCTTCAAGCAGCAAGACAGGCCTCAAGTAGCAGGGCAGGCCTGTGATAGCAGTAGGGCAGTCCTCTGAAAAGCAAGGCAGTCTCAAACAACTGGGCAGTCCTCTTAAGTACAAAGCAGTCCTTCTGGAATCTTCCAAAGGTCTAAGGGTGCATTGGTGACTGGCTCAGGTGGTTCAATATTTACACCTGGTGCCTGCCTTTGAGTGTGGTAAACTTCCCTGTCCTACCCCCACATCTGGTCTTGAAGTTCTTCCCTTCCCCTGTTAAATGTAAAAAGGCAATCCAGTGTTAGTCAGTGGAAGGGATAGCCATTATAGCTATGAAAAGCAACTTTAGAAATGTTTAACTACTAGGACGTGTAAAATGTAAACCCACTTGTTCTACTAGGTCCAGTTCCCCTATGTACATTTAATCCAAAATCACATAGAAACTGTAGAATTCGATTGAATGTTTGCTGGTAAGTAATCTAAACGCATAAACTAGTCACAACTAATGCTGGAGTAAGACCCAATTACACAAATAAAGTGCTTTGGCAATCAGGATTGCAAATATGGGTATATCTCACATCTCAAAGTAAGACACAACTACTTATAGTAAAACCTTTGGCTTACAATTGAACTTGTTACAGTTAGCCTGTGCATCCATATTAATTTCCAATTATCAGTCGATTACAGCCACTCTTCAGCCATCCATAATCCCTTCATATGCAGATAACACCCTTCGCTTTTTCCAGTTTTTGCAGGTATGTGTCCAAAAGTGGCAAATAAAATTGCAATACACTTTGCTTGCTACTTGTGATCCGTGAAATATCTTGTTAATGAGCACACTCATGACTGTATCTGCCCTATATATTTTAGGCTAAATTATTTCCAAAAGGATTTTAATGTCAGGATCCACTTAAGCACAGTTCATCTCAACACAGGATCACAGCGTAGTTTGGACTCCACAATTCCATCTTACCATCGACTGCCACTGCCATATACAGGACCCAGTAACAAGCCTTATAAAGTAAAAGCTGCAAAATAACAACAGACAGTTGCACATTTAAAATCGACTATAGTAGTCACCATGCATCTTCTGCTTAGCGATTCCTCCCTCAAAGAAACAGTCACCAATTGGATTGGCCACTTACCACATGGGTCTGTAGTCGGTGGTTGAGGGTAGAGGTATTGTGAGGAAACCAATCTGGACAGAGACAAATAGCTTGCAACCCTATACAAACTAGTGATCAAGGAACTCACTACTATGCGAATCAACACTATCACTTCTTATATAATGTATTTATGCATGCGTACAAGGGTTCTGCTCTTGTTAACTTCATAGGATCTCAATCTTGGAAACGTCACAGAATTATGATTCAGTTTACCCTATATGCTAGATGATTTGATTTCCATCACACCTGAAAACTGGTGGCTCAGTATTGTATGCAGTCTCAAGCACTTAGCACTATTTTCAGGGTGTCTCAATGGAACCATTTAGTTCAAAATGCACTTGAGGACTCAAGCTCTGTGGCCTGGGTAAGTTTGTGCTGAAAATAACATTTCAACATCATTACGTATTTACAACTTAACACATTAAAACACTTCCTTCATGGTAATCATTATATGTACTCAATAACATGGTACCATTAAATGTAACAGATAGTAACAATGAACACCACCAGGTCTCAGTTGAAACATCTTACTTTCATTTGTACCTGCAAAGCCTCAAGTTGTACCACTTGTGAGAAAGTGGATTATTAGTTGAAGTTATGTTATGTTATGTTATGTTACCATGATTTCTAAAGCGCACTGTTACCCTGGGGTGTCCTGGCGCTATGCGCTACCTATCTAAGAAAGCAGAGGGCCGGGAATTCACGAGAAGAGCCAGGTTTTCAGGCCCTTTCTAAATGGGAGTAATCCAGGGGAGTTCCTGAGATAGGTGGGAAGGCTATTCCAGGCCTTAACGGCACAGTGGCAGAAACTTCTGCCGCCCCATCTAAGTTTGTAATAGCGGGGGAGAATAGCGCGTTTGGATGTCAGAGATCTCAGTGTTCTCCCTGGCACATACCACTGGATGGAATGTTTGAGGAATTCAGGGCCAATGCCATTAAGGGCTTTGAAGACTAAACATAGGGCTTTAAATTGAATTCGAGCTGCAACCGGTAACCAGTATAGGGATCTAAGCCCTGCCCTTACTGATGTAAACCTGGGTATACCGGTGAGTAATCTGGCTGCGGCGTTTTGCACAGTCTGAAGTCTCGATAACTGCTTTGTTTGGATGTTGATATAGAGACTGTTGCAATAATCCAACCATGATAGGATTAGTGCCGTTACTGCGATTTTTAGGCAGTCGTCTGGAAGGAGGGAACTGATTTTGCGTAGGAGCTTAAGAGTAAAGGCGCAGGAAGATACAACCCTACTGATCTGATCTTCGTACGAGAGTTTGGCGTCAATGAGCACCCCAAGATTTTTTGCCTTTGAAACTGGAATAGGAGGTCTGCCCATAGATGACGGCCACCAGTCTGTCGTCCAAAGGTTGGTAGTATTACCAAAAAGAATGACCTCGGTCTTTCCAGCGTTTAACTTAAGGCAGTTAGCTGCCATCCAGGTAGCTATCGCCTTCATGCAGTCGTGACAGTTAGAGGCTGTTTCTGCCTCTGCCCCCTTTTTGACCGACAGCACAATTTGAGTGTCGTCGGCGTAAGAAGACAGTTGAAAACCGAAAGATCTGACCAGGGTAGACAGTGGGGTAACATAGACATTAAACAAAGTGGGGCTAAGCGACGACCCCTGTGGAACCCCACATGGCAGAACAAAGGGCTTAGAACTGTTCTTACCTAGATCAACCGTTTGTGATCTATTGCTCAGAAAGGATTTCAGGAGATCCCAGGCCTTATCTCCGACCCCGACCGCTGTGAGACGGTCCATCAAGACGTCATGATGGACCGTATCAAATGCGGCCGAGAGGTCCAAAAGGATAAGGATGGCAGCGCCTCCCTGATCCAAGGCCTCCCTGATCTCTTCAGTGGATTTTAAAAGTGCCAGCTCGGTGCTGTGCTCAGCACGGAACCCGAATTGCGTGGAATCAAGAGAAGCATTCGTTTGCAGGAATTGGCTGAGTTGGGTATTCATAGCTCTCTCAATCATCTTGGCTGGGAGGGGAAGACGCGAGATAGGCCTATAGTTGTTCGGGTCGCTGGCATCCAAATTGGGTTTTTTTAGAAGAGGGAGAATTGAGGCGATTTTCCAGAGGACAGGAAAGCAGCCAGCTTCAAAAATGGAGCAGAATAGTGGGGTAAGAGCTTTCCCAATGATTTCTGGGACCATCTTCAAGACAGAAGCTGGGCAGGGGTCCAGTGGGGAGCCGGAGCGAATTTCAGAGAGGAGTTTCATGACTCCTGGCTGTTCCAAAGGAATAAAAGGATTGAGAGTTGGGCGGCATCTGTCACGCTCTTTATTCCCTATAAGCGCCGGTTGTAGGGAGGGTGACGGCGCGAAGGTAAAAGATGAAAAGATAGTATCAACCTTTTGCAGGAAAAAAGCAGCTAGTGATTCACAGTGGTTACTAGTCCTCTTCAAGTAATAATGGCAATATTACTTAATAAGTCCAGTTAGGCCCCTGTAATTTAAACTTGAGTTCAACCATTGATAGGTGCAACACATAGCACACAGGCTTAACTTCGTAGAAATGTGTAAAGCATTTGTCAGTACCAAAACAATTAAAGATTAGGCAACACAACCCAAGATAATTCCCACTCTAACTTGTAAAAATAGTATACATTTTAGTTTTCAAATAGACACCAAATCAACAAAAATTGGATGTAGGGAACCAGAGATGTGATTTTGTCAAATTTTAGATGTGTCGAACGCCAAATCTCCACGGTTATCTGGTCGTGCTGGACTGGGTCAAAGTCAACAGTTAAGACCAAATGCAAAGGAGTACGAGTTGGACACAGGGACAAGTTTCGGGCTAGTGGTAAATTTTACCTTAAGACTGAGTCTCTGTAATGAAAGTTGAAAATCTTAATGGGGCAAGGCAGAAAGGTGTGTTGAAATGGGTTCCACGAGGCCAGATAGCCATTGGATGAGGTCCCAGTGAAGCTATTGGCTTTTGGCGGGTGAGCTCAGAGTGGGAGAAATTTTAAATTTGAGCCCACGCAAAGTCCCTCCCTGACTGGAGTTTGGTCCCTTTGCACATTGAAGATTTCTACTTTCGTACTTGGAACCTTTTTTGAAGTCAGGATCCTTCCAGTGGGGCAAACCAGATATTTGAGTTCGACCGGCAGTGCGATGTCGGCTGTGGCTGTGGCTTAGAGGTGGTGTTCTCCATTTTGATAATCAGAACCAGTGATCCAGTGGTAGCCTCCGATTGTTTTGGCAAAAATCATTGAAAAAGTTCCTATGTCGCAGCTTAATAAGGTTAGGTAGGAGGAGTTCACTATGACACACTAGTAACAACAGAGAAAGAGCAGGAAGCATGCTCGGCCGAGCACTTCAAAGAATTCCTGAACAGAGCAGTACCAACAAGTGCAGTGGTCAACCAAGAAGCAGGGACAGAATTGGATGTGAACTCCCCCCACCATAGAAAAAGAAGTCATCACTGCCATTTGATCTCCCATGAACAGAAAAGCTCCTGGCCAAGACAACTTGAATGCAGAAATGTTCAAGGCAGACCCTGAAACATCAGCAAAGATCTTCAACCTCTGTTTAAAAGCACCAGATGACAGGACCAAGGCATCATTGTTTACAAAGACGGGAGCATTAACCAACTGTAGTAATTAGTGTGGAATCACCATTGTGTTAATCGCAAGTCAAGTCTTGGTTAAAACTATTATATAGTGAATTTATAATGCTGTTGACGAGCAGATATGAAAAGAAAAGGCTGGATTCCACAAAGGCAGAGGGAGTGCCAATCAGATCTTTACTATACATAACATCAGTCGTGGTGAAGTCTTCGCACTCGTGGTGCAATTTCCTCATTGAGAACTGCAGTATGGAGATTCTGCCACGAGTGTAGAGCCTCTGCCATGAATGCAGAAGCTCTTTGTGAATCAGGCCCTGCTTGTCTATGGGATACCGCAGCAGATAGTTGTCCTCATCAAGAGCTTCTCTGATAATTTTACCTGCAAGGAGGCACATAGTGATTATAGCTTTGAAGTCAAGATTGGTGTGAGTAGAGAGGTGTGTGATATCACTGTTGCTCTTCAACCTAGTCATGGGCTACATGATGTGTTGCACAACTAAAGACCAAGCCAAGTGCATCAGATGGACTTTCTTCTCCTCACTAAGGAACTTGGCTATGCAGATGACCTGGCCTTGCTCTCTCACACACACCAACATCTATGCACAGCAAGTGGGCCTTAATATCAACATAAAGAAATCAGAAGCCATGCCACACAACACCCAAAACCCTCCACCAATCAAGGTGGATGTAGAGTACCTAGCCATAACTGAAGAGTTCACCTACCTGCACAGTACTATCAGACATGATGGAGGAGCTGGTAGTGACATCAAGAGCAGACTGAACAAGGCCAGCAATGTCTCCAGGAAGATGAACAATGTATGGAGGTAATCTCCAACACTAAGCTGAGACTTTACCAGAGCTGCTTTCTGTGCACACATTTGTATGGGTTCAAAATACTGGTGCATGATAAAATGCAACAGCATCAAACTGTTAGCCCTCAGCGCCAGTAACCTGAGAAGAATATTGCACATTTTCTGGCAACGAACTACCTGGAACTGCTGACCAGACGCAAGAAAGCAAAAGATCATTGACACCATCTCATGAGAAAAAGATGGCGATGGAAAGGGCACACCATCAGAAGAGAACAATGCACCATCACAAGGACAGCTCTTCACTGGGCCATAGAAAGCAAACAGAGGAAAGGCAGGTTAAAGAACATCTGAAGGCAAAGTGTGGAAGCCAAAATAAAGACCCTGAGTCACAGCTGGTCACTGTGCATAAACTTACCAAGACAGACAGAAGTGGAGATCCTTCATTGCTGCTCAACATGCCTGTTGGCATAACGGGCAATAAGTATGTATGTAGCAAGTACACTATGACACTTACATAGGGTCCCCAGGCCCTCAGGGAAATCATTTGAGGTCAGGTCTGACTCCAAAGAAGCCAGCAGCAGGTACCAGGGTAAGTCCAAATGAAACTGGTCATCTGGGCTTTTCAGGGAGGTGAGCTTCCTGAAGCTCTTTGTATCCCTATAGCTTAATAGGATGATAGCCAACTACCTTGAAGGCCGCTCTCCTGGGCTCAAGTGGGATGAGGTTCATCCCTTGGGGTTCTCTCACAGGTTACAGTAAGTGCTGTCTGCTTTCTAAAGTACAAAAGGGTTTCTGCAGGTGCATTCCTTATTCTGTCTTCCTCCAGTCCAGTAGTGTTCTGATGAAGGAATCCAGGGAAGTCACTTTTATGCCTGGGACTAGCTTATGGGTAGGGAAAAAGCTCTGAGGGGCAACACACCCCACTTCCTTGGCGGTTTGTCCTTAAACAATCCTGCAGTCTTAAGTTAGTGTTAGAAAGATGTGCAAATGGATTTTCTAATGTCTTGACAGAGCACTTAAGTAAGCACTGGCCCCACCCCTAGTCTACTCCACAACCACAGACGCATTTGCTCTATGCAACCTCCCAAACCTTGCACGGCCTGATTTCTAATCTTCATAAGGAGTGTCTATACATATGGCATAGGGGCATATGTACGAAACATATGTTTTTGTGATTTCCAAATAGAGAATCTGTAGAAATCACTGATTGGGAATCGGTAAAATGGGATGTATGTAACTTTGGATTCCTCAAAGAGTGATTTCTATAGATACACATTTTGAAATTGGAAATCAGTATTTAGGAAACCTAATACGAAATCACAAATTAGGAAAAGTGGCCTTTTGGATGCCAAACAGTTATTTCAAACCAGGAAGTTTACAAATGCAGGATGTGTCCACAACCCTGAAGCATAGCAATGTACTGAAAGGAAAGAGTGCTCCTGGCTCACTAGTTGAAGTGGTTTTTGACAATTCCTGTACAACAGTATGTCCAAAGAAGATGGGGACATGTATGGTGGTGGCAGGAAGAGGAAGGTAACATTTTCTGAGAAGGAATTGGAGCTTCTAACAGATGAATGTGTGGCACACATGGACTAGCTCTCTTGAAAGGTATTGTTTACTGTTCCAGAATCCCAGAAGACCAAGATATGGAACAGAATCCTGGAGAAGATGAGATCCCTTGGTGTGACCAAGAGGACCATACCTAAGATCCGAAAAAGCTGGTATGATCTGAGATCCCGCACCAAGGAGAAGGTGGACACTGGAACCAGAAAGTGTGGTGGGAGTGTCAGACATTGACACCTCGAATCCTACAGACACCATCCAAGGTAAGTCTACTCCCTTATGCTTTCTTAATATATTTGCAATTCCCCAAATACAACATCACAGCATAAATAACTCCATTGAGATGCTTGCCCTACCGTGGCAATGGTTCGTGGGAGTTGTAGTACACCAGAGTTGCATACTTTACTGTGTGCTGATGACTACATCACATATATATGTGCATCACAAACAATTCACTAACACATGATGCACAGTTACAACAATGTAGTGAGCAGACATTAAGCATTTATTTCCACTAACTATATACTTGAATTTTCACAGATCACACCCAAGACGTGTCAGAAACAATTGAGGCTGAAGACGCTACTGACACACATGTGGAAATGGAGGTCAGCACATTACCAACTCCTATGCCCATCTCTCCAACTCCAACTGTTCGAAGAGCCACAATTCAATCAATCAATCAATCAAGGAAATTTATAGAGCGCACTACCTACCCGTAGGGTCTCGAGGCGCTTGGGGGGGGGGGGGTGCCGCTACTGCTCGAACAGCCAGGTCTTGAGCTTCTTCCTGAAGGAGAGGTGGTCTTGGGTCAGGCGCAGGTCGGCCGGGAGGGAGTTCCAGGTCTTGGCGGCCAGGTAGGAGAAGGACCTTCCTCCAGCAGTGGTTCTGCGGATGCGTGGGACGGTGGCGAGGGCGTGGCTGGCGGATCGGAGGTGGCGTTTGGGAGCGTAGAAGTTGATTCGGTTGTTGAGGTAGCTCGGGCCTTGGTCGTGGAGAGCTTCGTGTGCGTGGGTAAGGAGGCGGAAGGTGATTCTCTTGTTGACCGGGAGCCAGTGCAGGTCTCTTAGGTGTCCGGAGATGTGGCTGTGACGTGGGATGTCGAGGATGAGTCTGGCTGAGGCGTTCTGGATGCGCTGGAGTCTCTTCTGGATCTTGGCGGTGGTTCCGGCGTAGAGTGCGTTGCCGTAGTCCAGTCGGCTGGTGACGAGGGCCTGGGTGACGGTCTTCCTGGTCTCCGTGGGGATCCACCAGAAGATCTTCCGAAGCATGCGCAGGGTGTTGAAGCACGATGAGGAGACGGCGTTGACTTGCCTGGTCATGGAGAGGGAGGAGTCCAGGATGAAACCCAGGTTGCGTGCGTGGTCTGTCAATTGCACCACTACCAGGCTTTGTGGACGGTGATGAGGGACAATCCCAAAACTGGCACACAACAACCTCTGTGGGCAAGACATACAGACAGCGTAGAGATCAACCAGCAACAGTTCACAATGAGAATGTGTTGGATGACATAGCAGAGAGTTATCCTGTGTTGTATGGGCTGGAGAAGTCCATCATCTCTATACAGCACCTACTTACCAAATAAATCAGGACTGTTAATAGGCACCTGGTAAGTCAAGCTGAATGCAGCAATTGCAGAAAGGACAAGACTGTTGGATTGCTGCCATGGAGAAGGTGCACAATGTGCAGACACACAGGCAGTACCTGCCACTTTTTGATGCTTTCACCCATTCTATAAACCGATTGGCAGTAGCTTCATCAACTCTAGCAAGGAGAACTGTAAACATACAGACTGGCTTGGAGCACTACTGTCATGATGTTGCACGTGGGCTATTTCAAGTGACCACAGCCCTTGAAAATATGCAGACCCAAAACCTCTGTGTACATTCTGCACCCACCGGAGAGAGAAGTGGGCTCTGGCCTCAGTGGAACATCTATGTAGGAGGCATGCAGCACCAGGCATACACACTGAACACTACTGGTTCTGACATATACATACTTCCACAAGTCAGTGTTGCAAACAATGGACCCAACACTAGAAGCTGGAATAAGTGAATCCACTGTTTTTTGTTTGAGATTTCATTTTTTGTTGCTTGGTTGACACAATGTTACATCTGCAATGGATGAATAAATCACTGTCACAACCTGAATAAAAGGTGATCTTTCAGTTATGCACCATGCATTACCATCATGTGTGATGTCCGTTTCTTAGATGTTGTAATCACTCTTACCTCAAAAATTGTTGTTGGTGATCTCTGTGCATCGTATTCGACCCTCTGTTGCACATGTCCTTTCCTGCTGCACCTGTAGTGGTGATAATTTATCATCTGAGTTACATTTGTCCTCAATCGACTCCGATTGCACTTAGCTTTCGAAACCCAATGGATTTGTTCGCCTTGTTTTTGTAATAAAATCCCTTTATTCTGTGGTTTTTATTCATAATTCAGTGTTTATTCACAACATTTTTCATTAAACGCTCTTACTCCTTTGATATACTCATTCAAGACTTTCAATGTTCAGAAATTTTCAATTTTAGAAATTCTAAAAATCTTCTGTTCAAAAACCTTGCCCAATGCATTTCGGGTCATGGACCCATCTTCGGTGGCATCTGAATTGAAAACCCAAATCATACAAATGCTCCACTAATGAGCCCTCCGGCTGCATTGTGCATGCGGTGTAATCAAATGTGCACGCTTTGTCACAGTATACCAGTCGTTCTCACTTACCCATTCATTCTGTGAGTTACTGCTTGTCTCGCAAAGTGTGAGCTGTTAGTACAAGAGGATGACTTCTATTTTATTACGATGGGTCTGTTTTAGATTTTTTGAACTTTGTCGGTGCTGTAGGAGTTTTGCTTGATTACAGTGAAAGTCACATTTCACATTCAAAAAACACACCGGGCTTCACACAGAAAGGTGGTCCGATTGGCAAATAGTCACATCTCAATTAACAATTTGGTTTGTAGTGTGTGCACATTGGGTCTTTGACACACCAAAAATTGCATTGTACTTTTGCATGCACATTGGCTCACAAGACTGTGAAAGGGCTGCTTTCCGATTACATTTATATTATTTGTATGATTTGGATATTCAATTCAGATGCCCCCGAAGAAGGCTGCTACATGACCCGAAATGCACTGGGCAAGGTTTTTGAACTGGAGGATTTTTTACAATGGGTTTCTAAAATTATAAATTTCTAAGAATTTAAAGTTTTGAATGAGAATATCAAAGGAGTAAGAATGGTTAATGAAAAATGTTGTGAATAATCACTGAATTATCAATAAGAACCACAGAATAGAGGGGTTTTATTACAAAAACAAGGTGAACAAAACTATTGGGTTTTGAAAGCTAAGTGCGAACAAGGTAACATAATCGTCATTCTTGCGACAGTGCAAAAGGAGGCAGTGCACCTTACACTGGGTCGCACACAGGGGGAAAACCGCAAAAAGATAACTGAAACAATTGATGAAAAGTGACAGTTTACTACTGGAGTGCACTGTGGGAACATAGCATAGATATTGCGTTGTATGGCACATTTGGCGAAGATCTCAGGTCTCTACAGTAATACTCCGCTGGGGGTGTGTAGGCAGCGGAACCTCGACTTCAGTATCCAACAGGTCCTCTCAATGATGGGCGCATTATCTTGTGTGCTCTGTTACACTGCCCTTTACTTCTTGTGCTTCGAGTCAGGTATGGTGTGAGTATCCAGGGACCCAAGGAAAAAGCACTGTCTCCTTAAGAGCATGAGAAGGAAAACCATTAGGTCACATTACGCAAACAGTTCTGGCCACTGTATTCATTATGTCAGTAATTCTCTTACCTTGTAAAAAAAAAATCACCAAATTCACCCTCCGACAGTCGGTTTTGTATTCCATTGCGGTGGAACATGAAGGAGTCATGAGTGCTGCCTGAGAATCTGGCCAAAAGGTCTGTTATGATACAGGAGGCATCACACACGACCTGCATATTGAATGAGTGTGAGCTTTTCCCGTTTACCACCTGATCTAGGTAATTGCTCATCTTAACGGCCATTTTCTGACTATTTGCAATCAGGAAATCCCTATTAGCGATTTCCTATTTAGCGATTTCTAAAATGTTATTTCCATCACATTTTGCACTACTGCAAATGCCTTTCATACATATCAAAAACAATTTTTTTATTTCCCAGCGGCTTTAAATTGTGATTCGCACCGTTAGGAAATGTAAAATGCCTTCCTACATATTGTCCTCAGTGTAAGGATTGTTTGCAAGCTCCCAGGTCAATGAGAATTACCACAGAGTCACCAGACTACATAGCAGGTGTACCATAGGTTCAACTTGGCAGGGGGCATGAGAATACCATGAATTTAACCCAATGAAAGGGGAGAATAGACATGCACATGGTGGGCAAGCAAACGTTTTCTGAGACTTAAAAATATTTAACTTAAACTCATATATGTAATACTTTTGATATGTCAGGGTAAAAGCTACAGGAAACACCATGCAACTGAAGAAATACTCCATTGTGATTGAGCCGGTTCTAAATAGTGCTTTGTATTTTGTATATTGAATATGATATGCATCACAAATAGCCGTATCAAACACACTTGTAGGATGCAATAATCCTAATTATGTATTACATCTTTTTATTCCAGTGTGGATTGATATATTATTCTGTTTGTAGTTCCTTAAACTGATTTCCTCCCCAGATTAATTTCTAATCAGGATCCATATTTAGTTGATACTCCCAAACTAAAAATTGGCTTCCCATAAACTAAAAGATACATGATATACTAGGAAAACAGGAAACAGGAAACAGCCATTAAAGTAACATAGCGATTTCAACGCAATGGCTTTAACTGGCAGATTTTTGTTTTAGACATGTTATGGTCGCGTGACCTATTGCAACCGTTACGTGTGTAAGATTTCCAAGAATTGTTTCCGGATGAATAATTTCAGGTCACTTCCCTTCAATGACCCTAACATTAATAATAGAACACAGGCACCCGGCAAGAAAGAACTAGGTTTGACCTTCTTGTGGTAGGGTTGCATAATTATTTTTCCAAGTAACTGGCAGCCGCTGATGTGCACAGCTAATTAACGCATAATTGCACAAAACAATATGGCATTAACTAACAAACAATTTCTCATTAACAAGTATTGATCAGGCATAATTGGGGAAGATGCAGTGCACTTCACGTAATATGGCATTATGCTCTTCACATCAGTGAGTGATTATAAAGGTCATCCATTGTGTTAGTACTAGCAGGGAGGGCTGTCATCATGACACCTGAAGCATGGGCAGAGTGCACCCACTGGCTTCATAGGAGGCAGTTCTTGTTGTAGTGATTGCAGATGGAGCAAAGGACATCTGATGAATGTAGTGATAACGCAACATCAGTTTCTATCTTATATAACCGCTTGGAAAACTTGAAAAAGTGTTGGTTTAAGTGGTAATTGTTGTGCTTTAAACACTGAATGCAACATAAAAAAACGAAAACTATTTTTTGTACTTTAATTCAATTATTCCATGCGAGGTATAGGGGTTCCAAAAAATAGGCTTCAAAGAAATGTCCCAAAAGGCATGGACAATGTGTTTATTATAAGAGTCCCAGAGCGCCCCACTGCAATGTTTCTTGCAAAGTACCAAATGCATGTATCTGGTTGTGCTAGACCAGGTTAAAGACAAAAGCTAAGTCTAACTGGAGATGGAGCATGGATCAGAGACGGGGACCAGGGTCGCTGTGAATGAAAGTTTTACCTTCTGACTTAGAAACTTTTTTTTGAACCATAGATCCTCAGTGGAGCAAGGCAAAACGCAGTTTCCAAGATGGCTTCCAGATCTAGATTTAGACGAAGTCCCAAGGGACCCTTTGACTTTTGGAGGGAAAGTACATTATGCAAAATTACCCAAATTATACGAATTATTCTGGTGTAACTAAAGTTTTGTCCATGCCTAGTGCCAATCTGACTACTTGGCCAATGGCAAGGGCAGACCTAGGTGTGACTTACATCTGCCTGTGACACTGGCTGTCCCTTTGAAGCCTTTACAGTTGGTGAACAAATCATGCATGCCATCCTGTCAGGAGGAGATCACCCCTCCTCCCAGCCAAGGATCTTTTGTTGCCTTTCCTGAGAGCAATTCACACCTCCCTTCAGGCTGCCAGGTGACTGAGGAGGATTACCTTAGAAAAGGCTATTAGAGGCTTTAGTCAAGAAATTGACAACTTTCTAAAAGTGGTGTTTTAAAATCCAACGTTATCATCAGATCGCATTTTAAATTCATATTAATTTGAGTCCTTGAACCACTGGGCTAGTTATTCCAAACCAAAGTTATACTTTATACAATGTTATAATGTAGCCCAGTGCTTTTCTATGGGAGAGCCAGCCTTGAGACAGTGAAAAATGACTTTGAAGATTTTTCACTACCAGGACATGTAATACCAAAGAAGAAATGTCCAACTTTTCAATTTTCATACTCCCTGCCCTGTGGGCACTTAGGGCCATATGTAGGTAGCATACAAGTTACCACTTCTTAAATACCGAACTTTACCGATTCGGTATTTAAGAAGTGGTAACTCGTATGTAGGTAATCATTCGGTAAATATTACCGAATCTGAGAAATTCGGTAATTACCGATTCGGTATTTACCGATTCGGTAATGAGGCATACCTTCCCAATCAATGGGAAGGTATGCCTCATTACCGAATCGGTAAATACCGATTCGGTAATGGGGGGAGCACATTCAAGGGTGGCAGGGTGTCACATTGACACCCTGTTGCACCCCTGATTCCTACATGTGTGCACATGTGGCGCACATACATGCCCTAAGGGCATGTATGTCTGCCACATGGCACTATTAGTCCAGCAAAATATTGCTTTTTGCAATGAATTCGGTATTTAGCACCAACATATATTTGGTGCTAAATACCGAATTATTTTCCCTACACATCACTCATTTGAGTGTCACCTACATCTCATTTCAGGATTCGGTATTTACCGAATCGGTAAAATTACCGAATCGGTAATTTTACCGATTCGGTAAATTACCGAATCCTGAAATGTTCCCCCCACATAGCACAAGCCTAAATACCGGTCGGTAACGGGATATTTACCGAAAATCGGCCGTTACCGACCGGTATTAGGCTACCTACATATGGCCCTTAGTGCCTAGTTTAAGGGTGAACGTATCGGTATTTAAAAGGAAGATTTAGGCCTGGCTAAAGTTGTACATTAAAAACTAGAAGATAGAGAGAGAGAGTCTAAGGGAATGTTTAAAGACCTGGCATGGATATATTCCCCATACAAATAGTACTTACAAAACACGATATCCACGGGTCTACTCATTACGTTTGTATGAGTAGACCCGTGGATAAAGTTGTACATTGCCTCATCGCATTAGCAGTTTAAAGGCTGCATAGCTAGGCGGTGGTGGCAGACCTAGACCCATGTTTTCGCTTGTTAATCAATCAAACAATAAATCTTTATTCAGTTAGTATAGGCCATAAAAGCATATAAAATGCCCACAAAACAGGTCATATCACAGCTATCCATAAACATGGCTCAAGATAAAAATAAAAGCGAATGTATAAAACACAGGTGCAGTACAGGATATAACAGGAACAATTTAATTTCTGAATAAAAGCAATCCATGATAATATGTGCAAAACACGAGGAAACAGGGGAAATGGTTGTAAATAAACTGTTTAGGGGCTCAACCTGAAAGTACCTGAAAACCAAAACCTCTAGCTTAGGGTCTGCTATCTGAGCAGGAAATAATAGGGGCCACCCAAAACCATACCTCTGCCTACATCAATAAAAAGACAAGTAGAAGCATGACTACGTCAGACGGTTGTGTAAAGTGTGAGTGCATCATTACAGTACCAAATACAAAAAGTGCAAACACAATGTCAACCCCTGTTGTAGCCCTATGTGGTGCCATCTACTAAAGTTAAAAACCACTAATCAAGACATAACGTTTTCCTAAGTCTGAACGCTCCATCAAGGAAACTTGCAACCTCAATACAAATTGAGGAGGAAGACAGCATCTGTAAGTACATCAGAGCTTGTCTTACTTGTGCGAAATGGCTATTTTGCACCAGTAGAAAAATGTATCTAAACTTTAAGGCCTGCTAAAAACCACAAAGGAACATAAAGTGTAAAATGTCTTGGTCTGAAAAATAGTCACAGGAACATGGTTTTAAATCACCCTGGTTTATGGAAACCGCTGGACACAGAAAGGGACCAGTGAATTAGGTTAAACCTGAACCTTGTCAATAAAAAGTTTCACTTGTCACTTGTGGTGGCACAATAAGTGTTGCAGCTTACTGGTGATATTCAACATGAAGGCCCATTTACACAGAGTCCCATATGCTAGGGATCTACAGGTAAGTTAAATGTGCCAATCAGTGATTAGCCAATTATATAAGTCTTTAGGGGCAGTATCACATACACGGGAGCTGGATGGCAGTGCACCATAGTTCAAATAGTCCATACAAAAGCAGCATCAGTCCATATGTAGGGTTTATACCCCACAATGTTGGATGCATGGTATGTAGAAATGTAACATAATCCTGGCCCTACAGTGGCATGGACCCCAAACCTATTTTCACTGTCAAAGAATGTGTCTGTCCTATAAGGAAAACTAGAGTACATATTAAAATATTAATTCTGCTATCTTGGGTTTGGGACTGGCTAGAAAAATAATTCAACTACTATTTTTAGTATTTATTGCAGGTTTATTTCAATAGGGACATTTTTATTATAAATAAAGATTTAGAAACATATATTTTAGAAAGTTACCTTTTATCTTCTTGAAGCTCCTGGGAGGTAGTTTGCATTAGATTTCCAGCAGCCGCCTAGCCAGTGTTTGACTTTAATGGGGTGTGAAAACTACTTGCAGAGAAGAACAATGGCCTGGAAATGGTGGGGTGTTTTTCTTCCCCTTGTAGGAAGACTATTTAGGTTGAAAATACAAACTTCATTAACTTGTAAAGGAGCTGGCCCTTTAACAGGAAAATATATAATGAGACTTGGAGAAGACAACCCTTTGTTCCCCAGCCAGGCCGGCACCAAACCTGGTGGGAAGGGAGATACCTTGGAACCAATTTTCAGTGACCACAAAGGGGAGGACTGCTCATTTCCCTGGTCATGTTGTGTAGGTAAATAGACTTTGCACTAGGGGGGAGGGTTCCCTAATTTTGATTTTGGAAGTAAGATACACTGTGGGATTGTTTACAGTATGGCAAACAGGAACTGCTGCAAAAGTGGGTAGGGTTGTCTGTGACATATTTCACATCACTGGTTAGGGAGGAGCTAGGAGACACCCCCACCCACTAGCAGGTAGCAACCATAAATGTGAGACTCCAAGCTACACTCCTGAGAACGCTTTATGGGCCTGTGGAAGAACAGACCAAGGACTGCACCTGCTGTTTGAGATCTTAGGAAAACCTATACCTATACCTCCTCCCAGTTGTACCCAGAACAAAGAGGTAGACTACAAGGGTCAGTTGGCTGACCTACTGTGTGGGAACAAGGACCACCAACTGCAAGAAGTGCCCAGCCAACCAGTAGCAACAGGACCTGGACTGGACCCTGCTGGTAGCCTTTTCTGCTGTTCCTGTGGTCCTGAAACCCTTGGCTAGGTCTAACTGGACTTCTCATAACAATCCTGAAATGTTAGAACATTGTTTGACCTCCAGACCTCCGGAGTTCTAGGACCAACCACCTAAGCCAAACCTCCCAAGACAGAACTTCATTGGGCGGAAGCAACAGATTTGTCCGGAGTTGAGATTCTCTACAGAAGCAAATCTGTTTCAGGAGGCATTCAGCAAAAAGGTATCCAGTCTTGTAGAACTCATTGTTGGATGCAGCCTGCAACCTTGTTCCCTTTGGAGAATTATGAGCTCTTAAAAAGAGACTAAGTCCGATCATAGAAATCTTGACCAGTAAAGGTGCAAAAGTATTCAGCTGACACAAGGACTTCCTTAAGTGCAAAAATCTAAATTTCCTGCTATGAGATTCTTTGCTAAAACCAATGACTTCAGCAGACCACATCTAATGGCTAGCCACAGTCTTCCTTAGATAGAGTGTTCTACCTTGCCCTGTTGGAGGATTTCAACTTCCATTTCAAAGCCTAATTCCCAAAGAAGAATCTCTGACTGGGACAAGCATTGTTGGTTTATCTGACCTGTTCTCCTTCACAGTCAGCCAGAAATTGTGCTTAGGTCCCTGTACCGGTCTTCCATGACCATCGACCATAGACTGTTAATGTTGCATAGTGCTTTTGGTGGGATGTTTCCTTAAATCTCTGAATCCCCTTATTGGATATTTGTCATTCTGGTTTCCTTTTGCCTATTTTGTTGTATTCTAGTTTTGTGAACCGCAGTGGGATTTTCACTGTGTTCTTTTTTCAACTTTTTAACTGTTTGGCACTTCTAAACGCTTCACACATTTTCTTCAAGTTAAGCTTTTCTGCTCTGTGCCATTGCTTCTAGGGGCTTAGCTCAGTTTTAAATTAGTGAAGCCTTTGAGTAGATTTAACAGGTTATAAATTGTATTGCTTGAGGTGGATATCCATCCACCCCAACTTTTTATTCACTTTCTTACAATGGGTTAGTGCACAGGAAACATCTGGCACCTCAAGAGCTTCCTCACCAGAATATTCCCTGACCTGTGAATACTCCAACTGAAGAGAGTATCCTGCCTGAAGAAGCCTCCTAACACCTCTTGAAAGTGGTAGCCTGACTCAAAAATGCAGAGACTTCTCTCCACGCATCACATGGTTAGCCTGCTCTTTACCTGCTTCATGGACACAAAAAGCAGAAGGACTCCTGCCAGTAGCCCATGGACTTTGCACCGAAAGTGTGTAAGACCATGGCCCCTATTTACTGGGATCTGGCTTAGGGTAGAGCAGCAAGTCATCTTGCTGTCTTGCACTATCCCAAGTGAAAGGGCAGGAATGCACCATATTTATGCAATATGGTGCATTTCTGTCCTTTCTCCCTGTGCACCGTTTCAGCTGGCTAGCGCCAGTGTTGTCGGCAGGATTGTTTTTGTGCAGGAAGGGATGGGAAACAGCCTTCACAACGCGGTCGTTACATCGCGTTACCTTTACAACTCAGTCGTTACATAGACCGTGTTGTTACAACGCAATGCCATTACAGCGCAAGTCATTAGATCGACATGCTCTAGATGGCGCTCCAACCTAAGGAATAGTATCATTTACTATTCCACCGCCTTCCCTACTGTTCCGCAGGCTGGAGTTGGAATAGTAAATTATACTATTCCTAAGGTTGGAGCGCCATCTAGAGCAAGTTGATCTAATGACTTGCGTTTTAAAGGTATTGCATTCTAACAACGCGGTCGTTGTAACGACCACGTTGTAATGGAAAGCGATGTAATAGCATGCGTTTTGACATGCTATATTCAGAAGGGACACCTTTCTGCACAAAACAATCCTAAGACGTGTTTTCCTCTCTCTATGTGTGCTGCAAAATGCAGCACACATAGAAAGAGGAAACATTAAGATAAATAATGATGTTTCTCCTTGTTATGTCTCACATTGGGGGGCATACGGATTTAGCACTCTCCAGAGTTTACATGATCTTGCAAATCTGGGCCAGCATCAAAATCCATGGATGTTGTGTGGAAAACACCCTGCAATGCCCATGGAACACCTCCTGAGCGCAGAGTAAGGCAACACAGTGATTTGTGCTGCCTAGCCTTAATAAATATCTATGAGGCCATTCAAAGCCATGCATAGTGGCTTTGCATAGCCTCATAGGTATAAGTTAGTAATCTGCACCACCGGAGCGTCACAAAAAGTGAGCCCCCATGTTTGGCTTGCTAGTAGGTTTCTGCTGCTCTGAAAACTGGTTCCTTGGAACCTCACAATGAAGGTATCTGGCCTCATCAAGCTCTGCCTAGCCATAGCTTCCAGGCTTGTACCACAGAAGGATTTTGACTTCAAAAAAGGTAAATCCTTAGACTTGGGCGAGTTGGCAAATCTATCTGACACACTGAGGGACCTCAGCAGCAATGACCATCAGTCTGCCCCACTCAAAGCTTTTGGCATCTAAACTAAAATTATCAGCTGGAGCTTGACAGCCAAACACCCTGGGTACTTCCTTGGACATTCCCCATTGGAAAATTATCAATGTGGTGCAGCTGATGACACAGGGCTACAAAGTATGATGATTGTTCGAAAGGGGTGAAAAGCATAGCTAGCAATACTAAGTTAATGCTTATCATAGATTTTTAGATTACATCTACAGTACTGAATCTCTTTGATAAAACAATATGGAGCATAGCGCTATTAAATTCATATTTATCTTCCACTTGCCTAATTTCTAATCTGCTGACAAAAATGATTCTGTGAGCTGAATACTGATAGGTCGTTAGGGTTAGTCAGAAATGTCAATGTGTGAACATTCTTGTACTTGAGTCATGTCACAAACAACTTAGAGCCTGATTTAGATCTTTGTGAACGGGTTGCTCCATCATGATGGTGACGGATATCCCATCTGCCGAAATATAAATCTCATAGGATATAATGGTATTTATATTTCAGTGGACGGGATATCCATCACCATTGCTACAGAGTAACCCATCTGCCGGGATCAAAATCAGGCCCTTAGTTGTCTTCTCAATCACGTGGCCATGACATTTCTTGGTGATCAGCAGTGTATACCTATTACCTTGCACTTGTTGTCTACAGTTAGGGCATTGCTTATTTACAAAGCAATTATAAAAATGCTTATTGCTGTTAAAACTAAGCCTGGGCGTTGAACTACGCTCCGTTCGCGGAGCTTGTGAAGTTTAGGTAACTTCGCGCTTCGCGTAGAGCGCGAAGTTGCAGATTGCTACGCAATCTAGCGCGTAGCGTAGTAAATTTGCTTCCTCGAGCGCTCAATATTCATTCTCGCGCGCGCGGTAACGTCTTACCTTGATTCTGCGATCGCCAACTTGCTTTTCTGTCTGTTTGCGAGCGCCACTAGATTTGTACTATGGCTGCCCAAGCCCGCGAGAGTGTGCGACCCCGAACACGTCATTGGTGCGCGCGAGCTGACTTCCGGCGGCTGTTTTGGTAAGATCGCGATCCCGAACATGGAAAAACTGCAATCTGGCAAAGAATATCTCGCGAGCTTCATAAAACCTTCTCTAAAATGATCATTTTGCTCAGAAAACTCCTCAGATTGTGATCTTGCTGTAGTCTTTTGTGTAAGAAAGAGTCCTTTAATTTTTTTAACACTTTTTTTTCAAGAGGAAGGAAGTGCCCCTGAGTCTACAACTTCCTGTTCCTGTCCAGCAGGCTCCTCCCACGTGCTTTGTGCATGTGTTGTTCACTTTCATTTGGATTTGGAGCTGGAAGGATCACTTTTTGTGTCTGTCTGTTGCATCATACCATTTTTTTGGATTTATTTGAGGAATTTTTGATTTGAGATTTAATTTACTGCAAGTAAGTTGGAGAATTGGTGTGTTTGTTTCATTGGGGCTTGTTTGTACCTACATTTTTCTGGGATTGTTATTGTTTTTAAAAATTATTGTTGTGGTGGGTGGCCTGTACTACTTTCAATAGGGGCCTAGTTGTTTTTCTCTGCAATTTCAGCCAGTAGGGTACCCATGGGTCCATGTTTTGTGGTGTCTGTAGAATTTCTACATCATGTAGGGCATGGATGGCATAGGATTGAAATGCTAAACGTGGCTGTGGTGTATTTCACTGTTGGTGTGTGTGTGTGTGTGATTTACCTTTGTTGGATGTGTGTGCTTGTGGCCTAGTAGTCTTCCACTAGGCCCAGAGGTAGTCAGCCTCCAACCTGTGGTGCGTGATTTAAATGTACAGTTGGTGTTGTCTGGTGATTTTCCTTTACTCCATGGATGGGTTTGGATTTTATTGCAAAAGGTGTGTTTGGGGTGCAATAGCATTTTTTGGGTGTGTGCTAAACAAATTTGGCTATTTTTGGCCTGCATGTGAGGCAAGGGATTCAGCTCGCGAACTTTCGGTAACTCTGCACAGCGCGACAACGCGGACTTACAGTTTTCGTCATTTTTGCGCTCGCAATATGCGTGTTCGCGCACGCGAGAAAGCCTTTTTGTACAGTTCGCGATCCCGAAAACGCAGCTTTTGCAATCTGGCAAACAATATCTCGCGAGCAACATAGACCCTTCTCGAAAACGCTTTTTTGTGCATTTCTGCACAAAAAACTCCTCAGGCTGTCATTGAGCTGTAGGTTTGGAGCAGGGAGAAGCTGTTATTTGTCTGGAAAACATTTTTATGAGAGGGATTAAGTTCCGCAGACACTACAACTTCCTCTTCCTGTCCTTTGCAATCACTTTTTTTGTGTTATTGTGGTGGGTGGGCTGGGCATGTGTGTGGCGGCCATTTTAGGAAGGCATGCATTGGGCCTTTGCCATAGGCGTCCATTGACTGTCTCCCATTTCTTGTGGTTGTTGTGGGTTTGTGGTGGCCATTTTGTGAAGCCATTTAAGCAGTGTGCTTGCTTTTGCCATCGGGTTCCAAGCTTGTGGCCTAGTAGTCTTCCACTAGGCCCAGAGGTAGTCAGCCTCCAACCTGTGGTGCGTGATTTAAATGTACAGTTGGTGTTGTCTGGTGATTTTCCTTTACTCCATGGATGGCTTTGGATTTTATTGCAAAAGGTGTGTTTGGGGTGCAATAGCATTTTTTGGGTGTGTGCTAAACAAATTGGGCTATTTTTGGCCTGCATGTAAGGCAAGGGATTCAGCTTGCGAACTTTCGGTAACTCTGCACAGCGCGACAACGCGGACTTACAGTTTTCGTCATTTTTGCGCTCGCAATATGCGTGTTCGCGCACGCGAGAAAGTCTTTTTGTACAGTTCGCGATCCCGAACACGCAGCTTTTGCAATCTGGCAAACAATATCTCGCGAGCAACATAGACCCTTCTCGAAAACGCTTTTTTGTGCATTTCTGCACAAAAAACTCCTCAGGCTGTCATTGAGCTGTAGGTTTGGAGCAGGGAGAAGCTGTTATTTGTCTGGAAAACATTTTTATGAGAGGGATTAAGTTCCGCAGACACTACAACTTCCTCTTCCTGTCCTTTGCAATCACTTTTTTTGTGTTATTGTGGTGGGTGGGCTGGGCATGTGTGTGGCGGCCATTTTAGGAAGGCATGCATTGGGCCTTTGCCATAGGCGTCCATTGACTGTCTCCCATTTCTTGTGGTTGTTGTGGGTTTGTGGCGGCCATTTTGTGAAGCCATCCAAGCAGTGTGCTTGCTTTTGCCATCTGGTTCCAAGCTTGTGGCCTAGTAGTCTTCCACTAGGCCCAGAGGTAGTCAGCCTCCAACCTGTGGTCCGTGATTTAAATGTACAGTTGGTGTTGTCTGGTGATTTTCCTTTACTCCATGGATGGCTTTGGATTTTATTGCAAAAGGTGTGTTTGGGGTGCAATAGCATTTTTTGGGTGTGTGCTAAACAAATTGGGCTATTTTTGGCCTGCATGTAAGGCAAGGGATTCAGCTCGCGAACTTTCGGTAACTCTGCACAGCGCGACAACGCGGACTTACAGTTTTCGTCATTTTTGCGCTCGCAATATGCGTGTTCGCGCACGCGAGAAAGCCTTTTTGTACAGTTCGCGATCCCGAACACGCAGCTTTTGCAATCTGGCAAACAATATCTCGCGAGCAACATAGACCCTTCTCGAAAACGCTTTTTTGTGCATTTCTGCACAAAAAACTCCTCGGGCTGTCATTGAGCTGTAGGTTTGGAGCAGGGAGAAGCTGTTATTTGTCTGGAAAACATTTTTATGAGAGGGATTAAGTTCCGCAGACACTACAACTTCCTCTTCCTGTCCTTTGCAATCACTTTTTTTGTGTTATTATGGTGGGTGGGCTGGGCATGTGTGTGGCAGCCATTTTAGGAAGGCATGCATTGGGCCTTTGCCATAGGCGTCCAAACTTGTGGCCTAGTCGTACAGTAGGCCCAGGGGTACAACTCAGCAATCATCACGGCGGGTTTTTGTTCCTTGCTATTCTTCTTCCTAAGTGTACACTACACAGTACAAATACAACAGGATCCCTGGCCTTGTCAGTCTCTTAATGGCTGGCTATACTGTTGATGTTGTTCACTGACTTCATGAAATTTAATAATTGTGATGACCACCCACGAGACACTAATAAGTTATATATTATATTATGGATCTTTTGACTGATGTTCTTCTGGCTTTTTTGCTTTTAGGTGCACAAAAGACAGAGGTGTGTCGTCATCATCCACTGTTGTGGTGCCAGACCAACGTCCTGCTGCTGTAGTGTACACAACGTGACGTGTCAGTGACCTGACCAGGCATCTCTGCAACCTGTGCAACTGAGTGCTGTTTTGACATCTGTTGAAGATGCCCCCAAAGAAAGCAGGTAGCAGGTCCTCCGGTACCAAGAAAGTTGCCATGGAGAAGAAGGAACAGAAGAAGAAGGAAGTGTCACTTAAGTCTGGTGTGCCTCCCAAAACCTTTTTTGGTTCACCAAAAATGAGGCCTGCAGCAGCGGTGTCGGGGGGGCAAGCTGGGGGCAGCACCTCCACATCAGTGGGCCCAACCCACCAACCCATGCCCAAGCAGATGAGTGTGGAAGAGGTAGCCAGCCTTATGGTAGAAAGCAGTGATGCTGAGCCTGAACTAAACTTATCGCTATCTCAAAGTAGTACACAATCAACGCAGGAGGGAACATCATCAACACAGCAGATAAGTGGTCAACAGCCGCAGCCACCGCCCGCAATAGTAGCTGTTCCTCCCGAAGTAGGGGCAGTTCAGGAAATTGAGCCTCATGCAGAGGAAGAAGAGGAAGCCACTCCTTTAGAAGTTGCATTGGCTTTTAAATCCCCAGCAAGGAAAAGGAGGGTTAGTACATCAAGTTCTTCACCAAGCCCCCCTTCTGATGATCTAGATGTCACTTGGAAGCCACAAACTGAGTCTGAGAGGGAAACACATCACAAGAGCAGGCATGGCAAAAGGAAGGTTCCAGAAAGCCTTACACTTATGGATGTTGATGTAGAAGAGCAGGTTGATGATGATGATGATGATGAGCCAGTCATCACAAACATCACTCCCGGGCCTGAGGAGATGGAGAGCAACATTTTTACATTTTCCAAAATGGATGCGAGGGATGTAGCACGCATACCTCCAACACAGGTAACACCAACACGACCTCCTGCTTCCATATTTACATTAGCAAAGGGCCGGCAGCGTCCTACATCCAGCACAACAAGCACCACCTCAGCAGAAGTAGGTAGTGGTCCTGCACAGAGTCAAATTCAACACACACCCTCCAGTTCATCCGGCATTGGAAGTGGGAGTGGCACCTCCAGCAGGAGACAAAAGTTAAGCTCCCCAGTGTGGGACTACTTTACGGTTAGCCCAAAGGAGGAGAACATTGCTGTATGCTCCGTTTGTCATTCCTCTGTTAGCCGTGGAAAGCTTAGTACAAACTATGGTACCGGAGGCCAAATGACCCATCTGAAAAAACACCATGCAATCCAGTGGGAGGAGCACCTTAGGCTCATCAAAACTGAAACCATTGCTGTTGGGCATAAACGAGTAGAAAGTCCGCTCACGGTGGAACAGGAAGAAGAGGGAGACATTCTCTGTGCTAGTGGTACACAAAGTAGCCCTGTCCCCAGCACTGCAGTAGTAACGCCCACATCCTCAGCCACATCTCATTGTCACAAGAGTAAGAGCCAGCCTGAGACACCAAGGAGTACTGCTGGGCCAAAAAGTGCGACGTCGACCACAGGAAGGAATACCATGCAGCCTACCATTCTTAGCATGTTTAGTAGGCCGGAGGGGCAGTACGAACGCAATCACCCAATAGCACGTTTGTACAATGCTAAGCTGGCAAAAATGTTAGCACTGGACCTTCTCCCTTTTTCTTTTGTTGAAGGGGTGGGTTTTCTTGAGTTTGTGACCACCATCTGCCCAAAATGGAAAGTTCCCAGCCGCTACTATTTTGCAAGAGTTGCTGTTCCAGCACTACATCACGACGTGCTGGAATTGCTTGGAAAAGCCTTAAAAAAGAGTGCTGTTCAGAGTATACACCTGACAACAGACATGTGGACCAGTTGCCAAGCCACTGATTACATGTGCATCACTGCACACTGGGTCTCTTTTTCGGGTGTTAAAGATAAGATATCTGACGGCGTTGTTGACACCGCTGAGATTTTTAAAGACACTCGCAAACATGCAACTGTAGCCATGTTTGCAATGGAGAAATCTCATACTGCTGCTAACATTTTGGATGAGTTTAACAGCAAGGTGTTTGAGTGGCTGCGACCAAGAGGTCTTACCATTGGTTTTGTTGCCACGGACAATGGCAGTTATGTAGTTCGGGCCATGAAAGATGGTGGGTATTTCAGGGTGCCATGTTTGGCACACTGCATTAACATTGTTGTGCAAGACTTTCTGAAAAATGAAAGCAAAGTCAGCAGCTTACTGACCACCTGCAGAAGAATATGCACACATTTCAACCATTCTTTTAAAGCCCGGAAGGAGCTGAGGGTGATTCAAGGTGAGCATAAAATGCCAGTCAAAGCACTCATCCAAGAGGTGCCAACACGTTGGAACTCAACGTATTACATGCTTGAGCGTCTGTTTGAGCAGTACATACCACTTAATGCTTATGTCATGAAAAGGTCAGGGGATCTTACAGTGAAAGGCATGAGAGTTGAGATGGCCCAATGGGACCTTGTCAAAAGCCTGACAGAGATGCTACTTCCTTTTGAGGTCTTCACCCGTGAAGTGAGCCGGGAGGACTGTACTATGGGCCAAGCTATCCCATTGTTGTACATGCTAGAGCAACAGCTGAAGGAGGTGGCAGAAATGTACGCAGATGTGGATGACAAAGTAGACGCACATTCTTTGGCAGACACCTTATCCGCTCGCTTATCTCACAATACAAGGATTCAAAATAACATTCTGTCAGATCCACATTACATTACTGCCTCAATTTTGGATCCACGTTACAAATTATTGCTGCGCAGTAATGAAGTCATTCCTTTTTCAGAAGTGAATGTTGCCCAGTACAAAACTTTGATAGCTGAGGAAGCCACTGAGTTTGAAAACGAAAGGATCTTCATTAAAGGCCCGCCCCTCCAGGGCAGAAAAAGTACTGCAGGGCACCCAGAACGAAGTTCTACTTCAGAAGCCAAGAGCAGTGCGTTTGCCTCCCAGCAGTCAACACTGCCAGCAGCAATAACATCAACAGCACCAACAGGAGCATCAAGCACATTTACAAAAACGGCAGGTGATTGGTTTCTACGGAAAGGGTATTGCACATCAATGACTGATGCAAAGGCAAAAGAGGCCCAGGAAATCGGAGCACCCCTGAACATTGAGCGGATGGTTCAGGCCTATCTAGATGACACAACAGAGGTCTACATGGAGCAAAGCCCATTGGTGTATTGGTATGGGAAAAGAAGCCAATGGCCAGTGCTCAGCAGGCTGGCGATAAAGTATGTGGCTTGCCCTGTTGCAAGTGTCTCTTCAGAGCGTGTTTTCAGTGCTGCTGGTGCCATTGTTACTGTCAAAAGGACCAGTCTCTCGCCCAAAAGTGTTGAGAGGTTAACCATGATCAAAATGAATCAACACTTTATACCACCAGAGTACAAAATACGTGAATCACAGGAGGAAGAGGAGAGCGACTTTGATGACATAAGTAGTGGATTGTTAGACGTACTGCTGTCCGAACCACCAGAGTTTGAGGACGAGCTCCTCTTCCCTGACAACTAGGCTTTCAAATTGTTCTCCCTTCCTTTATTTGTGTGTGACTGTGTGTATCTGTTTTTCTGGTTCAAAATCTACATTCACAACAAAGCCATCAACAGTCTCCTCTTTTTATTTCCCTATTGGAGTTGCACGTCTGTGCATAACTGTCCACTCCACTCCTCAGGGTCCTGCTCCATGTTCCTTACTCTCCCTAAGTACATTTCAAGCAAGTCAGACATTGGATGGAGATGGAGAATAGTACAATACAGGTTGCCTCTAACAGTCCCTACATAAGAAGTGAAACGTGACTCCACCTATATTCCATTTTGTTTCCAATCCGAAAGAAACTCATCACTGACTGGCAGAAGGCTAGGCAGGCATCAGATCAGACAGCCAAAGAGAACACCAAGACAGGTAATGAGTGATTATTGTGAATGATGGTGGCATGCATTGCGTTGGATGCTGGCTGACTACGAAGAATTGTGCATGCCATGAAGTAGAACTATACTAGTTTATCGACAAAGTAAAAGTGACTCAGGTGTGGTGACAGTTAATGTTTCCTTGTTGTTTAATAATGACCACATTGTACTCCTACCACTGCAGGTGCCGGCCAATATCCGTTGCAATTTGGTAATATGGAATATATTATAAACTTAATCAGTCACTACAGACTGAGTTGGTGTTGGAGAATACGTACCACACGGTCACCATCATTGAGGATGCTGAGCATACTATCTTTGCACACAGTCAGTTGGATTGGAGAAAATTGATGGAATAACTGCGTTTCATGGGCTGACATAAAAGGTAAAAAGTTTGAACAAGAACCACAGCAGACCTAGGCTAGATGTCCGTGTAGTGGTGTGGACTGGAGTAGAGTGTAGTGGTATGACGGACTGTGGCGCATTGATTTAGTCACTTCATTGGGAAAATTCTAGGTTGCTGCAGTGCATATGACATTTCTCTGGCTCGGTCAAAATGTAAGTAAGGGGTAGGGTGCCTGGCCTGTGCCGCGGTTCTCCTGTTCTGTGGCTGTGCTGGCTCCTGAATCCTGTCCCGTTGTTGTTGTACCTTAATGCTGTAGAGTAGACACACTATGTAGCCTATCCAAGCTGCCTCAGTCTGAAAGTGTTCTCTCCAGAGTGTTGTCTTGCACTCCACTGTAATTGATTTTATTGTTGTAAAGGCTGTAATTTTTCAATACCCCGTTTGTTTTTCCATCTACACTTACAGGCCGGCCTTTACCCTGTGCTACAGTGGGAGAAACGACTCACACGTACCTTACCAATCCGCATCGGGCAGGCAGTGATACCCAAGATTGATGTGCGGAGTGTCCATGGGAGGGAGGACCAAGAAGAATGACGAGAATGATGCAACTCCACATTTGGACCAGGATAATACAGTAACTTTAGTATCATCATTCGTCTTTACATTTATTTGCTTGCTTTTTTCTCTTTAATCATTACGACTGTGTGTTGTGGTTTGTTTGTTAATTGATCCAACTTTTTTTTAGTTTCCTTAGCTAGCTTGAAAAATAAAAGTAAGCCCGGTACAGCATGTAATTGGGTTCGGTCTGAGCTCTGAGGGCGTCAGACAGGCAAGGCAAATTTCAATTTCGTCCCTGACTGTACTGTCTCATTGGGTCATAGTAGTTATAGTACAACTCATTATCATTAACCATCAAGTTATCCTCCTCAGCATGCATGCATTTGCTTTCTCTCACTTCATACTTTGATTTCCTTGATAATGGATCATGGTCGTCTTACAAGATTGTGTTTTACTTTTGTTGTGTCCATGCATATTGTCTGTTTTTCTTTCTCAAACCTTTCCCAAAACCCCACTTCCCATCCAATCATCAATCCCTAACCCTCTTCCCCCGGGCTGTGTGATTTATATTGAGGTGTGATGTGATGACTATGTACACCAATTGATCACACGCTTGCTGGGGCAGATGTGGTGAAAGCAACACTAATTGAATTTCAACTAAGGCAGGGCAAGGATCTTCTTCTGCTTGACCACCCATGCTGTAGTTTACTTTGTGTTCTGTTCCACTCCTCCTCCCAGAGTCTCAGTCAAGTGACTTTCTCTTTCTTTTTTCAAACGCTATTGCCAGTGTCTACTACTACCACCACAATAATGGCATCTACTCCGTCAATTTGGGAAACCAACCATGCAGCCATCAGTGTGCCGAACTTCATCATCAATCACAGGTAAGATAAGTTTGGTGGGAGGTATGGACTAGGAGGAGAGACTGACAGTACTATGACAATTAAAAATAACTCAGTGAGGGGTACTGCATCTATCGGTTTGTGTGTTACAAAATCGGCAGATCTTTTAAATCAAACACTGGCTGTGGGCATGCAGCAGCACGGAAACAAAGTAAACAACCATGTAACTTACATTGAATTCGGAAAACTGTAACCCACCACAAAAAACATTAACATCGTATAAATAAATAGTAAGTATATTTTTAATGTCCCCTAACAAAAATAAACTATCCCGCTCTGACCTAACCCACCCCCTCCCTAACCCCAACGAAACGAAACGAAAGTCCAAAGTCCCAATGTCCGTAGAAATCCCCAACGCCCGCAAACCCACCCACCAACAAAAGGAATTAAAAAAGGGGCAAATGACGAGGTCCTCTATTGTCGGCGGGCCTTAAGATGTTTGTCCACCAGGATCTTTACCCGCTCCTCCATGTTCTCCTCCCAGCGGGCCATCCAGCGGAGCAGCTGGCGGCGAAATGCCCTAAAGTTGCTTCCAGGGTGGGGGGCAGCAGTGCTGGAAATAGAGGCGCGGCGGCGGGCGAATGCCGGACCATGGCGCCGTGAAAGTGGAGGACGGGCCTGACTGGGGCCCGGGGCATTGGAGGAGGCTGCAGCTGCAGCCGCCTCCTCCTCCTCCTCCTCCTGAGCCACCAGCCAGCGATAATGCTCGCAGATGGCCTCCAGTTTCCGGCGCCGGGCCCTAGCGGCCAACTCCTTCCTTGATGGTTTAGTGGAAGGAGTATCATCTATATCAAGAAAGAAAAAGAACATGTTGGAGCCAATACTCTTAGCAAAACAGGAACACTAAAATCATTCAACACATAGTGTCACAGTATCACTAGCAAGCACAGTTCATAACATTTGGGATTTGGTGCTGGGGTAAGTATCTCTAATCCTACTTCCTTGGACTCTAACATTTGTGACCGTTTCAGACATTATTTATAAATATAATCGTACTATGTATGTACTCCGGTACACCAGTCGTGCTGTTCTTATCTGTAGTTTAGCCCAATTACATAACCTTGTTGTAGGTGGCATGCCAGGTCCATCAGCTAAGCTTGCACCCAAGAGAAACAGATATGAGCCACATGATGCAGACTCACTTTAGTTTTATTTACTACTACTGTCTGCAGGTGGGGAAGCTCATCTTTTTGTCTGACGCCTTACGGCCGTTGGCACTGGTCATACTCTGTTACATGAGGGCAAATGGCATGCACAATTTCACTTACACCCTGCCATGGGTACTACAAAAAGGCTGATTATTTATTTATCGGATCCAACGATCATTGCTTATATTCATATTATAGATGCTGCTAGTGCTAATACGATATACGACATCAGGTCGGTAGCGGTCGGTGGTGGGAGTGCTGCCGGTCGGTGACGTGGGAAGGTGCAGGGTGGGGATAGTAAACGATGGATTAAGGACATTCACAGGTAATTAAAGAATACATTAAAAAAAAACATTGCTGCACACAGTAGCACACACTGCATCGCATTCGGCGGTGCAGTGCGCACCTTGAAAATAGTTTTATTTATTTTTATGTTGATTACCTGTATTTGGCCGTAACAGTAATACACAGTTTACTCGCCAGTGCCACCCACCCGTCCCCTCCCCATGTCACCGCCCGCCAACAATCCCACCACCAACCGCTACTGCAGAGGGTACTTTGCTTTCATTGATTGAGTAACCAATATACATAAACATTAAACAACAGATAGGCCACCCTTTGCAGGCTGGCTGCCCCAATCGAAAATACATTAATAATAATAGGTAGGGAGTGGTCCCCAGAGTGGGAGGAAGGGGTTTCCGCTTGATAATATGACGTGCTTGCACACTACTGCAAGTGTACTGTATGCTCATAATACTACCTTGATTCCTCTAGGCTTTGCTACTGTCGCGCAGTTTCTGTTACATTTTCTTCAAAGTAAGAATCTCCAGTGACACTTTCCACCTATACTGTCTCTTGGTGATAGTACATCCAGGCATACATCCATTAAAGTATACGTCTATCCTTTTGTATATATCTCTTAACAAACCTTAGTTGGTTTCACCAACAAACACCCATGCTTCTGCTCCTTCCTTCCTTGCCTTGGCTTTGAGTTTGAACCAAAAACACCGCTGATTCTTGCTATCTAGTACTATCCACCCATACTGTGTCGCCCACCCAGGCAGGCATTCTTTCACCTTCCACCCATCCTTCAACAACCCATGCATCTGATCTTATTACTATCAGACTCCTATACATGCTTCCAACAACATATCCTTCTCTGCCGGTCAGTCATATTGTTTATCTCGCCCGTCCTTCCACCCTTAGTGCTTTCCCTCTATGTTCAACACATCCATGAAGGTCATCTGATCTGAGTTTGTCTTCTCCATAAAACATTCACAGCTGATTTTGGAGTCAAATAGAAGAGCCCATTGGTTACTCTACTCACGCTGGTAATGCTACGTAAAGGGTGTCTTCTTCAACCGTTGTATAATAAGTCGCACAGTACAGTGAAATAGTGAACACAGTTCCATCTAGCTGTAATGTAAAGAAGTAATGAATATAACTTACCGCCGCCGGCCACTGCTGCTGGATCCCCCCTGGGCCCTGTGTCTCCTGCAGGTGCCGCCAGTTCGCCTGCCCCCTCCGGAATGGCCGCATCGCTGGCCCCGACGGCACTGGTGGATGGTAGTGTGCCTAGAAAAAAGCATCACAAATTTTTTAGATGCCTGTAAACCTCCCCCTATTTTAAGTGTTCACTTGGAACATTGAAAAAAAAGTTAATGCGATGCAACATACATCAGCACTAGACAGTAAGTACAGTCAGTAGACAGACACTAGTAGGATATGGTTCCACTTTCTAGGGTCATCTAGTCCTACTCTACTCTTTTGAAAGTTAGCCTGAGCCATGAGTAACCCTTTTAGATTCATCATGTCGACTACTACTACTCTTTTGGTGCATATTATACCTGCCAGCTTATTGACATGTGCAGTAGATGCCTTTAAGGCCGCTTGACTGTTGCGTACAAGTGAAGAGGTCGAAAAAAAAAAAACTTATTGACTTTGTTTAGTTTATATTGCTTAGCCATCACACATACATGTTACACTTTTTGGCATGACTGCAAAATGCTAGCATTCACCAGTATACTATCTAACGGCTAACTCGCAGCGTTTTTCTCATATATCATAGGCGGAACATTCCCTTCTACAAACCAGAGATTTACAGAGCATATTGGATGCAAGATGATGTAACCAGTATTTCTACGTTCTACGGTGAGGGATCTTCCAGAATTAAAAAGATCTTGGCTCTTGTTCTTGTTGTCAATCATGCACTTGTAAATGTTTACTGTTTTAATGTTAGGCTTTTTGCTGGCTTATTGACTATGGCTGTCGTAAATTAAATTTCATATTAACGATGTACAGAGTTTGATACTTGTTTCAAATAAACCTTTTGAACTTACACATAGACTCTGTGGTATTTGGTGTGGTGGAGTGGACTTACACAAGTGTGTGAGCAAAATGGTGTTTGTTATTATGTTCTGGGTTGTCTCTGTCTCAGTCATCATCAACATTGTGTATCGTCTTCGTGGGGGGGTCGGGAGTGGGACCCTAATGTGAGACACTATAGCTAGTCGGTTAGGGGATCCTGGGTTCTTCGGACTGAGGTGTGATCAGTAAGATCCAACCTCCAATCAGCACCATCCTATTTTGTTGTGCATAGTTCTGTATGTGGCTCTGCAGAATCCTAGACAATAGTAGTATCATGTACTATCCGATCAAAAATACTAGTCAAATATCTGGTTGGGCATTTTGTTTGTGGTAATTGTCAAAGCCTCAACATTGAGAAGACTTGAAGAGGACAACCCAAAGGACAGGACCCAGTGGCTAGAGCTATTGGTCAATCAGAGTTTTATTGTTGCAAAGAAAACCTTCTATTAAAGAGTGGGCAACTGTGCAAGCTTCGCTACACACAGAGTAATAATAGTAATAGTAGTAGTAGTATTAGTAGCACAGAGAGTCATAGCAGAGGGAGTTAGAAGCAACTTCGAGGCAGGGATAAACAGAATTAGTAAACAGATAGTCAAGGTCAAAGAAGTAAGCTTTTGTAAAAAAGAGATTCAGAAAGTGGAACCATAATTTAGAGTTTGGGAAAAAAAAGATCCAGTAACATAACATTTAGGGAAATATAAATGTCAATCTAACCAATGGAGGACTTACTGGGGCCAGCTGCAGGAGCCTCAGTAGAGGAGAGGTCCTGGGGTTCCCCCGCCGACTCCGACCCCGTCTTCTTGCCCCTGGGTGGTGCTGATGATCATGTAAAATATAATAAAGAAAGAGACCAACATTAAGGAGTGCTGTGAGAAAAATAATAAATCATTTGGAAAAACAATAAGTCAAAGAACATTTTAGGAAACAACAAGTGCAAGAAAATTGACCTATCTAATCAGATGGATCGACTACTGGCTGCTTCCTAGTGCATTTACGGATCGTCTACTTATTTATGAACACTCCAGTGTTCCTTGATCATTCTGATTCCAAATACTAACAAAGCCTAGTAAGTACCACCTGACCTACACCACCTATTCCAGACGGGCCAATTGTTCACTAAGTCTGCACTTCAATTTTTTTCAGCCATCAAATGCATAGATGAGATGGAGGACACATGCATAGTTGCATACATTAGTGCATACATACATCAAATTGTGGGTTGGTTGCATAATTCTGATCTAGTTCTGCTACTGACTGACCATGCTAAGCCTACCACTCACTAAACAAAGTACTAAAGGTTCGACGGAGGACTGGGGTAAGCAGCACTCAGTGACAGAGGATGCGTCACGCAGACCGCATAAAACAATTAGTAACTACTACTAACAAACTAAACCTAGTATCCAATATCCATCCACCACTATTTCACAGTAGGACAATGGAAGGACTAGAGTCTCTCTAGCAAATCGCATTACCTAACTTCAGTTCTGTAAAGTAAACTCTTACATAATCAGCATCAGCACAAGCTAGCGCAAACTACGTTGCAAACAAGTAAGAGTAACACCGTGCACCTGGGTCCTTAAATCAAAGAACATTTTGCTTTTTGAAACGTAATTTACCAGCAACGCTTGGCACGCAGCAGTAATCTTGTTGTTCATCTAATTTAATATACACAATCAGTTACTCACCAAGCCCGATGACCTCGACACCTAGCAGGTCCAACAGGTCCTGCTCCCGGTCCAGGATGTCGGACCACCGGTGAGCTAGCTGGTTGTGGGTGCGCCGGATCCCAGTGCACCGGAACACGGCCCGGCGCACCTTCGCCCACCGACGGTGCCGCTCCTGGGTAGCGTACCCGGAGCCGGGCCTGCCGCCTGCTGCCAAGGTCAAGGGGAGGAGGCGCTGGATAAAGAAAACAAGAGCCGCCACCTCCTCCTCCCCAAACAGTTGCCGGGCCTGCACCCCTGCAGGACGCATTCTGCCGCAAGGCAGGCGGCGCTTCTCTACGCCTGCAGGTCCCTTGCCCTTGGGACTTGGTGTGCCCTTGGCCATGGTTCTGGGGTGGGTGGGAGGCGGAAAAGAGAAGTCCGAAGGGGAAAAAAAGTTAGGGGGAAGAAGATAGAAAGAACTTTATAAAAGTAACAAAAACACAGTAAAAGTAGAAATAAAATGCAAAATATAAACCGAGGCAAACAGAGAGATAGATAATAACTAAAAAAAGTCAGAAAAAAGGCTTTAAAGACAAAGGATTGCTATGATAAAGGGAGGATACAAAAGTAGGCCCAGAAACATGGCATAGAGTGAAAAACAAGATGGCCGCGCCCATTCGCGACCGCGTGGGTAAGTTCGCGCGATATTTCTCGCGAACATGTACTATTTATCGCGAACAAGTACAATGCGCTCCCGAACACGTCAATGCACATCACGAACACGCTATCCGCGACCCGGAACAGGAAATAAGGCATCGCGAGCGGGCGGGACTATAGAAAAACAAGATGGCCGCGCCCATTGGCGACCGCATGGGTAAGATCGCGAGATATATCCCCTGAGCATGCAAACAGTTCCCCGAACATGCTTACCGCGCTCGCGAACAAGAAAAAGCCATCGCGAACAGGTTGCCACAAGCAACTACGCAAGCTCGCGAAGCTTCGCGAAGGTCGCGTAGTGCAATGACATCTTCGCGAAGCTTCGCGAAGCGCGACTACGCGAACTACGCCCAGGGTTAGTTAAAACAAGGCAGAAAAAACTAAAGATCAGTTTAGTTGCAGTAAAAAAAGAAATCACAATCATAATATTCTCATTCAGACAAACATTATTTTACAATTCAATTTAATTGCACTGCAATTCTTTAATTCATACTGAGTTCCAGTTATGTTTTCTTTTGCAAGATCGTGGTGCAAATTCATTATCCATAAGATGCAAAAATATATAAAGTAATGGCTAACATTTGGTAAAATTAATTCCTCAAGTTAAAAAGGTGAGGTTGGATCGTCGACTCAGCTTTGATTTTCCAACAGGCGATTGCAAACTCTGCATGTAAGAAAAAGAAACGCAAACTGCATAAATTATGACGCTAAATGAAGCTGACTTACAAAGCTCTAATGACACTTTGCCGATTTTGGTATTTGCTACTTTAGATAGTGGGAATACCCAGTCCTTGGGCAATCCCCTACAGCAGGATCAAAAAGTAAAAAATGCATCTCCTTCTCTGCCATATCTGGGCTGAAACTCCAGGCAAAGAAGGAAGGGTGTCATCTGCCCACTTTGAGGTGTACAATGTAAAGGGAAGAATTCTGTAGAGAAGGTTAACAAATATTGAGAATTCCTTTTGTGGCCAGCCCTGTTCAAATAAGGATGACACTCCTAGCCAGAACCAGAATGTTCCCTTCATGGGTGCAAGGCAATTCTTTACTACCAGCGGAACTCTTCTTTTAATTTGGATGCCAGGCTCTTGTTAGTTATATTATCCTGTGACCAAACGACCCTCTAAACTATGCTACACCGAGACTCATGAACATGTAAACATCATGGTAATTGCTTCCATTTGTCATCTTAAATGAGCTCGATAAGAGCCTCTCTATAAATTTCATGTGCAGAGTGTAGGAACCTGGCTCTGTATATGGTATACCACTAGGTGGTTATACGACGCACAGAGTCCAGGCGTTCCCCAAAAGTGTGCAGTGCTCCAGGTAAAACCCAAAGGGGCATATTATCAAGCATGGAGTTAAAAGTATTGCCGCTTTAGCGGCAGAAAACTGCCGCTAAAGCGGCAATAATGGTCTTGATAATATGCCCTTGAGAATCCCAATAGAAGCCCAAATTGTCACCAAAACATGGGCTTCTACGGGAATTCTCAAGGGCATATTATCAAGCCCATTATCGCCGCTTTAGCGGCAGTTTTCTGCCGCTAAAGCGTCGATAATTTTAACCCTGTTTCTTGACAATATGCCCCAAAGTGCTTTATCAATGGTAGTGTGAGCGAGCAGCCTTAGGCCTAACAGAGAGGAGTATAAGACATTTACTGTACAACATTGATGAATAATTCAAACATGACTCAAAAAGAAGATCCACAACAATTTTAGAAAAATAAGCTTTGTTTGTACTTTATTTTAAGACCAAGATCTTCACAATAAGGTAAGTAAGTTTTTAAATACAAATATTTTTACCTTCAAAAAGTCGATGTAGAACTATTTCTGAACTGTTTCATGTTATTCTATGGAGAAAACAATATTATGGTTAAACAGGTAAGTATCACACTTACAGTTCCAGTCTTCGGGACCAAAAGTCAGCAAGGGGCATGGGTCAGGTGAGTAACCAAAACTGTGCCACCAGCGGCACAGGGGCGGCCGGGTGCAGAAGTCAAAATCAGAGTTCGACCCAATGCATTTCAAGAGAGACTGGAGGTGCTCTAAGCCAAACTGCTTGCAGGTAAGTAGATCAGTTACACAGGCCATGCTTTGGGGATCAGGACCAACACAGTGGGGGCCACAAAGCAGCAGCAAACATACACCACCTGCGGCACAGTGGTGTCATTTCGGCATCGGACACCCAATGCTCTTCAATGAGGATTCTGTTGTCCGCAAACAAGCTGCAGGCTTTGCACCGGAGGTTGTGGAAGGGAGACCGACAACAGCAGAGGTAAGTAGAGAGGTAGGGGATCATAGTTGCACCATTGGTTCAGCTTACCAAGGCCCAGGGGCTTTGAGTGCAGGGGTGCCTTTCGACATCGGAGTCTTCTTACTGGAGCCGGTCGCAGTCAGGGGGAGCCTCTGGATTCCCACTGCAGGCGCCATCATGAAGGTCAGGAGAGGTCAGCCAATGCTGGACTCGAGGTCAGGATCGCTGGGGAGACTTCACTGGGCAGGTGAGCTTCTTAGACTCTGACCATGGGCGACGGGTGCAGAGATGTCAGGGGTCGCGGTTCCAGCTGGATGAGGAGCCCTTGGAGTAGATTTCTTCTGGACAGGCCACTATCCATGGGAGATTGGAGTCTTTTTCAAAGGCAGCAGTTCTCACTGGGTTTTCAGAGGTCGCTGGCTGCATGTCAGGTTGCAGGTTCGTCAAAGCTGGCGATCGGATTGTGCGGCTGGGGCCTATGCAGTCGACGTCTTCAGTCTCATCTGCAGGGATGTCTTTTTCTTATGTCATCGCAGATCTAGCTTCTAGGTCTTGGGGAGCCTCGTAAATACTAAATTTAGGGGGTGTTTTAAGGGAGTAGTACGTAGGGCATATGGGCACCTTACCTGAGGTTACTCCACTTACTATTGTGCCATGCCCGTTTCTTCACTGCCTCGTTATGCTCTGCTTTCCTGGCCTGAGGGGGACATACACTACCGTCCCAGTTCACAACGCTTCAGCTTTCAGTGCCTGGAGGCGCTTTAAAGATCAGAGCGGACTCCCACAGCACGGGACGCCCATTTCTTCACTGCCTCGTTTTGCTCTGCTTTCCTGGCCTGAGGGGGATATACACTACTGGTTCCAGTCCACAACGTGACCGGAGCCGCTTACATCAGCTTCCAGCGCCTAGGGGCGCTTTAAAGATCAGTGCGGGACGCGCGCAGGAATGCCCGGGCCAAGGACGGGCCGTCTGCGCCCGATCGAGGCCGGGCCGGGCTTATTCTCTAACTTTGTGGATAGCTAGACCTGGGAGACTTCTCCGTTTCTGAAACAAAAGGTAAGCACAGTCCTGGATGTTTTGGATATTGGACACTGTCTGCACTGTTCTGACAAGCAGCGGATACTTTATATCAGACTGTAGGTGGCCATCGACTATTGCCTACTGACTGTGGATCTATTCACACGTACTCAGCCGCACTCAGGTTAACGATTAATTAGATTAATATTCTTGTTTAGTAATCTAATTTGTTTATTTGTTTTTATGCACATGCAAGACTTTAGACCCGGATGCTTGGTCCATCTTTTCATATAGTATCTATTGTGTTTTCTGGGAGAAGTTTAGGGATCTAAGAGTGGGGATGAGAAAGGCATCCACTGTTCGCCCCCACTTGCTAAAAAGGCAGTAGCAAAAACCCATCACACGCTAATGAGCTACCTCATGGGGGCAATTGAGAAACAGATATCCACTGTGGAGGGGTCACTGATTACAAGAACACTAGGTGTAAAGGATGTAGTAAATGATGAAGTCCCGGAAGTTTCCGTAGTGGCCTCTTCAGAGTCCCCACGAGATATCGTTCCTCAGAACGCTTGCATTGTTAATACGTCAGATCACATAACACTCAGTAATCAAGAATCCACTATTCAGCCCCCATTAAAGCGTCACAAAATACCTACTGATATGAGTCAGACCTGCGCAATTCCAGATAAGGATGTGGTAATTAGTATGACACCTAGGAGTATTTCACTTAATACACGCTAAAAAAGCATCCAAAGCTACGTCGATACGCATTCCGTCTGAAGTAGGAAACAGGGAGAAGCCAAAATCCCTGGCTTATAATATGAGCAACTTAACCTCCTTAGTAGAAAAATGAGATTCCTTTGTACAAACCTCAATGACATCACTGGAGGAACGAGTCGCCCAGATAGAAGTGTGACTGGCCAGTTGTTTAGTCAACCAAGGGGCGGTCAATCAGATAACACATCATAGTAATCTTGGGCAGGTACCTTGTTGCAACCAGAGGCCAATAAATCATATTGAATCTCATGTTGTAGCACAGACCACAAAAGCTAGAGGGCTTTGTACTGCTAACTACCCCAGGACAGAACCAATGACGCTGGGAGTTATTACTACATCCTCCTCAAATAATCCCCAACTGAAAGAAAAGTTATACTGGGAAAATAAGGACACTGATACACGAGTAGGTTACTCAAGGCAGGTACAGAATAACTACAGCTCTGTACCCATACTTTCTAGGCCAGATAAAGCTGTTCCAGTCTGCTTGGACTTGCCCACAGCAGTAACACCATACACAGTTGTCTTGGCAAACGTACCTAGACTGAGGTTACAAGAGACAGAAGCATGGGATACGTTAAGAAACACATCCTTGCATTGGTTGGACACAAAACTAGGGCTTACGGAACAACTTTTTATGGAATTTAAGATGGCCCGCAGGGTTAACTGCCTCGGTAAAGACCATAAAACCCTCTACGGGGACTGCGTGATATTGACATTCAAGACCCCGCAGTTAGTGAAGAACATTCTTTGGAGGGCAGGCAATGACCCAATAACACCAACTGGCATTAACATACTTCCTCTGGGCTTTTCTTATTAGCCACCACTTAGACATGGGAGGGACAAGCTAGAAAGAGCCACTAATGAGCGTAACATCTGTGTATAATGTGGCAGTGGAACATCGTTTTGAACTCCTCCCTTCTCTCGAAGAAATAGACGGACTTACACATGTTCACGATAGATTGCCTGATTACATGACATCAGCTCCTGGTGCAACTGGTCCCAGTCCAAGGGTGCCTTCTCTCAGAACTCTCGGAGCAGCCATTAAAAGTGTGGATACTTGTGTAAGAAGCACCCAGAGGGGGGCGGACATCCATATCTCAGGGAGGGATATAGGACCTGCTCTAGCAAATAATCAGAGAGGCAAGGTTTCCGCCCATGACGCCATATCGCAAGTTCTGGAAAATGGCTGTAATAATCATGGGCCTAGTGTCTCAGTTCTATTCGTGGGCCTACGATCCAAACTGGCTAATCCTTTATGGCTTAACTTTGTTGGGAATTTTAATATACTCTGTCTTCAAGAAACATGGTCCATGTATCCACTTCACATACATGGTTTTAAGACCTTTCACACACCTGCCATTCCGTCAAGTCATGGAAGGCCTAAGGGGGGTCTTAGTATCTATATTTCAAACATGTTGAGCACGCACAAAACGTTATTCACGAAGTCAGAAACGCACTATCAAATTGTGATCTTACATTTGGATAACAATTGTTTTGCGTTGATCAATTTCTATAATAATGCTCCAAAGGAAAGTGTGGTGGTTATTCTGAAACAACTCATGAACGATGTATATGAGATACAGAACAATCTGGCAGATGATTATTGTTTGGGGGGGGATTTTAACATTGCACTCTGCTCATTGGGTAATGATATTGCTTGTGGATTAATGGATGATAATCACTGTAATCTACCTCTTTACCCACATTCTCCATATGGGGATTTTCTAAATAGAATGATATTTGCATTAGACCTGGATTTTGTTAATTTACTATGCTCACCACTGATTCCCTTCACTCGGACCTTCAACAGAAGAGGCCTGAGTTCTAATATAGATTTCATAATCATCCCAAATAGATATGTAAACAGACTTCTAGATTATAAAGGGTTAATGCGGCCCGTCACTTAGTTTCGGATAAACGTAACGGCTACTCCCTGAGATGGGATAAGCTATAGCCCCCTGAGTTTATTGAGAAAATCTTAAAAAGTAATTATGAAAAATGTGGAAGTTTGCTTAGATGTGTCTGCGTCACCCGAAGGAATCATGGAGTCTTACATGCAGATCAAAGAGACAATCAGGAGTACACTAATGGTCAAGATCAAAGGCCAGGGTAAGACTCTAGGGTGGTTCGATCACAAATGTACAAAAGCATACTCAAATTTAAAAGAAGCCTTACATAAAACTAACAGGGATTGTAAGGAAATTAGGGATTGTAGAAGGGAATATAAATATGCCTAGAAATTACGTAAAAGCGAACATAAAGATAAAGCTTGGGTTGATTTCCAAGAGGCTAGAAAAACAAGGACAGCACCGCCTTTTGGCGGGTTGTGAAATCCCCCTTTCTTGAAACCATCAAGAACCCACGTATAAAAATTGCCTTTGAGGAAGGACTTTGGGTTGAGCACTATTCTAGTATCTACAGATGGGCTGAGCTAGTGGAGGGCATGGACTTTAACCTTGCTTTACAGTCCCCATTGCCAATGATACATTTTCCCATAGCCCTGACCTTTACCCTGGAGGAAGTACTCCACGCAACAAATGTCAGCAAGGGAGGTAAGGCACCAGGACCAGATGGGGTACCCATAGATCTTTTTAAGTCTAACATCAATCTATGGGGCCCACTTTTGACGCAAGTGCTTGCAGCTTGCTGTGAAACTGGCCTCATTAAAACTTGGACAGAATCCATGGAGCTCCCTATCTTCAAAAAAGGCGATAGGCAGAATCCAGCTTGCTATCGCCCTATCTCATTGCTTGATTGTCTGGCTAAAGTGGCAGGGCGGATAGTACTCAATCGGTTGCAAGCATGGGTGGAGGCTAACAACGTTTTATCCAACCTGCAGTTTCAGTTAAGAGAGGGATTGGGCACATTAGAACAAGGCCTCAACCGTAGCATTTTAATTGGCAAATATACGAGGTAAAGATAGGGGAAATATTTTTGGCCTATGTAGATCTCACGGCCGCTTTTGATTGTGTCATTCATGAGAAGTTATGGTATATTTTCGTCAGCTTGGGAGTGGAGGAACCGTTAATCCACTTTTTGAGGCAGTTGTACACTAATGCGACTGCCAAGGTCCGGTATGGGTCCAAGGGCGAGTGTTCGGCATCCTTCAAGGTGGTGAGGGGGGGTTTGGCAGGGTTGCTTTTTGGCTCCCTTTTTATTCACACTATACACTAATGAGTTAGAACAGAGTGGTAGAAAAGTATCGGGATTTACCACAAATAGCCAGCCCCCCCGCCTGCCATCCTCTACGCGGACGACACCTTAATAATAGCTCGCACACCACTGCGCCTACAACAAGCCCTTGATATATATATATAACGAGTTTATGAAAAATCTGGGCCTGAGAGTGAATATCAATAAAACTTTTATAATGAGTTGCGGGAAAGGTAGCATGAAGAATAGAGATATCTACATTGATAGAAAAAAGGTAGAAACTACCACTACATACCCCTATTTAGAAATTCTATTTGATTCTAAGGGATCTTGGCGCTAGGCCATTAAAACCAGAAACCTGCAGTTTAAAATTGGGTGAAAACCCCCCGGCTGAGTTGCTCCATATTTGTAGAGCAAAATGTGTCAGTATAGCTATATATGGTGCTGAAATAATAAAAGCACAACTGGTCCTTCTTTGGCATCAGATTTGGTCGACAGCCAGTACAGCATTTAACCATGAAATCTTAATAGACAGTCTTAAATTAGATCATGCACTAGAAATACGATGGTTGAAATATGTATAAGATTTCACGAGTGACTTGGGGGGCGTGGCTTGGCGCACGGAAAGATGGCCACACTGTAGTGTTGCTCTGCCTGGCTGCCTTTATTTTCCTTCATCATCCTGCTCCTCAAATTCCCACTGCCGCTAACTGCTGAGCGCGTTTGATAGCCTCGGTTTCGAGCTACCAGAGGCTGGTTGGAGGAAAAGTAGCTGTGGAACCCGGCAACGAGTCCTGACGATTTCACCCACTGTGTCGTTGGAGGCTGGGCGCTTGCGGCGCGGAGCGTCAGGCTCGGAGCTGATCTTGTGAGCGGACATCAGCGTTATAATTTGCCCAGACGCCAAAACTAAAGACGCCGTCGGAAGGAGTGGTGAGTGGATTGCCGCGCCGGCGCTGGGGCTCCCGGGTCTGTTGTCTCGGGTGCTGAAGATCTCCAGAGGTGAGTGCCTGCTGCGGGGACGGAAGGTGCAGGGTGCTGAAGATACACGAGCCGCCGGCCTTGACCACGTGAGTAGGCCCCTGCAGACTGCTGCGTGTCCCCCCCTACGTGGACAGGATGCAGTGCTTGGCTGATTTTGATCGCGGCTGGGGCCTACGCGATCCCAAATAGCTGTCCTTAGCTCAGGACACAGATGCTGCTGCGAAGCGGGGAGGGAGCTTCCCGGACGTGCCATCTCACTGTGACCGGCTGGCTCTGTATTCTGTCGGTTCCTGCCTGACAATTGCTGGTCTGCTGGCTCTGGATCTGTGTATACATCCTACGCTGGATATTAGAGAGTGAGCATTTCTGGCCTACCACGTTGGCTGAGCGGAGGAAGCTGATCGCTGCTGGGGCTGTGGCGAGGTCGCTGCTGTGGAGAGTGGGGGGGGCACTGCGCTGGACTTAGTTTAATTGTTGTGCCCGACTGGCTCTCCATTTAGTTTGACTCTGCCCGCCCATGGCTGTCTTGTTGGTTCTGGGCCTGTGGATGGGTTCTGTGCTGGATACCGGCGGCTGAACATCTCCGGCCTACCAAACTTGCACACAGCGCTTTGCCCGAGATCACGCACATTGCAGCCATATTCCTGCTCCGGGGCGGTGGATGGCCGCGACGCTACTGGACAGGGGAGCGCACGATTTGGAGTGGCACGCACACTAGGGTGGTCAGCCTTTACTTCTGAGTGCGCTGCCCAGGATCTGAGTACTCATCTTTCTGTTGAATCTACACAATTGGGAGGAGATTGCAAGATTTTTTTTTTTTTTTGTTTGGCGACTTATTCCTTGCAGGCCGAAAGCAGCGCATGACTAGTGCTTTAGTGGTTACACATCGCAAGTTCCACCACCCTGTGTATATCCTACCGTTGACTCCGGTGAGGGACCTGTGGGGAGGCCATCGCCGACATGGGCAAACCGGAGAAGAATCAGCCAAGACTAACATTTGAATTGCATAAAGGGGGTAAAGCCTCGCACAATGCAGCATCGGATTCAGAGCTGGATTCTGCTGCACAAGCTCCTACCACCTTAGAGAAAACGCTATCTGCCATTCAAGCCAGCCTGCAATCTATTGATGGTAAAATAGAGGCTCTTAATGGCCGCATGGACTACATCTCATCGCAATTGGATAAGCAGGCGGTGCGGATCGGCGAGGCTGAACGACGCATATCGGATACCGAAGATGGCCTGCAGCAAGTTGCCGCCAAAACCACGGACATCACACAACTTCTGGCGGTGATACAGGCGAAAAATGAGGACATTGAAGCACGCTCTAGACGCAATAATGTGCGTATTTTAGGCCTTCTGGAATCCACAAATGTGGGATGACTTGAAGACTACGTCGAAGTTATGATCCGGGACATCTGCGAGCCCGAGAATCTGTCCGCCAGGTTCGCCATTGAGCACGCCCATAGATCTTTGGCTGTGCATCCTCCGCCTGGTGCCCCCCTCGACCCATTATCGCAAGACTTCTGAACTTTAGAGATCGTGACACAATACTATGTATCACTCGGCAGAAGGGCACCATCAATTACCAGGGCAATGTCCTCTCCTTCTTTCCGGATTTTACAGCCACGGTCCAGGCGGCACGCAAGGAGTTCCAGGGAGTCAAAAAACTCCTTATGAAAGAACGGATTCCATATGCAATGGTATACCCGGCCCGTCTCCGCATAGGTACTGAAAGTGACACAAAGATATTCGTGAACCCGAAGCTGGCCATGGACCACGCCAAATCACTACAACGGAAACAATGTTCCTCCACTCAATCTTCCGATGTCGATGACAGATTGCAGCTCTTCCTTCATTATTGTGTATCCTTTGTTACGCTTGATGACCTACTGCTCAGGATTGCACACAGTTGATGTTGTTCGCTTATTTGATGTATGAATCAGGCCTACCATTGAGTTGCTGACGTGCACCCACAATGTCTCCTATATACATGTTTTATTCATACCTGCATAATACTTTCAAGATGTCTGGGTAGGATTGTTGCTGGTGACTGGTTCAAAACAGAGATTATTCTCTTTGACTCATGCTCATGGGTGCGATGACAAACATGATGTGTGAAACTATATGCCTTACCTGTATCTTCAGGTTGACTTTTGTGATGAGGTTGTCGATCTACTCACTATGTCTATGCTGTTCTTCTAGTATAGTGGGCTAAATGTTAGGAGCGCACGAAATTAAAAGGCGGCCCCTTCCCACTCTCTTGGGAAGTGGTTGATGCCGCTACGTCCCCTGTTGGGCATACCCCATCACTACTTTTTCACTGACCTGTTTCGTTCTTAGTTTTTTGGTTATGATAGTGGGATCTGTCTTTGGCAAGATTGGGTTGGTAAAGTGGGTGGGGGGAGGGAGTTTGATACAGTTTCGAATGACTGTAAGCAACAAGATCAGAGTGTTAACTATGGCTACGACTCTGGACATAACAAGTAATGAGTACCAGGCAATGAAAATGAGATATATATCAGGATTTCTGCACATGGATAATGGGTGAAGACTATAGGTGCCTGACATGGAATGTTCGCGGACTTAACACCCCAAAAAAGATACGGCAGGTGCTGAACTATTTAGACAGGCGCAATGTACAGATTGCTCTCTTGCAAGAGACGCATCTGAACAAGCACACAGAAACTAAAATTGATCATAAATGAGCGGGTTTCCGGCTTGCATCATCCTATTCCACTTACGCACGGGGTGTGCTTGTTCTGATCAAGAGAGGTGTTCCATTCCTGCCCACGAATACTTATACAGAATTAGAAGGTCGCTGGGCTATGGTACAGGGCAAACTGAGTATGACCTATCTCACGATTATTAATATGTATGGACCTGTGGTAGATGACCCCACACCTTTTATACAGATGCTTGCTATTTTACGCTCATGGACAGAAACAGCTATACTGTGGGGAGGTGATCTTAACACACATCTCAACCCACAGGTCGACAAATCTAACCCAACAGGTGCCCATACACTTAAAGTGGCTCAATGTGTCCGCGAGGCCATGGCAGAATTGGGATTGGTGGATGTTTGGCAGTTGCGGAATGGGCAAACACAGGGAGGTACACATATCACACCTGCCTACAACAGCTGGTCCCGTTTAGACTATTGCTTATTAAACGAAGACGCAAACAAATGGGTAACCCATGTCTGCAATTTGCCCCGCACCCTGTCAGATCATAACCCTGTATACATAAACTTGCGAATCCCTATTAATCCCCATCGCCCCTTCACATGGCGTTTCCGAGCTGAGGCACTACACGAACCCATTTATAATGATACCATTAAAACTGCCATAATTCATTATTTCAACGAAAACACGGGTTCAGTGGACAGTCAGGCATCCCTATGGGAGGTATTCAAAGTGACAATAAGGGGTGTCTGTATCAGTACCACATCCGGTATTTTGAAAGACATCAGGGGTCAAATCTCCAAAACTGAGACTGCTCTCGACAAATTTGAAAAGGAATACTGTACGTCACCGTCTAATACTACGCTCGCTCACATACACTAACTCCTAGCGGAATATGACAAATTAGCAGAAACAGAAGCGAAATATAAGGGAAGAAGACATGTGGCCAGGGCACATGGTGAAGGGGGTCAACCTGGTAGGAACTTAGTCACTAAGTTACAATTCCGAGCAAACCATCATCAGATTGACAAGATCGTAGATGGTGACAGGACAGAACATTTCACTCCACAGGCCATAGTGGACCAATTCAGGGACTGTTATAAGACACTCCATACCACACAGGGCAATGTGGATGAAGCTACCATGGCGGAATACTTATCGGACATAGCATGTGCATGGCTATCAGATGCACATCGGGAATATTTATCCGTGTCCATAGATGACACTGATGTCAAAGACGCTATTCTTTCCCTTCCCAACAGTAAGGCACCGGGCCAGATGGCTGAACATCAGAATTTTATAAAGCAAATGCGGACCTTATTGTATGCCATTTACTAGAAATGTATGCTGAGGCGCACGAGGCCGGCACCCTGCCCCCGTCTTTAAGACAAGCTATGATCATTAACCTTCTCAAGAAGGACAAGTCACCTACATTTTGGGAGTCCTACCGCCCCTTATCACTGATTAATCTAGACGCAAAAATATTGGCAAAGATATTGGCTACAAAGATTCAACCTTTGATGCCCCGCCTCGTGCTCCCTGATCAATCTGGGTTTGTGCCGGAAAGATCCACTTCCCATAACTTGCGCACTATTTTCTCCATGTTCCACATACTTAACCCTGATTTGCCGGCGGCCACTGTCATGCTTGATGCGGCTAAAGCATTTGACTCCATAGAATGGTGCTATATGTTTCACATATTATGTAGAATGGGGTTCCCTAATGTCATAATACAGTGGATACCTCTATACCGGTCCAGATTGGACGTAGCACCAGGCAGGGATGTCCATTGTCCCCTCTCCTCTATGCTCTCGTGCTTGAACCACTTGCTTGCAAGATCCGACAGTGTCATAGAGCGTCTGCCCTCAATTTTAGACACCGGCCAGTCGGCATATCGATGTATGCAGATGACATGGTCCTGTTTATTAGAGATCCCCAACAACATTTATCCCCTGCTCTCCGAGAATACATGAGATTTGGGTTGTTCTCTGGACTTACAATCAATTGGGAAAAATCGGTCATTATACCGCTAACAACGATCACATCCCAGCCCCATCTGGAATACCCTTTGTCATGGACGACGGACCCTGTTAAATATCTCGGTATATGGGTGCATCGAGATCCCGAAGTTGTAATCAGAGAAAACTATAGTCGAGCCTATGACACATTAGTACAGCAAGTGGATAGATGGTTGCACCTCCCGCTATTTTTGGCGGATCGTGTTGCTGTAATAAAAATGGTTATCCTTCCCCGCTTCCTATATATTTATTGCAACATACCGGTCAAATTGACTCAACATTTTTTTATACCAGTAAGAACCCAATTGTTACGCTTAATATGGGGTGCAGGACATCCCAGAATTAGCTGGCAAACACTAACACTATCATATGACAAAGGGGGATTTGCCGCACCAGACTTTTACGTATACTATCTCTGTGCTCAAGCCCAATATGCGTACTACTGGTTCAGAACCCATGACTTTATACCACACGTAGCGGTGGAAGACGGAGATGCCCATTCCATCCCACTTGGAGGCATACTTACGCACATAGATAGACACACGCCAAAGACAGAAATCAACACACTGGACATGACTATTGCTGTGTGGCAGTCGATTGGCAACCGAGCACACAAACTACCACTGTATGCACCCGCACTGCCTTTAGAGCATCACGCCGCCCTATCCGTCACCCAGGAGGCGGGACCCCTAAAATCGTTAAAAGAAGCCGGCATTACTCATATGCATGACCTATACCATGAAGGGCACTATCTTGAGAAGAGTGATTTAGAATACATACAGAACCCCACGTCCTTGTTTCTGTACACTTGTTACCACCTCAAATGTGCCATACGAGACCATTACCCTAATTTTCCTGCTGAACCTCCGACACTCTTGTCCTTACAACTATTACTAGTGACACCAACTAAGAAAAAATTATTTACTTAATTATACAGGGCTGTGCAGGAGGAGACGGTCAGAGGACCCGATAAAAGCTATGCGAAATGGAATGATGTGTTAGACACCCAGATCACAGGGGAGGAATGGGAGCGAGTGTGCCACCTGACAGGCCGCCTTACACCCAATGGGAATTTACGCATTATTCATTTTAAATTCCTACACCAGACATATTATACCCCCTCCAAATTACACAGAATGGGTTTAAGAGAGTCAGATCAATGCAAATGTTGCAGGCAGTTGCACGCTGATTTCTTACACCTCGCCTGTCGCTGTGGCCTGGTGCTCAAATATTGGGAAGGGGTGCTTGACCGTATTCACACCATGACGGGCACTCTGCTCCCCTGTACACCTCTTGTATGTTTACTAAACTATGTCCCTCAACTGAAAGGCATTACGGGCAGGTTTGTAAGAATTGCTCTCCTACTTGCAAAACGCCGCACTCTGTTTACGTGGGATAGTGCATCTGTTTCCAAGTTGGAGGGGTGGATGAGGGATATGGTATATTGTAAGGAAAATTTGGAACTATATGCTAAAGAGCTGCCTGTATCCTCCAGACTGAAAGATATTTGGGCCCGCTCAAACAATTCCTTGCCATGCCAACACCTGCTGATGATGTTTGACATTCTCCACCATACATGTTGCTATTAACAATATTATGTGACTGCACTCGCTATGTGAAAACTGCAAGGCCTATGCACTGTCTGTGTTGTACACTCTGATCACTGAGAACTTATTTGAGACTGTACTGTTGTAATCTTATGTTCACTATGGTTCTGTCGGAGATGGCAGTGATGTATGTTGCACCATAACCTAATAAAAAAGATTTTTAAAAAATTGAAAAAAAAGATTTCATGAGCGACTTGTGGCAACCGGGCTATTATGATGATCCCCCCTATATGGGCTCCATCTCCAGAAAAGCTTTCAAAAAATCATGTATGGCCCATTTGGAGGCACTTAGACTCGCCGAGGAGGCTTCACATCCAACGGTACTTTCAAATCAAATGCTGCTAAGTACTCCTGGTATTCAGTTATATTTAACTAATATATACCAAGTGGGTACAACAGATTAGTTTTGACCCGTTTTAGACTGAGTACTTTTCACCGTCTGGTTAGTTTTCCAACAACAAATGATTGGTCTAAGGTCTTCCAACAATCCACAATACATGTTGTTCTTTTTTGTAACTTTTATAAGGCAACAAGGAGGAGATGGATCATACCTATTGTAAGATTATGGGGCTTGAAGCAATGTCGTCCAGCGTTTAATGCACTGCAGATTTTGGAAATGAGTGCGTTACGAGAGAGATAGTTCTGTTCTTATGAAGTATCATCAAATGTAGAAAAAATATTGAGAATTATACCTATATATTGTAAAATTATTTGATGCAGTATTAATTGATTTTAGCTTTTAGAACATTACGCCAAAACAACATATTTGTATTTATTAAATTCTGTATGCTTTTGCTTTTATGATTTTTATGAAACAATTTGATTTGATTTGATATGCCACCCTCCTGTGGGAGGGAGCATAAACCTAGCCCTGATTGGAGGAGTGCCCACATCTTCAAGAGGGATGGGACTGAAAAGTGTGCTTAACTTAGCCTCCTCCATCTGAGGGATGGAAGTGGCAGAGATGGGTACACCTAGTCTTTCTGAATTTTCCTACTGATTTCCCTGCACAAAGTAGGGGTTCAATTTGGGGTCTGCCATCTGCTGCTAGCAGTAGAGGTGGGGGTTGCATTCCAAAGGCTGCAGGCCTCTGAAGCCTCACCTTTGAGCACTGGGCCCATCCTGGGGGAGGAGGCGTGACACCTCTGCCCAGGATGTGCATTGTTTCTGGTCCCAGAGAGCAGGGACTCTCTACCCAGAGGTCCAGAAACATGTCCTTGTGTGGCAGGCTGCCATAAGCCAGTCAGTGCCCACACCAGGGTTGGTAGGTTTTCAGGGGGCTCTTCTGAGGTGTCCTATGGGCACATGGTTCAATAAATTCCACACTAGCATCAGTGGAGGCTTATTGTAAAGTGTAGTTTGGTGCCAAACACTCCTGTGTTCAGTGAAGCCATCATGGTGCTGTGGAACTCCAGTTGTTGTGTTTCCAGCCCATGTACTTGCTATGGCTTCCCTGGCACTTATATCATCAAGGAGTAGACCCCATTATAGTAGGGCTATATCTGCTCATGCAGATACGCCCACACCCAGGGCCAGACTGGGAACGCAAACCAAACCTGGTAATTAGTCGGGCTAGCCCCCGTGGGGAACACTGCTGCTGCATTTTGTGACAGGGGGCTGATATTGACGCACTGCTGCAAAACCAGCCCCCCAGTTACACAAAAGGCCCCCACTGGTCAAAATCCGGACCCACCCTTCCAGCCTACTGAAAAAACACCCTGTCCCCACTACAGCCAGCCTGGCCCTACCCACGCCTGTGCTACAGTGCACCCTGCCTTAGGGGTGGTAAGGCCTGCTAGAGGGGTAAATTATCTATATCTTAGGCAGTGCTAGTTGGCATGGCACACAGGCAGTGTCATAAAGTGAATGACATAATGCACACCCTGTTTCTTAACAAGTTTAACCATTGTATATACTCTTTCATAACCACTGTCTGGTGTGCGACCCTTGGTGCATGCTCTGTCCAAATTATACCATTTCATTGTAGATACCAAACTGATTGCCTGATAGGCACAACAGTCCCCAAGGTGCACAGCCCTTTAATGGGCTCATTGCCCAATACGAATCCAATGTTAATGTTCATCCTTAATTTTTTCAAAAGTATCCATTTTTATCCATTTTCATCCATTTTTATTCAATCCAAACAGTCAAAGCGTTAATATTCACAACGTCCATGTATTATTGGTGACATGATGTTTCCACTGTATAACAATCCATAGTATCACTTTCTTCACAAATAAAAATCCAAATTTCATCCATAGATGTTCAACACCCAATGCATTTCAAGATAAATTCTCTTCATCAGGGGTAACTGAAATAGGAAAGTCAGGAACGAGGTTCCATCAGAATCAAAATGAAATCAAATAAGTACCCACAGTAGCTTAGTGGTAAATGATCAAATGTTATATGTTTGCTGTGCAGTTCAAAAACAACTGTCACTAGCACTTCATCCCCCAATCAGTTGCTTGCATTTATCGCTCCAGCCTCACTGTGAAGCGATCGCAATTGCTGTCTTCTTGTGAGCAGCTACTCATAGAAATTTGGAATAAGGGCAAGATTTCCTTTGTGCTTCACTCGATTTATTATCCTCCGGGTGATAATCTGATCTTCATAGAGCAAATCATGGAGGTCATTAGCTCTTGTTCGGACCAACTCTGCCATATATTCCTCTGAGACTTTAACCTCCACTGGAATGACACAAATGATCTCTTAGTCTGCTTCTTTAAGGCTATCCTCTCCGATCTTAACTTCTCACAGATCTGTAAGGGACCTACCCACAACAAGGGCGCCACTCTCGACCTTATCATTGCCAAAGTTAATAGCATACAGCTGGGTGCATCCTACCCTGTGACTGATCGTATCATCATCAAATTTCCTTCCACATCTTGGAAAAGATCACGTGCAGACAGGGCCAACCTCTTAAAGCTAAACAAATGACTCGCAATTTGAGAGACATCAACACCAATGTTCTAACATCCATCACCATAGATAGGCTTCAGCCCCCTCCTAACATGACAAACCTTGACGAGCTTTCAGATCACTACATTAACACTATGGCTAACATTTTTGATACTATGGCACCAAAGCAACTCAAAAGGATTACAGTCAAAGAACCCAAACCTTGGTTTAATGATGCCCTAAATGATGAGAGACGCAATCTTAGACTCTCAGAGTCACTTTGGAGAACCACACCTTCCCCCACAAGCATCTATCAGCTAAGGAAGGCGAGCCGTATTTACAACAAGCACATCCGCATCACTAAAACAAACCCCTTCAGGGCTCAGCTGGATGGCGCTATGAATAGACCCAAGAAGCTCTTTGAAATCACCAAGCAACAAGCTAACCACTCCTGCAACACTATTGCAACTCCCTTGTCCTTGTCCCCTAGTGGGGAGGACTTCTCAGAGTACTTCTCTGAAAAATTAAGGAAAATTGAACTGGAGCTGATACCTGACTGTCCCATTTTTCGGCCTCTTAACCTCATCGCCTCATCGGCTGAGTTGGTGGAACGTCCGGCGTTGTCCTTAACCATGGGTTGTTCCCTCAGAAAACAACGCCTCTTGGAAATCTTTTCTCTTTCCAGATGTCACGGAGCTGCTCCACAACATGACGTCCCTTAAACCTCCCAACCATTGCTGCTACCCACTTCCTGCTACATTTTTCAAAGATCTCAATTTGGCCATTCTCCCCCTGTGGTCCCGGATCATTCATGAATCTCGGTTACAGGGTAGGATACTTGATTGCCTCAATACTGGGCAAGTCACTCCTATCCCTACGAAGCCCAACTCTGATTTATCTGATCCTAACAACTTCCGTCCTATCACCAGCATCATGACTCTAGCTAAATTGTTCGAGATATGCATCCACTCGCAATTATGCAACCACATAGAGAAATTTCAACTCCTTGACCCCTACCAGTTGGGTTTCAGAGCAGGACACAGTACTGAAACCGCACAAACGCACATTTTTTATGACGCCCTGAGATCCCTTGATCAAAATGTCCCTTGTCTCCTGATCCTTCTGGACCTGTCCTCAGCATTTGATACCATCAAACATGAAAACTTGATTGCTCTTCTGCAATATAGGATGGGTCTCACGGGCCCGGTCCTAAATTGGTTTGTTTCCTTCTTATAAAACCGCACACAAAAAATCAAAGTTAACCACTGCCTTGCAACCAGTACCCCTGTTACGATTGGAGTTCCGCAAGGATCCGCACTCTCACCCACTCTTTTCAACCTCTTTATGGAACCACTGACCAGCATTCTGAACCATTCTAGCAATCAGTACCACTTTTATGCGGATGACACGCAACTGTACTTGTAGATCTCCTCTCAAGAGGACATAAAAATGATAAACGATGCTCTCTCACAAACTCAACAATGGTTATCCCAGAACCATCTTTTGTTAAATACTGTCAAAACTGAATTCCTTCTGATTACTCCCCCCAACTACTCTGCACCTACCCTGGACTGCCTTAAACAACTCTCTGCTCCTAATTGCACAACTCATGTGGTTGACTCTGCTAAATCACCATGGATAAATAACTAAACATGCAAGCGCACATCAGTGCAACTACTAGGAGAGACAACTTTCAACTCAACACCCTTGAGAAAATCAAGCCCCACCTTCCCCCTGAAGACATCAGGCCTGCTGTACAATCCTTGGTTATCTCTCGACTGGAATAGGGCTTGGTGACCCTTTCTGGGCTGCCCAAAGCTAGCTTGTCCCCTCTCAGAGCTACTTTAAACGCATTGGCCAGGCTCATCACTGGCTCCAGAAAACATGAGCACATCTCCCCCGACCTTTTGCAACTAAATTGGCTGTCTATCGAAGCTAGGATATGCTTCAAGATTGCTTGCTTGACGCATAAAGCCTTACACTACAACACCCCGGCTTACTTGGCAAATAAGCTTGAACTATCGGGCTCATGTCCGAACTAAGAAGTACGTCTACCCTACTTTTGAAACCACCCAAATTCAAAAAGAAAAGATCTTACAATCGTTTTTTCACCGGGCTTGCTCCAAAAATTTGGACCACTCTGCCTTCTGAGATCAGATCCAATCATTCCATTGCATCTTTCAAGAAATATGTCAAACGGCTATTCTTGAGTGAACACTAACAGCATCAACTTGTTCTCATGCCCCGTCTACAAGTTTGATTCCTATTTTAAACCGTTGTTTCGATTTATTTTATTCTTGTCTGATAATTGGTACCTTGTTCTAGAGCAATTGATTCTTATTTTACACTGTTGTTTCGACTTACTGTATTCTTGTTAATTGGTATCTTGCTTTAGGGCAATTAAGATTAGGTATGGGTCTGGCCAACTCCCCAACTCCTGACCTTGATTGTTTTCCCTCCTCTGTTTGACAGTGTGTGGATTTTTCTACACCATTCGTACAATTGTGTTTTATTTGGGCCTTCGCCACATCTGTACAGTGCTCTGATAACCGTAAGGGTTGACGCTTTATAAAACTTTTCAAATAAGTAAATAATTCCTTTTCAAAATCATTAAAACTGTTAGGAATTTAAAGCACAACTCAATTTGTAAAAAACATCTCTTTCAGTAATACGCTTATGTGACAAAATCAATTACTAAGACACTCACGTTAACATTTCTCCCAGTAAACCTCATGGAATCCAGAATCTCACCATCCCCGTGTGACCCTGCCCGCAACCATAATAAACAGAACCAGGTGTAACAGAATCCCTTAAATAACCGCCCAGTTAACTAATACCTTGTGACCACAGACCTACACAGAAAACGTAACGTAATAGAAATAGACAAAATCTTCTGTGATTCCCACCCAACCTGTACTCATGAATATATACTTTTACAAAAACCCTCAGAGAAATCAATCAATAAAATTGTTAACATCAAAATATTCATGCACCCCAGAGCAAAACAATCTCTGAATATTCTTAACTCATTTGAAAAAGAATTATATGAAAAACAATTTTGTCAGGGTACACTCCATCCATTGCTAATCATTACTAAACCTCCCATGTGTCCTCAAGGGTAACGCATCACATGAAACGTTTTATGCAACTAGAAAATTGACATGAATATCAATGGCTCAGCTTAATTGTACACTGTTTAGTACTCATCATTCTGGGCTGCAAACTGTTGGGAGGACAGAAAAAATGCATAATCATAAAGTGAATGACATAATGCACACCCTGTTTCTTAACAAGTTTAAGCATTTTTATACTCTTTCATAAACACTGTTTGGTGTGCGACCCTTGGTGCATGCTCTGTACGAACCACGCTGTTTCATTGTAGATACCAAACTGAGTGCCTGGTAGGCATAACAGTCCCCAAGGTGCACAGCCCTTTAATGGGCCCATTGCCCAATACGAATCCAACGTTAATGATCAACCTTAATTTTTTCAAACTTATCCATTTTCATCCATGTTTATTCAATTCAAACAGTAAAAGCGTTATTTATTCACAACTTCCATGTTTTATTGGTGACATGATGTTGTCCACTGTATAACAATACATAGTATCACTTTCTCCACAAAGGGCTGTGAACCTTGGGGACTGTTATGCCTATTAGGCAATCAGTATGGTATCTGCAGTTAAACAGAGACGATAAAGTTAGACTTTTGTCTCCGTTTTAGTCTCAGTTAAATTTAAGACCAAAACGTAAGTTTAAATGAGACAAAAGTCTAACTTTACTACTCGTAAATGCCCTTTGTGAATACGGAAAGTTGTAAGGTTAAACTTTCGTCTCAATTTTACCTTTGTGAATCAGGCCTGTAGTGTTTAAACTGGTCAGGGGCACCACAAAAAGTGTCAAACAGTGTTGTTGAGTGCTGCTGTAGCAGCAGCAGACTCTCATAAACCCCCATTACGCAATGATAAAAGTGTCAACCTCGGTCTCCCTGGTGGAGAGTGTGTGACCCAGGGAGAGGTTAGCGCTTGATTTATGGCGCTTTGAAATAAGCTTTTGTGTTTCTTGGCAAGTCTTGTTGAACCCATTGTGTTTCAGTCCTGCGAAATCACTACACAACCTGCTGGTGAAAAAAAAGTAAAAATATGTGTTTTCACTAAATGTTTATTATTGAAAGTGTATCAAAGGCAATAGTCTTTTCAAAAGTGTAGGGCAAAATGTCATAATAATTCTGTTAATACACGGAAATGTTCTTGGATATTGGAGTGGACATTTTTGCTAAATATTGCATTTCAAACACGCTTCAACAAAATCAGCGGGCATGACTTTTTATAGTGGCTTGTCTTATATGATTTGTTGTAGGCTTACAAGTGTGTTGTTACAATTCATGTCTTGTTGGAGCATCAACGGTTAAATTTGCTACTGACCTAAAGGAATGTTGAGCCCTGCGATAATATTTTATTGTGCACCTCATGAAGTTTGTAAGGTACAATAGTGGATATTCCAATTGCTTTTTCACCTCCCATCTTGCACATATTTGTAGTTTTGTGTGTAGTATTTAGGGGCCGATTACGATGTTGGTCGGAAGGCATTTCGACTGAATCAGTCTCAAAATGGTTTCCGACTGACTGATTACGATGCTTCCGAACATCATTGAGACTCCCATCTGACCCGAGTCGGATAGTCGGAGCACTTTCTGACTATTTTACTCGGTCAGTCGGAAGGCTTTCTGAATCAGTCGGAAAGATAGATTCCGAATCGGATTTGGATGACCCGAATGCCATTCAGATCCTTTCCAACAGGCATCGTAATCGGCCCCTTAGTAATAACAACCATTTCCTTTATATAAGCAAAATCACTGACTGGTCCTTGATTTATTGAGTATTATATGGTGTGTCATCTTTCAACTGCTCTACCTGAAAAGCAAGTTCTAAAAGTGGTACTTGGTTTTCCAGTCTGAGGCTCCTCAGTGGACATCAGAAGCGAAAGACCGAGTTGACACAAATGAAATTGAGACACAGTATTTATTATTGCCCTAGGAACTCTGGGCCAGATTTCTCACACTTGCCTTTTATCATCAGCTTTGAATGATGTACTGAACCTGCGCAGCAAGTTTTAATGCAATCAATGAATACCGAATACGAAAGAGAGCTCTAAGAGAATGATGTATAAGTTGGGCTACAGGATGTCCTGTTTAACCCACCTCTTGGGTATTCCCCATCTTCTGCTTTCCTAGTTCTTCTGTTAGCAAACGACTGCATACTATTGCAGCCCAACTCTAAGTCGTATTACAGGTATTTGCAGGTATCTATGCTTACTACAACCACTTGGTTGTGACTCATGAACTAGATTGACTCATAGAATCTTCACTGTCTCCCTTTGGAGACCAAACGTTTTAAATTCACGCGCCTCTGCAAAAGTCCTTGCGTTGTGCATAGAGATCTGGCTGTACTCCCCTGCATACTGAGCCTATTTCAAACGGAGCATAGGCTTTCTAGGAATAGCTCATTTTGGCAAAATTCGCTGTAAAGGGAAGTAAAAAAAACCACAAGGCCAAATATATCTCTCACAAATTTATATACAGTTATTTTTAGATATCCTAGTTTACTTACCGGAAAACTGTTATTTACTTTAACATCGAAAAAAATGGAGGAATTGATTTCTTCATGTTTTATAAACATTTGCTTTTTTAAGGAAAAGGCTGACTGCCCTAACTGGAAAATATTAGAATTACAAAGCTCATACCCCGTCCAAACTCCCAGGGACCCTCTGAATTCTGACATGCCTTTTATTAATCTCAATACTTCATTTAGGAACTTTATTGTGAAACACATTTTTGAAACGGACCGTAAATAATTTCACTTGTAATAAGACAAAGACAGGAATCAATTTAAAGTATTCACTCTCATGAAAAAAACCTCAAAAATACCTACAAGACTGTAAGCAAGGAGTCTTCTAGCTGGATAACGTTACCTCCTTAAAAGTCCTACAATTGATTTGTTAGCACTGAACCTCTGTTCAGAATTGAGCATTGGGTCCTACCCTGGATATGGAAGAATATTCTCAGCTTTTGATGACCCTATAGGATGTGTTTCTTCTGACTTTGCTGTGGGGTTGGGGGGTGGTGGGCGGTAAGAAAACAAGTTCAAAACTTGTCTCATCTTTGCTTTATGGGTTTTGGTGAGACATTAACTAAACTTACTGGGCTGAAAAAATCTCTCTTAAAATAAAATTCAGTAAGTAAAATAGTAAATTGAACATATAAATGGCCCCACACAACTACATTGGGTAAGAACACACTAAAGCAACCCCTTAATATCCTGACCATTAAGGAAATGGCAAATCAAAATTGAAACAGGATGGGCCACTCTGTATGAGGACACACCCCTTACCTACACTTGGGGAGTCAACAGTAATAAATAATCTTTTTCCAAAGGCTCAGAGAAGGTAAAAAACATACAAATGGCAACCAAGTATGAACAGACCTGTTTTTTATGTAGGTCTTATCCCACTTGGGTTGTATTACATAAAGTGCTCGGGGCTTAAGGACTAAGTGCACCCACATTTTGGGCGTCTGGAGCACTTTGGCATTACAAAAGAAGCCACAGATGCTTGTGCAGTCCCTTCTGTAGTACAGATCACAACAGCACACTTCTAAGGAATTGTTGCCTCATTAGCTTAGGGGCATGAACCCATGCTAATGATGGAAACACTTTGCTTCTGTGTCCAGGCTGTATTATGTATGCAAAGGCAAAAATACCATCAGGAGGTGCACTGACAGTGCACCACAAGAGCAGATGTACAGCCATTGCACCCCTTGAGCATTCTCCTCTGGAGGGGGTGAAGAGTGTCCCATTGACCACTACACATACCACTCAGTGCACCCGCTTCAAAAGAAGGTTGTCTGACACCTGCTCTGTGAAAAGGAAATTCAGCTGCTAATGCCCTGCACCCCAGGGCTGATGTGAGTTTTTAGCTGCCCTGGGGCAGTGCATTATCTGTAATTAGGCTCACTGTCGCTGTTTGCATCTGCTTCACCTAGTTTAAGATGTGCTGTGGCAAACCAGGACAGGGACCACTATGTACAACACAGCTTCACATGCTTTGAAGGGGAGCTCCACTTGTCCAGCTCATGCAGAAGAGCAGCCTGAGTCGCAAGTGAAGAAGGCAAACCTGTCTGGAGCAGTTCTCTTGGCTGAGAAACAGAAAGAATATGCACAGTAGCCCCTGAGGCTCCTCACAACTGGAATAAAAAGCACAATGCAGCGTTGAATAAATTGTCTTGTCACTGAGCTGAAAGGAAAACGAAAGTTAAGGTCCACTGATTGGGTAAACTAAATTAATGCGCAAATCGCTCTATCAAGAACATACACGGTTCCATCCCTGGTATTCCCGGAATGGTCCTGCCTTCAAAAGCAGGGAGGGGTTATACGCTTCTCATTCGGATCTGCCTGCGTGTAGCATTCACAGGACATCTCACATGATGTTCTAAAATCGCATTTACCTGCTCAGTAAGGTCATCCATTTCAGGATGAAAAAGGATTGCTAAAATACCCTAACCTTAAATGGTGTTACTCGATCCTTTGCCATGACCAATGCTGTGCCTTGCTCACAAGCTTCATGACAATCATAAGCATGATCCATGGAATTTTGCTTCTACGTTCCTGAAAACATACAGAGAAGGGTGCCAAAAAAGCCACAAAGTAAGGATTTTGTTTAACTTTTCAGTGTTTCATGGGGGCGTAGCCAAGATGGCGGTTGTAGTGTTGTCTCCGTCTGGGCTGGACCATTTACTGTGAGGGTCCCCAGGTGGTGTTTAGGCCAAAACCTCCCTGAACGTGTGTATATTGGATACGCCCGACGTCCCCTCGGACGGCATGCTAATTACGGCAATAAATAGCCCGGGGCACTGGGCGTGGCAGGGATTACACTGGCCACTACCTTTACAACACGTGTGGCGTGACCTTATTATTAGGCCTCAGGTCACACCACTACAGCGGTGAATGTGGACGCGTAATACAGAGCTACGCAACAGACCGAACAAAAATCCAGTTGTACACCGGCTTATGCTTGCCAGATGATTATATAATTGCAACGCAACACCACCGGACATTGCAGTGCCCCTTCGGCAGTCTATAATCAGACATGTTGGCGCTCCACTGGGGGAGCGCCAGGCATGGCTCTGCAGCAGATGACACTGCCCTGCACACTTAACTAGGGGGTGCTGATTGGCTTCAATTGCGAGCTCTGGCAACGGATGAAGAATGGACTATGGCTTGGTGTTCCACCTTCGTAGGAGGCCGTTGAAGGTGAGGACTGGTGATCAGGTGCTAGTCGTGCACCAGGCACGGGTGTGCGCCCTGGGCCTGGCATCGCTGGTCTGCTCTAAGGATCCTGGGATTGCCGACCGCACTGCCACTGATGACTGGTGGCTGGGAACCTTTCCCCCCTTCTGCCTGCAGTGGGGTGCATAGCCATCACAGGAGGCACACTCCTGGAGGTGCAGGGCCGTGATGGATTGGGCTTAGTGCGACATGGCGGATAATTGCGGAGCGTGCTACAAGTCCTCACACTGTGGGGTAAGGACAACCGTGATCGGACAGAGTCTGGAGATATACCCCTGCGGAGGCCCTCTGAAGGTGAGGGCTGGCGGTCGGTTACCGGATGTGCACCAAATACAGATTATCCGTACCGGACCCAACTCCACTGGCCTGCACTATGAACCCTGGAGCTGCCAGGTGGGGGGGAGAGGGTGGCAGCGTTCTGTGACTGGACTTCCCTTTTCCCCTTCACCGGTACGGAGGAGTGCACTGCCCGAGGGTAGGAAAGAGTGACTGGTTGGACCTGATGCGGCCTTGAAGAGGCCTGCAGTCTGGATCACGAAGCCCCGCACGGGAGTAAATGGAGCAGCTGGAAAGCAAACGAAGCACCACCCCAGGACCAGCTGCTGCTACGATCGTACTCGGTAAGTTAACTCCCTGAAGGACAACACATCCCGGGGGTGGCCTGCGACACTGGCACCCACTTATAGTTTAGTGCGCCTATACTCCAGTTCCATGTAGTCTATGTATACACCGCAGGTCCCTTCCTTCGCCCACGTATTCACACCATAGCGGCTCCTTGTCCTGTTTTGATTCAGATTTCAGCACACCTCCACCATAAATATCAAAAGGTTCCCATCCGACTCTCTTATTCCCTCAGCAACTAGTGACTCCTAAACCACAAACTTCCCAGCGCACACATAGACAACCGGAAAGTGCATCCTGCAATTGCCTCTGACACAAATATGCTATCAGGGGGGCAGGGGGGACAGCTTCTCGGCTGGACTGCTGCTGTGGGAGTCGCAGATTCTGCATGGAGTATTCGATCTTTGCGCACCACCATAATGGGTAAGCCCAGAGCGGATACGTTGCACGCCCAACCAGGGGATGCTACAAACCAGACCTCTGGTACAGAAGGGGACACACAGACGACGACCCCGAAACCGACAGAGCACCCAGACCTCTTGATGAATTAATGGCAGCAGTTCTAGACACTAAAACCACATTGGGCCCTAAGATAGATAAACTCTGTGTAGATATTGGATACTAGTGGGAGGACCACAAGAAACTAAAATGCTGATTGGAAGAAACCGAATCGACATTGGCCTCCCTGCTCCCTACAGTGGCTACGGCAACAGAACAGGTTAAATCGCTACAAAAAAAGTGAAATACCTAAAGAACAGGGCGGATGATCAGGAGGGCAGATCCTGCAGGAACAATGTATACATTGTGGGACTCCCAGTGCGTATCCAGGGACAAAGCATGGAGGTATACCTAGAGGCCTGGCTTTCCACAGACCTACTTATAGGCAAATACTCTAAATTTTTCTCAATCGAGCGGGCACATAGGGTGGCCCCCTCTTGCCGGGCAATCCTGAAAGTTTGGCGGTTGCATGCCTGATCAACTATTGGGACACGTTCCACATCCTGCAAATAACAAGAGCCTGCGGCCCATGGCAAATATAAAATGCTAGGGTGCATATGTATCCTGACTACATGTTGTCAGAACATCGTAGATCTTCCTATACGGACGTCAGATGGTGCCCACGGAGTCATGATGTACAATATGCGCTGCAATACCCGCCATATGGCATATCCGCCATAAGGACAGTACTACCCTCTGTCATTCTCCTGATCAAGCTTGGTCCTAGGTGGAGCAAAATGGGTTTGCCAGCTCTCCGAAGGCATCATCAACGGCTCCCTGCTGACAATTGAATAACACAACTGTGTGTGGAAGTCATAACAAATCTCAGTTGCAGCTCCCCACCAGGGCCCAGGCGGCAGAGGGGAGGGACAGGCTATCAGGCACAGAACTCACCCTCCAGATCAGGATCTGAAAAAGACATTGTACCAGATCATGATGCTCACAGAGCCACAGCACTCAGCGCTGCTGGGGGAGGGCCCTACAGTGACACCGCAAACTGCAGAACTCGAATGACTTCTGCGACACATCTTCTCGGGAATTCAGGCAGTCCTCAACAAGACTTCCACTATTGCAACCTGCCCCAGCACAAGTTATTCCGGAGTGAAGAACATTTGCTGGCACCATGCATATGACAAGCATTCACAGATATGGCGGACACCCTTCGAATATCCATGCAGCTCTGCTACGCCCCCACGCAGATGATAAGTGGCTGATATAGCATTGTTATGGTTTCCTTTTTTCTCTCTGCTCTTTCATTGTTCTCTTTCTTACAATTTCCTTTCCGATATTCTTTATTTCTTAACTTGTTCGGGTATTCGATACTCTGTCATTTTGCCTTTCAGTGCAGATGGCCTTTTTTCCCGTTGGCAAACTGGCCAGTGGTGGGGAGTTGGGTATAGTAAATGTTTTACACAATCTATCCGTTCCGTTCTGACCTATATCATGCTCAATACATACAAAACGACCAAACCGTTACTCGAGATGTGCCAGGCATGGGAGGAGACCAGCAACTGCTGGATGCACTACGACGGCAGGTACACTCTCCTGCTATTTGCTGCTTTAAAAAAACAAAAACAAAAAAAGGATGTCAGGTAATAATTATCTACTACTCACCTAGTATGTCCTGGGATTATCAGCCTGTGCTATGCGGCATAAGGTATACCAATACCTGCGCAGACACAAGATTTCAGTGGCTTTGCTTCAGGATACACACCTCACCCAGTAAACTCTTCTGCGTTTGCGCAAGCGCTGGAGGGGTACAAAGGTAGGGGCGTAGGCCAGTGGCACTTTGATATGGGTGGCACCTGTGACTCCACTGCAGTTATTACAAACTCGGGTAGATCCACATGCCGATATGCGACCCTAGGGGGACTTCTGGATGGTACCCGATAACACTCATTTCATTATATACACCAAACTCCGGACAGGCTATGTTCCTAAAAACTATGACCCTGACCTTACTAAGTGACCCGACGGCTCTGACACATTGGGTGGGAGACCACAACTGTGTGCAAGATCCAAACTTTAACAGATCACGACCCCCACTCCCAGGTACTCAATCTATAGGCCTGACACAACACGTGAAGGCTTGGGTTAGGGAAATGCAGTTATTTGATTCCTGGCACAGCAAGCACCCCACAACGTGCGTCTACTCACATTACTCGCCTATAGACTTGCACACTAGAATTGACGCAATATCCTGTTCAATGGCTGCCTTATCCAGAGTATCACATGCAGAATATTTAGCCTGCTTGCTAACTGACCATATACCCCTTCAAAAATTCCTGGCTTGAGGCACACATATAACTAATATCCAAACGTGGCGTCTACCCTTGGAGGCACTCGAAGATGCACCACTACGCACTCAGTCTATCAACTCATATTTTCAAATAAACACAGGCACCGCCACATATGCGGGTATTGAATGGGACGCATTTAAGGTCGTATTACACAGACTGCTAATTAAAGCTGTGTATGGCTCCTGCCTGACACTTTTGAATGAGCTATGGGCCCAAGAGTCTGAAGTAAGGCGCTGTGAACTCCTTGCCCCTATAGATCCGCGCATCATGCCCACATTGGACAAGGCCCGCTTGGCCTACAAAGAGACACAAGACAAGCTCTGTGCCCTAGACGGCAAACAAGACCTCGCCCGGCAATATACCGATGGCGATAAAGCAGAGAGGACACTGGAATGGCTGCTCAAAACCGGGTCTTCACAGCCTTAGATCATGGTCATACGTACACTAGAAGGGCACTTGGTGAAAACACAGGAACAGAATAATGATTCCTTCTATAAATATTACACCTCCTTCTATAAAGCCCCAGAATATAGTACACCACAGGACATTCTGCAATTCCTGGCACACACCACCCTGCCACAGATAATGAAGCCTCACTATGAGTGCCTCGAAGGCCCGAGATCTCCAAAACAATTAAACTGTTGGTAAGAAACAAAGCACCAGGGGGCAGATTTATGAGGTTTTGCCGTAGGGAAGCGCAGCAGGCCTTCCTGCTGCGCTTCCCTACGGCAAAAGAAAAGGGCAGGAATGCGCCGTATCTATAAAATGCGGCGCATTCCTGTCCTTTTCCCCTGCACAATGGGCTGCCTGCGCCAACGCAGGCACCTCTGCACCATGGTGCAAGGGTGCCTGCGTTGCGGAGATGAATATTTTTTTACAGGAAGGGAAACCTTTCTGTACAAAAATAATCACAAGAGGTTTTTCCTCTTTGTATGTGTGCTGCAGAATGCAGCACACATAGAAAAAGGAAAAACGAGGAGAAATAAAGATATTTCTCCCCGTTGCCCCTCCCTTACGCCTCCCCTGGGGAGGCGTAAGCTTTTGGCGCTGCCTCAGAGTTACGATTTCTCGTAAATCTGGGGCAGTGTCAAACGGCCATGGGTGTTGCTGGGAACACCCCCAGCAACACCCATTGCACGCCCCTTTAACGCAGAACACTGTGTTAAAGGGACTGATATTTCGAAGTTCGGCTTGGGTTTCAACTTTCTCCAGTGGGTAAAAGTACTGTATGCTAACTCACAAGCCAGAGTAAAGACAGGACGCATCATCTCCCCCTTTTTTACTATAGAACGTGGCATGAGACAAGAGTGTCCTCTGTCGCCCATTATTTTCACGCTGGCTATGGAACCATTGGTGAGTGTGCTTCGAAGTTACGTTCTAGATTGGGGCATTCAGGCGTATACTCAATGGAACATCACTTCTCTCTAAGCTGATGACGCGCTGGTGTACTTGCGAGGAAGGAATGAGGTCATACAGGTCCTAGTGAGGGTACTGGACGAATTTGCCCTTGTATCCGCCCTGAAAGTGAACTGATCTAACTCTGTGGTGTAGGTGTTCCCAATGAAGCTGCTTTCAACGATGCAGAGGCGAGATCTCCCCACTGCTCCACTCACATGGGTTTTTGACTCCTCCAAGTACCTAGGGGATCAAATTTACCACTCTTAGACAGATTTAATAGAAGGTAACTTAGGCAAAGTCATTGCCAGAGCCCGTGCCGCGCTACCATTCTTGATCAGGCTCACTTTATCCCCTATAGGGCGAGTGGCTATCACTAAGATGCTGCTCCCTAAACTCCTAAATCACTCTGCTGCCATCCCCTATAAACCCCCGCAAAGATTCTTTCAGGAACTGGAGTCGCTCCTGGTGCCCCTGGTCTGGGGAGGCACCATGGCCAGGATAGCCCTTCAGAAACGATACCTCCCCCTCTCAGAGGGAAGACTGGGAGTGCCCAATTACGAACATTACTATGCTGTGGCATAGCTCCAATGGCCAATGAGATGGCTAGGTGGGTAGTAACCTCGCTGAACTAGACCCCTGGGCAGTGACGCTCCACAGACCTGCTATGCTAGAATGGTTATCCAGTACTAAAACACCACTACAGTGAACGCAGGGTAATTTGTTAATGCTGGCAGCTCGAAATAGCTGGTTGAGGTATGTTCTGTCTGCTCGTCAGCCTTCACCATATGCCCCGGACCTCCCCCTAGAGCTGCTACCCGACACCCACACTTGCCTCCAAGAGAGCGGAACTAGAAGTATGGGATACTGCTGGGCTTGACACGTGGGGAGACCTGTCCATAGACACAAACGTATGCGAGTTTGAGCACCTGATGGATAATTGAGCAGTACCACCGGGACTTTTCTGTTGTATGCATCACTGACGCAGCAGCTCCACCAGGTATGGGGGAATGCATGTACTGAACCCACTACATCCAAGGTCTTACAAACACTACTGACCCATGGTCAAGGCAGAAAAGCAATAACAACGTTGTACAACTTCCTTAGGCCCGACCCTGCCCCCCTGTTGGTAGCTCTGTGGGAATACTGCTTTGGCAGCTAGTATCACTGATAAGCAGTGGGCACAGTGTATAGGCTATCCTATGTATATTTGAAGTAATGCTAGACTGAAGTACACACAATTTAATTATCTCCACCACATATTCCTAACAACCACACAGACTGGCATGTGTGTACCCTACCTCCTCTGATGTATGCCCCAGGTGCCTGTCTGCTAATGCTACATTCCCCCATATGGTCTGGTCGTGCCCTCAGTTAGAGACATATTGGAATGGTATAGCCGAGATTCTACTGGAAGCAACGGTCACCTCAGTGGCACGTTAGGCTCTACACTTCATGCTTGGTATCACGAAACGCCGAAAGAGCCTATACAGATTCCTGGATCTAGCACTGGGACTGGCCAAGAGCAGAATAGCTATGTCTTGGAAGTCACCCCCGTGCCCGAGAAGGCACCCATGACTTTTAGACCTCTAAAGGTCACTGGTAGCTCAGCATGTAAATCAGTTATCCAACGCTACGTGGCCCCCCATCAAAAAATCCCACACAATGGCAAGATTACTTAATTGCTATAGAGCCATGTTGCACACCACCCCCAGACACATCATAGACTCCGCACTAGACTGTGCTCCCATAGTGATACATGAAGTGCGAAACAGTCAAGGAGGTATGTGTATTCCGCTTGCACATGCATATCCAAGATCACCATAGGTGGAATCACGTATAACAACATTGGACGCCTACACCCGCCTATGTGCACATAGCGCTGTCATATATGCATCCACATGTATGTCCACCCATTTGTGGGTGGTAGCCTGACTGAGCACGTAACATAGCCACATACAGCACATCAACAGAAAATGTGGGACAGATTTCTTTGTTATTGTTAATAAAGTTGGAGACAGTATATTTGTCATATAGAAAGTCAATTCTGTTTAAACATTACCGCTATTATGATTGCTTGACGCCCCATTAATACTGTATCTGCTCTTTCTCACTCTTCTTAAATGTGAATTGTTATACATAATATTGTCAATGTGATACAGTGAAGTGACATTTTATTTTTCATTCTTTTGAAAATCAATAAATCAATAAAATCTAATCCCCCCCAAAAAAAACACTTTTCAGTGTTTCATGGAGACTTCCGACATATGCCACACATCCCAAAACACCCAAATGTTGAAAAAAATGCTCCAAAACAACAACCTGAAATTCTATGGATTTCACACGATGAAACTGTGCTAAAAAACCTGTGGTGAACATGTTCCGCAAATGAAATTCCTTCACAAAAGAATTTTAACATTTTGGCGCGTTTAGCACAGGGTTTCCTGATAGCTCATTCTTTGGCTTTAGGACATGCATCTCAAGATTTCTGTTTTCGTGAATCTTTTGTGTAATATTGGGCACAAGAAAAAGCATGGTAACGTGCCTAATGCACACATTCAACATGGATTTCCTTCCAGTGGTCCATCATTACACCACTGCTTTGCCATGCCTCCTCGCGTGCATCTACACACCACACACTGCACATCGGAAACAAAAACACTGCATCAAAAGTCAACAGTTCGTTCATTTGAAGCAACCCTTCATCCGCTAAGAAAATATTGTGGTACAAATCATCTTCCAACATTGATGCCTAAGAGACAACCTAACCATCCTTTCCTCTCACAATGAATTTCACTTTTTCTAGTCGTGGTAATATTAAAATTGAAGACTACAATCCTATGCACTTTGCCCCACACACTTACAATAACATTTACTCTGGTGTGTAAATTAAAACCCCGTGCAAACTGCAGAGCACTTAGAATCACGATGCTCCCTCATGTTTCTATAATGCACCCGACCATATTTCTTGCACTCCCTCACAGGACCAACCCCAGTAAGAATTTTTTGAGGAGCTAACCAGAACGTATTAGACAAGGAGCCAAAGTACACAATGTTACCAAGGAAAGCTCAAAGAGAAGTTCATGAACCAACCACAAAACCACTAGAAGCATACACACTCAGGGAAAAAAAGCACACATTTAATAGCGGAAGACACACACAAACTCAGGTTTTGGCTCTTGGTAGCAATTACCTAATGTCCCATACGACCACCTTCTTTCTATACCAACTCAGCACTGGTAGACCGTGGGCTTCATATCGCTTGGGTCATGCATGAAGGTACCAGTGTCTTTACTGGGAACCTCAAATGGGAGAATAGAGTGAGCAGTGACAGAACCTCTGCCCGAGCAAAGAAAGAAGAATCAAGTTATACATTCTTTCTAAAAGATTGGCTGTGGTTAGCCTGTCTGTGTTGGTTTGTCCAGCTGCCTCTCAAGTCTATCTACCTCCTAATCTGCTCTCAAATAGACATACAAAACAAGAGCACCAGACATGGACCAGTGGCGTAACTCGAGATGATGTACACCCCCCCCCCCCTCACCCTACCTCTCCCCTTCAAAATATGATTAGGGATCCCAGGGTCTATTATATCTCACAAATATTCATTGGTCTTGGCTTCAATCTGGGACCTCTGAATAGTTGGGGACCCACTGAATGGTTGGGGACCCTCTGGAGGGTTGGGGGGCCCTTCGCTGCGGGGGCTTAAGGGGCCTGTATTATCTCCCTAGTACGGACAACCATCCCATCCAATCACGCTAATAAGGTACCACAGGGACCTCTAAACATTAAAGCATTCGGAGTAAGAGGAACAACACTGACCTCCAGACATCCTTCAACATCTTCAGGTGCAGCAGCAGATGGTGTCACGCCCTAACGCATGCTTCCGTGATGGCTCATGAAACATGCAAAGAAGTTTCCTGAGAGCACACAATTGTGCTCATGTACCCCACAGAAAACCCACAGAGCATATAAACTTGGCCACTACTGATATATAACTGGCAAACCATATTCACTGGAAGGAAAGACATGGAATTCTCTGTACCCTCCATAAATGGGAAAAATAAAGAACATGCCATTATTGTGAATTTAAAGACTCCATGATCAGTTACAGCGGATAAGCAAGAATATGTTGTTGAACAGACTTTCAACCGTCCTAATTTTAAATGAGCATGTCGTCAGGTAAGTGAGTGCTGATGGTCCTCGAAGTGGAACACTCACCCATCAAACCACATCCCACCCTAAGAGTCTATTCTTGAATCTATTTACACAGACCATGACGCATTCTGTATTATCAATATTTGTAATAAGTGATTAATGCAACGTTTTTATTTGTATCAGTCTATCAAGTATTGGGAACATATTTGCGCAGAGGCAGTGCTTTTTTCAATAGTTCTAAACGTGTTTTATTTTTCATTTTGAATGTGTGCTATTTTTATTCGCTTTTTGAAGCCATCATGGTTTGGCTTCCCTGGCAAGTCTTTTCAGTAGCAACTGCCACATCACATCTGCCTCGGCCCTGCATGTTTATGAATGCGGACATCACGAGGGCTGATACTTCAAAGACCTGCTGGTGACTTAGACATGGGACTTGGGCAGGTCGCTTGACATGCTTTGGAAAGGCAGCTGGGCTTGACAAATCAAAAGTGATAAAAGAAGATTGTGAAACAATCTCACGAGCCTTTGATATTTCCCGCTTCTGTTTATTTTTTCTCAGACCTTTCGCTTGTGCTTTTATGTGAGGGAATCGCGCTGTTCCTTGTTTGCTGCAGTTTGATTACATATTACAGACATCATTGGTGGGCAACTTTGTAAGCAGCCCGTGGACTGAGGGGCTTATTTACAAGCCCCTTGTGACGCATCTGCACCGTAGAAGCGTCCCTTTTTGTGATGCATCGCTGGCGTAACATGCTGCCCCATATTTACAAGGACATGTAAAGCCACCCTGAGTGGCTTTTTGCGCCCTTGTAAATATGGCCCATTTACACGCATGAAAGGGGCGTGCCATGGGTGTTTCTGTGGGTGTTCCCATGCAACACCCATGGTTTCTACCAAGTTTCCAGATTTACAAGAAATTATGAACCTGGAAATGCGTCAGAATGGTACACCTCCTCAGGGGAGGCTGTAGGTAGGCGCAATGAGGAGAAATGTTTTCATTTCTTCTCATTTTTTCCCTCTTTTTGCAGCACGCATAGAAGGAGGAGATCACCTCTTTTGATTGTTTATGTGCTTGTAGGTGTCCCTTCCTGCACATAAACAATCATTAAAAAATGACGTTTTTCAACTTCTATGTGTGCGACATTAAGCAGCACACATAGAAGCTCCAAACCACCATTTCAGATTGTTTATGTGCAGCAAACTGTGCGCCAGGGGAGAGCAAAGGGATCCGTCATATCATTCTAGATACGACGAATCCCTGTGCTTCGCAATTAACACATTGTGGCGCTGTGTAGCATCTTCATGTTATGTTCATAGTGTTCCCCTTTACCTTGTAACTAGCTGCTCAGCCAGTGTGTGTGTTCAGTGTGGAATGTTGGCATGAGTGGAATGCTTGGGTGCCTGGTGTGAGTGGACACAGTTGGAAGATGGGCTGAGCAGTTAGCAGGCTGCTCCTGGTGGGGGTGTTACTATGGATGATAAGAACTTAATAAGTATCATAAAGATATCTCTTGGCCACATCTGCTGTGTCACCTCTACGCATGGAATTTACTTGTTACACGCTGCCAAATGGCTTGTAAAAGACACACAATTGATGGACGGAATGGAGAACAAATCAAAACATTCACCCCCAGTCAAAAGATCTGGGTCAAATCCATTATTCTTTCGCTCACCATGCCACCCCAGTTTAGACCTGGCCATATGGCTTGTGGCACAGCGCTGCGTTAATTCCTTGTAAATGAGGCCCTCTTTTTTTAATTAAATATTATGGTTGGTGCCAGTACAGCACTTAACGTTGATCTCCATGTTTCCCACTGCTGCAGAGTACCCATCTGTTGGGCCTGAACATTCCTTGTGTGTTTGTGGGAGATATGGCTACAGAAAATGTTCGCCACAGGTTTCATGCACTGATGGTGAAGTGAGTTAGAAGGGAGATGTTGTGGGACCTGGAATACATGTCACAAAGTGCCAGCCATTGTATATGTTGACAAGTTCCATAGAAATATCAATACATCTTTGTATCCAATTCACAAAGCGAATCCGATATCTCATTTCTTAAGAGTAGTATTCTCCCAGGAGCAGATTTACAATTTTGCACTATTTGCAAACCAGCACAGTAGTGTGCCTGAAAGGCTGTGAGTCAGAGAGTTCCAGGCATATTACTGGGTGAGTCGTGATGTTTTTTAAAGTCTTCTATTTTCCCTATGCGTACCTACTTAATCATGGGGCACACTTATGCAGTGCAGAAAGACAGTCTGAAGTTCAACTGCTCATTTCTTTTCATTTTTCTTTTTTCTCTTCAGGAAAAACATTCCCAACACCCCACTTGCTTCCCTTACTCCCCCACTAAGTTTGGGCGTGATCCATTCACATTCCCACCCAGGAAAGAGAGTCACTGAAGGCTCTTCCCAGAGAACAGCTCTTTGTAGTGAGGGAAAATGGTCAGATAGGATTCTCTCAATGGCCACAATCTCACAACCTTGTGTGCATTCACAAACGTTCAAAGCAACGATGCAATGTTCTGCACACTTTCCACCCCTTGCTTTGGGATTACTGAAGTGTAATTTAATCTGCTAAAGGTGGAGAATGAACCCTTTGATACCTGGAAGGTATCTTTTGTGCCTAGTTATTCAGCAATAACCATAGACAGTGGTGGCTGGTGATATTTTAAAGGGGTGTAAAAAGTTATATATGGCTTTTATGTAACAAGTGAAGTCAGCAAGCTTAATGGGCAAAAGTGGGGTTCTTGGGGGTCCTCCTACAGCGAGAAAATTGAAAAAAGATTGGTAAATGCTGCATTTAAAGAACATGAATTTAGTGTGAAAGGAAGGGTATAAAGCAGTGGGGACATATGGTGCCGATTAGGATCCTGGAAAAAATTTCCCCAACCGAATTGAATCTGGACTTTTTTCCGTACAAATGGTAAAAGCGCCGTACAAACTGCCAAGTACGATTCGTATGGGAAAAAGTCCATACAAATCGCATTGGGAAAATTCCCCCACACGTCCTCGGTTCGGGAAAAGTCTCCGACACGTCCCCGGACATTTTTACGTACAAATGGGAAAACTGAAGTCCCAATGCGCAATTACGATCCGTCCCATCCGTCCGATTGTACAACTGTATGGAAAAAAGACCGTCCGGAGCGAACTCCCATAGCAACCATGGAGATGTCCAAACAAGTGCCTGGTACGCGCCGTACCCCCACGCCCCCGTATGTTCGCGCCATACCCCCAGCCCCCCCGCGGATGGGCGCGCCGTACCCCCAGCCCCCCGTATGTACGGAGCGTACCCCCGTACCCCCCAGCCCCCCGTATGTACGGAGCGTACCCCCCAGCCCCCGTATGTACGGAGCGTACCCCCCAGCCCCCGTATGTACGGAGCGTACCCCCCAGCCCCCTGTACATACGGGGGTGGGGGTACGCTCCGTACATACGGGGGGCTGGGGGGTACGGGGATACGCTCCATACATACGGGGGTACGCTCCGTACATACGGGGGGCTGGGGGGTACGCTCCGTACATACAGGGGGCTGGGGGGTATGGGGGTACACTCCGTACATACAGGGGGCTGGGGGTACGCTCTGTACATACGGGGGGCTGGGGGGTATGGGGGTACGCTCCGTACATACGGGGGGATGGGGGGTACGCTCCGTACATACGGGGGGTGGGGGGGGTACGGCGCGTACCGGGCCCCCTAATCAGCTCGCATCGCTGCGTACTTAGCTTTTCCGGCACTTTTTAGGTGCCGTAAAAATTTTCCCATCCAGACTGCAGTCGGTGCGAATCGTAATTGCTGGTACGTAAAAACATGCCTAACTCCGTCCGGACGTCACGTCCGCGGTGTCCCGGATCACATTTGTATGTATTTTTCTGTCGGTTGGTCTTTTTTCCGAATCGTACGGGAATGGTGTTTCCGTACGAATCGTAATTGCATGTTTGTAAAGTTTTACAACCCGGTACGAGTCGGATGGAGAAAAAGCTCCGACCCACAGTTTGTACCGGGTTTTTCCAGGATCGTAATCGGCCCCTTAGTCTTGAACTATTAAACACATTAAAAACTGCCCCCTATCGTATTGCATTAGTATGTTCAAGAGGTACTGTAATGTGCAAATAGTTTAGCGCTGCAACTTCAGGCCCCTTTAAGTGTGTGCTTGCTGAATGTCTTGTATTGCATGTGGCATCAACTTTGGAAGAAAATGCTCTAACCAGACTTCGGGAAGCACACCCAGAGAAGCCTGTGAAATCAATCATATGAAAATGTGTGCAGACAGGACTTTAAGAGGACTGAAAAAGTGGGAGATCTCTAAAAGGGAACTTGTAAAATACATTTCTATGATTCCCTTAGGGTACCACCTGACCAGTATTATGGTTTCTCTCTGAGATGTTATTGCATCCAGATATAAAACACAACAACTGACATACACTGTTAGACTTGTCATCCTTAGGGTGGTCCTCCCCAGACTTTTTGACTTTTACCTCTTTTTTATGCAGATTCGTTTTGTTGGCCTTAGGACTCTGAGCACTTTAAATCTGCTAACCAGTGCTGAAGTGCACGTGCTTCTCCCCTAAAAATAATGAGGGTATACCTAATTGGCATATTTGTTGTACTGGTAAGTCCCTTGTAAAGTGGTATACCATATACACGGTACCCCTTTGCGTGGCTCGATGACAACACAGTAGACTCTTGACATCCACAAAAACTCCATCCAAGGTATTTCTTCAGCGGAACCTGTCTGAGTCCTGCAGCCGGACTGCCATTGATCGTGGTCAGCCTGAACTTTGGATTTTCACCGGTCCCTCGCGACCTCAAGTAACCTTTTGACCGCTAGTAACTTCTAAGCACTATTTTTCCTTGTAATCTTTAAAAATTCATATCTCGACTTCTTCTGATTGGATTTTTATTGTTTTGGTCTTATGTTCCTTAGATAAATATTCTCTTTTTTTCCAAACCTGGGTGGCGTCTTTTTGTGGTGTATTCATTGCGTTACTTTGTGTGTGTGTGTTGCACATATACTTTACACATTGCTTGTGCAGATAAGGCTGCCTGCTCCGTGCGAAACCGCGAGAGGGTGAGCACAGGTTATCTTATTGTGTATCTAGCTTACCCTGACTAGAGCAGTGGTTCCTGCTAGGCCTGGGTGTATATCTCAGCCACCCAGGAATCCCATTTTTAACATACGCCTAAAACCTGCCAGCACCATTGACTTTGTTAATAGTTGTTAGCTGTTTAAAATAAATTAGTAACAATAATGATTTGTTATAATAATTAACATTGGAAATGTTTCAATTCTGAAATTTGTGAGACTGTCCATCTGCACATCTTTAACCTCATCTCTTTTATCCTCAGCACAACCTTTTCACTCTCCTCTGAATGCACTTCCTCACATATCTCTCAGAATACCTCCCCAAACATAAACTGCACTTACATTCAAGCACTTTATTTTCTTTTACTTTTGCCTTGTAGATATTTTGACATCTGTGTACCCACTTCACACACATTTACATAGAATTTTAATTGCAACTGGAAATCCTGACCATTGTTCTGTATGCTCTGCAGTGAAGCCAGTCCACTGACAGACACTTTGCTTTGACTTCAGCCTCAGTACCAGAGCTCTCAATCAAAGCCCCTCAGAAATACCTGCCATGACTCAAAGGATGCACTGAAAAAATTGCAGAAACACAACATGACCAAATAACTAATACTCTTGGGGAATTTAGGATTAAGTAAAACATGTGAAATAAAAGAGGAACTAAATCGTTGACATGCATTACCTTAATATTTTTAACATTCATTTTTCGTTAATCAGTCCATGATTTTAGCATTAATGTTAAGGGCATGAAGATACGGCCAGTTTTAACACCAAACAGCATGTAACTGTCTTTGCTATAAGCACATATTTCTCCCTTTGCGCTTGACTCGAATATTTAGTTCAACTTAGCAAGGGAACAAAAACCCTGCTCGTCTTTTGGATCAATTTTGCGGGTAAACAAATACCACAGCCCACCTTCTAAAGGGGCCTGCAACCTACAGCCAGGGCTTAGGGTGTCACAGTGGGGCAGGTTAGCGTGATCAAGGGTCTCAGAACAATACCACTTTGGTGAAGGACCATTAAACAAGAGTTGCTGCCGCAGAGAAGAACAAAGTGGGAGCTGGCCTGAAGTCAGGTCGACTGGCGATGCATCTTGGGCGGTTAGATGATCAGGTTGGTCCCGATCTTCCCTCAGTTCTCAGAGCTGTTTTTAGTGAATAATGGTCTAAGCGCAAGATTTGGATTTTGGCTAGCTGGTGACTTTTAGTATGCTTAACACCACCAGTAAGGCAGGCTTCTGGGGTTTCAAGGCAGAATTCAGGCAGCAAAGTAGTCTTTCCAGGTGCAGCAAGGCACTCTTCTGAAGTACACAGCAGGCCACAGCAGCAGGCCCTCCTTTCAAAGTCCTTCTGCAGGTCCAGATGGGGAACTGAAGAGTGGGTCTGAGGGTCCTATTTTTATACCTGGTGCCTCCTATGAAGTAGACTTTTCTAGACAAGTCCCTTAGAAGTCCTTGAAGTTTACGCCTCCACTCCCCTGCCTCCAGGCTGACTGCATGAATAAAGCAGTGGTGACAAGTTCTTTGTGTGAAGTTAGAATACAGTATTTTCAGATGCAAATGAGGATGTGACCTTCTCCGCCCCTTCATCCTTCCAGCTGATGGTCCATCTAGGCACACCTAATCCCTCTATTGTGTGGCTATTTGGGAGGAATATACAAAGTCCAGCTGCCTGTTACACCCAGCAGTGTGATCCAGGAACAGGCACAGGCACCAAATAGTTAGGGCAGGAAGTGGCATTTTCAAAATTGCAACTTAAACATGGCTTTACCATTAAAGAGGATTCTTATTTACAATTTCTCTGACACCAAACACGAAAACTCCACCTGTTTCCAATCAAACGTTAGCACTTATTAAATGTAATAGGCAATCCCAATGTTACCCAATGTTTTCCTATAGGAGAAGTAGGCCTCACAGTAGTGAAAAATGAATTTAGGAGTTTTTTACTGCCAGGACATGTAAAATATTAAAGGTATATGTCCAACCTTTCGATTCCACTGTACTCAGCCCTGTGGGCTACATCAGGCCTATCTTAAAGGTGACTTATATGCCATAAAAGGAAAGTTTATGGCTTGGCAATGGGGTTATTTTATGAAACTGAATTGACAGTTTGAACTGCATTCAGGCTGCAATGGCACATGTTTTAAGACTTTATGCTAGCTAAGTAGTTGTGTTATCATTAAGTACATTTGAATTAGTGTGACTGTTTGAGGCTCTCACTGGGGAATTTCTTGGTGGAAAGAACTCCGATTTTAATCAAGTGTCTGCTCAGCTCATTTAACAGCAGTGACATTTAGAGAAGATATTGATTAACCTCTAGGCATTTTGGGGAGCAGAGGATGTACCTTAACTTTAAAAGCAAGCAGACATACCTTGCTGTCTCCTTCTCTTGCTGACGACAGCCTGTAGCACCGCAGTGCCACAGCACTGCGCTTCACCCCATCCACAAATTGATGGCTTTAAGGAGACTTGTCCCACAAGAAGACCACAGAATAAATCATTACCCACTTCTTGCTTATGGAGAGGTACTACAGAAGGGGGTTGGATTTAACACCTTTGAGCCTTTGTATGGTCATCCTGTAAGTCGGGCTCGTAGTCTGGTAAAGGAGGGGTGGGAGCAAGCAACCAGGAAACCTCCACAGGATGTAGTTAGCTACATGCTGGCCTTCGGGAACCAGATGGCCAAGGTGTTAAAGCAAGCTTCTGACAACTTAGAGGACAACCAGGAGGAAATGAAACAGTGGTATGACCAAAAGGCTACCCCTGTGGAATGGCAGCCTGGACAGAGGGTGTGGGTGTTGGAACCCGTGGTGCACAGGACCCTCTAAGACCATTGTACTGGGCCTATGAGATTGTTGAGAGAAAGGGGAGGTCACCTACCTGGTGGCCCTCAAGCACCTCAGGAACCCCCAGATGGTGCTCCTTATCAACAGTCTCGAAACACACTTTGAGAGGTCTGAGGTCAGCATGTTGCTGGTAACAGATGGAAGGGAGTAGGAGGAGAGTGAACCTCTCCCTAATCGTTGAGCCTCCAAAGAGAAGGGTGGGTCAGTAGAAGCTGTGAATATCTCCTCTACCCTGACCCCAGAACAGCAGAGGGACTGTCTCAGTTACTGCAACACTTCTCCTCTCTGTTTTTCCTCACCCCTGGGATTACAAGCCTGTGTACCCATGATGTGGACACAAGAGGCAGCCTCCCTGTCAAGAATGCAATGTATAGGCTGTCTGACAAAGTGAGAACAAGCATTTAAGATGACATTTCCAAGATATTAGAGTTGGGGGTGGTTAAACCCTCCAGTAGCTCCTGGTCCAGCCCTGTAGTGCTGGTACCAAAGCTGCCCCACTGGGTACTACAGCAGATATCAGGTTCTGTATAGATTACAGGGGGATCATTTACATCACCAGGAATAGTGCTCATCCCACCCCCCGGGCTGATAAGCTGATTGATGGGTTAGAGACTGCCCAGTTCCTGAGTGCCTTTGATCTTACTTCAGGGTACTGGCATTTTGCGTTAACTGAAGGAGCCAAAAGGCCAATGCAGAGTGATGCCCTTTGAATTAAAGACTGCCTCTGCCCCCTTCCAGAAGCTGTTGAACCAGGTTTTGGCTGGTATGGAGGTTTTCAGTACTACTTACTTGGATGACCTAGGTGTCTACAGTAGCAGCTGTAAGGACCACCTTTTTCACCTACAGGGGGTGCTTCAGGCCCTGCAAAAGGCAGGACTGTCTATCAAGGCCCGTTAAATGCCAGATAGGGAATGGGTCCGTGGTGTATTTACGACACCTGGTGGGCTGGGGCATGGTGCAGCCCCTCCAGGCCAAGATAGAGACTATCAAGGCCTTGGAGCCCCCAAAACCCAAACTGAGGTGAAAGCCTTCTTAGTCCTCACCGGGTACTACAGGAGGTTTGTCAAGGAATATGGCACCATTGTTGCCCTATTGACAGAGCTGACTTGGAAAACCGGTTTTAGCAAAAAAATAGTCCCTATGGGGGAAGTGTAGCCCTTGACCTCCATGACAAAGTGTTAGAATATAGGTACAAACACATCTAACACGAGTAGCTTAAAATTATAAATGTATTTTATTGAACTTATTTTAGAACTTTTGATCCCATTCCTTATATTTGGAACAATTATAAGGTGCTCCTAGAGGATGACAGCACAGTGAAAGTGACTATTGGTGCAAAAAGTGCATACGTGCTATGTACAAGAACATATGCATGTGGCTGATAGGGATAGTTGAATGTTGAGAGTCAGCACCCGTGAAGCGAATGTTGCTATCCACCATCAATTTGTTAAAAGCAGACCACATATGTCATTTTTGTTGACATTTGGTACCCCTCAGCATAGATTATTTAAAGCGGGGTCATCATCAGGATGAAAATATTTTACATGGGAGACACTTAAAAGTAAATAAACATATAATAATTCAGAAAACCATTCATTTTAGCTTAAGCATACATTATGTATTACCACTGTAATGACTAGAGAGGAATGTACAAATTACATACCAAATGATAGGGACATCCAGTCCCACAGCCCAGAGAGTTTTAAACACCAGTCATCAAAGTATCTTCAAAATGAGTTTCCTTGCATGCTGCAACAGAGATAGCATGGAAATCCATTAAATGATACATGAGAATCACCTAGGACCCTAATTAAAGAGAACCTGCACTAAAGGAGTGCAGAAGAAATAGGTAAAGTTAGTGCATCCAAAGGATAGCTGTATAGGTAGGTAGCATTTAACCCCTCCCATGTAAAGCAAAGTGCCAGGGGAAAGGCAGAACTCATATCAGTCATAAAATGAGTTTACATAGGTAACAAAAAAGCAGTGAAAAAGTACAGGTACCCATTAGATGGTATAAATGATGTGCCTTAAATCCTTTAAGACAGGATTAGAAGGTATTGGTATTATGTCAGGCAATGTAAAAGTTCCTATCTAAAAGAAAAAAGTGCTAGTAGATTATAACATGAAAAAACAAAAAGGTGTGCTCATGTTATGCCGGCAGAAAAAGCAGTGTTGACTAAAAGCTCAAGTTGGGGATAGTTAGAAATCCCAATGTAATATAAAGGGAATCAGAACTCACTGGGGGTGAACAGTCTAAATATTGAGTTTTAAATATCAACTAATACTAATTTCGAGTTTGAAAAATCGTAATGCCAGAATATCGGCAGTCAGAATATCGTAGACCAGAATATCGAGTGTAAGGTAAGTAATATTATTTAAAAAAATATCGAAGTCATTAATATCGTTTATCAAAATATCATTGTTAAAAATATCGTTGTTGTAGGTAGTGTTATGTATTTTAGTATCTATTTCAAATGTATGTGTTCTATTTTTTGTGTGAGTATTGCTTTGTTTTTTAATATATGTGTTAAATTTTCAGAAGTTATTAATTTATTTTTAAATTAATTTTGCGTTTTAGTTCCGTAGCAGGATGTGGGTTTATTGGGGAATAGGGTGGGATGTAATTTAATTATAATATTTATTAATGATTTTTGGAAGTTATTAATTTTTTTAAATTACATTTTGTGTTTTAGTTCCTTATAGGGTTGTGGGTTTAGAGGGGAGTAGGTTGGGAAGTAATTTAATTATAATTACTATTTTTTATTAATTAATATTTATGTATTTAATATTTTATATTGTTAAATGTGGTTGTTAATTTTTTTATGAATTGGTTATTAATTGGTTATTAATAATTATTATTTTTTTAGAAAATATGTTAAGTGTGTCTTTTTTTAAGAGTGTGTTGCACTTTGATAGGGGAGTAGGGTGGGAAGTAATTTAATTTTAATATATTTTTTAATATTTTTTATATAATATTTATTTTATTTTATTGTATAGTGTTAATTGTGTGAATTAATGTATTACTGATTGTTTTCTATCTGTTTGTTAATTGTTATTAGCTAATTAATTGATTGTTAATTAAGTATGTAAATTGTGTCATGTTTTACAACATTGTTGGTGTCATTTATAGGGGAATATGGTGGGAGGTAATTTATTTTTGAATAATTAATTATTTTGCTGGAGTAGGAATAGTTAATTAATTCCATCCACTATCCAAAACTTTCTCTACTGTTGCCGTTGCTGGAGTGGGAATAGTAAATTATTCCCCCCTGCTATTCAACACTTTCCCTACTGCTGCACATGGTGGAGTGGGAATAGTAAATTATTACACTGCGCTATCCAACACTTTCCCTACTGTTGCACTTGCTGGAGTGGGAATATTAAATTATTCCCCTCCGCTATCCAACACTTTCCCTACTGTTGCACTTGCTTGAGTATGAATAGTAAATTATTACATTGCGCTATCCAACACTTTACCTACTGTTGCACTTGGTGAAGTGGGAATAGTAAATTATTCCCCTTCGCTATCCAACACTTTCCTTACTGTTGCATTTGTTGGAGTGAGAATAGCAATTGTATTTCCTTCGCTATCCAACACTTTCCCTACAGCAGCACTGTCTGGAGTGGGAATAGTAAATTATTCCTCTCCGCTATCCAACACTTGCCCTACTGTTGCACTCTCTGGAGCTGGAATAGTAAATTATTCCTCTCTGCTATCCAACACTTTCCCTACTGTTGCACTCTGTGGAGTGGGAATTGTAATGTTTACCACTCTGCTATCAAACACTTTCCCTACTGTTGCAACTGCTGGAGTGGGAATAGTAATATTATCCCCTCTGCTATCCAACACTTTCCCTACTGTTAAACTCTCAGGAGTGGGAATAGTAAATTATTCCTCTCCGCTATCCAACACTTTCCCTACTGTCGCACTCTCTGGAGTGGGAATAGTAATTTTTACCCCTCCGCTATCCAACACTTTCCCTACTGTTGCACTTAGTGGAGTGGGATTAGTAATTTTATCCCCTCCACTATCTAACACTTTCCCTACTGTTGCACTTGCTGGAGTGGGAATAGTAATTTTATCCCCTCCGCTATCTAACACTTTCCCTACTGTTGCACTTGCTGGAGTGGGAATAGTCAATTATTCCCCTCCTCTATCCAACGCTTTCCCTACTGTTGCACTTGCTGGAGTGGGAATAGTAATTTTATCCCCTCTGCTATCTAACACTTTCCCTACTGTTGCACTTGCTGGAGTGGGAATAGTAAATTATTCCCCTCCTCTATCCAACACTTTCCCTACTGTTGCACTCATTGGAGTGGGAATAATAAATGATTCCCCTCTGCCAGTGAATACTTTTCGTACTGTTGCACTCCATGAATAAATATATTTTAATATTTTAATTTATTATATATATATTTTATTTATATTTTTATGATACAGGTGTATGTATATATATATTCACTGAAAAAACCATAGGTTTCAGGGGTGTTATAGTTAGCTGGACTTTTCACTTGTACAAAACCATTGAAATTCCCCCGTTATAGTTAGTTCAGCTAACTATAACTCGGGCGCCCGCAATGCACTGCTGATGACGTCACATATTACATCACTCATGACATGGTCAGTGACATCACTCATGACATCACTGATGACATCTCAAATGACATCACTGATGACATCACTGATGACATCATCCAGTGAATGTGTGTTTTTCTGAAAATTAAATATGTTTTATATATGTATATCTCAAGGTCGATGGAAGAATAAATGGGTATATAAGTGTCTAAATGGATGATTTGTTTTTGAAAAATTGATTGTGTAACTGACTGATTAAGTGTATCATAGTGAATACATGGCTTAGTGAGTAATGTTTAAATATGTAAATATCTGTATCAGTCTCTCACTTTGTGTATAAGTGGCTGCATGGGTTGGTGAGTAGCTACATGGGTGTCTATATAGGTTATTAGTTGGTTTTTTGAGTATCAGTCTGAGTGTCTGCATGGTTCGGTGGGGGGTATTACGTAGTGCATAGGTGCATGAATGAGTGACTCACTGTTTGTATGTGTTGAACACAGCATGTGTGCAGGACTGTATGGGTGGATGAGTGTGTGTATGGGTGTGTTAGTGAGTGAATGACTGTCTCAATAGTGTCTTTATGAGTAACTACATATGTTTTAAACTAGTATATGTGACTATTGGTGTATATATGTGAGTATATGTGAGAGTGAGAGATTGAAAGAGTTCCTGTATGAATAAGTATGTGTTTCTATAAGTGATTGTTTAAAAGACTAAGTATGTGTAAGTTTCCGTAGAAGTAAGTATGGTGGTGTGTGTATAACTGTATATGCAAGTAAATGTATGTTTGATTCTTTATTAGCATGAGTGACTATGTGTGTGAGTAACTCTATGGATGAGTGGCATTGTGTAACAGGATGTATAGGTGTATGAGTACATATGATGAGTGAGTACATGTATGAGTGACTGTATAGGACTGTTGGTGAATGAGTGGATGTGTATGTGGATCTTAGAATTACTGAAGAGGTTGTTGTAACTGGTATTGGTATGTCCATTGTTTTGAAAATTTTAGTCTCTATTTTTGAATGTGTGTATCAAAGGTTATATTAGGGTGAGAGGAGGTCTGCCACTCTATCACAAGGATGATGTCATCAGTGATGTCATCAGTGATGTCATTTGAGATGTCATCAGTGATGTCATGAGTGATGTCACTGACCATGTCATGAGTGATGTAAGATGTGACGTCATCAGCAGTGCATTGCGGGCGCCCGAGTTATAGTTAGCTGAACTAACTATAACGGGGGAATTTCAATGGTTTTGTACAAGTGAAAAGTCCAGCTAACTATAACACCCCTGAAACCTATGGTTTTTTCAGTGAATTTCTGAGGTTTTTTAAATGCTAATTCCTAACTATAACGTGCCTGAAACCTATGGTTTTTTCTGTGAATTTCAAAGGTTTTTTAAATGCTAATTTCTAACTATGCCTACAGAGATAGGACATGTGAAGAAAGAAGAAAAAATGCACAGAAAGAAACAAAAGAAGTGCAGAAAGAAGCAACAGAAGTCCTCAAATACGAAGATAAGTGCAGGAAGAAGGATAACGTGCAGAAAGAACAAAAAGAAGAGCAGAAAGAAGCCTTGTTGCAAAATCATCCTGTACCCTCAACTTTTTCAGACGGATACTGGTGGTAACTGAGCCTGACTAACCAGTCCTAGAGCCAGTGCTATGTTAAAAGACACTTAGAATACAGTGAAAACACCTACATACACTAGGGAACATTATGCGTTGGGGTCCCCCTGTGATTAGCATGACCGCCTCTGTAAGCCCCTAGTATATAAGAGGGCATGGGGATTAAAACTACCTCTTAAAACAGGCCACAGGGCGTTTTTGCACACGTTAACTCAGGCCCCGTCCCCTCCCTTCACCACTGTGTAAACACGCCCTGTGTCCATTTTTAGTTGGGAGATTAAGTTCATTTGAATCCTGAGGGTCCCTGGGGTCCAACTAGACCACAAGGTACCTCCAGTAAGTGCCACAGAGCTGCGTTGCAGAGAGGTGTAAAAAGTGGCACGGCCTGGACCACCTCTCTGCAATGCAGCTCAGTGGCGCTTACTGGAAGCACTTGGTGGGCTAGTTAGCCCCCAGGGGCCCTCAGTATTGAAGGGAAATTATATCCCCAATTTAAAACGTGCCATAGTGCGTGTTTGCACACGTCACCTCAGGCCCCGTCCCCTCCCTTCACCACTGTGTAAACGCGCCCTGTGGCTGTTCTAAGTTGAGAGATTAAGTCCCCTTGAATCCTAAGGGTCCCTAGGGTCAAACTAGACCACTAGGTACCTCCAGTAAGCGCCACAGAGCTGCGTTGCAGAGAGATGTAAAAAGGGGCTTGGCCTCAGAACACCTGGCTGCAGCGCAGCTCCCTGGCGCATACTGGAGATACCTGTTGGGGGCGCGTTTGCAGAGTGCTGCACGGAGGGGGCATGGCCTCCTGCACGATGCCAGTCTTTTATTTATTTTAGTTTTTTAAGAAGGGGGGCTGTTTGGTTCCCCTTCTTATTCTAATTTATTGGCCCTGATGACCCCATCCCCCAGGGCCAGTCTCCTAATTATATTTTTTTGACCCCAATCCCCAGGGCCGGCCACTGTTTTTTATTATTTTTAAAAAATATATATTTATAGACACACCTAGGACATGCTGGACAAACCGTACGTACCTATCACCATGACGATTTGCATGATATTCATTAAAAGGCGACTATGCATGCAATGAATCCACGTGGAATGTATTTACACCACTAGTGAAGCTCTGACATGTCTGATGCCCTACCGTGCCTAATCCCGGTAGACACCCTTGTCGTTTATTTATACAAACTTGGGTAGCTATTGACGGGCACATTTAATACACATGCACACCAAGCCATTCAAAGGGGATTCGACAAAAATTCGACCAAAACTATGCAAGAAACCCCCCTCACGGTTAATAAAACACACATCCACTGCCGGATGTGTAATACTTTTTATTTTACTCTCTGGAAAGGGGACGAACATCACTTGAGAGTCACAGCGCGCTCCTGACAGAGCCCAATGCTGTGTTACACCCACCATTGCCTGCCGTGTGCCACACACCTCTGTGTTGTATTCCACTAGCTAGTGCATATGCTATGACACTCTCTAGCCCATGTGCACTGTAACACCACCCCGTGAATATGTCATGCCACACTTGTCTTCGCACGGGTTATATTGCCCCATCTAACGTGCCTTTCTCGATGCCTATGTTATAACGCACAGTGCTATGCCATACATATTACAATCTGGGATCCATATCTTTGTCACAGTGCATATGCAACCTTACACTCCCCAGCACATATTTTATATTACAACTTTAGAGACTAGTTAGGTTACACAACACTGCCCTGTGCATATTACACTCCAAGGCGCATATCGCATAGCACACGCTAGTGCCTGTGCTATCTCGCGCTCTCCAATGAATCTGTCACTGCGCACAATGTATTGCATATTATATTTCACGCCCGGTTCATCTTATATCACACTTTTTGGTGCATAGTTTATACCATACACTATATCTAGTTTTCATTTTCAATCGTGCTCTCAGGACTATGTTCTATATAACACTGTGTTCACCTACCCTTTTCACGGGCATTACATTTTGCGATAGGGGGTGGAGGGTCAGGGGGTGTTTCTGCCAAGTGAGCCCGGAGTCACAGTCACAAACGTCCTCTTCTTCCTGAATAAAAGTGAGATTATGCTGCATACTTGTTCATATTTTAAGTAGTTCGCACAGACACAATGTTTTAAAAACAATAAAGTTCCTAATACCCGCCTTCTCTGAACAGTTAGCTTGCTGCCCCATCCCCTTCCTCCCTATCCTCTGTTGTGTGAATCCATGGACTAGCCTCCTCCCTCCTGCCATGCATGGTCTGATGTGCTGCCACTGCCCTCAGTATGATGCACCAGTCCACTCCTCCTGCCCTCCATTGCCCAATTCTATGCCCCATCATTGACCTCCTGCTTAAACTCTGTGCTTAGCTTGCTGCCCCTATTCTCCTTCCCCCTGCCCTCCGATGTCTTTGTGCATGCCCCTGCTCCATCCTTTTTGCCCACCATGTCCCATAGACCTGCCACTCCTATCTACTCTGAGTGTTCTGTTGAGCTGCCACTCCCCTCCCACCTGCCTAGCATTGTCAGATGACTGTAACCTGTCCCTGTCACCTCCACCCTGCCTGTCCACATGCCATGCCCCTATCCTCTTCCTCCTGTCCTACATGGTCCATTGTACTGCCACACCCTTCTGCCCTCCCTGGTCTGTTGTGCTGCAGCTGCTCCTCCTGCCTGCCCCGTGTGGTCTGTTGTGAGGTCCCTTCCCCTGAACTTTCTTGTCTGTGCACAGGTCCTGACCCTCCCTTCTATCCTCCATCGTCCTTTGTGCATGCCCCTCCACCCTCCTTCTTGCCCATCATAGCCATTGTGCTGCCACAAACCCTCCCACTTGCCATGCATGGTCTTCTGTGCTGCCATGGCCCCTCCCACCTTCCCTGTGTGGTCAGTTAGCTGCCCCTGACCCCCTCCCACCTTCCCTCCATGGTCTGTGTGTATGCCATCACAGTCTCACTGTTGCTCTTCATGGTGTGTCTTGCTTCTAGTGCCCATCCTGCCTGACCTCCATGGCTATCTTGCTGCTCCTGCCCTGCCCCCTTGCCCCCAGCCCTACTCCCTCCCTCCTGGCTTGTCTGTTCCATTGTAATGCCCCTGATCCGTCCCTCCTGCCCTTTATGGTCTGTTATGCTGCAGCTTTCTCTCCTGTCTGTCCATTATGGTCAGCTAGCTACCATTGCCTCTTGCCCCTCTGTTCTCTGTTGTCCATGTGCATGGTCCTGTCCCCTCCCTCTTGCTTTCTATGGATTGTTGTGCTGCACTCCCGTGTGGTGTATTGTGCTGCTGCAAACCCTGATGCCTGCCCTGCAGGGTCAGTTTGGTGCACCTCTCCATGTCCCTCCTGTCCTCTGTTATCCAAGTCCATGTCCCTATCCCATTTCCTTCCATGATCCAATGTACCATACTTGCGAACATTTTGAACTTGGTAAGAGGGAGATTTTGAAAAAAAACTGGGGTATTGATTTTCCCCTTTGAGTTACATTGAAAAAGAGGATATTGTAGACAGGAGACAGATCAAATAAAGCCCATTTGAGCTTAAAAACATTGGACGTTTCCTGGCTGAATCGGGTCTGTTGGCATGTATGGTTGTACTACCATTGCCTCTTCCTTCTGCCCACAATGGTCTATTACATTGCCACAGGCTTGAAGGAGGGTAGATTTTGTATCACAGGGGGCCCCTGGCCCGTTCTGTCCACACCTGAAGTATGAGACCCTTGTCCTTGCCCTGCCAGCTGCATTTGTAGGCCGTATTAAATTGACCAGCGGGTCCTGTGTTGCTATATAATTATCCTGAGACATCCTTACCACTCAGCCAGTATAAAACCCCTGTGTAGGCCCTTCTGTTCAATATGTAGGCCTCTTTGTTAAATTGACCATAGCTCTGCAATTTTAGTGTATAGCAGTCTGAAGGCAGGTCTGCGAACCCTTCTGCTCCAAACCAGTAGCCCCCACCCTACCCGAGTGCTCCGTGCTCGGTATCAAAGTTCAACATCCCCCTGAAGCTGTCGACATACAGTAGGCTGCATCCTGGACTGGTACTTGCTTCCTGGGCAGGTTTCCCGCTTTTAAGGAAGTGGCAACCGCAGAGCGTCAAGTTAGGAGAACTGAGGAGATTTTATACATGAATATATTGAATTCCCGTACAATACCCATTATTTTCTGCTTGCTCTATGGAACTTACGATAAGCGATTGGCCTGAGAGACTGACCTTTTCACCCAGTCCATTGTCAGCATTAAGTGGGTAAATGACGAAATGTCTGGTAAAATCTGCAGACGAAGCTTTTGGGTAGCATACGTAGGTAGATGTAGCGTGCAAAGGAGCCCACAAAATGATATAAAAAGGGAGCACCCACAGATATCGACGGACTACCTCGCCGTCTGTATGTAGGTTAACAGGCAGTGCAGGTTTTCCCCAAGAGCTGGGAGCTCTTGTCTTCCTTTGCTTAAAATGTCTTGCTCTGCTTTGCTTGAAGTATCTTATTCTATTTTACCTAAATGAAATGTCATGTTATGTTTAACCATTGTTCTCTTTACTTTTGCATTTAAAAGATTTTGTATTGTAATTGCAGGAATGCTTGCTCTAAGAGTAAACGTGAGTGTTCCTAGGTAACATTTTCCTTGGTGTAACTTGTTTCTCATGATGCATTTATAGATGTGTTTTCTCTCTCTCTCTGTCAGTACATTAATTGAGATACAGAGAATATCATGACAGCTGTATGATTATCTGGATTCTGTATTTTGTACTTTATGTCTCTATTCTGCGGTTTCTTTGAAGTTGCATCTTCTCATTAAACTGCCATTGTATTCTGCCTCCAATTCCATGTCTCATATGTCTGTTTTCTTCATTTTTGGAGCAAGCGTTCCTAGGCACCCCGGCTCAAATTAAGGTGCCCCTTTTGTCCCTGACTCACTCTCCTGCTCAGTTCTGTGGTGGCTCCCGGGGATCTGGGGACCGCCCCTAGCTTCCTTGACCCGTAATAGATCTTGCCTCCAACAGCCTCTCTTGCAAGTCCTGTATTGTTGGTTTGTTGCCCCTGCCCCCCTTTCCACTGCCCTCCATAGTCTGTTGTGCTTCCACGGCCCTTCCTGCCTGCTCAGTGTGGTTAAATTGTTGCCTTTGCACCCTCCTACCTGCCTTCAATTTTCAGAGTCCGTGCCCCTGGCCTCTGCCTCTCAACAGTATCCTAATGAACAACTAGATTGCTAACATTCTATATTTATTACAAAAGTGTGGAACGCCTGACATCATCTTGATGTAATCAAAACTGTAATACCTAGAGCATTTCCTTTAGAAATTACATATATGAGAGGGTCTTATTGGCATCAAAATTATGGTTAGTGCTCTAAAAGGCTAAAATAAGGATATATTTTCTGAGTTTTCAAATAGCGACAAAGCACTTTTAAATTATTTGTTATCTTTATGTTTTTTTATCCAGTTGACCACTTGATTAAATGTTGCACTTAGGGGAGATGATGTGGTGTTACTTCCAGAACTGCAGACTTTGCAACTGGGGAACCAGGTTGAAGTTTCTGCTTCAGCTCGACATTCTGTGATTCTGGTCAAATCACTTAGTCTCCCCATGTCTACAACCAAAATGAATGTGTTCTTGTGTGATGTAACCAATGCTCATGTAAAGCACTCCAATATCTGACAAGTCTGCACTATATAACACTGCAAAAACACAAAATAATAAGTGTTTTGCACACTTCTGTCATTGGGCTATATTTGGGCTACATCTGGGTGATTTTGGGCTACATTTGGGCTCTTTTGTCTCCGGTGGCCATCTTGGGAGATTTATTTGTTATGAAGTTTCCTAATTTCCTCATTTACTGCAGTCTCCTCAGTAGGAAATACTTTCAGTTTTTTACTTTGATTGCATCAAGAAGGCATTCAGATGTGTCACACATTTGCCATAAATTCAGAATGTTAGCACTCTTTTTGCTCATTAGATCACTGTAGTAAAGCTACTGCTCACCAGGGAAAACTGCTGCTGGTATTGAAAGTGCATGTTTCAGTCTGCATGTCAGAATTTTTTAATGAAATAGAAGAGGATTTGAGAAGTCACTCAAAATGTGCCCTAATTTTTCTTTCTGCAGCACTAATCATACTTTTTATTGAAAAATGAACCCCCTCATTTTGTTCCTTTTTAAATTAAATGTTTTAAGAGTTACCACTTTAATCCAAGCAAGATGGCTTCAGGTGTGCCATACGTTTATCATAAGTAGGACTGTTAGCGCTCTAGTAGTTCTTTGGAACACTCTGGGAAGCTGCAGTAGAACACAAAGGAATCAACTGACAGTCTCTGCCCTTGTTGGATGTACATGTTTTACTGAGAATGTCAGACTTCATTCTCACATGACTGAGAAAGATAATGTGAATTTACAGAAAATAAGCTCTCAGTTTAGCCTATAGATCACCTTCCAAACCTCTGTGGTAAAAGCATGAGAAAATATTTTTCTCTCAATCATGATATCCCAGCAGAAGGCTTTTTCACATGGTGAAATCACCTTAGAACATACCACAATTCCTAAAATGAGTATGGTACCATCAACAAATGATTTATAATGTAACTAAAGTCTTAAAACCTTCTATTAACTGCAATGCTTTTTAATGAGGTGCTATCATGTATATTGGTCCCAAGATGGCTGCCAACACTTCTTGGATGAAGTGCTGACAGCCAATCAGATCTCAGGATGAGATGTGTGGTTAGGCTCCGCCCACATATATATATGCTTTAAATGCTATTTTCTCAGGATCTACTGAACAGATTTACACCACACCTACAAAAGGCACTTCCTTGACCTGAGGACTACCTCTCTGCCAAATTTCAAGTAATTCTGTTCAGCCGTTCGGGCTGTAGCTGTGTCTAAAGGTCCTATGGAAAAATGCATGGGAAAAACGCGTTTTGGGACCCCCCTTTTATCTCAGCCCCCGCTTGACGAATCCCCCCGAGACTTTCAGGGTAGGAGCGGAGCGTAGCGCCCCACCTATTTTGAAAAATTCGCGAGGATTCGTCAACCGGCGCCAAAGTTATTCAAAATAGAATGTTGCGGATTTCCTATGGAAACGTGGTCCTAACTATAACTATCTACTGGCGACCGCCAGTAGATAATATATATGTATATGTATTTATAATTTTTTATATGTTTGTGATATTTTATAATTTAATCAAATAATTATTTATTCATCTTATTAAATAAATATATATATATATTATATTTTAGACATGTATATTTAATTTATTTTTGCATTATTTTTATTACATATACATTTTTAACATTTTCTAATAATTACAACGTTTTTTAATTATATGTATTATTTAATTTATTTTACATTATTTGTATACATAAAAAAATTATATTTTTAACAACCATATTTTTTTTCCGATATTTTAGTACTTACCACTATCAAGATAGGATGTCGATATTCTTGACAACGATAGTTTTGACACGATATTTCTCTAGGCCGATATTCTGGTCATTGATATTATGTCAGTGATCCGTTTCGAAATTTCACTACACAGAAAACTGAAAATCTATGAGGCAGGGAAAGAAATGTGATTCACTTTCTTTTGACTTGTGGCATACGTGATAAAGTAGAAAGATAAGGGCAAAATGTATTCTTATATATTCAGTAAATAGATTGAAATGCCAACAACCTCTCCAATCCTTTGGTACAGCTAGAAACAGTTAAAAAGCAGGAAATAATTTGAGGCCCAAAAGAAAATGTGATAAGAACTTACTGAACACGTAGAAGTCGATGCTTTGGGCTTCTGAAGGGTGCATAAATCATCTGAGGTTATGTCATTTGAGTGTGCATCGAATTCGCACTATAAAAAGGAAACAGAAAATGTCTTGAAGAGCTTGTTTTGTGTCTTTCATGAGCCACTTCCTTTTAAAAAAAAAAAATCTTTATTCATTTTACATCCAACACAGCATACAACCGTATATACGACATGGTAAAGTTCAAAATATAATACATCTCCACTTGCATTTTTGTGCCCGCTAGGTGGGAGGCAACTCACTGCATTTGGCAGTACAATCAAACATTGGCAGCCTTAAGTCACTACAAATATGAACGGCAGATGTTACGGTACGAAGCTATATTGAATCATAGTGTAAAAGAATAAAAAGAACAAAGAAAAAACTATTGAACTTGATACCATCTCGCTAGTATACCTATTCTATAAGTATTGAATGTATATACCCGCTTGATGTGCCGCCTATGCGAAGTGCAGGTCAATAGGGTCCCGCTGTAATAGATGTTATTTATGGGAGCAGAGTAGAGGGGGAGAGAATGCAGCCCGAATGTTGTGGTTTGTGTGGGTGCGGTTAGGCCTGGCCAGAAGTGTGAAACAGTTATAGCTAAATATCGTGCCCACGTGTGTGTGTGTGTGGCTCCGGTCCCGAGCATGCCATTGCATAGGTGCTCAGGGAGTCTCAGTTATATTGGTCAAGTCAATGAATTTGTTGAAGTTCTTACATTGTGTGTTTCTTTTGGTAATGCCTAGTAGGTAGTGCGCCCCCAGAATTGGAGATATGGTTTCCGTTGCCTCGGTTAATATGTCGGAGACCTGCCCCCAGGATGCTATAATAGCGGAACACGTCCAGACCATATGCAAGAAATCAGCTCCTGTGTCGTGGCACCTGGGGCAAATATCTATGGAGGTCAGGTACATTCGCGCCAGCCTGTGCGGGAATACATATGGGTTATGTAAATAATTAAATTGCGTGTATTTCAAACGGTCATTCATAGAAATTGTCTTGGGATTTCCAACGCATTGTTGCCATTGCTTATCTGTGATTTTGGTGGAGAGAACCACTGTCCAGTATTCCCGGAGGGAAGTTAATGAGGGGGCTGTGTCCATTCTAAGAGAATTGTATATGGCTGTGATAGCTTTCCTACCTGACCCTACCTGACCCGTGTGTCAGTAACGTCTGTAAAGATTCAGAAGTCAGTGGTATTGTGTTTATATCCCCCAGATTTGCATTGCCTGTTGTTTCAGTGTAGCGTATAAAAGGAATGTTCTGGGGGCCACCCCATAATCGTCTCTCAGGGTGTCAAAACCACACAAGGCAGAGTCTACGAATAAGTCTTCCCAAGTTGGCAGTCCAACTGCTTGCCAATCAACCAGTTCCAGTCTCCTCAGGCGGGTGTATGATCCTGGGAGCGTCTCGATGGGAAGGTCTAGAGCATATGGCATGGGACGGCGTTTGGATAACACATAACGTGACCAGACACTGCAGGCTGCCCGCAGCAAAGTACAACCCTCCGTCCTCTGGAGCTGAGTTCTGGTGCCTGACAGCCATTCAAGCAGATCTGATCGTGATAGCGATTTTGCCCAGGCGTCTAGTTCAGTTTGATTCTTCTTTGCTAGCCAGCGCATGGGCCACTGGAGCTGGGCAGCTGCATAATATAACTCATAATTGGGCGCCCCTAATTCTCCCTACAATATAGGGAGATGAAATTTGAGAGTACTACCCTCGCCCTTGAGTTGCCCCATATCAGAGACACTAAGGGGCCCACTAGGATGGCGGTTGGGAAAGCACCCCGACTGCCATGAAAGTGTAAAACAACTGCCTGCCGGCACCGTGGAAAAACCGCCAGCCAAATTAGGAACAACCGCCAAAAAATCCAGACCGCGGCCAAGAAAAAGCAACCGTAGCGGGCGGAGATGGCCAAAATCCGTCCGCGGCGGTCGGATTCACAGTGGAAAAACACCAACGCGCTGCAAGTATAGCGGAGACACTGCACAGGAAGTTAGGATATCCCCGACGGTCCCGCGGTACATACCGCTGTCTCCGACCACCACGGTTGCACAATGGGATGAATGGGAGAGCCAGCAGAAGAGCTGCTGCATTGCCACCGCTGCACACCATCTGTGAAAAATATGGCGGACGAAGCGAAAAACCCACAATAAGGCCAAAAAGTGCACACAGAAAACTAGCCATGCCCCCCAAATACACAAAACACACCTCACTGACACAACCACATTGCAAGAAGAAACATACAAATCCCAGGACAACACACCTGACAGCAATACCCCAATTGGACACACCCACATAGCTGAGTATAAAACCAGCCCCTTCCCTGACCACAATCGTTTGCAATACTCCATGAGAGAAGGGACACACACCCCAGCTTAAAGGAGAGGCAAAGAACACAACATCACTAGCCACACCACACACAGCACCACCACCACTTTCACACCTGCACAACTAACCCCCTGCACAACACACACCATATACATCACAAACACACCCACCACTCACACTCCTGCACCCACAACCACTTTGCACACCACACACCATGGCCACACAGAGAGTGAGTTGACAGTCATTGTAGATGAGATACCACAGCTTTTTGGTAGCCTGGTCCAACAGACACCATTAGCCACAAGGACACAAATGTGTGCAAGGATAGTCCAAAGGGTCAATGCAGTAGGGACCACCCCAAGATCAAAAAAGGAGATCATGAAGCGGTGGCATGATCTGAAGAGGGTTGTCAAGGAGAGGAGGAGCAAGAACCGTGAGCTGGCTCAGAGGACTGGTGGGGGCCCACCCATTCCACAAAAAACATTCACACCATGGGAGGAGAAGGTGCTTGCCATACTGCATCCAGAGAGTCTCACAGGAGTGAAGGCTGGTAAGTACAAAAAATAACTACCACCACTCTGCTATGTACAGTCTCGCACAACTACAAAACTACACCACCTAGGACAAATTCCATCCATCTGCACCTCACACTCACAAAAACATGTCTCACTGATCCAACATTCACCCACTCCCATTCACCCCAAACCTAGCTATCAACATTACCATGGGGGCATGTGTACAGGCCCCCTTGTCCCATAGCATCAGTAAGATGGAGCCCTCCCCTACCCCACCCAGAAGCATGTGTCAGCCATTACATTACCCTCATCAAACTTACAGGTAGGTAGCCATCTTCACAATGAGGGTGTTTGGGGGTGGGAGGCCGGTACCACTACTCCCACCAGGCACCCTGCCCCCCACCTCAGCAGAATGGAGCCCCCCCCCACTTAGAAGCACGTGTCAGCCATTACATTACCCTTATCAAACTTACAGGTAGGTAGCCATCTTCACAACGAGGGTGTTGGGGGCTGGGATGCCTGTACCACTACTCCCACCAACGATCACTGAGAGATCCACCTTTTATCCCCAAACCTGCTGTTCCCACGAGAGACCGGAGACACCTTCCTGGAGAGCTGATCACACGGGCCCACGAAGGAGGAGGAGCCTGCTTTCCCGCGGACTGCTAGTGCAGTAGTTGAGCGAAGCTGTGGAGCTGTGGAGCCGGGTGCTGCGGAGCCGTGACGATTCGGCTGAGAGCAAGAGAGACACAGGTGGGTTGGGTTGGGCCGGGTCGGGTCGGGTCGGGTTGAGCAGGCTGGTGCAGCAGTCCAATCTGCCCCCCCCCCTCCCCCCTCCCCGCGGCTCCCGTAGCTCCCGTAGCTCCGGCAGCTCCGGCCCCTGTAGCTCCGGCTCGTTTGTTCTCCGCCCCACCTCGGCATCACCCTTAAGAGACTAAAAGGGTGCTTAAAATTGCGCACACAGAGCTGGCGTTACAGCTTCAACGTCTCCGCCTGCATTACAGTGACAGATGCGGACGGAGGACGGAGGTTGCAGGCACAGGAGGTGCTACCTTGTCTCACCACCCCCAAACACTGCCGTGATCTGAGAGGAGCAGCGCAGAGTCCTCGCAGGACAGCAGGACAGCAGAAATCAGCAGAAATCAGCAGATATAACGTCAAGCGATCAGAGGAGATGAGAGGGGCGCAGTGAGAGGTGCAAGCTGTTAGCGCGCTTCTCTAAGTCACATCGACCACCACCCCTCCCCCTCAAGCTCCCTCCTCGTGGTCCGAGCCAAAAAACCTGAAACTTGAATCAGCAAGCCGACGCCGCAAAAAAGAAAAGAAAAGAAACGACAGGACCACTGATTCATCGCCGGACTGAACCCGGCCAACAGTGGTGCCGAGTGAGCGAGTGAGCTAAGGCGAGGCGAGGTGAGGCGCGCACGCACGGGAGAACACGGGTCAGAGGACTGGCAAACTGGCAAAACCGGCACAGCTGACGCAGCGGGAGACAGTGGGACACAACGGGATGTGGCAAGGAGTAATCTCCTGACGCTGTCTTGTTGTTTGTTGCTTGTCGTGTCCAGTGTTGTCCATTGTTGTGCCTAGTGTTCAGCGTCCCGCCTTGACCCCCCCTGAGGGGACTGCCAGCGCCTGTCCTCAAGTTACCTCTCCCTCGCCACAGAAGACGCCAGGCGTCTACTTACTTGCTTCCCGGAAACAGCAAACAACCCGGACACGGATACGGACACGGTCCTGGGGGTCAGGGGTTTGAGGGTTTGAGGGTCTGATCGTGTGCACCCCTTCTGCACATTATCTAACTATCTACACACCCCCCCAGCTTTATCCATCTCATTCCAATCTAACTTAACTACTCTAAACTAGGCCTCCGAGATAACAGGCCTTCAAGACAACAAAGATGAGATCTGGCAGAGTCAGGGAATTGCTACCCAACCCCCACCTGAATCCTCCCTCAAAGCCCAAGAAGATAAAGAGAGCACTCGATCTGCACATCAAACCGCTTCAAGAGGGTCTTCAAGGGTTTGTAGAGGTCACCCAAAACACCTCAGTCAAGACAGATAGGAGCGTTCTAACGGCCTCACCAAACCCAGCCTCACCTACGAATGGAGACGGCAAAAGGACAGAACAGGACAAGACACCATCAAAGGCCAACTTCCCCAACCTGAGTTCTGTCACGGCCCATCAACAACAATCGGACCCGGAACTACCAACAGCCGCCGCACTAGGCCCATCACTCTCAACATCGCAACCCCCAATCATCAGGACGAAGTCATTTTTAAAATCTCTTAGCGAATCAAAGGAGCTCATTTCTATAGAGAGACTACTAGAAACATCAGAAACAAAAAGGAAATGTACTAAACAACCCAAGATATACACAAAATTTTCCTTCCTGAAAGATCCAGGTTTAGCAATCTACTCTAAGACTGGATGCATAGAGGGTCTGCAAACTCCTCTCCTACCCGAGGCAGTCACTTATACCTGTTCTGATAGTCACACAAATGACGCCCTACTGACTACAGAGGGGAGCAGTAGCACCATACTAGACGATCCACCAGTCTCAAAAACCTCGCCAGTTCTGAGGAGTCCGGCAACGTCACCGCCAAAGGTAGACCAAGGAGCAATCAGAAGAAACCACCAAAGCTTGGCTAACACACGTGACAAGGACACGGTCGATCGCACAAGAGAGACCACATCAGAAACGGGCGGACCCGCCGTGACAGCCAACTCCCCAAATACCATCTCAAGGGAGGCACTTCACTCAACTGAAACCAACAAACCGCATCAGGAAAGTTGGGTCAGCCAGGAGAACCAGGACAAGAAACTGCAAAGCCCATCTATGACAGTAGACAGCAAGGACGGTAACAGTTGGAACATCCAAGATGCGTTACCTCGACAAACAAACAGAAATTTCTCAACGGAGCAACAAAACAACCGGACAAACCGGGACAGCTTGAGCACCAAGCAAGAAACATTACTAAAAGAACAATACCAACAACTCCAACAGACTAACATAACCACTACGCAAACAGAGCCCCCAATAAGAACAAAACCAGACCATGGGGGGCATACAAGCGCCCAGAGCGGGACAATCGAGTCCAATTCAAAAACGCGTCGCTCCCTATCTCATTACAGCGACCTCAACTCCACGACCTGCTCCGCGGAAAATGATATGACATTCATGGCCACGCAGGAATGGGAAGATCTCATCGCCTCTTACAACCTGAGGCCAGAGTACAACACTTTATTCGACGAACCAAACACCTCATTAAGCCAGGGGAACAGCAATAGCACGTTAAATCCACTAGCTGAAAGCCCATGGCCTATAATCATAAATACTTTGCAAACAACTGCCAAAGCACTAGAGTTCCAATCGCTAAAAATGGACACCCAGCTAACTGTCTTACAATCAATAGCTACTTCTATACTAGGCATTGAGGGGAAGATATCTGAACTAAACGGTCTCATAAAAAGGGGCCAAGAAGCGACCTACACGATCAAGTCACCCTCCCAACCATGCTCCTGTGAATTGATATTAGACAAACTAGCCACAATGCCATCAATGCTAGGGGACCTGATGCGAGAAATAAAATCATCAATTCCACTAACGCAAGATTGTAATGCAGCATCATTTCCAAAACAAAAACCATCAATTCCTCTAATGCAAGATTGTTGTGCAGCATCAATTCCAAAACAAAAACCGCAGGACCCCAAGCCAACACTGGTCCCGGGAGCAGCCACCAATCCAACTGCAGAGAGCAGGGAATTGACCTCTACCCAGCTAAAGGTCCCAGGCGTCGAACCAGTAATCCAAATAGCCACCCCCACTAATCTGACACCAAAGAACAACAAAGCACAGAACAAAATTCGAAGGAATAAAAGGAAAGGGAGGAAAAAGCTCATATCAAACGTCAACTTTTTCACCAAAAAACAGTCCAACCCACAGCAAGAAGACAGCAAAAGCTCCTCTGAAGCAACGGACACGGAGCCATGCCCACATACACCACAACAAGAGGATCAAGATAAAATACAAGAGCAGCTAATTAACCCTCCTCACGCCACAGCCCAAAAGACAACCAGAAGCCCAGCCAAGAAATTTCACCTGGAAACAAACAACCAATTACTTGACCAAAACAATTGTGAACCAAGAAAGATCGATGACCCCACAGTCAAGTTTAATTCAACACAAAAAACCACTTCTACAACTAAGCTCATTAATAATACAGAACTCATTCAACCATCAAATAGCACAACTAATAGCAATATAACCGAAACAAGAGTCGAGCACACATTAAGAACCCAAATAAACAGCCCAACTGTGAGCAGCATAAGCAGGCAACCCCACTCTAGTCACAACACCTACGCGAGTTTCCAACCAAACTGCAAAAACATCACCAACCAAGCAAATTCCACTGTCATTCTCTTTGCGCCAGAATACACGTCCCTTGGCAGGGACGACATATTAAACAGGGGTAACATTCTTAAACTCCTTCACTCAATAACAACCCTAGAGAACACTTACTCTTCAGACCTGCTCCAAATTGAATTCATCCCCAGTAACGACATCATCCACCAAGAAATGACAAAAACAACGTGGAATACTCCCGAGACAGCGAAAAAGATAATGGAAGAAAAAATAATCTTTAAAAATTGGGGGATCGACTTACGACTTGTAGAACAACCTCGATACCCGACACCTTTTTTACTTCCGCCCAGATCACCGGCGCGAAAAAAGACCAATTCAGTGCTAAAAGGAGCAAGGAGTTTCTCGCCGACAGCACATTCCAAACTTGGGGCAACAACGGTCAATGGTCAGGAACTCCTACAAAATGACCAAAACCCACCAATCTTCACCCAAAAGCTGCCATTGATCCAGCGAACTATTAATACAGCTATTCCAAATTGACAAAGGGTTCTGAACACTGAGAGCACTACAGAAAAAGTCAAACAAATAAAAATTTGTATTTGGAATATCAACGGCCTGGCAAGCAAAAGACACGACCCTGAATTCCTGCAGTACCTAAACCAATTCGACCTCCTGCTCCTCCAAGAAACTTGGGAGGAAGAACCATTCGAAATTCAAGGGTTTACATCATGCTTTCTCCCTGCCAGCAAAAATTCTATCTTTGGACGCAGATCAGGAGGTCTTGCCATCTTGGCATCCATAGCCACAATAGGAACAATAAGACCCACAGAGTTTTACATATCCCCCCCCAGCGGAATCCTGACGGTTAAAACCCAGCTAACACTACAACAACATACTCAAGAGGTTATAATAATAAATACTTATATTCATCCTACACAAAAACGAAAAGCAGCAAATGAACTGATAAAAGTACTGCAAAAAATCTCCGAAGAAGACCAGTCCGACCAGATCATAGTCGGTGGTGACTTCAATATGTTCCTCATCAACACAGACCACGATAATAACATTCAGCAAGAACTCAGCTCCGCGTGGGGCGTGCCAAGACAAAGCATGGCTAAAACAGATAAATCAACAACCAACTCAAAAAAACTATTGAGACAGCTAGAAGACCTCAACCTAAGGGCACTTAACGGGCGACTTGCTGGCGACAATCCACCGGCCCCAACATTTCATTCCAATAATCACACCTCCCATCTCGACTACACCTTTACATCCTTAAACATGTTCCCAATGATAACAACATTTAGGATAGGGGTCAACGACCTTAGTGACCACCTCCCCCAAGAAATCTGTATAAAAGCAAGAGCACTATTAAACACAGAACCATACACCGGCCCAAAGATAGACATAACATCAAACCTAAGGCGACTTCGATGTAACTCCAACAACATCACTACAATAAGTCTCGACGTAAAATCTTTATACATTCAAACAGTAAAGCGCCTGAACACACCATCAAAAGAATGGCAAAACTTCACCCAAAAAGTTGCAGACAAATTATCTAAGGGTCCAGTAAAGAAGCCTCCGTATGGCAAGGGACACCTAAATAAAACATCACTCTCTCCAGGCATGAAGATCCAAAAACGAATAATAAACCACACGCTGAGAAAGATACGGCAAGACCCGGACAATAAAGATATGCAGGCAACCTTGAGGGAAGCTAAAAAAACACTAAAACAGAAGAAATGGGAGAAACAGAAAAATAAAAACGATCAACTGTGGGCAAAACTATTCCACGAAGCGAAACAAAAAAACAGCTCTAAATTCTGGAGAATGATCAAGGAAATAAAAAATCCTGACCATGGTGGCATAGATTCTAACATCACAGAAGAAGCATGGATAAACCATCTAGCCAGTCACTTTAATAGCGAGGCTACAACTAAAGAGGAAGTGCTAAGGAGGTTGAGCACGGATGACGTGGAGGTAGTACCAGGATACCACCAAAGAGAAGCAAACAACAAACGCAGCACTTTCATCTTGAAAGCGAACGATTTAAAGAATGCCGCCGACACCTCAACAGTCTCAGATCCACAGCCATCGACGATTGGGACTGAAGACATCAGAAGACAAATAGCGAAAGGAAGACCAACAGGAGCCCCTGGACCCAATGGCTTACCATCAATGCTTTACAAAAACGACGTAGAGTTCTGGAGCGTCGCGTTAACATCTTTATTCAACTACGCAAAAACTAATCAGTTTCTACCAGAGTCATGGCATGGTTCAATAATCAGTCCAATCCATAAACATTCGAGCAAAAAAGACCCAAAAAATTACCGTCTGATAGCACTAATTGACGTAGAAGCTAAATACTTTGCAGGGAACATACTAGAGGAATTAACCTCATGGGCCGCCGCAAACTCGGTAATCCCGAACACCCAAACCGGATTCCGTCAGGGCCAAGGAACAATTACAAACATCACGGCCCTGACTCTACTGATGGAATCAGCAAGAGATAACAATAAATCTTTATATCTCTCCTTCATCGACTATACTGCAGCGTTCGATCATGTAGACCGCAACATGTTATGGCAAAAACTGACCAAATGGGGCATACCTGTTCATCTCTTAAACGTACTGATAGCACTACACTCTGACACCTGGATTAAAGTGAAACTTGGTGCAGGCACACATCTTTCAAAACCAATAAAAACAACAAAGGGCCTCAAACAAGGCTGTGTCCTAGCCCCAATGCTATTCAACCTCTTCCTAGCCGACCTGCCCGGCGAACTAGACAAAAAATACTGCCATGCACCAAAGCTAGGGAAGACCACACTATCCAACCTGCTGTATGCAGACGACCTGGTGCTCATCAGCCAGACACCCATTGGTCTTCAGCACCTTCTAAACACCATCTACGATTTTTCAAATAAAAATGCACTGCAGATAAATTTCAATAAATCTAAGGTTATGGCAGTAAACTACAAAAAGAAAAGGGAACATAATTGGCATATAAATGGAGAACGATTGGAAAACGTAACAACTTACAAATACTTGGGCATAATACTGGACTCGAAGATCACTTTTAAACCCCAGCTGGACTCCCTGCGAGGCAAGGGAATGGCAACCTCCCTTGCCCTAAAATCCTTAAAAACTAAACTCCCAGATCTGACCTTCTATCCACTTCTCCAAGTACTTCGCGCAAAACTGCAACCAACACTCACCTACGGGAGCGAACCCCTTCAAGGAAAAGACGCCACTCTTCTGGACACAATCATCTCAAACTCTTACAGGCTCATCTTTAACTTGCCAAAACAAGTCTCCTCAGCACAAATACGACTGGAATTTGGCATCGCGAAACAAACCTTAGAAAGACGGTGTGCATACGTCACTGCCTGGCACAAGATACGTAACGCCAACAATGATTCCCTAAATTCTAACATCTGGGATGAGACTCTTCAGCATCAAAAATCATCAGCGAGGAAGTATTTAATTGACTCTCTTGAAGTGCTGGGCCTATCCAACTTATGGGACATTCCAACAGACCATGTGACGTTTAAAAAAACAGCCAAAAAAGTAGTTAGACTCATCTCTAAAACTGAAGACAAGGAGGCCCTGACAAAAAAAGCACATGGTTGGGTAATCCTTAATGATTATGGTCCAATGCAACCACAGGCTTACCTCAATGTGGGCATGAACCTAAGAATGAAAGAGAAATTTTTAAAAATGCGTCTGGGCGTAATCCCGGTATATCCTCACCTACCGCCCTGGATAAGGAAAAATCTTGATCCACAATGCCGTCTGTGTAAAGCAGGAAAGGAAGACCTTGTCCACGCAGTGTGCATCTGCCCCAAACTGAAAGATCTGAGATGCAAATTCCTGCGAGACTCATTCAAAACCTATGGTATACGGACATGCAGACAGGCAGTCAAACTTTGCTTCAATCCCAGCAAAACAAAACTAAACTGTCAGGTCGTAAAATTCTTTGAACTGGCCGGAGTCAGATACATGAGAGCTTGAGGACTGTTGATTTTAACAATGCAACACTTTAATCTGAATCAACTTGGCAAACGCACAGGACAGAGAGAACTTTTAAATACCCTTTGGTTAATTCTCTTTGCAATTTTTAATTGTCCTTTTAAATGTTTTTTATTCGACTTGTAAAGATTTTAATTAATCATGTACAAATAAAATATTTACTTACTTACTTACTCCCACCATGCACTCTGCCCCCACCTCAGCAGGATGGAGCCCTCCCTCCTCCCCACCCAGAAGCAGTTGAAAGCCATTGCAGAACACCAAACAAACTTACGCCGCCAGTTGAGTTACAGCTTCAGTGGGGGGCCAGGACTCAAAGCCCCAGAACTCACCGTGCTTCTCCGTAGCGCGCACCAACATCCTCACGCCCGGAGACGCTGTAGTTAAACGTGTGCGGGCTCCTGCAGAGCGGGAAATGCCGCCAGTCACCCAGCAGTTACAGCTTCAGTGGGGGGCCAGGACTCAAAGCCCCAGAACTAACCGCACTTCTCCGTAGCGAGCACCGACATCCTCGAGCCCGGAGGCACTGTATTTAAACATGTGCGGGCTCCCGCAGTGCGGGAAATGCCGCCAATCACCCAGCAGTTACAGCTTCAGCGGGGGGCCCGGACTCAAAGCCCCAGAACTCACCGTGCTTCTCCGTAGCGCGCACCGACATCCTCGCACCCGGAGGCGCTGTATTTAAACGTGTGCAGGCTCCCGCAGCGTGGGAAACGCCGCCAGTCACCGAGCAGTTACAGCTTCAGCGGGGGGCCAGGACTCAAAGTCCCAGAACTCACTGCGCTTCTCCGTGGCATGCACCGACATCCTAGCACCTGGAGGCGCTGTATTTAAATGTGTGCAGGCTCCTGGCCAAGGGAGGGCCCGTCCTGCACCCATCAACGCCAGGAAGAGGCAGGGCAGGGCCAACCCCTCACGCTGTTTATTCGCCACCCGAAGCAACTACATGATACTAAACAAGGTACTGTGCTGATCCGTGCTGCGCATCATTCTTTTGAGTGAAACTTCGGCCCAAAGACATTTAAACACTGATTCTTGGGACAGACTGTGCTGCACCCCTGTTTTATTTGTTAAATATTGCTTCCCAGCCCTTGATTCCCTCCCATAGCGCTTCATTAGTCTACTGCTAGAGTAACCATGGGCAAAAGGAAAGTCATGGAAGGTTCGGTGGGGACAAATGGAGCACCTAGTGGGGCGGGTAAGGTGAAAAAGGCAAGGAAAATCGCTAAGCATAGTGCCAATAATTGTGTGATCGACAGAATTGAGACCCTAATCACAGAATGTGAAGGGATTCTAGTAGCTGTGTTGGCGGGGGCCACTGGTATCACAAAATCTCCATCAGGGAGTGGCCAGGGGCAACTCCGCCGAACCATAATACCTCCAATGTTCCAGAAACCTTCCCATAGCCACGCCTCATCTAGTAGTAAGGCCGATCATATTGTGTTAGGGCAGGGGGAAATTACTTCCACACAGTGTAAGAATAATCAGTTGATTAGAGACTCTGTAACTTATTTAGAGCCCTCTGTTATCTGTTCTAACCGCTTTGCGGCGATGGCTGAGGCTCCTGATCCTCTGGAGGATCCACCGCATCAATGCCAAATTTTATGCCCTAGCAGGGACTGGCGCTTCAGTACCTGAAGATCCTATGCAGATTGTCAGCGTGCTTAGTTTAGAAATAGGTGCGATGAGGGTGTTGATTGAGGAGCTAGTGGCAGTAGTTAAATTAATAACTCCGAGCAGCATGTTACATCAGCCGATAGTTAGTAGCACACTCACTCCACACCTCTATAGGGCATATACAAATGTAGAAAAAGAACGATCTATTGTACATAATGGCTCTCTTTCCTCCCCCAAACCATTTGCTACCGATGTCATTAAGACGCCCCATTACCAACAGACGGCTTCCTCCCAAGTCTCTGCACTCACTGGCCAGGCAATACATTTGCCTCTACAATCTAACACAAAATACACCAGACCTCCTAATACACTAGCAGATCCCTATCAGCGTTCTAAAGACCACTTTTATTCATAAAAATCTTTGAATTACCCCCCAGTACAGACGCGTACAGTCTACATGGTCAATGTTCCCAAGCTTAAATTATGTGATGACCATGAAAACGAAGATTCCTTAAAAAATAAGGCTATTCACTGGATTCGTCATGTCAGGGGCTCTCGATCGCTGATACGGGACGATATAGCTAGGGCGCGGAGATGTATACATCATAACCGATCCCTGGACTATATTGAGCCCGATTTGGCAGCAAATTTGTTAGCACTATAATCTCGGACTTGTCCTCCAGGTTCTTCAGCTATTCAATTTAGAAGCTCCCCAATAACTACTGACACCAGGGCACAGGGCAAAGTAGCAGAGCCGAGTGCCGAGGGTGGGTCCACATTAGATGCAACAATTGACTGAGAGTAGCCCCTGTTTCATACCCAGAGCTTAAGGAGACCTGTCATAATAGCAACCCAAGAACCCTCTGCACACACCTTTCAATTGCCCCTGGCCAATTACCGACAAACGTAATCCACATTTCTAACACTGGCCGCAACATTGACAAACTGAGGGACCAGCTTATAGTATCAAACACGGGCACAGATAGGTCAACTCCTATTGCTCGATTTGTTTTACCATTGCAATCACAAGTAATATCCTCATGAGAGGTAGCTCCCGTGACCCCACATCTGCAGCTCAAAATTATTTCCTGGAACGTAGCTGGACTTAGCAGTAAACTGTTATTACCCGACTGGAACAAACTAATAGAAGGCCAAGACATCTGCCTCTTCCAGGAAACTTGGAGCCTAGTCCCCCTCTATAAATCTGGCTATACCTGCTTTTTCTTTACAGCTGTCTCTATAGGGAGAGGCCGCCCTTCAGGAGGCCTGATTGTCTGGGTTAATATTGCTCTGGGATGTAGAAATATCGAACGCAACTGTGCAAACACTGACATAATGAGGCTCACTATTACTGAGAAAAAAGGAGCCATATCCCTTGAGCTGTTTAATGTATATGTAAGGGGGATGAAAGGGGGTGCCTCCTCAGCTATTGTTTCATCTTTGGAGCAAGAGCTGTCTAGCTGCCACCCTGACTCGCATCTTATGATAGCGGGAGATCTTAACTGCACGTTTGAGCCCCTCAGCTCGGGGGACGTGGGGCTGGAGGAAGATGATCCTAGATGGGGCATACCCCCCTAAGTATTTCCCCTATCGAAAGATGGTCACGGGTTGCAATACAGTTAAACGCACTTGTCCTGGAATTTGGGTTAAGGGCTGCAAATGGTAGAACACCATCAGACCCTGAAGGGGCTTGTAAGTACAATAGAATTAGCTGCCCATCTTTCATTGATTATATTTTAATCGATGTAAGATTGTGGAGAAGTACAATTGATATGGAAGTTGTCCCCACTATCGACAGCGACCATAATCCCCTTTGTATGACCATGAAGGCCCTTTGGACCTCTTTCTGCTCTGCCCCTGAGGCACTCAATAACTTGGTGACCAAGGAAGTAGTCCCCTCTAATAGCAAAAGACATCTTAAGTGGCCTACAGTAGCTGTTAACGAACTAAAAATGTCTGGGATCATTTGAGTACTGGCTGAAAGCTTAACAGACCTACAAGAACCATCCCTTAATCCTGATGCCCCAGAGAAAGCTTTGGACAACTATATGAGAATTGTAGAACAGATGGTTACTTTTTTCAAAACAACTGCTGGCCCCAGAACTGAAAAAGCACGCCCAAAAAGCGGCCAGGCCTGGTTTTCAAAAACCTGCAGACAAAAAAGGAAAGCGCTAGTCTTAGCTATTAAAAGCAAAAATATTCCTCATGTCCAATGTGCCAGGAAGGAGTACAAAGTGACGTTGCAACGCGCAAAACTAAATTGGGAAGAGTCGCATTGGCAGAACTTGAAAGATGCTAGTTTAGCAAATAATGCCTATTTATTCTGGAATCTTGTTGGGGGGCCAATAGGAAAGATCCAGACTTAATTCCCAACCATTTATCTAGCCAAGACTGGTTTGATCATTTTAGGAATCTATACTCTGGGACAGATATAACACAACAGGGAGGACCTTGTGTCCAGCCAATCCTCTGCCCAATCCCTAACACTGATGACCATTTTAACCTAAATGAAGGAGAAGGAGCAATCAAAAGAATAGTACCATCAAAAGTCCCTGACCGGATGGTCTTCCAGGGGACCTACTTCGTGTGTGCCCCAGTGATTGGGTGAAATACATCATGCTTCTAATTATATCTATCTCCAGAGGATGTCCCATACCAGAGTCGTGGAAGGGAGACGAAGTAGTGCCTATTTTTAAGAAGGGGGCTAGGGAGGACCCTGCCAACTACCGACCGATTAGTTTGATTTATGCTATTCAAAAAGTAGTTGGTAGGGTATTGCTGCAGAGAATCCACTCCTGGGCTGAGGATGAGAACATTCTTTCAGAATATTAGGCGGGTTTTAGGACCAGAACTGGAACAATGGATCAGGTGTTCAGGCTCCTCCTTATCTATTGGAAGGTGGTTGTGATAGGTGGAGGCAGTCTTTACCTTGCCTTCATCGATCTAAAGACTGCCTTCGATCTGGTTCCTCGGGAGCAACTATGGAAAGTCTTGGGCGAGATGGGTATGCCCGTGCTTATTTTGAATCTGCTTGTCCGATTGCATGAGGGCAACTATGCCCAAGTGAGATGGGGGTCACAAGAGCAAAAAACAGACAGAATTCCAGTGAATAGAGGAGTACTCCAGGGCTGTGTAATGGCGCCCACCCTGTTCTCCCTATATGTGAACGGGGTGGTTAGTTTTCTCCAGGAAACTCCAGCTGACGTCCCGACCTTGGCAGGAGAGAGGGTACCTACACTCCTCTCCGCCGATGATACCGTGTTGATTTCTAAGACCCCGGTCGGGCTGCAGAAGCTTTTGGACAGGTTCCATCTCTTTTGCTCCTTAAGGGGGTTGATTACCAACAGTACGAAGACTAAATGAATGACATTCAACCCCTACAAGCCCTTTAGGCACATTTTCTCTCTGAGTGGAATGCCTGTGGAAAGAGTTAGTACTTTTGATTATTTGGGCATTCGACTTTCTGGTACAATGCATTGGAATCCCCACATTAACAAGATGCTTCTAAACCACAGGCGTGTGGCTGGGGCAATAGGCAGGGAACATCGTCGCTCACACAGCAGACCTGTTGCCCCAGCGCTCACGATATATGCTGCAACGGCATTTAGTTCTGACCTTTACGGTGCGGAACTGTCGGGGTTTAACCCCTTCGGTGCTCATGACGGAACGGTTCCGTCATGAGCCACGGTTGAGCTGTGCTCATGACGGAACCGTTCCGTCATGACCACGCCCGCGCAAGATTCCGTCAGCACAGCGGCGGAATTTGCGCAGCATGGAAGGGGTTAATAATGTGCAAGAGATCGGAAAATACGTTTTGAGAGAGCTTGTGAGCCTTCCCCGAAATGTTCCACTTAAGCCTTTGATGAGTGACATGGTAAGACGCTCCTTTAAAGATATTGCTAGATCAAGGCCGCTGCTTTATTGGGCCCGGCTGCTACGAACTGCTGAACTCGCCAACTATGCTGTCACACTCAAATAAGTAATTGTTCTAGACTGCAATCACAGGGTTAGTTGGCTTAATAATGTCAAGACATTTGTGCTTGCAGTAGGATTCAGAAACTCTTGGGAAGGTCAGAACCCACCCAGTAAGGATGAACTTAAAAAAGCATACTGGCTTCGGGTCGACACGCAGGAACTCAGTAATCCAAATCTAGGTAGGATGGCAGATGATTTTTAACAGTTTAAACAACACATATTTTTGGAGCCATACCTAGATTGTATTCGAATCCCAAGAGAAAGGGCACTTTATATACAGTTTAGGGTCGGTTCCCTTTTAGTACGAGAGCTTACTGCAAAATGGAGCCCTCCCCACCAGACAATCCCCGATTGCCCTTGCTGCGAGGCACCAAAAGAGAGCGTGGCCCACCTTATGTTTGCATGCCCCGTATACTCAAGGGCCAGATCAAAGTGGCTCAAGCCAATTTGCTGACAGCTGGGCACTACAGCTCATATTACTGCTCTGCGGATCTTGAAATCAGACTCTAGCGCTCTCTTTGTCTGTGGTGTGGCAAAGTACCTCGGCTGTATCTGGCTTGTTAGGTCCAAGTTCTTGCGTAGGGAGGTGTAAAAAGGAAATGTGAATGTATCTCCATATGTTGGTTTCCCCTTTTTCTAAATGATATCAAATAGCTGCATAAGAACTATCCTTTTGTACTCTCTTTTTAATTAAACTCACTTACTAAATTGCACTTTAATACACACTAAGTATACAAATGAATTTTTTTGGGGTCAGGTATTAGTATATTATTGTTAATTTATTAACAAGATGATTAATTTTTTGTATATTATCCCTGGATCTAATGTATATACTTGTTTTTACTACTGTTTTTATGATAACTTTTATCTTTTATTCTTGGTTTGTATGGATGAAATTACTTTTATGATACGAGTTATCGAAATAAAGCTATTTGACTGACTGACTGAACAAACTTACAGGTGGGTAGCCATCTTCACAATGAGGGTGTTTGGGGGTGGGAGGCCTCTACCACTACTTCCACCATGCACCCTGCCCCCCATCTCAGCAGGATGGAGCCCTCCCCCCACCCCACTCAGAAGCAGTTGGAAGCCATTGCAGTACACCAAAAAACTTACAGGTAGGTAGACATATGATTCTGTCTTGTGACCCCACTGAGCAGGATGTAAGCCACCACCACGCACACACACGTGTGACATAACACACCCAGATTTCGGCACATCACAGGTAAGTAGCCAGTACGTGCACCGAGCCATTCGTCACAAATTAAATGGTGCCATATGACAACACCAGCCCTCTCATTGTGCAAAGAGGCACACCTACCCCATTGCCAAGCACAGTGTGCACACAGGTAAGCTAAGGAAACTGTCACAGCTACCAAAGTGTGACACACCAATGCACAAGTAGAAGAATGTCAGGGCACAATCATGCACAGCACCTATTTACATGTGCATCAATATGGGGCAAGTGCAACAAGGACCATTTGAAAAATACGAAAGCATGTGTGGTGGTACAAATCAAGATATGCACATGACAGGACAAACAAAGGTATGCAGGAGATGACAATGGCCAGTCCATGGCCAGATGTGATGCCTGCCAGGTCAGACAAATCCTCAATTAAAAACATGTTATCAACAAGTCCCTGTAATCATTAATTGTGCATGGGTCGCATGGTATGCCTTGACACCTCACACCATGGACAAGTAATGCATGTACCACTGCATCATGTCAGGTAGCACAGTAGTGCACATAGTAAACAATGTGATGATCTGTCAATTGTGCAGTGTACAAAAAGTGATTAACACACAGCTAACACAAAGGTTGCCGAGTGCACTACAATGACCATGTCCCTTCTGACCCACAGGTGACCAAGAGCTCACTGCAGAGGACAACACCAGCAACCTGCAGAGCCAGTCTTCCCCCCCGGTACATGGACTCTCGGATGTTGACTCCCAGGATTCCATGGACGATGAGCTCAAAGCCGGCCCATCCGGTGTGCCAGGTAGGAACAGGTCCCAGGACCCCATTGTCCCCCCCACCACATCTGCGGCAAAACAACTTCACAGCAGACCCCTGCTGTCACGGCCTATGCAGACACCGCCAATACCACCACCACCACCACAAGTGCTGCTTGCAACACCCTCCCTGTCCCAGAGGATGACAAGCACACACCATCGATGGAGGAGAGCAGGGAGAGGATGTGGGTGCCCACAGTGGTGAGGCAACAGGTCCATGGCAGCAGGGCAGGTGGGAGGGGCAGGGTCACCCACGGACACCAGGAGGCTGGGACTCAATCCCTGGAACACATCACCAGAGTCCTTGGTGCATACAAACAGGCCCAGGGATGAACTGGCCGGTCAGACAAACTGTTGCATGAGCTAATCCTGCTGATGAGGTCCATCGACACCCGCATGGGACAAATCGTGGACCTCTTGGGCCAGCAAGTGGTAGTACTGAGGGACAGACCTGCACCACAAACAACACCTTCACCTCCCTCTGGTGGGCCGCAGAATGAGAGTTCACCATCCTCCCCTGCGCCCACAGAGATGGGTGAGTCCTCAGACCCCACTGGCCCTGCAGCAGGACCCCCCTGCAAACGACGAAGGGGCCGTCCTAGGAAGACCCTGGGAGTATCTAGAGGTAAAGCACCTGCCAGATGCCAGTCATGGAGCCAGCCATAATGGCAACCCTCTCTACCACTGCATTGATGTTTTGGACTGTCCTTCACCACACTGCCTTGTGAATTGCATCTGTCTGTTGGACTGGGTCACCACATCAATGTAGTGACTACTCGATTATCTCATTTACCACAACTGTCAACTCACTGCTCCACCCCCCGATTGGAAATGTACACCCCCTCGCATCTCACCATTGCAAATAAAATATCCTTTCACACATGTTGTCGTGTCTGCTCCGACTTTATTGTAGGATGTACAGTCTTCAACATGATCACAATGTACCAGGAGCATGGGCTGTATGTAGGCAAGGAGAAGTTGAAGGCACCTAGGAAAACAGAACAGAACTACTTTCACTGGTCTGGGTGTGGCATCATAGACATCACACAATCCCTACCATCAGGATAACCCAACATTCAAACATCACAATGGGCAACAAGTGTCAACATACACGTCCTGTAGATGTTCCCAAATGACCTGCCCCAGAAACATTGCCAACCACCACTGAGTCTACAACTGGCTGCTGTTACAATTCTCACATGCCCCTTCACGACAACAGCAATATCAGCAGACAATGGGTATGTTGCACATTGTCACCCACCTTCAAGTGAAGTAGCTTGTGATGAGCTCTTCACGCAGGTCAACACCTTCCTCCTCTCCACTGTCCTCATCACTGGACACGGGTTGGTTTGCAGGCTGGGGCCTTGGGTCCTCACCATCATCCAGGAGCAGGGGAATCTCCTTGCAAATGGCTAGGTTGTGGAGCATGCAGCATGCTACAACAATCTGACACACCTTCCCGGGCGAGAATGCCAGTGCACCTCCGGTCTTGTCCAGGCAGCAGAAACGTGACTTGAGCAGACCAAAAGTACGCTCCACAACACGACGTGTCCTCCCATGTGCCTCATTGTAGCGGATGTCAGCTGGGGTCCTGGGATTCCTCAGTGGGCTCAGCAACCAGGGATGGTTGGGATATGCAGTCACCTAGGTATGACAAACACAAATAGACATTGCAATGTCGCTGAGGCTGAGGGCAGCAGGTCACACACCCAGCATGCCATACGACAAGGCATACTCACCCACAATCCATGCACGTTCGGGAAGCAGATTAGCCATCAGCTGGGGCACAATGCTGTTCCGCAGGATGTAAGAGTCATGGGCCAAGCCTGGGAATTTGGCACACACGTGGGAGATGATCATATCTGCCAGGCATACCACCTGCACATTTATGGAGTGGTAATGCTTGCGATTCCTGTAAATATGCTCAATTGCCTGTGGTGGCACAAGCCCGACATGGGTGTAATCAATGGCACCAACAACATTGGGGATGTGTCCAAGGGGATAGAAGTCTCCCTTCACAGCTGGCAATTCAGCACCCCAGGGGAAATGGATGTATCTGTCTTTGTATATCATCATGGCGGAAAGTACATCACGCAGCACCATGCTGAACATCTGTTGTGAGTGACATCCCACCAGCGCTGGCCACTGTCTCTTGGAATGATCCAGTGGCAAAAAAATGCAGGGCCGCCATCACCTTATAAGTAGGGGTGAAAGCTGTTGGATATGTCCGGCGAGGCTGCAGGTGGGAATCCAAAAGATCACAAAGGGTTTTCAGGGTGGCTCTATCCAGATGGCATTTCCATATGATCGCAACATCCTCCATGTCCTGCAGCACCATCAAGTGACAAATCAAATTAGGCCTCCTCCTTTTTGAGATGATAGTGGACACATGTCAATGCAATACATCATGAGATGTGCACAGCATATCACGTTCTGGATGATAAAACGACAAGAATGACTGACATCAATATTGACTATCAGACCAGCTTACATGTAGGGACTCCTTCAGCTACTCAAAGGGCACACCTGTCAACTTACAAAAGACTAGTACCTAAAACACCACCTTGGTCAATGTGAATGCACATAGGGAGATGGCCACATTTCACATGGGCACGCCTGGGAGTATAGCATCCAGCATATGTGTAACAAATCAAACCCACTGTCTCATACCTAGCTGCTGTACCTGTCACACCTTAATGCGTCATTACAATCTGGCACACATCCACCACACAATGACCACAGTTGGCGCAGGAATGACAAATTTGTGCATGAGCAGACATGAGAGGCAATGCAAAATAGATCATCATTCATTGAGATGACCATTGCTGTGATTGTCACTGCACATCAACACATTGACATGTGTACACATTGTAGAGTCCAGAACAACACTGTCCTGACTACCCAACCATCAAATCCATAAGTGACATGTGAGTGAGTACAGGCCAATCTACGAAATCACAAACACAAACATAGCATGTGTAGCCATCAGTGGAGTAAATGGAACATTGACATCATGTGCACAATGATGTGCCATTGACCATGTGGGCACTGTGCACTGTTGATGTTTGCCAGATGGCCATTGCGGTTGTATGGCACCCAAATCACAGTAGCTACCGCCTGGCCCCAGCGGTGTGTCACCAGCACCCCCATTCACACATGTTCGGTAGTGATAGGCATGGAGACATGTGGAAATGGCGGTTGGCATGCTCCGCCGCCTAAATGGTGGTGCCTCGTGTCAATGTATGGAACCCATATCGCGGTAGCTACCGCCTGGCCCCGGCGGTGTGTCACCAGCACCCCCATTCACACATGTGCGGTAGTGATAGGCATGGAGACATGTGGAAATGGTGGTTGGCATGCTCTGCCGCCTGAATCGTCGTGCCTCGTGTCAATGTCTGGCACCCATATCGCGGTAGCTACCGCCTGGCCCCGGCGGTGTCTCACCAGCACCCCCATTCACACATGTGCGTTAGAGATAGGAATGGTGACATGTGGAAATGGCAGTTGGCATGCTCCGCCACCTGAATGGCGGTGCCTCGTGTCAATGTATGGCACCCATATCACGGTAGTTACCGCCTGGCCCCGGCAGTGTGTCACCAGCATCCCCATTGACACATGTGCGACAGTGATAGGCATGGAGACATGGGGAGATGGCGGTTGGCATGCTCTGTCGCAAAAATTGCGGTAGCACAGAGCGGGCCCCTGTGGTGTGTCTCCGCCATGGAGCTTGCCCTAAAGCCAATGGGAAGCTCGATATCGGTGGCATGATGCAATTTTGAAGATCGCGGTAGGCGTGCTCCACCACCGCGGAGGCGGTCATTGGATGCATTTGAAAGATGCACCATCGCGCTAGCGCACACCGGGCCCCTGCGGTGTGTCACCGCCATTGAGCTTGCCCTAGAGCCAATGGGAAGCTCAATAGCGGTGGCTTGATGCAATTTTGAAAATCGTGGTAGGCGTGCCCCGCCACCGCGAGGGCGGTCATTGGATGCATTTGAAAGAGGCAGACCTGGACCAGCAATTGCTGCAGCTTGGCACCTTTGAAACGACCCTAGGGGGCTATATATGTGTGGAAGTGAGCCTCACATTTCCACTGCTCCCAGAGCCTGCTGCCTGAGACCCCTCACCTGCTGCTTCCTCCAGGGACTGCTTCCTGAGACCCCTCACCTGCTGCTGCCTCTAGAGACTGCTGCCTGAGACCCCTCACCTGCTGCTGCCTCCAGGGACTGCTGTCTGAGACCCCTCACCTGCTGCCTCCAAAGACTGCTGCCTGAGACCCCTCACCACCCAATTCCGCTGCTGTTGTCTCATGTCCACAGTGATGGCAAGGACAGAGAAGATCTGTGCCAGTCCCTTCACGAGCAAGGAGCTGGAGGTCCTGGTGGACGAGGTGCTCACACAGAACCCAAGGCTATATTGTGCCCAAATGTTGTGTTAAGTCGTCAACAGTGGGGGGGTAGGGCAGGGGGGCCACACATGTAGTTGGACTGATGCAGTATGTGCCTGGGAGTGTGGGGTAGTATCATGCACTGCTTGACATGCTGTGTCCAGGGGGAGGGTGTGTGTACCCAATGCCACGGGTTTGCCTCCCTGCACATGTATGTATGAGTGACCTGTGTTGTGTTGTCAGCCATACAGTGACACAGAAGGTTGTTCATGCTGTAGTCAGGACAGTGATTGCTTGGCTGGATGGCTGTGTGTGCCCCTGTAGTCCATCTCAGTGTGAGCCCAGCTGGGCAGCACAGTCCCAGTCTACAAAGACAAGGACACATCACTTCACTTACAGAGTATGACATCAGTCTTTTCACATTGCACTCCAGCTATGGGCCATCTCAGCACTTGAGATTGCACACAACCGCCCTTGTGAAGGGCATTTTGTATTTGTGCGATCATGTCCCTCAATGTGACATCCATGACACAGTTATCTATTCACAGGGCAGCGACATTGGGGTTGCGCAGTTTTGGACACAGTGGCTCACCCCCCCCCAAACACAGGTTGATATGTGATGTATGTGTTGCTCAACCCAACAATGGACTGGAGATGTGGGCAGGCTACATAGGGATTTCAGTGCTGGCATCCTGTATGTGTGTGAGATGTGCAGTCGCTGTGTTCCCCCTCACACCTGCATGCATTCACATCTGCTTTTCCCATGCAGATGTACCATGTGAGATGCATTATAGTCTCTGATCGACATTTTGTTGGATTTGTGATGAGTCTGTATCTTGCTGCTATACTGATAGATGCCGGTACATAACACTGTGCCACTGATCACTTGCCCCTCTTGTCTCCCATGCCTGCAGCTCAAGGTACAACAGCGTAAGGCCGTGTGGAGGGCCATTGCAGCGAAGGTTCGAGCTCTGGGGGTCTCAAACCGATGGCGCACCCACTGCCACAAGAGGTGGGACTACATCAGCTGGCTGACAAAGAACGTGGCGGAGATTACCTTGGGGTACTTCCTAGCACTGGGCGTTTGACACGGCGCAGCATGACACCACTAATGGGCCGCATCTTGGTGGTGACAGCCTGAGCTGGATGAACGTTTGAAGGAGCATCCAGTTTGGGGAGGCCTAGACATCTGACAACAATGTGCACCAGTCTTTGGGCCCCAAAGTGCGACATGGTGGGTGTCATGGGCTAATGGCCATTGTGGACTGTCATGTTGTGGTCTGTGTCTGTGTTGTCCCCTCCTGTTCAATCCAGATCTGTCAGTGGCAACAATTAGTGTGCCCCCATCATGTCTGTAGTTGTGCTCAGAGCAACTTGTGTGTCTAGTTGAACAGAGCCACAAGCAGGGTGTTGTGCTGTGTGGTCATCACATGGCTCACTTATGCCTGAATTTCTAGTTTCCCCGCACTGTTTGAGTCTATATAGTGAGTTGGCATGATGTGATTGCACAGGGTGGTGTGCAACATGTAGATTTGGTCATGTTTTGTTATGCATTGCTGGCATATGTTTGTTTTGTTGCTGCTACTGACCTGACCCTACATCTCTTTCTCTCATGCAGCATCTCCTGTGGTCGCGGAGGGACAGGAGACGGACACAAGTGGGGGTGAAACTAGCACAACAGCTGCACAGGAGCCCAGTGACACAGATGTCACCAGCGCCTCAGAGGGGGACAGGAGTCTGCTGGAGGAATCCCAGCCTGAGACGCAAAGCACCACATCATCTGATGACAGCGGTGATGCATCCATGTTGGTGGTCACAGGGAACGGGGACTCTGCATCGTCTTCCACCACACAGCAGCCAGTGCCCACCCTCCCAGTCACTTTCTCAGGTGCTGCCTGTGTCCACCTCAGTAAGAGGGGAAGATTGTCCTTCACCCCTGGCACCGCTGCCCCTGCCCCTGTCCCCCCTGCTGCCATAAGTGCTGAGTCTGTTGACCTTTTGCACCAGCTGTGTGTAGGCCAGACAGCTCTCCTCAATGCTTTCATTGACCATGTCAAAAACTTTGCACAGGTGGTTGCTTTTATGGAGGGCATACATTCAGATGTGGGTGGGCTGCACCAGACTGTCCAGGCTTTGTCCGCCACAGTGACGTCTGCCCTTCAACAGGCACATATTCACAGTCCAGCTCTGGTCCCTTTGTCCACCCCCCTGGCAGTGGCCACATCTGACGATAGTGACCACGGTCCACATACATCAAAGTCACGATACGGCACACAAAGCACACAGCAGCAGCAACCCAAGCGGTCCCGGGCGCAGACACCATCCCCACAGAAGACCAAAGCCACCCCAGAGCACTGAGAGAAAAGCCTGTCAGGCCACACCAGGGGACAAAAAGCAAAGCTGCAGACATCAGGCACACATGCCTCAGAGGCATCCACATCCAAGGACTCTCCTGTCCCTAAAGCATCTCACAAAGAGAAGCATACAGTTTCTGTGCCCACCAAGGAGGCGGTGCATGCCAAGGGTACACCTAGGAAGGGCTCTAAGGCAGATTCACCCACCACCTCGACTCCCATTCCAAGCCTAGTGAAGCAGGCCAAGGAGGGAACTGTAGGGGTGAAACCTAGTAAACAGGGGAAGGGGGGGCAGAGGTGAAGCCAGGCAAAGCATACCGCTGGATAAAGCACATCACCAGAGGGGCTGCCAGCGTCTGCACCTGATGCAGCTTTGATGGTGAGTGTTCCTGTTGTGCCCACACCACTTCCCATTGATCCAAAGTCAGGCAGGCCATTTAGGATCCCCAAGAAGTGGAAGGGCACCCCTCCACAATCTCCCAGTCACACCGTGTCTCCCGTCTACATGACTCCACCTCCACGTGCCACTACACCACCTGGTCCAAGGAGCCCTCAGGCTTGCCAAACCACTGATAGCTCTACCTCAGCTGTTCCGCTCTCTCCCCGTTCAATTGCCCCGACAGTCCCCGAGACACAGCCAGCTCCCAGTCCGCCTGACAGCCAAGTCTGAGTGTTAGTCACCCTCACACATGTGTCTCTCACACAGGTGGGCCTGTACTGCATATTGTTACCCCCTGACTGTGTTGCTGACCATGGAAAGGTACAGTCGCACACATTCCCTGTGCAGCTTCTCATGGACATACTCTGCACTCTGCCCTGGCAACTGGACTTGCTGTTTTGCCCTTACCTGTGCAGCTTTTCATGGACATACTCTGCACTCTGCCTGGCCACTGGACTTGCTGTTTTGCCCTTACCTGTGCAGGTTCTCATGGACACACTCTGCACTCTGCCCTGGCCACTGGACTTGCTGTTTTGCCCTTACCTGTGCAGCTTCTCATGGACCTACTCTGCACTCTGCCCTGGCCACTGGACTTGCTGTTTTGCCCTTACCTGTGCAGCTTCTCATGGACCTACTCTGCACTCTGCCCTGGCCACTGGACTTGTCGTTCACTGCTGTTTTGGCCTTGCCTGGGCAGCTTCTCATGGACATGCTCTGCATTTTGTGCCTTGCTCTTCTCTTCTCATGGTGCCTATCTGTGCAATATGTGAATAAAGACAGTTGCTCCTGTTGTCTATTTTGTCAGTGTCCTTACTAAATAAAGTTGTTTTGCTGTGTGTATATGGTTTACTGTGCCACATGCTCTGCGTGCCACTTCAACATGGTCAATGTTTGGGCTCACTTACGAATCAGTTTTCTGGGGTGACTGGCTCTTCAGTTTTTCCTGAACCGGATACGTGTGGGGGCAATGGTGTAATTTTACAATGTGCAGCAGTTGTCATTTACTTAATTAGTTCATGTTGGCTATATTGTACACATGTCAGGTTGGGGGGCACTGCCGGCTCAGAGTGGGTTTCTGCACACAGTTTTGCAGGCAGGCGGTCCAGGGTCATCATGTATGTGTGTTCTTTCTTTATATGTGCCCAGTGGTGTGTGTCATGGTTGGATGGTCAGGTAGTGTGCAGTGTGAAGGGGGTGAGTTTGTGGGGAGTGTTGATGTGTGCATGCCCCTGCATTGTGAACTACACACATGTGTCACCCAGGAGTTGTATGCCTGTTGTTTTGATTGTTCAGCCCTGTGGATGTGGTTGTATGCACATGTGTGAGTTGTATGTAGTGCACAGTGCAGTGTGTTGGTGTGTCCTTGCAGTTCTGTCTGACTCCTACTTGTTGTTTTTGTCACTTGTGAGTATGCAGAGTGTGTGACTGGTGAGTCAGTGTTGTGTTTTGTTGCACATCCATGTGTCTGGTGGCTGTTTGTGGGGACTGTGCAGACCTGCTGTTCCACACTGCCATTGTGCTTGTGTTTTCTCATGCCTTGCTGTCACATGATGCCTTCTTGCCTCCAGTGTGGCATGTTGTGTGTGTTGTCATACCATCCCCTATCTGTGATTCAGATGCCTACCCATTGTGGGTCTGCCCTCCCTCTCTTTGTGTATGGTACACTCCTGCCATGTCCCCTACTGACATGCAGTACACTTCACTTTGGTGTCAGCTGTCCCCTTGGTTTCCATGTGTGTGTGCCTCCCCATCACTTCATTTGTGACACTGTGCTTTGTGGTGCAATTCTTTGTCCAGGGTCAATGTGCCACTCAGGGCATTTCCCCAATGGATTGTATGTGATGTTCTTGTGCTGTTTGGCAGTAATGGTTGCTCCTATGCAGTCCAACTGTGTGTGCTGCCCAGTCCTCTGGTCAAGTTGTTTCCACCTTTGTGTCCCGGACTTGTGCATCTGTTGGTGTTGTGTTGGATGTATGTGTGTTGTCTGTGTTATTGCTTCACTTCCTGGGTGTGCTGGTGTCTTTGTGCTGTGCTATATGGTGTTGTGTGGGTTGCTGTTCTGTCACTAATGATTGTGTGTGGCTGGTATGCTTGGTGTGCACACACTGCTTGTAGTGCATGCAGTGCTGTGTGTGTCTGTTGCCTTGTCATTGCCTGGTGTGCATTCCCTGATGTCCTGCAGTGTTTGGTATGTTATTTTTTCACCTGTGCATCTGTTGTTTGTTTGATGTGGCTATGTTGTTCTGTGATGGTGCACTTCTTGTGTGTGGTGTGGTATGTTGTCTGTGCATTGTTCCTGAGGGATTATGTTGTGCCCTCCTGTTGTGTCTGTGCTCCCATTGCCTTTCCCCAGTTTAGCTGCACAGGGCATGTCTGTTCTGGTTGTGGTTCTGTGTTTGTTTCTTTTGGGTTATGTGTTTGTGTGTTGTTTTGTGCAGACATTTGTTGTGGCATCCCTGTGTGTGTGTGATGTCTGTGGCTACCCCCAGAGTGTGTGATTGTTTGTGTGAGTGTTGCCTGGCAAGTGTTGCCAGACTTCAGTGTGTTTGACACTGGTGTTGTGTGCTGCTGGTGTGAGGGGGGTATGTGTGTAGTTTCCTACTGGTGTTTGTCAGTCATGGGGTGTGTCAATGGGCCCTGTGTGTGGTGCTGCTGGCATACTCCTGTGAAGTAGTTGTTGTTCACAGTTTGACTTCATGGCCTTCCTTTCATCCTTGTGCCTGTACATGGTTTGCCTTGCTGTCTCCCTGTGTTGTTTCACTGTGATGTCTGTGGTTTGTCCTCACTAACTGTACCAGCCATGTGTGCTTTGATGATCTGAGGGTGTTGTTCTCTGTTCCTTGTCTTGCATGTGATGTACACATGCTTGCTGTGTGTCTCCATGGCCTTCTATTTGTGTGCAGCCCACTTTGGTTTTCCTATGTGTTGTGCTCCATTGATGTTGGCATGTGGGGTGTGTATGTGTCTGTGTGCCAGTCTGTGGTATGTATGTGTGACTATGCAGGCTGTGTGTCCATTTGGATGTTAGTTCCTTCTATGTGATCATTTGGTGCTTGTCCTCATTTTAGTTTCCCTGAGTCAGGTGGTTTGGTGGTGTGTGTGTTTCCCTGGCCCTGTGCTACTGTGCTGTGTGTTGTGTATTCCTGTGCAGCCACTCCTGCAGTGTCTGTCTCCCTGGTTGTTTATTGTGTGGTGCAGGGTGTGTATTGACCTGGCTTGTTGTTGTGCATGGGGTGCATAGGAGGGGCACATGGCATGTGCCTTCATGGGGTGTGCTAGTGTGTGTTGGGAGGGGGTGTGGCCCTGTGGTCTTTGTGCGCTGCACATGCATGGCACTGGTCCTGCCTTCTGCATTGTGTGCATGTATTTCCTTGTGTTCACCGCTGCGCTGCGACAACTGGCCTGGTGGGAGTGTCCGGTCGATGAGGGCCTCCCAGGACTCTATGTGCTTACTCCACGGAGAAGAACTTAGAGTGCTTGCCCTGGAGTTTGGTGCTCGAAAACCAGGTTTCCAGATATAGCTCCATGCTCTGTCCCTTGATGCATTATGGCAGGCCCACCAGGCGCACGTTGTTCCGGCGCGATCTACCTTCCTGGTCGTCGATTCGATCTCTGAGGTAGTTCACCTCTTCTTGTAGTGTCTTGAATTGGGCTACTGTGGAGGATATGGAGGGCTTCACTGTAGCGATTGTGGATTCCACATTCGTTATCCTGTCCTTCAGTTTTTTTTGGTTGTCGCGCAGGAAGCCCAACTCTGCACATAGTGTATTGATTTTGAGGGCCAGGATGGATTTGATGTCCATTACTGCAGCCATGAGTTCATCGAGGTGATGCGAGAGATCCACCTGTGGCATAGATTGGGTCGATGATGAGTAATCGGCCCCTGGACCATCGGATGATGGGTCCTGTGAATCCGTAGACAGTGACTGCTGCTTCTCTGGTTTTGTCTTGCCCATCCTGTTAGCAACAGTGCTCCGTAGATTCCGGAGAGATGAGGGACAGAAGTGTGTTGGGACCAATGCTCATGCCCCACTATTAAATGCACCTCTGGGCATGGGGGATAATCTTCAATCTTCATCCCCTTTGCAGGTGCCGCACCCGGGCCGGTGCGTTGAGGATAGGGATGATTATGTGATGAAACCCGGCAAAAGGAGAAAGTTATCGAGCCCCACTTTCGGGTGAGCCGGGGGGCGCCATTTTAGAGGTGCGCAGCCTACACCATGAATCCTGGAAAGCTGACCCAAGCAGGGCTAGAGAGCGTCCAGTTGTCCTCAGGCCTCGTGAATCACGCTGCGCCTGCAGAGTGCTCTGTATGAGCTCGGGCCCCCAGGGTGTGTGCACGGAATATAGAGCACTGGAGGAAAAAGCAGGGCATTGGGCAACACTCCTTCCATTAATTCAGCCCCAGTGGGTGGGTTCCTGGCCTCCCCGTTGCCACCTGGTGGGTCCGTGGATATAGATGTAAGGGGGGGCCCATGGAGAAACATTCGGCCCCCGGCCGACCTTGTTTTTACGAGCCGCAAGGCTCAAGGCAGTTCCAGCGGGATCGGAGCACGGGCAGCCTACCTGCCCCACGGCCGGGCCCATCTCCAATATTACGAGGTGGTGCTCCCTCTGCGATGACTGCTGCTCATGGGGGCTCAGTTTGACTATGTTTCTTCCCGATGAACCCTCACCATGACCGCGGGGCTCGCGGGTGCTGTGCACCAACAAGGGAGAGGCCGCCGGGGACACAGCAGGCCTCCGCGGGCAGGTGCACCCTCAATGCAAGTCCAGTGGGGGAAGGGCCGCGAGTGTGTGCTCAAGTCTCCACTACAGCATACGGCCTCCCCGCGGTCCAAAATGATGCTGAGCGGGCATTGACAAAGTCGCGGGATGCCCATGGTGTGTCCCGCAGGAGGTCGGGAGGACTTTGGCTGGTCGTTGGCGGCCTGTTTTCAGGATAATTGGTGGCCGCGACGGAGCGAGCTAAAGACTCAACTGCTCAATTCGCCATCATGGACACGCCCCCCTTTCATGAGCAACTTCAATCATCTTCTGTTGCAGACTTTCTGGAATCGGGATTCTTGACCCTTGCAGTATAATTCCTTCCTGAGTAATGGACAGTTCATCTTTGACATTTGTATGTTTTTGATGTTTGCCATCACTGGTGAGAGGTTGAGGGTGTTAATTCCATGACTGATGTGTAAATATGTCTTTCAACTTTAGCATTTTGCTATCATGACTAATGGCAGTGATAATCTGAAGTAATGAAATGGTAGCTGGGGTGTCTGATTTTACAATGAAACAGATATAGACTTCTGCTGTCTTGGAAGGAGTAAAGTAACCCTGAATCGACACTCTGGAAAAACAGTAGCTGGGTTCTGATCCTTTCTCGAACGATGCACAATGTTATAATCATACTCTTGCAATCATAGTCCCCATTGTTCAATGCAAGAAGGCATCTTGGCTTTGGGATTGCCAAATATGGTTAGTAAAGCTTGATGATCAGTTACCAGCGTCAAAGGCTTTCTGTACAGGAAAACATGGAAATGTTTAAATGCCCATACTATGGCTGATCTTTATTTTTCAGGTTGTAAATAAGTACGTTCTGTTTGGGATGAACTCTTACTTGCATATGCCACAACATGCATTCGAGCATTCAAGTGCATGGGAGCTGTGCTGGGCAAGAATAGCACCTAGCCTGACAGGGCTATCGTCAACGCCATCCTCAGTATGAAGCTTCGGATTGAAAAAGCCATTTCAGTAGCATTCTCAATTGCTTGCTTGATTTGCTTAAACTCTTTCTCACATTCATGTGAATAATGAAATGAAACATTCGTTTCATCAAGTCTCTCAATAGGGCACTTACAGTGGCAAAGTTTTATATGTTTCTAAAACTGTAACTGGCCAGGCCAAGAAATGAACACCATGGAAAACATTGTGTGGGGGATTAGCATTTCACACTGCTTGTAATTTAGCAGGATCATACTGTTAGTATGGGTAAATATGATGTCAATGTATACCATGATATATGCAGGCCCGACAACGGCAATACCAATAAATGAAATGTTAATGTATGCCATAAACTATGACTGCACGACAGTGTAGATACCAGTAGAAACAATGTCAATGTATGCCATAATCTATACACACATAACAATGTCGATACAAGTAGAAACAATGCCAATGTATGCCATGATCTAGGCACTCAGAACAATGTCAATTTCGGTAAAAACAATATCGATGTATGCTATGACAACTGTACACACAATATTGAGTATGTTGGCAAAAATTATATCAATGACCGTCGTATTACTTGTATCATTGCTGTCTGATTCACACAAGGGGACCCCCTTATCAACCCTGAGCCAGAGATACATGGTCAGACAGTCCCTTTGACCGCAACCCATGTCTATCGAGTGACATGTCATTGGTCACACACATGGAAGACCTTGAGCAACCCCAAAGATAGACAGTTACACCACAAACAGGTCTGAGGATATTGGCCCCAAAACAGCATATTTGGCCGGAGACGCGCATTCCCCAAAAATACCACATAGCTAGATACCACATGTAAATAGGAACACTCAGCCAGTCAGAACACAACATGCACACCACACATAGTGATCACATGCTCCACACACCAGACATCTGGACACATACACACTGGCCCACACTTGTGCTCCCCGACGTTGAGAGACACCTGTGTTCCTTTATCAGATGACTGTAATAGTTATTTATGACTAAGATGCTTTTCCAAGAATGCAGAATTGGTCTTGTACCTCATGAGATAAATACGTTGTTGGCTGAAACTATGTACAGTGAGAAACTTTCTTTATATGCAACTCTATCAATACTCTCCCAGCTGCTGCATTTAATGAACCAACATGTTCCTGTTTTGCCAAACGCCTATTATCTCTTAATTTCTTTAAGGTAAATTCATATCCGAGCACCATTTTGGCAAGGCAGATAGGAGACATTGGCATATTGAGCCTGACTGCTGCCGAAGGACAAGGACCCCTGCAGGGACAGATTCACATCCGTGCTACAAAATCGGTGAACAGACACCATAATTGTTTGAAGTCCTTCTGAATCATGGGGCAGAGGTCTGTCCAGAGGCTGCCAGTGGCATGTGGCAAACTAGGACAAGTACGTAGATCACTTTTCCCTAGTCAGTACGCTATAGAAGGTGAGGGTAGCTACAATTTATTTGGTCTTGAACTGTTGGGTGTGACACAACCGGTACTCCCTTGGTGTTTGATATAGGGTCCCTTATTTATTTAGCTTGAACCAATGAGTCTGACACAACTGGTACACCACGGCCCTTTGTGTGTTATACAAGCTCACCACCTTGATATTATTTTTTATTTTAAGGGATTTCCTTAGGGACTGCCGGTTTCTTAACACTCAAAAATACAAATACCAATACTGACCTTATTAGAACCTTATTAGAAAATTAAAATATTCTAAAATATGTGCTCACACAACTGAATTATTGTGATCATCACCATTTACTTTTAGCATTATTTGTGCATGAAACTTTCATGTTATTTCTTGAAAAACAGTCATAAACAGTGGAACAGAGAATAAACTGAGCTAACTTTACATCAGCAATCTTTTTTTGAATGATTATAGCCTACAGAACGAACAATATGATATTGCATAATCATATTACATTAAAACATGACAATGAGACATTAGCGATTCACATAATCCAACAGATTTTTGCAATTAAACATACAAAGGGAACATATTACACTTCAATATTATTCAATATTCTTGGTGGCGCTGCCGTTTCTGCAATTTATGCCGGGTGGCTCACGGCTCCAGGAGGCACCCAGGAGACCAGCGGTACGCTGCTCCATTCCCCTGCTGTCTTGCGCCCCATGCCTCTCAGGAGGAATCCGCCCTGCACATCATTGCCCCTCGTGTTGCTTGTCTCTCGTTCCCTCGTTGGACCTGTTCCTGGCTCGCACAAGCGTATTTTTGGCTTTCGGGGGTCCTGGTGCCTTCCGCTGCTTTACTGTTGCACTGCCGGAAGGGACGCTGACGTGGATGCGGATGCAGCAGCAGCAGCGGCTGTATCTCTCTCCTCTGGGGGGCTGGGAGCCAAAGGATGCGTGGAAGGAACAGAGAGATGAAGGACCAAAGTGACCAAGGCACCTGAGGCAAACAAGATGAATATATAAAATGGAGGGTGTTGCTTCAGGCACAGCTAAGCAGGTGAGTGCTCCACAGGAGGAGGAGAGGGTTGGAGGGCTGACTGAAAGGAACTTTCTTTGGGATACAATTCACTGGTGCACCCCGGAAGACACCCTATACTAGTCAGTCAGAGTGTTCACCGGTTGGGCCGGTATCTACAGATCTATTGCGGCCCGCCCCCTTTACTTTTTTCAGGACCACTCCAAGAAATGCGAGTGTAGGACCTGTACTCTGCTGCTGCAGAGAGTGTGACCAAGGTGAGTGCAGAAGCGGCCTGGCTAGGTCCAGGTGCAGCCTGCGCTCTGCCTGGGATCTCCCACAAGCTTGGCCACATAACCACAAAGTCATAGAATACAAGAGCAGCCGGAAAGGAGATTACTGTACTAAAACCATTAACTGAAGGGAATATTTAGGGACTACTTTGAAGAAGTAGGAAACAAAAATTCCTCATTATTACATTCTCCTTTTTGATATCCACAGAGTAACTATGGAAGGGCCCAAGCTTCTCTACACAACATCATAAACTTAAGGAAGTTTGTGTTGCAGCTGGGAATCTGATCTATTCTCCATTGTGTCACACATGTCCCTAAAGGAGATTAATATAGATTCTACCAATATTTAAAACAACATGGTTTATAAAAGGCTACGGTCTAGCACAGTACACTTCAATAAAGCAGGCACGGCACAAGCTCCTATTAACTACAAAAGCATCTGCAAAATGTCTCAATTTGGAGCGACAACAGAGAAATCATTAGTAACAAATTTCTTTACAACTATTCCTAAAATAGGGGAGTTAATAGCACCAAATCCCGATAAAGGTCATCAGGAGCTAACTGCTATTACAGCTATAGACACAGATGAAGCAGGTGCAAGAATGGAGAACCCTGAGCATAATCTTTATCTAATCCAGGAAGTAGCTTTGGAAAATAACCAGACATTACAAAAGCCTCAGAGCCTATGCCACCTTTAGAGCTTGCGGAACGGCTGTCAGGGAGAGAGCTTTCTGCTCACAACCTCATGACAGAACATCTGGAGGGTTCTACTCAAGTTCCAGCTACTGACTTTACCTTATGGGATATAAACTATACACCGCCTCTCCAATCTATCTCCAAAGAAATCTCAAAACAACCAGTGCATCTGCTATCTAGTACTCTGAGTAATCTTATAGAAGTCATACATAGCCTCTCACAATCTTCAGAAATCCCGTTGTTCATCTTGCCACAATCTGTAAACAGGCAAGACACCATCTCAAGTACTATTCTATCACTGCAGAGAATTATGGACTCCATACTATCACCTTTAGAAAAGAACATGGAAAATACAGACCAGATACTGGAATACCTCGTGGAAGAAAAAAGGAAAAATAATCTACTCAATCTTCTCAAAAAATCCAAACGCATTCTTTAAACATATGGGCTGACAATTGCAGAGAAGATATGTGTCGCCTTAACCCCTCAGTTTCTAGCAATCCCTCTTCGCAAAAAAAGCAGAAGGCGACTCAGACAGGGAGTTGTCAAGCTAAACAGAAACAGAAATTCATCAGTTCCATTGCCGACAAAATCTATTCCCTCTGAAACCTTTTTAAAGACCCTCTCTCAGAGAGCTCCCCAAGGAAAACCACCCAAACCGCCATAACTTTATTCACAATTTTTTCTCAAAAGGAGCGACAAGGAGATCATCTCCCCCCTCAAATAAACGTTGAAAAAGCGTCGGGGGAAGTTTCCGTCTCAAAAATGTTAACCCAAAAAGAGGCCTCGACATCGCTAACAAAAAAAGGGAAACATATCCAGGGCTATCTAACAAAAAGAAAATCAAAAAGAAAAGAACTAAGCGAAGAATAACGAAAAGATCCTCAAGGAAAGCTAAGTTTGCTCAAATATGCACCTCAGAGCAGGCCGACGAAGAAATTAGTTACGCTATGAAAGTTTGCAATGGAGCTCAAAATATTCCACAACAGCCTGCTCCATTGGTACCTCAAGTAGACACAAAAGTCTTAAATCCTTTTGCACCAAACTTCACGACAAAACTTTCAAACCATAAATCAACATGTCAATCTCCATGGCAATGAGGAATACCAAGCATCAAGTGTCCTGGAAATAACAGATTTATTCCCCAGCGGTAATATTCCACTAAACCGTGGGAGAATAGTCGAACTGTTACATAAGATTCGGCCTCTCCAATTACTCACTACAGAAGAAATAAAACTAGTTTCTTTTCCAAGCAAATTATTCTGCTCAGTGGCAATTGTTGAGTTCTGGTCCAATGTAGGTCCAGCCATAATAATTAAAGAGCAAGACACTCTCCACAAAAACGGATTTGACATCTTCATAGTCAAACAAACAAACTCTGCCACTAATCAACTAAAAGAGTTAGAAGGAGTTGTGGTCCCCTTTAATAACAACAACCAGCAGTACGCAGGCTGCACAACATCGAAGTACAAGCCGGACAACCCTCTGATGATCTCCTTTAAAGACGGAGTGCGCCGAATCTGGAACAGTTCTGACACAAGACAAACGTCACTCACGGATTAAAAAACTCCTGGGCGTGGATCGCTGGCTCATTAAACAGTAATACGTCAAGCAAAGATTTAAAACTGCCATTTTAGTGGCAACATAAAAATAGTGTCTTGGAATATAGTGGGAAAACTCCTGAAACGTTGTCTTTTATATTGGAAAATTCACCGCCTATCATGATGCTGCAAGAAACCTGGTCCTCGGTGCCTTTCTCACAAAAAGATTATTTCGTGTTTGTCAATGCAGCAGAGGCCTCAAGAAGAGGACACTCAAAAGGGGGTTTGGCTATCCTACTAAAAGAAGAATACCGATTGGGATCCGGAAGAAATTGAGCTTTCGCTCCCAAATGTGCAATGCATCAGTATTAAGTGCCGGAAAGAAAGAATGGAGCCTATTTCAGACTTATTACTTTTTAACATCTATATTCTGCCTGGATCTTCAAATGACCCCATCTTGGCAAAAACCTTCATGAAAATTGAACTAACCCTAGAAGCAAGGGGGTATCCCCCGATGATAATAGCTGGGGACTTCAAAGGAAAAATCTCCAATGCCTTATTTAACAACAGGGGGAAATCTCCTCAAGAAATAGCATGTTCAATTCCTACCCCCGTTTTCCCGGACAAGATAAAAGCAGATAAACGAGGGAAATTGCTTCTGTCATCCATCAAAGCAATTAATGGCGTTATCTTAAACGGGAGAATTAAAGGACATATACCAGCCGCACACACTAGATTGGATTCCTTTAATTCTTCTATTCTAGATTATCTCATTTGCAGTTTAGATTTGTTTGCGAAAGTCCAAATATTATCCATTCAGCACACACATGAAAGTGATCATGCATATCTAACCACAGGAATTGACATTTCAACACAGTCCACACCCCTATGGTCTTTACGTACTTTAGAAGGCTGAGCAGTTATAAATCAAAAAACAGGAAGAAGTTATTGGAACTCCATTATTTCTCTTCTTCTGCCACCCTTCATAAATAGTGAAGGCGATCCCATCTCCAGATACGAAAACACAATAAATTCAGAATTAACTTCCCTTCAGGTAAATACAATAGGACGAGAAAATGGCAAAATTCATCAAAAAGGAAAACAAACTGATCATCTTTCTCAACAATTAAATAAATTGACCAGAACTCAATTTCGAACTTTCTGTGCCGCAAGACAAGGAGAAATAAGTAAAGTTGAAAAAAAGAAAGATAAGCAAGACCAAAGAGATAGAATCTGGGTCGACATCCAAATTGCAGTAAAACACAGAAACAATAAAACATTCTGGAACATAATTGCCGCTCAAATGGGGATAAAAAAGTCAGGCCAAGCAACTCCAGTATCATCATCAGAATGGGAAAAGCACATCCTCAGACTTTATAAATCTAATCCCCAAAACCAGGTTTCACCTGGCCAGTGTTCCGTACAGAAGAGCCAATCTGAGCAGGACTCGTTAAAAATCTCAGCTGCACAGCTCTCCGCTTTCATAAACTCAGCTAGGTCATCTGCAGCGTTGAGCCCGGACAATATCCCAATCAAAATCCTACAAAAAAATACCAACGACAGGAGTAAATTCCTTGCTCCACTCTTCCAACACTGTTTTGAGTGTGGGAAAATACCAAAATCTTGGTGGGGGGCCATAGTGGTTCCTCTCCTAAAAAAAGGCTCAAGATTGAATCTATCAAACTATAGACAAATAGCCCTCCTTGATGCCACCGGGAAGATCTTCGCAGCTTGCATTTTGGAGCACCTAAAATACTGCGCATTTTCGAATAATGTGATCCCTATGACACAAGCCGGATTCTGCCCAAAACACTCAACTCTGGATAACATCGCCATTCTTCAGACTGTCTTAGATAAATATGTTATGTTAAATTCACAAATATTATACTATGCTTTCATCGACTTTTCAACCACTTTTGATAGCGTGGACAGACCGGCATTATGGAGAAAACTAGAATGTTTAGGGATTCCCACAGATCTTCTTACTGTAATTATCTCCCTGCACATGGCAACATGGTGTAGAGTTCAAATGGGGGGAGAAAAGGGCTTAACCAATCCAATTCCTACAATGAATGGCTTGAAACAGGGATGTCTACTAGCACCCATAATATTTTCCATCTACATAAGTGACTTACCCTTAATTTAGAACTCTCCCCCAAATTTAGCACAGCCCGATATCCATTGCTTAATGTATGCTGACGATATTGTCATATTCGATCGCACCCCAATTGGTTTGCAAAGAAATTTAAATGAACTAAATCAATATGCAAAAGAACATTTTTTGGTCCCAAATATATCTAAAACCAAAATATTACCTTTTAGTGGAAGAAGGAAATCTCTACCTTTCACATGGTCATTGGGAGGTAACCCAGTTGAGACAGTGAAAGAGTATATTTACTTGGGCCGTATCTTTACGTATAACTTACAAGACACTTCCTATCTCCAACACCTAGGGGGAAAGGCAGAATCCCACGTCAGGGCACTACAGAGATTTTATGGCTGAATGGGCAATAGACATTTCAAAGCTTTGCTGGAGGTCTATGGCACGAAAATCCCACCGATCCTATTTTACGCCATGGAACATACACAAATTAAAACATGGCAATTAAAAAAAGTAAAGGAAGGGTTTACCCTTTGGAAATTGTTAAAAGTATCCCAATCCTTCCCTGTTCAAGCTCTATGCCTTGTGCTCTCTCTAACGAGCATATTTGCTCGAGTTGTCTCCAATATCATATGGCGGGCCTATAATCTCTTTCCTGCAGCTCCAGACACATGAAGACATATATTAAAGTTGGAGACTTTAAGAGATGGCGCGTCCCGGTACACCTTCAATCGGAACCTCTTAAAAGCCCTTTCGCTGTTGCACTTTTGCAGGCCTGGTCTCCAGAGCACTTGAAGCTCTTCTTTAAACATATGATGCCGAGAATAAGCTATCAAATGGACAAAGAATATAATTTATCCAATTAAATCATTACAAAACTTTCTCGGAAAACATAGTATTTATAAACCCCAGAACAATATTTCAATTTCAGCTAGAACACAGTGTAAGGCGCTGTATCCTTCCTTTGCGATTGCGAATTCTCCCTTTAAAAACATATAAAGCTAGATGGGATGCCACAAACAATTCTTTAGGTAAATGTGACTTATGCAATGGTGGTCCACAAGATTTGTATCATGTATTGCTAATTTGTCCTAACCTGATACTGGTAGAGGCTTGGCGTCAATATATAAAGCCAATCCAATTAAGATATAATGCTATTTTAGCGCAAGATCTAATCACGGTGTGCTAGTCTCCCCCAAGTGAATTTGTCTGTTACAACTTGTTCAAGTTTTTAAAGAGCTTCTTTAAGTTATTTTAAAGAAAAAGGTGTTCAAATCTAATAGTTTTAACTATTGGAAGTGGTTCATGCGGACCACAAACTATTCTTACTTGTCTTTTCTCATGAAGAGGTTTTAAAATGTTTTTAATAACATAACAATATATGTTCTATTTTATGTATTTTTATTTGTTGACCTTAGTTGAGGTCTGAATCAAATAAAATTATTTGTCATTTGTCATTTGGAAGCCACTATCTGTTGGGCAGTGGCCAGAGGGTGCAAGCTTAGTACGAATTCAAAAGGCAATTCACAGGGATGTGAAATCAACAAACTTTGACTCAAACATTCCCTGTGCGCCAATACTGTATTTTCAAATTCACTCCCTGGCTCATTGAGCTGTTGACGAGTTTCGAACCAAAACACGATTAACCGGGCTCTCAACAGGACATAGAACTACAGGACACTAAATAAACCAATAAGAAAAGAAACAAAGAAACTTTTTAATTATAATGGCTTATTTACAGAGTGGGCATAGAGGTAATCTCAGCCTGCGCTACACTATAGAAAACATACAATGACTTCATTCATGTGGGTTTTGATTGATTCGTCTCTACATCAATATGCATTTCATGTAGCTGGAAGAACAAAAATCACCACTGCCTAATTCGAAAATTAGTTAAGTGTTGCAGGAGAGGCACAGGGGATCAATTATGATGGCTGAACTAACCTCACTGAATATTTGGAACTGTTGTGGTCGACTTGTTAGATGAAGACAAACACTTAATGATCTCTTTCTTTTCAAAAGCTTTGTTTGTACTGTAAAGTGAAAGAATAGGGCTTCTGTAAATCATAAAAGAAGAGACAGGTGGACTGCCACCCGTGTTCTGGATGCACAGCACTCAGCAATAATATTAATATTCACATATACATTTGTTAAGTAAAATAAAAACCAAATGCAACAGAACTCGTACTAGTTCACAATGTTTATATACCTTTGATTATTAAATCATCAAGAAATAACGAAATAAATGGGTGAATTGTTCACACATAACAATTGGACTTCTTTACATAAAAAAAGGACATGGCTTCAGCAATTTTGTGTTTTTAGCAAACATCAGTAACAGACATAAATAATGAAAAATTGTAATCACTGTTACAAATCCTGCCCAGTGCGTTAAGGGATTACCAAGAATCCCTTCTTCAGGGGCGTCTGCAGGAAAAAATAGGAAAAACAACAACTTATGTAGACACACTGTAGTCTAGTGAACTGAATGAAAAAAAGCAGATGCAACGGACATGGCCAAAGTGGTAAAATCATTCCTGTATACGTGTAACTCAGACAATTATCTTACCCAGTGAGGAGAAAGTAAAAGAAATCAGTGCATAAAAACCTTTGATTCTCCAAGTGTGTAATAGATCAGATAGAGAAAAAATGATGAATATGCTTTATTGATAATGCCACTTGCCCCAAACCAAAACTTAAATATAAGGCGTCCTAAGAGTAAATGCTCCTGGGTGCTAATGATGCAGCACTTACTTGTAAATCAAAATCTTCAATGATATTGCTGATGGGAGATTATTCAACAACGAGATCAAAACCTTATAGATCAACTGTAATTCTAGAAACATTCATAAAAACTAAAATTATCAAGTGACTTTTGCGATGGAGAAAGAAAACTAACACTGTGTACTATATTTACTCACAGTGAATTGTGACCACAAGACCTTCAAGTGAAACTACTTGTAGCATCATCAACCAAACTGCCAAAGCAAACAGAGGAATTATAAGACTCAAATTTGGTTAAAGTACTCTAAAAAAAAGGGGACGAGTATCCATTAAATACCTGAAAATAATAATCAGCCACTTGTAATAGATTCAATTCGACGATGGGGTTGTGAACGAACAGTTGTGTATTTTCACTCAAACAATGGTATTTAATAAAAACACAAAGATCTACGAGAGAAAAACAATGCGCTAATGAATAACGCTTTGATCGTACTGCATGAAGAGACCTATCAGGACCCAATTGATATACAAAGAATTTAGTCCTACTCACCACTTCTACTCTAGGAGATGATAAACATTGTTGCGAATGAACACGGTCTCTTTGAAAATGTGCTAGCAAAAACTAAAGGTTACACCGGTGGCTTATAAACGCTGCCTGTTACGTATGACGCACGACTGTATTGTTGACAAAACTAAACAAAATATAGTACACAGTGTTAGTTTTCTTTCTCCATCGCAAAAGTCACTTGATAATTTTAGTTTTTTTTAATGTTTCTAGAATTACAGTTTATCTATAAGATTTTGATCTGGTTGTTGAATAATCTCCCATCAGCAATATCATTGAAGATTCTGATTTACAAGTAAGTGCTGCATCATTAGCACCCAGGAGCATTTACTCTTAGGACGCCTTATATTTAAGTTTTGGTGTGGGGCAAGTGGCATTATCAATAAAGCATGCTCATCATTTTTTCTCTATCTGTTCTATTACACACTTGGAGAATCAGAGGTTTTTATGCACTGATTTTTTTACTTTCTCTACATTTGGTAAGAGTCAGAGGTTTTTATGCACTGATTTCTTTTACTTTCTCCTCACTGGGTAAGATTATTGTCTGAGTTACACGTATACAGGAATGATTTTACCACTTTGGCCATGTATGTTGCATCTGCTTTGTTACATTTAGTTCACTAGACTACATTGTGTCTACATAAGTTGTTGTTTTTCTTATTTTTTCCTGCAGACGCCCCTGAAGAAGGGATTCTTGGTAATCCCGAAATGCATTGGGCAGGATTTGTAACAGTGATTACAATTTTTCATTATTTATGTTTGTTGCTGATGTTTGCTAAAAACACAAAATTGCTGAAGCCATGTCCTTTTTTTATGTAAACAAGTCCAATTGTTATGTTTGAACAATTCACCCATTTATTTTGTTATTTCTTGATGATTTAATAATCAAAGGTATGTAAACATTGTGAAGTAGTACGAGTTCTGTTGCATTTGGTTTTTATTTTACTTAACAGATTTATATGTGAATAATAATATTATTGCTGAGTGCTGTGCATCCAAAACACGAGTGGCAGTCCACCTGTCTCTTCTTTTGTATTCAAGGTTGGCTGCCTTTTATCTGGTCTGCACGCCATACTTTGTATAAGAAGCTTAAACGACTGAATTCTTTTGTTCAAATATTTGATGCTTTTTGTTAAAAGATTTGAGTGCGCTGACTAGTTCATCATTTATTTTTCTGTAAATCACAGCCATACACCACGAACTTCCTCTTATTTAATGGTTCAGAGAGGTCATTCATGTAAACTGAAATCCTGTTTTGGAGAGTCACAGAGAGTGCACAGAAATTCATTCTGTAAATTTCAAGTGTTCTTCGGCTACTTTCAACATGAGTGGATGCTCGCGTCATGCTTTCCTTAATAGCTTGAGAACGTGTACCTTTCACAATAAATTCTCTTTCCCCTTGTCTAATATTAACGATTTAAGACTCATTTGCAACAGAGTGCCTTTTTGATTTTGAACAAAACATGTGAAAGTGGTAGAAGCATCCAAATATTAAAATGTGTAGTGTTTGATACTTTGTGACCTTTGTGAAGGCTTGTAGAAAAAGTCTTTTTCCAATCATTCGCTACCGGAGGACCAGCGCAGCAAAATAAATGCGTCTATTCAAACCAAACTTGCAGGCTGGTTGTTTAAACATATTTTTGTTTAACCCCTTCAGCGCTGCGCGGATTCCACCGCGGGGCTGAAGGGATCGAGCGCGGGCGGGGCCATGACGGAACGGTTCCGTCATGAGCACAGCTCAACCGATGCTCATGACGGAATCGTTCCGTCATGAGCATGGAAGGGGTTAAGGCAACTGTGTAACAGAAAAGAGGGCAATCTGTCCCCACTTACTTAGTCAACCATCTGTCTGAAAATGCTTATTCTCCAATCCATTGTTCTTTTCCACGCCGTGAGCTGGGTACTTGATCAGTTCCTCTCAAAAAACCTTTCCTGTCCACTCTCATTGTTTTCATGTAGTGTCCAGTGGTTCTGTGCCCTGATGAGAACCAGGTTATTCATGTTTGGGTTCAAAACGTGTCATTAGCTCAAGGAGCCAGGGAGTGTATTTGAAAAGACAGAATTGGTTCATGGGGAATGTTTGAATCAAAGTTTGTTGAGTTCATATCCTTGTGAATTGCCTTTGTATTTGTACTAAGCTTGCACCCTCTGGCCACTGTCCAACAGATAGGGGATTTCAATAATATTGAAGTGGCATAGGTCTCCTTTGGGCATTTAATTGCAGAACTGAGACAAACATCTCTAAGATTATGTGAATTGCTAATATCTCATTGTCATGTTTTAAAGTAAAGTATTTGGGGGCGTGGCCACGATGGCGATCGGGTGAAACGCGACTCACTGGTCTACCCGCTCCCATCTGCCCCCTGAGCCGTTAATAGCCGTGTAATCTGCCTGAAAACCCGAACGAAGCAGTGGGAAGCCAACGGGAGTGCAGCGCTTGACTTTCTGAGGCAAGGGATCCCATGACGGCAACGCAGGAGTGGGCGATCCAAGGATGCTCTAGCCCAGACAAGATGGCGGCTGAGCTCTCCGGGTGATTGAGGAGAGCCCCGGAGGATTCAGCGGGGCGGCCGATATCAGACGCACTGGACTACACTTTGCTGAAGATCGGGACAGTGCGGTGGATGCAGCTTAAACTCCGGCATAGCATGCCAAGAGCCTTTACTTTTTGGCAGGGTGAGGTCGCATCTCACGGGTGAGAGGAAGCGGGTGGAGGTGCCGACACTGTGACCGCGCAGAGGAGATTGGGAGCGCAGATACACATCTCTAGCAAATCCACCACCGACAGCGAGGATGGAGCGGGACCCAGCGGAAGCTGGCATCTGGATCCTGGAGCTAAGGACGAGGTAGGCCCCAACCAGCGGCGGGGAGAGCGCGTGAAGCAGAGGAAGAGGTGCTGAAAGGGGGCCGGCCATCAAACGCCTGGTCTCCGATTACCCGGAAAGGTGCGCAAGGAGGGCCAGTTGGTACTGGTGACGGAGCCCAATCTGAGTTGGAGACATCAGTTCCAATAGGGATCACCTAGGGAAAGGAAGCCGGAATACGGCGATAAGAAGCAAAGCGGGCCTAGCCAGTGGGAGTGACATGTGGGGGACAGAGGGAAGGCGGTGCCTTTAGGGGCTCATGGATTCAATAACACGAACGTAGAGGTGCGGACGGAGAAGGGCTGTGAGAAATAAATAAAATGGCCCATAGCAGCCACGAATACACGTGAAGCAGGGCACACAGCACGACACTAAGGAGAGAGAAGGCACCTATGTGCAAGGTCCTGAAGGAGGGGACATTATCACGGACAGTGAGAGGGCAGCGGGCCCTTCGTGGAACCTGTCCCTACACAAGTGAGGGGAAGTGAGACCAGCCAAGCAGCTGAGCATCGGGGACGGCCAGAGCAGAGGCCTATATAGCAGGGGTGGCCTGAACAGCAGTACCCCACGATAGCAACAGGGCCAGTGGAAGCTCAGCGGGCTCACTCCTAGGACACTCAGCCAGGATGTCGGCTGGCAGAGAGGAGCGGGATAGACATACGGAAGGCTCAGGACTATTGTAGCAGGAGAGGAGTCCTGGAGGACAGGGGCCACAGGCAGCGCGATCGGGGCACCTGCGTGTGGGACCCAGTAACCGCGATCACACCGCCCGCGCACAGGAAGCAGGTGTGAGCAGAAGTGAGCGACTGCTTACAGGGACTAAGTATCGGGATCCAACGAGTGACGTGAATAGCCCCAGCCTATCGATTGAGGCAACTTGGCTGGGCAGTAGACACACGGGCAAGGTTTGAGGTGCTGGGATCCGGCCCCGTGGAGTGAACAGTCACGGTCATGGCAGCGGGAAGGGGCAAGAAAGACCGGAACTTAAAGGACATGTTGACAAAGGCGCCGCTACTCGGAGGAGGGGATGGTCAACTCTCACCGCCAGCACTGGGGAGACAGGATGTAGACCCTTCAGAGGCTCTAGTCACGCGTGCCTTTCTGGAGTCTCTCTTCGGCATGCTGCACGATGATTTTCTCATGCTGAAAACTGAAATTGCGAGCGAAGTGAAGGACGTGCGGAGGGACATCGACGCGGTGGGCTAATGGGTGGCCACCCTAGAGGGCCAAGAGCAGGCAAGGGAGAAAGAAGTAGAGCAACTACAACAGGAGATCCTCCGGCTCAAAGAACAGCAGCTTGACCTCCAGGCCAATACGGAAGACCTCGAAAATCAGTCGAGGCGCAATAACATCCGGGTGAAAGGCGTGCCGTCGCAAGAAGAAGGGTTGGATATCACTCAATATCTGCAGCTTCTCTTTAGGAGTATCCTCGAAGCACCTACAGGAGTAGATATCAAAATAGACAGGGCTCATCGCGTCAGCCTCCAGAGGAAAGCACCTGCGCCCCCTCCGGACATTCTGGCGTTTCTCCAAGATTTTCAACTCAAGGAGCGCATCCTCCAAGTGGCCCGGAACAAACAACCCCTGACATACCAGGATCACTCCATTGCTCTCTACCAATAAAGCAACAGAAGTGCAAGGAATTTAAAGTAGCCACCACTCATCTCTGCAACCAGGGTGTTTCGTATTCATGGGGTCCCCCATTTCGAATCATTTTTAGATGGCAGGGCAAATTGCATCAGCTCCGCTCTTTGCAGGACACTTGCCGAGTGCTGGGCATTGACCACCCGCAGTCCTCAGAAGGAGAAGACTCAAAAAAAGTAGGGGTGGGCGGCATTTGCGAAATTCACTTTTGCAAATTATCGCAAAAATGTTACAAATCTCCGCAAACACGTGGAAATACCGCGAAGATGCGGAAGTTTTTTTCCCGCCCGTTCGCGGTATTTTCTGCGTGGTCGCGGCTCGCCAACTTACCCATGCGGTTGCACGCGGGCGCGGCCATCTTGTTATCACTTGTCTCACGGTGCATGATCGCGAGAAGAAAGACGTGATCACGCGACGAATGACGTTACTGCGGGCGCGAACTGTCGCGAGACAGCGCAAATGGCTACCAACAATCCAACATCTCGTGGAGAACGCGACCGGATCGGGAAAACTTGTCGGCGAACGCGGGGATTCAGGTAAGGCGATTGTGCGCATGTGAGAATGTATTATTTTACAGCGCGAGCAAGCAAAAAATTTCCGGTAAAATGCGGATTGCGGAAATTTTTACATTTTCGCGCTCTCCGCGGAACGCGAAAATGTCAAATTATCGCAATTTCCATGAGCGGAACGGAATTTTAGCCCAGGCCTACAAAAAAGGCAAGATCCCCAAGGAACAATGGCAAACAGTTTCAGAGAGACGACGGCAGGAGCGAGCACTGAGACCAGACCCAGCAGCTATGGTGCAGGAACGGCAGGCGGTGTTGGAGACGTTCTCCAGAGGGACCTACCCCCACAATGACTAATGGGCCTGGCGATGGGCAGATAAGTTACTCTAGCAGAGCTGGATGGGGCGAGGAGTTATCTGATGGGAGCAGGGATGCTGGGGTTTTTGGCCACACACTGCCTCTTCTCTTCTTTATCACTGAGGGTACGAGACACGGGCTGGTGGACCCTCGACTGAGTGGGACTCAAAATGGAACTGGTTGGGGTTAGGGAGGGGTGGGAGGGTCACAGGTATGCAGGTTCCTGACACAGGGAGAGGGGAGAGTACACTATGGACATGGGGCACAGGAGGCACAGAGACAGGGGGGGGTCAAAGGGGCAGGGCGGCGGGCACACAATACCACACCTCATATAGGATATAATGGCAGGTCCTTCCTTGAAACATCTCACTCTCAGTGTTAGAGCCCTGAATAATCCCATTAAATGGAGGTCCTTTCTGTCTTATCTAGTGAACACAGAAGCAGACATATGCCTCCTCCAGGAAACACACCTACTGTCCAAAATTGGCATAGATTGGGGTTCCGAGCTTTCCCACATCAGTTTTTTTCCTCAGGCCCAGACAAGAAAGCGGGGTAGCGATTCTGGTGGCTCGATGCTTTAGGGGATATGTGGGAGACAAAGTGGCGGAGATCCGAGGGCGCCTTTTAGCGCACATAGTTCAAGTTGCGGGTCAGCAGTTGCTGATAGGCTCCGCCTATGCTCCTAATACAGGACAAGAACAATTCCTGAAAACAGCCCTCATGCAGGTAATGGGTGGACACAAACTCATGACACTCATAGGGGGACCTTAATTTAGTAATGGACGGGGAAAGAGACAGGTCCAGCAATCGATATTTCCAGACAGAGGAGCTATCACAAGAGGGTAAGCAGTGGCTCCAGTCCTTGGGCCTGGTGGACTTATGGAGGACAGCACATCCCCACAGCTCGCACTTTTCGTACTACTCACATGCACACAAGTCGTATACCCGCCTCGACTAAATGATAGGCACGGAAGAAATACACATCAGGATGGAGGACATAGACATTGTGCTAGCTGCTCTGTCGGATCATGACGCGGTAGAGGTGACACTACAGTTACCACTGCACCGGGGTAAATTTGGGGGATGGCATCTATGGGAGATGCTGCTACACAAGGAAGCAGTGGTAAAGCAACTTACTGACTGCATAAAGGGGTACTGGCAGCTAAGCGACTCCCCAGGAACAAGTATAGCCTCTCTATGGGGAGGTCTGAAGGCGGTTTTGCGGGGGGGATTGATAGCGATCTGCGCGGCCGAGGCAAAAGTCCGGAAAGAGAAAAGGGCAGAACTCACTGTGCAGGTACAAGAACTTGAGCAAGTTCAACGCCGAACAGGGGCACCGAGGAATTGGAAGCAACTGAAGTTAGCTAGGGCGCAACTGGCAGGTCTGGACCTCATCAGGGCCGAATATGCGGCCCTAAGGCTCAAACATGCATACTACAGCGGTGGGAATAAGACGGGACACATGCTAGTGAGCAAATTGAGGGCCCAGCGCCAGCGGATGCGGGATCAGACACTTGAGGACGACTGGGGGGTGGAACACACTGAGACTTAATAAATTGCTCAGGTGTTCAAGGAATTTTATATGGAGCTTTACACCGGAGAACCCACGTTGACTAATCTACAGTCATCCTACCTATCAGCATGACTGCATTAACACAGGGGCTGGCGGGCCAATTGGACACCCCAATTTGGATTAAGGATGTAATTGGGGCAATCTCTCGTCTCAAGCCTCTTAAATCCTTGGGACCAGATGGCTTCTCAGGGGGCTTTTACAAGTCCTTCTGTCACCTACTGGCGCCAATCCTCACACGCCTGTGTAACTCGTTTGAGGGCCCAGGCACGATCCCGGTAGAGATGCTAGTGGCAGATATTGTTGTTCTCCCCAAACCAGGCAAAGACAGGAAGAAATGTAGCTCCTATCGTCCTGTGTTTCTACTTAACATGGACCTTAAATTATTTACGGGTATTCTAGCAGCACGGTTGGGTCCGATGATGTCAGACCAAGCGGGGTTTATCTAAAGCCGCCAAGGAGGGGATAATACGAAACGTGTCCTTCACCTTATAGACAAAGCCCATCGCACGGATATGAATGCACTGTTGTTAACAGTTGACGCGGAGAAAGCGGTTGATCACGTCGATTGGAGCTTCCTAGAATGCACGTTGATCCCCTTCGGTTTTGGGGACCGCTTCAGAACTTAGGTGGCGAGTTGCTATAGCTCCCCCACAGATTCCATTAAAGTTAACGGGATATCTTCTCGCCCCTTCCCTATTCGAAGGGGCACCAGACAGGGGTGTCCACTGTCACCCCTCTCTACATCGAGCCACTTGCGCAAAAGATACGTGACAATCCGACCATACTGGGCATCACGTTTGGTGGAGAGCGACATACAGTGAGTTTGTATGCTGATGATAACCTGGCCTCACTAGAGGAACCTGAACGGTCGGCCCGGCGAGGTAGCCGGCTTCAAAATCAATGTAGGGAAGTCTCAGATTTTACAGTTGCCCTGGGTTATGACAGCCTTGCAAGAAATATGTTGTACTCTTACAAGAAGTAGACGCTGTCAGCCATGTAAGATCTTCAGTACCTTTATTCCAGTTGTACAGCAAGTTGGTTCACAGGTACATCAAACAGCTAGAACAAGTAACTGGATAAGGTAAGTAGGTTAGCCCAGTGGTCAGTCCTTGGTACAATGTCACAGCAAACACCTTTGATGTATCAAACCCCCTTGGTAGTATCTAAACCCCACCAGGAGCAGCCAGTCTGCTGCTCAGCCCATCTGTAACTGTCATCTGTCACCCAGTCAGACTCCCAACGTTCTATGCATCACAGCATTCTCAACATTCTACTCCAAACACACGCTGTGGCTGAACAGCAGGAGAACTGGGAAACTGCAATATATGAAAATACTATGCACGGCATAACATATCCCCCTTCTTTTAAAATGAAAAACAAAAGTGACATTTGTACTATGGAAATGCAACAATGCAATATGAGCAAGCCATACACAAAAGAAAATACACTTGTAATTAAATAAATACAATAGATTGAGACAATAGGTAGCGTATAGCAAAAGGGGAACAAACCCGCATAAAGCACATATTGCCAAGTCTCAAACATAGCAAAATTACCCAAGAAAAGAATGAATCAAAACCAGGGATGTGCAAATAAGAACATCACGAGAGATAATGAACCATTCAAAGTAGAGAACGGATAAAATACAACAATTGTAAAAAATTGAGTACAACAACCCATCCTCTCCCAAAAACAAAAATGAGAAAGTGTCATCGCGTTAGACAAAAGGTAACCACCTTACCACTGTATACGAGTCTAACTCCCATGCATGCACATCCTGAGTAGGATTGACCTAGAAAAACATGGGACCCATCCGACACTATAGTACAATCCCTAAAGAAAGGGAACAAATGAAAAGCAAAATTCCTAGCATAAGGAAACTCACCTACGTTGTGAAGATGACTAAAAGCAAACCTTCACTCCTCTTGTGAGGTACAAAAACTCGGAATTATGACCCTAAAAACCACCCTAAAGAAAAGGTCTAAGACTATAACAATGAATATGGGACCACATAACTACAAGATACACCCTGTGTAGGGGAACTGTACCCATAAATCTAAACCAACCCAGAGAGGGTAAAATGTTATGTTAACTGGTGAAAACCAAGAAAACATGACCCGCGTCCGGGTTACCATAAGAAACTAATCTGTAAACCTTGAATGGGAACAATACCCATAAACTCACCTTAGTAAAGGCTGCGTGTAACGCACTATGGAAAGGGGCTCGTACCCAAACCATGACCATCCCTCATGTAAGGGAACTGTGAGTAGAAATCACACTCACTAACTCGCCTCAAAGGCCGCGTGTAACGCTTAATGTGTAACAAGACCACATACCCACTCCAGAGCAGGGGTTTCAATGACTAAGAATGGGAATAAGACAAACCATACCCATACTCATACTGCCCACTAACAACTACTATTAGAGCATCCCTAGCATCCCTTGCGTAAGGGCACAAAACCTGTGGAACTAGAACCACTGAGGACAACACCTCAACTTTACACTCACTACTAAACCTGGCATACATGTAGCTTCAGCCCAATAACAACACTTAATGGGCACCCCTAAACTAAGGGTACTGTAACTGTGCAATGAGCGTAAACTGAACACATCCCTGAAATTAGAGATAAACCTGTGATTACCACCCCGACAATAGATGTCCAACCCATATGTAGGGCAACGAAAACTGTGGCATATCACTACACTAAATAACAATACACAAAATTTGCCAATACTTTAAATGGAAAACATAAATATACTGTATTTGCCACACCGGTGAGCGATCTCTCACCCGAACATTTCCATGGTTCGTGTTGTAAATACACCGACTCTCCAGTCAGTGACACCATAAAGTTCAGCACCAAAGACCTGAAACAGGAACCATCACTGAATTCAACTCTCCACAAGTTCAACAAGACTCTGACTCCGGATACTCCGAATATCAATCGAAACGACCTTCTCGATGAACTTCCTGCTACATGTAACTTTATTAAGTACATAGCGCACAAAAAAAAACTGGTTGGCAGAACTATGCTGTTCTGAATGACGTGGTTGGCAGAAAATAAATGTCAAAGTCACAAAATGGCGGCACGTTTTCTCACGCAGCGTCGAATGGCTCACGGCACGCTGTGTGTGCCAAGCGTCCAAAACAAGGCAAGGCAAACTCTGGAAGACGTCACAGAAGATCACCCTGAGCAGCGCGCGTCTCTACTGAGGTAAGATTTCACGCGCTATACAGAGCTCGTGCCACAGTTTAAATCAAACTACATAACGGCTATTTTTCCAACTCCAAAGACGAAAAGTCTCGACTTACAATTAAATACAAGAGAAATAGTGTCTCACCTCATATGACTTTTATGCGGTGCCGAAAATAGTATTCAAAGCCGCTGGCATCTTTTAAACAATGTGCATACATGGTCCATATTTGTGCCCGTTTGAGAGAATATAAAACTCTGCTACGGTGGTGGAACAAACTGACGGTGAGGCACAACGTCAAAATTCACACATACCCTTCGTATGAATTCTCGATGCTGATAAAGTCCACCAAAAAGAGCATCATTTTAAAACCAAAACGCAAATCGTTGTGAGAGGACACAACAGTGGATCCATCAGAAACATTGTAGGTCCTAGTACCCCAAACTACATAAATCCATGTGGCAAAATCGTTTTTTCAAGCACCTCAAAGGCACCTCCAGACGTCAGACAAGACGTGCGCTGTATCCCTCATGCACCTCCAAAGTAACGCCAACAGCAGGAATCCTCAGAATATGGCACTAAACAGCAGTCCATGTTTGTCTTGATCTTTGCTGCGCCTAAGAACATGAAGATAAATTTTCCCAAGACTTTAACTTTCCTTTTAGGCGCAGAACTTGTGGGTGTACGCACAACCACACAGTACAGCACTCTGTTGCTTGGGCTGTCCGATGTACAGGACACTGGTGGGGTTGCGAAGAGTGCTGTGCCACTTTCTTCTGTTGCTAGTGACATCTTGAGTTACTTCTTTAGTTGCGCTGTAAGAAATTTCTTCTTCTTTCTTCTTCTTGTTACTGTACCATCTCCCAGGCAGTGAGTACGTTTCCAACTCTTGCTCGTCGCCAAAAATATGTTGTACTCTTACAAGAAGTAGACGCTGTCAGCCATGTAAGATCTTCAGTACCTTTATTCCAGTTGTACAGCAAGTTGGTTCACAGGTACATCAAACAGCTAGAACAAGTAACTGGATAAGGTAAGTAGGTTAGCCCAGTGGTCAGTCCTTGGTACAATGTCACAGCAAACACCTTTGATGTATCAAACCCCCTTGGTAGTATCTAAACCCCACCAGGAGCAGCCAGTCTGCTGCTCAGCCCATCTGTAACTGTCATCTGTCACCCAGTCAGACTCCCAACGTTCTATGCATCACAGCATTCTCAACATTCTACTCCAAACACACGCTGTGGCTGAACAGCAGGAGAACTGGGAAACTGCAATATATGAAAATACTATGCAGGGCATAACAAACCACTTGGTCGCTTTGCGGGGATTCAAGTCCCGAAGTCTATCCCTTACTTGGAGGTCGAGCTCGCGGAGACGGTTTCATTGATGGTCTTCATGAACTATGCTGCGCTCACTAAAAGGATGTCGGTCCTACCAAGGGTGCTGTACTTGTTCCAAACGATCCCAGTCAAACCCCAAGGGGGACACTGAAGGCACTTCAAAGAGAAATATTCCACTTTATATGGGTGGGGGCGCGGCTGCGTATGCGCAGAGAGTTGTGCTATCTGAAGGTGGAGGAGGGAGGCTTAGGAATCCCGAATCTGGAGAGGTATTACAGAGCTACTCAGCTATGATACCTGGTGGAATGGAACAGAGAGGAATCAGAGAAGAGATGGCTGTTCCAAGACAGAGCACTGTCCCACATGTCTTTGTGGAAGGTTCCCTTCTTTGAAGAAAGCAGACAGGCCGCGGGGGCTGCGAGGATCCCCGATCACCAGGGCGGTATTAGAGGTCTGGGACGCAGTATCCATGACCATCCCATCCCCCCTGATCTGATGCCTTTGCTGGAGAACTGGGAGTTCTCCCCAGGGATGGTGTTCAAAGACTTTAAAGCCTGGCAAGACGCGTCGTGCAAAGCGGCGGGACATCTCCTTGATCTAGAAGGGATTCTTTTTTTAAAGCAATTGAGACAGATCTATGCATTACCTGAGACAGAAAGGTACCGTTACATGCAGGTGAGGCATTGGTTGCTGCATCCAGAGGTGCTCCCTCATGTGGGCAGGAAAGTGACAAAATACGAAAAATGGCTGATCACGAAGGCATCAAATAAAAAGATGATCTCAGAGCTATATGATTTGTTACGCCCAACAGCTCCAGAGGAGTTTATCCCCTTTCAGAGGCGATGGGCTAAAGCGTTTCATTGTTCATAGATGTTAGAAGGGAGTTTCACATCCTCACCTTTGGTGGTGGCCCATTAAAATATATACACGGACTCACAGGCCATGAGCCCATAGCAAAAGAAAATGGAGCATGCAAGAGCAGTAAAATTGCCGAGTCCTGAATCAAAAGATGTTATATGTGAGAACTTTAAAGTATGGACAATGAAACGGTTAATGATGTTAATACTTATAAAAAAAGAGTTAAACCGAAAGTAATGCATTAGTGCGATGTCATATTGTTCATTATGTGCGCTATAATCATTCAAAAAAAGTTCTGGTGTAATGTTAGCTCAGTTTTCTGTGTTCCACTGTTTACGACTCTTTTTCAAGAAATCATATGAAACGTTGATGTACAAATAATGCTGAAAGTAAATGGTGATCACACTAATTCAGTTGTGTGATCACGAATTGCAAAGTATGTTGATGTTCTAATAAGATCAATAATAGCATTTGTGTTTTTGAGATTATATAGTGGCCTAGCCTTGCTGACAGATTATAGGCCCTACTGCTCTCTTTTGTTCGGTTTCTTAACACTGGCAGTGGTTACAAGAAGTGAAGAGGTATATTTGTTTGCCTGAATCGCTGGCAATCCGTACGCACAACCTCTGAGTGTTATCCAGGCTGTAATTCGGACTTTAGGGAAAAATTCGGACCTTGGTGAATAAGGTGTTGATTGTGTCTGGCCACAGAGGGCTGGTAATTGCCAGGTTATTTTCTTTTCTCCTCACAAATCATTGCTATTTTTGTCTGCTGAGCTGATACGGAAAGACTATCGGTCTCACTTAGCTTTGTGTATTACACGAGCATCCCCTTTCCTCTGGCTGTAGTCGCTAGGATGGGGCTAAGAATTTTGGATAGAATAATATTTTTTTCTGTCAACCTCTTCTCTTTTAGATTTTTCAATTCATGCATTTATTAGGCCAGGCTCACTGAGTTTGCAAAATTCAGGCACCCTGCGCCCCTCCGAGTTCATAGTTCTGGAATTCCACCTTCTGGGCATTAAGCAGATTTTTTTGAGTGCTTGAGATATGATTTGGTGCTCAGTTTGGACTGCCACGATACTTTTGGGCCTCTAGCCAGCGTGCACAAGATTTTGCACTCGCTCACACTGCTAGCAAGCTCCTGTGAGACTTCACGCTCACTCTCACGTCCTCCAGCTGCGATGGTACCAATGTTGTGCCAATTGCAGTCGCAAACACATCCAACTATGGTAGTTTTTTTGCTTGAGAAGCAGCTAGAGAGGCTTTTTGAGGGGATATTCTTCTCCAGTGGACCGTTGGAGTTGTTTCTTTGTACGAGAAGCCCTTTTTAGGAAAAAATATCTCTTTTCTTTCAACAGGAAGGAAGTGCCCCAGAGACTCCAACTTCTGTTCCTGCCCGGCAGGTGCCGCTCAGTGCTTTGTCCATCTCTTGGTCACATTTCATTCAGATTTTGAGCTGGAAGGATCACACTTCTTGTCAGCTGCATATATAGCATTGAAATTAAAGACTTTGTATTTGAGATTTCACAAGTAAGTTTAAAACCTTTTGTATAAGGGTGTTGTTTGTTTGATAGAGGACATGCACCATTACTTGTTTGAACATTTTTTTATTTTTTCAAAGTTATTGTGGTGGGTGGCCTGTATTTTGTTCATTAAAGGCCTAGGTGTATTTTTTGCATTTAACTTTTCTTCTATTGTAAAGGAACAATGGTGCACAGTTCAGGACATTTTCGTCATGTTTGTTAAATGTGCAATATTTATTTATTTTACTATGTAGCCCATTCTGCCAAGGGGCCATCTAGTAGGCCCAGGCCAGTGCTAGACAATGGTGCATGAAACAACTGTTTCTGTGGTATATATTGTAGGCCTGGGTGGTAAATTCCGTTACGCTCAACGAATTTGCGGAATTTTGGTAATTTCGCGTTCCGCGGAGAACACAGAATTGCCCAAAATTCCACGTTCCGTGGCATTGCGGAATACTTTGCTTGTTCGCGCTTTCAAAATGCGTGTTCACAAGATATTTCTCCCTGAGCATGCAAACAGCGTTCGCAAACAGAAAAAAAGCATCGCGAATGGGCGAAACAGGCAATTCCTCGTGTTTGCAGAACTTTTGCTTGTTTGCGGAGATTTTTTACCATTTCACGGAGATTTGTGTAACTCGACTATGCAAATTCCGCCCACCCCTAATATATTGTAGGGGTGGGCGGAATTTGTGTAGTCACGCTACGCAAAGCTCCGCGAAACAATAAAAAATCTCCGCGAACATGCAGAAATTCTGCAAACACGCGGAATTGCTTGTTCGCGATGCTTTTTTCCTGTTCGCGATCGCTGTTTGCGTGCTCGGGGGGAATATATCGCAAACACACATTTTGAGAACGCGAACAAGCAAAAAATTCAGCGAAGCTGTAGAATGCAGAATTTTGGCCAATTCCGCATTCTCCTCGGAACTACCCAAATTCCGCAAATTACGCGAGCAGAATGGAAATTACCGCCCAGGCCTAATACATTGATTCAAAACATCATTTAGGGCTGGGTTGGCATTGGGTTAAATTTAAATGTGGTGGTTGTTTTTGGTATTTCATGTTTTTTGTGTACAAAAGGTGTATATGTGGAGTAATATTTGATGCCTTGGGAGGATGTGTGTTGTAAAATGTTCACAGCTCAGTTAATTTTCGTTTTTGGCATTACTGAATAAATGGGTAATGTTTTCATCAGAGTTATCAGGCCTACTTTGTCTTTCCACCATTCATTTGTCTTTGTTCTCTATGCCATGTGGCTGTGGGCTATTTTGTGGAATCTGTGTACATAGGCCTGAATGTGTTCTCTTTGTTTCCCATGCCTCCATGCTTGCTATATTGTTTGGCCATGTGGCTGGCAGCCATTTTATGCTTCCAGCCAGTCTACCTTTGCCATAGGCTTGTGCATGTTCTTTGCTCCCCATACTTCCATGCGCAGTGTTTTTGTTTGACCATGTTTCACTGGTTGGCAGCCATATTGCACACAAGCCAGTGTGCTTTTGTCTTAGGCGTGCATGCATTCTTTGTTCCCTATGCCTCCTTGCTTAGTTTTTTTGTCTGACCATGTGGCACTGGGTGGCAGCCATTTAGTGCATCCACCCAGTGTGCTTTTGCCATGGACTTTACAGAAATTCTTAGCTCCCTATTTCCTACTTGCTCAGTGTTGTTGTCACCCATGTGGTACTGGCTGGCAGCCATTTTGTGCATCCAGCCAGTGTACCTGTGCCTTAACTTGAATGGATGGATATGATATCAATGTAATAATATGCTTGAGAATCATTGTAGTATATAAATTAAGAATATGAATTTGTATATAATATATGCATTTTTATTTTTCACCTTTTTGCCTGATAATAACTTTCTCCTCATCCTCCCATTCAAACATTGGCAATTATTGATAGTTTTTCAAAGTAAATTTTCATTTTAACTTTTGAATTTGTTGTTTTTTTGTTTTTTAGTTTTTATTTCAACTCTTTACATTTTGTTTATTTTTGTTAACAATTTACATTTTCTTTTTAAATGTAAACTTTTGTTAATTGTTTTTAAGTTTTTTAAAATATTTTTTTTAAAAAATTATAATGTAAAACAAATATATTTTCTATTTTTTTCATTTTGCCTAGGTTCATCCATTTATCCACCCATCCATCCATCCACCATAGGTGGACAGCCGTGCAACAGCATTCAGGTATTTTTTTATGTATAACTTAATTTCCTCCTAGGCAATCAATCAATCAATCAATCAATCATAATATTTGTAAAGCGCACTACATACCCGTGAGGGTCTCAAGGCGCTGAGGGGAGGGGGGTGCTGCTACTGCTCGAAGAGCCAGGTCTTGAGAAGTCTTCTGAAGGTGAGCAGGTCCTGGGTCTGCTGCAGGTGGGTAGGGAGGGTGTTCAAGGTCTTGGCAGCAAGGAAGGAGAGGGATCTTACGCCGGCGGTCATTCGTTGGATGTGGGGGACAGTGGCGAGGGCGAGTCTGGCTGAGCGGAGCGGAGCTGGCGGGTGGGGGTGTAGAAGCTGAGTCGGTCGTTGAGGTATGCTGGTCCGGTGTTGTGGAGGGCCTTGTGGACGTGGGTGAGTAGCTTGAAGGTGATCCTCTTTTCAACGGGGAGCCAGTGTAGGTCTCTCAGGTGGGGGGTGATGTGGCTGCGGCGAGGGACGTTGAGGATCAGTCGGGCGGAGGCGTTTTGGATACGTTGCAATCGCCGCAGGTGTTTGGTCGGGATACTTGCATAGAGTGCGTTGCCGTAGTCCAACCTGCTGCTGACAAGGCCTGGGTCACCGTTCTTCTTGTTTCGGTGGGGATCCACTTGTAGATCCTGCAGAGCATGCAGAGGGTGTTGTAGCAGGAGGAGGAGACAGTGTTGACCTGCTTCGACATGGAGAAGGAGGAGTCGAGGATGATACCCAGGTTGCGTGCGTGGTCCATGGGTGTCGGTGCTGTTCCTAGCGTGGTCGCCCACCAGGAGTCGTCCCAAGGTGAGGGGGTGGAACCGAGGATGAGGACCTCTGTCTGTCCGAGTTCAGCTTCAGTCGGCGGTTCCTCATCAATTCTGTGACGGCCTTCATTCCCTCGTGGAGGTTGGTTTTGGCGGTGTGTGGGTCCTTGGTGAGGGAGAGGATCAGCTGGGTGTCGTCAGCGTAGGAGATGATGCCGAGGTCGTACTGGCGGGCGACGTGGGCGAGGGGGGCCATGTAGATGTTGAACAGCGTCAGGCTGAGGGAGGATCCTTGGGGTACGCCGCAGATGATGACGGTGGCTTTGGAGCGGAAGGGGGGGAGGCGGACGCTCTAGGTTCTGCCGGAGAGGAAAGATGTGGCCGATTCCAGGGCCTTCTCATGGATTCCGGCTTCTTGGAGGCGTGATGTTAGTGTGCGGTGGCAGACCATGTCGAAGGCGGCTGACAGGTCCAGGAGGATGGGGGCCGATGTTTCGCCGTTGTCCAGTTGGGCCCTTATGTCGTCTGTGGCGGCGATGAAGACTGTCTCAGTGCTGTGGTTTCTCCGGAATCCGGACTGGGATGGGTCCAGGATGTTGTTGTTTTCGAGGTATCGGGTCAGTTGCATGTTGACGATTTTCTCGATCACCTTTGCCGGGAATGGGAGCAGGGAGATGGGCTGGAATTTTTGAGGTCCTTGGGGACCGCCTTGGGTTTCTTGGGGAGGGCGCTGATCTCGGCGTGCTTCCAGCTTCGCAGGAATGTGGCTGTCTTGAAGGGCGTGTTGATCACTTTCTGAAGTTGGGGTGCGATGGCTGCGTTGGCCTTGTTGAATATGTGGTGAGGACAGGGGTCTGACGGTGATTCTGAGTGGATGGAGTTCATGGTCATGGGTTTCGTCGTCGTTGACGTTGGTCCAAGAGGTCAGGCTGTGGATGCGGGTGGGGTACGCGGTTGTGGCGGGGTCTGGAGTTGTCAGGGTGGTCGGTGTGTTGAAGCTGTTGTGGATGTCGGTGATCTTGTGGTGGAAGAAGGTAGCCAGCGAGTCGCAGAGTTCTTGTGAGGGCAGGATGTTGTTGGCGTTGGCGCTGGGGTTGGAGAGTTCTTTCACGATTCTGAAGAGCTCTTTGCTGTTGTGTGCATTGTTGTCCTGGCGGGTTTTGAAGGCAGATCTCTTGGCGAGTCTAATGAGGTGGTGGTGTCTGCGGGTGGCATACTTGTGGGCTGCGTGGCTGTCCGCTGTTTGTTTGTGGATCCACTTCTTCTGCAGTTTCCTGCAAGTGTGTTTGGAGGTCTGGAGTTCTTCGGTGAACCAGGTGGCTTTCTTGCTGGTGCGTCTGTTGGAGGGTTTCTTGAGTGAGGCGAGGGTGTTGGCGCACACACACTGGTTACTGTGCATTGCAGACACATCAGCATTATCCCTTTTTTAATGCTTATTCAATTACCCCTGGTTCAAATTCCCTGCCATAGACGCACAAACGTATCTGCAGTTTTTAAATTATTATTATTCCATTTACCCATGCGGTTACCTGAGTGCCACAGGTGTCTTCTTCATGGAGGTCACTCCCTTTCTTTTGTGTGTGTTATTTTGATTGAGAATTACATTTTACAGTATGGTGTTTTGGATTGACTTTAAATTGGTTATTATTTCTCACCTAAGTAACCAATTACACTAATATTGCCTCTGTCTGTACTAATTCAAACTGTAACAATGTCACATTTCACGAAATGTTTTTCTTGCTTGTGTGCTTTTAGATGCACAAGAGATGAGACATCACCCACAGTACTGCCAAACAGAAGAACTCTACAGTAAAGTCATAGATCAGCCATCCAATCATTTGTGCATCTTAGTGACACTGCCAACTGAGAGCTTTAAGATGGTCCCAAAGAAAGTTGCTCAAAAGAAAATGGTCAGTGAGAAGAAGCAGCTTTCCACCAGTGGCATGTCAGCCGGACATTTTTCAGGCAACATTGTGTGCCTGCCACACCAGCCTCCTGGGGAGCAACCTGAGAGCAGCACTCCTGCATCAACAGCACCACCACAACCAAAGCCCAGGATCATGTCTGTCAGCGAGTCAGTCACTGCAATCATGGCAATACCGATGAGCAGTGAGATTGAATTGGATTTTTCCATTTCTCAAAGTAGTACCCAATAATTTCAGGAAACAGAGCAAAGTGGACAGCAGCCAGAGCCAGTAATTGTAGATCTTCCTGATGTTGGAGCAGTAGAGGAGGTTGAGCTACCTGCCCACAAAGAACCTCGTCTTGTACAATCATTTGCTCCCAGATCTCAAACAAGGAAAAGAAAGGCTATTACTCCATCATTTTCTCTAAGCACCACTTCTGATGATGGTAATACAGACTTGGAGTGGACCCCGGCAGAGACCCAGAGATGCCAGGAGAGGCAGGGGAAAAGAAATGTTCCTGAAAGCTTTAGATTTATGGAAGGGGATGATGAGGAGGATGACGACGACAAGCTAGTCATAGTGGAAGGTAACACAGAGTCATCTGACATTCCTATTCAACCTGCTCCGAGGGATGTGCGCAGTTAGCACCGCCACATCCCATATCTGCAAAGCCCCAGCTGAGACCTGCGCCAACCTCTGTCTCAGTAGATGTATTCACAGCAGAGAGGCAATCAACGACACACCCACCTACCTCCAATTCTTCTTCAGGCATTCGCAATGGCACAGTAAAAAAGTGCTTCTCCCCAGTTTGGGACATTTGTAAGGTTAGCTAAGTTGGGAAGCACATTGCTGTATAATCATTTGCCACACAAATATTTGTCAAGGTAAGTCTAGCTCACATAATGGTACTGGAGGCTAAAAACCCATACAAAAAAATACCACACAATCAAGGGAGAGTAGCACCTTAAACAATTTGCAGAACATGGTGGTGGTGGTGAGGGGAGTTGGAGAACATCAGCTACAAGTCACACAGGTGATGATGAGGAAGAAGACGGTGACAATGTCATGCAAAGCAGCTCTGTCCTTAGCAGTGCACCAGCAGAATCACCCAACTCAGTAACTTCAGAATGGCACAAGAAGACTCCGCGTGAGATTGGGACCCCACAGCATGCAGTGAATGTTACACTACAACACACATCGAGTCTACTACCACCCACTTCTCGAAAGTCACCTATGTCAGTGGCCCCAGAATAGAAGAAAAATAAAGGATAGTATCACAGGCATGTTTAGGCAGCGAGGGCCCTATGAGTGCAACCACCCAAAGGCATGTTTTTGCAATGGGAAGCTGGCAAAAATATTATTGTTGGACCGCCTCCATTTTTCTTTTGTGTAAGGAGTACCATTTCTAGAATTTGTGGCAGCTATCTGCCTGAAATGGAAGGTTCCAAGTCAAACCTATTTTGCTAGAGTTCCTGTTCCAGTGCTGCATCATGATGTGCTGCAATTGGTTGGACGAGCTTTGCAGCAAAGTGTTGTTCACGTTATCCACCTGATGACAAACATATGAACCAGTAGTCAGGCAACTGATTACATGTGCTTCACTGCACAGTTTTGTTTGCGGGGCTAAAGCAAAAAATATCTACAGGTCTTGGTCCTGTAGAAAGTTTTAAGATGTACAGCAGCATGTAACATTGGCCATATTAACATCCAGTTGTACAAAACTTGGATGAATTTGACAGCAAGGTGTCGGTGGCTATAACCCAGAAGTCAAAAATGGTTTCGTTTCCACAGACAATGGTAGTAACTTAGTCAAGGCCATGGCAGATGGTGGCTATTTCAGGGTCCTGTGTTTGGCCCCTTGCATCAACCTAGTGGTGCAATACGTTCTCAAAAAAGAAGACATAGTCAGCAACATACTGACTGACAACCTGCAAAATAATCATTTCAACCATTCTCTTACAGCCTGGAAGAAGTTGTGGATTATTCAACGTGCTAATAGAGTACTAGTTAAAGCCCTGATACAGGAGGTGCCAACATGTTGGAACTCGACCTTTTACATATTGCAACGTCTGTTTGAGCAGTACAAAGAGATCAATGACAATGTGTTTCAAAGAGGATGGGATGCAGTTGGGAAACCTATGATCAGGAATGTGGGGAAATGAGGTCTAGTCAAATGCATGACACGGATGCTACACCCTTTTGAGGTTTTCACACGGGAAGTTAGCAAGGAGGACATTCTGATAAGGCAAGCTATCCTGTTGGTGTATTTGCTACAGGACCAGCTAAAAAAGGTGTCTGAAAGGTACGCCTCCACGGGTGTGAACGAAAACACCAATGCACATACCTTGGTTAAGAGCTTACTCTTTCGACTGTCTTCTAATGCAATGCTGCAAGATAATAGAATCTTGTCCAAAGAGTACATCTGTGTCACACTACTTGATCCACGGTACAAATAAATTCTGCCCACTTTCATTCCATTTTTTGAAGGAGATGTTTCAAAATACAAGAGGTGGATTGTTGAGCAAGATGGAGACCTAGAAGAGGAACAGCTAGAACTTAAAGTCCCACTCCACAGTTCTGGGGTGCAGCCTTCAACTTCCAGAGAGGGCAGTCTTGTCTGACAGCAGCCAACAACACCAGGAGTATCTGGATGATCGAAAAGAGGTCTATGTGGATCAAAACCCATTGACGTATTGGAATGGGAAGATGCGTCAATGAGCGTAGCTCAGCAGGCCAGCAGTTACATATCTGGCTTGTTCTGTAGCCGGTGTAGCTGCTGAGTGTGTGTTTAGGGCAGCTAGTGCAGTTGTTACAGTGAAAAGGACCAGTCTCTCACCTCAAAACATGGAGAGATTGACTATGAGCAAAATGAACTAAAATTTACTACCACACAATTACTTTGTTCCTGCACAGGAGGAGGAGGATAATTTGTCAGAATCAAGTGTGTTAGCTGACCAACTTCTGGGTGAACCACCTGAGTTTGAGGACAAACTGGTTTTCCCAGACTGAGTAAACCAGTGCCACCAAAGAACTTTCTAATTATTTCTCATTGAACTTCTTTTTTTGCAAAAAGAAATATGATCGCCAGTGGAACATTATGTTTGTGTCAGATTTATATGCTGCCCCATCATTTTTTAGTCAGATATATTGCCGGATTGGAGTTGGACCAGTGTGCATTTGAAGAAATCTCCTCAATTCCTTCAGGACATTGGAGACAATGCCTGCCTTCCTCACCTGCCTATCCTTTTTTTGCTTCAGCCAGCATAGCTTGGTTCCAGTGGCACAGTGAGCCCAGGACTCACGTCTGAGCATACCTGGCGCACTTAGGGCGAGAAAGCAAAAGACACACAATTGATGGACGGAATGCAGAACAAATCAAAACATTCACCAGTCATCCTTTTTTTGCATCACTTAGCAGGGCTGCCCCAGAATATTGTTGATTTACAAGAGTGCCAATACCAAATTCCAATGTGTTGCCTGTGTCAAAGATGCAATGGTGTACCTACTACCTAACCTAGCCATGCTTGGATTGGAAGAGGTAACTGCAATTGCAATGGTGAGTGAATGGTTAGTGATGATTGATGATTCATGAGGTGGCAGACAGTGAGGAAGTGTGTTCAACTGTAATTTGTGAACTTGCTTGAAACGATTTGCAATGTTTGGGGCCTGAACGATGGGTGATTATTTTTCTTGGAGGTGATTGGCCTTTACGCACTTACTTAACGAATATTAACCTGTACGTTCCTACTCTTATGATCCTTTTGTTTCTTTATCACCTAGAAGGGCTGCCCCAGACAATCATTTGACTTACAAGACTGCCAAATTCCAATCTGATGTTCGCTTCAAATTGGAGATAGTGTATGTATCGCAGTGCTTGGATTGGAACAGGTAACCATTGCACCAATTAATGCTTATTGAGTGATTGTTTGTGAGGGATGATTGGTGATTCCTGTGGTATCAGACAGTAAGGGAGGGGTTTCACACTTAGCCAGATTTAATTGCAGGGCCTACTCCTTTTTTCTGGTCCTTCAGAGACCAGAACAGCCACTTTAGTTAACAAACAAAAACCTATACAAATACTGCAATTCTGTTTCTCTACATGTCTATCTTGCTTGGGTCGTGATTGGGTTAGAGTTATTTGGAGTCAGGAGTTAGGAAAAGGATGGAAAAACTCAGGGCGGGACTACCTCATCAGCAGCCACAAGCAAGAAGTTATTGACTTCAAAGGGAAACCATGACTCTGAGGCCTAGTACTCAGCTATGTGGAATGAAAAGAGGTGTGTTGATTTGTGAAATGCAGTGTGTATGTTCCACTGGTGGCAAAAGTGAAACTCTGAGTCCTCTTGTTTTTTTTGCTCTGCCTCTGAGTCCTTTTGGTACATTCCTCATGAAGCTTACCTTCCTTCTGTCCTTTTCCTTGACTCTAAAATACAGTTTCTGTTTTACAAACCGCAGGCCTTCTCGTGTTCTGCACGAACGAAAGCGGAAAGCTGATTGCAACACTTCTGCTTACCTACTGGACCAGTCCAGACAAGCGCCCAATAGTGATTGACATAACTGATGAGAATGCAGATGCACTACCTAATTTAGCAATACAGTATCACTTTTCTTTTAACAATCATATTTGCAGAACTGAGTGGGTGGGTTCACTCCTCCATAATTTGATTTTTTCCAACTAGAAGACAGAAATCTTTTATATCTAATAACTTGGGTCTCTGGGACAGACGTACTGTTTGCAATGCATTTAACTGTACTGTATCATACTCATTCCTTTGTTTCTTTCCACATGCTGTGTTGCTCATTGCCAAGATGAATGTTGTCCTTGTGTAGTATTTGTTTTTTTCAAACCTTTCCAAATCATTCATCAAACCCCTAATCTTTTTCTCCCAGCTGTATGATCTATTTATAAGTGGCTTAATTTATATCATCAATGGATCACATACTTGGTGGGGCGGTTGTGTAAAAGCATTGCCAACTCACTGCAGGATCTTCTATTACCATAAGCGATAGTCCACACTGGTCCCATTTTCCACCACCACATAAAAGTGGTCCATATTTTAGATATAGAATGAAGAACATCAGTCATCAGCATCATCTTTAATTCCTTGTGTTGTGTAACTGTAAATGCCTAACCTTGTCCACTCCAGACTTTGAGTCCAGTTTTCATGACTCGAGGATTTTGTAACTTTAGTTTTAATTAAATAGTAGCTCCCCATTGCTCAGACATTACTGTTGCTATTTTGTGGTATCTTATCACTATCAGGAATTCTTTTTTGTGTCATGTAGTAGTCTGTTCTCACTTCTTTGTAAATCTTTGATAAAATTTATAACCCACTAACTCAGTGTTTTTATTTCCATTTAGTTGCCTGCGATGGATAATCCTTCCCATTAACCCTACAGTTGGAGCTCACGTGGGTGGTTAAGTGGGACATCGCTTGTGAAGGTTTTGTGATGCCTTCCCTGTTATTGCTTCATCTATATTTAGGTAAGACAGATTTTGAGTGAAGTGAACTAGTGAAGTTAGTAAGTAAGTAACCAATTGCTACTGGAAGCAATCATTTAGCTAAGTTGTTCTAGACAATATAGGTCATGGCAGCATCGCCCCTTATGGTCAAGATAGTTACAGAGGTATAACTAACTATAACTAAGCAGCCTAAACAGATAAACAGGCTGCATAAAAACTAAAGACAGCAGTGCAAAGTAAAAGTAAAACACAACAAAACTGCTGCAGGCACAAATTTTGGCGAAATATAATAATTTTCCCTTTTTTTATTACAAACTATCCCACCCTTTCCCACAACAGGCCCACCCCTTTCCAAAAAGAAATCAACCCAACCACCAATATCCAAACATGACCAACAAATTAAAAATCCCAGTCCCAACGCCTTTCCCACGCTCTCCACCCACAAGTCCCTCCCACCCACCAAAACAATAAATTTAAATAACGACTAGAAGAGGGCATTGTCCTTTTGAGTGCAGAGCTGGTTGAGGCTCTGCTCCATCCTGATGAGCCGGCTCTCCGTAGCTTGCAGCCGCTGAAAGATATGTTGCAGCAATGACCAGTCAGAGCAGGAGGGGCTTGCAGCAGTTGCTAGTCAGGCACCTGTCAAATGGCTACAGCACCAGCGATGGGATGGCCGGTTGGCTGGAGGCTGAGAGTGACCGGTTGCACTATGGCCTGGATGAGAGGGAGCTGTTTCCACCTCTTCTTCTTCTAGGACCACCAGCTGCCAGAATCCTTGTTGGATACAGTCCACCCTCTGCCACCGCAGATGGGCCACTATCTCCTTACTATTGGGTGCACCAGCAGGAATAGCTATTTTGAGAAACAAGACAAATTGTAAATAATGTTCTGTGTAAACAATTGTTTGAAATTAATAGGTGGCAGAGTAGCAGTACATTGCTAGTCCCTCTAGGACAATTGTAATTTGATATGATTATGATTAGGAGGGTCACAAGGCCAATTTATTTTAACCCACACATGCCTTGCACTCACTCTGTGGCATAATAGCACTGGATTTAAAACAGTGATTTAAAGGCTTTTCAAGTGACTAAACAAACACTTTGAGTGGAAAAATAAATTACCTCTCAATAATGAGTAAGCCATTGTGCACTATGGAGTACAAGTTGTGTGTTGTGCTAAATGATTAGAGCCATGCTCATTGCTAGCCAGTGCCAAATGCATTTCTCTTTCTACCCTGACTCTAAAGAGGTAGGTGAATAATAAATAAGATACTACATCACACACCTCAAATATAAAATGCGGATATACTGTCTGCCGTAAGTAGATGTTGGGGGAAATGATGCACTGCACTACAGGGAAAGGAGCAGGTTATTTAGATTGTATTTTGCACATTCTTCATAGAGTATCCCATACGCCAAACTTGAAATTAAATCATGCACTTAGTCCCATTTTATTAACTGGCCTCGCCTACCACCACAAATTATTTCCAACAAATTAATTTGCTGGGCAGTAATCAAGGGAAACATGATTTACTCTACTGCAGTGTAGGGTAAAGGGATTAGGAGGATAGGGTAGAGCTATTGATAAAGAATAGAGGGGTCACTGCCACTACACTGATCATAGATTTGTCAGGTGAATATTAAGCTTTGGTTTATCCAGTCACTGTAGTTGAGGTGTAAAATGAATCTGTTATGGGAAACCGTGAAATATATTTTGGAATCACTTCACATGGCTATTAAATGTGGCACACACCAAGAAAGGATTTTTAAAAAAAATACAACCCCAATACATACATCACTACAGTTTGGCTAGCACTGCAGTATCTTCTAACAAAATTATCTCTCTGGGTATTTATATTTGTTGGTTAACAATATTAGACAAGCCAGGTAGCAAGGATAACCAAAAACATTTCATAATATAGTGGCATACTTTCCAGCCATGCTCTACTGTTATGGAAAATGATGGAATACTGTCTAAATGACTTAAACATCACAACATTGAGGGCAGGCCCATGACCATGGCCACTCTCTCGTTAAATGTAAGAGCATGAGTGAGAAGAAAAAAGCTTTCCTAAAAAACACTCATTCTGAATATTATTCATAATTCTAGCTTATTTGAGCCTGCAATCTTCACAGTAGACAGTAGAGTACCAAACATGTGTTCTTTGTCTTACAGTATCACAAGATATATAGGGGAGGGGGCAAGATTACCAACAAAGCGGAAGATAAGTGAACTAGAGACTATTATGGACTGGAAAAAGTCAGCTACCAAAATAAAAACATGAAAAAAGGAAACACAAAATGCAGGGGTAACAGGAATGAAACAAAGCTTGCATAAGGGATTTGGAAAAAAAGGAAACAGTTTAAAAAAAAAAGAGGCAAAATTAAAAAATAGCACAGTGGGCAGAGGAAAAATAGATATTCCATTGTGCTCTGCACAAGTTTGTTCGTATTCCGTCCTCATCGCCGTCAAAGGAGACTGCAGGTAATGGTGGTGTAAGAGTAACTTTTTTTCTCGCCTGCAACACCAGCCTCCAGGCAGCAACTCCGATCCTGGAACCCAGCACCAACATTCCAATACCCTAAGATTCTACCCTAAGCCCACAACAATCATAAAACCCAGCATTAGAGAAATGATAATAATAAATAATAGGACTTACTGTGGTTAGCAGAGCACTCTGCAGATGTGCTGGTGGTCGGCCCCTCCTCCTGACCAGCTACTCCCGGACCTGCCCCCACAATGTCTTTCTTCTTCCCCTTAAGTGCTGTTTTAAGAAATGAACAAGATAAAAAAAATAGATTAGTGATTTATTTAATCTATAAACAATTATTATGCAAATGCAGTCATATTGTTATATATAAAACAGATTGCCTGTGGTAATAGTTTTGAGTTTATTGACAGTCGTTGAGTTGGCAACACTAATCCTTAAATCCCTTTTCCAAACTTCCTTAACAAAAACTACATTTGAAACTAATGCATTGCAATGAATGATCTCTGATGCTTTTCTCATTTCTAAACCCCCTGGATGGACTAACTCAGTCTACCGTTTTTGCAATTCATAGATGCATACCACACATCACTGTGAAATAGCTTGGAACTGTACGAACTACATAAGAAAGTCACAGAGAATGTTAACTCACTGATATCACTAATTCACTATGGTGACAGGAGGAGAGAAATGTCTGCAACGGCTTCATATTTCAAAGCAAGTGCCAATAATAAGTATGATTAGTTAGGGCTGAGCACCTGCCTAGATGAAACTGGATTAGAGAATAATAATGTCCTTAACGTAAACTAAACGCAACTTACCTCTGAGTGTGAGCAACATGCTATTTGGGAAAAAATGTTAGAATTGGAGAACACAAACAAAACAAATAATTAATAATCCTCACTGAGCCCAGGGATCTCAACCTCTAGCAGGTCGAGTAGCTTCTGTTACCGGTCAAGATTATCAGCCCAGTATTGCGTCAGCTGCTGGAGGGTGTGCTGTACCTCGCTCGTGCCCTGCACACATGGACACAGCATCCCCTTGTGAAGCTAATGCTCCCGCAGGGTGTATCCAATGCCGTGCCTGCCTTCTTCTACCAACATGGAGGGGAGGTGGCACTACACAAAAAAAACAAGTGCTGCCACCTCCCGCTCGCTGAAGATAACCTGGGCTGCAAACCTGGGTGGTGACGCAGCCCCAAGGTAGGCGGCTGCTGCTGGTTGTTCAGGGTGGCCTGGCACCCCCACTCCCCTGGTCGCCCGGCTATGCCATGGCACTGGGTGGGGTAAAGATTGAGGAAAAGGAAGGAAGGAAAGAAGAAATACGGAAAAATAAACAAAAAAACAAAAGGTCACGAAAAAGCACAAAACATTTTTTAAAACGTAAAATACACAGACACAAAAACACATACTAATACAAATAAATAAAAGTGAGGGGTAGAGAGTGGACGATAACAAAGATTAAAGAGGGATTAAAAACAGGCCCAGCGCCAGGATGCCCGTAGGGTTACAGTGCGCTTTATAAATGCAAAATATATACATACATACATACATACATACATACCATAAACAGAGCCAGAAATCAAGATAGCTGCACCCATGCAACGCATGTGGTGCCGTTTGTGCGCAATATGGAATGCTAGGACCAATGGATGCCTATGAAGCAGAGAAAGCATCATGGAGTGAGTTTGAGGCCAAGACATTGTCTAGAAGAACAGCATGTAGCACTGATTGAAGGAGACAGCCCAGGTATGAAGTAGATGAGAGGCATGAATTAGGCATGGAAAGAGAGAGAGCTATCGCCTGGGTAGCCCAGCAGGAAGGGCGAACAACAACCCTCTCCCCCCAGGAGGAACCGGAGCTAGGCCTCGGGCCCCAAATAGGGATGACCCCAGGGAAAAGTCAGAAGGAAGGCTCCTAACAGAGTCACACACATCACCTGGTTGTCGGCGCAGGAGAGGAGCCAATCAGGAAATAGAATTGCATGACTGGAGCGCAATTGAGACTCAGAAGGAGCAACATAGCACCTTTGCATGTGCTTTAGGAGAGTGCCATTGAGGATGTCGGCCACTCACTGCTAGAGAGATAGTATCCAGAGAAGATGGCAATGTTTTTGCGCTGCCTTTTTGCCACCTGCTGGCCTACTGGACTGAGAGCAAGGGCCAGTATGATCGTCCCTGGCTGGAGGAGGGATCCTTCGACCCAGAGGAGATGGCCGTTGCAGGGGACTGCATTCGGCATGGTGGAGGGATCTGAGATGGAACTAATCCTACATGCAGGAAGGGCTGAGGCGATTGTGCTACATCATGGAGATACCGACAGAGCTGCCCACAAGAGAACTTTCCCGCTACTGCAGAAAGGTGCAGCAGGGACCATCTGCATGCCTTGGGCACAGGTGGACAAAGAAAGGCTCAGGAACAAACTGCCCCCATTGATGGATGGGGCAGAAAAATGGATCTTATGGTTTGAAAAGTACACCACTGGAATAAAATTAATTACAGATAACATAAAAAGTCTGCTCAGCAGCTTCATTAAGGAGCAGACTGACACGGTGTTCCCCCTAGCCTGCATTGCCACAGTCATGCTTATAAACACAGTGCATTACAGAGCCCCATTCAGATGCCAGATCTTGATGACTTTGAGAGTGATATTCACAGACCACCCAGACATAGGAGGACTGATGGCAGAGAGCATGAAGCCTGTGGAGACCTTGAGTGAATTCCTAGATAGAATGAGAGAATGATGGGGGCAAGAGACAGGACAGCCCTGGACGGACACAGGTCCCCAGGTTGCATTCTTCTACAACTTCCTGAAAAGGGGACTACCCACTGAGATGCAGACCGGGCTATATGGCGTAGTAGGGCTAAACTCCAAACTTTGGAAGGAAATACAGGTCCACCCACATATTACACTATTACTGGAAAAGACAGGAGAAGGACATGGAAAAAGAAGAGCAGGCCCAGAGAAACACTGCCAAACTGGTTCCAAACCGGCCTCATAGATTGACACTATTGTGACAGAGTAGGCCACATTGGTAACCAGTGCCGTCTACAAATGTACTACGATCAGAATGGAATAGTACTGTGACAGTGTCAGGATCGCTAAATCCTCGCAGAAGGAGAGGCAAGTGGTGGGTGTAATCTTCCGCAAACCAAGTTGTAAAGGCTGGTTGGTTCCCAAAGGTTTGAGGAGACGAGTGAGAATCGTCCCTAAGATGGCGGCCAGCAACAGACATTTGGAATAAAGGTTTGCGCTCCAGTGTGCGGCTGCACCCTGGAATATCCAGGTGCTGAGCCCGCGCTGTGGCGCACTTCATCTGACTAGAGAGAGAGTAACGGACGTCAACCTTGGTTCCTGGGAAGTCGGCGAGCGAAGTCTCGACGTGAGGAAAAATATTATCAGTGCGTCTGGAGGAAGTTAGAGTTCCTGGAAGTAAGACTGTTCCGTAATAGAACATGCGCAGAGAGAGTCACAGTGTAATAAGTGATTAGCGCTCGTGAGCTCAATGTTGAGGGGAGCATGCGCTACAAGTGAGAACACTATCGTCGTGAGGGAGGTTTAAGAGTCAGTACCAGCAGTTAGAACTATTCTTAGCTATCCTGTTTTCTCCTATTAAAGGGTTTAATAAATAGAGACAAAATTACCGAGGTCCATAGATAGAATAGCCTAGTAAATAAGGCGTAGGACCAGGCGAGGCACTGTAAAGATATAGGCAAAGACTACAGAGAATAATCCGGCGACAACGGAGACACCTCAATGGCAGTACAAATAAAAGTCACATTTAAAGAAAGAACACTTACCTGAGAATCCACACAATGTCTGTAGTGATAACACGAGGTGAGAAATCTAAAAGAAAAAGAGAGAGTGAGATTGAGAGGAGGTTAAAAAGAAGATAACAAATTAGAAGAAGAAGAATATTAACGCACATTTTGTTTAGTTGCGCATTTAACTCGCAAGAATCAGACAGACAGAAGAGGAGCCAGGGTCACACATCCTTAGGGTAGGTTTTGGATCAATTGGGGCTAGAGGGGAGAGCGAGAATATATTAGGAAATTAAGTGTTAACCTTTTTCCCTTCTTAGCAAATAGAATAGCCAAAGGAAGAAGTCTGAAAGAAGAAGAAGAAGAACCAGATGAGTGTGCCTGTCTCTTCTCTGACCCATCCCCTTTCCCCCCTGAGGTTTCATCGCATTGTGTATTCCGCTTGCATATTGCTGGAAATCTTGGAGGGGCATTGGGAAAAAGCGACATTCTGCTCCCGTGCCTCGTGACAGCACAGCCTCTGACAGAGTGAAGTGTCCACGTGAAGACTAGCACCTGAGCAGAATGGCGGAGGGTCTAGATTTAAAAAAGCTAGAGGAAGTACTAGAAAGTATTCAAAGAGAATTAGTCTTAGTTAGAGAGGAAAATAGAGAGCTTAAGAAAGAGACTGCAGATTTGGCAGTTAAGATGGTCAGTCTTGAGTCAGGACCTAGTTTTAAATATTCAGCCTCTCAGGAAGGAAGTATCAGTGATGCATCTGTTTTTCAACCTAAGATTACTACTCAGGTAATTCATTCCTTCTCACCTGTGATTCCCTTGGCCCACAGATGGCGCAGGTATTTCTGACACAATGTACTTTACATTTTATGTGTCGTCCAGCAGTCTTTCCCTATGCACAGTCTCGAGTGGCTTTTATCCTATCATATTTGAGTGGAGATGCAGCTTCATGGTCAATGCCCCTTGTGACAAGAAATGATCCTATTTTATATGACCTAGACAAATTCAAAACAGAGTTTCTACGAATCTTCGACAGGCGAAGAGCTACGCAAGCCACAGACAACGAACTATTGGAGATTAGACAGGGCAATCGTGACTTAATATCTTATTTGGCCCAGTTCAACAAACTAGTGGTGGAAACAGAGTGGCCAGAGAATAAAAGGGCGGCAGTGTATTATCGTGGATTAAAAGATGAATTAAAGGATGCGTTGGCGCAAGTTCCAAATAGACCTTCGGAGATTTCAGCTTTAATCGACTTGGTACTTGAGATTGATTTCCGACAGTGCGAGAGAAGAGGTGAGAAGAAAAAAGAGTTTTGTTCTAGTGTCCAAGATTTGATCGAGCCAGAGTTGAAGGAGTCAAAGAAAATGAGACAGCCCGAGGGGGAGAACCAATGCAAATTGGAACAATTCGAGGCCCCCTTACAAAAGAGGAAAAGGAGAAACGGAGGGCAAACAAATTATGTCTTTACTGTGGTGGCAGTGGACATTTGGTTCGCAATTGTCTGAAAAAACCACGGCAAACGCCGGCGGAAAACGCTCAGCACCACCAGTGAACGGAGTTGGACTGGTGGTTGCAAAAGCTGAAACAACTCCAGAAATGCATACTTTGGCGAATACCTTACAGTCGGCTTCCCCACATCTTGTAATGATGATGACCCTACGATTTAGGGAGAGAAAATTTACTCAAAATACAGTGATGGTCGATTCGGGAGCTACGGGCAATTTTTGCGATTTGAAGTTTGCAGAAAAGATTGGTTTGAGGGCCTTAAAAAAAGATCGAAGTGAAGCAGTCCGAGCTGTCGATGGCACAAATCTTTCTTCCGGGCCTATTGTGAGCCACACTGAACCGGTGGAGTTGGAATCGGAGGAAGGACACAGTGAAACTTTGCAATTCAATTTAATTGATGCTCCTCAGTTTCAACTGATATTGGGTTTGCCATGGCTGACGGAACACAATCCCATTATAGATTGGGAAGCTCGAACAATTGCCCTGACATCAAAATATTGTACAGAAAATTGTTACAGTAAACGACAGAGTGAGCAGACGAAGTCATCAACGTTTCATTTGTGCGAAAGAGGAGCTACAATTTGTGTGATAACCACAGCAGAATTGCCAGAGGAGTACTCTGAGTTTCGAGATGTATTTAATGAGAAGGAGGCCGAAAGACTACCGCCCCATAGGGTCTTCGACTGTAAAATAGAATTGGAACCCGGTTCCAATCTCCCTTGTAGTCGAATATATGCTTTAACCATACGAGAAGATGCACATCTGAAAGAATATCTGCAAAAGTATCTTGAAAATGGATTTATTAGACCATCACAGTCTCCTGTCTCCTCGCCACTATTTTTTATCCCAAAGAAAAATGGGGAGTTAAGATCTTGCATCGATTATAGGGCTATACATCTAATTACAATTAAGAATAGATATCCTCTGCCCTTGATTTCGGCCCTTTTAGATCAAGTGAAAGGAGCACAAGTTTACACCAAATTGGATTTACGAGGAGCATATCATCTTGTGAGAATTCGAGAGGGTGATGAATGGAAGACGGCCTTTCGTACCAAGCATGGGCTCTTTGAGTATCAAGTGATGCCATATGGTCTGTGCAATGCTCCCGCAGCATTTCAGCATTTTATAAATGATGTGTTGAAGGAGTTCATTGATCGGAATGCAATTGTGTATATCGACGATATACTGATCTATTCGAACTCAATGGATGAGCATCAACTACATGTAAAAAGAGTGCTACAAAGACTACAAGAAAACAGTCTATGTGTCAAATTGGAGAAATGCGCATTAAATGTCTCCACAGTGGAATTTCTTGGGTTTGTGCTCTCGCCCAATGGAATCACAATGGATGAAAGTAAGATCAAAGCTGTGATTAAGTGGGAATCTCCAAAATCAGTGAAGGAGATTCAAAGTTTCATTGGTTTTGCAAACTTTTACCGGAGATTTATTCAAGACTTTTCTATAAAATTGATTCCCTTAGCTAAGTTACTAAAAAAGGGAGTCAGGTTTGAATAGACAAAGGAGGCCGAGGAGGCCTTCACTCAGTTGAAGAAGGATTTCACTACAGCTCCAATTTTGCTTCACCCAGATCTTTCGGAGCCATTTTATGTTGAAACAGATGCTTCAAATTTGGCTTTAGGAGGAGTATTGTCTCAAAGACATAAAACTACAGGGCAATTGCATCCAGTGGCTTTTCAATCTCGGAAATTTACTTCAGCAGAAGCAAACTATACTATAACTGAAAAGGAGCTATTGGCCATAAAGGATGCGTTTAAAGAATGGAGGCACTATCTGATGGGCGCAAAACATGTGGTCACTGTCTACACGGATCATCTAAATTTAAAATTTTTAAGATCTGCAAAGACCTTAACTCCAAGGCAATTGCGTTGGTCGTTATATTTTGCCGATTTCGATTTTGTGATAACCTATCGACCAGGCTCTCAGAATGGTAAAGCAGATGCCTTATCCCGATTGGGTACAGAAGGAATTTCTGATGATGTCAAAGAACAGGAAATCATACCTACAGATAGAGTGTTTGGAGTTGTTTTAAAAGAATCTGTGGAAGGAAAAGATCAGACAATCTTGACTCAGGATGAAATTGAGGCTTGGTTGAAGGAAGATCCCAAACGAGAAGTACGTGAAGGTTTATTGTATCATAATGAAGCCCTTTATTTACCCACGCTCGAGATGCAACAAAAGGCTTTAAAAGAATGTCACAACAACATACTGGCAGGCCATAAAGGAATCTTGAAGACGGAAGATCTGATCAGGCGACGATTTTGGTGGCGAAATATGATAAAGGATATAAAACAATACGTTGCCAAATGTGAGATTTGCGCAAGAGGAAAGACTGAGAGACAAGCTACCAAGGGTCTATTACAGCCTCTGCCCACCCCACCCTATCCATGGCATACAGTCACCCTAGATTTAATTGTCGATTTTCCATCTAGTCAAGGGTTTGACACGATTCTAGTTTGTGTGGATGCATTCACTAAGATGGCCCATTTTATTCCTTTAAAAGGGACACCCACTGCCAAGACATTAGCACACGTTTTTAGCCAAAACATCATCCGAGCTCATGGAATACCCAAGGTCTTAATATCTGACAGGGGCTCCCAGTTTCTTTCTCATTTTTGGAGGTCTTTCACAGAGAGGTTGAAGATAGAGTCTAGATACTCAACTAGTTATCATCCAGAAACCGATGGTCAAACAGAAAGGGCAAATCAGGACTGGAACAGTACCTTCGATTGTGTTTGTTGGATCAAGAAGGTGACTGGCCAGATTATCTGTGGGCAGCAGAGTTTGCTCATAACAATGCAAAAAATGTGTCCACAGGATACGCCCCCTTTTATTTGAACACTGGTAGGCATCCTAATCAATCTCTGAATTTTCAAGAAGCAGATGTCCCAGCAGTTACAAATTTAGTGGAGCATATGACAAGAGTACATAGTTTAGCAGTGGAAAATTTGACTAAGGCTAAAGCAAATTATAAGCATTATGCAGGCAAAAAGAGAAGACAGGGACCTGAATTACAAGCGGGAGATAGAGTTTGGTTAAACACAAAAAATTTAAGGCTTAAAGGAAATAGGAAGCTACAACCACGATTTGTAGGGCCCTATGTAATTGAAAAGGAGATAAGTACCTTAAATTACCAGCTAAAATTACCCAAACGTTTGTCAGTCCATCCTGTCTTTCACATCTCTTTATTAAAGAAAGCGTCAAAAGTCTTGCGAAGAATTAAATCACCTAAACCAGTCCAGTCCGAGCAAGGTGTTGAATTTGAAGTAAAACAGGTGCTAGATGCTAAGATACGCAAGGGGCGTTTATATTACTTGCTAGATTGGAAGGGTTATGGACCTGAGGAAAGGTCTTGGGAGTTGTCAACTGATGTTCACGCCTCCAGACTAGTAAAAGACTTTCACAAGAAATTCCCGAACAAGCCCAAGCCGGAAGATTCCACTTTGAAGGAGGGTACTGTCAGGATCGCTAAATCCTCAAAGAAGGAGAGGCAAGTGGTGGGTGTAATCTTCCGCAAACCAAGTTGTAAAGGCTGGTTGGTTCCCAAAGGTTTGAGGAGACGAGTGAGCATCGTCCTTAAGATGGCGGCCAGCAAGAGACATTTGGAATAAAGGTTTGCGCTCTAGTGTGCGGCTGCACCCTGGAATATCCAGGTGCTGAGCCCGCGCTGTGGCGCACTTCATCTGACTAGAGAGAGAGTAACGGACGTCAACCTTGGTTCCTGTGAAGTCGGCGAGCGAAGACTCGACGTGAGGAAAAATATTATCAGTGCGTCTGGAGGTAGTTAGAGTTCCTGGAAGTAAGAACGTTCCGTAATAGAACATGCGCAGAGAGAGTCACAGTGTAATAAGTGATTAGCGCTCGTGAGCTCAATGTTGAGGGGAGCATGCGCTACAAGGGAGAACACTATCATCGTGAGGGAGGTTTAAGAGTCAGTACCAGCAGTTAGAACTATTCTTAGCTATCCCGTTTTCTCCTATTAAAGGGTTTAATAAATAGAGACAAAATTACCGAGGTCCATAGATGGAATAGCCCAGTAAATAAGGCGTAGGACCAGGCGAGGCATTGTAAAGATATAGGCAAAGACTACAGAGAATAATCCGGCGACAACAGAGACACCTCAATGGCAGTACAAATAAAAGTCACATTTAAAGAAAGAACACTTACCTGAGAATCCACACAACGTCTGTAGTGATAACACAAGGTGAGAAATCTAAAAGAAAAAGAGAGAGTGAGATTGAGATTGAGAGGAGGTTAAAAAGAAGATAACAAATTAGAAGAAGAATATTAACGCACATTTTGTTTAGTTGCAGCATTTAACTCGCAAGAATCACACAGACAGAAGAGGAGCCAGGGTCAAACATCCTTAGGGTAGGTTTTGGATCAATTGGGGCTAGAGGGGAGAGCGAGAATATATTAGGAAATTAAGTGTTAACCTTTTTCCCTTCTTAGCGAATAGAATAGCCAAAGGAAGACGTCTGAAAGAAGAAGAAGAAGAACCAGAGGAGTGTGCCTGTCTCTTCTCTGTCCCATCCCCTTTCCCCCCTGAGGTTTCATCACATTGTGTATTCCGCTTGCATATTGCTGGAAATCTTGGAGGGGCATTGGGAAAAAGCGACATTCTGCTCCCGTGACCGCACAACCTCTGACAGACAGCCTCCACAGCGCATCCACCACCAAAACCAAGCTCAGAACAATGCAAATGCATTGCACAAACAGCTTTAAGGAAATCAGACAGCAGCCACCCCACCGCAACCGGGGCCGCATGGTTGGACAAGCACAAGGCAACCGCTACAACAGAGAGGGAGCTCAGTCCAGCAGGGGCCAGGCCCACACCTAAGACAAGGAGGAGTGACTGTCTGAGGTGGCAATGTCCTAGCACATTCACAGGCTATAAACACATCGTAAGTCCGAAACCATCCCCTCCAAAATGACCTATACCCTTCATACCACTTTCAGTCACATTTCCTTACCTGCATTCACAGCCAGCATTAAGGGCCACCCTACTAATTAAAATGAGAATTCTCACTAGAGCCTGACATCCAGGTGCCCGCAAGGGCCTAGGTCCCCTCCGCTGTTGATCCCCCAGGGTGGAAACAGCCTAATGAGTGTGAAAGGCAGCCCCCCACTGGTGCATAAAACTGACATCTAGGTCTAGCAGTCCAAAGTCCAGCCTTGGGCAAACTATGTTAGTCTCACCAACCCCAGGGTTTCCACCAAATGGTTCCAAAACAAGGCAAATGTGCCAGTGATGGGAGCCAGGTTTCTCACATGTTTTGTAGAGGGGCATTCTCAAAACTTCAGAAAGAAGCAACCACACAACCCAAGCCCATAGGGAACAATCCATCAAGTTTATTAACGTTACCTACTTCAGCCCGAGCACACAAAATCCCAACGGGATCCCTGACTCTCGTTGAAAATCACAACAAACAAACACAATTACAGCCATTTGCCTGCAGGTCCGTAGGGGTCTGCAAATGACCCCCTGACTACCTCTGTCATGCTGTGTTACAAGCAGCAGCACCCCAACCACAGGAAAACACCCAACGGAATCCGTACAAAGTAGCCTAAAAGTGGCCCAAACACCCCAACCTTCCAGTTGGAGGGCATAGCTCAGCGACCCAGAAACTCAACCCAACTAAGGAAAACCTCATTCCACACCACATGAAGAAACCCAAGGAACACACACAAGAAGAAAGAAACATTGGCCTAAAAATTAAACATAAACTTCCCCTCACAATTGCACTCAGCCAATGCAAGTCAAGGACACCTCAGCACCGACTAAACATCACACCTTAAAATGGAGTTGCCCACAGAGTAAGAGTACTGCCCCATCGTAGCAAGAAGAGGGGTAACCAAAATACATGAAGCACTAAATTAGCTTGAACTCACCATTCTTCAAAATGTAGCACCTCCTTGCAGTAACTCACTAGGAAAAGAAAGCTCACAGTAAAACCAGACAGTGTACCAATAAAAGGAAATTTCCAAACAACTGCCTAACAATGTGTTTTTTCCAAGCTAACCAACAACCCACAGTTCTTATCCTACAGAGCTATGATCGAGCTGCATGTGCACCATCATTACCGTGGTCCGCCACCCCCTCAATCAAAGCTTTCAAAAGGACTTTCACAAGGCCAACCTCTCAAGTAACAAAGATTACAAATTGACTTTCCAATCACTTTTATAAAGACACTCTTTTTGTACTGTACCAAGACAAGACACCTATGGGTGCCCAGACAACAGACATTTCCCCTGAAGACAATCCTACAGCCTGCAAATCTTTCTAAGTTACATATTTCTGTACACACTCTTGCACCCCTCCTGAGAAAGAAGTATGCCTAGTCTCATAAACTCTACTTCAACATTCTTGCAATGCATGCGCAGAGACCTCTCTCACCTCACGTACACCAATACTGAACCAAAGGCTAGCATTCTTCATGCACTACACAGCGCACTCATACACATCTGGTGCCAACATATGACTGCCGTAGGCACTCAAACAATGAATAGGTCATGCTACATATGATTACTGATACCTCACACCGTTGGTGCAGACAGGCTTTACTTATCCCAGGAGATAGCCCTTGAAAAAGCAAAGGGCCTCATCCATCTGTACCTAAGTAGGACCAGGGCAAAGATTCAACCCAATTGAATAGAACCCCGTAGGGCAATAGCAAATATCCCCATGTATGAGATCAAACCCACAGCCCTGTACCTTTTCACTGATCCTAGAGACATCCAAGCTGAGCTAGACAAGATGCGCAGAAGGAGCTCTAAAGAGCAGGACACTAATTGGTACCAGGACTTCATAGAAAAGAGGTTCTTGGAGCTAGCAAGACCACAGCACCAGTGCACAAATACATCCACTCCTGCCTCTGTCTGCAGTCCCAGGATGGCCATTAACATCTTTGGGGCCACCTTCTTTAATGCCAAGTGGAAAGACAGATATGGAATTCCAATGCAGGGCCGATCACCTTGATCACGCTAGGGGAAATGAGTCTCATGGGAGGGGGGTCCAATGCTATTATAGATGCCCCATGCCAGGAAATCTAGGATACAAAGATTAATAGGTACAAATGGTTTAAGGGAAAAGGGCAACCCTAATTGTACTGAACCATACACTGTATCCTTTGTGTTTCAGAGGCAAAGGAACCATACTGCTTGGCAGCAACAATAACTGTGGAGTGATACTACATATACTGGACCTGCAATGGGGCACCTACAAGTTGATGGATATCTACTGGTAGTGCAGTAAACCTACCTACCTCCAACTCGTCCCCAGATGGCGGGGCCTCTGGACCATCATGACCATACACACCCCAATGCTGGACATCACTGGAGAAGTTTTTTTTTTGTTTTCTCAACATCTGTTACAGAAGAAAAAAACTCTGTTGCATCAGGCTTGAAGAAGAAAAACTGCTGATTATTTTTCTGGGCTCAGTGCAAGGACATTTCAGAAGAATTTAGACTGTTTACGGAGATGCAAGTAAACGGAGGAGGGTAGACACCCTTCTTCACCATGCAAACAAAGGTGAATGCCCCCTGGTTGCAGATAACCAGGTGGGGGATGGTGAAGATGATAAATGACACTGAGATGGCCTAAATGCTATCAAGGAAGAACTGAGAGTCATCCGCTTTATGGTGATGCGACATTGGAATGAGCTGGACTTGATGACTGAAATGGAGGGTGGGGTGTGTGCCAAGATTGATGCTTTCTGTTGTACTTTTATTCCGGGAAATTATCTCGACAACGGAACTCTTGTGCTTGCCATCCGAGAACTACATCATCTGCAAGCTGACATGAAGCAGGAGGGAAGTGCGCCTGAGTAGGTCTGGTTGCATAGCATTATTGAATTCCCCAATGGGTGTCCAAACTATTCACCTCACTAATCCCAATTTTCATTGTTGTACTTCTGTTGTGTGGTTTCATACAAAAGTGGGTTTCCTGCTCTAAAAACACAGTCCACAAATTAGATAGTATGTACATAGCTAGGGCAAGAGTAACAGACACTATAGCAGCACACACAGTTTCAGAAAATGTAACCATCATGACATACAAGGAGGAAAAAGTAGTTGATAATTCAACTTGGGGGAATGTTAGTATGGGTGAACATGATTGAAACATATTCCATGATATATGCTGGCCCTACAACAGCAATACCAATAAATGCAATGTCAACGTATGCCACAAACTATGCCAGCATAACAGTTTTGATACCAGTAAAAACAATGTCAATGTGTGCCATGATCTAGGCCAATTGCAAAAACAACAGTTGATGGACAGAATGCAGAACAATGTCATACATTCACCCCAGTACAGAGATCTGAGTCTAAATCTGACTTTTTTTGCTCCCCATGCCATTCCACTTTCAACCCAGCCATATGCAAATCAGTCTTGACCCTGTGCCCAATAGGAACAGTCAAGCCCAAACTGCAAGGCCAGGTCTTCCCTGGACTGGAAACAGCATCTTAGGACCAGTTTCGGGTTTTCAACCCCCATCAGCCAGGATAGCTTGACTTCCAGTGGCATGTAGAGCACAGGACTCAATTCTGAGCATACCCATCCCAATTGGGGTGACAAATGCAAAAACAATAGTTGATGGACAGAATGCAGAACAATGTCATACATTCACCCCAGTACAGAGATCTGGGCCTAAATCCTTCTTTTTTTTTAGCCTGGCTGATGAAGGATGACATACCCTGAAATCGGTCCCAGGATGCTTTATTCCGGTCCAGGGAGGACCTGGCTTGGCAGTTCGGTCTGGACTGTTCCCATGAGGCACATGGTCAAGACTGATTTGCATATGGCTAGGTCCAAACTGGGGTGGCTTAGTGGACAAAAGAATGATGGTTTAACCCAGATCTCTTGACTGGGGGAGAGTGTCTGAATTATTCAGCATTCCGTCCATCATTTGTTGCAGTTACACTTTTCGCCCTAAGTGGGATGGGTATGCCCAGACGTCAGCCTCTTGCTCACTGTGCCACTGGATTCCGTCCATCATTTGTTGCAATTGCAATGACCTAGGCAAGCATAACAATGCCAATATCAGGAAAGACAATATCGATTTACGCTATGACAACTATACACACAATACTGAGAGTTTATATCAATGACCGCCACATTTTTGTAGAAGTTCTAACAAACTCGTATCATTACTGTCGGATTCACCCAAGGTGACCTCCCCATTAACCCTGTGCCAAGATTGGTGCTTTCTGTTGTACTTTTATTCTGGGAAATTAACTCGACAACGGAACTCTTGTACTTGCTATCCAAGAACTGCATCATCTGCAAGCTGGCATGAAGAAGGAGGGAAGTGCCCCTGAGCAGGTCTGGTTGCATAGCATCTTTTTTTGGATTCCCCTATCGGTGTTCAAACTATTCACCTCACTAATACCAGTTTTCGTCGTTGTACTTCTGTTGTGTGGTTTCATACAAAAGGGGGTTTCCTGCTCTAAAAACACAGTCTGCAAATTAGGTAGTATGCGCATAGCTAGGAAAAGAGAAACAGACACTATAGCACCACACACAGTTTCAGAAAATGTAACCATCATGACATATGAGGAGGAAAAAGTAGTTGAAAATTCAACTGGGGGAATGTTAGTATGGGTGAAAATGATGTAAATGTATACCATGATATATATGCTGGCCCGACAACGGCAATACCAATAAATGCAATGTCAATGTATGCCATAAACCATGCCAGCATAACAGTTGTGATACCAGTAGAAACAATGTCAATGTGTGCCGTGATCTAGGCCACGCATAACAATGTCAATATCAGTAAAGACAATATCGATTTATGCTATGACAACTACACCCACAATACTGAGAATGTCAGTAAAAGTGATATCAATGACCGCCACATTATTTGCAGACGTTCTAAGAAACTTGTATCATTACTGTCGGATTCACCCAAGGTGAGATCCCCATCAACCCTGGGTCAGAAATGCATGGTCAGACAGGCCCTTTGACCCAAACCCACACTTATCGAGTGACAGGTCACACGTGGGGCCTCACTTAGTCCAAAGACAGATGTGCACCCAGGGAAAACCCTGATCAATCCCACAGAAAGACAGTTGCAGCACAAACAGGTCAGAGGAAATTGACCCCAATAAAACATATATAGCTAAAGGTGCGGGCTTCCCAAAATTACAATGCAGCTAGATGCTACCTATAGATAGGAACACTCAGCCAATACAGAGACAACATGCACACCACTCATACTGATCACACGCTCCCCACACCAGACATCTGGACACATACATAATGGCCCACACTAGCTCTCCCCTAGGTCAAGTACCACCTGTGTCCTCCTATCAGATGACTGTACTTGTCATCTGATGCTTTTCCAAGACTGTGAAATAAGTTTATTGTACCCCACGGATGTATATACTCTGAGCCGAAACTCTGCACAACGAGAGACTTTCGTCAGATGCAACTCTGTTGATACTCTCCCAGCCGCTATGTTTCATTAAATCAATTTGTTCCTTTTTTTTACCAAATGCTTCTTTTAATTTCTTTAAGGTAAATTCATATCCAAGCCACAATACCCGCATCAGAAAATATGTGGCCAAAGAATGTTAGCTTCATCTTGTGGAATTCACATTTATCTGCATAGAAAGTCACCCTGCATTACACAGTAAACAACATACTTGTGTGAGAGCGCTGTTGTGATCTTGTGTGGTAGCTCCAAAAAATGAAATGAAATCATAATTGAATGTATTCATCACAGACTGTATGACATGTCCAATAACATCTTGAAAATGTTCTGCAGCTGATGACATCCCAAAACCTTTGTATCGAAACAGACCAATATGTGTAGAAAAGGTTGTAAACTAGCTCCAATTTTCTTCGAGTTCCAACTGATGATAACCTTTATTCAAATCAAGGCAAGAAAAGAGCTTGCACCATTTAATTGCTTTATCATGTCAGCAATGTGTGGACCAGGATGTTGTTCTCGTTCAATGGTCTTGTTCCTTGACGCATGTCAAAGCATTTGCATACTGCTCCTTCACTGTCCTTTTAGGGCACTACCACTATGGGAGAAACCCATGGCATGGGACATGGGACCAGTAGAATGCTCTCTAATATCATGCATAAGAAACTATTCAGGTTCCTTTTGAAACAGCATCTTGTAAATGAAAAGCAATTCTTCCATGTCTTTGAGCAACAGGACGAATGTCCTCATTAACATTAATTTTACATTCATAGTTTTAAGTTTTCCTAAACCATGAAAGAATGAAGGAAGTTGACTTACTATTTTGTGGTGAATAATCATGTTGTAGTTCACAGAAATTAGTCCCATATCACCAGCTATACTGAAACTGAGTAGACAGGGACCTGATGCTGTACCTTGAAGCACATGGATGGGAGCTTGCACTTTCGTTTCGTGTGTATTAATGAACCTTGACTTTTTCAAGGGCGTCAATGCTAAGCTTGAGTAGAGTTCGTGGAGTTCCGTGTAGTGACAAAAATACTCTACCACGCTATGTGGAGTTCTGCAAGCGGCGGAGTATGTTAGGGTCATGCCGTTTTGGCGATTTTCAGCACCGGCTGTTTGTCCCGCGCTGTAAAATCATAGCGAACTGCACCATGGGCAGCACAAGAGGGCGCAGCTTCTTTCTGCTGCTCGAGTAGATTTTCTATTTGTGGGGCAGCTTTCTCAAGGCAAACCGAAGGTTTCTAAATGCGAGTGGTCGCGACCTGCAGCGACCACTCGTATTGAGGAATCCAACCACCTGCGTTCAGAAATCTCGACAGGAGACTGATTTTCCTTACTCTCCAACTAGACCTTGCCAAGTGCGAGTAAGGAAAAATCTATTTGGGAGGTGGATTTTCCTTACTTGTGCTTGCCAACTTGATGTTGGCGAGCATGAGTGAGGAAATTGCAGAGCGGAGCTTTTGGGAATTCTGCTTGCTCTGCGGAGTGAGGAAAACTCTGCAAACTCCACAAACGGAGGAGAGCTCACCGCCCAGGCTTATTCAATGCAGCTCACGTATACATTTTGGTTTTTGATGGCATAAATTGTGATACTGGAAAAAGTTTATTAGATTTCTGCTCAGGCATATTGTTAATTGATGCACCACTGTTGATCATAAAAGGTATTGAACAATGAATTACTTTCAATGCAATCTTTAGATTATGTTTGAATGACTTGGGTGCTTTGGCATGTCACCTTTTCTTTGACATTTTTTCTCACAGGGGCCAGTCCAACAAGCACACTTTTTTCTGAGTTAAATATGGACTTGGCACAGCCATCTTCCTCACTTTCACTTATGTAGAAGAACTGCTTGACAATGATTTATATGACACCTGACTTTGTTTAGTGTCAATTTGTTTTAGTGGATGCTGCTGCTTGACCTTGAGAGGGCATGTCAAATGCTTCTTCTGGAACATTCTGGCAGCAATTTTGTGTGCATACCATGATGCACTTGCTCTTTTCTTTGCTTTGCAAACTGTCACAAAATTGTTATTATTGCTACAGTCTTTGCATACTTGTACAATGGAGAGGCATTTTCCTTCATGTGGAAACAAAACTCCAAAGCAAAACGTTTTATTACAGGGAGCTATCACCTTGTGCCTTTCAGTCTTTTGTCTTGGCATACTTTCACACTAGTGACTGATTCATTCTGAGAACCTCCAGCCTCAATGTTGGCAGCTTGTCCATTGGCACGTTCTTCAGCTCTGGCCGCCATTAACACTTCCTCTAAACTAAGATTTCCTCTCAGCATTCGTCATCTGAAGGAACCTAATAAGCATCCATCATAACTCTAAGATGTATAGCTTCTTTGCCATAAAATTAAGTGAACTTAGTATTTGATGAGTGTGTTGAGTCTTTCCACAAATTCATTGATGGTTTCACCCACTTTCTGTTGCTCTTGAATGAAAATATATCTTTCGTAATCTACATTGGGCATTGGATTGAACTTTATATTCAAGCTCTATAATCTGACGGCATGTAAAATCTTCATCAGTTAGAGTCATCTTTCTTATTCTTTCTTTTACACCATCACCAGCAAGATTTCTCAGGTATTTGATAATCTTTTGTTATCAGTCTCTTCAAGTACATCTATGAAATCCTCAAAACCCTCTATCCAAACAATCCACCTATCTCAAATAATTTGCTTTTTGGCTGTATAAAAAAGTGATGATGGCTTCAGGAATACAGTAGCATTGTAAACATTTATGGGAGTGACTGACATTGACGGTAGATTTCTTTCAGATATCATCGGTTGTGCACTTGGACCTGAGCCACTTCCATTATCTCTGATGTCCTGCCACGGTCTCCATCAGAGCCCCTCACTTTTTGGGAAATCCCTGGAGTTGTTCTGAGCTGCCACCTGGCAGCGATGGTGGTTTGCCACTTCAGGTATCAGATATATCAGTATGTACAACACTTGTGCTGCTTCGCCCAGTACTGAGGTCATAGAACTCCACTTATTGAGACTCTAGTAAATATAATGGGAGTTTGTTTTGTTGTTAATTGTCTCATTGGTCAGCGACTTATGTATGGTGTTTGTATTACAGAGCTGGAGTCTTTAGCACTTCTGTTTGCATCGATAATGCTCCATATAATGGTGTGGATGTGATTTGTGTAGTAGGGCAGTACCTCCTAGTGCGGCCTTCTCAGCAGATTATCGGCCTTCAATGGGTAGCTATCTTTGTGATGTCTCATTAAGTTCAAATGTTTTACACAGAACTGGAGCTGCATTTTGACTCCACATATACCAAGCTTTGATTCTGTTCTTTGACAACGGTACAAGTGGCATGCACAAGAAGTTTGATTGGGCCACGTCAAACTCCCTAGGAGAGCACTGTTGATCTTTGTGTTGCTAATACCCTATGTTGTCCCAATTGGAGCATCTCTCTAGTCTTGGTACTCGCCAATCATTATGCCACACAGGGAGATTAGTATAACACATCTTCATTTGTGTTTGTGTAACAGTGAAGTCAACATTCTAAACACAGTGTTCAATGCGTTACGCGCTAACACTTACGTCATAGTGCTATGGAGTTCATCAGGAGCCAAAAGTGTTCTGTCAATGTGAACTTGCAAGACACTATGCCCTAAACATGGTTTGGTTAACGTATCCACAATTGGCATATTTAATTTTTTAGTAGAGTATACTACATGTGCCCAGGGCCTGTAAATTAAATACTTTTAGCGTGCCTGCAACACTGATTGTGCCATCCACACAAGCGGTACTTTAGAGGTTTCTCAGGCCTGCCCCTGCAGAGCCTCTGTGGGCAATTTACACTGCCATGTTGCATTGGCATTTAAACCCCTTGCCAAGGCTTAAACTCTCTGTTTATTACATATACCTCAGCCCTAAGGTAGGCCCTAGGTAACTGATAGGGCATGGTGCTCTGATTCACTTTGCGGCACATCATATCCAGTTTCTGATGCATCAGCGACTTTGCGCTTCTTGGTGCTTCGCTTCAATACTATACTTCGACGATGAAGCATCACCTTTTGCTTCCCGCATCTCAGCCACGTTGATGATGCATATAAGGTACTTTTCAATGGGCCAAGCCTGGTCTAGCATGACCAGATAGCCCCTGTTGGTGTAATAAGCTTTAAAGCACTATAATTTAATTTCATCTTTAAAAATTCATAACTCCGATTATACTTATTGGATTTTTGTCATTTAGGTCTTGTTTTGTTCAGAAACAATATATAAACTATTTTATTGTAGAGTCTTTTTGTGGTGTTTGCACTGTGTTCTGTTGAAGTGTTGCACAAATACATTGCCTCTTAAGTTAAACCTGCCTGCTCTGTGCCAAGCTATCAGAGGGTGATCACAAGGTAATTTATGGTGTGGATATCTGACTTACCCTGATTAGGATTGTGTTTCCTACTTGGATAGGGTGCATACCTCTGCCAACCAGAAACCAAACTTCTAACACTATCCTACACCAAGCCCTGAAAAATAAGAAACTGTGGCTTAGGATACCCCTCAGGCCCAACTCATGAACTCAAACCAACAAGCATGTCCATCAAGAATCCATATGTAAGCGACAATCTGGACAGAAGTCCGCCCTTCAACATATTAGAAGAGCAGCCACATGGGCAAGAGTCACCAGTGCACTGGAGCAGCTCTAAAAAAAGAGCTTCCAAGTTAGCAACACAAACTCATTTTCACCCCTACTTCCACCTCGAGAGGAAGGCAAGACATATCAAACAGGGCTAGCATCTTCTGTTTATTTCAGCATATATGTTATGTTATGTTATTGTATTTGTATAGCTAATGGCTGCCCCAGCATTGGGGCGTCCCAGCGCTGAAGTTGAATGCAAAGTGAGGAGTCAGAGAGAAAATTAACAGTGGGAAAAAAGCCAGGTCTTTACAAGCCCTCTGAAGGTTAGGTGATCAGGGTTGCTAAGGATGTAGAGAGGGAGGGAGTTGTATAGGGCGGGAGCCAACAACTTAAAAGATCGACCACCCGCTCTGGCCCTCCATATCCGAGGGATTCTGGCCAGGAGCAGATCTGCCGGGCACAGCGCTTGTGTGGGTACATAGTAGGAGCATAAATCACTCAAGATTCCTGGGCAGATGCCTGAGAGGATCTTATATTTTTTGTTTTTTGTTTTATATAGCGCGAACTAGACCCGAGACATCAGGTATCAGAGAGCTTTACATGAGCACCATTTTTGTTACAGATGGACCCATTCATTTTTGTTAGGTACGGGAGATTACGTGGTTTGCCGAGAATCACAGGATGTTGAGCGCTGTTGCCGAGACTCAAACTTGGTTCCCCAGCTTCGAGGTCGATCGCTCTAGGCGTAAGCATGCTCTCTGTTCAAGGGGTAGCCAGTGTAGGTGGCAAAGGAGGTTGGAAACATGACAGTGTTTAGGGAGGGCGAATATAGCGCGGGCAGCAGCATTCTGAACGCATTGCAATCTTTTGATCAATGATTTGTTGGAACCCAGAAGTAGTACTTTGCAATAGTCCAATCTGGCCAGGATGGACGATTGGATGATCAGCTGCCGAGTTTGAGAATCAAAGAGACCTAGTATTGGCTTTAGGCCACACAGCACTCTGAAACATTTCCCTGCCACTGATTTGGCGTGGGCCTCAAAAGTGAGGTCTTTATCCATCATAATGCTTAAATTCTTTATCACAGGTTTGGGTATGGGGGCACTCCAAGAGCAGGAGGCCACCACTAATTGCCCCAGAGATGAGAATCCCTACCTACCAGAAGGATCTTGGATGTGGCTGAATTTAGCTGCAAATATTTAGCAGCCATCCACTCTGAGATGGCTGTTAGATCCTCTTTGAATTTTGCCGAATCCTGACTGGGATTGTTGGAAAAGGTGATCGCCAGCTGGGTGTCATCTGCGTATTACACCAGGGAGATGCCCCGGGCTTTGGCCAGCAGAGCCAATCGTCTCACTTAGACATTGAACAAGGTAGGGCTCAATGCTGACCCCTGGGGAATACCACAGCATAATAGGTGTGTACGGGAGGAGAAAGGAGGGGCAGTTCCTTGGAAGGGCCAGAAAGGATGAGTACCAGGAGAGGGCTTTATTATTGACACTGATCTCCTCCAGGCGATGGAGCAAGATCTCATGGGAGACCACGCCAAAGGCTGCACTCAGATCCAGCAGAATTAGTGCTGTAGTTCTGCCAGCATCCAAGAATGTCCGTAGCTGTTCTATGACCACCAGCAGACTCAGTACTATGTCGAGGCTGGAACCCATTTTGAGGTGTGTCTAGTATTGAGTGAACTTCCAAGTAATGAGTTAGGATCGAATTAACATGTGATTCCTTGATTTTGGATCAGCAGGGAGCAGCGAGACCGGACGTCAGTTTTCCGGCTCGGACTCATCTAGTGTTGTTTTTTTCAGTAGGGGAACTACCTTGGCGTGCTTCCAGGACTTAGGGAACATATCAGAGGACATCACCAGAATATGCCGTACTACCCTTAAAAGCTTACCATTGATAGAGTTGATGATCATATCCTGATGATCGGAAGCAAAGACAAACCAGGAATTGACTGAAACAGAGATGTTTATTCAATGGGGAATTGACATCAAACTTGTGGAACCAGAGAGATACCATAAGTACTCCTCAGCCCTCAGAGGATAGGTGACAGTAACACGGGAAAGAACGGCATCCTCAAAGGTGCTATCTGTCCAACCATGTCAGTGCAACTAAGGAAAACTCAATTATGAATTAATCTCTACTCTAACCACGAAAGGAATTGTGTCCCAGTTGATGCACAGGATGGCAAATGTAGGGTAGACTGGAGCTGACTGGCTCCCACATTCTCCTCAAGAAACCAGCAGTATACCAAATTAACACCCACTCAACAACAGACTGAAACCAAATGTCTAGCAAAGAGATGCAGCATTTCTCTAAGTAGGGATATTATCTGTGTGCAAGGAACTTGGTACATGGGTTCACTATTTATAGATGGTTATCATCTCCTTGTGTTTGCTATATGGCTGTGGAGACATACATTGCAAATCCTCCTGATGATCTCCCAGAGGGTATGTTTTTCAGCTGGATAATATGTTTCCTGATAACCGTCCATAAATAGTGAACCCATGCACCAAGTTCCTTGCTCAAAGATAATATCCCTATTTAGAGAAATTCTGCATCTCTTTACAGACACATTCTCAGGATTGGATCATCTCACGGCATTTCCTCAGACCAATGGGGCTGAACCTTTCATTAAATTAGCAACATTGGCATATTCACCCAACTCATAAAACCTGGGCGCTCTCACGTCCTTGAGCACCTTATTTATTGCAGCTTCAATGCGTTAGCTTCCCAAACTTCTGCCAAGATTTTATTCTTAGCCTTATTATCTTTAATACATAATACGCCTTTCTCTAACTAATGAAGTCTTTGGACTGACTGCACCTGCAGAGGAGAGAACATGTAATGCAAGCGAAAAAGAAGTTTCGAAATTTAGACCTACTATGGTTAAGTTAAACCAAGCCTCAAGCTGCACTTGAGTTACATGTTTATATGTACACATACTACTTCAAAATAACTGTTAAATGAATACTAAATCACTGTTACACGTGTAATGCACTTTTCATATTATGTAATATAACTTGCATTACAAGCATAAATATGTATGAAAACTACATCTCTTCCTGATTAGGCTAAATATTAATATGTAAACGCAGAAGTCCAGGGGTATGGAATGGCAAAACAACCAAGAAAACAAAATGAACAGATAATGAATGAAAATAAACTAAAGCCAAGTCAAAAAGTCCTCATAAAGAGGACATAATCCCATCACCCACCGTGGTGGCATGCTTCATCATATGGGATCTCCTCTCAACCAAACCTGGTTTGGCTGAGGAGCTACTACTACTCCCAGTCTGAGTCTAGGGGAGGAGCTCGCGGATGTTTTAATCTACGCTGATGGAACGAGATCTCCTAAAGATCGATGAGGCTAGCCTAAAATTGACTACAGGAACAGAAAAAACTTTAATTAAGAATATCCCTGTGCCAATGTTAAAAGCAGAGTAGTGGCGCGATCTGACCAAATTGACGAACGCGCTTGCAATAAACCAAGAAACGGTCTACATGTTTCAAAAGCGATCAAATAGTTAAGATCATGGCTTTCTTCAGGACCACAACAAAAACTACTGCAACTGCGAACAACTGCATAAAGCACTCTCGTGAACCAGTGTCTAAATGTAGACAGATAAAACGATACAACCAACCTTGTACCACAGGATAAATCTAAAAAAAAAATTGTAATCCTACCGGTCAAGAAGGTAAGTACCTGTGTCAATAAAACGAAAAACATAGAAGAAAAATTAATGACTAGGCAATGCACTTCAAACAAGACTCAGGCCCACATATAGCAAGCCAATCGGACCGCTAAGTGTCAGTCTTAGCCGTAATTAAATCAGGACTACGCCTGCCGCTCCTGGTAGCAACTCAGGGTGTGAGGCAACGCTCTGTGAAAGAGAAAATAAAAACATCATATAGTATAGTGAACAGTATGCAACAGAGATGTAACCAACCACTAGGCTTGTCACATGCTCTACTCATTAAAGTTAAAATTAAAACCCTCTGCAAGCAGGGAGAAGAATGTGTCAAAGAGTAGCCCCCTCTCAGTAGCTAAGCAGTGAAATCACAGGCTCGATGTTCCTAAATAACGGGGCAAACCCTTTATAGATTTTAACTGGGGTGAATTGTGATAATCTCGTGCATGACGGAGCCTTGCTCTCACTAGCGGCCTCTTAGCCTGTCAGCATACATACAGGCTTAGGCGGAAATCAAAAAGAGTGGTCGCCTCGGTGTAAAAAGGAAGCACATACCATTCAACTATAGGGAGCAACCTCACATGCTGTCAATACAAATAAAGATCCCTAAGGGCAATCCTCAAGATATCATAATGGTGGACTAACTTATTGCAAGCCTCAGCCTATTGAAAGCACACGCGATAATCTAAAGGCCAGAGCAAGTCCGTAGGTCAACTCACCCTACAACGGAGTCTCTTACCTCTCCGTCGCTGCCCCGGGCCTCCTTCCTGAATGCTGGCGGCGGCACCTGAAGGACTAAAGCCACCGATATTTAGTAGCATGGAAAGCGCCTGGTCGCGCAAACGCGCGCCATGACGTGGCGCGTCAGGGCAGAACACAAGGCCATGAATGATGACGTGGCGGAGTGCCCGGGCAGTATGGGGAATGTAGTAAACTGACATGGGATCCCAGGCCAGTACGTAGAAAGCCCAAGGGCTCCAACTAGAACAAAGAAATTACATTGCACGCTCAAGCATTGTAATAGCCTCCAATCTGGTCAAAAGTATATAGCCAAGCCAAGAGGACTCGTATCAGATTGTATTCGTCACTGGAGGGCAGATTCAAACTAGAATCTCTAAACAAAACAATCGTGGAAAGCGTCTGTTGGTATTACTCACAAAAATAGACGTGAACAACAGATTGAGGCAGACAGTACACTCCATACACTGTACTCCCCCGTGCAATCAATATCGCACCGCCATATTGTGGAAAAACTAGTCGAGGGCTCTGACAAATACAGTGTGTTCAGATACAGACATCATACCTCACGACAATGAAACCATACAGAAACTGGATGTCAATAAACTTCTACAGAAAAGACCAAGGTATAGAGTCGTTAAGACCACAACGGTCACTCTGTAACTTAAACACCCAACGTTGCTCTTTATTAAAAAGAAATTTAGACACATCTGCAACGTGCATAGGAATGAAGGGTTGTTCAAGTACAGTCCAAGACATCTATTCAGGACCATGATTGCACTCCATATAATGGTTAGTCAGTCTCATTGATGCCTTCTTGCATCGAATCGTGCTCTTATGTTCCATGATACGTTGTTTCACTTTTCTCATAGTCATGCCCACATATTGTTTCTGACACGGGCAGGTTATAAGGTAAATCACCTTCTCGCTATTACAATTGGTGTGGCGAAGTTGCTTCCACGGTTTCGGTAGACCAATGCTGACCTCAGTGGTATGTTTTTTTTGCGCACAAAACACACATCCCCCACAGGGAAAATGTCCCCGAACTGGTGGAAGATTCCATAAAGGATTCGCGACAGCTGGTGGTGTGCTACGAGGTCTAGTGTGAACCATAGCATCACGCAAATTGGTGCCCCTTTTATATGAGAAAAGAGGAAAGGGTAGTTTTTCATCACCACTATTCAGAATTCGCCAGTGTTTCCGCACGATTTTCTGAATACGGTTGGAAGATGTGCTGAAGGTGTTCACAAATGTCAATCTGTCATGTGGTGCTTTAGGAACAGAAATTTCCAACAGAGCATCACAATTGTTATTAGCCGCTCGTTTATAGGACTGTTTAATTCGCCTTGATGGATAGTTTCTGGATTTCAGATTCTGCGAGAGGACATTGGCATGTTTTTGGGAAAGGCTTCGTTGGTAGAGCAATTCCTTCTCAACCAAAGGAACTGGCCAAAAGGCAGACCAGTCCTTAATCCCTTAGGATGGAAACTATCAAATTTCAGCAATTAATTTCTTGCCATGGGTTTGGTGTACAATTCACTGCCGAGCCCTCCATCCGTAGGAAAAATCCACAGGTCCAAAAAAGCCAATCCCAATTTACTATATTCCACAGTAAAGTTCAGGAAGACGTTTTGATCATTGAGCCAATGATGAAAAGCCATGAGAGAGACATCATCTCCTCTCCATATGACCAAAACGTCATCGATGTAACGTTTCCATACTTTGATGGAATCCAGAAAGGGGTTGGTAGGCGTGAGCACATAATTCTGCTCAAACAGGTGGACATAGAGGTTGGCCAGGCTGGGGGCAAAAACGCTGCCCATTGAAGTACCGGAGGTCTGAAGGAAAAACCGGTCTTCAAACTTAAAAAAGTTTTCCGTCATGGCCAGCCTGGCACACTCCATAATGAAAGGAACGGGTGAACTCAATGGCTCAACGATGTTATCCAATAGCGATCTAATCGCTTCAAGTGTGTCCCCCTGGGGAATGCAAGTGTACAACGATTCTACATCGAAGCTGACTAAATAGTCAGTCTCAATGTTAAAATCGATGCCAGGGAGGATGTTCAAAACATCCTTAGTGTCTTGAAGAAACGTGGGCACCGTTCTTACCAATGGTCTCAAAAACGCATCAACAAAGGATGACAAGGCTTCTAAAAGTGAGCCGATGCCCGAGATGATGGGTCTTCCAGGAGGAGGATGTTGCTCCTTCTGCACGTTAGGCAATGTGTAAAAATAAGGAGTCACAGGGCAACAGGGGCAAACACGAGTACATTGGTGACCGCCGCCATCTCCTCGCAGTCTTCGCAGCATGACGAAGGGGCCTCAAACAGCAGGACCCAGCAGCAATTGATAGTCAATCTGAGTTCTTATGTTTCGACCCCCTCTGAAACAAATGTTTTGAACAAGGGGCTTGGCTTCGTACCTACCAACTCAGGCGATCCATTTTTAATCCAGTGTGAATTAGCTAGATTCTTTCGCAAGATTAGATTACGGTTTTTCTTTAAAGATAAAACTGTTGACAACGCTATTCCACTGGATCTGTGTGTAGACAGTGGGTTACGCACTAAATCTACCTTCTTACCGCCAGCTTATTCTATACCTCCACTTGTTCTGGCATTTGAGAAGGCGGTTTCTCTTGAGGTTTCGAAGCTTGATATGGGTTCTAATAATCATTATCATAACCTTTCCAACATTGATAAAAAGGCTATCGATTCCCTATCCAGAAACCCGGCTATCATCTTTAAGCCCGCCAATAAAGGTGGCGCTATTGTCATTCTCAACACCACAGACTACCGCGAAGAATGCCTGCGGCAACTCAACGACGACCAGGGAGGGGAGAGCAGCCCCTTGGGCAAGGGCCTTTGCTCCCCCCTATACAATTATGCCATACAGCCTTTCTTCCCCCCCCGGGAGGCAGAAAGCACCCTAGGCACCATGGATTTTCTTTTTATATACCAGGGGTGGGGGCTGCCCAAATGGGCATGCCAATGCCCCCACCCTAACCCACCAAAGAAGGCACTATACTGTCTGCCCCCCCACAAGGTCCCAGGGATTTTATTTTTATATTTACATTGGGGTGGGGGCTTCCCTGAATGGGCCTGCCAATGCCCCCACCCAAATGGTGCAGGCTTTCTGCCCCCCCCAGAAGGCAAATGGGGCAATATCCCCTTATCTGCCCCCCAGGGGGGCAAAAAGCCCACTAGGCACCAGGGATTTTTTTTCTCAAAGTTTGGGGTGGGGACTGCCCAGAATGGGCATGCCAATGCCCCAACTCCCCAAAAATGCCACAGTCAGTCTGCCCCCCAGGGGGCAGATGGGGGCAGTAGACCCTATTCTGAAAGCCCAGAAGGCATCAGGGATTTTTCTTTTAACTGTACGTAGGGGTGGAGGCTGCCCAGAATGGGTATGCCAATGCCCCCACCCCCCAAAAAATTGCCACAGTTGTTCTGCCCCCCCCCCCAGAGGCAGATAGGAGCAAAAGCCCCTTTTCTGCCTCCCGGGGGGGCAGAAAGGCCAATAGGCATCAGGGAATATATATTTTTTTAATTCAAGGGTGTGGGCTGCCCAGAATGGGTATGCCAATGCCCCCACCATGCCCCCAAAAATGTCACAGTCTTTCTGCCCCCCAGGAGACAGATTTGGGCAGTAGCCCCTGATCTGCCCCCCAGGGGGCATCTGAAAGCACACTAGGCGATTACGCTGGCAATTATTATGCGTGGTGGTGGCCCAGAATGGGCATACCAATGCCCTCACCCCCCAAACTAATAGTCACAGTCTTTCTGCCCCTTTGGGGGCATATCAGGGCAACCCCCATCCCTTATTTCCCCTGCAGGGTGGCCGAAAGCCCACTAGGCACGGCCTTGTTTTTAGTACTGTGCCTAACTGTGGACTTTGGGCCCTACTGCAGGTGCCACCCCTCCCCCCCCCAAAACCAGGTAGTTTTCTTATAGGTAATTTTGAAGTCTCCACAGTACGATTTGGGCCATTTTCTGTTGCAACCACTATGACTACCCACATAAATGAGGTGCTATTTTTATCGGAAGACCTGGGGGAATGCTGGGTGGTAGGACATTTGTGTCAGTCTTGTGATCCTACAACTTTCCCATACAGAAATGTGAGAAAAATAGATTTTTTTCAGCAAAATTTGAAGTTTGAAGTTTGCAAGGCATTCTGGGTAGGGAAATGTTGGGGGACCCACGCAAGCCATACCTTGCAGGACTTCCCCTAGTGTCTAGTTTTTAGAAATGTGTGGGTTTGGTAGGATTCCCAAGGTGGCCGCCGAGCCCAGAGCCAAAAACTCATGGAACCCCCCCTTGCAAAACCAGGTTGTTTTGTGATAGGTAATTTTGATGTCGCCTCAATAGGTTTTGTGCCCTTGCCTGTCGTGGGTACTTGACCCACCCACACAAGTGAGGTATCATTTGTCTCGGAAGACTTTGGGGAGTGAGGTACCATTTTTATCGGGAGACCTGGCGGAATGTTGTGTAGAAGGAAATTTGTGCATCCGCGGAGATTCCAGAACTTTCGCACACAGAAATTTGAGAAAAAAGTGATTTTTTCACCCAAATTTGAGGTTCGCAGGGGATTCTCAGTAGGGAAATGTTGGGGGACGCACGCAAGCCATACCTTTCTGGACTCCCCAGGGTGTCTAGTTTTCAGAAATGTGTGGGTTTAGTAGGTTCCCTAGATGGCCGCTGAGCCTGGGGCCAAAAACTCATGGAACCCCTGTTGCAAAACCAGGTTTTTTGTGATAGGTAATTTTGAAGTCGCCTCAATAGGTTTTGTGCCCTTGCCTGTTGTGGGTACTTGACCCACCCACACAAGTGAGGTATCATTTGTCTCGGAAGACTTTGGGGAATGCGGGCTGGGTGGAATTTTGTGGATCCACACAGATTCCAGAACTTTCCACCACAGAAATGTGAGAAAAATTTGTTTTGTTGGACACATTTTGAGGTTTGCAAGGGATTCTGGGTAACAGAATCTGGTGAGAGCCAGACAAGTCACACCATCCTTGATTCCCCCGGGTGTCTAGTTTTCAAAAATGTACAGGTTTGCTAGGTTCCAGCAGAGCTAGGGTTCAAAATCTAATGCAAGGCACTTTGCAAAAAAAAGGTCAGTTTTCACTGTGAAAATGTGTTTTGTCCACATTGTGTTTTGGGACGATTCCTGTTGCAGGCACTATGCCTACCCACACAAGTGAGGTACCATTTTTCTTGAGAGACTTTGGGGAACACGGAGTGGGTGGAGTTTTGTGGATCCACACAGATTCCAGAACTTTCATCCACAGAAATGTTAGGAAAATGATTTTTTTTTTTACAAATTTTAGGTTTGCAAGGAATTCTGGGTGACAGAACCTGGTGAGAGCCAGTCAAGTCACCCCATTCTGGATTTCCCTGGGTATCTAGTTTTCAAAAAAGTTATAGGTTTGCTAGGTTTCCCTAGTTGCTGGCAGAGTTAGGGTTCAAAATCTAGAGCAAGGCACTTTGCAAAAAAATGGTCAGTTTTTACTGTGAAAATGTGGTGTGTCCGGGGGCGCTAGATGGCGCTGGACTCACATGGCCGCACTCTAGTGAGGCTCCAGCCGGCCAGGCGAATCTAAACCCTGCAGCACCATCCTTTTTGCCGGATACAGATGACCCAACGATACCGGTGTGTAGCGTAACACACCACGACCGCCCGGTGAATCTTTGAAGAGAATCGGAGGCTTAACGGCAGAGATATCAGCTCTTGAGGTTGCCGGGAGACACACAACGTGCGGTGCCAATCAGCGGAGTGGCTGCCCCCTGTCACCCTGCATCGGGGATCCGTGAGGCCTGCCGGGCCTCGTCCGGGACGCCAGCCTGGGGCCGTTGCCGCCATTGCCCTTGACCGTCCGCTGGGGAGAACCCCCTCCCGGGGGCCCTCCCGGGGGCCTGGCTTGTTGCCGCTGGAGGTGGTGATTGCTCTGGGGACAGGCGCTGGGGGCCCAGGCTCGGACCGCTGCTGTACCAGGAGGCCTGCGCGCCATTTTAGGAGTCGGCGGCGAACCCGGTGCCACATCTGCCTGCCTGCGTTGACCACCCTGGGGACGCAACTCGATCCATGTGCCTGAGTGACACTTGAACGACTCCGGCAGGGACACGTGGGATTAATACTGCACGGTCGCTGACAGGACCGCTTCCTCCTTGCTCCCCTCCTGGCGGGAGACGCTGGGGCCGTATCAGCGGGAGGATTGTTCACCCTCTACCTGGCTTGGGACCTGGATGCTGCCAAACCAGTAAGTACGCTGCCTGGTCGTCGCTGTAGCACGGAGGGCGCGGGGGATGTTGAGGACCCTGATAGCTGCTGAATAGCGGTGTCCCCCTGGTCGGCTGTCTGGGTGGATTACACTCAGGACGCTCGGCGGACTATCTCCTGGATTATCTCGCTGGGGCAGGAGGCTGAGAGTGCGGGGTGGCGCAGTGGTGTGCGTGGTCCGTGGTTAGACTTCGAGGCCGGAACCTTCAGCACCATTCGGAGGCCGCAATCCATACACTGAATGGCCTCTCTGATCTGGACCAGCACACGCTGACAGCATGGGCAAAAGAGACGCAAGACAATCCACACTGCACTTTAATGCCCCTAAAAAGAAATCGCACGCGTAATCCGCGGAGAGGACGGAACCGGACCCTAGCGACGAGCCTGATATAGACTGGAAGGCCCTCCTCGTGGGCATGCAGAGGAGCCTAACCTCCATTGACGCAAAGATCGACAACATGAACACTCGTCTGGATGCGGTGGTACACCGGCTGGATCAGCACGGGGAGCGCCTGAAGGAGGCGGAGGGACGAATATCGGAATTGGAGGACGGAGCTGGGGTTGGCGCAACTAAACTCTCTCAGATGGATCTGCTGCTCAAGGTTATTGCGGAGAAGAGCGAAGACTTAGAAGCGTGCTCCTGAAGGAATAATGTCCGCCTGATTGGTCTTGCAGAGTCCAGTGGCGGGGGCCGCATGGAAGAGTTCATAGAGCGCCTACTGACAGACATATTTGGGCGGGCCTCTTTCTCGCCGCAGCTGGTAGTGGAGCGTGCCCATCGCTCATTGTAGGCACCTAACTAATAGTTCATCAGATCTAACTGTTGAAAGAGAGAATGGGTCTGAAATCTCAGTGACTGCTGCACATTGGTGTTGAAAGTTACCAGTTTCAAAGAACAAGATCAGGTTGAACAATTAAAGCACCAGAATGAGTGATTTAAGAGATTTAATTGTATATGTCTATCTCTATATATTTTGTAAACATTTTACATTTTTCATTTAACAGATGGGGAGATGTAGTATCATGCGAGTTAAAAATTATGTAACCCTTTTGGCTCCTGATGGACTCCGTAGAACTATGATGAGCAGAATGCAATGAAGGCTGGTTTAGAATTTTGGGTTCACAGTTACATGCAGTCAAATAAAGATGAGTAATATTAACCTTTGTGTGTGGCATAGTCATTGGCGGATTCCCAGGTTGGAGAGGACGCTACAACATGTATTGAAATAATTTATTTTGACTCAGTGCCTAAACATTTTGGTGATTGGCACAGATTATATGAAAATTACATGTAACTGTAGTCCACAAAACCTGAATTTGCTGAATTAACAGCGATAGGCACACCTCTGATTGGAATTTTCGTGCTGATGCATCACCTATAATCATCAATGACAGGCACACCTTTAAGTAATTTAGAGTCAACATAACCAACAAAGCATATACTGCCACAGTTTGCGTATAATTTCCTTATGATTAGGTCAGAGTAGAAGTTGCTGATTTGAGGGAGCATTCACAAACAGTTTTCAGTTGCACTCAGGAAAGTTTGGAATCATCATAAGTGTTGATGAAGAGAGAAGTTTGTGCTGAAATGCAGAATATGACACACGTGCTATTTTTTCTTAGTTATCTAGGAGAACCTGCAATTCTATGGAACAAATGGAAAAAGGTTGTCTGTAAATATACAGCTTTATCCAGGCCACATTTAGGGACAGAGAAGTAGTTGGTGCTTTTGAGGCACTGCAGTTATCCCGGAGAACCTGCAATTCTATAGAACAAATGGAAAAAGGTTTTCTGTAAATATACAGCTTTATCCAGGCCACATTTAGGGGCAGAGAAGTAGTTGGTGCTTTTGAGGCACTGCCTGGGAGCAGAGGATCAAGAGGTGATTGAACATATTCCAGGTTTTAAAACGTACATAATACATATTTCAGAAACTTAGATATTCAAGGCCTGGTCCACAAAGGTAATTTACACTTTTGAGTAAGTTTACTACTTTTTGGCTATTTACAAAATCTGATAGTAAATGTACTCCAAATGTGTAGATTACAAACCCCCACCAAATTGAAGGCCCCGGGGGCATTCACAAACTGCAGGGGCTAATCACAATGGTAACTTACACTTGAGAGTAATTTACATGGGCAATTTACTCTTATACTTTGAGTAAATCTACTTCTTTTGGCTATTCACAAAATCCAAGTATAAATTACTGTAAAGTATAAGTTACCTAAGAGGAAAACCCTTGCAGTATTTTCTTACAATTAACATTATCCTAGAGGGGTAACATTTTGTACATCATTTGAAACATTTCTTGTGCACAACAAAAGATCAGTACATCATTCATTGCATAAAGGGTGCAGCTACTGGGCTATGTTATCCTAGGTGTAATGGATATACCCAAGCTTGGGTACCATACACTATCGGGAAAACACTTTAGAAAGGGTGAAACCAGACTTGGGTGTGCTGTGTTCCCATTCTGATGGAACCTACCTGGCACTTCAGGCTAGACCGCACTTATTAAAGCAGCACTAAGAATGATTTACATATAACTGGTTTCTCTCTGAGAAGGCATGGTGAACAAAAAATGATGGAATGGATTGTGAATAACTATCAAAGGCTCAGAATAATTTAAGCAATCCACCCATCACTTTTTGTTTTCCTCAATACCATGCCCTAATTGTCATGGTCATGCCCAGACATGAATCTCGTGCTTACTGTGTTGTAGGATAAAAGCTGATCCCTAAAGAAGAGGCCCAAATAGGCTGAAACCTGTCTGAGTTTGCTTGCGTTCCTTTCTGAGGTAAACTTGCCTGAGCAATTCAGGCAGGACTTTTTATATTAGAACAGGATCAGATTGATTTCAAATAATTGTTATTACGTTTTTAGATTATCCTATACTGTGCAATATAGTAATACAATTCAACAAGCTTTTTTGCACTATAAACATTAGGAGAGAATAATTCATTGGAGTGATATTACAAAGAGAGTGGTAATGCAAAACATAATACACAACATGAATTAATGTCAATGCCTCTATTTTATTTGGGTTTTAAGTCTTAAAATCGTTGGCTATGGCAGTTATGGTACAGTAACAGTTGGGTATGCCATCATGGAACAAGAGGAGGTTTATAAAGTTAGGAAAATCTAAAGTTAGGAAAGTCCAACTTGGATGGGGGAAACAAAGAGGAATATATGAGTGGGAAGCATGGATAGGCGGATGGAGGGACAGGACGGATGCACTGGTCAGGGGGCAACTTTAGGAGGCATTGCCCAGTTCTGAGTCTTTGAGCCAAGGGAGAGCACGGCAATGCGAGGGGAGAGATCATGGTGTACCAGACTGCTGTTAAGGGGTGTCTCCGAATTCTTTTGGCTTCTTCCCACTACAACGTGGAACTCTTTGTGTATCCCTATTGGGGCAAAGCACTTCACCACTGGAGGAAGGACAGGGGCTGTGGTGAATGCCAATGCATGGTCATCTTGGCTTAAAGAAGGGCTAAATTTGCAAAGCACACCTGCACTTTATGACTTTTTCTCCTTGGAAAAATGCCCAATGCTGTGGCTTCACATGAGTTGAGTGTTGTTAGCTCGGTGGCTAATAGAGTGTGTAAAGAATGCCAAAGGTCAGTAATACCAGGGCATGACAATGCATGTGTTGAAAGTCCGCTGACTGTGTTTGACATGCATATGACTGGTTCCTGTCTGAGCTGGGGTAGTGGGCGGGCTATTGGGTTTCTTCAGTGAATTTCTAACTTATTTTGAATTCTATTTCCTAACTGTAATGGACTTGTAACCTTTGGTTTTGTTAGTGAATTTTTAAGGTTTTAAATCTAGTTCCTATCTATGACTTCCCTGTAACCTCTGGTTTTTTTAAGTGAATTTCAACTTTTATTCCCTAACTGTAACCTGTTGAGGTTACATTTCTGTGAAATGAGCACTATGCCATAATGAATGCGTATTTATCCAAGAAGAGGCCACCGTTTTCTGCAACACACCCACCCAAATGGAGTAATTTCTACTGGCTAATTAGTAAGCGCTACCCGGTTGGGTAAATGAATGACGCATCTCCTACACTACAGCTGTGTAAAGAATGCAGAGACAATGCCTTCAGTGACCTTTTGTGTCTGTAACTTTGTCAATGTGATTGTTGCTCAAGTGTTTTCACCAGATAACTTTACAAGGTGGAACTGTAGAGAAAATACACTTGGTTGAATTGAACATTACAGAAGTAAGTGCTTCTTTGTTTGGTGGAGACGCAATTGTATTTCTAGGCATCCAGACCGTGTCTCCAAGGTCAGCCACAAACATTCTATGGGGCCTTTTAGTAAGCTGGAAAAGGACAGGAAGACTTTACATACTGCTAATGTATATGGGGTGGGGCTTTTAGGCAAGTTTACATACTTCAAGATTTTTAATAAAAGTTTAGCAGACGATCTCTGGTCTCAGCAGCAGATGACAAAAAGAACTCCCTTGTCACAGACACTACATGAGATATTGCACTTGAGTAAAGCATGGATGCAGACACCTGCATAATGGATATCAGATAACTATTTGGTGAAAATGGAGGGAAAACACAATTATGTTGCCTTGGCCATGCATACAAAGTTAGAATGATTAATACTTTACAGAAGTGGAGCTTCATCGTGGTCACCTGCTTTGTTTATATCTGTGAGTGCACACCCTTAAGGTATCATTTCTGTGAAATGAGCATCATGCCAGAATGAATCCTGCCCTGTGTATTTATCCAAGAAGACTCCACTGTTTTGCCAACACCTGTACCCAACTGGAGTACTTGCTAATTAGTGAGTGCAACCTCATTGGGTAAATATATAGTGCATCTCCTGCACTACAGCTGCATATTGAATGCTGAGGAAATGTCTTCAGTGACCTTGTGTATCTGTAACTTTACCAATGTGATAGTTTCTTGATCAGCTTCACCAGATAACACACTTGAATGATTTGTACTTTAGTAGTGCTTTTTTATACTATGCGGAGGGGGGGCCCCGCGGCTCCCCTCCCCATGCCGATTTTGGCCCCGGGAACAACATCCCCTGGGGACCAGCCATGTCATCTGGGTGCAATGGCATCACAAGGGGGAGCCTCAAGGCCCCCACAGTCCCAGCCAGATCCCCACCACCTGTGGGAGCCGGCATTTCTGTGAAAGACAGGGGGATGTCAGAGCAATGTTTTCATCTGTTACCCTGCACTCATATTTGAAAACAGATGAAAACTCTGCTTTCTGCAAGCAGGAGCTGTTTGACAGCTCCGGCTTGCAGAAAGCAAAGTTATGTTTGCTTTAGCTTGGTGGGAGCTGTCAGTGCCCACCAAGCAAAAGCATACAGCTACCTCCCGAGGGTGGGTACACTGGGCCGGGGGTCCATGACAGACCCCCTGCATTAATTTGTTTTAGCTCTGGGGTGGTGATGGTCCTTGGGGCTGCAGGAGGCCAAGTGCTGCCCCTTATTTAAAGAAATTGCACCAGGGATGTGGCAGTCTGTGGTGCGGTGGGGGGGTGTACTGGCCTGCCTTAATTTTATGTTTCACCCTGGGGAGGTGGCAGTCCCTGGGTCTGCAGGGGACTGCATGGACCCCTGAAGTTATTTAATATGTTTTTGCCCCACGGAGGTGGTGGTACCCAGGGCCGCATGGGCCCCCACATTTGTTTATATATTTTTTCCTGGGGAGGTGGCAGTCGCAAGGGAGCAGGTGGGCCGTGCCGCTTCCCACATTAATGTGACATTTAGCCCAGCAGGCACCAGCAGCAAACATATTTTTTAAATGCCCCTGGGATATGGCAGTCCCCGGGGCTGTTAGGGGGGCACGCGGGCCCACACACATTCATTTAAAAATTTGCCCTGGGTAAGTGGCAGTCCCCCGGGCATGGTGAGTGCCACACCGACACCCTCTGCATATTTATATTTCCTTAAGTCCAGGGACATGGCTCAATAAGGGGGTAAGGATTACAGAAGTGCAGGAGCCGTGGTTCTAGTGTGGCACCCGAAGAAAATATGAAAAAATGTTTTTTTTACCTAGGTGGTCCAAGTCTCAATATGGCCCCCAACACTTTCTGGTTGAAGTGTTGGCAGCCAATCAAATTTCAGTACAGGGACGGTTGGATCCTCAAGAGGATCGGCTTCCCTATACATACATTTTGGATTTCCATTCATATTTTAAAAACTACTTGATGGATTTACACAAAAGGCATTTCTAAGGACCAATATCTGCCTTTCTGCCAAATCTGGTATAATTTAGTTTGGCGGTTCAGTCAGTAGCTATGTCTAAAGTCCCCATGGAAAATTAGATGGTAAAAATTTGTTTTGGACCAACCTTTTTCTCTGCCCTCACTTGACGGATCACCTCAAAACTTTCAAGACAGCAGCTAAAGTTTTGAAAATTTTTAACATTTCCTGAGGCTTGGTCAAATGGTGCCAAAGTTATTGGAAAAACAAAAAATGATTTTCCTCTGGAAACTAGATTATAACTTCAATTACCAACGGGAGAGCATTCGCCACTGGGTCGTTATAGTTAGGTCAGCTGTTCCATAGAAAAAAAGTGTTTTTTTGTTGCTAATAACTTTGGCCCTGTTTGAATCTCCATAAAACTATTTTTTGACTAGTTTGTAAATGGAATGTTTTGGGGAGATCAGTCAGGAAGGTCCCGCAATGCAAAATGTCCATGCTTTTTCCATAGGCTTCTTTAAGAAGCGCTAACACAAAAAGTGCTGAACAGAATTATGCCAAATTTGGCAGGAAGCTAGATCTTCATCTGCAGATTATGCTTTTTGTGATGTGTTGTAAATCTGTTCAGTACTTTTTTTGAAATTATGGGTGAAAAATATTTGTATATTTGGATGATTGGGTCCGCGAGGAGCTACAGAGACTCTCCCGGGAGTGCCAATTTACAAATAGAGCATTCTGTTTGGCCAGGGAGCTTTTTTGTCTTCGGCAAATTTTCTCCTGCAGGATTCAGACTCCCACAGAAGCGAGCTCTCTGATTAGGTTCTAGCAACAAGACAAACATGTTGCTGGCAGTCATTAAAGAACTCGGGTACTAAGCCCCCTGTTCTGAGGTTAAAAATAAAATCTGATAATATGGGAGGGACCCAGAGCCAAAATACAAAATAAATCAGCAATGTTTGCTGTGAGCCCAACCATCCAATTTTCTATATTTTATTACCATTCCTATCTCAAAAACTTGTGAATGGATTTACACCAAATTACAAAAAGCACAATCTGTGGACCAAGATCTAGATACCTGACGAATTTGATGTAATTCTGTTCAGTAGCATTTGCTGTAGCTAGTACTAATGAAGTCTATGGAAAATGCATGGGGATTTTTTTTATTATTTTATTTCAATTTACCTTTACTGGATTACTTAGAATTTACCATTTCTTCAGATCGAATGACATCAATGGCTTTACTTTGGATCTGACTTACATTCACTGAAAAATCTAAGTTTTAAGTGACATTGTTGCTAAGTTTGGTAATAAGATTTTAACTGGGGTTTAAAACACCCCGGAAATAAAATGAACAATACAAAGGGTAAAGTGAAGTTAGAGTTAGTCCTGGTAATAAGATCTTAACATATTTAAAACAAATCCAGAAATTCACTGAAAAAACCCAATGCAAATTATAGGTTAAAAACATAGTCTAAAAGTCACTGGAATTCACCGGTTACAGTTCAGGGAAATACCTATAAGTTGTGCCCCTATCATGAATTGGTTACGACCATCGGCTGGTGGGGCGGGTGAGAGGCAAGATGGCGGTCGGCTGACCGTAGGGGCTCGCAGTTGGAGAAAGAGATCCGGGCAGAAAAGGCGAAACTCTCTCGCCCCCTTCTCTAAAAAAAAAAAAAAATGTTTGCCCCGGTAGTTTAGTCGCTATGACCTCCTGCTTCACGCCGCAGAGCCTGTCTTTCCCGCTGTCTAGGCAAGATTCACGGCGATTTATGCTGCTCTGTTTCAGACTTATTGGTCTCACAATACGCCACCCATCTCTAATTGGATACACTCAACAGGCGAATCCTGCGACTCCTGTAGCTCAAGCCTCACAGTCCACACAGACTCACCTGGCGCTTGATCTTGTCCCGCGGGCGTAAGCTCTCATGGCTCCCAAGGCCGCCACGAAATCTAAGGCGAACACGGGGGGTGTCAAGGTTTTGGCAGACGGCGAAGGTGACGACTCGGCCCGCCGTGGCAAGACTTCTCCCTCTCCAGCAACTCCGACACCGGGACACCGCGTACTACCCCACCCACTAGAGAAGAAGGCGAGAGGCGGAGCTGCTGCTAAGACCCGGCAGGCGGACATCTCTGTGGTAGACCTGATGAACCGGGATCGGCCGAAAACAGCGTCGCTTGGAGGTAACAGCACCCCTCGCAGGTGAGCAAGCAGCTGAAATATGTGCACCCTTAATCAGCAGGCAGTCTGATTCTCGGGGTGCCTGCAAGATCGGCGGTAACGACGACAAAGAGGCTACGGAGGCGGGGGGCATGGCTCACTCCCCTGAGTCCGATTTAGCTCCCGATAAATACCGGGCCTCCCCTATGACTATTCCGCTCCCTATCTTGCGCCCACTGGGGGGTGAATTGAACGCAGAGGCTGGACACGGGGTTCTCACCCAGGGTTCAGGGAGTGATAGTTTAATAAACCCCAACGACCACAGGGAGAATGGCAATGCCCCTCCGGACGCAACCTCTCCGGATGTAGTTAGCCGTAAGGAGGCAGAACAATGCATCGGGGTTATGAGACAGAAAAGTAGCCAGAGAAAGCCCCAAGTGAGTTTTTTTCGCTATCAGACGGCTTGGAAGGGTCCGAGTATGGCACTGATCTTTCCTCAGTCTCTGGCCCAAGCGAGGGAGACGACGATGAATATAATGATGGTTCTCTCGCTAGGGCCGAATCTACAGTTAAGAAGTAGGAATCGGGACAAAGATCTCGTCTGGGACTATAGTCCGTCCAGTCAGCTCACTGGTAGCGCTCCTTGTGGGGGGAGCAACCACGATCCTGTCGTTAAAACACCACCTACGCTCGAGACAATACTTCAGGCCATCACCCTACATAGAGACGAGACCCGTCAAGACGGACGCAGGGTTCAAACAGCAATACGAAAGGTCCAAGGTGTTGTGAGGAAACTCACCAAAACATGTAGTACAATCGGCTCACGTACAACTGAGCTGCAGTCGAGGGTCAATACAGTTGAGGCCGACGTCGTCACCACGCAGGCCCTGGTAGAGTCCTATGAGGCAAGATTGACCGATATCCAGTGGAAATTGGAGGAGCACGAAAATTTCCAGCGGAGGAACAATCTACGTGTTTTAGGAATATCAGAAGGATCAGAAGGGGCTGATGTGTGCCAATTTATTATAGACTTATTTAAGGACTCACTCCCGGAACTCAAGGACTGGAACTGGGCGTCAGAAATACAGCGCGCCTACCGTGTCCCCTTTGTCCAGAAAAAACCTATTCGGGCCGGTGCCTTACCAAGAGTCATTTTGGTTTTTTTCGGCAACTTTTTGCTACGCCAGGCTATTTTCGAGAAAGCCCGGCCCGAATCTAAAAGATCACGGGCTGAAATCACATACTTTGTTCGGCCAGACTTCTGCCATACCACGGTGGAAAGGCGCTGGTGTTTACGCCAGCTAATAACACCATTTCAGGCTAAGGATGCTCAGGCGTATTTAAATAATCCTGCTCGTCACAAAGTGATTCGGGGGGGGGGGAAACACGTATTTTTATTTCAGAGATCAAGGCACGGGAATACCTGGATAGCCTGGGTTGATCCCAGCGCCCGACTGGCTAACCTTAGTTATTATTAGTTACTATTAGTTCCGTAGACGGGGGGAAAAAAAAAAGTGGGCAAAAGTGGGAAGGTAGAAGGATAAAGTGAGAGGGGAGGGGGAAAACAGTGAAAAAGGGGGAAAAATACATATATAAATAAAAAAATTAAAAAACTACATTGTCAATGGCTACCGGGAGCACTGATACACGGTAATAACTGGCTTCTGGGGCAAAAGGGGGGCAAAAGGGGAAAAAAAAAATAACAATAGAGACGGGGGAGAAAAAAAAAGAAAAAAGAGGGGTAATTATTTAAAAAGAAAAAAAAAAAAAGAAAAAATGTAACACCCCTCTTTAGATTGGGCCTCATTGGCACTGCTAATTTTAATTCGCCTATATTTTTTTTCTAAATATACGGAACCAAAGGAGCTCTTCAACTGTTCAACTGTGCGCTTCAACCATCGAACACAGACTCAGTCTGAGCTCCTCTCGAGAAGGGTGGGGGGTGGGTTACCGGAGTTGGGCGGAGGGGGGAGTGGTTATGGGAGGGTGGGCACAGGGGTGTCTAGGGAGGGAGGGTTGCTGCTGCGGGGGGTGGGGGACAAGAAAGAGGGAAAAAAGATTTACCCAGAGACAAAACAAGGAGGAAGAGGAATCCAAGCAAAAAATGGAAATTAAACGAATCAGCAAGGACATGGGAAAACAGCATAGTGCTGCTCTAAAATGGGGAAGATAAAAATCTGCTCTTTGAATGTGGCGGGCTTAAACGATAAAGGGAAAAGGAATCGATTAGCCAACTTTGTTATATCAAACTCATATGATATGGTCTGTTTGCAAGAAACTCACATACCGTGGGCTAACAGATCACTCTTGGATATCATAGGGTATCATACAGCGGTCTGTTCATTACAGACATCAAACATCAGGGGGGTGGCCATCTTAGTTAAAAAAAATAAATAGACCAAGTTCAAAGGAAGCTATCAGACCCTAAGGGCAGATGGGTCATAATTGAGCTAAACAAAGGGCTCACCATCTACTCGATTTACGGTCCAAACTTGGACGACCCTTATATTTTTGACGAAATTGAGATGGAACTTTTGTCTTGGCCCACCCCCATACTTCTCTGTGGGGATCTAAACATTTCACTCGATTCAAGGGTAGAAACAAAAAATAAAGTTGGCTATGTCGGTAGGAAGCCCAAAGTGTATAGAGCTCTGTCCTCGTTGATGAAAACTCATGCTCTGATCGATCTATGGAGGACCAAGTCTCCACTAGATCCCGGGTATACCCATTTTCCATGCCCTCATCAAAAGTTCTTCAGGCTTGATTACTTTTTATGCTCTTATGAGCTAAGCTCAAGATCTGACATAACGATGCTCCCCAAGTTATTGTCGGATCACAATCCTCTCGTAGCAACAATTGAACTCGATGGCTTCCAGAAAAAAAAGAGCAGATGGTCATTCGATAAGAAGCTGTTGGCAAATCAAGAATATATAGATCATATAAAAATCTGGACTGTTGCCTTTTTCGAGATAAACCGATACAGTTCTAATAGAAACATAGTCTGGGATACCTTCAAGGTCGCCCTAAGGGGTGAAACAATTAGCTTTGTAGCTGGGGTCAGGAAGACTCAGCATATCAAGTGGGAGGAACTGTCAGGTAAACTTGCCGAAGCCGATTGAGAATATATGTGACTAATAAAGCTGGGACTCGGGGTAGCCGAGATACAACAGCACATCCTTATTCTCAAGACCGAAATCAATGGCTGGTTCGCTCAGTGTGCCACCGAAATGTACCATACCCAGGGTGGTAGTCTATATGAGAATGGGGAAGCAGTGGGAAAGAAACTGGCCCTACTGACCCGTCAGTTAGAGAATTTCAGAAATTTTATCAGAATCTATACGATCAGGGCCCTAGCAATTTCAGCGAAAAAGAGAAGATCCAGGATATTTGGCACTACCTAACAAAAGTAGATCTTGACCGCAAACTGGATTCCGAGAGTAGTAATCTACTCGAAGAAGAGATCACGCTAGAAGAGGTGGAGCAGGCACTCTTTGACCTGCCCCCTGGAAAAGCACCCGGACCGGATTGGCTTCCACTGGAGCTCTATAAATTACTCATTCAGGCCATGAATCCTTTGCTACTTGATCTCTTTCTGGGAATCCAGTACCAGGGAGCTCCTCCAGAGTCCTGGAAAGAAACTGATATAGTAGTCTTCCAAAAAGAAAGGAAAACCTAAAGATGCCCTGTCTTCATTCAGACCCATAACCCTAATCAATTCTGATAGCAAAATTTATTCGAAAATCATCTCCAACCGGCTGGGTAGGGTCATTGCACATCTGGTCTCCCCCTGGCAGCACGGTTTTATACCTGGAAAAGACACAACCGATCATATCAGAAGGGTAATATCTCTTTTTGATATAATGGCAGCTACAGGGGGACGGATGGCAATGATCCTACTCGACGCGGAGAAAGCCTTTGATAAGGTACAATGGCTCTTTCTGTGGGAGATTCTCCAACATAAGGGGTATGGCCCTTGTATAATCAAAGATATTAAAGCAATGTATAAGACCCCAACATCCCGCATACAGATGATGGGAATCCAATCAGGAAAAATCTCTATTTCAAGAGGAACCAGACAAGGCTGTCCATGCTCTCCTATTTTGTTTGCTCTGTACATAGACCCCCTCCTATCTAAACTACTACAGAGCAGGGAAATCAATCCTGTGGTGGTAGGAGGGTGGGAAAATAATGTTCTGGCCTATGCAGACGATGTAGCTATTTTAACAACTAGCCCAACCAAATCTTTGGTTGAGATTAGTCACCTAACAGGAGAGTATGGGCTGATTTCTGGTTACACACTGAATGCGGCTAAAACAGTGTTGGTCTGTACTGATAATGTAATCTGTAACGATCGCAGACGGGCAACTTCCGCACTGTATCTGGGGGTCTATATTAGTGCAAATATTAAAGATATAATCAGGTTAAACTACAACCCACTAATCAGTCAAATAGCAGCCGACCTAAAAAGAGTCAACAACCTTCATCTTACAATTATTGGAAGAGGCAATTATCTTAAAATGAACACTCTACCAAAGCTCCAGTACTTATTTAGATCAATTCCTTTCGCTATCAAAAGTACATTCTTGGGGCGTCTCGAATCCATGATGTCAAATTTCATCTGGCAATATGGTAAGGTAAGGCGATCCTTAAAGTACCTGTCACTGCCCTACAAAAGGGGAGGCCTAAAAGTACCCAACATCAGACTATATCACTACACTGCACTACTTCAGCAGATGATGTCCCTAATTTTCATCAGTAGGGCAACCAGACATCCTGGTACAGATATAATTCCAACTTGCTATGAACTAGCATTGGGTACAGAAGCATCTGGTTTATTTCTGAGACATTTGGAGCAAAGGTATTACAATAAAATCAGTTTTAAGATAATAACAGATGCTTGGAAGATATGGAAGAGTGTTTCCAAAACTATGGCTGTTCTTGGGGCAAACTGGAACACCCCATTGCGGCACTCAGGAATTTTGCCAGCTCTTTCACAGGATAATCTTGGAAATTGATGGGAGGAATTGGGTTTGTACACAATAGGGGATCTCTGTAGCCCTGATAGGGGCCCGGAATGCAACCTCTCGACATTTAACGCTTTACAGCAAACATATTCCCTCCCAAATAGCTATTATTTTAAATATCTTCAAATTAAAAGTTCCCTCGCTGCCTTGAACCCAGGCAATAAATGGAACACGATCCCTATTTTAAGGATCATGTGCTCTCGTGTGAATAGAACTAGTAATATTTACGGCTTTTTGCTGGAAAAAATCCCAGACGATCTGGAAAAAAACTAACTAGACTGGTCACGGAAATTAGCTAACAGTGATACTGATATATACAAGAGTTTAATGATGTCTCAACAAGCTTTTCTTAGCACAAATATTAAAACCCAACTGTATAAAACAAAATTTAATTTATACTATACACCTTCGAAACTATGCGCTTGGGGGAAGCGCGAAAACGATAACTGCCCTAGATGTGGTTTAGGTCCCGCCGATTTGAAGCATATGTTCTACGATTGTACAAAACTTGTACATCTTAAATCGGATTTACAAAACTATTGGCAAAACATATTTTCTATAAGATTAGAGTTAACCCCCACGTTATTTTTGTTGGGTTTCGACAATGAGCTAGGATTAAATAAGAAACAAGAATTTTTTTTATTTGTCGGCACAGCTATCTATAGGATAATGTTAGCTAAAAGATGGAAGGACGCAGATACCCCCACCTTCTCGATGTGGTTAGCAAGATTGCTCGGTCTATACAAACAAGAACATGCACTCTATCGATGTAGAGGCTTGCAAGCCAAACAGAGAGGCAATGAAATCTGGGCCTATATCTCAGACTGGTACGGGAGCAAAAGGTTAAACTTAGACTCCCCCTAGACGAGACACTTTAAAGGATATTAACTCCTCCTTAAAGAGAGGCCCCCGGGGATTTATTAAGGTACTCTTCCCACAGGAAATTAATTGCACATCTGCTGCTACTGATTATTTGTCTTTTTTTTTTCTTCTTTTTCTTTTTTTAATGGTAAGCTGTGCCCTGTTTCTATCTAATATCAGTACAATCCTGTATGGTTGGGTTGGGATAGGAATATAGGTCGATGTTCTGGAACTGTTCTAAAATTTGTACATGTATCTTCCCTAATTGCGGATGCAAGCTGCTTATTTTTCTTTCTTTTTTCCATATTGCTATACTGTTATTATCATCTCATCCTCTTCTTCCCAATTCAATAACGGTGTAATCTTTTCTCAATTGGGTATTCAATAAAAGAAAAAAAAAAATATTTGGTTATGACCTTGCATATTATATCAATCAAGACATGTTAAATGACATCATTTGAAAAGTGTTACAGTCCAAACTGATGAACAGAATTACAGCAAATTTTTCAGAAAGCTCTATAGTCAGCCAGAAAACCTGCTTTTAGTAATTTGGTGTAACTCTTTTTCAGTAGTTCGTGAGAAGTTGAGGTTCAAAAGGTATAGTAAATCAGGACATTTGAGAGTCCTGTGGGCACCAAACTTTAAACAATGGCGCAATCCCATCAAGCAAGGATTGTTTTAGCATCAGCCGCCTCTCTCCAGTGAGAGTAAGAGGCTCCTGCGAGTCCTGCAGGAGCATGCACTCTGATTGGCTGACCACAAAAAGAGGAGAGAAATGTTTCAGCATCCATTACTGCACTCTGGAAAGTCATACCCAGGTCCTGGAAATACAAAATGTCAAAGGTATAAGAGGGCAGGATAAGGAAACTCTGACCCCCTTAGCCCTTGTGAGGGGATTCCAGAGCGACCCCCTGGATTCAAAAGTACTAATATATATACCCTGGTCCAATTGATTAGCACTGGAGCTTTGCTCCTATGGGAGACCATTAGGCGTCAGCGCGGAGCCGCATAATAGGATAATATTTAAGAAATGTAGCAAGGGTAGCTCCTGTGGACTGGGAGCCTGTGGGGGTTGGCAGTGTGCAGTGGAGGGTTGGCCACCCTCAGAAGGTAAACATAGGCCCTGCTTTCTACAGCCAAAGAACCACTGAACACAAAAAAGCATTGAAATGCACTAGTTATAGTTAAATGAATAAACTGTCATGGATGCCCCTGCCATACACAGTGTTGTCATCAATGATGTCACTTCAGGTGTCATCAGTGATGTTCTCAATTATGTCATAGGACATTTCATGAGTGATGTTGACTGTGAGGTCATAAGCAGTGCATGGCCAGGGCATGAGTTTCAGTTTCTTCAGATAATCATAACTGGTTAATTTTCTTTTTAGTTTTGACTGTTACATTTTAACCTAAGTATAACGTCTCTTTATCCTTTCCTTTTTCCAGTGAATTGCTAATTTAGTTTTTACATCAAAAAGAGTTTCTTCTCATACATAACTATGGCAACCCCCTTCAGTGCAAAGAATTTTGGAATACACTGCATGGTATTGGCTGCAGGACCTGGCAGCCAGTCCCTGTGCCCGACCCTCTGCGGGTGGGCAATGTCCTGCCGGGCATCCAACCTCCTTAGATGTCCAAACCCCTGCCACGTAGGTCCTTTAAAAAAAAATATTTTTTCAGTCCCCTTGAGACTCTCATGAGCGTCTCTCTGGAGACAGCGTGTCTACCAGTTCTTTTGCAAGACTCTCTTGGGAGCACAGGAAGGCACAAAGGCTTCAGATAGACTCCTATCGGATCTTGGCAATCTGAAAAAAACATTTATTTCAAATGAGACCCCTGGGTGTCCCACATGGTCCACCCACACAAGGGCAAGGGGCTCAGGGTATCCCTGCCCTACCCCTTTATACCTTAATTTTCAGGATGCTGGAAGCAATCCCCTCACTCCTGTAATGGCGACAGTAACATATATGTTTGTGTGGTGGCAAGCCATGCAGAGCGAGCACTTTTGTGAGACTCACTGGAACTTCTCCCTCCCATGAAATCGAGATGGCCAACAGGAAAAAAGGCCCTCACGGCTGATCAGATCGCTCCATTATTTGAGATGACATGCATATTAAATAGGATTTTTGTATCAGCATCCGAAGTGTTTTTTTAAATCGTTTTAGATTTCGGTTTACAAATTAGAATAACAACGCCGCTTCCCACATTTGTTTGCACCTGAATCATGTCAGATTAAGTTTGCAACTCTGGCATTACGACACCGGTTTACACAGTGACAGCTTTTGGTTATTCATCTCTTAGTTGTTGTTGGCTGCTTTTGGTATAGCCAGTTCTTAGATTAACACATTTTCCTTTCTCTCTGTTTGTTGCCACAGTATGGTGTGGGTCAGAGCATCTGTAACGGGTATTATGGACTAGGGATTATCACCATTTATTGAATTTTTTTCCTTGGGGCTCCAAGGTGCATCCATTGACTTCCAGGAATCAGGACTACGCCTGCCGCTCCTGGTAGCAACTCAGGGTGTGAGGCAACGCTCTGTGAAAGAGAAAATAAAAACATCATATAGTATAGTGAACAGTATGCAACAGAGATGTAACCAACCACTAGGCTTGTCACATGCTCTACTCATTAAAGTTAAAATTAAAACCCTCTGCAAGCAGGGAGAAGAATGTGTCAAAGAGTAGCCCCCTCTCAGTAGCTAAGCAGTGAAATCACAGGCTCGATGTTCCTAAATAACGGGGCAAACCCTTTATAGATTTTAACTGGGGTGAATTGTGATAATCTCGTGCATGACGGAGCCTTGCTCTCACTAGCGGCCTCTTAGCCTGTCAGCATACATACAGGCTTAGGCGGAAATCAAAAAGAGTGGTCGCCTCGGTGTAAAAAGGAAGCACATACCATTCAACTATAGGGAGCAACCTCACATGCTGTCAATACAAATAAAGATCCCTAAGGGCAATCCTCAAGATATCATAATGGTGGACTAACTTATTGCAAGCCTCAGCCTATTGAAAGCACACGCGATAATCTAAAGGCCAGAGCAAGTCCGTAGGTCAACTCACCCTACAACGGAGTCTCTTACCTCTCCGTCGCTGCCCCGGGCCTCCTTCCTGAATGCTGGCGGCGGCACCTGAAGGACTAAAGCCACCGATATTTAGTAGCATGGAAAGCGCCTGGTCGCGCAAACGCGCGCCATGACGTGGCGCGTCAGGGCAGAACACAAGGCCATGAATGATGACGTGGCGGAGTGCCCGGGCAGTATGGGGAATGTAGTAAACTGACATGGGATCCCAGGCCAGTACGTAGAAAGCCCAAGGGCTCCAACTAGAACAAAGAAATTACATTGCACGCTCAAGCATTGTAATAGCCTCCAATCTGGTCAAAAGTATATAGCCAAGCCAAGAGGACTCGTATCAGATTGTATTCGTCACTGGAGGGCAGATTCAAACTAGAATCTCTAAACAAAACAATCGTGGAAAGCGTCTGTTGGTATTACTCACAAAAATAGACGTGAACAACAGATTGAGGCAGACAGTACACTCCATACACTGTACTCCCCCGTGCAATCAATATCGCACCGCCATATTGTGGAAAAACTAGTCGAGGGCTCTGACAAATACAGTGTGTTCAGATACAGACATCATACCTCACGACAATGAAACCATACAGAAACTGGATGTCAATAAACTTCTACAGAAAAGACCAAGGTATAGAGTCGTTAAGACCACAACGGTCACTCTGTAACTTAAACACCCAACGTTGCTCTTTATTAAAAAGAAATTTAGACACATCTGCAACGTGCATAGGAATGAAGGGTTGTTCAAGTACAGTCCAAGACATCTATTCAGGACCATGATTGCACTCCATATAATGGTTAGTCAGTCTCATTGATGCCTTCTTGCATCGAATCGTGCTCTTATGTTCCATGATACGTTGTTTCACTTTTCTCATAGTCATGCCCACATATTGTTTCTGACACGGGCAGGTTATAAGGTAAATCACCTTCTCGCTATTACAATTGGTGTGGCGAAGTTGCTTCCACGGTTTCGGTAGACCAATGCTGACCTCAGTGGTATGTTTTTTTTGCGCACAAAACACACATCCCCCACAGGGAAAATGTCCCCGAACTGGTGGAAGATTCCATAAAGGATTCGCGACAGCTGGTGGTGTGCTACGAGGTCTAGTGTGAACCATAGCATCACGCAAATTGGTGCCCCTTTTATATGAGAAAAGAGGAAAGGGTAGTTTTTCATCACCACTATTCAGAATTCGCCAGTGTTTCCGCACGATTTTCTGAATACGGTTGGAAGATGTGCTGAAGGTGTTCACAAATGTCAATCTGTCATGTGGTGCTTTAGGAACAGAAATTTCCAACAGAGCATCACAATTGTTATTAGCCGCTCGTTTATAGGACTGTTTAATTCGCCTTGATGGATAGTTTCTGGATTTCAGATTCTGCGAGAGGACATTGGCATGTTTTTGGGAAAGGCTTCGTTGGTAGAGCAATTCCTTCTCAACCAAAGGAACTGGCCAAAAGGCAGACCAGTCCTTAATCCCTTAGGATGGAAACTATCAAATTTCAGCAATTAATTTCTTGCCATGGGTTTGGTGTACAATTCACTGCCGAGCCCTCCATCCGTAGGAAAAATCCACAGGTCCAAAAAAGCCAATCCCAATTTACTATATTCCACAGTAAAGTTCAGGAAGACGTTTTGATCATTGAGCCAATGATGAAAAGCCATGAGAGAGACATCATCTCCTCTCCATATGACCAAAACGTCATCGATGTAACGTTTCCATACTTTGATGGAATCCAGAAAGGGGTTGGTAGGCGTGAGCACATAATTCTGCTCAAACAGGTGGACATAGAGGTTGGCCAGGCTGGGGGCAAAAACGCTGCCCATTGAAGTACCGGAGGTCTGAAGGAAAAACCGGTCTTCAAACTTAAAAAAGTTTTCCGTCATGGCCAGCCTGGCACACTCCATAATGAAAGGAACGGGTGAACTCAATGGCTCAACGATGTTATCCAATAGCGATCTAATCGCTTCAAGTGTGTCCCCCTGGGGAATGCAAGTGTACAACGATTCTACATCGAAGCTGACTAAATAGTCAGTCTCAATGTTAAAATCGATGCCAGGGAGGATGTTCAAAACATCCTTAGTGTCTTGAAGAAACGTGGGCACCGTTCTTACCAATGGTCTCAAAAACGCATCAACAAAGGATGACAAGGCTTCTAAAAGTGAGCCGATGCCCGAGATGATGGGTCTTCCAGGAGGAGGATGTTGCTCCTTCTGCACGTTAGGCAATGTGTAAAAATAAGGAGTCACAGGGCAACAGGGGCAAACACGAGTACATTGGTGACCGCCGCCATCTCCTCGCAGTCTTCGCAGCATGACGAAGGGGCCTCAAACAGCAGGACCCAGCAGCAATTGATAGTCAATCTGAGTTCTTATGTTTCGACCCCCTCTGAAACAAATGTTTTGAACAAGGGGCTTGGCTTCGTACCTACCAACTCAGGCGATCCATTTTTAATCCAGTGTGAATTAGCTAGATTCTTTCGCAAGATTAGATTACGGTTTTTCTTTAAAGATAAAACTGTTGACAACGCTATTCCACTGGATCTGTGTGTAGACAGTGGGTTACGCACTAAATCTACCTTCTTACCGCCAGCTTATTCTATACCTCCACTTGTTCTGGCATTTGAGAAGGCGGTTTCTCTTGAGGTTTCGAAGCTTGATATGGGTTCTAATAATCATTATCATAACCTTTCCAACATTGATAAAAAGGCTATCGATTCCCTATCCAGAAACCCGGCTATCATCTTTAAGCCCGCCAATAAAGGTGGCGCTATTGTCATTCTCAACACCACAGACTACCGCGAAGAATGCCTGCGGCAACTCAACGACGACCAGGGAGGGGAGAGCAGCCCCTTGGGCAAGGGCCTTTGCTCCCCCCTATACAATTATGCCATACAGCCTTTCTTCCCCCCCCCGGGAGGCAGAAAGCACCCTAGGCACCATGGATTTTCTTTTTATATACCAGGGGTGGGGGCTGCCCAAATGGGCATGCCAATGCCCCCACCCTAACCCACCAAAGAAGGCACTATACTGTCTGCCCCCCCACAAGGTCCCAGGGATTTTATTTTTATATTTACATTGGGGTGGGGGCTTCCCTGAATGGGCCTGCCAATGCCCCCACCCAAATGGTGCAGGCTTTCTGCCCCCCCCAGAAGCCAAATGGGGCAATATCCCCTTATCTGCCCCCCAGGGGGGCAAAAAGCCCACTAGGCACCAGGGATTTTTTTTCTCAAAGTTTGGGGTGGGGACTGCCCAGAATGGGCATGCCAATGCCCCAACTCCCCAAAAATGCCACAGTCAGTCTGCCCCCCAGGGGGCAGATGGGGGCAGTAGACCCTATTCTGAAAGCCCAGAAGGCATCAGGGATTTTTCTTTTAACTGTACGTAGGGGTGGAGGCTGCCCAGAATGGGTATGCCAATGCCCCCACCCCCCAAAAAATTGCCACAGTTGTTCTGCCCCCCCCCCCAGAGGCAGATAGGAGCAAAAGCCCCTTTTCTGCCTCCCGGGGGGGCAGAAAGGCCAATAGGCATCAGGGAATATATATTTTTTTAATTCAAGGGTGTGGGCTGCCCAGAATGGGTATGCCAATGCCCCCACCATGCCCCCAAAAATGTCACAGTCTTTCTGCCCCCCAGGAGACAGATTTGGGCAGTAGCCCCTGATCTGCCCCCCAGGGGGCATCTGAAAGCACACTAGGCGATTACGCTGGCAATTATTATGCGTGGTGGTGGCCCAGAATGGGCATACCAATGCCCTCACCCCCCAAACTAATAGTCACAGTCTTTCTGCCCCTTTGGGGGCATATCAGGGCAACCCCCATCCCTTATTTCCCCTGCAGGGTGGCCGAAAGCCCACTAGGCACGGCCTTGTTTTTAGTACTGTGCCTAACTGTGGACTTTGGGCCCTACTGCAGGTGCCACCCCTCCCCCCCCCAAAACCAGGTAGTTTTCTTATAGGTAATTTTGAAGTCTCCACAGTACGATTTGGGCCATTTTCTGTTGCAACCACTATGACTACCCACATAAATGAGGTGCTATTTTTATCGGAAGACCTGGGGGAATGCTGGGTGGTAGGACATTTGTGTCAGTCTTGTGATCCTACAACTTTCCCATACAGAAATGTGAGAAAAATAGATTTTTTTCAGCAAAATTTGAAGTTTGAAGTTTGCAAGGCATTCTGGGTAGGGAAATGTTGGGGGACCCACGCAAGCCATACCTTGCAGGACTTCCCCTAGTGTCTAGTTTTTAGAAATGTGTGGGTTTGGTAGGATTCCCAAGGTGGCCGCCGAGCCCAGAGCCAAAAACTCATGGAACCCCCCCTTGCAAAACCAGGTTGTTTTGTGATAGGTAATTTTGATGTCGCCTCAATAGGTTTTGTGCCCTTGCCTGTCGTGGGTACTTGACCCACCCACACAAGTGAGGTATCATTTGTCTCGGAAGACTTTGGGGAGTGAGGTACCATTTTTATCGGGAGACCTGGCGGAATGTTGTGTAGAAGGAAATTTGTGCATCCGCGGAGATTCCAGAACTTTCGCACACAGAAATTTGAGAAAAAAGTGATTTTTTCACCCAAATTTGAGGTTCGCAGGGGATTCTCAGTAGGGAAATGTTGGGGGACGCACGCAAGCCATACCTTTCTGGACTCCCCAGGGTGTCTAGTTTTCAGAAATGTGTGGGTTTAGTAGGTTCCCTAGATGGCCGCTGAGCCTGGGGCCAAAAACTCATGGAACCCCTGTTGCAAAACCAGGTTTTTTGTGATAGGTAATTTTGAAGTCGCCTCAATAGGTTTTGTGCCCTTGCCTGTTGTGGGTACTTGACCCACCCACACAAGTGAGGTATCATTTGTCTCGGAAGACTTTGGGGAATGCGGGCTGGGTGGAATTTTGTGGATCCACACAGATTCCAGAACTTTCCACCACAGAAATGTGAGAAAAATTTGTTTTGTTGGACACATTTTGAGGTTTGCAAGGGATTCTGGGTAACAGAATCTGGTGAGAGCCAGACAAGTCACACCATCCTTGATTCCCCCGGGTGTCTAGTTTTCAAAAATGTACAGGTTTGCTAGGTTCCAGCAGAGCTAGGGTTCAAAATCTAATGCAAGGCACTTTGCAAAAAAAAGGTCAGTTTTCACTGTGAAAATGTGTTTTGTCCACATTGTGTTTTGGGACGATTCCTGTTGCAGGCACTATGCCTACCCACACAAGTGAGGTACCATTTTTCTTGAGAGACTTTGGGGAACACGGAGTGGGTGGAGTTTTGTGGATCCACACAGATTCCAGAACTTTCATCCACAGAAATGTTAGGAAAATGATTTTTTTTTTTACAAATTTTAGGTTTGCAAGGAATTCTGGGTGACAGAACCTGGTGAGAGCCAGTCAAGTCACCCCATTCTGGATTTCCCTGGGTATCTAGTTTTCAAAAAAGTTATAGGTTTGCTAGGTTTCCCTAGTTGCTGGCAGAGTTAGGGTTCAAAATCTAGAGCAAGGCACTTTGCAAAAAAATGGTCAGTTTTTACTGTGAAAATGTGGTGTGTCCGGGGGCGCTAGATGGCGCTGGACTCACATGGCCGCACTCTAGTGAGGCTCCAGCCGGCCAGGCGAATCTAAACCCTGCAGCACCATCCTTTTTGCCGGATACAGATGACCCAACGATACCGGTGTGTAGCGTAACACACCACGACCGCCCGGTGAATCTTTGAAGAGAATCGGAGGCTTAACGGCAGAGATATCAGCTCTTGAGGTTGCCGGGAGACACACAACGTGCGGTGCCAATCAGCGGAGTGGCTGCCCCCTGTCACCCTGCATCGGGGATCCGTGAGGCCTGCCGGGCCTCGTCCGGGACGCCAGCCTGGGGCCGTTGCCGCCATTGCCCTTGACCGTCCGCTGGGGAGAACCCCCTCCCGGGGGCCCTCCCGGGGGCCTGGCTTGTTGCCGCTGGAGGTGGTGATTGCTCTGGGGACAGGCGCTGGGGGCCCAGGCTCGGACCGCTGCTGTACCAGGAGGCCTGCGCGCCATTTTAGGAGTCGGCGGCGAACCCGGTGCCACATCTGCCTGCCTGCGTTGACCACCCTGGGGACGCAACTCGATCCATGTGCCTGAGTGACACTTGAACGACTCCGGCAGGGACACGTGGGATTAATACTGCACGGTCGCTGACAGGACCGCTTCCTCCTTGCTCCCCTCCTGGCGGGAGACGCTGGGGCCGTATCAGCGGGAGGATTGTTCACCCTCTACCTGGCTTGGGACCTGGATGCTGCCAAACCAGTAAGTACGCTGCCTGGTCGTCGCTGTAGCACGGAGGGCGCGGGGGATGTTGAGGACCCTGATAGCTGCTGAATAGCGGTGTCCCCCTGGTCGGCTGTCTGGGTGGATTACACTCAGGACGCTCGGCGGACTATCTCCTGGATTATCTCGCTGGGGCAGGAGGCTGAGAGTGCGGGGTGGCGCAGTGGTGTGCGTGGTCCGTGGTTAGACTTCGAGGCCGGAACCTTCAGCACCATTCGGAGGCCGCAATCCATACACTGAATGGCCTCTCTGATCTGGACCAGCACACGCTGACAGCATGGGCAAAAGAGACGCAAGACAATCCACACTGCACTTTAATGCCCCTAAAAAGAAATCGCACGCGTAATCCGCGGAGAGGACGGAACCGGACCCTAGCGACGAGCCTGATATAGACTGGAAGGCCCTCCTCGTGGGCATGCAGAGGAGCCTAACCTCCATTGACGCAAAGATCGACAACATGAACACTCGTCTGGATGCGGTGGTACACCGGCTGGATCAGCACGGGGAGCGCCTGAAGGAGGCGGAGGGACGAATATCGGAATTGGAGGACGGAGCTGGGGTTGGCGCAACTAAACTCTCTCAGATGGATCTGCTGCTCAAGGTTATTGCGGAGAAGAGCGAAGACTTAGAAGCGTGCTCCTGAAGGAATAATGTCCGCCTGATTGGTCTTGCAGAGTCCAGTGGCGGGGGCCGCATGGAAGAGTTCATAGAGCGCCTACTGACAGACATATTTGGGCGGGCCTCTTTCTCGCCGCAGCTGGTAGTGGAGCGTGCCCATCGCTCATTGTAGGCACCTAACTAATAGTTCATCAGATCTAACTGTTGAAAGAGAGAATGGGTCTGAAATCTCAGTGACTGCTGCACATTGGTGTTGAAAGTTACCAGTTTCAAAGAACAAGATCAGGTTGAACAATTAAAGCACCAGAATGAGTGATTTAAGAGATTTAATTGTATATGTCTATCTCTATATATTTTGTAAACATTTTACATTTTTCATTTAACAGATGGGGAGATGTAGTATCATGCGAGTTAAAAATTATGTAACCCTTTTGGCTCCTGATGGACTCCGTAGAACTATGATGAGCAGAATGCAATGAAGGCTGGTTTAGAATTTTGGGTTCACAGTTACATGCAGTCAAATAAAGATGAGTAATATTAACCTTTGTGTGTGGCATAGTCATTGGCGGATTCCCAGGTTGGAGAGGACGCTACAACATGTATTGAAATAATTTATTTTGACTCAGTGCCTAAACATTTTGGTGATTGGCACAGATTATATGAAAATTACATGTAACTGTAGTCCACAAAACCTGAATTTGCTGAATTAACAGCGATAGGCACACCTCTGATTGGAATTTTCGTGCTGATGCATCACCTATAATCATCAATGACAGGCACACCTTTAAGTAATTTAGAGTCAACATAACCAACAAAGCATATACTGCCACAGTTTGCGTATAATTTCCTTATGATTAGGTCAGAGTAGAAGTTGCTGATTTGAGGGAGCATTCACAAACAGTTTTCAGTTGCACTCAGGAAAGTTTGGAATCATCATAAGTGTTGATGAAGAGAGAAGTTTGTGCTGAAATGCAGAATATGACACACGTGCTATTTTTTCTTAGTTATCTAGGAGAACCTGCAATTCTATGGAACAAATGGAAAAAGGTTGTCTGTAAATATACAGCTTTATCCAGGCCACATTTAGGGACAGAGAAGTAGTTGGTGCTTTTGAGGCACTGCAGTTATCCCGGAGAACCTGCAATTCTATAGAACAAATGGAAAAAGGTTTTCTGTAAATATACAGCTTTATCCAGGCCACATTTAGGGGCAGAGAAGTAGTTGGTGCTTTTGAGGCACTGCCTGGGAGCAGAGGATCAAGAGGTGATTGAACATATTCCAGGTTTTAAAACGTACATAATACATATTTCAGAAACTTAGATATTCAAGGCCTGGTCCACAAAGGTAATTTACACTTTTGAGTAAGTTTACTACTTTTTGGCTATTTACAAAATCTGATAGTAAATGTACTCCAAATGTGTAGATTACAAACCCCCACCAAATTGAAGGCCCCGGGGGCATTCACAAACTGCAGGGGCTAATCACAATGGTAACTTACACTTGAGAGTAATTTACATGGGCAATTTACTCTTATACTTTGAGTAAATCTACTTCTTTTGGCTATTCACAAAATCCAAGTATAAATTACTGTAAAGTATAAGTTACCTAAGAGGAAAACCCTTGCAGTATTTTCTTACAATTAACATTATCCTAGAGGGGTAACATTTTGTACATCATTTGAAACATTTCTTGTGCACAACAAAAGATCAGTACATCATTCATTGCATAAAGGGTGCAGCTACTGGGCTATGTTATCCTAGGTGTAATGGATATACCCAAGCTTGGGTACCATACACTATCGGGAAAACACTTTAGAAAGGGTGAAACCAGACTTGGGTGTGCTGTGTTCCCATTCTGATGGAACCTACCTGGCACTTCAGGCTAGACCGCACTTATTAAAGCAGCACTAAGAATGATTTACATATAACTGGTTTCTCTCTGAGAAGGCATGGTGAACAAAAAATGATGGAATGGATTGTGAATAACTATCAAAGGCTCAGAATAATTTAAGCAATCCACCCATCACTTTTTGTTTTCCTCAATACCATGCCCTAATTGTCATGGTCATGCCCAGACATGAATCTCGTGCTTACTGTGTTGTAGGATAAAAGCTGATCCCTAAAGAAGAGGCCCAAATAGGCTGAAACCTGTCTGAGTTTGCTTGCGTTCCTTTCTGAGGTAAACTTGCCTGAGCAATTCAGGCAGGACTTTTTATATTAGAACAGGATCAGATTGATTTCAAATAATTGTTATTACGTTTTTAGATTATCCTATACTGTGCAATATAGTAATACAATTCAACAAGCTTTTTTGCACTATAAACATTAGGAGAGAATAATTCATTGGAGTGATATTACAAAGAGAGTGGTAATGCAAAACATAATACACAACATGAATTAATGTCAATGCCTCTATTTTATTTGGGTTTTAAGTCTTAAAATCGTTGGCTATGGCAGTTATGGTACAGTAACAGTTGGGTATGCCATCATGGAACAAGAGGAGGTTTATAAAGTTAGGAAAATCTAAAGTTAGGAAAGTCCAACTTGGATGGGGGAAACAAAGAGGAATATATGAGTGGGAAGCATGGATAGGCGGATGGAGGGACAGGACGGATGCACTGGTCAGGGGGCAACTTTAGGAGGCATTGCCCAGTTCTGAGTCTTTGAGCCAAGGGAGAGCACGGCAATGCGAGGGGAGAGATCATGGTGTACCAGACTGCTGTTAAGGGGTGTCTCCGAATTCTTTTGGCTTCTTCCCACTACAACGTGGAACTCTTTGTGTATCCCTATTGGGGCAAAGCACTTCACCACTGGAGGAAGGACAGGGGCTGTGGTGAATGCCAATGCATGGTCATCTTGGCTTAAAGAAGGGCTAAATTTGCAAAGCACACCTGCACTTTATGACTTTTTCTCCTTGGAAAAATGCCCAATGCTGTGGCTTCACATGAGTTGAGTGTTGTTAGCTCGGTGGCTAATAGAGTGTGTAAAGAATGCCAAAGGTCAGTAATACCAGGGCATGACAATGCATGTGTTGAAAGTCCGCTGACTGTGTTTGACATGCATATGACTGGTTCCTGTCTGAGCTGGGGTAGTGGGCGGGCTATTGGGTTTCTTCAGTGAATTTCTAACTTATTTTGAATTCTATTTCCTAACTGTAATGGACTTGTAACCTTTGGTTTTGTTAGTGAATTTTTAAGGTTTTAAATCTAGTTCCTATCTATGACTTCCCTGTAACCTCTGGTTTTTTTAAGTGAATTTCAACTTTTATTCCCTAACTGTAACCTGTTGAGGTTACATTTCTGTGAAATGAGCACTATGCCATAATGAATGCGTATTTATCCAAGAAGAGGCCACCGTTTTCTGCAACACACCCACCCAAATGGAGTAATTTCTACTGGCTAATTAGTAAGCGCTACCCGGTTGGGTAAATGAATGACGCATCTCCTACACTACAGCTGTGTAAAGAATGCAGAGACAATGCCTTCAGTGACCTTTTGTGTCTGTAACTTTGTCAATGTGATTGTTGCTCAAGTGTTTTCACCAGATAACTTTACAAGGTGGAACTGTAGAGAAAATACACTTGGTTGAATTGAACATTACAGAAGTAAGTGCTTCTTTGTTTGGTGGAGACGCAATTGTATTTCTAGGCATCCAGACCGTGTCTCCAAGGTCAGCCACAAACATTCTATGGGGCCTTTTAGTAAGCTGGAAAAGGACAGGAAGACTTTACATACTGCTAATGTATATGGGGTGGGGCTTTTAGGCAAGTTTACATACTTCAAGATTTTTAATAAAAGTTTAGCAGACGATCTCTGGTCTCAGCAGCAGATGACAAAAAGAACTCCCTTGTCACAGACACTACATGAGATATTGCACTTGAGTAAAGCATGGATGCAGACACCTGCATAATGGATATCAGATAACTATTTGGTGAAAATGGAGGGAAAACACAATTATGTTGCCTTGGCCATGCATACAAAGTTAGAATGATTAATACTTTACAGAAGTGGAGCTTCATCGTGGTCACCTGCTTTGTTTATATCTGTGAGTGCACACCCTTAAGGTATCATTTCTGTGAAATGAGCATCATGCCAGAATGAATCCTGCCCTGTGTATTTATCCAAGAAGACTCCACTGTTTTGCCAACACCTGTACCCAACTGGAGTACTTGCTAATTAGTGAGTGCAACCTCATTGGGTAAATATATAGTGCATCTCCTGCACTACAGCTGCATATTGAATGCTGAGGAAATGTCTTCAGTGACCTTGTGTATCTGTAACTTTACCAATGTGATAGTTTCTTGATCAGCTTCACCAGATAACACACTTGAATGATTTGTACTTTAGTAGTGCTTTTTTATACTATGCGGAGGGGGGGCCCCGCGGCTCCCCTCCCCATGCCGATTTTGGCCCCGGGAACAACATCCCCTGGGGACCAGCCATGTCATCTGGGTGCAATGGCATCACAAGGGGGAGCCTCAAGGCCCCCACAGTCCCAGCCAGATCCCCACCACCTGTGGGAGCCGGCATTTCTGTGAAAGACAGGGGGATGTCAGAGCAATGTTTTCATCTGTTACCCTGCACTCATATTTGAAAACAGATGAAAACTCTGCTTTCTGCAAGCAGGAGCTGTTTGACAGCTCCGGCTTGCAGAAAGCAAAGTTATGTTTGCTTTAGCTTGGTGGGAGCTGTCAGTGCCCACCAAGCAAAAGCATACAGCTACCTCCCGAGGGTGGGTACACTGGGCCGGGGGTCCATGACAGACCCCCTGCATTAATTTGTTTTAGCTCTGGGGTGGTGATGGTCCTTGGGGCTGCAGGAGGCCAAGTGCTGCCCCTTATTTAAAGAAATTGCACCAGGGATGTGGCAGTCTGTGGTGCGGTGGGGGGGTGTACTGGCCTGCCTTAATTTTATGTTTCACCCTGGGGAGGTGGCAGTCCCTGGGTCTGCAGGGGACTGCATGGACCCCTGAAGTTATTTAATATGTTTTTGCCCCACGGAGGTGGTGGTACCCAGGGCCGCATGGGCCCCCACATTTGTTTATATATTTTTTCCTGGGGAGGTGGCAGTCGCAAGGGAGCAGGTGGGCCGTGCCGCTTCCCACATTAATGTGACATTTAGCCCAGCAGGCACCAGCAGCAAACATATTTTTTAAATGCCCCTGGGATATGGCAGTCCCCGGGGCTGTTAGGGGGGCACGCGGGCCCACACACATTCATTTAAAAATTTGCCCTGGGTAAGTGGCAGTCCCCCGGGCATGGTGAGTGCCACACCGACACCCTCTGCATATTTATATTTCCTTAAGTCCAGGGACATGGCTCAATAAGGGGGTAAGGATTACAGAAGTGCAGGAGCCGTGGTTCTAGTGTGGCACCCGAAGAAAATATGAAAAAATGTTTTTTTTACCTAGGTGGTCCAAGTCTCAATATGGCCCCCAACACTTTCTGGTTGAAGTGTTGGCAGCCAATCAAATTTCAGTACAGGGACGGTTGGATCCTCAAGAGGATCGGCTTCCCTATACATACATTTTGGATTTCCATTCATATTTTAAAAACTACTTGATGGATTTACACAAAAGGCATTTCTAAGGACCAATATCTGCCTTTCTGCCAAATCTGGTATAATTTAGTTTGGCGGTTCAGTCAGTAGCTATGTCTAAAGTCCCCATGGAAAATTAGATGGTAAAAATTTGTTTTGGACCAACCTTTTTCTCTGCCCTCACTTGACGGATCACCTCAAAACTTTCAAGACAGCAGCTAAAGTTTTGAAAATTTTTAACATTTCCTGAGGCTTGGTCAAATGGTGCCAAAGTTATTGGAAAAACAAAAAATGATTTTCCTCTGGAAACTAGATTATAACTTCAATTACCAACGGGAGAGCATTCGCCACTGGGTCGTTATAGTTAGGTCAGCTGTTCCATAGAAAAAAAGTGTTTTTTTGTTGCTAATAACTTTGGCCCTGTTTGAATCTCCATAAAACTATTTTTTGACTAGTTTGTAAATGGAATGTTTTGGGGAGATCAGTCAGGAAGGTCCCGCAATGCAAAATGTCCATGCTTTTTCCATAGGCTTCTTTAAGAAGCGCTAACACAAAAAGTGCTGAACAGAATTATGCCAAATTTGGCAGGAAGCTAGATCTTCATCTGCAGATTATGCTTTTTGTGATGTGTTGTAAATCTGTTCAGTACTTTTTTTGAAATTATGGGTGAAAAATATTTGTATATTTGGATGATTGGGTCCGCGAGGAGCTACAGAGACTCTCCCGGGAGTGCCAATTTACAAATAGAGCATTCTGTTTGGCCAGGGAGCTTTTTTGTCTTCGGCAAATTTTCTCCTGCAGGATTCAGACTCCCACAGAAGCGAGCTCTCTGATTAGGTTCTAGCAACAAGACAAACATGTTGCTGGCAGTCATTAAAGAACTCGGGTACTAAGCCCCCTGTTCTGAGGTTAAAAATAAAATCTGATAATATGGGAGGGACCCAGAGCCAAAATACAAAATAAATCAGCAATGTTTGCTGTGAGCCCAACCATCCAATTTTCTATATTTTATTACCATTCCTATCTCAAAAACTTGTGAATGGATTTACACCAAATTACAAAAAGCACAATCTGTGGACCAAGATCTAGATACCTGACGAATTTGATGTAATTCTGTTCAGTAGCATTTGCTGTAGCTAGTACTAATGAAGTCTATGGAAAATGCATGGGGATTTTTTTTATTATTTTATTTCAATTTACCTTTACTGGATTACTTAGAATTTACCATTTCTTCAGATCGAATGACATCAATGGCTTTACTTTGGATCTGACTTACATTCACTGAAAAATCTAAGTTTTAAGTGACATTGTTGCTAAGTTTGGTAATAAGATTTTAACTGGGGTTTAAAACACCCCGGAAATAAAATGAACAATACAAAGGGTAAAGTGAAGTTAGAGTTAGTCCTGGTAATAAGATCTTAACATATTTAAAACAAATCCAGAAATTCACTGAAAAAACCCAATGCAAATTATAGGTTAAAAACATAGTCTAAAAGTCACTGGAATTCACCGGTTACAGTTCAGGGAAATACCTATAAGTTGTGCCCCTATCATGAATTGGTTACGACCATCGGCTGGTGGGGCGGGTGAGAGGCAAGATGGCGGTCGGCTGACCGTAGGGGCTCGCAGTTGGAGAAAGAGATCCGGGCAGAAAAGGCGAAACTCTCTCGCCCCCTTCTCTAAAAAAAAAAAAAAATGTTTGCCCCGGTAGTTTAGTCGCTATGACCTCCTGCTTCACGCCGCAGAGCCTGTCTTTCCCGCTGTCTAGGCAAGATTCACGGCGATTTATGCTGCTCTGTTTCAGACTTATTGGTCTCACAATACGCCACCCATCTCTAATTGGATACACTCAACAGGCGAATCCTGCGACTCCTGTAGCTCAAGCCTCACAGTCCACACAGACTCACCTGGCGCTTGATCTTGTCCCGCGGGCGTAAGCTCTCATGGCTCCCAAGGCCGCCACGAAATCTAAGGCGAACACGGGGGGTGTCAAGGTTTTGGCAGACGGCGAAGGTGACGACTCGGCCCGCCGTGGCAAGACTTCTCCCTCTCCAGCAACTCCGACACCGGGACACCGCGTACTACCCCACCCACTAGAGAAGAAGGCGAGAGGCGGAGCTGCTGCTAAGACCCGGCAGGCGGACATCTCTGTGGTAGACCTGATGAACCGGGATCGGCCGAAAACAGCGTCGCTTGGAGGTAACAGCACCCCTCGCAGGTGAGCAAGCAGCTGAAATATGTGCACCCTTAATCAGCAGGCAGTCTGATTCTCGGGGTGCCTGCAAGATCGGCGGTAACGACGACAAAGAGGCTACGGAGGCGGGGGGCATGGCTCACTCCCCTGAGTCCGATTTAGCTCCCGATAAATACCGGGCCTCCCCTATGACTATTCCGCTCCCTATCTTGCGCCCACTGGGGGGTGAATTGAACGCAGAGGCTGGACACGGGGTTCTCACCCAGGGTTCAGGGAGTGATAGTTTAATAAACCCCAACGACCACAGGGAGAATGGCAATGCCCCTCCGGACGCAACCTCTCCGGATGTAGTTAGCCGTAAGGAGGCAGAACAATGCATCGGGGTTATGAGACAGAAAAGTAGCCAGAGAAAGCCCCAAGTGAGTTTTTTTCGCTATCAGACGGCTTGGAAGGGTCCGAGTATGGCACTGATCTTTCCTCAGTCTCTGGCCCAAGCGAGGGAGACGACGATGAATATAATGATGGTTCTCTCGCTAGGGCCGAATCTACAGTTAAGAAGTAGGAATCGGGACAAAGATCTCGTCTGGGACTATAGTCCGTCCAGTCAGCTCACTGGTAGCGCTCCTTGTGGGGGGAGCAACCACGATCCTGTCGTTAAAACACCACCTACGCTCGAGACAATACTTCAGGCCATCACCCTACATAGAGACGAGACCCGTCAAGACGGACGCAGGGTTCAAACAGCAATACGAAAGGTCCAAGGTGTTGTGAGGAAACTCACCAAAACATGTAGTACAATCGGCTCACGTACAACTGAGCTGCAGTCGAGGGTCAATACAGTTGAGGCCGACGTCGTCACCACGCAGGCCCTGGTAGAGTCCTATGAGGCAAGATTGACCGATATCCAGTGGAAATTGGAGGAGCACGAAAATTTCCAGCGGAGGAACAATCTACGTGTTTTAGGAATATCAGAAGGATCAGAAGGGGCTGATGTGTGCCAATTTATTATAGACTTATTTAAGGACTCACTCCCGGAACTCAAGGACTGGAACTGGGCGTCAGAAATACAGCGCGCCTACCGTGTCCCCTTTGTCCAGAAAAAACCTATTCGGGCCGGTGCCTTACCAAGAGTCATTTTGGTTTTTTTCGGCAACTTTTTGCTACGCCAGGCTATTTTCGAGAAAGCCCGGCCCGAATCTAAAAGATCACGGGCTGAAATCACATACTTTGTTCGGCCAGACTTCTGCCATACCACGGTGGAAAGGCGCTGGTGTTTACGCCAGCTAATAACACCATTTCAGGCTAAGGATGCTCAGGCGTATTTAAATAATCCTGCTCGTCACAAAGTGATTCGGGGGGGGGGGAAACACGTATTTTTATTTCAGAGATCAAGGCACGGGAATACCTGGATAGCCTGGGTTGATCCCAGCGCCCGACTGGCTAACCTTAGTTATTATTAGTTACTATTAGTTCCGTAGACGGGGGGAAAAAAAAAAGTGGGCAAAAGTGGGAAGGTAGAAGGATAAAGTGAGAGGGGAGGGGGAAAACAGTGAAAAAGGGGGAAAAATACATATATAAATAAAAAAATTAAAAAACTACATTGTCAATGGCTACCGGGAGCACTGATACACGGTAATAACTGGCTTCTGGGGCAAAAGGGGGGCAAAAGGGGAAAAAAAAAATAACAATAGAGACGGGGGAGAAAAAAAAAGAAAAAAGAGGGGTAATTATTTAAAAAGAAAAAAAAAAAAAGAAAAAATGTAACACCCCTCTTTAGATTGGGCCTCATTGGCACTGCTAATTTTAATTCGCCTATATTTTTTTTCTAAATATACGGAACCAAAGGAGCTCTTCAACTGTTCAACTGTGCGCTTCAACCATCGAACACAGACTCAGTCTGAGCTCCTCTCGAGAAGGGTGGGGGGTGGGTTACCGGAGTTGGGCGGAGGGGGGAGTGGTTATGGGAGGGTGGGCACAGGGGTGTCTAGGGAGGGAGGGTTGCTGCTGCGGGGGGTGGGGGACAAGAAAGAGGGAAAAAAGATTTACCCAGAGACAAAACAAGGAGGAAGAGGAATCCAAGCAAAAAATGGAAATTAAACGAATCAGCAAGGACATGGGAAAACAGCATAGTGCTGCTCTAAAATGGGGAAGATAAAAATCTGCTCTTTGAATGTGGCGGGCTTAAACGATAAAGGGAAAAGGAATCGATTAGCCAACTTTGTTATATCAAACTCATATGATATGGTCTGTTTGCAAGAAACTCACATACCGTGGGCTAACAGATCACTCTTGGATATCATAGGGTATCATACAGCGGTCTGTTCATTACAGACATCAAACATCAGGGGGGTGGCCATCTTAGTTAAAAAAAATAAATAGACCAAGTTCAAAGGAAGCTATCAGACCCTAAGGGCAGATGGGTCATAATTGAGCTAAACAAAGGGCTCACCATCTACTCGATTTACGGTCCAAACTTGGACGACCCTTATATTTTTGACGAAATTGAGATGGAACTTTTGTCTTGGCCCACCCCCATACTTCTCTGTGGGGATCTAAACATTTCACTCGATTCAAGGGTAGAAACAAAAAATAAAGTTGGCTATGTCGGTAGGAAGCCCAAAGTGTATAGAGCTCTGTCCTCGTTGATGAAAACTCATGCTCTGATCGATCTATGGAGGACCAAGTCTCCACTAGATCCCGGGTATACCCATTTTCCATGCCCTCATCAAAAGTTCTTCAGGCTTGATTACTTTTTATGCTCTTATGAGCTAAGCTCAAGATCTGACATAACGATGCTCCCCAAGTTATTGTCGGATCACAATCCTCTCGTAGCAACAATTGAACTCGATGGCTTCCAGAAAAAAAAGAGCAGATGGTCATTCGATAAGAAGCTGTTGGCAAATCAAGAATATATAGATCATATAAAAATCTGGACTGTTGCCTTTTTCGAGATAAACCGATACAGTTCTAATAGAAACATAGTCTGGGATACCTTCAAGGTCGCCCTAAGGGGTGAAACAATTAGCTTTGTAGCTGGGGTCAGGAAGACTCAGCATATCAAGTGGGAGGAACTGTCAGGTAAACTTGCCGAAGCCGATTGAGAATATATGTGACTAATAAAGCTGGGACTCGGGGTAGCCGAGATACAACAGCACATCCTTATTCTCAAGACCGAAATCAATGGCTGGTTCGCTCAGTGTGCCACCGAAATGTACCATACCCAGGGTGGTAGTCTATATGAGAATGGGGAAGCAGTGGGAAAGAAACTGGCCCTACTGACCCGTCAGTTAGAGAATTTCAGAAATTTTATCAGAATCTATACGATCAGGGCCCTAGCAATTTCAGCGAAAAAGAGAAGATCCAGGATATTTGGCACTACCTAACAAAAGTAGATCTTGACCGCAAACTGGATTCCGAGAGTAATAATCTACTCGAAGAAGAGATCACGCTAGAAGAGGTGGAGCAGGCACTCTTTGACCTGCCCCCTGGAAAAGCACCCGGACCGGATTGGCTTCCACTGGAGCTCTATAAATTACTCATTCAGGCCATGAATCCTTTGCTACTTGATCTCTTTCTGGGAATCCAGTACCAGGGAGCTCCTCCAGAGTCCTGGAAAGAAACTGATATAGTAGTCTTCCAAAAAGAAAGGAAAACCTAAAGATGCCCTGTCTTCATTCAGACCCATAACCCTAATCAATTCTGATAGCAAAATTTATTCGAAAATCATCTCCAACCGGCTGGGTAGGGTCATTGCACATCTGGTCTCCCCCTGGCAGCACGGTTTTATACCTGGAAAAGACACAACCGATCATATCAGAAGGGTAATATCTCTTTTTGATATAATGGCAGCTACAGGGGGACGGATGGCAATGATCCTACTCGACGCGGAGAAAGCCTTTGATAAGGTACAATGGCTCTTTCTGTGGGAGATTCTCCAACATAAGGGGTATGGCCCTTGTATAATCAAAGATATTAAAGCAATGTATAAGACCCCAACATCCCGCATACAGATGATGGGAATCCAATCAGGAAAAATCTCTATTTCAAGAGGAACCAGACAAGGCTGTCCATGCTCTCCTATTTTGTTTGCTCTGTACATAGACCCCCTCCTATCTAAACTACTACAGAGCAGGGAAATCAATCCTGTGGTGGTAGGAGGGTGGGAAAATAATGTTCTGGCCTATGCAGACGATGTAGCTATTTTAACAACTAGCCCAACCAAATCTTTGGTTGAGATTAGTCACCTAACAGGAGAGTATGGGCTGATTTCTGGTTACACACTGAATGCGGCTAAAACAGTGTTGGTCTGTACTGATAATGTAATCTGTAACGATCGCAGACGGGCAACTTCCGCACTGTATCTGGGGGTCTATATTAGTGCAAATATTAAAGATATAATCAGGTTAAACTACAACCCACTAATCAGTCAAATAGCAGCCGACCTAAAAAGAGTCAACAACCTTCATCTTACAATTATTGGAAGAGGCAATTATCTTAAAATGAACACTCTACCAAAGCTCCAGTACTTATTTAGATCAATTCCTTTCGCTATCAAAAGTACATTCTTGGGGCGTCTCGAATCCATGATGTCAAATTTCATCTGGCAATATGGTAAGGTAAGGCGATCCTTAAAGTACCTGTCACTGCCCTACAAAAGGGGAGGCCTAAAAGTACCCAACATCAGACTATATCACTACACTGCACTACTTCAGCAGATGATGTCCCTAATTTTCATCAGTAGGGCAACCAGACATCCTGGTACAGATATAATTCCAACTTGCTATGAACTAGCATTGGGTACAGAAGCATCTGGTTTATTTCTGAGACATTTGGAGCAAAGGTATTACAATAAAATCAGTTTTAAGATAATAACAGATGCTTGGAAGATATGGAAGAGTGTTTCCAAAACTATGGCTGTTCTTGGGGCAAACTGGAACACCCCATTGCGGCACTCAGGAATTTTGCCAGCTCTTTCACAGGATAATCTTGGAAATTGATGGGAGGAATTGGGTTTGTACACAATAGGGGATCTCTGTAGCCCTGATAGGGGCCCGGAATGCAACCTCTCGACATTTAACGCTTTACAGCAAACATATTCCCTCCCAAATAGCTATTATTTTAAATATCTTCAAATTAAAAGTTCCCTCGCTGCCTTGAACCCAGGCAATAAATGGAACACGATCCCTATTTTAAGGATCATGTGCTCTCGTGTGAATAGAACTAGTAATATTTACGGCTTTTTGCTGGAAAAAATCCCAGACGATCTGGAAAAAAACTAACTAGACTGGTCACGGAAATTAGCTAACAGTGATACTGATATATACAAGAGTTTAATGATGTCTCAACAAGCTTTTCTTAGCACAAATATTAAAACCCAACTGTATAAAACAAAATTTAATTTATACTATACACCTTCGAAACTATGCGCTTGGGGGAAGCGCGAAAACGATAACTGCCCTAGATGTGGTTTAGGTCCCGCCGATTTGAAGCATATGTTCTACGATTGTACAAAACTTGTACATCTTAAATCGGATTTACAAAACTATTGGCAAAACATATTTTCTATAAGATTAGAGTTAACCCCCACGTTATTTTTGTTGGGTTTCGACAATGAGCTAGGATTAAATAAGAAACAAGAATTTTTTTTATTTGTCGGCACAGCTATCTATAGGATAATGTTAGCTAAAAGATGGAAGGACGCAGATACCCCCACCTTCTCGATGTGGTTAGCAAGATTGCTCGGTCTATACAAACAAGAACATGCACTCTATCGATGTAGAGGCTTGCAAGCCAAACAGAGAGGCAATGAAATCTGGGCCTATATCTCAGACTGGTACGGGAGCAAAAGGTTAAACTTAGACTCCCCCTAGACGAGACACTTTAAAGGATATTAACTCCTCCTTAAAGAGAGGCCCCCGGGGATTTATTAAGGTACTCTTCCCACAGGAAATTAATTGCACATCTGCTGCTACTGATTATTTGTCTTTTTTTTTTCTTCTTTTTCTTTTTTTAATGGTAAGCTGTGCCCTGTTTCTATCTAATATCAGTACAATCCTGTATGGTTGGGTTGGGATAGGAATATAGGTCGATGTTCTGGAACTGTTCTAAAATTTGTACATGTATCTTCCCTAATTGCGGATGCAAGCTGCTTATTTTTCTTTCTTTTTTCCATATTGCTATACTGTTATTATCATCTCATCCTCTTCTTCCCAATTCAATAACGGTGTAATCTTTTCTCAATTGGGTATTCAATAAAAGAAAAAAAAAAATATTTGGTTATGACCTTGCATATTATATCAATCAAGACATGTTAAATGACATCATTTGAAAAGTGTTACAGTCCAAACTGATGAACAGAATTACAGCAAATTTTTCAGAAAGCTCTATAGTCAGCCAGAAAACCTGCTTTTAGTAATTTGGTGTAACTCTTTTTCAGTAGTTCGTGAGAAGTTGAGGTTCAAAAGGTATAGTAAATCAGGACATTTGAGAGTCCTGTGGGCACCAAACTTTAAACAATGGCGCAATCCCATCAAGCAAGGATTGTTTTAGCATCAGCCGCCTCTCTCCAGTGAGAGTAAGAGGCTCCTGCGAGTCCTGCAGGAGCATGCACTCTGATTGGCTGACCACAAAAAGAGGAGAGAAATGTTTCAGCATCCATTACTGCACTCTGGAAAGTCATACCCAGGTCCTGGAAATACAAAATGTCAAAGGTATAAGAGGGCAGGATAAGGAAACTCTGACCCCCTTAGCCCTTGTGAGGGGATTCCAGAGCGACCCCCTGGATTCAAAAGTACTAATATATATACCCTGGTCCAATTGATTAGCACTGGAGCTTTGCTCCTATGGGAGACCATTAGGCGTCAGCGCGGAGCCGCATAATAGGATAATATTTAAGAAATGTAGCAAGGGTAGCTCCTGTGGACTGGGAGCCTGTGGGGGTTGGCAGTGTGCAGTGGAGGGTTGGCCACCCTCAGAAGGTAAACATAGGCCCTGCTTTCTACAGCCAAAGAACCACTGAACACAAAAAAGCATTGAAATGCACTAGTTATAGTTAAATGAATAAACTGTCATGGATGCCCCTGCCATACACAGTGTTGTCATCAATGATGTCACTTCAGGTGTCATCAGTGATGTTCTCAATTATGTCATAGGACATTTCATGAGTGATGTTGACTGTGAGGTCATAAGCAGTGCATGGCCAGGGCATGAGTTTCAGTTTCTTCAGATAATCATAACTGGTTAATTTTCTTTTTAGTTTTGACTGTTACATTTTAACCTAAGTATAACGTCTCTTTATCCTTTCCTTTTTCCAGTGAATTGCTAATTTAGTTTTTACATCAAAAAGAGTTTCTTCTCATACATAACTATGGCAACCCCCTTCAGTGCAAAGAATTTTGGAATACACTGCATGGTATTGGCTGCAGGACCTGGCAGCCAGTCCCTGTGCCCGACCCTCTGCGGGTGGGCAATGTCCTGCCGGGCATCCAACCTCCTTAGATGTCCAAACCCCTGCCACGTAGGTCCTTTAAAAAAAAATATTTTTTCAGTCCCCTTGAGACTCTCATGAGCGTCTCTCTGGAGACAGCGTGTCTACCAGTTCTTTTGCAAGACTCTCTTGGGAGCACAGGAAGGCACAAAGGCTTCAGATAGACTCCTATCGGATCTTGGCAATCTGAAAAAAACATTTATTTCAAATGAGACCCCTGGGTGTCCCACATGGTCCACCCACACAAGGGCAAGGGGCTCAGGGTATCCCTGCCCTACCCCTTTATACCTTAATTTTCAGGATGCTGGAAGCAATCCCCTCACTCCTGTAATGGCGACAGTAACATATATGTTTGTGTGGTGGCAAGCCATGCAGAGCGAGCACTTTTGTGAGACTCACTGGAACTTCTCCCTCCCATGAAATCGAGATGGCCAACAGGAAAAAAGGCCCTCACGGCTGATCAGATCGCTCCATTATTTGAGATGACATGCATATTAAATAGGATTTTTGTATCAGCATCCGAAGTGTTTTTTTAAATCGTTTTAGATTTCGGTTTACAAATTAGAATAACAACGCCGCTTCCCACATTTGTTTGCACCTGAATCATGTCAGATTAAGTTTGCAACTCTGGCATTACGACACCGGTTTACACAGTGACAGCTTTTGGTTATTCATCTCTTAGTTGTTGTTGGCTGCTTTTGGTATAGCCAGTTCTTAGATTAACACATTTTCCTTTCTCTCTGTTTGTTGCCACAGTATGGTGTGGGTCAGAGCATCTGTAACGGGTATTATGGACTAGGGATTATCACCATTTATTGAATTTTTTTCCTTGGGGCTCCAAGGTGCATCCATTGACTTCCAGGAAATTTGATTTGGAATCATTAATACTTTGAAGTATTTGCCTCTACATATGTTGTTGGGCTTTGTAACTGGTTTCACTTTGGATTTTCTTTTGGAACACACCTAAGTTAGTTGAGTACATGGGTGCACTTCCTCCCTGCGTTTTTTCCTTTTTATGCCAATTTTATTTTTCTCTTTTGACTACTTGAATACCTTTATTTATTAACACTCGCATGGTAAATTCACAGAAATCACTTTTTCGTGTTCTCATTTATCTTTGGTGATCGATTCACAACAATCACCTGTGGCTGCAAATCTCTGTTTACTAAATCAGCAATATCTGTTGGTTGTCAGTTAAAAGGTCTAATCTATATCCCTCTTTTTCAAAACTCTAATTTAAATATTTTGAAAGAATTTATTGAAATTCTTTCAATGTTTGTAGCCATGTCCTGTGTTACTGCTGAATGTCATAGATTGCTATTATTATTGAACTTTTATAGCATGTATATTTTGTTTAAGTTCACAGCCTTGAAAAAGTCCTTACACGACAAAACCAGTATCCAGTTAGCGCATCTTTGAAAATTTAAGTATTTGTAACGCCGGACACAGAAGACTTCTTGTATTTGGACTTTGATTATTATTTAGTACAAATTCAAATCTACAGCTTGTTCATGGACTATTGTTTGGACCTGTCGAGTTGATGGACCAAGATCTTAAAATCTGGTGGTGCTTTGCGACAATTTTTCACGTATTGTGTATCAGGAGGTTTCTGATACTATCTCACACCAAGTGGGCGGCATAGTGTAATCAGTCCTTGTATAGCACACATGTCCTTTTTTTGATTCTGGTTCTTTACTTACCCTTAATTTGTGATGTGTGAGCATGTTCTTTTGATCACTACCATCCAATTTTGATTATAGTTGGGTACTGTATATGCCAGTGAGAACATTAAAGTTTTGAAGAAAAAAAAAAGGTTAGCTGAGTTGTGTCATAAATCATTGTCTTGAAGAGTGACTGTGTGTAGGTGATGGTTGATGACCTGTGTTCATATGTTCCACACAAGTACAGCAGGCTTGATTAGAAAAGGGCAGGAATGTGCCGTACTTAAAATTATGCAGAGAATTCCTCTCTTTTCCCTGTGCTGGTACACAAAGGCTGCGTAGCACCAATACAGGCACCCTTGCACCACGGTACATGCATTATAAGCAGGATTGTTTTTGTGCAGGAAGGGACACTTTCCTGCATAAAAACAATCCTGAGCCACATATTCCTCTTTCTAGAATGCAGCACACATAGAAAGAGGAAACAGTAATGAGAAATAACTATATTTCTCCTTGTTATGCCTCACCAGGGGAGGCGTAGCATTTTGATGCATTCCCAGGTCTACCAGTGATGGTAAATATGGAAATGCTCCATAATCCATTGGTGGATGTATGGGAACACCCAAGCTCCACCCATGGAACAATTCCCTGGGGAACAGTAATGCAAGGCAGTGATTTGCTTTACTGTAGGTTTATCAATCAATGCAGTGCCACGCAACGGGCCTTGAGTGGCTTGATAAATCTGACTTTAGTGTTATGTTACCCTTGTGCCCCATTGCGTCATGCAAGGGCCATGGAACCTCTTGATAAATGTGCCCCAATGCATTGTAAGCAACCTTGAGTTATTAGACAGAATTGTCTCACCATGACAATTTCTACTTAACATAGAAACTGTGTGCTCTAAGTACTAACCTATGTACATGTTCCTGTTTTGCTTTAGAAGTTTTCACCACAGGATGAAGGCTGCATGTTGTATGATCTTTTGCATGTCCGGACCTTGGTTATTTTAGATTTATAGTCGTTCTTTGGACAATTTTGCATAAAGTGTAAACTGTTCTTAGTAGATTCTATTTAATACTCTGTGGTGTATTTCCCATGAGAGTTTCATTGTCTGCAAACAGTGTAGTACAGAGTAAACTTTCTCCATAGAGTAAACAGAGTACCCACATTTCTACCTATATCCACTTCATTTCTCAATGTAGGTTCAGTGAATGTCATGGGTTTGATACAGGTGAAAACTGTACATAGTAGGGCATTAATTAAGTAACAGGATTTGAGTATGTTTTCCCTGAACAGTTGTATACAGATTGAAAACCGTTTGCAGGATAGGTTGCCCTTTCATTTGTGGTTCATAGTCAACATAAACTCGGCTACCCATGAAGTGGATGGTATTGGGTTGATTATGCACATAACACAAGCTTGCCTAACCTATGGAGGTTGTTTATATAATAGCAGTAATGATGACTCATATTGCTCTGAGTTATTTTGCACTTACTTTCATTGCTATAATGCTATACCCATTTATAGAGCAATGTGTACAAACGAAATTGGCCCCAGGGGATGGAGGCTGGATCAGGAGAGGACAATGTGAGGTAAGTGGTGCTAGGGCAGGGTTTATGGGGATGGGAGGTAGATTTTAAGGGTTGGGGGTAGCTTTTAGGTTTGGGGTTGCTTTCAGGGCTTGGGGGTCAGGGAAGCTTTAAGGGCTCAGGGGGGTCGGGGTAGTTTTTGGGGCTCAGAGGGGGAGTCGGGTAGTGCCAAGGGCCAAGGGTGGGGTGGGCAACTTTTTATGGCTTTGGATGTCGGGGTACTTTATAGGGCTCCGGGGTGGTTGTATTAGTGTTTAGGTCTTTGGGGTTCGTTTTTAGGGCTCAGAGGGATGGGGTAGTTGTTAGGTATCAGGGGGAGTTTGGGATAGTTTTTAGGGCTCAGGAGGGGGCAGGGATATGTTTAGGGCTCGGGGTGGCTGTAGTTTTTAGGGCTCAGGGGTTGAGTTATTTTTTTTGTCTTGGGGAGGTGGTGTAGTTTGTAGGGCTCAGGAGGGGATGGGGTAGTTGTTAGGGCTCAAGGGTGGCACAGATGTGAACTTTACCACAAATATAATTTTACCAGTCATTCCTTTACCATAACATTAAGTAGTAAAGGCATGCGTGGTAAAGGCATGCATGATAAAGGAATGCGTTGTTCAGAAACATTCTTGGTTAGGGCAGCATTGTAGAGGCACACGTGGTTTAGCCTTCTTCAAAAACTGGTACCATGAATCCTCATAATATTTTAGAACGTTTATTTAGGTAAAACTTTAAGGCCATGGCTTTGCTAAGGGCAATTTACAACCCAGAAATGCAGCACAATATTACAGAATTTACACGTTTTAAATGTGGGCATTTTAGGAAAAGGGGTGCCTTTATTCTCTCTTTCTACCACCAACTGATTCATGATAATTTTCCAACATTAAATATTTCATAATGTTCTTCGAGCTGCTTCTGTTTTAACACATACATACACATTCTCAATTGATTAAATTTTGGCACCGAAATATGACTATTTTTCTTTTGTTCCAATGCAAATACTACCTTCTTTTCCAAGATAAAATGTTTACAATGTATGTTTTGATTAAACATATCTTGCAAATTTCAGCAACATTGTTTCTATCACCAAATAGCATTTTTTCCTCAAAATTGTATTTGATTTCGAGAAACAATTACTCAACATTGACAATCACCCCTGATCAAATATAACTGGTTTTCAATGTCTGTTTCCATTGTTTTTGTCAACATGATGATGCCTCAGAAACATTTGATGCGACTTTCTTGCATTTAGTAAAAAATGTGCCTTTTGAAATGATTAGTGCGGCAATATTAATTCAGCCTTCCCCACATTATGCAGGATCCTAAAATGGTTTAAGTGCTTCTAAAAACAGATTGTGTAACAATGTGAAGCTTTTATCTTTGAAAGCTCCCTTGAGAATGATGACACTCACAAGGTTTTTAATTCCTACTAGGTATTTAATGAGCTATTAGTCTAAGTTTCCATTGTCAATACAACTTTTCATTTTACAAAGTTTCTATTCATGATGCTCTGCAGCTCAAGAAATGTATAAGTCAACTTCCAAAACGTTTGTGCAGTGCCAGAAAAATATTATTTTGGTAGTGTGTATGTGGCAAGTCTATTTTTCCTTTTCCATAGTCTTTCATGACGTTTTCAGCATGGTTACGTTTGGAGAAAATAGTGCTGCTCATAGAGTGATTCAGGTTTCTGTTTTGCTCATTCAGAAATTAACATTAATATGTATACTTATCAAATGATGCCTAAAAATAGCATGAATCGCTGTATTTGAAATATATAATTAGTCTCGCTGTGTAAGTGAAATGTTTAATGAGATCATAGTGCCTAATATAGGCTAAGTTTAATTAGCAAAACTAGGCCGCATAAACAAGAGCGCTGATCACATAGCAGAAAAGTGGAAGTTTATTCGCTGTGCACGAGCTGCCCATCTGTTTTATTTTTTTTCATAAAATTATCCAAATTCACCTGAAAACCTCTCCGCAACATTCACATGCAAAGCTCTCCTGTCATTGTGTGCAAATGTAACTTATCTTGGGCTTCCTCTGGAAGAAATGTGCATGTGTTGCAACTCTGCAAGACTATGAGCAAAACCCGGGGGTCTATTTTCAAGGCGTTGCACTACTGGAGCGTCACTTTTAATGACGCTCTGGTGGCGCAATGCCCTGCTCCATATTTACAAAGCTGTGTTAAACCACTTTGCATGGCTTAACACCACTGCGTGAAAGGGACATGCAATGAGTGCTGCTGTGGGTGTTCCACTGCAACACCCACTGGTTTTTGAAACTGCCCCTGATTTACAAGGACGTGTGAATCTGAGGTAGCACCAACCACTAATGACACTGAAAAACAGGTGTCAGAGTGGCTCACCTAGGAGAAATACTTGTATTTCTCCTGGTTTTTGCTCTATGTGTGCTGCATTCTGCAGGACACATAGAGGGAGCAAATCCCCTTCAATGATTGTTTATGTGCTGGAAAGAAGGCCTTCCTGCGCATAAACAATCATCCGTACAACCCAATCCCCCTTGCACCATGGCACAATGGTGTCTGTGTTGGTGCTTGGCTGCTTGTTTTGCATTGGCGCAAGGGGAAACACAGGGGTGCACTGTATTATTGCGAATACAATGCATCCCTTCATTTTTTTTTTAAATGATGCAACTCGGCACTACTAAATTGCTTGCAGCCCCGCGATGTGCCATTTCTTTGTAAATATGCCCCCTAGTTTGTTATGAATGTGCAGGAGCATCTCTTTGTTCTCTTATATTTTTTCCATTAATACAATGTCTTCTGTGTTGTAAATGATGCATTTATCAGCTAATGAAAATAAAGAATGTGCACGTTTATGTTATTTTGAAATGCATGATGTGATTGGTGCTGTGCATGTAACATTTTTAGAGCTGCCTATTTTACGAAATACATACTTTGAATTTGTATGTTTCCTTTATGCATTACATTATAAAAGGAATGCTTTGTTGGAAAGAGTGATACTTTTTCTGCCTTTCCTGCTATATTATTTTCTACTTGTTAATCAGAGAGGGCTAGGTGCTTGTGATCCTTTCTGTTTTAGGCCCATTTACTTGTCCTAATTTAATTTATTGTGAGGTGTACTCTATTTATTCAATTTCCTAAAGTCATATGGCATTTTGCATTATTATGATTTTGATTTTATGCTAATTCCCTTGACTCTAATGACGTTTGCTTTCTGTGTTGATACCATTAGCTGAGTAAATATACATATTCTGAGAACTGGAAAAGACTAGTTGGCAGGTTTTCTTAATTGTTATCTCTGATCGTTAAAGTTCCGGATTCTCCCTTTTCTGCCCACCTCCCTTCTTAATTATTCAGGGGTAGATCACCCAAATATTTTATTGGAGTAATGCAGGCAATGGCTAGTAGTGTTAATTAGTGGCAATTAGGTAGCCATTTAGTAAATAGTTAGACGTTCAATTTGGAAAATCCTGCATGAGGTGATGCTGTGATTTAGGCATTTGGGAGGCTGATGAAGGTGATCTGGTGGACCAGCTTAAAGGTTGGATTGGTGAGTTTTATTAGGGGTAGTGTTTCTTGTGCGGCGTGATTTGTTTCGGATGTTTGCATCCGTATTGTGTTTTGGGACTTTGCAGGGTGCTTACCATATTGTCTGTTGATTAAGGTGCATTAGTGTTGGTGATTTATTTGTCTTGACACTGTGCATTTTATGTGAAGACATTCAAAATAGTCTCTGTAAGTTAAAGTGTGGCACCAAGTTTAAATATAATATGGCATTTATGAATTCTTTAATAATCTAGTTAATAATGAGCACTAATTTAGAGTGGAAGAGTGATGTTCATTCTCTGCACAAGGGTAAGTTATACTGATTGCATTTTAGGTCATCAGAGGTCGATTCCTACTCAGTGTGTAAGTGGTTGCCTTGAAGTGCTACTTCCTTCTTGTGGTAAGTTTGTTGCTGTTACATTCCTGAAACACAGGCACATGTTTTATTGTTTATTGTTTCTGGTTTATAAACTGTTGTGCTTGTAGATATTGTTTTACGATTGCATTGGGGTTTGGTTGTGTGGTGTAGTGTGAAATTTGTTTTAAATTACAATGGGGGAGACTCTGGATAAATCTAGGAAGAATTCATTGATGAAAGCAAAAACTCCACTCCGGTTGTAAGTTGAGCTCATGAGATGCTTGTATATTCTGACATGCATACTTGTGTAAGACATTTGTATGAAGTTATAATTTTGTGCTTTGTTAACAATGCCCAAAGTGAATGTTTCACACATGATTTGACATGTATACGCTAATGTTTTGTTATTACTTTTGAAACTAAATTTCTATGACCTGTAGTAGTGTGTGTTCCTAATGTATGTTAGCTAGAGTGCATTTTAGTGTAAAACAGTGGCGGTCCGTGGGGGGAGTTCGGTGAGGCAGTGAGGCGGGGCGGGGGAGGGGCAGGGTGGGGAAATGTAAACACCGGAATATGGATGAACGGAGGTAAGTACACATTTAAATAAATAAAACAAATTCCTTTGCGTGCTCTGCATTGCAAAATGCGATGCAGCGCGCGCAACGAAATTCGTTTTTTTATTTAAATGTGTACTTACCTCCGTTCATCCATATTCCGGTGTTTACATTTCCCCGCCCCGCCTCACTGCCCCACCGAACTCCCTCCACGGACAGCTACTGGTGTAAAAGGCATGTTGTCCAAGATGAAAGTCATCTCTGTCACTCATCCTGTCTTCCCCACCCAAAACACCTTCTCTTCCTGCAACATCTTTAGCACACAGTCAAACTGAGATTTAATAGTTTATTTCCACTGTTATTGTTATTCTGCTCTCAGTTAACATTCTATATTCTAGCATAGAAGTCAGCAAGTTCTGCAGCTGCGGGGGAAGCTTTACTTTTATAAAGGTCGGTGTAATAGTCGCAGAAGTGCTGGTTGATATCCTGCTGGTGGTATCACACCTCCCCCTGATCATCTCTCATTTCTAAAATAATGGATCCCCTCTTAGCCGGGTTGGCCAGTAGAGCCCCTGGCTTGTCCCTTTTGGAATGCCCCTTGCCATATAGTTCTTATAATCAAAACAGCACAACCTTTCTACATGTCCCACCACCTCCTCCCTGGTCTCCAGTAATTTCTTCTGTTTATCTACATTCTCTGACCTGTCACGTTCAATGTGTCGCAGCCTTTGCTCTGCTTGTAGTGTGTCCTGTAAAAGAGTTCTCCTCACCCTCACCGCTGCGAGATGCATCTACCCCATTCCTGCATTCTCCACAAAGTATTATCAAATGACTGTGCAGATCCTCCAAATTCTCTGCCCTAAGACGCCAAGTGGAAATATTCGTTCTAACCCTGGACCAGCTAAGACAGACCAGCAAGGGATTGTGGTCCGAAACTGTACGTGCCAAGTACTCACTAATATTTACATACCCATTGACATCAGAGTGCACAAAATGGCATCCAATCTGACATGTACTGCATGTATGGGGAGAAGAAAGAGTAGTCCCGTTTGCCGGGGTGCTGTGCCCTCCAAGAGTCCACCAAACCCCATTGTTGTTGCCAGTTTCTGCGTGCTCATGCCACTCTGCTCGCTACACCACTGTATTCAAGCTAGCCTGGCTGACGAAGGGTGATGCCCTGAAACCGGTCCCAGGATGCTTGTTTCCGGTCCAAGGAGGACCTGGCTTGGCAGTTCGGGCTGGACTGTTCCCATAAGGAAAAGGGTCAAGACTGATTTGCATATGGCTGGGTCCAAACTGGGGTGGTGTGGTGAGCAAAAGAATGAAGGATTAAACCCAGATCCTTGTGACTGGGGGTGAATGTTTGCATTGTCCAGCATTCCGTTCATCAATTGTTTCTTTTGCACATGCCACTCTGGGAGCAGGTAAGTCATGGAGTAGGGGATGTGACCGGTCAAACCCCACATCTTTAACACTATTGTAATCCCCTTCCAGGAGTACAGACCCCGTCAGTGTATGCCCCTACAATCGTGAGAGGTCTGCTAAGAATGAAGCTTGGTCTACATTCGGGGCACCTATGCTCCTGATTGTGACATACCTCCCATCTAGTTTATCCAGCACCACTGCATACCTTCATTCTGGATCTATAAATTCTCTGGTGCACTGGAAGGGGACCCCAGCTCGCACCACACCAACACTCGCCTGGCAAAAGCTGAATAACTCCTGTAAAATAGTTGCCCTCGCCAGTGGCGCTTCACTTGCATTGATTTGGGTCTCCTGCAGTAATTCAATTTACACCCCTCTACACACCAGGAATGCATGCACCTTATGCCTCTTTGTCATGGAGTGCATCCCACAGATAGTCCAGGAGATACACTTGTAATTTATGTTGGATTCCATGGAAATGCATTGAGCTAGACCTATCTAAACATTTTCTCCAGACACACCTGGTCCCCAGTGAACATTCCCAAAACAATTTAACTTCCCATCTCCCTTTACCTAGGACAGGCAGAAGTGACCCCGCCTCCCATCCAAACTTTTCAACAATATTGTGTATATGGGTGTAGTGGCTGTCGCACCACCTCGGAACCCCCTCCCCCCAGACCCCCTCCCAAACAAAAACTATTGGTCCCCCCAGCCCCTCAGCTCTTCTGTCCGCAACACTGCTTACGTAACTGCCCCCTCCCTATGGACCCTTGTATATAATCCTCAAAAAGTATATAGTTCGCCAACAGTTGCTGTCCCTGAACTCTGGATCAACAAAGTCAGCCCAACTCATCTGCGGTGTGAGGCGTCACAACAGGCAATTCCGTTTCCGAATCCTCCGCAGCACTCAGTATTAGGGAACTCTTTGACCGACCATCGTCCCCATCACTCCTCCCTGACCTAGGACTGGACCCCGCTTGACTGAGCTCTGCCACCGCCCTGATGACCTTGCTCCATTTGACTCGGGCGTCTATCAAAGTCGGTGCTCTCAGTGGGCCATGACTCGCTCCGCCATCTCCTGCCGTCGATCTGAGTGAGCTGCCACCCAATCTCTGTCCCGGTACAGTATCTAGCCAATCCTAGGCCTCCTGCAGCATCTGAAAGAACAATGTGCCTTTGAGCCCCACGACGCACAACCTGGCCGGAAACAGCATGGTGTAGGGGAGCTGCAGTTGCCGTAATTTCCTCTTCACTGCTAGGAACGTAGACCTTTGCCGCTGTACTTCCCTTGTAAAATCCGGAAATACAATGATCTTGCTGTTTCTGATTTGTTGGTCAGTCATCTGTCGAGCCTGCTTAAGTATATGGTCTCTGTCTCTAAAATGGAGCAGGTCTTGGTGGCGCCCCAGGCTTGGGAGGCCTGGCTGGCACCCTATGCACCCTTTTCTAATGCATGAAATCGAGACAGTCCTTCAGGCGCCAATACTTTCTGGATCCAATCCTCCAAGTACTGCACTATGTCATCCCCTTTACGGGCACTCTGACTATGCGCAGGTTATTGCAGCGAGACCTCCACTCACTATCTTCAGCGTGGACCTCCAGGATTTTGACTTTTGCCGCCACCTCCGTGAGACATTTCTTTAGTTCTGTAACCTCCGAGGGGATATCTGCAAGCATTTTCCCCTTGCCAGTGACCCTCTCTACTAGTCGGCTATGGTTGCCCTTCAAGAGTCCAAGGTCGGTACCAATGGAGTCTATTTTGGTTTCAAGTGCTTCTCGAGATGCCGTAATAGCTTCCATTCTATCTGGTAATGTGGGCTTCGGAGTGGAGACATCCTTCCCAGGCTCCATGGTGTCATCCTCTTCATCTGTTTGGGTGCCCCCACCCACTGCAGTTGCAGTGCTTTGGCCTCTTCATTTGAGGACTCTCCCCATGGTCGTCATCTGCCCGGGGCCTCTATGCATGGGCTGTCGCAACCTATGAGCAGGTCACCTCTGGGGAATCACCCCCTGATGCCAATCTCCCAGTGGTCTCGGCTAGATGATGCAGCAATGGCCACTCCGCTTTTCGAAGATGGGAGCCTGCAAAGCTGGGTTCTCTTTGCTCGCCTGGGCACAGTGAGCAATTTACACCTCGGGTTGTTCCTCTCACCGCCCAAGGGGGCCAAGACTCGTAGACCCCGGGTGAGGTCTCCTTCTGAAGCCAAAGACAGCTATGTCATCTAGGTAGGTGGCACAGAATGCCTCCTTTCTGCTAGGACCCTGTTGATCAACCTCCGAAAGGTGGCAGTGGCATTCTTTAAGGCAAAGGGCATCACCCTAAACTGAAAACGTCCCTTTGGGATCAAGAATGCAGACCTCAATTTCCCCCCTCGCTCAGAGCAATCTGTATGTACCCTGAAGTGAGATCGAAAGTACCATGAAACTTGGCAGTTCCAAGCATGTCAATGAGCTTATCAACTTGGGGTATGGGGTAGACGTCAGCAAGCACAGTTGCTGCGAAATTGTGTTCTTTTTATATTGTACAGAATGTCCTGGTTCTTGTTTTTTAAAGTCTGGTCATCCTATCCTATTTGCCCTCGTACTGCATCACAAGGCGCCCAGTAGAACCGAGATGTTTTATTTTCTGAACCCGTTTTGCTACATTGAATGAACTTTTTTTGACAGATTCGGTTTTAAAGTGCGCTACTCACCTGTGAGGGTCCAAAGGCGCTGGATTACACATTACCATGGTCCTACTCTAGAATGTTCTTTCTGATGGCTTCAATTTACCTCTCTCGCATTGGGATCTATCTGGCTTTTAGTGTTTTGCTACCAATTGCTCCCAAAGACCAGAGCTTGCAACACGTTCTCCATGTTTACCTGGTGAATTGGGTTTCTTGCCCTATACAACACACACACACAGCCTGTGAAATTTTCTGATAGTTTTACTCAGTAATTTGTCCGATCATACGACTCTACTTTGGTAACTAGCGTGCATTAAATGTTCTGCGCCTGATCTGTTGGTTTTTCTAAAAATGGAACATGCAGCCGCGATTTATTATGAAAGCTAGATGCAGTGTGTATTTTTTCAAAAGAATAAATATATTCTTTAAAATGTTTTTTGTGGTGTTGCTGCACCGTAGTTTTACAGTTAGTTGTGAATAAAATTGATTTATGTAATGTCATTAGGCAAGAAGGGTGGGTCAGGAAGTTAAATGCTTGCCACTGAAATGTTCAAAATCTGCAAGTTATAATTTCCAACTTTGGCAAACCCGATTTAGCCTTCCCTCCATCTGGGGTTAATAAACTTGGTACTAATAAATTGGGTAATAACACCGGGTCTTTACAGCACTTAAGAAGTGACTGAAGTGCAGTGTGAATTTCTGCATCAGTAAATTAAGAAAATCCTTCACAGACGCTCCTGTTTTATCACTAGGCCAAGACGTGTTGATGGAAGTGGTTAGGTCTAGCCTATCTCACTTAGCTGGTTGCAAACGGCCTATTACCATGACCTCTCACAATGTGCTTACTTGTTTATATTGGCTCTCAACTTATCTGACAGCCAGTACATTTTCAATTTGATAGGCATACTTTCTCTAGTATCTATGTCATGGGTACACAAATGTGTAAGCCCAGGGGTGAGGGAAAATAGAGAGGACAACATCCCCAAAAACTGGCAAAGTCCCCCTTCTACTCTAGGGTCAGAGCATGGGAGAGGTTCACACCCTCTACTGACCCAGCATGATCTTGGGTAGACAGGAAGTCAGGGAGAGGTTCACTCTCCTCTTCCACCCCTTCATATGTCTTCAAGACCATGCTGGCTTCAGACTAGGGGTGGGCGGAATTTGCGGAATTAACCTTCGCAAATTATCGCGAGAATGTTTAAAATTATCGCAAACAAGCAGAAATATCGCGAAGATGCGGAAGTTTTTTTCCGGCATGTTCGCGCGATTTTCTGCATGGTTGCGGGTCGCCAACTTACCCATGTGGCTGCTTGCGGGCGCGGCCATCTTGTTTTGAGTTGTTCTCGCGGTGCATGATCGCGAGAAGAAAGACGTGATCGCGCGACGCATGACGTCACTGCGGGCGCGAACTGTCGCGAGACAGCGCAAATGGCTAAAAACAATACAACATCTCATGGAGAACGCGACCGGATCAAGAAAACTTGTCGGCGAACGCAGGGATTCAGGTAAGGCGATCGCGCGCGCGCGAGAATGTATTATTTTACAGCGCGAGCAAGAAACAAATTATCGCCAAGCTGCGGAAACCGGAATTTTTGACATTTTCGCGCTCTCCGCGGAACGCAAAAATGTCAAATTATCGCAATTTCCGCGAACGGAACGAAATTTTTGCCCAGGCCTACTTCAGACCTCCCAAAGAGGGGTTTGAGACATTTGATGTGGAGCACCTTTAAGGGGTTTCTAGGGGTCTTGAGATCCGCTTGGTAGGTGGACTTCCCCTTCTGCTCCTTTACCTCGAATGGGCCTGTCCAGAGATCCTGGAGAAATCTTGTGCCACAGGATTCATAACCCACAACATTTGGCCAGGCTGAAACTCATACCAGTTCTTTATTACCTCTTGGCTGACCTCAAGTTCATCCTTTGTCATTTTCAGAAGTGCTGAATCTGATTTTCAGAGTGCCAGCATGTAGCTGACTATATACTGAGTGTATTTTTTGGGAGCTTGCTCTCACCCTTCTCTGACAAGGCTTAGAGGTCCCCAGACAGGGAGCCCATAGAGGATTTTGAATGGATAAATCCATATCCCTCTCGTTGGTGCCTCCCTTCAGGCAAAGAGTAGGCAATGCAGGAGGATGTCTCACCTACGCCTCATGGGTTCCGGTAAGCCCATTATCATGTCTGCAACAATCTTGTTACATCTTTCTACAATCCTCTTGGTGTGGGGGTGATGTGGAGAGCTTGTAAGTCACTCCACACTCATCCCGCATCAACTTCATGTATGCTGGCATGAAGTTAATACCTCTGTGGGGAGCCCCATATCTGAGGGGGAATATCCCCTTCAGCTCCCTGGCCACCACAGATGGAGTCACCAACCTCAAAGAAATGGTCACTGAGTACCAGGTGCTGTGGTCTACCATGATAAACCTGTTGCCTAAAGCTGTCTTGGGGTCCAAGGACCAACAATGTTGATGGCCACCCTCTCAAAGGGAGTAAAAACAACTGGGAAGGGGGTCAGGGCAGCATTAAGATCTTTCCCTGATTTCCCACTGGACTGGCAGGTGGGACAGGACCTACAGAATTCATCTGAGGCTGTCATCATCCAGGGCCAATAGAAGTGGGGGACAAGCACGGTGAAAGTATTTTCCTGCCCCAGAGGTCCTGCCAGAGGACATCATGAGCTACCCCTAGTAGAACGGCCCTGTAGCACTGAGGGGCCATCAACACTGGCTTCCTGAGGTGCAAGAACTTTAGGCCCACTGTAAAGGAGGTCATTCTTCTAATAGGTAAGGTGAGCTCCAGAGTTCTAACCTGCCACCTAGGTCTCAGCTTGCAGCCTCAAGCTAGCTAGAGTAGGGCACTTGTGCTACGCTTTGCAGAATCTCTCCCTGGAGGGCCCATACTCAACTTGCCATCCAGAAAGCTCAGGCATGTCTCCCAAGGCAGTAGTGTCTTCCCTGGAAACCTCAGGAGCATCCTCCTCAGGTGTCACATCAACCTGGACTGTGGGAACTTCAGGGGCTGGTTTCCCAGGCCCCTTGCCTCTATGTTTCTTGGCAGCTGCCTGGACCATTCTTCCAGGCTCCCTTGACTCCCCTCTTCGGTAGCCACGGACCTAGTGATCATACAGACAGATTCAGGCAATCCTAACATCTCCAAGTGTGACCTGAGTTCCACCTCTTTACAGATAGTGTGCTCCAGATAGTTGCCCAGCAGACAATCTATAGGGCTCTCAGTCACTTTGAGAGAACCTGAGTGTCACCACTAAAAGGGACAGATCCAGCTGTAGGTGACTCTTGTGGTTGTCTGTGACTATGACTTGGCAAAATGTATTAGGAAAGACCTGCTCCAAGGACACCTCACATTAGTCAGACTGGTTCCTGTGTCCTTCTGAGCTTCCACCAGTAGCCCATTGATGGTGACCCACTGCATGTACTTAGAAGTATGAAAGACAAATGGGCTTTTGGCACCATCTCCCTACTCCAAGAACACAAGGGTAATTTCTGTCTGTCCCCCATGCTAACTGGGAACACCACCTCCCCAAGTGCTTGCCTCGCCAACCCAGGTGTCTGGACCCCATTGGGGGCTGAGCCCTCTCGTGACATTTGGTGTCTCTCTTTGAGTGTCCTTACTTGTAGTACTCAGTGCACTAGGGGACATACTTCCCTGTCTGTTTGTCAAAGAACCCTGCATTCTTTAGCTCAGATTTGGACTGGTGCTGTTGTTCATATGGGGATTATTTCAGGAGCCTTGTTTAGAACTCCTTATTTTTAAGTTATTCTCTCTCCCTCTCCCTCTTTCTTCTGGTTGTTCCATTGTCCACCCTTTTGTGAGCTCCCTCAGATGCCTTGATGGATTCTCTGGTACAGTCTCAGAGATCCACTCCTTTAGCAAATGTCTTAAGGTGTGTCAGCTTTCGGCTCACTCGGTGCAGCTCTGTAAAATATTGAGCATGTGCTCTCTCAGAATCAAGTTGCACAGTCCACTATTATCATTAACTTTCTACCCCTCACTCAGCAATTCAGTGTCTTTCTGGCATAAGCCAAGAGGCCCACACAAGCCTGATTAGGAGTTTAGCACTGTTCTTGAACCTCTGATGGTATTTCCCAGAGGTCATCCCAAATCCAGCAACAAGTATGGCTTTCATGGGGGCATTCCAGGTTTGGATCTCTACTACTAATGTGAGACGTGGGCTTTTGGCACCATCTGCCTACTCCAAGAACGCAAGGGTAATCTCTGTCTGTCCCCCATGCTAACTGGGAACACCACCTCGCTAAGTGCTTACTTCGCCAGCCCAGGTGTCTGGCCCCCGTTGGGGGCTGAGCCCTCTTGTGACATTTGGTGTCTCTCTTTGAGTGTCCTTACTTGTAGTACTCCGTGCACTAGGGGACATACTTCCCTGTCTGTTTGTCAAAGAACCCTGCATTCTTTAGCTCAGATTGGGACTGGTACTGTTGTTCATATGGGGATTAATTTAGGAGCCTTGTTTAGAACTCTTTATTTTTAAGTTATTCTCTCTCCCTCTTTCTTCTGGTTGGTCCGTTGTCCACCCTTTTGTGAGCTCCCTCAGATGCCTTGATGGATACTCTAGTACAGTCTCAGAGATCCACCCCCTTAGCAAATGTCTTAAGGTGTGTCAGCTTTCGGCTCACTCGGTGCAGCTCTGTAACATATTGAGCATGTGTTCTCTCAGAATCAAGTTGCACAGTCCATTATTATCATGAACTTTCTACCCCTCACTCAGCAATTCAGTGTCTTTCTGGCATACTCCAAGATGTCCACATAAGCCTGATTAGGAGTTTAGCACTTTTCTTGAACCTCTGATGGTAATTCCCAGAGGTCATCCCAAATCTAGCAACAAGTATTTCATGGGGGCATTCTGGTTTTGGATCTCTAAAACTAGTGTGAGACGTGTTTCCCTCCCCATTGGAGGCATGTTTCCAATAACCCCAACCCCCAGGGCTCCTCTAGGATCTTGTATACCCTCAGGGTCACCTCATAAGCAGAAAACTATTTATCTATGTCCTCCCCATCACATAATTGGGCACCAAATCTAGCAGCAAGTATGGCTTTCATGGGGCCATACCGGGTTTGGGCCTCTACTTCGAGTTTGAGATGTGTTTCCCTCCCCATTGGAGGCATGTTTCCAGTAGCCCCACCACCCAGGGCTTCTCAGGGATCTTGTGTACCCTCAGGGTCACCTCATAAGCAGAAAACTATTTATATAAATTGATACTTGCATAGCGCACTACTCACCCGCAAGGGTCACAAGGCGCTTGTACGAATACCGCTGTGGAACCCATCCTGGCTTTCCCTGTGAGGCGTCCACTCCAGGGCACCCCCAAGGTTGAGGCCAGGCATCCTTAGCATTGTGGGGGCCGTTGTGGAGATTAAGCAAGCTATTGCCCAGAGTTGCAGAGTGGGACTCCATGATTGGAATAGGCACCGAGGTGAGAATTATCAGGTCCGTGGAATTTTTGAGCCCAAGACCTGCCGAGGCTGGGAATTGAACCCTGGTCCCGGGCTAGACCTCTGCATCAGGGTCTGCCGCTCTAATCATTGAGCCACACTTCTCCAGGTCCTGTGTTGGGGATGCTCACTACGTAAGACATGGTAACATTGTTTTATCCCCTGTTGGCCTTCGGAGCAGTTCCAATGAGGCTACAAGCTGCGGAGGCAATGTGAAGTGCTGGAACTGGGAAAGTCAACACAGTAGAGGGACTGCATCGGTTCTCTGAAGGGTTGTGCTGAACAGCAGATGAGATGCATAGTTTCTGCTGGGTCCAGAGATGGGCTGGTAGAGCGCCTTCAGGCCCACTTCCAAGGGTCCAGAGTCCAGACCTGGGGTGGCACCACTTGGCAGGGTAGGAATCACAGTTGCAGAGTCCAGGTGCTGGTTACAAGAACTAGCCCTTGGAGTCACTCTGGTGGTCCTAGGTACAGGTTACACGTACAGTCCTTCTCATCCAGACAAGAGGGCAGCAGGGCAGCAGGGCAGCAGGGCACACAGCAGAGCAGCAGTCCTTCAAGGGAGAAGTCCAGCAAAGTGGCAGTTCTTTCAGCACAGTTGCCCTTCTTCATGGCAGCCTTCCACAGGTCCTGAAGTGTGATCAAGAGTTGATGTCTGGGGTCCAATATTTATATCTGATACACTCTTTGAAGTCGACGAAACTTCTAGAGGACTCCCTTTGAGATGCTCAGGTTTCCTGCCACCCCTGTCCTGTCTACAGACTAACTACAGGGGAATGCAATCCTTGTGTGTAGGCACAACACAGCCTATTCAGGTGTAAGTGGGGCTGTATACAGCTCTTCCACCATCCTGCCAGTGATGGCCAAATCAGGCACCCCATGCTCTCTATTGTGTGTGGATGTCTGGGAGGACTACACAAAGACCAACTGTCAACCAAACCTAGTCATTTGACCCAGAGACAGGCTGCAGGCACTAAATGACTAAGGCAGACACATTCTGGTAGCATTTTCAAAACTGTAATTTGAAATCAGTCTTTACTATAAGAGGGGATTTCTCATTTCAATTTCAGACCACCGGCATGAATCTTTTACCTGTTCCCATTTGCAAATGATGCTTATTAAAGGTAATAAAGTAACCCCAATGTCATTCCATGGGAGATATAGGCCATGAAATAGTGAAAAATTAATTTAAGAGTTTTTCACTATCAGGATATGTAAAACTAAAAGTACACTTCCTACTTTTAAAATACTTTGCATCTTGCCCTGTGTTTTGTTTAAGGCCTACCATCAGGGTCAATTATATGTATTAAAAAAGGAAGGGAAGGGTCTGGCAAAATGTTAACTTTGCCAAGTCAAAATGGCAGTTTACAACTGAACATTCGGGCTGCAATGGCAGGATTGCAAGCTTACTTAAGTGGATGGCACAACTAGTGCTCCAGGCACACTAGTAGCATTTAAGTTACAGGCCTGGGGGCATGAAGTACCACTTTACTAGGGACTTATAAGCACATTAGTTATGCCAATTGGAGATAAACAAATGTTACCATGATTTAAGGAGTAGGCAAACGCTCTTTAGCACTGGTTAGCAATGGTAAAGTGCACAGAGTCCTAAGGCCCCAAAAAATGAATTTAATCAGAAATAGGAGGCAGGTAGGCAAAATGTTTGGTGGAAGATCACCCTAAGGCGTTTTTCCATTACAATTTTGAAACTGCCACTATTAGAAAGTTGGCATCTTCTTGGCCTTAGCCCTTTATGCTTGCAGCATGTCTTGTGACACCTGCCTGGGTGTAGCTGACATTCAGACTTTGTGACTTTCTGGGAGGAATAGAGGGATTAACTCTGCCTCAATAGGCCATCGACTGGCAGTATAGGGGGCTTAGCTGAGCATGGCCCCACTTGCACCTGAATAGGCTGTGTTCTGTCTCCACACAAAGGGCCTAACAACCCTGCATTGTCCCTTCAGCCAGCTTGGAACCAAGGCAGAGGAGTCAGGGAAATTCCATGCACTTCAAAGAACCTTTCCAGGATCTTCTCCCACCTACTAGACAAATGCTATTCAATCAAAATGTTATTTATTGCACAGTTACTTAAAACCATTTGCAATATAGCAAGGTAAGAAAGGAGGTGATTCAATAACAATTATGGCTCTTTTCTTTCCATAAAAGAACATAGAACAATATGGACATAATATAAAAGTTAAACATTAATTACATTTAAAAAGACATTATCACCGTAGTGTCACTTTGTTTGTGAACCTCGAGACTATTTATCTGGAATTATCCGAGTCCATTGTCTTCGTCAAGTCTGGAGCGGACGTCCTGCATGTATCTCCCAATTCAGGCCAGATTCGTTAATGTACAAGAAAATATGTCTGTAACTGATTCTTTTGTTGTTCGAACACCTTTGCGTAGCCATATTGGCTTTAGTAACTTCCAACGAGATTGTAAGAGCCCCGTGCAGCAGCACATCAGATGTAGCAATGATTCTGTTTTGAAGTTACATATTCTGCAGCAGATTTTATTTTCCAAGGTTTTCCAGCCCGGATTTAGTTCTTTTATTGGGAGAGGTACAAGTCTAGCCCATTGGATGGTTTTTAGGGCCTTTCTCCCCAGTGCTTGATCAAGATAAGGCTGGGATTTGTGGTCCTTGTAAGTTGTTATCACCCCAGATTGACCTCTTCCTTTTTCAAGATTTATTAAGTCGATTTCTCTTGACAGTCGATAGCATTGTTTGTTTATTGCCATTTTAATAATCGGGTAGGTTATGCCTTCCTGGCTCCAGTTTTGTGTTGCCAGGGCCAAAACTTCTACTGCTTCCTGCAGATAACCCTGCCATGGATTGAGTAAGCCATCATAAATGGGTTTCAGCCTACTCTTCAAGCTCCCGTTCGGCGCATTAAGTACTGAATAGTAGTATTTTGCATGTGTACCTAGGCATTCTTTGCTCTGGTGCACCAAGCCGAATTCCAGGCGAATCCTGCAATTGTGGGTGTATTTCAGTAGTTTGAAAATACGTTTATACGCCCGACATTGCGCTTTGTCCATCATTGTGCTCATTTTTCCGGGGAAAGCCTGCTGGGCGTATCCTGTGACTGCCCTTATTTTTGATTGCAGCACCTTTCTAATTGGGATAGGGGTGGGGCTCTGCATTTTCTCTTTAGCTTGCACAAAGCATATATTGTGGACTCCACCTTAGATTTCATTTTATGTAAATGCATAGTAGCTTTTCCTGTGTCGCTCAACCAGCACCCAAGGTAATTATAAAACTTTGAGACGGTTATTGTCTCTTTTCCCACATGCCATTTTTGGAATGTTTTTTTATATAGTTCCCAAAGATCACAACTTTGGTCTTTTCCGGGTTTATCATTAATTAATTATTCAGGTTGTAATCATTTAGAGCGTTGAAGCCCCTTTGTAAACCTGTTTTCGTGTGGTCCATCACACTAGGTCATCCGCATAATGTAAAATTTGAATTTTGTTGACACCTATTTTTGGAACTGCTAGGTTAGCATTTTGGATCGACTTGCCCAAGTCCGCTGTATACAAGTTAAAAAGTGTTGGGGCAGGTACGCATCCCTGTTTTAAGCCCCGATTTGTGAAGCACTTTTTTGTTGTAATGTTTTTTACCAGTTTGACTCTGATCCAGGTTTTGCTATATAGAGAGATAATGGCATTGAGGAGACCAGATGGAATTTGCCAGTTGCGCAATTTGGACCAAAGCTTGCAATGTGGCACTCCGTCAAACGCTGCTGAATAGTCTATAAAACAGGCATAGACTGGTTTATTATCCTTACTGTTGGCTTGGTGACCTAGATATGGTATTGCCGTGATGTTGTCAATTGTCGAGCAGCCTTTGCGGAAACCTGTTTGATAGAAGGGAAGAATTTCGTTTTCTTCGACCCATCTGGTTAATTCTGTTAACAGGGTATTTGCATAGGCTTTCCCCTCAATGTCCATCAGGGCTATTAATCTGTAATTCTTCAGTTCTGTATTATCGCCCTTCTTAAATATGGGTTGTAGGATTGACCTGCGCCACGAGTCTGGCACCTTGCCCTGTAATCGGCATTCGGTGAATAAGCCGGACAAGACTCTCCCCCAATAAGTTGGATCTTCCCTGAACATCGCAGCCGGCAGGCCGTTAGGTCCTGGTGCCCCATCTTTCCTTATTTTTTTGATCACTTTTTCAACGGCTCTTACGTCCTGGTCTTTGAACATAGCTAGGTTTGTGGGGTTTGTGGGTTCCGCATCGTAATTTGTGCTCTCTATATACACCATGGAGATTCCACGTTTAATGAAATCTTCCTTATCCACGTATATTGTGTCCACATGTCTCACCCATGCGTCGGCATGTACGGCGTTACTCTGGACTACTTTGTTGTTATCCAACTCTGCTATATAATGCCAGAGTTGTCGTTATTTGTGAGGTTTTGTTAATTCGTGGATTTTAATCCACTCTTCTTCAAGCCTATTTTTCTTGATTGTCCAGAGCAGTTGTTTCTGTTCTTTATGCAATTCTTTGAACATAGCTAGGTTTGTGGGGTTTGTGGGTTCCGCATCGTTATTTGTGCTCTCTATATACACCATGGAGATTCCACGTTTAATGAAATCTTCCTTATCCACGTATATTGTGTCCACATGTCTCACCCATGCGTCGGCATGTACGGCGTTACTCTGGACTACTTTGTTATTATCCAACTCTGCTATATAATGCCAGAGTTGTCGTTGTTTGTGAGGTTTTGTTAATTCGTGGATTTTAATCCACTCTTCTTCAAGCCTATTTTTCTTGATTGTCCAGAGCAGTTGTTTCTGTTCTTTATGCAATTCATTGTACTTGTCCCTTGTATTTTTCGAGCCTACGTTCTTATATGCTCTTTTTGCCCTTTTTAAGTTGCAAGTTATATCACAATTTTTTATTATTGTCCTTGGATTGTGTAATGGTCATCTCCTTAGAATTGGGCTTAGCTGTCTTCAAGCATGTTTTCAGGTCATTTGTCCAGTTTTTCCTATTAGGCGCAACACCAGGTTTATCCTCTGTGTGTTCTTTCCAATGTTTTAGAGCCGTCACCTGGTTAATATTCCATTTTATTCTTCTCACCAGGGCATGTTCTGTGGAGCCTGTTGATTGGGAGGCCGTTATAATTTTTTCTCGTTCTTTGGTAGTGATATTAAGTTCTACCTGGAGTAACGCATGATCACTTGTGTCGTCTGTTTTAATTTCAAACTTTTCGATTTTGCAAGCAAGCTGATTGCATAAGAAAATATAATCAATTGTGGAGCAGTTCTTAAATGTGGTTCTCCCTTGGTTGTTTGGGTCTGAGCTTTTTTGTAGATACTCAGCTGAATTAAGTTCATAATCTAGTAAGAAATTGCTAAAAATTATTTGAGCGCAAGTTAGGTAATTCCTTTCGCACTGTTTTGTTCCTAAGTGATGCAAATTGAAATCACCCACGATCATTTTTGCCGGTGAACGGTATTTGCATAGAATTTCCTATATTGTTGTAATCATAGATTTTGTGACCTTTAGTTTCCATTGATCTGATGTATTTAAATATACATTAATTACAAGCAAAGGGACAGTGTTTTCCTTGTAGCTTTTTCCTACCATTAGCAGTACTTGTAGCATGTTTGAGTTGGTATTTATGTTCCTAACAGTTAGTTGTTTTGAGTGTTTGACATAAATCGAGATCCCACCTGATGGTCTTCCGTAATGGTCATGTTTGGTAGCAAATTGATGGTAACCCGCATACCCTTCCAAGTGTACCGGTTCTGTTGCCCAGGTTTCTTGTAGGCATAGGATATCACCCTCTAGCAATTTATTTATAGCTGTTACTTGTCTAAGCGCTTTTTGTAAGCCCGCCGCATTCCAGGAAACGAGTTTGAGACTTTGGTGTGTTTTTTGAGTTTGACCTGGTATGCCAGTGTTTTCCTCAATTAACAAATTTGTTCTGGCCTTTGCTCGAAGGTCTCCCAAAAAGTCCACAGTGTACACTTTTGCGTCAGGTATGGCGAATGGAACTCTGTGTATCACTGTAATTCCCCATAAAATTCTCCCTCCATTGGATTTTTTGGGGTGCCTCTGCCTTTATTATTCTGTGTGCGGTTGCTTCCTCCTGGGTGCTTACAATGATACTTAAATTATTATAGTTCTGATCCGGTTGTTTATTCGAGGTACCTTTCCTGGTAGGGATATTCGTCCCTTGGTTCAAAATGAATGCTCTCCATGTCTGCACTTGTTATGTTAGATAAAGATGGAATATGTTGGAGGAGCCTTAATAGGTTGCCCTTATTATGATGTCATGTCTGCCCTTTGATTTATAAGATGGCTGGAAGACGCTTAGTCTTGAGTCTCTTCTATCCGCCAGATAGCATTTGTTGTGAATTACGTTGTGCGGGGATTTAGTTACATCGGACGTTGTTTCACCTGGAAGCTTAAATGTTGCCCCGTGAGGTTGGGTCTTTGCTTGCCCCATTCTATTTTTGGGTGTTCATTTTGTATTCTGTCCAAGCAAATGGTTGTTGTGTCCATTGAAACCCTCTTTGCTACCTCCTCTTGCTCAGATTTCTTTTGAGTTTCTCTGATGGCCGATTGTTCAGCTTTCTTCTGCATTTCTCTGATAGCTAATTCAACTGGACTTTTCACTGTCTCAGTACCATTTCTTAAATGTTTATTTGCTTTTATATTTTTGGAAAAAATTGGATATAGTTTTTTATTTGATTACTGATCCTGTTTCTGCTTAAATGTTGTTACTGGTTCGTTGGAGCCATGTGTAGGCTGTCCCCAGCTTCTTCTAAGTTGTGTTGTCTTTTCAGCCTTTTTTTGTTTTTTTAATTTTTTCTTCATACGTCTGGTCATATTCAGTTGTGTTGGTTGAATTAAAGCTACTTGATGGTCCTCCAAATTTGGGTTTTCTATGGTAACTATCAATTGATTGGCTGAGTCTGAGTCTATGCTTGGCGTGTTTGATTCCTCTTTTTTATCGATGTACTGGGAACTTGCTAGCATGTTATTAGACTTGTTGTCGTTGATTACCCTGGTCTTTAAATCCTCAATGAGGGTAGTCAGGACTTCCGGGAATGTTGCCAGTTTATCGATTGTTCGGCAACAAGCACATTCCGTATTTAATGTGGTCGCGTAGGCCTGTGCTCGCATGATTAGAGTGTTGAGGTCAGCCAATTTTTGGTCGATCCCTGTAATTGCATTTGCCATGATGTTTAACAGGTCTACTTGAACGTCCATCTTGTTTGGATGATAATTTAATGCCTCCAGAGTGAGTTGTGATGTTTTGAAGACTATGTCCCATATTGTCCCTGAGTCGGTTACTGGCGCTGTTTTAGTTGTTAATGCTCGAGCATGGGTCTCAAAGCTTTGACTCAGATTCCCGCCTTTAGGCATTTTCTTTAATGGTGATGATGGTTCAGATTGTAAGGTTTTTTAAAGTACCTTAATATTCTGGTCTACTTCTTCATGATATGCTTGCTTAGATGTTTGATTGTGAATTTTTACCTGGACCTCTATTGGTTGTTGGGCCTCAGTGTTAGTAAATAATTCCTGAGTTGTGTGCCAGAGTGAGCTATCAGGCTCCTCTTGTGGGCATTCTGTCGCCTGCGGAGATTGTTCTCTAGATCTAATTTGCTCCAAATCTGTTATGGATCCCCATAAATTGTCTTGTCGTTCCATTGGTTCTTGTTGTAACATACACTCGGTTGGAGTGTATGTTGGGTCATTTGCGTTGTCGAGGGCATTTATGTTGTATACTCCATTTCTGTCCTTTACTTGTGTGTACCTAGTTTTCTTGTTTATTGGTGTAATTGGTGGGGGTAATTGATTATTTCCCTCTTGTTTAGTGAGCATTGTCCCTGCTGGATCTTTTAAAAAGTCATTCTTGCATGGAACTTTATTTGTTCTTGTAAATATGTGAAAGATTGGTGATAGTAATGTTTGCGTCTCCCCCTCCATTTTTGCTTTATTGTTGTTTGCCGGCATTCCTTGCGCTTTTCTTTTCCTTTTTGTTGCAGGGCAAGGCGCCCTATCTCTTCCTGACCTCATATTTTGTTTTATTTAATTTTATTTAATTATTGTGTTTGTTGTTCTACATCCCCCTTTTTCGCACAAGGCTGCAGACTCAGAGCAATCTCTGGGCACAAGGGAGACGAGGGGGCACTAAGGGGCACTAAGGGTGAGGGACGATTGATTAGCTACAGACCAGAAGTAGCTAACGCTGTTACCGTCCAAAGCTCTCTACCTCGCAGCCACGCTCCACCTTGGCTTGCTACTCCGGACAAAGCCAGCACAGCATAACCACAGTACCTCCCACAGTACCTCCTGGGGCTACAGAGCTGCAGTCTACATCCTTGCTCTGATTGGCCTGCCGCACGGCCGCTGTGACACCCTCGCCCGGCAGCACAAACACCTTAAAGCCTGGTCTAGTCCGGGCAAAGCAGGCAGGGCGCCAGGGACAAGGAACCAGAGCACGAGCAACAATTTCGGCACTTTCGTCAATTTCGTCAAATACGCTTCAGGTGATTGTGGACAATGGGGGCAAAGCAGTGGCGGTTTTAACCCGCTTTGATCGTCCCCCTGCACCCTCACTCTCCCCCGCCGTTTTCCACGTCTGCCACACTATCCTGCGGCGCCCCACAACGCAGGCGGCGGCAGAAGCTGGGCTCAGCGGCTGGCCATGCAACGGGGGGGGTCGAGGGTGGCTCACCGTACACACAGCGCTTGCATCATTCCGTGGGGCACCTTGCGGCACTCATCGGTGGTGAAGGCTGGCACCCAGCGGGCTCACAACGGCGGAAGCAAAGGCAAACTCCCGGCGCGGCACCTTCAGCAACCGCAACCGTAGCAGCCCAGCCGCCAACAGTACGGCAAGGCAGGCGGGGGCGGGGGCAAGCGGGAGCGGCTCCCGGCAATGGCGGCTCTCTGCATTGGCTCTCCGCCGCTTCTCGCTCTCCGCTCGTTCTCGCGATGCTGTGGAGTCCCTGATGAGGTGTTAAAGTGCTTTACGCCAGGCAGCACCCTGCATATGGCTATTCAAAAGCACTGTGTTCATGGGAGACTGGCGTGTACTAGACAAATGGCACTAGGGTATAAAAAGGCACCATGGTATAAAAATAGGACCTTCAAACCCACTCTTCAGTTCACTACTGGACCCGTGAAAGGAGTCTCAGATGACTGCCTGCTGCTGTAACCTGCTATGCACTTTGCCAGACAGCTGCTGTACCTGTAACAAATCTTTTCTGCCTGGACCATGCCTTGAACCCTCGGAGGCCAGCCTTGCTTTTAAGCCCTGCAACTTCATCTGCACCTAGGACTACAAGAAGTGACTCCAAGGACTAGTTTGCTGGCCTCCGGTTTAGAACAACAGGGACATAAAAGGCTCCCAACATCTTGAACCCACACCTACACCCAGCCTGAGTGAGTGAGTCCTAAACCCCCAAGAGGTGTCCCATGAGTCATGGACCCTTGTTGTGCGGCTAAAGGTGCCCAGAGGTGCAATTTCAAAACTAAGGACAACATTTGGTGCAAATGCACTCTCAGAAACAGGAGGAGACTTAAACTAACCTTTTTGCCTATTCACAAAAGGTGCATCGCTGGTCAGATTTACTTCATGGCTTCTCCTGCTACATTGTTCTCCGATACAGCAAATCCTTTTCAGCAGTCCTTCACCAAATGGGTTTCCAACCCAGTGGAACTGTCTTTGGCCACAGCCTTCTGCCCCATACCACTGGTGGAGATTTACAACTTCCATTTCGGTGACTAAGTGCAATAAAAATCTTTACCTTAGCTTGGCTCCACGACCAACCGATGATGATGCTCCCTTCTTGAACACTCCTGCAGCCGTGCTCCACTCGACTTCTACCTTCTCTGACATTTTTCTTCAACAATTTTTCCAAGTCCAAAGGTAAGCGATAACTGAGCCTAATCGACTTCTTGTATCAGAATTGCGCTCCATCGCAGTTGGCCTCAACTATCAACTTTGACAAGGTCTCACACTACCAGATGTCTGCAGTTGGCGCTTTGATCTTTTAGGCACTAGATTTCACCAAAACATCAAAAATATATAACTCCATTTCTACTGATTGGATTTTGGTTGTTTTGTTGTCATACAATTTATTAAAATGTTCTCTAAATATGTGTTGTGTTTTCTCCTTATTACTGTTTTTGTGTTGTATGAAAACGTTACACATTGGCTCTAAGTTAAGCTTGACGGCTTTTCATGCCAAGCGTTCCAGGTTAAGCACAGGTCAATATAGTGTATTTTTGTGGAAGGGATTTCTCACAGTTATGATATATTGTGTAATGTACTGTGTACCAGATGGTGTTTACATTCAAACAAAAGATCCAGATTTTTATTTTAAAATGGAATGGCATTTTCCCAGTGCTCACAGATGAGTACTTTGCTCCAGATTTCAGGTACACAGTGAAAAGAGAGGTTTGGAATTTTACTGGAGTTAGATGTTGGGATCATAAAAAGTCCAAAGACAGGGCAGATTGCAATAAAACCAGATGTTATGGCTCTATACATTTCTCAGTATTGGCTTTCCCATGAAGCTAACCCCACACATCACAGGACACACACTGAACCCCATCTTCACAACCAGCGACTGAGTCAAGTACAGCCGTGTCACAGAGCTCACCAGGACAGACCATGCCATTATCCACTTCGTCACCTCCTAGCACTTCAAAGTTTTGTAAGCTGCTGCATGGGTTGGTCAGTATTTACATGAGTGTCTATATGAGTGTCTATATGGGTCTATTTGGGTCATTGATTGGTAGCCCGAGTATTTGTATGGGAGACTGAGTATGTGTGTGGGTGGGTTCGGAGGTGTGTGACTGTGCATAGATGTGTGAGTGGTTAATTCACTGGGTGTATGGGTTCAAGAGTGCCTGTGGAAACAGCTGTATGGGTGGGTGAGTGTGTGTATGGATGTGTTGGTGAGTGAATGGATGTCTCAGTGGTACACGTCCAAGTAACTACATATATGTAAAAGGCAGTGTATGTAAGAATTGGAATACATAAATGACTCTACGTGAGAGTCAGTGATTGTGAGAGTGGCTGTATGGATGGGTGTGTACTTATATCAGTGATTATATAAGAGAGTAAGTATGCGTTAGTGTTAGAAATGGGGGTCTCTAGTTGGCAAGGGCTTGCACATTTGTCCAAATAGGGACCTTTCTTCCTAGTCAGGATAAGGGAGTTACACTCCTAAAATAACCCCTCCTCACCCCCTTGGTAGCTTGGCACGAGCAGTCAGGCTTATCTTAGAGGCAGTGTGTAAAGCATTTGCACATAACCAACCGTAATACAGTGTGAGCACTACAAAAGGACACCACACCAGTTTAGAAAAATATACAATATTTTTATATACAAGACCAAAAACGATAAAAATCCACAATACAGTACTTAAAAATCTACAGTTATCAAAATATGCTTTAAAAACAGTTCCTTGATGTTGATAGCTCCGTCCGGGGCTATCAGGGCGTCATGAGAAAACAAATGCAAACAGTTCAGGCTGGTCGCGGCGTGGCTGACCAGCTACGGTGTCGGGAAGACCCGCAAACAGTACTAGTTACAGATGCAGGGCGCCGAGGCCCTTGAAGTCACTCTCATTGCAGGTCGAGCTCCTTTCTGTTGGGATCAGGAGCGCTGGCGTCGGCAGGCATTGGGTGCTGCGGTGCGAAGCGCAGTAGTGCGGCGTGCGGTGCCCTCAGGTCTCGGTGCGAGCAGCGGCTCAGTGGCGGCGTCAGATGGTGTCGTCAGTGAGACCAGGGTCATGGTTCGAGGTGAAGGTGGTGCTCATCACGGTGCTGGCAGGTCATGGTGCAAGCAGCGTCGTCGTCGTTGCTGAAGCGCTGTTATCATCTGATGAACGGGAGTCGATGGTACCGGAGTCGGTAGGCCAAGGCTGCGGTGCGGGATGAGGGCGGTGCATCGTGTAACTTTACGAGCGGTGCCCTCGAACCACGGTGCTAGCAGCAGCATCAATTTTGGCGTGGAGCAGCGGCATCGGGGAGGCCAAGGTGTCGTCCTGAAGCGAGGTTATGTTATGTTAGGGAAATTTCTAAAGCGCACGACTCACCCTGGGGCATCTCGGAGCTAAGCCTAGTAGAAGTCCGAGGAGGAAAAGAAAGAGAGGACGGTAGAGCGAATTACCAGTGATCAGAACAGAAAGGTTTTCAGTTGTTTCCTGAAAATACTGAGAGATGTACATCCACGAAGAGACATAGGTAGCATATTCCAATAGCGAGGGGCAAGGTATGAGAAAGCCTTTCCCCCAGAACGGGAGAGACGGATTTGGGGGACCGTCAGGAACCCAAGGGGGTTTGATCTAAGGTTGCGGGTCGAAGTCTGTTTAGCGAGCCTTCTTAACAGATATTTGGGGCCTTTGCCATTTAGGGCCTTGTATGTAAGACAGCAGGTCTTAAAGTATGATCGTTTCCCGACCGGAAGCCAGTGGAGGTCTCGCAGCAGAGGGGCTGAAGGAGAGCCCGCCGGACGGTTTAGAATCATTCGGGCGGCGGTATTTTGGATGACCTGCAGCTTTTTTAACAGAGTCGGGCCTATTTCTGCCAGCAGGGCATTTCCATAGTCGAGGCAGCTGATCACCATGACCTGGACCAGGGTTCTGCGATGCTTGATGGGAAGGTAGGGCAGGATCCTCCGTAGGAGCCGAAGGCTGCAATAGAAGGAACTAGAAATCGCTGCTATGTGTTCTTTGATAGATAAAGCCTGGTCAAGTTTAAACCCTAAATTTTTCACTACTTGTTTAGGGGGAGGGGCGACACCCAACTCCTGAGGCCACCAAATAGGGGTCCAGAAAAGAGGGGCTTTCCCTATTAGCATGATTTCGGTCCTGCTTGGATTCAATTGGAGATAGTTTCTTGTCATCCAATTAGAAATGGCGAGCATACCAGCCGAGAAACGTAGATGTTCTGATTCTACGTCAGGGTTAATTTTGAAGATAAGCTGGGTGTCGTCCGTGTATGAGACTATCTCAAATCCACATGACTCTGCTACTTTAGCTAATGGGGACATGTACACATTAAACAGTGTGGGATTAAGGCATTAACCCTGAGGTACACCTTTATCCAGACAAGACTTCTCTGAGCGTAGTTGTTTGTTATCTGTCAGAAAGAAAATTCTGCAGCCATTCTATGGCTTGATCTTGGATGCCGCGAGAAAGTAGTCTCTCCACCAGCTTGGAGTGTGCGATGGTGTCAAAAGCGGCGGAGAGATCCAGGAGGACCAGAATTACTGATCCTCCGGCGTCCACTTCTCGCCTCAGTGAGTCGGTCACCGCCAGGATTGCGGTTTCGGTGCTGAATCCCGGACGAAATCCTGATTGTCAAGGATCCAAAAGGTTATTGGACTCCAGATAGAGACTCAGCTGCCTGTTTATGGCCGATTCAAGTTGTTTGCCCAACAAGGGTAGCAGGGATATGGGGTGGTAGTTACTATGTACCTGGGGGTCCGCTGACGTTTTTTTCAGGATAGGTCGAACGTAAGCTTCCTTCCAAATGGGGGGAATTATGCCTGAAATAATGGAACAATTGAAGATTCCTTGGATTTCCGGGGCACAGCATGAAGCTAGGAGGGCCATAATTCTGGGAGGGCAGAGGTCACTAGGTGAGCCAGATTTGGCCGAGGATAACAGATTTGTGACTTCATTTATAGAGATAGGTTCAAATTGTTTAAGATTGCAGGTAGGCGGTGGCTCCTTTCTAAGGAACTTATGAGAGAGGCTGAAATCTGGGCTAGGGGGTGGGGAAGTTGGCATAAATTAGATTGATTTTTTCATGAAAATGGGCAGCAAGAGAGTTACAAAGTTCCTGTGACTCAATTTTAGGCAGTCTGCAGGCTTGGGGTGAGACAAAATCTTTAACTATGTTAAATAATGCTCTAGATGAGTTGGTGGCCTGGTCGATTTGTTTTAAGATAAATGTTTTCCTCGCTGTTTTTATGTTTTGGTGATATTTTGACAGGGATAGTTTATAGGTCTGTCTATCCATCAGGATTTTAACGGTTCTCCAGCGTCTCTCCAGGACTTTACACCTGGGTTTCTCAGCGCGAAGCTCCGCAGTGAACCAGGGAGCTGATAATCGCTGTTTGGAAGGACAGAATTTTTTTTCGGGGATTAAGGAGTCGAAAGCCGACATTAAGCTGGTGTTAAAGTTCTTCAGCAGCCCTGAAACATTAAGGTCGGCCGAAGTATCTGCCGGTGGATGTGAGTGGAATACCGCCTCAAATGCCTCCAGAGATAAATTATTCCAAGGTCTGCGAAGTTGTTTCGCACGTGCTACGGGTCCAGGTTGAGAGTTAGTATACTGACGTCGGCTGGAGAATGGGACCATAAAGTGGTCAAACCATGTTGGAGGAAGGAGGGGAAGACAGTATAGATGATCGATGTTGGTAAAGATTAAGTCTAGGGCGTGTCCTGCCCTATGCGTGGGGGCAGTTACAAGTTGGGAAAGCCCGATTTGATTTAAACTATTTAAGAGATTGTTCGCATCGGGGTTCAATGGATCTGCACCGTGGAAATTAAAGTCTCCAAGCAGAATAAAGTTGCTGGATGCTAGGACTTGCATAGCGATCAGCTCAACTAATTCATTTGAGAAGTTGTTCCTAGACCCAGGGGGCCGATAAATCAGGGCACCATTCCAGCTATCAGACGGAGATCTGGTGAGTTTAAAAAAGCCCAGTTCCAAACTGTCAGTACTATGTGTGGCAGTCCATTGGACGTTTAAACAGTTTTTAAAAGCGATTGCTATCCCCCCTCACCTTTTTTCCCTCTCTATCAAGGTGAATAAATTTGTAGCCATCCGGGATTGCTAGATTGATCTGGAGATGGTTTGTTGGATTTAACCAGGTTTCTGTGAAAAAGCATAGTTCCGGGGAGTGGGTACTAATCATGTCCCAGATTTCAATGGGATGTTTATCTAGTGATCTGACGTTACAAAGGATAAAATTAGGGCTAAGGTAGTCTAGGTCAGACGTGTCTGCCCGGGGAGGCGGGTCGGGGGTGTTTAGCTTGCAGTGAAAGAGGCAGGTCTTGCATGCTACTGGCCCTTCGAGATTTAGCGGAAAAACGTTGGAGCAACAAATCATTGGGGAGAGATACGCTACTTCCCTAGTTCTGATGTCCAGCAGGGCTTTAGTTGGATATATTATACGTGTCCGGTGGGGAACGATAGACCTGGTTTGGGCAGCGATTCCTGGCGCAGGGCTTGTAAGGGCGCGGACGGGCGCAGACGGGCTTGCCTTAGGAGCGCCTATGGCGCGCCCGCGGCGCACCCGCTGTGTGCACACGCTGCGCGCGTCCGCTGCGCGTGCGCTCAGGATCTGACATTTATTGCAATAAGAGCTCAACAACTAGCCCGATACCTGCCTGTAGCCTCAAAGATGGCGGCCATCCCAAACAGGAAGTCGGGTTGCTGCCCCCGATCCCCTAAGAGCCTGAGGCCCCGGGAGAGCGAGCAACAGCGTGACGATTAAAATGTAAGTGCAAAATAGCGGTTAACAGTTAGCAGCAAGTAAAACGATTAGCAGCAGGTAAGAACTGTGGCGCGCGTTTCCCGGCTTCCGCCTCAGGAAATAAATAGGAAGAGGTGGTGTGGAGTGCGGTGCCCACACGTCGCGGTGCGAGCAACAGCTTGGTGGCGGCATCAGCAGGCATCGTCGGTGAGTCGATTGGGCTGAATGTTTTAATACAAAAACTTCCCGTTTAGAAGAAGTCTTTTGGGTGGTTGAAAGTAAATCCTCTCGTCTTTTCTGGGCCACTGTATGTTCTGCCTCCAAAAGGATGTCTTCAGGATAACCTCTGTTCCTGTATCTTCCCAATTGTTCCTTAATGTCAGTCTCACATCGGTTGTAGTCTGAAGTAATTCTTTAATTCTGGTTAACCACCCAAAAGACTTCTTCTAAACGGGAAGTTTTTGTATTAAAACATTCAGCCCAATCGACACAAATAAAATCTATAATCCGCCAACGGTGGGAAATAATTGAACAAGAGGCTGACTTTCAGGGTCTGTTTAGGGATCCTCCACTTTTTGCACACACCAGGTCTAAAAATCTGAGGGATCTTCTTAAAAGTCATGTCATCTCTAAAAGTCTGAATAATGCGGGCATGAAAAAATTTCACAATTGTGGGCAATGTGGCAACGTAATTCTAGGCAATGTTTTTACACATTCCCGTACAGGTCAAAACATAACATTGCAGCACACATCAGACTGCAATACAGAGTGGGTAATCTATGCCATCAAGTGCCCTTGCGGACTTGTATATGTTGGAAGAACTAGCAGAAAGATCAAAACTAGGATGATTGAACACAAGAGCAGGATCCGTAACAAAAATATCAATTCTTCCCTAGTAACGCACTGGGTTAATACATCACATACAATTCCTCAGCTACGATTCACAGTCCTAGAGCGCCTCCACATGCGGTCAGACACTGATATGAACACAGCCCTAGCATGTAGGGAGACGCACTGGATCAAATTCCTGGGAACAGTTATCCCGGGAGGATTGAATGATCATTACGAATTATTATGTGTTTTTTGAGATTTTTCTTCACATTCGTGTACATCATTGTGCATTAACTTGATTTTCTCCTGTAAAGGATTTTCACTCGGAGTCGACTTCACTTGCACATCCATATTCATTTTTATAGTCTACTGCCAGAACTTACCCTAATTATTTATTCGTTCCTATATTTTATTTTGTTCAACATCACAATGTTATTTTACCGCTTTTTGCCGCTCCCAATATTTTGAACATTTTTTTACATTTTTTCACTCTTTACGCGTCTTCTTCACACACAGATCGCGAACGTCCTAAACAGAAAGTCCTTTGTTTATTTTTGTCACCCGAGAGTTCTTTTCTCATATAAGACACTAGCCGCTTCTATCTGACGCATGCGCTTTGGCGTAAGTTGGTCATTGCCGGAAGTAGCCCTGGGAATAGGTGGCTCCTTTTCGTTCAAGGTGAGACGCGAAGGCGTGTTGTATATACAAGGCTTTTTGCATCCTTTGGCATACATATTTTTGAGGTTTTCAGTGGTTATAGGTGACAGAAGGTCTCTCTATTGTCTATGTCTCTGGTTATAGATCCACACTCTTACCGAATGATAGAGTCGAGGCACACCACACGGAAACAGGCGGTTGATGAGGGTAAGCCATTCTGTCACAGTTGCGTCTCTTGTGCTCCAAGGTTTGATGAAACGGCAGGGGCTACATGAGTTAGTGAATGTATGTTTATTTTGCAGAAGCTTGCGTACATATCGGCTTGAGCATCTATTTGACCCAAGTTCATATAACGCTGTGGTAAGCACACATATAGTGGCTTTGGGTACTTTGCTGGTTTCTTAAAATCAAGGCTTTTTTTCAATTAAGCACTCTTTGGTAACATGACGTCTGTTGCGCACAATCACTCTCAGGTGAGGGGTTCTGTTTCACTGGTCTTCTTTCCTTTTTCGATCCCTCGAGTGAAAATCCTATGAGAAATTTATGCATTTTGTCTTTCCTAAATTATATTTATGTGGCTTTTGTTGTAGCTCCGGCTGGAGGTCTGCAAGACACGACAGAAAGAAACAAAATTCATTGTTTGTTGTGATTCATATATCCCCTGACGAAGGGTTAGAAATTAACCCGAAATGCATTGGGACCGTTTATGAAACATTTTGATGTGTATTATGGAATCTAAATTATGTGTTAGATGAATTGTGATGCTAACAGTACATCTACGTTTAATTGCTTAAAATACAAAGTAAATTGTTGTACAGATTTATATCCGTATTAATTTTTTTTAAAAGTGTATTACTTTGTGTCTTCTATTGACAACACTTTTTTTTAATATTCTATGCATTTATGGTTTACATTTAATGAGACCTTCGGGTCTAAGCAGTGATTCATGTAGGTTATGGTTTTCCACAACCTCCCTTAATTAATGTCACAGCCAGGGATGTAGACTCACATCCCCTCACGTGAAAGCACGCTAAAAAGAGCCCTTAGAATTTTGGTGTTAAATCAATTACGTTACAATTAAGTCAAAAAAATAGGTGTGCAGGCCCACCCCATTCTATTGTTCAAGAAAACCAAACAGCCATTCATGGAAACACCAATCCATAACATACTTTACCACAGAAGCACTTGCACTTTACCACTGATCAGCAGTGCGAAAAGTGCGCAGGAACACTACGCCAGCAAAAGCAGATTCAAAACCGGGAGGGCAGAAAGCAAAAACTCAGAGGAAACACAACAAAAGATGCCAAGTCTAACAGTTAGCATCTGTATGAATAAGTGAGGTGGTGTGTGTATAACTGTATAGGTGAGTAAAGGGGAGTGTGATTGATTCTTTGCATGACTGACTAGGTGTGTGAGTAACTCCTTGAACGAGTGGCAGTGTGTGAGTGTCTGTATAGGTGTATGAGTGCATATGATAGTGTTGAATTGATGAGTGACTGCCTGTATGAGTGATTGTATGGGTGAATGAGTGGATGTGTGTGTAGACCTAGGAATCAGTGAGTGCGTATGTAGTAACTGGTATTGGTGTGTCGATGGTTTCGAAAATTATAGTCTGTATTTTGCAATGGGTGTATCAAAGGTTATATTTTAGTATGAGGAGGCGCACCAGATTATCATGTGGATGATGTCATCAGTGATGTCATCAGTGATGTAATTTGTGGTGTCATCAGTGATGTCATCAGTGATGTCATTTGAGATGTCATCAGTGATGCCACTGACCATGTCATGAATGATGTAATATGTGACGTCATCAGCAGTGCAATGCGGGGGCGAGAGTTATAGTTAGCAGAACTAAATATAACGGCTGAATTTCTCTGGTTTTGTATAAGTGAAATGTCCAACTAGCTATAACGTCCTTGAAACCTATTGTTTGTTCAGTGAATTTCTAAGGTTTTTTAAATGCTAATTTCTAACTATAACATCCCTGAAACCCAAGTTTTTTATAGTGAATTTTCAAAGGTTTTTTAAATGCTAATTTCTAACTATAACATACCAGTCGCGTTTCCAGAGTGGTGGAGAAAGGTGAGTGTGGTCTCCGAAACATATCTTAGCAATCCCTCTGTGTGGGATTTACTGGAGGTAACAGGAGGAGTAGTTAGCCCCCAAACTCAACCTTGGGGGCCAACTATCCCTTTTATTACCACCAGTAAGTTGCACACAGCAGGATTGCTAACTTCTTATATCAGGCCCGCCCCCTCCTTTCACCACTGTGCAAACGTGCCCCCTAGCATGTTGTCAGTTGGGGGATTAAGTCCCCTTGAATCCTGAGGGTCCCTGGGTGCCAACTATCCCACCAGGTACCTCCAGTAAGCGGCACAGTGCTGCTTTGCAGAGAGGTGGTCCAAAGCCATGCCCCTTTTTACACCTCTCTACAACGCAGCTCTGTGGCGCTTACTGGAGGTACCTGGTGGGCTAGTTGGACCCAAGGGACCCTCAGGATTCAAGGGGACTTAATCCCCCAACTTACAACGTGCCAGAGGGCCCGTTTGCACAGTGGTGAAGGGAAGGGATAGGACCTGATGTGAAAAGTGTGCAAACGCACTCTGTGGTGCGTTTTAAGTTCAGGGATTAAGTCCCCTTGAATCCTGCGGGTCCCTGTAGGCCAACTAGCCCACCAAGTACCACGAGTAAGTGCCACAGAGCTGTGTTGTAGAGAGGTGGTCCGAGGCCACACCCCTTTTTACACCTCTCTGCAACGCAACTCTCTTGCGCTTACTGGAAGTACTTGGTGGGCTTGGTCACCCCCAGGGACCCTCAGGATTCAAGGGGACTTAATCCCCCAACTTAACACGCGCCACGGATTGCGTTTCCTCACTTGTCACATTAGGGCCCGCCCCCTGCCTTCACCACTGTGCAAACGCGCCCCGTGGCAGTTTTTAAGCTGGGGGACTAATTCCCCTTGAATCCTGAGGGTCCCTGGGGTCCAACTAGCCAACCAGGTATCTCCAATAAGCGCCACAGAGCTGCGTTGCAGAGAGGTGTAAAAAGGGGCATGGCTTCGGACCACCTCTCTGCAACGCAGCCCTGTGGCACTTACTGGAGGTACCTGGTGGGCTAGTTGGCCCCCAGGGACCCTCAGGATTGAAGGGGAATTAATCCCGCAACTTAAAATGCACCCGTGGCGGTCTTTAATTTGGGGGACGAAGTCCCCTTGAATCCTGAGTGTCCCTTGGGTCCAACTAGCCCACCAGGTATCTCCAGTAAGTGCCACAGAGCTGTGTTGCAGAGAGGTGTAAAAAGGGCATGGCCTCGGACCACCTCTCTGCAACGCAGCCCTGTGGTGCCTGCTGGAGGTACCTGGTGGGCTAGTTGGCCCCCAGGCTCCCTCAGGATTGAAAGGGAATTAATCCCCCAACTTAAAATGCGCCACGGGGAGCGTTTGCAGAGTAATGCACTGAGGGGGCGGGTCTTCCTGCGTAATGCTCTTTTTTAAAATTATTTTTTAGAAGGGGGGCTTTATGGCCCCCCTTCTTTTCCTACTTTTTGGGCCCTGGGGGCCCCATCCCCCAGGGCTTGACACCTATTTTTTTATTAAAAAAATATATATACATGAAGGGGGCCATGTGGCCCCCCACCTGAGGCCATTTTCAGCCCGGGGACCCCTTCCCCTGGGGCATGGCCAGAAGTTAAAAAAAGTTTTACAATATTTGGAGCATCGCCATGTGGCCCTCCCTCTTCAGGCCATTTATGGCCCCGGGACCCCATCCTCTGAGGCCAGCCTTTGCTTTTTTTGGGGGGGAGAGGGGTCACGTGGCCCCCCTCCCGGGCCACCTCTAGCCCTGGGGACCCCATCCCCCTGGGCCTGGCCACTCCTTTGGGGACCGTGGGGGGAGCCCCAATGACCCCACGGTCCCGCCAGCTCCTCGCCTCCTGCGGGAGCCGGCATTGCTTTTAAACACGCGGAGCTGCTAACATGCAGCTCCCCTTGTGGAAAAGCAATCTGCTTTGGATTTTGGAAGCGAGAGCAGGAAACCTGCTCTCACTTCCAAAATCCAAACCAGAGTTAGCTATGACAGGGCGGGAGCCACACGGCTCCCGTCCTGCCATAGCAAACAGCAGTGTCCCGGTGGTGAGCACCCTGGGACAATGGCCCTGGGGGGTGGTGGTCCCCAGGGTCATCAAGGGCTCCAGGTGGGGAGCCGCGTGGCCCCCTCCCTACCTGTACAAAGCCCCGAGGAGGTGGTTGTCCCTTGGGCTCAGGGGTCTGTACCGGACCCCAACATTTCCATATTTTCTGCCCTGAGGTGGTAGTGGTCCCCCGGGCATGTACATAGCTCTCTGAGTGTTTATTTCTGAGTGGGTGAATGAGTTGGTGTGTGAGTGGCTGTATAGGAGAGTAATTGGGTGTGAGTGGCTGTATTAGTGAGTAAGTGGATGTGTCAGTGGTTGTATCAGTATTTTAGTGTGTAGGTGGCTGTATGGGTGTGTAAGTAGATTTGTAAGTGGCTGTATGAGTAAGTGAGTGAGTGAGTGAGTGAGTGAGTGAGTGAGTGAGTGAGTGAGTGAGTGAGTGAGTGAGTGGGTATGTGAGTGTCTGTATAGGTGAGTGAGTAGGTGTGTGATTGTATGTATGAGTGAGTGGAAGGGAGTATGAGTGGCTTTATAAGTGAGTGAGTGGGTCTCTGAGTAACTGTATGGATAAGTAGGTATGCCAGTGCTTGTATGGCTGACTAATTAGGTGTCTGAGTGCTTCTGTGACTCAGTGAGTATCTGTGTGAGTAGCTCCATAGGTGAGGGGGTTGGTGTACATGTAGGTTTATGGGTGAGTGAGTTGGTGTATGAGTGGCTGTATGGGAGAATGATTGGCTGCATCACTGGCTTCATGAACAATGTGTGGCTGTGTCAGTGACTGTATGGGAGAGTAAGTGGGTGTATGAGTTGCTGTAACAGTGAGTGAGTGGCTGTACAGGTAAATGTGTGGCTGTATAAGTAGCTGTATGGAAGTGAGTGTATCAGTGAGTGATGTCTATATGAGTGGGTAGATGTAAAAGTGAGTGGATGTGTGGGTAGCTATTTAGCAAGGTGTTTGGGGGTATGAGTCGTTATATGAGTGAGTGATTGGGTATTTAAGTGTCTGTGTAACTGGGTGACAGAGTGTGTCATTGTCTATACCGTGTGTCCCTGGGTGTGTCAGTGTCTGTATCAGTGTGCTCATGGGTGTATCAGTGGCTATATCAGTGAGTTCCTTAATTTGCAACTGGCAGTATTAATGTGTACCTGCGTGTATCAGTGCCTCCATCAGTTTGTGCCTTGGTGTTGTCGTGTAGTTCCTATAAACCTAGATAGGATCTGCACATTTAGACAACATAGACTGTGGGATTGGGGTCCAGACTGATTCCATACACCCCCACCGAGTATGTTCACCTGTATACCAGCTAGCTCACAGCACCACTAGACATCCCTCTTACCAAGGAGATAATCGTTTTTGGCAACTATCGAACATGACAACTCTGTCCCATCAGGGATCATGGAAACAGTGCGATACTTCTCACTCAGTCACTCGTGCTCACTTTGTCTCAGAGAGATACACTGAATAAATGGTGGGGTCATTTTCAATAAGCATTTACTGAACCAGCGTCATTCTAGTATAAAATAGGTGTGCTGAAACAACCATTAGACAGAAACTGATATAAATGATTATAAGCACCAACAGAGTAAAAGGATGGTAGATTTCTACCATAGTTCTAAAACAATTAATACAGCCAGGTATAAAAATACATGACAATGAAATGTGTACTCCTACGATGCGACCCTAACTAGATGTACCTAAGTGTACCTAGCATGTATGTGGGTATAAAGCCCAGAATCCCTCTAGGATAAAGTCACCTCCATTCAGTGGCGTAACGAAACTTGAGGGGCCCCCCTGCAAAGTACATGGAGGGGGCCCCCCACGCTCTGGACCCATTCAGGAGCTCTCAGGGCAGGGGCCAGCCAATCCTGCACAGTGCTGGAGGGGGACCTCTGGAGCTTGGGCCCCCCCCGCACCGCTGGGTGTGCAGGGGCTATTGTTATGTCACTAGTGGGAGGATAGGTGAATGAGTTGGTCTGGTGGCTCAGTGGACTAATGAGTCAACTGTAGGGGCTTGTTGACCTCATAGTCACAATTTCAAATCCCAGTGGGTCCACTCAGCCTTTCAGCCTTCTGGGGTCAATAAAATGAATACCATTGAGTTGGATAACAATAAACATCTGTTATTCAACGCCAAGATACGTGTGCTGTACAAATACATATGTTATGTGAGAGGATAAGTAAGTGAGAGGATAGATACATGGGTGGATGAAAGGATGACAGAGTAAAGGGACATTTCAGAGGATGGATGGATGGAGTTAATGGAAATCTGAGGAAGGGTGAAAGGATGGTAGTGTAAATAAAAAATTTAGAGGATGGATGGATAAAATGGCTAATGGATGGAATGGTGAACAATTGAAAGTTGGATGAAATAATGAATGGATGACAGCATGTAAAGGTGAAATGATTGAAAGCAGAAGGTGGATGGGAGAGTGAAAGGATGAATGAATAGATGCTTGGATGGAAAAGACAAAAGAGCACTTCTTGGATGTTTTAGACTCACTTGCTGCACTTGCTTGGTGCCATCAGAGCTTTGGTTCGAAGTGGTAGGATATTCTAATTTTCTGGCTACTCCGTTACACACAGTTGTGCCTCTCACTCTGCATTCACACAGTCACACACTCCCCCTGAACTCACATAACTCACCCTCTACTTAAGCAAGCACGCCTCCCACTTTGCACTCACGTGGGCACACCACTCACCCAGTACTCACGCAGGCACACCACTCACCCTGCACACACACACACTGATATCACTCACTCTCTGCTCACATAAGCACCCATCTCACCCTGCACTCACATGGGTAGACCACTACACACTCACAGAGGCACACCCCTCCTTGTGCACGCACATGGGCACATCCTCCCCTGTGCATTCACCAAGGTTCATCTCTCATGGGTTCAAAGTCAAACTTCACTCGGCGCTCATGCAGGTACATCATTCACCCTCCGCTAGGACGGACTCACCTCTCATGCTGGAGTCACAACTGCAGCTCTCACTGTACACTCACAGCACTCACAGTCACATCTCTCTGAGCGCTCATGTGCACACACATGCCTCCACAGACGCTCTTCAGCCAGGTGGAGGTTTGACTTTCCACGCAGAGCCGAGGCTCGGAGCAGCTGGGTTTGGTGGAAGGGAAGTATCCCCTAACAGGATTCATAGCCTTGGATTTCTTCAGACCGTGCCGCCTTTGAGACAGCTGCTGCCCAGATAGCTGCTCAGATGAAAGCGTTCTTGGGACTGGCACTTTCATTCTCTATCACTCTCTGCACATTCGGCACATACGAAACAAAGGGCACGCCACGTCTGCAAAGAGGGTGAACAGTTCACTTGGAGGGTGACATTACAATGACTAAGAAACACTGGAGCAAATTGGCACTTGTGCAGGGAAAGTAGAAAACACCCAAGTGCTAGTCATGCAAACGAACCAAACTGACTCAGTTAATTGGTCACAGCTAAGCTTGCATTTACATTACTCCGACGTAACGAGGGAGTCTACCTTATTAGAGGCACCATGTTCATGTTCTGCCATGAAATTGAATTTCTCATCTAAGTGACGAGGCGAGCATGCAGAGGTAATGTTTAAACCAAGCCTCTTGAGGGCTGTCGAGTCCTGGTGGTAGGATGACTTTAAAATACTCAGCCCCCAGCCGCTGCCAGTGGCCTAACAAAACATGAGAGGGCCCCCTACAAGATGTGCCAAAGGGGCCCCTCACACTCACATCTGTAGAGGATGAGGGGGCCCCCTCTAGTATGGGTAAGCCTGGGGGCTGCAGGGACCTTTGTTACGCCCCTGCAACTATGTATTGGGTGGGGTCCTGCAGGGCTACTAAAACCGGTTTTTCATATTCAAGCCTTGGTGCTTTGAACTAAGTTCACTTCTGTCACCTGTGGGTGTGAAAATATAACTTGTAGAGCTAAACCACAGACTCAAGTTCATGCAATACTAGACAGCATCATGTAGTAAGTAACACACAGTACTCAAGGCACACAATATTAATCTGCACAATGCACTAGATAGTACTCTTCACTATATGGTATCTATACAGTACATGGCCCCAGAATGCACAGCCCACTATATAGAACACTATATTGTTGAGAAAAATGTCAGACTGTGGGTTACCTTCAGCATTTTGGATCTCAAGCCTATAGGCTTACAGCGGTTACTGGATACTTCCTCCATTGATTGCAAAGAAAATCATTTAAGAACAAGCACAGCCAAACTAATATCATGGTGTTCCAGAAAAAGAAATACTAAGAAAACCAAACTCCTGTGATTTGGAAAGAGTGACTACTTATGTTTACTTGGGAGTGACCTGTTCTTCGATGCTGATTGCAGAATAGTGTGTGCTAATTCAATGGCACATGCCCTGGGACACTGAGGAAGTTGTTTCACAAATAGACGATAGACCTATTAAAAGAATCACTCACGATGGAAGCTGTCAGCTTGTTATTGTCTGAGAGCTAAATACTGAAGGCAGAGATGTCAAAAGAGTTCAAGCTGCTGAGTTTCCATCTGGAATAAATTAGGGGCATATCAGCAACAAGGCGATAGAAAATTATCGCCGCTTTTGCGGCCGTTTTTGGCCGAAAAGCGGCGATAATATTATCGCCTAATTAGCAAGGTCACGCTAACGTGTGAAACCTTGCTTTAGCGCACGAAATCTTAGCGCCCAGCTTTGCCTCTCTAATGAGATGCAAAGTGGGCGTTCCTGACCTAACATGACAGGAGATATGTCGCTAAGCGACATTTCTCCTATCATCAAGCCCCACGCTATGAAGCATAGCGGCAAGAAAAGTACAGATAACCCATGTTATCGCTACTTTCCTTATGCCTGCTTCAGGACTGACTTAGCCATGATATCCTATGGAGGGTGGATATCATGGCTAAGTTTGTGAGGCCCTATCAACAAGCTAACGCCAAATTTCGTGAGATTATCGCTGGGTTTCCAGCGATAATCTCACGTTAGGCAGTTAGTGCTAGGATTTTTATTGCTTTTGAGATAAGCGTTGCTAATAGCACGCTATCTCAGCGATAAAAATCCATGCTAGCCGGCAATAATTAACCTAGCGCTAAGTGCGCTTAGCGATAATTATCGCCGGTTGTTGTTGATATGCCCCATGGTTGGTCTACCACATCGGTCCCCAAGATGTGTTAAACTGGACCTGGGGCTGGTTAGTATCACTCATAAGAGCTACAACAAATGTGACACTACTGGTGGAGCTTCCAAACTGTAGAAATAGATTCCTTCCAAGATTCACCAAAATGTTCTGTGGACAATTCAAGTGAGATACAATCATCTAAAAATATATTTAAAGGAAACCTTTGTTTGGATGTTCTGCACAATTATCTGATTGGTTATCTGCGGATTGGGAGCCCTCTGTAAAGCTTGATTAGTCAGCTTTCTGTTATTTATTGCTGTATTTGAATGTTGAACTCGAACGAATGAGGTGGTCTAATGCCCGGACAGGGGTAACAAGTGTGGAAATGACAAAATAATTACTTAATACTATCATAAAATGTTCCTCGTTACGCCGCATAAGTTGCCTTTACTTGCCACATAATGTAGCTCAACCATGCTGGATAGCTCGGCCATTCCCTGCCGCATAACTCCCGTGGCCCTGGTTATCTGGCAAGCCTCCACCACTTCTGAAACACAGGGTTTATTTCTCAAGGGAGTATTTTTGTATTATATTTCATTATTTCGCTTCTGTTTAGTAATTCATGAACATTTGCGTCCTCAACATATAAACTATCAAAAATAGGAGTGTACGGAGCTCCCATCTGACAGTATTGATAAATGTTATTCTTACAATTAATTAAAATTGTTATAATGGAGAACCAGCGAAGATATTCCAGCACTTAATAATTCAGTTATGGTTGGTATCTATTCAACCAATAATAAATACCACATGAATAAAATAGATTTAAAATATTACATTTGACGCTAAAATAAGTAAAACAGTGCAAATAGTCAGATGTCAATGCCTTGAATTAGTTACAATCCCTGATTAGGCGATGATTTAGAGTTTAATTAGTTACAATCCCTGATTAGGCGATGATTTAGAGTTTAATTAGTTACATTCCATGATTAGGTCAATGATTTAGAGTTCCCATCTGAACCACCCCAAAGTGACTACGTAAAAGAAACAAAAACCAGGTAGTTGTCATTAACGTGCTGCGGTTCGAGGAGCTGTCACGTGAGCGAGATATGCGGCCACGAATTTTACTCAATAAGGACCAGTTTTCCGCTGTATAAGTAAGTACAACGCGTTTTATTTTCAGAGGGTCGTCATCATCACAACTATGACAGATTGGGAACTACAACCGAAGGAAAGCACTTGAGCTGGAGTTTGGAGATGGAGTTTACTCACTGAATAAATACCCCTGTCATGTGTAGGCACACAGACACCCCCTCCCCAGGCCTTATCCACTGTTAGATCACATATGTGTCATTTGGGGGAAGTGGAATGTCTTGCATGGCCGTCCTTTGACCTTCACGCTGTCAGGCTGCAGTACTCGGCTGTATACTGGCCTTTCGTTTTGGCACACAACCTGAAGCTGCCTGGACACCCAGACACATGCTTGATGAGATAGGCCCTGAAGTCCTTGCTCTTCATGTAGTCAATACCTTTGTGGGCCAGTACTCTCAGCAGCAGTTAGGTGTTCACAGCGGTGACAACCAAGGCCAATGCAATCAGCAGGCAGAGGGACTAGCTAAGACACTGTGCCCGCCCCGCAGACTCAGCACAACAAGTCATGCCCCCTCCTCTGCGTCATCACTTTATGGCACCCTTGCACAGGGCCCCTAGGGTTACTTCACCATTACTTGCAACACGGAAAAACAATAAATTATGCCCGGCGGCCACACGGTGAAAGACGGTCCTTCTAAACAGTCTCTGGTGTAGCTGCTGTGATGCCTCTCACCTCACTGGTCATGCGCACTTTTAATTGCAATGTGCATGACAAAATGGCATCGGTCACTAGCCTCAACCTCTAAGCCCCACCCTGAAGACTGAGAGCCTAAAGGCCCTGCCGGCCCACCAATGATTAATTAAGAGGCCGGGGGCGGCGCCCGGGCGTGCGCACCTTAATTAATAAAGAAGATGCCGTGCGCGCACCATTTCATTATTGACAAGGCTGCGTGTGCACCATTTAGGCTTGCCGGTTCTGCTGAGAGTGAGGGGGCTCCTGGAGTGCGGGCCCCCCTGCAACGCGGGGGCTGCGGGGGCCTGTGTTACGCCCCTGCCTCCATTACCTGAAGTGATAGACTGTGGAACCCTGTCTTGGTCTCGAGATTGACACCCCGTGAGGGATGTCAGACCACTGCGAGCTGGAGTGTCCCAAGAACAGTTATGTAGTGTAATGGTATGGGAGAATATAGGTGAAAGGTTAGGTTGCTACCTGAGCCTATACTGGGGTACATATATGAAACATAATACCCACTCCTCATCCGACTGGAAGACATACTATAATTTTAATGTACTTTCCGGCATTGTAGGCAAACAAATATTTAATCCATAAAATAGTGCTTAAAAAACATAAAAACTTTAAAAAATGTGAAAAGTGTATCTTAAGCGATAGAAGTCTTACTAAAATATGTGTGTATATATAGTTTGACCAACTATGAGTGTCTGAAAGCCATGCAGTTCAGCAAGAAAAAGTGTCTATTGTTTAAAAATTCCACATTTGGTTGTTTTGAAAAAGGCAGAATTTTTCCCAGCGCACCATGCCAAATGTTTATGTGTCCCGGCTGGGAGACGCACATCACTGTTGCTTGCCATCTCAGACAACGATCCATGCAACTCCTCACAGATCAGGTCAATCGAGCACAGATGATCTTCTGTTTTATCCACAGCCAATGCTGGGGAAGCCTGTGTGACATCCGAGGCCTGAGTACTTGTTGAGGAGTCGGTATCCGTTCCAACAGGAGCTGAAGCATCCTGTGGTGGCTCTCAGAATGCAGACATCAACATAGAAGTACGCTGAGGACACAGCAGTATATGGGCCGTTATTGGGTCCAGTAAAGCATCCACATCCGGTGGTGCAACCGATGGCAGTGTTAGACAGAGATCCAACACGCATTATTGTCCGCAGAACAGCCATTGGAGGACAGGCAGAATAAAGTCAATCCAGACTGGTCTAAATGACAGGAACCAAGACTCGCTCAGGTTGCGATGGCGAGGTGTGCCCAGATGGAGTACCATGGGATCAGGGGAATCTGCGCTCCAGGAGCATGTTTTCCATCTCCTTGATGACTGGGACATCCATTACGTAGCAGAAAAATTACAATCAGGATTCCTGCTATTAGGAACAGGATCAGCGAAAGTCCTCCAAAAATGCTTCCGAATACGGAGTGTATGAAGTTTGGAATCACTCTGAAGACGGTCTGAAAGGTGCTTAACAGTCCGGAACTTATGGTCTTAATGAGGTGTACTATACCCGCCGTATCAGACATGCTAAAGATAATTTGTACCATTTCTGTGAAATGGAAAGGGAAGTTTGTTTGTACTAGTGCCAGTATCTCAGCTGAGGACCTTGCGACCTAAAGATCAAAAGTCTCTTGGGCGGAGGTTAGGGGCGCAGCTTTCTGTAAAAGCATGACTTTCATTCGGCTCAGAGTATCAAACCGTATAAAGGAAACATCTAATGAAGACCATAACAGCGCCTCCCTGACTTTGTGGGTCGGTGAAAACAATACTTGCCTACCCCAAGTAACCCTGGAGTCTACAGTGACAAGATATGCGATGCCAGGAAGCATCCCACAACAACCTTGATCATTCAGCATCAAGTAACTCCCATTTGAAAGGAACTTGAACACCGGATTAATCAAGGCAGCTGCAGAACTTTTCAAATGACAGGATATGTTTGCAACTGAACCGTTACAGGCCCAGTGAAGCATGATATCCTGGCATGTGAAAGATCCACTTAAAGATTTCTCGCAGTTTGTACCAGTTAGAAACACTTCCATGTCCCCACTCCTGCATTGAAATCTGTATGACAATTCCCAGGATTCCTTGATTAATTCCCTACACATCGCTTCATATCTGCCTGCCTGTTGTTGTTCTAGGCAATGCTGAAACTGGAATGTCGTGACCGGTAATGTTATATGCCCATGAATTAACCATTCTGTGGATGGTGACTCTGCCACAGTAAAAGGTAATTGGTCCAGTATTTCAATACGCAGCATTGTATATTTTCCTCCTTTTTGTGCCATAGTTATCTGCTTTTTAGTTAGATTGTATGCAGAGAACAAGGACATACTGTTGATAAATCACTTACAGGCACATGCATCAATGTAAAAACCGGTCGCAAACAGGCAGATTCTCAGAATCTGCCCCTTTGCGACCGGTATTTTTGCATTTGGGATGCATCATCCCAAATGCAAAAATCGCAATTTAAGGAATGTCTAACTTGCGATTCCTTAAATTGCGATTGCATTTAAGGAATCCCAAATTGAGATTCCTTAAATGCAATGCATGAAAGTGAAAAAAGTAGCGATTTCGCTAATAGGGGGACCAAATTACCATGAAGTTGAACTTCATGGTAATTTGCAAAACTTTGAAAAATGCACTTTTGTGCATTTTTCAAAGTTTCATGTTGCGCACACACCTGCCCTTAGAGCATGTGTGTGTGCAACATATGTGCACAGATCAATTTCAGGGGTGCAATAGGGTGTCATTTTGACACCCTTGCACCCTTGAAATTGCATGAGCAATTTGCGAGTATCTACTGGTACTCGCAAATTGCTCATGCAATCTCCAATTCATTCCTATGGGCCTGGAGGCCCATAGGAATGAATGGGACGGCATTCCTTAATTGCGACTCGCAATTTGCGAGTCGCAATTAAGGAATTTGTAGGAATCGCTATTTTTATAGCGATTCCTACATGCATAGGCTTTTGCAATTCCTTAATTGCGATTCCTTAAAAATCGCAATTAAGGAATCGCAAAAGTCTTTGTTGCTGCATGTGCCAGTAAGACACCTAACCTGCATGCAAAGATTGTAGCATCCAGCTTAACAACATAATAGAACATAATTGAGGTCTGTCCGTGCTGTAGTATTGACAAATCCTGCTCTAGTACATCTATAGAAGAAGATACAATGTTGCCCAGTGAAGAAATCCTGGATGTTAATGTAGTCATCCCAATATCGTCTAAAGCAAACACTTTTTCCAGGTTAATTTTATCAATTTCATGGAGTCTCTCTGTGGCTTCTTGTTGAGAAATCTTCCAGATTTTATTATAAACAGCGTATAAGAAACGTTTCTGATGTGACTTTCGGGGGCCTAATAAATAGTCAGTTAGATCCATGTCTTCTGATAGTAATGATAAGTGTTGTTTCACCTGGGACAGTGCCCAGGTTTTTAGCAAATCCAGGCATAACTTCCTAACACTGTAAGATGTCACTGCCCCAAATGTTCTCTTTGTACATAACGTTGGTCCAGCCTGTGGATACTAAACCCTTCAGTGGGACCCCTGAATCTTGTTTGGCACCTATTTGTGTCCTTGGGCCAAAATAATCATCCGTTCCAATTGGGGTCTGATGAATTGTACTGTATGATGGCATCTATTGTATCCCCTCCACGTGATGTAAAATGTCACCACCCCTCAAAGTGTGATGGTGTGGGAATACAAGGTGTGTTCACATCCTTGTTCTTGGCTAGTCCAAGACAGTAAGTCTGTTGCACAGTGTCATTCAGAAATATTATCTGCCATGGAATGAGGCACGCTTTAAATAGTGCTTCTGTTCCCTGAACCTGCCATTCCTTTGAACAATAGACTGATTTTATGTCTATAGTGTCCTTCCATAAGTTGAAACCCTGTTCAGACAGTTGGGAAAAAAAGGATGCAGAATATATCTGTTTGATGTTTGTTAGCATATTTTTCTGTGCAGTTGTAGGTGCAACCTTTTAGTAATATGACGTCGGGTCAGAAGTGTTAAACCCAGAACCTCCATGCATAGACCAGTTCAAACCAGATCAGGGATCCGTTGGCTCCTGCTCTGGCACAACACTGGACAAAGGACAGGAGAGTATCCTCCCCCTTGTGCAAACCCTTCTTATGGAGGGGACCCTGTAACATCCCAACCCTTTCCTTAGGGTATTTAAGGGCTTACCTGTGGGTGGGTTGCTAGATTTGTCATGGGAAGCAATGCAATTCAGACACCACTTCCACTTTGACCATCTGGGCACTCTGGACTTCGCTGGACTTCACTCTGGGCATCAAGGCTGCAACCGGGAAGACTCCTGCTGCTCCTGATTTCTTTGTCCTGCTCGTCTGCTGCATGTCATGTCTGTGCTCCATACAGGAACCCATCCAGGGCCTGTGTACATCCAAGACACCTGAAGAAATCTCCCTTGAAGTGAAGGAGTCTCTTCACTGCATCTGCACGCACTGCAACTAAGCTGACCGGTCTGCTGATCCTGGGCTCCGATGGACTCTGAAAAAGGCTCAGCAACAAAGGTGGTGGTACTTTACATCCTTTGAGGCGTGCCCTGCCCTCTCACTAAGTTTGAGGCAAGTATCTCTTGTCGGAGCCACAGGAACCGAACCCCTGTGCACTGCATTGACTTGCTGCTGCAAAGGCTTGTTTGCTTCCTTCCACCAAGATCTTCAGGCTGTAAGTAGCCACAACCTCAAGCATCTTTAGTGAACAAGATCTTTGTCCTCACCACATCACTTACATCAGGGTCTGCATCTTTGGTGAGCTGCTGGAGGTCCTCTGCGACTCCAGTGCCTCTGGCCTGTGGGTCATTTCGATGGCCAGTTTTGAAATCCTTGCTCCTCTGATTTCCAAGGGCCTTCCCTGACAACCCTGCTTGTGGTGAGTCTCCTAGACCTTGCTTGTCCAGACATTGCACCTTCTTCTACTTCCACGCTGTTTGCAGTTTCCCAGGCTTGTGGTGCTCCTGCCAGACACTGACCCCTCAACACTTGACATACGATGTGAGACATCTTCTGTACAGATCCTGGTATTTCACAGCATTGCCTGGTCCACACAGCTGCAGTTCCAAGGTCACTGTCATCTCTTCTAAAGCACCCAACATCAGAGGGCATTCGTCTTCCGTGCCTCCTGGTCACTACCAAGTAACCCTGGGCGGCCAACTACGCTACGCTCGTGAAGTTTGCATAGTTTGTGCTACTTCGTGCCACGCGAATTGCACGTAGTACAGTGCAAGATCGCGTAGCGTAGCGTAGTTGGCATTTTTTGCTTGCTCGCGGTCCTCAACGTCAAGTTGGCAACCGTGAGCGAGCAAAATGACATCCCGGCGAGACTTTTTCCTTGTTCGCGATAAGCAACATCAAGTTGCTGATCGCGAGCGTGGAAAATAAACCTCCCGGTGAGATTCTCAATGTGGGGAGGTCAAGTTTCTCATTGTGAGTGGTCGCGTATGCTCACGGCCGCTCGCGATGAGAAACTACCAGTCCATGTTGAGAAAGCTGCCGCTCGAGTAAAAATCTACTCGAGCGGCAGAAAACAATCGCTTGCACTGTGCAAGATGCCGTTTGCAATGATTGCACAATGCGGACAAGCATCCGGCACTGTGCAATCATCACGAACAGCGTATCTCGCGTAGTGCAAAGTGCACTTCGCGTAGCTATGCGTAGCGCTACTATGCGAACTACGTCCAGGGTTAATACCAAGTGACATAGACTCTTTCCCCTCCGCTTTTAGGTACTTCTCAACTTGAATTCACCTTTGGGTTCTACAGGACACTTTCGCCTTCTCCAGCAGCTGCATCTTCCTGAAGTCCTCCATTGGGTTTGACCACAGTTTCAAACGCCACTTCACAGCTACGCATCCGGCTCACCTGGGGCAGATATTCATGTTCCGAAAGTATCCACGGGTGGGGTGGCTCTCCAACCTTGTGTTTTCCATGGGGTTTCTTCAGGGTCCTTCGCCTTTCAAATTGCGGTCGTGTTTCTACACTGGAAACAAACTCCATGGGGCTCCTAGATACTCACCTTGGGTGGTTCCTTGGGTCCCTGGTACCTCTAAGTAGTGTCTTGACTCGAGTTGTGGTTAACATACCACTCTTTTAGTATATGGTTTGGTCCCTCCCTGATGACCACTGTGTATTCGGTGCTACTTACCTGTTCCTATTGCAAAGTATTGTGTGTATTGTGTATATCTCCAGCTAGGAGATATTTTTGTAAATACACTGTGTGGTTCTTATTCATTTAATCTATACCTTAGAGATTATATACTGGTAAAACAAGCTGCTTTACACTCCTGGACTAAGCCTGAAGGCTTCTCTCCACAGCTACCACTTAGAGAGCTTTCTAAGGTTGTCTAAGATCACTAAAATCACCATAAGGGTTGTCTGGATCAGTGCAAAATGTCCACTTACATAAGTGTACATCATATACTGAGGCAGCCTCTCACAGCTGTCATTCAGTTGTCCAACTAACTTACCCCAATCAACACTTTCCTGTCTTGCTTGTTGCATTGCAGTTTCCATCTCATTCATTGCTATGGCAGCTTCATTTTCAATCATTGGTTGTCCAAGAGGATCTTGACTCGACGGTCCTGAACTTTGGCTGCTTTGTGAACTCTCCTTAGATATCTCATCAGCAATTGTTTCTTTCTTTTCAATCTCATCATTAAACACTCTTGAATAGTTTGGAAACACGGAATGCTGTCTTTCATAGCGTTGAAAGAATCTCCACAGCCGCCAAAGTCTCAGAGTAATTCAGATTCAGAATGCCAAGGCTTAAAGAGTTGTAGAAGTGCCAAATTAAAAACTTTCTTTTATCAGGAGTTTGGCATCTAAGGGCTTGATTTAGATCTTAGTGGATCTGGTCCCACTGTCACTTTTTCAATGGTTTCACCACCTGCCTACTTGGCAACCTAACCACTCTATTTAGATGTTACCGGGTCCATGAACAAAAGACCACCGAGTGCTGCTAAATCTGCCAGGAATTTTCACCAGAATCAATAAGATTCCAGCCAAAATTACTGCCAGGCAATCACAATGTGCTTTTTTGTGGAGGAAGCTGTGGCCAGGATACCTCCTACTCTGAGGGTTTTGGAATCAAAGGAAATGAGGTAGAAACATACCTTTTTTTCCCTCTTTCCGACTTCTGTTTTGATCTTGAAGCCCATTTTCCAGGTCCTCCCTTTGCTGCTACTACATGACCATGACACTAATCAACTCCGCTTTCGCTGGGATCTAAGGTAAGTTTCTTTTACACTTGTCTTACCTTTAAAAGTGTGTTTACAATTGCTTTAGTTTCATGTATTTTTACATTGCTTTTAGATGCATTTTTTTACATGTAATGCATTGGTGTACATTTAACAAATTTTCAAGGTAAAATCAACATACCAGTATTGACACTGCAAAAAAAAAGTTATGTTGTTGTGGTGGTTGTAGGTGTCATGCTTGTGATGCCTGTGGGTGTGCATTCGTTAGTGTGTGTGTGTTGTATGTGTCCTATGCAATATGTAAGAAAAGGGCCTTAACACATTACTGATATATATTTTAGAAGCAAACACAACATATATGTATAGTGACACATACATTAGTAGTACATATCAGTTTCCAATCCACCAGGGACTTGCTCAGTCAGCAAACTGCCACAAGGACAATGCCACCACAACGGGGACAACTAAATAGGCTTGGTGCAAACCCGCCAATCTCACGGCGATAAAATACTATTGGCCAGGAGAGGAGTCAGCTGCCTCAACGACAGTGCATCACTTATGTGATGGGAAACAGTCTGTCGATGTGGATGGTGGTTCAGCCAGCACACTTCTAAATATGGCACACAGAATACCATCAAGCTTGGAGGAGTACTTGGATACTCCACCATGGAGAGACAACGGGAGTCCTGCCAAGATCTAAATCATGCCTCACGTTTTCTGTGGTTAATTAGACTTCCTTTTTCTATCGAACTAAAAAACCATTGCAAACAATTACTGTATGTTTCCCTTCATCTATGTTTTTTATTACATTGTTTATGTTGTGTTGAAGTAATTCATGAAGGCACATGTTTTCTAGATGTTTTCACAATGTCTGTACCTATCCAATTCAAACTTTGCTAGGTATTGAATTTCCAGAAAAAACTTTAACACTCTCTTTTGCATGCTTGTGAGGCCTAGACTTACCCAAACAATTTGCCTTGACTTAGAGTAAAAACTGACTGAGCTCAACCAATCACAGCATTCATAGGAACACATTTCCATGTGAGAGAGCATCTTCAAGCTGAAGCTGTACAATTAATTGGTTAGAGACTTTTCAGTAATCTCTTCCCATATCTCCTTGATCTACATCTTCTCTGATTTTGTTATGTTGGAAGTCACAAAGCGAGTAACAGTGATGGAGTTGTCTGCCACAAATTGTATATAGTTATTGGTATTCTACATTTTGAGAATCAAAGGATTATAGCCCTATATTTGGAGGCCTCTGCTCTTCTGAGATTATATGTGTTTTTAGGTGATTTTCGAGTCAGTGTATGTCTGACTGCAGATAAAAAACGTTGTCACTTTTCCTTCAGAAATGACAGGTCTTGGAAATCCAAAACAACACTTTGGGGCCGATTCCGATCCGGGTCGGAAAGCACTCCGACCGAGTCGGATCCGGAGTGTTTTCCGACCGAGCCGGACCCCTACAGTCCGACCGAGAGAGTACGATGCGCACGTATGCTGTCGGACTCGGTTCAGTCGGACTCCCATAGAAGTCAATGGGAGCCAGTTGTACGACACCTACATGCGCTCCCATTGACTGAATGGGTATGTCTCGAACAAGTGCGCCCCCTACAGTGGGTACGCGTCAGTGCCATTCGCTCCGTACATGCCTGTGTTGGGGAGACCCATAGGTCTCCCCCTGTGTGCGAGTCGTACGGCTGCGGGTGTCGGGGGGTCAAACATGGACCCCTGAAGTCTGACTCCGGGAGCTTTTGCGAGCCAGACACTCTGGCTCACACAGGCTGTCCGACGCGTGCATCGTACTGGCTCGGTCGTGAATCGCATCCATTGCATGCCACGGTTAGCTTACGACCGAGTCGTACGGAGCGGTTCGGACCCGGAAACGACTCGGTTGGTGAATTTCATGTAGCTCGCATCGTACTGGCTCGCTCGTACAGCTGTACAAGTCGGCCGGAAAACACGTGTACAGCTTGTAGTTTTTCCGGCCGGATCGCGTTCGGTGCCCTTCCGACCCGGATCGGAATCGGCCCCTTTGTGTAAAATTTTGCTTTTGCCCTGTATTTTGGATGACAGTACCTGCCACATCTATCTTTCAGGGCTTTTTCAGCACTGTCTTTAGGGATGGCACATGTCACATACTGTTCTATGGAAGAGAGTACAGACTCATCACTGTCTGTTCCAAATTCCAGTGCATCTTTGAACCATGACAGCATTTGAATATGAGGAGCAGTTCTTGCTTTTTGGTCCTTATGCCTAAAGATATCAGTAACGTCTCCAAGAGGTGAATTTTTGTTTTTTGCAAATAAATGCAAGCATTGCTTGAAATCATTGGTAAAAATAACTACAAATATTTTTAAGATCCAAAGATCAAAGTTCTCCTTCAAATTGATGTCCTTAATATTACAGTATGCTTCTCTCAAAAACTTATGTGAGTTGTCCCACGCATATTCTGCACAATTGAGGTCCATGACCCAGGTTGGGACACCTTCATTCCATAACATACATTTTAGATCACCATGACAATGATACCAATATTTCTCTGTGCCACGTTGGCATGCCATAAAATGTATCAAATTGTATTCCAACTTGTTATCCTTTCCATGAGTTTTGTCGACAAAGTCTCATTCGGGCATACTTTGTAAATTAACTCTTGTCTCAAGAATGTAGTTAACACCACCCCTACTCTATCTTTAAGGCATTTCTGTAGCTCAGTCGGTGGTAGTTTTCCAGTATTTTGTTCTATACAAACTATTGCTTTAAATGGGTGTATAGATAGATAGTACCAGTCTTCCTTCATAAGTATTTAGATGACAAAGTTCCTCGGGAATTTCTACCAACTCTAACTTATTAAGTAATGCGCTTGAAGGAACTTTGTTCTCCTTTAATTTTTTTCATAGCAATTGGTACATATGATTAAGGCCGGGCAGAGATCCGTCAGCTGAGTGTGTGGAGATTTGCCTACTGTACGCTCTGCTGAGAACGCGGAGTATAGGGCAAAACTCCAGCTCCGAAGTGGAGAGGAGTTAGCCAGCCCCACGGGCTAAATAGGCTGCCCGCCTCCATCCCTCATAATAAAAGATATTTACAAAGTAATTTAAAATTAAATAAACACACTTAGCTGTACTGCGGCATCCCAGCGCTGCCCTCCTCCTCCTCACCGTCTCCCTCCTACGTCAGACGTACATCTTGCGAGAACTGCGCATGCATCTCCCAAGATGTATGTCTGACGCAGGAGAGAGATGGTGAAGAGGAAGAGGGCAGCCTGGGGACGCCGCAGTACGGGTAAGTGTGTTTTTATTTATTTTTAAATTAATTTGTAAATATTTTTTATTAGGGGGGTGGAGGTGGAGGCGGATGGCAGAGCAGAGCGGAGTTCTACGGAGTTTTTTCCCAACTCCGTGGTCCTCCGCGTATTGACACTACACCAGCTCTGCCCGGGGTTACATATGATGTGCTGTGTTGTCAAATCGAACCATTCCTCTACAAATAAATACACAGCAAATTCTAGCCACTTATATCTGGGACTACGATCTTTCACCTCATAAAATCAATTAGTTGTTTCAACTACATGCACTAATGTGTTCGCGTGGAAGTAGCTTTCTTTATTAAAGTAAAACTCAGTACTAGATGTATGCTTCCATTCTCCTCTGAAGATTTTACAAAAATGTGTTTTATTAGCACGTCTTTATTTCTTGCTTTTTCTCTTCATAGACAACACTGTTTTCTCCAGTGTTCTCATTCTGTTTAATATTAATCCTAATAAGTAGGATTGTTAACATGTTTGAGGACTGAAACAATAAAGAGTGTAACAGTAAGAGTAAGAAGTGAAAAATGTAGATATCTGAAAAGGCACTTAAACTAACAAGGAAGGCATGCACAGGAGTCACCCTTTCATCTTGGTTCAGATCTGGCACTGGAGACTCTGTGGGGCAGATTTACAATAACTGGTGCATCCCTGCATATTAGCAGGGATGCGCCAGTTTTTTTGCCTGACGCTAAAAAACCCTTGTGCTTTTACAATGCGGTGCACCGTGGCGAAAGGATAGACAGATGAGTCCCAACTGTCGGCGTAAAGCTGACGCAGTGCTGGAGTCACAAGCTTGACCCAATTCTAGCACTGCTCAGGTGCGGCCTATACTTGCTGTGCTGAGTGAGCGCCTTGGCATCGTAAAAGTGAATCAGTGAAATCTTGCAGAATTCCCTGCGTCACTTTTACGAGGCTTCCTTGCGACGGAAGGCCCACCCTGCACACATCATACCTGACGTAGGTATAATGAAGTGCAGGGCTTTACAACGTGACGCATCTCCCTAGCTGCGTCACGTTGTAAATATGTTGCATAGTGGCGCATTGTTTACGATGCCGCTGCATCACTGAAGTGATGCCACAGTGTCATAAAGATGTCGCACGGGGCTTGTAAATCTGCCCCTGTGTCTCTAATGAAGCTGGTAGGGAAATGTGAGGTTTAAAATATATTCCAAGACGTTTTTAGCACTATCCTAGTGCATATAACTTGCCTTAAAAGTACTCTGGAAGTAGGCTGTAAATAGTGATGTATGTACTTAAAACTGAAAACGTATTCTGTCAAATTTGAATGCCTAATAACTACAATTTCTCTCTGATATCCGTGCTTCTACATGTTGTATGACACCTGAGGTGGAACTCATATGACTAACTTAAAAACTATACAGCCTCTCACAGCCCTATTCACATAATTCCAGCGTTAGTTATCTATTTTTTTCGAGATGCCCAGAGCCCTGAAAAAGTGTTGACACTAACAAGACTGGCATGCACAGGAGTCAGCCTTTCACTATGGATTAGGCCTGGTACTGGAGACTCTGTGTCTCTAATGAAACTGGGACAGACATGTGAGGTTTAAAACATGTTTCAAGCGTATTACGCACTATCCTACTACATATAACTCACCTCAAAGGGTACAGTACAAGTAGTTCATAGATAGTGAGGTATGTATTTAAAACTGAAAACATATTCTGTCAAGTTTGTATGTCTGACCTCTACAATTTCTCAGCCATGTATGTACCTGTGCATGTAATCTGACACCTGAGGAACAACTGTTGACACCAAATTAAAATCTATATGGACTCTCATACCCCAGGGAAATATTTACTCAGCTACTTCATCATACAGTTCCATACACACAGAGCTCTTTTGTAAGTAAGCCTATTGGAAGCAATTGCACACACAGTTTCATACCCCCATGTTCTGTTTGATACTCAGAAAGTAACTCATGCAGTTTATTCTACAGAGCCTTACAGTCTGTAACAGAGATAGTATAATACATACAGACTACTTTACATCTATCATCTTACCCCCCAAAATGCACTGACACATTCATTGAGAAATCTGGAAATGTGCTGCCTCTAACAAGGCTGGCATGCACAGGAGTGGGCCTTTTATTTTGAGTCAGACCTGGCAGAGGAAGCTCTGTGTCTCTAATGAACACATCAAGATAATTGACGTAGAGCTGCACCTTTTCATTCACTCACCCCCAGTCACAGATCTGGGTTTAGTCCACTGTTCTTTTGCTCACTACACCACCCCAGTTTCGACCCAGCCATATGCAAATCAGCCCTGACCATGTTCCTCATGGGAACAGTCCAGCCCGAATCGCCAGGCCAGGTCCTCCATGGATTGGAAACAAGCATCCTGGGACCAGTTTGAGGGTAATACCCCTAATAATCCAGGCTAGCTTGAATCTGGTGGCGTAGCGAGCAGTGGACCCATGTCTCAGCATAATCTTCCCACTTAGGGTGACAAATGAAAAAAGAACAGATGATTGACAGAATGCTGAATTAATCAAACATTCACCCCCAGTGTCAGTTCTGGGTTAAATCCATCACTTTTTTTGCACCCCATGCGATTCCAGTTTAGAGCCAGCGATATGCAAATCAGTCTTGACCCTGTTCCCCATGGGAACAGTCCATCCCTAACTGCCAGGCCTGGTCCTCCCCGGACCAGAAACAATCATCCTGGGAACGGTTTCAGGGTAACACCCTACATCAGCCAGGCCAGCTAGAACATCCTCTACATTCAAAAGAAGTCATTGGAGATGCCATTGAATTATTTCAAATGAAGCAAGGAGAGAGAGAGAGATGCGCCAAAGCTCACTAGGCGGTCCCTCTAGGCATGTTAGGTGTGTGTGCTTGGATTTACTGCCTTTTGAATCACCAACATTTTTAATCGTTTTAAAATTGCTTTTAACTCATTTTTTTAACTGGCAATCATTGTACATGAATCTGAAACTTGCTTTTTAAAATCGCTGCTCAAACTGGTCTGATTACGCAACGCTTGCTGCTAAAATGTGCATTCGATTTCTTACCTGCACTCTGACGCGCACTTCCCTTGCCGATTGCTCTCTCCTTAGGTCACCAGCACTTCTGCTCTGCTAATGCCGTCTAGTGCTTAGGGGGAGATCAGCTGTTGCAGCACAGAGCTGATTGGTGGGCGAGCAGGAAGGAACACCATAATTGCCACGCTGGAGCGGAAGCACAGCGGTCGCGCCGTTGGTGAGCCGAAGGCCCGCCTAAGGCTAGCCGGTCTGTGCCGGTCTGCGCCAGAACGGGACCAGGGGCCAGGGGCCAGGACCCCGTTCAATCGGTCATTTACCCAGCGGAAGATCGCCGGGCCTTGGCTTGGCCTTGGAAAGAGCGTAATAGATACGCTGAGAGCTGAAAAATACTGGTTAGCAATTGGGAGGGCAGTTCCATGACGCTGTGTCCAGCGCTCCACAAAAACACTGTTCCCAGTAAACCACATGGACTTAAGGTGGCAGTTCTTAACACACGCTCATTACAAAGCACTGCCTTGAAATCATCTCGCTCCTCCAGGATGGAGATATAGATATGCTGGCGATCACAGAAACTTGGCTCGGAGACACCGCAGTGCCAGACATTATTGCAGCTCTCCCTGGGGACTTTGACGCCTTATGGTACAACAGACAAGACAAGACTAGAGGTGGGGGAGTAGCCATCCTCTATAACAAACGGCTACTGGAAGACAAGATAGTGGCAGAGAGCATCGATAACGCAGACATTTTAGGGGTACAAATCTCACTTAAACCTCCTGCCTCCTACTATTGGTGGCGTATCGCCCCCACGATCAACCCCCAGGTTCAATGATTCCTTCTCAGAGATTGTCAGGGATCTCTGCTCATGTTATCAACGACTCCTTGTAGTTGGGGATTTCAATTACCACTGGGATAAAGCTCCTAGAGAGCCGCTTGTCAGCTAATTTGAGATAGCTGTGAGCACGATGGGGCTCCCTCAATTGGTAGATTCCCCAACCTACATCAAGGGCCACATCCTTGACCTCATTTGGACATCCCAGCCACGGGCCAGTCTAATAGACATCAGCCCTTGTGTCCGGTCTGACCACTTGCTGATCAGTTGTTGGGTACCACTGGACAGTCAATCGTCGCAACCACCCCGTGAGTGGAGAATGGTGCGAAGCTGGAACAAAATTGAGGCAGACCAGCTGGTGGGCATCTTACTCAGGCTCCCCCTAAAAGAATTCATGACGACCAACCTTGACCAGGAGTATGAGGCCGTTACCAACACTCTTAGAAGACCTATAGATCAGGTGGCACCAGCACAGAGGGATAGAGTTAGAGACAAGGGCAAGGGGGCCCCTGGTTCAATGAGGATCTGAGGGGAAGGAAGCAAACTCTCTGCCAATCCGAGAGGCGGTGGCGGAAATCTGGTAACCAAGCCGAGCTTGCAACCTACAAACTCCTGTTAACGTCATATAAAAAAGCCATTATGACTAGAAAGGCTGAATACTATGAGGCAAGAATTGCAGACGCTGTAAACAAACAAAAGGAGACCTTTAGAATATTAAAAGAACTCAGCCAGAAATCAGAGTTGAAACCTACAGCTGTGCCGGTGGACTGCAACATATTCCAGACCTTCTTTTTGCATAAGGTCAGGGACATCCTGGCTGAGATTGACAGCACCTCAACAGCCAGAACCCTGCCCCCCCAACTCCCGGTAAACAGCTCTCCTCCCTCCCTACCTTGGACCGGGCTTCCTTGTCACTTCTGTCAAAGACAAGATCCCTTTGGGCTTCTGTCAATCACATACAGGCCCAATCACTAACACCTGATAGAAACCAAAAGAATAATATAAAATAAAATATACAAAATATTTTTATTATTACGATCCTTATGAGATTCAACATTTCTAAATCAAGTTAAAACACATGTATCATCAATATATTTCAAATGTTCACATTAGTTAAAAACAAGTCATACAAGAGAACACATGGGAGAATATAGCAGATGAAGGAGACTTTAAACATCTGATAAATCAAATGAACACACTAAGTACATAGAAAATATATATATGTATACTTGATGACCCTGGTTTAACACTTAATAGTGTAATTTTCTCCTGCTTGAACCCTGTGTTGCTTAGGTGTGTTTTCCAAACAAAGTGACGCGTTTCAGTGGTATTCTATGGTCCACCACCTTCTTCAGGCTTACAATTATAATTCAGTGTCTCCCAACACAATCATCAACAAGATGATAGGACAATGTACATGGGGGAATCTGTCTCCTCCCCAGTTGCGGCTTTCTTCTCTCATTGGCCACACTGTTTAGACTAAAAATAGGGACATGCACGTCTATCCTTTTTTTTTAATCCTCTCCCGCTGGCTTTAGAATTTATTGGAAGGGTCAAGGCTTCAATAATGCCCTTGGTTAAAAATCCATCAAGTAAATGTTCACTGGAGCTATGGCATCACACTCAATAGATTCCTAATTAATGTAGGCTCCGCTCACTCGTGCGAGTAAAATATCTGATCCAAATGGCAGGACTAAAAAACCTCCTGGCGTGCTCCACGTTGCATTAAAAAAATTCCCTTCTGACAAACTTGAAGGCATAATGAAGAAAAAAAGTGGAAAGTGAGGATGATATTGTAGGATACCAGTTAGAAAACTGTTCAGGTCTCAACTGCTATGCTAATGTGGTTCTCTATGCAGTCTTTCATTTACCACATCTTCTTAATGAAATTATGTAAAACAATGAGAGAAGATTCTGTTCTGCACTATGTCATTTACTCCAACAGTTGTTTAATGACAGAAGTAGAATGCATACTGCTTCTGGCATTCATCACCTTTTGGATATATGTAGCAGTTCAGAGACATTTACTCTCAACATAAAACAAGATGCACAAGAACATGACTGTGAAGATTGTTATTTTACCTCTACAGCTGAAATACATGCAGAACAATTCCAATACCTAACACTACCAGATTGTAAAACAGTGTCTTTTGACAAACTGATTAAAACAGCAAATCAAAATATGACATGCTCAAACTGTATATCATATAGGATGTCTACATTGCAAATACAAAGAAGTGGAAAATACCTAATTTTAATGCTACAACAATGTAGACTAGATGAAACAAAATTACAAACAGAACTTACAAACGTCAAAGCAGGTCAAATATTTATCTCCTGGAAGGACTTCTCCAACACAGGCTATTATTTTTCATGAAGGAGGTAACATAACATCTGGACACTATACTGTGTTTTGAAACAGTGGATGGACACATTGCAATGATACCAACCTTATATTCAAAGCTAGATTGACTTCTAAACAGCTAAATTATTACCTGTTGTTTCTGAAGCCAAATTTCTAATTACATCATTCAGTCTATTGGGGGTAATGTCCTTAGAAAATGAAATGGATTGGATTATAGCATTATTAATAATCACTATTCTGCTTGTTCTTAGGCCTAATGGACATAATAGTCTGAAAAATGGCTTAAAAAAACTACTACAGTACATATTTATTTGCAGTATTGTACCAGGTAAAATAGTAGTAGAAAATAATTTCTAATCTATTTACGTTAAATAGTAAAGGTAATGGAGATGAAACATCTAATTAAGAAATTGTAGTGAGCTTAAAGCATAGTTACATATATTTATAATATACTATGCGTGAGAAGGTGGCCTGATATATGCTGTCCACTAGTTCTAGTGGGAACCTTGTATCAGTCCAAACAACCCCTTATGGTGATAGGTTAAAGACAACCTTTATTGAAAGCTATCCTAGTGGTAGCTATGGAGAGCAGCCTTCAGGCTAAGTCTTGAAGGAATGTAAAGCAGCTTGTTTTACCAGTCTATAATCTCTTGAAAGATAAAATGAAAAGACAAGCACACCAGGTATATATTTAAAATTTATGTATTTAGTATAAAACACATCCCTCTAGTCTCTTTATGAGACTGGAGTTCAAAGTACTTAGTTTACAAGTCAGCAATTATCAGTAATAGCACAAATACACGTTTGGGCCCCAGGGGCGTACAAAACCATATACCAAGAAAGTGGTATAAGAACTACAACTGGGATAGACACTAGGCCTATAGCCTCTAGAATCGCTGGGACCTCAAGGGACCACCCAAGGTAGTGACACAGGGGACCCACGGGGACTGTATGCAGTGTGTAAACACAATTGGAATTTTAAAGATTAGGGACACTTCTAATCGAGTCAGGACCAAACTCTTTTGGACTTAAGAAGTTCTAGGGCTAGCACCCACATGAGCACTGGAGTACTCGAGTTACCTCACCCAGGGAAGCCGGGTGCATAGGTGTCTTTTGGTGTCGGGTTGCGTCGTCGATTTCAATGGGAGCTTGCAAAGAACTGCTGTTGCCGTGAAGAGGAGAAGTGTCCGTAGAGATCCAAGCCTGGATCTGGGATGGAAGGATCCTGAAAGCAGAGGGGACAGAGTCTGGGTCACTTGCCAGTGACCTAGGGCAGGATGCACCAATGCCCACAGATGTCGGGTGCTTCAGGTGAGTTGATGAGTGTCTTGACTCTTCAGCCACGAGGTCCCGGAGGTGTCGACAAAGTCCATGAGCTGGATTCGAGCCTTCCCACAAAGTCTGTCGAGTGCTGCGGTGTTGGCGACCAGAATGGACCCAACAAGCCTTGGCAACGGCAAGTCACTGGAATTTAGAGAAAGGACTGTGGTGCAGACCAGCAAGGTCTGAGGTACTCACCCAGTGACAGTAAGTCAGGGCACATCTGGAGCAACCAGGAATGCTCAATCAGAAAAGGAGTTGCCTTCGTGGGGACCTGCTAGCCAACGGGCTAGTGATTGCGAAGGAGCCTTGAGCGGTTGCACTTGAAGCTGGCCCACGGGTCACTCGTGGAGTGGAGGCCAACAATCTTCAGTGCAGGAGGTGCTCAAGGCTGGGGCTACTCGGAGCCCAAAGCACAACTTCAAGGAGGACCAGGAAGATAGTTTTGCTGCAAAAGTTCACGGTGTCCGGGGATCACGGTTCCACGTCACACACGATAACCACGGGCCTCAGCTTTGCTGTGGACTCAGGACAGCCTCGGGGAAGTCTGGAAATGTACCTCTGGTGATGCAAAGACTTCGGCATCCGGCGGGAGCTTCAGCGATGCAGACCAGTCAGTTGCTTCTTTGGTGCCTGCCATGCAGGGGAGTCACTCCTTGACCCCAAGGGAGATTTCTTCAGTCTTGTAGTCAGGATAGAACGTCGAAGGTCCAGGATATCTGTAGCAGAGTTTTGTCCAGGGTAATCTAAAGTCCTAGGGACTGGATTGCTATACTTATAGTAGGTTTAGGGAATGGACTAACTCTAAGGACCCACCTATGGGTGGGCCTGGAAAGAGAGGTGGTTAAACCCATTTCCTTTGTCCAGTTTCGTGCCAGAGCAGGGGCAGGTAGCCCCTGCAACCGGTTTGAGCTAGGCTATGCACAGGGACAGCAAACGTGCCCCCAGTGCAGGACTTCAAAGCACAAGAGAGTGCTCCCGCCCAGCCCCAATTCACATCAGCCTGTCTGGGGAGGTGGTCACACCTCCCTTCGACAGGAAACCTATTATCCAGGCCTCCCCTGCCAGAGTTTCGGTCAGCAGCAGGAGGCCAGAGCTGTGTCTGTGGTAGAGGCATCCATTGTGTGATGCCAGGGCTCAGGAAAGTCCTACCGGGTTTAGCCAGTATGAACATGTCTCTCCCGCTAGAAGGGTGGAATGCTACCCCCGCTGCCAGAACTGGTTGGGGGCGGTAGTATTCCAAAGCGCTTGACACCAACACGACATGTTTTGATGCAGCCACCTCAAAGTTAGCATTTACCGCGAGGTTATAATGCACTTAAGAGTATATGGTATGGCTGTATCACAGAACAGGCATAAGGAAGTATTTCCAAAAGCTGCAGAGGGGCTCAGCTCATGCATGGGCACCCTCTCACATAAAACCAAGCACTCTGCCTTCAGGATTGTCAAGGCCTGCCATAGGAGTGGCTTATAGGTTTATATGTGTCTGTATAGGGTAGTGATATAGGTAGCCTATACCACAGTAAGGGGTGCAAGCACCCCCTTACCCAAGCTGCAGTAGCAGACCTGTGGTGCCATTTTGGAGTGCTTCCCAGGAGTGGCATAATATATGCTGCAGCCCTTGGTAGGCCTCTGAGGTACCTATGCCCTAGGTACATAGTATACCATATACTAGGGCTTTATAAGGCACTCCAGAATCCAATTAGAAATGTACCTAATGTACATGGAAACCATTTTAGAGAGGAAGCAGCTAGGCTGTGGTCCTAATTTTGCAGGGCCACTGCCAGACTAAGGTCGAAAAACAGTGAAACACCAGCAAAAAGTGGAGGTACCCATGTGAAGCAGATCCTACTCTCCTACACAATGCACTTTTATTGTACAATCACTTTGAATGTTTTTTCCCCACTGTTCAAAGATGACGCTACAAACAGACCATTGGGTATGGTTAAGTAGTATGAAAGCTGAGAACAGCAAAAAATGGAAAGTGGTATTTCTATTTGATTATAATACACTCTTATTAATTATAAAAAAATATATTCATGTATTTTACAAAGATATATACTAACATAATTTTTTACTTTTTGTTTAATTGCAGCTACAGTTAAAAAATGTAAGCACTTCACAACAGTAGGATTTAGGAGAATGTTATGCCAAGAATCCCTTTTCTGCATGATCTAACCTAATTACGCATGATCTATCCTAATTACTTGGAAGGTAATAATATAGGACCTAGTCTTTGTGATGAACTGTACATATATCAGAAATATGTTACGTATCTGCTGAGCTAAGCTTCAACATGTAGGGACTTCTCAAAGTTAACATTCGTTTTTTTTTTCTGAGAACACCCAAAAGCTGATTTTTATGTATACAAAACAACATTCTTTACTTGCATTGAGATTTAAGTCAGACTGCAGTTATTTCTATTTTGCAGATAGCAGTGTTGCCATATTCTCATAAACAAAAAGCATATTTGAACAATAGTAAAACTTGAGAAAGGAACTGAGACACTTATTTACATATGTAGTTAGTTAAGCTCATACACTACCAAGTAGCCAATCTAGAGAAGTATCCCTTTTAATATGTTTGAGGCCTAGTGCACTTGAACTTAAAGATGCAGTTCTAGTACTAGGCCAATTTACTATTTAAAATAGATACACTATTGTTAACCTGTTCTTCTAGTAGGTAAACGTCACCTCTAACCATCTGTTCAACATTACCTGAAGCTAGGCTGTAAAGTAAGCTGCAATGTATGTAAAAATAAAGACATATATTTGGAAGTTGCAGTATTCTACCAGCACAATTTCAAATGTCTATACTGACTTCTACTTACAGAGTTCAACATTGATAGATGTTTTGGACATGTACATGCACACGTTTAGGCGTACATGCTGACTTGTACATCCAGTGTTATACATTCAGCTGAATGTCAAGTAAGTATTTATACCTATTCAATGACCCAAACACTATCTATGCACTCATCTAATCACCCAGACACTACATGTGCATTCATCCAACCACACAGTCACTACTAATGCAGTATTCTAATCACTCAGGCACTACTTATGCAGTCATCCAATCACACAGGCAATGCTCATCTACTCATACAATCACCCAGGTTCTACTCATGCACTCATCCAATCACCCAGACACTAGTCATGCACTCATCCAATCACACAGGCAGTACTCTTATGCTCATCCAACCACTGAGGCACTACTGATATGCTCAAACAATCACACAAGCACTACTCATACATCTCATCTAATCACTCAGGTACTACTCATGCACTCATCCAATCTCACAGTTAATACTATTGCAGTCATCTAATCACTCAGGCACTACGTATTCAGTCATCCAATCACACAGGCACTACTCATGCACTCATCCAATCACCCAGACACTAGTCATGCACTAATCCAATCACACAGGCAGTTCTCATACACAATTGTCCAATCACTGAAGCACTACTGATACACTCATACAATCAAGCAAGAACAACTCATGCATCTCATCCAATCACCAAGGCACTACTCATGTACTCATGCAATCACCCAGGCACTACTCATGCAGTTATCCAATCCCCCAGGCACTCCTTATGGATTTATACAATCACTCAGTCACTACTTGCACAATCATCTAATCACCCAGGCACTACTCGTATACTCATCCAATAACCCAGGCTCTACTGATACACCCATGCACTCAGCCAGATAGTTCTTGTGCACTCATACAACCACCAAGACACTACCTATGCACTCAGCTCATTTCCCAGGCACTACACATGCCCTCATCTAATCACCCGGGCACTACTCATGCACTCATACAATCACACAGGTACTATTTATACACGTATCCAATCTCCCATGCAGTACTCTTGCACTCATCTAATCATGCACATACAAATAATGCACTCATCCAATCTCCCAGACACTACTCATGAACTCATCTAATCACCCAGGCACTACTCATGCACTCTTCCAACCACTCAGACACTACCCATGCGCTCATCAAATTATCCAGGTTCTACACATGCACTCATCCAATCAACCAAGCACTACTTGTACACTCATCCAATAATCCAGGCTCTACTGATACACTCATGCAATCATCCAAGTAGTACTTGCGCACTCATCCAACCACCCAGACACTATCTATGCACTCATCTAATTACAGAGGCACTACACATACACTCATCCAATCATGCAAGCACTACTCATGCGCTCATCCAAACACCCAGATAGTATCCATGCATTCATCCAACTGCCCAGACACCAATCATGTACTCATCCAATCAATTAGGCACTTCTCATGGACTCATAAAACCACCCAGGCACAACTCGGGCACTCATCCAATCACCCAGACACGACTTATGCAATCATACAAGCACATAGATACTACTAATATGGTCATACAATCACCTAGGCACTACTCTTACACTCAATCAAACACTCAGGCATTACTCATGAACTCATCCAATAATACAGGCACTATTCATGCACTCATCAAACCACCCAGACACTACCCATGCACTCATCAAATTATCCAGGCACTACACATGCACTCATTCAAACGATCCAACACCCAGACACTACTCATGTACTCATCCAATCAACCGGGCACTACTCATGGACTCATGTAATCACCCAGGCACTAATCAAGCACTCACCCAATCACCCAAGCACTACTAATACAGTCATACAATCACCTTGGCACTACTCTTACTCTGAATCAAACACCCAGGCATTACTCATGAACTCATCCAATCACCCAGGCAATACTCATGCATTCATCCAACGACCCATACCCTGCCCTCATGAAATTATCCAGGCACAACACATGCACTCATCCAATCACCCATGCACTACTTGTACAACCATCCAATAACTCAGGCATTACTGATACACCCATGCAATCACCCAGGTAGTACTTGTGCACTCATCCACCCACCCAGACACTACGTATGCACTCATCGAAATACTCAGGCACTACACATACACTCATTCAATCATCCAGGCACCAATCACGCACTCTTACAATCACCTAGGAACTACTCATATACTCATACAAACTACAGTGCAGTACTATTGCACTCATCTAATCATGTGTGTACTACCAATGCACTCATCCAATCTCCCAGACACTACTCATGAACTCATCCAATCATCCAGGCACTACTCATGCACTCATCCAACCACCCGGACACTGCCCATGCACTCATCAAACTATCCAGGCACTACACATGCACTCATCCAATCACCCGGGCACTACTGATATACTCATGAAATCAGCCAGGTAGTACTTGTGCACACATGCATCCACCGAAAACATACCTATCCACTCACCTAATTACTCAGGCACTACACATGCACTCATTCAATCATCAAAGCACTACTCATGCACTAATACAATCAGCTATGTATTTTCCATACACTCATCCAAACTACAATGCAGTACGCTTGCACTCATCTAATCATGCTTGTACTACCAATGCACTCATCTAATCTCCCAGACACTACTCATGAACTCATCCAATTACCCAGGCACTATTCATGCACTCATCCAACCACCCAGACACTACCCATGCATTCATCAAATAATCCAGGCACTGCACATGCACTCATCCAATCACCCAGCCACTACTCATGCACTCATCAAAACACTCAGATAGTACCCATGCATTCATCCAACCAACCAGCCACTACTCATGTACTCATCCATTCAATTAGGCACTACTCGTGGACTCATGAAATCACCCAGTCACTACTCAGGCACTCATCCAATCAACTAGGCATTTCTTATGTACTCATATAATCACCCAGACACTACTAAGAGTCATACAATCACCTAGGCACTACTCTTGCACTCATCAAACACCCAGTCACTACTTATGCACTCATACAATCACTCCGGCACTACTGATGCACTCATGCAGTCACCCAGGCAGTACTCATACACTCATCCAATCACGCCGTCAAGGGAAGGAGAGAGATGGATCAGTAGTTCTTGAGGTCCGAAGGGTCTGCCGAAGGCTACTTGAGCAAGGGCTTGACTTCTGTGCATTATTAGTCGTCAGGAAAGGTGCCGGTTTTGAGGGTGGTGCTGATGGTGCATCGTAGTTCCAGTGCGATGGTGGCAGCAGCTCTGTGGAAGATGTGAGGAGGGCAGGGGTCCATGGGTGCACCTGAGTGGATGCCTTTGATGGTCGATTCGGTGTCTTCAGTGGTGGTTGGGGTCCAGGTGGAGTTGGTGGGTTGGCTGGTGTTGTTGGAGGGGGGTGGTTTCGGAGTCCGGGGTTCGTTCGTTGAAGTTGTCGTAGAGGGACTTGATTTTTAGATGGAAGTAGGAGCTGAGCTTGTTGCAGAGGTCCTGGGAAGGGGTGATGTTCGTGGCCCCGCTGCAGGGTTTGGCAAATTCTTGGATGATGCTGAAGAGTTCTTTCGGGTGGCTGGTGCTGGCAAAGATCTTGTTCTGGATGGAGGTTCATCTGGTTGATCTGATGATATGGTCGGATTCTGGCATGGAGTTCCTGAATGTGATGCTGTCTTCTGGCATTTTGCTGTTTGGCCAATTCTTCTCTAGATGTCTGCATGTGTGACTGGATTCTTGGAAATCGGCGCTGAACAAGGAGGCCTTCCTCGAGTGTTGTCTGTCGGGGTTGCGGAGGGGGGCGAGTTTGTCTGCACAGTTGGAGATCCATCTGTGTAGTTCTTTGGCAGTGAGGTAGGCGCCTGCCGAAGTGGAGGGGGCATCGCGTTTGAGGGTGGAGTTGAGGTGCTCCTCAGTGGCGTTGCTCCAGTTCCTTCGTGGTGGGCAGGGTGCATGTTTGGGAGGGTGGGTTTATCGACCTGAAAGTGTACGCAGTTGTGGTCCATCCAGAGGGGTTGCATGGTATGACTGAAGTGGATGTTGTTCCCTCCTGCGAAGATGGGGTCGAGGGTGTGTCCTGCATTGTGGGTGGGGGTGGTGAATAGCTGCTTCAGTCTAAGGTTTGTGAGGTTGTCCGGGAGGGTGGAGGAGTTGGGGTTGTTGAGTTTGTCGAGGTGGGAGTTGAGGTCTCCAATGAGCATGTAGTAGGTGGAGGGGATTGTGTGGGGTGTGACAAGCTTGGCAATGGTAGTGGCAAATGCAGTAGGAGGTCCGGGGGGCCTATAGGCAAGCCTGCCACGTATTGTGGCTCTGGGACGGTCTGTATCTGAAAGTGGAGGTGCTCGGTGGTGGATGGGGAATCGCTCGTAGCAGAGGTGGCGAGTCAGAGGGAGCTCTGGTCTTTGATGGCAAGTCCTCCTCCTAGGCGGTTGGGGCTGTCCTTTCTCTCGATCTTGTATCCAGCAGGGATGGCAGTGGCGATGTCGGGGCAGAGGCAGCATTGGTCCAGGTTTCTTTGAAGAAGGTGACATCTGGCGAGAGGGTGTTGAGGAGGTCCTAAAACTCTATGGCGTGTTTGTGCAAGGCTCGCACATCGAGGAGGATGCATTTCAGGGCTTCGGTGGTGTTGGCGTCCGACATGGGGTGGTGCCTGTGGGAGTGCGAAAGGTGGTGAAAGTCTGGCGGCAGTGAGGGCAGGAGAACTGCCCGTGGGTGGTGTTCAGTGTGGACAGCTCGCAGTTATTTTTTCTTTCTGGGTTGAGTGTGAGGATGGCAGCTGGGTCATAACAGTGGATGCTTGGAGATCCAGGGTCCCAGGTGCTGGTTGCGGTTGGGTCGTGGACAGGCACAGACTATTTTGTATTTTGAGGGTGCTTTTAACATTTTTAGAAGAAATATATGAACTTCAATATTCTGAACATGGTGCTTTCCAATGAAATATCAAACAAGAGGCAGGAACAAAAATTAACACTTGTGTGTTTTTATCAAACTAATCATAGCAGAGATTGACTGCTCGCTAGCACACACAAGATATTGGCACTTTCTACCTTGAACTCCTGCATCTGCCGACTCAGGGAAGGTCTGCAGCTGTGGTGATGTTAGTAGATCTGCAGAAGAGGTGCTTGGTTGATATAGGTTCCCATGTGCAGCTTGCTCTCTTTTCTCCCTATCACTGATTTATTTTGCCAGGCGATAAGAATACATTGTCTCTGAAAGCTTTTTAATAGAGGATATCCCACAAGAGTATTTTCATTCTGATCCTCTTGATAATACTTTTCAACATTGGGAACAGGTAACCTTTCTGGCATGTACCTTCTTCTCCCCTTCTGGAATGGTAAAGAAGGCCCCCATAATGCTTTCTTTCCTTTCTTTCTGTGGTTCCTCAACTTCTTCCACCTGTTCCTCTTCAAGTACGTCAGGAGATGCCATCTTTTTTTTGATGAAGAGTTGTTTGAACCACCCAAAAAAATAGAAAGTAACTGGACAGCATACAAAAAGGTGTTAAGATACCGATCAAATACTTTCTTTTCATGTGACGTGACGCTGCGACGGGGTCAAGTAACCATCGCATTCACGTTGCCTGCCCGTCAAATGTGTTAAATTCAATTTAAAAGTAAAAATTATTATTAGTAAATCAATTTTTCACATATTTTATGCAAAACTCCTAAACTAACAGACATTTTTAAATCATGCACATATTTTACAGTTTAAGAAATCACGCCGAAGTCATGGCCCCTGTGCGGACCTGAAAATAAGTACTGGAATTGTGCGCAACAGCATCCCGGACACATAAAATAACTAGAAACCATTTTTAAATTAAGTTTAACATATCGTCATATTTGTTACAGTATTCTAGTACTAAATCACTACCCTTAAAATCTATATTGAAAACTGTTTTAACTGTATTTAACACTTAAAAATATGCAAGTTCTCAACCCTATCGCAGCAGGTGTGCAACGGAACTGCGTCTATGAAAACCTGTTGTAAACCTTATAAAAATCTTTTACAGCTATGCTAATAGTATTCTTTTTCCTTTCAGTAGTAAACATCTTACCTAAAAATAAATATTAACTTTTTCTAAACATGCATTTTACATCAGTGAACGTATAAGGGGTTGGCGCACCTAACACAGAGAACCATGACTGGTACGCAAAACAAAAAAAAAATAAGAAGGTTAATCTACTTATATCAAAAAATATTTTTGCAGATTGGACAATAATATATGTTTTACACTTCTAATAGCTACCGCAGAAAAACTACTCCTCACAGAAACAAATAAGAAAATTATGACGAATAGCCAAACACACATTTTGTATTTTCAAAGTTAACTTAAACATGTCATAAAATACTCTTAAAAAAAGATCAATAATGGAACACTGTGTAAAATTTCTAAAAATCCAAAGATTAGAATTTAATAAAATTACCACCATATTATCACCTATCCTTACATATTTAATAAAAAGTAAATATAAAAAGCACTTTAAACTTTATAAGGAATATATACCAAATATTACAAAATTTATTAAAAAAAAAGAATGATTGGAGCTATTTATTTTATAAGTAAATACAATTTAAAAATATTAATATAAATGACTCTGAAAACTACCAGTAATATTGCCATTACACTTACACAATAGTTTTTTAAAAACCTTTGAAATTCACTTAAAAAAACAGAGGTTGCAGGGACATTACAGTTAGAAAATAGAATTTTGAAAAACCTTGGAGATTCACTGAAAAAAACAAAGGTAACAGGGACGTTATAGTTAGGAAATAGCATTAAAAAAGCTTCGAAATTCACTGAAAAAAACATAAGGTTTCAGGGAATTTATAGTTAGACTAAGATTTCACTCACACAAATGCTGTGAAATTCAGCAGTTATAGTTACCTGAGCTAACCATAGCTTACGCCCCCGCAATGCACTGCTTATGACCTCACATATTACATCACTCATGACATGGCCAGTGACATCACTGATGAAATCATCCACAGAACCACTCACACACCTACTCATAACCCCATTCAACCTCTCGTGCATCCAGTCACACACCCACATAATCACTCACCTGCCCATTCACACACCTATACAACTGCTCACATACCCACTCACTCCTCCATGGAGCCACTCATACATCCACTCACTCAAACAGTCACTCACACAACCATTCACATATTCATACAGCCACTCAGACAGCCATACACTCACCCACACAGCTACTCACACACAGACTAATTCACCTATGCATCCACTCAGGCCCCCACTCACATGCATACACAGCTTCTCAACACAGCCACTCACTCACCCATACTCACACACAGCCAAAAACCACTTACATACCAAATCACACATCCATAACAAACACTCCCATATCTACTCATTCATCCATACAGTTATTCACACAGACACTCACTCTCTAATACAATCAGTCACACCAAATCACTTAACCAAACACTCACTGAAACAGCCAGTAACTTACACTACAGCCACTAAAACCCCACAGTCACTCACTCATACAGCCTTCTGAGGTCGATAAAAAAGAGCACCATTGAGTTGGGTAACAATAAACACCTGTTATTCAGTGGCAAGATACCCTTCTGGATAAACGTATGCTTTACAAATACACGTTACGTGATTTGGATTTGGCAGTCCTCCAACCCCAACCTCTAATGTCATGGCTTTGGCAGCTGTAGTATGTAATCATTGATAGACCTGTACTGCTCAAACATGCATTGTAGCTTGCATAATGTGGAGCTTTATGTGGGCTTTTACAGGAACTCAATTAGCATGCAAAATGATCCTCAGCTGTTTCAAAGAATGATTCAAATGATTGCAAATCCTGAGAGATATGTGGAGTATTTGATTGACTATTTTTTCGAGGAACCCTAGCACAATTGATGCGATTGATGCAACAAGCTAAACATAGGACTGTGAAGTACCTCCTTAAACCATGACTTTGACACTATTACTGCAATTTTCAGTGACAACAAACTTAGCGCTGAGAACTCCAAGTTCATGTGATTCATATACTTTGGTATTATATTCTTTCACGATATTGGCAGCTGTATTTGATTTAACTATAGAGAACATTCCAACAGTTGCATATCACTGAATGCTGTGAAAACCATCAGCACCAGTTGGATCACTGGCTAGATTTTGCTTTAATACATTGAAGGACACACAGTATGAAGTGATGCACATGTAGTCTGTAACTTGGCAACTGGTTCACTTTTTCATTGTAAGATGGCTGTACTGAAGAGCTCTTTCCTCCATTGCTTCTTTAATCAATCCCACTACATGGTGGTTCAATGCTGGCACAAAAACAGTTGAGAAATAGGTCAAGCTGGGAACCTTTCTTTTTGGATAGAGTGTCTCCACAGATTCCAGAACCCCCTCTCCTTCCATGAAAGAATAAAGGAGGAGTTCTAGTGCTAATATTCTGGCCAGGTTCCTATTGTGTAAAAGGATTGGCCCAGGGTTATGGTGGTATTACGACTGCTTGCTGAACTTAGACTTGATAGTGAGTTGTTATGGCAGTTGTTTTAGGGTGACTACATCCCTCTTTTCCTTGCGTCATGCTGAGGTTGGTGTGGGTGATGACTTCATACTAAGAGTGAAAGACTTCTTTCCATGATGATATCTTATTCACCATCATATCTCATGACCACCTCTTTCTATCTTTTGATGACTTCTTGAGAGGAAAGCTTCCTTGTAGAGCCAAACCCCGCAGAAATTGTGTGGTGGTTGTGTTTGACTTTACCTAGGGTGGACTGCAACTGGATTGACGGTTAGGTCAGGTTTTTAGATTCTTGAAATTATTCAAACAGGTGAGGGTGGTACTACATGATATAGCAGGTAGAATAGAAGTGTTCTGCACTTCCTCTGTACCACTTTCAATATTAATAATCACTGGTTCATCTTCTTGGCTTTCAAGGCTTTCAGCAACCTTATTTTCCCCATGCCACGGTCATCTGATGGGGGCTTAGAGAAAATTTGTGAGTGCTCTTTCTTTTTCTCAGAGAGGAAAGTGAAAACAATGGATTCAATAGAAGAGCAGGCACAACATTCAACAACCACTGCACTGCTTGGAGACATGCACTTTGATTTGGTAATGGTGGTATCCTTGTTGATCCAGGGAAGATCCTTCTCCCAGTGTCTTCCTAATCAGACGGCATGCAGCTTTGCCTAAATAAGGATAAGGGTAGGTTCCATCACAAGTATCAACGGTATATATGATGGGGAGCAAGGCCAATCTGCTCATCTGACAAGATTGGAATATCAACAAGAAATAGTCGAGAACTGTGCAAAATGACACAATTCAAAACTGGCTGAAAAATGATGAAAAAAACTATTACTTGCAATACCACCTTCTTCTGAGGTGAAAACCAACACTAAACTGCTTTGAGAGTAGCCATAAATTGGGATACAAACATTTGCAATTATAATATGAATGTAAAATTAAACAGGGGTAGACACAAACTAAACAGGCAGCTTTAGAGAATCCATAATTTAGCTTACACAATACGACCTTGGCCTTTCTTCTGTGAATCCTAAAATATTGCTTGCTTTGTAGGGAGGCCTTTTAGGAGATATGATGCATGTAGGGGATGGTTTTACACAGGGCCAAGGAAGGTTGCCCACATTTTTCGTCAGTTCTCACAAATTTGTTCCACGACATACAAATTGCAAGGAAATGGGAGAACACTGCTGACATCTCAGCTTCAGTCCTCGCAAGTGCATTATAGTATATGCAGTTCATTGTAATAGCTGTAATCGCAATTGATGGTATTCTCCATCCAACATAGACGCAGCCAGTGCAGGACATTTATAGAAACATAATTCAAGGTATTTGTCTATCATCCTCAGAGAAAAGCCTTTAGAGGTACAAAACAGACTGCTTTCAGTTTCTCAATCCTATAAATCCCCCCGCCTTATTTGGAATACAATCAGTTTTGCAAGCAATGACTGTACTATGAAACTCTAGTTTTTCAAACATTCCATTGAACAAAGTTACCTAGCTATTACTCGCCTACAATACCCAAAAGTCTATGAATTCTGATCACATGAAACAAAAAGCATCAGGTGTGAACCCAAGTCTTTTAATACATTTTGCATATGGCTTTCCAGGTCCTTTGAAAGTTATAAAGTAAAACAATTATTGCCACTTTGCATCTCTTCAGATCCTTGGTTTGAGCCTCAGCATCATCTTTTAGTCCACCTTTTGAAGGCGCACCCCTGCCTCCAGGAGTCGGCATTAAGTAAAAAGCCGGTTGAGGAAGTGAAATACATCAAAGGTATCTGTTGTCTGAGAATTGACTACACTTTTCTGGAAATGTCCACGGAGTCCAAACAGTGTCTCAAGTGTGTGATTTAAATCTCTGGAAAGTATCCAAAAAGCCTTATTTAAAAGTCAAGTGCGGATGTGAGCTCTTTCGCAATTGTGTCTTTGCTGTTGAAGGTCAGGCTGCAGCTCATGCAGCTCCGGTTGAAGTTTGCAAGCACTTACTAAAAACATTCAAAGAAAGAATGTACTTGTTTCAACTGCACAAATAATACGTTTCTAAATCATTGTAGCCCGTAATTTGCAGAATGTGTTTTGCTGCAAGATGTTTCTATATGAGTGAAAGCACATCTCTCATGTTCACTGTATAATGTCTAATTTTGTGTGCTCTGCGAGTTGATTATTAAACCGGAAAGTTCTCTTGAATTTGAAAATAAATCTATCCAATGTAAGCATTTTTATTTCACTAGCGTTATCTTGCCTGAAAATAATTTTCCAAGCGGGAGGTTATTTCCCATTGCCAACTTCAGCGTTTGTGGCTCCTGGTCCAGTCTTAGTTGGCGTCCCCGTGCAATGACGTCCTTCTTCACAAATTCCCGCAATACCACCCTTCAATGCTGCTGCTCCTCATCCCTCCTTAGCCCCTCACTCACATGCATTTATTTTATAGCTCTACTCATCCAGTGTAGAGTGTCAGATCACTTTATATCACAAACATATTAACCAGAGACAATGAGTAATGCTCGTGTGTAAATTAATGTATAGGAAATGTTACTTATAGACAGAGAGGACTAAATAGTGTAGAAGTCACATCATTCATACTGGTAAATAGTATATGATAAAAGTGTTTGATAAGGATAACGGAAGGGGCAGACTTACTTGGGGGCATATCAACAAGGGCTTTATCTCTGCTTTTTTGGCTTTAAAAGCCAAAAAAGCAGAGATAAAACTAGCGCCCTATCAACAACAGGGTGCTAACATGCAAATTCGCATGTTAGCACCCTTTTACTCTACGCTTCCCCTTGCATCTCTAATGAGATGCGAAGGGGGCGTTCCAGAGTAAAATAATAGGAGAAATGTCGCTAAGCGACATTTCTCCTATTATCAAGAATGTCGCTAACCCTGTTAGAGACAAAAAAAGCAGCGCTAACCGCGGTTAACGCTGCTTTTTTACGTCTGGTATTTTTCTGACTTGATATCCTATGGAAGGAGGATAACATGGCTAAGTTTGTCTGTCCCTATCAACAAGCTAACATGAGATTATCGCTGGGTTTCCAGCGATAATCTCACGTTAGACACTTAGCGTGAGGATTTTTATCGCTATTGAGATAAGCGTTGCTAATAGCACGCTATCTCAGCGATAAAAATCAACACTAGCCGGCGATAATTATCCTAGCGCTAAGTGCGCTTAGCGATAATTATCGCCGGTTGTTGTTGATATGCCCCTATGTTTTAATTTAATATAGGAACTGAAGTAGAGAGCAGAACAGCACCATATCTACTGATATATGGTGCTGTTGCCCTCTCCTCTAGTGCTTGTTTAACACTTCACCATTTCATATGTGAGCTGTACAGTGCAGCACATACACAAAATTGGAAAGACCTGGAGAAAATAAATCTTTTACACCTTCCTTGAGGATGAGTAATTTTTTGTTGCAGATTCCTTTCTATCAAAGTTAGTAGCTAGGGATTAGCACTAACATCTGTTTCTCAAATATGAATTTATCTTGAAATAATGAAAGACAAGAGGCGTTTGGCAAAACAGGAACATTTGGTTTGATTAAATGCAGCAGCCAGGAGAACAGGCAACAGAGTCGGGGTCTGAAGACTGTCTCAAAGCACATTGGTTTCAGCCGTCTTTTTATAATTTTTTTACAGACATTGTAAAAAATGTCTATAAAAATAGTCTGTGGTCTTTTTGTCTTGAAACGTTAGGCCTCGTTGGGACTTCGGAGGTTGTTACTGAAGAGGTGGTGGTCCACAGTAAAGGTGGTGCACGTGAGAGTCGATTGCAGACCTGTTGGATAAAGCTGTGGGTTGTAGGTTAGCTTTTAGAAAAACATAAATCATTATTCGGTCTTGGATATTGCTGTGCCTGTCCTTTATGGGGCATTTCTGCGCATCCATTTGGCGCAATCTTTGATGAGGTACTGTAAGGAGGGCCCCAGTTTAGGTTTCATTTTATGAATCAGTTAGTTTTTGGTCATGGGTTGCCTGAGTTTATTTTGTGGGTCTTTTGGTCCTCACCATGACAAAGGTGAGTGTTTTAGTGGGGTGATCTTCATGGTGTGTGGATGACTTTTTTTACCTATAATTTTATCGACATTGTCGACCCTTTAGTACCCTATTATCTCAAATGTATGTGTGTATGTATGTAGTTTCATTGATTCCGATGGTACCTTTTGATATACACATGCATGACATGCCATGAAAGGAAGGGGGAGTGGCACCATTGAGGGGTTGTGGATAATTGCACTGTTCTTAGAACACGTGTATGTCCCTCGGGTCCCTGCAAGTGGCGTGTAATGAGCTTTTCTCCAATGGAGTTGGATGTTTGGACTACACATCTTTTCTGGAAGCTTTGTTTTTGGGATACTTTTGGGCTGCCTCTTGCAGGTCATTGGGGGCCTTCCTAAGGTCTCAAGTAGTGTTGGTTTTATGGTAGCATACCGGCGAGGGTTGAGAAGCTGATCTGTGTTCCCCGTGTGATTTGGATCTGGCAATGTCTGGGATAGGGCCTATTGCTCCCTTTGATGATGTTGGTGAAGCCCGTGTTTATTTGATTGGACAAACTGGATGCATTGGTGAGCGTATCTGTGCACCATGTGTGGGACCTGCAAGGGTCAGTTACAAAAACCATTTCTCTCCTGGCACCCCTCTCTCCCTCGGATCCGTGATGCTTTGGGTCTGCCGCCCTCGGTGGGGGTCAGGGACTTCTTACCCAATGACGCGCTACTCCTGCGGTTTTGGAGGAACATGATCTGATGAGTAGACTTTGGGTGTTTGGAAGCATTAGGGCAGAGAGGAGGCAAAATATCTTGTTTATGACGGGAGTCAGGTGCGCGGCTGTAACTTGCCATACTGCGAGTAATGAACTGAGATGGCTGACTGCCCTGGTGAATTTCTCTAGTGACTTGGTGCCACATTGTCACTGATTTGTGCGTGGACTAAAGAGTTCTTTAGGGACTCTGTTATCCCAAGTGTACAGAAAACGTGGCTTCCGCCACTGGAACGTCCCCTCGTTTTGGAATGAAAGTGGGCCTCCACTAGCTGGAGGCCAAAATGGGGTCCTTTCGATCTTGTAATAGGAAAACTGTCCTAACTGGACTTGGATGAGTGTTCCTGGGTGCCTGTTTTTTGCACTGATTGGAGGCCACCCTGCCCCTATATTAGACTGCCCTCCCCCAGGGCGTTGCCAGCCAACTCCGCCCTGGGGGACTAGCGGCAGAGTGGGGCCTAGGCCCCTGCAGTAACCCAAATGGTTGATTTTAGCAAGGATTCCTGATTGACCAAACATTTGGCAGCCCTGAGTTTCCTGAACACAAGTAAATGTTTGAGTTTTCTCCTACTTCTGTGTCACTTGTCTTTATTGCTGCTGTGAATTCCCTGGAGATGGTGTCAAGTGGATGGGTCATATTAGGGGTTTAGATGTTCTGCATATTTGGATTTGGGCGATTGCGTGGAGGCTTTGCCTCCCCAGACAGTTACCGCTCCCTGCCATGGCTGTGGCTTTGGTGCTTGCTGGGCTGGGTTCCCTGCCTGCTGCTGGGGCCATGTGTTCGGCCAACCACCTCCTTGTTGAGGTAGTGTGTTTGCTGACTGATTTCCTTGTTGCTGAATGTGCTGTGTGCTCGGGTTGATCTGGGCTTGGTTTTGTGGATGGGGATTTTGTGAGGACTGTCCCAGGCCTATTGATCTTTGCTCATAGTCTGCCTTCAGTTGGCAATGGTCGATCAGGTGGCCCACCCTGAGCCATTAGAAACATTCTCTAAGGTCTGACTGCCACTGGACTTCCTGACCCTTGTCACCATAATTGGGCGGAAACCCTCTGGGGTACTGCGGTGGAGTCCCTTTCAAGACTGGTCCCATTTGCATGCTTGCAACCAATGCAGCCTGCCTGGAGGTGGGTTTACTTAGTTTGTGGGGGCCTGGCTTAGTGGAGTTTTTCCAGACTTGCTCCTGGTTTTGGCCCTTCCTAATAGGCCCTTGTGTGGGAGGTGAATGTGGTGGCCAGCCCGCTTCTCGCTCTGGGACTCTCCCCATGTGGCTGGTTGTGGCACTCCCTTTGGGGTGTGTATCATTTGCTGGGTGTATCGTGTTCCCTCCAATCGTTACTCGCTTGGGTACCAAATTCAGCAGCAGGTAGGGAGCTTCAGGTGCGGGGGACGCACTGCATAGTGCTGAGCAACCTTGTTTATGCCGCATCCTCACTCATGGAAGTGCTACGGTGGCGACAGAGGCTTAACTTGGTAATACCAGGGGTACAAGCGGTCAGTTGGTCACCACCATTGCCCCTATGTGGCTTAGGCTGGCTCCTCACCTGGCCTCGAGGAACTCAGCATGCATACAGAATTCGATGTTCCAGATCCCTTGATCCTTGTGTACCTTACTGGCTAACAGCATTTTTGGCAGTTTTCCACCAATAGGTGGTGTGTGCAGCATGCCCACAGTCGAGCTAATTTGCATAACCTGAGGAGATTCCCAGTATACTCTACACCAGTGAATGCAGTTCAACTGGCTGGGGCCAACCTGGCTTGTGTCCATGTGGTATGGAAGAGTATTGTTTGTTGGCGGGGAACTCCAGGGGAGGAGCAGGCTATACCCCTCAGCAAACTGGATTGACATTTTTAGTGTGGTCTTTAGGTCCCATCCCAAGATATTGGTTGGGGAGGAGGCAAAGTACAACAATTGTTATTTCACCTTTTCCCCCCTATCTCCAACTCGAAGGGTTCTGTGAAGGGGATCCCTGCCACCGTGCCCGATATCCCTTGTATGGTTCCAGTGCTCTTTGATGGGGGACTTCCTCCTCCCATGGGTACAACCTCTTCACCCCCGTGTCTAGTCGAAAGTGGTAAGGTGTTCCGTTTATCAGCATCGTGACCATAGGGTCCTCCTCAGGGCAGGCTGGGGTGGACAGTTGTGGGTGTGCTTCTTTGTGTTGCCTGTCAGTTTCTGGCATTGATATTCCTGCATCCTCACCCTCTCTGTCCTCTTCCTCACTATCGCAACTCATGTTACTGTTTAGACCCTCAAAGAGGTTCCCAGCTGCTCGTTGAGTGTATGTTTTGTGAGCTAAACGTGGGGGGCGGGGGTCCAGCTTCAGAGGTTTCTAGCATCGAACTTGGGTGAGGCTTAAGTCACTTGGGTCAGCCAGTTGGCCAACCTTCAAAGCCTAGATCTAGTTGTTTGCTGTCCGGAAGGGGACACTCCAGCCCCCTTGACCAGTGGGTTGTTGTAACCTAGTGCCTCGGTGGGTTGTTGTACCCTAGTGCCTGAAAAGCTGGGTTGGCCAGCATCAGAGAGAGTGACTCCATGCCGGTGCACAGTAGGAGAGGTGCGAACGCCTTGAATACGGATTCTGGGACAGAACTGTAGGTAGGGCCACCTTGATGATGTCCCACAGTTCTAACAGTCCCTCTCTTTTAGTCTTTTTCTGTCCTACATATTTGGTCTGAATGTGCGCCCGTTTGTGTTCTATTATGTTGTCTTTGAAGGTTCATCCCTCTGGCCTGGGGAACACATGCATCTTAGTACGTGTGTGCCATTCACAGCAGAATGTATCTCGCTTTTTAGCCTGCATGGTCAATCGGGTTTGCATGTGGTTCAAAGGTGACTCCATGAAGGTTTGGGAACTTTTTAAGGGATTTAGTGCACATCTAACTTTTCAAGTCTTTTCAGATATTCTTAAATTTTACTTTGATCATGGGGAAAATATGTATAATGGATTATGCTGGCAAGAACTACTTTACTGCGATTTCAGCCTTAGGACAAAGATGCATCAAACAAACTTTCACAATACTTAAACAACGCATATGAAGGTTAACAACCTGTAAGAAATTGTAATGCTTAATTCAAAACATTGTAAAGTGTACTTTTAGCAGTGAAATGGCAAATATGAAAATAGGCAATTTCTTTATACACTCATAGAAACGTTAATAAGACATAACATTCAACATGAAACACAGTCATCAAAACGGAGATCATGGTCTTCGGTAGAGCTCAACTACTTTGGTCCCTGGACTGGTGGCCATCGGTTTATGGTGCTGTACCTACCCCCAAATCCTCAGTAAAAACCTGGGTGTTCACTTGGACCAGACTATTACTATGAAAGATCAAGTAGTGGCTACCACTGACACCTGCTTTGATCTGATGAGTCTGTTGCGTAGAGTCTTTCCTTTACTCCCACTTTCGGTACGCAAAACCTTAGTCCAGGCTTACCTGGACTATTGTAATGCTCTTCTAGTCGCTGTTAAAGAGTCTCTACTTGATAAACTCCAAGTGGTTCAAAATACAGTGGCCCTTCTAATCCAAAATATGCCGGCCAGATCTGCCTCTACTCCCCTTTTGCGCTCACTCCATTGGCTTCCTATGCAAAGAAGTCTCACTTTCAAGATCTGCTGTATAGTGCATAAATAGCTAAATGGCAAGGGACCCAGATACCAAGCGGAGAAACACATCCCTTACCTGCCAGGCAGACCTCTAAGATCGATGGGCAATTCATTTCTTACTGTGCCCCGAATCAAGAAAACTCACTCCAGGGGCAGAGCCTTCTCTTATATGGCCCCTTGCTACTGGATCAAACTTCTTACTCATATACGGAAGTGCACTGATCACCTTCTTTTCAAAAAAACTTCTCAAAGCCAAGCTATTACAACACTAATGCTACCTTGCATTTTGGTCTCTGCTGCGCTGGGATACCCCTCTGGGGGTGATTCATGCATGTTAGAAGCTAAATTAGCATAACATAACAATAATTGATCAGCACCACAATATCAAAAAGAAAATGCAACAGTTGAATACCACAATGAAAAGAAAAGAGAAAAAAGAGACAGAGGAAAAAATGATGAATTTGTCTAAAGAGCATTAGCTGGCTCCTAGCACATGCCGCTCAATGACGAGGGGGGGGGGCTCTGCATGGCAAATGGAACTAAGTGAGCATGTTAGTCTGTCAGTTTCGGCTTGAGGACAAAGATAGCAACAATTTACGTGGAGAAGAAGGAACCACGAGGTAACTACAGGCCCTCCTTGGCCAAGCACAGGCTGTACCTTACTCTCCACAGTCCGAATTTTTCCCTAACGTTAGAATTGCACCCTATGCACACCCAAAGGTCATGCGTACCAGCTGTGTCATGCCCAGTGGGCCAAACTAATAACACCTCTCACTTCTTTCAGATACCACCAGTGTTAAGAAACCAATGTCACTAAGAAAACTCATTATTAAGACAAAAAAATGATGATCAAGATGCTGGCTCTGTATCAAACCCAGAGCCTATGCGTACCATCTGTGTCACGCCCAGTGGTTCAAGCGGTGAGGCACCATCTCTGTATCACACCCAGGGATCAAGCATACCCTTTGTGTATCGCCCAGCAGTACAGGCAGTCCCTGTATCACACACAGAGACAAGCATAGCTTCTGTCTCATGCTCAGCGGTCCAAGCCACTAAACAACCCTCACCTTTCCTAGCATGCCGACTATCAGAAAAAGGTGACCTCCTTGGGATTGCCTCTGAAGCTGCCTTGTGACTACTCAGCTTAGACACATACAATAGGCAATGTGTGAGATTTGTGTTAGTAGCAGGGTGATCAGGTTATATTTTTATGCTTCTTCCTTGTTTGTCATACTCCAAATGCTGGGACTAAGGATCAGACATAGTCCTTTATCCACTGATGGGAGATTGAGGACAAAATCTCCACCCGCGGATTCAGCAGAACTTCCAATCAATTATGGCGTTTGCTCACCTTTCTTGCTGCTCAGATTTGAATGTGTATGGGCAGTGTCCTCTTCTTTCGGCTGCAGTTGGACTCGAAAAACCAATCTCTCTTGGCTGGCTCACAAAAATGTTGCTTGAATTTGAATTTACCTTGACAAAATTAAATACAAGAAGCATTTGGCAAAACAGGAACCATTGGTTTAAATAAATGCAGTGGAGAACAGGCATCAGAGTGAGGGTCTGAAGATTGTCGCAAAGCACATTGGTTTTGGCTGTCATTTTATACATTACATGAACTATCATAATCAATTTGTACATTCTTTTTCAGACAGAAATCTAGGACTAGTCACAGGACCATAAATGTGGTCAATTGATAAGAAGCACAGGTGGGTCTCAACCTTGCATGGACACAATTTGGGGCCACATATCCAGCATGGGGAGCACATAGTAACTGCGTGTAATGTGCATGCTGTGTTCCTAACTTAGTGTGGCATCTGATTTTATGACTTTTTGGGAAAGCATCCCTCAAGCCAAACATGTTTTGTTGGCAAATCTCCTAAGACCATTGTGGTGTTGCTGCCTATCTGTGGGATCGAACTGAATTTTCCTGTTCACAGATTCTCCAAGGGTTACGTGTCACCTCACATGTGATCTGTCAATCAGTTGCTACAGGCCTAGATCGCAGGGCCTGCCTGACCATGTACTTCTGAGTTGGGGTTGATGGAGAAGTCAAATCAGGTGGATTTGACAACATCGATGCAAATTCATTGTTATACATACATATATCATGGCGTACATAGACATCGTATTTATCAATATTATGAAATCCATGGGTGGGTGGGTGCATGAGAACGCCGATCTACCGCCCACAGTGTGCCTTCATTACGCAAAGTAGTGCATAGTGCCACTTTGTGTTACTTTAGGGTTATTTCCAATTCAATTCAAGATTTGTGCTGGAAAGTAAACCCCAAAACATGACTTTGCACCAGGTCTGGATAATTTTTGTGATGCAATCCAAGTGCAAAGTGAATGTAAATATGAGCTATAAACCCAGGATTAGAAACGTAACAAAATGATTTGGGGTGTCATACTATTAACATTGTATTACTACCCAAAGGAACCTTATTTAGCAATCCTAGAATAACAAGAGTTTGTTGAAAAACCACTAAGGTTCTAAACCCATACTTCCACTTTGCATGCAGTGTTTTGGTAGCTCAATGTGCTATATTGGAAGGATTGTAACTTATTAACTCCAAGTAACAAAAGGATCTATGTGGCAAAAACAGTAACCCACTGAGTTATCTACATAAAATATAAATCTGTGATCTACATGTTACACGTTGTGCTTTGCAGTAGGAACATTACCCCCCTATGCTATATTATCATGATTCAGAAATGTAAGTAGACAAATCACGGATACCTCTATCAAATGCATTAACCTTAATTGTTGTCATGCTATTGATATTATCCTCTGAAAAATGTCAGGCTCACATTGATCTTTGAAGGCTGATTTTATCTCGCCTCACCCTGTCGTTCTAAGGCCGCCCCATAGAAGCTGGCACTGTTGTTTTCTCTAAACAAGAAGTATATGGCCAGGGATCTTTTTCCCTGCCTGTGGGGCCTTTTAACAATTTCCTTGCACAAGCAGGGAAAATGAGTAATGGTAGTCCTATCCTCAAAAGGTCAGAATGACTGTTACTGTGACCCAGCAGTCCTGTGGCAGACAGACCACTGGGTCAAGTGTTGCTTCTGACAGAACCAGCAGAGGCTCCACCAACAGTAACCCAGCAGTTTTCCTGATCTAAATAGAGAGAACTGAAGCTTTGGTGTTGTAGGAGAAACACTAGTTTTTGGTGTTCTTCACATTCTGCCAAGCCCTAAATAAGACCCACAATATTTCAGTAAATGTCTGCATGCATTGTTAATCTGCTAAAGCAGCAGTTTTTGCACTTTCGTCCAATGACCACAAATGCATGGTTGCTGCCAAGCAAGTTGTCAAAATGAGAGCAGGTTTGGTTGGGAGTGAGAGGGATTCCATTTGAAATCCTCCATATTCTGAGGCATTGGCATGGTAGGACTCTGCCTTTAGACTTTAAAGAAATGCTGAAAATGCCTAAACGCTTGCATGTATCATAGTAAAAGCAAACAAAACACCCATTGTTGGAATGGGAAGGTCCCGTCCATTGCAAATGTGCAAATCTGCCTTGAATTACCCCCAAATAACTCATTGGTGTTTTTGACAGTTTTGTTCACCTCGGCACACATGATGATCTTCTATGTAAAGAGGGCCAACGCAATTTGGACTTGAAACCCTGATGTAAGCCTCTGTGGTTTGAAGGGGTGCACCAAGCAAGCCTTCCATAGTGAGCATGGCAAACTTCAGCTTTCAGATTATACCAGATTGGCAGGAGAACAGCCTTTATCATGCATCCTTTACCACACATGCCTTTGCCACACAGGTAAGTGACACGCAGATAAGAATTTTAACCTTTATAATGCAGTACTCTACCATGCAGGTAATTTTATGATTTAGGGGTGCATAGAGGTAAAGGAAGGTAAGGGTGTATTTTAGGGTTTAGGGAAGGGAAGGGAAAATGAAAACGGAGGTAAGTAGCAAAACTAAAAGTGGGTGTTTTGGGGGGCTTAGGTCAGACTTTCCATAACTGAGTCTTACTGACTGTAAGCTCTGGTAAAATGGAAGTAGTACCACAACTGCCTGCCGTTTAAAACAAGGTTAACTATTGTGCATCTGCAGCAAAAGGCTCTGATTTGTGCTCATTTACAGGCTGAGTGAGTGTGCCTACCAACAAGCTCAGCCCTGTATCTGCACACAAACAAGTTTTCATAGAAGGTACTATACATGGATTGGTTCTGACCTATATAGTGCTTCAATTAAAAGTGTGCTTGCTTCACTTTATTGTATATTATGAATTAAATATGCATGTAAGTACAGTTACGCAATGTTTAGACTTACAGAGGAGGGTGACACACCACTTCAATGGTAAATAAGGATCATAAATGCAGATTGAATGCATTATTTTCTCTTTTTTTAGTCCTCATCAGTATCCGCTTTCACTGGCCCCCAATAAACTGGTGAGAATGGGACTACCAACCAGCTCAGCCCTGTATCTGCACCTAGACAAATTGTCACAGAGGAGGCGTTTCATGGATTGGTTCTGACCTATGCAGTCCTTAGAATGTGAGTGGTTATTAAAAGTGTAAATTCACAATGCTTTAAAGAAAAGTGCCTGCGCTTCGCTGTACTGTAAATTCTGAATAAAATATGCACTAAAGTACAGATATGACATTTTTAGGCTTAGAGACACACCAATTGTATGATAAGGAAGGATCACAAGAGCAGATTCAATAGAATTATTATTATTTTTTCTCTTCACCATCAGCTTTCACTAACCCACAATCAACACCCGGGAGTCTATTGCCAGGCAGATGAAGTTATTTAATGCTAAAGCCACTAACAATGGTGACTGTTCCAGCCTTAAGCCGGTGAAATCATTGCACCTCCAGTCTACAGCACAATTTTAGAAAGCAGGTCCATACTCAACCTCTTGACCTGGCATCACATTCCATTTCTATTTTAATAATATGTATGATTTCAGTAAGCCAGTCATAAATAGACGGTGGCTCCGTGGATATCGACCTCCTACATAGCTCTCTTCTGGCTTATAAAATCAAATAAAACATCAGGTTATTTTACATAAAATGCAAGGCTGAACTAAATTCTGGATCCCATCCAAAATAGATTAAAGCTTGGCTTACCTTAATGTTGCCTCCAAGTATGCAGTATTAGGACTGCATACTCCCTTCCAAAAGACAGCTAGCGATAGGCAGTATGTGAACATATGAAGGCAACTGGCTTTTCCCAAAGCCACAACTTTTGCACCTGGGTATTTCCTCAGAACATGTGTTAAACTCTCTGGTTTCCAGTATATTATGTGTAGAGTTAAAAAGTGATTCTTTGTTAAGCTTTCAATCTTAACATTTCTGTACAGCAAGAATAAGGATACTTGCCATAACTCCTCTGTATCCTGCACCGGCATGCACTCCTTCCATCTAATGGATTGTTGTAGTTACTTTTATTTCTCATGGTCACCAGCTCCCAATCCCAAGTGGAAAGTTCTTCTTTCAAATTGTTACCTTCCTGGACCCTATCCTCCTAGTCCCAGTTGCCTTGCCATGCCCCATACTGACTAGACAACCATGCTTGTAGTGGGTATCAGCAACCTCAGATAGAGCTTCCGAACTCGTGAGGTTGAGCCCATCTTGAAAGTCACCCCCAGTGCAAGTACCATCCTCTTGCAGAGGCGGACTCAGTTTGTCCCTTAAGCATAATGGTGTCCCAGGTTAATTCCAGATTGGGGCTACATGAGTGTAGCCCCATATTGTACCAGATTTGCAACATTGATTTTAGAGTTTTCAAATGCACCTTCTTAAAATACTTCAGTGAGATCAGAGGAGATATAAGGGGAGATGGTAAATAATTTCACCAAGTTAAATAATGAGGAACTAAGGTATGATTGGAAGATAGGAAACTGTCAATATTACCCAATGTTCACGATACAACATTAACATCTGATATAAGAGAGGAAAGGATTATAAACCAAAATCAGGGAATTTAAAAAACGGTAAAACGGCAGACCCTGATTTCATTCCTGCAGAGCTATACAAAGTATTGCAGGGGCAAATAGCAACAGTAGGGAAGGAGCTGTTCAATGCAATTCTATATAAGACAGGTACTATTCCCCCATCTTGCAATGAAGCAATGATAACTTTAATATTAAAACCAAACAAAGATCCTAAAGACCCAGATTATTATAGACCAATGTCATTTATAAATGTAGACTACATGGTATTTTCAGGGATCCATGCAAGCCATACAATGAGAGTTATCACTGATATTATACATACAGATCAGTAAGGTTTCACATCAGGCAGGCAGTTAAATACATTGACACATCTTCTAATAAGCTGCATGATATCGCCAATAAATATATGGTACCACTTGCCATTGCTATAATAGATGCAGCTAAGGCATTCAATAAGGTGAACTGGGCTTTAGTGTGGGAAAATGTAACAAGATGATAAACACGATTAAAGCATTGTACAATATGCCTATGGCAGAATATTAATAAATGGAGCACTATCAAGTAAAATAATTATCATGAGAGCGACCTTGCAGGACTGCCCACTTTCTCCACTGCTCTTTAACCAACATATGGAGACTTTTGTTCAGTTAATTTAAATGGAAATGAGTATAACCCTTTTTTAATCTTTGGGTCTTGTAAGGAAGGTGGCTGTATATGCCAATGATCTATTATCCTACACACCAGACCCAACGCTGTATATCTTTTTTTCTGTTGTGTTCTCCAAGAAAACCTTGGTGCTGAGAAACCAGAAAAATATATAATGTCCCCTCACCCTAAGAGAAGACTGCCAGTGTGTAGGGGCATTAGCTTTTTGTTTTTCCAAAACAAACTCCTCATTTGAGAGTTGGTGTGAAAAACAAAATAAAGTTAAAACTTTGGAAGGATGCCCTTAAAACCAACGGCGGCCATATACTGGACTTTTAGTACATTGATGGGATCCACCATAATGACAGATTCCTTCAGTGTATAGAGATGGCAGCAGGGCCAGCGATCATCTCTAGATTTGCTGGCAGTAGTCCGTAACAGTGGCAGTGGTAATGTCTGCCACCACCCTGCCTGGCTGTATTACTTCTACCAAATTCTAAATAAACATTTAATCATGTTGCTGCTAAAGATATAACAAGCACTTTATAGGTTAGTTCATCATAATATAACGGTGGTTTCCACCATGAAAGTTAGGTTCATAAAATAGCTTTTTGTTTCAAAGCTATTGAAACTTTGGAAAACAAAAGTATGGCATATAAATGAATTCAAGAGCAAGAGGATATTTCTCAGAATCATTACTAAGTACAATGAAAATCATATATAATTGCCGAGCTGCTGCAAGGTAGATTATTAGAACTCACATAAGTACAGATACAGAGAAGCACAGAAAATTGCATTGATTTACCTTACAGAGCTATTTTAAAACAGGAGAGATATATGTTTTGGTAAATATGCTTTAAAGGTGTAACAGAGGAGTGCACTGGAAGAAAATTAATGATAACCTTTGTGTTTTTATTGAACAGGCTTAGAAAAGATAAGACTGATTGAGAGGTTGTTGATCATGACAAATATGCCTATTTACATCCAAAGGAGAATTCATGGGTATACTTTATTCAGTATCATTATCCCCATGATGGGGGTGTTTCCAAAGAGGATGTTTCCTGGATGTGGCACTTCCTCCAGAAACCTAAACATTTGATATTACCAACCAAATCTAAGTATTGCTTACCTATCTCTTTGGTGGAAGAAATTCCAACGGTGTATTTTTCTCCAATTTACCACTTCCTCCAGAAATCAGAAGATAATCCATTACCCTCCAGATCTACATTGAACACATAATTTGACTTGGTTAAAGAACAAATTCAGTCCCCTCTTTTGGTATGGTCAAGTAGGAACCATAGTCTACACAGACACACCGCCATTTGCCTCATACATGTGGCAGCTGAACTCAGTCAAATTCTGTAAGCCTGATTGTCGAAAAACAAGCCTTTATTAGATGCTATACATTTATAGTCAATTGAAAAAATGATATTTCAATCTATACTTTTAGAGACTGGGAGCCAGATGTACTATTTTCCGTCTGAAAAATGCTGGTCACAATTTACAACCAGTATTTTTGGAATGAGTGAAGAATTTTTGAAGCAGACCTTTGTACTAGTAGGTTGGTTTTTACAATTCTTAATCACAATCCATTGCAAATTTGGGATCACTTTGATTAGAGGCCATCACAGTGATGGTGGTCTTCTGGAGTCAGCAGGCCAGTATGTCTGTGATTGCTTTTAAATAAAGCAAACTTTCTTTGTTTAAACCAACCCATTTTCCTTAAAGGAAACTAAGTTGCGTTTTTTAAAAAAAATAAAAAAAATTAAGTTTGTTTAAGAGTCGGCAGTGGTCCCTTCAACCACTGTCATTTTTCAACAAACTTTTTTTTTACATTAACAAAGAGTAGTGGGTTAGAAAGGGAATCTTCCCTTTTTGCAAATGTACTACCACCTCCTTTGAGGTGTTGATAAATGTTCAATGTTTTGCAACCAAATTTCAGTCTCATTTGATACATATGACACTAATTCAGTATTTCGGAGGGACATCTATAACACGTCCCTTCCAGATACTGAATCAGTATGTGTGGTTCACAAATATTAATCAGAAAGTGACACATTTCAATCATCAATCAGCTGTCCAAACATCCATTTGCCCTAGAAGATGTGAAATGTGCTATTATGTTTTTGGGTGAAATACATTTGAGAATTGAAAGTACAGATTACTCTATGAGCTGTTGAAATTTTTGCATTTGTTGAGAAGGTAGTTAGCTTTGGAAAGGAAGTGTCTGTCCTTTAGAGCATTAAAACCCCACAGCAAAATGCATTGTCTAACTGCAGCACAGAGACATCCGCAATTGCTCAAAGATAGCCCTTACTCAAAAAGAATAACTTCAAAGAGCTGCCCCAAAACACAGTGTAAAAGGCAGAGAAATAATACGTGCTGTTATTGAACCCTTCTCATTACTTCCCATGTTCAGCCACAGAGACTTCAGCTCCTTTTTGGATAAAAAGAATGTAAATCTTTCATTCATGTTTAGCTGCATTTTGTTTGATATAGTGGGATGCCTGAACCAAATGGAGAGAGAGAAGAGCATTACATTTTTCTCTTAATGTTACTGTGAGAATTTGGGTGTATTATATAATATGATTGAGGGGCCTTATTGTGTAATACACTTGCAAAAACTGTCTTGGGTATATTCAGGTTTGTTTGTAAAAATTAAACGCAATCCTAGGTAGCTGTGGTTTTGAGCAGCAAGGATTAACAAAGGAACAATGTGTAATAATGTAACAGCACCAAACAGCGAAAAAAGGAAATCACACAACAAGAAAGAGACACAACAACAATGTATACAAATAGAGCGTATTTTTATGAATTTTTGGAGCTATTGATGGTCAAAATTTAACGGCGCGTTCCAGACATACAGATTTTATAACTTTTAAATACTTTTAAATGCAACTTCAAACAAGCATTGGTCTACAAACATTTTGTAAACTTTTTAAAAGATTGAAAGAGTTAGTTTGGTAATTCCAGCCGTGCTTGGGTGATCAAATCCGACATGATGGAGGTCTAGGGGGCTGGAGAGGAAACTGTGAACAGTTATCTGGCCAACAGATCATTTTTAGGGCAAGTCCCAAGATCTACAGGATGGCCACCACAGACTACAATGGTGTGGTCCGGCTAATGGGAATGTAGGCAACAGATGCTCGTGCGATGAAGGGTTACTTTGGCTACAGCGATCAAATTCCTCTATGCTGCAGTAGTAGGTTAGCTGATGCTGGGCTACTGGTCTTGTTACACCGCTGTTGGGGCGAAATCCTCGGGGGGGGGGGGCTAGTGTCCTTTGATTAATACCAATCCAGACTCTAATAGCATCCTGGGTCCGGCAGACAGGGGTCAGACTTTGGCTATCTCGGATTTGTACTTTTTTGCCCCCGGTGACTGGTCTCAGCAAAACGTCTGTCGTGGCTACCATCTTGTCGGTGTGGGCTTGTCATATGGCTGGTAGGGTCATTGTCGACATCGCTAAGTTAGCATGAGCTCTGCTGTCATGATGCTGCTTTTGCACACGTTACTACGTCACTTTGTTTTGCAAGACTGTTTATGCCATTCACATGAGAACCATCTGCTTTGTGCATTCTCAGTCTGTTCCTGGAGTTTTAGTCTGAACACAGTGAGCAAGGCCGATAAACAATGCCCCTTGCTATTCTGTTCTGGTCAGTCCCTAGCACCTAGATATAACATGCTAACACAGCTGCGGCTGATGAAGACTTGTGCTTTGATAATATGAGAATGCACGTTTGGTTGACACACAATGGGAGAGGAACCTTTCCAGGGAGAAGAACCAGGCTGTTCCGAAGATGTAGATATACCATCTAGGCACAAAGGTATGGGGTCTGCTGACAAAGCCCAGAGATCTTCTATTATATAATAACACTTCTTACCAAGGGAGAGTGGTTAGGCCTTATAGTCCTTTACCCACTGTCTATATAAGATGACATCTCCCTTTATAATATATGGACTTGCTACAATGCTAACTGTTTTAGGTGTATGCGTTATGCTGCTGGCAGTGTCTCGTATACTGCGTTATAGAGCACACTAGTTAAAATAAACATTTTAAACTATAACACTGTCTCTGTCAATTCTTGTTGTGGACAAGTACGAGTGAGTGAGGCAAAGGGTAGGTCTTGCTACAGTGATTCCTAAGAGAGTTGGGAGTGTTGTGTTATGGGGTGTCTAATCATTTGTATCTTCATGATTGTTTAGGTGAGCAAGTGTGACACTATAGCTAGTCGGTCCTGGGATTGTGGGTACTGAGGCAGTAGGAAGGCTTAGCCCCTGCACACGAGGTCCTGTATTCCAGTGCATAGTTCTGTGTATGTGCAGAATCCCTGCAACAGGCTCTTTAAGCTCTTGTGTCCCTGGAGCTGGTCCCAGGGGATCAGCCACCGGATCCTTGGAGTTGCTGAATAGAGATAAACCCAGGTCAGGAGCCACAGGCAAAGTCCAAACTTCCCTAGCCCAAAGTACAGCATGTGCAGTCCTTCCAATGGTTCAGCTTCTTTCTGTGCAGTTTCACAGGTAGCAAGGCAGTCCTTCTTCAGTCCTGTCTTCAAGTCAGGAGGGTTCTGCTGAGCAGGGTGCCAGGGGTGCCATACGTATCCCAGTAAAGTGCCCTGAGTGGACCATGTGGTCACTAGCCAATAAGCTACTGGGTCCTTAACACTTAGTGACATGTTTCCTGCAAGGAGTGGCATCTGGCTATCCCACAGAGCACTATTCTAGCCACACTAAACATGTTGGGACCCTTACTCAGCTCCTAGAGGTGTGGCAAACTGTGGACTACACAGCCAAGGTATAACTGGTTTGGGGTGGGATTTCCCTCTTTGTCCTTTTCTCCGACTTGTCTGCAGGTACAAAAGGCATCCTACCCAGGAGTGTTGCTGTTGGTGGCCCTTCAAAGGTGACTTCCCCATTGTAGCTCACCTTTTGGGCTAACACCCCAAGTGGCCTTCCTAGGCAAGGAGGTAACGCCTCACTCTGCAGCAACTGCCTTTGTGCCTTAGCCTGAGAGTCATTAACACATCTCCGCAGGCGGGCAGAAAGTTGTCTGTGTACTAATGCCTTTGAGTTGCCACTATACTGGCTGGACACAGACTGGTAACTTTAAAAAAGTTGCTTAACCTTAAAAGTGGTATAAATCTCGACTTGGGCATCAAGTTGGATTTAATGCCATGATTAATTTGATATCTTACAGTACCAAGTTAGGTAGTCCGATTCAGAAGTTAGCCAGGCTGGTATGTCAGCCAGCCGGTAACCCTATGTAAGCCAATGGTACTACTAAATTTTCCCCAGTAAAACAACAATTTCGAAGGGCTGCTGGGACACATAAAAGATATACAGCTCCCTGTCACAGTACTTCATAGGCCTTCCTTAGGGGAGTCTTACATAAAAGGTTATGGGAATGGTGGCTTTGCCATTGGTTTTAATGGCAAAGTCCAACTAGCAGTGTTCACACCGCCCTACTAGTCTGCAGTGGTTTGGCCCTTGACACACTCATGATGGCACAAGTAGTGCTGCAGCCCTGTGTGGACACTCTGCCTTACATTCCCTGGGTACCATATACTTATGACTCATAAGTAAGTCAGTACTTGCCAATTGGGTATAGCCAATTCAACATACTTTTGTTATGAGTAGGGGTGGGCGGAATTTGCGAAATCCACTTTCGCAAATGATCGCGAAAATTTTAAACATTATCGCAAACACGCGGAAATATCCCGAAGATGCGGAAGTTTTTTTCCCGCATGTTCCAGAGATTTTCTGCATGGTTGCGGCTCGCCAACTTATCCATGTGGTTGCTCGCGGGCGCGGCCATCTTGTTTTCAGTTGTCTCGCGGTGCATGATCGAGAGAAGAAAGACGTGAGTGCGCGACGCATGACGTCATTGCGGGCGCGAACTGTCGCGAGACAGCGCAAATGGCTAAAAACAATACATCTCATGGAGAACGCGACCGGATCAAGAAAACTTGTCGGCGAACGCAGGGATTCAGGTAAGGCGAACGCGCGCACGAGAATGTATTATTTTACAGCGCGAGTAAGAAACAAATTATCGCCAAGCTGCGGAATGTGGAAATTTTGACATTTTCGCGAATTCCGCAGAACGCGAAAATTTCAAATTATCGCAATTTCCGCGAACGGAACAAAATTTTAGCCCAGGCCTAGTTATGAGTTAAGAACACTGGCACCAAGTTCTGGTTAGCAGGCCTCAGTACACTCTCAGAGTCGAAGAACCAGCAGCAGCAGTCGCAAATTTGGGGTTGAACATGCAAAAAGATGCATTTCAGAACATATACCGTGGTGCAGTGATACTCCCTTAATGGAGAAGGTAGGTCACTCATTGTTTTCTGCTAGTGACTGATGAGGATGACCAGCCGTGGCCTGTGCAGGTAAGAGCAGTGGGCAGGTGCGGCCGAGTGGGGGGGGGCATTTCAACAGACAACGACGCAGGAACATTAATTATTTATTTAATTTTCCCTGGTTGTCGTCTGTCAAAATCCCCCGCCCCACATGGCTCCACTGCCCCACCGCTCTTACCTGCATGGGCCACACGCGGCTGAGAAAGACGTGTTTTAGAAATACCACCTATGTTCTATAATTGTAGTAGTGTATGCTAAACAACCTCTGCTTTGAGCAAAGTTGATCTTTTTTACTATACAACACCAACGAAAATGATCATGCTCCAATTAACTAGACTAATAACTTAAGACTCTTTGTCATGAATACCAGTAGAAACCAGATACTGGCTGATTAGTTTGAGCTAATCAATTCATAGGGCACATCCACAACTACTAATGGCTTCTAAGGGCTGACTTTCTGTTACTCTCTGAATAGGTGGGGTACGGTCCATGAGACAGCCTTTGATCTTTCTAGTCCGACCTAAGACCAGGTAACTTAGCAAAACCAAATCGCATGAAAATTTAGGAAGTTCTGACTGTACACTAGACATTTTTTTGTCTGTGTGAGCTGTTTTTTTTAAAGATTGTAAAATGAGCCTTCAAGCTAGATTCTTTAGCGCATGCAATCCAAAGATGTTCGCTCAGTCCCGAGGTTGCATCTACAGGAATTTCAGTACAAGCAAAACACATTAAAAATCCTCTTCTACAACAGAGAACTGGGGCAGGTTGAAATGTTTTTATATGATAACACTAATGCTTGAATACTTTTTGTCACGAATTCTAAAGGTTGGCTGCATGCAGTTTTCTTTATAAGTATTCGAATACGTTTAAGAATTTCAATGACCTCTGAAATAATAGATATTTTAGAAAAGGTCTTTCAAAGATGTAGTGCCAACAATTGACATTTTATAATGCAATGAATATTCCGCGGCAGCCATTCAAATTAGCGGCACTTTAAAATGAGCACGCCAATTACACAGCTAAGCTAATCTGTTCCAATAGATTCGACGGAAAAGGTATAACTTTAATTAAAATCTGTCACAAAAACAGTAATTTCATGCTTGAGCTATTTGTGAAGATACAGATGATTTAAATATGTGCTATACTCTTTATTACAGTTCAAAGTTTAAAATATCCAAGCGTATGTAAGCAATGCTTATTATGAAGGAATAAAGACCCTTTATTAAGCAGAGAACATTACAACTTTACTTTCAATTTCACAGTTGAAAGCAACTTAATTTTTAGATTGAAACTCATTAGTATAATACAAATCGGTATGCGATATCTGTGCAGAATTGCTCCCAGAAAATAAACAGATTTGGGAATTGGTAACTGCACTCACCCCACAAGACGATCAATTCCACTTGACGAGGGCACAACACCATTCACAGTTCACCCCCAACCACTTCTTATGTATCTTTCTGTGGTTAAGACTGTGCTTGATTTGGTGTGAATTATGCATTTAATTGATGGCAGAGGTCGGGGTGAACTCATGTACATTCTCTCCAAATTGCATTCTCAGATCACAACTACTGACCTGAATTAAAAGCAAACAAGAGCACATATTCCAGTGTTGGCATTCTGACTGATGAATGTGAAAAGGGAATATGGGGCAATGAGTTATGTACCTGTAGAGCCAACCAGCTGGCAACTCAGCATAGATATTCCACTACCACCCACAAATATTTCTTTAAACATTCTCTTTATTCACTGTGTCCTGTAGTGAGCTCAGTAGAGTTACAGAATGATTGGGCTTTGGGTTTAGAGTGCACCCCTGTGGATGTGAGTTGGCAGAGCCTGTGGGGTCAGTGGCCCTGTAAAGGGCGGTTCAAGGTGGAGGCAGGATTTGGTGGTAATCAGTAATAAAGATTTGCACATCAGCTTGTTTGGTGTCTTGTATTAAGCCTAGTGGCCCCTTGACATAACATTGTGGCGATGAGGAATGGGATCCCGGTCCTCTCCTTATGATTGTCAGTGAACAAGCGGTGGACAGGCATTGAAAAAACACAATGGTGAGTAGGCTAAAAGAAACTGTGCTGTACGTTTTGTCTGGCAATCCGTACAGAGTACACACAGCTCTGCCTACACAGGCGTTCAACATTGGCAAGAAGTGGTGGAACGCAACACTGAGCAAACACCACCATAACCGACCAGAGGGTGCCAGTCTATCCTGCAAGGTGAACCAAGGACCAGCAAAGAAAAAAATACTAGCAGGAAAAGTTATGGCCAGTAATTCACCGATAAGGTAAATATGCAGTCTAACAATATTATCATAACTAGGTGAGCGAGAGAGAGGAAAATAAAATCAGGCCAAAAGTCTGCATGACTCTTTTAGTCAAATGCGCAAAAGATGTGGTAGGAGAAAGCTGAATGGAACATACACGATGTAATGATGCACCCACATGAGGGGCACTAGGACCTGCCCGAGGAAGGACGATGGCGGGCGGAAAGGGAGGAGCCGGGACCAGGAACGGCAGTTAGCCGATACCCAGGAGATAGCGAGGTCGCCAAATAAAGAACCTCCAAAAGAACAACGAGTGTCCGTGTTCCTTTTGTCCACGCAGGACATTCCATCTGGCGACGAAGGTGGCAGACCCAACACGCGAGGGAAGGCTAACTCGGTGTGGCCCCTGGGAAAGGGAAGCACCTAGCTGCGTGGGGCCAGAAACCGCGTGGCAAGTGAATAACGGCGCGAGCGTCCTCGCGCGCTGGGAGCCCACCCCAGCCATCCGGGAGTGTGCCAAACTGCCCAGAGCTCGCCCCGCCACACCGAGTGTTTATGTGGCATGTACTGAGGGCTAGAAACTGCCGCCTGCCTACTCGCCGGGAGCCCACCCCGGCGGTGACTTCATTAAAACAAAAAAAAAAAAAAAAGGGGAACCGAAGAAAGAGCTGCCTCACCTGGTGCCTGGCCGGAGAAAGTGCCGACTGAAACTTACAAGCGGTGAATGAGAGAGAGCGTGAATAAATAATCTAGTCCCCGGTGAAGAGAAGGCCAAATCTCGTTGCACACGAGACTCTTGTGGCGGCCATTTTGAAGTCAGGCAGTGTTATCCAATCCCCTGTCAGGGATATTCGGCGGTCATTTTGAAGTCAGGCAGAGAACCTGAAAGGGCAAACAAGCACTGGCGAGTGCAACGAACATTGTAAACAAGCACTGGCGAGTGCATCGAACATAGCAAACAAGCACTGGCGAGTGCACTGAACATTATAAACAAGCACAGACAAGCGCAAAGAACATTGTAAACAAGCACTGGCGAGTGCAACGCACATAGCAAACAAGCACTGGCGAGTGTAACGAAAACATAGCAAACAAGCACTGGCGAGTGCAACGAACATTATTAACAAGCACAGACAAGCGCAACAAACCACAAGATGCCGGAGTCCGCTCCGGCTCCCATGGGTGAGCTGGGAGTCTCCTTCCTACGCCCTCCAGAGCCCCTCACTCTTGAATCGGGCGGGGGCATGGGCCTGCGGTGGCAAGAATGGCTAGAAGATTTCACGGACTTCATGAAAGGGTCTCAGGTAACGGACCTGGAACAGAAACTAATTGCTCTCAAGAATCTGGTCGGTAAAGAAGTTGGACAGATCATAAAAGAGCTGCCTATTGAGTCCGCTGGCTCATATGATAAAGTCTGTGAAGCACTAAACCGCAAGTTCCTGCACAAAAAGAATGTCGACTATGAGCTATACACCTTCAACCTAGCTTCACAGGAAAGAGGTGAACAAATGGGTCACACGTCTGAGACGCTTGGCAAGATACTGTGAGTTTGATAATTTCGCCACCGAAGATGCCCTCCGACTAAGGATTATAGAAGACTGCCTATCAGAGCCCCAGAGGCGCAAACTGCTAAAGAAAAGCTACCCGCTAGAAGAGATTGAAGAAATGACAAGAGTTGAGGATCAAGCTGATGAACACGCAAAGAAGATGGAAGCCGGGAGAAGTGAAAAATGTGAACAGGCATTCAGAATGCAGTCTCGACAAGCGCTTGGACGGTCCTCACCTCAAGTGCGCTCCTCCAGATCCAAGAAACATTACCACTCGTCAAGCAACTCACGCCGAAGCGCGAGCCACACTCAGAAATGATCGGAAAGACAATTGAAATGCTACAGATGCGGCTACGACTTCCCGCATGCAGACGCATGCCCGGCACTAGGACAACAATGTCGGAAATGTGGCAGAAGCAACCATTTCGAAAGCATGTGCGGCAAATCACACAAGGATGACCAACGAAGACAGCCCCGGCAACACCACCCCTCGGGCAGTCGTCACCACGTCAGAGCAGTTCAGGATAGACAAGACTCATCCACAGGGTCGTCACAATCCAGCTGTCACTCCTGCCGGACCTGTCAATCTCGACGGTCGTCATCGAGAGAATCCAGCTCCCTCTCACCCATCCCACAAGACCGAAAGGAATATATCCACTTCGTGGCTGATCTTGACCCGCTAAATGAATACCCACGGCTAGACATCAGAGTTGGCTCTTATCACACCAAGTTCGTACTGGACAGTGGGGCGTCACTAAACTACATACCTGTAGCGTAATATCAAAGAATGAGGCCTGAAGAACCAGAACCTTTTGGACCTGGCGGCGCAGGGTACGCCCTCTGTCTTCTGGGTTCACCTGCTTCGTTACACAGAGACACGGGACACTCTGTCGGCGTAGAAGATTGGATTTATTTAGCTGCAGCTAGTACAGTTATCCTAGAAGTACACAAAGAAGGTTCTCAGGAGACTGCCACTTCACTCTGTGGCGCATCAGATTAAATACTATATAATACAGAATTATTAACAAAATACATGCCCCAAGCAAAGAAGAAAAGAGCCAATAGGGTAAGTGGAAAACAAAGCGGAACCAGTAAGAAGGGTTCGAAAACAGAAAGATCAGATGACTCGAAGAGACCTCTCCTCTAACTGTGTTTGTCATCCCACCCCAAACTAATTTATTAACAGATTACAACTGACTTGCAGGTGGTGAGATACGTTTGTGTGTATTGGAGGACAGGCCTGACACAAGAGAATGCTAGCAGGAGACAGTGAAGGCCAGTCGATAAGATATGATCGGGAAAGAATGGTGTGAGCCTACAGACAGTTGGAACAGGGTTTAGGAAAGCCAGACACAGATTAGTGTACTCGGCTAGTCCAAACATCAGCTTCACAAACAAGGCCGAGGACGTATTTCAACACCAAACTACGGGAAAAGCAGAATAGACTTCGTTTGCCGTGCTGCCTGAGTGATGGCAACACAAAATGGCGGCGGGTTACAAAATGGCGGGTCGATTCGATCGTGATCGAAAATCGAAGTTCCTCAGACCCTCCTTTTGCCAGAACTCAGGCAAGATAGACTCACGTTAATCTGAGTCCACATCAATAGCCATAAGATCATTAAGCTGCTGTTGTAACATCATCTTTATGTTTTCTGTTACTTGAGGTTTGGGTCTTGAAATGCACATAGTAGCACAAAGATGACAGATAGCGGGACCACAGTGCATACAAAGGCAACAGGAAAATACGATAGTCAAGATTATTCCAAGGAATGTCAATGCTTTCCAACCCCATTTGGACAATAGTCCCCAAAACCATTCCGTTAAAGACCAATCTCCTTCGTCCTGATGAATAGACTCAGAGATTATATGCAACTTGGAAATAGCTTGGTATATTGTCGGAGCGTCATTAGGAATGAAAATACAACAGCTTGACCCGATCAATTTACATACTCCACCACGATCAGCAAGAATAAAGTCTAAGGCAACTCGATTTTGTAAGGTCATAAGACGATCCGCCTGTAGTTCTGCCGTGATATTACTCAGGGCTCCTACAGTGATGTCTATTGTAGTCTCTACGACACGGACCAGTTGCCTTATATTTCTGCTATTGGCCATTGGACCCCAGAAGGGAAGAAAACCTTTAAGGAAATCTCCTCCTTCTTGTCCCGTGGTGTCTTTTGAGTCAATAATTCCTCGGCTGAGACGGGATCGGTGATAATTGGCAGAAGCAGTGTAAGTAGGAGGAAGAAGGAAAGCTATGTAGCAGGTACCAGAGAAACCCGTTGGCAACCAGGTATAAGCTCTATCATAACAAATGAAATAGGTGCCTTGAGACGGTACTAGAGGAGGCGAGTTCAGAGAGTGTAGGAGCAGTTACTCTTTGGTGCAGTGTCAGAAGAGCGATCGTTTATTTTTAAGCAGAAGTTACCTTGATGCGGTATAGTCCAGATTGGTGAGGATATCTCCTCTCCCATTTTATTATTAAGACTCGACATGTATTGGGTGACGTTCCAATTGGTGTATGCTTTTCTTTCATGGATAGAAATCTTGCTATTCTCCATGATTTTAGCCATAACTACCATACCCTTAATCAAAGAGCTATGACTAAAATCCGGATAATTAATTTGTGAAGCAACAGACCGTTTGAATTTACTTTGATATGCATTTGAGAAAATAACAAAGAATGCCCAAGCAGAACCCTCATAGGAGAAAGGGAGAACTAAAAATGGTATTCCTTTCTCAGTAGTATGTGGCATAAGACCACATACCCAGCAATCAGTTGTGTTAACCACTAATTGATGCTGGTGCAATAGTTGGACAAAGGAATTGTTTAATACTCGGTTCTCCTGACGAGCTCATGTGAAGGAAAAGTATGAAAGAGGTGTGGAGAGATAGTAGAAGAAGGCAAAGAGGAGGAAGGGGAGGTGTTTCTTGGCTGCAAAACAAAAACTATCCAACCAATAATCGCCAAAGCAATACATAATGATATCAAAACACATAGAGTTACACTGTAACGAGTGTACATTATTTTACAAGATGCTTTGTTCATTTCATTGCTTCTCTCTTTATTACTGGGTGTAGTTTCCATTTTCACTAGTGGATGCTCACGGCAATCTTCCTCAATCACTGAAGTCACGATGCTCAACCGTCCTATGACACTGAAAATCCCGCAGACCTATTGTCACTACTCAGGTCGTGACCCAGACTCCTACCGTGACCCTGCAACCTAAACAGAACACTACACAAGGGAGAAGAAGAAAGTTCAATTGTTCTTTTGTCTGGATCTAAGATTGTTGCGCTCCTTCCCTAGAACACTCTGATCTTGAAACAATGTTCTTGGTTCAGTCGTATTTAAGCGATGATGCAATGGAATTGCTTCCTGTAAAATGTCATTGTCCTCTTTTTCAGACAATGTCCCATTCAAGTGTGCATCGCTAAAGGGTACAAATCGTGGAACTGTTTCACCTTCACAGTCACCAACCCCTCTACGAACCCACTGATCAAAAGGCAAGGGCAAAGGTACTTTCTTGCAATGCACACCATGAATCCAATTTTCCTTTCCATCAACTTTAACTGCTGTCCTTGTCGTTAGTAGGACCATTCGGGGCTCCCGCCATCTGGGCTCCAAATTGTTTTTCTTCTGAAAATTTCGGGTGCAGACCCAGTCACCTGGCTGGATGGAGTGACCTGGATCTGTGGAAGCCTCCGGCAAAGCACTCTGAACCTGTCGATGAAGGACATGCAATTTAGTTGTAAGGTCATGCAAATAGTCAATTAACATTGGGTAGGGCAAATCTGAGAATTTTTTTGCACGAGGTATTCCCCATACGTTGGCCGGACAGCCAAACACCACTTCGTAAGGGCTAAGTCCCAGACGAGAGTTTACTGCAGTTCTGGTGGATAGCAGAGCTAACGGCAGAGTATCAGGCCAATTAAGTCCTGTACTTGCTTGAATCTTCGCTAATTTCAACTTCAAGGTCCCATTGTAACATTCTACTAAACCTGCTGATTGGGGATGATTTGCCGCATGGAACTTTTGCTTGATTCCAAGACCTGCACAAACTTTCTGCATGACTTGGCCAACAAATTCGCTCCCATTGTCACTCCAGACAATGCGCGGCAATCCAAACCTGGGAAAGAACTCTTTTAAAAGGATTTTGGCTGTGGATAAAGCTGTGTTGTCTTTCAAAGGGTATGCTTCTATCCATCTCGAAAAGGCACATACTACCACCAGAACTTATTTGAGGTTGTTGCATCGATCCATGTGAATGTAATCGATTTGCAACACTTCAAATGGGTATGTCGGAGGAGCAAAGTGACCTGCTGGAGTGGGGGTTCCCTTTCCTGGATTATACATCAGACAAACAATACAATGCTTTACTACGTTGTCTGCACATTTCGGGATATTTTCATTCTGCCAAACTGGAGCTAAAAGTTTACAAATGCCTTTTGCACTAAGGTGAGCTGGACCATGAGCCATAGTAACCACTGGGAGTACATAAGCATCCGGTAATAACCAACGTTGATGTTCGGATAATTCTACCCAACAACCCATCTCATCTAACATTCCCGTACTTTCTCTCCACTTGCTTAACTCTCTTTCTGTAGCCTCTTTCTGAATCGTTTTCACGCTTTCCACTGTGTTCTCACACATTCCTCTCTCTCTGACCCAATTCGCAGGACCTGCCATATATATTTGACTCATTGAATCTTTGGCTGTTTCCTTTGCTGTTTCATCAGCAAATGCATTTCCCCGTCCAACATCATCCGTAATCTTCTTGTGAGCACTACACTTCACTATCGCTATTTGGACAGGTAAAGCAAGTGACTCAAGGAGATCAGTCACTAACTGACCATGCTGTATCTTAGTGCCATGTGAAGTTAGGAAACCCCTCTCTCCAGAGACGCCCAAAATTTGAACGCGACACCAAAGGCATACTGACTGTCAGTGTACATGTTCACTTTTTCCCTTTTGATAATACACAAGCTCTCGTCAGTGCTATCAACTCTGCTGCTTGCGCTGAATTGTGTATAACACGTGCAGTTTCCACAATCGTGTGTAAGGTAGTTACAGCATAGGCTGAAACCGTATCTCCATTAGGCATCTTAAAATCTTATAACAAGAACCATCTACCCATAGAGTCCCATCTGGATTCTTTAGCGGTGTGTCTTTCAAATCAATTCTTCCTTTTGTCTCTTCCTCAGTACGGAAGAAACAATCATGCTGATCCTAAACACTCTCCTCATTTGGAAGGGGCAACAAAGTAGCTGGATTCAGAGTATTGCATCGTTTGATGTGTACGTGACTAGCCAATAGCGTCAGCTCGTAACCAGTTAAACGTGCACTCGTGAGCTGTTGTGTCTTCGTTCTGTTTAGTAAGGTATCCACTGCATGTGGCACCATGACAATGAGTGTGTAATCTAACACTATCCCAGCGGACTGTCGGATAGAAATCGCTGCGGCTGCTGTGGCTTTGAGACAGCTAGGCAATGCTTTAGCTACGGGATCTAACATAGCTGAAAAATAAGCACATGGCCGCTGCCTATCTCCAAATTGTTGTGTCAAAACTGATAATACACAACCTTCTTTCTCGTGAACATACAGCGTAAAAGGCTTAGTGTAATCTGGGGTACCCAGTACAGGAGCAGAACACAGAGCAGTGCGCAAATTAATGAAACTCTTTTGGCACTCTTCAGTCCAAGGAAGCGGCTGAGGCGTATCTTTTAAAGTGAGTGCCAACAAAGGTTTAGCAATCAAAGAGAAGTTAGGGATCCACTGTCTACAATAAGAAGTGATTCCCAGAAAAGCACATACTTCCCTTTGTGTGGATGGTACAGACATTCGAGCAATCGCCTGAATTCGTTCTGGTGTCAATCGTCGTCCCTCCTTTGATAGGAGATGACCCAAATAGGTAACCTCCCGACAAACATACTGTAGTTTGGAAGGTGAGACCTTGTGATTCAGCTTAAACAAGTGACGCAACAGTGCAACAGTGACATCCTTGCAGATATCCTCTGAATCGGCGGCGACTAACAAGTCGTCCATATATTGGATAAGGGCGGCACCAGACGGCAAATGAAAAGTATCAAGATGACATTTCAAAGCTCGGCTGTAAATGGAGGGACTTTCACAGTACCCTTGGGGTGCGCGCTTAAATCGGAAGCGTCGGCCACCAAGAGAAAAAACAAAAATGTCCCTACTCTCTTCTGCAATTGGAATACTGAAGAAGGCATTCTTTAGATCAATAACAGAAAACCAAGTCGCTGTGGAAGGTATCATAGTCAACAAAGCAGTGATATCTGGAACAACAGGAAATTGTGGAATCACAATTTTGTTTACTTCTCGCAGATCGATCACAAACCGGTACACAGGAGGCTGAGAAGGATCAGTACGTTTAAGAACAGGAAGAATAGGACTATTGCATGTGTTGCCTCTCGTTTCTTCAACCACACCCTTCCGAATTAGATCATGAATGATTTCCAAAAGCGCTTTTTCACCTTCTGCAGAAATTCGATATTGTGGGATACGTGGTAATTCAACATTGGGCTTGAGAGTAACAACAGAAGGCGGTATCTCAAGACAACCCACATCGTTCGGACCCGTGGCCCATAGTGCTGTTGGAAGAGAAAGCAACTCATGCGGAAACTGATCTTTAGACAGATACATTGGGGAGATCAACTTCTGACCTAGAGTAAGATGTACGCCTGAAGGAGAACAATATATTGTAGCGTGCATTCTTTTCAATTGGTCTAGACCCAACAGATTCTCACCACAACCATTCGTTAACAAAAGTGAAGCTTCCAAGTCATAAGGACCAACTGAAATAGGCAAAGGACAAGAAACCGGATTGCGAACAGGGGCACCAGAGAATCCTACAGAAACATTTGTTAAGCCAGACAAAGGTGCCTTAGGGAGTTTAGAATGAATAATAGAACTTCTTATTGCTCCAGTATCTAGAAGAAATGGCTCTGATACACCCATTGCAGTGACGTTGACATAAGGACCATTTTGATCTACTGGGATTGTCACAACTCCTCTACTTTGTCCATGGCTGTCCTAGTTGGCATGAAGACTCTTATTTTCGCCTTCCATATAATGGCCTTCATTATAATATTGAGCGGATCTCACATTCTGCTGATCAAAGTAGTTCATGGAATTAGGAGAAGGAAGGGCACGCTGTTCTTGAGTTAATATACCTCGACCTCTACCTCTGTTTGCTGACTGGAGGCCAGCACGATCTTGTGGAGCAGATGATGCTCCCTTGCGCTGCAATAAAACCGGACAACTGCTCTTAAAATGACCTTCCTCTCTACAATAGGCACATTGATTAGGACCTAACAAAGGTCGCGGAATGTATGGCTCAGGTTTCTGATACAATCTCTGAAACTGCGGTGGCTGTTGAGTTTGAGGCTGAACATAACGTGGCGGATAAGCTTGTTGCAAGAGAACCTTCGTTTTTAAATCTTTCGTCTTTTTCTCTTGCTTTTCTTTTTCTTCTTTGTCCCTATTCTCGTAATATTGTGCAGTAGCCAATATCTGGGCAGAAGAAGAAACAGCCCAAGAACTTTCTGAATCCTTTAATTTGTGTGACAGCTCGGGAAGCAAATTGAATACAAATTTGTCCACGAATAATCGCTGTCCACCCTCGGTAGCCATGTCCTGACCACTATGATCAATAAATGTCTCCTCGAAACGAGTAAAGAAATCAGAGACGCTTTCATCTTTCTTTTGTTTACATGCTGCTAGCTTATCCCAATTCACTCTCAATGCAGGCATCATAGTTTTCATTAACGTAATGATTCTACCAGGAAGCTCCGAGATCAAAGCGTCAGGCTTTGCACCACCCACTTGGTCTCTATCTGTATCAGCTATGACATCCCAAGTAGCACCTAGTTCCTGTGCATGATCCTCTCTACGAATCTTAGCCCATATTGTCTGTGGGACTACATTACCCATTAACATATCAATATCTGCCAGATTCATAATACAAGCATCGATTGTCTGCGATAATTCTTTGTAATAACCTGCAGGGTTCTTACGAGGATCTGGTAGAGTCTGCTTAAGGGCCAAAACTTCAGATCTCTTCCATGGTACATGTACCCATATACGCTGAAAGTGAGCTGGAATAGCTGGATTAGCACCTACCCCCGCAACCTCTTCCTTCCATACTGGAGGAACCTCTCTCATAGGGTAATTTTTCGATGTCAGTTTAACCGACGGATCAGAATCAAGCAAGATCTGAGAGAACAATAAGGTTCTATAAGAGATGAGTGTCTTTACAGCTTCCTCAACTTTGGAACCTACAATAAGTCCTTTTTCAAAAGCGACTTGGACATCTAACAAATCTTGTGAGATCGGACTCGAACTCACATCTTCCAATTCTTTAATGAGAATATCGCACATTACATTAAAAACATACCTTTGCGTAGGTGCATTCCATTGCAAATAGGTAGACATAATATCAGTCATACTATATTGTGGACCCTTCTTGATCCATCTTCGTGCAAGAGAATCTAACTTCTCTCGTTCCTCGAAATCTGGGAACTGACTATGAGATTGTCTTCGAGCAAAAGCCGGAGATGCGTTAAGAGTTCCAAAGAAAGGAGATAGAATACTAGTGACAGAATCTGTGAGACGCTTACGCATAGACGGTGAATTAGACATTAGAATTGGAGACAGAGTATTAGGAGAACTAACAGAAGAAGGACTGGAAATTACAGGAGGAGCAGAAGGCAAAGGAGAGCTAGGATCAGGAGATGAAGGCTGAGAAGTTGAGACTAATGGTAAAACTGGCAAGGGCGGTAGTACTGGAGGAGGCAAATGCTGAAGAGCCGGAACCGGCGGTGGTACTACCAGCAACTGAGCAGGCTGTAACGGCTGAGGCACATTGGCATTTTGCGCATAGGGCGGAGGCAACCTCAATAAATGGAACATTAGGGGATCTTCTTCTATATCTTTCTTGTTATCAGAAGGAGAAACAGTCAACACCGGATAGCATTTATCTATTGCCATATGATGTTGTCTTTCTGGAATTTCAGTCGCATTGTCAATTTCATCATTCTTGAACTGTTGGGCAGCCTGTATAATCGTCATACCCTGTGCTTTCCTAGCTCGTTTTGCTTGTTTAATTTCTTTCTGTTTGGCTTCCTTACGCCAAAGGTGGAGAGAGTCAAACATTGCCGGCCGGGCTTTTCTTTTGAACAGAACTGTTTCTAAATTATCTAGCACATCAGGGTCAAAACTACCATTTTCTGGCCTTTTAAGAACACCATCTTTCTTCGTGTATCGAGTCCATGTCTCGTTAAAGGCAAAGGAGCCGATACCATGTTTCGAGGAGAGCTCATATGTGGGAGTTCCAACCGAAGGAATCGGACAAGAGTCCTCAAGTTGGGAGTCCCTATTACAACCAAGACAACAAATTCTTCCAAACTTAGTCAGACCAGGCATTTCACAATGTCTCTGGACTGTTCACAAACTTCAAGGGAGTAAAACTCAGTTTACGCAGCACAAATGCACTTACCCTCGGTTTTAGTCGTTGCAATGACTAAATCTAAGTAACCTAAGGACATCAAACAAAGAACCAAAATTTGTGGGCGCGACCCACGAACATACTTAACTTAACTAAGGATGTCTTCTTCCACCAACAGAGGCCCGTCTATCGTCTCGCTTTACCATACATCACCAAAGGAATGGGCCAAAGCAGGGCAGCAGTCAGGGCAGCGGTCGCCAGTAGCCGTCAGGAAGGAGTAACCGCGCTGCAAAAGACCTTCGGACCACTTTCGACATACAGGGGTCGCTTAGTGTGGCTCACAAACCCTCCGGCAATTTTCTTGCGAGGTTCTTCACGACCTTCGAGCAGAACCGATACCACTGAAGCCGCCCCACTTGGGGCGCCAATTGAAGAACCAGAACCTTTTGGACCTGGCGGCGCAGGGTACGCCCTCCGTCTTCTGGGTTCACCTGCTTCGTTACACAGAGACACGGGACACTCTGTCAGCGTTAGAAGATTGGATTTATTTAGCTGCAGCTAGTGCAGTTATCCTAGAAGTACACAAAGTAGGTTCTCAGGAGACTGCCACTTCACTCTGTAGCGCATCGGATTAAATACTCTATAATACAGAATTATTAACAAAATACACGCCCCAAGCAAAGAAGAAAAGAGCCAATAGGGTAAGTGGAAAACAAAGCGGAACCAGTAAGAAGGGTTCGAAAACAGAAAGATCAGATGACTGGAAGAGACCTCTCCTCTAACTGTGTTTGTCATCCCACCCCCGAACTAATTTATTAACAGATTACAACTGACTTGCAGGTGGTGAGATACGTTTGTGTGTATTGGAGGACAGGCCTGACACAAGAGAATGCTAGCAGGAGACAGTGAAGGCCAGTCGATAAGATATGATCGGGAAAGAATGGTGTGAGCCTACAGACAGTTGGAACAGGTTTTAGGAAGTTTCCTAGAAGGAAAGCAAAGAGCTTTAATGCAATCATGGCAGATACAAAAATATAGAGTGGCGCAACATTCATTTTGATGGCTGGCTAACCTTTGGCTAAAGGTGGGTTCAACTGATCTTCCACCATTTGCTCTAGCTCCCCTGTTTATCAGAGCCCCCATGTATTTTAGTCTGGAGTCCTTCCACACAGAGTGAAACATCCGATGAGGCTGCCAATTTCATTTCTATCATCATTCTTGTCATAAAGAAGGTGTCAAAAATTGTGTTAATAATTGGTCTGCAATATCTTTTTACTGCAAACAAAGTACCCCATTGTAGCACTTGACTCTCTCAGGGTGAAGCAGAGCTGTCCAAGGCCTACTCAGGGATAATGTTATGGACTAGCAATCCCAAATTGCTGGTACAGGACTACAACACTCAATAAAATGTTGCCCAGTCAGTGCTTTATATTTTAAAATGGAAAAGCATTTTTATTACAAAAATGTGTACATCGGGAGGTTGGAAATACCTTTAGGTGACACCTTTCTATCACATTACATCCCTAGTGGGTCCTGAACTCCATAGTCACAATACATTCCACCTGTACCAGATGCAAAATCACAATATAAGGGTGCCAATTTACATAAGGCAGACCTCCTATCTTTGTCAAGCTGTCACCACAATGATTAAATCAGCTACATGTCATGTTTCAAAACAACATCTGTAGGAAAGTAGGATCTGCCTCTATCGTTACCCCCACTTTTTGCTTGTTGTAATGCTGTTTTCTGGCTAATCTGACTGGGATCTTGCTTATCAGGACCCCCGTCTTTCTGCTTTTTCCCCTAAATTGTTATGGTAAGTCTTTAGGTACATCCAGGATTGGATACTGGGGTACCCTTATCAGTCCCTAGTATATGGCACAAAGGTGCCCAAGGCATAGGCAGCCCAGGAGTCCCTGATAGGCTGAAGCATGTATCATGCCACCTATGGGAGACTATTCACTATCACTACAGGCCTGCCATTGCAGGCTGTGTAAGCTGGTGCTAGCATCACTTACGAAATATACAGGTTTTCCTATATCTTGTGTCACTGTACTTAAAATTCATAGGTCACCCCTACAGCAGGCCATTTCAGTCCTGAAGCCAGGGTGCTCGGTTCTAAGTTTGAGGGTGCTCCTGCATGAGTAGGACACCCCTACACCCTAAGGAGTCCATTCTCCCGGGTTGTAAGTGAGACAGCCATAGAACATATCGAGGGACACCGCTTCATTACGTGATGACCATCTCAAAACTGTCTGTAATGAACCCTGTTGTGTTTGGTATCAAACATGTTGGAATCATACCCCACACTGTAAAGGGTGTGGGAGGTATGACTCCAAGGACTGTAAAGGCCCTTCGTTAGTCCCTCAATGCTTCCAGTACCAGACTTCTGAACCCAGACAGCACAACATGGCTGCTGCTGACCAGAGACACAATTCCGCCCTCCTGAGGCTAAGCCAAGCTCGATTAGGGGTAGGCAGAACAATAGGCATCCTGTCACAGGAAGGTGTGACCACCTCCCAGACTGGGTTTAGGGTATTGGGGCAGGGTGGGGGCGCTTACCAGCACCACATAGTCTGTGTGCAGGGCACATTTGGTGCCCTCCATGCATAGTCCAATTCAAACCAGTTCAGGGAGCCATTGGCTCATGCTCTGGTGCAAAACTGGACAACAGACAGAGGAGTCTCCTCCCCTTGTCCTGCCCCTCCTTAGGGAGGGACCCCTGTATCGTCCCTGTGGGTCATCTTTGATGGTCACCTTTGAATTCTTTTGGGCCTGCCCTGACTCTCCTGCTTGTGGTGAGTCTCCTGGACCTTGCAGGTCCAGACATTATACCTTCTTCAACTTCCATGTTGGTTGCAGTTGCCAAGGCTTGTTGGTTCTCCCGCCGGACACCAACCCCTCAGCTCTCAACATCTGACATGGGATAGCTTGTGTATGGCTCCTAGTCTTCCACAGCTTCAACTGGTCCATACAGCTGCAGTTCCAAGATCACCGTCAGCTCTCCTGCAACACCCGACATCGGTGGGCATTCGCCCTCCGTGCGTCCTGGTCACTCCTGAGTGGCATAGACACTGTTGCCTCTGCTTCCAGGTTCTTCACATCTTGAATCCACCTTTGGGTTCCACCGGACACTTTCACCTTCTCCAGCAGCGGCATCTTTCTAAAGTCCTCCATTGGGTTCGACTGCATCTTACAATGCCATTTCACACCTTTGCACCTGGCTTCCCTGGTACAGGTAACCTGGTTCTTAGGTTATCCACGAGTGGGGGCGCTCTCCAACCTCTTCTCTTCTGTGGGGTTTCTTCAGGGTCCACTGGGAAGGGTCCTCTTTCTTTAGAATTGCAACCGCGACTCACACATTGATTTGTACGGAGAACGCGGTCGTGTTCCTACACTGCACACGACCTCCGTGGGGCTCCTAGATACTCACCTTGGGTGGTTCCTTGGGTCCCCGGCACTTCTACATCCTCTTAGCATTGTCTTGACTCGAGTCATGGTTCGCATACCACTATTTTAGTATATGGTTTGGTCCCCCCTGGTGACCATAGTATACGCTACTTACCTGATTCTATTGCAAAGTATTGTGTGTATTGTGTATATCTCTAGCTAGGAGATATCTAAATGTGTTAGTGAGTGTCTTATAATAAATACATATTCCTATAAATAAATTGTGTGGTTCCTTTTCATTTAATCTATACCTAGGAGATGATATACTGATAAAGCAAGCTCCTTTACACTCCTTCGGGACTAAGCTTGAAGGCAGCTACCTCTTATCGAGCTTCCTAAGGTTGTCTAGGACCACTACAATCACCATAAGGGTTGTCTAGACCAGTGAAAGGTGTCCACTTACATAAGTGTACATCATAAACTGAGCCAGCCTCTCACAACATCACATTGAAATCAATAGAAACAGTACTACCAGTCATAGGCATGCATTATAATAGTAAACATTCATTGTTTGAACTCCATAATGTCAATAAAGCATTTGAATTCTAAACAATGTGTCTGAATCTTTCTTCACAGTGTAAAGGCCACAAAATGTAGCAATATGATTCACCACGAGGGATTCTACACTCCAGAGTCTGACAGCAAACCATTCCAGCTCCAGGAGTGCTTGAAAAAGAGGTGAGCCGCATTTGGAGTTTTCCTTACAACAAAGCCTCAGGAGAAGGGTTCAATTCTTTAAAAACTTTAGGGGGCTGCTGTACTCTTTATAGCCCCACACAATATTTCAGAAATGTACTGGTGGTGCCCTGCCTTTGGGGCACCACCAAGAGAGCTATTCAAATTTCAGCCCCTTCCAGGTGCCAAGGAGACTAGCAAAGCCTGGCGGCAGTGTAGAAAAAGTAACAGAATATTGGGTCCAAAGCTAGCCGAGATCACACAGGGTGTCTGTGAAGAAAAGAGATCAAATGGGAAATCTCCGTGTCATGCCCCTGTCCTTGTGTTTGGCATGCACTCCACACCCCCTTGAGTCTGTAACACTGGAGTGCACACCTCCATGTGTTTCTACCCCCAACAGTAATGACTCCGTGATCATGCCCCTAACTCAATTGTTTTTGGAGTTACTTTCCCCTTCAAGGATCCCTCCAGCTGCCAATATGAAAGGCCTCTGTTCGGAAGGAGGATTTTTCTAGATGGCATGCCCTTCCTGAGATCTCGCAAGCACTAAGGAAGAGCGGCCATTATGGGCGCTGTACTATTTATACTGCGCCCATCCTTTTCGATCCCTGATTGACTTTGAGATTTTCGTGAAGAAGGACGCTCCACTCAATGCTCTTTGGCCAAGACGTTGATTGGACTCCATTTCCAGAGACACTTCTCATCCAGCAAAACTCTCCCCACAGCAATCCCCCTTGACAACTCTTGAGCATCAACAACCTCTCCTGATAAAAAACAAGACACAGATTACACTGGAACAGTGTGTTAAGGGGCATTATTCACACCAGCTAACTCACAAAATAACAGGAAAAGAAAGGTTAGTGCACTAATTAGAAAAATAAAGCAAAAGTGTTGTGACAAAAACAATACTGCTTATCCATTTGGAACTTGTGGGCACTACAATAGAGAGTGAAATTTTTGGATTACCAAGTCTGCATGTCTGAGTTGTGAAAAAAGATGAAACAATTGTGTGTAAAGAATCACGTTGTGTGCATAGGTGAATAGAACGCTGTTAAAAGGGAGACCATGCTTAGGAAGAGCTCTTGAAATGTTTGATCCTCACTCACTCTCTCAGGTATTTGGGAGGTTACAAGGGGAGGTTTAGAACATCAGTGCGGAAAGTTATTTGGTATAAAAGCTAAAAGAATTTTGAGCTGCTTGTTTGAGGAGATGACTGGGAAACGGGTAACGAACAGAGAACCTGATAACGACACGCTAGAGGCTTTAATGAATTGGATCACACCCAAGTTCGGAAGAACATTGAAAATTGAGGAAGGGGACATTAAGGTTCATCTCGCTTATGCTCTCGCTCCCTCTCACTATGCACCTCCCTCTACCCTGGGCGCTTTTTATTCTACATGCCTTGGTTAACTCATGTGGGGGTGATTAGTTCACATGGGTTTTGGAGGCATGTTTCTACTGATCCGTGGATTCCAGGTGCTTGGAATTTGCCTGACGCTCTGCACAAGGTAACAAGAAGTCGAAGCCTAGAAAGAAAAGGCACTCAAGAGGCTATTCTGTCACAGAATAAATAACAGCTTAGATGTGGAAGATATGCATATAACAACAATATCTATGAAAGTAGAATGGGGTAAAGCACTTGAGAGCTCCACACACTAAGACTAAAGTTCAGTAACTTCCTCACTCACAATTGCTGTTATAGATACTGACTGCAAATGCCCATCTATAGGATATATATACAAAGGCAGAGTCGGTGGAGCTGATACCTTTGGCGATGTTATAAAAGTAACAAATAGGCAATACTAACAGTGGATGAGCAACAACCCCTAGTTTGCCAGCTGTGCCTAGTAATCCTGGTGATCACACTGGAACTTGCAAGGTGGTAACAGCAAGGGCAGAGAATTAAAATACAAAGCCACAAAAGACAAGCAGCTGAAGGGAAAGAGTGTGTAACAGGAAAGAAGCAAAAATAAAGGAAACACCAGACAGAAAGCAAATAAACAAACACACTAGGAAACTGTAAGCTAAGGCAGTAGGAAAAAAGGGTAGCAAGCTATAAACAGGAACTAAGTGAAATAAATAAATAAATTAAAGAAAATGTGAATGTTCAAGGATGCACTAAAATAGTGGTGGCTCAGGAATCATGAAGCACTGAAGACAGAGCTAGTTCAATTAACAAGGATATGCCAAGCCTCAGGAATCTTGTGGCAAGAAAGTTAAGATAAGAAACTCAAGAAGAGGAGTTCAGTCAACTAGAAACACTGTGTCATTGACCAACACTGGATTGAAGGAAATTGGGGCTTAAAAGAACTCACTAGGATCACATTCAATGCTGGCCAAATCCAAAACCATTTAAAAAGCAACACGGATAAAACCGAAATTTTGCTGATTGGAAAGGAAAACCTGTTTACCCCTATGCAGTGGTGGCCTAATTATGTGACCCTGCCCCCTGCTGCAGTCAAAGTTGCAAAAAATATTGGAGTCAAATTTAACAGTGCTCTTTCCTTCCACCCTATGGCTCTATCAGTGGTTGGTTTGTGTTTTTCTTTGATTAAATCACTAAAAATTTAATTTTACATCCTTCTTCTAGCCGCAAGGAAAACAGTTGCCTTTGCCTTAACAACAGTTAGGCTTGATTACTGCAACAGCGTTTATGCAGGGAGTACAAAGCAGTTGCTTCACAAACTGTTCTATGACTGCACTGGCTACCAGTTCACAACAGGATTTTATTTAAGATCCTGGGTCTCGTTTTCAGATCATTTCATGCTACGGGTCCCAAATATCTCACTGCCCTGCTCGGTCACTACAAGACTCAGAGGATGCAAAGATTCTCTGATGCAAATCTTCTAAAACTTCCACCTTTACGGCTTAAACCCCAGGGTGGCGAGTCCTTAATGGTTTTAGGTGTTAAAGTCTGGAACCATTTTCCAGTGCCATTTCAGTTTATAGATAATGAACCCAGTTTTAAAAGATTCTGATATCTTGGCTTTTTCTTGCACAATGTACTCTTTGTTATTAGCTAATCTAGCTGGGTGGGATCTCCCTACTTTTCTCATTTCCATTGCCTTGCTTTCTTGGGTTGTTCCCTTGTACTGAGTACAGGTTCCGTTGGTGTCTTAGTTAGCACCAGGATGCTTTCCTTTGAGTGACATTGCCCACAATGGAAGGTAGTGCTGCTGGGTGGAGAAGAGTATAAACAACACAGGTTCCAAGGAAGCGTTGGAGACTAAAAGCCTTTTATACAATATACAGGCAGTATACAACTATGCCAGCAGCATCCATAGGGGACAGGTGAGATTTGTAGCGTGGAAATAAATTATGACGTCTTCTTGCCTCAATTTAGATATTTGAGCATCTACAATTGTTGCATACTGGTTGTGTTGCATTAAGGTAACCCTTGTAATTCATAATTCTTCGTCCCTCTTAAAGCCCCCTAACAGGTCCTGCGTAGGACAGAAGAATATACCAAAATTCCAATTCCCCCTTAACAGCAGTATTTGGGATATTAGAACATCGCATATAGCAACTCCCACTAACTTACTTCTTTGCACTTTATGAACATTTCACCTTTTGCAACTTTGCACAATTTTCAACTATATATTTTTCTGCAGAAATTGGTGCCCTTATTTTAGTATACTCCTAGGTTCTTTTTCATGTTCCAAGGCTGGCTTTGTTTTTTCTGTGCATAAAATGTCCTTCGAATCGAAACTGCGTAAAACATCTAGATTTGCAAGCCATTATAAAAAGGCAATGAATGTTTTAGAGAAGATTAAATATATTCTATTTGAAAAGAATTCGTTCACACAAGGAAACAATGCACCTCTTCTTAGGGACAGTGTTAACTCACGCAGAGAATATAATTTACATTCTCTATTCACCATTTCCTATTATTATAAATATAACCTTTCTTGCTGTCACTAAAACATGGCTGTTCTTTAAAATAAGTGATTTGAAATATCATTCTGTGGCAAGTTAAGAAAAGTTTATGGCCCCACTTCCTTATCACGACTCAGGAGTATCTCAAATCCCTGGATATATTGAGGATATGAGCAAGTAAATGATCACATAAATGTTCATGTGCATGTTTGTTAATTTAATATAAAATATGCAATGATAATGTTCAAGGAAGATGTGTCTTCCTTTTAGAAAGGTACTCTTTCAAAGTTCATCTTTGCTGTGAATGGGTAATTTAAAGCTATCTTTGTAAAAATACAACAAAATGATTGCATTAATAAAGTGTTCATTGACTATTTTGCTACGACCATCTTCTTAAAGGGAAATGAAAGAGCCCTATTCATGTGGTAAATAGCTGCCGCAAGGATAATTTGTTGAGCAAGCTAAAAAACAAAAACGTTGCATCTTTCCAAGTGTAAATTAAATATAAACACAAAGGGGCATATTGCCAAGGATCTATCGCCGAGTTAACGGCACTGTATCGCAGCCAAAGTTGCGATAAACTTATCGCCCCAATCACAAGCTGGTGTTAACAGCCCATAGCACCAGTATACCCACAAAAGCAGCCGCAAAAAACATCGCCACAGATGACCCCGCAACTATCACTAATGAGATACAGAATAGGCGTTCCCATGCAAAAAGCCACGACAACACCACACCTCAACATTCTCAACAACCAGCCAGATCAGCGATAAGAACACAAAACAAGCGATAAGGCACGTTAGCACCCAGAAACTAACACCTGCTTAGACCTGGTGCATAGTCGGACGACAGCCTGCACCACAAAAGGGAGCCCAGCCCACAGCCACATCGGAAGGGCAACAGATGCCATGGAGCCACTGGTCATGCAGCCCGGGCACCCAAGAGGGCCACAACACCCACCGCCACCACCCCAGGACCCCAATCCCCACCCAGAACCCACCCCCGGACCACCACAGAGATAGCGCAGACAAAGACAGCAGACCCCCAGGAAACGCACCAGCCTCTCAGACCCAACACCTGACAGTGTCATTGCCCACTGCAGGCTCAAAAGGACAACCATTGTATGCATCCTGACCATCATCACCCAACAGGCCGATGGCAGCAACACAGCGGACAACCAACATGCAACTCCACACAAAGCTGCTGGTTGTGCTGCACCTGTTGGCCCCTGGTGCCCCTCAACCAACACCCGCCAGAGTCGGAGGAGTCTCACAGCCAGCCACATCCAATTCCCTCACACCTGTCCTGGACATCACCATCAGCCTGGTACCCCAGTCCCTATACGTACAACACAATGCGCAGGATCCGCTGGAGACCAAGCAAGGACCATAAACCATAGCTGGATGCATTCATATGTTGGGGGCAATCCACAGCACACATGTCCTACCTGTGCACCCCGGTGACACAGCACACAATCACAGCAACAGAAAGCACACATCTCACATCAATGTGCAGGCAAAATCTGAACACCGTGGAACCTCCACCAATGTCGCCTCCAAATACCTAGCCAGTGTGCATGATTCCTTCATCCTCCGACAGTCCATCAGCAACCAGCATTCCCAGGATGGCACCAAGGAAAAAGCACAGCCCCTTGGCAAGTTCCAAATGAACACCCCACTCACCTAAACTCCGCAACCATGCAACTCACAACTCTGGCAATGCACATGTCACAAAATCACATACAACATGTAAAACAACATGCCCACCCACCAGACACGACAGAACAACTCACAATGGTAACCTGGGCAAGCCGTGAACATGAGCAATCAACAGCATGGCACCTCAGCCACAAACTAGCCGAATGTGGGAAGAGGTGGCAACCAGGCATGTGTGATGGATGCAGGAGCACCATGATTGGGAAAGTACACAATGCCAAGAGTGGCGGAGATTCATGGCAACATTCACCGCTGGTGTATGGAGTGTAGTGGACAGTGGACGCAGCCATGTCACCCCAGCCAGTGGGGGAGTTCACGGAAATGCCTGTTACGTCCCCCCTGTAGGCATGAGCGGAGTGGGATGGCCTGGCTTACGCCAGTCCAGCATAGGGTTGTGAATAAAAAGCACGTAGCCCTGGGCGTGGTCCTCTTCCGGAAATCCCAATGTCTCCGCCAGGGCGGCGCCTCTCATCCCGCCACGAGGCCGACGCCGTCCTTGTGAGCCGAGTTGCCTGCAATCCTGTGCGCCTGCCATACCCCGGCTCCCTGAACCCTGAACCCGTCAGGCCCACCCCTGCGCAGCCAGACCACACTGATCACCTTCCGACACCGGCATGTGTCAAGGAGGGCCCACCATGTGCCTGCGCAAGCTTCAAGCCCAAGGCCCCCAACCTTGGCAGCCTCCTCAGACCATCACAACCTCCACAACACAGGGCCGCTTTAGTAATTTCTCGTTGACGTACTTTACTGTCGCCTCCGGCCTACACCACGGTCAAGTAGGTCACACATTTGGAACGGAGTCTTGATTACACAATGGCAGAGTACATATGTTCATTGAAGATTTGATATCAGTGTATCAGTGTACTCCCTTCGATGTGGTGCCACCAACTCTGTGCATGCATTCTTACAACACGTCTGTTGTTCCCTGCTGACTACTGCCTTCGGCCTACACTACGGACAAGTAGGTCACACATTTAGAACTGAGTCTTCTTGATCATACATAGTCCATGCATGCACAATATTGAAGATTCTACTTCACTGTACTCCCTTCGGTCCGGTGGCAACAACCATGTGCATAGCATCCCAACTACACATAGCAGTGGGCCCTTGCTGACCGCTGCCCCTGGCCTACACTGCGGTCGAATAAGTCACACACAATTTAGAATTCAGCCTTGATTTATTTATGGCTTCCTTGAGGTCATTGTACGGGCCACAACACAGACTGCATCCCCTTTCAGCCCAGGTGCCACTATGACACTTTCTGGTTGGACTTTGGTGGTGACTGAGTCCATGCACTTGGGGTTGACGTCACCATCATGGCGGTGATACTGACTTTGTGGCGAAAACGAGGCAGTGGCATTCCACCCCTCCGTTTGCTCCTTCCGGACAGCTTCCACCCTCTACATCATGTCCGGGAGGACACCTTCCACTGTCCCCTGCAACCCTCCGCTACATACACCTTGGACATTGATGAGGACCTGCTCAGGTCGCATGGCCCATCTGACTGCACCGTAAGTCACCGTCCCGTAGCTGAGTGCCTGTGCCGGCCACAGTGAATCCAGGGCCACTAACTCTGTGCTGGTCATGTCCAGGACCCCTTCTTCTGAGATATTGGAGGACCTCTGAAGCGATGGCCTTGGGGACATCAACGCCATGTGTCTGTTGCCCTGCGCTGTCCGCAGCCTCCGGCCTTAAGTGTGGCCCACCAGGGCAAACACATCAAATCAAGTCCTGACCAGCCTGTACGTCGCATCACCGCAGGAGGCACACGCCACCACCGCCAGGACCGTCTCCAACCGCAAAATGCCTGTGTCGAAATGGTCGTATTGGCAGACTGACGGAGTTGCCTCCACATGTCGTGGATGCCATCTTCTGCCTGATCCCCTGCTCAGCACTCCAGGTGCCACTGACTCAGTGCACAACGAATCATCGCCCATTACTGTCTTGGGTAGGTACTGTGGTGGGTTCACGCAGCAATGTCCCCTCAGGTGGTCTGGGAGACCTGGGACAACGATGAGGTGTGACACCCCCCCACTGCAGTTGCATCATGTAGGTCCCAAAGGGACAGAATCCTATACATTCTCTTCACATGAGCGCGCTCAGCTCTGGTGCCCCAGACTCAGTGCACTGCAACTCACGGACACTTCTGTTTGCTCATTGTGTGCCCTCTGGACTTGATCAGGCTGCATCCATGATGCTCTGCAGTTGTCCCTGTAATGCTAGTGTTGTCTGTTTACGCATTCATTGTGTTAACTGCTGTATTTGTTGCCAGCACCAACAACTCCCTGAGGGCTGTCTTGCACCCACCCCACACACATCCAGCACAGGCATCACAGTACATGTGGCCCTGCCAATAAAGGGGCCGGATGCACGTGACCGTAGACAGTTTGACATGATATCTGCATGTGTCCCTGTGGTCTTGTTGTATGCATGAGCGCTCTGGGCCCTATGACATTACATTGTGCTGTGTACAGCGGATGCAGACATTTAACCCAGGCGGCAGGTTAGATCTTGGACATGTAGCTTTGTCGTCACCCACTCAATTCGTAAGCGAATTGGACTGTGCTGTCGTACGCAGAGCCAACGCGGGTGTGTTACTGATATGTGCGTGCCCCTGGGCGTAGCTCTGTACTGGGATTGTGCATCTGCATGTGTCTCTATGGCAGTTTTGGTCTCCTTTGTGGGGTTAAGGTGGTCCCTGAAGGGTAATGGACATCCACGTATGTGTTCTGTTACGCATTCCATGGGTTCGAACCACACCCGCACCTGTTGGGCCACCTCCTTTTGGCGTTCTGAAACCTGGCATTGGTGTGCCATGTGTGGATTGGTGAAATGTTGTGTGCCAGCCGTGCTTGCGGGTGCTTCATGCTGTGTGGTCTGTTGCAGGAGCCGGGTTCTCCTCTAAGTGGCTTGTCTGCCCTGGTCCTGGTAGTGGGTTGCGTGGGATGTCCATGGGCTGTTGTACGGCGTTGGTGTCGAAGGTGTGGTGGTTGTCTCTGGCATCACTGATGGTTTGTCTGGTGTGACCTGCTGGAGGTGTTGTTTGTCCCTCTACAATGTGAAGGGGAGATGCATGTTGACATTGTGTTGACATTTATGTTGACCCATTGTTCTTGTGGACATGCTGACTGTGTGACAATGTACATCACAACTGTTTGGGCGGTGCTGGAATTTGAGTTGGAGCAGTGGACATTTGGACTACATGACTGATGTGAGTTTGTACCCGTACATATGCATCTCACAGTTCCCTGGTCTGTCCAATGTGACTGGCCTGTTTCTGCGCATGGACAGACCCAGTTGTGTCCCCGGGTCTGCAGTGTCGTTGTTGCACTTTGTGCCACATTGTCATGGGATGTGCCGTGATTGCTATGTGTGTGTGCTGGAGTGTGCCACAGTGATGGGGGACATGTCCCTGGGTATTTGTGGATGTGCAGTGTGCTACACATCGTTGCGCATGTGTGCCATTGTGCCCATCTCCCCTTGTCCCCCCAGTCCCTTTTAGATCCTCACCCTGTTGTTGTTGTGTCAGGTCCTATCGAGCTGTGTCCGGACTCCCACCGTCTCCACACTGATGACTGGCCTCCATTTCCTCCAGCTCGTCTTGTGGCGCAGGACTCCCAACACCTGTTGCCGTTGCTGCCTTGCTGTTGGCAGCGGGTTTGTGCCTGGTTTAGGTTTCCATGTCTTGCCAGCGCCTCTTGGCCTCCTCCATTGGCCTCCTTGATACTCCGTCTGCAATATAGTCTGATTGTGGGTCAGTTGCTGGTAGTGTTCGGTCACCTCTGTGACGCTGGTCTTGTTTTCCTGTGGTCTGCACCCCGTCTTCCTCTCCCTCTTCTCCTTGACCTTCCCCGTTTTTCCTGCTGGTGTTCTGTGGGGCTTGTGGGGCTCCCGTTGGCCTCTGCGCTGGGTCAGGGTGCATCCATGTTGCTACGTACTTTGGATTCTCTCTGGTGTGTTGTTTTTGTTGCTTTTATAGTGCATTTTCCCGACAGATGCGTGGGATTTGCTGGCCTTCCGCTGATTTTCACGGCTTTTTGTATCGCGATTGGCCTCATCTCAGCTTTTTTGGCATTCGAGTTTCGTATTTTTGTGGCATGGCTTTGATTTTTGCGCGGCCATTTGATGCGTTATCTGGTGACTATTGCATGCTACCACCGCGTCGTGAATACTTGGTTGGCACGCCGTAATTTTCCCGCGATAGGCTGCGATGTTGAGAGTTGCGTTAAGCTACTCTTGTGGTAGTTATCACACGTTCTTGTGAATATACCCCAAAATTGCATCTGTGGCAATTCAAAAATTGAAAACAGTGAAGCTATAGTTGTCATGTTGTAATTTCTGGTCATTAGTTCTCATTCACACTTTATACAGAACATAATAAATGTTGTAGTAAGAGGCTTATGCGACCATTACCTTTTTATGCGATAACATAGTTTCAACTAAGGCCAAGGCTATAAAAAACTAGATATGTATCAACTTCTGATATTGTTCTAATAAAATGAAGTCTCCCGTAGCACAATACGTATCAGTCCAACACATTTAGATGAGAAAACATGGTTTTAACTGAGGCAAAAGTTGTAAAGATATTTATTAACTTCTGACTGTTTTCAGAAAATGTCCCCACATAGACTAGTGGGGCAGTTCTATATAATACTCCACTTCACATACTGTTTGAGGAAGAGACACGCACAAATATATATCTTAAGCAAATGTTCCTCCAATCAGCCACAAATTATACAACCCTTTACAACAATTATATCATCAGCTATATATATTGTGAAAAACAAAGACTTCTGTTCCGAAACGTTGAGCCGCTAACAACAGTGAACATGACTAACTCTCTTTTCTATGTTTGTTTTCACACCTATGGGTGACACCAGCGAACGTAGCTCAATGAAACAAAGCTTGAATGTGATAGGCAGGTATTTGTAGCCCTGCAGATCTCCACCCCATAGATTGTTGATGTGGCGTCAATGCTTTTAGGTTACGAAAAGTCCTTAAACAGGGATCCAGGGGAATCGTGGTGGTTGGAAACAAACCTTTTTTATTTTTTCTAACATCACACACACACAAACTGCTCTGAAAAAAGACACCTTAACTAAAATGTGCTTTGTTTCAACAATCTTAGTCTGTTGATCAGCACATTTTAAAGTAACCACACACAGTATAACAATAACAATGAGTGAATGTCGCCTAAAGTGAATAAATAAAGGTTAAAGCGTCATCTAAAACATACTTTCTTTTTATTGACTCTATGCACTTTATAACTGCTAACCAGTGCCAATGTGATTGTGTTCTCTCCTTATGACATGGTAGAATTGGCTTATACCCAATTGGCCTATTTAATTTACTTGTAAGTCCTTAGTAAAGTGGCACAACCTGTGCCCAGTGCCTGTAAATTATTGATAATAGCGAACCTGCAGCACTGATTGTGTCACCCACTAAAGTAGCACATTAAACTTGTCTCAGACCTACCATTGCAGCCTGTGTGCATACAGTTTAAAACCACCATTTCGAGCAGGCAAAATACACTTTTTTCCAGGCCCAAACTTTCCTTTTTAATACATATTTATCACCCCTAGGGTAGGGCCTGGACAGCACAGAGGGCAGGTTGCAATGGATTTAAAAAGCAGGACATGTACTTTTACGTCTTACATTACCTGGTAGTGAAAAACTCTTAAATTCATTTTTCACTTCTTTGAGACCTACCTCTCATGTCGTCTAATATTTGAATTACCTTATTGCATTTAATAAGCCATATTTTCTGAATTGGATGAGGTAACCAGTTCATTTTTGTTTTCTTTGGAATTGTAATGAAAAATCCTAATTAATGATGAAGTCGGATTTGAAATAAAAAAATTGAAATGACCACTTTTAGAAAGTTGGCGTTTTCCTGCCTTAGCCATTAGTGCCTGTAGCCTGTCTGTGGGTCACATTACTGGGTGTATTGATAGTTGGTCTTTGTGTATTCCTCCTAGACAGCCACACACAATGGGGAGCTTAGTTGTGACTAGTCCATCACTGGCTGGATTGAAGGGAGGAGCTGGACCCAGCCCCACTTATACTTGAGTAGGCTGTGTCCGGCATCCACATAAAGGGCCGCATAGTCCTTGAGCCCTGAGTCAGGGCCAGGAAGTCAGGACACTTGTGCACATCAAAGGTATGCCTCTAGAAGCTTCTCCCCATTTCAAAGGCAGAACTCGGTATACATTCTGGTCCTCAGAAACTAACTCTTCAGCACACTTCTGGAGCTCCACTCCACTCCACTCCCCCTAAAACACCCCTATAAAACAATGTGTATGGGCCGGAAGCGCAGCGGACGGGCGCAGCGGGCGCGACGATGGCGCGCCGAAGGCGCGCCTAAGGCAAGCCCGTCTGCGCCCGTCCGCGGCTGTCCGGGGCTAGGGGCACGTCACTCTGCCTATTCTATCACCTATTCCCCCGCCCAACTCCACAGCTTCCAGGGCCCATGGTTTTTACCAGACACTACCTGTCTCCTCATTTCTTCTCTCGGCCTGTCTCCGGCCTCTTCTCCCGCTATTCCCCCCCTTCAACACATTCCCTCTCACCCCTCTGTGAGTGATGTTAACCCTAGATTCTCCAAAACCCTTTCGGTATATTACTTAAACACCCGCTCTGCAGTAGCCCACTCGCATGAACTATCGGTGCTGTTAGATCTTTATGCACCAGATCTTCTCTTTTTAACAGAGACATGGTTTTGCAATGACTCCCTCCCCGTTCTATTGGCCACTCTCCCAGCCCCATATTACGCCCTCTGTGCGGACCGCCAGAATGGCAGAGTTGGGGGCGGTGTTGCGGTCATCGCCCGTACTGACCTCCCCTTTCTAACTCTTCCCCTGCCAGATATTGCCACCACGGAGTACCTGGCTATCCGTACCACCTCTATTACACCTCCCCTCACTTGCATACTTACTTATCGCCCCCCTCAATCCCCTTTATTGTTTCTCCCTGATTTCCTGGAAGTCTTAGCCACGATCACAGTTAACAATTCCTCCATCTTGCTCCTGGGGGATTTTAATTTTTGGCCTTCAGATCCCGCAGAATGCCCTTCCTCAAAAGAATTTTCAGATACTCTTCAATCTCTTAACTTCACATCTCACATTCATTCTCCTACCCATGTCAAGGGTCACATCCTAGACCAGATTTGGTCCTTGAACTGTCCTGTAGAGTCCCTGTCCATCTCACCCTGCACGTGGTCAGACCATCACTTGATCTCATTTGCCCTTCCTATTCACCCTCCGGCCAAGCCCCGTCTTCCCAAAAACGTCTGGATCCGCGCCTGGGGACGAATAGACCCTGGAAATGTATCCACCCTACTCGCCACCTCCTACCCCTCCTTACAAGGTTTACCCACCCTTTCCCAGTTCATGGCCATTGAACAGTGGCTTTCCTCAGGCTGCGACTCCATTGCCCCTTTGAAACGGGTCACCTCAAAGCGGGAGAAGGATGCCAACCTGTGGTTTAATGAAGATCTTAAGGCCACCAAACTAGCGGTACGCCGAGCGGAGCGGGCCTGGAGGAGAAATTACTGCCCCTCACTGCGATTGGAGTTTATTAACATTCTGACTCAATATAAAAAGGCTATCTTGGCGGCCAAAACAACCTATTTTTCTTCAAAAATTCTCGCAGCCGAGAACCAATCGTGGGAAATCTTCTCGATTGTGCACAACCTGGCATTCTCCGACAGAACCACTCTGAAGCCTACCCCTTCCCAGGAACTCTGTCACTCCCTAAACGATTTTTTCATCCAGAAAATAGCCACTATTAAAGCCAATATCCCTCTCCCCTCTCCTACCTTTGCGGACCCTCAGTGCCCACCCCCAAAGGGACAACTCACCACCTTCCCTTCCTTGACCAAGGAATCCTTGATCTCCATAATTTCCCTTGTCAAATCCGGCTCTCCGTTAGATCCCTGCCCAGCCCACATCCTTCGTCACATCTTTACTACTTGTCCAGACCCTCCCCTTCACCTCCTTAATTGTTCTCTCTCCCAGGGCGTGGTTCCCAATCCACTTAAAACAGCAGTCATTGTTCCCATCTTGAAGAAGCCGGGCGCAGACCCCTCAGTCCCTGCCAACTTTCGCCCCATCTCTCTCCTGCCTTTTTTGGCGAAAGCACTCGAGCGCCATGTCACCTGCGCTCTGAGCTCTTTTGTGGAGAAGTATGGGGTTCTTGCTCCCTGCCAGGCTGGATTCCGCCCCGCACACTCTACGGAGTCCGGGATCGGGGGCACCGCGCTGGTATGGTTATCCTCCTTCCTGAGTGACCGCACCCAGGCAGTTCGCCTGGGTGACTTTTCTGCGGACTTTCGGAAAGTTCAGTGCGGGGTCCCCCAAGGCTCCTCCCTTTCACCTCTCTTGTTCAATCTTTACATTGCCCCTCTTATTTTCTCACTGCAGCAAATGGAGGTCACCATATTTAATTATGCGGATGACCTCCTACTTGTCTTTAATCTGTCTTCTTCCCCCGCCTCTGTTCTCAACTTCCAATCCATCATGATTCATATCCGAGACTGGATGAACCACAACCATCTGAAACTCAACCCAGATAAGACCGAACTGGTGTTGACGGGTGGCGCATCCAGCCCCTGGTCTTCTCTGTTTTGGCCCCCTTCTCTTGGTTCTCCACCTGTCCCCTCTACCTCAGTAAAAACACTAGGCATTAATCTCAATTCTCAACTCACCCTTCACTCCCAGATTAGTTCTGTGGTTTCCTCTTCTTTTCTTTCACTGCGCACTATCCGCAAGGTGTCCCGTTTTTTTTTCTTTTGACGCTCTGAAACTGATCACCTTGGCAATGGTCATCTCCCGCCTGGATTACGGTAACGCCTTATATGCATGTATACCTGCATATAGCTTAAGGCGTCTACAGCAGATCCAAAACCAGGCGGCGCGCCTGGTGTTTAAATTACCAAAGTTTCACCACGTCACTCCCCTCCTTAAGTCCCTACATTGGCTCCCTGTCCGCGCGCGGGTCCAGTTTAAGCTGGCTTCCATCACCTTCCAAGCACGTCTGGGCACGGCCCCAGCTTTTATTTCATCTGAGATCATTCCCTATGTTCCCTCCAGGGACCTGCGTTCATCCACTCAATCCCTTCTCACAGTCCCGCGGTTCCGGAGGAAGAAATAGGGAGGATCGAAATTTGCGACCCTTGCTCCACTCTTCTGGAACTCCCTGCCTCTCGAGCTCAGAGCCTTAACTCTTTATCCGCAATTCCGGAAACAGCTCAAAGCTCACTTGTTCACTAAATTTTTTAACTAGTTCATTAGCAGTCTGTTCCTTTTAACTGAGCTTCGGCTTCCTTCGCCCAGATACCTGTTAGTTGTAGCGCCATGAAACCGCTGGTAAACGTACGCTCTATAAATAATTTTAAATTCAAATTTAAATTCAATTCTGTGGATACTCTGTCAGGAAGAAGGACTGCTGTGCTGCTGAAAGGACTGCAACTCTGCTGGACTGCTGTTCTGAAGGAACTGCTGCCCTGCTGTGCTAACCTGCTAACCTCTTGCCTCAGTCAGAAGGACTGGACTTGCATCTCTTGAACTGCAAACACAGATGGGCCCCAATGGCTAGTTGGCTGACCTCCTGCTCTGAAGCCTCAGGACACAACAGGCTTCCAACAACCTTTCACCTGTACCAGAACTCTGTCAAGTAGTGCCACCCCATTTCTGGGCACTTGGAAGTAGGCCTAAGGTGCTTGCCAGCCTCTTTGGATCCAGCAAAACCGATTCATCTCCTTTTCTGCAAGGAGCAAATCTGAGCAGAACCTATGTATCACTGCTGCTGCATGGATTGGACCCGTCGCAAAGACCTGCATCACATCGCAGACCATTGCATCCTCATCACTGGCATCCCTCCTTGACCTCAGATTCGAAGAGAACTTCGGACTCCAAATCACAGCCTCAGAACTCCTCAGAAGTGACGCATCACCACAACTGTGCATTCCCAACACCTGACTGCACTTCACAAGCACCGTCGATGGGCTCCTCAATGAAGACGCAGGAACTCGCATTGCAGCCTTGCCGCATCTCGCTACTGACGCATTGCTTCGGCTGCTCAATGCATCTTCGATGCGGATCTTCTCAACGCTCCACAAAGCAGAATTTAGGGTACTTTCTTCAGCAGGCCTAACTAGTTTCCTGTAGCTGGCCAGTGTTCCATCGTGGTCAGCATGAAAGTGTGACTTTGTGCCCAGATATCCCGAGTTGACACTTTGTGCCTTTTGGTGCTGTTTTCAAAAGAATCTTTAAAATTCATTTTTCCGGTTCTACTAATTGGATTTTGCCATTTTGGTGTTGTTTTTTTTATTTAAAAAATCTTGATGTGTTACCTTTTTGTGTGATGCTTTTCACTTCATTACTATTTGAGGTGTTGCACAAATACTTTACACATTGCCTCTAAGTTACGCTTGACTGCTCTATGCCAAGCTACCAGAGGGTTGAGCACAAGTTAATTTAGAGTTGGCTTGTGCCTCACGCTGACTAGAATTGTGGTAGCTGGTTGACCAGAGCTCAAACCTCACTCAACCAACAATCCAATTAGTTTCAGCTTCAATCTAGCACAACTGGGGATCTGTGCACAGGTAGCACGTCGAAGAGGTGACCCTTCTTGGTTTGACACTGACCTGAGCTCATTTTATAATGTGAGTGAGCATTCGCAGTGTGAGCATGTGCATCTGTAATGATTTACTGAAAAGCATGTGTGCTCCACTGCATTATACATTAGATGTAAAATCTACACCAAAGCACAGTTTCTATGGGCGGAATCTGCACTAAAGTTCAAATTCACCATAGTTCGACCGAGAGACTAGATTATTGTACCAATTTCATGTTAAACCAGGACCCCAAGTGTAGATCTGACATATCTGCACTTTTTCTGGCCCTTCAAGGTTTATAATTTTTCATTGGTTCAACTCCTAAAGTAGAATTTGGCTTTCAATCACCCTTCTGGGCCAAGTTAATTTCTCCCCTGGTTAGCAGAAAGAGCAAAGGCATCCCCACACTAAAGAACAATATGACAGTGAATAGGCTTTATGCTGGCATCAGAAAGGATGTGGACAGAATTTGCATGTGCTAAATACTTTTCACACTGTATCTTGCCTGAAATGGACACCTGAGATGAGCGTAATTATGCAGCTCAGCATTTTCACAGTAGTAATAACATTGGATGGGAGAGAACAAAGGAGTCCAGTTTCTATGCCCACTCAGTGTGTGTGCCAGGAGCGAGGTTGGGGGCAGGTGTCATAGGAGATGTTTTGCGCCCTTGGGGACCCAAGTTAGAAAAATAGATGCAGGTGCATTGTTTGGAACAGAGGCACCCATAAAAATAAAGATAACAGACTCTGTTCTTAGCCTTAGGTGACCCAAAGAACTCCCCGTAAGGCCCAATGTCTTGGTTGTTCTGCTGCCCCAGGAATGGCATCAGAACAACATTTTGGGAAGTCATTGGGGGCTTCAATAAATGCAGATTGCACAGAGGAGTGCCCCTATAAGTTCCAGTGGGTCATCAGTCAGTGGGAACTTTAAGTATTCTCAAAGTTTGGATTTTGAGTCTTATAGCTGAAGAGCGCAGGGATATATCTTGTTGGGTCAAAAGCCTTCTTTATTCTATTTATAAAGTAGAAAAATAATTAGGCTTACCTGTTTTCAGTTTCTATTTTTTGTAAATTCTGGTGGGGTTTTTTCAGTTTTTTCAATTCCTTAAAAAACAGTGGTTATCAGTGGTTACACATTTTTGCGCCATTAAAAACAACAGAAACAGTGTTTTTCCGGTGTTTATGGAATTTTAATTTAATTTTAATTATTGCTTGCTTTCTGCACTGATAGTGCATGTGTATAGGTAGTGTGTGCACAGGGTATCTGAGGACCAAATACATTTTTAGTGCACCAGAATGAACTACTAAGTCAATAGCATTCTTCATTAACTCTGAAAATTGTAAAGATGCTTTCAGCATACCATCTAGCAAGCGACAAGGATCTCTTACAGGGAATCACTTCAGCTCAGGTATCGATTTTGACAGGCCATCATACAACTTGTTCATATACGTAGCTGAATTACTGCAAATACAAACAATATCACTCCAATCTTAATTGAACTTGATAGGAACTTTTTTCAGCAGCACTGTGTTCCATGTTTACCAAATGCCTGGTGTCATGTTTTCACCACTAACTCAGATGCTTGGTGACAACATTCTTTTCACACATACCTGTCAGTACATCTTGCATTGAATGTTTGAAAACTGGGGTGTTTGGCAATTCCCTTACAATCAATACTGATTCACTAGAGAGGGGGGGCAGATGTATCATAGGATTTTACCCATTCTCTGCCTGTGGGTAAATGTGATGCTACATATTAGGAAAGATTCTAATGAAACCAGCCATTTGACCTATCAGTGAAGTCAAATGTAGCCAAAATTTCAAATATGATTTTGATATTTCCCAATTCTCTACAGTTTATAAAATAACTAAATAAGACCTAAAAATGCATCTAAACACTGCATCTTTAGACCAAAGATCACAAACGTAAAAAAGCAGAAGGAAGAAGAGACAATGTTTCAGTGACATCCCTAAACAACAAAACTCAAGCAGAATATTTTTAGCCCAGTCTTTCTTGATACTACCTTGTATAACAAAGTTACATTGTATTGGCCTCGTAAGGACAAAATAAAAATGACTCTTTCACTCATCTTTTCCTTTCTTTGAATGGCACTTAGTTTGTGGTTGCAAAGGTGTTTTTTCAGTGTTTATATGATTACACCAGTGATGGCTATTTTCCTTTCGGTGGGGTTTAATCAGTTATTATAGGTTTAAACCTAAAACCAAATAGCCTAAAAATAATGAATACAATGTGTATTAATTAATTAGTATGATGAATGCTTTATTACCAATGATGTGTAAAAGGTTATTGATTGAGTTTATATTAATGAATGTTTATATAAAAGGGAACCATTCTGAGACGTTTCGATGTTTTTTTCATTGGTTTGTAATGACATAATTCTGCTTTTATTATTTTGCTGACATGACAAAACTAGTACACCTAACTTTAATTAAGTAAATCCCATTACATGGCATGCAGCAGACTGGGGCTAGGTTTTGTGACTTTGGGGTTCAGTACTTGCTGGGTTGTAAATTGTTAGACAGTGTCATTACAGGTATTTCTACCTGCCAGCTTGTTCATATTTGTAAATTAATGAGTAGTAGTCAATAGAGTGTGCATAATAAAATACTTTGTTTCTTTCTAATAATAACTTAAATTATTGGTTGAACACAGATTTATGGAGTTTATTGAGTATATTGGTTATGTGTCTGAGGTTCGAACACTAGCCTGTACCACCTCTCATGAATATGCCTTGGACTGCTCTAACTCATGACCCTGGAAAAGTCAAGTACTACAAAGGAGTATTTGGTTCCAAATATTCGTTTTATTACTTGTGAAGGATTCATATCCTTCACAGCTAATAACCTTGGTGGTCATCATACATGACACGCAAACCCTTATCAAATATGATCAAAACAAAAACATCATCCTTCCAACCAAACACCCTACATAGTGTAGCATGCTACTCATGAGAGCTCCACATAGGTACAGTAAGGGCTATATAAATAAAGCAATACAATACAGTACAACTACCAAGCTCACGTATACATGACTTAATCAGATTTAAAGTCCCCAAATGGTCGTTTAGCGCTCTATACACTACAACAAAATGGGAGGGGTAGTAAGGCTAAGATGAAATAACTTGTAGCACCTAAAGGCACCATGTAAAATAAAGCATGGTCCTTACAAGGCAATAATATTCAACAGAATGAAATCTCAGTCAAATGAACCGTGGGCCACTGGTTGTCAACAATCAAATACACACCATTCTATTTCTCTATATTTATTCTGCTGCTCAATAGGCAATTATTCTTCAACTTAGTCAATAATTACAAACAACCTCAATCCCATGTACAATGTCGAGACTGAAGCTAACCTTACCACAACTTCCAAACACTGTGAGTTTATCATTTTTCGATTAAGTGAAAAATGTTGAAATCATGACAACCGAAAAATAACATAAACGTGTGCCTCAGATAGATACATTAGACTGCGTGTACCAACATAACTCTCACTCTTAAAATGAGACCTGGAAGATTCTGAACATTAATGTAATGAATATTTCTGATTACAGATACCCCCGCACACATATACAATGTATAGAGCAAAGGAGAACTAATAGAAACAGTCAGGAACAGTCGCCATTGTAGTCAGAATAAACTCATATTTACATTTTGAAATTAACTAATACTCACTCATGGTTAGTGATTGTTTGTGTCGTTTTAAGGATTTTTGGGGACCTGGGCAAGACATATCTTTGGGGTCCCTGTTCAGACAATATTGAAGTTTTTAATTGCAATTTTCATGCTATTACAAGCAGCTCACATGATTCCAGACTATAATGATTTGCATTCGGTGCTCTCAAAAACAGCTGAAATAGGTCTACACTGGGCCCCAGAACCCCTTAGAATGACACTGCGTAGAGAGCGAAGGAGCTGAGAAGTAGAGATAGGCAGTCAGCGTGAGAGTAATTGAAGTAACGAAATAGAAGTGATAGAAAGATCACTCTCCCAGGATCCCCCTTGGTAGGGGGAGGCCCCGGGCAATTGCTTTCATTACCCATGTCATAAAACGTCTCTGGTTTGATCACTATCAAAGAGACCCTTGCTCAGTAAAAGTATATATATATCTATATATATAAATATATATATATATATATATATATATTCACTGAAAAAACGATAGGTTTCAGGGACGTTATAATTAGCTGGACATTTCACTCTTACAAAACCATAGAAATTCCACCGTTATAGTTAGTTCAGCTAACTATAACTCGCGCACCCGCAATGCACTGCTCATGACATCACATATTACATGGTCAGTGACATCATTGATGACATCAATGATGACATCTCAAATGACATCACTGATGACATCACTGATGACATTATCCAGTGACTGTGTTTCTGTAAAGTTTAAATATGTAAAGTTTAAAATATGTTTTAAATTTATATATATATGCCAAGGTGTATTGCAGAATGAGAATGAGTGGGTGTTTAAGTGTTTGAATGGATGATTTAGTAAGTGCATGACTGTCTGTATAAGTGAGTAATTAAACGTGTCTTAGAGAATGAATGAGTTAGTCACTAAACTATGTAAATATCTGTATCAGTCTGTCAGTTGGTGTGTAAGCAGTTTCATGGGTTAGTGAGTAGCTAAATGAGTGTCTATATGGGTTATTGATGCTTGTCTGAGTATCTGTATGGGTGCCAGAGTGTCTGTGTGGGTGTGTGGGGGTGTGTGACTCCGTGCATAGATATATAAGTGGGTGATTCAGTGGGTGTATGGGTTGAAGAGTGCATCTGTGAAGGGTGGTATGGATGGGTGAGTGTGTGTATGGTTGTGTTTGTGAGTGAATGGATGTCTCAGTGGTACATGTGTGAGTAACTACATATGTGAAAGGCAGTATATGTGAGTGACTGAGTATATAAATGAACTATATGTGAGAGTGAGTGATTGTGAGAGTGGCTGTATAGATGAGTGTGTGGTTGTATCAGTGATTGTATAAGAGAGCAAGTATGTGTTTGTGTCTGTATGAATAAGTGAGCTTGTTTTTTAATAACTGTATAGGTACGTGAATGGAAGTGTGATTGATCTTTTGCATAACTGACTAGGTGTGTGAGTAACGCTATGGATGAGTGGCGGTACGTGAGTGTCTGTATAGGTGTATGAGTACATATGATAGTGCTGTATTAATGAGTGACTGCATGTATGATTGACTATATGGGTGAATGAGTGGATTTGTGCGAAGACCTAGGAATCATTGAGTGGGTATGTAGTAACTAGTATTGGTGTGTCTATGGTTTCGAAAATGGTAGCCTGTATTTTAGAGTAGGTGTATCAAAGGTTATATTAGGGTGTGAGGAGGTGCTTCAGATTATTACGTTGATGATGTCATCAGTGATGTCATTTGAGATGTCATCAGTGATGTCACTGACCATATCATGAATGATGAAATATGTGATGTCATGAGCAGTGCATTGCGGGTGCACAAGTTATAGTTAGCTGAACTAACTATAATGGTGGAATTTCTATGGTTTTGTAAGAGTGAAATGTCCAGCTAACTATAACGTACCTGAAACCTATGTTTTTTTCAGTGAATTTCAATGGTTTTTTAAATGCTAATTTCTCACTATGACATCCCTATTAAGTCCAATTGAATCCTGAAGGTCCCTGATGGTCAAGTAGCACACCAGGTACATCCAGTAAACACCACAGAGCTGCGTGTAACAGAGGTGTTCTGAGGCCATGCCCCTTTTTACACCATGCTGCAAACACGGCTTCTGGTGCACTGCTGCTCAGAGGATGAAGTCCACTTGTGTCTTGAGGTCCTCAGGACACAAGACGACCTCATCGGCCTTTGAAGAATGGTGTAAAAAGGGGCGTGGCCTCAGAGCACCTTTCTGCAACGCAGCCCTGTGGCGTTTACAAGAGGTACCTGGTGGACTAGTTGGCCCCCAGGGACCCTCATTATTGAACGAGAATTAATCCCCCAACTTAAAACGCACCACCGGGCACGTTTGCACTGTGGTGCAGGGAGGGGGGCGAGGCCTGATGTGACAAGTGTGCAAACGCGCCCTGTGGCACGTTTCAAGTTGGGTGATTAAGTCCCCTTGAGTCCTGACGGTCCCTGAAGGCCAACTAGCCCACCAGCTACCTCCAGTAAGTGCCACAAAGCTGCGTTGCAGAGTGGTGTAAAAAGGGGCAAAGCCTCAGACCACCACTGTGCATTGCAGCTCCCTGGCACCGGGGTCTTGCACCGAAACACGTTGACGCTTGTGCCACTGCCATAGCGTGGAATACCTTTTTTTTCAAGGTACAGGCACTATTGATCTATGCTGACAGCATCAGTTGGAGGAGAGCCAAGAAAGAGTTGGGGTGGAATTAATTTATGCGAACATGGTGACTCTATTTAGATCAGTGGCAAAACAATTGCCCCTGGGATGTGGGGGGACCCGGAGCTCCAGGGGTCCCCTCTGGCACTGTCCACGGGTGGCTGGCTCAAGGTCTGAGAGCTCCTGCCTGAGTCCAGAGCATTGGGGCCCACTCTATGAGCTTTGCAAGGGGGTCAAGTTTTGCTACGCCACTGATTTAGATATTCGTGTATCTATGGCTGATGAATCCTTGTGCTGTTGCGCTTAACACTTTCCACTGTATTAAATGCTTTAACGTAATGCAGAGGACTGACGTTTATAACAAAATCTCTACTAACATGAGTGCTTTAATTATTACAACACAAAAAAACAAATCTCATGCACATTCTTCTTTGCAGTTTAGGAACGTTTTACATTTTGTATCTTTGAACAAGATTCATCTTTGTGGTTTTTTTGTAGAAATCGGTACCCTTCTTTTAGTATTTACCTTGGTATTATTCCATATTCCAAGGTGGAGGATGCTTGTTTCTGTTTATTCTGTTCATGAAATGGCCTCCAAGTCCAAACTGCTAACAACACACCAGCTTTTCAAGCCGTTCCAAACAGACAATTAATATTCCACCGAAAAATGAAATAGATTTTATTTAAAAGGAGCTAAGTCACAAAGGGAATAAAGTACCCCCACTTAGGGGCAGCTGTAACCCACGCAGAGAATATAATTTAAATTCTCTTTTAACCATTTCCAATAATTAAAAACGCAACGTGTATAGCTGCCAACTATTCTTTAAAATACCTGTTTTAAGATATCATTCTGTGACAAATTAAACAAAAATTAATGTTCCACTCCCTTATCATGAGTCTCTCAAAACGCTGATGATATGGGCCCAGTAAATTATCACTGTGCATGTTTATGTGTGTATTCTTTCCAATTTAATATAAAACATAAGAAAATCTAATGAGGGATTTAAATTCAAGGTAACACAAGGATAGCATAAAAAGGAGTGGCGTAGGTCTTTTCTTAAGAACAATTTCTTAATAGAAAGGAAAAGATTCCTATTCCAGTGGTAGATACCTGCCATCGAGAATAATTTACTACGCAAGATCTGGAAAACCTTACATCTTTCCAGGTGCAATAGCAACAAAACACAACATTGGCGCTCTTGCAATTAGAATACTGAAAACAATAGTTATAGATGTCGAATAGAAATTTCTGGTCTCATAAAATTGAAATAACATTTTCTGTCGTATGAGACTTATCAGTCAAACACATGTAGGTGAGAAAACGTGATTTTAATATCTAGTACTAAAAACCACTAGATATATCAGCTTTTGATATTTTTCTCAGAAAATGTCCACCCTTAGATTAGTGTGGTAGCTGTACTTGTGTACAGTTGCTGGGGGTTAGAACTAGGCACATATGTATAGCTTAAGTAAATGTTCCTATAAAAGGCCACAAATTATATTTCTTTTTTAAACAGTTGGCGCTAAAGTCTTGATTCTTGCATTAGTTATAATTATATTTTGAAAACAAATCTATCCTGAAGTCGGGCTTGAAGTTCTAAAATTAGTGAAGACAATTACCTCTATTATCTAGAGAGGATGTGGCGCTATAAATATGATCTAGGGCCAAATCACAGCCTCAGAACTCCTCAGAAGTGACGCATCACCACAACTGTGCATTCCCAACACCTGACTGCACTTCACAAGCACCGTCGATGGGCTCCTCAATGAAGACGCAGGAACTCGCATTGCAGCCTTGCCGCATCTCGCTACTGACGCATTGCTTCGGCTGCTCAATGCATCTTCGATGCGGATCTTCTCAACGCTCCACAAAGCAGAATTTAGGGTACTTTCTTCAGCAGGCCTAACTAGTTTCCTGTAGCTGGCCAGTGTTCCATCGTGGTCAGCATGAAAGTGTGACTTTGTGCCCAGATATCCCGAGTTGACACTTTGTGCCTTTTGGTGCTGTTTTCAAAAGAATCTTTAAAATTCATATTTCCGGTTCTACTAATTGGATTTTGCCATTTTGGTGTTGTTTTTTTTATTTAAAAAATCTTGATGTGTTACCTTTTTGTGTGATGCTTTTCACTTCATTACTATTTGAGGTGTTGCACAAATACTTTACACATTGCCTCTAAGTTACGCTTGACTGCTCTATGCCAAGCTACCAGAGGGTTGAGCACAAGTTAATTTAGAGTTGGCTTGTGCCTCACGCTGACTAGAATTGTGGTAGCTGGTTGACCAGAGCTCAAACCTCACTCAACCAACAATCCAATTAGTTTCAGCTTCAATCTAGCACAACTGGGGATCTGTGCACAGGTAGCACGTCGAAGAGGTGACCCTTCTTGGTTTGACACTGACCTGAGCTCATTTTATATTGTGAGTGAGCATTCGCAGTGTGAGCATGTGCATCTGTAATGATTTACTGAAAAGCATGTGTGCTCCACTGCATTATACATTAGATGTAAAATCTACACCAAAGCACAGTTTCTATGGGCGGAATCTGCACTAAAGTTCAAATTCACCATAGTTCGACCGAGAGACTAGATTATTGTACCAATTTCATGTTAAACCAGGACCCCAAGTGTAGATCTGACATATCTGCACTTTTTCTGGCCCTTCAAGGTTTATAATTTTTCATTGGTTCAACTCCTAAAGTAGAATTTGGCTTTCAATCACCCTTCTGGGCCAAGTTAATTTCTCCCCTGGTTAGCAGAAAGAGCAAAGGCATCCCCACACTAAAGAACAATATGACAGTGAATAGGCTTTATGCTGGCATCAGAAAGGATGTGGACAGAATTTGCATGTGCTAAATACTTTTCACACTGTATCTTGCCTGAAATGGACACCTGAGATGAGCGTAATTATGCAGCTCAGCATTTTCACAGTAGTAATAACATTGGATGGGAGAGAACAAAGGAGTCCAGTTTCTATGCCCACTCAGTGTGTGTGCCAGGAGCGAGGTTGGGGGCAGGTGTCATAGGAGATGTTTTGCGCCCTTGGGGACCCAAGTTAGAAAAATAGATGCAGGTGCATTGTTTGGAACAGAGGCACCCATAAAAATAAAGATAACAGACTCTGTTCTTAGCCTTAGGTGACCCAAAGAACTCCCCGTAAGGCCCAATGTCTTGGTTGTTCTGCTGCCCCAGGAATGGCATCAGAACAACATTTTGGGAAGTCATTGGGGGCTTCAATAAATGCAGATTGCACAGAGGAGTGCCCCTATAAGTTCCAGTGGGTCATCAGTCAGTGGGAACTTTAAGTATTCTCAAAGTTTGGATTTTGAGTCTTATAGCTGAAGAGCGCAGGGATATATCTTGTTGGGTCAAAAGCCTTCTTTATTCTATTTATAAAGTAGAAAAATAATTAGGCTTACCTGTTTTCAGTTTCTATTTTTTGTAAATTCTGGTGGGGTTTTTTCAGTTTTTTCAATTCCTTAAAAAACAGTGGTTATCAGTGGTTACACATTTTTGCGCCATTAAAAACAACAGAAACAGTGTTTTTCCGGTGTTTATGGAATTTTAATTTAATTTTAATTATTGCTTGCTTTCTGCACTGATAGTGCATGTGTATAGGTAGTGTGTGCACAGGGTATCTGAGGACCAAATACATTTTTAGTGCACCAGAATGAACTACTAAGTCAATAGCATTCTTCATTAACTCTGAAAATTGTAAAGATGCTTTCAGCATACCATCTAGCAAGCGACAAGGATCTCTTACAGGGAATCACTTCAGCTCAGGTATCGATTTTGACAGGCCATCATACAACTTGTTCATATACGTAGCTGAATTACTGCAAATACAAACAATATCACTCCAATCTTAATTGAACTTGATAGGAACTTTTTTCAGCAGCACTGTGTTCCATGTTTACCAAATGCCTGGTGTCATGTTTTCACCACTAACTCAGATGCTTGGTGACAACATTCTTTTCACACATACCTGTCAGTACATCTTGCATTGAATGTTTGAAAACTGGGGTGTTTGGCAATTCCCTTACAATCAATACTGATTCACTAGAGAGGGGGGGCAGATGTATCATAGGATTTTACCCATTCTCTGCCTGTGGGTAAATGTGATGCTACATATTAGGAAAGATTCTAATGAAACCAGCCATTTGACCTATCAGTGAAGTCAAATGTAGCCAAAATTTCAAATATGATTTTGATATTTCCCAATTCTCTACAGTTTATAAAATAACTAAATAAGACCTAAAAATGCATCTAAACACTGCATCTTTAGACCAAAGATCACAAACGTAAAAAAAGCAGAAGGAAGAAGAGACAATGTTTCAGTGACATCCCTAAACAACAAAACTCAAGCAGAATATTTTTAGCCCAGTCTTTCTTGATACTACCTTGTATAACAAAGTTACATTGTATTGGCCTCGTAAGGACAAAATAAAAATGACTCTTTCACTCATCTTTTCCTTTCTTTGAATGGCACTTAGTTTGTGGTTGCAAAGGTGTTTTTTCAGTGTTTATATGATTACACCAGTGATGGCTATTTTCCTTTCGGTGGGGTTTAATCAGTTATTATAGGTTTAAACCTAAAACCAAATAGCCTAAAAATAATGAATACAATGTGTATTAATTAATTAGTATGATGAATGCTTTATTACCAATGATGTGTAAAAGGTTATTGATTGAGTTTATATTAATGAATGTTTATATAAAAGGGAACCATTCTGAGACGTTTCGATGTTTTTTTCATTGGTTTGTAATGACATAATTCTGCTTTTATTATTTTGCTGACATGACAAAACTAGTACACCTAACTTTAATTAAGTAAATCCCATTACATGGCATGCAGCAGACTGGGGCTAGGTTTTGTGACTTTGGGGTTCAGTACTTGCTGGGTTGTAAATTGTTAGACAGTGTCATTACAGGTATTTCTACCTGCCAGCTTGTTCATATTTGTAAATTAATGAGTAGTAGTCAATAGAGTGTGCATAATAAAATACTTTGTTTCTTTCTAATAATAACTTAAATTATTGGTTGAACACAGATTTATGGAGTTTATTGAGTATATTGGTTATGTGTCTGAGGTTCGAACACTAGCCTGTACCACCTCTCATGAATATGCCTTGGACTGCTCTAACTCATGACCCTGGAAAAGTCAAGTACTACAAAGGAGTATTTGGTTCCAAATATTCGTTTTATTACTTGTGAAGGATTCATATCCTTCACAGCTAATAACCTTGGTGGTCATCATACATGACACGCAAACCCTTATCAAATATGATCAAAACAAAAACATCATCCTTCCAACCAAACACCCTACATAGTGTAGCATGCTACTCATGAGAGCTCCACATAGGTACAGTAAGGGCTATATAAATAAAGCAATACAATACAGTACAACTACCAAGCTCACGTATACATGACTTAATCAGATTTAAAGTCCCCAAATGGTCGTTTAGCGCTCTATACACTACAACAAAATGGGAGGGGTAGTAAGGCTAAGATGAAATAACTTGTAGCACCTAAAGGCACCATGTAAAATAAAGCATGGTCCTTACAAGGCAATAATATTCAACAGAATGAAATCTCAGTCAAATGAACCGTGGGCCACTGGTTGTCAACAATCAAATACACACCATTCTATTTCTCTATATTTATTCTGCTGCTCAATAGGCAATTATTCTTCAACTTAGTCAATAATTACAAACAACCTCAATCCCATGTACAATGTCGAGACTGAAGCTAACCTTACCACAACTTCCAAACACTGTGAGTTTATCATTTTTCGATTAAGTGAAAAATGTTGAAATCATGACAACCGAAAAATAACATAAACGTGTGCCTCAGATAGATACATTAGACTGCGTGTACCAACATAACTCTCACTCTTAAAATGAGACCTGGAAGATTCTGAACATTAATGTAATGAATATTTCTGATTACAGATACCCCCGCACACATATACAATGTATAGAGCAAAGGAGAACTAATAGAAACAGTCAGGAACAGTCGCCATTGTAGTCAGAATAAACTCATATTTACATTTTGAAATTAACTAATACTCACTCATGGTTAGTGATTGTTTGTGTCGTTTTAAGGATTTTTGGGGACCTGGGCAAGACATATCTTTGGGGTCCCTGTTCAGACAATATTGAAGTTTTTAATTGCAATTTTCATGCTATTACAAGCAGCTCACATGATTCCAGACTATAATGATTTGCATTCGGTGCTCTCAAAAACAGCTGAAATAGGTCTACACTGGGCCCCAGAACCCCTTAGAATGACACTGCGTAGAGAGCGAAGGAGCTGAGAAGTAGAGATAGGCAGTCAGCGTGAGAGTAATTGAAGTAACGAAATAGAAGTGATAGAAAGATCACTCTCCCAGGATCCCCCTTGGTAGGGGGAGGCCCCGGGCAATTGCTTTCATTACCCATGTCATAAAACGTCTCTGGTTTGATCACTATCAAAGAGACCCTTGCTCAGTAAAAGTATATATATATCTATATATATAAATATATATATATATATATATATATATATATATTCACTGAAAAAACGATAGGTTTCAGGGACGTTATAATTAGCTGGACATTTCACTCTTACAAAACCATAGAAATTCCACCGTTATAGTTAGTTCAGCTAACTATAACTCGCGCACCCGCAATGCACTGCTCATGACATCACATATTACATGGTCAGTGACATCATTGATGACATCAATGATGACATCTCAAATGACATCACTGATGACATCACTGATGACATTATCCAGTGACTGTGTTTCTGTAAAGTTTAAATATGTAAAGTTTAAAATATGTTTTAAATTTATATATATATGCCAAGGTGTATTGCAGAATGAGAATGAGTGGGTGTTTAAGTGTTTGAATGGATGATTTAGTAAGTGCATGACTGTCTGTATAAGTGAGTAATTAAACGTGTCTTAGAGAATGAATGAGTTAGTCACTAAACTATGTAAATATCTGTATCAGTCTGTCAGTTGGTGTGTAAGCAGTTTCATGGGTTAGTGAGTAGCTAAATGAGTGTCTATATGGGTTATTGATGCTTGTCTGAGTATCTGTATGGGTGCCAGAGTGTCTGTGTGGGTGTGTGGGGGTGTGTGACTCCGTGCATAGATATATAAGTGGGTGATTCAGTGGGTGTATGGGTTGAAGAGTGCATCTGTGAAGGGTGGTATGGATGGGTGAGTGTGTGTATGGTTGTGTTTGTGAGTGAATGGATGTCTCAGTGGTACATGTGTGAGTAACTACATATGTGAAAGGCAGTATATGTGAGTGACTGAGTATATAAATGAACTATATGTGAGAGTGAGTGATTGTGAGAGTGGCTGTATAGATGAGTGTGTGGTTGTATCAGTGATTGTATAAGAGAGCAAGTATGTGTTTGTGTCTGTATGAATAAGTGAGCTTGTTTTTTAATAACTGTATAGGTACGTGAATGGAAGTGTGATTGATCTTTTGCATAACTGACTAGGTGTGTGAGTAACGCTATGGATGAGTGGCGGTACGTGAGTGTCTGTATAGGTGTATGAGTACATATGATAGTGCTGTATTAATGAGTGACTGCATGTATGATTGACTATATGGGTGAATGAGTGGATGTGTGCGAAGACCTAGGAATCATTGAGTGGGTATGTAGTAACTAGTATTGGTGTGTCTATGGTTTCGAAAATGGTAGCCTGTATTTTAGAGTAGGTGTATCAAAGGTTATATTAGGGTGTGAGGAGGTGCTTCAGATTATTACGTTGATGATGTCATCAGTGATGTCATTTGAGATGTCATCAGTGATGTCACTGACCATATCATGAATGATGAAATATGTGATGTCATGAGCAGTGCATTGCGGGTGCACAAGTTATAGTTAGCTGAACTAACTATAATGGTGGAATTTCTATGGTTTTGTAAGAGTGAAATGTCCAGCTAACTATAACGTACCTGAAACCTATGTTTTTTTCAGTGAATTTCAATGGTTTTTTAAATGCTAATTTCTCACTATGACATCCCTATTAAGTCCAATTGAATCCTGAAGGTCCCTGATGGTCAAGTAGCACACCAGGTACATCCAGTAAACACCACAGAGCTGCGTGTAACAGAGGTGTTCTGAGGCCATGCCCCTTTTTACACCATGCTGCAAACACGGCTTCTGGTGCACTGCTGCTCAGAGGATGAAGTCCACTTGTGTCTTGAGGTCCTCAGGACACAAGACGACCTCATCGGCCTTTGAAGAATGGTGTAAAAAGGGGCGTGGCCTCAGAGCACCTTTCTGCAACGCAGCCCTGTGGCGTTTACAAGAGGTACCTGGTGGACTAGTTGGCCCCCAGGGACCCTCATTATTGAACGAGAATTAATCCCCCAACTTAAAACGCACCACCGGGCACGTTTGCACTGTGGTGCAGGGAGGGGGGCGAGGCCTGATGTGACAAGTGTGCAAACGCGCCCTGTGGCACGTTTCAAGTTGGGTGATTAAGTCCCCTTGAGTCCTGACGGTCCCTGAAGGCCAACTAGCCCACCAGCTACCTCCAGTAAGTGCCACAAAGCTGCGTTGCAGAGTGGTGTAAAAAGGGGCGAAGCCTCAGACCACCACTGTGCATTGCAGCTCCCTGGCACCGGGGTCTTGCACCGAAACACGTTGACGCTTGTGCCACTGCCATAGCGTGGAATACCTTTTTTTTCAAGGTACAGGCACTATTGATCTATGCTGACAGCATCAGTTGGAGGAGAGCCAAGAAAGAGTTGGGGTGGAATTAATTTATGCGAACATGGTGACTCTATTTAGATCAGTGGCAAAACAATTGCCCCTGGGATGTGGGGGGACCCGGAGCTCCAGGGGTCCCCTCTGGCACTGTCCACGGGTGGCTGGCTCAAGGTCTGAGAGCTCCTGCCTGAGTCCAGAGCATTGGGGCCCACTCTATGAGCTTTGCAAGGGGGTCAAGTTTTGCTACGCCACTGATTTAGATATTCGTGTATCTATGGCTGATGAATCCTTGTGCTGTTGCGCTTAACACTTTCCACTGTATTAAATGCTTTAACGTAATGCAGAGGACTGACGTTTATAACAAAATCTCTACTAACATGAGTGCTTTAATTATTACAACACAAAAAAACAAATCTCATGCACATTCTTCTTTGCAGTTTAGGAACGTTTTACATTTTGTATCTTTGAACAAGATTCATCTTTGTGTTTTTTTTGTAGAAATCGGTACCCTTCTTTTAGTATTTACCTTGGTATTATTCCATATTCCAAGGTGGAGGATGCTTGTTTCTGTTTATTCTGTTCATGAAATGGCCTCCAAGTCCAAACTGCTAACAACACACCAGCTTTTCAAGCCGTTCCAAACAGACAATTAATATTCCACCGAAAAATGAAATAGATTTTATTTAAAAGGAGCTAAGTCACAAAGGGAATAAAGTACCCCCACTTAGGGGCAGCTGTAACCCACGCAGAGAATATAATTTAAATTCTCTTTTAACCATTTCCAATAATTAAAAACGCAACGTGTATAGCTGCCAACTATTCTTTAAAATACCTGTTTTAAGATATCATTCTGTGACAAATTAAACAAAAATTAATGTTCCACTCCCTTATCATGAGTCTCTCAAAACGCTGATGATATGGGCCCAGTAAATTATCACTGTGCATGTTTATGTGTGTATTCTTTCCAATTTAATATAAAACATAAGAAAATCTAATGAGGGATTTAAATTCAAGGTAACACAAGGATAGCATAAAAAGGAGTGGCGTAGGTCTTTTCTTAAGAACAATTTCTTAATAGAAAGGAAAAGATTCCTATTCCAGTGGTAGATACCTGCCATCGAGAATAATTTACTACGCAAGATCTGGAAAACCTTACATCTTTCCAGGTGCAATAGCAACAAAACACAACATTGGCGCTCTTGCAATTAGAATACTGAAAACAATAGTTATAGATGTCGAATAGAAATTTCTGGTCTCATAAAATTGAAATAACATTTTCTGTCGTATGAGACTTATCAGTCAAACACATGTAGGTGAGAAAACGTGATTTTAATATCTAGTACTAAAAACCACTAGATATATCAGCTTTTGATATTTTTCTCAGAAAATGTCCACCCTTAGATTAGTGTGGTAGCTGTACTTGTGTACAGTTGCTGGGGGTTAGAACTAGGCACATATGTATAGCTTAAGTAAATGTTCCTATAAAAGGCCACAAATTATATTTCTTTTTTAAACAGTTGGCGCTAAAGTCTTGATTCTTGCATTAGTTATAATTATATTTTGAAAACAAATCTATCCTGAAGTCGGGCTTGAAGTTCTAAAATTAGTGAAGACAATTACCTCTATTATCTAGAGAGGATGTGGCGCTATAAATATGATCTAGGGTCTTTGAGAATACCAATAATAACTTTAAGAAAGGTATTTTTAGATGTGTTGGACTTTTTAAGAGTTAATGCTACTTCTACTATAATTTGCACTCATTTTCATTCGGCAATTTTCGCTTTAAAGGGAATATGTCTCAACATACTGCTGATTTTTTTAACATTGTCTAATTTTACAACAAGTACCTGGTGAACACTTAAATGAAGTATAGCTTTTAGCATCACAGCTCTAGGGGCATAATCAAAAGAAGCATTGGCAAGCCAATAGATTTTGCATTTAAAGTGCCGACCTACTGGCTTTTAGCCAATGGTTATTTGGTTGTTTTATGTGACAGCACACCTTTGCACATCTGTCACAACACAATGCATATATATGTATACACACTAAGGGCCTGATTCCGATCTCGCTAGGAAAGCCCTCTCTACGACTCTGATCTGGAGGGCTTTCCGGGCAAAACGTGCTCCGGGGGTCCGAACAAAGCGAGTACGTTGCAGCCATATGCTTACGGACTTGGTTCGCTAGGACTCCCATTGAACTCTATGAGAGCCTGTCTACAGATGCGTACACAGGCTCCCGTAGCAAAAAGTGGCGGGTGGGGAAAATCGTACACCCTGTGGCCGGCACCCCATGGTGCCCTCCACACTGGGCATGCCTGGATTGGGGGGACCCATGGGAACACCCCTGTGACAGATTCAGAGGGCCCCGGGTGAAGTGGGGCCTGCTACAGCCCCCCGAAGTATGCTTCCAACTGCCATTTCATCTCACTGAGACCGGTGCGAAGCGGCTGTCTGAATCGTGCATCGTACTCGTTCAGTCGGTATTCGGCTCCATAGCGCGGCACGATTTGGCTACGAACGAGTCGCAAGGACAAGTTCGGGTCCCGGAAACGATTCAGTCAGCACGTATGCGATCTTCGCATTTTACTTGGTTGTTCGGACTTGGGTACAATTCAGTCGTAAACAAGGGCCACAAATCGGATCCGGGAAAGCCAGATCCGATTCAGAGGCCTTCCGAACGACATCAGAATTGTGCCCTAAGAGTTTTGTTGACCATTCAAAGATGGCCACTGTGTGCCCACATGAATGCACATGTGTGGTGTCATGTGATGATTGATGCAGGCAAGCACATACGTCATGATGCATGTATATGCATGCTTCTTGACACAACGGTAGCCATTGTACTTTACAGTGTCAACATGCCAGATAGTCATGTCAGAATGGTAAAATAAAAAACACAATGTGCAGGAGCATCGAAATATAGAGTGTGAGGTGTGGTAGCATGTTGGAGCGTTAGAGACATCTGTCAAAATTGATGTGATAAAAATAAAATATTGCCGGAATGGGCAAAGGTGCGGGAGCACTGGACTGCGTCGGGTGGAGATGGGGTGCTATTGAAGGTGTAAACACAGCATAATGTGGAGGTGAACTACTTGTTTAAGTAGTTCACATCCGCTAAATGACAATGGGCTGTTATCAAGGCTGATGGCAACCGTGTCAGCCAGTGAGCAAAACCACAGTATCCACTGGCTGATAGGGTTTGTTCAAAATCCCTTATGTATGTATGTATGCATACATGTATGTGTGGGGGTTGTGTGTGTTATGTGGCGGCATGAGTTTTACTCACCAGACAATGAAAGGAATTTATAGGCAAGACCTAAAGTTTAAAATAAAATCATAAACCTTTAGATTATAAAGTCTGAAGGTGGTGCACTTCCTACAATAAGGAAGCTGGAATGCAAAATGATTATTTTCTAGAGCCCACAATTCAAGCTGATTTGCTTTAATTTGCTTATTAGCTGCAAAATGGGTAATTTCTAAAGCCAAATTACACAGAATAGGCATTGGCAAGCCAAACGATCTTCCTTTCCATAATGAAAGTGCTTCTTCATGGGCTGCCAAGTTTGCCTGGTCGTGGGTTTATTAGTGAGTAAAAACCAAAGGAAATGATGGACGGAGTGTTGAACAGTCCAGCCCGAACTGCCAAGCCATGTCTTCCCTGGACCGGAAACAAGCTAGGACCGGTTTCTGGCATTTCAGCCGTCTTCAGCCAGGCTTGCTTGAATCCAATGGCAGTTTGGGCTGGACTGTTCCCATGAGGCACAGGGTCAGACTGATTTGCATATGGCCATGTCTGAACTGGGGTGGCAGAGTGGGCTAAAGAACGGTGATGGATTAAACCCAGATCAGTTGACTGGAGGTGAGTGCTTGCAATGTTCAACACTCTGTCCATCCTTTCCTTTGGTTTTTGCTTTGTTCGCCATAAGTGGGCAGGGTATGCTCAGACGTGAGTCCCTTGCTCACTTTGCCACTGGATTCAAGCAAGCCTGGCTGAAGACGGCTGAAATGCAAGAAAGCGGTTCTAGGAAGCTTGTTTCCGGTCCAGGGAAGAAATGGCTTGGCAGTTCGGGCTGGACTATTCCCATGAGGCACAGGGTCAGACTGATTTGCATATGGCCATGTCTGAACTGGGGTGGCAGAGTGGGCTAAAGAACGGTGATGGATTAAACCCAGATCAGTTGACTGGGGGTGAGTGCTTGCAATGTTCAACATTCCGTCCATCATTTCCTTTGGTTTTTGCTTTATTAGTGAGTAGCCATCCTGGTCCTGCTTGATCTGTCAGCAGCCTTTGATACTGTGCACCATGGTCTGCTCATAGGCAAAATCGGGTGACTGGTTCAGCATGGAAGTTGTTGAACTCTTTCCTTAACAGGACAATAGCAATCAGTAATAGTGGGTGACTTCACTTCCCCTGCCTTTTTTCTTCCTTGCAGGGTCCCTCAGGGATCCCCGATTTGTCCAACCCTTTTTAACATATATGTTACGCCTTTGGCAGATTTGATCTGCTCTCTTGGCTTTGCAATAACATCATATGCCGAAGACATGCAAATTGTTGTGTCATTCGCCTTGGATGACAAAACGGTTGCCTGCAACTTCTGCGACTGTAGAAAGGCAGTCCGCCATTGGATGTCTGGAAATTGCCTCAAATTCAATGACAGTAAGACTGAGGGTTTGATGTTTAGGACTCAGCCATCTCTCTGGTCCCCTTGTTGGTGGATGTCTGAACTTGAATTACCTACTTCCCCAGTGAAGTCAGCAAAGAACCTGGGATTTGTTCTTAATGATAAATTATCTTATAACAACCAGTTACCTCTGCTAGCTTTGCTATTTTAAAAATGGCTAAAAAAATACAGCCTTTTATTCCAGTTCACCTTCAGAAGACAGTGATCACTTCACTGGTCTTGTTGCGGAAAGATCACTGTATTGGATATACAAACATGCACACCAACATGTTTTTAACAAATTACAGAGCCTGCAGAGCACGGCAGCTCGTGTGCTCTGCAGCATCCACGAAGTACCAGTCAGTCTCTGAAGAAATTAAGAAATGACACTAGTTTCCAGTTAGGAAGAGGATCAGGTCCACAACACTCTGTCTGGTTCATAAGTCACTCCATCAACAGGGACCTGTTTTCTTGAGAAATAGTTTTTCCAGGTATACACCAGGCAGACCACTACGCTTGCCCTCGACCAACCTGGTGGTTGTCCCCAGATTCAAGCTTGTGAACTGGGGAGGCAGAGGTTTTGTAGTTAGGGCCTACAAGCACTGGAATACCCTTCCTCTGTATGTCAGAGAAATATCCAATCTCCTGACTTTCAGAAAGGCTTTGAAGACGTGGCTGTTCTCTGCTGGCTAACTCTGGCCCGGGTTCCATACTGATTTGTAGCTCAAATAGCGCCAAGATGCCTTTTTTGGCATTCGAGCGCTTTACAAGAATATTTAACATAACATAAGATAACGTTGGAATGTTCTTGGAAAGTACATGAGGAACTCAGCCAATACAATAGTTTGCCTGGGTATCAAATAATTATCTCCTAGTGGAGTGTCTGGCTGTCACCTACAAGGCAATGCTGAAGATGCATTTCCTCCATGCTGGACCGAAATAAGAACTGGGTTGGCCTGCTTGATGGTGTGATGACGTGCTATAAGCACATGAAGTCACAATTTAAGATAGTGGGAAGCGATTGTCGAGGTGGGTGCTTGTATATAAACATTGCCATGCTGAGAGAATCAGCAGTGTCAAGTTACAGCGATGAGCTATATAGTTTCATGCGGGTACTTATGCATCTATTGCCCTCAGGTAATCATATGATATTGCATAGCTTGTGCGTTCGATATATAAACTATAAACATAAAAACATATTAAAACTATTGTATAAAAACAAAACCGTATTCTTCATCTATGAATATAATATACAATAACTTTATAATAAAAACATATGAAATCTCATATTCTTTCAAGATATGTACTCAAAAAAGATATTCAACAGGGGATGTTTTACCCAGTAAAATCACACATTTTGCCCATAGTTTGTTAATTGTTAATTGTACATAGCCACAATTCAGACTAACAAATGAACAAACAATTATTCTATCAAGAACAATTGTATTAATGATGTCTCCTTGCACCTATTTTCTTCTAAATAATGAACTATCTCAAACTTCCATGAATATATTTTTCTCAAAATAATTTTCATTAGATATTTAGATAGTTTGACACACCTAGCAGTGTTCATTTGATCTAGAATTCTCATTTTGGCTTTGCTTGTCGTCATCCTAATATTGTCTCAATTTAAAGAGTAAGTAATCTTGTCGACAAAATTATCACTATTGTAGTTCCAGAATGATTTTGTATCCAGTTCATTTGAAGACCCACATCAAGTTCTTTACTGTGAGCTATGTTGTTGAACATATATTGCCAGAAAATTATTGCGAGAAAAACACCAAAGTATGGACAGCCATCAAACTGCCTTCACCCTAACTCATTTAAAGATAAGTATGGAGGTAGCTAAACAACATCTCAGTACAGAAAACGAGTTTCACATAGTGAACAGCTGAAAGAAGATCCTTAAACCAGAAAAGGGAAAAGAACTGAAACTAACAAGGACATGAAAGTGCCCACATACTGACCAAGAGATAAACAAGGACACATTAGAATGGTTAAAAAAAATCAAGTTGCCAGAAGCATAACCCAGACTGCAACCTGTACAGAGATGGCCAACACATTTAAAACCTTAAAAAGTGTGCAAGCTCACTACTGTAAGGCCAATGTCATTTAAGCAAAATGCAAAGCATAGGCACCTGGGCATGACTATCGGAGAACAACTGGTGAGCCCACATACAGGAGCTTAGCTGGCACAACCAACAGCAATACAATTAAAGCAATAATAGCTAAACCTAATCATTTTAAGAGGGAACCATGGGGGGGGGGGGTGGAGTCAAACCATGTATCCCTCAAAATGATACATTGAAAAAAAGGCAGAATCCATTCATACACTACACACTACACCACCACACTGCACTGTCTTTGACCACATTGAACTACACTAACAAACTCTTATGATCTACACCCTACAGAACCTAAACCAAACATTTTGCATTGAATCCTGGGGACGGTGACTCAACACAATGCAAGGTACAACTGCAACAAATGATGGACGGAATGCTGAGGATCCAGCACACTCCACTGTCTTTCACAAACAATAATCTATCACAGGTCCTTGCCCACTTGGGGCTGAAATTCACTACAATGTACTGCATTCCATGAGACACAATTTTACCATACACCATCCCATAAAGACATCTCCCATCACACTGCACCCAGGGGCTGATAAATTTCAACAAATACACCATAGGGATATCCAAAACCCACATTGCATGATCAGGCCTAAGACATGCCCAAAGGAGTGCAATATAAGAACATTAAACCTACCATGCTGCCCCACTGTTACCTTGCTTCCACAACTTAGCCATATGGCTTCTGAAGGCCAACATGTAGTTCACTACACACTTAGGAGTCTTCCTTGGGGCTTGCTCCCACCCTTCCTTTATTAGACTCTGAGGTCCTCTAACAGATTGCCCATACAGAATCTTAAGAAAGCTGAAGCCCACTCCATTCTGTGCTACCTCCATGTAGGCAAACAACAGGCATGGTAAGAGCATGTGCCACGTATTCCTCAGGGCCGCAAGTAGGCCTCTAGTAATGTTTTTCAGAGTCACGTTGTATCTCTCAACAAGCCCAATGGTTTGTGGATGGTCAGAGTGGAGAACTACACATTCTTCCATACTGGCTGCATATAAGCTGACATGAAGTTTGTGTCCCTGTCAGGCACAACTTCCTTGGGGAAACCCACTCGGAAACATTTCCCATTAGCGCCTTTGCCACTGCAAGTGCAGTCATGGTCCTCAGAGAGATTGCCTCTGGGTACCTAGTGGCATGATCCAGCGGAACTAGGATGAACCTGTTGCCTGAAGCAGTCGTCGGATCCATAGACCCTACAATGTTGATGCGCACCCCCTCAAAGTGAGCTCCATTGACTGGAAGTGAATTGAGGGGGGTGTAAGCCTTTGCCCTGTCTTCCCACTAAATTTGCAGGATACGCAGGTCCTGCAGAATGCTTCTGAGAATGTCCTGATCTTGGGCCAAAAGTAATGTGAGACAAGCCATGCAAAAGTCTTGTCCTGGCCCAAGTGGCTTGCCAGGGGTATCTCATGAGCCAGTTCTAGTAGGAAAGCCCTGGAGTACTCGGGACTCGGGAGCACCAGTGCCCTTGCTGTCCCATGCACAGGAGCATTAGGCTCACTGTAAAGGAAGTTGTCCTCCCAGTGCATTTGATAAATCCCAGAGACATAACCTGCTGCTTGGGCTTCAGCTTGTTTCCTCATGCCCACAGGGGTTGAATACTTCCTCTGTGCACCACAGAACTCCTCCTTGGTGGGTTCTCCCTCGATATGCTATCCAGCAAGTCTAGGAAAGTCACCAAGGGAAGCAGTGCCCTCCACAGTGGACTCCAGGGCAGCCACCACATGTGCCCCTTCCATCTCAAAGGGAAGACACTAAGGGGCTGATTTACCTTGCCCTATACCTTTCCCCTTTGTAGGAGCTGAGTGGGCCATTGTTCCAGGCTCCATCCCTTTTTGTCTCCCATCCTGGGCCGCTAAGGACCATGTTGTTGCACAAATCCTATGAGGTAACCAAAAAACCTCCATATGAGTCTTGAGCTCCACCTCTTTCCAGATAGTGTGCTCAAGTTCATTAGCCAAAAAACTGTTCACAGGCATGGCAGAGCTTCCAGCAACTTTTGGAAGACCTGTGAACCCTCGCCACTCAAATGGAACCAGGGCCACAGGAGAGTAACCCTCTATGTTGCCAGCCACCACAACCTGGTGGAATGACCTGCTCTGGGGAAACTAGCTGACTCCTACCACAGTCATACTGGCTCCTGTATACATCAGAGCCTCATCACTGTCAACACTGTCAATTGATGGTGACCCATTGCCTATACTTTGTAGTATTTGAGGGCATATGGATGTTAGGACTCATCTCACTGTCATCCAGGGGCCCTAGGGTAACCCCACTAAACTCACCTCATTAACTGGGACAAACTGTTCCCCCAGCATTATACTTGCCACCACTGGGTTCTTTTCCCCAGTGAGAGGTGGCGTTTTTTTGTATACTTGGGATCCCCCTTGTAGTGTCCATACTCATAGCACTCATAGCTCTTAAACGGCTTGAGCTGCTGACCAGTTTTCTTCTGGGGGCCAGATTGGGAATGAGAGCCAGACCCTAACCCCTGTGAGTTGTTTTGGTGGCCATAAGAGAATTTCTTTTTATCTCCCCCTTTTGTTTTGTTGGGAACCCTGACCACCCTTTTGGGAGTCCACCCAGATGCCTTCTTGGACACTGGTGCTGACCCAGATGTCTGCCTCCTCAGCAATTTTCCTGGGGCCAGTTAACTCGCCAGGTGTTAGCAAATCTCTGCAAGACAAATATTAAGCATGTGCTCCTTCAAAATCATGTTGTACAGCCCTCAATAATCATCAACCTTGCTTCTCCTCTCCCAACCCTTCAGTGCCTTTCTGGCATAATCCAAGAAATCCACCATATCTGTGAAGAGATCTTGAGGATGCCCTGAGCCTGAGCCTATGCCTCTCATGGATCAGTTCAAACTTACTAACTAGTATGTCCTCCATTGCAGTGCAGCATGTCTGGTCCTCTACTTCTGGTGTAAGCAGTGTGTCCCTCCCCACCGTGTGCATTTACTCCACAAACTACCACCCCAGAACTCTTTTGGGTCCTTGTGTACTCTCATAGCCTCTTCACAGGTTGCAGACAATTTATCTATATCATCCCCTACCACATAACTGGGCATCAGATCCTTTGGATCCTGACCTTAGATTCACCAGTGGCCACTGTAGATATGTTGCCACCATTGCTGTTCCTGGAGTCCACTTGTAGGTCTCTTATGTACCGCTCTCTGAGGTTAAGCTCATGTGTAAATTTTCATTCCTCCATGGCCAGCCTCCTTTCTTCACTAGGCTTCTCAAACTTGGCGAGCTCTAACTTTAATTTTCTTTACTCTCTCCTGTCTGCCTACTCCTCTGGGGGGCAGGCTGTTTGAGGAGACACTACGCCCTGCTCTGGCAACCACTACTGCTCCTGGCAAGTTGTTTGCCCCTTTCACTGGCAGTTCCAGAGCTGCTTCAGACTCCAGATTCAGGTCACCCTCCTCCTCAGGGATCTCCTACTCCTCATCTGGGATGTCATCTCCTGCATCCTGGGTGTCTGCACAGGCTCTCAAAGCTTTCTGTAGCTGCATTTTCCTGGTGATGCTCCTTGTAGAAACATGGAAGTCCTCGCAGAAATCTTTCAGCTGCTGCACAGTGTAGCATTCTAACCTGGGCTGCTTAAACACAGTTCCTGCAGGTGCAGGTGTGGCTTCTCCAGAGAGAGGCATAATTTAGCATAAAATACAAAAAAGCCAATCACGGAGAATTGAAAAAGGCTTGAATTGATTTTAGGTATAGAGTTGTAGTGAACATTGAATTACTATATGGTATTGCACAAACACAAGTTCTATCCTCATCACTGATCACCAATGTTAGAAATTAGGTCTCTAGTTGGCAGAGGTTTGCACCCTGTCCAAGTAGGGACCACAATCCCAGTCAGAGTAAGCTAGATTCACACTTTAAATTAACCTGTGCTCACCCTCTGGTAGCTTGGCATGGAGCAGGCAGGCAGGCTGGCTTAACTTAAGAGGCAATGTGTAAAGTATTTGTGTAAGACACACACACCAACAGAAATACAATGAAAACACCAAAAAAGGCTGTTTACATAAATAGAGATTATTTATCTGAGTATAATAATACCAAAACAAAAAACATCTAATCAGTAGAAGTAGAGATATGAATATTTAAAGAATACATGCAAAAATAGTGTTTATAATAATAATAATAATAATAATAATAATAATAATAGTGTTTAGAAGTCACTATCAGTTAAAAGGTTACTTGAGGTCACGACGGACCGAACCGAAGTCAGAATTCGGGCCGACAGCAACTGAGGGCAGGCTGGCTACGAGACTCATGCAGGTGCAGCTGAAAAAGCACCTTGGACGGACCAAGCGTCAACATTAAGAGCATGATTTGTTGGTTGCAATACACGCAGTGGGCTCCCACGTCATGATCGAGCTACATAGAAATAAAGGCAATGCGTCGTTGTTGAGCCACGCAGATGTTGTCATCAGGACGTGCAGGTTGTGGGACTGCTGTCATCAAACAGCATCTTCGTCAGCAGTAAAGTGTGATGTGCCGGTTCGGACCGGTGCAGTAGTAACGATAATTTGCTTTTGTAGCAAAACAGCTGCAAACCTCACTCTTGAGGCCGAGGACTGGAGGGGGCACCTCAGGCAAGGGTAGGACTCACAGATGGCAGAGTACAGCAGCACCAGCAGGACTGCAGGAAGTCTTTTGTGTCCCTGAGACTTCGGAAAACAGGAGGCAAACCAGCAAACCCTTGGAGTCACTCTGGGTTCAAGTGAGATGGGTTCAGTCCTTGTCCTCAGCAGGGCAGAGATCAGCAGGCATCAAGGCAGCTCAGCAAAACAGAGAAGCAGTTCCTCAGAAGAGCCAGTCAATGCAAAGTGGCAATTCTTACTGCACAGCCGTCTTTACTCCAGAAGAGTTCTTCCCAGGTCAAGTAGTTTATCGATTTGGTAGGATCAGAGCCTAGCACAAAGAATCAGTGTTTTGTGTGTGGACAAGGCACTACGTTTTGAAATGCAAGTGTCATCCCTCCCTGCCTAGGAAGACAAATCAGTATGCAAATGACTGCAGATAACTGCTCAGAATGCAGATTGCCTCACCCTCCTGTGTTTATGTTTGTCTAGAGGGAATGCACAAAGTTTAGCTGTCACCCAGCCCAGATGTGTATTGGAGACAGGCAGCAAGCAAATAGACAAAAGTTAAGAGGAGAGAAATGCCCAATTTCTTAAAGTGGCATTTCTGAAATAGTAATGTCAAATCCAACTTTACCACTAATGGTGGGTGGTAAAGTCTACTCCGCCATCGGAGTTTGCAGAGTTTTGCCAACTCTGTGCTCCGCTGGGAACACGGAGCATGGGCAAAAACTCTGAATCTGGGGCATAGCGCAGTTTGCCCCTGCGGAGCCCACACAAGGGGTGAGGAGTAAAGTACCAGCACTTACCTGGTCTGGCATTACCCGCCATGCCCGGGGTACCCTCCTCCTCGCTGTGGTTTCCTCGCTGGTGGTAATTTAGCAAACCCCTACGTTGTACATCTCACGAGGACTGCACATGCGTTTTCCTCGCAAGATGTACAGCGTAGGGATTTGCTAAATTACCACTGGCGAGGAAAGCAAGGAGGAGGTCAGCCCCAGCATGGCAGAGAACGCTAGACTAGGTAAGTGCTCACTGCTCATCGTATGGTGGAGCGGAGCTGAGTTCCACAGAGTTGTTAGACAACTCCATGGAACTACGCATAGTGGCACTCCACCAACCCCGCCCACCCTTATTTACCACTAAAGAGGGTTTATCATTACCATTCCAAAGACATGAAACATGATTTAGCTGCTCCTTTCTAATCAGGAATTACAGCTGTAAAGTGCTTTACAGAATTTCAAATGCTAGCCTATGAGAGGAGCAGGTCTCACAGAAGTAAACAATTAATGTGGGTGTTTGTCACTACCAGGATATGTAAAGCTTAAAAGTACATGTACTTTCCTCTAGGTACACAGCACCCTGCCCATAGGGCTTCCTAGGGCCTTCCTTAGGGGTGACTTAGCTGTAATAAATGGAGTGTTTAAGTCTTGGCAATTGGTTTTAAAAGCCAAGTCAAAGTGGCAGTAAACTGCACACACAGGCACTGCAATAGCAGGCCTGAGACCAGTTTGAAAGGCTACTGGTGTGGGAGGCACAATCATGCTGCAAGCCCACTAGTAGCTTACAGATCCTTGGTATATGGTACATCGCTTTACAAGGGACTTATAAGTAAACTAAAACTGTATACACCAATGTTACTGTGTTTAGGGGAGAAGCACAAGCCCTTTACTACTGGATAGCAGTGGTAATGTGCTCAAAGTTCTAAGGCCAACAACAAGATACAGCAAAAAGAGGAGGTAAGCAGGCAAAACATTTGGGGGAGGACCACCCTAAGGATGACAGGTCTAACACATGCCAACAGATAACATCAGTGTAGCAGATGGGTTCAAAATTGCTGAATCAGCCCATTTGACTGTGTAGCAACAATTAAGAAGAATCCGACCCATGGTGAACCCCAATTATTTTTCTTTTGGCCCTCTTGCTGTTGGAGCTCTGCTGTGAGTTTTTCCCTAATGGAGCCTCATCCACTGTATTATTCCGCTAAAATGATTTGGAGCAGTAACTTTCTATGCCCACTTTTAAGACCATGGTCCAGTGCTGAGGAGCGGCAGTAAGAGACTTTGTGCAGGTCACATATGGTGCATGTGTTCCCAAACACTTGTGTTCACCTGTGCAGGCGGAGTAAGGACGATTGTTTGAATCCACTTGACATCTTTGCACAGATAGAAATGCAGCATATGGAACACTGAATACATGTGTTATGGCAAAGGAATGACTTGTAATTCAATTGGAATCTAGGAAAACTTGTCCTGCATCTCGTGGGTAAAAGCTGCAGTGTTTAAGGTGTTTTTACACTTTGGATAATGTTTGCCGGACCCATAGCATTCGGTTGGTATGAGCTAGAAAGGTCAATGATGTGTCTTTCCCTTTACCTAACAATTTCTGCATCTCAAACACACATCCAGAGCTATTTTTTATTATATATGTGTTTGTTAATTTACTTTTAATATTATGCATATTTTCCTGAGCGAGCATTAACGGAATTCATGCTTTATCTACTTGGCCAGTTAATTCATTTGTTGCCCAGCTGGCTACTCAAAGCTACCACAGACAATATATTTATCCTGGCAGAGAAGGGAGAGTGGGCTATTAATTGCCTCTCCATGACAAGCACTGGCTGTATATTACCATATGGGACAAAGGGAGGACAGGGCAGGCAGATGCCCTGCTTTTGTCAGAGCAGCAGAGGTTATTTAAAGCTTGAAAGAAAATGCCAATCCTGGGTGGACAAAGATTGCTTCAGACAGAAGGTTCTTGCCCAATGACCATTCAAGATGAAATGTTGATTCTTCCCAGAGTGCTATCCAGGGGAGTTGTCCAGACAGTAGAATCCTCCTTGACATTCTCCTTGGAAGTGCCTGTCATGGGTATTGAGGCTCCAAATCTCTCGTTTGCGTACAAACTGCCCCCTTCTAGAACTCACGTTCCCCATTCTCAAACCCTTGCACAGCGAAGAACCTTTTCGAAGAAGAGGAGCAACAGAAGGAGGACAGATCTGTGTCACAGATGAACCCCTCTTTTGGCAGTCCTATTGGCAACATGGGCCTGCAACTGTAATTTGTCTAGTCTTGCAAATGTTGGGCTTGTCTACAAACAAAACCCCAGGCAACTTGTAGTCGCTTAAGGGATATTTTCATTTACCCACCTCGTGCTTAAATTGATCACTAAATTTTGCCTTTCATATTAATTGGCCGTAATCTCCTAGATCATTGATAAAGCATGCTTGGGAACACCATCATGATTATTGAATCAATTTTCAATGTTCGGGCTACTCAAAATATGTTTCAGCATCCTAAATAAACCAAGAGATGCTGTTCTGGTCAGTTTACATCTCGCCTTTAATTCAGAAATAATTTACTGGATTAAGTTAATTGCATCGTTTCAAGTACAAGGCTCCATCTATTTCGAGGATATAACGTATTGGGTTAGCTTTCAAACCGTATTTCCCCCCAACATAATTAGAGGTTGTATAAGGAAGATACAGGTTGCCGTGCACATCACTGCAAGTAACAAGTAGCAGTGTGTAGAGAGTCACTGAGCCAAAGGAGAGAACAGGTGTAGGGGAGAGCTGGAAGGGGGGTTTAAAGGAGGAACTTGGAGCTCCTAAGCAAGCTCGCAACTCCGCTTCCATCATGCAACAGAAACAAATGGCCATGGTAAAGTCACAATGAAAAAGTCACTGACATCAAGAAATGTAACAATAAACATATACATCAATGAGAATTGGTAATAAGCAAATACTCCACTGGGCAAGCCGAGCAATAAATGAATAGCAAATCCATCACATGAATAACTGTATGAAACTAATAAGCTATTAGCAGCAAGGGTCCATACCAAACACAATAACAGAGACAACTTAGACATCTATATGTGAAACCTTAAATGGAAGGCTTTGAGGGACCACATAATGTTTTTTTTTTTTTAAAGCAAAAAAGTACGTGGAGGAAGAGGGTAAAAACAGAAAGCAATAGAGAAGGGAAGGTAAAACAAAAATAATGTAGTTTTCCTAGTAATCAAAAACGAGAAGGAAATACAAAATTAATAAAATAATTGAAAAACAAGATAGCACAACAGTCGAAACTTCACCGAAAAACGTTAAGAAAAAAACAAGGAATTACATTTGAATTCATACTTTTAGGAACTAAAAAGGTTCGAAGGACAAAAGCACAACGCTGATTACAAGCAAGAGTAAACATAAAGACAGCAGTTTAGTTAAACAAATACTTCTTGCTAGGCTAACACTTACAAACAACAAAGTACCGCAATCGTCATGCTCGGTTGATATAATCTGTGCTCTTAAAGGGAACATCGAAAAGGGCCTAATATCACAGCAAAACTGTGCTGCATGCAGGGAAATTTCCGGTCTGTGTATACCTTGAATGTTGTCATTCTGCATGAACTCTGGCTTTGAACGTTTATTGAAAGCATGGGGAGTTTATCAAATGCAAATTCTGATCTTGTTAGTAAATGCAGGGATGGAAATAGCCTTCAGTCTGGGATGTAGCAGTACAATTAATCAATTGCGGATTTTTGGCAGGATTGAATATGACAGACAGGCCTTGTATGGTAGTCTCCAACTGGACACTTTTTATTTAGCACTCATTATTTTATTAACACAATAATGCGAGGAGCAACTGGAAAGAGCAATAAAAATAGATGTGCGATACAAGCAGATATAAATCAAACAATCACAAACAGTCCAAGTAAACCAAAGACATGTTTATATAGTATGACATCCCTGTTATGGAAACTCCTTCTAAAACAGGCAGCAAAACACATGACGAATTTGCTGTTTTGTATTATTTCCAAGTATACAGACTTTTAAATAAAGCGGAAGGTTTTTGTGGGTAAATAGTAAATATCATTTCATCCCCTAGGTTACAACACATTTCCAAATCATTTGAGGAATAATGCATCTGCCAGAGTGATGCTTCATCTAATTGTCTTATAAAGTGTTCCAAACAAAGGCCTGAAGACGCACACAAAAGATGAGTAAACATAGGTGCGACAATCAAACACAATGGGGATGCCCATGGCACTTGGCATAAGAGATTAGCTGAAAGCTGTCTCATTGCAAAATGATAAATGTTTTCCTCACACTGAATTTGCAGCCTGGCTAAAACAGACGGCTATGCAGCAGAAGTGAAAAACCAACCTGCTAACCCATCCAGGGCACACTGACTGACAATTGTTTTAACATTGCTGCATCTGAGAGAGATTACCATAAACAACAAATGGTACTCTGGCAAGGAATAACCGTGGTAATGCTGCAGGTGGAAGGCCTGTCGGTTTAGGACTGGGCTTGGACACATTTCTGCTATGCCAGCGTTGTTTTGTGATGCTTGTTACCCAAGATTGCGCCATTATCCCTCTGGTGTAATTATGGCAAGTTCAGGGCAATAAGGTAGGACCACTGAAACTATGTGAATGACCGGAACGCGCAGCTGTTGGTCAAGTGCTTGTGTTTTTGTCCTGTCATTCATCGCGTGGAATGCGTCATCGCTTTATAATGGACACGAGGATGCGTTTCATATTAACATCTAGCACTAACTGTCGGTTTTGCATTTCGTGTAATTGTGTTTCATTTTTGCAGGATTTCGAGTAATTACACAATAGCAAATTATACAAATATTGTGTACCCCTTCTTAGAACACCCAGATCAGCAGGAAATTCTATATAGCACCCAAGTCAGGGTTCCTCAATTAGTGGGTGTAATTTAACAATCATGAAATAGTGAAACGAAGTCAAAATTGGCGTGTGTGGGATTGCTCGTTTTAAACAAGCGTTTGCAATGCAATCGGTCTCGCCTTTGGGACCTTATATGTATTTAGCTATGCAGCACATTAGCCTGGGTGCTGAAACATCTACTGTTCTTTACATGGAGGGAAAATAAGTACCAAACTGCATGACACGCCAGGTATGGTAACACATGGAGAGAAATATTGCCTTTCAGTGGAAAATGGTATAGTCCAAAGACATGTTTTTAATATAAAAGCAGGGCCTTTGGTGGTCATATCACTGAAAATACAAGATTTGAAAAAAATATTATTGTCTACGGGTGCTCGTGGAGGACAATGTCAATGGACTGGAATTTAGAGAATGCTAAAGTGATTCTGGTATTGTACTGACCTCTGCTGGTCGTTTTCTATCAAGACAGTTAAATAGAGGCAGTTGACAGAAAAATAAAAAAAAGAAAGTCCCTCAGCAGAAAGCAATTCTGATATTTTACTGACCTCTGCTGGTCGTTTTCTATCAAGACAGTTGACTAGAGGCAGTTGAACAAAAAAAAGTACCTGAGCGGAAGCAGACCAGTCCTAGGGCTGATATCCAGAGCCCACAAAGTACATTCACATATAAGTATATTCTAATGTATATATACTAAAGTATATACTAAAGTATATACAAGAGGTCTTGAATTCTCAACCTAAAAAGAGACACGTGATACTAGCTTTATAACTGAATGAAGTTACAGGCACCTGAATTGTTGGGTTGCCATGAACCTCGCCTCTACCTGCTGCAAGAGCAGACTTTTCCCTTCTCCTGCAGCTTAAGTAAATGTTGACCCAGGGAGGACAAGGTGCAGAACACGTCAAGAGTTCATTGCAGTAAGAGAAAAGATCTAAACCACGAGAGTGGTGCGAAAGTAAGCTGTTGTGTGTGCACTGTCCCCCACAGTCACACGGTCAATACGTGAGTTAAACTCAGTGATTTTTTGTTAAATTGATGCAGAATGTGCTCGATGTAATGGTAAATGAAACACAAAGAGATGATGGACGGAGGGATGAAACTTTTCAGACACTCACCCCCAGTCACAGATCTGGGTTGAATCGTTTTTTAGTTCACTTCACCACCCCACTTCAGACCGAGCCAGATGCAAATCAATCTTCACCATTTTCCTCACGGGAACAGTCCAACCAGAACTGCCAAGCCAGATCGTCCCTGGACAGGAAACAAGCATCCTAGGACCGGTTTCGGGGTAACACCTCTCATCAGCCAGGCTAGCTTGAATCCAGTGGCAAGTGAGCAAGGGACCCACATCTGGGCATACCCTCAAACTGGTATGTCATATGCAAAGCCTGTTGTATAAAAGCCTATATTAACTTCATTGTATTTGGTGGTCACTATTGCACACTTAAGGAAAGAAATATTGATTTTTGACCGCCAGCCTTGATAGTTTGGTAGTCAAAAAGGGTATCAAGTGTTTGCTGAAGTAATAGGCAAACTAGACATGCAGAGCCGAGTGACAGACGTGGCCTGTTTCAATCCTTTCCATGATCAGAAGCCATTAAAAAGGCATTGATGCTGAAGAGATGTGGTCTTTGCATTTCAAGCTAACAGTAAGTTCGGTTTAATGGTTTTGAGCCAGCTGAAGCTTGGTTTTGCACCAGATGCAGATTATCTTGGATTATCTTGGATGGAAGAAACTACTAAATGTTGTTTCAATTGTCAATGCATTAGAGGATCAGTGAGAGCATCAGGGTGGTATGTAGATTTGGGAACAAGGTGAAGATTCCACTGAAGGCTTGTGCTTGAAAGGACCAATTCATTAAGATGTTGTTGACTTTGTCATATGTGACAATTTGGCACTGTGAATGGCATCTATCTTTTGATGTTAAATGAGGGAGGCAATCAAAAGGCATGAAAGGAAAAAGAGGGAGAAGAAGGTCTTCTATATCAACCAGAGGGGGCTTCGTCTTAGAACATTTGGGTCACAGTTAATTCTGATGCATCCACTATTGGTCATTGCTTTATTGATACCTGATCTATACCTGATGATATCATACTCATGATGGCCCATGTTTCAGCTGTCAAATATAGACAGAAGGGTACCTGTAGGACACTAAAGAGATTGCAGCAACATAGGTTTTTATTAACTTCTCATGTGGGTTTGATGAGTGGCGAAATGAATGGTGCTGGTTTTGCCCTGACCAGATATATTTGAAGGATGTGACTCTCAAATAGAAGAGAGTGGTTAAGGAATTATTTTTGGTTGGTGGTATTAAATGCAGAGAAGAGAGCAAAAAATGATCACAGTGCATGATAATAATTTCTTTTCTAGCATTCAATATGTGACCCTGACCAAGGATGAAGCCTAGAATTAATATTTTCAAGGTGTTTGTTCTGTTCTTGATAGGCAGTGAGGTTGGGAAAGGACCACTGCCTCAAGAATGTTGATTACATAAGAAATTTCTCAGATTGATCTCCAGTTGTTCCATCTCCTTTGAGCCACCCTCCAATGACTCATTGCAGATGTGATGCATCTTCGCTTAGCAGTCTAGAAAATGACAGTATAGGCCAAGGTCTGCTACAGTAAAGCCTGTTCAACAGTGTAAATGCACTTCAACTTTGTCTACCAACGTCCACCCTTGATGTTGTTTTGCATACTTGTTCTTTTTTATGTGGCTTCCACCTATGTCCAAGTGGCTTCTACGTCCAGCTATCCTTTTAGCACTATGGAATTCCTTAAATATGTGTTCCAGTTAGGATTATTTGTGCTCTCTCTACACTGTGGTATAAAGCAACCTGTTTTTACCTGTTATGTTTAACATTTACTTGTATCCTCCACGACAACTCTTTCAGAAGTGGGGTTTCAAATACAAATCCTGTTGTGATTACACCAAACATTTGAGGAGTGTGGATGTGCATGTTGTGGATGTACCATACAACACCAAAGAGAGGGTAAGAGCCACTATTAGGCTAACGCCTGCCTCTCACAAACACTCCAAACAGAGAATTGGTGTGACACCCTCTTAGAGTGTTTAAAGAAATCTCCACTCAACCTTCCTACCTACTGCTACTCTCCCTCCAGGGAAATGAACAATTATATGATTTGGATGCGGCAGGCTCACTCATGTAATGTGACATACTTCACCATTTTCCACCTCGTCCCACCCTGGTGGAATTTCTTAGACATTACTTATTATAAAATACTTGGATCCAGTTAAGTAAATAAAAAACCACTAGGATATACTACAAAGTATCCTTTATTTAGGTGGTATCCTATGCTTAGATAAAAGGCATCATAATGTAATCTCAGAGGACGTATATGGATGTTATGACCCTTACGTGCTGCTGAGTGGTCTTGCCAACATGTTCCTGTGCTTCCACTGGAGCCAACAGTAGAAGAGTACCCAAGAAAACATATAGAGAGGACCTACCTTTTTTTTAAAAGTCACCAGGAACTACTACCTAGTTGAAGGAGAGAGACAAAAAAACAAGCGTATGTGTATCAGTGGTAGTAGGAGAACGAAAAATTAGAAAAACAATGGTCAAGTTCCCATCATGGTATTTTCCTAGGGAATTGCACAATGACAATCTGCACATTAAAATTGACCTTAGAAAAAATAAACAAGTGTGACACAGTGACATAAAAACACTAATTCACAGCATGAATGCACAAGTGGAAAAAAGCACACGTGGAGGGAGGGGAACTATACATAATCCTAAGTGTGGATTCTGTACCTCTCAAGGTCTAGTTGCCTCATGGTCTGTTCAGAGTGGACACTTCCTATGGTCACACTCTAATGGATGTGAACCCATTATTTAGCACAAAGCGGGGGGAGAGAAATAATAAAGGAAACTGTTAGAACACATATTGTCCCCCTGTGCCTGCTGACATTCCTTAAGTCTTAAGACAGAAATATGTAAGCACTGCTCTCTTGTTGTATTCATGTCAAAGTACTTACTATGTCAAGGTAGAGCACCTGCATTGGTACTGCCGCACATCAAACAGCCGACTAGTACAGAGAATGTTGTGGCAATACCCATTCTTATTTAAAAGTAAACGGGCTCCCCAGGCTTCCCAATCCACCCATTGGGTTAATTATCAGTTGTACTTCGCTTTATGGTTTTCACCTGCTTGGGACCTGGGAGTCCGAAATCACCGGAATCGGAGAAGAATGGCCCTGCCCATCGGGTGCATTAGTTCTGAGAGTTGTTGCTGCATTGGGCACATTGGTTTTGAGAGCTGGTGTCACATCAGTAGGCTTATGATCTCAGAGTCTAGTATGATGCATATTATGCCCAAACAGATCTCTCCATGGTGGTCAGAGGCAGGGTGAAACCCCAGTATGGCTAGGGAGGGGCTAGTGTTCCCTCCCTCGGGGTCCAGCATGGAGCGTGACCGCATTAGTTGTACATGGCACGCTCCTGCAGAGCAACCCTGGGCAATAAAATCAGCTCCGCTCATGGAGTTTGCGGATTTTCTGCAATTCTGCATTCCGCCTAGAACGCAGAGATACTGAAAACTCCGCGATCCGCAGCGTAGCAGAGTTTTTTTCTTGTTCGCGCTTTCAAAAAATGTTTTCACACGCGCGGTACCATCTTACAGCGATCCTTGCATTCACCGATGAGATTTCCTATCTGTTCGCGTGCGCCACAAGATTTTGGTAGCCGGCCGCGCGATCCCGCAAGAGTGTGTGATCGCGAACACGTCAGTTGGACGCGCCATCGGACATCCGGTGGAAGCTTGGTGAAGACTGCAATGCCGAACACCCAGAAATTGCTATCTGGAGAAGAATATCTCTCGAGCAGCATAAAACCTTCTCGAAAATGATGATTTGGATGAAAAAAACTCATCAGATTGACATTTGGCTGTACTTTTTTGTGCAAGGAGTCCTTTTTCTTTTTTATTTATTTGTTTAAGGGGAAAGAAGTGCCCCAGAGTCTCCAACTTCCTGTTCTCATCCAGCAGGCTCTTCCCAGTGCTTTGTCCATGTCCTGTTCACTTTTCCTTTGGATTTGGAGCTGGAAGGATCACTCTTTGTGCCTGCTGCATCATATATCATTGGATTTTAGGACTTTTGGATTGAGATTCACAAGTAAGTTAGAGAATTGGTGTTGTTTGTTTGATTGGGGCATTACACCTACATGCTTTGGTACTTTTCATCATTTTTTTTAGAATTTATTGTTTTGTGCGGTCTGTAGTTTCAGTTTGGGCCTAGTTGTTTTTCTTTGTATGTAATTTTTCCACTAGTTTTGTTTTATAAAGGAAAAGTTGCAAAATTCCCTAAATTTTCTCCAACTTTTGCAATCCATTTGCAATATTTATTAAATTCACTAGTCCAGTAGTCTGGCCCAATAAATAGGACTTTCAGCCAGTATGCCCTGAGCTACTCATGGGTGCATGAAACAACTGTTTCTGTGGTGTTGGTTGAATTTAAACATCAGTTAGGGCATCAAGTTGAATTGCAAAAAGTCTTTTTTATAGGATATTTCACTTTTTTGGTGTGTGTTAAATAAATGCCTTTGTTCTGTTGAATGTGTGTGTGTGTGTGGTGTGGTTGTTGTGTAACTTGCAAACCTTTTTTAGCCCTGTGGATTTTCGTTTTTGCAATTACTGTGCATTAAAGCTGTGTTGTTTAGCATGCCTCCTTTGTCTGGCCATATATAGGCCTGCTTGAGTTAATTGTTTACCAGGCCTCCTGCTTGTTGTGATTGTGAGTGACCATGTGGTTGGTGGCCATTTTGTGGTGGTAGTTTATGAGACTGCTTCTGCCATATAGGCCTGCATGTCTTTCCTTTGTTCCTCCTGGCTTATGCTTCTTGTTGTGGCCTGGCCATGTTGCTTGCGGCCATTTTGTGAAGTCAGGCAGTGTGCTTTTGCCATAGGCCTGGATTTTCTGTCTTCCTTTTTTGTTGTTGTGGGTGGCCTGGTCATGTGGCTGGCGGCCATTTTGTGGAGCCAGCCAGTGCGCTTTTTGCCATAGGCCTGCAAGCTTGTGGCCTAGTCTGCCAATAGGCCTTTCAGCCAGTAGGCCCAGAGCTACTCATGGGTGCATGAAACAACTGTTTCTGTGGTGTCTGTTGAATGTAAACATCATTTAGGGCATGGATGGCATTGGATTGAATTGCAAAATGTGTTTTTATTGGGTATTTCACTTTTTTTTCATGTGTGTTAAATAAATGCCTTTGTTGGATGTGTGTGTGGTATGGTTGTACTTGTGTTGTATACGTTTTCATCCTTTTTAACCCTGTGGTTTTTTGTTTTTGCATTTAAAGCTGTGTTGTTTAGCAAGCATGCCTCCTTTGTCTGGCCAGGCCTGCTTGAGTTTATTGTTTTCCAGGCCTCCTGTTTGTTGTGACTCTGAGTGACCATGTGGCTGGTGTGCATTTTGTGGTGGTAGTTTAGTAGTGTGCTGCTTTTGGCATATAGGCCTGCATGTCTTTCCTTTGTTACGCTTGGCTTACAGCTTTCATCCCCTTTGCCAGCTGTAGCTCCCTGAATGGCGTGATGCGCAAATTAATGCCAAACAGGTTCCACTTCCATTACATTTGTATTTTTGTTTTTGTTCTCCTTCTTCCTTCCTATCCTTCATGAGTGTACACAGTATACCATGAAAGCCCTTGTTGTCAAAGGCTCACTAATGGCTACACTGTTGTTATGCTTCTTTAATAACTGAGTTAATAAAATGTAATAATATAACAATAACAAGTGTGACCACCACACACTAAGTTATATATTATATTGTTTTGTTTGTACTAGTATTAATTGAACCACAACAACAAATGCAACATTTCACCAATGTTCTTCTGGCTTCTTTGCTTTCTTTTAGGTGCACAAAAGACTGAGGAGGTGTCATCATCATCATCACCCGTTGTACTACCAGACAGAAGTCCTGCTGTGAATGACGTCACATGATGCGTGACTGATCACATACATCTCTGCAACTTGTGCAACTGCAGCCTGCTGACATCTGAAGTAGATGGCCCCAAAGAAAGGTACAAGGTTCTCCAGTACCAAGAAAGTTGCCAGTGAGCAGAAGGAACAGAAGAAGGAAGAAGTGGAACTTACCAAGAACCTAGGCTTAAGCCATTGAGTGACGCAGAGTCAGCCAGTCTAATTGCGCAAACGCCAACAAGCAGTGATGTTGAAATTGACTTATTGTTATCGCAAAGTAGTACCCAATCAGCGCAGGAGAAAACTCAGCAGATAAGTGGGCAACCACAACCTCAACCACAACTGCAACCACAGCTGCAACCACAGCCGTAACCACCACCGACAATAGTAGCTGTTCCTCCCGAAGTAGGGGCAGTTCAGGAAATCGAGCTTCCTGCAGAGGAAGAAGAAGAGCAAGCCACTCTTTCAGAAGATCCATTTTCTTCCAGATCCCCAGCAAGGAAAAAGGAGGATTAGTCTATCAAGTTCTTCTTCAAGCCCCCCTTCTGAGGATTTAGATGCCTCTTGGAAGCCACCAGCTCAGTCTGAGAGTGAGGCACGCCACAAGACAAGGCTAGGGAAAAGGAAGGTTCCAGAAAGCCTTAGAGTTATGGAGGTAGATGTAGAAGAGGAGGATGATGACGAGCCAGTCATCATGAACATCACTTCCGCTCCAGTGGAGATGGAGACCGACATTATTACCCCATCCTAAATTGCTGCGAGGGATGTAGCACGGATACCACCAACACAGGTAACACCAATACCACCTCCAGATTCCATGTTTGCATTTGCAAAGGCCCTGCTTGGACCTACTTCCAGCACAACCACCACCTCAGTAGGTAGTGGTACTGCACAGAGTCAAATTCCAGGCACACCCTCCAGTTCATCCGCCATTGCAAGTGGCACCTCCAGCAGCACAAGAAAGTTCACCTCCCCAGTTTGGGACTTCTTTTCGGTTAGCAGTAAGGAGGAGAACATTGCTATATGCTCAATTTGTCGACAGAGTGTTAGTCGCGGTAAGCTTGGTACAAACTATGGTACCGGAGGCCAAACAACCCATCTGAAAAAACACCACTTGATCCAGAGGGAGGAGCACCTTATAGGCCTAAAAAGTAAAACTGCCCCCATTGCTGTTGGTGTGGATGAAGAAGTAGAAGAAGATATGATCGCGGTGGAAGCTGAACAAGAGTGAGACATTTTCTCTGCTACATAAAGTAGCCCTGTGCCCAGCAGTGCAGTGGTACACTACCGCCCACATCGTCATCATCCTCAGCAACATCTCAGTGGCACTATAGTAAGAGTCAGGCTGAGCCTGAGACACCAAGGCAACAGAGTACGGCAAAGAAAAAAGTGCATTGTTGAGCCTAACAACATCTGGGTTCAAGAAGTCACCTGCATCAGAGGAACCAGAAAGGAAAAAAAATCCAGGCTACCATTGTCAGCATGCTTAGGTTGGAGGGGCAGTACGAACGCAACCACCCAACGGCACGTTTGTACAATGTGAAGCTGGCAAAAATGTTAATGCTGGATCTTCCCCCGTTTTCTTTTGTGGAAGGGGTGGGTTTTCTGGAATTTGTGACAGCCATCTGCCCAAAATGGAAGGTTCCCAGCTGGTCCTATTTTGCCAGAGTTGCTGTTCCAGCACTACATCATGACGTGCTGGAAATGCTTGGACAACATTGCAGCAGAGAGCTGTTCACAATATCCACCTGACAACAGACATGTGGACCGGTTGCCAAGCCGCTGATTACATATGCATCACTGCACACTGGATCTCTTTTGTGGGGGTTAAAGAAAAGATTTCTGCAGCAGATGTTTGTTGACTAAGATTTTTAATGCCACTTGTAAACATGCAACTGTCGCCATGTTTGCTATGGAGAAATCTCATACTGCTGTAAACATTTTGGAAGAGTTTAACAGCAAGGTCTTTGAATGGGTGCACCCAAGAGGGCTTAACATTGGTTTTGTTGCCACGGACAATGGCAGTAATATAGTTAAGGCCATCCGCACTGGTGGCTATTTCAAGATTCTGTGTTTGGCACACTGCATTAACATCATTGTTCAAGACTTTCTGAAAACAGAAGACCAAGTCAGCAACTTACTGACCACCTGCAGAAGAATATGCACACATTTCAATCATTCTTTTAAAACCCAGAAGCAGCTGAGGATCATTTAATGTGAGCATAGAATACCAGTCAAAGCACTCATTCAGGAAGTGCCAACACGTTGGAACTCAACTTATTACATGCTTGTTCGTCTATTTGATCAGTACAGACCAATCAATGACTAATATCATGCAAAGACTAGGGTATGCTACTGTGAAAGGCATGACCGTTGAGATGGACCAATGGTGCCTAGTTAAATGCCTGACAGAGATGCTACTTCCTTTCGAGTTCTTCACATGTGAAGTCAGCAAGGAGGACTGTACTATGGGCCAAGCTATCCCATTGTTGCACATGCTAGAGCAACACTTGAAGGTGGTGTCTGTAATATACACCGGTGTGGAGGAAAAAAAAGAAGCAAATGAGTTGGTGGAGAGATTAGCCCTTTGTTTAGCTGAAAATACAAGGGTGCAAACATTACATTTGTGCCACAATTCTGGATCCATGGTACAATTCAGCCTTGAACACTGAGACATTAATTCCTTTTTCTGAAGTGGATGTTGCCCAGTACAAAACTTTGATAGATGAGGCAGCCAGTGACTTGGAAAAGGAACGGCTGGTAATTAAAGGCCCTTTACTTTAACCCACAACCACAAAAAGTACTGCAGCAGGGCATCCGGCATCAATTTCAACTTCAGAGCCTGAGGGCACTGCGTTTGGCTCACAGCAGTCACCAACACTATCAACAACAGCAAGAACAGGATCATCAGCCCCAGTAAAATCGGCACAGGATTGGTATCTACTGCAAGGGCTTGTTAGGTCCAGTGTTGATGCAAAGGCAAAAGAGGCCCAGAAAGCGGAGCACCCATGAGCATTGAGCGGATGGTCCAGGCCTATCTGGATGACCCAACAGAGGTCTACATTGATCAAAACCCATTTTTGTATTGGTATGGGAAAAGGCGCCACTGGCCAATGCTCAGCAGGCTGCCGATAAACTATCTGGCTAGCCCTGTCGCAAGTGTCTCTTCTGATCATGTTTTCAGTGCTGCTGGTGCCATTATAACAGTGAAAAGGACCAGTCTATTGCCCAAAAATGTTGAGAGGTTAACCATGATCAAAATGAATCAGCTCTTTATACCACCAAATTACAAAATACGTGAATCACAGCAGGAAGATGAGGTCAGCGACTTAGGTGATGGAAGTAGTGTGTTAGATGATTACCTACTTCTGGTTGAACCACCAGAGTTTGAGGACGAGCTATACATCCCTGACAACTAGGCTTTCAACTCGTTACTTCCTTTCTTCCTTATTTACTTTTATTATTTGTAGGTGTCTCTGTCTTTCTGGTTTGAATCACAACAAATCCATCACCACTGTCTTCTCTTTTTATTGCCATATAGGAGTTGCAGCTGTGTGCATTAACATTTAAGTCCACTCCTATGAGTCCTGCTCCATCCTTCTGACTCGCCCTAAATCCATTTCCCTCAAGCCAGACATTGGATAGAGAATAGTGCAAGAATTGCTGCCCAGTCGAGTCTCTCCAAAAGAAGTGGAAAATGTTGACTATAGCTATCTTCCTTTCCGAGTCGAGAGAGACTGCCCCTTAAAGAGAAGGGACAGGTAATGATGGCATGCATTATACGCAGACTCTGAGGGATTGGTGTTTGTGTTGTTGTTGTTTGTTGTGCATGAAGTGAAGTCAAAGTGTACTAGTATTTAATCTACACACTAAAAGTGACTCAAGTCAATGTTTCCCTTCTTGTTGTTTAATAACAAAATTGTACTTCTACTGCAGGCCGATCCATTGCGTTTTTGAATATGGAATCTGGATGGACTCACTCGGTACACTACACCATGATGCTGATGACCATTACTCTTCGCAGTCAGTCAGTAGGATCGAAGATGATTGATGGAATAACTCAGGCCGCGTTTCATGAAGTGGCATAAAAGGTAAACAAGTCAACAACAACCACAGCACACCTACATGTCTGTGTAGTGGTGGAGTCGACTCAGTCGAGTCGAGTGTAGTCAAGTGGTTAACCTGACTGACAGCGGTGCTTTGAATTATATAGTTGCTTAATTTGGAAAATGCTATGTTGTTGTATATGTGTGCTCTGTCTGGCTCAGTCCAAAAAAATCCAAGCAAAGAAGAGGTTGGTTGGGCGCCGTGGGCCTGCTCTTCCTGTTGTTGTTGTAGGTTAATGCTGGAAACAGAGTAGACATGATTTAGCCATGGTGCCTCTGAAAGTGGTCTTGTGTTGCAATCCTCCGTAATTTATGCATTTCTTTTCTCCTTGATTTTTCAATATCACTTTTATTTTTCCATCTACACTTACAGGCCAGTCAGGTAGTGGCACCCAAAATTGATGAACGGAGGGTCCATGGAAAGGAGGACCAAGAGGAATGCCGAGATGCAACTCCCCAATTTGACCAGGATAACATACAGCAACCTGGACAGTATCAGTCATCAACTTTTAATTAATTTGATTAATTTTTTCACTTCAATCATTATGACTGTGTGTTTTTGTTTATATTATGTTTGCTCTCTCCTTATAATTGATCACTACAGCTATTTTTTTATTTTCTTTGCTAGCTTTAAAAGGGAGCCTGGTACAACAGAACATAAACTAAATGTAATTTGGGTCTCTCTGAGGGCAGACAGGCAAGGCAATTGCATAATAATAATAATTAATAATATGCTGCTGCCCTGTACTGTCTACTAGTCTATTACTACTTCATCATTAACCATAAAGTCATCATCATCATGCATGCATTTCCTTTTTCTTCCTTAACAGATTTATGAATATGATGGTTGTCTGCCAAGATTGTGTGTTGTTGTTTGTCTTTGTCATACCTTTTCCTCAATTACCCCTTCCCGACCATTCATCAAACCCTAATCCTCATCCCCCGGGCTGTGTGATTTATTTATTGAGGTGTGCCTAAATTAACTTTGCACCAAAAATTGATCACACACTTGCTGGGGCGGATGTGGTGAAAGAAACACTAACTCAAGGTAGGGCGAGGATCTTCTTCTTCTGCTCTATATACATATATATATATTACCTACTGGTGGTCGCCAGTAGGTAGGTATACTTAGGACCTAGTTTCCATAGAAAAAGCGTTTTTTCTTTTCCCAATAACTTTGGCGCAGGTCGACGAATCTTTGCAAAATGTTCAAAACTAGTGGCCCGCTCCGGTCAGCTCCTGTCTTGAAAGTTTCAGGGTGATTCAACAAGCGGGAGCCGAGAAATAAGGGGGGTCCCAAAACGCATTTTCCCCATGTTAATTTCCATAGGAAATTTCAGAGACGGCTACAGCCCGAACTGCTAAACGGAATTACACCAAATTTGGCAAAAAGGTAGCCCTTGGTTCAGAAAGAGCCCTTTTTGTTAAGTGGTGTAAATCCGTTCAGTAGTCCCTGAGATATTAAAAAAACAAAAAGTTTTGATATCTGGGCAGAGCCTAACCTTCGAGCACGAGGTTGGCTCTTATTGGCTGCCAACACTTCAAACCAGGAAGTGTTGGCAGCCATCTGGTGCTCGGACTGAGGGAGAAAGAAAAGGCGAGGAAAAAGATTAAAAAAACAAGAAAAGGGGGCAGGGTAAAAGCACCCTGACCCCACAGGCCTGCTCAGTGGTCCCACAGGGACCCCCAGGCCCAAAATAAACATTTATTTTTATTTGTGGGCATTTGCGGTTGTTCAATAAATGCTTGAATACGTACAATATTTTGCTAGGACTGTGTTAGGTTCGAGAATCCAATCCTTTCTAAATCTTAGAAGTTACGGCTGGTACTAATATGCATGAGCCGGGCCTTGCCTCGAGTGGCACGACGGATGAAAAAATGAAGAACGGGAATGTGACCCCCAACAATCTGAGAGTGGCTGAGCTCGAAGCAAGCGTCCCCCCTCCACCTTGTTGCCTGTTTCCGAAGTTTACTAGCCCTGAGGCTGCCACCTGCGGTTTTCATTGCCTTTTCTCTGATCCCCCAACCTCCCCTCCACTAAAGACAATGCATTCGTTCAAGCTCCCAAACTGGATGTCTCATGAATGAAACCGAAACGGTGCCTCCCCGGGGGTTGCTGGGGGCAGGTATGCAGGCCTCCTTGCGAGGTGTGCATGTGGGGGGAGAGGGACACTTCAGGTGAGTCGTGGGGGTGCGCGGGGGGGGCAGTTCCCGTGTGCCCAAAACCAGTCTAAACCTATTTGCCAGATGTTTGTGTTTGGGAGACTAGCTCTCTTATCAGTTCAAGCTCATTACAGGCTGGGCCAATAGCCAACCGAGGCTGGCGAGCAGGGCTGGGTAAAAGGTTTCTTGGCATACCACAAGGCTTCTTTAGAGACGGACCCCAGGCTATGACGGTCCCTGAGCTAGGACTCTTGGCTCTCATGGACCCCGGACTCTGACTGTCCCTGGACTTGGACACTGTGCTCGGACAGACAGTTCTACGGGCTCTGACTGTGGCTGGTATCGACCTGACTACTCTGAAGTTCTCACTGGCCCTGGCGGTGCTGCAGATGGCCTATATATCCCTCGTCTGGGCGCATCGAGGTAAGCCCCCACCCCAACTGCAGTGAAGAGGCAGAGTTCCTACTTAGTGCTGCACGTCCTATGTGCGGAGTCACAGCACTGTACACTGATGGCATGGAAGTGCAGGATGGAGTGTGGCACTCTGTGTTTGGGGTGAGTGTGTATAGTGAGTTGCACAGAATGAGTCGGTGAGTTTATGTCATTGGTAGCGCTGCATGTCTCATGTGCGGAGTCACAGCGATGTACACTGATGGCATAGAAGTGCAGGATGGAGTGTAGTGCTCTGTGTTTGGGGTGGTTGTGTATTATGAGTTGCACAGAATGAGTCAGGTGAGTTTGTGTCATTTGTATGGGCGGGACAGCAGTAAGAGCTTAACTCACTGTGCTATCTTTCCGAGATCTTGCCTTGTGGAAATATGCCTCGGGGTTGTTGAGGTTGGTTGCATGTTGTGGGGTTGTTTTGTGAGACATCTGGGTTTGTCAGAGGTTGTTGTTTGTGTTGTGCGGTGGGGTTGTTTAGTGAAGTGTGTGCTTACGTGTGGCTGGTTTTTGTGAAGTCTTGTGAGGTGTGAAGATGTTCCGGGCTTTGGTTGGTGTGTGGCAGGGTCTGTTGTGGAAATGCGTCACGTGGGACTATGGACGGCACTGTAAGGTGGCAAAGGGCCCTAATACAAGTGAGGAAACTGTGCCCACCTGCCCCTCCCCCTTAGTTTCACAGTGAAACACAGATACAATTTAGGTGAAGTGTGCACCTCTGAGCCCCGGTGCCACTGCACCTGTGGCACCCCCAGGACCCGTGGTGAGATGCTGGGACTTGGAGGTGCTGCATGCACGGTCATGCTGAGGTGTGTGGGGGAGACTTGTAGTGTTGGGTGGGTGCGCTGTGGTATTTTGATGGGGGTGATGCGTAGTGGAATATGGAGTCTGCAGATTTGTGCGGTTTGAATTGTGTTTTTGGGGTCTGTGGTGTTGCTTCGATGAGTTATCTTGACCTACAGCAGAGATTTGTTGTGGTCATAACTTGTTATGGTTGTGTGTGAACTTGTGTGTTTCGTGGTGAGGCTGGTGCTGTGTAGCACACGTGTGTTGTGGTGATGCGTGGCGGGGGATTTTGGTGAGTAGCACAATTGTGTTGTGGTGACTTGTGGATGTTGTGTCGATGCGGGACTGGTGGTGTGTAGCAGACGTGTGTTGTGGTGGGGGCTGGGCAGACATGTTGTGGTTACTTGTGGGTGTCGTGGTGATACATGGGAGGGGCTGGTGGTGTGTTCACACATGTGTTGTGGTGATGCGTCTTATGAGCTTGCTGTAATGTGTGGGAACTTGTGTGAGGTGCGTGTTCGGGTTGTGTTGTGCTGGTTTGGTGTAGGCTGAGGTTGGGGTTTGTGCTGATATGTGGCAGGGAGTTGTGTCACATGGTGGGGCACTGCTGTGGTGGGGATTTGTGGTGGCTTCACGTGCTGGTGTCTTCTGCTCGGTGAGTAGGTTGTGGTGAGTGTATTGTTCTCACAGTTGTGTCTCTGTTCCTCAGGACCCAAGAATGAGAAGCGCCTGGAAAAGAGGCCCTCCCCTCACTGGAGACGGCACCCCAGACACGGTGAGCGGTGGGGTTGTGGGGGGGCGGGAGAGGGCATGGGGTACCCGCGTGTGTCCCGCACCGTAAACCACCCCCTGCCAGTGCCCTCGCATCCTTATGAACACAGCAGGGTGCTTTGTGTCATTTCCAAAACCAAGCTATGAATGTCACACGGACACACCCGCAGCGGGCGCAGCAACCCCAACCCCTGCCGCAGTTGCAGCAACACCCCACACCAGCAGCAGACACCAATCCCCCAACACCCACAGCAGGCTCCAATCCCCAACACTCACTGCAGACACTAATCTCCCACAACCGCAGCAGGCGCACCAACACCCGCAGAAGGACACCAACACCTGCAACTGACACCAACACCCGCAGCAGGTGCAGCAACCCACCACACCCGCAGCAGACACCAATCCCCCACACCTACAGCAGACACCAATCCCCAACACCTGCAGCAGGCGCACCAACCCCCCACACCCGCAGCATGACATCAACACCTGCAACAGGCACCAACACCCGCAGCAGGTGCAGAAACACCCCACACCTGCAGCAGGCACCAATTCCCCACACCCGCAGCAGACACCAATCCCCACACATGCAGCAGGTGCACCAACCCCCCACACCTGCACCAGGTGCGGCAACACCTGCAGCAGGCACAGCAATCCCCCACACCTGCAGCATACACCCATCCCCCACAACGGCAGCAGACACAAATCCCCCTCACCTGCAGCAGGTGCACCAACCCCACACACCCACAGCAGGCACCAACCCTCCACACCTGCAGCAGACACTGCAACCCCCAACACACGCAGCAGTCACAGCAGCCCCCCATACCTGCAGCAGGCACCAACTCCCAACAGCTGGCACAGGAACCCCCCACACCTACAGCAGGCACCAACCCTCCACAGCAGGTACAGCAACCCCCAACACCCACAGCAGGCACCAATCCCCAAAACCCGCAGCAGGCACCAATCCCCCACACCCACAGCAGACACACCATACTCGCAGCTGGCACCAACTCCCAACAGCTGGCATAGGAACCCCCCACACCTGAAGCAGGCACCAACCCTCCACAGCAGGTACAGCAACCCCAACATCCGCAGCAGGCACCAATCCCCAAACCCGCAGCAGGCACCAATCTCCCACACCTGCAGCAGGTGCACCAACACCAGCAGCAGTCGCACCACACCCACAGCAGGCATAGCAACCCTCCACACCCGCAGCAGGCACCAATCCCCCACATCGGCAGCAGGCGCACCAACACTCCCAGAAGGTGCAGCAACCCCCACATCCACAGCAGGTGCACCAACCCCCCACACCCACAGCAGGCACAGCAACCCCCCACACCCGCAACAGGCACAGCAACCCCCCACACCCACAGCAGACACCAATCCCCCACCCCCACAGCTGGTGCACCAACACCTGCAGCAGGCACAGCAACCCCCCACACCTGCAACAGGTGCAGCAAACCCCCACACCTGCAGCAGACACCAATCCCCCACACCCGCAGCAGGTGCACCAAGCCCCCACACCAGCAGCAGGCACCAACCCTCCACACCCGCAGCAGGGACAGCAACCTCCAACACCCACAGCACCAAGGTAAGCCCCCCCACCCCAACTGCAGTGAAGAGGTAGAGTTCCTACGTAGCACTGCATGTCCCGTGTGCGGAGTCACAGCACTGTACACTGATGGCATGGAAGTGCAGGATGAAGTGTGGCACTCTGTGTTTGGGGTGAGTGTGTATAGTGAGTTGCACAGAATGAGTCAGGTGAGTTTATGTCATTGGTAGCGCTGCATGTGACATGTGCGGAGTCACAGCGATGTACACTGATGGCATAGAAGTGCAGGATGGAGTGTAGCGCTGTGTCATTTCCAAAACCAAGCTATTAATGTCACACGGACACACCCGCAGCGGGCGCAGCAACCCCAACCCCTGCAGCAGTTGCAACAACAACCCACACCAGCAGCAGACACCAATCCCCCAACACCCACAGCAGGCTCCAATCCCCAAACACCCACTGCAGACACTAATCCCCCACAACCGCAGCAGGCGCACCAACACCCGCAGAAGGACACCAACACCTGCAACTGACACCAACACCCGCAGCAGGTGCAGCAACCCACCACACCCGCAGCAGACACCAATCCCCCACACCTACAGCAGACACCAATCCCCAACACCTGCACCAGGCGCACCAACCCCCCACACCCGCAGCATGACACCAACACCTGCAACAGGCACCAACACCCGCAGCAGGTGCAGAAACACCCCACACCTGCAGCAGGCACCAATTCCCCACACCCGCAGCAGACACCAATCCGCACACATACAGCAGGTGCACCAACCCCCCACACCTGCACCAGGTGCGGCAACACCTGCAGCAGGCTGAGCAATCCCCCACACATGCAGCATACACCAATCCCCCACACTTGCAGCAGACACAAATCCCCCTCACCTGCAGCAGGTGCACCAACCCCACACACCCACAGCAGGCACCAACCCTCCACACCTGCAGCAGACACAGCAACCCCCAGCACACGCAGCAGGCACAGCAGCCCCCCATACCTGCAGCAGGCACCAACTCCCAACAGCTGGCACAGGAACACCCCACACCTACAGCAGGCACCAACCCTCCACAGCAGGTACAGCAACCCCCAACACCCACAGCAGGCACCAATCCCCAAAACCCGCAGCAGGCACCAATCCCCCACACCCGCAGCAGACACACCACACTAGCAGCTGGCACCAACTCCCAACAGCTGGCATAGGAACCCCCCACACCTGAAGCAGGCACCAACCCTCCACAGCAGGTACAGCAACCCCAACACCCGCAGTAGGCACACCTGCAGCAGGTGCACCAACACCAGCAGCAGTCACACCACACCCACAGCAGGCATAGCAACCCTCCACACCCGCAACAGGCACCAATCCCCCGCATCTGCAGCAGACGCACCAACACTCCCAGAAGGCGCAGCAACCCCCCCACACCCACAGCAGGTGCACCAACCCCCCACACCCACAGCAGGCACAGAAACCCCCCCACACCCACAACAGGCACAGCAACCCCCCACACCCACAGCAAACACCAATCCCCCACCCCCACAGCAGGTGCACCAACACCTGCAGCAGGCGCAGCAACCCCCCCGCACCTGCAACAGGTGCAGCAAACCCCCACACCTGCAGCAGACACCAATCCCCCACACCCGCAGAAGGCGCACCAACCCCCACACCAGCAGCAGGCACCAACCCTCCACACCCGCAGCAGGGACAGCAACCTCCAACACCCACAGCACCGAGGTAAGCCCCCCCACCCCAACTGCAGCGAAGAGGTAGAGTTCCTACGTAGCGCTGCATGTCCCGTGTGCAGAGTCACAGTGCTCTACACTGATGGCATGGAAGTGCAGGATGGAGTGTAGCACTCTGTGTTTGGGGTAGGTGGGTTTTGTGAGTTGTACAGAACGAGTCAGGCGAGTTTGAATCGGGCGTCCTGGGTGGCCGATGGCTCATCTCTGAGCAAAGGGGGATCTGGGGCCCAGAAGTCCCGGCTCTGTGACCCCCAAATCTCATATTTATCTGTTCTCTCCAACTGCCCAGATCCCCATCGGGTCGCTGACCGGAGTGCCCATCCAATCCAGGGGTAGGTGTGAACTGGGGCCCTTGAGAGGGGGGTCTGGTCGATAGGGCTCAGTTCTCCCCCCACCCCACCCCACGCACACACCCACCCTCATGCCGCTGACAGCCGCCACTGTGGGCGGGACAGCAGCAAGAGCTTAATTTGCTTTTCTATCTTTACGAGATCTTGCCTTGCGGTAATGTGCCTCGGGGTTGTTGAGGTTGGTTGCGCATTGTGGAGTTGTTTTGTGATATGTTCTGGGTTTGTCAGAGCTTGTTGTTGGCGATGTGCGGTGGGGTTGTTTAGTGAAGTGTGTACTTACGTGTGTCTGGTTCTTCTGAAGTCTTTTGAGGTGTGAAGATGTTCCGGGCTTTGGTTGGTGTGTGGCAGGGTCTGTTGTGGAAATGCGTCACGTGGGACTATGGGCGGTGCTATAAGGTGCCAATGAGCCCTAATACAAGTGAGGAAACCGTGTCCACCTACCCCCACCCCTTAGTTTCACAGTAAATCAGATACAATTTAGGTGAAGTGGGCGCCTCTGAGCCCCGGTGCCACTGCATCCGCGGCACCCCAGGACCCGTGGTGAGGCGCTGGGACTTGGAGGTGCTGTGTGCGTGGCCATGCTGAGGTGGGTGAGGGAGACTTGTAGTGATGGGTGGGTGGACTGTGGTGTTTTGATGGGGGTGATGCATAGTGGAATATGGAGTCTGCAGATTTGTGTGGTTTGAATTGTGTTTTTGGGATCTGCAGTGTTGCTTCGATGAGTTATGTTGACGTACAGCAGAGATTTGTTGTGGTCATAACTTGTTATGGTTGTGTGTGAACTTGTGTGATGCGTGGTGAGGCTGGTGCTGTGTAGCACACGTGTGTTGTGGTGATGTGTGGCGGGGGCTTGTGGTTAGTAGCACACCTGTGTTGTGGTGACTTGTGGATGTTGTGTCGATGCGGGACTGGTGGTGTATAGCAGACGTGTGTTGTGGTGGGGTCTGGGCAGATGTGTTGTGGTTACTTTTAGGTGTTGTGGTGATACGTGGTGGGGGATGGTGGTGTGTAGCACACGTGTGTTGTATTGATGCATTTTATGAGCTTGCTGTAATGTGTGGGAACTTGTGTGAGGTGTGTGGTTGTTGCTACACCAGGGAAGTCTGCTGCTGGTATTCAAAGTGCATGTTTCAGTCTGCATGTTAGAATTTTTTTATGAAATAGAAGAGGATTTGAGAAGTCAAAATGTGCCCTCATTTTCTTTCTTCAGCATTAATCATAATTTCTATGGCAAAATGAACCCCCTCATTGTGTTCCTTTTTAAATTAAATGTTTTTTTTTTTTAAATATTTTTTATTTGGAGTTAGCTCATCTATTCATAGTACATATATAATAAAAGAGACAGAAGGAAATTCATTAAAAAAACAGAGTTGGCATATTTACACAATTACAACTGATGAATAACAACCATACATAATTCATGAACTTAAAAGGTCTATAATATTCAAGAATTCACATTATTAACTATACATCATAATCTAACAATATTTTTTTTCATTTCAAAAGAATTTTATTATTTTAAAAGCGCAAATATGACACATAAGATATAAACCAAAGTGATACAATTGATATCAGACAATAAGATAATAAATACATTAATATACAATTAATTGGTAGGAGAGCAATTCATTGTCATTCATTAATCTGCAGACATCAGATAAATAAATACTTAAGGAGGGAAGACCCAAAATGATGTCTGGCAAAGATATATATCAAAAGTATCACCTACAGATGGCAAATTAGGGAGAAGAGGGAAGAGAAGAAAGGAAGAAAGAAAAGACGGAAAGAATAGGAAAGAGAAGAGGAAAGAAAAAGAGAGACAAAGAGAAGGAAAGGAAGAGGAGAGGATTTCCAGAGGAAACACCCAACACACAAGACAACACTAACCAGACAAATCAAAGGGATATTGTTCCACCACCCCTACAGAGGCCAACTTCATGTATGAATCTAGGGCTTCCCATACACCAGAGGAAATAGAAGGAGAAAGATGAGCATGATCCACTGACGTATGAGCACTTCGTAGAAAGGAAACCCAGGCCCACCAAGTATGGTAAGAGACAGACGAAAAGGATTTCCACTCCATGAGAATTACTTTGACTGCAATAGTTAACAAGAGGTCCAACAACTGGAGCTCCATGGGATCTAAAGGCAGAGGGACTGGGGCCGCCAACGGACCCAAAAGAATTAATGGAAGAGACAGTTGGAATTTGATGTTAAAGATGAGCATAAGGTGTTTGTGAACTAAATCCCAAAAGGGTTGGAGAAGGGAACAATCAAGGAACATATGTTGAAAATCGCCTGGTAGAAGCCCACAACTCCAGCATAAATTGTCTTCTTTGAGATTGAGTGAATACAGACGACTGGGAGTCCAATGAAGAAGATTAATAGAGAAAAACTTAGACTGCGTTAGAGAAGGGGCAATTTTGTTACGAAGAGAAAATTTACCAATATCTTGCCAGGTATCAGAAGAGATATGAGCAGTGACAGTATGATCAAAATGATGTAACCATTTTTGCTGTGTGACAGTATGGGAAGGGAGTGTAGAGGACGATAAAAATTTATAAATCCGAGACGCAACATGACCAGTCCTGATCCAAAGCTGAAAGAGCGTAATCAGCGGGGAAGAAGGATGAAGGTGCACTTTAGCAAGTGCAACCTTAATCTTAAGAAAAGTATAAAAATCTAAATTAGATAAAGAAAAATGTTGAGCAAGGGATGAGAAAGGGGAAGGATCATTGTTGGAATCATAGAGATGTTTAACAAGTGAGACACCTTTCCCAGCCCAGTAAGACATCAACTCAGGGTCAATATTAATTTTGATTTTAGAATTGCGCCAAATAAATGACCATCTAGTTTTATGTATTGGAACTGCTACCCTCTTATCAACCTTACGAACCGCAGCAATAGTGTCTAAAATAATAGAGCGAGAAAATGGAATAGAAAGGGTGTTTGTGGTCAAAAAAGATGCAGTCGGAAGAGGGGAGGCCAGTTCCTGTTCTATTATCAACCAAGCTGGAGCATGAATAGATGGGGAAGAAAACCAAAGGGCACCCTGGGACGCCAGAAAAGCAGTTTGATATTTCCCCCAATCAGGAAAATTACAGCCCCCCATATCATAAGATTTCCGTAAAAATTTATAAGCAATCCTAGCCCTTCTATCATTCCATAAAAATTTAGAAGTAAGCAGATCAAGTTCATGGAAGAAGGAATCAGAAAGCCTTACTGGAAGCATAGAGGAAACAAAATTAATAATAGGAGTGATCATCATTTTTAGAGTTTGCATACGGCCCCACCAAGAAATATGCTTCGGAGACCAATTCTCTAAAAGACGTCTCACCTTAAGAATAGTTTGGGATTCATTATAAGAAGCCGTAGCATATAGGGTGGAACAAAAATAGATACCCAGATACTTTAAGTGTTGGGATTGCCATTTAAAGCCCGCCGAGCCCATATGAGAGGAGAAGCAGTAAGCATTTAAAGGAAACATCTCTGTCTTATCTTTGTTCAGAGTGTATCCTGAAACTTTTGAAAAAAGAGCAATCGTATCCGAAATAGCGGGGATGGCCAGAGCAATATCATCAGAAAAAATGAGAACATCATCTGCATATGCCGCAGTTTTTATCTGATGAGACCCAAAAGAGAACCCTTTAATATCTGGATGCGAGTCAATCATTCTGAGGAGAGGATCAATGGACAACAAAAATAGGAGAGGGGACAAAGGGCATCCTTGTCTAGTGCCCTGACAAAGGTTAAAAAAGGAAGACGTAGCACCATTCACCCGTATATTAGCTCTAGGTCGGGAGTACAGAGACATAACCATACGAATAAAGGAGTCACCAAGATTGTGTGCACGTAGGACCGCTCGTAGAAAAGGCCAAGAGACCTTATCAAAGGCCTTTTCAGCGTCAAGGGCCAAGGCTGCCGCCGGAAGATTAGATCGTTTAGCGGCGCCAAGAATATGACAAAAAATACGAATATTATCCCGTGCAAGACGCCCCTTTACGAAACCTGTTTGGGAGGGATGAACCAAATGAGGAATAAAGGACTCTAATCGTTTAGCTAAAATTTTAGCAAAGATCTTGGCTTCCATGTTAAGGAGGGATATGGGACGAAAATTTTTGGGATCTGCGTGATCCTTCCCGTCTTTGGGGATAACTACAATAGTAGCATCCGCCGCAGAACCAGACACAGAGCCATCCTTAATAAACGCATCAAAAACGGATTGGAGTTTCGGGACAATCACGGGAATAAAGGTTTTATAAAACGCAATAGGATATCCATCGGGACCAGGAGCTTTACCAGACCGAGTAGCTTTAATCGCGGAAATGATTTCATCAGCAGTAATCGGGCAGTTTAATGATTGATTATCTTCCTCCGAAACAACTTTCAAAGGAACCGACTTCAAGAACTCCTGACATTGTTCAAAAGAAGCTTGAGCCAACGGGGTATACAAATTGTTATAAAAATCGCGGAACACCTCAAGGATTTCTGCAGTTTGAAATTTTTTCCTACCAAGCTGGTCAGTAATAGAAGGAATTTGGAAAGTGTTACAAGAAGATTCCTGGAACTTTAAAGTGGCAGCAAGAATCTTGCCCGCACGATTTCTTAACAGCAGTCTCTTAGATTTCTGAGCCTGCAGGCCAATATGAGCTCTCTTAGTGACTATAGAATTGTATGAATATTTTAGATTTTTAATAGATTGGAGGTAGGTCTTGTTCTGAGAGTGGCGGAAAAGGGATTCCTGACGTTTGATCTCATCTGCTAAGTCCGTGAGTTCCTTTTTAATGGCAGCGTTTCTCTTCGACATACATTTAATGACCTGACCACGAAAAGTACATTTAAAAGAGTCCCAGAGAACAACAGGGGAGCTGACTGACCCAACATTCTCAATAAAAAAAGTCTCAATGTCATTGGAAAACTCTCGCACCAAGGACTCATCATGTAAAATTTCTGTGTTGAGTCTCCACGAGCGAGCTCGTGCCCTAGGGACAAAGGAGGTAAGAGAAAATGTGACTGCGGCGTGGTCAGAAACTAAAATAGGATGAATAAGCGGAGAAGAAGAAAATTGAACCAGAGAAGAATGAACCAAAAGATAGTCAATGCGTGAAAAGGACGAATGAGGGGAAGAAAAAAAGGAAAAGTCACTACCAGTGGGATTATGAAGACGCCATACATCCTGAAGATGGGTAAGAGAGCACATATTAATCATTTGTTTGTGTGCTTTAGGGGGACGAAAGTTAAAGGCAGAATTCCTATCCAAGATAGGGTCCATTGGCAAGTTAAAGTCACCACCTACAATAAGATTACCAGAGTGAGGAGTATCCTCGAGCTTTTTGGTAATCGCATTCCAAAAGGCCGGGTCATCCTTATTGGGGGCATAAATATTCATGACAAATAAGTCAGCATTACCATCGGACAACTTAGATAGTAACCAACGCCCCTCCGTATCCTGTTCAGAGGAAACGATAGATAAGCCAGAGTGTCTAGAAACTAAGGTAATTACTCCATTCCTTTTACCACAAGCATCTGAACAAGCAACATCAAAGACCCACTCTTTCTTCAGAAACAACGCCTCCTTGGCAGAGAGCTTTGTCTCCTGAAAAAGGACGAGATCCGAAGAAAGAGATTTACAGTAATCCAAAATCTTTGACCTTTTGACTGGATGATTTAACCCTTTAACATTAAGGGAAAGTATATTTAGTCCAGACATAGAACCATTATCAGGAAAAAAAGATATTCCATATGTGGCAAATGAAGCGCAACAACCAGGAGGGCTAACCAGCAGACATCAACAGCCAGCACAACACAGGGTGAGACCAAAGAGGAAATCCGAAGAGAAGAAAGGAAAGAAGAGGAAAAAGAAAGCAGGAGAGTACAGAGAAAGAGAGAGAGAAGAGCCAATCCGGCAGGTCTGAAAAAGACCAAATTCATACCAGGGGGGACATGGAAGAAAGAGCGAGGGGCCAACAGGAGAAATAACATCAACAGCATAAAAAGCCCCAGAGCAGTGCATACCCGGTTATACATTTAAAAGGAAGGCACTATCTAAAAGCTAAGAACCGGAGATAAGTATCACTTATTAGAAGACAAAGCGAAATGAGAAACTGTAAAGGCAACACATTTGACCAAATTAATGTATAGATAACAACTAAAATAAATCATAGAGAACGGTAGGAGCAGAAAAGAGAGAAAAAGAAAGCACGATCAGGCATTAAGAGCTGGTGAAAAGAGAACTAAGAGAGAACAATAGTATTAGGTAAAACCAGACCAAAGCGGACTCCAACAAAAGAAAAAGGACCATAATGAAAAGAAAAGAAGAAATACACTCTAAAGCATACTGTATGATATAATATGGGAAAAATACGTGAAATATAATAAAAAACGGTATATAGCATCTTATCAATATAGCAATCAGTGAATCCCTATGGCAGTTAAATAAGAGGCCTAGTACTAAATATAAATATGTAAAGTCTATATACAAACTCATAGATGACTTGGCATGAATAAATAAGGCCATATACACGCAAACTGGTAGAATAAATATGCTTGGCTAAATAAGTAAACATGTAGATAAGAGAGGCATAAATCTATCAAGAACAAAGCATCTCTAAAACAAACTAACCTACTCGAAAAAAACAGTTAATGACACAATGTAATCAAATCACGCAATGAGAAAGTCAATAAAGTAGGTATCTATATGAAACAATATGGGAAAAATAAGTGAAACATAATAAAAAACGGTAGGTAGCATCTTATCATATAACAGACAGAGAAACCCTTATGGCAGCTAGATAAGAGACCTAATACTATATATAAATATGAAAAATCTATATACAAACTTAAAGATAACTGGCCATGAATAAATAAAGCCATATACACACAAACTGGCAAGATAAATATGCATGTCTAAGAAAGTGAACATGTAGGTAAGAGGGGCATATGTCTGCCAAGTACAAAGCATCTATAAAAAACTAACCTACTCGAAAAAAACAAATAGTAACACAATGTAAACAAATCACTCAATGAAAAAAACAATAAAGTAAGTATAACTAGCAACTATATGAACGACCAATACTGACTCTAAGTATAGCCATAAATAAACACTTAATAAACATATATGAATAAAACACCTAGACAAACCAAACAACAACACAATGAGAAAGCAAAGGAACAAGCAATGACCTACTCCATAAAGTACGAAGTAACAAAAAACAAACATGAAGCAAAAGGAACGACCACAACAGAACAAGATAAACCAAAATTTACCACAAAAAACGACGCACATACCGAAGACACACCCCTGGAAGGAAAAGGACCGTGACCTAATACGTCGAAAGACAAACTGGGGAGGCAATGAATAACAGGACGCTACGCGGACAAAAGTGAAGTCACGCCAACAAGAGAAGTTACCACAAAAAATTGAAAGGTTTATACACTAAAACTAACAACATTAAAGACCAAAACACCATAACGATACTAAGGGAGCACCAATAGACGACAAAAATACGTCAAGACCAATGGACATAAAGACCACTGCGCAGATCTAAAAGCAGCTAGACCTAATAGATCTGACAAAGACTAAAGACAATGCATTATGTATAGCCGCCTCAGGTGCCAGAAGAACCAGGAGCATGTGAAGCCCCCGTTTGAAGATCCATCTGTAGCTCCATTTGATTATCCAGAAACGAGGCCAAATCCGCAGGTTCGTCAAAAATTCTGACACGACCCTTGAAAGTAATGCGGAATTTTGAGGCACCAGCAAAGGAGAAGGGAATATTCATTTCAGACAAACGCTTCCGGAGATTAAGAAAGCCTTTCCTCCTCATCACCGTGTCTCTGGCAAAGTCTTGAGAAATTGAAATACGATGGCCATTCCAAGAGACAGCTCTAACCTTCCGCATATGCGCTAAAATCTGCTCAGTATGTTGATGACGCAGCGGCTTAAAAATTATCGCTCTTGGATGCGTAGCAGACTTGGGGCGAAAGGAGGGGACACGGTGTGCCCGTTCCAGTTCAAAATCTTTGTGGAAAGAAATTTGTAGTGTTGACGGAATCCATTGATAAAGAAACTCAATCATGGAAGATGCATCTTTCTCAACATCTTCAGGAAGACCAAAAATACGCAGATTGGATCTACGATTACGATCCTCTTGTTCAGTGAGGTCTCTCCTCAATGCTGCCATAGAACGCTCTACCTGCGTGAGAGATCTAGAGTGCTTTTGCATGGTATCCTCTGCGCCACTAATCCGTGCTTCTGTACCTGAGACACGAAGGGAAAGGGCCTTGAAATCATTCCTGATGGCTAACACCTCCACTTGCACTAGATCTGTATTGGTCTTAGTAGACTGCGCAATCTCATAAACCTCATTAAGGCGCGCCAGAATGGACTCAAGAGTCGAATTAGTGTCTTTAGGAGCAGACTCAGGTGTTGGGGATACCTGTTTGGACCTCTTAAGAGATGCTTTAGATTCCTTAACGTCTTTGGAATTCGGTGAAGGGGCCATATTTTCAGCCATAGGGCAGACCACCTCAGCAGAAACAAAATACACCTCCTCAGATAGAGTGAGACAAGGAATGCCAGGGGTTGTAAAACCCTCAATGTGTGAGAGGAAAAATGGGCAGGAAGGAATCATGCACTTGCATCAGAAAGAGCCGGGCATAAAATATCGCAGGCGATCCCAGTCAGAAAGAACACCTCACGAAAAGTACTACAGGCGCCAGTAGTCAAGCACCGACTCCGAAAACCACCAGGATCAAGCCAAGAGCAAAAAAGCCTCACATAAGGAAATGGCAGTGCGTTTGACGACGAGGAAAAGACCAGAAACCTCAAAAAGTTCACACAGTGGGTCTCTCAGCAATAGGCGATAGAAAAAAAGAACAAAATAAGCTCAAGAAAAGTGAAATAACGTCACCAGCTCCTGAATGCCTCCATTCCTGACAGGATAGACCAGTAGCGTCGTCTTGTAGAAGCGAGAGAAAAACTCCCTCACAGCAGAAACAAAATGGCGGCCGCTCGTGAAAGCCTGAAGCGTCACTTAAAAATGCCGATAAATGAACTCTGGCCGCTCTTCACCACCAGAGACCTCCCTCGTAGCATGCACGGCAGTTTCCCATGTAAGATAGCATCTTCTGCGCAGAGCGGGGCAATATTCAGCGTCAGCAATGCCTCCGTCGGCCCTCACTCTTTACGGAGCTCAAGCGCGATCCGCCATCTCGCAGCGGCGCGCCTTTAAATTAAATGTTTTAAGTGTTACCAGTTTATTCCAATCAAGATGGCTTCAGGTGTGCCATACTTTTGTCATAATGAAGACAGTAAGCGCTCTAGTTGTTTTTAAGAACACTCTGGGACATTCTGTCATTGGGCTATACTTGGGCTACATCTGGGTGATATTTGGGCTACATTTGGGCTCTTTTGTCTCTGGTGGCCATCTTGGGAGACTTATTTGTTATGAAGTTTCCTAATTTCCTCATTTACTACAGTCTCCTCAGTAGGAAATACTTTCAGTTTTTTACTTTGATTCCATCAAGAAGGCATTCAGATGTGTCACACATTTGCCATAAATTCAGAATGTTAGCACTCTTTTTGCTCATTAGATCACTGTAGTAAAGCTACTGCTCACCAGGGAAAACTGCTGCTGGTATTGAAAGTGCATGTTTCAGTCTGCATTTCAGAATTTTTTAATGAAATAGAAGAGGATTTGAGAAGTCACTCAAAATGTGCCCTAATTTTTCTTTCTGCAGCACTAATCATACTTTTTATGGAAAAATGAACCCCCTCATTTTGTTCCTTTTTAAATTAAATGTTTTAAGAGTTACCACTTTAATCCAAGCAAGATGGCTTCAGGTGTGCCATACGTTTATCATAAGTAGGACTGTTAGCGCTCTAGTTGTTCTTTGGAACACTCTGGGAAGCTGCAGTAGAACACAAAGGAATCAACTGACAGTCTCTGCCCTTGTTGGATGTACATGTTTTACTGAGAATGTCAGACTTCATTCACACATGACTGAGAAAGATAATGTGAATTTACAGAAAATAAGCTCTCAGTTTAGCTTATAGATCACCTTCCAAACCTCTGTGGGAAAAGCATGAGAAAATATTTTTCTCTCAATCATGATATCCCAGCAGAAGGCTTTTTCACATGGTGAAATCACCTTAGAACATACCACAATTCCTAAAATGAGTATGGTACCATCAACAAATGATTTATAATGTAACTAAAGTCTTAAAACCTTCTATTAACTGCAATGCTTTTTAATGAGGTGCTATCATGTATATTGGTCCCAAGATGGCTGCCAACACTTCTTGGATGAAGTGCTGACAGCCAATCAGATCTCAGGATGAGATGTGTGGTTAGGCTCCGCCCACATATATGTATGATTTTACTTTTGATTTTCTCAGGAACTACTGAACAGATTGACTCCATATATGCAAAAGGCACATCCCTGAGATGAGGAGTACCTCTCTGCCAAATTTCAAGTAATTCTTTTCAGCCGTTGCATGGGGAAAACACGTTTTGGGACCCCTCTTTTTTCTCAGCCCCCGCTTGACAAATCCCCCTGAGACTTTCAGGGTAGGAGCGGAGCGGAGCGCCCCACCTATTTTGAAAATTTCGCGAGGATTCGTCAACCGGCGCCAAAGTTATTCCAAATAGAATGTTGCGGATTTCCTATGGAAACACGGTCCTAACAATAACTATCTACTGGCGACCGCCAGTAGATAATGTATATATATACACATATATATATATATATATATATGGATATATATCGGCCACACTGGCAACAGATTAGATTGCCCAGTGCTCACCAATCCTCAGTAGTATTCGCTATTCTCTTTTTTTCAGAGGGAAATATTAATTAACTAATTATTGAGTGCCGTCATGGATTTATCACCTTGCATGAAACTAAAGGTTACCCTTGTCCACTTCATAGGTCGAGGCAACTACTTCAGTTTGTTGTTGTAAATTGTACTAGTCTATCATTCCCTGCAACCATTATGTTTTATTTTACTTTTTCATTGCTTAATATCAACATCATTCAGCATCACTTTCTTCCTGTTTAGCAGTCTACTTCTTCGGTACTTACTACTTACTGTACTTCTACTACTCGTTCCCTAGTTTCCCTCAGGTGACTGACTTGTCTCATTTTCTTTTTTTGCAAATGCAACTGTCTACTACTGCTACCTGCACCCCCAAAGAGAGGCCGGGTCAAACAGCAACAACGCTGGTACAATCCACCAGGGGGACGCCAGACACGTCAGAAATACTACCAGTGGTAACCAACCCAATGGTAATAACAACTATGAGCGACAATTTGCTGATACCAATCTTTAACCTCTCTAATCACCAACTGTCAGACCCTAAACAATCACTATTAAGTAAGGGTTTGTCATTTGTTCCCACAACCCATCCCAACTTTTTGGATTCACAAACCGTATTTCTGAGATTCTTTCGCAAAATAAGACTGCATAGCTATTTATTGCTCAATCCTAAACCCACTCAAACTCCTAATACTCCATTACGACCACCACTTTTTCACCCTTCTGAAACATGGTTCCTGCTGAGATACTTACATTCGAAAAAATGGTGCTCCAGGACGTCGCACAACTCAAAACTTTACACCGATTCATTCCATATAATATCTCATTGGAAGAGAAAGCAGCACTGGCCACATTAAAATCTAATGAGACTCTGGTCATCAAACCAGCTGATAAGGGGGAGGAATAGTTCTTCAAGAAATAGATGTACGCAAAAGAGAAATACACAGACAATTGGCAAACATCGACCACTATTGTAAATTGCCTAATAACCCCACCAGAGAACTCCAAAATATGATCCTTCAAGTGACTGATGAGGGTTTAGAACAAGGATTTCTGAGTAAACTTGAGCATCTGTTTCTTAATACCAAGTCACCCCGTATGCCGGTAATCTATACTTTACCTAAAATACACAAAAATCAAGATAACCCACCCGCCCGCCCCATAGTTTCGGGCTGTGGCTTTATTTTAGAACCGCTCGGCCAATATGTAGACTTCTTCATTTGGGAATTTGTTCCGATAACTGAATGTTACTTTCGTAATAGCATGGCAAATATCAATTTTGTTGAAAATTACCCATTTGACCCAGCCTTTGGCACTCTATGCACTCTTGATGTAGAGTTGCTTTATCCAAACATACCACAAAATAATTCCTTACAGGTCATTGAACAAATCCTCATTACATATCCCCGCCCTCATGAGGTACCCACCATCTTTATATTACAACTATTGAAAATTTGCCTCACATGGAATTTCTTCCTCTTTGATGGGCAATATTACCAGCAAACTAAAAGGACATCAATGGGGGCCGTTTTTGCCCCCAACTTGGCCATACTTTAAATGGACTGCCTTGAGACCAGATTGATTCTGTCTCCATTGACTCCTTTCCGCACTGCCATTTTAGTGTGGAAGAGATACATTGATGATATTTTTAGGATCTGGTAAGACTCTAAGACTACTATGAAACAATTCCTACTTTGGCTAAACAATAACTGTGAGGGGCTCAATTTCACGCTGTCACACAGCAAGACCATGATTCCATTCCTTGACCCCAACATAAGGAAGGTACACTAATCACAAGTCTGTTCATGAAACCCACTGAACGTAACACGCTCCTGAGATACGACAGCAACCACCCACGTGCTCTCAGAGACTCACTACCCTACTCACAGTTCCTGCGCATTAGAAGGAGCTGTACACTGAAAGAGGATTACTTCCGTGAAGCCAAAGTCCTAAGTAAAAAATGTACAGCAAGAGGTTACCCTTGCAGATTACTTCACAACTCCCTGAAAAGAGCCTGGTATTGCCCAAGGGATTGCCTCCTAGAACCCAAAACTAAACACTCACAGAACCGCATAGTATGTGTTACAACCTTCTCCTCTGTTTCACATACCATACGTAAAAGCATTCTTAGACATTGGGAGGTCATCAATGCAGGCATATTGAAACTGGAACGCCCATTGTTTGCATTTAGAAAGAACAAAAACATAAAAGACCATTCGATCAGAGCAGCCTTGCCAACTTCAACACGCACTGGTACACTAAATGACCATTGGGACTTGGCCCCACTCACTCGGCAGGTGTGGGAACTGTATTGCATGCAAATTTACTATTTAATGCAAGGAATTTGTCTTTGGCAAAATCAAAATTGGATTGAAAGATTTTTCGAACTGCAATGTAATATATGCAATTCTATGTTCCTGCAATAAAATCTATATTGGCCAAACCACACAAAAAGCACCAATAAGGTCCTGCCAACATCGCAGCCGATTACGTTGCGGAACACCAAATCCCCCCCTTGTGGAACATATTCTGACATCAGTCCATACAGAGGACGACATTTGTTGGACCATCATCAGTGTGATCAAGCCACAGCTCCTCAACAAGGAGGAACTCAAGTCGATTTTACGAACTGGCAGCATGCACACTGGACTCAATTGTCTTGAGGATTGGACTACGTTAATTTAACCTGTCTTACTGTGCTGTTCTGTCACCTCTCTCTGATAACTCCAAACTCTCTGTACAATATCATTAATTGTTCTGTAAACCCCCTGGTGGTTAATTATATTTCCTCCATCTTTCTCACATCTCTTTCTGACTCTTTTATGTAGTGTCTCGCATGAATCTAATTGTAATTATCAGTTCCTTAACATTCACGCTATACTAGTTCCTTCTCTCATTCACCACTACAAAATGGCTGCCTCCTTTATGTAACCTTATCTATCCTTTATTTTCCTTATTTTCTTGATTCTCTCACATGACCTCATCATCCAATTAGCTCCCTGCCTATTTAAACTGCCTCCTCACCGGCAACTTGTTCCTTCATATCCCCAATCCCAATAGGCAAGACATGCTGTACAGAGGTTAATTACAGGTAAGGGCTCCCTGCACCCAATTCCCCTTGCCTCACCTCCTTATTACCCAAATACTAAATCTCCACAAACTTTTGTTTAGATTAGCCTCAACCCCATTCCTTGTCACTAGAGACCGCGGATGCGGCTCATAGGTTACTGGCTTGTCGTCCCTGATATACAGCAGCACACTGCAATAGGTTAGCCCCATTGCACCTGCAATTGGTACTGTCCCACCTTGATCTCACCCATCTTAATTGGCCATTCTCCTTCATTTAGGCCACTCTGATTTCGAGACCGCTCCGCGGCGCAAACATTTCAAATGCCTCCTTTAAGCTGTTACAGCCGTTATTAGGTAAGCTTCTTTCCTCCTTTGGCGTCCCACCAATCTCTACGATCTTCTCTTAGATCCACATCACTTGTCATTTTTCATGTAGGACGACTCTGACCCAGAATCCAACTGCACAGACCGTGACCGCTGCTGTATGCATCCTTTACTCTCCTTGTACTTGGCATGGACTTTTACTCGGTCTTCGCCTGGAACAAACCTCCCCCAAGTCACTCTGACCTGGATCTAGGTATTAATTTAACTATCTTTCGCTCACTGCGCTCCAGCACTATACCCACTGGCACTGTTTTCACACGCGCTTTACCAGTTCATGCGTTTGACACTTTTTAAATTATTCCTTGTTTCTCTTATGCAATCCCAATCCCATTTTGCTTTCAACACCGGCGCTTTACTGGCACTCTGCTAGTTTCGCAGGTTTTTCACCACTCACCAAGCTCTCTACCGTATTGCGCGTTCTATCACCGCACGCGTATTACAATGATTTTTAGCATACATTACTCGTTATTGTGTAATTCTTTTACTCTTGCTTAGCAATTTTATACGTTCTGCTCACTTTTCCGGTATCATTGTAATCACGTGCGATCCTCTTAAGTTGGTCTGACATACATTGCCCTCACCAGCACCCAGGTTGTTTTCAAATTGTTTTCGGCCCGATCAAACTTTCATATGTCTCTTTTTCTTTTTTCATCCTTTATTCTATCCTACGGTTTTATTTATTACAGGCAAAATGTATACAGGCATACCATTGTTAATGTCCTGATGATGATGCTATATCTTTTGTAAGGCTCGAAATGCCGTTGACTTGTTGTACACCATATACACCTCTTTATTTAATATTTATTATGTGTAATGATGTCTCCACTATAATTTGTTTGTCCTACCAAAATGTGTCTCAAACAAACAATTTACTCTGCCTGAGCCTTTTTGTTTCATGTTGTACGTCTTTCCCACTAAGTTGGATACAGGCTTGTGTCCTACTTTATTTGTTTTTTGCTGAATTTTGTGTATATTTAAGCAACTATATATTAAAAACATCTGTCTGGCTGGACAGCTGTAAAATATAGTACTGATTGGGTCTATATTTATTGTTTGCTCTCATTAATCCTTGTCTAGGGACCACTGTCTAGAAATAATTGATTACCCAAGGTCCCTGACCAACTTTATTTGGGTTCCCTTGATCTTCATACCATGCTAAGCGCAATCGCAGGATTGCAAGGGTCTTGTACTCTGATTACCCTTTTTTAAGTGGGTCTCTTCCCTAGCTCCACACTCTCTCTAGTCTTTTCTTTTTCTCTCAACAAACTATGGGGCATATCAACAAGGGCTTTATCTCTGCTTTTTTGGCTTTAAAAGCCAAAATAGCAGAGATAAAACTAGCACCCCATCAACAACAGGGTGCTAACCTGCAAATTTGCATGTTAGCACCCTTTTACTCTACGCTTCCCCTTGCATCTCTAATGAGATGCAAAGGAGGCGTTCCAGAGTAAAATAATAGGATAAATGTCGCTAAGCGACATTTCTCCTATTATCAAGAATATCGCTAACCCTGTTAGAGACAAAAAAAGCAGCGCTATCCTCGGTTAACGCTGCTTTTTTACGTCTGGTATTTTTCTGACTTAGCCATGATATCCTATGGAAGGAGGATATCATGGCTAAGTTTGTCTGTCCCTATCAACAAGCTAACGTGAGATTATCGCTGGGTTTCCAGCGATAATCTCACGTTAGCCACTTAGCGTGAGGATTTTTATCGCTATTGAGATAAGCGTTGCTAATAGCACGCTATCTCAGCGATAAAAATCGTCGCTAGCCGGCGATTATTATCCGAGCGCTAAGTGCGCTCAGCGATAATTATCGCCGGTTGTTGTTGATATGCCCCAAAGTACTCTGCCTGAGCCTTTTTGTTTCATGTTGTATTTACTTCCCACTAAGTTGGATACACTCTATAATATTGAGCACAGTGAAGAAATTGTGCTGAAGCTTAATGAGGAGGGTGCATGCCAGACTCAGGGCATGGATACTGATAGGTTTTGCTGATTTGTATTGATTGAGTGCTGGTAAGTTGTGTAGATGGTTATGCTCTAGTACTTTCAATTATGTCAGGCCATATGGAAGTGACCTATGGATTTACAAAAAAAATGGCAACTTTCAATTACTCATCTGCAAAGCAATTGAGGTCGAGTGAACCATGTTCTTAAAATGTGTTTGGTTTTACCTCTTTATATGTGTTAAGGGCAGCAAGAGGTAGAATAGTTTAATTTCAATTGATACTTGTTTTCACTTTGTGCACAGTAATACTCAGCATTAGAAAATGCTACTTCCTTTTTATGAAATAGAAGTGTTCAAGCTCCTTTAAAAGAAGGTCTGTCAAATATGAAAACACCAGAGGGCTTTAGAGCATTTTAAGGGAATGTGATAGATCTGTGTTGATTACTAACTCTCCCAGGGATGAATACCGTTTTAAATATGCATATCGAAGCCTTCTGACAAAACTAAGATCGTGCTCAAATTTCATGATCTGAGGGAAGAATGTAAAACATAATGAATCTGTCAAAAAGTTACAATCATGACAGTTTGCAGTAGTATCCGGAGCTGCTCCTCTGATATGGTGGAGGAGTATCACCCCCCGCTGCCAGCAGCAGCAAAACTCAAAAAATTAAATGAAGATAACATGGGTTTGTTATCATTTTATTTTTTACACAAACAAGTCTTGGGGCAGGGCCAGATGATGACAAGCTGGAGGGGGTTGTTGGGCTCCGTGATCAGTGCGCATAATGGCTCGGCCGGCCGTCTCAGGCCAGCCAAACCGTCATGCGCACTGAAGCTGTATTCAATCCGAGCTGCATTGCCGGGTTGAAGACAACAGGCACATGCTCCCAGTGTCCCTCGGAGCGCAAATTAAGGGCAGTCAGACCTATCCTGATGCTGCTCTCATGCATGTAAGGATTGACCACAGGGGAGCCTGGGAGCCTGTGCAGTGCAGCAGAAGAGCAGCAACAGCAGGTAAGTGTTTTTCTTTTTTCCTTTTTTTTTGAGGTCGGCAGTCTGATACTAGACGCCACTGTTGCTAGGTCTCCTGATCTCTGCGGGGATTTTGGTTGGGTACATTTCATTGAACATGACTTCTCTGAGGTTGTTTATACGCTCCAGGAGCACAAACCACCCACATCTATTGATTTTGTACTGATCCATTACACTTGGCCATCAGGAGCTGCTGGTTATCCTTTACTGGGGCCACACTGGAGGCAAATCAAAGACATTGTTAGTCTTTTTATCCAACATATTCTTAATACTCCCTATTGAGCTGGACTGTTCTAAATGATTTTAAACACTCCAATGTGTGACCTAATTTGAAAAAACTATTTCTGGATCCTAGTGACCCTCTGACATTATCGAGTTCATCTTTTGCAGTAGGTTGTCAGTTTCCAACTTCAACATTTTGTTGAGCGAAAAGAGATATTACATCTCATGCAGGCCAGCTTCAGAACCGGAGGATGTATCAAGCTTGAGGTTTGTTTGTCACTGATAATCTACAAAGGAGGGGGGACAAAGGAAAAGAGGGAATACTGACATAAAACACTCCGCTGCTTTAAAATATATCAATTATTCTATTCTTTTGCAATGCCTGGAAGGCCTATCTGTGAGTGGGACTGGAATAAAATGTATCTCTTCTGATTGTCAGGATAAACAAAATCAATACTTCTGCAACAAATTGCCTCTCAACCTAAACCCCTACTCTGGGGGTCACTCAGGATTCAATCCTGTCCCCTCTCCTTTTCAATCTTTACTTGTGTCCCTGTGCACACCTCCGCCACATTTTTGACATTTTGAGTTGTATTTCTGTGAAAAGTATATGCAATTTATTGTGACCGGCCAGCACTCTCAGATCTAGTAACAAATTAAAACATAAACTTATTACCACATAAGAAAAGATGGAAAAACATTTTTTTTAAATGAAATCCATCAAAAACATAGCTCCTTCTGGCCTTTAACAAACTTTCTGAATTGGAAAACTCCCCTTACCCATCCTCATTGGGCAATTGCCCGACCCTAGAATCAACTGTCTGCAATTTAGTTATCGTCTTTGACTTTCTTATATCATTAGAAGCTCATATTGATGATCCCGTCTCTAAATCTTGGTTCTAACACTTAAGAATACAGAAGAGAATATTCCTTTTTCTGTCATTCTCTCTAAGCTTCATGATGGCTATATTTAAACTAAGTTGGATTTTTGAAATGCAATCTTCTTTTGTGCCCTGGAGATGGGCATCAGGTATCTTCACAACATCAAAAACTCCGTCATCAGACTCATGTATAAATGAAAAAAAACGGATCATGTCTCAAAATATACGCAACAACTCCACTGAGACCTGACATCTAAACAAATATAATGTAAAGCTGTAGGTTTGCTTCACAAAAGCTACTATGAAACCTGCCCCTCTTTTATCTCTCTAAAATTGCAAAAACATAACCTCCTTGAACCTTGAGATTGACAAGCAAATTACAGAAAAGTGAACAATGGGAAGATAGAGCCTTCCACTTTCTAGGACCTAAATACTGCTACACTCTTCCTGCTAAGAAACAATTGAAAACCTGGCAGTTTGTCCACTGGATGGCTGATATAGTAGCTCTTACAGAAAATGCCCGGGGGTGCATCAGGCATGTGTGCCCTCTTTGTGCACCCATGGAACACTTTGGTGTACAGAAGGGTCGCAGACGCTTGCGTGGCCCCTACTGTAATTCTGATAGCATTGGCGCACATGTAGTGCCAGCAATATCTCAAGAGGGCATTTCCTCCTTTGCATATGCGCAAGGCCCCAAGCTAAGGAGGTAATCTAAATGCTTATGCGCCCCCACTGTATTATGCACATGGACGCAAAGGCAAAGAAGCTGTCAAGAGGTGCACTAAAAGTAAGCCATAAAAAGGTGGTGCCCCTAATGGCAGCCCCCTGGAATGGGGTAAGGGGGTCCCAAGGACCCCCCAGACATGTTGTGGTGATCTTCCGCTCTCCATGTTCTATGGATTCTTTCTATGGAATATGGAATGCAGGTTGAGGGAGTTGAGGGATTCTATTGAGTTGAGTGCATTGCTTCTGCTCAAGCGAGAGATACTTCATTTTACAAGCGCATGCCATACCTTCTGGAAAGCAGCGATTCCTAGTGGGAGAGAACATTTCTGCATATGTTTCATTTTGCCCGTAATGAGCATGTATGCTCAAGAATCCTTGTGTGACAGTTACAAGGCAACAAGGTACAACCTGTGTTCTCAAGCAAGAGTTTGTTTTGCCTCAAAGTGTCAATGTCTACACCGACAGCCAGTACGCTTTTGGGGTGGCCCATAATTGTGGGCGCCTCTGGGCAGAGAGAGGGTTCCTGACCTTGCATGGGCTGCGAATACAACATGGCCCATTGATACATAGACTTTTGTCTGCATTGACACTTCCTGATAAGTTGGCAATAATAAAATGTAGCGCTCATAAAGCAGTGGCAGATGACGTTGGAAAGGGAAATGCGTTTTCGGATCAGACAGCTTAGGAGACAGCTAGATCAAAGATGAAAAAGATGTTTGTGGCAGGTCCCTCTAGGTGGGTTCCAGGCAATGTAATGTTCGAGGACACATTACAAAGTGTGAGGGAAATACAGAGTGAGGCGACCGTAGATGAACTGGTAATATGAGAGGAGAGGACTGGGCGTTTGGATGAGGATGGGTGTTGGACTGACTTGTCTGGGAAACAGAGATGGTTGCTGCCCAACGCATATGTGCTCCTTGTTATGACCATGGCCCACGGTCCCGCACATATTAGTGCCAAAGGAATCTGTAAGCTACTGGACCCAGTATGGCAGAACGATAATATCCTTAAGGTAGCCACACACCTGTTGAAGCACTGCATTGTTTGTCTAAAACATAACCCTGGGAAAGGCACTCCTACAACCGCAGGTAACTTTGCACCGCCTTCCTTTCCTTTTGAGGTTCTCCAGATGGATTTCATCGAAATGGAATGAGTTAACAATTTGAAGTATGTGCTAGTAGTGATTTGCGCATTCAGTAAATGGATTGAGACCTACCCCACTAAGGAGAATACAGCTATGGTGACGGCGAAGGCACTCTTAAAAGAGTTCTTCCCGCGCTATGGATTGCCACGTGGGACCTGGAGTGACAACAGAAGTCTCTTCAATTCAAAAGTCATTGAATTGGTGTGCAAAGGCTTGCATATTAAGCAGAAGTTTCATGCAGCGAACCACCCCCAGTAAGCAGGCCTGGTTGAGAAGTACATTGGTACTCTCAAACTGAAGTTAGCGAAGATTCAAGAAAGCACAGGTTTGCAATGGCCAGATGCGTTACCTTTTTCTTTATTATCTACCAGAGCGACAGCGCATTCAAGAACAGGGATAAGGTGGTCTTCTTTGGGCGCCCCACTAACGTCTGGGGCGTCCCAAGACCAAAGCGCATTTCTGAGATAGGGTACCCCTTGCTGATAGATTACCTGTATGAACTGTCTAAAGATCTTCATTCTATTCACCAACAGATTCAAGCCACACTGCAACCAGTACCAGAGGAGCCCGGGCATCAGTTACAGCCTGGGGATTTTGTGTTGATCAAGAATTTTCAACTGAAGAACTGCCTGGAGCCGAGGTGGAAAGAGCCACTGCTTGTACTGCTCGCCACCTGCACCGCCGTGAAGGTTGAAGGCCGAAAGCATTGGGCACATGGCTCGCACGTCAAATGGATACCTTTGCCATTCCCGTATGTTTGGTGGGTCCTCGACGGCATAGCTGATCAGGAAGGGGAGCGAGTGACCGTTTTGTCCACTTCTCAGATGCCCGATTTAGGTGGGCACAGACAGATGAAGAAAGTAACGTGGCCTTGCTTGAGGCGGTCCCCCAAGAGATAAGGGCAACCCCAGATACTCCGCTCCTGGTGTACAAGAGTCTGAGTCCCAATGCCCACCTGACCCTGAGTCTCTCCCCCTTTTTGTTGTCGAGACAGTGCCTGGAATCACCATGTATAACCTGCGGCCCTGAAAGAAGGTCTGTGCATCAGCAGGACAGTGCAGGAGTTAGGGAAGGACTCAAGCTTAGGGTATAGGTACCATGCCTAAGGTGCCTGCATTAGATTAGAGCGAGCTACACTGGTGCACTGCCCTGGACACTGGAAAAGATAGTTGAGGGTATTTGACCAGGAGGGAGGGTGCCCCACCCTGAAAGAAGAGGATTGTTTTCCAGCAAGGGCTGCGATTGCGCAGCTCCCCTTTGGGAGTGCTTCATAGCACCGTGGTTGATAAACAATAGGAGCCTACCAGCGAGGCTCAAGAAGGACGCTGGGTCATGTGTGGCCCTGTGGTCAGTTGTATTTTTGTGGCTCAATATTTCTAAGGTGTTTTTCTATGTACCCATTTGGTGGTACAGTCATGAGGGAGGAGCAGCCCCTAGTGGCCCCTCCATTACCTCAGAATGGTCCTGGTTGGTCTAGCTGGTCTACTGGGAGTAGGGTAGTGGTAGTAGTGTTCCTTCTCATAGTAAAGATAACACTATTTGGGGTGGGGTGGTATCTAGAAAAACAGCATCCTGTACACACTTTGATAGAGACCACCCTGGCTCCACCTGAGCATTTGTTTGTTACACTGGCCTGCATGAAGAGAGACATAGCCAGACTTATGCCCCAAACGCTTTCCTGCAGATGCTTCATCAGGTACACAGTGCTACTAATGCCACAAATTGTTGGGTGTGTGGTTTACTTCCCTCAGTTATGCAAAAAAATGATTTGCTGGTGTCATTGCCCCTGTCATATTTAGGTAGCTGTGAGGCCTGGTTTCAGTTGCTCTCTATGGTATACATGCACTATCATGCTGACGCTATGAAAAGGGTACAGGCTGATTACGAAGCAGTGTTGGAGTATATAGTGGTAAATCAAGGATATACATCCAGGGCAGATGGTAACGAGGGTACCTTACATCCAGATGCTTGCATGAACATTTTTAAGGCTAATTAGAATGCTACTTTGTTACAAAATGAAATGCTAGATTTTCAAGGATTTAATGTTTCCGAATACTTTAAATGTTTCCAGGAACGAAATATCACTGAAGACAAAGCCATGCCCGTCTCTGTGATCAATGCAACGGATAGTTTCTGTGTTGAAGTCTCAGGGAAAATTCCAATAGGACAGAGCACGTGTAACTACACATACCGATTGAACACTACTAGTAGCCCACCTTTGCTTACACCTCCGAATGTATACTTCGTCTGTGGGGAACAGGCTTATACATGGCTTCCCATGGGATGGTCTGGCCGGTGTTATGTCTATTTTCTTTTACCTCCCATTTGCATTGCACCGTCTAATTATCACAAGGATCATAGGCTACAGCGTAGGGATCTCCATTTGCATTGAGTTAAAAGAGTTGTCAATCCAGAAGATAGTGATCAGACCGACACCTCCCTACAGCAATTTGCTGACATAATGAAGGGCATTCTGCCGTTTTGGGGTCCCATGTTCAATAGTCGTAATATTCATCTCCTTGCCAAAGTAGTCAAGGGGGTTATTAATACTACAGCAGGTATACTGACCAATCTCACAGTTGAGTTTCAGGCTACGAGGCTTGTTGCTCTTCAAAACCGGATGGTTTTAGACGTCATTCTTGCCGATAGGGGTGAAGCCTGCCGCTTCATCTGCAGCAGCTCTTGCGCGTACATTCCTGATAGTGCCCTTAATGTGTACTCTGCAATACAGAAATTACACAGACTTGCTTCAGATATCCATCAGGATAATGGTTCATGGGCCCTCGCAGGGTCTACTGACATCGTGGGGTTGGAAAATACTACGTGTCCTTATAGCTATCGAGGGGTAATCTTAACATGTTGCTTATGTATCCATTGGCTTCCAGCTTGTTGCACCTATTGTGTGAGTAAACTCATCCCTACTCCTAAATTTTCAAGACGAGATAACAAGGTCACTACTATGGTGATGCAGGATATCCAGGACATGATGCTCATTGATGAGGGCATCTTCGAATACTAAGTAGTTTTATATGCTCCTGTGTGCTTTATTCTGCCTTGTAACTTGAGTGAATATGCATCTTCTTTCTTTCCCCTTAGCATTATAAATACCCAACTGGATAGCCTCAATAAAGCATTTAGCCATCCATGCTCAAATGAGGGTCTGTTAGGTTTGAAAAATCCCGTTCCTTCAATGCACTTGTTTCATGCTATAGTAGGTTAGCAGTGTGTGGCTAAATAGACGCCATTTGTATTCACGTTATGCAACCCACTGAGTTATCCCAGTAATGTGCAGGCTTCAGTTAGCGAGTGTGGCTCCATTTTGTATTTCGTAATCCCTATTAGGCTGCTTAGGCTGTTTCCGAACTAGGCCTCATTATTCAGTATTGCTTGCCTCAGCAGAACACTTTTTTTGTTATTATATTCTCATCTGTTCAAGGCTGCTTCCCGACTTACTAATGAATAGGCTGTTCTGCCCTTGCATACCTATCCGAGTGTGTACTTCTGCTCCCACGTTAGGAGACAATGAGACTTGACGCTGTTGGGGGGTCAGTCCCTCGGCAGACATCTTAGGGTGCAGGTCAGATCAGACTCCTCTGCATAGTATTGCTAATAAACAATGTTTGTATTCTCGACTGTCTGACCGACTTCATTCTTGGGAAGGCATAGCAGGTGTTTGTAAGTAACCCAGGTAGCCCCTAAGGGCCACTTCCTTCAGTGGGGATTGTGTCATACATTAGAGCATGTGTTATTTGCACAAATAGTGATAAGAGCATAAAAACTGAAGTTTTGCCACATCATCTTAGTACTCTCCCAAGTGCAGCGTGGTCAAAATGGGATATTGATTTCATAGATCCGTTTAGCACTTTGCCACGCAGGTCGAGATTTGCCCTTGTAATTGTTGATTATTACAGAAAATGATGGGAGGAATTTTTCATGGAAGAACCCACCACTGTGGTGGTCTTATGATGTTTAAGGAAACTGTTTTTAAGAGAGGGTTGTTCAAGGGAGATTATTTTGGACAATTGTGTCCAGTTTGTTTCCAAGAAAATGAGGGAGTTTTGGGAAAATACCTCAATTCAGCACAAAAAAGTTGTTTTGTACCATCCTCAGGCTAATGGTCAAGTAGAGAAAATGATTCGTACTTTGATGGGTTGTATACAATGGGTTATTCATTACAAGATGGAGGTAGAAGGTGCTGTGGAAAGCTTGTTGTGGCACATCATAGGTGTCGTAAAACTGTGAGTGGTGTGCGCCCATTTGAAATTATGAGGGGTCGTGTTCAGCCTACTTGTTGTGTCCAGCTTGGTTGAGATAATGTCAGCAGCAGTCAGAAAGAGTCAAATCACTGGATGCAATCACACAAGCTTGTGTGCAAAGTTCCCAGAGCAAAATGAAAGAGGAATATGATGTCAAGCACAATGTTAAAAATGTGAGATGTGAGATCAATATTGGTGATTGTGTATGTCTGAAGGATCCTACATATGTTGCCAAAGGATTGTCTACATTCAGGTCCCCAGAGAGGGTTGGCGCAGTATCTAAAAATGTTATATGCATTAAAGGCCATGAATGGTGGAAGAGAGAATGGATTGTCAAGGTTAAACCCAGTGGAGGAAATGTGGACAGTGATTCCTCTGATCCAAGTAGATTTTCTGTTGTGAAAGGAGATTTAAAAACCGTTGCCGGGGATGAGGAATAGTGTGTAACTAAAAAACTATTTCCTGTTCAATGCAAAAGCAAACGTGTGGTGGTTAAACCAGCCAGATATTGTGATGTATAATTCTTGTCGTGTTTTCTTAAACTTCAGTTGTATTCATGGGGTCGTTTTAAATTTTGTTTTGTGTAATTATAAAAGGGGAAGATGTTGTGGTGTTGTGCTCTCGTCTTCAGCTCTCCATGGATTCTTTCTATGTAATATGGAATGCCGTTGGATTAGAGGGATTAAATTGAGCAGTTGCCTGTGAGGTATGGACATGTGCTATGGCCAATAAACCTGTTACTTATACCACATTGGGGCCGATTCCAATCTGGGTCAGAAAGCACTCCGACCGAGCCGGATCCGGGGTGTTTTCCGACCGAGCCGGACTCCTACAGTCCGACTGAGCGAGTACGATGCGCACGTATGCTGTCGGACTCGGTTCGGTCGGGCTCACATAGAAGTCAATGGGAGCCAGTTGTACGACGCGTACATGCACTCCCATTGACTGAATGGGTATGTCTCGAACAAGTGCGCCCCCTACAGTGTCTACGTGTTGGTGCCATCCGCGCCGTACATGCCTGTGTGGGGGAGACCCATGGGTCTCCCCCTGTGTGTGAGTCGTAAGGCTGCGGCTGTCGGGGGGTCCGATGTGGACCCCTGAAGTCCGACTCCGGGAGCATTTGCGAGCCGGACGCTCCGACTCGGTCCAGCTGTCCGATTCGAGCATCGTACTAGTTTGGTCGAGAATCGTCTCCATTGCGCGCATCGGTTTGCGTGCGACCAAGTCGGATGGATTGGGTTGGAGCCGGGAATGAGTCACTCGGAGAATTCGCGCATCTTCGCATTGTTCTTCGTCGTCCGGACCCGTGCACGGATCGGTCGGAAAAGAAGCATCGGAATCGGATCCGCTACGGCCGAAACCGATTCGGTGCCCTTCCGAGCGAGATCAGAATCGGCCCCATTGTGTGTGGTCTGTTTTCTCACCAGTTATCGCCTTGCAGGTGAGTACAGTCACTCACTGCAACCGCCTTCGCAGGGATCTCTAATCCCTCCTCAAAGTGCAGGCGGGTTGCCACCTGCACAGTAAAACATGAAGCAGCCTCACAATAAATGGTATGAATGTATAAATATTAATCTAGGAGGGCTTCAAGTGTAAGCTATCCTGAGGTAATCTGAAGATGTGATCTTGGAAATAGAGATTAGAAATTAAGCCTACAGAGAGCCAAGAAATCTCTAGCTTCTAAGGTCTTCACTACAATTGCCTGACTAGTACTGGCATATGTTGAATCTATTGGCATCTATGGGCATAGTTTTGCATGCTTCTTGTAGGTTCCATCACAAAGAAACTTTCAACCAGAAAACAAATCAGAAGAATAATGATGCAAGAACATGGCCTTTCAGGGAATATTTACCAATATATATATTGACCGAATCATCTGGCTAGAGACTCAGGTATTGAAACTCTCAAATTGAATTTGGATATTTCCTGAAAGAAGTGTTGTTGCTGAAGACCATTTTTCCCAAATGTTCTATCTTCCATACAAACTAACCAATGCTGTTGTTTGTGTGTCTACCCCCTCCCTCTCCATAGCAAATGCATTTAGGTATTTTAGGCTTTGTTTAGCTTTCCAGCTCATGTGTCAATGTAATTATAAGTCTATGTATTTATTCCATGCACAGCTATTTAGATAGCAATGGAGTGCTGGAAAAGAGGGTGAGAACCCACAGAGACAGGTGCAGAACATTACATGAAGCTGGAAAGGAGGGTGATTATTGAAAAGGGGCTACTAGACCTTAAGTAAGTGTGCCTTCTGATTCCTTCTAGATTAGAGAAGGATTGGAGCTGGGTGACGGTTGTAAAATCAAAAATATATATTGTATTTCAGAAAAGCTTCTGGATGATCTCGAACAAATGGAGGTAAACGGGGTTATGAAGCTCAGTGATCTGAATGTCGTTATAGATAATACACTGGGATTAGCCTTAAAACTACTTCTGTCTGCAAGCCTGAAAGCGCAACATTTTAAAACAGTGTTCAATTTATATTTTACACCAGCAAAACTCTTTGAATGGGGGAAGAGAATAGATGACAAGTGTCCCAGGTGTTCAGAAGGCCCAGCTACCCTGATTCACATGTTTTATGAATGTGCTAGGCTAATTCCCTTGAAAAATGGGATGGAGCTATTTTGGGAAGGATTATTTGGGATCAGGATCAAAATTAGACCGACACTTTTGATTATGGGGTATGATAACAGCCTCGGCCTTCATTTAACGCAGATTTATTTTTTATTTGTCTCAGTAGCTGTGGTGAGAATAGTAATTGCAGATAGGTGGAAGGACCAGGATCCCCCTGGCCTGGTTAGCTCAGCTGCTATCGGTATTCACGCAGGAAATGCCTCTCTATGAATGTAGGGGTAGACGTGCTAAAAAACTAGGGAAAAGGATCTGGTCCCCGATTATAGATTGGAAAAATAAGATGAACCATGCAGCAGACCAACTTGTTCAACTGCTATGGAATTAGAATCAATAATAAGAACAAGTGGAGGACCTAAGGCTCTCTGTTAAAGAGTAGTAATCTTCTAGGATGAGGAGTGGGCCGATACCGATATAATTGTACGGTATTGTAAAAATTATATGAATTGTATTAATCAAACTGTTCTTAATATTGATAATTATTGTGCAAAATGTAATTATGAGAATTGTAAAGTGTAAAGTTTAATATTTATGCATAAAAATGAATTTGTACTGTTCTGGGTTTAATAAAAAAAAAAGAGAAGGATTGGAGCTGTCCTACTGCCAGCAGTGGCCTTGTTCCATGAGTAACAATTTAGACTCAGAAGGCCCGCCTTCAATTTGTTTTCTTCTTTCATTATTTGTCTACAACATGGGAATGCATTGCTCATCCAGTCTGCTGCTGTCGGTCTGATTTTATTAGCTTCCTGACTGGATATGAAGGGTTATCATTACTTAGACTTTTTAGGTAAGGCAGCCAGTCTTAAAGACAATGAGGCTCTGAAACAGGAGCAAATTATGTTCTTTTACCACAGTGCTGATGTAATCAAATCCCTAAGCACTTGATGAGGCACCCCATGGTGTATAGGATTATTTTTAGGGGCGGTTTCTCCATTAGAGCATAGGGGCATTTCCCCCTGCTCCCCCACCCACTAAACATTCTTTAATTTTAAGTGTATGCCTATTTTTCTATGAAATACTTCCTTTTTCCCCAGCTTCAGCACTCTTTATTTTATTTGCGGGTCGGGTGTAGTAATTACTGAGAGTGAGGGCAAGAGTGGAGCTTGATTGATAGAAATCGAGACTCCAAGGAAGCAGCCTCGACTTGAAGTGCACATGTCAAGTTGGAACGGTTCCTTGCATTGCCCAGCCCTACACGCGCACTTGAGGTTTCTCCTACCTACTCAGTGCTAGGGAGCTGAGGATAGCACAGCCAAAGCTCCCTGTCTACTAAGGAGCGTTGGGTTAGTCTGCCCAAACAAATCATGTTTCTGCTCTCATACTGTTATACTGTTTACTAGCAAACAGCAAGGGAACAGAAACTGGATTTGCTCATGGGCATACACATGAGGCAGAGTGGGGGTGAGAGGTTCACAGAACAATATCAAATCACTGTATGACTTTATTTTGAAGCCAGGCAGTGATTGACTATATTTTGTCCCTTGCGTAATACCCAATGCTCTCGTCCTTTCACACAGTTATGGCATTGCATACAAGCTTCTCAACTGCTTCTCAACTCCTGGAAAGAGTTGGGATCACTCAGTACATTAGAATCTCTGTCTGGGTATATGCCAGCTGCTGGCCCTCACAACCACCTCTCTTGGTCTTCCCTGCTCTCTGCTGGATATCTGCGCCCACACTCACACACCACTCATGTTGTGAGACAGGCTGGCACAAGGGGATGATGGACGGAGCACTAAAACTTTTCAGACACACCTCAGTCACAGATCTGGGTTGAATCCATCATCATTCTTTAGTTCACTTTGCCACCCCAGTGTGGACCCAGCCATATGCAAATCAGTCGTGACCTTGTGCCTCATGGGAACAGTCCAGCCCAAACTGCCAGGCCAGGTCCTCCCTTGACTAGAACAAGCATCCTGGGACATGCTGGGCCTGGCGATTGCTATCATTGTCTCAGCCACTTCGGGCCCCTCTCAGGAGTGCAGGTAGCAGGGCCATGACTATTTTTTTCAGAAGGAGGTGGGCAAGTGACAGGCATTTACACAGATCTGGCCAAGTCAGCAGGAATGAGCTGTTGAGGGGAAGCTCCAAACTGCATTCCTGGTGATGCTTGTGAGCATGCTTGGGCTCCTGCCTTGCTGCGGCTGCCCTGGACCCTGGTTTTGCTTATGCCGGTGTGGGTAAGAAGAGCACTTTGGATTCATGAAGGGAAGGGGACGAAGTACTTTATATTCCCCACCAACTGTTTGGCCATGACTTTTGGGGCAGTCCGGCTACTACCACATGTAGGGATCCCTGGGGTGGATCCCTGGGGTGCCTTTATTTCAGAGGCACAGTCACGCACCCACTCCTTAGGAGAGCAGAGAAAGTCATGGTCCCATTCTAAATGAGTCAGACATGAGCTACATCATCAGGGGTGAAAGAGTGGTGGTTCCCAGGCTCACCAATGCTGTCACTATCTCGTCCGAGTACCGTGTTTATTTAAGACTGTGCATCCTTTGGCCGGATTAGAGATCTTCCCCATTCTCATCTGTGTAGACGCTAATGCGATGATCTATTTGCGAAGTGCATAAGTTCACCGCTCCGTCCGACAGCGGCCCCCCCCCCCTTTTTGTCTGGAATTTTCTTGTGTGTGGTCCTGGTTTCTCCTTTGAAACATACACCTTTTTTCAAGATGTATGACCCCTGATGTTTTAAACCCTTGACCAGCAGTCCTCTCCTGGCCGTCCTCTAAAATCGCTACCTATCGGATCTAGTTCTGGAACTGATGTGCTTTCTTATTTTGATGCCCATTTATTGCCTTCCCAACACTTTCCTGAAGAGAAGATTTGAATTAAGCAGACTTGATTGAAAGGTCTCTCAGTTGTGGTCCCACACACCTTCCATCTTCGTTGCCCTGATGAAGGTGTAGCCTTGTATGGGCAAACACCGAAACGTGCGTTGGCTTTTGTCTTCTCGTGCCCATCAGAAGACTCCATCTGCCCCTATGAACTGGGAGCGCACGAGCCTGTTTGAATTGTTATCCTGCTAAATTCATATAGTGTTGATGTCACTTTTAAATCATACTTAAAATTAATGTGTACAGTTTTGTATCTTTGTCTGTTTTGTCCTATATATGAGTATGATGTTTGAATGAATGAGCGTTTTCTGTTTGTTCTGTGTGTGGGACTTCTGCTATTTTGTTAAATTGAATGTACGCGATATTGTTTATTTTCTATGCTAAGATTACCATTTATCTGATTATTGTCACTGAAATAAACTGTGTTTTGTTATATTCTTTTTGTCTTTTTTACCTATCCGAGTCTGCCCTGGCCCTTTGCTTTTTTCTATATACCTGACCCATGTATTTGGGAATAGTGATATCAGTTTAGTGTAGACAGTGGGTTCTTTTTCTTTTCCGTGAAAGAGTGATGGTCTGAGGGGCATCTGAGGGGCACAAGGGCAGTAAGGAGCCATCTCTCTAGGCAGGACGGAAGGTAGTTAGTGTCCCTCTAGGGACAGTGAGTGACTGTTTCATCAGGAGTGACAGAGAGGCAACCTGGGATCCCTCCTTAGATAGGACAGATAGACACCTTTCCCAAGACGTTCCCCAGGAGGAACAGTTCGAAGCTCACTCCAGGGTCATTGAGTGGATGTCCCGGTAGGCTGAGAGTCTGGGGTCTGTGCAATGACAGTACCATGGCCCCTTCTCACAGAATCAATCAGCTGAGACTCGGCCCTCACAGGGAGACCTGTTGCTTAGAATGTTCTCCAGCACAGCCAAAATAACATAGGAGCTGTAATGTCATGCCTGAAAAGACGAGGGGCTGGCTCCTACGGAGGGCAGCGCCTTAGTCCTGCAGCACCTCAGTCCTGCTCCAGAACATGGGCTTAGTTTGGGGGGTGGGGGCTCTCATTATTCTTTTACCTTCTCCGTCCCCATGGTTAAACAACACCGCTTCACTTTAATGCTGTTAGAATGTTGATTCTCCGATATTTATTAACCCCTCTAAATCCTTTTGTAAGTAACATCTTGACACCAGTGATTAGTAAACCCCAAAACACAGGTTTCTGTGAACGGCCCTAGCTTACTGAAGTAGATACTATCTCCTTGAGATGAGTGTAATTTCACTATAAAGGTTTTAACTCTTCAGCCTGGACCCTCACTCACTGGCATTATCGCAATTTCTAACTCCCCGGAGCTGACTCGGAGAGTGTAAGACTTTACGTGCACGTTCTGCGCGATAGGGAGTATGTTGCTATTTGTGCATAGATCCTGCAAAGGTATTTCTACATTTCCTGCCTCTCAAGAGATCAGAGAAGGTTATCTGGCTTCGCCTTTCTGTATTCTCGTTTTCTGTTGTGCCACTCACTCTCCCTCCTCTCTCTCCTAACCCCTCTCCTCCTCTACACCCCTCTGGGGCCGACCAAACCAGTCATGCGCACTCTGCATTTTCTCTATGTAGGCTGCATGCAGCCTACATAGAGAACAAGCATTTGCAATGCAATAGGTCTCGCATTTATAAGAGTTGGAGCTACTGGCATTGTAAAATTAGTAAATTACAATGCCTTTTATTTATATTTTGGTTTTAAAACAAATAGAAAGCATTGTCATTTACAATGTCAGTAGCATAAACTCGCATAAAAGCAGTGTGTGGAGTGCAGCAGTGTGCGGCGTGCAGCAGTGTGCGGCGTGCATCAGTGTGAGGCGTGCAGCAGTGTGCGACATGCAGCAGTGTGCGGCGTGCAGCAGTGTTTCGTGCAGCAGTGTGAGGCATGCAGCACTGTGACGTGCAGCGGCGTGCAGCAGTGTGCTGCGTGCAGCAGTGTGCGGTGTGCAGCAGTGTTTCGTGTAGCAGTGTGAGGCATGCAGCACTGTGGCATGCAGCGGCGTGCAGCAGTGTGCGGCGTGCAGCAGTGTGCTGCGTGCAGCAGTGTGCTGCGTGCAGCAGTGTCGTGCAGCATGCAGCAGTGAGTAATGCAGCAGTGTGCATCAGTGTGCGGCGTGCAGCAGTGTGTGGCGTGCAGCAGTGTGCGGCATGCAGCAGTGTGCGGCGTGCAGCAGTGTGTGGCAGTGTGTGGTGTGCAGCAGTGTGAGGCATGCAGCAGTGTGTGGCGTGCAGCAGCATGCAGCAGTGTGTGGCGTGCAGCAGTGTGAGGCGTGCAGCAGTGTGAGGCGTGCAGCAGTGTGAGGCGTGCAGCAGTGTGTGGCGTGCAGCAGTGTGAGGCATGCAACAGAGACACGTGGAGGGTGAGGAGAGACACGTGGAGGGTGAGGAGAGACACGTGTAGGGTGAGGAGAGACACGTGTGGAGGGTGAGGAGAGACACATGTGGAGGGTGAGGAGAGACACATGTGGAGCGTGAGGAGGAGAAACCTGTGGAGGGTGAGGAGGAGACACATGTGGAGGGTGAGGAGGAGACACATGTGGAGGGTGAGGCGGAGGGTGAGGAGACACGTGTGGAGGGTGAGGAGAGACACGTGTGGAGGGTGAGGAGAGACACGTGTGAAGGGTGAGGAGAGACACGTGTGGAGGGTGAGGAGAGACGTGGAGGGTGAGGAGAGACACTTGTGGAGGGTGAGGAGAGACACGTGTGGAGGGTGAGGAGAAACACGTGTGGAGGGTGAGGAGAGACGTGTGGAGGGTGAGGAGAGACGTGTGGAGGGTGAGGAGAGACACGTGGAGGGTGAGGAGAGACACGTGGAGGGTGAGGAGAGACATGGAGGGTGAGGAGAGACACGTGGAGGGTGAGGAGAGACACGTGGAGGGTGAGGAGAGACACATGGAGGGTGAGGAGAGACACGGAGGGTGAGGAGAGACACGTGGAGGGTGAGCAGAGACACGTGTGGAGGGTGAGCAGAGACACGTGTGGAGGGTGAGGAGACACACGTGTGGAGGGTGAGGAGAGACACGTGTGGAGGGTGAGGAGAGACATGTGTGGAGCGTGAGGAGAGACACGTGAGGAGAGACACATGTGGAGGGTGAGGAGAGACACGTGTGGAGGGTGAGGAGAGACGTGTGGAGGGTGAGGAGAGACACGTGGAGGGTGAGGAGAGACACATGGAGGGTGAGGAGAGACATGTGTGGAGGGTGAGGTGAGACACGTGGAGGGTGAGGAGAGACGTGGAGGGTGAGGAGGGTGAGGTGGAGGGTGAGGAGAGACACGTGGAGGGTGAGGTGGAGGGTGAGGAGAAACAGAGTTGGAGGGTGAGGAGAGACGGAGGTGGAGGGTGAGGAGAGACGGAGGTGGAGGGTGAGGAGAGACCGAGGTGGAGGGTGATGAGAGACCGAGGTGGAGGGTGAGGAGAGATGGAGGTGGAGGGTGAGGAGAGACCGAGGTGGAGAGTGAGGAGAGACGGAGGGTGAGGAGAGACCGAGGTGGAGGGTAAGGATAGACCGAGGTGGAGGGTAAGGAGAGACCGAGGTGGAGGGTAAGGAGTGACAGAGTTGGAAGGGAATCAGAAGTGGAGGAGAGAGAGAGGTGGAGGGTGAGGAGAGACAGTGGTGGAGTGGGGCGGAGGGGAGGATATCACTTTTACTTCCTCTCCTAGTGTAAGGTAACATCCCCACCCCACAGGCCCTGCCGGGGCCGAGAGCAGATCACTGTTCGCATCAGCCGTCACCCGAGACCGCTCCGTACTTGTTGGTAAATAGAGGTTCACTATCTGTTGATAATGGGATTCACTTGGGGGGCTGACTTACCTCCTCCACCCCCAGGGCCAACACTGAGAAGGCATCAGAGACCTGGTGCTGCCTATGCTGCAGTACTGCGAGAGAGAGGGATGGGGGGGGCGGGCAGAGGAAGAGGAGTGGGGTTTGAGAAGGGACAGGTGGGGAGAGAAAGAGGAGAGAAGGGACAGAGACAGAAAAGGAGCAAAAAAAGAATTAGAGAGAGTAAAGAGGAGAGTTGGGGAAAATGAAAACATTACGAGAGTACATGTAGCAAAGAGGTAGAGAGAGAAGATGGGAGAGAGTAAGGACGCAGCCAAGAGATAGGGCAGAGACAAAAAGAATCGAAACAATACAAAAGTATTTTCCAAACTCGTAAATAACCACGGGCCAAACAACTGATCTGCAATGAAGCATCCGAATCCGGTATATCATGACGTTAACCATGCAATAAAAAAAAATAAAAAAACACCCAAAAACACGTATACACCATGTTGACCCTTTTCCATGCAACGTATTCTAAAACGCCATTCTCATTCATACATTCACAGCAAACCTGTTCACAAGAGTGACAGAAAATGTGGTATTAGTGTTACATTTTTGTTTACATCCATACCCGCTCACTTATGCAATTAAAGGATTCATGACCACACGGTTAAACAAAACGTACTGGTTGGCCTTGCCGTGAAGGAGAAACACGTGTTGACACACACTCCCGATCTGTGAAAAGTTCACCCCACTTTCTCGAAATTGAAACCAGTGCATGTGTCCGACGAACTTCCTGCCGCTTATCTGAATGCACCAGTGGCAGAAGATAGTCACCATCTTGCAACAACACAATTAAAGGGAGGCATGTCTGTCTCTACCCACCGCCACATGTCTCTGAGTCTTACTGTCTCATGCGAGATCTCCCTCTAGGAGACAGCTGACACCGACTCTTCCCCTGAGATAGTACGGGAGATGTGTGTGTGTGTCTATATGTATACATCTGTGTGTGTATGCATGTGTGTGTGTTTGTATGTGTATATGTTTGTGTATGCATGTGTGTGTTGGTGTGCAAGTATGGGTGTGTCATTGTGTTCATTTGTCTTCATGGATGTGTACACATATGTTTGTGTGTATACCTATGTCTGTGTATGCATGTTTGTGTGTATGTATATGTGTTTGAGTATGTTGGTGTGTGTGCTTGTTTATATGTGTATGTGGGGTTGATGTGTTGGTGCGCATGTATATGCATATGTTTATGCATGTCTGTGTGTGTTTGTATATGTTCATATGTGTGTGTAAATGCATGTGTGTGTTTGTATGTGTGCATAGTTGTGTATGCATGTGATCAGAGGGAAGAGTGCACTTGAGGGCAAAGAGGAAAACATACAGGGAAGAGTATGTGAGGGCAGAGAGAAAAATACAGAGGGAAAAGCACGCGAGGGCAGAGAGAAAAATACAGAGGGAAGAGTCCATGTGAGGGAGGAGAGCAAAATAGAGAGGGAAGAGCTCATGTGAGAGCAAAGCGAAAAATACAGAGGGTAGGGCGCATGTTAGACCGGAGATAAAAACATAGAGGGAAGAGAGCATGTGAGAGCAGAGAGAAAAATATAGAGAGAAGAACACATGCGAGGGCAGCGAAAAAAATACAGAGCGAAGAGCACATGTGAGAGCATAGAGAAAAAATGCAGAGGGAAGAGTACATGTGAGGGAAGAGAGAAAAATGGAGAGGGAAAAGCACATGTGAGGGCAGAGTGAAAAAACAGAGGGAATAGCACATGTGAGACCAGAGAGAATAACATAGAGGGAAGAGCATATGTGAGGACAAAGAGAACAAGTACAGGCTATGCCAAGCGGAAGTGATCGCGTTTGCGATCAAACATCAAAGCGGCGAAAGTGAAAGTAATCGAGCAGAGCATCAAAGGGCTGGGTGAGAAGGGAGGGGGGAATGCAAGGGTCAAAGCGGCTAAAGTGAAAGTAATCGAGCAGAGCATCAAAGGGTTGGGTGAGAAGGGAGGGGTGAATGCAAGGAGCAGAGGAGCAGCTGTGCACGTTCACGCCATCGTGCACTCAAGCCCTAGGCCAGCAAAACCATGTGGGTAGCACTTTTGAAAGCCCACTTACAAAATGTCTCAAAGAGACAGCTTTCGCTGTCTCAGCGAGACCTAAAAACGGCCTCCCTACAGGTGCCCGGCTGGGCGCTATCCACATCAATAACAACGCTGCCATTGCAGCATTGTGAGTGGCTCACGGGAGGGAGGAGCATGCCTGTTCCTGTTCAGGAAAACCAAATGTGGCACCCGGCCCAAGAGAGGTGGCATGGGACCCGGTCAGGTAAGTTTTTTCTTTTTGTCTGTTAACCCCACCTGAACCCCGTGTGACCCCATAGCAAGTATTGTGAGCCGTGACTGCCATGTTCAGAGGTGTCTTGCGGGGGTGCGACCTGTTTTGCCTCCTCTTGCTCCCCTGCCTCTTAACTCTCTCATTTCTCATGCTCTCACATGTCTCCTCTGTCACACTCATCCCATTTTCATCAACTTGCTTCATTCTCACTTGCCTCTTCTTCAGGTCTCTCTCCCTTCTTGCCCTGCTCCCCTAGACTGTATTCTCTATCTATCTATCATTAATTCAGTTCACCTCACCGCTCCTCTCTCTTTGTTTACTCTGCTCCCTTACGTCTTCCCTCACTTTTCTCCTCTCACTCTCTGTCTGCCCCATCACCCCTTGCTGCTCTGATCAACCCTGCGTAATCTCACTGCAGATATTCTGTTCCAGCAAACCATACAGTCTGGGTGGAAGGTATTGTGCCCTTGCAGTCTCCTACAGAGGTAGGCTCTTAATCACTGTTTATTAAATATACCGGAACATATTTAGTGTCCATTGACCCACAATGGGTTTCATAATGCGAAGATCCGGCTATATCTGAATCGCGGTGTGAACTGATACAATATTGTGTTTCCGCTTGTCTGGTGAACAGAGCAATTGAGAACGTAGTTCAAATAGAGGCAAGGAAAGGCACTTCCATGAAGATGGATGGTGGACGGATACAATGATGGATGTATGGGAGATCGTCCAGAGATGGCAGGATACATAAATGGATAGTTGGTTGGAGGATGAATTATTGGATGAATGCTCCTTATGATGGACAAATGAATGGATGATTTTCTAGTGAATGGATACATGAATAGATGAGTGAATAGGAAAGTCTCTAGAAAGATGGATGGATGGATACATGAACAGATGAATGCAGTGGAAGATGGAAAAATGGATGAACAAATTGGGGGATGATTGAGTGAATGATGCATGGGCTGAACACCCTTATGTTGGATGGACTTGCTCGCCACGGAAAATTCATCCCAAAATGTTTATGCCACACCACTTTGAAATTTTATTAGCTGCCACTGAATACTTTAAACCTGAAAGATATTCATTGGGCCATTGAGCAGAGCAATATCGTCCATCCAGGTGACACAAGACCAAGGCCAGCGCTGTATTCTTGAAGTGTAAATCTTGAAGGAATTGGTATACTTTTTCAGAAAGGATAGCTCGTACCAGACAGTCTAAAGCCCTACTTTTGTGTTGAGCAGAGCATCACCTTAAATCAGTGGTGCTCTTGCTTTGCAAAGCTTGTGGTTCCCACACTCTTTTTAGAGTCAGGTGAAGCACAGGGGAGCCTCTACTGGCATAAGTGTGTGAACTGGGGAAGCAGAGGTTTTGTTCTTGGAGCATTGAAGGTCAGGAATGCCCCTCCCATGCACATCAAAGCCATACCCAATCTTTTGGCTTTTAAGAAAACATTGTAGACATGGCTCTTGTCCTCATGTTAATTGTTATTTACGGGATCTCCTTGCTTTCCTGCTATCTCAGCTAGTGCCAAGATGCCTTATTTGGTATTTGAGCGCTTTAGAAAAACATTTAACATAACAGTGTGAACCTCTGGCATGACACTCCTTCATCAAATTCATAATGATGGTCATCTTGCCCTATAGAGAAGGGGCAAAAATGACTTATTTAAACTTCCCCTGGGAAGGAAACATGCATGAATGCACCCAAGTACCAGTGAGAAAACTCCCTGCATGGTGGTGTCTTTTTTTGTACTGTGTCAACAAATTTCTGTTTTGGAGTTTATTTTCTGGATTCAAAAATGTATAAACATGAAACTCATTTGGGAAAGCTTAAGTGTAATGAAGAAAGCCACAGTGGTGGTGGTTCTTTCCACAGAAATGAGATACTCCATGAAGGGGGGATCTCTAAATAGGGGTACAGTCGTCCACCAACATGGTGAAGTTCAAGACCTGTGCCCCACTCTAGGACAGTGCAGTCTGATGCATACGTTTTTTGCTTAATTATGATACTTTCAGTGTCTTCTACGCATTCCTGGGACAGCTTAAATTGTTACTTTTATGTTTAGATTGCGACTGCGATATAATAAACTTCTTTGAGGCCAGTAATATTTTGAGTGGCGTGGTATCCCTGGCTGCAATACCTATCTGCCTGATCATGACCATCTTCCTACACCCAGATTATCTGTGTGCGGAAACACCAATTTTACAGACCAGAAAATCCAGCCAGAAAAATTGTATGAGAATCGATCTTCAATAGCAGGCTGGCTGCAACCCAAACCTGACTGCATCCTATGGCATGGGACAAGCATGTAGGTGAATCATGCATGTAGTAATTTGGATCATTAATCTACATGGTGGAAAATGACCTGAAAAAATAGGTCTTTTTGGTTCTTCTCCTTTCATGGAGATTAATGTGTATACGGTGGGGGGGGTTCACTTTTCCAATACTGTGCAACTAGTAATTGGGCCCTCATTGTCCAAATTTTATTTTGGAAGTTCAGGAAAATTATGGTGCATGTATTTTGCAAGTGTGTCGCATCAGTATAAAAAGCGGTGAATGCAGAATATACTTAACAAATAAAACAACAGATAACCTATTTTTTTCAAATGCCTTAGACTTTCATGCCACAAGGCTTTTTTTTCTTTCCGCAATAGTGTTATGATGTGGTTGGCTTTTGAATAAGTCTGTATAATTTTTAGAAGTGTTTTTTCATTTAGGATCCAGTACTCTTGTTCTTTGTTTTGTGTTTTTTTTAGCTCCTCTATTCACCAATTGTGAACATGTGATTGATTGCTGGCCATATAGTTGTAATGGCATGCTTAAAAGCAACAAGCGCTTATACGGGTTATCTGGTACCTATACCCAGTTTTGCCTTTGAACTGTAGGTGAAATCAAAGTGGGGCTTTGAAGAGGACAGAGGTCCCCCCTTCCAGCCCTGGCTCCAGACTCACTGCAGAAAAGAGGATTTATCATTACATTGCCAATGATATTAAACATGATAGAGGTACTCCTTCTCAATCAGAAATTACACTTCAAAGTGTATTATGGAATTCCCAATGTAAACCTATGAGAGGGGTAGGCCTTACTGTAGTGAAAAGCGAATATAGGTGCTTTTCACTACCAGGACGTGAAAAACGCAAAACGACATGTTTTACCTCTTAGTTACTCTGCACCCTGCCCTATGGACTACCTAGGGCCAACCTCAGGGGTGACTTATAAGAAATAAAAGGGGGGTTGAGGCTTGGCAAGGGGTTTTAAATGCCATGTCGATTGGGCAGTGTAAACTGCACCCAGAGGCTTCTGCAGTGGCTAGTTTTTGGGTAGTGCACTAGTAGCATTTAATTTACAGGCACAAGTAATGCAATTTATTAGGGATTACAAGTACATTAAATATGCCAATTGTGGATACACCAGTATTGCCATGTTTAGGGGAATGACCACATACACTTTAGCACTGGTTATCAATGGTAAAGCGCCCAGATTCTTAAGGCCAACAAAATTGAATTCAGCAAACAGTGAAGGATGAACGCAAAATGTTTGGGAGTAACCCTCCAGAAAGGGCCTTTTCCAACAATTACTCATAGTTTAAAGACTTTTTGCCATTTATAATTGACCAACATTAGTGGATTGAACTCTTTCACTTAATATGATCTTTTGAAAAATATATGAGTTTACCCACAGTTCCTCATGCTTTGTGATAATTTGCTTGTCATCAAAAGATTATAACTGCTTAGTTTCTCTTCTATTGGTGGCCTGCTTATGCCTGGATGAAGTTGTTTACACACAGTTCCTGATTTGTCTTTACGTAATGTACCTTTAACCTTGTGAGGGTTTTTCCTCTACTACAGTATCATGCTTTACTGTGCCTGGATCTTGGCATAGTCCTCTTTTATGCTCTAATAAGAATAAACATGTCAAGTGTTGTGTTTACTCGTACACATACATGCATTGTTAGCACAAATGTGGATGTTCAACTGTGGGAATCAGAATAACAATAATGTATTGCTTTTAGATTCTTCATGTTTCACAAACATAAATTGCAAAATCATAATACATTTTGGAGTGTTCGTGACTGATGGGCTACAGGGGACAGTTCATGACACAAACCATCATAGATTAGTGGATTAATGAAAGAACTGCATCAATATTTTGAGAAGTAACTGCATTTTAGTAAGGAGGAATGGTTTTTGCGGAACTAAATAGTTCAAAATTGGATTTGAGAAGCAATCTGAGAGGAGAGGATAGTAAGGTAGAATGTCTGAGCACTATGTAGCATCACACATTAGGCTACAATGTGCACAAAAGGAAAAGAAAGAAAGAGAAAGACGAAGATAAATGGACTGCACGAATAGGCTTCTTAGGCCCAAAATTACACATGCGGTGATGCCTTACAAAGGGCTAATCAGAAGGGCCAGAATCACGGAGGGACAGTATGCTGGTTGGGCTTCCACATGTCTTGTAGTTGTTACAGTGGATGGTAGGAGATATTTCCCATGGATTTTCCAGGACATTTTCAGGAATTTGAAAAGCACATTTATGGACCCAAGTGTGGCGGGCAAAATCCCTTGAGAAGTTTGGGTTGAGTAGCAATAGAAAAATGCCAGGGAACAGCCACTCCATGTTATGCAAACAGTTCAGAAGCCCAATCCTTCTATTGAGCTCTTCTGCCTCATTTCAGTGTGGATGCCAAACACTTCCTCCACAGTCAAGATCAGAGATCTGAAGTGTTGTTAAGAGGCTTAGTCAAGGATATTTAAGGTATTCCAGTGTTTCCTAGAGCCTGCCTCCACCAACTAGATATGTGCAGTTGTGCAGGGTATCCTGCCCATGTTGCTCAAAAGGCTTGGATATATAGTTTGTGCCTTCCTCCACCAAGCATCTTACAACTAACTGTGTGCCTCTAATTCATCTGCCTCTTACCTAGTCAATGCTCAGGTGCTTTACTACTGGTGGCAGTTTCCTAAGCTCAATGGATGGCCAACACTCTCAAAAACTGCTCCCCTAGGCAAGATCCTCAACTTCTCTCCTGAAAGCCGATTAAATTCCTTTAGGTCATCCAATACAGTATGGGAACACTGACAATAATTTTCACTCCGCTCTTACTCATTCCTGCCTGTTCCTCTCCACATCAGTACTGATGCAACCTCCTCTGAGGCCACAATTATGAATGCCTTGTTACATTTCGACCCCCATGCACACCCCTATTTTTCTGATTCAGGTTATTCCCCATTTTTTTTATGGAAAAAGTCATACTTGGTGACCTTTAGCATATCACTAAATAATGATCCCTGGTGTATTATTTATTGTGTGTGAAACATTTCTCACCAATACCACGGCACTTGAAATTAAGAACCAAGTCTGTTGACTGAGGACAGTGGAAAGATGTGAATAGTGGCACTTAAGCTTGGGGAAGTGGTAGCAGCACAGCACAAACCACACCTGAAGACCTGATTCACACAGCCTACTTTTCTGAAACAATAATCTACTCTTGTGAAATTACTCCTACCTTTGAAGTATATTTTTATAATAGTAATGAAATTAACAACGTATACTGGGAGGATTCCAGAAATCTTCAGAAGAATAAAATTCCACAGGTACTTCTATGTGCAAAATGTATTTATTCAGATTTTCTACTAGGTGGAAACTTCAGTGGGAATATATGATGCAGAAATGTGAATTATTACATGTGATTTTTGTATTGTGTTTCTCCTCAAGGGAAATATTTTCTACGTGGGGAAAATAAAACATTTCCCTTCTCATTCCCACCCTGGGGAAAACACATTCCTGCTTTACATGTGTTTTCAAGTTGTTAAATTACCTGCAAATTAACAGTGAATGCCAAAATATATGAGCCAGATTTATCATTGGATTACATTGCCCTTACATCATGCATGGTGTTGCAAATGTATCACAATCCTTAAGTCAGATTTACCAAGCAATGCAATGCCACCTTGCGTGGCTTTGCATTACTTAGTAAATCTGGAGTAACGCAAGGCAGCACAAGTCATTGTATTGAGTTACTCTGCCCTCGTAAGGCATTCCATGGGTGGAGAGTGGGTGTTCCCACACATCCACATATGGATTTTAGCGCACTGCCAGATCTAACAGGACTGGAAAACCTGTGAATGCATTTAAATGGTAAGCTTTTCCATTCTACAGCACACCCAGAATGAGGAGAACATCACTAAGGTTTGTTTTTGAGCAGGAAGGTGCTCCTTCCTGCACAAAAACAATCCTGCCTGCGACATAGGCACTCTTGCACCATGAAACAAGTGTGTCCGAATTGGTGCTAGGCAGCACTGAGTGTTCAAGTGAAAGGAGAGAGCAGCAATGTGCCATACCAAGCAATTCATACCACCAGCAACAGGTATATCCAAAAAACTGCTGCCATCAAGAGACCGTCACAATCATATGCCTATATAACTGAAATACTAATCACACCATCACTCACACAGCCATCAACCGAATTACAAATGCCTTTAGAAAAACACTATGGCAAGCCAACAGCCACATATACCACAGCTAACGACTACACATACTGCCAGCTAAATAGTCACACATACCACCAGCCAACAGTCAAACATACAGTCAGTTAAATGCCATGCATACTGCCAACCAACAGCCATGCATGCTTCAAGCCAATACCCATGCATAGCACCAACATACACATTCCACCAGTTTGTGACATTATTGGTGCCATTGGTCTTGTGTCACCCCTACCTGGCCATCTACCCTCTACCTGTAAGAGAACCCTTTGAAAACAATCCAAGGTAAGCTTTGATTATTTGGTCACATTTATCTTACCTGAAGTCTTGACTAAGCTGAGTTAGTAGCGTCTTTCATGAGCCTTAAGAGCACTCACTGCACTAAATCCAACTTCTTCCAGTGTGTGGAAGTATGTTGGGGGCTTTAAGTAAGCACTTGTGGCCCATTCCTCAGTTAGTGTAAACATATCTTCTTTTGAACACTGAGATAAACATGCTGGGGTAGGCTCTCCTAATTTCACTAAAGATTACTTGCAAAAAATGTAAGGGACTGATTTAAAGTTGGGCAGTTTGAAAACTCCATCACAAATGAAAGATATGTCCTGCCTGTCATATTACAAGTGCATTATAACCTTTGTTATGTGGAATATGGTAGATGGGCTATCTACCACGTTTTGATGTAGTGTGCTAAATGACAGACTCTAGATCAGATCTAAAGGAACCTAAGGTTTGGGGAACAGGTCACTCTATCAAAATGGCCCAGATGTCCTGCCCTCTGTATGTTTCACTGTAATGTACTTATATTATGGTGGTCATCTGCCACATTTTGACCGAGGATGAAGTTGGCAAGCTTGTCAGTAGCAAGACCAATATGTACCATTTACTAATAAATTAATAAACACAGAATGCCTGAAAGCTACTGGCACAATCTTCCTTTCTCATGGAGTTTCCCAACATTTCTCTTTTTCGTCATATAAATTAAAACATTGGGCAGACACATGGCAGGATTTGAGGGACACTGGGGACAGAAGTACCTGATGCCGCACCTGATTCACTTTTGATATCAAACTTGACACTTCTGGTAATGTTGGTGTTTTTTTTGTTTTTCAGGAACAAGGTCTGAAATGTGTCACCCAATAAACCTTAAAAGAGACTTAAACTCTATAAGAACAGCTCCAGCTTCAGTTGAAACCAAGTAAGGACTGCATTCTCAAAGGGAAAAAGGCCTATCTTGTGTCCAGGAACTGAATGGCAATACAAAACATATACATTGTAGATTGCCGTTTGTGAACTCATGCCAGAAATGGGTCTTTTAGGCAGCACTGTAAGGCTGAAGCATTTGATCATCTTTGTCCACCAGAATCACATAGTCATAGTCGAGGATGCAGTTAGGCTTCTGGACTTTGAGCATATGCCAGTGTAGTAGTAGTAGTAGCAGTAGTAGTAGTAGTAGTAGTAGTAGTAAGCTTTATTTCGGTCACAGACCATAAAAACAGTTAAAACAAAAAATGCATCAATACATTAGTTTTCAGGATTAAAACTCACAATACATAACATTTTAGCATACAGCAACATGGCCCTCCCATGTAACGCCAACCCTAGCAATCAGGTTCAACGAAGTGCAAATGCTAAAACAACCTACTGAAAAAAACAGGTTAATCAGTCTGCGGTAAGCCAGTGGTGATACCCGATGCACATAAATAAAGGCATATAGTTAGTACATAACCGTACCTCATAAAATGAACATTGGGGACATAATAAAATCAAGATTTCATTGTTCAGGTCGCTAATTTGGGGAACATAACTGAGTTGTATCCATCACTCCCTATCTCAGTTGAGCCAACTGCCTGCTACTTAATACCATAAAATGCTAATGCAAACTTATTCAATAGCGATACGCTTTACAAAAAATGTTTAGCATATGACAACGTGGCCCTCCCCAATACTGGCATGGCTCTAAATAAGCTAACTCTTATGCCCCAGCCTAATGCACACAAAAATGCCCACTGCACATCTGCAAATTAAGTAATGTGCAAATATTTCAGTGACCCATCGTCCTTGCTAGAGGCAAGTTAATAAACCGTTTAACTAACCCAAGATAATGACCATTATACACATGGTTCAGGGTTTAGTATAAGTACATAACATTACCTTGGGGAATCAGTATACACAGGTAATGGAGTCTGTACTTTTTGGGATAACTTGAGGTACCTACAAGCATAAATGGAAGCACTCATCATTTGTGGTGTAGGCATGACTCCAAAGCTGGATAGCCAGCTGCGTATTAGTTTGATGCCTCAGGTGTACTGGAACCAACTGTGCTATAGAAGGAGGGCCAATTGTTTTCTGGTCACTCCCACCACTAATACAAATCTGCTCATGCAGAAGACTGTTGCCCTACTTGTATCTGAACTGAGAATATACAGGGCGGGTAGATGGTGCTGCAACCCCATTTTCCATCTATAAGGTTTCAGACATTTTGCTCTAGCACAAGGGTACAATGGACAGCAAAACATAATATGTTCCCAAACGATCCTGATATTTGATAAACAATTTTTTATCAGATGTGTTGTAGCTCACCTCGCTCGATTTGTGTGTGAAACTATTGAGTGATAGCGTGCTAACCCTACATTTAATGAAAAGTGTTTTGGCCCACTGCAGGGTGACCTCATCAAGAAACATTTCAAACTGAGGAGAGGGTTTTATAGTCAGAAACCTACCACTATGGCTATCACTATTAGAACTCCATATATTTTCATATTTAACGTACCCCCAAAATGATTTCTTCTTCAGAAATTTTGCTGAAATATTAATATCAGAAGGATTGAGCCACCAGGCTTCCAACCCTACATTGTAGAGCCATTGTCTGATATGAGATACCCAGTGAATATTTGCATTTCTGTGCAACTGGTCAAGTTCATAGACATCTTGTCTATATTAATCCAATTCTGGAGTGGACCAGATCCAGACCTAGTAGACCAGGGGTCTCAGAACTGTCACATCTCCAATCTGCTTTAAAGCTAGATCAAACTGGGACAAGTGGCGAGGATTGGGAGAGAGAAAATAATGAACTTATGAAATCATTTCCTCTGGCTATAAGAGAATATAAAGATGCTGTTCTCCAATCCTTGGCCCCATATTATGCAGCTACCTGAGCAGCAGCCTTGTAAACTTTGACTGCTGGAGAGACCGCCCACTGGGTGGTAGTCCTGTGCATCCTACCAAGGGCAGCTGATTTGTGTAGTATAGTAGCCTTACACTTCTTGATGTGGGTAGTCCACAACAAGGAACTGCTGATTCTTATACCCAGATAATCAAAATGATTGACTTCCTCTTGTACAGAATCCCCAACTGTCAATTTTCTACGAAATGATCTATGCCGCCTTAGAGTCATAAAGTTGTTATTTTTGCATTAATCTGTAGCCCCCTAAAGTTACAGAATTCATTACATTTATATAGATACAAAACCCTTAGCACATAACAATAATAATAACATGATATTCTTTATATCAGGATTATAACAGCAGCAATTCGGAAAGAATTTTTGATGCGAGACTTGTTCTTATCGGTTTTCTTGTAGGTCCTTTTTAATAACACGAACTGTGATTCGGTAGATAAGCCAATGCCAAATACCAACACGTGTTTCGTCGGCTTTTGAAATATACATGCGACTTTTTCAAGGCTAGATAAAACATAATGAATCACAGTAAATACTCGATAATAATAGTCCTGATCATCAATAGTAATAAAGACCAACAAAGTTCCTCCACCGTGTCCAAATATAACAGTGCAAACGAATATTCAGATAAAGCCCATCCAATGTGTGCAGAATGGCTACGTAGAAAAGCAGCAAGTAAATAATAGAGCATAACGAAAGGAATCTTTAAAGGCAACCAATGGTCAGTCCCTGTGTACATTAGAGTGAGCCACCACGAAAATTAGTGCGGTGACAATCCTAGCAACAAGAATCCAAATACCACCGACACACGTGAGTGCCCTGCCACCCACACGTGTATGCATAAAATTGCACCAATCTGTATTAGCTTCAAATCAAAAAGCTGTGGAGTGAGACAAACAACAACAATATCAGTAATCAGGCTCCAATTCTAAAAGAGCTGACACCTCTATAGAAGGGTCTAAGTAGAAGACTAAGAGAACACTTACATGACGTGTGGTGATAATTCCAACCCACACGATCCTGCGGCGTGAGTAGCCAAGCTTAAGTAAATATGGTTAGGGTACGCAGTCATGTGTCACATAGATAACTGTAAGAAAATAATCCAAAGCCAGTAATGAATCTAGAATCAAAGCAGGTCTAAGTAAGCTAAGCTATCCGTCAATAAACTATCTTTTTTTTATTTAAAAATTGAAATCAGAATATCGCAGAGGTAAATGTACCCACTACAGCGTATAACAATATGAGTCAGTGTCCTAAGCATGTTAATTATGAATCAGACGTGCCTAGTCAACCCTTAATAGTTAGATCAATGGTAATCTGTGGCCACGAGAAGCTCCATCAAAGTTAACTAGTATCGCTAAGTAGAAAGGATAGGGAAGTCACGTACATAAAATTCTGCGCTCCCGCCTCTGTATAATACAACTATGTGCCCTTTACTACTGCACAATTATATTGAAAACTCAATGTGGTCATCTACAGATGAGATCATTACTGGTTAAAAACAGACGTGACAAGCTCCGAGAAATTTCTACAAAAAGCTCCTACCGCTTCTTCATCTGGAACGTAAGTGTCAGTCTCACACCGAATCCCTCGAGTACGAGGCCGACTCTAACGCATCCTTGTTCATTTAAAACAACGTGAGGAAATCACATGTCTAGCATATCCGGTGCCTCGACACTTCCGCTAACTGCGCCATCTTGGAACATGTTAGTTCATTCAAAAGACAAGTAACTGCTTTCCCAATCGGTCAAAGAAACTGCAGCCAGATCCACTATTAGTCAGGTCCCGGTGTATCCAGTAACCACGTCTGTCTGCAATGTGTTGTCAGCAAACAACAGCCCAGGCATAGAAACACCACCAAGTTTAAGGGCATCATGAGTACAATCATGAACACAATTAAATGCATCACTAATGTACAGGGAAAAAAGCATTGGTGCTAGGACGCAGCCTTGCAGCACCTCACGTATAACACTAATCCTTTGCATTAGCTTCCCATCCTTGCCCCACTGTACCTGTGTGTAGTTGTTCTCATTCAACCTCCTTAGAATCCCTACAAGGAATGAAGGAGCCCCCATTGATCTGTGAGAAGCCCATAGACAAGCTTTGGGAAACAGATTGAATGCAAGGCTACATATAGATGGTCCTTCTGCATCTTAATATACATCCAGAGTATTAGCATGAATCTAAAAATTTGATCCACTGTTCCCACCATGAATCTAAACCCAGACTGGAAGGGAGAAAGTACTTCATTGTCAGAAGCCCACCCCTGGAGTTTAGCTAGCACCTGACAGAAAAACACATTTTGTAGAATGTCAGTAAGGCTTGGAGGCCAATAGTTACTAGAATCGGATCTTGAGCCCTTTTTGAAGATTGGAATAATTACAGCTCCTCTCCTTGAATCAGGTAGACGAGCACCTGACATGATGGAATTAGACAGCATATTGCTGTACAGGGGCAAGATCTCATCAGAGTGATATAAGTTACCCGGGAAATGATCGAGTCCAGTGGCTTTCTCTGGCTTCAAGGACAAGATTGCTTCTTTAGTGTCTTCTAAAGAAAAGAAAGAAAGAATCAGAGACAGTCACCGCAGGATCTCTGTTAACCTGGTAAAACGGATCTGTACTAGAAGGTGACTGAACTGGGTGGGAATTTGAATAAAGATTTGCAAACTGTTGAACCCAAACCTAGTGTGGGATGGGATGAATAGTTGGGTCACAGGCTTCCAGACAGCCATGGGCAAGTATATGACAGAAGGAGGAAGCATGTTTTCTTTTGGAAGTCTTTAGTGGTTCCTTCCAATTTTGTTAATCCCAGCACTTTTTGCTAGCTTCTAACACCCCTTTATAGAGGTGTTTGGCCTTACAAATTAGCAGGGTCATAGGAATCTGATAGCAGTTAGCAACCAAGTTTTAGCACATCTGCAATCCTTAGTAAGCCAAGGGGCTGACTCAGTGGCAAATATTTTAAGGTTCCCAGTACCCACTTCAGCTTCAAAGAGATGGCTTAAGGAGCCAAAGAGATGATTATGGAAAGAGAGAATAGGAATATCATGCAAATCAACATCCTCGAAGGGCGAAAGGGTTTTATAAAAGAAATTATGAATGGAGGCCAGCTGCATAGGGTACAAAGAGAAATGTTGTACCCCAGTAACCTGGACTGATCAGGGAGATCGAACATCCCCTCCTCAAGCTTTAAATGTAATGAATTGTGGTCACTGTCTATCGTATCAGTGACATGGAAATCCTCGAGCCAGTTCCATACCTCAAGGGATAAAAATATGTAACCGATTCTGCTCTTCAGCAAACCCCTACAAAACATAAATGCCTTACCCATGTCCTAGTCTGATCTACCATTACATGCCCAAACCCTACTCTATGGTCAACAGTAAACAAGGCCAATTGTATGGCCACGGCAGAACAGTATTTAAGGTGGGGAGCATTTATTTATGGAATTGATAGTGCTGCGTCTTCCGATTCATTGATTAGTATAATGTAGTCCAGTGGCTCGTAGGTGATATTGAAATGACGTCCAAGAATAAGCTTAGGTTTATAAAACAAGCACTCTAGATGATTCGCTAGGGTGCTTAATGTTGTAGAAGCACTATTATGAGCCTCACTTCGATTATAAATATTATAAATAAAAATGGTGGACCCATTACTAATCTTGACAGTTAGACCTAAGACATATGGGGACTCGATAGCCAGTTGCTCAATGACCAGATTGAGAGAGATTTTAACCCATATCAAGGGCCCCGCGAGGGGTGACCAGACAGAGAAGGAAGTGTGTCCACTGAAAAGGTGACAAAGCCTGACCTGTGTAGTGGCTCTAGGGTCCAGGTCTTCTGAAACAGGCAAAGGTGAAATGAAACAATGTAATTGCCCCAAAGTGGATCTGCCAGTGTACTGTGTAATCCAGCAAAATTACAGCAATGGTTCTACACATGTCCATCAATGCTGGGTGCTCCAAAATAACACCAAACGAATGGTCCCCACCCCCTGGCGTGTCTGGGCCTCAAAGACAACGTCAGGCATGGAAACAGTGGCAGGAATATCATGGGCAGGTACAGATCACAGACAATCAACATCTTTAAGAAGCCTTTCCCTAGTAGAACCATGCTCCCCCAATCTGGAGTGGCCCGAATGGCCTTTTCTCCTGCAGAAAGCAAGTTGAGTCCCTGTTCCTAAGGTAAAGATATCATGTGCTTAAATTGCCAATAGAACATCTAGGATTTCCCTAGAAACCACCATAACCTTGATGATATTATGTAGCTCAGACTCTAAAAACTTATTGCGGATGCTCAGGATTTCTTACATGATAATCGACTTGCATTTGTAGATGCACCTTATGCAGTGTAGAACTTTGTTAGACAGGGACTCCATACTCTCAAAACCCTTTTTTTCAGTTTTGGAACATTGAAAAAATGTAATATAGCCAATGCTAGGTCTGGTTAGAATGAGTCCCATTTTAAGATCACAGGCATCCCTAGTTGATGTACCCACCCCTGCTCTCCCTCTAAAGAATGTACTGCAGAAGCCAGGACCAATAGTACTGCTGGGGCGCACTGCACTGTGGGGGTCAGAAGAATTATGGTCACATCTTTAATCTTGCCGAATGCCTAACCCATGTTGCCTGCCCTGAAGCCTAAAAATTTGAGGTAGATAAACATAGAAAGGCTGTCAATGTCCTATTGGTGTCCAGAGTTTCCTTCAGGTTATGCTGCGGGGTAACTTCATGGGTAGAAGGGTCAGGGGGTGGAGATGGAAAAGAACTAACTATATTACCCTGCGGCTTGATTGCCTGAGCTATCATTTGTGTAGGGGTATGTAATGTACATTTCAGAGATTTAACAACCTCCTTTCGACCAGCTTCTTCATTGTGCAGAGCTACTATGATTTCGTACAGATTGGTTGTTGCGTCATGTGACCGAGTAGTGACACTGGCCTCTTCACCCCTGTCAACTCGCAATGGTGATCCTCCCATGATATTTTCTGACAGAGAGTGAACCTATTAGAACACACCACTACTGGTTAAAAGGAGGTGGGTGGCACACCGGGGGAGCACTTGTGGGTGCCCCATCTGTGGATGCATTTAGAACTGGTACCAAAAGAGCAGGAGAATTTCCTTGTCCATACCCTATCAGACTTCCTGCCAAACATGTCAGGTTGAGTAGATTTTTCACTCTTCTCAGAGTCCTGAGTCAGGGTAAAATCAGGCGGATTCAATATCGTTTCGACCTCCTCTGTCAAAATATTAATTTGGTTAAGGGTGATGGAATCTCCTACTTTCCTGTCACACATTTTGTTTTAATCAAGAGTGGGAAGAACATCAACAGCCATTTGCTTGCCCATGGCTGGAAATTGGTATTGGAAAGTAAGCACTATAACAACCCTATCTGCACCTCAATGTGTCCCAGTGAGAACAGTAGGATCCCGCTAACCCCAGTAAAGCAAGTGATGGTTTCAAGAATCCCCAAGGAACCAGAGCAATACTAAAAGTTCTTCAAACAAGTAAGTGGGGAGCAAAGCTACATATGTCAACAGCGTAGCAGGATTAAATGTCACCAAACAGGTGATAGACCAGTTTAACAGAAAAGAAGCAGTACCTCAGATAACTCAAAGTAGCAGCACTGTCAATAACCTTCTCAAGTTGCGGGGGCTAGGAGACGGGGTCCCACCCTAGCCAACAGCACACAGTTCGATAGTGGGAGTGTCATATTTGATTGATCTCAATTAGCCTTTGAGCAGCATAGCCTCTGTAATGGCAAAAACCTTGATCCAAAAGGGTAGTAGCCTAGCCTCCTCTATGCAATGACAGTCAAAGATGGGATTTCTCTTGGCTCAGTCTTTGTCCGAGGGCATCCTGTGTGCGTTCTGTGCTGCGATAGGCCTAGGTGCCTCAATTACAGCCGCTCGGCAGCAGAGCAGGCCCCTCCCCCGCAGTGAGAAGGATTCTGGGGCTTGTGGTCCTGCTCCCCATGTCAGCCTCATTAAAATACATGTATGACCATGTACGCGACTGGTGATGTTGTCTTGTAATGTATAATGGTCAAAAGATACACTTGCCTGTGATCTCAACATTTCAGGGCTAGCAGGTCTTCACAAAGCAAATCACTGCTCTGCCATATTGTAAGCCTTTTAGTAAACAGCTCCTTGCAGATCAGTCTTGAGCCTATTCCTCAAAGGAACAGTCCAGCCCAAACTGCCAAGACAGGTCCTTCCTGGACCGTAACCAAGCATCCTGGGACCGGTTTCGGGGCATCACCCCTCATCAGCAAGGCTAGCTTGAATCCAGTGGCGCAGTGTGCACGGGACCCTCGTCTGGGCATACCCTTCCCACTTAGGGTGGAAAAAGTAACAAATGATGGACGGAATGCGGAACAATGCAAACATTCATCCCCAGTCACACAGATCTAAGTTTAATCCACCGTTCTTTTTCTCACCACACTACCCCAGATTTAGATCACACAAAGGGTGCAAGGGGATTGCCTAATCACATTGATACTAGAAAAGGAGAGCAGGACTGTTTTCTAAAGCTTGGAAACCTCGAGTAACAGGACTTTAGCGGTTGCATTTTCAGGGAACACAAGGCCAGCAATACCCCAGGATAGGTTCTTGTGAAGCTATGGGAGGACTGACACTACATGATAGGCCAATGCAGCAGATGAGTGTTCAATCAGTTTTGAGCATGGCAGATCTCACTCCAGGGAAGATAGCAGCTGAAGGAGCGAATAGTTGAATGGAGTGAAGGGTTGACTCCACAGATGAGTCCATGGCCACAAGAATGGTCCTTTGATCCACGTGTCATGTCAAATGCTAAGGTTTTGCATTCTTTATGGTAAGGGAGATCCAGGCTGGGATTAACCCTACATGCAGAAATGTTTGCACATGTGGCAAAAGTATGCAACGCAGCACAATTCCTAACATTCTGCTAGTCCCATATATATCAGATACCACAAAACGCAAAGGACTTGGAGACCTCCATTATGTTCCTTGGCCACAGATGGATAAGGATAATCTTAAGAAATTGTTACCACCGCCATCAGGGGGAGCAGGGACATGGATAGAAATTTTGAAAAGCAACTGCATGCATCACCTTGTCTGTGGGAGACATAAAAGGTTTACTTTCCTCTCTTAGAGATGAAAAAGGCACTGTTTTTCAGAAAGCTGGAGTGTGAAATGTTACCCTGATTGAGACTAGATATGATCCATTTGACTTAGTAGTTTGGGATCAGCTGAAGAAAATGTAACCTGACAGACCAGACATTGGGTCAATGCAGCCAACTGATGCCCTTCCTCAGTAAGATGAAAGGAAAATGGACCCAAGAAGTAGGTCAGGTTTGGGAAGTATCAGGAGGAAATGCCATGTTATTTTACAATGCAGTAAAGAAAGGGTTACCCTCTGATGTGCAGGATAATCTTAATCACATAGTGGAATTAGAAGACACGTCTTGGACAGAGAAAAAGCAACAACAACAAAAAAAAAACTGACGGATTTAGGCCCAGATCTCTGTACTGGGGTGAATGTATGACATTGTTCTGCATTCTGTCCATCAACAGTTCTTTTTGCATTTGTTACCCCGAGTGGGACGGGTATGCTCAGACGTGAGTCCCGTGCTCTCCATGCTACTGGAATCAAGCTATCCTGGCTGAAGAGGGGTGAAATCCCGAAACCAGTCCTAGGATGCTTGTTTCCATTCCAGGGAGGACCTGGCCTGGCAGTTCGGGCTGGACTGCTCCCATGGGGCACAGGGTCAAGACTGATTTGCATATGGCTGGGTCCAAACTGGAATGGGATGGTGAGCAGAAAAATGATGGATTTAGGTCCAGATCTCTGTACTGGGGTGAATGTATGACATTGTTCTGCATTCTGTCCATCAACAGTTCTTTTTGCATTGGACAGAGAAAAAGGCACATATAATTCATTTTTGTAAGGAAAAAGCAGGAGAAAGAGAACAAGCAGGAGGTGACAGAGAAGCAGCAGCATAGTTGGTACAGCAAAAGTTGGCAAAGAAAGGACCAGTGGAAGGAGCTGTAGTAGCCACCACTACTCAGATGACTGCAATGTCTGTGGGATCACTCCCAGGGACCACCCAACAACAGTACCCACAACAACATGATACTCTAAGGGCACAGGGAAGTAGTAAAGGATGACAAGGAGGACTAACTAGAGGTAGGATAGGTCCTCAAAGGATGTCCCAAGTATGTAATTACTGTCACAGATATGGACATTTTATGACATATTTCTGAACTAAAAGATGGGACAGGGAATACAGTAGTACAGCCAGTATATGTGCCTGAAATTCCACCAAAACATTTGCAGCAATCAGTAATGCCTCAAGCACAAGTGCTGCCACAGCAACGTTATCAAACACCCCAATAGTGACTCAACCTCAATGTGGACAGGGAAGTGTGATTGTGAAAGGAAGAAGTCCTCTTCAGACAAATTATGTGGGAGGATACATGCAATGAAGGTGCCCACAGAATATTTCCATATGTCCAGTATTGTCAGTGATGCACAGGCCAGATAAGGAACTCACAGTGACAGTAGCTATAAATAACAAAAGTTATCTATTCCTCATAGATAAAGGAGAAAGTCAATCCTGTATTAGAGAGGGAGACTTTCCAATCTCTAATAGAACAATGGGCACACAAGGATTTTCTGGGAAAGTAATGAGGGTTCAATTTGCTAAACCAGTGGAGATGGAAATAGGAGGGAGCAACAATGATGCCTGTTTTCTGTTTTCTCCAGCTGCCCCAACTGATATGTTAGGGAGAGATCTCCAAGTTAAATATGACCATTCATTTTGAGTCTGATGGTACCATGATTTGTTCTACCCCTGGAATTTCACCTTCCAGGATTATGGCAGTAACAGTAGATTCTTCTACTGGAGATCAAATCAGAGCACACCCTGCTGATGTGGAGGCATTAACCACAGCCGTGTATACAATCATAGCTGAGACACCAGAGTTACCGCAAAAGACGGTCCAGTTACCCAAAGAATTCCTTTTTCAGTGACAAGGGCAAGATTCTTATATGCCTGACACTGAGTTAATATTGCAAATAGAGGGCCTTAGAGGTAACAACAATCAATGGCACTCTGATAGCCAGTGACCATAACCATGTGTTATGGTCATGTGTTATATTCATTGATCCAGGTAAAATAGTTAGGGAAATACTGGAAGATCAGCTGTTTGATGGCAATTCCAAGAAAACAGTTGTAGTCTTTCAAAATGACATACCATTGAGAACAGAATTAGAAGTAAGTATGTCCACACCAGGTACAGCTTTTGATTCTGCTAAGCAAGCAGATATGTACCAAGTACCAGACATCTTGTGGGCTAATGATTTCCATTATGTAGGCCTTATTCGTACTGCTGCACCATTCAGAATTACATTGAAGGAAGGTGGTATTTTACGTAGACTGAGACAGTATCCTCTTTCTGAAGAAGCAGATGAGGGGATCACCCCTACTATACAGGCACTGCTAGAGAAAGGAGTGATTTTCCCTTGAGTATCTCCTTGTAACACCCTGATGTACTAGGTAAAGAAGTCTAAGGGTAATACTTGGTGTATGGTTCAAGACCTGTGCCCCCAAACAATGTAGGGATACCAGAATTTCCAATTGTTCCTGTCCCCTTCATCATTCTAACAAATATACCTCAGGATGCTTACTATTTCTCTGTTATTGATCTGAAGAATGACTTTTTCAGCATCCCTTTCCATCCAGACAGCCATTATTTGATAACGCTCTCCTATCGCGGGACTCAGTATTTGTATTCTCGTTTACCCCAAGTCCCCTAGCATTTTTAACAGAATGGTAAACAATTATCTGACAAACTTTCAGTGTGATGGTACATTGTTGCAGTATGCTGATGACAGACTAATTTGTAGTCCTACAGAACAGCAGTGTAGGAAAGATACCATATATCTTTTGGTTGCTCTCACAGAGAGAGGATACAAGGTAGAAAGAGACAAAGTCGAGTACTGTCAGGAAGAAGTCCATTATTTAGGGCAATTGCTGTCAGCTTTGGGCCAACAAGTAGCCCTCGAAATAGCAGCATCTATTCGTCAATTGACTGAGAAATAAACTGTTAAAGGAATGCAGACATTTCTTGGTTCTGTGAGACAATGGGTTTTGATTACAGTACTTTAATAGTGCCTTTGATAGCTTTTATCAAAGCTAAAGTCAAGAATAACAGGATAACATGGACACCAGAGATGAGGGAGACTTCTCAGAAATTAAAACTGAGATAAATAGAAAGTTTTGGGAACTCTTGGTAATACCAAGGAGTTTTCTCTAATATGCCATTGGAATGGTCAAGTGATGACAGCTGTCCTTACGCAGAAATATCCTTTAGGACACAACCCCATTGCATATTTTAGTGGACTGTTGGATTCAGTGATGAAAGGACATTAACCTAGTGAGCAAGCTTTTGCCACTGCTGCCTTCAGAGTGTAGAAGAGCACCCCTACTGTAGTAGGGGCACCTTTAACCCTCTATGCAGCGCATGTAATGTTTGCTATTATTGAGAAGGCTAAGACTACTCTGACAACACAGAGAGTGTCAGGATATGAGATGATACTATCACTACCAACTTTGAAGGTTGTGAAGGGTCGTACAATGAATCCTGCCACAATCTTTGCTCATCCTGTATTATACTCTGTGGATGATGTGCGTGACTGTGCAACTTACCTTCTAATTTATCTAGTCAAGTAACAGAGGATCCTATATCAGGTAGCATTGTCTATTTTGTTGATGGTTCTTCTGCTATTGTCCAGGATACAGGAGGAAGACACACAGGTGCAGCAGTAGTTAGCGCACAACAGCATGATTCTTTAGATACACTCTACATAGTAGAATAGTTAACACTACCAGAATACTATTCTGTAAAAGCAGCAAAATTAATAGGCTTGATAGCGGCTCTTAAGCAAGGAACAGGAAAAGTCATCACGATTTATTCAGATTCAGCTTATGTGACTATCACTATACACTCCAGCATCATGAGATGGAGCGGGAAAGGCTTCCTCAAATCAGACAGAAGTCCTGTTATGCATAGGAATCTCATAGTGGCTCTATTAGAGACACTTGCGTTACCACAGGTAATGGCAGGTATAAACTGTTCAGCACATACACATGGAGAGGATGGTGTGTCAAATGGTAAATCACTAGCAGAGTGGGCTGCTAAAGATGCAGCTAGGCACACACTCCTGCCTGTGCCAATGGGTTCACAACATGTACCTGTTTTGGTGACTCAGACTGCCTCACCATCTGAGTCTGAGTCTAACCCTACCACAAACACTGTTACACCTCATTCTGCTGAGACAGTACATTTACATCTTCAAGAGTTGAGGAGGCTGCTCCATCCCATGAGAAAAAGTTATGGGAGGCTATATGAACCTCCTTGACAGGGGTTGACCTAATCTATAGAAAAATATCCACAGATAACCCAGTGATGCCTCAAGCTTTACGAATGACAGCTCGTGATCAGCTGCATATGCTAGCTTATGTCTCAAGAGATCATTTGTCTATGCAAATACGAGAAGACTGGTTTATTCCCAATTTGCATTACATGCTTACCATATACCTTCACAATTGTACTGTCTGCCAACAATTTCTCCCAATTCCACAATTAAAGGGATAAATTCTACTATTGAATGACCACAAGGTTCCTTTAAAGCCCTCCATATTGACTTTGTAGACATGCTTGATAGGTGTAACAGCTATAACTATCTCATAGTTGTATTTTGTCCTTTTTCCCGATGGATTGAAGCAGGATGTTAAGTCAGCTGTTACATTTGTGATTTGTGAGGTGATTCCACACTGGAGAATTACAGAAGGGATAAGATCTATCAATGACACACACTATGTTAATGCAATCTTTACAAATCTAACAACAATGTTAGAGATAAAAGATAAATATCCTCCGTTTACCATCTCCAAAGCAATGGCGTTGTTGAGTATCTGAATGGCCTACTAAAGAATAAGATCAGCAGGCTATGTGCCACATTGCATAAGAAGCTGTTGTATTGCCTACCACTGACACTCTTTATCTTTAGAAACACGTCTGGTTCTGATCATCACCTGACACCCCATCAAATAGTGACATGGAGACCCATGAATGAAAGTAATGTACAGGGAGAAAATTTTGCGGAAATCCTAAATAATGAAATGCATGTTTACCTTTATGTGTAATTCAATGTTGCAAAGTTAATTTCTAAATAGGTAACCAAAGGGAAGGAAAAGCGTACCACCACCTAGGTCGACCTCCCAGTTGTACTCATAGGCGAGAAGGTGTTTGTACACAACTTTGTTAAAAAATGGAGAGAGCCCAGATTCGACTGACCATTTATAGGGACCATTGTGACCCACACTACCCTCAGGGTAGATGGCAGGAAGCCTTGGTTCCATCTCACCAATATTTGTTTGAATCTAGCATCACACCAAGCATCATAGACAATGTGAATGGAATAAGAGGGGGGAAAAAGATTGTCATTGTAAAAATACTAGGCCTGGGCCAAAATTCCGTTCCGTTCGCGGAAATTGCGATAATTTGGCATTTTCGCGCTCCGCGGAAAGCGCGAAAATGTAAAAATTTCCACATTCCGCAGCTTAGCGATAATTTGTTTCTTGCTCGCGCTGTAAAAAATACATTCTCGCGTGCGCGCGATCGCCTTACCTGGATCCCCGCGTTCGCTGACAAGTTTTCCCGACCCGGTCGCGTTCTCCACGAGATGTTGGATGTTGATAGCCATTTTGCGCTGTCTCGCGACAGTTCGTGCCCGCATTAACGTCTTTTGTCCCGCAAACACGTAATTTGTCGCGCGATCACATCTTTCTTCTCGCGATCATGCACCGCGAGAGAATGAGAAGATTGAGATCTCGAACACGTCATTCTCCACCGCGAGCCAGAGAGTGAGGACGCGGGCACGTCTAATCGAAAAGGAGAAAGAGACCCCGAATACGTCATATCCAACGCGACAGGGAGCGAGAGAACGCGATCAAGTCATTTTCGACATGCAATCGACATCCGGCGGAAGTAATGTGAAGCTCGAGAACGCGAACATGTGAAATTTTCAATTTGGAGAAGAATATCAGCTCTAGCAGCATGAAACCATCTGCAAAAGATGATTTTGGATGAAAACAACTCCTCAGATTGACATTTGGCTGTCCTTTTTTGTGCAAGGAGCACTTTTTTAAAAAGTTGGGAGAGGGAGGAAGTGACACAGAATCCCCAACTTCCTGTTCCTGTCCAGCAGGCTCCTCCCAGTGTTTTTTGGGGGTGGCCTTTGTGATGTTGTTGGGCCTGGCCATGTGGCTGGTGGCCATTTTGAAGCCTAGGCCTGCAAGCTTGCCTGGCCATGTCTGCCAACAGGCCTGCTTTTTCATGCACTAGGATCAGAGCAGGTAGCCACAGCTTTATTAATCAAGTGTTTTCTGTGTGGTCTGTTGAATTTAGACATCATTTAGGGCATGGATGGCATTGGATTGAGTTGGGGAAGTGTTTTTTTGGGGGGTCGCCTTTCTGATGTTGGTTGTCTTAAAGACATGCTTTTGTTGTATGTGTCTGGTGTGTTGGTGTGCAATGAATGCACTCTGCAGACCTTTTTGGGGTCTGTGAATGTTCGTATTTTCATTTTGCATTAAAAAGGCAGAGCAGTGTGCTTTAGCATGCAGCCTTTATCTGGCTTTTATAGGCCTTTTGTCAGCTCCTGGTGTTTCCCAGGCCCCCTGCTTGTTTGTGCTTTGTGAGTGTCCATGTGGCTGGTGGCCTTATTTTGTGTTTGGACTGAGAGTTATTATTGTCCTGCTTTTGCCATAGGTCTGCATGGTTTTCCTATTGGCTATTTGGCTTACTGCTTCCATCCATCCACTCCCTTTGCCGGCAGCAGCTCCACGGATACCGAGATGCTAAAAAAATGTAATGGCAAATAGGGTCCACCCCACTTCCATTACATTTTTATTTTGGTGGTTATTATTAACTTTCCTATCCTTCCTGAGAGTGTAGTGTGTGACTGTACACAGTAGTATAACATTACCCTTGTTAAAAAAAAAAATCCTAAATGGCTAGACTATATTTTTTTGTTTGCACTAGTACAGTACTAAGTAACTGAATCACAACAACAAATGCAACATTTCACTGATGTTCTTCTCCTGGCTTATTTGGTTTCAGGTGCACAAAAGACAGAGGAGGCGGTGTCATCAGCATCACCCGGCTACCCGTTGTACTGCCAGCCAGACAGAAGTCCTGCTGCGCATCATGTCCACGTGTGACCAGAGCTTGTTGTGCATCTGCATCCTGCCTGACATCTGAATAAGATGGCCCCAAAGAAAGTTACCAGGTCCAGTACCAAGAAAGTTGCCGGTGAGAAGAAGGAACAGAAAAAGGAAGTGCCATTTCCCACGACTGGTGGTGTGCCGGCCAATGTTTTTTTTGGCACCAAAAAAGTTACGCCTGCAGCAGCGTTGTCCGGCAACCAAGCTGGCAGCAGCACAGCGGTCCAACCACACCAACCTAGGCCCAAGGGCTTTAGTGTCGCAGAGGTAGCCAGTCTACTAACGAGCAGCGATGTTGAAGAAATGTAATTACAGCAAAGTAGTACACAATCAAGTTCAACGCAGGCGCAAACTCAGCAGATAAGTGTGCAGCCGCAACAAGAACAGCAGCAGCCGCAACAAGAACAGCAGCAGCCACAACAAGAACAGCAGCAGCTTCAACAAGAACAGCAGCAGCCGCAACAAGAACAGCAGCAGCCGCAACAAGAACAGCAGCATCCACAACAAGAACAGCAGCGGCCGCAACAGCCCACCATAGTAGTTGTTGCTCCTGACGTAGGGGCATTTCAGGAAATCGAGCCTCCTGCAGACAAAGTGGAGCAAAGTCAAACCACTGTTTCAGAAGATCTATTGTCTTCCAGACCACCAGCAAGGAAAAGGAGGCTTAGTCCATCATCTTCTTCTTCAAGCCCCGCTTCTGATGATCGTGATGACACTTGGGTCCCACCAGCTCGGTCTGAGAGTGATATACACCACAAGACAATGCTTCTGAAAAGGAAGGTCCCAGAAAAACTTAGAGTTATGGAGGTAGATGTAGAAGAGGGGGGTGATGATGATGTTGATGAAGACGAGCCAGTCATCACGCACATTACTCCCGCCCCAAAGGGATTGGAGACCAACATTCTCACCCTATCCAGAAAGGCTGCTACTGAGCGGGATGTAGCACGGATATCACCAACGCAGCTTACACCACCACTACCTCCAGCTGCCATATTTTCCAAGGCCCGGCAGGGACCTACATCCAGTTCAACCATCTCAGTAGGTAGTGGTAGTAAAAGTCACAGTCTAGGTGCACAGGGTCACATTTCAAGCACACCCTCCAGTTCATCTGGTATTGAAAGTGGCACATCCAGCAGTGCCAGAAAGTTCTCCTCCCCAGCTTGGGACTTTTTTTCTGTTAGCACCAAGGAGGAGAACGTTGCTATATGCTCAATTTGTCGGCAAGGTGTTCGGCGTGGTAAGCTTGGTACAAACTATGGTACCGGAGGACAAGCAAGTCATCTCAGAATACACCACACTATCGTGTGGGAGAATCACCTACTTCAGTTAAAAGAAAGTAGAAAAACTCAACCCATTGAAGTTGATCAGGAAGAATCGGGAGCGATATTATTGCGGTGGAAGGTGAAGAAGAGGGAGGCATTTCTAGCCCTGTCCCCAGTAGTGCAGTGACACCGCCCACATCCTCCTCAGTAACAGCAGAGTGGCACCGCAGTAAGAGCCATACTCTGAGTCAGGCTGAGACACCAAGGCGACCGAGTACCGCAATGAGACAATCTGTGTCGTTGAGCCTAAGTGGGTTAGCACCACAAAGGAAAGTAATTAAGAGCATGTTTAGGTTGGAGGGGCAGTTCCAATGCAACCACCCAACGGCACGGTTGTACAATGCGAAGCTGGCTAAAATGTTAGCCCTGGACCTTCTTCCTTTTTCATTTGTGGAAGGGGTGGGTTTCCTTGAATTGGTGTCTGCCATCTGCCCTAAATGGAAGGTTCCCAGACGGTCATATTTCGCAAGAATTGCTGTTCCGGCACTACATCATGATGTGCTGGAATTGGTTGGACAAGCTTTGCAGCAGAGTGCTGTTCACAATATCCAACTGACAACAGACATGTGGACCAGTTGCCAAGCCACAGATTACATGTGCATCACTGCACACTGGATCTCTTTTGTGGGGGTTAGAGATATGCTATCTGCACGAGGTGCTGTTGACACAGCTGCGATTTTTGAAGGTACTCGGAAACATGCAACTGTAGCCATGTTCGCCATGGAGAAATCTCATACGGCTGAAAACATTTTACACAAGTTTCAAAGCAAGGTTTTGGAATGGCTGCGGCCAAGAGAGCTTGGTATTGGTTTTATTGCCACAGACAATGGCAGTAATGTACTCAAGGCCATGGAAAAGGGTTGCTATTTCAGGGTTCCGTGTTTGGCGCACTGCATAAACATTATAGTTCAAGACTTTCTAAAAAAAGAACCCATAGTCAGCAATTTACTGGCCATCTGCCGAAGAATATGCACTCATTTCAGCCATTCTTTTAAAGCTCGGAAGCAGCTGCGGATCATCCAACGTGAACATAGGATGCCAGTCATCCAGGAGGTGGCAACACGCTGGAACTCAACATATTACATGCTTGATCGTCTGTATGAGCAGTACAGGTCACTCCATGAATATGTCTGGAAAAGAAAAGGGGATGCTACTGTTAAAGGCATGAACCTTGACATTGAGCAATGGAGCCTAATTAAATGCCTGACTGAGAGGCTTTGTCCTTTTGAGGTCTTCACACGTGAAGTCAGCAAGGAGGACTGTACAATGGGCCAAGCTCTCCCATTATTGCAAATGCTAGAGCATCAGCTGAATAATGTGTCTGAATCATACAAAGGTGTAGAGGACAAAAGGGAAGCTCATGACTTGGTGGAGAGCTTACCCCGTCGCTTAGCTGAAAATGTAAGGATACAAAATAAAATTTTGTCACAAGAACATTACATTTGTGCTACAATTCTGGATCCACGTGCAAAATTTGGACTGAAGACATTCTTTGCTTTCTCCGAGATTGATGTTGCCCGTTACAGAACTTGCATAGCTGAAGCAGCCAGTAAGTTGGAAAATGAACGGCTGCTAATTAAAAGCCCGAAAGATCAACCCACAAGAAGTACTGCAGCAGGCCATGCAGGATCAAGTGCAACTTCGTCGGCTGAGGGCAGTGCGTTTGGATCACAAGACTCACCATCACTATCGACCACAGCAACAATAACTGGATCAGTAGGCGGAGTACAATCATTACACGATTGGTATGTAAAGTTAGGCATTAATAAGTACAGTGCTTGATGCACAGAGAAAAGAGCCCAAAACCTTACCAGCAGCAACCCTGAACATTGAGCGGATGGTCCAGGCCTATCTGGACGACCCAACAGAGGTGTACATTGATCAAAACCCATTGCAGTATTGGTATAGGAAAAGGTCTGAATGGCCAGAGCTCAGCAGGCTGGCGATAAGCTATCTGGCTTGCCCTGTCGCAAGTGTCTCTTCCGAACGTGTTTTCAGTGCTGCTGGTTCCATTGTAACATTGAGAAGGAGCAGTCTCTCGCCCAAAAACGTGGAGAGGTTAACAATGATCAAAATGAATCAGCACTTCATACCACCAAATTACACAATACGTGAAGCAATGGAGGAAGATGAGGACAGTGGCTCAGGTGACGGAAGTATTGTGTCACATGATTACCTACTACTGGCTGAACCCCCAGAGTTTGAAGACGAGCTATACTCCCCTGACAATTAGGCTTGCACTTACTGTCTTCCTCCCTTTTTTCCCCCTTTGTTTGTGTGTCTGCCGTTCCGGTTACAAACTTGTGAATCACAACAAATCCATTACCACCGTCTTCTACTCTTCTAATTTAATATACAAGTTTCAGGTGTCTGCAATTTGACAGTACAGTACTCAGAATCCAGCTCAACCGCTCCATCATACTGAATCTACCGCCCAAATACATTGCCCTCATGAATGATGATTGGATGATGGTAAAAATAGTAGAAGAACCAATTTAAACTTTCCTAGTCCTGCTAAAAGAAGTGGAGCATGAATCAGATGACTACTATAGCTATCCTCCTTTCAGAGCCGAGAGAGACTGCCCATTAACTGAAAATAAGATGGAACAGGTAATGATTGATGCCATGCATTGGATGCAGAGTCGCAGACTGAATGATTTTGTTGTGTTTGTTGTGCATGAAGTTATGTAATTGTGCACTGCCACTAATCATCTTTCTACGGAACACACTAAACTTAACTCAAGGTAGCGTAAAAGCCTAAAGGTAAACACGTCAACAACAACCACAGCAGACCCAAATGTCTGTGTAGAAGTGGAATAGAGTGTAGCGGTGGGATGACTGCGGTGCATTGATTTTACTAACTTAAACTGTAAAATGCTATGTTTGGAATGGATAATGTGCTTTGCCTTTGTCCAACTCTTTAAAAAAAACTAAAAAGTACTCTAAAGTCTTAACGTAGGATGTGCTACTGCTAAGCACTGTGGGCCTGCTCTCTCCTGTTACTGTTGAAGGTCAATGCTGGAAACAGACTAGAGTAGACTGAGATGATGCATACATGCCACCTCGGAAAGTGTTCTTGTTGCACTACACCATAAGGTGTGCATTTGTTTCAACTTTGTTTCTCAATATCCCCTTTGGTTTTCCATCTACAATTAGAGGCCGGGCCTTGCCGTATACTTTGGAAAACATTACAATGCACACTTACCTTACCAATAAATCAATATTTTTTTTCCAGCCGGACAGTGGCGAGTGGCGACTCGAGGCGACACACCCAAAATTGATGGACGAGAGGAGCAAGAGGAATGCCGAGATGCAAATCCAGTCCACATTTTTTACCAGGATAACACAGTAACAGTATCCACTTAAATCTTCTTTTAAATAATTTGATTAATATTTTGTATGCAATCTTTACAACCGTGTGTTCTTGGAGTTGTTGTTATCATCATTAGGTTTGCTCTGTGTTTACGATTCTTCCACACCAATATTTAAAATTTCTATTTGCTATCTGTAAAAGTATTAAGGCCGGAACAACAGAACAAGAACTAGAAGTGTATGTAATCCGGGTCTCTCATCATCATGCATGCATTTCCTTTTTCTCCCTTAACATATGGATATGGTAGTCTTCAATGATTGTCGTTTGTTTGTCCATGCATACTGTTTTTCTATGTCAAACCTTTCCCAAAAACCCCCTTCCCATCCATTCAACAAACCCTAATCCTCTACCCCCGGGCTGTGTGACTTATTGTCGAGATGTGACTAAATTAAATGTACACCAATACTTAATCATACACTTGCTGGGGCGGATGTGGCGAAAGCAACAGTACTTCAATTTCAAGGCAGAGCGATGATCTTCTTATGCTTGCCCACCCATGAGTAGGATATTTCAGAGGTTATTTTATTTAACAAAGGAACATATACCTCAGCATGAATTGCTGGCATTGATTGGATTTGTTTGTTATCATTCCTCATATACAGCACTAACTGTTAGGCTGTAGGCCTAGTCAAGTGACTCGACACAACTATAGTTTGTAACTCTGTCTAGTAGGCTATCCCAACCACCATTATGTTTTGTTGTCAAATATTTTAGCATATTATTGTTGCTCTGTAAGTTCTGTACTGTTCTTCATTCTACTACTCCTCTAACAGTCTCTCAAAGGCGATTGACTGTCTCCTTTTCTTTTTTTGCAAATGCTGCCGCCCTGCCAGTGTCTACTACTAATCCTATGCTACCACCACCCCAATCATGGCATGTATGAAAAAGGAAACCATCTTCACCATGCAGCCAGTGCTGTGCCACAGTTGGACATAAACATCAAGCACCGGTAAGAGAGAAGTTTGGTGGAGGCAGAATTAATAATGGACATGTTGTCAATGATTTCATTTTCACACACCAGTCCAAAGAATGCATAGACTAGAGGACAGACTGAAAGTACTAGAAGGACAAGTCAATGAGTGAGGTGTGTCGCATCTATCTGTTTGTGTCTTATACAGTCAGCCAATTATTTAAATCAAACACAGGCTATTGGCGGCCATGCACCAGCAAGGAAACAGTGTGATGTAAAACAGTTACCCCACCTACAAAACATTAACAACATTGCATGTAACATAGAATAATATATTTAATTTACCCTAACAAAAATAAACTAAACCCACAAAAGCTGACCCACCCCCCTCCCTAACCCCAACCAATGTCTATAGGAGAAAAAAGTCCGTAACGCCCAAACAAGTTCTCACCCACCCACCCAAACAAGAATTAACAAAAGGGGCAGAACAAGATGACAGGGACTAAGTGGTGGGGCGGGACTCAAGGAGGACACGCATCTGCCCCTCTAAATGGGCGACGCGGCGTCTAAGGGCGCGGCAGTTGCAGCCACAGTGGGGGGGGACGGTGGTCGCCATACCGCTGGAGGGCGGTGGCTGGGGCCCGGGGCACTGGAGAAGGCTTGAACAATTGCTGCCGCAGTCTCCTCCTCCTCCTCGGCTAAGACCACCAGCCGCTGGTATTCCCGCTGGATTGCCTCCAGCTTCCGGCGCCGTGCCTTGACGGCCAACTCCTTACGATTTTGCTTCGGAGTAGCTGTGTATCAAAAAGAAAAAAACAAGACAATTGTAAAATATACTCTTAGAAAAACAGTAAGACAAGTTAATTATTTATACACATAGTGGCATGGTAGAGTAGCACTATAAAGCACAGTAGTACATAACATTTTAAATCTCGCCCGTCCTTCTTCCTTCCACCCGTCTTTCACTTTTTAGTTGAACAGTGCACCAGGTGCTCTTCTCCATAAAACTTTCAAAGCGGAGTTGAAATCAGATAGATGAGGCCATTGGTTACTGAATACTCCCGCTCCTATGCCAATTAAAGGGAATTCTAGTCTTCTAGTTCTCTCTTCAAATGTCCCCAACAACTCCTACTTACTTACGACATCGGATAGCGGGCAGACTTTGTCCGCCCGCCACCCTCACGCTAAAAAGGGTGGGGGTCCCGTGGGGACAATTAATTAGGATGATGCGCCCGGCACAGTGGCGGGCGCATCCTGTTTTTTTTACATTTTGGTTGGCGTTGCCGAAAGCAATGCTAAAAATACATGTTGTGCTGCTTTTCCAAGCACAACATGACGGGCCCCGCACGGAACCTGTCACGTTTTGCTTTGAAAGGTGGGGGGGTACCATAGCATAGGTAGGTGCCCCCCATGGGGGCCCCCAAGCATACTCTGCAATGTCTGCATGCCTTTCCGTGGCGGACAGCAATGCCGCCATGCAAAGGCATTCCAAAATGCAGATTATATGGCTGGCGGTGTGTTCAGAGAGACACCACCGCCATATTGAACCCTTTTCCGCCTAGTCGACATGTTGGGGGTCTGAATATTTTCTACAAGGATGGCGGGAGGTTTGCCCCTGCGGTGTCAGCAGTGAATACCGCCGGCCCGGCGGGGGCAATACGCCCACCATCCTAATAGGGCCCTAAGTCACAACTGTACAGTATACATATACATACAGTATACCCTTGCAGTGAGTGTACTGAGAAGTTCAACAATAGTTAAGGATTATGAATCTAACTTACCACCGCCCGCCACTGGTGCTGCCACTCCCCCTACCGCTCCGTTGCTATCTGCAGCAACAGCCGCATCCTCGCCCTCCGCGTCACCTTCGCTGGCCCCGGCAATGGTGGTCGGTAGTGCGCCTAGAAAACATTACACATTTATTAGGCGTCAAATACACCTCCCCCCTATTGATCAGTAGCAAGGTTGAAAAATGAGTTAATACTAACATACATCACTAGTACAAATCAGGTAGTAGTAGAGTAGACACTAATAGTTGTATATGATCATTGTAGCCTTTGCTTAATTAGCCCTAGCCATGCTACCATTTTACCTTTGTGTCTTTTATTTTTGCACATGTGACGTTACCTTGCAGCTTCTTGTATAAGACACCTTTGAGCCCACATGACCTGCCTCACACTGCTTACTGTCTAGTCTACGCGCTGTGTACAAGCGGTCAACAAAAACATTAACACGTCACTTTTTTAGGAAGTACTGGTGTACTGTTAGTCCATATTGCTTATCCATAAATGCTACACTTTTTGGCACTGCTGAGAAATGCTTGCAAGTTGCAATATACTAACGCACACCATTTCATTTTACGCATTACAGACGGAAGATTCCCTTCTACGAACCAGAGCTTCTGAATGATGCAACAACTACCAGTACTAGGTTCTTCTAAGGTGAGGGGTCCCTTCACTCACATCTTCATTTATAAATTTATATAAACTAAATTCCTAGGGGATGGTGGTGCTGCCTTCCACCACTGTTCAGTTATCATGATTTAATTCACAACTGTATAAGTTTAACAATGTATATTGTTTTAATTTTATTGATTTTCCGGTTGGTGCTGCATTTTATAATAAAACAATGTACAGAGCTTCTCAATTTGAAATAAACATTTTGAACTTACATAGACTTGGTGGTATTTGGTGTGGACTAACTTACACGAGTGAGCAAATTAAAGTAAGGGTTTGCATGTGCACTGCTTCCACGACTGAGAGGTTGGGTGTGTTATGTTCTGGGTTGTCTACTTGTTGCGTATCTTGGGGGGAGGGTTCGGAGACCTAATAGTTATGACAAGACAGAACTATAGTCAAGCAGTGGAATTGTGGTGGGTCCGGAATTTCTGATTGAGGTGTGTGAGGAAGGTCCAACCTACCATCACCAACATCCTATTTTCTGGTGCAAATGTCTGTGTATGTGCAAGATCCCTACAACAGTAGTAGTATGTCCTATAGGCTATCATATCAAAATAGTAATAAATCTGGTTGTGCTTTTGTTGCTGTGAATTTTCAAAGCCTCAAGATTAACAAAGACTCAAGATCAATAAGAGTAAAAGTAGTACAAGACGACGACCCAAAGGATTGGACTCAATGGCTCGCGCTACTGGTGAATATGAGTTTTATATTACAACCTTTGACATAAAGAGTGGCACTGGCCAACTGGGCAAGACTAGCTACTACAGTACAGACAGACTGATAGTATGTAGTAGTAGTAGTAGTACTGAGAGACATCATAGCGGAGGCAAGGATAAGATTTTTGAAACCGTACAGATCGAAGGATAATTGGTGGTAAAAAAATAGCATTTGGAAACAAACAATAGTTCGTGAAAAATATGGGGCAGTAAAAGTTATGGAATAAGAAATATTATTAAAAACAAGAAGACTTACTGGGGCCAGCAGAGGAGCCCTCATTGGTGTCCTCCTGGTGGTGTTCTGACTGTCCCGCCGACTGTCCACTCCCTGTCTGTCTGCCCCTGGGTGCTGTTGAACAGGAAAGATATAAGAAAGAGACAAACATTGATGGATGGTGTCAAACAAATACAATATTTTTCAACAACGGTCAAAAAACACTTATGTAAACAACAATTGCAATAACTAAATTGACCGATCTCAGCTGGTCAACAAGTAGTAGGAAAATTAGTGCAGCCAACTCCACCTCCCCAAATAAGGCCCGTGCCTGCACCCCTTGTGGGCGCCACCTTCCGCAAGGAAGGCGGTCGCGGCTCTGGCTGCGACAGCGAACAGCCCTACCCTTAGACATGGTTCTGGGGACGGGGCGGGAAAGAAAAGGTAGAAAAAATAAAGGAGTAAAGGAAATAAATAGCAGGCAATAGAAAGAGAGAAAAAGTAGCTAAAAAACTAAAAAAAAGTAGACAAAAAACAAAAATATAGAAGCAGGAAAATAGTTAGAGAAATAATAAGTAAGAAAGATCAAAAAAAAGTGGCTATAAACAAAGGATCGAAAAGATTTTGGGAGGATTCAAAATCAGGCCCCAGAACCATGCAATAGAGTGAAAAACAAGATGGTCACGCCCATTGCAACCACGTGCGCAAGTGCGCGCGATATTTTCTCCCCGAGCAAGCAAAAAGCAACGCGATCAAGTCAAAGCGGTCGCGAACAGGAAATAACTACCGCGAACGGGCGCAAACATGCATTGCGCGACCTGGAACAGGAAGTAAGCATCGTGAGAGGGCGGGACAAGTGAAAACAAGATGGTCGCGCCCGTGAGCAACCGCATGGGTAAGTTGGCGACCCACGATCACGCAAAAAATACCGCGAACAGGCGGGAAAAAAACGTCCGCGTCTTCGCGATATTTCCGGCGTGTTTGCGGAGATTTTTAGCATTTTCCCGATAATTTGCCAAAGTTAATTTTGCAAATTCCGCCCACCCCTAAAAAATACCCACCTCTGTCTTTGTACAATTTTCGGGATCAACAGCATGAAAGTTATTTATTTATTATTATTATTATTTTTTTTGTCCTCATCTTCACCATGGCTGAAACTTGCGTAAGCCAAAACAGAAGAGAAAGGCATATGGGGCATTAACAAGCTGTCTCAGCTAATAGCTGGAAGAGGTCTTACCGTAGATAGATGCTGACCATGACCCCACAGCTATGTCATACGTCCAAACCAATCTTAACATCCTTTATTGGACTCAGCGCGCATCAACCAAAAGCCACTTCCGCCATAGCTAAAAACCGCAAAAGAATTAGCATCTGTGCCATGCGGCTTAGCAGGGAGAATAAACCATGGCTTCATAATCATAGGACCTGGGGGGGAAAAAAAAAAAAAAAAAAAAACCCAGGCTACTATTGAGACCAGACAAGTAGGTGCCAGAGAGCTCTTTTTCTCATGTTGCCGGCCCTGAGTAGATCTATTTTCGAGATTTGTAACATCGACGACTGCCAGTCATATAGAGAAGGTGGAGATGCCTCTTTCCAGCGCTTGCATATTTCTCTTCGGGCCGTCAGGATGGAGTAAAACATAAGATTTTTTGCTGGACTTCGCTTTTGGTCCACAATCCGAAATATTACTAACCGCAAGTCCACAACAACTGTGAAACCCACAGCAGAAGAAAGTTTAGTGCCGATAGAATCCCAAAAAGATGACAAATGGGGGCACTCAAAAAACATGTGGGCATCAGAAGCCTCGACTAAACCACAGCGGGGACATGCCACCAAAACCCCCGGAGTAAATTTAGAAAGCCTCTGAGGAGAGTAATAGGCCCTATGGATAGTAAAAAGATGGTTTCTGCGGAGCCAGGCAGGCTTAACCAAGTCCCACATGGTGTTACATGACACATGCCAAAGTTCGTTCAAATTTTCATTTGGCAATAAGGTGCCCCACAGATGATCAGGGAGAAGAAATTCCCCATCTATCTCATCCAAAATTAGGTTGTACCAAAGGGAAACTTCTTTAGGTTGAGGTGCTCTGTCCAACAATGTTGACAGCAGTTGGCTATTTCCTCCTAGGGGCATGTTGTAACTCCGAGGGGCACTTGAAGTTGGATGTGTGTGGGCCCAGCTTGAGATTTGTATATACTTTAATCTAGAAAGGTTTGGACCGACCTTGTTTACCAGATACTCCCAAGGAAACACTGACCCTTCCAAGAACAAATCGCCCCATGATTGAATACCGGCATCCTTTGTTGGAGTTATCAAGGCGTCATTAGCCCAGCCAGGGGGGGTTGGAAGGTCCCATATTGGAGATCTGTTTGAAAAGTACCCTAATTTGATCGCAGCCCTAAGGTTAGACCAGGTTTTAGCTAAGCCATGGAGCATCTTCAGTTTAATTTTTTATTAAAACTTGGGGTCCCCAAACTTAAATAGAAAACCTGACTGCCCAACTCCTTCTTCCTGTAATAAGGCTGAAAACATATTCCCTATTCCATGGGATGACGGGATTTTTAACAACATTCGAGCATGTGTCATCTGAAAGGCCCAAGCATAGATCTGGAGGTCCGGACCAGCCAGTCCACCTTTCTCCCTGCGCCGTCTGATTTTTTTCCATGTTATCCTCACGTTTTTATTTTTCCAGATAAAAGAGGAAATATCGCTCTGCATCTTGCTAATAAGTGATGCCTCGAAATATAGTGGGATAGTATTAAAGATGTAGGTCAGCTTCGGCAAAATAGACATCTTTACTAAATTTGCACGGCCAAGACGGTTAGGGGGAGATGGACCCAGGATCCCATTAACTTCCGGCATTCTTTAGCAACAATGGAGAAGTTCATAGAGGCAATATTCTTTATATCTTTAATAATTCTCAGACCCAGATACCTCAAGTTGTTGCTCATTTGCTCATTAAACCCTGAAAGGTCGCTGTTCCATGCCATGATTTCGGTTTTGGCAGAATTGACCTCGTATCCTGAGATACTTCCAAATTCAAGAGCTAAGTTGATAATTGCAGGGAATGCCGTACTGATCTCCGATGTCATGATCAAAATATCGTTGGCATATAAGGACACCCTCTTTTCTCAATCCCAATAGTCAAAAGATTTAATATTGTTATCCTCTCTAATTTTTTGGGCAAAAGGCTCGATAAATATATCAAAAAGCAGCGGAGAAAGTGGTCAACCCTGTTGAGTTCCTCTTGTGATAGTAAAGGGATCGGACAGGCCTCCATTGACCAAAACAGATGCAAGGGGTTTATGGTATAGAAGTTCTACAGCTCTGCGGAAAGCACCACCAACGCCAAACCTCTCCAAGGCCCCCGACAAGTACGACCAGTTGACCCTGTCGAAGGCCTTGGCGGCATCCAGCGTCAAGATAGCCAGAGGCGCAGATGAGCTTGTGGCCATATCGATAGCTCCTATAAGGTCATACAACAGTTCGTAGAGCTGGCGACCCTTGACAAAGCCTTTCTGAATAAGATGCAGAACTGAGGGGGCCATCTGACCCAATCTCTTGGCCAGCAATGACGCAAAGATTTTATAATCTGCATTAAGTATTGAGATTGGGCGATATGAGCCACAGTCAGTTGCAACCTTACCTGGCTTAAGAATGAGAGTGATAGAGGCATTGTTCCAAGAGGAGGGTGGTAGAACACCCTCTTGCAGGATTTGATTGAACAAAACTGCAAGGAAGGGCGCAACCTCTACCACAAGATGTTTATATAACTCGGCGGGCATGCCATCAGGCCCCGCCGCTTTACCCCCCTTGCAGTTTTGTATCGCCCCCACTACTTTATCTTCAGTGATTGCACTTTCTAGAAAAGAGCACTGCTCTAAAGATAGTGATGGTAACGTAATGCCATATAGCCAATCTTTTATTTTCTCGGGGAGATGTTTTTATCCTCCCTATAGATGTTTTGAAAGAAGTTTTTGAAATCAGATCTTATCTCTAGGTCTGAGGATACCTTCCCAGTACTGGTTATAATAGAGTTAATGTTATTACGTGACCTGTCAGTTCTAGATTTCCAGGCTAACAGTTTGCCCGCCCCTTCTCCAAATTCAAAATGCACGAGCTTACTTGCTTCCCACCAGCATGAAAGTTATGTATTTTTGTTTTCCCTTTTCTTTTTTATCTATTAATACTATATTTTCTATTGTTGCTATCTTCTAGGTATAACCTCACAGACCTACGAAGAGAACTTTCTATTCATGCTACTGTGTCCCATAATGTTTATACCAGATTATCAGATAATATGTGGTATCATCATATTTCAGACCTAGGTTCTGAAAGTACCAATGAATCATGCTTTGTTTGCTCTCTAATTCCTCATGCTACAGCTCTATGTCTATTACATCTCTACTTTTGTAGGATTAAGGCCAAAATGCAATTAACACATGTTAAAGTAGCACATTTCTAATCAATTCCACAAAATATGACTCTTCAGCAGACGTTTTATATACTCTTACATATAGACAGGACATTGAGGATGAGATATCTCATATGAAGAAGATAGGTTGCCCTACCACTGTAGCTTATATCCAAGTGGTTCTAGATTTAGGGTTTTTAGGAGCAACATGCCCACCAATGGAGTGTAATAGTTACTTAGTAAATCCTTTATCCCCAGATTGTGTTCATAGGCCAGGATTAGAGTCACTGGATTCTTTTTTGCCCATGATCAAGGGCAGTCTAATATCAAATTCTCCTGTAGGGTCATGTCTTTATGGAATGGTACTGATGTTAGTCGGGATGCAGTAAAAAAGTATGTGCAAATTTGGGACAACAATGTTGCGTGTTACACTTGGATAGATAGTGCAGTAAGTTCTCAGAAGGTCATGATACTAACATCTGTTTCTTTATGTTTCAGAGGAAATGTCACTGTTAATGTAGGATGCAATACCAACTGTAGAGCCATAATAGATACAGCCGGCATGCAGGGAGGCACTTCCTGCCTCCTAGACTATTATTGGCAGTGTGGAGAACTACTGTACACCCAGCTACTACCAAACTGAGGTGGCTTCTGCACATTTATTGCCTTGCACTCCCCTGTTTTGGTAATTTCTGGAATTAACATATCGAGTTTACATCAACACCCTATGAGTCATCCAACAACTTTGTTACAACATCATCAAAGGAAGAGAACTACAGCAGAGTATTATCGCCCCACCATGTGGAAAGATATTCCTCAAAAGTATTTGTTGTTTAATGAGGTGTAGCTGTTCATTGGGTGCATTCTGCCATTTGTTCAGGCTAAGGCAACAACTCAATGGCTGCAGATAACTCGATGGCAGCTCCTCAAGTGCATCAACCCTACAAAAGATGGATTCAATGCCATAAAGGAAGATCTATATACTGAGAGAATGATAATAATGCAGCACTGTTATTTACTTGACCTTCTGATGGATATACAAGGAGGGATATGTTCCAAGATAGGAACTGCTTGTTGTCCTTTTATCCCAGCAAACGATGTGGACAATGGAACTTTCCGTGGTACAACTTTATCTAACAATAAATATTGTTGGGAAACCAAATTATTATATCCAAATACACAGAATTAAGCCCATGTGCTAGGATATGACTAATTCATGCAAATCATGCCATAATATAATTCAGTAAAAAACAAAATATTTTATTAAAATCCAGTTAAAAACAGACAAAGACAATTTATGATCCTGTCACAAATGTATCTAAGACAAACACATGTCATATATGCTAAAAACAAGTTCCTCTAAATTCTGGGGCACAACTATTACCCCTTATTCAAGTGCAATTTTAGACCCTACAGAACACAATCGATACGTTAAACAACTAACAATACCACAAATTTATAACAGAGAGACAGAAACCGACAATATAATTTGTCATTGGGGTAACACATCCGTTAATAAGTTTCAAAAAGGCTTTTCATACACACAAACTGAAACTATAGTGTTTACAAGAAAAGCTGTTCCCACAGATTGTGTTATAGTGCTGCGTCGACGCGTTTCGATGGTTTGAATTAATTGTCCATCTTTTTCAAGACAAAATATATTTCATCGTCTCTCTTTTTTAGTAGGCACTGGTTGGTTGCCGTTGTGAAAAACTCCTTATACCATAACTCCTTATCCTCGGATTCGTCTATTGATTAATTGTTTTCTACAAATTGTCGTACAGCCATCTTTTTCAGCGCTGGAAATAGTGATCCAAGACACTTGTCCTTCGTCTTGTCGGTGTAAAGCAGATTATTTCTTGCTTATTAACCCGTCCTCAACTCGTCTTTGAATAATTTTTACCGTCTTGTTAGAAGGAGACCGCTTGGCATATTTATGTGGAGTTGCAGTATAAAGCGGATCATTGCCTAGTTACAGTGTTTTCTTCTATGGTTGGCCACAACAGTGCCGTCTCGGTAGTCCTGTGGTGTTTCCAAAGGGTTCCTCTTGTCCTCGAAGCTAGGACAAGAGGAACCCTTTGGAAACACCACAGGACTACCGAGACGGCACTGTTGTGGCCAACCATAGAAGAAAACACTGTAACTAGGCAATGATCCGCTTTATACTGCAACTCCACATAAATATGCCAAGCGGTCTCCTTCTAACAAGACGGTAAAAATTATTCAAAGACGAGTTGAGGACGGGTTAATAAGCAAGAAATAATCTGCTTTACACCGACAAGACGAAGGACAAGTGTCTTGGATCACTATTTCCAGCGCTGAAAAAGATGGCTGTACGACAATTTGTAGAAAACAATTAATCAATAGACGAATCCGAGGATAAGGAGTTATGGTATAAGGAGTTTTTCACAACGGCAACCAACCAGTGCCTACTAAAAAAGAGAGACGATGAAATATATTTTGTCTTGAAAAAGATGGACAATTAATTCAAACCATCGAAACGCGTCGACGCAGCACTATAACACAATCTGTGGGAACAGCTTTTCTTGTAAACACTATAGTTTCAGTTTGTGTGTATGAAAAGCCTTTTTGAAACTTATTAACGGATGTGTTACCCCAATGACAAATTATATTGTCGGTTTCTGTCTCTCTGTTATAAATTTGTGGTATTGTTAGTTGTTTAACGTATCGATTGTGTTCTGTAGGGTCTAAAATTGCACTTGAATAAGGGGTAATAGTTGTGCCCCAGAATTTAGAGGAACTTGTTTTTAGCATATATGACATGTGTTTGTCTTAGATACATTTGTGACAGGATCATAAATTGTCTTTGTCTGTTTTTAACTGGATTTTAATAAAATATTTTGTTTTTTACTGAATTATATTATGGCATGATTTGCATGAATTAGTCATATCCTAGCACATGGGCTTAATTCTGTGTATTTGGATATAATAATTTGGTTTCCCAACAATATTTATTGTTAGATAAAGTTGTACCACGGGAATTTCATTTCTACTAGTCAGTAGTACCCTATTCCCCTGGTTGGTCAAAGGGGTCTCTCTCACTTTTATTATGACAATGGAACTTTGCCAGAGGCTATACAAGCTTTTACAATCTACAAAAGAAAATGGAAGATGAGGGAGGTGCCCCAGATAATTGGTTCACCAGATGTGTTTTCTTTTCTGCCATCCTGGAAGTCGGGACTGTTGGGAGTCTTGTTGCCAGCTATTATGGTCTCACAAGCTGTGTAATGTGCTATCCTAATAGTCTTAACATGTTATAGAAGGATTGGGACCAAGGAGGAAGGGATGTTTCCAGTTAGGACACCAACTGAAGTAGTACATGTTCAGGGCAACGTGCATCACCTAGTGCCAAGTGTAGACCAAGCTTTGGATCCAGTAGTTGAAATATCAACTACAGCGGGGAATGTTTTGGAAGAAATAAAAGATAAAAACACAACACAGCAGCAAACAAAAGCAGAAAGCGTCACACAGCTATACGTGGTGAAAGAGCAATACAGGCCAAAAATGTGTGCTGATGAACAAGAGGTGAAGAGTTTACTTGCGTACACGGTGCATGACATGTAAGGTCACAGTTAAAGAAAACCCTGTGTTTGACAGCTTGAAGGAGTTTATGGCCTTAGCACACAGGCACATCGGCACGTATTCTGTGTTTTCAATAGATTGAAATATGATTAGACAATGGGAGCAGGAGATTAAAATGGCCAAGAACACACAGAATCTGATAAGAAGTCTAAGGAACACAATGATAGAGCAAACACACAAATAAATATGCTTTCAACAGAAATACACATGCATTCAAAAGTATAAATTTCTAAGTTTGTTAAGCATTGTTAGAACTGCAATAAAGGATGTATAGAGAATGAAGCTAAAGTCAGGGTCGCAGGTGACCTCATGTTTTTCCATAGCTAATGTGTACCAATGTGTAACTGCCTAGTAAGTTGACAGGTGACGGGGTAGGTCAAATAAAAAATTAATTACAAAAGTCCACTTACCCTGCACTCACTGCATTGCCAACTCGGGGATGTGGCATGCACAAGGTAACTGGTTTGTTTTATTTAATTTTACCTACCCCGTCGTCTGTCCACTTCCATCATCACCCCACCCCGCCTCTCCCCAGCTCACCGCTCTTACCTGTGCCATCCGCCACTGTATTCTACACATCATCACAGTTAAACATGAAGGGCCCAATTCACAGAATTAACTTAAGACAAAATCCTAAACTTACTACTTTTGGTATTCACAGAATGCACTTACTACTTTCGGTATTCACAGAATGCACTTACTACTTTTGTTATTCACAGAATGGATTTACGACTACTAACTTTACGTCCGCACTCGGGCCGGAAATTCCGGACCGGAGGCGGAGCTTCCAGCCCGGAGGCGGAGCTTCCGGCCCGGAGGCGGGGCTTCTGGGCCGGAGGCAGAGCTTCCGGCCCGGAGGTGGGGATTCCGACCAGTGCCGGAGATTTAGCCATGGCCAAAATCTCCACCTCTGGGCCGGAAGCTCCGCCTCCGGCCCGGAAACCCAGCCTCCGGGCCAGAAGCTCCGCCTCCGGGCTGGAATTTCCAGCCCGAGTGCGGACATAAAGTTAGTAGTCGTAAATCCATTCTGTGAATACCAAAAGTAGTAAGTGCATTCTGTGAATACCAAAAGCAGTGAGTGCTTTCTGTGAATACCAAAATGGTAGTAAGTTTAGGATTTTGTCTTAAGTTAGTTCTGTGAATCGGGCCCGAAGTGAATAACTATTCAGAGAGAAAAGACAAGAAATATCTTTAATGATTAGGTGAATATGTCTACCTTTGTTCATACCTCTCATAACCTGCAAAGTTACTTAATGACCAAAATATACAATTTCAGACTTGCAGTCATTTGATATTATACAAGTGATAACATATTTATTACAATGGTGTTTGTACAACATATAATACTTTGGATGGTTTTCGTTCCACATCACATAGTGTTTTTCGACTTAGTGGTGCAGACCATACTACACGTCCCACACATACCCCCATCCATCAGAGCCCAGATTTACCATGAACGAAGACTTAGGTCATCTTGAAAATGCCCAAACTGGTTGTGGTAGCCCCGGGAACCTTTACCCCATTGGTTAGAGCATCCCCAGGGGTCATTCCACCCACTAGCTCATGCCAGGCATATATGTGGCATCTCCAGGCACACACTTCAGAAATCTCATGGACCTGTGGAAGATCAGAAGAGGAATTAACCTGTTGTCTAAGACCTGAAAAGAGCCTAGACACCTAGAAATGTTCTCCCTCTTGTACCCACGACAAAGAAGATGGACTCCATATGACTGACCTCCTTTTAAAGCTACTGGGACAAAACAAGCTACAATAGGCCTTTTCCTGCAACCATCCACCTGATCAGTGGCAACTGGACCTCAAATAGACCCTACTTTTGGGCTATGCCTGCCACTCTGCGAGTCTCTACCTGCCTCCCTTGACGTCCTGGGGGCTCTAGAATTGTACTCCTGTGTTGGATTGGGACTTAACGGACCAAAGTCAGAAGGTAAAACATATGACCACGGCAAACCTAGTTAGTGTATCCGAACCATGCTACATCACAATTAACATCAAATTGTACCTAGGTCCCATTCTACCCTGACCGTTGAATATCATTGGCACGTAAAATTTCAAAAATTTGTATCTCTAATTCCCTTTATTGTATTTTATCATTTTGGTGTCATTTTGTTTATAAAATGTTATTGTATATATTTAATTGGTTTTGGTACTTTTATTGTTTTGCCTTTTCAATGTATTACTGGTGTTCTACTGCATACATATTTTAGCCATTGCCTCTAAGTTAAGCCTGTCTGCTCTGTGCCATGGCAACCAGGGAGCTGAGCTCATGTGTGTTTAGTCCCTTTGGTGGCTCACCTGAACACGGATTGTGATTATTACTTGAGGTGGGTACTTACTGTCCTCAACCAATAACTCAATTTCCTACAACCATCCAACCTGATCTCTGGTATGGACTGTGTGTTCAAGAGAACCCCAACATCATTTATTTATTTATTTGAAAAGTTTTATATAGCGCTGGCTAGACCCGGAGGTATCAGAGCGCTTTACATGAGGACGAGCATCGTTTCAGAGCAGTTATAAGTTACATATTTACAAGTTACACAGTTTCAGAGCATAGTTACAAGTTGCTGGAGCCTAGCTACATGTGTTAAAAACATGCGTAAGGGAAAAAGCAGGTAAGGTGAGAGATTCAGGGGATAGGAGCAGGGGAGGTGGACAAAGAATGAAAGAGGAAAAGGGATTGGGGAGGGTGAAAAAAACACAACCGGGAGACAAGGAAAAACAGTGTCCAACGTCGGGTGTGCTGTGATCCCAGTGGAAATGGTGTAATTCCCTTACCTCCGTTTTCTGTGGCTCCCTTAATGCTGTGGACTCTCTCAGAGGGGTCTCTGAGACTCCAGGGTATGAATGCTGGATCCCTCCCCAACAAGGGGAGAAGGAGTGCTTTGGAGAAGGGCACATGGTTACAGAAGTTAGAGTTGTAAAAGTCCAATAAGGAAGAAACAAGTCCCCAGGAGAGGAAAGAGGGAAGGGGGGGGGCAGGGGGCAGGGGTCTGGGAAAAACCAGTTGCGTTACATAAGCACTTTGGATTACATAGGTTACATACGAGATACAAACAGAGACAAAATTGCAAATGTACAAGTTGTAAAGTCACTCAAGGAGGCTATATAAACAAGAAAAAATTGCAAATGTACAAGTTGTAAAGTCACTCAAGGAAGAGATACAAACGGAAAACTCTAAAATCACATAGGAATGGTAGTAAGTACAAAGGTCTACTACATACACTAGTCATTAGATTTCTATATATACAAATAGTAAGTTTACTCAGGATTACATTTTAAAAGCGATTAGGCTTGGACAATTATATATTACATATTTACATATATATATATTTATGAGTTACAGACGTATGGCTCAGGCATAGGGAAAAAACAGGCAAGGGGAGAGAAAATCAGGGGAGAGAGGAAAGGAATAAGGGAGGTAGAAGGAGTGAGGGAGGGAGGAGGTAGGGGAGGGGGTGATGAATGATGGGATCTGTTTTGTCCATGCCGGACCCCCGGGCCCCCCTCCTGACCCAGATCATGCCAGGTAAGATCAACAGACCTCTAAAGTTCCACTACCCTGACCCCATAATCATGTTGCTCTGTTTATAAACAGCATGCATAACTACATTTACTCTTAGGCATTCTTCTCACAAATGACAGTGCCATACTCCTTGCCCCATTATACCTATGAGGATATGCCATACTTATGTAGCCTATTCTACCATTTCTTTCTAAATACCCTATATGTGCCATATTGCAAGTATCAATTTCCAAAGACAGGGCAACCATGTAGAATGAGTGTATGGGTGATAGTGTTTCCCATGAAGAACATTCAAAGAATGTTTGGGAGAACGATTGAAAATCACTGTCTGAAACAACAGTGATGAATGGAATAAATGCTTGTTAGACCTGTCATCCTTAGAGTGATCTTTCCCCAAACGTTTTGCCTTCCTCCTCCATTTCTGCTGATCTTTTGTTTGCTGGCCATAGAACTCTGCACATTGTTCCATTGCTAACCAGTGCTAAAGTTCATGTGCTCACTCCTTAAGACATGTAACAATGGCTTACACCCCATACTTAAGTTACTTATAAGTCCCTAGTAAAGTGGTACTACACATACCCAGGGCCTGTAACTTAAATGTTACCCGTGGGCCTGCAGCACTGATTGTGCCACCCACTTAGGGAACCTTTCCAGGCTTCTCATTCGAGCCTGCGCATGCAGTTTTAAATTGGCATTTTGACCTAGAGAAATAAATCTTTTTCATGGCCCAAACCTTCCTTTTTAGGTCTTGCTGAGTCAGCGCGCATGCGCTGCTCGGAGAGACTTTAGTAAGAGAGGGCTTCAAAAAATGCTACAGCCGGCTACAGCTTGCAGTGCATGTGCGCGGTTGCGCGCAAGCTGCGGCCGGCGGTAGCATTTTTCCCCCCAGCTTTTTAGCCAGCTTGGTAGAACATGCAATAAGCAAGCGCGCTTGCGCGCGCATCCCTTGCGTGTTTTAGCGCGTCATCGCGATGACTTTCGCTTTCACAGCGATCGTGATCGCGATGACTTTCGTGGCCAATGCTTGTTTACTCTGTATCCCTTCCTTCTCTCAGTCTCTGTACCTCAGGCATTTTTCATTCTGTGCACCTATCTTCTCTCATTCTCTGCGCCTCAATTATATTTAATTCCGTACACCTTCCTTCTCCCGCTCTCTATAGCTTACTAATGTTTCATTCTGTACCTCTTCCTTCTTTCATTATCTACACCTAGTCATCGTTCATTCCGCATACCTACCTTCTCACGTCCTCTGCACCTACTTTCTCTCAAACTTTGAAACTCACCCATTTTGTAAAACATCCTGCCCTGAGTCCTCGATTTGCATTCCCTCCTTCTGGAGATCTCATCCGCCTCTCCCTCAACAACTCGCCCTTTCAGTCAATCTACCCCTCCACCCTCGAAGTCAACACGTCACTTTCGTTTAATTTTGAATATCTTTCACTTTTATTCTGAGCACCTAGTGCGTCTGTGATTCTGAACATCCCTACAATCCACCCGTGCCCCTGGCATTACTTGGAATCCAATCCTCCAGTCCTGCCCCCTTCTCTCGGCTCTAGTGCTGCTGTCCTGTCTCTCATTTCATTCTGTTCACCCTTCCCTATGCCATGCTGTACCCCACCCCTTATGTACCCCTCCCTCTAATCTCGTGCTGTGCACCCCCCGCCACCCTCCTCTCATTTGGTACGTGTCCACCGTCCTAATCTGTGCCCCCTTTGATAGGTCTGTTCACCCCTCCATCCTGTACACTCATCTCCTTTCATACACAGAAACATATTCAGACTGCATATGTCATGATTTTTTATTTATTATTGTACAATGTAATTTATTAAGAAGACTGCTGTTTATATATTTTGTGAATGATCTCCATTTTGATTAAAAAAAGAACTACTACTACAGACTGCATCCATATACATCTGTATCTCACCTAGCCCTACGCCACCCCCTCCTTTGCAAACACATCCTTCTCGTTCTGTACTTCAACCTTCACCGCTCCTGCACTTTCCCTTTCTGCTGCACTCTGAACTTCCCCTTCACGTTGTCTTGCTCCCAACAACACCTACCCTCACTCCAACACCCCCATCCATTTCTCTCAACTCCCTCCTTCCTCGACAGTCCCCCTCCCATATGCCAGCTCAGGACTCCCACGCTTGCTAACCCCTCAGGCTCACTGCGGCCCCCACCCAGCACCAGTGCTTAGGGACCCCCGGTTTCCCGGTCCTCCACAGCCTGCTCGCCACACTCGCCTCTTGGCGCCGCCTCGGTTGTATACTTGTCACCTCTCTGTGCCCCCAGAGACGCGGCTGCAGCGGAAACATTCTAGACCCATGGTTGAGCAGTGATATCACGCTGGAGACCAGGACTATCTAGAAAATATACTTGGATCTCAGGTGATGAAATTAAAGTCCATCTCCAAATTTTTATCTCCTCCATATTTTATCTACAATACTGTGAACTACGACACAACAGAAAAAGAGATGTATAACTGTCCTAACCCATCATAACAAGCATTGGCTTAACCAATAGGTCTCGCATTTGGGGCCTTATAATTATTTAGTTATGCAGCACAATATCCTTGGTGCAACAACATCAACCGTTGCATGGCTAAACACTTATAAGGTCCCAAAGGTGAGACCTATTGGCCATGCCAATGCTTGTTAATACATATAAGCCTTCCCTAGGGTGGGCCGTAGGTAGCCAAGAGGGCAGGGAGCAGCATATTTAAAAAGTAGGACATATGCATTTAACTTTTACATGCCCTGGTAATGAAAAAGACTCAAGTTCATTTCCCACTACTGCAAGACCTACTTCTCCAATAGGATAACATTAAAGTTATCTCATTGCATTAAATAAACTGTAACTTCCAAATGGGAACAGGTGACCAGTAGTTCTTTGGTGTTTTTGGAATTGTAATGAAAAATCCTCTCTTGTGGTAAAGTCAATTTTTTTTATTACAATGACAAAATGCCACTTTTAGAAAGTTCTACACTGAGAAGACCTGGCTACTGTTTCGTGGTACGGCTATTTAATTTAAACGGACACACAAAGAAAACCAATGTTTAAATCCGGATCTGGTTATATATTTAACCTTTTCTTTTATGCATATAAAGACCGCTTTTATGTTATTTTATAAGTGTCTGAATATTAAGGATACACTATTCATTTTTCAAACAAATAGACACAATTATATGAATACACAAAACATTAATGTGACCAAAATATATACAGCATTAAGCAAACAATAATGCACCAATCTCTTTACATGATTAGTAGATATTTGCAACAATCTCTTTAAGACAGTTACAATTTAGCCAAACAGGGCATAAAACACAAAAGGTGCAAATATTTACAACAGACCCTTTAAGACTTTTACAATTTAACCAAAAAGGGCGTAAAACACAAAAGGTGCCGACGCATTTCGAGACCCAGTGAAACTCATGTGGCTCTCATCAGGGCTTCTGACTTTCTGTCTGACTTAGTGTGCAGGTGTCATCTAGTGAATAAACATAAATGAGTGTCAGTGCATTGTGAAACCTTTCTTGACTTCCCTCTATCTATTTCTAAAAATGTGATCTGTGAATTATCTGCTAGTTGCCGCTTTTCAGTCACCAATCCTAAACCTGGCATGTGTTATTTCAGTCTGGAGCAGGCTGTAAGAGTAAGAGCCAGCTTGTTAGCATTAGAGTGTGCCTACACTGTTTTCAGTGAATGGTTATAACAAAGAGGGTTTTGTCTCATACCCGAGTTGAATAGGGCGGTACCTGCCAAGTGGTGTCACCCCAGTACTGGACCTTTGTTAGTGAGCCTAAGGTGCTGTGCCAGCCTCTGTGGACCCAGCTAAACCGATGCTTCTCCTCTGCTGCTCAGCGCAACCTTGTGCAGAATCGATGCATCGCCGCTGATGCATGGATCTTCCCCGTCGCAAAGACCCGCATCACATCACAGAGCATCGCTTCATCAGAACCACCGCTGATGATGGGATAATTGTTGGTTCCATGCGGGATGGCAGTTGACATATCTTTTCAGTTCTATGGGTAGTATCCAGCCTGCAGGGACCCTAGTTAATTTCCATATTCCACACTCCCACAAAAGTGCAATTCAAGTTTGCTCTCTATCTCTATCATTGTACATAGAGGGTTTCTTTAATGAGCCATGTACCTCTCTCATTCCACAACCCCATGTCTTCGCATGCATTGCAGATTGGCTTAGACAAGTATTTTCACCTCCGGAGAGAATTCTTTGACAAAGAGTTCTCTGTGCTGCATAACAGCCATGAAACGGGAGAAACGTGCACCATATCCACCCACTTCGGCAAGATTGATATCTGCCAGCAAGACCACCGAAGTTTTATTGCGAAGCAGTACCAGGTCAAAAGCTCCAGAACCGTCACTGAATTGCACTGTGATGATCTCTGGTTGTCAGTCGAGAAGGATGCAAGGAAGCATGCATAGGTCATGGAGCTCATACAGCGTCTAGCTAAAGCTGGCCCAGTACATCCTGCAGGACCTACTCATGCAACTGAGGCATCTTCTGTACTTCAAGTACCTGCAAGGACTATCACACCTGACAATGTGATCATTACCCACCATTTCCTTAAGTTATGTTGCCTGGGATATGAATAATGTCCTTCCCCATAAGCGCACAGCAACTAAGTTTGCACAAAATTGCGTCTTTTTATTTTTTTTAATAATTTAGTTTTCAAACTTTCTTTGCACATAAAGACACATGGTGAAATGTATTTGTAAGCATTGCATATTGGCCAGCTCAATTACAAAGAAGCCATATTGGACAGTGATATTTATTTCTCCTAAAGGTTTCTGGGTCTGAAGTCTACTGAAAGCTTGGTCCAATGCTAAGGAAACAAAACAAATAACAATGCCACACACTAGTTCCACTCAAAGAGAACCTGTCAATGGAAAGAAAGAAATAACCTCATAATAATTCTACAGCAAATAAATTACATCATTCTTCAAACAGATTACGATTACGCACGTAAAAAGCATTGGATTACTCACAATTTAGTAATTACCAGAATCTAAGCAATCAACAAGGAAGAAGCAATGGTACGTCTTAGAAACACTTAAAGAATGCTGCCCTCTCTCTGGGAATATACAAGCATTCTAAAAAAAAGATTGTGCACCCTCAACATGGGTGGCTCCTCCGCTAATTTGGAGGAGCATTGCCCACTGCTTTGAGAGCAGTGCAGACGAAAAATAAAATGATAATACCTGAACATTATTATTATTTTACTTTTCTGTTCCCAGGTGCGGAGAGGGGCAGGGCTGGCCAGAGCAGCGGCCGGGGGATGAGTGTTTTTTACTCCCTAAGTGTGAATGACTGTTTGGCCGGCCCTCATGGGTCAACCAAACAGTCAAGCAGACTTTGCATCTTCCCCACCAGACTGTAATGCACAGCCTGGTGAGGAACATGCACAGGCTCCCTGTCGCCATCTGAGCGCTGAACCACAGAGCTCAGACCAATCACAGCGCTGCATTGCAGCATTGTGATTGGCTTATGGAAGCCCAGGTGCTTCCTGCGACGGAGGAGAGTTTTCTTTCTTTCTTTTTTTTAAACATTTTTCACCCCCCACCTCCACTGCCCCCGGTCCCTATCAGCCGCCACTTAGCCTCAAAACTGAAAAACTTGACCCTTTCCTTGCTAAAAACATGATTACTTCCCACTGGTCTTCTACAATTCCCACCCTCAATACCAGCCTGAGTGGAAACCTGTTCGAAATGGGCTGAGACAAAGGGAAAACATTCAATAGAGAGGAGGATCGGGGTCCCCGCAAGCACCCCATGGCTGCTTAATAGAAAAATCTCCTGGAAAGACTACAGACAGCCTTGAGATACCAGACCACCCCACTTCAACGTGTAAAATCCCTGGTTGTCGAGTATTCCCAATTCATACAACAATCTCAATGTAGGGTACCTCTATGCACTGCTGTATTCCTTGTCCCCCGTAAGCTGTTTGGCAATTCCACACCAATTGGCTCTCCATTACTATACCCCTACCAGTAGATTCCCTTATCCAGGGTCCCCTCACCCTTTACAGATTTTCTCAAACCACCCTTTGCCCCTAGCCCTACGTTCCCTGTTGCTTGCTAGTTATAATTTATAACCTAATAAGTAATTTTCTTGAGAAAAAAATGTGTTACTGTGGTGCAACGTACTGTATCCATAAACACACCTCTCAGGCCTTATCTGGGCTTTCACAAACATATTTTGGGAAACGTCCACTACAACGTGGCTGTTTCCACGCAAACCTTAACCATGCATGCATTACAACACATGCGTGGTTACCACGAAAGCCTTTACCACGCATACCCTTACTACGAGATACGTAGTAAAGGCATGTGTGGTAAAGGCTAAAATTAGAAAAAGGGGGCTTGGGGGGTCTCCCCCCAAAAATAAATAAAAAGGCGTGGGAAAAAAATGCACCTGATGTCACGTCGCGAAGTGGAGGCAATCGGCGTCGTTTGAGAAGAAACGAAAATAAACTTCCGCTTCCTCTTTACGACGTACAACGTCGCCAAGGAAGATGAAGGAGAGGAGACGACGTGAAGAGGTAAGGGGAATTTTAGTTTAAAAAGAAAAAAAATATATATATATGTAAGGATTGGGGGTTCAGGGCAGGGGTAATTATAAGAAGGATTGGGGACTGGGGGGTCACATAAGGGTACAGGGGAAGGGTATAACCTTTACCAAGAGTATGCCCTTACCATGCATAAACTTACAACGAAAATCTTTGTAAAGGTATGCGTGGTAAAGGAATATTTTTGGTAAAGGTTATGCATGGAAATAGAATTCCGTAGTAACGCATGCATGGTAAAGGCATGCGTTGCAACGGAATGCATTGTAACGACATACAATATTTTATAATGCATTACTTATTATACACCACTCTGCTTTATTTTTGCCACCAACATTTACTGTAATTATCCTATAAAATGTTCCAATTGACAAAATGAAACATTTTTTGGTAAAATAGATGTGCTACCCACGCAAACACTGGAAACTTCTCACAGAAATTATAAAGAATTAAATCCTATCAGGCAGATGAACGTAAATGTTCTAGAAGTAATACATCGTTGTGTTAATGATCTCACACCTGCTGCACAGTCTATACCTACTAAGGGAACGACAATCTGTCCCCACAAGGAATTGGACATAATCCAAGTAAGTCAGGTAATGAAAGGATGAAACGTTGGTTACGGATCCACTTAGCTTGACTTTGGTACATAAATATATTGCTCAAGAAAATACTCAGGGGCAGATTCACAAGCCCCTTGTGCCACTTTTGCGTCACTTTTAACATGGGAAAAGTGACGCAAAAGTGGCGCAAGGTGCTTGTACATCTTCCCCTTAGATGTGAACACCTAGATGAATGCATTCGTAAACGAGTAAAATCGGATATTCTCAACTAGCAGAACATAGCCAAAAACAATAAGAAGAGCAATGAATTCAATGGAAATAAAGAATTTAGGGCCTAATTTGGATGTTTGTTGGGCGAGCTGCCACTCACCAAATTGAGAAATGACGGTCAAGCAGGCAATGGTTTCTTAAAGCATCAGTGGGAGCTGCAATCATGGCAGTTCCTGTTAACACTTTTTCAGATTTGGTGCAAGGCTCAATCAACATGACGGAACACTGCACCAAACTGATTGCTTTTATATTTTTAAAAATGAAAATCCCTAAGCAGAATCGCTCATCTCCCATGGCAGTCATCCCCAATGGCGAAGGGAGCATTTTGTAGTTTTCACAGCCCCTCATCACCTGGGTTTTCCTGGTGCCAATGGACAGTGAAAACTGACCTCTAAATCTGTCCATCTAAATTAGATGGTTGGAATTAGTGGTCTGTCTCTGCTGGCCCTTACTCCACAGGGCCATTGAACAGGTTTAATCACAGCGGACATGGAGTAGTCTCGACTGAGATTAAACCTATGGTCAGCTTGCAACTAAATCGGGCAGGGAGACCTTTATCTTGCCAGTATGTAAACTCTGTTGCCATTACGGCAAAGTATACAAACCACCAAGATATAAATCAGGCCTAATGAATCAATCAGGTTTCTTGTATAGCACGACTACTCACCTGTTAGGGTCTCAAGGCACTGTGGGGGGTGATCTGCCGTTCTGTCAACGAGCCAGGTCTTAAGGTCCTTCCTGAATTGAGGCAGTGATGGTGATTGCCTGATATGTAGATGCAGGGAGTTTGCAGTGAGGTAGGCAAAGCATCTCCCTCCAGCCAAGGTCTTGAATATCTGTGGGATGGTGACCAGGGCCAGTTGGGCAGAGTGGAGATGTCTGGTGGGTGTGTAGAAGGAGAGGTGGTGGTTGAGGTATGCAGCTCCGGCGTTGTAGAGGGCTTTGTAGGCATCATATTAAGGCCACTGCAGTGATTTTCAAGAATGCAGAATAAACCGATGATGAATTGAAAGGCAACCAAACCAGATAACACCTCTGACATCTACCACCAGACGAGTGAACACTAGGCTCATTCTAAATCATCTCAAACATACACAAACATGAACCCCGGATTACCAATTGAAATAATAGGTCGAAGTTAGATCTGGCAACATCAAATTGATTTCCAGAACTTTGAGGTTGAACAAAGCCATTGTGTACATGTTCCCCACTCTTTCCTCCACCTCAGTAAAGCAGCAGTCAACACTGTTTGCCAGGAAAATCTGTACATGGACTAGAGAAGCGTGCTCCCATACTGGGCTTGCATTATACATTGTTGGGGAAAGAGGGGCAGGAGATTTAGGACCAGTCCATATGTGGGCAGTGTACTTCACCATTTGTCATCGAGAGTTGGCGTCTAAAGTGTGGTTTTCGGTCAGAATTCAAACCTGTCACTCTCTGATATTGTTACCCAGAATAATACACGAAATCATAATGTTTGTTCACAAAAAGGCACTCCATAGAATCCTCACAGGAGGTCAATGAACCTGATGGAAATGTTGGTCTCGGTCTACCTACCTTACCTTTGGGACCAAAAACTGTTTATGTTGCACAGCGAAAAGGCATTTAAAAATGATTGCAATGTTTCTGCTTGTTTTGTTTACAACATAACCTGCCTATAGAATCCAGTGGCAAGAGCACTTGATAAACTATATGAGCAACATGTGTAATTTTTTGCACAATTATAAAGTGCTGACCGGACTCCATTGTGGCATTATAGCGCTTTCAATAAGAACAGGGTAGATTCCAAGTTGGCTTTGTTAGCAGAGGCAGAGTTCCGTACCTGTTTATCAGCCTTCTGTTCGTGAGGTTAATTCATTTTACTAAATATTTCTCTGAGGTTAATCTTTATTTTTTAAGATATAACACAGCGGAAACAGTAAGCAAGGTTTAACTTTTCCTGTTTCTGTGTTGCGCTTTCTGAAAATGACAACGGATAAAGACACCAACAAGGGATTTCTTCTCATGAAGATTTTGATGAAGTATGAAACAAATCAAGATAAGCTCTAAGTAGTAGCTTATAGTAAAAAAATATGTTAAATCAATACTTATTTTAACGTGAATCAATCTTAACAAGAAGAAAAACAATGCAAGACGGGTGTATACTTATTGAAGCACAAATTTATGTGAACAGAATGAAAACAAGCATTGCATAGCCAATAGGTCTCGCTTTTGGGACCTTCTAAGTATTTAGTTATGCAACTGTTGCATGGCTAAACACTTATAAGGTCCCAAAAGTGAGACCTATTGGCTATGCCAGTGCTTGTTAACGTTATAGGCACATACGCTGCGCCCATAGTGGTATAATGGGCGCTTAGGTCATACAATGCACCGAAAAAGCTGAAATCCATTTGTCCCGTCTCATGCCCATCTTAGTGCAGTATAAAGGCAACCCAGGGAGCCCACCTGAGCGCAAACAGCCCCACTTACTTGCTATCGTATAATCCAATGCTGCATCGTAGGTGGTGTTCTCCTGCCGCCCAACAGTTCAAACTGCGGTATGATAAACTTAATGCACGTCATATGGTCACGTAACCCGCATAAGCGGCGTGATCATAGAAATAGACGGCGGTTTGGAAATTACAAATCTGCCATATTGAAGTAGTTATATGCATGTATAAACAAAACACGACTGTAATTAGACCCGATCCAAGGCAAATGGATAATAATGGCAAGGTGGTGGAAGCAAAATATGTGACCATAGAAATAGACGGCGGTTTGGAAATTACAAATCCGCCATATTGAAGTAGTTATATGCATGTATAAACAAAACATGACTGTAATTATACCCGATCCGAGGCAAATGCATAATAATGGCAAGGTGGTGGAAGCAAAATAATGCAAGTAAGCCAATTGGGGAAAGAAAGAGCAGGAAGGACAAACATGTGGAAGAGCTGTGGTGTGCGATAGGCAGACGGGGACGAGAGCAAAATCCAAAGTGGGCAAAGTGCAAGATGGTGGAAACAGAAAGAGAATAGAGAAAGACAGACTCAAAATGAAAGAGAGTACGATCGACAGAAACGAGAAGATAAGGAATGGAAACAGTGAAGGGTAGTGATGGAGACGATAAACAGAGCAAAAGAGAACAAGCAACATGTGCGGCCGCGACTGGGAGTTGCGTGTGCGCACGCAAAAGTGAACGTGCAAGTAATTGCGTTCCAGATGGCACCTCGGGCGGAGGAAAGATACATGGTGGCTGCGCGCGTGCACGCTCACGTGCACGCAAGCGCTAGGCCAGCCAGCAGCACTTTTGAAATCTCACATACAAAATGTCTCTCCGAGCAGCGCATGCACGATGACTCAGCGAGACCTAAAAAAAAGGGTACAAAAAAACAATTCACACATACACAGAGAGTGACCAAGATTTAACAATTTGTTTCAACATTTTTCATCCTATTGACACTTTGGTAATCACCCATTTCATATAGTGTAAAAATAAGAAATTGTCACCAGTGTTGAAAAAAACAATTCCTATCATAAAAAAAATTCACAAAAGAAAATGGGTGCAGTTGTCGACTTTTGACTACTATAAGCTACTACTAGAGCCTATCTTGATTTGTTTCATAGTTCATCAAATGCTTCATGAGAATAAATCCCTTGTAAGTATCTTTACCCGTTACTATATAAAACTGCCTAAGCCTCCAAGGGTTCATTGGGTTCCCCACTCTCTTAGGGGCATATTATCAAGGTCCAGTGATAAATATCGCAAAGCGCGCTTGCATATTTATCGCCGGCTATCTCTGGAATTTATCGCCCGATTAGCGCGTTATCAACAACGCGCATCGCCGAGTCGATAAAAATTACAGAGATAGTTGGGATATCGCCGTTTTCCATGGTGGAAAACGGCGGTATCCTAGATCATAGGGGCCTGAGGTCTTAGCCACACAATCCACCCCCAATGTTAAGTATGCCTTAGTCAGGAATTTAAAAGATGTTAAATTCCTGCGTTAAGGCATACTTAACGCGATTTTAAAAATCGCTACCCTTCCTTGATAATATCACGAAGCTGCCTTCGCGATATTTCCCCTGGTTGGTTTCCACAGACACGCCTACTGTGCATCTCATTAGCGATGCAAAGTTAGGCGTGCTGGAAACGGGCGCTAAATCAGCAAAACACACGTGTCTTTGCTGATTAGGCGATGACATTATCGCTGCTTTTCGGCCGAAAACGGCCGCAAAAGCGGCGGTAATTTCATTGCGCCCCCTTGATGATATGCCCCTTGTTTCTTTCTGAAAATAAACCACGAAAAGTGGGTTAAAATGATTTAACTTTTTCCACTGCAGGCGCACAAACCAGGTGCTCGCCTCTGCGCTGTGCCAGTAAAGTTTATCATGATGATGCGGGACCGCTTCGAATGCATAAACGCTTCAGTTTCTTACATTAAATTGTTGAGAGGACACGCTTACAGATTGCAGACACACACCATAGTCAGTTTGTGTTATGAATTTTTTGCACTAGTATGCATGTGTAAGAGTATTGGCACAGCAGGAGGTCCGTGACCTATAATGCAAGATCAAAAATGGATGACTGCCCCGGGTTGGTGATTAAGAGAAAGTAATTTTGATGCCATCGGCCCCTAGCACACCTACGTCGCAAGAACACTGCATCTGCTGCTCCAAGTACAGCTGCGTGCATGTACGTGACTGACATATTGTGAAAGTAGCTAGAAAGCTTAGGGATGCATACAACATATACAGACAGAGGGAGCAGGGCACGCTGGGGTTGAAAGGAGGACAGGGGGCTCAGGTTATAAACAATGTACGCATTAGAGGCCTGTTTAGCTTCATATGCCCTACAAATTACCTGTGTAGGAAGTATAGTAACACGACAAGCATTTAGTAGACAAAGGACATATTTTAGCCATCACAATAATAATGCTGGGTGTACCACGCGCGCACAATAACTCCAGTAGCTACAAAGCCTCGTGATGTTCCCCATTTGCTCGGTGACCTTACATTAAGCTCAATGACGTTCATTTCCGAGTTATGTACAAAATAAGGCTTTCTGCAGTGAAATATGTGTCCTTGTAGCAGACAAAGCTGCATTATGGCTTTGACCTCATAAAGCACACAGCTAATAAATGGGCGCAGTGCATTTGCGGGGAGGGCGAGATGTCTCCATTTGCTCCAGATGAAAGGCAGGAGGAATGGGGGTAATTTCTGTCCTACACTAAAAAGATTGGAAGCTGCATTGCTTTTTTTTTTTTGTATTATTACATTGTGGAACCATCTGAAGAGGAAAATTGGGGCATGTAATCTGCAGTCAGTTACGAAAGCACTTTTAGAGGAGAGCTGCTGCACTCATGCCGATGCTGCTGCGCTTTTTGGACTAAAATGTGCTGGTAACTACAAAATCAAAGCAAGGCAGGCTCCCTGGTAATGGCTCCTTCCTACACCCCGGAAAAGCATTTTCTAACATTGGACAAAGTAAGTGCATGAATGTATCAGCACTTAGAATTAGCAGGCTGCAAAACAATTGCAACGGATCTTTAACACCAATCACACCCCGTGCTATGGGTGTTTTATGTTTTTAACAACTGTGACGTGTTCGTTCAGCTTCGTGGCCAGAAGAAGTAGCCGCTGCAGGGTAGATTGTTGGTGTGAGGATACCTGATCAGCAGGGCACAAGTCCTAAAAAAAGAAGTGGGGGGACGCTGTCACCGGAAGTGACGAGAGGTGGGGGGACGCTGTCACCTGAAGTGACGTCACAACAGGAATCTCATGGGTATTCATATGCCTTTAGATGAAAGGTGGTCTGCACCCTACCTCGCGGAGGCTGCGTTTAATCCCCCCGCAGTGAATGCAGGTAGACAGACGTTCTGAATAAGCTCTGATCTCGCTCCAGAGAGGCCAAAGAGTGAAGTCCAGCTTTTGGGCAGGGGGGACGGCATCCACCCGTTAAAACCTGGTAAAATAAGTGGGGGGACGCCGTCCACCCGCGTGGTACCCCGACTCGAGCCCTGCTGATCAGACAACTGGCAGCTGTAACAGCCATAATACAAACCATTTGTGACAAAAAAGATGTCAGGTTTTAAAGTTTTAATACCACATTGAGCATGATGATGGCATCACAGGAAATAACACCTCACATCTTCTGGCCGAAAATTACTTCATCAAAAATCACATTGTATAGTCTGCAACCTGGTAAAGAGGGAAACTGCCATGTGTCTGCTATCCCAGATTGCAGAGTAGACCAGGATCCAATGACACAAGTGAGGAATCTCTGAGCACCCTGGCCAGTTCCTTCTGCAACTATTGTCACCCATTTTACTGAATTGTGTTACTGCCTCTTTAATTCTTGCAGACCCCAATGCCTCCATCTCTGCCACCTGCGCCTCTGAGGCTCATTGTCGTGCCCCTTGTCTCTTCTCTAACCCTCTTTGGGCAGCGCTCAAGTGATTTGTAACTATGTTAGCATGATGGTAAATTAGCAAATCATACAAATGCATGGGTACTGGACTAACCGTCGGGCAATCATGAATCGACCTGTATGATGCACCCTAAAACCTGCAAACACCTCAGCAGGTACCTCCTTTTAGAGGACTAGACCCTGATCCATGTTTTGCTAGTAGTTTGGTGCTACAACACAGTAAAGAGAAAACATCAGGTAGATTGAAACTATTCCCCCTAAAGGTATAGGATACTGTAGGACTGTCCAACTGTCTATGGAATAACCTTTAAAAGAAGCACAACCAGGCCTTGTTGATCCGACAACCAACTAGAGAATGCATTGAACTTTAAAAGAGCTCGAAGCATATTTAGAAAGAAATGTCGGAGGGGGGAGCTGTGGAGAATTTGCCAGCCCCGCACTCCGACATATCCAAAACTCAGGGATGCACTGTATTTACAACAATACGGTGGACCCCCATGTTTTCCCTAGCACTGGTGCTAAAATTAGCTGCCTAGCGCCAACACAAGCACCCTTGCACCATGGTGCAAGGGTGCCTACATTGCAGGGATGATTGTTTATGTGCAGGAAGGTGTCACTTCCTGCATATAATCAATAGTGGTGATTTGTTACTTCTATATGTGCTGAATAGAAGTAGCAAATCGTCATTTATGTGCAGGAAGGGACACCTTACTGCACATAAACAATCATTAATGGCGTTTTGTTCTTTCAATGTTGCTGCAGAATGCCGCACACATAGAAAAAGCAAAAACGAAGAGAAATAAAAGTGTTTCTGCTCATTGCCCAATTGTAACGGCTGCTATTGGCGTTAGTTTTTGGCACTGCCTCAGATTTACACATCCTTGTATAACTGGGGTAGCGTCAAAATACAATGGGTGTTGCTGTGGAATGCCCACAGCAACACCCATTGCACACCCCTCTCATGCAAAGTGATGCATGTTGGAAGTAGAGGGGTCCTTATCGCTTACCGCCGCCACCAAATACTGGAGGCGAGATCCCCGACTCCCCGCTTTAACGTTAGGCTAAGTGAGGACACCGTCTGAGATAGCCCTGCTCACCCCCTTAGTAGCTTGGCACAAGCAGCCAGGCTTATCTCCAAGGCACAATTGTACAGTATGTGCAACTACGCTCACAGTAACCCAATGATGTCACCACAAATAGACTCCACACGAGTTTTGATAGAATGAGTATAATCTTTATATAAGAAATTATACGATACGACCACAGGATACAAAATCAACATATAAGAATGGGTAGTATTCTTTCCGGTGGGTTGGTAGGTTCTAATCCCAAGCACCACTTTTAACCAACAGTTAAGCTCACTTCCAACTGTTTTCAAAAGTTTAGGCAAGTCGTATTGCTAGAATCACATACGTTGCAATAGGAAACAAATACTGCAATACGTAACAATATTCTCATATACTGTGCAACAGAGAAACAATGCCACACGTAGCACCACAGTCATGTACTTTGCAATTGAAGAAATAATGCAATGCGTATCACCACCAGAATGCCATGTACCAGGAAGAAACAAAGCAATGCGTCACTCTACAATCCTGTATGGTGCAATGAAGAAATAATACACTGCGCCACGTTATAATTAGATACTGTGCACTGAAGAAATAATGCAATGGGCCACGTTACAATCAGGTAATCTGCAAGGGAAAACTAACGCAGTGCGTAGCGCACCAAGCATGTAGTTCGTCAGGCAGAAACGAGGTCAGGCATCATACGACAGTTCGATAGCTCGTTAGCAGCAATAATGCAAAGTGTAATACGACAGTTTTAGGTGCTCCGTTTCCAGTGCCCCCGTTATGGATCAAATGATGACACAAAAGTACTAATTCCCACTCCGGCTCAAGTACTGCCCCTCCTTGGGTCAACACGGGCCGAGATCCGAGCCGAATCAATGGCTTGTGCAGCCAACATAAGCGGGAGGCCGACAGAGTGTCCCTCCGGGCCCGAACCCACCCCAGGTGTTGATCCACGTTACCTGGGGTGGCGCGACCCCACTCTCCTCTCCGATGTCAGCAACTTGGGCCTTGATTCAGAACTCCGTCATGGGGTGCGGTGGACTTGGGCCGGCAGCTCAGCTCTTCCGGGGCTGCCGGTCCGGGCCGCTGCTGGTTTATTTCGAGGGCCCAATGACTTGGCCCTCCTTCTGGCGGTCTCAGTCAACACCGAGATCCGCCCTCAGCACTGTGGAGACTTTACTTCAAATTCGGTGCACACCCTACCCAGGTACTCCTCACCAGTGCCTCAGGTTGCACTTCGACATGCACACCGCGCGTCCGACACTCACCTCTTCTCTGGTGCTCACGATGACCCTGTGCTCTTCACCAACACCCCGCTTGCACCTCGACATGCACCCTGGTCGTCCGAGTCTCTCCTCTTCTCCCGGTGCACACAATGTCAAGGCACTCTTCACCAACGCCCTGGCTGTACCACGACACTCACTCTGCACGTCTGAGACTCACTTCTTCTTTTGGTGCACTCGATGCCCAGGCGCTATTCACCAATGCCCTGGCTGCACCACGACATGGACACTGCGCGTCCAAGTCTCACATCTTCTCCGGTGCACCCGATGTCCAGGCGCTCTTCACCAACACCCTAGCTGCACCACGATATGCATTCTGCGCATCTGAGACACACTTCTTTTGGTGCACACGATGCCCAGGCGTTCTTCATCAATGCCCTGGCTGCACCACGACACGCACTCTGCGCGTCTGAGTCTCACTTCATCTCCCCCTGCACACCACGACCAGGCACTCCTCACCAATGCCTTGGCCTGCACCACGATGCGCACCCAGCGCATCTGAGACTTAGCTTACTCTTGTGTGCCCACGATCACAAGGCACAACTTCTGAGGGTCTCAAGCTGCAAACGCACACACACACCACATTGCTTGGGACTTCTCCGGAAACTTTTGTGATCCTGTATTTCCAAACAGGGAACCAGCTCACCTCAGGCCCTTGGGGTTACAAGATACAGCACAAAGCACAGTCTTCTTCAAGCAGGGGGACCCAGCGCCTCCAAGCACAGTCCCAACAGCCTCTCCCTTAGTTAGAACAGCAAACTGCAGGCCAGCCCCATATCACGAAGCAAGGATTGGTCTTTCCACAGCAGTCTCTTCAGTTGCTCCTTCTTTAGCAGAGGTTGCTTTTGACCACAGAATGGGTCCAAGCCTTTTCAGTCTCAATCCATATCTGTTTCATACCAACGTTCAGGGGTTTCAGCTCTCATAGTTATATCCCTCAATGTCTTTGAAGTTCATATGTGCTCAGGGGTCCCTGACACCTCCCTAAATCAGTTCTGGGTGTCTCCCTCCCAGTGCCACCTCTCTCCCTTTGATAATGGGGGTCTGGATCCTTAATCACTCAGCAGGAGATGGGTCAATTGGCTTATAGCACAAGCCCAGTCCTTTTCACCTCCTGGGCTTCTCCTCCCCCTACTCTCCAGATGCAGTGCAGCCTGGTGCCATCTCAACCCCCTCCCTGGGACAAGACCTTTTCCAGCTCCTCTCACCTTTCAGTTCCAGACAGACAATCCACATTTCAGCAGAGACACACATAAATGCCTAGAGCACAAAACTCAGCCACTTTCTAAAAGGGAAGTTTCTGAACACACAGTGACAAAACCACCTTCACAGAAAGATGTGTTATGACTCTGTGAGTTCATTCATACTAAACTTCACCTCTCCATTATAAACTGACAAGAAACTAGGCTAACAATTTATAACATTTAGAAACATCTGCAAAAATGTGAGAGAAGAAAAATATAAATAAAGGATAAAAGAGAACATATTTTAAGATAACTACCATCAGGAACCTGTAGAAGAAAAAATCAACGTTAGACCAGATGAGATGAGACAGAACATGTCAGCAATAAAAGAGAAAGTCACGGTATGGAGGACGATGAGGAAGAAAGAGGGCCAGAAGTTTCCATGGAAGAAGTGGAATGTAGTTAGATACATTTCTTCAGGTCAGCTGGATCATCAAAAGACGAAGTATTGTTTTGGAAGGTGAACTTGAACAGACATGGATGGAAAAGTCTGTAACGTGCTGCGAGTGAACGCAAGGCTGGACGAAGATCAAGGAATTCTTTCCATCCTTTAGCTGTTACCGGAGACACATCTTGCAAAATGTTTAGAGCCTAATCAAACAAGCTGCTTTTTGTGTTTGGTTGCGTTTAAAACTTGTAGCAAGTCTGTAAATTTAAAAAATAAAAAGATCACACCCCTTGGTTTCGAGGGAGCATTTGATGAAGACAAGCGGGGGCCTAATCTGTGAGCGCACTGGATGTTAAGCGTTGTAGAAGCAGGAAGGCCAAGAAGTTTTATGAGAAAAGTATTGAAGAACTGAACGGGGTCAGTACCCTCCAAACCCTCAGGAAGACCATACAGGGGTACATTATTGTGTCTATTTCTATTTTCAAGGTCCTCCGCCGATTTCTTTAGCATAGAGACCTCCCTCTCCAAAGTAGATAGTTTATTGGAAAAATTCTGTAAGTCATCGACTTGATGTTCCAGATTAGTGATGCGAGATTCCATAGATGCCCTCTTAGTATCCAACAGTTGCAGACGCAAATTAGTCTCTTCAATGAATGGATGCAGGGTGCGGATTTCTTCAAGCACCATGTCTAAGGAAACCGGAGAAGCAGGTTTCGGTGGAGAAGGAGGGTCTTGCTTGAGACGTTTGCTGGTAGAAGTAGGGGTCCGCATTTTGGTTGAAGATATTGATGAAGTCGAAGACTTTGAAGATGCAGATTGCGCCATTTCAGTATCACCGCTATGTGCAGAATCAGTATGACAAGAATCCGAGACAGGGGCATGGGCCGGGTATCACCTGCTGATAATAAGTAACTTCTTACTCCTACCAATACAGTGGAAGAGTAACAGACTTTGGTGAAGCAAGGGAGAAACCACCAGCGCACAACCACAGCGATTCAGAAAAAACTGCGCAACACAGTATGTTCAAGTATTTAAAGCACTGCTGACATAGGAAAGCCTGGTTACGCCTGAAAGGTCAGGTACTTCATGTTTTGTAACAAAAGTCAAAACAAAGGGGTGAATTTGAGACAAATGAAGAAGTACATCACAGATGAGGTAAATCTAGAAATTGCTGCGTAGCTCAGTGCAAGTAAAACTAATAAAGTCACTCTCGTTCACTAAAAAGAATAATTATTTCCAAAGTAGCAGGAGTTACATCATGTTGTAACAAGAGCCAATTATGTGAATATGGTACCTGAGGTGGAATAAAATCCTCATCATAGAGAAAAACAAAATGGCGGCCGTGACAGGGTTGCAGCAGATTTAGAGATTTCCAAAAGAAAAAGTTGGATAAAAAGCATAAAAAATTAAGAGAACCATTCAGGGGCTCTTCCGACACATGAAACTCTCCGTTTTGATGTGCAAAGGTTGCTGGAGCCGCGAAGATAAGCGCGGCGTCCCTGACGCAATACGGAGCTCCGGGACTAGGCGGCCATCTTGCTCGGTACCACGTGCGCTCCCTTGTCTGTACTTCTTGACCGAGAGCTTGGCATAGTTGGTTATCTGACAATGACTTAATTCTCTTCTGTATTTTTTTTGTAGTTGTTTGGTTTAATATTCCAAACTCTGATCTTATCTGAGCCGGAGAGGCATTACGCATAAGTCGAAAAAGTGGTCTGTATATTTTTGCGATGATCATGTTTAAAGTAGGCAAATCTCTGCTTCTAGGGCCTAGCCCCAGTAGGAAATCCACATGGAAGTTTTGCTGCGATTACCTTTAGCAGAGGCATGTAATTTGGACTTCCAAAGGATCTCTGCAAGGTGTGGAATGCGAGGAGTAGATTGTTACTCTTCCTCTGTTGATCCTGCTCGTGTAGGAGGAAGGAAGCCTTTTCGTCAAATAGTACCCCAAGTTGTCTGTAGATTTTAACCAGTTCCAGTTGACGACCTTGAAGATACCAGATGTGAGAATTCCACTTTCCATTGCTCACTTCCATCAGCTTTGTTTTTTATCTCATTAATTGACATCCCATTAGCAGATGAATAATGAGATAACTTGTCGATGGGACGTTGCAGGCCGATTATTGTTTGACTTAATAATATAATGTCATCTGCTTATTGAAGATTCGAGATGTACATGTCTCCTATTCTTAGGTATGTGCATTTACTTTTTTCAAGGCTACAGCCAAGTTGACCAAGAAGAGATTTAACAACTACAGTGCCAACACACAGCCTTGTTTCAAGCCCTGGGTGGTGTCTATTTTCCTGGACAGGAAGGAGCCATCACTTATTCTTGCTCTTGCCAGCTACCCGTGTATAGCAACTGAATTGCTTTCAGAAGATGAGCAGGGATAGGCCAGTTTGTCAGTTTTCGCCAGAGGAGATTGTGCTGCACAGTGAAATGCAGATTTAAAATGTAGGCAGCAAAAATTAATGGATTGTTTGTTCAGCTTCTGTTTATCTATAATGACCAATAGTGATAACAGGTTGGTTGTCGTGCCTCTTCCTTGTACGAACCCAGATTGACTAGGGGGAACAATTTGTTTTTCATCCATTCAGATCTGAATTTCTGTTAGTAAAAGGCGTGCTAAGTGTTTGGCCTCTGTGTCTTATAGTGTTATGAAATTATAAGGGCACTATTGAAAACTTTCATTAGGTTGGACTACAAAAAAAGCAGGGTTTGTCTTGTACAGAGCTTGCAGAATTCTGTTTGGGCCGGGTGCTCTGTCTTGTCTGCTCTTGTTAATTAAGGTACATATTTACTCTGCCGGCAAGCTTAGCAGGGAAATGAATGGGTTGGGAAATGGCAAAGCGATGGTACTACTTACATTATCTTGGCCAGAAAGTGCTCTGGCCTCTGGAGGCTGAGCAAAATGTTTAGTTAAGAAGTTGACGCAGATCACTTCTGACAAGCTAGAGCTCAAAGAAGCCGTCGGGCCCTGTTCAGATTGTTGACCAGTGTCTCTTGAGTTCTTCCTTTTAATATGATGCAGGGCTTTTACCCAGAGATTTTGATTTGTTTTTATTTTCTCCTCCCAGACTGTTCTCCGATATATTTTGCTTATGTGTTGAGGTTTTCCACATTTCGGGGTCCCTAGGTGTCCTTTGGCCAGTCTTGCATCTGCACTTTGGCTTGGTTGATAGTTGGTCTGGTTTTTGATGAACAGGCATCCAGTAGTTTTTTTGGTGAAGAATTTTATACTGAGGTTTAATTATAGTGGTTAAGGGATCGGGTGAGGAGGTCTGAGGCAATAGCTCCAGTTGACCCTTGCGTCCCCTGTCCAATGTATTTTCTTGTAATTTCTTGTGACAAGTTCCCCCAGCAAGGAGGTGGCCTCTCGGTGTAGAGACAGTGAACCTTAAAAGCTATAATTTGTTGACCATAGTCGCTCATAGTACATTTCTTTGATCTGGTATGCCGAAATTAAAAGGAATAGAGGGAGTAACACCACTGCTTAATTTGTGCCGGTGGTTTCCATTTCCAGTACTCAGCACCAGCCCTTATTTTACAGGGCTGGTGCTGTAGCTTTCTTTCATGAGGATAGCAGCAGTGCAGTCATTTTTCAAAGACGAATATGCACTCATGGTGTGCAGAGTTGACTGCAATTACGAGTATCTTGCTACCTGGGACAGCCTATTGGCCACTCTTCTGCAGGTTGCTGAGCTAGACAGGACCGCTGGTATTTAGAGGCCGATTCCGATTCCGGCCGCAAAACGTACCAACCAACACGGACCCAGAATGGAGACCGACCGACACGGACCGGCGCCATACGACCCGTGCAGTATGATGCAATGTGTGTGAATTACAACCGACACGTACGGAATACAAGCCGTACGACCGAGCCAAAGGGGAAAACATTGATTCGCCCGGAAAACGGACACGAGTAGCACTGACCGACACGTACCAGGAATGAACCCGACCGACACGTACCCGCGATGTCCGATTCGCGCAGTACGATGCAATGCGTGTAAACCCAGACCAACTCGCACGGAGCCCAAGCCGCATGACCGACACGCATAGAAAACAGGGACCTGAAGCAATAGAGATCTCCGCGACCGACGCGTATGAAACACAGAAGAAAGTCAGCGTGAAAGACCCGGAGAAGCCCGCACGAGCTAACATCAGCGTCCGTCTCGGTCAGAAGAACGTCTCCTTCATGCCTAGAAAACCCAAAGGAAAAAATACAAAAAAAGGACAAAACAAGCAATGACAAAGTCAATAATTATAAAAAAAATAAACTTGGCACAAAGACACACCCACATATGCACCTATATAAAGGACACCAATCACTACCATGATCCTTTGCAAATTGAATACAACAGCCAGCAGAGAACACCATCACACAGCAACCACAGACACACTCACAACTCACCCATCACACAACTTTCACACCATTAGCAACTCACCAAAAGCACCCACACATACAGCTAGCAAAACCGACACTCACCCACCCTCACTTGCACCCTCACACACACATCACTCACACCACCACCCATCACCATGCCCCCAAAGAAGAATCCAAAGTTCACAGATTGTGAGTTAGAAGTGCTGGTAGATGAGATCATCAGAGTAGAGCCACATTTGTTCCGTACACCCATGTCACAGAAAACAAAGATGTGGGTGAGGATTGTGGACAAAGTGAATGCACAAGCACCAACGTTGCGCACAAAGGACGATATCCAGAACAGCTGGTATGACGTGCGCAAGAGGGTCAAGAAACTCACAGAGAAATATCACGCCTTGAGTCAGCACACTGGCGGTGGCCCTCTTGCCAAACCAGTATACTTCAGTTCCTGGGAGGAGAAGGTGCGGGACATCCTACCACCAGAGAGCGTCCATCGTCTAGCAGACATACCAGAGCCTGGTGAGTACAAAACCAACATACTCAATATTGTGAGGCAAGGGGACAGTGAAACCATGCACCGTTAGCAAAGCCACAGTAACCAATAGATAATCATCCCAAGATGTGTATGCTAGTCAGACAAGCACAATACCTGCCATCTGATAGTGACTTGTAACTGTGTCATGACATGTACAAACCTACCAACAAATAGAGCAAGGCAGTGGCACAAAGCCAAATAAACACTGTCAGACAGTTTGCCACCACAAACACACTACCTCACATTGCAGCTGACTGTCAGGAAGGAATAGTATGCAGGTGGAGTGAGTGTATCCAAAAGCATGATGGGGTTTGTAGTCACAGATAATGCTCCCCCTCCAAATTGGTGTGGATCCGTCTCTGTCCTCTTCGGATGACGACGAACAACCTGGCACCTCCGGTGTGAGTCATGATGCAGCACCAGCAGTACCAACATCTGCACCCCCTGTACCCACGCCTCCAGCATATGGCAACAGACAGTCCACCCCCACCAACACGGGCAGACCAAGGCCACAGAACGCAGACAGTACAGGGACACAGGACCCCAAAGAAGCTACGGACAACACCACCAGCAACGACACCCAAGGGGGCCCAGTGTCACCTGTGCATGCCACCGCAGGTTCTGCCTTTTTGGATAGGGTTGCTGTGAGGTGTGGTAGGCAGAGGGCGTGACTTGCAGAGGGGTCTGAACTGCATGATGACCCACAACTGGCACACATAATAGATGCGTACCAGGATAGCACCGCAGGATTCAGCCAGGTAGAGGGGATGCTCAAAGACATTCAATAGGAGCAGGCTGCCCACCATGCCCGCATGGAGGCAATGTGGGATGCACTTACGGCGGTGCATCGGAACATACTCCAATGCCTCCACCAGATAAGCACAAACATGTCCACACCTCCCTGTGTGGCCACAACTGCTGTTGCCACCCCATCTGCCAGTGCCACAGGGAAGGAGGATGACTCTGGCCTGCACCTAAGGACACCCCCCCCCCGAAGAAGAAGAGGGGTCGTCCGAAGAAGGACAAGTGAGAAGCAGATGTCCCTGCACATCCCCAGGGCCTCTAAACCTGTTCTGGACAATGTTCTTTGTGCCCAACCCGCTCACCTTGTCGTATATGATACAACTCGCCTACATGACATGGAGGGTTCATGTTGGTCCAATGTAACAGATGACTGTGGACTTTACTCTGGACATTTCAGCTACCAACACTTCCAACTCTACTGTGAACTTTGGATTCAAAACCCAATGTACAGCACACACCATCCTGTGCACTATCCTCACACATGTTTGTAAATAAACTCACCAGTACACCATACTTGCCTCTGTTGTGATTCCAACTTGTCATGTGTCATGGAGATGTTGATCTGCTAAACAACACAGTGCATGCCAAATACTACAACAATGTGACCACCGTTATGTGAGTCATGGTGATGTGACACATTTGAGGGAGACACACCACTATGGCACCACAACACATACTCACCATGTTCATGTTACTCATACCACACAATGATTTAGACCTGAAATACATTGGTATGCACAGACACCACACCTATCCACAGTCAGTGGTAAGAATCCCACAGGTGAGGTAAGCAAATGTCAGTCAGATGTGGGAAGACAGACAACGCACCTAACAAAGCGTAGCACAGGTTCATTACACATCATCAACATGTTTATTCCACAATAGTTGCAAGGTAATTGTACGTCACAGTGGACACACGGTCACAAAGTGTCGGAGAATTGAAGTCCAGGGGTGTGTGGCACATCACTTGATGGGAATTGAAAACTTCCACACTGGTGTTAGATTCTGGGTGTTGGGGGTCAGTGTTGACCAGACAACAGGCAGGGTACCCTGGGAAGGACAGACACAAGACACAGTCAAAAGCACAGCAGAACAGGAGAGAAATGCAATACACAGGCACAAAACATGTCAAAAGAAACCTACACAGAAACAAGTTAGCAGTTTGACACTATTGTGTAGTACAGACCACCTGAAAGGACACATCACTGCACGCATCCAGTCAAGTGGCACACAGACACACACAAACATCAACAGAGCAGCCCCAACACATTTCAGGCTAACTCAATACATTGACATAACAACCCTGTAAACTCACATTCAGGTGAAGAAGTTGTTGATGAGCTGTGTGCGGACATCACCCACATCATCATCATCACTGACATCGTGGCCCAGGCCTGGATCCTCCACAGGTGGCGGAGGTAGGTCATCGTCATCCTCGATGAGAGGCAACTTCTTCCCCACTGCCATGTTGTGTAGCATGCAGCATACAAGGATAGTTTTGCACACCTTTTCAGGGTCGTATGGGAGGGTCCCTCCGGTCTTGTCCAGGCAGCGGAAGCGGCTTTTCAGGAGACCAAATGTTCACCCAATCACCCTCCTGCTCCGACCATGTGCCTCATTGTAGTGCATCTCGGCTGGTGACACAGGGTTCCTGAGGGGCGTCAGCAACCACAGCATGTTGGGGTATCCGGAGTCACCTACATACAAACAATTGAACAATTAGCTGAATTTTGAAAGAGGTTGGAATACAACATTGCCAAACAGACACAATGGTAAACAGTCAGTACACACCGACAAGCCAGGCACGCTGGTCTGGCATCTGTGACATCAGTATTGCAATGCGACTGCTCCTCATGATGTAGGCATCGTGTGCAGAACCGGGGAAACGTGCACACACATGTGTGATACACATGGCTGCAAGACATACCACCAAAGCATTGATGGAGTGGAAATGCTTCCTGTTCCGGTATGCCTGATCATGTGCCTGTGGTGGTACCAGGGCCACATGTGTACCATCAATAGATCCGATGACGTTCGGCATCCTCCCCAGTGTATACAAAGCATCCTTTATTTCAGTGAGTTGACCTGGGCTAGGAAACTTGATGTACAGGTCAAGGAAAGGCAACATCCCCTCCAAGACATCGCGTAGCACACGAATGAACATAGTTTGCGACATACCACCATCAGTAGCCACAGTGTACTGGAAGGTACCAGTAACAAAGAAGTGCAGGGCTGCCCTCACCTTCACCTCTGGGGTCAGTGCTGTAGGGTATGTCCGGCTAGGTAGCAGATGTGGCACCAACTGCTCTGCCAACTCCTCAATCAGTGGCCTGGTGAAGCGGTACCGTCGGATGCAGTCGCGTTCCTGCATGGTTTTAAGGTCTGGGAACGGTCTATGGACAGCTGGAGCCCTGCAGTACAGAGATGAATAAAGGAAGCTTGTTGATTCATCCACCCATGTGGCTATGACCAAGCAAAATATCACATGATACATCATGACAATACACAATGTACTGAGGTGTGTGCTGTTGGGCAGGGACACATATGTCACCTACATGCCCATCAACTCACATCTCAAGTCCACATGTCTACATAAGTCCCATGTAATGCAATGGCCAATCATTGGGCTCTGTCACACTACCTATGTACTGCTGTCACGTTACAAACATACACCACAGTGATAAGTGAGGCCTGATGCCTCCCAGGCATCACTGATCTTTGCCATGCAGATTACCAGGGTCCCTGTATTGCCACATGGAGACTGGCATGACATGGCGTATCATGTACACGCCACAAGACAACCGTGAGTCCCACAGGTAGTGGCCACTGTTGTCTCTGCAGGCCCTACATGTACAACTCTTAGACACACACACACAACATCAATGTTGATGCACAGACCATATGGATGTGGAGACTGTCACCCATTGGGCACATTTGATCAGACACATCTGAGACACAACATGCACACAGACTGTGGGTGTACATCAGAATTGGGGTTGTAGGTCTCACTGTGACGTACATACCATCACCCCCAGGACTCAGGGTGTATGTGACATGTCCTAAACATATCCAACCTGAAACTGTCCATGACTCATGCCGATAACTGTTCAGTTGCACATCACAGTGGTAATGTGCACAACAAACAAAGGATTCTGTCCCCATGAACACGTGCACAGCCTGGGAGTGGCTGCACAAATGTCCCAAATGTTGCCCCCCCAAACACACAGGGAATGCAGCCTTAAATGCCATGGGAAACAGTGTGGCACATGCTGTAGTGTGGTAGGTGTGCACCTGAGTCCCTGGCAAGTAAATGTGTGTGGAAGACGTCAAAAAGTCACACCAATGAGAACCGACGCGGGTGACTATGTGTACGCATTGCACAGTTGAGGACCGAGCCGTGCGTACGCTTAGCCATTGACTGCAATGAGGACCGACAAGGGTGACTATGCGTACGCATTGCACAGTTCAGGAACGAGCTGTACGTACGTTTAGCCATTGACTCCAATGAGGACCGACGCGGGTGACTATGCGAACGCATTGCACAGTTTAGGACCGAGCCGTGGGTACGCTTAGCCATTGACTGCAATGAGGACCGATGCAGGTGACTATGTGTATGCATTGCACAGTTCAGGACCGAGCCGTGCGTACGCTCAGCCATTGACTGCAATGAGGACCGACGCCGGTGACTATGCGTATGCATTGCACAGTTCAGGACCGAGCCGTGCGTCCGCTTAGCCATTGACTCCAATGAGGACCGCCGCGGGTGACTATGCGTATGCATTGCACAGTTCAGGACCGAGCCGTGCGTACGCTTAGCCATTAACTGCAAATAAGACGCCGCAGGTGACTATGCGTATGCATTGCACAGTTCAGGACCGAGCCGTGTATACGCTTAGCCATTGACTGCAATGAGGACCGATGCTTGTGACTATCATGCATGCGCATCGGGCAGGCATGGACCGAGACCGGCGTACGTCTTGGCCATTGAATCGTATGGAGACGGGTGCGTGTGTGTTTTCAAACTACGTGTTGTACAGCCAGTTGACCGAGCCGTGCGCACCCATTGGCTCTGGACTGTCAGGAAGAAGGATGCGGATTCAAAACTTGTACGAGTTGTGCGCTGGAAATTCAGTTGGATGCCTACAACAATGTTGCAATTCCTAGGGTTTTATGAAGGTGAAGATTTGAACGATGCGGAAGACGTGTACGAGTCGTACATTTCCATGGCTTGGCCAGATTCATAGAATGCAACCGTGTTGGACCTAACACTTGGGACACATGGCACAGATCCTGCCTCTGCAGCACAGAAATAAGGCTGGCTGGCCCCAGGGAGCTCACTTGCCTGCACTAAATGCTACTGGACCACATTCCTGCTACCACTGCTGCTGTCTCTGCATCCTCTGGCTACTGCTATGGCACGTACTCTGGAGAGGGCCCCAGCCTTCACTGAGGAGGAGAATCAGGCCCTGCTGGATGGGCTCCTTCCACAGTACAGCAAGCTGTATGGGAAACCAGGGGAGCAAGTGAGTGTGCAGTCCACTGCCTTCCTAATTGTGCATGTTGTCTGACTAGCAGTACTAGCATTCTGTACACCAGTGGCAAGCGTACTCACTGAGTACTTTCATCCCCCAAAGTGTGTAGGTAAATGTAATGAACAGGTGTTCTGCAGCTAAAGTGCATTTGTGCAAGCTTAAACTTTCAAGGCATTGTTAACATGTCAGACATGCAGGGCATTTGTCCTTTCCCATGGGTGCAATACCTGTGTCACTCATTTTCCTTTTTAATGACGACATGTATATCCAACTGTGTGCAGCACAAATATGGGCCATGTGTGTTAATGTACGTTTAACTCTATCATCCTCAAAGGTTGATACCCACCAGAAGCAGGAGATATGACTGACCATCGCCCGGGCAGTTCGATCGGTGGGGGTCTACAAGCTCCGGATCTGCAACTGCCAGAAGAGGTGGCAGGACCTTCGGGGCTGGACTCGGAGGATCGCAAGGGTCCATCTGAAGCTGTCGCATCCTCGCAGGAGGGGCGGACACCGGACCCTGACCCCCCACATGCTCAGGATCCTGGTGGTGGTCTTCCCGGACCTGGATGGCCAGCTGAAGGCCAGACAGCAGCAAGGAGGGGGTAAGTCCATGCCTAATCTGTGTACTATATCTGACATTCTAATTGCAGTCTTTTGGCCTGGTCACACTTCCACATTACGGAGGTATTGTAGTTCAGGACTGATGTCCCTTAATTGTGTGATGCACCCTCCTCATCTGATCCACAGGTGTGGACCCTACAGTCTGTGGCTTGTGTCACTAGGGTACTGTGTCCCTGCATTCAGCTATGCTTCAGCTTCCAGACAGCATCTGTTACCATGACTCTGTTGTGGGTTTCATGGGTGGGTCAATTGTTTACACAATGCCTGGGATCTGACATGTGATCTGTGTGTGCCCTTGATATGTGTTACAATTGCTGGTCTGACTCGCCACATGTGGCTGGGGTATTTCAAACAAACACATGCAGCAGGGGACTCCTATTTGTGTGCCTCAGTAGAAGCCACCTGACTACTGTCCATGGCTAAACACTGTTTCACGTAGACCTGGGCAGTCATGCCTACTCAAGGGCATTTAGAAACACTCTGTAATCCCACTCCTGTGTATCAACTTACAGGTTGTGCTTAGTGACATGTGCCTTCAGGTGTCTGCCTCTGTGTCATTGTGGTGTGGCTTCCTTTTCCGGACAACTGGGGTGTTAATGAGTTTGAGGGTCAGCAGGACATCTGAGATGTGACTATGAGAGACAATACCTGTGTGACATAGAGGTTTGTGATCACTTGACAGTGCACAATGGTGTATGCAACTATACGCTTCAGGCAGCTGTATTTCATGCACAGCAGACTGTGATTTTCTCATGTACAGGGAGTTGTGTTCACAGAGACTCATATGTCTGTTTTGTATGATGTGGGGTCTTCTGGGTCCGGGATATGTTGTTTGCAGGGGATGGGCAAGTGCACTTGTCAGCTGCAGAGTTTGCTTTACCCATGAGCTATGATTGTGACACAGTGCATACTGTTGTTGTCTGGATGCCCTGCCCCTGTGACAGGAGACAGTGTTGACTGACTTTCCAGGCATACCAGTGCCATGGCATTTAAGTTGTTATGAGTGATCCTGCATTGTGTTCAAATGTGCTCCATGCACCCCATTGTGGCATTGACTATCAGGACATGAGAACATCATAGTGTGTGTTGATGGCATGCATCACAAGCATGTGAAATGAGACTCTGGCCATCCCTTCATATGTACTGACTCAGTGGCAAGAGATGTGATGTGTGTATAGTGACATACTCCTACATGTTCACTTGGATGTCCCAAAAATGTGTAGGTGGTGCATGTCGGCACATTGGGGTATTAGCATCCAACATGCAACAGACATATGGGTGCAAGTCCAGGAGGGATATGAGTGCCATGGTTGATGGTGAGACTGACAATTGGCTTATTCTAAACAGTGTGAGCACTTTGAGCAGTGTTCAGCTGATGATGCCAGGGCTTGCCCTGTGATGTGCTGTACTCACTGTGGTGTGTGCAGTCAGTGCAGGTGACTGATGTTGTTCTCTTTTTTCATAATTCTATCTAGATACATCCACGGCCACAGGAGGGGACAGCCCACGGACCAGGAGGAGCCACAGAGCCTGACTGGGACAGAAGGCGAGGAGTAGGAGGAACCCAGTGGCACGGAGGGCGAGTGGAGCCACACCAAGGAGTCCTCAGCAACATCCACCTCAGCTGAGGGCCACAGCAGCTTGGAGGATGACTCCCTTGTGGAGGTGGGTGTCAGCAGCCACCAAACCCCAGCTAGTGAGGCTGTCCCACCACCGCCCCCCCACCACCATCACCACCCTCCCATCGGCTCTCATCCCAGAGGTCCGTGGAGGCTCCAGTGTTCGGGAGCATGCCTCCTTTCTGCCAGGCACCACTCCCTGCACCTGTGTCCCCTGCTGCCCTGAGTGAGGTGTCTGTGGACTTGCTTCGACAGATCCATGTAGGGCAGACATCAATGCTGAGTGTCCTCCATGCACACACCAGTCTGTTGACACAACTGGTGTCATTCATGGAGAGCATTTCATCAGGCATGTCTGCCCAACAGAGGACCAATCAGTCCGTGGCCTCCTCCCTGAGGGCAGCGGTATCCCGCCTCCAACAGTCCCGCACCCCTCCTACCCCTGCACCACCCACGATTCCTAGCACCCTACCTGTCCCAAGCACACACACACCAGCACATTCTCACAAACCCACAGACACAGGCAGCACACAAACACCCAAACCAAGGGCTAGACGTGCACACAAGCAACCTCAGGGGACTGATACCACACTCACAGGGGATGGTTTGCAGACACACACACAGTCATGCACAACCACTTCGCAGTCCTCCGATACCTCTCCCTCCAGGCCCCCTTCCCTTGCCTCACCTGCAACCCCATCTCCCAAGAAGCTCTTCCTCTGTGACCTTGGCCTCTTCCCCTCTGACCCAGCAGATCCAGCTTACAAGGTGAAGAGGAAGTCCCCACACACAGAGGGGAGTGCCCCTCACACCCGGACACCCTACCCCAGGCGCAGTCAGACTGAGGCCCCCACTCACAAGTCCCCCTGGAGCCGGAAGAGCAAGACCCCACCCCCGCCCCGTAGCTCCATGATGAAGTCGCCATCCTCCATCCCCCAGGCCACCACTCCACAGGTTCCCCTGCCACACCCTGCCCCAGGTTCCCCCAACCACAGATACACCATCCCCAAAATGCTGAGGCCCTCCCCCCCTACCACTTGCTCTTCCACCCCCACCACCCCTGGTCAGACAGTTTGTGCCACTGATGTGGGGACCGTGTCCCCCCCCTGTCCTGCCAACCTCAGCGGAACCCCATTCCGCTCCCATTGAGTTAGGCACTGCAGTGGAGTCCACGACCAACCCGTCTGACTTGGGCACTGCAGTGGGGACCCAGTCCACTCCATCTTACCTGCCCACTGCAGTTGTGCCAGCACCCACCCCATCTGACTTGTGCCCCACAGTTGTGACTGCACCCACTACTTCAGTCAGCTACACTGCAGTTGCCAGTGACTCTCCTGCATCCACCACCCCTTCACTGCCTCCTTCTGCTGCTCCCTGATCCTGTCCCTGTGGTGCCTGGCCTGCCCCCATGTATGCCCCTCCGAGGGGATGTCCCTGTCCTTACCAGTGCAGGCAAGCAGCATGTGACAGTTGTCACTCAAGTTAACTTTTTGTCATTTGGATATGGACTGGCCATTGGCCTTTGTTTTGAAAGGACTTAGCATTTTTCATTTGCTGAATAAAGCATTTTTCTTTATCCTTGTGAATTTGATTTAGCTGTACATCATGTTGATGATGTTTAGGATGAACTTGCAGTTGTAATTCTGGATTTCCAATGTTGAATACTGAGGTGTTGATGTGAGGTTCTCCATGTGGTCCATGAGATATGTATCCTATTCTGGTCGTTATCCATATCATCCTTTGCAGCTAACTGGGTGTGTCATGATTAACAATTTGTGAACATCTCTGTAAACATTTAATTTGCATGGTCACATCTGTGGCTTGCACACATGCACATATGATGTGCTTCCCATTGTCCAATTTGTCTATTTCCCTGACTGTGGGCGCATCTCCACTGGACATGTAAGTGTGGGCATCATTGGTGTAGGAGCAACTGGGTCCTCTGCGCAACTTGCTGGACATATGTATTGAGTATGTGCAGATGACTTAAACGTCACTCCTGTACCCAGGCTGTTGTGACCAGAGCCTATATTGTGTGGTAACTGATGGCTGACTGACCAAGTGTTCTGCTGACATGACTGAGACCTGCTGGGACTATGTTTGGCACAGCTGGGCTTCCACAGGAGTTGAGTCCCCTCAAGTAAGTGTGTTTTTCCGTGACATTGCCTGGGTCCATGGTGTGTGTTGTTTGAGCATGTGTGTGTGTGTCCCCATCCCTTTTCATACACAGGCAGGCTTGCTGAGTTGTACTGTGTTCATCCCACAACTTTGCCATGGGCTACCAGATGTGTGGGTGCATGACACACTACTGTTAATTGTTGTTTCATCATTGGGATTTGTCAGTTCTGAGTGGTGATGATGTTGTCAGACGCAGATGGGACACAGTCAGGGGTCCCCAAGGCACTTGTTTGTTCGCAATATCATGTAGTTGTCCCTAGGTGGAACCTATCAGTGATTGAGACGTGTATGTGTGTGTGACTGCTCCCACTTGTCCTGTTCAGGGCTGCAATGTTGGCAGGTGTCAGCATGTGTGCCTTGTGGTTCTCCTTGGCTTTTGCATTGTCCTGGAACTGTGGCAGGTATTCTGAAGGTTACGGGAGCTTTGACGTCATGGCCATGTACCGCATACTGTGCAGTATGTCTGTCGTTCACCAGGGTTGTAGACTGTCCTTGTGTGATGAGTCTGTGCACCTTAGTTCCTCCCAACATTACTGTGTTTGTCATGGGTGCATGTGCAATGTCACCTGTCCATGTGGGCTTCACAGATGCACATTGGTGCAGTTCAGGGTGTGTGGTGTTGAGGGTGGACTGATGTAAATGTTTGCATGGATGGGGCCCTAGCTCCCGTTTGTCCATGGATGACGGGCCATGCTGAGTGATTTGTGTTTTTGTAGGTGTGATGCACGTTTGTGGCACAGGACACATGTCTGGGTTTCACAGTTTGTACAACATCTACCTTTGTCAGCACAGTGGACGTATCATGCATGCTTGTGTCACCCCAATGTCTGGTCCGTGGGGATAGTGCTGTTGTGTGTCAGTCTCTTGCTGTGTTAGTTGCTGTTCATTCCAGCTTGTGTCACATGTGTCTGTTGTGCTCCCTCTCAGTTCACAATGCCTGATTGCCCACTAAGGGGGGCCCATTGATGGTTTACTTTTGTATGGCACTAAGTCCACATCTGTGTCACTGTGGTTCAGCCCCCCTCATGTGTTGTGTAGTTGCCTGTGGATACTGAGACACACACACACATGTTGTGTCAGATGTGCAGTGTGAGGTTGCCTGTTTGTGTTTGTGCATCTGCACCAGTGCATTGGTATTGCTGTTGTGGGCCATTGTCTGGGTGTTGTTTTTGTGATTTACCCTGCTGTCCCTGTGAGTCATATCACATCATTATGCACATTCATCCTGGTTGTTAGGTCCCATTGCTGCCATGGAATGGGTGTTTGTGTTTGTGACCTGACACCTACAGTCTACACAGGACGTTTTGATTTGTGTGTCTATTTTTGAGATGTGTGTATGCTTTGGGATGGTCACTCCTGCTTTTGTGTCATTGTACACTGTATGCATTGTCAGCCCCCATCGGTGGTGCTTATCTGCACATGGCTGAGAATATGTTTGTGTTTCACAGCACTGTTAGCCTCACCACATCTCTGTGGGTATGGGACACAACCACTGCTTTGCCCAAAAAGTGTTTCATGTGTTGGGATCAGGAATCATACATGCTGTTTGGCATTTGCAGCTTTCACCATGAGCACACTTACCTTTTGGTCACTGTGAAGAGGGGGGTTTTGGACCCCATCACCACAATGCTCAACATTTGCTACAGTTTGGAACCACACACTTAACTTTTGTTCTACACAGTGAGGGGGTGTTATTTTTACATTGACACAGTGGTATGGTGATGCTTGCCTTGTGTAGGCCACACTCAGTTTTTGGTCACACATGTGATGGTAGTTACATTGTATGTTCGAAATCATATTCACTGTTGTGGGCATTTGTCACAGACTACACACTGTTGTCATGATGTTAGGGGGGGTGTATTTTGCTGATATATCTGATGTTGGTGTATGATGGATGTGTGGCGCATTACCCATCCTATGGGTGGCGGTGGCAGGGGTGATGAGCAACATAAGCCCTATGATTGGGGTTGGCAGTGGCGATGGGCAACAGGTCCCCTATGAGTGGTGGTGGCAGTAGTGATGGGCAACATAGTCCTTATGGGTTAGGGTGGCAGGAGTGATGGGCAACAGGTCCCCTATGATTGGGGATGGCAGGAGTGATGGGCAACATAGTCCCTATGGGTGGGGGTGGCAGGAGTGATGGGTAACATAAGCCCTATTTGTGGGGGTGGCAGGATTGATGGACACCATAAGCTCTTTGGGTGGGGGTGGCAGGAGTGATGGGCAACAGGTCCCCTATGAGCGGGGGTGGTAGGAGTGATGGGCAACATAAGCCCTATGGGCGGGGGTGGCAGGAGTGATAGGCAACATAAGCCCTATGGGTGGGGGTGGCAAGAGTGATGGGCAACAGGTCCCCTATGAGAGGGGGTGACTGTAGTGATGGGCACCAGGTCCCCTATGAATGGGGTTGGCAGTAGTGATGGGCAACATAGTCCCTATGGGTGGGGGTGGCAGTAGTGATGGGCAACATATTCCCTATGGGTGGGGGTGGCAATAGTGATGGGCAACAGGTCCTGTATCAGTGGGGGTGGCAGTAGTGATGAGCAACATAGTCCCTATGGGTGGGGGTGGTAGGAGTGATTGGCAACATAAGCCCTATGGGTGGGGGTGGCAGGAGTGATGGGCAACATAAGCCCTATGGGTGGGGTTGGCAGTAGTGATGGGCAACATAGTCCCTATGGGTGGGGGTGGCAGGAGTGCTGGGCAACAGGTCCCCTATGTGTGAGGGTGGCAGGAGTGATGGGGAACAGAAGTGTGGGGGTGGTAGTGGTGCTGGCCATGCAACCCCTATGGTGGCCTGTTGCTAATTTCCAGGATATGGATCCCCTTTGTGTGTGTGACATTTGGCAGGTACGTGTCGTTTGTTTGTGTGGTGGGTGTCTGACTTACTGTCTGCGCTGTCCGCGTCTGTTCCTGATCCTGTCATAGATGTACAGTACTGGTATGACCTGCGCGATGAGATTCATGATGTGTTCGTCTCATACACTCTGCTTGTTGCTCCGTCTTGTACCCGTTGCAAGCTGGTCCGTATCGTAGCCGTGGATTGGGTTCTAGTGCGAATCGTCCCTGATATGCTACTTTTCTGGATGCTGTGACATGCCGTATGTGGCGTCCCGTCCAGCGCATATGATTTGCGCATCGTACTTATCCGGGCGGAAACTGCTGTGGATACTGCTTCCGGGCGACTGGGTTCGGTGTTCGGAGGTACAGCTCAGACGGAGGATGAAGCTTGAATAACAGCCTACGTGTCAGTCAGATTTTTGTCAGTTATGCGCATCGTACTTCATCGCCCAGACAAAACGGCTCTGGCTACGAGTCGGTCGCAAGTTAAGGCTACAAACAGCTCTCGGAGAGCTGTTTTACCCAGATCGGAATCGACCTCTTAGTGTGAATCTGCCCGTGAGTGCCTCTCTTTCAGCCTCCTCCAGTGCCGGGCCTCTTTGGTCATCGAACAAAGCATTTTTCCCAAACACCAATTGTTGGTGGCCATTAGAGACGCAAGGCTGGCAAAGAGAACAATTGTTTTTCTTTACACAGGAAGGCCCCTTGAAAAAGGTTTTGCACATTAAAAGGGTAGTTTGTGTTTGTCAGCCAGCGTAGATGCTTGAATATTCTATTTTTTAAAGGTGTGCCGGTAGGTATACTTCTGTTCACAAGCAGCGTTGTTTTGGTAAACGCATTACAGCAAAAACTAAAACTTTTTTTTCCTGAGACTTTTTTTTACTTTGCCAGGGAGTGTCTGAGTGTAGATAAATCAAATGTTAACCCTGCATTCGGTAGCGCTCGTAACAAGATTCTGTGATAAAACTGTGAGCTCCAGAACACATTTATTTACAAATTAAGTTCTAAATGACTCTACAGTGTAGTCAATAGTGGAGTGTGAACCTCCTCAGGAGAAGGACCATGCTGGTGGTGTGTCTTCTTGGTGCCTGTCATTCAGGACTCTTAGTCCAAGAGATTCCAGAATTTTTAGCAGTGAGAGAGCCCTAATATCCCTAGGTATGTTAGTTGCAGAACTGCCTGGATGTTTTCCTGTTGCAGGGTGTCCTCTTCTCAGTTAAAGAGCCCCAGCAAGTTCATGTTAAAATCCACTGTATTGAGGAGATCCAAGGGGGTTGGGTTTTGCAGACATTCTGATATAACATCTACCAGTTTGGAAGAAATAATTGTTCTGGACTGTGGGTCAGGGTGAATATAGAGATTGATGAGCAACAGGATTGCCTAACTGTGATGTGCCATTTCTGGAGTTTAACTATTAGATTGTTATTGTCATTTAATTCACCGCCTCACTTTCCGTCTTTAATGCTGTGGCTATAAAGATAACCAATACCCTCTTTGGGCAGCCATACTTATTTGATTTCTGTGTTGGATTACAGTAGCCAACATATTCTTCCATTGCGAATTGGCATGTTGCCCATGTTTCTAGTTAAAGAATAATTTGGTATCCTTCTATAAAGTTTGTTAATTGCTTGTTGTTACTAATATTGTTCAACCCATTTATGTTCCAAGAGCACACTTTCATGGTGTTCGCTACTTTGGGTGCTGAGGTTTAGTTAGGCACGGCAGGTATATGAGGGAACTGTTTTGCAGGGCTTTAGGGGCGACCGTCGCCCTGTACGACTGATGATTGCCAGCCTAAGTTAAATTTAATGGGAGCTAAGTTTGCCCTTTGATAAAGCTATTTCTTGCCCCTGCAAAAAAAGTAGTAGAGGGTGATGTTATTCTGCCAGGAGGGTTCTTGAGGACTGAGTGTATTTGTTTGTTATCTTAAGAAACCCGCTTACACAGGAGCTGCTTCTTACAGACAAGAAAGTGCTGGGTATACTGGTGGAAGAGACTTGCTTATCTTAATTCCCCTGCCGGCAGAGTATTCTATCTCCCGAAGGACTTCCCTCGCTAGCAAGTTAGAGGACCATGCTACAAGGGTGGGATCTTGCAATTTGTACTCCCTATGTGGAAGGATTTCAATTGATTCAAGGTCTCCTGATGTTATCATACATTTCAGAATGCTATCACAAGTAAGAATGTCATGTCTTCCCCGGGACTGAAATTCTGGAGTGAAGATCAGTTGGTTTTCGTCAGTGCTGGCGTGTGCTCGACCCGGACTACACAGAGTGGGACTCGCACGGGCCATGTCAGCTAACTCTTGCGGCTGGGGGGAGTTGGACAGACTTTTCAGTGGGTGAGTTACAGTCGATGTGTGCTGCTGGGGTGGTGCAGATTGTCTAGGTTTGGACAGCTTTTAAAATGACTGATTAATCTGATTGATTTGAGAAGCTTCTTGTCTGTCAATACTGGTAACATGGGGTTGTAGTGGGGCAAACCTCTTCTCTTTAACTTACAACCAAATTGGTGGGGTCCAGTAAGGGGCTTGCTATTGTGGAGCTCAGTGTCCGGGTAAAGGAGGGGCTTGCGCACCTCAAGGGGGCTAGTGCTCTGAGTTCAATTGCTTGAGTTTTTATCAAAAACTGAATACAGCTTTCTTTTTGGTACAATGCCCATACTGCCGAATATTCTTGCATTCTTTTTTGATTTGTTTCTGGCCTTGCGTTGAGTTTCCTCTGCGTTTTTGTCATGGGATTTACTGTTTTTTTTTTTTTTTTTTGTTGTTGTCCTCATCGCACCACATAGCGTCTGCAAGTATAAGCAAGAAACCATCCCTCGATCTTAAGCACCCCGGGTTTCTGCTATTGCATTGGCTGTAGGCCTAACCAGGCCAGCTTCTTCGTATGAAACTTGGTGTAATCATTGGACTAAGGGGCATTAGATCAGCCTCATTTCTTTGCCCCATGCTAAGAGCTGTGACCAGGTGTTACACCCATTATCGTTCAAATGTCCCAAATCCAAGCAAGCCATACCCAGTGAGGCCCTCAGCCAGTTCTCATAAAGCGGAGGTCGAGGATCCTTCCATAACTTACAAATCTCCCTTCGGGCAATAAGGATCAAATTCAAAAGGAGGCCTTTTTGTGTTACTGACAATAAAGTCATCAAATTATTATCAACTCCAAATATTACTATAGATAAATTCAAGTTGAACTTGACCTTAAAAATAGTTCCAAGAGCACATTCCACATTCTGCCAAAACCCCTTTAGGACCACACATTCAAAAAATATATGTATGACGTCGGCCGGGGAAAAGTCGCATCTTGGGCATTTTGGAGAGCAGAGAGGGGCACATTTAGCTATTTTCCTGGGGGTATAGTATAACCTGTTGCAGGGCTTCCACTCTTGGGAGCACCTCAGCTGGATTATCAGTATACAGCAGCAAGTCGTCCGCATATAGGGCTAACTTGCTGCTATAAAGATGAACACTGAAAGGGGAAATTGATTCATCCAATCTTATTGTTTGGGCAAGAGGCTCTATATATAGATACCAGAGTAAGGGCGAGAAGGGACAGCCCTGCCTCGTTCCCCTCGCAATTTTAAAGCTTGATGTTAACATGCCGTTTAACAGAATCACTGCTGAGGCGCCCTGATAACAATTAATCAGTGTCTGTATAAAAACTTGACCGAATCCCATTATTTTTAAGATTTCCCACAGGAAGGCCCAACAGACACGGTCGAATGCCTTAGCCGCATCAAATGCTGCCACAGCCAAAGGCATCGCCCGCTCCACAGCCAGATCAGTGCTGCCGATCAACTGTATGGTCTGTTCCTGTATATACCTCCCCGGGATAAACCCCTTTTGGTCCACGTTTACCAACTGTGGGACTAGCTTGACCAATCTCTCTGCCAGAACGCTCATAAAGATCTTGTAATCAGTGTTGAGCAGGGAGATTGGCCTATATGAATCGGCTTTAAGAGGATCTTTTCCCGGCTTTAAAATGAGGATGATCGTAGCCTCCTTCCAGGAGTTCGGGACTCTGCCTTCTGTGCTATAAACATAATTAAATAGTTCACATAACCTTGAAGCCAATTAATCCTGAAGGATTTTATAAACCTCGCCTGGGAGGGCATCAGTCCCAGCAGCCTTTTTATTCTTGATCTTTTTAATATGCGTTTTTACTTCACACTCTGTAATGTAGGCATCCAAAGAGACTCGACTACTCTCAGTTAGAACTGGTAGTTCTTTGAGTCTCAGCCAGTTTTGGATGTTCTCTAAACTGGGGGTAATCTCTTCTCTATAAAGGTCCAAGAACAGAGAGAGGAGACATCTTTGTATATAATCCTGTTTACACGAGGTTGCTCTGCTCTCATCAATGGTTAATTCATTTATATTGTTCTTGGCTCGATCTGCCAGTGCCTTCCAAGCCAGAAGGGTCCCTGCCTTTTCGCCATATTCATAGTGCTGCATATTATGGATAGACCACTGGGCTTTTATTTTTAATTCAAGTTTTCCCCTATATTCCTGGAGTAGATAACTGAGGGGTACTCAGCCTCTCATCCTCCAACTTCCCTATCTCTTTTTCTAACTTCTGAAATTCCAGAGACTCTTCCCTATTTTTTCAGCAAATCAAACTATGAATCTGCCCACGTAGATTTGCTTTAAAAGCGTCCCAGACAAAGTCTAGGGAGGTTGAACCAATATTAAGGGCAAAGTAATCTGTAGTGGACGCTTTCAGTGCACTTATTATATCAGGATCAGAAAGTATTGCCCTCTTCAGGGTCCACCTAGATCTGGACATAAGAAAAAGATATGGGGGCATGGGCAGAGAGAATACTAGGTAGAATGGAAATATCACCAACATTCTCTAAACCCAGCCTGTCAGTTAAGATATAGTCGATCCATGAAGAGTGACCGTATTTTTTACTAAAAAAGGTAAACCTGTTTTGTCACCCCTCTTGGCCCTCCAAACATCTGCCAGCCCAAGATCATGTATCATATTGATCATTGCTCGGCGAATGCGTGGGGCACCCACATAATAGCTGTGATTAGACCTGTCCCGTAAAGGGTTAAGAAGGACATTGAAATCTCCTCCAATAATTATTGGGGTTGTACTTTCTGTTAGTTTAACCTGCATGTTATAAATAAATGATGGATCGTCAACATTTGGGCCATAGAATGGCACTATTATTAATTCAGTCCCCCCTATTTCGATCTGTGCTATAATCCATCTCCCAGACTGGTCCAAGGAGTCTGATTTAATATTACCTTTTGCCCCTGACCTGATTATAATTGCCACCACACTGTTATGTGCGACCTGTTCTGAGGAGCAAAAGAGCTCAATCCAACGATATTTACCAAAGATGATCTTACACTCCAAATTGCTCAAATGCGTCTCCTGGAGAAGGCAAATCTGGGCAGAAGATTGTTCAAGATATTTCAAAACCAATCTTTGCCTACGTGGACATCTGAGCCCGTTGATATTCCATGAGATAAAATAAATTTAATTTTACTGCATATTAAGGCTGCAAAGCCTGCTCATTACAAAGCCGATATTCAAATGTTCTAAGGAAGGCTTAATTTCTAACACAAATCTGAGATTGAGGATTTTTTTTTCTTTTCTCCCAATGCTACCCCACCCGTCCTCCCCCTCCCACCCAGAACCCATCCCTGCCCTGTGTACCCCCTTACTACCCTGGGAAACCCCCCCCTAATCCTCCGGGCATAAGCCCTATGGGCGGGATCCCCTTGATGCTATCCAAAATACAATTATACAAACCATAAACCTGACCCCTCTAGGAAACCCTGCAAGATAACCATTGTAGTGTTTACTAAATTAAGATAGAACCCATCGGACCTCCCACCCCAAGCTATACCTCACTCCCGCTCCTGATTTTATCTATGAGGGTATCTACCTCCTCTATCTGTCGCATATTATACATGTGGTTGTTCCACATAAATCGAAGGGATGCCGGGAATCGTAGTTGTACCTTAGCCCCCAATGAGGTCAAGACTGTCATTCTTTTGCCCAACTCTCACTGTTTTGTTGCAGTAGTATGTGATATATCAGACCGAATAGAAAAGGAAAATCGGCTAGAAAAAGAGTTACATTTAACCGAGCCTGCTCTCAGAGCCAGGGATAAAAGTTTCTCCTTTAGGGAGTATGTAAGAAAATTTACTAAAATTTTCCTTGGCTTAGATTTTGCAGAATTCCTCTTATATTGGTCTTGATGAACTCGCTGAATATCCTGGGCTAGATCAAATTCCAAAGATTACTTTAAAATTGTGTCCTTTAAAAGAGAAATCACAAAATTGTTGGTATTTCCGCCCTCCAGATCTTCAGGGACATTTAGTATTTTTAGGTTGTTTTTTCGAGCATAGTTCTCAAGACGCTCTATGTCGTCTTTCAACTCCCTATTTTGATGGGCTAATTTGTCCATTTCCACTGAGGAGCAATGCAAGGCTTCCTTTATTTTTGGAATTTCAAGTTCCAGAACATCAGTTCTTTGTGACACTTCTTCAACTTTTTGAGCTAATGCTTCACATGAGGACTGGATTTATATTTAACACGATTTTATAATTGATCATGTTACATTTACTGATCAAGGAAATCATTTATTTAAAATATACTTCACAAAATCTTATTTCAATGAGTGAGCTCTATTGGAGAGAGCAAAAACCCAGAGAGAACTCTACATAATGCCCTACAATGTTTGTTTCATCCAGCGATGGATACATCATCTTTCATATAGCTAAATTTCTCGTATGTCCATAAATACTTCTACTAATGTTGGCTATCAGTGTATGTAATACAGTATAATTTTAAAAAGTAAGTGACACCAGTTTTAATATATCAAGGAACAGTCCATATTTTATGGCAGAGATAGTGTCATTAACAATTCCCATTTTGCTGCTAAATGAGATGATATTTATTGCAGCAATAGTGTCATTTACAATTCCCGTTGTTCTACAGATCAAGGCAATAAATACCCATTAGACCCGTCACTAAAAGACAACCGTCTAAACACATAATTTATTGAGATGTTAAAACGGCGGCCATCATGAAAAACTTCACATCAGCCAATTATATCGCCGTTCGCCGATTTTGAAGGAGGCCGATTTATATATCAGATAGTGGCTTCATATTAGCGATGGCCTAATGACCAACTATATATCTAACGATTTGTAAAAATGAAGCTTTGGAGCAACAATAGGTGAACGATATTAAGTTCACCATAAAAGCGAACACGACAAACCCATTTTTTCTGGGATAAGAAACAACAGTGTTGGCCATCTTAAACATCCAACGACTCGTTATATATAATGCACAACATTACACCAAAGATTACTTTTGTGGGCTACAGCCTGTAGTATTATAAGCATTTAAGATGAACCTATATTACTTTATCTGTATTATAAATGGTTTATATTTAGCTTTGATTATTAAATTCTTATAAAAAAGACAAAAGTGTCTGTGCGTTATTCACCAAAATGTATACAGCATTAACATGTCGCAATAACACTCACCAGCAGTGGCATAATAACCCGCAGCTTTTGTAGTCCTTGTGTTTCAGTTCTAAACCGAGCGCTCGCAAGCTGCCATTTTTAAACCCCTGCCCGGAAATGAGAGACACCTGTTGCCTAATGACGATCTGTAAACAACGCCCAAAAATGTACAAGAATAGCGGCCATCTTGAAACATTGAAGTACATAGGGAAATGTGTTTTATCCCCACACTATATGTCCCGTTGTACGATTTAGCAACGTCATATAGGACCGGGACATCTATATGATTGTGACAATTCAATGCTCATGCAAATCAGCAAAAGATTGCTATGATCGTGATAGCGCACATAAATACATTATGTGCGCACGCTATTTAACTGATCAACTCAACTTTTCACAAAGTGAGTTGGAGGCTTATGCAGTCATAATAAAATCTTTTTTGTTATGAATGGTTCTCTCTGTTGTTTATTGTACGCCAACAATCGGAACCCCTACCCAAGACCCGTCGGACATATTTGAATGGTAGTCTGCGAATATAAAGTCTAGAACACAATGGTAGTCCCACTATTTTTTTCAAATTATAAATATTACATATGTGGGCCATTTACCTAATAGTTTATATAGCATTATAATTCTAATCTTACCCCAACATAATCAAGAGACACAATACACGCTGCGAGTATAGGTGTACCTTATGCGTAATATAATAGATTGATTTCAATGTGAATGTATAAAAACCATGATATCCAAAACTATACAGGCAGCTCGCCTGCATCACGATGCCTAGCATCAAACGAAAGATCACTCCCCCTCGCCCACAACAGTATCTAGTCCTGTTGCAACAGAGAATTCATTTTAATAGATCGTATAAGCAGATATATCATATAACGTCGTAAATCTATGTTGATCCCACAAGTTTTTTAATTATGACTCAGATGGTAAACAGATTGATTTCAAATATTACATTGTGTGAGACCAATTCCCAAAAGCCCACTTATCTTAAAGGCAGTCAGTCTATGCAATAGCCCAATAACTCTTAAACAGAGTATTGCATAAAAGACAGTGTTTATTGTCCAATTGAGCACGAGACATAAGCAGATTTATGTTTTTCAACATTAGAAATTTATAAAGAAGATTTTTCGACTGTCTCACAGAAAATGATGCAGCTCATCATTGATGTTAAGCCCTAACTTTACAGTCCTGAGACGGCATATCCAGGACGTCTCTTGGTGCCTGAGAATCAACTCCCTATCACCTCCTCTTTCAGGCATCTTGACATGGTCAATGCCACAAAAAGTGAAGTTCTTATCATTTGGATGTTCACATTGTATTTGCATGGTGACCGGGTATTTCGCATCACAATTTCTTATGACTCTCGCGTGTTCTTGAATTCGCAGTTTAAGACTGCGAATACTACTGCCAATATATATCTTTTTACAGGCACATGTGATCATGTACACTGTAAATGTTGTGTTGCAGTTGATAAAGCAATTTATTGAGAACTCTCTTGAGTGACTGCTGCTAAATGCTTTGGCTTTATTCAAACCAAGTTTACATATGCAACAGTTCCACATATGTGAAAACCCAAAGGTTTGTCAGGTAACCAGGTTGTTGAGGAAATTTGGGCACTTTTAATGTAATTAGGGGTTAGTATATCCTTTAATGTCCTACTCTTCCGGTACAACACTCTGTTTTTTTTTATGTTATGGCACCAAGAGAGCCTTCCGTTTCAATAAGATGCCAGTTCTTTCTTAAAATGTTGTAGATGTGATTACAAAAAGCATTGTGCTCTGTAATCTGTTTTTTTGTTTATGTTATGACACCCAGAGAACCTTCCGTTTCAATAAGATGCCAGTTCTTTCTTAAAATATTGTAGATGTGATTACTAAAAACATTGTGCTCTGTAATAAACAAGACCTCAGAGTCTTGTTCTTTGGTGTATATCTTCCTTTGAGCAAGAGTCACTAGTGTCTCCTTCCTCTTGAGACACAAGGCTCCCTTCTCTGCATTATCTAAGCAGGCTTGGTTATAGCCCCTTTTAGAAAAATTTGTTTTGATCTTATTGATATTCCTAGTGAAGTCTTCATCCAGGCTGCAACTGCGCCTAGCGCGAACCATTTCGCCATATGGTATGGCTTCAATGGTAGACTGTGGATGGGCACTGGTGGCGTGCAAGTAGCTATTGCACAACGTCTTCTATCTATACATGTCACTATGTATGCTGGTATCCTTTACAAATAATTTTAAATCAAGGAACTCTATATTGGTCTCAGAACATTGAATAGTCAATTTCACATTGAAATTGTTCCTATTCAGATAGTCATGGTACATATTCAGTTGTTCAGCCGTTACATGCCATATCATAATGACGTCATCAATATAGCGTCCGTAATAAATTACGTTATCACTCTACAAATGTGCCCCTGGGCCTCAGACATGCTCCACCTCATACAACCTCATAAAGAGGTTAGCATAAGGATGGAGCAAATCTGGATCCCATGGCCGTGCCCTGTCTTTTTAAGAACCATGTATTATTATGCAAAAATGCATTTTGTGTCAAAATCATCTCAGCCATGGTTAGTAACATATCAGTGTGTTCCAGGTGTTGTGCTCCCCGCTTGAAGAGAAAGTGTTTAAGAGCTCTCATTCCATCTAGAATGTGAATACAGGTATATAAACTTTCCACATTCATAGACACAAAAAGTAAATTATCATGATCCCACTTAAAATCTTCCAGTTTACTAAAAGGATCAGGGCTGTCCCTAAGATATGATGGCAATAATTGTCTTTTTTGTTGTTGTTCCAAAGCTTCATTTTTACAAATCGTTAGATACTTAGCTGGTCATTAGGCCATCGCTAATATGAAGCTACTCTCTGATATATAAATCGGCCTCCTTCAAAATCAGCGAACGGTGATATAATTGGCTGATGTGAGTTTTTTCATGATGGCCGCCATTTTAACATCTCAATACATTATGTGTTTAGACAATTGTATTTTAGTGACGGGGCTAATGGGTATTTATTAACTTGTTCTGTAGAAAAACGGGAATTGTAAATGACACTATTGCTGCAATAAATATCATCTCATTTAGCAGCAAAACGGGAATTGTAAATTACACTATCGCTGCCATAAAATATGGACTGTTCTTTGATATCTTAAAATTGGTGTCACTTACTTTTTTAAATTATACTGTATTACATACACTGATAGCCAACATTAGTAGAAGTATTTATGGACATACGAGAAATTTAGCTATATTAAAAATGCTGTATCCATCACTGGATAAAACAAACATTGCAGGGCATTATGTAGAGGTCTCTCTGGGTTTTTGCTCTCTCCTATAGAGATCACTCATTGAAATAAGAATATGTGAAGGATATTTTAAATAAATGATTTCCTTGATCAGTAAATGTAACATTATCAATTATGAAATTGTGTTAAATATAAATTACTGAGGCTGTATAATAATGGGCATGTACAGAAATATAAGTTGACTGTTACTTATACATTGAATGTACAAGGACGAGATGTTGTCTTATAATTTATATATCTGTTATTTTAGACATTGTATACTTTATAGAAGTTTTTTGAATATTTGATTTTCCAAAACCTGAACTGCACAAACATCTATATGAATTTACTTTGTGCCACGCTGTGAAGGTATGTCGTTCATTATAATCATGTAATAACTAATTAAGTTTAATCTGTGAGTTGTTTGATATAGTGCTCATTATATTGCAGTACTTTCTTGTGTAACTGTCCCCAATGAGATATAATGTATATAGTTTCATGTATAGTCTAAGGATATACTCACATGTTTTACTCGAACAAACCTTTTCACTATGTATTTTTGTAAAAATGTGTGTTTCCTATTTAAATGTATTGTCAATGTCTTTGTATGTTAGAAATCACTTTTTAAAACTATATTTGTATGTAGCCTTTGAAGGATGTGTCTTGTTGTAAACATTTTTTTTAGCCCAATAATTTTCATTTTTGGATTGCGAATTAATTATGTTTTCTCTGTTTTATCTTGCCTCCTTTGTCTAGCCAGTGTGTGTGTCTGTGTGTTTGCCATAGGCCAACATTTGTCTTTGTTCCAGATGCCATGTGGCCACTGGGCAGGGGCAATTTTGTATAGTCAGTGCACTGTCCCGGCCCAGGCCTTCATGTGCTATTTGATTGTTTTACATGCCTCCTGCCTCTTGTTGAGATCCTGTGGCTGGCGGACATTTTTGTGTAGGCAGCCAATGTGCTTTTGCCATAGGCCTGCATGCGTTTTTTTGTTCTAGGCCTCCAGCTTCTTGGTGTTTGTTTAACCTGCATGTTATAAATAAATGATGGTTCGTCAACATTTGGGCCATAGAACGGCACTATTATTAATTCAGTCCCCCCTATTTCGATCTATGCTATAATCAGTCTCCCAGACTGGTCCGAGGAGACTGATTTAATATTACCTTTTGCCCCTGACCTGATTATAATTGCCACCCCCCTGTTATGTGCGACCTGTACTGAGGAGCAAAAGAGCTCAATCCAACGATATTTGCCAAAAATGATCTTACACTCCAAATTGCTCAAATGCGTCTCCTGGAGAAGGCAAATCTGGGCAGAAGATTGTTCAAGATATTTCAAAACCAATCTTTGCCTACGTGGACATCTGAGCCCGTTGATATTCCATGAGATAAATGTAATTTTACTGCTCATTAAGGCTGCAAAGCCTGCTCATTACAAAGCCGATATTCAAATGTTCTAAGGAAGGCTTAATTTCTAACACAAATCTGAGATTGAGGATTTTTTTTTATTTTCTCCCAATGCTACCCCACCCGTCCTCCCCCTCCCACCCAGAACCCATCCCTGCCCTGTGTACCCCCCTTACTACCTTGGGAAACCCCCCTTAATCCTCCGGGCATAAGCCCTATGGGCGGGATCCCCTTGATGCTATCCAAAATACAATTATACAAACCATAAACCTGACCCCTCTAGGAAACCCTGCAAGAGAACCATTGTAGTGTTTACTAAATTAAGATAGAACCCATCGGACCTCCCACCCCAAGCTATACTTCACTCCCGCTCCTGATTTTATCTATGAGGGTATCTACCTCCTCTATCTGTCGCATATTATACATGTGGTTGTTCCACATGAATCGAAGGGATGCCGGGAATCGTAGTTGTACCTTAGCCCCCAAAGAGGTCAAAACTGTCATTCTTTTGCCCAACTCTCACTGTTTTGTTGCAGTAGTATGTGATATATCAGACCTAATAGAAAAGGAAAATCGGCTAGAAAAAGAGTTACATTTAACCGAGCCTGCTCTCAGAGCCAGGGATAAAAGTTTCTCCTTTAGGGAGTATGGAAAAAAATGTACTAACATTTTCCATGGCTTAGATTTTGCAGAATTCCTCTTATTTGGGTCTTGATGAACTCGCTGAATATCCTGGGCTAGATCAAATTCCAAAGATTACTTTAAAATTGTGTCCTTTAAAAGAGAAATCACAAAATTGTTGGTATTTCCGCCCTCCAGATCTTCAGGGACATTTAGTATTTTTAGGTTGTTTTTTCAAGCATAGTTCTCAAGACGCTCTATGTCGTCTTTCAACTCCCTATTTTGATGGGCTAATTTGTCCATTCCCACTGAGGAGCAATGCAAGGCTTCCTTTATTTTTGGAATTTCAAGTTCCAGAACATCAGTTCTTTGTGACACTTCTTCAACTTTTTGAGCTAATGCTTCACATGAGGACTGGATTTATATTTAACACGATTTTATAATTGATCATGTTACATTTACTGATCAAGGAAATCATTTATTTAAAATATACTTCACAAAATCTTATTTCAATGAGTGAGCTCTATTGGAGAGAGCAAAAACCTAGAGAGAACTCTACATAACGGTGATATAATTGGCTGATGTGAGTTTTTTCATGATGGCCGCCATTTTAACATCTCAATACATTATGTATTTAGACAATTGTATTTTAGTGACGGGGCTAATGGGTATTTATTAACTTGTTCTGTAGAAAAACGGGAATTGTAAATGACACTATTGCTGCAATTAATATCATCTCATTTAGCAGCAAAACGGGAATTGTAAATGACACTATCGCTGCCATAAAATATGGACTGTTCTTTGATATCTTAAAATTGGTGTCACTTACTTTTTTAAATTATACTGTATTACATACACTGATAGCCAAAATTAGTAGAAGTATTTATGGACATACGAGAAATTTAGCTATATTAAAAATGCTGTATCCATCACTGGATAAAACAAACATTGCAGGGCATTATGTAGAGGTCTCTCTGGGTTTTTGCTCTCTCCTATAGAGATCACTCATTGAAATAAGAATATGTGAAGGATATTTTAAATAAATGATTTCCTTGATCAGTAAATGTAACATTATCAATTATGAAATCGTGTTAAATATAAATTACTGAGGCTGTATAATAATGGGCATGTACAGAAATATAAGTTGACTGTTACTTATACATTGAATGTACAAGGACGAGATGTTGTCTTATAAGTTATATATCTGTTATTTTAGACATTGTATACTTTATAGAAGTTTTTCGAATATTTGATTTTCCAACACCTGAACTTGACAAACATCTATATGAATTTACTTTGTGCCACTCTGTGAAGGTATATCGTTCATTATAATCATGTAATAACTAATTAAGTTTAATCTGTGAGTTGTTTGATATAGTGCTCATTATATTGCAGTACTTTCTTGTGTAACTGTCCCCAATGAGATATAATGTATATAGGTTCATGTATAGTCTAAGGATATACTCACATGTTTTACTCGAACAAACCTTTTCACTATATATTTTTGTAAAAATGTGTGTTTCCTATTTAAATGTATTGTCAATGTCTTTGTATGTTAGAAATCACTTTTTAAAACTATATTTGTATGTAGCCTTTGAAGGATGTGTCTTGTAAACATTTTTTTTAGCCCAATAATTTTCATTTTTGGATTGCGAATTAATTATGTTTTCTCTGTTTTATCTTGCCTCCTTTGTCTAGCCAGTGTGTGTGTCTGTGTGTTTGCCATAGGCCAACATTTGTCTTTGTTCCAGATGCCATGTGGCCACTGGGCAGGGGCAATTTTGTATAGTCAGTGCACTGTCCCGGCCCAGGCCTTCATGTGCTATTTGATTGTTTTACATGCCTCCTGCCTCTTGTTGAGATCCTGTGGCTGGCGGACATTTTTGTGTAGGCAGCCAATGTGCTTTTGCCATAGGCCTGCATGCGTTTTTTTGTTCTAGGCCTCCAGCTTCTTGGTGTGGTGTATGTGACCATCTGGTTGGCGGCCATTTTGTGTTTGCAGCTAGTGTGCTTTTGCCACAGGCCTGCATGCGTTTTTTGCTACAGATCTTCAGCTTCTTGTTGTGACCTTGTGGCTGGCGGCCATTTTGTGTAGGCAGCCAGTGTGATTTTGACATAGGACGGCATTTCTTTTTTTGTAGGCCTCCAGCTTCTTGTTGTGAGTGATCATAGGGCTGGCGACTATTTTGTGTAAGCCGCCAGTGTGCTTTTGCCGGAGGCCTTTGTTGTAGGCCTCCAGCTTCTTGTTGTGACCATGTGGCTGGCGGACATTTTGTGTAGGCACCCAGTGTGCTTTTGCTATAGGCCTGCATGCTTTCTTTGTTCTAGGCCTCCAGCTTCTCGTTGTGACCATGTGGCTGGCAGTTATTTTGTGGATCAGGCCAGTGTGCTTTCCCTATAGGCCTTCATGTCTTCTTCTCCTTGTTCCCAAGTAATGCCTTCCTGTTCATTGTTATTGTTGATGACAATGTGGTACTGATTGGCAGCGATGTTGTGCGTCCAAACAAATTCAGCCCTTTTTGCTAGAGGCTGCATGGATGGTTGAGCAATGAGATAGAAGTTTAATAACTTATTATTATATCTTTGAGGACAACTTCACTTATTTTTAATTAGTTATATTTTTCCCATATTTTAGTTTTAACTAATTATTTTTTATTTTTTTAAAGTTTTTCTGTATGAATTAAAAATATTTTTGTTTTATACCATTTTCCACTACATCTTGCTTCAAATCAAATCAATCCCATGTCTGCTACTATATAGATGCACAACAGCATTCATTTTCTAGGTATTATTATCCTTCCATTGCATTTGTCAGTTGCACCTCCCTCAGAGTCAGTGCCACGTCACATGCCGCACATAAAGCAAACAGTTTTATCTGTATGTTGTTGTTGTTTTTACTCTCACTTATCCTTCCTGACTGGTCAGTCACCATGAAAGTAATTATATGTTGGTGTGGATTTCAGTTCATTAAGGAAGTAACAGCAGCAGTGACCACACAACAAATGCTATTTTTTGTTTGTGCAACGAATTGAACAGCAACATTACCATGTTTCACTAATGTCCTCCTTGCTTTTTTTTCCTTTAGGTACACAACAAGAAAATAACAAGAGACAACAACACATCACTCACAGAACTGTCAGAAAGAAGGCCTGTGCACGGCGTGACACATGGGTGACTCACACATCAGATATCTCTTCAATTTGTGAAGCTAAGTACCACTGCTATCTACCAGATTCAAGATGGCGCAAAGAAAGGTGCCACTGCTAAGCCTAAAACTGCTACCAAAAAAGTAGCCAGTGAGAAGAAAAAGGAGCTTACCACCACCACCACTGGTATGTTGCTCCAGGTGTTTTTTTGAAAGCAAAAAAGAGTGTCTGCCACACCGGCCTCTAGTGAGCAAGCTGGGAGCAGCACCCCCAAATCAGTGGACCCACCCCAATCTCGGCTCAAGCCCATGTCTGTCACAGAGGCAGCCAGTCTAATCACAGTAATGCTGATGAGCAGTGATGTAGACATTGACTTATCTCTAATGCAAAGTAGTACCCAATCATTGCAGGAAACTCGGAGAAGTGGACAACAACAAGAACAACAGCCACAACCACCAAATGTAGTTCCTCCCTAGATAGGAGCAGTTAAAGAGATTGAGCTTCATGCTGAGGTCGGGGTAATCTTGGTACAAACTATGGTACCTGGGGCCAAATGACCCATTCGAGAAAGAACCATACAATCCGTTGGGAGGCACACCTTAGCAGCCAAAAAACTGCAAGTGTTGTTGGAGAAGGGGGTGAAAGCCAGCTGAGCAGGGAATACAAATCCAACCTGATCATGGTGGAAGGAGAGGAAGAGGCAGACATCTTCTTTATGCAAAGTAGCCCTCTCCCCAGCAGTGCAATAGTATTGCCCACATCAGCAACATTGCAATGACACAAGACTCAGGTCGAGACACAAAGGTAGCAGAGGACATTGACTACCTCGCTGATAAGCACATTGAGCCTACCACTGTCTGGTCTCAAGAAGTCCCCTGCAGCAGTGGCATCAGGAAAGAAAAACATTCAGGATACTATTCCTGCCATGTTTAGGCCAGAGGCGCAGTATGAACGCAACCACCCAACAGCCCATTTGTACAGCGCAAAGTTGGCTATAATGTTAGCGCAGGACCGCCTTCCTTTTTCTTTTGGTGAAGGGGTGGATTTTCTTGAATTTGTGGCAGCCATCTGCCCAAAACGGAAGGTTCCCAGCTTGTCCTATTTTGCCAGAGTTGCTGTTCCATCACTACATCATGATGTGCTTGAGTTGCTTGGACAAGAATTGCAGCAGAGTTCTGTCCATACTATCCACCTGACAACAGATATGTGGACCAGTTGCCAAGTGACTGATTACATGTGCATCACTGCACACTGGATCAAACAGACACACAGACAGAAGGGCCATCTAGTTCACCACCGACCTCCAGACATCGAAGCAGATCTGCCGAAGACTCGATAAGAAGTAGCACCACGAACAGACACCGGACAACCACGCAGGCCTCAAGAACACCATCCGCAGGCACCACAACTCATCCAAACTGCCAAAAGGACCTCCTTCAAGGAACGCATCGACAACGCACACAACAGCAAAGAGGTCTTCAACATCATGAAGGAACTCGACAACCCCAGCTCCAGCTCTAACGACATCCCGCCATCACAAGATCTCTGCGACTCTCTAGCCACCTTCTTCCACCGCAAGATCACATCCACGACAGCTTCAACACTCAGTCCCCCCGACACTCGTCAACACCTCAGACTCACCACCCCCCAGTCACACCGTCCCTCACCACATATTCAACAAAGCGAACTCCATCATCGAACCCCAATCTTCAACAGCTCCTTCGAGACCCACACCTTCCTGGAGAGCTGGAAACACGCAGAGATCAACACCCTACTCAAGAAACCCAAGGCAGACCCAAAGGACCTCAAGAACCTCCGGCCCATCTCCCTGCTACCGTTCCCGGAAAAAGTCATAGAGAAAATCATCAACAGACAACTGACCCGCTTCCTCGAAGAGAACAACACCCTAGACTCATCCCAATCCGGATTCCGCAGCAACCACAGCACCAAAACCACCCTCATCGTTGCCACCTACGACATCAGGAACCTGCTGGACAACGCCAAAATCACGGCCCTCATTCTCCTAGACCTCTTGCCCGCTTTCGACACTGTCTGCCACCATGGCTGATCCCTCAGCCCGACAATTTTCAACGTCTACATGACACCGCTTGCCAACATCGCCCGATCGCACGACCTCAACATTGTCTCATACGCAGATGACACCCAGCTGATCCTCTCCCTCACCAAGGACCCCGCCACCGCCAAAACCAACTTCCACGAAGGAATGAAGGCCATCTCCAAATGGATGAAGAACAGTCGCCTGAAACTGAACTTGGACAAGACGGAGATCCTCATCCTTGGCTCCACCCCCTCCGCCTGGGATGACTCCTGGTGGCCGGCGTTGCTGGGAGCTGCGCCGACACCCACCGACCATGCACGTAACCTGGGGTTCATCCGGGACTCATCACTGTCAACGACCCAGCAAGTCAACGCCGTCTACTCCTCCTGCTTCAACACCCTCCGCATGCTTCGCAAGATCTACAGATGGATCCCCACCGAAACCAGGAGAACGGTCACCCAGGCCCTCGTCACCAGCAGGCTGAACTACGGCAACACCCTCTACGCGGGAACCATGGCCAAACTCCAGAAAAGACTCCCAACGCATACAGAACGTCTCCGCTCGCCTCATCCTCGACATCCCCGCCACAGCCACATCACTGTCCACCTGAGATACCTGCACTGGTTCCCCATCAACAAGATGATCACATTCAAGCTCCTCACCCATGCTCACAAAGCACTCCAAAACCCGGACCAACATACCTCAAAAAACGACTCACCTTCTACACCCCCTACTGCCAGCTTTGCTCCGCCAACCTCGCCCTCGCCACCGTTCCATGCATTCACCAAACAACCACTGGCGGCAGATCTTTCTCCTACCTCGCCTCCAAGACCTGGAACACCCTCCCCATCCACCTGCGACAGACCCAGGACCTGCTGACCTTCAGAAGACTCCTCAAGACCTGGCTGTTCAAACAGTAGCAGCCCCCCCTTAGCACCTTGAGACCCTCGCGGGGGAGTAGTGCGCTCTACAAATGCGTGTTTGATTGATTGATTGATTGATCTCTTTTGTGCAGGCTAGAGAAAAATATCTTCAGGTGTTGACACTGCTGAGATTTTTAATGCTGCTCGGAAGCATGCCACAGTAACAATGTTTGCAATAGAGAAATCACATACAGCTACAAACATTTTGAAAGACTTTAACAACAAGGTCTTTGAATGGCTGTGACCAGAAAGGCTTAAGGTTGGATTTTTTGCCACGGACAATAGCAATCATATAGTTAAGGCCATGGCCAATGGTGGTTCTTTCAGGGTCCTGTGTTTGGAACACTGCATCAACATCATTATACAGAACTTTCTCAAAAAAGAAGACTGTGTAACGAACTCACTGTCCACCTGCAGAAGCATCTGCACTCATTTCAGCCATTCATTTAAAGCCTGGAGACAGCAGAGGGTCATTCAGCAGGATAATAGAATGCCTGTTAAAGCACTCATACAGGAGGTGCCTATGTGGTTGCTTTTGTTTCTGGCGGGGGTATATGCCACTTCTGCTGATGTTGAGGAGTCACAGTTGCCCTCTACCCCTAGTTTCCCTTTAATCAGGTTACTAGGGGCTCTGATGTGGCGCAGGACCTGGGGAAGTTGCCCTGGGGTACTAGAGGCACTTTTGTGGCAAGATAATTCTGTATTTAACTCTAGGTCTTCTATTAAAGTAGACAGTACATCTAGGATTGTTGCAAATTTGTTGACTGGGGGCGCAAGTAGAGCTTACATAGGCTACTGAAGCATAACTTTATGTCCTGATTATGAGGTTGTTTAGGTCGGCCAACTTTTGATCGATACTTGCAACCAAATTTGCCATAACTTTAAGCAAGTCCACTTGGACATCCAATTTATTTGACTGGTATGTCAAAGCTTCTAATGTCAATTGAGAGGTTCGAAATAAAAGGTCCAAGACAGCCCAGGTTCTTTTGGTCCATGGTTTTGGAGATTTTAGCTGCTGCTTGTACCTGGGCTCTTACATAATGCAGATGATCCTGCGAGGTTGACTGTGTTTCCTTTGAGTTGTTTGTTGTGGGCCTCGGAGGCCAGGTAGTTAAAAAGTCTTGGGGAGCTCCATTTACAGATGGCTTCATCCGTTTGGGACCACAGATCATTAGAGCACTGGTCAGGCCCTATTGGCAGTGGCCTGAGTGTGCTTAACTCAACTATTTTGCTCAAGTTGCGATTTGGGCGTGAATTGAGGCGAGCCTGGGCCAGGACCGCAGCTCAACTGTTGCAACTCTGACTCCGGCTGCCCAGCTACTGTCTGGTGAAGTCAATTTTGGCCTACAGAATGCTGTGGAGTTGTCTGGCAGCTTTCCCAGTTGTTAATATTTACATTGACCTTTATTGGCATTGGTGCGCCATTTCGCAGGTGTGGACAAGGCAACAAATGTGATCTGGGAATGAGTTGAGTATGCAGAGATCTTAGTGAGAGTGGGTGACTACGCGCTCTACAAAACTATAAATAAATAAATAAATAAATAAATATTGGACCCAGGAAGAGTTCTCTGTTGTCTGCCAATGCTGGCTTAGCTACTTGGTCTGCAGCCCCGTTATTCGATCCAGTGTTGGAACTTGAGCCATGGTCGGTGCTCTTGATTCTTGTGGTCGGGGAGATGGGTGCTGGGAGAGTGCTTGAGTTATCTCTGATGGTGAAAATAGCCCCGAGTGGATCTTTTAAAAAGTCAAATATTTGTGGAATTTTTAAACATGCGAGCGATAGGTGACATTAAAGGCTGGCAGGTTTTCCCAGTGATTTCTCTGTTGGGCAAGATTGCAATTTTTCTTTCTCCTAATGGGAGGCTGTGGTGCTCAGTTTCTTTCTGAACGCATTGTGGTTGTTTCAAACAGGGTCTGAGAGAGGAGGGAGGCAGGAAGCTGGAATCCAAGCATGCACAATCTGCACTAGCCTAATGCCAGCCTCCTCGTTGCAATGTGTTGTGACCACAGCCTAATGATAATCTTCTGCCTTTGGCCCCTCGTCTACTGCTGCATGCATGCACCCTCCATGCCCTGCTAGATGAAGCGGCTTTATTCAGTTCTCACAAAAACCTCCCAAGAAATTGTGAGTATGGTAAATTTTTGACCAAGGAGGGGGGATGGAAGCTCTGACAGAGTAATGAATTATTCCGGTCAGTAGGATTTTTATATAATCATGTGCAAATTTTGTCTTGAATGATGTCAACCTAAACATCTAAAAATGCCAAACCACTTTTTTTTAATTGTATGGGTAAATTGAATTCTAGAGTCATGTTTGTTTAAAACTCTGATGTTTTCAGCCAATTTATCTTCTGTGTTCTTCCAGATAAATTTTTTTTTGTCTATGATCTGGAAGAACACAGAAGAAGAATTGGCTGAAAACATCAGAGTTTTAAATGAACACAACTATAGAATTAAATTTCAGAGCTTCCATCCCCCCTCCTTGGTCAAAAATTTACCATACTCACAATTTCTTCTCACTAAACGTATTACGTCAGAAGTAAATGTCTGCAGAGACACTATTTTGACACTAGAAAAAGATTACATCACAAGAGGATACCCAGCAGCCTTACTTAATGAGCAAAAGACAAGAGCCATGTCTCAGCCGAGAGAAAAACTACTGGACAAACAAATAAAGAGTGCATCAACAAGGATGGTATTTGTATCCAAATATTCTACAGTATCTAATCAAATCAAGAGTATAATCATCAAACAATGGGAATTACTCGCAGAAGAGACTGACTTCCATGGGTTATTTCGAGACAACCCATTGTTTGCTTACACATGTGGAAAGAATCTTAAAGAAATATTATCTAAAGAAAAACACTTGAAACAAACAACCAAAGGAGGCACTATAAAATGTCAAAATTGCATTCATTGCAATAATGCAATACTTGGAGATACATTAACACATCTAATGACGGGTGAAAAAATTAAATTACTACAACTTTTGGATTGCAATTCATCTAATGTGATATACACTATTAAATGCCCTTGTGGCCTACTATATGTAGGTAAAACGGAAAGGAAAATGAAGACTCGGTTAACGGAACACAAGAGCACTATCAGGAATAAAAATCCAAAATCAAGTGTGGCTACACATTGGGATACAGAGCTTCATACTATTGCTCAACTCAAATTCCAAATCATAGAACAGACAATTAAAATGCAAGGTATTGACAATTCAAAAAGACTCTTACAAAGAGAAGCATTTTGGATAAAGAGATTAAACACACTTTTTCCTGCAGGTCTCAATGATAAGTTTGAGATGGCATGTTTTTTATAGAGGTACCCTATTAGGTCAAACTTTATTTAAAATACCATATTAACACACAGATGCATTATCACACACATGTATATTGAACATCATCATGTATTCACATTTATAAATTGGGAATATGGTCACATCTATGTTATTCTCAATTACTGATGTATTTGTAATATTGAGTGCTATTTTTAGTTGGATAAATTGACATGACAGAGACACAGACATAATCCTTGGACTTCTGGCTGATTCATAATAATGAGTCACGAATATAGGGAAGGATTTAGTATTTGGTGTTTATGATATGAAAACCATTACTGTTGCGCGGTCTTTTAGTACGCGAATACCGATGGAATTGAGAGTCGGTTTTCATTGTTTTTGAATGAGTTCGCATAACTTTTTGTTCGTATCACAGAACGCCATAGAGGTTTCACCCATTTTAAGATGGCGGCCGCTTTCACGGATAAAACTTGGTCCCGTGGGACATAGTCAACTGATTTCTATAACGAACGCTGAGAACGCGTCATTGAACTTTCTGCTCATTTGAACACATTTGTACCGACACTATCGCATCACGCTATGGTAAGAACAGTATGGTTATTGCCTTGGTAGTTGGGTTTGTCATCTTACGCCGCAGAGGATGTTGTGAAGAACAGGGATTCTCATTCTTTCAGATAACATCCGCTGATTGTACGCTGGCCATTCAGAAGTAAGATATGTCTTTGGTCTGTTGAAAAGCGCCGGATCTATTGTTTTTTTGTTAAGGCGTCATACAAACATAGTTTTTAATTCCATAGGTTACCACGGACTCGGTGTTACTTACATGACAGAAATGTAATTTAGGCATACTGTAAGTGTGATTTTACCTTCCATCTGAGAAACACATTACTCGCGGGGTGCGGTGGAAGTTTACGAGAGTTTGAATTCTTGCATTCACACCACTTATCGACTTGACTTTGACACATGGGTTGTCGTTTTCAAAGAACACAATTGTGCCACTGGCGCCCACTATATCTGATGTAATATATGCATGTGGATTCACATTATTAATTTATTTACTCATCTGTTAATCAACTTTAACTATTACAGTGTATATCCAAAATTGGTTTATGTAGCTGTGCATATTGCTGTGTTTGAACATGGATTGCTTATATTGTGTTTCATCAACAGGTTTTTTGCCCCTGATGAAGGGACTCTTGGTCCCGAAATGCATTGGGCTATGGGAGAAGGATCCCACAACTCTCTTTAATGGATGTCATAATAACAGTGATTGTTTTATAACTGGTATTTACATGTTAATGTGATATATAATTTTGATGACAAAATTGTGTTGTATGAAAAAATTGGAAATAAATGTAATTGATTTACAATTGTAAAAACATATTAAGAGATTAATCATTGAAGTATAACAAAATTGCTGTGCATGCTTGAGTCTAGGTCATATATACCTGGCCACACTCTGATGTTCTTCACTTGCGAGGCAGGCATATGGCAAGCATAGCACGCAAAAGAGGTGAAACAAGTTACTCTATCCCATAAAAAAATATAAAAAATTAGGTGTGCAAAATCTCCTCTACCTTAAATAACACCTCTCTCCGCCACCTCATTGTATATATGGTAGACCTGGGCTAAAAATCCGTTCCGCTCGCGGAAATTGCAATAATTTGACATTTTTGCGTTCCGCCGAGAGCGCGAAAATGTTGAAATTTCCGCAATCCGCATTTTACCGGAAATGTTTTACTTGCTCGCGCTGTAAAATAATACATTCTTGCGTGCGCGCGATCGCCTTACCTGAATCCCCGCGTTTGCCGACAAGTTTTCCCGATCCGGTCGCGTTCTCCACGAGATGTTGGATTGTTGGTAGCCATTTGCGCTGTCTCGCCACAGTTCGCGCCCGCAGTAACATCATTCGTCACGCGATCACGTCTTTCTTCTCGCGTTCATGCACCGCGAGACAAGTGAAAACAAGATGGCTGCGCCCGCGAGCAACCGCATGGGTAAGTTGGCGAGCCGCGACAACGCAGAACATACCGTGAACGGGCGGGAAAAAAAATTCCACATCTACGCAATATTTCCGCGTGTTTGCGGAGATTTTTAACATTTTCGCGATAATTTGCGAAAGTGAATTTTGCAAATTCCGCCCACCCCTAATATATGGCCCTGTGTCTCACCAAAACACATATCTATATAGACACTCACACCCACTCTTAAACACATACAGTAATGGGCACACCCACTCACACACCTATAAAGGCACTCTCAAACCCACTCACACACCCATAGAGACACTCTCACACCCACTGACACACCCATACAAACACTCTCCCACCCAGTCACACACACACTCTTACACCTACTTACACACCCATATAGGCAGTGTCACACCCATTCACATACCCTACAGACACTGTTACACCCATTCACAAACCCATATAGAGAATTTCACCCCCACACTTACACCTTCACAGACACTCTCACAACCACTTGCATAACCATACAGACATTGTCACACCCATTCACATACTCTACAGACACTGTTACACTAAATCACATATCCATAAAGAGACTCTCACATCCACACTTACACACATGCAGATACTTTCACACCCACTCACATACCCATACAGACCCTCTCACACCCACTCTTACACCCATACAGAAACTGTCATACCCATTCACATACCCATACAGACACTGTCATGTCCACTCACATACCCATGAAGACACTCTCAAAAACACTCTTATACCCATACCGACATGGTCACACCCATTCACAAACCCATACAGACACTGTCACAACCATTCACAAATCCATACAGACTCTCACAATTAAAGCCATACAGACTCTTTCACACCCACTTACATACCAATACAGACCCTCTCACACCCACTCTTAGTCCCACACAGACACCGTCAAAGCCTTTCTCAAACCTTTACAGATAGTGTCATGCCCATTCTCAAAATTTTACAGACTCTCACACACAATTACACCTATATAGACACTTTGAAACCCACTCTTATATCCATAGAGAGACACTCACACCAACTTACATACCCACATATTCCTTCTCACACCCACTCACTTACCCATATAGACACTCTCACACCCTCCCACATATTCATAAAGACAATCTAACACCCACGCTCATATCCAGAAAGACACTGTCAAACCCATTCACAAACCTATACAGAAACTCTCACACCCACACGTATATCCATACAGGCACTCTTATACCACCCACATACCCATGCCGACACTCTTACACCCACTCAAACTCCCATATAGGCACTCTCACACCTATTCACAAAATTACAAATTTCACTGAAAAAAAACGGAGGTTACAGGAACGTCATACACTCACATTTCACACGTACAAAACCATTGATATTCAGCAGTTATAGTTACCTGAGCTAACTATAACTCATGCACTGCTTCTGACTACACATATTACATCACTGGTCAGTGACATCCCTGATGACATCACTGATGACATCTCAAATGACATCACTAATCACATCACTAATCACATCATTCACAGAGGCACTCACACACCCACCCATGCCTCTACAACCTCTCACATACCCACACAACCACTCACATACCCATTCACAAACCCACATCACCACTCACACACCCACTCACACCATCAAACAACCACTCACACATCTATTCACAGATCCATACAACCACTCACACACATGCTCCCTTTCCCATAGAGTCACTAACACACCCACTCAGTCACCTATACAGTAAGAAACACAGCCACTCACTCACTCACACATACTGCCACTCCTACATCCACTCACTCATGCAGCTACTCACACACACCCTTACACAGCCATACAGGCACTGACATATCCACTCACTCATACCTACAACTACTAATACACCCACACACTCACCCATGTAGCTACTTACACTGCAACTCGTACACCCATACAGACCCTCTCACATACAACCACTCATACATCCACTCACTCTCCCATACAGTCACTTACACACCCACTCACTTATGCACACAGCCACTCACTCACCCATACAGTCACTGACTCACCCACTCCCTCACTGATACAATCACTAACACACCCAGTCACTCTCCCATATGAGCACTTAGGCACCCACTAACCCATACAGCCACTCACACACCCAAATCAATATATATTCCATCAACACTCCTCGCCTTACGCCTTAACTTTGTAGCATCAAACAGGCACTTTATTAAGCATGTTTCTGCAACAGCAATAGGCTTAAAGTCCTGACATCTTTTGGCTCACGTAATGAGCCTTGATCACAGGTAGGCAGGTTACTTGATTTTAAAGATGACCACATGTTGTTGATTAACCAATTACAGAGTAGTCTGAAAGAGTAAGGCCAATAATCTTCACACTAGAAGCATGCATGAAACTTTGCATTTAACAGTTGCAGTGTCTTTTTAAACATCGCTTTCCTTTTAAAAAAAGCACCACATAAATTTATTTTTGTTCATGCGATTCAATGCGATCCAAAATAACAATGCCTTTAAATAGCCATCATGCTGCAATTTACAAATCTCTTTAAAGCGACACTTGATGACTGCAAACAGTAACGTGGCATAACCTAATCCATTAACTTCCCTTACCAAGTTCCACTCTCAGTAATGGATGGAAAAAATCTATACCATTATATTTATTATTGGTAGAGGCAGGCGGGTCACACTCCCTTTATACATCCCAAACAACAGTTTCTCCACATTTTTGGAGCGTTTGACCCTCTCAGGGCTGCCTCGGCGTTGAGAGGACGAAGCACCCTGATTAGCATACCACCAACACTTCTCACCAAGAAGAAGCACGCCTTAACTTTGTAGCATCAAACAGGCATTTTTTTAAGCATGTTTCTGCTGTGGCAATAGGATTAAAGTCCTGAGGAGTTTCGACTTGTGTAATGATCTTTGATCACAGGTAGGCAGTTTGTTTGGTTTTTAAAGATGACTACATGTTGTTGATTAACCAATTGCAGATCACACTGGTGGGACGTAGTCTGAAAGAGTTACGCCAGAACATTTTGCACTAGAATCATGCCCCCTGGGGCCTGGGACCCCTGGGTGGGCCAAGTCCCAGGGCATTTTCATTTTGTTTTTAAAAAGGAGGGGCACATGGGTCGCCCTCCTAGGGCTTATTATTGCCCCAGGGGCCACCACCTCCAAGGGCTCCTTTTTATATAAAAACAGGGGGCATGCAGACCCCCCCCCCAAGCCCAGAGGACCACCACCACCGCCAATTCCGTTTTAGAAATGAGGGAGGGGGCTGTGCGGCTTCCCTCCTGGGCCGTGTACCACACCATGGACAACCACCTTCCCAGGGCCAGCCAGTGCAGATGAAAGGAGGGGTGGCCATTCGGCCCCCCTCCTGGATCCATATGTGGTCCTAGGGACTTCCACCTGCTTAGGGCCAGCTTCTTCTATGTCCTGGGGTGCCCACTCCCAGGACAAGCTGTTTGCTTTTGCTTAGCAGGAGCTTTGACAGCTCCCACCAACCTACAGCAAATACTCCGGTTCTAGTGGGCGGGAGCTGTCAAAGTGCTCCCCCCGCTGCAAGCAATGGTTTTATCTCTTTCCTTGTCTAGGGAAAGAGATGATTGATTGCTCCAGCATGGAGGGAGTTGTCTTTCAAGCAGCTCCCTGAGTGCAGCAGAAATGCCGAGTCCCACCGGAGGCGAGGAGCCAACAGGGACCGCATGTTCCTTGAGCAGGGGGATAGAAAAGAAAGAGGCAAAACAATGGTCAGAAATGAGCAATTAGAGGCAGAATAATGGTCAGTAATGAGCAGAAATAGGCAAAATACACATCAGAAATGAGTGGAAAGAGGCAAATAAAGCTGAGGAAGACGCAAAATAGAGATCTGAAATGAGCAGAAAGAGGCAAAATAGAGGTCAGAAATGAAAAGAAAGAGGCTCCCATGGATCCTCAGCAGCTAAGGGGACTTCATTTCCCAACCAGTAGTGCACCAGGAGGTGCATTTGCAGAGTGGTTGAGAAAGGGGGTAGGGTCTCCGACAAGGTTTCAGCACTCCCGCTATGGGGGACTTATTGCTGGCAACAATAGGAGTTTCTGGCCCCAAGGGCCCTCAACAGCAGAGGGGACTTCATCTCTTAAGGAGTAGTTCACCAGGAGGCGCGTTTGCAGAGTGGTTGAGAAAGGGGGCAGGGTCTCCGATCAGGTCTCAGCAATCCCACTATGAGGGACTTATTGGTGGCAACAATAGGGATGCTTGGCCCCCAAGGGACCTCAGCAGCCACTCACACACCCAGTGAGATACTCACATACTCATTCACACACTCACTCTCAAAGCTTACGTTACAGTTAGGACTAACATAAAAAAATGAAATCCACAGAAAAACATAGGCTACAAGGACATTACATTTAGGAAATAGAATTAAAAAAACATTAGAAATGTACTGAAAAACATAAATTATAGGGATGTTATAGTTAGAAAATATAATTTAGAAAACTTTAGAAATTCACTGAAAACCCAAAGGTTACAGGGACGTTATAGTTAGGCTCAGATTTCACTCCCACAAAGCCATAGAAATTCAGCAATTATAGTTTCCTGAGCTAACTATAACTTACCCCTCCTCAATGCACTGCTTATGACCTCACATAGTACATCACTCATGACATGATCAGTGACATCACTGATGACATATCAAAGGACATCACTGATGATGAAGCCTGCTCACTGCTGTCCTTTAGGAGGGACTGCCACTTTCCCTCCTGCTCCCCTATGTTGGCCTACTGCTTTCTCCTGGGAGTGAGAGGGACTGATCTTGACCTCTACATTCTTGAAACCCAATTTTTCCCAAGTGCTTGTTGGCTTCCCTCCTGTTCTCTGAAGTATCAGGGTCACAAAAGGCTTCTTGTTACTCTGCTGGTGCTGCTGGACTCTGCCATCTGTGAGTCCTACCCTGACCTGAGGTCCCCCCCTCCAGTTGTGGGCCTCAGAAATGAGTTCTGCAGCTGTTTGTTGCAAGAATCGATGCAGTGACCCCTTTGCACCATCAGAACCAATCTAGTGCCCTCTGACCCAGTGCCGATTCGATGAAGACTCAGGTCCTGATTGTGAGGTTTGATGATGACAAAAGGCTCATCCAAATATGCCCCTGCGAGTCTCGACTTCATTGCAACGCCTATCCTTTGACACTGACTGTGAGGTTCGACTTCGATGCATCGACCCAACTGCATGAATCGGAACCAACACATCGAGCCTTTGATGTGGACGCTTGCTCCTCAGAACACTCTGGGCTGTTTCTTCCAATTCAGCACTGGTCAAGAGACCTTTTTAGAAGCCTAAAAGAAAAAGGGGTTAACAACAGTTTAAATATCCAAGCACAGTGTGACCATTAAGACCACACAAGTCCGTAACTCGAAGTTAAAAGATTTATCACAAACTCAAACCAGACTAATTTAAATCAGTCTCAAGAACTTATTGTAAAAATATAAGATTATCAAATGAAGATCAAAAAGTCTTACAGTATTGGTCCTTAATAGCAAAGAGCAGATAGTACAAAGTACAAGGAAAATAACTTGATGGTTGGATGAATGCTTTTGATCCTTCTTCCCATCAATGGAAAATAATGTCAGCATCCAATAAACACTATACTAATCTAATGAAAGGGAAACTCCATTGAACCAAGGAAGCATGAAAGGTATCAGTATCAAAATCTCTGTAGAAGGTCTTTAGGTGAGGAATCGTGTATAGCATGAAGCCACACAATCAAAGAAGTCCAGAGAGGTCTGTACCTCCCCAAGTTTAAAGGGAATCTGACTAACACAAAGGTGGGTTCACTAAAATGCACAAAGAACAATTGAGAAACATGACTTCATACACATCACAATGTTTTTCCAGTTCCCAGGAAAGAAGTTTCCGCCATAAACACTACTCTCATATTCCAGCCTCCACTTCCAAAGTGTCCTTGGGTTCCTCCCTTCATCTGATACTACCAACTTGTAACACTGCCTTTGTTCATCATTAAAATTGTTCTACCTTGCCAGTCTACCTTGCCAGTTCTTCTACGCCTCACTATCTCAAAAATACAATGTGCTTTTCACTATCTAATGAATAACTTTAGTCTGCACCTGCAGAGGAGAAAAACAGGCAGAAAAAGAACTTTCACCTTTTCTCAGCTGTAAGCTTAAGACCCACAATCATGCTAACTTAACATTTCTGCTCAGCTGCATATTAATTCTGCAACCTATATATCTCCCAATAAATTAAATCTTTTATATCGAAATCAAACTATATTATTTTAAACTCTTACATGGTGCACTATAAACGGATACATGTATTACTAAAAGAAAACGACAACTGGTCTTAATTTAAAAAGCAAGCATCAAACGCACATATGATTCAAATTCACTACTCCCTGGCGAATGCACTGCATTAAATACATTTGAGCTTGCCACCTTACAATCTAAACCTATAGAAGACATATCTGAAAAGGAAAACGTTATTAAGCACACATATGTATCAACAACATACAATAAATGCACTTGCCTTACATTTGGTGCACCATATCTCATTGGTATTATTGCATTACACGAGTATATAGGGCCTAACCACAAGTAAAAGGTTGGAGCCAAAATTATGCTACTCCACTCCATACAAATGTACTTTTTCAGTTGGCACTGCATGGGTCCTCTAGCTGGCCTGTCCCCCATCCCGGTCGGTCTGATCTTTGGATTTCCCCCGGTCTAGCACAACCTCAAGAAACCTTTTAGCACTATTGACTTCAAGGCACTGTATTTGGATTTAATCTTTGAAAAATCATATCTCAAGTCCTGCGATTGGATTTTTATTGTTTTGGTCTTGTTTTACTCAGATATATATTCTCTATTTTTCAAAACTAGTGTGCAGTCTCTTTGTGGTGTTTTCACTGTGTTGCTGTAATTTAAGTTTTGCACAGATATTTCACACATTACCTCTTAACTTAAGCCTGACTGTTCTATGCCAAGCTACCAGAGGGTGAGCACAGGTTAATTTATGCTGTGTATCTGATTTACTCTGACTAGGACTGTGTCTCCTGCTAGGACAGGGTGTATACTCTGCCAACCAGAAACCTCTTTTTCTAACAGTGAGAAATTACTTCTGTTAAAAGCACCTTGGAAGACTTTCTCCTGCACTGCATTGGGAGCCCTCTCTCTCTCTCTTTGTTTCATCCAGAGTTTTAGCAATCGTCGCTTAGCATTTACATCCATACAAGAAGTATCTGTCCTTATTTAAAATGTATAAATACATATAAAAGGGAAATTACAATTACTTTGAACATAAGTGTCCATTGAAAAATAGAAGGAATATAGACAATAAAAAGAAAATCTGAGTTAATAAATACATTCTAGTTCCACAGTTTTGCTAAGCTTCTCTTTATCTACTGAGGTAAATTACCATCATATTGAGAAAGATTTATGCAGTTGCAGAACAAGAAAAAACACAGTTTAAATAGATTTTGAAACACCACAGTTATGTCAATTGTTATATACCATCTAACTAAGTATGGACAAAGTTAAAGTTTCTTAGTTTGATACAACATGAATAAACATTATTGAAAACAGCAGGCGAGAATGGTTTAAGATTAAATCAACTCATTTCAAAGAGTTTAAAAATCACTTTCCAACAAAGGATTGAAAGTTCTGTCTGACATCAAAAGGCAAGTGATCCAATCTGACAGCTGACTTGATTTCGAATTTCAGACAATAGAACTGAGAAGTGAATAGCTCTACTTGTCCCAGCTGTTTCTTCCTCTCCCGTGCATGCTAGAGTGAAGCAATGCACAGCTTCATTTTAATAGTTCTCGAAGGAGCCCATGAAAGCATTTCTCAAAAACTATTTTCTTTGCATGAATTTCCTCATTTCGTTTATTTTTGCATGTATGTGTGAGATGCGCAACATAGTGGTAGTATGCTGATCAGCCGCACTAGATATCTTATAGAGGCTTACATATGTTATCCTGATGGGCGCTCTGGTTTAAGCCCATGTAGCCATGTCACCTATATGGCTACTGACGTGCATGAATGCATCTCAAGGCATTTTTTATTCAGCCATTACTTTAGGTATGACAGGTTTGGTGTGCATATGATTTCGGTATGGTATTCTAAACATGATTACCGATACAGTCAAAAGCAGATAATTATATGTGAGGGGTGTTAGAATTAAGGAGAAAGTGAAGAAAGTAAAGTGTGTGTCATGATTGGAGAAAGCATGTGTTGGCAGGAGATTGTGTGATTCTCTCTTATTCCTCAATGGCTGGCGAGTCCCAGAGGGGGTCTGACCTGTGATTGCACAAAGTACCTATCAATAATTTGCATGTCTGAAACAAGGGTTCTGTGTTTTGGGGGGACATGCCACGAACAAGCATGAAAGAACGACGAAGAAGAATACGAGATGGTAAAAGTCAAGAGAGGATTTTGCAAGAGCTGTTTTTTTTATACAAAAAAAGATTGGCTCATTTGTGAGCATTATTAGGTACAAAATGTTAGGTATCTTTAGTGCAAAATTATTTTATGAGTATTAGGTTTCCTCAGCAAATTATTTATTTATGAATTAGTCCTGCTAAGGCTTGTGTCTCAGCTTATTGCAAGCAACACCCCTGAGGAAGAAAATTGGGCAAGTTATAAACTCAGTGCTCATTTGCTGCTGCTGGTAGAAGTACTGGACATAGGCAAAGCCACATGCATTTCCTACAGCACTTCCCACAGGGAAATGCGGGTCAGGCTATTAGTTAAAGGCATGGCTGCAGATGGTACACTCTGGCTAATTGCTGTGTAGAATTGGTGATCATGTATTGCAGAGAAATTTACTTTCTCTGTATTACGCTAAAACAAACTCAAAATGAATAGAAGGCTAAAATATTTCCAATAGCAATTCACTCGAATAAGATGCTACACTTTGGTAACTTCCATAATTTTTCTTTAAAACGTAGCTTGCCATTTTCCCAACTTGTTAGAATAACACTACTAACAAACAATCTGGCAGAAGAAAACATAAAACTCAAAACATTTTTGGGAAAGAGGGTACAGCACAGAAGTACTTGAAAAAGCAGAACAGTGGTGACGCTCCACTATTATTTTTAGTTTTACTTACATACATATTAATCCATATGTTATATGCTCATATAAAAAAGTGTGATTTTTCACGTAAAAGTAGACCATAGTTAGTGACTTCACGTTAAGTTGGCCATAGTAAATGTAGGCCTTTGTAAATGGCTCACGCTAGCATTTCAAATGGGACTTTGGCTGCTCTGTATTATCTCATTCTTTCTCTCCTTCTATGAGCTGAGTCAGTAGCAAATGTTTTAGTTTAGATGGGAATGGGTTATGATTGTGAGTTTCACTGAAAGTTGAATCATGAGTTTTCTGCCTGCGTGCCAGGGATGGGCTGACCGCGATGAACCATCCTGTATGAGATATCTCTGAAGGCCATGCAACTGAAAACATGTGATGGCTGAGAAAACACTCAAAATAACTTTGTCAGGGTACATTCACTCCTGATTGGTCCCGGCTTTCTGGGAAAGTGGGGAGGTTTACAGTGAATATGCGTGATGTAATTCTCCATAGCTGAGCTAGATTCAGATGCTTCTATCTACCTTTGACATTCAGATGCTCCTATCTACTTATTCGAACCAGATTCCCCTTTCCACTCTCTTCTGACCAGCTACTTACACTGCTCCTGTTCAAAGAGCTAGACTCATGAGCAAATTCCTTCTTACTCAATTGACTAAACCTTTATTTGATTCTGCCTATTAAAGGTTTTATTTGCTCACACCTTCTGTTAAATTTTTCAATCCAAGATGGCCGATGGATAAGGAGCTCCGTCAGGGAGTTCCCGGGCGAGGGATCGCCTTTTGGCGATAATCCTGGAATATGCTCCCCCTTTGATCCTCATCCTTCCCGGGGATTGGAATACAACTATTTGCTATATTTGCTATGACTCTCCTCACTGAAATTGAGGCAACACGACAACAACAAACAAAAATCAAACACTGCATATCAGATTCCCGGATAATGGCCGATTGCCCGGTTGAGCTGCTCAATGCAGCTGAGAGGAGCTGGGCTTGGGATTCACCCTTTGGGTTATAATCCCTTGGCTTTCACCTACCTTCCGGTCTTGGCTACTGTTGCTCTGCATCCCGCCACAATTTCTTTTCCCACTGGCAAGTTTGCACTTGGATTACTTTTCTTTCTAGATGGCGGCCCTTCATGTTTCCCGCTGCGGCTGCCGTGGTCCCCGCGATCATTTTCCCCGGTCGGTGCGAGGAGAGAGCATTGGAGTCCAGTCTTCAGCCCTCTCACCACTCTCTTGTGGTCCAGAAGTCAGGACAGCCTTTCCTCCATGGGTGAGTTATTTTGGGGTCTGGGTTCTCATCCTTACTTTTGAATGGCTGAGGTATTGTCGGACTGGCGATCTCGGACGGAGTCCTCCATCCTGGAGGTGGGAGGTTTACAACGGGAGTCAACGCTTGCTGCCTGCCTTGTTCATGATGTTGTTTTCGGCGGCTTTGTCTTTGACTAGCACCAGACCACAACAAATTACTCTGGCTCCCCCTCCGCCACTTGTATGTCTGTCGATGAAGATGGCAAACTTCTTTACCTTTCTTGATGGCTTTTCTGTGGTCTGTCTGTTCTTCAGCTCGGTGAGAAAAATCGTCCTGCTGTGCTGCTGTGCCTCCTCCACAAACCCTCATGTGGGTTTTTACACCCAATCCATTTTGGTCTGCCTTTGCTTCTGATCCAGTGGTGAAGGACTGGTCCTGGTCATGCCCTGCTTGTACAGGTCTGCTGGACTTGAACTTATTTCCACCGCCTTCTGACTGGTTCCCGCTCCGCTTAACCCCTCTAATGTTGGACATTGATGTGTGTACCTACTTTTATGTAAACTGTGTTGCACTTTCTCAACCTATGTAAAGTGCTCTGATACCTCCTGGTCTAGCCAGCGCTATATAAAACTCCTAAAATAAATAAATAAAATAAAATAATTGTTTACCCAATTCACCTAATTCTTTAGCTTCGTCCATTAGGGTACTTTGCTTCATGGGAATTTGGATTTGCTTGGCTTACCGTTTGACTACTTCAAGCATTTTGTGTTTGTTTTTGCTGAATTTGCATCCATTTGCATTAATTTGAATTGATTACTGACATATTCTAATGATATTACAACATTAGGCGATTTTAGATTGCTATTTTAGATACTACTCCCAATCATTCTTTTGTGGCTTAATGTGCTTCACTTTTATTGATGTATATTGTTTAACTATTGATTTTAAGCCTTATTTTGAGACAAAGATCCATCCACTCGATAGCAGCTTATACTTGCATATACATGAACAATTTGCACGATGAACACCTCATGCGACACTGCTTCAACAGTTTATAGACGAAACAGACAGATTAGTTTTGCTAAAAGAGAAAATGAAGGTGCCTAACAAGATGCTAGGGGTGTTCTGCAGACAAAGTCAAAAGGTTTGGAAATAGATAATAAACTTTGGAAAATGATAAAGGCAGTTAACTACTTTGTTTGAAAGTATGTACCTGATCAAAGAAAGCAGAAGCAAAAACGAAGTATATCTGCTGATTCCGACTCAAACAAACAGGAATCACACAAAAAGAGTGACAAAGGTCTATGCATATTCTGCGGACACTGTAATATTATTATACAAGGAGAAACAGTCTTACACTCAAATCAAATCAAATCATCTTTATTCGGTGTGAAAAAATCACATCTTAAAAGAGTACACTCACAGCATATTTATACATCATTAATTCATGTGAATATATTAAATTAATTTTTTTTAAAAATACATAAAAGAGATACAGTAGGGGACTCATAATGTCCCATTTAGACTCAGGGTGCAGTATGGCGTATAAGATTAGTCCAAGGAGCAATACATTTATCTTTTGGGGGGCAAAGTGCTAGTGCTAAAATGTGCAGAGTTGAATCAAAGTAGTGCAAAACATTACATCTTGAAATTACAGTTCAAAGATTCTTAAAATTCATATATTTACATTGTATTTAAAACAGTTAGCCCTTTAAAAAGACATTATGTTTATACATCTTACATTTGGATCGATTTCCTACACCTAAAATTTTTTTTTTAAAAGATTGATAGAGAGGCTATCACATATGGTGTCTCTAACTGTTGTAAAGCTATAAGGGGTGGACGACATTGCCTCAAACCAAGTAGTTTTAACAGAGGAATAATCCATAAATTCCTCTGCACTGAATAAAATTTACAAAAGAATGCCAAATGAATCGTCGATTGTAGTGACGTATCATCACAAGGACATTTACACAGTTCTTTTGACCAATCATTGGCTATAGGAAAGCTTGTTAATCTATGTATAATGCTTAAACGAAAACGGATTAAAAGAAATTTATCGTAATCACAGTCTTACACTCATAAATTGTAGAGAAAATAACAAATAAAGACTGGTCAACATGCATCACTAGGTGTTGCATCTACTAGGATGAGGATACTTGGGCAAAATCACAAGAAAGGTAAGAGTAAGAGTAACATAGCATAAAATAACATAATAAAAAATGCAATGTATGAAAATATTTAAGTACAATGAAAAACTACAATATAAATCCTTGCGGTTATCCCGATATTGAAGGTCGGGGTCACAGATAAAGAATCTTTGATACAAAGGTAACAATTTTATCAATGAAACACCTTGAAACTCTACACTGAATAACAAAATGAACTTACCTTAATAATGAAATTGGGACGTCATGTTTCCACGCTTCCACTAAGCTGGGCATGCTCAAAAGAAAAAGAGATTATTTTAGATGTATAGGTGCGTCAAAGTATAGCCTTTGTGCCAAGATTGAAAACAATCCCAGAAAAGACAAATTGAACAGAACTGATGCATGCATGCACCAAAATATAGGTTTTTGAAAAAAACTCGACACCACCACGCGGTCAAAAGCTTACAAACACCACACAGACACTTCACAGTTGAAGCAAACAAGTGAAGTTATGGTTATCTGCATTGTGTAAGGGATATACAATGGAATGAGAACAAAGTAAAATGCATAGAAAGAATGGGACTGATTGACATAACTACAAAAACCATGATCCATTGCAAGATTCCAGTAAACGGTTTTAATACATGTCCTTATGGAAAAAGGATGGCGGTATAACGAGCGCATGCGTTATGATGAAGAAGATAAAACTGAACGTATAAATTGCACTACCACTGGAAGGGCATCCTTGCACTAATATAACTTTTTTTATCAGTTTTAGTCTTCATAGAATTTGTATTCATCAAAGCCATGATGTCTGATAGACACAAGACTAATTTATGTTTGGATTGAAGACGAGTCCAGATGGATGAGCAGTTGGGTATCATCAGTATTAATCATGAAGGAGAATCCATGGGCCCAACAGTGAGGTAAGGTGGGAGTCACATAAATGCCAATGAATAACAGGCTCGGAGAAGAGCCTAGAGGGACACTGTAAGCCAAAGGCTAGAAAGAAGACTTGAAGAACCTCAGATATATAGCTTGTGAAAGGTTTTCAAGATAAGAGGTAATGAGATAATGCAGGCCAAAGATTGGCCATTGACCCCAAGCGACGAGAACTGTGGCTAAAGTATATGATGGGAAACTATTAAATGCCGCTGTCAGGTTTAAAGGTATCAAAGCAGCAGTGCCACCCTAGTGCATAATGAGCCAGAGATTGTCAATAGTAAACACCAGGGTGGACTCAGTGCTATGAAAGGGATGAAAATGATGCTGGTAATAATCCAATAAGCCATTGTGTTCCAAAATGAGAGGATAGTTAACAATGTCACTTCTCCAAGATTTTAATTGGTAATGGGAGAAGTGAAATTCAAAGAAATGTACTTTATATGGTAGATTCAGCAGAGGCTTTTTCCAACAATAAAACTACTAAAGTCAATTTCTAGGTGAGAAAAACAGATGAGCAAGAAAGAGAGAGATAACATAGTTCCTGTAGTATGTGATAAGTAATTTTCTAAAAGGAGTGAAAAATGTCGGCTAGGCAAGGGTTCAAGGGAGAAACAGATTTTCTACCAGAAGGGAGTTGAGAAGTTGTAATAAAAGAAAGTACAGTAAAAGTTGATATAGACGAACCAGTCAGACAGAGTAAGAGAAGAGACAGAATTGGAAGATGGGGCTATGCCATGTATTATTAACTATATGTCATAGAAACATTGAGCCAAGTCATTGTACAAAGTCTAAGAGGGAACTAGAGGTGAGAGCAACAATGAGTTTCAATGAGCAAACGGACAATTATAAAAATTCCTTAGAATCATTAGGCGCAAGAGAGATACAGCTGCTGTACAAGGCAGAATGAATGGATCTAATTATCTTATGATATGTTTTCTAAATCACTTGATAAGTAGAGGTACTGATAAGAGAATAATCTTTGCATCATTCTCTTAACTTCTGTTCACCTTGCATTCTGAGATCTCTGAGCTCCTCAATGTACATAGAAGCAGAAGGCACTGACGGGAGGTGTCCATAGATCTGAGCAAGATGGAGGAGTCCAAGGAGTGTTTAAGTCAAGAGTTAAGCTCAGAAACTGTTGAGTCCATAGAAGTGGCAATAGAGGGATGATGGTTAGAAAGAATGGAGAAGTCTGAATGACTGAATTTGATCTAAAGGTGTACTGTACAGTGTGAATGAGAGGTACTCTTTTGGTCCAAAGAAGGAGAATCCAATTACAAATATTACAGATTGATCAGACTAAAGGACTGGATTAGAGAAAAGTAGCTAGGGAGGGAGGAGCCAAAATTAAAGCAAGTCTTTGACCAACCATATATGTAAAGCCTGAAACTAATTGAGATAGATTCAAAGCAGAATGGGAGTTGATTAAATTAGATGAATTGGATAGGGAATCAGAATAAACACACACCTTAAAACCATCCATAACAAGGGGATCATACAGCCCAAGAAGTAACAAAGTTAAATATTTAAAAAATCAGAGATAAAAAGCTATGCAGTGCCGGCTAGCTGATAAACCAGCAAACAAAACAGATACGATAAAAGACAGAGCATAACTCTGAGACCACACAGCAAAGGGGTCCAGATCAATGAAGGAAAGTGCTATAAATGATTTAAAGATTATCGCTAGACCACTACTGGTACCTCCCCAACAGAGATGGTGTACTCGGTTTGCATACTTCAAGTTCGTATGGCGGTGTCTAGACTCTAACGGAAATACCCATAGCATAATTGCGAGTGGCGTGTTTTGGGGAGCACGAAGTGAGACATTCACACTGACAACGTCGAAACAGAAACCCGTTGTGGTCCGGAATTATCACCACAGATTGAGAGTTTACAAACACGGAGAAATTAGCCTTGAGAAAGTCGTGGGACTACATTCCTTACGCGACGAAACACGTGCTGGCTGTTGGGAGCTATTGTGAAGGCCGTTTGAATAAAAAGAAAAAGATTGGATTTACAATTCATTGTTACATCTTGCGTGTTGTAATTTGTTTTAACAAACGTGTATACCTTAAAACTTTTAATTTGCGTGTGCTGGGGAATAAGTTGAATATATGCTATCTGACGCTTTCTTTTGTGGAGTTTGTGGTTCTCCACACCTTACAGCACCGTCATAATAAGTGGACGATAGGACATTTAATGTGTGAATCTTTTCAGTGGCGCCGAAATACCTATACCCAATACCACGTGCCCAAATTTCAAGAGATGGTGGAGAGATTGGTAAATAGAAATGGAGAAGTAGATGACCGGTGGGGACAAAACTAAGTAATAAATACAGCGGCCTTCCCACAATTAAGGCTCAACAAGTGGCAAAGACTGAAGAGTACACTTAAAATATCATTTACACATTGAGCGAGTTTATTTTGCCCTAATTATAACCCAGTCATTGGTCTAGTTTTACTTAGCATGTCGTGGACCATGGTTTTTACATGCAGGAGTGATATCAAAGTAAAAAAATAACCCTTGGGGAAGAGATTGTCACCTTAGAGAAACAAAGGAATGCTCCACAGATGTGCTCCATCCAGGAATGAAGAATTTGATGGGAATGGTAAGTACAGCTATACAATTGCAGAGGCATTGATTTTGACTCTGAAAGAGAATTATAATGATAAGAGAAACTTCATATACAGGAGAAATGTTTTTTGTGCAGTGAGCATGTTTGCCCAGGATTAGTCCAAAGCTAACTGAGAAGCACATCATACCACCAGAATGAAAAACGGTGCCACCATAGGTTTTAATAACTGTATCTTTGCATACCATAATACTGAACAAATGTCATAAGTAGGAAGGTTTAGGAATAAGAGCATTATTAAGCAATGGACATAATATAATTACAAGAATATGTTGTTACACTGATCTTTAGACTGCTCATATTTTGTTGGAATGTTGATGTATAATGCTTTGAATGTGGAATCTGCTTAGAAAGAGGCAAAGGTTGCAAATTGTTTAAGATGTTCATTTGTTTTATGTGCTTCAGCTATCCTAAACATTACCCTCCCTTATGAAAGAGGCCTAGAGTCTCAAAATGCATTGGGGCTATTTTCCAACATTCACTTGGCAAGCACGAGTGAGAAAAATTGAGTGCTAGGAGGAGTCCCGGTGTGAATTCTCAGCATGGGCGTTTGCAGCAGGTCACTACAGTTCACATTGAGAAAGCTGCTGCTCGTATAGAAAATCTACTTGAGCGGCGGAAAGAAGCAGAGCCCTCTGACAATGCCCGTGGTGCAGTTTGCAATGATTTGCAGTTTTGAATAAGCTCCTAGAACTGAAAATCAGTATGAACAGTGTGACGTGTTGAAATTCCACCGCTCGCAGAACCCTGCAGATTTTCGCAAGATTTTATGTAACGCCATAGAATACAGTGGAGTAAAACTCTGTGAGTTCTGCCCACCCCTACAAAGAATCAGTGCATGAGTTACCAATGTCACAAAAGAGGTTATATTTCTATCAAGAACAGAACATTAAAATGAGAATTATGAAATAAGAGAATGAAACAAATATGTTTAAATGATTTATGAAAGCATATTGAAGTTAATAAAGTATGCAAACAGTGATGATGGAATGAAATTAATTCAAGCATTCCATCTTCACTGTTTGTATACTTTAATAACTTCAATATGCTTTCATAAATCTCAGCCACTGGTAATCCCTCAGACTTCATTGCAGTCCATATTTATTTTGCACACCATGCCACGTGCAATGTTCAACCCATATGCAAATCAGTCTCGACCCTACACCAATGGGAACAGTCCATCCTGAACTGTCAGGACAGGGCCTCTCTGAACCGGAACTCTAGAAACCCTGGACCGGTTGCATGTTGTGCAAGTAATGATGGACTGGTGTGTGGCATCAAGTAATTACCAGTGGCTGAGTTTAATTCAAGCATTCCATCCATCACAGTTTGTATACTTTTGTGTGTCGCCCTAAGTGGGATGGGTATGCCCAGACCTGAGTCCCGTTTATACTGTGTCACTGGAAGCAAGCTATACCTGGCTGGTGAGCCAAAACTAGGGCAAAACCCATCCTGAAGAAGAACCTGGCCTGGCAGTTTGGGCTGGACTGTTCCAATTGGAGAAGGGTCATGACTGATTTGCATATGGCTGGGTCCAAACTGAGGTGGAATAGTCTGCAAAAGAACGGTGAACTGGATATGTGGCCCCAAGTAATTACCAGGGTGTGGTGAATTGGGTTGTTGGTTTACTGGGGTGGGAGCCCTGGTCAAGGAACAGCCACAATCCCATGCAGGGTGAACCACAAAAAGACACTAAATTAACCTGTGCTTACCCTTGGGTAGCTTGGCCCAAAAAGCAGTCAGACTTAACTTAGAGGCAATGTTTAAAGTATTTATGCAGCACATAAACTAAATAAATAAAATACATTTAAATACATTATTTCACAGCAAAATGACAAAAATCCAATTAGTAGAACCAGTGATATTGGATTTTAAAGGTTTAAGGGAAAATAGCACCAAAAGGCACAAAGCTAGGTGCAGGTACAAGGTTGTTGGAAGCCTGTTATGTCCCTGAGCCTTCAGATCAGGAGGCCAGCAAACTAGCCCTTGGAGTCACTCTGGGTTCTGTGTTCAAGATATGCAGGTTCAGTCTACCTGCCACAAATGACCAGTGGTGCCTAGCGATCAAGTTACTGTACCATGCAAGCCAAAAACGATACCAAGGTGGAATTCTGAATGGGCATCATCCTACTGATAGGACCCACAAATATCAACAGCAAGAGTCAAGGGAGTATTTCTCACACAAAACTCAGGCAAGCATGCAGCAGGTCAGCAGGGCAACACTGTCTTCAGAGCAGCAGTCCAGCAGAGTTGCAGTCCTTGTAGCAGCATAACCATCCTTCTTCCAGTCAGAGCATCCATAGGAACAGAAGTGTACTGAAGAGTTGGGTTCTAAGGTCCTTCTTTTATACCCTGGTGCCCTGGTTCTGAAAGGTGGGAGAAGCTTCCAGATATTGTCTTCGAAGTGTGTGAAATTCCATATCTCCCCTGTCCTGGATCAAGTGACAATGCTGGGTTGTTCGGCCATTTGTGTGAAGACAGGACACAGCTTATTCAAATGTAAGTGTAAGCTCCTCCATCCCATCCTGCCAGCGATGGCCCATCCAGTCACACGTAAGCTACTATTGTGTGTGGCTGACTAGGAGGAATACACAAAGCCCAACTGTTAGCTACTCCCAGCCATGTGATCCAAGACAGGCTGCAGACACAAAGGGCATGAAATCGGTAACTGTCTAAAAGTGGCACTTTGCTAAACTGAAGGAGAAATCTGACTTTACCATTTAAAAAAGGGTTTATGTTTTACAATTTCATAGGTACCATACATGACACATCTACCTGCTTCCATTTAGGAATTACAGCTTATGAAATATAATAAGGAATCCTCTATGTTATCCAATAAGATGGGTAGACCTCACCCTATGTCCTGGTAGTGAAAAATAAATTTGGGAACTTTTCACTACAAGGACATATAAAACTTAAATACACATATCCAACCTTTTAATTACACAGAACCTCATCCTAGTGTCTACCTTGGGGGGACTTAAATGTAATAAAAAGGGACTTTAAGACTTGACAAGGGAGTTTAAATGCCAAGTCTACAAGGCAGTGTAAAACTGCATTCAGGCGGCACTTGCCCCTTAAGTCCACTTAAGTGGGTGGAACAATAAGTACTGCAGGCCCACTAGTAGCATTTTATTTACAAGCCCTGGGTATAAGGTACAAAACTGTACAAGGGACTTTCAAGTAAATTGCATATGCCAATTGGGTATAAACCAATTTAACCATATTTTGGGGAGAGAGCACAAGCACTTTAGCACTGGTTAGCAGTGGTAAAGTGCAAAGAGTTCTAAGTCAAACATAAACTAAATTCAGCAAAAATTGGAGGTAAAGAGGCAAAATGTTTGGGGGAAGGTCCAATTATGTGATGTATTGCTTGCCTATTTTATGTTTCGGGTGAATCTGTAGCATCTCCTAAGGAAAAATTGATTTTTGTAATTGTTTTTAACATGAATTATGCACCCTATGGTATGGGAGTGTTAGTTTTCTGTCTGTATTGCTGCTTGTAATAATTGTATGCACTTTATTTTGATAATCTGTTCTCATGCTGCTATGTGTATGGATTTTTAAGCAGTTCTATTAATGTGATGTATTGGTTGTCTATTTTATGATGTTATTTAAAATTGAATAAAGATATATGATCGACTGTCCGATAACCGATAGGTCAAATCTACCCAGACTTGAAGCAAGTAAGTTACACACCACAGCAGGCGACTCAGAGGAACTGCAATGAAACCATTGAGAAACCACTAAAGAGAGGAATAGCACCACCAAGAAAAGGGGAAAATAGCAAAGAAAATGGTAAATAGAACAACAGTTGGAACCAACCCACAGTTGGCACAATATTAACATGAAAAAACAGCAATAATGAAAATTTAAAACAAACACCACATTAATATGGGCGACATGTCACTTGCAACAGCAATTGAAAGTCAAACATGTATCATGTAGAACCTAGAATGCAATGAAAATCACAGTGAAAAAGTTCAATGTCCCATTTAAAGATCGTATAATAATATACCCTCTGCGAGTAAACGTGCAACTGTGTGTTCCAAGAATGCACCGTCGGTCAAGCTGTAAATCAAGTGATGTCTGAGAGAATTAACTACTGTATGGCACCACTAGTTACCCTTCTTTGAGTCAAAGCATCTTATGCCCTCTCCCTCCTCTTGATCACCTATATTTCAGATTGTACCAACCAAATGCATATTGAGTGGGGGCATGTTTATCCCCTAAATCACACACCCAGAAGTAAATGAGACAGAAGTTAAAAATCTGCCATTCCTGAACCATCATGTGAAACAAACAGCATCCATCTCTTCCAGCGTCCAGGTCAGTGTTTTTATCCCTAAAATGGCTAAAATGATGGTCCCCAACTGCATCTAGACAGTGATAGAAATAATTGAGAAAGGCAATCCTTAGAAGGTTCCCTCAGCTTTTTTGGAAGCCGACACAACACTTGCTAAAAATGCGCACCTGTCTATCTCACAAGTGATCACAAGGAACTTGATATGCCATGGAGTTTCCCTAACAGAAGAAGAATTTGAGGAAGCGCTGGGAGGATCAAGGTGCTCAGAGGACCTAAGCTTCGGTTTCAAAATCAAGGCATAGGACATTTGAGGCAACTCCACCCAGCACCACATGAAACATCCCACTGCAGCAGAGGGTCCTGTTGAATCCTGACAATCACACCGTGGTCAGCTGGTGTCTGATGAGCCGCAGCCTGGAGTTAAGTATATTTCTTCCTATTATAAGTTATACCAATGAACATGTAATGCATTGCTATGTCATGTCTTGTACTGTATGGCAAGTCATGGTAATGTTACTAAATATTGGATTATATACGGTGAGATAAGAATACAACACTCATTCACTGGGGTATAAATTAGATCATAAATAGTCAAACAGAAATATGTATGAAAATGAGGTGATGTAAGTTAAATGAAGCCAATCAAATGCCTAGTGGTGGACTTTACCCTTTTTGCAGGGTCATCCCTAGACTTTTTGCCTTTCTCCCAGCCTTTTCTCTGACATGGTGTTGGTGGGTTTAGAACTCTGGGCACTTTGGCACTGCTGTTCAGTGTAAAGTGCATGTGCTCTCTGTGTTAAATATGGTAAGATTAGTCTACTCATGTTTGGCATATTTAATTTACCTATTAGTCCCTTGTAAAGTGGTATCTCATATACCCAGGGATGGTAAATTAATTGCTACTGGTGGGCTTGCGGCGCTAACTGCGCTACCCACCAAAGTAGCCTTTCAAACCTATCTCAGGCCTCTGCCTTTGCAGGGCCTGTGCGCTCAGTGTTACCGCCGCTGTGACGTGGCATCTAAAGTGTGTGCCATGTCCGTGACCCCCCTTTTACTACACGTCAGTCACACTTAAGGTAGGCCCTAGCTAGCCCTATGGGCAGGGTGCATTGTAGGTAAAAGATAGGACATGTACCTTAAGTATGTGACATGTCCTGGTAGTGACAAACAGCCATTTTGGTTTCTCACTACTGTGGGGTTGCCCTCCCATAGGAATGCATTGGGGATTCCCTGATAAGTGTTTCAGTGGTAATTCCTGATATGGGAGCCGCAGCGTGGTCAATTTTGGTATATTTGGAATAGTGATAATAAATGCTACACAATGGTGTGTGCAGATTTATTACAACTATTTTAGAAATGCCACTTTTAGAAATTGGTATTTTTGTGTGCTATGTGTCTGCCTGCCTGATGTGAATTGCATGTCTGGCTTTTGAGTGACAGGGGCTGCAAGGTGTGTGTGGCTCTAGGAGGGGCAGGGTGAGTCAGCACTATGCTGAATGGGACATCTGCATTTGGAGTAGTGGGAGGAGAAGTCCCTGGTCCCTGAATAGGTCTGTGCCTAGCCTGTACAATGCTGGCTGTGCCCCCTGTGGTGTGTCTGATCACCAAGCCCCCACCTCACAATAGGGAAGAGGAACCTGGTAAACAGAGTACTCCAGAACCATTTGGAACTGGTTTCCCTAAGCCCTGTGCTTTGCAGACAAAAGGGAAAAGTGGTATAAAGGTAGGGGCTGTGACCCCATGAAAAAGATTGTGCTTGTGCTTACTTGGGCTGGGGGGACACACTGCCAGGAGGAACCACCGTGGGACCCAGCTGCAGTTTCTAGGGGGTCCCTGCGTTCCGGCCTGCCTGGCTGCGCCCTGCTGGGGTGTCCCCAGCCCCAATGACTTTTTATTCCTGGCCCAGCTTACCCCAGGAACTTTGAGGGGCTTAGTGCCTCGAGAGCGCTATATTCTAATTGCCCAAGAGGAGAGTGAAGAGCTTGGGGCGTGCAGCGCGCTGCTACAGTGATTATAGAGGGAATCCCGATGTGTGGATTCCCCCGAGCTGTCGGTGGGAGCGGGTGCCCACCCCGCATTTTGTGTTTACTAGCCGGTGCTCACCCCGCATTGATACGGCTGAGCGGGTGCCCACCCCACTTGTGAAGTTCCTTAAAAAGCGGGTGCCCACTCCGCATTGCACCGCAAGAAAATCACCGCCGAGGCTGGGTCGGTCCGGGAGTCAGGCAAAGCTGCCTGGTCGTGGGCGAAGTTGCGGCCAAGAGGAAGTACCCAACGGAAGTGAGGCGAGAGGAAGCCTCGTGTTGGGCTGGACTGATGCCACAGAAGAGAAGCCAGGCAGGAGCCTACCGCGCTGGCAACCGCAGCGAGGAGCCCTGGGCATATTCTCTGCATCGCCTTAGGCAGCGGGGCCGTCGGAAGCCAGGTGGAGCCCACCACACTGTTGTGGAGCTTCTGCAGTGGCCCTGCACGTGTACCGGAGGATCCCAGTTGATACGGGGGTGGAGGAGCCTCCCTGCCACACTGGGGGCGCTGGGCACCGGATGCACTCGGTCGGAGTAAGGACAGGGTGTGTGTTGCACCCCACCTTGGAGTCGTGCCCTGGGCACCGGGGACATCCTTGATTGCCAGGAACGGGGTAGAACCTCGATGGAGGCCCCCAACTGGTCCCCACCGAAAAAAGATCTCCACAAGATTACCGCATTCCGGGAATAGGCGGGTGTGTAGCCCAAAAGGTTATGTAGAGGAACCCTGGTTACGGGCTGAGTGTACTTTCATTGTGTCTGGAAGTACTGGGAGTTGCCCCAGGGGCTGTGTTATTCCCGGATGTTACTATGCTTGGGACTCCACATGGTCAGTAATATTACTCCAGAGATATGCACCCTGGCAGGTGCTGACTGGGTCACCTTGTGCTAAGGAGGGAAGTAGATTGTCAGCAGAGGGTCTTATGTGCCTGCAGTTATGGGCATGAGGTACTGTTGATGGGGGCATTCTGATAAGTATTCTCTAGTGTGGTGTCCTGATAATTTAGGCTGTAGGCCTAATGTGATCACGCAGAAGGTATTTATGCCCAGTGTGGATGTATACTGTGTTTATGCCTAATATGTATGCCAATGTGACTTATGTATAATGTGATTATGCCTAATATGATTGCTGCATACTGGGTTTTATGCTAATATCATGCCTAATGTCATGCTATGATGTTATTGCATAATGTGTTTATGCTGGTGGGCCTATTGCGTAATGTGTTTATGCTAATGAGGTTTAGGCCTAATGTGATTGAGTAATGTGTTTATGCTAATGAGGTTTGGGCCTAATGTGTTTTATGCCTAATGTGATAATGCTGAGGTCATTATGGTACCAGTAGTTACTGGTTGTGTTTTAGATTTACTTACCTGATCTGATGGTTCTGACCGTGGCCTGATTGGCCAGGTCCTGTATATAATCCCGGTGAATATTGTCTAGTGCCAGTTGGCACAGTGTAAATGTGTGATTATGTTTCTAATGTGTTTATGATAATACAAAGGCTTTTTTTGATATAGCGTTGTGTGTATTTTCCTTTGTGGTGTGCCTAGTGTGTTGCTGCTGTATGTGTGTTGCGCTAACGCTTTACACCTTGCCTCTGGGATAAGCCTGACTGCTGGTGCCAAGCTACCAAGGGGGTGAGCAGGGGTTATCTTCAGAGTGTAACTCTCTTGCTCTGACTAGAGTGGTGGTTTCTGCCTGGCTTTGGCGCAAGCCCTAGCCAACCAGAAATCCCATTTCTAACACCTACCATTTCCTGTTGAACCTAAACGAGTTATATAGTGCAGGAGGGTTTTATTTGCATGGGTTAGGACATCTTGAACATTTTACGCTGACATTGCAACAACTGAGACTATTTGGAATGTGCTAAAATCATCATTGCAGGGTGTGGGGTGATAGTAATGTTGTCCACAAATGTTTAACCCTGAGATGTATGACATCCATTTTCAGTGTTTCGTATGTTCTTTCCTCTTTCTTTGTAGCGGGTAGCACTATTTAGCGTGAGGTATAGCAGGACCTGGGGTGTTAGAATAGGAACTTGGCGGAGGGTGGGCACCAATCACTACCATCACTGGGCAGCTAGAGAGTGAGAATGTACCACAAATGGTTTTAAGAGTGTCTATCCAGAGTTGCAGACATCCCTTCAAATCTCTGAATGGAAGACACACTGGAGGGTGAGAAAGTAATCCTAGAAACCACAAATGCCAAGGCGATAGCAAAGAAGGGTGTCTACCTGCCACAAATGACCAGTGGTGCCTAGTGATCAAGTTACTGTACCATGCAAGCCAAAAACCATACCAAGGTTGAATTCTGAATGGGCATCATCCTACTGATAGGGCCCACATATATCAACAGCAAGAGTCAAGGGAGTATGTCTCGCCTAACACCTCTGAATGTCACCCCTCCTAAACATATCTGTCTCTAATTGGTGATGGGGCAGATGATTCATGGGTAGAATGCCATATTTCAAGTTGTTGGAAGGAGATTCTCTGAGATAATGAAGATGTTTCAATGCCTGCAGGGTACGTAGGCAGCCAACCATCAGGAAATTACCTGTCTTGTCTTCTCCTTGACTGGTGCTTGTTCTCTCTCACACCACCTGATTACTCCCCACCTGTTGTTTTCATCACTCATTCTCAGTACTCTACCATAGCCCCTGCACGCATGTGCTTAACGTTTCAGGAATTTATAATCCATCCCAGGACAGCCAAGACTTCACCATTTCATGGTTGGAGAGGCATTTCATGTTCATTTTAGTAAATTTCATTTGCATTTCTGTTTGAATTCCTGTTGGCTGTTTGGCTGTTGGCTGTCTGTCTTTATTTTGAATGTTAGTTCCACGAATTTCAGGTTGATTTATTTAATTTCCATTTATAATTTGACATTGAGAATGCCCATAAATGTGTGCTATTCCTTTAGTTCCCACCTAGCCAAAAGGCAGTGGAGTGTTATACAGAGTGAAATACAGAAATACAACAATAGAGTGAATCTATTCACAAGTGCTGGGTTCTGACAATTGAAGTGGACTGAGTAGCAATGTGGTAGAGGTGTAGTTACTCTAGAGTAAGAGTTATAGTTACTTAAGATAACTATAACTGGTGAATTTCAGTGGTTTTGTTAGTTTCAAATGGTATGCTTTAAGTGACATTTTCATCTATTTACAACATCCCTTTAGCATTTTTTTCAGTGAATAACTATAGATATATGTTATCTACCTCGTAATAATTGCATTGGCTGCCTGGTTATTACAATACCCTATTTATATGTCAAACCATGTACGTATCCCCTCATATCTTAGAAAGCCTTCTGGTCTGCTGTTAGATAGCACTTCAGCATGTCTCTTTTTTCCAATCAGCCCTTCAAATGTTTGGTACTCCCTATACCTTCTCCTCCAATATTTCTCTTTGGCGAGAGATGGGGAAAGTCCTGAACAACTTCTCACCAGTTGGGTATCTGTTACAGAAGTATACCAAAAGCAGGCAGATGTCGCCATTTTTATTTCATTCCAAGCATGATTTGAGCAAGACTGCATGGCCTTAGAGATGCATTCATTGCACGTAGCCCTTCAGCTTTCGGTAAATGGAAACGTTTGATTCTTTATATAAAAAGAACAAACAATGTCAACTCTCGGTTCTGAAAATAATATTAAAAATATTATGGTGATCTTGCACATGCACTCCTACTACTACCATTCAAAATATTAGTTTCATAGAACCTTACCTTGAAACACACACATTGCTCTCATGTTGGCCTACTATCAGGCCTAACATGTATGTAACATGTATGTATTACTAGGAAAGTCCTTCCACACAAGACATTATATAGTCACATTTCATCAGGCCTTGTTGAGGTAAAAATGTATTTCCAGAAATAAACTAAGTTGTTCAAAACCTGCCATTTCTTAGCCTTAATGTGCAACAAACAGCATCCATCTTGTTGTTGGTATTGTGATTTGTGTATGGAGATGTATTGTCTACAAATATATAAAACTGTATATAATCCTATGTTTAGTCACAAGTGCACATGAGATGTGAAGATCAGGGAGTGCAGCAAGATTGCAAGAATTGCATGTATATGTTTCTGATCGTTACACATCCATGAAAGTGTAGGGAATATGAGTATGGTACAGTGAGTGGTTTCTTATGTGTTATGGCAGATGTTGTACACATCCATATGTGTCTATGTGAGACAGGGCCTATTTTGGGGGCAGGATTAGGCTGTGTATAGGGGATGGAATGTGAGTGTGAATGGGGGTTCTGCTGTTCATGTACCAAGGGCATGACTTGGTCTTGCTGGTTAAACTGGGCTGCTGTCAGCATGGGTCCAAAAAAGTATATTATCAGGCAATTTAGCAGTCTCATGCATCACCAAGTATGATATCCCTTGTGCAACTGAAAACTGTCCTGGGGGAGGTTGTTCCTGTTCCCAATACCTGGTTGTACCGCTCCATCAGATATATTGAAACTTTCAGATGGTTGCTCACAGTTCTCAAGGAACACCTGTGATGGAGCAAGGATTCAAAGAAAGGAAACTTGCTCGGATCAATCTCTCATTAACATGTACTTATAACTGGTAATAGTAAATAAGAGAAAATTAACATGCACACAACATTTACATATGGGAAAAAGAGCTTTATGCACGCTTGAATAACAAAGAATAGTTGACTACGTAACTAAAATTCCGCTTGAAACTGAAAAGCGCTTTGCGCATGTGCAAACCAGTACCACGTAAATAACCATGTGATTAACTCGTTTGAGAGGGAAAACTCTCACGCATGCGCAAAGATTACTAACCTTAGGTCTTGAGGCACCACATGCCTGGCATATGTTTGCCTGAACTTCAAAAGAAGATGTTGCTGCTAATGCTTTTGCTTAAAGAAAGAGAATTCAACATGGGATAGAGTAGAAGTGGGTGGTGAACAGAGACAATCACATAATTGAGAAATTAACATCTGTTTATGTTTCCTTTATTAATAGTATAGGGTTGGGCCTAATACGCTAAGCCAATGAAAAAGATGGCGGTGAAGATGTACGCCAGTTGGGACATGCGCGGTGTGATAAAATTGTGACCCGCTGACCGGATCGTTGACAGGCTGCCAAGAGCCAAGGACAAGTCATTGTGTGAACGCGTTCATCGACTGTAGAATCTTATTGAATTTTTTTTTTAATTGATACAAAGTAATAAGGCAGAATAATAAATGAGCTATAAGAGCAGGCCCGCTCTCACCTGGGTCAGCGTTCTAATTCTCCCGCCCACTTAGACGATAAAAACCACACTGGCGCGAACGCACAGCAATTGTTATGCTGAGGCGTGTGAGCTCAGTTTGAAGGCTGCTATCTGAGTGCCCTAATTTTTTTAAACTGAATTTATTTAACTGTTGTGATTTTAAATATTTGCTGGTTTGCACACATTTACCTGTAGAAATTTCCCCCTCGCTGACCCGCGGTGCCCGTCTGTAAGAGCGGGCCCGCTTTCACCTGGATCAGCGTTCTAGTTCTCCCGCCCACTTAGACGATAAAAACCATGCTGGCGCAAGCGCGCCGGCTACGTGCCGAAGGCGCCGCAAAGGCAAGCCCGTCTGCGCCCGTCGGCGCCTGGAGCGCACCCAGAGCCAGGACCCCTGGTCGTTTTAGGGTCCAAACCTACTCCAGAGAGGCACTGCTGAAGCTTCGTGGTGAACGCTGGAGTGACTGTGATATTTTCAGTATGGAGGGTACGATGGGAACGTCTCCCTGTACATATTGCTCCTACCGGGTGAAGGTTTTTTTTGATAATAACCTCATGCAGCTTGGGGGGAGGTTAGGGGAGCGGAGGGGGAGAGTCGGGTGGAATCTTTGGCTAAGGATCATACATCTCCCACTTTTAGAGATCAAGGGTCAACGACGGGCTCTGTGGCTGCACGAGAAAATAGCCTTCACTGTATACTTCTCAACACATGCTCTATTGTTAAGCATAAATACGAAGTAGAAATTTTACTGAAGTCACATAACCCCAACATAGTCTTTCTAACAAAGACGTGGACAGATTACACCACTGTCCCAGACTGGAATGCTGCCCTGCCACCTGGCTATGCGCTATGTAATCAAGACATACAAGGAAATAGAGGGTGGGGCATAGCTATTATTTATAAAGACTTCCTAAAGGTTCAAGTGGAAGCAGTGGGAGACCTCCCGGCTGAAGCTATGAGTTTTTGTGCCAGGCTCAAAGACTCTTTAAGTTTCAGGGCCTATTGGTGTATCGGCCGCCGGGCCCCAGAGCTGCTTTCTCAAAGGCTCTCCTGTCCTAAATGGAATCTTGCACAGATTCTGAATTTTTCACAATACTTGGAGACTTCAACTATCATTTTGAACTGGGCAGAAATTCTGAGACTGCCAGACTCCTAGACCACTTGGAGGCATATGGCCTCTGCCAGCTAGTGTCTGAGCCTACACATCAAGGTGGGCATACCTTGGATGGGCTTTTCTCTAATAATCCCGATATCAGCTTGGCGAGAGAGGAATCACTTCCATGGAAAGATCACAAGGCAGTCTTTTTTGAGGCCAGGGTCAGGGCCCTAAGGAAGTGCTCCCTTTCTAAAGCAACCAGGGTCACGTTCCGACGTTGGAACAAAGTAAAAAGTAGGGACTTAGAGGATGCTCTCAATCACTCCCCTCCGATATTAGATAGCGACAATGAGGTCGCTTCCTCTCAGTTTAATGAGTGGATCCTGAATGCGGCCAACTGCGTTGCCCCTGAACATACCGGAACAGCGAAGAGGTGTCCGCTGGTGACACCCTGGTATTGCCCTGAACTTAAAGGGCTAAAGGTGGAATGCAGAAGGTTTGATCGCCTCTAGAGAGTAGACTATAATAGGCAAAGCAAAGATGCCTATAATGGGATTCTGAAACAGTATAAGGAGGCTATTCTGGAAGCTAAACGTGTGTATTTTACAGCAAGGATTCAAGAGGCAGGAAACTCAGTCAAAGAACTTTTTAAATCTGTTACTTTTTTAGCTAAACCACAGCAGGCTAATTCACTTAAACCTGACCAGGCTTTTTGTAATCAGCTGCCTGCCTTCTTCCAGAATAAGGTGCAATTGATATATGACAGCCTTGCCAACCCATTAAATGTTCAGGTAGCTAACTACCAATCTTCCCCTGTGCAGTGCAGTCCAAGTTAACTTGTTTTAAACCCCTTCTTGCAGATGATGTAATGAACCTTTTAAAACTGATTAAATCTGGGTCACCCAATGACCCCTGCCCCCCGCTATTATGCACTTGGTCGCCGAGAGGATTAGTGAGACTCTTACTCCCCTGATTAACCAAGTCCTGGCATCAGGGATTTACCCTGCGGCCTGGAAGACAGCGTGCATCAGGCCAATTTTGAAGAAGACCACGTTAGAGCCTACCGAACATAAAAACTATCGTCCGATCTCGGGTTTAGCATTTGTAGCTAAGGTCCTCGAAAAAACGGTCAATAAGACACTGACAGAATACTTAGAGAGCAATAGGCTATTGAACCCTACTCAACATGGTTTTCGGCCAAGACAATCCACTGAATCTGCTCTGATTGCAGCCTCAGAGGGGATTCAGAGAGTAGTGGATGGTGGGGGCAGGGCAACTCGTCTTCTCCTTGACTTGTCGGCCGCATTCGACACCGTGAATCACACGGCGTTGGTGCGGCGACTACGGGAGGTAGGAATCGGTGATTCCGCTTTGGCCCTCCTTTCTAGAGGATAGGAAACAGAATCTGAATTGGAACGGCTTACAATCGGATAGTTTTAACTTGCCCTGTTGAGTTCTACAGGGATCAGCTCTGTCCCTGACGCTGTTTAACATCTATGTGAAGCCACTGGCAATACTTTCCAGGAAACATGGTTTCACATTTGTGTCGTATGCCGACAACTCACAATTGGTGATATCCCTGTCGGATAGGCCGGAGATAACAGCTGCCAGCTTTCACTCCTGTCTAGAGGACATCATGAATTGGATGAGTTTAAGCTTTCTGAAGATTAATTCAGAAAAGACAGAAGTGATTGAGTTCGGCAATAGGACATCATTATGGAATAATTCCTGGTGGCCGGCGGAGGCCAGGAAATGTTCTCACCCTGTTAGGAAGGTCAGGAATCTTGGAATTATTTTTGATGACAAACTTAATATGTCGGCACAGGTTAATAGTTTAACGTCTGCCAGTATTTTTTTCTGTTAATGACCCTTCGAAAAAATTTCCCTTTTATCCACCCTAAATTACAGAAGACGGTAATGGTTGCCCATTTTTTGTCCAAATTGGACTATTGTAATGCAATGTTTTTGGGCATTGATAAATACCACATTAGCAAACTGCAATCACTGCAAAACACTGCGGCATGATTAACCCTAAAGCTCCCCAAGGGTCATCCTACGTCACAGGGAATCAGGGCACTACACTGGCTCTCCGTCCAGCATAGTCTACAGTGGTATATGCTACTGAGACAGCAGCCTGCAGAAGCAAAGATTCTTTCCCAGATTCATATATAGTTTCCCACTTAAGAATACAGCATGATTGTCTGGTTTGTAGTTACCTGTGGTTGTGAAAGGGAGGAATACTTTTGTAAATTCATGGACTTCTGAGTGTGTGGATGACGACTTGCTTATACTGACATACATAACATGGTGTAATTGATAGTACACACAGCACATTGACACATACTAACTGGATATGACATCAGAGGTATTGGAACCAAGTTGCTAGCAAGGGGCCCAGTGACATCAGATAGTGACAGATCTTACCTGCTAGTGTCAAGCATGCTGTTGGTGTTGCAAACCCTCTCACAGTGGATTCAGACCATTGATGGAATGAAGATGTGGGAGGAACAGCTTTTAAAAGTAAAATTAAGAAACATATGTCATTGGGGGCGGTGCGACTGTTGACAACTGGCATTGATGACAATTGAAGCTAATAAAACCTAAAATACAGATCCCTTTCAATCTATATATGTGTAACATTAATTTTTCGAGTGACATAGTAATGCAGAAGGTGACACAGTGCTATTTATTCTTGACTGACAGGTGAGAAAAGGCTGCTGTCCTAACTGCATAGTATCTTCTCATACGACTTGAGTAAAGTTGATGCCAGCGTATTTTGGGTGAAAGTAGCTGTGAAGATATACATATGGACACATATCATTGCAAAATCTACCAGGGCCTCTGTCCCACTCAGGGAGTGTGGCGGCAGACCGTGTAGTTCACCATGGTGGTCAACTACAAAGTGCTTCCTCATTGTTCAAATTGCTCTTCCTCTTGTTGGGGTGGTCTGTATCTTGCTGGATCCCACGGGTCTCTCGACACAGCACAAGGTGAACAGAGCAGAGACTTGGGTTTGAAGGGCATTTAGGAGAATCAAATTGTGACTGACGCCTGTTCGGGTTATTGTGGTTAGGTGTGAGTTGCCTGTTTCTGTCAATTTGGATTTAAGTGCTGCTTAGGCGTATCTATTACACCCATGGGCAGTGTGTGAATATATATATGCATACATTATAAACTTAGTGTTAATTCTCATGAAATTATACGGATACTTCAAGTTGTGTGGCGATCCTACACCTTATTTTCGTAGAAGCGTGGGAGGGGGAGGGCAAGTAGGACTGCTACCATCCCGAAAAATCAACAGGTATTTCCTAAATTGCTTGCATTCGAAAGGAGCACACAGTAATGGACCTACTGCAACGAGTATGCAGCTTTCCACATGCAAACTCATTTTTTTTATTATTTGGCTTGGAGTCTATTTGCAGGGTATTTTAACCACCAGACTCCGTGTACTGTAATGTTCTCAACCAACACCTACAGCTCAAATCACTTAATGAAAGGATGGTAAATAAACGTAATAGTTGATGGGTTTATATGCACATTATCAGTGTCAGTACCACAATATTCAAAGGGAGGAGAGTACATTCACTAGATGTTCCATGTCAAACAAAGCACCCACTCAAACGTTTTTCGCCATTTAGACTTTGCCTTTTGCTCTAGTTGTTCAGTTTGTTTCATTTTTGCATGATATGAAATGCACGTCTCTTTTTCACACGCTTTGTGAGTCATGGAAAGTACTAATCACCTCCACTGTGGGGTGAGACCCAAAAGAGCCTCAGAGGTTTTCTCCCTGGTGCGGTGCCTCCTGTAAGGACTGATCCCTGGATAGTGAGTGACCCCTCTTAAGGCACTAAACGTGTTCTGTAAGTTCAACTTCTAGCCATTGGGGTAGATGAAGTTTCCCTTTTAGTTTTGATTCTTCAAAGGCTAAACGATCTCATTGCCACTCGTTGGAGCACCTAGGTGACAACAATCAATGCCCGAGCCATTCAGTTGATAAGTCATTTAGTTTCTGTATTCTGCACGCCATTTACAGAGAGGTATAGGCCGAGATATGTATCACCTGCTTTATATCACCTCATATTCGACATATTGGTTCCAGTTTGAGATAGCCAGTGATTTCAGGAGACGCAGTAGTGGCCTAGAAGATAGTTTTATTGAAGAACATTGTGTTTCAGCCTCTTTTGTTTCCTTGCCCTGAAAGAGAGAGTTGCCGACCGCGGTTTTGCCCTTCTCTGGCAATACGTCAGTCTTTCTTTTAAGAACAAAACAAAAAAAACACGATTGTTCTTATTCAATGTACCCTACCACCTCAAGAAAAACATCTGACAAAATCTCTCTGTTTTCCATATATATCCATGAATTTCCATGTTTTGAAAGTCTAGCATAGCATATGTTGCATTGATTATTTCGTGCATGAATTCTTTTTCATTGTTTACGGAACACTGACTCCAAAAATATGACTTAACCTTAAATATGACTTGACATGTTGATTGATCTGCTATCTCTAAGAAGGCAAAATGATATAGTTTCATATTTTTTGTATTTTAGTGGACAATAATAGCATCCCCTAATATCCCAAGAGACAACTTTTAAATTGGCTAGCCATCTATGGGAGTCCTAAATATGGTCTCATGTGTGCACGTCTGCGGTGTAGTGAAGGTGGACATGGAACACCGAGGAGTCCAAATGTCAAGCACCAGGCCTTGAAGCATGGTGGCCTCTTATAAGAAATTCAAAACAGACTTATTGCACTATAAAAGATGCCTGCCTTCACTCTGACTGGTAGCTTACAAGTCAGAATCCAGACCCCCTCTCCCATGCCTCTTTATGACTACGCGCCCAGGCAAAGGGAATGCATTTGTGGTCCTGCTGGGCTTGTCCTCTGGTTGCTCCAGGCAGGGTTCACCTGCACTGCTGGCGAGATGGTGCTCTTTCTATCATGAAGCCAGTGAGGCTGTTGCCAATGAGCTCAAGCAGGTAGGCTTACCATCTACCACAAAGGTAGGTTATGTTGACAGTGAGAGAGACAGATGAATCACAGATATTTACACAACAGGCCTGATATGCAAAAGAATGTGCAAGACATGGTAGGGGGAGGCTTGTGGCAAATGGCTTAAAATATTCCTGATGGCACCTTGCAAGCGTAGATCTGTTTTGGTGGTCATAAAAGAAAACTTTATATCAGAAAATATCTTTCAACTGCTCCAGAGAGTATCCAGGTAAAATGCCATACCTTGTATCGCAGGCTTCAGAACCACCAAATGCGAGCCGGAGACGCTGCTGCACTCAGTTAGATCTTCCCCAAACACATGATGATTGTCACAAACTGACCGTTTCTGGAGGGGGAACCCACGAGTGTCATTCATTTTTCAGTGTAATCCAGGGTATCAGAGGCCCACGAGTTGCAACACAACTGAACAGTCCTCTCAGGCAAATAGTAACCAGTTTTGAGACAAATGAAACCTGTAAAGGACTTTATGTCACATTTCAGTAAAGACAATATGCTAAACAATGGCTAGAAACTATGCTCATGGATGGGTTTTCTGTGCTTTGACTTTCTACTAGTGTGCTTATTAATTTATTTTTAAATTAATACAATTGAAACAATATTGGCATGGCCAAAAAATGGAGCAGACTTTGCCTGATGATATGAGAGATAATCTGTTATTTAGTCATGTGTCCTTTAGGAACAGCCTAAAGAATTGAGGGTCCAGTGTACTAAAACTTTGTATTGCAAACACTGCAATTTGTGAAATCATGAGTTTTTTGATTGTATAAACATGTTTTGAGATACACAGAATCCCTATTATGAGTCAGAGATGTCTTTCTAGTTCAGAAAAGGGTTTTTGTGACCTATTACTAATTTCATACTGGAGGGGCGGAGTGGAAAGGGTACAGTCTTCCTTTTGCATCAATGTTGTGTGAATGCAATTGTGGTTGCAAACCTTTCATCAGATATCGTCACTTCAAGGAGAGTGCTGTCAGATTCTCCAAAGGGACCTGTCCATGTGGCAGTGGCGGCTCCTCTGCTAAGGCGGAGGAGCATCGTCCCGCTGAATCAGCTGCAAGCTCAATACAAAAATTAAAATGATAATAACTTTCCATTATTATAATTTTATTTTCTGTATCGAGCCTTCAATTGAAGACAGGTTGTTAGGTCGGGGCGGGGCTGGGCTCACCGCATCACAGGGAGGAGGACTGGTGGCTGCACCTTAAGTGCGCATGGCTGTTTGGCCGGATGTCTCGGACAGGCCAAACCATCTTGCACACTTAGCATGTTCTCCGCTGGCTGAAATGCACAGCCTGGGTTGAGAACATACCCAGCCACCCAGTCGCCATCTGAGTGCCGAACCACGACGCTCAGACCAATCACAACGCTTCTGTAAGACAACATTGTGATTGGCCAGGGGATTCTGGGAGGCTGTGTGCTTCCTGCTCCTGAGAGGATGGAGGAGAGGCGGCGGCTGTCTGTATTAAGGTAAGTCCTTTTTTATTTTTAGGAAAGACCATTTGAGGCCATTCACACATGCATTCTTTTTTTGTAGAACTACCATGTCAACCATGGTGTCCAGAAATGCTCCTGACTTACTGGGAGAAAACCTTCAGTGTGTGCGAGACATCATGCATATATTTTCCAGAGATGTACACCTTAGAGTCTGTTCAGAAAAAGCGTGAGTGCAGCCATAATTGAACTGCAGTGAACAGTTTGTTTTTTCGACCAGCTCTACTCTGCTTTGGAGGGAATAAAAGGCTGACAGCTGTATGACAAATTCTCGCTTTAGTCCACTGACTTGTAAATGACACCTATTCTGTGCACTTGAAACTTTCCAGGGAGTGAAAGGATCTCTGAATACCAGCTGACTTATGGGTTTACGAGTGTTCACTGGCTTTTTATTGGGTAATTTGCCAGGAATGCCCTGTACAACAGCACTTATCAGGGATTTACCCTAAAACCCTACCAGCAAAATCTGGCAGATTGCATGTAGGAAAAAATCTGATCTATTGGCTGAAATGTTCATTGATTAAGTGAATTGTGAATGAGTAAACGGGAGGTCGTTTTCTAGACATGAAAGTTTCTCTTATGCACCTAAAAACGTTGTAAATCGATCAAGCCGAGGTTACAAAATGATGGCGAGATGTTGTGAAAGGTTGAACTAGCTAAAACAGCATGCTAACAGGGTTTCAGTGAACAAGTAGGTGATGTCCCGTATAAAGGGAGAAACTTTCTTCACCAATGTTATGCATTCCTGAATAGAATTCTACTGCAAGTATTTCATTTTATTGGAATAGACTGAACTGATTATCCCACTGCAAAAAATGTACATATAAATTCAATGTTGGAGTTTGAAAATGTTATCAAAAAAGACAAGATGCTAAATTAAATGAAAGGCATTTCCATATAAATCAGAAAACTCGTGTTTGCATACTTGCTTCTTATGAATGATTTATTGATTTATGAGAAGTAATCTCTTTGGAGTTCCTTCCACTTAATAAAGACAAAAGTGGATTAAACCTTTAGATTATAAGGTTGATTCAAAATAACTCATTTTAGATGTTTAACTGTGCAGGCAAGATTTGATTTCCGGGTGCTGCCTAAGAAAACGTATTTTACATTTTGTTGGTTATGATTTAGAAAATGTATTTCTCATCTCCTGCATTCATCTCTCCTTACATACATTTGTGAATTTCGGGACGCACTGTACACATTTTACATATATGTTTTGCATGGACAAAAAAGTGTTCTTTTTTTTAGAAGTAAATGTGTGTGCTGTGAAGCAGTTCCTCTGTCAGACAGGAGTATTTAGACCACCCTGAAATTATTTGTCATTAAACTGATTTGGAAACCGCTCATGCACCAGAGAAAGTTTCAATATTATGCCTGATGATGTAGGGTTGGTTTTAGAATTGTCAATGCATAATAAGTACCTTATCTGTACTCAGCCAATTGGACTTATTCCTCGTGACCTCGTTGTTAGACCTGTCAGCCTTAGGGTGGCCGCCAGCCATACATTTCGCTTTCACCCCTCCTATTTTTCAGCAATCGTTTTTGTTGGCCTTAGGACTCTGTGCACTTTACCACTGCTAACCAGTGCTAAAGTGCTTGTGCTTACTCCCTAAAACATGATACAACTGTCTATGGATGATTGGCATATTTCATTTACTTGTAAGTCTCTAGAAAAGTGTGATACCATATACCCAGGGCCTGTAAATTCAATGCTGCTAGTGGGTCTGCAGGACCTATTGTGCCATGCACTTAAGTTGCCCTTTAAAGCATGTGCATGGCCTGCCATTACAGACTGTGTGTGCAGTTTTAAGCTGTCAAATCGACATAGCAAAGAAAACTGTTAGCAATTTATTGAAAATGCTGGAGTTTTTCACATTATTTTGGCATGGGAGCAACTGCTCCACAAAGGTAGATGGAATTTCCATTCATCAAACTTTACATCAGACCCTCTCACACTCACATGGGAGCATTTACCGGATATCTGATGTTTGCGCTTCATATGGTTCTGGGCAGGGATCATTCCAGCAATTGATTGACACATTGATACTTGATTTGCGCTGACTATATTTGGCTTAAATACGTTTTATCTCATCTGGAAGCATTGTACATACCTATAAATGATCCTTGAATATAGTTGCTTAAAATTATTTCAAATTGTCATCGGACTGATTTAGCTGTCCGATTTCCAGTCATCTGGTTCGACCATAGAAATATTGGCCCATCGTTCTGAGCAAAACCGTTTCTGCCCTGAAGAAGTCCATCTCTTTGGACGAAACACGTTGGCTGGTCTATCCTGTATGTTGCTTAAAATTCCTGATCAATAAAGACGACTTGAAGAACAAATCGTGGATACAGACTGTAAAATATATAATGTATTAACATGCTGGTGCACCAACTGCTCTCTATGTGGTATATTTTGGGTCCAGTAGGACCGCACCTTGACAGTGGGTGCTTATTGTGACTGCACATATCTTGAGGTACATTACCTTTACTTTGTTGTGATATATTGGGGACAATACGTTAGGTGCAAGCTAATATAGGGTTTCACTGTCAACGTTTGTATTAGCTAAATTACATTTATTGTTGTTGCTAAAGACACTTTTTTGCACGTAATCTTTCCATATGAGTAAATCTTCCAAACTCAGGAATGGGCATTTTGTGGTGGAAATATCTTGTCAAGTTTCGGAACACTAACAAAGATGCTTGATTGTGGATATTCACAACTTGTTTTGCAGTTCTATAGTTTCATTTGTTTCAGCTTTTTCGAACATTGCATGGCAGTTACCCTGAGCAAAAATATGTTTTCATTAATGTGGTAATTTAATTCTTGGTCCTGTGAAATCTTCCAATACATTCTAAGTATTTGACTCCATGGTAGATGCTGCTGGTATGAGTGAAAGCTGTCTACATGCAACAAGCTAAGACAGGTTTATTGTTAAGCAGTTTCACCTTGTGAAGCTTTCCTGGGCAGGAATAAAAGTGTGATACAATTTAGCCAGCCATAACTCCTATTGTGCCTCGCAGGGAGTTGGCAAGGACCAGTGTAGCTGCCCGTACCTTCCCTGCACGCCAGCAACACCGGGAGGAGCATGCCGCCTGGGGACCACATTTCCCACCTTTCTCTTCACCAGAGCGTGTACAAAACACCAACGCCGGCCCGCGGGATGAGACCGGGCGAAGCCCGGGCGAAGAGCGGGCCCATCTAGGCCCAGAGGAGGCTGGGCTGGGCCTCCCCTCTAACATCTGGACTTCAGGTAAGCTGAGGACTCTGTGTCACTTGAAGGCACTGTTACATTTATTATTTATATCTGATATCGGTGGAGGACTGAAACAGTACTTCTAATCTGAATGATCAAACATAAGGGCTGCTGTGAACACCCGGAGGGGAGTCGCTGGTACTCTTGATGCCTTTCTATGAGGGCAGAGTCTGTCCTAACCCATCAGATTGAGTTAATGGAGAGACAGCTCTCTCTGGATTCCCTGATTGCGCAGAAGCGCTCCTCCCTTGGTACTCATACCACAGTTGTTACTCCCATAATCCCCCCCCAAAATTTCATCTGACCTTCCCTTGGCGCCTGTCTCACTCTTGTCCTCCTGCCCTAATACTTCAACTTGTTGCAATATAGGGACACGGGGCAAGCTGCGTCGACTTGACAATAGCAATAGCGAGCCCCCAAGTTAAAAGACCCAAATTAACCCAAATTGAAGAGAGACTGACATGTATTGAGGCACACGTAATTATTCTCCTTCCCATTGTACACGGCCTGATGGGGTTGTGGGGCTGTCAGCTCATTCAGAGACCAGGGCTGGCTTAATACCAACTAATAGCGGGTGGGCCATATACTCCAGCCATCCGAACAGAATCATAATCTGGGTATACCTGATTCTAGTGTTCCCCCCACAGCCAAAACCCCTCTGCACAACAAACTAATTATTTAGCAAATTTAAGGGGACCCTTAAATACCCCTCACTTTCCTACTACCGCCACAATTAGATCATCAACCAACCTTTATTCAGTATTAACGGGGGCGGTGGAAATGATGATATCCCAAGGCAACAAACTAACATATCGAGGCAGGCATCTACCACATACCAATCCCTCCACCTTCCACCAGCAGCGTCACCTCTTGTGATGGTCCTGTGCAATGTCGCGACCCTGAGGAAGGGCCAGGTTGAATCAACAACTCAACTACTGGACAAGTCCCTCCACTGGCTGAATCATCATATAACTGGTACGGACAGGGGGGTGGCCCGACTAGCTAACCAAATCATCATGGCCAGAAGGGTAGGGTGGCTAGGCTCGTCCCCGAAATCAATGAAGGGGGATTGTGTGGTAATACATTTCAACAACTCCTTTGCACCAAGATCCCTTCTAGCCCAACTATGGAGAGCTTCACCGATTGGGAAGCAGATCACCGTGCTTCCCCTCGAGTACTTTTATAGGCCTCTTCCATCGCTGGCCTCAGAACAGTTACTACGTATAAGGGAATATCCAGTGAGGCCTAGCGTTCTAGACAATCAGGGGTTACATCTTGAGAATAGATTTGCCCCACTTTCGGAGCTGGAGCTCTGCAACTGCCTATCTAATCGAAAGCAGTGTGCTGTAATGTCCACTACTGTCCGTGAAGTTGACACTGAATCCTCCATCTACCCTAATGAGGTCAGGAAGGGGTGACCTAACGTATTTAACATAGCGTCATGGAACGTGGCAGGTATCTTAAACAAACTGGGTGATGATTATTGGCTGAAACTATGGTGGGGCCAAGATATCTGTTGCCTACAGGACACATGGGCTAGGGAAGACATCTTTCTAAATGGCTACCGTTCTTTCCAGACAAGGGCAACTCTGTCATCTTCCGGAAAGGCCAAGGGGGGCCTACTAAAATTGATCCCCTATACTTTGGCACTGAAAGTCAAGATGTTTGAAGGGAAGAGCCCCTATTTTCATATCCTCATTTTAGAGATGGCCAACCAAGGCTTCCGGCTTTTAATAAATTATTATATTAATGACATTGGCCCAAATATGCACTTAGTTTTGGAGGATGTGAATAGGGCGATTGATGATGCTATACTCTCAATAAAAAGGATGTGTTAAACATCATTCGGATGGTAGACTTTAACATCCATCCTTGGAAGCATAATCAAGAGCGGGTCTGTGGCTTGGATTATTTAATGGGTAAACCGGTCTACCACTTCTCCCATACCAACTATGGAAATAGCCTTAATAGGACTCTCTCCTCCAGGAATATGGTAATGGCTAATAAATTGTCCACTTCCTCGGACTCTCTTTCAAGAACATTCCGTCGAGATACCCAGGAATCAACTATAGATTTCATATTGTTGTCAAACCCCTTAAATGTTAGATGCAATCATGCAGATGTTCAATTTACGGGTTTTAGCGACCATGCCATACTATTCTGTTAGCTACTATTGACTTCCAGGGATGTGACTACTGAGCAGAAAATAGGACAGTCACTTCTAGCCAGGAGAAATGGATACCAACTTAAGTGGGCTCAAATTGACAAACTGTATTAATCAGGAATGCCTACGATAATATCAAAAACTGTTTGGACCCAGATAATGCCCCAATATCCCTGGTATCGTCCTTCACAGAACACTTGGATCACATAAGGAGGGCACTTACTCAGAATGACATAGAGAAAGCCATAAAGGTCAAGGGCTGGTTCGATTCACCATGTTCAAAAAAGAGGAAGGCACTCATTAATGCCTTGGGTAAAAAACCAAGAAACGCAGCCCAAATTGCCGTACTCCGTAGCGAATACAAACTGGCAAGAAGAAATAGGAAGAAGGTGCTTAGGGATGAGACCTGGGCCAAATTAGAGCACGCATCTGCAGTGGGTAACAGCAAAGAGTTCTGGGTGATAATAAATGCACTGTATTTTTAGGCACAAAGGGACCCCACACTTGACTCGAATGTAGGAGAAGAGGACTGGGTGACGCATTTCACAAGTATTTTTACCCTATTAACCTCCCTGTACCACACATAGCTATTGCATGTACCTCCAACCAGGAACACCTCTTCTTTTCGCCCACAGAAGTACGGGCTGGCCTAGAGGCCTGCAGTAAAGGGAAAGCTCCAGGCCATGATTGGGTCCCGATAGATTTTTTCCAGGAGAATGAGGATTTGTGGGTCCCTTTATTGATCAACGTTTTTAACAAGATTGCTATTGCATCCCCCCGGAAAACCAGTATAATAGTCCCGATCCACAAAAAGGTAGATAAAGTAATCCCAACAACTACAGGCCAATTTCGCTCATCGCCACAACAGCTAAACTCATGGGCCGCCTCCTCTTATCAAGGCTGGAGACATGGGCAAAGGACAGGAAAATTTCAATGCAGTCCCAGGCTTTCAACAGAGAAAGGGTACAATAGATCAGTGCCTGAATCTTTCAATAATTATGGATAAATATACCAGAGCCAAGGGTGGGAAAATCTATCTCGCAATTATGGATTTATCATCAGCATTCGACTGCGTGTCCCACCTTAGGCTCTGGCATATAGTGGAAGAGATGACGATGGTTCAGGCCATCATTGATTTTATCCGCCAATTGTATTCTGATGCTTCCTCGTGTGTTCAGTATGGGAAAAATGGGGAGGGCACCCACCCATTTAAGATTTTACAGGGGTAAGGCAGGGCTGCATCCTCGCACCATTTCTTTTTTCCATTTACACGAACGGTGTAGAAAAAGAGCTTGAGGGCACAGCCGTGGATGTGCCGGTGTCCAATAATCATCATTGGCTACCAATTTTAGCTTATGCCGATGATGCTGTCCTGATGGCCTGGGATGGGGCTTCAATGGCTCACATCAGCCTACGCGGCCTTCATGTACTCACTGGACCTAAAAGTGAACCATTCGAAATCCTTCATAATCATTGCAGGGGCAGGGAAACAAGATAAAACACCATATTTCCACATGTATTCAGGGAAAATCGAGGTGGTTGACTCCTTCCCCTATTTAGGGGTGCTTTTTCACAAAAACCAAACGTGGTCAAAGCCGGTCGAAGGAAAAGCTATGGGTATGGAGAGGAGTTTAATTGAGTTAAAATCATTCTCCAATAGGCTGGGGGCAAAACATTTAGTCCCCATCAAAAAGATCTATCATGCTAAAACTATGTCTGCAGCATCCTATGGGGCAGGTGTATGGGACATGGCGCCTATTGAGTCACTTCAGATTATTGAGAATAAATTTTTTAAGTCTTGAACCTCTCTTCCACAATCCTACTCTAACTATGTCCTTCATATAAAACTAGGCCTATCTCATATCACGGACTGCATTAAATTAGCCCCTCTCTTCCTGTGGCTTTCCATTTGGCATAGGGATATGGTACCCCTTACACAAAACAGTATCAAAGACATTCTAAAGTCGGAAAGCTACAGCAGGATCAGATGGCTAAAGTATGTTGAGCTGGAATTGAACGCTATTGGATTGAACGATATTTTTAAGGACCCAACTACCTGCAGAAAGTTGGCTAGACAGAAGCTGGTCGATACATTTATGCTGCGGGCCCAATATCTTAGATGGCAGAGAAATTATCTTAGTCAGTCGGTCCTCATGTATGAATTCACACCAACTTTGCAACAGGGAGGGTATTTTTATCTAGCTGATATTCCCATAACTCACCATAAATTCATTTTACTTAGATTCCGCTTGAATTTAATACTGCTGATGTTAGGATACAATCAATCAATCAATCAGGGGTTGGTGAAGCGCGCTACTCACCCGCGAGCGTCTCAAGGCGCTGGGGGAGGGGTAGGTCTAGCAGCTCCGATCAGTTGAAAAGCCAGGTCTTGACCCGGGGAAAAGATTTAAGCATTCTGAATTGTTCTTTTCTCCCTGTGATACCCACTCCCCTCAAAATTATCTTCATGTAATATTTTTTTGTGGACTCTTTTGCAGGAAAGACAGAAATTTACTGTCCCGATGCTAAAGTGGTATAACTTTAAACGCTGTTGTGTGGCACTTTATTTTTTAATATCCCTCCCGAACCCTTTTGTGCGTTTTTCAGTTGTATCATTTATATGGGCTTGCATGAAATATAGGAATCAAACAGGCCCATTATTACGACTGGTACTCTCTCAAAGTTTTTAATACTGATATTCTATATAATTTTAATAACTGATGTTTTAGCTTGATTTTAAGTGGATAAAAGTGTACATCCAGACGGAATGAAATGTATGATGAAATTAATTGGGTACTTGTTTTTTTAACTTCCAGGACTTGTATTTTGTATATAATGGTATGGGGCCCGATTCACAGAACTGACTTAAGACAAAATCCTAAACTTACTACCATTTTCGTATTCACAGAAGGCACTTACTCATTTTGGTATTCACAGAAGTTAGGAGTCCTAACTTTAGGACTCCTAAATGCCTTCTTTGAATACCGAAAGTCTTAAAATTAGGATTTTTCTCAGTTTAGGAGTCCTAAAGTTAGGACTCCTAACTTTACTACTACTAAATTGAGAAAAATCCTAATTTTAAGGCTTTCGGTATTCACAGAAGGCATTTAGGAGTCCTAAAGTTAGGAGTCCTAACTATACTACTACTAAACTGAGAAAAATCCTTATTTTAAGACTTTCGGTATTCACAGAAGGCATTTAGGAGTCCTAAAGTTAGGACTCCTAACTTCTGTGAATACCGAAATGAGTAAGTGCCTTCTGTGAATACCAAAATGAGTAAGTGCCTTCTGTGAATACCAAAATGGTAGTAAGTTTAGGATTTTGACTTAAGTTAGTTCTGTGAATCGGGCCCATGTTTTTTATGTAACTGTATTTTATGTACTTTTATGATCTTGTATGGAAAGATCGAATAAAGAATTGACTGACTGATACAATTTAGATGTAATATTTTATCATTCATGTATAAAGACTATCAAGTTTCTTCGGGAAAACCACAGCAATAAACTATGATTTAGTGAAACTAGTTAAATTAAAACAACTATCTCTGATTATAACATGATGAAAAGGGTAAAAGCATGTTCTATAGTTACAAATAATATACACAAGTGGAACATTGTAGAAATGACACAAAGAAGTGCTGGGTACTATTAAACTAGTATTCAATAAACCTAAACAAGATTCAAACCTTAAAATAGATCAATAACCCACAAAAGACCCAAACTCTTTTCTGCCTAGTCCTTGTTTACTGTAAGAATTCAGGCAGGTTACCTGTCCCACATCATATGACAATGGATACTTCCCTTGACCAATCAGGAATATGGAGCCTTTCTCACCCTCCTTTATTTCTTTCACCAAATCACTACCAGGCTAATCTTTTCCCTGAGCTAGCCAAGTCCTTTGATGTGGAGTACCTCTCACAGCTCTTTCAAAGTAGTTTTGGGAGCATTTACAATGATTATATTGCCCTTGTTGTTCTGCATCTTAGTTTTCACTGTATTTCCCTTCCCCGTATTGTTCTCAGGAATGAAACCTGAAGCTTTGACTTTTAGCTTAATCTTCTTTCACAGTATTCTCTGTGCGTCATGGTGTGAGATCCTAGCAGTTGTTTGACCTAGCACAGACTGTGGTCCTGGTATGACATTTCATGTAGCAGTGTCTGTAGACTGTTCTTGAAGAGGTGATAGTTGAGCTGCAAAATAGGCGTCCAACAACCTTGCATCTGCACCTGGGGTTGCCATCTCTGAGTAGACGTCTTCAAAGATATCAGAAATTGACTGACTTGAGATCTTGTGACGTTTTAGTAATGTGGCAGTTTAAAATCAGTATATCACAATGTGCTACTTAGGGTGTTACATCAAACATGATCATGCATGATCCCTCATGATCATACATGATCCCTCTAGCCAGCATCATCCCCTCTCATGACATCAATGTTTCTCCATGCCAACAACACACAACTCATTCTCTCCATCACGGACAAGATGGATCAAGTTTAATGCCTGCATGACAGAAATCACCCACTAAATAAAGATCAAGGGGTCTATGAGGATGGCGGGCAGAAAAGCACCCTGACCGCCATGGAAGCATGAAACAACCACCCGCCGGCACCGCGGAAAAACCAGCGGCCAAATTAGGATCAACCGCCCAAAAACACCGTGCGAATGGGGCAAGAAAAACCACCCTTAGCGGGAGGAGATGGCCAAAATCTGTCCTCGGCGGTCGGATCCGCAGTGGAAAAACACCAACCTGCCACAAGTATAGCGGAGACACCGCACAGGAAATTAGGATATCTCCCACGGTCCCGCAGTACGTACCGCTGTCTCCGACCGTCGCGGTCTCACAATGGGATGAATGGGAAAGCCAGCGGAAGAGCTGCAGCATAGCCACCGCAGCGGACGCACCGTGACAAATATGGCGGACGAAGCATAAAATCCACAACAAGGCCATAAAGTAAACACAGCAAACTGGACATGGCCCCCAAATACACAAAACACACCCCACTGACACAACCACATGGCAAAAGAGAAATATACAAATCCTAGGACAACACACCTGACAGCAATACCCCAATTGGACACACCCACACCCAGTATAAAAACAGCTCCTTCCCTCACCACAATCCTTTGCAATACTCCATGAGAGAAGGAACACACCCCCCAGCTGAAAGGAGAGGCAAATAACACAACATCACTAGCCACACCACACACAGCACCACTACCACTTCCATACCTGCACAACTAACCCCCTGCACAACACACACCATAAACATCACAACCACACCCACCACTCACACTCCTGCACCCACAACCACTTTGCACACCACACACCACTGCCACACAGAAAATGCCCAAATTCACAGACAGTGAGTTTACAGTCATGGTAGATGAGATAGTCAGAGTGGAACCACAGCTTTTTGGTAGCCTGGTCCAACAGATACCATTAGCCACAAGGACACAAATGTGGGCAAGGATAGTCATCCAAAGGGTCAATGCAGTAGGGACCACCCCAAGATCCAAAAAGGAGATCATAAAGCGGTGGCATGATCTGAAGAGGGTTGTCAAGGAGAGGAGGAGCAAGAACCGTGGGCTGGCTCAGAGGACTGGTGGTGGCCCTCCCATTCCACAAAAAACATTCACACCAAGAGCGGAGAAGGTGCTTGCCATACTGCATCCACAGAGTCTCACAGGAGTAGCCGGGGGAGTGGAGGCTGGTACGTACAAACAAATGACTACCACCACTCTGGTATGTACTGTCTCACACAACTACAAAGCTACACCACCTAGGACAAATCCCATCCATCTGCACCACACACTCACAAAAACATGTCTCACAGATCCAACATTCACCCACTCCCATCACCCCAAACATAGCTACCAACATTACCATGGGGGCATGTGTACAGACAGACAGCACTACAACTCCCACCAGGCCCCCTTGTCCCACAGCATCTGCAAGATGGAGCTCTCCACCCACCCCACCCAGAAGCATGTGTCAGTCATTACATTACCCTCATCAAACTTACAGATAGGCAGACATCTTACCTGGGAGGGTATTTGGGGGTGGGAGGCCTGCACTACCACCATGTCCCCTGTCGCCCACCTCACCAGGAAGGAGCCCTCCCCCACCACACCCAGAAGCAGTTGGAAGACATTGCAGTACACCAAACAAACTTACAGGTAGGTAGCCATCTTCACAATGAGGGTGTTTGTGGGTGGGAGGCCTGTACCACCACTCCCACCATACCACCTGGCCCACACCTCAGCAGGATGGAGCCCTCCCCCCACCCCACCCAGAAGCAGTTGGAAGCCACTGCAGTACACCAAACAAACTTACAGGTAGGTAGCCATCTTCACAATGAGGGTGTTTGTGGGTGGAAGGCCAGCACTACAACTCCCACCATGCCCCCTGTCCCACACCTCAGCAGGATGGAGTCCTCCCCCCACCCCACCCAGAAGCAGTTGGAAGCCATTGCAGTACACCAAACAAACGTACAGGTAGGTAGCCATCTTCACAATGAGGGTGTTTGTGGGTGGAAGGCCAGCACTACAACTCCCATCATGCCCCCTGTCCCACACCTCAGCAGGATGGAGCCCTCCCCCCACCCCAGCCAGAAGCAGTTGGAAGCCATTGCAGTACACCAAACAAACTTACAGGTAGGTATCCATCTACACAATGAGGGTGTTTGTGGGTGGAAGGCCAGCACTACAACTCCCACCTTGCCCCCTGTCCTACACCTCAGCAGGATGGAGCTCTCCCCCCACCCCACCAAGAAGCAGTTGGAAGCCATTGCAGTACACCAAACAAACTTACAGGTAGGTAGCCATCTTCACAATGAGGGTGTTTGTGGGTGGAAGGCCAGCACTACAACTCCCACCATGCACCCAGTCCCACACCTCAGCAGGATGGAGCCCTCCCCCACCCCACCCAGAAGCAGTTGATAGCCATTGCAGTACACCAAACAAACTTACAGGTAGGTAGACATATGATTCTGTCTTGTGACCCTACTGAGCAGGATGTAACCCGCCACCACACCCACACACATGTGTGACATCACAAACACAAATGTGGGCACATTACAGGTAAGTAGTGAGTACGTGCACCCACCCATTCGTCACAAATTAAATGGTGTCATATAGCAACACCAGCCCTCTCATTGCACAAAGAGACACACCTACCCCATTGCCAAGCACAGTGTGCACACAGGTAAGCTAAGAAAACTGTCACAGCTACCAAAGTGTGACACACCAATGCGCAAGTAGAAGAAAGTCAAGGCACAATCATGCACAGCACCTATTTACATGTGCATCGCCATGGGACACGTGCAACAAGGACCATTTGAAAAATACGAAATCATGTGTGGTGGTACAAATCAAGATATGCACATGACAGGACAAAAGTATGCAGGAGATGACAATGGCCAGTCCATGTCTAGATGTGACGCCTGCCAGGTCACACAAATCAACAATGAGTCCTCAATTAAAAACATGTTGTGCCAGGCCCTAGATGCCGACAAGTCCCTGTAATAATTAATTGTGCACGGGTTGCATGGTATGCCTTGACACCTCACACCATGGAAAAGTAATGCCTGTTCCACTGCATCATGTCAGGAAGCACAGTAGTGCACATAGTAAACAATGTGATGATCTGTCAATTGTGCAGTGTACAAAAACAGAATGACACACAGCTAACACAAAGCTTGCTGGGTGCACTACAATGACCATTTCCCATCTGACCCACAGGTGACCAAGAACTCACTGCAGAGGACAACACCAGCAACCTGCAGAGCCAGTCTCCCCCTCCGGGACATGGACTCTCGGATGTTGACTCCCAGGATTCCATGGACGATGAGCTCGGAGCTGGCCCATCTGGTGTGCCAGGGAGCAACAGGTCCCAGGACCCAATCATCCCCCCCACCACATCTGAGCCAACAACAACTTCACTGCAGATCCCTGCTGTCTCGGCTTGTGCGGCCACCGTGACCACCACCACCACCACCACCAGTGCTGCCTGCAACACCCTCCCTGTCCCAGAGGATGACCAGCACACACCACCGACGGAGGAGGGCAGGGAGAGGATGCGGGTGCGGGTGCCCACAGTGGTGAGGCAACAGGTCCATAGCAGCAGGGCAGGTGGGAGGGGCAGGGTCACCTACAGACACCGGGAGGCTGGGACCCAATCCCTGGAACACATCACCAGAGTCCTTGGTGCATACGAACAGGCCCAGGGACGAACGGGCCGGTCGGACGAACTGCTACATGAGCTCATCCTGCTGATGAGGTCCATCGACACCCGCATGGGACAAATCGTGGACCTCTTGGGCCAGCAAGTGGCGGTACTGAGGGACAGGCCTGCGCCACAAACAACACCTCCACCTTCCTCTGGTTGGCCGCAGGATTACAGTTCACCATCCTCCCTGCGCCCACAGAGAGGGGTGAGTCCTCAGACCCCACTGGCCCTGCAGCAGGGCCCCCCCTGCCAAATGATTAATGGGCCGTCCTAAGAAAACCCTGGGAGTATCTGGAGGCAAAACACCTGCCAGACGCCAGTCACGGAGCCAGCCATGATGGCAACCCTCTCCACCACTGCATTGACTTTTTGGACTGTCCTTCCCCACACTGCCTTGTGAATGGCATCTGTCTGTTGGACTGGGTCACCACAACTGTCAACTCACTGCTCCACACAGTGGAAATGTACATCCCCCCTCGCTTCTCACCATTGCATATAAAATATCCTTACACACATGTTGTCGTGTCTGCTCCGTCTTTATTGCAGGATGTACAGTCTTCAACATGATCACAATGTACCAGGAGCATGGGCTGTATGTAGGCAAGGAGAAGTTGAAGGCACCTAGGGAAACACAACAGAACTACTTTCACTGGTCTGGGTGTGGCATCACAGACATCACACAACCCCTACCATCAGGATAACCCAACATGCACACATCACAATGGGCAACAAGTGTCAACATACATGTCCTGTAGATGTTCCCAAATGACCTGTCCCAGAAACATTGAAAAAAACACCGCTGAGTCTATAACTGGCAGCTGTTACAATTCTCACATGCCCCTTCACGACAACAGCAATATCAGCAGACAATGGGTATGTTGCACATTGTCACCCACCTTCAAGTGAAGTAGCGTGTGATGAGCTGTTCACGCAGGTCAACACCTTCCTCTTCTCCACTGTCCTCATCACTGGACACGGGTTGGTTTGCAGGCTGGGGCCTTGGGTCCTCACCATCATCCAGGAGCAGGGTAATCTCCTTACGAATGGCTAGGTTGTGGAGCATGCAGCATGCCACTACAATCTGACACACCTTCCCGGGCGAGTATGCCAGTGCACCTCCGGTCTTGTCCAGGCAACGGAAACGTGACTTGAGCAGACCAAAAGTACGCTCCACCACACGACTTGTCCTCCCATGGGCCTCATTTGTAGCGGACCTCAGCCGGGGTACTGGGATTCCTCAGTGGGCTCAGCAACCAGGGACGTTTGGGCAATGCAGAGTCACCTAGGTATCACAATCACAAATAGACATTGCAAGTCGCAGAGGCTGAGGGCAGCAGGTCACACAACCAGCACGCCACACAACTAGGCATACTCATCCACAATCCATGCACGCTCGGGAAGCAGATTAGCCATCAGCTGGGGCACAATTCTGTTCTGCAGGATGTAGGAGTCATGGGCCAAGCCTGGGAATTTGGCACACATGTGGGAGATGAACATATGTGCCAGGCACACCACCTGCACATTTATGGAGTGGTAATGCTTGCAATTGCGGTAAATGTGCTCACTTGCCTGTGGTGGCACGACATGGGTGCAATCAATGGTACTAACAACATTGGGGATGTGTCCAAGGGGATAGAAGTCTCCCTTCACAGCTGGCAATTCAGCACCCCTGGGGAAATGGATGTATCTGTCCTTGTATATCATCATGTAGGACAGTACATCAGGCAGCACCATGCTGAACATCGGTTGTGACATCCCACCAGCGCTGGCCACTGCCTCTTGGAACGATCCAGTGGCAAAAAAATGCAGGGCTGCCATCACCTTATAAGTAGGGGTGAAAGCTGTTGGATATGTCTGGCGAGGCTGCAGGTGGGGTCCAACAGATCACAAAGGGTTTCCAGGGTGGCTCTATCCAGACGACATTTCTGTATGATCGCAACATCATCCATGTCCTCCAGCACCGTCAAGTGACGAATCAAATTTGGCCTCCTCCTATTTGAGATGATACTGAACACATGTCAATGCAATACATCATGAGATGTGCACAGCATATCACGTTTCTGGATGACACAACGACAATAATGACTGACATCAATCTTGACTAACAGACCAGCTCACATGTAGGGACACCTTCATCTACACAAAGGCCACACCCGTCAACTTACACAAGACGAGTACCTCAAACACCACCTTGGTCAATGTGAATGCACATAGGGATATGGCCACATTTCACATGGGCACGCCTGGGAGTATAGCATCCAGCATATGTGTAACTAATCAAACGCACTGTCTCATACCTAGCTGCTGTACCTGTCACACCTCAATGCATCATTACAACCTAGCACACATCCACCACACAATGACCATAGTTGGCGCTGGAATGACGAATGTGTGCATGAGCAGACATGAGAGGCAATGCAAAATAGTTAATCATTCATTGAGACGAGCATCGCTGTGATTGTCACTGCACCTCAACACATTGACATGTGTACACATTGTAGAGTCCAGAACAACACTGTCCTGCCTACACCAACATCAAATCCATAAGTGACATGTAAGTGGGTACAGGCCAATCTACGAAACACACATGTGTTCCATTGACCATGTTGCCACTGTGCCCTGTTGATGTTTGACAGATGACCATTGCGATTGTATGGCACCCAAATCGCGGTAGCTACCGCCTGGCCCCGGCGGTGTGTCACCAGCACCCCCATTCACACAACTGCTGTACTGATAGGCATGGAGACATGTGGAAATGGCAGTTGGCATGCTCTGCCACCTGAATGGCGGAGCCTCGTGTCAATGTATTGCACCCAAATAGTGGAAGCTACCACCTGGCCCCGGCGGTGTGTCACCAGCACCCCCATTCACACAAGTGCGATACTGATAGGCATGGAGACATGTGGAAATGGCAGTTGGCATGCTCCCCGCCTGAATGGCGGAGCCTCGTGTCAATTTATGGCACCCAAATCGTGGAAGCTATCGCCTGGCCCCGGCAGTGTGTCACCAGCACCCCCATTCACACAAGTGCGGTACTGATAGGCATGGAGAAATGTGCAAATGGCAGTTGGCATGCTCCACCACTAAAATTGCGGTAGCGCACACCGGGCCCTTGCGGTGTGTCACTGCCATGGAGCTTGCCCTAGAGCCAATGCGAAGCTTGATAGCGGTGGCATGATTCAATTTTGAAGATCGCAGTAGGCGTGCTCCACCACCGCGGAGGTGGTCATTGGCAGCATTTGAAAGATGCACAATCGTGGTAGCGCACACCGGGCCCCAGCGGTGTGTCACCGCCATGGAGCATGCCCTTACAGCCAATGGGAACCTTGATAGCGGTGGCATGATGCAATTTTGAAGATCGTGGTAGACGTGCTCTGCTACTGCGGAGGCAGTCATTGAATGCATTTGAAAGAGGCAGACCAGGACCAACAATTGCTGTAGCTTGGCACCTTTGAAACGGCCCCAGGGGACTATATGTGTATGGAAGTGAGCCTCACATTTCCACTGCCCCCAGAGCCTGCTGCCTGAGACCCCTCACCTGCTGCTGCTCCCAGAGCCTGCTGCCTGAGACCCCTCACATGCTGCTGCTCCCAGAGCCTGCTGCCAGAGACCCCACACCTGCTGCTGCCTCCAGGGACTGCTGCCTGAGACCCCTCACCTTCTGCTGCTCTCAGAGCCTGCTGCCAGAGACCCCTCACCTGCTTCTGCCTCCAGGGACTGCTGCCTGAGACCCCACACCACCCAATTTCCCCTCTGTTGTCTTATATCCACAGTGATGGCAAGGACAGAGAAGATCCGTGCCAGTCCCTTCACAAGCGAGGAGCTGGAGGTCCTGGTGGATGAGGTGCTCACACAGTACCCAAGGCTATATGGTGCCCCAAATGTCGTGGTAAGTCTTCGACAGTGGTGGGGTAGGGAAGGGGGGGCTACACATGTAGTTGGATTGATGCAGTATGTGCCTGGGAGTGTGGGGTAGTGTCATGCACTGCCTGACATGCTGTCTCCGGGTTGAGGGTATGAGTACCCAATGCCACAGGTTTGCCTCCCTGCACATGTGTGTATAAGTGACCTGTGTTGTGTTGTCAGCCATACAGTGACACAGAAGGTTGTTCATGCTGTAGTCAGGACAGTGATTGCTTGGCTGGATGGCTGTGTGTGCCCCTGTAGTCCATCTCAGTGTGAGCCCAGCTGGCCTTCACAGTCCCCGTCTACAAAGACAAGGGCACCTCACTTAACTTACAGAGTATGACATCAGTCTTTTCACATTGCCCTCCAGCTATGGGCCATCTCAGCACTGTAGTTTGCACACAACCGCCCTTGTGAATGGCATTTTGTATTTGTGAGATCATGTCCCTCAATGTGACCACCATGACACATTCATCTATTCACAGGGCAGGGACATTGATGGCTGCGCAGTCTTGGACACAGTGAGTCCACCTCCAACACAGGAAGACATGTGATGTATTTGTTGCTCAAGCCAACAAAGGACTGGAGATGTGGGCAGGCTACATAGGTGTTTCAGTGCTGGCATCCTGCATGTGCAAGAGATGTGCAGGGACTGTGTTTCCCCTCACACCTGCATGCTTTAACATCAGCTTTTCCCATGCAGGTGTACCATGTGAGCTGTACTATAGTCTCTGATTGACATATCGTTGGATAAGTGATGATTTTGTTTCTTGCTGATATACTGATAGATGTCGGTACATAACACTGTGTCACTGATCATTTCCCCCTCTTGCCTCCCATGCCTGCAGCTCATGGTACACCAGCGTAAGGCAGTGTGGAGGGCCATTGCAGCGAAGGTGCGAGCTGTGGGGGTCTCAAACCGACGGCGCACCCACTGCCACAAGAGATGGGACGACATCAGCCGGCTGGCAAAGAATGTGGTGGAGATGACCTTGGGGCTGCTTCGTCGCACTGGTCGTTTGGCACAGTGCAGCATGACACCACTAATGGGGCGCATCTTGGCGGTAACACAGCCTGAGCTGGATGCACGTTTGAAGGAGCATCAGCAGCAAGCCTGGGGTGAGCATTTGGGGAGTCTGACTTTGGCTGGGAGTGGCTGCATGTGTACAGAGCCTGTGCCAGTGCTGGCCTATATGATGTTGGTAGTGTGATGCTGTGGCATGTAAGTGGCTGCTGGCCTGGGTGCCGGTGGCATGCATTTGCCCTACCTGTACTTACAAAGGTGATTTGGATGCTGTGCCTTCACATTACATTCTGAGTTGTGCTCTTCAGGTTTCTTCTGCATTGGGGTAGTCTTGGGAATTCCATGGGAGGGAACGGCAGTGTGCCCGATCTGACTGTGCCTTCATCAATGCGTCTATTGCATGCACCCAGATTGGGGAGGCCTACACATCTGACAACAATGTGCACCATTCTATTGTCCCCAAGGTATGACATGGTGGGTGGCATGTGCTAATGTCCATTGTGGACTGTCATGTTGTAGTCTGGGTCTGTGTTGTCCCCTCCTGTTCCATCCAGATCTGTCATTGGCAACAAGTACTGTGCCCCCATCATGTCTCTAGGTGTGCTCACAACTAGTTGTGTGTCTGTTTGAACAGAGCCACAAGCAGGGTGTTGTGCTGTGTGGTCATCACATGGCTCCCTCATGCCTGAGTTTCCAGTTTCCACACACTGCTTGAGTCAATATAGTGAGTTGGCACGATGTGATTGTACAGGGTGGTGTGCAACATGTAGATTTGGTCATCTTTTGTAATGCATTGCTTGCATGTGTTTGTTCTGTTGCTGTCACTGACCTGACCCTATATATCTCTCTCTCATGCAGCATCACCTATGGTCACCAGTGGGGGTGAAACTAGCACAACAGCTGCACAGGAGCACAGTGACACAGACGTCACCAGCGCCTCAGAGGGGGACAGGAGTCTGCTGGAAGAATCCCAGCCTGAGACACAAAGCACCGCATCATTCGATGCCAGCGGGGATGCAGCCATGTTGGAGGGCACAGGGAACGGGGACTCTGCATCGTCTTCTACAACACAGTTGCCAGTGCCCACCCTCCCAGCCACTTCCTCTGGTGCTGCCTGTGTCCGCCTCAGTAAGAGTGTTCTTCACCCCTGGCCCCGCTGCCCCTGCCCCTGCCCCTGCCCCTGTCACCCCTGCTGCCATCAGTGCTGAGTCTGTGGACATTTTGGGCCAGCTGTGTGTAGGCCAGACAGCTCGCCTCAATGCCTTCATTGACCATGACAAGAAATTGGCCCAGGTGGTTGCTTTCATGGAGGGCATACATTCAGACGTGGGTGGGCTTCACCGGACAGTCCAGGCTTTGTCATCAACAGTAACGTCTGCCCTGCAACAGGCACATACTCACAGTCCAGCTCCGGTCCCTTTGTCCACCCCCCCTGGCAGTGACCACATCTGATGATAGTGGCCACGCTCCACATACATCAAAGTCACGATACAGGCACAGCACATGAAGCACAGAGCAGCAGCAACCCAAGCGGTCCCCGGCACAGACACCATCCCCACAGAAGATCAAAACCACCCCAGAGAGCAGGGAGAAAAGCCCGTCAGGTGACACCAGTGGACAAAAAGCAAAGCAGCAGACCTCAGGCACACATGCCTAACTGGCATTACGCAAATCTCCGCGAAACGGTAAAAAATCTCTGCGAACACGCAGAAATTTCGCGAACACGCGGAATTGCTTGTTCGCGATGCTTTTTTCCTGTTCACAATCGCTGTTTGCGTGCTCGGGGAGAAATATCTCGCGAACACGCATTTTGAGGACGCGAACAAGCAAAAATTTTGCGAAGTCGCGGAAAGCGGAATTTTGGCCAATTTCGCGTTCTCCGCAGAACGCGAAATTACCCAAATTCCGCAAATTCCGCGAACGGAACGGAATTTACCGCCTAGGCCTACTCCTGCCCCTAAAGCGTCGCGCAAAGATAATCATACAGTGTCTGTGCCCACCAAAGAGGTGGTGCATGCCAAGGGTACACATAGGAAGGGCTCCAAGGCAGAATCACCAACCACCTCGACTCCCATTCCAAGCCCAGTGGGGCAGGGGCCGGAGGGCACTGTAGGGGTAACACCTAGTAAACAGGTGAAGGGGGGCATAGACTAAGCCCGGCAAAGCGTTCCGCTGGGTCCAGCACATCACCAGAGGGGCTGCCAGCACCTGCACCTGCTGTAGCTGTGGTGGTGAGTGTGCCTGTTGTGCCCACACCACTTCCCATTGATCCAAAGTCAGGCAAGCCATTTAGGATCTCCAAGAAGTGGAAGGGCACCCCTCCACAATCTCCCAGCCACACTGTGTCTCCCGTCTGCATGACTCCACCTCCACGTGCCACTACATCACCTGGTCCAAAGAGCACACCGGCTTGCCAAGACACTGATAGCTCTACCTCAGCTGGTCCCCTCTCTCCCCGGTCAAGTGCCCCGACAGTCACTGAGACACAACCAGCTCCCAGTCTGCCCGACAGTCAAGTCTGAGTGGTAGTCACCCTCACACCTGACTCTCACACAGGTGGGCCTGTACTGCACATTGCTACCCCCTGACTGTGTTGCTGACCATGGAATGGTACAGTCGCACACATTCCCTGTGCAGCTTCTCATGGACTCACTCTGCACTTTGTCCTGCCCACTGGCCTTGTCGTTCACTCCTGTGTGCCCCCTGCCTGTGCAGCTTCTCATGGACTCATTCTGCACTTTGTCCTGCCCACTGGCCTTGTCGTTCACTGCTGTGTGCCCCCTGCCTGTGCAGCTTCTCATGGACTCATGCTGCACCTTGGACTGGCCACTGGCCTTGCTGTTTTGCCCCTGCCTGTGCAGCTTCTCATGGACTCACTCTGCACCTTGGACTGGCCACTGGCCTTGTCGTTCACTGCTGTGTGCCCCCTGCCTTTGCAGCTTTTCATGGACTCACTCTGCACCTTGGACTGGCCACTGACCTTGTCGTTTACTGTTGTGTGCCCCCTGCCTGTGCAGCTTCTCATGGACATGCTCTGCATCTTGTGCCTTGCTCTTCTCTTCTCATGGTACCTAGCTGTGCAATATGTGAATAAAGACAGTTGCTCCTGTTGTCTATTTTGTCAGTGTCCTTACTGAATAAAGTTATTTTGATGTGTGTATATGGTTTACTGTGCCACATGGTCTGTGTGCCACTTCAACATAGTCAATGTTTGGGCTCACTTACTCTCTTTTTTTCAGGGGTGAAAGGGTCTTCAGTTCTTCTTGACCCAGATACTTGTGTGGGCAATGGTGTCAATTTACAATGGATAGCAGTAGTCATTTACTTAATTTGTTCATGTTGGCTATATTGTACACATGTCAGGTTGGGGGCACTGCCAGCACAGAGTGGGTTTCTGCACACAGTATTGCAGGCAGGCTGGCCAGGGTCATCATTTATGTGTGTTCTTCCTTTATGTGTGCCCAGTGGTGTATGTGTGTGGTCATCTTGTGATGGCCAGTCATCCTAGTCCCATGGCTTACTTTCCATTTGTGCTTGTGGATGGCCAGGTAGTGTGCAGTGTGAAGGGGATGAGTTTGTGGGGAGTGTTAATGTGTACATGCCTCTGCACTGTCAACTACACACATGTGTCACCCAGGAGTTGTGTGCCTGTTGTTTTGATTGTTCAGCCCTGCGGATGTGGTTGTATGTCCATGTGTGAGTTGTATGTTGTGCATTTTGCAGTGTGTTGGTGTGTCCTTGCAGTTCTGTCTGACTCCTACATGTTGTTTTTGTCACTTGTGAGTATGCAGAGTGTGTTACTGGCAAGTCAGTGTTGTGTTTTGTTGCACATCCATGTGTCTTGTTGCTGTTTTTGGAGACTGTGCAGACCTGCTGTTCCACACTGCCAATGTGGTTGTGTTTTCTCATGCATTGCTGTCCCATGGTGTCTTCTTGCCTCCAGTGTGGCATGTTGTGTGTGTTGTCATTCCATCCCCTATCTGTGCTTCAGCTGCCTACCCATTGTGGGTCTGCACTCCCTCTCTTTGTGTGTGGTTCACTCCTGCCATGTCCCCTACTAACATGCAGTACACTTCACTTTGGTGTCAGCTGTCCCCCTGGTTTATATGTGTGTGTGCCTCCTCATGACTTCATTTGTGACACTGTGCTTTGTGGTGCAGTTCTTTGACCAGGGTCAATGTGTCACTCAGGGCCTTTCCCCAATGGGTAGTGTGTGATGTTCTGGTGCTGTTTGTCAGTCATGGTTGCTCCTCTGCAGTTCAACTGTCTGTGCTGCCCAGTCCTCTGGTCATGTTGTTTCCTCCTTTGTGTCCCAGACTTGTGCATCTGTTGTGTTGGATGTATGTATGTTGGCTGTGTTATTGCTTCTCTTCCTGGGTGTGCTGTTGTCATTGTGCTGTGCTGATTGGTGTTGTGTGGGTTGCTGTTCTGTCCCTGATGTCTGTGTGTGACTGCTATGCTTGGTGAGCACACACAGCTTGTTGTGCATGCAGTGCTGTGTGTGTATGTTGGCTTGTCAGTGCCTGGTATGCATCCCCTGATGTCCTGCTGTGTATGCTATGTGATTTTTCTGCCTGTGTATCTGTTGTTTGTTTGCTTTGGCTGTATTGTTCTGTGATGGTGCACTTCTTGTGTGTGTTGTGTTCTGTTGTCTGTGCATTGTTCCTGAGTGATGAGGTTGTGCACTCCTGTTATGTCTGTGCTCCCATTGCCTTTCCACAGTTTAGCTGCACATGGCATGTCTGTTGTTGTGGTTCTGTGTGTGTTTCTGTTGGGTTATGTGTTTGTCTGTTGTATTTGTTTAGACATTTGTTGTGGTATCCCTGTGTGTGTGTGATGTTTGTGGCTGACCCCAGGGTGTGTGGTTGTTTGGGTGTGTATTGACTGGCAAGTATTGCCTGCCTTCAGTGTGTTTGGCACTGGTGTTGTGTGCTGCTGGTGTGAGGGGGGTATGTGTGTAGATTCCTACTGGTGTTTGTCAGTCCTGAGGTGTGTAGATGGGCCCTGTGTTGATTGGTGCCGGTGTACTCCTGTGAAGTAGTTGTATGGATGTGTGGCTGTTCACAGTTTGACTTCAGGGCCTTCCTTTCATCCTTGTGCCTATACGTGGCTTGCCTTGCTGTCTCCCTGTGTTGTTGCACTGAGCTGTCTGTGGTTTGAGTTCACTCACTGTGCCAGCCATGTGTGCTTTGATGGTGTGAGGGTGTTGTTCTCTGTTCCTTGTGTTGATGTGATGTACACATGCTTGTTGTGTGTCTCCATGGCCTTCCATTTGTGTACAGCCCACTTTGGTTTCCCTATTTGCTATGCTCCATTGCTGTTGGCATGTGGGGTGTGTATGTGTCTGTGTGTCAGTCTGTGGTATGTATGTGTGACTGTGTAGACTGTGTGTCCATTTGGATGTTAATTATTTGTATGTGTTCATTTGGTGCTTGTCCACATTTTTATTTCCCTGAGTGTGGTGTTGTGGTGGTGTGTGTGTTTCCCTGGCCCTGTGCTACTGTGCTGTGTGTTGTGTGTTCCTGTGCAGCCACTCCTGTAGTACCTGTCTCCATGATTGTTTGTTGTGTTGTGCAGGGTGTGTATTGACCTGGCTTGTTGTTGTGCATGGGGTGCACAGGAGGGGCACATGGCATGTGCCTTCAGGAGGTGTGCTAGTGTGTGGTGGGTGGAGGTGTGGCCCTATACACCTTGTGCCCTGCCCATGCCTGGCGCTGGCCCTGCCTTCTGCATTGTACGCATGTATTCCCTTGTGTTCGCCGCTGCGGTGACGTGACCGGAACATTGCTGCATGGTAGCGGTAGCTGTGTATCCAGGATGCAGAGGGGTGACTATGTGGCAGGTGGGTGATGTGTGGGTGCCCTTGTGGATCTGTCCCTGTCCCCAGGGTGGCTGATGTGGATTTGGACCCTGTGTCTGCCCGTGTGTTGTGTGTTGTGTTTGTGGTATTTCGTACCTGCGTCGGCGTCCGCGGCGGTCCATGAGTTCCTGGTGATGTAGCAGGTACAGCACCGGAAAGACGTGTAGAGCTGGGTCCATGGTGGTCGTGACCGGGACTCTGGTTTCGCGCTCTGCTGTCGAGCTTCCGCCGTCTCTGGTTGGGCGTTATCTCCGCTGCGGTGCGTCTGCTTGTTTGAGTCATCCTAATTTGTGGAGCGGGCGGACATCATTCCGCACAGCGGAGAGTCTCCATTGGCTCCCACTGCTGCGGTGGCGTGCGCACTTTGATGGCAGTGCACGTCACACCGCGGTGGTCGAGAAATGGGCTATGTTTGGCCATACTAATATGGCGGACGTGAGGGCCGCTGTTCGCGGGCGGAAAAAAACATTTTTTTGCACCGCCAGCACCGCTGTGGTGCCACCTCCCAACATCCTAATGGGCCCCCAACTGTCTAAGCTGAACATTTGGGAAGAGCACGTTACTCTGGGGCCTGGTGAACAACAGAGTTAGTCCCAATACTCATGCCAAGAACACATGATCATTATCAACAGCAAACTCAACATGACTGCCCAGGTCAATGCCGTCACTACCTCATGCTTCCATACCCTGAAGATGCTGAAGAAGATTTTCAAATTTCTCTCCATCAGCACCCTAAAAACCATCATGCATGCCTTGGTCACAAGCAAGCTGGACTAAGGTAACACCCTCTTCGCTGGGATCAACCTTAAAAACTCACTAAAAACTTGCAGAACATTCAGAAATTGGCAGCCAGAATCGTTCTCAACCTATCAGAACACACTCACATCACCCCACACGTGAAGGAGCTCAACTGCCTCCCCATTCACAAACTGTTGGAAAGTGGGTTATTGGTAGGGATAAGTATGCACTTACCACTAGTAGTAAGGCCACTAACATGGTATATGGTCCAGTAAAGGTCTGAGTAAATTAGCCCCTTGCTCAACCCTTGATAGCTGCCAACGAGCAGTCAGGCCTAACTTAAGAGACAGGAGTGAAAAGCATTTAAAAACACCAATACATCAAATAAGTAAGACCCAACACACAATAAAAATCCTATGTCAATTTATAACAATAGGAACTATGTTTATGAACAAATAGACAGCAAAATGACAAAAATCCAATGTAGGAAACTGGAGATATGAATTTTTAAAGGTTAACTACTTTATAGTGCTCAAAAACTATAGCGCCATTCTGGGACACCTGGCCAAGCTTGAATAGTTCAAAGTCAGCTTTTGACCACGATGGAACCCTGGTCAGATACACTAAGCAGGAGGCCCTAGTTAGAATTTTGCCTTTACACTTAGAAATATTTCTGGAGCTTTTTCTTTTGGCGTCACTTGACCTTCAACACCAGGCCGGAATTGGAGCTTGACTTTCCACAAGGCCCCGGTCAAATCCTGGAAGTCTGGAACTCTAGAGCTTTCGAATCTGAAATTCTGTCCGGATCATGGTTGAAGATGGCTGGCTAGACTCTCGATGTCGGGTCGGTCACCTTATGAAGCTTTTTCCCAAAATGTCTCCAAAGTTCTCCAAACTTCAGGAGGTGTTTCCTGAAGGTCTCTTTGTAGATTCAAAATGTCCAATTCACCAATCCAAAGGTCTGCAATCTCCTAGGTAGTCTCTGGGATGTCTGGACCACAATGCACCTGGCGAAATTTATAAAGTCCACTCGGCGCACTCCAGGATGGGGACTCTTGGTGGAGAGGATGCAGGTGGGCTCTGTTAACCTGTAGCTTGTAGGGTGTCCACTCCTTAATCCTTCTTGAAGCAAGTCACAGTCCCCAGGGTTATAATACCAGAATGTGTAGGAGGTGCAGTCATTCAGAGTGCAGGCCTTTGGGTGCAAATCCAGATTCCAGCAGGGCAGTCCTTCTTTTCCTTGTAGTTTCATGCACCAAATCTGAGAGACTTTGCAGGTCTCACATATTTATTCAGTGTTCTCGGGCGACAACAGGCAGGTCCTCTGTCCAATGAGATGCTGGGTGCTATCCAAAAGCATGACAACTTCCTCCAAGTGTGGCAGTTTCATGTTCCGCAATGCACTGTATTTCAAAAATCCAACATGGATGATTTTTCTCCAGAGGAGCAAGAGCTAGCTAAACCAACCCACTGTGTGGCTCAATTCCTGTCTTAATCCTGCCATCTGGATGGGGCATAGGATGTGGGGGTCAGCATTCCTTACTGATCTGCTCTCTTTTTAAGCTCAGTTTGATTTACCCAGCTCCCTTCGCAGGACCCATTCCCAAGGTGCAGAGCTCTTTCCATCAGATAACTTCTGCTCCGGCCAGGCCACTTATCATCCAATCAAAACAACCTGGCTAAGCCTGTTAAAGCTGACCAATCCACAGCGACCACTAGAAGGCTTGATTTGGCTTACAGAAGAGAAAGTTCCATAACTTCTCTTCTGTACTAGTTATGATAAATTCAACAGTGGCAATTGGTTGCATTTATCAATACCAATCTTTTAATTCCTTGAATGATATGTACTCCTTTGCTAGCAATAGTTATATCTAAATACATTATTGCAATGTTAGTATATGGAGCTAAGTATATACAAAGGAAGAAATGAAGTGGGCAGTTTTTCCTCACCAGGGCATATAAAAGATATTTTATATGTCCCTGCCTATACATTGCCCCACACCCATAGGACACCTAGGGGAAACTTGGGGGGTGCATAATATGTAAAACATTAAGGCCCACATGCATCAAAGCAAAAACCGGTCGCAAACGGTCAGATTCTCAGAATCTGCCCCTTTGCGACCGGTATTTTTGCATTTGGGATGCATCACTACTCAAGCGTCTCACAGATGAGAACCAGACCAAATGTTTGCGGCGCCATGTTGCAGGGATTCTGCACATACACAGAACTCTGCACAGGAACACAGGACCTCGGTCTATAGGGGTGTACCAATCTACCACATTAGTACCCAAAATTCCAAAACCGACTAGCTATATTGTCTCATTCGTTCTCCTCCAAAAATCACGAAGCTACAAATGATTAGACAACCCAGAACACAACACTCCCGTAGACATACTCTGTCGCTCACACTCTCTCACTTGTCCATAATAAGAATTGGCAGAGTCACCAAAATAGTTGAAAATGTTTATTTTAACTATCGTGCTCTACAATACAGTATACCAGCCACTACCAGCAGCAAAATGCATAAGCTCTACATAGTTAGCATTGTTACAATTCCATAGAGTACAAAGGGGGAAGTCATTATAGAAAGAATGTGGAAAAAGGACAATAAGGCCTAACCACCCTCCCCTTGACTAGAAAAAGTGTATTTATATAAAGGAAGATCTCTGGGCTTTGACAGCAGACCCCATACCTTAAAGTCTGAATGTAAGGCTTACATCATAGGAACAGCGGAGCTCTTCTCCATGGAACGGCTTTCTCCAAGTGTGTTAAAACAACATGCAAGCCCGTTATATCAAAGCCCGAGTCTTCAATATTGCATCTGTGTGTAGCATGTTTATTTGACCTGGCAACATTGGCGTGGGTCTCCCTTCCATTTTTCGCTGTTATCTCCTCTGTTTTTGCTGGTATTAGATGCTCTGGGCACTGTGCCACTGCCATTCAGTGACACAGCGCGAATGCTCCCTGTGTAAATATGTCGGGTGAATGTGTATATCCATGATTGGCTTATTTGGTTCACCGGTTAGTCCCTAGTAGCGTGGCCTGTGTGTGCCCAGGGCTGGTGAACCAAATGCTGCTGGTGGGCCTGCAGCTCTGGTTTGCGCCACCCACAGAAGCAGCTTGTAAAATGTACCTCAGACCTGCCACTGCAGTGTCTGTGTGCAGTCCAGAACTGCCATCTTGGCTGTGAAGTGCACCCACTTCCCAGCCCCTGAACCTTCCCTTGGCATCATGTAAGCCAACCCTATGGTAGGGTGCAGTGCATGTGTAAGGTAGGACATGCCTTGGTGTGTGTAGCATGTCCTGGTAGTGAATTACACCCAATTTAGTTTTTCACTACTGTAAGGCTACCTGTTCTCCATAGGCCAGAATGGGCAGTTTGACTATTACATTCTATAGTCCTAACTGACCCAAAGAACATGGTAGAAAAACGAATTTAGTATGCCTGAGCTCAGAATATTAAAATACATCTTTTAGTGAACTTTATTTTTATATTCTGTGCTTGAAAATACCACTTTTAGAAAGTAGGTATTTTCTTGCCTAAGCCTTCCAGTGTGCTCTGCTGTTATGTGTATTGGCTGTCTGGTTTTGGAGTGACAGGGCTGGGGAATTCCAGGAGACATGGTGAGGTGTCCCAGTGGTGAATAGAGAGATCTGCACCTAGATGGGTGGGAGGAGTTGCACCTGGGACCTGTATAGGGCTGTGCCTTCCCTCCACAATGCTGGCTCCACCTCCTGTGGTGCGTCTGATGGCAGACCCACTCTTTCTGAAAGGAAGGATGTAGCCTGGTAAACAAAGTGCTCCAGGACTGGGCAGAACTGGTTCTGGCTGGGTTCAGTGACTTGTAGCTTCTGAGAACAAAGACTTTTGGGGTATAAATATCTGTGCTGTAACCCCTACAATTTGTATTGCTCCTGGACAACAAGAAGAACCTCTGTCCATGTAACTGAAGGAATCTGCAGGAGAGGACTGTCCTTGTGCTTGTGTGCTGTTTCTTGGACTGGCCTGCAGTGGTTACTACTGGACTTGGAAGAAGAGGAAAAGGACTTTGAAGGAACTTTTATTTTTGCTACCGCAATCACCCAAGGGCTAGAAGAGAGCTAGCCTCCTGCAGGAGTCTCAGGCACATCAGACTCCACCACCAGCCTCCTGTTTCCTCCCAGCGAGGATTTCTATCTGCAGGTGAGGCTCCTGTGAATTCTACTGTGGAGAAGAGAGTGCTGAAAATCTTTGCTAACGCCCGTTAGCGAGCCGCCGCACCTAAAGAGCGTAAGGAAAATCATCACGCTGCTGCCGCTGAGTGCTCGCTACCGGAGATAATCACATCACCTGTTTGCGGGCTGCCAAAGGCTCGCTGCCCTCAAGATTATCGCATCATCTGTTTGCGGGCCGCCAAAGGCTCGCTAACCAGAGATCATCGCATCACCTCTTTGCGGGCTGCCAAAGGCTCGCTGTCCCCAAGATTATCGCATCAACTGTTTGCGGGCTGCCAAAGGCTCGCTAACCAGAGATCATCACATCGAGTTCATCGCTTCACGACATCGCAGCGTGGACGCGGAGCGTCTGCCATTTTCTTCGCATCGCATCAGGATTATCGCTCCCTCGCGGAGCGCCATTTCTTTTCATCTCAACAAGATTGCACACGCAACAGGCTCAGCGCATCATCCTCCCTTAGCGGCAAGGATTTCAACGCATCGCCGGCTTAGCGTGGAGAAGTTTGTCGCTTTGTGCTGCACACAGATCAGTGCATCATCCTCCCTTGCGGTAAGGATTCAACGCATCGCTGGTCACGCATGAGGTAAGTCATCGCTACAACTCCTTAGTAAGGGTGGGCGTCGCGCTCCGCTTCGCCCACGGAGTGCACGTAGCGCTGCCTGCTTTGTCGTTTACGAAGTAGGCGTAGAAGGCAGCGCTACGCCCACGTCGCTGTGAAGCGGAGCTGCCCACCACCCGCCGCCTGGCCGCCCTCATTTTAAAATACTTTAAAGAATATAAAAAGTAAATAAAAGACCTTACCTGCAGTGCGGCATTCTTTAAGGTATTTTAAAATGAGGGAGGGCGGGCGGCGCGTAGTGGGGCTACGTAGAGCGCGTGAGTGTGCGTAGATTTTGCCACACTACGCGCTGCTCCACGTAGCCCCACTACACCCACTACACCCAGGGTTACTCCTTAGCGACATTTTGGTTGCTTTGCTACAGAATCCAGGTATCTTGTGAATAAAAGGGTCTCAGAGACCACTGCCTTGAACTGAACTCCTCTTTGCACACTGTTTACTATTTTTGCAGCCTTTCAAGAGTAACCCTATTTTTCTAGTATTGTGGATTTTTACTGTTATTGGTCTTGTGTTAAGTCTATATATAAAGATACTTATTTTTATAATTACTTGTGTGGTGTCCCTTTGTAGTGTTCCTCGCTGTGTTACTGTGTTACTGTGTATGGTCATAAATGCTTCACACACTGCCTCTGAGATAAGCCTAGCTGCTCGTGCTACGTTACCACAGGGTTGAGCAGGGGTTATCAAAGGGGGTAGCCCGCTTACTCTGACTTAGGAAGAAGGGTCCCTACTTGGACAGTGGCCAGCCATTGCCAACTAGAGACCCTCATTTCTAACAATGTTATGTCTAGGTGCTAGGGACTGACCAGAACAGAATAACAAGGGGCATTGTTTAATCGACCTTGCACATCGTGTTTAGACTGAACTCCTGGAAAGGCAGAGAACGCGAAAAGCAGCCCGTTCTCATGTGAAAGGCCCTATCAGAGTCTTGCAAAGACAGAGTCATGCAGTAACGTGCGCGAAAGCAGCATCATGGCAGCAAAGCTCATGCTAACTTAACAATGTTGACAATGTCCCTAACAGTTTCTTTAAGGTTTCTTTAGTTCACTTTTGGTAGTTATGTCACAGTAGGAAGCAGTCCTCAGAGAAAGCATGCAAGGTGTTATGTGTAGCAACAAAATTAGACCAAAATAATATTGATAAATAGTTGCTAAATAAACAACTTAAATAATCTAAAGTCGAAGGATAAAACTGTAATATCGTTGGAGTTAGAAAAGAAGTAGAAAGGTAAAGAGATTTAAAGGTTTGGCGTAAAAAATATAAAAATGTCCATAATAGACAATTGTCAAATTAATTCAGTAAATCAGCTAAAATGGCCCTAAAATGTTTCTGTTTTAATAATTTCACATCTATCAAATTTGAAAGATGAAGAAATTGAGTTGCATATTCTCAAGGACTTATCGCCGAGTTAGCGGCACTTTATCTCAGCCAAAGTGGCAATAGATTTATCGCCCTATTCACAAACTGGTGCTAACAGCCGATATCGCCAGTTTTCTTGCGATAGCAGCCGCAAAAAAACATCGCCATTGATAATACCGGCAACTAACGCTAATGAGATGCAGAGTAGGCGTTCCCGTGCAAAAAGCCGCAACAACACCACTTCGCAACATTCTCAAAGACCACCCAGATCGGCGATGAGATCACATAACATGGGATAAGGCACGTTAGCAGCAGGGAATTAACACCTGCTCTTTCCTGGTGTTAGGTCGGACGATAACCTGCACCAGAAATGGGAGCCCAGCCCACAGCCAGACCAGAAGAAGAACAGATGCCATGGAGCTCTAGCACCCAAAAGGGCCACAACACCAACCGCCAACACCCCCAGGACCCCCCCCCCCCCACCCCCGGGGCCCTACCCCGGGCCCCCCGGACAAAGATATTTTACATCGACATTACAAAATCATGAACAAAACAATTCGCCTGATCTCGCACAATTACAACAATTAGCATTCATGTGTGGTCAGAAAAAGGAGAATCATTCATTCATCTCTGAATTTCCAATCAAATTATTTTATTCAAATTTAACTCAAAACAACTATTTGGAAGAGTCATGGCGGGTCTTCTCTGGACAATCTGTAAGTCACAGCCTGCAAGACAAAATTCAAGATAAGAAGGTGTGTCATGCGCTCATCAAAGGACAAAGAGAGAGAGAAAGAAAGAGAGAGAGAGAGAGTGAAAGAGAGGGAGAGAGAGAAAGAGAGAAAGAAAAAGAGAGGAGAGAGAGAGACAGTGAAAGGAAGAGAGGGAGAGAGAAAGAGAGAAATAGAGAGAGAGAAAGAGAGAGAGGGAGAGAGGGACAGTGAAAGGACGGCTCTTGGCTCATACATGCCAACTGTTGTGTGTGTATCGCTATTGGTGCACTATAAGCCTAAGGCCTAGTCTCAATTGCAAGGCAAAAGCCACATCACATTTCCAGAATGCAAGCAGTAGTCAGACTAACATTAGGGATGAAAGCTCCTTTGTCTCAATACATAAGGCGGAAGGACATCTGCAACTCCGACCTTGGTCCTACATGTGGCAGGCACCCCCTGAGAGAGATAACATAGCAGATGCTGACGACTCCCACACTACTCACAGCGCAAATGAAAGACCAACGTATCCACACCCCACACACAGAAGTCCTTCCTCTAGGTGCTCTTGCATGAAATGATCTTGACACTTACGTACACAACAACCCAACCCATACATCCAAACGTTGCACCCACATATGACTCATTGCTCCGAGCTGTGGCATATCATCCACATAACTGCCACAGCTCAGAAGAGTGCAGGTTCTACGAGAGCCACCAACGCAATGGTAGAACATCCCGGGCACATTTAATTTAATTTAATTGTGGGTTTATATAGTGCTAGAATCGACTCCCGGAGGAGTATCTCCGCGCTTCGACCGCTGGGGAACCCGTCCTGGCTCACCCTGAGAGATGGTCCCTAATGGGTATCTCTAAGGTGCGACCAAGCATCCCCGGCGGTCTGGGGGGGCCGTTGTGAAGATGAGGCAAGCTAATGCCCAGAGTTGCCGAGTGTGGTCCCTGACTGGAGTAGGCACAGAGGCGAGAATTATCGAGCCCACTGACCCTGGTCCACGACCCTGCCGCGTCGGGAATCGAACCCTGGTCCTGGGCCGTCCTCTGCTTACGGGTCTGCCGCCTCTAACCAGTGAGCCACACCTCTCCACATGCACAACCCCTGTCACATGGAACTGTACCGTTCATGTATGCTGCATTTGTTGGGGGCACTGCCACTGGCAGTGTTGCGCATCAGTTACCGACTGAGCTTCTGTCTTGCGTATCTCACCTGCGTCCAGCCCTGGTTCCACTGTCGATCATGCATATTCGAGTGACCCATGGATGTCTGCCTATCCAAGACAACTGATGCTGAACTGGATTATGAATTGTGTGTGCGACCCCTATTGGCCCACCACCAGGAGTGTAACCGTGATACCCGTTCATTGGATGCCTTGATATTTGGCGTATGTGCTGGCAGTTGGGCATGGGAGATTGCACAAGTCCTCGTGTGCAGTGACCACATCAAAGCGCTCCCATATTGGGCTGTGTTGCGGATTGGTGAAATGGCGTGGACGGAGCACATCTATCCGGACCAGTTAATGGATTGGCTCGCCCCCGTGTTCGTTGAAGCCGACAACGACGAAGGAACTGATTGGCCAGGAAGCATTCATGGATGAGTAACTACGTTCCTGCAGCCACAACTGATTGTAACCCAGAGCACAGGTCCCAACACCTTGTTGCATCTTGGAGAAATGGTCACATATCCCACCACAACAGTGGACATGTCTGCATTCGCCTGGACTCAGAATGCATGTGCGTGCACCTACACGTATAGACACACACCTGTGCAAGGTGAGGTAGTCCCATGGGCGGAGCTGCACAGCGTCGCTTGGCAACGTTCCTAAATCTGACATACTGCTGGAGGGAGAGTACACACATGGCAATGTAGTACTACATGTGACCTTGTTGGACCCTTTCACCTGCTCACTGTCAGCAGAGCAGACCGTCAGAGCAGTCCGGTGGTACAGCACTATGCAGATCCCATGGGCTGTGAGTCGTGTCCCCTGACACAGGGCAATGAGCATACGCCAAACATCACATGACTCATCCAGCAAGGCAAGGTGGGCAGAGACCGTTGCCATCCGTAATGATTGGTGTTCATTTTTGCCTCCCCATTTCTTGCACCTCTACATGGTCCTATGCTGTCTGTTAGTATATGAAGCATTGGTCTGCATGTTGTGGCCCTTGTCTTGCCCATACTTACACGCACATGTTAATAAAGTCTACGCAACTTCACTAGTGTTCAACTGTGATGAGTGATGATTAGAATGACAAATCGTGTGCCTCAATAAGCATTGTCCGTACACAGGGAGGGACTGACTGATGCATTTCACTTAGGGGAGAGTCCCTATTGCCAGCTCTGCCTCTGTGAGTCAGACATTATGGTTGGGATAGTTGCTGCTAGACCTGTGCTCTTACGTGTCTTCAGCAGCGTGAGTATGGTGTCCAACTTCTTGCCATGTGAATCAATGTGATCCATCAAAACAGGATGTGTCCACACAGTTGAGTGTCAGTAGGTATGCGAAGAGATGTTCTGTTGTCACATGTGATGGGGGACACTGCTTTAGGCCTTCTACCGAATTAGACATTTTTACACACATCCCCATTTAGTACATGGACGTGGGGCTACGTTGGGGGGTTGCGAGATTGTTGTTCATGAGCAATGAGGCCACAGCTAGTTCACACCTTCACAGTCATCTAATTGGCCATGTGGGTCAGGGGCAAACATGAGCATAGATGTCATTTCCCAGGATGTACCTTTTTGTGCAATCAATGTCCCTACATTCATCCATACTTTTATACTTGATTAAACATAGACATGACACATCTGTGTGATTTGGAATGTTTTATTCACATTCTGTGGAGTGTCGGAGCTGGAGCCGTACATGGCCATGCAAACCCCACATTACATGATTGCCTAGTGGAGGGCCAACCAGAGTTCTTTGGGGAATGACAAGTTAATCGTTAGAGGAAGAGTTCAGTCCGCAGCCTGATTGCTGTGTCATTAGTATCCAGAGCAGATATGGCAGTCCATGTCAGGATCCAGGTGAATGTCGCAGAGTGTTTCGGGGGACAGTGAAAGGTGTTGTTCCAGGGCATGATGCAGAGGGCTGAACCAAGCAGGATCAGGCCATATGGCGGAAAAGAATGCTACAACCTCTTTTCTCACACAGAATCATTACCATCCACATCTTAGTCCTCTGATATGTCTTCTGTGTCAGGTGTGTCAGGCGTGTGTGGTGGTGTTATGGCTTCATCACTGTGTGCCACTGACACATCAGGGGGCGGAGGTGGTATGGCTGCATCACTGTGTGCCACTGACACATCAGGGGGCGGAGGTGGTATGGCTGCATCACTGTGTGCCACGGACACATCAGGGGGTGGAGATGTGTGTGTCGAGGTTCCTGCAGCAGTCATCTGGGACAGGCTCTGTGGCAGCAATGGCAAGATGAGGTTCTGCAGGGCATGGAAGATCCCAGCTACATCTCGCTGGTGTACTGCAGTGGCAGCCATCCGTCCAGCCTGCATCCGCTCCATGTTCTCCATTGTCCACCGCATCTGTGTCAACTCTGTGCTGTCATCGCTGGAGCCTGTCTGACTAGACAGTTCTGGTATCTGAATGATGGCTCCAGCGAGGTCAGCCAAGGATTGTTGTAAAGCATAGAACGGACTGTGGGTGTCCGTTAGGGACTGTAAGTGGTCCCTGATGGGACTCATACACCCACATATGGCATCAAGTTTGGCTGCAATGATGTTGAAACCCACCCGCACCTGTTCAGCAAGCCCCCTCTGGCAGTCTAACACCCGGTGTTGGAATGCCATTTGTTTTTCGGTGAGGTGCTGGGAGCCAGCCGTGGTTGTGGGTGCTTCCTTCTGTGTGGTCTGTGCAGGGGGTGGGGTCACCTCGATGCAGCTAGGCTGCCCAGCTCCTGGAGGTGGGGTGCGGAGGCTGTCCATGAGCCGTTGGAGGGTGTCGGACAGATGGCCAGGGGGTCCTCCTCATCATCACTGAATAGATGTCTGGTCTGCTCTGCAGGAGGTGTTGATTCTCCCTCTGCAATGTCAAGGGGAGATGCAGGTTTACAGTGTGTTCCATGTATGTTGACGCATTGTACATGTTTACATACAGACTGCATAACAATGTACATTGTGACTGTCTTGGAGGAGCTGGCTATTTGATGGGAGACAATGGACATTTCGACTATATGACGGATGTGAGGTTGTACTCGTTCATTATCATCTCTCAGTTTCCTGCTATGCCAGATGTGTGGCCAGTTTCTATGCACAAGCAGCACCAGTTGTGTCCTCTGTTCTGTAGTGAAAGTGTTGCACTTTGTACCACATCGTCGTCAATGTTGATGTGCTGTGATTGCTATGTGTGTGTGCTGCATTGTAGGAGAGTCGCCAGTGCAGCTCTAATTTAGCAGCCCCCTATCCCTTTGAGGCGGTGTGCCTTTGACTTGTGTGTTTTTACGGTGCTGAGATGTTGGCGACTTCGGTCATTTGTGCTCTTGGACGGTTTTTGTACTCTTGTGCACTGTTTGTCTGCAGATGTGTTGTTGACATCAGGGGTTGTATGTGCATGTGGATATGTCAGAGTGTGACATGCTCCTTTGAGGATGTGATCCACCCTGGACAACCTCATAGTTGTGTTGTGCACGATGTCATGTATTTTGACTGCAGCCATGCTATTGGTCATGCAGTGTCACTTGCATTGTCAGTGTGGCTCACAGAGCGGCTGCTTTGCTGTATCAAGCACATGTGCATGGGTAGGTTGTGAGATTGGTGATAAGGAGGGGGCCCCCTTGTGCACATAGTGGACGTGAGCCTACTTGGTGTTTCTATGTGTGCTGCAGTGTGCCAAGAGTATCAGGGACTTGTTCCACAATCATTGTGGGTGTGCAGTGTGCTACACATAATTGTACATGTGTGCCATTGTGCCCATCTCCCCCCGTCCCCCCAGTCCCTGGTCGTTACTCACCATGTTGCTGTTGGGTCAGGTCATATCGAGCTGTGTCCGGACCCCCAACTCCTTGCACCGTCTCCACACTGATGACTGTGGCCACCATTTCCTCCAGCTCATCCAGCTCCTCCTGTGGCACAGGACTCCCACCTCCAGTTGCCGTTGCTGCCTTCCAGTTGGCAGCGAGTTTCTGCTTGGTTTGGATATTCACATCATGCCAACGCCTCTTAACCTCCTCCATTGACCTCCTCAACACTCCGCCTCCATTCACGTTGTTCACGATAGACTTTCATATTTCCGTTTGTGTTGCCAATGACACAGTGGAGGTGACGAACAGTTGTTGGTAGTGTTCTATCACCTCCATGATGATGATCCGGTTTTCCTGTGGACTGAACCACGACTTTCTCTTCCTTTTTACCTTACCCTTCCTTGACCACAGGGTTCCTGGCTGGTCCTCCGTGGGGCTTGTGGGGTTTGTGTTGTCCTCTGCACTGGGTCCGGGTGCATCCATGGTGCTACGCAGTTTATTTATTTATTTTTTTCTGCTTTTATAGTGCATTTTCCCGCATGACGCGTGGGAATTGCAGGCCTGTTGCTGGTTATCGTTGATTTTTGTATCGCGATTTGGGGCATCGCAACTTTTTGGGTGTTCGCGTTTCGCATTTTTCCGGCGTGGTGTTATCGTGAGACTATCACATGGTGCCGCCGGGTTGAGAATACAACGTTAATACAGTATTATTTTTCCGCCATAGACGGCGATGTGCAAAGTTGCATTAAGCTAATTTTTCGATAATTATCACCCGTTCTTGAGAATATCTCCCTGTTTCTTCTTGTGTAACCAGAGAAAAAAGAGTGAATTTAGGTTTTTTTTGCATGCACTTTTAAAGCAGAAAAAGGGATTTGTCAATAGTGAACTCGGTTACTTCTTTTTTTTTTTTGCACCAGTGCAAAGTTATTTTAAAATCCCAGGTGTTCAAGTATATGAGAAAGGGAGATTCAGCGTGACATGGTGATATTGGGATAAGCCCTCGTTTTGAAAGCAGATGCACGCTCTTTGGTTAGATGTTGGTGAGGAGTGGGCAAAAGGTTTTGAGAGAGACAATTGTGGATTAAGTGTGTTCAAGTGGTTTGATCATTTAAGCTAGGTTTTATGCTGTTTCAGACAAATTTCTTCTATAGCTTTCATTCTACCATTTGTAAGTCCAGTTACCTTTTTCTCTGCTAAGCATATTAAACTTTCAATATGATAAAATATCGCAAAGCCTAGCACTTATTGGCCTCCAGTAACATGTAAAAAGATCATATTCAGTGTGACGTTGGTCACAACACGGAACGTTTGTGCTGTATCGTAGCATCAAACAATTTAGAAAAAAAGTTATGAGTGAGTGCCTAAAACATGATTTTTGTACTTTTCCTTTCTTTATTTTTCCATTATATAGACTCAGAGGTTCACCTATGTTCAAAATTCAAGGTAGGCTGTAGTAAATAATACAATGGTGACTGTACTTTGGCAAGATATTTTCAAGAGTTACCGCCATGAATCGATCCCTCCATCGAGGTTTAGTTAACGAAGGGTGCACTGGCTTTTGGTGGGGGGGGCTTTCAACTCACTACAGGGATAAGAAAAGTGTACTGATGTCCAGGTACATTTCTGTTCCCAGGGAGTTAAGAACGCATCTGACTGCTTACTGTCCTCCGCCCGTGCTCGTGGCATTGAAATGTGAAGAAACTTTCGAGGGTGCTACCTCCTCCAGTGCCCTATTTAGGCTTTGGCTCCTGAGTGGACATAGGTATATGAGAAATTTACGCACATTTTAGCAACTGGGCTAATTCTTATCATCAGCTTTGGGGCAGCGAATCCCAAATCATACTGTACTAATGTGACAAAAGTGGCACAACATTTTTTCCGTGTATTATATCTTATATTTTGCACCGAGGTGAAAATTAGATGGCAAAATTGTAAAAAACACAATGCAGATGGTAATTTCATGGCTGATTTACTACTATAGGTTGTTAAACCTATATCTAAATGACCCTTCAAATTACCTGGAAATGTAATGGCTGGGAGTATACTGCACCTTTCACCCAATCGATCGGGGTAGGGTCTGTAGGGTGTTGACGCATGTTGCAACCAAAACATAATTTTACATTTGCTTCTTTATCATGGCTTATATGTCTACTAAAGCTTTTGTCCATTTGTTCAAACAATTGGCAATATAATAAATATGCTATTTTTTTCCCACTGTTTTTTAAATGTTGAGTATAATAAATAATCTAGATGTGTCCAATGACTGTTATGGGATACAAAATCATAGCACAGAAGATGCGGACACGCTAGCGGGAATCGTCTTTATTCACAATGAAACGTATTATGGTTTCGTGAGGGCACTCATTTTATGAGACCAAGAATGCCGTACTTGTACACATATTTGGTGACTGGGGATTCTACATTAAATCCTCCAATAAATGATATCTGGACATATGGATTCGGGTGACTGTGCCTTTTAAACGATATCTATCAAGTGTATGTACATTCTGGTGACACTATAAAGAAAGTACTGAACAATAGCAAGCCTTGAGGAAGCCCGTTTGGGCGAAACGCGTGTCGGCTGCGGTGTTTTTCGAAAGAAATAAAGATTGAACTGGGTTGAGTCCACAACTGTGAATATTAATTTGGGACTTGGTCTTGTGACGTGATATATGGAACTCCATACCGAAAGACTTTGAATGACTCTGGGAACAGGGCTTAAATGCATTTAGGATAAAAGCAACAATTGGAAGGTGTGCTCAGATGTCATTGTCTTAATATTGTATCTGGACTACTTTGGTAAGCCCGGTAAATTGATACCAAAGGTGGATAAGTATCTGGCATCTTGGATGCACCCGAAAACAAGAAGCATCGCTTGTGACATAACGGCATTCACAACTTTTGGATACATATTGAAGTGCAGATCAATTGAAGCATATCCATCACAGTGTGTTCATGCATTACAATATCATGTGTGTGTCCCTGAAAGTTCAAGCTCGGGCAGCTGGATAAATAAACAAAATGATCACAGCTGTGTGGAGGGCAAGCACATTTTCGTGGAGGCACACAACGTCTGCCCAATCAAAACATGTGCTCCTGGCTCCCAATATGTGGGTGGAGACAAAGCCCCTCTCTAGTGATGCTCATACTATTGTGTGGGGACAGATGCACTGTCAAACCATACAATAAAAAGATTCACAGAGACATGGCAGCGAAGCTGTTCTGCACTGATGACCATGTGGCTATAATGGAAAAATATATTTCTAAAAATATAAGTATTGGTCTTGTGTGGGTCCAATATGTATGCATCCTTCTTGCAAAGCCTTTTTCATCACTAAAATAAAGCAAACTTGTTAATTTGGTGCTGAACTGTGACAGGAGCTAGGCAAGAACGCTTTACTGTGCCACAGTGCTCTGCAGGGCTAACGCAAATAGTACAGACTGTCCTCTGCATATGTTGTACCCTAATGAAAACACTTTCCAGGCATGCTATGCTGTGTGGCAAACAAAATCGGACTCAAACTCTCAATTGTCTTGCAGCTCCTTTTGCCCTCCTCACTCCAATATTACCACATCTCTGAATGAAGGAGGTGGGGATTCCTTAACGATCAAAACAAATGGTTCACCTTCACAACTGAAGTGATTGAGTCTCATACAGTTGCAGAAAAGCAACAATCACACAACTGAAAGCCGCTTCTTCACTTTAGTGTTGATCTAGATAGTTTGTATGATTATTACTTGCGTTAATCGCCCACAAAAGCTGCACCATCTTTCAACTGCAAAATCCAATTTTCTATAAAAAAAGTTTAATAACAAAGATTTCAGTTAGTATGTGGGCTGGTTTTCGTTTTGAAAAAAAATCATTTTGAAAAAGTATTATTTTATAACAAGTTTTAACAGGAAAACCGTGCTATATTTTCTCTTTGGCCTGGGAACTCGCACACTGTGTCAGAGACCTCCTGGAGTCTCCAGATTACATTGTATGGAAGAAGAATGATGTCTAATGCGGCTCATTCCAAGTCAAGACACTCCTCCTGTAATTACACTCTAAATTAAATAAAAGGGAATTGCACGCAACAGAAGAAGAATAGATCATAGTCGGAAGCGTCTTACCCCAACAATAACAACAAACTATCAGTGCGGGAACACAGCAAACGAGCGCATTCTCGGCTGCACAGATAAGGACGGCAGTCAGCACAATAGGTACTAATTGGAGGAGAACATTGACGTCAAGGTATCGCCAACAGGAGCTTTAACTCATATTTAACCGCACACACACATTTCACATATTTTATGAACAACATTGAAATGACGCCTCCACAAAGAGATAAAATGTAATTATAAATAAAAGCCACACACAATTTGCCCAGCCAACACTTCTTTGTTCAGATATATGTAGCAGTGGCTCGGGGATTATTTAGGCAGTGGCGTAGGAAGGGGGGTGCGGTGGGTGCGGGTCTCCCCTGGTGTCATCACTGAGGTGGGTGACAAAATGTGTTTAAAACACATAGGGGCAGATTTATGTTAACTGGCGCCTCCCTGCATATCAGCAGGGATGCGCCAATTATTATGCGCCACAGCTGCGCCACCATGGATGCGCCGCATTTATAATGCGGCGCACCATGGGGCAAAAACGGCACAGATGCGTGACGCATCTGTGCTGTAAAAGTGGCGCATTGCTGGAGTTGCGTCGCAAGCGCGACGCAGCTCCAGCAATGTTCTGGGGGGCCCTATCTGTACAATGCTGCGTCAATCCTTACGCCTGCTTCAAGCAGGCGCAGGGTTTTGACGCAGCATGGGCCTAAAAGTGACTGAGTGAAATCTTGTAGATTTCACTCAGCGACTTTTAGGAGGAGTTCCTGCGCCGGAACGCCCCCACCTGCCCTGGAACGCCTACATGTGGCGCAGGGCTTTACAACGTGAGGCATCTCCCAGATGCGTCACGTTGTAAATACCCCGCACCATGGCGCATGATTTGCGCCGCTGCTGCGTCACAAAAGTGACGCAACGGTGGCGAAAAAGTGGCGCCACTGCAACATAAATCTGCCCCATATTTTTGCCATTTTGTCAAGCCGGGGGTGACATGAAATGTTCTGCACCGGGTACCATCTGACCTTGCTACGCCACTGTATTTAGGACACACTTGCCCTTGGCTGATTCTACTTTTGGTTATTGATTACCTTTTTTGCTACAAAAGGACTCACTGATTGATTGGTTTGACAAACATAATGTAATTGGGGACTAGGAGTCAGGTGTATTAAGATGTGATATGCGGTAAGCAATTACATACTGTGCACTAACTTTTTGCAAATCAATTCAGATTTCGGGAACCGAAATAGGTTCTAATAGGTAGGCCTGGCTGAAATTTAAAATGTAATATTATTTCAAAAGGGGGGAATGGATGGACAATTATTTAACCAGGTCCAGCATACAGGTCCGTAAATAGAGCTCTAACAAAGAAGGTATGCAGTTCCTAATACACAGGTAGGTTATGTAAATGTAGAGTGAACTCTAGTAAATATTAGAGTGTAAGAGGGGAGAAGAAACTTCTCCTAGTTGGAATAAGACCCTCACACACCCAGCCAGCTAGGTGTCATGCTTCATCATCGGGTCTGCTCCTTATCGGGGCGGCGCTGCAATCACTTGCACTTCACCAATCGGCTTCTGGAAAAAAGATCTCCGCCAGGAAGGCCCCTACTTGGGTGCCGATCGGGGATTGCAGCGCCGCCCCGATAAGGAGCAGACCCGATGATGAAGCATGACACCTAGCTGGCTGGGTGTGTGAGGGTCTTATTCCAACTAGGAGAAGTTTCTTCTCCCCTCTTACACTCTAATATTTACTAGAGTTCACTCTACATTTACATAACCTACCTGTGTATTAGGAACTGCATACCTTCTTTGTTAGAGTGAAATTTAAAATGTGCCATCATAATTTCAGGAATTTTGTGTTACCCTTGTCACGGGAAATTTCCAAACTATTGCCATTATGCCACTTTGAGTAATTACGTGCCATTCGCGGTAAAACATTAACCATGAATATTCACAAACAACAGAAGGTTAGCACCTGTGGTAACTTTGTTCAAATGCATCCTCCAGCCAAAAATTGGCACAAAGACACATTTTATGCTAAAATGAAGCTGAAAACGACAGATTTGCATTTTGTACAATTATGCTAAATGTTGTGTCATTTTACCAAAGTGTTGCGTAATTATGCAAAAGCATTTTACGTAAATATCGCACACCCCTATTAGTAGGTCGCTCACAAACTAGTAAATTGCAGGGGGGTCACAGAGAAACTTGCCTAATTAATATTCATTAGTCATGTCCCAATTTGCGACTATCAAGAGGATGGTGGCCTTTAAGGGGGAGCAGACAATTGTTTTTATTTTTTATGGCTCAAACCTGAGCCAATGGTATTGGGTATCAGAGCACTTTACATAGCACCAGTTGCATTACATGAGGACACATTAATTTTTGTGAGGCATGGAGAGAAGAAGTCATTTGCCCAGAATCACAGGATGTTCAGCGTCATTGCCAAGACTCGAACTCAGTTCCAGGGTTCCCCTGATTCGAGGTCGACCACTCTAGCCATTAGGCCAACTTCTCTCAACCGCAATTATCCCTGTGATTGCTTTCCAAAAATGTAAAAACTTTTTAATGACGCTCTGTGTGCCCTAAAGGAACAATGGGTTCTTTAAAAAAGGTCTGCTATTTTGAAACGCTTCGGAGAAAGCAGGCCATTGTCATTGAGTCAGTAACTGATCAACAACTCACAATTTGGGTGGAAAACCCATTTTGCAACCCTTCCAAATTGTGATTTGGTATGGGTAGCTAAACCCACTTTAAGATTCAGAAAAACGTTAACAATTTTCAAAATGGGGTAAACAAATAAATAAAAAGTATTTTGGTTGCAAACCCTTTGATTTAGTAAATCATAGGGTTTGACAGGTTTGCGACTGCAAAAGCTTAGTACATTTGGCCCTAAATTAATAGCTTTGTATTGTCAAATGCCGGAACGTTAACGCCTCTTGTGTTGCTGGGGTGCATTACATGCATTACAAGCATGGGATCCAGCATCAAATGAAATAGAAACACCTCTACTTGTTTTTAGGTTCCTACATTTGTGAAATACAGGTTCATGTAAAACCATTTTGATGTAAACTTGACAATTTTCATCACAATAATCATACTGGATTCAGCACTGAATCAGAGACCCAAACTGAAAATAATTTCCGTTAACTTCTCACAATTTCAAAGATGAAATTAATTGGAAGCTAGTTTTGAGAATACAATTGAAATTAACAGAAAAAAATAACACACCATACTTAAAATATGAGACATATTTGCTGTGATAGGTCTTCACAACTGGAATAGAGAAACGATGAAGAAGACAGAGGAGTTGTGTTAGACCTGGCATCTTTTGGCATGTTTTCCTGTCTTTTTGCTTTCTGACCTCCTGGTTATGACTCTGTTTTTTCTAGTTTAGTGTCTGCACACTTTCTTACAGCAGTTCATTGATAAAGTGCAAGTGCTCCTACTGTAAATTATGTTATGGATTGGTGTTTCCATGATTGGCATGTTTGAATTACTGGCAAGTCGCTAAAAAGGTGCACTGAGAGTGCCAGGGTCTGTATGATACTAGTGGGGCTGATTGTGCCACCCACAGAAGTAGCCCTGTACAGGTATCTTAGACCTGTCACTGCAGTGTCGGGGCACAGCTTTTACTGCCATGTCGACTTGGCAAGTTCACCCACTTGTATAGCCCTAATCTTCTCTTTTATTACCTGTAAGGCACCCCTAAGGTAGGTCCAAAGGTACCCCTATGGGCAGGGTGCAGTGTATGAGAAAGATAGGATATGTACTGGTGTGTGTGAAATTGCCCTGATAGTTAAATACAGCGTAATTCATTTTTCACAATTGAAAGACTATCTGTCCCATAAGATAGAATGGGAGATACTTTGTAACATCTTACAAGTATAAATTCCCATTTGGAAAAGATAAAGAAATGGAGTTTAGTATGCCTGAACTAAGAATGTAAAAATGCATCTTTTAGTAAAGATGATTTTAATATTTTGTGTTTGAAAATGCCACTTTTAGAAAGTAGGCAATTTCTAGCTTAAACATCCTGAGTGCCTCTGCTGGGTTGTGGATTGACTGTCTGGCTTTGGAGTGACAGGTGCATTTACTGCAGACAGCCACTAGGGGGGTTGAGTTGTGCCCTACCTTTCCTGGATGAGTAAAAGTTGGGCTGAATATACTTGCGCTGCTTTTAGAGTAATTGGAGGAGATTTCCTTGCACCTGAATAGCCCTGGTCTGTCTTACACAATGCTGTCGCCACCTCCTGCCAGGAAGCTGGACCAGAGAGCACAGAACTGGTTTGGACTAAGCACAGAGACTCTCTGCCACAAGAAAACAAAGGAAAACGCTGTATAAATATTGGGGCCCAGACCACAGAACTTTAGACCTCTTTGGACTCAAAAACCTGCCAAGAAGAAGAGCAGGAACTATCAATTTGTTGTGTGCTTTGCTGTATTGTCCTGCAGTGTCTGCTTGTGTCTTTGGCAGAGAAAGGACTAGAATAAACTTTTTGCAACTTCTTTGTTTAAGTTTCTCCAAGGGCTTGAGGTAGAGCTTGCCCCTGTTCAAGAAGTCTCAGGAACAGCATAGACTTCTCCTTCCTCTGAGTACCGCCTCTGGGACTATGTGTCTCAGTTGCCACAGAGGGAAACTGCAACCCAATGCCGCCACCAAGACTGCTGGCCGTTCCGTGACCTGAAGGCATTGTAGAGAGCACCGCCACACTTTGCACGGCAACCCTGGCCTCACCGACGATGACCACCGCTGTCGCCAATGAGCCGCTGGTAGCACTGCAACGTGTGGGTACCACACTCCACATTGCATTGCTTCACTGCACCACCCTTGTCTCACTGATGACACCGTTGCAAGCTGACATCATCACCGTGGTCTGCACCGTGGTCTGGGTGCACCGGTTGTAAGCTACACGAAGCACTGCCCCATACCACACCGCAGTCGCAGCCCACCAATTCCAGCCCCATCGTCTGCTGATCTTCGATAGCCACTGCAGCTTGCCCCGTGAACGCAGCACCGCAACGAGCACCGTCCCGCTTTGCACCGCAGCCCTCGTCTCCGTGCCCTGAGGGAACTGCACGCCGCATCGCTCCGCTTCACACCGTAACCTCAACGATCGCCTGCCCACATCGCCACGGTCAGCCAAAATAAAAGGTAATGTTTTCAAGTCTTCTGACACTGACGCCGGTCTGCACTGACGTGGTTGACCGAAACTGTAGGATTTGGTTGTTTTAAGCACCACAATAGCACCGGCCGGACCTACTGACTTCAAGGAATTCAATTATTAAGGATACTCTTGCAAAGTGCATATTTTCATTATTGTATGTTGGGTTTTTACACAGATAGATATTGGATATTTTTTAAAACGTGTGTAGTGTCCTTTTGTAGTGTCCTCACTGTATTACTGTTGGTTCTGTGCAAATGCTTTACACACTGCCTCTGCAATAAGCCTGACTGCTCGTACCAAGCTACCAAGGGGGTGAGCAGGGGTTATTTCAGTAGTGTATCCCTCTTAGCCTGACTAAGAATAAGGGTCCAAACTTGGACAGGGTAACAACCTGCCAACTAGAGACCCCCATTTCTAACAAGTGTTAAAAGGTAGCAAGGAGGAGAAAGGAAAAAGGAGAAGAAATTATATTAAAGTGTGGTGATGTGGTAGGGAGATGCAAATGGAATTGGAAAATTCAATAGAGCAAAGTGTGAGCACTTGTGGCAGGGGTAATAGAGGCTCATAAATAAAATCAGAGCAGTGTAAAGGAGGTGGGGGGGTATGGGAGAGGTTGTGGGGATCATCTCTAATAATTTGCAGGACATTTTGAAGATGTAGGGCAGTGTATGGGGATGGGTGCAATACAGTGGCGGCTCCCCAGCTATGGCAGAGGAGCATCGCTTAATTGCTTTTAAGCAGTGCAAATAAGGGAAACATAAAATTATAATAACTTTGAGTTATTTTCATTTTATGTTTCTGTGCTGCTTTGCAGGTAGGCGGGCGGGGCTGCTCTGCTCTCGGAGTAGTGTAGGGGAAGAGTGGATTGCCCACTCCTAAGTGCACATGACTGTTTGGCCAGCACTCTGGGACTGGCCAAACAGTCATGTGCACTTTCCCTGCTCTCCTGAGAAAAGACAGACTGCGTAGGCAGCTCTCGGGTTTCCATCATGGTCTCGTAAGCAGGAGCCTTCAACGAATATCAAATAATCTGTTTTGGGGATCAGCACGTCTTGTATGTCAGGTCTTGGCTTGGTGCGTAGTTCAGTAACATCAAGCTAGTCATGCTCAACTTCACCTTCAGCAGCGTAATTTCCAGGTATGGGTATCAGAGTTGCAAGATTAAGCACAATACATCTCTTCAATTTGACATTCTCAGCACCAGGTATTACCTGGAATGGTTGAAGCCTCCTAGTTCAAGGAGTATTTTCAGCACAAGCGACTGAATTGATTGCTCTTACTAGGGCATGATGTGCTTCCGACTAACCTTGGGTGTAGGACTACGCTATGCTCGTGTAGTTTGTGCAACTACGCGCTACACGAATTGCAGGTAGTACAGTGCAAAAATGCGTAGCGGGCATTTTTTGATTGCTTGCGGTCCTCAACGTCAAGTTGGCAACTGCGAGCGAGTAAAATAACATCCCGGCGAGACTTTTTCCTCGTTTGCAATCAGCAACATCAGCGAGCATGGAAAATAAACCTCCCGGCAATATTCTCAACGTGGGGAGGTCAGGTTTCCCATTGCAAGTGGTCGCGCATGCTCTTGATGAGAAACTACCAGTCCACGTTGAGAAAGCTGCCGCTCGAGTACAAATCTACTCGAGCGGCAGAAAACTACTGCTTGCACTGTGCAAGATGCGGTTTGCAATGATTGCACAGTGCAGACATGCATCTGGCACTGTGCAATCAGTGCGAACAGCATTTTGCACACTGCACTACGCAGTTCGCGTAGCTACGCGTAGCTTGCGTAGTGCGAAGTGCACTTCACGTAGTTACGTGTAGCTGCGCATAGCGCTACTATGCATACTACGCCCAGGGTTACTTCTGACCAGCTGAGAGTGACCATTTTCACTGATAGTCAGCATGACTTTTGTGTCCTTCTCGACTTTGGAAAGATATGGTCAAAATGTGGGTTAATGACCTCTTCAGGGTCCCCCATACGTAATTTGACAGTGTCTATAATCTTCTGAAGGCTTTACAGTAACCTGCCCAAATTGCAGTAGTGAAATGTGTCACATATTAATATGGAACTGATTATGTTACAGTGGGCAACAGGTTTGCCAATGAAATAGCAAGACACTGTGCTCTGATTGTTTGCACATTTATTGGGGAGTAGCACAATGAAAAGTGAGATGCCACAAATTGCAATTTGCTGTTGACTGCAGTTGATACTTGGGAGGAAGTTTAAAGGCTACAGGAAGACGTGTGAGGAACAGAACAGCAAGGCTGGATTAGAGCAGCTGTGTCAAAAGAGATGAGGATGACATGGCTTTTCAGGAGATGAAAGACCTGTGTTGTCAGAAAGCTTGTTTCTTCCAATGGCGAGACATTATCATGGACCTGCACATGTCGGGAGAGATGCCATGGTGCGCGTGTTCAGGCAGAAATGGTTTAATCCAAGATTCAGACTGATGGCTGAAGGACTGTGTCACAGGTGTGTTGTGTGCCAATAGCAGAATGTAGGCAGAAGGACAGCAGTAACACTGAGTCACATAGGGAGATCAGGGGGTCCCATCAACAGTCTGCAACTGGACTTTATCGAGATGCCTGTGTGCAGTGGGTTAAGGTATGTCCTAGTTATTGTGTGCATCCTTTCATGTTGGGGTGAAACCTACCCGACCAGGAGAAATGGTAGTCTCACAGTAGCTAAGTTGTTCAGGGAGTTAAAATTAAGAAAGCTCAAGAAGGATACCATTGATCATAAACTGGATGAGGTTTATACTTGGGTGGAATTAACTCACAGAAACTGAATTTCATGAAATCAAGTAACTCTGAAGAGAGCATTGCCACTGAGGTTATACTCCCCAGCCATCAACCTGTTGACACTCTGGCTTTAACAAGTGACAAACCATTAACATCAACCTCTGATACAGCACAGTCTAAGATTTCGTTTTTGTCCTCAATTCTAACAGCAAGCCATCCACAAGATCCCACATCCACCAAGCCCAACATCGGGTTAGAAAAACCAGGAGGGGACAAACAAAAGGGACAAAGACCAGAGTAATCTCATCAATTACCCTCACTCCAAAACATCTGTCTGTTTTGAACAAAGGCACTTCATTCGTACCCACCTATAATACTAACATCCTTGAGATTAAAATTGCTTTGTTTAGGTCCATGATTTTTCTACTGCTGCATTACTCTTTTTGACAATTCAACACGCAGCACCACTGTACAAGAGAAATCACGTTATCAAGAATTCAAACGTAAAAGTAAATTTATGGCACCCACAGCACATAAAACACTGGACACGTTCGAAACTTTGATACAGAAATATCTGAAAAAGCTCAACTTTCAGTTACCCAAGACAAAGATCATCACTGAAAAAGAACTGGGGCTCCTCAGGTCTCTAGCTTACAATTAACAATTTGACTTGTCAACCAGCAAATGAAGGGGGAACTCTGGTGGTGACGAGGCGAAGATGATGTCACATGTTTCAGATAAGAATGCTTATATTCATCCTGATCATGATCCCACTACTGAAATTAATGTTATCCTAACATAAATTTTGAAGAAAGCATTTTTCTATGAATGGATAAGTAAAACCACTAAGGGGCCGATTACAAGTCCTCAGACCACCAGACACGTGGTGGGGTGGTGGTGGTGGTGATCTTGGAACCGCCACATTAGAACCCTAGTGGTTGTGTTGCTCTTGAACTGCCAACAATGCCAAGGGACCGCCATTCCCCGGCAGTGGTGTGGTGGTCCAGAGGCATCCATATGCTTGGCAGGACTGCTGTGGTCCCGCCAAGAATATTAGGAGTTTCCTTACCTCCGGGGTTATCATGGCACTTCCTCCTCTATGAAAACCCTGGGGCAGAGGAAACAAAGGGGGTCCATGCACAGAAGCTCCAGCACAGCATGGAATTTTAAGTCCATGCCGTGCTGGAACTGTTTTTGCCCTTCCCATTGCTGTGCCCACTTTATAGGCACCGCCGTGGGAATGCCAGTGACTAAAAACGTCATAATATGGCAGGCGGTTCTGACGCAGGTATGGCTGTGTGGCAGCGGGGTGATCCCACCGCCGCACCGTCAAACTCGTAATCGGCCCTTGTATGTTTTTTGACTACTGATTTCCTTTGCAGGTCTATGTTGTACATGTTGCCTAAACAGACCCACCATTCAAAACAATAGTATTGGGGTGTGGTTTATTGCATTCACCATTCTGCAAGCATTTGGATATTTTTTTACAGCCATTTGTTCAAAATTGGAGATCATACATTCAGGGTACTACGGATTTTTTGCAACGGCTTGCGAAAATACCAGCTACTGAGCTGCACACATGGTGGTTCTGCCCCATTGGCGTCACAGCATTATATACCTTGATTCCCCATAATGAATGAATTGAGACAGTAGAATGAGCACTGTTACAAGACAATATTTGCTCAAACAAAGTATTAATTTTGGAATGTCTCCATTTCTGCCAATATTGCAGTTACTTTTCAATGGATGGTCAATTTTATTTGCAATAGACCGGAACCTCTATGGCTTTTCGGGAGCACCGGGTTATGCAAATACCATCATGCCAAAATTTGAGGATCAGTTCATCATTTCCATACAGGCATAGCAAGTGAATCTTGTGGTTTATCTCAGATACATTGATGAAATCTTCCAGGCCTGGAATGGTCCCAAAGAGTCATTGGAAAAAAACATCACAGAAATGAACCTAAGGAACCCATGGATGCAAATCAAATACACTATCAGCAAGAAAATCATCACTTTTTTGGAAGTTTTGTTGGATTTGTCTTCAGTTGGGATTAACACTAGAGTTTACAGAAAACCTGCAGATCACAATAATTCTTAACTTTTTCAGAGTTTTAATCCACAGTCATTGAAACAGCACTTACCTTTTTCCCAGTTCCTCCATAGTAGGAGAAGAACTTCAGACAGGGAGGTCTGTGCCAAGATCATGGAAGAATATACATTTCAGTTAATCAACAAAGGATACCCTGAGGACTTACTCGATTCGGCAATACAGCGTACAACATTGATGACTCGGGTAAGTTTGTTGCAAAAAAATACACCTAATTTTGCTCTAAATTTCAGGCATTTTTTATTATTAACTATTAACCAGAGGTGGGAATTATTACAATCTGAGACCGATTTTATGGGGTTGTTTCAACCTAAACCGATCTTTGCAGATCGATGAACAAAAAACTTGAAGGAGATTGTGGCTTCTAGGATATCCTTGACGACAGCTCCACACACTGGGACCAGCAAATGTCAAAACTGCATACATTGTAATTACATGATAGTGGGAGACACGGTTGTCTATCCAAAGACGGTACAATCTACCATATTGAGGCACTTTTCCGATTGCAGCACACAGCATGTTGCATACAGCATCAAATGTCCATGCAGGTTGAGGTATGTTGGCAAAAATGAGAGGAAGAATAAAGTACATATAACTGAGCATAAGAGTATGATACAAGATAAGAACAAGAACTCCTGTTTTACCACACAGTGGCTCAAACAAAAACATAATATACCACAATTGTATTTTCAAGTCCTGGAGGCAGTCATACCAAACACTGAAATCAATGTACAAAAATGTTTATACTAAAGAGAAACCTTCTGGATAAAGAAATTTAACACTTTTTTACCCCAGGGCTCAAACGAAAAATTGGAGATGTTATGCTATCTGTGAAGCATTTTCTTTAGTTGATACACACCAAGAATCGTCTGAGTACAGACGACATTTACAGTTCAATTGTTTCCTCATTACTCCATTTTTTTCTTCTTTTTTGTAAGACACCATGATAGCTATCAGTGCAGCAGCTTTCTTCATATATGCACAATGGGTGTTGTGGACAGACACATATCACTAACAATAACGAGTCAAGTTTGTTTCCATATTTGATAATTGTTTGCACAATTGGACACATTTGGGCAGACTATACAGACTATGGAGGTTAGTTAGAAACATGTCAAAAGCTTATGTTTTTTGCAGTGTATTTTCTCCTTTCTTCTTTCTCTTGTAATCTTGTTTGTTTACTACAATATGCATGGTGAAGCATATCATCGTTTGCAGAAATGGTTTATACAGATGTAATTGTACAATTATTGTAACTGTTAGACACAACTATTGAAGTATAATTACAGGGTTCCCATTGGTTTATACAGATGTACATGTACTATTATTGTAACTGTTGGACACAACCATTAAAGTATAACTATATTATTCCCCACAATACATTAGCCATGCCAAACATTGAAAGTTATATGCATGCATAAATGTGGTTCATTTCCAAAATGAGTCTTGTGGTGAGTGAATCACAAATATTCTGATTGTGATGTTTTTCTAAATAGTATCTGAATATTATGCATTCCATGTGCTTGCATTTTGTTCTCATATTGTTTGTCATTAACAATACACTGAATGTTACGAACATGATTCCTATTTTATTTTACAAACTCGATAGTCTGTTTTCTGCATTCATGGCACCTTGGAACTGACGTTGGGTGCATATTGCATTGTGTTTAAAGACACCAGTGGCACCGGATTTTCAGCGTATTGATGGCTGCATGTTTCAAGTGTTTCACCAGGTAATAACATTGGCAACCAATAACTTTGTGTTTCACTTATTATACTTTCATTATCACTATACACCACTTCTTTTGTTTTCATTCTGTTGGCACATATGCAAATCAGACTTATCAATTCCAGTGAACGGTTACCATAACTACTTAACTGGTCACGTTGGTTGGATTCTACTGAGAGATGATATTGCTCATTATGTTATTCATTTACAGTAGTTGTTTTACAGGCGTAATAGTACAGTCCTTTTTGGTCTGTAGCCAATGCCCTGTTGCATTTGTACATAGGAAGCACCAGTCGTTTTTGGCACAATGTCTCATCACTAAGGGATTATCCATTTGCAGGATTTTGCATACCATGAGAATGTGATTTGTTTATTATACATTTTCTCGTGACTAGGATGATTCCGCAGCTGTGAATAGCAACTTATCTAGTGGTCCACAGAATACACTTGGTATATCATAGCAGTTTGTTGCATGAAAAAACAAACTGATACATTTGATAACATAGTCACCTTTTTTAGATTTGATACCATGTGTTTGGACACTGCATAATTCCTACTTTCTCAACGGGTGATGGTGTTTTACCTGTTCAGTTTGGTCACACATCTCGGACTCATTTGAATTGCACTATTCTTAGATTGGTCGAGGTCAACTCACTGAAACAGCTTGTCAGATGGCTAATAATGGCTATTAATCATGAACGCTTCCTACATGGATGCCACTAATGAGCATGTTTCTAAGCATGTAGAAACATATTGCTTTTATTCATGACACACATACGTGGTTTCTATAATATTTTCCTTCTCCTTTATATCTCCCTACATAATGTCCTAATTAGACCCTTATGTCTTCAATTTATTTCTTAAAATGCATTGGGTCTTGGATACAATAACTGGCATTAATTATATTGCAGTATTGTCACAGTCTAGTTCTACAAGTGTGGATTATAACTTGGGTTTGAATCATGAAAACTGATGTCATCTAGCTTCAAGAAAGTGTTGAAGTACTGTAAAACATCAGTTTAATTTTGAAGAAGAGTTGAATCATTATCAAGAAGCAGCATTACAAACGGGTTATATTGGAAGTTATAAAGTTGTGCACTTTGGGTCTGGCCCTCCATTGCAGCCCAGCTATCCTTGAAAAAGTTTATATTGCCAGGTCGAAGTGGCAGTATAAACTGCACACGCAGGCTCTGCAATGACAGGCCTGAGGCATGGCTAGAGGGCTACTTAGGTGGGTGGAACAAGCAGTGCTGCAGGCCCACTACAAGCATTTAAGTTATTGGCCCTGTTCACCAGTAGTGCAATTTACGAGGGACTTATAAGTAAATTAAATAAGCCAATTGGGTATAAGCCAATATCACCACGCTTAGATGAGAGACCACATGCACTTTGGCACTGGTTACCATTGGTAAAGTGCTCAGAGTCCTAAGGCCAACAAAAATGAATTCATGGAAAAGTAGGAGGAGGAAGGCAAAACTTTTAGGGTTGACCCTGCAGAAAAGGCTACTTTCCAACAGTTGTCATTTGACCTTTTTTGGAGCTAATACGTCCTTCTAATTTCTGTCTTAGCAGGCAGAAGGCAAAACACGTGACCCTCAAAGGGTAATTCCAGTCCCTGGATGCTTCCAGGATCATGAGCCTCTCAGTCTATTTCCAAGAATCAGGAAGTGTTTTCTTTCTTCTAGATGTTTTCATCCCAGAGCCAGGGTGGGGGTGAATGCGCCACTATTATCCTGTGCACATTTCCACTTCAAAGAAAGAATGGTGAAAATGTCTCTTTCTGTTTCTATCTGTTCCAGTGCCCCTTCCAGATGGCTAATTCCTACTAAGTGGTCACTGTTAACTTCACTTATGCCTTTCTGCCACCAGAGGGCAGATTATTATCTTCCACAATAAGGGGCCATTAAGAGATAACCAGAGACTCTATATTCAGTTTTTGAAGTATGGCTATGGGGCAAACCAGTTCTAAACCTGTTCACAATCATGCAGCATAAGTAAACTTTTAAAGCTACATTTCCAATAAAGTTCCTAAATATAACACAAGTGAATCCAGTTTTTAAAATTAAACAAAAAAAAACTTTGAATGACCACTCTAGGATGTTTCCACACCAAAACTGGGAAGCAAATATTTATAAGTTGGCTTGTTTATAGAAAATACAGCTTTACCTGCACAGTAAAATGTCTTTTGTTACTATTCACTGTGTGAGCATACTTTTCCCAATTTCTGAAATGCACCACTTTTATATGTTAAACACCTAATCCTGTCAGCTGCAGGACACACTTTAGCACTGACTTATTTAAAGAAAAAGGGTTTGAATGCTGACAAGGCAAACTCATCTTACCATCCTTCTTATTTTAATGAATATTGAGCTATCAATTTAGTAATAGTACAACATATAGAAATGCCAAATTGAAGTATGATGCGCAATGATAATTGAGAAAACTATCACCATGTTTTTTAGAACTCAGCTACTGACAGCTTTAGCTGTCTATTTGCCAGACTTATTGTTTCCAATATGTATAGAATGAACTTTGGGTCAGTCCATTGCTCATGGATATATAGCTTTGCTGACAATCTCAACAGGGGTTCCTTAGGGGTGGGGGGTGGTGCTTTCTAGGTTCGGGGGGTGATCAAAATTTCACTATAACATTCTCCTCATCTTCTACCAGGCTGATAATTTTTTTCTTTTTACTTTTTAGAGTAAGGACAAGCTTTATATGTGGTTTTAGGGGTCTCAGGTCATCCTACTTTTCTATCCATCAGTATTTATTGAGTCGCTATGGCTAACTTAAGGATTTTTTCCTGGAATGTTAATGGCCTGCGCACCAAACCCAGAGCAAATAGAATCCTCCAATACCTACGTGACATGGATGCGCAGATCATTATACTCCAGGAGACACACTTAGTTGCAACGGAGATGCTCGAGATCATAAATAAAAATAGATGGATAGATCAGTCAGTCTTCACGTCCCAATCTTCTAACACTAGGGGAGTTTCTATTCTCTTCAAAAAGGCAAGCAATGCTAGACTAATCTTGCAGAAAACTGATCCCGCAGGTAGATGGGCAATTGTCTCAGTGATTATAGGAGGTACATCTATTACTATAGCCGGTTTCTATGGGCCCAATAGGGACGACCCTTCTGCTCTGGAAGCATTATTTTCTGAACTTCTGCACTTCCCCGAGCCTGTTATTTTAGCAGGGGACTTTAACATCGTGCTTGATCCCTTATTGGATAAAACCCCCTCTAGTCGTCAGCAGGGGTTGTCCAGGTCTAGAGTGTTCCTGCTCAAATGCATGGACCAATACGGATATATTGATATCTGAAGAGCAATAGCTGGTTTGAAACCTGGATATTCATTCCGAAACTTTAAATATCGTCATAGTTCCAGGATTGATTTCTTTTTGATTAACAGAGCTCTCCGTGATTCAGTAAAAAATATCAGCTATCTTGCCTCACATCTGTCAGACCATTCTGCTGTCTTGCTAGAGCTTGAGGACCTGATTCAATCTACGACCAGGTCTTGGTCCTTTGATCGTTCCTTTCTTTCATCACCTGAGGATATTACATCTTTGAGACTAGAAACACAGGAAGTCCTGCAAGCCAATATCGGCTCAGCCTGCTCCTCTATGGTATGGGACGCTCTTAAGTGTTTCCTGAGAGGGGTTATAAAGAGCAAGACTGTATACCGAGAAGGGGCGGGTAAACTGTTAGCCTGGAAATCCAGAAGAGATAGGTCGCGTAATAACATTAACTCTATCATAACCAGTGCTGGGAGGGTATCCTCAGACCCAGAGATAAGATCTGCCTTCAAAAATTTCTTTCAAAACATCTATCGGGAGGATAAAAACATCTCCCCCGAGAGAATAAAAGATTGGCTAAATGGCATTACGTTACCATCATTATCTTTAGAGCAGTCCTCCTTTCTTGAAAGTGCGATCACTGAAGATGAAGTAGTAGGGGCGATACAAAACTGCAAGGGGGGTAAAGCGGCGGGGCCCGATGGCATGCCCGCCGAGATATATAAACATCTTGTGGTAGAGTTTGCGCCCTTCCTTGCGGTTTTATTCAATCAAATCCTACAAGAGGGTGTTCTACCACCCTCCTCTTGGAATAATGCATCTATCACTCTCATCCTTAAGCCAGGTAAGGTTGCAACTGACTGTGGCTCATATCGCCCAATCTCAATACTTAATGCAGATTATAAAATCTTTGCGTCATTGCTGGCCAAGAGATTGGGTCAGGTGGCCCCCTCAGTTTTGCATCCTAATCAGAAAGGCTTTGTTAGGTGTTGCCAGCTCTATGAGCTGACGTATGACCTTATAGGAGCTATCGATATGGCCACAAGTTCATCTGCACCTTTGGCTATTTTGACGCTGGATGCCACCAAGGCCTTCGACAGGGTCAACTGGTTGTACCTGTCGGGGGCCTTGGAGAAGTTTGGCGTTGGTGGTGCTTTCCGCAGAGCTGTAGAACTCCTATCCCATAATCCCCTTGCATCTGTTTTGGTCATTGGAGGCCTGTCCGATCCTTTTACTATTACAAGAGGAACGCGACAGGGTTGCCCACTTTCTCCGCTGCTTTTTGATATATTTATCGAGCCTTTTGCCCAAAAAATTAGAGAGGATAACAATATTAAATGTTTTGAATATAGGGATTGGGAAAAAAGGGTGTCCTTATATGCCGACGATATTTTGATCATGACATCGGAGATCAGTACGGCATTCCCTGCAATTATTAACTTAGCTCTTGAATTCGGAAGTATCTCAGGATATGAGGTCAACTCTGCCAAAACCGAAATCATGGCATGGAACAGTGACCTTTCAGGATTTAATGAGCAAATGAGCAACAACTTGAGGTATCTGGGTCTGAGAATTATTAAAGATATAAAAAGATCGCCTTTATGAACTTCTCTATTGTTGCTAAAGAATGCCGGAAGTTAATGGCATCTTGGGTCCATCTCCCCCTAACCGTTTTGGGCCGTGCAAATTTAGTAAAGATGTCTATTTTGCCTAAGCTGACCTACATCTTTAACACTATCCCTTTATATTTCGAGGCATCGCTTATTAGCAAGATGCAGAGCGATATTTCCTCTTTTATCTGGAAAAACAAAAACGTGAGGATAGCATGGAAAAAAATTAGACGGCGCAGGGAGAAAGGTGGACTGGCTGGTCCGGACCTCCAGATCTATGCTTGGGCCTTTCAGATGACACATGCTCGAATGTTGCTAAAAATTCCGTCATCCCATGGAATAGGGAATATGTTTTCAGCCTTACTACAGGGTGAAGGAGTTGGGCAGTCAGGTTTTCTATTTAAGTTTGGGGACCCCAAGTTTAAAAAAAAAATTAAGCTGAAGGTGCTCCATGGCTTAGCTAAAACTTGGTCTAACCTTAGGGCTGCTATCAAACTAGGGTACTTTTCAAACAGATCTCCAATATGGGACCTTCCAACTCCCCCTGGCTGGGCTAATGACGCCTTGGTAACTCCACTAAAGGATGCCGGTATTCAATCATGGGGCGATCTGTTCCTGGAAGGGTCAGTGTTTCCTTGGGAGTATCTGGTAAACAAGGTCGGTCCAAACCTTTCTAGACTAAAGTATATACAAAGCTCAAGTTGGGCTCACACACATCCAACTCTTAGTGCCCCTCGGAGTTACAACATGCCCCTAGGAGGAAATAGCCAACTGGTGTCAACATTGTTGGATAGAGCACCTCAACCTAAAGAAGTTTCCCTTTGGTACAATTTAATTTTGGATGAGATAGATGGGGAATTTCTTCTCCCTGAACATATGTGGGGCACCCTATTGCCAAATGAAAATCTGAACAAACTTTGGCATGTGTCATGTAACACCATGTGGGACTTGGTTAAGCCTGCCTGGCTTCGCAGAAACCATCTATTCACTATCCATAGGGCCTATTATTCTCCTCAGAGGCTTTCTAAATTTACTCCGGGTGTTCTGGTGGCATGTCCCCGCTGTGGTTTAGTTGAGGCTTCTGATGCCCACATGTTCTTTGAGTGCCCCCATTTGTCATTTTTTTGGGATGCTATCGGCACTAAACTTTCCTCTGCTGTGGGTTTCACAGTTGGTGTGGACTTGTGGTTAGTAATATTTGGGATTGTGGACCAGAAGCGAAGTCCAGCAGCAAATCTTATGTTATACTCCATCCTGACTGCTGGAAGAGAAATATGCAAGCGCTGGAAAGAGGCATCTCCACCTTCTCTATATGACTGGCAGTCGTCGATGTTACAAATCTCAAAAATAGATCTCCTCAGGTCCGGCAATTTGAATTTGAGTAAAAGAGCTTTCTGGCACCTACTTGATTGGTCCCAATAACAGACTGGGGATTTTTTTTTTTTTCCCAGGTCCTATGATTATGAAGCCATGGTTTATTCTCCCTGCTAAGACGCATGGCATAGATGCCAATTCTCCCGCGGATTTTAGCTATGGTGGAAGTGGCTTTTGGTTGATGCGCACTGAGTCCATTAAAAGATGTTAAGATTGGTTGGGACGCATGACATAGCTGTGGGGTCATGGTCAGCATCTATCTACGGTAAGGCCTCCCCCAGCTATTCATTGAGACAGCTTGTCAACGCTCTATATGCCTTTCTTTTCTGTTTTGGCTTACGCAAGTTTCAGCCATGGTGAAGATGAGGACACAAAAAAAAAAACATATAGAAATGCCAAATTGAAGTATGATGCGCAATGATAATTGAGAAAACTATCACCATGTTTTTTAGAACTCAGCTACTGACAGCTTTAGCTGTCTATTTGCCAGACTTATTGTTGCCAATATGTATAGAATGAACTTTGGGTCAGTCCATTGCTCATGGATAGATGGCTTTGCTGACAATCTCAATTGTCTCTTGATTCAGTGGCTTTCCTCCTTATGCTTGTGTTTGTCTCACCCGGTCGCATAGACTTTTGATTGGATGAGTTGCATTCTACCACTGCGTACTCTAGAGATTTTTCAAAATTTAGTTTGGGGTACTCATTGGGAGTACATAGGTATCTTTGCTCTCGCCCCTTTTCACCTTTATAACGTGCCACCTTTACACATGCTTTTCTTTCACAACACCCTGATCCCCAATGCTTTTTGCCCCACTCCGCGCCCTGCTCCTCCTCCCGCTAACCACTGTTTACTTATTTTTTATTTACTTTTTTATTCTCTGTGGGGCAATTTTATATCCTGTTTCCCACCAATTTTATTTACTGTTCTAACATGCTTTTCAACCATGTTAGAGTGGTAATTTTTGCAATAGCTTTACACATCACCTTGATGCATGTTAACACTTATCTCAAGATACTTGCATGCACTTACATCATGCTGTTTAAGTGCACTTCATGATGCATGCATCTTAATTCACCTGCATGCATCAGCATGTGTGTGCACACAAGCATTGTGATGCATGGGAGCCATCTTAGAATGAGTTTCCTTAAAGAGGAAACACTTTCAAAGATTGCTTACCATATGTGTGTATTTGTAGTAATTCATTTGTTCGCATCCCGGCACAAAGTGGTATTGGCAAATACAATACCTTGGCTACTTAAATCTGAGACCTATTGACTTTGCCAATTACTGTTTTTTGGGGTGAAATCTGTTCAGATGTGACCTACAGAGCAGTGTGTGGGTGAGGAGAGAGGTTCGGGGAGTTTTCCGCCATATCAAAATAAATGCAAAAGTGATATCTACATCCCAAAAAAGTGTGAATACCTTTGGTGTACGTCTGATATTAAGCGAAAAAATGCAGAGCAGGAGAAACTGTAAATATATTAAGGTGTTCATCCTGCTGCAATAAAACGACATTGTGAGAGGATGCAAGTGATAATGGTACAAGTTTAATTAGTGTATGTCAAGTGCTCTCATCAGTGCGCACAGGATTTTAAATATTTGCATACGCTAGGATATATCACACAGTCCCATAGGATAACTTCGCAAATGTAAATAGTGCATGCAAATGGCCCTTTTTATGATTCAGTACAATCACATTGATAGTGCTTGAACGGTTTAGAAACAATTCACGCTCTTTCATAGAGCCCGCATGCGTACATTCTAAGTGCACTAGAGCTGGTACACTTGAAGGGGTCTATTTACTATGTTTTAGCACCGTTTTTGTGTCACAAAAGTAAAACAGTTCAGCTCTATATCTTTTTTGATTAATTTTCTTTTCAGCGCTAAACGTGTTTAGCGGTGGAAAATCACTAGAAAGTAGCACAATGCATTGCATAACGCTGCTTTACATGACTTAGCGCCAAGGGGTCGTATCATGGGTGGTGTATGGGCGCTCCCATGCAACCAAACTCAGGGGCATATCAACAAGGGCTTTATCTCTGCTTTTTTGGCTTTAAAAGCCAAAAAAGCAGAAATAAAACTAGCACCCTATCAACAACAGGGTGCTAACATGCAAATTTGCATGTTAGCACCCTTTTACTCTACGCTTCCCCTTGCATCTCTAATGAGATGCAAAGGGGGCGTTCCAGAGTAAAATAATAGGAGAAATGTCACTAAGCGACATTTCTCCTATTATCAAGAATGTCGCTAACCCTGTTAGAGACAAAAAAAGCAGCGCTAACCGCGGTTAACGCTGCTTTTTTATGTCTGGTATTTTTCTGACTTAGCCATGATATCCTATGGAAGTAGGATATCATGGCTAAATTTGTCTGTCCCTATCAACAAGCTAACGTGAGATTATCGCTGGGTTTCCAGCGATATCTCACGTTAGCCACTTAGCACCAGGATTTTATCGCTATTGAGATAAGTGTTGCTAATAGCACGCTATCTCAGCGATAAAAATCAGCGCTAGCCGGCGATAATTATCCGAGCGCTAATGCGCTCAGCGATAATTATCGCCGGTTGTTGTTGATATGCCCCAAAGTTTCTGACGCTAAGCCCTATTAACTTAAAAAAGTAGACACAGTTTACCTTCAGAAAATAGCACCCATTTCAAATAGGCGCTATGAAGGAGAAATGCTTTCATATCTCCTTTCATTTCTAACTTTGCATGTGTGCTGCACTGTACAGCACACATACAAAGTAGAAAATGGTTGAAAGTATTTTGTTCTGGGAGGAAAACCTTCCAGTACAAAACCTATGCTAGACTCATGGAAACACCCTTGCACTATGGTGCAAAGGTGTGTTTGTGGTATACAGTAGCACATTTCTGGCTAGTGCTAGGGAGAGGATGGGGGAGTGCCATATTTCTGTAAATATGGCAGTCTCCTGCTCTCCCCTTCTCACGCAGCGCATTTGTGGCTGCTGCATTGCGCTGCGTGACAAACCAGTTCATCTGGGACAAAGTGTATTTTTAACCGTGAACACGCCAATATCCCAACTTTTGCACGTGTAGCAGAGGAACATTCACACACTTATCTCCTCGCTAAGTGCTAAATTACTGTCATAAAGCCTCAGTTTGCTGAACAATAATATTATTATTTACTTTATCGCAATTCACGTGTTCTCATTTTTTTGCTTTTAAAAAGCGTCACACACAATAAACGAGGAAATGCAGAAGGTGAGACAGATGTGAAGTTGAGGCTGCCAGGTGTTGCTTCATTCTGCCATGTGAACGGATAGCAGCTGCACTGATAGTGGTCTCAAGCTGTCATTTTTAACTAGAATCAAATATAGAATTATAAATATACGAAACAAAGAAAACCAACCAAGATGTCTCTGGCACGCTCTCTTGGTCCAGAGATTAGTTTGCCTACATAGGAACATTTACGACTTGAATGCTTTGTCTCATTTTTGTCTCCCTCCTGAGACCACGTTCCTTGCAAGCAGTTAGCTAAAAAACATGCTTCTTCCTATTTTTGTGTTCCCAAGTTCTCATTCACATTATGGGTGTTTTTCATCTCAGTAGTGATTTTTTTGTCTCTGTCCAAGTGTTCTCATTTCCTTTGCACATTCACATTCAAAGAACTTGTCGCGATAGTAATTTTAAAGACGTTTCTTAGCCATGTTGTAAATGTAGACCCTTTAATCATTACGTGTATTTCTGTAGTGTATTTTATTGTGACAAGGCCTTTGTGTTTGCATTTAAGACAATACAAACAACACATCAAATAAACTTTGCAGAAAAGTTTTATTTATTTTCACTTTGAACATTTAATCCTGGTTATTGCAAAATGGTAGCAGTAGACCAGATGTCTGTATAGTTGTAAAAAAATGTATAGCTTAGCTTGTTTTCCGTATTGAAGTAAAAATAATGCCAACGGATGGAAGTATGCTTCAATGTGATTTTGCTCCATTTTCGTATGTAAAGAAAAGAGAAATTGCAATCCAGGTTTGACACATAGCTAAAAATAGGAGAAAACATTCGGCTGATAAAATACTGTCCAATTTTTAGCTTTATAGGCAGGTGTACTAGACGAGGAACAATTTTAGATAGCCTTAGAAAACCAGCTTTGATACAGAGATAAAATAGGAGATAAGATTCGACTGATGAAATACTCTGAATTATTAGCTTGACAGACTGGAGTGCTAGACGAGGGGCAGTTTTAGATAGCTATCAAAAAGTCTGGACGAGGGAAAGTAAAGCAATCCACATCGGACAATGGTTTCTTGTGTCTTTTGTCCATCTGTGTTTGGGTGCACAGCCTTGGATGGTGTTTTTCATCAGTCTTTAAGCACCTGCATAGGTATTGCACAAGTATAAATTCTCATCATGGTATTTTTCATCGCGCACATTTGCCTCTGTGTAGTGTGCACTTTCATATGGCTCTGTGGTTGCGTGGAGACTGTAAACTGGTTTGTGGATGCATTTTAGTCCAGAGTATTGTGAGTAATTGTTTGGCACTGGGTCTGTGGAGACTGTAGTCCAGGAGAGTTCAATTAGGAGCATTGTTTGTAAATAATCAGTGGTTGGGTGTGTTACTAGTCCCCCTGGGGCTTTTTGGCATTATAGTATGGGCTGCAGATGCTTGCGCAGCCCTTTCTGTAATACAGATAGCGATGGCGTACACGTAATGCCAGTGCTATCACAAGAGGGTGTGCAAATGATTGAATCCCTTTGCCTTTGTGCCCATGCCATATTAGAGATGTGGGCGCAGAAGCAAAGAAGCAACCAGGAGGCACACTGTCAGTGCGCCACCTGAAAGGCGATGCACTGTCAGTGAACCCCCTGATGGCAGCACTCTGGAGGGAGGAAAGGGGGTCCTATGGACCCAAGAGACATTCCCTTGCAGGCAGGTGCAGTCACTCACTGCACTAACTTGCAAGGGAATCTCTCTGCCCTCTTAAAAGTGCAGGCAGGTTACTGCCTGCACCGTGAAACACGAAGTGGCTGCTTCAAAGCCGCACCATTTTTCAATTTCAATATAACAGGGTGCACTTCCCGTGTTTGCACCCGGCGCACACTGTTTTAAGGTGCGCCATAGCTCAAACAGGGATACTGCGCCCTATATGTAATAGGGCCCCAGGTATCCTTATTAAGGGCCTAATTACGAGTTTAGCGAACGGGGTTACTCTATTACAAATGTGACGGATATCCCATCTGCTGTATTACAATTCAATTATATCCTTTGGAACTTGTAATCACTCCCTAAGTGTTTGTTGGCTTGCTGCAATTGCAGCTGCAATGGCGTATGTGTTTGATGATTGTGTCTTAGTGGAGTAAGGAAAGGAGCTAGACAGGGTGCTGGTTAGTCCTTCCTGGATGAAATAGTGTAAACAAATGACTGATGATAAGTTGATGGTACACAAACTAAATATGATATGTATAGCCTTTTGAAATGTCCGGCAACTAATCTAATGATTTATTATGCGCGCAAGGTGACAGACTACTTGCCCCCATGCCTACAAGTGGAAATATTTATTTCAATTGTTATGTTTTGATGTGGTTGTGAGTGGGAGGTGATAGTGTGGAACAGGGTTTACTCAAATGGAAGCTCAACTACTCTACACCGTGAAATTAGATTCAGTCTTTATTGCTAGCTAGTGCCTCTGAACAGAGCTAGCTACATCTAAATGACATTACTCAAGCACACTGATGTCTGCAGCTATGAAGGTTGACTTTCTGACATGGAACAATAGGGGTATGAACAGCTGTTGCAAAGCCAAACAAACACTTGCTTACCTTCGCAGGCATCACATACATATCTCCCTCATGCCAAAAGCCTTACCTTGCAGTCCAAACTGAAAGATGGAGTGGACATCATCTTTTTGCATCCTACTCTTGCTATGTTAGGGGCATTACAATTGTGAATATAAAGGCACCACATTTACGCTAAAGCTCATAAAGAAAAACCCTGACAGTCGCTATCTCATTGTTGATGGGCTATTTTATGACACTTAACTCACAATAGTGAAATGTTATGGACCCAATATAGACTTCCAGGAGTTTGTCTCCCAGTTAGTGGATATTCTCACTATCATGTCTCTAGGCCTGACCAGTTGGGATGATGACCCGAAGGTTGCATTGAAGCATCAACTTGAAAGGCAGGCTTATATACCCAGTAGCCCATCTCAAGCAGCCAAAGAATTGGTGCCGAACATTGAAATTCTTGAACTTATTGATGTATGGAGCTTCTGCTATTCAACCATTCAAGAATATACCTGTTTCTCCTCAGTGCATAGTACATCCATTTGCATAGATCTATGTTTAGCCACTAAAGATATTAGCACATGGGTTGAAGATATATCCATTAAGGTTAACACACTGTCAGATCATTCTCCTCTATGCGTGGAGCTGGCCGTGACACTGGCATGTAAACAGTAGAAACAATAGCAATTTCCATCACATGCTCTGTTGGATGAGGTCTTTCTTCACAAGTTAAAGTCAGACATAATAGATTATATTCAGAACAACAAGAGTTTAGTCCCTACCCAGGCATGGACTGGGAGACGTTTGAGGCCGATATATCAGTGGATAACCACATTAAAAATGCTGCCATTCTTAAATCCCTCCTGTCCCACATGTCCAAAATTGAGCAAAAACTGCATTCTCTAAAAATCAAACTCACCTATGACAAGGGCCCTTCCACATTGGCAGACATTTCAGATCACAGCTTACATACAAAAGGGAACAAAAGAAATAGAAAACAGGAAAATTCATTTCTTGAGCAAGGTCTATGCTGCCCACTGGGACAGAAAAGTAATAGGTCAAGTAAGTCACTTGCAGCAATGATACAGGCCATGGGCGGCATCTACTGTCACACATCCATAGGAAACAGGGTGTTTAATTCCATATCCATTCTTGGACTACTTCCCAAAACTAAATGTCTCTACATGAAGTATGAGTGAGAAGCAGATAACTGACTATTTGAAAGACGGGAACCGCAGGGTTCCTCTCTGAGTCCGTCCCATTTTAATCTTTATGTGACCCCCCTCTGAACACTTATAAAGTCTTTCAGATTTACAACGGTGTCATAAGCCAACGGGAAGCTGGGAACTGGATGTCCAACAACTGTCTGAAGTTGAGTACAGGAAAAACAGAGGTGCTTCTATCTGGACGCACTACCTCCTTTTGGACACCAAGTTGGTGACCGCAGGAACTGGGAGAATTTCCCAATTCAGTTACCAAGGTAAACAAGCATTTGCAATGCAATAGGTCTCGCATTTACTAGAGTTTGAGCTATTGGCATTCTAAATCACAAAGCCTTTTATTTATGTGTTTTGACAACGTACAAGCAGTGCGTAAACACCCACTTTGTACTCCTGTACAACACAAATAAAAGGCATTGTCATTTAGAATACCAATAGCTCAAACTCTCGCAAATGCGAGAATCTGGGAGCGAGAGGCTATACTTCACCAAGGAATGTTCATCAGGAAGAGGTGAGAGAAAGATGGATGAATTGAGAAAGCACTAGATGGCCTTTCAGCGCTAGAGGAAGCTAGATGGTTGGAATGGTGCTGGTGATTTGAGCTACAAGGCTGAACCGTCAGGTTAAACAATAATCCGAAAGTGTGAGAGACAGAGGCAGGGAGGCGTGAATTATTGGGCCCCTGAGCAGCGACTGGTCCCCGTTCCCCCACTTCAAGGCTTGCAGTGAGAGGAGAAGTGTCTTTCTACTGCTTTATCAAGAGACATGAAGTAGATTATAGAAGATTAGAGGGTGCTGGAAAGCTTTTGAGGGCGGTGGAGAGAGCAAACCTCCAGCCGGGAAGACAGTGCGAAGGAAGAGAAGAAACGCAAGGACCTGGAATCTGGGGCAGAGAACCAAAGGGAAGAGAAAATGAAAAATGACAGAAAAAAGACGACATTCTCAGCAAGTGTGTTTTTTTGGATCCATTTCACAAGGGAACGAATGAAATAAAGGAGAGGAAAGAGAGGCTAAGAACCGTGTCTAGCAGTCAAGGTTTTCAGCAAGTTAGGAGGAGCAAGACAGAGACCGAAGGAACAAGAGAAATAAAGAAAGAGGGAGGGGGAGGGGGAGGCTGACAGAGGCAGAGCAGGAGAAATAAACACAGTCCTTGTCTGGCTAGGCAAGAAGGAAGAGACCGAGGGGCTCATTTATGAGCCCCTGCGTCACTTTTGCGCCGCCGGTGCGTCACTTTTTGTGACGCACCAGTGGCAGAAAACATGCGCCATGTTGCGCCATATTTACAAAGTGACGCATCTAGGTAGATGCGTCACTTTGTAAACCCCTGCGCCACATTATACCTGCGCCAGGTATAATGTATGCAAGGGGGGCGTTTTGACGCAACAAAGGGTCGTAGAAGTGACGCAGTGAAATCTACGAGATTTCACTGCGCCACTTCTAGTGTGCAAATGCGTCAATTTCTTGCGCCTGCCTCACAGCAGGCGTAAGACTGACGCAGGCCCTTTCACATGGGGCTTGCCCCATGTGAAAGGACACATTGCTGGAGTTGCGTCACTTTTGTGACACACTCTAGCGATGCGTCACTTTTGCGCCTACAGATACGTCAGAAATACTGACGTATCTGTGACTCCTTGCGACATGATGCGTCATACTGTAAATATGACGCATCACTGGAGTCGCAGGGAGGGCGCAGTGAAAAGTGGCGCATCACTGTTTTCACGCAGTGATGCGTCACTTTTCATAAATGAGGCCCCGAGTCCTTTTGCTTCTCTGTCCTCCCCGCCGCCGAGCCTTATCTATAGGCACTGGCTATTTCTGACACTCTGGGATGCATGTTTGAAAATGTAACAGTAGGAGAATGGTTTCTATTAAATTAAAGTAGGCGCACGCTGTGCCCTGCCGATCTCACCCAGTCCATTCTATTTAAATAATAATGTTCGAACAGATAGGTGGTATCGAGTAGGTTTCTGGACAAAGAAAATAAATAAATATGCCGCAAGCAATCTTCAGACAGAAATGCCTACTGGCACGTAGTATGTAACATACAGCCAAAAAAGAACATTTTGTACAGAGAGCAGTGGAGTCGAACCATTCCTCTCTTCCACGCACTTCTCAGACACGCACTCCTACTGCGCAATCGCAGGGGAATAAATGCCACATGGAAAGTAAATAAAACTCACCAGATGACATCCCCTGCTCTGCTCACCTGGCTGCCGCATGTGTTGCATTGCAAACAGCATTGGCTTAACTCATTCAATGCTGCGGCCAGCTTGGGCTGCCTAGTTGTAAACGCGCCTATTTCAATGCAGAGCGCGGGTTGGGAAGTGTTGTGGGAAGCTAGAGAGATTCATTAAAGTGCAGCCTGCTGTGACGAGAGGCCAGAAAGGAACTGGGGCGTGGCGCGCTGACCCTTTGTCAAAGGGGAAAGAAATGATCTGATTAGGCGCAAAGGCGCATTGTTAAAGTGAATTCAGAGCACATTGTTAAAGAGAATTCAGAGCACATTGCTAAAGTGAATGGACAGCGTGGCGCACAATTGACCAACAAAAATAATGTGCAGAGTAAGTGCACGGGCGCCATTGCCGGTGGAAGCTACTTTTCGGTGCAGGGTTCATAGGTAGGTGAGCATTGCAATGATAACACTTTTCCTTCCTGCAGCGTGTCCCGACTCCCGTCCAGACTGGTTGGGAGAGGAGGTGGTCTGTCGGCTGCGCTGCCTCCTCTGGTGCAGGAAACCAGGGTTCGAGCCTCGAGGTTGCGTCCACATCCTGTGATTCTGGGCAAATCACTTAATCTCCCCGTGCCTGAATGTGTAATGTAAATACGGTGCTATGTAAAGCGCTCCAATACCTTCGGGTCGAGGTCGCGCTATATAAATATGCAAAAAAAATAAAAAAAGAGGACTCGGATCAAGCCATGCCTGCGGATCCAGTACCAGATGGCAGACGAACTAGCCATTCTTAAAGAAAGGGGCGTGGCCACCATTTTCAAAGTGAAAGCGCTCATGAGGCGCTGGAAATAACAAGTAACAGCAACTGGGTGCCATGCCAGAGCCCGGGACAAACCCTGATTGGTGGCTCACAATAAACGGTGTGGTGCCAAAACACACATAAAAAAGTCTTGATTACGGGAGAAAGAAGCGGCGCCGGCAGTGCTGCTTACAATGTGTGTGTGCGCACAATGTGCTGGGAGAACTGGGGCGCAAAATAAAATAAGACTGGGAACTGCAACGTGGTGCTGGCGCCAAGAGAGAGAGCAGGCAGCCTACCAGAGCGGTGTGTGCACATCCCTCCTGTTTTTCTTAGTGGGATACTTTTGGCGCATGCATGTGACCTACGTTAGCGCGTGCATTTTAATGCGGACTATTTATTTTAAAAAAACTATCTGTGTAACGAGATTGTAGTTAGGCGGTGCTGCTTCCGTTTTTAAACGGAAGTTACGTATCGGATCAAGAACCAATCGTAAGCACGCTAACAAAAAAAAAGGAAAAGTTAACTAATGGCAAGCAGGGAGAAATTGTCCGGCAATAGGCGGAGTTTCACCCCTCGCTATACTGATTACTAGAAGTCTCGGAGAGCAGCGCATGCGCGCTGCTACGCGAGACCTAAAAACCAAGAAGTCTATTTGGACACCAAACTCTTTTGAAGGGCAATTTAATGCTATCACCTCTCCCTGCATTTCCTATGATCAAAACTCTAAGGAAAATACTGCCTTTTATTCCTTTGGAGCTTCAGAAAGTGGTGGTTTCTGCACTCATTCTGTCAAAGATTGATTATTGATGTGGTCTCTTTCTTAATATACAATAAAGATTCCTAAACAAAATGCAGGTCCTCCAAAATGCAAAAGCACATCTGCTGCTCGCCATCCCAAAACATCAATCAGTGACTCATGCCTTGCCAATACTGCATTGGCGGTCAGTTAAAAGGCTAATTAAATGTAAGTCCCTTTGTATCACCTTTAAAACTCTACATGAACTTGGTCCCGACTGTTTTACACACAGATTCAGGTGGTATATCCCAGAAAGGCAGCTACGCTCGGCCATATCTTTTAATCTTGAAATCCCAAGGGCAAAAACTGCCTCTTGGGGGGGAAGAAGTTATGTTGCAGGCACAGTTAGCTTGTGGAATTCGCTACCTCTGGCACTTAAGAAAGAAAGCAATCTTTTGGCTTTTCGTAACTTCTAAAAACCTGGCTGTTAATTAGCTTGAGCTTACTACCCAGCCTTCCCACCTCTGGGTTGCCTCTTTTACAGATTCTCCTGCCTAGCCACCCTTGGGTATTAGTGCGCGTTACAAATTAAAATTTCATCTCTTTAATTTCAAAAGCCAACTGAGCATATCAATCACAGCCTGTGACCAACATGGAGATAGAAGATACCAGAATGGAAAGCCCAGGGTAGCGAAGGGATGACAGTGCAATTCTATGAAGAATATGCAGTGCCTATTGCATGACAGCGTCTAATTGTATATCGAGCCCAACTGACTGTAGCTCATATAGACCCTTATCGTTAATTAATATTGATATTGTCAAAATTGCTAGCAAACTACCTTCTTGCTCTTATGCATTCTGTGATGCTTGCAGAACAATTCACATTTATCACAGAGAGACATAAGCTACACAGTCTTCACACCATATTTGCACTTATACAACAATTAAACCCAGAAATAGAGGGGCCCCCCACACTGTTAGATGTGGAGAAAGCCTTTGATTTCAGTTAATGGGAGCCTCCAATCCTGGTCCTGACAGTGGAGTAGCTTCAGGCGAGGGTGTTTGGGGTGTGACACAGCCAAAGTGAATGCATTGTTGGCTTGGTAGCAGGATCTGGGGGCCATGATTCAGTGTTGGTTTTTCGCATCATGCACCAAGAATAAAAGACAGAACAGTGACCATTGATGTAAAACAGAAGGGAGTAACAGAGATATACATCTAATGACTGAATTTCAAAATATGGAACCCAGATAACCTGGAATCCATACCGGATGCCATGCTTGTCCAAATTGTGTGATCCTAGGCAAACATTTTATCTCACTGAGCCTTCTTTTTCTTTATCATCACATACGAAAGCACTTTAAATAAGTGAGTTAAGGATGGGCACTTTACAAGCACCTTTAATGTTTGATTTATTAGACTTTAATATTGTTCCATCTATAAAAAAAATCTATTGACTTGCCTCCTAGGTCACTATTGGCATTGTTATTGAGAGGCGAGCCATTAACGTTTCTGAGTGTATGTTTAAAAGATATCAATTTGAATACCTTTCTGGCTATGTAGTGATATATAATGATGTACTAAGATGAAAAACTTCTAAATGTTAAAGAAATATTCTTTTTTGAAATTATAAGAGATTGTACCGTATTTTTAAATTATGTGTGCTGCATGATATACATGCCTAACTTTTTTATGGCTTGGCTTGTGCATGGACCTTTAGAGCCAAGCCAGACTCTTGGCTCAGTTCTAGCTTGGCTTGCCCTATTAATATGCTGGTGTGCCCACCTCTAGTTGCAACTGGTGCTTAGTACATGGAAACCTCAGTTACTTGATAAAATAATTTGTGAAAGGCGAGGACTAGAAAAATGAAGCCCTACCTACATACTGTAGTTTGACAACTCTGTCATCAAGGCTTCTCGAAGCAGATGAAGGGAAGGGTGTGCAGTAAAAATACAATTATAATGAGTAACCCCAATACAGGGACTCCAGGTGGCTGTTGTGTTTTAGTGACCATAGTCATGAGTTCTCATATCCTACCGGGCCCAGGTCATACGGCAAGGGGTGCAGCTTTGCAGGGAACGATGCTTGGGGTGTGACTCTAGAGGGGACTGAGCCACTGAAAGCTAAAGCCAGGCTCAAGCCAGATGCCTAACTTTGGCTCAGCTCGAGGTTCTCTTAGACCTTCAAGTTCAAATCATGCCAGGCTTTCGTGTGGCTGCTGCCTGCCACCAAAGCTCTAACCTCAAAGCCAAGACTGAAATGCAGCACAGTAATCTTTAATGTAGAAGAGGAGAATGATAACCATCCAGTGGCTGAAATGCAGAATTTGAAACTAGAAACATGGGATCAGTCGCGGATTCCCTGTTGTTTGTGTGATACTAGGCCACTATTTTATTTCTTCAAGCCTCCTTTTATTATCACTTAAGAGGGCGCCTTCAAATACATGAGTTCAGACGGTTTGCTGCAAAAAAACCTGTCTTGTGTTTCATTTAATAGACTATGATGTTGCCCCATCTATAATTAGGAACTAGGCCACATTTAGGATACACTGGACAATATACTTTCTTTTTATTAGAGCAATGGCACTGTCCTCTCAGTATAGGTGGGGTATGAATGTTTCTGAGTTCACATTTGAAAAACTATCAGTGCCTCTCAATACAGCGATAGTCTGATGTACTAAGGTGAAACAGTCCTGCATGTTAAAGAAGTACCCTTTTAAGAATTATGAAGAGACTGCCTTTATCATAAACATGCCAAAAATGTTTAGGACTCTTCTCGTGTATTGCTCTCCCTGTTCATTTCTTAGCTCACCCACCAAATCCATTCTTGGCTTGTAGTTGGTCTTGGGAGCTCTGAGACGGGTCTGCTATGTCTTTTGGTTTTTCTCGTCCTTTTCCATTTAAGCTTTATTTTGACAAAAATGTCATAAAAGCTACAAATAAAAATGACATTACTATTGTTTTAAAGAGAAAGTGCAAATATACAACAAATTCGATTCGCAGGGATATTGGCGCAGCCAGCTAATCGGTTGGCACCTTTAGTCTGAAATACATATGTCATGTTAAAAATATTAATAAAAGGAGAATAAAAATGGCAGATAAATACATAATTATCCTAAAAACCAGTATAAAAACAATCAATATTTCATCATTACAGGTAGGCAGTGGTACAATGCTTAAAAAGGCTTTAAAGTTGCTTAGTCTGACTGCGAGAATTTGAAATGTGATGTGCTTATGCATAATAATTCTAACAACAATAGTGTTGTGGCCTTAAAATCCCTGTTGACCTACATACAATAAAAACTGTATCTATCTTGAGAGGGCTTTCCATCTTGTGAGCCAGGCTTGACCCAAGAACTTCGTTACGCAGCAGGAAAGGAAGGGCATGGAATCGGACGTGAGACTGCGTAATGCTGTGTGGTGGTCCCGTGTGCCAAGCTGCCGGCAAAGCGGTTTCAGCCATTAGCCAGGCAAGCAAACAGTAAGTGGGCAATGGTTTCTGTCGGGGTCTTGCAACTTGGGCAATTTTTCTCGTTACTTGCAGACCATTTTGCTGTTACTTCGCAAACCGGGAAAGATCCATACCTAAAATGCATATACAGTATTCTATCTCTTGGTAACTTGATTAAATCAAGGTAGGGCTCATAATACCTAGTTTGTTTGTGAGAGTAGAATTCTGTTGTCAGTTTGCCCACATTGGGTCTCCCATTGATCCACCCATTCCCAGTATAGGCGTTTAAGTTCCTCTTTCCTTTGGGGTTCCTGGCTAGCCCAGCAGCCACAAGGTCCTATCGCTGACATTGTTTTCTTAATGTCACGTATCCAGCCTATTTCCCCCCCCAGTGTCTAGGCGGGTGATCTCGGTAAGGGCTTCTGCACAAGGAGAGAGCTCAGGGGTCCACCCAATGCGAGCCCAGAAAAGTATGGGGCAGAGCCTAGCTACATCTTCTATTGACCACCTACCCATGTCCAGTAGCAACGGGGTAAGGGGGATATTTTTGGGTGCCGTAATTATGTCTCTTAGGAATTTATGTTCTGACGTGCAGAGCTCATCTAGTTTGTCGAATCCCCAGACTTCTGCTCCATATAGGGCAGCTCTAACCGCCTTTGTGTCATATATTTGGAGGGCTGGAGCTACAGGTCTAGTATCGCAGAGACGATGTTCTTTTGCTATAACTCCGGCCACACATTTGTGTACCATCAGCATCTTACATAGGTGGGGTCTCCAGGACATTTTATCAGAAAGTATTACACCTAGATAATCAAAGGTGTCAACCTTTTCAAGGGGAATCCCACCTAGGAGAAGGCCGTTCCTACATGATCTGTGGCCGTTAAAGGCCATAAAGTTGGTTTTTGCACCATTTGTGACCAATCCCCAGTTGTCACAGAAGAGTTGAAATCTCTTGATTAGATGCTGTAACCCTCCTGGGGTCTTAGATATCAACAGAGTGTTGTCCGCAAACAACAGGGTTGGTATCTTCTTACCCCCCAGGTTGGGCGAGTCTGCTGGCTCCTCCAGGAGGAAATCCACTACCCCATTCACATATAGGGAAAACAGGGTTGGGGCCAGAACACAGCCCGGTCTGACTCCTCTATTAACAGGGATGCACTCTGTTAATTGTCTCTGTTCCTCCCACCTGACCTGGGCAAAGTTCCCCTCATGGAGCCAGACCAGTAAATTAAGGACAAAAGAGGGGATACCCATTTCGCCAAGCGTTGCCCAGAGCCTGGATCTAGGAACCAGGTTGAAGGCAGTCTTCAGATCGATGAATGCAAGGTAGCGACTGCCTTTGCCTTGCACCACAACCTTCCAGTAAATTAGAAGGAATCTGAACACTTGGTCCGTTGTCCCGGTCTTTGATCTAAAACCGGCCTGGAACTGGGAAAGGATATTCTCATCTTCAGACCATGACTGTATCCTATGCAAAAGCATCCGGCCAAATACCTTCTGCATGGCATCATTTAGACTTATTGGTCTGTAATTGGTGGGATCATCCCTTGCTCCCTTTTTTTTATATTGGGACCACTTCAGCAGACTTCCATGACATTGGGACAGGTGCTCCATCGGCTATGGCGCTTGCTAATAGTAAGATGTAACATGCCCAGGGACTGGTGTCAGTCAAGAATAGGTTGCCAGCTAGGCCATTCAGGCCAGCAGCTTTTGAGGGGACAATTTTGTTTATTGCAGCTTCCACCTCCTGGATGGTAAAGTGCTCCTCCTCTGCTAAGTGCCCATTTGGCCCAGCTGGTTCCCCTTCCATGCTGGGGTCTGCTGCTGAGTAAAGCCCTTTAAAATGGCTATACCAGGTCTGGCTGGTGATATGATTCGGGGGTGGGCGTGCACCTGTTCTACTTCCCCAGGTAACCAATTTCCAATAAATAGTTGTCATTGGATTAGCATGCATCTTTCAGTTGCTCCCAATGTGATTCGTCCCAGTTTGCTTTTGCGTCTCGCTGAGCTGCTTCGTAGGAATTTCTGGCAGCTTTTATGTGTGTTTTGTTTTTCACTTTTATGTCTTTTGTCAGGGATGATCTTTTTTCTCTGCAATCTCTGTTAAACCAGGAGTATGGGTCCTTGGTGGAGTTGCTAGATTTTTCCTTCTGGTTTGGAACCTGAAAGTATGCATTAATTTGAGTAACAGTATGCATACGGCTAGGTAGATCTATTGATCTTGATGCACTACAAACCGCATCTTTGAGCTTGGCCGTGCCGATGGTCAATTCATGTTTGATGCCGGCAATCTTTGCCTCGCTCAAGGCTACCCTTTTCCATTTCAAGAACGTTTTGCAATTTGATGGGACTTTATCTCTGGTGACTGCCTGGGGTTGAGTGTTCTGCTGGTAATAATTTGCTTCCCAGAGGGGTTTCAAGGTTAAACACAGGGGACTTTGGTCCCTCTCTGTAGTTGAGCCCACTAGCATATTGATCAAGTGCCCCCATATTTTGACATCGAGGAGGATGTAATCAATCCTGGACGGGCAGCTAACTCTGTTGTAGGTGTTGGCGCCTTGCTTATCAGATGGTGACCTACCGTTGGTTGCCCTTAAACCATGCTCCATGGTGATAAAATTCAATTGGAGTACCTGCTGTGTCCATGTTTTGACTAAAGGAAGGTCAAGTTGAGGTACTGCCCACCTACTATCTTGGTCTTCAATTCCCAATATTTCCTCTGTGGCCAGGGGTTCATAGGTACAATTAAAATCTTCTGCGACTATTACTCTTGCCTGAGGTGAGCACTTGTCTAGACATTCGTCTAATGCTGAGATGTTAATTGAGGGTCTGCCTCCTTTTGTCCCTCTTGCGTAAACACCAAAGAGCTCAATTTGAGGTCCACCCCCAGGTACCATGATGCTTAGCCACAGGATATCTGGGCTTGAGCTTGTTTGGAGAGTAATTCGGCAATCAAGTGCAATACTTATCCAAACAATCAAGCCCCCTGAAGGGTGCCCTCTCCCGGCAGTGATTGCGGGTGTATAAAAACAAGTGTAACCAGCTTTGTGTAGAGGCACCAGACACCGTGTCTCCTGAAAGATGCAGATGTCAAAATCTCCTACAAAATCATTCAAGTGGGGAAGTGGTAGTTTGCTATTTAGTCCCGCCACAATCCATGAAACAATCTTCAGCTGTTGGCTAGATGTGGGAGCTGTGGCGGTGCTTTGTGTAGAAGTGAAGGTAAATAGTTTGCGAAAGAACCGGAGTTGGCGAGACTGGGTGCATGTAAGAGTCGGGGGACAGCTCTTCCTCTGGAAAGATAGATGATCCTCTGATGCCAGCTGGGCGTTGAGAACTTTGCATTGTGTGGTTTGGGAGATTAGAAGAGGTCAGGAAAACTGATTCTTGTAGTCAATCATTGGACTCCAGGGAAGAAGTGCCTGCTAAATGTAATGGTGCCTGTGTGGTTAGTGTTCTGCCCAACTTGTGTGTAGGAAAATGCCTAAATTGAATGGATGACCCATCAGGGGGACAGGAGCAAAATTCGAGAGCAAGGAGATTTTCTGCCATCTCGGATTCCTTTAGAATAATCTCAATGGTATTCAGTTGATTAATTGGTGAGGGGCATCTCCGTGTTCTTAGAATGTTGTCTTGGATCATCCCCTAACATGGCGTATCCAGTGGGTCACCATGTTAATTAGGGATTCCTCACTCTCATGGGCGTTCTTATTATAATGCTCGGGACATTGGTCATGTACATTTTTTTGGTTTGTGACCAGTTGGTATTGGCCATAGCAGCTGGAGGGGGCAATTGATCTCGATTTTCATAGGTAAGGTGTCGAGCTGGTCGTGACTGGGCAATGAGTCTAATTGCGTGATTCTGTGGAGTTGCTAACCTCTTCAGCTTGTCTTGTATAGAAATATTGGATCTGTTTGTGCTCCAGTCCGAGGATTCGTTAGGGCCATACTTTCGGGTTAGAGAAGCCAAGGTAATTAATTGATAAGATTTGGAATCATAGGAAGTACATTTTTTACTATAAAGTGTTGGATCTTGTGGCTTAGGGTCATTATTGATGGACTGTGGATGGTGAACTTGTACGGGGTTATCGTATTTTTTACGAGGCAAGTCCATTTACATTAATGTTTTAACTAGGGTGGTAAGATCCTCTATCATACTTTTCAGTGTGCCAATCTCTGTTCTTAGTGTGTTCATGATGGAAAGGGTGTCTGTGGGCTCTGTTTTATCTTCTATGCAAATCGTCCCAGTAGCGCTAACTGACCCAAGGGATGATTGTGAGGGCACGTTATCACTATGCTCATCACTGACACCTTGAAGAGGTAGAAATCTATTTGTACAAGGGATTACAGGTTCTGGCCCTTGTTCCTGTTGAGTTGTGCTGATACTAATATTAGCAAGGGTGGTGGAGTGGGTTTGAGATGGATCTTGGGTGGAGAGAGCTAGCTTTTTTGATTTGATCGGTGCGCTATTAGGGGGAGGCTTTTGGAACATTATTGGGATGATGGGGGGCAGGTTATTCTCAACCTTAGAGGGGATCTAACAGTCAGGTCCCCCGGGGTTGGGGGTATCAATTGATTGCCCTCTAAGATGTCTTCGCACTCATTTATTAGAGTGTCTATCCTGTCAAGGACACAATTGCTACACAGGTGTTTTACAGTCTTCCTAGGCCTTTTTCCTTTTGTTACTCGGCTAGCCCCGCTTCCCCCAGCACCTTCCATGGTTTTCCTCTTCCCCATCATGTATACCCGAGGACCGCTAGTACTAATAAATAACCAGGTTATAACACTGGATAAACGTGTGCCCCCCCCAAAGGATCACTGGCCGATAGAGCAAATAAAATGATACAGAAATTCAAATCTAGACCCCTTCAGCCCAAAGAAGGCACAACCGTCAGAGTCAGTCTACCCTGCCGCCGGTTATTAGCAGTTGGCACAGCGATGGGTGAAATGGAATGCACAGTACCTTGCTCAGTGATTTCCAGGAGCAAATTCAAAGGGAGACAACAGGGTGTGGGAGCACACCGCTGACCTCTCAGGCAAGGTTCGCCCCTGGCATTCTGGTAATGCATTCTGGTAATGGTTTAATAACCAACATCAGTAGAGAATACAGTCTTGCATTTTGGGGTTTGCTGAGTAGGCTGCCAAACATTATATCAGGTCCGGTACCTCTCACTGGCACGTAGGTGCTTCATCCACGAGCTCGTCAGCCCAATGACTCACGGGAGTACTTTAAATAGACAACAGGATGTGGGAGCACACCACTGACCTCCCAGGCAAGGTACGCCCCTCACATTCTGGGAAATGCAGTCTCTTGTAGCTCGCTCTGATATTTTCGAGTGTTTTGCCAAGGTTTTCGCAGACACTGCTGATCTCTAGACACATGTTTCTGGTTTATTAACCGTCATCAGTAGAGAATACAGTCTTGTATTGTGGGGTTTGCTGAGTAGGCTGCCAAACATTATATCAGGTCCGGTACCTCTCACTAGTGCAGGTGCTTCATCCACGAGCTCGTCAGCTCAATGACTCACGGGAGTGGTCTAGGGTCAATTGGGGTTAGGGTGTAAATTGGGCATGGGTTAGTTTAGGTATATTCATAGAGTTACTTCACTGCAATGTAAGTGCTGTAGTTTAATTATATTGAAAAGTTGTTAACAGTTTTTTTAGTACATTTATTGCTACACCGAAAGAAACATTTGCATGTTTTTTCTTAGAACATCCTAAAGTGGCTACATTGCCATCTATACAATATATGCCCTTTTAACGCACTGGCTGTTCTTCATCATCACAGGTGTCTTCACCACCCTTCCCTCTATTGTTTGGTATGGGTATGTAAAGAATATGGGTTATTAGTTGGGGAGGATGTGAGTTCTTCTGAATTAATAAGACCAAATCCCTGTCAGGCCAACTCACAAGTTCAATAAATAAAGCTGGGCTCACATGGCCAACAGAAGACAGGCTTAACTTAAGGAAAAGTGAATAAAGTATTTAGCAGTACAGAAGAAAAAAGTCAAAACACAGCACAATAAAAATTACACATAATTTCTAAACATTGAAAAAGATTTAAAAGGTTTTTAATTGGAAAAATTACACCAACATGGCAGAGAATTTACCGTCTAACTTAATCCCTGAAACCGAAGTCCAAATCCTCTATTGTGGCAAGCCTGATGCTGTATCCAACTAGGTCTTCTCAAAATCAGACAGCTTTGCCGCAATATCCCACTGACACTCTGAGGTCTGAGGCGGAGAGTCAGGTACAGTTGCAACTGATTAGCTGGTCATTCCAAGAAAAAGGCGCCTTGCAGGTTGTTGTTTCCCTGTAGCCCCACAGGAGATCACCCTTGGAGTCCACTTCTCAGTCCTAGGTCCTGTTAGTACTGAAAAGCAGCTTGGGCCCATCGAGCATCTTCTTCTGAGAGATTCTGCACTCAGGCCAGCAGGCATTAGTCATCTGGTCCAGAAAGAACACTGACACAATCACTGTTGTCGTCATCCTCAGCATCCCTGACCAAGAGACCAACAGAACCGATCAACGGTGACCACTATCTTCAGCATCTTTGCCAATTGATGGTGACATCAAACTCCAGATATACTCATCCTGATAAAGAGAGAGGTGAGACTGCACGGAGTATTGACGGAAAACTGGGAGCACTGGCGCTTGGAGTGTGGACTCTAACGACCGGATTGCTGTTGAAATACTTGGCCCAGAAGACCTTGGGGGCACTGTCACCATCACCAGCCCCTCCCTCCCTCCTGCGGCGGACTTTAAAAGAACTCGCGCCTCCCGCTTCGCAGGACGCGCAGCGCTTGGAGTGTGGACTCTAACGACCGGATTGCTGTTGAACTACTTGGCCCAGAAGACCTTGGGGGCACTGTCACCATCACCAGCCCCTCCCTCCCTCCTGTGGCGGACTTTAAAAGAACTCGCGCCTCCCGCTTCGCGGGACGCGCAGCGGGACACGCCGGGCAAAGGGCGGGCCGTCTACGGCCGTCCGCGGCCGGCCGAGGCTGGGCTGGGCTACCCCCCTTGCTGCTGGCCGCATAGCTGTTACAATTTGACCCGGAGTAAGGTGACCGACATTCATATTGCTTCCCTTAGGTATATGGGGGGCTGTTTTTTTTTTTTTTTTTTGTCCTTTCTTGTAATCTTTAGTCACACCTGCCATACCTGGTTTACCGCACGCTAGTACTTGTTTATATTTATCGTTCGTTTGTGTATATATTGTCTGTGTCTCACCCCACTCAACAAACCATCATGGCCACACACTCCACTAAACCAAGGCACTCTTTGGTGGGAGGCTCAGTTAGGGGGACATTAGACCATTTCATCACTAGGGCCGCTAACGTCCTAGAACAAGAGATCGCCATGACGGAGCGCCGTCTATCATTGGACCCTATCTATCAGAAGCGTTCGTCCCTGGGCCACATCCAACAGGTTCCCTCACCTTCAACTAGGAACACTAGCTCTGATCCCATGGACGACGCTGGCTCCTTCGTGCAGTCCCGCGACACAATGGATATATCGGCCACTCCAAGGGTTATTAACATATGTTCCCCTAACGCGCAATCATTAATGGACACTTCCTTTGAGGATCTAACCCCTTGTCACACCGTCAAGGCATCTAAGAAAAAAGCTGCCAAAAACAGACTCCCCTCTCCTAAGCCCGCAGCAAAAAAATCTACCGCCCCAATCAAAAAAAGGAGAAAAGGCCCTCATTCTGAATTGGCCAAACTTATCCCTCAACTAACACCGACTCCAACGCGAGCAAGGCAAACAAAAGCACAGATCCAGCCCCCTATATCACCCTTTTCCAACGTATTGGCTGATATAGAGCACTTGGTAAAATCTTTACTGTCACCTCTGGTGGAGAGAGTTAAGAATATTGCATTACAGTTAACATCTTTAGAAGCCTCACACGAATCACTTACCGCATTAAACCATGAAATGAACACCTATTTATCTAAAAATCTTACCTTGGCTACCTTGCCCCCTCCATCCACTCAAATAACTACTCAGCCTAGCGCATTGAACCACAGGGAGAATACATCTGTTCCCATGTCTATAGTAGAGAAAAAATCTACCGCCAAAGGGGCTCCAAGTGAAGGTCAATTCTCCTACTCTGTAGAGCCCTCGGGTATTAACACCAATCGGCAGCCCCCCCTGGATAATAAACTGGAAAAAAGCTCTCATATTGACTTGCCCCCCGAATCAGCTCCCTATGTAGTGACACTTACCGGCGTCCCAGAGCTTGCCCCGGGAAAAACGGAGAGACATCAGGATCTTAAAAACAAAGTAGTACACTGGTTAAGCCAAAACAGGCCACTCCCCCCCGAAATTAATGGCGAGATATTGCACGTGAGAAGACTGAAATGGTTGGGCCCCAGACCTAAGGACATCCAGGGTGACATTATCATAATCAACTTTAGGGGTTACCCCACATAGTGGACTGGTACACCCCGAGCAGGGGCACGGGAATTTCAACGTGTGACCTGAGCTACTTTTACCCTCGTTCCCTTTTGTCAAACCCTACTCTCTCACATCCACTATCGAAGTCTAACACTGGGGCCCATTATTTCACTCTCCCCACTTCAAATAGATACGCCACTCTTTCTGGTTTGGATGAACAAGATTGACTTACAAACTCTGCACTATTGGCCGACAACCCCCCTAACATGAATACTCTGTTAATTACCCCAGAACGTGATAATCCTAAACACAAGAAAAACACACTGTTCATTGACAATTTTGGGTGGAAGTCAACGTATGGCTTTGCCCCCCATCCCCCAATTTTTGAGCCAATCAGCTCAACTGGATGCCCATCAACCAACTTTTCTTCGATTACTTACCCCATGAGGGATACTTCCCTCCCTCAAATTCCCCCGCAACCTCAAGAAATCATCGAGATTTCAACATATTCTACGACAGGCTATACCTGTATGGACGAACCACTTTTGGGTGACAGTCTTTTGTCCTGGAACGTGGCAGGTCTCCTTGACAAACTGACCAATCCTGCATGGGTGCAAATTGTTTCCCGATATAGCATTATTTGCTTACAGGAAACATGGACCACCACTGAGCTTCATCTCTTAGGGTATCAGACCCTTCATACCCCAGCTTCTCCCAGTCTCCACGGCAGAAGCAAGGGGGGACTTTCGATCTATATTTCTGTAGAGAGCCGATTAAAACCAGTCCACGTCACAGGGACCTCAAATTACCAGCTTATTAGCTTAACCGGTGGTTCTTTCAAGAACATCGTCCTGGTCAACTTTTACCACAACATTCCAAGTTCTCACCTGGACCAGGTGCTCAATGGGCTAAAAACCGATTTAATTAAAATAGAGACCCAAAATAAATCCGACACGTCAATCATTTGGCTGGGTGATTTTAACTGTCCTTTGTGCCCACAGAGCATTAAAGGCACCTGTGGAATGGTAACTGATATTGACGACTCTTCCAGCCATTTTCGTCACACCAAATTAGGAGACCTTTTAAACGGTCTAACATCCCACTTTAACTTATCTTATGTTAATGAACTATGACACCCACCCAAGTGCTTTAAACCCACCTATAATGGGAGAGGCTGTCACACTACAATCGATTACATACTCATATCCACCAGGTACTCAGGGTCCATACTTAACTGGGAGACCCTTGATACAGCTATTAGTGACCACTATCCAATCGGGGTGACTTTGAAACTAACTCCGCAAGTTAAGGACAAGGTTAGGCAGAATCCCCCTTACTCCCCACCTCTACAGTTGGGAACCACTATGGGCCTCTATCTAAAATGGGACAAAGTAGTCCCCCTCACTTTTCTTAACTCTCTGGTCAAGAATACACATGACCATATTCAAATTTGTTTGTCACTCACTGAAAACCCGCAGGCAATAAGCCACTCATTTTCCGTAATCCTTTCGGAAATCAAAACACTGCTTGCACGTACCCCAAGGAAATCTTCTCCATTTACTTACGGCTGGTTTGATAGGAATTGCTCTAAAGCTCTGCGACTGTTGAAAGTTGCCTTAAAATCTAATCCCAGAAACCGCCTGGAAGTCCAGCAAGCCAGACTAAATTATCGCACTATCCGCCAGGCTAGGAAAAACCAGCTGAAGTCAGAGGCCTGGCAAGCTCTCGTCGAAGCCTCTAGTAAGAGGGATAATACCGCCTTCTGGAGGGCAGTTAATGCTCCCTTCCTTCGACCCTCCCAGTCCCCAAACTTGGATTCAGCCATAACTCCCGAAACTTGGGTTAAACACTTTAGTACTCTATATAACCCTCTTGACTCGGCTGACCGACTGAGCGAGCGGGAAAGTCATTCTAATTCCCTCCCAGAATTAAATACTTCTACCTTTTTTCCTTTGAATATCTTTTTTGATCATGCCGAAGTATTAATGGCACTAAAAGAAAGTCCCTCCGGGAAGGCCCCAGGTCCGGATTGCGTTCCAATAGATGTTTTTAAATCACAGCCAGACCTATGGGCCCCACTGCTTACCAATGTCCTGAACTCTCTGAATACTACAGGTTTTATTTCCTCCTGTCCCGAGGCAATCGTAGTCCCGATTTTTAAAAAAGGCGAAAGGGATAATCCCGCCAATTATCGCCCAATTTCACTTTTAGACTCCCTCATGAAGGTAGCCGGGCGAATTATTTTAAACAGAATACATGATTGGATAAGCGATCAAGACATTATCTCTAACCTGCAATATGGCTTCAGACAAGGCAAGGGTACTATTGAGCAAGGCCTGAATCTGACTCTCATCATAGCCAAATACACCCAGGCTAAAAAGGGAAATCTCTTCATAACCTTCGTAGACCTTAGCTCCGCCTTTGATTGTGTTGACCATGAGCTGTTATGGGAATCTCTTGCAGAGATAGGCTTAGATCCCCCTATTCTTTTATTTATTAAAGAGTTGTACAGGGACGCATCGGCCCGCGTTAGATACGGCAGGAATGGAGAATGCTCTGATAGGTTCCTCATTAGACGAGGTGTCAGACAGGGTTGCATATTAGCCCCCCTACTTTTCACTCTCTATATTAACTCCGTTGGTCACCACCTAAACAGAACCTTCAATCACTACCCTACTATAAATGGCAAAGCCATACCTATACTGCTCTACGCGGACGATGCTGCAATTATGTCCCAGACCCGCTCGGGGTTACAAAGGGCAGTCAACGAATTTACTGACTTTATGTCAAAGAGAGGCCTAAATGTTAACACCTCTAAAACCTTAACCATGTCTTGTGGCCTAGGGATTGGGAAAAAAACCATGCTCCATCTTTTTGAATGGTAAAAAATTGGACAGTATTGATAGATTCCCTGATTTGGGTATTATTTTTAATAAGAGGGGCACCTGGCGAGCCGCGGCTCAAGCCAGGAGCTTAGCACTGTCTAAAGCTATAGGCGCATTGACCAACTTCTCCAAAAAACTTGGGGGTCGCCCGATAAGTCCTCTACTTCAGATCTACCGGGCGAAGTGCATCTCAGCCGGCACTTATGGTTCCGGGATCTGGGGGATCGAGCCCGCTGACCAAATTCAACGCCTCGAGAATGCTTTTTTACGTTATCTCCTGGCTGTTCCACCCAGTACTTCCACCTATATGGTGCATACTGAATTAGGTCTCACACACATTGCGGACACGATCAATTCCTCCCCCCTCATTTTATGGCACAAAGTTTGGACTAATGAAGAGACACCTTTTAACAGACTGCCTTAAATTGAATAAGGTCAAGAACATTAAATGGCTGAACTATGTCAAGAAGCTATCCTCTGACCTAGGGCACCCTGAATTTTTCACTGACCCTTCAACCTTAATTAATATAGCAAGAGTTACGCTAAAACGTCTCGTCTTAAACCATTTGTGCAGCAAACGATGGTCCTTAGAAAAACAAAAGAGCTCAATTGTTGAATATCAACAATCGACCATTACGATTGGAATACAGCAATACTTACTCTTAGAACCATCGCCTTTCATTCGCATGCTCCTGACCCGTTTCCGCACCGACACTTTTTTTAGATTGTTAACTTTTCCTAATCCAAATTGTTGGTCCAGCAACATGGAGAAATGCCCCTGTGACGGATTATCAACCCAATCTAATATTCACTGTATCTTATTTTGCAGATTTTATCAACTGCCAAGGGCTATTTTCTTAAAACCTCTGCTTATATCATGCGGATTACGCTCATGCAGAATGGCTTACTATAAATTAAAAAAATTGGAAACACCCTTAGCCTTGGCAGCAATTTCATCCTATCTGAATAAGACCTTGAGATTGAGGTTATCAATGCAGACTTAGCTGACATTTGCCTTGATGCCCTGATTGTGTACCTGCACTTTTAAACTGTATTTTTATTCGTTTTTATTGGATCTTTTATACTTATGTGTATGTACTTTTATGATATTGTTTTTACATATCGAATAAAGTTCATTATCTATCTATCTATCTACAAGTGAGGGCAGGTCGAATCGTTAAAGTCTGTATGTAGGTCACTGACAAGTCTATCTAATGAGCTGTGGGTGCGGTGCCCCTTTGTAGGTTTCACTAGCCAGTGGATGGGTGCTTCCTGGACACTCCCTAACCAATAAGAAAAAGGTTCCCAGGGCAACCTGTCCCACTTTTGCAGCAAGTCCTTTTTGCCTTCCAGCAAGTTACCCCACGGTACAGTATTCTGAGTAAAATCCAACATGGCAGCACACTTGCGATTCACCTTCACTGACGCATCACTTGCACTGTAAAGAGAATTATTCTTACTATTGCTGCAAATGTGATAGCTTGATATTGGTTTCAAGAGACTTCTTTGTGAACAGTTACACTGGCGTTCAAGCAAATGTTTCCATTTTTTTTTCACCAGTTTTCCTTTCTTAATTTTATTTTAACCTTTTTGTGGCAGGTAGATAATACTTTTGTAAGTTTTTTTAATTCGATTTATGAGTGGTTTGAAGTTTATTCCTTCTGTCAGATCTTTTTGGATATTATGTAAGAATAAGTCTCAAAATTTGAATGTAGAGTTTCTGGTTTTATGATGGCAGAGAATGAATAGCATGCATCAGGAATAGAGTGGTCCTTTGTCACAAAACATTCGATCATGTGGCATTTGTGACACTGTTAAAAGCAAACACATATTCACTAAAAAGAATTCACAAAAAGATTTGGTACTATAACTGTCAGTGTTCTTATTCAGTATTCATGGACAGTGAGTGAACAGTAACATGAATCCTTCATATCTTGTTCATAAATGTATTGTGTGTGTGTCACCATGTCTGCTGTGGAAAGTAAACAATCACTGTTTCTCTCTAAAGATTATTTAACCAAGAGAACTTTATTGTTGCAATATACCAAAATATATTTATTCTTTCAAATAACCAAAACAAAACAAGTATTCATGTCACCATCAAAAGTTCAGATGAGTATTTCTTTAAGCAGATCCTTCCCTTCCCGATTGCATTTTGGCATGTGCTACTGAGTGATTCATCTCATGTGTGACACTGTTAGGCACTTGTGCCTTTATAGTTAATAGAACAGAAGTATTTGCTTTTATTATTACAAGTATAGACTTAAAAATCTCGGGATGCAAAATGCGATTGGTGATAAAGTGTAAGACTTACTATAGCTGCTTAATTTGAAGTGAATTAGTTGCCAGCTATGCATGTTTTATATGTGCGAGTTGTGTGTGCTCCTCTAGGTTGCCCACATACATAGGTGCCTACATTTGTGTCTGTTTGCATAAGGACCTTACGTATATTGGTCTATGTGAACATAGACACCTCCCAGTGCTTTTCTAACATGGTTTGTACTTTACAGTCTTTCATTATTTAGGAAGTATTTTTTAGTTACTGAAATGTTGTCACCCCATCACCTCACTATAAATAAATCATGAACTAAGCCACCATTACCTAAGAATGAGAGAAGACCTATAGGCATTATTGGAGAAGGTTGCATCACACCACTGACATTGTACAGCATCTGTCTTATAACCAAGACAAATATGAGTGCAATCCCAGATGCAATTCTAAAGCAAGCAGTAGCATCTCTAGAACTGAGTTGTAACATGGGTGGGGGGGGCAAAGGGCACTGTAGGAAAGTGCCTCTTTTGACCTGGTTAGCCCCAACTTTTTGTCTGATGACTGGTGTAATTTTGAACTGTAAGTAAACTGGGCCCCTGCCCACCAGGTTCCCAGGTTCAGATCCCCTTCCCCAAACCTGCACCACGACTGGCACAACTTCAGTGGCTCCTTGTAAATCCCTAATAAATGGTAACCCTGGTACCCAGGGCATGGGTACTGAGGAGATTCTTCTGGGACTGCAGCACTGGCTGTGCCACCCCAGGGACCCCTCACCAAGGCTATGCACTCTGCCATTGCAGGCTGTGTGTCTTGGTGCAGAGGAATCCGAAGCATCGATATGGCACATAGCCCTGTGTACCATGTCTCCCATACACTGCATGGGATATAGGTAAGTCACCCCTACTGCAGGCTGTTAGCTCTAAGGCAGGCTGCACTATATCCTATGTGTAGGCATATTACCATGAGCAGAAATGCCCCTACAAATGTCCAGGCTATTCTGTGAGTTTGTAAGTGCACAGGGAAGCCATAAAGTGTACATGGGCTGGATACTTGTCAACACGATTTTCCTAGCTTTATGATGGCTTCACTGATTTCTGAGATGTTTGGTACCAAATATTTTCTCCTAATCAATCCACACTGATGCCAGTAATGGATGTATTAATAAATGCACACAGAAGACCCTTTTAGAGGGTCCCCTGAAAACCCCACAAGCACTTGTATGGGTCTTGACTTTTTTTTGCCAAACTGCCACTACCAGACATGTTTTTGACCTCATGTGGTGCGAGCCAGCACTCTCAGAGGACAGAGACATAGCATGCTCTGGGCAAAGGTGCTTCACACCTCCTCCAGGACAGGATGGCCTTCCTGGGAGATAAGCTTCAAAGGCGATGCCGCCTTTGAAATCCAACCCAGGAACCTCCAGAAAAGTGGAGAAGCCAAGCCCCCTTTCCTTCTACACTTTTGGAAGTAGGAAAGGTGGGAAAATTAGCTAGAAGAGGAGGAGGGTCACCACTTATCCTACACCACCTCTAGGGCAGGGCAGGGGATGTGAACAATCTCCTGAAACGCCGCCATCTTGGAATTGTGGAGAAACCTCCAATCAGGGTCAGGGCAGTGCCTCTTCCCATAGGAAATGGTCACTAGAGGGTGTAGACACCCTAAATGTAACTTGCTCATTGGCTATTAACTGTCTTCCCTTGTAACGCCCCTAAATTCAGTATTTTGGTGGCACCCTGAGACCTGAATATCAGATTTGATGGACAAGAGAAGACCAAGACAAAGAAGACCCATTGCTCGAGAATTGAAGCCCTGCTGCAGAAGAAAAAGACGACAAACCCTTCCTGCGGCTCCTAGAACTCGACAATCACTGCTGCTGTGTTGTCCTGAAACCTGGAAGGACTCTAAGAACCACAGAGCACCTCCAGCCTTCAAGAACTTGCTGTTAAGATCCCTTGGAGTAAAGGTATCACTCCCTTTCACACCGCAGGCACTGATTCTGTGAAGTCCGGATTGTCCACTTGCTGCTCCCTGATGACCTCAAAGTAGCACCGAAGCAAGAAGAGGCTCAACAGCTCCAGATGTGCCTCTCCACCAAGATTGGAGGCACCAGGACCTACTGGATCCGTGGTGAACCACTACCCGGGGTGCCACACCCCCAGTGGTAAAAACCAAGAAGATGAACAAATATGGGACTCCAGAAACACCAGAAGCAAGCACCCATTGAGAGACACCAAGACACTGGAAACCCACTTCCTGAGTGGACCAGCTGTCCCGAGATCACCTCTCCAAGTTGCCTGTACCTGGCTGCGAGGACCTTCAGACGCACGACCCTGGGCTGACCAGTTCGCTCTGTACCCAGCCACACTGGCCCCAGCACTAACCAACTAGGCCTGCTCCTATGGTCCCCAGGACCTTGCGACCTCCTTCCCCTAAGAAGACCCACGGGCTTACCTGTGAGTCCCTCTGTGCAGTGCTTTTTCAAGTGGCCCCATTTGTCATTGCGCACCAGCTTTTAAGACCTCAGCACCTCTGTTCATTGCTAATCAGAGATGCTCCCGAACTTCTCCTGCTGGAACTTTGGACCCACTCCAGAGATGAACCTAAAATGAGAAGGTGAACTTCGTGAAAACATTGCTTGGATTTCTATGCATTTTTCTGTTTTTCGCCATTGTTTCCTATAGTACGTAATTGCGCATAGATGTGATATATTTTCAGAACTTTGAAAATCGTAACTCCTTACTTACCTTAGAACTGTAGTTTAGGTCTTAAAAATTACATAAAAACCGATGTTATTTTTACAAATTAGTCTCAGATTTATTCTTGAGTGTGTGTCTCATATATTGCTTCTGTAAGTACAACAAATGCTTAACACCAACCTCAGATAAGCCTACCTGCTCGCCCACACTATCACAAAAAGAGAGGTAGTATTATCTACTTTTGCCTCTAACTGCCTTTTAGGGATCTCTCCCGCTCTCTAAATAGTGTATTTACATTTAGTACACTGTACAGAGAGGCAGTTTCTTACAGCCACATATAAAGTTGGCGGGCCCCCTTTTACAGGCAATGCTGAAGAGAGCGTGCACACATGACTGTATGTGTCAAAGAGATAGATAGATAGATAGATAGATAGATAGACAGACAGACAGACAGACAGACAGACAGACAGACAGACAGACAGACAGACAGACAGACAGATAGATAGATAGATAGATAGATAGATAGATAGATAGATAGATAGATAGATAGATAGATAGATAGATAGATAGATAGATAGATAGATAGATAGATAGATAGATAGATAGATAGATAGATAGATAGATAGATAGATAGATAGATAGATAGATAGATAGATAGATAGATAGATAGATAGATAGATAGATAGATAGATAGATAGATAGATAGATAGATAGATAGATAGATAGATAGATAGATAGATAGATAGATAGATAGATAGATAGATAGATAGATAGATATTGCCATTGAGGGATTCTAGTGAGATCATAAACCATGAAGCCGTAGGCTGAGTGGTCAATAAATATCAACAGATCCCTAAGATAGCAAGAGTGGGCCATAGGTCAATATTACCTGGTATGTATGTTTTATATTACGTCAGGCCTCTAAAAATCATACAAATTTTACTTGATCTGCAGGTCGAGTAAAAAACAAGTTACTTACCTGTACACTGTTGTTCTCCAGTACTGATTTATTTAATAGATTCACATGCTTGACTCTTCCCTGTCGTTATGGTGTGAGTCCCACAGTAACAGTACTAAAAGCAGTGCTAAGGTATTAGCATTAACCTCTACTGTAAAAACAATGTACATGTTAGCCTATTCACTTTGATTTAATACACCCAAACTTCAACCAATCAGAGCTCAGACCCAGAAGTACTCATCCCCTGCAGAGCCATCATACCTCAGATTTTGAGCACTAGTGTTATAAAACCATAAGAGGTCTGAGATGGTAGCCTTAACGGTGAGAGGGGGCATGTAAATATATAAAAGATATCAATGCTGGAGAACCACAGTGTACACATAAGTAACATGTTTTTTCTCCAGTATTGTATCTGTTATGGATACACATGCTTGAATCAGACAGACAAGTTAGCAGTATCAATTTAACAATGGGGGTGGGTGAGGTGAACCATCCATCCATGAAAAAGCTTAAATAAGAAGAGTAAAACCAAACACATTAATACTGTAAAAAGGCATTGAAGAAACAGCATAGCAGCAAGTAATAATCATAATTAAAGCCATTGAGCAAACATTAGACAGAATAACAGATATGATCTGAAGTTAAAAGCGGCATACCTTATGAAAACAGATGTCACAGGGTAGCTTTTTCAATGACCACATCAGCTTTATCTCAGGAATTTAGGCAGTAGTGTTTTATGAAGGTATGGGCATTCACCCACATCAGAAAGGACTAGCCTATTTGTGAATAATACAGGTCTCAGAACTGTATGACAAGGGGGAAACCATTAGGTTTCTTCACGAAGCCCTCACCCACCAACCTAGTTGGTGGCATGCTTCATCATCGGGCCCACCCAGTGACACCGAGTGTGTCCCGGGTGTGCTACTACGCCTGAATACAGCCAAGCTGGTATGTTGCTGAGTGTGCAGTGTGTGTGACGTGAAAGTCAAACTTTAAAAGGCTATACAGTGGTCCCAGCACCCGAGGGGATAATTAATATTTAATACCTGGGCCTCTGTTAGCATTAAAAACAAGGCAAGTGGATGTGTGTGGAGTATATATTAGGACCTCCTACACCCACACCGATGATGAAGCATGCCACCAACTAGGTTGGTGGGTGAGGGCTTCATGAAGAAACCCAATGGTTTCCCCCTTGTGATACAGTCCTGAGTACTGTATTATTCACAAATAGGCTAGTACTTTCTGATTAACATATAATACCTGGGGATATGGACTAGCTACCTAGTCCTCTCTCTCTCCTTGATAACTGCGCATTCACCAACATCACCACCCTGCAGATGTCGGGTAGTGCACTCATGGAACTAGGACTGAAGACGCTGTGACCATCCGAGTTGAGTGAGCCTTTACTTTCGCAGCAAGAAGACGTCTGACCTTTTCATAGCAGAATACTATAGTTGCAGAGAACTAGCGAGCAATGCTAGCCCATGATAAGGTTTGCCCTTTCTTGGAGAAGAAAAGCAAATGAGCAGTTGACTCTCGTAAAGCTTTTGGGGCAGATTTATGTTCCCTGGCGCATCCCTGCAAATCAGCATGGATGCGCCAGGGAAGATGCGTCACGCAAGTTTGCCCTTGCGCCACCGCAGATGCGCCGCATTTACAATGCGGTGCATCGTGGCGCAAGGACAAGCAGATACGTGACGCATCTGCCGGCGTAAGGTTGGGGCGACGCAACTCCAGCACTGTTCCAACCGACCCTATCCCTAACATGGTGCGTCAAGCCTTACGCCTGCTTCAAGCAGGCGCAGGGTTTTGAAGCATCAGCGTTGGGAAAGTGACTCAGTGAAATCTTATAGATTTCACTGAGTCACTTTTCAGGGGCGTTCCTGCGACGGAACGCCCCCCTGAGTAGCAACGCCCACATGAAACCTGACGCAGGTTTCATGTGGCGCAGGGCTTTACACCGTGACGCATCCCCATAGATGCGTCACGATGTAAATGGGGCGCAACATGGCGCAGGGTTTACGCCGCCGCTGCGTCACAAAAATGACGCAACGGCGGCGTAAAAGGGGCGCAAATCCCTCCTAAATCTGCCCCTTTGTTCTTTGCAGGTAGAACTTCAAACAGCGCTTAATGTCCAGAAAATGCAAGGCCCTCCCTGCAGGCGACGATGGATTAGAGAAAAAAGAAGGGAAACTGATGGGCTTATTGAGATGAAAAGTTGTCAGCACTTTCGGGATGAATGAAGAATTAGTGCACAGGATGACTCTGTCCTCTTGAAACTGTAGGTAAGGCTCCTTAATTGTGACAGCCTGAATTTCACTTATCCACCTGGCAGATTATGGTGGCCAACAGAAAGGCCAATTTTCATGAGTGGAATTTCAATTCAGACTTGTGCTTTGGGTCGAACAGGGATCTCATATGTTGTGATAAGACTGTTCCGCTGCCAAATCACAGGATGGGGCTTGACAGGAGGGTAAACCTGAAATAGACCCTTTGTAACCTCCTTCACCAGCCTATTGGACCATAAAGGAAATTGTCCAGAACGCCATTTGTATATAGAAATTGCAGCTAGTTGTACCCTAATGGATGCATGATTGAGAGTTCATTTGGCTAGATGTAGAAAATTGGGGAGAATCTGCTCTGGTGTAGACGAAAAAGGCTGGCAAGACTGAGAAGCACACCATGAGCAAAATCCTTTCTACTTTGCCAAATAGCATTTGTTCTTAGAATGAGCACAAGCCTTATGGAGAATCAAAGCATATTCGTCAGAGAGTCCTAGAGCTCCAAATTCAGCATGGTGAGGAGCCAGACCATCAAGTTGAGAGTTTAAATCTGTGGGTGCTCCTGGTTCATTGATAGGAGATCCTCTTTTGGCTGGACCTGAATGTGCGATTACTCTGATAGGTATAGAAGCTCGATGAACCAATACTGTCTTGGCCACGCCGGCGCAATGAAAATGGGACAGCAAGGTTCTCTTTTTTAATTTTTTTGTATGACCATTGGATAAGTGGGCATGGATGAAACGCATACGTGAACGTCCCCGACCACGAGACGTGGGAGGCATTTCCCCAACATCCTGGTTGCGGAAATGCTAGTGAAAAACGTGCACTTCTTGTTGAGAGAAGTCGCAAAAAGATCCTGAGACTTTTCACCCAGGAGTGAAAACCTTGCGTAACTTACTCTGGCTGAGCCCTACCCGTGGCATTGCTTGCCTGTCCTGCTGAGGGAATCCGCCCATTCGTTCTGTGCTCCTAGGGCGTGTCCAATTTTTAAACAAGATGTCGTTGGTTAATATCCACTCCCATATCAGTGGGCTTGAGCCTACAGTACCTATGAGTTTGTCCCTTCTTGTTTGGTGAGCTAAAACATGGTGGTAGTATTGACTGTTCTCACAAGTTCAGTAGAGCTTTGCATCCTGAGAAGAAAGGCTTGAGGCCCAGAAATACTGCCGTGAGCTCTAGAAGGTTTATGTGACATAATTCTTCCTAACTGGACCATTTCCCATGAGACTCTAAATCCTGCAGGTGAGCTCCCCATCCTTCAACGGAGGCATCTGTTGTCATCACCACTTGGAGTATCACATGAAGGAAAGAGAGACCCTGAGAGATATTTTTTCTGATCATCCATTAGGACATCCCCAACCTCATATTTGGGGTGATTGAAATCCTGTCCTGGAAAGATCCATGGCATTGAGTCCACTGCGCATTGAGCTGTTCTTGAAGTGGCCTCATGCGAAGACAACAATTTGGATTTAATGGGTTGCAGAATGGCATCATCTCTATCATTGGCTTGTATGTTATCACAGAAGTGAACTCTTTTGAAGAGAGGGATTGCATGAGTTCATGTAAGCGAGAAATCCTTTCTTCTGTTGGAAAAGCCTTTGACAGCCTTGTGTTCAGGATCGCTCCTAGGAACATCGTTAATCTGGATGGAATGAGTGAGGATTTTGACTTGTTAAGCTTGAGGTCTAGGGATTGGAAAAGCCGCACACAAGCCTCTGAATGTAAAGTGGGACCCTTTATCAACAAGTCCTCCAGGCACAGGAACACCTAATGACCTGAATGTCTGAAAAAGGCCGCCACCAGTGCCATGCACTGGGCAAATATTCTGAGAGCCAACTTCAACCTGAAAGGGAGCACCTTGAACTGGTAATGGCACCCTGCCACATCAAAACTGAGAAAACTTCAGTGCTTCATATGTATTGGAATGTACTCCAATGGAGATGAAATGTTAGAATACATGTGACGACCGTATTCCCAAGAATGGCCAGAGCATTGGAGGCTCTGATTGAAGTAGCCGCCATAGCAGAAAACCTTTCCCCAATATTATATAGCCTGCGGCCTTCCTTATCCAGAGAAGCTGTGCATAAAGAGGAAGGGTTCTTAGCTCTTCTCTGAGTGGCCTGCATGATGACAGAGTCCAGTCTAGGTTGACCAATGAGGCATGTAGGTGAATTCTCCAAAGCCTTGTATTATTTATCTACCTTTGGGATAACAGCTGCTACTGATGCTGGGGTCTTCATTAGTTTTAAGTCTTCCTGACAAATGAAGTCGGCAATACGGATAGCACAGGTTGTGGGCCTTGTTCCTGCCTTAAAATCATAGAGGAAGTACTCTATCTGTTTTACAGGCAGAGGAAGGTCGAAGCGCTTGCACGCTCTTTCAAGCAGGTCATGGAAACTACCAATGTCAGCTGGCAAAGAATCCACTGCAGGAGGAGTAGGAGATGCTGGCATTAGTGCCACATAATCATCTCACTCAGAATGATCACTAGGATTCAACTGGATCTCTCCCTCTTCCGGCTGCTGGTCACCATCACTGTCATGAAAAGTCTCTGGAATAGTAATCGGTGGCTGCACAGGCCTTTTTTTTTTGGCAGAGTTTTATATAGCGCGAACTTAACCCGAATCCAATCAGGTATCAGAGCACTTTACATAGCACCAGTTACGTTACATGAGGACACACATTCATTTTTGTTAGGCACAGGGAGATTAAGTGATTTGCCCAGAATCACAGGATGCTCAGCGTCATTACCGAGACTCGAACCCAGTTCCGCAGGTCCGAGGTCGAGCGCCCTAGCCATTAGGCCAACTCATCTCCCCTTTCACTGTGCTGTGCCCTGAGTGTGCTCTGTGGGGCAGGAGTTGTCTCAGGGGCATCCTGCCTACTTGGAGGCTGTTGAGTGGAATTAGCATCTGAGAACCTTTTGTAATAGTCCGTTATCATCATGCGCAAGTCTGTGACTAGTGTAACAGCGATAGCGACTGCCGCCTCCTGCACTTGATGTGGCTCATCCTCTTGTTCTTTGTATGAATAGTGTTCCAGGAATGTGTCGTATTCCTGGGCAGATTGATGACCCTTGTCAGAGAAGGAGAGTTCACCTCCCAGAGACGTTGAATGGTCATTGCCTGCTTCCTTATCCTCTGTCTCCTGACACTTAACATTTGACTGGGAGGGGCTATACGTAGGACCAAAAAGGCCCTCATCTTCAGTTTCCACTAGACATTTTAGTGGAGGAGGTGAGATCTTAGAAATATCTTCAGGTACAGAAGAGGTCATGCCATTACTAGATATGTACAAGGTCCCTTTTCCCGCTTTTGATGGGATCATCGTCGATGCCGTTGACGGGGTTGTCGATGTCATAGATTCAGAAGTAACCTTTGTCGAAAGAACAGCCGCAGGTGCTGCCATAATTGCTGGTGTCATCGTTGAGGAAATGTTGTGCGTTGATGATGGTTTTATTGGCGAAGTCTTTGTCAGAGTCTTCGTCAAAAATGATGGGGCAGTCATCGTCATTCTTGTTGATGTAGTCAAAGTCGCCGTTGACAATGTCATTGGTGAGTACACTTTAGGTGAGTTGGAAGCCATAGATAGTATGATCTTTGTCGATGGTACCGTCAACGGTCAAAACGTTGTTTGTAGAGGGCTCCTTGAATAGAGCATGAGGAGCAGAAAAATGTGGTGAAATAGACCTTTCATGAGAGGAGGAAGGGCCAGTTGACTCCTTGCTTCGTTTCCTTTCAATACTGGACTCCCTATAGTGAGACATGGATTTTTTAGAGTCTCTGTCAGAGGATGAAAAACTCCCTTCTTTTCTTTTTCTTGAGGAGGAATGAGCCTTCTCCTCACACTCAGAATCTGAGTCAGAGTGTGTCTTATTTTTCTGCAGTCACATGAGGAATCTACCCTCCTGATCTTGGAGGCTTTTAGCAGAAAAAGTATAGCAGTATGTGCATTTTTTAGGCTTATGTTGAGGGTAAAGACAATATAAATACTCTTTGAGTGGGTCCTCAGAATAGATTTCCACAAATCTTACAAGGCCTGAACACCCTTTTTTTAGACTCAGACATTCTGTCAAAAACAGTCAAGCACATTCCCAGACTGTACCCCAGATGTTCTTTGGAGGTTTGAAGATGAACTGAGAAGTTGTAGGTCAAACGTTTAGCAGAGAAACACTGTGACTGAGCATAGCTCAGAAAGACTCCATAACACACAATGGGCCATATGTAGGTAACCTAGAAATACCGATTCCTAAATACCGAATTTTACCGAATTGGTATTTAGAAATCGGTATTTCCTATGTACCTAATTTTTCGGTGACTCTTACCGATTCAGTAAAAATCGGTAAATGTTTACCGATTCTACAATACTGACCGGTGTTTCCGAACCGGTATTTACCGATTCGGTAAATACCGATTCGGAATTTACCGAATTGGTAATTCAAATGAACAGCAATTTAGGAATCAGCCAATCCTGTGCAATCCACACCCCACCCAACCAGGAAGTGGCCACACCCAGGCAGGTGCACACAATCAGCAGACTCTGGAGAGGCTGGGAGTGCAGAGGAGAGCAACAGAGCCAGGGCCTGAACTTGCACAGGAAATCTGACACAATGGCCAACCAGGACACAGAGAGATATGGAGGGGAAAGGAAGAGGAAACTCAAATTCAGTCCAAAGGAACTGCAGGTACTTGTGGAGGAGGTGGTGAAGCAGCACAATAAGCTGTTTGGAAAGCAGTCCCTGCAAGTGGCTGAATCAGAGAAGAGAAGGATCTGGCTTGGAATCCAGGCGCAGGTAAATGCCATCGGAGTGACCCCCCAGGACATTTATGTGCTGAAGAAGCGGTGGTACGACATCCGTATCATCACAAAGAGGAAGATGGCTGATCTGAAGAAAGAGACCAGCCGGACAGGAGGAGGAAGGAACAGGGCACCTGCCCTGACTGAATTTGAGGAAGCTCGTGGAGTCCACGATTGAGCCCGAAAGTGTCGTTGGGATTGGGGATGCAGACAGCTCTGACAGAGCTGCTACCAAACAAGGTAAGACGCATGCACAGCACTGTGCCCCCCTTCCCCTATCCCAAATCCCCAATTGGGCAATGTGAATCCCACTCCAGTACAGGTGTTTGTGCATGCCAGCAATGCATTATGGGAGATGTAGTCTGTGAAACCCCTATCATGACAAGATTCGCACAGAACAACAAGGCATGTGACAGACACAAGCGATAAGCAGGCAGAGGACAATGAGATAGTGATGCAGAAATGTATTATGTTGTTAGCAATGCAGGGCTGCAGGTACACTGAGCTGATGTTGAATTTCTGTCCACAGGTGATACTTTGCTCAGGACTGCTCAGGAGAAGGGAGAGAGGGCACCCCGGAAGGACAGCACAGAGAAGGCCACCACGAGTGCTGGGCAGACAACAGCACCACAGCCAGCATCACCACCACAGCCAGCCATGCCACCACAGCCAGCCTTGCCACCCCATCCAGCCTCGCCACTCCTGCTGGCCTCACCCGCATCAACTCCACCTGCATTGGTCAGGTCTAGGAGGCGTGCAGTTGCCAGACTGCATGTGTCAGAGTCCTCATCAGAAGACTCGAGGGGGGAGGAAACATCCATTGTGCCACTGGATGGTAGCAATGCCGGTTTGCCCTCTGCCTCTGAGGGAGCACACACAGGTGCCAGACGCCGCCGCAGGGCTCTGGTGCGCAGTCCACCTCCACAGGGTGAGAGCCATGGTGTATTCTTAGGGCTGGAGGCCACCATGGTGAAGGTGCAGTGCCTACAAGGCAAGGCAATCCAGTCAGTCCAGCGCCAAATGAAGGGCCTCAATGACACAATGGGCAACATTGACAGGGGCATAAGCTCAATGGCTGAGGGAATGAGGGAGATGGCTGTGGGCATGCGGGACATGTCCCAGTCCATCATGCTGCTGTGCACATAAATCGATGAGGACAGAGCAACACGGCGAAGGGAGAGGCAGAAAATTGATCACCACACAAGGGCAGTGAACCGCCTAGAAACTGCCACTTCTCTGCTCTGCAGGCGCTCCGTGGCAATGCAGGAGGGCCTTGCGCACTGCACCAATGATGTTTCCAGGGGGCTGGTGAAGGTGACCAGTGCACTTGAGGTGCTGCTTATAAGCCACTCTGCCACCACTGGTGCTGTGGATGCTGGGGACAGCACCAGTAGGAGCAGCATTACCCCCCCTGTCACAGACACACGGAGGAGCATCAGACGGCATGGGGCTGCCACTGGTCCCACAGCCATTGAGGACACTCAATCACTGGCATCCCGCACTGTAGTGTGTGGGCGCAGACGCTGATGCAGCACACAATTACAGGACACAGTTGGGTGAAGGAACCCTTGACTTCCGACTAGGGATGTCACCAATTTGTTAAGCCAGTTTTGCCATTGTTTTGTGGCGTAGTGCCGGATAATTAAAACTACGTCATAGCATCCAACTACTGGCTGTATCCCCTTACTTACTTAGAAGTAGTTGCATGCGATCTCTGCCCGTCTCACTCTCCCATCTGTTGCTGCTGCCATTCCTGCTGCGTTGGGCTTTGGCTGTGCAAACTCATCATCATTGTCCTCAAAATCTGTTATTTCCACCTCTGTACCTGTCTTTGTGGCAAGGTTGTGCAGCATGGCACAAGTGGCAATGATCTTGCAGCAGATGATGGGTGTGTACTGGCGTGCGCCTCCGCTTTTGTGGAGGCAGAGGAACCTGCTTTTCAATAGTCCAAACGTGCGCTCCACCACGTTGCGTGTTGATTTGTGTGCCACATTATATCGTCTCTCACTCAGGGTTGATGGGTGTAGGTAGGGAGTGAGGATGAATGACCGCACTGTCGTACTTTAGAATTTGGGACCACGTAGGAGGCAGGGCCCTACTCCTGTCTATCCCGGTATTAGTGAACCGCGAATGGTTAATGCGGTATGTACAAGTGCTTTGTGTAACGTTTGAGCTATGAATGCACTGTGTATACGCTATTTTACACCACTACGTGGGTTCCATTTTAGAGTGGTGGCCATCTTATGGTTGCTCTCACATAGGCTACATAGCATGAAGCAAATACGGGCCTTTTAGAGCACATGTGCTTTCCTTTGACTTCTCTGTGACCTGGGCAGCTTGGCTCCGCTGCCCCAGGTCAGTCTGGTCTCACGAGCTCCCCGTCCTCTGGCCACCTGTGATTAGCATCAGGGCTTGACACACCATAAAGTCTTTTCATCCTACACAAGCCTCCAGCTAATCTCTTTCGCACCTGACTGTTCCTGCTTTATGGCTTGTTTTCCAAACAGGAGATGCTCATGTTTATTGGGGCCTATCAATATCTGATGTGGGATCTGAGCCTTGCTGGGTAAATAATTGCAGACTGGCTTAACTGGAATGTGGGATGGTCATCATGACTCTGCCTTTTCGTTTGTAATGTATACATGTAATGGCCATATCGTAAACCAAGGAATGTGTGCCTGAAGCAGGATATTTTGTATTTAAGGAGAAGCCCGTTTCTGAGATTTTTAGCAGTCTCCTAAGAACATACACGCTGTTGTACTTCTTGGATACCTGTAATTGGTCTGCAGCCAATAAACTGATCTTTGACTTCACCCAGAAGACTCTGTGTTTCTGTAGGTCTGAAACAGGAAGAACCCGAAGTCATAGGGTGTGTTCCCCTGCACCGCTGGGCTTAAACTTCCCAGTACTTCAGTTGGCGCCCAACTCGGCGCGATTTCAGCGGTACCGGTCCAAGCTAGAGGTTCGTGGGGAGCTTCGTGTGGAAATTCTGGAGGAAGGCCGCCACTTCATCAACCCCTGCATGTCGACGTGGTCCGAAAGTCTTTTCTGCGAGGTTCTCCGCGTCCCGACGGCTACGAAGGACTGCTGCCCTGATTAATCGCCCTGTTTTGGACCCTTGACGATTTTGGTAGAGAGAAACAATCGAGAGAGTCTTCTGGTGACGCCATTGATCATCGATATTCAGTTAAGTATAAGTGGAGCGTCTCCCAATTTGTTTGGTATCCTTCGGGATAATATTGGTTTATTTGGAGTTTGCAAACCCCAAAGCCAGAGGACTCGTGTATTCACGAGACTATCGTAATCGATAATCCTTTGAAGTTGGGAACTAGACTATTGAGCGAAGATGCCTGGTGCTAGTGTATTTGGTGATTGGTTTTGTTTGAGTTGTGGAAGGGATTTCCAGTTAGAGGATTCATGTCCGGTTCCTCCAATTGGAACTCCAACTTATGAGCTTTATGTAAAACATGGCGTGGGCCCCATTGCATATAATGAAGTATGGATCCGATACACCAGAAAGGACGGTGTTTTAAAATGGCCCCAAAATGGTAGTTTCGATACAGATATCTTAGATAATTTGGAAGTGAAATTGTTTAAAAAGAAAGCCCGGACGGCGATGTTTGATTCTTTCCGCCTATGGCGAAAGGAAGCCAAACAGAAGGAAATTAAGCTAGCGAAAAGAAATAAGAGAGAAAGAGGTATATCAGTAATGCAAGCAGCTGTGCAATTTAAGGATAATGAGGAGGAACAAATGAATGAGCAATTGCACAGACAGCGCAAACTAGGGATTGATAAATGTTACCCTGTTTTGTCACCCCTTGTGCAAGATAAGACAAAAGAGAAAGAGAAAGATTCCCTAATGTCCCATTTATTAAGTTCGCCACCCCATATGCGCAAAATGCCACAGCACCTCCACAGCTTGTAAATGTGCAGCCTCCAGTAAATATGCCGCAAGCCTTCCCGCAGCTGCCAGCTCCTCTTCAGCCGGCTCCTATCCCTGCAGTGCAGCCCTCTCAAGGGCCGCCAGTTTTGCTACCTGTTACCCCCGCGCTTCCTGCGACTTTGCCTAGCACGCCAGCGGCTTCCCCTGGCGCTCCTTCTTACACTACCCAGGTACCTGTATCTGAATCTGTTTTTCTTCCCTCTGTCTATCCCCCCGTTTTCGCCTCAACCTCTCCTTCAGCACGACAACGACTAGCTAATGTAGTTACTAGTTTAATGTCGCCTCTCTTTGGGTCATCTAGTGCGACTCCTGGCTTACAGCGTAAGCAATTGCGCAGTTAGCTGCCTGGTCCCAACGAGAAAGAGGTGTTAGATCATCTGGCGCGTAGGTGGATTGGTTTCCCTTCACTCTATGATGTGGAATCAGTTGTTAACGTTTTTCACCAATGGGATGCCCCAAAACAGAGGTATGTCTTTGATAGGATGTGTGAATTCCTCTGTGAGGAATTGGAGGATAATGGTGCAAACCCAAACCCACAGGAATTCTGTCGAGTGCGATTTGATTTTGAAACCGGTATAATTGTGGGCCCCAAGGTAGATAAAGCAGTTGCGACTTTACTGTCCCTCAGAAATGGGGATTGTCAGCAATCATTGTTCGAACAGGAATTCCCTGTGGGGAAGAAGGGAAAAGCGCGACAATACCCTATGAGAGAAGTCCCTCCGGTATGGAAAGAAGCCGTTGCGGCTAATGCCGCTCAAGGTATTGCTGCTGCTCCAGCACATTTTCAGCGTGTTTGGGTTCATGTCCCTTGGAAGCGTTCTGAGGTGTTAGCGCTTAAGCAGACATTGCCGGACCCCCGTAAAAACCCTACCGGTTATGATAAGGAGTTATCACAAACTGCAGAATCATGTGTAATGAATTTGGCTGACATAGATATGCTGTTTGGGAATGTGGTTCCACAGCCTTTATGGGGATCCATTCGTAATGTAGATCACGCTGCAGAATTGGGTAACACATGGGCTAATATCATTGCTTCAGATGCTGGCCAAGTTGGTGGCACGAAACCTGACCCTTTAGTAGCAGAACTCCCTGGTAGAATTATCACCTACATGAAAACTATAATGCCTGCGATGCGCGTAAATTGGGATAAACTATCCGCATGTAAGCAGAAGAAAGATGAGACAGTGTCTGATTTCTTCACCAGGTTTGAAGAAACGTTTATCGACCACAGTGGTCAAGATATGAGTACTGAAGGTGGCCAACGGTTATTTGTTGATAAATTTGTGCAGAATCTACTTCCCGAGTTGTGTAAAAAATTAAAGGACTTAGAAAGTTCCTGGGCTGTTTCGTCTTCAGCACAAATACTGGCTACTGCACAGTATTATGAGAATAGAGACAAAGATGAGAAGGATAGAACAGATAAGAAAATGAAAGAACTAAAGACAAAGGTCCTTTTGCAGCAGGCTTATCCACCACGTGGAGGACAGAGTAATTATAGGCAAACACAAGGGATCTATCAGCAGCCCCAACAGTTTCAGAATAATCAGCAAATGAACGGGTATTATCAACCACGAATCCCTGTAGGTCCCAACCAATGTCCATATTGCAAAGAGGAAGGTCATTTTAAATATAGTTGCCCTAAATTAATGCAGCGTAACAGTAATGCGTATGGCGCAAGAGGTAGAGGTGGTCAGCAAGCTCCTAGAGGCAGAGGGCGTGGAAATGTTCCCCAGAGCGCGCGTCCTCTTCCGCCTCAAAATACCATAAATAGCTTTGATCAGCAAGCCAATGCGACTGGTAATACAGCTCAGTACTACAATAATGATTATTATGCAGAAGACGACAATGTAGAAGATGATGATTACTAGGACAGCCGTAGACAGAGAGAGGGAGTTTTTTCAGTGCCAGTGGATCAGAGCGAATCTTATGTTAAAGTAACTACAGCAAATGTAACGGAGCCCTTTCTGCTGGACACTGGTGCTGCAAAGAGTTCAATCATGCATTCAAAACTGCCTGGCGCGCCTTTGTCTGGCGAAATGAATGTCTCAGTAGGTTTTTCTGGCGCCCCAGTTAGGAACCCGATTTCTAGTCCTATGTCACTTTCTGTTGGACCTTGTGAGCTAAAAGCACCCCTCATCCTAACGACAGGTTGTGGTGAAAATTTGCTAGGATTAGATTTACTAAAAAGATTGCATGCAACGCTATATTGTTCTCCCTCAGGAGTACAACTTACATTAGGCAAGAAAGTGATTTCCCCAATGTATTTGTAATGGATAATACATTGATTGTTTTGGTTCCACATTGTTAGACCTGGCACCATTGGCGTGGGTCACCCTTCCATTTTTGTCTGTGCCTCAATGTGTTTTTGTGTTGGTGTTAGCTGCTCAGGGCGCTGTGCCACTGCCATCCAGTGCCACAGTGCAAGTGCTCCCTATGGTAAAATGTATTATGTGAATTGACTTCCACGTTTGGTTTATTTGGTTTACTATCAGTCCCTAGTAGAGTGCACCAGGGGTGCCAAGGGCTCGTATATCCAAATGCTGCTAGTGGGCTTGCAGCACTGGTTGTGCCACCCACCGAAGCAGCGGGGTAAAATGTGTCTAGGGTCTGCCACTGCAGAACCTGCGCGCGGTCTGGTACCGTCGCGCTGACTGAGCAAGTGTCCCCACTTACCAGTCCCTAAACCTTCCCTTAACTACATGTTAGTCACCCCTCTGGTAGGCCTGAGCGCAGGGTGCATTGTAGGTGTAAGGTAGGACATGCCCTGATGTGTGTGGCATGTCTTAATAGTGAATTACAGCCATTTTCGTTTTTCACTATTGAAGGCTACCTGCTCTCCATAGGCCAGAATGGGCTGCTGGGATCGCTACACGCTGTGACCCCAGTGGACTCAGAGAGCATGGTAGAAAGTCATGTTTAGTATGCCTGAACTCAGGATAATAAAATACGTCTTTTAGTAAAGGTTATTTTAATATCCTGGGTTTGCAAATGCTACTTTTAGAAAGTTAGCCTTTGTGTGCCTAACCATCTCAGTCTGCCTCTGCTGTGTGTGTGTGTTCTGCGTAGCAACAGTACAGGAGCAGGGCTGGGGGATTCCAGGAGACAGGTTGGCTGCCAGGTGGTGGGTAGGGAGATTACCCCAGGATGGGTGGGAGGAGTGCACCCTGACTCTTGAATAGACCTGTGCTCTGCCACCACAAAGCCGGCGCCGCCCCCTGTGGAGCGGCTGATGTCTCTGCCCTGCTGCTGAAAGGAACAAGCCGAGTCACCACAACAGAGTGCTCCAAAACTGGACTGAGCCAGGCCCAGGCCCCCTGGCGCTAAAGAACAAAAGAATCCCTGTATAAAAGTAGGAGCCTGGCTCCTAAGAAATCAGATCCAGATTGAACCACGAAGGAACTCTGCCCGACTAGAAGGACCTGGAAGAAGCTGAAGGAGGAGTAACTTTCCCTGACCTGAGGGACTGGCCTGCAGTAGGTGCCTTGCTAAGGAAGGAGAGGAAAAAGACTGAAAGAGACTTTTGCACTTTGTTCTTCAACTATCTCCAAGGGCTTGGAAGAAGAGCTTGCCCCCTGAACTGAACCCCAGGACCAGTGGGTTCACCGTGTCTCCGCTCGTCTGAGAATTCGAGCCGTGTGCTTTCTCCCGCCGGAGTGCCCTGCGCACCTTCGCATCCCTCCTAGGGCCGTGACACCCAGAAGCCTGGCCGCCTCCACTCGCCGAGAGCCCCGCTCTACCTGAGTCGCTCTGGACCCACGAGTCTGGCCGTCCCGCTTCCCTGTCACCTGCCTGCTACTGGAGCGCGCTTGGTGCCCTTTCGCCCTCCCGCCGGATTTCTAGTGGGGAAGTGAAATCCAGCCTCGGACGGCCGCCCGTACGTCGTAACGTATCCGGCCGCCCCGCTTCACCTCCCAGCCTGAGTCTGACCGTGCCGCCCTCCGCAGTGACCTCCCGCACAGTCCGTGTCGGAGGCCCTGGGCCGCACCTGTCTACCGAAAGCCGCCCGCTGAATTCTTGATCCGGAAGACCCACGAGGTGCAGAACCTGCATCTCTCCTGAAGACTCGTCCAAGCACATCGCACGTTCCCAGGTACAGTGAACTCTCTATCGGACTCGGGGTCCGCAACGTTCTGATTTCCCCGTATCACTGTACCCTGGGTGCACTGCGCATCATCGTGACTGAACCGACTCAACCGAGCCCTGTGAAGCGCTCGTGATCGAATAAGTTACCAAAGACAAGAACAGTGCCTAATTATCATCTTGTGGCTTCCATTTCGTAACCGTTATTGATGGTCTTGTACATGCCTGCGTAACAAAGAATTTTTTATATAAAGCATCCGTATTTTTGATACAACTTACGCCTGGTGTCCATTTGTGGGGGATCGTTGTGATTTACTGTGTGTTATCATAAATGCTTAACTGACTAGCGCCCTGAAGTTTAGCCCTGACTGCTCGCGCCACACTACCTATAGGGTGAGCAGGGGTTGTTCTGAAGGGGTAATTCCCTCGCCCTGAATAGAAGAAGGGACCGCTGCTTGTCACAAGTACCGACCTGTGCCAACCAGAGGTTCCCCATTCTAACATTGGTGGCAGCGGTGGGATTTCGAATTTGCATTTATGATTTACATACAGTGAATTATTGATCACCACGTAGAGCAGACCTATAACGCAGCCACAGATTGAGTGACAGTTGTTGCTAAAGAAAAATCTCCACCTTAAGAAACCATGCCTAGCTCAGTCAACGGAGGCGGAACGCCCTCTGTATTCTCTGGAGTAGATGACATCGATTGGGAGCCCGAGGCACTGAGGAAGTGCACAAATGATGTCCTGAAGGGATATCTCTCCAAGTACAGAATCAAGCAAAGTGGACTAAGCAACAAGGATCAGTACGTGACAGCACTGAGAGCCTGGCACGAATCAAAGTTCCCAGAGAATGCCCGGGAGGTGATACCCCCCGAAGGTGTGTTTGAGCCTAGCAGAGGCCTGTCGCCAGAGGAGTTGGCCGACAGGAGTGCCGCCCGAGCACACGAGGTGGAGATGGCAAAACTGCAAATGGAGCGAGAAAGGCAGAAACTGGCCATGGAGCATGAGGTAAAAATGAGGGAGTTGGATCTCAAGGCCAGGAGTTTAGCCAACTCACCCTCTGGTGGCAGCAATTCAACAGAGTCAAGGGTGCACATTCCTAAAGATGTAGTCAAAGAATATTATAAGCAGGATGATATTGGGCAGTGGTTTAGGGCCTATGAAGTAGCCATGTCCTCCCACCGGGTCCCTGAGAAGGATTGGGGAGCGGGGTTGTGGGGAAGGTTCCTGAGTGAGGGGCGGGACACACTGCTAGACCTCCCCTCTGATGTCCACACATCCTATCCACACATGAAGGAGGCTCTTATGACAAGGTATGGGTTGACTCCTGAATTGTACAGACAGAGATTTAGGGATTGCACCAAGAAACCTGGTACCACTTATGTAGAATATGTGACCTTTTTTTGCAGAGCGCTGGATGGTTGGGTGAAGGGTAGCAAGGTGGATGATTACCAAGGGCTGTTTGATTTAATCGCATGGGAGCACTTGTCGGATAATTGTTTTCCTGAGCTACGCCAACACCTGATCGATAGCAAGCTGTCCAACCCGAGGAAGCTTGCTGAGGAGGCGGACCGCTGGATCAGCACCAGGGTCCACAAGGGTCCCGTGGGAGGCCCCGCCAAAGGTGTTCAGGGTCCCCAGCAGAAGAGTGGGGGGGACAAGGGTAAACAGAGGGAGTTCTACAAAGGGCCCCAAAGTAATTCCCAAGGGAACCAAGGGAAAGGTTCTCAGCCACCCCCACCCCCGAAGCAGACCGGGGCCCCGACAGGTAACCCTGTTCAAAGAGGGCCCCTCAGATGTTACAAGTGTAACAACCTGGGGCACATTTCCGTGGATCCCAAGTGCCCCCTGTATGGTAAACCAGCACCCTCTGGTGCCCCACCCCCCAAGCAGGTGAATAGTGTAGCCTTGGGGAGGGAGATAGACGTCCAAGGGGCGGGGGATCCCGTACAGATGACCCTAGTCTTAACACACATGCTGTGGACACATTGTTAAACAGGACCAAGACACAGCACTTAACTAGTGCGCGATTATCTGGTTATGAGCTGACACTGTTAGCAAACCATATACACATAAAGAGATGCAACACGTTGAATCCAGCTACACTATTGCCAATTCCAGCAGACCTAGATGAGATTGAGCAACATGATTGTCTGTTCAGAACAGAAGAAGAGACGAAAGGGAGAGTAGATCTTAAAGATACTCCCCTGACTGAGTGTGATGGTACTTTATGGGTGGATGGTTCGTGTTTCAAGCTTCCAAATGGTGATACGACTGCTGCATATGCTATCACGACTTTGCCCACGATTGTGGAAACTGCACGTGTGCCACAAAATTCGGCTCAAGCAGCAGAATTGATTGCCCTTACGAGAGCATGCGTGTTGTCTGAAGGAATGAAAGTGAACATATATACGGAAAGCCAATACGCCTTTGGCGTGGCTCATAGTTTTGGGCGATTGTGGAAGGAACGTGGGTTCCTGACTTCGCATGGAGCTAAGATTCAGAATGGCAAGTTGGTGAATGATCTCCTTGACTCGTTGACCCTACCGTTACAAGTTGCGATTATGAAATGCAGTGCGCACAAGAAAATCACTGATGATGTTGGTCGTGGTAATGCGTTTGCTGATGAAGTCGCGAAAGAAACAGCAAAAGATGTGAAGACTCGAATGTATGTTGCAGGCCCTGCCAGATGGGTTGGTGATGTTGGAATGTGTGAAAATACAATAGAGAGTGTAAAGTCCCTTCAAGCTGAAGTCACAGAGAAAGAATTAAGCAAGTGGAGAGAAAGTATGGGTAAGTTGGATGAGAATGGTTGTTGGATTGATTTGTCAGAACATAGGCGATGGTTGTTACCTGATGCATATGTGCTTCCAGTGGTTACTATGGCATATGGAATGGCACATATTAGTACGAAAGGAATCTGTAAGTTGTTGGCTCCAGTATGGCAGAATGCTGGAATTCCTAAGTGTGCAGAGAATGTGGTCAAGAATTGTATGGTATGCTTGAAGTACAACCCTGGTAGGGGAACCCCAACTCCAGCTGGTCATTTTGCGCCTCCATCATATCCATTTGAAGTTTTGCAGCTAGATTTTATCCACATGGAAAGGTGCAACAACCTGAAATATGTATTGGTGGTTGTCTGTGCTTTTTCAAAATGGATAGAGGCCTATCCCCTAAAAGATAACACTGCTCTATCCACAGCCAAAGCCCTTGTGAAATAATTTTTCCCTAGGTTTGGAATGCCAAGAATGGTGTGGAGTGATAATGGGAGTGAGTTTGTGGGTCAAGTGATGAAGAATGTGTGTGAGGGAGTAGGGATAAAGCAGAAATTCCACGCTGCAAATCACCCCCAATCAGCTGGATTAGTAGAGCGCTACAATGGCGCTCTAAAACTCAAACTGGCCAAAATCCAGGCGAGCTCAGGTCTTAAATGGCCTGACGCTCTGCCTCTAGCGCTCCTGTCCACCAGAATGACCGTACACTCACGAGTGGGACTTAGCCCATATGAGATTATTTTTGGCCGCCCAGCCAATGTATGGGGTGTGCCAAGACCGACAAAGTTCAGCGAAATCGAACATCCAGTACTGCTTGATTACTTGTATGAATTGAGGGCTAAATTACGTGTTTTACACCAACAGGTGCACGATACTCTTCCCCCGGCCTCTGAGGCTCCAGGACACCCTATCGACCCTGGCACGTGGGTCTTGGTGAAAATCTTTCAGCGCAAGAGCAACGATGAGCCTCGTTGGATCAGCCCTCATCTCGTACTCCTATCTACAAGATCAGCTGTTCGAGTAAAGGGGAAGAAGAACTGGATCCACGGCGCCCACGTGAAAAGGATCCCTTTGCCTCTGCCGTATGACCAGTGGGTCCAGGAGGGTATCGCTGACTCTGAAACAGACACTGTACCTTGTTTTGTGGCGTTCAGTGATGCACGCATAAAAGGCACAACTTCAGCACAGGAAAGTGACGATATTTTGCAAGAAGCTGTGCCACCGTCAATTCGATTGGACACCACAGAGCCTGAACTCTTGTTTCAAGATCAGACAGTACCTGGCCGTTTTCATTATAATCTAAGACCAAGGCCTATGGACAAATAAATATTCTTTTTCTTTTACCTTTTTATTTTTTGATACCAGAGCTCTCCCATCTGAAGGACTTTCTTGATTTTTGTTTTTCGAACCACCATCCGGGTTCAGCCGCAGGGTCGCGGTGCCAAGACTTTGGGGTACAGGCCGAAGACGTTAGGTCGACGGTTCTGGTTGGTCTAGGGCGTTCCCTGGACTGACAGGCGTACTCCTTAGCAGAAGATACTCACCCGCCGCGAGCGGCATGATTAGAGGATGGAGTTTTTCAAGATGGAGAGACTCACTGAGGAAATGAACTTTAAAGCAAGAATGTGTAAAATAATGAAGAGCAAACGTTTTGTATTTTTATGTCTCTTTATATTATGTAGTATGGTAGTGTCTACTGTAGGATTTGTATTCTTCTCCTCTCAAGAGCCCATTGCACCCACTGTACAGCCTATACCTCCTCCTACTGTCTCCTCACACTCTTTTCACCCTCTGCCTGAACATGAACAAGCTAGACGATCAGAGTTTGTGAACAACTCGTTTATTCAGCTCCTGCACCAGCACCAACTAGTCATGAATACAACCAATTGCTGGGTGTGTGGTTTAATGCCACATACCATTAATAAGGGTATTCCTTATCTAGTGCTGCCGTATAGTTACAATGGATCGTCATGGGCATTCCAGACCATGTTTCTCTTTGCACTAGATGCGTACTCCCCGCGACAACCGCATTCCATCAGACCTAGCACCAATAATAAAGCCCTAATGAAAGGAGTTGCCGATATGAGCAGAGATATCGATGCATACTCATCTATTTCCAAAGAAGAATTGAGAGCTTATGTAGGGTGGAACGCAACGGGGTATAGTATTAGTCTGGGTGAAAGACAGCGAAAAATCTCATCCCCAATCTGGGTCGTACCCCACATAGGTCGGTTCTGTTTGCAAGGTAATGGTCAGAATCCTAGAGCTCAACTGGGAAGAAGTGACTGTACTGAAACGTACACTTTTCCGTCACAGTTTCCCCCTGCGTTTTTGGCTGCCAAGGGTACATATTTTATCTGCAATGACCGAGCATATACATGGTTGCCCCCTGACTTCTCGGGCACATGTTATATTGCAAATCTGCTACCGCCAACATTTACTGCTGCCTCCGACTATCACAAGACCAGAGTTGTGAGAGGCGTGATTAGTAAGGAGGATACTGCCGGTCAGGAAGCGGGAGATTTCTTTTTGGGTTTCCTGCCGTTTTGGGGACCTATGGTAAATAGTAGGAACCTGAGACAACTGACTCGTGTGGTTGAATCCACTGTTAATGTTACGGCTGGTGCCCTTGGTAATTTGACAGCTGAGCTCCAAGCGGATCGCCTCATGACTTTGCAGAACCGCATGGTTCTAGACGTTATACTTGCAGACCGCGGTGGGGTATGTAAGGTTATCCAATCTAGTTGTTGCATTTTCATACCAGACAACGCTCCAACAGTTTATCAAGCCATCTCCAAACTACATAAAATATCGGAGTCCATACACGTGGATAAAGGAGATTGGTCACTGGTGGGGTGGTTCTGGGAACTGATAACTGCCTGGGGTTGGAAAGTTCTGATGGTCATTGGAATGATCTTAGCCATCCTTTTCCTGTTCTGTCTGTGCATACAGTGTGCTCCTGCGATATGTGGCCTCTGTGCTACATTATGTGTAAGGAAACCTGTATCGAGGGACGAGCTAAGTAATTGGATGATGCTACAGCAACATCTCCATGACTTCGTGAATATTGACCTAGACTCGGATTGAAATGAGTATAGTTATTGCCTATGTAAGGGCAAAAGGAGGGTCTGTCGTACTTTAGAATTTGGGACCGCGTAGGAGGCAGGGCCCTACCCCTGTCTATCCCGGTATTAGTGAACCGCGAATGGTTAATGCGGTATGTACAAGTGCTTTGTGTAACGTTTGAGCTATGAATGCACTGTGTATACGCTATTTTACACCACTACGTGGGTTCCATTTTAGAGTGGTGGCCATCTTATGGTTGCCCTCACATAGGCTACATAGCATGAAGCAAATACGGGCCTTTTAGAGCACATGTGCTTTCCTTTGACTTCTCTGTGACCTGGGCAGCTTGGCTCCGCTGCCCCAGGTCAGTCCGGTCTCACGAGCTCCCCGTCCTCTGGCCACCTGTGATTAGCATCAGGGCTTGACACACCATAAAGTCTTTTCATCCTACACAAGCCTCCAGCTAATCTCTTTCGCACCTGACTGTTCCTGCTTTATGGCTTGTTTTCCAAACAGGAGATGCTCATGTTTATTGGGGCCTATCAATATCTGATGTGGGATCTGAGCCTTGCTGGGTAAATAATTGCAGACTGGCTTAACTGGAATGTGGGATGGTCATCATGACTCTGCCTTTTCGTTTGTAATGTATACATGTAATGGCCATATCGTAAACCAAGGAATGTGTGCCTGAAGCAGGATATTTTGTATTTAAGGAGAAGCCCGTTTCTGTGATTTTTAGCAGTCTCCTAAGAACATACACGCTGTTGTACTTCTTGGATACCTGTAATTGGTCTGCAGCCAATAAACTGATCTTTGACTTCACCCAGAAGACTCTGTGTTTCTGTAGGTCTGAAACAGGAAGAACCCGAAGTCATAGGGTCATAGGGTCATAGGGTGTGTTCCCCTGCACCGCTGGGCTTAAAATTCCCAGTACTTCAGCACGGCATATGCACTGTCGCCTAGGTGAGTAAGAGAGTACCATACCTCAATACACATTCATATGCTGTAAGTATTAGGGAGTGTCACAGTGATTTACCTAGCAAGTATCCTTCTCCAAATTCTCCGGCAACCAGGCGTGTGTAGATCCCACTGTTCTGGAATATGTTGGAGTCGTGGGTGCTCCGAGGAAACTTAGGTACGATTTCAGTGATTATGTTGCCTGCATCACAGATTACCTGCACATTTATGGAGTGGATGGACTTTCTGTTCCTGTAGATGTGCTCAGTGGCTGCTGGTGGGCAGATTGGAATGTGTGTGCCATCAATACAGCCTATGACATGCGGGAACTGTGCCATCTGGTAAAAGTCTGTCTTTGTTTTCAGCAGTTCAGCCTGTGTATTTGGGAAGCTAATGTAGTGTTGCGTTCTCTGCATCATGGCATCCAGGAACTTCCTGAAGAAACGGGACAGGCAACTCTGGGATACCCCGCCTACCGCAGCTATCACCCCCTGGTAACTGCCAGATGCGAGTAGATGTAGGCTACAGAGCACCTGCACATGTGGTGGTATGGCATGCGCCCTTGTTGTTGGATGGTCCAGGAGTGGGTGCAGGTCCCTTATCAGGTCCATGATGGTTTGGGGGTGTAGCCTGTACCTTTCATGTATCTCAGCCTCAGTCTGTTGAAAGAGTGTGATGCGCTGTCTGTAAATGCGTTCCTCCCGTCTCCAAATCCTCAGACCTGCTGCCTGTAGACGTACATACACATCACATACAGAGCCGCCATGGTGTTCACGCTGTTGCATTTTGGGATTGCTTATATGCACTGTGGCTGATTACCACCTGCTTTCACTCAGTGTTAATTACCGACTCTTAAATACCGAATTTCATGGAATTCGGTAATACCGAATTTACCTACATCTCCTTTCTCGTTTTACCATTCCATATTTACCGAATCGGTAAATATGAAATCGGTAAAAATGAATCGGAAATTTTGAATTCAGTAAAGATTAATTGGTATTTACCGATTCATAATTACCGAATCCTTCTTTTTGGACTCCTACATCTCAATTGGCTAAATACCGGTCGGTAACGGGATATTTACCGAATTTCGGCCGTTGCCGACCGGTTTTAGCTACCTACATATGGCCCAATGTGCGGTAAGAAATCTGAGGTATGATGGCTCAACAGGGGCTGAGTACTTATGGGTCTGAGCTCTGATCGGTTGAAGTTTGGGTCTATTAAAACAATGTGAATAGGCGATTGTGTGCATTGTTTTTATAATAGGCCTTAGCACTGCTTTTAGTACTTTTACCATGGGACTTCCACCATGACGAGAGGGAAGATTCAAGCAAGTGCATCTAATAAAGATACAATACTGGAGAACTTGAATAATATACTCGAGTTAACTGTAATGTACTTGACCTTTAAACGGGTCTCAAATTGTGTGATCATTGAGAAATATTTTATTTTATAGAGTGGATTTTTTCTTCATTCTCACATAAGAGCGCACTTTTACATATGTGAGTTCAGCATTTCTGCTGTACCAAACAAAACTCTTTTTTTTTATTAAATAGACCAAACGTTTGCTCCATGTGTCATAAGAATCTAGCCCACATATAGGCAACACATGGTCCCTGACTTGCCTCTCAGTTTGCTAATATTAACAATAATAAGCCTTGGCAAAGCACTACGCTACGCTCGCGTAGTTTGCGAAGTTTGCGTTACTTCGCACTACGCGAATTGCACATAGCACAGTGCAAACACGCGTTGCGTACCGTAGCGTAGCGGTCATTTTTTGCTTGCTCACGGTCCTCAACGTCAAGTTGGCGACCGCGAGCAAGCAAAATGATATCTCGGCGAGACTTTTTCCTCGTTCGCGATCAGCAACATCAAGTTGCCGATCGCGAGCTTGGAAAATAAACCTCCCGGCGAGATTCTCAACGCGGGGAGGTCAGGTTTCTCATTGCAAGTGGTCGCGTATGAGAAACTACCAGTCCGCGTTGAGAAAGCTGCCGCTCGAGTAGAAATCTACTCGAGCGGCAAAAAACTACAGTTCGCACTGTGCAAGATGCCGTTTTCAATGATTGCACAGTGCCGGATGCTTGTCCGCACTGTGCAATCATTGAAAACAGCATCTTACACAGTGCGAACAGGGTACTACGCAGTTCGCGAAGTACTACGCGTAGCTCGCGTAGTGCGAAGTGCACTTTGCGTAGCTACGCATAGCGCTACTTGCGAACTACTACCAATCTGTGAAGTGTTCTGATTTGTTTTTAACCTACTAAAAGATTTTCTTTTCAGCACACAAAAAACTAAAATAGGCTTTCACAACTAATGGAATGTATTTTGAAATGTTTACACAGTTCACCTATTAGTTTTTTAATGTGTATTAGGAAAAACCTGATACCCTACAGCTTTTCATTTTACACTTCATACAGCAGGTCAGTCAGTTCTCTTTACCAAATCCTGTAACTCTGCAGTCAGAGGAGGAAAAGTAATTGTAAACTGACTTCTGACATACTTCTCTGAACTCAGAATAAATGTGACAAGATAAAACATGATTAAAAGGCATCTTTATTGCTCCTTCACTTTTTTGACTGCACAGAACACCTGTTTTTTGTCAGCTCACCAGACTGACTGGCAAGTAGGTCCTAAAAATAGCTCGTCCTGATAAAATCTGACTCACAATAGTGAATGAGTAAGTAGATTTCTCTAGGCCTGTACGTGTTCATTTGGTATTGACCTCAGAATATTGTGGGACTAAAATACTGTTGTAGAAATATTGAAGACCAAAATATTGTTAAGGTAAGTCTATGTAGGTAAGCATAGGTTTACTATAGTTAACTCCACATATATGTACCTTGACAACATATTCATCTTCAAGGCATACAGTTGTGGAATTAGGAACAGTAAATCAAAACTTGCCTATTTGCACTTACCTTCTCAATACTTCAATCCTTGATATTTTTGCCACAATATTTTGGCCCCACCATACTTTTGCCCTCGATATTCTGTCATAAAACCATTCCTTTTGGTGTTGCTACACTGAAAAAGTTGTTTTCATCAAAATGCAGCTAACAGTGAGCTAAGACTAGAAATAAAATATTCAGGTTTACATTTCATCAATGAATCCTTTCTGAAACAATGGACAATGGTGAGGGTCAGTGGATTTAGGACCTTTAGCACCAAGAGACCCCTCAAATGGTGATTTTTGTGCTTTAAAATTACCCCCCTAAAAAAAAAACAATGTATGTGATTCAGTGGCTGCAGACTTTACCACATAATTATGGATTTAGAACGTGTACCACATAATGTGTAACATAATTTGCTTAGCTTGAAGGCTCTACAAAAAAGTGTTTTCTTGCCCAAATAAATTATAATAATACTGTCTGAGTATACGCCACATAATTTGACTTTTCTGACTCATAATTTAGATCCCATTGTCCCATTACTTAAATAACCTTGTTGGATAATCCTAGTGGCCCTTTACATAAAAAGAGCTCTGCAGAGAGGTGTTTGGGGATTGTCATTATGATCATGAAACTCATATTTCATAGGGAACAATTAAATATGGTTTTTACTCCACTGCATTTTGTGCAGTTAAACAAGCTATAATATAGAAAGGATACATAACAAGCAACTTTGTTATATGGTGAATATTTCTATCAATGGATTCTGGTGACATCATAAACCATAAGGCCTAATAACACAGAACAGCACTATGGGAACATAATACACATTTGCTGGTATATATTTTTTATGTGACATGTTTATTTTGTGGTAGTTAGCTTGCATAACCTGTTTTCTTCAAAGTGTTGATAACAAAGTGTACTGACTGGAATTATAATGTTTACCTTTTGTTTACCTTTCTTGATAAATTATTATAAAAACAGTAGGATATGGTTAAGGTCAAGGACTTTATACAATTCCATTGCACAAGTTATGGATTTACTATATTTGCCACATAATTATGAATTGACTTCATTTACTACATAATTTGCAAATTTCAGCAAAAATGGTGTTTCTTGCTCAAATGAACGAATATAATTATGGCAGATAATGGGCAGCATAATTTATTTACCTTTATGTTTTCTGAACATTGTTTCGCTTTCAATTCCTTTCCAATTCATTCTTTCCCCCTTTTCATATTCCTTGTTTTATCTCCTTCCCTTTTCTTGTGTCTCACCTAGTCTTCTCTTTAAACTTCTTTTTACTAAGAGGCGTTCCATGTCATGATTCCTTTTTTTCACATTTAATACCTACTACTCAGCTTTCTATAGCCATTGTCGTCTACACTATCTAATAATTTAAAGAAGTTATGGCAAAAATCTTACAATTGCAAAATAATGCAGTACACGTTCGTCTCATGGAAATAAGGAGGAGTAAATATGCAGCAGCACACCAATCTTCATTTGCAGACACCACTTGACCAGAAGTACAAGACTCCATCACACACAGAACAGGTACACCAGGGGCAGCAGTGTGTACACCTGCCAGGTCACATCATTTCATGTCTGGCACCTTTGACCAGTCCAGGGTGTTTATTCAATATAACTTCAGGTGTTTTTAAACTAATGTCACACATTGAGAAGTAATGACCACTTGACACTCCATCATAGTGAAACTGGCCATTTATAAGGACAAAATTGCAAATAGCTACAAATAGTTCAAAACATCTGTTAGAAATCGGGGTCTCTAGTTGGCAGAGGTAGGTAACTTTGTCCGAGTAGGGACACTTGCTTCTAGTCAGGCTAAGGTGGATACACACTCTAGACAACCTCTGCTAACCCCTTGGTAGCTTAGCATGAGCAGACAGGCTTATCCAAAAGGCAATGTGTATTTGTACTCAAAACACACAGTAATACAGTGATAACACCACGAGAGGACACCATGTCAGTTTAGAAACATAAAGTATCTTTATCTAAACTCAACAAGAGCAAAATGAAGAAAATCCAACAATCGTGTAATAAAATATAACTTTAGAACAGTTGTTGCAAAAATAAAGCTTGTAGAAACAAATAGTTCTACCAGAGGCTATTACGACGTTGTGACAGCAATAAATCTAAAGGATGGCACTGATTGCAAGGAGTGCTGAGTGATATCAGCACTGTGATACCAGGATTCAGGGGCTGGTGATGATGGAGTCTGTGCGAGTGCTGGCATTGGGAAATGCCAATAACTGAAGACGTCAAAGGGCATCGGAGCTGTGGTGCAGGCCAGGCGGTCGTGTACTTTACGAGTGGTGCCTCTGGCCAGGTCGCGGCCTCACAACAGCGGAGACAGGTTTTCTTGCTTCTTTCAAGTTGTTTCCAGATTCCAACAGTAAGAACAACCTCCATAGGCCAAAACTGGAACAGGCACCTCCTGAAAGGTCAGAACTCTCAGCAGTGGAGTTCAGGGGAGATGGGGGTGAAGTCTTTGTGTCCCTGAGACTCCAGAACAGGAGGCCAGCACACACAGGCCCTTGGAGATTCTTCTTCAAGCAGGTTCACAGCAAAGTTCCAGTCTTTGTCCTTACCTTGGCAGAAACAGCAACTGCAGGCCAACCCCACACAGCACACAACAGAGGGGCAGTACTCCTCCTCGCTGCTCTCAAGCTTTTCTCCTTGGCAAAGGTTCCTCTTGAGTCCAGAAGTGATCTACAATTCTGTGGATTAAGGTCCACTACTTATACCCCATTTTGACTTTGTTCTCTTTGTGAAAAGGTCTCTGAGTCCAGTCCAAACCAGTTCTGTTCTCATTGCTGCAGTATGATCACAGTGGGTGGAGACAGCATTGTGCAAGGGAGACAGGCCCTATTCAGGTGCAAGGAAAAATACTCCTCTCACTATTCTAAATGCAGACAAGGTCTATTCAGCTCAGCTCAGAGTCATCCAGGAAGAGCCAGGCACACCTCAACCCCGGAAGTGGCTGTCAACAGTGAATGCACATGCCCAGCCCCTGTCACTCCAAAAACAGACAGTCAATCCACAAACAGGCACATAGAATGGTTTAACGAGAAAATGCCTACTTTCTAAAAGTGGCATTTTCCAACAGATAATTTAAAAAACATCTTTACTAGAAAAAAATGTGTTATTACATTCTGTGTTCAGAGAGCCTAAACTTGAATTCTCTGTATTTTCCCAATGGGAAGTTAGACTTGTAAGATGTTGCAAATTATCTCCCATGTTATCCTATGGGGCAGATAGCCTTTCAATAGTGAAATACGAAATACATTGTATTTCACTATAATGACATGTCACACACACCAGTACATGCCTTACCTTTCACACACAACGCACCCTGCCAATGAGGGTGCCTTGTGCCTACCATAGGGATTCCTTACTTGTAAGAAAAGGGAAGGTTAGGGCCTGGCAAGTGGGTGTACTTGTCAGGTCAACATGGCAGTACAAAACTGCACACAGACACTGCAGTGGCAGGTCTGAGACACATTTACAGGCTACTCATGTGGGTGGCACAATCAGTGTTGCAGGCCCACTAGTAGCATTTGATTTACAGGCTCTGGGCACACAGTTCACTGTACTAGGAACTTATCAGTAAGTCAAATAGTCAATCATGGAAACACCAAACCATAAACACAATTTACCCAGAGAGTATATTCACTTTAGCACTGATCAGTAGTGGTAAAGTGCCCAGAGTCCTATAGCCACCAAAAATAGGGTCAACAACAGGAGGTTAAAAATCCAAAAGGTTTGGGGATGAACCCGCTTAAAAAGCCAAGCCTAACAACAGCATAGAAACATTTTAACCAAAACATCTGCCTTTCTCCCCCCTCATTCTCACTTACCCCCAACTTCCACTCATCCTGTTGCTTCACTCTTTCTCACCTTTTACAATTATGAGCTCCTTCCATCCCCAGATTCATTCTCCCTTCTTCTCCCCAAGCATGCTTTCAATTTAAAACATCCTTGCCCTATCGCAGGTCATCCTGCACACTGTCATTGTCCACCTGCATACACCCCTTCCCCCGAGGGGTGTGTAGGCCCGCATCTGACTCCCCACTCTCCCGCCCTATTTTTCCCTGAAACCCGTCCTAATCATGGCATCTAACAAGAAACCAAACGCTCCCCTCGCCCTGCTCTCAAACTGCTGGTTGGGTGGGTGGCAATGGACAAGCCTGTCGCGTAAGGGCCATGAGCCAGAGAGAGGCTGACCCTCTTTCTGTGCTTCCAAATAAACCTTAACCTAGTCCCTTCCCCGCTCACTACCCTGCCTATCCTGTCCTTTCACTCATTCCCATCCACAAACGATCCCATTTGAAGACTAAGCTGCGCCCTTACTTGGGATCCTCATTGTGAAGTAATCACCACTTGACACTACATGATAGTGAAAAAAGTCATTCATTAGGACAAGGATGCAAATAATACAAACAGTTCAAAACAGCATAGAAACATCTTAACTAAAACATCTACTTATCCCCCATTCTCACTACCCTCCAACTCTTACCCATCCTGTTGCTTCACTCTTCCTCATCTCTTACACCCAATAGCTCCTTCTAACCCCAGGATCATAAACCCTTCTTCTCTCCAAGCATCCTTCCAAAGTAACATTTCCTTGCCCTATCTCAGGGCATCCTGCACACTGTCATCGTTCAAATGTCTTCACACCCTCCCCTCCAAGGCTTGGCTATGTGTGCATCTAGCTCCCCACACCTCCACTCTCCTGCCACTCGGCAAAACACTAAAAGATGTTTTGTTGCCCCACACGTGAACCCCCTGCAACCAGCAAAGGTAGCACGCTCACCATAACCAAATCGTCTCCCACCACAAACCCCCCAGCAAGTCTCACAGTTCCATCATATAATATGCATTGCCTATCTCAGACAGATGTACCCCATCAATTCGATACAGGGCCCCCTCACCTTCCTGAATCCCCCATGAGACAAGACTGAGACTCCATTTGCTGCACATAAAACCCTCTTCGCCCTTTTCAGCTTCCTTCTGGCCATGTCCACGACCCCATGCTTCAATGCACCACTCCATTTCCTTCAGGGCACTAACTCAGTCCAAATGATGCAGACCCTGGCCAATTGTTGCTGAATAAAAACCAAGTCCCTTTGCATGTGTTGCAGTAGGGTGAGCCCAGTGAGCTGTACCACTTCATTATCCCCTAGATGGAGCAGCAGCATCTCCGGACACCCCTATTTTGGAACCACCGAATTGCAGAAGGTTCCCCATCTCATTCCACTCTTTCCGCACCAGAGCACCTCATGCTGACTGTTGGGCAATCCTAGGTTAAGTACATAGATCTGTTGGGCCACATACTTCTCTACACAGGGAATAAAGGAATATTCACCCAACCATGCGACTATTTTCTCTCTCCTGGAGCTGCTTACGCACCCTATGGATAAAAGAAGAACATTAGAATGAGTCCCAATACTCCTGGAACCTACCATAAAGTTCCTCACTAATTTCTGCACATATCTCTCGCAGAACCTGGACCTCCAGCTGCCAATCTCCCGAATCTGTGGCCAATTCCAACCCAAATATGCAGCCACAGTTTCCGCCCCAATCTGGAAGGAATGTATCCAATAGTAAACAGAATTCCTACCCAACCATGTCAGAGTCAAGTAAAGCATGCTCAACGGCTGAAAATCTGTAAGTCTTTCTTGGTCCATCGGGTCCATACTTGGCAAACTCCACAGATGGCCATCAAAAGACACAATTTCACTCCAAGCCAGCCAGTAAATTTTCGTGGTGGACTCAGCTAAAGATTTTTCGGCCAGCCTAAATGCTCTCCCGACAATCCAACCACTCCGAGATGTACACCGGGACTGGTGTCTTGCAAGCCTCTGCTCCCAGTGCCAGACTGTGAAAACGCTACCACAGTGAAAGAGACAAGGAATTGGCAATAGAGTTGTTGACCCCAGGTACATGTTTCACCCTAAAAACGATGTGCAGCTGTAAGCACAATAACATGAATCTGCGCAGCAAACGCAACACCCTCAAGTATCTTGCCTTGTGCGTGTTGATGAAGTCCACCACAGGTGTAATGTACGCATGAAACAGCACCGCCCTGTTTGCAAATTCTTCCCTCCAGACTGACAATGCCACCAGCAGTGGAAAGAACCCCAAAAGGGCAATACTTCACCCTTGGGGCAACCAGGTCCCTGGCCATACCTTAGCGCATCAGCGTCCATCCCAGAACAGACCAAAACCATGTGCTCCTGCAGAATTGGAGAAAATCTGTACCTTCCATACAATATCCTCTTCAACAAAGTGAATTGAGATCCACTGAAATCTTGCAAAATGACTTCCAAACTTTCAGGATCGCCCTCAACCCCATGGAAATCTATATCCTGTGATGTGGCAGAACAGCACCCGACATAAAATGTCCAGACACTCTGCACTACCCTACAAGCAAAATTCAGTAAACCCAGCAACTTCTGCACCGACCTGAGTTCCAATCTCCTCACCCACAACACTTCCTCGAGGAAGCCAATGATCTCCAACACCTTGGACCTGGGCAGTCTAGCACTCATGTGAACCGTGTCCAACTTGATGTCCAAGAAATTGTGGAGGGGCCCTCTGTTTTTTCCAGCACCAACGGGACCCCGAATGCCGCTGCCATGACTTCAGAATGTATCACAGCCCTGTGGCACTTTCCTGACCCTGCACTGACCATACAAAGGAAATCATCCAGGTAGTGAGACGTGCCCAATGTCCGCTGTCCCTCACAAAGACCCACTGCAAGAAAGTGCTGAATGTCTCAAAGAGAGCGCAGGATATGGCGCAGCCCATGGACAGCACTCTGTCAACGTAAATCTCCCCATCCAATAGCATCCCCAATAAAGGGAAGTGCTCCGGGAGGATAGGCAAAAGCTGGAATGCTGACTTGGTGTCACATTTTGCCAGCTCTGACCTCCTACCACTCATCCTAATCAATAAGATCACATCATCAACAGAAGCATACTTCACTCTTGTATTCTCGGTGGCAATAAAGTCATTCATCGAGGACCCCTCAGGCCAGGACACATGATAAATCAATAGGAATTCTCCAGCTTGTTTCTTAGGTAAAACACCTAGCAGAGATACAATCAAAGCAGGCAGTAGCCAATCTTGGAAAGGACCCACAATTCTACCTTCAGCAATCTCTCTTTGAATCTTGTTAAGTACCACACTGGGGGCAATCTTGGCTGACTGCAAATCGTCACCCTACCTGCTATCGCTAGGTCCCTGGTATCCCACCCTGAAATCTTGCCAAAAAACCCACTGCAATCTCAAAGCCGCTTCCCTGTCAGGATAGAGATTCAGCCATGTCGGTATCTCTCCAAGACTAATTGGTGTAGGAACCTTTTAGTCAAGGAGGGACTGGAGATCCCTTAGCCCTGGATGCTCTCCATTGCTCAGAGGGGCTCACCAATGTGAAACACTGTGTGATGGGGTGTCTTCCACTACATTTAGAACACCCCTGTTTGAACCTACAGGGGTACCAAGAACAGGACCCCTTATTAAACTTTGAACAGGCTCCCACATTCATGCCCGTGGACTTTGCAGCTGTACCCACTCCTTGCTGGGTGGGATGGGACTGAAAGGGTTTGTATCTAATGGCCATGTCACTTGCCGTGTGGATTGAGGCCGAAGACTCTGTCGAGGACATCCACTGCATCCACAACTCTGAATCCACATCCCCCCATTGTTTTTTCAAAGTTAAAGGCTAACCCATGCCCTAAATTCCTTGTTGTCACTAAGTCAGGTAAAGCCTTCAAAGTACAGCTGCACTTTGCAGATTAAGTCCATATATTTGAATAAGGAGATGCCCTATCCCTATACCCTCACAATAAATGCTGGCAAAGATCAGGAAGGCAGACTTCCAGTTGTCCATAGTAATGGACACCCTCGGCCACCTAGCCAGTTCCCATTCCTCTTCCTTTGAACCCCCTTTGGCCTGAATGTCCCTGTGTAACAACTTGAACATGTCCACAGGCTAGGGCCTCTCGATTGGTTTCTTAGTCTTCTCAGATACATGGGACCCCAGGGGCAAATCCACCCCCATGTAGGGCAACCGTTTCTTGTGGTTTCCTTGCTCTGTGTCATTGTTGTCCCCACTTCAGCCACTTTCTCTGTAGCTTTGGGAGTCTCACACCCCCCTGTGTACTGGCGTCAACACACACCCTGGGACGGAACTTCCACCTCATCAATTCTCCCACACCAATTTGCATTCACTCCTCGTTGAGCCCGCCTTCTACGGCTCCCAGATTGTCCACCAGTCTGCCTGACCTCTGGGTAACCGGCTGCATTTCTTCTGCTTGGTGGACAATCCTGTGGTTGACTTTGTCTGCTGTTCAGCGCCGGCTGCATGGTCCGCAATTGACTTCTACAAAATGCCAACTGGTGAGGTTGCTGTACCTCCACTCCCCTTGGCCTGAGTCTCAAACAACCGCCCCTACTCATCATCATGCACTTCACCTTCTTCCCAGTCATCACTGCCTTCATCATAATCTAGCTCCAATGTGTCCCCTTGGTCTCACAAACCACTCTCGGGCCCTGTGGAAACCGCACACACACTCCCAGTCCATGCCCCCCAGAAGGTGTGGGGGCTCACTGTGTGAGGTGTCCAGTCCCACGATGTAGGGAGGGCCACTGCCGATCCCCCTATTGCTTTGGCCCAACACATACGGTCTGTCATGCGCCCCGCTGGGGTCTCCAACTGTCTGTCAGCTTCACTTGCCGGCATTGCCACTCTGCTCACTGCAGGGTTGCTCCAACCATGCGGCCCACTTGTGCTACTGGCCCCACGGGCTGCAAGAGCCCCATTTAAGATCTTCCCCTCTTGCTCCACCCCAGATACCCAAACTCAGCAGCCAGCATCCCGAGCTTACCCCACAGGACTATGCCCCTCCCCAGGAGCACCCTTAACCTAATTTGCTTGCCCACCCTACTTCAAGGGGCTGTCCCTCTTCCTGAATAACCTTTCCCACTGCTCCTCAGTCTCTTGTACCAGCCTGTGCTATTCCCTAATCTTCTCTTCCGAATTCATGCCCTGCCACTTGCTTACCGGGGTGGTCCCCTGTGCCCCTTGTACGGTAAACTCCAAGGACCCTTAAACAGTGGTGGCTCTGCCATGTGCCAGGTTGCCTGCCCTCATATCAATAAGGGGTTCACTGCTGTTTCCCCCATCTGTCTCAAAACAAAGTTAGGTCTCCTGAATGCCCACTAGGGACACCTTCCTTTTGCCCTTTCCTTTTTGCCCCCCCCCACTTTGTGGCCACAGGCAATGAGGTCTGGCCACAGATGTCCAGGGGCACCTCTGGCAGCCCATCCAAACCGGGTAGGAGGCCCTGCCCATCCATCCCTCTGCAGTGCTCTGCTCAGCTTGGGCCATGTTCCTGTACCTCACAAAAGGCTCTGTAGAGCCGTAATCCAGTGCAGCCCATCGGGCGGGTGCCAGTGGACTGCTCTGCCTCTTGCGGAGCAGATAACAAGCCACCGCAGGGGACATGCTGCATTCTCCCCTACCTCTCCCTTCCTACCCACCTTGGGCGATGCGCATGCTACCACAGCAGCTGCAACACCACCTGAGGCGGCTGGGACATGCCTACCCAGGCCTCAGCCAGGACCGCCGGCTGCAGCAGATCCTCTCCCGCCACACCAAGGGTGCACAAAGAGGCACGTACCGCTACCGCTTTTGCTGCCATTCGGCCACGAAGGACCTAAATTGAACTCCTGCCTGCAACACTCTTAACCGAAAAGCCTGTTGCACAAGAGACATGAGCCAGACAGAGGCTGACCCTCTTTCGATGCTCCTAAATAAAACTTATCCTAATCCCCCCCCTCGCCAACTACCCTGCCTATCCTATCTCTCCACGTCATTTCCATTCACAAACAATCCCATGGGAAGACTAGGCTGCACCCTTACTTCCCATGGGACCCTCCATAATAAGAACAGAACTGGTCATGTGCTGGAGCAGAGTTTTCTGATGAAAATCTATTGGGTTTTAAGCTCTGGTTTGTCTATTTGTCATAATTAAAATTATTAATTATTAATTACTAATTATTTGTTTTGTGTAAATGTTTTAAACTTACCAACACGTACTAATGAGAAGAAAACCGACACATGGGAATGCTTTCGGTTGCTATTTAATAAATGTGCATGTTTTATTAAATAAACGTTGCTGAGTGCTGTTTATTTTAAAGCACGAAATGCTTTTGAATTAATGCTTTCCTGTGTTGCAAAGGCTAGATAATTACATACACATAAGGGTATTAGTGGGGTTAACACTGTTTAATCACTATGCTATGGTAACGTTGTTTTTGTCTTTTTTAATTAAGATGGTCTATTTTGGCCTAGAATAAAATGGCCGTCGTTTGCAGCCTGGCCTCGAGTGAGAGATTTGTGATGAGAGGGCCTTGCTGAATATGGTCGAAGTCATCTGACCACAGTCTTCGCCTGGTTAAAATTTTCCGTGAGGACAGCAGCAGTGCTGGGCAAGTCTCCAAGAAACATCCGAATAGCCTTGGAGGACTAATGAGCCATAATGAATGAACTGAATGGACTCTGAAGTCATCATGTTAGTTCCGAGGAAATGTGGATGTCAAAAGATACTTTTTAATTTTTAGTTCCTGTTCTGTCTTTTTATTTTTGTGATTTTTTCTGAGCGGAGATTTTCCAAATGTAGCGATGCTACATCCTTTCCTGCTCGCTCTGCTCAGCGGTTCAGCGGACGTTTAGAACATTTTATGTTTCTATAATATTGCAAGTTTCCTTATAAATATGTTAGCTTAGAGAGGGTCTTTGCCACTTTGCCACTTCTTCCCAAACCTGCGTTGGTGAGGACTTATGCTGTGAGGACGGCGACTCGGGAGACTTCTACTGAGAGACTTGTCCTGATGACCCATTCTGACATTTAGCTAGAATAGGTAATTATGAGAAAATGATTTACTCTGATTGATTTCCTTTGACTAATTTTAGATAAAGTATCATAATTTTAAATACGGTGTTGGTGATTATTTCTTGTCAATTATTGAGTACTCTATTTGATTATTGTTGTATAGATTGTTTAGATTATGACTCAGGACAATTACAATAACTAGGTCTTATCGACCTCAGTGTAGATGTGGGGTGTTTAGGAGTTTTCTTTCCACAGGTTTAGTGCTGGTAGAGTATTTGAGCGTATGTTAGTGAAATGGGCCCTAGTGTATGATGAGTGTATGTGCGTGTAACTGTGAAATTACTCTATCCGTGGAAGTAGGGAGATTTTGTACACCCCAATCTGCAACAATTTCCAGGTAGCAGAGTGAGGATGGTTATTGATGATTGTCTTGATCTGATTAGATTGCTTGTACATTAGCTTATTGATTATTGATTATTGATTGATGTTGGTATATGTACTAATACTATATGTTGGAGTCGTCATGTTGAGTTATATGTAGTGCTTCTGGAACTTGGGAGCTAGTAGCAGTTCCGTAGTAGGGCAGAGGGAAGTATATGCTGCTCTCGGGAAAGACGGGATTGTAGGAAAAACGTGTGACAATTGAAGTTGCGCGTCACATTGTCTGGGTTCGGAATCAGTGACATTGTCGTATGTTACTATTAGAAATATTTCTGGTATATAAGGAGTGCGTATGGTAGTGAAGGTTATTTGTGAAACTCTGGTCTTAAGTCCCAGGGATCCGTAAGGTTCACCGTTAAAGCGTATTGCGGGAGAAGTAATAGGTATTCTCTGAGCTTGTTTGAGAGACTGGGCAGAGGTAAGCTGCTTGGTTAACGTGTGATATAATTCTGTAGTGGAGCAGATTGTTCGCTGTTCTCAGGAAAAGCAGGATTCTGTGTGTATGTACTATATATTTCCTTGTATGAATGTGCGTGAATGCTCATATATTTAGTTGATTGTAAGACTCTTTGGACAAGTCCTAGAAGAAACAATTAATGAATGTATGTTAGAAGGGCAGAGTAGAGGGATGTGCTACTGTGTCAACGGGATTCTTGTGAAATAGATTTTCTTTACTATTCTGTGGTTAGCGAAGCAGACAATGAAGATGTTTATATGTTGTAACTAATAGATTTTGTAAAAATTTGACACGGAGTCTACTGAGAAATTTTGTAAAGGAGGGGTAGACGAGTGACAAGAGACAGGAGACAGAAGCGACTGCAGCGACTGCTGACGTCAAACAGACTGCGCTCAGATTGGATATTAGATCAGAACAGTGCTCGCGCTGAGATTGGTGCGTTGGTGTGAGCCGCGCAAGGATTGGAAGAGCTATTCTAGTGACGTAGACGCTCTAGGATTGGTGCGTTAATGTGAGTCGCGCTGTTATTGGTTGAAAAATCATATTGTGCAGTTGTAATACGGAAAGGATTAGAAAAGTTGGTAAAAGCTAAAATGTATTACCAAGAAAAGAAAAAGAAAATAACATTGTTCGGAAAAATCAGAAAGTGGTTCGACAAGGATAAAGATGTTAAAACGAGAGAGGGTGAATTGTTACCTCCATCGAAAACGCCTGCATCCTTCATGGCTGCGAGATATGGGTATCATACCTGTATATGGTTGGAGAATTGGGTTAGGTATACAAAGGAAGATGGTGTTTTAGCATTTCCAGAACATGGTTCATTTAATTTGGCCGTGTTGAAAAATTTGCGGGAAAAGATGTTATGTCTTGACCCAAGACCAAGGCCGACACAGTTTGAGGCTTTAGTGGAATGGGAAGAGGAAGTACATGAGCGAGAGAAACAGAGGTCTGGGGGAAACTATAGGTATATGTTTGGGAGGAGACATGGTCGTGAAACTTATCATGATCGAATGACGAGATGGCGAGATGCTAGTATGTCAGAGGGATTATACCCTATGAGAACAGTTGAAGAGAAGGGTACAGAAAGGGTTCCTGAGGCAGAAGTGAGGAGATATGGAGTTAATGAGTATGAGGATGAAGTCTTGAATGACATGATTTACAAAAGACCACCTCCATATAGACCAGAACCAGAAGAGAGTACACCAATTGTTTCTCCGATAAGAGATACATTGCGTATCATTGAGACAGAAAATGTGACACCTGAGTTAAGAAGTGGTAATCCTTTCAGGGAAAGAGAGAATAGAAGCAGTGGCGAAAATACGAGAGAATTAGCCAGAACTACATCGGAGTTGACTGAAAAGATCAAAGAGCTGACAAAGAATCTAGACGCTGTCACGGTGCCCGTAACTATAGGTCCGATTATGCCTGTTTTTGAAAAGCAGAGGACGGGTGAGAATGGTTTGGTGATTCCATATGTTGGGAATAGATTGACAAGTTTGGCTGGTCCTTCAGGAGATTCAGGAAAAAGGACAGAAAAATCCAGACATGAGACATGTAGTGAAGGATTGGAGATACAGTCTAATTCAGGATTGGATGCTGGTGAAGCTAGTTGTTCAGGGATGCCGATTTTAGAACCGCAGAAGAAAGTGGTTCCAGTGAGAAAATCTACTGAAATAACAGCTGAGGATTTGAATGAATGGATGAAAGTTCTTCAAAAGAGGGATAAAGATTCACAGGCAATTGATGTGGCTAGGTTACGTGTAGAATTAGAAGAGCTTGTTGCAGGGACAGTTCCTACAGAAATTCTAAAAAATCATCATGATGGTGAATTGTTATTTATGTGTAAAAACATCACCTGGAGAACTAAAAATACACATGAAAGATTAAGAGCAATAGCAAATGACTATGGAGTTGACATTGATAAAGTGAAAGTTTTGCAGAAGTCTTACAGGATGGATTTCACAGACAAAGATATTGAAAATCTGAATGGTGCTGGTAGAACAGGACAGATTAAAGAAATGATCGCTTTATTGCGAAAATGGGGCGATGTTGAGAAGTGGAAGGATAGGTGGTACAAGAAAAGGGAAGAATCAGGAGATAGAACTTATTCAGCATTTCCTGTGAGAGAAAAAGAGAAACCAGTGGATACTTATCCTATGAGAGAAATACCTGGAGGAGGATATGTACATGTTCCATGGACCAGACAGGATATTTTATCATTTACGAATGATTTCCCTCGATTGAGAGAAAAGCCCGTCGAGTGGTATAGGCAGGTAGACAGGTTTGTGAAATTGTCAAAAGTGCTGTGGTTTGACCTGAATAGTCTGTTTGATATAATTGTTCCAGCAGACTTGTGGGCTGAGTGTAAAATAGTTGTAAGTTGGCCTACTGAGGAATATCCAAGAGATCAGAGAACAGGAGCACCAGATCCAGAAGTAATGAGAAAGTATGAGCAGGTGATCGTATACCTGAAAAATAAAGTACCTCCAAAAGAGACAGATTGGGTTAAAATAGATCGAACACATCAGGAAGCAAAAGAATCGGTTCATGCTTTGTATGAGAGGCTGATTCTGGCTTTTAAACAATTCAGTGGGGATGAACACCTGGGTGACAAGGATTTGAGTCACTTTGTATACAGATTTGTATATGGCCTGAGACCTGAGATTAGTGAAAGAATTCGTGAGCATACTGTGGATTGGCAGAGTAAGAAAATAGATGAGATTCTGAGACATGCAAAATACTTCAGTGATGAAATTGAAGCAAAACAGAGAAAGCTGAAAGAAAACGCAATGTGGGCACAAGTGAAAGTTGCGGAAAGACAGGAAGCACAGTTGGTGGAACAGGTGAATAATGCAGGAAATAATGCAGGGAATAGACCTAGGTATGCAGGGAAAGGAAAGGGGAATCTTGAGGAAGCCAAAAAAAAGTTCCCATGTCACAACTGTGGCCAACTGGGACATTGGAGATCTGAGTGTACCAATCCACCATTAGTGAATAATGAGGGAAAATCCTTAAATCAACAGGTGCAGAACGAAGGGATTAATCAACAGCAGCAACAACAGAAAGTTGTGAGACAGCAGAGTCAAGAGCCAAAACCACCCTTGCCGCAGAATAGAGGATCACAAAAGTATAATCCGGATTCGGGATTCTACAATGATGAACAGGTAAACAAACCAAGGCGTTCTAACCAGGTACAACAGTACTTGTTAAAGAATGAAGGGAGTGAGTCTGAAGGTGATTATTGACGGTGCCGAAGAGAGGAGGAAGAGTGCATACTTGGTGCAACTCTAGAAATAGACCAGGCAGGACCATTTGTAGATGGGAAAATAAATGAAGAAAGTGTTACTTTTTTGGTAGACACAGGTGCGACAAGATCAACTGTCAGGTCAACAGATATTAGAAATCTTCCTCTCTCGGATGAAGCAATCCAAGTAGTTGGTGTAGCCAATACACAAATCAGGACACGTCTTACTGAACCAGTAAGAGTACAAATAGGGACATTTTCAGACATGCACAGATTTATCGTCTGTGACACAAGTCCAGTGAACCTGTTAGGTAGGGATTTGTTATGTAAAATGAATTGTACAATTTTTTGTACACCGGATGGAATAGCTTTTGAAACACCAGATGAGGATGTTTTGTACCGAATGACTCTAGAAAATAGAGAGAGTGAGTTAATTGGTGCATATGCTGTGTTTGATCCGGAGGATTTGCCTCAAGAGCTGAGAAACACAGTGAAAAGGACAGTTTGGGATTTTACTGGAGAGGATGTGGGATTGATGAATAATGTAGATCCTGTGAAAATTTCAGTGAAAGAGGGAATTACTTATCCTAACATTCCTCAGTACAAAATGACACCAGAAATAATCGAGGGAATAACTCCTATAATTGAGAAAATGATTCAGCAGGGAGTTCTGAGAGAACTACTGAGTAGTCCGTGTAATTCACCGATAATGGGGCTAAAGAAACCTAATGGGAAGTTCAGGATTGTACAAGATTTGAGAAAAGTTAACCAAATTGTGGTGGCATGTTGTCCTATTGTGCCAAATCCATCAGTGATTTTGTATCAGATTCCACATGATGCTGAGTGGTACACAGGATTGATTTGTGTCATGCTTTCTTTTCAATTCCATTGCATCATGACAGCCAGCCGATTTTTGCATTTAGGTTTGGCCAGCGTATTTTAGCATGGTGTCGTATCCCACAGGGGTATACAGAGAGTCCTTCGATATTCAATCAGTTATTGAAAAAGTCATTGGAGAGTTTGATCATGCCTGAAAACTCAGTACTAGTGCAGTATATTGATGACCTACTTGTGGCATCAAAGACACGTGAAGCTTGTGAAGTAGATACTATAGCTTTACTGAATCATCTGGCAGATGGAGGGTTAAAAGTATCTCCAGCTAAATTGCAATTCTGCAAGAAAGAGGTGCATTATCTTGGACACAATATTGAAAAAGGTCTGAGAAAAGTGACTGATGACAGGATCAAAATCATCAGGGAAATGAAGGCCCCAAAGACCCAGAGGGAAGTGAGAATGTTCCTGGGAATGGTGGGTTATTGTCGTCAGTGGATAATTAATTTTTCGCTGATAGCAAAGCCACTGATTAAGCTGACAAAAAGTGAGATGACAGACCCATTGGAACTAGATGGAGAACAAATGGCAGCATTTGAAGAGTTGAAAAGCAGAATGTGTGAAGCCCCTGCTTTGGGTATGCCAGACTATGAAAAGGAGTTTGAATTGTACTGCAGTGAGAGGAATGGATTTGCACTTTCAGTGTTAATTCAGAAGCATGGATTACTGAGAAGGCCTATTGCGTACTTCTCATCGACACTTGACCCTGTAGCTGTAGGTTTACCAGGATGTCTGAAATCTGTGGCTGCAACATGCAGAAGCTTGGAACAAAGTGAGGGAATTATAATGGGATATCCTGTAAGGGTATTTGTACCTCATAATGTGGCAATTCTTTTGACAAGAAGCAGAACTCAATACATGTCACATAGTCGGTTGACTAAATATGAGAAAGTTATTCTGGGAGCATCAAATGTGACTTTGGAGAGATGTGTGAATGTGAATCCAGCGACATTGTTGCCGGATATTGAAAATGTGGGTGTGAAAACAGAAGATGATCACAATTGTTTGGATGTACGTGATTACTGTACAAAACCGAGACCAGACATAAGGGATCTTCCCTTGCATGAGAGTGATCATGTGTTGTTTGTGGATGGATCATGCCTGAGGAATGATGAGGGTGTGCTATGTGCAGCATATGCAGTGTGCAAGGTTTCAGAGGTTATGGAAGCATCACCATTGAAAGGAGTGAAATCTGCGCAAGTTGCTGAATTAGTGGCATTGACAAAAGCTTGTGAAATTGGGAAAGATTTAAGAACGACTGTGATGACTGATAGTCAGTATGGATTTGGAGTTGTGCATGATTTTGGCCAACTTTGGCTACAAAGAGGTTTCTTGACGTCGAGTGGGACTCCAATAAAGAATGCTGAAGTGATTGGAAAATTACTTGAGGCGATACAGCTGCCTAAAGAATTAGCAGTTGTGAAATGTGCTGCTCATGGACAAGGAGATGATTTTGTGACAGTTGGCAATCGATACGCAAATGACATTGCTCAATATTGCGCTAAAAATAACCAGTCAATTAATCGGAAACGAGAAGGTGAAATGTCTTTTTGTTCTGTGATGTTTACTAATGTCTTAGAGACGTGGGATGAAGTGAAACAGTTGCAGGATGAGGCAGGAGAGGAAGAAAAGAAAGATTGGATCAAGGCAGGTTGTGCCCCAAGAGAGACAGATCATGTTTGGGTTTATAGAGATGGCAGACCAGTAATGCCGAACTCCATACTGTCGACAATGGCAAGGATGTATCATGGACAGGGACATTTGGGAAGGGATGCGATGATCAGGTCTTTTAAACAGACTTGGTACAATGCAAAGTTCAGGACAATTGCAGAAAGTATCTGTCAAAGATGTTTGATTTGCCAGCAATTTAACACTGGGAAAAAGACAGTGGTGAGTCTGGGAACAATAGGCAGAGAAGGAGGTCCTTTTACAAGAATGCAGATTGATTTCATTGAAATGCCCCAAGTGAACAGATTAAGGTATGTACTAGTGGTAGTCTGTTTGTTTTCAAGATGGGTTGAGGCCTATCCGACTAGGAGAAATGATGGAGTAACAGTGGCAAAGTTACTGTTAAGAGAGTTGATTCCTAGGTACGGATTTCCGGTAACGATTGAGTCTGATAGAGGTGGACACTTCTATAATGAACTCATGAGTTTGATTTGTGAAGCATTAAGCATACAGCAGAAGCTATATTGTGCATACAGACCAGAGGCTTCTGGTGTTGTTGAGCAGATAAACGGCACAATCAAGAACAGGATTGGTAAGATGTGTTTAGCCACTGGTATGAAATGGCCCGATGTCTTGCCTCTAGTGCTAATGACTATTAGATCTACTCCATATAGAACTACTGGTTTAAGTCCGCACGAAATCATAATGGGACGTGCAATGCGACATGCATATGTACCTGTCAATAAGTTGATGACAATAACTGATGACATGATTTTGGATTACTGTAAAGGCCTGGCTGACGCAGTTCATTCTGTGTTTCACCAGATTGGAGAAGAAGCTACCACACTTGAGAAGAAGCAAGCTCATGATCTGAGTCCAGGGGACTGGGTGAGGATTAAAGTACACAGAAGAAGAAATTGCTTGGTTCCAAGGTGGGGAAGACCAAGACAAGTCATTCTAACTACGACAACTGCAGTGAAGTGTGCTGGTGTGAAAAACTGGGTACATGCGAGTCATACTCTGAGAGTTCCAAACCCAAAAGATGGGACTGGTAGAGAGTATTTTGAAGAGTCAGATTCCAGTGATGATGAAGACCCAGAACCAGTGAGAAAAAATCAAAGTTCAGGAAAAGAAGAAAAAAAGGCTTCAAGAGAACCATTGAGAATCTCAGAAAGGAGATCAGATTCTGTAAGAGAGCCTGAAGTTCCAAAAAGCAGTGGAGGAAAAAGAAAAGAAAAGAGCAGTTCCACAGAAATTACTCCTGAATCAGAAGAGGAGGAGATTGAAGAACCACTTGAGATTATACCTGAAGAAGTAGGGTCAGAAGAAGATAGAGAGGGACAGATTGCGGAAGACCCCCGAGGAGGTGTAGGGAACATTCTTGACAAGCTAGGTGAAGGGACAAGTAGACAGCAAGAAGATTGCGTGTCGGAGACCCGAGGAGGGACAGAAATAGGGAAGTCTCAAATAGTGGTGAAAAAGACTGTGGAGCAAAAGAAAACTGCTGAAGAACAAGAGGCATTTGAAACAGAATCGGATGAAAGTGAGAACGGAAAATCAGAGGGTCGAGTTCTGAGAAAGAGAACTTGGATTGGAGAAAGAAATAATACAGAAACGAGACCGAAAAAGGTTGTAAGAGGAAATTTTTGGCCTAACAACAGAGTAAAGAGGCTGAGATACAGACTGATAAGAGCAAATACATCGAAAGCTGAACAAGTGAATGAGGTGTCGAGTCAAAATGAAGTAAAAAGAAAGGAACAAAAGGAGTCAAGAGAATCTGAGGAGATAAATAGAAGTAGAAAACCCAACCAAAAGTACAGATCACCGGAATGGTCTTATGTGGCACTGTCTGAAGAAGGAGAAGAAGAAACAGTGAATCGAGACAATCCGGAGGGGATCTTGAGAAAAGTGGTTGAGGAAAAGGAAAAATCTGTTGGAATCTTAAAAGTTATCCTGACTGACATTGGAGAAGAGTTGGATGCACAGGATGTTGTTGATGATCTGATACAATTTGATGTTGCTGAAGAAGAAGGAGTGAAAAGTGATGAATATCCGAATTGAGTGAACTGAAGAAATCACTTGGAGAAAAGTGAAAAGGAGAAAGTCTGAAATTCAGCTGTCTGAAGTAATCCAAAGTTCGAGAAATTTCAGTAGTGGAGTAGTAGAGGCTAAGTCAAAAGACAAGGTCAAAGTAGTAAAATGGCTAACATAGAGAATAAGCAAAGTAGATGTGCCTTTTTAAAAAGATGGTGTAGAATGTGCTGCTGCTGTACTGGATTATTAATGCTACTATGGGGTGTTTTAGCTTTATTAGTTACATTTAGAGTTACAATAGGTACATTTGAGATGCATACAGAGAATGTGACAAATGCAGAGAAGAGTTCGCAAAAAGTAGTTCCAACTAGAATTAGTAATACTTACATGCATAAAGATAGGTCAATTAATGATTTTTCTAGTAATATTTTTTCAAAGTTGTTATACGAATATGTGAAAACAATTGAAGTTAGGGATTGCTACGTTTGTATGCAATTACCTGCATCCGTTTCAGAGGGTGTTACTTATCACCATTTACCAGCTACGTATGGAATTTCTTGTAGTGTATTAAGTAGTGTTTTTTATTTGCTAGGGAAAATAGATTATAAGATGTCTAACAAAGATAGTATTTTTGGGCAATTGCCTATGAATGGAAAGCTGAATCCAGCTAAAGAAGCTAACATTTTTGGTGAGATTTTTATTGAGAAAGAAGAATTAACATTAGATTACATTTTTAAGAATAATTTAACTTGCAGTTTGGAAGAAGAGGAGAAAGCTTTCCTAAACATGGTGGAGGAAAGGAGATTGAGCATGCATGAAAAGGCAGGGAAATATAAAGTGAGTGAGACAATTTGGGACATTGAGATGGGAAAAGAATTAAGAAATGGGGTTAGTCCAACTTTAGCTCTAGATGCACCACAGAAGGGTAAGCTGTGCATTACAAGAGGGAAATCCCAATATGATACATATTTTGTTGGGACTAGTGAATGTCATGATACATACTTCATTGCAACAGGATGGGGTTTCAGAGGTGGAGAAGATACAATTTTTCCAGGAGTGTATTATGTTTGTGGGAACAAGGCTTATTACAAGTTGCCTGACCATTGGTATGGCACGTGTTATGTGGGCCTGGTCTTTCCAAAGATCTTTCATATAGATAGAATAGAAGATGTAGAACATATTAATTTACTAATGCGCTTCAAGAGGGAAACTTGGTCTGAAATAGTGGGTGACATTTTTGGAGCTTTAATTCCAGCAGTGGGAATTTCTTTGAATGCTTATGGGATTCGGAAACTGTCAACAGTGGTGGATCGCTTATCGACAAATACCGCTGGAGGGTTTCTTTTGGTGAATACGGAACTAATTGCCGTACGTGCCATGTCTATGCAAAATAGACTTGCCCTTGATATTCTATTAGCTAAGGAGGGTGGAGTTTGTGGAATGCTGAAAGTTCAACATTGTTGCACTTACATTCCAGATGAAAGCAAAGACCTGAAGGTCTATATAAAAAATATTACTGATTTGCATGAAGAATTAGTACCACTTGAAGCTGAAAGTATTTGGACTAAAATAGCTAATAAAATAGTTGCTGTTAAGAGTTTTATTGCAAAAATAGGTAGTACTATTATAGGTAAGATATTGTTTCCTTTGACTTGTATAATTGTTGCTCTATTGATACTGGGATTGGTGTGTTTGTGTTGTAAAAACAGGGGAGGGAAAAAGAAATTAATTAAAAGAAACAATTAAAAGAGAAATAAAAGGTTGAAAAGAGAACCACAAGAAATTGAATTAGAAGAATTAAGGGAGAGTGTCTACTTAGAAACAAAGAGGGATGATGAAAGAGTGTCTGGTGTGTAGTGTTGTGTAAGGAGAAAAAGACATTTCCAATTTCTCCTAAAATGGGACTAAATTTCACAATTTTTTTTTTTGGGTTGTTTATTTGGTGATAATATCACCAAAGGGGGGATTGCTGGAGCAGAGTTTTCTGATGAAAATCTATTGGGTTTTAAGCTCTGGTTTGTCTATTTGTCATAATTAAAATTATTAATTATTAATTACTAATTATTTGTTTTGTGTAAATGTTTTAAACTTACCAACACGTACTAATGAGAAGAAAACCGACACGTGGGAATGCTTTCGGTTGCTATTTAATAAATGTGCATGTTTTATTAAATAAACGTTGCTGAGTGCTGTTTATTTTAAAGCACGAAACGCTTTTGAATTAATGCTTTCCTGTGTTGCAAAGGCTAGATAATTACATACACATAAGGGTATTAGTGGGGTTAACACTGTTTAATCACTATGCTGTGGTAACGTTGTTTTTGTCTTTTTTAATTAAGATGGTCTATTTTGGCCTAGAATAAAATGGCCGTCGTTTGCAGCCTGGCCTCGAGTGAGAGATTTGTGATGAGAGGGCCTTGCTGAATATGGTCGAAGTCATCTGACCACAGTCTTCGCCTGGTTAAACTTTTCCGTGAGGACAGCAGCAGTGCTGGGCAAGTCTCCAAGAAACATCCGAATAGCCTTGGAGGACAAAGGAGCCATAATGAATGAACTGAATGGACTCTGAAGTCATCATGTTAGTTCCGAGGAAATGTGGATGTCAAAAGATACTTTTTAATTTTTAGTTCCTGTTCTGTCTTTTTATTTTTGTGATTTTTTCTGAGCGGAGATTTTCCAAATGTAGCGATGCTACATCCTTTCCTGCTCGCTCTGCTCAGCGGTTCAGCGGACGTTTAGAACATTTTATGTTTCTATAATATTGCAAGTTTCCTTATAAATATGTTAGCTTAGAGAGGGTCTTTGCCACTTTGCCACTTCTTCCCAAACCTGCGTTGGTGAGGACTTATGCTGTGAGGACGGCGACTCGGGAGACTTCTACTGAGAGACTTGTCCTGATGACCCATTCTGACATTTAGCTAGAATAGGTAATTATGAGAAAATGATTTACTCTGATTGATTTCCTTTGACTAATTTTAGATAAAGTATCATAATTTTAAATACGGTGTTGGTGATTATTTCTTGTCAATTATTGAGTACTCTATTTGATTATTGTTGTATAGATTGTTTAGATTATGACTCAGGACAATTACAATAACTAGGTCTTATCGACCTCAGTGTAGATGTGGGGTGTTTAGGAGTTTTCTTTCCACAGGTTTAGTGCTGGTAGAGTATTTGAGCGTATGTTAGTGAAATGGGCCCTAGTGTATGATGAGTGTATGTGCGTGTAACTGTGAAATTACTCTATCCGTGGAAGTAGGGAGATTTTGTACACCCCAATCTGCAACACATGCACATCTGTGTAATGTACGTGAGTATGTGTGTGTTTTTAATTGTGCACTTTGAAATAATGTTCTAAGCTCAGCTGGATAGATTTGGGATATTTAAAGAGCGTCCTTCTCAGTTATCTCACAACTGAAATATGTGCCGTGAAAGGAAATAAAACTTACAGTTAGTATGATTCACTTTGGTCTGCAGACAAAGATAAACCGAAAGTCTCTCTCTGCGGCGCATTTATGCTGTAAACTCTGAGTCCTTCCTCCTAAGGTCTGGGGTACACATGTCATATTGAACTCTCCTTTCACCCTCTGTATTTCTGTGCTCTCCAGTGGTCAGGTGTGGTATCTGGTTTCCAGTGCAATGCATCTTTCCTGCTTCCTTTCCCTTGCTGCTCAGCCAGTGAGGATGTGCTGTGGAATGTTGGTGTGCATAGTGAGGTAATGGAATGTTGGGATCCCAGGTTGTGGTGTGTCAGTTGAGAGTATGGGCTGAGCAGCAAGGAAGCTGCTCCTGGTGGGGCTCACTTAATGATCTATATCTATCTTCTATACCATCTGAGTACTGCATCAATAAACCTTCTTCATTTATCTACATCACGGCTACTAGATGAATTTACCTTCATTACATTTTGTATTGCACTGAAGACCACATACAACAGCAGACCAGAGGCCCTGCAGGGGCACATGTGAATTACAGCAGTAGCAGCAAAAGTAAAACAAACTTCTGTTGACACAGAGCTGCTAATGGATTTCATTCCCGCCTCTCTGGTGGTCCACAATTTTCCCTAAATTCTGACTGCTCCTCTAATATCTACAGCAGCCACTCACTCAGTTTGGAGGAGTGTAGCTCAATGGTTAGAGCAGCAGACCCTGAAGCAGAGTTCTGGCCAGGGACCACGGTTCGATTCCCGCCTCGGCGGGGCTCGGGCTCAATTTCCTCGGACCTGTCTATTCTCGCCTCAGTGCCTGTTCTAATCACGGGCCCCACGCTGCAACTCTGGGCAACAGCTTGCTTAGCCTCCACACCGGCCCCAACAGCACTAAGGATGCCTGGCTTCTCCCTGGGGGTGCCCAGGAGTGGACACTTTACAGGGAAAGCCAGGAGGGGTTCCACAGCGGTATGAGTATCAGCGCCAGGAAACCGCAAAGGCGACACCGCAAGGTGGCTGTCTGGTGACAGTGCGCTCTATAAGTACCTTGACATTTACATTTACATTTTTACATATATAAAGATTTTAATGACTGACAAGGGAAGTAAGTAGGCTTTCAGTGTTTTTCATTGTGAGAGTTGTAATCATAGGGTAAATTGAGTTATAGTGTGTTTGTGATGAATAATGCAATGTAGAGACATAATATTTTTGTTTTTGACATTGCATAGCCCCCTCCCCCCACTTTGCGCTATGCAGACTTTGTGACGGTGAAAGACATTTGACAAATCTTGCACGAGGTTCCATTAGAAATATTAGCCTTTGTGGAGCCTTCTATCACAAACATGTGGAAGAAAAAAAAACATGCCTTAGCCACTTATACTTTTCTAGAGGAATGTCTTATATCTTGTGTATTCTCTATGTGTATTTATAGTAGTGTCTTTGGCATAATGCTTAAACGTCTGTTAAAATGCACATAAAACACGTTAGTGTAATGCATATAGATGTTACATAGATATAGAATAAGGGTGCAGGCAGATGTACCTGCTGCAGAGAAGCTTGTAGAAACATGATGTCACAGGTTATATTTCAGCTCAGGCATATTGACTTTATATCCTTACATGATACACAAAACATAACATAGATTTGTACTAATAGGAACAATGTCATTAGAGGCAAGTGGCAGTTACTTTAGTATTATGCTCTGCTTCTATGCCACAATCTTTCTTGAAGTCAGCTCTGTCAAGGGGGCAGCAATTGTGCCATACCCCTTGACAAATCGGCGATAATAGCCGGTGAGTCCTAAAAAGGCTCTCACTTCTATCTGGGTCTTGGGGGGCTCCCAAGCCAGAATGGTATCAATCTTCACTTGGAGGGGCGCCACCTGGCCGCTCCCTACCTGGTGTCCCAAGTACACCACAGAACCCTGCCCTATCTGGCACTTACTGGTCTTGATAGTGAGGCCTGTCCTTTGCAGAGCCTTCAACACTTTGCAGAGGTGTTGCAAATGTTCTTCCCAGCTGGAGCTGAACACAGCAATGTCATCCAGGTATGCGGCGCTGAATTCCTCTAGCCCGGACAGTACCCGGTTGACCAGCCTCTGGAAGGTGGCAGGGGCGTTTTTCAACCCAAAGGGGATGACACAGAACTGGAAGTGCCCCTCTGGCATTGAGAACGCTGAGCTCTCCTTGGCCCCCTCAGTTAAGACAATCTGCCAGTACCAAGATGTTAAATCAAACATACTGAGGTACTGGGCAGCGCCCAACCGATCCACAAGCTCATCAGCTCTGGGGATGGGGTGTGCGTCAGTTTTGGTGACCGCATTGAGCCCACCGTAGTCCACACAAAACCTGAGTTCTGGAGTGGCACCGGGTGCAGCAGTTTTGAACACTGGGCTGGCCCATGAGCTGCTTGAGGGCTCAATTACCCCTAGAACCAACATCTTGGAAACTTCTTCAACTTCTTCCTTGGTGCTGGCCCCGACCTTGTCAGCTACCCTGTAAAATGTCTGCTTCGCAGGTAGGCTGGCCCCAGTGTCCACATCATGGACGCACCAATTGGTGACTCCTGGTGTCAGGGAGAACATGGAGGCAAACTGACCCAACACATGCCGACAGTCCCTCTGCTGTTCTGGGGTCAGTGTGGGAGAGAGGTTTACCCCATCTACTGACCCATCCTGCTCCTTGGCTGACAGGAGGTCAGGAAGAGGGTCACTTCCCTCCTCCATTCCATCATCTGTAGCCAGGAGCATTGTCACATCAGACCTCTCAAAGTGTAGCTTAAGGCAGTTCACATGTAGGGCCCTCATAGGGTTCCTGGGAGACTGCAATTCAACCAGATAGGTTACATCGCTCTTGCACTCCACCAATTCATATGGCCCAGTCCACTTGTCTTGGAGCATGCAAGGCTCCACTGCAGCCATCACCCACACCTTTTGCCCAGGATGAAATTCGACCAGAGTGGCATTCTGGTCATACCATCATTTAATTTCTTCCTGGCTAGCTTCCAGGCTCGCCTGAGCGAGTTTCCTGAAGCGCTTCTGGTTGCGGAAGGCCAGCACATAGCTGAACATATCCTGGGGGGTTACCTGGGGATTTCTCACAACCCTCCTTCACCAGACTGAGAGGTCCTCTAACAGGGTGGCCATACAGGGGTTCAAAGGGACTGAACCCTAAGGACTTCTGAGGCACCTCCCTGTAGGCAAACAACAGGCATGGTAAGAAGACATCCCACTTCATTCTCATGGGTTCTGCAAGGCCCATTATCATGTCTTTCAGGGTTCGGTTGAATCTCTCATCCAACCCATTCCTTTGAGGATGTTAAGGAGTGGTAAACTTCTAAGTTACCCCACACTCCTCCCACAAAGACTTCATGTACTTCGAGATGAAGTTGGTATCCCGGTCGGAGACCACCTCTCTGGGGAACCCCACACGGGAAAAGATCCCCATCAATGCACGGCCCACCACAGGGGCTGTGATTGTCTGGTGAGGGACAGCCTCCGGGTACCTGGTGGCATGGTCCACCAAGACCAAAATAAACTTCTTGCCTAAGGCTGTCTTGGATTCCAGAGGCCCCACAATGTCGATGTCCACCCGCTTGAAAGGGGTGCTCACCACGGGAAAGGGTTGGAGGGGAGCCTTACTCTTCCCTCCACTCTTGCCACTTGCCTGGCAAGTCTGGCAGGTCCTACAATGTGTACTGACGTGCATCTTCATCTGGGGCCAGTAAAAGTGTGTGACAATCCTTTGTTTGGTCTTGTCATGTCCCAGATGACCTGCAGGAGGCACATCATGAGCCAGACCCAGTAGGAAGGTCCTGAAGCACTCGGGTACCACCAGCACACGGGCTGCACCAGGCTCATTGACCTTAAGCTCACTATAGAGCAACCCATCCCCCCAGTGAGATGATTCTTGGACTCGCCATCTGCTGCCTGGTCAGCGGCCTGTTTCCGCATACCAATTAGAGAAGGGCATTCTCTCTGCGCCTTGCATAACTCCTCCCTGGAGGGACCTCCTTCTTGCTGCCAATGGGTCTGCTCAGGCAGGTCTTCCAGTTCGGCTATCTGTTACCCTGTAGGTTCCAGGGCCTCCGCCTCAGGTTCCTCCTCCTCCTGGACTGTGGGAATTGTGGGGTCTGGGTTCTCACGCCCCCTGCCCTTCCTCTTCCTGGCAGGTACCTGGGCCACTGTTTCAGGCTCCAGGTCTGCTTGGTTACCCCTACTAGCTGCCATTGACCGTGTGGTCACACAAACCCACCCAGGCAGACCCAACATCTCCAAATGAGCCTGGCGTTCCACCTCCCTCCATGGGGAACTCTCCAGGTCATTTCCTAGCAGACAGTCTACAGGCGTGGATGGACTAACAACGACCTTCAAGGAACCTGAGACCCCCCCACTCAAAGGGAACTTGCGCCACTTTGCAGAGGCGCACATAGTTGTCTGCTGCAAATACAGGGTAAAGTGCATTGGGAATAACCTGCTCTTCAGACACCCACTGACACCTCACGGATGTCACGATGGATCCTGTGTCTCTCAGAGCCTCCACCCTCCTCCCTTTGATGGTCACCCACTGCCTGTATTTTTTAGTGTTCTCAGGCAGGTAGGTCTCCTGACCATCTCTCGGTCTCCTAGAGAGACAAGGGTCATCACAGCTTACTCCTCTTCCCCACTGGAAACTAATTCCTCTCCCAAAGCTACATTCACTAAACCTGGTGTCTGAGTATCAGTGGGTGCTTGGGACTTCTTGGGGCACTTAGGGGCAATGTGGCCCTTCTCACCACAGTGGTAATACCTGGGGGGACCCTGAGGGGGCCCCTTAGGGGGCTGCGACGTCTTAGGCTGGGGGGGGGCTGGGACTCCTTTCCCTCTGAACTGTTTTGGGGGCCTTTAGAGAACTCCCTTTGATTACCCTTGTCCCCCCACTCTTCTGCTGAGGACCCTGCCCACCCTTGGCTGTGGTACCCACAATCCCCTTGTGGACCCTGGCGCTAGTCCGGAGGTCTGCCTCCTGAGCAGGTTCACTGGGATTAGTCAACTTACTACCCAAAAGATGCTGGCGCTGCTCTGGAACACATAGACTGCTCAAATGCTCCCAACTAATTAGATGGCACAACCTCTCAAAATCAGTTACTTTGCTGCCTTTCATCAAGCTTCCAGTGCGCGGGTGTACATTCTCACACATTCAACCCAAGTGTCTGAATCATTATTCTTTGAGTTCCTGAACTTTACCCTGTACTGTTCTGGGGTGAGCCCATACTTGAGGCAGAAAGCCTCCTTCATTCTGGTATAAGTCAGGGCACCCTCCTTCTCTAACGGTGTCAAAACTGCTGTCCCTGATGCCTCAAAATGTTTCCACAGGCCCGCCCCCAGCTCTTTTCAGGTACCTCATGCATCCTCAAAGCAAGCTCATATGATTCAAACCATGCATGAATATCCTGTCCCTTTTAGAAATTCTGCACTTCATCCTTGGGTATGTATACCTTACCCCCTTGCACTGGCTGTGAGCTGCCACCATTTGAACTGGACTCCAGCTGCTTGGCCTTAATATCCAGCTCCCTCATGTTCAATTCATGAGCCAAAAGCAATTTCTTTTCTTCCAGGGCTAGAGTGTGCTTGCTCTCCTCTGCCCTCTTTTCACTCCCCAAAAGCAATTGTTTTTCCTCCATGGCTGCTTTTTGGTTCTGTAGTTTCAAAACTTCTAGCTCATGTTCCCTGATCCTCTGGTTCTCGTCCCGCTCTTCCCGAGTGAGACTCCCTCCGGAATGGATGCTGGCAGCCCTGCCGGGACTCTTGGCACAGGCAAATCCTGTGGCCCTTACCCATTCCCCTGGTCATCCACCTCCTCATCTGCATCATCCCCTCCTGCAGCTCCTTTGGCCTCCCTCCAGGCTTTCAAGGCCTTTTGTAGCTCACCCTTCTTAGCGCTACTCCTTGTGGGACACCCCAAATCTTTGCAGAATTGTTTTAGCTAGTCTACCTTGTAGGAACACAAATCCTCAATGTGGAGCTCCAATTCTGCCTTTTCACTTGCTGCGTTCCCATACTGAGACATGATGCGTGGATGTCTTTAGGACCAGATCAAAAATGGAACCAAAAAGAAAATACAGTATGTGGCGGTGTAGTGGTCTGCACTAATCTAGTGATGTCCACCAATCACTGTGGGTCAAGTACAAATACAAGTTCAAATCCCCACCACTGACGACCAATGTTAGATCTGGGGTCTCTAGCTGGCATAAGTAAGTACCTTTGTCCAAATAGGGACCCTTACTTCTTGTCAGGGTAAGGGGCATACACACTGTTGATAACCCCTGCTCACCTCCTTGGTAGCTTGGCACGAGCAGACAGGCTTATCCCCAAGGCATTGTGTAACGTATTTGTACCAACACTCATAGTAATATAGGGAAACACTACAAATGGATGCTACATAAGTTGTTTATAAAAATATAAATCGCTTTATATAGATTAGGCAGATAAAAACGACATAAAAATTGCATACACAATAAATCTTGTCTTAGAAAGGTTCTTTTGTGGAAAAAGTTCACTTCCGTTATGTACTCTTTGTTAAAACGTTCTGGTACGCACAAAACCCCTTGTAGTCTCAGTATGGCTGTGAGCCCTTCTTTCTTGTATGTGGAAATTCACAAAAGGCAAATAAAGTGCTCCTTAATAATGACGCTCCTGGCGTAGGAAGTATCACGGAGAAAACAGGGCCCTTAGCGATAAAATGCCCCCGTAGTAGCACGGAATGTGCTATGCTCTATGATTGTGTGCTCAACTCAGAATCAGGGGGATCACCCCCTCCGTACAGGTGCGGGCGCGCGCTCGTCACCAGAAGGATGCTGTCTTTAATGGCTGTCCTTGCTGCACTGTAAATCAAAAGGGGCGCTGTCCTTTAACGTTGTCTTCACTACTTGAAATCACCCCCTTCGTCAAGGTGCGGGGGCGCGCCAGCCACCAGCAGATTTACACGTTTCTTTTAGGCGGGCCGCCAGCAGCGCATTAGACAACACTTACCCCCGTGCCAGCTGCGGTCACAGATCATAGCCGGTTACCTTTGTGATGCAAAGAGGAGACTTTGTCGTCCGTGCAGGTCTCCGGCGGGGCAGCTCTCTCCTTGGCGATGCTGCACTTCCCTTGACGCGGCTCTGCGGGGATGAGCTTCTAGTTACCAGGGCAGCGCTCCAGATGTTCTCTTCTTCCAGCGCGGCTCTTCCTTCCAACTCGGTCCACGCAGTGAAATCAACACAAGCCTCCTGGGCAGCACACACAGCGTGCTCACTCTCCCGGGCCGGCGGCGGTGAATTAAACATGCAGCACTCTGGGGCAAAGCAGGCTCCCCGCAGGGCTTCAGCTGCGTGCTGGTTTGCTAACAACATTGAAGGCACAATCCTGGTGCAGATCACTTGAGGTGAAGCAGACCTCACGACAGGCCCCAGCCGTGTGCCGATATGCACACCGAGTCTCAGAGGCAATCCGAGGGGTCAGCCACAGATCAGCCTGGCAGTCTTCACGAAGGACACAGGCTGTGCGCAGAGACTCACACACAGCAGCTTGAAGGATGTTTCTCTGAGAACTTTTGTGTCCCTGAGTTTCCAACAGGAGGCCAGCTCTTTTCAGGCCCTTGGAGATAGGTAGGCTTCAGAGGGGGCAAAGCACACCGCACAGCTCCTCTTCAAGCAAGGGGGACACAGCACACAGCAGACAGTACCTCAGTCCTCTTCCTCAGCAATCACAGCAACTGCAGGTCAGCTCCCAATGGCAGCACTTCTCCTCAGTCTTCCTGGCTGTTCTTCTTTGGCAGGGATTCCTTTGTGATCATGGAGTCTTTCCTAATCTAATTTTACAGGGGTCTCAGCTCTACTTTTATACCCCAAAAGTCTTTGTTATTCATGTGTGAAGGGTCCTGGATCCAGTCCAAACCAGTTCTGGATGCACTCTGCCAGTGCACAACTTCTTCCTTTGTGAGTGTGGACCAGGGCCATCAGACGCACCACAGGAGGTGGAGCCAGCATTGTGGAAGGCAGGTACAGCCCTATTCAGACCCAGGTGCTACACCTCCCACCACTCTACATGCAGATAGGTCTATTCAGCCTAGTGCTGACTCACCCAGTCTCCTGGAGCCACTCCAGCCCCTGTCACTCACAAATCAGACAGTCAATCCACAAACAGTCAGTGGCACACAGAAGGGCTGAACAAGAAAATAGCCACTTTCTAAAAGGGCTATTTCCAAACTTAGTGGCCCATTAGCGGTGCTGGGACCGGCCGCCAGTGGTGCGGCTGTCCCGCACCTGCAATTAGAATGCCACCGCCACGGTGGCGGTGGCATCCTCCATTCCCAGCATTGTGGCGGGCTGTGCTCACAGCACAGCCCGCCACAATGCTGGGAATGCACTGTGTGCATTGTCATGCACAAGGATGACAGGCACCATGTCCATGACAATGCAGGGGGGTACCATAGGTACCCCACATGTGCACCCCCAACCCCTCCTACCCTGGGGGCCCACAACGGGCCCCCGACAGCAAACCCCGCCACCATATTGAGCATCTTTCCTTCCGCCTGGGTCCCATCCGCCATACTAATATGCTGGGGGAAATGGGTGGCGGGCGGGGAAGGATGTCAGGCAGATCGCCACCGCCATGCGGGCGGTGGCGATCCACCCTAAATCCTAATGGACACCTTAGAATTTAAAAAATATCTTCACTGAAAGATGAGTTATTAAATTCTGAGTTCAGGGATACCAGATTCCATATGTCTATCTTGCTGCTATGGAAAGGTATGCAGGTAAACATGTTACACAGCATTCCCTATGTTATCCTATGGGCACGATAGGCTTTCAATAGTGAAAAATTAAATTGGCAGTATTTCACTATCAGGACATGTAACCTACACTAGAACATGTCCTACCTTTCACATACATTGCACCCTGCCCAGGGGGGTACCTTGGGCCTACCATAGGGGTGCCCAATGTGTAAGAAAAGGGAAGGGTCAGGCCTGGCGAGTATGTACACTGGCAAGGACAACATGACAGTTAACAAACTGAGCGCAGGCACTGCAGTGGCAGGCCTGAGACACCATTTTAGGGCTACTCAGGTGGGTAGCACAAACAGTGCTGCAGGCCCACTAGTAGCATTCAAATCACCACACTCAGTGAACTCAGTGCACTTTTCTAAGGACCTACTGGTAAAACAAATATGCCAGTCATGTATAACCAATCACAATATTAATTTAAACAGGGAGCACTTGCACTTTGGCACTGATCAGCAGTGGCAAAGGGCCCAAAGCATCTAAACCAGCAAAAACATATTCCAGCACAGTGTCAAAAATATAGGCGGCAGAGGCAAAAAATCAGGGAAAGCACGCCAAGGATGCTAGGTCTAACAGACATCATGTAAAATGAAACATCACACATGGGGTAGTGCTTGGTGCAGAACTGACTGACCACTTTTTTATTCAGGTTGCTACCACAAGTGAAGTAAGATAAATGTAATAAGGCAATGTATGCACCAAACAAACAAAGGCAACTCATAACAGGAGATGTGAGGGACTCACTTTTTTTGTCCCCTTGGTAGGTTTGGTTTTCTGCTGCACTGGGTCATGGGATGGATGCTGTGTCAGGCCCAGAGGGATGGCCGCATGTATGCCTAGTTGTGCAGGGCTCCTGTACAGACATGCCACTGACGCTAGATCCCTCCTCACTCTAAGGTTGTAGGGGATGGTGGGAGGCACAGGTTATGCATTTGAATGTTTCCCAGGGCAGTCATGACCTGCACCAGCCCACGGACGTCGTCCTGGCAGCAGTGGGACATGCCAGTATGAATATTTACTGTACGCCTGGCCAGGCTTGCTGTGTAATTTGACAGGTGGTTGATGGACCTATTGAAGGTGTCTATGATTGAAATGTACTGCTTGTGGCGCATCTTCGGCACCTGGAGCTCGCGCTTCATAGCTGATTGCCATTACTCCTGCACCTCCTCAACTGTCTTTGTCAAGCATTGAAGCTCCCTAATAACAGCTCCAATCTTTTTACTCTGCAGGCTCTGTGTCCTTTACCTCTTCAGGCCGCCATAGACGGACCCCATATCAGCCACTTCTGGTATGGTCTCAGTGCACCTTCTCACTGACCTGGACTCTGCTGTAGTTGGCTCGCTCACACATGACTGTTTGCCATTGCTGTCATCAAAAGTTGGCAGTGGGGAGGTGGCAGCTCTCCTGCCTGTTGGTGGACGTCAGGGCTGTGATCTGTATAACATATATGTTATGTTATATTATTGAAGCTTTTAGAGCGCGCTTATACCCAAAGATGTCCTGGCGCTGAAGCACTGTCTCACTGGATCCATAGGTAAAATGTCTTATACAGCGAATAGCCATTTCTTCAGCCCCTTCCTAAAAGGAAGGAGCTCAGTGGCATTCCTAAGATGCACTGGCAAGGTGTTCCAGGCTTTTGAGGCACAAAAGGAAAAGCTGCTGCATAGTTATTGTACATAGTTATTGTGATTAAATGGTTCTTGGTTTAGCACTATTATATTGTGACTCTGCTGCATGTATGTATGAAATGTGAGTGATGTGCACATATTTTGGCATGGGCATCAGCACTGAGTACAGGATACTAATGAAGTGCGCTACAACTTCTGTGATGCGTTGCCTGGGTGGGCCATACAGATCAATGAAGTATTGCATGCTGTGATGTATGTGATGTGCATTGTCTAAAATCATGGTCCGGATGGTACATAAGAGGAGATGACTTATCATGGTTGCTGCCTGCTGGCATGGAGGTGTCAATTTCCCAAACTCCGACTACAGTCTCCAGTTCAAGGGTCCCCTCGATCAGCATCTCCATGGGTGTCAGTGGGGGATGTTTGGATGGTCCTCCTCCAGTCCCATGTCCCTCTGCCATGTTGTTGGCCAGCTTCTACTTGGTTCTGTAGTGAGGATATGGGCTCACCTGCGGACATTACTAAGTTAGCATAAGCTAGTATATGCTTGGCCTCCATTTTTCTGCTTTTTGCTCACGTTACTACATGGCACGTTTCTCGTAAACACTTTGCTTGCTTGCTTTGACATGAGGATGGTCTGCCTTTCACATATCTAGGTGTACACTGTGCTCCTAGTCTGCACAGCGTGTTCAAGGTCGAAAAACAATGAGCTCCGTTGAATTGCTTTGGTCAGCCTCACATCCATAGCCATAACATAGAACACAGCTGCAACACTGAAAATCTGGTGCTTTTAATATTGCATTGCATGCATGTTAGGGCACTTGGAGAAACGCTTTCCAGGATAGAAGAGCTGTGCTTGTCCAGTGATGTAAATTCCTGCATCTGATCTCGGAGGTATGGGGTATCCCCGGACAAAGCCTGGAGGTCTTCTATAATTATAATAAACTAGCTTCTAGCACGGGGATGGTGGCAAGGCGCTATTGTCCTGTTTCCGCTGTCATTTTAATATGATTTCCCCTTTTGTTCTATATGGAATTGTAACAATGCTGATTTGTTTGGTCTTATGAATTTTGCTGCTAGTATCGGCTTGTGTACTGCATTATAGAGCACATTAGTTAAAATAAACATTTTAAACTATACTTTGGCTCTATTTACTCATGTTGTGGATAAGTACAAGAGTTTGAAAGAAAGAGTTTTCTTGTTCCCACGTATCCTGAGAGGGACGGAGTGACATGTTCTAGGATGTCTAATCATTGGTAGCTTCGCTGTAGTATGGAGAACGAATGAGACACAATAGCTAGTTGGATTGGGGTTCTGGGCACCAAGGTGGGTATTTTGGTACACCACTACACACCGAGGTCCTGGTTTCCTGTGCATAGTTCTGTATATGTGCAGAATCTCTGCAACATGGCGCACCTAATGTTTGGTCTGGTTCTTAATTACGAGGCATTTTAGTAGTACTTGTGCTTGTCCACGATACCCTCGCTTCTGTTTTCCGGTAAACAGCTGTGACGGCATAACCTACCTATATTGATGTTCTTATAGGTTTTTTCAAGCTTAAAACGTTAAATGGTTTTATAGTTGTTTTTATTACTACCCTATTGCGCTACCACACATTAAGTTGTTCTTCTTTCTTAGTCCTTATGGCTGAAGTTGATATTGCAGCACATAGACGCGGGGCGCTCCGTCATCATTTGGCTACTTATGGAGTGCCTGACGGGGGTATGGCACTTTTTTTGTGGTTGGAGCTGATCTGGCTCACCAATTTGAGGTGTTTTATTCTTGGGTAACCTTTCCGGCAGTGAATGAGATGATAACTTGTTCCATGTATACACTCCCACTGCAACACCTAATGCATATTGGCCATATAGAACTCTTGAGGTTCCGATTTTGGCATGGCAACACCATATTTGGTTTAATGGTGCCCTACCCCACACTGTGACTCCGGTCCGGTTAGGCCCTTTGTCGATTCCAGGGGCCACTCGGCCAGTTTTGGCCGGGTACACAACACATCCACGTTATCTAGCAGACACTGTAGATGAGCTATGCGTCTTACAGACCTCCTTAATTGAGGTGCACAGGGTTCTAGTACAATACGTCTCACGCAATCTCCAGGTGGGAGCACCTGGGGTTGCTGTGTAACCAACTGCACCTGTAGGAGTGACTATTAGTCCAGTTATGGTTAATTCAGTCATGTGCAAGCGCCCACAGAATAAGGAAGATTTACCTTACTGGCTTGCTGAGAAATTTGACCACCTGGAAGCAGTATTTCCGAATACCACTCCTGTGGGAAAACAAAGGATTCTTACTATAAGTTTGCAGAAAGACGTAATACCTGAAGTAACTGATTGTGAAATTTGGGATAAAGTGCTTGCGGCGGTGTATGCGAAATGTTTCGGCACACGAAATATGACTGTGCTCCCTTCCGTGATTAAGCGTGTTCAGGATGAACATGGACCGGAGGCGGCTGTGGAGGTGGGGATGAGGTTAGTTGGAGTGTTCAACATAGTTGCTGATTTGATCCTTGCTAATATCAAGGGAGATGCAGTTAACTTTCAAGTGTCTAATGCTTTGCGCCTTGTCCAGGATGAAGAGAAGCGCTGTGAATTACCAAAAATGATTGCAGAAGCTTATAAGACAATTGGGCGCAATAGTTTGAGTGTTAAGCCTTTTGCTAGAATACCAGCACAACAGCAAACACAGACAGTGCAGTCTGCTAAAGACGACCGTCCAGTCTTTCCTAAAAAGAATTGGAAAAAAAAAAAACAGGGGAAGCAGCAACAGAAACAAGGGTCGCATGTAGCGTCACCGGTACCCAAGTCTTCTGAGCTCACTTATGATTTGCGCGACCGCGTGAGAATTAGGTCCCTTACAGGTTTCAGGTTCCTGATCAGCGTTCTCCTCGTTCTTCACAGGGAACATCAGGCTCACAAGCCGGTGGAGGGGAATGCCAGGATCACGGCAGAGTTCAAGGTGCCCCGCAAGGACGTGAGCAACCTCGACAGGCTGATGGCAAAGGGAAACAAGACGCTTTTCCTCGCCAGCGCCCACAGTTTCAGAAAAAGAAGGTTGCTGCTTTAACAGCGAGATATGACACAGACGGTGAGAACCCGGCTCCGGAACCTAACATGGGCAGTAACGCTGCTACACAAAAACAACGAGAGAGGAAGGGAACACAACACGGCTACTCCCCTCAAGGAATTGAACTCAAAAACAACAAAGTCCGTGTAATTTAAACAGGGCCTCTTTGGATCAAAAGAGCATGGGTCTACAGACTCAAAACAATCATGTATGTTGTTGAGAGGGATATGAACCTACAAAGATTGTATAGGTTTTGTGTAAAGCCCTCACTCGCCAACCTGGTTGGAGACATGCTTCATCATCGGGCTCCACTGGGTATGGCCGAATGCCATCCCAGTGTGATACAACGCCAGGTTACTGCGGAGCGGGGTTCGTGTGAGGTGACAGTGAATTTAAAAACTTCCAATTGAGTCAAAAAGTAAATTTATTAGTATTGCTAATTGGAAATATTAAAAAAGAGAGAGTGAGGGTCAAAAAATAGAAGACCGGATTCACTCTATGGCGGTCAACATGTTTCTGCCTAATGTATATTTAACAGGCTTTCGTCAGGACCAGAGTGGGAGTGCAGAGTCCCGGCGGTATGAGCGCGCTAAGGTTCACCCTACCGTGGACTACTGTGTGAAAAATATATACAGTGAAAAAATCTGCCAGGAATTATAGTGGAGGAGAGGAACGAGTTTATTCTGGAGGTTAACAGACACACAAACAAAAAAACTAAACATGAAAGAATTGTAAATGTTGATGGTCAACTCGTAATCAGATGCTGTAGATTCAGCCAAACAACAAGCTTGGTGCTCAATTGAAGGAGTGCCAGTAACATATACCTCAGGTGCAAAAATTGTGAAAACGGTGCACCTAAAAGTACTCGGATACAGGTGTCAGGTAAGCAGGTTGGAGCTTATCCTGAATAACGTGTCTAATAACCTATATCGGGACACACGTGAAAGTTGTACTATGTGTCAAACACTAGAATCGCATATGGGCGGGGGCGCGACAAAGCGTGCCCCTGTGTAAGTCATAGACATTGACTTATACTGCCAGGAGAATAAAACACCCAAGCTTACTCAGAGGCATATCCATTTGAAGCCTCAGGGATCCCGGGAGGGGGGTGGGAGCAATATGGCACACCCTACAGGAAGAAAAGAGGGGGGGAAATGGAGATAAAGACCAAGAGCATAATATCTCTTCAAGCGCTTACCGTGCGAAACGGGAAGAAAAAGGAAGTTACTTACGCCCTCGCTGCTCGGCACCCGTTAGGAACCTAAGGAGCCTCTCGCACCCGGGTCCAGGATGTCAGGGTCCGTGGCGAGGGGCTCGTATAAGTAGTAGTGAGGAAGTCTTGTGATGCGAATACGATGCAGGGGAAAGAGAAAGACACGAGGATTGGTCCAACTCTGCCCCTCCTCTGGTGTGATTGGTTGAACTGACGGCTAGAGAGCCAATCGTCTTAGGCATGAGAAATCGGCAAAGCCGTACGGTGTGATGAGAGTGTTTTTTTGAAAGAACTTTATTCAGCGTGGGAACTAAGTTCAGCTCGAAAAGTATGAAAGAGTTAAGGGATAACTCACGGACAGGCCAGTATAAAAAACCAAGATACGGGAACGAAGGAATCAAGCACTCACAAATGGTGAGTGCAATGTCTAGTGGTGTAATCATAGTGAAGACCTCTACACAGGTGGGGCTCACCAAAAATAGCACAACAGGATGGGGCAGAAACGTGGGGGCAGAACCTAGAGAGAATATCCTAACTGCTGGGGAGTCGATAGTCTCTGGGTTAAAGACACGGCAACCGTAATATTAAAATAAAACTTGATAGAGCGTAGAGAAATGCCCGACGTGCTAAAGGATGGAATGTATAAAGACAAAACCATAGTAGTAAGAGCATAAGCTGAGCCACAATAAGGGAAATGCTACAGGCCATTCAGATCGTTAGCAATCATTACCTCGCCATGAGCGAGTGATGAATAAGGCAGCGAGAAGACCGAAGTGCTAGAAACTACGCACCACTGACTTTGCTAAGAAACAGAAAGGGAGGCAGGGGCTTATAATATGGTGGTCCAAGGTATGTTATCATTCAGGCCACACAGATTTGTCCTCAAACGGTAAACCCATCTCTGTTCCTTTTCAAAAAGGATTTTTTGCATGTTTCGCCTTGCTGTGATCTCCTCAATGACGGTCCAAATTAAGTCATTGGTGGTATGGTTGGCAGACAGGAAGTGTTCACTCAATTTGGTAGTGACACGCTTACACCTAATGTTACTCCGGTGCTCGCATATTCGGAGTTTGACTTTTCTGGTGGTCATCCCTACGTATCGTAGACCACACGGGCATGTGATTAGGTAAATTACATTGGGCGTATTACAATTGGTGTGTCCTCTTTGTGTCCAGGTCTTGCCTGGTTCAAGATTCAGGGTGGTTGTATGTAAGGTCAGATGGCATATGCTACAGTCAGAGCAAGGAAAATGTCCAGTGATCTTAGGTAGGCCCCAAGCCTCTGTAATAGTCCTTTGGATTGTCTCTGGTTGACCAGTAGGACGTGTATGTACCAGGCAGTTGCGCAGGCTCTGAGCTCGTTTGAAAGAGAAAAGAGGTTTCTCCCATTTGCGGTTGTTGATATTGATGATACCCCAGTGTTTGCTGATAACTTTCTTAATTTTATTGGATAAAGTGCTATAGGTAGTAACACATGTTAGTGGTGTGGGTGTCGCCTCTTTGGCGTGATCCTCCAACAGCACTTCCCTGGGTTGATTCCTGGCGCACTTGTAGCTTTTAGAGAGTAAGGGATGAGGATGCCCTCTTGCTGCCAGTATGGAGGTCAGATCATTGGATTGGTTTTTGGAAGTCTCCCAATGAGGTGCAATTCCGCCGGAGGCGGAGGAATTGCCCGTACGGTAAATTCTCCCTCAGAGTACGAGGGTGGAAGCTCGTAAACTCCAAAAGATTATTCCTGGAGGTGGGTTTATAGTATGTCCTGGTGTGAAGTGCTCCTTGTTTTTTTGTGATTATGACGTCAAGGAATACTACTTCTGAGTGGTCATAAGTATGTGTGAATCTCAAATTGGGATCCAAGGTGTTAACCCATTCGAAAAAAGCAAGGAGGGCGTGAATATTGCCTTGCCAAATTAACAGCACATCATCTATATATCTTCTCCATAAGCCTATGGAGGATATATATGGGTTGGTGTCAGGGAGGATGAATTTTTGTTCAAAGTCGTACACGTACAATCCTGCCACGCTTGGAGCAAAGGTGCTCCCCATGGAAGTGCCTGTAGATTGTAAATACAGATGTCCCTGGTATTCGAAAAAGTTCTCTTTCAGAGCCAGAGTGGCACATTGGATGATAAAATCCTTAGTAGTTCTGTATTCCCATGAGTGGGAGTTAAGGGACTCCTCTAGGACCCTGATAGTCTCGTCCTGGGGGATGCTCGTGTATAGGCTTTCGATGTCCATCGTAACCAAAATGGTATCCTCTGAGCATGTCATGTTGTTCAACAACTTCAATAGATCCTTTGTATCCTTAAGATATGTGGATGATTGTTGGACCAATGGTTTAAGAAAATGATCACAGAACCGTGATAGAGGTTCCAACAGAGAGCCAATCCCCGAGACTATGGGGCGCCCAGGGGTAGGGAGTCTGTCCTTATGTATTTTGGGGAGGGTATAGAAGTACAGGATGGTTCCCTGACTTTCTGTTAGAAACCGTGCTTCTGGGCTGGTGATAACCCCTTTGGTCAGGGCTTCTTCAACTATTCTCTTGATATGATTTCTCAGATCATTAGAGGGATCACAGGAGAGCGGCGTGTAATTTTTTCGGTCACTAAGAAGTCTGTGGCACTCTTGGTCGTAATCGACAGTGTTCAACAAAACCACTGCGCCGCCTTTGTCTGCTGGTTTTATGGTAATATTTGAATCCTGGCGTAGGGAGTCGATGGCTTTGAACTCCTCTGCACTAAGATTTTTGAAGTTGGATGGAATGTCCAAGTTCTCTATCTCTGCGAAGACTGCACGTTCAAAAGTAGCAATTTCCACAGGTATAGTATGTGGAGGTGGGGTGAACGTGGATTTCGGTCGTAGAGATGTATCACCTTCGTCAGATTCAGCTAGCTCAAGGGTGCGTTCTTCAAAGAAAGCCTTAAGTTTAAGCTTTCTAAAGAAAGCAGAGAGTTTGCAGTGAAGACAGCGCAGCGGAGGTTACAATAGTGCGGTAAGCACTGCGTCCATTTCTGGAGGCGACAGCAACTGCAACTTTCATCACAGTTGAAACAGCTGATAACCGAGTGGCTACCCCTGACAAACTCTATGATATAGTTCTTCAGATTGAAGGTGATATACAACCGGTAATAAAAGGGATTTTTGGGGAAAATCTGACTTCTTCATATGACATACTGTTGGCAGAGGCAGATTGGCCTGTGCCTTTTGTTTTAGCCGCTCCCTAGGGAGAGGAGGTTATACTCCCAAGTTTTTCACATCCAAGGAGCAAGCCAAGGCTTTTGCAGAAGAGTGGGCTCCATACCCTACTCAGGTGGGCTGGGATAAAGAATCTCCCCCTCATGCGATACCATTACGGTCTATGCCACAGCCACAACCCGAATATCCCCTCCGGCGGGAAGCAAAAGTTCACGTTTCTTGTAACGCCCTGAACGTCTCAGGATCGTTTAACAGACACGATAATGAGGACGCAACCACTTGTGAAGGGTTAGTTATTTTAATGAAGGCAAAAATAATACAAAGAATAAACAAAAGTTATAGTCACTAGAATCCTCCAGGCTAAGTACGTTACCAGCCCACAGCACGGATGGTCCTAACCGTCCTCTGCATATACGCCGATCCCGGCGTATGCCAACAGAGGGCAGAAATGAAATGGCCGACAATACCAATCGGTAGGCTGTGAGGGGCACGAAGAGTGTTGGGGAGAATCGAGGAGTCAGGGAAACACCCAGCCGGGGTCTCTACCTGAACGGAGCAGCCGCTCAACCTCTTCCTCAGACTGTACCGGGACGCGGAGTCACCTCCTGGTGATGCGTCACCGATACCCCAATCACAAGCACGAAGACTGAACCGAGAGCAGCCGCTCGATCGATCCTGTGGACTTCCGAGTCTGTAACGCGGCAAACACCTCCTGGTGTGCGTTACAGCTGGCAGTCCCTGTATCTCTGGTCGGGCTGGGAGTTACGACTCCAACCAGCAAAAGCGCCTCTGCGCTTTGACTCAGCCGAGTCAAAAAGCGAAGCTCAATGGTTGACCGGTAGAGCTTCCGGGTCCTTCACAGGTGACGATGGGGCAAGACACGGCCCAGGGAGTAACGACTCGACCTACCTCCGTTCTTGCCTTACTGGAGCACCACTCCGGAACACTGCTCTTCACGAAGCAGGTACGTCGGTGTAAACACAATATCCGACAGCGTTGTACCTCCCGGTTCCTCCCTTTATAGGGCGTGTTTTCCTTGAGTTATGTAACAGCTCTCCTGTTTACATAAGGGCGTGTTTTCCTTGAGTTATGTAACAGCTCTCCTGTTTACATAAGGGCGTGTTTTCCTTGAGTTATGTAACAGCTCTCCTGTTTACATAACCTCTCAACCGCTAAGAATCCTGGGAGATGTAGTCCGTTTTCGCTGGTTACCGTTTTCCTCCCCTCGCATGACAGGAATTCTTGACATTTCTGCAATTCTGGAGAAACTAGACTAGAATATCAAGGAGTAATTGAGTCATGTGTGTCACCGATGAATAACTTTTTTTACATTAGCAAAACACGATGGATCGTTCCGCTTAGTTTTGGATTACCGAATTTGAACTCGCATTGTCGGACCTTTGCGGTGCAGAATACCCATAGTTCTGCGCTAGTCAACAGTCTTGTTCATAAAAAATATAAAACTACACTAGACATTTCCAATGGCTTTTTTACACACAATCTATCACCTGAAAGCTGTCAATGGACCGCCTTCACCGCGGGCGGAAAACAAAAAAAATGTAAGCGTTTGGCCATGAGCTACAAAAATAGCCCGGATGTTTTCGCCGCCCGTGTTGTCTCTTTGTTAGACAGCATTGACGAAGATGCATACTCGTACGTTGATGATATCTATCTAACTGACGACGAGTTATGGCCACATCTTTGCCGCGTGGATCGCATCATAGTATTGTTTGCGGACTACGGTTAGAAATTTTGCTTTGCAAAATCACACATTCCAGAGTACACAGTGTGGTTTTTGGGCTACGAGCTCAACAATGAAGGAAGAGGCTTAGCGCATCACTTCTTGGAAAAGTGAGCACGTTTGCGTCCTCCGACTACAGTGAAAAAACTACAGTCTTTGCTGGGTTTTTAAAATTTCGGTCGAACTTACATTCCCAATTATGCCCAGCGTATCAAGCCTTTGTATGCTTTGATACAAACTACTTTTTCAAAAGCCTGCTGGCTTCCGGAACATTCTACCATACTGCAATCTCTGCAGTTTGATCTTATTGAATCTAAATTTTTGTTGACTTGTGATAACCATGCAAACCTGGTGATACGAATTGTCCCAGGCCATGTGGGTTTCACTTACTTAACGTTTAATGAAGGTGACACAGTACCAATTGCTTACAAATCACATCTGTACACTTCAGCAGAATTGCGGTTTTCCTCTATTAAATATTAACTGCTGTCCAGATGGTGATCCTAAAGGAACGCGCACTGGCACGGGGGAAATGGATTTTGGTTGTAACACCATGTCCCGCTCTTGAGGCGGTCACAAAGGCGTGTGTACCAAACTCAAAGGCTTTGCATCCCCGTTGGATTCAATGGGCCACATCGTTGACCTCTCCGGATGTCACATTTGTTTTTGACTCGTCATTGCGTACACAGGAATTCTTGCAGTATGAATTTGTTCATCCTCCTCCTTTGTCAATGCGCCCCCTTGAGCAGTACCAATGTATCATTTACACCAACAGTTCAGCACAACCGGCAGCCAGATCGAAGCATTCTTACTCGGTGGCCTGTGTTATAGTGGCAAGTACCATCGTGAACGGAGAGTTCAAGTCCAATGTTGTCCATGCGCAGGCACTAGGTGACTGTACGGCCCAACTAGCGGAGCTAAGCACTTTAGTACTAGCACTGGAGTTAGCAGATCCAAATGTGACAACTTTAATTGTAAGCGTTTCTTACTACTGTGTTCAGTCTTTCAATGACAACTTGATTCCAAAGGCCGCGCAATTAAATATAAAATCCTTTGGGTTCGAGTCACAGATCTTAAAGACCGTCTGCCTCTCACACAAGTAATTCATACTCTTGGTCACCAGCGTGTAGGAGTACACGCAGTTGGCAACAGTTTGGCAGATGAAGCTGCCAAATCAGCAGAAGCCACGTGTTCAGTTGCAGCAGTTACACGATCCATGAATAAGATTGATAATGACATTTTGGCATCAATAGCTGCTACTGCAAAGGGTAATAATTACCTGCAGGGTTTCCCTTCCAAATACTCTTATCATTTAAGTCCTGATAATGTTCCTTATGTGAGAATTAATGATGTTGGTGACAGGTTGATACCCAACGCGGACCCAACGCGGACCGCAGACCTTCACTGATAACAGCTGCACACAAAGTCATGGCTTCGGCGCATGCTGGAGTGTCTGCTACCGTTTCTATCTTGCAGCAGTGTTACTGGTGGTGCGGCTTATATAAACAAACCCGTAATTACGTACTTTTATGTGACATTTGTCAACAGATTAAACCGTCTACGGCAATGCGCCCACCACAAACCCATCTATGCATTCCTAATAAACCTTTCGGTTGTGTTTATTTAGATCACTGCGGTCCTTTTTCTTCAGATACTGCCTATACATTCATCTTAGGTGAAGAGTGTGAATCCTTTCAGTTTAAAACGGAGACACACTGGCAAAACGGTGATATTGAAGGGCAGCGGACCGTGTATGAGTGTTGTAATTACCTTTTGAAGAGGTCCGGGCGAGGATTGTGAGCATGTTTGGAGATCGATATCCAAACATGCTCACAATCCTTGCCCGGACCTCTTCAAAAGGTAATTACAACACTCATACACGGTCCGCTGCCCTTCAATATCACCGTTTTGCCAGTGTGTCTCCGTTTTAAACTGAAAGGATTCACACTCTTCACCTCGTATGGAACCCTTGTAAATGCATGGTAGAAAGCATTTAGGCACACTCCTAAGGTTACAATCCTCGTATACACCTCTTCAAAAGGTATTTTCAACACTCATACGCGGACCGCTGCCCTTCCAAATTATCTTATTGCCAGCGTATCTCCGCTTTTTAAAAAAACAAACAAACGGTGTGTCTCCGCTTTTAAACAAAGTAAGGGTTCACGCTCTTATCATTACAACACGCATACCCTTACCACCCGGGGCCTCACGGAGCACTCCGTCTCAGCCGTTCAATTCTCCCGGCCGGACGCCTCGTATTTCATACTCTCGCGAGGCAGTCCGGTCACGTGGGACGGCTACAACAGGCGCCTCCATCTTAGATATTCAAAACACTTTTTTGATAAATTATCGGTGGGTGCTATGATCTGTGGAAGTCCACAAAAGATCTTAAATCTGTTAGGGGTTCTAGATCCTGGCAGGTGAGGGGCACATAAGCGTTACACCGTGGATGCCTCATCCCAACACTGATTTTATTTTTAAATGAATCAATTTATCAAACTACTTGTTTTGGATTGGCTACTTCGAAGCAAATGAATGCACCTGGTATTCCTGCTCTAGCTGTATTTCTGAACTAGAGCAGTGATACTAATTATTTGATTGCTGAATTACAATCAATATTTAACAATGACACTTTTAATTTTTCTAGTCTGGACCCCCGAGGTTGGTTGGTTTGGCAGACTAGTTTGGATGCTTGCCAACTTCATTTCCATGACAAGGCTCCTGGTTACACACAGGATAGGCCCGATCCTCGTTTTTCTAGCTCCCATTCAGTTACTACCTATTCTGTTGGAAAGTTATGTCAAAATTGGTTGAAACACTCAACACTAACTTCAGTAAAACAACATTTGTCGTTATTATCAGGTAACATTGATTTGACAGATTTTATAAAAGGACCTGCTGGTCCAAGATCAAAAAGATTTATTTATGCAGCTTACAATGAGATCTGGAAGCTATCCCAAATTAAAGCGGCTTCACGTTTGAGGGCAATAGACCAGGCTAATCTTGAAAAAGTACTTGCTGTTGTTGATAATAGTATTAACACACTTTCCTCCCGCATTTACACATTGGACAATATTGTTTCATCTGTTGTTTACATTGTACAAGAGAATGTTTGTTTTGTATCATGGTCAAAATCAATTGCGTTCAGTTATGCAATTTGCATGGACTTTACAGACCCTAAAGATGGAAAAAGTTCCATGGGATCATTTGAATGCGTCATCTTTGTTTTTGCCTTTTAACTTAACAAGAAAACAGCAGTTTATGAAAGATGCTACATATTCTCTTTTACATAATGAAACATTAGATCCGTTGCCATTCTCTGTGATCGAAACTGACTCAGCTGTCTGGCTCATCCATGGGGTAATAACTCTCCCATTTTCCTTGTTTAAATTTACCTCATGCATGAAACATTATCCGCTAGGCCGCTTTGAACCCTTAGGCAGAGCATTTCTACACAAAGTGTGGTCATTACCATTCGCATACAGATGCCTGCGGGATGACAAGGAGGTTTACGTAACTGGGGTTATCATGTGATAAGACAATAGGTCACTCTCTTGTTTGCAAAAATATGCAATTGCATGGCGCTTGTAACCTTACGGCCCCAAATCTTGCATGTGTTTTGAAAGGTATCCTAGTGCCAGCTATTACACCAACCTTCACTCTGCTTGCACACAGTAGTTATTTGCTTTTAAATATTGAGGAATACTGCAGCATGCTGGCCGGCATCCCATACATTGTGACGGTTTCACAGCATGTGGTTTGCTGTAAAAATGTGCTTTTTCCACCCCCACACGGGAGGCTCCATAACTCGATTTGGCCTTCCATTCCGACCTTGAAGGCAGACTTCAACAAGTTGAGCAGAATAAGAGCATTATTATCCCAAAAAGAAGTTTTGCTCACATCTGCCCATGAGACATTCGTCCTTCATGTGGCTAACACCCGTGCAGAAGTACAAGCCCTTCTTAATACTGACCTCCCACTACATTTGGGTGCATTGATTCACACTATCTTCAATGCTTCTAACACTGCAGGCATGGCCCATTTTTTTAAAGTTGTGGGCTCTGGGCTTGTGACCTCTTTCCAAACTATATTTGGTGTGATATCGGCATTCATTCATTCTATTTTTTCCAGTGTCTTCGGTGGCTTGCCACTATTACTTGCCTTAGCTGCTGGAATTCTGCTAGTGATTTGCCTACTCTGAAAAGGATGCTCTTCCTGTGGCCCAGCACAGCCAAGACCGAATGCAGATGCTCCATAACCGTATGCTTGAATGCTACGGTACTCTGTCCCTGGCCACACTCAGCAAGGCTTATGGATTATCTTTTCGCTTTGCCTACTACATTGCGTGCAACCTGTCTTTAACTGCTTGAATTGTTCCTTTCAATGGGCATTGATATTTGCCTCTCCAATTCGGCATTTCCTCCACCGGATTTTGAACTGCTAATGATTCCCTCAGAGGCCCATGAGCAGGAATGTTTCGGTGTTGGTATCATGACCTGTGCAGCTGCGCTGGGAGTTTTGGCAGAATGGGATATCTGTGCAGCTGCACAGGATTTCCTACAATGGAGTTACATCGAGTAACACGCAAGTTGTCCTTTGATGGTGCTGGAAGCACCCATTGCTGAAGAACATATATGTTCATTCACTTTGCTTAATTGGGTGGCATCTCTTTTTTCTGACGATAACAATGACTTCCTCTTGGAGGCTATTGCAACCTACTGCTCATACACTCTGCTGGATTTACTCGGCTAAAACTTGTCCATGCTGGATTCATTTCTTTTGTTTTTGTGTGCCCCCTTTTTTTTTTTTGCTCACAAGAAGTTTTGTTTTTCTTTCCTTTTTTGTTTTCTTTCCCTGCTCTCCCCTTTCAAGCCCTCTTTCATCGCCAATTCAGAGGTCGCATTGATATGAATTCTCTTGATTCCTGCTCAGACTTCTTGAAAGCTGTTTTCTCGTGAGACCACTGTCTGTTGGACTGAACAATGAGAGTGTGTAGTGAGGATATGGGCTCACCTCCGGAGGACATTACTAAGTTAGGATAAGCTAGTATACGCTTGGCCTCCATTTTGCTGCTTTTTGCTCACGTTACTACATGGCACGTTTCTCGTAAACACTTTGTTTGCTCGCTTTCACATGAGGACTGTCTGCCTTTCACATATCTAGCTGTACACTATGCTCCTAGTCTGCACAGCGTGTTCAGGGTCAAAAAACAATGAGCTCCATTGAATTGCTTTGGTCAGCCTCACGTCCATAGCCATAACATAGAACACAGCTGCAAAACTGCAAATTTGGTGCTTTTAGTATTGCATTGCATGCATGTTAGGGCACTTGAAGAAACGCTTTCCAGGATAGAAAAGCTGTGCTTGTCCTGAGATGTAAATTCCTGAATCTGAACTCGGAGGTATGGGATCCCCCTGACAAAGCCTGGAGGTCTTCAATATTTGTAATAAATTAGCTTCTAGCACGGGAAGGGTGGCAAGGTGCTATAGTCCTGTTCCCACTATCATTATAATATGATTTCCCCTTTTGTTCTATATGGAATTGTAACAATGCTGATTTGTTTGATCTTATGCATTTTGCTGCTAGTATTGGCTCGTGTACTGGATTATAGAGCATGTTAGTTAAAATAAACATTTTAAACTATACTTTGGCTGTTGTGGATAAGTACGAGAGTTTGAATGAAAGAGTGTTCTTGTTCCCACGTATCATGAGAGGGACAGAGTAACATGTTCTAGGATGTCTAAACATTGGTAGCTTCGCTGTAGTACGGAGAACGAATGAGACACTAGAGCTAGTCGGATTGGGGTTCTGGGCACCGAGGTGGGTATTTTGGTACACCCCTACACACTGAGGTCCTGGTTTCCTGTGCATAGTTCTGTGTATGTGCAGAATCCCTGCAAAAGTTTGGTATCTCAGTTCATGCCACCGCTTACATATCTCGGGAATGGTCTTCTGTGTTACCCTAAGGGAGTTGACCTTCGCACGTATCCTCTTCCAAATGGCGTTTTTCTGTGCCTCAGGGACCGAGACGCAGGTTTTCCCAAATAGCTGTTCCATGTTCTCCAGCTTGCTCTCACATAATATTATTTTCCTCTTCCTGCTGGTCCCAGCTTCCTTCCCATTCTCTGCAGCCATGGTGTAGTGTGTTATTGTTCTTCTGAGCTGGCAGCAGTGTTTTTGGGGCTCTCACTGCTTCCAGTAGGTGTGTTAGGGCTCTGGCTGGTGGCCACACTCTATAATTATCCTTCATCTGGGCTCTGATGTCATCAAATTGCTTTCAGCTGCCTTTGTGCATCCATTTCTTAGACAGTGATTTCCTATTAGGAAATTGCAAATAGCAATTTCGTAATAGCAAATGCAACTCTGTGGAAATCGGTATTAGGAAATCGCAAGGTTTGTACATACAAATTTGCGACCCGCAAATAGTGATTTCTACAGACTAGCTATTTAGGAGTCGCAAATTAGGAATTTCGTACATCTGGCCCTAAGAAACTACAGACTCTACAAAGAAAGAAATGTTCTCTAAAGTTTTGTAGAAAAGTTCCAGGAAGAAACTGATTCAATGTTAAGTTGCCAAAGTCGACTTGCACACCGGCCTGACCGCACTTGTTTGTGGGACTGAAAGCTCCAGAGCTCCTTTCCATTGAGTACAAAGACTTCCAGAGACTCATCGAGGCATTACACTGCAGCAGGCCACGATAACTGAATCAAACTTCAGATCCGAGAAGCCAGAGCATCCGCCAACAAGAAAAAAGCTCACAGAAAAAGACCGTAGGTAAACCTTTGATCGGGACCTAGCGCTCAGCTTATCCAAACCGCGCTCCATCATGGTTTGCCTAAAGCTTTGGCTTTGTCCTGGTCCAATGCAACCAGATAGGTGTGAGTGGTGCTTTTAAGTTTTTTTTGCGCTAGAATGCACAATTTTGTATGTAATTTTTAAAAATTCATATCTACTGTTCCTTACATTGGATCTTTGTTGTTTTGGTGTCATTTTAAAGATAAAAATATTCAACTGTTATATATTGCCTCCTAAGTTAAGCCGGACTACTTGTTTGCCAAGCTACCAAAGGTTGAGCAAGGATTAATTTATTGAGACATGACTGGACCTATTAGCGATTGTGGTATTAATACAAGCTGAAAGTGAATACTCCCACCTACTAATACTCCACTTTTCTACATTCACTCCCTAACCAAGCACTCAAATCACAGGAAGCTACAGTGCTACAATGACCCTTTATGAACTGCAACTTCAAAAGAAAACAGAAATAAAGCACCATTTAAATGGCACCTGAAGCCAAAATAAAAAGACGTATTTGCAGGTATTATTAAAAAAAGCACAATGTGAACCATCTTTGTCACTGATGAGAAAGAACGTATTTTTAAGTGAAAGTGAACAATGTGCAGAGGCATTGTGAAGTGAGCCAATGGATAAAGTGGGCTGACCCTTTGCCTCATGCTGCATGTTGTAGTGACAGATGCAAAACGTGAATGACAAATAAACAGACCAATGAATCGTCAGCTGACCAGAAGACGTTTTGCTTATACATATTATGAATGTATTTTTGGGAATAGCAAAATTCTGGGGAGACAGCTAAAGCTGTCTCGAAGGCCAGACCTAAACCTGAAGAGAAGTGTTCTGTGCTAGTTGGGTTGCACATTCGTCTGCAATTTCTGATGCATTTATATTAGATGCTTTATATTCAAGGCTATTCAAACAAGTTCTCTTTGTGAGTCAATTAGTTCTCAACTGAGCTTTAATAAGCGTTTTGCTTCCGTTTAAAAGTAGTATATTGCTCCATCTCTACAGTTTTCTCTGCCAATCCAAAAATCAAATGATATGGAACTCTACTGCAAGGTCATTTTAATCGTTAATTTTAGAATTTTATAGAATCAATGTTGCACAATTTCTTGGAAATGTGAATGTCTGCACTTAATTCACACAGATAGTCAGTCGTCCATAAATTACTGTCACGCCAAGGGGATGACTCTCTTTGTGCTCATCTAGTTTCTGATTCCTTTACCGTGAGGGAGTCAAAAGGCTTGTTTTTAAGTGCTCCAGCTAGAATATTCACAATGCCTCTATTGTACCCTGCCTTTATTTTCAGAATACTAAAGAGCGGCAGGTTTCACGGCACAATGAGAGGAAAAGCAAAAAAGACTTATCTACACGACGTGTATTCAGGCATCCAACCACAAATCCAACCTGTTTACCCCCACCAACACAGGAACCGATCCAAAAGGCAAGGAAACCTTTTTCTGATTTCAGTTTGCACCCCACCAGTCATAAGATTTTACCTGGTAACCAACTCAACGTTCCTTCTTCCAGGGATCCAAACGTAGCACCTTATTTGGAGTTTGATAGTTGGAGGACAGTCTGTCAAGGTGGCGGAGTACATTACCTTCTCCACCCTGAAGAACTGCTGCCCCACAAATGTACAGATGACCACCGACCCAGCGGTCATCTTTGAACATTGAAGAGAAATGCCACAATAGGGGTTCCAGTCAATGTACTCAAATTTTGATGAATGTCACAGTCGATCTTGAAGTCTGTCCACTAAGGGGCAAATTTACAAGCCCCTTACGGTGCCACCGTTGCGTCACTTTTGTGACGCAGCGGCGGCGCAAAGCCAGCACCAGGCTATTTACAACGTGACACATCTAGAGAGATGCGTCACATTGTAAAGCCATGCGCCACATGTGAGCGTTCCTGCACGGAGGGGGGGGGTGGCGTTCCAGCGCAGGAACGCCTCCGAAAAGTGGCTGAGTGAAATCTACAAGATTTCACTCAGTCACTTTTACGGCCATGCTGCGTCAAAACCCTGTGCCTGCTTGAAGCAGGCGTAAGGATTGACGCAGCATGTTACGCATAGGGGCACCCCGAGCCTTGCTGGAGCTGCGGCGCGCTACTCCAGCAATGCGCCGCCTTTCCCCGGGGGGATGCCCATCTGTGCGCCACGGTGCGCTGCATTGTAAATGCGGCGCATCAGTGGTGGAGCACGGGTGGGCAGATGCGTCGCAACTCTTCTGGCGGATCCCTGCTGATTAGCAGAGATGCGCCAGAAGTAGTAAATCTGCCCCTAAGTTTTTAACTTTCTTTTGTTCCTTCAAAAAAGACCTCTCTAATCAGAGAAAAGAAAATTACCCACACACCATTTGAGTTTTCTTCCAGCGGGTGTGAAGGGCATTATCGTTTCTTTCCCGTACCTCACTGAGAGGGTTACCCTGGTAGAGAGTGACAGGGGAGGAAAGACACTACACCGTCGCCCTAATAAAGGCAGGTAGTGTAATGTCCTTCCTCCAATGACCTCTGCTCCATTGAGGCACCAAAGGAAGTATTCTTTCGACAGAGCCAACGAGGGCTCCAGCGATGGCATATTTACTGTCTGCCCATCTCTGGTGGGGCAGGCGTACCGAGTGTTTGGCAGACAGGGTACTCCGCTGCATTTGTGGTGGAGTACATTGCCTGCCAAACATTAAATCAGACCCCAAGGGGCTTTTTTAAAAGCCCTTTGCGCCGCCGATTCGTCACTTGTAATATGGGAAGAAGTGACGCACCAGCGGCGCATGGGGCTTGTTAATAAGCCCATAACTGTCTTAGCCCACTCATGCGAAACTAATGTATTTAATATAAAAAGTAGGAGAGGTATTCTGGCTGATGTTAATATGCAAATAATTGTTTTTGAACAAAAATGCACTGCAACATCATAGGTCCATAATAATAAAAGTAATGCAAGGTTGCCAATATGAAATTATTTTGAAGCAAAGCAATTGCTTAAGTGAAGACACGGTTTGAAAATGTCTGAAAGCTTTCTAGCTAGTCCTGCTTTCTGTGTCAATTTTAGGAATGCATCCCATGCCCACGGATTCTCTTAAAAGAACTCTGAAAGCAACTGCATTATTTCTTTCAGTCGTGGAAGAATTGTTTTATTTTTCATATTTGGAACTTCTGGTTAGCAATTTGGCATAAGAGTGGCAAATTAGAGAAATAGTTATGTAAAAAAGACTGGGCTCCATTTATCTGCTCCTATATTTCACAAACTGAAAAGTTGTATTTTACATATATCTAGTTAACATTTATATGTTGTGGTGGCCTGAAAGCTACATATATATTTTGTTCTATATTAATTTCAAAATGTATATATTTTTTAGAGTCACGTTGCTTTTGGGTAGAATAGATCAATGCATAAGATATGTCATATGTGATGCTGGTCATTTTGGATGGGAGAAAGTCCAGCTTTGCTGTGCAAGAATCTTTTTTCTAGAACAAAACAATGCAAGAGAGCACTGTCCCTCAGATAGCCATAGTGTTTGTTAGTTGGTTGAGCAGTAAGACGCAGTCAATAATCAATTATTACTAAGTTGGGCGGTGAACTCCGCTCTGCTCGCGGAGTTTGCTGAGATTTTTGCACTCCGCTTTATGCGGAGCTCGCAGAGTTCTGAAAAACTCCGCTCTGCTATGCTTTTTTCCCTCGCTCGCGTTCGTCAACGTCAAGTTGGCGAGCGTGAGCGAGGAAAATCAACCTTCCGGCAAGAATTCTCAACGCAGGCGGTCAGATTTCTCATTGAGAGTGGTTGTGTATGATTGCAACTGCTCGCGTTGAGAAACTGTCAGTTCATGTTGAGAAACCTGCAGTTCAAGTAAAAATCTACTTGAGCGGCAGAAAGGTAGCACCGCCCGCTTGCGCTGTGCATGGTGGCGTTCGCGATGATTGCACAGTGCAGACAAGCACTGAAAATCACTGCGAACAGCATTTATCCAACGCACTCTGCCGCCTGCGGAGCTCCACGTAGCGCCGCTGAGTTTTTTTTGCACTTCGCGGAGTTCCACGTAGCTTAACTCTGCAAACTCTGCCCAGGCTTAATTATTAGAAGCATATCAATGTGGCCACTGACATTGCTAGTATTTGAGCCTGGATTACAATCCTTACGCAAATCCCTGTTTGCATCAGGATCAGCATTATAAACTATGTGGTGTTTTTACCTAGTACTATAACATCCACACCCAGTGTTGGACTGGGACAGAATAAATGCTCGGGCATCAAAATAAAAGGGGCCCCCAATAGTCAAATAAATAGCTATAAAAAGTGCCCTGTACTAACATAGTGGGGCAGTTTTTAACTTTAATGCTGTATAAGTGTAATGCACGGCATGGGAGACTGCATCGGTTTGAGGTTTCTGCAGGCAACGCTTGTTAATATCAGAGAAACTAACAGTACAAACCGGCCCAGCAGACCATACCACAGCCCCACAAACAGCCAGAAAACGGCCCAAACACTGACCTGTCAGACCAGCCCGCCGGGCACTGCTTGATTGACCTATAGACCACTACAACCCTGTCCACACCCCTGCCATCTTTCCAAGGTGAATTCTGACTCGACAAAACGACTCAGGAAAATAAATCAAAACTCTCGAGTAACGGATTTTATCAGGTGTAGTAAACATTGGCACCCCTCCTAGGCTTTCATAACCTGGACCTTAATAACGTGGTTTCTGGCCCACAGCAAGGTGCTAAGCCTCAGCAGAAGCTAAGAAGAAGGGCACAGTTTTCTTGACGTGTCTAGACGTGAGATTAAGCCACCAGTATAGCGTTTTCCCAATGCAAGATATGTCAGATAAAGGCCTGAAAGCAATACAAAGATTCTGGGGCTGATTTAGTTTTCTTTTTCTAAGATTGAAGACAACCATTGAGTCCAAATTCTATAAAACATTGCGGTGTAATACCGAAGCCCTCATGATCTTGGTGATGAGAGTGATCTGGCTGGGTCCTCCATGGCTACTGCCTTTGGAGATATTCATTTGGGGTGATGTACTCTAGAATGTTGATGTTAGTAATGTTATATCCTCTGCCGGGAAAGATGTAAATTCAAATAAGGGAGTAAGACACAATAGCAAAATTGCAGTAGAACTGAGTTAAGCACTGGAATAAGCCTCAGCACTTTGATTTTTTCATGGAAGGTCATCACACTCCTGTCAAACAGTTGAGAATGACCTGGGGCAGATTGTGCTTGTCAAGTGGCCAACTGTGTGCTGTTAATCGTGAAGAGTTCACTGGTGAAATGTTGGGTCTAAGTGGTGTTAGGTTGAAACTCACCATTGTCTGCACTAGTCCGTACGTAGCTGATATGAGTCCTTCACATTGTGCTGTTGCCTATTTAGGGGTGCAGAGACATAATATCGAGTTTTTTATTTCGACCTACATAAATATCGAGTTTTAAATATCATAGGGACAGAATATCAACATTAAGAATATCGGTGACAAGAATATCGACCTGAAGGTAAGAAATATCGTTTTTGTACAAGTTCCACATGTTTTATGTTTTGTATTTTTGATTAAATAAGTTTATTAAATGTTTATAAGTTAGTAATTTTTTTTAAAGTACATTTCGCGTTTTAGTATTGTAGCGGGTTGTGGGTTTATAGGGGAATAGGGTGGGAAGTAATTTAATTATGGTAAATTAAATCATAATCTTTAGAAATTATTAATTATTTTTAATTAAATTTAACATTTTAGTTCTGTAGTGGGTTGTGGGTTTATAGGAGAATAGGGTGGGAAGTAATTTCATTGTAATTAGGTAATGATTAATTTTATTTATTAGGGTTGATAATTAATGTATTGTTAATTAATTATTAGTTGGTCATTTATTTTTCTTAATTGATTAATTGATAATTATATTAATTGTGTTAATTTGTTATTGGAGCGGGTTGTGGGTTTATAGGGAAATAGGGTGGGAAGTAAATTAATATTGATAAATAATGAATCATTTAAAATTTTTGGTATTGATAATTAATGTATTGTTTGTTAATTATTAATTGGTAATTAATTTGTATTAATTGATTAATTGATAAATATATTAATTGTGTTAATTTAGTTTAGGAGTGGGTTGTGTGTTTATAGGGAAATAGGGTGGGAAACAATTTATTATAAGTAAGTAATTATTAATTAATATTTATTGTATTGGTAATTATTTTTTTGCTAATTAATTATTAATTGGTAATGACCTTTTATTAATTCTTATTTATTGGTATTGATAATTAATTAATTGTTAATTAATTATTAATTGGTAATTAATTTTTATTAATTGATAATTATAATAATTGTTGTGCAGAGAGAGTTGTGGGTTAATTGGGGAATAGGGTGGGAAGTAAATTAATGGTATTAAAGAAATTATTAATTGTATATTATTGGTATGTATAATAAATTTATTTTTAATGTATTATTAATTAATTATTTAATTACAAACATTATTTAATTGATAAGTATGTTATTTTAACCCCTACGCTATCCAAGACTTTTCCTACTGTTGCACTCTCTGGAGTAGGAATAGTACGTTTTTACCCCTATGCTATCCAACACTTTCCCTACTGTTGCACTCTCTGGAGTTGGAATAGCAATTATAACCCCTACGCTATCCAACACTTTCCTTACTGTTGCACTCACTGGAGTGGGAATAGTAATTTTAACCATTTCACTATCCAACACTTTCCCTACTGTTGCACTCTCTGGAGTGGGAATAGTAATTTTTACGCCTACGCTATCAAACACTTTCACTACTGGTGCACTATCTGGAGTTGGAATAGTAATTTTTACCCATACGCTATCCAACACTTTCCCTATTGTTGCACTCACTGGAGTGGGAATAGTAATTTTTACCTCTACGCTATCCAACACTTTCCCTACAGTTGCACTCACTGGAGTGGGAATAGTAATTTTATTCCCTCCGCTATCCAATATTTTTCTGTATTGTTTTAGTTATTTTTGTGTATAATTTATTTTAAAAAGATTAAAAATATTATATTTTTTTAATTGGTGATATACATTTTTTATATTTGTATGTAAATTATTTTTGTATGTGTATATATGTATTTATAATTTATAAAATGTTTTTAACAATTTATAAGTTATTAAAATAATTATTTATGAATATTATTAAGTAAGTATATATATAATATTTTATATGTATGTTTAATTTATTTAACCATTATATGTATTAGTTATGATTTAAAAAAATATATATATTTTTAACCACGTTTCTTTAATTATACGTATTATTTACTTTATTTTTACTTTATTTTACTTTTTTTTATACATTTTAAAAAAACGATATTTTTAACAACGATATTTTAGACATCTGTATTTTTTTCTCGATATTTTTGTACTTACCATGATGTATATATGATGTTGATATTCTTGACTTCGATATTTTTGTCACCATATTTTTGTACCTCAATATTGTGGTAGTCAATATTTTGTCAGTGATTCCTATTTAGGTGTTATTCAGTTTTTGCTCGAGTGATCTTTCCTGCATTTCATTAATCTGTGCTGTTCAGTGAGCCTTTCAAATGTTTATTGGAGAGTATTGATTTGTGTGCAGTCATATCCTATCAATGGGACCAATGGCAAAGTTCAAGAGTTGCTGAGCATCCTCAAAGGTTGACCAATTACGAAAGGGGACCTCTGAAGACAATGATAGGCAGGTGACACAGGGGAGAGTAAGTCAAAAGAACACTAGGAAAAAAGCACCTGCCTAAGTTATAGAACGATTGGCCTAATACATAGGTCCCTTGATATAGAATCACTAACTGGAGCTGAACCAAATCGATATTCAGGCCATAGAACCACAACCTTGGTTAGCAAAAAAACATATTTCTTTTTATTAACATAGATTTACAAAAAGTTTTGCTAACAAAGACAATACATAATAACAAAAGAGAGAACATAGATAATATTTTTCAGTGTACCACACATCACTACATTCATACAAATATACATTAATTCCAACAACAACCACAATATCACACATCGGTCATGGTGGTAGGACTGCCAAATGATGTTAAGTAGAAGGTTTGTTCGTGCGGCATCCTGCTGGAAAATAGGAGTAACATGGGAGAAGGCATGCAGAAAATTCAAATGCCTACGCGTATTTCGGTGTTAGGCCCAGAACTGGGCCCCATCTTCATCAGGGCGAAGACCGGTAGATAGTGGGGGGGACACAAAACACACCTAAAATTAATCAAGAAACATATATGACATGAATATAGATACGGATACAATTATATACCTGCTATCATCTACAGTTTAGGTATTGAAAAGATCAGCTCCAGTAGTGAACAAAGAGATATAGGTTAAAAGGATAAAAGGCAAAATTAATGCCAAGTACGTGTGCAAAACAAGAGGAACTCAGGGGAATACTCATCGAAAGAATAACCACACCCGTGTAGAAACAGAGAAAAAGTTTGTGTGGATGGGGGTTCAGAGATAGATAGGACCCAAAATGTATCGCCTAAGTTCTAAACAACAATTGATGAAAAAAGAGAAGAATATGGTAAGGGTTTGGTGTTCAGAAAACATACTTCAAATGAATCATGTAGATACAGATATATATGTAAATCTTCACTGGATTATTGTACATATATTCAAAAAGACATCCAGGCGCATACCAGATCTGCAAGAAATCAATCAAGAAGTGTCTGTTCAGGTAGCCATGTAGTGTAAAGCTAGCTCGATGGGGGGGTGGGGGGGAACAATTATATAAGATCAAAAACATACCCAGAAAGTAAGGATTTGCACGTGAAGAGATATAAAAATCAGGTCCACAGGCCAGAAGGGGTTTCCAAAACCCGGATACGGAATGAAATCCTGGGGCAAATCACTAGAGTCAGCAACAGCTAATATAAATGATTCTGTAGAATAAAAGAAGGAATTAAGGGAAAATCAGAAAAGTCCCAGGTACATATTTCTAAGAAATACTATCATCCAAAAAACATAAATCTGAAACATACCTGAGGTTCCCAACAGCAGTCGTAGCCGGACAAATATAAGCCACAGGCAAGTCGTGTAGGGGGGAAACCCCTTGAGTCATGTAGAGTAGCGGGGCCACTAGGGTTGGAAAAGTGGTAGCGCCTATCTTTGACGCAAAGATCAATAAAGGAACGGATAAAAAGGGCGCAAGGCCGCACTGCAGAGGTGTACCCACTGGAGAAGGCAGGGCAAAGAGACGAAGAGATAAAGCTGCCGACCCTCGGGGGAAGGGGAAATCACTAAATTATCTAAGCCGCAATAAAAGTAACTAGTAGAAGGAATGACGGGAGCACGTATACTAACGTCATCAGGAGCGTTCTTACCTTAAATAAGGAAAATGTTCCGCCATGCAGAAGATGATCTGCGGCGTTTCGACGGGACGAAAGGTCTCCGGTTGAGGAACAAGTTCTCAGGCGGAGCCCCGCCTTCTTAAGGAGTCACTAATTTCCAAATTCTCCAAGAGGAGAACAGACTAGAGTCCGCATAGAAATCAAGGGCAGACTGGATTGCAAAGAATCAATAGAGGGTTGTCCGTCTGAATACGGCGGCCATATTGGAACGGTGTGCAGGGGCTCTCACCTTAAATCAATAGACCCTTGTCAGAGAGTTTTGTATAAGGTATAAAAATACCGCTGCATAGTCCTAAGAGCGCCAAGGACATAGTTAGAAAGCTAGAAAGCACTGAACAAGGTACCCCTGGAATATAGACAACACATAGCAAAAATAGGTTGTTTTAGGAATGTAGGGGCAAACAGGTCAGCATAAGGTTCAATATGCATATAGTTCAAATGATCGTGTTTTCCCAGGGACAGAGCTCATTCAGACCCCAGTGAACAGAATCTAAACATAAAATCCAAAAAAACTATTTTTCTTCTGTTCCGGCTCGAGTCTTTACCAGGAGTGGTACGGATCTTTTCCAAGATCGACCACTTAAGGTCCATTTCAGTATGGCCTTTGTCAAGTCAATGGCTGACCAAAGGAGCAGAGACCTTCCTAATTCGAATGTTTGACTTGTGTTCACCAATTCTAGTTCTACACTCACGTCCTGTCTCTCCGATGTATATGAGGTCACATGGACATGTGATAATGTATATCACATTGGGGGTACGACAGTTAGTCATTTCCTGTAAAATGATGGAACGCTCATTGATCTTAATAGTATGACATACAATCGCATTCGGGCATGCCTGACAGGTACCGCAGCGGTGGTTCCCCTTTACAGGTTCACGGCCCGAGATGGCATGTTGATAGGGGACCGCTTTCTCCAGGGTTCTCCCTTTGACTAGATGGTTTTTGAGATTTTTGTTTCGTCTGAAAGTGAAAATGGGTTTGGGAATTTTGCTCTAGCTGTTGCCAATATTTAAAAGATACCAAAATGAATTAATGGTTTGTCTGACCTTGTGATTAATATTGGAATGTCAGGTCACACATACCAGCTTATCCAAAGATGTGGCCTCCTTGGTTTCGAACATGGCATCTCGATTAAAATATCTAGCTCTCTTGTAGGAGTCTTTAATCAGCTTGTACGGGTAGCCCCAGGTTGGCAGTTTCTCCTTAAGGATATCAGCCTGTGTCAAAAAGTCTTTGATATCTGAACAGTTTCTCCGCAAGCGCAGAAACTGACTGAAGGGGATACTGTTCCTTTAGCATCTCGGGTGGTACCTGCCATATTGCAGCAAAGTGTTTCTGGCTGTCGGTTTAGTGTACAGGGAAACAAATAGTTCTTTTTGCTTATGTTCAATCCATACATCCAGAAATTCCACCTTAGAATTGCTAGAATGGGCAGTGAATTTCAGATTAGCATCGGCCGCATTAATCCAAAAAACGAATTCATCCAGGGATGTTTGGTCACCATCCCATATGAAAAAAAGGTTGAACCTTGGTGAACCATAGAACTCCCACGCACATTGATGGAGAAAGGTATTCAGATTCAGCTGATGGGATAATGAAATGCACCCCGTTAACAATTCTTTTTTGCCATAGTCTTACATTTACCATTGACCATTGCCAAACACTGGAGAATCTAAATGAGTAATGGTAAAAGGTAATGTTTGATTATACCTTACCATCTGCCCACACAAACCAAAAACATTAACATAGAGTTAAAGAAATGTGAGATGAAATCAAATATTTAAAAGATCCTGGCTTGCTATTAAACTAGACAATGTGTCATTTTTATTAACTCAGTGAGTGAAGACACCACAAACATAAACTAATAGAATTTAGGTAACTTATCCAAGTCATTGGCATACAGCATTTAATCAAATAAATCTACTTAGCGATAGGATTACAGTCATCATTAATGCATCTCAATCAATGATCCTTGTCAAACAAAGGTATGGAAATAAAATAACCAAATATGTGTAGCATCTTGTGAGGGATCGAGGCAGAAGAGTGGCATATTCATTATAAAGTACCCTAAATCACAATGGCAATATTTCATCTAAACTCTGTATGTTGTTCTATTGTGTACAGGAATTTGACCCTGGGAACCATTTTAAATGGGAAGGGGTTACTATTTTTTTCCACCTGGAAAACAAAGGGATTTAGCAGCAATAAAAAGCTTCTCACTGTTGACGATAATGCCAGACTATAGGAATTTTAGGATTATGCATCTGTTATCCAGTCAATAGCACCCTATAACTAGACTTTGCTATGGGGAAAGGTCACAATATAGAAAAGGTGTCTTTATTCCCACATAATTGCCAGAATAGATTTAATTAGTCATTGTGATATTTTATAACCTACTACGCGACTCACACCTACTAATATTCTCTGCTTACATTATCTTTAACATTCCTACAATATGAACAGAAGGATACTACAGATTGTAATGATTGAATTGCTATAAGCATACCTGCTGGGTATCCAACACAGTGATTCCATTTTGTTGTCATAGGAATTCCCCAAAGGAAAAATGTTTGGGGGTGAATCAGCCTTTCTCTATGGGCGTTCTAAATCTCCTTTAAATTAAAACATGTCACTAGCAAGAGTCCCCATGCAGAGTTGTAACACAATATTTGGCCTTTTCTGAAGAAATACAATGCTAAACTGTAAAAGAAATTGGGCTGTAGGCCCGGGGGAGCGGCAGAAGCTCCACTCATTCAACAACCACATTCCATGTGAGGGCAAACCACAAAACTTACTAAATTAACCTGTGCTTTACCCTCCAGTAGCTTGGCACAAAACAATCAGGCTTAACTTAGAGGCAACGTGTAAGGTGTTAATGCAGCACACAAAGAATGAATAAATGAAAACACAAAACAAGAAAAGTCCCAAACCAGTTAAAATACATTGAGTACAATTTCATAAGGAAAGGATACCAGAATGAAAAACATTGATTTTGTAGAATCAGAGTTATTGAATTTGAAAGTATTAGGTAAAAATAGCTCAATACGGCGCAAAGCACCTACTGTGGGTACTGGAACGGGACAAAGTCACAAAGTCACCAGTTCAGGCCAACTGTGATGGAGTGCAGGCTGGGCACAGGACCGAGTTTGCTGGAGGCTGCGAGGTCTGTCTGACATTACTTTGTGAAGCTTTGCATCGCTCTACGTTGGTTACTATTAATCTTTCAGCTGTGCAGAAAGGCTCTTCAGTGATATGCGTTGCTCTGCGTCCTTTCCTATGAAGTTCTCAGCTGTGTGGTGAGACGTTGGGGGGGTGTTGTCGCTCAGGGTCGGTTTTGATGAAGTTCTCAGTTGTGTGGTGAGGCTTTTGCTGGGCTTTGCATCACTCGGGTGCCGATTCCGATCCTGTAAAACCCGGGTACAAATGGTCGTACGGAGCGTTTTCTCCGTACGACTCGTACCCGGGAATTCCAACGTACAAACCAGCAAGTACGATTCGTACAGAAATACCATTTCCGTATGAATCGTAAAAAACACCATGCGGCTAAAAAATACTTACAATTCCGATCCTGGACAGCGCGTACGCGACGTCCGCATGGAGTCAGGCAGGGTTTTACGGACCAGCAAGTACGATTCGTACCCACAGCACTCCGCATGGCTATATTTTTACGGGAGCCAAAAAGTGCTGGAAAAGCTAAGTACGCCGCGATGCATGAGGAAAAGGGGGCCCGCTACGCGATGTACACGCCATCACCCACATCGTACGTATCATCATGTACGGTGCGTACCCCAACATTGCATATGTACGGTCCGTACATACGCCGGTGGGTGGTACGCCTGGGGTACGGTGTGTACATACGCCGGTGGGGGGTACGCCTGGTGTACGGTGCGGACATACGCTGGTGGGGGGTACGCCTGGGGTACGGTGCGGACATATGCGGGTGGGGGGTATGCCTGGGGTACGGTGCGGACATACGTGGGTGGGGGGTATGCCTGGGGTACGGTGCGGACATACGCGGGTGGGGGGTACGCCTGGATTACGGTGCGGACATACGCGGGGGTGGGGGGTACGGTCCGTACATACGGGGGGTGGGGGGTACCGTGCAGATGTACATGGGAGGGGTGGGAGGCTGGGGGGGCCATACGACTCGTACCCCGGGCACAAGTGTACTCGGGGTAGGGCTCGTACAAAGTTCACTCCGTACGGAGCCTTTTCCATGCGCTTGTGTTTTCGGACGCGCGGTACGGATCGTACTTGCGCGCTCGGATTTCAGTTTTACGATTTGTATGTAAAACTGTCCAGGGACGTCTCATAGACTTTTCCCGAGGCGATTCGTATGTATTTTTCACGTACGAATCGTACTTCGCCGTTTGTACGGGACTTGTACGATTCCTACGTAGAATAATACGGATACGAGTCGTGCGGGAAAAAAAATCCAGGATCGGAATCGACCCCCAAGTGTCAGTTCACATGAAGCTTTCAGCAGGTCAGCAAGGTTTTGTGGGGCTTCGCGCTAGCTTGCCGTTGGTTCTGATGATGCTGTCAGCTGTGTGGCTAGGCTTTCAGGGTCTTTTTGTTGCTTTGTGCCAGATTTGATGGACTCTTCAAATACGGAAGGTGGAGTGCTCTCTGATGCCTTCTTAGGGTTCAGGACCTGGTAAGCACCTTTTGGAAATCAGGGCTCACTCCAGCAGGGGACAGTAGCAGGTTCAGTTGCAACAGGTCAGCAGGGCTGATGTGAGGAGACCTCTGAAGCTTGTGGTGTCAATGTAGCTCACATAGAAGGTCAGCCAACTGAACCTTGGAGTTACTCTTGATATCCTGGGATGGAACAAGCAGGTCCAATTTTCTTTCTTAGACAGGAGAGCAGTCCTTGAAGCAGGAGGGCAGTCCTCTGACAGCACAGCATTAGTTTTTCTGTAACTTTCACAGGTGCAGGAGTTTTGTGTTGAGTGGCTCTGGAGATCCAGTATTTCTACCTAGTGCTAGCCTTTGTTTGGGGGACTCCCTATCCTACCCAAACAACTGGGTCTGAAAAGTTCTTCCTCTGGTCTAGTTTGCAAACTGTCCTATGTGACAAAAAGCAGGGCAAGTCTGGTGTTAGGTTCCTTTGTGTGCTATAGGCATGGCGCTTTGAAATGGGGCTGGGTACAGATCCTCCCCAGTTATCCTGTCAGAATGGCCCATCCTGTCCTTATCCTTTGTGTTACTGTCTGGAAGCAATGCAAAAATCCCAACAGCAGAGCCATTCACAGTCATGTGACCAAGGACACCAGCAGAAAGGCACAACTGGTTGGGGCAAGAAAACACCAAATGTCAAAAAAAAAAATATTTTCATAATTGTTAATGAAAATCCAACTTGACCGTTAAAGCGGTTTTTACATTACAATTAATTTGAGTGTAAACAGCATATCTCTACCTGATTCTATTCTATTATTAAATAAGTATTAAAATGGGATGTTTAGGCCTGTTTGTTTATTTTGCCAGGTCAAAATGGCAGTTTAAAACTGCACCATAGGCTGCAGTGGCAGGCATGAGACATGTTTTACGAGTCTACTTTAGTGGGGAGCACAATGAGTGCTTCTGCCCTCTAGTCACATTTAATTTACAGGCCCTGGGTACATGTAGTACAAGTAAATTATATGTTCCAATCAGTTAGATGTCAATTGTATTATATTTGAAGGAGAGAGCGCAAGCTCTTTACCACTGATAAGCAAGGGAAAAGTGTGCAACTTCTTAATAACCACAAAAACAGGGTCAGCAACAGAAGGCAAAACGATAAGAGTGCCCCAGAAAAAAAGGCCAGATCCAACATAAACCCTGCATTGTCTCCATGATAAAAAGGAAGGCAAAAGGACCGTAATGATGAAATGGGATAGCTATGATAATCCAAGTTTCTTGGTCTTAATTTTAGAGCGGTCACGCAAATCCTATCTACGGTCAGAAGCGTCAGGTGGTGGCGAACCAGTACGAAAACTAGGCTTCTGTTGTTGCTGCTGCTGTTGTATAATCCAGGCCTTTTTAGGAAAGACCGGATGACCCTCTTTTTCAGGAGGGGTCTTAGGCTGTCCGTGAGCAAATGGTCATATTCCCAGGCTATTGCAACCCAACGATGTATACACATCTGCAATATTAATCGGCAATTGTCGTTGCCGATCCACGTTCACCACCACTGCTAGGCGTTGACGTACTTGTAAAGAAACCGCTTCAGCTTTAATATTGGCCAGAATCATATTGGAGACAATAGGGAACATTCCCACCAACTTCATCCCCAAATCCAAGGCAGGACCAGCCCTGTGTTCATCCTGTACCTTCTTTAGAACTCTCCGTAAAACGCTAATTGAGGGGGAGCCAAAGCACAGAGTATACACTGAAGCAAACACCATCCCCCAGGTGGTGCATTCAGCTAAAGCGGGAATCAGAACACATTGTAAGGATCCTGTGTTTTTCAACACGGGTCGTATGTGGAAAAACTGCTTAGAGTTGCTTGAATTTTTGTGCAAGCCAAAATGGCAAGACATCACGATTCTGAGGACGTTTGCCCATCACCAAATTAATCATAATGGGACTAATTACAAGTCCACCACTGTGACCCGGTGGCAGAGAAATAGCTCCAGCCAGAGCCACTTGAAGTGCACGTGACATATATTGCATGACACTTCTGTGTATGTGAATTAAAGATGTATGTAGCTGAAGCAGCTCTGCAAGAGTAAGATTAAGATAATTCGGATGTGGTGTAAAACCTGCCAACACAGGCAAAGTGTCCCCATCGATTGCCAAGGGGCCCATTCCAACAGCAGTAACAGGGTGAGGAAGTGCACCACTAAACCAAATGGTATGCTCCCAGGCTGTCAATTGAACGTCAAGTAATGCATATGGACGATAAGCCACCAGAACAGCAGCCCTTGTGTATTGATGAAACAAATGTTCATTCCCATCCACTGTGGGGAATGTGACTCAAGAATAAAATACTTCAAAGCGAAAAGCAGGGTTCGATAACAAAAACAATGTCAGTCCCTGCATTTGGGATCCCATGTCGAGTCAAGAAAGCTGTAACCGTCACTCAGAGAGGTGCCGCAATAGCGACAGGTTGTGCCAAAATAGATATGGAATAAAGAAACTAAGAAAATGGTAGTGCAAAACTGGGTAAAGAAGAACCTTTTGAACATCAAGCTTGAAAAACCTATAAAGATAAAATATAGGAGGCTAAGCTCCCCCAGCACGGACGTCTCCGGAAAGGGATGAGAGGTTATCATGGACAAGCACAAGCGCTATGCAATGGTCTCACGAATAAGTACCAGACCAAACGTTGACAGTGCTATGTCGCAGGGATTCTGCCCAAGAAAAAAACTATGCACAGGATTATAGGACCTTGGTGTATAGGGACTGAGTCCTCCTACCACCTCAGTACCAATATGGCCAGGACTGACTAGCTATAGTGTCTTACTTGCTCTCCTACTCAACAAGTCATTAGACACCCCAGAACACAACACTCCCAGATCTCTCAGGAAACATGGTTACAAGACACACACTTTCACTTGCACTATTGTACTTGTCCACATTAAGATCTGACAGAGACACGGAACAGTTTAAAATATTTATTTTAACAAATGTACCCTAACATGCAGTATACGTGCCACAACAAGCAGGAAAATGCATAGTACAAATACAATCAGCGTAGCAGCTAGTCCAGATATCATAAAGGGAGATGTCATCATAAAAATACAATGGAGAACAGACAATAGAGCCTAACCTCCCTCCCCTTGCTAAGGAAAAGTATTATTATATATTAGAAAATCTCTGGGCTTTGTCAGCAGATCCCATATCTTAGCCTATAGATGGTAGATCAACACCATAGGTGCTGTTTTACTGTTCTCCCTGGAATGTTCCCTCTCCAAGTGTTTATTACCTATTTGTGTAGCCCCATAAGACCAAAGAACGTTATCCCAAACAGCAGCTGTATCTGTATGTTTTGTCTAGGTGCTAAGGCCTGACAAGAACAGAATAACAAGGGGCATTGTTTATCAACCTTGCTCACAATGTTCAGACCAAATACCGGGAACCGGCAGAGAAGGCACACAGCAGACTGTTCTCATGTGAAAGGTGTGAACAAAGTCCTTGTAAACATAAAGCTAAGTAGTAATGTGCGCAAAGCCGCGTAATGTCTGCAGAACTCATGCTAACTTAGTGGAGACAACAATGCCCTAGGGGCCACGTGACAGCAAGAGGACCATAATGATGAAAGGGAGTAGCAATGATAACCCCAGTTTAATTGACTTGCCACCACATGCTTTGTTAAACAAAGGGAAAATCTGCATACACCTAGAAATAATTGAGAGGAGTCAAATAAAGGTATTCAGTGAAGTAAGTTTGAGAGATTAAGCCTTTTCATTGTTGATCTAATGTGTGTCTTTGTTAAAAGACTAGTGCTCAAAGAAGATGAAAATGGTGTGCCTATGTATTAAATGTAGAGAGCATGAGACATGAATGATTGAAGACTTAAATGAACATTGCTTACTGTAAGTCTTCTGAGTTAAACCTGTTAAAATCATCACTTTTTCCACTTTAGGGCCTCTGTTATTTTGGACGCCTGCTTTGATGGGGACCCCTGTAAAAGAGTCCCATCCCACTCACAGTAATACTATGTTCAACATAGATTTGAGCTGCAATCAACAATGCCATACATTTTAAAGTCAGCTGCTGTGAACAGCCTTATTAAAGGGTGCGAAGCATGTTGGGCAGGAGGTGTGTGATATGTGTGTGCACACAGGAATAAGGAAGGCTGTTGTCTGACACTATGGCAAATGGGACCCAGTCTAAATTGTTAGGGCCCGATTCACAGAACTAACTTAAGACAAAATCCTAAACTTACTACCATTTTGGTATTCACAGAAGGCACTTACTCATTTTGGTATTCACAGAAGGCACACTTACTCATTTCGGTATTCACAGAAGTTAGGAGTCCTAACTTTAGGACTCCTAAATGCGTTCTGTGAATACCGAAAGTCTTAAAATAAGGATTTTTCTCAGTTTAGTAGTAGTATAGTTAGGACTCCTAACTTTAGGACTCCTAAATGCCTTCTGTGAATACCGAAAGCCTTAAAATTAGTATTTTTCTCAATTTAGTAGTAGTAAAGTTAGGAGTCCTAACTTTAGGACTCCTAAACTGAGAAAAATCCGAATTTTAAGACTTTCGGTATTCACAGAAGGCATTTAGGAGTCCTAAAGTTAGGACACCTAACTTCTGTGAATACCGAAGTGAGTAAGTGTCTTCTGTGAATACCAAAATGAGTAAGTGCCTTCTGTGAATACGAAAATGGTAGTAAGTTTAGGATTTTGTCTTAAGTTAGTTCTGTGAATCAGGCCCCTATAATTTATTTAGAGACCTAAAATAATGTCACTGTTAATTTTGGGCAAAGTGTTTAATGCAAGGTGATTTTCACTTTGTGCACTTTATGGTTAAACTATTCTAAAATGTTAAATTTGGATTGGGATGTGGTGCAAACATCAGAGTTGCTGTCTGGAATATGTTTGCCTTTGCACTAAATCCAGCTCTATGATTATTTTTGCCAAGTTTTATCCCAAAACATAGGGGGATATTCACAACAATCGGTGAAAACTACCGCTAACCTCAGTTAGCGTGCGTTTTCTTATCGCAGTGTACCACGGAAAATTATCGCCGTGTTAGCTTCGTATTCACAACACGTCGCTAACAGGCGATAGTTTCCCCTACCGGGTGAAATGTCCGGCGTTAAGATTTGTGGCACGGCGATAAAAATCGGCACGCTAACGTGAAAAAAGTGGCGATGGGCCAATTAACAGCCAGGAACAGCACGCTAATTAGCGTCAGCGCACCTTTTTGATGTTAGGTGAGAAAAATCACTATAAATGCCCCCTATGCAGCAGAAATACAAAAAAAAAAGAAGACAGAACTGAGACAAACCATGGAGGAAGCTGGACCAAGCACAGAGGCAAACAACAACACCACAAACACCCAGGCGGACCAGCCAGAGACCCAGGGGAAGGCCAATGAGAAGAGGAAGAGGAAGACACGGTTCAGTCAGCAGGAAAACAAGGTCCTGATTGCGGAGGTGACAGAACACCAACAACAACTGTTTGTCAGCTCCACTGTGTCATTAGCAACCAAAAACGCAATATGGCAGTCCATCGCGGCCAAGGTGAATGCTGTCGGAGGGGTGAGGAGGACAGTGGACCACTGCAAGAAGCGCTGGCATGATGCTAAGTGCAAGACCAAACAGAAACTTGCAGACAACCTGAAAGCAGCAATGCAGACTGGAGGTGGGAATCCAGCGCCACAGGAGGAGCTGGATGAGTTGGAGGAGCAGGTGTCCCAAGTCATCAGCGAGGAGACGATGGTAGGAGTTCCAGGACAGGATACTGCTCAACACGACCAGCCACAACAGCAACAGGGTGAGTACCAACCAGAAACTGGGGAGACGGGAGGATGGGCCCAATGGCACTCATGCACAATCAAATAAATTGCAGTGCACACCCACAATGACTGCAGATCATGTCCCGGATCCCTTGGCCCTGGTATTATAGACACATATCACCCTACTCAACCAGTACATTGCAAGACACATATTGGTGGGCTCACAGACCTGGAAATGTGCACAGAAAAGTCAAACAAATATAGTCCAAGTATCATATCAGAGCACAAAATAAGGGCTATGTGAAAGAGCAAAAGCCCACATTGATTGGAGATACGGCAGGCGGTCAAAATGTCCCCCTTGCCTCAACACCACGCTAATGCATGTGCACATATGTCTGAGTTGTGTGCAAGAATGTGCATGTGCATCAAGGGTGACACAACTGCACATACACAATCTTGCACACAACGCAGATACACATGCATAATGCTGCATGTCTGCTGACATTGGCGGTGGCATGCCCACTCATGCACATGATCAGTCACACACAGTGTATCCTCATGTTTAGTATCAGAGATATGCGGACCTGTGCAGATGATTTGCATATTTGTGCTGTTGAGGCAAAGGGTCCATGTAGACATCCTGCCACATCTCCAGTAAATGTGTCTGCCTGCTTGTCCATGAGATGCAGTCCTGTGTACACAGTGACGGCTCGCTGTGGGAGTGCTGCGGTGCGGTGGTGCATGGCAGTGGAGTGGGGCAGGGGAGGGGCAGGATGGGGGTAATGGAGTTGGACACACGATGGGCTGGAGTTAGGTAAGTAAATAAATAATTTTAACAATTTACCTTGCGCTTCCCGCATCGCAAACTCGGAAATGCACCAAGTGCAAGGTAAATAGTTCTATTCATTTATTTACTCACCTAACATCAGCCCATTGTGTGTCCAACTCCACTACCCCCATCCTGCCCCTCCCCCGCCTGCACCAGCCCACCACACCACCGCTCTACAGAACTCACACTGAGAGCCATCACTGTGTGTACACCAAATGAGAAACCATCTAGTGAGTCTGCATACCAGAAACACATGCAATGTCACAACAAACTGATCATGCAGCCTACTTGCTCAAACTTGCATATCCCACAATGCACACAAACAGCAGACTTCACTCTAAAGGTGATGTAATACAAAGAGCAAGGGGGCTATGCCTACAACACCATAGGCCGGGGACAATGCATATCAGGAATTTGTCAACCAAATCTGTACTGCATGACTTGTCTGTATGCCAGACTCACAGAACTACAATGTCCCTGTAAAGAAGTAAGACAACCAAAGTATGACAATAAGCAGGATAGCAAAGTTGCTACAAATAATGACAACTACCAAAATGACTGTCCTAGGCGATTTTAACTGGTGGGAAAATGTTAGCACAAAGAGCCAATTGCGGGACTTGACGTCTACCTGTCTCGGATTAGGACTTCACCAACTAGTCACCTCTCCTACTCACCAAGGCGGTCACATATTGGATCTACTGTTTGCCAGTAAGACGGGGGCTGAACTTACAAATGTCCTGCCGCTCATCTGGACAGACCACTACTGTATTCAATTCAAGATACTGCAAATAACTACCCCCTCTCATGCTAAAACAACGGCAGCGTTCAGAGAGGGCAGAGATTGGATTAAACTGGCCAAAACGGGCTCGCTACTAACCCCACCAACAGTTAGCCTCTTTCATGCCTCCAGATCCGTGGAGGCAAACTATAACGCCTACCATAAGTTCATTACCAAAGAGCTGGACCTTCTTATCCCAAAAAGAAAGATAAGAGTAAGGAGCAGGCCATCCGCGCCTTGGTATGATGATGACTTGCGACGGCTGAGACAGCTCTGTAGACAGGCCGAAAGAAAATGGAGGAAGGGGTTCCTAGCCAGGGACAAGCTGGCACTGAGATCTGCGCAGAGCAGCTACAAGCAGCTTATCAAGGATTGTAAAGCCAGTTACTTTGCCAACTCCATAGTGAATGCCACAAATGGGACCAGGGAATTGTTCAGAATTGTGAAATCCTTATCGGCCCCTAGCTGCCTTGAAAATAAAGTTGTACCATCAAAGAGGCTGTGTGACGAGATCGCCACCTACTTTAAGGACAAGGTAACAAAGATTACCAATCTCTTTGGGGATACTGACAGAGCGACAGAGGAACCTGGGAAGGGGATGGCCCTTGAGAGATTAGGGGGGGTTTGTCATCTGACCAGCTTCCCACTCTTCTCGGAAGTGTCGTTTGTCAATACGGCACTCACCATCTCGTCTGGCTCCCCTCTTGACCCTCTGCCTCAGAGGGCATGGAAGCTATATGGCCACCCAACCTTCCCCTGGCTGCGCCAGATCTGTAATCAGTCAGAGGGTCTGGTCCCGGATAGCTGGAAACAGGCTGTTGTTTCTCCCCTTATCAAAAAAACAAATCTAGATCCAACTGTTCCGGCCAGTTTTCGACCCATCTCTCTCCTCCCATTCCCTATCAAAATCTTAGAGAAAGCGGTGAGCAGGCCCCTCTCGAACTACCTAGAGGCCAACCTGCTGTTGGACAAGGACCAGTTTGGCTTCCGCCCCGGCCACGGTACCGAGTCAGCTTTAGTCACCATGCTGGACTCGATGCGAGTGCGGGCTGACACAGGGAGCACCGCCGTATTGGTGCTCCTGGATCTGTCAGCCGCATTCAATACCGTGAATCATACCATCTTGCTGGGTCGGTTGATGGAGTCGGGGGTGGGAGGTCAGGCACTAAAGTGGCTCCGATCCTATCTAGTAGGGAGACACCAAATGGTGACTATGGGTCCTTTTGCCTCAGAGAACACCCCCGTAGACTTTGGAGTTCCACAGGGTTCCAGCATCAGCCCCATCCTGTTCAATATATACTTGCAGCCGTTATTTTCTATCATCAAGGCGTTCGGGGTGGAGCTGATAAATTACGCAGACGACACCCAGATGGCCTTTTCTCTAGAAGGCAAACATGCAGTCCCCTTGGAACAGTTCCAGAGCTGCATGAGGCAGACCACGGACTGGCTCCAGAGAAACTGCTTACAGTTCAATGGGGATAAAACCGAGCTGTTGCTCTATGCGCCTACGAAACCGACTCATCATCTACCAATGGACTTTAGGCTCGCCCCAGATGCGGCCCCACTGATACCAGCCGAAACAGTACGGAATCTGGGAGTTCTATTTGATAATAATCTCCAGCTGGACTCCCAGGCGAGCAAAACCTCGAGTGCCTGTTTTGGCTTATTGCGACTCCTACGCCGTATCCTTCCGCTGCTGCCTGCCGACTCTCGCAACTCGGTCGTCAGAAGTACCATTCTCAGCAGGCTGGATTACTGCAACTCGTTGTATCTCGGAGCCCCCCAATACATCCTGCAGGGGCTACAGAGAGTCCAGTCAGCCGCTGCCAAGCTGGCACTTGGTCGCAAGCTAGATTCATCTTCTACTCAGGCACTAAGGGAGCTGCACTGGCTGCCAGTCAGAGAGAGGGTCCTCTTCAAGTCCTTATGTTTGGTCCCTAAGGCAATCCACGGAACAGGTCCGGTCCCACTTCAGGAAAGATTCTTAAGGTACTCCCCCGTAAGGCAGTTGCGGTCATCCACGGCCAACCTGCTGGCACAGCCTAGGTTCAAACGGGCAAGGCTGGGAGGGAGGGCCTTTAGTGTAGTTGGAGCCCAAAGTTGGAATGCGCTTCCATCGGAACTTAGGCAGACGCAGCCATTAATGGAATTCAGAAGGAACCTCAAGACCTGGCTCTTTCCAGTAGTATGATGTCTCCATTTTTGCCGTTTCAGCAATAATTATACCATCCGGTCAGAGCGCCTGGATACCCGTTGGGTCGCAATGCAACTGTGCGCTATTCAAATCTTCTTAAAATTACAATTACAATTACAACTAGCCAAATGGTACACACACCCCTTAGGTCGAATTGCACACCTCCACTTCCAAGTGTACACATCTGCCATACAGAAAACACCATTCCACATCAGTCCTGGTGTTAGTTGCCCATGACACCATTATGTGCATGTGAACGGTCTGTTTGGTGTATCAACTGTGTCAGTGAGCAAATATGCAGTCATGGTTGTTATCACCCACACGCAAAGCCATGCATTGAATATTCGTAGCCAGTACAGCATTTATCATCCATGTGACCAGCTGCGTGGCACATACCTAAACACACATTACCCTGCCATTTGCAGCTGTCCGCAGGGTGGTGGTGACAAGGCCTGAGCACCACAAATATGCATTGGAAATCCACATCCATCTAATCTATGGCCACTTACACATACACGTGGGGTCAACGTTGTGGGCATTGGTTGCTGACACTGTCTGTCCAGCCAGCAACAACAATAGAAACTCATGCAGCACCATACTTACAATGGGTAAGCCAACAGGAGGGCAGTAAGCAATGCACGCAAGAAAAATCACAATAGACAAAGTTACCTGGATGCACATGTGTACAGCATAGTGCAGCACACATTGAAACTGCAAGTAGGCCTCAGTAGCCAATGCGCCTAAAGGGGGCCCTCCCCACACATAACTAATCTCATTACAAACACATGCACATGTGCAGTACACAGCAAAAGTGCGGGTCTGTTAGCCACATTGACAATGCATGTGACAGTGCATGATGAATACAATGACTGTACCCCAAACATCTCTACATGGTGCAGGCCACGTCACTGAGGTGCCTGAGTGTGGATCACATCACTAAAGGAGCAGGTCACACTCTGACACATCCTCGTGTACATACAACCCCTGAAGTAACCAAGACATCTGTTCGAAATTAATGCACAAGTGTCCCAAATCTGACCATGACACATATTTACCCCAGCTTGCAACATCTCAGCATTGTAAATGCACAGAGGTGGAGGTCCACTGCCTGAAAGGGATAAGGGGCATTAAAACCAAAGCTGCATGGGCGAGTAGCCCACAATGCAGCGCACACACATAAAAATTGTAGCACATCAACATTGACTACAGTGTGTGACAAACTGCATCACCTTCACAACTGAACAGAGGACACAACTGGTGACACTTGAGTGTATAAACTGGCCAATCACATTAGTCATAGCTGTAAACTGTGAGATGACACTGTACAAGTACAACCTCATAATTGTGATGAAGTGGGAAAAGTCAACATCCTGCAACAAATAGGCAGCCCCTCCCAAACAGTCACAATATACATTGTCATGCAGTCTGCTTGTAAACTCATCCAATGCATGATCATACATAAAACACACATTTAAACTGCGTCTCCCCTTTATGTTGCAGAGTAACAAACATCACCTCCTGAACAGCGGCCTGTCCCACTCTTCACTGATGAAGAGAATGAATTCTCCACCATCAACATGGACACCCTCCAATAGCTGCTAGACTCCATCAGCACCCCACCACCAGGAGCAGGGCAACCCAGCTGCAAACCACACCCCCTGCACAAACTACACAGCAACAAGCACCTACCACCACAGCTGTATCTCAGGACCTCACAAACCCACATCTGGCATTTCAACACCAAGTGTTAGTGGTCCAGCAGGAGATGGCTCATCAGTTGCGGGTGGGGTTTGCCAGCCTGGTGGCCAAACGTGATTTTGTATGTGGCTGTCTGAGTTCCATCCGGGACCACATGCATAACATCTCGGACACCCACAGTCCGCTCAATGCTCTCCAACACTCCCTGGCTGACTTCACTGGAGTCATGACTCAGAGACAGGAACAACTATCCAGTCAGAGTGGCTCCACCGATGGCAGCCAGGAGTTGGGCCGCATGCGGAGGATAATGGAGAATATGGAGCGGATGCAGACGGAAAAAATGCCCTGCAGATCATCATCACTGCATTGCTGCAGCAAGGTCTGGCCCAGATGATTGCTTCTGCTGCTGCTGCTTTTACATCCACATCTCCACTCCCTGATGTGTCAGTGCCTCACAGTGCTGCAGCCAATCTACCACCACCCACATGTGAGGCACATGACACATCAGAGGACGAAGATGAGGATGAATCTGCATTATTGCAAAGAAGGAAGCGGTAGCATTCCTCTATGCCAAATAGCCAAATTCTACTTGGTACTGGGCTGAACATCATGCCCCGCAATATCACCTTCCACTGTCCCCCGATACACTCTGTGACACCCACCTTGGACCTCGACATGGACTGCCATATTTTGTTTGGTTACCAGTGACAAAGCAATCAGACTGCTGACTTTACTCTTCCTCATCCTTTGGACTTGTCAACCCTAAAGGACTCTGTCTGGCCCTCCACTGGGCATCAATGTAATGTGGGGATTGCATGGCCAAGTACTGGTCCAGTCTCCAACTATGTCAACAGTCATGTGAATAAATATTATAGCAGTCTCTCAAAATGTAGGAGCAGGGAATCCACCAAAAGGTACACCCAGGGCGATAATATAAATGTCAATGTTTTACTGTGATCCTGATAGGCAATGAGAGGACCGGGATGTGTGGACCAGCTATGCCCCCATTGCTCCAATACACCAATTTAGCAATATCCAAACTTAGCCCCACATCCATGAAGGAAATAGGAATGTTTTTAAAAGTGTCACCCTTTACAATTGATGAAAGAAAATCATGTGGCGTATCTACTCACACCCTACAGGCTGGACGAAGCCTGTTGTGAAGGTGCACATTGCATTTCACATCCCAAGATGGTGCACACCATATACACATTGATGAAGATACGTAAGGGCACATGTCTACCCGCCACTAATTGAACCACAATGTCTGCCTCAGTGAAGTAGAGTTGGCAATAGGGACTCACCCCAAAGTGTAAGGCATCAGTCAGCCCCTTCCTGTGGATGAACAATGCTTACTGACTTTGGAAACGTCCCATGGTGTGACCACTGTGAGCGGGTAGGGCAATGTGACAAGGGATGCGTGGTGCACTGCACTGACCATATAGTCAGAAGCATTGCACGATTTCAAGGGTAAAAAGAACAATTGATGGACAGAATGTAGAACAATGAAATACATTCACCCCAGTACAGAGATATGGGCCTAAATCCATCATTTTTTTCTCACCATGCCTTTCCAGTTTGGACTCAGTCATATGCAATCAGTCTTGACCCTGCACCCAATGGGAACAGTCCAGCCCGAACTGCAATGCCAGGTCCTCCCTGAACTGGAAACAAGCATCCTAGGACCGGTTTTGGGCTTTCAGCCCTCATCAGCCAGGATAGCTTGACTCCAGTGGCATGGAAAGCACGGGAGCCACGTCTGGGCATGCCCGTCCCACTCGGGGTGACAAATGCAAAAAGAACAATTGATGGACAGACAGTAGAACAATGTCATACATTCATCCCAGTACAGATATCTGGTCATAAATCCATTGTTTTTTGCTCACCATGTCTTTCCAGTTTGGACCCAGCCATATGCAAATCAGTCTTGATCCTTCACCCAATGGGAACAGTCCAGCCTGAACTGACAGGCCAGGTCCTCCCTGAACTGGAAAAAAGCATCCTAGGACATGTTTCGGGTGGCATGGTGAGCAAAAGAACGATGGATGTAACCCAGATCTCTTGAGTGGGGGTGAATGTATGATTTATTCAATGTGGGCAAATATATTCCTTCTCTGCTGGCAATACCAGAGAACCCTTTTCGTTGGTCGAAGTAGAAGCTTCAATAAGGAGGATAGTCCCTACCAAAGCCCCTGGACCAGATGGTCTGCCTGGAGATTTGTTTCTTGCAGACCCTCAAATCTGGGCAGGATACATTTGGCTTTTAATTAACTCCATTTCCAATGGTTGCCCAGTACCAGAATCATGGAAGGGTGCAGAGGTGGTCCCGATTTATAAAAATGATGCCAGAGAGGACCCTGCCAACTGCAGACAAATTAGCCTGATTGACGCCATGCAGAAGGTAGTTGGCAGAGTCATGTTACAGAGGATTCAATCCTGGGCAGAGGATGAAGATGTCCTTTCCCAATACCAGTTGGGCTTTAAGGACAATACTGGAATGGTTGACCAGGTATTCAGGCGTTTCCTTATATATTGGAAAGTCGTGTTGATCGGCAGAGGCAGTCTTTATCTCGCCTTTATCGATTTAAAAACTGCCTTTGACCTGGTTCCCAGGGAAAGGTTGTGGCAGATACTTTGAGACATGGGCCTCCCTCCCCTAATCCTCAATTTACTTATCTGTTTTCATAAGGGTAATTATGCACAGGTGAGATGGGGGATCCAGGGCCAGCTGACGGAAAAGATTCCAGTTAACAGGGGTGTCCACCAGGGCTGTGTTATGGCACCCACCCTGTTCTCCTTGCACGTGAATGGGGAGGTCAGCTTCTTGAAAGAAGTTCCAGCTGACGCTCCGACCCTGACGGGTGACAAGGTACCGACTCTTCTGTTTGCTGACGAAACCCTGCTGGTGTCTAAGACCCCAGCCGGGTTGCAAAAACTATTGAGCAGATTTCAATCTTTCTGTAACTCACGCGGTCTGGTCATTAACACCTCTAAGACTAAGTTTATGACATTTAACCCACAGAAATTGTTCAGAAACAACCTCACCTTAGATGAGACCCACCTAGAGAGAGTCAGTACTTTTGATTACCTTGGTATTTGACTCTCAGATAAAATGCAGTGGAGGCCCCACCTAGCTAAAATGCTTTTGAGCCATAAATGCGCGGTCGGGGTACTAGGCAAAGAACATCGCTCTTCGCAAAGCAGGCCAGTTGCCCCGGCCCTCATGGTTTATGACGCTAAGGCAGTTAGCTCAGCCCTCAATGGAGCCGAGCTATGGGGGTTTGCCAATGTAGATGAGATCTTCAGAACTGAGCACAAGTTCTTGAGGGATTTGGTGATGCTCCCTCGCAATGTTCCACTAACACACTTAATGTATGACATGGGCAGGCGTTCTTTAAGAGATATCACTAAGTTGCATCCACTGCTTTTTTAGGGCCGACTAAGGTGAAATCCTGAACTCACTAAATATGCCACAGCAATCACTGAGGTGAAGAGCTTAGATGTTGATCACGGGGTCAATTGGTTAACTAGCGTCAGGAAAACAATGGCAGCTCTGGGCCTTAAGGAACTCTGGGACAGTCAAAACCCCCCCGTAAGCCAGAGCTCAAACGTATATATTGGGACTGGATTGATGTCCAGGAACTTAGTAAACCAAACGTAGGAAGGCTAACAGAAGAATTCTACCAGCACAAGCAGAGTAGAATCCTAAAACCATAACTGAATTTAATCCAGGCACCACGAGATAGGGCACTCTATATTCAGTTTAGGCTCGGATGGCTTCCAGTTCGCACACTAACCACAAAATGGCACCCTCCCAAACAGACAACAGAAGATTGTCCTTGCTGCGGAGCCCTGCTGGAGAGTATTGTCCACTTTATGTTTGCATGCTCAGCGTATAAAGCAGCAAGGTCTAAATGGCTAAAACCAACCTGCAGACAATTGGGCACCCTCGACCATCGGATTGTTCTGCGAATTCTGAAGTCTGACACAAGAACTCTCTTCGTTTGTGGCGTGGCCAAGTTCCTAAGCTGTGCCTGGATAGTTAGGCAAAAAATCTTCTGAAGAGCAATCTAATTTATTCTTATATCTCAGGCCCCATGGAGATTATATCCCAGCAAAAGATGAATGACTATCCATCGCAAGAATTAATCTTTACTCACTATCACTTTCCAGATGCCTTATTGAGTTGCACTGTTTTCATAACAGATTTTTAATTGCTAATTTTATTTTAAAAAGCTATGGTCTTATTAATTAATTATTTAGATCTACATTATATATCCTTTGCAATAATTGTTTTATTCCCTGTGATGTAATAATGTGCTCTTATGCTTTGGCTGAGTAGATACCACGGACTAGCTATGTTTTATATGACAATTTTTATTTGTTTAACTTTATTCTTTTGTAAAAAGGTTGCTTGATGCTTTTATGATATTTGTTATTGAAATAAAGCAATTGACTGACTGACTGATTTATTCAACATTCCGTCCATCATTTGTTTGCGTAGCACCATTTCAAGGGTGGCATCACTATGAGCCAAAAGGTATCAGCTGTGAGAATATGCCATGACACTGGCACAAGAGGGAGCAATGCAACATTTCACCTTTTGTTTGCAGCACAACTGTGTGCAAGCCCAAAAACGTTAAAGGAGAAAGATTCATGACTTTGCAACTTCAGTGATTCACAATCGGCATACAAGAGAAGTGAAGACAGTACATCAAACTGTACTACTCCTAAATGTCTGTTGTGAATACCAGAAAACAAAAACTCATGACTTACTCGCAGATGACTTATTTGTGAATCAAGCCCACTGTTCTGCCATATGCATTTCCCAATGGACCCACAGAAAGACTACTACTTGCATGGCCCGGAGGTTCAGCCTCCATGCACTGGAACATATAATTCAAAAGAATCTGACACACTTGATTGACACAGCAAGTGTGCCAAGGTCTGTGCAATGTAGATGGACTCTGCACAAGGAGCATGTAAGATCCAGAGAAGCAGGGCTATGACACAATCTGTGGTACCCGGCGTGTACATCCATCTCTATGATGGATAACAGTAGCTACTACAATATCCTCTCAATGCCATGTCCCTACCTTGTGTTGTAAATGTGTAACAATGAGCTGGCCAACTCCGTGAGTCACACTTAAGATGCATAACTTCCCAAACAACTGCCCCTAGACTAGGCCGTAAATCCTACTTGCCACCCTGTTATCCATGCAAGTTTACTGTGCTCACATCTAAGGTATCCTGACACAATCCATCCTGCTAAGTAACATGTCATGGCACACTTACACATTCAACGGAGAGTCCATTGATGATATGAGATGCATACAAGATAAAAAGACACACTCCACCACATCACCCCTGACATAAGTGCCAGCAGAAATACAAACTAGTAACCATTTATTATTAAATTTAAAAATGTAGCTCTCCTACACTAACTATAATCATAACTACTACTAATCTAAAATAAACTAACTAGAATTAAGAGAAAAAGTACCTAAACTATCTACCATAACTAATCCTAAACACGCAAAAATATATCTAAGACATCAATCCCCCTCCCACCCGTAAGGCACATCACGAGACAGGACAAAGACATCTAAGCTATACATAAACTAATTACACATTTATCCTACACAAAGAAATATTTTTTTGTTTTATAAACTTTTTATTTTTTCCAAAAAGACATCAACCGCCCCCACCCAAAGGAAAAGGAAACTTTCCCCAAGTACGATACAATAATAAAAAATCTAAAACTACCTTAAAATCTGACACTAACTAGACCTACACTAACACTACACTCACTAACTGATCCCATTTCTAACACTAACACTTAAAATACTCACCTAACACTACCTAAAATACAAGTTAAAACATTGATGGAAGGGAGAAGAGGGGGATGGGGCACAACATGGCCAGACATTATGGTAGTCCAAGGTGTTTTTTTATGTCCTCAAGGTGCTTTGTCTGCTCGGCCATTTCCCGTCTCATCTCAACCAGCAGCACGTTACTGTCCATAATGAGCCTCCTGTCCCGGACAGTAAATAGCATCACCTGATCCTCAGGGGCAGGTAGAATTGTCCCTTGGGTGGGGGTTGTTGTAGGAGGATGGGACACTGACTGTCCACACTGGGACCCACTGCTGATGCCAGAGGGGCCTGGTATGGCCTGTGTGCCACTGCGTCTGCCACATGTTGCCACCTTGGTCATCGATTTCCACGTACCAGCCGCCCGGTCCTCCTGGTACCTCTGCGTCATGTTGCGGTACCCTTTTGCAACCTTCTTAATATGTAGGTACCGCTCCTTCTTCACCTGGAAGGTGTGTGACTCCGCTGGCTTCATGTTGTCTGTAAAATGTGAACAATTGGAAATTGTGAGTCCTTTAGACTATGTCAATGTTCTCCATTCAAATCTATAATACAAGATCACTTCAACATGGGTGCCTACACTCTAGCGTAACTATGTGAAGGCAGAGAGTGACCTGGACAACTAAATGTTGAATCCTGGATCACTGACTACATGCTAGGAAGAGTGTCATGACAGTGCATGGCATGGGACATGTACTGTCACAACCAAATTAGACTGACAGTGTCAAAATATGTTGCCATGACATTACCTGACTGAGGGTGACATGTACAAGGAGTCGGAGGAGGGAGTAAAGCCAAATACGCAGGCCTTTACAATGCAAACTGCTACAATGGATTCACCATTGTAACGGCACCCTAGAGTCATAATGGTTATAGTGTTGTTATGGGTAATGCTTTCTCACAGATAGCGTTCTAGAGGCCTGCACTGTAAAAAATATGGCACAGCAGTAAATGCAGAGCTAAAGCATGCGGGGTAAATGCATGCGAGTAATGTCAACAATTGGGACAGAGGAGCTCGTACACCTGATCCAGAGTCGGTCACGGAATGACCCCAAGGAGGCAGCTTGACAACACCGTTGCAGTGGCCAAACATGCCGATGAGATTCATAGGGCCATCTTTGCTAGGTGTTTGGGGAACATGCCATTGATATGCTTGACTCAAAGCTATGCACTGCCACTTCTGTGAAGGTGGTATGCAGCATACCTACGAAATCACAGTGCAGACCTGTGTCTGAGCACACACGGCCTGAAAACCACTGCCTCCTTGTGCTTGATTGAGCACACTTGCACAGTCATCTCAGTCAAGGATGTACGTGCATTCCCTGTCTGCTGATATTCATCAGCAACACCACTTACATTTCTCCTCTCCTATCAGTGTGCTCAGTAATCCACATGCATATGCTGTGGTGACCGAACCCACTGACCTAATTTCAATGTGTATCACTGACTGGGGATGTGCAAATTTACAACTGGGTGACAAATGCATTGCTCCACCTTCACTTACAGATTTGTACACACTTCTGACTTCCACAATACATCATCACACTGTAGTCATGGTACATGTGATACACACCCAAACTGCATACTACAACATTGATCATTTGACACAGACATTTATCACACCGCACTGTGCCAATATATGATGTCCAAACTCACCAGTGGCTTGTGGGTCCTGGAATCTGTCGATGTCCCCCCGTGTGATAATAGGTCATCCAGCTGTGAGACAAAAAAAGTAATTTGTGTTGGTATCATACGTTAAATCACACTTGTCACATTCATCATACAAATCATCACCATTACTGAGCATGCTACGTAACTGTAGGGTTGCGTTTTATGTTGGCTGCATGATTGGGTCTACTTTGCCTGCCATTCACACAAGACCAGTGAATGTTGAATCTGGCCAAACACGACAATAATGCTAGCAAACCTGCACATACTTGTTGTGTGACACTTTCACAAGGCCCCATTTCTACACGCAACATGATGTAATAGATGCTCTGTGTACAAATGCATCGCTGCAGATTGCACATGCCATTTTTACAGATGTTGGTGGTGTATGACTCTCTGGAGATGTCCTATTTCCTTTGAGCATTTGTTCCTATCTCATACATTGTCACACAGAGACTATGTACAAGATCAGCGTAGCTAACGTACCACAATTTATCAGGACAGGATTTTTACACTGCCTTTTGGCCAGCACACAGATCACAGAAACAATGCCTTGGATTGTTCATGTACAGTCACCCTTCCTGCACACAAACTATCTTTATCCTGCACGTATTTTTGCACAGGTGTGCCAGCTTTTGCACAACAGTGCTAAGTGTTGCTCCAACGCAGTGAGTAACACAAACTTGCACACTATGCTTGCCAATATGATGCAGCCTTGTGTCTCTGATGTGCTGACATAATGCGTGAACGCATTACGTCTCCCGCCTCACTCTGCAACAGTTTTGCACTTGGACACCAGTGTGTCCCACACGGCATATTTTGTTATTCGTTACTGTATTCATGAATAAATATCAGAGTTTGAATTTACCACACTCTAGGCCACCGATGAGTCCCATGTAGTCCAAGAGGTCACCCTCCCGGGCCAGGCTATCCTGCCAGCCGTGCTTCCACTAGTGCACAGTGCGGTCAAATCCAAATATGCGCAGCATCTGCACCCGCACATGCTCTCACCTCTGCTTACGCACACTGACTGGGTATCCGGCGAGGATACAGCCTCCCCTCTCCACCATCAAGGGCAGGTTACACTTGATGAGCCATAGGAAGCCCCCTAATGCCCCCTCGGACATCCTGCCCTCCCTGCCCACACCCACCATCTCCCTGTACACACCTAACCCCACTGCCAAAAAGAAGTAACCCTAGATAATAACCCCAACAACTACAAATAAAGTTTACTACCCCAAGACAAACACCCGACAAGATTGAGGACAGGAGACAATAAAACACATAAAAACAAGGACACCACACTTCACAGAGACACTCTCAACAGAACACAGGATGCAGCAACGCTCTCAAACTCTCAAATCTGCAGCAATGTGCTCAAAAGAGAAAGTGAACATGCACAGCACTCCTCCAGTAAACAGGAAGCATGCAGACATCACTTCCTGTGTGTATGCCTTTTTTGACTTAGCGATGAAAATCTGCGCGCAAAAAGACTTTGGGGGAACATTTTGTATAGTTCAATGTGTTTAGCGATGTATTTTCCATCGCTGATACGAAAAATGCATTGCAAACTCAGAAATGCGGGCAGTTTTGCACGCTAAGTGCAAGGTTATTACACAGATTAACAGTTTTAGCTGAAATGTCATTTCTTGGCACAAAGAACACCATGAAAAGCTTGCTTTGACCCAAAATGACACCCAATTTTTCATAATTTACCGCAAATGACACCCTTAATTTCATTATTGACCCCAAATGACACCCAAAGTTCCAAAATGTACCCCAAATGACACCCTTAATTTCATAATTGACCCCAAATAACACCCAAATTTTCATATTTGACCCCAAATGACACCCTTAATTTCATAATCGACCCCAAATGACACCCAAATGTTCATATTTGACCCCAAATGTCACCCACATTTTCATATTTGATCCCAAATGACACCCTAATTTCATAATTGACCCCAAATGACACCCACATTTTCATAAATCACCCAAAATGACACCCTTAATTTCATAATTGACCCCAAATGACACCCAAATTATGTTTTTTGAACCCAAATGACAACCTGATATTCCTAGTTTACCACTATTGACACCCTATTTGTAATTTTTATCAACATATGACATGCTGAACAGTAGAATTTCGAACAATATTTGACACCCTAACATGTCTAGTTTAGGACAAATGTCACCCTACACAGCATCTCTGTTCAGAGGTGGCATATCATTCATCAGTTTGAAATTGTGATGTTGTTACCACTTAATGTTACACTTACACTTGATGTACTCATGCAGATGAGAAACATGCACACAGGTTATGTGTGTAGTGGTTTTAATTTACATATACTGTGCTTGTGGTCATTTTGAACTGATATATGATTGCTAAGGACAGTCACGATGTGATGTGCTCAGGTGAAGAAATTATTTATGATTCTGATCCTGCGGGTTGTTCCTGCTGCAGAAGCTGTGGGGTGTGCTCCACCTGCCTCATATTCCTCATCATCATGAGCATTGTCCGGTGCATCTGGCACTTGGATCGATGGGGCAATGGTGCGTACACATATACTGTGCAATACACAACATGCTATGATAATCTTGCACACTATTTCTGGGCTGTACAACATTCTTCCACCTGTGATGTCAAGGCGCTGGAAACGTGGCTTTAGCACGCCAAATGTGCACTCCACAATGCCCCTGGTGCGTTCATGGGCCAAATTATACTGCCTCTGGGCCTGGGTGTTGGTGGCTCGGAGGAGTGTCATCATCCATGGGATGAGTGCACATCCTTGATCACCTGTAACATGTAATGGAGAGATACGTCCATTAGTAGTTATGCATGCTGTGTGGGCAGTGCTAATAGTTTTGTGGTGTGTGATTAGTGCTACTTTGGGATTCATGTTTGCCATGTGTAGCTTCTGACACAATGACCAGCATCAATGCGAATTACAGTGCCTCACAGCTGCTCCTCACTCCCCCAAGCCCATTTACTTGTGTGCACAGTGCAGTTGCATCACTAGCACTCCAACAGCACACCAATATCAGGCCTGTGTGCACATGTCTGCAAGCCTGACACCTACACCAGCAGGATCCCTGGCTCTCCTAACGTCTAGCACTACCACTCATCTGCACTCCTCGCAGTCAATGCCAGGAGAACGTTTAGGTGCCAATGGGCCACATCAGACACTGTTCACGTTCTGTTCAGCTGCTCCGCTGCCGCTAGACCTTCCCCAACACACAACACCTACACTTTCCGATACAGACCTGGCACAATGCACCAGTCAACGGCATCCTCACCTGCAGGGCCCACAAAGGGTGGGAACGCTTCGCAATCACCATCAACATCAACACATGCCAAGTCATCTACTCCATGGACAAGTACTCATCCATGAGCGGAGCCTCCACCTCACATACCACAACAACTCCAAATCCATTACCCTCTGGCAGATGCTTGCTAACATTGAACTGAGCCAAATCTTCTCAACACTGAACCACATGTCAGGGAACACCTTTATCCCATCTTCACATGTGGAAGCTGTGTCCACTTCATTAACACCACTCAACGCCCATGGTGTGACCAGCAGAGTGTACACTTCCTCGTCATGAAACCCCATGGCACCCAAACCCACAGCCGGCACCACACAGAGTTACTGGAGCAGAGTCACCGGGGATCTTGTACACTCCACCATCAACTGCAACACCCACACCGCTGCAGACAACAACAACAGCGCTGTCTGGAATTTCCACACATGTATCTCCAACTGCGCATTCCCACTTGCTCCAACATACAGAATGCTATGAATGCCACCTCGCTCACCAACAACATCCAAGATGCCAGATGCATCTGCAGACGCCTGGAGTAGAACTGAAACTACATGAAGGGAACCATTGGACATCACCAACTACAAGGGCACCTAGCTCATACTCTTCCTCAACAAGGCATCCACACACACCAGACTGGGGTTCCATGGAGGATTGCTGCAAGTTGCAACACAGATGTTCAACAGCTGGGGGTGCTCTACAAAGAGGAGACATTAGTCCTCATCCTCGTGAACACTCCATCAGCATGTGGCAACACCTGGTGGGCCACCACCTTTGGCAGCCCCCCACAACAACTCTAGGTACCTTTGCATTGTACTTGACTTCTCCCTCTCCATGTACACACAGGTCTAGGCAGTGGCCTGCAGCAGCTTCGACAGACTCTGCATCCTCAATGCTACCTTCACATGGTTCCCACCCCCGTCAGAAAGGTCAGTCACCATCGCTGTCATTGCCATCAGGCTGGACAACGGAAACCCACTATTTGCCCACTCAAGACTTTCCAGCGCACCACCGCCACACTCGGCCTTGTGTACATTCTTTCTACGTAGGTCGAGTACCTCCATCACACATACTTGGTTCCCACCTCTCCCCACATTTGAAATTGCGTGGCAGAGGGGCTTTGCCTTTGGGGATGTTTTGTCTAAATGGCGGCCCCAGTTACCACAGTTACTTGTGTTGTGTTGTCTGCTAGGTGGGCATGTTGATTGGCATGTTGTATGTGAGTTTGGAATGTGTGCCTTCTCACAGCTGTGAGTTCCATGATTGTGGAGTTGAGGTGTGTGGTGTATTCAGTTAGAACTTACCAACGAGCAGTGCATTTCCATACGTGCCATTCTGAAAGCACTGGTTGATTATGGACTGGCGGAAGATGTTTGAATCATGCACACTGCCTTTGAACTTGGCTATGACACTGGTGAACAGGCCCGTTGATCTACTATTGCCTGGACATTGATGGAATGTGTGTGGTTTCTGTTGCGGTATATGTGTGCAGTGTCGGCAGGAGGCACAAGCAGGACATGTGTGCAGTCAATTGCCCCCAACACACGCGGGAAGCCAGCTATGGCGGAGAACCCTTGCTTGGTCTCCAGCTGGTCCTGCGCAGTGTTGGGGAAGCGCATGTGCTGGGGTATTAGGCTGATGATGCCATCCAAAACAGTTGTGAGGAACTTTGATATGGCTGGCTGTGAGACTCCTCCGACTCTGGCAGATGTTGTTTGGAAGGTACCAGAGGCCAACATGTGCAGCACAGCCAGCAGCTTTGTTTGCGGAGGGATGTTGGTTATCCACTGTGTTGGTGCCGTCAGCCTGTGGTGAATCTGGGTCAGGATGCGGTGGATGGATGTCCTTTTGAGCCTGTAGTGGGCAATGACATCCTCTGATGTTATGTCTGTGACACTGAGGCGTTGGCGATGGACCCGCTGTCTTATTCAGCACAGCCTCGGTGGTGGTCTTGGGGGAGGAGGAAGTGGCATTGGTTGTTGTGGCCTTCTTGATGCTCCAAGCTGCATGATTAGTACCTCCATGGCATCAGTGGGTCTTCAGTTGATGCTCTGGGCTAGTCTCCCTTATATACTGCTATTTATCACCATTTTTAAAACCTCCTTTTTTCTGGTCTTAAGTTCCAGCAGCTAACGGGCCTTAGCGTGTGTTTTTTTATTGCATCGCCGGTCCGGGCGATCGTTGTGAATATCGCTAAGTGGGGTTGGCATGCGTTTTAACACAGGAATGCCTACATTGCATATGATTAGCGTTAGTTGTCGCTAACATCATTGGCGATGTTATTAGTGGCCGCTATCGCCTGAAAGCTGTCACTAACGACTGTTAGCGACAGCTTGAGAATACGGCAATGAAAATATTGCCGCTTTAGTGGCAAAAAAGTGCCGCTAACGCAGCGATGTCGCCTTGTGAATATTCCTCATAGTATGTTAAAGCTGCCTGACTGAATGAGTTAATTACTGGGCTCCAACTTTAGGCAGATTAAAGAACCCAAAAGACAGGAGGTTCATTCCGGGGAGTGTGTTGGGGAGTTAAAAATCTCATTGTCTTGGAAGTGGTGGGGTTGAAATTTCCCTACCCATTATTTGTAATGACTTGTTTTCTAAGAAAGGGGATGCAACCATGGTTAACAATGGAGAAGGGTCAGACCCCTGTCTCAGGTACCCAGAAGTAGGCCGCTTTTCAGATTTTGGTGGAAAAGACCAGGGATTGCATGGGCAGAGAGATAAGCTCAGACTCTCAAATGCTCAGATTTTAGAGAGATATACATTTTCAATTCTACCCAGAATGCTGTACTGGGGTAGGATAGCTAGTAGGCTGGCTCCCTTCAGTATCACTTAAAGGCAGACTGATGATATGTTCCCCCTTTGGTGGGTTCTGAACCTATCACAGAATTCGTCACTTCCCTTTAAAAGCCCCATGTGTATATATGGCGAGAGCTGAGAAGAAGTGGAGTCTGAAAAGCATTGATGACAAGTCTGTGATGCTATAACACCTGTCAGGAGCTTTTGGGTGCAACCGTTCCTGATTTGTATTTTGGACTGTTTGGACTCTCTTTGGGGCTGATGGTAAAAGGACTTGCTAGGGGAACTGAACACCAGAACCCCTTGGACTGTTTAATTTCTCTTACTGTTATGCTTTAATGACACTTGCTTTTTCACAGTCATCCTGCCTGTATCTGGGTGGCTGGAGAGTGCAGACCAAAAGGCTGATCCACTTTGGAAAACATGTTGGACTTTGCTCTGGAAGACACCGCATGTGATGAGATCAAAGGGGCTGTGCAAAAGGTCAATTCCAGAGGCCCAAAAGAGAATCTACCCCTTTACAGAAGAGGAATCAATGGTGCCAGAGGCTATGAGGGGGCTGCAAAAAATTGCCAATAACATGTTTTGGTCCAGAATGCCCTAGTACTGTGTTCAACGGATTGGAGCTAGCCCCAAGGAGCACAAGGAATCATATGCATGGATGCATACACAGGTACATTTTATACAATAATTAAGCATTTTACAAGCTACCTCCACCAGGACACTGGTATCTATTAATTCAGGAGTAAGGGGACAAGAAACACAAGTAAGTAGTTCTTTTACAAGGGCCTCCTCCTATGGAGTGGAACTTGGAATATAATGTCATTTCACTGACTCCTTTTGGTCACTGAGGGTACAGGCTGGTGGGAAACATCTATGTCAGCAGCAACATTTTCAATCCGGAATATGGGAGATCTCCATCAGTCTTAACTGTGGTCATTAAATCGAGGGACATGAAAATAATATATATTTTGGAAAATGTTTTGGGTGGTGGAGGGTACGACCTGTATGTTCTTGAATGATGGATGGAAGATCTCAGGGTATTAGTCATGCCAAACAATATCATCAGATCATTAAATATTGTGCAATTAAGTGATGTAATGTATAGCCTGTTATTCAACATCCAGACCTTGGCTGAAATTTATTCTATATCACTTTGTAGATCCAGGTTGGCTTGCTCCATAGAGTTTTATCTTTCAATGTAGGTGGTCTGAGCTCAACAACTAAACATTCCATGATGGTGAGTGAATAGTGAATTCTAAGATAATGCTGCTTTGGGAAACACACATTCCATGCTTGAATATAGCCAAAGTGTATACCTATAATCACCTCAAGAACAATGTGTGCCACTGGCTAACTAAAAACTCTAACTTCAGCATTTTCGAATATAGTTATATTTTCTTTGTCAGAAGGAAGGGTTGGATTGGCCCATCAACTAAACATTTCGTTTGGGACTGTGTGGTAATAAACTGTAGAACTTCGACCCCAGCTTGCCGTTTAATCTCAAACTGTTCTCAACATGCTGACTGGAACTTTAGAACAATCATATAACGATTCTGCCATTGGGTTATTTCTATTGTCAATTTTCTGGCACACAGTTCATCAGGAATGGTCTACCACCAAGATCTTCTGAAAATATCATCTAAGTCTGTATCCCTACATCTAACAGATGTAGTCCACAAGCAGGTCTTGAAGACACGGATTGACTGTTAAATAAACATGTTTCCTCCATTGAATCTGAAAGTAATTTTGGGGGGTGCAGCCGACCTGTAATTGCCTGTTCACAGTGATATGCCTCCTGAGAAGCAACAATTTCCAGCCTCCTTAACTAATCTGATTTGCTGGTACATTAGTGGCCTGAGCTCTAGGCGGTCAGATCTGAACTGGTTCAATTATATTGTAAACTATGATATTGTGATTTTGCAGGAAACTTGTCACGCGAGGGACATCACCTGGGATGGGTATGACACTTTCACTGTACCTGTCACTCACGCTGCTGGGGCCAGAGACTAGGGAGGGCTGGCTATGATGGTCCGTGTCTCAATTCTTTATATTCATTTCAATTGCATGCAATCTTCCAGAGTTCTGGGGATTGTTCTCCCCAGTATGTTTATTTTTTTTAAATATTTGTTTTGCAAACCAGTGGCAGAATTGGGCTGTCAAATTAAGGTATTGTTTAATGTAATAAAAAGTTTTAGAAATAGGGCTGATTGCATTATGGGCAAGTTTTTTTGTGGTTGTTGGTATCTTCGATGCTAAGTTAGACCAATATGAAATCCAGTGCAATCCTTTTGCGCTAATCGCTCTCACTGTGTCTGGCCCTAGGGCTGATCAGAAAGGCCTACTATTTCTGAGTTACTTGTTGGCGTTTAACTTTTGCAACCTGGCCGATATCAGGTGAGACTTGGCAACACCAGTCCCCACTTTTATAGGTTGGGGACAAGGTACTAATATAGATGACATACTCCTTTCTAGGGGTATGGTTGATCACTTAGTTCTCATCACAAGTGGGTTTAGTGACTGTTGGACTTCGGCGGGGCAAAGATTTATAATTTCCACTCCAGTCTATGCAATAGTAGGGAAAGTGCTGGACTTCAGAGGGGTTACATTTACTATTCTCATTCCAGTCTGTACAACAGTAGGGGTTAAACGTACTATTTCCACTCCAGTCTGTGAAACAGTAGAGAAAGTACTTCATTTCAAAGTCATTACGTATTTGAATAACCCTAATAGTTTATGGGGAAAGAAAAAACTCTTAATATACACTATATTAATTCACATACAAATATATATTAAAATAAATATATATATTTGAACAATTAGCATAATTAATAAACAAGTCAATAATTAATTATCAATCAATATTATTCAATTATTCCTTAACTAACTACCATACCAACTTTCATATAAGTACCCCGATATAGGCTCAAGGAACCACCTAACCTTTCACCTATATTCTCCCCTACCATTGAACTACATAACAGTTCTTGGAACTGACCTTTTACCTAGTTATGGTACTGCTTACAGGATGCTGAGTTTTCCCTGACAACTAGCTTCATCCATTATGAATGAGGATTCTTGAAATCTCAACAGGACTACCATCTCCTGCATAATAACTATGTATAAGTGTCATTACTTCCGTCATCCTATGTCCGACATGACACAGCAAGGTAGAACCCCAGAGGGTACCACTTTGGGTTTTAAATACACCAGAGGAGAAAAAGGACTTCCATGCTGACACACTGATGCAAGATGCTGAGATTCCTGCACGCAGACACTCCACCTCGCAGTGGTCTGACACACCTTGTGGGGTGTCCATCTCGAGACCAAGACGGGGTCCAACAGTCTCTCACTTCAGGTAATGGGGTTGACTTTATCCTAGAAGGATTCTTGGCTACACACCTACATACATGCTAGGTACACTTAGGTACATCTCGTTAGGGTCGCATCGTAGGAGTACACATTTTTACTGTCAAGTATTTTTATACCTGCCTGTATTCATTGTGTTAGCACTATAGTAGAAATCTACCACCCTTTTACTCTGTTGGTGCTTATAATCATTTATATCTGTTTCTGTCTTATGGTTTTTTTCAGCACACCTATTTTACACTAGAATGACCCTGGTTCAATAAATGCTTATTAAAAACATCCCCACAGTGTATTCTGTGTATCTATCTGAGACAAAGTGAGCACGAGTGACTGAAGAAAAAGTATTGCACTGTTTCCACGATCCCTGATGGGACAGAGTTGTCAAGTTCGATAGTTGCCAAGAACTATTCTCTCATGGTAAGATGGGTTTCTAGTGGCATTGCGAGCTAGCTGGTATACAGGCAAACATACCCGGTGGGGGTGTCTGGAATCAGTCTGGACACCAATTCCACAGGCTATTTTGTCTAAACGTGCAGATCCTATATAGGTTTAAAGAAACTACTCAACAGTACCCCTACAAACCTAGCAGCCCACACTAAAAATATAACTAAAACAAATAAGTATAACACAGTTTACATAACTATAATATATAATAATCAATTATATAATTAATTAACAATTAATAGCTCAATCATTATTAATTAATAAAGTTAATAAAGACTACGGAATTGGTAACACTCAAAGGAATTGAAAACAGTGCCAGTAATCTGGCATGCTTTACTGTGTTCTACAATCATTGATATTACTTTACATGGCACTGAAGAAGTCCTTGTTGTAGGGCAAAATGCTTTGGCTAGATGCACCCATATGATATATATACGAATTTAAAATAAAGAATCTCCTGTTCACATTCGGAACTGTGGATTGAAACCATTGAAATTTGGATCTTCATTTGTGATAGTATTGCCTCTCATCTTGTTGTTATAGTTGTATTTGATTCATGACCATGTGGGGGCTGGTCATTTGAGGTGGGCAGTATAAATGTTGTGACTTAAGAGTGACTATACTGGGTGGTGCAGTAGGTTGTGCCTTGCTGCCATTTTTTGTTCACATTCTTAATGATATTACGTAGCCAAAAAACGATACTCTTGACAACTATATTTCTGCATCACAATATTTCTGCATCACAATATTTATTTTCCGACATGTCTATCTCGAGATCTTTTGTCCAAATACCGGCCTCACAGTTGTGAAAAACTAATTTATGAGTTGTTCACTACCAGGACATGTAAAACTTAAAAATACATGCCCAACTTTTTAATACAATGCACCCTGCCCTCTGGGCTGTTCAGGGCCTTCCGAAGAGGTGATTTAAATATATTAAAAAGGTAAGTAGGTAGGTTTGGGCCAGGCAAAAAGGTTTATTTTGCCAGGTCGAAACCACAGTTTAAAACTGCATACACAGGCTACAATGACAGGCCTGAGACATATTTAAATGTTGAATTAAGTATGTGGCACAATGAGTGCTGAGGGTACATCAGTAGCATTTAATTTGCAGGCCCTGGGTACAGGTAGTGCCACTTTACTAGGGACTTACAAGTAAATTAAATATGGCGATTGGACGTCAGCCAATTTTAACATGTTTAAAGGAGCTAGCAGTAGCACTTCAGCCCTGGTTAGCCATGGTAAAGTGTGCAGAGTCCTAAAGCCAGCAAAAAGTAAGTCAGCAAAACAGGATGGTGGAAGGCAAAAAGTCATGGGAGAACCACGCCAAGGATGCAATATCCAACTGCAACCATTTTGCAACCTTTCCAATCCAAGATGGAAGGCAATTGGCTTTGACATAATTTCCTACTTCTAGCCTATAAAAAGAGAAGACCAATCCACTCTTTGCGTAACAACAATTTGAGTAGTAATTCATTGTGTTTCCTGCCTCAAGACCTTTTTCTTGAACATCAGTCATGTCATCTGTTCATTGACTTCTTTTCTCCAGATTCCTCCTCTGCTCCTCAGTTTCTATTCAATGATTCCTGATGGCTTCTTTGGATTCCAGAGGGTTCCAGCTTTTCCTGCTTCAGACACCACTTTTACTCTCTTGCCTACTTCCTCCATCATGCCCTGGGGTCTCATCACCATCTTGGAAGTTTTTTCCTTTTGTACATTTTTCCTCATGTGCGGCTTCTTTTGGATGCACGATCTACTGGGCATTTACTGGTGGCAGAGGCAATGTGGATACTAGAATTGGTCGCTGTTGGACTTGGCCATTTTTGGCAGGTTCACCCTGAAAATTTTCCTGTGACCTGATATTGGAGGTCCAGTGTAAAGTGTGTGTGCTCTCTGAGTGCGTGTGGTGAGATTGGCCTGCCCTCCCATAGGAATACATGGGGGATAAGTGTGTCCATAGTAATTCCTGGTATGAGAGGAGTGCAAGGTCGAGTTTAGTATGTATGAACTCGCGAGAATAAATGCTGCGCAATGGTGTGCGCAGATTTATGGTGACTTGTCATCTCCAGGACCTTAACAAGACTTTTGCTGCATTTCTGCGTGCTGGGAGCGCTTTACTTGGATTCCACTGGGGCGCTGGAGCTTCGCTGCACAGCGCTGCTGGGGGGAATCCCCAGCGTAGATCTCCTGATGATGCCTTCGATGTGAGTGCCCACTCTGCATATACTTTAATTTTTAATGGTGGGAGCCCACCCTGCTCTATATTTTAAATTAGGAGGGAGCCTAGCCCTCATTGTCTGCCTTATATTTTATTAGTTGAGCAGGTGCCCACCCCGCGTTCTATTTCCCGAAATCACCACTGCTACCCGAGCCGCTTTTAAAATTCTCCCTGAGCCGCCGGCCCGACCCGGAGCCAGGCGGCCTTGCCTGACTGGGGGCGGGGTCTAGTGCGCATCACTTCCGCTTTTCCCTGTCCAGGGAATTGCGGTGTTGACTCGAGCAGGGCTCCCGTGTGCTGAGTGGAGCCCTGCCTGCGCCCAGAGAAGCCCTGGGAACCAGGAGGGGGCCCGGGTGAAGTTAGAGGCGTTCCCGGAGGTTGGCGCACACATGTGCGGGGCTCCCATGAGTGAGGGAGAGCCCCGCAGGCGCCAGCAAGAGAGAAGCAGGGAAGAGCCGAAGCCGGTCCTGCCAAAGAGGAGTCCCGCTACAGAGAGCAGCGGTGAGTAGGGGCTTTATCCGTGTTGTGGTGCCTTGTGAGGCACAGTGTTGGGTTCCGAGTCCCGGTCTATTTCCAGAGCAGCCCCCGCCTGATAGGGGGTCGCTCCAACGTAGCGGGCATATTTTGTCTGTTGTGCTAAAAGGGCCCAGAGGGGCCCGTGCTGTTCCCCGTGCCCCTACCAGTTTGGTGATTTTCCCAGCTCCCATATGTTTAGGCTTATGAGGTTGGTGCAGAATATATTTCTCGCCTAATGTGATACTGTGTATGATATGATTTATGTTACAGGATGATGCTGAGTATAGTGTTTGCCAGTAATTACTGGTTGTGCTCTACGTTTATGATATGTCTACATTTATTATCTTTACTAAGTGATGATTCTGACAGTGGTCCAAGTGGCCCTGTCATGTGTATATAATCCCCTGTAAATATTGCCCAGTGCCAGTTGGCACAATGTATATTATGTGAGTATTATTCTAATGTGTTATGAGAATACAAAGGCTATTTTTGATATAACCTTGTGTAGAGTTCCTTTTGTGGTGTGCCTAGTATGTTGTTGCTGTGTGTGTTACGCAAATGTTTTACACATTGCCACCGGGATAAGCCTGACTGCTCGCGCCAAGGTACCAAGGGGGCGAGCAGGGGTTATCTTTGGCGTGTAACTCCCTTGCCCTGACTAGAGTGGTGGTCTCTGCCTGGCTTTGGCGCAAGCCTTAGCCAACCAGAGATCCCATTTCTAACATTGGTTGTCAGCGGTGAGGATAGGACTTGTGTTTGCTCAATACCGCAGCGACAACTGGTTGCACTACAGGCTCTGCATTTTAGATAGTCACATGATGGGGATTATTGTCTCTGAGTTTGTTTTAAGTGTCATTTCTTTTTGAAATATGTTTTATGTTGCACTATGAGTTGGGTGTCCTGCCAAGGACAGAAACCAGAGAATCTGGAGGAGTGACTGCCCTTGTGCAGTCTGCTATTTCTTGGGTTGGCCTGAAGCTGAAGGAGTTTTGTACTGCCCTTGTGCAGACTGTTATTTATGGGTTTGGCCGGCAGCGCAAGTTAAAGAAGTTGTTACTGCCCCTGTACTGTCTGCTATTTCTTGGGTTGGCCTGAAGCTGAAGGAGTTGTACTGCCCCTGTGCTGTCTGCTATTTCAAGGGTTGGCCTACAGTGGTAACTTAATTGGCATGGAGTAACTAGCTCGGGAGGGTAGATTATCCCCTAAGTGCAGTGTTAGTTTTCTGGAATCCCCAGTAAGGGTGGGATCCAGTGGTGGCAGCAATATGTAGTCCAGTGCAGGAAGTCCCATTCCCAGTTCCCACAGTATGGTACCTGGTTCCCAGTTAAGAGGGGGACAGCTTGTGTTTCAGGGGCAGTAAGATGCTGTCTTACCAGTCTTGTGGGGGGGAGTGTGGATGAATGCTGTGATGCACTGGACGTTTGGGTGATTGGTTAGCACAGTAAATGGTGTTAAAGGGCTCTTCAATCTGTGTTGTCAGAGAGGATTTGCCCCGTAATTGTTTTCCGGAGTTGCGCCAACATCCGTTGGAGTGTGTGTAAGTTCTTTGATTCTAGGGAGCTTGCATTTGGGAGGGATACTAGAAGAATGGTGCAGGTGTCTTCCAACCCAGAGTAGTGGAAGTGGTTCAGAGTAGCCCAGCTAGGTGACCTTATAGTGAGGAGGTTGTAAGGACTCACATCCTGTCTCGCAAGAGAAGGAGTGAGATTGGGCTGTGTCCCAAAGTGCACGCACCTCTGTCTCCAGTACTGGATGGTCTTAGAGGGAACACCAGGTAGGGAGCCTAGTCTGTCCTGTTGGTCTGTTCTTCGAGGGGGATCTCCCTTGTTAGGTGAGCTGGGAGTGTCTGTAATCGGGCCTCCATCAGGTGTGGTGTCTGGCAGTGCCGCTTCTAAGTGGAGGGTGCAGAAGTCCAGATTGAGGGGTGAGAGGGGGAAAGAGTCCCCAGTGGAAGAACCAGTGGGCCAGGGGCCAGCCAGAAGGGCTAAGCCACCAATGAGTGACCATGGTGACGCCACTTCTGTCCTGGGGCATCTTCGCGCACTGTCAGTGGGACAGGAGGTCGCGAGCTCTGAGCCAGGCAGACTGTCACATGACACATTAGGTATGTGTCACCCTCAGGATCGCCTGGTTCGCCGGGCATCTGACCAAAGGGTACCATCCCTGGGTTGGGGAGCCAGGAGCAGGTGTTTCTTGACCTGGACGGCAGGGCGGCTGTAATCAGTGTCCTGGACGGTTTGTCTTCTAGGGGTACCACTCCAGTTGGGAGGGTATAGGGCTCTTGAAAGGGGTGCAGAGGGAGGGAGTCCTCGCCTCTGACCCCGGTGCATCCAGTGAATGTGGATCCCAGGTGGTAGACCAGTTGATGGAGAGAGGTCCTGAACTGGTGGGAGAGTTGTGTTCTGGTGGGTGCTTCTCCTGGGAGAGTGTCGAACGCCAGACGTGAGGTAGGGTGAGGAGATGCTTCGCCTGTGGTCTCTGGTCAGCCGGAGGGTGCAGAACATAGGTTGGAGGATCAGTGGTAATTTGGAACTACACTGAGAAGGAGAGTGGAGAATGGCTATTATGTGCCAGAGGTTACTGCCCCCCACTCGGTGGATTGGCAAGGACTAGTGATGTCTAGTTGGCCTAAGGCCTGGTCCAGGCCGTGGACAACTAGGGAGTACCAGTGGGGTAGCCTAGTTGGGCCTGAGAGTTTTTTTTCAGAGGGAACCATGTTGGTTCAGAGAGGCGTAAAACCGGAGGGTGTCCCTGCGGTTGCGGGACCGCATCCGTGTTTTCTCGCCCGAAGCAGGGAAGCCCATCAAGGGAATGATTGGTCTACCCTGCGTTTTGGCTAGAAGGGGGTTGTGTTGGACTTGGCCCTTTTTGGCAGGTTCACCCCTAAACTTTTTGCATTTACTGTGACCTGATATTGATGGTCCAATGTAAAGTGCGTGCGCTCTCTGAGTGCGTATGATAAGATTGGCCTGCCCTCCCATAGGAATACATGGGGGATACATGTGTCCATGGTAATTCCTGGTATGAGAGGAGTGCAAGGTCGAGTTTAGTACGTATGAACTCGTGAGAATAAATGCTGCACAATGGCGTGCGCAGATTTATGGTGACTGGTGGAGAAATGCCACTTTTAGAAGTTGGCATTTCTGTGTGCTATGTGTCTGCCTGTCTGATGTGAATTGCATGTCTGGCTTGTGAGTGACAGAAGCTGAGGGGTGTGGGGGGCTGCAGCAGACAGGGTGAGTCAGCCTAGTGATGAATAGAGAGATCTGCATGTCTGATCACTGAGCCCCCACCTGACAAAGGTGAGAGGATTTGGGCAAAACAAAGTGCTCCAAATCCCGCCTAAACCAGTTCTGACTGGTATCCCCAAGCCCTGTGCTGTGACACAAGGGATTTTGTAGTATAAATATAGGGGTTGTGACCCCATTAAAATGTTCAGTATTGGTGTGCTGTTCCTGCCGTGGCGTGCTGCTGCTGGGGCCCTGGGTGGGCTGTCATGAGGGCTTGCCTCCCTGGGCCCTGCATTGCCCCCTTGATTCCTAAAGGACTTTTGGGACCCTTTTGCTTCTTGTCATCTCCAGGAACTTAACAAGACTTTTGCAGCATTTTTGAGCGCTGGGAGTGCTTTACTTGGATTCCCCTGGGGTGCTGGAGCTTCGCTGCCCTGGGGCCGCACAGCGCTGCTGGGGGAAATCCCTAGCGTAGGGATTACCCCATGATGCCTTCGATGCAGGTGCCCACCCTGCGTATCCTTTCATTTTTAATGGCGGGAGCCCACCCCGCTCTATATTTTAAATTAGGAGGAAGCCTACCCCTCATTGTCTGCCTTATATTTTATTAGTTGAGCGGGTGCCCACCCCGCGTTCTATTTCCCGAAATCGACACCACGGCTCAAGCCGCTTTTTAAATTCTCGCCGAGCTGCCGGCCCGACCCGAAAGCCAGGCGGCCTTGCCTGACTGGGGGCGGGGCCTAGTGCGCATCACTTCTGCTTTTCCCTGTCCAGGGAATTGCGGCGTCGACTCGAGCAGGGCTCCCGTGTGCCAAGGGGAGCCCTGGCTGCGCCCAGAGAAGCCCCGGGAGGGGGCACAGGTGAAGTTAGAGGCGTTCCTGGAGGTTGGCGCACACATGTGCGTGGCTCCCATGAGTGAGGGAGAGCCCCGCAGGTGCCAGCATGAGAGAAGCGGGGAAGAGCCGAAGCCGGTCTCGCCAAAGAGGAGTCACGCTACTGAGAACCCCAGTGAGTAGGGGCTTCATCCGTGTTGTGGTGCCTTGTGAGGCACAGTGTTGGGTTCCGTGTCCCGGCCTATTTCCTGAACGGCCCCCACCTGATAGGGGGGTCGCTCCAACGAAGGGGGCATATTTTGTCTGTTGTGCTAAAAGGGCCCAGAAGGGCCCGTGCTGTTCCCTGTGCCCCTACCAGTTTGGTGATTTTCCCAGCTGCCCCACATGACAGTGGGCAGCTGCACCGATTGGGGAAATATTGTTTAAGAAGCCCCAGTGAGGCCCCGAAGGCACAGATGTGCCAGGGCACCTTTACTGTATTATCAGCTGCGCCGCACCAGCGCGGGAGGCTGCAAGACTTTTGCACAATTGTTCTAAGGGCCCCAGGAGTGTCCAGGCCTCATTTTAATATTCACAGCTGCCCAGCAAGTAGTGTGCAGCTGCACCGTTTAGGCTATTCTTTCTTTGGGGGCATGTTTTGAGTTAGGAGTGAGATGCACTCCTGTGCCCGATACTTTCCCAGCTGCGCAGCTCTTAGTGCCTGCTGCAATGTTTAGGTCTGCGCAATAGCATACCCTTGACTTCTGCTGCATTGATTGGCAGCACGCCCTGACTTTTGGACACAGGGCATTTGAGCCCCTTTGAGATGGCCAGTTGGCCAGGGGGACTGTTAGGTTAATAGGGCGCCAGGCCCTAATGTGATTTGTGTGGGTGCGCAGGAAATGTAATTCATGTACTGTTTTATGCACCTTGACTTATGCCTCTAAATGTGTTTTTATGATTATGAGGTTTTGCATACTGTGTTCATGTTTGAGTTATCCTCTACTGTGGTTCAGGTATTAGGTTATTTGCATACTGTGGTTTATGCATTTGAGATTATTCTCTACTGTGGTTTAGGTATGAGTTATTCCCTACTGCGGTTTATGTTAGTAAGAGTATTTCCTAATGTGAGTTATGCTTAGGAGGTTATGGTCTAATATGTTTAGGCTTATGAGGTTGGCGCAGAATATATTTTTCGCCTAATGTGATACTGTGCACAATATGATTTATGCTACAGGATGATGCTGAGTATAGTGTTTGCCAGTAATTACTGGTTGTGTTCTACATTTATGGTATGTCTATATTTATTATCTTTACTAAGTGATGATTCTGACAGTGGTCCAAGTGGCCCTGTCATGTGTATATAATCCTCTGTAAATATTGCCCAGTGCCAGTTGTATATGTATATTATGTGAGTACTATTCTAATGTGTTATGAGAATACAAAGGCTATTTTTGATATAACCTTGTGTGGAGTTCCTTTTGTGGTGGGCCTTGTATGTTGTTGCTGTGTGTGTTGCGCAAATGCTTTACACATTGCCACTAGGATAAGCATGACTGCTCGTGCCAAGCTACCAATGGGGTGAGCAGGGGTTATCTTTGGCGTGTAACTACCTTGCCCTGACTAGAGAGGTGGTCTCTGCCTGGCTTTGGGGCAAGCCTTAGCCAACCAGAGATCCCATTTCTAACAGTCGACATTACCTCTAGCAGACTAAGTATGTGAAGCAGCCTGAGAGACTCTAAGTGTCAGCCTCCTGCAATGGCCGCTGGTGAACTCTGGAAGTGGTAGATGTAAACAATCTCAATGAATTCCAGGGAGTGGAGTGTGAGAACATGATCTCTTATAGGGGAGTCCAGGATGTAGAGAGTTCTGCCATAAGAATATTTAATAATAAAAATGGCCTCCAAATGATGCATTTTACAGCATAATTTTTAAAGAAATTTGGTGGGAATTCAGAAGTATTTATTTTGTGTTCCCTTGGGCAAGCCTGGCCTAATCCATGTATGTTGGGACTCACCTCATCAGACATTGAAATCTTGATAGCAAAAGAGTGAACTTTTCAATTAAATTCAACCTAAAAGCTGCCCAAAAACATATTTTACAGGTATTAAAGAAAATGTAGTTATGCAGGGTCACATGACATCCATTTTCATCATACTTTTAGTCTCTCTGGTTTAGCTAGCATGTCTCTAGGAATACCTACAACATGTGTCAGGCCACTATTCTGTTAACGTTAGCCAGCATGTCCCAAGAAACACCTAAAGTATGTCACTTGTGGGTATTTTTTTGTCACTATCCGTCAGTATATCCCCAGGAATGCCAACAATATGACTTTAACAGGTCATTATTATGTCAGGGTTAGCCATCATGTCCCACAGGATGCCTGTAACATGTCACTAATTGGTCTTTATTCTGTTAAAGTTAATCGGCGTATCTCCATAAGCACCAATAGTATGTCACTAATGGGCTTTATTATGTCACTGTCATCCCAGAGATGTCAACAATGTTTTCAAATAGACATTATAATGTCAGGGTTAGCTAGAATGTCTCTACATACCAACAATAGGTTTCTGATGAGCCACTGTTATTTCAGGGCTAGCCAACATGTCCGCGCTCCTCATTACATGCCATGTTGGCAATTTTCTGAACATTACCTTTCTTAGCTTCAACTTATTTGCCTTCTAGGTACAATGCATGAAATGCGGTTGTCGGACTCTGTAAATATATTTCAGAAACTTTTGGAAATTTGGTCTCTCCTGGTTAGACATTTATCTGTGGAATGTTTTATTTTACTATACCAAATAAATAATATCACAAGATAGTTCTTTTTTTTATAACAATAGTAGCACATCCTTAAGGGGAACTTAGGCTGCTAGTCCTTCACATATAACTTCTATTCCGAGTCATAGATGAGGAAACATGCATGTAATAAGGAAAACATGTACAAGTGCTTTACTTAAAGCAGCATGCGTGCAAGAATCTACATTTTACAATAATCTCTATGCTGTCTCATGTCGACACACATCAGATAAAACCAAAGCAAAAAGTGCCTGTGGTGGTGGAAAATAAATTCTCTTAATTAAAAATCAGCTGAAATCTTCCTGAAGGTGGCGTTGTTACAAAAAGTATAAATAAATACAACTAAATTGTTTTCAGCACATGCTAAAGAGATATACAGCCACTAATATCAAGCAAACTAGTAAGAAATAAAAGATTGAATCTACAGACTGCTTAAGAATTAGGCACATCGAAAGTAGAACTGGCAGCGTTCATTGTATGAAAGAGTCATAAATGATTCTAAGAAACTGATTTAGCGTGACAGTTATTCAAACTGAATGAATAAGGAAATTAAACATTTTAATTGTCCAACAGCGTTTAGAAAAAGTTTTCAAATGAGTCCCTCCTCATGACTCACCTTTGCAAATCAACCCTTCCTCATTTTGGTGATGATTTCAACCCTTTGTAAGAAAGCACAGAAACCGCAAGTGCTTTTCCCGTTACTTTATTTCTCGGAGGGAGAGCGCGGGGCTACTCTTCTATAAATGCCCTGTACACAATGGCGCATGCCTATATCACAAGGCGTTGCGCACATCACGTGGTGGTTGGGCAGCTAGACCGCAACACCACATATCTTCCCCTTTAACAACACCCACATAAGTAACACACAATGGGGCAGATTTACAAGCCCCTTGCGCCTCTTTGCGCCTCCATTGCGTCACTTTTTTTGACTCAACGGCCTACTTACAACGTGACGCAGGGAGATGCGTCACGTTGTAAAGCCCTGCGTGACATTATACCTGCGTCCGGTATAATGTATGCAGGGGGGCGTTCCTATGCAGGAAAGCCTCGTAAAAGTAACTCAGTGAAATCTGCAAAATTTCACTGTGTCACTTTTAGGACGCCACTGCGTCAAAACCTTACGCCTGCTTGAAGCAGGCGTAAGGAGTGACTCAGTGTAGTAGGAATAGGCCACAAAATGCAATGCTGGAGTTGCGTCGTGCTTGCGACACCACTCCAGCAATGCGTGACTTTGCCCCAACAGATGCATCAGAATTTCTGACGCATCTGTCAATTCTTCCGCCGTGGTGCGCCGTATTGTAAATACGGCGCATCCATGGTGGTGCAAGCATTTTTCCGGGTGGCGCAAGGGAAGTGACGCATCTCTAGAGATGCGTCACTTTCTTGTAAATCTGCCCCTATGCGTATACAAAAGCATGATAGAAGTGGTGCCTAAAGAATAGTTGCGCAAACACAACAGATAACCATAATATCACAGAGCAGGGGGGGTAGTGAAGGTAGGAAGGGGGCAGGGGAGAGGGAGTGAATCAAGCATCACAGTGGTGTGAACATCATGAGGTTGATTAGTCAGTTACATATTAAATTTGCTGTATCTCTTAGGTAACACAACCGCTCTGCCTGTGCGGGTGCATGTGAGGGGTACCCGTGACTCATGTGCTTCTCTTGTGTGGGAACTGACATCCCCAGTACTCCCTTCCCGGCCCCTGTCGTGTCAAGTGGGAGTTCCATGCCTGGTGCCTGGGTTGCGGATGTCATTGGTATCTTGGGGTGTAGTGTGTTGTGTGGCCTCAGAGTTACTCTTTTCCCCTATGGTCCCAACGTCACTCCCCGTGTCCCTCATCGTGCCATTTCTGAGTGTGCTTGTGGCTGCATCGTCTTCATCATTGTCCAGCTCCCATCCAGTATGTCCGGAACCTGTAGTGGAATCATCTTTGTTCCATCTGATCACTTTGTTGCATTTGGCCATTCTACTTTGTGACCATACCATGCCGTCACTCAACAGGGTGGAGCGCGAGTACGTTTCTCTGACTTGCAAAAGCTTGCTGAACTTGCTGTCTCCCTTCTTGCCTAAGTGGCCAGGCTTCACCTTGACCCAATCCCCCATTGCTAAGGAGACTTCTCACACTCCGTGCTTCTTGTTATAGTGGTCCGTGTAGATTTTCTGTGCCTTCTCCAAGTTGCTCCAGACCACTGCTGGGGACCATCTGCTCTGTAGTTTGAGGTTCATCCAAACGGTGTTATCCCATGTGAATGGTTCCCGGCCTCGTAGGATCTTGAATGGGCATTAGCCAGTCAGGGTGGGTGTGATGTGGTATGCCCATACTGTGTTTATGATTTCTGTCTCCCAGTTCTTACCCGCACTGATGGCTGCATGAACGGAACCCATGAGCACTCGGTTGAACCGTTCTGCTAGGCCGTTACCTGATGGGTGGTACACTGGAGCGTGTTTGCTTGCGACTAAATTGGGGACCATTGTCGCACATGATGACTTTCGGAATACCTTCTCTCAAGAATGCCGTGGTGAGAAAGGCAATGATGGCATCCATGTCCACTTTCTCGCATACTTCTACCTCCGGCCACTTAGAGTACCGTCGATAAGGACAATGGCATATTTGGGTATACCCCATGAATCAAGAATGGGGCCCAAAATGTCAATTGACAATTTCTCCCAGGGATTGTTGGGGGTGTGGAACTTCCCCAAAGGCGGTCTTAGCATGGTCTTTGACTTGTCCGCTTTGCTGCAATGCTCGCATGCTCTCACATACTTCTCCACTTGGTTGTCAATGGCGGGCCACCAGTAAGACTGTTTAACTCTTCTCTTCAACTTCACAATTCCCAAGTGGCCTTCATGCATGATGTTGAGTACGCGATCTGTTAACTGTTGTGGAGGAATGACTTTGTCGCCACGTAGCAAAAATAAGGCATCGTCGCTAATGGAGAGTTCGTCCCGCACTTCCCAGAATTTCCTGAGGTCGTCGTTCAAGTGCCTCTTCTCAGGCCATCCTTGTGTAACGAACGTTGTGAAGCATGAGAGTTGGGGATCTGTGTCGTATGCTGACTCCCAGTCTTGTGCACTAATAACGTTCTCTTAGTCTGTCTTGAACGCTATGGTGTACTCATCCCATTCTGTGTGTGTCGGTGCCCCTTCCATTGCAGCTGACCGGCTGAAGTAATCCGCCACCTTGTTCTTCTTCCCTGGTAAGTACTCCACATCATATACAAAATCCAACAGTCTGAGCTTCATCTTGGCAATGCTTGGGGTGGCACTGGCATGGCCGCTGGATGTGAGGACTTTAACCAGCGGCTTGTAGTCCGTTCTGAGGGTAAACCGGGAGCCCCAGAGATACTGTCGGAATTTCTCCATGGCCCAAATGGCTGCTAGCATCTCCTTCTCTATGACACTAAACTTCTCCTTCTTAGGGGCAAGGGAACGGGAGGCGAAACTGATGGTGGTTTCCGTGCCATCTGTGGCCATCTGCCATAGAACATCCCCTAAGCCAGGGGTCTCCAAGTTTTCTGTTGTGAGAGCTAGTTCTGCTCAAGGAAAGTCTTCCTGGGCTACTAGCAAATTTTATAACTGTAAAATAGTGACTACACTATGACCACCCAAAGCAGGATTTCCAGTAGTTACCACCCAAGTATATCAAGTGTGGTTACCAGCAGAAATGCTGGGAAAAAGTTCATCAATATTAAATGCCTCCCCGTGACTTATGAAGTAACATTCAAATCTTGACGTGCCCTTTGGTACAAAGAATGTAAGCACAACAGTATGTCTCCCCAGCTCTGCTTGAATTATCATTCCCCAGTTTCTGAAAATGCACATTTTCTATTTAATACCATTTTGCACTGTGGGCAAACAAACTCAAATTTCCAGAAGAAAACCCATTTTTGAAAACTAAAACTGCCTTTAAAATATCCGTTTTCAGTTTTTAGGAAATGCGCAATCCCAAAACATCAGCTTGTCCTTTTCATTATGTACTCCCATGTACAAATGCCTCATATGGACAGACTACTTTGAATTCCCAGATATTACATTCATATGCCATGGATACTCACCATAGCACCACGGATGCCTGTATTATGCCAGTAATACCCACCATTATACTAGGGCCACAGTTGTGCCGGGGCTGTTAACCATAAGGGTCAGGAATGAGAGCATATATCAGTCATGACCATTAATATGTCGGGAATAGGTACATATAGGCCAGTCATGATCTTAGTATGTCAATGATGGCTGCCAGTTTACCATGACTGGACCCACAATACTAAAATAGTCCAGGATGACCATTATTATGCCATTGGCACTATTATGCCAGGGATGGACACAATTATGCCAGAGATTACACTCTTATGATAGGGGATAGCATATACATTTGGCGGTTCTTAGTACCAGGCATAGTTTCAGGAAGCAATAGTGTTTATTATGGACACACACACATAAATGTTGATGAATCTCTTAATTTTCTCTGGTCTGGATCATACCCTGTTCTCCTCAGGTCATGGGCTGATCATGCATCCAACTGGCACATTTTCACACTGACTCCTGCATTGCCACACTTTGGTGGGTCATCACTGATTACTGCTCAGGCTACTGCTGCCAGATTTCTTTGAAGGTGCACTGTTGCGACTGATAAAGGAGGGACTACAACAATGGTCAATATCCTTGTGGCTTAATTATATTGAGATTGAATACAGACAGTCATGTAGCAGGCCCTATCAGCCGACACAGTGTGTGTTTGAGTGTTAGCATTAGTTACTGCCATAAATGTGTCTGGCTGTTACTCCAAGGCTCTTGAGATGAGCAGTGCTGCCTTCTTAAATAGGAACCTACTCTCTGAATTTGATACTGGTTTTACTTCACCTCAGAGAGCTACTTTGAAGGTACCGGCGAGCTACCAGTAGCTTCCGAGCTACTCGTTGGAGACCCCTGCCCTAAGCCTTTTTCACTAGCATCCGTGGTCAATATGCTGGGCGCGGAGCTGTCGAATCCATGCAGGGGAATGGCATCGCAAAAATCCCTCTTGACATTCTCAAATTCTTCATGAGATTCAGGCGACTAGCTGAAGGCATTTTTCTCCTTCAAGATTTGGCGTAGATGGTGCGTCTTGGTGCCAAAGTTTCAGACAAATTTACTGTAGAACCCGGCCAATCCTGGGAATGAGCGGACCTCTTCCTTGTTTTGAGGTGTGGGCGCTGACTTGATAGCTTCTACGTTGGCTTGCTTTGGAGAAATCCCACTGTCACTTTTTTCGTGCCCCAAGTATGTGACAGAGCATAGGGAAAACCTGCATTTCTCCAATTCCGCCGTGAGTCCGTTGGCCGACAGTGTCCGTAGCACCGCTGTCAGCTTTTCGTCACGGTCCGCTTTGGATTTCCCCATGACGAGTATGTCCTCTTGGAAATATAAAACTCCGTTGATGTCTTTAAACAATTTGTGCATCAATTTTTGAAAAACCGCAGCCGCAGATACCAGACCAAATGACATCCGTTGAAATCTGTAACATCCAAAGGGAGTGATGAAGGACATTAATTTCCTGCAGGAGGGGTGAAGCGATATTTGGTGGTACGCAGCTGTGAGGTCTATCGTGGAGAACCATTTGACTCCCTTGATTGGAGCCAACATTTCACTGATTTTCGGTAAAGGAAATTTATCCACAATTATTTTTTTGTTCAATTCTCTGAGGTCTATGCAGAGGCGCACCTTCCTGCTTGGTTTGCGCGCCACAACCAAGGGCGTCAATGGATTCGATTATGCCGTTGTCTTCCAGGCGCTCCAGTTCCATCTGAACAGCTTCTCTGCAGTTGAACGGGATATTCCGGACTTTGTGGCAGAGTGGTGCGGCTCCGTCCTTCAGGAGAATTCTGTGCGTGAATTTGAAAAGTTTTCCTATGGTCCCACCGAAGACTGACGGGAATTCTTTTTTCAGTTTGACTTCGGCTGACGCCGGTGGGTTGTCTGTCATGAGCACTTGTGTCTCTCCGCCTGGATTCCTAACGCCCCTTGATCAGCCCACCCCAGGACGGACGGTCCCTTTTCCTCAACATACAGTGTGCCTACAGAGTTCCTCCCTTTGAATTCAAATGTAAGTGGACGGAAGCCTACAATGGGAATTTTCTCCCCGGTGAATGTGACTAGGTGTACGTCGGTGGGGTGTAGGTGACTCCCTATAGTGCCAATAAAGTCTCTTTGCCAGATATTTCATTGAATTATGGTGTATGGGGACCCTGAGTCTGCTACCATGGATACCTGGACACCCCCAATTGTCAACATACAAGAGGGCTTTCTACTACTATAGCAATCAATTCCAATGATTTGGTCATCAATGCACAAAATATAGTCTACATCAGCATCATCCTCTACCCTCTCCGGTTCTGACTCGTACATAACACATTTGACCATAGCATTGCCGGGTTTCCTTCTGCAGACTTTGCCAAAATGACCCATCACCCCACAAAAGGATCATTTGACTCGGAAAGCAGGACACCGCCTGTCGTTTGCCATATGCGTTTGACTCCCACATCTATAGCAACTGCCTTTCTGGTCACTAGGGGATTTGTTGGGTGCAGTATATTTCTTCACCGGCTTCCTGCAGTTTCTGGTCCCCATGTTGGGCAGAGGTTTATCATTGGGCGCTTTCGTGTCACTCACTCTGTACACAGTGGGTTTGCTCTGCTCTCACTGTCTCTCTTTGCAGCCACAGTGCATCTTTTGGACAGTTTTGCCTTCTTTACAATCACTATAATTTCGTTAAGGGGGACATCCCCACTAACCCATAACTTCTCCTGCACATTCATGTTGACAGTGTGCATTATGATCTGATCTCGCACTAGATCATCATGAAGGTGGCCAAATTTGCAATTCACTGCCAGTCTTTTCAGCACTGCCACATAGTCTTCCACTGTCTCCATATCGTTTTGCTTCCTTTGGAAGAAATTGTAACGGTCTATGGCAGTGCACACGACTGGTTGATAATGACTGTCCAAGTCTTCCAACGCGTGCTGGAAAACATCTGTGTCATTGGGACCCCTAGTCTTTTTTTACCATACTCTCGTAGACCCTCAACCCTTCCGGCCCTAGATTGTGCAATATAATTTTCTTCCTGCGTTTACTCGAAAAGGCCTCTTCCCCTTCGTCCTCCAGGGCAGACAGATAGTTTAGGAAGTAGCCCTTCCAATCAGCTTATTTCATGGCTAGCTTGCCTGGCTTCGGCAGGAACAGGACGGGGTTGGTGAGCGAGAAGGTCTAGGCACACATATTGGTGAACCTGTGGACGTAGGACTGAGGACCTCTGTAGATGGAAGGAGCAGCGATGGGCGGAGTTCCCCTTTAGACAGGGGTGGAACTGTGCAGGTGGGAGAAGTCCAATCGTTTTTTTTACTAGTTGTGCAGAGGTTAAGTACTTGTGTGTACCAGAATGCCACACACTGCAAGCTGGGGGCAACGTGGTATAGAGGGCCTTGGAGCTGCAGGGCGTGTGTACTTCACAGTGAGGACTACCAGGCACGCTGCAATGAGCCCTTGTATGACTTAGCCTCTCAGGGAAGCAAGGCGTGTGTGCATGTCCATGTGGGACTTGGAGAGAGCTGTACTGCCTTTCACTGATGCAGGGATGCACTGCAGGCACTTACTATATGGCCGCCGACACGTGGTGCTCTCCCGCGGGGCTTGGACAATGGGTGCGCACGTGCACTGGAGTGTGAGCCTGTCCTGGAATGCGGTGGGCAGTGAGGCCAGTTTATAGTTGCAGAAGGGAATCAGGAGACACCCCCCCACTGCCAGTCGTCGCACTGCAGCGCTCTCCCTCTGATTGAGTTGACTCGGGAGCTGTGTTAGTTTGTGGCAGCTCGGCGCACATGCCCAGGTGACGAGCATAGGATGCTGCTGATCGCGGTTCCTCTGCCTCGTCGCCAGTTTGTGGTGTTGATTTCCACCCTTTGTAAGAAAGCATCAACACCGCAAGTGCTTTTCACGTTACTTTATTTCTCAGAGGGAGAGCGCGGGGCAACGCTTCTCTAATTGCCCCGTACACAATGGAGCACGCCTATCCCACAAGGCGTTGTGCACATCACGTGGTGGTTGGGCAGCTAGACCCCATCACCACACTCATCTCAGTGAAAAGTGAAAATGGGCTGTTGTAAAAGGAAGTTTAAGCACGTTTGTGTTTTGAGAGTTAACCAACAAGTGACATGAGTGGCTGATCTCATCATCCAGGGCTTAAGCCATTGACGACCTGTGACAAAAAATAAAAAAAAATCTAGCTATCTGATCTATCATTTTCAATTCTATTAAAGACACGGGTGCGAGGATTATGCTTCTCTTTCTTTATCACAGCAGCCATTGAAAACTTTAAACTCCATAACGCATGAGCCCTCACAGCTCCTTCTCTCCACCAATCACAGGGATTATGCCTGAATATAAAAGTCCATAGAACCTTAGTCCTTTCTCTTTCTTTGCAACAAACAACTGAAGTCCATAAAACCTCAAACCAAGAGGGATGTAAATTGACCAGTCCCCAAACTACTTCCACCTACCAGCTCCAACAGGTGAAGATGAGCATCCTTCGCAATGAACAGGTACTGTTTCAGCCGCACATCAGACCCCTTTGGGCATCAGTGCCTGGAACGGAAAAAAAACATAATATCCCATCTCCATTAACTCCTGCACAAAACACGGGGGAAATCTTATCATGTCAACAGTAAGACCAAACTGCTATTACATCAAAATCACAAATGCTTTAATCTGAATAAGAAAAACATCAGGCTGCAGTGTGAGGATAAACCACCTCCCAGGGCGGGATAATTCTCGCCTCTGTGTCCTTACTATAATGGAAAATTCTTGACGCGAATGCTAGAAAATATTTTATTCTACGTCAGGAACAGAGGCTCTGGATTATGCTAGTTTAAAGTTGAGCCATCACATTAGATACATCTACAATTAGGTTTTGATATGATAAAATTCGAATCAGAATACCAATCCGTGGCAGTCATAATGTCCACCAAACGAGAACCGGTGTAAAAGGTTTTAGAGGTCATAGCCCCCCTCATTGAATGAGCTCGGAAAAGGGAGACATCAATTCCAGCCTCACACAACAACCATATAACCCAATGGGCCAAGGTAGCTGAAGAGACCAGGCAAAACGTTTTCTGCAAAGAAATAAACAACTGACCTGCCACATTACTGCACAGTTCATGTGTACAATCTTCATAACACTTCAAATATTTACCAACACACATCTTTTGATGATGTGGAAAAGCAGGATAACTCACACATCTGGAGACAATTCAAAAGCGTGGCTGGGTTAGAGTCTGCACAAGACCATCAAGGTAACAAGTTAATCAAGTAGTTCCATAAGCTTCTCCAAGGAAAAAGGGGAAACGGCCACCCACATTTCCAAATATTCCTGCAGACACTAGTTCCCAGGAAAACAATACAAAGGTAGGTCTTAATCCTGAGCAAACATATGTCGTTAGTAGTCAAAAAGAAAGGTTTATAATGTTGTATTTGTCCAAATTCAAGACTTCTTCTTTATTTCCAAAAAGTAATCACTTCCAATTGATACATGTAATTCACAGATGGTTCATGACATCACATTGACGTAGCCAACACGTGTTTCGTCTTGGGGGCACCACCCAATGACTTCCTCAGGGCATTTAATAAATAAAATATCTTTAAATCCTCATTGGGTTGTGTTATAATAGCATCTCTAGGTAACCTGTATCCACTAGTATTCGGGATAACGAGTACTTCAAAAAGACATGTATCTTATCGACAGAGAGTGCTCCAAGTGAAGTAACCGGCTTCCAGAACCTTTCTTTTTGACTACTAATGACATATATATGCTCAGGATTAAGACTTACCTTTGTAACTCTCACATCTGTAATTTGTTTTGGTATGCATAAAGGAGACCCGTCAACCAAAATTGTAGAAATGCATCCAAGCTGATTGCTTTCGGATCCGGTCTCTAACTGTAAAAGTGAGGCAGCTGGGCGTTCAGGGGGACGCAATGAGATCGATCTTGCAAGGGCCACATCACTACTTCAAAAGTCCAAAGACTCTGGGATGAAACCTGCAGTCACTGGTATTATGGATTAACTGAGAGTTCCAGTCTGCCAACACATTGGAAATGTCCGGAATGGAGAAGTGGGGCTCAATTATTAGAGCGGCAGACCCTGATGCAGAGATCTAGCCCGGGACCAGGGTTCGATTCCCCGCCTCGGCGGGTCTTGGGCTCAAATATTCCACGGACCTGATAATTCTCGCCTCGGTGCCATTCCAATCATGGAGTCCCACTCTGCAACTATGGGCAATAGCTTGCTTAATCTCCACAACGGCCCCCACAACGCTAAGGATGCCTGGCCTCCACCTTGGGGGTGCCCAGGAGTGGACGCCTCACAGGGAAAGCCAGGATGGGTTCCACAGCGGTATTCGTACAAGCGCCTTGAGACCCTTGCGGGTGAGTAGTGCGCTATACAAGTATCAATTTACATTTACAATGTATTCCGCCATTACCAATATGTGATATTGAAGGCAATAATGCCCAAAATCCTTGGCTATCTTTGCAAGCAGGCAAGATCTCGCCCCCCCAATCAATTGATGTATCGGACAGCCGATACATTGTCCATGTTTAACCAACTACAACTCACTTTGCATGGGGATAAAGCCTGAATTGCAAAAGAACTCACAAAGAGTTCCAAGAAATGAATATGAAGGCGTAGACCACCTGCCTCCATTCTCCACAGAACTCAAACGTGTTACCCCACCCCACGACTGGCATCGGATTCTATTATCACTTTCGGAACTGAAGCAAAACTGGCCTTGCTGTTCTAGACATTCATTTGCTCCCGTCACCAGGACATCTTGGTCCTGGCTTTCATTGACAGAACAATCTGTTGCGAATAAGCCAGATCTCTGTGAAGATACTGAACAGCCCCATAATCCCTTCGGCGCTGCGCGAATTCTCACGCTGTGTGGGAGAATTAATAAGTAAGCGGGATTTGGATGGCCCCCGGCCATCCTCAGCAAACGCCCACCGTGAAATCGGACGGCCGGGGGCCATCCTGAGCACTGAAGAGTATAATGAAGGGGGCCTGGATATATTGTCTGAATGTAGTAGGCCAAAAGTCCCACCGAGCAAGGCAAGATCCTCAACGATTTAGGGCCCGATTCCGATCTCATCTGGAAAGCCCTCCGTATGGTTTGGATCTGGAGGGCTTTCCGGACAAAACGTGCTCCGGGCGTCCCAACGAGCGAGTACAATGCATCCGTAAGCATACGGACTCAGTTCGCTTGGACTTCCATTGAACTCTATGGGAGCCTGCATACAGACGTGTACACAGGCTCCCATAGCAATAAAGGGATGGGTGGGGAAAAGCGTACACCATGTGGCGGACACCCCATGGTGACTGCCACACAGTGCATGCTTGTATCGGGGGGCCCATGGGCACCCCCATGACAGATTCGGAGGGCCCTGGGTGAAGGAGAGCCTGCTACGGCCCCCCCGAAGTACGCTTTCGACTGCCGTTTCATCTTGCTGAGACCGAAGTGAGTCGTCTGCCGAATCGTGCTTCGTACTCGCTCGGTCGGAATCCGGCTCCATTGCGTGGCACGATTCATCTGCGAATGAGTGGTATGACATTCGGAAACGATTTGGTCGATGCATACGTGATCTTCGCTTCATACTTGGTCGTTCGGACCTGTGTACGATTTGATCGTAAACAAGGGCTACAAATCTGTCCCTTTAAAGCTAAAGCCAATTTGGAGGCCTTCCGAATGACATCGGAATCAGGCCCATAGTTGGAGGGGCAAACACTCTCTTCAACTCTGTCTTGATGGAAATCCGCTTTTTCAACTGCCGCAGAAGCTGGTTCAGGATGAAGTCCACCTGAAACCCCAAATATACCATCTTCTGAGAGGGAATCATAATTGACTTGTCCAAGTTGATGACGAACCCCAGATCCTGAAGGAGCTGAGTCATCCAGGACAGGTGAAGAAGGACCAAATCCTTGCCCTGTGCCATGACCAGAATGCTGTCTAAATATATAAAATCAGTCAATCCCCACGCTTTCAGAGGTATTGGACCACTGGTCGAAGTAGCATGGTGGGGCACCAAGTAGCCGAAGATAGGCCGAATGGCATTGGCGGTAAAGTCAAACCACCGAATGCACCACTGAAACTGAAGAAATCTGTGATAGGAGGCAAAGATAGGGACTGCTAGATAAGCATCCTTGAGGTCAAGGTGAACCATCCAGTCTCCCTTTTGCAACAGATCTTGCAACAGGTGTATGCCTTCCATCTTGAAATGGCGATACACAATCCACAAACTGAATTCCCCGGGATTCAGAACCAACCAAAACCCCTGATCTTTATTCGAGACCAAAAATATTGTGTTGACAAAACCGTGAGGGTTTGATTCTGTTATCAACCCTTTCTGCAAAAGAGCAGAGACTTCATCCACTATGAAATTGCTCTCTGTTTGGGAAGAATGGAAGGAGCTGACTGCTCTTTTGGATAGGGGAGGAGTAAAATTCCAGTTGAAAACCCTGATCAGTCAGCAACACTCACGAGTCCTGAGAAAGAATATTCCAATTGTGTAGGAATAACCTGATCCTTTCCCCCAACATAATTTTTGAGGATGGAAAAATCTTTACCTGAATAGAAGGTATCACTGGTGTTATTTCCTCCCTTGTAACCTCCTCGCTAAGCACGGCCCAAGCTATCTCTGTTGCAGGTGGGATAGAAGTTGGACAATGGAGCGCCACCTTTTCCTCTGGGTGCATTTACTATTGAAGCCTGGTAGAACCCTCGGCCAGGCGCCCGACCACAGAAGCGGCCAGCCCTGACAAAAATGCAACTATGAAAAACTTTCTTCAAAGAGCTCTGGGCTTAGTCCAGGGCAGAAAAAGTCGGCACATAGCTGCCCAGGACCCTTACAAACTTGTCTCCATACAATAAGCTGTTCGCTAGGGTGCCCACCTCCATTGAGGGCAAATGTATTAGTTGAGGATCAATCCGCATAAGGAAGGATTAGCGTCTCTTGGTAGAGAAAGCGCAGTTCAGAAACCGAGGGGTAGATTTACAATAACTGGTGCATCCCTGCATATCAGCAGGGATGCGCCAGTTATTTTGCATCACGGCAGACACCTCTTGCGCCATCATGCCATGGGGCAAGAATAGACACATGCGTGACGCATCTGCTGCCGTAAAGGTGACGCATTGCTGAAGTCGTGTCACAAGCGCGACACAGCTCCAGCAAGGCTCGGGTTGCCCCTATGCCTAACATGCTGCGTCAATCCTTACGCCTGCTTCAAGCAGGCGCAGGGTTTTGATGCACCATGACCATAAAAGTGACTGAGTGTAATCTTGTAGATTTCACCCAGCCACTTTTAGGAGGCGTTCCTGCGCCGGAACGCCCCCCCGCGCTGGAACGCCCACATGTGGCACAGGGCTTAACAATGTGACGCATCTCCCTAGATGCATCACGTTGTAAATACCCCACAGCATGGCGCTGGCTTTGCGCCGCTGCTGCATCACAAAAGTGATGCAACAGCTGCGCAAATGTGGCGTACGGGGCTTGTAGGTCTGCCCCAGAGTGCTCTTTGCGCCCATTCAAGAATCTCATTAGGGTCAAGTTGAGAGTTGGTATCCTTAGCTTGGACAGCTAAATCAAATATTTTAGTGAGGGGCCCCGAAACATCCAAGAGTTAGTCCTGACACCCGCGCAAGGCCCTGTCTAGCCCCTTCGTAGAATCCTTTGCAAAATCCTTTAGAAATGTAGCGATATTGTGTTGTAGCTCAGAGGTCTCAGCTACTTTGCATTAAAGAGAGGACATTCTGACTTCGATGTATTTCAAACCTCGCACTTACAGCCCTGACGAATATTATCCTGCACATAGTGTGCGACCAGCATGCAGGGCACGCATTCAGTAGATCTGGGATGTACTATATTTCTACGGTCAAAGAGGAGGTTTTTGTTGGTCAGGACCTTCGACTCAACATGATGGGTTTTGCGTTATCGCTTAGTTGCTGGGCGCTGTTTCTCCCAGTCATCTTCTGAGTCAGAAGAGGGATGAGAGGATGGAGAGGACACATCGGCCACACCAGGGCTGGAAATCAAGGATTCCCGGTTCATTCAACTTCAACCCTTCCAACGAGGAATCCCCCAAGGGTCTTCCCAACACACGCCTGCCATAACTTCTCAATGGTTGAGTTATGGGCTGCAAAGCCTTACTCAAAGCACGATTCACTGAGTCTTGTACATGCAAATTCAATGCCTCTACCAACTGCTCTTCCATGTAGCGTTTGTAGGGCACCTCTTCATACTCCACCTATTTAGCACCCTCCTCAGCGTAGTACACTATCCTGAGAACTGGGGGAGTGGAAGAGGTTCTGGGGGAGAGTAGGCCCAGGGGTGAATGGAAGTCTATAGAGACTCACAGTGCCAGGAGCCCAAGCCAGGAAACTCTATTTGTTAGAATATCTATTAAAATATTGCAAAGCCTTTAAACATTAAAATGTGGAGGGTGCCACCCCAAAACTCTCCTAGGGCAAAGCCTTTTGTTCTTTATGCTCCCCGCCAGGCATTCAAGAGACAGGGAAGGCACCGGCTTGGACAGAGGAGGAGCCGATCAGACCATAATTACTCGGATCGGCTAACTGAGCATGTGCGAGCCCAATGGAGACAAAAAGAGGACTTCCCGCCTTGCGTGCGAATCAAGCTGGTCCCAGCTCTCAGGAGAATACTCCTAGATCGCGAAAACTCAGTCACCCATAAGGAAAAACCCTATGATCGAACTGCATTACACGCACATTCAAGTGCAAAAACGGTAAAACACAATGAAAACTACACTTAACTCAGCTGCTTCAGCAGCAAAGAAAGACAAAGGACTAAGGTTCTGTGGACTATTATATTCAGACATGATCCCTGTGATCGGTGGAGGGATGGGTAGTGTTGTTCAAAGTTTTCATTGGCTGCTCTGATTTCTAAGTAAAGAAAAGAGAAGCATAAATCCCTAAGCCTCCATTCCTGACATATAATTCCACTGGTCCCCTCAAGCCTGTGCTGCAGCACCTTTTTGTTATGAGAAAAAAGGGCTGTGAAAAGGTAACCCAGACATGCGCAAACTGAATGAGGGAGTTCTGAGCCATGGGCAGGGACTGCAGCTATGAAGTATCTTCTCTATTATAGTAAGCCAAACCAGTATTGCAAATTGGAGTGGAATGGTCCTAAGCCCTAATATAGGATCTTCTACTGGCCTCATGACACCTATAGTATTTAAAGGGAGGGTCCCCGTCAAACTTAAAAAAAGTAGGCTAATGGGTTTCTCCACAGGGTATAATGTTTCCACCCTGAAGAGAAAAAAAGAATTTTAAAAAAAGTGCAATTGCACTATGGGGACTATATCCTAAGTGTAAAAATGTGCGATATGTATATGTAGAAATACAAGTTTGGCAAATGGGAGTTAGGGAATATGCCAGTTGCCAATACTAGTAGAACTCCTGGGGCCGTATTACAGATGACTGCACCATCACCTAATTGTCGCTGTGCACCAGAGTATGTCTGTGTTTATATGTGTTTGCGTCTGTGTGCTGATACAATATGCGCACAGACGCAAAAGCACATAAAGACAGAGTTCAAAGTCTGCGCCAACATCACGACAGCATTACAGACCAATCCTCTGTAATGCCGTCGGGTGCATACTCTGGTGAACAGCGACAATTAGCAAAGGCGTAGTCATCTGCACTACGGCCCCAGGTGCTTTATTACAGACAGTGACCCAGAACTACAAAGGTTGTGTGTGTCTTCTTTCTGCACTCCTGGGGCTCTATTGTAATACTCCTGTAATACTCTTACCAGCAGAGCAAACACAGCACTAGCACCTTCCTAAGAGGATGATCCCTCATTCGCATGGGGGTGTAGTTCCATGCTAATGAGTGAAACATGTTGCATTTGTGCCCATTCCAAACTATGGACACAGGTACAGAGGCAAAGATACCAACAGGAGGCACACCAACTGTGCACCACAAAGGTGGCACACAGTCAGTGCACCTCTTGAGGGCGCCCCCAGTAAGGGGACGAAAGGAGTGCTTTTGAATTTACACACATCTCCCCTGCAGGTGGATGCAGCCATTCACTTTGGCAGCGAATTAAAGTGCAGCCCTGGTGGCACCTACTCAGAGAAAGAGTGACTGGCGGCTTAAAACAGCAAGTCAGCCTTTCACATTGCACTGCCCCCAGGTAGCATGAGTTTGTAGCTGCCCAGGCGGCACTGAATTGTGTATACTAGGGTGCACTGTTCCTGTTTGCATCCAGTGCACCTAGTTAAATGTGTGCCATGATGCAAACAGGGACAGTGCGCACTATCTATAGTACCATCTTGGAAAGCTTTTGTCCTGCACAGCTTTCTATGGGCACTACTGTAGATGTTTATGAATTATGAAAATGAGAAATTCTGCATCCATTTGTGAAAGTACATTTATGGAAGGAGATTTGCTGCTTTTTTGCGAATTCCCTATGAATGACTTCACAAATAAAGGACAATTTATCTTACAACATTACTGTGCATATCGCAGTATTGAAGTGACGGAAGGGAGCCTTCAAGGTGTCACTTCAATGGTAAGGGGATGTAGAATTATAGGAGAATTGATGCCTCCTGTTGCCAGTTGATGACAAACCTGTGCTGTTTTTACTTGCACAAAGAAAAATCTTCTGCATGGTTACCTCGTCACGTGCCGCCTTTTTTCATGGAGCATGAAAGTAACATAGTAAGACACCTCTGAGACGGAATGTACTAGTTGCACCTGTGTGTTGTCTTGTATCAGACTGGGTGTGCCACGAGGGAATAATTTACATGACTTTTCCTTCCCCATAAGAACAACACCCTTCAATAATTCCTATTCCCTAAGCTACCGACACAGGCAGGATAACAGGCGGTAGCACAACTGGGTGTGCCACAAGGGAATCATTTACATCGCTTTTCCTTCCCCGTAAGAACAACACCCTTCAATAATTACTATTCCCTAAGCTACCGACACAGGCAGGATCACAGGCGGTAACCTTTGTGAAAAATTGTGTTTGTCCGCCAAGTGTAGGTGCAAAATAAGGACTGGTTACTTGTACTTGCATCAATGTATGCACTATTTTGTGTATTGTATTGTGTATTGTGTATGGCATTCTATTGTGTTGCAATTTGGGTTGTTCATGTATGTTTCAGATATATGTAAATGTCTGTTCAAATTAAGTGTTGCCCGACAAGATGACATGTAAACAATGGTTTAATATTGTTTTGCTATAAAAAAGAGCAAAAAAGGGAGTGAAATAAAACACTTGGGCTTTGGAACAGAGTACTGAAGTCACGTGTGATTAGTGCAGAAAAATTATCATATCTGGTCATTTTGATTGTTGTACAGCTTTTTTCATGTAGCATGAAAGTAACATAGTAAGACACCTCTGAGACTGAATGTACTAGTTGCACCTGTGTGTTGTCCTGTGTCAGACTTTCACTCTTCTCAGATTGCTAAAATAAGTACCAGATACAGGATTTTGCAAGATAGTAGGAAATGATCTGCCCATTCAAAGGAACAACACCAGAGGCAATAATGACACAACTTAATAGGCAAAATGCCACAGAACTACTCTGTGATTTGTTATACCCTAGTTATGCATGATTGAAGGCGGCTCAATCCGTGTAAAACCAGCATTCACTCTCACTCCCAATTCAATCATACCTTTAAACCGGCCCCTCCAAACCAAAGAATAACAGGACAGCTGTCCCTGCAACCCAAGCCATACTGAGGCACAGTACCTCCAACCAAATGGATGCTGAAAATGTTTCCCTTGAATCCAATCCATACCTTAATAATGCCCTTCCAGTCCCAGGCAGAACACTTTTCAATTTGAAACATACCCACACACCTGTCAGTCCAATCCAAAGTACCCATTCAAAGGGTACCTGGAGCAGTCATTCCAGTCCAAAGCATACTGTGTAGTCCAAAGCACAGGCAGGATCCCGTCGCTCCTATCTAAAACACACCCGGAGACCTGCCGCTTTAATCGAAAGCATAACAAGGGAGTGTCCCTGTTTAAAGAAATCCAAGAGACCCTCTGTAGTCTTCAAGCAGATGTATTCAGGGGTACATGTGAAGGGACACCAGCTCAGGCAGCAGCTAGGCTCCAACTGCCAGAGATCCAGTTACCAGAACAGAACATTCTGTTGTCAAGCTATGACACATGGAATATGAGAACACAACCCAGCAACAGAGATGGAAAGGGAAAAAGGGCAAGGTAAAAAGGGTGTGAAAGAAAAGGAGTGAGAACTAAGCAAGACCACAACACTCTGGTAGTCAGAGCATCCCTTGAGCACCGTGCTCAGGTGATCCTGGTTGTGGATCAGGAGAAAGGTAAGCAGCACCTTACAAAGGGCAACAGAAAAGCACATTTCAGCTGGTTTATTTGGCAATAATCCATTGCTTATACGCTTTTGTGGGTTGTGTAGTCTTCCATTCATTGCATTCTACATGTAAATATACACAAACATGTTAGAAGAGTTAATTATTTTTAATTGTGCTTCAAAGAGCATGGCCAGTGGCAGTCTTAAAGTGTTTGAGATCAAGTCCTCTGCTGGTAATTTGCCGAAAATGTTGATTTTGCGCTAAGTTATACAGAGACCGATTTTATCAGTGTTCTAAATTACATAATGGATTTTTGGTCACAAATAAAAATAATTAAACGAGTAATGCAACGGCACCTTTTTTACAAGGTCAGAACATTGACTAGAAATCTGATAAAATTGTGTATTGCACATGGTGATAATGCCTAGTTTGGTGCTGCCTTTATTGGTCGTGTATTCCGTGAAAGTGTAATAAGTAGACATAAGTGGTGTGGATTACAAAACCCAGAAATACATCAAATAAATATATAGGAAAAACATGCATTCTTCAAATAAACTGTTCCTAGTTAAAATAAGTGATGAAAGAAAACATTCAAAATAAACATAGTACTATTTGATAATGAAAAAATGTTTTCGATTGCCTCATTAAACTGTTGTGAAGACTGCTTTTCTCCTACTGCACACTCGCACTGGTTTGGCATGGCATGCTCGTGCAAGGAGACCAGCATTTTTCCAAGTTCTCAGAGAAACATAACATTTCCAACTATCCAATCATCTCAGTCTCTAAAGACCTAAAATAAGTTACTTTTCCATCAAAGTCTTGACACAAACTCCCCAAATGCTAAGGGTAAATGTTAGATATGTCAGACGGTAGCCTAGTCGTGCTTGTCCTATGGGCAGTCTTGCACAGGGAGCATTTGCCCTGCTCCCTAGCTTCATTCATTTGGTTGCATCTTTTGAATGATCTGCAGTGTTTGTGCAGAAACCCGGTGACCTTCGTGGAGGTTAGACTCTGAGATCATCAAAGTGGGACTTATTAACTCTTAATGTCAGTCAGTGAATGATGAACATACCACTTCAGCCAGCAATCTGTTTGTTACATTGAAGGCAACTCTCTGACTCACAGCGTTAGCTCAAAGCACTTTAATCATCATGATCAAAAATAGTTTATTTTGGCAAAGTTCAGCCGTGAAATAATCAGGATAAAACCATCTGATCATAAATACTTAACAAGGTAAATTCAAAGGTCCATAATCTCAATATATATTAACTCAAGTCAGCAAAACATGAGCAAATTATGAGAAGATGTGATCAAAAATTTTTTTTTTTAACTTTCCAAACAAATGACAAACTCAATTAATGACAATAGTTGCGCACCACTATATAGGGTGCATACCCCTGAGCGCTATGCTAAGGGTTCTTCTGTTAAACGTTTTATATTAAAGAAATTTGTAGTCCACAACTTGAATCAGTTAGTTGGATTTATTGTGTTATCCACAATGCATGAATTTGATTTCTTCAATCCATGATTCTTCAATGTGTATTCAAATTTTTTCGTTATTTTCAAAATATGTTTTTGGCTCAATTTGAGTTCCAATGCATTTCGGGCAGGGTAAACGAAAGTGTTCTCGGCATATACTCGTCGAGAAGACTTTATGCATGTGGATAACACAATTAATCCAAGTAACTGATTCAAGTTGTGGACTACAAATTTCTTTAATATAAAACGTTGAACAGAAGAACCTTTAGCAGGGCGCTGATAGTGCCCATGGGACGCACCCTATATAGTGGTGCGCAACTATTGTCATTATTATCCCACGTTCCCAGACCGGAGAACGTTACCTCAGGAGCACACCATAATAATACGAAACCAAGGAATCAATCTTTATTCAACTACGGTTAGTGCACAAACTTTACATTCATTCAAACTCAATTAATGACAACATTAACAGGAATACAAATGGTGGACCAGCAGTGATAAAATCCGTTTCACTCACAAGGGAACAATACATTTCCTGTGTGAAACCCTATACAGCTCACAAAAAAATATGTATCATAGTTTGAACTGAGAGACCATCAACAGGGACACAGTTACGACTAATTTGGGTGGCCCCAGGCTTTTGGGAATGTAAAGTAATCGTACATAATGCAAAACCTAAGTCTAGCAAATGACACATTGCTGGAGTTGCGTCATTACTGCGCCGCCAGATACGTCACAATTCCTGGTGTTGCAAGGAGGGCGCAATGAAAAGTGTTGCATCACTGTTTTCAACCAGCGATCCAACATTTTTCATAAATAGTGCCATGAGCTTTTATGGTAGGTTTGACAAACCACTACTTCACTACATGGGAACGAAAGTAAAAAAAGTGCAGCCTGACAAATTTCTTTTCATGATTAGTAACACAATGTGGAGCTGTAAAAATAGTAGAGTGGCCAAGGGGCATATTATCAACAACGAGCGATAAATATCGCTCAACGCGTCTAGCGCATTTCTCATTATCGCCGTATATCGCCGGATCACATCGCCATGTTAGCAGCGTATTTGCAACGATTTACCAACAGGCGATGTGAAATCCAGTGATATACGGTGATTTCCATCAATATCGCATGAAAACCAGCGATGTGAGAACTGCGCTTAAGGAAATGTTGTAAATAGGGAGAAGTGGATGCAATCTGATTATCCACCTCCCTTTATGTACATGGCTAAGTCGTGAATTTTTCAGACGTACATTTTCGGCGAAATCCGCGGTTAGCGGGAGTTTTTATATCGCTCCTCAAGTCCCAGGGCGCCTTGTAAATACAGCGCTGTTGTGATGGCTCCCTCTTCCATGTTGTATTTGCATGGAAACGCCTACTTTGCCTCAGAGAATGCCTACTTTGCATCTCATTGGAGATGCGAGGCAAGGCGTTAGGAATCCGGCTGCTAACATGCTCTAATGCATGTTAGCGCCGCCTAGTAAATAGGGCGATTTAATTTTCGACGCTTATTTGGCTTTTAAAGCCAAAAAAGTGGCGAAATGGCCCTTGAGCATATGCCCCCAAGTGAGTTAAATTATTATTTTAAATAAGCTAACCATTTTATTTTACTGGGCACGCAACCAACTGATTATTCCTTTGGTCAATGAAACCTTTGAAATACTCCAAACAGACCACTATCGAAGAAATAGATTAACATGAATGGTAGCCTCAAGAAAAGGAGACCTCATTTTGAGATGGCAACTACATGATGAAGTAGATTGGGGTAAGCCTAACAAGGAACAAAAGAATCAATTCAATTTTGTTTGAAGTTCTGTCACCTGTACTATATCCGAAACTCCAACATCATAGGTGACACAACTAAGACACAAATACTTCAAGTTGTTTAACTAAGGTCTAGTGACTTCCTTTTATCTTATTTGCAAAGTTTTGGATTACACCACAGATTTTAACAAGAAGCAGCTCTATGTGCAGCAACAGATTAGCTCATTTTGTAGTGTTGTCAAAACACAAACCTAAATAATTAAAGTTGTAAACCTTACTTAGTATTGAATCATTGACATAGAATGTACTTGACTTAATAGAGAAAGTACCCAGGATTAAGACACGAGATTTTAAATAGTTCTTTGACAGATCTTAATTATCTATGAAACTATCGTACAAATGGATTAATAGGCCATTGGCTGTTCAAAAAATTACAACTACATTATCTGCGGATATATCAAAATTGAGATTTGCTAACATCAATATTAGGTGGATCATATCTCAGGTGAGATAAGTGGGTTCTTAATTAATTAGTTTATAAATTAAAAAAAACATCAAGGACACACCCTTGTCTAACACCTCTTTGGAGTACGAAAGCCACACTTAACTCTTGGTTTTTACTGTACCTCATTTGGCATACTAGGTCTCAATGGAATCATTTGAGGAAGTCCACAATAGGGTGATCTACACCTATTCCTTTAGAGATGGACTCGAGATTATGTTTGTTAACCTTGTCAAAAGCTCAAATTAAGTACATGAATTCACAACACGGAAGTGGTGGTCTAAAGGTCGCACATTGATTCTAAAATTGTGTATCTCTGATTTCAACTCTTAATAAATTACGGTGCCCCTCAAGGTAATGAAAACATCCCACTACCAAGGATGTAGACTTAACGAGTAATCAAAGAAAACTCGTTATTAAAGCAAATTATGAAACAGTTTTACCTCGGCACTCCAATCGTTAATGTACACAAATATAGTGTAATAATCTCGCAACAGAAAATGGCCAATTGTAGAGACCCAATTTGTTAACTTTTTGCATGCAATTAACTCACAGATGGAACATCATCACGTGCAACAACATTGTGTGAAGTAGAAAAAAAGAGAACATCCAATAAATAAATTTTCTATGCAACTTTGTTGTTTAATCCATAGTTTCCAAAACAATGCAACAGATTTTTATATAGATGGTACACAATAAGGTGACTAAAGATGAATTGAAATGTTCTTCACTTATGATATTCCTTATTTTCAGCACTATAAACAAGTGAAAATGCCAAAGCAAAGGTCCTAATCCTAACGCCTTCAAAATAGTGACAATGTAGAAGCAGCTAGATCAGCCGACACGTGTTTCGCTACTCTGCGTAACTTTCTCAAGGCTGCAGACAAAAAGTGATAAAAATAAAAATCACTAAGCACTGTATACAATAATTATGATATAGTTTGTCACCTCATTTGCTTATTTGTTGTGTATAATTTAGTCAAGACAAGAAGATATGTGCAGCGATGTCTCTTATAGTGATTTTGTGCAAGGTCTGTACATAGATGCCAATTTCTAATTGCTCAAATTAGAATGGTGATCGCACAAAAAATTTGTTAAAATGTGTGTTTTAAAAGGAAGACCAAGAAAGAAAGAAATGTAATCCAATGTGACCAAAAAAATCATTTCTAACATGTCGTGAAAAGAAGAGCAATTTGCCAATATTAAAAAAGGAACCAAGGAGTGAGACTGAAAGGAAAAAGGAAAGAGACAATAAAAGGTACCTCATTCGTTTTGTATTATTTCTATTCACTTTGAGAATATTCTTCTCAAATACCGGAAAAAGTGACAAGTTTATCAAGGTGATCCTACAAACAATATGTGAGGCAAAGGTTTGATGTCATCACTTGCTATATTTATTGAGTGCTTGTTTATTTGTTTCTATTTTTTAATAGAAAGTTGCGCTAAAGAACTGGAATCAATTTAAATAGCGATTTCTTCCATTAATTTGGGAAGGAATAAAGCTAAATATCTCATAAAGAATTGTCCTAAGCATTACAAGTCCATCTAGTGTAAATTAACATTTCTTTTTCTCAAGTAATCATCAAAACGAGGGAAACTGGAATGATTGAGTTGGTGGCCACTGGACACATTACTGATGGTCCTAAACATTTTAGTTTAAGTCATACGAAAGATTTCGAAAAGCTAGCCTTACATTTAAAAAAATGTGCAAAGTACCTGCAACAATTAAGATTCCGTGTGCCCCTTAAGTGCTCGTAATTCGTTTGTAGAAGGATGGCATTAGTCATGTGACATGTTCGGAAAAGGCATGTAAATTTCACCTTCTAAAAAATAAGAAAAGAAATGGATTTTGTATCTAAAGAAATGTAATGAAAAAACCTAAGCAAGTTAGTCAACATGGACAATATATTATAGCTAGATATTTTAACATCAGTTTAGTGATTCATATGACCAAAGTCTGCAATGCTACGTAAATCATTTAAACATAGATCCGGTAGTGTAAGCGAGCGATACCTGCAATAGCGGGTGGGTCAACCTGTTTAAAGACTAAATTTATCAGTAATATGACGGTATGTATATTTCATACCCCTATAAATTTGTAGAAACAAATCTGATTACAGATAAGGTTAATCTCCGTGAGAAAAAGTGAATAGTTGAGCATTGCCGTTAAATAATCCTAATAATGGGAGGTGTACTTACTAATATATATTTCTTGTGACTCAGCGAGGGCTCTAGTATGCTCCTGAAAATGGAAGTAAATTAGAAACCTATGTTTAGAGTTGTAGATATTAAAGAAAATGGGATGGGGCATTGACTAATTACCGGCAAGGTAAACTTACTTGTAGCAAGGTGGCGTTTTCCAGAGCTCGGGCGATCAAAGTATTTCTGGGTGGGAGCCATGTTTGGGCATTCCCCTCTATTTATGCTTCCGAAACATAGAGCTAGAAAGTGGACTATGTTTTGGTTATAGATAGCCCTACCGGACGGAAAGGTAATAAAAAACGGACTATGATTTCTTCGACTGAAGTAATCCGCCATGATGAAAGTAAAAGTTTATTTTCAATACGTTTATTTGGGAATTTGGAGATGAACAAAACATTTTAGTCAGTCTCGAAGTTGATATATTAGTTAAAATGAGATGTTGAATTACGAGAATGAAGGCAAAATTATCCTTCTTGTAACTAATCGATCTTTCTTATTTAAAAAGACTATCATGAAGATAGAAAAAGCTACCCCGGTGAAAGATGGTGTTAGTCAAACTGTCACAGAGGTGAATTAAAGTTATTACAATATTCCAAGTAAGTTTTAGTTGAAGGTGTGCAGTTTTGTACAGTAATTCAACCACATGGGGTAAAAAGATTGTCATGAAATTCATTTTTGAAATCATGTAAGCAGTGCCCTGAAATTCATAAATCTCACTTTGTCTGTGAAATTCACCTTGAAGAATCTTTGTAATAGCAGACAAAATCATGGATTTCATTATTTAGCACAGATGAATATCTCAGAGTGTACAGTTAGGTATGACATTGAAACAACATGAAATGGAAATGTTCCTATAGACTCATTAAAGAGCCATACAGTCACCATCATGGATTTTAAATGAGGCATTGCATGAAAACATAATTAGCAAACGGAGATTAGATATTTCAATATTTGGAGCGAGTGAATGTGTTCAGAATGTTCTGTTACATATAATCCTAAAGCAACAAGAAGTATAATTGTTCATCTAAACATCAATCTTACAGTACTGTAGTTGACATCATGGACATTTTTTGTGAAAAACAGAACATTTTACAAGGAAACAAGTACCATAAGGAGATATGTATGACGGCAGAAGACATTTGATAATCACTATAAAGAATACATGTATTGTATATCACAGACATAGATGTCAACAATAATTTTGATTTTAATCATTCAAGAACACATGCAATTCTTTATCGAAATTCAGGCCCAGTTCTACCGCCCGAAGACATATGATCCATTGTGCTTCCATTTTTCTGAGAACAAGGGTACGGTCACCACCTCTTGGGTCATTGTTTGCCTGAGCTATACCATGAAATCTGATATTTATTATAGACATGTTGGGATGGACTCTATTGAAGCTGACTGCCATGGGGTAACTGGTGTCATTGTTACGTATTGCCCTTATATGTTCTTGGATCCTTTCTTTTACCGCTCTTATGGTGCTACCCACATATATTAAATTGCAGGGGCACCATATACAATATACCACATATTTGGAATCACAATTCATGAATTCCTTAACGTGATATGTGGTGGATGTTTTTGTAACGGAATTCCTTGATTCCATTATGGGCGAGGGGGCACATATTGCAATGGGCACACTTAAAGAAGCCTTTTGGTTTATTAGGTAACCAGGTATTGATTGTGGATCTTACTGGTAAATAACTGGTGCATAAGATGTTTCAAAGGATTTTACTTCTCCTATGTACTATCCTAGGTCGTTTGGTGAGATATCCAATCAAAGATTTATCTAAAGTGAGAAGATGCCAGTGTTTGGAAATTATCTTATAAATGGCATGACTTTCTATATGATAATCCATGATTAGACCTAGTTTGCCATTATAATCTTTGCGATTATCCCTGTGAAGTCAACACTGGACTTAAACAGGCCCAGCAGAACTTAATCAGTTCTGGTACTTTAATTAGAGGAACTGCCAGCTATGGCCTTGCATACTTCATCCACAGTAAAGCTAATGTAAAGAAAAATGGTGTGAGAAATTGAGTTGTTGGTTGACTGGGGTGTGAGCTCTGGTCTAGCAACAGCCACAATCCCTGGCAGGATGAGCCACAAAAATTCACAAAAATAGTCTGTGCTCAACCCAGGGCAGTTTTGCACAAAAAGCAGTCAGGCTGAACTTAGAGGCTATGTGTAAAGTATTTATGCAACACACCACAGTAATACAGTGAAACACAACACGAGAAAACTCCCACACTGATTTAGAAAAATAGAATAAATTGTAATAAATTATTTGACACCAAATCCACAAAAATTAAATCAGTAGAGTGGGAGTTATGAATTTTTTAAAGTGCTTAGTAAAAACTTGCACCTAAAAGATCAAAGCACCAATCACAGGCATCAAGATTCACAAGACTGGGTTGAAGTAAAGAAATATGGCTGACCGAGATGGAGCACTGTTCGGATACAAGAAGTGGATTGGGCCTGGTCGGCGATTATCTTTGGACATAGAGGAATTTTCAAGAAAATGTTCTGAGAAGGTAAAGATCAGCAAGGCAAGCCTGCATGCGGAGTTGGAGGAGGAGGCATCGTCGCCGGGGAGCCTTGGGTCGAAACCGCGTGAAGATTTCTATGTTCGGACTTAATCACTTTTATGGACATGGAAAATCTACAGCAGGGCAAGGCCGGATGCTGTAGAGGAGGACAGTTCCAGGAGCTTGCATACCCCTTTGGTGAAGGAATGCTGAACAGGATTTGTTGCTGCGCAGTAGAACGTAGAGAGAGTGGCCATGGCATCAGGCTGACCGGCAATGCATCATGGGTGAATCGAGAAGCAGATTGGTCCACGTCTTTCCTCGGTTATCCAAAGATTTTCTAAGTCCCAAGTTTTAGACTCTGGCTATCTGGGCAACAACCAAGAGTTCATGGCTGGCGAGGCACAATTTAAGGGTTAAGAACTCGCTCAGGCTGGAAGCAGGTGCGGTTTCAAGATGGTAGGAGCCTTTATGTCCCTGGTGCTTTGAACAGGAGGCCAGCAGACCAGCTTTTAGAGTCACTATGGGAGACCTGGGTTCAGGTGAAGACATAGGACTCAAACAGCAGGGCTGGCCTCTGAGGGTTCAATGCAGGCTCTACTCACCTTCAGATGAAAATTAAGTCAATAAATCATAAATCATGGAAAAGTTAACACTCAGGCATAATCACACACCCAAGACGCCTCAAGATATCTGCGGTAAAATGTCTGTTAACTGATAACCAAAAACCCTAAATATTCCCTGTTGAAAAGGGCCCCTTTTTGCTTGGTCACGCCCCACGTTTTGCCTGTCATCTGATGCAAACTGGATTGATGTGCCCTGGTTCCCTACCAATCAGGTTCCCAGAGCCTGTGTTCTTTCCCAAAACTGTACCTTTGTACCCACAATTGGCTCATCATGGAAGGCCTCTAAGGACTGCAGCACCTATTATGCGATCCTTAAAGGCCCTGTGCCTTAACATCCACACACTGCCATTGCAGGCTGCTTGTTTTGGTGCAGAGAAAAGTGAAAAGTCGACTTGGCACACATCCCTGTGTGCCTTACCTACAACCCACTGCCTGAGCCTAGGTAAGCCACCCCTCTAGCTGGGTGCACTAGCCTCAGGTGACGGTACAGTGACATCAGCCCTGTACCCCTACAGTATCAAAGTCCATTCTTAGACATTGTATGTGAAGTAAAGCCATAAAGAATATATGGTCTGGTAGTTGTTCATTATGAAATCCACAGCTCCATAATGGCTTTACTAAAAACTGGGAAGTTTGGTAGCAAACTTCTCATCACATTAAACACACACTGATGCCAGTGTGGCATTTAATGTAAAATGCACTCAAAGGGCATCTTGGAGATACCCTCTGAAAAATTACCAGCCCTGTCTTGCCATCACCAGACAGGTTTCCGGGCCCCTGGATAGAGAGCCTCCACTCTCTGGGTGCAGAAACAAAGTCCATCAGTGGCAAAGGTGTCATGCTTCCTCCCCAGGATGGGCTGGGTCCACAAAGGGGAAGCTTCAAAGGCCTGCTGCTTTTGTGAGCTGTCCCTGTCTTTTGCTGCCCCCAGCAACTGGCTCCCACCAGTCTGCCCCCCACTTTGGATGGGAGAATTAGTCGGAAAACCAAGCTAAGAGGAGAGGTGAGCCCATCTTTGCCAACCCCAGCCCTCAGGTGGAGGAGGCGAGGTGAAGAACATATCTCAGTCCCCTCTATCTTGAAGATGAGGGGACCAAACCAATGAGGAGGAGCCTCATGCCCCCCTCCCGCTAGAAGGTGTCATAATAGGGGGTGTACCCACCCCAAGGAAGGGGTCCTTTGGTCCCGACCTGCACACCCCTTTTAACTCCCCTAAATCTAGCAGATAGGGGCCACCCTCACCCCTGTCTCCACAGTTCGAGCAAAAAAGAAGAAGGACCGAAGAGCTGTGCTGACTGATGAGGACACTCACTTATTTGGTACTAGCCCTATCTGCCTGTTCACCTTTGACCTGCATACAGAGAAGAGCAAGGAGAACCTGTCCTGCAACCATGTTTAGGACTCTGTCTCCCGTGATCACCGGATTTGCACAAGCCAAGACTCACCGACAGAATCCAGATACCGGCGACTCCGCAATACTCCCCCACTCTGCACCCGATGCCCATGGACTGAGTTTGAGTGGCCCAACACCACGAGGAGGTCTCCCCAGCAATCCTGACCTGGGATCTGAAGATCCGGACCTCCCTCAAGCCTCAAGACGACGCCTGCAGCCTCAGCCTGAAGGGTCCCCCTGACCGTGTGGGAGCTTGTAAGAAAAACCTGATGCCAGAAGACACCACTGCACCCAACGCCCCACGGCCGTGGGTGGCCCAACCGACGGTGTCCAGGCATCTACCTCTCCAGCAGGTGGTCACCTTCAGGAAGCCTCCCTGCAGGAGTCTGCAGCAACTTGGCCAAACCAAAGGTCTCCATTGAAAACCGCAGGGCCCCCGACGTCCTCTTGGTACACTGCACCTGTGCCACTGGTGGTGCAGCTCTTGTGCTGATTGTTGGCCACTGCAGTGCTGACCTTGACCCCAGGAGCTTTGCTCCCACACCTGAGTGGCCTGATCATAGGCAGTCCCTAACTGAAGGCACCTTTAGCCCCATTGGCTAATATTGGGCCCCTGCACTCTACCCTGGCCGCCCCAGTGACGCTGAGGGTGCAATTAAAGTGCCAACCCAGACCTTGGGAAAACTAGGTCTTAACCCACAAAACTCCCACTTGTAAGACGTTTACTTACCTTTGAAACCGATAAACATTTTTCTCCGATAGGAACCCATGTTCATGTCCATTACCTATAATTCAAGCCAAGAAAAGTCTTACTTACCTTGTACTGTGAGATCCTTATGTGTGGAATCTAGGCATACCAACCCCAGTACTCCATGTAATCTTAAAGTAACTGCAAAGTATTCTCAAAGTAATTCTTGTGTAATGTAAACTGCTTTCTGAATCAATACCAATCTGTAGCTATTGCAAATTCCTTGTGAAGTCTTGCATTTGAGAGAACATTTCACTTACCTGTGCCAAGACCTGCTTGGTTCCAAAAATAAAACATAAGTATACCTTTTTTATACTTACCCAATTGGTCTGGATTCAGTCTCTGAGTGTGTGTCATCAATCTTGATTGAGTTAATACAATAAATACTTAACACACCCTCTGTATAAGCCTAAATGCTTGGCCACAATACTTCAAAGAGAGCTGCTAGTACTTCTCTAATTTAGCCTCTGCTATACCTCTGGGGACTCCATCGACTATGTGCACACTATACCTTACTTTGGTATATTATATACAGAGCCAGCTTCCTACATTCCCTGAAATTGGTGCTGCAATAATTTTCTTCCAGTCTTTCATTTGTAAGTGGGAATTTGAGCTAATATAACTAACTTTTAGTTTGACCCACCTTCCCATACCCTTATTGTACCACGTAGTGAAAACTTCAAGACTCATAAGAGTGCACGAGAAATCAAACCAACCAGAACGAGGTGTCTGATTATCTGTTTGCTAATAGACATCATGAAATACCCCATTCATCAAAGATGTCAAAGAATGCAAGTCATACAATATCTCACATGCGTGGCCAGGCTCATGGAGACAAATCCCAATTTCCCTGGCTTCCATAGGCTGTACCTGGTATGGACCACCTCTGGTGTTCTACCCGTCTTTTGCAGGCGTGTGCCCCCTTGAATGGCTATTTCTTTACAGTGTCTTGCTCTGACACTAAACAGTCAACATTACCCAGCCGAAAAGAAATACACCAAAGAATATGATTGCTAATACGAGTCATCAGCATGTCAAAACCAATGCGAAGGAAAACGATGGTGCTAGTTTCCCCTCTGGAAGCGTAGGGAGGCTCATATTAGTTGACTGAGAAAACAGAACAGGAGTTAACAAGGTTCCATCTTGCCATAAACTCAAAATAAGTGAGAGATTGAGATTTATTAGTTTTCTAATCTGACCCAATATTAGTTTTCAGGAAGTTGACCAAGGACAAAAACAGAGAAGTCCACATGAAATTTCGACAACAGTAATATTAAAAGTACTAACCAGTAAAACGTCAGTAGCACTAGCCAGCGATGGTCCAGTACATGATTATTATGAAATCTATCTGAAATACTTGTAAGGGCAGTAACATTTGCTATATATTATAGATCAAAAATATAATTGCAAAAATTAGCAGGTATTACCATGATGACATCTTCAAATGTTATAACCAAGACCTGGATATTCGGTCAATTAGTTGGAACCACGACTACTGCTCCATTCACTGACAGTTACGAGTGTTGAGAAGCTACCCTTAGCTCTGCAATGAGCAGATGGAGCGGCAGGAATATTGTAAGAAACAAGGGCCATATTATCAAGGAACGGCGATAACATTATCGCCGCTTTAGCGGCAGGAAACTGGCGCTAAAGCGGTGATAATGGGCTTGATAATATGCCGCAGAGAATTCCAATAGAAGCCCATGTTCACACCAAAACATGGGCTTCTATTGGAATTCTCAAGGGCATATTATCAAGCCCATTATCGTCGCTTTAGCTGCAGTTTTCTGCCGCTAAAGCAGAGATAATTGTAACGCCGTTTCTTGATAATATGCCCCCAAATTCGTTGATGCAACCTTTGTCAAACCCACATTTCCTGTAATAGATCGAGGTGCTAATTAGTAAAAGTCATACACCAGTCGGACTCCCCTAGTTTAGATCGTAAACCCGCAAAATTCCCAGACTCATTTCTTTTATTTCCTAGATGGACAGACTTCCAATGCAGAGAAGTCTTGTAATCTGAAGTTCAGCACACATAGAGGCACAAACCTATTGGGCCCGATTCACAGAACTAACTTAAGACAAAATCCTAAACTTACTACCATTTTGGTATTCACAGAAGGCACTTACTCATTTTGGTATTCACAGAAGGCACTTACTCATTTCAGTATTCACAGAAGTTAGGAGTCCTAACTTTAGGACTCCTAAATGCCCTCTGTGAATACCGAAAGTCTTAAAATTAGGATTTTTCTCAGTTTAGTAGTAGTAAAGTTAGGACTCCTAACTTTAGGACTCCTAAATGCCTTCTGTGAATACCGAAAGTCTTAAAATTAGGATTTTTCTCAGTTTAGTAGTAGTAAAGTTAGGACTCCTAACTTTAGGACTCCTAAACTGAGAAAACACACAAAGACGTAGGATCTGACGTGGGAAGCAGAGTCCCCAGTAACCTTGTTGTTGGGAGAAGAAATGCTAGGGGGATGAATGAACATCGGCAATGCAAGAACTGTTTGGAGACTGGCTTCAACAGCAGCAGGCCAAAGCGCTAACTCTACATCTGAAGAACACAGGACATTCATAATCATGGGGTTGCGGATACGAGGCAGACTTTGAAGAAGGCACATCAAGAACAGGGTGGAGGTTTTAAGCATTCTACTAATGGCGCACAGGAGGTTGGTCTAGGCAAGATCGTATAGTGGAGCAGACAGAAAATGACTGTATACCTGCCAATCCGGACTCACAATTGGATCTATAAGATTACCCAGTGGTACCGCACAGATTGTATTTGGGATCATAGACTGGACTCGAAGGGGATTCAAGATAACAGACACAAGTCTGGAGTTTTTCAGGCTAATTACAACACAAGCATACTACTCCAATTGAAGTATTCTTCCAACCTAGCCCACAACCCTGACCATCTTGATAATGCTTTGCCCAACCAAACTTTCACTCACTGAACCATCCTGCGGGTTCAAGCAGAAAAGCCCTTGATTCACTAAAAAGGATATGCCTTCAAAAATGCCCTCTTTAGGATAACATACAAGGAAGCCGGTAGAGGCAAAAATAAAATATCCTTATGGGGATAATGCCATGATCATCTAATGGCTCGGGTAGAGGAACATCGCTGCAACTATCACCAAAAAAGAGACACATTTGGAGGAATAGAAAGAAAAGCTTCACCTGTACTTACAGATTCCCCCAACCAACAAACAGGAGGGCACACATAATTTTCATAGGAGAGGTCCATCTGTGTTGATGAATTGAATAAAATAGCAAATGGTCGGGGTTTGGATATATTGAAAACACCACAGATCAGGGAGTCAAATTCTGTGTTAATATTGATGTACACAATGATACATGAGTGCATGAAAACTAAATCCAATCACTGTTGTCGAAATAATCCGTTATGACTGCTCCATCAACCCCAAGTCAGAAATAGGTGGTCAGGCAGGCCTGCAACCTAGGCCTAAGGCAACTGGTTGACAGATCACAGAAGGGGTGACACCTAACCAGCAGAACAAATGTGTGAACGGGACAAACCCAGATTAATCCCACAGATAGGCTGCAACACTACAATGGTCCGGGGAGATTGGCCTCTATAGAGTACACATGGCCAGAGGGGCGCACTTTTCCCACAAAACATCATAATATTAGGATGCCACAGGCAGTTACGAACACTCAGTCAATCAGGACACAGCACATTCAGTGATCACTTGATCCCCATGCCAGACACCAAGATACTTTACTCACTGGCCCACATTTATGACTCCATGACTAGGCCCACATTCCTCCTCCTAAAAAAGATCTATGAATTGTTTTATGATGCTCCACGAAATGTATGTAATGGCGCTCAAGTGTAACAAATGATGGACGGAATGCTGAATGATTCAAACATTCTCCCACAGTCAAGAGATCTGGGTTAAATCCATCGTTCTTTTGCTCATTACGCCACCCCAGTTTGGATCCAGCCATACGCAAATCAGTCTTGACCCTGTGCCTCATGGGAAACCAGACCGAACTGCCAAGCCAGGTCCTCCCTGGACCAGAAACAAGCATCCTGGGAACGGTTTCGGGTATGTCACCCTTCATCAGCCAGGCTAGCTTGAATCCAGTGGCACAGTGAGCAAGGGACCCACGTCTAGGCATACCCGTCCCACTTAGGGTGAAAAGTGTAACTGCAAAACACTTTGGACGGAATGCTGAATGATTAAAAAATTCTGCCCCAGTCAAGCGATCTGAGTGCTCCTTTGAGACAGTCCTCAGACCCGTTTCTGTGGGATTTACTCCCGACCGAAGTATTTAATTGAACCAACTGTTCCTGTTTTGCCAAACGCCTCTTGTCTTAGTTTTTTCAAGGTACATTCATATTCGAGCAATATTTGCATGTGCCCTTTCAAACAAAGGGCATATTAAGCTTGAAATTCTTGAGACTAACATAGGAGTTAACAAATCATTCATAAGCTTTTGTTTTGATCTTGCCTCCTTAGGATTCTGGTAAGGGGCAATTGGAAAAGGGCTCAATCTCTGAAAAGGTATGGAGGTTGCATCTTGAAAATGGTGGCGTATGTCAGCAAAAGTCTCTATATTAAAATGCCTGTCAAGATGTGACGACCTGGTTTGTCCTGATCAAGCCTTACTGACCGGGTGCATTGAGGATACAGACTCCTTCAAGGTGCAGGGTGCATTTAAGAATATTCCAATTATTTTTTTCTCCTTGTAAGCACATATTCTACCTTAACCAAAAGTTTATCAATGGAGGAAGTTGTGAGGTGCTTGCTTGAGGTACATTCAGGAGATGGTGATGTAACAGCTTTACGCTTAGCTATAATGAAGATGTATTGGTCAATAACCTACCTATTGGAGTGGTACAAAGTCAAATAAAAATACCACAATCTCAGAGCGGGAGCCTGGCACAGTCTGGTCCAGCCACTAACGGGTCGTGGGCAGGCCTTCCTTTCCCGGGTTTCGCCCAGGCATGAGTCAGCCACGTTCCGTGCCACAGGAGTTCAAGCACTTCATAGTGTCACCTGTAAGCATCATGTGAGGTTGTCCTTCTGCCTTCACACTTCACATAGCATTGTGAAGCTTTCTTGAAAAATTAGTTTCCACTCCTAAGTATCCGGTGTCCAGCGCCGTGGGTGAAGTTCAAGCGTTTTATTGCACCACAGGAAGTCATCATGGTAGGGGTTACTCCTGCCTTCATCCTCTTATCGTGGTTAAGCCTTTTAGAAAGTCAGTTTATATTCCTAGAAAGCGTTGTGGGAAGGATTTCACCTGCTTCCATCCTCCTACATGTGTGTTGATGTCTTCTGGGAAAGGTAAATTGCCTGCCCAAATAGCTGGAGTTCCACATCCTCATAAAAGTCCAAGCGCTTTAGGTGCCAAAGGAAAGCGTCATGAGACGCATACTGCCTCCGTCCTCCTCCTAGCATGGTGCAGAATCCTGAGAAAGGGAGTCTGCACCATTGAGTAGCCAGCTTCCAAGCGCTTTATAGCTCCACAGGAAAGCGCTGTGGGGGGGATTTCTCCTGCTTCCACCATTCCCCTAACGTTCGGGGGATGGTAGTTTGCACGCACACGTAGGCAGGTCTTTCAGTTATCGTACTTGTCAGGTTAGCAGGATTATAAAGACTTTTCTAAATCACAAACAAATAATTTACAGTCAATCTCTCACAACGAAGAGAACAAATATAAAAATATAGTGGAGGGAGCTTTCGAAAACGATACATTGCCAAATGAATATTGCTGGGTTCGTTTTTCAAATGAAAAGTCTTTGTGTGATGAGGCGAGAGGAATCATTTCATTCCTGTCCTATTACTTACCGGTAATCGTCATTACTCCTGGTCCCGTAGTCCTCGTCCCATTCCTTACTTCCCTCCCTCCCTCCCTGGCGGCCGGCCTTCCGGTTGTTGGCTTGGTATTTTCAGGCTGCATGCTGGGCTGGTACCGCTTATGTACTCCCAGCGGGAGGGAGTGGGTTAGGTATCCCAGCATGCTCCTGTTCTTTTTTTCTGTCGCGGAGATATTAATCTCCACTTGTGAGGAATGGGACGAGAACGGAGGGACCTGGGGGTAATGCCCGGTGGTTTGGAAAGATGCTGTATTTACAGAATCTACTGGTACAAATGAATGAAGCTGTAATAACGCTGTTTCGCTAAGGCAGATGTGCAAAGGTTTGAACTTGAAAAAGCAGAAGTACTCAAGGACAGTCATACGTTATTGTGTGTTCTACTGTTTAACATATCACCGCAAAAGAGGTCGGGCTGAGGCCCATACTGGAGGCTAAATGTCCTGGCCTTTCCCCGGAAGTGATCCAACAGCAGAAAAGTGAATGAGGCCCTATAGGCGCAGATCCCAACTTTCTCAAATCTTCCGGTACAGGTACCTCACTGAAGGAGAGGTGGGTGGGTTGCAGGTGGTGTAGGCGCGTGAATGCAGCACTACAATGCTAGCCAGGGAAGGCTAGCGCAGGTAAGAGCGGCGAGGCGGTGAGGAACGTGGTTTGATTAATTTTTTTAATTAATTTTACCTCTCCCATCGTCTGTCGACTCCCCACCCCCAGCTACCGCTCTCACCTGAATCGGCCGCCACTGCTTATGCTACCCCTCAATTGTGTCTACCTGCATGAAACAAGGGCATTTCTCCAGCTGCCTCTGAAAAGCCACAGACGTCCCGTTTGATTTACTCCCGAAGGGGACATTTTACGAAAGCATCCGTCCTAGATATGACAATCCACCTCCTGCCCTAGCTCTTTTGACAAACGGTATAGTACAATAAGTAGTTTAGAAGCAGAGCGGAGATCTGTTTGTTGTAGATAATGCTGGAATCTAATGGCTAAATGGTATCTTTCAATCGTATTGATTACTTTGAACATTAAGCACAGGGTTTTGAAAATAAACCCCTGCCTGATAGGAAGTCAATGCACTTGAATCCTTAGCTGAGACACATAATCACATTCTTCAGTCCCCTTGCCACCTGGAAAGATAAGTTCTGAACTTTCTGCAAGGCTGTCAGATATGTCTATGGTCGACCTAAATGAAGTAATTTGCACTAACCATTTCCGGACAACATACTTTCAGATAATGCTTTAGTATGTAGATGCCTAGATATGGAAGGCAGATATTTTTTATAATGTCACTAAATTGAAGAAAACGCAACGAGGTAATCTTGGAAGAGAATTTGCAGGAGAAGAACGTGCAGGGGCACTCAACTTACACGGAAACCATAAGGGAAGAGATACAACTGTTTAAGCTGATACACAGCATCTTGTTGCAATCTGTGGATTCCCAGGGATTCTTGGGCAGCAATAACGTTCATATTGTAAAAGTGCCTGAATCGATGAAGTGACAAGTTGTGGAACTATTTGTTGATGCTCTCATTATGCTTATCCTCAACCTCAAGTGCCTTTTCTAAGGTCTTCTCTTAGTAATATGCTCTTCGGGCTCTGGTCCGCCCACAGCGTCCAAGGGTGCGGCTGCGGATCATATTTGCTCAGCTGCTTAACATCAGAGAAAGGGGTGTTTCCTGCACCCTGGCCCTCTGAAATTCGACAGCGAGGGCCCGATTATTATGCAGCACCGGGTTTGCCCTGCCACCGCGCCGCCAAAGCTGCGGTCACGCCGCCCACCAGGTTAGGAGTTTCCTCCTGACTGGCAGGGTTTGCACTTGACTTTCCTACAGCGGTGCCCTGACAATGGGCACCGCAGTGAAAACGCCAAAAACAGTTCCTGCATGGCATGGACTGAAAAGACTTCTCACCATCAGTGTGGTGGACGACATAGTACAGCAACACAGGTGAACAGATCTTCTCTCACTATAACTTTAAATCATCCTGTGACCCCACAGGTGAATGTTCTTCTCTCACACCCACAGGAGAATGGTGGAAGCAAGGACCACGCAAACCATTTGCTCAGAGCGAAAACGGCAAACTTTGTTACAACTTAAAACCATTTCAGGCGTAAACCCACGTTTTTTTGGTGTGTGAATTCATGAACAGGTGTGCAAACTATAAATATACATTTTAATTACCCTGAGTCAGTCCTGGGCATGGAAAGGAACAGGCTTCTCTATCAACAGCGCACCTTACTTGTTCAGGAAAGAGGTCGAGGAAGAGAATTCTCCCCTTTGGTGGGAATGACTGGGCCTAAACAAACAGCTCGAGATGCGGATCAAACAACCTTACAGCTGAGTTTTTCATCAATATTTGACATCAGGGATTTACCGAGAAGCTGGACAAAAGCAAGCCAGCTCATGCTGCTAGGCCATGCATGCCATTTGACTTTGTTCTTCCTCAATTTATCAAAACCAGGAACATATTGGAACAAAATGTGAAATTCGTGCACATGCGTTTGAGTTGTGTCCGATGCCTCACACCGGCAGAAGCGTTGGCCAGCATCTGCTCATTGGGTACCTCGGCAGGCTACAATATCTCGCCTTTTGTCCCTGGACTGTGTTCACAAGCACCTCTTCCTCCTCTCTGTATCCGTCTTTCGCTCCAGGGACTGATACTTTTTGTTAACTGATTGTTAACTATTTTGTTAGTTTTTGGTGCATCGCTGCTGTCTTGAAAAATGCAGGAAAGGTATTAATTATAGCACTTAAAAGCTGAAACCAGGCGCACATTCTTGTTGTTACCCTTTCACATTAGGTTATCACTACGCAGTAGCTTCATAGTTTATTGCGAATCACCCCTCTGTGACTAATTAAACTGACTCACCAAAAAATGAATCGTCTTGTTACCGAAGCCAATTGATTATCCATAAAACAAGCGACTTACCATTCTGAAAGCTAAATCCAAATGACCATTATTCTATTTCGCAATCTGGCAGTTCAGTGGATTTTCAGAGCCAATTTTCAATTATTAGAAAAATATAAAACATATTCGTGCAGGCCAGATTGCAAGTCACAAATGTCAAAGAAAGGTAGCAAACGAGTGGTCAGGATTGGTCAGGCAAATAAAAGCACAATAGGGAAACAAACAAAGTTGTACAATTGAAGGCAGAGATAAAATTGTAGACTTCTGTTTTATACAATTAAATGAGGCCCTAAATTGCTTTCAGCCTAGTGTATCGGGTACAAGTGGAGCGGATATTCTACTGAACTGCAACATGCTATGCAGATTTTGCATGGCTTATATCAAATGGGCTGCTTGATTGGAAAATTGTTTATTTCTGGTACAGCAACATGGTAAGAAAACAATCTCTTGAAGTACAATATTTCTAACCTAAAAGTAGAAGTGGGTGAGCCACTGAAAGCTCGAGCCAGGTACCTGGCGCTGGCTCAGCTCAGGGTCCTCTTCCAGCCTTGAGACCAGAATGAGCGGAGATTTCCTGTGACTTCTGCCTGCCACTCACTGTCTCACCTCATGCACAGTTGGATTTACCAAGAGAAGGCAGACCAACAGGGACTCAATGACCTTATTGAGTGGAATAGGGTGGTACTATAACCTGTAGACTGCAAATATTGAAATTTGAAAACAACTGGACATTTGTGGTTACAGGCCCCTAAGAGTTACTAACCTAGTATGATCTTCTAGGTACTCAGTAAGGTCAGGAACACACTCGCCCACACCTCTAAACATCTAAGTGTGGGCCGGCTTATTATGAAGGATGCCAGTACCACTATCATTGCGCTCTCTGACAGCCCGAGGCAGATGAGTCATGAATATCTCGGGTGAGCTGCATAAACATACCCTCAGCCTGTATCTATCACCATTTCAGCATGGAGTAGGTCACTTCAATGCATCCTGCCATTTTATCGGTCAGTTAATAATCTAAAAAGAACAGGTACAGAACCACTATAAGGCACTTGACAATAGCGGATTTACAAAGATGGCCGCCTCTCCCTTCAAACACTGCCTTGCGCTTGTGCAATATTGGTATTTACTTTTTGTGCAAGGAGGAAGTCACTATAATGCATCCTGACCCCTTCTTCAGTCAATAGTTGATAATAGTATATTATACGATCAGGCTACAAACCACTATCATGTACACGATAGTAGCGGTTTAACAAAGATGGCGGCTTTGTCCTTCAAAAAACTCGTCCGCGCATGCGCTACACTGTTAACCATTCTGAATGTCAGCGCGTTTCCCGCGCGACTTTCGTATATAACCAGGAAGCAGGCCGACCACTAGCGATCGAGGGCGAGGTACGACCCGAGGCTCAGACTGACGAGGTAAGACCCGGATTCCGGGCTAAGCAGGGGATGCGATGCTCCATATGAGGAGGGGGTATAGCAGGATGTCCATACAGTTCTGACTACTACAAAGTGCTATGCTACCACAGCAGTAGGTCTACAGGGTTTGTAAAAAATCTATATAGCGCAAGTCGATATCCACACGCAACCGCTCATTACACATACTCCAGCACGTAGGTATTCAACGGTGAATCGTAAACTAGTTACCATGACGATTCTCGACCAATGGCTGGATAAAATCAAACACCTTACATCCAAATAGACGAGTCTTAACATTGGTTTGAAAAGTATGCGATGTCAGTGATTTTGATACACAGATTCCTTTGATGTGCCTTTTCCAGAAACAAAGTTCCGCAGTTCTGATTTTAACAGCCTAAAGGGCCGGTACACAAATACCCAAGACACTTACATGACGGAGGTGCAGGTATGCTGCTACACGGCACCTCGAGGGTAAATATCTTTGCGAAGCATGAATCTATTACCTTGGATGAGTAGCATTTGCTCGGTAAGACCAGGCATGACCTGGTAGAGGAGAGACAGAGTACATGTGTGTGTTTGATTGTTTTTATTGTTGTGTTCTCCCCAGGTGCTGATTTAAAGATATCGCTGGTACACATTAGCGTTTGCAGAGAGACCAGTCGACCCAAGCCCTGATGAAGTTGCCGGTAAAGTAATACGGCAACGAAACATGTCGGTTTTTTAAATGAGCAGCGACACAGCTGAGAATAAAGCACCATATAGCTAGTGTTATGCTGCTCGGTTTTACTCCTGAGTGACTTGAGTCCTGATCAGGCTCAACTCACCGAATCTGGGTCGACACTTCCTGTTTTTGTAGATTAGCACACATCACTGCAACACATAGGTTGCTAGATAAGATAGGAGTCATTAGGACTATCACGAAGAGTTTGAGTGCAGTACATTACACATTTCTGTTCCACCTTTACTATTTCTGTTTGGGCGGCAGCGACCGATGATGACAACAGGAGGTAGTAGGCGAGTACCAGTCTACACATACCTCGTTGGGGCTGCTTCCGTGAGGCGCTGTCGTCCTATCACACCTTTTTTACCTTCTTTACTTTTCTTGAACACGAACTAATCACTAGTAAGGTTTTTATAGCACCACTGGACACAATGTTCTTAAGACACATGTGGTAAATAAATCAGTGACTGAGAGTTAGGCAGGCACTACATAGATTGAGCACCTGCACACTACTTAAGAATTTTTATAAACTTGTTCATAGGGTAGGTCTTGTTGTATTTCAGGATTGTGAGTGGGGGGCCACCTACCCTTTAAACCCCCTAGGCTCCCTTGTTGTGTAAGCACCCAGGCTTCCCTGATCAATTACAATGCTGCAATGCAGCACTGTGATTGGTTTGTGCATTCTGGTTCAACTCTCAGCCAGGGAATGGGGGCGTAGGTATGTTCTCCACGCAGACTGTAATGCAGCCTGCATGGAGAACAGGGAAAGTGCACATGACTGTTTTGGGTGGCCCGAAAGGGCTGGCCAAACAGTCATGTGCCCTCAGGAGTGGGCAAATCACTTCTCCCCTGCCCTGCCCTGCTCTGGGGGCAGAGCAGCCCCAAATTACCTGCACAGCAGCACACGCATAAAATGATAATAACTCAAAATGATTATCATTTTTTGTTTTCACTTTACACTGCTTAAAAGCAGTCGGGCAACGCTCCTCTGCCATAGCGGATGAGCTGCCACTGCTCCCAGACCAAATTATGTGATGCTTATTTTACTTCACAGAGTCTCCTTTTGCTGAGAGCATCATCAAATACATACGTTCCGGATGTTTACTGTACAAAAAATTCCTGTATTGCATTTAATATTCTATAATGTTGCTCCACTTATAAGAAGAGCCTAGGCCACATGTAGTGTACACATAACAACTGACTTACTTCTTTCTTCTCAAATGGCATTGTCATTATAGCGGTGGCATGAATGTTTCTTAATTCATATTTATAATCTTTCACTTTAATAAACGATTTTCAATTCAAATATATGATATGATGTATCCGGGTAAAACAATTCTGCGTGTTAAAGAAATGTTTATGTTTATGCAATTTATAGAGCGCGCAAATACCCGTGGGTGTCTCGGCGCTGTGGAATGTCTTGAGGATGAGATCAGTGATGGACATTTATTGGTCGAAAAGCCATGTCTTCAAGATTTTCCTGAAGGAGAACAGATTTTGACATGATTTGATGTGAGTGGGAAGGGTGTTCCATAATTTGGCGGTGGCAACAACAAATCTTCTGTCGCCCCAGGAAACCTTCTTTGTCCAGGGGACCTTCAGGACGGTGGCCCTTAAAGAGTGTAAGGCTCTATTGGGGGTGTAGATACAAAGATAGAAAGTGGGATCTATTTTTGTGGATGGCCTTGAAGGCGATGCAGAGAGACTTGAATTTTATACGGCTGGTGATTGGCAACCAGTGGAGTTTCCGGACCTGTGAAGCAATTGACTGGTATTTGGGGGTGTTTGTTATCAACCTGGCTGCGGCATTCTGCACCATCTGAAGTTTATTGGTAACCTTTGTCTGTGCATTAAGAAAGAGACCATTGCAATAATCAATTTTTGACAAAACTAATGTGCTTATTAGGGTTTTTCTGGCACCAAGCGGTAGGAATGAGAGGAGTTTTTTATCATTCTTAGAGTGTGAAAGGCTGATGAAACAATTGAGTTGGCGTGAGGCAGAAAGGGGAGTTTGTCATCGAACATGACACCTAGATTTCTCACTTTGGTTACCGGGAGTGGTGGTGGGCCCAAGGAGGTTGGCCACCAAGTAGAAGACCAAACCGGGAGGAGCTTTCCGAAAATCAAAACTTCCGTTTTGTCGGAGTTTAATTTTAAGCAATTATTGGCCATCCAGGTGCTAATTGCAATCATTCCCTCTTGAAAGCTGGCAGCGATTGCGCCTCCATCATTATGGATATTGAGCACCAGCTGTGTGTCGTCGGCGTAGGAGGTAAGTTCCATCCCGTGGGCTCTGATGACCCTGGCCAGGTCCGACACATAAATGTTAAAGAGTGTCGGACTCAGGGAGGAACCCTGTGGCACACCACACGGGAGAGAAAAAGGTGCTGATTTGAAGGGGCCGTGGGCGACAGCTTGTTTGCGATTGGAGAGAAACAAGGCCAGTAGTTCTTTAGCCTTGTGTGTCATGCCTACGTTTGAGACACGAACGATCAGTGTGGTGTGATCAACCGTGTCAAAGGCTGCTGACAGATCCAGCAGCACCAGTACTGCCGTGCCCCCTTGGTCTAGGATGGTTCTTACTTCGTCGGCCGCTTTAATAAGGGCGGTTTCTGTGCCGTGACCTTTCCTGAAGCCAAATTGCGTCTCATCTAGGAGACTGTTGTCTTCAATGTATTTGGCTAATTGTTGGTTCATTAGTTTCTCAAATATTTTAGCCGGAAATGGTAGACTTGTGATAGGTCTGTAATTCTTGGGGTCTAGTTGGTCCAGGTGTTGTTTCTTCAGCAGTGGTTTAATGATGGCCTTTTTCCAAATATCAGGGTAAGTGCCGGTTTTGAACATGGCATTACAGATGTCGGTTAAATTGGATGCTAATAAATCAGGAAATAGCTTTAGGGTGGAGGCCGGACAAGGGTCCAGCGGGGAGCCTGATTTGGTAGATAGAATGAGGTCTGTAATCTGTTTCGTGGAGACTTGGCTGAAATATGTGAGGGAAGGCTGAGTAACGCTTTTGTCTGTAGTTGTAAGGCCTGACCTGCCTTGGAGTGGGAAGTGAAGTTATTATAGATGTTGCTGACTTTATCTAGGAAGGAGCGGGCCAAAGTGGAGCATAGATCTTGAGTGGGGGTTAGAGGAGGGATGGTCTCTGATCCTGATAATTTGGTGATGACCTGAAAAAGTTGTTTAGTAGAGTTTTGGGCCGATTCAATTTGGTTGATGTAGTATTTACTCTTCTCTAGGGTTATGAGGTTCTTGTATTTGGATAGGGCTTCCTTTTAGACTTTTTTGAATTTAGAAGCAACTTTATCATATTTCTACATGATATCTGATATTTGATTTTCAAGGCGAATATTTTCAAGACTCAGGTCATGCTCCTGCAGTTAGCTCCCAAGCGAGACCCTTGGCTCGGCTCTCACTCGCCTCTCCCTTGTTAATTTGTTGGCTCGCCCAACTCTACCTAAAAATGGGTACTATTTGAAAACATAGGAGCATAAAAGGTTCAGGACTCAGTCATAAATCACATATGTCTGAGAATGCTTCCCAGTTGCAGAAACGAATTATGAAGAAATGATAAGTGAGACTGGCATTTGTGAATTCTGAACAGCTGCAATGAGCAAAAGCAAGGATGTAAACAAATGTAAATTGTAAATAGATGTGCCTGAGTCCGTGTATTGTTAGCCATTACTATTTATTCTGAGCCTGCATCTTTAAACTTGACACTTGGTAGAACTAAAGGTATATTGGAAATGTATTTATTCGAGCAAATAAAATATTTGATAATCACCATAAAGATGTATGTGAGGGAACGCACCCTGCAGATAGAGCTGGCACTTCAAGTGCACCAGCGCTAACGGTATTACAAAAGGGGCTGCACAAGTGCTTGCAGCCCCTTTTGTGATACCAAAGTACCCTGGCGGCGTGCAAAGCAGGCTTAAATGCCGATTGCGCACCCAGGGCCCTTTTTGTAAAACGGTCCCAGATAGCTGGCAGTCATGATGATACTTGAACAAATGAAAGGTTGAGGGCCTTTAAATGAGCCATTGATTCAAGCTCAGATGGAAGTAAAGTAATAAACCCACCCTCATCCACTCTGCAGGTTGCTTCTCCAAATAGAAAGCAGACAATGAGCTTCTGCAGTCCTGGTGTAGGAAAATTAAACTGGGAAAATGTCAACACATTTTCACCGGGGGTGGTAGACCTGGCATCTTTTGGCATGTTTCCCTGACCTTTTACTTTCTGACCTCCTAGTTTTGACTCTGTTTTTGCTGGTTTAGTGTCTCTGCGCACTTTCTCACTGCTGTTCAGTGTTAAAGTCCAAGTGCTCCTGTTGTAAATTATGTTATGGATTGGTGTTTCTCTGATTGGCATATTTGATTTACTAGTAAGTCCCTAGTAAAGTGCACCAAAGGTGCCAAGGCCTGTAAATCAAATGCTACTAGTTGGCCTGCAGCACTGGTTGTGCTACCCACAGAGCAGCCCTGTAAAGGTTTCTCAGGACAGCCACCGCAGTGGCTGCTGCAGTATGGATTTGCCATGTCGACCTGGCAAGTGCACCCACTTGCCAGGCCCTAATCTTCTCTTTTCTTACATGTGAGTCACACCTAAGGTAGTCCCAAGGTAGCCCTGTGGGCAGGTTGCCGTGTATAGTAAAGGTAGGACATGAACTGGTGTGTCTACCATGTCCTGGTAGTGAATTACAGTGTATTTCTTTTTTCACTATGGAAAGGCTATCTGTCCCATAGGATAGAATGGGAGTTTACTTATTACATATAATAAGCATATCTTCCCATTAGGACAACATAGAGGAATTGGGTTTAGGATGCCTGAACTCAGAAAGTAAAAATGCATGTTGAAGTAAAGACGTTTGTTATGTTTTGTGTTTGAAAATCCCACTTTCAGAAAGTAGGTACTTTCTTGCTTAGCCATCCTATATGCCTCTGCTGAGTTTGTGGATTGACTGTCTGGCTTTGGATTGACAGGTCTGGGGATGTGCATTCTCTTCAGATAGCCACTGGGGGGGATCGAGGTGTGTCCTGCCTTTCCTGAATGACTCAGGGCTGTGCTGGATAGAGTAGTGAGAAGAGATTTCCTTGCACCTGAATGGGCCTAGTCTGCCTTGGACAATGCTGTCTCCTCCTCCTGTCAGGAAGCCGGTCCAGAGAGGACAGAAATGATTTGGACTGAGCACAGAGTGTCTCTACCTGAGAGAAGAAAGACAAACTTAGTATAAATATTGGGGCCCAAACCTCAGCACTTTAGAACACTTTGAACCTTGAAGACTGTCCAGAAGAAGAGCTGGAGAAGCTGTGAGGAGGAACTACCATTTTGCTGAGTGCTTTGCTGTGTTGGCCTGCGGTGGCTGCTTCTGTTTTGGGCAGTGAAAGGACTGGACTGAACTTCCTGCAACTTCTTTCTGTGAGTTTCTCCAAAAGCTTGAGGTAGAGTTTGCCCCCTGGTCAAGAAGTCTCAGGAACAGCAAAGACTTCAAACTCATCTTCAAGTTCATCTGCTACCACCCCTGGTAGCTGTGTGTTTTGTGCTGCAACAGAAGAAAAAGCAACCCAACGCTGTCAACGACGCCGTTGCTGACTCCGTGTCCTGAAGGTACTGCAGAGGGCACCGCCACACTTAGCACCGCAACCCTGGTCTCACCGACGATGATGCCCAACGCCACCAGCGATTCGCTGCTTGCACCGTGACCTATGGGTGCCGCACTTCACCCCGCCTCGCTTCACGCCACCACAGTGGTATCCCCGACGACACCAGTCCATGCTGACCAGAACAGTTTAGATTTGTTGTTCCCGACATCGTGATAGCCCCAGACATAGCTAACGACTTCAAGGAACTGAAATTTAAGCCTATTTTTGTTTATTTATATTTGTCAGAACTGTTTTGTGGATTCTTATCATTTTTGGTCTTGCTTGCGCAGATAAAATATTGATTATTTTTCTAAAACTGGTGAGGTGTCCTTTTGTAGTGTTTTCATTGTATTACCGTTGGTTATCTGCAAATGCTTTACACACTTCCTCTGAGATAAACCTGACTGCTGGTGCCAACCTACCAAGGGGGTGAGCAGGGGTTATTTCAGTAGTGTATACCCCTTATCCTGACTCGAAGGAAGGGTCCCTATTTGGACAAAGGTGCAAACCATTGCCACCTAGAGACCCCCATTTCTAACAGAGGGCAATTAGATACAGATCCCGCTCAATATTTACTGCCAGAAGCATTTCCAATAGGATCCCCCTCATTTTCTGAACCATATGGAAAGTTTGGATTGCCAAAAAAGTTATCAATACTCCCGTGGATGCTTGACAGGGACCTGTCAAAAACTGTGGTTAGTTTGTTATTTTAAAACTTAAGAGTCAGAAACTGCTTACTAATATGCTTGTAAAAAATACAGAAATTGAGGTTGCGAAATACAGGTGACACACAGTGTTGGACATTCTGGCACTGCCAAATAGAGCAATTTGAAAGGGCCAGTGGGTGGCCTGTTTTTCAGGCTCCTGAACTGTGACAGGGTCAAAAACGCCTGTCTACACACTGGCCCTTTCAGGTTGGTCCATCCAGCAGTGCCAGAGTTCCCAAAAGGCCAATACAACACTGGAGGCGCATTCCAAAGATGGCAGCCTGTGTTTACCGAAGGGGAGGGCAGTAACCCTTCTAGCATAGTTTGCCAAGATAGATGAATTGGTCTGATGACGTGTGTGCAAAGAAGCAGGAGACAGAAATAAAACATATTTGCTCTCCTGTGTGCAACGTGCATCGTAAAAGAATAATATTTGGACCTGTGAATATACTTTAATTGATATCTCATATTGATTACAAAGTAAACTGCATGAGAGTAGACATATTCTTATTAAGCAGATCAAATGTTTGCATTGGCTATGCTCTGAGGGCAGATTTTGTGCTTGAAATCTTATATATTAGACCTATCTGCGAATGGCTTTATTGTATTTTTATCTACTTAAATGCAAATAAGTTGCAATTATGAAGTGAATGTATATACCTTTTTTATTTTTTTAGAGTATTAAATAGCGCGAAATAGACCCGAAGATATCGGTGTCAGAGCGCTTTACATAGCATCAGTTTCGTTAAACATTCATCTTTGTTAGGCACGGGGAAATAAAGTGATTTTCCCAGAATCACAGTATGTTGAGCGTTGTTGCCAAGACTCGAACCCGGTTCCCCAGCTTCGACGTCGAAAGCTCTAGTCATAAGGCTACATCCTCTCCCCTTTTGATTCAGATGCTCCTCCAGTAAATAATTCTGGCTTGCTCCACTCAGTCTCTTTCCCCACCGGCATTATTAACCTGCTTTTAAGGAGTGTTTTATACTGCGTGAAAAATGGCTATTTTCTGGGTCTATCTAGAACTGCATTTGTGCATTTATGCTACTCTTGACTGGACATGAAGTACTGACCTGTGATGTCCCAAATCCACTCTAAATAGTACATTAACATTGCTGCTTCTCTAAATGGAGCCTATTTTTCTACATTTTTTGGCGTGTCACATAAAGTAAGTGGTGGGTGCACTAAATGAAGACAGGTCTCTGCCACTGTTTGGGGCTGACTGGTGTATTAAACATATGAAGGGCTGGAGCAGCGCTATTTTACCACCTCAGACCGTGTAAAACATTGCACGTCACTAGAACCTTACATGCGGGTTGGGCTTTTGTCTAGTAATGTAATAGCATTGGCTGACATATCTTAAGTGCACTACAGCATATAGCACAATAAAAGACACTAAGCAGCATAGCAACACAATAAAATAGAAAATGACACAATAGAGCCATCAACGGACTGGAATGAAACACAGCAACCACATATAGCACAGCATTACATTGCAATACCGTAGCATAAAAACAGAGAAGCACAAAAAAACAAAGAACAAATCATCGCCACAAAAATATGCCATACACAAAGTTGGACAAACACTCTTGCCATACATTACTACTTCAAGAAACTGTGAGGGATACTCTCAAGGACCTATCGCTGAGTTAGCGTCACTTTATCACTGCCAAAGTGGTGATATATTCATCGCACTATTCACAACTAACGCTAATGAGATGCAGAGTAGGCCAGACAGATCGGCGATAAGTTCACAAAACCTGCGATAAGGCGCATTAGCAGCAGAGATTTAACACCTGCTCTTACCTGCTGTTAAGTCGGACGACAACCTGCACCATCAAAGGGAGCCCAGCCCAGAGCCACACCTGCAGAACGACAGATGCCATAGAGCCACTGATCATGCAGCTCGGAGCTCCAAGAGGGCCACAAAACCCACCGCCATAACACCCAGGCCTGCCACCCCCCCCGGACTACCCCCCTGGACCACCACAGAGGCAGCACAGACAAAGACAGTGGACCGACAGAAAACACACCAGCCTCACTGACTGAACACCAGAGGATGTCATTGCCCACTACAGGCTCAAAAGGACAACCATCCTCCGCATCCTGACCATCATTGCCCACAGACTGATGGTACCAACACGGCGGACAACCAACATCCCTCCGCAGACAAAGCTGCTGGCTGTGCTGCACATGTTGGCCTCTGGTACCTTCCAACCAACAACTGCCAGAGTCAGAGGAGTCTCACAGCCAGCCCCATCAAAGTTCCCCACACCTGTCCTGGATGCCATCACCAGCTTGGCACCCCAGTACCTTCACTTCCCACACACTCCACAGGAACAGCTGGAAACCAAGCAAGGCTTCTACGCCATAGCTGCCATCCCGCCCGTGTTGGGGGCCATCGACTGCATACATGTACTCCTCGTGCCCCCTGCCGACACTGCACACAATCACCGCAACAGGAAGCACATGCATTCCATCAATGTGCAGGCAATAGTGGACCACCATGGACTCTTCACCAATGTCGTCGCCAACTACCCAGGCAGTGTGCATGATTCCTTCATCTTCTGACAGTCCATCATCAACCAGCGCTTTGAGGCTGGCACCTATGGGAATGCTGTGCTCGTTTGTATGTATCAAATGAACACATCACACACCTCAACTCCACAATCATGCAACTGACAACTCTGGGAATGCACGCGTTACAAACTCACACACAACATGCCCACCTACCAGACACGACAGCACAGCTTACTGTGGTGACCTGGGCAAGCCATGTCCACGAGCCATCAATGGCATGGCACCTCAGCCACACAATAGCAGAATGTGGGGAGAGGTGCGAACCATGCATGTGCGAAGGAGGCAAGTGACCCATGAATGAGATTGTACACAATGCCAAGTGTGGTGTGGATGTGCTGGCCAAACTGCAGTATGCAGACCACAGACATGCCCATGTCGACATATACTGCTGGTGTTTGGAGTGTAGTGAACAGTGGTCGTAACCATTTTGCCCCAGGCAGTGGGGAAGAGCGTGTAAAATAGCTCATTACGTCCCCACCTGTAAGCGTGAGCGGAGTGGGCTGGCCCGGTGTATGTCAGGCCAGCAAAGGGGTGTGAATAAAAAGCCCGTGGCTCTGGGCGTGGTTCTCTTGTGGAATGGCCAATGTGTTTGCCAGGGCAACGCCTTCCAGCATTCCACGAGGTTGACGTCGTGAGCTGCGGTGCCTTCTACCATGTGCGCCTGCTGCACCCCAGGCCGCAGATCCCCAGACCCGTCTTGGGAACCTCTGCGAAACCAAGCAACACCGCTCACCATCCGACACCGGCTTCTGTAAAAGAGGGCCCACCACGTGCCTGTGCAAGCTCCAAGCCCGAGGCCCGCCACCTTGGCAGCCTCCTCAGACCATCGAGACAGGCCCGCTGCACTCCTTTCTCGTTGATGTACTCCACCGGCCTACACAGCGGTCAAGTAGGTCACACAATTGGAACTGAGTCTTGATTATGCAACTCAAATACAAGCAGTGATTCGAGCAGCGGAGGCTACTCGAACAATAGGAATAGACAAGGGCAACAGAATTACCCTCCATACCCGATGATCCCATTTCAGGGACAATATCAACCGACCCCACATTTCTGGCACTTCCCCGGTTTTCAACAGGGTCCGCCTCCCCCTTTTTACCAACAAGGCCCCCCTTTTTTAGGCAGAGGTTGGGGCAGAGGAAGAAGGCGGAGAAGAGGAGAAGAGAAAAGGGTACACTGGCAGGACCAACCCTCAACATCAATGGAAACCAGGAGCCAAACAAAGAACAAGAGACGTTAATAGTTAACCTCTCACCTCGCATACTGGATGAGACAGAGAAAAAAGTCCTCCAAAAAGGTTTGGGGTTTGTCCCAACACCTAGGATTGACGCGTTCAAAGAAATGTGTGAAATACAGGCCTTTTTTCGCAAAATACGTTTGAAGGCTTATTTCCATGGCGAACCAGGTACCCCCACTGAAGATTCTGGGCTACATAAACCCTCCACCTTCACACCACACAGTGGGATGGTCCCTAATGAGGTCTTAACCTTTGAGCAGGCAGTCCTAAAAGACTGGAAACAAAAAAAAAACGTTAACGCCTTCCACAATTTCACCAAAGGGGAAGAATTAGCATTACGGTCACTTAGTGACGATCCCTTGGTCACTATCAAACAAGCAGACAAGGGGGGAGCGACGGTAATCATGTCAACTGCAGATTACCGCACGGAGTGTGCACGCCAACTCAGCGACAGGAAATACTATTTACCGATTACAGAGGACCCTACTACTCGACTCAGAACAGTGATTAACACCATGGTCTTTCATGCTGAGACCCATGGTTGGATTACTACTAAGGAAGCGACCTTTCTGGTAACTGCTGAACCAAAAACTCCATATTTCTACTGTCTTCCAAAAATACACAAGGGGATAAACCCGACTCCTGGGCGACCTATTGTCTCCGGGATTGGATCGCTTCTCGAACCACTTTCACAATTTGTTGATCACTTTCTTAAACCTGTGGTCCAGAAAACTCCCTCTTTCCTTAGAGATACCATGGATATCCTTAGACTTCTAGAGGGGTCTCAACACCAGGGTCAAGTGGATTACCTCATCACCCTGGATGTTGAGGCCCTCTACACCAATATTCCACAAAGGGCTACTCTTGAGGTGATTGAGGATGTCTTTAGCGGACTGGATTGGGTGTCAGCTACACCCCGTCCCTTTGTCCTAGAATGTGCGTCTCTAGCTCTCACGGAAAACTTTTTCGAATATGAGGGCCAATTATACCATCAAATACAGGGCACTTCGATGGGCAGTACCTTTGCCCCGAGTGTGGCCTGTATCTATATGGCAGCTTTTGAGGAGAGAGCCATCCACCACAAATCGAATCCCTATAGATCCAACATCCTACTGTGGAAGAGATTCATTGAAGATATTCTGATTCTGTGGAAAGGTGACCTAGTCCACTGTGAGGAGTTTTGCAAATGGGTTAACACCTTAAATCCTTACCTGCGGTTTACCCATACTATTTCTGATAAACAAATCCCTTTTCTGGACCTCTTAATCCTACTGAAAGACCAGACGATGAGCACCACACTCCATCGTAAATCCACCGACAGGAACAGTTTACTACACTTTGAGAGCTACCACCCTTTAGCTCTTAAGCAAAACCTCCCTTTCGGACAGTTCCTCCGTATCAGGAGGAATTGTAGTTCACTACCTGACTTCATTAAGGAATCTTCGATTCTGACTAATAATCTCCTGCAACGGGGATATCAGAGTCATGATGTTAAGAATTCATTCAAACGTGCCCGCAATAACAATAGGGAAGGGCTACTAGAACCAAGAGAACGTACCGTTGAAGACTGCCTCACATGTGTTTCTACTTACACGCCGAATTCGGCACAACTTAGAAGCACCATTAAGAAACATTGGAACATCCTCAATACCGGGGTTCTTTCATTGACTACCCCGCGGTTTGCTTTCAAACGTACTACCAATCTGAAGGACAGGCTTATACACACGAGACCAAAACCACCTAACAACATCAGACAGACCACCCTGTGGAACCTCCCTCCTGTTACGGGCCATTATCCTTGTGGCTCCTGTGTAGTATGCCCTCTCACTAAAGTTACGAAAAATATTGAATTTCCTAACGGGTTCACATAGCAAAACAGAACACACACCAATTGCAACACCCAAAATTGCATTTATCTGATCTTATGCCCTTGCAGTCTCCCCTATATAGGGATGACCACTAGATCAGTCAAAACTAGAATTATTGAACATCGGAGCAATTTTCGGTGCAACAAAGATAACACTAAAATGACAAAACATTTCCTTGATAAGAAACACTCCCCTGACTCTTTTCAGTGGATAGTCCTCCAATCTTTCAAGACCATCAGCAAAGCTAAATTGTTCTCTATTGAACAAAGGTGGGTGATGAGACTATCCTCGCACCTGGCAGGGTTGAATGAAGACATCCCATGGGCCAGCCTGCTGAACATGTGAACCAATTCATGAATCCAACTCTGGCTCACACACGATTAATCGTAGACGGGTGATGATACCCCTGAACGGGTCCCACATCACTGATAACCTACCTCCACACAGGTACATTTGGGCCGTTTTCCACTTTTGCATCACCCGTGACCCCCCTGTTAATGTTTGACTGTGGGTAGTGTCCTCTTTTCCTCTACCGACCCCTTTTTATGACGGAATTCTACTTGCCGTTTCCGCACCTTTAATGATATAGCCGGTGACTTGCACGTGAATTTTTGTATCATGCTGTGTATTCCCATCACCAGATTCAAGGCGAATCACATGACAATCAACCATGGGTTCCGCGATGGCTTTGTAATATTTTCACGTTACCTGTGAATTGTTTTGACACGGATAACGCTGGGGTTTTTCTTTCTTTTACACTTCTTAAAACCTTAACCTTCTTGGGTCTTCTAGCTAATAAGCAGTAATATTACGCATCTGTGATCACCTTTTAACAGCTGTGTTCTTGTTTATCGAAACCTCAGGCACGTTGTTTAGTGACCGTTACCTTGAGATAGAACCTAATACACCACCACCTATTGGCTGACATCTCTACCAAGGAGCGTCAATAGGACGTCGACTCTAACTCTACCGGACATACGGGAGCCTATCAGTGTGGCTCTACCCTCCACACACGCTACCGTTTGACGGGTGCCGATGAGCCTTCCCATCGTAAATCCACCGACAGGAACAGTTTACTACACTTTGAGAGCTACCACCCTTTAGCTCTTAAGCAAAACCTCCCTTTCGGACAGTTCCTCCGTATCAGGAGGAATTGTAGTTCACTACCTGACTTCATTAAGGAATCTTCGATTCTGACTAATAATCTCCTGCAACGGGGATATCAGAGTCATGATGTTAAGAATTCATTCAAACGTGCCCGCAATAACAATAGGGAAGGGCTACTAGAACCAAGGGAACGTACCGTTGAAGACTGCCTCACATGTGTTTCTACTTACACGCCGAATTCGGCACAACTTAGAAGCACCATTAAGAAACATTGGAACATCCTCAATACCGGGGTTCTTTCATTGACTACCCCGCGGTTTGCTTTCAAACGTACTACCAATCTGAAGGACAGGCTTATACACACGAGACCAAAACCACCTAACAACATCAGACAGACCACCCTGTGGAACCTCCCTCCTGTTACGGGCCATTATCCTTGTGGCTCCTGTGTAGTATGCCCTCTCACTAAAGTTACGAAAAATATTGAATTTCCTAACGGGTTCACATAGCAAAACAGAACACACACCAATTGCAACACCCAAAATTGCATTTATCTGATCTTATGCCCTTGCAGTCTCCCCTATATAGGGATGACCACTAGATCAGTCAAAACTAGAATTATTGAACATCGGAGCAATTTTCGGTGCAACAAAGATAACACTAAAATGACAAAACATTTCCTTGATAAGAAACACTCCCCTGACTCTTTTCAGTGGATAGTCCTCCAATCTTTCAAGACCATCAGCAAAGCTAAATTGTTCTCTATTGAACAAAGGTGGGTGATGAGACTATCCTCGCACCTGGCAGGGTTGAATGAAGACATCCCATGGGCCAGCCTGCTGAACATGTGAACCAATTCATGAATCCAACTCTGGCTCACACACGATTAATCGTAGACGGGTGATGATACCCCTGAACGGGTCCCACATCACTGATAACCTACCTCCACACAGGTACATTTGGGCCGTTTTCCACTTTTGCATCACCCGTGACCCCCCTGTTAATGTTTGACTGTGGGTAGTGTCCTCTTTTCCTCTACCGACCCCTTTTTATGACGGAATTCTACTTGCCGTTTCCGCACCTTTAATGATATAGCCGGTGACTTGCACGTGAATTTTTGTATCATGCTGTGTATTCCCATCACCAGATTCAAGGCGAATCACATGACAATCAACCATGGGTTCCGCGATGGCTTTGTAATATTTTCACGTTGCCTGTGAATTGTTTTGACACGGATAACGCTGGGGTTTTTCTTTCTTTTACACTTCTTAAAACCTTAACCTTCTTGGGTCTTCTAGCTAATAAGCAGTAATATTACGCATCTGTGATCACCTTTTAACAGCTGTGTTCTTGTTTATCGAAACCTCAGGCACGTTGCTTAGTGACCGTTACCTTGAGATAGAACCTAATACACCACCACCTATTGGCTGACATCTCTACCAAGGAGCGTCAATAGGACGTCGACTCTAACTCTACCGGACATACGGGAGCCTATCAGTGTGGCTCTACCCTCCACACACGCTACCGTTTGACGGGTGCCGATGAGCCTTCCCTTGTGATTGGCTCCCGGTAGCTATGTCTTCTCTCCGCCAGAAACCAGGGTCGTCCACCGAGCAGGCGCGGACGGAAGATAGGTTCTGAGTCTCTCCACATCGCGGACGGCTGTGAGTATTGACCACTGTCGTGGGGGCTCTAGATACTCCATGCCTTTCCTTTATTTTCTTGATCCTGTACTGAGGGCAGCTTTAATACGCGATTGCCATGGGGCTACAGAGACTCCATTCTGTTTCGCTTGATCCTCCACTGAGGGCAGCTTGAATACGCGATTGCTATGACAATCGAAGGTAGCCATTATGACTATTTAAATCTTAAAGATACCCTTTTATACCTTTATCTCCCCTCTAGACGCCATTGATTATCATTTTAAGTGAATTTAACCAGGTAACAGTGCCATTCCAAGATAATGATGTGTAAGCCTTTATTGCACATACACGACATTTTTGAAATACACTCCATGTACGGGTGCTTTTGTGTCCACAGAACACTGTACTATTCAGTGTTAGTGTTCAGCGCCTGCTCGCTGGAACCGGACGCCCTGAACACCAGGGTGAGTTGTCTTTCCTCTTCAGGCTTTACATATTTTGGCATATTTTTAACATATCATTTCTGCAACAGCCCTTATCTGACATAAGTAATATGTCACTTGAGTCACTAAGAAGTTTGTTTGCCACTTCTTACCATGTTATGTACCTACACATCACTTATACTGCATGACACTTTCTTGGGTGCAGTTTATGAGGCGATTTGACTTTAGATTGTTTGCAGCAAATATGTCTTTATGACTTGTATGTTTGTCCCTTTGTCTTCTCTTTTACAGGCATTACTATCTTAATTTTTAAGTAAACCACTTATTAGGGTGCTGTATCAGTGGTAAGTATTAGTTGCTACCACCACCAATAAGTGTGTGAACTTTTTTGGTCCTGAAGAATTGCGGTCTATTTGACCAATGCAAGAAACATGTTGACCACTTGAGCGTAATTCAGACACCCTCACTGGAAGATTACGCATGTTTTTGTTTTTAATTAAGAGTGGGACCTTTCTTATTAAAACTTGTTATTTAGGATCTCCACTACTTACTTTTAACACACTTAGTCTCACACGCACTTCACCATAGGGCCCTCACTTGCACTCACCAACCGGCAATGAATGGAATAAAGATCTCCACTAAAAGGCGCCTTTAAGGTCGCCGATCGGGGATTGCAGCGCCGCCCCGATTCGGAGCAGACCTGATGATGAAACTTGACATCTGGGCCACCTGCTGACGATACATGACAGCAAGTCTGCCGGGTGTGTGAGGGTCTCTTTCCTAAAGGAGGAATCTCCTCCTGACTCATACAATTTCATAACCGTTGACAGCCTCTGTAGGAACAGCATACCCTTATACTTCTTGATTATACAATGGCAGGGTACACATATGAATGCAGAGTTTAAATCACTAAACGCCCTTCGATGTGGTGCCACCAACTCTGTGCATAGCATTCCAACCACACGTGTTTGTGGGCCCTTGCTGACTACGCCTTTGGCCTACACTGCGTTAGAGCACCACGGGCTCACCTGTGTGCTGCCTACACTGCAATCCAGCAGGCCTCACACCAATCCAATCCAGTCCATACCAGGCAGGACACGGCATCGTCGCAGGCTGCACACCCGCTCAGCTCTAGTGCTTCTACCTCCGTCAACCACAAGTCATCTCCTCATGCCATTTCAACGCCGTGTGTTAGAGTCCCAGGAGGAGCTTGCTGAACAGTGGTTGGCCTATGCTGACCACTGCCTCCGGCCTACACTGCAGTCAAGTAGGTCACACATTTGGAACTGAGTCTTGATTATGTAATGGCAGATTACACAATTTATGGCAGATTTGATATCACTATACTCCCTTCAGTGTGGTGCCACCAACTCTGTGCATAGCATCCAAACGACACCTGTCTGTGGTCCCTTGCTGACTACTGCCTTCGGCTACACTGCGGTCAAGTAGGTCACACACTTAAAACTGATTCTTGATTTATTTATGGCAGAGTTTATGTCATTGTACAGGCCTCATTGAAGACTGCATCCCCTTTCAGCCCTGGTGCCACTGACCCTGTGCCCCGAAATTCATGGACACTATCTGGTTGAACTTTGGTGGCGTCTGAGTCTATGGCCTGGGGATTGTCTTCATCATCATGTAGCTGACACTGACTTGGTGGTAAAAAGGAGTCTGTAGCATTCTACTCCTCCATTTGCCTGTTTTGGCTTGCTTTTTTCCTCTGCATCATGCCCTGGAACGACACCTTCCACTGTCCCCCGAAACACTCTGCGAAATTCACCTTGGACATCAACGAGGACCCACTCAGCTCACGTGGCCCCATCTCAGTGCACCGCAAGTCCTCGTCCCGTGGCGGTGTGCCTGTGCCGGCCGCAGTGCATCCCGGGCCACTAACTCTGTGCAGCTCAAGTCATGGACCCTGTCTGATTGACTATTGGATGGCCTCTTTGTCGATGGCCCGGGGCTCATCAACAACATGTGTCTGTGGCCCTGCGCTGTCCGCTGCCTCCGGCCTCAACTGCGGTCCACCAGGGCTCACACATCAAATCGAGTACTAACCTGCCTGGATGACGCATCACCACAGAATGCACATGTCGCCACCACCAGTACCACCTCCAACCAACAACTGCCAGAGTCGTAGGAGTCTTACAGCCAGACTATCCGAGTTGCTCACACTAGTCTTGGATGCCATCATCAGCTCGGTACACTGCTCAGCTCTTCAGGTGCCACCAACTCAGTGCACCACAACTCATGGACCCTTTCCAATAGATCTTTTTTGATATGGACAGCTCACGCAACAATGTCACCTCAGGAAGTGGGGAAGACCTGGGACGATGATGGGGAAGATGTGGCCGGTGTGTGAGGGGTGAAGGCACGGACAATAGGAGGGCAGGAGGCAACAACCAGAAGGCAGCAATGCAGACTGGAGGTGGTAGTCCAACTACACATCAGGAGCTATGGATGAGGTACATGCTGTGGACTGCGGATGCAATTATGTCACATCAGGCAGTGAGGAAGACCTGGGACGACGATGGGGAAGATGTGGCAGGTGTAAAACACCTTACTGCAGCTGCAGCAGGAACATCCCGAAGGGACCCAATCTTGGACAATTTCTTCACATGAGCACGATCAGTTCTGGTATCCCTACCTCAGTGCACTGCAACTCGCCGACCCTTCTAATTGGATGTTAGGGGACCTCTGTAGTTACTCCGGCTACCAAAATGATGCTGCGCAGTTGTTTGTGTTATGTTGGTGTTTTCTGTTTCCACTTTAATGGTGAACACTGTTCAAGTTGTTGCCAGCACCAACAACTCCCTGAGGGCTGGCTCACACTCACCCACCACCTAGCAAAGGCGTCACTGGTCAGGTGATCCTGATAATAAAGAGTGGCCGTGCGCACGTACCCATTGCCAGTTCAACTGACTATCAAAGTGTGTCCGTGTGCTCATTACGTATGCATGGTGGCCCCGGGCCTACCACATTACATTGTGCGTTGTACAGCGGACGCAACCATGTCACCCCAGGCAGTGGGTAAGACCTTGTACATGTAGCTCTGTCCCCCCCTTCATACGTAAGAGGAGTGGACAGGACCGGCGTATGCAAGTCCAGCGTAGGGGTGTGGATGATTGTCCCGGGGCTCTGGGCGTGGTTCAGTACTGAAAATGTGTCAAATGTGTGTGGCTATGTCGCAGTGTGTGTGTCCGTTGGTGAGTGTAAGTGGTCCCTGATGGGAATTAGACACCCACGTATGTAATCGATTTCGACTGCCATGAGTTTGAACCCCACCTGCATCTGTTCAGCCACCTCCTTCTGGCAGTTTGACACCTGGCCGTGGAATGTGATGTGTGCTTCTGTGAGGTGCTGGGAGCCATCCATGGTGGTGTGTGCTTCCTGCTGTGTGGTCTGTGCAGGAGGTGAGGTCTCCTGGATGCAGCTGGGCTGCCCTACTCCTGGTGGAGGGTTGGCCAAGATGTCCATGAGCTGTTGTTGGGCGTCGGTGTCGAAGGTGTGGAGGTCCTCTTCATCATCACTGATGAGTTGTCTGTTCTGCTCTGCAGGAGGTGTTGATTGTCCCTCTGCTATGTGAAGGGGAGATGCATTTAAAATTGTGTTGACATGTATGTTGACGCATTGTTCATGTTTACCTCGGGACTGCATGACAATGTACATTGCGACTGTTTGGGAGGAGCTGACGATTTGATGCGGGACAGTGGGCATTTGAACTACATCATGGATGTGAGGTTGTACATGTACATTTTCATCTCACTGTTTCCTGCTATGCCAGATGTGATTGGCCAGTTTCCACGCACAGGTGTGTCCTCTGTTCTGTCGTGGGAGTGTTGCACTTTGCACCACATAGTCGTCAATGAGGCTGTGCTGTTATTGCTATGTGTGTCTGCTGCATTGTGGGTGAGTCGCCCCTACTGCTCAGATTTGGCTGCCCCTTATTCCTTTCAGGCGGTGTGCCTTTGACTTCTGTGCTTCGACAGTGCTGGGATGTTTCGGACTTGAGTATATTGGGCTCTTTGTCGAGTTGTGACTCTTGGGCATGGTTTGTCCGCTGATGTTTTGTTGCATCAGGGGTGGTTTGTGCACGTGGATGTGTCGGAGTGTGGTCTGGTCCTTTCCGGATGTGGTCCACACTCAGCCACCTCAGTGTCGTGGCGTGCACAATGTCATGATGATTGGACTGCAGCCCTGCTAATCGTCGTGTAGTGTCATTTGCATTATCGGTGTGGCTCACAAATACGATTTTTTCTGAGTTTTGCACGTGTGCATGTGTTGGTTGTGATATTGGTGATGTATGAGGTAGGACCCCTTTGGGCACGTAGTGGACGGGGGCCTACTTGGTGTTTGAATGTGTGCTGTAGTGTGCCACGGGTGTCAGGGACATGATCCAGAATCATTGTGGGTGTGCAGTGTGCTCTGTTTCATTGTGCATGTGTGCCATTGTGCCTGTCTCCCCCCATCCCCCCAGTCCCTGGTCGGTACTCACCCCGTTGATGTTGTGTCAGGTCATGTTGAGCAGTGTTTGGTGCTACGACTCCTGGCAATGTATCCCGACTGCTAACTGTGGCCACCATATTCTCCATGTCATCCAGCTCATGGTGTGCCGCTCGACCCCTACCTTCAATCTGCGTTGCTGCTTTCATGTTGGCATCGGGTTTCTTCTTAGTTTTGGCCTTCACATCTTACCAGCGCCTCTTGACCTCTTCCATTGTCCTCCTCAATGCTGCATCTGCATTTGCATGGTCCAAGATAGTCTGCCACCATGTTTGCGTTTTTTATGCCAATGACACCTTGGATGTGACGAACAGTTGTTGATAGTGTTCTATCACCTCCATGACGATGATCCGGTTTTCCTGCAGACTGAACCGCGTCTTCCTCTTCTCCTTGGCCTTCCCCGACCCCGGGGTTCCTTGCTGGTCGACTGTGGGGCTTGTGGGTTTTGCGTTGTCCTCAGCACTCGGTCCTGGTGCATCCATGGTGCTACGCAGTTTGTATTATTTTGTTGGTGTTTTTCTTTTTTTTGTGTGCACTTTCCTGCATGACGCGTGGGAATTGCAGGCCTGTTGCTGGTTATCGCTGATTTTTGTAACGCAATTGGCCACATCACAACTTTTTTCGCGTTAATGTTTCGTGTTTTTCGGTGTCGCGTTTATTTTAACGTGGTCATTTGGCGCGTTATCGTGAGACTATCGCATGGTGCTGCCGGGTTGAGAATACAATTTTAACACTGTGTTATTTTCTCGCGATGGACTGCGATGTGCAAAGTTGCGTTAAGCAAATTTTGCGATAGTTATCACACGTTCTTGAGAATATCCCCCTTACTTTCATAATATGTCGGTAAAAGGCGTTTGACCAAGCACTACTTTAACCCACCACCAGGACATGAAATGGTCTAAAATATTGTCGAATTGGCCCTTAATGTGAGTTTGTGCAGTTTGTCTAAGGTGAGCTGTGAAAGATGCTGGGAAAGCTGTTTGAGTCAGTGAACAATTGTTTATTCCAACCTGAACTTCCACACATTGGATATATCATTATGTTTAAGCCTGGGCAAAGCACTACGCTACGCTCGCATAGTTTGCGAAGTTCGCGCTACTTCGCACTACGCAAATTGCACGTAGCACAGTGCGAACACGCGTAGCGTAGTGTTGCGTAGTACTGCGGCAATTTTTTGCTTGCTCGCGGTCCTCAACGTCAAGTTAGCGACCGTGAGCAAGCAAAATGACATCCCTGCAAGACTTTTTTCCTTGTTCGCGATCAGCAACATCAAGTTGGCGATCGCGAGCATGGAAAATAAACCTCCCGGCGAGATTCCCAACGCGAGGAGGTCAGGTTTCTCATTGCGAGTGGTCGTGTATGCTCACGACCGCTCGCGATGAGAAACTACCAGTTCACGTTGAGAAAGCTGCTGCTCGAGTAAAAATCTAATTGAGCAGCAGAAAACTACAGCTCGCAGTTGTTGCTTGTCCGCACTGTGCAATCATTGAAAACGACATCTTGCACAGTGCGAACAAGGTACTACGCAGTTCGCGAAGTGCTACGCGTAGCTCGCGTAGTGCGAAGTGCACTTTGCGTAGCTTCGCGAAGCGCTACTTCGCGAACTACGCCCAGGGTTAATTATGTTTCAAATACCTTTTGTGCACTTCAACTTCAAAAAATAATTCCCCCTAGTTTCACAAGCATATATTCCTGTTAAAACCTCCAATAAACATGAAAACACATACATCAGAAGTAAACTTACATAGTTGCGCACTGACATATAGAATATTCTTTCCTCGTAAACGAGTAATAAATCACACATTTTGTGTCTAGAATGAAAACAGAGTGAATAGTTAGAACAACCACCACAACTTATCTGTCACAAAGAAAAGCATCTCTGCTTCACTGCTGGCTGAAATTGAACTATGCAAAGTGCTACTTGATCAGAAAACAACTCGGAAACCCATTTTCAGCTTTTAATCTTAATGACAGATAATTTGCATGAACACTCACAGATCTTAAAAAGGGAAAAAAAACTTTTCCTGACCTTTTACTTGTGGGGGAAACATGCTTTGATGGAAATTCGAATTCAACTATTAATTCCTTAAAATGTTACATGGAAAAGAAGACCATTAAAGTAACTCTAATCACATACTGAAATGCTAATTCAAGCTGTATGTTCAAAGTGCCTTTGCAGAGCCGCCTACACCATAGCTTCACGTTTACACATTCGTTTTAAAAGGTACAGTTAATAGACCAAATTAGGAAACCTATTATAAAGTCAAACACAAACCGGCAACTATTTTACAATCTAAAGTGAAATCTTACAAAGTTACCAGGAAGTATCTTAACTATTTTCTGATGTTTTATTTTCGGATATGAATCAAAAAGCAAAGATGATCTTTCTGTCTGTGCGGAAAAGGAGGGTATTAATGCAGACGTCCATGCTTTGATGTATGTCTGATTTTCTAAAACAAGATGAAGGCGCTCTGCCCAATATTAGAAGAGAATGAGATACGGTAAATCATTCCCACTCAGAGCTCTCCTACAAAACCTAATGTTAGATTGAAATCACCTCTTTTTCGGAAGATATTGAATATTTGACTGTAAAAGCTAGCCATGGGATTCAGCACCTGACAAACATCATATAGAGCTGTCCTCTCTCACGGCTGTACCCCTTTTCTCACATATCTGAGGAATCACTCTCATACCCCGGAATCATTCACCCTGCCCCTCCGGCCCCAAATCATTAAGGAAAGGGCTAACTGAAGATGAGGTGTGCTCGCTATAAAAACACCAGGGGGCATATCAACAACAACCGGCGATAATTATCTCTAAGCGCATTTAGCGCTAGGATAATTATCGCCGGCTAGCGTGAATTTTTATCGCTGAGATAGCGTGCTATTAGCAACGCTTATCTCAATAGCGATAAAAATCCTCACGCTAACAGGCTAACGTGAGATTATCGCTGGAAACCCAGCGATAATCTCACGTTACCTCGTTGATAGGGACAGGCAAACTTAGCCATGATATCCTCCTTCCATAGGATATCATGGCTAAGTCTGAAAAATACCAGATGTAAAAAAGCAGCGTTAACCGCGGTTAGCGCTGCTTTTTTTGTCTCTAACAGGGTTAGCGACATTCTTGATAATAGGAGAAATGTCGCCTAGCGACATTTCTCCTATTATTTTACTCTGGAACGCCCCCTTTCATCTCATTAGAGATGCAAGGGGATGCGTAGAGTAAAAGGGTGCTAACATGCAAATTTGCATGTTAGCACCCTGTTGTTGATAGGGCGCTAGTTTTATCTCTGCTTTTTTGGCTTTTAAAGCCAAAAAAGCAGAGATAAAGCCCTTGTTGATATGCCCCAAAGTGACTCGTATTAACGGCCGCAAACTGAAAATCGGAGAATTTGCGGTCTCTAAAACCCTTTGTGAAATGTTCTAAGATCCAATTAACGATTCGGAAAATACTTTTTGAATCTTAAAATAGATTAAGGAAACAATAAAGAATCAGGGGCTTATTTTTGAGCCCTTGCGTCACTTTTGTGCTGCCCGTGCATCACTTTTTGTGATGCACCAGCGGTGTAAAAAATGCACCATGTTGCGTCATATTTGCAAAGTGATGCATCTAGGTAGATGCGTCACTTTGTAAACCCCTGTGCCACATTATACTTGCGCCAGGTATAATGTATGCAGGGTGGGCGTTCTGACACAAGTAAGCCTCGTAGAAGTGATGCAGTGAAATCTATGAGATTTCACTGCACCACTTCTAGCACGCAAATGCGTCAATATCATACTCCTGCCTCACAGCAGGCTGAAGACTGACGCAGGCATTTGAAATGGGACTTGCCCATGTGAAATCACCCATTGCTGGAGTTGCGTCACTTTTGTGACACACTCCAGCAATGTGTCAGTTTTTGCGCCTACTGATAAGTCAGAAATACTGACGTATTTGTAACTCCTTGCGACATGCTGCGTCATACTATAAATATGACTCATCCAGCATGTCGCAAGGAGGGCGCAATGAAAAGTGACGCATCGCCGTTTTCACGCAGCGATGCATCACTTTTCATAAATGAGGACCTCAGTATTTGAAAGAGATGTGTTTTGGGCAAATATTCCGAATGCTGATTCCTTTTGGCATGCATTAATGACATTAGTGAATGTCAAATAAGTTTTATATGAGTATCTACTCCTAAAAAACGTTTGAGTCACTTTTTTTTTGGAACACGCTTTCCTTTAAGGAAAACAGGCTGTATTTTAATAAAAAGCTTGCTTTATTCAAACGCAATCACAGACATGATGGTGAGCTGACCACAGTAAGCAACCATCCATGATTGTGTCCAATCACGAATGACGTGTTTTGTTGAGAGTACAAGGTAAGTGTGTTCTAGCATTGTATGAAAAGGTAACTTGATGGTTCTGATGGAAACAATATTGGGTTGAGTAGTGTGTTGTAGTGTTGTAAATAGTTTGGAAAGGTCTGCTGCAAGGTGTTGACTGGTGACCAAATGAGACAGTGGACACTGTGGTGGTGAACACAGTTAACTGTATGGTGCACAACTGAGTGGCTGTGCATTAACCTCCGTGCAAGGGATATGCACAAACATGCATTACAAAGGGCTATTCTGTTGAGCACGATCTACACCATTTAAATGGCAAATGCAAATGTGAAAAGAAAACAAAAGGCAAGGCTATTGAAACGATAGCTCTTGCTTGGGTGAGAGACAATGATTTCTGTCACACATGGCAAGCCCTGGGCTTTCTGTTGATAACTTAACTTAATGTGAGTAATGTGTGCCTAACAGTAATTTTGCATATGGCTTACTGCTCTATCTAACTTTGTAAATAGTGTATACATTTTTTTCACTGTTTTCTCTTGACAGTTTAGTTTTTTAATGTGCTATTTATTTTGAAATTTTTTATTCCTCCTATTGCTTCATTTTTTACTTTATTTTATGTTTTCACCCATTATTTCTATTCTCTGCATAGAGCGATATGATGGCAATTAGGCTTTGTTGACATTTTATAAAACTGAAAAAAACCGAAATGAAATAAAACCATTCACATTTTTTACCAAACATACTTTTCATTTTTTTTATTTTGAAATCTCTTTTTATTATTTTCACAATCAAACAATAACTTATAAAATCTACATTGGCAATGAGAGAAGCAAAAGAGGAAGCTGCAACTGTATAGATCTCTAACAGATCAACAATGATGTACATCAATGGTTCAAGGACCACATGACCCTGGCCATCAGGTATTAGTATCATCTGTGAAAAAATAAGCTTGAGATAATTTACTGACTTAGCTAATAGTTCGTCTTCCTCCGTCAGGAACTGCTTTATCAAAAGGACTATGAAAGAGAAAGAAAAAGAAGGGGTGGGTAGAAGGGGAGGATTTGTGGAGGTGACAGTTCCCACAGTAACATTATTAAGAGATACTCCCTAACCTTGACATTCGAGGGTCCCCACGCCGGCAGAGAGGGGGAGAGGACAGAGAAGAGCAGCAAGGGCACGGGCTCCTCTGCTTGTCGTGTCTCATTCTGATAAGTTTGCCCCTCGTGGAAGCAAAGCGCCTTCAAATAATTAAAGAGCCCATAGGTGGGGGAAACGGACGGGCATGCTCTAATTTGGATAAATGTTGCACTAGGGGTTGCCAGATACGCATGAATTTGGTGTCAGTGTGTGCAAGACGGTTGGAGAAGATCTCCATCGCCATAATGTGCAAGAGGCGGGTTAGCCACACCAGAGACGGTGGGGGGGGGGTCAGGGGTGTTTTTCCAGTGCAGTGCAGTGACCTGTTTTGCTGATCCTAACGTGTGAAGTATCAGACGTCAATCCGAGTGGTTCATATCTTTGAGGGATTGAGGTCGAAGTCCCAGACCCGTTATCCCAGGGGTATTCGGGATAGGAAATCCTATTATGTCTTTAATGTGGCTAAACACCTCCTTCCAAAAGATTGTCAATAGCGGGCATGACCACCATATGTGAATAAACGAACCTGTGTCTGCCTTGCATCACCAACACAGGGTCCCAGAGGTGGGGAACATTTTCTGGAGGCGAAGGGGGGTGTAATGTCAAGTCATTACTTTATAAGCCATCTCTTAATGTGTGACACTCTTAAAAGTGTTGGGGATGTCTCTCCACAGCTGTTCCCTGTGTTCAGGGGGGGCATCTTCTATAATATCTATGTGCCATTTCTCTTGATAGGGATGAAGAGGTAGTGGACAAGAGTGCTGCAGGACCCTAGAAGTATGGGAGATCAGGCCTTGCAAGCCGTCAAAGGATCGTACTAATGCCTCAAAAGAAGTGGATAAGTGGCTCCCAGTGTATTTTCCGGGGTATGCAAACAGTGTCAAATTTGATAATATTGAAAGTGCATCATAGCAGGAAGATGACATTTTTGTCTACAGTGGTAAAAGGATTTGAAGGCCTCTCCCTCAAAGAGGTCGGGTGAAGGGCGTGTTGGGGGAGGGGAAGGAGGTAAGCCCACGGATGATCGCTACTTTATCCCATATCTCCAGGACCGTTCTAGTTGGGGTGGCGATATAGGCACTGCAAGGTCGTGCTCTTTTTGGTAGCCAGGCCAAGTCCCATAGGTGGCAACAGGCCACAGCCCTGTCCATGTGAAACCAATGTTTCTCGCTTTCACGAACCACCCACGCCGAGATGAAATGCAAATGCGACGTCCAATAGTAAACGAGAAGGTTGGGGCAGGCGAGACCCCATCGGTCTTTTGGTGTCATTAAAAGTTTGTTGGAGAATCTTTGTCTTCGCTTGCCCCAGATAAAAGAGTTGACCTCTTTCTGGAGGCTCAAAATGTCCTGCTGGGGGACATGGGTTGGAAGTGCTAGGAAGAGGTATAATACTGTGGGCAAGATAGGCATCTTCACTATGTTAAGACAGCCAAGCCATGATATGGGGAGCGATTTCCATCTCCTAAGGTCTTCCCTAACGGAGCACCTGTAGTCTAGCCAGTTTGCCTGGGTCCAAGAATCCAATGTGGCTGTGGTATTAAGGCCCAGGTATCGGACAGATGGAGAGGCCCACTGAAACGGAGAATGTGCACTCAACTCGGTAATCTCCTTGGGAGAAAGAGTGAGATTCAATGCCTGCGAATTACTAATATTGATTTTTAGCCCCGATATAGGTTCAAATTGGGAGTGTATGTTAAGCAAGGCGGGAAGGGAGTTTTTGGGATTGATAAGAGTCAGAACTAGGTAGTCTGGGAAAAGGGCAACCTTATGCACGATTCCCACAAATGGTATGCAGTTAATTGCTGCTGACTAGCGTATTGTAATCGCTAGGAGTTCTATTGCCAGAGCAAATAGGACAAGGGGCATCCCTGATGAGTTCCCCTGTGAATCTGGATCGGGGGGCTAGCAGGCCATTAACTCTAATTTGTGCCGAAGGGGACATATAAGGAGCCATAATGCGAGACGTCATGACCGGTCCCAAACCTATCCACCCCAGAACTGCTCTGAGAAAGGTCCAATCAACCCTATTGAATGCTTTCTCAGCATCAAGGGAGAGCAGAAATGCTGGGATATTATGTCGCTGGACCTTTTCCACCAGGTGGGTTATCCGCCTGATGTTGTCTGCCACCTGTCTTTGGTGAATAAAACCTGCCTGGTCTGGATCAACCAAGCCAGGAAGGAATGGCGCCAGGCGATGAGCCAAAGTTTTTGGTGTATAATTTGGCATCGGCATTAAGGAGAGAGATGGGGCTGTAAGAGGCGCAGGACGTCGCGTCTTTCTCTGGTTTAGGGATAAGAGCTATATCCGCCCCAGCCATGGTAGGGGTCATACTAGCAGTATCGGCAAAGGAATTGAATAGTCAGAGCATTGGAGCTTGCAGCTGGGGGAGGAGCAGGCGATAGAAAGAGATCGTGAGGCCATCAGGGCCAGGAGATGTACCTAACAGGAAGCTTTTCAATGCTTTTCAAGTTCTTCTAGGGTAATCAGATCCTCCAATTCCTGGACTTGGTACGGGTCAAGCGGTACCCAAAGGAACGAGGCAAGAAATGGATTAGCTCTTCCTGGACAATTTTCTTCGATCATAGAGGGATGAGAAAAAGTTACAGAATGCCTGTTGTTTGTCTGCTTCCAAGGTGACCCATTTTCCTTTACTGAACTTGACCCTGGAGATATGGTTTCAAGAGATGTGCATATGAAGCCGACGAACCAGTAAAGAGCCCACCTTGTTGCCCCCTTCATAAAATGTTTGTTTCAGAGTAAGGAGAGAGTGTTCGACTTTGTTTACCCGGATTGCTTTTAATTGGCCCCGGAGTGAGGCTAGACATTTTTGGCGCTTTCTAGAGATTATTACATGCTCCTGTCTCTCCAGTGCCTTAAAGTCCGGGGTAAGGCCTGCCCCAACCAGGTAGGATTCCCATGTTTGGGCTATTGACATAGAAGTGATAACGCCTCTAATGGTTGCCTTGAACGCATCCCAAAGTACATGGCCACTGGTGTCTGGAAGGGCATTTGTTTCAAAATACATTAGGATTGCCTGATGTAGTTCTGCTACATTGACCTGATCCCGTAAGATGTGTGGGGGTAGCATCCAATGGGGCATGGAGCCAAATGTCAGGGTGATCTCCAGATAGGCATGATCCCAAATTGATATATCAGATATAATCGTAGAATCTAGCAAGTGCATAAGTGATTGGGATATAAAGAAGTGATCTATACGAGAATAAGATCCGTGGAAATGAGAATAGAAAGTATAATTTCTTGTCTCTGGTTCTGTATATAGCCATGAATCCACAAGGCCATAAAATACTGCTTGAGTGCTGTCGACATGGCCCCAGTACCTTGGAAGGAAGATGTGCTGCGATCCAAGCATGGGTCCCAGACTAAATTGAAGTCCCCCAACAAGAATCGGGTCTGCCTCCCAAGATACCAGTTCTTTTAGTAGGTTCCTGATGTATGTGTCTTGGGAGTGATTAGGGACATAAATATTAATCAGCGTAAGGGGTCTGTTATCAATTAGCACCTTAAGCTTCAAATATCGTCCCTCTTTGTCCCGCACTGTCCGAACTCCCTGTATGTGTATGCCCACTTTAAAGAGAATGGTCACCCCACTGTTTTAGATGTTGAAGAGGCCCATGTGTGGTTAGGGTATCTAGGATGTGCCATGTGCTTTGTATCTGCCAGTAGGAGATAGGTTTCCAGTAAGAAAATAATGTCTGGGTCTTGGATCAGGAGGTAGCACCAGACCTGGCGTCATTTGTTAGGGGCATTAAGTCCTTTCACATTGAGGGGAGGGCATTTAATCTTCGCCATGGTTATGTATGTGTGAAGAAGGAGGCAACTCAATATAGTATCTCATCCCCCTCCCTACCGGAGCCCCCCCAACCCAATCAATGGAGCATGACTATGGGGTGTAAAAGATGGAAGAGGTCATGTCTGTGAGGTTAGACCCATGAATGATACCCCTTCTAAAGCTATGTTTTTTTGTGCTAAGGAGAGAGAGCAATAGAATGAATTGCGCTCCTTTCCCACCCAGAAAACTCACAGGGAGAAAAAGGGAAAAGGGTGGAGGGTGGAGGGAAAAAGAATAAGCAAACCAAACAAAGAAACAGCCAACCGGGCCGCATTAGTCCATTGCAGTCCTGGAGAAGCACATTGGTTTGCCCCAGAGCAACTCTGAGGGAGTCACTCCTCATACGGACCAAGTGAATGGCAGCGGGTGCCATCAAGATCATCTGATTGGTTTCTGCCACTCCGTTCAGCGGCCGGCCCTCTCTATAGTTGCAAGGAAGGACACAATGATCACCCCAAGAAAGTCAGGGGTCCCCTGCTTCGAAACCATGTCTAGAGGTGGGCAGGACCAGGGAACGAGGGCCTCCCAGGCCAGATTATTATATGCACATACCATTCAAACAATCTGTAGGATCCATCAACGTAGAAAACTAAGTGCGGATCACACCATGTATGGGTGCCTGGAGCTCTTTAATGATCATGCCCCCATATTCAATATGCAGTGGGGGAGGAGGGCCTGGAGGCTGGCTGGGAGTGAGCCGGGGACTGCGTGCTGCCCATGGACTTAAGGTGGTGTATAATGTCCTGTTTTGTCTGCTGTGACACGTCGCTTGGCCTTGGAGCTCAGTTGAGAGGGCAAGGCACAGTGGACAACTCCGGGTGAAGAGAGTCCCTAGGCTGGGTGGCCCCAGAGTTCGGGCTGGGGAGGCAAGAGTCCAACTGGAGCTGGAGTAGCTGTTGATCTTCCCTTAAGGATCTCTGAGATCTGCGCCTACCCTCTCTTTTGAAAATAGAGGCAAAGGATGACCCCACTGGTATTTAATTTTTAGATCCCTCAGTTTGTCCGTGACTGGTTTAAATTCTCTGTGTTTTTGCAGAGTAACTGGGGCTAGGTCCAGGAAAATTTGAATGTGGTGTCCTCCATAGGATAGGTCGGTTTTTCCCTGGTTGCACAAAGGATTACCTCTTTCTCAGTGAAGAACTGCACACAAGTTAAAATATCAGGGATCAGATTTAAATTACCATGGGGAGTTGCCACTCTGTGTGCTCTATCCAATACAGCAGGGGAGGCGTCCTGGTCACCTATGATCACCTGAAGGAGTTCTGCCTTGTAGGTCATTATGTCCTGGCCCTTCACGCCCCAAGGGACCCCACCGATACGGAGGTTGTTCCTCCGGCTTCTATTTCAAATCCTCCTGTTTGATCTGAAGTTCTATGTGCTGTTCTTCAAGCGTTGGTCCTCCGTTCCCATTTCAAGAGTTCCATTCAAGGTCGTCGACTCTGGATCCAATTTCAGCCACATTGTGCCGGATATCTTTCAAACATGTCTTGAACTCAGATTTGAACAAGCCAATTTCCTTCTTTATCTCGTGGAGAAAATTGGTCATGAAGGCTTGTGTGAGGGGACTTGCCTTGGGTTTTTCCAGGGAATTTGCCATTGCGGGGACCTGTAGGGCTGCTGCAGTGGAGGGTGGTTTTGCCCAGAGCGATGTTACTGTTGCTTCCTAAGAGGCACCGGGAGCAGTGTCTTTTCCACCATTAGTGCGTGGTATACTTCTCCCATGATTCCCCTTAGTCAGTGTGGCCCTCTCCCGGGAGTCAATCCCGGGTTATCAATCCAGGGAGGGCAATGGATTTCCTTACAAGACCGGAGGCTACTATTGTGCAAAGGCTTTTATTGCCGCTTCCAGCTGCAGGCCCTTTAAAGAACGTTTTACACATCATAATGATAAGAATGTTCATAACAGTGTACAAGTATCTGGTGCAAATAGCCATCTTCCTCTTTTTATGAGCTGCTTCCACCAAGATAAGTATGCTCTCTATCACTTAAGACAAATTTTGATTTAGATTTTGTATTTTTACAGCTCCTTGATGTTAAGTTATTCCTATCACGTTTACATTAAGTACTAGACTACTACTGCCTTTAGGTCGGTATTCAAATTGATTGTATTTTCATTTTACTTTACTTTAACATCTAATGTGTATTTTACAAACGTGGAGTATGTGATGTGATGTCTTCAACACTGAGTTGCCTTTTACTACAAAAAAGGAGGATTCCAGTTACAAAACGGGAACCTGTGGATTCACCCGTTTGTGGAGTGTTACACGGCAGGGCGAGGAATCGACTTCAATCAGCTCCCGCATGGCAAGTGGATTAAAGCATGTTATAATATTTAAACTGCTTGTTTGTCTCTACTGAGGGACTTCTTCATTACTGCAATGGACAATACAAACAAGCGGCTATACTCACTTAGAGATTGAAGAATAGTGCATGCTGACATGGCGGACATGGTAACAACCTTGTTTAATGATTTTGTCCGTCAACACTTGCCGTGACCTTCTGAACCAATGGGAAGGTGCACATTCTTAATTTAAACGGGGACATTATGACTAACACACGTAAAGGCATTGATAAAGGCTTGTTTTCCGAAACCGGTCTGCCTGCGAATTAATAACAAAAAGAATTGAAGTACTTGAAGCCCGAGGAGTGCGTTGTAAAATTCCCAAGGGAAATTGGTGAATACTATTTATTCATGACTTGCCACTGTCACGACAACGGCACCCGCTCGTGAGATGTTTGGGAAGTGAGTAGCATTTGGTGGAGTATGTTTGTATAACTTTCTAGAACCGCCACCACTCACAAGCGAAGTGATGTCTTCAACACTGAGTTGCCTTTTACTACAAAAAAGGAGGATTCCAGTTACAAAACGGGAACCTGTGGATTCACCCGTTAGTGGAGTGTTACACGGCAGGGCGAGGAATCGACTTCAATCAGCCCCCGCATGGCAAGTGGATTAAAGCATGTTATAATATTTAAACTGCTTGTTTGTCTCTACTGAGGGACTTCTTCATTACTGTAATGGACAATACAAACAAGCGGCTATACTCACTTAGAGATTGAGGAATAGTGCATGCTGACATGGCGGACATGGTAACCTTGTTTAATGATTTTGTCCGTCAACACTTGCCGTGACCACCTGAACTAATGGGAAGGTGCACATTCTTAATTTAAATGGGACATTATGACTAACACACGTAAAGGCATTGATAAAGGCTTGTTTGCCGAAACCGGTCTGCCTGCGAATTAATAATAAATAGAATTGAAGTACTTGAAGTCCGAGGAGTGCGTTGTAAAATTCCCGAGGGAAATTGGTGAATAATATATAAATATATATATATATATATATATATATATATATATATATATATATTTTTTTTTTTTTACCTACTGGCGGTCGCCAGCAGGTAGTTATAGTTAGGACCAAGTTTGCATAAGAAGAGCATTTTTTGTTTTGCTTATAACTTTGGTGTCGTTTGACGAATTTTCATGAAATTTTGCAAACTAATTGTTTGTTCATATCAGCTGCTATGTGAAAAGTATGGGGGTGATTCGTCAAGGGGGGGCTGAGAAAAAAGGTGGGTCCCAAAACATGTTTTCTCTATGCAATTTCCATAGGAAACTTTAGACAAGGCTACAGGTCGAACGGGTGAACGGAATTACCCCAAATTTGGCAGGGAGATTGGTCTTCGTCTAGAAAGCATGCTTTTGTTTATTTGGTGTAAATCTGTTCAGTAGTTTTGGAGAAGTATCAACATTTACAGATATCGATATTTGGGAATTCTGCCATCTGATTGGCTGAGGCGTTACGAGCAAAAGCTTGCTGCTTATTGGCTGCGAGCTGTTGCAACTAGGAAGTGTTCACAGCCGTTTTGTGATTCCGTTGAAACGAGTAAGGGTAAAAAAGGGCGAAAAGAGTAGAAAACAGGAGGATAGGACCACTGTAACCTATGTGGGTGAGTGCGAAGCGAAGTACTCACTCCTACCGGTCTGAAAGTGCGGTGTTGCTCAGAGTGCCATGGTGCTGAGATGAGATGCTGCTACACTCGGGTATGAACCGGGAGCCTAAACCGTGAGCTCATTGCTGTAAAGTGACGTGCTCTGGTCTTTGTAGCATACCTGTGCAAGTAGTGTTAGTAGGCGTGTATACCATACAATACAGGGAGTGGGAAGCAAACTACTGACCCCTACTGTGCATTTATACTATACCGGAAGTGGGAAGCGAAGTACTCAGGCCTACCGGTGTGAAGACTCAGGGATCAAACCACACTGATTGCTGTAAAGTGATGGGCTCTGGGCGCTGTAGCATACTGGCTGCTGTAGTATAACTGTGTAAGTAGTGTTAGTATGCGTTTATACTATACAGGGAGTGGGAAGCGAACTACTCACCCCTACTGGTCTGAAGACTCGGAGATTAAATCGTGAGCCTAAACCGTGAGCTCATTGCTGTAAAGTGATGTGCTCTGGGCGCTGTAGCATACCTGTTGAAGTAGTGTTTGATTGTGTTCATACAATAGCAGGAGTGGAAAGCGAACTACTCACCCCTACCGGTCTCAAGACTCGTGGATGAAACCATGAGCTCATTGCTGTAAAGTCATGTGCTCTGTGTAGTATTCCAATGTAAGTCATAGTAGAATGTTAGTATGTAATGCTACTAGAATGTAAGTATGTAATGTTGAATGTAGGGCTGTTATGAGGGGAATCTTGGGGAGTTTTTACACGGTGCTGGAGAAGACGGTTGCCTTGTTGTCTGCTCCTGTTGGTGGGTGTTTAAGCTGTCTTCTTTTCCTGCAATAAATCTACTTATCGAATCCACTGATGTCTGCCTCTTCACTACATAAATTTGGTGACGAGCGGGAGAAGGTAAAAAGAAGGCAGCACTCACCAATATTTCGAGCTTCCTTGCGTTCTGCTGAAGACCCGTTTTCTTCATGAAGCTGCTTCTGCTCATCCCAGGGTCGTCGGCTCATCGAACTATGTCATCCGACCTCTGGTAGGATTTATATTTTTTATTTTGGGCTTCCTCTGCCTCTTCACTACACTCTGGTTGCTGTACTATACGTGTGCAAATAGTGTTAGTATGCATTTATACTAATTATGTAGTTATGCAGTAACCAATGCATCATGGCCCTATGGAGCGCCACCTCCCAGGCGCAGCTCATACAATGTCCCGGGGTGTGCATCCGCGGGACATTTATGTTTGCTATTACAGGGTGGGAGCATGGCTTCCACCCTGTGATAGCAAATCGTTGTTTGCCTCGTTGAAGCGAGAGGAGGAAAACCTTGTATCGCTTCAATAAAGCGGATCTGGATGGTAAAAATGGAGAAAACAAAATGAATCGGGGTCGCACCCGTTCATTTAAATGAGCCCCCTGGTGGGTAATGTTCCGGGGCAAATCCTATTATTATATTGCGGGGTCTCTGCAGCACCGGGGACCTTAATCTCACATGTAAATTTGGCACAGGAGGGCACAGAGACGTTTCACAGCCTAGGGGATCGCCACCTCCCCGGGTATTGTTTACTAATTGTTCGGGGGGCTTCAAAGCTAACTCAAGCTTGGGGATCGCCACCCTCCGGGGCTTTACTTAAATATGCAGGGTGGGCCTCGTCACTCCCAGAAGCCTCCTTGGCCCTAGGCAGTGCCTTATTGGTTCTGTAATCACACGGGAAGTACTCATGGTGTTATAAAGTGATACACTCATAGAACCCTTGCAGTTGTAGAATTACCCAGGCTTCATTTATGTAATAGTCTGTTGGTTTATATTTGGTAGGTGCACTGCAAAATTACAAATGTTTTACCTCATAACCTCCTATCAACCGCCGATTTTCACAATCAACTACAGACAAGCGTTGTCAGAAAAAGAAGACCCATTCACTCACTTATTTATTGGTAAAAAAAATAACCTTTATTAAAACAACACAAATAAATGGAAAAGCAACTTTATTCAAAGAAATAACAGTATAACATGAAATAAGTGGGTGGGACTCCTCCGGAAGCAGCATACAAAACCTGCAAGACAAAAAAGAAACATAAGTATGTGTGCCATGTCCAAGAGAAAAAGAAATCTAGTCAGAATGAAAGGAAGAAAGTGAGAATGGGACAGAGAGCGAGTGGGTGGAAGGGAGAAGGGGAGGGAGAGTCAAAAGAACAGAGGGAGGAGGAGACAGAGCATTGGCCTACTGCACCCAGCCCTCACTGTTCTCCTCCCGTCACCCGTATGTATGGGACGCTGGGTTCCGCGAGAAAGAGTGGGGTCCAGCAAGTCCTTAAAATGAAACAGAGATATGAATGAAGCCAGAGATTACATTATTATCTACGGCAACATCGCTTGCCTGCACCCGTGCACCCAGGCTGCTGCACACCAGCCCCTTCCTCCACACTTTGCTCAATTGCGGCTCCAGCGCACCGAGGCTTCACTGCTCTCCTGCCACCACCGGTGTTTCCGACGACATGACGGTGCGAGCTCCAACTTCGGGGTGCCTCTCTCAGGGTGGCACAGCAGGTCCCCGGTCGGGGAAGGTGTCTTGAGACCACGATGGAAGGCGTCAGAATGCCCAGGGCATCATCACAGGATGAGCACCTGCTCCGCTGGTTTTGGCGCAACTAACTCAGTGTCTGAAAAGGGAGAAATAATATAAAGCTGGAAACGTTTTGAGGTAAATGAAGGTTTATTTCAAGCTTAATAGAGAACACCAGTTGAGTGTATTCTTCCTTCTTGAAGTACGATCGACCAACTGTTAGTAGTAATTGAGGAGTTGGAGTGTACGAGAATACACAAGGTTAACTAATAATATGTTATGCCAACGTTCACATACAAAGGAACCGAGCGCATGCTAGAAGCATAATGTGCACGTGTAATGCAGTGGAACAAGCCTGTGTGCATGTACACTTAGTAATCAGCTCACTACAGTGCCCCAAAAGCCAACGCCAAGTGTCTGTAGGGTAGCGCTGCCCGCTGGATCAGGCCTACAGTACGGTCCAGCAGGTCCTTAAAACAAGACAGAGATGTGACTGAATGAGGTCAGAGATCACATCATTACGCATGGCAATATCGCTTGTTCACACCTGCGCACCCAGGGTGATGCACCCCACCCCTCCAGCAGCACTACGCTCAATGCAGCCCCTGTGCACCCAGGCCCCACTGCTCACCTGCTGTCATTGTTGTGTGTCCAAACATGACGGCCAGCAGGGTTCACAATTCAAATCAAGTTTTGATTGCGAGGATGGTGTACACCTCATGGATCCCTTTTTTTATTGCGCATTGTGATATGCGACGTGGATGCGGCCATATTACCTGAGGCAGTGTGGAAGAACTGGGACATGTGGCGGTGTCGTTATCCTATTTATATGTACGCAAAGTGGGCTGGGCTAGCGTATGCGTAGGAGTGTGAATAATTATTCCAGGGACCTTGGCGTTTTTCAGTTCCTGCCTGGTCAGGAAGTGTACTTATGTGTGTATCCCTGTTGCAGTTTTGACCTCGCACAATCCGCAATTTACATTAATGTAGCATGTACCGGGAGGGCGGCAACTATCACTAATGAGATGCTATCCGAAAACATTGAATGGCCAACATCGCATGTCGTTGTCAAACTTGTGGATATGCGCAGACACGCATGTCAATGGTGTGCGGTATTATTGAAAGTGTTGCTTTCGCAAATCGCACACATTTGAATGTGCTCGGATGGAGGGAGGATCAGAAGTGAGGCTACGTCATTCACAGTGATAATGCTCATTACAGTCAAGCAGTGCATGTCAAACGTGAATCTGAAAGTCTCACATATGACACACTACTATACTGGTAAAGCCTGACAACAGAGCATAGTGCAACACAAATCTACACATTACTCTTTACTGTTTGTCACATGTGATCTAGGATGTGCACTCTCCCCGTGGCTGAAGATACCCCTTCGAGCCACCAATACCCAGGCCGAAAGGCAGCACAATAATGTGTATACACACTTGAAAAAGGGGGACAAGGAGCATAAAAGTAGGAAGGGGAAAAGGTCCTGTACCGGTGCTCCTGGAATGAATACACGTACAAAATAAGGTAACAGTTCCTAAACGAAACAGTGCCAATATGGTCTACTGTGAGAAAGGGGAGAGAGATATAGGGCAGGGGGAAAGTAATGGATGAGGTTCGAGAGTAATAGTGTAATGGAGACCAGATACTCCTGGATGGTACTAGAAGTGCCCTCACACACCCTTGCGGGTGCAAAGCATCATCATCGGGCGGTGCTCCTTGTGGGGGTGGCGCTGCAGTCCCTCACGGGCCCTTGGAAGGGCTCTCTGTCGGAGATCTTTTGATGGAGTCGCCGTAGTTGTGCGTGCGAGTGTGTGGGGAAGGGGGGAGGACGGTGTCGTGATGGAGCTAAAAAGACCTTGTGGTACCCTAACAATTTATTGGTGGGTCCAAAGGATCTACTAAAAAGTAACGGGGGATAGTGTTAGATTTACTCTCTGAGTAGGGGAAATTGGATGTAAATACGTCCCACTGCTCTCGACCCGTTGGAGTGAGGGTTAAAATGAGAGAGGGGGTGTAGAAAGGGTGGTCAACATGTTTCGCGCTGCCCGCGGTCCCTAGTGGATCCTAGCGCTTCGTCAGGACCAAGGTGGTGATTAAAAAGTAAGGGGGAGGGATTCAGGAAAAAGAGGGGAGTAACCTATAATCCCAAAAACAAAGGAAAAAAGGAACATGGATTATTCGTGTCCTTGACGTCGAACCTGCAGGGAGAGGGAAAGAACAAAAAGGTTCCTTTTTTCCTTTGTTTTTGGGATTATAGGTTACTATCCACCTCACAATTACGGCGACTCCATCAAAAGATCTCCCAAAGAGAGCCCTACCAAGGGCCCGTGAGGGACTGCAGCGCCACCCCCACGAGGAGCACCGCCCGATGATGATGCTTTGCACCCGCAAGGGTGTGTGAGGGCACTTCTAGTACCATCCAGGAGTATCTGGTCTCCATTACACTATTACTCTCGAACCTCATCCACTACTTTCCCCCTGCCCTATATCTCTCTCCCCTTTCTCACAGTAGACCATATTGGCACTGTTTCGTTTAGGAACTGTTACCTTATTTTGTACGAGCACAATAATGTGCACACACCAGGGGCATCGTGTAACACATTTGTTTTTTGATGTAACGTTTCAGATGCATGGCCATCACATGTGGAAGGCTATTGTACAGACCATGAATATTGATCAAGATGATCGTTGCATGTTGTGTGTAGTATAAGATATGTGTACACAGCAAAAAACTTTTCAAAAAAGCTCTCTAAGCAGAAGAGGTGTCTCTGATCAAACGCTGTAGAGAGAATGACTAAAATGGGCGGGGTCCCTCAACTGCTACAATGGGAAATGTTATGAACCAATCAAATGCTATTTTTTAAGGTCACATGGCAATCGCGCACCGAGCGCGCAAGGAAGCCGCACCCAACGCAATTTTGAGAAAATATATTTACCATAATATAAGTTTATCACAGTTAGAAATATATAAATGTTTAAAATATTTTAGATTATCGCTTGCTCTCATGTACACTTTAAACTTATTTAGATACAGTTTTGAGACATAAAAAAAAATGAGGGAATGGTGTACCCGGCGCGACACCATACGTCTATGATGTAACACAGGGCTTGGCAGTGTGCACTCGTCGCATACGCAATGCACAGTGGGCGCGACTCCATACGTACATGACGTAACGCAGGACTTGATACTGCGTACCCGTCGCATACCAAAGTAGCAGCTGGCGCAACCTCACACGTATATGATGTTACACGGGATGCGGTGCCATGTACCTTTCAGATACGAAATGCAGATCATTTACGAGTTTAGCAATATGGCGGACACGATTCGTGTGCTGATGGTGCTTGGTACACTACCGGTACGGGACTCCAGTTTTCTCCCCCCAAAAAAATATATACAAATTTTTGGGGGAAGATGTAAAACATTACATAATTTTTAAAATAAAAAAAAAAAGGATAAAAGAGTTCCAAAATATTTTTTTTAAAATAGAAAAAATATAGGTTTTATAAATATTAAAATATGAAATTAACATTTAAAAAACCTTCAAAATTCACTGAAAAAACCATAGGTTTTACAGACGTTATAGTTAGGAATTACCATTTAAAAAAGCTTTGAAATTCACTAAAAAAACATAGGTTTCAGGGACATTATAGTTAGTTGGACATTTGACACATATAAAACCATAGAAATTCCCCAGCTAACTATAACTCGCGTGCCCGCAATGCACTGCTGATGATGTCACATATTACATCACTCATGACATGGTCAGTGACATCACTCATGACATCAGTGATGACATCATCCACGTGATAATCTGATGCACATACTGATGCCCAATGGTTTTTAAAATTCTAATTCCTAACTATAACGTCTGTAAAACCTATGTTTTTTTAGTGAATATATATATATATATATATATATATATATATATATATATATATATATATATATATATATATCCATCAGAAAGTTGCCTGTGACAGGAGTGACCAAACAAGAAGGTAGGTGTAAGCCAATTCTTTAATGGAGCGAGTAGAGGGAAAACAGCAGATTGCCACGCAGATTCATTCAGTCCTCCCCAACGCGTTTCGTGCCAGAGCGCACTTAATCATGGGTTCAGGGCTTTTGCTCAGTGCAAGCATCGACAGTTCAACCAGGCACTGATTCAAATTTCTTATCTTCCGCCCGGGTGGGCGTGGCCACCCCTGTGGCCTCTGGTAGATGTAGTGCCTTCGTTTCTCCTCTAATGAGTCGCCGTGTTTCACTGAATGTATTGAAAATAAAACCAAGTGGGTTTGCGTCGTACAGTTCTGCTGCAAACCCCCGTTTCTTATCTCACGCCATGGGCTGATTCTTGTCTCCACGCTGCCTACGTCGATTGGCGCGGCTGCCGGACTGCACGAGGGCAGCTGGTCTTCTCCTACGGCTCAGGCGGGGCCGTTACACATCCATCAGAAAGTTGCCTGTGACAGGAGTGACCAAACAAGAAGGTAGGTGTAAGCCAATTCTTTAATGGAGCGAGTAGAGGGAAAACAGCAGATTGCCACGCAGATTCATTCAGTCCTCCCCAACGCGTTTCGTGCCAGAGCGCACTTAATCATGGGTTCAGGGCTTTTGCTCAGTGCAAGCATCGACAGTTCAACCAGGCACTGATTCAAATTTCTTATCTTCCGCCCGGGTGGGCGTGGCCTCCCCTGTGGCCTCTGGTAGATGTAGTGCCTTCGTTTCTCCTCTAATGAGTCGCCGTGTTTCACTGAATGTATTGAAAATAAAACCAAGTGGGTTTGCGTCGTACAGTTCTGCTGCAAACCCCCGTTTCTTATCTCACGCCATGGGCTGATTCTTGTCTCCACGCTGCCTACGTCGATTGGCGCGGCTGCCGGACTGCACGAGGGCAGCTGGTCTTCTCCTACGGCTCAGGCGGGGCCGTTACACATCCATCAGAAAGTTGCCTGTGACAGGAGTGACCAAACAAGAAGGTAGGTGTAAGCCAATTCTTTAATGGAGCGAGTAGAGGGAAAACAGCAGATTGCCACGCAGATTCATTCAGTCCTCCCCAACGCGTTTCGTGCCAGAGCGCACTTAATCATGGGTTCAGGGCTTTTGCTCAGTGCAAGCATCGACAGTTCAACCAGGCACTGATTCAAATTTCTTATCTTCCGCCCGGGTGGGCGTGGCCACCCCTGTGGCCTCTGGTAGATGTAGTGCCTTCGTTTCTCCTCTAATGAGTCGCCGTGTTTCACTGAATGTATTGAAAATAAAACCAAGTGGGTTTGCGTCGTACAGTTCTGCTGCAAACCCCCGTTTCTTATCTCACGCCATGGGCTGATTCTTGTCTCCACGCTGCCTACGTCGATTGGCGCGGCTGCCGGACTGCACGAGGGCAGCTGGTCTTCTCCTACGGCTCAGGCGGGGCCGTTACACATCCATCAGAAAGTTGCCTGTGACAGGAGTGACCAAACAAGAAGGTAGGTGTAAGCCAATTCTTTAATGGAGCGAGTAGAGGGAAAACAGCAGATTGCCACGCAGATTCATTCAGTCCTCCCCAACGCGTTTCGTGCCAGAGCGCACTTAATCATGGGTTCAGGGCTTTTGCTCAGTGCAAGCATCGACAGTTCAACCAGGCACTGATTCAAATTTCTTATCTTCCGCCCGGGTGGGCGTGGCCACCCCTGTGGCCTCTGGTAGATGTAGTGCCTTCGTTTCTCCTCTAATGAGTCGCCGTGTTTCACTGAATGTATTGAAAATAAAACCAAGTGGGTTTGCGTCGTACAGTTCTGCTGCAAACCCCCGTTTCTTATCTCACGCCATGGGCTGATTCTTGTCTCCACGCTGCCTACGTCGATTGGCGCGGCTGCCGGACTGCACGAGGGCAGCTGGTCTTCTCCTACGGCTCAGGCGGGGCCGTTACACATCCATCAGAAAGTTGCCTGTGACAGGAGTGACCAAACAAGAAGGTAGGTGTAAGCCAATTCTTTAATGGAGCGAGTAGAGGGAAAACAGCAGATTGCCACGCAGATTCATTCAGTCCTCCCCAACGCGTTTCGTGCCAGAGCGCACTTAATCATGGGTTCAGGGCTTTTGCTCAGTGCAAGCATCGACAGTTCAACCAGGCACTGATTCAAATTTCTTATCTTCCGCCCGGGTGGGCGTGGCCACCCCTGTGGCCTCTGGTAGATGTAGTGCCTTCGTTTCTCCTCTAATGAGTCGCCGTGTTTCACTGAATGTATTGAAAATAAAACCAAGTGGGTTTGCGTCGTACAGTTCTGCTGCAAACCCCCGTTTCTTATCTCACGCCATGGGCTGATTCTTGTCTCCACGCTGCCTACGTCGATTGGCGCGGCTGCCGGACTGCACGAGGGCAGCTGGTCTTCTCCTACGGCTCAGGCGGGGCCGTTACACATCCATCAGAAAGTTGCCTGTGACAGGAGTGACCAAACAAGAAGGTAGGTGTAAGCCAATTCTTTAATGGAGCGAGTAGAGGGAAAACAGCAGATTGCCACGCAGATTCATTCAGTCCTCCCCAACGCGTTTCGTGCCAGAGCGCACTTAATCATGGGTTCAGGGCTTTTGCTCAGTGCAAGCATCGACAGTTCAACCAGGCACTGATTCAAATTTCTTATCTTCCGCCCGGGTGGGCGTGGCCACCCCTGTGGCCTCTGGTAGATGTAGTGCCTTCGTTTCTCCTCTAATGAGTCGCCGTGTTTCACTGAATGTATTGAAAATAAAACCAAGTGGGTTTGCGTCGTACAGTTCTGCTGCAAACCCCCGTTTCTTATCTCACGCCATGGGCTGATTCTTGTCTCCACGCTGCCTACGTCGATTGGCGCGGCTGCCGGACTGCACGAGGGCAGCTGGTCTTCTCCTACGGCTCAGGCGGGGCCGTTACACATCCATCAGAAAGTTGCCTGTGACAGGAGTGACCAAACAAGAAGGTAGGTGTAAGCCAATTCTTTAATGGAGCGAGTAGAGGGAAAACAGCAGATTGCCACGCAGATTCATTCAGTCCTCCCCAACGCGTTTCGTGCCAGAGCGCACTTAATCATGGGTTCAGGGCTTTTGCTCAGTGCAAGCATCGACAGTTCAACCAGGCACTGATTCAAATTTCTTATCTTCCGCCCGGGTGGGCGTGGCCACCCCTGTGGCCTCTGGTAGATGTAGTGCCTTCGTTTCTCCTCTAATGAGTCGCCGTGTTTCACTGAATGTATTGAAAATAAAACCAAGTGGGTTTGCGTCGTACAGTTCTGCTGCAAACCCCCGTTTCTTATCTCACGCCATGGGCTGATTCTTGTCTCCACGCTGCCTACGTCGATTGGCGCGGCTGCCGGACTGCACGAGGGCAGCTGGTCTTCTCCTACGGCTCAGGCGGGGCCGTTACACATCCATCAGAAAGTTGCCTGTGACAGGAGTGACCAAACAAGAAGGTAGGTGTAAGCCAATTCTTTAATGGAGCGAGTAGAGGGAAAACAGCAGATTGCCACGCAGATTCATTCAGCAGCAGCAGAACTGTACGACGCAAACCCACTTGGTTTTATTTTCAATACATTCAGTGAAACACGGCGACTCATTAGAGGAGAAACGAAGGCACTACATCTACCAGAGGCCACAGGGGTGGCCACGCCCACCCGGGCGGAAGATAAGAAATTTGAATCAGTGCCTGGTTGAACTGTCGATGCTTGCACTGAGCAAAAGCCCTGAACCCATGATTAAGTGCGCTCTGGCACGAAACGCGTTGGGGAGGACTGAATGAATCTGCGTGGCAATCTGCTGCTTTCCCTCTACTCGCTCCATTAAAGAATTGGCTTACACCTACCTTCTTGTTTGGTCACTCCTGTCACAGGCAACTTTCTGATGGATATATATATATATATATATATGATACAAACTCCAAAAGAATGGAATGTTGACGCCGTGTCGTTTGGAAAAATAGTTTTATGTCAGCTGTTAAGAGTCGGACGCGTTTCGCCTGCCCAGCAGGCTTGCTCACCAACAACTCAAATAAAGTTTTTTGCCACCATTTAAACTCGTGAATCAGTTCCGTGTCACATGGTAAACTACAACCATAAACAGTGAAGACATACTCGTAGTTTTTTAAATGCCACATACATTAGGATCTTTTGCGTTCTTCTCAAATGTTTTAAACTTTGTGGCTCATACATATCATGATAGCATAACGGATGGCACATTTCATTTTTTCATTTTTTCAACACTGCTCAATATTACAGTAACATATATCTCCAGTGAGAATAATTATCGGCGTACATGTTGAAATAACACTTCTCAATCATGTGCCCTACCAAAATAATGGATTCAGAGACACAAATTATTCCCGATAATAATTAATTAAAAGGGCTCATTTGATAGCCTTTGAACATTGTTAACAATTAACATCTCTAGTGAGTATAATCATACGCTAGTGTCTCAGAATTGACAAGGTTTTTCAGTGATTCAATACGTCACAATTCATCAAGCAATGTTTGCAGTGATATTACCGCAGTGGGTTATCATGTGCATTATCTCATCTTCACAATATTAGATTAAAACATTTCCGAGCCAGTGCGCAATCATTGCCTTATTATTCCTTGAAGTATACTGTCATGTATTAAATTTCTAAATTGTCTCCACCTTGTTCAAAGTTCGTGAAAAGTGAATACCTAAACCAGAATCGAGAGGGAAAATTTACAGGTATGTATGCAGGTCTTCTTCCATATTAAGCCCCATGGGGGTTTTTGTGTTGAGCTTAATAATGTAACTAGATTCTAGTCTACGTAGGGTTCTCTGCCGGTCACCCCCTCTAATGTTGATAGGTACAGCATCTATGACAAAATACGTCAGACCGCTCACATCTTTGTTGTGTTTCTGACTGGCGGGCAACTGGATACGATTGATCCGCATTCTTTATAGCCCGCAGATGTTGTAACACCCGCTTGTGTACTTGGAGAATAGTGCTGCCTACGTACCTCAGGCCACAAGGGCACTGAAGCACGTAGACAGCAAACTCCCCCCATATGGCTTAATATGGAAGAAGACCTGCATACATACCTGTAAATTTTCCCTCTCGATTCTATTTTTCTTTTGCTATGCTAAAATGAAATAACTGTTTTAATCTGGTTTAGGTATTCACTTTTCACGAACTTTGAACAAGGTGGAGACAATTTAGAAATTTAATACATGACAGTATACTTCAAGGAATAATAAGGCAATGATTGCGCACTGGCGCGGAAATGTTTTAATCTAATATTGTGAAGATGAGATAATGCACATGATAACCCACTGGGGTAATATCACTGCAAACATTGCTTGATGAATTGTGACGTATTGAATCACTGAAAAACCTTGTCAATTCTGAGACACTAGCGTATGATTATACTCACTAGAGATGTTAATTGTTAACAATGTTCAAAGGCTATCAAATGAGCCCTTTTAATTAATTATTATCGGGAATAATTTGTGTCTCTGAATCCATTATTTTGGTAGGGCACATGATTGAGAAGTGTTATTTCAACATGTACGCCGATAATTATTCTCACTGGAGATATATGTTACTGTAATATTGAGCAGTGTTGAAAAAATGAAAAAATGAAATGTGCCATCCGTTATGCTATCATGATATGTATGAGCCACAAAGTTAAAAACATTTGAGAAGAACGCAAAAGATCCTAATGTATGTGGCATTTAAAAAACTACGAGTATGTCTTCACTGTTTATGGTTGTAGTTTACCATGTGACACGGAACTGATTCACGAGTTTAAATGGTGGCAAAAAACTTTATTTGAGTTGTTGGTGAGCAAGCCTGCTGGGCAGGCGAAACGCGTCCGACTCTTAACAGCTGACATAAAACTATTTTTCCAAACGACACGGCGTCGACATTCCATTCTTTTGGAGTTTGTATCGTATTATTGGACCGGGCTTCGGAGGTCCATCAACGCCGACGCGCCTTGCGTTCAGGAGGTAGTGGGTTACAGAAGCAAGTTTGAAACCCAATATATATATATATATATATATATATATATATATATATATATATATTTATATATATATATATATATTATGATGCCTTCAGCGATGGCAGCTGTCGCACTGCAATAGAGATTGATGCTCGTAGCAGCACAAGAGAGACTGGCCACCTCAACAGGGCACAAGAGAGAGGTGCCCTTAGCAGCATATCAAGAAAAAGCAACCTTCTTGGTACAAAAGACCATAGAGAGAGCCTTATGTCGAGTGACAATCTTTCTTATGATGAAGAGGTGGACAAATTCATTTTCGATCCCCAAGACAATTATGACACCCTGGAAAGCTTTGATAAACATGTAGAACAACTCTCTACATCACAGGAAATTAAAGAACCCTTTGGAGGCATGTTTAATCCTACTTCTATAAGACACACACGAAGCGCAGAGTGGTGGACATTTGACCACGTTTCAAAATACATGTCACATTGGGTTAATAAACCCCTGGACCGAGAAACCCATAACCTCCTGAGAAATGAGTACCCAAGACCCTCAATGCTGGACAAGGTGTGCAACACCCCTAATTTAGCTCCAGATGTATTACCTTTCTATTCAAATTTGGAAAGGACCCTAGGAAGGGAATTAGGGAATTGAGAAATGCCTGAAGCAATGTCAGGACAAACTCCTGGACATCCTAGGTCCTTTGACCGGCATTCTTGCTATGGCTAAGGACGCTAGAGGTAATAAGACACCTATTAACGTGGACCTCTTAAGAGGATGGGCCCATAGAGCCATTTGCATTCTAGGTAATGCTAATGCAAATTTGATTTCAGGAAGAGGCAAAGCCATCTTAATGAAAATGAACACAAAACCTGCCGACCTGTCAACTAAAGAGTATATGAGCAACACAAAGGGTCTCCTTTTTGGAGATGACTTTGTCAAGACCTTGGAGAAATACGTTTCTACCCTTTTGGAAGGGCTGACAGGAGGAGACTGGCTGCCAGTCGAGGAACATTCAGGTCCCAGTGCTACCCTCAGAAGCAACAAGGTTTCAACAATTATGGAACAGGCTCCAGTCAAAGCGGAAATTTCTACCCTCAACTAAGGTGGAACCAGAGAACCCAAGGGGGAAGAACCAGAGGAGCCTCAAACCAAGGTTACCAAGGTACGCAATACCACTTCTTCTACCAAAAAAGTAGGGGGAAGACTAAGAATATTCATTCAAAATTGAGAAAAGATAACGAAGAACCCATTGGTTCTGCAAACCGTGACAGGTTTCAAGATAGATAGATTTCTGGAACTACCCTGTACAATCGATAAGAGCCAGACAGCTATCCTTAGACGAATAAAAAATGAATCTAATAGACAAGGAGGTGACCGAGATGTTAGAAAAAGGAGCTTTAATTTGAGTGACATCAGATCAGGAGAAAATAAAATGTTTTTTTAGTACAATTCTTTTGGTAAAAAAGAAAGGCAAGGGTTGGCAACCTGTTATTAACTTAAAAGAACTAAACAAGTTCCTAATATACAGACACTTCGAAATGGAGGGAATTCACTTCTTGAGATACATTTTACAAGCCAATGACTGGCTGGTCGAACTGGACCTCAAGGATGCCTATTTTACTATTCAAATGGACAGGGACAGCCAGAAATTCATACGGTAGTCTTGGAGGGGTGTGACTTACCAGTTCAGCTGCCTACCCTATCCTCAGCCCCATGGTTTTTCACCAAGGTCATTCGTCCAGTGGTCAGTCATCTCAGAGAAAGGAGAGTTCACCTTATTATATATCTAGACGACATTCTCATCATGTCACAAGACAGGTTAGAACTGCTATAACACCTATTCTGCAGCGCATTTCTCTGCAGTGCTCTGCTTATTGGCTAGCTCTTGCTGATTTTTAACATATTCCCGTTTTGTCATTTAGGTTAATCTTGTTTAATACCATTTTGCCCCTGTTTTTAAACCCTGCCGGCCACGCATACCTGCATGCTGTCCTCCTAACCTGCACGATAATTTGAAACCACCGCACTTCGCGGGTCCCTCACCACTGTCTCGATCGGCGGCCATATTAGGTGAGGGGTGAGATACTCTGTGGTCTAGTCCTCATTTAGGAGGCGCGACCTGCATAAATAGCAGGCAAATCACTAGCGAGCTCCTACTCAGCCTTGCGCATTTCTCTGCAGTGCTCTGCTTATTGGCTAGCTCTTGCTGATTTTTAACATATTCCCGTTTTGTCATTTAGGTTAATCTTGTTTAATACCATTTTGCCCCTGTTTTTAAACCCTGCCGGCCACGCATACCTGCTTGCTGTCCTCCTAACCTAAACGATAATTTGAAACCACCGCACTTCGCGGGTCCCTCGCCACTGTCTCGATCGGCGGCCATATTAGGTGAGGGGTGAGATACTCTGTGGTCTAGTCCTCATTTAGGAGGCGCGACCTGCATATATAGCAGCCATGCCCACGCGCAGCGTCATCGCGCAGCGGGATCGCCAGACTTCCGCCGGAGTTACGCCTGAGTTCAGCCCGTCTGCGCCCGTCCGCGCTGAGGACGTGCTGCAGGGCGGACCTGACCCGGTGAGAACTTCCTTTCCTCTGCAGGGAGTACCTAGGCAATACTCCCTGTCGGAAATTCTGACATACAAACCACCAGCGCAGCGATGTTCTCATCGTTTCTCTCCTGAAGGTATCTTATACTCCCAGCAATGCATGACATGCAGGGCTTCCTTTCGGTGCCCCGGTCCTATTGGTGTTAGATCTCATCCGCGTTCAGGGCGCCTGTCCGTTTTGCAGCCTAAAAACGGCTTTTTAATCAACACCCGATCGTTGATCAAGCACAATATTGTCTTCCACGAATTTGTGGAAGATAGACAGCCCGACTGGGTTTTTATCACGGAGACCTGGGCTTCGGATTCCTCCGGACATGATTTACTTTTGGCCATCCCTGAGGGCTATTCTCTCCATAGGCAGGATAGAGCTCTGCGTAGAGGTGGAGGAATAGCTGTTCTGTTCAAATCCTCTTTCTCTTGCACTGTTAAATCTCTATCAATGCCTGGAGATTGTTTTGAGGCACTTTATTTTTGCATTCTTTGTACCCCCTCTATTTCTTTCACTGGGATACTTATCTATAGGCCACCCGGCCCTAGGGCTAGTTTTCCCTCAGATCTCATTAGAATCCTAGAACCTTATTTTGGAAAACCTGATCTTTCCATCTTGGGGGATTTCAATTTCCATCTCGATGAAACCAACTCAAAGGATACCCTGACATTAATCGAGTCACTTGCAGCTTGTGATCTCGCTCAGTTGGTGAACAGTCCAACACATATTGCAGGCCATATTCTTGATGGAATTTTTACTAGCGATTCTAGGATATCTGTCGGTCTGCCTCTGCCTTTGACTTGGACAGATCATCTTGCAGTACCATTTGAACTTGCTCTCCCCACTCTGTCCCTAGCTAATCATATCGATACCCCATTTATTCCTAGGAGAAACTTTAGAAACATCACTGATGATACTATTGTCTCTAATATCCGGATTTCCGAATCTTTCTCCTTGAAGGATGCGGATGAGGCAGCTCAAGAACTTATGGATGCTACTATTAACGTAGTGGAAAAGCTTGCCCCCGCCTCCCTTCGACATGTAGCTCGACAGAAACCTACAGCACCTTGGTTTTCTGAACATCTGAGACTTCTCAGGCAGAGATGTAGGAGTAGCGAGAGATGTTGGAGGAAATCCTGGGATCCGAAAGATTGAGAGGCTCATAAATCTGCTCTACGGGACTACAAATTGAGAGTTGTGGTGGAAAAGAAGGAGTATTTATCCAGTCTTACAAGTTCCCTAACTTCATCTGGAGAACTTTTTAAGATTGCTGACTCACTCTGCTCTCTTCAGCTCCCTGATCCGGTAGTCAGCTCTCAGGTTCTCTGTAATAACATCTCTGACTTCTTCTATAGTAAAATCTCGGATATTCATATTGCCCTAGAAACCCAATGCCACTCTCTGGATAAGGACATTCCTTCTGTTATAGCTAGCCTGGAAACTTTGGGTGAAGGACCTTCCAAATCACTCACGCAATTTCCTTCTTTGTCCTTGGAAGGATTGAATCTCCTACTTGATAGGACTAAATCTTCCTCCCCTATGGACCCGCTACCGCTAAAAATATTACAGGAATGCAGAAATAGCATTCTTCCTCTCATGCTGGAAGTTATGAATAGGGCTATATTTCAGGGTTCTTTTCCATCTGTCTGGAAGAGGGCTATTGTGAAGCCTCTCCTTAAGAAGCCTTCTTTGGATCCTGGCCTCCTCAAAAATTTTAGGCCTATCTCCTTACTTCCTGCCCCTGCAAAAATATTGGAGGCCCATCTCAATTCCCACCTTTCTACCTTTCTTGAGACTAGTGAGTATCTCGATAACACAGAGCACGGATTCAGAAAGTACCATAGTACTGAATCCGCACTCACCGTTGTAGTAGACAACATTCGACGCAAAGTAGAATGGGGCCAAACCACAATATTGGTCCTTTTAGATCTTACAGCCGCATTTGATACCCTGTCTCCCGCCATTTTAACATCTCGGCTCAGGGAGGCAGGGGTTACTGGATCGGCCTTGGATCTTCTCAACTCTTTTCTTCTGGGTAGAGAACAGAGAGTGAAGCTCGGAAACTTTCTCTCCCCTGCCAAGTCATTGCAATGTGGGGTGCAACAGGGGTCGGCTTTGAGTCCGACCCTGTTTAACATCTATGTGGACCCCCTTGCTAGACTAGTAAAATCGCAGGGGGTGGAGGTGGTGTCCTACGCCGACGACACCCAGATCATGGTGTCACTGGCTCATTCCTCTGTCCATACATCTGCCATTAGCTTTAGGTCTTGTATGCAGCTGGTAGCAGACTGGATGATCATCAACTCCCTAAAGTTAAATGGTGATAAAACAGAGGTCCTGGTCTTCGGGAAAGACCGAGACGTTTGGTCGGGTGAGTGGTGGCCCTCATCCCTTGGTATCTGCCCCACCCCCTCCCAATCAGCCAGAAATCTCGGCGTGGTTTTTGACACCTCACTCTCTATGATGCCCCAAGTAAATAGGACAATGGCCACTTGCTGGGGTGTTATCAGGATTCTAAATAGGATCCGTGATTATCTCTCACCCCATGCCCGGAAGCAGATTGCAGTCGCCCTTGTGGGCTCCAGGCTTGATTATTGTAACTCCTTATATGTGGAGTCCAACAAAGGCCTTATCCATCGACTGCAAATTGTGCAGAATGCTGCAGCACGTTTTGTTTTGGCCCTTCCTTTGGCATCTTCAGCCACGACTGCTAGGAGAGATCTTCATTGGCTCCCTGTTCAGTATAGAATCTTTTTTAAGATTCTTTGCCTTACATACAGAGCCCTCGTGGCTGGCCCTGATGATGCACTCGGGTCTCTGCTTACTCGCTACATCCCCACTAGATCTCTTCGATCTGCTAGTTTATCTCAATTGGTAGTGCCTCGCACAAGACTAGCTAGATGGGGAGCGAGAACTTTTTCTGTTGCTGCTCCTAAGCTTAAGACGTGGTATTTCACCAAGGCTTACCATTAAGAGTTTACTGTTTTGATCTGCGAGCTGCATTATTTGATTTAGGCGCCTTGACGCCCATTGGGCTAAGTCTGCGCATGACAAAACTCACTTCATTCATTCATTCATTCATAGAGAATCTAGGCTTCATTATGAATTCAGAGAAGTCTGTCATGATCCCCACTCAGGAAATAGAGTTTATTGGGTTTCAATTGAATTAAATTCTATCCCAATTAATTCTACCTCACAAGAAAGTATTAAAGATAAAAAAAGAAGTGAGATTGGTACTATCAAGAGAGTCAGTAATTCTGAGGGACCTCGCAAGATTCTTGCGTCTCCTATCATCCTCTATTCAAGCAGTCTCACCAGGACCCCCCCATTTCTGGGGGTACAGAGATTAAAAGCCTTAAGCCTAAGGAAGGGCCTGTGGTACGGAGAGTCTATTACCCTTACCCAAGAGGCTCGGGAAGATCTAGACTGGTGGCTAAAGAATCTATAAGCATGGAATGGCAAAGCCATATTTGGAAATGTACCGGACTTTATCCGAGAATCAGACGCGAGTAACCAAAGTTGGGGAGCCCGGTTAGGCAATCAAGAAACAGGGGGAATATGGTCCTTGGAGGAACAGTGACTCCACATAAACTGTTTGGAAATGTTAGCCGGCCTGAATGCCCTTATGAGCTTCAAGGCAATCTTACAAAACTCAAATACACTGAATCGCTTAGACAGTTTCTCAGCTGTATCCTATATAAATTGACCGGGGGGGTTCCAAATCACCAGTGCTCTCGAGTCTTGTGAAAAGAATGTGGTATTTCTGCTGGGATCACATTCCAGGGCTTCAAAACACAAGGGCAGATCGGAACTCCAGATATCTCAAGGATTCCAGCGATTGGAAGTTACATCCGGATGTCTTCTCTCGAATACAAGAATTATGGGGTCCATTCCAGGCAGATTTATTTTCAAGCAGACTAACCTTTCAGATCCCAACATATTTCCTTTGGAGACCAGACCCAAAAGCATCAGCTGTAGATGCCTTTCTTCAATCATGGGGCTAGAACAAAGGTTATGCCTTTCCCCCCTTCTCCATGATTCAAAGGGCCCTGTGGGAAATGAGACTAGAATCCAGCAGTATTATCCTAGTGACCCCCTTCTGGAAGTCCCAAGTCTGGTTTCCTGGGGTGATGGAACTAGCCATGGATATCCCACACCTGGTCCAGGTGTCCTTGGGCCTCCTACAAGGGCCAGACGTAGAGGAACATCCTTTGGTAATAGAGAGCAAGATGAACCTTCTTGTTTGGAAGATTTCAGGAGATCAAATAGATACCCAAATCTTTCATCAAAAGCTAAAAGCCTTTTGGATGAATCTTGGGCCCCGGGGACAAGAAAAAGATATAAAGGGGTATGGAGCAAGTGGTGCAGTTGGTGCCTGGAAAGGGATTTGGATCCTGTGGAAACCTCTGTTCAATTCATAGCAAACATTTTAGCAAGCCTTTTTGAATCAGTACTTTCTTATAGAACTATCAACTGCTGTAGATCAGCTATCTCCTCTGGTCATGCCTTAGTTAATAACTTGGCAATCAGGAGTTATGTCTTGATCAAAAGAGTTATGAAAGGTGTGAGACTTAAGAGACCTCCTAAGACTTGCTAGGAATCATTGTGGGACGTCAACTTGATTTTTTAACTTTTTGGTTCTTGGCCTAACAACACCTACCTCTCCCTTAAACAAATTTCTATGAAACTTGCGACTCTTCTTTGTTTGATATCTTTTAAAAGAGTATCCACCATCAAAGCTTTGGAAATATCCAACAGATTCTATTCTAGTGAGGGTGTTCACTTCGATGTCTGGAAAAGAACCAAGACCATGTCTGATTCTGTTTTTTTACCATTTCTTTCATAATTGTGAAAAATTATGTGTGATAACAATCATGGAAGAATATGACAATAAGATTTCGAAGTTCAGATCACATGGGGTTGATCAACTTCTTTTATCTTATGTGAAACCTAACAAACCAGTTTCAACTGTGAGTCTCTCAAGATGGATACATATGGTTATGAGTAAAGCAGGTGTGGACCTATCAAGGTTTGGTGCTCATTCTTCTAGAGGAGCAATGTCTAGTAAAGTTTTTTGGTCAGGTGGTTCCTTACCAGAGATTCTCAAAAAAGCTGACTGGTCAAACGCAAGCAAATTTGTTAAATTCTATCTAAAACCAATAGCGCATGTTAGTAATGTAGTCTTAAGGGGCTTTGAACATGCATAATGGTAGCCTCCGGTCTTGGAATGAAATGTCGATTCTCCAATTAATATGCTGAGAGAATCTTGATTTCATTAAAGACAATGGAGGCTAACATTATCCCACCCTCCTCTCCCTTGAGGAGTGCTATTGGTATATATTTATTTTATTTTGTTTATCTTGGTTAACCTGTATAGATCGTCTTAACAAAATGTTTAAGATTTCCTTTTACTTGGGAATCTCTTACTCTATTTTTTTCTTCTAGAAAACACCTTGTAGGATGATGCCAATTTTTTTTCCAAGTTGGATCATTGTCTTCTTGTGTCAGCAGCTACAAGAGGAAGATGACTATGTGCACAGATACTTGTACACTATTATGAACATTCTTATCCTTATGATGGGTTAAGCGTTCTTTAAAAGGGCTGCAGTTGGAAGCGGCGATAAAAGCCTTTGCATAATAGTAGCCTCCGGTGTCTTTTATGAAATCAAGATGCTCTCTGCATATTAATTGGAGAATTGACATTCTCCCCCGAGGTCCCCAAGTCCAGAATCACCAGGGGAGATGTCACAGGGAACCGCCAAATCAAAGGGCCACCCGGTAGTCAGGTATGTGCGGTTCCAGGCCCCAGTGGCAAGATAGTGGGGGTTCGCACTCTTGCAGCCTGATGAGGCAGCTGAAACCTCCAACAGGATTACCAGTAGGGGGGGATGCCACCCCGATAGTCAAATCTTGACCACTCTTTTGTCTGTAGGGTCCGCTTCAATGGCAGGGAATTCAGAGAGGGTGAGGAGCCGCAGAAATAGACAAAAGGGAGTTTGATATGGTCCCAACACACAGGACCGGGCCTTTATGGAAGTCAAGCACGGGGGGTACTAGACAAGAGTCTGGTTCACTGTCCGACTGTACAGCCAATCTCCCAGATCCTCCTTAGAGCAAACAGCTGCACCCTCATAGCGTGGGGGCCCCTCTCAGGAGGACAGGATTGAGCCCCAGCCCCACAGCCACTGAAAGTCAAAGTTAGGAGGGTAGATGGACGAGACACAGGTACCTGGCAGATTGCACAGTTGGTTGCCTATGCCCCCCTCAAGCCACACACATGTACCCCCGCCGCTCAGACCTACAGCCCCCGCCTCACCTCAGATCCTGCGTGGTGCTATTTCTCTAAAGTCCCCAAAATCAGTGGCTGGGCCTGTAATTGGGTCCGGCCCTCCTCCCATCAATTGTCGTGTCGGTCGGGATGCCCCGAGCTGAGGGCCCATGGGTAATGCCCCCCACTCAAGGGGGGACCAGGATCACCCCTCTTACCCCTCCATGGAGTTCTGCAAGTCAGCTTGGGCAGCGCAGGCATGGCGGGCCCTCCTCTTTCCACGGGGAGAGGGGCTACAAGATGGCTGCTCGGTGGAAGCCCCACAGGCCTCAGATAATGGCAATCATTCCAGGCAGGAGCCCGGTCGCTCAGGGCTCCCCCCACCACAGCAACCCCACAGATCAGTCGGAAGGTAGACCCAGTAAAGGAGGAGCCACCAGACCCCCAGCAGCGGAGGCTTGACTCGAGCCTGCCCCGAGGCCAATGATCTGCTTCAGCTTCAGCCTGGACTGGCAGACAGGACTTTACACGGACCGAGCCTCAAGACTAGCTCCCGGACGCCAGAGCTCATCAGGTAAGCCCCCACAGCAAGGTCCCAGGTCGCCGCAGGGCTGGTCGCCTCCACCAGGCCTGAGTCCAAGATGGCAGGTGAGGCTGCCCACGCCGGACGCACACCGCCTATCTGTCCCCAGCTCGGGACCGGAGTGCAAGGTGGGTTTGAGGTGGAAGGGAAAGGGCCTGATGTTGTTCAGGAGCGGGACAGGTCATGCCCCTGAAGATCCACCACTGTAATATGCTTCTGGCTGGCTGCTGAAAGACAGAGAGACCGGAAAGTAAGTCTTACTCTATCATAGTCTTGGCCACACCCCCAAATGTACTGTTAAGCAATGGCCAGCTTATGCAATTTCTTTGTCTAATTTGGAAGATATCAGACCAGAATCTGATTTGTTTTTGAGTGGTCAGTAGTGTGTGTGTTCTATTTTCAATCGGTGGTGAGCGTTGGCAAATGGGTGAAAGAGCAGAGGTCTACCCAAATGTTAGTGTATTTCCTCAATTGCCAAAAATGCCAGTTCCCCAGCAAATGTGTGTTGGTAGATGATAGCACCAAATGCTTTTGGTTGCAAATATGAGGGAGTATATCTAAGCTAAACATGGAAGAAAACAGAAAGATAGGAGGTGAAGGAGAATGAGGGCTTGTTAGAAATGGGGCTTCTGGTTGGCTAGGTTATGCACCTAAGCCAGGCAAAATCCACCACTCTAGTCAGGGTAGGCAAGTTACACACCTAGGATAACCTTTGCTCATTCTCTAGTAGCTTGGCGCAGAGCATGCGGGATTATCATAAAAGGCAATGTGTAAAGTATTTGTTCAAAACACACACACACAGCAACACTGTGAATAAACCACAAAAACTCCACACAGGTTTAGAAAAATAGGAATTATGTATCAGCATTAAATAAGACTGAAATGACAAAAATCCAATCAGGAGGTCATATTTAAAAGAATCAAGGCAAAAGCAGTGCTTTATATTATGCAATTGTTGTCAAAATACGTGAGATATTGTAATCCTGGAAAGATGGTGTACTCTTCTTTTGGTAATTAGAGTTACTGGGGATTTCTGATAGGAATGTGCTTAGGGCCGGTGGCTGTGGGGAGCACCGCACAGCTACAAGAGCTTCTCGGGTCCGATTGTATGCAAAGCAAATTGTGTGCACTCGGCTGCGAGGAGCACAGCTCGGTCCCCAAGACCAGGTGGGTCTGATCATCAATCAAGCAAATACCTTCTGTGAGGCAGTGGCAAGGTCTCTGTCAGTGCCAACCTCAGATATGGTGCTCCCACTGGGCTGCTGGTGCTTTGGACTGTTGTTCAACTTGGTGGCAGGCAGCAGTGGCAGCGATGACGTTGTCGAGGTATTCAGAAGCCTCCTTGCCCTGAGTAGAGGAGGGGCTGTGTCACCCAAATGCAGGCGCTGGTTTTGTCTCCACCACCACTTGAATTTAGAGTACGGCTTCGGATGCAATTTCAGCATGGAGTGCGGAATCGCCTCTGCAGTAGATTGAAGACCAAGAGGCCTTGTTAGCACAATCACGGAGTGCTGAACCCGCGGCAATTGGGTGGTGCTGAAGTTCAAGAAACACTCAACTTGGTCTCCCAAAGCGGAACATTTATTCGAGCAGAATAGACTCTGCGCTGGTACATTTAATAAGTAAACAGCAAGGTCTTTGATGTCCCTGGGAGTCCCTCTGGAGCTTAATCCTTGGTTCTGTAGCAGGGCAGAGGTCAGCAGGCAGCAGAGCAGCTCAACAAAGCAGGGAAGCAGTTCCTTGGAACAGTCAGGCACAGCAGAGTTGCAATCCTTCAGCACAGCAGCCTTTACTCCAGTAGAGTTTCCTCCAGGCCCAGTAGTGTCCTGATTTGGTGGGGCCAAAGCCCTCATTCTCAAAAGAGCCTTCTGAAGTGCACAAGGATCCCCTTCAGCTCAGCGCTGGCTCCAGACTACTGAATCAGCCCTTTGTGTGAGGTCAGGAACCACCCTATTCAGATGTAAGTTTGAACCACCTGTCCCTGTCCAGGAGGACTATCAGTATGCAGATGAATGCAGATGTTTCCCATGCCATGCCCAACCCTTCTTGTGTTATGGCTGTCTCAAGAGTATGCACAAAGTGTAGCTGTCACCCAGCCCAGACGTGTATTGGAGGCAGGCTGCAGGCACACAGAGCAAATTTAAGAGCAGAGAAATGTCTACTTTCTAAAAGTGGCATTTCTAGAATGGCAATGTCAAATCCAGCTTTACCAGTAAAGAGGATTTGTCATCACCATTCTGAAGATGTTAAACATGAAGTGGCTACTCATTACCAATCGAAAACTACAGCTTAAAGGGTATTTTAAGGAATACCCAAATACTAGCCTATGGAAAGAGTAGGCCTCACAGCAGTGAAAAACTGATTAAGCTGGATGTATGACGTTACAACGCATTCCGTTGCAACACATGCCTTTACCACGCATGCGTTACAACGCAAATGCTATTACCATGCATAACCTTTACCACGAATATGCCTTTACCATGCATACTTATAGAATGAATTTCGTTGGAAAACAATGCATGGTAAGGGCATATTCATGGTAAAGGTTATCACAGACCCATGCCCCAAGACCTATTACTGCTCCCTTGCACCCTCCCCCCTCCAGCCCCCAGATCTTTTTTTATTTAAAAATACCCCTCCCCTGTACCTCTGCACGACTGTCTCCCTGATTCAATGAAATACCCCTGCCCTAAAACCTAAAAATGGAGCCCAGCGTGATTCCCAGTCATTGCGTCAAACTAAAGTCTCCGCTATAAAGGGAATGCCTAATTTATATGAGCTTCGAAGCTTATAAATGGTGGAAACGCTACTTCGGATCAGGCACCTCAGCGAGTCTAAACTTCACCGTGATATGCGGGGCTTGCACCAGTAACTTTACTTATTGAAATACTTTCAGATTTTCAACCCCCATATTTTACGCGGAACTACACTTACCTCAAAGCATTTAAAAAAAACACACACACGTGAACTACTTGCACCTGAAATACCACCCCAAACCCTTCTAACAACTACCCCTCCCCTGCCCTGAACCCTAAAAATGGACCCCTGCTCGACCCAACCCCATCCCTTAAATCAATTATATTTATAAACTAAAATCCCCCTTAAAGCTCCTCGATGTCTCTTCTCCAAGCTCTTCTAATGCACGGTGCACGTCATAAAGAGGAAGCTGAAGGATCTTTCCGTTTCCTCTAACAACACCGATAGCCTCCACATCTTTTACAAATAAATGTTTTGTGTCTCTGTGCAAGCGACATTTCGGTCTCCAAACGAGAGCACCACGCATTCCTTTACAGCGAATTAAGTTGTACAGGCATGCTTTATAAAGGCTTTGTGTGGTAAGGCTGTTTACCCATTACACACATACCTTTACTATTCATACCTTTACAACTTAATTTGTTGTAAAGGTAAGCGTGGTAAAGGCTATGCGTGGTAACCATGCATGCGTTGTAATGCATGTGTGGTTAAGGGTATGCGTGGAAACAACCACGTTGTAGTGGCTGTTTCCCAATTAAGCCGTTTGTCACTAACAGGATATATAAAACATATCCTGTATTTTAGATACACAGCACCCTGCCCTAGGATTACTTAGGGCTTGCCTTAGAGGTGGCTTCTGTGTAATAAAAGGGGAGTCAAGGGCCTGGCAAGGCTTTAAATGCTAAGTCTAAGTGGCTGTAAACTGCTCATACAGGCACTGCAATGTCAGGTCTGAGACAGGTTTAAAAGGCTACTTGTGGCACAACTAGTGCTCCAGACCCACTAGTAGCATTTAGTGTACAGGCCCTGGGTGCATTGGATACCACTTTGCAAGGGACTTACAGTTAAACTAAATATGCCAATCAGGTATTCACCAATGTCACCATGTTTAGGGGACAAGCACATGCACTATAGAACTGGTTGGCATATGTAAAGTGCTCAGAATCCTGAGGCCATCAAAAAGGATACAGCAACAAGTGGGAGGCAAAAGGTAAAATGCTGGGAGAAGACCACCCTAAAGATGACAGGTCTATCAGGGCATGATTACAAATTGGTGTAAATTGCACCTCCAATAAGTACAGTTTGCATGGACTGTGGTAATTAGCTGGTGTACAATATGTACTCGCCTCTGAATTGTAACCCTCTGATTGGGGAATACCTGCAAATTTCAAGTGTTTTCACACAAACATAGATGCCTAAATAGGCTTTTCATTTGCCACTTTTATAGCCTCCCTACCCCTGATTTCTGCTATGCTTTAGCTGTTGAAAATAAAGAGGGCAACATCTAATGGATGATAACCCCAATTCAGGCACAAATGAAAATGTGCACTTGTAATAGAATTAGCAGGCCCATTGTATTCAGGGCCTGAGTGAGCTATTGGCTAACAGAACAAGAGAAAGCATGAAAGGGTAAGAGTGTTAGTTGTATGTCAGAAAGCGAGCAAGAGAGAAATATAATGAGCTATAGAATGTGTTTTGTTGAATAAGAGAGAGCATTCTGAGAGAGAGTATGAGAACAGATGGATCTCAGCAATATAAAAAGAGATAGTTTCAGCAGTTTTGAATAGGTGCGGTAACAAGTTCACTTATGTGGCTAAAGCTAAGCTGGCATGCTGTAGGTGGCTGATCATAGTGTTGTGTTTAATGGAGAAGTAGCTGCAGTGTTGTAATCCTGTGGCTCTGATTGGCAGATATAGATTATTTAGTGATTCATCCGTTTATTATGTATATATTAGATATTTATACATAACTCAGCTGTTAGACCTGGCACCATTGGCATGGGTCTCCCTTCCATATTTTTGCCTTTACCTCCGGTGTTTTATTGTGTGTTGGACTCCATTTTTGATGGTCTAGATGCTTTGGGCACTTTGCCACTGCTGTTCAGCCCCAAAGTGCAAGTGCTCCCTTTGTAAATCATTGTTATGGATTAGTTATTCCATGATTGGCTTATTTGATTTACTTGTCACACCCTAGTACAGTGCACTATGTGTGCCCAGGGACGGTAAATCAAATGCTGCTGGTGGGCTTGCAACACTGATTGTGCCACCCACAGAAGTAGCTTGTAAAATGTGACTCAGGCCTGCCATTGCAGAGCCTGTGTGCAGTCTGGGACTGCCATGTCGACTTGGCAAGTGCACACACTTTCCAGTACCCAAGCCTTCCCTTTTCTACATATTAGTCACCCCTAAGGTAGGCTCAAGGTACCCCTCTGGGCAGGGTGCATTGTATGTGAAAGGTAGGACATGCCCTGTTGTATGTGGCATGTCCTGATAGTGAAATACTGCCAATTTCGGTTTTCAATAGTGCAAGGCTATCTGTTCCCATAGGACAGAATAGGGAATTTGTTTATAAAATCTTATAAACATAACTGACCCTAGGAACAAGATAGAAAAGTAAAGTTTAGTATGCCTGAACTCAGAATGTTAAAGTGCATCTTTTAGTGAGGGTGATTTTTACATTCTGTGTTTGAAAATACCACTTGTAGAAAATAGGTATTTTCTTGCTGAACCATCCAGTGTGCCTCTGCTAGGTTTGTGTATTGCATGTCTGGCTTTTGGATGACAGGGGCTGGAGAGGGGCAGCGGCTACAGGAGTCAGGGCTGGGCTGAATAGGCCTGGTAGGCATTTGAAGTGGCGGGAGGAGTATCACCTTCACCTGAATAGGGCTGTGTCTGCCTTCCACAATGACGGCTCCGCCCCCATGTGTTGTGTCTGGAGCTAGGTCTCCCTCTGACAATGGAGGTTGTTGTGCACTTGCAAAGTCCCCCACATAACTGGTTTTGGTTGGGTACAGACACTCTCTGCCTTCAGAGAACAAAGGATTTTGGTATATAAAAAGAGGGGCCAAGACCTCAGACTTTTAGATCACTTCTGGGAAATAAAGCGGAACCTTTGCCAAGGAGAAGCTGAGGAGGAATACTGCCCCCATGCTGTTTGCTGTCTGGGGTTGGCCTGCAGTTGCTACTTGCTACTAAGGAAAGGAGAAACGGACTTTCCTGTTTGCTCTGTCCCCTGCTTGTGGAAGATCTCCAAGGGCTTGAAACTGAGCTTGCCTCCTGTTTTGAAGTCTCAGGGACACAAAGACTTCACCACCAGCTCCTCTGAACTTCCTTGCTGGGAGTTCTGACCTGTAAAGGGGTGCCTGCTGTTGTTTTGGATCTCGAGAGATTGTTTTCCACTGGGAGCTGGAAGAATCCATGCATCGTTGGGGGACGCAGTAAGAAACCGATGCATCACTTCCCCATGCAGTAAGAAACCGACACATCACCTCCTCTCTGGTAAGGAACTGACGCATCACCTCCCCTGCGCAGCAGGAAGGAACCGACGCATCACCTCCCCCAGAGCAAGGAACTAACGCATCACCTTCCCTGAGTGTAAGGAACGGACGCATCACCATCCCTACGTTTGTTTTGTTCATTTGCGTGACACATCCCAGGTACTTGGTGTGAAAAGTGTTGCATCTGCAATTTGCTTTGAACTGAACTATTTCATCCATCTGAAACTCATATTTTTATTACTGTATTGTAGTTTGTTGTTGTATGGTCTTCTTTTGGTTTAGATAAAGATTACCTATTTTTCTACACTGGTGTGGTGTCCATTTGTAGTGTTTTCACTGTATTACTGTATGTGTTCACAAATGCTTAACACGCTGCCTCTGAGATAAGCCTGTCTGCTTGTGCCAAGCTACCAAGGGGGTGAGCAAGGGTTATTTTAGAAGTGTATCCCCCTTACCCTGACTAGAAGCAAGGGTCCCTATTTGGACAAAGGTACCTACCTACCTCTGCCAACTAGAGACCCCCATTTCTAACATCAGCCAACAGCATGTTGTTTTTTCATTGTTCTGTGGGAACCCGTAAGCATAAATGCAACGAAATTCTATTTGACTTATTTGTAACATGGTAATTTGAATTGACATATTCTCCTGCCACACGCATTCTGATGGACTTTTTTCCACCATAGTACATTAGATAGCCATCACATTTGTTAAAGCATGTGCAATGGATGCTATTTCTCTAGGTTTTAGCCATGGCTTCATTTCCCAGTAACAAGGATTAATCCTATTCTACAAGCAAGTTTTTTAACATGCTCCTGAACCTCATCTGGTGCTCCACAAATACGTAACAAAGTATATAAAGGTATTTTCTACCTCAGAGCAATAATTTTTCTGTGTGCAGATGCAGATCGTGAAATATTGAATTATTTCAGAAACTCCACCACAAAAATGATACAGAGAGTTGTCCCAAATCACCCTTCGAAGGAGCATGATTTGTCACATTGAGTTTCATTTGCTCACATAGCTCAGAAAAGAATGCTCATAGACTGCTGCACATCAAGAAACATATTTAGAGGGAACACCTGCCTCAAGGGCACTCATTTGATAATGTTTAATGGCAGATTAAGTTCACAGGTCTTGAGCTTCATCCCTCTAACAGCTTCCCGATCCCTAGCCAATAATCAGAATTAGCCTTTCAAGTTGGAGCCATGCCAAGTGTTGTGATAGACACAATTAATTTTCTCATAAGACTACATTTCGCCAGAAGTCCTGAACTTGTGGAAAACTTCTGAACTGCTTTTAAGTGTTTTGAATGACATCCAGGACCGGGTTTGTATTATGGATCATGCCAGGCTTTGTGGCAGCCTGGACACTTTTCATGCTAGACCGAACTCCCGAGAATCCCTGCTCGCTGCTCTGTCGCCAGGCTTGAGCGCCAAGCATCACGTGTGTTAGAATCAGCCCCTCTTGGGTTAGAAGGTGCTTCCCTGGTCACCCCTGGCGCAAGTGATCATAAGGGTGCTCTTTTATAGACTCTGCTCGCATCAATCCTGGATTGTTCATTGAATGAAAGATATGTGAACATAGGTGTTTTTTTAACCCCTTTCAGTATTTTGTTTCAGTGACCTCTTATAGCATAGTTCATGTGTTTTGATTCTCTATTTCCAGAGATTTCCTTTGACTATTTGAGTATTTTCTCTACATTGCCTTTTATAACATTGTCAAAGTTGTCATCTTCATAGAGTTTGTCTTTCTATATACGAAAGATATGTAGACATTTAGCAGTCTGTATTCCCAAAAGTATTTTCCAACGAGGAACTTGAATGTTAGCCTTGCTTGGTGGAGCACTGTACTGCTTTATACCACATTTTCATTAGCACTAATGTCTTCTGCATGTCTTACAGGTCATGTGTGTTAATTAATCTAAAAGCTGATTGCCTGTTGATTGGCTGTTATTTATGAGTTCTGAATTCCTTTGTGTCCTTGTGCATGGTTTCCTCAATGGAACTCACTTTTCCTCTGAAACCTTTTGCGATCCTGGGCAATTCTCTTTGGAAAGTCTCCTATTCCTTTTGTCTCCTTTCTTACAAGCCATGATCAGACCATTGAAAATGGGTCATCACCAGTTACAGTCACATTTTACCTTTATAATTCCCTGCATGACCAACTCCCATCAAAGAGCGTACTAGAACCAGAAAAAGACATGCAATCTTTTCTGTTTGTGAATAGGTAAATGTCTGGTCTTTCAGGAAATTTATAACTCATTCTGCCCTGAATATCTGGGATTGGAGAACTTCTCCACGAGCTACATAAGCTAGCGTATTGCACACTCAAAATGTCCAAACAGTCCAAATCCATCAGAGAAATCTATTTCACTATAAGAAACTTCTCTCCTATGGCTGGAGAAGCCACAGTGCCCTGGAACAGAGGAAGATGATGGTGCATAGTGCAAAAGCATTAGACCTGTTAATATTGTGTACAAATTCCACTAGGTACAGAAATTACAGATGGTACTGTGGACAAAAGAAGGTGGTGTTTTGTAAGTGAAATACTAAGCATTTAGAGTTGACCATTTTGTTGTGGACTTGAACTGACTTGTGGAGCCCCTGCAGGTGGCTTGCAACTGTAGATTGATGTCTTAGGACCAGTCCTGAAACTCTGAAATATTTTACTGAATGTACTTTGCATAAGTCTGTCTTTCTCCAAATGGTTTGGGTGCAACTCTACATCCCAGTTATGGAAACACATTTTCTGCTGTACCTTCTGGTCACTTTCACATTTTCGTTTCTGAAACTGACTCCACCCCCAATAGAAACTGCAATTAATTCTGCTTTCATTCTTTATTTATACAACAGATGTCCCGAATGCCTGCGTCTCTTTACTCAATACATTGTTCCCTGTTTAACTAACTTGGTTTCGACATTTTACAACCTTGATTTTCTCAACTCTCATCTGCATTTCCTGCATATGTACCACATCACATACATTACTATAATGAATATTTTCTGCTTGAGTCCAGCTTTCATGGATAGGAAAAAGCAAGAGATTCTCATAGAAACTAGAATACCTTTTGGAGTCAATCTTTTTAGATCTACTGGGTATTTATTTTGACCTTGGAAGCCGGTCCAGCATAAGTACTTCTCAGAAGGCCCCACCTGCCTGGCGGGATCTCTGGGTTGTGAGGAGAGGGACCCCTGCAGAGACAGCATTTTAAGTTTGCCAAGTGGGCACCATGTTTAAAGTGCCCTCTGAGCAAATGACTTCTCTAAGCAACAAATAATTGTCCTGACCCACAGGAAGCTTTCTGTCTGTGTGAAGAAGCCCTTCTACTTTCTCCCTTGCATTATGGACACAGAAAAGGAAAGGATGTGGATGTTCGTGCCCTCAGTAGGGTGGGATGACAGTCACTATGACCTGGCCGCCCCTTGGAGGACAGACCACCAGTACAAGGCTTGTGCTTCTGCTGATTTGCACAGAGCAGGTGATCTGCTAGTTTGGTTGGGCAGGAGAACAGCTGATTTATAGCAGAACGGCAGACCCTTCACTTTATGGCATTGCTTCCACGACTCCAAACTGTAAGTGAGGCCCTAATTCATAGGTCATGTTCAACATTGTGGTCTATCTCTCTCTCAGACACATACTGTAACAATCCGACTTCCAGCACACCATCAAATGAAGTAAATTATGTAGTAAAAGGAGCAGATGCACTTCTCATTCATCATCTTCTAGACATCCTTATTAGGTATTTTGGCTCCAGAGCTGTTTCCCACGTCCATCACTTCATTCATCAAATGAATATTTTCCAATGCAAAATTCCCACATTTATTTAAAATGTTGTAGTATCTTACCTTTTACAGTAAGAGCCTAGTTGGGCCTCAGAGGTGGAACCTTCATTCATCCAGTGTTACTTACATCTGTTGCTAAGAGACAATGTTAATGTTTGAAGGTAGGAGCTACTGAGAGAGATGGAGGAGCTGGAGGAAGGAGGCTGAGGTGAGTACATGTGGCTCACAATAGAGACTATTCACTATCAACTACCCGTGAGGCCTAGCTTTATTACATAGGACTTTTGGTAGCATCTTTTCCAAACCTCGCAAGAATGCCTTACAAACTATTCAAGGATAGTTTTTGTGCTGTAAGGGCCCCTTTCTAGTACCAAACCTATGCTTCAGAGAACCCACACCCCCTACACCACGGCATAAGGGTGTGTGCATTGGCGCATAGAAGCCAAAAGTATGCCATTGCTAAGGAGATTCAAAATGTGCCATGTCTTAAGGGAAACCTTCCAGTTCAAAACCTATTCTAGACTCTCGCACACACCTTTGCAGTATGGCGCACATGTGTGTGCGTGGCACAAGGCAGCAAAATTCTGCGCTGGCGCTAGAGAGAGGGAGCGCCTTATCTCTGTAGATATGGCGTTCTCCTGCTCCCTCCCTGTCACACAACACAGTGCAACATTTGTGTCTACTGCGCTGTGTGGGGGGCACTTTAGTAAATCTGACCCTGAATGTTTAGGGCCAATCCCAATCTTGCGTCCAGGCCCCTTTGATCCTTCTTCTCAGCACCCACACTGGGCCTGATCAGTGCACAGTGCTCTGTCTTGTGCGCATTTTTTGCAATGACTCCCTTTCTGGCTCCAAGGCACATTAGCATTGGCATAGGAACTCTCTCCAAAGAACCCCTTTGGCAGCAGCGCACTTTCATCAACTTGAAATATATACATCACTTTGCATAATGCAGCCGCGGAATATCTTTATTTTAGAGAGGCTTTTCCTCGTTTATGATTCAAGCCTCAAGGCCCCTGCCTCGGGGGTCACACGTGCATACGCAAACCACAGCACGTTTCCACTGATAGATGCCAGAACATTAAATTGAACAATTACGTCCTCCTGTTTTAAAGGTTGCTCCTCTTACAGACACGCAGCAGCATTTTACTGTTCCGGGTATGGAACAGGAGAGAGTGTCTGTGACAGTCGCCGGACGAGGCACACTTCAAAGTGGGGTCCACTATAGATTCCAGCCGGCCAAATGGAACGTAAAGCGGGTGATGTCAAAGATGATGGCTGTCCGAGCCACGAGCCGCGAGCAGCTCCCTGGAACATTACCACTTACCAGTGATATACGACTGTCTGGGAAATTCTAATCAACAAATGGAATATGATAATTTGGACAAGGTCACGCTGCAGTCTGCCTAATGCATTTAAACAAGCACACTGAAAGTAAAAAAATAAAGGCATGAAATTGGAGCAAAGTCAAAGCTAAGCAAAAACGCGCATTTGGTGTCAATTAAAACCATTATATTTGTCAGCCATTTTTATGTTAAAATGTTCATTAAAAATAATACTTATTTCCTGTGACCCACTATGATAATATTTTGTGACATGGCCTTGTCGCAGGCACAGCTATCAGCCTTAATGATTTTCAGAAACATAGATTTTCTGAAAAACTTTGTTTGAATCCGAAATAATAATAATAACAACAGAAATCAATATGTATTTTTATTAGTATTATTGCTATTATTATTTTTATTGTTATGATTGGTGTTTATCAATAATATTATAAAAAATAATAACAGCACCAGAATCGTTTTTATTATTATTATTCCTATGATTATTGGTGTTTGGGGAATGCTAATATTACCACTTTTGTTATGACAATGACTATGATTAATTATATTAAGCCACTACTACTGACACTACTTCCACTACTACTGCTACTACTACTACTACTACCATCACTTCTACTACTGCTACTACTACTACTACTAATAATAATAATAACAACATTATAAACATCAGCAATAGTAAAGAACCAGTCTCACCAGAGGTTCATGTTGGTAGTTTCTGCAGGCAGCACAGCTTTGGTGCAAACTTACAGATTTGCAATTTCGAGGAGCCCAAACTTCAGGATTTTCACCTGTTACTTTCAGGAGGAGCTCTCACGGATGCCAGCCAATTGTTCTGGACCTGTGGGTCCCCTTTTGGTGATCAGGACGTACTCCAGTAGAGGCAGGTCCAGTTGCAGCTTGTCAACTGAGGAGATGCAAGGAGCACTCTGGTAGCTTGTTGTGTCCTTGTAGTTCACACAGGAGGTCAGCTGGCTGAGCTCTGGAGTCACTCAGGGTAGCGTGAGATCAAGGCAATCAGGCCCAATCTTCCTTCTTCGAACCACAAGCAGCAGGGCAGTCCTTCTGGCAGACCGACAGTTGTTCTTCTGATTCCCCACAGATCCAGAAGCGTTCTGTTGAGTGGTTCTATTTATACCATGTGTCAGGTTTTGTGAGGGGGAATTTTCTGACCGCCCCTCCCAAAAAGCAGGTTCTGGTCAGTTCTTCCACGTTCGCTGGTCCTGGCTCAAAACTGTCCAGGAGGACAAAGGCAAGGGAGCCTTGGTGTCAGATTTCGTTGTGTGTGTTGTGGGCAAGGTCCTTTCAAATGTAATCAGAGTAGGGTACATTTCCACCCGAGCCATTCTGACATGAAAAACCCTCTCCCAGCTCCCCAGGTCACATTGTTCACTGCCTGGGTACCACTACACATTCTTGATGGAGGAACCATTAACAGTACAGGGCAGCTGGAAACTCATAGAAAGGCCTCTGAAACTTTGTGCAAGAGAATACCAACGTTCTAAAAGTAGCATTTTCAAAATAATATTCTAAAATCCAACTTCAGTTTTAAAGGGAATTTGAAATTACAATTTATTTCAGTGTAAACACCATTTCTCTATCTGCTCCCAATCTGAGGTTAGTACTTATTGATTAAAATAAGGAAACCCAGTGTTAGCCTTTGGGAGATACTGGCATCACATCAGCAAAAAACTGACTTTAGGAGGTTTTAACTGTTAGGATGTGTAAAAACTAACCACCAATATCCTACATTTTAAATACCATGCACACTGCTCTATGAGCCTTTAGAGCCTATCTTAGGGCTGACTCATAAAGTATTACAAAGGACGGTTTAGACCTGGCAAAAGGTTTATTTCTGAGCAGTGGAAGTGCTATAGACTTCACATGTGGGATAGCATTCCCTTTTATATCAATAATGCTCACAGCCTCAGCTCTTTAAAACATTGAAATCCTACTTATTCTTACTTTTTTGCATGGTTACTCCATTTTTTTGCTGAATTCTTTTCTGTTTTTTGGACTCTGCACATTGGGGTGCTACTGTCCTGTGCCTTTTATATGTGCCTTGTCCCCTTAAACATGTAGATATTGCCTAACCCCTGATTGGCTAAATTAACTCTCCTATAAGGTCCAGTATATGGAGTAGAAACTGCACCAATGGCATGAAAGGTTTAATGTCATGTGTGAACTGCAGTACTTATTGTGCCATCCACTAGTGTAGCAGTATAAAACCTGCAGTACAACATGTTAAAGTAACCCTTTTAACTGATAAAAATCTCCTTTTTAAATATTAGTATGACATCCCTATTTAAGCTTTGTAGCCCACAGGGTAGGACACATGGTTTTTAAAAGTGGGACATGTAGAAAGATTATGTGTCTATGTCCCCACTATAGCAAGACCCTAAAAGCTTTTTTCACTGTGGTAGGCCTAGGTGTCTTATGTAGAAAGGCAGAGTGCAGACTAAAATACTAATACTGCTGACGTGGGAATAGGACAAGCTTAAAAAATATTTCAACCACTTTTTCAATAGTTATTAAAAATCCAATGCGATGGTGAAGTCAGATAAGTGATAAATATTTAGGAAAACTAACTTTTCAAACACTACTCTTTACCTGCCTGAACTGTTAGAAGGATAGTTAGCATAAGCCTCTGTCAGCTCCTAGTCTGTGCTCTAGCCCAGAATTAGGTGTGAAAGAAGTTTGAAATGCATCCAAAGGGTAAAAAGAAAATACTGAACCTACTGGGCATAAATTACTACTTCAAACTCCACAGATTATTTAGAGTGGGGCCTGTGAACATCCTGTTGACACCACTCTGCCAAATCATGCTTGACATTTCTGTTGAGCCACATGTATGACTTAGGACACACTTGAAAGGGAAAGAACAGGATGACAAGACAATTCTTGCCTTCCCGTGGTCTGGTTGCTGAAGGACCCTGCTTTTGTCCTACCAGACGCCTGTCTCTGGGTTTGTTATGGGTACAGTGCCTGCTTCAAACTGAATATCGGTGGTAGATGTGGGAGACTAAATTTTTTCTATATGACACTCCCACATACACATCCACACAAATACCCATCCCGCAGAGCCTAAGTTAGTTTGACCTAAGACTTTACTATCTTGAAAATGCCTTGGCACGTGGCATTTTGGGCCGGTTTACAGCCAGGCAAATAGCAACTACCGAAAACTGGGTAGGGTTGTCCCTCTGAACTTTTGCCCTATTGGTTAGGGAGTGCCCAGTAATCATCCCTACCTACAATCTAGTGCCAGGCATAAATGGGGCTCCCCATCAGAACACTGCTGGATGTGTGTAAGGCAGACTTAGCCTGCTGCAGTTGACATCTGTGACCTGTGGGAAGGACCTGAGGAGCTCGAACCCCCTTACTTCTGAAATCCAAGGAATGTAAGATCTCTTTGGATAAAAAGGCTGATCGCCTGTGTGGCTCCAGGAACATAAAAAAGCTGAATAGGGCATTCCTGTGAATGATCCCAACTGCTCAGTAGCAACTGGATCTGGATTAGATGTTGATGTTGCCCTATGCCTGACACCATTAAAATCTCCAAGTGCTCCACCTGAGGTGCAGGGGGCCTTGAAAGTGTACTCCTGTTAATGTGGGGGCACCAAAAGAAGTTTTGGGAACTTTTTCAACACATTTTAATCCAGAGCTTCAAGGATAGCGACCCCAAAATGTTTCAGAATGGCAGTTCCACAGCATCATATTAAATTTCAGGTTTGTCCCAAATGAAGGGAAGTTTTCTTTAGACAAATAACAAATTCCCTTTTAAAATTGGGACTTAGGAGATTTTTTGAGGTTCACTTCTTTGGGACTATATGTCTAATCCTGTGTGGAGCATTCATGTGGTGTTTCCATTGTGCTACTGTGTGTTGCACAAATAATTTATACATTGCCTCTTGATATAACCTGACTGCTAAGTGCCAAGCTACCAGACGGTGATCACTGGTTGTCTTTTAGCTTGTATCTAGCTTACCATGACTGTAGTGGTGCACTCTTTGTCAACTAGAAATCTCAGTTCTAACAAACTCCTTGTCCCATACTTAACTAACTCCAAGAGATGTATGCAAGGTTTGGTGGTGTTGGGAGGGACTCCTAAAAGATATCACTAAACACAATTTTCCTCGGCCTGGAGATTTCTCATGTCGTTAAAACCCTGTAGGCCAGGCCCATAACTTAGCATGGCCAAACACTTGCACTTGTAAAGTTCTAATTGGGAACTAATTAGCTTAATGCCTGTACTTGCAGCCAGGATAAATAAAAGGCCTACAGAAGTATTGTTTCTTGATCAACAGCAGTGGTCCTAGGTACCAGCTCCATTAAAGTAACTTCAAAAATAGGAACTGGTACACCAAGCTGATGGTCCTTCATAGTGAAGACCAGAGTTTTCAGTTTTTTTTATGTTTAATAAGCTTTATTGAGTAAGTAAAAATTACAAAAGAATTGGTCATGAAAAAAAATATCCACAATATAATAGAAATGTGTACAGACAAGAATTGCAGAGTAGAAAGCCATTTACAATTTTAGTAATAATAAAGGAGAGAGGGGAGGGAAGGGAAGGGGAGGGAAGAAACGAGAAGCAAAAATACAGTACTAAAATGTAAGATCATGAGAATGAATTATAAACATATTAAAGCTAAGCAGTTAAATAAACATAATGTACGACTTAAACCCATCTTATCTTATCTCATCCAAGAGGCAGGTAAACAATTCTAAAACAAGAGAAATGGAGATATTGAACCAGGAGAGAAAAAATTGTAGGGAAGAAAAAACAATGAACAAAACATCGACAGAGGATGAAAATTCTCTGCACGGTTACGTGAAACCTGAAGTCAACATTGAGGCAAGTAATTAATTAAGGATATCCAAAATAAGTCCCTATTTACATATGTTTTAACAGAAGAAGCAAATGCAATGTCCAATATATGATTGTGACAAACATTGTTCCACCAGGCCTTCACTTAAAGTTTAAATGAGCATTTCCAATTGAGTGAAATTTGCTGGAAAGTTAAAGCCAACATCAAATCAAATAAACCCTTATCGTGTAAGGAGAGCCCCAAAGAGTCCGATAAACTGCCTATGAAAAGAGAGATGTTTGATAATGGAGTGTGGAGATTGAAGACCTTTTGTCGCGAACATGAGTTGGAAATTAATGTGGGGAAAACAAAGTTTATGGTCTTCCGTGGATCCCGTCGTATCAAGGCGCAGGTGTGCCTGGATGGAGTCAGTCTGGATCAAACGGCTGTGTTTTCTTATTTAGGGGTTACCTTCAGTGAGACATGCAGCTGGTCCCACCAGCTGGATCTTCTCGCTCTCAAACATGCCCAATTAGGTGGAGCCCTGTTGAAAGAGCATAAACTTTCTCTCACCAAACCCTTAGCCCCCCTAATGAAGATCTATGGCTCCAAGATTCTGCCTGCCATCTTGTATGGCGCTGAGATCTGGGGTTTCAGTAACCTATCTAAGTTGACAACAGCCCAGAATAAATTTCTGCGGCTAGCTATTGGTCTCCCACAATCCACTCCGCGGATCCCCTTATTATATGATTTGGGAATCCAGCCTATAGAGGATTTGGCAGGTTATAGACCCCTGGCATTTTGGCGTCGTTTGTGGACCACACCTGAATTATCAATCTATGCTAATGCCCTCCTGGAGGTCAAAGGGTTGGTGGGCTCGCATAGGATTCCCTGGTTGTCAGGCATTAAATCCCTGTTGACAGATCTTGGGATGGGTGACTTATGGGCCCACCCTGATACTGCGGCATTTCCGTCAAAAAATGCCCTAAAGGTGGCCTATTGGGGTTTTATCAAGAATAAGAGATATGCTTCCCCCCTAGGGTCTTCAATGACTGCTTCATTTTTATCCTTCAAGGATGAGTCTGTCTATGAAAGCTACTGGGATACCATCATGAAGCATTTTGATCGCAAATTGTATCACCAGTTTAGAGTGGGTGCCCTACCACTGCGAGGTCTCACTAAAAGCTGGAGCCCTCTTGGTAGTGACAAGTGCCCCTTTTGCGTAGAAATGATTGAATCCTTGGATCATTTTCTTTTTTGTTGTCCTACCTATTTTCTCCCTCGTCGTGTTTGGCTTCGACCTGTTTGCAGACTAATGAGCACTCGTTCTGCACAGGTCGCTGGTAGGATCTTGAAAACTGACACAACAGAACCCATAGTAATAGGAGTTGCCAAATTTATTAGTTGGGCATGGGTTCTTAGGGCACGGAAACTTAAATCAGGACTTGTGGTATAAGACCTTACTTGTTATCAATAAGCACTTTATTTGGTTTATGATGTTAAACGGTGTGTCCCTTATTGAATTTTAGTATGTTGTGATTATTTTAATCCATTAACTCACACTATTTTGACCCAAGTTTTTAGAAGTTTTACCTTGTATTGTAAAATGAATTCTTTTATACATGAATTGTCTTTTTAATATGTGTACTATGTCTTTTATGATGTGAATCGAATAAAGACTTATTGACTGACTGACTGTGTAGATTGAAAATAGTAGATAGGTGTTTCCAAACATCTTTCCAAAAGGAAACAACAGCTAAGCAAAAGAAAAGAAGGTGCATCATATCAGCCAGAGGGGATTGGCATCAGAGTGTATAAAGTTAGCTATAGATAAAGGTGTGTAGTCTATGATATAGAAAGAACACAGATTGGGTAGTGGAGGCAGACCTAGAAGTCTTTAAAGACTTACCCCAGAGTTTGTTCCAAAAATCTATGCTCCAAACACACCCAAGATCCGCCTCCCAAGCATTCTCGATCTTAAACTTAGGATGGATAGGATCAAGGGAAAGAAGACATTTCTAAATCAAGGAAGCCTTGGGACAGGCATGTAATAGAGTGAGTATAGGATCAGCTATGGGAGAGGGTGCATTAGAAGGTAAGGAATAAAAAACATCCAGGATGATTGCCATAAGGACAGAGAATTTGGGCCAGAACGAGAGAGGACATTTAAAAGTATCTTGAAACTGAGGGAAGGGGCATGGGGAAAAACCATCAAATAGGTCCTGAACCCATATAATACTTTTATCTCTCCAGGAGTTCCAAAAAAGGAGTCTGTTAATATGGGTAATAAGACGATTGTGCCATAGAGGAGATTGGAGGAAATTAGTTCTAGAAATAATCTCCAACTGAAAGTGAGGTTTTAATAATGAGCAAGTGTGTTTAAATAACGGAAGAGAAATAATATTAACTTTTGTCGAAAAAGGAAGGATTTCCTTAAAAGAGAAAGGTGCAAGCAAGGAACGTTCATTTGAGACCCATAGCAGTGTAAAAGTGTAAACTTCAGAAAGAAGCCATTTAGAAACTAGTCGAAGACAAAAGGCTTTATGGTACATGCGAAAATCAGGAAAATGTACTCCTCCCAGAGATTTGGCTTTACGAAGGTAGGATAAGGAAAGTCTAGATTTTTTATTATTCGATAAAAACGGGGAAAGAAGGGAGACAATTTAAAAAATATATATATTAGGGATATGAATGAAAATCATAGAAAGAGTATATAATAGAATAGGGGTTATCATCATTTTTATCGAATCAAGCCATCCCCACCAATAAAGATAAAGAGAGTTTCAAGAGAATATGAGTTTAGAGATACGATCAATCACCTCCTTCATATTAATTCGAACTGAATCTACTATAGAATTATGAAACCAAATGCCTAAGTATTTGATTTTAGAACTTCCAGCGAAAGCCAGTAGCTTCAAAGTGTTGCTTAAAACAACATTTGGTGATGGGAAGGATTTCTGTCTTGTCAGAGTTTATCTTATAACCAGAAACAAGAGCAAAGTCTACATTTCTTGCAAAAGAGGAGTGAAAGAAGATTCAGGATGAGAGATGAAAAGTAAAACATCATCCGCATAAGCTGATAATTTGAAATGTTGGTCACCATAGTCAAAACCAGAAATAGATGTGTTTTGACGAATATGTGATAAGAAAGGTTCAAGTGCTAAAATATAAAGAAGGGGCGAGAGAGGGCAACCTTGATGCACACCACGATGTAAGTTGAAAGAGTTAGAAACAAGTCCATTTACTACAACAGAAGCATCAGGAGCCTAATATAATAAGGATATTAAAGAAATTAATTTGGGACTGAAACCATGCCAATAGAGGGCTTTAAATAAAAATGACCAATTAACTCTATCGAAAGCTTTTTCTGCATCAATAGAAACAGGCAGCAAAAGGGTAAGAAACATTGTTTAAACCATTAAAAAATAAACGAGAATTATCAGAAGTTAATCTACCCTTAACAAAACTGCATTGCTCTGAACCAATAAGCTTCGATAGAAGATGTTCAAGACGTAGCGCGAGTAACTTAGCAAAGATCATATAATCCACATTTACTAGAGAAATAATATGGTAGTTCTTACATTGTTTGGGATCCCGGCCATCTAAATGAATCAGACAGATTGTAACTTCCAAGAAAGAGCCATGTGCATTACCAATAGTATGAAAATATTGAAAAAGCTGTAAACGTTTGGGAAAAGGATATGCAAGAAATGTAGAAAAAATTCACCGTAAATCCATCAGACCCTGGAGTTTTATTTTTCTTAAGAAGATTTAGTGATTGGGAAATTTCTTGAATAGAGAGATCTGATTCTAGCAAACTGAAATCAATTTCTACATGGGCTAGGGGGAAACCTTGTTAAGATATGTGTCAATAGAAGAAGAAAAAGGATTGGATTCTGGAGTATACAGAGTTTTATAAAATTCCATGAATTCGTTTAAGATATCTTGATCTTTGGAAAGGAGTCTCCCATCCGAAGTTTGAATGGAATATATCAAAACACGCTCCTTCCAAGATTTAAGATAGTTTGCCAGGAGTTTGCCAGATTTGTTATGGCCGCCATAATACTGAGCAGTCGATCGGAGAAGAAACGAGGAAGCATTATCAGTAGTAATTTTATTAAAGTAAAGTTTGGCCCGAACAACTTCCTGTAAGGAAGAATCAGAAGGGGATGTGTAAAAAAGATGTTCAAGATGTTTAATATTGGATAACAATGCCTTCCTCTGATTAAGTGAATGTTTCTTTTTTTTTTGTAAACAAAATCTATAATAAAACCGCAAGCTGTGGCTTTAAAAGTGTCCCAAAGAAGTGAAGGAGAGTTGTCAAGGAATAGTTTAAAATAAAAAATCCTTCTGTAAAGGAAGTGAAGGAGGAAGAGAAAATTGATTTGTGTAAAAGGGAGTTAATAAACCACCATCTAGATGACCTGGGATGCGCTCAGAGAAAATCGAAATCAGCAACAACCGGGGCATAATCAGAAATGACAATGGGTTCAATTGAAGAAGAAATAAGATTCTGTTATAAGGCAGGAGAAAGAAAAATATAATCCAATCGTGTTAGAGTGCCATGAGGACGAGAGAAAAAAGAGAATTCAGAGCTGTCAGGATTGCAGAGTCTCCATGCGTCAATCAGATGAGTCTGAGCTATTGTACTTGTTTGTGGAGTTTATGTGGTGTAAAGCGGACTTGGTATTGTCGATCAACAAAAGGGTCCATAACTTGGTTGCAATCACCACCCAAAATAAAAATCTCTATGTTGGATGCATTTTGTGTGATATTAGGCCAAAAGGAAGAGTCTGGTTGAGTAGGACCACAAGACATTAAAAACTGTGAGAGAGATATTATCAATGAGCAATTTGACCAACAACCATCTACCATCCGAATCAATTTCCTTTGAAATAACAGAACATTTCAAACGTTCATGGACTAAAATAATTACCCCATTTTTCTTCGTAGTCACGTGAGATACTAAAACTAAATTCACCCACTGCCTTTTAAGTTTCAAGGCTTCTAATTCTAACAAGTGAGTCTTTTGCAATAAAACTAAGTCAGGATTATAAGTCGCTAAATGGGATAAAATTGTCTGCCTCTTTATGGGGTTAATAAAACCTTTTACATTCCATGAAATAACTTTGAATGTAAATAGATTGAGTTGAAAATAGAATCACATGATCAGCAACAATGCAAGGAGGAAAGTAGAAAAAATGGAAGACTCATTTGTAGAAGGAGGATAATAAAGCGGATAGAGAAGAGAAGAAGGGGAGAAAAGGAAAAAATAAGAAAGATAACAAAAGAAGACAGTACATGTCAACCACTAAAGAAAAGTAAGAAGATAATAACAAGAGTATGAAGAAAAAAGGGATTAACAACTGTAATACGTACCTTTTAGGGAGGGAACAGGAAGAAAGACAAGGAGTGGCGAGACACAAATGAAGACAGCATACCCAAACAGGAGGAACAGGCCACAACAGGGAGGTATATAAAAAGAACAGGAAACGGATACAAAAGGAAATGTCAAAGACAAATCTGTGAGAAGAAAAAAGGAAAAGAGAGAAATAAGAATAACATACTATAAAACAGATAACAACAAACCGAGCTGGACAAACAGTTAGTAACCTGTAAGGAAGAAATCAGCAAGTAAAATTACGAGGAATAATCATGTGTCCGTGAAAGGAAATAAGTCAAGGTAATGCAATTGAAGAATAGGAAAGGCCTGAATTTCCAGCGACGTTGTGGAGTGAGAATGAATACATTTCTTCAAGTCTATTGGATCTTTGAAGGTAAAAGTTTTGTTCTGAAAAGTAACGTTAAATTAGCATGGGTGAAATAACCCATATTTTTCGCCCATAGTGCGCAAAGCAGGACGTAGATCAAGAAAGTCTTTCCAACGTGTGGCAGTTGCTGAGGAGACATCTTGTGAGATAAATAATTTAGAGTCAGACCATGTAAGTTGTTTTTTGGCTTTAGCAGAGTTTAAGACTTGTAGAAGGTCTGTAAACTTCAAGAACAGTAAAATCACTTCCCTTGGTTTTGAAGGAGCTGACAAAGCAGTTAAGCGGGGACCTAGTCTCTGAGCACACTGGATACTTAGATTTATAGAAGGAGGAAGGTCCAGAAGCTTTGGGAGAAAGGTGGAGAAGAAGTTCACAGAATTATCATTTTCCAAGCCCTCCGGCAGTCCATCTAAATGAAGATTATTGCGTCTGTTCCTGCTCTCAAGATCTTCAGCCGATTTCGTCAACAGGAGGACCCCTTTCTCAAGGGAAGTAACCTTGATAGACATTTCGTGTATCTCTCCAACATGTTGCTCCACCATAGAGATGCAAGATTCCATGCAGCTCCATTTAGTGTCTAAGACTTGTAGACGAGAATTTGTTTCCTCGATAAGCAGACGTAGGGCACGTGTTTCATCGAGCACGATGTCTAAGGAAACAGGAGAGATAGGCTTTGGTGGAGAAGGAGGGTCTTGTTTAAGACGTTTGGTGGCAGATGATGGCATTTGTGATTTAATTGAAGAAGTAGGCAAAGCTGCCTGCCTGGAGGAGTTAGATTGCGCCATCTTTCCGTTGAATTGAATTGAGGAAATATTATCAGAAGAACCTGAACCAGAAGCACTAGTCGTTGCCTTTTAATTGATAATAAGCAGTTTCTTTCGCCTTCCCATGAGTGGCTGACAGATGTGAAGCCAGAAACATTGTTCAAATATAAGGAGATCTGTTGAGATGCTGTGCTCTAATAATAAAAAAGGTAAAGAAAAAAAACATTGAAAAAACGCTGCTCACAAAGAATTGCCAAAATTAAGCTGCAAAAATATTCAACTAGGCAAAGGAGTCAGGAAAAATGCAAGACAGACCATGTCATATAGAAGCGTGAACATGGAATGTAAAATTATATTAGGCTCTCCCACAGGCGCAAATTATCTGAAGAGAAAAACAACATTGCAGGAGGCAAAATGGCGGCCAGAATATGAGGAGTAGAGATTCCTTATAATAACTCCATGAAAAGGTGGAAAAGAGCCGTAATGGTACCCACAAATTGTGCAGGGGGTCTTCGATCCACAGGGATCACCATTTCACCCTGGAATGGGGGCTGGAGCCACAGAAATAACCGCAGCATCTCCCATCGCGGACCGGAGCTCCAACTTAGGTGGCCATCTTGTTTTGCGCCGCGCGCCGCCAATCGAGTTTTCAGGTTTTTTGACTGCAGGCCATAAAAAATGTTTTGGATAAATTATTTTCCAAATTCTATTCTTCCTTGAAAATTACAAAGACATTGAACATTTTTTTCAGGTCCTTAGGGGCCCTAGCAATCAGAACCGCAATGTCAGTGTAAAGTGGCAGGGTTCTTTTGTTAACTGAAGGCATATCATGGCCATTCTCGAGTAGTGTTTCTGAGTTGGTGATGTATAACATCAAAGGTATTGGCGCGAGACCCCCGATAATAGTAGAAAAAATTTGAATTCTCGCTATTCTCTCCAAATCTGACTTAGGCTGAGAGGTCATGGTATAGAACTCTAAGAAAATAAACCATGGATTTATTTAAGCCTTTGGCATGCGCTGAATTGACCAGAGTTTTGACCTGTTGACGCTGTTGATGGCTCAAGACAGTTTAATAAAGGACAAATTAACAGGTTTTAGCTATGGTATTTTCTGATTATCAAATGAAGATTTTGGCATTCTTCAATTGTTATAGCACCCAATCTAAACCTGTATTGCAACTCCTACAGTGTAGACCATTCTCCGGTCCAGTTATTTAGTCTATCCAGAACAAACCTATTATAATTTTCTCTGCGAAATCTAATAACAAAATAGGTCAGAAACAACAAGGATCATCTTGACTACCCATTTTAAAAATGGGGAAAAGTTAAAAACATTAGTGAGCAGTATCCCCCACAACTCTACTGAGTGATTATATAGGTCGATAGGGACCTCATCCGGGCTGGGGGCTTTGTTGGGCTTCTTAAAATGCTAAAAGTTACTTCAGCTGCCCTAAACTTGATAGAGAATGGGCAAGTGGACGGCATCAATGTTAACACATCGTCACCTCTCTCAGAGGAGCTATACAGCATTTTGAAGTGTTTCTCCTACCATCCAGCTTCAATATTGACTGCCAAACTAGGAGGATGGTTTTGCTGAGATCTAAATGAATTGTCCGCTTTCCAGAATGCGTCTGTATCTCTCCACCTGCAGGAGGAGCTGAAGATTCCTAAGCTTTTTTTAGTAATTCCCTTTTTACTTATTTTAAGCGCTTGTTTATAAAAAGTTTGGCATTGAATATTCACCTCCCTATCTTTTCACTTGGCTTTCAGGGCCAAACGTAGGCTGTGATTGGCAAGACTACATGCTTGATTAAACCAGCAGTTGGGATTTCTGCATGTATTTTAAATGGGATTTATAAGTAGATCCCTTATTACAGAACACAGCCTGTTGAAAGCCTCCATAACCATCAGGGCTCAGACCCCTTCAGACAGACAACAAAGAAGATATCTAAATGGCCCCATATCAACTTATATGATAGTCTGCTAATGTCTACATTTTTCTGGATTAACCTGTTCCTTTATTTTTCTAATTTGATGCTGCCCCATGATTAACAAAGGATTTGCTCTTTGGTAAAGACAAAGCAATGCTTAATAGGTTGCAATCGCACACTTACCGAACATCTACCTCAATGGAATAATTGGGCAAATTTCTTGAAATAAAAATATAATCGATTGTTAATGCAAAAGTAAGTTCACATTGTTCTGCCCCAAAAACTCATCATTGTAAAAATTAATTAGTACCAGTTTAAAATTACCTGGTCATTTGATTAAGAAGGTCTGGGCAAGAGAGACATTGACAGGTAAGGGTGTATCACGTGGGGCAAAGAAGTTCTAACCGGGTTGTCAATATGAAGGGATCGTAGGTGATAAAAACATATCCGTTACAAAACATATTATTGTTGACCAGGTCTACTGCATTATAATGATGTCAAAGTTGTTTATAAGTTCTACCCAATTTTTTATATTTAGTTTTGATGAAATACCTGCAACATTCCAGGTGGCAACCTTGAATTCTGTGGAACTGGGTAAAACCTTAGACTCCTCCAACGCTCTCCAGCTGGTGCTCCTTCCTACGTGAGTGAAATCCTCTTGTCAGTTGTTTACAGCAAAGATAGAAAATCTGTTACTTGTGGATATAACAGAAGTGTCATTCTGTCTCAGAGAGTGGACTGAACCATGCCTTGGCCAACAGCTATCCAGCCTTAAAAAATATTAAAAGGTTAACTGTGTATTCTTTAAAATACTATCCGTTCGACAAGGATGTCTAAAATTAGTAATCTCACATTTTCCGTCAAATTATCTAGCTAATGGTCCTATCCAGGGGTTACTTTCAAAATATCACTGGTTTCCCTCGTGTTAAACCAGAATTATGTGTAAGCCAATGTGTAACTTTGTTTTTAGAATGAGTTGTAGACTCCCTTAAAGATGATATTAAACATGAATTGTTGGCTTAACTACAGGAATCGGTGGGCAGGTTATTTGCGACAGCTTTGGTGCAAGCAATTGCTTGGCATCAGCTGCAAGTCCGGAGCCTCCCGCTGAAGCATTTGCCATGCGGCCGAAGCAACCTCAGCCTGGGAACTCTTCCCCTTATCCGACACCTCCTTACTAATAGGCTCTGATTGGATATTCCCAGCCCAGGTAAAACAGTGGTCAGGCAGGGCTGGTGCTGAACTTATCATCCCATTTACAAGTATGGACTAGGGGCAGCGCTAGTATAGTGGGCCCCAAAGACAGGTTCGGGATAGATAGGGCCAACTGAAGCCAGCGGCCAGCACATGTCACTGTGTGTTTGATGAATTTTCGTGGCCATCCCTTGACGCCAGCCATTGGCTGGCAGGAAGATGATGGGGTCACCTGGTTTGGCGGCAGCCAGTTGAGTTAAAAGGAGGGGCACCGTCCTGCTCTCTGCTACCTTGTTTTCAGCTGGATGGCCCAGATGTCCGATGAAGCTGCTACACCTGGGGACCCATCTTATCTGTCTTTTTTTACCAGCAAGAAGACTCTTTGTGTTGTATGATGCTGAGAAAACCTGATACTAATGGCCAGATACCCATTCAGGTCGCTGCACGAGGTGGGCATCGGAAGGGGGCATGTTGGCCATTTAACCAAAAAAGCATGTACCAGACCTCAGGGGGCTTGCACCTGAATTCACAATAGTTCCCTCTGTGGGACTGCAGGGCACCCAACGTTCAAAAGCTTCAAGAAATCAAGGGAAAATGGGGGTAGAAGTAAAGAGACCCTTTCTTGGTTTTGGGGATCCATGTCCGGTGTCTCTCCTGGTCTTGAACCCTTGGATAAATTTGCATCCACATCAGAAAGCGGCATGACAAATTGTATGAAGGCTTCTGCTATGGCTTTAGAATCCCAGCATCAGGGGTGCGGGTGCCTAAAATCTGTAAAAATCAACACGCCTTAACTCTTGTGCAGGGGATGGCCAAACGGAAACTCCAGAAGGAATTGAGCTTGAACAGGATAGCAGGCCCATTTGACAGCCCCCCACTTGATGAATTTGTTTGCTCCCTGTTAGGTCTGGTACCCAAAAAGGATCCTGGTCAATTTAGGTTAAGACATAACCCCTCAGCCCCTTGAAGAGCATCTGTTAATTATGCAGTTGACCCAGTGCTCTGCTTGCTGAAGTATGCATCCCTTGACGACGCAATGTCATTATTAAGGCAACTTGTTCCAGGGGCACCAATGGCAAAGGCAGATATAGAGTCCGTTCCAGGTTGTTGCCAGTCCATTCGGACGACTACCATTTATTGGGTTTCCAGTTCCAGTGGATGCTCTATTATGACGGATGGGTTGCTCAGTTACCTTTGCATATTTTGAACAATTCTATACCTTTTTGGAATAGGTTTTTATACAAGCGTCTGGGTCCTCCTCAGTTATTCATTACTGGGATGTTTTCTTGTTCTTGGGACCGGGGGGCTCTGACAAGTATTCTAGGTCTTTGATTACCCTCAATTCCCTATTGGCAGAGTCTAGGATACCTTTAGCTCATGAAAAGACAACAGGGACAGCCACATCATTGCTTGTCCTTGGGATAGAAATTGATTCAGTGAAAGGAGAGTGTGGACTACCTCTCGATAAGGTGAATGATTTCAGCGTGCTATTGGAAACCTGTCTTGGAGCAAAAAAGGTCACTCTGCACAAGTCACAGGTATTAGTTGGGAAGGTCAATTTTGCCCTACGGATAATCCAAATGGGTCACCCTTTCTCCTGCTCTATAGCTCAATCCATGTCTGGTTTTGAAGAGAAGCTCCATGGAACGTGACTGTCTTCCGATCTGAAGCAAGACTTAAGGATTTGGCTGGCATCTCTCAAGGACTTTAATGGTGCAATGGTATGGCCAGCAACTTTACGGCCCAACAAGGAATTGAGTTTGTTTACTGACTCTGCTGTCAGTATTAGTTTTGGCGCCATTTTGGGGACCTGGTGGTGTGCCTAAACCAGGCCACAGTCTTGGCAACTCTTCGGGGTTGATCAAGTACATCGCCAACTCTGGGATTTATTGAGCAACTGCGAGTACAGGATAGATTTGTATCAAGTGTTAGGCATCACATCATGGCCATGGCCTTTTTTACAAAGTTTCGGGGGAGCACAGATCATTCCCGGCTTTTAATATTAGGCATGTACTCAAGTGGTGGGAAAGATTGGAGGGTGCAATCCCAGATCAGAGGCACCCCATTGATGTTACCAAACTGGAAAGAACTCTAGTAGTCCTGGGCGGTGAACTCTGCTCTTTTTGCAGAGTTACAGGAAATTTCTGCACTCCGCGCTCCGTGGAGCTCACAAATTGCAGAAAACTGTGCTTCGCGTAGTGCAGCAGAGTTATTTTCCTGCTTTTGCTCGGAAACGGTAAGTTAGTGAGCGCGAGCTGCCGCTCGGGTAGAATTTCTAACCAAGGGGCAGGAAACCCAGAGCAAATTGCAGTCCGCACTGCACTCTGCCACTTGCAGAACTCCGCAGAGTTTTTTTGTCACTTCGCGGAGTTCAGTATGACGAAACTCTGTGAACTACACCCAGGCCTGAATTTTAGGGACTCTACCCACGGTATGCAATTCAGAATATGAGGGGATCCTAATAATGGCAGCCTTTGAACATGCTTTTTACAGGGCTTTTTGGGTCTCTGAGCTCCCTGCAAGATCTAAACACGATGCCCACTGGGGAAGTTTGCTTGATCAGCTATATTAGTTAGGGGATGACTTAGTGGTTACCATACAACACTCACAGAAGGACCAGTTGGGATGAGGGGAACAATTACTCTTGGGGGGAGGGGAGGCAACTTTATTGGGTGCCCGATGGCCGTAATTTGTGGAGTTTGCAGAGTTTTACAGAGTTGCCCCTCTGTGGCATTGACCTTCTAATTTGTCTATACATCTGGTGTGTAGCTGGTGTTCAGCTCACAAAAAATCTGTTTTCTCATGTGTTGCATGAGGCCTTGCAGGCAGCTGGGATCCAGGGAAAGTTTAGTTGCCTCTCCTTGAGGTTAGGTGCAGCAACATCAGCAGTGAGGACAGGGCTTAACGTCAAAACAGTCAAGGAGATTGGCAGATTGGCTAAAAACGCCATGTGTGTCTCCACTTGATGTAAGACCTGTTTGTCATGTCTCTCGGGATCAAATAAGTAACAGTCTATCTCCTCTCAGTTTTTCATTGGTCACATAGCTCCACCCAGTGTCTGGAAACACTGACAGGCAGTAGAAGCGGGTCTTCGATTCCATTGGTTTGGTAAAGGTGGTCTGAGCCTGGATATTTTCCGTCAACTCGTCGAGGAGGTTTTGCACCACCGGCTACCGCACCTGTGCTCATCATTTTTACACACATGGGGCTGGAGATACGCCTGATCTGAGGATTTAATGGTGGAAATCTATTGGTTGGTAAAAAAGAAGCCCAGGTTTAGCCTTCGCTTGCTCTCACATCATACCTAGGCAAGCATGGAGGTCAGGCAGGTCTACAAAGGGCCTTAATCAGTCAGCCAGGCATCTGAATAGTATAATGAACCAGCTACTCAATACAGCATGGTTAAGGTCTATTTCTCATGGTGCCTTCATGGGGAGTCCACCTAGGACAGGTGGACCTAGGACGGGGTCCACCTGTCGGACATTGGTCATGAACATTTTGTCAAAAATGTGGTTGCCTTTGCAATACAGAACCTTTTGCAACAATAGGTATGGCAACTACCTTGATGGGAGGCCTGGCTGGTTGCAAACCCACCCAGGCCTGTGGCAGGGAAGGTGTCATGTTTGGACACAAAGAAGGTGGACAACCTTGGCATCAGGAATAGAAGTGCAGGCGAATTCAGGATTGAATGGGAAGCCTTTGGCTCAATCAGGGGCTGGGGTACCACGGTATATAGAGAATGGCTCAGGACACCTGCTACAGCAATTGTCCAAAAGCCTCCCACAGTACTCCATTATATTGCCCTGGGGATGTTGGAGGATGGTGACTGCGGCAGGGGACCAAAGTATGGCCCAGGAGCCCAGGCCCATCTCCCACTGGGTACAAGGGGGATGCCTTCTTTGGGTTGGCTTTGGAATGGTTGTTTTGAGGTCCAGATTTCATGGTGGACCACGCTCTCTCTATCTTGAAGGAGCAGGTGAGTTGACTTTGTGATGTGCAACTTGTTGGGGCGATCACAGCCCTAAGACCATTGAAATAGTCAATGCCCTAGGTGCCTGGGTAGTGTTCAATCCTGATTCCTTCAAGAACTATTGTTGGGAGATTCTATGTTAATTATTCCAAGGAAGTGCTGTACATATTGTAAATCATATGCAAGAACGCAAGTTTTTTAAATAAAATACAAATATTTTTAATGTTGTATTTATGGATTGTAATAAATACAGTCAGAAAATAGTTATGTTCTTTGACGCAAGAAGGTTGTTACCTTGTCTCTGTCATTTTGGGGGAAGATTCTCTCCTCACCTGGGATGGGTAGGATGAGGCCTTGGTGGGTGGATGGGAATAGGTCTCAGTACAGTTCTCCACTTATGGACTAGGGGCAGCACCAGGATGGCCGTGTGTGTTTGAATTTTCGTAGGTAGCCAGGGTCGCTAGCCAGTTGCTGGCAGAAAGGTGATGGGGTCACCTGGGCGGGTGGCATGAGCAGCAAGGTTGGTTAAAAGGGGGGGCACCCTCCTGCTCTCCCCTACCTGGTTTTTGCCTGACTGCCCCTGACAACCAGCAATGCTACTGCACTGGAGCACCCCACTTATCTGCCTTTTTTGACCAGCAAGAAGACTCTTTTTCCCACCCACACATCCCAGTACAGTCCCCCACATGTAGCAATCTCCCTCTCAATTGCCTCTAAACATGAACACAAAGGTCTCAGGCATTCCAGTAGCAAAGATTAAAACATGGTACACAGCAAGTCACTACCATCTCAGGGTTCATCCTGAGACTTTTTGATTCCAACAAGTTCATTAAGGAAACATGTTTTAGCAGGCATAATTAAATTTCCTTTGCCTGGGGTACCGGTTTCAAGACAAATGATGATGTAAGAGAATTGTGTTCTGAAGCTGCCGGAGACCTGTTGAGCTTAGGCACAGCCTAAGGAATAATGATGAAGTAATGAATTAGGGCATTCGTTGTAACAACATGCGGTGATATAAAGACTGGAAAGTGAAAGGCTGACTCTATTTATTTTGAATGCAAAAACAACAGTTGATGGACAGAATGCAGAGAAATGTCATACATTCACCCCAGTACAGAGATCTGGGCCTAAATCCATCGTGTTTTTGCTCACCATGCCATTCCAGTTTGAACCTAGCCATATGCAAATCAGTCTTGACCCTGTGCCTCATGGGAACAGTCCAGCTCGAACTGCCAAGCCAGGTCCACACTGGACTGCAAACAAGCATCCTAGATGATGGCGAGCAAAAGAATGGTGGATTTAACCCAGATCTCTTGACTGGGGGTGAATGTTTTGATTTGTTCTGCATTCTGTCCATCAATTGTGTGTCTTTTGCTTTCTCGCCCTAAGTGTGCCGGGTATGCCCAGACGTGGGTCCCGGACTCACTGTGCCACTGGAATCAAGCTATCCTGGCTGAAGAGGGGTGAAACCCCGAAATCGGTCCTAGGATGCTTGTTTTCTGTCCAGGGAGGATCTGGCTTGGCAGTTCGGGCTGGACTGTTCCTATGAGGCATAGGGTCAAGACTGATTTGAATATGGCCAGGTCTAAACTGGGGTGGCATGGTGAGCAACAGAATGATGGATTTAACCCAGATCTCTTGAATGGGGGTGAATGTTTTGATTTGTTCTGCATTCCGTCCATCAATTGTGTGTCTTTTGCTTTCTCGCCCTAAGTGTGCCGGGTATGCCAATACGTGGGTCCCGGGCTCACTGTGCCACTGGAATCAAGCTATCCTGGCTGAATAGGGGTGAAACCCTGAAACCAGTCCTAGGATGCTTGTTTCTGGTCAAGGGAGGACCTGGCTTGGCAGTTCGGGCTGGACGGTTCCCATGAGGCATAGGGTCAAGACTGATTTGCATATGGCCAGGTCTAAACTGGGGTGGCATGGTGAGCAAAAGAATGATGGGTTTAACCCAGTTCTCTTGACTGGGGGTTGAATGTTCTGATTTGTTCTGCACTCCGTCCATCAATTGTGTGTCTTTTGCTTTTTCGCCCTAGGTGCGCCAGGTATGCCTAGACGTGGGTCCCGTCCTCACTGTGCCACTGGAATCAAGCTATCCTGGCTGAAGAGGGGTGAAACCCCAAAATTGATCCTAGGATGCTTGTTTCTGGTCCAGGGAGGACCTGGCTTGGCAGTTCAGGCTGGACTGTTCCCATGAGCCACAAGGTCAAGACTGATTTGCATATGGCCAGGTCTAAACTGGGGTGGCATGGTGAGCAAAAGGATGATGGATTTAACCCAGACCTCTTTACTGGGGGTAAATGTTTTGATTTGTTCTGCATTCCATCCATCAATTGTGTGTCTTTTGCTTTCTCGCCCTAAGTGCGCCGGGTATGCCCAGACGTGGGTCCGGGTTCACTGTGCCACTGGATCAAGCTATCCTGTCCGAAGAGGGGTGAAACCCCGAAACCAGTCCCAGGATGCTTGTTTTCAGTCCAGGAAAGACCTGGCTTGGCAGTTTGGGCTGGATTGTTCCCATGAGGCACAGGGTCAAGACTGATTTGCAGATGGCCAGGTCTAAACTAGGGTGGCACGGTGAGCAAAAGACTGATGGATTTAACCCAGATATCTTGACTGGGGGTGAATGTTTTGATTTGTTCGGAATTCCGTCCATCAATTGTGTGTCTTTTACTTTCTCGCACTAAGTGCACCGGGTATGCCCAGATGTGGGTCCCAGGCTCACTGTGCCACTGGAATCAAGCTATTCTGGCTGAAGAGGGGCGAAACCCCGAAACCGGTCCCAGGATGATTGTTTTCAGTCCAGGAAAGACCTGGCTTGGCAGTTCGGGCTGGACTGTTCCCATGAGGCACAGGGTCAAGACGGATTTGCATATGGCCAGGTCTAAATTGGGGTGGCATGGTGAGCAAAAGAATTATGGATTTAACCCAGATCTCTTGACTGGGGGTGAATGTTTTGATTTGTTCTGCATTCTGTCCGTCAATTGTGTGTCTTTCGATTTATTTTGAAATCATCCTAACAGCATGTGGGAAAAAAACATCAAAGGTCATGCTTTTAATGTTTATCAAAGATGGCCAAGTGGCCTTGCGCGTATCCATTTTCTCAATGTATTGATTTAGAGTACAAGATACTGCTGCTTGCTTCTGATTGTAACCCCATCAGCTGACAAATGTGTATTCCAACTTTCCTTTGCATTCAATGTTCCTCTTATTTTACCTTGTTCCATCATGCCATCATGCCATCATGTGCATAATCATTTGCAGGTCATAAGTTTTCTCTAGTAACTTTTTCCTGAATTTTACGGAACAGCATCCTTGAATTATCCTCAATCTTATTGATCTTCATTAATGAATTTCCTCAAACTCGCAAACAGGTACTAATCTCCTTAGCCTTGTTATGTATTCATTCATGGACTCATCTCCTCTTTACAAAGCTATGTCAAATTGTATAATTCCTGTTGGACTTGGCTATTTTTGCAGGGTCCTCCCTGAACTTTTTGTCTTCCTCCTGTATTTTTTCTGACCTGTTGTTGGTGGTTTTATGATTCTGGGCACTTTAGCACTGCTGGTCAGTACTAAAATGCATATGCTCTCTATTGTAAATTGATTAAATGGACTAGTGACTCCATGATTGCCTTATTTGGTTTACTTGTCAGACACTAGTCCAGTGCACTATGGGTGCCCAGGGCCTGTAAATCAAATACTGCTGGTGGGCTTGCAACCCACAAAAGCAGCTTGTAAAGTGTGTCTCAGGCCTGCCATTGCAGGCCCTGTGTGCAGTCTGGGACTGCCATGTTGACTTGGTAAGTGCACCCACTTACCAGTCCCTAAACCTTCCCTTTTCTACATGTTAGCCACCCCGAAGGTAGGCCCTAGGGCAGGGTGCATTGTATGTGAAAGGTAGGACATGCCCTGATGTGTGTGGCATGTCCTGATAGTGAATTACAGCCACTTTTGTTTTCACTATTGCAAGGCTACATGTTCCCATAGGCCAGAATGGGCAGTTTGATTATAACATCTTATAATCCTAACTGACCCAGGGAACATGGTAGAAAAACTAATTTAGTATGCCTGAACTCAGAATGATAAAACACATATTTTAGTGAAGTATTTTCTTGCCTAACCATCCTAACTGCCTCTGCAAGGTTGTATATTTCATGTCTGGTTTGTGAGTGACTGGGGCTGGGGTGGCTCAAGGAGACAGGGTGAGTCAGCACTAGGCTGAATAGACCTATCTGCTTTGGGAGTGGTAGGAGGAGTAGCACTTGGGCCTGAATAGGGCTGTGCCTGCCTTCCACAATACTGGCTCCACCTCATGTGGTGGGTCTGATGACCCTGGCCCACACTGACAAAGGAAGAAGTTGTGCACTGGCAGAATGCACCCAGAACTGGTTTGGACTAGGTACAGATACTCACTGCCTGTAGAGACAAAGGATTTGTGTTTATAAAAAGGGGGACCCAGCCCCCTTAACTTTAGATCACTTCTGGGAAATCAAGAGGAACCCTTGCCAAGGAGAAGAAACCGGAGAAGTTGAAGGAGGATTAGTGCCCCTGTGCTGTTTTCTGTCTGGGGTTGGCCTGCAGTGGTTACATGTTGTCAAGTAAAGGAGAAAAGGACTTTACTGTTTGCTTTGTCATCTTGAGGAAGATCTCCAAGGGCTTGAACTCAGCTTGCCTCCTGTCTGAAGTCTCAGAGACACAAAGACTTCACAACCAGCTCCCGCTGAATTTCCTTGCTGGGAATTCTAACCTACAGGAGAGGTGCCTGCAGCTGTTCAGGACCTCTAGAGACTGTTTGACACTGGGAGCTAGAAGCGCGATGCAATGAGGAGAAGCATGTCGCCGCCGCAGCAGTTGTCGTTGCATCGCCGAAGAAGCATGTCGCTGCCGCAGCTGTTCGCCGTCCTATCACTGAGGAAGCGCGTCGCATCTCCGGAGAACCGTGCCGCCGCCGCAGAGGTCGCCGTCGCATCACCGGAGAAGCGTGTTGCTGGGCCTGTCATGGCTCCAAAGTTCACTAATTTCACCGCACGGCGTCGGGTGTACATGCATCGCATCCCCGTTGTCGCATCGCATCAAAGACGCCATTTTGTCACATCGCACCGGATTGTCGCATCGCATCGAGGCGCCATCTTGTCACATTGCACCGGATCACAGTAAGAAACCGACGCATCACCTCCCCTGCACTGCAGTAAGGAACCGACGCATCACCTCCCCCAAAGCAAGGAATTGACGCATCACCTTCCCTGCGACCCTTTTGTTTGTTTTGCGTAACGCATCCAAAGTACTTTGAGAGTAAAGTGTTGCATTTACCATCTACATTGAACTAAGCTATTTCTACCATTTTAAAGTCATATTTTTATTACAGTATTGTGGATTTTTGTTGTTTGGTCTTGTGTTAAGTCTAGTAAGGATTACTTATTTTTCACTGTATTACTGTATGTGTTCACAAATGCTTTATACACTGCCTCTGAGATAAGCCTGTCTGCTCGTGGCAAGCTACCAAGGGGGTGAGCAGGGGTTATTCAGGAGTGTATCCCTCTTACCCTGACTAGAAGCAAGGGTCCCTATGTGGACAAAGGTGTATACCATTGCCAACTAGAGACCCCCATTTCTAACAATTCCCAATCAAAATTTCTCAGTAGATCAAATCTGTTGAATTAGACATTTCATGAGATCTTTATACCTATTTCTCTTATGTTCAGGAAATGTTACATCACTCATTAGATTAAGCAATAAATTGTTTGCTTGTTGATTTTAATGTTTCTTGGAAGTAGCTTTTAAGAAATGCTCAAATCTTCTTCTCCATTTTTCCCATCTTTGTGCAATGGTTTGTTGATCTGATATTTCAAATGGTAACGGCCTCCGAAAAATTATACTTGAGACACACTCTATATTTTCTTCATCATTATACACTTCTGTATCATCATTCCAATACTTATTTCTTCACTTGACATTTTTTTCTATGTTGCTGTTGAAATATACTGGAGAACACAACTGATTATCAAGCAAAAATAACTTGTTAATGATTTGCCTGACTTTAATGGTATTTAATGGTATTTCAATGTTATTCAAGCTACAGTCTCACGTTTTGTTATGTATACATTTTAGTGCTGCTGCTTGCGTATTTGCCTTTGTATTTTATGTTTTCTAATGGTTTCTTTTTCTCTAGGCCCTGATTTTGTTTTTAAAATACTGCTGAATATTTACTTTGCCGACTGTCCCGATTTCGCCTGTCCTCAAAAGGGTGCTTACTGCTTAAAATGTGGCCTCATGTTGAGCCATAGAACAAAAACTCTGAGCACATGCAGTTTTTAGTCCAAATGAAAGTACTTCAGTAGTCTTCAAATCCGTCAAATCTTCTTTTCAATTGCAAATTTCACATCAGCCTCGCACCAGCCAACACGTGTTTTGTCTTTGGGTTTAGTCACCCTATGACTTCCTCAGGGCTGGAGCATATTGTAACATTGTGGCGTGTTTGCTTTCTTTAGAATAAAGAAGTATATTATAAATTTGGGTGAGATTGAGGTTTGGAGCATACTCGTTCTTGGCTTCTACACAGCATGGGTACATGTAAGATCAGTATACATGAGTTTTGATTTATCTCACAAATTTCTGTGGTGGAAGCGGCAATTGAAAATTGTGGGCCATGTACTTTTTCTGTTTTAACTGGTGACCTGTTGATGCTCAGCCACTCACAGTTACTTTACTTTTTCTACTAATCGACTGTCATATGCACACTGTTTTTCAGCTTTGATTTTGAGGTTCTGTCTGGGAAATCACAGTGCGGAGACCACTGATTTTAGGTTTTTTCCAATGAGCACCTGGTTATGGTGTTATAAATAAGTATTGCCCTTTTTTAAAATCTTAGACAACCCATGTTAATTGATATTCCAGCCCTGAGGAAGTCCTAGAATGACTAAACCTGAAGACAAAACATGTGTTGACTGGTGTGAAATTTGCGATTAAATAGAAGATTTGACGGATTTGAAGACAACCAGAGTACTTTCATTTGGACACAAAACTGCGGGCCATATTCTCAATGAAGTGTCGGAGAGAGGCGTTAGCCTTCTTGGCTTAAAGCCTCTCTCCGCCTCTTCGAAAACGCGAGGCTACACGCTATTCTCAAGAATAAGGTGCAGCCTCGCGTTTTCCCCTGCAATGGCGCTAAGTTTCACAACTTAGCGCCTGCGCAGGTACCCTTGCACCGGAGTGCAAGGGTGTCTTCAAGAAGGAAGGTTTGTTTATGTAGAGGAAGGTGTCCCTTCATGCACATAAACAAACCTAAAATGCCAGCTTGTAACGTACATGTGTGCTGCTTGGTGCAGCACACATGTAAGTTACAAAACAGCATTTTAAAAAAAGGTTTGTTTACAGGAAGGGACACCTTCCTGTACATAAACAAATAATGGCATGTTGCTTTTTCCATGTGTGCAGCACAAGGCAGAACACATGGAAAAAACAAAACAAGGAGAAATAAAGCATTTCTCCTTGTTTCACCACCTTAAGACCAGGTTTTTCCTTGTCATACGTTTGGTGCTACTAGGTAGCGTCAAACTTAATGGGTGTTGTGGTGGAATGCCCACCACAACACCCACTGCATGCCCCTTTCAGGCTAAAAACAGCGTGAAGGGGGCCCTATTCACAAGGCAGCGTTAAGCCACTTAACGCGGCTTTACCCGGCTTAACGCTGCCTTGTGAACAAAACCCCTATCGCCACAACAACATCACTGAAAGTAACGTCGTGGTGGCAATAGGGGCTTGAGAATATGCCCCTGCATGTGCTCAGAGTGTTTGTTCTGTTTGCTCACTTGGGGATGGGGGTTGAGATCCCTACTCTTGTAGCACTTTCCTGTGCGCATAATAGCCCTTTTTCAACTATATCAATTTATGTTGCGACGTGATTGATTTTAAGATGGCAAGGCCGATTCTCTTTAAACAATGCACGTGCGCGCGATGCTTCTTTTCACCCTCTGATAGCTTGACATAAAAGCAGGCAGGCTTAACTTAGAGGCAATGTGTAAAGTACTTAAGCAGCAATTAAACAGTTATGAAGTGAAGACACAACACAAGAAAAATCCTACACCAATTTAAATAAAGAGAGGCAAATTTAATACATTATTTAAGGGTAAAACAAAAATCTGATCAGTAGAACCGAACTTATGAGTTTTTAGTGAAACCTAGCACCTAAATTATCAAAGTCCCCACCGCGAAAATCTTGTCACACAAGACCGTAGCAAAGTTGAAAGTTATCGCCTACCGGTCCTTGTGCCTAGCTCCACTTGCTGCTGTAAGCTATGTGATTCAGTTGTGTTCACCCTGTACCCTTCTCTTTTCTTCCCTCCATGCCCTTCACTGTTGTCTCCTATCAACTGGCAACCTAATTCTGTCGTCTCTCATGTTGTCACTTGTTCATTGTTACTGTACTTAGATTTGTTTATGTGTTGTACCCTTCCTTTTCCTGCTTCTCTGCCTGATTTTGGTCATTGTGTGCAGCGAACCTCGCTGCTCATTTTCCCACCGCCCGCCAGTCCTGCTTCCCCCCTCCCAGCACCCCTCCCAGGACCTACTTAATGGAAGCCGCAGCATAACCCTATTGACCAGGTCCTTATGTCTGGCTACCCCAGCTGCTGCAAGCTCTGTGATTCATTTGTTCACCCTCTGCCCTTCTCTTTTCTACCCCCCTGTGCCCTTTACTGTTGTTTCATATTGCCTGTGAACCCGATCCTGTTGGCGGTCATATTGTTACTTGTTCATTGTTTCTTTACTTAATTTTGACCTCATGTTTCAAGTTGGTTTCTGTGTATTTGTTGTAACATTGCTTTGCCTGCTTCTCCGCCTGATTTTGGTCACAGTGCACAGCGAGCCTCTCTGCTTGCTTCCTCGCTGCCTGCCACTCCCGCTTCCCACTTTCTGCCCCCCAACACCCCTGCCAGGACCAACAGAATGGAGGCCACAGTATGTCTCCATTCAGCAGGTCCTTCTGCCTGGCACCCCTCGATGCAAAAAAAGAAGCAGAGAACTCAAGTATAAGTGGAGAGCTAAATATATACACACACAGAAAAAATAAAAGTTAACAAAAGTTAAAGGGACATTTTAGTTAGGTAAAAAAATAAAATGTCAGTTAAAATATACGATTTTAAACAAAAAATACTGAAATTCACCTGTTATAGTTATCTCAAGTAACAAAAACTTATCGCATAAAGTAACTCTAACTCACACCCTTACCATGCACAGTGCTGCTATCAATGATGTAATTTCAGATGTCATTAGGGCTTTGGGGGTTTTATCAATTCAGTCAAAAGATAAGTTATGATTGATCCAGTCCTCTTCTGTTCTTCCACAGGTCTAGAAAGTGTTCTTCTGAAGAGGGTACTGTGGTGCCACATTTATAACTAGCACCAGCCTGTGGTTGGGAGTGGCTCCAGCCCCCGCTAAACAATAGGGAATCAAAAGATAAATGTTCTAAGGGGCAACTCTGCCCACCTTGCAGCACATCCTGGGTGCCCTACTGAAAACAATCCCACAGTGCCATTCTCTGCTTGAATCCAAGATGGTAAATCCCTTCTCCCTTTGTGTAAAGCCTGTGTGCGCAACCCAGAGGTGTGGCCAGAGAAATGAGCACCCCACCTCTGTTGTCACACCAAAGCAGTTCTTGGCGCTGCTCCGCTTTTACTTGGATTGATGCCTGGATCTGCCTGTGACAGGGTAAGCATCTTTGAAGTTAATTAATTTCGTGGCCACAGCCCAGAGGAACAGAACACCTCCTAAACCCAAGGCTTCTGTCTCAGCTGTGTTCATACCTCATCAAAGGGGCTATTCAGATGGCAGTTGACAGGTGAAGCTGATTCAAATGGGCCTATGGAAGCTTTAGGCAGGGAAAATCCTATCCAAAATAGTTATTACAAATCCGACTGCAATTGATGGCACAATTAGTGGGCCAGTCCTCTTGTGACATTTAACTTACAGGCCCTGTACTAGGTACATGTAGGTAAGTTAAAAATGTCAATCAGTGGTATACAAATTTCATAATTTTTAAAGGGGAGTATGTGCATTTTTCCAGGATTAAAGGGTAGAGTTCTACAAGCAGCACAAATAGGGATCAGTAAAAAATCCAGGGTGAAGCTTCAAAAAGGACACATTTCCAACGGGGAAGTAAACATTTATTTAAGTGCATAGTCTTCACCAAAGGTATGCGTAAATTCTTGCCCTATCTTTGCTAGTACCAAGACCGAGCTTAAAATAAAAAGGTAGGGTCCTGTAAGGGAAGCCAAAAATCCCTGCCTTAGGCAAAGAGTGGCTGTGTTAAACATATTACCACTTTTACCAAATACAAAATGTCCCTCATGTAGCCCAAGAGTGGTGGGCAGTTTGCCATTGCCTCCTCTATTTAGAATGATAGAAGACATTTAATTTTCTTTCAGTCTCCGATGATGTTCTAGGGCAGTGGGATATAATTTGATATATTTATCAGGAGAGTGATTCAATTACATCCAACAATTCCTTTGGTAGTCATATTAGAGACTTTACCTACCTACCTATTAGAGACCTCAGCCACTGCCATACCCAAAGATGGAGTTACCTGGGCACTTGCCCAAGGATGGGAGGTTTTTTTTCACCCTCCTGTAGTAGATAGCAGATAGGGCATTGGGGGTGTGTAGACCTGTCAGCCTTAGGGTGGTCCAAGCATTTTGATTACTAGTGTATTCTTTTGTTAAACAAGAACATTTTGGGTTGGTGTCCTTGGGTTATTTTGCCAGTTATACTTTACTGAGCTAACTATAACTTGCACCCCCAATATACACTGTTTATGATCACTCATGACCAATAAATAACATCATTGATTAAATCACTGATTATATAACTGATGACATCATCCAATAGATATGGCATACACACAAACAGACAGGCGGATACAAACATTCACACAGTTTAGTCACTAACCCAAGCATTCAGTCAGATACGTTTAATCACTCACTTATAGACTCAGTCACGCACCTACTAAATCATCCAATCAGAAACTTATACACCCACTCATTCTTCAATACGCCTTTCTCTATATATATTAAACATATTTAAACTTTACAGAAACACACAGTCACTGGATGATGTCAACAGTGATGTCATTTGAGATGTCATCAGTGATGTCATCAGTGATGTCACTGACCATGTCATGAATGATGTAATATGTGACATCATCAGCAGTGCATTGCGGGGGCGTGAGTTATAGTTAGCTGAACTAACTATAGCAGGGGAATTTCATTGGTTTTGTATGAGTGAAATGTCCAACTTACTATAACGCCCCTGAAACCTATGTTTTTTCAGTGAATTTCTAAGGTTTTTTAAATGCTAATTTCTAACTATTACGTGCCTGAAACCTATGCTTTTTTCAGTGAATTTCTAAGGTTTTTTCAATTACCAGTTTCTAACTATGCTACAGAGGTAGGACATGTGAAGAAAGAAGAAAAAACACACTGAAAGAAGCAAAAGAAATACAGAAAGAAGCAACCGAAGTCCACAAAGACGAAAAAAGTGCAAGAAGAAGCCAGACATGTGCAGAAAGAACCAACAGAGGAGCAGAAAGAGGCCTTGTTGCAAAATCATCCTGTGCCCACAACTTTTTCAGATGGGTACTGGTGGTAACTGACTCTGACTAACCAGGCCTAGAGCCAGTGCTATGCTAAACCTTTACAGTACTCCGTTTCTCATCGTTAATGTCTCTCTGAGTACTGTAAAGGTTTATTGTTGATGTTTAAAAAACAGATGGTGACCTTAATGTTTCAGAAGAAACGGGTGGGAGTGTAGTGAGGAAAGCATCAAGAAAGATAAACAGGAATGAGGGTTGTTTGGGAATGAAGTGATATTTACAAACGAAGGGAGGTAAAAACCTAGTGACATGGTTTAGTGGAGATATTGGCTCATTAAGCAAACAATATAACAGGGATAGGAGTGCTGACAAAAGATTGCATTGGTGTAAAATATCGAGTTGCAATGTTAATTTGAAACTGTGTTTAATCAAAAAAGTTTTGGCTTGTGTCTTTAGATAATGTAAAATGTGTACCTGTGTTTAGATTATTAATTGGCAATTATTTTTATTATCATTCATAATGACCCCTGATGAAGGGCGCTTCGCAGCCCGAAATGCATTGGGATTTTAATAAAGCACTGCTGGTGATGAACTTTGCATCATTCGTATTCTTTCAAGAGGCCTGGATGGGCACAGTTTGAATATTAGAAACCTGAAAATAGGCAGTATTTTCCGAAAGTGGATTCAAATCTCAAAAAGAAAATGAAGGTTAAAAGATGATGAATATAGATTCAAATGATTATATTGATTAACTCAATGGGTACATATGCGCCAAAGAAGGAGGCGTTCAGCTGTGCGTCTGGTTGGGGGCAAGAGGTTGCCCCATCTCTAGTAATTCTAGTACATAATAGGGCAGGGGAATTAAAACTACCTCTAAGTCAGTGGTGCAGAAATAAGCTGCTTTAACTACAAGTCGCGTTTGCAAAGTGGTGGATAAAGGGTGCTGTGCGTCCAACCAACGCTCAGGAATTCTGCCACGTAGGACTTAGAGGATGTACCAGGAGCGATTCTTGGCCCCCAAACTCCCTCAGGACTAAATTGGACTTCATCTCCCATCCCATAGTCTGCCACAAGGCACGCTGGCTGATTGGGAGAGAAAGGGAGCAATGGCCTCCGAAGACGTCTTAGCAATCCCAGTGGGACTTACTGGCGGTAGCAAGAGGGGTAGTTGGCCCCCAAGGACATACTTGGGGGCCAACTTCCCAAACTATTACCTCCAGTCAGTCCCACACAGCAGCATTGGTAAGTACTCGTACCAGGCCACGCCCACTTCTCTACAAATGCGCTCCCTGGCACGCTCTTGGTTGTGAATTGAAGTCCCTTTCACTGCTGGGGGTCCTTTAGGGGCCAACTAGCCTACCTTTTACCTCCAGTAAGCTCCACGCAGTGGGATTGGTGAGAGGTAGACAAAAGTCATGCCCCTTTCTTCACCACTCTGCAAAAGCGCCCCCTGGTGCGCTGTAAGTTGAGGGATTAATTCCCCTTAAATCCTGAGGGTCCCTGGGCTCCACCTAACCCACCAGGTACCTCCAGTAAGCGCCACAGAGCTGCGTTGCAGAGAGTTGTAAAAAGGGGCGTGGCTTGGACCACCTCTCTGCAACGCAGACCTGTGGCACTTACTGGAGGTACCTGGTGGGCTAGTTGGACCCCAGGAGCCATCAGGATTGAAGGGGAATTAATTCCCCAACTTAAAATGCGCCACAGAGCGTGTTTGCACACATGTCACCTCAGGCCCCACCCCCTACCTTCACCACTGTGCAAACATGCCCCGTGGCATGTTTTAAGTTGGGAGATTTTTGTGGCTACATGTAAGTGCCGATGCAGAGTCTGAAGTTGTTTCCCTCATCTGTGAAATGTACACCATCTCTCCTATATATGCCATCCGTATTAAAACGCAGATTGTTGTTGTATGTGGACCCCATAATATGGTCTCTGAGATAAGCAGAAACAGCTTAAGGGACATTTTTTCTAGCTTTCTCAATCTGAGGACAAAATTGATTGGACCACTTCCATTTCTGTCTTTGGCATATGTTAGAGTAGACAAAGACAGTTTGGGGAAAAAGCAACATCAGTTCTGCAAAGGTGTCCTTCATTAGCATTTCCAGACCTACCCCCAGTCAATGTGCCTATGTCATTCCCACCACAGTGCACAATCATTAGGTCAGGGGGCTGGAAGTGCATAAAGGATTTAACCAATGGCATCAATTGGTGCCACTTCAATTTTGTAAAGCTATGTCTCTGCCAATACCTCTGCGTTCAGCATACCTTTTGCACCAGAAAACAAAGCTGTGCACAACAATCCACACTGAAAGCATCTTGAAGGGATCTCTGTAGGTAATCAGAAGATGTCTTTACCTGAGGTAGGCAGGTGCTAGAATGAAATCTATCTGAAATGGTGGACACAATGCTGTTTTTAAGAAAGTAGAGATTTGATTGGCTGTTTAAGAACACTCTACATTCAAATATAGGGTGCATTTTACTTTGTTTAGAAAGCATGTTTGTTATTGGTTATTTTGGAATGTTTGAAAGGTACAGCAGAAAGGATAAGGGCATGCAACATTGTGTGGTAAACTTGTGACCTGGCAGCTAAGTTGAATGTTGCATGACCTGTTGCTATGGAAAGTGATATTAAGGACAAGGGGTGAAGATGTATTATTCTCTGTGATCAATGGAAAATCGTTTTTCAAATTGAAAAAACACTGGGAAGCAATTTGTGGGTTATGTGTATATGTATGGAAAATTAGAGGGAAAGTTTGCCATTACTGGTTTACATTGGAGAGTGTGCTGATCTACATTCTCTGTGACTACAAGAAAATCCTGACTGAGTGTGTGAGATTTTTCATTCAACAGATTTATTTAAAAGGTGAGTTATATTTTAAAGAGATACATGTAATATATATTTGACATTTTTATGAAACTTTGCTGGTCAAATTAATTTATTAAATGTACAGATATATATTGGGATAATTTTATTGTACTTAATGTTTGTTTCAAAAATAGTATGTGCACTAATATATATATTATTAAGTGTCTTGAAAGGTATAGTTGAATGATGCTTCTTATTTATCAATAATTGGTTTAATATGGATAAAGAATGTGTATTTTCAAAAAAGTTTATATAAGGTGCAGTTTATTAGGTATGCATATTTCTTCTCAGTAAAAAAGGCACAGTGTAATAAAATGGCAAAAGTATAGATAGTTTGGTAAAATGAGGTAGAACTGTGGTGTTTGCAAGATGATCATATAAGGTATTAATGATTACAATTCTGTTATTAGTTTGTACATTTTGAGTGGTTTAAGAAATCCTCAAAAAAGGTGTTGTTGATTACTCTTCTTAATTAAGTCTGTTGAGAGGTACAGTTTGATGGTGTTGCATCTTTCTAGATTTAATTGGCAATATGTATTTCAAAAGAAAATAACTACATTTTACTCTTTCTGGGATGTAGCAGTTGTCTCCTTAAAGAGAATAGTATGTCATGAGTCGTGTATTTGTTTAGATTACATTTATATAGTTGTAGCTATATTTACTGAATTAATGAGAGGTACCTGATAGATTACAGGAGTGCAAGGGTAGTGAATATGTGATTTTATAAGTGCATGAGAAGTGTTGTTTTGGTTTTATAATGTATAATTTCGTAGTTAGTATGTAGGTGAATGTGCACAATCTATACGGTCCCATAACTCCCTGCAGCCTACTGATTTACTCCTGCAAAAATCCAAGTAGTAGCCATGTAATCACAGTGTGAGTATCTGTCCACTCCTGCTATCATCCTGACAGAAGCATATCCTTATCTAATCTCTGTGTCTAAACACAAGCACTTATAAACTCACCCCGCTGTCAACTACCAGCACTCTATCTACTCAGGCACTGTCTATGCACTTGTAGAATGACTCAGGCATTAAGAGATACAGTGCTATAGTCAAATGTGCACAATCTATGCAGTTCCCTAACCCCTGCTGACTACTGATTCAGTCCTGCAATAATCCAGATAGTGCTCATGCAGTGACCCAATCACACTGTCACTCTCTGTCCACTCTTGAAATCATTCTGAGAGAACCATGTACTTATCTAATCTCTCTGCCAAAACATAAGCACTTATAAACTCACCCTGCTCTCAACTACCAGCACTCTATCTACCCAGTCACTATGTATGCACTTGTAGAATGACTCTGGCATTAAGAGTTATAGTGCTACAGTCAAATGTGCACAATCTATGCAGTCCCCTAAACCCCTGCTGACTACTGATTCAGTCCTGCAATACTCCAGATTGTACTCATGCAGTGCCTCAATCACACTGTCACTCTCTGTCCACTCTTGCAAAAATCCTAACAGAACCATGTCCTTATCTAATCTATGTGCCAAAACACAAGCACTTATAAACTCACCCTGCTCTCAACTACCAGCACTCTATCTACCCAGTCACTATGTATGCACTTGTAGAATGACTCTGGCATTAAGAGATACAGTGCTATAGTCAAATGTGCACAATCTATGCAGTTCCCTAACCCCTGCTGACTACTGATTCAGTCCTGCAATACACCAGATAGTACTCATGCAGTGCCCCAATCACACTGTCACTCTCTGTCCACTCTTGCAAACATCCTAACAGAACCATGTCCTTATCTAATCTATGTGCCAAAACACAAGCACTTATAAACTCACCATGCTTTCAACTAGCAGCACTCTATCTACCTAGTCACTGTGTATGCACTTGTAAAATGACTCTGGCATTAAGAGATATAGTGCTACAGTCAAATGTGCACAATCTATGCAGGACCATAACCCTCTGCAGACTACTGATTCAGTCCTGCAATACTCCAGATAGTACTCATGCAGTGCCTCAATCACACTGTCACTCTCTGTCCACTCTTACAATCATCGTGACAGAACCATGTCCTTATCTAATCTCTGTGCCGAAACACAAGCACTTATAAACTCACCCTGTTTTCAACTAGCAGCACGCTATGTACCCAGTCACTGTGTATGCACTTGTAGAATGACTCTGGCATTAAAAGATACAGTGCTATAGTCAAATGTGCACATTCCATGCATGCCCCTAACCCCCTATAGACTACTGATTCAGTCTGAGATCAAAGATCTCAATCTTGTGTACGCGAAAAAAAACTACATGATCCTAAAAGAAGTGCTAATGAAACACCAGGCAGAGATTAAACAAAATAAAGCCAAAAAACTGAAAAGAGCTGAGATGGATTACAACAATGGTAGAATCTTACATTCTCTAAGAAATATGATCATCCTAATTCAAATGATATAAAAGACAGGGCAGTAGAATTCACATCGATAAATTCAGGTTTCACATCCCTAAATACCCCAGTAACATGTGAGAATGAATTAGAAGTAGGGGAGGGTACATCAAGACAGAATATGACAGAGAATCCTTTTTTAAGGTAGGTACAGAGATTCAAGAAAGGGAACTGGAGTCAGATAAGACACACATACAATACAAGAAAACCCAGAGGGGAAAAAGGGGGGGTGGCACAGAAAGAAAGAAGAGGCATCAAAACAAGATCTTGGGACAAGGGGGAATAGGGGATGTCTCAGTGATTAATGTGGCTAGCAAGTCTCTAAACCCAGATATGATCTCACTTTTACAGAAGGGAAGGGTTTTTGTTCTAATTAAATGGGGGATGTTTGCAAAATGAAAATAGATCTGTTTAATGTTATCAGATGTCTTAAAATCAAGAAATACTTTAAGCAAAACCCCCAAGGTAATAAAGTCTTGGATGTGTTGTTTACTGATTTCATGCCAGGTGCTCTTTACATACAGAATATAGAGGATACCAAATCCAAAACCCTGTTATCTATTACGGACTATGAAGGTGATCCTATCACTATCACTAGGATATTAGATGACCTAAACATACAAATTAACTTCAACTTCACAGTGGTCTCAAGGAAAAATGTAAGTGGACACCCAACTTACCATCAGGGAACAATATAGAAATGTTTTATAAATTGATTTTGGGAGATTTGGACAAATGCACTCAAAAACAAAAAACACACCAAATCAGAGAGGACAATGTTAGCAAGGGGGAACGTGAGGCTCTGAGACTGATGGATAAGGACATCACCATTTGTGAGGCTGACATAGTAGCGAATTTTGTGATAATGAATAGTAAAGACTATGATCAGGATATATTTTCACAACTGAATGACCCTATGTTCAACAAAAGTGTAAGAAATAATCCAATATGGAGTCTAACAAGCAAGATCAATAAATCCTTGAAGCAGTGGTATGACAGTTGTCTCCTAACAAATGACAAATATACGTATCTGAGGGTGGACTGCCCCAATACCCCTGCTTGTATACTCGTCCCAAAATACACAAGGATCTCCTGTTCCCTCCAGGGTGACCTATAGTTTCTGGCATAGGAGGTTCTACTGAAAGACTTTCTGTATAGGTGGATATTTTTTTACACCCCTTCGTGTCCAACCATTCATCCCATATCCCATCCCAAACACATCCTTATTTTGTTGATGGACATCATTTGGGAATCTACCATGACATTAATAACATTAGATGTTGCAGCTCTAAACACTAGTATAAAGCATGATTTGGGAATTACGAAGCTAAGACATTCACTGAATGCCAGAGCCCCAAGCCTTTACAAACATATGGAGATGCTTTTGGACATGATTAAACTGATTCTACACAAGAATGTGTTTTTATTTAAAGAAAACTGGTACAAACAAGTACAGTGCGTGGCCATGGGCTCCAGGTTTTCTCCTCCCTGTACAAACCTCTTCATGGGGTGGCTGGAGGAGAAGAGGATCTGGGGCCTGAAAGGTACACCATGGAATGACTCCAATTTATATTGGAGTCCATATAGCGATGATGGCATAATGGTTTGGACAGGCTCGATTGACAAATTACATAAGTTTTGTGATCACCTTATTTGTACTCAGATTAACATCAAATTCACTGATCAATATAATAAGGAGAAAATAATATTTCTAGATGTGGAATTTTACATACAAGACAGTGTGATCCATAGCAGGCTATATCGTAAATCCACTTAGTGTAATGCAATTCTACATGCACCAAGTGCACACCCCAAGTACCAAATTCAGGCTATACCATATGGAAAACTTAATTGCAGGGATGACCTAGGATTTCGGGAATGTTTACAAGACATGAATTCTAGATTGGTCAGAAGGGGGTATGATACACCAACTCTGTCAAAAGCCAGGAGCAGGATTACCAAAATACAGATGAAATACCCTGAAGACACACTTTGAAAAAAAGCTGGGAAATCAGATGCTATTTGCCTCATTACTGATTATAAAAATATATCGAACAGATTGACACAGAGCATGAAAAAGCATTGGGATATCCTGCAGACGGACAAGACACTGGAGGAATTTGTCCCAACAAAGCCGACTGACACTTTCCACAGGGGTAGATCCCTGAGCAATTTATTGAGCCCCAGTTGCCCACCAATAGAAACACAGGATCACTGGAGGAACGCTTACACATTAGGTTTTCACAAATCTGGACACTGTGGAATGTGTAAATGGTAAAAAGAAAGAATTTGAGGGATGAATGAACAGAAGATTTGAAACATGTTCTAACATAAACTGCAACACTAAATATGTGGTGTATGTCATAGAATGCAAAGGTAGATGTAAATATGTAGGTAGCACTATCAGATCATTGAAGGACAGAGTATGTGAGAGCTGTAAAACAAAATGACACCAGATACCCAAAGCAGCACACATTACAGGATGTGCCATTCCGGACACGCACAGTACATTTAGATTTTATGGCATTGATCAAATACCTAGGGAGCTCCAGGGGGGCAACAGAGAATTTACTCTACGGAGGTAAGAAGCGATGTGGATTTTATGTTTGAGAAGTGTAGAAACAGGCCTTAAAACAAGCCTTGAACTTCAATATTTCCTAGGAGATTGAAAAATATTAATCTGGATGTATGGTTATGATAATGAACTCACAAATTTCCATAGACAACATGAACTGTAAATCGTATTGAAACTGTACTCATAATATATATGCAATTGAGGTATGGTTACACCCATAGACTGGAAATGCGAAAAAAGAGCAATACGTTTTCTGAACATGACACTGTAAAGCCTTTTACTGATGCTGTTTTCTAGGTTGTGTCAACTGTATATCTTAATAAAGTACATTGCCACTTAAATCAATGATTGTGGAATCCATCCTAACCCTTTTGGGGCTTTCTGACATACATGATGACTGATATTTCCATGGTGACATTTATATCGGACATGCCCAAGAGGCTATCTCCATGATAAACCCTATGTGATAACATAAGCTTAACTTGACACACATGTTACTCTTTAACTCTTGACTTATAATGTTACAGCAAGATGTAAGCTCCAGCATATATACGTAGAGTGGTTTATATAAGTCACCACATTGGCTGTTGTTTTAAAATAGAACTGGAATTAGGTTGTTCACATAATTATTATAGAATTGATCGCTGTACTTTTGCGATAATTAACATTCGAAGATGGCGCGCTCACTTTTTCGTACCAGCACACAGGGCGTGATATTCACTAAGGTGGGCTGATGGCACCCGCCCAGATTGTGAGTTCTAGAGCTCACTTGCTCTCTACATACAAGGGACCGACTGAGTTGATTTTCCAGTAAGACAATTTTGTGCGTATGCTGGCACACGATATTGACAGGAATAACTCCAACGAGATTTGAATACAATAGTATTGAGTTATTCTTACGATTCTTATTTTAGTACACAGGATACTTGACCTGAGGATTGCTTATAAATTTGCATTGGAAACATTTTAAATTGATTGACAAGAAACTTCACGTTATGGGGACATTGATTATAAGGACACTATTTACACAGACGGGTAGGGAATTACAACCAGATTTAAAGTATGCTTTTGTGATGGATAAGAAAGAATTTTTCTCCACTGATATGCTATAGATACATAATTGATTATGACGATTAATGTCCTTGTGGCTTCCTCCCTATTTTTGCTCTCTATGTAGACAAGAAGATTTTGGAGATTTTGACAGATAGGGACCCTTGCTTCTAGTCAGGTTAAGGGGGATACACTCCGAAAAATAAACCCTGCTCACACCCTTGGTAGCTTGGCACAAGCAGACAGGCTTATTTCAGAGGCAGTGTGTAAAGCATTTGTAAACACATACAGTAATACAGTGAAAACACTACAAATGGACACAATACTAGTTTAGAAAAATAAATAATCTGTATCTAAACCAAAACAAGACCAAACGACAAAAATCCACAATACAGTATTAAAAATAAGGCTTTCAAATGGTAGCAATAGTTCAGTTCAACGCAAGTTGTAAATGCAACACTTTTCTCAAAAGTACCTTAGATGCGACACGCTAAGAAAACGAAAATGGCCACAGGGAGGGCGATGCCTCTGTTCCAAACACTCAGGGGCGGGCGATGCCTCTGTTCCATACACTCAGGGGAGGGGATGCGTCTGTTCCTTACTGCGGTGCAGGGGAGGTGATGCGTCAGTTCCTACTGAGTGGGGAGTTGATGTGTCTGTTTCTTACTGCGGCCCCCAAGCGATGCAACAGTCTTTGGTGCCTCGATGCGATGCGTCAATCCGGTACGATGCGAGTCTTAGTGCAGGCTTGTGTCGGGATCGGTGTGGTGGCGACGATGGTTTCTTCGGCAATGCGTCGGGAAACCAGCACGGATACGGCATGCTTCTTCGGTGTTGCGTTGATTTCCCAGCTCCCAGCGACAAACAGTCTCCAGAGGCCCTAAACAGCAGCAGGCACCTCTTTGCAGGTTGGAATTACCAGCAAGGAAATTCAGGGGAGCTGGTGGTGAAGTCTTTGTGTCCCTGAGACTTCAGAACAGGAGGCAAGCTCAGTTTGGAGATCTTCCTCAAGATGACAAAGCAAGCAGCAAAGTCCTTTTCTCTTTTCCTTGGCAGAAAGCAGCCACTGCAGGACAACCCCAGACAGCAAACAGCACAAGGGCAGTATTCTTCCTCAGCTTCTCCGGCTCTTCTCCTTGGCAAAGGTTTCTCTTGATTCCCAGAAGTGATCTAAAAGTCTGTGGTCTGGGCCACACTTTTTAGATCCAGCCAAAACAAGGTCTGTGGGGCACTTTGCAAGTGCACAACAACCTCCTTTGTCAGTGTGAGCCCTGGCTTCAGACACACCACAGGAGGGCAGAGCCGTCATTGTGGAAGGCAGGTACAGCCCTATTCAGGTGAAGATGCTACTCCTCCCACCACTTCAAATGCAGACCCAGCCTATTAAGCCCAGCCCTGACTCATCAGACTTCTGGAGCCACAGCCCTCTCCAGCCCCCTGTCATCCAAAAGCCAGACATGCAATACACAAACCTCGCAAAGGCACACTGGATGGTTAGGCAAGAAAATACCTACTTTCTAAAAGTGGTATTTTCAAACACAGAATGTAAAAATCACCCTCACTAAAAGATGCATCTTAACACTCTGAGTTCAGGAATACTAAACTTTACTTTCCTATCTTGTTCCTGGGGTCAGTTATGTTTATAAGATGTTATAGACTAACTCTCCATTCTGGCCTATGGGAACAGATAGCCTTGCAATAGTGAAAAACGAAATTGGCATTATTTCACTATCAGGACATGCCACACACATCAGGGCATGTCCTACCTTTCACATTGATTGCGCCCTGCCCATAGGGATACCTTGGGCCTACCTTAGGGGTGTCTAACATGTAGAAAAGTGAAGGTTTTAGGGACTGGCAAGTGTGTGCACTCGCCAAGTCGACATGGCAGTCCCAGACTGCACACGGGCTCTGCGCTGGCAGGCCTGAGGAACATTTTACAAGCTGCTTCTGTGGGTGGCGCAATCAGTGCTGCAAGCCCTCCAGAAGCATTTGATTTACAGGCCCCGGGCACACATGGCGCATTGTACTAGGGTTTGACAAGTAAATCAAATCAGCCAATCATGGAATTACTAATCCATCACATCAATTTATAAAGGGAGCACTTGCACTTTGTCACTGAACAGCAGTGGCAAAGTGCCCAAAGCATCTAGATTAGCAAAAACACATGAGGCAACAGCACAAAAATGAAGGGAAACCCACGCCGATGGTGCCAGTCTAACACAGAAGTTAAGACTCATGGTCACACACTGGAAATCTATATAAAGATGGTGGTACACTATCCTTGAGGTGTCATCTAGAGATGAGATTATCCATGATACAATATGGCATGCATAAAAATATATATATATATACCATGTACCAGCTCTAGCTAAATATTGGAGTGTGGTTATTACTAATTGTGCATGGGTTTCCACTTATCAGTCACTAACAAGAACAATTTAAGCTTGAACGATGGTGTGCCATTGATGTCACACAAGTTGTTATCTTCTGTAGTCTGGTAAATTTAGGCCACCCAGTGATTTATGCAATCTTAATTTCTTTAAGTCAATTTTTTGTTTTTTGGCTTGCCATAGGAATTTAGTGCCAAGTTCATCCATTTTGGTAAAGAATGAACCAGAGAAGGGGATCGGTGACATGCTGATTAGAAAGTTAATGAGTGAGGTGATCATCATTTTGACTGATTCAATTAGTCCCTACTAGGTGATGTATCTAGAGGACCAATTATCGATGATGTCTTTGATTTTAAATAAGATATTTTTGTCATTATGATCTATTGATTCCTTTAGGTTTTCGATGAACCATAGACCTCTGTATTTTATTTAGTCAGGGGCCCACTTAAGGCGAAGGACTTTTATAATGCCATTGTTTCAGTGTATATTAAGGGTTCTTTCTTTATTGAAACAGTATTGTGAGGTTTCTGCACATTTATTTATGGTGGATAGGATGTTGGGTAGGGCCATCTCTGCTTATGAGGTAAATAGGAGAATTTCGTCAGCATAAGCTGCCACTTTCTGTGTCACTGCTTTGTTAGGAATGCCTGGAATGGAGAAGTACTCTCTGATTTGCATCAGAAGGAGTTCCAGTGTTAGGAGGAAAGGGAGTGGGGAGAGAGAGCAACCTTGTCTTGTGCCTTGTTGAAGGTTGAATGCAGTGGATAGACTACCGTTGATGTTTATTCCGACTTTAGGTTCATTATACAAGGCGAGGATCATTTTGATGAAGGAAGGACCTAAGTTGAAGGCACTGAGAGCGGCATGTAGGAATGGCCAAGAGACCTTGGTGAAAACGTTCACTGTTTCCAAAGCTATCACACAAGCAGCTTGGTCAATGTTGTGGGCTTTCTCAATTGCGTGGCTGAATATTCTGATGTTGTCTGCTCTCAATCTGCCTTTTATTAAGCCAGTTTGGGAGGGATGTATAATTTTATGAAGTATGGGTTCTAATCCTAGTGCAAGGACCTTCGCGTATATTTTGCAGTGAGGGTTTGTTAGGGAAACAGGACGATAGTTTTTTAGAGTTGGAAAGATCTTTCTCTTCCCTGGGAATGACTATTATTTTTGTTTCAGGTGTAGTTCCTTTAAAGGCACCAGAGGAGAAGTGGGTGTACAGATCCTCCGAGGGGGTGACCAAGCACGTTGTCCAAGTTTGGTAGAACAAGGCTAGGAAAGCATCTGGGCCTGGGGCGCAACGAGGTTTGAGTTTTTTGATTGCATGTAAAATGTTGTTTTGAGGAATTGGGGCTTATAGGGAAAGTTTGACGTCCCCATCTACTTTTTCAATATTAATACCTTTCAGGTAGTCTAAGCAGGATTAATATGAAGAGTCATTACTTTTTCTGTAGAGTTTGGGATAGAAGTCCTCGAAACTGGTGAGAATGTCTTTGTTGGATGGTATGCTGTGTGCATTTGTAATAGACAGTAGTTTTGTTTTAAATAGGAGGCCAGTATTCTGCCTGCTTTGTTTCGTCTGCAGACTTTTATACCTCTGTTTCTTTGAACTAAATGGTGTGCTTTCTTACTTAAGATTTTGTTAAATTCATACGTTAATTTGGTCATTTGGTTTAGTTGTGATTTGTCCCTGGAAAGTAAAGATATTTTTGTAGTGATTTTATTTGAAGTTCCAATAGGTCTAGGGCCTTATTATCTTGCTTATTCTTCTTAGACATTGGTTTAATCATATGGCTTCGGGTTGTGAATTTTAACGGATCTCAGAGTATTTGTGGATTGGAGACCGAATCTTTGTTGATTTCTATGTATTGTTCAATTTCTTTTGTAATCGACTCTTGAAAAATGGGGTCTTCTGATAGGAGGTCATTCATCCTCCAGGTTGTGGCTGTAGACGTGGCGCACAAAATGTCATACAGTAGGAAAATGCAGGCTTGATAGGATACCAGGATTTTTTTCAATGGTGAGGTTAGATATAGCTGCAACATGTAAATCATCAACTAAAACTTAATCAATACGCAAGAATGAGTTATGGGGATGTGAGAAAAAATGAGTAGTCCTTACCTGTTGGATTATAGAGTCTGCAAACGTTATTTAGTTTGAGTGTTTTCAAAGGTTCAGCACTTGTTTGTGAGACTTGTTAGGTCTAAAAGGGCAGGCAGAGTTTTGGTCTTATAGACCATCCTATGGGAGGTTGAAATCACCACCCAAGATGAGTCTAGATTGGGCAGGTATGGTTGATATTTGTTTGTTAAGGTTAGTGGTATCGCTATTGGGAGCATAGATGTTCACTATTACAATGTCAGTATTATCTTTCTGTAATTTAGTGATGAGCCATCCGCCTTCCGGGTCAGCTTCAGATGAGGTAATAGTAAATCCTGAGGAGATCTGTTGAGTGCTGGGGCACAGGAGAGGTCACTTACCCAGGCTTTCTTTAGTAGGGTAGCTTCTTGTAGGGCTAATTTTGTCTCTTGTAAGAGTATTACATCACCCTTGAGTTTAGATGTGTAATCTAGAATTATCTGTCTTTTTGATGGGCGGTTTAAACTCTTGTGTTCTTCTTTATTTGCAAACGATACCAATATTATTTACATTTATGGTAAACAATGCCTCCACTTCCACCAAAACCCGTCTTTTAATTGTACTATTAGCTTAGACTAATGATCTGTAGAATCTGAACACTTAGATATAACTTTAAGTCACTGTTAGTACTTCTACAAATCTGTTATTTTTGCATGATTTCCCCTCAATTAAACTATATTTGATTGTAATTTGTACTCTTGTTACTTGAAGACACTTAAACATCTACTGCAAGTTATGTGACCTCATAAACATTGTCACAATTGTTAATTCAGATTGCCATATCTGGATCTATAATAAGGCCAATGTAATATGACACCGACAATACACATGTGGCATAAAGGAAAGATGTTACAACTGGCTTGCAGAGTAGATTTAAATAATCCACATGAGTGACTTTAAAAGCTTTAATTCAGGTATTCCATCATAGCCATAAATAGTTTAGCTGAAATAGCAGCCTGCACATGTCAATATAAACAATCTTGAGATGTGGGAAAACCTACTTTTAATATTATCCAAAACACCCCAAAGCAGTGGCTTGGTCACAACAAAGCCACAGGGCATAATGTATAAAAGTGGGACATGCCGAATATGGAAAGTGACCTGTGCGTACAGTTAAATATTATAAATTCTCTTTCACTGCAAAGGCTGTACTGTAAAAGAAAAGAGGGGCCTGCAAAATATCGCAGAGACAAGATTAAAATACTATTTCACTGCATAAGTTGCAGTAGTTTCCCTTCTGTATATGCCTTTTTTTGTGAAAAAACGTCACTTTTTCCGTAGTTGGCTTAGGAAGCAGCTACTGGGACCATCCGCCGACAGTTAGGATATTTATTGCAAATCAAATTCATTAAAGTTTTAGTTCAAAGATACTTTGTAACTATACTCCAATGATGTATTTGCAAGCTTGGCCAGCAAGTAACTCAGCTCCACTAGGGGATCTCTCTTGCAGTGCCACAAATTCCTCAGGTCATCTGATTATATGTGGGACGGCTCTCCTGGAGGTCGAAAATACATTTTCAGCCCATCAGCTCTCGTAGAGGAAGTCAGATGAGGTTAATTACTGTAGAATTATTTTGGAGTAGAAGGGAAAAAGTGAAAAGGGATAGCAGATGGACAGATTTGCCAATATGCCTATGTGCTAAGTTGTTAGTTATGCTAAAATTCATACACCAATGAATCACCCAAGTATCCACTATTTACTCTGAGCATATGCTTACAACAAAGATTCGATTTGTCTTTTCCTGAACCCCCCCCCCCCCACAAAGTTTCTAATTCTGCCCCTGTCTTAACTTCATCTGAGATACAACAGCCTGTGTAATTGTGTTCAATCAACAGATCTTTCAAATTTTAGGACGTGACTTCACAGTTCCACCCCAATGATAATGTGTGACAGGCCAGGCGCGTGCTGCACATGTAGTTTCTTGCATGGAAAAGTGGTTTATATTGCTAAAGGCAACAGAACCTGCTGGGCCACAGTGCACATATTTACGGTGCACTGCAGCCACACTGAGCCACGCTGAGCTGAGACTAGCCTCTTGAAAATTCCATTGACAGAGGGTGATTTTTATTGTAATCTATATTTGGTTACAGCCTGCAACTGTGTCATTACTGGCATGTCTTTCTAAATTGTAGTGTTTTTAAGCCAATTTCAAAAAGAAGTTTAGGTTTAAAACATTGTAAGATTTTCTGAGTCACTACAGCATCTGTTAATGTAATTTATTGTCTGAGAAACCTTTAAATGAAGATGTGTCCACTGAGATGCTCTAAAGACATTAGCCATTTTATCTCACAGATAGCATTAATTACTCCTTAATGAAGCAGAAAGAGTGCAGCTCATTATGGAAAGGCAGCCTCACTTAGATTTAGGTGAAACTCCATTCTTCAGACGGATGAGTTTTAGGTGGTTCTACATCGGAAACCTATGGCACAGCACCTTATACATTGTGGGGCCACGGGGTAAATGCATAAGAAGGCCCAATCTTTTGAGTGTTGGCCTTCCAACACATATATTCCCTGCATCGAGTTGCTAATGCTGAGTGTGGTGCACTGGGTATAAAAAAAAACATCATTGGCTACCCTGCACGTCAGGCCCATTATTTTATTTCAATTGCAGACAAATTGTCACTTTTTCTGAACGGAAAAACCCATTGCCAAATTTAGGTGTGTAGGTCTCTACTGGGCAGGCAGAGTCGCGGGCCTTTGCATTACTAGCAGGCCACCAGAGATTCATGAAATGAGCCCACAGGCATTTAATGTAAGCAGCGAGTGAAACTAAGAGGCAGAAAATAGTTCTAGAGAGGGCTCTTTGTAGCTAATTGGAATGATAAATTATGTGGCATGAGATTGGTGGGCACCAAAGCAACCCCACAAGGACTTTTTTTGTTCATAGTTTTTATAAGAGGAGGGTGCTGCTACCTGGGCCGGACTGGCCATAGTGGGCACCGGGCGTTTCCCCGGTGGGCTGCCAGGGTGGGGGCCGATTCAAACCCACTGAAAGCCATGATTTACCTCTCTACCCCAAGCCAGTAATATATAATCTCAATGTTATTAAAGTTATCTCTGTGACTCCTAAAGGGCTATTATACTTGTGTAGCTCATAAATGCTTTTGTGAATCAGTTCTATTGTATTGTTGTTACATTTTCATATACAGTCTGAGAACAGAAAACGTTGTACACAATGCAAGTAATAAAATGTAAATTTCTTACTGGTATTGAAAACATATTTAAATACAAGGCGACAACCTAATGAAAGAAATTGACAGTAACCGCTATTGTTGAAGGGTCAGATAAGCTTTAAAAATTATAACAAAAGGCTCAGCTGGAAATCAATCACATTAAGATGGAATAGATGAAATATCTATTGCTAATCCAGAGGGTGATATTCGGTATGCTCCCTGCTTTCATATTCTAATCAGGTCTGTTAAACTAGCAATACGCGGATGACATGGTACTAATGGACCACACTAGAATTGGCATAAAAAGGGCACTGGAGGTTCTACATCTGTACAATATGGATAATAAACACCACGCCAATGCAGCAAAAATGAAGGTTCTGGTCTTCGGCCACAAACCCTAAAAGCACCTGCTAGAATGGCATCTTGGAGCGTTAAGGATCACCACTTCTCACAAATGCAACTGTCTGGGAAAACAATTCATAGACAATGGGAGATCAAACTTGCAGGCCAAGGCGGTTGAAGCAAAGGCAGCTAAGGTTACATACGGGCTATGCAAGCTAAATGACAAGCTCCAAAGTCACTCTGCAGAGGGTATCCGACGGGTCATGCAAGCTAAACTGATTCCTACGCTGAGCTACGGTCACCTTGTTTTCCCGGGCCAACTATCTGAAAAACTGGAGCGACTACACGTAATGGCTTACCAAAAGCTATTCAACCTTCTCTCCTGAACTAGGCGCACACTGATTGGGTTGGAGTTCAATTTTCCAACGATGGACATCGATTGCAAAATAGATATCATCAAATTGCACTATAGGGTGACCAAGGCGGGTTCTGACACAATCAGGGAAGCACTAAAAGTAGTTTACTGGGACTAAAACAGTCCTTGGGCCAGGTACCTCCCAAAGGCTTATGAGACTCTGAGCTGGCCACCAGAGACTATAACCGATACACCGTTCACAATGGCCACCCTGAAAAGCCTGTTAAAGAAACAGGGCAAATGTATCTCACGACTACAGGACCTCGAATGAATCAGCTCTATCCCTGGTGTTAAGGGCCTTGTCCGTTCATATGAAACCGCAGTAATTCAACCTTTTTTTAAAGCAGGGCGGCTGGGGAGGACAGCCCTACAGAACAAACTGAAAACTAGGCTCCTCACATTGCCAATTCGGGACCACAGTTCCCACTGGAAACACAGTGCGCCTGGGAACAAGGGATGTTGCCTGGGTCCATATCACACGGAATCAGCCGAGCACATCATTTGCTGCTGCCCATTCCTGCCTGGACAAAGGTGACTATATCTAAGAACTCTGCTCTTGCAAAATGGTGTTAGAACATACAAAGAGGCCCTAACGCTTATTTTTACCATCAAGAAGCCGGCGGCCCTCACACGAATCGGCAAATTCCACGCAGAAGCAGCAAGGATCTTAAGAACTATTCAAGCAACGGAGACAAAAGCATGCAGCGTACAAGCTGCAGCCAACTAAGATCCATAGCAACACCAATTGGAGGAGCACCCCACACGAACTGGTTACAACGAGCTTAGTCATGCACTATGCACTTCTAATTCCTAAGGCATACACTGGCTTGCCTGAAGAACGGATCACCCTGAGGGCCGGCATCCTGTGCAGAATTTCCATCAAGCACCTCACACAATCTTTGGCGAGGCCCCTTTTCACCAAATAGACCAACACCCTACAGAGCATGCATATTGATTACTTTAATATCAGGCACACACCTGCACAGATAAAGGCCGTAACACTTTTGGGGCCCTGGCACGGTTTCGGTTTTCCATCTAGCACCCTACATAATCTCTTGGCGGGACCTCTGCACCATCATGTGACAAATAGACCGATACTTTATAGAGCACGTAATTGGCGATTTTAATTTTAGATTTTTATTGACCCAGGCAGTGTACCGCTTTCTATTTGTCGCATTAACCGTTGACACCCGCTGCGTATACTGTAACCCAATGCATGCCTGCATGTTACAACATTGCATGCCCGTGCACCTCACAGTTTTGGCTTTGCGCAAGCGTCTTCTCACCCTTCACTCTCTATACAAACCACCTTTGACCGCGCATCTGGGTCGGCTGCAAATTTTGCCTGGTGACAAACTCTAGGACAATTTAATATGTTATATTGTATTATTTTATGCCATAGTTTATGCCATCTTTTATATTTTTATATTTAATGTTTTTATGTGCTATCGCTTTTGTATACGATTTTAAATATTCATACAATAAAAATTCATTCAATGCAACCCCAGGAGGACTTTCTTTGCTCATAGTGTTTATAGAAGGAGGGTGCTGCTACCAAACCCACTAAAAGCCATGATTTACCTCTCTACCCCAAGCCAGTAATACATAATCTCAATTTTATTTTAGATATCTCCATGCCTCCTAAAGGGCTTTTATACTTGTGTAACTCATAAATGCTTTTGTGAATCCGTCCCATCGTATTGTTATTACATTTTCATATACAGTCTGAGAACAGAAATCGTTTTATACAATGCAAGTAATAAAACGTATATTTCTTGCTGGTATTGAAAACCTATTTAAATACAAGTCGACAACCTAATGAAAGAAATTGACAGTAACCGCTGTTGATGAAGGCGCAGAGAAGCTTTAAAAATTAAAACAAATGGCTCAGCTGGAAAGCAATCACTTTAATATGGAATAGATGAAATATCTATTGCTAATCCAGAGGGTGATATTCAGTATGCTGCCTGCTTTCACGAGTGAATAACCTAATCAATTCTGTTAAACTAGCTAAACCACGAGTGCACACTTCTTGCCATGAACTGTAAAAAAATGTAAATTTTAATGTCTGAAGACAGGAACAAAAATTGTTAGGCATAGCTCAAAATTCATAATCAATCTGCCCTTGACAATACAATCGGTGTTTGAAAGATGTATTGGAGATAGGGTACTCATTTTAAAGTTTTTTTCTTTGTTTTGTATAGCGCAAACTCGAACCGAAGAGGGCTGCAAATGAGCACCAGTTGACTTACAGTAAGGCATTTTTTTTGGGGGGGGGAGGGGGGAGGAGGTGGGGTTGGGCGTTTTATCGCGCGGACTCGACTATTTTACTTTTCATGCAAAATGGCGGCATGATCGTCTCACATCCCTTCAAGCAAAGTGCATTTACCCATCCCCAGATGTAGGTCTGCATTCCAAAGAGGTTCTTTCTAGAGATTGGAGAGCGCACGGAAGTCTGCAATAGTACTGTTCTGTCACAGCCAGCATGATTTCGGCATGGTTAAAACTGGTGGAATTTCAGTTGGGACAAACAGTGCTCACTCCCAGTTTGGCAGATCAGAACAGGGGAAAAAATCAGTATTAACAGCATTATCTCCGCTTCCAAGGTGTGGAACTCAGAAACATGTGGTAGTAGCTCAACTAGTAATTATTGCACCCCGTGGTATCAGCATTTATTGGGTGCAACATTACTGCACTAAATAACTGCCTGAATGGAATGATAGTTTTAGCATTTTTGGAACCTTATCAGTAACTCTAGTACAAATGGCTTTGCTCAAATGCAGCATCAAAACGTAGCTAATACACCTGACAAACTCTCTGGACCTTATTCACAAAGCTAAACTTACACTTTTGGAAAGTTTACTATCTTTTTGCTATTCACCAACTAAGAGTGTAGTTTTACAGTGTAGCATTTTTATGACTGCAGAGATTGCTCTATCTTGTTATATGCAGAGTTCTCCGCAGTCCTAAAGATTGTGGGGCAGATTTACAAGCCCCTTGCGACACCGGTGCGTCACTTTTTGTGACATACTGGTGGCGCATTTTACTGCTCCATATTTACAAGGACAGGAAAAGTCACCCTGCACTTTGCGTGCAAAGGGTGTTCCATAGGTGTTGCTGTGGGTGTTCCCACGCAGCACCTATGGAACCAGACACATTTCCAGATTTACGAGGAATCGTAGATCTGGAAATGAGTGTGAATGCCCCGCTTCCCCAGGGAGGCGTAGGGAGGCGCAACGAAGAGAAATGTATTCATTTCTCCTCGTTTTCTTTTCCTCTTTCCATGCGGGCTGCATTCTGCAGCACACATAGAGAGAGGAAATCACCTCTAATGATTGTTTTTGTTCAGGAAGGGTTCCGATCCTGCACATTAACAATCATGAAACAATGACATTTTTCAACTTCTTTGTGTGCTAATGCAGCACACATAGAAGTTGAAATACGGCATTTTAAATTATTTTTGTGCATGAAGGGAACCCTTCCTGAACAAAAACAATCTCTTCACGACAAAGGCATCCTTGCCCATTGGTGCACGGGTGCCTGCGCCGGCACATGGCAGCAGTTTGTGTGCCTGCTCAGGGGGAATCACAAAGATGCGACATATTGTTGTAAATATGTTGCATCCCTGTGCTTTCAAAGTGACTCAGTGCGGCTCAGCCAAATAGCTTGCGGAACGCACTGAGTCACTTTCTTGTAAATCTGCCCCACTATGCCTAAAACTGCACTCATAGTTTATGAATAGCAAAAAAATAGTAAACTTACACTAAAATTGGAAGTTTACCTTTGTGAATAAGGCCCTAAAAGTGAAATAACAAGAGGGTTTTGTATTAGGTATGTTTGAAATATGTGGAAGTGCAGCAAAAATATATTATTTAACCGTAATTACGCCAAATGCAAATCCATAATTTCAAGCCATATTTTCGTGTGAAATGCGTGCTCACATCAATTTGTGGCACTAGGACACATTCAATAAAAGCAATGTAAACAACAGCCACTTGCATTCTATTTTTCCTATGTACATTTTTACAGGGAATGGTGCGTAATTATGCTAAGTGGCCTAATATTCTGGGAATTTTGCGGAGGAAGAGTAACTTGCAATTCCCCAAATTACAAGAATTACTCTCGTGTCATTTAAATTTCGCCCAGGCATACATTTTATCTGCTGATTCCAAATCACTAATTAGCCCCAAACCTTTTGCTGTTCCTTCACATTTTGTTGAGCACAAATGGTAGCTCAATCGACATTGAAAATTATTTATAAAACCTTAGTGTCTGTAGCTTCATAGAAATATTTTTTAAGCATAATGACTGATCTTATGGTTACAAGCAAACTCTTTGCAACTAGACCCTTTCTGTCGACCAAAGTGCATTCATCGTTAATGATATCATTTCTGGTTTACCTGTTAACCATTGAGTTAATATTGATTAGTACTTTTGATTTTCAGCCGAATCCCAAATTGGAAATTATTTGTTTAAGGTGAAGATGCATACTGTTTTCCCAATTTCCAAACTGATGATCATACTTTACATGCTATTAAAAAATTGTATCATTTTGTTTTATGTTATTAGTACATGATAAAAACAGCAAGCTATCAGCAAACAAAAGAAAATTATTATTTCATCAACTAATCTCACATGACTCATCATTTGACAATTTCATCTTCACCTTAGCTAGGCTAACATATAGGGACTTAGCCGAAGCTGAATATCTGAGTTCTGAATAAAGTTTGGCCAAATACCCATCAGAGAACAAAACTTCACTCCACCATTATTTTTTTTAAAACAGTTTTTATAGTTTATTTTTATTGTTCAGTAGTCAGTTGCATACATAAGGATAATGCAGTATACATTTGAATTGTATATGTTTACAGTTCGTCACCTCCCACTTTTCTATTTAGTTTGTTTGCCCTCGCTGTACTATCGTACTCCATAGGTCCGGACAATTCTTCTGCTCTCTAAATGTGTTCCTATATATACCCCAATTGCCCGTTATGGCAGCAATGCCAGCTTATGCCACATAAAACCAAACAGCGTAGCAAATCCCGTGGTTAATTTGAGCCTGTGGTTTCCATTGCTCAGCACAGGCACTTAATTGTCAACACCGGCACTGATGACAGTCGGACACATGGTGAATTTGTCTGTAATATAAAGAGCTGAGCACAATATACATTAAAATGCCAAATAGCTGCCACCCAAGCCAATATTTATTATACTTTTGGGGGTCTGGAATAGTCTGAATAGTCACACTGGTAGGAGTGTATTGGGTAATAGTTGTGTAAGCCACTCTTGCAGGGGCAATGGAGGGTGCAAGCGGCAGTGGCATCCTGACGAGTGGCCTGGCACCTTTTTGTTTTACAAATTGAGCATTGACAAATTCCCAGTAAAAGCAGTGCCAAACAGCCAATGAGGTTAAAAAACAAAAACAGAAAAATTGTCCCAGTATGAAAAGTTCATCGAGGGGGTGCGTAGGAAAATGGCAGGACAGGAGCTAGTTATTGTAAGAATGGTGGTTCTGGCCATCTAATCTGCCTGGATTTTCCACTTGTTGATCACCTGTTTTTTGACTTTTTACTGTGGGAGTGTCTCATAACATGTGACTCTCCCACTGTAAACTCATGGTAAAATGGACTGCAAACGTTTGCCGCCAGTGTCTCCCTTTTAAGATAAGGCCGCTGTTATGCAGCCAGGGTAAGGTGCACTGGGCCGGTTACACGTGGAAATGTTTGCACATCTGTGTGCACATGTGTGAAAGATGCACTTAAGAGTCTACTGTCATGCACAGCCCAGAACTGCTCGCAGGTAGCCTGGCACAGAGGGACTTTGCAGGGATGAGTAGTGACCTGGATTAGGCTTTATAATGTGGGTATACACATGTAGGGAAATTATGTGTGCTTTACTGTCTTCACCTTAGTGATGCTACATTATAATCCTTTGGGAAAGACGGCCATAGGGTGCAGCCCTAGTTCCCTTTGGTCAACTTACTCCAGAGCCGCACCACTGTACACTGTACCCTGTGTGTAAAAAACAATTCTGTAAAGTCCAAAAGCAGATTTGTACAGTTTATGGGTCATCCAAGAATGTCGTATTTCTCTGACTCAGCTCAGAATCAGCGCCCATGCCTTTTTGTCACCCCGCTGGGCTGGGTTAATTACTTTTCTCTCTAGGTGCAGGGACAAATGACTCACCCATCAATAGAAGCAATTAGCAGTGCTTACATCAGCTCTGGAGGAGGGTGGGATTGGGTGAACTGCTCTGCATCCACCAGCCAACTGTCATCGTGTGCCAAAAAGATGGCTGCCCCATGCCATCAACAAAGGAGGGAGTCAAGACCTCTTGAGACAAATATATATGAATATTTGTTATGGAAGGCCCTGATAGTGCTGTTATTGATGGTGTAGCTGAGACCCCCAGAGCACCTGTGACAAGTGACCCCTGGGTAATGCTATTTTGAGCTATCCCAGAAGACAATGCAGGGAGGTTGGAACGGGGCGGAGTGGTGATGTGGCACTTCAGGATAGGCCAGAGTTGCAGTCCTGCTGGACATTCCCACCTCCACTTAAAAGGTCCTGCGCAGGGGAGAGTGATCACTTGGTGGTGCTTTCTGTGACACACTGAACTTGGAGGCAGCTGCCTTGGACAGTTGGAAGGACAACCCCCCTGACTGCCATCTATCCACAGGACTCTGACTCAGATTGATCACAGGATCAGTGGGGGCACTCGCCAGGACCAGGGAAGCTGGTCCTCTCATACCCCTTGAGGACCAGTTGGGGGAAAGACTGGGCTCTGCTCAAGGAGGAAGATGCCCAGAGAAAACAAAGCGAAAGGCCGGAGCATGGAGCCCGTGAAACCAGCTTATTGCAACGTTTGTCACTTTTTAGGCTATGAGTCCTGATGGAAATGCCCGAGGTGGCTATGGCTTACCACCCGGAACAAAATGAGCCGAAGATCATCCAAAACCCACATCCCGTAGTAAGGTTTGGTGACTTATGACCTTTGTGAGAGCAGCAATGAAGTGTGTGAGGCTCCACAGTCATTATCATCCTGGGGTGGGCCAGGGGCTGCCCCCAAGAAGAAAGTCTGCCAGGGAGTGCCATTTTGCATCACCTGGTAAAGAAATGGAGGCAGGGAGCACTGTTGCACCCTCTGGGAATCTGTAAGGTGACACAGTACCAGATCCTTGGTCCCCGGTGGAGAAATGGAGGCATGAAGCACCATAGCGCCCTCCATGAATCTGCAAAGGGGCTCAGGAGCTCCATGCCAGGGCCCGATGAAGGGAGGAAGGTGAGGAGTGGCATCACATCCCCCACGAGACTGCAAGGAGGGGCCCCGGTGAAGAGATGAAGGAGGGGGAGCACTGCTGCACTCCCCCATGTGGCCAACTCACCTGGTGGCACACTACACTTCTACCCGCAGGAGTGGACAGACTTGAGGGAAGTGCCAGCTCCCACTGCAGCATATGAGGGTACTGGCCATGTGGTCAGCTTATGAGAGGGGCCAGGGGTGGGCTCCCAGATCTGCTCTCCAATGTCCAAGATGCACACAGGATGCCCAGATGGGACCAGGCACCCTGACAAAAGTAAAACTGTGGGGCAAAGCCTCCACCACCCAACTGAACCAAAGAAAGAGCAGGACGTGGCTCTCCCCAGTGCAGCTGAAGAGCAGCTACTCTTAAATTCACAGCAAAGTGCAGAGGAGCATCCCGTAATGTCCTGCAGAGCTTATCCGTGTTTTGCAAGCAAAATCACTAGGAATGGATTCGTGGTGGCCTCAGGAGAGCGGGTTCACCACCAGAGGAGTGCACAAGATGTAGGGGGGCAGCAGGAGCAGCGCAGCTTCTCCTACAAACAGTTTAAAACCCCCGATCCTAAGGTGGCTGGGACTTGGTAAAGATAACCCCTCAAGGGTTTTCCCTGTTTTAAAACACCTCCTATGCTGGAAATTCTGTTCTTCAGTGTCAGAATAATGCTCCCTCTGGGGGGCGGAGATTATGGTTGCAATCTTTGTGGCCTAAAGGTGTTCAATATGAGTTTTCATGACAAGAGACACCCTCGAACGGTAAAAGGTGGTAATTACACATTGGTGCATTTACAAAAGTGATGTCCTTTAGGGAATGTGTTTAAAGTTCAGCATTTGTATTCCTGATAAAAGTTTTTACTCTGCAAACACCCTCTAGGGGTTAAGGTCTATAATTACATAGATGCTGTTATTATAAATATGTTGCCTTCAGGGGCTATGTTGAAAGTGCTCATTTCATACAAATCACCTAGACATGCGTAGACATTTTTCCTTGTGAATGGTGTAATGAAGTAATGATGCTGACAACCAATTGTATGAAAAGTATACATGCTTTATTGCCCATAATAAGTGCATTCTTTCAATGTGATATCCCAATATTACATTTTAATGCAAGTGAATGTTCTGCCATGTGATTTGTTGATCTAGACATCCCTTTGGAAGGGGTAAAAGTGATTACACAAGGTCCTCAAGAATAAATTCCATCACGTTGTGTATATTTGTAAATTGTGGCATAGTATTGAGTAGTGTAAGTGTAATAAATGTAGCTTTTTTGTTTTTCAAAAGAAAAAGCACAGACTGGACAATCATTTAGTGAGTGTTATTACTGCATATTTGTGAATGGTGATTACTTTTCCACAACACCTATCTTTAGTAGGTCGTGGACTGTTCCGCTTCGCTGCCCTTTGAGAGTCAAGTGCTACAATGGGGTGATTGGTTCCCAGTGAATGACCAATGTAGACCCATTACTTGTGCAGGCCACACAACAAATAAGTTAAAACTCATTTTCTAGCTGTTATCTTGTAAGCATGTGGCAGCAGAGGTTGACACTTAGCCACTCTACCGGTGGCACCCACTGGGATTCCCGGCCTACCCACCAGCTGTCCTATTATGTCCCAACTGGGTCACTGCTCATTGTCTAGGAAGCTATTTCACAATTCTGTTCCCTGCTCAGCTAATGGTTTCTTGTGGATTCCTCTTTCTTCCTCAAAGCACAGTGCCGCCCCTTCAGCTAGTGCCCACGTCCTGACTTCCACCTGTTGTGTGGTGGGTGCTCTGGTGATTTACAGAGTAGTGCAATATCCCTGCAGGTGACTCCGAAGGTGAGATCCAAGAATCTGTTGTCTGCTTTCCTCTCAGGACACCTCTTGTAGAGGCCCTGGAGGTGAATCTCGATCAAGTGAAGCCGATATCTCTTCCAGGTCCTTTCTAGGTCTGCTGTCAAAAGAAAACAGAATCGTGTTATGAGTGAGCAGCTCCATACCATGTGTTGAAAATCTGCATCATCTAAGGCACATCGTGGGCAGCTCTGGTCAGTAATTTGTTTTCATGACGTTCAGACTATGAGGCTTGAGCCAAGGTACTGCATCTGCATGCCCTTGGACTGAGCAAATTTAAAGCGTGTGATGGCACATGTAGGTATAGATATGTTCTAGGGTTTCTTCACATTCCTTTCCCCTGAAGCATCTGCCTATAATAGTTTCCCATCTGTTATGTAGTGTTTATGGAGATTATTAGATATCATGGCTAGCATTGTTTTGTAAAGCTATGGTATCAATCAATGGCCCTGTCCAAACGTCAACAGGATCTATAGGAGGTCATGCGATGGGCGCTTTAAGCTCAATGTAACAGCAAGCACGAGGACAGCAGACGCCACCGCCCCATAGCTCAACCATTGAGTGTCTGGTAGATTACACTCGGTCATATATACCTCTAAGGTTCTGAAAAGGCCCTCTAAGTAGCAGTCTCCCAATGTCACAATGTAAGTGTCAGTGCACTCTCTTATTTGAGGGGATGTAAGGTATCCCTCTCTGGCTTTTGACATGCCCCCCAGTAGTAATGCTGGTACATAAATTCACTCCCAGGAGCAGTGCTAGTAGCATCTCCTACCTGTGCGACTCAGCAAAATCTCCAATTTTTGTCTACTCAATGGCCACCAACCCAGCCACTGCAGCTGCACCAGCATGTAGTAGGTCTCATAATCGGGGCCACCTAGACCCCCCTATTTGTGGGTCATTGAAGCATAAGCAAAGACACGCTGTTGCACTGCCAATTCCAAATTACATCTCTGAGCAGCAAATTAAGGGCTATGAATCAAGCCCCTGCTATCCAGATTGGGAAATTGGTAAAGTATTATAGGCATCTGGGTAGAATAATCATCTTTGACAGTGACATTTAGGTCATGATGAGAAGTCTGAATATTCGCCAAAAGGCCACATTTCCCCTCAAACTGCACAGAATGATTTCCCTTCTGCATATCAGTATCAGAGTGATATTCCCGAAATTCCAGGTACTTAAACAGTCTGGGTTCCCACTGGATCCCCCGATGCTGCACCTGTACTGGAAGGTCCTTCAATTCCAGGGATACCAGGAATGCATATGTTATTCTCCAGTTGGTGCACAGTCCGACACCCTTCCGAGGTCCCCCATCAAGGTCACCACCAACAGTATCCCTGTTTGGGCCTCTCTCTCAGGTACAACAGCATGTCATCTGCATAGAAGAACATAACATGTTGCAGATCTCTCCGGGAATTATTGTATCTCCTCCCTCCGCACACATTAAGCTGACAAACAGTTTGACCATCAGCATGAACAGCAAGGGCGAGAGCAGGCAGCCATGTCAGGTGACCCTATGAGTTGTAATGGAGTTCAAGATGCGTGGACCTGTGCAAACGTGCATGTAGCTCTGTGTAGACTAAGACCACCAAATTACCCCAACCCTCGCCCAGGGACACCCAAGCCATGACCACCCATATATAATGCCACCCAAGGATGTAAAGAGCCTTTCTTGATATCGATGTAAATTACCACCGCTTCAGGGCACCAGTGTCATGTGGTTCGACTAGAAACAATGCCATCTTTTCTTTTGTTGCCTTCTTTCTGCAACACTGTGACTTTTGACATACATTTGTGTATGTGTCAGTACAAGATAGGATTCCCCAAAACTGCATTTGCTTACATTTCAATTTTGTTGGCACATTATTGTGACACATTGAACATTCAGTACGATGTTTAGAGTTCACTGAACAAATGCCACTGCTTATTGTTGGCCAGTAGGCGACAATGCTATCTAGCTAACATAAACAACTGCGGTCTGACAAAGACCTCAACATGACAACATGGGCACTGTTTATTGTATATACGAATTCACTTCTTCATTAAAATCAGAGGGACACTCTGCTGACACTTCGAGGTCGTGGTATGTCAGAATTCCAGCTCAGCTGATTTCTGTCCTCTTCACGGTGGATACCCTGCTCTACTCCAAGGCCTGATGACACTTGCACACAGGTAATGTGGAGTTAAAGCACCCAGCAGGGATTCCTGACAGATCACCCACCTTATGTCAAACTGGTGTAAGGTGCATTAGGTAGGAGCACACTACATTATACCTTATTACACTACAGTTATGCCAGCATATATATTCATTGTTTTAGCACAATGGTGGCTTATTGATTCTCTCCACTGTTCTTGTGTTGCTAATTATGGCAATATGTTTTGTTCTATTATTAATTGCAGTGCACTTAATTTACTCAAGAATCTCACTGCTTCAATAAATATTGAAACTGCAGGTTGTGTATTTCATACGTATTTCATTTGGGTATGTATGAGAGTCTGAACGAAAAGGTTCTAGATCTTTTACCATGATTCTTTGGAGAGTCAGAGTTCTCATGTTCTGAGATTGCATACACATTTGTTACCCTGTAAGTTTAGGGGTGTGAATGGTGCACTGTGATCTAGCAGGACTATAGGCCAACATTTCCTGAGTGCAGGGAATCAGACTTGCACTGTTCCATTATTTATGTTGTCCAATAAATGCACAGTTTTTACTGGAAAAGTATAAAACTGTACGGCATGGTGCCCTCAACACTAGAGTTTGGGCTCCTATTTCATGGATCACCACAGTAGTTTTCTTTTGTATACCCAAAGAACAATACTCACCTACCAAACAGAGATGTCTGAGGTGTTATGGAAAATCCTCCTTAGCTAAGTAAAGATCCCCTATGTATTGGCTGTAGGTTATTGAAGCTTGAACCTTTCAAAGAATTGTCCCATTGTGGTACCCTTACTGGTTTCCGCCTACTTTGATGGCCGAACCAATGTCAATGAACATATCTAAAAAATACAGACATGCAGTTACCCAGATGCTGCAACAACATAGTCTTGCACTCACAGGTGGGGACGTTACCTTCATGGTGGAGACTCAAGAAGCATTTAGGACAGAAGTGTTCTATTCATGGGTTAAATTATCAGCAGCTGACGGTCGCTCGAGATTATTTCACACATACACTACAACTGACATTCCACGTAACTACACAGCTTACAACGATCTAGAAGTACCACTAACATACCAAGAAAATCAACATTGGTTTAATGGCGCCCTACCACACACAATAGCAGTAATAAGACTTGGTACCCTTAGCAATGAAGCAGCAACATGGCCAGTCTTAGCCGACTACACTCCACATCCAAAAATTGCTAATTTAACGGCAGCACAAGTATGAACATTATAAAAGAGTTTGGTCAGAATAGGCATAGTTCGTTATGCGATCAATTATCCAGCGAGGGCTGTTAAGGTGCACAACCACAAGTGGCTACACTGGGCATTAGCATACAAACAATGAATGCAGTAAAGTGGAAGGTTCCCATCAGGCAAGAGGAAATTTCCTTTCTGGATTGCACAGAAATCAAATCTGCTTGAAGCAGTGTTTCCCTATGCAGAGCCCAGCAAAAACACGGGATTGTAACCAAATGCTTGCAGATGGAGATGGTTCCTCCTGTGAAAGATTGCTACACTTGGGGCCCAGTCTTTGCTGCAGACTATATCAGAACTCATGATACACCCTCATTAGCTGTTATACCAGAAGTGCTAAAACAGATCCAAAATGCCCTGGACTTAGGGATGAAACTTATGGGCAATTTTGCTTCAATGTCTGCCATAATGTTAAGTAACATTCAAGGATTTGACTCCAGGACAAGAGGAGCGCAAATTACCAAAATGTATCTAATGATCTGGGAGACAGACCTAGTAGACCACAAACTAAAAGTAATTCTGAAAAGGATAACTAAAGCAATCAACCAAATCTTTGACTAAGAAGAAGTGGTAAACTATGAAAAATAAAGAAAAGGTTAAGCCACGGGGTGGATCTCCTCAACCACACAGTCTCAAAGACAGAACCCATTAAGAATGATGTCAAAAAGCAAGTTAGAGAAATTCTGACACAACTTGAATACAAGGTGAATTACAAAATTGCACCTCTCATAAATTATCCTCTGTTTCTTGTAATGAAACCTTATCATTCATTATGTTTAGTATTAGTTTACAGACATTTAAATACAGCTGCACGTACCTTATCAGTGCAGAATGCACACAGCGCAGCACTAATGAACAGCAGAGGCACAACACTCGGGTTGGTGACTACATACAGAGTTGGGATGTTGTGACTTGATTGGCAAAAGGCTTCAACGTTGTCTCAGATGAAACAATATTTGTCCCTTCTCACTGATGACATGGGATTACAGTACTTTCTCATAGGTCCTCGAAAACCAAGTCAAAAGTGCTTCTTGTATGCAACATACAATGAAGTTTAGAAGGTTTTGCAGCAGGAAGTTGCTGAGAGACACCACGAGATTGACTGGGCAAATTTAGAAAGGGCTTTGGTAGTACTTGATAATGGTTTGATCACCTAGAATACACTCTCTGAATAACATTTGCAATAGACAGCATAAAGGAGACTATGTCTACTCTACAACATGGGCAATCACAGCTTAGGGCTATTATGTTACTGAGCGGGACACTTCATACACTTCGCACCAGGCACCATGGACACACCTTAATGCCACAAATCTGTTTTACCTCACAATCTTACAAAACAGCAATAAATAATGGCAGGGAAGGATGTGAAATGCAAAATGATACACATAGAGAAGATTGAAGAAATACCATTCAATGGAACTGAAATACCTTCCACGGATTGGATAATCCACAGATTTATTTCTTGCCCATATTGAACTTGCATTTTCAACACTGTTTACACCATCATCAAGTAGGCAGAAATGAAGCGCTAAGGGAAGGGTACAGACATGAGTCATGGATTTTGCCTTTTAAAAATATCAGTGTAGGAATGGGGAGACTGATGTTTTTCTTAGCGGCACAGAGTTGTAGCGTACTTTAAGACATTCCTAAGTGTGTAGGGAAAAGTCGCTTCAAGGCGCATGTAGCGCATCCTTATCTAACTTGTTCTACTATTTAAAGGGGTCTCCAGCTGCTATGACCCATCCAACTCTAAGTTTACTCTCTAATTTGATTTCGAAAGATCAGAGTTGCTGCAGCATGAAACCAGGAATTGCCTATCTGGTGACAGTGTCTGCAGTTGTAACCGGTTGTACTCAAGTATTGTTTCTGCCTGTCCATACAGTTCGGAAGGCAATGCTGTGGCCTTTGATTAAGCTTTAAAATGTGCACTTTGACGCCTTAAGCAGACTGAAGCGGCTTAGTTCCAAAAACAAAAGGGGCCTTAACGTCTGCAAGGGAAACATTTGGTCTTCAAGTTGCAATGTCATCTTTTGAGATAAGTCACTACTTTACACTATTTTTCCACACTATTTTGGGGAGCTGGTGCATTGCATTTTTAACATGTTTACTACAGTGGGAGTGGTGAGCTTTTTTAAGACCCTTGGCTCTGGTTTAGTTAGTACCTTCCAGACAATCTTCAGAGTTTTTCGATCTTTCATACACTCTGTGCTTGGAAGCATTTTTGGGGGTCTTCCACTGGTCTGCTCCTGATTGTCTGAACTGTTGTTTTATTTTTTATGCTCTGCAATGAATGTCCCATCATGATGCCAAATAGAACTGGCACTTCCACATGTGCTCCTGTGTTATGAAAGTATGATGCAGCATTTTGGCGCATCCTTACTTCAGAGACCTAATGCACATTGGTTCTTGTCCTTCTGGCCTGTATGCCTAGACTGCGTGCAAACCATATTCTGCTGTTTTCTGTGTGCTTTCGAGTGTGTTTTGGATATATGCTTGGGGAAGCAATCTTTTCAGTCACCGGACATAACCCTAATGATTGGTCCGTTAATGGCCCATCTATACTGATGTCCATGACACTTACTGTTGCTCCTAAATGCATTTTATAAGGAATGTATGATGTTACAACACAAACATTTACAACGCATGCCTTCACAACGCAGTTTTTACATCGCTACATCCATTACAACGCATGATTTTACAACGCATGCCATCACAACGCAGTTTTAGAAACTACATTTACAACGCATTCCATTACAACGCATACCATTACAACTCATACCAGTGCAATGCATATTACTTTTGGGGCAACAGTAGGGTAAGTGTTGGATAGTGTAGGGGTAAAACTTACTATTCCCACTCCAGTGAGTGCAACAGTAGGGTAAGTGTTGGATAGTGTTGGGTTAAAAATTACTATTCCCCATTACTTACCTTATAATGCGTTGTAATGGCATGCGTTGTAGTGACATGCATTGCAATGCCTGCGTTGTAATGGCATGCGATGTAAAGGATGTTGCATTGTAATGACTGCGTTGTAAAGGCTGTCACCCTTTTATGAGCCCTCCTGGAATGCTTCTGCTCCTGGTGGACTGGCTCTTGGCTTCACTACTGCAGGTTCGGCATTGGCTACTCCTCCTTCAGCAGTTACGAAGGGGGCTGGATGGGAACATATATACTCAATGGATCTCATTCGATGGCTGCCTATGAGAACATTGTCTGCGGTAGCTGGGAAAAGCAATGTTTTGTCTCCGTCTCAGAATATTTAAACAATCTGTCCGTTTCGAGTCCAGGGACACATTTTTTTAACTGGTTTTGTTATTCGTCTAAAATATATATTTTTTTATTTGCTTTTATTTGCTTTTACTGAATTGTTTTACTTTTTTTATGTGACTTTTATTATGCTTACTACATTAAAGAAGCAGCGATTGTTTAAGCTTATAGGGGTTTTATATTTTACAGCCCATATGATTTAACATTATGTGCGTTTCGTGGTGCTACCTTTTTTTTGCCTTCTGTGCACGGAGTGGGTGTCACCTGGCTTGACTAGAAACAACTCCACCTTTATGCTCACGTTTCTTAAGTTGTCTTCTTTCAGCAACATGCTGACTTTTGACATACCTTTGTGTATGTGTAAGTGCAGGATAGGGTCCCTGAAACTACATTTATTTACATTTCAACTTCGTAGGCACACAATCATGACACCTTGAACATTAAGTCGATGTTTAGAATTCAATGCGCAAATGTCATGGCTTATTGTTGCCCAGTTGGTGACGATGCTATCTAGCTAACATAAAAAATTGCAGCTTGGGCACTGTTTGTTATATATACGAATTCACTTCCTCGTTATATTCAGAAGAGCATTCTGCTGACCCTATGAGGTCTGGGTACATCGGAATTCCATCTCTGCGGATTTCTGTCCTCTCCACAAGAGATGTCCCACTCTGAACCAAGACGGACAGCCTGATGACACTTGCCTACAGGTAATGGGGAGTTAGGTCACCTGGCAGGGATTCTTGGCATATCATCAACTCTAGGCCAACTAGGTTAGGGAGCGTTAGGTAGAAGCACACTACATTATAATACACTACATATATTCCAGAATATATTTATTTTTTAGCACAATAGGGGACTTATTCATTCTCTCCACTGTTCTTGCATTACTAATTATGGTTATGTTGTTCTCTTGTTAATTGCAGTGCAATTATTTTACTCAGGAATCTCACAGTTTCAACACTTATTGAAACTGCAGGTTGTGCATTTCACACATATTTCCGTTGGGTATGCATGGGAGTTTGAATGAAAAGGATCTAGATCTATTACCATGATTCCTTGGGGAGTCAGGGTTGTCAGGCTCTGAGGTTGCACACACATTTGTCACCCTGTAAGATTAGGGGTACAAATGGTGGACTGTGAATTAGCAGGACTATAGACGAGCATCTCCTGAGAGGGTGAGGGGAATCAGACCCGCACCATCCCAATGATTGGGCCCGATTCACAAAAGTAATCTGAGACAAAATCCTGACTTTACGACCTTCAGTATTCACAAAGGGCATTTAGGAGCAGTAAAGTTAGGATTCCTAACTTTACTACTCCTAAATGCCCTTTGTGAATACCGAAAGTCGGAAAGTTAGGATTTTGTATCAGATTACTTTTGTGAGTCGGGTCCCTCATGTTGTACAGCAAATGCACAGTTTTTACTGGGAAAATATAAAGCCATAGGCCTGACTTAGTCTATGAAGGGTCAATCTAAAGGAGGAAAGAGGCGTCCGGCAGAGATACAATTTGTTCCCCAGGCAACTTTACCTTTTTGCATACTGCATACTAGTCAGAACCTTAGAGTAACTGTGCCAGGCCCTTTAACAATTGCACACACATTGCCATTTTCCTCGGTGTCTTGTCTTCTCTACAAGCACGCCTCTTTCCTCCTTTTGATTGACCCTTCATAGACTAAGTCAGGCCTTTGGCCTTTTGAATTGCACACTCTGGGGCACTGTACTGCGGACCTGCATTACAGCATAACTCCTTGTGCAGCCTAGGTTCAGATGCGCGGACCACAGCCTATCAGGCGCATCAGTTTGAAATCCACCTCTTGAGGTTAATTGCGTCTGTAGGTCCCCTCTAGTTAGGGGTTTACTATGGTCTTAGTCAGATTTATTTTGGCAACAATTGTTAAATGATTAGATTATTCCCTTTTACTGGCATGATTTACGCGGTTAGTTGTGAAGCAGGACTCACGCTTGCCTTTTTAATCATCTGCGTCCATTTACTTTCTAGACCACAACCACCAGATGTAGGTCTACTATCCACTACTGGATTTTCCCACTCACCCAACAGGATCTCACGGCCTGTTCATACCTGTGGTAAGCATTTTCCCATCAGGTTTCCTAGCAACAGTATATTAGATAGGTCGGACACACCTGAATCCCTTTTTCTTTCTCATTTGACAGGCTTTCTACGTTTGTCTATCCACACTCCTTGTCCTGATGAAGACCCGCTTGTGACGCAGAATTAGTTGCGCTCTGACCTAGGGTCGAAATGTCGATGTTGTAACCAGACTAGTCCATGCAGCTTCCCTGACTTAATCATACAAATGATACAGGGGATGTCTATTCATGTTCAAAACAATGGACAGTTCAACATAATCCCTCTTTATGTTATCCATTTCATGTAATATATGTACAGCACTTTGTTCACCTATCATCACAAGTGACTTTTCTTGCACTTCAATCACCTTATTGTTGTGTATTGTATTATTATATTCACAGCCTTTTGCAATAATAAGTATTCATACAATACAATTTTCAGTTTTTGAAATCGCTGGTCTGTGTGGTGTGTTCTAAGTATTACGACTAGGTTCTCAAGAAACATTGTTGAACCTATATATCACTTGTCTGTAATATCGGTTATTACTAAAGTGAACAGTTATATTGTATTTTACACTTTGTACAAAAGAAATTGTCCTTTTCCCGACAGAACCACTCCTCCTATCTAGCGCAATGCATGGTTCTGTTTGTGAGGATTTTTCAACATTGCTCCCACAACTGACGCCAAATTGCATCTAGAGCAGTGCGACATGCATATTGCCACCTTTTGGTGGAATCAGGGATTGTGTGGCCTATATAGCTCTAGAAAGTAACACCCTGACACATAATGGATAGCCTGCTGGGAGTGCACCATCTCACCCTCTGCTTCCACTATTCTTGTGATGGGTCACTCCCTGTATTTTTGGCGGGTGAACCAGGAGAGGAGTCTACCAGCCCAGCCCACTACCGTATGAGAAGTTATCAGATGTTCGCGTCAGTTCAGCATTCAGAATCTTTCCTGTGAGGTTGTGTAGCGTTCATGTTCTTCCCGCAAGGAAGGTAAGACTTGAGGTCCATCTGGAACCTCCCTTCCTAAGTGACAGATGCTGCTCTCCAGTGTGGTGGGCTTAATCTGAAATGTAAAACGTAACCACCACTGACTACCAATGCATTATCCCTGGATCAGTACATTGAACAAGTCCTACTCAATGTTAATGTCGTGCAGAAGTAGTCCTCGATCTTTTCTACCGGGGGATCCCTAAAGGGTGGTTCATGGAGTTATGACGATGCTAGATACCAGTTGGGGATGGATGATGTGTGCCTGCCTCATTGAATTCCCATTAGCAGCAGATTATTGTCTTACAGCTGGCAAGCACTCCCTGCTGCTGGCTGAATTTCAAGTGCTGTCCCCGAGGTCTTGTACCCTTGGCTGTTGTAAAAATGTACTTCTCCTAACAAATTCTAAAACCTGGAGATTTATGCCACATTTTTGCTCTAAGAACTTAAAGGGGATAGGGGACAACCTGCCAGTCTGATGAGGGTGTTTTGCTGCTGGGCCAAAGGTCCTTGTAACTGTAGCTATATTATACTCTGCAACAGCAAGTCCGATCCAGTGGGACCTCCGGGAGAAAGGATCTGACCGTGTGAAGCTCTCTTCAGTTCAACCTGTAGCCTTCACCCTGCTGAAAGAAACCGAGCTCCAGAAAATTGACTAGGGGCCTTATTAATGAGTGTGGTGGTCCATAGGGCGTCCGTACTCGTGGCGGTGGTCCGACAACCACCGCACTGTGGCCCTGCCACCAGTACTAAAAGTGTGGTGGTAGGACCACTGTGACTGCCAGGGATCCAGGATCATGCGGTGGTCGTTCAATGGTCAGGGTGTTGCAATATGCTGGCGGTTGCACTGCGGAACCGCCAAGCGTATTACGAGTTACCTGTCTACCACCCCTTTCATGGCGGTGAGCCCAACATGAAAAGGCAGGCAGAGAGGCAACAAATGGGGCCTTAAGCGGGTTGCCTGACACTCCTGGGCCTGGCGGTGCATATGAGGGGCACAAATTGTGCCCCCCCCTAGATTTGCATCCCCAGTTCCTGCACAGTGTGGCATGCCTGCCACACCTTGTAGGAACGAGCTGCATACTCTCTCACTGCGGCAGTCTGCACGTTCGGCTCTCCTATGAGCATAACAGACCACTGCTGTGAGATCATCCTAGCACCACCCGCTCGACCAGGATTACAATCGTAATCAGACGGGCAGGTGCACCACGGCTTCCGCGGCCCTCCAGCAGATGGTGTGGCAGTAGCACCACTGGAGGATTGCCAAAGTCATAATAAGGCTCTAACTTCGAAGGTAGAAATATTCACTGGGCAAATGCACTCAAAATATCCAGCCGGTGAGGGACCGTCTCTGGATGCGATGTTAAAATCTATCCTGCATTGACTTTTCCCACCAAAAGTTGATTGCTTCTCTGAGACCTCATCCAGCTACTATCCAATGGTATGGAGTTCCTTTTGGGCATGGCCTGCTGCCTTACCCTGCTGAGTATTTTTGACTTTTAGTCCAAAGGCAAAGGGCCCAATTTATATCTTGGCAGTAAGTACGCTCCGTCGCAACCACCAAGATAAAGGTCTGACTGACAGATTTGAAAGCAGGAGGACCATAGTTTTAATCACGCTGGAGACTACTCTGGTGAAACTCCTCCAACAGCCCTGTGGAGTGAAGGCAGACCTCTAATTCTGCTCCCCTTATTTAGATAGTCAGAATTAGAGGTCAGCTTTCACTACCCTTCTCTGCCAGAAAAAGCTGGCAGTAAGCAGCATTGAAACCTGCCAAATGCTCACCTTGTCATGGAAGATGAGTCCCCAGACATGGGGAGCACTTTCTTTTTTATTTTAAAAAAGAAAATCCTGCTTTGGGAGTTTCTGTTTGAAAAGAAAAAAGGAAACCAGTTTGGTGCAGGGATCAATCATGTTGACAGAGTCCTGTACCAAACTGTAAAAATCATTGATAGAAACCCCTGTTATGGCCAATCCTGACAATGCTTTAGAAATTACCACCAGCTTGGTGGCCATTCATTAAGTAGGTGGGTGGCACCTTCATCTGGGTGATGGAGTAATTTACTCTGTCTCCTTGATGGAGAAATGGGCCACCCACCTATATATAAATTAGGCCCTATGTCTGGAAAAAACTGCCAACTGGTTCAAACCTGGTTTCTGCATCCGACCTTCGCTTCATCATGAACGGCTTCAACTTGTGCCTAGGTATCGGTCAAGCGCATCAAGATGACCAAAGTTAAGGCATACTCCAGACAAGCTGAAGATGGAAACTATTTATGCAGACACTAATAAAGTCAAGACTCAACATAATCTAAATCTCAACTTAGAAAATAAATATAGTAAATTTGAATAAGTAAAGTGACACACAAAGGTCTAAAATACAATAAGTAGAACTGGAGTTCTGAATTTTTGAAGTTTAAAGTCAAAAGTATTGCCAAAAATCATTGAATGCCAACTGTGGTCATCTTGTTGTGCTTGACCGATACCTAGGCACAAGTTAAAGCCGACTCTTGTGGTGCTGGTGGAACCTGAACCTTTCACTATGTTCCCACCCAGGTGGGAAATGCCTTTTTCTGTCCTTCTGCCTGGGAGTGCCTCTGGGTATGCCCGCACTCTCCCAGGCAGGAAACAACAGTGTCCCAAGGGATGGGGTCCCTGGGACACTGCTCTCATTGGGCTTCGGGAAATGAGGTTCCTGGTCCTGGTGAGTGGCTCAGGGAGGAGGCAGAATGCCCATTCTCCTAAGTTTAAATATCAGCCTAGAGGATGGGATTCCCACATCCTCAATAAGGCTTGGGGAGGGGTATCCCACATCTCATCCCCTAATTATATCAGCCCATGGGGATGGGATCCCTGGGATCTCAATATGGCTCGGGGGTTGCACATCCCTCTCCCCTAATTATAAGTATCAGCAAGGGGGATAGCGTCCCTGGGGACTGAATAAGGCTCTAGTAGAGGGGTTGCATGCCCCCATCCTCTAAATATAAGTATCAACTCTTGGGATGGGGACGCAGGGTCCTCAATAAGGTTTGGGGAGAGGGGAGTCACAAGCCCTCCTCCCCTATAAAAAATTTGCTGCAAATCTTCCTGGGCACTGGCCCACTCTGGGGGATGCATAATCGAAAATAACTGGAAGCCTTGTTTTTAATTTTTTGGGGCGCCGCAGATCCATAGAGTCTTTTTAGATCCTTAGCACAAAGAAAAGAAAATACTTTTTTGGCCCTAGGGGGTTCCACTGGGACTTTCCCCATCAGGCCCCTACTTCCCTACCCCACCATATAGTTTTTAAAAACTTTTTTTCAGGACCGGGGACTGAGTCCCCAAACCTTAAAATGGATGCTGCATCGCCTTTTTTGATGTAGTGGCAGCCATTCAGATCTTATCTGGAGCCCTGTCAGCTCTATGTAGATTCACACAAAATCACTTTCTGGACCAATATCCAGCTTTCTGTCAAATCTGGTGTTATTCCTTTCCGTCGTTTTGGCTGCATCAGTGTCTAATTTTCCCATGGAAAAATGAATGGTGAAAATTCATTTTCGGACCTATTTTTGTTCTTGGCCTAAAGATATAAGCAGACAAAAAAATGCTTTTCAACTATGGATTGTGGTCCTAAATATAACTTGGGAATTTCAGTGTTTTCTAAGGATTAATCCACAACAATATCTTCACTTTAACTGTATGTTTTCAGTGAATTGTTCCTTCAAACATATGTTAATGTGTTAAACATATGTTAAGGTGTTATAACCAAAGCTAAACATAACTTAACTTTTAATTGAATACGTGTGTGTGTGTGGATGTGTGTGTTTGTGCGTGTGTGTGTGTATGTTATGTTATATGTTCTTATAAAGTGCATGGCTGCCCCAGCAATGGGACGTCCCAGCGCTGAGACTGACAGGTGCACTCAGGAGAGGATTTCACTTAGAGGTTTGAGAAAAGCTGCGTTTGATAATTTTTCTGAAAGCCCAGTGGTCTTGCGTTTCCCATGCAGCAAGAGGAATAGAGTTCCATAAGGCTTGTGCCAACGCCCTGAAAGAGCGCCCCCTGCTCTTGACCTGCGCACTCGGTGGACCACGGCAAGATGCAAATCCACTGAGCACAGGGCTCGAGGCGGAACATACGGCGAGCACAGCCACTTCAAAATTTGTGTACCTTGCATTTGTAATAAAAAAATTTAAAAAAAATGTGGACCTTGGCCATGTAAATTCTTGTGCGTAGTACAGAGGGTTTTAAAATGGATTCTCTGTTCTGTCGTCAACCAATGAAGCCGGTGCAGCAAATCAGAGGCATGGCAGTGCTTGGGTAGTGTAAAAAGCATACGGGCAGCTGCGTTCTGTGCACGTTGGAGTCTTGTGGTCACGGCTTTATTCACGACGAGTAAGAGCCCATTGCAGTAGTCCAATTGGGACTGTACAGTCGATTGGACAATAATTTGACAGATGGGTGCATTGAAGAATCCTAGAATGGATTTCAGACCACGTAGAAGGCCGAAGCAGGGGCCTGCAACTGTTTTGGCTTGACTTTCGAATGAGAGGGTGTTGCGGCCCACTAGGAGCACCTCTGACTTGGTGGAATTCAATTACAGGTAGTTATCGCCATCCAGTCTGAGATGGCCATAAGGTCATCTTGAAATTTTACTAGGTCCTGTTTGGGGTTATTGAAGAAAGTAAATACCAATTAGGTATCATCATCGTATGATAACATGTCGATGCTCCGTGTTTTGGCTAGAAGGGCCAGGGGGCGGACGTAGACATTAAATAGAGTGGGGCTCAAGGCAATTCCATGTGGGACACCACATCCGAGAGGGTGGATGCTGGATGAGAAGGGAGGTGCCTTGACATGGAAGGTTTGGTCGGTCAGAAAAGATGCAAACCAGGCCAGGATCTTTCCCTTGACCCCGATCTCCTCATTGCAGTGGGGGGCCTACTATACAGAGGCGTAGAGAGATGAGGGAGTGATCCATCCAGGGCATAGGGAGGGGCGGTTGGCCTCCATCGCCTGGAAATTTGAGAATACAGGGTCAAGTAGTTGGCCTACAACATGAGTTGGTCCCATCACCATCTGCGTTTCACCACAAGACTAGTAACTAAATAAACGTAACCCATTCCTTTATAACGTTTGGGTTCTTCATGGCAGGTTTCATGACGATCCCTCAATCAGTATGTCTAAAAATAGGGAGAGTCCTAAAAGTGACCTATTCAATTTTAACTCACATAGGTTCCTATGCTTCTTGATTCAGAAATAAATTATCAAGGAAGTGCCTTTGCTTTGTTTGGTGTAAATCAGTTTATCAGTTTTAGAGAAATCATTGTTTAAAGCGTGATGTGTTGTACGATTGAAAAGGTTAAATGTTAGACATTTATGGATGCTCAAGTCACAGATTCCCCTTAAATTTGTGAATTCATGCTGGATTTGTGAATCTAGTTAAGAAAATAAAGGCACACCACAGGACTTGGGAGTGTGGTCTCCTGTTGTCCATTAAAGATTTGAGTATCAGGTAGCATGGTCTGTATTGAAGCCAGGCCCTGCTGGGGCTGCTAAATGGGACATATGATTAAAAACAAAATCACTGGAAAAATAGCAAATACGTGTGTATGTGTTTGGGTGGGTTTTGTGGGTTTCATACAAGCCTTTTATACATCTTTTCATGACCCATACTGGTGTCTACAGTTTCTAAGTTTGCACTTAACAAATGTATATTTTCTATGATTTCTGCAATGTGGGTATTGACAAACTGCAGGGGCTATTCACAAAGGTAGCTTACCCTTTTAAGTAATTTACTTGTGTAGTTTACTCTTACACATTTGAGAAACTTGACACTTAGATTTTGTGTCCAGCCAAAATGTGTAAATATACTCAAAGGTGTAAGAGTATATTGCATCTGTAAATTACTCAGAAGTGTCAGCTAACTTTGTGAATAGTCCCTGCAGTTTGTCAAAAGCAGCCATACCCTTCAATTTGATGGAGACATGTAAGTTGCACTTTTGGAGTCAATTTACACTTGAATTTGGTGAATAGCCAAAAGGTAGTACACTTACTCAATAGTGTAAATTACTCAACATTGTAAATTACCTTTGTGAAACAGGTCCTATTAGTATACACATAGGCCGTGAGTAGAATGTATTCCCCCAAAGCATGACAAATGCGTTCTAAGTATAAAGGGCTTACGTTTCATTTTCAATGATTTGGCAAAGTATTACACTGGACACACTATTATCAAGGGCCTGATAGTATGTTAGTTATGATTAATAATTGTACAATTTATTGATAACTCTTACACAGTTCTTGGTCTTCATGAAAACTAGTTGACCTGTGGGTAAGAGGAGGAAGGTATGTATTTCCAAACATGTAAACAGAGCTACTATAAAGAATAAATAGTACAGCAAGTGTATCATAAGACCTTAGAATAGGAAAGGTGCCCAACACCTACTCTTTTTAAATGCAACCATAGTGCATTTGACGACAAGAGATTTCTCACAAAGCCTACGGCATCACTATTATTCGTTTTCTCAAGAGGGTATACTATGCAGCTTCCTACCAACAAGAAGGAGGGGAAGCTGCTTTTGTGCTTCAGCAGGCAATTTACCCTGATTCTTTGATGCTAGAATTCACCTGGCAATAAAACCCTGTCTCAGTAATACGACATTTACCATTAATCAACTGTGGAGTACCAGATCCATCCATGAGCCACTTGGTGCATTTTCTTTTAGCTGATTTCAAACGCCATGGGGTATATTATCAAGAGATATATCGCTGCTTTTTCGGCACATAGCGCCAAAAAAGCGGTGATTTTTTTATCCCAATATTATCAAGGCGTCGCTAACATGCATTAGCGCATGTGAGCAGAAGATTTTGTAACGCATCTCCTGACAGTGATAGATATCGCTAATGAGATGCAAAGTAGGCGTTCCCTCCTAAGACAACATGAGAAATTATCGCAAAACTAACATCGCGGTATTAACAACGCAGCCCCTGAACAGCGAAGCGATAACAAAAGGTGCACTAAGCCCCCATTATCGCACAATTCTAATGCCTGCAAAAAACCTGACTTAGCCTTATTGCCTATGGGAGGTGGATTGTATGGTTAAGTACACACTATCGTATCAGCGAGCTTTTCTATTATCGCTGCTCAGTTATCTCTGGATTTCTCGCGATAATGTGTGTTTTCCCCGCTATCACTGGATTTCTTATCGCCTTTGAGATGAGAGTTGATAATACCTCTCCATCACGGCGATGAAATCCACCGATAGCCTGCGATAAGAAAAACAGCGCTAAGCGCGCTTTGCGATAATTATCTCAACTCGTTGGTAATATGCCCCCAAGTCTCTTCTGCTATCATGCGACTGGGGCCTCATAAAAATGAAAGTTGCAAGGCCATGCAAATGTGAAATCCAGTTTTAATGTTTCAAAGTGAAAACATTTGGCTATGCCATTGCGTATTTATTTTAGATTCAGAACTTCAGGGGAGTGAATGTGTTTCCTTGGTTTCCACTGCAGCTCGTCTCAATCTCCCCTGCCCCTCCGCCAATGCCCTCGCAGGACGCATTCCGCTTCCCATCCCGTTCCCATGTTTTATTTTGTTGTTTTTATTTTATGAGGGCCTGGCACCTGCTAGGCCACTCATTTCCTTTTTTGCACTATACATATATTTGTTTAACATTTCATTTTGCCATTCTAACACGGCCATGTGCCAAGCTATAACGATTAATTTAAAGATCATTGCCTGTGTCATGTGTCATGGTGCAGGTGCGTATATGTGTCATGGTGCACTTTAGCTGAAATCCCACTGCGTTTCGGAAAAAAAGCATTGCCAAAGCCAGTATCTTGACTTTTTCAAGCCAAAACTCATTAACTTTGCCAATGCTTGTTTGGTCTGGGTTTAAGGTGCAGTTGTCTGACCCACTGCTTAACCCATTCCGTGCTCATGACGGAACCACCCCGTCATGAGCCACGGGTGTGCTGTGCTCATGACGGAGTGGTTCCGTCATGCTGCGGCCGTTGGTGGCCGCTCCGCCCACGCGGCGCTAATTCCCCGCCTGTGCGGGCGATTAGCGCAGTGGACGGAGTCGTGACGGAACCACTCAGTCATGAGCACAGCTCATCCATGACTCATGACGGAGTGGTTCCGTCACGAGCAAGGCGGCACCACAACTGCCCCCAAACCCCCCAGCGCCGCGGCGGAATTCCTGCCGCGGCGAAGGGGTTAAAATATATAAAGAGTAGGCATTAGGCCAGGGCCCTTCAACCAATGGTTGACATTTGGATCAGCCTCTTTCAGCCATTGGCTGAAGGTATGGTCAATACCATCCAGAGTTGTATTTCTCTCCGTCCATCAGGCTATTGGCTGTTTGTTGTATCATTCCACCTCCTAGTATTGCTTCAAGGCCAGTTCATGAACAACTATTCTACATCTAAAAGGTATAGTCAACCATCATATGTCAAGTGTTATTCAGTTCTTTGTTCCATATATACATCGAATAGGGAAAGCAATCCACACTTTTACTGCAGTAGGTATATTTCATCATGACACTAACCTGACCCTAACATGGCCTTCTGATGTTTGTTTACACCTCCGATACCACACAACCAATGCCACAACCACCAATATCACTAGTACCATTCAACTACCTATGCCACGCTATCATCAATACTCCAGCACAAATACCACCACCAACACTAATACCTCCATCAATAATACATATTATCATACCTTCCACATAACCCACCCAAATTACCAATATCACCAACATCATTAACACTAATATCAGCACCGATACCATCAACATAAACACCATCAAGAAACCATCATCAATACCACAATCAATACCACTGCAATACAATGCCATCATCAACATTGATACCACTATTGCCACTACCAATTATACACCATCAATACCACCTCTACAATACCTATACCACTACCAACAATAGTAGAGAACCAATACCAAAACCATCATCAACTCCATTACTGCATTGCCGCCAAGTATTAAACCAAAGCACACAACTAAAGAGAATATACCTGGCTTCAATGTGCTATTGCAAAAAACCATAAGATATGTTTGCCTTTATTTACATGTGATGTCACAATTAAAACCAGACCTATTTGTTTTGCTAACACTTGTTTGGGTTTGTTCTTTTTACAGAGGTATCTGAGAATCTCCTATTCTGTTCTATTAGTTTGCAATTCACTATGGTTCGCCTTTGGATCCGGTCTGTCCTGCCCTGTTTAGGAACCAGTCTTTTGTGGGTCGCTCTACAGTTTGTTCCTTGATTAATACTTCATTGGCTACGGGCACGGTCCCAACCAAATGGAAGCGTGCTGTGGTTTCTCCTATTTTGAAGAAGCCAAACTTGGACGCTTTAAGACCGGAGAACTATCGGCTCATTTCCTTGCTCCCATGGCCGGCCAAGCTGATGGAAGCCCATGTTAATCAGGCACTTACTGACCATCTTACTCAAGGTAACATTCTGGACGTGACCCAGAACGGGTTCCGAGCTGGGCATAGCACGGAGACTGCCCTTCTCGCCATGGTTGAACATCTCCGGTCGGTGCTGGATCAGGGACAGACGGCGGCGCTAGTGTTGCTAGATCTGAGCGCCGCCTTCGATACGGTCTCGCACCGTATCCTTCTGCACCGCCTGGAAGAGATTGGCGTTACGGGGCTAGCCCTTCAGTGGTTCCGTTCCTTTCTCGATGACCGGTCCTTCTGCGTTGCTACACCTCCCTATCAGTCCAAATTCCATCCTCTGGACTTGGGAGTACCGCAAGGTTCCTCACTGAGTCCCACCTTATTCAATCTCTATGTGAGACCGCTGGCTGATGTCGTCAAGCAATGGGGCATGTACATGGTCTCATATGCTGACGACACTCAGCTGGCGGTTACCATCAGTGGGGATGCCGATGTGGATGCCCCCAAGTTCCAGAATGGGCTAAGGGAGGTGGCTAGCTGGATGACTGCCAACTGTCTCCAGCTTAACGCAAAGAAGACCGAGGTCATGATCGTCGGAAAGGGTAGGGATCTCTGGGGTGACAGATGGTGGCCGCCGGAACTTGGTGTGGCTCCAACTCCGGTTATGGAGTTGAGAAATCTGGGAGTGTGGCTGGATTCTACTCTCAGCTTTGTGGGGCACACCAAGAAAACCGCGGCGTGCTGCTTTGGAGTCCTTCGGGGCTTAAGGCCTATCCTTGAGTTTTTCGATCCCTCTACCAGACAGATGGTAGTTCAGGCAACAGTTATATCTCGCCTGGACTATGCCAGTTCGCTCCTGTTAGGGAGCAATCAGGCAGAAATTGTTCGGCTTCAACGCGTTCAAAATGCCGCTGCCAGAGCAATTATCGGCTTGCCTAGGTCTTGCTCGGCCTCCAGCACTCTTCGAGCATTGCATTGGCTGCCAATCAAGTCGCGAATTCATTTTAAAGTTTTATGTTTGGCTTTTAAAATTTTGAAAGGATCCGCTCCCCAGATTCTTTCGAATCTTATGTCCGGCTATGTACCAACCCGTTCATTGAGATCTTCGGAGCAAGTGCTTGCAGTAGTCCCGAGGTTCAGGCTTTGCCGAGCTGGTGGGCGCTCTTTTCGGACGAAGGCTGCAGCGTTATGGAATTCGCTCCCGCTTCAGCTCCGTACAATTGAAGACCTTTTGTCATTCCGGAAATCCTTAAAAACTTTCTTGTTTTAATCTGTTCCCTTTACTCGTGGTCTTGTGTTGGTTGTGTTGTATCTTGTCGCGCGCCAGGACGCCCCTTAGCTGGGGCAGCTGTGCGCGTAATAAATGCTATTAACATAACATAACATATGGCATTCATTCTGATAAGGCCAGAAATCCTGATTTGGGCTCAGACTGGAGCGTACATCCAAATCCTGAGTCCAAGAACAGACCTGATATTCTCTCCTGCGCAAATGTAGCCAGATAAGATAGAGTAGTCCAGGCTTTGCAGCATAACATTGTAGAAAGGATGTCAGATCACTATGTTATCCCAAAAACAGTCCTCAGGGGGAATACAAAGTCACATTATCAGTGCATTATTATTACAATATTTTAGCCTGAAATTTAGAGTAACCATATGGGGCATGTTAGGTTTTTATGGTCTGACTAGACAACACAGCCATCCCCAAACAATTAGGTGAGAATCATCAGTAGCGAGACTGTGGTTTCGCCTACAAGTTAGGAGCCAGGATTTTATGTTTTGATAGGGCATACGTTGTGTGCTCCCACATAGAAAGATCTTGCCTTCCTCACAGCTGTGATCATTCTGTTTATTCGTCTAGCTGCCTAAGCTGGAACCTTGAGGGGCACACAAAGGCACTGTGATACAATTGAAGTGTTTTAGCTAACTTTACAATCTGTGGTGATTTTCTCTGGCAGCAGCACAAATGGAGGGAGGGCAGTCATTAACCTACATGGATATTTAGGTTTGGCTTGACAGTGCAACAGTCACCGACCTTTAAAACTAAACCAATATTATTCTATAGTTCTTTGCTGCTTCCACCCAAATACATCTCCATTCCAATGCTATCTGCTTGTAAAGTGTCATATTGCCATGTAACATACCTTTAAAGCCATACCTATTGACATTGGCAATTCTTGTTAAGGTTCTGTGTGCTACTGTGTGGCGCAACCAGGTTCATTTGTACAACTGCTTTTTACCTGTCAAGCTTCATGCTTAATGTGTGTGCCAATAACATTTGGTGAGTGCAAAGCAGCTTTACCCCTTTGGTGATCACAATTTTGTGGGTATTGCTGTGGCAGTAATGCATGATGTATGACACTGGCATTGATACCTACATCATATTGGTCCTTGAAGAGCAGAGGTGTGTTAATGTGACTGTGGGTTCGAGGGACACAATACAACTCTGTCTTTCTGTACTTACCTATAACATAGTTTGTCTGATTTGGGCGTGGCGTATGATTTAAGAGCACACTACAATTTATCACCTGGTGTCATGCATACTGTCTTTCAGTCTCTTTACTCAATCTGCAGTTTCCTGAGTCTGGCTAGCTGTTCTTTAATTGTTTAAAAACTACACTATTCTTACTGTACTTGGAGTATTGCACCTCATTGTCCTTCAAATCATTAACTCATGAAAACATATCATCTATTTCTGAAAAGTGAAGAAATCGTTGGCATTTTTGCACTGCTGTTTTAAAGAAATTACTCGCAATTTTTGTTGCTGATGACTTGTGGAATTTCCCATTATTGTTGGTTAGAAGCATATTTTTCTCGTGGGGTCTAATGCCCGCCGCAGCACATCCATCATTCATTGTGTCCTTTCCGTCATCATCTGAGTAGACACATTCATCTTATTTACAAGATTTTATAGCAGCTCATAGAGAGAAATACTCTGTCCCCTGACACTTATGAAAGAAGAGATTACACTTAGTTGAGTAAGCCTGATTACTCGCAAGCAATGATTCATCATTTTCAATGACCTGTCTTCATCACAAAATTTAGAGTCAGAAATGATTTCTGCTGCCACATTATGAGTGTTTTGGTATCAAACTTGGGCCCATATTTATAAAGCTCCCATGCAACGCAGCACAGCATCCAAAGTTGCTGTGCTGCATTGTGGGAGAGGCAAAGAGAAGGACAACACCATGTCTACAGAGATATGACACTCTCCTCCCCTCTCTCTAGCTCCATGGAAAAATTATGCTGCAGAGCGCCACACGCACAAACTGTTTGCACCTTAGTGCAAAGGTGTCTGCGTGAGTCTAGCATAGGTTTTATGCTAGACGGGTACCCTTTCAGTAGAAGTTGCTAAGCTTAGACTGACTGTACAACTTGTCATCCTATGTAGTGTGCTGTACAGTTCAGCACACATGCAAAGTCAAAAAAGAAAGAGAAATGAAAGCATTTCTCGTTTTAATGCCTACTTTCAAGTGATGTTAATTTTTGGCTCAAAACCCTTTCTACTATTGTTAGCAGATATGGTTTCGTGTCAAAAACCATGGGTGGTAGAATGGGATGCCCATGTACCACCCATGGAGAGCCCCGTGCATATGCAAAGTAATGCAAAGCAGCGCTTCACACTGGTTTACATTACTTTTTCTTACAAACCTATACAAATACCAATTTCGGGTCTGTGTTGAAAAGGTAACGCAAACCCGGTGGAAAATATTTCTAAATCTGGGCTTAATGTCCCTGTTTGCATGGCTTTTTGCTACTGAAAGTGGCTTTGAAAAATGTGAGTAAAAAATAAGAGTGTGAATCTCAACAGTGCGAGTTGTGTTTGTTATGTTGTAGATATCATTGTCTTACTATCATTGGGGCGTATTTCAGAAAGGTAACTGACACTTGTGAAGTAATTTACACATATGATATATTCTTACTTTTTTGAGTAACTTTACTACTTTGGGCTATTCACAAAATCTGAGTGTAAAGTTACTCAAAAGTGTAGACTTACATGTCTCCACCCTCTGAAAAAGGGGTGGAGACAAATTTACAAGTGTAAGCTATTTCTGCCAAAAAGAAAAAGTAGTAAGTCCAGTACAACACATAGCTAGCCACTGATATACTTCAATACCCATAATGGAGGTAGAGACTTAAAATGAAACCCCTAAGGAAATAATGTTGAATTAAATTCAAATAATTTAAGTAGGTATAAATAAAAATAAATTTAAGTTGATGTTAAGAAATTAATCCAAACAAATTACACATGTATTTAATTATAACATATTTTAACAAACTTTCATGATTTTAAAGATAAACATTAGATTAATTGTAATTAAATATAATGTGCGGAGCCGCGAGTGCAGTTTTCGGCCACACTGAGACCATACAGAGCGCTTCCAAGGCTGGTCTCCAACGCCTCATTGGTATGGCATGATGCTGAGTTGCCAGGCGACTCGCTAAACTCGTTTTTCATAGTTTTTTGTCACGACGACGTATCTCCTCGCTCGCGGGCGGCCGCCATTTTGAATGGCGCATCGCTCAAGTTTCTGTTTCTCTATCCCCTCATGAGGCCAATAACTTCAGGGTGAGCATTCTTCGACTATTTTGCTACTCTCACCATTTCCTTGCACCTTTTGTTTATGCCATGGTTTTACTTCAAACCTGTGCTATGGTGCTTTATTTGTTTGGTATTTGCATGCCTTTACCTCCAACTGATCTTCAGTGATGTATTTTTAAATACTACAAAGGCGAAAGGAATTCATTTGCTGCAATAAGCATATATATTCTGGAATCTGTGACCTTATGGTGCATATAGTTCACGTGTTTTGGATCAGCTTTTTGATATCAGTACATTTCTTTCCATAATGCTTAAGGGTTATAAACAGTCGTTGGATCAACTCTACTTGCACTTCTTTTGACGGTCCTTGGGGAGAGGTGAATGTGATTACATGTGCTCCTTGCATGTGTATCTATCAGTGGAACTCTCTTCCATATCTCCTCACTTCTCAGTGCTGCTTGTATCATTGCACTGAACTATCATTAACTGTATGGGCAGACTTGTTGCCATTAAAGAGATTCCTCAACGTCAGTCACGCTACATTAAAATGTCTAGCGACTCGCTTAAACTTACCAAGGCATCCTCCTCTGGTACTAAACCTAACAGGGCCAAAAATGACCCTTCATCTCGGTCCAGTAATCTTCGAATCCTGTCCTGGATGCAATTTTTGATGAACTGCGTGCACTCAAACGATTCATGAATGCCACCAACGAAAAACTGCAGTTGATTGAGGACCAATGGATTAATATGGAAGGCAAAATAACCGAAATGGAACAACTTGTAGGCCACCTTCAGGATGTAGCGGCTAAAATTTCTCTGCTGGGACAAGAAATCCAAAAGCTTAAGCTCCACACAGAGCACCTTGAAAAGCGCAACAGAAGGAACAATCTACATCTTTATGGTTTAGCGGAGAATATTGAGGGCCCTGATCTACTCTCCTTTTTAAAGAAATTTTTACCTGAGCTTCTAAGTCTTCAGTCCTCTTCTCCTCTAAACATCCAATGAGCACATCGTCTTGGTCATCCTCAGCTTCACTCTACCACACCGCGTGCTATTATAATGCTCGTTTTCGATGACACCGACCTGATACGTGTACTGAAAAGTGCCAGAGAGAACGCCGTCTTGTTTGGTCTGTTCACAATATCTTTATCTCTCAGGATCTTTCTAATGCAAGCAATGCTAGACGTAAGGAGTTTTTGGCACTTCATCCTCAAATGAGATCTCTGAATATCCGATATGGGATATTACACCCTTGCCTATGCAAGATTACTTACGAAGGTGTTTCCTGCTCGTTTGAAGATCCAACTAAATTAAAACTGTTCCTACAAATCATCACCAGAACGCCTATGGACACAAATGCACAATCTTCCTAAACTGTTAAATTGTTGTTACCAATACATGGCTTCTTGTCTCTAGTTTTATTCCCTAGTTATGCTCTCCAAACACGAGTTACGTGGCCGGATTATTTTCTATTGTATAATTGTCTTTTTCCTCTCCGTTGTTGCTCTTGCCTCTGGGTGCCGACATGCCTGTTTCTCATCTTAATATCTTTTTGCTTCAGATCTGGCTTTGTGTTCTTGATCTGTCTCTTCTCTTTCCTATCTTCCTCATTCTTCTCATGTTCCCCTTCTTGCTATCCTCGTTTCTCCATTCCCTTCTTTCTCGTCCTTTCCCCTTTTCCTCTGTTTATAATCGCATAAGGGTCTTTTTCTTTTTCCTTTTCATGTTTTTTTATAATCCTTTTACGTTATCCTATTGTTGACAAACACTGTCTTTTTGCTTTCATTGTTGTCTCTGCAGTTTGTCATCATTGTCCTTCTATCCTTGTCTTTAAGCTACAACATGCTTAATGTTGTGTCGTGGAACGATCGTGGTCTGGGTCATCCTGTCAAGCGTCAAAAGGTAGTCTCTCATTTATCAAAACTAAATTGTCAAATTGCTTTCTTACAAGAAACTCACTATAAGGATACTGAATCACTTAAACTCAAACGACAATGGGTGGGCCAAGTTGTTTTCTCACCTGCGGTCAACCGCAAGAGTGGTGTTGCAATCCTATGTCACAAATCCCTAAAGATTCAAATTGTATCTACTGAATGTGACACAAATGGACGATGGGCAACACTTCGAGCCACGGTCTATAATAAAGCGATAACTTTTTATAAAAGTGACCCTGATTTTTGGCATATGGTCAAATTAAAATGATCCTCTATTACTAATACCAACATCATTGTTGCTGGAGATTTTAAGGATTGGCTAGACCCTTTTTTCTGACAGAAAATCAAATTGTAAATTCAAACCTGATAAGTCGCATAAAGTATTTCAGTCTGCTATTGCCTCTCATCCACTTTATGATGTATGGAAGACTTGCAATCCTAATAAATATGAATTTCCATTTTTCTCTAATGTTCACCATACTATGCTGCGTATTGATTATATTTTAGTTTCAAAGTCTCTACTCCCCTCTGTCCAATCTTCGGAGAGTGGATCCATCTTTATTTCTGACCGTGCCCCTGTCTCTGCATCATTTGATTTGTCCCTTACCACCTCCAAACATGCCCGATGGAGATTTAACAATTCCCTATTATCTGATCAAGCCTACATTTCTGAGGCTCCCTCCTTTATAAATGATTTTTTTCAGTTTAATAAGCCTAGGGACACTTCTATCCATAACAACTGGGACGCCTTTAAAGCATCTTTCAGAGCCTTCACCATTGCCTACGCTGCCAAAAAGAAAAAAATATTGAACTCCCAATATCTCTCTACCCTTAAACATATTAAAACTCTTGAACACTCTTATTTTACGTCCAATTGCCCCACTCATCTCCGAGACCTTATAAAGGTGAAATCAGATTTAAATAAACTAGCTACAAATGATGCTTGCAATATCTTACTCAAAATAAAATCCAAATATCATGGGGGTCAAATTAAAGCGGGTAGAATGTTGGTCAATTACTTAAAAGTTAAAACGGAAAGGAAAAACATTGGTCCTATGCGTAGCACCCTTACTAATAACTTACTACACTCTGATTCAGATATTGTTATTGCTTTCCAATCCTACTATAACTCATTAGATAGGGATGATGCACATCCTTCTGAAAGTGATACCCAGTCATTCTTTGATAATCTTCCTCCTCCCTCCATGCCGGATGCTATGGCTCCCTTGAAAAGAATATATCTCTTCAGTAGATTTTAGATGCCATTAAATCTTTAAAGAGAGCCAAGCCCCCTCGTCCAGACGGTTTCTCTATTGAACTCAGTTCCTCCTCATTTACTTGAACTTTTTACCTCTTTTATATCAAAATCAAAACCTGAAGGATTTAGATGCTCTTATTGTAATCATCCCTAAACCAGATAAAGACCATACCCTGTGTCAAAATTACCACCCAATCTCATTAATTCATTATGATTGTAAAGTTTTTGAGAAAATCCTTGCCTCTAGATTAGATGATGTTACACCCTTGCTTATTAAACCCGATCAATCCGGCTTTATTAGAGGTAGGCTCACTTCTGATAATGCTAGGATGTTTTCTAACATTCTTACGTTGGGGAAAAGGTGCCCTGATCCTTTAGCTGCACTATCCCTTGATGCAGAAAAAGCATTTGATCATATAAATTGTCAATTTCTGTTCAAAACTCTTCATTGGTTTGGTTTTGTTCCCAAATTTATTTCATTTATTAAGTTAGTATATTCAGAACCACGCGCCTGTGTTTCTGTTAATGGTTTTTTGTCCCCGTTTTTTAATTTGCATAGAGGTACTAGATAAGGTTGCCCCCTTTCCCCTCTTTTATTTCTTTTATGTCTTGAACCTTTTCTTGAACGCATTCGCCACAACCCCCTAAGAACAGGTTTCAAACATAAATCCCATGAAATCAAATTATCTGCCTATGCAGACGATATTTTGATATATCTCTCAAAACCTCCTACTTCTTTACCGCCCTTTTTACAGGAAATTGATTGATACTCCAAAATAACTGGCTACAAATTAAACTTCTCTAAAACTGAAGTCTTACCTTTAAACTCCATATGCTACCAATTCATGTTTTCTGACACCATCTTTAAGTGGTGTCCATCTAAAATCAAATATCTAGGCGTCTGGTTCTCTCCTACCACCGCCCAAACTCTTTCCCATAATTTCAGTGCACTAACACTTAAAATTCAAAACTTACTCACTTCTTGGCCCCCTCTCGTTTTATCTAGGTGGAGCAGATTGGACACTATCAAAACAACGATTTTTCCTCTCATTCTCTTCTTGCTTTCTATGTTGCCTTTTAGAATTCTCAATTACTATTTTAAGCAAATTAACTCTCTTTGTAAAACATTTTTGTGGAACAACAAACCTACCCGTTTTGCTCTATCTAAGGTAATTAAACCAAAAACCGAAGGGGGTGTGCGATTCCCTAATTTTAAATTATATCATACTGCTTTTTTAGTTTGACAATTTTATGCTCTAAATAAGCAATATCAAGATTCACCAATACCTCGACCTGATGGGTTTATGGTCAAATTTTTTCTCCAGTTTTCTCGTCTTCTTTCTCCCAAACTTCTACATCTCTTTCAATTTTTCCACACTAATGGTAAAGCACAGGGTACTTTCTTAGATGCTACAATCTGCTTAATCCATAAAGATGGCCGCGATCCCAAACTGTACAAATTATCGCCCGATATACCTTGTAAACATAGATTATAAAATCTTTGCCAAACTGCTCGCGATATGCCTTGAACCCATTTTACCTAAACTAATTGGTTGGAGCAGTGTGGTTTTGTTAAAGGTAGGTTAACATCTGACATGTCCCGCTTATTTTTTAATGTTTTAAATGAGGCCTCTTCTTTTTCGTATCCTCTTGCTCCAGTCTCTATCGATGCAGAGAAGGCTTCCGACAGAGTTAATTGGTCCTTATTATTTAAAGTCCTCCACTGGCATGGTTTTGGTCCTAAATTCATTTCTTTGATATCTTTATTATGTTCAGCCCCTAAAGCTTCCGTAGCAGTCAATGGTCTTGTTTCTCAATCTTTCTCCTTAAATCGCACTGTCTGTCAAGGCTGCCCTCTTTCGCCCTTTTTTGTATCCTATCTCTTGAACCCTTCTTATCTCATATCCGCCAGAATTTGCCTATCTCTGTTTTTTTATATGGTGATCAACACTTGAAATTATCTGCCTATGTGGATGATATCTTACTCTTTATATCTCATCCCGAAACGTCTAGTCCTCCTCTTTTGCAAGAAATCACAGATTTTTCTCTAGTTTCAGGCTATAAGATCAACTCTGACAAGACAGAAATTTTCCCCATCACTAAATTTTGTTTCACTGGTTTCCATTGAAATAGTTCTAAAATCAAATACCTAGGTATTTGGTTCAATAACTCCATATTAGATTCTGTTAAAATCAACATGAAGGATGTGTTGGATTGTATCTCTAAACTTCACTCCTCCTGGAACCTTCTATTTCTTTCTTGGTGGGGACGGCTTGAATATATTAAAATGATGATTACTCCTATTTTATTATATATTTTTTCTATGATTCCGTCCATATCCCAAATGTTAACTTTAAAAAAATGAACTCCCTCCTTTCTAAATTCTTATGGAACAATAAAAAATCTAGACTTGCCTTGCCACATCTTCATAAACCTAAATCTATGGATGGAGTGAACTTTCCAGATTTTCGATTGTATCATAAGTCCTTTTGTCTTTGATCTGCTTCTAAATGGCTCCTTTCTGAAATCTCCCCCTTTACACCTTTATGGGTCAATATTGAGCATTGCTTATGAGCACCCTTTTCCTTTAACCCCTTCGACGCGCATGACGGAACGGTTCCGTCATGCACGTCGGTTGGGCTGTGCTTATGACGGAACCGTTCCGTCATGGCCCCGCCCGCGCTCAGAACCTTCAGCGTGGCGCGGAAATCCGCGCCGCGCTGAAGGGGTTAAGGAAGTCCTTGCTTTCCCAACAAAGACCACCATTACTTCTTTTCCGTTATTTAAACACACATGTTCATTATTAAAACCTCATTATCGAGCAGACTCTCTCTCTAGGAACTCTTTCCTTCAATCACCTCTTTGGTACAGCAACCTTATTACCCTCAATAATAGACCTTTTTTTTTGGAAGTCCTGGAGGCTTAGGGGGATTATATGGGTTCAGGAATTGTTTGATGGTTTATCTCCATGTTCATTCCCACAATTTCAAACCACCTTTAAATACCCTCAATCCTTGTGGTACAAACATTCCACTCTTATGACTATAATCTTAGATGTTTTTTATTCTCTACCCTCTACTGAACCCCTTCCCAAAGTAGATCCACTACTTAAAGTATTAACTCCATTCCTTAAAGCTTCCTTGATCTATAAATCTCGTCTTTTCCCTGATCTGATTTGTTCTAAATCTAAGGTGGAAACTGCCTGCGAGGCGGATTTGGGTTGTGATTGGACTGTTGATTATTGGAACAAACTATGGGGTAGATATCTGAAGATTTCTAGATTTGCTTCCACTACTCAGCCCCTGTTCTTTATTTTACCACAGATTATATTATACACCTGCTTCCATGGCAAAATGTACACACTCGAATCATATGACCTGCTGATCTTGTCAATCTCCTCTGGCTGATCTAATGCACCTTCTATTTTCTTGCCCTGCTGTCGCTTCCTTTTGGACGAATGTTTGGAAACACCTCTCTCATATTTTTAACTTACATTCTCCTTTATCACACATTAATCTTTTTTTGGGTAGCTTATCAGATACGTTGGGCTTGTCTTTGCATGAGAAAGGTTTATTTGACTTGATGTTAGCCTTAGCTTTTCAGCAGATCTCACTTAATTGGAAATGTTCAACTAAACTTTCAGTGAAATCCTGGTGGCACAACGATTGTCATTACCATAGATTAGACATTGCATTTGCTTCGTCTATGAAGCCACATGTAAATAGGGATTTATTTTGGTCATCATTGACCAACTATTTAACTAAGATTTCAACTCCTGTATCATGTAATTGTTCTGAAAGTTTTCAACCCCCATAAGTCGTCATCTGGTCACTATTGTTTTTCTACTATATTTTTCCCCTTTTTGATTATTATATCTCTGAAGCTTGTTTATTTGTCTGCCTCTTGCATTGCATACGATAAGTTATGATAAATTTAATAGTATATAAGTTTATTATATCGAATTGTTATAAGAAGGTTATACTATAATCTCATGATCTTCAATTATAGTAGTGTACGATTTACTCCTCTTTTTCCCCCTCTTCTTTTCCCCCTCCTTTTTCCTTTATTATTACTAAAAATGAAAACAGCTTTCTATTTTGTATATTGTCTGTTTTTATATTTATTATATTAATCATATTTTGTTTTTTCCATGACCTTTTCTCATGTAATTGTTATTTACTTAATAAAGCTTTTTAAACACAAACCTCGTGTGGATTACTTTTGAAAGCTACATGAATTCTCTTTTTATGACATTTGCTCTATGTCCAATTGTACTTTAATTTCCCAATATCCCATTTTAAAATATTCCTGCCACTTGATACATTCACTATTCACTGATGGTGCTAATTTTCATCAAGCTTTTCTTGCCTCCTCCATCTGGTACAATAAATTCATTACGTTTCGCCATAAATCATTCTACTTTAAATATTGGAAAGGAAAGGCTATTTTCTATGTTCACCAATTAGTATCCCATAACTCTGTCATACCCTTTGCCACACTGCAAGAACGTCATAACTTACCTCTATCCTACGTATCCCAATACTCACAAATATCACAAGCACTTCAATCATTCTTGCTATCCAAAAATGTTCCTGATGACTGCCCTCCATTCACTTCCCTAACTCCTTTATATAATGTTTCCCCTGACTCTATCCCCAAAGCTTGTTTTTTGTTAAATCTGAATTCTGCTATGACACAGTTGTGCATAGATGGTGGCTTCCAGAAACTGATTCCAGCCTTTGTAGGGCTACTGTCTTCCTGCTTGAGCTGGCCAACTTGAGTCAGGGTCAAACACTTTTTTGTCAGGACCTGGTTAAAGCACAGAAAGTTATGAATTTGTGGAAGAATGATAAGTTGCCGATTAAGTCTGATCTTTTTTTTCTTATGTACTTGGGCCTAACTTTCCCATAGCTCTCTGGCATAATAGTAACATGGTTTGTAATTTTTTATGACTACCGTTGGGCTATTACTATCCTCCTTCTAGGTTGTCACTGTAGATTTTCGATAGATGTTTTGGCGGAACAAACTAAGTATGCTCATATCCGAACAGGCAAAAATTGATAAAGCTGTGGGCCCCAGTCAGGGATGGGGTTGTGTCTTGTATGCCTGGCTACCTCCAGGAAATTTAATGTAATTTTAATGCTTAATCTGTTTATTTAGGTATTTTATTCATATCTCGTCATTATTGCTATCATAGTGGTGTGAAAAATGCATTTTCTACCATTTATAAACTATATGAATTTGCAATTGGTAATTAAAATGAAATGTAGTTTTTGTATTGACTCTTGTAATTCATCCTTTGATACATTCTCAATAAAACAAAATATTTTAATTTAAGAGCCTTGGGTACATGTAGTATCTCTTGACTGTGCACTGTGAACATGCACAGAGCCCTAAAATGTAACAAAAATGGGTTCAGAAAACAGGAGGGAAAAAGGCAAAAGGTTGAGGATAACTCTGCAGAGAGGGCCAGGTCTAACAGTAAAAAAACACCTGTGAAATGTAAAATGTCATGTTCAGCACTTTCTCCTGGCCAGCCAATCAGGAGCAAGATATGGCACATAACAATAGAAATTTGAGGAAGTGTAAACTTTGGAAATATATGACTAATAAATGTTTCCATTCAGCCAAGCATTGATGCCTAGGACCAAAAGACGCAGGGCCAGATTTGCAAGTGTAAACTCAGATGAAAGTCTAACTTTATGACTTTTGGTATTCACAAAGGGCATTTATGAATAGAAAGGGTAGAATTTTGCCCAGTTACATGTAGGTTTTGGTCTTAAGTTTAACTGACGCCAAACTTTTGGTCTCAGTTAAACCTAAGACCAAAAAGTAAGTGTAACTCAGACAAACGTCTGTAAATGTAACTCAGACCTGCCACTGTGCGCAGTTTGGTATTGCCATGTCAACTTGCAAGAGCACCCACTTGCCACGCACTAACCTTCCCTTTTCTAACATGTAAGTCACCCCTAAGGTAAGCCCTAGGAACCCTTGTAGGCAGGGTGCAGTGTATGTGAACGGTAGGACATGCTCTGATGTGTGTGGCATGTTCTGTTAGTGAAATACTGCCCATTTTGTTTTTCTCTATTGTAAGGCTCTCTGTCCCATAGGATAGAATGGGAATGAGTCTGCTCATAACATCTTATGAGCCTTACTGCCCATGGGAACACAATAGAAAAATAACGTTTGATATGCCCGAACTCAGAATGTTAAGATGCATCTTTTAGTGAGGGTGATTTTTACATTCTGGGTTTGAAAATATCACTTTTAGAAAGTAGGTATTTTCTTGCCTAATCATCCAGTGTGCCTCTGCTAGGTTGTGTATTGACTGTCTGGCTTTGGAGTGACAGGGGCTAGGTATGCGCATTCTGTTCAGACAGCCACTTGGGGGGTCAGGCGTGCTCTGCCTTTCCAGGGTGAGTCAGGGCTTGGCTGAATGGACCTGGGCTTCATTTAGTAGGGGGAGGAGATTTCGTTCACACCACAATGGGCCTGGTCTGCCTTAGACAATGCTGTTTCCACCTCCTGTCAGGAAGCTGCACCAGAGAGGACAGAAATGGTTTTGGCTGGGCAAAGAGCTTCTCTGTCACAGAGAACAAAGGATTTAGTACTATAAAAAGAGGAGCACAGACCCTAGACTTTTAGATCACTTCTGGGAAATCAAAAGAAACCTTTGCCAAGGAGAAGAGCAGGAAAAACTGAGGAAGGAATACTGCCCCTGTGCTGTTTGCTGTCTGGGGTTGGCATGCAGTGGCTATTTTCTGCGGAGAAAAGGGAAAGAACTTTGCTGTGTTCCCTGCTTGAGGAAGATCTCCAAGGGCTTGAAGAAAAGCTTGCCTCCTGGTTTGAAGTCTCAAGGACACAAACACTTCACCCCCAGCTCCCACGCACCACATTGAGGCACCAGGTCTGTTGCATCGGTGGGGGATGTGCAGTAAGAAACTGATGCATCACCTCCTCACGCAGAATGCAACTGACGCACCACCTCCTCTCCTGTAAGGAACCGACGCATCACTTACCCTGCGCAGCAGTAAGGAACCGACGCATCACCTCTCCCGAAGCAAGGAACCAACGCATCACCTACCCTGCATGTGAGGAACCAACACATCACCTTCCCTGCGACCCTTTTTGTTTGTGTGTGTGACGCATCCAAGGTACTCTGTGTGAAAAGTGTTGATTCTGCAATTTGCTTTGAACAGAAATATTTCTACCATTTGAAAGCCATATTTGTAGTACTTTATTGTGGATTTTTGTCATTTCGGTCTTATTTGGTTTAGATAAGGATTACTTAGTTTTCTAAACTGGTGTAGTGTCCATTTGAAGTGAATTCACTGTATTACTGTATGTGTTCACAAATGCTTTACACACTGCCTCTGTGATAAGCCTGTCTGCTCATGCCAAGCTACCAAGGGGGTGAGTAGGGTCATTTTAGAAGTGTATCCCCCTTACCCTGACTTTGAAGAAGGGTCCCTACTTGGACAAAGGTGCAAACCGTTGTCAACAAAAGACCCACATTTCTAACACACCTCAATACGAGGGTGTAGAAATACATCGGAATTAACTTGAAGCAAATCTGCATATCCAATTTAGATGATGCATGTTAGACCTGACATCCTTGGCGTGGGTTTTTCCCCTATCTTTTGCCTCTGCTACCTGGATTTTTGATGCTGTGCTGGATTTCGTTTTGCTGGTTTAGATGCTTTGGACACTCTGTCACTGCTAATCAGTGCCAGAGTGTAAGTGCTCCCTGTGTAAAATATCATATTGATTGGATATACCTGATTGGCGTATTTGTATCACCATGAAGTCCCTAGTAAAGTGCACTGTGTGTGCCAGGGCTGGTGATGACGGATGCTACTAGTGGGTCTGCAGCGCTGATTGCGCCACCCACCTGTGTAGCCCTAAAACAGTGTCTCAGGCCTGCCGCCGCAGGCCTGCCTGCAGTCCCCGGACTGCCATGTCCCCCCTGGCCAGTGTCCACACTGGCCGGGCCTAACCCTTCCCTTTTCATACACGTCAGTCATCCCTATGGAAGGCCCAAGGTACCCCCCCGGGCAGGGTGCAGTGTATGTAGAAGGTAGAGCATGTACTAGTGCAGGTAACATGTTCTGGTAAGTGAACACCGGCCATTTTGTGTGTTCACTACTGCAAGGCTATCTTGTTCCATAGGCTAACATGAGGGAGGCGGGTGCCAATGGCTATCCGCCTATCTTCTCATACGAACAAGATAAGACATGAGTGTTTGATATCCCTGAGCTCAGCATTTAATAACACATCTTTTAGGAGAGATTGTTTTTAAATCCTGAGTTGGAGAACAGTGCTTTTTAGAGAGTAGCTGTTCTCTTGTCTGACCCTTCTGTGTGCCTGGGCGCGCTTGTGGATTGACTGTCTGGGTTGAGAGTGACAGGGGCTGGGGATCCCCCGGGAGGTTGGCCGAGTCAGCCCTCTGCTGAATGGTGACAATCGCAAGGAGAGTGGAGGGAGGAGATAGCACCTGGGGTTGAATAGGGCTGTGCCTGCCTGCCATTCCGCTGGCTCCACCTCCTGCTGGGCGGCTGACGACTCTGCCCCTCGCTCTGAAAAGAATGTGGGGACCAGGAAAACAAAGTGCTCCAACAACACCCAGAACTGGATCAGACCGGGCTCAGGACCCACTTGCACAAAGACTTCAAAGACTTTTAGGGGTATAAGTACAAGACCCCTGACAACAGATTTGTAGATTCGACCATCGAGAGGAACTTCTGCTGAAAGACGGACCGCTGAAGAACTAAAGGAAGATTGCCGTGCTGTGTGCTCTAAAGGCTGACCTGTTCTGGCGTACCACTGAAGCTAAGGAGAAGGGGTCCTGCTGTGTGCTGACCCTATCCACTTGACCAAACAAGACTTTGCTGTGTGCTGTGTCTTCAACTGAATCTCCAAGGGCCTGAGAAGAGCTGGCCTCCTGTTTTGCAACCCAGGGATAGAAAGGTTGCCAAGAACCCAAGACTCTGCTGTGTCCCACCTGCGCTGCTGTGTGCCGCAGGGACCGTGGACTGTTCTACCAAGCTTCTCAACATCTGCCTGTGAGGTGGGCTGGCTGCTCTCTGTCTTGCTGGAGAGTACCGCACCGAGCCGGGCCCGACACCGGTTGCCGCATCAAGAAGATCGACGTGCTCATCGGCACGTGCCTTGCCGCGACCCGGAGGCCTGAAGCAGATCGAGAGTCGTATTTCCCTGCTCTACGAAGCCGCGCTGTGAGTGGCTGACTCCGGTGACGCCGAAATCGTCACTGGGGGCTCGTCGAGGGAGTTGTGGAATCCTTGCACCAAACAGCCCGAGGAGCGCTCGTGTAGCGAGCGCAGAGACACCGCCGGAGCAACGTAGCTGCCTAAAACATCGAGAGCCTAAAAACTGATTCATTCTCAGTGAGTATCGAATCACCCAAGAGACTAGAGACTATCGTCTGACGATCCCGACCGACTAAGAAAGCAACTGTTGTGTAAACCTGTGATGCTCGACTTCAACTGCGGAAACTAGATAAAGATATATTATTTTTGATATAACTCACCTGTGTGGTCTAAGTTTGTGGTGTGCGGAGGGGGGATCATTATGGTGTCTACGTGCAAATACCTTACACATTGCCTTGGGGATAAGCCTGTCTGCTCGAGCCAAGCTACCTAGAGGGTGAGCAGGGGTTATCTACCGTGTGTGTCCCTGTACCCTGACTAGAAGCAAGGGTCCCTATTTGGTCTAAGGTGGATACCTCTGCCAACTAGAGACCCCCAGATCTAACATTGGTGGCAGCGGTGGGATTAGAACCAGTATTTGCACTTGACCTGCAGTGATTCTTCGTACATCACTAATCTAGTAAGCAGTTGCATCGCACAAAGTTTTAGCGAAGACTATTCTTGGAGGATCGACGAAACATCATGTCTCTGAACGGAGTAGGCGAAGAGCCGGAGTTGCAATTCGAGGTGAAAAAGTTGCTCGAGTATAAGAAGGAGCAACTAAAGCAATTCTGCAAGCAGCTTGGATGCCCAGCGAAGGGCAGCGCCAACAAGACGGAGCTACAGACAGCTCTAAGGGCCTGGTGGGAGGCCAAGAATGGCGCAACGGAGGAAACTACTGATGGGGATGGCACACCGGAGCACGGATTTGGATCCGATGATCTACCAGTGAATAGGCCAGCGTCTAGGGCTGGCAGCGCCCATTCCAGTAGGAGCCTCTCTCCAGAGGAGCTGGAGGAAAACCAGAGGGTTAGAGCCCACGAGATTGAACTTTTTAAGCTCAAAGCTCAAGCGGAAGAAAGGAAACTGCGCCTTGACAGTGAGAAAGAGGCGGAGGAGAGGAGGAATGCTCTTGCTTTGGAAGAGAAGAAACTCCAGTTGGCTCATGAGTTGAGCATGAGGGAGCTGGACATTAAAGCCAAACAGGTGGCGTCCAGTCCGAATGGTGGCAGCGCACAACCAGTACAGGCGGGTAAGGTATACATACCGAAAGATTTGGTGCAGAATTATCAGAAGGGTGAGGATATCTATGCGTGGTTTAGATCCTATGAGCTTGCCTTGAAGATGAATGAAGTGCCTGAGAAAAGTTGGGGAGCAGGATTGTGGAAACATTTTGAGGCCTCTGGGAGGGATGTTTTAGCACCCTTAGAAACAGCAGGGACCTTAACCTACCCCACTATGAAGGAGGCCTTATGCCTCAGGTATGGGCTTACACCAGAACAGTACCGACAGAAGTTTAGGAACTTCAAGAAACTTGATTCGAGTACGTGGGTGGAGTGTGTGAGTATGTACACGCGTGCACTGGAAGGTTGGATAAAGGGCAGCAAAGTTACTGATTATGTGGGGTTGTGCCACTTGATTAGTTGGGAGCACTTGAGTAGTCTATGTGTTCCAGAGCTGCGCCAGCATCTTTTAGACAGCAAGTTAACTGATCCCAGTGAGCTTGCTAAAGAGGCCGACCGCTGGACTAGCACCAGGGTCAACAAAGGGGTGGTAAGTATGCCAGCCAAGGGTGGACAGGGTCCCCAGCAGAAAGGTGGGGAGGACAAGGGCAACAGTAAGGAGTTCTCTAAAGGGCCCCAAAACAGTTCCCAGGAGAAGGAGTCCCAAGCCCCCAAACCGAAGAGGTCTTGGCCCCCTAAGGGCAGCAGACCACCGCCTACTTGCTATGCTTGTAGGGAAGTGGGGCACATCGCCCCTAAATGTCCCAATAAACCCCCAGCACCAACTGCTGCTCCAGTCCCAGGGTTAGCTAGTGTAGCTTTGGGAGGGGATGTAATTTCCAGTGGGGAAGAGGGATTAGCTATGATGACCCTTGTCTCGTTAGGAGACCAAGAGATGGTCCAGGATGCCTTGATACCCGCTAACACTAAGAAATACGGGCAAAAGGTGACCATCAATGGGAGGGAGGTAGAGGCTCTGAGAGACACCGGGGCTAGTGTGACATCTGTCAGGTGTCAGTGGGTGTCTGAAGAGCAAGTAATTCCCAATGTGCTCCGCCCAGTAGTGGCAGCTGACACTTCAGTTCGCCTCTGCAAGATGGCGCGTGTTCCCTTTACATGGGGGGGAGTCTCTGGTACCTTGGAAGTCTGTGTCAGTGATGCCTTGCCGGTAGATTGTCTGTTGGGTAACGACCTGGAGAGTTCTCCATGGAAGGACGTAGAGCGCAGAACTCACTTGGAAATGTTAGGACTGCCAGCGTGGATCTGTGTATCCACACGTGCCATGACAGCCAGTAAGGGTGGATTAGTAGAACTGGAGCCTGGAACAATGGCCCAGGAACCTGCCAGGAGAGGAAGGGGCAGAGGGCGCGGGAAACCAACCCCCACTGTTCCCACGGTCCAGGAGGAAGCAGAACCTGAGGGGGATGCCCTGGAACCTACAGGGGAGCAGGTGGCCGAACTGGGGGAGTTGCCTGAGCTGACCCATTGGCAGCAAGAGGGTGGCCCCTCCAGGGAGGAATTCTGCCAGGCTCAGAAGGAGTGCCCTTCTCTCATTGGTGTGCGGCAGCAGGCTGCAGACCAGGCAGCGGGCCTAGGGTCCAAGGAACATTTGATTTACTGGGAAGATGACTTACTGTATAGTGAGCCTAAGTTCGCTGAGCCCGGTGCAGCCCGTGTGCTGGTGGTACCCGAGCGCTTCAGGAACTTCTTACTGGGTCTGGCTCACGACGTGCCTCTCGCAGGACATCTGGGGCAAGACAAGACCTATCACAGGCTTGTCACCCACTTCTACTGGCCCCGGATGAAGAAGCACGTCGGCACCTTTTGTAAGTCATGCCAAACCTGTCAAGCCAGTGGTAAGAGCGGAGGGAAGTGCGTGGCGCCCCTCCAGCCGTTTCCTGTAGTGAGCACCCCTTTCGAGCGGGTGGGCATTGATATCGTAGGGCCCCTGGATCCCAAGACCGCCTTAGGCAACAGGTTTATCCTGGTCTTGGTGGATCACGCCACTCGGTACCCGGAAGCAGTCCCTCTCAGGACAATCACAGCACCCGTGGTGGGCCGTGCATTGATGGGGATCTTTTCCCGTGTGGGGTTCCCTCGAGAGGTGGTCTCCGACCGGGGTACCAACTTCATCTCTAGGTATATGAAGTCTCTGTGGGAGGAGTGTGGAGTAACTTATAAGTTCACCACTCCTTACCACCCTCAAGGAAATGGGTTGGTTGAAAGATTCAACCGCACCCTGAAAGGTATGATTATGGGTCTAGCGGAGCCCATGAGACGGAAGTGGGACGTCTTGTTACCATGCCTGTTGTTTGCCTACAGGGAGGTGCCTCAGAAGTCCTTAGGGTTCAGCCCCTTTGAGCTGCTGTATGGCCACCCTGTTAGAGGACCTCTCACACTGGTGAAGGAGGGGTGGGAGAAATCCCGTGGGAAAACCCCCCAGGATGTGTTCAGCTATGTGCTGGCCATCCGCAACCAAACGCAGCGCTTCCGGAAGCTCGCTCAGGAGAATCTAGAAGCCAGCCAGGAGGAGATGAAAAGATGGTACGACCAGAATGCCACTCTGGTAGAATTTCATCCCGGGCAAAAAGTGTGGGTGATGGCGCCGGTGGAGCCTTGTGCGCTCCGTGACAAGTGGACCGGGCCATACGAGGTGGTAGAGCGCAAGAGTGAGGTGACCTACCTGATCAACATGAAGACTCCTAGGCAGCCCCTTAGAGTCTTGCATGTAAACCGCCTCAAACCCCACTTTGAGAGGTCTGAAGTGACGATGCTCATGGCTACAGATGACGGTGGGGAGGAGGATAGTGATCCTCTCCCTGACCTCCTGGCAACCAAGGAGCAAGACGGGTCAGTAGATGGTGTGGTCCTCTCGCCCACACTGACCCCAGAGCAGCAGAGAGACTGTCACCAGGTGTTGGGTCAGTTTGCCTCCCTGTTCTCCCTGACACCAGGTGTCACCAATCGGTGCGTCCATGATGTGGACACTGGAGATAGCCTGCCTGTGAAACAGAAGTTTTACAGAGTAGCTGACAAGGTCAGGACCAGCATAAAGGAAGAAGTTTCCAAGATGTTGGCGTTAGGGGTAATTGAGCCCTCTAGCAGTCCCTGGGCTAGCCCAGTGGTCCTCGTTCCCAAGAAATCTGCTACCCCCGGTGGCCCGTCAGAACTTCGGTTTTGCGTGGACTACCGCGGGCTCAATGCGGTCACCAAGACTGACGCGCACCCCATCCCCAGAGCTGATGAGCTCGTGGATCGGTTAGGAGCTGCCCGGTACCTCAGCACCTTCGATTTGACTTCGGGGTACTGGCAGATTGCCTTAACTGACGGGGCAAAGGAGAGGTCGGCATTTTCAACGCCAGAGGGGCACTTCCAATTTCGAGTCATGCCCTTTGGATTGAAAAATGCCCCTGCCACCTTCCAGAGACTGGTCAACCGGGTACTGACCGGGCTGGAGCAATTCAGCGCCGCGTACTTGGACGACATTGCTGTGTTCAGCTCCACTTGGGAAGAACACTTGCAACACCTCTGTGAAGTGTTGAGGGCGCTGCAGAAGGCAGGCCTCACTATCAAGGCTAGTAAGTGCCAGATAGGGCAGGGATCAGTGGTGTATTTGGGACACCAGGTGGGGAGCGGCCAGGTGGCGCCCCTACAGGCGAAGATCGATACCATTCTGGCTTGGGAACCCCCCAAGACGCAGACAGAGGTGAGAGCCTTTCTAGGACTCACCGGGTATTACAGACGGTTCATCAAGGGATACGGCACCATTGTTGCCCCCTTGACGGAACTGACCTCTAGAAATCAGCCCAGGAAAGTGAATTGGACCGAGGCCTGTCAAACTGCTTTTGATGCCCTGAAAACTGCAATGTGCACAGCACCGGTGCTTAAGGCGCCTGACTTTTCGAATGAGTTCGTAGTGCAGACAGACGCTTCAGAGCAAGGCGTGGGAGCAGTACTCTCACAGATGGACGACGAGGGCGGGGACCAACCCGTAGCTTTCATTAGTAGAAGGCTACTTCCCAGGGAACAGAGGTGGAGCGCTATTGAGAGAGAAGCATTCGCTGTGGTCTGGGCCCTGAAGAAGCTGAGGCCCTACCTGTTTGGGACTCACTTCCGTGTTCAGACCGACCACAGGCCCCTCAGATGGTTAATGCAGATGAGGGGTGAGAATCCAAAACTGTTGAGGTGGTCCATCTCCCTACAGGGAATGGACTTTACGGTGGAACACCGTCCCGGTACAGAGCACGCCAATGCTGATGGTCTGTCCAGGTTTTTCCGCCTTAGCGATGAGAACTCCCAAGAGGGTGGGTAGTTCTCCCCGCTTTCAGCTGGAGGGGACACGTGTTAGACCTGACATCCTTGGCGTGGGTTTTTCCCCTATCTTTTGCCTCTGCTACCTGGATTTTTGATGCTGTGCTGGATTTCGTTTTGCTGGTTTAGATGCTTTGGACACTCTGTCACTGCTAATCAGTGCCAGAGTGTAAGTGCTCCCTGTGTAAAATATCATATTGATTGGATATACCTGATTGGCGTATTTGTATCACCATGAAGTCCCTAGTAAAGTGCACTGTGTGTGCCAGGGCTGGTGATGACGGATGCTACTAGTGGGTCTGCAGCGCTGATTGCGCCACCCACCTGTGTAGCCCTAAAACAGTGTCTCAGGCCTGCCGCCGCAGGCCTGCCTGCAGTCCCCGGACTGCCATGTCCCCCCTGGCCAGTGTCCACACTGGCCGGGCCTAACCCTTCCCTTTTCATACACGTCAGTCATCCCTATGGAAGGCCCAAGGTACCCCCCCGGGCAGAGTGCAGTGTATGTAGAAGGTAGAGCATGTACTAGTGCAGGTAACATGTTCTGGTAAGTGAACACCGGCCATTTTGTGTGTTCACTACTGCAAGGCTATCTTGTTCCATAGGCTAACATGAGGGAGGCGGGTGCCAATGGCTATCCGCCTATCTTCTCATACGAACAAGATAAGACATGAGTGTTTGATATCCCTGAGCTCAGCATTTAATAACACATCTTTTAGGAGAGATTGTTTTTAAATCCTGAGTTGGAGAACAGTGCTTTTTAGAGAGTAGCTGTTCTCTTGTCTGACCCTTCTGTGTGCCTGGGCGCGCTTGTGGATTGACTGTCTGGGTTGAGAGTGACAGGGGCTGGGGATCCCCCGGGAGGTTGGCCGAGTCAGCCCTCTGCTGAATGGTGACAATCGCAAGGAGAGTGGAGGGAGGAGATAGCACCTGGGGTTGAATAGGGCTGTGCCTGCCTGCCATTCCGCTGGCTCCACCTCCTGCTGGGCGGCTGACGACTCTGCCCCTCGCTCTGAAAAGAATGTGGGGACCAGGAAAACAAAGTGCTCCAACAACACCCAGAACTGGATCAGACCAGGCTCAGGACCCACTTGCACAAAGACTTCAAAGACTTTTAGGGGTATAAGTACAAGACCCCTGACAACAGATTTGTAGATTCGACCATCGAGAGGAACTTCTGCTGAAAGACGGACCGCTGAAGAACTAAAGGAAGATTGCCGTGCTGTGTGCTCTAAAGGCTGACCTGTTCTGGCGTACCACTGAAGCTAAGGAGAAGGGGTCCTGCTGTGTGCTGACCCTATCCACTTGACCAAACAAGACTTTGCTGTGTGCTGTGTCTTCAACTGAATCTCCAAGGGCCTGAGAAGAGCTGGCCTCCTGTTTTGCAACCCAGGGATAGAAAGGTTGCCAAGAACCCAAGACTCTGCTGTGTCCCACCTGCGCTGCTGTGTGCCGCAGGGACCGTGGACTGTTCTACCAAGCTTCTCAACATCTGCCTGCGAGGTGGGCTGGCTGCTCTCTGTCTTGCTGGAGAGTACCGCACCGAGCCGGGCCCGACACCGGTTGCCGCATCAAGAAGATCGACGTGCTCATCGGCACGTGCCTTGCCGCGACCCGGAGGCCTGAAGCAGATCGAGAGTCGTATTTCCCTGCTCTACGAAGCCGCGCTGTGAGTGGCTGACTCCGGTGACGCCGAAATCGTCACTGGGGGCTCGTCGAGGGAGTTGTGGAATCCTTGCACCGAACAGCCCGAGGAGCGCTCGTGTAGCGAGCGCAGAGACACCGCCGGAGCAACGTAGCTGCCTAAAACATCGAGAGCCTACAAACTGATTCATTCTCAGTGAGTATCGAATCACCCAAGAGACTAGAGACTATCGTCTGACGATCCCGACCGACTAAGAAAGCAACTGTTGTGTAAACCTGTGATGCTCGACTTCAACTGCGGAAACTAGATAAAGATATATTATTTTTGATATAACTCACCTGTGTGGTCTAAGTTTGTGGTGTGCGGAGGGGGGATCATTATGGTGTCTACGTGCAAATACCTTACACATTGCCTTGGGGATAAGCCTGTCTGCTCGAGCCAAGCTACCTAGAGGGTGAGCAGGGGTTATCTACCGTGTGTGTCCCTGTACCCTGACTAGAAGCAAGGGTCCCTATTTGGTCTAAGGTGGATACCTCTGCCAACTAGAGACCCCCAGATCTAACAATGCAACATAATGAAAACAATTAGCTAAAGATTTAAGGTACAAAAGATCAGGAAACATGAATCCAAGTTTCCCTGCATCCAGGGTAAGCGAGTAAAAAGCATTAAACCCATCCCTACTCTACCACCAAGATGACACCCCTACTTAAGCATTTTCAGAAGAAGGAATAAAAGGTGTCAGTACATGGAATCTTCCTAAGAAGTCTCTCCAAGGTCAATGTGTCTTGTAGCATAAAGCTAACAAGACAGAGTTTTTTCTAACATGCTCTCTCTCTGAAGGCAAAGACGAAGTGGGACTCAATCTTTATCCTCAACAACAAGATACTCATAGGTAACATTTCCAGAGTGCAGTGTGAGTCACGCCATCTTATCTGAGTACAGTCCTAAAGGTGATTTTCCACAGTGACAATGGTTTACTTTCCTTGATGTAATTTGTCCTTGGTTCTCATCAGACGTGCAGGTAGGAGCGGAGGGCGGTGGGGCCAGCTGGGGGAATTTCGACAGACGATGACAAGGGAATAGTAAATAAATAATTAATTTTCCCTCGTCCTCTGACGATATACCCCCCCACCCGGCCCCACCATTCTTATTAAATTTATTTTTCCTTTATTAGGCCCCACCATTCTTACCCGCACGGGCCACAGCTAGTTCCAATGCCTTCTCCTATGTGAAGCACAATGACCTTGCTTTGTCGAATCAAGCCAGTCGATTGTAACTTCTTCTCTCCTTGCCTGACTACTAAAAAAAAGCATTATTCTAGCTAACGAGAGCGCTTCTTCACCTGCAACACAAAACGTGAGAAAGGACAATTTGACGGCACACATGAAATTCAACTGTTAATTCTAAAGTGAGAGTTCCCAGGAGCTGAATTTCATGCCTACGAGATTCAGCTGACATAAGAAACTTCGGGGTAGATTTACAAGCCCCTTGAGACACCTTTATGTCGCCGTTGTGTCACTTTTGTGATGCAGCGGCGGTGTAAACAATGCACCACTATGCAACATATTTACAACGTGACGCATCTAGTGAGATGCGTCATGTTGTAAAGCCCTGCGCTACATTATACCTGCGTCAGGTATAATGTATGCAGGGTGGGCGTTCCGTCGCAAGGAAGCCCTGTAAAAGTGACGCAGTGATATATACAAGATTCCACTAAGTCACTTTTACGTCCCCGCTGCGTCAAATCCTTACACCTGCTTGAACAAGGCATAAGGAGTGACGCAGCATATTAGGTATAGGGCACCCCTGAGCAGTGCTGGAGTTGCGTTGCGCTTGCGACACAACTCCAGCACTGCATCACCCTTATGAAGACAGATGCGTCACGAATCTGTCTATTCTTGTGCCACGGTGTGCCGCATTATAAATGCGGCGCATCCATGGTGGCGCAAGGGGTTACTTGAGTCACGCAAAATAACTGGCGCATCCCTGCAGTTATTGTAAACCTGCCCCTTCATATAAACTTTATGAGCTCACATAAAATTAAGCCACTTTCAACTAATGCATTTACCTACATATGAAATAACATGATTAATAAGCACATTCATGAAAATTCATGAATAGTTGTCAGTTGCAGAACATGAGTTCTTCACGTTAATGTTTGATGCCAGTTAAATTCATTTTCTAAGTTGATATCCCATGCTATTTTTCAATAGCCTAAAATATGTCACATTTCCATGTTAATATGTTTCACAAATTCTAACACTTTACATTAATACAACAAAGGATTTTAATCTGGGTGCGACCTACTTATGATTATAATGCACCCCTACAATAAATTTTTTTTTTTTAATATATTTTTATTGGTTTAGACAGGGAAATCAAGAGAAACATAGTTACACTGCGAAGAAAAATATATGAAAAAAGGAGATAATCATACAGACAATGGGAAAAAGCCAATTAATCACTGCAAGTAACAATTACAAAACCAGCTATACACTTCAAAATAACGGTTAAACAATTAAAAAAAAAAAATACATCCCTAAATCTCTTCAGTTTCCCAAATTGGGCCCCATATCCGAAGACCTCTTCTTTTGACTCTATTTCCTTTACATTTATAAAGTGCCTTCTCTAAATTAAAACCATGATGAAGTCTTGAATACCATTCCTGAAAGGAGGGTGGTTCAGGATCCTTCCAATGAGTTGCAATGGTTAAACGAAAAATGGCCGAGGCCATAAAATAAAAATAAATTTGGGAAGAATCTAGACATAGACTATCATCAATCCCTAAAATGATCAGAGTTGAGGTTAGTCGTGCCGAACCACCAGTAACCTGATTAAGAAAATTCTCTATCTTTGCCTTCACATTAACAAGTTGATTACATCCACTAAACATATGTATTATATCTGCCGGACCATAATTGCATCTAGGGCAGCAATCAGTTTCCCTTTTCCCCCAACTGAAGAGTTTAGCAGGGGTATAGTATAACCTAAACAAAGTTTTGAAATGTTGAGCTTTAAGGTTAGCTGCAAGAAATATTTTTTTTGACAAATAAAGAGACCTACAAATGTCCACGTCTGGGTCCCCTAGTAAGCCTGCCCAGACACTTTCGGAGCTGACGATATCATCTTGATTAGCGTTCAGCAAGATTGAGTATAAATCCTTTATTCGAGGCTGCCTATGCCCAAGCCAATCCAGCATCGGTATATCGTCGAATCCAGTTATTTGAAACTTTGCGGTTTTAATAATCTCCCTAAATTGTAGATATTTAAAAAAAAGTCTTAGTTTCCACCCCGAATTGACTTTGAAGCTCTTGAAAGGATTTTAGCTCGGATCTCACGAATAAGTCTCCAATTAGATTCATACCAGCCAATTCCCAGGTTTTTCCTAAATTATCATAAAATAAAGGTGGAAAAATAGACGAGCGCCAGATAACATGATATTTATGTATCTTGGGGATCCCCAGAAATTTACTTATTTTGCTCCAGACACTCCAGGCGGTTCTGACTATTTTGAACCGCGTTCTCTTATAATAGCTGCCATCTAACTGCCTTAGTAAAACGCCTGGTGCATGGTCCCCTAGTGCTAATTCATAGACAGATGGAGGGGAGTCCGTGTTATACAGCGCCGAAGTTGTACATGGTCCAAATTTTGGTCGAAATAAACTAACCATTTGCTGCAGCATTACAGCCCAAAAATAATATTTCATATGGGGGATAGCTAATCCGCCACGGTCTTGTGGCAAAGTCATCAACTTTATAGATCTTCTAATCTTTTGTACCCCCATACAAACTGAGAAAATATCCCGTCAATTTTTTAAAAAAACTCTTTAGGGGGCTCAATTGGAATGCATCTAAAAAGATAAAAAAATTTGGGAAACATAGTCATTTTAATGATGTTAGCACGTCCTATGATGGAAATATATAATTTATCTATGCACTTTAAATCAGTGCTAATCTTAGTTAGCAACTGTGGGAAATTATTATCCCAGATAGTTGAAGCGCACTTATATTAATCCCTAGATAGGTAGCCTCCAAGGATCTCCTATCATCGTTAAGCGGGGTATTATCAGAGCAAACAATCTTAGTTTTCGATGTATTCAACCTGTATCCAGATTGGCGACCAAATTCTAATGCAAGAGCCTCAATACGGACCAACGCAGTCAGGGGGTCAGGGGTAATTATAGCGATGTCATCCGCATACGCTAAGATTTTTGTACTGAATCCCCTAACCACTATAGGTTTAATAGCCTGATCGTTAAGCATAGATCTTATTAGAGGATCTATGTACAGAGCAAAAAGAATCGGGGAACATGGACATCCCTGTCTGGTGCCACGTGAGATCTTAATCCTCCCGGATTCCATCCCCATCATTTGTATTTTTGTATATGGTTGTAAGTACATGGCCTTTATGGCGGTCTGAATACGAGGACCAAAGCCATTAGAGTTTAGAATCTGCCAAAGAAAAGCCCACTCAACCTGATCGAAGGCTTTCTGTGCGTCTAATAAAATCAGAGACATTTGACCCCCCAACTGTTCGGTGATATCAAATAAGGAGATCACCCGGCGCACATGATCCGTTGTTCCACGCGCGGGAATAAAGCCATGCTGCCATGGGCTAACCAAGGAAGCTATTATTTTTGATAGCCTGCTGGCTATAATTTTAGAGTATAATTTTTCGTCGGTGTTAATCAAAGAAATAGGTCTATATGAGGCTGGATTCACAGACCCCTACAATTAAAATGCAGTTTCCACTCCATCAAGCGTTTCAATTGACTCACTTTGTTTTCTTGGTCTCTGGCTAGGTTTAATGTAAGATTTGTATGCATATTTTGGCTTCAATTGAATTAATTGAATCTGAAAATTAGGGTGCTTTCTCAGAATCACCATTCTTTACATCCCCATTAGAAAAGCAGTAATGTGATGTTATATTGAGTCTGTGCTCAGATTTACTCTCCCTGCCACAAAATACTGTTTTTATATATGTAATTGTTTTTACAAATATGTACAGAAATGTTGATGTATGTATAATTGTGTACAAGAGATAAGGAACGGTAGATTAATCTGTGCCATGAAATGTATTTTAACAGTTTAATAAACATATGCTTTTAAATGTATGTAATTATTTGTTGCTTTGACTGTTACACTCAGTTTTCTGGAATTATTTTGCACTAGAAAGGCATAGCTATTTAGAGTTTAAAAGGTTTATAAATGTATAGATTGCCTAGGGATATACATTTCACTTGAATAGTGCCCTGCCCTAGGAATTGCTACATCAATTGGACAGGGGGTCCCTTCTTACTTTTCGTTCTACTCTTCTCAAGTTATGCCATTTACTTCACTGCTGGTATTTCTGAGCACTATAATCACGAGGAACTCGATCAACTTTTTGTGTTTGAGATAGAAGCAGGAAGAAGCATCTATGAATATTGCCTGTACCAGCAAGTCGTGTGCAGAGCGCTATACTATAAAGATGTCCTGAGATAGTGGGGAAAGTGATTCAAGAGCGCTTATTGTAGTGATTTTACCCGGGTTATTATTTAGTTTCAATTATTTGCTTGAGAAAATATATATGTTAACATTTATTTTTTGACTCGCCTTTTTAATGTGTAAATGAAAGTAGCATTCACTATCTACAAAGGGAAACTACGAAATGCTCGAAGCTGATTTAAATAAATAGCGATGCTACAAAATCCCAAAAATGGAGCCAAATATTCCCCCTGCCTAACACCAAGGCTCTGGAACTCTCTGATCGAGGATTCCAGACTGAGGAGCCCTAAAGTGGCTGATCATAATTGGCTCGGAATTTCCCTACTTCATGCAGATATTGGGGGAGTGGAAAATTGCGAGGATGGCGGGATTACCATATATGATAAAGAAAAGGGAAACAAAATGTGTGTATTGATGTTTTTGCACCAATTGTCACGTTTTCCTCCATTTTCAGTCAGAGATTCACCCAGACATTTCATTTCCCCTGCTTTCAGGTGAAGTGTCCTGGTGAAAAACTCTGATCCGGGTACCCTTTATGATCGCTTTAATCCGGACCTCTTCTGGAGGAATTCGAAAAACATCTATTCAAATCCTATCTGAAAGCCTAACTTTACTACCTCCACCTTTTTTACCTTTACATGTATTTATTGTTCCCGTTTATCTTGTACATTCATAGAGTTGAATTATTTATTTATTTTATAAGTGGTGGGGTTTGCCTATACAAATACACAGTTTTGAATTAAGTTCTAATTTATACAAAATAGTGTGGGATGTACTGGTGAGGCTGATGGTGACTAATCCTATATTTATCAAGACAAGCAGCACCATTGTACAATTCCATGTTAGCAGCTGACTTAATAAAATGGATGTTTGTAGGAGTGTATTTAGCCCTATGTCCTGTTCTTGTCGTCCCAATTATATTAAAAACTACAAAGAGTGGGTTTGGACCAGTGACTTGCTCATGACAGGATGTTTTGTTGTCTAACTCGGTCCCCTCCTATTTATTTGATAACTTTCATTCCCATTCTTGTGTTTGCCCTGCACTGGAGCATTTACCATGACTAGTGTGTTGTATCCTTCCAATACTTCTTATTTAGAATTCAAGAAGGTTTTCTTCTTGCTCTCTGCTGCTAAAGCATGCTGGCACTCTTTCACTTGCTTCCCATATTCAACCTCGATATGTTACTCATTATTCTGGATTTGTTTTCTTTTTTTTCTATTTTTTAGAGCATAGTTGAGTGTGCATTCCCTTGCTCCCTGACGCTCTCTGTTTTACCACTCTACTGTCATGTTGCTTTTTCTCTGTGGCTTGGTGTCAGATTCTCTATACACTCCTCTGCTCTCTGTTTATCATCCTTCTCTTCCCAATGTCCCCACTGCCTTCCCCTGCTTCTCCCTCCCCACTTCCACCACTATTTGTCAAAACCTCTAGCACCACCTCTCTGTTGTGTCTGACATTGTTGGCGTGGCCAATGTTGGCTACTTTAAAATTGTGCTGGAACTGTGCAAAACTAGAGGTTGTGTCCAGCAATTTCCACACTTTTAAGATTATTGTCATGTTGAGTGGACTCCAACCTAAAAGCCATTTTCAATCTATAGAAAATCACACTGCTTATACTTTCAAGATGTCTGCAACGTTGCCTTAAACAATGTGATGTGGCACAACAGAACAGTAATCTTGAAAGTATAAAAAAAAAAATTATTTCAAGATGGCTGGCATGCTGCATTGTTTCACATTGATTCCCACAATGAGGCAGCCTTTTATAAAGTATGAAATCATTATTTTCTATTCTTTCAAGGTGGCTGCTGCATTTCTTCACACCACATCGAATCAAACACTGTGGTAACCATCTTGAAAGTATAACAAACAGACTTTCAAGATGACTGTTGGACCTGGCTCTGCTTTTATCCTTAATTTTCTTGCTGAATTCGTTTTGTTGGCCTTAGGACTCTGCAAACTTTACCACTGCTAACCAGTGCTAAAGTGCTTGTGGTTTCTCTTTAAAACATGGTGGAATTGGCTTATCTCCAATTGACACATTCAATTTACGTATACGTTCCCAGTAGAGTGGTACCACATGTACCCAGGGTCTGTAAATTAAATGCTACTAGTGGGCCTGCAACACTGAATGGGCCACCATCTTAAGTAGCCTTTCTAAACATGTCTCAGGCCTACATATGAAGCCTGTGCATGCAGTTTTAAACTGCCATTTCAAGCTGGCAAAACAAACCTTTTGACAGGCTCAAACTCACCTTTATAATATATATGTCACCACTAAGGTAAGCCCTACACAGCACAGAGTGCAGAGTGCAGAATATTTAGTGACATGTACTTTTAAGTTTTACTTTTCGTGGTAGTTAAAAAATACTACATTTGTTTTTCACTACTGCAAAGCCTACCTCTCCCATAGGATAACATTGGAGTTACCTAATTACATTTAATAAGATGTAGCTTCTAATTGGGAGCCGGTGGACAGGTTGAGTTTGGTGTCAAAATAATTGTAATTAAAAAGCCTCTTTAATGGTGAATTCGGATTTTTAAACAACATTCTGAAAATGCACTTCTATAAAGATGACATTTTATTGTCCCAACCATTTGGTGTCTGCTGCCTGTATACTAGATCGCATGACTAACTGTAGTCTTTGTGTATTGCTTCCAGGCAGTGAGACAAAGGGAAGCAAGGTGTTGGCATGGTGGAGGAGTTGTCACAGACCACACTTGCACATCACAAACGCTCTGTCTGAGCACTCTCACAAAGGGAGTTGACAATATTGAACCCAGACAATCAGGCACAAGGACAGGGAGGCAGTAAATTCCAAGCACTCCTGGGGGGTGGAATCCTGTGGAACCTTCTCCCACTTCAAAGTGGGCAGCCCGTGCAAATATTGGAACACAGACACCAACTCTTCAGTACACTTCTGGGACTGTGGAAGAGTCTGCGAGGAAGATTTATTGTTGTGCTGCTGCAAGGACTGCCACTCTGCTGGATTGCTGCCCTGCTGTGCTGAGTTGCTACCTTTCTGCCCTTCTGCCTGGGTGAAAAGTACTGGACCTACAAACTGTACCCAGGATGACCAGAGTGACTCCAAGGGCTAGCCTCTGGTAACCAGCAGCTGGACTCTGCATCTGTGAGTCCTACCCTGCCAAATGGTACCACACCAGTCCGAGACCCTTAAAAGTGGGCCCTGAAGGTGCTCTGCCAGCCCATCTGTGGATCTAGCAGAACCAATGCATCTCTGCTGTGCAGCACAACCCTATACAGGACCAACACATCGCCACTGCTGCAAAGACTCTTCCAGATCAAGGGCTTGACATCGACCTTTCATCCTTCAGTCTCATCAGAACCAATATTGGGCAATGCATCCTCGATGCGGACCCTCACATCGGAAGCCCCTCGTTGACGGCAGCCTCGATGATGATGCACAACTTCATATCGCAAGCCCCATAGCTTCTTCGGAACCAGATGGTGCGCAACTCATCTTTGGCTCTGGACTTCATATTGCTAGCCCCCTTATCGACTACCTCCTCAAGGATAACGCCAGACCATATTACAGCCTTGCAGTTCCCCAGAACTGATGCTGTGTGGCACATCTCTGACCTGCACCTTGCATCGCATTGGGTGCCTGACGCATCCTTAACGCGGGACCTTGAAACTCTGTGCAACCAGGATTTTGGTTACTCTTGTTCAGTGGGCCTAACTGGGTCCCTGTAGCCAGCCCGCACACCATTATGGTCGACCTGAGCTTGTGACTTTGTCGCAGACCAGATAACCACAGTTTGCGCTTTGTCATTTTTGGCACTATTTTCACCAAAGTCTTTAAACCTGAATATCTCCGGTTGTACTCATTGGATTTGTGCTGTTTTGGTCTTGTTTTATTTATTAAATCGTACTCTAATTTTCGAATCTATTATGGTATTTTTTGTGTTGTGTTTTCACTTAATTACTGTTTCAAGTGCTGCCTACATACTTTGCACATTACCTTTAAGTTAAGCCTGATTGCTCTATACCATGCAAACAGAGTATTGAGCACAGGTTAATTTGGTGTTGCCTGTTACTTCACCCCGACAAGGATTGTGGTTGCTGCTTGGGAAGAGTTTCAGCCCTCTCAACCAGTATCCCAATTCCTTACACTGACTCATTGCTACTGTTGCCATTGAAATGTTACAATATTTTAAAGAGAAAAGCACTAGCAATACTAATAGGAGTCTCCACAGAGCATTGGCCAAAAGTGCGCTTTTTTGCTCAGCCAATGCTCGTTTTCTAAGGTAACAGCATGTGACTGGGAGCATAATGACCCTTATATTTACATTTTCAATAAATGTTGAAACTATTAGAAAAAACTGATGTTCTATTGGGTTGCAGGACTGTCTATGAGGATTGACTTTGTGGCTTTGATGGCAGCAATATTTAGAATATCATCAACTGTGCAAAGTATGCATCAAGTCTAAATGTGGCTTTGTTTGGAATTCAACTGCAAGGCGTGAACCTGTCACAGACAGCCTGGCTAGCAAAGTAATACATTGATGTTCTCAAAAATACCACTTACTCAAATGGGCTTAGCCACCTGAGTTACTAATGTAGCACTTTTGCAATTATTTGAAATAGCTTCTGACTTTCAGTTCACGTACATTTACCAGCGTTGAGAATTGTGTGGGGGTGTACGGAAGGTGTTGTGGTGCCATTAAAACAAAACAAGACTGTCCTTAAGAAAAGAGGGACAAAAGTCGAAAATATTATGCTAGTGTGTCATAACTGGGTTTCTGTTAATTTAACTCGTTTTTCCTTCTTACAAGAAAGTTGCATTACTGTATCTAAATTATGGTAATACCACTTCAATGCATTGTAATACCATTCCTGTTACTACCAGCAACAATCCAGTGCTTACTAAAAGAGGAAAGCGTGATGAAATACTGTTTCCTAATGGTATTCCTATTTATTTCGTAATTCACAGCAGTATCATGATTACAGTAAAGCAGTTACTGAATTGTGGTACCAGTGTAAAGTACCAGGCGTTGTATGAATGAGGGCTAATTAGAGGGAGGCAAATATTACCACACCACAGGCCACAAAGTGGGGATCTAAAATGTGACCCTAAGTATTGCCCCAAATTAAGCATAAACCATGTAGAAGAATAAGAGAAACTATGTCAACACGGAAGACACAACCACATTGCAACATACCACCACATCAGCTGCCTTCTTCACCGAGGCAGTTATTCAGTCCTACTTCTATCCCACCTCTAGGCTATTTGTCCACCTACCTTGAAAATGTCACTGGTAAAATACTCTCACCAGGGTGTATCTTGTCATATGTTTCCATTCCCCAGGACCTAAACGGATCATTCTTTTAACATTTAGACATGACCCTGGGTTCGCATCCTCATTCTCAGAGACATAACTTGGATCATAATGAATCAACAATTAAAGCACCTAAAACACCCCTGAATGAACCCTCGAAATTGTTGGAATAGCAGTGTTTGTATCCTCTGGAGAATTGTGCATCCATATATCATGCTTAAGTTGCTCTTGGGTGGGCTGACTACATTATAGAGGAATGACTCTCTGAACTTTCAATGAAGCAGTATTTCTGTTAACTGGGTGAAACCTACACAAGCCATAGGTATACCTCATGAATGGTATGGATATAACACATGGATACTAGATTTTCTAGAATAATCTTCTTTTAAAATGTGTTCACAGGCAGCTTCAATTAGGCAGACCCACTAGATTTCTGGTGTCATAACTGCACCATCTTGGGGCTGTGATTTCTTAGCTCAGTACTCATGACACTCTTGAGTAGACTACACAGATTACTGGGATAACTACCTGCTTTCCTTCTGGGAGCAGAATCTTCTGGGCCATACCAATGCTATATGGAATATATTAGATTGCATGGTATAATTTAACTCATAGCTCACTGGACTCGCTCAACTATAACCATGCCTGTCAATGAACCAGGAGAGCGGTTCAACAAATCCAATCTGCATGCCAGAACTGCCCATCACGAGGCCCAGCACAGCTTAATTGCTGATCCGGGACACGATTGGAACTCACATGTTTCTTATCCCACATGCAATCAAATTTCATAAACACCAAACCAAACGCCTGCTATTCCTCTTCCAAATGTCATCCATTTTCTACTAGCAATTGACCCTAGCCATTGGACACTAAGCCCTCCCAGGCTTCCACTCACACACTATACAGCACAAAGCCCCCCAACTTCAGTTTTATGCTCCCAGACAATTGGTGCACCTTAATCTTTTGCTATATACTCCTCCCTCTGACACCTCCACTTCTTTCTAGCACCTCAAACCTCAAGCCACCCAACTCAAACTTTCTGAGCACGCTTTCTTCTCTTTCCATTCACCTCTGCCTCCTCCCATACCGTCCTACACCCTTACCAATTTCAGGCATCCTAATAACCTCTAATCATCTTTCAGTTCTTAATCTAATTCCTTCCCTGCCAAGGCTTGCTTTCAGCCCAATCCCAACCTGCACCTTCCCTCCCCTCCATTACCATTTTCTCCATATCCTTAATTATTATCTACCCCACCGCACCTTGGCCCTGAACACCACATCCACTGACACCTACTTGCCCATATATATCTCATCACTCTTTCTAGCCTTCTGACCGCAAATATTCTGATATGTCAAGCTTGCCATCCATTGACTTGCCATAACTCTCTTCTCATCTACTACCTACCATGATGTTAGATGATTATATGCATCTCCTTGGCCCCTCTCACCTACACACATTAAAAACTGTGCTGCCTTCTTGCAGTCGTCCATGCCTTTCCCAACCATTAACTTTTCAAATCTGTTAAGTACCTTTTACTTTGCTTGATTCCTTAACACTCACTCATGCTCAAGTCTCTCTCCTCTTCCCTTTTTCTTCCAAAACCTTCACACCTTTTATATCCCAACAGCCTCCAAACTTCACTAAGTCCTACCAAGATTTCCCTTTATCTACCCTCTTCCTTTCTCTAACAAAAGAACTGTTCAATATCCTGCAAGAATTCTACCAAGCAAAAGAAATGGTAGCCAAACCCACTGTATCTCAGCAACTTTGTAAAGAGCTAAGTGACTATTTTGTAAAAGAAACTGACTGTGTTTTATCTGAGACAGGTGAACCTTAAATGAAATAGGACAACTTCCACTGCATATCATGGGCTCTCTCCTTTTTCCCTGCCATTACAGCCACTAACTCTCTTCCCTACCTAAAAGACAGCCAATTTATGGAATTTAGTACAGCTAGTTTCAAATCTGTGTCCTCAGCTCACTCCTTCCTGCCCTCCAGCTGTCTTCCTCACTTTTCCTATACTCTTATCAATATTAGGTCACATCCTGAATGTATCTGTCTCTGAAAAAATGTATCCAGATGGCCTAAACTCTTACCACCTTAAACCACTCTGATAAATGGAACATTTCTGGGTAATCTGATAGAAATATCAACTTTTACCAAACCTATCCAATACAATGAGGATTTCAAATACCTGGCAGATGATGGGGTCGGCTTCACCAATTTAAGGGACAGAGGGACAAATGTACAAAAGCGTTTAGCGGTCACAAATGGAAAATTGGGCCATGTGTGACCGCTAAATACCCTTTTGACATGTACTTATCCTAATTTGTGAGTCGGTAACCTATTACCGAATTGCAAAATAGGGTTTGTGAGTTGGTATTAGGAAGGGGTGTGTCAAGGGTGTGCCTTCCTAATAGCGAGTCTCAGGGGGCTGTATTAATGTTTTTTGACTGGAAAGTGATCGTAAAACATTTGCAGTTTACCACCAGCTTCAAGTTGGTGGTAAAACATTCGCAAATGAGGTGGAGTCCCCAAGGGACCACTTCTTATTTGCGAATGTGGACGTCACCGTTTTTTAAGAGTAGTCAGTGGTCCGACGGGCCACTGCCTACTCTAAAAAATTTTTTTTTTAAACTATTCATTTTTGTGTTTGAAATTCATCCTGTTTTTCTTTAAGGAAAACTTGCTGCATTCCCCACCCAAAAATAGCTTTATTGAAACAGCAATCACAGACATGGTGGTCTGCTGAACCCGGCAAGCTACCATCCCTGTGATTTTGGGCAATCCCAATGGGTCGCAAATTGGAACCTACCTCATAAATATTGATGAGGCAGGTCTATTTGACACCCACTGGGAGTCGCAAACAGTGTCAAACACACTGTTGTACTTTACATTTTGTGACTTCCTAATTACCAGTCGGAAAGAGTCAGAATTGGGAACCCTCAAAATGTAGTGATCGTACATGTGGCCCAGAATCCTTCATCTTCACAAACACATAAACACCTCAAATCCGAAGTGAACAGCAATGGTTGTGGCACTCTTTTATTTCTGGACCTCTCCACAGCATGTAATAAGATATAAATCCTATTCTGCCTAAAAAAAAACAACGCATCAGAGTTCAAGATAAGACCTTTGACTGGTTTGGCCCATTCCACCTCAAGCACACAAAAATGATCTCTTCCACACCCTTCATCTTGTTTCCTTGTCCAGTCCTGTGTGGCATACCAAAGGGCTCTGTGATTGCTCCAGTTGTGTTCACCATTTACCTCAGAATACTTTGACATTTACTGTAAGCTTGCTTTATGTGCCCATGGGGCACAGTGGTATTGTAGTAGGTGCTGCAGATGCTTGTGTGTTCCCTTCTTTAATACTAATACCACTGGTGCACAGGTAGTGCCAGTTCTATAATGAGAGAGCGTTCCCTCATTTGCCTGGAGGATCAGCTCCATGCAAATGAAAAAATCTATTTGCTGCTACACTGAAAATGTGCCACAAAAATTTGGTACACTGAAAGTGTGCCTCCTAAAGGCTGCACTCTATAAGGGAGAAAGGGAGTCCCATGGACCCCCCAGACATCGCCCGGTAGGCAGGTGCAGCCACTTACGTCGCCCACATGCAAAGGGATATTGCTCCCCTCTTCAAAGTGCAGGCAGCATGCCACTGTGAAACATGGAGCAGCTTTGAACCAGATGCTCCATATTTCATTTGAATGCCCAGGGCATCACCACTTCAAAGCTGCCCTAGGGGCAGCACATTCTTGTGATACGCCGCATTGTCCCTGTTAGCACCCCATGCACCTTTTAAAAAGGCTGGCTGATGAGGGGTGAAACCCCAAAACCGGTCCTAGGATGCTTGTTTCCAGTCCAAGAAGGACCTGGCCTGGCAGTTCGGGCTGGACTGTTCCCATTGGGCGCAGGGTCAAGAATGATTTGCATATGGCTGGGTTCAAACTGGAATGGCATGGGGAGCAACAAAACAATGGATTTAGGCCTAGATCTCTGTTCTGGGGTAAATGTATGACATTGTTCTGCATTCTGTACATCAATTGTTGTTTTTGTATTTGTCACCCCGAGTGGGACAGGTATGCCCAGACGTGGGTCCCGTACTCCATGCCACTGGAGTCAAGCTATACTGGCCGATGAGGGGTGAAACCCCAAAACTGGTCCTAGGATGCTTGTTTCCAGTCCATGGAGGACCTGGCCTGGCAGTTCGGGCTGGACTGTTCCCATTGGGCGCAGGGTCAAGAGTGATTTGCATATGGCTGAGTTAAAACTGGAATGGCATGGGGGGCAAAAGCAAGATGGATTTAGGCCCAGATCTCTGTTCTGTGGTGAATGTAGGACATTGTTCTACATTCTGTCCATCAATTGTTTTTGCCTAAGGCTGCTTTCGGCACAATGCTGGTCGAAGTCTTCCTCACCCTGGAAGCATAAGCTTGACCAGTTATATCAAGATGTGGGTGTAGTGAGCTTTGCTTTCCAGGTATAGCATTCATTCGGTGTGTTCTGTACCAAGACCAAGGGCAGGATTGAAACATTTCTATTGAAGTAGATGGCTGGGGGTGGGGCTGGCTCATGGGGGCGATGAAGACTTTCATCTGTCAATGATCTGTGTCTCTTTCGTTGCCACCCAGCAACTGCTGTTGTTTCTTCACTCTCTTAGTGATAAGTGGGCTGGGGTGTGGGGATCCAGCATAGCTTTGCTAGAGGCAGAGTACCTGGGTCAGTGTAGAAACTGAGTGGTTTTGTGCTGTTGAATTTTTGTCACCAGTGCAGGTTTGTCAGGGGAGCAGCTGCACAACTTAATTTTTGAGGCCTTTGTAAGAGGTGTGCCCGAGTCAAGTCCTCTATGAAACTCAGACTTTCATCCATACCTCTGTGCTGTTTTCTTTTCACTTGGTCTTTTGTCACCAACTTCTGCAGCCACCAAAGGGAATACAATGGAATCACTGCCACGTGGATCAACCAGCAGTCTGGATCAGAAAGGAACTCTATGTTTGTTTGTATTTGCTGTAGACTGCTTCCTGAGCTTACTCTTCTGCTCTCTGACATAACAGACTGCTGCCTCCTACTAGCCTAAGGCATCACTGCAACCAGGGAGGATGGCAGACTCCGACTGAGAGTCAAGGAGGTCAGGGACACACTACACCCCCAGCCTCAGTGGGTAATTTAATTTGTAGTGTGAGTGGTAAGTCCAAGTTGACACCAGGGCCAGACTGTCTGTCTAGTACTTTGTTCTGGTCTTTTTTTTTTACTTGGCAGGCACCTCTACCCTCTCCTGTAAGCAGATGCAATAGAGGAATTTCCTGTGTTGTGTTGTGGGCAGCTACAGACTCGACTACCACAGCGCACTCTACGCCGGTGCTCCAGCGTAGAATACAAAATCCCTCTCTCCATCACAGACCAAAGATTTCACAAACACACTCAATCAATAAATTCACTGGTGGGGCCCATAACACCAACATTCACTCATCATCGGTCTGTCTTTCTCGGGAGATGATTGTTCCATACGCTGACATGAAAAGAAATACCTCTTTACCCTTGTGAGCAATAAATCTACATAACCTTCAACTCATTAGGCCCTAAATTTCACCTTTGGTATTCCTCTCATAGTTTGGCGATGAATCTGCTAGTTGCTGGTTAGGTTAATTTCTAATTCTCTGTTCACTTTGAATTAATAAATTTTCTATGAATAAACAACCCAACTCATTTGGTAATTAATCAATTCAATCTTTATCTAATTAATGCAAGTTAAATCATTTGTTATTCAAGCCGCCAATCATCATATTTACCTATTCTGGCTAATTGTCGTCCTCTTGGGCCACCCAAACCAGTCATGCGCACTCTGCCCTTCTCCATGCAGGCTGCAATGCAGTCTGCATAGAGAACATGGCCTCCCCATAAGCCCCAGGCTGGGCAGCGTCCTGACCAATCACAACGCTGCTTGCAGCGTTGTGATTGGCTTTGGAGAAGTAACCTGGCTGCCTGCTTCCTGTTCCTGCTGGAAGCAGGAGAGCAGGAGAGCAGGAGCAGAGAAGATGCGGGACCCGGCCAGCGGAAAAGTACTTTTAATTTTTTTTAAATTATTATTATTAAATTAACACCCATGCGTGATCCCACCCTCCCCACGCGACCTCCTGCCCCTCCACTCACGAGCCATGCTGGCCGCATCTGGTTCATCAGAAGAAGGTTAATTGTATATTCATATGGAGAGAAATCATTCAAATTACCCCTCTGAAATAAAAACAGCACTCTACAGATGAATGGATTGTGTGGAAAGGGCCACATCAGTTTTGAGAGTATGATTAATTGTTTGACTGATTGATATGTAATGAGGGCCAAGGGGGACACAATCGATGCTCGGATCATACTTCATAACCTGCACCTTCTGCACCCTATAAATTCATTTGAGCTCTGCCCTTAAAGGAAACCAAATAAAATTGGCAGAAATTAGAATACTATAAACTATAATATAATGCCGTTTTTATTAGAAATGTTGTGTGTGCAGAAATACTGCTGCCCTCCCCAAACATAAAAACTGTTATAATGCCTAAAATGAAAAACTGCTTTCCAAGTCAAAACTAATATATAAGCGGTTCCACCCAAGCCCAAATCCTATTGTTAGAGGGATCTACAACCGCAGAGAATTAGTCTACTCTCGAAAAACAGAAGTTATTCATATATGCTAAAAATAAGCATATTATTTGGCAACATTTAGCAAAAATAATATTAGGAGAGAGATTGAACTTCTCCCTTGTATGCAAATTAGACCCATATTGTATCAGTTCAGAATTCCTTACATAGTTACAATGAAGCAGAATGGGGAAATGGCGGTATTCTAGAAAGCCCATTGGTTGGATTATCCTCCAATACCTGCCTTTTTGGGTAGTTTTAAATAAAATATTTGCAGAGGCACATGCAGTTGGAAAATGCATCGGATTCATGAAAGATATAAATCCAACAAATCAACAAATGTAAAGGCCTAGATTTACTATCGAGATCTGCGTGCACACTTGCGCACAAATTTGTTTTGCGTCTCCAACCCCTTTAATTGTAGGTAAATCGATTCAATGATTTTCTTTCACTTTGAGCCTCCTGAGCGCCTACCAAAGACTTAAGTAAATAACCCCCAAAGAGTATTTAGAGAAAAAGTACGCATGTCTAAAATTAGTATTTCATTCAAATCAACCATAGCGTTTGCAAAACATGCATTGAGAAATATTACAGATATCACCTCTAAATTGAGAAGCAATCGGCTTTGCCAATGCTCTTTTTGCATCACGTGTGTGCATGCGGGTGTTCATTTTTAATTTGCCAATCTAATATGGCAGATGCCCATGGTAGATCAGAAAATTAAAATATGTAAGAAAAACTGAAAACAAGCTTGTGAGCGTTCTGGTAGAGCTATGCAGCTGCTAAGCACTCTGAAGAAAAAAAATAACGATAACACTGGGAGAGGGTGGTAAGAGGGAAGGGTTGCTAGCCTAGGGAGCAGGAAAAGGGAGATTACAAACTATTATAAACAAGCATTTGCAATGAAATAGGTCTCACATTTGCGAAATTTAGAGCTATTAACATTATAAACATGACAGCAGGTGCCGTGCTGAAACAAAGCATGGCACTCGTGAACATTAAACGTATGCACATGGTGGCCCGTGAAACGGGGGAACTTGGTAGTAAAAAAACATAAAAGCGGGCACCGTTTTAAATATAAAGCGCGGCGCCCGTGTACATACAAGTTATGCACTTGGCAGCCCATAAATTGCGTGCCGTGGTGATAAAAAAGCAGTTCAAGATACTAGGAACAGGCACTCACACCAAACAGTAACACTATCAGGAAATAAAACCAGTAGTCCCCAAAGGACACATAAACACCTACAAGCGTAAGGGAACTGTGGTTGGCCAGTGCTCCTGAGCTGAAAATGGAAGTGATGTATCGAGAGCACCAGCCAATAGGAGCCAGGAAATAAAAGTGATGCAGGAGTAAACAAATTGCAAGCAGCAGGCGGGATTACACTCAGTATAGAGAATACAGCAGATCTTGCAGACAGTGCATGTGTGCCACCTAAACTCAGCCTAAAAGTTTGTTGGATTGGGAGGGCCTTGGAAGGGGCAGGGAAAGCATCATGGAGAGAAAGGGGGTGATGGACACTTGAAGGAAGGAACAGCACAATTTGAAGAGAGTAAGAAAATACTTACTGTGCTTGTAGAAAAAAAAAAAGTTCACTGAATGCAAGCAAGGTCAGAAATGGAAGGATGAAAGTCAGCCAGAAAGAACACTGTCTATCTGTACATCCCGGCTCTGGCCAGGACATACACATGAATAGAGAGGAAAGCCATCAAATCAGGAGCAGGGAAGTGAGATACACAACATAGCATTTAGTCAAAAGCAAGGGGCTGACACAAAGTCCATTATGTGTGTACTAGAGAAAATAGGTGTGGCTACCAGACAGCTAAAATTGTTTGTAGCGAGACCTAAAAAGGTAGTGTCAGTAAAAAGCAGTATCTTTTTTTAAAAACATACCACTGCACTTTCAAGTGCACCAGAATTGGCTTTGACTAGAAACAGCAATTTCACGCAAATGCGAATGTGCATTAGCTGTTGCTTACGGTCATAATTAGCTTATGATACTTTACAAATGTGTACATTTTCAGCATTTACATTTTGCTTTGGTGAGTGGCAAACCTAATAGTATATCTCAGCCATGTGGTCAATGAGCCACCGCAGCAGCTCCTGCTTGAGGTTTATTAGCTCTCAAGCACAGAATGGGAAGGGGAGCCACCACAGTGTATTGACACCCCTACATCTTGCTGCTGACATGGCCGCAGCCACGATCACAGAGGTCCTAGCACTGCAGGGCCATTCCCACCATCAAGGATGAGGCTTGCATGCTGCCCTAACCTAAGTAAGTGCAACCTATCCAGTCACAGCAGTTTACAGCTGCTGTATCTACTTTCACTTTTGCTCTTCAGTGACCCAAACTCTCTCAGATTCCACCCTGATGTTTAGCTAATGAACTGCAATAATTGACGCACAGTCCCCTGATGCGGATATACCTACCCAGAATTAGTAGACCAAGCATTGGCATATACCTTGGCCAAGAATTACTTCTATCATATCCCTGCTCCTCTTCAGATGCCAGCCTTGGGTGCAAATGCTAGACCCCATAATGGGGTCAAGGCGACTTGCACAAATGGCTAAAGCAATGGATAGGACAGGCAGCTAAGGAGAATGTTCTAAAAAGAGAAGAGCCATGGAACTAGGGTTCAAGTGAAGTTTGTCTACAGTATAGCGCTTTCCAACCTTTCAAAAGGCTTTTGAGACCATTTCCTATATCAAGCCCCAATACCTCAGACGGAAGACGTTGTAGATGCCTTCTTCGCAGACCTACCTTTTCCGCCAATTAGACCATATTGCTCAAGATGCTCTAGCGGGCCCCATCACTAGGTCGAAGATTAGGGAAGCCATGCAGGCGCTACCGCGCAATAAAGCCCTGGGATTAGACGGGCTACCGATAGAGTTCTTTACCACATTTGCTGACACTGTGGTCCCACAACTTGAACAGTTATAAAATGCAGCACTAGAAGCAGGACACCTCCCTTCCACTACAATGCAGGCATTGGTAGTTTCTGTTCCTAAACCAGGCTGCCTGGCCACCGACATTTCAGGCTACCACCCCCTTTCCTTACTTACTACAGAGTATAAAATATTAAGTAAAATCTTGGCACTTAGCCTCCTCCCCTACCTACGGACCCTGATACACACGGACCAATGCGGCTTTGTGCCAATGCGCAGCACCTCCTTAAATGTTCGTCGCCTATATCATGTCCTCGGCACAACACCATCTGTAGATCGCTATGCGGGCTGCATTACATTGGATTTAAAACAGGCTTTTGACACACTCCACCGGGACTAAATCTTAAAATCACAGGGAAAATTCGGCATACCGCTGGCATACCTGAACTGGGTTAAATTACTGTACACAGCTCCCACCGCATGAGCACGCACTGGAGGCCACATCTCTGGGGTATACCAAGTGGACAGGGGCACTCGTCAAGGCTGTCCTCTGTCGCCCTTGTTATTTGTAATTGCACTGGAACCAACAGCCATTAAATTATGGACTGAAGCTGCACTTGTAGGTATTAGACTAGGGAATTCCACCCATGTGCTGTCTGCATATGCAGATGACAAAATTCTATATGTCACAGACTTGGGCCATGACCTAACGCCCACCCCGGATATATTCCGTCACTTTGAACAAGTCACTTTGAACAAGTATTTGAACAAGGCAAAATCACAGGCATTCTTTTTCCACAATGGCATACGCCCGGATACTATACATTTTGGGCAGCTCACTCCTTCGGTGGCACAACATACATTTAAGCATTTAGGCATCCACATATATAAAGCAACACCAGACCTGATAGAAGGTAACCTCCACAGGGCTAGAAGGGCTCTCCATTCCCAGAAGGCCTTTTGGACATCACTGCCGCTGTCCATGATGGGCCGGGTGGCTATCTCGAAGATGGTCATCCTCCCACGATTACTGTATTACTTCACGAATTTATCGGTAGTAATTCCTACTCCCATATTTAAAACGCTAGATACCTTACTTTCCGACCTGATTTGGGGGACTGGCCGGCAAAGGGTGGGCCTAGCTAAACTGCAACTAGTGACAGACAAGGTTGGACTGGGGGCACCGGAATTTCGTGCCTACTGCTACACAAGCCAATTACAATGGCTGCCATACTGGTTGGCAGGTCATAATCTACATGAGGTGGGCTATACCATACGTGACATTAACCGGGGAGATTTACATACTTTGGTGCTACCCCACTCGAAAATCCCGCAAAGTGCACCAACATTGCTACGTACTGCCCTTGTATACTGGCATAGGGCGGTTCAGTACACACGCCTAAACATCCCATACTCTGATAATGTACCCCTATTGGGGATTCCTACCCCCACTGGACTGATCACTATTCGATCCGTCCGCTGCTGGGCAGAGGACAGTGTAACCACGGTAGGAGCATTATTCAATAACGGTATCCTCATGGATCATCCGAATTTTATTAGAGAAAATGGGGTCTCTGGCAACCTATACATGACAGTGGCTACTATCCTTGCATATGTCAAAAAACACAGGGCCCCGAATTGAGAGGAACCCCAAACACATGATTTAACGCAAGCGCTTCATCTAATGGGGAGGGGGAGTCGCCTCACGAGATGGCTCTATCAGGCCATGAGAGCACAAGCCGGAATGTCTCTCCAGGCCCTGCGTGATAAGTCATCTGAGAATGTTGGGAAAGAACTCACCGACAAGGAGTGGGCCTTACTGCTGGAATACCCCATGAAAGTATCTCACAAGGCTAAGTTTAAATTTATACAGTGTATGGTATTGCATAGGACTTACCTTACTCCGCACGGGTTACAGCATTTATACCCGGAAACAAAGCATAGATGTCCCAAATGTAGGCTATAAAACGCTGACCTTACACATATGCTGTGGTCTTGCCCCATGCTAGCTGAGTTCTGGGAGGGAGTGATCCAGGGCCTGGGCACCACTACTGGTATTCCCATGGATCAGACACTGACTGGTTGTATACGTGGCGCTCACCACCGTCCGAAGTCACAGATGGTACAAACCCACTTCATTGACCTGGCGACACTGCTTGCCAAGCATGCCATCACCATGCGGTGGAAGTCGGTGAAGGCCCCATCAGTTTATGTCTGGCATGGGGTGGTGATACGCTGGGGGGGCGCTGAGAGTGCTGCTATTAGACATGAGGAAGCCCGGGGCCCACGTAAGACCCCAATATCAATGGAATGGGACATACTAATGGAGGCATTTAAGGCCCTGGACCCTGCACCAGTTACTAGAATAACTGAAGAATAATGGAACCCTTATTGATTATTGTCAAGTTTCACTTTACAGCTGATTTTAGTCTGTGTAAAGTAGGGCTCAGCCAATTCCAATTCATACTCCTGTCGCCTCTGGCATTGGGTGGGCACAGTAACAGAATGCATCCATACGTGTTTTACTTGGGGTGGAGCCAGACAAATGTGGGAGGGGCGTTGGGGTAGTTTAGCTGTTAGGTAGATCTGTTTTTTTCTACCTCCACTTATATGCGACTTCATTATAAATTGTCACTGTGCGCTGATACATGTCTTCTATGCTGTACGATGTAATGTATTGTAGAACGTTGCCTGTGATTTCCAGTTTAGATTATGTGTATAACGTAGGATATTGATTACAATGTACTGGAAAAAATTGCACTATACGGATCCATGTTCCTGTGATCTTGGAGAAAACTGAAAAAACTTAATAAAAATATGTTTTTTTTAAAAAATCGTTCAATTTGAAACAGTCCATCAAAGGTTGCAGAAATAGATTGTGTCCTGTCAAGAGCACATCTGTGTGATGGTACTGGATCCATGGTACAGAAAAGCATAGGCCACTTTCATTTCTTACTCAACATTTGGTGTTTCAATTTACAAGAACTAGATTTTTAGGAAACCAGGTGATCTAGAAGATGAACAATTTCACATTTGAAGACATGGCAGAAGTGAAGTGCAGCTTTCAACCTTTGGAGAGGGTGCTGGTGTTGGTACTGAGTCCTCCAGAAGCATGTTATCACAACTGCAGCAGCACCATCCAATACCATCGCCGGCTGCTACTAATTTGACAGCAACAACAGCGTCACTTCAAACATCTGGAATGAGCTGGTTTCCTATGGCAGGACTTAGGTCAGGTGTACAGGTACAGGCAATAGAGGCATAACGAGTAGTAGCACCGATGGTAATTAAGAATATGGTCCAAAACGATCTGAATGACGTAATGGAGGTGTTAGACCTGACATCCTTGGTGTTGTCTTCCTCCACACTTTTTGCCTTCAGCCCATCCATTTTCTGAAATTCGTTTTTGTTGTAATTAGGACTCTGTGTATTTTACCATTTCTAAACAGTGCTAAAGTTCTTGTGCTCCCTCCCGAGAACATGGTAACATTGGCATACACCTGAGTGGCTTATTTAATTTACTTGTAGGTCCCTGGTATATGGTCTGCAATGTTTTCAGTGCCATGCTACTAGTGGACCTGCAGCACTTAGTGTACCACACACTAAAGTAGCACCTTAAAAGATTTTCTCCTGTACAGTTCCTTTTTAGTACATATAGGTCACTCCTAAGGTAGGCCTAAAACGGCCCATAGGGCAAGGTGCATTGCTTTCAAAAAGGGTTTTTAAATCTTGCATATCCTGGTAGGATGACATTGAGTTACTTTATTACATTTAATAAATGCTAATTTTATATAATAATGGGAACAGGTAGGAATGTCATGTTTAGACTCAAATGAAGTGTAATTTGAAATCCTCTTTAATGGTAAAGCCCAATTTGAAGTTGCAACTTTTAGAAGGTTGTTTCCTGCCCTAACCATTTTTGTGCCTCTGACAGTGTCCTGGGTCACATGACTGTGAATGGTTCTGCTGCTGGGTTTCTGCATTTCTGCCAGACATTGAGACAAAGGTGGCTAGGTTTAGGCAAGATGTGCCATCCTGCCTGGATTATTGGGGGGAGAGCTGTTCCATGGCCCACTTATATTTCAAAGGGCCTTGCCTCCAGCACACACAAAGGAACAAGACATTAGTCTTTTGTCATCTCAGACTTCTTGGATCCTTGGCAGAGGAAGGGACGCTCTTTCCATAACCAGGTGTGGGGGTAACCAAGGATGTCCCCCAATTTCAAAAGCTGCAACAGATATAAATATTGAACCCTCAGAGCAATACTTCAATACATTCCTGGACCTGTGGAACACTTCCAAATGACTGCCTTGGGACCTCTGGAAAGTGCCCTGCTTCTACCAGAGGATTGCCTTACTACTTGAAGGAGATCTCTGCCATCTTCTTGATCCACCAGAAGTGACTTCAAGGTCTAGTTGGTGGGCCTCCTGCGTGAGCTACAGGGACAAACCAGGCTCCTGGGGCCTTGAACACTGCATGTGACCCATGCTGGAGTGAGACCTAACCTCCCACATGGTGCCTCGCAGGTCCTGGTCCCTTGGTTGTGGTGTCGGTGGTACTTCTCCAAGAACCTGGGAGTTGGAAAACATTTCACCAAAATGTGGGTTGTGATCCTACAAAAAACTGGGAAGCACATTCAAGCTGATCCATCCAAGGAACATCATCCATTGGCCTGACTTCATGTCAGCTCTTGCTATGTTCTTTTCCACAGCAGCCGATCCTGTTCAGCGAGACCGCTCAGTGAAGGTAACCGGCCTCTTGGAGCCTTCATCACCTGCAGCTTTGTCCCCCTGGAAATTTTCAACTTAAAAAAGTGACAAATTCCGAAGGTAAAATTATTCCCCCCCAACGTGTCCAATTGCTCACCAATGATGACACCTTCTCCTAGGATACTGCCTGCTACCTTACCCCACCGAACTTTTACCGTCTCAGGAACAATTATTTTAAATTTCTTCTAAATCTGAAGGTAAGCTGAAACCAGACCAAATCCAATCCACTGTGTGTATCTAACCCATGCTCCTTCGTGGTCAGCCTTAACTTTTTACTTTGCCCTGGTCTCATGTGACCAGATACTTGAAGTTGGCACTTCGATCCTTTAGGAGCTCTTTTGCATTAAAAATTGTATTCATTAAATTTATTCTCCATTTTTCTAAATTGGTTTGAGATTGTTCTTGTTTTGTGTTTTCACGTTATTACTCTTTGTATACTGCCTAATTATTTTACACATTCCCTCTGGATAAGTCTGACTGCTTTCATGTCAAGCAACCAGAGGGTTAACCACAGGTTAGTTTAGCGACTTTTGAGGTTCACCCTGACAAGCATTGTGTTTAATATTTGAGTTGGACTTCTACCCTTCTCAACTAATAACCCAATTTCCTACAGACAACATCCTGTATATTGAGGTAAAGGGTTGCTTGGCTCATGTTACTGGCAATATGCATTGTGGTCTCTGCTGTCTTTGAATGGTTGTGGACCAGAAAATGATTCTTTGCAACGCACTGCTGCATTTCACTCACAACTCACTTATAAACCTGGCCTGGAAGGAGGAATCAACTAGAGGGTTATTACCAGTACCTGTGGCACCGAGGGACCATGATTGCTTTCCACCCTTTTCCTCATTAAAATAGTGCCTATCATTTCTGAGTAAGTATTTTGTGCAGGACAAGGGGGGTCAAAATCATGATCACGTCAATTGGCATTCCTAGAAGCACCGCATGAGCACGCACTGGAGGCCACATCTCTGGGGTATACCAAGTGGACAGGGGCACTCGTCAAGGCTGTCCTCTGTCGCCCTTGGTATTTGTAATTGCACTGGAACCAACAGCCATTAAATTATGGACTGAAGCTGCACTTGTAGGTATTAGACTAGGGAATTCCACCCATGTGCTGTCTGCATATGCAGATGACAAAATTCTATATGTCACAGACTTGGGCCATGACCTAACGCCCACCCCGGATATATTCCGTCACTTTGAACAAGTCACTTTGAACAAGTATTTGAACAAGGCAAAATCACAGGCATTCTTTTTCCACAATGGCATACGCCCGGATACTATACAATTTGTGCAGCTCACTCCTTCGGTGGCACAACATACATTTAAGCATTTAGGCATCCACATATATAAAGCAACACCAGACCTGATAGAAGGTAACCTCCACAGGGCTAGAAGGGCTCTCCATTCCCAGAAGGCCTTTTGGACATCACTGCCGCTGTCCGTGATGGGCCGGGTGGCTATCTCGAAGATGGTCATCCTCCCACGATTACTGTATTACTTCACGAATTTATCGGTAGTAATTCCTACTCCCATATTTAAAACGCTAGATACCTTACTTTCCGACCTGATTTGGGGGACTGGCCGGCAAAGGGTGGGCCTAGCTAAACTGCAACTAGTGACAGACAAGGTTGGACTGGGGGCACCGGAATTTCGTGCCTACTGCTACACAAGCCAATTACAATGGCTGCCATACTGGTTGGCAGGTCATAATCTACATGAGGTGGGCTATACCATACGTGACATTAACCGGGGAGATTTACATACTTTGGTGCTACCCCACTCGAAAATCCCGCAAAGTGCACCAACATTGCTACGTACTGCCCTTGTATACTGGCATAGGGCGGTTCAGTACACACGCCTAAACATCCCATACTCTGATAATGTACCCCTATTGGGGATTCCTACCCCCACTGGACTGATCACTATTCGATCCGTCCGCTGCTGGGCAGAGGACAGTGTAACCACGGTAGGAGCATTATTCAATAACGGTATCCTCATGGATCATCCGAATTTTATTAGAGAAAATGGGGTCTCTGGCAACCTATACATGACAGTGGCTACTATCCTTGCATATGTCAAAAAACACAGGGCCCCGAATTGAGAGGAACCCCAAACACATGATTTAACGCAAGCGCTTCATCTAATGGGGAGGGGGAGTCGCCTCACGAGATGGCTCTATCAGGCCATGAGAGCACAAGCCGGAATGTCTCTCCAGGCCCTGCGTGATAAGTCATCTGAGAATGTTGGGAAAGAACTCACCGACAAGGAGTGGGCCTTACTGCTGGAATACCCCATGAAAGTATCTCACAAGGCTAAGTTTAAATTTATACAGTGTATGGTATTGCATAGGACTTACCTTACTCCGCACGGGTTACAGCATTTATACCCGGAAACAAAGCATAGATGTCCCAAATGTAGGCTATAAAACGCTGACCTTACACATATGCTGTGGTCTTGCCCCATGCTAGCTGAGTTCTGGGAGGGAGTGATCCAGGGCCTGGGCACCACTACTGGTATTCTCATGGATCAGACACTGACTGGTTGTATACGTGGCGCTCACCACCGTCCGAAGTCACAGATGGTACAAACCCACTTCATTGACCTGGCGACACTGCTTGCCAAGCATGCCATCACCATGCGGTGGAAGTCGGTGAAGGCCCCATCAGTTTATGTCTGGCATGGGGTGGTGATACGCTGGGGGGGCGCTGAGAGTGCTGCTATTAGACATGAGGAAGCCCGGGGCCCACGTAAGACCCCAATATCAATGGAATGGGACATACTAATGGAGGCATTTAAGGCCCTGGACCCTGCACCAGTTACTAGAATAACTGAAGAATAATGGAACCCTTATTGATTATTGTCAACTTTCACTTTACAGCTGATTTTAGTCTGTGTAAAGTAGGGCTCAGCCAATTCCAATTCATAATCCTGTCGCCTCTGGCATTGGGTGGGCACAGTAACAGAATGCATCCATACGTGTTTTACTTGGGGTGGAGCCAGACAAATGTGGGAGGGGCGTTGGGGTAGTTTAGCTGTTAGGTAGATCTGTTTTTTTCTACCTCCACTTATATGCGACTTCATTATAAATTGTCACTGTGCGCTGATACATGTCTTCTATGCTGTACGATGTAATGTATTGTAGAACGTTGCCTGTGATTTCCAGTTTAGATTATGTGTATAACGTAGGATATTGATTACAATGTACTGGAAAAAATTGCACTATACGGATCCATGTTCCTGTGATCTTGGGGAAAACTGAAAAAACTTAATAAAAATATGTTTTTTTTAAAAAATCGTTCAATTTGAAACAGTCCATCAAAGGTTGCAGAAATAGATTGTGTCCTGTCAAGAGCACATCTGTGTGATGGTACTGGATCCATGGTACAGAAAAGCATAGGCCACTTTCATTTCTTACTCAACATTTGGTGTTTCAATTTACAAGAACTAGATTTTTAGGAAACCAGGTGATCTAGAAGATGAACAATTTCACATTTGAAGACATGGCAGAAGTGAAGTGCAGCTTTCAACCTTTGGAGAGGGTGCTGGTGTTGGTACTGAGTCCTCCAGAAGCATGTTGTCACAACTGCAGCAGCACCATCCAATACCATCGCCGGCTGCTACTAATTTGACAGCAACAACAGCGTCACTTCAAACATCTGGAATGAGCTGGTTTCCTATGGCAGGACTTAGGTCAGGTGTACAGGTACAGGCAATAGAGGCATAACGAGTAGTAGCACCGATGGTAATTAAGAATATGGTCCAAAACGATCTGAATGACGTAATGGAGGTGTTAGACCTGACATCCTTGGTGTTGTCTTCCTCCACACTTTTTGCCTTCAGCCCATCCATTTTCTGAAATTCGTTTTTGTTGTAATTAGGACTCTGTGTATTTTACCATTTCTAAACAGTGCTAAAGTTCTTGTGCTCCCTCCCGAGAACATGGTAACATTGGCATACACCTGAGTGGCTTATTTAATTTACTTGTAGGTCCCTGGTATATGGTCTGCAATGTTTTCAGTGCCATGCTACTAGTGGACCTGCAGCACTTAGTGTACCACACACTAAAGTAGCACCTTAAAAGATTTTCTCCTGTACAGTTCCTTTTTAGTACATATAGGTCACTCCTAAGGTAGGCCTAAAACGGCCCATAGGGCAAGGTGCATTGCTTTCAAAAAGGGTTTTTAAATCTTGCATATCCTGGTAGGATGACATTGAGTTACTTTATTACATTTAATAAATGCTAATTTTATATAATAATGGGAACAGGTAGGAATGTCATGTTTAGACTCAAATGAACTGTAATTTGAAGTCCTCTTTAATGGTAAAGCCCAATTTGAAGTTGCAACTTTTAGAAGGTTGTTTCCTGCCCTAACCATTTTTGTGCCTCTGACAGTGTCCTGGGTCACATGACTGTGAATGGTTCTGCTGCTGGGTTTCTGCATTTCTGCCAGACATTGAGACAAAGGTGGCTAGGTTTAGGCAAGATGTGCCATCCTGCCTGGATTATTGGGGGGAGAGCTGTTCCATGGCCCACTTATATTTCAAAGGGCCTTGCCTCCAGCACACACAAAGGAACAAGACATTAGTCTTTTGTCATCTCAGACTTCTTGGATCCTTGGCAGAGGAAGGGACGCTCTTTCCATAACCAGGTGTGGGGGTAACCAAGGATGTCCCCCAATTTCAAAAGCTGCAACAGGTATAAATATTGAACCCTCAGAGCAATACTTCAATACATTCCTGGACCTGTGGAACACTTCCAAATGACTGCCTTGGGACCTCTGGAAAGTGCCCTGCTTCTACCAGAGGATTGCCTTACTACTTGAAGGAGATCTCTGCCATCTTCTTGATCCACCAGAAGTGACTTCAAGGTCTAGTTGGTGGGCCTCCTGCGTGAGCTACAGGGACAAACCAGGCTCCTGGGGCCTTGAACACTGCATGTGACCCATGCTGGAGTGAGACCAAACCTCCCACATGGTGCCTCGCAGGTCCTGGTCCCTTGGTTGTGGTGTCGGTGGTACTTCTCCAAGAACCTGGGAGTTGGAAAACATTTCACCAAAATGTGGGTTGTGATCCTACAAAAAACTGGGAAGCACATTCAAGCTGATCCATCCAAGGAACATCATCCATTGGCCTGACTTCATGTCAGCTCTTGCTATGTTCTTTTCCACAGCAGCCGATCCTGTTCAGCGAGACCGCTCAGTGAAGGTAACCGGCCTCTTGGAGCCTTCATCACCTGCAGCTTTGTCCCCCTGGAAATTTTCAACTTAAAAAAGTGACAAATTCCGAAGGTAAAATTATTCCCCCCCAACGTGTCCAATTGCTCACCAATGATGACACCTTCTCCTAGGATACTGCCTGCTACCTTACCCCACCGAACTTTTACCGTCTCAGGAACAATTATTTTAAATTTCTTCTAAATCTGAAGGTAAGCTGAAACCAGACCAAATCCAATCCACTGTGTGTATCTAACCCATGCTCCTTCGTGGTCAGCCTTAACTTTTTACTTTGCCCTGGTCTCATGTGACCAGATACTTGAAGTTGGCACTTCGATCCTTTAGGAGCTCTTTTGCATTAAAAATTGTATTCATTAAATTTATTCTCCATTTTTCTAAATTGGTTTGAGATTGTTCTTGTTTTGTGTTTTCACGTTATTACTCTTTGTATACTGCCTAATTATTTTACACATTCCCTCTGGATAAGTCTGACTGCTTTCATGTCAAGCAACCAGAGGGTTAACCACAGGTTAGTTTAGCGACTTTTGAGGTTCACCCTGACAAGCATTGTGTTTAATATTTGAGTTGGACTTCTACCCTTCTCAACTAATAACCCAATTTCCTACAGACAACATCCTGTATATTGAGGTAAAGGGTTGCTTGGCTCATGTTACTGGCAATATGCATTGTGGTCTCTGCTGTCTTTGAATGGTTGTGGACCAGAAAATGATTCTTTGCAACGCACTGCTGCATTTCACTCACAACTCACTTATAAACCTGGCCTGGAAGGAGGAATCAACTAGAGGGTTATTACCAGTACCTGTGGCACCGAGGGACCATGATTGCTTTCCACCCTTTTCCTCATTAAAATAGTGCCTATCATTTCTGAGTAAGTATTTTGTGCAGGACAAGGGGGGTCAAAATCATGATCACGTCAATTGGCATTCCTAGAAGCACCGCATGAGCACGCACTGGAGGCCACATCTCTGGGGTATACCAAGTGGACAGGGGCACTCGTCAAGGCTGTCCTCTGTCGCCCTTGGTATTTGTAATTGCACTGGAACCAACAGCCATTAAATTATGGACTGAAGCTGCACTTGTAGGTATTAGACTAGGGAATTCCACCCATGTGCTGTCTGCATATGCAGATGACAAAATTCTATATGTCACAGACTTGGGCCATGACCTAACGCCCACCCCGGATATATTCCGTCACTTTGAACAAGTCACTTTGAACAAGTATTTGAACAAGGCAAAATCACAGGCATTCTTTTTCCACAATGGCATACGCCCGGATACTATACAATTTGTGCAGCTCACTCCTTCGGTGGCACAACATACATTTAAGCATTTAGGCATCCACATATATAAAGCAACACCAGACCTGATAGAAGGTAACCTCCACAGGGCTAGAAGGGCTCTCCATTCCCAGAAGGCCTTTTGGACATCACTGCCGCTGTCCGTGATGGGCCGGGTGGCTATCTCGAAGATGGTCATCCTCCCACGATTACTGTATTACTTCACGAATTTATCGGTAGTAATTCCTACTCCCATATTTAAAACGCTAGATACCTTACTTTCCGACCTGATTTGGGGGACTGGCCGGCAAAGGGTGGGCCTAGCTAAACTGCAACTAGTGACAGACAAGGTTGGACTGGGGGCACCGGAATTTCGTGCCTACTGCTACACAAGCCAATTACAATGGCTGCCATACTGGTTGGCAGGTCATAATCTACATGAGGTGGGCTATACCATACGTGACATTAACCGGGGAGATTTACATACTTTGGTGCTACCCCACTCGAAAATCCCGCAAAGTGCACCAACATTGCTACGTACTGCCCTTGTATACTGGCATAGGGCGGTTCAGTACACACGCCTAAACATCCCATACTCTGATAATGTACCCCTATTGGGGATTCCTACCCCCACTGGACTGATCACTATTCGATCCGTCCGCTGCTGGGCAGAGGACAGTGTAACCACGGTAGGAGCATTATTCAATAACGGTATCCTCATGGATCATCCGAATTTTATTAGAGAAAATGGGGTCTCTGGCAACCTATACATGACAGTGGCTACTATCCTTGCATATGTCAAAAAACACAGGGCCCCGAATTGAGAGGAACCCCAAACACATGATTTAACGCAAGCGCTTCATCTAATGGGGAGGGGGAGTCGCCTCACGAGATGGCTCTATCAGGCCATGAGAGCACAAGCCGGAATGTCTCTCCAGGCCCTGCGTGATAAGTCATCTGAGAATGTTGGGAAAGAACTCACCGACAAGGAGTGGGCCTTACTGCTGGAATACCCCATGAAAGTATCTCACAAGGCTAAGTTTAAATTTATACAGTGTATGGTATTGCATAGGACTTACCTTACTCCGCACGGGTTACAGCATTTATACCCGGAAACAAAGCATAGATGTCCCAAATGTAGGCTATAAAACGCTGACCTTACACATATGCTGTGGTCTTGCCCCATGCTAGCTGAGTTCTGGGAGGGAGTGATCCAGGGCCTGGGCACCACTACTGGTATTCTCATGGATCAGACACTGACTGGTTGTATACGTGGCGCTCACCACCGTCCGAAGTCACAGATGGTACAAACCCACTTCATTGACCTGGCGACACTGCTTGCCAAGCATGCCATCACCATGCGGTGGAAGTCGGTGAAGGCCCCATCAGTTTATGTCTGGCATGGGGTGGTGATACGCTGGGGGGGCGCTGAGAGTGCTGCTATTAGACATGAGGAAGCCCGGGGCCCACGTAAGACCCCAATATCAATGGAATGGGACATACTAATGGAGGCATTTAAGGCCCTGGACCCTGCACCAGTTACTAGAATAACTGAAGAATAATGGAACCCTTATTGATTATTGTCAACTTTCACTTTACAGCTGATTTTAGTCTGTGTAAAGTAGGGCTCAGCCAATTCCAATTCATAATCCTGTCGCCTCTGGCATTGGGTGGGCACAGTAACAGAATGCATCCATACGTGTTTTACTTGGGGTGGAGCCAGACAAATGTGGGAGGGGCGTTGGGGTAGTTTAGCTGTTAGGTAGATCTGTTTTTTTCTACCTCCACTTATATGCGACTTCATTATAAATTGTCACTGTGCGCTGATACATGTCTTCTATGCTGTACGATGTAATGTATTGTAGAACGTTGCCTGTGATTTCCAGTTTAGATTATGTGTATAACGTAGGATATTGATTACAATGTACTGGAAAAAATTGCACTATACGGATCCATGTTCCTGTGATCTTGGGGAAAACTGAAAAAACTTAATAAAAATATGTTTTTTTTAAAAAATCGTTCAATTTGAAACAGTCCATCAAAGGTTGCAGAAATAGATTGTGTCCTGTCAAGAGCACATCTGTGTGATGGTACTGGATCCATGGTACAGAAAAGCATAGGCCACTTTCATTTCTTACTCAACATTTGGTGTTTCAATTTACAAGAACTAGATTTTTAGGAAACCAGGTGATCTAGAAGATGAACAATTTCACATTTGAAGACATGGCAGAAGTGAAGTGCAGCTTTCAACCTTTGGAGAGGGTGCTGGTGTTGGTACTGAGTCCTCCAGAAGCATGTTGTCACAACTGCAGCAGCACCATCCAATACCATCGCCGGCTGCTACTAATTTGACAGCAACAACAGCGTCACTTCAAACATCTGGAATGAGCTGGTTTCCTATGGCAGGACTTAGGTCAGGTGTACAGGTACAGGCAATAGAGGCATAACGAGTAGTAGCACCGATGGTAATTAAGAATATGGTCCAAAACGATCTGAATGACGTAATGGAGGTGTTAGACCTGACATCCTTGGTGTTGTCTTCCTCCACACTTTTTGCCTTCAGCCCATCCATTTTCTGAAATTCGTTTTTGTTGTAATTAGGACTCTGTGTATTTTACCATTTCTAAACAGTGCTAAAGTTCTTGTGCTCCCTCCCGAGAACATGGTAACATTGGCATACACCTGAGTGGCTTATTTAATTTACTTGTAGGTCCCTGGTATATGGTCTGCAATGTTTTCAGTGCCATGCTACTAGTGGACCTGCAGCACTTAGTGTACCACACACTAAAGTAGCACCTTAAAAGATTTTCTCCTGTACAGTTCCTTTTTAGTACATATAGGTCACTCCTAAGGTAGGCCTAAAACGGCCCATAGGGCAAGGTGCATTGCTTTCAAAAAGGGTTTTTAAATCTTGCATATCCTGGTAGGATGACATTGAGTTACTTTATTACATTTAATAAATGCTAATTTTATATAATAATGGGAACAGGTAGGAATGTCATGTTTAGACTCAAATGAACTGTAATTTGAAGTCCTCTTTAATGGTAAAGCCCAATTTGAAGTTGCAACTTTTAGAAGGTTGTTTCCTGCCCTAACCATTTTTGTGCCTCTGACAGTGTCCTGGGTCACATGACTGTGAATGGTTCTGCTGCTGGGTTTCTGCATTTCTGCCAGACATTGAGACAAAGGTGGCTAGGTTTAGGCAAGATGTGCCATCCTGCCTGGATTATTGGGGGGAGAGCTGTTCCATGGCCCACTTATATTTCAAAGGGCCTTGCCTCCAGCACACACAAAGGAACAAGACATTAGTCTTTTGTCATCTCAGACTTCTTGGATCCTTGGCAGAGGAAGGGACGCTCTTTCCATAACCAGGTGTGGGGGTAACCAAGGATGTCCCCCAATTTCAAAAGCTGCAACAGGTATAAATATTGAACCCTCAGAGCAATACTTCAATACATTCCTGGACCTGTGGAACACTTCCAAATGACTGCCTTGGGACCTCTGGAAAGTGCCCTGCTTCTACCAGAGGATTGCCTTACTACTTGAAGGAGATCTCTGCCATCTTCTTGATCCACCAGAAGTGACTTCAAGGTCTAGTTGGTGGGCCTCCTGCGTGAGCTACAGGGACAAACCAGGCTCCTGGGGCCTTGAACACTGCATGTGACCCATGCTGGAGTGAGACCAAACCTCCCACATGGTGCCTCGCAGGTCCTGGTCCCTTGGTTGTGGTGTCGGTGGTACTTCTCCAAGAACCTGGGAGTTGGAAAACATTTCACCAAAATGTGGGTTGTGATCCTACAAAAAACTGGGAAGCACATTCAAGCTGATCCATCCAAGGAACATCATCCATTGGCCTGACTTCATGTCAGCTCTTGCTATGTTCTTTTCCACAGCAGCCGATCCTGTTCAGCGAGACCGCTCAGTGAAGGTAACCGGCCTCTTGGAGCCTTCATCACCTGCAGCTTTGTCCCCCTGGAAATTTTCAACTTAAAAAAGTGACAAATTCCGAAGGTAAAATTATTCCCCCCCAACGTGTCCAATTGCTCACCAATGATGACACCTTCTCCTAGGATACTGCCTGCTACCTTACCCCACCGAACTTTTACCGTCTCAGGAACAATTATTTTAAATTTCTTCTAAATCTGAAGGTAAGCTGAAACCAGACCAAATCCAATCCACTGTGTGTATCTAACCCATGCTCCTTCGTGGTCAGCCTTAACTTTTTACTTTGCCCTGGTCTCATGTGACCAGATACTTGAAGTTGGCACTTCGATCCTTTAGGAGCTCTTTTGCATTAAAAATTGTATTCATTAAATTTATTCTCCATTTTTCTAAATTGGTTTGAGATTGTTCTTGTTTTGTGTTTTCACGTTATTACTCTTTTTATACTGCCTAATTATTTTACACATTCCCTCTGGATAAGTCTGACTGCTTTCATGTCAAGCAACCAGAGGGTTAACCACAGGTTAGTTTAGCGACTTTTGAGGTTCACCCTGACAAGCATTGTGTTTAATATTTGAGTTGGACTTCTACCCTTCTCAACTAATAACCCAATTTCCTACAGACAACATCCTGTATATTGAGGTAAAGGGTTGCTTGGCTCATGTTACTGGCAATATGCATTGTGGTCTCTGCTGTCTTTGAATGGTTGTGGACCAGAAAATGATTCCTTGCAACGCACTGCTGCATTTCACTCACAACTCACTTATAAACCTGGCCTGGAAGGAGGAATCAACTAGAGGGTTATTACCAGTACCTGTGGCACCGAGGGACCATGATTGCTTTCCACCCTTTTCCTCATTAAAATAGTGCCTATCATTTCTGAGTAAGTATTTTGTGCAGGACAAGGGGGGTCAAAATCATGATCACGTCAATTGGCATTCCTAGAAGCAATTATAGTGCCAGCTTCCCCTGGGAGGTCACTAAGGGGCATATTATCAAGAAACAGAGTTAAAATTATCGCCGAAAACTGCTGCTAAAGCGGCGATAATGGGCTTGATAATATGCCCTTGAGAATTCCCATAGAAGCCCATGTTTTGGTGACAATATGGGCTTCTATTGGAATTCTCAAGAACATATTATCAAGCCCATTATCGCCACTTTAGCTGCAGTTTTCTGCCGCATAAGCAGCGATAATTTTAACTCCATGCTTGATAATATGCCCCTACATGATTTGGGTTCAGGGTTGACTGACACCCAAAGAACCCTTCCTATCTCAAACTATTTGAAACACTAGTGACGTGGGGGAATCGGGGAGCTGTGGCTTGCTTGGTATTGACTCATTTTTATTGTCCAGATCTCCCTGCAACAGTAAACTACAAAAAATAAAAATGCCATTACATGGTTTCTCGTTTTCAGAGATAAGTTGATTCCTGTATTACTGCATGGGTTTTCAAACAATTTTCTCAACAATTGCAAGTACGCAGTCAGCACTAACATGAGTAATATTGATCACTAGTTACAAAAGATGATTTTTGTTCCTCGCTACCTGCTTCAGAAAGCAGAATACAGAGTGCTTTTAGAATAGCAACATTTTTCCTGCAAGTTCAAGAAATGAATCCACGCACTTCCTTTCATTGTACTTTTTTCAATTTTTTAAAATAATCTTGCTACATTTTGGACATTTTCTTAGACCTTTCGGAGGCAGAAACCGTAGGTGTCTCTACCATCGCCAACCTGCGTTACGAAAAAAGACAAGATGTAGCCTGGATTTCATTTGGAAAAAGGTAAAAAAGACCTTAGCATCACAAGCCCCAAATGCCTCATAGGCATCCCTCTCCCTTTTTCACTTGAAGGGCTATCAACTTTTACAACCAATAATTGGCCCGATGCAGAGGTTTTGTATTCGATCACAACTTGTGTTTATTTGAAAGAAGTCAGAAGTCAAAGGCCTGACAATCAGATGAGCCATGAGTGGAACGCTGATTCCAGCTGTAACAGGATAAGCAAAGTATAAAATATTTAGCCACTGATGTATCTATCAATTATGAGAAACTCCATCTGTGGAATCATGTATATAATGCATGGGTTTAAGTCAGAGACCTATATAACCGCACTTATTGAATGAGAGAGTACCTGTAACAAATGATGATGATAGTTCCCTGTATTTATTACATTAAATCGTTGTCATTTATTACATAACCTGCGGAGTTGCCATGCTTTGCCCTAATTCAATATGTTACGGGAGAAGACACATATTAAAATAAAGCAGCTCTCCTGGGGCAAAGGCCAGGCACATTTTTTAGAATCTATGAAGCTGCCTTTCCATTCCAGTGCTTATCGGACTGGAATAGGGATTCATGCGTGTGGGGGTCTACAGGGATTTTGTTAAGAGCGCCATATATTTTAAGCGCATGTGTCATTTCGCTAATGCATATTTATTGAGGGAAATTATTACAGAAAACCATGATTATTAGGGCAGGAATTACATAAAATTATGGGTCTGAATGGGTAGAATGACTATTTATAAAAAGTCAAAATAATAAGGGGTTGACACCTGGCAAGGCTTTCACCATTTTGTGTGGGAAGTACATATAACAGAATTAATTCTCTGCACAAAGGGAAGACAAGTGAAACAATAGGGGGATTATTTAAAGAATGTTCTTCATGAGATAAAGAAAGATATTCTCGTGAGCAGTTAGTACATTTCAAAGCGACACTATTCATGAGACACACACGTTGCTTTAGGGATAATGGGTTTAAAAGCTTGCTAAAAGCAGCAAATCACAGAAGAGTGGAGTTAAATCGAGAATGCATTCTTCTAGGGAACATATGCGAGGTAAATGTCTTCATGCACTGACACAGGTATTTGCAAGAGATAAAATGAGCACAGACACAGGTATTTGCGAAAGATTACATGAAAGTGTGCCTGATGAAGGACAGAAAGACAAATCTTATTTTTTTACAGAACGAATTTGGCAAGGTAAAAAAGGGCAAAGACGTTAACTCCGTGAATTAAATGTGAATGAGTATAGTGCTGTGCCTCGAGTTTGCTGCACCGTGGGACTGATACTTACTGATTCATTTCAAGACAACTCCAAAAGCAGCTCATCTTTTAGATTCGTTTCGATTTTGCTCCTTTATGTCTGCAAACACCGTATAGATACCGAGGAAATTATTATAAGAAGCCCCTTCGAAATAAAGAAATAAAAACAATATTGTCCATAGTACGCAAGCAAATAATATATTATAATATTTCTAGCCAGTAGTGGCTTCTACAGGTGCGGTGCGGCGGGGTGTGGTGAGGCGGGGTGGGGGTTGGTGGAAGTTGACAGATGACTAGATAAGTAATATTAAATAAACATTTGCCAAATTCCCTAGCACACGTGAATTTCAAGTTAATCACAATGTAATAACAGTAACAAAGTAAATCCAAAAGAACATGTATCCACAACACAGCGTAGGTTTCTTAGAATCTTCAGTCTTTATTTCTTAGATGATTCTTCATATTGTGTCAGTCATGTGACTGGTCGAAATCCCAACGCCGACACGTGTTTCGTTGCATACATGGGGAGTAAACCTGTGACTTTTTCAAGGCTATTGCTTTTCCGTGGTATAACTTGTATTTGTGGTGATACTTCCAACCCACAAAGGGTGTCTGTCTTTAGCGGCGTCCATAAATACGGTAATTGTACTTCCAGGGATCCTGATGCGTCCCAAATACCACAAAACGAATGCTGCAATTTTTTCACCCTGGACCCCGCCACTCATGTGTTGCCGAGTACAATAACACATAAGTGTGTTATCGTACACAGTAACACACGAAAAGCAATAGCCTTGAAAAAGTCGCGGGTTTACTCCCCATGTATGCGACGAAACACGTGTTGGCTTTAAGAAATAAAGAATGAAGATTCTAAGAAACCTACGCTGTGTTGTGGATACATGTTCTTTTGGATTTACTTTGTTACTGTTATTACATTGCAATTAACTTGAAATTCACGTGTGCTAGGGAATTTGGCAAATGTTTTGTGTTGCAGCTTAGGCCGCAGTTTTAGGAGAGCTGGTTGGTTCTCTCCTCCCTGTAGCACCATATAATACTTTGTTTCATATCAGGATAAGTGAGTGAATTTTTCCAGCAGCGCCTTCCCTAAGCCCTATACCGCTATTCTCCTGAGCTTTAATATTAAATAAATAAATGAATAAAACTCCTTCCTTTGCGCTCTCTGCTTCGGCGATGTGGCAAGCGCAAAGTAAGTGGTTTTATTTACTTATTTAATATTACTTATCCCATCGACTGACGACTTTCACCACCCCCACCCCGCCACGCTCCACCACCCTACAGCTCTTACCTGTGCAAGCCGCTACTGGCTAGTAATATGTTATTTGCTTGCCTAGTGTGGACAATCATAGTTTTTGGCTTTATATTTAAGGGGCCTCTTATAATAACCTGTGCGAGCCACCGCTGTTACCAGCCAATCATACAGTACTTCAGGAAGCATCAATATCTTCCTGAGTAAAGGACGTATAAACGGGAAAGGCACCCTTTCATTAAATTTTGAGAAAAAGGATAAAGTTACAGTCAGCCCAGTTGCATGATCCAATATTTGGGAACCGTTCTTAGAACCCACTAAGATCCATTAAAAACACATGACAGGGTAACTCTTCATCACACTGTTTAACTATTTGTAATAATGTGTATTGAAAACAGTCTGATCTTTTAACACCCAGCTTTAAAACTGCCATTAATTAGTAATATCAGTACATTCCGATGGGCCCTTGTAGACGAACCATCAACGCTTATAAAATAAAAAGATTTTTTCCTCTTCCTTCTTTATAATTTTGGACCTCTTCTGTGGACCTATACATTCACATGTATATGTTCAGTTATAAAGACAGATCTCTCCCATTCTGCTGCTGAAGTCCTATATTTACCCTATAATACCATATGCCTCAAATAGACATAAAATGTTTTAAGTGGAAATAGTGCCAAGAAGCACAAAGTGCCACTCACAGTTATCTGGTCACACTGGACCGGGGTACGGTCACAAGTTCAGGCTGACAGTGATGGAGCGCAGGTCAGATAGAGGGACCAGATTAGTCCTGCTGAGCTGTTACCTTTTCAAGTCCTGTTGGCTGTTGGCAAGAGAAGCAGGTTAAGCATCACAGACAGTCACTGCTGTAGTGTGAAGGTCAGGTCGTCGCTTGAGCTTCGTGTTGGTTGATTGTCATGGACAGTCACTGTTGGCATACAGTGCAGGCCATGCATAGCTGGTTGCCATGGATGGTCACTGTCGGTGTGAAGAGCAGCTCCCACTTGAGATTTGCGTTGGTGGTTGTCACGGGCAGTCGATCCTAGCCATGAAGTGGACATATCACAATTGTATTGTGCCCCATTTGCTTCTGTGACCACCCTTGTTGTAGTGTATTTTCCACTTCTGTGACCGTTTCTCCCCGCTTGCCACTCTCTGCCACTTTCCTTGCTGCTGCGTCCCCTGCGGCCCCGCCCCCCCGCTCACCCATTCTTCCTTACCCCCTCCCAGCTGCTCCTCCCTTCCCCCTCCCCTTCTTATAGTGGCTGCTGTGCGGACGCCCGCAGCGGGCGTGTCGTTGGCGCGCCGAAGCCGCGCCTAAGGCAAGCCCGTCCGCGCCTGGACCGCGCTCAGCACCAGAACCCCTGGCCCCTGAGAACACCACAACGCTACGATGCCAGCACCCTCCACGCCAGCACCCTCCACGCACTCAACCCAGGACGAGAACACACCTGCTACCAGGCCACCCCGAAGCTCACCCAAGGTCCCTTCACCTGCCGGAACTGCAGCTTCACCAGCATCCGGCCCACCAAACCACCAACCAAAGAACCCAACTACCTCAGATGCATTTTTCTCAACACCCGCTCCAACCGCAAACACGCCGTCGAACTCTGCGACCTTCTCGACTCTACCTCCCCAGACGTCGCCTTCCTGATGGAGACCTGGCTGAACCCCACCTCAGCTCTCGACATCGACATATCCATCCCGGAAGGCTACAAGATCACCCGCAGGGATCATACCAACGGCGTTGGAGGAGGAATCGCCATCATCCACAGGAACACCCTCAGAGTCTCGACCAACACCAAAGATACCCTCAGCACAGCCGAACACATGAACTTCCAAATCCAAACTGACCCCAACACCACCCTCAGAGGAACCCTCATCTACAGACCCCCCGGACCCTGACCGCAGTTCAGCGACTCCATCGCCGACTTCATCAACACACATGCCCTCGTCTCCACGGACTACATCCTCTTCGGGGACCTGAACTTCCACATCGAGAACAACAACGACACCAACACCCTGATCGACAACCTCGCCAACCTCGGACTCAGACAGCTCGTGACAACACCCACCCACGCCGCCGGCCACACGCTCAACCCCATCTTCACCACAAGCCCCCACGTCACCTTCAACCACACCACCGAACCCCACTGGACCGACCACCACTGCATCCACTTCACCTTCAGGAAACCCACCATGCACCACCACACCCAACAGATGCCTCGACGCAGCTGGAGCAAAGTCACCGAAGACCAGCTAACCACCACCCTCGCCCAGAACCCACCCGCCGACTCCACCGACCCAAACACTGCCGCCCGCAACCTCAGACAATGGATCGACAACTGCGCCAACACCCTCGCCCCACTCAAGACACCCTCCAACAGCCACACCAGCAAGAACTCCACCTGGTTCACAGAAGACCTCCAGGACTCCAAACGAACATGCCGAAAACTGGAGAAGAACTGGCTCTGTGAATGAACACCGGACTGCCACGCAGCCCACAAGAACGCCACACGCAGGCACCATCAACTCATCAGAAATGCCAAGAGGACCTCATTCAAAGACCGCCTAGATAACAACACACATAACAGCAAAGAGCTCTTCAACATTGTGAAAGAACTCTCCAACCCCAGCTCCAACACCAACGACATCCCGCCCTCGCAAGACCTCTGCGACTCGCTGGCCACCTTCTTCCACCGCAAGATCGCCGACATCCATGACAGCTTCAATGCCACGATCGCCCCGATAACCACCGCCCCCATGACCACCACCCACACCAACCGGCTGCTCTCCTGGACCAGCATCAATGATGAGGACAACAGCGAGATCATGAACATCATCCACTCTGGATCACCACTAGACCCATGCCCTCACCACGTCTTCAGCAAGGCACAGCCATCGCACCCCATCTCCGGAAAATAATCAATATCTCCTTCGATACAGCAACCTTCCCGGAAAGCTGGAAGCATGCAAGATCAACGCCTTACTGAAGAAACCCAAGGCAGACCTCAAGGACCTCAAGAACTGCCGACCCATCTCCCTGCTCCCGTTCCCGGCGAAGGTCACGGAGAAAATCGTCAACAAACAACTGACCCACTACCTCGAGGAGAACAGCATCCTGGACCCATCCCTGTCCGGGTTCCGCAGCAGCCACAGCACCGAAACCGCCCTCATTGCCGCCACCAATGACATCAGGTCCCTGCTTGACAATGGAGAAACAGCGGCCCTCATCCTCCTGGACCTGTCAGCCACCTTCGACACGGTCTGCCACAACACACTACGCACACGCCTCCACGCCCCCGGAATCCAAGAGAAGGCCCTGGACTGGACCACGTCCTCCCTCTCCGGCAGAACCCAGAGCGTCCGCCTCCCCCCCTTCTGCTCCAGGGCCACCGAGATCATCTGCGGCATACCCCAGGGCTCTTCCCTCAGCCTGACGCTGTTCAGCATCTACATGGCACCCCTCGCCCACGTCGCCCGACAGCACGACCTCAACATCATCTCCTACGCCGACGACACTCAGCTGATCCTCTCTCTCACTAAAGACCCTCACACTGCCAAAACCAACCTCCACGAAGGCATGAAGGCAGTTGCCGAATGGATGAGGAAAAGCCGACTGAAGCTGAAATCGGACAAGACAGAGGTCCTTATCCTCGGAAACACCCCTTCGGCCTGGGACGACTCCTGATGGCCGACCGCACTGGGAACCGCCTCAACACCCACCGACCACACACGTAACCTAGGGGTCATCCTCGACTCCACCTTCTCCATGACTAAACAGGTCAACGCCATCTCCTCATCCTCCTTCAACACCCTCCGAATGCTCCGCAGGATCTTTAAGTGGATCCCCACTGAAACTCGTAGAACAGTCACCCAGGCCCTCGTCACCAGCAGACTGGGCTACGGAAATGCCCTCTACGCAGGAACCAAGCTTGTGGGACGACTGCAATGTATCCAGAACTCCTCAGCACGTCTGTTCCTCGACATCCCCCGCCACAGCCAAATTACACCCCACCTGAGAGACCTGCACTGGCTCCCCGTCAACCAGAGGATAACCTTCAAGCTCCTCATCCACGCACATAAAGCTCTCCACAACACCGGCCCAGCATACCTCAACAGACGCCTCAGCTTCTACACCCCCACCCACCAGCTCCGCTCTGCCGTCCTCGCCCTCGCCACAGTCCCCCGCATCCGAAAAATTACCGCCGGTGGCAGATCCTTCTCCCACCTCGTCGCCAAGACCTGGAACACCCTCCCCACCAACCTACAGCAGTCCCAAGACCTACTGGCCTTCAGAAGACTCCTCAAGACCTGGCTCTTCGAGCAGTAGCAGCACCCCCTCCCCCCCAGAGCCTTGAGACCCTCATGGGTATTTAGTGCGCTTTATAAGTATCTTGATTGATTGATTGATTGAGCAGCCCAGAACTTCTGCAAATTCACCTTTTGTTCTGTAGGAGTTTTCATTGTTGCCAGTCAAGTGGTCCAGGACCTGCAATACACCTCTTGGGAATCAGGACTCACCCCAGAAGATGCCATGACAGCCGCAGGGCTCAGACCGGTCCAGTTGGTGCTGGTCAGCTACGTAGTTGCAGGTAGGCCTCTGGAAGCTTGTTGTGTCCTGTAGCTCAAATCGAAGATGAGCCAATTTAATTTAATTTAATTTAATGGTTTTGTAAAGCGCGTAGTAACTCCGAAGAGCATCCCAGCGCTGATCTGCTTCTCCAGGGGTTTTGGCCAACTAATGGGATTATATTTGCGGGAAAAGGAAGGTCTTTAAGGTCTTTCTGAACTGGAGATAGTTCGGTTCAGTCCTAAGTTTTCGGGGTAGCTGGTTCCATCTCTTCGCCGTGTGAACCGAGAAGCGACGGCCACCGGTCTTAGCTTTTCTCACTCTAGGGACTGCAATGAGATTTTCACAATTGGACCGGAGATCCCTCTCTGCTTTGTATGGAATTAAAAGTTCTCTCAGAAGAGGGGGACCGTTGTTGTTGAGTGTTTTGTGGGCCAGACAGAGGGCTTTGAACAAGACCCTTTCTCTGACTGGGAGCCAGTGGAGAGAGTTGAGGGCTGGCCTGGCGGAGGATCTTCCAGGTGTGCCCGTAAGTAGGCGGGCTGCGGCATTTTGGACCTTCTGCAGTGAATTCAAGGTGGCCTCAGGAGCTCCCAAGTATATAGCGTTACAGTAGTCTAGTCTTGCCAGGATTAGACCCTGGATGAGGAGCCTCCTTGCGGTCTCTGGGAGCAGGGGAAAGATCTTCCTGCAGGCTCTGAGTAGTCCAAAGCATGTTCCTGCAGTTCTCTTTGCCTGGGTTCTGAAACTCATGTCCTTCTCAATCCACACACCCAGGCTCTTGACTTCTTCCTTAGGTGCGGGAGGATCCCCAAGGCACCTGGGCCAAAGGTGAGGTGGTAGGGAGGGCCCATTGTGGCCCATCAGGAGGATCTCAGTCTTGGACCCGTTCAATTTTAATGAGGAGAGATTCATCCATCGGTGGACTTCAGAAAGGCAGCTGTGGAGGTCGGATGGGGCGTGGTGAGGGTGGGAAAGGGTAACTACCAGCTGAGTGTCGTCGGCGTATTTGATGACTGACACGCCGTACGAGCTGACCCTCTTCTCCAGTGGGGCCATGTACACGTTGAAAAGTGTAGGGCTCAAGGATGATCCCTGTGGCACTCCACACCGGAGGGGGATGATGGATGAGCAGCTGTCGTTTTCCCGCACCTGGAAGGAGCGTCCAGTCAAAAAGGATTCTAGCCATTTCAGGGCCAGACCCTTTAGTCCGATCTCTCCCAGTCGGTGGATTAGGGTGGGATGGTCTACAGTGTCGAAGGCCGCACTGAGGTCTAGGAGGATCACTGCCACTGATCCTCCCGTATCCAGAATGCTTCTGGCCTTCTCCACTGCTGTCAGGAGGGCGATGTCGGTGCCCTGACCTGGACGAAACCCTGTCTGGGAGGCCGCTAAGAGGTTGTTGCTTTCTAGGTAAAGCGATAGTTGTTTATTTACCAGCTTCTCAGCGATCTTGCTGCTTCCAGGGAGAAGGGATATGGGCCTGTAGTTGGCGAAGTCCTGCGGGTCTAAAGAGGGTTTTTTCAGCAGACCTTTGACTGCTGCCGCTTTCCAGCTGGGGGGGGACAATGCCCTCTGAGAAGGAGGAATTGATCAGGGCCGTGAGGGGGGGGATGATGGTATTTGACACTTTTTTTAGGAAGCGGAGGGGGGCAGGATCAAGGGGAGAACCACTTTTAATTGCGGCCAGCATAGCTCCTACTTCTTCCGTTGTTACGGGCCCGAAGGTGTCCAGGGAGGATTGGAGGGCTGGTGGCAGTGGAGGGTTGGCGGTAGTGATGGTAGGATCCGGCTGTGTGGGGTCCTGTTCGGGGGGGGGAATGGTTAGGAGAATGTTTTGAATCTTCTCATCGAAGAAAGTGGCTAATTTTTGGCATTTGGTTTCCGCTGCTTTGGGGTCGAGGGGTTTGAGTGGGGGGTCAGGGGCGTGGAGTAGTTCTTTTAGAACTGAGTAGGTTTCATGTGCTGAACAGGCCGCGTTTTTAATTCTGTCCTCGTAGAAACTAGCTTTGATGCTACGGAGCTCTTTTTTATAGGATTTTACCGCGGCGCGGAATGCCTCTTTCCGTTCCTCGGTTTTTTCCTTCCTCCAGTTACGCTCATGTCTTTTGCACGTCTTACGTAGCAGATTGAGTTCCGGGGTATACCAGGGTGAGGGGTTGACTCTCTTGATGTGTCTAAGAGAGTGGGTTTTGGGCAGGATGGCGTCAAGCGATTGAGTGATCCAGGTACTGAATTTTTTATCCCCTTCTAAGGTGTTATTGGGGGGATGAGGAACGTTTTCTCGGAGTTTGGCTGCCCAGACATCTGGTTCCAATTTTTGCTATTGTCTGGAGTACGTTCTAATTTTTGGGAGTGGCGGGGGCACAGTACTAATGTCCCATACTAGGGGAACCAAAAAGTGGTCCGTCCAGGGAAGGGGGATATGGTCAAGGGATCTAAGGTTGGGGATGTTGGAAAGAATGGGGTCGAGCAGTTGCCCTTTTTCGTGGGTGGCCTGTGGGTTTTTAAGATCTAGGCCCATTGAGGTAAGATCCTGGAGTAGTTCATTGGCCAGTTTGTCGTCTGGGTCCAGGAAATGTACATTGAGGTCTCCTAATAATAGGTAGTTAGTTGTAGACGTGCATTTGACGGAGGTCTGGTCAGCAATTTTGGTCGGAAAGTCCCCTAAATTGCCTGGTGGGCGATATATCAGCGTTCCTGATATCGAGGTGACAGGGGAGATTGTAATGGTATAGTGGCAGCTTTCATAGCCCTTGATGTTGCCATCAGACGTTCGACAGGTAAAAATGTCTTTGAGGATTATTGCAAGTCCACCTCCCCGACCCTCTGGTCTGTTCTGTGAGCACATAACGTACCCGGGGGGGGGAGTGCTAAAACAATGTCTGGGCCACTACTGGGGGTAAGCCAGGTTTCTGTTAAGAACAGAACGTCTAGGCTATTGTTTGTAATTAGGAGGTTTACTTCTTGTGCGTGTTTCACAAGCGACCTGCAGTTAAGTAGACCTAAGAGTAAACCCTTTGATGCCACGGTCTGGTTGACGGAGTTACAGCGGTCACAGCCGGAGAATTGTGTGTCTCCGGTTAGGATGCGCGAGCAGGAGGGATGTTTGTTGGTGTTCAAGGCTAGCAAGTCATCCCGGGTGTAGGTCAAGTTGTTGGGGGCTGCCACGGCCAGAGTGACTGGGCCTAAGGCCGGCTGGGCCCGGACGGGCCCAGACGGGCTTGCCTTTGGCGCGCCTTCGGCGCGCTGACGGCGTGCCCGCTGCGCCCGTCCGCTGCGCGTCCGGTGATTACACATCTTTATGGGTGGAGAGGGGCCGGATGGGCGTGGCCTGAGAGTGGGCGTGGCCTCAGTTCCTCGCCGTGAATGGCGTCCAAATGTTTGGTTTGTTCTTGAATCGGTGCAGCGAAGGGGTCGCTGTTTGGCGTGTCTCAAGCCCGCTGTGGGGGTTCTTGCCGGGTGAGTGCGCAGTTAAAAGTGCAGGTTATTTTTAAAGTGACACAGAAATTACAGTTTTAAAAATTCAATCGTCTCCCGGCTTCCGCCTCAGGAGGTTTAGCAGTTCTGATTTTTTAGCGCTGTTGATCGCGCTTTTATACTGTGGCGGGTGGGCGTGGCCTGAGAGTGGGCGTGGCCTCAGTTCCTCGCCGTGAATGGCGTCCAAATGTTTGGTTTGTTCTTGAATCGGTGCAGCGAAGGGGTCGCTGTTTGACGTGTCTCAAGCCCGCTGTGGGGGTTCTTGCCGGGTGAGTGCGCAGTTAAAAGTGCAGGTTATTTTTAAAGTGACACAGAAATTACAGTTTTAAAAATTCAATCGTCTCCCGGCTTCCGCCTCAGGAGGTTTAGCAGTTGACCCTTGGAGTCACTCTGGAGAGTCTGGGCCCATGGCAAGCAGGTTCATTTCACCTTCTTCAGTCAGCAGAGAAGTCCCTCTTCCTCAGACAGCAGGGCAGTCCTTTTTTTAATCTTCTACAAGTCCAGGAGTGTTCTGATGACAGGTTCTGGAGGTCAACTTTTATACCTGGTGCAAGCCTTCGTGTTGGGGAATTCTCTAAACTACCTCCAAAACTGGTTATGGTTAGTTCTTGCCCTTCCCCTGCACTAGTCCTGGCTCTACAATTTCCAGGCACTCTGTATTCCGGATCCAAGAGAAGCAGGTCCAGTCCTTCTCACCCAGGCAAGAGGGCAGAAGGCAGCAGCTCACCACAACAGGGCAGTAGGCCCTCAAAGCAGCAGTCCAGCAGAGTGGCAGTCCTTGTAACATCACAACAGTCCTTCTTCCTGGTAGAGTAGCCACAAGTCCAGAAGTGTACTGAAGAGTTAGTATCTGAGGTCCAGTATTTATACCCAGCTGGGCCTGCGAAGTGGGGAGAAGCTTCTAGGGGCATGCCTTTGAAGTGCATAGATGCCCTGCCTTTCAGGCCCTGGCTTCAGATTCACTACAGGGGGTGTGCAGCCCTTTGTGCAGAGACAGGACACAACCTATTCAGGTTTATTTAGGGCTGGGCCCAGCTCCTCCCACCCATCCTGCCAGTGGTGGCCCATCCAGTCAGATCTAAGCTTCCCATTGTGTGTGGCGGTCTAGGAGGAATGCACAAAGGTCAACTTTCAAATACACTCAGTCATGTGACCCAGGGAAAGGCAGCAGGCACCAAATGGCTAAGGCAAGAAAAGGGCTACTTTCTAAAGGTGGCATTCTCAGAATTGACTTAATCATAAGTTAGCATTTTTCATTACAATTACAGAGAAAACAAACATGAACTGGTTACCTGTTCACATTTGGAAATGCAATATTCTAACTCCAATGTTTTCCTATGGGAGAGGTAATCCTTGTAGTAGTGAAAAATAATTTTAGAGTATTTTACAAGCAGGACAAGAAAAACTGAGAAGTACATGTCCCACATTTTAAATACATTGCACCATGCCCTAATGGTTGCCCATGGCCTACCATAGAGGAGACTCATATGTATTGAAAAGGAAGGTTTAGGCCTGGCAAAGGGTGTACTTTGTCAGGTCGACATGGCATTTTAAAACTGCACACTCACAGGCTGAAATACCAGGTTTGAGACATGTTTAAATAGCTACTCAATTGAGAAGCACAATCAGTGCTAAAGGCCCACCATTAGCATTTATTTACAGGTCCTGGGCACAGGAAGTGTCACTTTACTAGGGACTTACACGTAAATAAATATGCCAGTTGGGCATACGCCAATCTTATAATTGTTTTAAGGAGAGTGCACGTTAGCACTACTTAGTAGTATTAAAGTCCTGAGAGTCCTAAGGCCAGGAAAAATGAAATCAGATGAAAACAGAAGGTCTGAAGGCAAAATGTTAGGGGAAAACCACGCCAAGGATACCATGTCTAACAGGGTCTATCTGAGTGTGAGACACCGCTCCTCTAGGCATAAAGAAACAGATCTACCTGTCCCTAGTTCCAGCACTTTACTTTATCAGGGAGCTATGAACTTCCCAGTTTAACACAGAAATTCTTTGAAGAAGACACACATAAGGACATTTTTCAATCCAGGGTTGTTTCCTCGAAGTGCTCTACTCAAAATGCATTGGCATGTAAGATGTTGCTTTTTACCATTACTAAACCTTTCTGAAACATTGGATACATATTCCTTGTTTTTAACCTGCATTCCTATTAGACTTTTGTGTGCCTGGAAATCATTGGCTTAAGAACAGTAAATGTCAGGAATCAGTCATCAGGAGTCATCTTCTGCTATGTGATATATTTTTATTTTTATTGACTCTGTTTCACTGAGGGTTCCCAATTGAGAGCTGAAGGCCTCCACTGAACTTAATGGAAAAAAGCAAATAAACTCATAAAACGACAATACTTTTCACTTTTAAAATGAAATAGTCAGATACATTTCAAGCTCTGGCCTACAAACAACTATAGCACTCTGTTGGCAGAGAGACCTATTAAATCTAATAAAGGCTTAGAGTGAGATTTTTGTCTACCCCTTGCTCATAATTGGATGGCCTTTTTGTCTATCTCATTTCCTGCTAATGGGTCTATGGCTTTCCTGTCTACCATTGTGGTGTACCGTCTATGAAACCTTATGGTCTCACTGTGTGTGAGAAAGTCATCTTTTTTGCCCTGTTCATCCCCCTTTTTACTTGAAACTGGTGGTGACTGACTGTCACAGTGACCTTGGCTCTGCTTACCAGACCCAGGGCCAGTGCTCTGGTTATAAGGTACATAGGTTTAATTACAATTGGTACTGACACTATAACTGTAAGTCCCTGGTATGTAATAGGGCATGTTGGTGTAGAGGCCCAGTAGACTTAATGCACTTAAGTGTGCACTACTGTGTTGCCTGCTGCCATTTTAAAGGCAACACTGCTTTTCGTGCTGTCTTTACTTAAATGTAGATGCAAATTTTTTCGACTTTGGATTTAAAGGTACTTCCAAAGTCTCAAACTGCCTTATTTGTACATATAAGTCACCCCTATGGTCTCCCGTAGGTGCCACAGGGCAGGGTGCCTTGTAACTATAAGCAGAAACATTATAAAATATTTTGTATCAACCCTGGTGAGGGAAAAACTGCCATTTTCATTTTTCACCACTGTAGAAAACTACCTCCATAGGCTAACATGGGAATCATTTATTTAAGTAAATATATTGACAGGAGTGAGCTCAAAATGGCATTCAAAGACTCAAAATGATAGTTATGATAAATCTGACAACTTGCTAATGTTACATTTATAATAACTATTACAGAAAAGAAGTTGTAGAACTTCCTTTTCTGTAAGCCAAAATCCAGCCTTCCAGCTGCCCTCTCCTGATTGGCCAGCCTGTGCTAGGCTGAGCTAAGCTGTCTTAATGAGGTGTGAAGTGGCCTTCTAGAGAAACAAGCAATTTCCTTTGGGTGGAGAACTGCAGCTGCAGAAGGAAAAGGCAAAATGGGGGTTGAGTAGCCAAACAGGTCTTCAAAGAGAGAATTACACTTTAGGACAGCACATGCTCACCCCCAAATCCTACACCCCCAGCCACACATGAGCCCCTGTAATTAGATTAGTGAAGGGGCTGGGAGGGAAGTGTCAGAGAATCTTATCCACAACATGGGGGTTTGCTTTGCCAGATCTAATCCCCCAGGAGGGAGTTTCTCCATTTTGGATTTTGGAAGAATAGTACTTTCTGGGTACACAAATATGCCACACTTTGCAAGAAGTGGTCATACCTGAGGGTGGCACCCTGCGTCCCTTTGTTCAGGGGAGCCCCAGTGCTTCTTGCCCAGGAACACTGAATAAATATAGGAGAATTGCCAAGCAACTCAGATGTACTGCCTGAAATAACAAGGAGAAGAAGGACTGCTCTGCTGGAACCCTGATCTTCGCCCAAGTGACTGCACTCTGAAGGACTGTACCTGCTGCACAATCTGGGAGTAGAGCCCTAAGGATTTTGCCCACTTCACAAGGATTAAGGAGTGGACTCCCTGAAAGCTGCAGGTTAACAGAGCCCACCTGCATCATCTCCACCAAGAAGGTCCCATCCTGGATTGTGTCCTGTGGAATTTTAAGGATTTGTTTAGGTACATTGTGGGAAACATAGTCTCTACATCTAATGCACCATATCAGTGCTTCTAGACCCTTGGATTGGTATTTTGAACATTTTGAACCCACAAGAGGAACTTCAGGAAGATGTTCCGGAAGTTTGGTGAAGTTCTGAGTTAACGTTTGTAAAAAGCTCCATAAGTTGGACTATTTACTTCTAAGCACTAGTTTTACTTTTAATCATAAAAAAATTATATTTTTGGTGTCTATTTGTTTATAAAGATATATCCTATGTTTATAAACTGTTGTTGGATTTTTATTGTGTACTGTGTCTTACTTTTTAATGTATTTCTGTTTTTAAATGCTTTACACACCTGTCTCCTAAGTTAAGCCGACCTGCTTTTTGCCAGCTACCTATGATTGAGCAAGGGAATAATTTATTGAGACCTTGACTTTAACTTTTATTGTGTGTGTGGCCTTATCACTAGTGGTTGGTCCCTACTTATCGCTACTAATAAACCACTTTCCAACACTCTATTTTGATTGGATGATTTGCATTCATTTGCTGCTGACATAATGGACCTATTTATTTTCCTTTGTCTTTAGCACTCTATGGGATTGCATCACTTTCCTTTCTTCCCAGACCCCTTGTTTCAAGTTTTAATTATTTATCTGTTCTTATTTTTTACAAGGGCTCAGAAGCTGCACACTGCTACAGGACAGCTCATGTTTGATAAACTGTTTCCCATGAACTTCTATCAGCCTGCTGCCCACATACTGTTTCACTTTTCTTGTGAATTTTTCTTTAAAGGTCCCAGCTGTACACTGCTACACGGGTTGCCTCAATTAGTGTGTCATTCCATGCATGCTTTTTTAATTGTACTGTTATGAAATGGGCATCTGGTATCCTAAAATAGTAAATTAAAAGTAAAATATAAAGATGGACACAGAATAGTAGATTTTCTTTGAGAAAAATAATTCAAATATGGCTACTGCTCTTGTGTACACACATAGGGTAGCCTTTGTATAATTATTTGTTTTAAAGCTGCTATGCATTTGCATGTCTAAGCAGCACCCTTCTCTGAAATGATTTTTCTTTTGCTTTAAGAAACGTTCTTACAAGATGCCCTGCTTGCGCCTGTGAGGATGCAATCTAAGTGAAAAAAAACATTTTAATGTCAACAGGTTTCATGGGAAAGACCTATCTGCCTTGCCGATATTGGCTATTATGGGACTAACTTTTCCCCATCTATTTAACATACGTATATTATTTTTAGATCATTGTATGTCTTTATGATTTTTTAATTCGGGCATACCAATTGCCTCTGGTGGACTTAAGTCTTCAGTTTCACATGCATTACTTAAGGTGTTCCAAGAGTCCTTCAAAAAAGGCTCTTGGTCTTTCTCTGTTTGTAGATAGATGAAGTATCTAGCCAATCTGCTACTGCTGGTTCTCAGTCAATGTATGCCATTTACAATGTGTTAATTATCGAAAAGAGAAATTAAAATACAAACCCTGTGTCCGCAATATGGTGAAACATAAACAGTGGCTGCTCTTTTGTTTGGTTTTTAAATGGTGCTCCCAGGGTCAGGCTTCACAACACTCTGGATGTTTGTATGATACCTCCCCAGTCCCACTGTGGCTCACTCTTACCCATGCTATTGTTGGACACATCTGGACTCCCAATACACATAGTCACATTGTGCTGTCTCTGTTGTCCCCCACTTGGTGCAGATTTTGCCCCCTCATGGAAGATGCTCGGTAGAGCAGGTCTTGCCCTGCTCCCAGAAAGCATTGGGAAGTCGGGTGCTAAATACCAATAGATAGGTGCATTTTTCAGAGGTCAGCTCTGGAGGGTAATATAGGGGCTGATTCAGAAAAGCAATTATGAGTAGAAGTAGTACTTCATGAGTACTATTTTACATTTACATACTCTAACATGCGTTTGTGAAACTTCCAACATTCCATTAGTAAACCTGCAAAGAGGGTGCAGTCTTTTCAAATTTATACTAATTGTATATGAATATTTATTATTATTCTCTTTTTTATTCCCATTTTAGATGTTATCAGACATGCAAAAGTACAGCTAAGAATACTGCCGGAGACTGCTTTGCACACTCCAAAATATATGGGTGTTCTCTTCAGATAGCCCAGAGACAAAGGAGCAACGAAATGGAAGACAGGCATTGACAATGCCAATAGGTCTGGCTTTAAAGGAATGCTGTAAGGTAATGTGAAGCATTGCAAGCAAATTGCATCGAAATAGATATGTATTTGTGTGGAAACAAAGAACTGTAGAAAAATATTAGTGTAGGTTAAAAGGCCATGTGACAGTTTCACTGTCAACTCAGACCTAAAAATCTGCACAGGTTAATGACTTCCATCCTCCCATTGGAGCTGCTGCCAGGGAAAAACAACATAAATTATCTAGTTATCTAATAAACTTTAATAGCATTCCAATGCCATGTGTGCTCCTCTGAAAGTTCAAGCTAGGTAGCTGGATAAATAAACAAAATGATCACACCTACTTGGAGGGCAAGCACTTTTTGTGGAAGCACCCAACTTCTGCTCAATCAAAACATGTACTCCTGGCTCCCAACATGTGGGCGGAGCCAAGCCCTTCTCTAGTGATACTCACATAATTGTCTAGTGACAGTTGCGCTGTCAAGGCAGACCATAATGAAGACGAGAGGCATTGGCTGATCCCTGCTGTTTCTGTTTGATGTATGTTTAAGCTGGGTGTATCAGTGTCTTTCTAGTTCAGCTTTGACAGCTTGGAACAGGCTGCTTCTGAGGAAGAACATTTGGAAAAGGAAGAGAAAACCTTGGGTTAATGTAGGCCAGATATTTTCTTTTACTGCTGACACAAATTAAACAAATACTCTGTGCTAGCTGTCATATCAAATTGTAGGGGGACTGAAAGTGGCAGGTCCTTACCTTAGAAGCATTGACAACCTACTTTGAAAATCATCTCCAATACTAAAGAATTCAAAATTGTGAAAGAATAATGTGTTTTTTTTAACAAAGGGCTGATGCAATTGATTTCATTAAGGACATTGTGTAAAGCGGTGTCTTAAATCCTGAGCAGAATACGATTTGCGTTAGTAAATTGCTAGCTTCCACTGAAGCATCTGTACTAACACATCAGAATGTTTTTACCTAAGGTATCACATCTACATCACTTACTGACACAACCCAGGTATTCTGGGTTCACTGATAGCCTTTTTGCTTATGCAAGATACAACAGTGTGACTTTAACGTGGTTTAATTTTGAAAACGCAAAATATTGACTGGGGACCCCTTACCATGTTTTCTCTCCAATTAAACTTCATTGTTTTTTTCTGCTTAATTATTACATTTCTTTTGTCAGTATAGAGCAGAATATGTATGTTGTTAGACCTGGATTTTTCAGCGGGGTTATCCCCAGAATTTTTACTACTTGGCCTTCCATTTTTAATCATATTTTTGTGGGTTTTAGGACTCTGGGCACTTTGCCACTGCTATTTAGCGATACAGTGCATATGCTCTGAAGGTAAATTGTGTTTATAGATTGGTGTTTCCATGATTGGCTTATTTGGTTTACCACTAAGCCCCAAGTACAGTGCACTGTGTGTGCCCAGGGCCTGTAATCAAAGGCTGCTAGTGGTCCTGCAGCACCTATTGTGTGGAGAATTGTGGCTCACTGGTTAGAGTAGGCAGACCTGGGAGCAGAGGTCAGCCCGGGACCAGGGTTCAATTCCCGGCTTGGCTGGGTCTTGAGTCCATAAATTGTCCATGGACTTGATAATTCTCGCTCCAGTGCATACTCGGTTCATGGGTTCACACTCTGCGACTCTGGGCAATAGCTTGCTTAATCTCCACAATGGCCCCTCGCGGCGGGATGCCTGGCTTTCGCCTTGTGGATGCCCTGCTGGGTTATCTCACAGGGGAATACCAGGACGGGTTCCCTAAGCAAGCGCTTAGAGACCGGTTGGTGATTTGCGCTATATAAATATCTGCACACACATTTACACATATTGTGCCACCCACACAAGCAGCCTCTCAGAGAGTTCTCATACCTGCCACTACAGTGTATGCCTTCAGTTTTAACTGCCATGTTGCCCTAGCAAGTGCACCCACTTGCCTGGCCCTACCCTTCCCTATTCTTACATGTAAGTCATCCCTAAGGTAGGCCCAAGGTACCCTAATGGGCAGGTGCAGTGTATGTGAAAGGTAGTATATGTACTGGTGTTTGTGACATGTTCTGCAATACAGAGTAGTTCGTCTTTCACTATTGAAAGGCTATCTGTCCCATAGGATAGAATGGAGAATACTTTGTAACATCTTACAAGTATAACTTCCCATGGGGACAAGATTGAAAGATGGAGTTTAGTATGCCTGAATATGAAAATGCATCTTTTCGTAATGGTGATTTTTATATTGTGTGTTTGAAAATACAACTTTTAAAAAGTGGCTATTTTATGCTGAGCTATCCTGTGTGCCTCTGCTGGTTTGTGTATTGACTGTCTGATTTAGAAGTGACAGGAGCTGGGGATGTGCTTCACTGTAGACAGCCACTGGGGGCTCTGTGTCCTGCCTTTCTTGGGTGAGTCAGGGCTGGGCTGGAAAGACATGGACTGTATTTAGAGTAGTGGGAGGAGATTTAATCTAACCTGAATAGGCCTGGTCTGCCCTACACAATGCTGTCTCAACCTCCTGCCAGGAAGCTTGACCAGGAGGACCGAACTGGCTTGGACTGAGCTAAGATACTCTCTGCCACAGGAGAACAAAGGAAAATGTGGCATAAATATTGGGGCCCAGACCCCAGAGCTTTAGATTAATTCTGAATGAAGGAGAAGTACAGCCCCTTTGTTGTGTGCTGTGTGGGGTTGGCCTGCAGTGGCTGTTTCTGCCAAGGAGAGGACCAAGACTTTGCTGTGTGCTGTGTATCCTGCTTGAAGAAGATCTATTAGGACTTGGTGTAGAGCTTATCTTCTGTTCTGAAGTCTCAGGGACACAAAAAATGCATTCCCTCTATCCTCATGCACCTAGAACCGCTGTTTCAGTTGCCACAGAGGGAAATAGCATCACTCTACGCCGTTGAGGAACACCACATCCTGCAATGAAGCTGTAGACTCCGGTCATGAAGTGCACGACACACCACCCCAACTGATAACACAACCTGAATGCTTGCCGATGCTGCACCGTACGGACTCTGATGCGGTCACTGAGGCCACTGCCTCCACCGTTTCAGCTTCCACAGAGGGAAATAGCAATACCCTAACCCGTCGAGCGACACAGCTACATGCAATGAAGCCGTGGGCTCCACTTGTGACTCTCACGACGCACCGCCCTACTCGCACCTCATCCTGACCTCACAGACGCCTTTGCTTTATCATCGTACCTGTTGTGGGTGACCTAATGAATCCATCGACCACGCACCGTCAAAAGGAACTGACGCCTCAACGTCACCACGATGTCACCTTCCCGGCAACAGGAATGAACCAGCGCCTCCCCTTCCCTGCATCGCAGTAAGGAACGGGTGTGATGCTTCTTTGGCGCCAGGCATCGCAGTAAGGAACTGGGGTGATGCTTCTTTGGCGCCAGGCAGCGTCGGTTCCCCTGTGGTCGTAGGGAACCGACGCTGCCTGGCACCAAAGAAGCATCACCCCCGGCGCCATGCACCATCTTTGTTTTCATCATTTACCAAGGTGCAGTTCTTTGGGGTCCATGTGACTCGAGGCCCAACGCCATGCACCGCGCGGTCGGTGCCGTCCTTTGGGATTTTCGGCTTTCACAATGTCATAATAGCCCCAGATGGAGCTATTTGTTGATACAAGCTTTTTTTCTGTGAATAACCTATTTTTTGGTGATATTTTGATACATGTATGGTGGATTTTTTGTCGTTTTGGTCTTGTTTTGTTTAGATCAAGATTTCCTATTTTTCTAAACTGCTATGGTGTCCATTTGTAGGGTTTTCACTGCATTACTGTATGTGTGCACAGATGCTTTACAAACTGCCTCTGAAGTAAGCCTGTCTGCTCATGCCAAGCTACAAAGGGGGCGAGCAGGGGTTGTCTAAGGGTGTAAAGGGTGACTCATTTTCCTTGACTAGAAGCAAGGGTCCCTACTTGGACAAAGGTGCAAATCATTGCAATCTAGAGATCCCCATTTCTAACATATGTTCACAGAGCTCCCCCAACACAAAGTACTACCCCATGTTCCTCGGCCTCTGGTTTGAACCAAAAGGATTGCCTGTCCATGATGCTGAACCATGCTTAATGAACTCTACTTACAAAAAATGTAGTAGTTGAATGGAAACGATTTTTAAAGTAAATTTCTTTTTTATCCCAATTACGCTCCCAGTACAACCATATCTTAAACTTGGCCTGATGGATCAAGCTGAATTACTTGGCTCTCTTTTTCTAAAATATTCTTTCCTTTTATGAAATACCAGTAAGAATTTTGAAATCTCCTGTTTGTAATGAAATATTTAAGAGTGTGATGAGCAAAAATGCTCCCATTTGGAACAATTTAGATACAGCTACAGACCATCTTGCCTCTCAGGCTGGCTTGAGTCTATTAAAGACAAGAAGAGCAGTTCCTATGGGTGGCTAGTTGGGAAGTGAAGGGAAGCACAGGTCTTTTCTTCGTAATGCCCTCACACACCCCAAGGGATGTCATGCTTCATCATTTGGGCATTTGCCCCTCGTCAGGCCGGCGCTGCAATGCCTGACGGGCTCCCGAAACCGGGGCTCTTTGACGGGGATCTTTTGAAGAAGCCGTATGGGTGCGTGTGGGTGTGAGGGCAGGGTAGTGCACGAGGAGTGAGATGTTTAAAAAAGGTTTTAGGGCCGTCCTACTGGTTTCAGTAATTTTATTAATGAGGTAGCTCTAACCTTGGTTAAAAATTGTGTTGAAGCCCTGTTTAGGAGTGATGGTCCGTAAGGGCTAATAGTGTGAAAGTGTGGTCAACATGTTTCGTGCCCCAGCTGCCCAACAGGGTCAATGGCACTTCGTCAGGACCAATTTAAATTGAGTGCAGGTAAGTGCACTACCGTATTTAGCACTAATTGCTAGGAACGGTAAAAGGTTATGTATGCTAAAGAACTGGTACAGGGAAAAGACCCCTCACGACCTAGTTCTGGACTGACGGGGATAACAACAGAGCACAAAAAGTTGCTCCGAATTGTAGGTAGACTGGCAACTTGCTGGCGTCCTACCCTCGCTCTGGGCCCCGTTAATGATGAAGCATGACATCCCTTGGGGTGTGTGAGGGCATTACGAAGAAAAGACCTGTGCTTCCCTTCACTTCCCAACTAGCCACCCATAGGAACTGCTCTTCTTGTCTTTAATATTCATTGGTGCCTTCTGAGCAGGACCTCACTGATAACCAGGCTCCTTGTCCCTCCTTGTAAAAATATGGCTTGAGTCTATGTCATATCCTACTGTTAAAATGATGATGACAGACAAATTGATGGAACCCTCATAAATAGCAGATATGAAACAACTGGAAAATTTCAGAATTGCAAGTTATAAGTCAGACTCCTATTTTACTTTCTCAATCCTATTTCATACCAAGGTTAGCACAAAAATGAGTCAAACGTGCCTAGAGGTTAGTCTTCCCATTACTAAGACTAAATCAAGTTGAAAAAACATGAAAGTTAGATGTTTATGTTGCTGCTTGAGCGACTCCTCGATTCAGAACATTCATGGGTCAGTTAGCGATCGGCGGCCATAGGCCTATTGATTGATGATATCAGAATGTCTGCCCTACTTAGGATGGTGGTCACGCCGATGCACTTTTTCTGTTCTGAACCACGAATGAAAGCCTATTGGTCACTAAAGCAAACAAAAAAAATTACCTCAATAGCGAAATAAATGGGAGTACCCATACCATATTCCTCCTTGGTAGCGATAGATAATAACCCACTACTTTTACTATTACTAGAAAAACATCAGTAAGTTTGCTAAAAAAAAAATGATTGGAATGAGGGGATGTGTTTCCAGGGGGGTGTTTCTCGAGTTAAAGGAGTATTTAGAAATTGGTGAAAGTGCACCACTGCCAATCTTACTCTACCACTGGCTCTAACACGAGGCGCCATCAGTGTTCCCTGGGTCTCTCAGCCCACCAGCACCCCCAGCTGAATTGGCAATACTAACTATATTAATAGAGGGGCGATGGGGGCAAGAGACAATCTCCTTCATGCACGATGAGTCACTTAGCACTGGGACAGCACTGCATTAGACTGCTGAGGAGGCTTTGGAAACTGACCTGGGCAAATCAATATCTGAAAGAAATTGGAAGCTTGCCTGTGCACAAGTTAAAGACATACCATTTGCGTACAGACACTTCAGGATATTAAACCCAATATACCATACCACAGAACCAATTGCAAACTTTACCCCAGGCAATGCGATTAAATGTAAGAAATGCAAAGCAAGCAATGCAGCCTTTTGCACATTTCCTGCTTCTGTCCAAAGATGATTGCATATTGGGCAGGTGTGTTTTGGCACGATCAGCGGTGGTAGAACTTTATTTCAAACCCACACCAGAGGTGTCTTCAGAGGGAATAACTGAGGACGTTCCATATGTAGAACGGAGAAGTGTACGATGGCTCTACTACTGGCAAACAGGCATGTGGCAATGGGCTGGATGGCCACCAAAGCTCCAAGATTAGAGACATGTCTTTGTGACTTGGGGGCATATTCTCAAGGAGCTATTGCTGAGTCGACGGCACTTTAACACAGCCAAAGCCACGATAAATTCATTGCCCCATTCACAAGCTGGTGCTAACAGCCCATAGCACCCGTTTACCCGCGCTAGCAGCCGCAAAAAACATCGCCATAGATGACCCCCGCAAATATAGCTAATGAGATGTAGATTAGGCATTCCCAAGCAAAAATCCGCGACAACACCACACTGCAACATTCTCAAGGACCAGCCCGATTGGTGATACGACCACAAAGCATGCAATAAGGCATGTTAGCAGCAGGAAATTAACACCTGCTCTTACCTGGTGTAAAGTCGGACGACGACCTGCACCACTAAAGGGAGCCCAGCCCAGAGCCACACCTGAAGAACAACAGATGCCACGGAGCTACTGATCATGCAGCTCGGAGGCCCACAACACCCACTGCCACCACCCCCAGACCCGCCACCACCACCGATCCTCCCCGTACCACCCCCCTGGATGACCACAGAGGCAGCGCAGACACAGACGGCAGACCTTCAGAAAACGCACCAGCCTCACAGACATGACACCAGAGACATTGCCCACTACAGGCTCAAAAGGGCAACCATCCTACGCATCCTGAACATCATTGCCCACGGGCTGACGGTACCAACCCAGCGGATAACCAACATCCCACCTGAGACACAGCTTCTGGCTGTGCTGCACCTGTTGGCCTCTGGTACCTTCCAACCAGCAACCGCCAGAGTCAGAGGGGTCTCACAGCCAGCCCTATCAAAGTTTCTCAAACCTGTCCTGGATGCCATCATCAGCTTGGTACCCCAGTACATATACTTCCCCCATACTGTGCAGGAACAGCTGGAGACCAAGCAAGGCTTCTACGCCATAGCTGCATTCCCGCACGTGTTGGGGGCAATTGACTGTACACATGTCCTACTTGTGCCCCCTGCCGACACTGCACACAATTACCGCAACAGAAAGCACATGCATTCCATCAATGTGTAGGCAATAGTGAACTATGGGGACTCTTCACCAATGTCGTCGCCAACTACCCAGGCAGTGTGCATGATTCATACATCTTCCGACAGTCCATCATCAACTGGCGCTTCCAGGATGGCACCTACGGAAATGCTCTGCTCGTTGGTAAGTACCAAATGAACACACCACACACCTCAACACCCCAATCATGCAACTCACAACTCTGGGAGAGGTGGGAACCAGGCATGTGCGAAGGAGGCAAGTGACCCATTAATGAGCATGTACACAATGCCAAGTGTGGTGTGGATGTGCTGGCGAGACTGCAGTATGCAGACCACACACATATCCATGTTGACACACATCGCTGGTGTATGGAGTGTAGTGGACTGTGGACGCAACCATGTCACCACAGGCAGTGGTGTAGACCTGGGACATGTAACCGTGTTGTATCTCCATGTGAGCGTAAGCGGGGTGGACAGGTGTACAACAGTACTGCATAGGGGTGTGGCTCCACACGTGGATCTGTGCGGCAAGAACAGCTTTTGAGAGAGGCAGTCACTCCCGTTTTTTAGACTGCAGCACGGTATTTTATTATTTGCCTCGTGCTTCTGCACTTTAATTTTAACCTTTTAAACTCTGTTGACACTGTTTTCCTTTTACCTGCGGGTGCTGGTGCTCTGTCTTTCTGCCTTCCCGCCCCGGTCCGACGCAGCAATTAGTGCCGTTGCACGGAGGGCGGGCTAAGCTTGAGCAGCACTTGCGCTTCCTTGGGGGCTTGGTCAGCGGACCACTTGGGGGAGGAGAAACATAAATTGCGCATGCCTGAGCGGACATGCAGCGGCAAGGACGGCCTGTGAGAGAGGCAGTCACTCCCGTTTTTTAGACTGCAGCACAGTATTTTATTCTTTGCCTCGTGCTTCTGCACTTTAATTTTAACCTTTTAAACTCTGTTGACACTGTTTTCCTCTTACCTTCGGGTGCTGGTGCTCTGTCTTTCTGCCTTCCCACCCCGGTCCGACGCGGCAATTAGTGCCATTGCGCGGAGGGCAGGCTAGGCTTGACCAGCAATTCCGCTTCCTTGGGGGCTTGGTCAGCATTCCACTTGGGGGAGGAGAGACATAAATTGCGCATGTCTGAGCGGACGCGCAGCGGCAAGGACGGCCTGTGAGAGAGGCAGTCACTCCCATTTTTTTGACTGCAGCACGGTATTTTATTATTTGCCTCGTGCTTCTGCACTTTAATTTTAACCTTTTAAACTCTGTTGACACTGTTTTCCTCTTACCTGCGGGTGCTGGTGTTCTGTCTTTCTGCCTTCCCGCCCCGGTCCGACGCGGCAATTAGTGCCGTTGCGCGGAGGGCGGGCTAGGCTTGAACAGCACTTCTGCTTCCTTGGGGGCTTGGTCAGCGGTCCACTTGGGGGAGAAGAGACATAAATTGCGCATGCCTGAGCGGACGTGCCAAAGACAAACCCGTCTGCGCCCGTCCGTGACTGGCCGGGAGCCGGGGCCAGAACCCCTGCCTGGCTGAGGGCTGCTTGCAGGTATACCTCTGAGCAACTTACGGCTTTACGCCCTCCTATCTTGGAGCAGTGTAAACATAGTATTCCGGCAGGGAACCACTGCCCTTTTATGTCTGTGACTAGCCTGAAAACTAGAGATAGCGACCAAGTCCCTACGGAAACATAAACACGAAGTTTGTAATTATCTGAGGGATGCCGAGCCAGATGTACTATTCCTCACGGAGACCTGGCTAAATGAGGACTCAACTCCTAATATTCTGGAAGCCCTTCCTCAGGATTATGGTATTACTAGAATTGACCGCATGTCTAATAGAGGTGGAGGAATTGCGATTGTATATAGGCTAGCTATCCAGTGCACCCTACAACTTACAGAGATCGAGGAATGTGAAGCTGGGCGTTTTTCCATCATGGTGCCCTTAAATTGTTGTATAAAGGGGTTCCTGATTTATCGCCCTCCGGGGCCTCACACACGCTTTGCGCCCAGCCTGATAGAGCAAATAATGCAGCCCGCTCTACGTTATGCCAAGCTGCTGTTGGTGGGGGATTTGAATTTGCATTTTGATGATCCATCTAATAATAGTGCGCAGGAGGTATGCCAGGCATTGGCAGACCTCCACCTAACACTCAAATCCAATCTTCCTACTCACCAACTTGGCCATTTATTGGACCAGATCTTTGCTAACTGGGATGCTTTGCAAATTCAAGACCCGATCCCAGTTCCATGGTCCGACCACTTTGTGGTCCCTTTTGGGATCATGCTGCCCCAGTCCGCTGTGTCATATAAAAAGGGTACCTCCAAACTGTTGAGGAATTGGGCCAAGTTCTTTACACCTAGCTTTAATACGGCCCTACTAAAGGGCGGGCCGCCGGGGGGCTCTGATATCGTGTCTGCATGTGATGCACTCGAAAGACGCATCCTGGTGGCACTGGATAGCATGGCTCCTTGGTCACTGAAAGCACCCGGTAGGCTGCGTAAAACCACTCCCTGGTTTAGCAACAAACTTAGAATTGCTAAATCAGCCTGTAAGCGCCCCGAGAGAGCTTGGAGGAGGAACTATGACGGACCTTCTAAAACTGAATATAAATCTTGCTTAAAAAAATATCATGCCATGATCAGGAAAGCGCGGGCAACCTATTACAGCAAGAGGATTGAGACAGCCGAGAACTCCTCGAAAGAACTTTATACTATTTTTAAAGAGAACACATCATTAGCAAGAGTAACAGCTCCTGATGTCAGTTCTGCTGACTCTTGTGATAGGATAGCGGATTTTTTCGCGGAGAAGGTGGGAAAGATCTACGCCGCCTTCCCTGACTCTGCTCAACAGGGAGGCATTAGCAGTAAAGGGGTACTCAGGGTTCCAAAGGCGGATTGCCTCTGTGACTTTGGAGTCCGCAGTAGGGACATACTTATCAAAATAGCCCATGGTATTAAGTCCGGCTCACCTAGAGACCCGGCCTCCCCTAAGATTCTTAACGGGAGCTTAGCTGCTATTGAGCCCTATATTAGACATCTTCTTGAGCTTTCATTTTCATCAGGAGTTGTCCCTAAAAGTTGGAAAGCGGCTATTGTCATTCCTTTAAAAAAGAAACCGAACATCTGTATGAGTCAGTTGGATAATCTTCGCCCCATCTCCCTCCTGCCCTATTTTGCTAAAGTAGCAGAGAAGGTGGTTAACATCCAACTGACTGCGCATATTAATCACCATAACCTTCTCCATCCTACACAATCTGGCTTTCGTGCAATTTATTCTACCGAATCGGCTCTGCTCTTATCTACGGAACGATCCGTAGGCAGGTAGATGCAGGACAGATGGCTGCTCCTTTTAGATCTCAGTGCCGCTTTTGACACTGTTGCCCATCACACTCTGCTTCAACGTCTGAGAGAAGGTGGCATGGGGGGTAGGGCGATGGAGTGGTTTTTTTCCTTCCTATGTGACCGCAGTTTTCAGGTGTCACAGAAACCTTTCCTATCTAAAAGCATCAAGCTGGACCAAGGGGTCCCTCAGGGCTCCATACTTAGCCCAACTCTCTTCAATCTCTACATTGCCCCTCTGGCTGAGATTGTGGGGAAGTTTGGAGTCAGTATGGTGTCATATGCTGACGATACTCAGCTTGTGGTGACTCTTACTCAAGACAGGAGGCAGCATTGAACTTCTCAATGTGTCTTCAGGAGTTGGCGTCCTGGATGGCCTTAAATTGCCTTAAACTGAATGGCAACAAAACAGAGGTTTTAGTGGTAGGTAAGGCCCCCTCGATCTGGTCGTCTGCTTGGTGGCCCTAAACCTTGGGCCCGACTCCATCTCCTAAGGACCAGGTAAAGAACCTGGGGATGTGGTTGGACACTAAATTGTCTTTTGAGACTCATACCAGGCAAGTAACAGGAAATTGTGTTGGGGTCCTGCGCACTCTCCGGAAGACCTTAGATATACTCCCCGTGTCAGCCAGAAAAACGATGGTCCACGCACTTGTGACATCCCGTCTGGACTACGGTAATGCTCTGTATTTAGGAGCCAACATTAAATGTGTTCAGAGACTCCAGCGCATCCAGAATGCGGCTGCACGTCTCGTATTAATGCTCCAGAGGAGAGCCTCATCTAGCATGGCCCTGGCTTCCCTGCATTGGCTCCCGGTGAGGGAACGTGTTTTGTTTAAAGCCATGTGTGTTAGCCATCGCATTATACAGAAGAAAGGCCCTTCCTATCTGCATGACCTCCTTACCCCGAATGTTCCTACGCGGGGTTTAAGATCTAGTGGGACGGTACGGGTCAGCATGCCGAGTATCAAAAGAGTCAGGATGTGCGGACGCTCTTTTAGCTTTCTAGCAGCCACCCATTGGAATACGCTCCCGATAGAGCTCCGGCTGGAAACGTCGGAGACTGTTTTTCGGAAAAAGCTCAAGACGTGGCTTTTCCCATCTGACTACTCCTCACTCTGACCTCTCTCTCTCTGTGCTGTTCTTTTTTGTCTGAATCTGGTCTTTGTCGTAGCGCTGGTACACACTAGCTGGTGCTGCCATGCGCTTTAAAATTTTTATTTGATTTGATTTGTGTGTGGTTCAGTGTGGGCCTTACCAAGGATGTGGCTGATGCGTGTGTCTCTGTAGTAGTGTCTGAGTCATCCGTCACGCAATCGACAATGTTGCCATGTGGCATGTCCCTGGTGTGCGTGGTTGGCCAAAGGGGTACATGGGGGAGGGCATGCCTGCTCGGGGTCAGGGATCACACATGCCAACTGTTGTGTGTGTGTCGCTATTTGCGCAGCATGAGCCAAAGATGTCCCCTCAACTGCATGTCGAGTTCAGCCAGGCAGGTGCTCTACATCTGTGTCAGCACTGTCCTTGCAATCGGCCTAAACACATGTGGCCTGCCACATTCTGCATAGCATCATCACTGTGTCGTACTCAGGCTTGTAGACATGTGCAGATAGACATGTCATTGGTGTGCCGTAGGGGTGCATGTGATGTAATCGCGCTGTGCACAATAGTGAATGTGCTCGGGGGGGAGGTACAGCAGTGAGGCTACGTAGTACACTGTGATGCAGCTTGTTTGCAACACGCAGTACATGTCATACCGGAATCACTAAGTCACACATTTCACACACCAATGAACCAGTGAGCCTGCCAACACATCATGCAGTATGTAGTCGTGACTCATGTCTCTCTGCACTGTCACAGGTGACCAAGGATATGCACTCTGCACTTTAATGATGGCACCCCTCCAAGCTCCAAACACACTGGCCCAGAGGAGTACAAATTGGCCTACAAACGCACCTGGAGCATCGTGGAGCACACATTTGGCATGTTGAAGTCACGTTTCAGGTGCCTGGACGTCACAGGTGGTAAGCTCCTGTACAGCCCAGACCTTGTGTGCAAGATGATCATTGCATGTTGTGTGTTGCACAACATATGTGTACGCAGCAAAGCCCCATGGATACGAGTGCCAGATGCACAGGGCGATGATGATGAAGATGATCATTACAACAAACAAATGATGGACGGAATGCTGACAATGCAGACATTCTCCCCCAGTCAAGAGATCTGGGTTAAATCCATCGTTCTTTTGCCCACTACACCACCCCAGGTTAGACATGGCCATATGCAAATCAGTCTTGACCCTGTGCCTCATGGGAACAGTCCAGCCCGAACTGCCAAGCCATGTCTTCCCTGGACCGGAATCAAGCATCCTAGGACCGGTTTCTGGCTATCAGCCGTCATCAGCCAGGATAGCTTGACTCCAGTGGCGTAGTGAGCACGGGTCCCACGTCTGGGAATACGCATCCCACTTAGGGCGAAAAGCATTACAACAAACAAATGATGGACGGAATGCTGACAATGCAGACATTCTCCCCCAGTCAAGAGATCTGGGTTAAATCCATCGTTCTTTTGCCCACTACACCACCCCAGGTTAGACATGGCCATATGCAAATCAGTCTTGACCCTGTGCCTCATGGGAACAGTCCAGCCCGAACTGCCAAGCCATGTCTTCCCTGGACCGGAATCAAGCATCCTAGGACCGGTTTCTGGCTATCAGCCGTCATCAGCCAGGATAGCTTGACTCCAGTGGCGTAGTGAGCACGGGTCCCACGTCTGGGAATACCCATCCCACTTAGGGCGAAAAGCATTACAACAAACAAATGATGGACGGAATGCTGACAATGCAGACATTCTCCCCCAGTCAAGAGATCTGGGTTAAATCCATCGTTCTTTTGCCCACTACACCACCCCAGGTTAGACATGGCCATATGCAAATCAGTCTTGACCCTGTGCCTCATGGGAACAGTCCAGCCCGAACTGCCAAGCCATGTCTTCCCTGGACCGGAATCAAGCATCCTAGGACCGGTTTCTGGCTATCAGCCGTCATCAGCCAGGATAGCTTGACTCCAGTGGCGTAGTGAGCACGGGTCCCACGTCTGGGAATACCCATCCCACTTAGGGCGAAAAGCATTACAACAAACAAATGATGGACGGAATGCTGACAATGCAGACATTCTCCCCCAGTCAAGAGATCTGGGTTAAATCCATCGTTCTTTTGCCCACTACACCACCCCAGGTTAGACATGGCCATATGCAAATCAGTCTTGACCCTGTGCCTCATGGGAACAGTCCAGCCCGAACTGCCAAGCCATGTCTTCCCTGGACCGGAATCAAGCATCCTAGGACCGGTTTCTGGCTATCAGCCGTCATCAGCCAGGATAGCATGACTCCAGTGGCGTAGTGAGCACGGGTCCCACGTCTGGGAATACACATCCCACTTAGGGCGAAAAGCATTACAACAAACAAATGATGGACGGAATGCTGACATTGCAGACATTCTCCCCCAGTCAAGAGATCTGGGTTAAATCCATCGTTCTTTTGCCCACTACACCACCCCAGGTTAGACATGGCCATATGCAAATCAGTCTTGACCCTGTGCCTCATGGGAACAGTCCAGCCCGAACTGCCAAGCCATGTCTTCCCTGGACCGGAATCAAGCATCCTAGGACCGGTTTCTGGCTATCAGCCGTCATCAGCCAGGATAGCATGACTCCAGTGGCGTAGTGAGCACGGGTCCCACGTCTGGGAATACCCATCCCACTTAGGGCGAAAAGCATTACAACAAACAAATGATGGACGGAATGCTGACAATGCAGACATTCTCCCCCAGTCAAGAGATCTGGGTTAAATCCATCGTTCTTTTGCCCACTACACCACCCCAGGTTAGACATGGCCATATGCAAATCAGTCTTGACCCTGTGCCTCATGGGAACAGTCCAGCCCGAACTGCCAAGCCATGTCTTCCCTGGACCGGAATCAAGCATCCTAGGACCGGTTTCTGGCTATCAGCCGTCATCAGCCAGGATAGCTTGACTCCAGTGGCGTAGTGAGCACGGGTCCCACGTCTGGGAATACCCATCCCACTTAGGGCGAAAAGCATTACAACAAACAAATGATGGACGGAATGCTGACAATGCAGACATTCTCCCCCAGTCAAGAGATCTGGGTTAAATCCATCGTTCTTTTGCCCACTACACCACCCCAGGTTAGACATGGCCATATGCAAATCAGTCTTGACCCTGTGCCTCATGGGAACAGTCCAGCCCGAACTGCCAAGCCATGTCTTCCCTGGACCGGAATCAAGCATCCTAGGACCGATGAAGATGAGGCAGGTGGACCACACCCCACTGCAGCTGCAGCAGGAATAGCCCCTAGGGACTACATCATTGACAATTTCTTCTCTGGTTGACGTCACATTGTGTGGGTCCTTCGCAGTAATGGCACAGTACGTTGACTGCCACAGGCACCGCATGTGCTAATAAAAGCATTCCGATACACATTCCCTGCGAGCATGTCACTCATCTGTACAGGCACTTCACTCAGACAAGTGTGGGTGCGACATGTTGTGCTGTTAATTAAGGGATTTGTTGATGGATGGTGGGTGTGTCACCTCTGTGCAGTGAGGCTATTTAAGGTGTCATGTATTCGAACTGCCAGTTCTGTGTGTCACAGTTGTTACGGTATCCCACTCTTCGGCGTTTCACATGTGTCCCAAATCATTCCTTTTTGGCTGTCCTTTGTGGCCTACAGGTGACATCAGGGATTCTTTTGTGCGCTGATATATGCCGCCATGATGCAGGGATGCACCCTGTGACTCAGGTTCCACGACATGGGCAACATGTACGTAAGGAGGAGTCACTGCCCCTACATTAGTCCGTGCTTTCAGTCTTGTTTGGTCATGGACATGGCACGTCGGTGTGCAGGGGGTGTTGTTTGTCCCTCTGCAATGTGAGGGGGAGATGCGGTTTTAAAGTGTGTACCATGTTTGTTTCCGCATCTGATTTAGCCAATGGTCATTTGTTCTGCATCACAGCTGTGGGGTTGTGCTCGCACGTTGTCATCTCACTGTTTAGTTACTCTACTTTTAGGTAGAATTTTCCCGCCAGATGCGTGGGATTTGCTGGCCGGTCGCTGGTTTTCAGTGCTTTTTGTACTGCAATTGGCCTCATCGCAGGATTTATTGTGTTCGCGTTTCGCATTTTTGTGGCATGGCGTTCATTTTGACGTGGTCAGTTGACGCATTTTCTGGTGACTATTGCATGGTGCCGCCGTGTTGAGAATGCTTCGTTAACACGGCGTTATTTTCCCGCGATAGACTGCGATGTTGGAGGTTGCGTTATGTAACTTTTGCGATGGTTATCACACGTTCTTGAGAATATCCCCCAGGGTATATTGCAGCATACAGATGGAAGAATACAGTGAGCAAATACAAGCCAAAACACATCTGCAAGATTTTTGGGAACCCTACATGCATTATAGACGAAGTAAAGAAATGGAATCTACAAATTGGGATGACCAGTCAGATAGGCCATAAAGTTTAGGACCAGGGGCTCATTCGAGCATTCCCAAAAAGTAACTTCTGATTGCTGATTTGCAGGGATGCGTCAGGAAACATAAATCTGCCCCAGAAACTTTTTTTTTTTCTATGTGCATGACTTATTGTGATTTCGGCGTGTATTAACCAATAATTTGGTAACAACGATTTAAAATCCTCACTCAATGCTTTCCAGGATCTTTCCTAATCTCTCTCTCTCTCTCTCTCTCTCTCTCCCCCCCCCCTCCCCATGGAACTTTGCCAGGTCTAGAGCAACTTAGGCAGGATACCGAGGGGTACATTTGCAAGCCCATTGCGCCACTTTTGCGTCCCTTTTAACATGGGAAAACTGACCCAAAAGTGGTGCAAGGGGCTTGTAAATAAGCCCCTGAGTATGCAATACCGTCTGCAGCTGAGCCTGCTATTCGGAAAGTATATTTGGGATCAATGTGCAGCCGCGGTCGGTTGTAGGAGTACCTGCAGGGCGGTGACGTGGGGAGGGGCAGGGTGGGGGGTAGTAAACTATGGATTACGGAAGTTTACAGGTAAGTTAACATATAAATTAATAAAACGAATTTCGTTGCGTGCACTGCATCGCATTTGGGGATGCAGTGCACGCAAACGAAATTCGTTTTTATTAATTTATATGTTTACTTACCTGTAAACCTCCGTAATCCATAGTTTACTACCCCCACCCTGCCCCTCCCCCTCCCCACGTCACCGCCCTGCAGGTACTCCTACTACCGACCGCGGCCGTCAATGTGTTGATACTCATAAAGTAGCTGAGCCCGCACACCCCACCCTGGCTCTTTGCGCTCATAGCCCGAGCTATTATTGTACACTCGGGAACTCTATGCGCTACGGTAGAGATCCGCATTTTATAGGATGTTAGGCGTTTAATAATTCAAGCGCTGCCAGATGAGAGGTCACCTGTGCTGGCGTTACAATTTTAACTATTCACTGTTTCATGAGTTACACAAATCCAGCAGTACATGTTTTGCAAATCCCCAAGTATCACTACGGGGAGAAAGGCAACAAACCTGTAAAGTTTCATAAATGTAGGAGCCACTTCGTCTAAGCTAAATGCAACACATAGGTTCAGTATCCACCGACCGAGTGCAAAAAAGTGACAGCATTACAAGTATGCCGGACTGAATGTGCTCTTGTCTTTAGGAAGATAACCACTGATGCGCATTGATTGTGAGAAAACTCTTTCTAGATATAGATGTACGACCCGTTTTTGCATGTGCAACAGGTTTCCAAACCCGTTTGCGCATGCAAAAACATCATGGGCCATGTTCAAAGCCTATTTAGCGAGTCACAATTTATTTGCGACTCGCTAAATAGGTTTTGCGACTTGCTGTTTGGAAGGGGCGTTCCCTTCCAAATAGCGAGCCTAAAAACCATGTACTAATGTTTTGCGACCGCAAATGCGGTCCCAAAGCACTTGCAGTTACCACCTGCTTCAAGTAGGTGGTAATGCATTCGCAAATGGGAAGGGGTCCCCAGGGGACTCCTTCCCCTTTGCAAATGCATGCAAAAAAATTTTTAAGGGCAGGCAGTGGTCCCAGGGACCACTGCCTGCCCTTAAAACATGAAACGAAAACGTTTCATTTTTCTTTTTTTAACTGCATCCCATTTTTCTTTAAGGAACACGTGCTGCATTTTAAAAAAAAAAACTGCTTTATTTAAAAGCAGTCCCACACATGGTGGTCTGCTGAGCTCAGCAGGCCACCATCCCTGGGAGGGCCTGTCATTCCCAATGAGCTCACAAATTGCGAGAGGTTCATTAATATTAATGAGCCTCGCAATATGCAACCCCAGTGGGACTCGCAAACGGTGTTAAGCACACTGTTGTACATGTTATTTTGCGCCTCGCAATTAGTCGCAAATTGCTAAGTGCAAAATTTAAATTGTGATACATCTGGCCCCTAAAGGCTTTGAATTAACATGACAGTAACACAAAGGCACCCTGAAGCTATTAGTAAAGAGAACTTATGTTTATTCACGTTTAGTTTATAATAGCTAATGTGGCTCTGAAATTCAAAATGAGTTAAGGTTGTTTCCCGTCTTTGCTTTGTCACATGTAAACATTTTTATTTCTAGGCAAGCCGGAGTTCAAATATTGTGGAGTGCAATGTCCTCATGTTTTCTTCCTTCCCGTGATTAAATGTTTTCTTTTCTTAGTTTTTGTTGTGGATTGTTGTTTTAATGAACAGTGCATTCAAGAGCCACCCGCACTTTGCAGACTGGACCATGTATCTTATCTTGATTCAGCTAGTGTAACTTTGAAGGATGCAGAGAGAAGCTTGTGTTGTGAGAAACCTTTTGAACATATTAAGTATGTAAATGTATTATTTAACTTTAACCTGATTAGACAGTCGAAAGGGAACTGCATGAAGCTGGGAAAAATGTTAGTGCATGTGTGACTTTTAGACCAAAACAGATTGGGAGATTTTACAGTGCTCTCTCGGAGAGAGGACTGACTTTTACTTTGGAGTTGCCTTTGAGGCGGCCCCTTGCTGGTTCATTCTATGCGTTGTAAGATTTCATATTATTTGATTGCCTATTAATTGAAGTGTTAGACCTGGCATCATTGGTGTGGGTTTCCCCTGAATTTTTGGCTTAGTCTCCTGTGTTTTTGCTGTGTGTTGGACTCCGTTTTTCTGGTCTAGATGCTGTGGGCACTTTGCCACTGCTGTTCAGTGCCAACGTGCAAGTGCTCTCTTTGTAAATTGTTGTTATGGATTGGTGTTTTCATGATTGCCTGATTTGATTTACTAGTCAGTCCCTAGTACAGTGCACTGTCATTGCCCAGGGCCTGTAAATCAAATGCTGCTAGTGAGCTGCAGCACTGATTATGCCACCCACTTAAGCAGCCTGTAAGTGTAACTCAGGTCTGCCATTGCAGAGCCTGTGTGAAGTCTGGTACTGCTATGTCGACCTGGCAACTGCACACAATTGCCAGGCCCTACCCTTCCCTTTCCTTACAGCTTATTCACCCCTAATGTAGGCCGAAGGTACCGCTGTGGGCATGGTGCAGTGTATGTGAAAGGTAGGACATGCCCTGGTGTGTGTGGCATGATAGTGAAATACTGCCAATTTCATTTTTCACTATTGCAACGCTACCTGTTCCCATAGGATAGAATGGGGAGTTTGCTTATAACATCTTATAAACATAACTACACTGGGAACAAGGTAGGAAAATAAAGTTTAGCATGCCTGTACTCAGAATGCATCTTTTAGTGAGGATGATTTTTACATTCTGTGTTTGAAAATACCACTTTTGGAAAGTAGGTATTTTCTGCTAGGTTTGTGTATTGCATGTCTGGGTTTGGATGACAGGGGCTGGGGAAGAGCAGTTGCTCCAGAGAGCCTGATGAGTCAGGGCTGGGCTGAATAGACCTGGGCTGAATTTAGAGTTGGGGGAGGAGATTTATTTTCACCTAAATGGGCCTGGCCTGCCTTTCTCAATGCTGTCTCCACCTCCAGCCAGGAAGCTGCACCAGAGAGGACAGAACTGGGTTGGACCAAGCACAGGGCTTCTCTGCCACCTGAGAACAAATGATTTTGTAGTATAAATATTGGGCCCCAGACCCCAGAACTTTAGATCACTTCTGGGAAATCAGGAGGAACCTTTGCCAAGGAGAAGAGCTGGAGAAGCCGAGGAAGAATACTGCCTCTGTGCTGTTTGCTGCCTGGGGTTGGCCTGCAGTTGCTACTTGCTGCCAAGGAAAGGAGAAAGGACTTGGCTGTTTGCTGTGTCCCCTGCCTGAGAAAGATCTCCAAGTGTTTGAAACTGAGCTTGCCTCCTGTTCTGAAGTCTCAGGGACACAAAGACTTCACCACCAGCTCCTCTGAACTTCCTTGCTGGGAGTTCTGACCTGCAAAGAGGTGCCTGCTATTGTTTTGGACCTCTAGAGACTGTTTTCCGCTGGGAGCTGGAAAATCAATGCAACACAGAGAAAAGTGATTCATCCATACCTGTTTCCGATGCATCGCTGAAGAAACCATTGCAGCGCCTGCCGCGGATCAAGAATTCACTGCACGCCGTATCGCCTGCACCGATCTCCGAAGTCCGAGATCACCGCACTGATTTCTACGCAAGGCCTGCTCTGCAGCTGCAAGACTCCACACATCATTCCGGATTGTTGCATTGAGGCGCCAAGTCTGTCGCTTCTTTGGGGGACACAGTAAGAAACTGACGCATCACCTCCCCACGCAGTAAGAAACAGACTCATCACCTCCTCTCCAGTAAGAAACCAACCATCATCTCCCCTGCGCAGCAGTAAGGAACAGACGCTTCACCTCCCCCGGAGCAAGGAACTGATGTATCACCTTCCCTGAGTGTAAGGAACTGACGCATCACCTTCCCTGCAGCCCGTTTTGTTTGTTTGCATGACGCATCCAAGGTACTTTGTGTGAAAAGTGTTGCATCTACAATTTGCTTTGAACTGAACAATTTCTACCATTTGAAAGTCATATTTGTATTACTGTAAGGTGAATTTTAGTTGTTTGGTCTTATTTTGGTTTAGATAAAGATTACTTATTTTTCTAAACTGGTGTGGTGTCCATTTGTAGTGTTTTCATGGTATTTCTGTATGTGTTCACAAATGCTTTACACACTGCCTCTGAGATAAGCCGGTCTGCTCATGCCAAGCCACCAAGGAGGTGAGCAGGGGGTATTTTAGAAGTGTATCCCCCTTACCCTGACTAGAAGCAAAGATCCCTATTTGGACAACAGTACCTACCTCTGCCAACTAGAGACCCACATTTTTACCATGAAGCATATTTAGTCGGGTTATAAATTAACTCTAAGCTGATTTTTGCCTCTGTAAAATATTAACTTTTAATAAACCTTCATTGTTTGATACTAAACATTCTGGGCCAGATGTACGACAAGTTTTTGCATGCGCAAAAATTGCTACTTGCAAATTAGCGTTTTGCGACTTGCTATTAGGAAGGGGCGTTCCCTTCCTAATAGTGACTCACAAGCCATGTATGAATGTTTTGCAGCCGCAATTGTGGTCGCAATTTACCGCCCTCTTCAAGAGGGTGGCAATGGAGTCGCAAATGGAAAGGGGGCCCCAGGGAACTCCTTCCCCTTTCTGAATGGCTCTAAAAGTACTTTTTAAGGGAAGGAGGCAGTGGTCCCAGGGACCTCTACCTGCCCTTAAAAAATGAAACGAAAACATTTCATTTTTATTTTTAAATGTATCCCATTTTTCTTGAAGGAAGACGGGCTGCATTTTAAAAAAAAACTGCTTTATTGAAAAGCAGTCCCAGACATCGAGGTCTGCTGAGCCCAGCTGGCCACCATCCCTGGGAGGGCCAGCCATTCCCAATGGGGTCACAAATTGAGAGCGCCTCATTAATATTCATCAGCTCCACATTTTGCGACCTCATTAGGAATGTCTCTGACACTGTGATAAATGGCTTTTGCGACTCGCTAATTGCGACTCACAATTTTTCACAATTTGCGAGTCGCAAAAACCAATGGTTGTACATCTGGCCCTGTGTGTCCTTGTTTTTAAGCTTAATATGCTTCACATAATATTGAATTTGTCGATTTGTTGATTAACACCGCTCCCGGTCCATCGAGAGAAGCACTTTATGGGACTCGAATTTACATTAGAAAAGCACTAACTACTGCCTACACTGTAAATGAGGTTAAGGCTAATGCATTCACTTATTTGGAAAGGTAACACCTCATTGGTATAATGACATGGAGCATCTTGCATGACTAGTGCAGGTGTACAAGGCTGTTTTTGTGCAGTAGAGTAACTAGCAACGTTATCCTTTAAAACTGCTTTTTGGCTGATCAACACCGTTCGAAAGTGCTAATGGTAGTGACAGCTATTGTAATTTGTATTATGTAAATATAAGAATTATTAGTTTTATTACCATGTTTTGAGAGTAACAGAGACTCGGAGATTATGAAAATAGAGCAAGGTAGCAGAGTATCTTTGATTTAATGTTGTTCCGCAAAAATATCGCAGATAGAATATTGACTAACGAAATATCATCAAGATAAGTATATGCAGATCAGTATATACTTACTATGTTCAAAGCCACATGTCCTTACTGTGACAATATATATATATGGTCAAATTATGTAGAAGTCAAGTTAATATACTTAACTAAATATACTTTCCTTCATTATATTTTGATAGTTGATATTTAGGCTAGGGTATTTTTTGGTAGCACAGTATATGTGGTGCAGGATATTCTGACACAATGAAATATATGTTTACTTATAATGTAATCCATGCAGCTGGAAACATAACACTCTAAATGTTGGTAAACATATGTGCCTCTGAGGACCTACCAAAAGAAAACCTTACCTTTTGTAATAAACAAGGACCATGTTTAGATCCAGTTCTAGAGCGATTGTTTCCTGCACTACAGTGGTCTGTATTTTGGCTATGATAGACGATATCATGTATGTGGTGTTCTGACATATAACCTACCGTGGCTCGTCTTCACAAATAAAATAAGGAAACACATCCTTTGCAGTGTCCAGTTAAAGATACTCATTCGCTATCACAACAGTCACATGACAGGCTCATTTTTAGCTTCTGAGATTCCACTGAAAATCTCAAAGAAGTGTCACTAAACTGTGAACTATTCCTTTGAGCACAGTTCACTATTAACAAAATGTTACCCTGACATTAAGAAATTACTGTGCCTGTGGCTACACTGTTTATTTATGTAAATAGTCCAAGAGAAATGATGTAGCATTTCTCTTCACTTCCTGATTTGCACTGTCAGTATGAGTTTCAAGTTTTAAGTTTCTTTATTTTGCATAGTTAACAAAAACCATTGCAATATTAAACATTTAAAAACAAAGAAAGAGATTTAGACAAATATTCAATATGATTTCAACCTTTGCCACCTATTTGAACACCATGGGGTCCATTAGGATGGCGGTCGGAAAATCACTCCGACTGCCATGGTAGCGGAAAAACACTGCCCGGTAGGACCGCGGCATAACCGCCGGTCCAATTAGAATGCTCAACAGTCGAAATCCGACCGCGGTGGTACGATCGCGGCATTTAACATTGCGGCGGTTGCGGCTGCCAGCAGCACTGCCACAATGTCCAAATAAGCATGTCCAGCATATCCCTGCACTGCGTGGCAGGGACTGCACAGTGCCTGTCACCTGCTACAGGGACATGTAGGGGGGTACCATGGTTACCCCCAGTGCACCCACACACACCCAAACACATTGGGGCCCCGCAATGGGCCCCCGGAGACATTCTCTGCATGCCTTTCCATGGCGGTTCCACCGCCGCGGATAGGCTGGCTACCGCCGGCATCATAATCATGTAAAACAAGAAATGGTTTGGCCCTTATTCAGTAAGGCCGGACCAGTATATCAATAACAACAACAAAAATGCCAATACCGATACCATTCAAACTCAAGCAATTATCCCACACACCAGATGACCTAAACACTCTGGTTGGAAAAAGTTTAATTTTATTTTTATTTTTCAAATATTCTTTTTTTCTTGTTAGTTATCTTTTTTGTTGATAAACCTTTGTTTATAAATTTGAGCAATACAAATCAAGTGAAATTCTGGACATACACTGAAGACACACCAACACTAGACACAAAAAAGACACACAAATGTGGTAGAAATAGGATACAAAAATATATAAACAATCTACAAATTCTCTGTACAGCTTTTGTTCTAAACAGATTTTTTCACATTTCAAAAACAAGCCATTCCTCTGAAACCTTTTAATTATTTACATAGAAACAAAGAATGTGAACACACATAATTTTGTTCCCACTGCTGGACGAGTCGGGTGTAATTCCTGAAGGTGTAATTTAGACAGAGAAACACTTACGAGGCATTAGAGATAGCCCTTGGTGTGTCTAGTTAGATCACGCATATTGAGAGCCTTGTCCTAAGGGTTCGAAACACGTAGAATGTTTTAATTTTGAACTAAATAGGTGCCCACTCAGATGGGTAGACCACATGTTGCTCACCATTGATTAAGTGTTTAAAAAGTTTGAAATTATTGAGTGAGCCCAGTAGGTCCACCATTTGGAACTGTCCTCTGAAATATTAAGCAAAAAAGGCAATGTAGATAATTAAAAGGTTTCAGAGGAATGGCTTGTTTTTGAAATGTGAAAAAATCTGTTTATTAAAAGCTGTACAAAGAATTTGTAGATTGTATATATATTTTTGTATCCTACTTGTACCACATTTGTGTCTTTTGTGTCTAGTGTTGGTGTGTCTTCAGTGTATGTCCAGAATTTCACTTGATTTGTATTGTTTAAATTTATAAACAAAGGTTTATCAACAAAAAAGATAACTAACAAGAAAAAAAGAATATTTGAAAAAGAAAAAGAAAATTCAACTTTTTCCAACCAGAGTGTTTAGGTCATCTGGTGTGTGGGATAATTGCTTGAGCTTGAATGGTATCATTATTGGCATTTTTGTGGTTGTTATTGGCATCATAATCATGACGGCGGAGCCTGACCCTGTACCAGCCCCATTTTAGCGGTCCTGCTCCGCCCACCAGGCAAGCGTGCGGACTGCTACCGGCGGAAAAGTGGCGGGCGGAAAATCTCACCGCCGCGGTCGTCACCACCATGCTAATGGGACCGGCAATTTTCAGGGTTGCAATCGCGGGCGGATGACCACCGACGGCCCGGCAGATGCCACCGCCGGCCCGGCGGCGGCCATGCGACCGCCATCCTAATAGACCCCTATGTTGTGAAAGAAATATCTTCATGCAAAATCAGTTAAAACCAAAGGTAGAAAAATACTATGCAGTTTAAAATCAGAGTTAATAATGGTGGCATTAACAAATGTCATTTGTTTGCAGGGTGGAGTGGAGTGCAGTCACAGATTTTTTACTCCAACCGAACTTGCCCGTAGACCAGTATTGTATTGGATGTGTTGTTCAAATTATCTGAACTTGTTGTGAACTTCTTCATTAAAATGCAGGTGATCCGTCCTTGGGATGATCAAAGCAGAGACCTCTTCCCATCTGCAGAACGTCATACAGTATCAGAGCTTTATGTTTAGCATTTCAAGTTTTTGTTATTTTGGGCATTTTTTGTACTTCAAGTTTTCGTTATTTTGGGCATTTTTTGTTCGGCCAGCGTAAGGAATTTTACCAATCAATTGTGTGTTCTCTGGGTTTAAGCAGGCCAGCAATGCTTGCCTCCTAGAGCGGGTGCCTTTCTGCTTAAGAGGTTTTTTAAGGAACTGTTGCTGTTCATGATGCAGTTCCTTTCATGAACAGATAAGATGTAAAATATCTCCTTGCTTGGTGTTACACATCCTGCGCATCTCTTGAGCTGTTGTCTTCAGCCATGGTGGAAGATGTTGAGCACACAGAAAAATCCCCAGTCTATACCTTAAAAGAAAGTTCATTCTATGGCTTTAGGATATCCCTGATTGGAAAATGATTGTGGGGCAAGTGATTTGTAGGAGTTCAAGGTCATCCAGGTATGAACTCTGTTTGAGAAGCTTGCCTTGTCTTCCTTCCTTTTATGGATCCCGGTCTGGTTTAACGGTATTATCTGGTTTGCCTCTGCCCAAGATGGGAGCTGCACTAGTATGATGCCCGCAAAGTATTTTGCTTCATTATCTATCAGAGCAACTAGGCGGTAGTTACTAGGCTAAGCCTTATCTCCTTTTTTGTAAATTGCAAATTGGCACAATTGTCGAGCCCTTCCAAGATTTGGGTATTCTGTTTAACAGCCTGACTTCCAGAAAGAGAGGTTGCAGGATTCCAGCCCAGACCTCCGTCTTTGCTTTGAACAGTGCAGGTGGAATGCTGTTCGGTCCTGGAGCCCCTTCTTTCCTCCCTTTGGCGATCAGCTTTTATATTAGGAGTGACAGGAAGCTGCTAGCTACACATGATGGTACGTTTTCTATGGTTGGCAGCTTCTGCTCCCTCGTCTCAGTGGCCCATATTCCAGCTTGTTCTTCTGGTGGCCCGCTATTAAGAGTTTGTGCTTCGATGCCTCCCGTTTGGTTATTAAAGTAAGTATTAAGAAATTCTACCTAGATTGCTTCCAAGATTTATGACGCAATGCCTTCATGGTGAGGGTGGATGATCCCATTCACGGTTTTCCAGAAGCGGACACTGTCCTTGCAATTTGTGTTATGTAAGAGGTTTGCCCAGGTTGCATTCTCTTGATCTCTGCTGATATTTCATTTCAGTCTTTTGAGTGCTGCACTTTGGTCCTTCAAGAGTGATCATGCGCTGGCATTTTTTTGAAAGTCTTCTCAGACTGCGCAGTCGTATTTATTGATTTTTTGAGGGTCTTAAACTGATCTTGTTGGCCTTTCGGAATTATGTTTTTTCGGCATGATTTCTGGGAGTTGTCTTTTATGGAGAAAGTAGCTGCGTGTTGTTCTAGAAGTGTGGCAGTAAACTGTCCCCAAAGGGCGATTGGGTTTTCTTGACAGAGTGCTTGAGATTTAAAAAGTTGGATTGCAGCTTCGGCCTGAGGATTTGAGTTGTTTGCTGAACATTTAATCCTTCTTAAATTGGAGGTATAGATGGACCCCAAGGTTAAGTCTGGCTTGATAGATCTAGGTGCAGTGGCAATTAGCTAAAGTTCCTGTTGGCAATGGTCACTATTTCCCATGTCCCCCATTCTAAACCCAAGGATGTGTGGAAACAGAGAGAGGCTTGCAAAGGTGTAATCCAGTATGGAGCTTGTTGTTGCAGAATAGAATGAATCAACTAGTGGGGAGTCATCAAGGGAATCTGCAGTTTAGTGCTCGGAGATTTAGATGTTCTAGATCATCTAGAAGGCGGCTTTTGTAGCATTTCTTCCTTCCATGCAGTGGGGCGCATTGTATGGGGATGTTGTGGATAGCTACCTCCTCCCCTTCTGCTGAGCCAAAGAGATATTGGTTTAGGTCCCCTGCCAGGATAAACGTCGGTGTTTTCATCTCTGTTGCATACTTTGCCGCTTGAGCACTGAGGAGTATATTCACAAGAAGATGTGATAACTACCGCAAGAGTAGCGTAACACAACTTTCAATATCGCAGCCTATCGCGGGAAAATAACCCTGTGCCAACGTGGATTTCACAAGAATTGCGGTACCATGCTATAGTCACCAGATAACTCGCCAAATCACTGAGTGAAAATCAACACCACACCGAATAAATGCGATACGCGAACGCAAAAAAAACATGCTATGAGGCCAACCGCGGTACAAAAAGCAGCGAAAACCTGCCTCAGGCCTGCAAATCCCACGCGTCTGGTGGAACAATGCACCAAAAAAAAACACAGAAAAAACACACCAAAAACAATCCAAAGCGCGTAGTAACATGGATTCACCCTGACACAGCGCAGGGGCCAACTCAAACCCCACAACCTCCACAGACTACCAGCAAGGCACAACGGGGTCGGCTAAAGCCAAGGAGAAGAGGGAGAGGAAGACGGGGTTCAGACCGTAGGAAAACAAGACCAGCATCACGGAGGTAACAGAACACTACCAGCAACTGACCCACTACCAGACCACCTGGATTGCAGTTGGAGTGCCCAGGAGGCCAATCCAGGAAGCCAATTGGCGCCAGCATGACGTGACTACCTAAACCAGGCACAATCCCACTGCCAAAAGGAAGGCAGCAACGGCAACAGGATGAGGCAGTCCAGCGCCACCTGAGGAGCTGAAGGAAACCCAGGCCAGAGTCATCAGTAAGGAGATGGTGCAAGGAGCAGGGAGTACGGACACAGCTCAAGAGGACCTGACACAACATCAACAGGGAGTGCAACGAACAGGGACTGGGGGGACGGGGGAGATGGGCACAATGGCACACATGCACAACGAGGTGTAGCACACTGCACACCCACAATCACCCAGGTCCATGGGCCCAATCCCCTTGGCATACTGAGCACAAACACATAGCACGAACAGCACACCCACATTGACGACAACGAGGAACAACGCGCATAGCAGACACTGCAGAGCAGAGGACACAACTGGCTCCGCACATGCACAGAACCATGTCTACTACATCTGACGGAGCCGGAAACTGTGAAATGGAAATGTACTGTGCGACATCACATCCATCATGTAGACCAAATGTACACTGCCCTGCAGAAGAATCCAGCACCCCCCAAACAGTCACAATGTACATTGCCATACAGTCTGCATGCAAACCTGCACAATGCGCCAACATACATGTCAACGCAAAGTTAATACGCACCTCCCCTTCACATCGCAGAGGGGCAAAAAACACCTTCAGCAGAGCACAGAATACAACACATCAGTGATGCTGGAGAGGACAACCACACCGTCGACACCGATGCCCTACAACAGCACATGGATATCCCATGCAACTCCCCACAAGGACCCAGACAGCCAAGCTACTCAGAGGAGAACACCCAACCTGCAACAGACCACACAGCAGGAAGCACCCGCAAGCACAGCTGGCCCACAACACTTCACCCACCCACACATCGCACCCCAATGCCATGTTCCTGCACGCCAGAAAGGAGGTGGCCCAACAGGTTTGGGTGGGGGCCGAACCCATGGAATGTGAACCAGGACACATACATAGGTGTCTATCACCCTTCAGGGGCCACCAACACCCCACTTAGGAGACCCACACTGCCAAAGAGACACATGCAGTTGCACATTCATAGTGCAGAACCACGGGCAGGGGCGCTCAAATTGCAGTCACACACCCATGTTGGCTCTGCGTATGACAGCCCTGCCCACTCAGCTTGCGAATTGAGTGGGTAACGACAAAGCTACATGTCCAAGCTCCAACCAGCTGCCTGCAATGACATGTCTGCATCCGATGTACACAGCACAGCGTAATGTTGTAGGGCCCAGGGCCCCTCATGCATACAACAAGACCACAGGGACACACGTAGATATCATGTTGAACTGGCTACGGGCATGTGCACCCGGCCCCTTTATTAGCAGGGTCACATGTACAGTGATGCCTGTGCTGCATGTGTGTGGGGTGAGTGTAAGCCAGTCCGCACAGAATGCTTGCTGCTGGCAACAACTTGAACATTGGACACCAGTGCAACGGAAACAGAAAACACATACATAACAGAGTCAACTGCACAGCAACATGGTGGGAGCCGGAGTAAGGACAGAGGTCCCCCATTATTCAGTCAGGAGGTTCCGTGAGTTGCAGTGCACTGAGGTAGGGGTACTGGAGATGGGCGCGCTCATGTGAAGGAATTTCTAGGATTGTGTCCCTTCGGGTTAGTCCTGATGCAGATGCAGTGGTGTGTGTTACACCTGCGTCAACTTCTTCATCAACGTCCCAGGTCTCCCACACTGCCTGAGGTGACTGTTGAGTCCGCAGTCCAGAGCACAATACCCAGTAATGGTTCCGGGTGTATGGTTCGACTGCCACCTCCCATCTGCATTCCTGCCTTGGGGATGTTGCCTCCTGCCCTCCCATTGTCTGGGCTATCTCCCATACGCACACTTGACACATCTTCCCCACTATATACCCAGGTCTTCCACACTGCATGAGGTGACATAGCTGCGCAACATCTCCACAGCACTAGACACAATCACTAACGGACAATGACTTGCGGTGCACTGAGTCACTGGCACCTAGAGTGCTGAGCAGGGTATCAGGCCAATGATGGCATCCACGACAGGTCTGAGCAACTCCGTAGGTCTGTCAGGACCACCGTATCAACTCTGGCAGATGGCGGTTGGAGGTGGCCCCTGCAGTGGTGGCGTGTGCCTCCTGCGGTGATGCGACGTTCGGGCAGGTCAGGACCCGAATCTATGTGTGAGCCCTGGTGGCCCGCAGTTGAAGCCAGAGGCTGCGGACAGCGCAGGGCCACAGACACATGGCGTTGATGACCCCAAGACCAACACTTATGGGGTCATCCAATATCTCAGAAGAAGGGGTCCTGGACCTGACCAGCACAGAGTTAGCGGCCCCGGATGCACAGCGGCCGGGACAGGCACCCAGCCACGGCACGGTGACTTGCAGTGCAGTCAGAAGGACCATGCGACCTGAGCGGGTCACCATCAATGTCCGAGGTGTATTTTGCAGAGGGTATTGGGGGACAGTGGAAGATGTTCCTCAGGGCATGACGCCGAAAGGTTTGATTTTATCCGGAAGCAGCAAATGGAGGAGTGGAATGCAACAGCCTTGTTGCCACCACCAATTAGGTATCAGCTACATGAGGATGAAAACTGCCCCTTGGCCATAGACTCAGACGCCACCAAAGTTCTACCAAAGGGTGTCCATGATTGTCAGGGAACAGACTTAGTGGCACCGGGGCTGAGAGGGGAGGCTATCTGCAATGATGCCGGTACACTGATATGAACTCAGCCATTGCAAAATGAAGAGTCTGTGACCTACTGGACCACAGTGTAGGCCGGAGGCAGCGGTCAGCAGTGGCCCACAGCCATGTGTCGTTGGATGGTGAGGCACAGAGTTAGTGACACATGGGCATTTGTTGGTAGTGTTCGATCACCTCCGTAACGATGATCTTGTTTCCTCCGCACTGCAACGCATCATCCTCTTACACCTCTCCGTGCGTCCGATGAGAAGTATTCTGCCTTCTGAATATCCGATGTTCAGTTCCAAATCTGGGACCTACCTGACTGTGGTGTAGGCCTGAGGCAGCGGTCAGCACGGCCTATTCACCGAGTGTCGCCGGTATAGGTTGGATGGCCCCACCGGCCTGCGTAGTTCAGGTTCAGAGGTACCACATGTTGGGACACCTCCGTGTATCTGACCCGGGTTTCGTCTGGACTGAGCCGCATCTTCCTCTTACTCCTCTCTGTGCGACCACTGGTGTGGACTCTGCCATTCGTGCTTTGCACCTAGGTGCTGGATGTGGGACCTACTGGTCCACAGGGTAGTCCTGGTCCCTCATCCACGTATCGCCGGATGGCATTGAACAGGGTTAGTGGCACCATGTGTGGCCAGCTGGCATTGAACAGGGTTAGTGGCACCACGTGTGGCTGGCTGGCATTGAACAGGGTTAGCTGCACCAGGTGTGGCTGGCTGGCATTGAACAGGGTTAGTGGCACCACGTGTGGCCGGCTGGCTTTGAACAGTGTTTGTGGCACCACGTGTCACCAGCTGGCATTGAACAAGGTTAGTGGTACCACGTGTTGCAAGAAGCCCATATGAAACTATGCCTCACTGATCGAAGGGAGTCTGGTGCTGTTGCCGGTGGCCCGGATTTGGGGTCACTGTCATTAATGACTCAGGACACAGTTTCACACATGGGACCTACTGGGCCGAGGAGTAAGCCTGAGGCGGCAGTAGAGTACGTCAACGAAAAAGGACTTTCAGCCCTCATCAGCCATTGTTCTGCAGTCTGTCCATCAACTGTTGTTTTTGCATTTGTCACCCCGAGTGGGACGGGTATGCCCCGACATGTGTCCCGTGCTCTCCATGCCACTGGAATCAAGCTATCCTGGCTGAAGAGGGGTGAAACCCCGAAACCGGTCCGAGGATACTTGTTTCCAGTCCAGGGAGGATCTGGCTTGGCAGGTCAGGCTGGACTGTTCCCATGAGGCACAGGGTCAAGACTGATTTGCATATGGCTGGGTTCAAACTGGAATGGCATGGTGAGCAAAAAAACTATGGATTTAGGCCCAGATCTCTGTACTGGGGTGAATGTATAACATTGTTCTGCATTCTGTCCATCAACTGTTGTTTTGCATTTGTCACCCTGAGTGGGACGGGTATGCCCAGACGTGGGTCCCATGCTCTCCATGCCATTGGAATCAAGCTATCCTGGCTGAAGAGGGGTGAAACCCAAAACTGGTCCTAAGATGCTTGTTTCCAGTCCAGGGAGGACCTTGCTTGGCAGTTTGGGTTGGTCTGTTCCAATGAGGAACAGGGTCAAGACTGATTTGCATATGGCTGGGTTCAAACTGGAATGGCATGGTGAGCAAAAAAACTATGGATTTAGGCCCAGATCTCTGTACTGGGGTGAATGTATAACATTGTTCTGCATTCTGTCCATCAACTGTTGTTTTGCATTTGTCACCCTGAGTGGGACGGGTATGCCCAGACGTGGGTCCCATGCTCTCCATGCCATTGGAATCAAGCTATCCTGGCTGAAGAGGGGTGAAACCCAAAACTGGTCCTAAGATGCTTGTTTCCAGTCCAGGGAGGACCTTGCTTGGCAGTTTGGGTTGGTCTGTTCCAATGAGGAACAGGGTCAAGACTGATTTGCATATGGCTGGGTTCAAACTGGAATGGCATGGTGAGCAAAAAATGATGGATTTAGGCCCAGATCTCTGTACTGGGGTGAACGTATGACATTGTTCTGCATTCTGTCCATCATCTGTTGTTTTTGCATTTGTCACCCCGAGTGGGAAGGGTCTGCCCAGACATGGGTCCTGTGCTCTCCATGCTACTGGAATCAAGCTATCCTGGCTGAAGAGGAGTGAAACCCCGAAACCGGTCCTAGGATGCATGTTTCCAGTCCAGGGAGGACCTGGCTTGGCAGTTCGGGCTGGACTGTTCCCATGAGGCACAGGGTCAAGACTGATTTGTATATGGCTGGGTTCAAACTGGAATGGCATGGTGAGTAACAAAATGATGGATTTAGGCCCAGATCTCTGTACTGGGGTGAATGTATGACATTGTTCTGCATTCTGTCCATGAACTGTTGTTTTTGCAGTAGCACCGGGCCCAGGAGTCTGAAGAGCTCCCTGGACTCTGATTATTGATACTTTTATACTACCCAACTAGTGTTCAGGAGGCCCATTTCCCTTGCTTGCACGAAGGCGCATTGCACACTTGCTATCCCCCCACTCCAACTCCCACCCCGATCAAGCTGTGGCATTATTAAATACAACTTTCAACTGGAGATAGTGAAATATAATAGCATCTCGAAAGTAAACCAGGGAGCAAATGCAGGCTCCTGTGAAGTAATTCAGTGTGCACTGAGGCGCTCCTACAGACCAAAAGAAAAAGGCCACTCTCTGATATATATGTTTGTTTTTGATCATTATGAATGACAGAGCCACAGAATCGCGCCTCCCTTATTCATGAGTGATGGTGTTTCAAAACTCATGAAATAAACATCCAGCTAGAACATTGATGTGAGCTCTTCCCTCCTGGACCTGCAAATAATTGATGATTCTCATCAAGCCCTACATAAATGAATGTTGAAAATGTCTCACGTTCTGGGACATGTAGCACATGCTCCTTTTGGCCTGGTCATTTTAGTCTTCCACCTTTTCTCTGTTGCAATCTTGATGTACGCTGTCTGCCACATGTACTCGACTGCTTTGGGCCAGCATGTTCTTTGTTGTGTCATTTTGCATAATTTTGTGAATTTTTGCTGTTGAGATCTAAGGACCATATTTATAACCCGGTCTGTGTGACTCTTGCACCACGCAACGCGGTGCAAGAGCGACACAATCCATAAGACGTTTTTTTGAAGCTACTTAAAGTCACTTTGTGCGGCTTTGTTTCGCTTAAAAAATATGGAGAAATGCAACGCAGTGCAAATCGCTGCATTGCAATACTCTGCGCCTGGGACGGGTCCCATGGTTTTTGACGCATTCCCAGATTTACCAAACCTGGTAAACCTGGGAATGTGCCAAGAAGATATGCCTCTCCAGGAGAGGCGTAAAGAGGAGAAATATCCCTATTGCTCTGCGTTTTTTACTTTTTCTATGTGTGCTGTTTTTTACTTTTTTATGTGTGTTTCTTCCTGCACCAAAACAATCCTGTCTACAACACAGGCATCCTTGCAGCATGGTGCAGGTGTGCCCGTGATGGTTCAAGGCTACCAAAATGGCACAAGGGAAGAGGACAGGAATGCGCCGTATTGGATAAATAAGGTGGATACCTGCCCTTTCCCTGTGACAAAGGGCCCTGCAGCACGGTGGCCTGCTGCGCTGCCCTGCACAGCTAAATGCCTTGTTAAGATTGCTGAGAAATTACCAACAAATGCAAACAGTTGAAACCTTCCCAGTCTCCCGTTTACATCTCCTCGGGCCTCTCTAGCAATGTGCTGCCACTTCTTCGAGCAAACATTCATTTCTGCACTGCGGCCTCCACCTCCACATTGCAGTTCCCTTAGCGGCTCATAAGCAATATAACAAATGTATTGCAGTGCCTTTTCGAGACCTTCTTTCTTTCCCCAGCCAATTTTATTCGTGCGAGCCCAGCAGGCAACTTTTCTGTGTTCACATCTCTTCGCAAAACGTTCAGCATTTCTCTCGAGCCTTTCTTCTTTACCTCTTCATTCTAGCAGAGATTTTTCAAGCCATGGACAAAGTGACCCCCCAAATATGTCTTGTCTGGGTCCACAAAATCCTTAGCGCCACCTCCCTCTAGTAAATCAACCGCCTAGACTGGGCTGTTGAACTCAAGCACTACAGCCCAGACTGACTGAGCTTCACGTAATGAAGTGCTGCGTGAAAAATTGGAGCACCGCTTGAAGGACAACAAATAGCACAACACCCGATTCAGCAAGAGTCATCTCCAGATGATGTCATTGGAGGTGCCCATTCTAAAGATGTCATTTCAGTTTGACACTCAGCTTTGAGCTGAGATACAAAGGTGAATCCGCAATGCATTGCATATGATTTGAACCTTAGCTAAATGCTCCAGGACCTCATCATATTTGCAGACCAGTGCGCAGGGGTCAGACTTGTAACTTTGTAAGACGTGTGCTTTAGTGTAAATCACACGTTACATGTATGTATGTATATCGGCCGATATACAGCTAAACCACATGCTTGTGCATAGTTTTCCATTGAATTAGGATGTGGCACAAAGCCAGATCATGCAACTTTTGTAGAAAACCTATGAATTTTGTGCTGTTCGTCCCCAGAACCCAGGCTTTGCATATATTAGAAGGGTGGCACAACTTTTTCTTTTTGTAGAGTTTTGCAGAGGGCAAACTTGACACGAAGGTATCAGGTATCAGAGCGCTTCACAAGAGCACCAGTTGGGTTACATAAGGACACATTCATTTTTGTTAGGCACGGGGAGGTTAAGTGATCTGCCCAGAATCACAGGATGTTGAGCGCTGTTGCCGACACTTGAACCCAGTTCCCCAGATTTGCGGTCGACCGCCCTAGCCGTTAGGCATTCTGCAGCACTCATAAAAAAAGAAAAATGCCTCAGGGGAGTTTTTATGCAGGAAGGTGCCCCTTCCTGCACAATACAACCCTGATGGCAATGCAGGCACCCTTGCATCAGGGTGCCTGCATTGGTGTTAGGCAGCACATTGTGTGCCAGCGCCGAGAAAAGGCAGGAATGCACCATACGATGTTAAGTATGGCACATTGTTGACCTTTTCCTATCATGCAGCGCAGCAAGGTTACGCGCTGGGTAATGAAATGAAAACGATGCCCCTCTGTGCTTAAAAGTTAAGGGGCATATTTATCAAGGAGTAGCATTGCTTTTGCACCACGCACTTGGTGCAAAAGCAACGCAACCCAAAGATGAGATTTATCAAGCCACACAAGGCCCCCTTGTGTCGCCCTTAGTGGATTGATTAATCTACAGTAATGCAATGCATCACAAATCACTGCATTGTGTTACTCTGCATCAAGGAGGCATTCCATGGGCATTGCGTGGGTGTTCCCACCAACATCCATGGACTTTGACGCATTTCCAAATTTACTATTACTGATGGACCTGAAAATGCACCAAAATGCTGCGCCTTCCCAGGGGAGGTGTAACGAGGAGAAATATCTTTATTTTTCGTTGTTACTTCCTCTTACTATGTGTGCTGCATTCAGAAGCACACATAGAAAGAGGAAATGCCTCAAGGGATTGTTTTGGTGCAGGAAGGTGCCTCTTCCTGCACAAAAACAATCCTGCTTGCAACACAAGCACTCTTTCACCATGGCGCAAGGGTGCATACGCCGGCGCAAGGCAGCACATTGTGCGCCAACGCTGGACAAATACTGGAATGCACCATATTGTGATAAATATGCTGCATTCCTGCCCTTTCCCTGTAACGCAGCACAGCAAGGTGACTTGCAGCTCTACATGTTTTTGGGGTAAACATGGCCCTGATTGTCGATGCTGTTTTCCGCCACTTTGTGCCTTACGCACGTCAGCGCTAATACTTATTAAATCTGGGCCTGCTTGTTAAATCACAGGGTGACGTTTTCCTTTGGCAATGTAAGGCTTTAATAGTACATCATAAGCTCAGAATTTTAATTGAGAAACACTGAAAAAAATGCACTTAAAAAAAATTAAGGGGCATATTATCAAGCACGGCGTTAAAATTATCACCGCTTTAGCGTCAGAAAACTGCAGCTAAAGCGGCGATAATGGGCTTGATAATATGCCCTTGAGAATTCCCATAGAAGCCCATGTTGACACCAGAACATGGGCTTCTATGGGAATTCTCAAGGGCATATTATCAAGCCCATTATCGCCGCTTTAGCGGCAGTTTCCTGCCGCTAAAGCGGCGATAATTTTAACGCCTTTTCTTGATCATATGCCCCGTACATGTTCAAAGCGCAACTGTGCTACAGGATGGTTAATATTTTAGAGGAAAAAGGTGGTCGTCCAATCCAATTGAAACAATGCCTGCCCTAATTTCGTTCCTCTTAATTAATTAGTGGATGTATTTCAAGCTGGCTTCATTAATGCAATGTGTTTTGAGAGCTCAGTATTAGTGCCAAAACATAATAGCCAGACCACCATTAGCATAGATGTCCCTACCAAGCAATATGCATTCTACAAAGCCTATGATTTATTAAAGGTAATTAAGCTACCCGTAAAATATTCTAGAATGTCACAGCACTGCCAGAGAATGAAGCCTAATGAAACTTTTGTGGAAAGGATGGGGTTTCCAGCAAGCTACAGATCTTCCATGCAGAAAAATGCAGCGGTTGATATATTGCTCGTAAAACATTTCATTTACTCTCAGAACTATTTCCCTTGAAAAATTTGGAGATTTTTTGATAACCAACCTTAGTTAATGCCGAAACAGAAAAGGTGGCTTACAGGTATGGGTCTCTGCCGCCATCTAGCGGACAGATTGAGAGTTGTGCATATTTTATGTTACAATCCAATACAATAAAATATTTGTAACAGGCATTTTGTACACAAACTTTCCACTTTATTTTTCCTTGCTAGATGACTTGTTTTTTCTTGACAAATGCAGAAACCCCTAGACGAAATTATCTTGGCACTGAACTGTATTAATATTATTACCTTCATGCGCGTAAACGGGTGTTTGAAAAAGCACATTTTATATAACGTAAATTTAGAAATGGTGAAGTTGAAACACATAGGTGCAATACATGGGTATTTAAATCTGTGGTCATAGAAGCCGGGAAAAGGCATTAGAACTTCGCTTTAACATAGCCTTAATATAACCAGTGCTTATCTGCTAAATACTAGAGACTGTGCTGGAATTGGAAACAATATACTCCGGTAAGCCATTAATTTGGGGTAAAGATGTGGCGAGGGAAAGGGGTGCATTCACGAACAGTCAGGAAAAGTGCAGTCTGAACTTCAACTTTTCCTTTTTTTTTTTTTAATCTATCCCAAAGGAATTGGCAACAAGGACTAATGTTACAGTACATCTGTTCTGCTTAATTATTTTTTTATAACGAGGCTGCATTCTAAATGGAGTAAGGCATCTGCTGTAGAGATCTTTTTGTGCCTAGGATATTTTCCCAGCCACGAACCTGTACTGCACACGGCCTTCAGCCATGGGCAGCTTGAGTTGGCCACACCCCGGGGCCCGCAGGGCCTGGCTACAGACCAGTCCCTGCAGCCAAAGTTGCAGCACATGGCCTTCAGCCATGGCTGCAGGGCATCAATGATTTCAAATAACGTCATTAGTGAGATAATATGTATGTGCTAAGTAGTGTATGACTGGGATGCACGTTATAGTTTGCTCACTAAACTACAACTGGTGTATTTCAGAGGTTTTTTTTGTTCCTAAAAGTTGGGGGCATATTATCAAAACAGGCGATAAAATTATCGACGCTTTAGCGGCAGAAAGCTGTCGCTAAATAGGCGGTAATGGGCTTGATAATATTCTCTATGGAATTCCAATTGAAGCTCAGGTTAGATGTCCTTCACATCTAACATCGGCATCAATTGGAAATCCATAGAGCAGATTATCAAGCCCATTATCGCCGTTTTAGCTGCAGTTTTCTGCCGCTAAAGCGGCAATAATTTTATCGCCTGTCTTGATAATATCCCCCTTGGTTCATATGTCATTGGAACTATAATGTCACTTCAACCTTTGTTTTCTAGCCTTGCTAGGACATTTTCAAAGAATATATCCTCTTTCAGGTGGTGTCCCTGGAAGAGTCAGGGCCACCACCAACCTTTTTAATGTTGTGGGGCTGCTGGGAGTGCAGAAGACCCCTAGCAACAACTGAAAAACAGTGAGTCTCTCGATTCATTGAATCCATGACCCCAGGAGTGGTTACCATATTTTTAAAGTATTCCAGCTCGAGCTGTATGCTTTTCAGCTGGATTGCGGGGATCCCGTATGATTGGTTTCATGGTAGCAAATTGCAGCTGAAACAAAAAGTTAAAAAAAAGACACAAACACATTCTTTTAAACACATTCTTTAATTAAAATAATTAGAGACAATCACTATTATCAATCATTGTAATGTGTAAATTATGAAATATACTCTTGATTATAGTTATTGGTGACATTTTGACAAAGCCAATAGGTTTGCTTCATATATGTTGATGTTCTGACCACTTGATAAATCCAATAGCCCCATCAGGATTTGTGTTTTGACCCTTTAACAAAGCCAGTAAATCTATCATACTTAAAATGACACCCTTTATATTGTTACACATAGTCAGATGCACACGCAGCAGCGCTGGGTTGGCTGCAGGGCTTGGCTGCAGGCCAGACCCTTAGTCCAACCCCATACAGTGCAGCCGCAGGCCAGGCACTGTGCCGAACTCCTCACTGTGAATGGCCAAAGGCCATGCACAGTGGTGGGTTGGGTGCCAGCATGAGGTTAGGCACCAGTAGGGATTGAGTCAAGAGCCTGGCTGCTGGCAACACCCTGTGCCCAACTCCATGCTACACACAGCACTGGATATCTTACATTATGTTTTAAAAAAAAAGAAATTAACTGAAAAATAACCCAAAGGGTTAAGTGATGTTATAGTTTGTAGAAATAGGGTCTATAGTTTTTTTATTTTATTTATTTGAAAAGTTTTATAGAGCGCGAACATAACCCAAACAGGGTTTCAAAGTGTTGTGCATGTAAGTAAACCATAAAAGAAGTTAAACAGACATAGAGTGATCAACATAGATATAACATAGATGTAAGGAGACAAAGAAAAACATGCTTAAGAGGTAGATTTGCAGTGTAAAGCATGAGCTAAAAGTTAGTTCGGTGATTTCAAGTCTATAGTTGCAGGCAGCTTTTCAAGAGCAGTACTATGAGTTCTTTTTTGAATGAAGAGATGCAAGGGTTGGTTCTAATGTATAGGGGAAGAGTGTTCTATATTCTTGGAGCATGGCGTGGTTGTACGTTTTCTTCTTGAATTTCAGCGGTTGCAGTAATAGAGTTGTTGAGCTTCTTAGTGTCTGGTTCAGACCAAATAGTTTGAGTTTTTCTGCCAGGTAAATTGGAGCGTTATAATGGGGCACTTTCGGAGCCAGGCAGGCTATTTTGAACTGGATCCTTGCTTCAATAGTGAGCCAATTAAGTTGGGTTAAATCTGGTGTGATGTGATCTCATTTTCCTGATCCTGTGATGAGTCTGGCCGCTGAGTTCAACGTAGCTCTAAGGGGAGCCAGTCGGGCTTTAGGTAGCCCCACCAGGGTTGCAATTGCTTAGTGGAGGTGGAAGATGAGTGGGGCTTGGACTGCTAACTGCATGTCATCTGTTGGTAAGAAAGATTTGAGTTTCCTTAATGTGTTGAGTTTGTGATTTGCTCCTCTGCTGGTTGCACTGATGTAGTTTTGCATACTCAGTGTTTGTCCGAGTTATGCCTAATGTTTTAGCGGAGTCCACAACATGAGGAGTGCAGTTGAGCGCCATTAGTAGTTTGAGCCAGTCTTGAATAGGGGCAGAGCTATTGTGGGGAGCAATCAGGATGAAATCAGTCTTGAGCGTATTTAGCCTAAGGTGATTTTGTGTTAGCCAATGTTGGGTTTTCAGCAGAGCAGAGTTAAAAGTTTTGATGAGAATTTTAGGTATAATTGAGTGTTGTTGGCGTACATGTGGTATGGAATGTTTGAACAGTTCAGAATTTTGATGAGGAGTTCCACAAGTATGTTGAAAAGCATGTGTGAGAGTGCGGATCCTTGGGGCACTCGGATTGGTACCGGCATACTGCTAGAAAGAGAGTGGGTGATTTTGATTCTTTGCGTTTTGTTGTGAAGGAAAGAGGCAAATCAGGTTAAAACTGTGCTGGATAGCCGCATCCTCTTTTCAAGCAGATAAGTTAAGTTATCATGTTTGACCATGTCACATGAGAAATCGAGTAGTGTGAGCAGGTAAAGTTTGTTCTGGTCAAGTCAACACAAGGCGTCATCGACGATATGTAATAGGGCAGTTTTGGTACTGTGTCCGGATCTGAAACCCGATTGGAATTAGTCCAGGAGTTTAAACTGTTCTATGTGATTACGGAGTTGTTTGTGAATACATTTCTCAAGTAGCTTGGTTAAGACCATGCTATAAGTGATTGACCGGAAGTTGTTGGGATCAGATAGCTCTGCATTAGTCTTCTTTGGGTTTGGGCGACTTGTCCTATTTTGGGGCAGTCAGGAATCAGGCCCTGTATGAGAGATTCGTGGATGATCTTAGACCAGAGTGGGAGCACAGAGGATCTAAGGTCTAGGAAGCACTTGGCAGGCATCAGATCATTCAAGTGATTTGAAGGTTTCAGGGTGGTTAAAGTTTTGAAAAGTACGTCATTATCTGGTCGACAGAAGGTGTCCCACGACACATTTTTTTTTGGATTATACTCCATGTCTCCGAAGATAGGGGAGCTTACCAAGAATAAACATGGAGAGGGAGTCGTTTGGGCTTGGAAATGTGTGTTTGGTATGGTGAGTTGTAGTTCTAGCTCAATTTTGCTAGTTTTGTCCCCGAAGTGTGTAGACAACTCCTCACCACTGGGAAGTGAGTTGTTAGGTGAAGAGAGCTGGTTGGGTGAGTGGTTTGCTGTTGTTTGATAATTTCAAAGAGTTTTTTGTCTGTTTTTGGCATTGTCAAGTTGTGATTTAAAGTGATTGGTTTTGACGCAACTGATGTGATACCCACTTCTTGTCTTCCTCAACTGCTTGAGGTTTTTTATGGAGGGAGAGTTTCTCCATGATCTAGCTGCCAATCTTAGTTTGTGTCTTTCATTGTAAAGGAGCAATTAAACCAGGAATTGAATTGTTCACTAGGGATCCTTTTGAGCTGTTTAGGAGCTAATTTGTTATGTAAGTTCATCATGGAGTGGATGTAAAGTTTTGTATGTTAATCAAGGTCAGTCATGCCAGCACAATATTGCCCAAAGAAACTCCCAAGAGATACGGTCAAATGCTTTTTTGGCATCAAGTAAGATCAAGCCAAGTGGGGCTTGTTGTGCATTAGCGAGATTGTATAGCGAGACAACCCTACTTATTTGATTGACACTGCCACTTCCAATGATAAAGCCATGTTGCCTATGTGATGCAAGAGGAGCAATGACCCTAGCTAAGCGGCTAGCCAAAATCTTTGCAAAGATTTTACCATCGCAATTCAATAGAGAAATGGGTCTATATGATCCTACCAGTGTAGGTGGTTTGTCCCTTTTGTCGCTTTTTCTAAAAATTACAATATTAGGCAATGCCAAGGAAGATGGAATCTGGCCCTGCTGTGCCCCTTGGAAAGTTGTCAACATATTTTTGCACAGTTCCAAAAAAAAAAGGTTTTTTAAAACTCCAAGGGAAGATTATTGGGGCCATTCATACTGGCACTTGTGTCCCTAAGAGCCTCAAAACCTTGCCATTTGATGGTGACCCATTGCCTATACTTCGTAGTATTTCATGGCATATGGAGCTTAAGAACCATCTTGCTGTCACCTAAGGACTCTAGGGTAAACCCACTAAACTCTTCCCATTGACTGGGACAAACTTCGTCCCCCCAACACTATGCTAGAGTGTGCTCTTTTGTATACTTGGGATCCCCTTTGTAGTGTCTATGCTCACCACAGTATTGGAAGTTGCGAGCTTTGGGACGCTGACTTTTGTCAAGGTCATTTTGTTTCTGGTGGCTAGATTGGGAATGAGAACGATATCTTTTACCCTGTGAATAATTTTGGGGGTCTTTACAGAACTCCTTTTTTATACCTCCCCCTCTTTCTTCTGTTGGGAACCCTGACTGCCCCCCCACTCCCCCAGCTCCACTCCCCCAGATACCTTCTTGGACACTCTGGTGCTAACTCAGATGTCTGCCTCCTCAGCAAGCTTCCTGGATTTAGTTAGCTTGCTATCCACGAGGTGTTAGCGAAGCACCAGAAAACAATTCTCAAGAATGTGCTCCTTCAAAAATAAGTTGCACAACCATTCAAAATCATCAATCTTGCTGCCTTTCACCCAGCTCTCCAGTGCCTTACCACCATAGTCCAGGAAATCCACCTGTGTCTGTGTAGAGAGTCTTTGACTAACCCTGAACCATTGTCTGTACTTCTCAGTTGTCAAACCAAACTTTCTGACCAAAATGGCCTTCATGGCCGTGCAGTTGTTCTGGTCCCCCACCTCTAATGTAAGGAGTGCATCCACACCATTGTGGGTATGTACCTCCAAAGACTATGCCCCCATAACTCCTCTGGAACCATGTGCACCTTTAAAGCCGCTTCATAGGCATGCCATTCCCCACATTGTAGCTGGACACCATATCCTTGGATATGTGGAACCTGGACTCATTTGAAGATCCTGTAGTTATGCTGTCACCATTACTGCTGTTTCTGGACACCACTTATAGGGCTCTTATGTTCAGCACTCTAAGACTGAGTTCATGGACAAGTTTCCTCTTTTCCAAGGCCAGCCTCCTTTCTTCACAAGCCTGCGCCAACTTGGAAAGCTCCAATTTTAATTTTCTTTCCTCCCACCTGTCTGTCAGCTCCTCTAGTGACAAGCTCTTTGAAGAGATGCTGCTCCACCCAGAACCAAGATATTCCCTAGGAAGGGAGTCCATTGACTGCCTTCTAACAACGCGTCCATAACCCATGGACGCTTTTCGATTTTTATGCATGCTAATATATGCATGACACTCGGATATACCCCTTCTCTCCTGTGAGGACCCCTACTCGGTCACCACTGCTCACCAACCGCTGTTACTGAATAGGTACACCTCTGTTTCTTAATTGGCATATCCTGCAACGTCGACATTTCATTATTTTCATATGCACAATGTTGCACAATGCTTTGACACCCCTACGCTTCTCGTGCGAGGACCCCCTTGCGATCCATAAATGTTTATTAACCGGCTTGCGATCTACAAATGTTTATTAATCGGGTTCTAACTGAATATGCACTACCCGCCTCCTCACCGGGCACACTTTGCATCTCCGATATCTTATTTACTTTTGACAGTATTGGCGGTTCTCTCGATACACTTATTTCCAACTGGTTACGCACCGCACCGTCTTGACCTTACGTGAGCTCTTTTTCTTTACAAACTGGTGATTTCTAAGACTTTTACGTTGCTCATTTGCCCTTCGATTCCAACGCGCCTTGAACCGCTGACGTAGCGTCCAACTTGGCACACATTGGTTATACCCCTGACACACCCACCAATTACTCGTGACATGCCGTGACGTTCTTGACGTTACTCTCTAAACCTTCACGCCAACCAGGCCTCTGTCAACCCCTTTTTGGTATACAACCGGGTTTCCTAGGAAACCGCCTTAACAGGGTCAGCATTGGCCGCCTTTCAAACGCCCATCCTCGACCGGTGACGTGCTCTGACATACGTCGAACTTCGCATACGCACGCTTGCTGTTAAAACACGGCGCCTGCCCCAGGTCACATTACGGGACACTCGTAGGGGAGAGCACGGACTATCGGCACGCTACAGGTATGCGGGGAATTTCTTGGCAAACGTTATGTTGTGGTTGGCTTGCGGCATGGGGCTGCCGTAGCAAATGCTTGGCGGCCGTAGCAAAGGCTTGGCTATTATTTGATCCCGCCGTTTCTTGGCAGGGGGCTGCTTTTTCCATAGTTCTGGCTTTGACTGGGTCCCAGGGCGCAACTATAAGCATTTCTATGTTCCGTGTAGACTCTTTTTTACTTTAATTTTTATTTAAAAAAAATTTTCCCACGAGTCGCAGGGATTATGCAGGTTGCCTGATTGGTTTTTATTTATTTTTTACACAGTAAAGACCCTCACGATATTATACCCCAAGTAGTAAACAAATACTTGTTGTTAACCGCGCATTGGGATGTTACATTCCCCTTTTCTTTCCCCGTATGGAGGCTCGTTTGTGCTCACGCCTGTGGCCGTAGGGCGGATTTTGTGTTCGCAGGGACAGTGGTCCCTTTACATCTAATGCGGGCTGAATTTACATTTATGCTGTTTTAGCCTCAACGAATCTTTCTTAGTCCTAATGGCAATTCGTATTGTATGTTTCTCTCTTTCGGATAAGGGGTATATATTTGGAACTTTGAATTTATAGCTTTCATGTAGTGTTTACCAACATGATGCTTATAGATAGCTTCTCTACTTTTTTTTAGACAGAAACACCAGAATGGAAATTCACGCCTTTTAGGCTGACATTAAGTTCGGACCAAGTTTTAATATTAATTATTTATATTCGGCTTCCGTTTCTATTCTGTTTCTACAGATACGTGCACAGTGCCCTTATCAAGGTGGCACTGGAAGTTCAACCAGGATTGTTTACCCAACTAAAACACAACGTGATTCACAGTTCGTCGAGAGACGGTCACTGGTCTATATATACTTCGGTTATAATATTGGATTGCACTCGCACTTCTACTTATGGTACGTGTCTCCCTGCAGGAGACGGCTCCTTATCAGTTTTCTTCCTGCTTTTGTCTCCCTACTCAACTTGCTTTTTTTTCTATCTCTATACATAATAGCTTATGGCCTACTTGAGTCAATCCAAGATTGAAGTGACGCAGATACGCCCATGTCCCCCCCCCCCCATCCTTCTCTCTCCAAACTCTGATAAAGTATTCTATACCATACATGGTTGGATGGGGCAGCAAGATATTAACCACTGATACAGGATACATGCTCTAGTTGGGGACATTTCCGATTAAATATTACTTTCTAGCATTAAGGATTTTTTCAGAAATATACTTGCTGTGGATATCACAGCAGCACACTCTTGCTCCCCTTGTTACTAATGAAATGCTTTTATTCGTAATGTGATGTGTTGCTTTATACGATGTTGGTTTGTGTGGCAATGTTTGTATACTCATAACTCATGGTATATCCATGACCTGTCCTGTGCATATTCTCTTAGTATGTGTTAATTTTTAAATGGTGTCTCTTAATGTACTTTTTAAATGTCTAGTATGGTATGTCCGCTTATGTTATGTTTTTCCATACTTTTCCAGCCCTGACGAAGTTCACTCTGAACGAAACGCGTTGGCTGAGGCTTTGTTTGGATGATTAACTTGAAATAAAGACTTTTTGTACACCAACTACTGACCACGTGGTGTAAAATACTCACAAACAAACTGGTGGTGCACCACCCCGAACCCCTTTTGAAAACCCATTGATCTGCCTGGCAGTTGGCATCCACTAACGGCGGATGCAGGGGTGTGAGTATGCACACCTTCATTAACTAATACTATTGCATAAATATTGGGAACAAAGTAAGGAGGTGCAGTCATTGGAGTCCGCCGTTAACCCTGCTTCCTTTTCAGATGCTGCTCCCTGCTCTGGTAACTATTGCTGCTCCTGACAAATTGTTGGCCCCCTCCACTAGCAGTTCCAGAGCCATTTCAGATTCTAGATTCATGTCACCCTCCGCCTCAGTGATCTCCTGTTCCTCCTCCTTTGGAAAGTTATCCCCTGATTCCTTGGTGTCTGCCCAGGTCCTCAAAGATCTCTGTATCTACACCTTCCTGGTGAAGCCCCTTGTGGAAACTTGAACGTCCTTGTAGAAATCTTTCAGCTGTAGCACTCTAGACTGGGCAGTTCAAACTCAGGTACAAGAACTGCCGCTAACTAACGCTAGTTTGTGGCAGTTTTATTAAAGTGGCCTATCACCCAAAACGATCGCCGTTAGCAATATATTTGCAATACGTCGTTACATGGTGATAGTTTCAGGTAGCTGCGGTAAATACTGCTGCTAACACCTGAAGTGGAATTCAAATTCTGACGTTAGCGGGCGAAAACTGACAAAAGGTCCATTAGTGGCAAAGAAACTCACGTTAGTCAGCCCAACGCCTATAAGTCCACCTCCAGTGAAAAATAGGAAACAAAACTAATGGAATGCAGAATGGAGCAGCCAGGGCAAAGTGCAGCACAGATCAGCACCCTCCCAATCCCCCCAACAGTCCCATGGGAAGAGGAAATTCAGGGCTACAATCATGAAAAGAGGCGCATCACTGGGCAAAACCAGTGATGCATCACTTATTATTGCACACTCCTTGCAACACAATGGCATCCAAAACCTTAAAAGTGTGGACCGTCCACGGGGCCCATAGGCCTCGCTGGGCCTGCGTCTGGGGTCCAATGTGGGATGCGGAGGTGCTGTGGATTTGCTGGGCTGTGGCGGTAGACATTGAGGCATTAGCAATCGCCTTTACTTTGTAGTGAAGTCTGCCAGGTTGCATGGAGACATGTTGCTGACCTGTGTGGGAAGACTGCCTGGTGCCCCTTGGAGCTGTGAACGATAGAGGCGCTCCTGCTCACCAACGTAGGGAGGTCTGCATCATATACCATGTGCCAGGACCACACCGGGATGCACAGAGGAGATTAACAATGGTGGGCCGCGCCACTCTGCATCACAGGCCAGAGGATGTTGCGCTTGGAGGGTGAGTCCCCTGAGCTGCGCCAAACTTGTGTGGTGGGAGCGCTACAACTTCACGCCTAAGGGGGCCCTGTTGCATCACACCCATTGAGAGGCTCCCTAGCGGGCTTGGCAGCCAGTGCTGTACCCAGGCTTGTGAAATCCCGCCTGGCTGAGGCTCCTGCTGGCTGAGTCACAGATTTGGAGAGTGCATCGGATTGCACCACAGTGTCAATGTCAAGGTGAGGAGAAGGTGGGAAACATAGCAGAGGAGGCCAGGGGATCGAGTAGGGCCCAGGCCTAGCACCTGTGGGTAACGCACCCTCAGTGATGGCTCATCTGCTATGGCGGAAGATGGTCACCCCACTGCTTTCAAGCAGTGCAAGAAGAAAACATAACATGATAATAACTTTCTGATATACTCATGCTATGTTTCCTTGCGGGCAGGAGGGTGGGTGGGGTTGTTCTACTCACGGAGCAGGGCAGGGGCGGAGTGGTATGCCCACTTACGAGCGCATTTACTTTTTGGTCGGCTCTCTCAGACCGCCCAAAGTAGTCATGCGCACTTTCCTGTTTTCAATGCAAGCTGATTTACAGCCTGCATGGACTACATGCTCACCCCTTCCAGCCCCTGGCCGAACGCCTTGCTGCGGTGCTCAAAAACAATCACAATGCAGTATTGCAGCAGTGTGATTGGCTTAGGAGAGGAACCCAGGCTGCCTGCTTCCTGGAAGCAGACTCATGAGAGCAGGAGCACAGACGATGCAGTACCCGGCCACAAGGTAAGATTGAAAAAAAATATATTTACAAATCCCGCTCCTCCCCTAGTCCCCACCCCTACAGTGTCCTTTCCCGTGTTTCCCACCTACCAGCGGTTCAGTCCCCCCCTGCAGCACTACTTAATGGTGGCTGCTATGTGGCCATGCGCAGCCGGCGTACCACTGGTGCGCCAAAGGCAAGTCTGTTTGCATCCGTCCTCCCCTGGACCATACCCAGCACCAAGGACTCTTCCTCTCTGGCACTCCACTGCTATGATGACAGCACCCTCCTTGCCATAAACCCTAAACACCACTCCGCTTGCCATCTAGCAACACAGTAGAATTCTCTTGCACCCTGCGCCTGTCAAAACTGCAAATGAACCTTCTGCCACATAGGCACATCAGCGCCTCCTGCCGCCCAGCAGACCATCAGTGCAGTAGACTGGCTCAATTGCATCCTCTTCAACTTACAGTCCCTCCACAAACATGCAACAGAAATCTGAGACATCTCTGATGCCACCTCTTCAGACATCGCCTTCTTCATAGAAACCTGGACCAAACTCTGCTCCGGACCGGACATCGCCATCACCATCCACAACGGCTACAAATTCACCCACACAGGCCACCCTGAGCGCCCAGCAGGAGGCATTGCCGTTGTCCAAAAAAAAAGCACACTCCGACGGATCACGCACTCTAATGACCCGATGGTGACCATGGAACACCTCCACTTCCAGATCCAGACCAAACCCAACACCACCCTATACAGCACCCTCATCAACAGGCACCCCGGGCCATGCCCCCACTCACCGATGCCATTGTAGACCTTATCGCACCCCAGGTTCTCCCATCCACCGACTACATCCTGCTCAGAGACCTCAAGTTCCACCTGGGCAACCCTAGTGACCAGAACACCACCTCCCTCCTGGAGAACCTTGCCAACATCAGACTCAAGTAACTATTCACCGCACCAACCCACATAGCCTGACACACACTCAAGCCCATCTTCTCCACCAGCAGGAACTTCACTACAGCCACACCACAGGACTCTACTGTACTGACCATCATTGTTTACATCATGCCTTAACCATGCCCAGTGTGCACCATCGCCATCATTGCCCCCTCGTCGCAGCTGGATCAAGGCCACCAAAGAACTTCTCATCAACTTCCTCAGCACCACCACTCTGCCAATGCTTACAGACGTCACCACCGCTGTGCACAAACTCCACCGGTGGATCTCCAACTGCGCTGACACCCTGGCACCCCTCAAGAAAAGACCAGGCAAACAACACTCTGAGAAGGCCAACTGGTTCACTCCCGCCCTCCACTAGTCCAGCCCCACCTGCAGACATCTTGAGAAGAGATGGAGCCACTTCATTAATCAACTCCGCAACACAGTCACCCTTGCACCATGGCACAAGGGTGCCTGCATTGGCACATGACAGCCATTGTACACCAGCTTAGGCGAAAAAAGACAGGGGGGATTATTCATGAACCCCTTCTAACAGTTTCAGCCCACCGGTGCGTCATTTTCTTGACGTACTTGCAGCGTGATTCTTGAACCACATTGCTCCATATTTACAAAATGACGGATCTAGGCATATGCATGACCTTGTGAAGCCCTGTGCCACATTATACCTACATCGGATATGATGTATGCAGGGCTGGCGTACCCACGCAACAAAGCCTCATAGGAGTGGCAGAGGGAAATCCATCAGATTTCACTGCAACAATTGTAGGACGCCACTGCGTCAGTACCTTACGCCTGCCTTATGGCAGGCGTAAGGGTGACGCAGTGCCACAGGAATAGGCTGGCCCCAGGCATTGCAGGAGTTGCATCATGTTTGTGACACAACTGCAGCAAAGCGTGACTTTAGTGCTGACATACATCAGGATTCCAGATGTATCTGTCATTAATTGCGACATGGAGCGCCGTACAGTGAATACTGCAAGAACAACAGTTGATGGACAGAATGCAGAACACCGATCCTAGGATGCTTGTTTCCAGTCCAGGGAGGACCTGGCTTGGCAGTTCGGGCTGGACTGTACCCATGAGCCACAGGGTCAAGACTGATTTGCAAATGGCTGGGTTCAAACAGGAACGGCATGGTGAGCAAAAAAACGATGGATTTACGCCCAGATCTCTGTACTGGGGTGAATGTATGACATTGTTCTGCATTCTGTCCATCAACTGTTGTTTTTGCATTTGTCACCCCAAGTGGGAAGGGTATGCCCAGAAGTGGGTCCCGTGCTCTCCATGCCACTGTAATCAAGCTATCCTGACTGAAGAGGGGTAAATCCCTGAAACCGGTCCTAGGATGCTTGTTTCCAGTCCAGGGAGGACCTGGCTTGGCAGTTCGTGATGGACTGTACCCATGAGGCACAGGGTCAAGACTGATTTGCATATGGCTGGGTTCAAACTGGAACGGCATGGTGAGCAAAAAAACGATGGATTTAGGCCCAGATCTCTGTACTGGGGTGAATGTATGACATTGTGCTGCATTCTGTCCATCAACTGTTGTTTTTGTACAGTGAATACAGCGCATCCATGGTATCACAAGAAGGGCGGAGTGAAAAGTGTTGCAACGCTGTTTTGTCGCAGTGATGCAACACTTTTCATGAATCAGGCCCAGGAATGCACCCTATCTTATTGATGGTGCACATTCCTGCCCTGTAGTTTTGTTGCAGCAGCATTCCTTGCAGTGCTGTCCAGCACCAAAACCTTCTGAAATTAGTCCCCAAGTGTTTGCACCATTTTTAAGGCCAGCTATTTTCTGTTCTTAAAAAACTGCCTCTAACTGTAGTTAGAGGCAGTTTTTTGGTTTAGCACCATACAAGGAATTTCTTGCAAATATCGCAAAGTGGGGTTAGCCACAATTGTTTTGCATGGGAACACCTACTTTGCATCTCATTTTCGTTAAGTCCTGCCAACAGAAGTGGTGAACCTAAAAATTCACGTTTACGCCGGAAAATTGCCGCTAACTTTGGTTAGTAGCAACTTGTAAATACGGCGATAAAAAAAACTGCTGTAGTGTCACTTTTTAATCCTTGTACATATGCCCCTCAATTTGTGCAGGTGGAGGTGTGGCTTCTCCAGAGAAAGACATAATTTAGCAGAAAAATCAAAAAGGCCAATCAGGGAAAATTGAAAACTAAAAAAATGACGATAAGCACAAGACAGACAGAAATGTTGCCAGTCAGGAAGAATAGATTCCAATTGGTCTTAGATGTAGTGTTGTAGTGAACAATAAATTAGTATAAGGTATTACACAAGTCCTATTCTCACCGCTGATCATGAATATTAGAGATGGGGCCTCTAGTTGGCAGAGGTTTACACCCTGTCCAAGTAGGGACCACCGCCCAAGTCAGGGTAGTTCAGATACACACCCTAAATTAACCTGTGCTCACCCTCTGGTAGCTTGGTACAGCCCTGTCATTCTTAGCTTAAGAGCAGACCTGGGTGGAGCTCACAGTCATTGAAAAATTCCTTAGAATTCTGCAGACTTTGTGGAGTTCCTTCTATCACGGTCCAATGTAGGACCATCCTGCTGAGGGGGAACATTCAGGCCTCTTTCTAACCACTTCGTATGAATGGCTGAATGCAAATACACCGGTCAGAATTTTTTTCCTAATTTTTACTGTTAGGCATTCATCCGAGTTGATGAGAATTGCCTATTTGCGTAGTCAGTGGTACATGGTACTTTGCTACTTCTTTATTTACAACAATATGGAAGTTACCCATGTTTGACATTAATTGTACCCAAATTTACAATACATACATTGCTCTAATGGTAGCCACTGCCCCTCCCTGCCTCAGTCGTTCTTACCTGAGCTCGGAGCCGGACGCAAGAGCACTCCCGGTTCCCCAGCTGTTGCATGGTCCCCGGATGCCGCATGTGCATTGTGCAGCTTCCTATACTAGTAGCCCCCGTTGTAACCACACGGGAGCCGGCTAGCAGCAGGAGGCTGGCCGTGGGGCCCAAGGTCCTTGGTAGAAACTCTTGTAGGCATGCACAGTGAGCGCCCCATTAAGAGGCTCTCCAAGTCAGGGTAGAGCAGTGGGCCACCCTGGTGCAGCAGTACTGAGTTCTTGGCACGGGGGCCGTGGGCCAGAAGGCAGCACTCACCCAAAGGCTGAGTAGAGGAGGCTGCCCTGTCACAAGCACAGATGATCTCTGATGGATGGGCAGCTCCAGCCACCATACGTCTCCATGTGTCCGCACGTGGGAGAGCAGGTGCATTTGTCAGCTCTGGGAATGAGCCGCACAACCACAGATCCGGTGACAGCCAACAATGAGGCAGGTAATTAATTCAATCAGCGGAAGGTGCCATTGTGCATAAGAAGCACTTATTGAAGGGAGGGGTGACGGGGAAGGAGAGAGTGAGGGGGCACTCAGAACAGCAGGTGGGGAGAGGCAGCGATGTGTTAGGAGGTGAGGGGGCAGGAGCGTGGAGGGACAGAGCTCTAGACTGGGCTACCACTGAGAGCTGTGTGGGTCTCTGTAGTGGAATAGACTGTGTTAGAGGTTTGAGGTGCATTTGCAGAGCGCTGCATGGGCCCCTATAAAAAAAGAGCTGGGCAGGAGTGAACAGCATTGTGGGGGTGAGCGGACGCATACCTGTAAACTCCGCTCTGGCAGAAGGCGGAGTTTCTGCCCAAACTTTGCGCTCCTGGGCAGAGCCTGGAGTGACAAGACTCCGTGAACTTTGCCTGTGGAGCGGAGTTCACCGCCCACCCCTAGTTAGGAGGCAATGTGTAAAGTATTTGTGTCACACTTATATTACAGTAACTCAATGACATCACCACAAAAAGACTCCACATAGATTTAGAAAGATAGAGAATAGATATCTGATAAAAACAAGACAAGATATGAATTTTTAAAGGATAAAAAAAAATAGTGCTTAGAAGTCACTAGCAGTCAAAAGGTTACTTGAGGTCGCGAGGAACCGATGCAAAGTCAAAGTTTAGGCAGACTGCGATGGAGGGCGCGTCGGCTACAGGAAGCAGATAGATCCTGCTGGCAGAAGAAATACCTTGGATGGAGATTTTGTCGATGTAGAGAATCTACTACTTGTTAAGCCATGCAAAGAGGGTACCGCGCCGTTGCCGAGCCTCGTTGATAGGAATACAGAGCTGTGTTATCCAGACACTACTGCATCATTTTTGAGCCACACACGCTGTGGATTCTTCGTCATCGAACAGCCTCTGTGTTGGCAGCGAAGTGGCACTGTGGCGGAAATGCTGTTGAAGCACTGCATCTGTTCTTGCAGATATCAGCTTCAAAACCTATTTCTGAAGCTCAAGAATGTAGGGGTCACCTCAGGCAATGGTAAGACACACAGATGGCAGAGTCCAGCTGCACCAGCAGGATTGCAGGACGTCTTTTGTGTGCCTGAGACTTCAGAAAACAGGAGGCAAGCCAGCAAGCCCTTGGCGTCACTCTGGGTTCAAGTGAGAGGGTCCAGTCATTGCCCCCAGCAGAGGAGAGATCAACAGGCAGCAGGGCAGCTCAGCAAAGCAGAGAAGCAGTTCCTCAGAACAATCAGTTTAAAGCAAAGTGGCTCACTTTGCCACTGGATTCAAGCAAGCCTGGCTGAAGACGGCTGAAATGCCAGAAACCGGTCCTAGGAAGCTTGTTTCCGGTCCAGGGAAGACATGGCTTGGCAGTTCGGGCTGGACTGTTCCCATGAGGCACAGGGTCAGACTGATTTACATATGGCCCTGTCTGAACTTGGGTGGCAGAGTGGGCTAAAGAACGGTGATGGATTAAACCCAGATCAGTTGACTGGGGGTGAGTGCTTGCAATGTTCAACACTCCGTCCATCATTTCCTTTGGTTTTTGCTTTGTTCGCCATAAGTTGGCAGGGTATTCTCAGACGTGAGTCCCTTGCTCACTTTGCCACTGGATTCAAGCAAGCCTGGCGGAAGACGGCTGAAATGCCAGAAACCGGTCCTAGGAAGCTTGTTTCCGGTCCAGGGAAGACATGGCTTGGCAGTTCGGGCTGGACTGTTCCCATGAGGCACAGGGTCAGACTGATTTGCATATGGCCCTGTCTGAACTGGGGTGGCAGAGTGGGCTAAAGAACGGTGATGGATTAAACCCAGATCAGTTGACTGGGGGTGAGTGCTTGCAATGTTCAACACTCCGTCCATCATTTCCTTTGGTTTTTGCGTTGATATAGGGGGTGACTTTAAAGGAACTCTCTGAAGTCCAACAGGATCCCTTTCACCCCAACCCTGGCTCCAGTCTACCGGTAGGGGGATATCAGGCAGTTTTCTGAGGGCAGGACACAACCTATTCAGATGTAAGTATGAGTCACCTCTTCCCTTCCTGCCCAGGAAAACTATAAGCAACAAAGAGGAGAAATAAAGGTATTTTGCCTCGTTGAGCCACTTTAATGGCTGTCCTGGCGAGGCATTAGAATCTGTCAAATTCCCAGGTTTACAAAACCTTTTAAATCTGGGAATGAATCAGAATCCATGGGTGTTCCGTGAGAACACCCACAGCAACACTCATGGAAGGCCACATGCACATAGGGTAATGGATGAAAGAGGACCATATTTGCAAGGCCATGAAAAGCCACGCAGGGTGGCTTTGCGTGGCCTTGTAACTTTGGCTTAGCATTGTGCGCCACTGGAGCATCAAAAAAACGTAATGCTCTGGTGATGCAGGGGCCTTGTAAGTATGCCCCCAGGTTTCCCAGCACCTGCATCACTTGAGATATAGGAAAGGGAAACTGGTAAAACATTACTCAAAGACGGAGCAACTAGAAAGTTTACCTCATACAGCAAAGGGATAGTAACCAAGCCTTAGTCGAGACCAAAATATCTATTTCCATTCTGGTGTCTCATTAGCTGATAACTCTCTGAAGGAGCTCTTTCTGATTCAATAGTGACTTGGAACATCACTAAAAAGCTCTACCACCCCAGTTGTTTCCTACAGGTTCTTCGATAAATGTATGCCCTCCTAATTTATAAATAAATTCAACATAATTTGGCACAACACCAGCCCAACACAAGGTGAGGTGCTGCCATATGTTCTTCATAGCTGAGTTCTCTCTTGAAAAATTACCCATTCCAGAAAATGAGTTAATCTAACAAGCATTTCCCTTTGCAAACATCCCCTCTGAACGCTGCAGACATAGATTTCTTACTGACCACAGGGTTAATAATCCAGAAATGTAAGTATGCCATTATAGGATCTCTCTGAACCTCGATGATTTTAGCTAATCAAATAAATCTCTGCAACGTCTTCTCAAAAATTGCCACCTTTGCATTTTGATTGCTGTAAGGGTCATCATTTTTCATAAGCTTTTAGAATATGTACTTTGCACTGTTGTCTAAGATCGTTGAGCCAGATGTACAACCGTTTTTAGCAGTCACAAAATGGAAATCAGGCCTTTGCGACTGCTAAAAAGGGTTGCAGCATGTACAAACCCTATGTTGCAAGTTAGTAATCTATTACCGACTCGCAAAATAGGGTTTGTGAGTCACTATTAGGAAGGGACGTCTCAAAGACGTCCCTTCCTAATATCGAGTCACAGGGGGATGTATGATTGTTTTGCGACCGCAACTTCAAGTTGGTGGTAAGCCATTTGCAAACACGAAGTGGTCCCCAGGAACCCCTTCTCCTTTGTGAGTGGGGACGCCAATTTTTTTTTAAAAAGATGTGGTGTGGGGGTTGAGTCATGGAACAATATATCACATTCAGCACAGAGTTATTATCAATGTTATTGCATATGTACATGAAGCCATTTATTATGATACTAAGAAATGTAGCACAAGTATGCATGGGGCACCCAAATGTACTTAAAAACTTCAATAAAGATATCGTCAATCAAATTGTCTAAGCCAATTACAAAGATGAATGCAAGACAATTACTTTCTCCTAAACCCTCAGAAATTGGAATTCTTCCTTCCTTCAAAGTCTCTTAGGAGTAAAATCGAGCTCAGTCTTTTAGACTCTTTGAACTAGAGCTTTTCCACCAACACCAGCCTGATCTGCAAAATTAATAGATATCGTTCTAGCTGCGACCCCTTTCCCCCTGCGACCCCTGGCACTGCCATTGCAATCTCTGCATTAGAGATCAGAAGGAAGCAACAGAAAAACTAACGCATTTCTCATTGACAATTTTACCTCCTGTAGTCTTTGTTCAGCAAGGAAGACTGATAAATGAGGAGGCCAGGAAAACAACTTCTTGTCCATTGGGCAATGCAAAGTACATGGCTGGAGAAAGGACACGCAGGCATGTGTCCTCTGCTATCCCCAGCACCTTGAGACCCTTCCGGATGACAAGCCACCTGATTGATTGATTGCTATGCATTTGATACAGGAAGAGAGGTGCTGGACACAGAGAGGTAGGTGTAGTTCATCATGGTGCAATGCAAAGTGTTTATAGTCTTGTAAAGAAATGTTTATAAACTGTAAAAGACAGTGTCTTAATGCTTAGCAGTTGTGCTGCTGCTGATGTTTGTTTGAATTTGAATTCCCCTTATTTCTTGAAGCACAAATAATAATAAAAATATACGGAGTGGCATTAGTGAAATGATCACCTCATAAAACCAAGAGCACTGAGGCACCATTTAAAACATTTTTTTTTTTTTTTTAAATGAAAATTTGGAATTGAGTGTTGGGTGCCATGTTCTCCATTTTCCCATCGCTAGGGCTTCAGGGTTACGTCATGGACCTAGCATATCTGAGCACCAGGCAAAGTTCCCAACCGGTCTAGTTTACTAATGGTTCTGTTACAAACATTGATATGCCATTAAACAATAAATTTAACAGGAATTGATCAAGGCTATTTTATTGGGTCACAATTATAACAAGCTAAAGAAAGTTAACTTGGGGGCTAATGTATTGGGATTAGGGCTTTTATTGTGTGCTTTTTTAATTAAACATTGCATTTAAGCAGGAATATTGCATTGAGGCATACTCGGCTGTTTTGAAGCCCGCTAGTCTTGTCAGTTTATTTTTAAAATCATTAATACATTGGCTCAGATTTTCAAACATTATGCACTGGTCTGTGCCACAAAAGTGACGCAAACCAGGACAAAACATTAATTTTAATTTATTTTCCAGCGTAAAACTTGTTTTGTGCCAGAAAGTTGTCTTAAACTAACTCTAACCAGCACAAAGTGCTACCTTGCATTACTATGCATCAAGAGGGCATTACATGGCTGTTCATGGGCATTCCCATGCAACCTCCCATGGTTTTTGATGCAAAACCCTATTCACGAATAATAGTAGGCAGGATTTTGCAGCAAAAAATAATGCCACTTTGAAGCATGCTTTAAAAGGATAAATTATTTTATTTGTCCTAACGTTTTCCGCTTTGTATGAGTGCTGCACGGGAAACAGCCTTTTCCACGCAACCCTTACAATGCATGCAATTACATCGCATGCAGTTGCAACGCAAAAGATTTGTAGAAGTGGGACCAAGGTGTTGGATTTAACTCTAACACCTTGCCTACTGTTACAGACACTGGAGTTGGAATAGAAAATTAATTTATTCCAACTTCCAGCGCTCCCTCCACAGAAAGTCGGGGTAAAGTCTGGCGTTGCAATGGCATGCTATGTAATGGCATGCGTTGTAATGTCACATATTCGTGCTGCACTGTACAGCACACATCTAAAGTGAGAAAAGTTTAAAGATTCTTGGGCGATATTATTTTATACTGGAAGGGCTTCCTTCCAGTGCAAAATCTCTGCTAGACATCACGTACAAACCCTTAAGTTATGGTACAAAGGTGTGTGCATGCTGCTAGGCCACATGATTCTGCACCAATGCTAGGGAGAGAGCAGGATAATGTCATATCTCTGTAGATACTGCGCTCTCCTGCTCTCTCCATGTCATGCAATGCAGTGCAGCACACCATATTTGGGTACTGTGCTGCGTTTCGTGACATCTTTCTAAATCTGGGCAGTCATCTGAAGGCGAAAATAAATTGTTTGCTATTGACTATCATGTGCTTGTATTTTGCATCTTATTCATCTCAACACTTGGAGTGTCAGTTTGTCCAATTTTAATTTACTACTGAAAAGCTTTGATCTGTGATGATAAATTGATGACCAGAGGGATAAACATACTTTTTTTTGACTAAAATTATTGTGAAGAGTTGGCAAAATGATTCTCGTACCTCCAAATCAGAGTAACATAAAAGTGAGCATGTCAGGCGCACGGAGCTTAATTTTTTAAAATAATAAGTGCCAGGGCTCTCACCAGGATGCCACTGCAGCCTGTACCACCCATCGCCCTTTTCATTGTCGCCAAACCAACTACAAACCATCTCTCTCACATGTAAATGCGACAGTTCAGATTATTCCAGGTCCCAAAAGCTAAAGGAATGGCTGGGGAGGCAGGTATTAGCAATTTTAATATATATTGTATTCCTAAACAACTGCTGTTCTGCTCATCCCTTAATTAGATGAGCAGCGCCACCATGTGGTAGATTGTTCCATGTATGGTGTTGACAATTAGGTGCCCGTGCCGAGCACCGGAAACCAATTAATTGTTGGTGCTTAACATCGGTGTTGGAAGGTGGGTTATTGGTAGGGGCAAATGTCGGTCTGCCACTAGCAATAAGGCCACCAACACATAATAGGACCCAACATACGTCTTAGAAAATTATTCCTATGCTCAACCCTTGGTAACGTGGCTGCGAGCAGACAGGCTTAACTTCAAAGACAGGTATGTAAAGCATTCAAAAACACCATTTCAGTAAATAATTAAGACACAACACAAAATAAAAATCCAACACCAATTTATAAAAATATATAATATTTTTATCTTTTAAATGACACCAAAACGAAAAAAATCCACTGTAGGGAACCAGAGATATGAATTTTTAAAGATTAGTCACTTTCTAGGGCTTAGGAACCAACAGTGCCCCTTTTTTGTCATTTCGTTTTCTCTGACAGGGACACACCTTTAGAAATGGTTCTGAAGAATATCTCACCACTGTGTAGCCTTCTCCAGCAGGCTAGGTCCAGTTAGAACTCCTTCCTGAACTTCTGCTTGCGGGTCCAACACACAGTCCAAGGTTCTGGAATCTCCAAGAGGGTCCTTGAAATGTGAAACTTCAATTCCGCAATCCACTTGAACAAAACCCTTTCAAATGCACTGGCACTCCAGGCTGGGGATTCTTTGTGGGGATGTCCAGGTGAGCTCTGTTAACCTGTAGCTTGCAGGGAGTCTACTTCTTAGTCCTTTTGTAGCAAGGTAATCCACAGGGCTGCAGTTTTCAGATGGCGCAGTTTTCAGAGGTCAGGCCTTAGAAGTCTTTGCACAGCAGAACTTCGCATCAGGGCACGTCTTGCTTCAAGTAAGTTTCAAGCAGCAGATCTGGAGGGCTCTGCCACTCTCAGATACTTATTCACAATTCTCTGGGTCAAGCCACAGGTCACTTCTGACCAATGAAAGCAGGGTAACCCCTCATAGTTATGACCACATCCGGCAGAGTGTGGCATTATGTTGTCCCAGAGTGCATCTTTCTTCCAAATCCATAATGGCTGATTTTCCAGCAAGGAGGTAAGAGCTGGCTAAACACACCCCCTGGGATGGCTTATTTCCATGGACTCTCCCCCTACCATCTGCACATACCTTCCTTAAGCCTAGCCCTGACTCTGGGTCAAGAGTGTCAAAGTGAAACTGAAACCCAGGCCTCCCCTCTGCCTTTGAAGAGCATAGTTTACGACTCCACCTCCTGGCCTGGCATACATTATAGACCAGCACACTGCCCTCCCAGCAGAGTGGTTCTTTATCACCTCTTCTCTTCAAAGCAGCCTGGCTAATCCACTTATCTCTGACCAATCAGGGCAGACCACTGGAAGGCTGAATTTGGACTACAAACAAGAAAGTCTTATAACTGTCAGTTCTGCCAAATCTGACAGCTCTGGCAGGGATGGAGTCCCTCCCTCAGAGGCCAGATCCTCCCCATCAGGGTTAGATTCTTCCTGCACCTCTGGAGTTCCCTGGGCTGGCTCACCAGGCCCAGTGCCCTTGTACTTGGGTGCTTGGCCCTTTGTTCCAGGGTCCAAGTGTCCAGCCCCTCCCTTCTGGCTAGTCTGTGACCTAGTCACAGCACATACCCACTCAGGGAGCTCCAATATTTTCATATGGAGTCCTCTCTCCACCTCTGACCACACAGAGGCTTCAAGATCATTGCCCAGTAAACACTGGACTGGGAGCACTTTTGACACAGCTACCTTCATAGGGCCTGTCACACCTCCCCATTCCAAATCCACCACAGCCATAGGATGGAGTTTGGTAGTGCTGTCTGCATATGTCACCTGGTGAAACTCACCAGGTAGCAACCTCTCGGGAGGCACCAGTTCATCCAGGACCATAGTTACACTAGCCCCAGTGTCTCTGATAGCCTCAACCTCAGCCCCATTCACTTTAGGCCTCTGCCTGTACTTGTCCATGTTTGGAGGTAAGGCAGCAAGGGTTGCAATATTCACCCCACCCAGGGACACTAAGGTTGCCTCCACCACCTGACTACCCCTCTCTGGGGCACCATTCTCCACCCCTACACTGACACTGGCAATCCCTGTGGATGGCCCCTTAGGGGGGAGCTTCTTGGCGCAGACAGCATCTCCCTGTTTGTGCCCTGGCTGGTTACAGTCAAAGCACTTACCCACCTTTGAGGGATCAAAGAACCTACCAGGCTTTCCCTGATACCCCCTCCCTTTGACCTTGGGTTGGCTCGGGGCCCCCCCTCCTTGTGCAGGTTTTTGTGGGTCTTTGGAGGACTCTTGGTTTTGACCTTCCTTTCCCTGGGCTTTCCCCTGGGGAGGGACCTGTCCTCCTTTCTTCTGGTCACCCCCCTGGTGTTGAATGGAAACCCGGGTTCTCACCCACTCATCAGCTGCTTCTCCCAGCTCTCTGGGGTCTGTCAGCTTAGAGTCCACTAGATACTGGCATAACTTCTCTTCTGCGCAATGAGTCAAAATATGTTCTTTCAAAAACAAATTATACAATCCCTCATATGAGCCAACTGTGTTACCAACAATCCAGCCTTCCTGTGCCTTCACTGAAATGTCCACAAAGTCTACCCAAGACTTTGAACTCAATTTCTGGGTGCCTCTAAACTTCACCCTGTACTGCTCTGGAGTCAGACCAAATCTCTTGACTAAGCATGCCTTCATCTGCTGGTATGATTCTGTATCCTCTCCCTTCAGGGTCTGGAGCCTATCCCTCCCAGCTACTGGAATCAACTCCCACAGGAGTGCACCCCAATACCTAGAGTGGACCCTACTCATTTTAAGGGCCCTCTCAAAAGCTGCTAGCCACTTGTCAATATCATCCCCCTCAGTGTACTTGGATACTATGCCCTTGGGAAGTTTAGGTTCAAATCTACCACCCCTGGACATCTCAACATCCTCTTCACTTTCGCTGCCACCATTCCTCTTCTCCTCCTCCCTCTCCCATCTTCTCTTAGCCAGTTCGAATTTCTCCTTCTCCAAGGCAATCAGCTCTAATTGAGCCTGAAGCTGTCTCTCTGCAAGGGACAGTAGTGGTACCTGAGTAAGGGACCCTTCCCCACTCCCACCACCACCTTCATTCACCTGGCTAACACTAGTCACAATGGGAGAGGTCTCATCCTCACCTCTCTCTCGGGTGAGGTTGGGGGGAACATCCTCCCACCCCCTTGCGTCTCCTCAGCTACCCCAGCCCAGGCCATTAGGGACTTAAGTAACGCTGTCTTCTTAATCTTGTTGGAAGCAGGCAGCCCCCTAAGCCTACACTGTACCCTAAGATCACCCACTGCGAACTGGGACAGTTTAGCCAGGTCCAGCTCCATGGTTCCCTAGTTTTGGGTCACAAAAACTAGGCACAACAGACTTAAAACAATTTGGAAAAATCAAAACAATGGATTAAAAACAGTTTAGTCCAAATTCCAAAAATCAAACTCAAAAGTTTTGTTCTAAGGCAATTTAGAGGATTTTTATAATCTTAAATCATTCACTGAAAGGTGTACTTTTTAAATGCAAGTCCACATCCACACCGCTGAACACCAAATGTTGGAAGGTGGGTTATTGGTAGGGGCAAATGTCGGTCTGCCACTAGCAATAAGGCCACCAACACATAATAGGACCCAGCATAGGTCTTAAAAAATTATTCCTATGCTCAACCCTTGGCAACGTGGCTGCGAGCAGACAGGCTTAACTTCAAAGACAGGTATGTAAAGCATTCAAAAACACCATTTCAGTAAATAATTAAGACACAAAACAAAATAAAAATCCAAAACCAATTTATAAAAATATATAATATTTTTATCTTTTAAATGACACCAAAACGAAAAATAACCACTGTAGGGAACCAGAGATATGAATTTCTAAAGATTAGTCACTTTCTAGGGCTTAGGAACCAACAGTGCCCCTTTTTTGTCATTTCGTTTTCTCTGACAGGGACACACCTTTAGAAACGGTTCTGAAGAATATCTCACCACTGTGTAGCCTTCTCCAGCAGGCTAGGTCCAGTTAGAACTCCTTCCTGAAGTTCTGCTTGCGGGTTCCAAAGTATCCAACACACAGTCCAAGGTTCTGGAATCTCCAAGAGGGTCCTTGAAAGTGTGAAACTTCAATTCCGCAATCCACTTGAACAAAACCCTTTCAAATCCACTGACACTCCAGGCTGGGGATTCTTTGTGGGGATGTCCAGGTGAGCTCTGTTAACCTGTAGCTTGCAGGGAGTCTACTTCTTAGTCCTTTTGTAGCATGGTAATCCACAGGGCTGCAGTTTTCAGATGGCGCAGTTTTCAGAGGTCAGGCCTTAGAAGTCTTTGCACAGCAGAACTTCGCAGCAGGGCACGTCTTGCTTCAAGTAAGTTTCAAGCAGCAGATCTGGAGGGCTCTGCCCCTCTCAGATACTTATTCACAATTCTCTGGGTCAAGCCACAGGTCACTTCTGACCAATGAAAGCAGGGTAACTCCTCATAGTTATGACCACATCCAGCAGAGTGTGGCATTATGTTGTCCCAGAGTGCATCTTTCTTCCAAATCCATAATGGCTGATTTTCCAGCAAGGAGGTAAGAGCTGGCTAAACACACCCCCTGGGATGGCTTATTTCCATGGACTCTCCCCCTACCATCTGCACATACCTTCCTTAAGCCTAGCCCTGACTCTGGGTCAAGAGTGTCAAAGTGAAACTGAAACCCAGGCCTCCCCTCTGCCTTTGAAGAGCATAGTTTACGACTCCACCTCATGGCCTGGCATACATTATAGACCAGCACACTGCCCTCCCAGCAGAGTGGTTCTTTATCACCTCTTTAAAGCAGCCTGGCTAATCCACTTATCTCTGACCAATCAGGGCAGACCACTGGAAGGCTGAATTTGGACTACAAACAAGAAAGTCTTATAACTTCTTGTATGTACATGTTAGCAGAAATTCAACAATATAATATTGTTGGATTTACTACTACCATTCTGGGAAGTCTTTGAATGGTCCGGCTAGTCCTCTCCTCTCAATATTTATTAACCAATAACTTCCTACCATGTTAACCTATGGGCCATGGGGTTTGCAATGGGGAAAATGACTTGGGTCAGTTTTCTAGCACCAGGGCTTATAAAAACATATTTTATAAGTGTTTCCCTAATCTCTACAGGACCCCCACCCCCTGTGCAACTAAGGGAGACTTTAGGGGTTCTGAACCTGCAGAAATATTGCAGATCTTCCTTAACCAGGTTTTTTTAGCACCAAAGTCGAATTTGAGCAGCTCTTTACTTTTTAAAAGCAGTCCTGGCAACCAGGGCTGGTTTTAAACTGACCCCAGGCTTCAGCAGAGCACACATGCAAGCGCAGAAAAGCTGCTGGCCTCTGAACTGCCGTGCCCCAGGATACTGGGGACCTCTAGGTAGTTTCAATCCCCTGCCATATTATATATAAATCTAATGTGTTCCTTTCAGCTTGGCACTGGCCCTGGGCCTGGTTAGGCAGAGCCCAGGGTCAGTCAGAGTCAGTTACCACCAGTTCCAGTCAGCAAAAAGTTGGGGGGTGTCCAGGGCACAGGATGACTTTGCAACAATTGGAAAGCCCCGGCTCAAATTAGGAACTGCATGCGCAAACTGGCCAGAATTGCATTAAAATGCCCAGTCCAGAATACAGTAACATCAATCACGTGTGTGGTCCCCCGCACAAGAAAGACCAGATCAGGAGGCCGCTCCTTCTCCTTCCTCGTGGCCAGAGCCTGGAACGTCCTCCACCTCAGACAGACAATATCACTCCCCATCTTCGCAAGCAACCTCAAAACCTGGCTCTTCGACAGACCCCCTCCTTGATGGAACCTACACCCTTCCCCAGCGCCTTGAGACCCTCACGGGTGAGTAGCTGCACTTCAACAAACACCTGATTGATTGATTGACAGTAAGTCAGAGGTTGTGTGATGTCACTTCTAATAAAGCAATTGAATCAACAATCCTGTGATGTCACTCCTTGGGATGTCACCAGTTGGCCAAAGGGCATATAATGTCATTTACGCCACACCTAGCATTTTGATGTATGGAATTCTTTGGTTTCCACACCTCCAAAGTCAATTCTGGTGCATATGCTGAAGGGAATCTAGAGTTTATATTCACAATTCCTGGCAGTACAGCAACAACCTACAGATGTTCAGTGTCAGTGCAACCTAACGGATTGACAATCCAAACAACTAGGATTGTGCAAGGTTTTCCTCTTAATATGTTTCTCATGCCCTTAATGAAGGATAATAAGTTTTGACTGCCAATGTCCACATGTCTTTGGCCATGTAAAACCCTCGGGCTAATGTCTGAAGGAGTGTGTGAAGTTTCTATTGAGCAAGTGAAGTTTCTCACTTTATCTGTGCCAACACTCATTTATTGGTGATAGCTGACACTGGATGCGGCTTTTTCTCATGAGTTGGGAAAAACTTGTGCTGGTAACTGATTTTCTGACTGAGTACAAACTTTGAGTACCTTTTACTTACTTGTGGCTCGACACTACTGAGGAAAATGCTCTCCAAATAGCACTCACCTGGAAAGAATTGAAAATGTAAAATGGAGAATGAGGTCATCACATACTACCGACTCAGGAGGGAGTCCATAATAGCACTTCTGAACCAGATAGCGCCAAGGCTCCAGCCACCAACTGCCAGGCCCACCAACATCTCTCCGCAGGTCAAGCTAATGGCTGTCCTCTACATGCTGGCATCGTGTTCATTCCAGATTACACCAGCAAGAGTGGCAGGAATATCTTAGCCATCTTTTTCTGCCTTCCTACCCTCTGTCCAGGATGCCATCACCTGCCTAATATCTCAGTACCTCCTCTTCCCCAATACACAACAGCAGCTGGACACCAAGCAAGGTTTCTATTACTGGATTCCTACATGTGCTAGGACCCATGGATTACACACATGTCCCACCCCCTGCAGCAACATCACACCTGTACCGGAACCAGAACCACACCCACTCCATCAATGTACAAACTATCGTGGACCATCTGGGATGTTCACCAATGTGCAAGCAAAATGCCCAGGGAGAGAGCATGATGCCTAGAACTTCAGGCATACTGCATCATCAAAGAGCGCTTCATGAATGGGCAATATGGGAATGGCCTACTTTTTGGGAAGCAAATCTGAAGGACATGCATCATGGTACACGTTAAAGCAAATCCCCAAGTTACACATGTTAGACACTCAAAGCCACTTACTGTGCCTATGAATAATGTAAAGGCATCGAGCAATGCAACACTGGTCAAAATGCAGTGTACCATCACTGTGTGCAAGGGAGGGGTTCCATGGGCATTTGTGGGGCTGTTTCGATACAACTCCCATGGTTCATGAGGCATGATATGTATCTCATACCAATGGCCCCCCATGTGATGTGTAACAAGGAAAAAGAACTGGAGTCATCCAAGTCACTTCCCCTACCTATGTGTGCTGGATTCTGTGACGCACAAGCACTCTGAGGCCCTCATATTGGGATTTTGACATAGGGCTAATCAGCTAGTCAGCTTGCTGCACTGCCCTACGCCTAAGTGAAAGGGCAGGAATGCACGCTATTAATGCAATACAGTGCAAACTTGTCGATTCTCCTTGCACTGGCACCATTTGGGCTGTCTAATGCCAATGCATACACCCTTGCACCATGGTGCAATGGCACTTGTGTTAGGCAGCACATTGTACGCCAGTGTAGTCTGAAATGTGAGGAAAGTGTGGTATGGCCTTAATACTATGCATGATTGCCCTTATTCAATGACACAGTGTAGTACGGACAGGTGAGTTGCTCCACTGCACAGACCCACTTTCCCAAATATCAGGGCCACAGTGCAATGTGCACATAGTGGGAACAATGCACTGCAATGTGTAGAAAATGATGTCTCACATTTTCATACACTTGCTAATCGGTCAATGGCTGGAGCGACAGAACATCAATGAGTAGCAAAGTGCCAGTTTATCCTGTGTGGATGGATGTAACCACATCAACTGAACTGGGTAACGAATCACTATTGAAACAATGTGGCATGGCAGACAAGCCAACATGAGTACAAAGGCAACACAAGAGATAAGTCTGAGATCACTGTCTCCTCAATGGGATACCAACTATTGGTATCACTCAAAGGTCAACATGGTCAGTTGTGTGAGAACAAGTACTGTGGACATGAGCAAGTGTGTCACACATGGCAGTATATGTTGGTCAAAGTTGTTGGAGCAACACAGGAAGAAGTATGTGGAAAGGCCATGGGTGACATGCCATGTCAGTGTAGGCCCCAGACGTGTACATTTCAATACTAGAGAACACTGTGATGCCAACAGTAAAAAAATCGAAACACATATGCTTTCAGCAAAACTGACAGTCTACATACACATATACACGTAGCTTGACCACCACATTGACTGATGTAACTAATGTGATGGCTCGTCTGTTCTGTGGACTAAGTAGCCCAAATGAAAAGCATATGAATCCATCACATAGAAACTTACTAAGTCTAACACAGTGCAGTCAAATATGACATACATCAATCATCGGCATAGAATAAATTTCAACCTGGACAAGGCACCACAATGTACTCAGGTTAACAATCCCAATATCCAATAGCAAATATCTAATCAATAAACTGTCACTTGTAGTGAGTGCAAGTAACAGTGAGTGATATGGAACAACTCTAAATACCCATCACAGTAAGCAACTGGAGAAAGATCAAAGTCAGGATGTAGAAGTGTACAATGTATCACGCCTTGTTCAACATAAGCTATTAAACAGATAACTGGACGAGACATGTGTAGACCTGTTGCCAACGGTAGAATTAACCCATTTTGTGAATTACTATGAGAAATATGCTTGAATCATTCAGTACACATAGCACACATGGACATGAATGTGGCTATAACAGAGAGCAAATGCATTGACAATTGTAATTACTGTTTAACTTTCAGCTGACCATGACAAGGTCTCCAGCCATGGGTCATGACCCCTATAGCTCATCCCTAGACTGATGACGATCAACACTACAATTAGGCACTAACCAAGAACCAGAACATTGTTGAGAGAATTTTTGGAGCTCTGAAAACCTGGTTCAGATGCTTGGACATGTCAGGTGGAAGATCGCTATACTCGACCCCTACCGTCTGTAAGATCATACTAGTTTGCACCATTCTCCATAATGTCTTTGCCTGGACAAATATCCAATGAGACGTGGAGCCTGATGCGCAGGACCCAATGAAGGATGAGGATGAGGATGGAGGAGAGATACAAAATAAAGTGGCTGGGAATAGCTGAGACACTCACATTGTGCAAAGCTTCTTCCCTTGCATTACATGTTCTTTGATGGGCATAATATCCAAACAAAATAGGAAAGTTCTATATATAAATAAAAGCTTTAAATCCATTATTTGTGTTGGTGTGTATGTCACAGTCCCAGTAAACATCACGTCACCCACATCTTGTCAAGTGTAAGTAGGCCTTAAAATGTAATTATCATGTCATCAGACCTGTTGACCAACATTGTGCTATGCCTCACATCTGTCATTTGCACAGATACAGAACTGCTATATGAAGCAGAGTACTGCATTAAAGGGATACACCAACCATGCCACATTTCAAGATCCAAATTGATCATTACTGTCTCCTTGCACTTGAGCAGTGGAGAGCTGCACAGCTAGCAGTCTTGCTGTGTTGTGCAACAGCCAAGTGTACAACATATAATACTCAGTAACATTAGGAATAAAAACCAAAACTACCATCCCTGAAAATAACCTAACATTGCAGTGTGTCTCAACAATGTGTTTCGATGCCGATTAACGTTTCACTGGCACTCATATCATTGCAGATACCATCAGAGATCATGAGTGACAGTTGTCATGGACAAAGGCCTACTGTCATGCAAACGTGTGAAAGCAGTCCCTTGGGAAGAACGCATACATGCATGTGTGGCGAATCACAAAACAAAGCAAATGTGAACTATAACCTGGCTACAAAGTCACATAATCCTCATCATGGACCAGTAGATAAAAGAAACATTTGGCATGCATTGCTCCGGAATGCAATGAGGAACAAAAGCCTATAAATATACAACATGATCTGATGACATTGCACAGTTTGTAAATGGTCAGAGCACTATGCAATAGTCAAACTTATATGCAGACATCTGAACAACTGAAGGATACTGAGATGTCAATTGTATGATTTCACTTGGATTTAAAGTGAGACAAAAATGCATTTGCATATGTGAAAGTCATAGCACATGGTCAGATAGAGTGATTTAGATGTGAAATTACCTTAGCATGTCAAGAGTTGTTTATGACCAGAGTGTACAAGTGCATAGTTGAATGGGTCACAAATATACTATCCACCCAAAGGGGAAATGTAAGCTGAGTGTGTGCCTTTAATATATGCCTGTGTCAGGGAATGCAGACTCCTTGGACCTGGAGGCAAACACAAAGGCCTGCACTCAGAGTCTATGTAGTGCTACTAAAATTGACAGGAGTAATATACAGATCAAGTATGAATGGCAGCCTCTTGTTAATTGGACATCAAAGGTACAATGGACTAATTAACTGTGTATCACTGCAGTGGCGACTGTTGGCTCACTCACCCATTCAATAGGCCAGTTGCTATGTCACACTCACCCCAGATACGCATCATGTTTTTTGTTATATGTTTCTATGATAACACCATGTGCGGAACACATAGACACAAGACATACACAACAGAACATCTGCAATGTGTAGCAGTCTGCACATGTTAACCAAACTGTAAACCAAATAATGCTGTGGGTGCTAGTGCTCCATTTATGTGTGCTACTGTACATGGGACACCAAGAAAATCAAAGTAGAGATAAGATGCCAAGGTTTGCCTACATATAATATCACTCCTGTGAAGGTAGTACTCACGGACGCATTGGAGGTTTCTGTGGTGTCGTCTCTCAGTAAATGTATATATCACCATCTGTTGTGAATGGCTACCCACATTCAAAGCTCAAGAAAACCCTCTCTGGTGCAGAGTAGCTAATGTGATGCAGTGAATTGTGGTACATAGTGGCACTTGGGATTCATCACACTTGTTTTGCCTACTCAAGCTTGACTTGTGATGCCCAAACTGTAATCAAACAGATTTTGCTGAAACATTTACCCAGGTGCATTGTGCATGGGCCACACATATTGTTCCAGACACAAAGTCCAAACAGCAGATGTGTCACAACATTCCATGGTGGTCATTGGCCAATTTAGTCTGCGAAATGATGTCTACCCGACAATCAGAAGTGTCATATTGGCCTAACACCATACCTTTCATATCTATCCTGGAAATCGATAAGCTAGATGCCACATTTTCCTGAGCTGGTTGGCTCAGGAAAAATTTCTTACAATTCAATGGGGGGAAGACAGAGGTGGTGTAATGCCCCGCTACCAGAATGTACCGACATCTACCGGTGGAGTTCAAGCTCACCCCCGAGGATGAACCCCTGACGCCAGTTAAAATGGTGGATAATTTAGGTGTCCTGGTGGATAATAATCTCCAAATGGAATCACAGGCAAATAAAACTGCTAGTGTCTGTCTCTCCCTGCTACGCATGCTATGGAAGGTTCTTCCATTACTGCCAAATGATACTCGATCCCTTGTGGTAAGGATTATTAATTTTGAGTAGGCTGGACTACTGCAACTCCCTGTATTTGGGGGCACCACAATACATTACGCAGGGGTTGCAGAGAGTCCAGTCGATGGCAGCAAAGCTGGTGTTAAATAGACAGCGCAGGTCTTCTACGACATTGGCCCTGAGAGACCTGCATTGGCTGCCTATTAAGGAGAGAATCTACTTTAAATCTCTTTGTATGGTGTACAAAGCAGTACATGACATGGGTCCAGTTCCCCTGCAGGAGAGGTTCACCTGGTACAACCCCAGGAGGCAGCTTCACTCTTCGAGTGCAAATCTGTTAACAATTAACAGATTCAAGAGATCCGAGATGGGGGGAAGAGCCTTTGGTGTGTCTGCTGCACGTCTATTGAATGAGCTGCCTCAGAGCCTTAGACAGACCGGTTCTCTGACTTGTTTTAGGAAAAGTCTGAAAACCTGGTTGTTCTCAAGGGATAACACTAGACCTTCCCACTGATAAATTGGTTCCACTGTTGTAGTGGCTATTTTTAAGTCTAAGCGCCAGGATACCCGTAGGGTGACAGCATGCGCTATATACGTTTTAAATTCAATTCAATTCAATTCACATACACTGTAGACTGGCTGAAGCAGCCAGTGTCTTTTCTTACTTGAGTGTGTATTGCAACCGAATACGATAGATAGTATGAATTTAGAATTTGCGCATATTCGTGAATACAATGGTGTATTCAATTGGTACAGTAATGACCAAAAAGATGCCTACTCCGCAGCTATCTACGTTCACCCAAGCATACTACAAACGGTAATACCCACAAAAGGTTAGGAATCTCCCCACACATCACAATAGGTATGTGATTGTCACATAAATATATTGTCACTCATAATGTCAGCATGATGAAGGCAATGACTTACACATAGGTGCACTTTTAGCACTGAGATTCAACACATCCGAAGATATCAAGACTTTCAGCTAAGAAAAGAGGAGCAAGGAAAATAAGCTCTGTTTCCCTGCAGTTCACAATTCACTATACTGTGTCACAGACAATAGCCCAGTTGCAAGGGTCAGAACCTACACATTGAGTCATTTGTGAGTCGCATTGCACCCAAAGCATTGGTTAGAAACAACGCATCAACTCCAATGTGTCAAAAACAAGGCATTGTGCATCAGCATGCGTGGTACATTAATGGCGCATTGGTTATTTCTGTACCGACGAGTCATTAAAAATGACACATTTGTTGAACATGGGCAGAATACTCCCAGGAAATGACGCAATGGCTCTGGCAGGCTGTGAACTAGGAAGTGTTAAATTAATTTCACTTTCAATTACAGTCTTTTTGTCTGTGCTGGCTATAGGAGATTTTTTGTGATTTGTGTGGGAGAATCTGGAGTATTTTGGTCTTGTCGCTGTCTGTGCTGTCCCTATCGTGTGCCAATTTTGTTAACTGTGTGTTGTGTTTTTTACTTGTATTGTTATTGTCACTATATTGTTGGGTGTTAGTCATTTTAGGGGTTTTGTAGTTTTAGGAGTATGGGAAAGGTTAAAGGGTATTTTTTATAGTAATAAGGGGGTATAGAGGGGGCAGGACCATGTCGGGGAAGGGGAGAGTGAAGAATCCGTCAGAGGGAGAGTTTGGGGGCCTGCTTTCGCTGCTGGTAAATTAGGTGCCCAACATGAGAGCTACATGTGTAGGGTCTGTCAAGGCTACCCCACCAAGGAATGCAAGAAGTGGTGGGAGAGAGTGCAGTTGCACAGGAGCAGGGTCTTTAGTGTAGATAGCACCGTACAACAGCTAAAACACAGATGGGTGGATGTAGTGAGCCGTGTGGCCAATCTACTAGATCACTGCGGCATGGACCTTGGTGGCCCTGAGCGTATTAAAACATTATGGAATCTATTTCTCAACAGTCAGGGGCAGATATTTTGAGGGGTAGTATGATATAATAAAGGATAACTCTGTCAAAGGGTAACACTATGCCCCAGTGGGCTGTTCACAGTGGCATAACAATTGCCCCTGCGGGCCCCGAAGTGCTGGGAAGGCCCAGAGGTCCTAGGGGCCCCCTCTGGCACTGTGCAGAGAGTGTGAGCTCCGGGCTTGATAGCTCTCATGACTGGGCCCACAGCGTGAGGGCCACCCTCCAAGTACATAGCAGGGGGCCATGGCACATTTTGTCATGCTATTGGCTGGAAATGGTTTTTGGGTCACACCAATTAATTTCACATGCATGTGTTTGTATACAAGACCGCTATTTACTTATGAGACTGTACACTTCAGGAATGTTTAATGTTGACATACCCTGCACAGGTGACATGTAAGGAGCAAAGTTATGAAAACTCACCTATCATGTTGATCGTCTGATGTGTGCTGCATTCTTCAGCAAACAACATGTATAGATTTGGGCACACACCTGGCAATGTAATAACTTTCAGATGGTAGCCCTTCCAGACTGAATGTTGATATAGCCGTCAAAGTCATGCACCCTTGCACCATGTAGCAAGGAAAAATGTTTTATGCCTACTCTACTCTCTGTGCACCAGTTACATGATTAGTCAGATATTGTCCTTACTCACTTCAATATGGCGTATATCTGTCCACCTTTAATCCATATTAACTTTGCCACATGCTATGTGTCCAACGTGCTAAATATACCAGATATTAGTAATGCCATTGTACTGTGCTTCATATGTACAAGGATATATGTTCAATATTCACAAAGCAATGTTCACTCCATTTCATCATTGCCAGGGTTGGTTATCTACGGAGTGTCACACATCCTTTGATTCAGCCCGCTCACTTGTACGTATATATGACTCCTCTGCCAATCCTCATTAAGGCTCAGGGGCACCACTTACTGTCACACACTGAGGCACCCAGATCGTACATTGACTTTCATGTAACACCAACACCAACAATGGGAGTCATCATATCCAATTGACCGACATGGCTGCCTGTATTTGAGGGCTATGGGTCAAGCTGTACCCCAAAATGCTAGTAGTGATGATAATCTGTGGCATGTACCTACCTAGGTTTGCCACACAACTAGGCCCATGCACCTCACCCGCCAACCATCCCTGAATCCTGCCCATAGTCATGGCAACCTAGGTCGTCCTATCACTTTACAAATCCCTGTTTCACATCCTCCTGCTTTGACATAAGTGGTGTGGTAAAACATAATTTTTTTGACTCCCTCTTGGCATGTGCTACATCTTTACCCAGGTCCACATCACATGTAGGATGTAGTACATCAATGCCCGCTTATTTGTCACCCCTTCCCAGCTTCTACACAAATGTGACACTATCTGACACAGCAGTGCATGTGTATTGCTCAGTCTACCTTGCAGCACACAATTCATTTCTCACCTCCTTGCTATGCAATGTCTCCCCATTCAGACACAGTGCCAGTTCAATGTGCTCAGCAACACCTATATTTCACTGCACTACCAGGGGCCCGACAGGTTCACATACGATCTATTCTTTCAACAAACACACATGGGGGATTATTTATGAGAGCCTTGCATCACTTTGGCAGCGCATAAATTGGTACATGGGTGACTATTTTGCAGCTTATCGGGGTCAGTGACTGTCCCATTGATCTCAGATCCTTGGCAGCAGCCCAAAATGTGTTCCTGTTCTTTAGGCTGGCGGCATTGACAAGTGCGTCCCAGTGGTCGTTTAGTATTTCTTCCTTCCTTTTAGAGGTTGCTAACTTATACTTCTGCCTTAATGATTTAACAAGTGAGTGGTACCTCGGGCTGGTTGACAGGGCCTTGCGTAACTGACGATTAGCCTCTGAGTACTCACGGTTAAACCATATGGGTCCGTGTTGGGCAACAATGGGGGGTTTCGATATTATAGATTTGATGGCCTCAGAGATTAATAAAAACACTAATTACCACGGGGTAAGGATCCTGTGCTGACAGACAAGAGTTGATAAGGCTTGCATTGTCCTTTACCATTTTACAGAACAGGTCATTATTATTGACACCCCGCCAGACCAGTCTTAAGTTATCTGTGGAGGGTGATAGGTTTCTAGCACCACATTCGGTATTAAATATTGGCCTGGGGGACAATCTCAGCACTCTTTTAATCAGATGGTGATCACCAAAATTTGTGGCAATGACTTTTGCTTTCAATAGACAATCCTCTAGGGCAGGGGAAATAAAAACATGATCAATGGTGGAAGCACTACCCCTCCCTCTAAATGTCGGTTCAGAGGGATTGTTATCAGTTGTTACGGCGGCAATGTCCATAGCATTGACTAGATTGTGATTATTCAGGTGTTCCATTAATTGCTCACCCCTGTGACAAATTTGTTCTCTGCTACATGGCAATTTACTGGTCCTTATGCAGGGTAACTTAGCGTTGAAATCACCTCCCAAACAAATACCAGCTATTTTATTGAATCCATAACAATACTGTAGGGTGGCGACAAATTTGAATAAATTTATAAAATTTCCATTTGGTGTCGAGTGGAAGTCGTTGTTATAGAAGCATTCAAACCCATTGAGGTATAGTTCTCGGGTCGCCCATGTCTCGAAAATTGTGAACAGCCAAAAGTAGTTCACTTACTACAAAGTGTAAGAGTACATCTACATGTGTAGATTCACCCATGTAAATTTATTTTGTGAATTGGCCCCTCTGTCTCTTTTGGTGACTTGAAGTGCGGTTGACATTTGTTTTGCCTCATAAATCTTGAGTAGTACAATGCAGCGCAAATCACTGCATCACCTTACTCTGTGTTCGGGAGGTGTTTTCTATGGGCATTGAGGTGGGTGTTTCCATCAGCACTCATGCATTTCGATGCTGCCCTAAATTTACCTGGTGAAACCACCAAATCCTCACTGCCTCCAGAGGTGAGGCGTGAAGAGGATAAATGCCTTAATTTCTCCTCGTTTGTTCCTCGTTGAATGTGTGCTGTATTCTGCAGCACACATAGGAAGAGGACAACACATCTTAGTATTGTTTCTGTGCAGGAAGGTGCCCCTTCTTGAACAATATTAATATTGCATGCAAACCTACGTTTGCACTAGGCGGCCGAAATGGTGTCAGCACAGGAAGAAAGGATAGATATGCAATGTATTGCATAAATATGGTGCATTCCTGTCCTTTCAATTTAGCATAGGGCAGTGCAGCAAGGTGACTTGCTGCACTGACCTATGCCAAAATCACTTAAATGTGGCCATGGTCCTCTGGTGTGCATCACTTGTATTCACCACAATCCCAGTATGAATTTGTACATGAGAGCAGTTAGGGTTGTACTGTAGTTCCTAGGACCCCCCAGGACCTGCGCGTTTTGTATGACCTAAATTAAGGGCTTGGTGTGCAGACAGATTCTGGACACCCCCACAGGATGAGTCAGCCTTTAGACCAGCTTGCTCTTAGGTGCCACTAACACCCCCCTGTATTCTTACAGTGGTGTATGTAGTTTCTGGAAACCACTGAACATGACAACCCTGATTCCTCAGGTATCGTGGAAACAATACGGTATCTTTAGCTCAGTCACTCGTGCTTACTTTTCTCAGAATACACATAGAATTACGATTGGAATGGTTTCAATAATTATTTATTGGTCAAGCGTAAGTCTAGTATGAATCATGTTTGCTGCGACAATCAAAAGACAGGAGCAGACAAATGTGATCGCTAGCACCTATATCGTAAAAAGTAGATAATTTCTACCATAGTGCTAATAAGATTAATACAAACAGGTTATATAGAACAATAGCATTGCGTACTCCTACGATGCGTAGCCTACCTAAGTGTACCTAACCTATATATGTAGGTGAATCCTGTTTATGTAATTGTCAGGATACATCCTAATAGAGCCAAGAAACACCTGGGGAAGTACTAACCCCTCACCTGATGGTTCTGAATGAAGGACCCGTCTGTGCGTCAAGGATTGCACCCCGCAAGAGATGTCAGGTCTCTGCCTGTCGAAGGATCAGCCTGCAGAGTCTCGGTCCAGCCTGGAAGGAATTTGCCTCTCTTTCTGTAAGGGGGAGTGAGGGTATTTTATACTAAAGTGGTCACTCCAGGGTTTCTTCTAGAATCGATATGTTTTGAAAACATTCACTAATCCTCTGCTAATCCTTTTCTAAACAAACATGATCATGCACAGCTGGCTGTTGGCCCTGGATGAAAAAGGTGGTGACCCTAATACAGAATAAATCTGCCGTGCCTGGGGACATGTTTATGTACGTCAGGTACAGGGATTAAGATAGGGTACCAGGAGCCTGATGTCAGAGAGACAGAAGTAAGCTACTAGGTAAAAGGTTACCTGGGTAGGAATGTTATGTCATATGGCTGGGACAAAATGTATGTAATCGGTATGTACAGGATGGGACTATCCTAAAGGACATGACACCCACTCCTCATCAAAAGGTCAACCTGGTCAGCTCGATAATGACAGAGAAGAAAAACAAAGTCAGTTCGACCTTCAATTTGGTACATGTTTAAAAATTGTACAAACTGTTCCCAGCACAGAAAAGGCCAGATTGTTTAAGAATCCTGTGCTGAAGACGAATCCGCAGGAGGCAGTCCTTCAGCACCTCCAGTATGATATCAAGTGAGCAGAGGTGGTCATCAATGGTTCCCACGGCAGCCGACCGGGAATAATTAGATGCATGTGTGCCTGAGACTGATGCCTGCACATCCGTGGTAGAGCCAATCTCTGTTTTAACAGGAGCTGAAGCATCCCGTGGAGGCTCTTGGAACGCCATCATCAACATGGAAATACGCTGTGGACAACTGTGCACAAGGGCCCGTAAAGGCAACAGGAGCATGTCTATGTCCGGCAGCGCAACCGATGGAAGTGTCAGATAGAGGTCCAAGACGCGCCCGAATCCGTAAAAGAGGCAGCGGAATACTGGCAGAATGTAGTCAAGCCAGGCCGGTCTGAAAGACAGGAACCAATGCTCACTCAGCTCTCGAAGCTGAGGTTTACCCAGGAAGAACACCAATCGCTCACGACAACGTCACTCCAGTAGTGTTCTCTCCATGTCTCGAGTGATGTTGACATCCATTGCGAAGCAATAGAGGTAAAATCAGGATGACCGCTACTGAAAGCAGGACCAAAGGAAGCCCTCCAAAAATGTTTCCAAGTACGGAGTGTATGAATGATGGAATCACTCTGAAAATGGTTTGTAAGGTGGTTAACAAACCTGATCCAATGTTCTTAAATAAGTGTACTATCCTGTTTGTATCAGACATGTCAAAGATACGATGGACCATTTCTCCAAAATGGAGCGGGAAATTCTCACGGACCAGAGCCTGTATCTCTACTGAGGACCTTGCAACTTGGAGATCAAAGATCTCTCTAGCTGAAGTTAATGCCATATTTTGCTGAAACAGCATGGCTTCCAGTCTGCTCAGAGAATCAAAACCCTATGTTAGAAACACTCATTGAAGGCCACAGTGGTGCCTTCCTAACTGTGTGAGCTGGGGGGAAACAATACTTGCTTACAACAAATAACCCTGGAGTTGATGGTAACTAGATAAGCAATGCCCGACGTCATACCACAACAGCCTTGGTCATTCAGCATCAAGTAACTCCCATTGGAATGTTACTCAAAAACGGGCTGAATTACAGCAGCTGGGGACCCCTACTGGAAGCAGGGCAAGTTTGCTATTGAAGCATTACACACCCCGTGCAGCGACACTTCTTTTCACACTAAAGACCCACTTAAGGCCTTTCCACATTTTGAACCACTCTAGAAAACTTCCTTGTCCTTATTCCTGCACCTATATGTGCATGGCAACTCCCAGGTTTCTCGTATGTAACCTTCGCCCAAGACTTCATACCTAGCTACTGGGTAATATTTCAAGCAGTATTGGAATTGGAATGTCGTGATTGGCAGTGTAATATAGCCATGGATTAACCATTCCATAGATGGTGATTCTGCTACCGTAAAAGGTAACTTCTCTAGTTTTTCAATGAGCAGCATGATGTACTTCACATCTCTGCGTGCCATGGTCAATTATCTTTCGGTCAGATTGTAAGCGGAAAACAGATTTGTGTCTTTAATGTATCACCATGGAACATGGCCAGAACACAGTAATGGAAGTGTCCAGTTGAAAAACATAATAGCGCATAGCTGAGATTGTCCATGTTGTAGAATAGACAAATCTTGTTCCATTATATTGATAGCGAGGACACAATGTTGCTCAATTAATAAATACGAGACGAGAGTGCGGTCATGCCGTTGTCTACCACAGCTAAGGCCTTTTCTAGGTTAATTCTATCGATTTCACGTAGTCTCGCTGCAGCTTCCTACTGGGTGACTTTCCAAACCTCATTATAGATGGTGTATAAGAAGTGTTTTCTACTTGGTTTCTTGGGACCTAACAAGAATTCCCTAAGATCCATGTTGTTTGACAGAAGGGACAAGTGTTGTTTCACCTGTGATAGGGTTGAGGTCTTTAGCCAATCTAGGCACAACTTCCCAACACTATAGGAATTCACTACCCCTGGGTCGTCTGCGTGTACATAGCGTGGGTCAGGACTATGAATACTAAACCCTTCGGTGGTACCCTTGAATCTTGGGTTACACATATTTGTGTCTACAGGCCAAACCAACCAACTCTTCCAATTGGGAGATGATGAATTGTATGTACCATGTGTCCCTTCACTTGTTAGTGTATTATTGGAAATACCCTTAACAGGTGTGGGTGAAGGGATGCTCGGTGTTTTCAGGACTTTGATTTTTGCAAACCCGTAACAGGTAGCCTGTTACACTGCTCTGTTCATGAAAATCATCTGTAATGTTATGAGGCTAGCTCTGAATAAAGCCTCAGTTCCCTGAACCTGCCACTCTCTTGTCCCTCAGATGTATTTTGTATCAATGGTGTCTCTCCAGTCATCGAAACCCTGTATAGACAGTTGGTAGATAAAAGGTGCTGAATTTTTAATTTTTGTGTTTGTTAGCATAATTTTATTTGTTGTTGCATTAGTCTGTGCAAGTTTGTAGAAAAACGATTCTGGATCTGATGTATTGAACCCTGAAAAGTATGCAAATTTCTGTGCGAATGTGGCAGAGCTACCTTTTGGTGGTGTTGGGCAATGTTCCCATTGATGGTAAATGTTAGCACTGCATGGAAGTCATCCTGAGGCTCACCCGGGAGAAAGCTTCGGTACGGCAAAATTGTGATTGCTACTTTGCACTTGCTGAAGGCTCTACACTCCCGGGCTTTGCTCTGCTAACGCGGGACCGCCAATATGGGAGAAACTTTGGTTAGCGGGCTAGTCTCTACAGCCCTGGGGATATTTAAAAACAGGCTGGCACGAACATTCGGCAGACGCGCGCAGTGGGCACGCCGCTGGTGTGCCAAAGGTGTGCCTAAGGCAAGCCCGTCTGCGCCCGTCCGTGCACCGTTCACGTCCAGTGCCGGCCACCCTGCCGGTTACGATACAGGTAAATCCATGCCCATTAATTACTCCAGCAGGACCTTACATAATTATAAAACTATTGCCTTAAAAGCAGATTGTTTATGCATTTCAGTTGACACCTGGTCTGCCTATAGTCAACTAACCTGCCCTGGCTATCTAACTAAACTACCGGACTTTGTATTCCAGAAGACAGAAGGGAGTCAAAATACAGGTAAAAATAACAAACGACACGAGAAATCCAAGATCGGGAAGTATGCCCTGTTAAATGACAGATCCTTAGTCAAACATAGCGTGGAATGTGCCTCCCTTATCGAGGAAGAAGATATAACTATCACATTCATAACTGAATCTTGGACGGAAGATGCGTCAGGTCCAGATTTGGTGAAAGCCACACCAGCAGACTACCTCTCCTTCACTCTAAATAGACCTCATAAGAAGGGGGGTGGCTTAGCAGTAATCTACCATAAATCCTTAGCAGCGTAATTTAAGCCCTCATCAAATGATGAATGTGAAGCTTTGGATATAGTTTTTATTTCTCTTGTCACCACACATTTAAAGGCAATCTCATTTACAGACCACCTGGCCCAAAAAGCTGCTTCCATGTTTGAAAATGGCTTAAGTGCCAGTTCTAACACAATATTGGGAGATTTTAACTTTTATTTAGAAGCACAAGCTGACCCAGAAACTTCAAATGTGATAGATCTGATGAGCAGCCTTGACTTAAAGCAATTGGTCAGTGGTGCTACCCATAAAGCAGGACATACTTTGGATGGAATATTTTCCAATAATGAGCAGTTATTCAACCAGTGGTCTGGTCAGACCACAAGGTAGTGCTGTTTATTATAACCATACCTGATTGACATATTATGAAACCAATATCCAAACAGATATCTAGCAGAGCATGGAACAAGGTAGTCACAGGCGAACTACAAGAGGTGCTAATGTCCACATCCTTCAGTCCTCCATCAGACCGGGATGAGGCTGCGCTTCAATATACAAACTGGTTGGAATCAGCCGAAAACAAACTTGCCCCAAAGAAATTTCTTTGATCTAGCAGGGTATGACCCTCCTCTAAATGGTATACCCAAGATCTTAGAGACCAGAAATGGTCTGTAAGCATCTTGAGAGACCCTGGAGGAGGGAATATAAGGATAACGAAAAAAATGAACACAAAGTAGGCTTAGCCAAGTATAAAAAGATGCTGCAAGATACGAAGCAAGAGTTCTTTATGAAAAAAATCAACTCAGCCAAAAACTCTACCAAATAACTTTTTAAAACAGTAACCTCTTAGCATATCCAGCCCCTCCACCCATCCAGGCCAATCAGGAATTGTGTGATAAAATCGTGAATTTTTTCTTTGAAAAAGTTGATGCCATTTTTTCATCCTTCACTAATACGGGGATCAAAACCTCCGCCAAATACCCTCTTGATGCTGAGACAGGATTAAATCCCGGGTCTCTGTTAATCAAGTTCGCTGGAATTACCACCATAGACATTTCTAATTCTCTGCTGAAAGTGAAAACGGGCTCGACTTCTGATCCATGCCCAATCTCATTTTTAAAACTAGCAGCTGAGCCTGTTGTTTCCACCCTGATCTCTATTATAAATGCAATGTTTGCAGAAGGATATTTCCCCAAACTGTGGAAAGAGGCATCGATACTGCCCCTGCTCATAAAGCCGAGTCTGGATCCTAAAAACGTGAACAATTATAGACCTATATCCAGACTCCCTCTTCCTGCAAAAATTGCAGAGAAAATTATGAATGAACAACTTAGTTTCTTCATGGAAGAAGCTCAGGTATTAGACCCTACACAATATGGCTTTCGCAGTGGCCATAGTACGGAAACTGCGCTTCTCAAATCGACCGAGGAGATCAGGGCCATTATTGATCAGGGAGGAAAAGCAGCTATGATTATGCTGGATCTCTCTGCGGCCTTTGATACAGTCCATCATGCATTGTTGATGGACCGGCTGCGAGAGATCAGAGTACAGGGTCTGGCCTGGAGACTACTTAAGCAAAAAGAACTATTGATGGACAGACTGCAGAACAATGTCATACATTCACCTCAGTACAGAGATCTGGGCCTAAATCCTTCGTTTTTTTGCTCACCATGCCATTCCAGTGTGGACCCAGCCATATGCAAATCAGTCTTGACCCTGTGCCCAATTGGAACAGTCCAGCCCGAACTGCCAGACCAGGTCCTCCCTGTACTGGAAACAAGCATCCTAGGACCGGTTTCGGGGTTTCACCCCTCTTCAGCCAGGATAGCTTGATTCCAGTGGCATGGAGAGCACAGGACTCACGTCTGAGCATACCCGTCCCACTCGGGGTGACAAATGCAAAAAGAACTATTGATGGACAGAATGCAGAACAATGTCATACATTCACCCCAGTACAGAGATCTGGGCCTAAATCCATTGTTTTTTTGCTCACCATGCCATTCCAGTTTGGACCCAGCCCTATGCTTACTTAAATCATTTCTGTCAGACAGACGACAGACAGTCACCCTAGGCGAATTTTCAACCAAACCATACTCTCTGCCTTGTGGGGTCCCTCAGGGGTCATCCTTAAGCCCGACACTTTTTAACATCTATGTGTCGCTTCTGGCCCCCCCTGATTGAATCATTTGGTTTCAATTTGACCTCATATGCAGACAACATCCAAATTGTGGTGTCACTAAGGCCAGGAGAATTGCAGGGAACAGCATCCAGATTTCATGATTGCATGATAGCAGTGGGTAACTGGATAGCCCAAAACTGTCTCAAACTGAATTCTAGTAAGATGGAGGTGGTTTTATTCAGTAATGATGTCAACTTCTGGACCCCGGAATGGCGGCCAGACACACCAGGTCCCCTTCCCACTCCTGTCAAAAAGGCAAACAATGTGGGAGTCTGCATAGACAATAAACTTAGCCCCAAGGACCAGGTGAATGAAGTGGTCAATCAATCAATCAATCAATTCTTTGTAAACTACTCACCTGTGAGGGTCTCAAGGCGCTGGGGGGGTGCTGCTACTGCTCGAACAGCCAGGTCCTGAGAAGTCTCCGGAAGATAAGAAGGTCCTGGGTCTACCGCAGGTGGATGGGGAGCGTGTGCCAGGTCTTGGCGGCGAGGTGGGAGAACGATCTGCTGCCGGAGGTTGCTCTTCGGATGCGGGGGATGGTGGCGAGGTCGGCGGAGCGGAGCTGGCAGTTCGGGGTGTAGAAGGTGAGTCGTCTGTTGAGGTATGTGGGTCCAGTGTTGTGGAGTGCCTTGTGTGCATGGGTGAGGAGCTTGAAGGTGATCCTCTTATTGACAGGGTGCCAGTGCAGGACTCTCAGGTGGGGTTTGATGTGGCTGCGGCGAGGAATGTCGAGGATGAGGTGTGCAGAGGCGTTCTGTATTTGTTGTAGTCGGTTCAGGAGTTTGGTCGAGGCTCCTGCGTAAAGGGCGTTGCCGTAGTCCAACCTGCTGCTGACGAGGGCCTGGAAGACCGTCCGTCTGGTTTCGGTGGGAATCCATCTGTAAATCTTGCGGAGCATGCGGAGGGTGTTGAAGCAGGAGGATGAGATGGCGTTGACTTGCTTGGTCATGGAGAGTGCTGAGTGGAGGATGAACCCCAGGTTGAGTGCGTGGTCAGTGGGGGTCGGTGCTGCTCCCAGAGTGGTCGGTCACCAGGAGTCGTCCCAGGCAGAGGGAGTGGAGCCGAGGATGAGGACCTGCATTTTGTCCGAGTTCAGTTTCAGTCGGCTGTCCTTCATCCATTCGGCGACGGCCTTCATCCCTTCGTGGAGGTTGGTTTTGGAGGTGGAGGGGTCCTTGGTGAGGGAGAGGATCAGCTGGGTGTTGTCGGCATAGGAGATGATGTTGAGGTCGTGTGATCGGGCTATGTGGGCGAGCGGTGCCATGTAGATGTTGAAGAGTGTCAGGCTGATGGATGATCCTTGGGGTACGCCGCAGATGATCTCGTAGGCTTTGGATCGGGTTCTGCCGGAGAGGAAGGAGGTGGTCCATTCCAGGGCCTTGTCTCAGATCCCTGCATTGTGGAGGCGTGTGCATAGCGTGTGGTGGCAGACAGTGTCAAAGTCGGCTGAGAGGACCAGGAGGATGAGGGCCGTGGTTTCTCCGTTGTCCAGCAGGGTCCTAATGTCGTCGGTGGAGGCAATGAGGGCAGTTTCAGTACTGTGGTTGCTGTGGAACCCGGACTGAGATGGCTCCTGGATGTTGTTCGCCTCGAGGTAGCGGGTTAGTTGTCTGTTGACGCTCTCTTCGATGACCTTCGCCGGGAACGGGAGTAGGGAGATGGGTCGGAAGTTCTTGAGGTCTCTTGGGTCCGCCTTGGGTTTTTTGAATAAGGCGTTGATCTCGGCGTGCCTCCAGCTCTCCGGGAAGGTCACGGTTTCGAAGGAGATGTCGATGATCTTACGGAGATGGGGTGCAATGGTGGCGTTAGCTTTGTTGAAGATGTGGTGCGGGCATGGGTCTGACGGAGAGCCGGAGTGGATGTTGTTCATGATTTTGGTTGTGTCGTCGTCGTTTACGTGGGTCTAGGCAAGCAGTGGGTTGGTGCAGATGGTGGGCGGTGGGTCTGAGGTGTCAGTGGCTGTCGGGGGGGTCTGGTAGTTGAAGCTGTCATGGATGTCTGCGATCTTGCGATAGAAGAAGGTGGCTAGGTCGTCGCACAGGTCTTGCAATGGTGGGATGTCGTTGGTGTTGGCGCTGGGGTTGGCGAGTTCCTTCACGATGTTGAAGAGCTCTTTGCTGTTGTGTGTGTTGTTGTCGAGGCGGTCTTTGAAGGAGGTCCTTTTGGCGGTTCGGATGAGGTGATGGTGCCTGCGGATGGCATTCTTGTGGGCTGCGTAGCTGTCCGGTGTCTGTTTGTGGTGTTATTTCTCCTCGAGCTTTCGGCAGGTCTGCTTGGAGACCTGGAGGTCGGCGGTGAACCAGCTAGCCTTCCTGTTGGTGTGTCTGTTGGAGGGTTTTTTGATCGGGCGAGAATGTTGACGCAGTCGACGATCCATTGTCTAAGGTTGCGGATTTCAGTGTCGATGGGGTCGGAAGGTGGGCTTTTGGCGAGGGTGGTGTTTAGCTGATCTTCGGTTATTTTGCTCCAGCTGTGGCGGGGGTCCGTTGAGTGCGGTGGTGGGTTTCTGGAAGGGGAAGTGGATGCAGCGATGGTCGGTCCAGTGGAGTTCGGTGGTGTGGCTGAAGGTGACGTAGGTGCTTGCGGCGAAGATGGGGTCAAGCGTGTGCCCGTCGAAGTGGGTGGGCGTTGTGACAAGCTGTCTGAGTACGAGGTTGGCAAGGTTGTTGATCAGGGTGGTGGAGTTTCTGTCATTGTTGTTCTCGAGGTGGAAGTTGAGGTCTCCGAGGAGGATGTACTCTGCGGAGGCGAGGGCGTGCGTGCTGACAAAGTAAGCGATGGAGTCGCTGAACTGAGGCCGGGGTCTGGGGGGTCTGTAGACGAGGGTTCCGCTAAGGGTGGTGTTGGGGTCAGTATTGATCAGGAAGCACAGGTGTTCGGTGGTGCTGAGGGTGTCGTCAGTGCTGGTCGAGACCCTGAGGGTGTTCCTTTGGATGATGGCGATTCCTCCTCCTTTTCCATTGGTGCGGTCCCTCCGGGTGATCTTGTAGTTGTCCGGGATGGCTATGGTGATGTCGGGTGCCGAGGAGGCGTTCAGCCAGGTCTCGGTCAGGAAGGTGACGTCCGGGGAGGATGTGTCGAGCAGGTCCCAGCGTTCGATGGTGTGCTTGCGGGCGGAGCAGCTGTTGAGGAGTATGCATCTGCTTCCAGGGGGTCTGGCGCTGAGTGCAGTCCAGGCACGGATGGGCGCAGACGGGCTTGAATTAGGCGCGCCTTCGGTGCGACAGTGCCGCAGCCGCACAGCAGCCGCCATAAGAAGGGGAGGTGGGAGGGAGGAGCAGCGGTGGCGGGGCCACAGGGGACACAGCAGTGGAAAGGGAAGAGAAGGGCACTAATTAACAAATTGCAACTCCTGCAGAACGCAGCAGCCAGATTGCTGACTGTCACTCCCAAACATGCCTCCATCTCAGCAGAGATCAGAAGGCGCCCCTGGTTGCCAGTATGAAAACGGGTGCAGTTTAAGGCTCTGTGCACAGTACACAAGGCACTCTATAGAACTTGGCCCAACCATCTAAAAATGCAATTCCAATGGTATACACCAGCTAGATGTTTACGCTCTTCGGATGCTAAACTGGTGGCGGTGCCTTTTGCAAAAAAAGCCAACTGGGGGGGAAGAAGCTTTGTGGTTGGGGCTGCCAAGGCATGGAATGGCCTTCTGATGCATCTTAGAGCCTTGTCAAGTCTACTTGTCTCTTTACTGACTAGGCTCAGGTTCTGGTTTATCACCCCTTTCTCGCTTAGGACCCAGGTAGGACTACATGTAGCGCAAGGACACCTTCGGGTAGCAGTTCGCGCTTTAGATATGTCAATAACATTAACATTAACATTAACTTGCTCTATGCAAAAATTGATTACCATAATGCTGGTAACAAAACATGGTATCGTAATCAGTTGTATCTTTCCCTGTAAGAAAATGCAGCAGATTGTTCTAAATCCATGAGCATAGCATTTACAGTCTCAATGTTCAGATCATCAGAGAGTGTACCGGGGGTACTGAAATCATTTAAATAAATTTTAAACAAATGTGGAATTTTCAAATGTTCAGTAGGACCAAATGCATCATATCAAACTTTATCCCAAACTATACCATCAGATATCAGAATTGCTGTAATGTTCACTAGGGACAAGTCTCTGTTCATGGTGAGATGACGTATGTGGTTTCAGGACCAAATTCACTGATTGTACTGCAGAGCGTTCTGGGAGGTAATGACCTTTCAAAAGCAGGAAAAAAGATAGTCACTGTGCCAATCCAAATTAACAGGTGTACTACCCTTATTGCAAACCAAATATGCAACCAAGGTGACACTAAGTAAGTCTTTTTGAGCAAATGATAGAATTGTTGGACTTTCTCTTTCTTTGAAATGGGTGGCGTTTGGTCAGGTTCTCTTGGATCTGAAGAGAAATCATCGAAGTTGATGAAGTAGCTAGACACAGTTTGATCTATCTTTGGTAGGTCCGCAGGTTTTGTAGAACTGGCAGATGTGTTGTTTGAAGGCACATTAATGTAGGCATCATTGTTCGGCCGAATTGCAATTTGCATTGTTGTTTCTTCTTGATGTTTTCTATTTTTAACTGGTGTGATTGGTACTCCGTTATTCGTTACTCCTTCACTTTGTGTGTCGGAGTCTTGAAAGTTTATCAGTCTTTCCATCTGAACTTCCTGTATAGTAGCAACAGGAGGTCTGCAGCTACTCAGGACCCCACGCGGCCTACTGTTGAGAATCGGCCACATGATGTGGTTTGATCAGATCAATGGAGACAAATCTTTTCTTTTTTTTGCCGGCAAGAGGCGGAAGAAGTACTGTTCTTGTTCCCACTACCACCAGGACAGGTACAGCTGTTCTGTAAGATGGCCCAAACTCTCTTCTGACCACGATCTTTTCCCTGACCAGGTACCCAATCTTTAGGACCCAGACAGGTCTTTCTGAAACTGGTTTCACTTCCCCAGTGGCGGTGCGTTTGACTTGCACTTTGCATTGTAACGCCTGGAATTCATTGAGTTCCTGTAAGGTAAGACAGCCAAACGGTCATTCAGTTCAAATGGTTTTTCATCCGCCACTGTGCTGGCACAATCGAGATCAGATATCCACATTCTTGTCCCAAACAGGATTTCATAAGGCGTACAGCCTCCCAAGGATTTTCTTGGCATATTATTTAGTGCCCTCTCTACCCCATATAGGTGACTGACCCAACTACCCCCGCACCTAATACTCTAGCTGTTAAGGATTGCTTTAGGTCCTGGCTTTTCCTCTCCACCACCAAATTTCCCTCGGGGTGGTAGGGAGAGGAGTACCGCAAGGCCATGCCCATACATTCCATGGCTTCCTTGTAAGCCCTAGAGCTAAACGCAGGGCCACAGTCGGTATGTAACTTGCCAATTGCGTATGTCCTGCAATGTGTTCTGTAAGACTCACAACTCCCTTATAACAGTTTGAGCATCAGCCAAGCACTGGGGCCAAATCCATAGGAATCTAGAGCATGAATCCACTGCCACCAAGATATACTTGTAAGCCCCGTCAGAATTTAAGGGGCAGCAGTGGTCCAAATAGACACATGTGAGGGGTCTGTCTGAAATCAGTAGTGGTATTTGTGGTGGCCTGTGAACCATGGAACCCTTCAACTGCTGGCAAATATCGCATTTCAGGACATAGTGCTTTGTTTGTTTTGTCGGCCCGACCACTAGTAACGCTGCTTCAATAATGAAATTGTTGCAGTGACTCCTGCATGTGCGGATCCCAGACCCTCATGTGCAGCTACAATTAAACCTAATCTGCGATCTTTTTGGGGTATTACTCTACCCCCACTCCTGGAATTTGAGCATACGGTGTGTTATGGGCATCTAACTTGTAGGAGTACTTGCTTGGCAAGCCTTTTGGCAGGACAGCAGAGCCGTTCTTTGTGGCAGTGATAGCTACTAGTATATCTCTGTCTATTCTTGTGTGTGAACGAGTGATTGCTGCAACGGCAGCAAGTGGATTCCCTTCAACGTGTACGCCAACACGCTGATGACTCAAGTTGTGAATAACTTGAGCCTGTGGCAGGCATGCTTTCAGCTTTGCCACTTGTTGCCATAACAACTTATGTTTTATAGTGCAACCCTTGGCGTCTCTAAACCCATTCTGGCCCCAATAGTGAAGATATTCATTGTAAGATTGCACACAGTAAAATGAATCACACACAATCAGTGTGGGGAATTCCCAATCCATATACTGTAGTGCTAGTATCAGGGCTTTCAATTCTGCCAGCTGTGCTGTACAATCTCCTAGACACTGTGTAGTCGTATTGTTGGGACGGAACTTACCATCCCATATACGACCTTTCCCTATAGCACATGCAGCGCTATATTGTTGTGAATTCCAATAGCCGGTTGGGTAGAACCATCAGTGTAAATTATGCATTCATACTGATCTAGAGGCAAGATTTCATTCGGGAGAGGGTACTCTTGTTCGTACTGCAGGAATGCTTGTGTTCTCAGTGTAGGATCATATCTGTATTCTACATCTGTTGCAGTGAGAGAATTAGCCCATTGTATCCATCGTGTTTGCAGTGCCTTTGCATTTAGAATGCTGGCTTTTGTTACTGGTTCTAAAGTTAGTATCGGGGTTACAACGATGATGCGTGTCCCCTGTGCTAGTGTGCTTTCTTTCCCTACAGCAGTTTGTACTGCTGTCAGTATTTTTTCTGTTGCTGCAAATCGATTTTCATCATTTGTATACAAATGAGATTTGTACGTGGTTGGAACTGTCTCACCTTCATTGAACGTGATGTAGGTATACCCTGAAAACTTGGGGACGACCTGTATTACCAGGTTGTGGATGTTTACTCGTGTCTGCATGTGTTTTGAAGCTATCATGTCAGCTTGAACTGAACGTAGAGTTTCTGAATGTTTTTGAGTCCACTTATTTGCTGTGAAATCTAGTCTGATTAGGTTGTAGAAAGGTTTGAATATTTCTGCGTAGTCTTGAATGTGTGTTCTGCTGAAATCCTAAAATGGATTGTAAACCCTTCAGAGTCTTTAGAGGCTGGATTAGCGAGCATTTTCCCAGAAAAAGTTGCGACCAGGCTTTTGCCTTCATTTGACAGCTTATATCCCAAAAACAGGACGCTGAGATGGGCAATTTTAATATTTTGAAGTTAAATTTGTAGCCCAAATTGGCGAAACCAACAATTATGTTGTTCACCCTGCACAAGTCTTCAAGTAATTCATTGCCCGTCAGATAAATGTCATCTACGTAGGACACTGACTCTTCATCGCAAGTTTGTAATAGCTCTGACACTCTTGCCGACAATAACCCGGGGCTGTTCTTATAACCTTGGGATATGCAACAAAATTGACGCTGTGTGTCGAGGGCAGAACATCCTGTCAAATATCTGCTTTTTAGGAGCTATATTTTGGCAGAAGAACCCATTTGAGATACCTAGTGTTGTTTTGTATTTCTTCCGCACAATATTATTCATTAATGCGGCATTATGTGCATTCTGAGCTGCAAATGTTTTTGTGAATGTGTTCAAGTGTCTGTAATCTAAAACCAAACGATATGTGTTGTCAGGTTTCCTTATGGGAAAAAAAGGGTTTTTCATTTGCGAGGTGCAAGTTTCAATCACCCCTTAGTATTCAAGTTGGTCTAAGATTTCTGTGACCTGTTTCTTCGCCTCATTTTTAGTAGGGTACTGTCTCTGTGGAGTTGGAGTCGTTTTTAATGGGATTTCAGGGTGTTTGGACTCCACGTCTCACCCTACATGGTTGCAGTATAATTCCGGAGCTAGCGCTTGCGTCCACTCCCACGTGTATGAGTGTTTTAAGGAAACAGAAACGAGGTCGGAAAAAGTAGGTAAAATAAAGCTTTCACCTTTTGGGCAATCCATTATAAATTCAGGTGGCCAATCTTTTTCTGCTAACAGGATGTCATATCCAAATGTCAAATGTTCCCAAAAGAGACCTTTAATTTTTCTTGAGATGTCCCCCTCTATTTGGAGATTAATTTTGTGTAGACGGTGTGGGACACTCACTCTTGTATCAGGTGTTTCCACTGTGATGTATTAATTCAATACTGCTGTCACCAGAAATTCCTTCAGGTTCTGGCAAGCTATTGTTATTTCTGCTGTGCTTTCTAGCATCATCAGAGCCCATTCCCTGTTCAGAAGCTGGGTCCTCAGTAACCTGGGCATTTCTAATTTTTAAGCCAGCTACTTTCTTCTTTTTGAATTGAGGTTTTGCTTTATATTGCTGTTTCTGTTGAGAATGAAATTGGAAGTGAGATGTGTTTCCCTTTTTCCCTTTGGTCAATCTTAAATTTTTTGTTCTGACTGTCCTTGCATCTCCGAGCTTTTTGATGAACCCTGAAAGGAACGAAAGGAATGTGTATCAGTATTCTGATACCTGTCAGGTTTCCTAATGTTATTAAGAGCTTGATGTTCGAGAGACAGAAGTAAGCTACTATGTAAAAGGTCACCTGTGTAGGACCGGTATGTCGTGTGGATGGGACAAAATGTATGTAATCGTTATGTACATGATGGGACTATCCTAAAGGAAATGACAGGGTGGTCTCTACCATGACAGGCAACCTCTGTGTGCTCTCATCCCTCACATCGGGAAAGCTGCGTGCAATGTAGTTTCATGCTAGTGGCTATAGATGTGGCTCTTCACATGCTCCTATGTGGTGGATTCAAGCTAGCCTGGCTGATGACTGCTGATTAGCCAGAAACCGGTCCAAAGATGCTTGTTTCCGGTCCAGGGAAGACATCGCTTGGCAGTTCGGGCTGGACTGTTCCCATGAGGCACAGGGTCAGACTGATTTGCATATGGCCATGTCTGAACTGGGGTGGCGGACTGAGCTAAAGAATGATGATGGATTAAACCCAGATCAGTTGACTGGGGGTGAGTGCTTGCAATTTCAACACTCCGTCCATCATCCCCTTTGGTTTTGCTTTGTTCGCCCTAAGTTGGCAGGGTATGCCCAGACGTCGGTCCCTTGCTCACTTTGCCACTGGATTCAATCTAGCCTGGCTGATGACGGCTGATTAGCCCGACACCGGTCCCTGGATGCTTGTTTCCGGTCCAGGGAAGACATGGCTTGGCAGTTCGGGCTGGACTGTTCGCATGTGGCACAGGGTCAGACTGATTTGCATATGACCATGTCTGAACTGGGGTGGCGGAGTGAGCTAAAGAATGATGATGGATTAAACCCAGATCAGTTGACTGGGGGTGAATGCTTGCAATGTTCAACACTCCGTCCATCATCACCTTTGGTTTTGCTATGAAGTAATTATATTATAACATCGTACATTGCCTGAATGTTCAGGGAGTACTGCCACATTCGATTACCGCTAATGTGTGTATTATGCAGTATGGTCTATAGCAAGATGTAGACCCTACCACTACGAACCTATCACATTCTAGGTCATACTGTTCCACTTTACTGTGTTGTGACACAGTGGTCATTTCAGGGACATGTATGTGTCTATTTTTAATTCACTGGCATTGCACACGGAAAATAATGACATGATTGAATGAATGACCTTTGCGATTTGCCTCCTGCCATGGCTACAGTTGATTAGAAACCATGGCCCTAAACTGCTATATCCAATGAAAAGATTGTTTTCTCCACCTCAGAAGGTCTGTTTTATTCCAGGTTAATGTTTTTATGCCAAACCCGCTTTTGCAGGCCCGGTATCAGATTGCCAAAATATAACTAAAAGAAAAAGGTAAGAATATAATTCTGTGCCCCCTCCCTCTCCTTATGCAAAAGGCAGACAAAGAAAAAGGGAGCCCATCGTTCTTCTTTAATGAGTATATTGAACACCCATCATGCTCTCTGTCTTGGTATATTGCTTAATCCATCTATTGGTAAGGGGCATTACAAACACAATGCAGAGAACATGTAGTTCAATACCCACTTGTCCTACATGGACTTCAGGTAGATGAACTTTAGAATAGCTGTCCTGTGTGAATGAGCTTCTTTCTACAAAACTGGGCAAAGAAGAAACAAGAAGAGTCATGCTTCTGGAGTTTACCTTGTTTCATGGTCGTTGTTCTATACCTGCTGCATGAAGCAGTAGAATGGCCCAAGGCACTGACAATGTCTATCTCAACCCTTGTAAAAGAAGAAACAATCATTTACATTGGTACCTGTTGAGCCATGGTCTGTCTACAAGATTTCAGTAATGATGTTCATGGTTTGGATGAATGTCTCCATATTCACATTCATGACAGGTCAGAAGAAATATGAGTCAAATATTTCTTTGGATATTTTTACCCAAAGTGCCCTACAAGAAAGGTGCTTATATGCCAGTTTAATCATGGATTTCATATGAGAATCTGGCATTACCATTCTCCTGCTGGTCTTGAATTGTGGGGTGGGTGGCTTGCTATAAAGCACTCTGCCATCTGAAACAACCCTGATGGGCCCAGATGCTTATCCTTCAGTCTACACCTGGACTTCGGTGCACAAATTGACCAAAAAGGGTCACTCTTGAACTCTTATTTACTATGTTCTACCTGGCACTTCCTCCCATCAATACTTTTGCCTCCAAGGGAAGCCCTCCAATAAAGACATTCTACCTCTTACAATCCATAGGGATTGCTATAGGTGAGCTGGAAGATTTTGTAGGTTTTCCAGTAAACTCAGCACTGGGAGAATGCACTGCACTGCAATGCACTGCACTACATTTTCAAAGAGGTAGTTTAATGCAGCAATCCTGCCCTGAAAAACACAGGCACAATGGACAATAGAAAGATAATCCCTAATTTTCCAGTTAACTGCCTCAATCTTTTCACCAACCGTAAAGGTGACAAGAGCTAGCAGAACATTTCTGAGCCATTGATTCCTATTTATGACCTCCTAAAGGCAAGACACACCAAGAGTTGATACTAAAACTCCCTTCTAGCCCAGCTCGTTAAGTCCTGTCATAAACCCTGAATCTAGAATTGTTAATTTAACTACGCCTTGCAAGAAAAGAGGGTCAGGCTCTACCTAATCATTCCCCTATTTAGAGGAGCGTCTTGATTCCTGAATACGCTCAATCTCCTTCTTTCATGCACAATATTTTGTTATTTCCATTATAAACATGGGGGCACATGCATCATTGTTTTTTGCGCTTGCAAAGGGGTAGATTCAGATTCGCAGAATCTGCCCCTTTGCAACCGCATTTTTTGCATTTGGGATGCATCATCCCAAATGCAAAAATCGCTATTTAAGTAATCGCAAAATTTGCGATTACTTAAATTGCGATTGCATTTAGGGAATCACAAATTGCGATTCCCTAAATGCAATGCAACAATAAAAAAATAGCGATTTCGTTTTTAAGTAAGGCGAATTACCATCAACTTAAAGGTATTTGGTACTTGCAAATTGCGCATGCAATTCCCATTGATTTCTATGGGCCTTTAGGCTCATAGGAATCAATGGGAGGCCATTCCTTATTTGAGATTTGCAATTTGCGAGTCGCAAATAAGGAATGTGTAGGAATCGCAATTTCTTTTGCAATTCCTACATGCATCGCATTTAGCGAGTCGCAATTTGTGATTCGGTAAAAATCGCAAAATGCGAGTCGCAAAAGAAAAGTTTGATGCATATGCTCCATGGTGCCTTGCAGACATATTCTTTAAATTTATTTAGCAACAATATCCTTTAATGAGAAACGTTTATATAACAGGAACGATGGCACATAGCTTGAGAATGGGCTGTTTATTTAAATATGGAGCAATAACAGTTCATGTGTGGAATACTTGTGCCAGGTGAATGGATATTGTAGTAGAGTCACCTTCTTTGGATGATCACTCTGGATTTTCCATTGTTTACTGGACCACCCTGAAAAGTTCCCTGTAATCCCACAGGGCTGGGTGCTTAATAATATAAAAAAAGTGGCATGCAACATATTTGAAATAGTGTGTCTTCACAGTGACTAAATACCCAAAAGCTGTTTTAGTTGTGTAAGTTAGCTAGATTCTCATGAACACTTCTAGGTAAGTTCTATCATTCCCTGTAAAATATCAGCAAACTGCTTCAAATTTGTTTTAAAAATAGAATTTGATACAATAGCAGATTTTTGATACGTGTAGTGAAAAACGAACTTTATAAAATGTACTTTTTGCTCCATGAGCTGATACTGGCTTAGAACTAGTTTTGCCACTCAACTCACCTCCAGAGGCCCAATGCACATTTCTGGATGGAGTTAACAACCCTGCTCTCTAAACAACAACATCCTGACCCCCTTCGGAACAGAAAGGCAAAAGTGTTGTCAGCAACTGGCTACTTAACATGGATTAGACATCTAGAGGGGGACAGGAGCAGTTTCAGGAACAATGGACTTCCATCAATCCACTGCTTTTGATGTAGAGGCGGCAAATGAGGCTGAATGGATCTGCTCCTATTCATTCCAACGCCTATGCTAGATTTGTGGTTCAAATCATAGCATGGGGAAATACCAGATCTTGATCCTGACAAAAGACGAAAACCTCATCTGAATAGGGGAGTTGTTCAGGTAGAGCCTGACCCTCTTCTCTGGGAAGACATAGGTGAACATTTTAGATTCAGGGTTTACGGGAATTTGTACAGTAAAGTCAAAAATAAGGGCTGCTTCTAAAGGAGAAGGACAGAGGGTGAAAACAGATTCAGAATTGGGTGTGATTTTTTTAGAATCTTAGACTAGTACACAGTATAAGACTGGCACCCCAACATCACCTGCTCAGACCATTTCTGAATATAGTAAGCTTTCCCCTGAAGAAGAGGGCCCTGCTGGAAGGAAGAGTACTTTAGGACTCCAACTTTCACCCAATGTCTAAAACGGTTCTCCAAGGGTCTGGTGGCTGATCTCCTTTTTGCCTGCTCCAGGAACACAAAAAGGTGAAGATCAATTGCCTTGCAAAAGACCCAGCTTACACATAGGACAGAAACCTGTAGGAGTCATGGCTGGAGATAGACCTGTGTCTGCAAGCCAGCCCTGAGAAACTGAAGGCTGCTGGAGTGATCAGGAGAGGTTTTCACAGCAGTTGGATTAAAGTGTTTTTTCTTAAATCGCCAATGGACTGGGACAAGGTCCTGAGGCTAGCTAAGGAAGGTCATGTTCAAATCAGGCCAGAAAACCAAGTTCAACCCACTCAGAGAGCTTTGCTGTGCTGAAACCTGGTTCTGGGGGACCTCACAGTATATGTAATTGGTCTTGTAGAGCCCTACCCAGCACTCAAATAAGCAAAAACAGTTACCTATATTCTGTCATTGGTCCCAGAAGGAGCAATGATTGACAACCCTCTGCCCTGTATACTCCTCCACAGACACCACTCTGAATACTGATGTGAATGGAATCTCCAAAAGGAAGCAAGAGTGGGATGAGAGAAAATACACTATCCTAAAGTCAGAGAATGGCACGTCCAGCATTAAACACACAAAAGGTGACGGGAGGATGCTTGCAATAAATATAACCACAGACAATTGCTCAGAATAGCATTCCAACACATCATAATTTTGCTCTCTATGCAATCTCATATTATAACCAGCCATGTGCCATTAAGTTTTGCCCTTGCTCCAATAGGATCAGTCCAGCCCAGCCCAGCCCAAACTGCCAAGCTAGATCCTCTCTGAACTGGAACACAAGCAATCAAAGCAGGTTTCGCCCTGATTGGAACTCTTCGGTAGGGTGTAGCTTGGCTCCAGAAGCACAGTGAGCAAGGTTCCCATGTCTGGGCATACCTTATGTAACTTATGGTGTTACATCAAACACAAAAGGTGATTAGAGGATGCTTATTGTATGCATTCCTCCCATCACCTTTTGTGTGATTGACACTTCAGCAGTAGCCTCTTACTGCTTGGGGTGTCAGCTGAGGTTTTACACCTGACTGACAATTCTATAGATAGTCTTTACTTGAGGACCTATCTCTTTTTAAGTTGAGGCTTTTGGATTTAATTGTTCCATCAACAATGATGGTGATGTGCTCTGAGCTACTGTGGCTCTCGTACAAAACAGATTCACAAGTATTTCATTCATATTTCTTCTTCTCTGGAGCATTCGTTGAGGGGGAGAAAAACCCACCTCAAATAAAAATCATAATTCTTGTCAGGGTGAGCTACAACGTCACAAAAAAAACTTGTGCTTTACTCTCTGATAGTTTTGCATAAACGTATTCAAACTTAACTCAGAGGCAATGTGTAAAGTGTGTATGCAGTAATCAAACAGTAATAAAGTGAGAACACAACACAAGAAAAATACTAAACCAATTTAGAGAAATTTAGTAAATTTTAATTAACAAAATGACAAAAAACAACAAAAATCAATTTAATAGAATCACAGTTATGAATGTTTAAAATGTAGGGATCAAAATAGTGCCAAATGGCGTTAGGCACCAGCCAAAGCCATCTGATTGTGCTTGACCGAGACAACATCAATGGTTAAGCCCAATGGAGCGCATGTCAGATACAGGGGCCACCTTCACCTGGATAAAGAGTTTTCCCTTTGGACTTAGTCTCTCGAATGGAAGTCACAAATTATCAATGGGGCAAGACAGCAGACTGTGGCCAAAAAGGGCTCCATCTTGTTCGATAGTCACTGCCCCAGGTCTCGGTGAAGCTGTAAATTTTACCCTCACAGAAGGTCCCTAGTCAGCCTGATTGTTTTGTGCCTTCTTCTGGTGAAATTTTCTAACTTCGGATGTAGTCACTTTTTTGGAGCTCGGATTCACCCAGCGGGGCAAGGCTGCAGGCTGTAGCCGAAGAAAGCTCCACGAAGCTGGAAGCCTTCTCTGTGAGACCCTGCAGGAGCAACCTGAATTTTCTGCCCATTAGCGATGCATCTTCATTGGATCTGCTTTTAAGGTTGGGGCCAATCCCCAGTCAGTTCTCAGAGCAAAAAGTTGGCAATAAAAATCCAGAAAACTTTAAGAGGCGTATACTTTGCCACCAGTCAAAGGTCCAGGACCCTGGGCACAACACTCAGGGGTCAAGAGTCATTTCAGCAGAGGCCAGTAGTAAACCCAGGGCAGGCCCAATGGGAACTGGTAACCTAGAGAGTTCCAGAAAAGGCCACTGGAAGCTTTTTGTGTCCCTGCTGATCAGCAGGAGGTCTGCCAACTGATGCTTGGAGTCACCTCTAGGGTCCTGGGTTCAAGACAAGCAGATCTAGTCTTCCTTCAGGTTCTTCAGACAGCAAAGCAGTCCTTCTTCTGAATATTCACAGGTCCGGGAGTGTTCTGAGGAAGGTACTGGGGATGCCACATTTATGACCAGTGAAAGCCTGTGGGGGGGGGGGGGACACCTGGCCACTCCCTAACCAATGGGTTAACATTTTTCAGGGGTGACCCTTTCCACTTTTGCAACATGACATGGGTTTTCTTAATTTAAACTATCCAACAGTGACTCTCCTTCTCTAAAATCAGCATGGCAAAACTCTTTTTCCTCAGGTCATATCTACCTGTATCCACCTGTGCCCACCCATACCATTATTACAATATATTCATTTAACTGCTAATGACGTTTTAAATTATGGCAGTCACATGAGTGTTGACCATATACCGGTTTCGTCATAGATTACAGATTACAGATATGAGGTCTGACGCATGGCGGTGACTTCTCGGACATGCTGGTATTACAAATCGTTTATTTAATTACTGATGATGATTTAGATGATGGCAGTCGCATGATTGTTGATGAAACCCCCTCTTGTTTCTTTTGATATATAGATACCCCATACCTGGATTTAAGATGTTAGTTACTGGACAGAAGGTAAAGAGCCGGCCTTAAGACCATGTTGTGTATGAGGTAAAGCTGATATTTTTGGGTGGTATACTTTGTAATATACAATAATATTTTGCAGATTGTTTAAGTTGATACTGCCAACCCATACCTGGATGTCATATCAATCATTCTTGATAGACTTGGTGAGTATGAGCTCTTCACTCTCCCACAGACTACGGTTCATTAATATTAGATGACACTGCGTGCGATTTCACTTGCATGCTCGAATCATGCATGTTATAGGAACTAGGTTAACTGGACATGAACACAATTTAAATTGAGATTATTCTGTAATTGATTTAAACAATTAAGAAGCATGGATTAACTTTTTCACTACCGGGACCACTATTTGGTGAGGCTTGTAGGTCACAAAACCTGGGTGACGGTAACTGTGATTTGATACAAGCTAACTCCTCCTTATTTTGTGATATGCTTATATTTTAGATGCATTTTGCCCTGATGAAGTCTGCTGTGACTCAAACAGTTGTAGACGTAACATGTGTTGGCATATGGGCAGCAACAAAGATATCGGAATTACGAACTTTTGACACTGCGACCTCAGTCTGAATTTCTGTGTGCTTGGAGAAAATTGCCTCATTAGTTGTGGGCTCTGTACTGGCTGGCTTCCTCTCCTACTGAAGCACCAGATAAACTATGTTCTTGATTGGACAACTTAATTTCATACGTTTTGAACTAAGGGCCTTGTATACCCAGCCAGTGTATTCGCTTGTCTCCAAGGTGGCAAATGTATTGTATCAGAGAAGGACCGTCAGAGGCCACGAACTCCATCTTTGTCCCTCTCAAAGCATGCAAAAAAACAATGGCTTCAGCAGGAACTCAATGAAAAACTTATCCAACTTCAAGCAATCCTCACTGGCCACAGCCTTGGACCTTGCCCTACTGGCAGATTTTGACATCCATTTCAGAGACTAAGTCAGCAGATAAAGTACCACATGCATGAAAATAGCATTTTGCGATTACCAAATAGCGATTTTAAAGAAATCTCTAGTTGGTAATCGCAAGATGTAATTTAACAAAACAGACAGGAAATAGCGATTTCCTAATTGCAATTTCTTAAAAATCACAAACGCAATTAGGTAATAGCTATTTGTAATTACGACTCCATTCTTCCAATGGGCCTCAAGGCTCAAAGGTGAGAATGGTCTTGCCTTACCTGAATTGCGATTACCTAATTGGTAATCGCGAATTAGGTAATGCAAAGGCAAGTGTGCCTGGGGGCAAAAAGACCTCCCTAAAGCGCCCCTAAAAAAAAAGGTGCGCATGCAAGGCACACACATGCCCTAGGGGCATGTGTGTGCTAGATGGCACTTTAAAAAAATGCAGTTTTTTGCATTTTTTCAAACTTTTCACATGGTAACCATCAACTTGAAGTTGATGGTGATAGAGTTTCCTAAATGCACAGTTTGCATTTAGGAAAGGCTTCTTACAGGTGCATTAGGGATTCGTAAACTGCGATTCCCTATTTGCATTCACAATTTGGGTAATCTTAAAAATTGTGTTTACCTAAATTGCGAATGCCAAAGCTTTTCATACATAAGTAAAGGCCATTTTGCAAACTAAAAATACTTTGATACAGTGGCCCAAAAACGTTTACTGGACCCAACTTCTTGGTGTATCCAATTGTCACTCCATCGTATTCGGCCTGAAATCACACCTAGGTATCGGTCAATTGCGAACTGTAGTTTCTAGCTGCTCTTTGCCTTAAAGGTTTTACAGTTCTTATCGCCGGTTCACATTATTCATTTTGATGTTCTTGGTGCATTTCTGCTCATTCATTATTTATTTTTTCTTGTAAACTGATTTGGAAATGTTATTGTGATGTGTTCTTTAGTATTGCTGGTACTGTTTGAAATTACACTCACTTCTCGGTTGATTGCTGCTTGTGCCATAGCTACAGGGTGTTGAGCAGAGTTTCTCTGCGAACATTTCTTTCATCTAACCATATTGTGTTTAGTAAAAACCCAATTTTTTACAAAACGATTTACCTTCATTTAGTGCATTTGTTTTGGTTGTTGCAATTGTAGTTGTGATTCAGATAGTATGGGTATTAGCAGTTTCTGAAAAAGAACCTATCGGGGTTTTCTCGATCTGTCCTATGAAAACACACTGATCAGCTGTATGAGTGATTAACTCTAATGTTGTCTTAAGCTTTGACCATAAAGTCTCAATCATTTTTATTACAAAATAGCTCTTTATCAACGCTTGGCATAACCATATTTTGCATACTCCAAACACCGAATTTAGGGGCATATGTACAAGCCCCTATCGCCACCACAACATCACTACTACTGACGCTGTGGTGGCGATAGGGGATGCGCCTTATGTACAAGGCAGCGTTAAGCCACTAATGTGGCTTAACGCTGCCTTTTACATTAGGCCCCCTTTCACGCAATGGTTAGCGTGAAAGGGGTGGGTAGTGGGTGTTGCGTTGGTTGTTCCACCGCAACACCCATTCATTTTGATGCTGCCCCCTATGTACAATGGTGGCGTACATAAGAGGTAGCGCCAAAATTAAGATCAAGTAAATCCTGGTCTTAAGTTGGCGAAACGAGGAAAAATGCGTTATTTCTCTTCGTTTTTGCTTTTTCCATGTGAAAAATCTAAATGCCATGGTTTGTTTATGTACAGGAAGGTGTCCCTTCCTGTACATAAACAAACCTTAAAAACAAATGCCATTTTGTCACTTTCATGTGTGCTGCATGAAGCAGCACACATGAAAGTGACAGAATGGCATTTTAGGATTGTTTATGTGCAGGAAGGGACACCTTCCTACACATAAACAATCTTTCCCTGCAGGCAGACACCCTTGCACTATGGTGCACGGGTGCCTGCATTGGCGCTAAGTTGCTAAACTTAGTGCCATCGCGGGGGAAACGCAAGGCTGCACCACATTCTTGTAAATATGGTGCAGCCTTGCGTTTCAGAAGTGGCGTACCGCAGCGTTAAGCCAGGAAGGCTAATGCCAAGCTCTGCAACTTCCTTGTAAATATGGCCTTTATTCTTTCTGCGGTTGACAATTTCACAAGGCAAATTAGGATTTCAGCATTCTTCATTCACAATACTTTTTCAGGCATCGTTAACAAACTTCAGGGCCCGTTTCACAGTTCGGTGAACCTTAGCCGAGGGGAGGTGAATTATGTTCAGTGCATTCAAATATTGAAAGCTGTAGAAAGGCACAGCTGGCATCATGACATACTATGCACCCATGCTGCCACAGGGACCCACCTCGGATACCTGACTATCTGCTATGGTGCAGTCTCTGAGGCAAAGTAGAATGAAGAGATGCCACACTTTGCTCATTATTGTGGGGTATGCAAATAGAAAATATGGTCTATTTCACGTTTGGCTTGATTTGTGCAGCAGAAGAGTGACAGATGGCAGATGGCACATGCGTCATGAAATGGAACCCCAAAGGAACTGCAGGTTGCAACGTTCACTGGGAGCTATGAGGTCAGCTCGATGCGGATTATGACATAGGTACAGTTACTGGCACTTGGGAATAGCCAGAAAGTGGGGAAAGCTCGTGGATCGACTGAATGCATTGCCTTTGTGATGATTATTTGTACAGCGGTTCTATTCAGGGGCATACGGTAATGACGCAGACACAGACCGTGAAATGCTCTTTTGGAGCCTGACTTTACATCTTTTGCAAAGTGGGAAACTGTTTATGCCACTATTTCTGTACAAAGTATTAGTTCTAGAGCTCCCTTGCTCTGTACAATGTCCTCCATGTATGTCATGGTGGAAGCAGACTGTAAAACACAAGTGTGAACACATTGCAAATAAATCAGTAAAAAGGCACAGTGAAAAAACGGGTGAAAAACATTTTGGGGCATATCAGCAAGCTGGCGATGAAAAATGATCGCCGCTTTAGCGTCCGTTTTCGGACAAAAAGCGGCGATAATTTTATCGCTTAATCAGCAAGGTCACGCTAACGTGTGAATCCTTACTTTAGCTCCCTTTCCCATAACGCCCAACTTTGCATCTCTAATGAGGTGCAAAGTGGGCGTTCCTTCCCAAAATAACTGAAGAAATGTCGCTAACCAACATTTCTCCAATTATCAAGGGAATCGCTAATAGGCATGGCGATAAGAAAAGTAGCGCTAACCACAGTTAACGCTACTTTCCTTATGCCTGCTTTCACCCTGACTTAGCCATTATATCCAATGTAAGGTGGATATAATGGCTAAGTATGCCCTGCCTTATCAGCAAGCTAACGCCAAAATGTGTGAGATTATCGCTGGATTTCCAGTGATAATCTCACTTTTGGCTGTTAGCGCGAGGAATTTTATCGCTTTTGAGATAAGCGTTGCTGATAGCACCCTATCTCAGCGATAAAATTCCACGATAGCCGGCGATAATTATCCTAGCGCTAAGTGCGCTTAGCGATAATTATCGCCGGCCATTGCTGATATGCCCCTTTGTCCTTATAATTTAAGGATATTCTATTTAGCTCTGTTTTCTTTTACACCTGTCTGCGTTGTTTTGCTGCAGCAAAATCAAGGTTCAATTTTTGTCTATTGTATATTTGCTGCATTTTTTTCTTTGCATGTGTCGTGGTTATTATGACATCAACTCTACCAGTGCATGCTTTTTGATGGCTTGTGGATATAGTTTAACACCCCTTGTGGTCCGAAGAAATGTTTTGTTTTAATTCAGTCCTCTTTAGGTAGAGTGTTCATATTACCATGGAGCCCTTCACACCTGCATGATTTCCTTGCATCAGTTACTGCCCGGACTACATGCTCCATTGTACAAGTCAGCAACTTTAGATGTCGTCATCCTGGTGCAATAGCTCCCAAAGGGGAGAGATTTGGGAAATTGCCATAGCAAGGATACCATTAAATCTGAGACATGGTTCAACATATAAACCAAAACATCATGAACTCTACAAGTGAAATATCCTGTGCATATTGAATTCCTCTAAAGCTGCGGCTTCTTGTCTCACTGCAGACTGCTTTAGTATTTCTCAATTTCAAACTCTGTAACAAAGATAAACAATCCGAGGTGCATATCAGCAACAACCGGCGATAATTATCGCTAAGCGCACTTAGCGCTAGGATAATTATCGCCGGCTAGCGTGGATTTTTATCGCTGAGATAGCGTGCTATTAGCAACGCTTATCTCAAAAGCGATAACAATCCTAGCGCTAACTGCCAAACGTGAGATTATCGCTGGAAACCCAGCGATAATCCCACGAAGTTTGGCGATAGCTTCCTGAAAGAGCCTCACATACTTAGCCATGATATCCACCTTCCATAGGATATCATGGCTAAGTCAGTTTCAAAGCCATGCTGCTTTGCGTGAGGCTTGATAATGAGAGAAATGTCGCTTAGCGAAATTTCTCCCGTTATCCTGGGGAGGAACACCCACTTTGCATCTCATTAGAGATGCAAAGATGGGCGTTAGGAATTCAGGTGCTAAGGCAAGGTTTCACGCGATAGAGTGACCTTGCTAATATAGCGATACAATTATCGCCGCTTTTCGGCCGAAAACGGCCGCAAAAGCGGCAATAATTTTATATCGCCGCCTTGTAGATATGCCCCACGTACTCTCTTTCCTGATTTCCAGAATCTACTTCCACACTTCTGCTTCATGACAGCCACATTTAAAGATTTCAAAACTGCCAGTGTCTCAAAATACCTGTGAGTATTTTACATAGCCTCATAAAAACGATGAAGAACCGTACACATTTCCCCTCAATTTTCCATTGTAGTGCTGTGTTTTTGGAGCGACACTAAATGCCCAACCGAAATCACTCCAATTGAAAACATTACTTCAGCCTTTGACAGTGCAAGAAAAATATGGAGCACAAAATGCCTCCCACAAACCAGTCATTTCAGGGTTCAAAGGTTCCCCTCGCTCCTTTCTTTTCAGATGAAGTGAGACTCGGAAACGAATCACAGGCCTATCATTTTGTAAAATGATAGAATGTGACCTCCTGGTGATAGAATGGACTCAAAATTGAATTGCACTTCCTGTTTCACTGAAAAATCTACTAACGCGGAGATGGGGGACTGTGGATCCACCAGCCTCTTTCATCCATAATCTATTCTCTGAGCAATGGCTTTAAACTGGCCAGGTTTATGAAATAGGATGTAAATTCAAGGGCGAAAAAGATGGTGATGCAAAATACATATTCATCAACATGTTCTATATGCATGCATTTTTGTTTATGACAAATTTAACGTACGAGGACAGGTCAAATGAAATTAAAATGATCAAACAATCTTATCTCATTTTTTTTAAACAGAAATCTAGGCTCGTAGGTTTTCCTCCTAGAACTGCAAATATTTGAATACTTGGAGGTTCTGTACACACATTAACAATTGGGTGAGAGGTTTCACTTGTCCCTTGTCCTCCCTTATCAGTATCTAAACACACACAAAAGGAAAGAGGAAAACATATCTAAAATAAACAAAAGCCCTCCCTAGGAAACCCCAGTGTTTTAAATTGCTTCATCATAGGGCATGCTACAACACTCTGGTGCAGACCAACGCTCATGCTGCACCTTTACAAGGGATCCAATGTGCAGAATACATTTAAAACTACCTAAGAGGGTTCCCTCCGTACTTTATTCTGAGACCCTCTTGGCAGGGTTAAAACTATGAAGTAAACTGTACCTTGGAAGTCAGTCCCCTGTCCCCCTTTGTGCAATTATTAGCATGTTTTGGCCTTTCTACTGCCTCTATAAGTCGTTGGCGTTTGTCAAGATTTAGATCAGGAACTACCTGTAAGGATAAATATCACAATATCAGTCAATCATCACTTGAGGGTCGACAGCTGCTGCTGTCCATGTACAGGTTGGTTACCCCTGTTGACATATATTGTTGACATATATTTAGCCACCTGCATTCCCTCTGTGTGCTAGGTAACAGTACTACACATCCTTCTTACATGGTAATTTCTCAGTTCCCGATACCATCACAATGTTCTGCTATGCTATGTCTCCCATACACAATATCTCAGACCCCAGCAAATCCTTCTCCTGTGGTCAGTTGCCACCTGCACCACCCCGAGGGGGAGGGGTTCTTTCTTTCCTACTTACTGCCACCCCTCAGTCCCTGCGCACTTACTTCATCAAGAGTCTGACACTTCTCATTACTGCCACTCTCGGATGTCTGTTTCGATTCTGTCTGCCTGCCATTTTTATCCTAAGCTGCTCAGGAGTTGAAAGTCATATGATTACCTCCAACTGCTCTGTAATACTTGAGCAAATCTTTCGAACATAAATCTCCCTCCTGATTCACCATCTTGAATCCCCCTCACTCTGAGTTCTTCAGAAAAGAACGCCTGAAGGTTTTCTTTGGTGAGGGAAATTCTGAAGTTACGCAACATGGGGTCACAGGCCTATGCCCAAAATCAACTTTTACACCTACAGTCTCGCAACTCTCACCAGAGATAGGGGCCTTTGAACAGGCAGTATTCATTAAATGGAACAGGTAAACCAAAAAAAGAAAAGACCCTTTTAGGAATCTGACGAGACTGGAAGAGCAAGTCATCGAGAAATTAAAACAGGACCTCAGAATAGTCATAAATTCAGCAGACAAAGGGGTTGCCATTGTTATTCAGACGAAGGAGGTCTATGAGGCAGAATGTCTCAGTCTACTATCAGATAGATGGAATTACAAAATTCTAGGGAAAGACTTCACCCCAGATTTACATAGGGAGATCAGATCCTTGGTTGAGGATGCGCTGAACAGTAGCTGGATATCACATAATGAGGCATCCTTTCTGCTTAGAGACAAACTAGTAGTTCTGTACTTCTATATGTTGCCTAAAGTACATAAGCCCGCCAGACCCCCACCGGATAGGCCAATAGTCTCTGGCATTGAATCAGCATCAGAACCCTTGTCACAATTTTGTGACTTTTTTTTAGACCCCTAGTTGAGAAAATGCCATCCTACCTCAAGGACACAAGGGAAGAATTAAATCCCCACATAGAACTCTTGATAGGGCTCGATATCGAGTCCCTGTACACAAATATTTCCCAAGAAGAGACCCTGAGGTTGGCTGAAAACATCCTGTACAAAGAGGAGTGGTAATATCAGACTCCAATGTCTTTCATTTTGAGTTTGGCAGAATTGGTGCTAACCAGATATTACTTCCAGTTCAAGAATACAATATACCTCCAGTCAGATGGGACTTCCATGAGGACTACATTTGCGCCAAGGTTGTCATGTTTATATGCCTTGGAATTTGGTAGATCAAACCCTTTGTCTGATTCCATAAAGTTGTGGCATTACTTTATCTACAATGTTATTTTAATTTGGTGAGGAGACAGAGGATGTGTAGTGGCTAAAGATATAGGTCAACAGGGGTAACTAACCCATGTTTGTCACATGTGAGAACCAGAAATGTACTGTTGGTAACACAGGGGCAATGTTAAGAATAAGTGCCAATAGATGTAAGAGTAGGCCCTGTTTTTAGAAGGAGCGTGGAAAGTATTTTTTCTATACAGGGACAAGCATGTGGGTCTAAATTTTTCCTGTACCCATTCTGTGTTTGATTATAGGATGATAGCCCCACTCCTACCCCAGTTTTGGAATAATAAGAGTAAAACTTAGGTAAAGAACTCATGTGGTTTTCAATCACCAAGGTGTGTGTGTGCACTTGTGTCCACTTCCGAGTTTTTGCGCACAATGGGTGTTGAATGTGTATTACCGGTATGATTTGCAGCATAGCCAATTGATACATGGACAGCAGCAGCTGTCGACCCTCAAGTGATGATTGACTGATATGGAGATATTAGTGTGTTTCCAGAATTGGCAAGTATGGCCGCATATTAAATCCCTACCCACACAAAGTCAATGAAAGGGAGAGGGCCTAAGAGTGAAGTATTAGAAGGGATCTAAATATTGACGAAGGCTGAAACATGTTGATAATGGCAGAAAGGGGGAGAGGGGACTGACTATCCAGGTTCACCACAATTCATAGTTTTAGCCTTGCCAAGAGGTGCCCAGAATGAAGTAAGGAGGAAGTTTTAAATGTATTTTGCACAGTGGATCCACTCCACTCTGAGTGTTGGTCTGCACCACAATGTTGTAGCACACGCCAGATGAAGCATGTCACTATCTAGTGGGTGAGGGCAATTTTAAAAACACTGAGGATTTCCCAGAGAGGGTTTTTGTTTGTTTTAAATATGTTTTCCTTTTTCCCTTTCTTTATGTGTTTGGATACTTTGAGGTTCACCCATATTTCCAAGAGAACAACGAGATAGTTACGAATGTGGCAGATTCAGAGATTTACTTCATTCCAGCAGATTGTATCCAGTGCTTACACTTCGCTTTTTTGCATATTGCTGAAAAGTGTACAAGGTTTTGTTTTTATCTTTACACAAGAGATGTATTTCCATGTGACGAGGTTTCTTCCTCTATAGTTCGTGAAAATATATGAGGGTCTTGCGTGGTAAACCATTCACATTTACGCCCTTTTTACGAGATCGACGGTTTCACTGTACAAAGGCTCTAAGTGGGGCGGGTCCATCCAAGTCTCAGACCAGGCAGTAATAAAAAATTGACATTTAAACGGGTGCCTATTGGGCCCTATATTCATGTCCTTAACTTTACAGTCAAGCCACTGATTGATTTCCTAACAATGATGATACAGATTGTTAAGGTAATACTTGTCAATGATGTAGCTCTTGATTATATTGCACTGGTTTTGCTTAATTTTTCATTAACTAATAATGTGTTTGATTTTTCCATGATGTGTTTCTGTACTTATTTTTTGTGCAGCATATTACTCTTGTACAGTCTGTAGTGTAAACTAGGTGTCTGTGTGAGTTGAGTTTGTAGATGGTTGTTTGAAACAGACCACATATAGGAGCTGTGGAATTGAGCTCGAAGGCAGTGTGAGTTTCTTATAGTCAATGGGTCATAAAGGTTTACAGGATACGTGCTTGTAGGAAATTCACCTTTTCATTCTGCTTTGCCAATACACATTTTTCGCTTTTTGCTGAACCTTATATTTTTTCTGGATTTAGAACTCTCTGCCCTTTAACCCTGCTAACCAGTGGTAAGGTGCCTGTCCTTAACCATGGTTAAATGGGCATATTACCCAATTGCTGCATATTACTTACCTATGAGTCCCTAGGCTATGATACAAGATGTACCCAGGGCCTATAAGTTAACTGTCAGTAGAGGACTGTAGCACCTATTGTACAATCCACTACAGTGGCAGCTAAAAACATGGTTCCAGGCCTGCCATGGTAGCTTGGCTGTAGCAGTGTGAAAACTGCAATTTAACGTTTGAAAATAAACCCTTTAGACAGGTCAAAAACCTCCCTTTAAAATGTGAATAAATCCCCTTTATATAGGCCTTGTAGCCCACAAGTCTGGGTGCATGGTATTTAAAATTAAGACATATAGAAATATACTGGTGAAATGTCCTTACAATAACCAATTCAATGGTGAAGTCAGATTTTCAACAAATATTAAGGAAAAGTTACTTTGAGAAAAGTTACCTTTTGCTTGCCGAATTAATTTCCTAGAAGCTAAATTGAATTTGGACTTGAACTTTTTCCAGTCTCTAAATATCATTTGAATAGGTGGGAAAAAGGTGGAAAATGCCTCCCATGAGCAAATAAGAGTTTGACCTGAATGGGCAGAGATCACTCCTCTAAACTTCTCAGAATATGCAAGGTGGGGACTGTGAGCATCTTTTTGGCATTAGTGTCAAAGTTTTCTCGACTATCAAATTCTGCTTGACAAGTCTGCTGGGTTTACATAAATAACTTTGCGGTGCATTTAAAAAAGAAGGGAAACTGGATGCCAAAACTATTTTTATGCATCAACTAACTGGTTGCTGGAGAACCTGATTTAATGGGGGTATAGTATCTGCCCCAAACTGGATGTTAAGTAATGTGTATTTGTAGTGCACACTATCACCTGAGAGATTATCCTGGCGCTATGCAGGTGTGTGTGCATTGATCCACTAGGGCAGTGAGAGCAAGGTTATTCAAAAAGCCTCCAGATCTATTTCTGTCTATGTGTGGGTTGGGTGGGAGTATTAGCCTGGCAGAGATGAGGTGTCTGGATGGGTGCTGGAAGAAGATGCAATTGTTCTGGGAGGCAGTGCCTTTACTGTGTAGTACCTTCAAGTTGTTAGTAAGAAGTCTGAACTGTGTATGTTTGTGTAGAGGAAGAGATTGGAACAAAATGAGGTGTGGTGTGAGGTGCTTTCTGAGTGGGAGATTAAAGGTGAGTCAGGGCTGCCGTGTTCTGGATGTTTGGAGGTATTGTGATCAGCTGCTTGCTGACTTGGGCATAAAGGGTGCTCCCATAGTCCAGCTTACTTGTGACAAACGCTTGTACAGTCATCTTGTGAGTGTTGTTTGGGAGCCATTTAAAACTTTCATTCAGCATCTTCAGGGTGGGGCAGCAGGATGCTTTGGAGGCATTTATTTGAGCGTCATGTCCAGTCTGTTTTCAATGTCAATCCTACAGTTTCTGGTGGAGATGGTGGGTGTGGTTCCAAGGATGGCTGGTCACTAAGTGGAATTACATGTGAGGTGTTCTAGCAGATATCTCTACTTATGTCTTGTCGGTGTTGAGCTCGAGTCATTTGAACTTCATCCAGTGGGCAGCTTCAGTCATGCAGGTGGGTAAATTGTTACTATTGTTGGGGGGTTTTCCGATATGGAAAGAATGAGATGTGTGTCATTACTGTAGGAGAAAATGTTGATGTTGTGTGCTTCTGTAGCATTGACCAGAGGGGCCATGTAGGCATTGAAGAGGTTTGGGCCGAGGAATGAACTATTGGGCACTCCACAGATGAGTTTTCAGGCTTCTGAGATGTTCTGGGCCAGACTGACAGGTAGGGTTCCTCTGTCAAGAAGGTGTAGATCCAGATGAACTTGGGTCCTTGGCTGCAAATCTTAGGAAGGGGTAGGAGACTGTATTAAATGTTGCTGAGAGGTCCAGGAGGATGAGGTCTACCATTTCTCCACTGTACAAGGTCATGTAGATGTGGCACCGATGAGTGCTTTTTCCATGCTGTGGTTGGGCCTGAAGCAGCACTGCATTATATAGAGGAGTTGGTGGCTGCTAAGGTGATCAATGGTGCATCTGTTTCTTTAAGACTTTGTCTGGGTAAGGTAGCAGGGAGATTAGTCTGGAAGGGTCCTTGGAGGGCTTCTCGAGCAGGGTAATGACAGTGGTGTGTTTCTATGCATCCAGGAAGGTAGCTGAGGTGATGGAGGCATTCTGTATGGGTGCTAAAGCTTCACTGATGGGCTGTACAATTTTAGTGAAGGTGTGGTGGGGGCAGAGGTCAGATGGGGCCCAGAGTGGATGAACTTCTTAGTAGATGCTGTCTTGTTCATGCTGATGGCAGGCCACGAGGTCAGAATCCATTTTTTAGCTGAAATTAAAAGGTGAGTGAGGGTGACGGCATCTGGTTGGGGGTCAAAGTTGCTATAAATGGAGGTGATCTTGTTGCAGACGAATTCTGAGAGTTTGTTGCATAGGTCCTGTGAGGGGCTGATGTTGTGGGCGGCAGCGGTAGGCATGATGAAATCTTTTATGATGTGAAGATTTCTTTGCTGGTGTTGGTGCCCGCATCTATGTGGTCTGCATGTGCTGCACACTTGGTGCTCCCCATCTGTTGGTGGTAGTATCACAGGGCTGGTTTGTAGGTGCCCTTGTCTGTGGTGTCTTGACTCATCCTTCATTTACAGTGTAGTTGCTTACAGTTACGCTTCATATTCTGAGTTCTTCTGTGGACCAGCCGGTTTGAGGTTGAGCTCTTGATGTATTATTGTGCTTTATGGGTGCTAGGGTGCTGGCTCATGTGGGGATACAGCTGTTGAAGTTCTCAATGGGTTCCAGCAGGATGCTGGTGTGGTTGGGCCAGCTTGCATAGAGGGCTGGTGGTTGAGTACTTCCCTGGGGTGTTTTTCCGACTCTGACAGGCAGGTCTAATGAGTCTGCAATAGTGTGGGATAAGAATGTTGAGCTTGACGAGAGTGTGGTCTGACCAGGTGATTAGTGATATCTTGTCAACAGTGATGTTACAAAAGGAGGTAAAAATCGGTTCCAATAGATGTCTGGCAGCATGAGTGGGATTGTTTATGGATCAGATGTGAGCTTTTCCAGGAGGACTGTCGAGCTGTGCTGCTATACAACAAGGCTAAAAAGCATTAACAAAGCCAATAGTTTTTGCATAGGCAAATACTATTGAATTTGCCAATGCTTATTTCTCATTATTCCACCTAAATTTAGATTAGGACATTTCCTTTAGGGAACATGCTTGCTGCATTATAATTAATAATACTATTATTCTGACTAAAGTATTATTTTACCTTATAATGAAATATCAATTATTGGACTATGTTCATTTCTAATACTAATGCCTAAAAGATTAATCCTTACTGAATAAAATTGAGATACCAGAGAATTTAAAAATAAAACTTTTTAAAACTCACACCAATTCTCTTAATTGACTGAACTGAAGTCTTTAATGATTAATTGTTATGTAGATGATTGCTCCATATTTCTCTTTGTCGACGAACAAATGTCCATACCACCAGTGGCAGGGGTTATTTAATGACTATTCTCTGAGACTGAGGTATAGAAAACCCAACTACCCCAGTTACAGTAAGGAAAACATATTCACCTTCTTTCCTGAGAACACTTTTGTTAGAGCAAATCCTTTGTGCCAGTGTTTTTCAACCCAAACAAAGCAATAGAGGGGCTGACTTTTCACTGAAATGGATAACACAAAAAGCCTGACATTTAGGTATTAACTCATTATTTTCATGGGATGTAAAATAAACATTAGGGCACAAATGCCCACATTGTTTTATCACACTGCTGCCATCATTTAGAGTTTCTTTATAAATGTGTGGTATAGCCACACATGTACTGCACTCAATAATTATGCCATTAGTGTAGATTTAGCCTAGAATGGGGAACAACATGCTGAAAGAGTGTTTCCTTGAATTTTTCAGCATTTTAGGATGACGGATTCACATTCTGCTGTGTGGCATTAATGAGGAAATCCCACATAAATTTAGATGACAAAAACGTGACACTTATGTGGTAACCAACTTACTTCACATGTAACATTAACTTTGCATGGATCCAGCCTGGTCTATACATGGTCGGAAAACAAAATTAAACCACATTGTTTCGAAAAACACATAATCACAAATACAAACTCAATTGGACCTACCTAATGCAAATGAGCCAAACACTTATCATATAGTTTTGGTTCGATAAATAAATGTCAAGAAAACAGCCTAAAGAGCACATAACAGCTATGTTTGTTTCCACAAACAAATGGGACTGCCTCAGGATTAATGTATGAATCTGTCAGGCCAGTTATGTTCATTTTCAGGATACTTTAAAAAAAGTTATTGATGAGGTTGACAGTCCGAAAAAGGCGTATTTGTTGTTCTCATTCCGACGCTGAGGTATTGTCGGTGCAGGAATTTCCCGTTAGATTCTGTTTGTGCATGGCATTGGTATTGTTTTAGAACCCCGTTACTACATTGGGAAATTTAAATGGGAACTAATTTTGTTTCCAGTATTACCACATTACATTGTTTTTTCATCCCCAGGTAACTATTCACTGGTCGGAGCTGCAGGAAATTTACTATGATAAACTCGAAAATAAGCACCATTTGCAATAATTGCGTAATAACAGGTACTGAGGGGAAAAAAGTAGATGTGTTTGATTTTTAGTTACAGCAACAGCCATTTCATAAGCCTCATATAAGCAAAAAAAATCCTAAAACAATTACACACATATATATATATATATATATATATATATATATATATATATATATATATATATATATATATATATATATATTAGATATAGTTAGGACATCGTTTCTATTCAAAAAGCGTTTTTTTGTTCTCCCAATAACTTTGTCGTCGTTTGACGAATCTTCGCAAAACTTTTAAAACTAGTGGGGCGCTCCAGTCAGCTTAATTTTTGGGGTGATTCGTCAAGCGGGGGCTGAGAAAAAAGGGGGGTCCCAAAACGCATTTTTCCTATGTAATTTTTCATGGGAAACTTTAGACAAAGCTACAGCCCGAACTGCTAACGGAATTACACCAAATTTGGCAAAAAAGGTAGGTCTGTCCACAGAGCTGTCTTTCAGTGAGGTGGTCTGAGGCCATGCCCCTTTTTTACACCTCTTTGCAATGCAGGTCTGTGGCAGTTACTGGAGGTACCTGGTGGGCTAGTTGGCCCCCAGGGACCCTCAGGATTATAGGGGACTTAATCCCCTAACTTATAACGTGCCAGGGGGTGTGTTTGCACAGTGGTGCAGCGAGGGGGTGGGCCTGAAACAACAAGTGTGCAAACGCGCCTCCTGGCACGTTGTAAATTGGGGTATTAAGTCCCCTTCAATCCTGAGGGTCCCTGAGGGCCAACTAGCCCACCAGGTACCTACAGTAAGCATCACAGAGCTGCGTTGCAGAGTGGCGGTCCGAGGCCATGCCCCTTTTTACACCTCTCTGCAATGCAGCTCTGCTGCAGTTACTGGAGGTACCTGGTGGACTAGTTGGCCCCCAGGGACCCTCAGGATTGAAGGGGACTTAATCCTCCAACTTAGAAAATGCCAGGGGTCACTGGAGGCCAACTAGCCCACCAAGTACCTCCAGTAAGCGCCACAGAGCTGTGTTGCAGAGAGGTGGTCCGAGGCCACGCCCCATTTTACACCACTGCAAATGCGGCTTCTGGTGCACTGCTGGTGGGGCGATGAGGTCCTCTTGTGTCCGAAGGACCTGAGGAAACAAACAGACTTCATCCTACGAGCAGCAGTGTGCCACAAGCCGTGTTTGCAGCGTGGTGTAAAAAGGGGCATGATCTCAGAACACCTCTCTGCAATGCAGCTCTGTGGCGCTTACTGGAAGTACCTGGTGGGCTAGTTGGCCACCACTGACCCTCAGGATTCAAGGGGATTTAATAGGGACATTATAGTTAGAAATTAGTATTTAAAAAACCGTTGAAATTCACTGAAAAAAACAGGTTTCAGGGACGTTATAGTTAGAAATTAGCATTTAAAAAACCTTTGAAATTCACTGAAAAAAACATAGGTTTCAGGGATGTTAAATTAGAAATTAGCATTTAAAAAACCTTTGAAATTCACTGAAAAAAACATAGGTTTCAGGCATGTTATACTTAGAAATTAGCATTTAAAAAAACCTTAGAAATTCACTGAAAAAAACATAGGTTTCAGAGACGTTATAGTTAGTTGGACATTTCACTCGTACAATACCAGAGAAATTCCGCTGTTATAGTTAGTTCAGCTACCTATAACTCGCTCCCCCGCAATGCACTACTGATGACATCACATATTACATCATTCATGACATGGTCAGTGACATCACCAATGGCATCACTGATGACATCACTGATGACATCATCCAAGTGAAAATCTGATGCACCTCCTCACACCCTAATATAACCTTTGATACTCCCACTCTAAAATACAGACTACCATTTTCGAAACCATGGACACACCAATACCAGTTATTACATACGTACTTACTGATTCCTAGGTCTACACACACTTCCACTCATTCACCCATACAATCACTCATAAATGCAGTCACTCATCAATACAACACTATCATATGCACTCATACACCTATACAGACACTCACACACCACCACACATCCATGGAGTTACTCACACACCTAGTCAGTTATGCAAATAATCGATCACACTTCCATTTACTCACCTATACAGTTATACACATACCACATAACTTATTCATACAGATACTAACGCATACTTACTCTCTTATACAATTACTGATACAAGTACACACTCATCCATACAGCCACTCTCACATTCACTGACTCTCATGTGTAGTCATTTATATACTCCAACTCTCACATAGACTGTCTTTTACATAGGTAGTTACTTGGACTTGTACCACTGAGACATCCATTCACTCACCAACACACCCATAAACACACTCACCCACCCATACAGCTGTTTCAACATGCACTCTTGAACCCATATACCCAGTGAATCAACCACTCACACATCTATGCACAGAGTCAAACACCTCCTACCCACCCACACACACACTCAGGCACCTATACAAATACTTAGGCAACCAATCAATAACCCATATAGACACTCATGTAGCTACTGACCAACCCATGCAGCAGCTTACACAACAACAGACAGACTGTTACAGATATTCACACAGTTTAGTCACTAACCCATGCATTCAGTAAGACACATTTAATCACTCACTTATACAGTCAGTCACGCATCTACTAAATCCTCCATCCAGACGCTTATACACCCACTCATTCTTCAATACACCTTAGTATACATATAAAACATATTTAAACTTTATAGAAACACACAGTCACTGGATGATGTCATCAGTGATGTCATCAGTGATGTCACTGACCATGTCATGAATGATGTAGTATGTGACGTCATCAGCAGTGCATTGTGGGGCACAAGTTATAGTTAGCTGAACTAACTATAACGGCAGAATTTCTCTGGTTTTGTACAAGTGAAATGTAAAAATATATATTATAGATATATAGCCCTCCAGCTTCTCTTCCACTCTTATCCCATGTTCCATATACATTTACTGTCTATGCGTTTCAAGGAACAATCCTCTTCTTCAGGGCTCTGTAACAAAGGGCAACACAGAATCACTTCACCTTGGCAAAAATACTGCTTTTATTTTTTCAATGGCCCCCTAGTGGTCCGCACTTGTAACGTGCTAATTTTTTTAAGGCATTGTGGAACTTGTATTCAGAAGCGAATCACTATCTCCCCTGAGTGGGTGTGTTTGCCCATGTTCATTAATACACATATTGTCCTTATAGTAAGGTCCAAGAACAAGGGGTAAGTGCTCATAACGCGGCTCGCTGTGCCTTTTCAGGTCAAAGATAGTCCAGACCACGGCCTCTCTAATCTTACTGTCTCACGAGATGGTGCTCCCCGTCGCGGCTCGGAACCATGCACACAGATGAATCACCAAAGGCCCGAAAGCTAGTTCCGGGGGCACACAACAGCCCGCCAGCCCTCCAGCTTCTCTTCCACTCTCACTATATATGTATATATGTATATATATATATATATCAGCTCCGAAACTCACGACACAAAGAAGTGAGGAGACCGCACATGTTCAGGGGGTGGACTCGGTTAGTTTATTTCACCGGGAAACAAAAACGGGACAGGACGCCTTTCAGCTTTGCGCCTTTTTCCACTTTCTACACACACTTAGAGCGTCTTAGACTTAGCTCTCTTCCAATTACCTTTTTATATATCATTCACACTTTTCTTCCACCCATCACACCACGGAGCATAGGGCAATGGGTCAGCTAATTTCCGCTATTGGCCTTTTTGCACTGTGAGAGATAGTACTTCACCTGATCACAATTGCACGCATGCATAAAAGGAATTGCAGTTCAGTTCCGGGAATGAAGGCCAATGCTTTATATTGCCAATGCTTTTTTCTTTCCTTATTTATCGTTTTTTCTTTTTTTCTATCCCGGTGTGATTAAACAATTTTTTGAAGATACAGTAATTTAAAGATGATAAGTCTTTGCACCAATAAGAATTATATTTTCCTTTGCCCTGCACTTAACTAAAAAGGACGTAAATAGAAATTGCTTATATGCCTGTTTTAAGTACATCCATACAGTTCTGATTAAATGATATTCAATGGTTAATTTTTAATACTTCAAAATGTTTGTTGCAAAAATATGGGTGACACATTTATCATCTTTTTGGGCCAGTTACGGCGCATACATCATCTGCTGGAATAAGAGCAGCTTATCGGCCCCAAACACTCTAAACCAGCTCTTATGGCAAGACTTCCAACAGAAGGAGACTTCCCCTGTAAGAAGCTACCTTTAGGAGGCTCCGGCAAGCACTGGGGCTCTCCGTCCTCTGATCCTTTAAAAGGCTGGTCTGGAAAATCCCTAAAACAAACATCATTGGTGGGGAATAAAGCCGCCATTTTGTCCAGATCTCTTGCATGGATGACTTTGAATAACTATAAGATCTTAGCCCCTCAAAAATACTTTAACCTGGGATACCCAAAATCACGGAAAATAAAATTCCTAAAATTTCACCTTGGCATTCTCCCATGTACTCAGAACCATCCACCGTGGCTGCGGGCTTCATCCCCAACTTCTTGCAGCTTGTGCAAAAATGGCCTGGGCAATATCATCCATCTAATATGCTTCTGTATGGAGATGGGGCATCAAAGGAGACAGCTTCTAAAAATCCCCTTTAACCACAGGGGAATTCGCTCAAGGAGGCTAGAAGTTCTGGCATGCTTTGATCCAGCAACACCACAACTAAATTGCAGACTAGTAAGATTTCTTGCATTAGTCGAGCAAAAAATGTCACCATAAGATCACGCCTTACCTGGGCTTTCAGAGCAAACCTACCAGTAATCACTCTATGTAGGCCTAGTCATTAAGAATTGCCGGCAGCTTTATACACTGGCGATCATAGCACCATCTACTCAACAAAAAGAACAGAGGCCGCGCCAACTAAGGGACAACTGGGAGCCCCCATTGTGGTTAGCAGCATAGAAACACCGTAAAGTACCTTTTTGCACTGATAGCAGCGGTTGATTTGGCAACAAACACTGCACTGACTGCATTCCTTACACCAGAAACAACCTGCACCAGCACCAAAGTGCTTTTGTAACTGTTAGCAATCAAACTTATTTAAAGTTTTTAATGCTCATGGATACTATAAATGTGCACCTTATATTTTATTATGTTCTCACGGTTTTAATTGAAGTTTCTGTATTGTAATGGTTTTTAGCAACTATGCAAATGAAATAAATTCAATTCAATTCATATTATCTTTTTTGCCTTCATTTAATTTTTGAAGCATATGCTTGCGATTGAAAAAAATAAATAACCAGAGCAACAACATGCCAGGACTTGTGTTCTTTGCACTAATCAGAATGATGCCTTCAGTGCTGTATGCAATTCTTACTTCCTACGTTTCTTCAGGGTCCTACAACATCTTTCATTAATATATTCCTATATAAAGGTGCAGCAGTAAAATCTTAACCCAGGATTGCCCAGTTGCTGGCTGGATTATTCATTTTTCTTTGTGTTGAGAAGCAGTCTGATGGTGCCACAAGCTGAGGACTGGAGCTGTTTTTAATTTGGCCACAAAGGAAATATTATTATACTTTTAATTCTAACGATGCTTAGGTAAAGCATTCCACGCCATACATTTTGATAATTTGATTTGCAAAAGATAAACAACTCACTAAACCTTGATTCGCTATTGCATTACCTGACTTAAATGATTTCTGAGAGAACTGGATTTCATCTATCACCACATCCCATGTGTAGCGGATGCACTGAAGTAAAATAAGATTGCAGACTGGGCATAATGTTATTTGGGAATGCTCGCCCAGGGTTGCATCTTTGTCTAAGGTTGATTAAGCCAAGAGTAAATTTTCTGTAAGACTTCCATACAAAATATTGTCCCGCTGCTTAAACTAATGGTAACAATATGCAGTTTATATATCGCATAGTGTTTTCACTTCGAGCCACTGCAAATACCAGATATTAACTATTGCTCACTTTCATGGAGCTTAATCATTAAACTCAGAAAGATAAAACCTGGAATTCAAACTCATGATTTACAATTAAAATAAACTTCAGTGGCAATTTCTTAACACAATGGGCCATCTTGTCCACATTAAGGTGTGTCCCGATAAACGTGTACGTTTAACGCATGTCTATTGCAGACATTGAAACACATATGTGTCCTTGTAACTAATGATGAGGTTCAACTAATGTCATTGCACTGCCTGGCACTAGTGGCAGACTGGCACTGCAGGGTAAGAATATGTTGATCCTGTAGGTGTCAATTCGTCAGCAGAAGGAATGGCCAGATGACCACAGTTGTTCAGTGGATATGAAAGATCAGGGCCGGACTAGCCGGAGTGGGCATCGGGCATTTGCCTGGGAGGCTGGAAGGGTAGGGGCCGGTTTTGGAGCGGTGATGGTCGGTTTTGCAGCAATGATGCAATATCGGGCCTGAGTAACAAAAGCAGCAGTGCTGGGGGCTGGTTTTGTTAAGAGGCAGTGCTTCATGCTTGCACACACACACCCCTCCCTCCACTCCCAGGGATGGGCCCGGTCTGATAAAATTTCCACAATCTTTCCTAGCACGTGGACCTCAATTAGACCCTTTCTGGATACTGCCAATGCACCCGTCAGAACCCGCGCATCTGCCACTTTTATCAGAATCACGGGCCACCAAAGATGCTAGCACTTTTGTGTTCTCCTCAGAGGCTTTTTAGGAGACAGTCATTCTAACCATACCACATAGCCAACTTAAAAATCATGTTTCCAGGGTTACTAGAACCCCTAGGCATCAACCTCCAGGTAGACAGGCACCCCACAGTTTCATTCTCCTGTGGTGTCCATGGGTTCTGATCCCCACATATGTGGTGATCTTACAAGAACTGGTGCCCGAAAGCAAGGTTTCCGCACACAGCACATGGCGGTGAGCTGATCTCACCTCACAATGTAGATGACTGTAAAAACAAGCATTTGTATTTCAATAGGTCTCGCATTCACGCAAGTTTGAGCTATTGGCATTGTAAATGAAAATGCCTTTTATTTATGTTTTGGGTGTCATTTGCAATACTAATGGCTTAAACTCTCGCAAATGCGAGTCCTATTGCATTGCAATAAAGGGCCTTCTCAACCGCTTGCTAGATTGTAAATATCAGAGGAAGAGACCGGCCTGCGACATCTTCAAAGTAGTGATAAATAGTGCAGTGAAGAAGATGTGTAAGTGTTGTAAATTACACAGACACAAAGTGTGAAGTCAGAGTTACATATGATCCGAGCTGTAAACACTAACAAAGCGCTCCAACACCTTTTGTTCTCTGATTACACTGTTGCATCTCAGGAGGAAGAGCGGGGGAGCTATTTCCTGCTCTCTCTGTGATTTGAGTGTGCAGTGTGGCATTGCGTAATGTTATTGCTATCTTTGGCCTAATAAAAACACTCCAGCTGTAGTAGGGCCCTGGCTTCACCTCCTTGTGCACGGCATGATGTGCTTTATGGCAGGCATGGAGGGAGGGAGGGATGGTCTTGGCTGCAGCTCCGGCCTCGTACAGTGCCCCTGCTATTGCTAGTAAGCGAGAGGCAATGAGGTGGTGGTATTGGTAGTGGTGGTGGTGGTATTGGTGGTGGTATTGGTGGTGGTGGTGGCATTAGTGGTATTTTTGGTGGTGGTATTGGTGGAGGTGGTGGTATTGGTGGTGGCGGTATTGGTGGTGGTGGTATTGGTGGTAGTGATATTGGTGGCGGTATTGGTATTGGTGGTGGTGGTACTGGTAGTAGTGGTGGTACTGGTATTGGTGGTGGCAGTATTTGTGGTGGCGGTATTGGTATTGGTGGTGGTGGTATTGGTATTGGTGGTGGTTTTGGTATTGGTGTTGGTGGTATTGGTGGTGGTATTGGTGGTGGTAGTGGTATTGGTGGTATTTGTGGTGGTATTGGTATTGGTACAGGTGGTGGTGGTAATGGTGGTGGTGGTGGTGGTATTAGTGGTAGAGGTGGTATTGGTGGTGGTGGTGTTGGTGGTGGTGATTGTATTGGTGGTGGTGGTATTGGTGGTATTGGTGGTGGTGGTGGTGGTATTGGTGGTGGTGGTATTGGCGGTAGTATTGGTGGTGGTATGGGTGGTGATGGTTTTATTGGTGGTGGTGGTATTAGTGGTGGTCGTGGTGGTATTGGTGGTGGTGGTATTGGTATTGGTGGTGGTGGTATTGGTGGTGGGGGTAATGGTGGTGGTATTGGTGGTTCTATTGGTGGTGGTATTGGTGGTGGTGGTATTGGTGGTGGTATTGGTATTGGCAATGGTATTTGTGATGTGGTATTGGATTGGTGGTGGTGGTATTGGTGGTGGTGGTAATGGTGGTGGTGGTATTGGTGGTGGTATTGGTGGTAGTGGTATTGGTGGTGCTGGCATTGATGGTGGTGGTATTGGTTGTAGTGGTGGCATTGGTAGTTTTGGTGGTATTGGTGGTGGTGGTTTTGGTGATGTGGTGGTGGTGGTGGTATTGGTGGTGGTGGAACTGGTAGAATTGATGGTGGTGGTGGTACTGGTGGTGGTATTCATGTTGGTGGTATTGGTGGTGGTATTAGTGGTGGCATTGGTGGTGGTATTTCTGGTGGTGGTGGTGGTATTGCTGGTGGTATTGGTGGTGGTGGTATTGGTGGTGGTGGTATTGGTGTTGGTGGTATTGGTGGTGGCATTGGTGGTGATGGTATTGGTGGTGGTGTTGTTGGTGGTGGTATTAGTGGTGGAGGTGGTATTGGTGGTGGTATTGGTATTGGTATTGGTGGTGGGGGTATTGGTGGTGGTATTGGCTTTGGCGGTGGTATTGGTGGCGGTGGTGGTATTGGTGTTGGTGTTATTGGTGGTGGTATTGGTGGTGTTGGTATTGGTGGTGGTATTGGTGGTGGTATTGGTAGTGGTATTGGGATTGGTGGTGATGGGATTGGTGGTGGTGGTGGTATTGGTGGTGGTATTGGTAGTGGAGGTGGTGGTGGTATTGGTGGTGGTGGTATTGGGGGTGGTGGTATTGGTGGAGGTGGTGGTATTGATGGTGGTGGTATTGGTGGTGGTGGTATTGGTGGCAGTGGTGGTGGTGTTGTTAATAAAACAGGCTTTTGAAAACAACCCGTCAGGTGGCTTTAGTACTGTTGTCAGCTTCAGCCCATTAAGACAGGATTATGTGCTAACTGGAATTCACATGACTTCATTCGTTAATCATTTCTAAATCCATTTTACTTGGGGAGGGGGGTTGAAACAGACACAAGATAATGCTGGGTTAAAGTGATTGAAAGCCGGTGCCCGTGTTACGGGGGCGGCGGTGCCGCTTAAAAAAACATAAGCGGTTTCAGCTGAAGCAGCACATGTCCGACCTGCAGTAAGAGAAACTCAATAAAGTAAATAGTGCTTCCAGACTAAATAACAGGTCCCGTGAGACAACCGAAGTAAAGGGGCCAGTCCCCATGGGAGGATACAAATAAAGATAAGGCCATACTAAGGAGGGACTAACAAGCCTATTAACGAATCCAAAGGCAGCATTTACGTAAGAAAATTACACAAGCAAATGACATATATGGGAGGAAAGTGGGCGCGGTTTCTCTCCCATTCTCTACTATAGCAGTCTCGCAGAACAAACAGTGCATGCGCGCTGCCGCTAGGGTCAACCTAAAAAGAGCTTCAACTCATTGAAAACTGTACATCTTAACCTCTTAACCTCTCGTCCTTGAGCGAGGAAAAGAGAAGGAAACCTGTTGCTTCGGGAAGACATGAAACAGGAACATCAAATCACCGTTGGGGCGTTCCAGAAACAAAAAAGGAATGAGCTTTTTAAATAGCCCAAATAGCTGTTCTTCCAAAATACAACATGCTATGGAACTATCAGGCTCTGAAGGATAACGTAAACATTTGCCTCAAGTGGTCACTGCAACTCTTTCACTCAGCCTGCCCCATCAGTGAAAATGATACCCCAGAAGCCCCATCAACCGCACCAGCTTTGAAGTAAGTTGTTGACAATGGAGATGCTCGCCATGCACTTCCACCGAACAACTGAGCACCTTATTAGTGCATTAGGGCCTGCGTGAACGGGGATGCAGTGTGTGCACACAAGACAATAAATTAAACAGTCAGTGCAAGGTGATCAGTTGTTTGGTGGAAGTGTATGGGGAGCATCACTGATCAGGGCAAGCTGTAGGACGGTGCGAGGGGTGCCACCGCACCGGATGCTGACTAAGGTGTTTTCAAATATATTATGGATTTCAAAGCACCTGATGCAGCGATCGTCACCTCTAGAAATGTTTAGGCAACTATATAAAAGTAAAGATAGCTCTGGTGATTAATGGAGCTGCTGAAGAGAGATGAAGTTTTGTCTAGTGGAACCTTTGACTCAAGTAGCACAGAGCGTCAATACACCTGCTGCAAAGCATGTGTACCATGCAGATCACAAAAGTGCGTATAATGTAAATAGTTCAGCGAGTTACCACTTTTGTCGCAGAGATATTTTTGTTGCTTGCAGTTTATAGGTTAGGATCTTAGTATAGCAGAGTGAGTTATTTACTGTCATCAAGGAGCTGCATGCAAACTGAAAGTATAGGTTAAAGTGCTATGATTTTCCCCCACTCTTTCATTATCCTAATGTCGCATAAGGGTTCATTTGGGTAGAAATCAGTCCTTATTAGTAAAGACAACCCCCAACAACTGTGGCATGTTTTAATTTCTGAGTTTGAGCTTCTCCAGACCATGCACTATACTGCCTTCTAGTATGGATGACATGTGACTCATATACCTTGTAGTCCTATGCCTTATGTAACATTTCCCATAGACTAATTTACAAAAGTATGATTCATTTTCTGTGTGTAATGTATGGTATGTAAAGTGCTCTGACACCCTACACTGGTATGAGTGGCCCTATAAAACAAAACAAAAGATGAACGTGAGACAGAGTGGTAATGGAGACTTGAGGGGCACTGGTAAAGGGTGGTAGTGAGGGAATCCATGAGGAAGGAGGTCATTATGGGAGCCAATAAACATTGTTGCTCGGGGCACCATCAGCGCTAAACCCAGCCCTTCTTGACTCAACTGTCACTGAGGTCATTTCATCTTCACTACCCTACAAAGCATCTATGAATCACTCTAGGATTAAAAACACATTCTTACACATGGAAAATGCCCTAATGTAACTGTGTGTGCATATTATAGTACCGGGTAATAATAACACCTATTACAGTCAACGCTTAAAAATTGCAAGAATTACATGAAGCTGTATATAAAATCTCTTGAGTAAGCTATTCAGAACATAGCAGAATCTATCTTTTTCATCTTGGAGATGTACAAGTGGTTTGGCAGACCTAGATCAGTAAGTCTTTGCTTGCCAAAAGAATGTCTTACTAACCACTTTATACTGCATATCTCTTGATCCGAGAGCTTGAAGAGTGGATGTGCTGTCATTCAGGTAGCATCGGTGAGTTATTTTCTCCTTTTTCTCCTTGATGATGATGAAGTTTGGTTCCTCCACTAGATCAAGAGCAAGGGACAAAGAACCTTCTTTTGCTAACCTGCTGGGTCAAGACAAGAAGGTCACCAGGTCCTTTGAATTGACTGCAACAGTTTCTTCCCTACCCCCACCTCTTTCAGATTTACACTGCAACTGGAGAGATGTCTTTGCCTCTGTCAGGGGTTTAGCATCATCAGTAACAGTACCTACCAGAAATCCACCTTCTGGCAGCCCAAACTCTGGTTGGGAAATCCACAAGTGTCAGAGTTGCCGCAGAGTGGTCAGATTGGGAGAAGGGAAATTAGGGAGGGTGTTTAGGGCTGGAGCCCTGAAAGCAAAATTCACACAAATTTACAAGCGTGACAATACCTTTTCAAATGCCAGGATAAGTGTCTTCAATGTTAAAGCCTGCATTGTCTGAACAATAATGTACCTTCCTAAAAATGTGATGTGCCCCGGTGATAGATTGTCTAGGACGATATGATGTTTCCATATGTCCCTTGCATGCTGCAACATGTAATGGATCAACAACAAAAGAAGTGTCTGTTTTCCATTTTTATCTCTGGTTAACCAGTACCCAGTCTCCTTTGTCAAAGGCTGTCTCTCGGGCATGGCAACACCAATTTGCATATGTTTTCATTCTTCTTTTTAGAGATGCGTCGGTGTCTCGAACCATGTCAATGTTCACTGATCAATCCGGGGTCCTTTGGGGTAGTTTTGTTCTGATGGCTCTCCCAAATAGCAAGGTAGCTGGACTCTCACCAGTTGTGGAGTGAGGGGTTGATTGATAGGCCCGGAGGGCCTGGCACAGGGCTTGGCCTAGATCTATTCCCTCCATGGACCCTTGTTGAATGATCCTCTTGGTGGGACCCATGAATCATTCAACTACATAATTGGCCTGGGACCAGTGGGGTGTAGTCTTTTGCAGGGGTGGCTCCCCCATGTTGGCGGAGGAGCGTCGCCCCACTGCTTTCTCGCAATGCGAGAAGCAGAAACATAAAATTGTATTATAAATATCATTTTATGTTTCTGATTCTTGCACTGCGAGAAAGCAGAAGAAGGGTTTGGTTGGGGGCAGGCGGGTGGGCGGTCCTGCTCGAGGGCAACGGAGGAGTGGCTAGCCCAATGTTGCGGGCCCTGACTGTTTGGTCGCCCTCTGTGGCCGACCAAACCAGTCATACTCACTCTCCATTTTCTCCATGTAGGCTGCATGCAGAAAATGGCCTCCCCATAGACGCCTCCACCCATGAGCCATGCCAGCCGCGAGTAGTATGTGGTGCTTGATGTTGAGTTGGACAAGAAATTCTTCAAACTCTTTGCCTTTAAAGGGTGGGCCATTATCAGATTAGAGGATTCCATGGATTCACCATGTTCCAAAGATGTCAAACCATTCTAGGTCTTTTTCACCGGTTTTCGAAGATAGGTGTTCCACCAAAAGAAAACGTGAATATTCCTCTATGTCTACCATGAGATGATGTCTATTTCCTAAAGGCCAAAAGATCTGTAAGCTACAACCTTCTCCCAGGCATGTGCAGGAAGGTCAGACATTGTCACTGGGTGCTGCATCACCTTAGGAGACAAACAATTGGAAATGTGGCACGTCTTCATGTCCTTCTCAACTCGCTCATCTAGGTGAAAAAACCACACTTGATCTCTTATGGCTCTCTTGGTGGCCACAATACCTAGGTGTCCTTCATGGGCTAGTTTGATGACCCGCAGTCTTAGGATACCAGGTATAATAATTCTTGGACCTCGCAGTATTACACCATCTTGGGTGATTGCTAATTCATTCTGTACATTTTTGAAGTTTTGGAATTCAACATCATCGGCATGGGCCGGGTACTTCTCCTCCATGATTGTGTGGTAATGAGTTCTTTGGTTATAGTCAGGTCTTTTTCTGCACTGGTGGCAGCAATGATTTGTTCCTTCCTTCCCTAGCTTATGCACAATCTTATAGTCATACTCTTGCAGTCTCAACCCTCACCTCCAGATGTGAGGGGACATCTTAGCCTTTGGATTTCCAAAGATTGTAAGCAATGCCTGGTGATCTGTTATGATAGTAAATCGTTTTCCGTAGAGGAATACATGAAAATGTTTGCTGGACCACACCACAGCCAGACTCTCCTACTCTGGCTGAGAGTAGGCGTGTTATGTTTCATACAGGCTTCGACTGGCATAGGCCACAATGTGTTTCTGAGCATTCGGATGGCCATTGTGTTGAGCAAAGATTGCCCCTAGCCTTTCCGAGCTTGCATCAACCATTATTTCAGTATGTAACTTCGGGTCAAAGTCGGCCATTTCAGTTGCATTCTCGATCGCATGTTTAATGTCTTTGAAACTCTGGTCTTATTCCAGAGACCACTGAAACAGTACATTTTGCTTTGTCATGTCTCTCAATAGGGCACTCACTGTAGCAAAGTTGCGAATGTAAATGTATCTTGAGCAAGGGGGGGGGGAAGTGGATAACAGTGCTTGTCCCTTGTCAGGGTCTGGAGTCATTCCCCCATCAGAGAATGTGTGCTGAAAAAACTTGAGTTTGGTTTTGTGAAACTCACACTTCTCAGCATTCAGAGTGATACCTGCATTTGCGAGTAACTGGCACACTTGGTTAAGGGCTTTGTCATGTTCTTCTTGTGTTCTCCCAAAAACCAGTATGTCATAACTGTAATTGAAAGCATGAGTAACAGGTTGGATTACTCAGCAAATAACATCCTGAATTGTCTCAGCTGCTGAAGATACTCAAAAAACTCAGTCTTTATATCTGAACAAACCAACATGAGTCAAAAAGGCAATAATGTACCTGCAGTTCTCCACCAGCTCGTGTTGATGGTAGCCTTTGTTCAGGTCAAGGTAGTAAAACACTGTGGCTCCGCTCAGTTGCATGATCATGTCCGCGATGCGTGGACCAGGGTGTCTCTCTCTCTCAATGGCTTTGTTTGCCTAGTGCATATCAATGTGAATGCGCACTGCTCCGCTACTGTCCTTTTTTGGCACTACTACTATGGGCAAAACCCATTGTGTCTGTGTGGAGCCTTTGGAACGTTCAATGATGTCATTCTTTAAAAGCGCTTCCAACTCTTTCTCTCCAGCTTCTTGTAATTGTAAAGAAACTCTACAGTGTCTCTGACTCACAGGGTGAATGTCGTCATTGATGTGAAGCTGTTCTTTCATTTTCTTGTGTTTTCCCAGACCCCAAATGAACGATGGGAACTGGCTTGTGATCTCAGACTGAGCACAGAGGCTGTAGTTTTTGGCTTTGTGGGCGCGGTGAGAGTGCTTCCGGAATATTCTTGCATCCATTTTTTCTTTCCATCAGGACACACTTGATTTTTCTTTAGCTCGGCATACAGTTATGAAATGATTCCTTCTTCCACAACCTTTGCTGATCTGCCCGATGGCTGGACATTCACCTTTCATGGGGAAAAGAAAATCCACATCGGAAGCATAGCTTTGATTTCTTTGAAGGCCTCGACTTATGCACATCTTGTTTTTGCTTATGCTTGCTTTTCACAGCCAATGCCAAGTCATTGTGGGCTGTTCCTATGTCCATTTTAGCAGCTTGGCGGTCTGCTCGTTCTTCTGTTCTTGCAGCCATAAGCATTTTCTCCAAGCTGTTGGTGAATCCGAAAGGCAGCACTCAATGACTCTGAGGTGAATGACGTCTTCATCTGTGAAATCACAGAATTTTCTATGTTTAATGAAGGTATCAAGTCATTCAACACATGTGTCCATTGTTTCACCATCCTGTTTTGCTTGGCTGAAGATATATCTTTTGTAGTAGACATTCGACATTGGATTGAACTTGGCCTTTTACCTTCTGGTATGATTTTGCATCAGTCTGTGAAACATTACCTAGCACTTCTTTCACTATATTGCCTGCAAGTTCTTATAAGTATTTGATGATCTTCATTCCATCTTCTTTTTCTAGTGCATCAATGAAATCATTAAATGTTTTTATCCACGCAGCCCACCTGTCACCAATATTCTGCTTCTTAGAAGTGTCGAAGGGCGGTGGTGCCTTCAGGAACACGGCTGCATTGCATTTCACGCTCTCTTTTTCTGCCATTGAGAGCATGTGCGGTTCAGACAGCTTTTGCTGTATCCGCAGGCATCTGCAACTTCTGCAAACATAATCCTTGTGCTTCAAATTGGGTGACCATGTCCGATCTGAGGTTGTAAAATGCTTCACTTGTCTTTGAAGGTGAGTAAATGACTTGTCTCTCATATTTGGCTGTCGTTGCCGTTATCTTTTGGCTGCATTTGAATAATTGCTCTGTATACAGGGCATAGCACTGCATTTCCGTTGACCGCTTCACCAGTGGTTTTGGCCGGCATTTTGAATGTGCTCCTCTGTAGGGCCTTCACTTTCTTCTGTGGCAATGTATGGGTGGGAGCTGGGCTTTGACTTCACATGTACAAGTCGCAGACTACTTTGCATCGATTTGAGGCATACGTTGCACTCACAAGCAGTTTGCCGTGCCATTTCAAACTCTCTGGGATAGCTGCTTTGTTTTCTTCAGGGCATGTATCCCCTACTCATCGCCAGATGTAGCATCTTCCCCACCCCTGGAGGATTCAAATGAAAACCACCACACAGGAGCTGCAGTCGAATGCTAGTTTGTTGTTCCTCAGCATACACTCACACGCTGAGCATTATCTCATTATCAACATTAACAATACTCTAACTACTTTTCGCATATCACAGGTTTCCTCTCCAGAGTCGGCCCAGAACCACAAGTGTCCTAGAGTGCATAATGTTAGTCCACTCACACAACACAGGCATCAGTGTTAACTTCACACACACACACATGCACAAAAATATATCACAGATGTATGTGTCCTTTTGTATTAATTAGACACACAGAAACAGAAAAGGTGTAGGAGGAATTTCAGTCGTACTTCGACCTCCTCTAATACTATGACACACTACAAGGAAGTAGGGCTATTGAAGCTAAAATGCTGTATCTTATCAAGCTCCCAGGGAAACACCCAAGTGTGTAAAAAACTGCCCTCACACACAGCGAACTGTGTCATGCTTCATCATAGGGCTGCTGACACATCTCCGTGCTAGCCAACACTGGAGGTGGAGCAATAGGGAGCGGGAAGACAATACAACAAATAAAGAAAAAGAGATCAACTATGTGAAAAAAGGTGCAGAAAGTGATTTAAAGTGATAAAAAATTGGTGCCATAGGATGTCCTCAATCCAACTTTAATCATGGACTCCCTCGCCCAGAGTTAAAAGAAAGGGCCACGTGTATGACCAGTGGATGAAGGTACGGTGAATTATCATGCACCACCTACCCCTCCACTCTACAGGCAAATGTCGACATGTTTCAGCCGGAAAAAAAAAACACTAATCATTACCCCGGCTTTCTTCAGGACTTCACATTACCAAAAAAGATCCCAAGTAAAAAATCCCTGGCTCCTCAGTTCCGGAGCAGGGCAACAACATCCCTTTCTTTGAAAATTACTTTCCAGTCTTGTGTGGGGATGTTTCTTGTGGGGGAAACTGTAATAGAGCCCATATAAAAACACACACACATTAAGTGACATAGAGTTGATCAATATGTGTATAGTGAAAACACAAAACACAACATGGACGATATACCCTGGGCCTTTAAACACATACAGCGAGTCAGTTATAGGCGTTATCACCTCACTCTTAGGACTTTCTGGTTAAGCTTCGCATCCACAGTGTGATCTAGTAATGTCCCACTGGGGATCAATTCCCCCTCTCTCACAATATTCATCAAGTTTCAGAGATCCGACCATCACTGCTTATGCGACACACTAGGTAAATTACCATGTTCTAATTTTCACCGAGTTTATTGCAGTTCAACGCTCGAAGTGGCAGGGGAGTGAGAACAACTCCCTGTTGTCAAACTCTGTAAGACACATTCAGATCAGTTACATATATGTGAAAAAAACATATATATGTATATATCTCCCCATCACGTATCCGCCATTCTCCCAATCAGTTGTGTGGTTCTAGTTTATGGTAGCTAAATAAAGTTGTCTCATGATCATTGGTTAGTACTCAAACGAGCACCCAGAAACAACCGATTTGCAAATTAAAACAATACCGGGGCGTCTAAGGTCATGCGTCACACACTTAACTCTGTATGCCCTCTTTCACAGGAGGAATCACACACTTACTTGTTTTCCCCTCGTGGTCGGGGCAGCAGACCCCGTCACTCGCCATCATATTTAGCCTGGTACTTACTACGTCAAGGTGAGTTGTTTGCCCCCATATGGTCCCTCCCATCGCGCGTAGGTCACCGGTGTAACGGGTCTATGCGGTATTTAAAGAAACAACTCATTCGGCAGTTCCGTTCCGTTGGACGTGTCACATGGTCAGTGTTACCTGTCCAGTGTAAATAAAGCTAAAACGCTGACCCGCTCAACCCCGCTGAAAAACAGGAAGTGAGAACGCCTGCATCCCCGCATGTGCGCGCTCGTTCAAGACTTTATTGAAGAGTGCAAAAGGATTCTGGTAAAGCCTACTCCCCTATCGCTAAGACACTTATAGATTATACATTTTATTATTGTTAATGCTCCAACTAGGGGGTCCCACGCAAGACTCCCTTCATGTGGTCAAATTTTAAATACCTTTACTAATAGAGGCAGAATTCCTTATTTCTTTTTAGAAAAAGGAAAAACAGCAAGCATCTGCAGAGTCCATTCTTTATGTTATTATTATTGCGAGTGGAACTGTAAGAGAAAGGAGGGGGAGGCTAAAACAGTAAGTAAAAGTCAACTACCCATCACTACATATGCACCACCGGTAAGGCCAAAGGTGTTACAGGTGGCAATGGGTTTAGGGGAGGGGCCAGAAAAAGATGTTTTATTGGTTTTGTTGGATGTGCTCTATTTTGTACGCTATATGGGAGGAGGGACGAGGGGAAAGAGGGGGGCGGTCAACTCAAAGAGCTGCCCGCCCTCCGGGCAGATTGTATAATGATCTCTACACTCCTATACCCTATTCCATAATCCTTCTATAGTCAGACACTTCGGGATGGTCACTCACAGATTGTGTAGAGTTGACCACGGTGTAGAAGTGGGCCTCAGCTAGGCCTACCAGTGCAAGGGGTTCGCCCTTCTCTGCACAGAGTCCTCAGACCAATAGGAAGAAGTTGGCACAGAAACTGGAATAGAAAATACAAAGTTTAATAAACCTCATGAGGTGGAACTACATTCAAACAGCACCCTTCGGTATTGAGTGAAGTAGCACACTGAACAGAAAGAGCATGGTCCTTTTATACCCACTCAGGGGCTGAAAAAAGGCGGTACAAGTATACATGAGAAGAGTTATGCACATAGATGGTCATACAGAAATGCACAGTCAACAGTAAAGGAGGAGCTAGCAGTTGCTGACTCTGGTAGAAACAACCTGACAGCTACAGACTAAAAACAGATGCATGGACAGTTAGACTCTTCTGCGCATGTGCAGAGTAGCAGAGTCTAAGTATAGCCAGTCCTTTAAACAGAACACAAGGGTAAACAACAGTGAAGAAGGAAACAGCTCTTGGTGAGCACATGGCAGACAAAATGGCTGCCAGAAATACAAATGGATTCCACAAAATGGACAAGATAGCCTCTAAATATGAGATGGATTCCGCTAATGCTGATCCAATCGCCGGCAATTTACAACAGACGACCCTTTTAGCATTAGCTGAAGACATCTGTTCCTCTGGGGTAATCTAAATATGCATCCCGTACATCTATTAGCATTATTTCGGCCACTTCTTTATTCAACATTTGTTGGGCCTTTGTCTCTGCAATATTCCTTTTGGCAGGTATACAGACAGAAATGCAAATAGAGCAAAGCATTGGACCACATTGGATACATACACAGCATGTAAAAAGTATCGAAATAATTATACACAGGATAGTTAGTAACTTCCAGCACCAAGCAGAAACGAGAGTCCAAAACCATCCACCCAGAGTCCAAGTACCAGTCTCTGGATGAATTTCTGCAGCAATCTTATGCAGCTTTGATATTGCGTCATATACTGAAGGCGAGTGATCCGGTATGAATACACAACAGCTGCTACCGATGATGCGACATGCACCACCTCGATCAGCCAGAACCACATCTAGGACCATTCGGTTCTGGAGAGCTACAATCCTTGCAATTTGCAGCTCCTCCGTAATGTTCCCAAGTGCCATAGCTGTCTGATTGGTAACAGCTTCCACAACCCTAGTTAATCTTCTTACTTTGCTACTGTTTAATGCAGCACCCACAAAGGAGAACAAACCTAAATTAAAATCGACATATTGTTGCAGAGTGGTATCAGTTTGGTCTACTTCGTCAGTACTTATTGTCCTCTTGTATCTATTTCTAGAGATATCGTTAAATAATTTAAGGTCCCGGTGATATGATGCAGGTGCCAGAAACACAGGGGGCAATAGAAAGGACACATAGCACACGCCTGACCACCCAGCAGGTAATTGATAATATCCGTGGCTACCACAGATAAAATAAGTATTGTGTGAGGTTATGAAAGTGCTATTGTTTATACCTTCAATAGACAGAATTACAGTACATTCGCTTTTCCCCACTGGAATTCTTCCAATACTGCTTACACATAAATTTGCTTTAGCTCTAGTAACAGAAATCACAAATTGTTTATTACTGGTAAAAGTTCTCATATTTGTGAAGATATATGACGTTGAAATATTGTCCGGTTGATACTCTTCCCATTCCCATTTGGTCTCTTTGGCTTGAGGATAACCATCTTTATCTTGATAGCATACTTTATTGAGGCGAAAAAGAAGCCCGCCTACTGTGCGTCTTCCAGATGCAAACAAAAGCGCATACCAAGCTTGACAAGAACCATTATGAGAAAAGGAAAGAGGAATAAAAGGTGTTCCTCCTTTCTTTTGATGTGCAGGTATCATCCCACACACTCAACAGTTGGTAGTATTTGTGGCATTATGAGTATGATGCAACATCTGGATAAAGGTATTATTTAAGTAGGATTGTCGATGCTTCTGCTCATGGTAGGGAAGCGTAAAGTAGTGGTGTTCAACTGATACTGGAGTAGTGGCGGTCAAAAGTTCTCGAGCAGGAGCCACTTTCTCAACGAACCAGGTTATTACTGCTACAGCCACCATAGCAACAACAAACCCTTTAGCACAAATGATCTTTCTCTTAGCAACAGTTGATCCCATTGTGGACATGATCAGCTTATTGTTGAAAACAATCGTTGGAGCTCTTATCCCTGGGCAGCCGTTGATTTCTTCACCAAGGGTCAAGACGGGTGTCGCTACACTATACAGAACTGATCCCCCCCCTTGCCACATCGGCATTCCGTTTCACTAACCCAGGGAGGTTGCTCAACCAGTCTATTTCGATGATGCAGGCTCTTTCCGTTGTCTCAGTTGGTATCGGGATACTCCAGGAATTGTGTGGTCCGGGAAGACTTCCTCAGGTTCGTCAGGTGATATGGCTTGGCCTTTCTCTGTATCCAGGATGTCCCGATGGTCGATCAAAGCAACAGGATCCACCAAGGTAGACGGCACTTTCTTGCAATGGGTGGAGTGCACCCAGTTCCTCCTGTTCGTCACTCGAACCGCAGTTCTCGTTGAAAGGAGCACCTGCTCTGGGCCGCGCCACCTCGGTTCCAAGCTGCTCGACCTCTGGAATAATTGGATCATCACCTGGTCTCCAGGCCGAAGTCCATGGCCTTCACCTGCAGACCTATCAGGAAGAGCTTCTCGAACCTGTTGATGAATAGAGACCAAACTGTCAGTCAATTGTGATAGGTAGTCACTCATCAATACACATGGCACATCATGTATGGGACGTGGTTTAGGAATTCCCCAAATGTTCATAGGCCTCCCAAATACCACTTCATAAGGTGTAAGACCAGACCGCGAATGTGGCACTGATCTAATGGACAACAGTGCCAAAGGTAATGCGTCTGGCCAATTCAAGGATGTGGAGGCTAGTATTTTCGCCAGTTTCAATTTAAGTGTGGCGTTATACCTTTCCACTAACCCTGCTGATTGTGGATGGAAAGCAGCGTGGAACTTCTGCTTTATCCCCAACCCCTTCAGGACATATTCGACAACTTGCCCAATAAAATGGGGTCCGTTATCACTCCATAAAAGTTTACAAACACCAAATCTAGGGAAAAATTCCTTCAAAAGCACCTTTGCTGTAGTGAGAGCTGTATTGTCCTTCGTAGGGTATGCCTCTATCCATTTACTAAAGGCACATACCACTACCAAAATATACTTTAAGTTATTACAGCGCTCAAGCTGGATGTAATCCATTTGCAAAACTTCAAAAGGTGCGGTTGGCGTAGCAAACCCTCCTGTAGGAGTTTGTGTCCCTTTACCAGGATTATGCTGAAGACAAATCAGACAAGACTTCACCATCTTTTTAGCTGTGCCGGCAATTTCTGGATGCTCCCAAACTTGCGTGAGCAATTTCGTTATCGAGGAGGCTCCAACATGTGCCGGCCCATGTGCCATATGAATCATAGGTTGTAAATAGGCTGTCGGCAATCTCCACTTGCTCATCTCTTTATTCCTCCAACAGCCCTCATCATCCAATGTTCCCTCCTTAGACCATTGCTCAATTTCTTCTGCAGAAGCAGATCTCTGCATATCTAGCACTTCCTGTCTGGTATCATGCTAGCGTTCAGCCTGTGACTTCACTACGTACATAGACGTTGTGCTTCGCTGCATGGCAGTTTCACGGGCTGTTTGGTCTGCCAAAGCATTGCCTTGTCCTATCTTATCAATTATTTTCTTATGTGCGCTACATTTAACAATTGCTATCCTCTTAGGGTATGTTAAAGCAGTCAAGAGATTATGTACTAATTCTCCATGCATTATTTGCACCCCGTGGGATGTAAGAAAGCCCCTCTCCTTCCAGAGTAGCCCAAAATCATGAGCCACTCCGAAAGCATAGCGGCTGTCTGTATAAATGTTCACAGATAAGTCAGTACTAAGTTCACACGCTCGTGTCAAAGCTATTAGCTCAGCTGCTTGAGCTGACTTCTGTGGAATACGAGCTCTCTCAACTACCGTCTGAAGTGTTGTAATTGCATATGCAGCTGACGTTGTACCATCTGGTATCTTCAAACAGGACCCATCAACCCATAGTTCCCCCATCAACACTTGAAAGGGGCGTGTCTTGCAAATCGACACAACCCTTTGTCTGTTCCTCGGTAAGGAATATACAATCATGAGACTCCTGTGACTGAGACTGAGTCACCGGATATGGCAACAAAGTGGCTGGGTTTAGTATCGCACATCTCTTTAGTGTAATGTGAGGGGCCAGCAATGTCAATTCGTATCCTGTCAGACGAGCACTAGTTAAATGCTGCGTCTTTGTCTGATTTAAAAGGGCATCAACCGCATGGGGTACTAGCACCAACAGCTTATGTGACAAAACTATCCCTTCACTCTGACGTATTGACACAGCTGTTGCTGCAACTGAACGGAAGCATCCAGGTAACGCACGAGCAACAGGATCAAGTACTGCTGAAAAATATGCACAGGGACGCTGTTTGTCACCGTGTGTCTGCACTAAAACTGACAATGCGCATCCATCTTTCTCGTGTACATATAATGTAAAAGGCTTCGTATAATCTGGAGTACCTAACACTGGTGCTGAACAAAGAGCTTGTCGTAACTGTCGGAAAGCAGTCTCACATTCATCTGTCCATGGGAGGGGTATTGGAGTATCTTTAGTCAAAAGTGCTAGCAAGGGTTTAACAATGTGTGAAAATCCTAATATCCATTGCCTACAAAAAGAAGTAAGACCAATGAATGCACGGACATCTTTCTGAGTACGGGGCACTGGTGTGTCTAAAATAGCTTGAATGCGATCTGGTGTAAGTGCACGTCCCTCCTTAGACAGAACGTGACCTAAGTAGGTTACCTTCGGTCTACAATATTGCAATTTCTTTCGTGATACTTTGTGATGATGGGAAGCAAGAAAAGACAGCAAGGACAAAGTACATTTTTCACACTGCTCAGGGGTGTCGGCTGCCAACAAGATGTCATCGACATATTGTATGAGAGCCACTCCTTCAGGCAAAACAAAAGAATCAAGTTGTCGTTTTAATGCTTGACTGTAAATACTAGGACTCTCAGTATAGCCTTGAGGAACTCTACAGAATCTATACGATCGATTATTCAAAGTGAAACCGAACAAATATCGGCTATCAGGATGAATAGGGATCGAAAAGAAAGCATTCTTCAAGTCTATCACAGAGAATGTAGTCGCTGTCGGGGGAACCAAAGTAAGAAGTGTCGTTATGTCAGAAACCACGGGGTATTGTGGTACTACAATCTTGTTAACTTCTCGTAAATCAATAATGAATCTGTAAACCCTAGTGTCAGTATCTTTTTTCAGAATAGGAAGAATCGGACTGTTACAAACATTGTAAGGAACTTCCTCAACAACCCCCACTTCAATGAGATCATGGACAATACGTATGAGTGCTTCTTCACCTTCCTGTGAAATTTTATATTGAGGCAAACGTGGCAGCACAGCGCCCTCCTTGACACTAATGTGTACTGGTGGAATAACCATTTGCCCTACATCAGTGTCTGAAGTAGCCCACAATGTACTAGGGAGTGAAGCTAATGCAATATCCTCTTTAACAAGACAAGCTCTCTCCATCACAGGATGGTTGTCATTCAAGATAACACGTACACCTTCTGGAGAACATCGTATCGTAGCCCTGAAATACTTGAGCATATCAAGACCTACAATATTGTCTGGTGTATTTGGGGAAAGAAAAAATGGACACGGAGCAGTAAATTTATCCACATGGAATGTAAGCGGTTGTGACAGTGGGCTAAGGGATGGGGTTCCATCGAAGCCTATCGATGTAACGGTTAAGCCAGACAGGGGAGCCCTTGGAACCAATTGTTTAGACAAGGCGCTACGAGTAGCTCCTGTATCAACCAGAAACTGATCAGTGGAGCCCAAAACATTTGCTGTAACATAGGGACCCCTCTGATCTACTGGAACATCAACGGATTCCTTACCCCATCCTAGGCAATCCTATGCATGAGCAGAATCTTGAAGATCAGATGGCACATAGTCAGACATTTGATATTGGTTCCTTCTATCAAAAGTGTTAAACCCATCCTGCCCACGTATATTAGCATCAAACCTAGCACGATCACCTGTGCTTCCTCTAGGCCCTGAATATCCTGGACAGTTCCTCATTTGTCCCCTACCACGTGGATACTGCTGAGCACGCAGTGCTGGACAATCGGAAGCCCAGTGCCCAAATTTCTTACAGTACGCACACTGGTCAACAGACAAATTTGAACGAGTATAAGAAGGGAAAGACGAACCATAAGATCCACGTCCACCTCTATCACTTCCTCTAAAAGGCGGACCATAAGCCTGAGCCAACATAACCTTCGTTTTTAATTCTTTAGTCTTCCTATCCTCATTACCCTTTGCTTCTAATTCCTGGCGTTCATAATACTGAGCCATAGTCAAGAGAGAAACCGGGGAAGAGGTAGTCCATGAACTCTCACTGGCTTTTAGGTGACTAGCTATTCCTGGCAACAGGTTTGCGACATATTTATCGACAAACAGATGTCTGCCTGTGTCATCTGTCAATGACTGGCCACTAAAATCGTGGAATGCTTCTTCAAAGCGTGTAAAGAAATCAGAAACCGATTCATCTGCCTTTTGCTTACAAGATGCTAAAACAGTCCAATCTATCTTTTCAGGGGGAATAATCGTTTTTAACTTAACTAATATAGCTGCGGGAAGATCTAAAATTAACTGACATGGCTTTTGTGCGGGTTCCCTTTCTACATCCATTTGTTCTAAGTCTTTCCATGATGCCCCAAAAGCTGCACGATCATCAATTTTACGAACAGTTCCCCACATATCAGGTGGTAATATCAATCCGAAAAATAAATCAATATCAGGCAAAGTCATAGTGCAAGAGCTAATAGCACCCTCAACTTCCTCATAAAAAGCGGCTGGATTTATCCGCGGATCAGGCAATGCAGTTTTAAGTGCCATAACGTCCGTCCTATTCCAAGGAGTGTAAACCCAATTATAAATAAAATAACCCTTTGCATCAATAGAGGCCTTATCATCACTTGTACCCTGTCCTTTAGGAGGAACATACAAAGGCGCGGCCTCCCGCATAGGTTTCGCATGAACTATCATAGTCTTATCTGTTCCGGAGATAGAAGCTTGTGCCATGCCAGTCTGAGATGTCTGTGCAGCTACGTCTGCAGCCTTTTTCTCCTCTCGCAAACGGGCTGCATCAACACGCAGTTTAACCAAACGCCTGATTGTATCATTCACCTGGGGGAAAACAAAAAGGCCATCACGCATTTGCTTACAATTAACTGCTACATCATCGGGCTCTAACTCCTCAGAATATTTCCTAAACAGCTCAAGGACCTCTGCGGCAAACACCTCAGTAAAATACAGCTGCTCCCTTTCATGCCACCCTTTCATACTATCTAGAAGTTCAGAGGCAGGGGCAATGCTACGAGCTGCTTTACGAGCAGCAGATCGGAGCTGGGACGAACGCGCAGTGGTCAACATGGAACGAGTTTCTTGTGCCTTATATTCCTCCGAACTAGAGTCCTCATCTGACTCATGAGGGGCAGAAGGAACAGTAGACGGAGGTGGAGGACAATCTAATAATAAGGAATCATCTTGTGGTTTATTAAGTATAGGATAAAGGGGCCGCCGAACAGCATATTGGCCAGTTACCTGTAAATTGAGCTCCCTATCTTCTCTCTCTTTTAACTCTTTTATTTCTTTATTTTTCAACTCTAGTGCTTTCGCATAAATGTTCTTTCGCTGTTCTTTTTCAATCAAGGCTTGTTCACGCTTCACTCGTTCACGCACTTCTTTCTCCCACATTCGTACACAATCAAACATATCTTGCCTAGCCTTTCTCTTAAACATACATTGTTCCACATACTCAATCTTTCGTAAATCAAATGACCCATGCACAGGCCAACGCAACTCAGGATCCTTACGAGTGTATTTATTCCATAATGTGCTGTACATTATAGAAGAAAGACCATACTTAATATACATATCCCTATTAGGCGTTCCCTCTGGGGGGGCCGGTTGTGCTTCATCAATTATCAAATTGGTACCACTACAAAAGCAACACATCCTACGAAGCGTGCTAAAAACAGGCAAGCCAAAAATAGTGCAGAATATGCAGTATTATAATCAAAGTAGCACTTAAGGTACCTTTAGTACGATGTGCCGTTCAAATCAATTCAGATAGAGAAAATTCTCCTCATTACCTGCCTATATAGGTTGCAACTTATATATATATATATATCATAACAAACCAAGTTGGCCAACACAAAATGCGCAATCCAAAAGCCACAGTAAGTGTTACTAAACTACCTTACCAATCCCAGGCATCAAAACCAACAGCAAGCGCCGCAGAAGGACACTTACCAATCACTTGGTGTCCAGGTTCCAACTGCCAAGTTCTAAAATCGACCAAATGGTCACTGCACGGCGGATCAACAGAAGAGATCTCAGTCGAGGACCGACACCACCTGGATGGTCAGATCAGAAAGAAAGGAAAAACGCCGTGGTTGCCAAGACTCGGGTCTCATCGGGCAGCGATCGCGTCCAGAGCGAGATTCCAATCCTTCGTCGCGACCAATCCTTTGGGCATCCGAGTCGCCGATGAGCCCCACTGGTTGGGCGCCAATTTTGTAGAAGTGGGCCTCAGCTAGGCCTACCAGTGCAAGGGGTTCGCCCTTCTCTGCACAGAGTCCTCAGACCAATAGGAAGAAGTTGGCACAGAAACTGGAATAGAAAATACAAAGTTTAATAAACCTCATGAGGTAGAACTACATTCAAACAGCACCCTTCGGTATTGAGTGAAGTAGCACACTGAACAGAAAGAGCATGGTCCTTTTATACCCACTCAGGGGCTGAAAAAAGGCGGTACAAGTATACATGAGAAGAGTTATGCACATAGATGGTCATACAGAAATGCACAGTCAACAGTAAAGGAGGAGCTAGCAGTTGCTGACTCTGGTAGAAACAACCTGACAGCTACAGACTAAAAACAGATGCATGGACAGTTAGACTCTTCTGCGCATGTGCAGAGTAGCAGAGTCTAAGTATAGCCAGTCCTTTAAACAGAACACAAGGGTAAACAACAGTGAAGAAGGAAACAGCTCTTGGTGAGCACATGGCAGACAAAATGGCTGCCAGAAATACAAATGGATTCCACAAAATGGACAAGATAGCCTCTAAATATGAGATGGATTCTGCTAATGCTAATCCAATCGCCGGCAATTTACAACATTGGGATCTCATCATTAAGCCCCTCAACATGGCTCTGGACTCTGTAGATCCATTTTTGTTCTCTTATGAAAAGGGCATGTTCAGGGTTTCGTGTAGTACTGATGTTAGGTTTATCTGAAATGGCTGGTCAATCGACTCACAGTCCGGTGGCACCTAAAGGTTGATTGATGTTCCTTGATTCTTATCTTCACCTTTCTCGTCGTCATGCCGATATAAACCAGGTTACATGTACACCTCAGCAAGTAGATGACATTATAGCTGTTACAATTTGTGTGCTGATGCTGCTCCCACAGATGATTCAGTCCCACGTACACATATTTGGTATTAGATGTGAGGTGACATACATAGAGGGAAGTGGTGTCCGTGTGTTCCCCATTGTTGAAGACTGAGCTTGTCTCGTCGAAAACACCCTTGGTCTCGTGTGAACTAGTTGGTCCCTGATATTCTGACTACGCTTGAACGAGAAGAGCGGTTTATCTAGGGCCAGTCCGTTTGAGTTAAGGATTTTCCAATTCTTAAGGATAATCCTTTTGATATTATTAGATGCTGTATTGAACGTCCTGACACAGATTGTTTTGTCAGTTAGGGATTATTCTCTCGTTTCCAAAATTGCCTCTCTGTTGCAATTGCTTGCCCTCTTGAGGTCCCTTTTTCACCATCCGGCGTGGGTAATTCCTCTCTGTAAGTTTTTTTGTTAAGATAGTGGCTTCTGATTTAAACTCCCTTACCTCAGAACAGTTTCTGCGGATACGCAGGAACTGGCCAACCGGTAGATTCTCCGCATTTTGGGTGAAAACTCCCTAACAGGAGTAAACTATTGCGGTCCGTTGGTTTGTGAAACATCTTGGTGTACAAGCCGCCTCTGTGTGGGTAGATGACCAAGTCAAGAAAGGGTAATTCCTCTTTGGTGATGTTTGAGGTAAAATGTAGGAAAGGATTCCAAGTGTTCAACCATTCCAGGAAACGCTGAATAGAATTGGCATCTCCTTCCCAGATAAGGAGGATGTCATCTATGTAGCGCCTCCATAGCTTGATATTAATATGCCAGGGGCCCCCAGGATCATAGATGTACTGGTCCTCAAAGGCTGCTACATAGAGCCCAGCCAGGCTGGGAGCGAATACACTCCTCATGGATGTACCATGTGTCTGCAGGTAAGACGTCCCTTGGTATTCAAAGAAATTCTTTGTCAGGGCTATTTCAGCAAGATGGAGGATGAACGGACTTGGTGTCTGATAGTCACACTCCAACGAGAAGAGGATTTCTTCCACTACCCTTAGAGTCTCCATTTGAGGGATGTTAGTATATAGAGACTCTACGTCTAAACTGACTAGAAAATGTCTCTCTGAATCAAATTTCTGTTCCTGGAGTAAGTTTAACACATCTGTTGTGTCTTTGAGGTATGCCGTACGGCTTTGTACCACCGATTTTAAGAAATAATTACAAAAATGTGACAGGGGTTCTAATAAAGACCCTATCCCTGACACTATGGGTCTTCCCGGTGGAAGGCGAGTTGGCTTGTGCACTTTAGGAAGTGTATAGAAATAAGGAGTGACAGGGTCTCCCTTGCATAGAAAGCTGCCTTCTTTTGTAGATATCCTTTGATTTTTGACTGCCTCTTCCACCACAGACATAATCTCCCTCTTGATTTCTTCAGTGAGGTCCATTCGGAGTATTAAATAATTCCCCCGATCAGAGAGTAAATGCTGGCATTCCTTGTCATATTAGGACTTCTTCTGTATGACAATCACGCCCCCCTTGTCCGCCGGTTTAATTATAATCTCGGGGTTGTTTTTCAGTTCTTCCAGGGCTTGTTTCTCTCATCTGGTTAAGTTCTTGAAGCTTGTCGTTTCATGTGCGTTCAAAGTCTCCACTCCGTGGATCGCGGCTTGTTCAAAAGCTGCAACTTTGATAGGGAGGCTACCCGTTGCTGTTGCTCTTCACTGTCTTAAAATGTCTCAAATCTTGGGTTACTGCACTCGGTATGGAGCCTTCTTATTGAAGCACGAACTGGCTGCTTATTCAAAACATAGGAGAATCCAAATTAGGTTTTTCCTACCAGTTCTGGATGCTGTGCAACCCCTCCTATGTAGACTGGAATATGTGGCATCCACCGCTCATCATAACTCCTACCTGTCACGTCCGTCACCTGGAACCGTCGGGAACACTCTAATAACAGGCGTAAGTTAAGGGGTAAGTGCAGCATGCTAGAAATTGAATTCCTGGTTGCTAAAGGTATGCACCCAGGCCAGGCAGAAGCCACCACTCTGGTCAGGTAAGCTGGATACACAATAAGGTAACCTGAGCTCACCCTCTTGTAGCTTGGCTCAGAGCAGTCAGGCTTTCTACAAAGGCTATGTGTAAAGTATTTGTGCAACACACACACACACAGTAACAGAATGAATACATGACAAAAAGACTTCACACAGGTTTAGAACAATAGAGAATATTTATCGGAGCACATTAGAACAAAATAACAAAAATCCAATCAATAGAAGTCAAGATATGAAGTTTTATAGATTAAATGCAAAAATAGTGCTTAGAATTCACTAGAGGCCAAAAGGTTACTAGAGGTCGCGAGTGACCAGTACAAATCCAAAGTTCAGGCCAACCGCCATTGATTACAGGCTGTCTACAGAACCCAGACAGGTCTCGCTGAAGAAATACCTTGGATGAAGCTTTTGTCGACGTTGAGAGGCTACTGCGTTGTCGTCAAGCCTCACAAAGGGGGTTCTGCATCGTAACCAAGCTCCATTGAAGTGAATGCAATGCATTGGCATTGAGCCGCGCAGAGTATTCTTATCGAGTTGCACAGGATGTGGAACCACTGTCATTGGGAAGCATCCACATCGAAGGGTGATGTGGCAGAATTTCTCATTCATCTATGCAATGTGTCAGTTTTTGATGAAAACAGCGGCAGAATACACTACTGAGGTCCAGAGCTTAGAGGAGGCACCTCAGACAAGGGAAGGGCTCACAGAAGGCCCAGCAGCACCAGCAGAATTTTAGGAAGTATTTTGTGTCCCGGAGACTTCAGAAAACAGGAGGCAAGCCAAAAATGCCTTGGAGAGAAGGTAGAGTACTTCCAACAGAGCCAGGGAGCAGCAGGCAGCAGGACAGCGAGCAGAAAAGCAATCCTTCCAGAAAAGCAGTCCAGTTGAGACCTTTAACCCCTTCCCTGCTGGGGTAATTCCCCCGCGGTGCGGGGGTGGAGGGCAGGCCGCGGTGCCGTTGTGCTCGTAACGAGCTCAGCTCGTCATGACTCACAGTGGAGCTGTGCTCATGACGAGCTGAGCTCGTCACGACCCCGCCCACTGATTAATTCTCCCACACAGACGGGGAATTAATCACACGTGGGCGGGCCACGGACGTTATGACGAACTCAGCTCATCATGAGCACATCTCCACTGTGACTCATGACGAGCAGAGCTCGTCATGAGCACTCAACCAGTTAAGAAGCACAAAAGTCATCCTTCTGACAGAGAGCCAGCTCATGATCCAGGAGTGTCTGATTGTAGAGGGTCAGAGATCCAATACTTATTCCCAAAAGTGCCTTTGATGTACAGGTGTTGGACTTAGCCCTTTTTGCAGGGTTATCCCCAAACTTTTTGCTTCTTCCTCCTATTTTTTCCTGATCTGTTGTTGTTGGTTTTAGGACTATGGGCACCTTACCACTGCTAATCAGTGCTAAAGTGCATATGCTCTCTGTTTAAATTGTGAACATGATTGGGTATCCATAATTGGCATATCTGATTTACTGGTAAGTCCCTTGTAAAGTGCACTAAAGTGTGCCAGGGCCTGCAGATCTAATGCTACTAGTGGACCTGCAGCACTGATTGTGCCACCCACATGAGTAGCTCTGAAAGGGTAACTCAGTGCAGTGTCTGTGCTCAGTATTTAACTGCCATGTCAACTTGGCAAGTGCACCCACTTGCCAGGTCCTAACCTTTCCTTTTCTTACATGTATGGCACCCCTATGGTAGGCCCAAGGTACCCCCCTGGGCAGAGTGCAGTGTATGTGAAAGGTAGGACATGTACTAGTGTGTGTGACATGTCCTGATAGTGAAATACTGCTAATTTCATTTTCAACTACTGAAAGTCTTACTTGCCCCATAGGATAGAATGGGAGTTTATCTATAACATCTTATAAATATAACTTCCCATTGGGACAAGATAGAGAAATAAAGTTTAGGCTCTCTGAACTCAGAATTTAATAGCACATCTTTTAGTAAGGATGGTTTTTAAATTGTGTGTTTGAAAATGCAGCTTTTAGAAAGTAGGCATGTTCCTGTATAACCATTCTGTGTGCCTCTGCCTGTTTGTGTATTGACTGTCTGGTTTTGGAGTGACAGGGGCTGTGGAGGTACATTCTCTCAGACAGCCACCGGAGGGATGATGTGTGTCCTGCCTTTCGTGAACACTGTTGTTTCATTTGGATGGGTGGGGGGTACGGGGAGGGCTGGAGGGACCAAACTTGGACTGGTTTGTTTTTTCTTTTTCTTTCTCCTAGACGTAGTTTTTGGTTGATTATCTTGAGACGGACTCCTGCCTATGCCAACATCACATGTTGTTAGCCTGCAGTAATACTCTCATAAGAGCTCAGTAATGTCCCACCATGCATTGAGACATTCATGCCTTTAGAACTGTAATTTCATGCCTGTTCATTGATACATGTGACACTTTTATATCGAACAAACCTTGTGTTCTTATACTGCCTCCTTTTGTATCACATATGAGGCCCATATATAATTGGCAATGTCTCTAATCCTGTCATGTCTCTGACCATGTTCATGATTCTTTAGCAAGAAATAATAAAACAGATTTAAACAAAATAATGATACCATCATGGTGAAGATTGAGAAGTTGTCTACAATGGCACATTTTGTTGCTTGTGCAGGGGTCCCACAGCCACCCGTTTAGCCTAACTAATTTTAGAACATATGGTCTATCTTTCTCTGCCTCCTGCGAACCATCACGTCTGATTGAGGAACATAATTTACCTCGCATGTTTGGAAACACTGAAGCTCAGACTTGGGAATTCTAGTTTGTCAGTACACCAGTTTTCATCCACAAAATGATGTTCAAACTGAAAGAGTTAACCAGTGCATAAACAATATTTTCAATGTTTCCTACAAGATATCCCCCAGTTCTGGAAAGGCGTGCTTTGCAGAATTCACTAATAATGTAGTTCTATATTACTTAATGCACTTTTCACCCTTCTATACAAATTTTAGTTGTTATCCTCTTTATCTACGTTTGATAATTCCGCACAAGGATGATTCCTTTCCTCATGTATCTGAACACATCCAAGATCTGTCTCGGATTGCATGCAAATCCAAAAAAACATGTTGAATCTGCCAAGGAGAAATATAAACTATTCACTGACAAACACAGACAGTGCTAGCCTGGTTATCAAGTGGGTAACAAGGTATGGCTGTCGACTCAAAATTTAAAGTAAAAAACAGCACAAGTTCCGTCCACAATTCATCAGACTTTTTTAAATCACTTAGAGAATAAACCCAGTCAGTGTTTGATTACAGCTTCAAAGCACAATGAGAATCCACTCCGTGTTCCATACTTCACTGTTGAAATCCTCCTCGGACACAGCTCACTCCCGTCCACCATCCACCTTTATCAATTTTTCTTCGGAATATGAAATTGAAGCTGTCAAAGATATGTGCAGATGAGGGGGTCCATGTTTGCTACTTTAACTTGTGGGCTGGTTACGGACTTAAAAATGCTCCTCATTTACTGTGCCGCTTCTTAGCCACCCACATCTCTCCTCCCATGTGAGATGGGTTTAGAGAAGGGAGTACTGTCATGACTGTGGGCCCATCTCGTGCCATTGGTTGCCACTTCTATCCAAGTATTGGCCCCAGTGTCTGCACAATTCATTTGCTGCTCAAAAGGCTGCAGCTGTGTGACTGGGCTCATACCTTTGGTGGCCGCAGGTGGTGGTTCTGTTGAAATAAGCTTGCTTAAAGATGGTCACAACATTGCCTCTGTTGCTCTTTGGCCATTCCAAGATGGCTGCTGTTACTAATGGGGTTCCTGGCTGGCTAGGATATGCACCAAAGCCAGGCAGAACCCACCACTCTAGTCAGGGTGAGTAAGTTACACACCAAAGATAACCTGTGCTTATCTTCTGGTAGCTTGGCATAGAGCAGTCCGGCTTATTATCAGGGGTATTGTATAAAGTATTTGTGCAACAAACATACAATAATTTACTGGAGACACTACAAAAAGACTCCACACAGCGTTAGAAAAATAAAGATTATTTATCTGGGAAAACCATGACCAAAACAACAAAAATCCAAAATCAATTTTATACAAAGCAGTATTTCAAAGCTGGGCTCCTTTTAAAATTTATACAATAATTTATCTATTCCACTATTACCGGAGCCAAGCATTCTGAGGGACACGGACCGGGATCTCCAATACAGAAGCCCACTCCTTATCTGGCATGGATGAGTTAGATCCACTTCCCAGCATCGCCTCAGAAGTGAGTGGTACTGCCATATGTTGGTGTAGGGAGGCTGCAAACCATCTTGTGAGATCCCGACCTGTACCCATAACATGAAGGTATTGAATTGTGAGGTTTGTTCGAGGTTTCCTCAACATGTCCCCCAATTTTCCATCCGGTGCCGCAAGCAACAATATGTGTAAATGAAATTGGCCCGGAGGTAGTTCGTTCTCCTCCACTAATGCGTCATAAGGTGCCAATGCACCATCTCGGTGGAAGTCCCCCAGAGTGTGCAGGCCAACCCCCAGCCAAGTGGAGAGCTCCACAGGTGAGGTGGTGGTACTGCCCCTGGGTGTGCCTAGCAAGGGGTAGAGCTGGTGCATATGGGGTAGTGGATCACGCAAGGTACAGTCAATGACCGTAGCACCTATATGCAACCCTGAGTGTTAGTGACTACAGAGGTTTTTCACGAGTGCAGGGGTGAAAAAGTTGGAGTGCCGCAGAGAGTGTCCAGGCCGGGAACAATGTGACAGTGTCTGAGAGCTGCAACCCCGCTACGCACCGAGCCACCCACATGAGCTGAAAGGAAAGATAGTACTGAGCCATATTAGGTCCTGCAAGCCCGCTATGGTCCATAGGCAAGTACAGCTTTGACAGAGCCACACTACAGCTGGACTTGTTCCAGATGAACTCTCTCAGGGTTTTCAAGAGGCACCGAAAGAAGGGAGGTGTGACATACAAGTGCAGATTAGTGAAAAAGTAGAGTAGTCGAGGCAGGACCACCATTTTGAGTAAAGGTACGCATCCCATGACAAATAGCAGAAGTGTGCACCAGAATGACATCTGGGACCTGATGGCGGTTGTCGCTCTGACAAGGTTACCATCTAGTAAGTAAGCTGGCTGATGGTACACTCTGACCCCAAAGTAGCAAAATGTGCTGGTTTGGCGGAACACCCAGCTAAGGGCAAAAGTGGGATCGGAGTACGAAGGGGTAAATGAAAACAAGCATGTTTTGGCCCAACTAACCCACAGACCAGAGATGGCAGTGAATTCATTGAGTGTTCGGGCTAATAGAGCAGGTTCTGATTGCATATTCTGGATATATAGAAGGTCATCAGTGTATAAAGAGATTGTAGGAGTTTCATCTCCGAGTGGAATACCCCACCCCACATCTTGGGCCTGGATAGCAATGGAAAAGGGCTCTTTAGCTAAAGAGAAGAGTAAGGGAGATAGTGGGCATTGCTGGCGGGTGCCCCTACATGTTGAGATGGGGTCTGAAATATAGGAGCCCACCTTGAATTTGGCAATTGGCACAGTGTAAAGCAGTTTAATCAGATGAAGGAAGCAACTCACAGGACCTTAGCGAGGCAAGGTATCAAATAGAAACACCCCATTCTAGCAAATCAAAGGCCTTCTCAAGGTCTAGTATCAAACATCCAGAGTGTAGCCAGCAATGTGCAGAGTATTCTGAGACCTGGAAGATGTGTCGCAGATTCAACGAGGTGTTGCGGGCTGGAACAAATCCATTCTGGTCAGTGTGGACCAGTTGTGGAACCAAGGGCGCCAGGTGTTCAGCTAGGACCTTGGCCAGGATTTTATAATCAATGTTGAGTAACGCCAGGGGTTGATAGGAACCTAGTGCCATGGGATCTCTGTCGGGTTTAGGTAAGGAGATGAGCAGGGCCTAGCGCAATGACTCAGGTAGGGAGTATGCTGAGAGGAATTCTTCGTAGAGGGCACGTAGTTCAGGAGACAACACAGGGGCATAGGGTGTATAATATTCAGCAGGTAGGCCTTTCGGTCATAGGGACTTTCACGTCAGTAGGGCTCTAATTGCTTCACGGATTTTAGACAGCGTTATGGGCGTACGACAATTCCTCACATTGCTCAGGTGTGATGGTGAGTAAGTGGAGTGTGGAAAGGAAAGCTACAATGAGGTCTAGGCCGGTATCCGCCATTGATTTGTAAAGCGAGGTATAGTGATGCATCAGTTACACATATATTTCATGTTGGGTGTATAGGAGGTGCCTCATAGATGAGTTCAGAGGGAAGACAAGTTGCCTAGGCTGATCCTGGCATATCAGCCATGACAGAAGTCAGCCCACATGATCTGACGTTGCATGAGTGCGAAAGGTGTGTGCTGTGTAATTCAGACATCAAAGCTGTTCCAGCAATGATGTATGTTCACATCACGTCTCTTCCAGTTGCTGGGTGTATAGCTGGTCAGTTACCAAGCATGTCTCAAGGTGCAGGAGCTTGCGTTCAATAGGTGTGATGTCACCATCTAATTGTTTGCAAAAGTACCAGGTCAGCCCTAAGAAGTGCCCCCTGATAGTCACTTTAAAGGCATTCCATTCAAGCAGCTTATCAGCAGCAGAGTTTTTTTTTCTTTGTATTACTTTTTCATTGCATACATACAAACTTACAATAACAAAACAATATGGGCATAAAATATAGAATCATACTGTTCAGTACAGCACATTACATCAATTCACAGTGTAGTCAGTCGATTCACAACGGTTCATTCCTTTGGTGATGCAGTTACACATTGATGAGTTTGAAGGTATTCTGTCAATGTTAATCAGAAGTTCCTAGGTCCAGAGCCAGAAGAGAGTTCTTCCTCATAGGTCTATAAATCGTCTCTTCAGTATGCCATATCACAAAGCCACTGTTTAACAATGGGATATTGTTTGTCCCCCAGTCCATTGAGACCCTTCTTTTAGCTATAGCAATGCAATTGCATAAAATTTGCGTTTGAGAAATCTTAAAATGGACACTAACCCAAGGAGACAGACCCGGATTGTACAGTCTATCGGTGTCTCCAAAATTTCACTAAGCAGGTTCGTAACATTTTCCCAGTATGTCCCGATATGGGGGCATTGCCAAGCCAGATGAAGAAAGTCAGCACTGTCAGTACCACATCTTTGGCATCGTGCATTGGGTTGAAGCCCATATTTATGTAACTTGAGCGGTGTGTTTGATGCAAATATTTATAATGTATAATTCGCAAGTTACCGTTTGGAGTGAGCATGTCAGTCAGGGAGCAGCAGGTATGCCATTCCTCCTCTGTAAGGTGTATGTCTAATTGCGTATTCCGCCTGTCTCATGCTTTAGACGCCCTTCCCCCAATATCTGCCTGAAGCAATACATATAACTTCGTAACAAGATGTATAGTATGAGTATTTATAATGATCATTTGCAGTGCCTGTAAGGTAGGTGGTTCGTGTGGAAATGAAGGGTATAGTTTTTTGACGGCACCTCGTAATCTGTGGTATGTGAATTTAAAAAGCGGCGTTGGATTGCTGATATAGGCAGGATTATCAGTGTCTATGAATGTGCCGTTGTCATATAGATCTTTCATCGTGTCTATTCCCACTCTTTGGAGTAGTTCCATTCCCACTTTGTCTTGTGTGACATATAACTCTGGGTGGTGTTGCAGTGGTAGTGCTGGTGCATATAGTGGCAATTTATGCTCCAATTTACCCATCTTCTGCCAGGCTAGATTTGTGGTGCGAATCGTGTTTATCTCATGCTTGCATACATGTGCGCGTAAGTGTGATAGTATATTGTGCATTGGTATTGGATATGCATCGCCATCCTCAACCGCCGTGTGTGGTAGATAACGAATCGGATGGTACTAGTAGTGCACATAATGCGCTTGAGCACACAGGTAGTAAAGTAAAAAGTCAGGAACTTTAAAGCCGCCAGCCGAACAGGGCAGAGTTAGTGTATAGATTTTAATACATGCTTGCTTACCAGCTCATATAAGTTGGGTAACCATGGTTGACAACCTACGAAATATAGCCATCGGCAGTGTAATGGGAATGTTATTGAAGAGGTAGAGAAGTTTCGGCAATATAACCATCTTAACAACGGCCATGCGATCTGCCAGCGAGAATGACAATTTTACCCATCTCTCTACTTTCGCCTCTAGTTTACTAATGGCCCCTCCGTAATTCTCACGTAGAACCACCTCAGGGTTCCGGTGATACCAAATTCCCTGATATTTAATTGGATCCATCTGCCATTCCAATGGGAACTCGGTCGGACAGGGTCTGGTAGTGTCTGTTAAAGGGAGAATTGTCGATTTGCTCCTGAATGTCCTCCAGATTTAATATATTCCCTAATTAGGGGGAACAGATTAACAGCGGGGTCTCGGATGTACAGCACCATGTCATCAGCGTACAGTGAAATATTCAGCGGATGCTGAGGAAATTGCAGGGCCGTGTTTGTGTGGCATTGCCTTATTTTACACGCTAGTGGCTCTAATGCGATAGCAAATAGAAGCGGCAATAGCGGGCAGCCTTGTCGAGTGCCCCGTGTAATTCGAATTGTGTCTGACACATATTGGTTTACCTGTGTTCTTGCTACTGGCCATGTGTACAATATTTTGATCCATTGTAGAAAGATGGGGGGTAGTCCCATTTTCTGTAAAACTGTAAATAAGTATGGCCATTCGATTGAGTCAAACACTTTTGCTGCGTCTAGTAAGACCGCAGCTGCTTGCAAGTCAGGGTTTAGCTGATGAGATAATGCAAATATGATGCGACTGTTATGGGCTGTAGAACTGTGGGGTATGAACCCTGATTGGTCCGGTAGTATAATATTAGGCATCATGGGCTGGAGCCTATTAGCAATCAATTTAGCTAAAATGTTAGTGTCCGTGTTAATCAGTGATAATGGCCGGTAGGTGTCACAGTACTCAGGATCTTTATCAGGCTTTAAAAGGGCTATGATCATAGCCTCTCTTAAGGTAGGTGGCAGTATCTACTTGTCATGTGCATCACCATACATCTCCACTAGGTGTGGGGCTATTAAGTTGACGTATGCTTTATAAAATTCACTGGTGAAGTCGTCTGGGCCTGGGGCTTTGCCATTAGGGAGTGTTTTAATCACTGCTGTTATTTCTTCTACTGTAATAGCCTGGGAAAGATACTACTGTTGGGAATTCGAAAGCCAGACTATTGCCACATCTTCAAGATATTGTTTGTTTTTTTAAACATATTTTATTAGATTTTTCTAGTTTTCAACCCATCAATTACGAAATTTTGCAGTCATACACAATATCGTAACATAGAAGTCATCGTACAGTGGACATGCATTATCATCAACAATAAGTGTACGACACAGGAATACAACTATCCCATCCCTCCCTCCCTCCCCTAACTTCATCTGGCACCAACCATTCCTAACGCATATGTCAAGGTGTTCCCGCGTGTACTCCCGACTGCATGCAAGCATTCAAAGGGGTATGTATATTGCAGGCGTGTCTGGGACGAAATCTCAACCGCAGTTGTAAGCAAGGACAGTACCTCGGACCAATAAGGGGTAAGCACGGGGCACTGCCATAGCATGTGTAGTAAGTCAGCATCCTCTAATTTGCATCTCGGACAGCAGTGTTGTGTGGCTGGAAAAATATGTTGTAAGCGGTGCGGGGTAAGATACACTCTGTGTAGAACCATATATTGGATGAATTTGAATTTGGCGTTCCGTGGAATTTTCCTGGGGTATGCTAAAGCTTTGTCCCAGTCCCTATCTGTCAGGTCTGTCCCCAGGTCTGCAGATCATTTATTGCGTAGGTCTGTTAGTGGGGTTCTGGTGTGGGTGGTAATGCCTTTGTAGAGCCATTTGGTAAGATGGCGGCCGTTACCCATCAGGTAGGTCATAAAGACCATTTTGTGGCGTGGTGGTTCCTCCCTGTGTGAGGCCCAATGTTTCTTCACATACTGCACAAGTGCAGCATGCAGTAGGTACAATTCATCCGTGACCCCTGATACCGTGCAAAATTACCATGGTCCATTAGTGTGCCGTCGTCAAATAGGTCACCCACTGTGGTCACTTCACCCTCCGCCCAAGGAAGCAATTGTCGTTTAGTGAGCAGTCCAGTGGGGGTAGGGATCCCAAGAAGTGGTGTAGTGTCGGAATAGGGAAGGCAGCTACGTGTGTAATGAGTGGCTTTTTTCCAATAAGTGAGCGCCGTGCGTAAGAGCAGAGGGGCATCCGCCGATATCCTAGCCTGCGGAAGCAGCAGTGTGTGGAGGCGCCCACGGTCTACATCTTCAGTGGAAATAGATTTTATAGCCATTGCAATTGGCTCGCATAGCAGTATGCTCGGAAGTCTGGGGCACCCAGCCCGCCCTTATCAGTGTCTAATTTAACTTGGTCAGCTCAACCCTATGGCGGCCATTACCCCAAATCACAGCGGAGAGTGTAGAGTTTAGAGAGTTGAGCTCCGGGGTCGGGATCACAACCGGTAGGTTGGGAAAAAAATATAAAAGCCGGGGCAGGACATCCATTTTCGAGATCGCTACTCGGCCCATCACCGAGAGTGGTAGGGAGAACCAGAAATTGACCTGGGAGCGGAGCGATCGTACAGCTTTGCCCAAATTACCTTCAATGAGGTCTGGCGCTGATCGGTAAATCTGTATGCCTAAATATCTAAAAGTGTGTGCGGCAACAGTTAGGGAATGGGAGCCAAACTGAATTGTCTCTGGGCGATCCCCCTGCCAGAAAAAGAAGGCATAAGACTTACTGTCATTAATGTTAAGGCCCGAAAGCCGCGCGAAAGAATAAAAAATGCTCGGGAGGGGTGAGAGTGAGGCGAGGTTATCAGCGTACAGAATTATGTCGTCCGCATATGCGGAAATTACATGTGTCGTCTGCCCCAGGCGGATCCCCTGTTGCGTCGCCGATAGCCACACCCTAAGGGCCAAAGGCTCCAGGGCTAGCACAAAAAGCAAGGGGGATAGGGGGCATCCCTGGCGGGTGCCTTTACCAACCGGGTACTCCTTTGAGATATGTCGTCCCATGCTGGCCCGTGCTGTGGGGTCCGTATATAAAAGCCTCACCCACTTTAAATAATCCGGGGGTATACCAAAGCGTTATAGCGCTCGGAACATGTAATCCCACCGGAGCGTATCAAATGCTTGTCTCAAATTTAGGGTGAAACCTCCAGCGTTGGCTCTCTCCTCGGGGGTGGCTGCCATGACATGATACAACCTCCTGATATTAAGCGAGGTGCACCGCGCCGGCACGAAGCCGCATTGGTTTGGGTGTATGAGCTTGTGCACATATGGGAGCAGGCGGCTGGCAAGCACCTTACTCAATATTTTATATTCGGTGGTGAGTAGGGACAGTGGTCTGTATCCAGACAGGTCTGTCAACGGACGCCCTGGTTTAGGGAGAGATACTACCAGTACCTGCCTAGTAGAGTGGGGCAGGGACCCCGAGGACAGCGCGGATTTGTACAAGCTCTCTATTTGCAGCGCCAGAGTGTCTGAAAAACTAGCAAAGAATTCGGCCGGGAGACTGTCCAAACCTGGGGCCTTATCCCGGGGTAAGGCCCTGATGGCCGCCTTAATTTCGGTCCATGTAATAGGGCCGGAGAGAGCATCCTGCCCTGATTTGTCCAATTGGGGAAACTTTACATACGCTAAAAAGGTGTCAAAAGCCTCTTCCACCAATGGGGGGGTGCCCGATATAGAGCCTGGTAGTAGTCGCAAAAGGCCACATTCATGTCCTGTTGCGTATGTACAGTGTCCCCGCTGCTAGTGATAATCCCATGGATCGGGGAATGTAGGGGGGGTCATCCCTGAGTATGCGTGCTAATGGCGGGCCCGCCTTGTCTGCATCAGCATGTCTTGCGTGCGTATAGGCAGTATAGTCTATTTGTCTAAGCGTATCCAGCAACTCTTCATGTTGTATTCGGGCGTCTTCTAGAAGCGTTCCCTTTGTGGGGCCAGTCGCTGCAGCCTGTTCGAGACTATTTAGAGAGTTTTCTACCGCTTTCAAGTTTTTATGTAGTTCCTGTCGCGCCCCAGCTGTGGTGCTGATAGCTATTCCCCTGATCACTGTCTTAAATGCATCCCACTCAACCTGGGGTGTGGATGCGGTACCAGTGCTCTCAGAAAAGTAATTGTCTATGCCAGTCGCAGGTGCCTCCCGGAAGACTGGGTCCTCAAGCATCAGGGGCCACAATTTCCAGGTAGGAACCGGAGTGGGGATTCTGCCCCAACTGAGGGAGACCTCCAATGGGTTGTGGTCAGAAAGGGTCTTACCCAAATATGTTGCATATGTTACCTGGGTGGTAATGTGGTTGGAGCAAAGTATCCTATATATGCGGGTATGAAGTTGGTGCGGGTGGGAAAAGAATGAGTATTCCCTACTGGTGGGGTTTTTCAAACGCCAGACATCACCCAGGCCACAGCCCTCGGCCCAACTGCATAATACCTCCGCTTGTCGAACAGTGTTTGCTCCTCCTAGGGCGGGGTGAGAACTATCAATAGATGGGTCCATTACAGTGTTATAGTCCCCTCCCAGTATCCACGGACACTCAGCCCAAGGCGCCAGGACCGGATTGAGGCTTAAGTGGTATGCATTCTGGTCAAAGTTGGGTGAATATATGCTGCCAAGGACAAGCTGTGCACCATCCAGTGTGCACCTCACTAGGACATATCTGCCAAATGGATCCACCCACTGCTCCAGCGCCTCAAAGGGGACCCCATTCCTGATACATATGGATGCGCCCCTCGCAAATGCAGAATATGACGTGGAAAAAATCTGACCTCTCCATTTTTTGCGCAGCTTAGCCGGTTCGGCTGCTGTCAGGTGGGACTCTTGTAGGAACACTATATGCGCACGCCGCCTGTTCAACTGTGCATGTACTCTGTGCCGTTTATTAATTGACCCCAGTCCCCTGACATTCCAGGTAATCACGTTGTAGCTATCCTGCATTGATATCTAAGATGTGTATCCATATAACTCCTGTGCAGTAAAGAGAAAGCAGCACTGTGTCGGTAGGAGCAGGTGGTGGGCCAGAACCTAAAAATGACAGAACTCCCATCTACAATACTCGGGCCAGCTATCGGAACTTTGCTAGCCCAAACCCAGTGCACAACAGTGCAAACTAAAAACATTGTGTGTGTGTTGCTTTCGCCATAGGGGGGTGTATGCCTACAGCCAGGTCAGCTGAGTTAGAGCATTACGAGCTTCACGCAGCCCGAACCGCTATTGTTACCATCACATTTTGCAGATTCAGTACTAGAGGTATGGCATCATGCCGCTAGGTGCAAGACATAAGGGGCGGGGTCAGTAGACAGCGCACCTCTACAGAGAGCGGAATCCAGCATCACCCTAGATAACCATCAGCAGTCTGAGGTGTAATGTTACTAAACAAATTAATACTAGATCCTGAGTCCGAGTGGTTTGATGCCTCATCAGAGGAGTCTGATAGGATTGGATGGACTTCATCCCTGAACCTGGCGGCTGTCTCCAGTGCCTCAGATTGATCCCGCAAGGCCTGTTCTGGGCCGGGAGTCCCGGACTTAGCAGCGAGCCCCCTCCGGAGACGTTTTGATTTGCGAACTCGCCGTGGTTTCAGGGAGGCAGGGACCGTTTGTGAAGAGGGCCCAGATCTGCCATGGGGGAACATAATTTCGATCCATTCTGCCACTTCGTCCGGGGACTCAAAGATTTGTGTCTTGTGGTCATGAATCACTTTCAACTTAGCAGGGAATAGCAGTGAGTATTTAACATTCGGTGTCCTGAGCTTGACCTTCACGTCTTGGTAGTGGGATCGTTGGCATTGGACCAGAGCGGTGTAGTCCGGGTACAGGGATATCCGCTGATTTTCATATTTTATGTGGGACAGCTCCCTCGCTTTTTGTAGCAGGATGTCCCGATCCCTGAAGTTCAGTACTTTGACGATCAGGGGCCGAGGGCGTGCTCCCGCCACTGGTCTACCCGTTGGCACCCTGTGCACCCTTTCCACGCAGAAAAGATCCGAGAGGCCCTCCGGAGCCACATGTTCCCTGAACCACTGCTCCATAAATCTAGAAGCGTCAGATCCCTCGCATCGCTCTGGCAGGCTTATTACGCGGATGTTATTCCGTCGGGCACGTCCTTCCGCATTGTCTGCCCTTTCCCGTAGATCCATAACCTGTTTCTGGAGCAGTACAATCTGTGCACGTGTTCCTTGTGTTGTGGCGCCAACTCCAGGAGAGTGAGTTTGTTTTCTTTGACAACCGCAGCAAGCTTGTCGTGGTCGGCCTTAAGGAGGGTGAACCCAGACGTCAAAGTGCCAAGTTGCTTCTCAATGGCCTGTCGCGAATCACGCACCTCCTGTAGAATAAGGTCCAATTTGTCTGGGGGAGACCCCAAAGCAGTGGGCGGATCGCTGGTAGGTGGCTGCGTGGCGGGCATAGAGACATCAATCTGCTGACTATCAACAGCACCAGCTTCCGTCCCCTTGACCCTGGAGCAGCCCATTGCGGCGCAACGAGCTAGTGTTGGCTGCAGGCCCAGGCAGGCCGATAGACACCACTACGGAGATGGCCGAGATCCTCCACAATCTTTAAGAGCACTTTCTCCACCGGTCCGGGGGGATCACCGCTTAGCGCCGCAAGGGGGGGATCGGGGGAGCAGGAATGATGCAAGATCAAGATGTGCACTATGAACCATGACAAGTGAGAAGGGGTACCTCAGGCACCAGGCAGAGTGTCTCCTTTTGCACGTTAAACCAGGCAGCACACAGGTCACGGTTTATGTCAGGCTGTCGTCCCCAAGTTGGTCCAGGCGGATGCTAACTCACCAGTGATCCCAGAGTCCCAGGTGAGGGCCAGCGCTCTAGGATATCAGGCAGAGGGGGGTAGCAGTTCACAGCAGACAGCCAGTGATCGTGAACAAGCAGAGAGGCTACAGGCACCACTCCCCTAGACGCTCTCCACGATGCCGCCGCTGCATACAGTCAAGTAGGAGCAAGGAGAAGCGCCATGGAGCAGGCCCCGCCCGCTCGCGGAGTCCCGAGGTCGCAGGCCTATTCAAGGCCACCGGGTCAGAGGAGCAGGCGCTAGGCACAGCAGAGAGACAAGCCAAGATCGCTTCTACCAGGCACCGCAGAGTCCCGAACTTCTAGTGGTGGCAGCCAATCCAGGGGAGTAAGCGGGAAGCACCAGGGGTATGCCCGCATCGGGAATCCCAGGCCACAGATGTGTTCAGAGCCGCCGGTCCGGGAGGGCAGCGGCTTGGTGGGCCCCAGGCACAGAGTGCCACAGACAGAGTCAGCCCCGCACCGCAGGGTCCTAGGCAGCCAGCAGCGGCGGCAGCCCGCTCGGTCCACAGGGGTTGCTTCTCCAGAGGTTGCATGTAACGTAGGAGCCGAAACTGCCAGGATTATATAGGAATCAGCAGGTCCGGGCGTGGAGCTCGTTTATTCTGCGGCCGCCATGCTCGGCAGTCAGCCACACCCCATCTTCAAGATATTGTAACATTTCTGGCGATTTAGCTGTATCCCGTGAGGCATACATGTCTACATATGTGTCCATAAATGCTTTTAGTATACCCGCTATGTCATTGTGTATATTGTCTTGACGATTTTTAATCTTAAGTACAGTGTGTGTGGTACGCCCGTTACATATTTTGTGAGCTAATATCCATCCCGATCTACCCCCCTCACCGTAGGTCCGGGCAACGCTACGCTTAGAGATGTATTTAAGTTCTTGATCAGCAAACTCCTGGCATTTGGATATTATATTTAGAATCTCATCCAGTACAGCCGTGTCTTGGGTACGTTCGAATTCTTGTTCTAAGGCCTTAAGCTTTGTTTCCCGTTGAGTGAGTTGCTGACGTACGTCTTTGAGAATGCCCACAGTCATGCTGATACATGCTCCACATATCGTTGCCTTAAAGGCCTCCCAAAAGAGACTCGGTCGTTAAGTGAGGGCTGGTTCAATGTAAAGTATTCCTCAATAGCTGTCCTAATGGAAGTATTATAGGATGAGTCTAAGAGTGCTTTAGCATTGAATCTCCATATATAGGGTGGCGGGGTATAGGAAGGAGGTTCTAGCACCAGAAGGATTGGTTTATGGTCAGATAGTGTTTTTGGCAGATGATGTATGTCTTTTGTCCATGTGGCAATTTTTTCTGTTGCTAGCCAGTAGTCTATGTGTGACCAGCTGCTGTGTGGTGTGGAATAATGTGTGGCTTCTTTACTGTGGGGGTTGCGCAGTCGCCAGATATCTACCATGTTAAATTCTTCCATACCATCTGTAACTACTTGTACCGCCTGCTTGTGTGGTTCTTTAGTAGTCCCTGATCTATCTACTTCCTCCTCAAGTGACAAGTTGAAATCTCCACCCCATATTATTTCCATGTCAGGTAGCTCTCTGGGAGTTCACCATATATTACGGAAAAACTCGGGATCATCTACGTTCGGCCAAATGTGTTCAGCAGACCCACCCGGTGTCCTCGAATATGCCCTGTGATAATGATGTATTGAACCTGTTCATCGGTTATGGTGTGATCTATAATGAATTGGATGCCCTTTTTCACTAATAGGATGACCCCTCTCGAATAGTTGGAATATGAAGATGTTATAACAGTTTCAGCACATTTATTGCCCAATGGACATTGGGTCGTTTTTGCAAGATGAGATTCCTGCAACAGTGCCACATCAACTCGGTGACGGTCGAGATATGCAAATACCTGTCTTATTTTCTTAGGGTTATTTAAACCTCTAATGTTCCAGGTTAATAAACGAATTAGTGACGACTTTGGTTTAGACTCAATACTTTAGCTGGAGACATGTAAAGTTGGGGATAAGACAGCTGTCTTGCGTGTGTTTGTGAGGTGCAACATACATCAAAACCATAATTACATCGAATCATTTATGTGTTGTAATACTTCTTGTGGTGTACTTCAATACTCTAAGCCCGTAAGAAACCAACAACTTCCCCTTTAGTCCCCCACCCACTTCGGCATCCCAATCATGCCAAGGCCATTCCCATATAACCAACAGTGCCATTGCACTAACTGTTCCGGGGAGCACCCTCGGGGGGGGGCGCTGAGGGCTCATCTCAACATCCGTGAAAACAGATGTGGTCGGGTTATATTTGTCATGCTTGGTGTAATACATGGATCCATTATGGGCGTAATAAACTATGGAGTGCCCTTAGAGTAAAGGTCCATATATCTCATCAGTTCTGTGGCTTAATGTATGTTGTAGTATATACTATTTTTTATACTTTGAACCCGGAAGTCCGTTGGAGCACGGAGGCCGTCAGTCCCCGACCTGATTTTAATTGGACAATTTATAACATCGCCAATTTCGAAACGCCGATGTTAATGCCTAAACACGTGTGATTCATCACCGCTATAAGTAAAAGGAGGGAAAGCACAATATACTCCTGCCTTGGTTTTTAATCTCCATTTCTGGAATTCTCTGTATTACGGTGGCTCCAACGGACAGAGGAACATACCGGTTTCTTTAAAGAATTAAAAATTAAAAAAAAATGTAAAAGGATTTTTTGTGACTGTGGCAGGGTAAGATGCCCCTTCTACCCCTGATGATGTAATGGGAATATATACCAGATTATAAGAAGATTTGATGAAAACTTGCATAGTCCTGAGGAAGGTGAAAATATCAAGAAGTCACCGAAACGCTGCGTCGACTTTTTTAATTTTTATCTATATAAATAGAAGATTTAGATTGTAACCTTCATTTGGGAGGAAAATCAAATATATTCATTTTATGAATTGTGTATTTTTTAATATCAATTTCAATAAAACATTTTTAACATTTTTTCATGAATAGTGGTACAACAACCTTTATGTGTACATTTTGCAATTTTGTCTTTTTATGTTTAAATCATATTTTTATTTTTGGAGCAGAATATTAGTTTTCTCTATGACACTTATGCCAGAGTAGCAATAGACCAACAGAGACACTTGGTTTAGAGTAGATAGTTTACTTTTTTCTTGACTCAAATATAGGGACTTTTGTGTTTTTGTTGTAGTATATGCAACATTGTATTATATTGCATGTCTAGAATATAATAGAACCCCTGTCACAATCTTACAAACAACATAAGCTATACTTCACTTCAAATCAGTCAGAAATGAGTTGGCTGTAGTCTGACAATACACATCGGTCAGCTTTATCATATAATGGGCTAGGCGTTCTGTATGCAAGCTCAGTGGACCACATATAAGTTCCATGGTGTAGGCGGACAAAAAAATAAAATAGGTCCAATCGCACAGTAGCAGTTCAAATATACTTTGTTAATGAACGGGAAAATATGGTCGATATGTATTAGCCTACCACCATGCAAAAGCTGTCCGACCTCACCCATTGGTCAGAAGGCTACATTACAGTCAAGTGGGTGGGTCTCAGTGCCCGTACATTCATTAGCCTTAACTGCTATACTGGATTCCCCACAGTGCACAGTGCACAGCAAAACACTAAACTCAGCTGTGTGTTTGAATAAGCAAACGATGAACATATGTAATCGCTGTTTACAATTCCAACTGCATAGCATGTTTTATACATTACCACCAGCGTCAGGTTAATCAGTCTGAGTTGGGATCAGGGTTTTCTCTGCACTGCTTTTGGTGTTGTTAAAATTTTCGTTTGTCCATCTTGCGTGATGCGCAGCCTTGCGGGGTACAGCATAGCATATTCAATTCCCATTTCTCTCAATTTCTTTTTGACTGAAGTAAAATCCTTGTGTGCCGCCTGCACCGCCATTGTGAAGTATGGATAGAAGGATAAACTATTGCCTTTGTAGTTTATCTTTTGTTTCTCCCTCGCCATGCGTAATATCCTGTCTCTATCTCTATAATTAATCACTCGAGCAATGATGGGCTGCGGTGGAGTTCCCGGTATCGAAGGAGGAGCAAGAGATCTATGAGCCCGCTCAATAACAAGTAGGGTAGAAACATTTTCGGCTCCAAAGATATCCCACAACATGTTTTCCACATAGGTTTCCAATCTTCCCGTGTTGGTACTCTCTGGGATCCCTATTATGTGCACATTATTTAGGCGGGATCTCGCTTCCAAATCTTCATTCTTCTGTTTTATGACGGCTAGGATTTTTTCAGTCTCTTCGCATTTGCGTGTCGTCGTACCGGATTCATCTTCAACCGCTGATATACGCACATCTGCCTGGTCAGTCTTTCACATTGTTTATCAAGCTTGGAGGACATGTTATCTACTCGCTGTGTGAGGGAGTCAAGCTTGCCATTAATAGCTTGGAGGCTCTGCTGTATGACTTGCAAGGCGGCATCCATCTTAGATTGCTGCGCATGTTCTGAATACAATTCAGTGTCCGAATGTGCCGTTGTCTGCTTGGTGGAGCGTCGGGTGTCAAATGAGAGTTTCAGCTGTTGTCTGTCTGGCTTCCCCATGATGGTGGCGTTCCTGTAAAGCTGAATGGAGACAGTAGTGAAGGGCGCACTAATGTCTTTGTAGGATAATCTTTAGTTCGCACTATGTTATCAGCTTTTGGAACTCGCAGTCAATGGGGTGGTATACAACATAGCTGTAGCTAGGGTTCACGGATTGGTCATGTTTATTATGGCTTCCTTTACTAGGTGCGTGGTCCACAGGGTGTGGGCATTCTCATAGTCTCGTGAGTTACAGCTTGTGACATACCCCGCCTGTGGGCTAGAATGAGAATGACGGGTTCATTGTATATCCTTGTGATGCACAAATAGTGTAAGGCTCTCCTGGTGCACTAGACAAAGTTTGTGGCACGCCTTGAGTCGGCTACCGGATTCAGGCATCTGCGTTGTGCTGATTCAGAGACGCTCTTGGGGGTTATGGATAGCTTGCAATGGTATCTGCTGCTTTGTACTGTTTAAATACAGCAGTGATATGTTCTTTGTTGTAGTGACTGTGGGATTACTGGGCTACGTTGCATGTCTATCACCCCTTCACGCTGCTGTGGCAGCGGGACTGCTCCCATGTGACTTAGCAGGGCTGTAGTTTCACTAAAGTGTTGTCCGCGAACGGCCGCGCAGGCCTATTAACAGTAGTGAGAACCCATTCATGTATGTCCCCGTGTCATCGACATACCACCCATCTGCAGTACACTCAGCCGGCCTCCAAACCCGCGACACAGTATGCCGTCCCCACAGTTCGTCACCATTGGTCACTGCTGATCTCCGCCAATACTAGTAATCAAGCGCTGGCATTTCAGTAGAAGTACAGTAACGGGCTCACCATTCGATTGCTTGCTGTCTGTGAGAGAACGGTGCCAGGTGGTGCATTTTGGTGGTTCTATCTCTCTCACAGCGGCGCTGCCATTTCATATCACTTACGTCCTCAGCATTGCAGATATCACTGGCCCGGGGGGCCTCGTCCTTCAAGTTAAAATTCACCACAATGGCACTGCCCTTTGCATATCAGACGTCAGCATCTCGGAGCAAGGTGGTTCCGATATACACTCCAATGTTCATACTACAGTAGGTTACACCAATTATAGCAGTTCTGTGCAGGATCGTGTCCCCGGCCGGCGGAGCAACACTAGCGTGCAGCCATTCCGCAGCGCGCCCTCTAGCGCCCCAATCAGGATCAGAGTTATTGTTAAACATAAAGTAGCCTGCTGTGGCAGTACCTAGGGATATTGAGAAGAGTGGGTCTTTGAGTGCTGCGGGTTGCAGGCGCCATGTGGGAATGACAGGTATGCTGTCCTCCCATGCTAGTTGTAGAAATTGTGGGTTTTGGTCTGAGTCTGTGCGCCCTAAGTAGTACGTTTGTTGGATAGTTGGGAGAAGGCTGGTCGGCCCCACGAGTCGGTTGAGTCTAACATGTAAATTGTGTGGTGAGGAGTCGAATGAGTATGTGCGTGTGTTAGGGTTACAGACATGCCAAATGTCTACAAGTTGCCAGTGCAGGAACCAGTCACTTAGAGCCTGGGCATTGGACGTGGCCAACGTGCATGGCAGGGGAGTAAAGGAGTGGTCCAGGGCTATATTGAGAACAGAGTTGAAATCACTTCCTAGGAGTAATGGGATCTCACTCCAACAGGACAGTTTGCTAGATAATGTGTGCAGGAACAACGTCTTGTCAGTGTTTGGGGCATATATTGCCCCCAACAGGAGGCGGCGGCAATCTAGGTGACCATATATTAACACAAACTGACCATCAGAGTCATCTGCTACAAAATAGATCCCTGGCATCACCCAGAACAGCACCCCTCAGGCATAAGAGGAGTAGTCAGTAGCCAACACTTGTCTTCGTCACTGCCGCTGGAGTCTGTGGGCTTCAACCAGTGTCAAGTGTTTCTCCAGTAAGAGCGCTATGTGTGTGGATCTGCGTTTAAGGTAGGAATATACTGCATAACGGTAAGAGCGCCTATGCATGCCCCTCACATTTCATGTGATGATGTTAGTGTGGGTCGTGTGGGAAGTGTGTTGAAACCCCCATATGTGACCAGTCTGTAAGGGGGAGAGTGCCTTGCAGTGCGTATTAGTGGTTGTGGTGGAGGGCAATCTGGTGGGCTGGGTAGTCCTGGGCAATCAGTCATAACTGGGGGAAGAAGGAAAAGTAGAACAGGTAACATCATTAGAGCGGAGGAACATCAGGTTTCCGCCCAAACTGCCAAATTATCAATGGCAATTACCGGCCTTGCAGGCTGGCTAAAGAGAGCACAGGGGGACGATGCAAAATTGCAATGCCCCGTCTTGCAGGATGCAGAGATATTAACTAAAGTGATAAGATTACACATAACAACAGTGTACCACCTTACATAAACGACCTGTGCACAAAGATGGGTGGTGCATCCCAGGAAATGGACCAGTGCAGGCTGTAATATAAGAGAGGTTAGCGCATACACAAGCAATATAATACGAAAATAAAAGAGCTAATGATGAAACAGATTGGATTGTATGGGAGACAGCTATAAATGAATCATATACGTTGTCTGCAGTATGAGAAGTCACAGCAGGTGGGCCAACAAGTCAGTTCCAGAAGGCCACGTGGTAGAGGAGCCATCGTCATTTATTGATTTCATACAGCTCACATCTAGATACAGGCTCTGAATGTGGCACAACATTGTAGATGCCATCTGTAAGGCCTAGCGCCTCTCTAGGATTACCTTCTTCAGGTTTGGTGCAGAGCCAGGCTACAAAGAGAGGTGCTCCTATCTTTGACGTATGCAGCAGTGATTCCCCGCCTTGCTGCCTAGGTTGAGTTGCTACATTAGGTGAAGGGCGTGATGACACAAGCCTGGTGCACTCCATCCAGTTCCATGTCTCCTCAGCAGAGTCAAGGAAGTGGGTGGACCCATCTGCCGTCACACAGAGACAGGCGAGGAATAGGAGAGAATAACGTATGCCCAACTCACGGAGACGTCGATTGACATTGAGAAAGGAACTCCTTTGCTGCTGCACTGCCATAGTGTAGTCAGGAATGATCATGACGGGGGCGTTGCCCACTCCTACATCCTGCAGCTTATGCGCCTTGCTTTAGATGAAATCGTGATTCTGGTAATTAAGCAGACGGAACTAGAAAGGCCTGGGGTTGGTGTGGCGAGCAGGTTCACGGTGGGCTCACTCACCAGAGAAGAAGGGAGAACGCAGCCTCTGGGAGCATGGTGTGAATCCAGGTCTCAGTGTAAGCCACTGCGTTGAGGCCCTTCAAGGTCTGCACTAGGGACGCTGTTTCACACATTGTCGGTTGGAGTTCAGCCAGCTTGTGCTCAACATTATGTACCTTGTCTACCAATTTGCAGTGGTCTGTGAGCAGTAGGGTGAAGTGGGCTCATTAGACAGAGAAGAAGGGGGTGAGCGCCACCTCCGGGAGCAGGGTTCACATCCATGTCTCAGTGTAAGCCACTGCGTTGAAGCCCTCCACACCTTCCAGAAGACCAACCACATGTATGCTATTACATCTAGATTAACACTCTGTTTCTTCTGCTCTGCATTTCAGTGTGTACATGGTCTTCAAAGGTCTGCACTAGGGACACTGATTTGTGCATTGTTGGTTAGAGTTCTGCCAGCTTGTGCTCAATATTATGTACCTTGTCTACCAATTTGCAGAGGTCTGCATGCAGTAAGGTGAAGTCTGCCGTAACTTTATCAATTCTGCTTTCAAGTGATGAGTGTCTCTGCTCAAGAGATGCTCTGATCTTCTCCACCAACTGTAACACAGTGTCTAATTTTGTGCCAAGGGACACATTTTTTTTAAATTAATTATTTTTTATTGATTTAACAAAGGAAACAATACAGGTCTTATTGACATTCATACATACAACACATTTTACCCCACGTTCTGAGCCAAGTTCCCTGTTAGGATCCTCTATCGAAACCGCTATCTTTATATATGTCCAGTGCCTTTTCTCTCTTTCAACGCCAGTTCAGCGGGTTGGGAGACACAAAGTTCACCTCGATAAGTATTCCATTACCCCCATTTTTTATCTCATTTCTGGGGACATCCTCTGTTTTAATCTAATTCTGCAAAGAATAGCAACCATCGTAGCTGGCGAGGTGTTAAGGCCTTTGCTGAGCTTAGAAATTGCAGATTGCGATGGTCAGTGAATACTGTTACTGGATGTTTTCCTCCCAAGAGGCAATGCCTCAATTCTTTATAAGCCATGCGAATAGCCAGGAGTTCTTCCGTGGCTATTGTTCAGTTTATCTCTGCTGTATTGAATTTTTGGGACAAATAAGCTATCTATTGGAGATGACCCGTTTCTGCATGTCTCTGGCAAAGTATCGCTCCTATTGCCTCATCGGAGACATCTGCCTCTACCGCAAATGATGTATTTATATCTGGGTGTGCCAAAATGGACGTTGACGTAAAGACTTTCTTTAGGATGGAAAAGGCCTGAGCAGCTTCAGTGCTCAGTTAAAGGTTACGTTTTTACGTGACAGGATTCACGATTGTGAATACATTGGGGATAAAGTGATGGCAGAAGTTTGCTAACCCTCAAAACTTTTATATTTATATGACATGGCTGTGGCCATTCTGTGACTGCTTGGACCTTCCTCCCTGACAAAGTTAGACCCTGAGGTGTTAGAATAAATTCAGTACCTTAACTTGTGATGTGAAATTAATATTTAGATAATTTGCAATAAAGACCATGTTGTCATCATTTTGCTAAAATGGTTTTAATGTTTTGCTCGTGGTCACTCTCGGATTGGGAATAAATCAGAAATATCGTTGGTATAGATGATCACAAATAAATCTAAGTATCCTCGAAGCACATCATCGAGGAAAAATTGGAATGCCGCAGTGGCATTGCAAAAACCAAAAGGCATTACGCAATATTCGTACAATTCAAATTGAGTACGGAACACGGTCTTCCACTCATTGCCAGTGCCAACAGAAACCAAGTGGTAGGACCCTCTTAGGTCTAATCTGGTGTAAATATTTGATGTATGCACCTGATCCAAAAGAACTGGGATGAGAGGAATAGGATAGCTTTATTTGTACTGTAACATTGTTCAATGTCATATAATCAATGCACGTATACTTCTTTCCATTTGCCTTAGGTATATAAAAAGTACACCGGCAACTTGGAGGGATGGATAAAGCCATTTCAAAAATATTTGCCGAGAAAATCTTTCAAATTAATTCAACTGCATACTTTTTACACCTGGGACTAGATCAATCCGAGCGTCGTACTCACGAAGTTTCTGCACTGGAGAAGTTTCTTCTCTGAAGATATCTTGGTATTCCTGATATTGTTAAGGCAGCTCGATATCTTTTTCCAAGTGGTGTCGATGGTATGGTGCAAATGGGTACAAGTTGGTTCTGGGTCAACCTTGTGATAGCAAATTTCCCTGCAAAAGATTGAAGGAAATTCCACACACAGGTGATTCAAATCAATAACTGGTTTGTGGAGGGTTAGCCATAGCATGCCAAGAATGAATGTCAATTTGGGCACATCATTAATGTCAGATTACATTTTTTCTTTATCAGATACTGAATGAATCCTACACAAAATTGTTACTAAGGTTGTTTGCTTAGAAACAGGCCCTGAAGTTACATGGTTCTGTCCACTGGATGAATGGTTTCTAGTCTGACTTTCTTCTGGGTTTGAAGCTGTGATAGATTGATCTAAGTAATTGGCATCAATAAAATTGACAGTGGCCACTGAATAAGTCTTGGATTCTACTTAAATGCATGATCTGAGGTTTTAATACTGCCCTTTAATATGAAGTTTGGGACAGCACCCTGTAAGGTGTTGGGCACACTTTTCTCAGGAGATAATGGATATGATCCTGAGGCTGACTCCTGATTTCACACTGGGATGTGTAGTCCCCCTCCCCCCCTTCAATTTGTTCGATTTAGGGCAAGTGGGCCAATTTTTAATAAAATGTCCTTTCTTGCCTCAGTTTAGGCATATATCATTCTTGCAACAGGGGGTCTCACTTGTCCTTAGTTGAGGGACCTCAAATCTATCGAATCTCAATTGGTTCGGGGATTTCAGGTACAGGGGTCAATTTCTCATGTGTTTTGAATAAAGTTTTGTTTTTCTTTTCTCTTCACTGTTTGGATAAAAGATGGTTTAATTGTAATGTGAGATTAATGAGGTCAGTACAGGTCATAGGTTGAGAGTCGATCTGGGCCAATATATCTTTTTTGTCATCTGCTAATCCTGGTAATACAGGACCGCTTGTTTTCCCTCCAGCCAATTAGTTTTGGCCACTAGTTAATTTAATTAAGTAAGATATTAAATGAGATCTTTGTTGCCCTGCTGCAGTTCTAATAACTCGCAATCAGCTGACATCAAAGACCTTCTCAAATTCAGTCATAAACTGTGACCAACTATATAACAAAGGATCATCTAAGTTAACTAATGGGATGGCCCAAGTTGCAGCATCACCACTTATGTAGGAGATAAGAAATACAATTTGGGACTGTGTGTCTGGAAAAAATTGGGGGTGTACCGTAAAATGTAACGATACTTGAGTAAGGGATATCTGGACCTTGATCGGGTCTCCTGAAAACCGATTTTGGGGTGCCAATGGGACAATAGCTAGTATTGTCACAGAGGCTGAAGGAAATGTAAAAGTGGAAGGGGTCGTGGCTGACCTATCGAAGGGTGGTGTAGGAATATATGGGTTGTCCAACCTGGACTGCAGTTAATTGACCCTACTAGACAGGGCAGAGGTCTCTGCGTGTGCAGTGGTAATTTCACCTTTTAAATCAGCTAACATGACAAAGAGGTCTTCCAAGGAGGTCAATATGGTAGGCACTGTTCAGGTGGACTAGTAATTATTGGGCCTGTTATTCTGTCAGGGGTTTCGTATCCTCAGGAACATTACCTCCCAGAAGCCCACCTTCTGGAAGCCCTGACTGATTGGGAAATCCACCGAGTGGTAGAGTGGCCAGCTGGGGGGAAGGGCACTTAGGGAGGGTACTACAGGGAAGGAGGCCTGAATAGCAAAATAAACACAAATCTATAGGAGTAACAACACCTCTTCAAATATCAGGATAAGTGTTGAGTGGTAAAGCCTGAACTGACCGAATAATATTGGACCTTCCTCATCTTGAGAGGAATTCACTCTCTGGCCAGATGAACAAAACAAATATTTTGCGATTTCCTAATTGCGAATTTCTGTGATTCGCAATTAAGAAATCACTGAATAGCATATACGGTCACAGGCCGCCCAGATTTAGAGACTCAGTAATGAGTCGCACCACTAAACAGGAAATCGCAATTTGCAATTTTCTATCCAATCCAATCCAAAAGTTAAGGATCTCAGCAGCCAGGGAGGGAGTCAGAGACAGTCAGGAGAACTGCAGAGCACAGGCAGTGAATTGAGGACCCAAAAAACCAGTCACTCAACACCAGGAATGGCCAGCCAGGAGCATGGGAAGGAGGCGGGGGGAGGCGGGGGGATGTTTTTATGAGCAGGAACTGGAGATTCTCACTGAGGAGTGTTGCAGAAACCACAACCCCTTGTTTGTCTGGTCATCCATTAACGTTCCTGAGTCACAGAAGTGCAAGATATGGAAGGGGATGCAGAAGAAGATTAATGCTGGAGGGTGGGACAGCACTCTGTCAAAAAGATGCACAAGAGGTGGTGGGACCTTCATTTCCGCACGAAGGAAAAGGTCGCAACATGCCTGAACGAGTCCCATGCCACAGGAGGGGCATTCTCCACTGCACCCCCACCCACGACACTGAGGGCAACGCTGGAGGACACCCTGGAGCCAGAGGCTATTGTAGGATTTGTCAACTTGGACAGGTCTGCCCTGTACCCTCACAAAGTAAGTGAAAAACTTTAATTCTATCATAATTTCTGGGCTTGATCCTCGTGTCTACATGCGTGTAAAACAAACTTAAACAGACATATCTGGATGGGATTATTTCATGTCCAAAATATTCCACATGGTGCATAATGTGAATTGTAGTCATAGACCAAAACAGTGTGGTCAGTGACAAATTCGTAGAATACGTCTTGTTCTACAAATGAGAATGTGTTTGAAATGTAATTTTTTGTAATGGTATCTCCATTATCCAATTGGGGAAGACATCGTAGACCCAACATATGAGGGTAAAGAACAGGCACAGATGGAGGAAGAAAAAACTGTAGTTCATGAGAGTGTGCACACTACATCACATCGCCACTCCAGCAGTGTGTCCTTCTCCCAACAGCCACCATCTGTAGAGGATGAGGATGCCATACATCCACCCACTCCAACCCTGCAGCCAGTCATCAGGTCCTGACAGCAGCGCCCCACCCTGCATGATCCTAGGCGCTGTCACACATCGCATTCTTCTGGGTCTCTGGCGACTGCCTAATAACAGGCAGTGTTTGTTGGGCTTGAGGCATCGATGTTGAAGGTTCAGAGCCTACAGCACAAACAAATTAGGATGGTTAGCCGCAAATTGCAGGTAATGCAATAGTCCATAACAGTGGGGTTCAGCACAGTGGCCAATCAGTTGGTAGACAATCAGCACCTACATAGACACTAAAATAGACCAACTAACAGATGCAATTAAGAAAATCTGCACTGAAATGTCAGAGGACAGGAGCACTCATAAGCGCAGGGAGAGGAGCAGTGCTGTGAGAATGGATGCAATGACCAGCGCCAATGGGAGACTTGCACAGCTAACCACTACACTATCCAAGCATAATGTGACGCTATAGGTGGAGATGGGAGAAACAACAACAACTCTCAACTGGTATCATTCGACCAAGACAAATGATCTGCATGTAAAAAACATTACAAAGGAGATAAGGGAGACTCAAGAGGAGAATGATTTGAGAAAAAACATACTGTATTAAGTTATGAAAAAATTACTTACATAAAAACATGTATAAATTTGAAATAGTCCAAAAAAATGAAGCAGTAATAACAGCACTGTACATACAGTTAATATACCATAAAGACAACCCGGACTTGTACTTGCTGCTTAAAGTGTATGTGACACGAAGACGGCGACGCAAGTGACAAGGTGAGATCAGCAAGGGACGGCGCAACGTGAAGTGAAAGTGAATAATGGAACAATAATTACAAGGTTCTGAATTCAATTTTCGACATTACAGAATTATTTATACATCAATTTAAGGAACCATAAAGCCATCAGTTAAGCTGAAAAGGTCGACGGCGTTTCGATCCTGCTTGAATTGGGATCATCGTCAGGACAGGGTTGAATTATTCATCACAGTGCTATGCATGAAAAAAGAAAACAGTATGATTGAAGGATAAAGAAATATAAATTGTAAAAGGAACGAAGAGCTGGTCTTGCCATCTAATCAAGGCGTGCTGAAGTGACGATGAAAAAAGCAAGGTAGGTGATGAAGTGGGGGAGGGGGGGGGAAACAAAAGAGCGGGGGAAGGGGAGAGTGGAAAGAAGAAAGGAGAAAAGGAATTAATTACCTAAATGGATGAAGGTTCAAGGTTAAGGAACGGTGGAGAGAAAGGGTCCAATGTAATTCTGTGAGGAGAGAGAGATTGGGTATATAAGTAATAAGGGCGATGTCGAGATAGAAGGAAAGGTCCGATGCTAGCCAGAACCAATTACCTGGGATTGGGTGACAGGGGGCGGGGGGCTGAAACCCGAGGGGCGATCAAGGTCAGCAGATCTGGGTGAGCGAGATTGAACTCGTGGCCGTAACGGCGTAAAGACTTGTCAGGTGTCACCAATTCTGGGGGGAGGAAGGAAGTCAGAATTAACATTACACACAAACTGCTAAGACTAATGGGCACACAGAAAACGTGATAACTTACAATGAATATGTATTCGTTTCACATACAACAGCAGGGGGCTTGAACCGGAAAGTAGTAGGTCACGTGGGATCCATGATCAAGATTAACTCGATCGGGAAGGAAGGTGGAAAATCCGAGGGAGGGGGAGGCGGCCAGGACAACCTGATTGGGAAATAAATTAAAAATAAAACCACGGAGTTGTCCATTGATGTTATCAATGGGAGGGAAAGGGGCGGGAAAACTGGAGCCAAGAGAGGGCGCTTACCTAATGTATACGGTGTCCGGAGGGAGTTAGAGATTCCGGGGGACGGGGGCGGACAGGACTGCCTGGAATCGGAGAAAAATACATGGACTTAACAATTAGCGCCATCAATGGGAAGGAAGGTGCGGGACTGGTGAACCCGGGACGGCACGCTTACCTAATGAATACGACGTCCGGGGGGTGTCTCAGTCACCAGGATTTCAGCAAAAAGTAATTACTTCGCGGGAATACGTAGGGAAGCAATGCTGTACAAATAAGCAAGCTGGGGGTGTGGTTATGACGTAAGAGTACGTCCGGTTGAGAAGTCGATGGCAATGGAGATAGAAGAAAGTGTGCTGGAGAGAGCAAGGAGAGCAGGGAAGGTGGGGGAAAAATTGTCAGAAGGACACATGACAATTTAATATTTTATTACAACTACCACGGAGAACATGTGGTGTAAACAAAAAAGGACTATAGATTAAATTGGGGCTGTAAATACCAATTATAGGCTGAAGGGAACAGAGACAGATTATAAAGGACGTATATTGTATATCCAAGACGACCAATTATAAAGGGGTCAAAGGGAGTCATGAAATTGACAAGGGACCAGCCGGTGAAGAAGGAGGGAGGAGGGTTAATGACGGGCAGGGTAAGGAGAAGGGGGTGGGGGGAAAAAAAGGGAGGGTAGGGGAAGGAAAAAGGCAAAAAACGAAGGAAGAAAAATAACAGTTAGTCAATCGATTCTATGCAAATTAAAGAATCAAGGGTATATTGAAATTAATTTCATGAGGATACATGTATATGAAGGGGGGTTGAAAGGGAGGGCAAACATCAAGGAGTTAATAAATTCTATACAGTTTTACGAATCATGGGCGGAGAGAAAATAAATTCCAAGGGAACATATGTGTAGAGAGAGACTTCAGAGCAATATCGTACTGTTCCATTCATCAATGGTATTTAAGCCAGCGTTCACGGAGTCACAAATGGTCATCCATTTGGACTCACTTTTGTTCAACAGTAGTTTAATATTACCCCCTCTGAGGGGTAATGTGGGTTGTTCAATCACTTGCCAAACAAAATCTGTGGAGTTGTGACCCTTTTCCAGGAAATGGTTCACCAATGGAGCAGTAAATGTTTTACAGTGTATTCGGCTTTTGTGTTGTATGATACGCTGTTTAATCATTTGGGTTGTTTGTCCAATATATGTAAGATCACAGGGGCATGTGATTGCATACACCACATTAAGAGACCTGCAGTTAGTCATGGTTTTAAGTATGTAGCTTCTGGCGCCTGTTTTGAACTCCTTGGTATTTTGTGTTAAATCACACACTGAACAGTTCTGACATTTATAATAGCCAATGATAGGGGGAAGGCCCCACGCTGCAGTAATGGTATTGGTTTCAGGTGTGTTGGAGGGCCAGGTCATAGCATGGACCAAATGTGTTGCAAGATTTTTACCTCGTTGATATGAAAACAGGGGAGGTTCCTTGAAAGAGTCAAGCTGTCTGAGTACAGACCAGTTACGTTTGATGATTTTGGAGACCAAATTGTTACAAGGGCTAAATTTGGAAACAAAGGGAAATCGTGACATGTTTTGTTTGGGTTGTGGTGTCAAAAGTACTTCCCGTGGACAGTACCAGGCTCTCTTCCGTGCTCTAGACAGAAGGCGTTTAGGATAACCTCTGTCTGATAACTTTTGCATTAGGACATCTGATTCAGAGAAATAGTCTTTACGCCACTTACAATTCCTACGGATACGTAGGAATTGGCCATAGGGGAGACCATCTCGCAAAGCTCGGGGGTGATAACTAGAGTAATGGAGAAGGGTGTTTCTCTCCGTCGGTTTTCGAAAGAGGCGAGTACCAATCACACCTTCCTCGGCGTGTATAGTGACATCAAGGAAGGGTAAATCATTGGATTTAGCTTCACATGTGAAATTTAGATGTTGCTCTGACTGGTTGAGCCAAACCATAAACAAATCAAGTGTCTCTGAAGTACCTTTCCAAAGGACCAGGATGTCATCAATATAGCGACGCCAGAGGGAGATACAATCAAGAAAGGGATTAATGCCCGTGAGGATGTGGGTTTTCTCCAAGTTATGTACGTACAGAATGGCAAAATTTGGGGCAAAACATGCACCCGTAGATACTCCTTTAACTTGTAGGTAAAAGGAATCACGGTATAGAAAGTAATTGTTCTCTAACGCAACTTGGAGTAAATCCATTACAAATTCTGTAGGGATCAAAAAGGGGCGTGGTCTAGAATCTAGGAGATCTCTTATAACTCGAAGTCCATCTGAGTGGGGGATGTTTGTATAAAGAGATTCGATATCTAAGCCTGCCATGATTTCATAACCACACCCCCAGCTTGCTTATTTGTACAGCATTGCTTCCCTACGTATTCCCGCGAAGTAATTACTTTTTGCTGAAATCCTGGTGACTGAGACACCCCCCGGACGTCGTATTCATTAGGTAAGCGTGCCGTCCCGGGTTCACCAGTCCCGCACCTTCCTTCCCATTGATGGCGCTAATTGTTAAGTCCATGTATTTTTCTCCGATTCCAGGCAGTCCTGTCCGCCCCCGTCCCCCGGAATCTCTAACTCCCTCCGGACACCGTATACATTAGGTAAGCGCCCTCTCTTGGCTCCAGTTTTCCCGCCCCTTTCCCTCCCATTGATAACATCAATGGACAACTCCGTGGTTTTATTTTTAATTTATTTCCCAATCAGGTTGTCCTGGCCGCCTCCCCCTCCCTCGGATTTTCCACCTTCCTTCCCGATCGAGTTAATCTTGATCATGGATCCCACGTGACCTACTACTTTCCGGTTCAAGCCCCCTGCTGTTGTATGTGAAACGAATACATATTCATTGTAAGTTATCACGTTTTCTGTGTGCCCATTAGTCTTAGCACCACACATCAGTTTGTCTGTAATGTTAATTCTGACTTCCTTCCTCCCCCCAGAATTGGTGACACCTGACAAGTCTTTACGCCGTTACGGCCACGAGTTCAATCTCGCTCACCCAGATCTGCTGACCTTGATCGCCCCTCGGGTTTCAGCCCCCCGCCCCCTGTCACCCAATCCCAGGTAATTGGTTCTGGCTAGCATCGGACCTTTCCTTCTATTTCGACATCGCCCTTATTACTTATATACCCAATCTCTCTCTCCTCACAGAATTACATTGGACCCTTTCTCTCCACCGTTCCTTAACCTTGAACCTTCATCCATTTAGGTAATTAATTCCTTTTCTCCTTTCTTCTTTCCACTCTCCCCTTCCCCCGCTCTTTTGTTTCCCCCCCCTCCCCCACTTCATCACCTACCTTGCTTTTTTCATCGTCACTTCAGCACGCCTTGATTAGATGGCAAGACCAGCTCTTCGTTCCTTTTACAATTTATATTTCTTTATCCTTCAATCATACTGTTTTCCTTTTTCTTGCATAGCACTGTGATGAATAATTCAACCCTGTCCTGACGATGATCCCAATTTAAGCAGGATCGAAACGCCGTCGACCTTTTCAGCTTAACTGATGGCTTTATGGTTCCTTAAATTGATGTATAAATAATTCTGTAATGTCGAAAATTGAATTCAGAACCTTGTAATTATTGTTCCATTATTCACTTTCACTTCACGTTGCGCCGTCACTTGCTGATCTCACCTTGTCACTTGCGTCGCCGTCTTCGTGTCACATACACTTTAAGCACCAAGTACAAGTCCGGGTTGTCTTTATGGTATATTAACTGTATGTACAGTGCTGTTATTACTGCTTCATTTTTTTGGACTATTTCAAATTTATACATGTTTTTATGTAAGTAATTTTTTCATAACTTAATACAGTATGTTTTTTCTGAAATCATTCTCCTCTTGAGTCTCCCTTATCTCCTTTGTAATGTTTTTTACATGCAGATCATTTGTCTTGGTCGAATGATACCAGTTGAGAGTTGTTGTTGTTTCTCACATTATTACCCTATCTCAACGAGGTTTACGGGTTACGCTCCTGTTGTTTTTTCTAAGATTGTGAGCAGCTTTTTAGCTGCGAGAGTAGATCACCTTGTGATCCACTAGTTTGGCCTATTCATTAGGTCTCTCTTTTAGGGATTTAATCGTCTATTAGAATGTCTAGGGAGACTCTCTCTTATTCTGAGGATTATATCCAACGACTTATTGGTGGCCCTTCTCTTCTTTCAGGACCCTCGTCCTCCACCACCCCTGTCTCCACTCCTAATTCCTCTCGTCTACTGTTGGACAAACTTGAAAAACTGAAAAAAAAGCAAATCAGGACTGATTTGCATGCCCGTATGCTTACGGAATACCTAAAATCAGGAGTAATACCACTAGGCCTACAAATTAGAAATATACCGGCCATCTTTACCCAAGACCCTAAATTCCGGTTAAATTTCAGCCACCTTGCCACCACTTGCTCTCGCCACTGGATGGTGTTGGGGATTGATACCGCAATAGAACATAGTCGACTTGAACTAGAAGAAATTGCTGAATTGGAGAAATTGATTCTAGCAGACACTAGTTGCACAGAGGCCAAAAACCTTTTTGATAAAATTAGTGCAACTATTCTAACTTTCAATACCTTCGAACAAAATAAAAAAGTCACTAAAATACAGAAGGATATCAAATTTTACAGTGTTGATAATACTTATCCTTATCTTAGAGAAGAGTTTTACAACACTCCATTTACCCCACTTAGGACACACACTTGGGGTAGATCACGTAACAACCAGCGCGTTACTTTCTCAGATTCCTCCAACACCTCCCTGGAGGACTCAGACGGAGCTAGTACTTCTAGCACAAGTGGATCGGCTCAAAGACCTCAACCTCTTTTACCACCTGGTTTTTTAGGGCCCAGCCGCGGACGCGGCCGATCACAATCCAGACCACGCAACAATCGCCAGTACCAACACCAATACCCAGGGGAGAGACAAACCCGCAACAGGTATTACCAATGGGGACCTCCCCAATGACCTCAATTACCCCTGTTAACGATTCATCGACTATACCTATTTTTAATTTGTCTAACTACATTCTCTCTGAACATGAGACTCAGATACTCAGTAAAGGACTAAGTTTTGTACCTACGGAACGTACCAATTTCCTTGACTTACAATCTAACCTTTTGACATTCTTTCGTCGTATAAGATTGAAACAATTTTTCTCTGACAAACCCTGTGACCTTAATGTTTTGACTCCCCATTTTCATCCCCCTTCTAGATTCAACCCCCATTCCATGGCCATGCCTACTGAGATTCTAACATTTGAACGCCTAGTCCTACAAGAAGTAGCTGACTTAGGAACACGTTTTGAATATGTTCCTTATAACATACCGCTATCGGAAAAACTGGCTCTCAAAAATCTTGCAAATAATCCAGAACTGACCATCAAACCAGCGGATAAGGGCGGCAGTATAGTACTCATGGACAATCACAAATATGATTTGGAAATAAGAAGACAACTTTTGAATAAAAAACACTATTTACGATTGACCAAAGACCCTTTACCTGCTCTTAGGGATAAAATATTGGCATTGACTGCAAAAGCAAAAGCCCTCAATATTATATCCGCAAAGGAGTTTAATTTTCTAAATAACCAGTTCCCTCGGACACCAGTACTGTATATACTTCCCAAAATTCATAAGAACCCCACAAATCCTCCGGGCCGTCCCATCGTGTCCGGTTGTGGTTCCATTTTGGAACCTTTGGGCAAGTATATTGACGCAATTATCAAAGAATTCGTACCCCACACGGATACTTACATTAAAGACACCATGGATCTCATTGTGACAATTGAGAACAGACCATTCGATAATAACTCTGAAATCATGGCAGGCTTAGATATCGAATCTCTTTATACAAACATCCCCCACTCAGATGGACTTCGAGTTATAAGAGATCTCCTAGATTCTAGACCACGCCCCTTTTTGATCCCTACAGAATTTGTAATGGATTTACTCCAAGTTGCGTTAGAGAACAATTACTTTCTATACCGTGATTCCTTTTACCTACAAGTTAAAGGAGTATCTATGGGTGCATGTTTTGCCCCAAATTTTGCCATTCTGTACGTACATAACTTGGAGAAAACCCACATCCTCACGGGCATTAATCCCTTTCTTGATTGTATCTCCCTCTGGCGTCGCTATATTGATGACATCCTGGTCCTTTGGAAAGGTACTTCAGAGACACTTGATTTGTTTATGGTTTGGCTCAACCAGTCACAGCAACATCTAAATTTCACATGTGAAGCTAAATCCAATGATTTACCCTTCCTTGATGTCACTATACACGCCGAGGAAGGTGTGATTGGTACTCGCCTCTTTCGAAAACCGACGGAGAGAAACACTCTTTTCCATTACTCTAGTTATCACCCCCGAGCTTTGCGAGATGGTCTCCCCTATGGCCAATTCCTACGTATCCGTAGGAATTGTAAGTGGCGTAAAGACTATTTCTCTGAATCAGATGTCCTAATGCAAAAGTTATCAGACAGAGGTTATCCTAAACGCCTTCTGTCTAGAGCACGGAAGACAGCCTGGTACTGTCCACGGGAAGTACTTTTGACACCACAACCCAAACAAAACATGTCACGAATTCCCTTTGTTTCCAAATTTAGCCCTTGTAGCAATTTGGTCTCCAAAATCATCAAACGTAACTGGTCTGTACTCAGACAGCTTGACTCTTTCAAGGAACCTCCCCTGTTTTCATATCAACGAGGTAAAAATCTTGCGACACATTTAGTCCATGCTATAACCTGGCCCTCCAACACACCTGAAACCAATACCATTACTGCAGCGTGGGGCCTTCCCCCTATCATTGGCCATTATAAATGTCAGAACTGTTCAGTGTGTGATTTAACACAAAATACCAAGGAGTTCAAAACAGGCGCCAGAAGCTACATACTTAAAACCATGACTAACTGCAGGTCTCTTAATGTGATGTATGCAATCAGATGCCCCTGTGATCTTACGTATATTGGACAAACAACCCAAATGATTAAACAGCGTATCATACAACACAAAAGCCGAATACACTGTAAAACATTGACTGCTCCATTGGTGAACCATTTCCTGGAAAAGGGTCACAACTCCACAGATTTTGTTTGGCAAGTGATTGAGCAACCCACATTACCCCTCAGAGGGGGTAATATTAAACTACTGTTGAACAAAAGTGAGTCCAAATGGATGACCATTTGTGACTCCGTGAACGCTGGCTTAAATACCATTGATGAATGGAACAGTACGATATTGCTCTGAAGTCTCTCTCTACACATATGTTCCCTTGGAATTTATTTTCTCTCCGCCCATGATTCGTAAAACTGTATAGAATTTATTAACTCCTTGATGTTTGCCCTCCCTTTCAACCCCCCTTCATATACATGTATCCTCATGAAATTAATTTCAATATACCCTTGATTCTTTAATTTGCATAGAATCGATTGACTAACTGTTATTTTTCTTCCTTTGTTTTTCGCCTTTTTCCTTCCCCTACCCTCCCTTTTTTCCCCCCACCCCCTTCTCCTTACCCTGCCCGTCATTAACCCTCCTCCCTCCTTCTTCACCGGCTGGTCCCTTGTCAATTTCATGACTCCCTTTGACCCCTTTATAATTGGTCGTCTTGGATATACAATATACGTCCTTTATAATCTGTCTCTGTTCCCTTCAAGGAAGACTTGGGCAAGTGTCAATGCGGTCAGGTAGATTTATTTGGGTGACCAACTCCAGCAGGGAGATAGTCAGAGGGACCAGCAAGGCCCTCAAAGACAGTTATCTGCACAGAAGTAGCAGTCTTCAAGCAGTTCCAGGCACTTTAACCGTGTTGCAGTGGAGTCCTACAGAGTGGTCCTGATGCAATGGATGATGAATGTTGAGGATGCTGCAAGTATGCTGCGGATGCAAAACGTTCACTGGGGTCTTCCTGCTGGGATTGCTCAGTCCATAAAGATGGTGAGGGGGTCCTGGTTGCACAATAAACATCCAACAAAGTCCTCTCCATTTGTCCACAGTCCAGTTGTCGCTGAACTACCAGCCGCCTGGTGTCCTGGTCACAGGCCAATCCTTCCTGGGTCAATAACTGACCCCTTGAGGGTCCCAGCAGCTCTCTGACCGCACTTGTGTGCTTAGCAAACTCAGATGCAACTCTGCGCATCAGGTCTCGGTCCATGGTGCTACACGGAGGTGGTGGTAGCGACTTGAAGACGTTGGGCTGCCAACTTACTCCAAAAGACTTCTTCAGCTGTTGTGTCCCTGTGCTGTGAACAGGAGACCAGTTAGATGGCCCTTGCAGTCACTTTATTTGGGTGGGCGCTGGTCTCTGAAGATAGCTTCTTACTTGAGCAGGACACAGCAGGCACAGTCCCTTCCTTCACTAGCCACCAGGTGCAGTCTTCCTCGGTGCAGCTTATTTTTGCTGGTCTCTCGGTGCGGCAGGACACTCTTCCTACGGTCCTTCTCCCAGTCGGTAGAGCTCTGTTGTCTAGTATTCAGGGGTGCCCCCTTTATGCTCGAAAAAAGCTCCCTGGACAGGATGTTGGTGGTAGCCAATGGGCTGCCAGGTACCCTCCCAATCGGAGACCACTTCCTGGGGAGTGTGTCATCTGAAGACGGCTGAAATGCCAGAAACCGGTCCTAGGAAGCTTGTTTCCGGTCCAGGGAAGGCATGGCTTGGCAGTTCGGGCTGGACTGTTCCTATGAGGCACAGGGTCAGACTGATTTGCATATGGCCATGTCTGAACTGGGGTGGCAGAGTGGGCTAAAGAACGGTGATGGATCAAACCCAGATCTGTTGACTGGGTGTGAGTGTTTGATTGGTTCTGATGCTCCGTCCATCACCACCCCCTTTTGTACCGCTTTGTTCGCCATAAGTTGGCAGGGTATGCTCAGACGTGAGTCCCTTGCTCACTTTGCCACTGGATTCAAGCAAGCCTGGCTAAAGACGGCTGAAATGCCAGAAACCGGTCCTAGGAAGCTTGTTTCCGGTCCAGGGAAGGCATGGCTTGGCAGTTCGAGCTGGACTGTTCCCATGAGGCACAGGGTCAGACTGATTTGCAAATGGCCATGTCTGAACTGGGGTGGCTGAGTGGGCTAAAGAACGGTGATGGATCAAACCCAGATCTGTTGACTGGGTGTGAGTGTTTGATTGGTTCTGATGCTCTGTCCATCACCACCCCCTTTTGTACCGCTTTGTTCGCCATAAGTTGGCAGGGTATGCTCAGACATGAGTCCCTTGCTCACTTTGCCACTGGATTCAAGCAAGCCTGGCTGAAGACGGCTGAAATGCCAGAAACCAGTCCTAGGAAGCTTGTTTGCGGTCCAGGGAAGGCATGGCTTGGCAGTTCGGGCTGGACTGTTCCCATGAGGCACAGGGTCAGACTGATTTGCATATGGCCATGTCTGAACTGGGGTGGCAGAGTGGGCTAAAGAACGGTGATGGATCAAACCCAGATCTGTTGACTGGGTGTGAGTGTTTGATTGGTTCTGATGCTCCATCCATCACCACCCCCTTTTGTACCGCTTTGTTCGCCATAAGTTGGCAGGGTATGCTCAGACGTGAGTCCCTTGCTCACTTTGCCACTGGATTCAAGCAAGCCTGGCTGAAGACGGCTGAAATGCCAGAAACCGGTCCTAGGAAGCTTGTTTCCGGTCCAGGGAAGGCATGGCTTGGCAGTTCGGGCTGGACTGTTCCCATGAGGCACAGGGTCAGACTGATTTGCAAATGGCCATGTCTGAACTGGGGTGGCAGAGTGGGCTAAAGAACGGTGATGGATCAAACCCAGATCTGTTGACTGGGTGTGAGTGTTTGATTGGTTCTGATGCTCTGTCCATCACCACCCCCTTTTGTACCGCTTTGTTCGCCATAAGTTGGCAGGGTATGCTCAGATATGAGTCCCTTGCTCACTTTGCCACTGGATTCAAGCAAGCCTGGCTGAAGACGGCTGAAATGCCAGAAACCGGTCCTAGGAAGCTTGTTTCCGGTCCAGGGAAGGCATGGCTTGGCAGTTCGGGCTGGACTGTTCCCATGAGGCACAGGGTCAGAACGGTGATGGATCAAACCCAGATCTGTTGACTGGGTGTGAGTGTTTGATTGGTTCTGATGCTCCGTCCATCACCACCCCCTTTTGTACCGAGTGTGTCATCTGCCCATCCCAGGAGACACCATTCTTCCCACTTCCAAGATGGCAAGGCCCCTCTCTCGCTGTTCAAATGTCACTAGCCCACCCCTGGGGTGTGGCTACTTCAGGGCTACATGCCCCTGGGAAAACCAGTTTTGAAACTGCTTTCCCCTCTCTGCTCCCTGCACCAGCCTGTCTGCCTTAACAATAAAGCATCCCTCCTCCCTAGTGTGACACATATGCCCTTTAAAAGCAGCTTCTCCTTTGAAGCCTGCCTTTTGGAGCTAATACCTAAGTGGCTTTCTGCAGGGGGAGTTAACACTTTCCTGGCCTGCAATTTCTCATTGTTCTCCTTCCTGAGAGTCATTGGCACATTTCTCCAGGAGGGCATTAATTTCGAATTTGAGATATAAGTCGGGCTTAATGTAATGAGTTGTTAGATACCTTGAAGTGATCCACTTTGGTGGTTCAGGAGTTAGCATAGCTGCGGGGACTGAGTGTGATCCTGTACTCGCCAATTGCCCGACCAGGGCTTTCCACAGTAAACAGTGTTGATTTGCTAGTTTACTCTCAGAACACATGTCTGGCCCATGTCATATGTTGCACCCTGCCTTAGGACTTGATAGGCCTGTCCGAGGGGTGACTTACGCAGATGTACAGGGAAATTAGTGGCTTTGTCATTACTTTCAGTGGCAAAGTCGGGCTAGCAGTGTACGACTGTTCTACCCGTCTGCAATGGCAGACTGGGGGATTCATTTTACTTGGGGGACCCGCAAGGGGGCACAACCAATTCTGCAAGCACTGGCGTACCTCTCTGCCCTGGGTACCAGGATACTATCTACTAGGGACTTACAGGTAAGTTAGCCATTTCCAATTGGGTACAGCCAATTTGATATACACTTTAGGGTCAGGGTATTCACACTGAGGTCTGATTAGCAGTCCTCAGGGCACTCTCAGAGTTGAAAAACCAGCAGCATCAGTCAAAAAACGTGGGAGGGAGCATACAAAAACAGGCATTTCCTTACAATGTCATACATCCATGCTCCAAATTGTCTCTTTCCTTAAATGTTCATCAATATATCACAGGTTATAAGTCTCCTGTTGTTTTAACATATATACATATGCCAAGTAGTCCTTGCTGCTGCTCTTCACAGCCTTAAAATGTCTCAAGTCCTGAGTTCTTGCACTTGGTATGGATCCTTCTGTTTGAAGCATGAACTGTCTGACTATTCAAAGCATTGAAGAATCCAAATTGGGGTTTTCCTATCGGTTCTGACTGCTGTGCAACTCGCGAATGAAGACTGGAATATATAGCATCCTCTGCTCTTTGAAACTCCTACTTGTCACCTCCTTAACCTGGAACAGTCAGGAAAACTCTAAAAGCAGGTCTGAGTGAAGGGAAAAATTATCCACAGACATTGCACTAGTAGTTCATCATTCATGGGCTGTGTTTTCTTCATTTTTGTCATTGAAATACCAGGAAAGTGCTGCTTTCTTTGAGTCTGATGCAGTGAGGGGCCTTTTTTGCAAGTCACTTCTCCAATGGAGCAGGAGGAAGTACTCATAGGTTGATCAACAAAGCCTTTCTTTGTTTGCGGTTTAAATGTTGAGGTACAAATGCATTCACTGCTACCTTGAGTAAGTGGATCTAGCACACTATTAAAAAAGACATAGCTCAAGACTGAGGTCAAACTCGTCCTTCGGTACAGACCTCTGAGTAGTATGAGCATCTTAGACTAAGGCAAAAAAAAAATCTATGTTCTGGTCTTCTCCAAATACCTTAATTGCACCCCATATGGGACAGATGGTGGAATATCTGTGACTATTTTAATTATGTTTATCTAACTCAATATGGCGATCCCCAGACATGCTGGGATACATTAAAGAGTTTGGGATTGAATCACAATTGCTGATTCACTGTGTAAATGGGCTTGAATTGTACCCAAGAAGTCTCACTCACTGATCAGTGCTCTATGACTCTATAGCTAGGTTTGACCTCTATATCTATACCAGCACTTTTATTATACAAACTTACATACAAATATTTCTCGCTATCTGCAAAGGTAAGCATCTGTGAGAAAGCTGTGTTTAGCAGGGCACATTCTGTACTACAGTGCACCGCACTCTCCCATTTATAACCAATGCCAGCCCCTCACAGGCACCTCTGTAGAGCTCTTCTTAAAAGTGCATACAGCCTCTCAAGGGACTGTTCATAGGCCTGGTCAAGGCTTTTCGGTCCACCCTGGAAGTTCTCCTCTGTTGAGATGTGAGCTGGATGATAGAAGTTTATCTTAGGATGAATTCTAAATGCTTAAATTAAGCTATTTAGACTGAAGAACTTGAACTAGAAGGGACAAAGGGGAAACTGCCTTATCACTTACCAGTAATCATCATTACTCTGAATCCCATTATTCCTCATCACAATACTATTATTATTCCCAAGTTAAACTTGGGCTTTTTACAGGAGTAACTAATCTTCTGAGAGATTTTAATGGTTGTCTGGTGAGGGAATCTTTTAATATATAATTAAACGAGGAAGTTGTTTGAGATATGGGCAGCTGATAACACAAAGTCTTAGATGCAGAAACCTTGGTGAAGTAGAGTAAATCTCAGAGTGACAGATTTTACTCAAAGGTATTTGGGCATTTCTATGATTCTATATTATTTTCCTTGCTCTTTCCAAAGGGCTACTGTTAGACCTGGCCCTTTTTGCTGGTTTATCCCAAACATTTTGCCTTTTGACTCCTATTTTTCTGACCCTGTTTTTGGTGGCTATAGGATTCTGGGCACTTTACCACTACTGATCAGTGCTAAAGTGCATATGATCTCTTTGTAAATTGTGAATATGATTGGCTATCCATGATTGGCATATTTGATTTACTGGTAAGTCCCTAGTAAAGTGCACTGAGCGTGCCAGGGCCTGTAATCAAATGCTACTAGTGGGTTTGCAGCACTGGTTGTGCCACCCACTTGAGTAGCCCTGCAAATGTGTCTCGGACCTACCACTGTAGTGTCTGTGTGTGCAGTTGTAAACTGCCATGTTGACCTGGCAAGTGAACCTACTTTCCAGGCTTTACTGTTCACTTTTCTTACATGTAAGGCAAAGGTACTCCCATGGGTAGGGAACAGTGCATGTGGAAGGTAGGACATGTGTGTGTGACATGTCCTGATAGTGAAATACTGTGTATTCTTTTTTTTCATTGTTGAAAGGCTGTCTTTCCCATAGGCTATCATTGGAGCTGCACAGTAATATTTTTACATTTGTAGCTTTCAATTGGGACAAGATCGAGAAATAACTCAAATAACACACCTTTTGGTGAAGGTGGTTTTTAAATTGTGCATTTGAAAATGGCACTTTTAGAAAGCGTGCATTTTCTTGCTTTACTATTCTGTGTGCCTCTGAATCTTTGTGTATTCAGCAACTGGTTTTGGAGTGACAGGAGCTGGGAATGTGCATTCAGTCTAGACAGTCACAAGAGGGGCTGAGGTGTGTCCTGCCTTCCTTAGATCACTAATCGCTGGGCTGAATAGACCTGGCCTGCATTTAGAGTGGTGGCAGGAGTTCTCGCTAACACCGGAATAGGCAATATCTCCTTGCACAATGTTGTCTCCACCCCCTATGGTCATGCTGGACCAAGGAGGCCAGGACTAGTTCGGACTGCGTTCAGAGACCCTTGCCACTAAGGGAACAATGACAAAATTGGGTATAAGTATTGGACCTAAAACCCCAGGGTTTTAGGTTACTTCAAGAAACAAGAGGACCCTGTCAAGAGGAAGAGCTGAAGAACTGTGCGAGGAGCACTGCCATTTCTGGGTGAGGTGTGAGTTGGCCTGCAGTTGCTGCTTCTGCCTATGATGGAGGAAAATGACTTACTCTTTTTGCCCTGCTGTGGTATCCTGATTGTGAAGAACATTTCCAAGGGCTTGCGTGTACTTGCCTCCTATTGAGAGTCTCAGAGAAAAAAAGACTTCATGGAAAAAGATCCTTGCTGGGTCTATAGGTGACCTCATTGGTGGGAGAGCTGTTGGGGCCGGTGTGGAGGCTAAGCAAGCTATTGCCCAGAGTTGCAGCGTGGGGCCCGTGATTAGAATAGGCACCGAGGTGAGAATAGACAGGTCTGAGGAAATTGAGCCCGAGCCCCGCCGAGGCGGGAATCGAACCCTGGTCCCTGGCCAGAACTCTCCTTCAGGGTCTGCCGCTCTAACCATTGAGCCACACTCTCCTCAGAGTAGAACAATGGAAGTAGCTTCCTCTGCACAGATGCCTTTTAACATCTGTCTCATTTACAAATCAGAGTATACTGATGGGGCATCACATGTAATGTGATAATCAGTAGCACAAGCCCTTACTAGTTGAAATCCTGATTAAGTCATCTTCACAAGGGTGCAGTCATACAAGCAGTATTAGATGACCAGATTAAGTCAGCAGGGCACAGGTGCATGCTGCAGGATAGCAGAAGATGTCCATGCTGAGTCCGAAGATCAAGTGTGCATTGGTTCAGTCCACTACTAGACTTCCCTGTTGAGATGGCAGCACAAGAGTACAGTAGCACAAGCAGTATCTAGGTAACAGTAGGACATGTGTTTTAAAGTTTTACAGGTCCTGGTAGTGAAAAACTCCTAAATGTGTTTTTAACTTTTGTGAGGCTAACCTCCCCAAAAGATAGGATTGGGTTACCTTATTATATTTAATAAGTGCTAACATTTCATTGGAAACAGGTAGGGATGTTGTGTTTGTTCACAAATAAATTGTGATTCAAAATCATCTTTATTGGTTGTATTTTTAGTCACAGTTCTGAAAATGTTACTTTGGGAAAGTTGGCATTTTCTTGTCATAACCATTTGGTGCCTGCAGCCTATGTCCTGAGTCACATGACTGTCAATAGCTTGGCAGTTGACCTTTCTGCATTACTCCCAAACAGCGAGACAAGGTATGACTATTTTGTGGCTGGAGGGGCTATTCTGCCAGGATTGGTGGGCAGAGCTGTTCCCTGCCCTGTTTACATTTCAAATGACTGTCTCCAGCACACTCACAAAGGAACTTGACAACAGTCTGGCCTGCTGCTTGAGTCATGTATTGCACTTCAGAGGACTGCTGTGCTGCTACCAGAGGACTTCCCTGTTGTTTGAGGCTTGTCTTGTACCCTCAGAGGACTGCCCTGCTGCTTGAGCCCTGCCTTGCTGCTCAAACCCAGGACTACTAGAGTGATCCCAAGGGCAAGTTGGCCCATCTCCTATTTGTGAAATACAGGCATATACGAAGCTCAAGAGGCTTTGAACCCTGCACCTAGCCATTGCTGTAGTGAGTTCTGACCTTCCTAAGGGGTGTTCCTCCAGTCTTGGACCCTTGGTGGTGGTGCTGAAGGTGCTGCTCCTGACTAACCCTAACTGGACTTTAGAAAACTTTTCACAAGGAAGTGGCCTGAAAACCAACAGAAAAACCATACCTATCTGCTTGCCGATCTGCCAAAGGTGCATCCCCGGTCTGCCTGACTTTGTGGTAGCTTCCGCTACGTTCTTCTCCACAGCAGCAAATCCTGGGCGGCAGGACCTTTCACAGAAAGTGTCCGGCTTCATGGAGCCCTCTTTGGCTAGAGCCTGCAGCTTTATGCCGCTGGAGATTTTTGACTTCTTAAAAAAGTAACAAAGTCCAAACAAAGAAATCTTCACCACGACTCAATCTAGTGGTTCCCTGGCAATGAGGCATCCTCCTCAGACACTGCTGGCTGCCGTGCCCCGCTAAACTTTACCTTCTCAGAAACTTTTCTTCAAGATTTCGTTTAAGTCTGAAGGTAAGCCAAGACAGGGTCCAATCTACCTTGTGCAGCTGAAAAGCACTCTATCACGATCTGCCTTAACGTTTGAGTTTGCCGTGGTCTTGCACGACCAGATACCCACGGTTGGAGCTTTGATCTCTTAGATGGTATTTTTCACTTAAAAATCTTTAGTTGTATTGATTAGGTTTAATTTGTTTTGGTGTCATTTAAATTATAAAATTTTACTCTATTTTTCTAAATTGGTGTGGGAGTTTTATTGTGCTAATTGTTCACTGTATTGTTGTTTGTGTGCTGCATGACTTTTTAACACAGTGCCTCTAGGTTAAGCATGACTTCTTTGGTGCCAAGCTACCAGAGGGTTAAGAACAGATTAATTTAGTGACTCTTTGGGTTGACCTTGACAAGGATTGTGGTTGTTGCTTGAGAAGGGTTTACACCCCCCTCAGCAAATAACCCAATTTCCAACATGAGGAATGAGCCAGGACAACACGGACAGGAACACCTGCAAATCCGCCATCAGATGCTACCACCAGCTTACCAAAGCCACAAAATGCTCCTTCTTTGCAGACCACATTGATGCCATGTTAGACTTGTCAGCATTAGGATAGTCTTCCCCCAAACTTCTTGCCTTACTCCTCCTGTTTTTGCTGAATTTGTTTTTGTTGGCAGTGGGACTTTGCCAGTGCTAACCAGTGCTAAGGTGCTTGTGATCTCTTCTCATAACAAGGTGAATTTGTCTTACCCCCAATTGTCTCATCAGAATACTGCTGCATGCCACATTTTGGCACATGACTTTGCATCCCAGCCCTGCAGCTCGTCGCAACCTCCGCTGCACAACGCATCTGTTTGCAAGACCTCACATTGCAGCCCTGCAGCTCCTCGCAACCACCACTACATGACTCCTCCTGGATGCAAGACCACACATTGCAGCCCCTTGGAACAGCCACTGTGTGACCCATCCTTGATGCAGGATCTCACATCATATCACCACATATCCTCAGAACCGACACTGCTCGACACATCCTCGGTGTAGAACCTTACATTGCTCCACAGCCAGGATTTAAGGTACTTTGTTCAGTAGGCCTAACTTAGTCCCTGTATCCAGCCCGCACTATATCACAGTCTGCCTGAACTCGTGACTTCGTCCTTGTCCGGCGTGACTGCATAACCACAGTTAGCAATTTGTGCTTTTAGGCACTGGTTTTCCCTAAATCTTAAAAACTCCATGTCTCCGATTCTCCTGATTTGATTTTTGTCATTTTGAAGTCAAATAATATATTAGATCTTACTCTATTTTTTTTAAATTGTTGTTTGATTTTTCTTCTGTTGTTTTTTCATTGTATTACTGTTTGAAGTGCTTCATAAATACTTTACACATTGCCGCTAGGTTAAGCTTCACTGCTTTTTGGTCAAGCTGCCATATTGTTAAGCACAGGTTAATTTGGGGTTTGCTTATGTTTCGCCCTGATACGAATTGTGGTTCCTGCTTGAGTAGGGTTTTACCCTCTCAACCAGTAACACAATTTCCTACATGTCAGAGCTGACAACACCGAAAAAGTATTTGCCGTTGTGAAAGGTTTCACTGCACCAGTGGCCAGCTTTCCCACCATCACCCCCTTGCAAGACCTCTGCACAAAGCTGACCAAATTCTTCTGCAACAGGATAACCAACATCCATGACATTTTAGCCCCCCAATTGGACCCTGCTGACGCAGTGCTCAGCCCAATCATGAACGCCTCCATCACAATAGCCACCTACCCAAATGCCTAGAAGCACACCACTGTACTCCCACTCCTCAAGAAATCCTTTGCAGATATGAGAACCCTAGCCAATTATAGAACCATCTTCCTGCTACCCTTCAGAGGCAAAGTTCTGGAGAAGCTGATCAAGCACTGTAACAAATGGGAATATTGGTTGAGGAGGTAACATCCTTCTCAAGGAGAAACCACAATCATTCTCAGGGTAAAGTCACAAGCAATCCATGAAAAAACCTGTGTTTAACCCGCAGGTAGCTTGGCACAGAGAAGTCAGGCTTAACTCAGAGGCAGTATGTAAAGTAAGTGTTCAACATTTCATACAATAAACACAGTGAAAACCCACCATAAATAAATTCCACACCAGTTTAGAAAAATAGAGTATTTTTTAATAAATAAAACAAGACAAAAATGCAATTAGTAGAACCAGTGATATTAAATTTAAAGATTTTAGAAAAATAGTGTCAAAAGGCATAAAGTGCGAACTATAGATATCTGGTTGTGCCGGACTGTGACAAAGTCACACGTTCAGGCTGACCTCGATGGAGTGCGGGCTAGCTACAGGGAGCCAGTTAGGCCCGCTAAACAAAGTGCCTTCAATCCTGATTTGAGGATCTGCCTTGAAGATGCATCGCACAGCTGAAGCGAAGCTTCGGTTCCGGGATGCAGTGAGGCAGCAGTGCAAGGTCCTGCAGCACCGTCAAGGACCCCTTCAACAAGGGCTTGCAATACAAAGTGTGGCATCGAGGATTCCTTGCATAGTCTGAGCGATGCATCCATTCCAAGGTACTGCAAGGCTGCTATGCAAAGTCTGTTATCATCATGGATGCTGCTGTCGACGAGGGATGCGAGGGCCTGAGCGGAGGATGCATCATGATGCAGGTGTTTACGACAGTTTCGATCCACACAGCCACAGCAGTGCTGTAGTTCTGCTCAGGGTTGCTCTGTGCAGCAGAGGAGATATGTCAGTTCCACAGGATCCACTGAGGCTGGCAGAATACCTTAAGCCCACTTCCAAAGGATCAGGACCGGGGTGGTACCACTTGGCAGGGTAGACTCATTGGATCTGATTCACAAAGGTAAAGTTAGATCAAAAGTCTAACTTACACCAAAAGTCTAACTTTTACTACTTTTTGGTATTCTCAAAGGTAAAGTTAGACCAAAAGTCTAACTTTACTATTTTTCAGTATTCACAAAGGTAAAGTTAGACCAAATGTCTAACTTTACTAGTTGTAACTTAGCTTTGTGAATACTAAAGAGTAGTGAAGTTAGACTTTTGGTCTCTAATTTACCTTTGTGAATACTGAAAAATAGTAAAGTTAAATTTTTGGTTTAACTTTACGTTTGTGAATTAGGTCCACAGTTTGCAGACTCCAGGTGCAGGTACACATTTGTTGGAAGCCTGTTGTGTCCCTGAGGATTCAGATCAAGAGGCCAGCCAACTAGCTCTTGGAGCCACTCTGAGCTTCTGGGTTCAATAGATACAGGTCCAGTCCTCCCCATCCAGGCAAGGGGATAGCAGGCAGCAGACTAGTAGAGCAAGACAGCAGTCCAGCAGGACAGCAGTACAGCAGAGTGGTAGTCCTTCAGCAGCACAGCAGTCATTCTTCCTGGCAGGGTATCCACAGGCTCAGACGTGTGCTGAATAGAAGGTGTTTGAGGTTCAGTGTTTATACCCAGTTGGGCCTTTGAAGTGGGAGAAGAAGCTTCTAAATGTTTCCCTTTGAAGTCCCCAGGCATTCTGCCTTCCCTGCCCTCTAGGTTGTCCAGTGACTTATATATATTAACACGCATTGGCATAGCCAATAGGTCTTGCCTTTGGGACCTTATAAGTGTTTAGCCATGCAACAGTTGCATAACTAAATACTTATAAGGTCCCAAAAGTGAGACCTATTGGCTATGCAAAGCGGCCGTGCGCCTGCGAAAGTGAAAGTGATCGCGATCACGCTCAAACATCAAAGCGGCCGTGCGGTCGCGAAAGTGAAATGAATGGCGGTAAAGCGCGGCGTGCGCGCCCGCGCACATGCACTGTAGCCCCAGGCTGGCCTGGTAGCACTTTTTGGAGCCCTCTCAATAAGTCTCGCCAGACCAGCACATGCGCTGGGTCAGGCGAGACCTAAAAAGGAAGCTTTGGACCCGGAAAAAAGGTTGATTTTTCCAGGTCAAAGTAGCAGTTTAAAATGCACACACAGGCTGCAATGAAATGTTTAAAGGGCTACTTAAGTGGATGGCACAAGCAGTGCTGCAAGCCCACTAATAGAATTTAATTAACAGGCCCTGGGCATATGTAGTGCCACTTTACTAGGGACTTGCAAGTAAATTAAATATGCCACTTCGGTATAAGCAAATTGTTGCCATGTTTAAGCAGTGGTAAGGTGTGCAGAGTTCTATGGCCAACAAAAACGAGATCAGCAAAATGAGGATGAGGAATGCAAACATTTTGGGGAAAGACCACCCTAAGGCTGACAGATCTAACAAGCACCTAGCCAACCATCCCACCTAAAACCACCTCCTTGATCACACTCAATAAGATTTTAGACCCAACCACAGCACAGAACCATCCCTTGTTGCCGCAACCGACGGCATATGCATGATCATGGAGAGAGGAGACCCTGCTGCTCTCATCTTGCCGTACCTCTCTGTGGCATTTGACACTGAATCCCACCCCTTCCTCATCCAACAACTGCATGAAACCAGCATCCAAGCACCCACCCTGCAATGGGTATGCTTCTTCCTGACTGGTCATACCCAGTCAGTCATCCTATCCTCTTTATGCTTGTACACTCGAAACCTCACCTGTTAAGTACCACAAGGCTTATCTCGCAGGCCGACCCTCTTTAACACCTTCATGACTCCTCTAGCCAGAATCATCTGCATCCACAGGATCAATATCATCAACAGCTGATACTCTCTCTCTTGGACAAAACACCTGGACCATGTTCTCCGCTTTCAAGACTAAAATCTGCAACTGGATGAACACTGAGAATACAAAAGTCACGATCTTCGGTAGAAACCCCTCACTGTGGGATGCCACCTAATGGCCAGCAGATCTGGAAGAAGTAGAACACATGGGAGCATATTTACGAGGGCCTTGAGTCATGCTTGCACCATGCAATGTGGTACATGCATGACACAAAGCCCCAAGTCATATTTATGAAGTCATGCAAAGTCACTTTGTGTGGCTTTGAATGGGTTCACAAATATGGAGTAATGCAAATCAGTGCAAATCCTGCGTTGCCTTCCTCTGTTCAAGTGAGGCGTTCCATGGGCTTTGTGGTGGGTGTTCCCATACAACTCCCATCATTTTTTATGTATTCCCAGATTTACAAGGACTTGTAAACCTATGAATGCGTCAAATTCTTATGCCTCCCCAGGTGAGGTGTAACAAGGCGAAATATCTTTATTTCTCCTTGTTTTTTTCTCTTTCTATGTGTGCTGTATTTTGCAGCACACATACAAAGAGGAAAACTCCTACATAGATTGTTTTTGTGCAAGAAGGTGCTCCTTTCTGCACAAAAATAATCCTGCCTGTGATGCAGGCACCCTTGTACCATGGTGCAAGGGTGCCTGCATTGGCTTTAGGCTGCTGAAAAGGCACCAGCGCAGGGGGAAAGGAAAGAATGCACCATAATTGATAAATATGATGCATTCCTGCTCTTTTCCTGTAGCGTAGGGCAGTGCAGCAAGGTAACTTTCTGTGCTGCCCTGCGCCATTCTGGTAAATATGCACCATGGTTCTTGGAACAGACTCAGACCTACCTGCTTCAGCACCAGCATACCCTTCAGATGATTGAGAGCCGTACAGATAAAAATAACATAACATACCATCCTCCTCTGGACTCATCCACGGTGTTGACAACGCCTACTATTTTTACTTGTACCCTGCAATGGAGCTTTCTAAGTGCCTGAGGATTAAGATCAACTATAATTTAACAGTTACAGTGTAACACATTTGACCACACGGTAAAACTTTGAGCCAGAAGATGGAATTAAGTATAGATTTATTACAAATTCAAAGCCAAGCTGATATAAATCAGTCGCAGAAACATATTATAAAAATACAAAATCACTCATGGAAATCCAAAACGTCAGACAAAATGTATCATCAATAACGGAAAGTAAATGAGGAATTCCGTAGCCACAATACAGAGAATGAGTAACTAAGGGGCATATTATCAAGAACGGCGTTAAAATTATCATCACTTTAGCGGCAGTAAACTGCCGCTAAAGCAGCGATAATGGGCTTGATAATATGCCCTAGAGAATTCCAATAGAAGCCCAGGTTTACACCAGAACATGGAGTTCTATTGGAATTCTCAAGGGCATGTTATCAAGCTCATTATCGCCGCTTTAGCGGCAGTTTCCTGTCTAAGTCTAACAGGAGTCTGAATACACTGAAGTGAGATCATCAATTATATCAACAAAAAGAACCTTTGAGAATCCCATGTCAGGTGTCTCATTATTTTCCACCTTCAAACAGTAAACTTGGCAACTACTCTTGAAACTTTCCTTTGGCCCACATATCAGAATGTCCTTGCATTCCTCCTGTCTCCGTATTCCGCACAGACAGTAGTCCTCCCTTTGTTTATTAAGGCTTCTCCTCCTTGCCAAAGGATGCTTCTTTCGAGCTTCACTATCTCTCTCACACAGCGTGCCTTTTTTGTGTTTGTAAGTCCACACAACTGCACCTGCAGAGGAGAGAAAAACACTGCATGGAAAGCAAACATTCACATTGAAAGTTTAACATTAAGAAATCCAAATGCTTAAGGCCATTGGTCAAGTTAATATGGCAAGCACCTCAATATGGGCCTCATGTAGGTAAATAAATTTTACCGTTTCTTAAATACCGAGCCGTACCGAATCGGTAAATTAGAATCGGTAAGTTATATGTAGGTAAAAATTCGGTAACAGTTACCGATTCGGTAACATTCGGTAATCACGATTCGGAATCCACCGAATCGGTAAATACCGAGGTGGTATTTACCGAATCGGAAAATACCGAGGTGGTATTTACCGAATCGGAAAATACCGAGGTGGTATTTACCGAATCGGAAAATACCGAGGTGGTATTTACCGAATCGGAAAATACCGAATCGGTATGTACGGATTCGGCAAATAAAATCACATGACTTGACGAAACAGCTAATCCCGTGCAACCACAGCCCACCCAACCAGGAAGTGGCCACACCCAGGCAGGTGTACATAATTAGCCGACCCTGGAGAGTCTTGGAGTGCAGAGGAGAGGCAGGGAGCCGGTGCCTGTGCGAGCGGGAAAACGAACATCATGTCCAGCCAGAGAACACAGAGAGACGGAGGGGAAAGGAGGAGGAAGCTGAAATTTAGCCCCAAGGAACTCCAGGTGCTGGTGGAGGAGGTGGTGAAGCAGCACCAGAAGCTGTTCGGAAGGCAATCCCTGCAAGTGCCTGAGGCGGAAAAGCGCAACATATGGCTGGCCATCCAGGCCCAGGTGAATGCAGTGGGAGTGACCCACAGGGACATAGAGGTCCTAAAGAAGCGCTGGTATGACCTGAGGATTGTAACCAAGAGGAAGATGGGCGACATCCAGAAGGAGGCCAGCCAGACTGGAGGTGGAACCAACAGGGCACCTGCCCTCACTGAACTGGAGGAGCTGGTGGGGGCCACAATCGAGCAAGAGAGCGTCGTGGGTCTTGGGGACGCCGACAGCTCTGCCAGAGCCGCCACACAACAAGGTAAGACGAAAGCACAGCAATGTAGCACCCCCTATCCCTATCCCACATCCCCCATTGTGAAACGAGAATCACACTGCAGTCCACACGTGTCAGTGCAGACAGGCAATGCATTCCGGGAGATGTAGTCAGGGAAACACTAACCATGACGTAAATGTAACAGGGCAACAAGGCATGTCACGCACTCGAGGCACAAGGAGACAGAGGACATTTTGGAATGTGAAATGATTTATTGTGACGCTTTCAATGCAGCCCTTCGGGGACACTGAGCCAATGTTGTATTTCTGTCCACAGATGTGACATCATGCAAGACAGGGCATGCTGCAGGAGAGACGGCACACCGGCCACAAATATCACCTCTAGCCAGCACAAGTACAGACCAGGGAGCAGGCCCACTGGCACCCGCAGCACCAACACAGGCAGCCTCGCCGCAGCCAGAGCCAGCATCACCTCGCCCAGAGCCAGCATCACCTCACCAAGAGCCAGCATCGCCACTCATGTTTGAGTCACCGGCCACATCTCCGCTTGCAGGTGTGAGAATGATGAGGCATCCAGCAGCCAGGCTACGAGCCTTAGACACCTCGTCAGACGACAGCATGGGCCCTGACGAACTCACCATGTCCCAGGAAGGGAGCCATGCCACTGTGCCCCACACCTCACAGGCAGCACAGACGGGAGCAAGAGGGCGCCGCAGGTCGCGTGTCCAGAGTCCACCAGCACCCATTGACGGCCATGGTGTCTTCTTGGGTCTCGAGGGACAAATGTTGAAGCAACAGCGCCTGCAAACAAAGGCAGTCATGTCAGTCCAGAGGCACATGCGGGTGATGAAAACCACATTAGTCACCATGGACAATAACATCAGCGGCATGGCTGCGGGCATTCGGGACATGTCCCAGTCAATCCAGCAGTTGTGCAGCAAATTAGATGCTGACATCGAAGCACGGCGCCGGGAACGCCAGAGAAGGGACACTACCAACAGGGCACTCAACCGTCTGGCAACGGCGACTTCTCTACTGTGCCGGCGCTCTGTGACGATGCAGGAGGGCCTAACACAGTGCTGCAGCGACCTGTCTCGGGGGATGGTGCAGGTGACAAGTGCACTAGGGGTGCTATTGACTAGTCAGGCGTCGACAACTGCTGCAGGGGATGCTGCGGAGAGCATCGACACCAGCAGCAGGAGCAGCATCACACCCCCCGTCCCAGAAGCACGCAGGAGCAGCAGGCGGCTTGGGGTTGGCTCTAGTGAGGATGCACAGGCCGTGCCATCCACCACTGCAGCGCGTATGCGCAAACATTGATGTGGCCCTGCTTAGCCACTTCCCATTGGGTGACGTAACCCTGGACTTACTTCTTGTATAGATGGGATATTGACAGATTGGCTTGTTCATGTGTTCATGGCGTGGTGCCACATTAAACTACGTCATGACTTCTCACAACTGGCTGTGTCCCCTTACTTACTCAGAAATAGTTGCATGTGATCTCTGCCCGTCTCTCTCTCCCATCTATTGCAGTTGGCACTCTAGCTGCGTTGCCCTGTGGCTGTCCTGACTCATCCTCGTTGTCCTCAAAATATGTTAGTTCCACATCTGTCCCTTTTTTCGTGGCAAGGTTGTGCAGCATTGCACAAGTGGCGATAATCTTGCAGCAGGTGATGGGTTTGTACTGGCGTGCGCCTCTGCTCTTGTGGAGGCAGCGGAACCTGCTCTTCAGTAGTCCAAACGTGCGCTCCACCACATTGCGTGTTGTTTTGTGTGCCACGTTGTATCGTCTCTCACTCTGGGTTGCTGGGTGTAGGTAGGGAGTGAGGATGAATGACCGGCATGCATATGCACTGTCGCCTAGATGAGTAAAAGGGTGACATCAGTAACATACCTCTATACACTATGATTTGCAGGTTGCAAGGGGCGTCACTGTTACTTACCTAGCAGGTATCCCTCTCCGAATTCTCCTGCACTCAGTCGTGTGTAGATCCCACTATTCTGGAAGATGTAAGAGTCGTGGGTGCTTCCAGGAAACTTTGCAACAATATCTGTGATGATGTTCCCTGCATCACAGATCACCTGCACATTGATGGAGTGGGTGGACTTCCTGTTCCTGTAGATGTGCTCTGTGTCAGCTGGTGGACAGATTGGGATGTGTGTACCATCAATACAGCCGATGACATGGGGGAACTGTGCCATGTGATAAAAGTCTGTTTTTGTTTTATGCAGTGCAGCCTGTGTGTTGGGGAAGCTGATGTAGTGGTGCATTCTCTGCATCATGGCATCCAGGAACTTCCTGAAGAAACGTGACAGGCAACTCTGGGATACCCCACCCACCGCAGCTATCACCACCTGATAACTGCCGGATGCCAGCAGATGTAGGCTGCAGAGCACCTGCACATGTGGGGGTATGGCGTGCGCCCTTCTTATTGGCTGGTCTAGGAGTGGGTGAAGGTCCCTGATTAAGTCCATGATGGTTTCGGGGTGTAGCCTGTACCTCTCATGTATCTCTGCATCGGTCAGCTGGAATAGTGTGATGCGCTGTCTGTAGATGCGTTCCTCCTGTCGCCAAACCCTCAGTCCTGCTGCCTGTAGACGTAGGCGCCTTGCAATGACATACATAGCGGCCATGTTGTCCACGCTGTTGCATTTTGGGATTGCTAATATGCACTGTTGATGGTTACCACCTGATTTCAATCCGTGTTAATTACCGACTCTTATTTACCGATTTTCTTGGATTTCTTAATTACCGAGTGCTCCTACATGTCATTTTAATTTTTACCACTTCATATTTACCACTTCATATTTACCGATTCGTTAAGTATGTATTCGGTAAATCTGATTCGGTATTTTAGAATTCGGTAAATATGATTCGGTATTTACCGCCTCATATTTACCGAAAGGTGGTTTTTGGACTCCTACATCTCACTTGTCTGAATACCGGTCGGTAACGGCATATTTACCGAAAATCGGCCGTTACCGACCGGTATTTGGCTACCTACATGAGGCCCTATATGTTTAAATGTGTGATTGCAGATACGTATACAGTTACTATTCATATTGTTAAATTTTCAGTTATAAAATAAATGCATAGTATTATTCAAATGAGCACACAAGTACATAAGAATTAACAATAAACACAAAATGCAGATATATATGAGAATTGAAATTTGATGTTACTGCACGGAAAACGTTACAATGCACACTCATATAAATGTCGAGATTATACACAAAAATGCACTTTCTGTATCTGTTCAGGTACACTACATTACGTTAATAATGTTACATCACAAGAATACATAAGGCCACATGTAAAAATATATTTATATGTGGCCTGGTCAAACATGAAAGGGTGGAGCCAAAATTCCGCTGCTTCACTGACAAAGTCTCAAAGCAATGCCTAAAAGACACTGACCAAATCTGTGTATTAGAAACAATAGACTATGCAAAGAACTGCATTAGCATTCCAGATCTAAAAAAGTAATATTTTTATCATGTCAGAAAGCTTTTCTTTTTGTGGGTCCACGGGATAAACGCACATCTATAAGCTATTAGAAAGTGTACAGGTTCTAGCTTTATATTTAACAAAGTGACTCAAAGGGGCAGATTTATGTTCCCTGGCGCATCCCTGCAAATCAGCATGGATGCGCCAGGGAAAATGCGACACGCAAGTTTACCCTTGCACCACAATAGATGCGCCGCATTTACAATGCAGCGCATTGTGGCGCAAGGATAAACAGATGCGTGACGCATCTGATGGCGGATGGACGGCGCATTGCTGGAGTTGCGTCGCAAGCGCGACGCAGCTCCAGCAAGGCTCGGGGGTGCCCTATCGGTACAATTCTGCGTCAATCCTTACGCCTGCTTCAAGCAGGCGCAGGGATTTGATGCAGCATGGCCGGAAAAGTGACTGAGTGAAATCTTGTAGATTTCACTCAGCCACTTTGCGGAGGCGTTCCTGCGCTGGAACGCCCCCCCCCTGTGAAGGTACGCCCACATGTGGCGCAAGCTTTACAACGTGACGCATCTCCCTAGATGTGTCACGTTGTAAATCTGCCGCAGCATGGCGCTGGCTTTGCGCTGCCGCTGCGTCACAAAAGTGACGCAACGGCGGCGCAAAAGGGACGCACAGGGCTTATATATCTGCCCAAAAAGGTATTAGGCTGAATGTCAGCAAATTGAGGACCACTATATTGTGTCACCAAAATATTGGAACCTAATATCAACATCAACAAATATTACCTAAGAATATATTTGCTATTCTTAACTAGATATTAAGGCACTGTATCATGGATTTGCTGTTTATGTACCTTAATGGGCAAGAATCCTTATTGGACATGAACAACACCCTTGATTTCAAATATTACATTTTAGCATATACAAATGAAGGGTAGTTTTTGGAAAAGTTTCAATAAGGATACACACGTGTTTGTAAAGGAAGAAAAACTCGTGTGATGCAGTTTTTTATTTGCAAGACATTATATGAGAAAGTACACCAAGCGAGCACTATCACTGTTCAGGCATGTGTTTAATATATCATGGCAACCTAAAATAGTCTAGGCTGAATATTTTGGCTAGAGTGTTTTGGGTAGTAATAGTTATATACTGTGGATATATTAACATTGTTTGTCCTTATTTATTCATGTACACTTCATCTTGCTTTTTTCCACGAATTTTGTATCAAGAGCTATCATTGAATTTATAACAAACGCTCAGATGTCTCTTTTGAGCCACTTTTAGGAGGTATTTGTTCTCGGAATAAATGTAAATTAGGAAAATCACGATAAAAGTTTACATCATGAAAGAGGAGCAAAATCAAAACAGCCACAAGCACTTCTCACGAGCCTTTTCTGCATTTTTTTTAAATGAGTAATTTAGTCATACACCTGAAAAAGCAAATCTAGCAAAAACATAAAAGACTCAATGCCACAACCTGCAAAGTAGAATGATTCCCGGTTTTGAAAGACAACTGATATCCACACATATAGAGGTTTACTGATATCTTGATATAATTTAACAAAAATATACACCAACATACCTAAGTGGCCGCTAGATGGCAGTAGAGCTATACGTGTACTCTTTTGAGAATTTACTGAAAGGTTTTCCGTGCAATAGTTTCCATTAAAACTGTGGAGTATTAAAACTAAAGAGAATGTCTGGAATGCCTTGGAGAAATTGTAACTCTTGCATAGAATGCCCTGCAATTTCTATTACGGGAAACACGAGTTTAACCAATACTTCGCCTCACCAACTCCAAGTGACAATGCTTCTGGCTCATGTTTTTGAAATGTTACCTCTAAAAATGTGTGCTGCACGTCGCCCTTTCCGCAGGGTCATCCCCAAATTGTTTGCGTTCAACCTCATGTTTTCTAAATTTTGTTGGCTTTTAGCAGGGGCACATTTTACCACTGATAAATAGTGCTAAAGTGCTTGTGCTCTCTCCTTAAAATATAGTAGTGGGAACGCCGGATTCTTGTTCTATCCACTTATCTACAAGAACCCACTCAGGTCGCCAGGATCTTTTTATTTGCCAAATAGCGTAGAGGGAAGAAACACAATTATCAAATCGTATTTACCGCAATTTGACATTTCAGAAATAAAAACTCATAATCTTGGAGATTGACCTTTTATTATCAGCAAAAACATCTGAATATATAGGCACCTCAATACAAGGCACAAAAGATAAATGGGGACTAACACAAATGCTACTCTACGAAGTATCCGCATACGACTAAAGATAAACAGGATTACAGCTTCCAAAAGCATCAAGTACCCTATGGCAATCGTGATGTCAAAATTTAAAGTCATGAATCAAATCATTTCTGTCCCTACTCTATTCTAAGATGACATCCCTACACAACATTCCCTTCCAGGTGAGAATCGCATGAAAGGTGTCAGTAGTGAAACTTCCGAAGAAGTCTTCACTATATGAGAGCTCGATCTATAGTGCTCCTTTCGGTCCCTCTCCTAAGTCTCGTCTGCCCAACCCACGGGGCTCTGTCCCTAATACAAAACCCCAAAAAGATGTACACGCCCTTCAGCACACCTCTTCAGGCAGATTCTTCCTCCAGTAGGTTTCCATTAGGATCCTTTCATCTTCCTCTTCATGAATTCGACCTTGGGTCCCAGGCCTCTTCTGTACCAGGAGTTGCAACTCCACATTCCAATTCACTCCCTTCCTGTCTTCTCCTTCTGTCTCCATTCCATTTGAACAAAGACTTATTCTAACTAACGAGCTACATGGCCTTGTACCTGCAGCCAAATGATGAACGGAAAAACCCTAACATCATGAAGTTTCACAATTTACTACAATTTAAGCTTTGCTAAAATCCTGTCGGCCTAATAAAACATAGCTAAAATAAGAACGAAGGCCTTCACTTTACATACATGATTAGGCCTCAAACTAAACATACTACAATTACTAATTCAATTTATTCGTCTCATACTTGTAAGAGAACTACCTTCTTTATTCTTCTAACATGACCTAATGTCTCTTAATGCATGACATTACTACAAACTAAACATTATACATACACAAATGCATTTCTTAATAACTGGTGGCCTTTTCTCTTCTCTCGAGGCCTGCTCACATTTCCACTTTTCTATTTGAACGAATATATTTCTATTACTCTGTAAACATTCTTATTTTATATGCGGGTGCTGACTAACAATGAATATGGTGCACCCCTACAAATTTTTGCATCAGCAACGCTCTATCAGTAGAATTGGCTTATAGCGAAATGGCATTTGTAAGTCCCTAATAAAGCAGCACTACCTGTGCACAGGGCCTGTAAATTAAATGCTACTAGTAGTCTTGCAACACTGAGTGTGCCACTCACTTAAGTAGCACTTTTAAACATTTGTGCAGTTTTGAACTGCCATTTCGAACTGGCACTCCTTTTGACAGGCCCAAGGCTTCTTTTTTGATACATATGAGTCACCCCTAGGAGAGGCCCTGGACTGCCCAGAAGGCAGGGTTCAGTGTATTAAAAAAAGTTAGACATGTACTTTTGAGGTTTAGATGACCTGGTCGTGAAAAACTCTTAAATTGATTTTTCACCATTGCAAGGCCTACCTCACCCATAGGATAACATTGGAGTTACCCAATTACATTTAATAAGTGGTAAATTCCAAATGGGAACAGGTACCCAGTTCGTGTTTGGTGTCTTTGGATTTATAATGAAAAATCCTAACTAATACTGAAGTCAGATTTTAAAATACAATTTGGAAAATGCCAATTTTAGAAAGTTGCCATTTTCCTAACACACCCATTTAGTGCCTTCAGGCTATCTGTGAGTCACATGACTGGGTGAAGTTGATAGTTGGGCTTTGAGTATTTCTTCTAGACAGCCACACACAATAGAGAGTTTAGGTGTCCTGGATGGGCCATCACTGCCAGGATAGGAGCTCCACTGGAGCTTTGTGATTGGCTTTGGGGAGGGGAGGGAGGCTGCTGCTTCCTGTTCATGCCGTAGGTAGGATAACAGGCGCAGTGAAGAAGCGGGAACCGGGCCAGCAGAATGGAAGGTTTTGAATTGCATTTTTTATTATTGAACCCCCCTCTCCGTGCGACCCCTCGCCCGCCCCCACACCCGTGAGCCATGCCGGCCACAACTGCCTGCACACAAAATGCTGCATACCTCTTGTAATTAGTCTGGACCTAGGACACGGAAGCCAGTATGCCTGTGGACATTAAAGCGAAACCTCTAGAAGCTTCAAAGGTACAACTGGGTATAAATATTGGACCCTCGGCACCAACTCTTCAGTACACTTCTGGACTTGTGGATACTCTGCCAGGAAGAAGGACTGCTGTGCTGCTGGAAGAATTGCCCCTCTGCTGGACTGTTGCTCTGAAGGACTGTTGCCCCACTATGCTGACCTGCTGCCGCTGTCCTCTTGCCTGGTTGAGAAGGACTGAACCTGCCTCTCTTGAACCCAGGACCCCAAAGTGACTCCAAGGGCTTATTGGCTGGTCTCCTGACTTGACTACCAGGGGCAGAACACTCCCACAACCTCAACTGAAGCACCTGGACTCTGCCATCTGGGAGCCTACCCTGCAAAGTGATGCCCCCCCCCAATCCTTGACACATGTAAGTTAGCCTAAGATGCTCAGTGCATACAGTGGATCCGACGCATCTCCTCTGCTATGCAGCGCAACCCCGAGCAGAAACAACGCATCACTGCTGCTGCATGGATCTTTCCTTTCGCAAAGACCCACATCGTCTTTCTAGCCTCTTCGGAACCACCACTGGATGATGCATCCTCTGCGCAGGCCCCACATCCCTTGTCAACTGAAGTCTCGATGATGATGCAGGGCCTCGCATTACAACTTTGCTGCATCTCTGGAATCAATGCAACTCTTTGACTGAATGATGCATCTTCAATGTGGACCCTTGCAACTCTTTCCAAATCAGGATTTAAGGCATTTTGTTCAGCAGGCCTAACTGGGTCCCTATAGCCGGCCTGCTCTCCATCATGATCGGCCTGAACTTGTGACTTTGTCCCAGTCAAATGCGACCATATATCCACAGTTGGTGCTTTAGAATGTTTGCTGCTATTTTCACTGCAATCTTTATAATTGCATATCTCTGGTTCTACTGGCTGGATTTTTGTCATTTGGTCTTGTTTTACTAATTAAAAATAACTCTATTGTTCTAATTTGGTGTGGTATCCTTTTGTGTGGTGTTTTGCTTAAATACTTTACGCATTGCCTCTAAGTTAAGCCTGACTGCTCTGTGCCAAGCTACCAGATGGTTGTGCACAGGTGAATTTAAGGTTGGCTTGGGCCTCACCCTTACAAGCATTGTGGTTGCTGCTTTGTCTGGGCTCACACCTAAAATGTGCATTATCGGTTTAGAGACAGTATTTTGATTCAATACTGTTTTACTTCGATCATGTTTGATAATGGGATCTATAAATTACACACTTCCTTTCTATTGTCCTTTTCAGGTGCTGATAGCAGTAGAAATTGGTAAAATGGGAACAGTTTTTGATTGACACCTCCAGCAAAAGTTAAACGATTTTATTGTCATGAGAGATGTGTTTTCATAAGGATGCATTATTAATTCAGATAACTCTTCAATAGCTAACACCTTCAGGTGGTATCGATTACAAAAGGAATTCATGAAAATATATATGTCAGGGAGTCTATAGCACTATCAAGTATTAACATTGGGAGTTGATCAACATGTTTTTCAAAGTGGGGCATCCGTTTCCTGAAGAAAAGGTACACAATGATATTCTCTGGGAAGGAGAAAGACTAAAACTGTACAGAAATGTCAGAGTGCAACTCTTAATGACAAAATTGGATTGTTGGAAAATGGCCCTCTCTGAAGGGTCACCCCAAACTTTTTGCCTTCCTCCTCCTCTTTTTCTGACTTTCCTATTGTTGGGTTTAGGACTCTGGACACTTTACCACCGCTGATCTGTGCTAAAGTGCATATGCTTCTCCAGTAAACGTGGTATAATTGGTTTACACCTGTTTGGAATGTTTGTTGTACTAGTAAGTCCCTTATAAAGTGGTATACCATATATCCAGGGCCTATTGCAAATGCTACTAGTGCGCTGCTGCACTGATTGTGCCACCCATAGAAGTAGCCTTTACAACATGTTTCAGGCCTGCCACTGCAGTGCCTGTGTGTGCAGATTACTGTAACATCAACTTGGCATTTAAAACTACTAGAAAAGTCTTAAACTCCCCCTTTATTACATATAAGTCACCACTAAAGTAGGCCTTAAGTAACCCTAAGGCCAGAGTGCTATGTAAGTCATGAATGAAGGAATGAATGAGCAACGTTTAGAGACAAACAAATGCCAGAAGGCATCAAGACACTAGTGCGGGTAATCTGCTACAGAAAATAAATTAAATGGTTCAGACACTAATGGAAACATTATAGAGAAAAGAGACAGGTTTTCAGAGCTTTACAAAAGGGAATATGGGCTTCCAGACAAGAAATGGAAGGAGGAAGAGAATCCCAGAGCTTTTATGCAGCCACTGAAAAAGTTCTCCCTCCCTACCTTGCCTTGTGGGACTTAGGGATAACCAGCACGTTTTTCCCAGCATATCGCAGCTGTCGCGATAGAATGTATCATTGGAACAGATTCTTACTGCTATCAGGGCCTGTATTGTGTAATGCCTTGTGAACAATACATAAGGCCTTGAAAGTAATTTGTTTATTGACTGGAAACCAGTGCTGTTTACCAGTCTGTACTGAAGCTGATGAAAATTTGGGAAGATCAAGAATCAATCTTGCCACCGCATTCTGAATAAACTGCAGTTTGGCAATACACTTCGTGCTGATGTCCAGGTAGTGCACGTTACAATAGTCCAGCCTGGACATAATCAATGCCAAAAGAGCTTGTTTGCCTGCAGGGAAAGTAAGGAAAGGAAACACATTCCTAAAGTCTTAATCACCTAAAAGCAGGTTGAAACTATCCGGTTAACTTCAATATTGAAGGACAAGTTATGGTTCACCAGAATTTCGAGATTCTTTTCTGAGTCAATGGGGTTGGGTCATTGACCCAGCATTTCCAGCCACCATGATTGGGGCCAAATGAATGGTTGGCTACAAAAGACCAAGATTTTGGTCTTATCGCCATTGAGCCTGAGGTCATTTTTACCTTCCAAATGGCCACTGCCTCCATGCAGTTCTTGAAATTGGTAGCCGCTGCCTCTATATCCTTGTTGATAGACACAATTATCATCCGTGTAGGACAAGGCCTGAAGCCTGAATGATCTTGTTAGCTTTGCCAGTGGGGAAACATATATTGAACAATAGAGTGCTCAGGGAGGATCCCTGCGGAACCCCTCATGCATTAGTTATAGGCTCTGAGTAAAACTGATCCACAGCCACTGTCAATGATCTGTCTGCCAGGAAGGATGACAGGAGCTTAAGGGATTAGCCTGCAACCCCAATTTCCTGAAGGCGGTCAATGAGCTGGGGGGGAGATATGGTATCAAAGGCTGCGGATAGATCCAGAAGGATCAACACCGCAGCCTGTCCTGCATCCACCAAGGAACTGATGTATTTGACTGCTGATAGCAATGCAGTCTCGGTCCCATGGTTTCTCTTCAATCCAAACTGAGAGGGGTCCCCGCAGATATTGTCATTCTAGATAGGTCATCAGCTGGATATTCAGGTGTTTCTCTAAACTTTTAGTGGGTTCCAGCAGGTAGCAGCAAGCATATTCCTACAATAAAGAGATTTCTCTTGCCTAATGGCCGCTTTGTATTCTGCCAGAGATGCCTTGTATCTGGCTCCAATGTGTAGTTCATATCCTTTATGCCAGGCACGTTCTTGTCAATGGCAGGCCTGTCTATGAATTTTGTCAGAAAACCAAGGGGAGGTAGGCTTTGTCCTCTGAGTATAGGCTTCCTTCAGCAGGGCTACAGAATCAATGGCTGAAGTGAGCCATGAAGAGATCTCTGAAGCTGCCAATTCAGTGTCATTGTGATTGGTCCAATTACCATCATTTAGAGCCCGGAATAAGGATGCCTTAGTGAGGCCTTTTCAGTTTCTTTTAGAAACCCTATTACTTCCACCAATCACAGTCTTGTGAGTGGTGGGGAATGAGAGGGAGAAAGAAACAGCATAAGGAGCAGACCAAATGAGGGGCAGATGATTGTCAACCCTGAGACGGTGATCGTTGGAGAAAAAAACTTCCAGGATATGGCCTGCTTTGTGGGTGGATGTTCTTACTAATTGAGAGAATCCACAGCATGACATCATGTCTTTAAAAGCCTGAGAATCTTTACACAACTCACTGTCCAAATGGAACTTAAAATCTCACAAAAGGATGATGTCATGTTTCCCAAGATGGTGTTCAATTTAGTAAGCTAACTTCAAAATAAAAGCAGGCAAGAATCCCTGCAAATAATTCAGTAAGGTAGAATTCGAGAGGAAATTATAATGCTTCACAGGGGACATTGAATTGTGAACTGGCTCCATAAATCATGTATACAGATTTTTATATATAATTGCCAGTCCTTCCCCCTACGTTGCAAGTTTGGTCACGTCGGGTGATAGTGTAGCTTGGGGGGACAACATCCACTAAGTCAGGACTGGATGAGTCCTTGGCCCAGGTCTCTGTAACAAAGACCCAGTAGGGCTCATGGGTGGTGATGAAGTCTGCCACTTCTATTTTTTTTTGACAAGCGATCTGGAGTTGATAAAAAATCCAATCTAAGTGGTCTCTTTAGAACCATCAAACATTACAGAAGCAGGGGTCATAGAACAGTGTGATAGAGCTGCTTCAAAATGCCCCCCCCCTCAACAACTAGAATGCTAACCACAGGAAGTGGCTAAAATGGTACAGCTCCCCATCCCCCCGCACAATAGGCACAGAAACACCAAGGTGGAACTGGAAAGGAGCAACAAGGTGCAGATAAGGTGGGCAGTGAAATGTGGCGCAATTGAAAATGTAAAAGCAATACAGGTCAGCCCAGCTCAGAATGCCACAAGCAGCCTACCCGCAGACTAATCTAAAAGGTAAGACATGTACCTTTATGTTTTGCATGTCCTGTTAGTTACAAACAGCCTATTTTATTTTTTACTACTGCTTGGTCTAACCCTCTCATAGGCCAGCATTGGGAATTCCTTAATACACTTTTAAGCTGTAATTCCTGATCAGAGAGGAGTAGGTTTTGCAAGATACATAACTTTGGAATGGTAATGATAGATTATCTTTAGCGGTAAAGTTGGATTCGACATTACTGTTTTAGAATTGCCACTTTTAGAAAGTGGACATTTCCCTTCTCTTAACTTTGTTCTGTGTGCCTGAAACCGGTCTCTCATACACGTCTGGGCTGGGTGCTAGCTACACTTTGTGCATTACCTCTACACAGCCACAAACACAGGAAAGTGAGGCTCATCTGCATTCTGAGCACTCATCTGCATTCATATGCATTCTGATGGGTCTTCTTGGGCAGGGAGGAATGGGAGGGGACTGACACACTTTAAAAGGTAGTGTCCTGTCCACACACAAACCACTGATTTACCCCCCAAAGTTAGCATGGCTGACAGGACTAAGCTGAAAGAGATCCTTGTGCACTTCAGAGTGCTCCTTTGAAGTAATCCCCTACATCAAAGGCCCTTTTAGGTATACATACTGGGTTTCTGACCAACCCCCCGAAATCAGACACTTCAGGGTCTTGAACCGAACCTCTGTCAGAAGGACTGCTGAGCTGTTTACAGGGCTCATCTGGACTGCTTTTCTGCTTGCTGTCCTGCTGTCTGTTTCTCCTTTCCACTGTTGGAAGGAGAGCTGAACTCTGCCTTCCCTCCAAGAGATCTCACTGGGCTTGCTGGCTTTCCTCCTGTTTTCTGAAGTCTCAGTGACACAAAATACTTCCTACAATTCTGCTGGTGGTGCTGGACTCTGTCTTCTGTGAGTTCTACCCTTGCCTGAGGTGCTCCCTCCAAGCTCTGAACCTCAGAAGTGGGTTCTGCAGCTGCTTTTATCACCTGCAGCTCCTGAACCCCTGAAATCAAGCTTTTGGGCTCTTCACAACCACAAGTGGGCCCATTCACACTGGGACTGCACTGCACACTCAAAGGATCAGCTAGAGTCACTGCAACATTGTCTCCTCGCACAACAAGCCTCACTTCTCGTGACCGTAAGGTCCCATATGCCATCCGTGACGCCCAGTCGACTCTTTTCCGCCCACGAACGAGACTCTTCACTTGGCTTGAGAGGGTAAAACTTCCGTGGGCCCTGTTTGGAAATGTATCAAACACACGCTCCATTGCGGTCAGCCTGAACTTTGGATTTACCCCGGACTAGTGTGACCTAATGTAACCTTTTAGAGCTATTGACTTCTAAGCACTGTTTTTTGTTTATTCTTTAAAAATTCATAACTTTGGTTTTACTGGAGTTTTATCATTTTGGTCTTGTTTTATTCATAGCAATATAACCTATATTTGTAAACCTATGTGGAGTCTATTTGTGGTGCGTGTGTGTGTGTGTTGCACAAATACTTTACACATTGCTTTTTTAGATTAGCTTGGTTGCTCTGTGCCAAGCTACAAGAGGGTGAGCACAGGTTATCTTTTTGTGTATCTAGCTTATCCTGACTAGAGTGATGGTTCCTGCCTGGCTTGGGTGCATACCTCAGCCAATCAGGAATCCCATTTCTAACATAGATGCTTGTTGAATCTTTAAGTTAGCAAATGCTCAAATTGAATAATTTTTATTTTTAAAGATTCATATAGTACTGACGACACCATTTCAACATTAGACTACTTTACATCGAAGTATACATGAACACAGTGCATCAGTTTCAATGAACACGACAAGCATGAACAAAGGTAAACAAAAGCAAATTATGTGAAGCTCTGTATAAGTAAAGTAAGTAACATTTAACAACATAGTGAGGCAACACATCCTAATTAAAGCCGTTAAATATGTGTTGGGCTGTTCTATGCTATTTTATGTTATGCCGTCTTAGGTTATGTGTTTTTGTAAAGCACACTATCACCGGCAATTGTATCCTGGAGCTGAGCAGGTGTGTTTGTGTGCCTAGCCCTAACTATGATAGGTTGGTTAATTAAAAAGCTAGGTATTCATCTCCTTGCGGAATTCAAGAAGAGAGGAGGAGGCTCCGATGTGGAATGGGATGTGGAATGAGGAGTGATGTAAGAGAATGCCCGATCTCCTGATTTGGTTCTATGTATGCTTGGGATATGTGCGAGTAGAAGTCCTATGGCACGGAAGTGTCTAGGATGTTAGTGGAAGGGGATGCGATGTAAGAGAATGCCTGTTCTCCTGATCTGGTTCTGTTTATGCTTGAGATACATGCAAAAAGGAATCCTGTGAAGGTAAAGTGTCTAGATGGTTGGTGGATGGAGATGCTACTGTTCAGGTAGGTGGAGCCTGAGTTGTGTATTGTCTTGAATGTGCATGTGAGTATTTGAATTGAGCGTTTTTGTATCAAGAGCCACAGGAGCTCCGTGAGGTGTGGTGTGATGTGAGTTCTGTGTGGGAGGTTGAGGATGAGTCTGGCTGCCGAGTTTTTGATTGTCTGTCGTCTTCCAGTGAGTTACTTGGTGATCCTGACGTAGAGGGTGTGCCCATTGTCCAACTTGCTAGTGTTTACGGTGTGAGTGAGAGTTTTCCTAGTGTTGCTTTGGAGCCATTTGAAGATCTTTCTCAGTATCTTCAGGGTGTAGAAGCAGGATGCAGTGATGGCATTGACTTGTGAAATCATGTCCAGTTTGCTGTTGATGATTATTTCAAAGTTCCTGTCCTTGTTTCTGGGTGTGGGTCTGAGCTCAGCTAGCCACCAGTTAAAGTCCCATGGCGAGGTATTATGGCCGAAGATCACTTCTCTGCCTTGTCGGTCTTGAGCTTGAGACAGTTGGCTTTCATCCAGTTAGCAAGTTCGGTTATGCAGGTTGCGATCTTGTTTATTATGGCCAGTTAATAGATCAGTAAATTACTAACTTGCATCCTCGGGTGTTCCAAGTTTACATGGGTGAACACAAAATGACATCAAATAAATGGATTACCTAAGCAAAAGCAAGCATTGCCATACCTAAAAAGATCTGGATATAATATGCAAACCAACGCAGACACACTTGTTAATGCCTGTGTTTTCATGTGTTAGTGCATTATAGACAGACCCATTGTGGTTTTCAATACTTGTTAGTTGTGAGAAAATAAATATCATCTACATTCAAGCAATGTCACAGAGACAAGTAAAGTGGTGTTAAATCAACGTTATGAGTAAACAGCACATCGATTTTCAGTGCCAAGTTACAGTAAAAAGCAATATTGACACTTGCAGGAAAATGTTGTCAATAGTGGGGGTTTGGTACGGTTTGAGAGGAAAACCTTTAATGTATAAGCATGAAAAAAGCAATAAACTGTGAATTATGAATAAGAATATTTGGGAACTATACAAATACTGCACAATACAACATTTAAACACCATTAGCGTCTGCCGAAGGGATGCCTGGTAAAATTATTTATGTATGCATTCAAGGTGCCTTCCACAAGTGTACATTCATGCTTTGTGTGCAGGTTGTATATAATACTTAATTGCATAAAACACAGTCCGTTTCTCCTTTGTTTTGCTACGTGGGCATTTTCAGTGAAGCGGGGATTCAGAGCTATGGCGAAGGGCAAGAAATGCAAATTAGGTAATAATCTCCAAAGGAGAAACCTTTTCAATACAGGCTGGACCTAATAAGCTCCATCAAGGCCTCAGTCTGTTTAGTATAACAAGCAGATCATGGGGCATATTATCAATGGCCAGCGATAATTATCGCTGGCCGTGCTTAGCGATGCATTTCTTATCGCAGGCTATCTCTGGAATTTATCGCCCTGGTAGCACGTTATTAACAACACGTTTCTCCAGGGCGATAAAAATTCCAGAGATAGCGAGGTTATCGCCGTTTTTCAGAGAACATCGCTGGTTTTCAGGCGATGTTCCCTGCAAAATGGCGATAAGCTTTCTGATACGACCCTGTGGTCGTATCAGCATAATCCACCCCCTATGTCAAACATAGGTAACTCAGGATTTTAGCAGACGTTAGATTTTAGCGAAAACTGCATTTTTCGCCAAAATCTAACTTCTGCTAAAATACTATGGGCTGCCTTGTAAATATCGCAATGTGAACATCAGCGATATTTGCAAGGTAGTCCATCCGGGGTACGCCCAGTGACGCCCACTTTGCATTAGAGATGCAAAGGAAGGCGCTGGGAAAAAGGGTGCTAACATGCTATTATGCATGTTAGCACCCTCTTGTAAATAGGGCGATAGTTTTATCTCTGCTTTTTTGGCTTTTTAAGCCAAAAAAGCAGAGATAAAGCCCTTGTAAATATGCCCCCATGAAAACTGTCAAGTTGGATGTTAAATCACATTAAAGGATTGTACCAAGTTTTAAAAACAAAAGGAGAGGTGCATGGAAGTGGCTCAGACCACCTCAGGGCTTGCACAATAACCTAACAGTGTTGTTTCTTCTGTCCAATACAAATAACCTATATCTACCTTAAAAGAGCCCAACTATCAGATGCAGAGTTGTAAGTGTGTACTTGAGAATGTCTATCAAGGCCTGTAATTTGCTGACCACTGGGCAGGGTCATCTTAATGATTTGGAGCGCACGGGCCAAACATAATTAGGGGTGATGGAGCAAGGACTAGTATAAAAGAGACTTGCTCTGAAGCAATCCTCTCAAATAACTCGTAACACTGTATTAATCATGTTTGTAAAAACTAATATGCACCACATTCCATACAATTAGCTTAGAGGAAGCTTGCATATGTGTCTTACTAACAAGTAACCCGAGAGAAACTTAAAATGGCTGCTAATGCGGGAATCTGTACTGCGCATGCATCAACTGCATCTACGTAGGATGACGAACTAAAGCTTGGAGGGAATTTTCTGCATATGCGCACTTGCTTCTAAAATGGCCGCTTGAGGGCTCACATGCTAAGCATCTGCCTCACTGAAACTAAAACATGCTATTTACTAAATGCTAATGCAGGAAGATTTATTTTAAGTAAATGGGATTAGAGTAGAGATAGGTGGTATACAGTGAAATCATTTTATTTTGATTTTAACATGTTTCTTTTTGACCTCTCTATTAGTTCGTCTTTGAGCCTCAAAGTGATGCCAAAGTCTATATTGCACGTGACTGCTCGCGCAAGCGCAGTGACTACCAGCCAGAAGCCATGAGGGTGTGCTCGGATCCCGTCCAAGGCCGCGTTTGCAACATGTCCTGGGAAAGTGATGGACATCCTGCAAGATGAACAAGACAACTATTGAATGTATTATTTTTATTGATAAAGATGTGAAATGCGGGTGGGAAATAAAGCTTGGGAAAATAAATTAAGGGGCGGGACCACTGAGTAACGAACTAGAAAATTGTTAAAATTTAGCATGGTGTGATGATCATTCCCCCTTTCCTGCCCAATCAGAATTAGGAGTTTCATAAATTTGAAACATTTAGGGGTGGTACATGCCATTAGAAAGGTATAATTGAAATAGTTTAGTTAGTTAGTTAAGGAGATGCTGATGGTGATGCTGATGTGGCTGCTGCTGCTAGTGTTGCCAAGAGACCGGGATGCTGTCTGAGAGCTGATCTAATACTGAAGAAGAATCAAATTGCAGTACTTAGAGCCAAAATTTAATTAAATAGAAGAAGATCGTGGAAGAATCGAGGAGGGAAATAAGGCAAAGAATTAGAAGATCGCGGAAGAATCGAGGAGGAAGATAGTGTTAGAGAGGGGTATGACGCAGGTGTTGGATCTAGAAGAGGTCATCTATCCTGTCCCTGAAACCTGTCCTGAACCTTTGTCACCTGAGCTGTCCCAGGGGACTCTTCCAGCTCCTTGGCCAAGGGGTTGGTTATCACACCATTCTAGGAATCTATAGTTCTGTGTAGTATGTCATTGTACTGCTCTCTCTATTTCCTCCTCTCCAGGTACTGTCCTTGAAATAATATGGTTTAGATGATTTACTGACATATTTGATAGATTGATTTTCCTTCCTTGGAGAAAACGGTGTACGAATTGTATTTTGCTTTGGCTAACATGAATTTAACTAGATAAACATTTAAACTCTTCCCTAGTCTGTGGTTATTTTAAATATTCAATTTATGTAATTTCACTTTATACTAGCTTAACTAAAAGGTCCATTGACCAGAGGAAAGTACTTTTGATCTAGATAGATGTTAAAGGATACGTTTAGGTAAACTAAATTTGAAAGCTTATAATACAAATTGAACCCAGTGGCACTTTACCAGCTTACGTGAATGTGTGTTTATGGGACCAGGTGAGTATGTGGTTTGTGAGTATCGCTAGCTGGTAGCCCGCTGGATCAGGGGGCCCCTGCTCGGAACATCTCTGCATTTATTACCCATTTTCGGCTCATGCACACCCTTGGTAACTATAGACGTATCATTGACAACCCTCTTCGCTGGCCAGCCTACATCTAGGGCCAACTCTGGAACAAATGTGCTCTCAGCCTGGAAAGCATCAGAGAAGCAGAAAAACAAGTGGCCTGAAAAGCCCTCTGCATGTGGTGCTGTGAACTGGTGCATTGAAATTTGAGCTTGTGCATATTAAGGGTGTTTCTCTTCACTGTACTTCATCCATGGTCTATGAGGAACAGGGATTTGAGTCAGATGGCAGTAGGTTGTGATTGCACCGGCCATGCTGAAGCTCTAGATGGACAGTGCTATCCTGGAGGGAGCTTATATTGTTGCTCTGCGCTGTACATTGATATGTGGCCTTCTATTTAGTCTACCCTGGTGCAAATGGTCTCCTACTGAACTGCTCCAGAAAACTAGTGGTCCGATGAAGCCTTCGAACCTCAATGTGTAGTGTAGCAGGTATGCCAACTTTATTTGGACATGCAGTGTTGATTGGTGCTTTTGTTTATTGCACTGCCTCTGCTTCATGAGACTAGTATTCTGTGTCAGGTGGCTGTAGGCTATTATTGCACTGGTGAGGCAGTAGCGCCACAAGGACAATACAGTCACAGAAGTGGCACTCAATGCAAATCATTACTGCACATGCTGTGATCCAGCGCAAACAGCAACTTGGGAAAAACGTGAGAACACAACTGTCCTCCTTACGTCGCAGACCCATCGCCACACTAACTTATTCACACACACATTCATTGGTGAGGCCCATAACACCAACACTCACACGTCTGTTTCACAGGTCTGCACAGAGGAGGGAGAAACGATGCACTGGACATGTGGGTGGGAGTACCTTATAACCTATAGGGAAAGAAAAGTTATCTTACATCATATACATTAACCTTTGCCACCTATAGATTCCTAATCCTAAACATCAAGGCACTCCGCTCACTTGGTCGATCGGACCAAATAGTTGGATTGGGTGATGGTGATTTTAGAACCAGCTAAAACACATTTAAGACTCAGAATCCTCTATTCTCTTTAACAGAACCACAAACTCATATTTTCTGTTAATCAATGATTGTTTATCTAAATTTTTCATTAAATTAGCATTTGTCTCTTCAAATTTTAGAATTTATAGATCAATTTAATTAAATCACAGAACATCATATTTGCCTATTCTGGCTATCTGGGTTTTCTCTAATTCATTGGCTCAGCATAACCGAATTTTGTCATTAAATTGTCCAAGGATCAGGCCAGATCTCAGGGTCTGAAAGTCCTTTGCTCAGCACGTTACAGTCCCAAAGATCATCAAAGGACCATAAATCATGCCAGCATCCGTCATCGAAAGGTTTTGAATAGCGTAGCGAACACGACCCTTTCAGCATCTACAAAACTCCTCCCTATTCTACTACTCTTTTATAATAATTTTCTGGATAATATGAAACATTTTTGGGTGGAGAAGAGAGATGATTGGCCAGGAGAAATCGTCCGATTTTATATTGTCTATTTTCACAGGGTTTTTGCTGATGAGTTCTCCGGCTATGAGCACATTTTCGAATGTTGCAATTTTTTATATTCAACCATTGTTCATTTATAACAGTTCTTGTCTTCTGGGGTCTTTGGCAGCGCCCCAGTAACCTATCCTTGACAGGAACGGCGTGTACAGAGGTCGTTAGGGGATTCACAGTTTGCGCATCCGAGTTTGCGCACTAGGCTTCGCGCATCACGAGACGGTGGCCACTTCCGAATCCGTACTCTGCCGCCATCTTTTATTAGGCCAAGTTGTCAACTTAAGCGAAAGAAACACAAAAGAGTAATTAATACAAGGAAATGATGCTTCTAATGTTATACCCTCACTAATCCCTTTTTGTAAAGTATTTTCCTAGCTTATAGCGAAATTTAAAGCAGTATATTCACCTTTACGGTCCTCCACGAAGGTGCAAACGTTACAAAAGCAACATAAAGCATGCAATATCTAATCATCACATATACTACTGCTAACATGCGTACGTATTTTAGATATTAAAGTTATTTTGCCATGCAAATAGCAAGTTCCCACGTGTAATTCATGTATGCAAGTTAGTTAATCTTAATATATCACAGCACACGATTAGTAAATAATATTACGTAGGTTATTCAGTTAATACTTTCATGCAGAATAGAGGAGGTATACAACATTTTGCACTACCTGCTCCATCAATCCCCTCTTTGGTGATTTTTTTAAACATCACCACACTACCTTTAAAATTTTGGGAAAAAATGTTAGTAAAAGAAATGAATTCAATACTCTTAATCTCTTGTTAGATTACATTACTGTTTCCCCTGTCTCTTCTTCTCTTGTTTTTCTATACATATTGTCTTTCCACTCTTCTAATTCTACTTCTTCAAATTCTCTTTTTCTTTCTTTTTCTTTATTTCTTACAGTTTCTCTTTGTATGTGTTTTTGTAATTTCTTTTTCTTGCTACATAAACATCCTAGTCTTAGAATTAATACTAACATAATCACACATGTTACTGGAATTAATATTTTACCAATAAAGGTACTACCTAGCTTAAGTAAGAAGTTCTTAATAGTAGAAAACTTTTTCCCAATCTTTTCCCAAATACCTTCAACCACCAGTGGAACAATTTCCTCATGCAAATCAGTTGTATTCTTAATGTAAGTCTTTAAAGGTAGAGGTGTGGCGCCGCGGCCAGGGCGACTGATGCCGGAATCTGGGGATCACGTTTCGATCCCCGGCGCGGGCGGCAAATCAGCCCAGCACCATGCGACTCTGGGCAATAGCTTGCTTAATCTTCCTGACGGCCCCCAGCGCCTAGAGACCCTTATGGGTGATTGTTCGCGCTTTACAAATGTGGATTATTATTATTATTATAAATCTTGACTTTCGTCAGGAATGTAAGTACAACAATGTTGAACTTTCAGCATTCCACAGACTCCACCCTTTTTTGCCAAAATGATATCAAGGGCAAGTCGATTTTGCATTACCATAGCATGCATGGCAACCATTTCAATATTTACCAATAAAAATCCTCCAGCAGTGCTTGTTGACCAGCGATCCACTACTGTTGATAGTTTTCTAATTTTATGTGCATTCAGAGATATTCCTACTGCTGGTATCAACGCTCCGAAAATGTCTCCTACAATTTCTGACCAAGATTCTCTTTTCCTACGTGTTAGTTGACTACCTAACACATGTGCACCATCTTTTCCTTTTCCCACATGAAATATCTTTGGGAAAACCAGGCCTAGATAACATGTTCCATACCAATGGTCTGGTAATCGATAATATGCTTTGTTCCCACAGATAAAATATAATCCAGGAAAAACTGGATCATTTTCTCCTTTAAATCCCCATCCTCCCATGATTCTATAAGTATCATGACAATCACTAGTAACTACAAAATAATTATCATATGCAGTTTGATTTTTTCTAATACACAACTTCCATTTCTGAGGCCAATCTAAAGCCATTGTTGGACTAGCTTCTCCTTTCAAATGTTTTTCCCTTTCAGCGTCCCAGACTGTCTTTTCTTCTTTTCCCTCAGGTACTTTCCTTTGCATTTTCAATCTCCTTTCTTCAACCATATCCAAGAAAACTTTCTCCTCCTTCTTTAAACTGCAAGTTAGAGTATTTCTAAATATTGATTCTAATGTTAATTCTTTAGTTTCTAAGAAAAATTTACCTAACAATTTTGCAGGTTTAACTTTATTCAACTTGTTAATTACAGGTACTTGTGAGAATACATAATCTACATCTGAAAAATAATATTCTAATTTTCCTATTTTGTAAAACAAACTTGCTATTACTCTCATGGTATTCCATATGTTACTGGAAGGTGATGGTAAGTCACTCCCTCAGATACAGATGCTGGCAATTGCATACAGACGTAGCAATCCCTCACGTCCATCATCTTCACATATTCGTATAGTAATTTTGAAAATACATTGTTAGAAAAATCATTTATGGACCTATCTTTATGTAAATAATTTCTATCTATTTTAGTCGGATACCTCTTCTGAGTCTTTTCTATATTAGTTTTATTCTCGCTATGTCCTTCTATTGTTTCTAGTGTAACCTTAAATGAAACCATTAGAGCTAATGCACTCCAAAGAAGCATTAGTAATCCTGTACAACAACAACACATTTTTAACCATCTTCTAAGAAATACACATTTAGATTTTCTATTTTCTGTGTTTGCCATTTCGAAAAATGATCAGTGTCTTTTGACTTAGCCTCTTCTACTTCACAACTAGTTTTGTCTACCCCAAGGCTCTAAGCACCTACTTGGTTCTTTCAGTTTTATGTCTTTTCCGGTAATTATTTTTTTCTCCATTTTTAACACCTTTATCTTTTCAATTTGGCATTTGATCGTCTTTCACTTTTCTTTCGTAGTCTTGTTGTAGGATTTCCTGAACATCCGTCTCTTCTCCGATGTCGGACAAGATAACTCTCAGGATTTCCGATTCTTCATCTTCCTCAACCACTCCTGGTACAGTCACCTCTGGATCCCCTTGGCTATCTGCCTCTTCTTTTCTTTTATTTCAGGCAAAGCCACATATGACCATTCCGGCGACTTATACTTCTGGTTAGGTTTTCATGCTTTTTTTTTTCTTCTACTGTCGTTTGTTTCATTTCTTTCAATTTTTCTTGGCTAGACACTTCATTTACTTGTTCAGCTCTAGATGAATTCACTCGTGTCAATCGGTATCTTAATCTTTTTATCTTGTTAGGCCAAATTTCATCTCTTGCTGGCCTTTTCAATGTACTTCCTTTCTCGTTTTTCTCAGTTCTCCATGCTCTTTTTCTCAGGACTAGACCTTCTGGTATTTCTTCATCACTGTCCTCTGATTCAGTTCCAACTTGACTTTTTCCTTCAACTGTTCTCCTTTCCACCACTTCTGTTCTGTTTGCTGATTCTGTACCTCCTCGTGGTTCTTCCACACAATCTTCCTGCTGACTAACCGTCCCTTCCTCTAACTGGATGTGTGAGTTCCCTACAACTCCTCGGGGGTCTTCCGCAAAAATCTTTCCCTCACTCTATGTATCTGGTACCTTACCATCTAATTTTATTACTTCAGGTGGAATTTCTCTTGAACTTTCCCTCTGGACTGTCTTATCAAGAATTTCCTTTATAGTTTCTTCACTGCTTTTAATCTCATTCTCATGTGCTTGAACAGGTTCAGTCTCTGATTCTGAGCTGGTGTCAGAAATCTGTAACTTTCTTCTTAAAGGAAGGTTCTCGGGTGCAATAACTGGACTTTGTTCTGTTTCCCCCCTTTCAGGAATTTGTCTTGTTCTTGTTTCTTCAGTCTCTGATTCAGAACTTGTATCTGATTCTTCAAAGTATTCTCCTTCCTTGTTATCCACTGGGTTTGGTATTCGCAAGGTGTGACTAGCATGAATCCAATTCTTCACTCCTGCACATTTTACTGCTGTTGTTGTAGTCAAGATCACCTGACGTGGTTTTCCCCAGCGTGGGACCAAACAGTTCCGTCTTCGGTGTACTTTTATTCTCACCCAGTCCCCTGGGCCCAAATCATGAGCTGGCTTCTTTTCAAGAGTGGTGGCATCCGATCCAACCTGATGGAACACAGAATGAACGGAATCAGCCAACCCCTTGCAATAATCCAACACCAAGTCATCAGATATAGGCAAAAGCTTGTGGACTGGTATGAAAACATGTCGCATTGCTCTTCCCATGACAATTTCATGGGGACTCAGACCTGTATTCCTATCTGGAATTGATCTAATAGTCATGAGTACCAGAGGCAAGACATCAGGTCCTTTCAAACCTGTGGCTAAACACATTTTTCCCAGCCTGTTTTTAATGGTGCCATTTACTTGTTCCACCACACCAGAAGCCTCTGGGCGATAGGCACAATGTAGTTTTTGTTGTACATTCAATGCTTCACAAATCAATTTCATGATTTCATTATGAAAATGCTTTCCTCTATCTGACTCAATTGTGACTGGGAAACCAAACCTAGGAATGAACTCTCTTAGTAATAGCTTGGCTACTGTAATTCCATCACTTCTTCTTGTTGGGTATGCTTCCACCCATCGTGAAAATAGACAAACCATCACCAAAACATACCTCAACCTGTTACAGGGGGGCATTTCAATGAAGTCAATCTGCATTCTGGTGAAAGGCCCTCCCTCTCGACCTATTGTTCCCAGACTTACCACTGTTTTTCTTTCAGGATAGAATTGTTGACATATAAGACATCTTTGACTAAGACTTTCAGCTACAAGTCTAAATTTTGCGTTATACCATGTCTGCTTAAAGAGTCTAATCATTGCGTCTCTTCCTACATGTGCTTGTCCATGATACATCCATGCCATGGCAGACACCATGCTATCAGGCATAACTGGTCTTCCATCCCGATAAACCCACACATGATCTGTTTCCCGTGGTGCACATCCTGCTTTTACCCACTTTCTCAACTCCTCATCTCCTGCTTCTTCTTGCAACTGTCTCACTTCCACCCATGTATTTACAGTGTTAGTAAACAACAAAGGGCATGAATTCATTTCCCTCTCTCTTCCCCTATTGATCAAATTCTGATTTTGTGCGCAATATTGAGCCATATCATTTGTGAATTGGTTACCAGCTGACACATAGTCATTAGATTTTGTGTGCGCTGCACACTTCACAACAGCCAATTGCCTAGGCAGCTGTATCGCCTCAAGCAATTTTCCAACCACTTCAGCATTCTTTATGGGAGTTCCACTTGATGTCAAAAATCCTCTTTGCGACCAGATCTGGCAAAAATCATGCACTACACAGAAGCCATATTTACTATCGGTTATCACAGTAACTCTCACATTCTTTCCCAACTTACATGCTCTTGTTAAGGCAAACAGTTCAGCAACTTGAACTGATTTTACTCCTTTTAGACATGACGCTTCCAAAACCGCTGCTACTGTGCATACTGCATATCCTGCACTCAGAATTCCCTCATCTGTTCTCAAGCATGATTTGTCCACAAACATCACATAGTCACTTTCTGTCAAAGGTACATCTTTTATGTCAGGTCGGGGTTTGGTACAGAAATCAAGCACTTCCAAATAGTCATGATCCACGTCATCTCTGACTTCCACATTCTCAGCATCAGGCAGTAACGTTGAAGGATTCACATTTATTGCACCTAGGATAAGTTTCTCATATTTAGTCAGACGACTGTGTGTCATGAACTCGGTGTGGCTCCCTGTTAAAAGGATTGCCACATCATGAGGTACAAACACTCTCAGAGGATATCCCATCACAATTCCTTCACTTTGTTCCAAACTCTTGCAAGTGGCTGCTACAGCTTTCAGACAAACTGGCAATGCTACAGCTACGGGATCTAATATAGCTGAGAAATATGCATTTGGTCTCCTTAGTTCTCCATGTTTCTGTATTAATACAGAAAGTGCACATCCAGTTCTTTCGCTGCAATAAAGTTCAAATTCATTTTCATAATCAGGTATACCAAGTGCTGGTGCTTCACATAAGCTGTCTCTCAATTGTTTGAAAGCTTTTAATTCCTCTTTGTTTAACTCAATGGGGTCTTTTATATAACTTCTTGTTAAGCGTACCAAAGGTTTTGCAATCAGGGAAAAGTTACTTATCCACTGACGAAAGTATCCAACCATTCCAAGAAACATTCTAACTTCTCTTTGTGTCATTGGTGCTCTCATTCCTTTTATTATCCTAATTCTGTCTGCAGTTACTTTTCGTAGTCCTTTTTCAATTTTATGGCCTAAATATTGTACTTCTTTCTGACAGAATTGCAATTTTGATGGGTATACTTTAAGTCCTCCATCGGCCAAATGATTCAACAGTGAAATGGTATCTACAACGCAAGCTTCTCTAGTTCTTGAAGCCACAAGCAGATCATCGATACATTAAACCAGAACTGAACTTTCAGGCATTTTTAAATCTTCTAGAGACTTTTTCAATATCTGATTGAATATTGAGAGACTCTCCGTGTACCCCTGTGGATATCGGCACCATGCCAAGATACGTTCGCCAAATCGGAACGCAAACATCTGCTGGCTATCATAATGCAATGGGATAGAAAAGAAAGCATGACACAAGTCAATCACTGTGTACCATTCTGCATCATGAGGAATCTGATATAAAATCACGGACGGATTTGGTACAATGGGACAACATGATACTACAATTTTGTTTACTTTTCTCAGATCCTGTACTATTCTAAATGTTCCAGTAGGCTTTTTCAGGCCCATAATTGGTGAATTACATGGACTGCTCATTATCTTTCCCCAAATAACTTGTTTGATCATTCTGTCTATTATAGGAGTAACTCCTTCAATTATCTCGGGCGTCAATTTGTACTGAGGAATATTAAGGTAACTTACTCCTTCTTTTACAGTAACTTTTACGGGATCTACATTTTTCATTAATCACACATCTTCTCCAGTGAAATCCCAGACTTCTGATTTTACTGTCTTTTTCAGCTCTTAGGGTAATTCTTCATGGTTAAATACAGCAAATGCCTCAGTAATCTCAGGTTCCATATTAGCCATAGTCATTTTATACAGTACATCTTCATCTGGAGTCTCGAATGCTATACCATCGGGAGTACAAAATATAGTGCAATTCATTTTGCACAGTAGATCTCTTCCTAACAAATTTACAGGGCTTGAATCGCACACGACAAAGCGGTGCATTTCAGAAAATTTCCCTATGTTAACTTTTACTGGTTCAGTGAGGTACGTTTTTATTTGTCTGTAGGATACTCCAACTACTTGGATTGTTTCGTCCGAGAGAGGAAGATTTTTATCATCAGCTGATCTAACAGTTGAAGGAGTAGCACCAGTATCTACTAGGAAAGTAATGTTTTCGTCATTTACCTTTACATCCACAAAAGGGCCTGTCTGGTCTACTTCTAGAGTTGCGCCAAGTATGCACTCCTCTTCCTCCCCTCGGCACCGTCAATAACCTTCTTCTGACTCACTCTCTTCGCGTTGTAGCCAATACTGCGAAACAGCACTAGCGCGCGGCAGCTTAGTTACCTGTTCTTCGTTGTAGAATCCTTACTCATTATTGTATTTCTGATGATTTACGCTCTGAGGAAAAGGTGGTTTTGGCACCTGATTCTGTTTGGGAACAACCTGCTGCTGTTGCTGCGGTTGACAACTCACCTCTTTCTGCACCTGCGGATTCAATGATGCATTATCACCATTAGTAATCGGGGGAAATTTACACTCGGATTTCCAATGTCCCATTCTTCCGCAATTATGACATGGCCATTTCTTTTTGGCTTCGTCTTTATTAAATTGTCCTTTTCCTTTTCCATTATTAAAGTTTGATTTCATACCCGTACCAGGTGCTTGTTCAATCAATTGAACTTCCTGTCTTTCTGCAACCTTAACCTGAGCCCACATGGCTTTCTCTTTTAATTTACGCTGCTTTGCTTCAATCTCATCACTAAAATATGTTGCATTTCTCAGTACTTCGTCTATCTTTTTGTTCTGCCAATCAACTGTATGCTGTTTAATCATTTTGCTTACTTCAGGTCGCAATCCGTACACAAATCTATATACAAAATGACTCAAATCCTTTTCACTTAAGTTTTCGTCACCACTATACTGTTTAAAGGCAAGAATCAGCCTTTCATAGTAAGCATGTACTGATTCTTTCGCTTCTTGATGAGTTCAATCAATTTTTACCCAATCAGTTTCTTTAGGAGGTACTTTATTTTTCAAAAAGGTAATTACTTGTTCATATTTCCTCATTACTTCGTGATCTGGGGCACCTGTTTTTGGATCTCTAGGGTATTCTTGTGTAGGCCAGCTGATCATTACCTTGCACTCTGTCCATAAATCTGCAGGTGCTATTATGTCGAAAAGGCTATTCAAATCAATCCATAGGACTTTTGATAATTTCACAAACCTGTCTACCTGCCTGTACCACTCAACTGGCTTTTCGAGGAAAATCATTGGTAAATGAAAAAATATCTTGTCTAGTCCAAGGGACATGCACATATCCTCCACCGGGAATCTCTCATAGGACATTCAGTTACTACCTTTTCTTTCTCTCTTACTGGGTAGGCTGCAAACGTTTTATCCATTGCATCATCTCGTTTTCGAAAACATCTACTCTTCCACTTGTCTACATCGCCCCATTTTCTCAATAATATGATTAGATCTTTAATCTGAATCACTCGTCCTGTTGTGTTTAGATTTGCAATGTCTTTTTCAGAAAAATCTACTCTATATGGTTTTTGTAATTACTTTACCTTTTCAAAATCAATACCCATTTAATTTGCCACTTCTTCTAATCTTTCATGCAAATTCTTAGCTCTCCATGTTATGCTTTTACATAGAAACATTAATTCTTCATCCTGATAACTTTTTAATTTTTCTGTAGGAATAGTCCCTACTATTAATTCCTCTAATACTACTTTTAATTTTGACACATCTAAAGGTTTAGGCTCAGCATCTTTTTGTTGTAAACTTCTTAGCCATTCACTTAATTCATCAGAAGTAGGACCTGCAGGAATCATTTCATTCCGTGTATGTTCTAATCCTTTTGGTGATCCTGGTACTGACTCTGTCGTCATTATTGCTCTATTTACTAAGCTCTGATTTACTGTCAAATTTTTAGGAGTACTTTATTCAGAAATTCCTACCGTTTTTCCCCACAAATGTTCTCTTGTATCTCGTCTTTGTATTTCATTTTCTCTGTTTCCATTATAAGGAATCGTCAGACAATGCTCACTATCCTTCTGTTCATCAAAAATCCGCATTACAAGACCTATTGTTACCGGAACAGTTACTGCTTCCATATTCTTAGTTAATTCTCTAATCTTCTCGGTCAGTTCTAAAGTAGTTCTAGCCAATTCAGCTGAATTTTCATTAGCTATTTTACTAACTTGGGTATTTTCTGTTTCTCTAAAAGGATTATTTCTTCCTGCTTCATGTGGTACTGTTTCAAATTTTATATTCTGTGGCGATTCTTTTACTGGAGCACTCGGTGTCAATGTGGAATTTGGTTGATATGGGAGTGGATTTTTATAAAACACATCCTCAAGCACATCATCCTCCGACTCATGCACACCATACTTATAACCTTCTGATCCTGTATTATTTCTCTTTGCCTTACATTTTCTGCTAGTGGTTTCCTCCACATTTCTAATAGGAAACAACCCATCAGTCATATTTGCACTTCGCCATCTCTTCATTCTGTCATCATGATTTTCTTGTACATATATCTATACCTTCCGCCACTCCGTTGTCGTTCTCTGTCATACATCTCATCTTCCCATTCTGTCAATGCTTCAAACTGTGTAGGTCTAGGTCTCGGTTCTAATTTCATCATTCTTTCTCTTGTTCTCATGTTCCGGAAATGCCAAAACTCCATCACCTTTTGTATATTTTGCCTAATTGTCTAACCAAATACATGTATGATAACCGTATTTCGTAATCATAAAAGATGCAGGTGATTTTGCTGGAGGGATCAACTGTCCCTCTCTAGTCACAATCGGTTTGTCCTTTTTAAATAAGTTCTTGATTTTACCGAACCAGGACTTTTTCTCCTCTGGTGGATTGTAATACATCATTTTCTCTTTTCTGTCTCGCTAGATTTCTCCTACGACTGTTTTATTTGTTCTATCCAATCGTAGCGCAACTCACACTACCGCACCAATCCTGAACATCTATGTCACTTGTACGATTCTCCAATCGTAGCGTGACTCACACTAACTCACCAATCTGGAGCGTCTACGTCACCCTGAAATTCTCCACTCCTAGCGCGGCGCACACTAACGCACCAAATTGAAGCGTCTACTTCTCTTACTGACTGACCAATCTCAGCGCGCTCTTTCTGACATCAGCTTTTCTCGCTGTCGCTGCTCCTGCTGACCCCTCCTTTACAAAATATATCGGCAATTTTTTTACATGCACTTTCTCAATAAAATCTGTTAGTAACGACATAAAAACACCACCATTATCTGTTTTGCTAACAAAGGATAGTCTTGACCTTTTTCACAAGAATTACGTCTTTCCCGAGAGCAGCGCTTACCTCTGCCCTACTAAGGAATCGTTACTTCCGTTGATAAAGTAGCACTTCCCTCTACTTTACCCTTCTAGCAAGCATTAGCTAACCGTTTCTCTAGAAATAAAACACCTGTTGGAGACCCTCTGCTCCTATGTCATTTACACACATTCATACGGAAAATGCAGTTCATTCACACAGAATCCTGTCTTTCCAGAGAGCAGCGCTTACCTCTGCCCTACTACAGAATTATTTAATTCGTTAATAAAGTAGCACTTCCCTCTACTTTATCCTTCTAACAAGCTTAGGGAACACCTATTACCTTTCCAGTGATAAGCGTAATCAGAGCTCCTTTTGGACTCCTGGTACTTAAGACCAAAATTTCACAGATGACCTTTCGCTATCATACATTTCTCTCATACCGAAAATGTCCCGAATGGCAACACACGACGATGTTACCGAATCGAACCCAGACAATGCGTCGTGCAACTTCAATCGTCACACGTTTTCCCCGTGTACCTACAGGGCAACAACAATCCCGTCTTTCCCGAGAACAGTGCTTACCTCTGCTCTACTACGGAATCGTTACAAACTTCCGACTTCCTACATCCCAGAAGTCATCAAACAACATGGAACACACGTGACTCAACATAGAGTGTTAATACATAAACCTATACTTATCCACAGTCGATAATCAATAATCAATAGGCAATTTACAAGCAATAATCACCAAACCAATGCAATAAAACCATAACTCTGCTACCAGGAAAAACTGATCCAGCGCAAACAACAACTTGGGAAAAAGGTGAGCACACAACTGTCCTCCTTACGTCGCAGACCCGCCGTCACACTAACTCATTCACACACACATTCATTGGTGGGGCCCATAACACCAACACTCCCACGTCTCTTTCACAGGTCTGCACACAGGAGGGAGTAACGATGCGCTGGACTTGCGAGTGGGAGTACCTTATAACCTACAGGGAAAGAAAAGTTATCTTACATCATATACATTAACCTTCGCCACCTATAGATTCCTAATCTTAAACATCAAGGCACTTCACCCACTTGGTCGATCGGACCAAATAGTTGGATTGGTTGATGGTGATTTTAGAACCAGCTAAAACACATTTAAGACTCAGAATCCTCTATTCTCTTTCAAAGAACCACAAACTCATATTTTCTGTTAATCAATGATTGTTTATCTAAATTTTTTATTAAATTAGCATTTGTCTCTTCAAATTTTAGAATTTTTAGATCAATTTAATTAAATCACAGAACATCATATTTACCTATTCTGGCTATCTGGGTTTTCTCTAATTCATTGGCTCAGCATAACCAAATGTTGTCCTTAAATTGTCCAAGGATCAGGCCAGATCTCAGAGTCTGAAAGTCATTTGCTCAGTACGTTACAGTCCCAAAGATCCACAAAGGACCAGAAATCGTGCGAGCATCCGTCATCGAAAGGTCTTGAATAGCGTAGCGAACACAACCCTCTCAGCATCTACAAAACTCCTCCCTATTCTACTACTCTTTTAAAATAAATTTCGGGATAACATGAAACATTTTTGGGCGGTGAAGAGAGATGATTGGCCAAGAGAAATCGTCCTATTTTATATTGTCTATTTTCACAGGGTTTTTGCTAATTGTTTACACCCCCACTTGCTGAAGGGCTCACCCTGATTGAGGACTAAAAACAGTGTCTGTTGATGCAACACTGTACGGCAAAACAACGTTCACAAGGAACTAATTTGAAAAACATCATCTGTTACATACAACCTCAATGATTGCTTTTGAATTAATCTCACACAAATAAGTCAAGAAAGAAGAATAAAAATTAAACAAAACCAAATCGATGATAAACACAGTAAGTCTACACACGACCCTTTTGGATTATTGAAATCTACCAAGCCTCAGCCGAGGTCTTTATTTAATAATCACTTTTTTTATATCACATAGAAAAACACATTTTATATATACACAATACCTCTCTTTCTTACATTCACAGTGAATAGTGAGCCCCAGTGAAAAAAACCATAACCTATTATAATGTGACAAAACAAAAAATCAAAAAATGTGGAAGGTTATTGGAAAAATTATAAGGACAGTTTATATACAATATACAGTAATTCAGTCAAGGCTGTCTCTTATTTTGTTGTCGACGGCGTTTCGACCCACTTTTAAATACCGGGTCTCATCAGGACTGTAATTCTGGGGACTGAGGGAAAAGAAAGAAGGGAAAATAACTATACTATGATCAATTATCCATATACTAATGTTTTAAAAGAAGGGTACCTTAAAGACTTACAAATTCTTGGCTTACCAGTGTAACAGCATTTGTCTCTTCAAATTTTAGAATTTTTAGATCAATTTAATTAAATCACAGAACATCATATTTACCTATTCTGGCTATCTGGGTTTTCTCTAATTCATTGGCTCAGCATAACCAAATGTTGTCCATAAATTGTCCAAGGATCAGGCCAGATCTCAGAGTCTGAAAGTCCTTTGCTCAGTACGTTACAGTCCCAAAGATCCACAAAGGACCAGAAATCGTGCGAGCATCCGTCATCGAAAGGTCTTGAATAGCGTAGCGAACACAACCCTCTCAGCATCTACAAAACTCCTCCCTATTCTACTACTGTTTTAAAATAAATTTCGGGATAACATGAAACATTTTTGGGCGGTGAAGAGAGATGATTGGCCAAGAGAAATCGTCCTATTTTATATTGTCTATTTTCACAGGGTTTTTGCTGATGAGTTCTCCGGCTATGGGCACATTTCCGAATATTGCAATTTTTTATATTCAACCATTGTTCACTTATAACAGTTCTTGTCTTCTGGGGTCTGTGGCAGCGCCCCAGTAACCTATCCCTGACAGGAACGGCGTGTACAGAGGTCATTAGGGAATTCACTGTGCCATCCGAGTTTGTGCACTAGGCTTCGCGCATCACGAGACGGTGGCCACTTCCGAATCCGTACTCTGCCGCCATCTTTTATTAGGCCAAGATGTCAACTTAAGCGAAAGAAACACAAAAGAGTAATTAATACAAAGAAATTATGCTTCTAATGTTATACCCTCACTAATCCCTTCTTGTATTAGTATTTTCCTAGCTTATAGCGACATTTAAAGCAGTATATTCACCTTTACAGTCCTCCACGAAGGTGCAAACGTTACAAAAGCAACATAAAGCATGCAATATCTAATCATCAACTATACTACTGTTAATATGCGTACGTATTTTAGATACTAAAGTTATTTTGCCATGCAAATAGCAAGTTCCCACGTGTAATTCATGTATGCAAGTTAGTTAATCTTAATATATCACCGCACACAATTAGTAAATTATAATAAGTAGGTTATTCAGTTAATACTTTCATGTAGAATAGAGGAGGTATACAAAATGTTGCACTACCTGCTCGATCAGCTGCAAAAACGGAAAAGGCCTGTTCAGTTGGGCTAGGCCTATGCATTCTAAAAGGTTAAAGGGTTTGCTGAATCTTTCCAGAAACTAATAGGTATTTTTCTTTATCCCTCAATATCCCTCAGGTGGGGGGCATGCTGGTTGAACAGCCTGGTCTGTATCTAAAATATAGAAAAAGAAAGTAAGTAAATAAAGTGGTTATTTTAAAACTCTGGACAGTCTGGGACTGTCCTGAAAGCTTAATGATTGGCCCTCTAAAAAGGTGGGGGCCCTGGGACAAAGCCCACTATGTCCATGCCTTAAAAGGTCTCTGCCACTGCCTTATGAGCACCAAAAGCTTCCTTTCAACTAAGTAGCTCCATCATAAACTTCACAGTCTTGTTTTTAGAGGCAGAACCCAGATGGACTACGATCTGTTGGTGTGATAAAACCTAGTCAAGCTAAGTACATGGAAATTGGTGCACTGGTACGCTCTATCCTGATTCAAGACCGACTGCTGCCTCATCTATCTCTAAGCTGCAATCCCAGAATGAGCCTTAAACTAGTACTGTGGTGATGATGTTCACTGGAATCTTCGCATTATGTTTTAGAAGAAGATCTGTGGGGCTACCATAAACTGTTGTTGCATTGTTGCCAATGGAACTGAGGATGTGGGACCTGGTGCATCGTTCGTCTCTGCTCTCTTCTTAGTTTACGTGCCCACCCTATCACTCTAAAGGTTCCACCCAAACCTAAACTGGTGATATTCAATGGCTTGTCTATTTCATATAGGGCATTGTGAGAATAACAAATATTGTGATCAGTGTCTGCAAATCTAAGAAGACCCAAATTGGGACAACAGTTTTTTCAACTTGCCTCCTACGTTCAGTTAATTGTTTACACCCCCACTTGCTGAAGGGCTCACCCTGATTGAGGACTAAAAACAGTGTCTGTTGATGCAACACTGTACTGCAAAACAACGTTCACAAGGAACTAATTTGAAAAAAATCATCTGTTACATACAACCTCAATGATTGCTTTTGAATTAATCTCACACAAATAAGTCAAGAAAGAAGAATAAAAATTAAACAAAACCAAATCGATGATAAACACAGTAAGTCTACACACGACCCTTTTGGATTATTGAAATCTACCAAGCCTCAGCTGAGGTCTTTATTTAATAATCACTTTTTTTATATCACATATAAAAACACATTTTATATATACACAATACCTCTCTTTCTTACATTCACAGTGAATAGTGAGCCCCAGTGAAAAAAACCATAACCTATTATAATGTGACAAAACAAAAAATCAAAAAATGTGGAAGGTTATTGGAAAAATTATAAGGACAGTTTATATACAATATACAGTAATTCAGTCAAGGCTGTCTCTTATTTTGTTGTCGACGGCGTTTCGACCCACTTTTAAATACCGGGTCTCATCAGGACCGTAATTCTGGGGACTGAGGGAAAAGAAAGAAGGGAAAATAACTATACTATGATCAATTATCCATATACTAATGTTTTAAAAGAAGGGTACCTTAAAGACTTACAAATTCTTGGCTTACCAGTGTAACAGCATTTGTCTCTTCAAATTTTAGAATTTTTAGATCAATTTAATTAAATCACAGAACATCATATTTACCTATTCTGGCTATCTGGGTTTTCTCTAATTCATTGGCTCAGCATAACCAAATGTTGTCCATAAATTGTCCAAGGATCAGGCCAGATCTCAGAGTCTGAAAGTCCTTTGCTCAGTACGTTACAGTCCCAAAGATCCACAAAGGACCAGAAATCGTGCGAGCATCCGTCATCGAAAGGTCTTGAATAGCGTAGCGAACACAACCCTCTCAGCATCTACAAAACTCCTCCCTATTCTACTACTGTTTTAAAATAAATTTCGGGATAACATGAAACATTTTTGGGCGGTGAAGAGAGATGATTGGCCAAGAGAAATCGTCCTATTTTATATTGTCTATTTTCACAGGGTTTTTGCTGATGAGTTCTCCGGCTATGGGCACATTTCCGAATATTGCAATTTTTTATATTCAACCATTGTTCACTTATAACAGTTCTTGTCTTCTGGGGTCTTTGGCAGCGCCCCAGTAACCTATCCCTGAGAGGAACGGCGTGTACAGAGGTCATTAGGGAATTCACTGTGCCATCCGAGTTTGTGCACTAGGCTTCGCGCATCACGAGACGGTGGCCACTTCTGAATCCGTACTCTGCCGCCATCTTTTATTAGGCCAAGATGTCAACTTAAGCGAAAGAAACACAAAAGAGTAATTAATACAAAGAAATGATGCTTCTAATGTTATACCCTCACTAATCCCTTCTTGTATTAGTATTTTCCTAGCTTATAGTGACATTTAAAGCAGTATATTCACCTTTACAGTCCTCCACGAAGGTGCAAACGTTACAAAAGCAACATAAAGCATGCAATATCTAATCATCAACTATACTACTGTTAATATGCGTACGTATTTTAGATACTAAAGTTATTTTGCCATGCAAATAGCAAGTTCCCACGTGTAATTCATGTATGCAAGTTAGTTAATCTTAATATATCACCGCACACAATTAGTAAATTATAATAAGTAGGTTATTCAGTTAATACTTTCATGTAGAATAGAGGAGGTATACAAAATGTTGCACTACCTGCTCGATCAGCTGCAAAAACGGAAAAGGCCTGTTCAGTTGGGCTAGGCCTATGCATTCTAAAAGGTTAAAGGGTTTGCTGAATCTTTCCAGAAACTAATAGGTATTTTTCTTTATCCCTCAATATCCCTCAGGTGGGGGGCATGCTGGTTGAACAGCCTGGTCTGTATCTAAAATATAGAAAAAGAAAGTAAGTAAATAAAGTGGTTATTTTAAAACTCTGGACAGTCTGGGACTGTCCTGAAAGCTTAATGATTGGCCCTCTAAAAAGGTGGGGGCCCTGGGACAAAGCCCACTATGTCCATGCCTTAAAAGGTCTCTGCCACTGCCTTATGAGCACCAAAAGCTTCCTTTCAACTAAGTAGCTCCATCATAAACTTCACAGTCTTGTTTTTAGAGGCAGAACCCAGATGGACTACGATCTGTTGGTGTGATAAAACCTAGTCAAGCTAAGTACATGGAAATTGGTGCACTGGTACGCTCTATCCTGATTCAAGACCGACTGCTGCCTCATCTATCTCTAAGCTGCAATCCCAGAATGAGCCTTAAACTAGTACTGTGGTGATGATGTTCACTGGAATCTTCGCTTTATGTTTTAGAAGAAGATCTGTGGGGCTACCATAAACTGTTGTTGCATTGTTGCCAATGGAACTGAGGATGTGGGACCTGGTGCATCGTTCGTCTCTGCTCTCTTCTTAGTTTACGTGCCCACCCTATCACTCTAAAGGTTCCACCCAAACCTAAACTGGTGATATTCAATGGCTTGTCTATTTCATATAGGGCATTGTGAGAATAACAAATATTGTGATCAGTGTCTGCAAATCTAAGAAGACCCAAATTGGGACAACAGTTTTTTCAACTTGCCTCCTACGTTCAGTTAATTGTTTACACCCCCACTTGCTGAAGGGCTCACCCTGATTGAGGACTAAAAACAGTGTCTGTTGATGCAACACTGTACTGCAAAACAACGTTCACAAGGAACTAATTTGAAAAAAATCATCTGTTACATACAACCTCAATGATTGCTTTTGAATTAATCTCACACAAATAAGTCAAGAAAGAAGAATAAAAATTAAACAAAACCAAATCGATGATAAACACAGTAAGTCTACACACGACCCTTTTGGATTATTGAAATCTACCAAGCCTCAGCCGAGGTCTTTATTTAATAATCACTTTTTTTGTATCACATATAAAAACACATTTTATATATACACAATACCTCTCTTTCTTACATTCACAGTGAATAGTGAGCCCCAGTGAAAAAAACCATAACCTATTATAATGTGACAAAACAAAAAATCAAAAAATGTGGAAGGTTATTGGAAAAATTATAAGGACAGTTTATATACAATATACAGTAATTCAGTCAAGGCTGTCTCTTATTTTGTTGTCGACGGCGGTTCGACCCACTTTTAAATACCGGGTCTCATCAGGACTGTAATTCTGGGGACTGAGGGAAAAGAAAGAAGGGAAAATAACTATACTATGATCAATTATCCATATACTAATGTTTTAAAAGAAGGGTACCTTAAAGACTTACAAATTCTTGGCTTACCAGTGTAACACATACAGTCGTCCGTATAGGATCCAGTATGCTTAAAGATGTGACGGATGAAAAATTACATCCAAACCTATGGGTAGGGAATATTCATTTTTAGTGAAAAATCGATCATAAATTTCTCCATATAGTCACCCCGGGTGCAGTATATTAGCGCACTTACTTGGGCTTTTTATTCCTCCAAGGGTAGGGGTCAATTAGTACACCCGATATTTGAGGAGATTCAGACTGCTATTTCAACACTTCTGTAATGTATTGAAAACTGTGATCAATGTACATAGGACACAAACAAGTGGTCCAACATCGAAATCCACTTAGTTTACTTACATATTTTAATTTCAGAAGAGAGGAACAAGTCTCCTGTTATCAGTAATGATACTGCTGTATATTCAAGCAGCGGCGCTCACCCGCTGTAAAAAAACGAAGGTGCCTATGAGTTAGCCATTGTCCCTCATTATATCCTAAAAGTGTATTCGAAAATGTAATCCCATTGATGCAAAAGGTTACTTACTTCGTGGCCCCTAGGTCAATACGTGTTCCTGCGATGTCCGTAGCGGAATCAATCTCGCTGGCATTCGGACCCGGAACTGGCTAGTTTATATCTGCCGATACTATGAAACAAGACGGCGCGAATGGCGGCCATCTTGTAACAGCAAATAAACGTCCAATGACCTTGTTCACAGTAGAGGAAAAGTTCCTCTCTATTCGTAAAAAATACATTCTAATTCTTTAGTGAGCTTATGAATAATATCTTTACCTAGGAGGCTGAAAGGAGGGGAATAGCGGAATCAATCTCGCTGGCATTCGGACCTGGAACTGGCTGCTTTCTATATTTGCCGATACTATAAAACAAGACGGCGCGAATGGCGGCCATCTTGTAATAGCAAATAAAAGTCCAATGACCTTGTTCACAGTAGAGGATCAAATTCCTCTCTATTCGTGAAAATTTACATTCGATCAAAAAAAGGGAACAAAACATATATAGTATGTCGAATCTTAATTCTTTAGTGAGCTTATGAATAATAATTTCTTTACCTGGGCGGCTGAAAGCAGGGGAACAGCGAGGATAGTGGCCATCTTGAGTTGGGAATACAAATAACCAAAATGTGGTTATTTATATAAATATATATTCTGCTCCAATTATAGCCCATTGAAATGGGTATAAGTAATAATGTCAGAGAAAGGGTATTATTTCAGAATATGTGTCTTAACTAAAAGGCAAATGAGAATATGGTAGACATCTTAAAAGAATCACTACCCTTAGCATGGAACACTCCTCAATAGGACACCTCTACCAGAAAAACGATCGCCAATACAATCCACACCTTCATGTAATTTCTAAGATGCAATGCCCCCTATCCATAATACCACTTCATTCCTTCCAAAGTTTTTTCACCTATCTCATTTTAGATAACGGTAGTTTTTCAAAAAAGTCAATTCCATTTTTGGTGTAATCCTGGAACATTAATAATCAGTATCAATGCTAGAACATAACATTTGATCACAATCCATCAATACATGATACAACAGTACTGTAGCAATCATGTCTGTATGTACAACCATCACAATATACAAAAAATCAATTTTTCAAGAGGAAGTTGTTTTTTTAATTTTTTTTTTTTATTTATTTTTTTTTTATTTGTTTTTTTAAAAAGGGGGGGATTGTTACCCATTCAATACTTTATAAGTGGAACAGAATTCTTTAAAAAGGACAAAACATTTTTTAACTTGTAATCATGTCTAATCCTAATCTTTTACAATAGTCTGCTACATGACAGGGCCCTGTCAAATACGCAAACAAAGGGAGAAGAAAAAACATGTAAAGAGAGTCATTGTTTCATTAATGTAAACTGATGAATTTTCGCCACTCCTCAAGGCTGTTTAGACCATTCTTGATAGACCCACACTTGTCTATCCATTTACATTCTAAGGTCTGGAGAATAAGGGAGATATCACCCCCCCCCCACACAGTTACCGCATTTATAATGTCCTGTTACAGCCGGTAATGACCATAGTTCTTGTATGGTCCTTTCATTCTGATACAAACTGGTATCTGAGTGGACCAGATGATCTCTAATGTTTTTTCCTTTTTTGAAGGAGAACAAGGGCATTTCTTTGCAGCAATCCATGGTGTTTAAAGTGGACCAATGTTTTTTAATTATCCGCTGTATCTGTGTGCTCCAAGGGCAGAAGGTGGTGACACATACAGCTTTTTTTATTGGTTCTCTCACTGTTTTCTCTAATAGAACCTCTCGGGGGCTAAACCAGGCTCTCTTCATTGAGGTTTTTACCAACCTTTTAGGATTACCTCTTTCACGCAACCTAGAACTCAAAAGGTTTGCCTCTAAAAAGAAATCTTGTTTCTCTGTACAGTTCTGTCTCAACCTCAAGAATTGGCCGTATGGTAGGCCATCTCTGAGGGACCTAGGATGGAAACTGTTATACTGCAATAGTGTGTTCCTATCCGTAGGTTTTCGGTACAGTGTAACATTTAGGTGATCATCTCGACATCTGATTTTTAGGTCTAGGAAGGGTACCATTTCTTTATTTTTGTAATATGTGAAAGTAAGCGCAGATTGACATGTGTGCAGATATGCTATGAATAAGTCCAGATTTTCCTCATTGCCGGCCCAAACAAAGAAAATATCATCTATATATCTCTTCCAACACTTGATATTCGTGTGGAAGGGATTGTTGGTATTAATGATATATTTTTCTTCTAGGTCTCCGACATAAAGATTTGCCAAATTTGGGGCAAAAATTGCGCCCATAGATGTACCTGAGCATTGCTGGTAATAATCAGAATTGAACTTAAAGTAATTTTTGGTCAAGGCTATATTCAATAGATCGATGATAAATTCTGTAGGGACCTCTACCGGTGCTGGTCTTTTCTCCAAAATCTGCTTAATAACCTCAATACTTTCTTGTTGGGGAATGTTTGTGTACAATGAGTTGATATCCATTGTAACCAAAGTTTCTATATCTGGATTGTACTCCATATTCTCAATCAAATTAATCATGTGGGTACTGTCTCTGACATAGGTGGATAAGACAGGGACAGATTCTTTAATGAAGCTGTCGATGTAATGCCCCAATGGCTCCATTACTGACCCACAACCAGAAAGGATTGGTCGCCCTGGAGGATTATCCAAATCCTTGTGCACTTTTGGTAAAGTATATAGGACCGGAGTCCTTGGGCAGCATTTATTTAAGAAGTCAAATTCGTGTTTCGTCAAGAAACCATCCTCCAATCCCTTAACTGTAACGGATTGTATAGATTTCTGAATCTCTTTTAGGGGATCTCGAGGCAGTCTTTTATAATGTTCTTCATTGCTTATTTGTCTCATTATTTCTGCCTCATATTTCGGTCTTTCCTGGATAACGATCCCACCCCCCTTATCTGCGGGTTTCAAGATGATATTATCATTGTTCTTCAAAGAAATCAAAGCATCACGTTCAGATTTAGAGATGTTGTAGGGTGTGAATTTCTTCTGGTCTTTCAATTTTAAGATATCTTCCAAGACACCCTTTTCAAATGCCAAAATTTCAGGTGGCATCATATTATTAGTTGGAATAAAGGTGGATTTGAGGCGCATCTGAGATCTAGGGGGAGTTGGAATTTCTACACGGTCGCTGAAAAAAACTCTGAGACTTAAAGATCTGAAAAATTTATGTAATTCTGTCTGTAATTGAAAAAAAAATGTTGATTCAGTCAAGACAAAATACAGACCCTTACTCAGGAGTGATAATTCATGGGTATTCATAACATGAGTGGTCAAATTAAAAATTGGTATACATTCCTTTTCTTTTTGGTGATGTACTGTATCTACTAACATGGTAGTGTCATGATTAGTCGGTCCTCCCCTGACCTCATGACCAAAATGTTGATCAACACATCAGCACATGACTGAATCCCTAAAAGCACATTATTGACATGTTGACAGGGGTGAAGATTATGCGTAGGTGAGGCCTTGTTAACTAGCATTGATACATTATTGTATTCATTAGTTAATGCTTCTGTATTGGTGAGTTATGGTATGACTTGCAAAATGGCCAACAGAGAATTTTAGAATAGGAAACATGACAAGCCCTTCCTCTGTTTACTCAGTAATGTGACTTTACTTTCCTGAAACAAAGCTTTAAATGGTTGCCTCCATCCTGTATTTGACAGTTTTTAGATTTTTAGATTTGTTTTCCACTACTGGAAGGCTTACCTCTGCCATTGGATGACATTGGAATTACCTTATTACATTTTATAAGTGTCATTTACAAATGGGACCAAGTACCCATTTCATATTTGTTGTCTCTGGAATTGGAATTTAACCTCTTCAGCGCTGCGCGGATTCCCGCGCAGTGCTGAAAGATCTGAGCGCGGGCGGGGCCATGACGGAACGGTTCCGTCATAAGCACAGCCCAACCGGCGTGCATGACGGAACCGTTCCGTCATCGGCATCGAAGAGGTTAAAATCTTAACTTATGGTGAAGTCGGATTTTAAATTACAATTTTGAAAACGCCACTTTTAGAAATGTTGGCATTATCTTGCCGTAGCCATTTGATGCCTGTAGCCTGTTTCTGGGTCACGTGACTGGAGGACAGTTGGGATTTGTGTATTCCTCCTAGAAAGCAAAACACAATGGAGAGGTTAGCTGTGACTGGATGGGCCATCCCTGGCAGGATGCGAAGAAGGAGTCGGGCACAGCCCTACTTACACTTGAGTAGGCTATGTCCTGTCACCACATAAGGGGTGCATACCCCCTGTAGTTAGCCTGTAGCCAGAAAGGCTGGGCACATGTGCACTTCAACAGCATGCCTACAGGAGCTTCTCTCCACTTCAAAGGCACAACTGGGAATAAATATTGGACCTCAGAGACCAACTCTTCAGTACACTTCTGGGCCTGTGGATACTCTGCCAGGAAGAAGGACTGCTATGCTGCTGAAAGGACTGCTTCTCTCTGCTGGACTGCTGCTCTGAAGGAACTGCTGCCCTGCTGTGCTGACCTCATGCCATGCCTGGGGAGGAAAAACTGGACCTGCAACTTCATCTTGAACCCAGAGCTTCCAGAGTAGCTCCAAGGGCTAGTCTGCTGGCATCCCGATCTGAGCCTCAAGGACATAAAAGGTTCTCCAACATTCTGCCCCAGACCCTGGACCCAGCTTCAGTGCTTTCCTGACCAAAAAGTGGTGCTCCTCATGCCCTGAACACTTTGTGTGGCTCAGTGAGCTGAAATCAAGCTTTTGAAATCTTTGCAATCACAAATGGGCCTACTCACAGCGAGACCTCACCGCCCGGGACCGGCAGCACGAATCCCCAGGAACCCCAGCCTGCGACAATGGTTGGGTCTTCGCTCTATGCTGATAGCCACCTGTGATGCTTTGCCTGCTCCTCTCAGCCCTCTCCAATGTGAATGGGACTCTTGGCACGGACTTGAAAAGGCAAACTTCAGCGGGCCTAACCTGGTGTCTGTATACAACCTATACTCCATCTCAGTTGGCCTGAGAGTGTGACTTTGGCCCGTTTGAACACGATCAGATATCCTGACTTGGGGATTTGTGCTTTCTGGTGATTTTTTAATTAAAATCTTTAAAACTTCATATCTCCAGCTCAACTGATTGTATTTGTGTTGTTTTAGTCTTTTTTATTTGTTACTTTTTACTTTATGTTTTAACTAGGTGTGGAATCCTTTTTGTGGTGTGTTCACTGTTTTACTGTTTGAAGCGTTGCACAAATATTTTGCACATTGCCTGTAAGTCAAGTCTAGCTGCTCTGTGTCAAGCTACCAGAGGATAAAGGATAGGTTAATATAGGGTTGGTGTTTGCCTCACCCTGGCAAGGATGTGTTGTTGATGCTTGACCAGGGCTCACACTCCAGTCAACCAACAACCCAATTTCTCATGTCACTGTTTGCTTTTTTTATTTTTAAAGGGGAAGCTGTCTAGTGATCCCAACAAATATAGACTGATTAGCCTACTAATGTTAGACTATAAACCTTTTATCAAAATAATGACTAATCATATTACACTTATTGTACAAAAGTTGATTTTAAGTGACCAGAATGGCTTATTTTCAAAGAGATCTATTTCAGTAAACACAAATCTTCTGCTTCAGGCAATAGATTATTTTTCGATGCACAACTTCAAAGCTGCAGTCATTGTGACTGAAGCAGAGAAAGTCTTCAGTTTAGAAGATTTGACAGCCCACCGTCACATCCTTCACGTTTTCAGTTTCTCCAAATTCTAACAAATGTATATACAGATGCTTCCTACAAAATCTATATTATTTCTAGAGAAATTGATAATCTTAAAGATTCCAAGGTTACTAGAAAGGGCTGTCCAATAGCTTTCATTTTGTTTACTCACTTTATTGAGCCTTAGGCCATTATAATTCAGAATGACATCCGCATTGTTTTCTCCTCTTTTTAGAATGTCAAAACTGAAACTTTTTGCTGATGGTATAATTCTTTATCATTTAGTAAAGGTCCAATCTAATGGTAAAGTTGAATTTTCATTAAAAAATTAGAAAGTTACCTTTTCCATGACAGAAGCTGATGAAGGCTAATTTTAATTACCTTGCCAGCAGATACCCTGTTAGTGCTTGACATTAATAAGGTGTGAAAACTGCCCATAGAGCAGAACAGTGGCTTAGAGGCTTAGGCCTTGTGACATAAGGGGATGGGTGTGGGGCACGTGATCCCTATCAGCTCAGGCAGAACCACTGGGGTGGATCCAGGGATTTAATTAACTTGAAAGCAAAAGAGGTGAAGAAGCCTGCCCATCTGAAATTTTGTGTAAGGGGAAACCTAAGTCGTGGAATAGCCAATTGGGCACCAGGCCAGAGGGAGTGGGAGCTGGTTCCATAACATTTTAGAGTAGCCTAGGAGGAAGGTACTGCCCAATTTCCTAAACAAAACCCTGCTCGGCACACAAGCACCCTATGCCATCTTAGGTTACCCATTGAAGAATGCATTCTGTGCTTGTTTGCAGTAAAACAAGCAGGATATTCTGCAAATGTAGGTGGGTTGGCCCTAGAAACTATTTTTTCCATTGGTTAGGGTGTGTCTAGGAGTCCCACTAGTTTCCATCCACTAGCCAGTGAAACCTACATAGTTGGCACTGCACCCAGAACTCCTCAGAATACTTTCTGGTCCCCCTCAGAGCTTTTTAAAACTCAAGTAATCTGTTCATAAAAGTGCAAGGTATCTCTTCTGATTTATTTTAATACAGTGCTATTTATAGGGAGCCTCTAGGAGCGTTAACGGAAAATCCCTTGTTTCAATAAAAGAGACAAGGCATTACAATGATAAATGGAACATAGATGGTATTATGGGCACACTATATAATTGCCCTATGTGTTCAGCAATAGATGATTCTGGTGAAAGTTCAACACAGTTTCAGTAGTGCAGACAAAAAAAGTGTGTGACACAATTTATTCACAGTATGCACTAGTCGCATAGCCAAATCTGGGCATAAAATTTGAACATTTCCCACAGTGAGCTTTTCCTGCCAAAATCAGCTGCTTCAGTGGGACCTCATTCAAAGTCTCTCCAACTTCAAGAGGACTGCTTTGGATACAGCCTTCGACCTTGCCTTGCTGAAGGATTTTGACTTCCATTTCAGAGACTCAGGTAAAATCTTTATTTGACTTGTGTTTGGGCAGAAATCAGGCGTTGGTCATTTTACATTTCTTGGTGCTTTTTCGACTATATCTTTCACATTTGAATCTCTGGTTCTGTATTTTTGTTATTTTGGTGTCATTTTGTTCAATAAATTATACCTTGGTCTTATAAATTGGAGTGGAATTTTTATTGTATTGTGTTGTTGAATTTTAACTGTTTTGGTACTCCTAAATGCTTTACACATTTTCTTTAAATTAAACCTGTCTGCTCTTGTGATAACCACCAGGGGTTGAGCTCCGATTTAAGCGACTGAATCCCTAACCTTGACCTAACAGATTAGTGACTTTATTAATTGTGGTGTACTACCATCCACTACCCCAATTAATAAATCACTTTCTTACAGAGCACTACAAACGTTAGTCTCAAATCTGCATAATAAAAGCGTTGTAACGAGCGCGACATGTGTTTTTTGCAGGTGTGTTCCATCTTATGTTCGTTACCCTGCCTCTTTATGCAGTCCCCCATGATATCCCATGTCTGATTGGTCGTGTTTTTAATGCTGTGCTACTGATCCCCTCACTTGTGGTTCGAAGTACTCACCTTCACGATGTGAAGAAGATATTGCTAAAATAAAACATGAAATAATATTCCTAACTTCAATAAATAGCCATATATAAAAAAGTATATATATATCAATAAAAACTTTATAAAGAAAATATAAAGAAGTACACTCCTGCAATAACTATTTCATTAATTCTTTTTGAATACTTGTGGTGCAGAATCTTTTTTAACCCTATCATATTACAGTGATATAAAAACCGTTTCACTTCAAAAAAGGTTCTATGCTTCTCGTTGAGACACAAATGTCATTCATACCTGTCCAGATCTCTTACCCACACGACCTTCCCACCAAACACCTCTCCTCTCCCACAAACACCTACAAAGAAAAGAGCATATTGAGGCTGGTGCTTGCCTCTGGCTCTCCGCCATGCTTCTTCGTTTGGTTATGAATACAGCAGACTCCGTGCGGCTCCATGTTTCAATTTAAAAAAAACAAGTAATTCCCAGTGCATATTCATAGCTAATTACAATAGAATCTGCAGAAAATGAAGCTTGTGCCACCATTTCTGGATTATGAATGAAAATAGTTAGAACTTCACAGGCCACATAATATATGAAAATCACGTGAGTCCTCTTTCAGATGTGTTATTACCGAGGAGAATGTATCTCACTCGCACCCTGTATGAGGAGATTAGCCCAACCAATCAAAATTCTTAGAAAGGTGTCATTAGTTACTGCGGCTTGCCAGCATTTTTTGCAATCAAAGAGCGTGTCAAATTTAACATGAAACAGAGCGTATGCATGCCCTTGAACATTAACAGCTGTTAATTTCCCTTTTCCTTCAATACATTTTCTTACATTCCCTTGGTCACGTAATTGTGAGGCAGCCAATTAATAGTGGTGAACACCCTTATCGGAGGGCATTAACAGCTATTAACATATTGCGCTGAGGTTGTAATCACATAACTATTTTCATCTGCTTGTTCCTCAACTTCATCCTACTCATTTGGAAGTATTTTTATCCAGTAGCGGCTGGAATGGATGGGGGTGCGGGGCAGAGAGGGCGAAATTTAAAAAAAAGTTTTAAAACGTACCTTACCGCCGTGTATCTCCGTTGTCTCTCCTCGCGTTCCGAATGAAAGAGGAAGCAGGCACCCAGGCTCCCCTGAACAATCACAATGCTGCAGTGTTGTGATTGGTCTGGTGCTCAGCCAGGGACTGGAGGCCTGCGCATGTTCTCTTTTTTTTTTTTTTGTTGAGCGTAGATAGCAAACATAATAGATATGATTAAGATGGGGTTTTCAATTCAGACGCTGCCCTGCCTGGAAGGACTCACGAGCATTTCATTCCTACTCACCATATCGCCCCTGGGTCCCTGATGCTGTGTGTCTCCCCTGCAGCCGCTGTTTGACATCGCGCAGCCATCGCAGGGGGAGACTACAGCTCCCAGAGGGCTGAGCGCTCCTCAGCTGTTCAGAATCTTCGCGCCCGGAGGCGCTTAAGAGAAGGAGGCTCCCTCGGTGGAGCGGGTTTCAATTCAGACGCTACCCTGCCTGGAAGGACTCACGAGCATTTCATTCCTACTCACCATATCGCCCCTGGGTCCCTGATGCTGTGTGTCTCCCCTGCAGCCACTGTTTGACATCGCGCAGCCATCGCAGGGGGAGACTACAGCTCCCAGAGGGCTGAGCGCTCCTCAGCTGTTCAGAATCTTCACACCCGGAGGCGCTTAAGAGAAGGAGGCTCCCTCCGCGTCGCGGGACACTCGCGGGCGGCGCCGGGCTAAGCCCGGGCAAAGGGTGGGCCGTCTGTGGCCGTCCGGAGCTGGACAAGGCTGGGCTGGGCCACCCCTCTAACCGGCACCATACGTTCTTTGGGATTGTTCGTTTTAACACCTGGTCGGTTTTTGAGGTTTGCTCTGTTAAGGTCTTTCATGTTGTGATAGCTGTTGTTACAAACGTATTGAGGCATCTGTTGTAGAATACGCTATGGTGAAAAACTACAACAAGGGCTCTATAGCGGGGGGGTCAGGGACCCTAGACGCTTATTTTAAAAAAAGCTGAAAATGCCGTGTCAAAAGAAATTGAAATTGTGGAAAGAAGGTTGTCATTAGAGCCTTTTACCCAGCTTAACTCAGTTGTTTCTACACAGGCTACTCATTCTATCTCTTCTGGGCCTGCTTTAGAGTCCTGTCTTTCCAGTGCCCAATTTTCGATGAATGTCTCTAGTCCTCCTCTTTCCCCCCCAGCCTCACGCACTAGGCAGTTAAAGATCCCTTCTGTTGCCCCTGTTAAAGTACCCAAAGGTAAGAGAAAAGCTACTCATGCCCCCAAAGGAAACCGCCAACAAGCTAAACAACCTAGGAACAAAGATCCTGGCCAAGGGTTGGTTCATCCGGAAGGTAGTTTAGTGGTTGAGGCAACTCCTGTTAAGGGAAATGGGCTTACTGAGCATAGGGCTCAAGGGGATGTAGCTACTATGAGGGACATTTCAGTTGATTTGATTAAGCTGTTGGACGAGCGATTGAGGGCGATTATATCGCCAGTCTTGGATAGACTTAGTAAGATTGACGATAGACTTATTCTCATTGAACGTCATATAGCGGGTCAAAGTGCACCAGTGTTAAGGCCTAATCCATCTGATCTACATCCCCTAAGTGTAGTCACTTCTAGAGTGTCTGAACTGGTTGAGTCTATGTCAACTCCTGTTGCTGGCCCTATAAACCCCTTACCACCTGCTCGGGGAATCAATGGTGTTAGCCCAGGGTCGAGGGGTCATACTGAAAGACAAAGTTCTCGGGGGGAGCCTACACATAAGGATCGCCCACTAAATTTGCCACCAGAGGCCTGCCCATATACGGTTATTTTGGCCAATGTCCCGACAATTTGTGATGGCAAGGAAGAGCATTGGTCCTCCCTGAAAAATAAAGCCCTCCACTATTTGGCTGGGAAGACAGTCTTGGGGAGTCACCTCTTTGATTGTTTTAAAATGGTGAGAAGGGTTCCTTGGGTGGGGAAGTCCAATAAGACTCTGAAGGGTGACTGTGTCGTTGTGAATTTTAGTTCCCCCGATATAGTTGACCATATTTTAAGACAAGCAGGGTCTATTAGAATTCAACAGGACTATGTTAATGTTCTCCCATTGGGCTTTTTTTATCCACCACTTTTTTCGGGGCCTGTCGGAATGAGAGAGCATACCTTTCAGCACGTCCCTGCAAGTAAAACACTGCTATTAAGTAATAGATATGAAGTCCTTAGTACTTTAGATGTTAATGACTGACTCAGGGTCGATAGAGTTTATACACAGAATGACGTATCCAGTGCAGTTTCTTCCAATTCTTTTGGGTTTTTATCTCCCAGGATACCTGCTGTGGATAATATTGTCAATTCCAGTGCTCTAATAGTTAAAACTTTACCTTTACAGACAGAGCTTGTCATAGGAGTCACGCAGAGGCGCCCTGAGGAAGTTTCTGTAGTTAGGAGCGGAATAGCTCCTATCATTAATTTTGATACTTTGGGTGTTGAGTTGCCTAATAATGGAGTAGAAGCTGATCCACTACCTCTTTCATTTAATTTGGAAAATTGTTTAACAAAAGAGCGAGAGTGTGTAGGAGGCACTCCAGCAATAGATATAATTACTGCTTTATCATGGAATATTGCTGGTCTTCGCTCTAAAAGAGGTGATCAAAACTGGAGGGCTTTTCTTTCCACTTATCATATAATTGCTCTGCAAGAAACATGGGAGGCTACAGATCCTTACTACCTGGATGGGTATCAGTCCTTTACCAAATACGCTGTGCCTTCTGTCATTGGGAGACCACGAGGGGGTCTTTTGTTATTATTCAGTCTAAAGTTATTATATAGCATGGAGCTGTTAGTGACCAATTCTTCTCATATTTGAGCGGTGAAAATGGAATGTGTTAATTTGCCATCATTATTTGTGGTTAATTTTTATAACTCATTCACTAGATTGGATGAGTTAGAGCATCTCAAAGCACTGTTCAGATTTTTGGACGAGTATGATGCAATTAATGTTAAACCTTATTTGCTTTTACTTTTTGGCGATTTTAATTTTCATGTATGTCATCTTAATTGTTTTGCAAATAACCATCATGATTTTTGCCCGCAAGAGGCTATCCATTTTGAACACTCTAAGGGTGGGATATATTTAGAGAGTATGGTATCGGCCTATCATTTACACATGCCTGTTCAAGACTTGTTGGTTCCCGTCCCTACGTTTACGGGTCAAGGCCATTGTAGTACAATTGACTACATCTTCGTATCTCGCATTCTGATGAACTTACTGGGTACTTTTCGTGTTACGCAAAATGCCTCAAGTGATCACAATCCTCTTACTCTGGAAATCAAAGTTAAGGCCTTGAGGAAAGATGTTCCCTTGCATTCGATCTCCAACACAAATCTAGAGACTACTAGTCAGGGAAGACGATTGAGATGGGATGTTATTACCCCGGCCGATTTCCTTGAAAACTTATATGAAAGTAAAAAAGAGGATTTTAGTCTATGTCTTTCGGCAGTGGCACAACCGAGGGTCATTCTGGGTGCCTTTGATAGAATAACTAAACAAGTTGTGGGGGACCTTACCAGTCATGGGAGACCAAGGCCCAAGAAATTTAAAACCTGGTTTGACCATGCTTGTTCTAGTGCTCATTCTGCTCTCTTATCGGCATTGAAAGAATCCGGTAACAACCCTAGTAAGATAGCAGAGGCTAGAAGATGTTACAAAAAAGCAATAAAGGACAGGAAAAATCAGTTAAAAAATAAGGCATGGGATGATTTGTCAGACGCAAGTATCCAGAAAAATAGTAGCCAGTTCTGGAAGGTGATTAATAGTCCTCTTTTTGACAAACTGGAGAATACTAACAAAGAATGTCTCATCCCGCCAGACAGATGGGTGGCTCATTTTAGTGGTCTTTACTCAGAGATTCAAGAACTTAATCCAGTAAATTATGCGGATAGTACATTAGCCTCAAGAATCCTTTTAAGGAGGAAGAAGTCCTGGAGGCCATTGAGTCAATGGCAAAAGGTAAAGCCCCAGGACCGGATGGAGTTCCCGCGGACCTTTATAGGGCTGACTCAAGGTTTTGGGCAAAACTTTTAACTCGTGTTTTTAATGCTGCATCTGAGGCCGGTGCTCCTAAATCTTGGGGCAAAGCTGTTATTGTCCCTCTTTTTAAAAAAGGTTCAAGAGAAGATCCGGCTTGTTATCGGCCTATTTCTCTCTTGGATTCTGCCATGAAAGTAATGGGTAAAGTTGTCCTTGCTCGCTTAACAGTGTGGTTGGAGGAGAAATCTATAATCTCTGACCTACAATATGGGTTCAGACAAGGAAAGGGTACTGTAGGTCAATGCCTTAATTTACATCTCATTATTGGGAAATACACGGTCGCTAAGCAGGGGGACCTCCATTTAGCTTTTATGGATTTGTCCACTGCTTTCGATCTTGTAAATCGGCAAAAATTATGGGCCTTATTAGCTGTTTTGGGGCTTGATCCGGTACTGATTTCTTTTTTGGCTGTTATCCACGAGGACACTACCGCAGTTGTCCGCTATAGTGAAGACGGGAGTCAGACAGACGCTTGGCAGGTAAAGCGTGGAATAAGACAGGGGTGCATTCTTGCCCCCCTACTTTTCTCGCTTTACATTAATAATTTGGGCGTGGTTTTAACCTCGGTTAGTAAAGATATTCCCAAAGCCGGCTCAAAAATGATCCCTGCATTACTATATGCGGATGACACCGTTCTGTTGGCAAGAACCGCGAGAGGTTTACAAGCTCTTTTAAATGGATTTTATGATTTTATGGTCTCTTTAGACTTATTAATCAATTTTAAAAAATCACATTCCATGTCAATAGTTACAGGGAGGGCGAAAAGGGTGAAATTTTTCTGTAATGGGCAGGAATTAACAAAAGTGCAGACCTTCCCATATTTAGGGATTGTATTTGACGATAGAATATCTTGGGTCATGCAACGTGCTCAGAAAAAGAATAACCTTGCTAGAGCTACAGGTGCTCTGTTGGGCTTTGCAAAGCGTTTGGGGTGTAAACCGCTTCCTGCTCTAATGAAAATCTATAGAGCTAAGTGTATTCCCATGGCCCTATATGGTAGTGAGGTCTGGGGTTATAAGGCCTCACCTGACATCCAAACAGTAGAAAATACTTTTTTTCGGAAACTGTTGTCTCTTCCCCCTTCTGCACCAATTTTTAACATACATGAGGACCTGGGGGTGGGATATCTCGCTGACCAAATATCTGTGGCCCCGTTATTAGGTTGGCTTAGGGTTTGGGCGCAGCAGCCACCAAATCTAAACCAACAAATTATTCAAGATTGCTTGTCCCTAGATGAAGCTATGTCTATCACATGGATCTGCTATATTAAAAACAACCTGAAGTCACTTGGCTGTCTTGAATTGTTTAACAGTCCTTGTGCGCTGAGTAAAGAGAAAATCAAGGCCCTTAAGACCCAATTTTTGACTAGAGCAATGTTGTCAAGGGAAGGAGATGAGTTGGGGAAACCAACAGTTAGGAGGTTTGTTATGTTAAGTTTAGGTGGTGAGATCCAGCCTTACTTAACCTATATTAACAAACCTTTCCATCTGTTTTTGCTAATAAGGTTTAAGCATGGTATGCTCCCTTGGCTTTTGGCGTACCCCAAAGGCTTTTTCAAAGAGGGAACTTTGGGGCCTTGTCCTTGTGACAACATTTCTGAACAAAATACGTTGCACATGTTATTTTTTTGTAAATTTTACTCTTCTCGGCGTAAAAAACATATTCTTCCGATTTTCAAGAATCGTCAATTTGAGCAACTAAGGCCTGCGTTGGCCTATGTACAAATGTTGGAGTCTCCTCTGATTTGTTTTGGGGTTGCGAGCTTCATCGTGGGTGCTATAAGATGTAGAAATAGAGCTCAGTCCACTTAGTTATTCCCCTCATTTTCCAATGAGTATTGTGCTTAACAAACTGTTGAAGATGGAATTTTGAAGGAGAAATGATTTTATAGATCGTAATATGGCTGAATTAATTGAAAGACATACTTTTATTGTATTTAGTGCCAAATTGTATTATATTTATTTTTTGAGTTAACAAATTTTTGTAATTGCATTTACCTGTACAATGAATTACTGTTCTGTGCTTTGATGGTTTTAAAATTTTAACCGAATAAAGCAAACTTTGAATACATTGATTAAGATGGTATATACAAAAAGAATACATTTTCATAATACCCAAATTCATATTTCAGTAGACAATAGATAAATTCATAGACTATTTCACATACAATATAACCAGCATTTCTGAATAGCTCAACACAAAGAAGAAAAATGCGGCAAACTGTCCTCAATTCAACAATTAAAAAGCAGGTACGTCATGGATTAAAACCACACATTTTTCCATACACAAAAAGTAGCCTACCTTACACATTTTCATCTAGGCATGAAACCAGCGCAAAGCCCTCCCAGGTTGTCCTGAATCTACGAAGCGCCCATACTCTTTTTGCATACGCCTCTTTGAATTGGTAGGTCCGGGCTAACTTGGGGAGCCACTGTCCCATTGTAGGCACCTTCTGAGACCTCCAGTTTTGCAACACCAGGTATACCGCTATAGCAGCAAAAACAAACTATTACCTATACTTTGGCAGCTGACTAATTGCATGAGAAAAGCCAAATAGGGCCAGCGATGATGAGGGTAAAATGGCCATCGACATACAATCACTAATGAACCTAAACACCTCCTCCCAGAAATGTTGTAGTCTAGAACATGTGCGTCCAATCGCCTGCCCCACCAGATTACATCTAAAACATTTGTTCGTGCTAGATGGAAACCAATAATCGCCTGCCCCCACCAGATAGGGCCTGGACAAGTTCTCCTTGCAGGCTGTGCTGCCTATGAAGAACAGGGAAATTACGAATGAGTGTTTGGCCGGCCCTATAGGGCCGGCCAAACAGTCATTGCGCACTTAGGAGGGTCCTACTACTCCTCCCCTGTTCTGCAGCCCTGCCACATCATGCAAAGCTGCCGCAGCAGGAAGACAAACATTACTTTATTATCATTTTTTTTCCCTTTCTTTTACTGCTTCAAGGAAGTGGGGTGACACTACTGTTTTTGTCTGCATGTTAGAGTGTTATAATACTTTGCGCTATCTTGAATGGTAAGAGTGCGCTTCATTTGCTCGTCTTACCACTTCATCTCCTGTCTCTTTTTTTTTTTTTTATTAGTGTATTGTAATTTTCATAATACATGAAAACAACTGTAACAAAATGTGTTCTCATAATGTATTCCACTTCAACTGAAACTAGATTAAATAAGATCCCAAAAAATGAACAAAAAGAACATAAGAAAGAAAGAAGAGAGAAAAAGAAAATGAAAAGCCAATTAGGCGGAAAAGAGCCATCTTACTTAACTAGCACAGTTTAAGCAATGCCTGAGAAAACCCCTCCCTACACATAACATAAACCCCATAAACAAATGGGTTAGGCCTCATGCCCCAAACATTTAATCCCAGGCTCTAATGACGTGCACCATTCCAATTGAAAGTCTCAAAAAGGGACCTCAAACCTTGTTGAATATCTGGATTTGATCTTGAACCTTGTAAATTCGGCATTCATATGGATCCAACCAGTAAAGCTCAGCTAACCTTTCCTGATATGTGGGCACCTGTGCTCTACACCAATGCCATAACAGTCAGATCTTAGCTATCATAAGAGCCGTTGACATCCATCTACATCAATGGTATGTCATACTATCCATAGCGATAATATCATGTAACAAGGCCAGTTTGACTCACTCCTCAAAAATAATATAACTAGTTGAGCGTAGTGTCTTTCATACACAGCGCCAACAGATATCTACTGTAGGGCATGATAATAGTATTGGCACAAATCACATACAAAGTCCGGACATCTCTAACATACCACACTACGATCCAGACGTACCCTATACAATTTCAATGAGGACCAATACCAATTATGGAGGATTTTGAAATAAGCATGATTTAAGTGTGCGTCTCTGAGCGAGCGAGTGAGCGAGCATGATATTCTAAAATGTCCTTCCAGTCACACTACGAGGACACTACATCCAACCGCTCCTGCCAGTAGGATTTAGTCGCAAAGCAAGTATCATGTAAAACAAGATTGTCCATGAGTATTTGGTACCCACGACAGCAATGAGGCTGATCAGTGAAAGGTACCAACAGATAGGCCAGTTGCCATAAATGTTGAACCAGATAGTAAAGCTACATGTCAGGAAGTGGAAGACCTCTGAATCTGGTATCCGCATGCAACCTTGATGATTTAAGGTTTGATTTCCTGCCCACCAAGACAAACCTCCTTATACTCTGATTTATAGTGTGAAGGGTACATGCAGGAATCATCAAGTGCAGCACACCCAAAACATAGTTAAATCTGGGAGTCATCATGATTTTTTAATCATCTGTACTCTACCCCAAAAAGAGACCTGTAAGGCAGACCATCTTGTAGAGTCCTGTTCCATTCTATTCAGGAATGGCTGGATGTTATCAGCCACCATATTGTCCAACCCTCTGTTTATCAGCAATCCCAAATACTTCAACCCTGATCCCTTCCATTTGAAGCCAAAAACATCCTCTGGAGATCTCTGATCCCTATAGGTGAGTGGCAGTGCCTCACACTAAGACCAATTTATCTTATACTCAAAGACAACAGAAAAAGCCTTGATTAGAGACATGAACTGAGGAATAGAGGAGTCAGGCTCACTCAAGGTCAATAAGATATCATCCACATGTAGGAAGATCTTGCAAGCACCAACAGGTGTTTCTATAAGTGGAGACTGACGTAAAACACCGCCAATTGTTCAAGTGCTAAAAAGAACAGCAAAGGTGATAGAGACCAACCCTGTCCTGTACCTTGCGAGATATGAAAGGGCTTCAATAAGTGTCTTCCACAATCAATCTGTGCTGAAGGGGCTGAGTATAACAAAAGGATCTTGTACAAACAGCCAGGACCTATCCCTGCCCAGCTTAAGATGCAGAAAAGATACCCCCACTCAACCCAGTCATAGCCTTCTCAGCATCCATAGACAGCAATAGCTTTATATCTAAATCATTTCGTACTTGTCATATTACATTGGACAAAAAATGCATATGATCACGAGAAAAACACCTCAGCACAAAACCAACCTCAGAGCTATGTATCAAGATAGGAAGGTCTTTCTTGAGACAGGTTGCTAGGACTTTTGCGAGAATCTTCATGTCCGCGTTGTTGAGCGATATAGGATTGTAACTCGCACAATTAGTTGGATCCTTATCGGGCTTCAAGATAAGGCTGATGAACACTCTATTATACTCCGACCGAATTACTGCATCACCCTCTAACTCCTAAAAAAGCCTATAGAGAAGTGGGACCATCAACTCTCTGTTATTTTTATTAAAATCAATTGGGAAACTATCATCTCCCGGGTGGGCATGGCCCGTGCCGGTAAGAGTGATGGGGATAGGGCGGGGTTGGGGAGAATTCGACATATGAGGATGAGGGAAACATACAAAAAAAGAAAACTACAGTTTCTTTTTTTATTTAAGTTTCCCTCATCCTCGGCTCATACCTACATGGGCTGCGCCTGCTCCACGGCTTTGTTGTTGGGCAAGCTCTTAATAGCCTCCGAAATCTTCTCCTCTGTGATCTCCCCTTCAAGGAGCTGCCTACCATGCTCAGACAAAGCTAGTTCAGAGGCAGTATCAACAGGAGCATCCTTGCTATAAAGTGCAGAGCAGAAATGTGTAAATGTTTCTGGAGTCTCCACCGGATGTGTGTGCAATGCCTGAGTTTCTCTTCGCATCCCTGGAATAACAGAATTGGCCTCTCGCTGGCAAAATTGCAAGAAGCCTGCCTACATGCCTTTTCGCCTTGCTCATAGTGACACCACTTGAGTCTACTTGAGTTGTAAGATGCGTATTGAAAACATATTTTGCTCGCTCCAACCAACAGAAGGAAGCCACTGTGGGATGCCATACATAAGACTCAGTGAACCACCCTCTCTACTCTAGTTTGCATAGCTCATGTTTTTCAATTGCTTGTTGCTATATCACGCATGAACTCTCATCTTAGGGTGGCCTTCCCTGATGCTTATAATATCTGTGTAGAAGTTGTAGAGGATTCATTATCTAATAGAAACTGACATAGATGGCCAAAACGTTTCTGTTTACTCTCCAGAGTATGATAATGAGAGAGATTCAGCCTCCAGCACTTGAATGTAGGGGACACATGCCACAGATCCAATTCCAGAACTGTCAGTGCATGATTAGAGATTCCCCGAGGTACAAGCACTCAGAAAGACTAGTGAGGCAGGAGACATTAGAAAACAGTCTAAAGTGTAACAAGTCCCATGAACACAGGAAATAAATGCATACTCCTGATCTCTAGGGTGTGTCAAAAGCCATGGATCTTTTAAGCCATGATCATTCAGTACATCATGCAAGATTGCTCTCTCCCTGGCGTTAGCTCTATACATCGGGCCAGAATGATCCAACCGCTACATTCCAGTCCCCCCAATTATTTTCTTGGTTGAACTGAACTCCACCAGCAGTCTGGATAATATTGTAAAAAAAAAGCCCGATCATGATTGGGGGTGTACACTGACCACTGAATCAAAATCTGATCAATAGTTTTATATTTCAAAAAGATGTAATGGCCGAACGATCGTCAAGACAGTGACCGGTACAGATTTGTGGAACAGGATGGCAACCCCACATCTTTTCAAAGAAGTTCGAGACCAAGAAGCAGTGAGCAGTATACTGCTACTAACAACTCAATCCACCCAATCTCTCCTTAATTTACTAAATTCTTGGGCTGGAAGATGCGTATCCTGCAATGCGGTGATGTCTAGAAATTTCGAGGCAATGTAAGACAGTACCTTCTTCCTCTTATTGTAGTGTGTAAAGCCATTACCATTAAGGGATTGTATTGGCAATCTTTTGGGCTGAGGTGATAATAACATGAATCAAGGACAGTCCAAACTGGACCTATAAAATTATGTGCAATTGGGTCTAAAATCGTAGAAATGCAAAAACTGCAGATTTGCAAGGCACCAGATATACGTTAAGGTTTTTAAAAGGCAAGACTGTAAAAGTTAAAAAAAATAGAAGTTATGCATGGCTCCAGTTAGTGGAAAAATATAAGCTACTTTAAACAGGCAAATGAACCCCCCAAACTACTGCCACCTCAGCACCCCCTACTAGAAACACATTTCTGTTACATACATAACAGGACCACTCCAGACCTCAAAGCTCCACCCAGACCTTCCCAATTCGCCACAGTTCAAGGACATATACAACAGTCATCATCAAGTGGGCAAAACAAACCAGACAAGAAGACACACCCTCAGATTTTGCAACTCATCAGGGTAAGTCTGGTACACAACCTAAATTAACCTCGGCTCACCCTCTGGTAGCTTGGAACAGAGCAGTTAGGCTTAACTTAAGAGGCAATGTTTAAGGTATTTGGGCAATACTACTAAAATTACAATAACACAGTGAAAACACCACAAACCGACTCCACACCAGTTTAGAAAAATAGAGATTATTTATCTGAGTAAAACAAGACCAAGACAACAAACATCCAATGAGCAGAACTTGAAATAGGAATTTTTAAAGAATAAATCCAAAAACAGTGCTTAGAAGTCAATAGCGCTTAAAAGTTACTTCTGGTCGCACTAGACCGGGGTGAATCCAAAATTCCAGGCTGACCGTGATCGGGGGCAGGCCGGCTATATGACCCATGCAGGGCCTACTGAAAAAGTACCTTGCAAGTGTCAGCTCTTCCCTCCCAATCTACCTCAGGAAGGCCCATTTGCCTGGATGCACATTTCACATGTCTTCTCCTTTTTTGTGATGTCTAGAGGAAATGCACAAAGCCCAGCTGTCACCCAAACCAGACAGGTTAAGGCAGAGAATGGTTAAAGTAAGAAAATGCCAACTTTCTAAAAGTGGGAGAGATGTTCTATCATGAAGCTGTGATTAGAGGCGTTTTCACGGCTCCTGTTCGCACGCATTTCATCGATTGAGTTGGAAAATAAGTTTAACGTATAAAGGGAAGGAGTGCATTCGCTCAACAATGATTTATCTGCTTTGCAATGTAGGCGCCTCAAAATGAGCTTGCACCCCATCGTTGTTAAAATAAAGTTCAAGAAATTATCATCACGGAGACAGAGGAAAATCTAGAGTGGAACGTTTTAACCCCTTGCATGCTCATGACGGAACCACTCCGTCATGAGCCACGGGCGCCGTGTGCTCATGACGGAGTGGTTCCGTCATGCTGCGGCCGTTGGCGGCCGCTCCGCCCACGCGGCGCTGTTTCCCCACCTGTGCGGGCGATCAGCGCAAGTGGGTGGAGTCATGATGGAACCACGCCGTCATGAGCACAGCTCGCCCGTGACTCATGACGGCGTGGTTCCGTCATGAGCATGGCGGAGCCGCGCTCACCTCAAACCCCCCCAGCGCTGCGGCGGAATTCGCGCCGCAGCGAAGGGGTTAAATTGAAATGAAACGATTACCAACATCGACATCGGAATGATGGGACAGTTGAACTTTGTTGCTCTAATGGTTTTCTTTTATCAAATGCGATTTGTAAACATCGTTTATGTTTCGAGTATGTAGCTAATGGGTGGGGCACGTGTAAGTTTATTCACACTGTCAGACTATTTTTGCATACTTTGGATTAATAGGGGGGTGGAGCCGAATTTTTGTTAGATATTATTTTGCCACACTTGGGGAGTGTATTGTGGGATTTGTATTTTATTCGTCAAGGGGGAGGAGTGAAGTACGACTTGATTGGCCAGAGGTGGGAGAGTTCTTTCTTTAAAAACGGCCCGAGTGGCAGGGAAAATGAGCATGAGTCTTGGGAAGAGGAAGTGAAGTGAGGTCATGCTGCCGGTTGTGGCGCTGAGAAGGTAAATGGTAGATAAAGAGGGTGGCACTGAATTTTGAGGTATTTGTTAGTTGGGAGGGTTGTGGGTTACTGCATCTGATGGTAAAATTCGGGACGCACACTCTGATAGTTGTAAAGATTGTGAATATGGTTGGGTTTTTCATTGTTTAGTGATAACATTGGTTGGTTTGCAGCAGAGTTTAATTTGGGTGGGGGTAGAGGTAGAGTAATGAGTAAGGTTCTTTTGGCAATAAGACAGGATGAGCGGCTAGTTGAACTGTTCTTTCTATTTCATTTTAGTTAACCCCTGACGAAGAATCATAAAGATTTGAAATGCATTGGGAAAATACATCATAAGCCCACTTTCAAAACATGTTTGATCTCACATGCCTCTGTAAAAGCCTGGATTGGCAACGGTCAGCACTTGAAAATGTTGAATAAATTATTATAGCACAAACATGTTGTCTCCGTGGTGGTGAAGTAAAGAGGAAGTCATATGATATAAGGCTCTGGATTATGACAGACGACCTGGTAAAAATGATGTTATTTCCAAAGGAAGTGTTTCAGGAATGATTTCCGTTTTCGCAGTGCGACAGTTGGGTGCATAAGAAAAGTGCCCTTTGGGAGAGATGAACTTTCTAAAAGTGGCATTTTCAGACTTACAATTTGGTACAGCGAAAAAGAAAATTATCATTCTGTCTCTTGGCTGCTATAATGACCTCACAAGCTTGCTGATGAAGTAGGAAACAAGCAATAATTGGTTGTGAAGTGTTCGGACGAGTAGTTCCTCTATCACAAATTCTTTGTGCCCTTTGGAATTCCAGCAGAGGCATAAAAAGTCAACTTCATAAAGTTTGGTATGAAAACAGAAAGTAGGCCCTTCATATATTTCACCTCCAAATCTTAAGACACAACAAAAAAGTGAACAATATTACTGAGACTGCGATCTTCAACTTCCTTTAACTTCCTGCGTAGGTGCCACACCTCATTACCCAGACCAGGATTAGTTTCCAGAACGGTCAGATGCTCATTCACAGCCTCAAGCCTATGATCCATTTCATCAAGCTATTTATACAGAGAGCTATGGTCTGCCTGTTTTCAGATCTGTTTTCAAGGATTTAAGATCAGCTGCTGTGGACTTGGTGTCTGCATCTATTAGATCCATGTGTCTTAATGCTTGTAAGTTCCCTCATTAAGGTTTGTAAGTTGACATTCGTCATGTTAGAGTTAGCCGGCTTCAAAATTACAGCTGCAATTTCTGTGAGTGCTCCTGGTTGTTGGACATCAGGGAGAACTAAAGAGGACATCCCTGATGAGGCACAACTGCTTGCTAGAACAAAAAACTAAACTAAGCTAGTGAGAAAACAAAGCAGGTTGCAATATTACAGACCCAATCAGTTGGATAGTTAGAGTGACATAGATGACGGTATCCGTAATGTGTATCCAGATCTTTATAAAGACCTCATACAGCAAAAAATAAAACAAAAGGTCAAGTGTAGACTCAGACGACTTGAAGGTTGATATCCACTCCATCGAAGTCTTAGCAGTATGAACTTCTGTGTATTTCAGCCATAACACGATTTCCATAGAGCTGTGGCAGGATGGATACATAGTTAATGCCATTGATCAGTCATCCAACATTTGTTAGCTTGAATGCCCCTGGAACTGACCACATTAGGATAAGTATTCAACAATTAATCAGTCATGCGAAAACATCAACGCCAACATCAACACCAAAATGCAGGAATGCTGTGGAGGAGTAGGTTGGACCCGAGGTGTTAGAGTCAAAGCAGAACAACCAACCAACTGTAGGGTCGAGGAGAACTTCATGGGGAGGCCCACCAGTGTAACCATGCAGCTGGAACCCCAAGCAATGTCAGGATGCCAGCCTAACTCCAAGAAAAAGGGAGGTAAAAGAAAGGTAGCTCCTGGGCCCCCAGTACCACATCACAAATCTGAGGGACCAAGTACTCTCAATATCCTAAAATTGAGTGCAGCCAGCCCCCCTTGGCAAAGGATGAAAAAGACAGGTACTAGAATGCCCAGATGGCGCTCCCCAGTCCTCTTTAGTCCCTGCACAGGGGGAGAGCCCCGGTTTCAATGGATCTGTTGAGTGTCATTATAATATTAGTGATGAAGATTAGGCCAGAGATTAGTTATAAATTGGACTTAGTTGGAAGTATTCAACTACTCTCAGTCAGAGTATGGCTCCACTTCTCCACTGAAGAAATGCCTCCAGGAATCACCCAAAAAGATCAAATGGTGACCCTCTACCTCCACATCTTTCTTTCACTGATAGGCAGAACGTAGGTGCTCGAGGTCCGTAAAATGTTCTGTCAGGATGCCGGGCGGCGCCTTAGCTCAAGCAGCAATCGCCCATTTTGTGCCCATCCTCCATCTTACCCCCACCCCTGTCTCTTTTGCAAGGGTCTGCAGATTTGAATATTTAGGGCCTGCTTCTTAACATAGTTTGCCAATTTTCATCGTTGCTTTATTCTCTCGCATAGGTTCACAATTGCACATCTTTTTATATTTTTTAGGCAAGCTTGTGGAACTGTTTTGTGAATCCCCAAGTAAGTTCATGTGAAGGTCGTTTAAAAATCTGTTTTACATACTGTGCAACTCCTCGTGAGAAAATGTCTTCACTTTTGTAAAATTGTATTTTATAGTTTTTTCAGCATGAAAATATTATTTCTTATAGAGCAACAGAACCCTTTATGCACCCACCCGTTTTAGGCACAGGACGTTCAGAAATACCACCCCGGAAACAAATTTAACCCTGCCCTTGAAAAGAACAAATATAAAACTATGTTGATGGCGGGAATTGACGTTGGAGGCATTTGTGATTTAGTCAAGCCATTTGGGCAATCTCTACATGGGTGCAATAAGCAATTGTATGAGCGTGAGTTGATAAATGATACACCATGTATCCACTATTGTTTCAAAATTTAAAAAACATACTATAAGCATCATAAGGAAACCCAGGGAAATGACCTTCCTCCAAAATAGATGAACTTTCAACACCAACCTTGACAAATCTCTTAAAGAAACGAATTGAAGGTAAGACATGTTTTACGCAAGCGTTTGCTTGTGTTTAACGTGCCTATTGAGATACAATGGACACTAACTTTTGATCAGTAATTGTTGTGCATTCGCAGAACAAAAAGGCACCAACAATTACTGGAAATATTTAATTGAAATGTCTTAACACTGGCGACAGCACGCATTAAAAAAAGTAAACTATGATGGTTTGCAATGAAAGAGGAAAGCAGGAATAAACCTGGCTGCTCCAAACAGCTTTCATGTTTTCAGATTAACTTTACATTTAACCAAAGGGAACGTAAAGACAACATAAACATATATTTAGTAGAGAGACTGCTGTCCTGTCTCCTACTTTAATTAGATACGTCTTACATGCTTAGAATATAAATGCAAGTTATGCGGTCTCCGTGGCTCTAAGTAAATACGCTGTAGTATTATTTTCTTTGCCGTTTTGCCTTAATTACATTTTTGAAAGTTTCCTTCGCACTCTGTGTGGCTTTCGGAGTTTTGGCAGCAGTGTTTGTGGCGTAAGGGCTGAGAGCAAGTCTTTTCCCTGGTGTGCCCAGCCAGAGACCATGTCTCACTCCTTTTAAACTAAAATATGGGAATCACACCACAAGCAGAAATAGATTTCAATGTGTAATCTTGGGACATATGACTGACTGGCTGCAACTTTTATGTTAGGGATACAAATCAGGGTTAAAAAGTAGTATGAAAAGTGGGCAAGAAAAGCACCTCGATTCATTCTTCAAGAGTAACTTGGCGCTGTAAAAAGGAACCGTTTCCATGTTTACTTGGAAGTGAAGCGAGTGGGATCCTGGGAAGCCATGCATCACGTAGAGCGGCTTATAATAGCACGCACACCTTGGCTTTCTGGGGCTGGAGGGCATGCTGTGTGCAAATGTTTGTGAACAGCGTATAATTGAATGCGCGACCCATTTTTGCGCTGCATTATAATGTTTCAGAAAGGTTCCTATGTTAAGAAGCACAGGCATACTGTGCGCATTAAAAGCTTCTTTGCAGATGCTATTTAAGGCTGTCGCTTGAATGTTTTTTGTGTCAAACTCGTAAAACAGTCACACTTTGGCAAGCAAATTGATCTTTTTCGGTCGAATTCTGCTTGTAAAACGAGTTCTGCTGAGTTGCGTTGCTTTAGAAATAGTACAGTAAAACAATCTAACTCCAGCTGGAATGTTTGTGGTGTGATAAATGGGACTGTGCTTCTTAGCACGAGAAAACTGGTTATATCATTAAAAGATATTGTAAAATTCTATTCAGTTACGTCAGCCTGAATTTACTAAGCGATGCGCCGGCGCTTGAGCGACACTGTGCAACTTTTCACTTCACCTGTGGGCTTTCAGAATGGTAATGACAACAGCAGGGTTTGCATCACTTTGAGCCATACCACTGTCTGCACACAACCTTAGTAAATAATCCCTAAACATGTAAATATTTGTGCAAAATTTACAATACAGCTCCTTCTCCCTTTTCAAGTGCTGAGCAGTAGCGGCCCCTATCTCGACAGAGTGGCGGAGGGTGGAAGGGGGGAAGGACGTATGACGAGACAAATAGGAAAAACAAAAAACACTCACCTGCCACATCGCCGCATTGCTCTCCTCTCCACTGGAGGCACAGCCCCCCAGAGTCCACTGCGGCCAATCCAGATGCTGCTTTCATGCTGCTGGCAGCATGAGAACTGCGTCACGATTGGCCCGAGCGCCTTCGATTTGTGCTCTCAGTTGGACTTGGAGCCTGTGCCTACTCTCTCCAAGCCAGCACCGCAGGATTGGAGAGAGCTTCAGTGCGCATGACGGGCTTGGCTGTCCTGAGAGGGCCGGACAAACCATCATGCGCACTGATAACAGTGCAAAACACTCACCCTAGTGCCTGTCACCCCCCTGTCTCCGCCCCCAAGTCTCAGCTCAGAGAGGAAAGATAAAATGCTAATAAACAAGGGTTTATTATTGTTTTTTCATTTTTTTGGCTGCTGGCAGTCAGAGAGACGCTCCAACGCCATAGCGGAAGAGCCGACGCTGGCGCTTAGTGTGATGTTTATGATGAATAAGTTTGAAAAAATGAAAATAATGACTTTTTATTGAATACAGTAACAAAATCACTAATAAAGCAATACATTGATCACTAAGGGCCCGATTCACAAAAGTAATCTGAGACAAAACCCTAACTTTACGTCTTTTTGTATTCAAAAAGGGCATTTAGGAGTAGTAAAGTTAGGAATCCGGAATCCTAACTTTACTACTCCTAAAATGCCCTTTTTGAATACCGAAAGTTGTAAAGATAGGATTTTGCCTCAGATCACTTTTGTGAATCGGGCCATAAGAGCCCAGGCACTGATTCTTGGCATCAATCAATCAGGGGATTTTAAGCGATCTACTCACCCGTGAGGGTCCCAAGGAGATGGGGGTGGGAGGGGTCCGCAGCTCTGTTCAGCCGAAGAGCCAGGTCTTGAGAGTCTTCCTGAAGGCGTTCAGGGAGGGGGCGCGTCGGATGTCTACCGGGAGCTCGTTACAGGTTTTGGCCGCAATGTGCGAGAAGGATCTTCCACCTGCTCTGGCTCTGTTGATGCGCGGGATTTTGGTCAGTGCGAGGTTGGATGATTGGAGGTTTCTTTTGGGTATTTGGAAGTTGATTCTGTCGCTGAGGTATTTGGGTCCAGTGTTGTGTAGGCATTTGTAGGCGTGGGTGAGGATTTTGAAGGTGAGTCTTTTCTCCAAGGGTAGCCAGTGGAGCCTTCGTAGGTTTTGGCTGATGTGCTCATGCCGAGGGATGCTGAGGATGAGTCTGGCGGCAGTGTTCTATATCAGCCGGAGTTTGCAGAGTAGGGACTTGTTTGTGCCGGCGCAAAGTGCGTTTCCATATTCCAGTCTGCTGGTGATGAGAGCGTGGGTGACTATCTTTCTTGACTCAGGGGGGATCCATTTAAAGATCTTGCAGAGGGTGTCGAAGCAACTGGAGGCGACGGCGTTGACCTGCTGGTTCATGGTGAGGGATGAGTTGAGTACGATGCCGAGGTTTCTGACGTGGTCCGAGGGGGTCGTGGGCTTCCGAGGGCAGTCGCCCACCAGGTGTTGTCTCATGCTGAGGGGGTGGTTCAGAGGACGAGTACTTCTGTCTTCTTGGCGTTGAGCTTTAGGGAGCTGTTAGCTATCTAGACTGCGACGTCTTGCATTCCTTTCTGGAAGTTGAGTCTGGCGGTGGCGGGGTCTTTGCGAGGGAGAGGACGAACTGGGTGTCGTCGGGGTAGGATAAGATGTTGAGGCCGTGTTGTCAGACGATGGTGGCGAGGGGGGCCATGTAGATGTTGAAGAGGGTCAGGCTTAGTGATGACCCCTGTGGGACTCTGCAAGTGATTTCCGTGGGATCGGAGAGGAAGGGAGGCAGTCTAATTATTTGTCTTCTTCCGGTAAGGAATGATCGGATCCAATCTAGGGCTGTTCCTTGTATGCCTGACTTTGTGTAGTCTGGCAATGAGAGTGTGGTGGGAGATGGTGTCGAAGGCTGCTGATAGGTCGAGTAGGATCAGGGCTGCAGAGTGGCCATGGTCCAGGAAGGTGCAGATGTTGTCTGTGGCGGCGAGTAGGGCGGTCTCGGTGCTGTGGTTGCTTCGGAATCCGGATTAAGGACGGGCCGAGGATGGCGTTGTCTTCGATGAATCTTGTCAGTTCCCTGCTGAGGAATGAGATGGGCCGGTAGTTCTTGAGGTCCGTGGGGTCAGCTGTGGGTTTTTTGAGCAGGGGCCTGACTTCTGCGCGTTTGCAGTCATCTGGGAAGGTACCTGTTTCGAAGGGGGTGTTGATGGTGCGTTGTAGTTCGGGTGCGATGGCGGCTCAGTGGTAGATGTGTGGAGGGCAGGTGTCGGTGGGGGCCCCTGAGTGGATGCCTTTCATGGTCCAGGCGGCATAGAGTTCAAATGACTGTAACTCATGTCGGTGTTCAAAATTGGGAAGGGCAGCGTTAAACTTCCACCTCCAAAGTTGAGAAACTTCCTCTTTTCAAAGGTGAATGAGGATTCCTGATTTATCCTAAATTAGCTTGAAGCACAGTTTACTAGCTCCTACTACAACTAATTCCCAGTGTTAAGGGCAGGACATGAGGCTGCAGGTAACCAGGACACTGGCTTAGAGTGGAGGTGTTTTACCTGCTGCCACTGAGATAAGGCCTAAGTGACAACTGTAGTTGTTTGCCAGCTGCCAAATGATGACTTCTCATGGGTGGAAATTCTGCCCTAATATTGGTCATCCAGTGGAGGAGAATCACTTGTGAGCGCATAGAGAGCAGGGATGGCCCTTAGTGAGATCTGGGGACATTTTACAGTTCTGAAGCAGGGCCCTATTTTACATTCTTTCTACTTTTTCAGCTGCAGACTTTGAGCAGCTGTTGACGTTCATGTTAAAAATCATGTCGCTCTGTACGGTTCTCATTGCCACATTTTCAAACACTGCTAATTGCAATCGAATGAGGAAATCCTTGCCTTTTTAAAGTACCACCAGACAGGGGTAGAAAAAGATAATGTTTTCCAGCATCATTCATTCCATGAGATTGATACATGATAAGAAAAAAAGAGCAGGTAAAATCATTCAAAAAGTTTATGGGCTGAAAAGGACACCAAGATTTCATAGTGTGTTTGGGACTCCTTTCTTTCTGAATACCAAACTTTACAAGAATCTCTTCAGGCTAATGTATTGAGTGGTCCCTGCAGGCCCTAGGTTTGGTTAGGCTCACACCTGCTCAGCGCGGGGTGATAGCGTATGCTATAAATCTGCATAACAACAGATAACATCATTTTCTTTAACATTGATACCCGTCAATCGAAACTGAAAATCAAGTTAATTTGCAAAAGCATTCAAATCAAAGGTGAAAGCAATATACTTTGTAATTTGGGGGGGATTCCTTGCAATATATGATAGGATTGCTTCCTATTTTCTGTGTATTTTTAATTAATCAACAATTATTGCTTAATATACTCTTCCAAAGCATCAATTTAGTTTCTAAATATAAAATGACTCATAGTGAAAATTATCAGAAAAAAACATGTTTTCTAAACTTCTAAGTTTATTCTATGGTGTTTGCATGATAGAAGTGAGCCAGTCCTTGCTTGTACACACACATTTGTGCACCTCAGGATTGGTTAGAAAATATATCAAACAATGCAAAGGTAAGAGCCTATGCTCAATTGTGGAACATTAAATAAGATATTACTTTAACCCATAAATAAAGTAATATGTAGACTATGTTAGACTACATTGAAGACCAGTTTGTATGAAAAAGCTTAATTACAATATATATATATATCTGTGATGTCCATAGATCAGCCAAGGGCACTTTGAGACACTGAGGCCCAGATTTATCAAGGGGTTGTTTTGCCCTTGCGTCATTCAGGGTGTTCCATGGGCAATGCAACCCTAAATCAGATATATCAAGCAACACAAGGCCATCTTGCATTACCCTGCATTGCTTGGTAAATCGGGTGCTTGAACTGAAAAAACTGGTTGAATCGTGGATAGTGAGAGTTGTCTCTTAGGCGGATGACTCGCAACTCCTCCTGGCCTTTTAGGAAAAGGTCCCCACTACCCTGGCTTCTTTTACACTCTGGCTTAAATCTGTGGTTGATTGGATGAATGGTAGCTGCTTAAAGTTTAATTCAGAGAAGACAGATTCTTTTTTGGGCAGTAAAACTTCCCCCGATCCCAGCTTCTGGTGGCCATTGGAAATGCCCCCCACCCCACTTCCGACACCAGTGGTAAGAAATCCCAGGGTGAAGTTCGACTCCGACCTTACCTTTGAGTCCCAAATCAAGTACCATCTGCCACATGCTTTTTCCCTCTTAAATCCTTAAGAAGGTTGCTACATCTTATTCCTGTGGACTTTGGCAAGACAATTTTCTGTGCCTTGATCACTTCTAGGTTGAATTTTGCCAGCAGTTTGTATCTGGGCCTGCCTGCTTTCCTGGTACAGCGTCTTCAAATCATACAAAGCACTGCTGCCTGGCTAGTTCTCAAGATCCCTTCCCTTCCACATGCCCCCCAGCCCCGGGCTACAGTGTCAGGGCATTTAAGCATCTACACTGGCTTTAAATGATAAAAACGATCCGTTTTAAGACTCTCATCCTTGCCTTAAGTGCTTACTACCTCAAAGGCCCTCTCTATTTCAGGTGCAGCTTCAAACCTTACATCCAGGAGAGATCATTAAAATCCCAAAAACTCAACCTCTTCCAACTCCCCCACACTCATAAGACTAGAAGAGGAAGTAATTTATTTGTTTTTCTGGCCTTGAAGCTTTAGCATGCTCTTCCTCTTGACTTGAGAAATACCCCATCCGAAATCTCTTTTAGAAAGAGCTTAAAAATATTGCACTTTGACTCCTGCCTTGACATCATTTAGATGTTTTGCTGCTAGGCTACTTTGTTGGTGAACTTTCTGCTAGCCCTGTGATGCCTCCTCTGAGGTAGCTGTGAGCTCTACAAAGTATTGTATTGTATTGTATAATGTAGTATAGGATAGGATAGGATAGGATAGGATAGGATGTGTGTTTGTAGAGCATTCGTACGCCGTGGCATCTGGGCGCTAAGGTGAGTACCTGTGTTAATGCCCAAAACAGTCGCCTATGTTGTAGCAAACAGCCAGGTCTTCAAGTCTCTCCTGAAAACTAGTCTGTTAGGTTGGAGACACATGGCTGTAGGCAGTGAGTTCCATAACTTTGCTGCGCAGTGGGAGAAAGCTCTCCCACCCCATCTTGCCTTCCTAACCCTGTCCAGATGGAGAAGACCCAGGGTGCTAGATCTTAATGATCGAGTGGGGATATAAGGTCTAAACAATATCTGCATGGCCTTAGCTACTCCTCCATAGAAAGTTTTATGGACCAAACATAAGGCTTTAAATTCAATCGATGCTGAATTGGAAGCCAATGCAAGGTTCGGATTCCAGCTGAGGTAGATTTACCCCTTGGTAGATCTAGGAGTAATCTGGCAGCAGCGTTTTGTAATGATTGAAGCCTGCTCATTTGGAACTTATTAATTCCCAGTAGCAGGCCATTACAGTAGTCTAACTTGGAAAGCAAAAGGGCTACTACCACTGACTTCTGCAGTTCCTTCCCAATAAAGGGAAAAATCTTCTTCAAAGTTTTAATTAAAAAGAAGCAAGAAGAGGTGAGACTATTTACTTGGGCAGAAAAAGTTAATTTACAATCAAAGATTACTCCCAAATTTCTAATCTTAGACGCAGGGGTGGGACATTCCCCAGCTGTCATTGGCCACCAAGATGCGTCCCATCGAGGTTGCCCCTGGCCAAATTCGATGACTTCTGTCTTGTCTGTATTGATTTTTAGGAAGCTATGGTTCATCCAAGTCATAATCTCCTCCAAGCAGGCATGAAACCTAACAGCCGTATTCTCTGGATGTTTAGCCATGGAGATTATGAGCTGGGAGTCATCTGCGTATGACGTAAATGCAAAACCATGCTTCCTAATCAGACAGGCCAGGGGCAGCATATAGATATTAAAAATAGTAGGTGATAATGCTGAGCCCTGGGGAACCCCACAGGGCAGATGGAAGCTCTCTGATTGCAGACCCTCCCAATGCAGGCTCTGCACTCTCCCATCCAAGAAAGAGGATAGGAGGGACAGAGCTGACCCCCCAATGCCCACATCTCGAAGCCGCTGAACCAACACCGTATGGTTTACGGTGTCGAAAGCTGCCGACAGATCAAGCAGTACCAGGACCGCATTTCCCCCTTGATCAATTATTCTCCGGATCTCCTCAGTAACTACGATCAAAGCAGATTCGGTCGAGTGGTTAGATTGAAAACCATGCTGAGTTAAATCCAATACTTCATTGGTATCAAGGTATTCTGTCAGTGTTCTGTTCATTGATTTTTCCAAAATCTTGGCCATTATGGGCAGACCGGCGATCGGCCGGTAGTTCTTGGGCTCCGTTGGGTCTAGCCTAGGTTTTTTTAAGATGGGCCTGATCGTGGCCTTTTTCCAGCATGCTGGGAAGCTGCCTAACTCCAGAACCTGATTGATTAATGGCGTCAATTCATCACCAATCCTATTAACAGCCAAGTGTAATATCGTTGCAGGGCAGGGGTCTTTAGGTGATCCAGATTTTATGGAGAGGAGCAATTTACAAACTTCGTCTCGGCTAATCACTGGAAAACTAGTTAATTCCCTCATGGGTGGTTCTACTGTCAGCTGTGATGGCTGTAATGTATCTGAAAACTGACAAGCTTGTAAGTGCAAGTTGTTGCCTTGCATTACTCTGCCCTGAGAAGGCGTTCCATGGGTGGAGGTTAGGTATTCCCAAACATCCACCCATGAATTTTAGCACAATCCCAGATTTACTAACACTGGTAAACCAGGGAATTCATAATAATACAATGCCTTCCCAGGGGAGGCGAAACAAAGAGAAATACCTTTATTTATTTAAATATACTGTGGTTTTAGCCAATTGTAGAGCCACCATCTGGTAGCTACGCACAGAGCAGTCAGGCTTATCTACAAAGGCAATGTGTAAATTATTTGTGCAACAAACACACTCAGTAAGACAATGAATACACAACAAAAATAGTCCATATAGCAGTTGCATCGCCCCACTGCTTTTAAGGAGTGCTAAGTAAAGGAAACATAAAATGATAATAAATTTGAGTTCTTATCATTTTATGTTTCCGTCAGTGCTGGTTTCCGTGCTGCTTTGCCGGCAGGTTGCTGCTCTGCTCTTGGAGTAGGGCAGGGGAGGAGTGGTTTGCCCTTCCCTAAGTGCACATGACTGTTTGGCCAACCTCTCGGGCCCCCCAAAACAGTCATGCGCACTTTATGTGTTCTCCATTACAGCCTGCGTGGAGAATATGCCCTGGCCCCCATTCCCTTGCTGAGAATTGAACAAGGATGCTCAGACCAATCACAACACTGCATTGCAGCGTTGCGATTGGTCAGGGGAGCTGGGTGCTTACCAAACACAACACTGCATTGCAGCCTTGTGATTGGTCAGCGGAAGCTGGCTGTGCTTCCTGTTCCTCGAGTTTGACGAGGAGAGCAGGAGCAGAGATACAGGACCCGGCGGCAAGGTAAGTATTTATTTATTTTTTAAATTGCGCTCCCCTGCATGCCCCCAACCTTCTACCCCCCGCGCCAGCCCTGCTACTTGAGAGCTATGTGGCCACTACTGCCACATAGGTTTAAAACAATAGAGAATATTTTTATCTGAGTAAAATAAGACCAAAATAACAAAATTCCAATCAGTAGGAGTCGAAATACAAACTTTTAAAGATTAAATGCAAAAACAGGGCTTAGAAGTTTTAGAGCTAAAAGGTTACTTTAGGTGATGCTAGGCTGGGGTAAATCTATGTTCAGGCCCACAGATGGAACACAGATGGGAAACAGTTCCAAACAGGTCCCGCTGAAGTTTTACCTTCTCAAGGTGAACGAAGAGCACCGTTCGCAGGGGAGACAGTCGCCAGCAGCAAGTAGAGCTTCACTAGCGATGATCCTGCGGGTGTGAAGAGCCGGCATGGCGTTGTGGACAGTAGATGGGGCCTCACGGTCCTGGGCGGTGATGAAGTTGTGGTGTTTCACACTCATCCTTCAAGCAAGAGGCTCAGTGCCAGCGCGAACTGGCCAGTTCTCACTCACGAAGAGCCCAAAAGCTTGATTTCAGGGGACCAAACATCACTTCCAAGGGCCCACCACTGCAGGTGTTCAGGAGTGAATTGAAAACGGGCCCAGGAGCTATAGGTAATGAATTGGCAGTCATTTGTAGGGAACAGCTGCAGAACCCACTTCTGAGGCCCAGATCTTGGAGGGGGCACCTCAGGTAAGGGCAGACTCGAAGACAGTGCAGAGGCACCAGCAGAATTGCACCAAGTCTTTTGTGTCCTAGAGACTTCAGAAAAGAGGAGGCAAGTCAGCAAGCCCTTGGCTATCACTTTGAGGGAAGGCAGAGTCCTTCCAGCAGAGCAGGGAGCACCAGGCAGCAAAGGCATCAAGCAGAAAGCAGTCCTTACAGAAAAGCAGTCCAATTGAGTCATTCAAGCAGTACAGCAGTTCTTCTGACAGAAGATCAGTTCAAGATCCAAAAGCGTTTGATTTGTGGGGGTCAGGGACCCTGTGCTTATACTAAGGCTGGGCGTCGTGCTCCGCTTCGCCCACGGAGTGCACGTAGCGCTGCCTGCTTCGCCGTTTACGAAGTAGGCATAGCAGGCAGCGCTATGCACACACCGCTGCGAAGCAGAGCTGCCCGCCACCCGCCGCCCGCCCGCCCTCATTTTAAAATACTTTAAAGAATGTAAAAAGTAAATAAATGACCTCACCTGCAGTGCGGCACCCCGAGGCTCCCTCTTCCTGCTTGCCCGCAACTTCTTCACACAAATGCGCATGCGCGGATGCCCGTGCAGGCGCATTTCTCGCGAGAAATGCGCATGCGCGGGCATCCACGCATGCACATTTGTGCTTGCCCACCCACCCATTCCCCCCCCCCCCTCCCAGGGCCTCCTGTGAAATTTAAAACCCCATTTCCGACAGTCAATCTTGTGTTGAGGGACCTTTCTGCTTTCAGTGCGGGAACTTAATTTTAATGCAGCAATGTTCCAGTCAAAGCACTTGGGGAATATTAGCAACGCTAGCCATTCTGTGGGTGAGAATTGTTATCGCCGGCTATCGCAGATAATTATCGCCGTGCTAGCGCTGTAGTAACAACGCATAGCGCAATGGCGATAATTATTCTTGCGATAGCGTTGTTTTCCATGGCACATCGCTGGAAAACCAGCGATGTTCCATGGAAAACGGCGATAACCTTGCTGATACGACCCTGTGGTCGTATCAGCATAATCCACCTCCAATATAAAGTATAGGTAAGTCAGCATTTTTGCAGATGTTAGTTTTTGACGAAAACCGCGGTTTTCGCCAAAAACTAATGTCTGCAAAAATGCCTGGGTCTCCTTGTAAATATTGCGATGTGCACATCAGCGGTATTTACAAGGTTGTTCTGCCTAGTGACGCCCACATTGCATCTCATTAGAGATGCAAAGGGAGGCGTCGGGTAAAAGGGTGCTAACATGCATTAGCGCATGTTAGCACCCTTTTACCCGACGCCTCTTGTTAATAGGGCGAAAACATTATCTCTGCTTTTTTGGCTTTCAAAGCCAAAAAAGCAAGATAAGGCCCTTGATAATATGCCCCATAAAGTGGCGGGCAAGGTCTTCTTTGGCCATGGATGTTACGGTAAAACCATGTTGGCACATTAATCTGACTCTGAAGTTCAAGGGCTTGAGGAAAATCAATTATTCTCTAGCGTCTAAAGCTTGACCAATCTGGTAAGTAAATGTTGCTCTTGCCAGGTGGTGTGTTTTTATTTCCGAAAAGCACCAGTCTGATGCCTCCTTGCAAGTTCTGATGCCAAAGGTTCTGAAAATGGGACGAAGCACATGCACTTTAGCAGTTTAGCAGTGGTAAAACGCTCAGAATCCTAAGGCCAACAAAAAGAATCAGCAAAAATGAGAGGCATAAGCACAAAGTTGGGGAAAGACCTCCCTAAGGATGACAGGTCTAACAATATATGACTTAGAAACATCTGAAAGAAGTCCCAGACATCAGCAGCGGTGTTTAGCTATGATTAGAGCTCCTGGTGTTATTTTCTTTTTCTTTTTACAATTCCGTCCGTATGTATCCATATTTATTTTTCAGCCATCGTATTGGCACCTTACAGAGCAACAAGGGAAGAGCCAACCTATACAAAAACTCCCAAGTTTTTGTGATGCACCTCACTCATTAAATATCCCTCCTAATTCGAAACAAAACACAGAGCCTTATGCTCCCACTGTGTGCAACTCTACTGCCCCTGCCGTTCCTCTGAGGCGGTTCCAATAACCAAAATACACTTCACCCACTGTAGGTTGCACCACCTAGTTATAGTGTCCACAACAAATGACTGAACAAATGTCCATCCAATGTTGAAAATAGTCAAAATTCCTTTATTCTTCTTTGTACTTTAAAAAAACGTACACCAAACAGCCAAACAGCTAAAGCGTTTCGTTCTAAACGAAGAACTTCATCAGGGCAACTTAAATCTTAGACTTCCAAATTCTGACCCAGGCATGCAAGAGTAGTCATCCGGTATATTTCACTATTATTTCACCGAATCTTCACACATTTTTTTAATAGAAATGGCAGGCAGAGACAAACTATGTCCTCTATGCCTATCAAGAAAACTTGGTCGGGCTACAATCCAGCTCCGAAAAACGTATAGTGTAAAGGGCTGATGTGCCAAAATATCTCCGTCTTGGACTACGTAGCGTCGAACTTTACCGGTGCACAAAAGGAAAAAGTGTGTGCATCGGTAAAGTATGACGCTACGTAGCCCCAGACGGAGATATTTTGGCACATCAGCCCTTTACACAATACGTACATTTGTACAGTCATTTGTTGTGGACACTATAACTAGGTGGTGCAACCTACAGTGGGTTAAATCTTATTGGTACCTATCCATTTTTAGGTCTCGCCTGACCCAGCGCATGCGCTGGTCTGGCGAGCCTTATTGAGAGGGCTCCAAAAAGTGCTACCAGGCCAGCCTAGAGCTACAGTGCATGTGCGCGGGCGCGCGCCGCGTTTTACCGCGATTACTTTCACTTTCCCGCTTTGATGTTTGATCGTGATCGCGATCACTTTCACTTTCGCGGCCGCAGGGCCGCTTGGCATAGCCAATAGGTCTCGCTTTTGGGACCTTATAAGTATTTAGTTATGCAAGTGTTGCATGGCTAAACACTTACAAGGTCCCAAAGGCGAGACCTATTGGCTATGCCAATGCTTGTTATTTTGTGTATTGAGAACAGAAGTAATAACTTGGATATTTCCACATTTACTTAATGGATAAACATGCACTCAAACTTTGATGCCTGTCAGGTTTTAGCACCTATATAATACATTAATAAACGCACATAAAAAATTAGCACAACCACACACAGACACACTGAAATATGCAAACATTAAAGCAAATCTCATTTAGCTTTCTCACTCCCAATGCCACCAATATGTAGAGATATTGGCTGACATTCTGTTATCTCGGAATGGAGAGTCACTAAAAAGAAGCCAAATTATCAGAATTTTCACACTTTTAAAAATAAATGCAGACAGGAAATGCAATGTTTTCTGTCAGTAAAAATCAGTAAAAACAGAAAACAGGGAGCCCAAACTATAATGTACTATGAACTAATGCTTATGTGAGAGAGCATGACTGCTGTAAATGTATTAATCACATTGCAATCCTATTGAGGAATATCAATTCAGTCATTTGATCAAACTACATCTTTACCAGAGCCTGATACATTGTACTAGTCTCTGCATAACATTCAGTTGTTGCCACTGGCTTTTAGGAACTTATGCTGTGATGTGATTTGCTATTTATCCTTGTTTATGAGCCAGTTGTGTGCTGGGTGACACCTTCCTCATATTGAAAAGTAAACTTTTAACCAATTTAGTATTGTTTCCTCAGGGTCAGGCTGGTTGCTTTGTCGTAAAAAAAGAAGACCCACTTGATGTCTTTTTAATTTGCCTAGTATTGATACTGATATTGGTCTGATCAATGTTCTATGAATTGCTGTAGAAGACCACAGTATCTGCACACCTTTATTAGTTTACCCCCCCTCCTGATAGACATCACAAATTAGCTACAATTTATAAAAAAAAACTTTTTTCTGTTAAAAAACATTTTCAGTGTAGGCTTAAACAGAAAACCTAAAAGTGGAGTATTCATACTCCAAGTTCATTCCTGTAGTCTTCATTAACGTTATAGCTTGCAGTATAACAATGCTTGAATTGATAAGCTGAAATAGTCAAACTAACTCCTGAATCAGGATCAGCACAGATTAGGCAGCCGAAACAGGGCGGGAGGTATCAATATGTGTGCGGCCGGAGGTATCAAGGTGGGTGCAGTAGCAGAGAGCTCATCGCATGAAATTAATGGCTGTGGTATGTGCCCCTAAGACGTAGGTAAGTCAGTGGCATGATGTCTGGATGCTGTGGGCCTCTTCCTGAAGTGAAGTTCTGATTTCAAATGAGTTTTGACAATAGCAGGACCTAGAAACTTTTCCACTGTGACTTTGCAGGCCTTTCTTTTCTCCTGACCTTGTACCTTACACAACACAACTCTTTAACTGCCTTTGGTAGGTCCGAATTACTTTGGTTCCAACTTTGCCTTTACCTGTCAACAAGTCAGACCTGACTCCCTCTGCAGTCCTGTCTGTGCCAGGCTCGTCTGCATTTTGGCCTCAGCTTGTGGCGACCACATGTCTCACCACTAAGCTTTGAGAACCCTGGGGCATATCAGCAAGGTGGTGCTATGAAATTATCACTGCTTTTGCGTCCGTTTTCGGGCGAAAAGCGGCGATAATTTCATCGCCTTATCAGCAAGGACACACTATTGCGTGTTTTGCTGATTTAGCGCCCCTTACAACAATGCCCAGCTTTGCATCTCTAATGAGATGCAAAGTGGGCGGTCCGTGCCAAAATAACTGGAGAAATGTCGCTAACCGACATTTCTCCAATTATCAAGCTGCACGCAAACAAGCAGAGCGATAAGAAAAGTAGCGCTAACCACATTTATCACTACTTTCCTTACGCCTGCTTGTAATCTGATTTAGCCATGTAATCTAATGGGAGGTGGATTACATGGCTAAGACCACCCTGCCCTATCAGCAAGGTATTGCTGGTCGCAGTGCGATTATCGCTGGATTTCCGGCAATAATTACAGTCAGTCAGTCAGTCAGTCAAAAAGGCTTTATTTCGATAAAAATTATCATAAAAGCATCACAATTTAAAAAAATTTACAGAGAAATTTGATTATAAGTTCATCTAAAAGTATACCTTTTCAGTAAAAATAAATAAATACATCATCATATTAAAAGGGATTAAACAAGTGTTTTTAGCCTTTTACTTCTAATGGCCCATGCCCATGATAAAAATTTTGCCAGAACACAAGCATAAAAAGGGCGGGAGTCCGACATTAAAATGCGCAATGCTTCAACATGGTGCCTGGTTCCCAACAAGCGACACAAATGCTTTAGCCATCTGCTTCTTGGGTGAGCATACTCCTTACATTCAAATAGAAAGTGTGCCACAGTCTCTTCTCTGGACGTGCAAAATGGGCAGAGATCAGTGGTCTGATCTTTGGATTTCCACCGAGAGGTAAACGCACGAAGAGGAAGAGAACCAATTCTGAATTTGAAGTAAAGGGACCTATCAAAGGGTCTTTCGATGATATCTAGGTATGGTTCCCGGAAAGGTAAGTCCTTGAATTTCAGGAAGTCCTCCGTGAGGCTGCCCAAGGCGTTATTAGCATTCCGCTGGGTCGCGATCCAATTCCAAAATAATTTCTTCAAGAATGCTTTCGGAGGAGAAGACCTATTCTCCCAGGCTTCACTTAGACCCAAATCACATAAAAGGGCTTTCAAGTCTCTCAGCCATTTTATCTTGTGCCACCCGGGGGATGACATTACTTCGGAAAGGCCCTTTGCATATTTTGCCAATTCAGGGACTCTCCACAACCTGGCCCATAAGAGTAGTGGGCGAAGTTTTGCTAGATCGCTGATGGGATGGCGACCCAAATCTAACAGCAACGGGATCATTGGAGTGCCCTGAGGAAGTGACATAATCGCTCTATAGAACTTCCTCTCAGATCTTATTAACTCACTGATATTATATGAGCCCCAGAGTTCGGCCCCATAGAGAGCAGAACTGACTCCCCTAGCAGCATAGATTTCAATGACAGGGGCAATAGGTCTAGATGCACAAGCGCGCTGCTCTTTCAAAAGTGCCCCTGTTACCCTCTTGTGTGCTAGTAACATTTTGCTTAGATGGGGAGCCCACTGCATATTATGTGACAATCGGATTCCCAAGTAGTCGAATACATCCACCCTCCCCAAGGGTATAGCGTTCAATTGTGGGGAACGAACAGATTTTTTTTTGGGGGGGTTCATCACCAGGAACTTGGTTTTTTCAGTATTGATAATCAAGCCCCTTTGTACACAAAAATGCTGGAAGTTGTTAAGCAATTTTTGGAGGCCCATCGGGGTTTTAGACAGTAAGAGCGTGTCATCCGCAAAGAGGAGGGTCGGTATGCGCTCACCCGCCAGGGAAGGTTCATCTGAAGGATCTTTCAGCAGATGCTCGACCACTCCGTTGACATATAGTGAAAAAAGGGTGGGAGCAAGAACACATCCCTGACGGACCCCTCTCTCAACCGGAATTCTACTAGTCTTCTCGCCTTCTGATCCCCATCTAATCTGGGCAAAAGTGTCTTCATGGAGTCTTACAATTAATCGTAAAATATAATGGGGTAACCCCATGTCACCAAGCACTCTCCAAAGACTCAGCCTAGGGACGAGGTCAAAGGCAGTCTTCAGGTCAATAAACGCAAGATAAAGACTGCCTTTGCCTATGACCACCACCTTCCAATATATTAAGAGAAGTCTGAATGCTTGTTCTATTGTGCCAGTACCTGCTCTGAAGCCTGCCTGGTAGTCGGAAAGGATGTTATTATCACTAATCCATTGTGATATTCTTAGCAACAATACTTTACCGACCACCTTTTGAGTTATGTCCAGCAGGCTTATGGGTCTATAGGTAGCTGGGTCATCCCTCGCCCCTTTTTTAAAGATGGGTACGACCTCAGCCCCTTTCCAGGATGAGGGGATTCGAGCACCCTTGTAAATTGCAATGAGCAAGCAGTGAATAAATTTAGCCCATTTCGGGACATCAGAGCGTAATAGATCGCCAGGGATACCGTCTGGCCCCGCCGCCTTTTGGGGCTTAATAGTACTAATGGCATGCTCTATCTCTTTTATGGAGAAGGTGGAATCAGAGTCTACTAGGTCTAACTCCCAATCCTTTTGTGCTGGAATGATATTAGTTATATCAGTGACATACTCAGCTCTTCTTGTTAGGGAGTCGCAATTTACTGAAGTCACCTTCCTTTCCTGGTCATCCTTGGGAGTGCCAATTATAGTGTTGTTAGAAGGGGAAGAGTACAGCTTAGCAAAGTGGTTGACCCAGACTTGACTAGAGATATTACAAGTTATAAGGTCAGAGTCTGGTCTTTTTTTTTTCCTGATTATGTCCCAGAAGCGCCTTGGATCTTTCCCTTGGCTTTCCTCTTTTAGAGAGCACCAAAAATCTTCTTCCCAGTCCTTCTTAGCACTAACTAGTAGTTGTTTGTAGTTGTTTCTAGCTCGTTGTATAGCTACTTGGGATTTGCTTCTTATAGCCCCAATCAAGAGAGTTTTTGCGTGCCTACAAGCCGATGTATACCATTCGCTTGTCGCTCTTGAGTTTCGAATTACCACATTTTTAGAAGAGGACTCCCTTTTCAGGAATACATTCCCAATTAACGTGAGTGCTTCCTCAAAAACAGTTGTAGCTTTTCCAGGATTAGACAAAGCCAAATCAAAACTGTCCAACTTCGTCTGTGAGGCTAAAAGGACAGTATTTATAGTATTGAGTTTGGTCTCGTCTACTGATACTATATTCCACTTTAGTCGTCTCCCACATGCGGAGACTGAAACGTTCTGGGTTAGTTTGGAAGGGTTTTTAATAAAATTACTAATCCAAGGATTTTTAAGGGATAGGGAAAGTGAGTTGTGGTCGCTTTCAACTGAGGGTAAAACTACCATATCCTGTACCAAACCCCAAAGTTTAAAATCTAACAAGATATAGTCGATCCTTGAGGTGTGATTAATTCTGTTATATGTGACGGCACCCATGGTATCTGAAGTTGTGCGGCCATTTGTGGCTCGTAAGCCAAACTCCAGCGAAAGGGCATTGAGCTGAATCGCGCATTGAGACCATTTTTTGATCGGGGGGATTGTTAGAGCAGGAATTCCCCATCTAGCATCGTCCTCACCCAAGTCAAAGGTGTCACCCAACTGTAGTGGCTCATAGGTGCAGTTAAAGTCACCCGCCACCAGGACTTGAGCACCAGCTGTGTGTTCTCTAAGCTCTGTTTCTAGGATTGCCACTATCGGGGACATAGACCCATGTTTGGTACCTCTAACATATATATTATACAGGTCAAGCTTTAAGCCTCTACTGGGGCCTCTCAAGGATATTCCTAGAATATCAGGGCTATTGATTTGCTTAGGTTTTATATTACAATTTAAGTCGATGCTTACCCAGATAAGAAGGCCTCCCGAAGGACGACCCTTCCCGTTTCTTGGTGGCACTGCTGGAACAAAATGCGTAGTATAGCCAACTCGATATAGAGGATCCAGACTCCAAGTCTCTTGGAATAAGCAAATCTCATGGTTCCCCACTAGAACATTCCAGTCAGGGATGCTCAATTTCCTTTGGATGCCAGCTAAGTTCCAGCTAAGAATCTTAAGGCTACCCGTACGATCGTGGGCAGTCTTAATAACAGTGCCCAAGTGGTCAAAAGAGGACGGGAATACGGCTGGTTGACTAGGTTCAGCAGGAATAGAAAACTGGGCATCAATAAGCCCTAAATGAGAAGAAGGGGAGGAACATAGAGCTACAGGTTGCAAGATTACTTGATTATTAGTTTGGGAAACCAGATGTTTATAACAATTATCGGAATTTTCCTTAATTGTAAGACTTTCAAAAGGTTGTGAAATTTTGGTGCTAAATTGATTAATGCCCTCAAGTCCATATCCTAATTGCTGTGGTGGTCAATCCACTGCTTCCAGACAACTAAATCTATTGGTAACTGGAGCACCTTTCCAGCCTACAGGGGGGGCTATATTTCTAGCTTCCTGTACATACCAATCGTCCCATTCCTTTCTACTATCACGCGTACTGATATGGGGCCGGTTGCTAGCCAGGTTATCAAGATACCTATTTGTAGGAGGGTAAAAGAAAGAGAGCCTTTTTATTTCTATGCCATCAGTCTTATCCCACATACCCCTATGGCAAATATAGTCAACCGTACGTGGGTCATCAAAGTTAACTATAACACAATCTCCCCGGATCGATTTCATCTCATTACCTAGCCAGGGTACCCTACGCACCATTAAGATCTTACTACGACAGTGTGCTGGGAGCGGTCTATTGGTGGTGAGCCAATGGAGTGCCTTATTTTTTAAGGACAGTGTCGGTTCCTCAGTGTTTGGATTCAGCTTAGGGACCCCGGTCAGAATTGCAACATATGGGCCTGCTTCAGGTGGTAGATGGATATGGAGCCCTCTAGAATCTATACTCTCGGTGTTAGGGAGCAAGGGGGCTACTTGTTTAGCAGGTGCAGATTCCATGGTAGTACTAGTAGGATGGACAGCAAGTTCGCATGGTTGATTGCCCTTTTTCAATAGAGCAGGGGGAGACTTTGGACCTAAATTATGGCCAATAGGGGTAATAGTAAGCGCTTTCGGCCCTGCCGTTAGGTTTATATTGGCTATTTTTGGTTGGCCTGGGTGGGCTGGGGCAACCTTCGTCTGGATCATACAGGATGCTTTCAGGGAAGCTATTTGCTTTTCTATGTTAGAGAGTGAAAGTTGTAAGGGCTGCAGATGGGCCTTAATGAGTTCACCCAGCCGAAGTAGTAGTTGGTTATTTATCTCACAAACTTTACAACCCTCACCAGAGCTATCCAACCTGCTAGAATTATTAAAGGTCGCAGAGCATGACGTCGTATCAGCTACAGCTTTGATAGACGTGCTCTGAGGTAGTGCACTCTTGGTGGGCTTAAGAGCGGTTGTTTTTTTTTTAGTAAGTTTATATTTATTCACTACCTTGGCCTTCTTCCGTTTGGGAACAGCGCCCTCCCTCTTCCCTCTTGACTGCTCAATAGTCAATACCTCCTGTCTTGGGCTCATAATTGGTTGCAGGATCTTCTCAGACAACTCGCTTAGTTGTGTGTCCGAGAGTGCCAGTGATACTGAAAGATCAACCACGTTTGGGACACCATGTAATTCCACTGGGACTTCAATTAGGGGCCTAGTTTCCCCGTGGCTAGTAGGTGTTTTGGCTAATGCCAGAAGGCCTAAGGAGGAACGTCTAGCTAAGGCCAGATCCTGGGACACCCTGCGTTCCAAAAGAGACATACCCTGATTGATTGCCTCGTTGGCCCTAGTAATATATTGGTCAATTGGGCCAATTGCGTTAGTAACCCCTGGTATGGTTTTAGTCTTGCTACCTCTAGTCATCATGACAGTGCTAGTGTGCTCAAACACTCCCACACAATCGATTTCAAATATATCAAATGATCAACAGTGGGACACAAGATTTTCAACAGCAAATATAAAGGGGGTGGCCCAGTCCAGTCTGGATGTATGACGTTACAACGCATGCTATTACAACGCATACCTTTACAACGCATTTTTTACAACGCTAGTACTATTACAACGCATTACTTTACAACGAATTCTGTTACAACGCCAAACCTATTACAATACTGAAAAGTGCTGTTACAACGAAGTATATTACAACGCATACCATTACAACGCGATTTTTTTTTTAAAATTAAAAGTACAATAAAATCTGGCACGGGATGCAGGGAAATTAGGGGTTTTAGGGTGGGGAAGTGTATTAAAACGTGGAGAAGAACTGTACGTAAATCGACCAAAATGCAGTAACAAATTAATACTCGGGTATTAAAATTAATACTCGAGTATTAAAATCAATGCTCAAAATTCCCCATAAAAATCCGTTTTAAGACATTTGTAAGTTTTTAAATAATAATGAAAAAATAAATTACAGTACATACACATTTTTAACATGAAAAGATCGCAAACTAAGTAAACTAACGAAAACATAACACACATACACACAGGCGCCATTTTAACCATCTCACTTATAAAACTTGTCCTACCACAGTTTCTATGTAAACAATACCAAAAGACATGTTCCAAAATGGATGCCAAAACGGGCCAAATGAATGAAAACAATATTTCTTTAAAAGCATTTTTAAAATATCATTTTCCACAGTAAAACAAAGCATTAAAAAAAACACAACGAACGCAGTTTTTAAAAAAATTAATAGTGACACACAGTAAAACTTATAAATACAAGTGAGACACCATTTTGCACTCAGTTGATTATCAACTAGCAGAGAGAGCAGACGTAATAAGCTGACCCTCTGTCACCTGCACTGCGACCTCCTCAGAGAGAGCACGGAATTCACAACAGAGCAAGTACTAGTAAGTTATTAATATATATGTAAACGATAGTTTTTATAAAAATATATTTTCTTAAACCACAAAAAATATTTTTTCACTTAATAATAAAAACTTAAGAAATGAACTGTTTCCAATATATTATCAATAAAATAAAACTCAAAATTAAAACAAGTAATTTATTTTCCTCAACCAGAAAATCGGAAGATTTTTACATTGCACAGCAGCTGAACCTATTTGGACATCCCCACCACGTAAACGACTGACAAACTCAATTGTTTAGGTAAATGTTATTTTTGTGGCATGGTTTTACTTGTAAAATTTATTTATTAAAATTTCATAAAGTCATGTATGCCAATGGTGTTTTTTTTTAATACTCAATCACACCGCATAAAAATCAAAATTGTCTTTTTATAACCAACGTTGACAAAGGAACAATTTTTTTTTTTTTTTTTCTCCAACAGTGAACATCTTTTCACAAAAACCTTTTAACCTCCAGCAAACATCAGTATAAAGGCACGATAACAAAATACCTACTAGAAAAGGTATTTTTTCTTTCCCATTTTATTATAACGATACATTAGAAATCCTTTCTTTTGCAATTATTCCTCCTGTATCGTACCTAATTTGAAAACTAATGGATAGTTTTGAGAAACAATATTCAATTTCTTCTGTAGGAAAGAGCACCATCAGTGATATTTTTGTGTAGGGTAGGGGTACATATCTATATTTCTACTACAGTAATGTGTTTTAATTAGGACAGTATCATGTAGTACTAGTTATATTGTATGTCTGTTTAATTTTAAAAAAACTCAAGTACTACATTTCTACCCACCGTTAATTATCTTTTTTTCGCCTTTTTTCCTGAACAGAAAAGATTTTTTTTCTCACAACTAAAAATTTGAGCCAACAAAGAAAAACATCCTCTACCACCTCATCCACAAAAGCAAATTCTCAAAAACAAGGTATTTTTTTACAGCACGGATTCTTTACCTTCAAAATATTTGACTAACTATCACATAGCTAAATTTCAAAGAAATAATCAATGTAATTATGATTACATTTTCAAATTTTAGATTTATATTTCATGTCTAAAGAATGTATTTTTCATTACGGAAATAGTTATGTGCAGCAACTTATATCACATGTGCAATTTTTGTGGAATAATTTTACTAAACACATTTCTCAACATCGTTCTGTTTTCAAAGTTTATTCATTTTTCACTTTTCCAGACATTTATTTATCCATTCCCCAACAAATCACCTCAAAAGTGTCTACACAAACCGACTCAGCAATACCACTGAACAGGAGTCTGCCAGAAAACCAATTCGGAAAAAAAGGTAATTTAGACAAACATTGTAAGTTGCAACAACTTTTAAAATGTACCATGCTGTAGAGGTAACAATTTACTTTTCCAAAATCTGGAAGGTGCAGCAGTTGGGTAAGTGTTGGATAGTGTTGGGGTATTAATTTACTATTCTAACTCCAGGGGGTGCAACAGTAGCGTAAGTGTTGGATAGTGTAGGGGTATTAATTTACTATTCTAACTCCAGGAAGGTGCAGCAGTAGGGTAAGTGTTGGATAGTGTAGGTGTATTAATTTACTATTCTAACACCAGGAAGGTGCATCAGTAGGGAAAGTGTTGGATAGTGTAGGGGTAACAATTTACTATTCTAACTCCAGGAAGGTGCTGCAGTAGGGAAAGTTTTGGATAGTGTAGGGGTAACAATTTACTATTCTAACTCCAGGAAGGTGCATCAGTAGGGAAAGTTTTGGATAGTGTAGGGGTAACAATTTACTATTCTAACTTCAGGAAGGTGCATCAGTAGGGAAAGTGTGGGATAGTGTAGGGGTATCAATTTACTATTCTAACTCCAGGAAGGTGCTGCAGTAGGGAAAGTGTTGGATAGTGTAGGGGTATCAATTTACTATTCTAACTTCAGGAAGGTGCATCAGTAGGGAATGTGTTGGATAGTGTAGGGGTAACAATTTACTATTCTATCTCCAGGAAGGTGCTGCAGTAGGGAATGTGTTGGATAGTGTAGGGGTAACAATTTACTATTCTAACTCCAGTAAGGTGCATCAGTAGGAAAAGTGTGGGATAGTGTAGGGGTAACAATTTACTATTCTAACTCCAGGAAGGTGCATCAGTAGGGAAAGTGTGGGATAGTGTAGGGGTATCAATTTACTATTCTAACTCCAGGAAGGTGCTGCAGTAGGGAAAGTGTGGGATAGTGTAGGGGTATCAATTTACTATTCTAACTCCAGGAAGGTGCTGCAGTAGGGAAAGTGTGGGATAGTGTAGGGGTATCAATTTACTATTCTAACTCCAGGAAGGTGCATCAGTAGGGAAAGTGTTGGATAGTGTAGGGGTATCAATTTTCTATTCTAACTCCAGGAAGGTGCATCAGTAGGGTAAGTGTTGGATAGTGTAGGGGTAACAATTTACTATTCTAACTCCAGGAAGGTGCATCAGTAGGGAAAGTGTGTGATGGTGTAGGGGTATTAATTTACTATTCTAACTCCAGGAAGGTGCATCAGTAGGGAAAGTGTTGGATAGTGTAGGGGTAACAATTTACTATTCTAACTCCAGGAAGGTGAATCAGTAGGGAAAGTGTTGGATAGTGTAGGAGTAACAATTTACTATTCTAACTCCAGGAAGGTGCATCAGTAGGGAAAGTGTTGGATAGTGTAGGAGTAACAATTTACTATTCTAACTCAAGGAAGGTGCATCAGTAGGGAAAGTGTGGGATAGTGTAGGGGTATCAATTTACTATTCTAACTCCAGGAAGGTGCTGCAGTAGGGAAAGTGTTGGATAGTGTAGGGGTATTAATACACTATCCTAACTCCAGGAAGGTGCATCAGTAGGGAAAGTGTTGGATAGTGTAGGGGTATCAATTTTCTATTCTAACTCCAGGAAGGTGCATCAGTAGGTTAAGTGTTGGATAGTGTAGGGGTAACAATTTACTATTCTAACTCCAGGAAGGTGCATCAGTAGGGAAAGTGTGTGATAGTGTAGGGGTATTAATTTACTATTCTAACTCCAGGAAGGTGCATCAGTAGGGAAAGTGTTGGATAGTGTAGGGGTATCAATTTACTATTCTAACTCCAGGAAGGTGCATCAGTAGGGAAAGTGTTGGATAGTGTAGGAGTAACAATTTACTATTCTAACTCCAGGAAGGTGCATCAGTAGGGAAAGTGTTGGATAGTGTAGGAGTAACAATTTACTATTCTAACTCCAGGAAGGTGCATCAGTAGGGAAAGTGTGGGATAGTGTAGGGGTATCAATTTACTATTCTAACTCCAGGAAGGTGCTGCAGTAGGGAAAGTGTTGGATAGTGTAGGGGTATTAATTTACTATTCTAACTCCAGGATGGTGCAGCAGTAGGGTAAGTGTTGGATAGTGTAGGGGTAACAATTTACTTTTCTAACTCCAGGAAGGTGCATCAGTAGGGAAAGTGTGGGATAGTGTAGGAGTATTAATTTACTATTCTAACTCCAGGAAGGTGCAGCAGTAGGGTAAGTGTTGGATAGTGTAGGGATAACAATGTGCTATTCTTACTCCATGAAGATGCATCAGTAGGCAAAATAAAGGATTGAGTACATGTTATGTTTTGTATACAAATATTAATAAATATCAAGCTAAATGTTTTATCTTTTCTCCTTTTTTCAGATAATGTCTAGCCTTGGAGCAGCCAACTTCGTTAAATCCAGGAAGGGCAAAAATCTGTTAAACCATGGTGGATACATATATAGTAAGGAAAGAATAAGTTTAACTAGAAATCATTGGAGGTGCGTGCAATACTACACTACCCATTGCAGTGGCAGAGCGGTTACTGTTGATAATTTGGTTGTGAAAACCACAGAACATAACCACTCTGCCTCTGCAATGGATGTAGAAATCAGAGAGACAATTAATGAGATGAAAGCTATTGCAAGCACCTCCAATGAATCTACAGGATCCATTTTAAGGGAGGTTGCACAGCATGTCCCTAGTCATGTTGCTAGCAACATGCCTATAATACCCAATTTGAGAAGAATTATTCAGAGACAAAAGCAGGCAAGTAATATTCAATTGTCTACACCACATACATTCTCTGACATTAGAATTCCTCATGATCTTTCTATTTCTTTTTCTGATGAACCTTTCCTTCTGCATGACAACGAAAACCCTCAGAAACGTATTTTAATTTTTAGTACCCCCCGTAACCTTGCTAAGTTAGAAAGTAGTGAAATTTGGATGATGGATGGGACGTTTAAAAGTACACCCCATCCTTTCACTCAAATTTACACTATACATGCTAAGATTAACAATAGTGTAATTCCCTTAGTGTATAGTTTGCTACCTGATAAGACTTCTGCAACATACACTGAACTTTTATCAGTGATTAAAAGCAAAACATCTGCAAGTCCTCGAAAAATAATAATCGATTTCGAATTGAGCATGATCAATGTGATCACCAAAACGTACACGGATACCCAAATTCAGGGATGTTTTTTCCATTTTTCGCAGGCATTTTGGCGTAAACTACAAAAAACATCCCTAGTTGCAGAATATTCTCGGGATAGCAAATTACAGTTTGAACTAAAAAAATTAACTGCACTTTGTTTTGTTCCTCCCGAAAGTGTGGACGAGTACTACACTGCAATTATAGAATCTGTTTATTATACGAGTAATGAGGAAAAATTGGCACCCATTCTAAATTATTTTGAGGACACATGGATTGGACACCTAAGCAGATCGGGTCGCAGGAGGAAGCCACGATTCCATGTGGAGTGGTGGAACTGCTACACGAGTTGTTTAGAGGGAGAGGCCAAAACAAACAATGCCATTGAGGGGTGGCATAACTCCTTCAATCATACAATTGGAAAACCACATCCGAACTTCTACTCATTTTTGGAAACTTTGAAGAAGGAGCAAAGTTTCCAAGAAATGAGATTAGCACAAACACTCGCAGGTAGTCTAAACCCACGAGTAACAGTCAAAACAAGGGAAATGTCTGAGAGACTATTGGCAATTCTACAACAGTTTTCGTTGTGTGTGGCTATAGACTACCTCGAAAATCTTTCTAACATTCTTTCTTTTTAAAACAATGAATTTGCTTACTTTCCTGCTTTGCTAAAAATTATAGTAATTACAATGATTCAATTGGCATACAAAGATTTTTTTTAAAAAAAATTTTTCAAATTAATAAGTCGGGTTTTTTCCATTTTTTCAAACAAATCTTCATTTCATCAAAACTAAACCAATGTTGAAAAATGTTACTGTTCCATAGTATTCGAAACATTTAACATTATCGGTACGCCATTTTTCAAATTATCGAAAAAATCCAATTTAAATTCCGTCAAAACCAATCACCAAAACTCAATCCGAACTATAAAATAGAAATTAAACCATATTCCTTAATACACATTGCAGCTGAATTGTCATTTGTATTTCAAAATAAGATTTACAAAATATTAAAGTACGCACAATTTTTTTACCAAGAAATGAAGATCGACAGTACATCTTTATCTTCGGAAACAAAGAAATCAACTGTCTAAACCGTAACTTTTTATTTAGAAAGAGTTACATACTTTTTTAAAATAACTAACTTACTTTCAGCGACCCGACATAGGCATGTATTAATGACATTAATGTGGACATGTTTAACAACTTTTAAAACATCTATTAGTTTTCCAGCAACCTCCCCTTATTCTTTCCTTACTATATATGTATCCCTTAAAAAGGTTTAATCTATAATATCAACAGAAAATATTTCCTACCTGGACGCAGATCAGCTTCCTGCTGCTTCCTCCTCCGATGCTCTGCAAAATGGCGTATTACGTCGACGCACACGTCCTTACGTCATCGCGTGCTTCTCTATTTATGGCGGACTACTTTTTTACATTCAACTGTAATTAAATGTTAATATATGTAAATAAAATATTTATATTTTGTTTAAAAAATAAAACTTACTTTGAAAAATTAATTTTAAAATATGTTTAATTTTTTCTTTTTTTTTAAATCAAATAAAATAGTGAAATAAATATTTGTTTCCTATCTTTATTTTTAATTAAGTTTTTAAATCTCCAATATTGTAATTTAATAACTGTAAAATTACTTAATATGTTCCTTACCTTGGCTCTATTGCCTTTTCCTTTCAAAACTTCCTCTTACTTCACTTTCTGTACCTTCTTTTCTTGTTCCGCGGGCTGTATATGCTAAGGCTGCCAAAATAAATAAAGGACAAACACGCTCATAGACTTCAATGGAAAACCGTGGGAAATAAATTCAAAAAGTAAGTTATAATTGTTATTTCTGATTTCTAAATTTTAAAAATTGTTAAATTGGTATAATTATTACTGTAAATATTTTTTAATGTTGATATTAATATTTTAAATATATTATTAATTTATTTATATAATAAATTAATCAAAAATACACTTCCATTTATTTATAAAAGGACACTTTCTTTTAAACATATAAATACTCTTGTCTTTTCATATGTGATAAAAATACTCTAGTATTTAAAAATAGGTACTCAATCATTTTTCTATATATTTAAATATTATATACTCTTTAATGTTTAAGAAAATTTATTTTTAAGTAGATAAATACTCAACATTTAAAATATGTTTTTATTAAGTATCTATTTTTTATATTTTAAAACACTAAACTAAATGTTCAAGTATTTAATTTTAAAAAATCAAGTATTAATCATTTCTACATAATAAAATACACATGCATTAATATTTTGATTATCTACTCACTTTTTTGAAACTACTATAGAAACTAAAAATACTAAACTATTATTTTATCACCAAACAAACCAAACTTTTCTACCATGCACAATACTCAAGTATTATTATTTTTATAAACTACTCACTTTTTTCAAATAAATATTGCATTTTTTAAAAAAATTTTAATACTCAAGTATTTATTTTACTGCTAACCAACCAAACTTTTCTACCAGAAAAAATACACAAGTAATAATTTTTTTATTAACTACTGCCCTTTTTTTAATTAGAATTGCTATATTAAAAAAAAAAAAAAATACTCAAGTATTAATTTTAATGCTACCCAACTAATAAAATTTAGATAAATATTTTGCAAAAAAAAATGCGTTGTAATAGTATATGCGTTGTAAAAGTACTTGCGTTGTAAACACATGCATTGTAAATACATGCGTTGTAAAAGCATTACCACCAAATGCGTTGTAAAGGTATATGCGTTGTAAAGGTACTTACCATATAATGGAACGCGTTGTAAAAGCATGCGTTGTAAAAGTTTTAGCGTTGTAAAAAATGCGTTGTAATAGCACAGCGTTGTAAAAGTTGCGTTGTAAAGGTAGTTCCCCGTCCAGTCTTACCCGGTCTTGAACGGGCTTAAACGGGCCCGCCCTTTGCCCGGGCTTAGCCCGGCGTCGCCCGCGCGCGTCCCGCGACGCGGAGGGAGCCATGAACTTTTCAGCGCCTCCGGGCGCGTTGGCGGCGTCAGCGGCCGCAAGGGAGTCTGGGGGCTGTAGTCTCCCCCCGCTCTCGTCCGCGATGTAAAGTGGCGGCGGCGGGGGAGACACACAGCAGAAGGGAGCCCAGGAGCTGCGGCGGCGATGGCAGAATGCAGAGTAGAGCAGAGCAACAAGAGTTTACCCCAACAGGTAGGCAGGTCTCCTCCAAAGTAGGCTTCCCGCTCCCCCGAGGGAGCCGTGAACTTTTAAGCGCCTCCGGGCGCGTTGGCGGCGTCAGCGGCCGCAAGGGAGTCTGGGGGCTGTAGTCTCCCCCCGCTCTCGTCCGCGATGTAAAGTGGCGGCGGCGGGGGAGACACACAGCAGAAGGGAGCCCAGGAGCTGCGGCGGCGATGGCAGAATGCAGAGTAGAGCAGAGCAACAAGAGTTTACCCCAACAGGTAGGCAGGTCTCCTCCAAAGTAGGCTTCCCGCTCCCCCGAGGGAGCCGTGAACTTTTAAGCGCCTCCGGGCGCGTTGGCGGCGTCAGCGGCCGCAAGGGAGTCTGGGGGCTGTAGTCTCCCCCCGCTCTCGTCCGCGATGTAAAGTGGCGGCGGCGGGGGAGACACACAGCAGAAGGGAGCCCAGGAGCTGCGGCGGCGATGGCAGAATGCAGAGTAGAGCAGAGCAACAAGAGTTTACCCCAACAGGTAGGCAGGTCTCCTCCAAAGTAGGCTTCCCGCTCCCCCGAGGGAGCCGTGAACTTTTAAGCGCCTCCGGGCGCGTTGGCGGCGTCAGCGGCCGCAAGGGAGTCTGGGGGCTGTAGTCTCCCCCCGCTCTCGTCCGCGATGTAAAGTGGCGGCGGCGGGGGAGACACACAGCAGAAGGGAGCCCAGGAGCTGCGGCGGCGATGGCAGAATGCAGAGTAGAGCAGAGCAACAAGAGTTTACCCCAACAGGTAGGCAGGTCTCCTCCAAAGTAGGCTTCCCGCTCCCCCGAGGGAGCCGTGAACTTTTAAGCGCCTCCGGGCGCGTTGGCGGCGTCAGCGGCCGCAAGGGAGTCTGGGGGCTGTAGTCTCCCCCCGCTCTCGTCCGCGATGTAAAGTGGCGGCGGCGGGGGAGACACACAGCAGAAGGGAGCCCAGAAGCTGCGGCGGCGATGGCAGAATGCAGAGTAGAGCAGAGCAACAAGAGTTTACCCCAACAGGTAGGCAGGTCTCCTCCAAAGTAGGCTTCTTACACTGTTTTCCAGCTAACGCATGGATTCCTATCACTTGGGAGACAAGCGTCGCTGATAGCACGCTATCTCCACGATAGAATCCAGCATTAGCCTGCGATAATTATCCTCGCGCTAAAAGCACTGAGCGATAATTATCGCAGGCCCTTGCTGATATGCCCCCCTCTTCCAAGGGTTCAGTTTCTGTCACTCTTTGACTTATCCTCACATACAAAGGCGAAGTCGGCACATGAAGCTTCCTAGGAGCTTTGAATATATGTGGCCATCATCACGATTCCTTTGCATTGCAATTTGCATGTTGAGCCTGGAAGGGCTTCACTTTGTGGGAGTCTTTGGTTTCAGTTAATGAGGTCTGTTGCATGAAGGGTAAGTAGGGATGGATAATGTTTGTGTGGTTTGATTAGTGGGCTTATTCTCATCATTTTCTGGTGGTAAAGTATAACTATGGAATCTGCTGGATTTGTTTGTTCTGTTTTTTAATTCTGCTTACTTTTAGGACTATTTGCTGCTGTATTTTTCAATCCACACCAAATGAATGAACAGCTTTATATTCTACTAACCATTCAACTATAAGCAGCACTTGAACACAAAAACCACCATCCTGTCTAGCTGTGTGGGGTTTTGCTGGAGAAAGAAATGGATCAGGTGTTGCAATAGGTGATCCAAAACTCTGGCTGCAATTGACCTAGCTGCATAAGCTCCATATCACATTTTACCACACTATTTGCCTATTTGTACTGAGTAAGAATACACCCAATGCCCTAGGAGTCAAAGTGAACCACCTAGGGCTTCCTTCACTGCCTTGCACAAGTACCACCACCTTCACTTCTCAAACAAGATACTGAGCTGAAAACGGAGTGCTGAATTGGTCCATCAGTAGAGGGGTGCAAAGGGCTTCCACATCCAGGTTCTATGGTATTCAATACCCCTATGGACATTGGAGTCCCAACTGGAGTACCAAAGGTGTCATCAAGCAACCTTTGGTCTCTGGTGATATAACAGGGTTGATTTATTGCGCCAACCGGACTACAGAACATCCTCTTACTTCCTGCTACTTGGTTTACAGCAGGGCAAGAAGAACCCTGTTTACACTTTGATCCTTCTGCTACCTTCTTGATCCATAAAACTAGCGCTAGCAAGGACAGTGCTCAGGTTACCAAAGGGCAAGCCAGTGGTAGCAGCTCCGTGGTTAGCTTAATGCCTGCACACATAGAAAGAGGAAAATACAGCACACATAGAAAGAGGAAAAAAACAAGAAGAAAAAAAGATATATCTCCTCGTTACGCCGCACCTCGGGAGCTGTAAGATTTTGAGGCATTGCCCGGTTTACATGTTCTTGTAAATCTGGGAATGCGTACAAAAGCATGAGAGTTGAGTGGGAACACCCACCGCACTGCTCATGGCCCCCCTCCCTTGTGCTGAATTAGGTCACTTACTCAAGATAGAGACTTGCATCATGCATGCACCGCTTTGCGTGTTGCAAACGTGAAGGAAGGCTCTCATAAATGTGCCCCTAAGTGTCAGACATGATCTCAAGCATCTTTAATAGCCTCTTTGGACTTCCAATGGTCTTCCAGGCTTAGGATTGGTTTGCCTCATTCGTTGCTATGAATCACTCTTGTATTGAGTCATTGCTCACCATATTAGGACATCTGGCCTGGCACTTGTCAATGGAGGTGAAGGAAGCTAAATCAAAAACTATCATACTTTTTAATTGCACTTGGAAACAGAGAACGTGTTAAATAATGTTATTTACATTATCACATCTCTTTTACAAGAACATATTGCACTATAGTTATCCGATGTTCCAAGCAGATATACATTTTTGCACAAATCATACAGAATTTACTTTGTCATATCTACCTTGGTTGCCAAATAAAGGGCTTTGCAATAAACCACAAATTATTTAATATTTCAAAGAACATCTAAACTCCTCAATCGAACAAAAGGAGTCATGTGTGTGCGCTTTCCAAAAATGTAGATGAGTAATCAACATCGCAATATTATAGATGAAAACTATCAGAAATCCTAACATAGGAAAATATTATTTCGCATTCAACCTAAAACAAGGGTTTTTCATTAGTGAGACTTAATCGACAAATGTGAGAAGAACACGATTCAAAACCTAAAACAAAATATCAAATATAAAAACTAATTCAATCTTTTGTCTAACAAAAGTGCATATGCAAATCAGTTTCATGATTTGGGGGAAGAAAGACGGCATCACACAAATAAATTGACGGAAAGAAATGAGGCGCCTTGCACTTTTAACTACAGTTTTTAAGAACTTCTCTCTAAATCATATTTAATCTCAGTAAGTTACTCCCTTGTCCTTAACTCCAGCTTGGCACGCGCTCGCTTGCCACCCACATCGAATTCCAAATCCGGATGCAAGGACTGCTGAGCAGTGAGCACTGCGTGTAATTCCGTTTCAGCTACCCTGAAACCTCAGAAGAGCCCACCAGGGCTAAAGATGTGCCGAAGCTTTCTCAAAATGTTGAACACACTGTTTTATAAAAAGAGCTCTGCGGGCGCGTGCTCATTGTGAAGGGAAATGGTGACCTCTCCTGCTCCTTGCAATATGGAACTGTGGCTGGGAAGACCCTATCTGCAGATTCTTAAGAAACCCAGTCACTTTTGAAATGTGTTCTGCTCTGTTACTGACTTTCTTAATGAAAAAAAAAACAAGAATACATTATTTCCTAACTTGTTGATAAGAGCTCTCTTTTCTGTTTTTGAACACACACTTTGTATAGACAACCGAATGACATGCATGTAAGAGCTCTCTTTATCATTTCCATTCTTTGAAACAGACCTAAAATCCTTAAATCTTTGACTAGTGTATAATGCATGCACACGTAGATACACAAAGTTCACACAAGCCACCGAACCAAAAATACCCATTCTAATAAAGTCCAGTTGACATAAAGACACTTAGACCTACTCATATGGAGGGGTAAGTGTCAGAAGCCACCTCCCAGACATAATACTGAGCACAGGAGCCACAAGATGATAAGCATTAAAGGACACATGGTAATCTAGTTGAGTGTATAGCGGTGTGCCCTGGCGAGTACTAGTGATGCCTCTCAGGGGCCCAGTGGGTGAAACACATCATAAAACCGCTGGATGATGCTTTTTGGCTTGGCCCTGGTACTCCAAATGGGAAACACAGGGCGATTGCACCTCATGGAGAGTGCCCTGGTACTGTGTATTGCAGGAGCAATGAGTGTGTAAATGAAGTGAGCACTAAGGGCTCGATTACGAGTTCCTCAGGCACAACAGCGGCCCGCAGTGGTTGAGAGAACGCCGCCAAGCTAGCGGCTTCGCGACCCCCACATCACATGTTTACTAAGGGGCTGGCAGCGTGCCAGCGCACATCTACGGCAGGCAGCATGCTTCCGCTCTAAAAGAGAGCCTGAAGGTAATGCCGACCGCACTGCTGTCCCGGGTACCCGCCATGAAAAGGTCAGCGGGACGGCAGGTTATAATCGCGCAAGAACCACACTCCACGCTGTTACTTGAAGCGTAAAAGGCCATTTTATTAGGACATGGTTGCAATCATTTAGACTTTATTCGACAGTACATAAATGCAATAAATATACTTTCCCCATCCCATACCGACTCATTCTCCTTTCATCCATTCTCAAAACCATCTCACCTGTTAGACTCTTCCCCCATTCACTCAGTGACCTCCTTCCTCTCCCCATTCTCACCTTCACTTGCCCTCCAAGCATCCTCTGTGTAATTTCCTTCATTGGTCATTGCTTCCCGCGCCCGCTATCAGTCACCTGTGTACCGTTCTCCCCCCCCCCCCCCGAGGGGTGGATCCACCCGTATGTGACTACCCACCCCTCCAAAGTACCGCCAACCAGGGAAACCCCCGGAGGGTGGTTCCCTGCCCCATCCCCAATTCTAGTGCACCTTTCGCCTCCATCCAGTCTACCTTGCAGCACCCTGTGGACGACCCTCCATCCCCTAAACCTGCGTCCCGTATAAAGTTCGCTATTGCCGGGACACCCCAGACTACGAAAGGTGCACCTATTCTAAGTAGGACTATCTGTCCCCCCCAGGTTGCGTTCCTAACGCCTCCCCCACCTCTCCAGGCACCAGGTGGATGACCATCCACCCTTGAAAACTGTGTCCTGTGGCAATAAGCAGCATTTACCAAACAAACCCCGTCCATGACAAAAATGTACCATCGCAAACAACCACCTGTCTTCCTTCCCTCCGTCTCCTTAACCGCGGACCGTCCCCCTGTAATCCTGGTCCATCGCCCCCAAACTCCCTTCTTGGCAAGGCCCCATCGGTGGATGACCATCCACCCGTACAGCCAGAATCCGTTGTAATCCAGTAACCTTCCAGGCCAATCCCCCATCCCTGAAGAGCGTCCCAGCCCCAAACAAGACCAGCTGTGCCTCTTCCAATAGTCCCATTACCTGTGGGCCATTTCTCCTGTAAGCATGTTCGACAGCCCTCAAAGTCCATCCTCTGCAAGGCACCATCGGTGGACGGCCATCCACCCATAAAGCCAGTGTCCCTTTCAAACAAGGTACATTTCCAGGGCAATCACCATCCATGAAAAGTGCTCCATCCCCAAACCAAAACCAACCGCCCGTGTCCCCTCAAACAGTCCCCAGTACCTGTGGGCTATTAGCTGTTAAGCATGCTCAACAGCCCCCCAAAAATTCCCTCCTCTGCAAGGCACCATCGGTGGATGACCATCCACCAATACTCCAGTGTCCCTTGTAAACAAGAAACATGTCCAGGATCATCCCCATCCATGAAAGTGCCCCATCCCCAACCAGGCCACCAGTTTCCCCTCAAACCGTCTCATTCACTGCAGACCATCTCCTTGTAAGCATGCTAGACGTTCCCTTGAGACCATTCATTGCAATGCGCAGTGCTTCTCCACAACCCACTTCCTAAGTTCCATGTCATTGAACCATATCCCTTGCCATGCCTCTTGGGTTAAACCAGACCTGCCCTGTTCCTGAGTACCTTCTCTCCAATGCCTTTGATTGTATTGGAGCCAGCCCCATATCGTATGACACAGTCACTCCCACTGGCCGCAACGCTCACCCTGAGTCAATTCTACTGTTCCCCCCTCAATCATCAAACACCCCAAATGACTGCGTTCCCCGCCTGATGACATCCGTACACCCGCTATGTCGCATCTGTTGCTGCCCAACATTCGGGAGAATGTCCGCCTGTCCAGGCGACCACACTGGATCCCAGGCCACTCCCCCTACCTGCAGTAGAAAAAGAATGATTAGTCCCGTAAGGATTATGTCTCTTCCCTTCCATCCCCAGTTTCTCCAAAACCCCCGCCCAAACCCCTTCTTTTACCTATTACGGCACAACACACCCTACTATACTGCCATCTCCCCAATCTCCGACTTCCCCCCCACCCCCGAACAGCCCTCCTGATGTCACCTCTGTGCCAGCCCTCAGGCGTAAGAATCGTGCCTCTCCTTAAGGGAGCCACTTCCCGTCCGCCCAGCCCTCGAACGAAACCTAAATAGCCTGTAGCGCCGTTAAACTACCTTCCGCATTTGGTAACCCCAATTCCCCAGCCATAGGCCTCCCTTCTCTTACCACCAATCACTGGTGCCTCATTCCCCCTCCTCGCTTTCCCCAGCTCCGTTGCCACCCGCTCCACTTCCCCCCCAACCGCTGTAGCCGAACAACAACCCAAACCTCCCAATCGCCCTTTCCCGGGCCACTACCCTCATTCTCCACTACGCCTCAAGCGCCAACGCTGCCCTATTTCGATAAACGTCCTGCCCCTGTTTCACCCAGACAAGCCCGGCACAAACCGCCCGTCACCACAGCCACTGCACCCGTGTCTGCTGCGCCACCGGTACCATATCATCGCGTCTCCTGTGTCCTGCACTACCATACTCCCAGATGCCCCCGACAAAATCGCCATATTGTCAGTGGTGTTACGACACGACCACCGTGTGCTGGCTCCTTGCTCCCGACACGCAACACATCTCCCCGATTTTGTAAAGAAGAGTTTGAAATTTTGCCACCTTATGACACTTTGACAGCGTTTGCGGGACTCGAACCCTTGTCCTGTGAGATCCTTTACAATTGCAGGCACAAGACTTACCATTGAGCTATAGGTCCTGGCCCCTATAACTAAAACTGAGTCCTGTAAGCCAGAATCCCTGTTTCCAAATTATTGCCTGCTACAACCCCGGTGACCATCTCATCCCCAAACGCATCTTGCAGTGCCCGAAAGCCCCTAACCCTGTCTGGTTCGCCACAGCAGCGGCCCAAGCCTTCTCCGTCTCGACAGCTTCCCCTCCGGCGCACCCCCTCAGCCTCCGTTACTGCGATGCCTACCGAAAGGTGATTATCTTATCAAGTGGCCAACAAACTACCTTTACCAGTCCCACTCCCCAGGCAAGTCCCTACCTGTATAACACTGCCCCCGTCACGCCTCACGACTCTCGCGCTCCAGATACTGAGGCCCCAGAGCCCCGCATTTCTTCAAGCCCTCAGCCCCCACCCAGTGTGCACAGTCAGTCAGGCAATCCCGCTTTCTCTGCATATTTGCTCTGTCTAACAGCTGCCCTCGCACCCAGCGACATACCCCCCACCCGGTGACCTCCCCTACTCCCAGTCCTCAAATGCTCCCTGTGCAGATGGACTTTGCCCCCAGGTCTCCTGTACAAAACAGAGGGGGGGGGCATCCGTGATGGCCAGCCACGACTCCCAGTGCTCCTGCTCACCGCAGCCACTGCTTCCTCTTGTGAGTCAACTAGTGCCATGGCCCCATGGCCTCCAACTGATCGAGAAGGACCTCCAGGCCCCAAGGGCTTCTCCCCCCGTCCACCGGTGCGGTCCAGCTCGCCCTGGGAATGACTCCGTCCCTCCCTACGTCATTGTCCAACCGACACGGGAGCCCTCACCAGTCGCCTCCGCCCGTGACCTGTCCATTAGACAAAGTCCCCTGAAAAACCCACACCCCCTCCCTCCAGGTCCACCCCTTGTCTGATTACTTGCCCAACAACGTAAGTGCTGAGAAAATTCTCCTGCCTGCCTTCCCAGCTGTGGGTAGCGGCTGAATATTGCGTTGAAGAAAGACCACCCCAAGTTGAGCTACGTTCGGGCTGACCATAACCCTTCTCCCACCGTTCCAGCCCAGCACACACCCCATCCATCTTATAAGACCCCCAGCTGTCCCCGGGCCTCACACCTCAATATGCTGCCCCATGTGTTCGAGACCGATATCAACAACTTGCGTCAAGTGGCACCACCGGCTCTAAAGTAACCCTCTAAGCATAGCTAATATCCGCTACACCCGGCAAATAGGGACGAGCTACCATTTGTTTGCCAGACTTCCATTCGCCTGATATCACCATCGGCCGTTCGAAACCCAAAACCATCTCCTCGCGTGGCCCCAAGATTCCCATCGCCTGACGTACGCCGCTCCTTGCATGTATCACCAACGAACTCCCCAGCTGACCAGCTGGGGTCATTTGGGCCCTGGGTTCCCCAGGCCCCCAGCATTGTCCCAACCTTACTGAAGGAAATACCATTGCATACACTTATAAATGAGCACCCGGTGACAACCAGGGCGTGAACACCTAATCTTCAAAGTACGACTCCAAGACTTTAACCGCCCCATTTTTTTACTTGAGTGTCCGTCCGGGACCTCCTCTTCCAGACCGAAGCTGCCACCCCCTTGGAGCTCCTTGCCCCCGCTCCGTCTTAGGCCGCACTCGCCTGAAACAAATAACAAAATGGACTGGTTACCTGCACTCCCCCCCCGCACACCCCTGGCAACCCCCCACTCCAAGGCCCCATCGGACATCCTCCTATCGCACTGTATCTGGCACGCCAACTTCGCGTCTGTCGCACACCATCACATTCTTCCATCTTCACCCCCAACACCATCCATACCACCCTTCACACAGCGCATACTCAGAACTTGGTAGGATTCACAAGGTTGTATTGCTCAATGCGCGAATCCCTCGAAGGAGGGCAGGCCGCCGCGGACCCCCGTACTGCTTCTGGCCAGCGTCTCGGGGCCGTTGTGCCGGCCTTCTTCGCCGGTCCTGGATCCCCCCCCACTCGGTCGCGAAACTAAGTGGGTCCCCAGCACCACCGGGTCTCGTGCCGTGCTGGCAGTCCCTCACCCGGACTCTGATGACCTCAGCCACTACTGCCTGCAGCTCCCCGCCTCCCCCTAGGCCCACCCCCTACACCTCCTTCCCTAGCAGCAGCACCTATGCAAAGCCCTGCCTCGCTACTCCTACACTGCCACCTGCTCCAGTCCCCCCCCCCCCAAAACCTATGCCGGACCCTGCCTAGCCGTGGGTAAAGCCGCTGGGGTGGGCCCACTGTCCGCTACCATGAGTAGGCTCTACAAATGCTGGGGTAAACCGTAATCAACTACCAATGCTGCCCCCCCACCCCAAACCACGTCCCTCTGAACCCACGTGGGCAATGTGCAGAGCCCGTTTTGCATATTTATATAGCGCGAACTCGACCCTAAGGTTGTGGAGCGCTTTCCATAGCACCTTTTCTGCATTACACATTCCGGCACGGGGAGATTAAGTGATTTGACCAGAATCACAGGATGTGGGCGCGACCACGAGGCACGAACCCTGAATTCCTGCACCAGAGGCGGCAGCGCAGCAGACCGTCGAAAAAACCAGCTCCCCCTTCCTGGAAGCAGAAAGAGGAGGGGTCCCGCCTCCGCCCCCCAGACCCCGTTGTATACCCCGCGTGAAGAAACCGGGGCGCTCCCACCATGCCGGGTGACACACGCATACCCCGCCTTCCCCCGCCCCAGCCCCGCCCTGGGCCGCCTGACAAGATCGCGCCGCCGTGAGTGCCGTCCCTGTGCCCCCCCCCTCCCGCATGACCCATGACAGCACGCTCGCGCAAACGACAGACGCGCCCACATTCAGTGCCCCCCCTGCCCCTGTGCATCCCAGACAACCGTGATATGGCAGCCCCCTACCTGAAGAGGACGTCGAATCTGCCATCCAGCGCACGGAATCCATCCTCCAGCGCACGCGAGGCCATCCCGGCCCACACGCCTGATGAGACTGCCCCAGGACGTAGGATATCAACCCGGCCGGCCCATCCAAGACCTCATGCCGCTCAAACGTCCGCCGCATCGATGACACCATGCCTTCCAGCCCGCTGTGGCAAATTCCCTTTCCCTACCCAGACAACCAGTGCCAGCCCCCCGCTGATCGACCAATCGGCAGATGGCCTAACCCTGTATGACCTATCAGCTACAAACTTTTATCTCCCCCCGGTGGTGCTCAGGTGTCAGGAAGAGGCCGGATACTCCTCTCCTGACACCTATATACCCTCCCAACTCCCGCCCCCCTCCTTCCTATGATCCCACCCCCACCATGTCCTTCCGGTCATTGCGCGAATACCCCGGGGGAAGACTGGTCTGCGACCTTCACTTCCCCCGGGGCCTGCATTGCCATGGCAGTGCTCATGCCAGTACCGTCACCATTGACCACCGCTGTCCACTCCGCCGCCAGCGCGGGCGCTCCTAACTTGGTGGTGGCGGCGATTAGGAGGTGGTCAGGAGGCAGCCTCCCCACCCACCTCATAATCCAGTGGTCAAAACGCCAGGTATGTGAGCGGTCGGGCCACCAGAAAATGACAGCGGTTCCCTGACCACCAATGTCATAATCGGCTCTAAATATTTTGTGTCAGGGGAGCACTGACTAATGTACAGTTTAGGGGAACTCAACTCTTTGCATTATGGGTCATAGAGGGGTGTGTGGACGAGGAAGGTGTGTAGATATAGAATAGGAGAACATTGATGCGAAGTGGAGACATCTTAAATAGTTCAAAGTTATGTGGGACTTGTAGTATTTTTCTTATAATCAGAACTACATATAGCCAAATGCAAAGAAAAAGTTTTAACCAAATGACATTTTAGAAGACAAAGAGTGCAATCTTTAGCCTTTTCCTCATAATACATTTGAGAAAAGGACAAGGCACCGTCTATGGGTAGATCCCATACTTTAAACGTCATGTTTTCTCACAGGTATCCCATTACACAAGTAACATACAGGGTACACATACAGATGCAGTGGACACACATGAGGAACTATGCACATCTGCATAACTGCAAGGGGTGTAATGGCTTGGCGAGTATCTTATTTAATGTCCCACCAATGCAATTGGATACAACTAGAAATCCCAAATAATACTGACTCATACAACTATTGATGCAAGAAAAGTCCATATGACAGCGAAAATTTGAATCTCTATGTCACATGACTGACAGCTACAATCAAGCAATGGCTTTTAGATCAGGTTTGATGAATATGTGAATGACAACATGAGTGTGACCTTTCACACCTCTCTCTGTGTACCGAATAAACTTTGATGAAAGAGAAAAATCTGTTTGTAGCCAGACCTAAAAATGCTAAAGAGCATGGTTTTAAGCACAAATTATACATTGTTAGTGTAAAGAGCCTTGATACTATCTCATCATGTGGTCAGTATAGAAATACAGGTGTACCACACTTCTACACAATAGCCATGTAAAAGTAAATGTCACATCTCTGTGTCACTTTAAGGTTCCAGATGTGCGGGAGCTTAGTGTACGGACAGCAGAAAACGGATCTATCATGATAGCTTCTACACTATAGAAGTAGACCTGAAGTGTGCTTCAGGTCTACTTCTAATGTAACTTTATAATGCTGTTCCGACCATGTTAGCACCCCAACCACAAAGCAATTGGAGTGATGAAGCGCAATGGAGTCACGTCAAAGATTCTCCGAACTAACATCAGTGAAATTATGGGTCTAGCTACACTTGTCGTGAATGTCTTTTGAACAATTTTGATATTTGTTTATATGCATATTTTGTTTCGTTGTTGAATTTCTGTTAATATTTCACAAGAGAATTATGGGATATTGAGTATTTTTGTTACGCTGCCAACGAAGGTGGGCCGTCATTGCTGTTGAAACTGTAGAGGGGTGGAGCATGGGAGCCATGTGACACTAGTTGAGTACAGGTGAGGAAGATGGTGCGCAATTTAAAAATGGTGACACACCGCGATCGCGTTTAGTATGCCGCTTGAGTTCTGGGGCGAATAGACTGCTCGTGAAGTTGCCAGTCACTTACAGGTAAACATAGGGGATTGTATTGTTTTATCACAGGAAGTTGTGGGCAGATGAAGGAAGGTGTGAGTGGGAAGTCCAACGTTTGTTAGATTGAAAGTTTAATCACAAGGGATTTGAGAGAGTTAATTTGCTTTTGGATGCTATTTGGTACATTTATGTTGAAGCTAAAGAGGTTCGTATAGTAGTCTCGTAGAGATAACGTGGGCGTGAGGGAGTCCTTTTTGAATTATTTTGATGTTTTAGAAGGGAGGATTATGTATTATGTCATGGGAAAACAAGAGGTATCAAATGAGTTTAATATTACAATTGTCATTGAATGTTAACTTGTGGGATTGACGCACATTTTTAAATCATTGTAGATACCCCTGAAGAAGGTCGTTGACCAACCGAAATACATTGGGTGAATTAAATGGGATGGAGTAATGAAGTTCGTTCTACTTGCCTATGAATAGGCCTGGATGGGCAATTCTCGTGCAATTTAAGATGCTTGAAAAGACGCTAACTTTGTTTTTTTGGCGTGACGTAAAAGGATGGAGAAAACTGTTAATAAACTGGATGAATTTTGACAAACATACTGAGTACGTGGATATTTTCTCACAAGGCTGTGCAACTCTTCCGTGACATGCAAAGGGCATGTCACATGTTTGTGAGCTTCTACACTATCTCAAATGCAGATTCAGCAAAATCAGCAGTTCCCATTTCTTTTGAGAGAGATACCTTTCGGCAGCATGTTTGCTTTTAAGTGACTCCTTTTGTCTCAATGCCAAAATCCGTTCCCCTCTTCCCATAATGCATGTTTCTTTTTCAGAGTGTGCAGATTATAAAATGACCATTGTTCAGCCAACTCATTATCTGCATTTTGGGTGTAGAGAGAAAATGGACTTTAATGCCACAGGCGTGTTTGCATGTTGACTGGTAATAGAGTTTGTGGAGGGAAACAGATATTGAACTATGAAACTCCCCTGTTTTTTGCTTCTCCACCTCTGCTGTGAGTGAATCTCCCTAATTGAGTCTCATCACTGTAAGCTTCCGCTTAAATCTTACTTGAGCTGCATCTGTCATTGCTTACAATTTAACATAAGGCCAGGCGCTGCATGCAGTTGCAGTAGCTGTCTCTGTCCAGGTTGTGTGTGAAGTGTGTTCCCACTTCCCAGGCATGCACATGTGTTTAAAAGCTAGGAGAAGGACAGGGGACATGCTTCCCCTGACTTTTTGCCTTTAGACCTCCTGTTTTTGCTGACTTTGTTTTTTCTGACCTTAGGATTCTATGCGCTTTACCACTGCTGACCAATGCTAAAGTGCTAGTGCTCATTACCTAAAACGTGGTAACATTGGCTTATCCACAATCGGCATATTTAATTTACTTATAAGTCCCTAGTAAAGTGTACTACATGTGCCCAGGGCCTGTAAATGAAATGCTACTAGTGGGCATTGAGCAATAATTGTGCCACCAACTTAAGTAGCCCTTTAAACATGTCCCAGGCTTGCTGTTGCAGAGCCCGTGTGTGCAGTTTTAAACTGCCATGTCGACCTGGCAAGTTCAACTTCTTGCCAGACTGAAACCTTCCTTTCAAATATATATGAGCCACCACAAGGATAGGCCCTAGACAGCCCACAGGGTAGGGTGCAATGTATTTAAAAAGCAGCTTATGTACTTTTAAGTTTTACTTATCCTGATAGTAAAAAAACTCCAATATTTGATTTTCACTACTCCAAGACCTATTTCTCCCAAAAGCAGTGGTCGAAGTGGGCGGGATCGGCAGGGCACGGCGTGCCCCTACTTTTTTTATTGAAAAGATTCCGTCCCCTACTTTTGCTTTTCAAAACTGTGTCCCAGGATGGCAGAAATAGACAAGGCCTTCAGCTAAGACTCTGCTTTCGTGGCCGTTCGGGGGCGGGCGGGACTGGCAGAGAAGGAAAAGGAATCTGTCTCCTTCCTGCCCAGAGAAGACACTGTCAATATCCACTTCTGCTCTGCACTGGCAGCTGCCCTCCTCCCCCTCTCTCTTCCTCTTTTCGTCTTTCTGTCTAGCAGCCCATCCTCACTTACTGAAAACCGTGACTTGAAGAAACCGTTCACAACCTCTCTTTCCTTCTTTCATTTATTTGCCTCCCTGTGAAATGGATCCCAAAAAGAAAAAAAACACTTTTGATGGAAATGCCCTCTTTTTCTCATATTTTACTATTCCAAAGTGCAGCCTCGGGATGGAGAGAAATAAAAGGTTTAAAATATGAAAAATAAATACATAACTAAAGAAAGCAAGACAGAGTGGTTGCAAAGTAGCCAGATCGATTGTATCCACACCCAAACACATCAGCCTCACTTTTAAGAGTTTGCCAGCGAAGCGCAACTTTTGCTTTCTCATCTTTCTTTGAAAAACAGTGTTTTCCCCGGGTGGAGAAGTGCACTATTCCTGGAGGTACTGCAATACCTGGTTGATGGCTGGATTGGAAAACAAAATGTGTACCACGGCTCTGTGTTTATAGAAGTGGTCTTTTAAAACCAGACTGCTTACGGTTTGTAGGATATAAGCAATGGACATTGAAACGGGTCCTTTCTGGGCCCTGTAGTCACGTCCTTATCTTTTCAGGTAAAAGCACTCACTAATTTCTAAATAGTGAGTGAGAAATCGTTCCGGTAACCATGTTGTTTCTGCTTACATTTCACATGCTTTTCTTAATCTTGCATTCCCTATGAGTGCTTGCTTTTTCCGGGATATTGTTCTTTTTAGGCAGCATATTACTCTTGTCTAGTACGTAATTTGAACTGAGCCACATCCAGGTGTTTATAGCGGAGCACAATTAGGTTGTAGCTGAAGGTAGTGCGAGTTTCTCTCAGTGGGGCAGTATGGTGTTCAGTGGGGGAGAGGATGTGGCACTATGGCCAGAGCTGCTGAATTTGTAACTGAGGAATCAGGTTCCGCCTTCATGACCAGTCCACCAGACCACTTTCCTGAAGGAGCATATTCCCATGCTAGACCTTAGAAGGCCGCGCTAGACCTTAGAAGCCCTGGTGTCTTAGCACCAGCAAGTGGACCCTCGTGGCGGCAAGTGTGGGTTAACCTTCAAGACTTGTCCACCACAATCAATACTGAAGTTCATCTCCTGTCTTGCGGGCAGGCCTACGAAGCAGCACACCCTAGAGCAACAGTGATCCAGTCACTGTGACTCTGTCACTGAGGTCACAGGAACCTTGAGCAGGCTAGGGCGGTGCAAATGGTGTGACCGCACCGGGCACCTATTTCGGGTGGGGGCGTAGTGTTTGCAAGTATATTATGGTTTTTAAAAAACTTGCTGCCTCCTTCCTGGTCTCCAGCAATTTTCAGCAACAATAAAAATGTCATGATAACTCCGGTGATTAATGTTCTTCCTAAAAAGAGATTGGAGTTTTGTCTAGTGGAAGGGTTGACTCCTGGAAAGGTAGCACAGAGGGTTAATGTGCCTGATGCAAAGAACATGTACCACGCAGATCACAAAGTGCTCATAATGTTAACTAGGTGGGTGGGTTACTGCTTTTGTCAGAGAGATCCTTTTATTACTTTCAGTTTATAAGTTAAAATCCCAACATAGAACAGTGAGCTACTAGTATGGTTGTCATGTGACTTCTACACCTTGTAGTCCTTTGTCTTGTGTAACATTTCCTATACAGAGATTTACACATGTATAAATTATTGTCTGTGTAGTGTGTGTGATGGAAAGTGATCTGACACCGTACACTGGTATGAGTGGCGCTGTAAATCAAATTAAATGCATCTGAGAAAGATTGTGGTTATGGAGACTTGAGGGGAACTCTTAAAGCATGGTAGTGAGGGCGTCCGAGGCGTAAGTGGTCATTGGGGGGCACCAACAAACATTGTTGCACAGGGCGCCACTAGCATTAAAGCCGGCTCTGCCCTCGAAGCCAGTCCACCTCACCCACTGGTACTTCCATTGGCCTTGTTTCAGCAGTAGTAGCTGCAACTCACCAAGGATCGGCAATGCAGGATTCGCACGCACACCCAAACTAAGTTTGCAAACTTCATAGTCTCTCTGCTTCATGCACAAGCACTTTTAACATGTGTTAGCTGCTCTGGGGCCACTGGAATTATGCAGCAATGGGGGACAAAATTATGCCGCAGTGTTGACTAAATTATGCAGCAAAAAAAAGGCTGCAGCGTAATGCAATATATTTTCTTATACTTTTTTATTTAGATATTTCTACACATGTTAAGTCTCTGTAAATATTCTGCCTCATTAGTACCAGTGTAACATACAAATGCAGCAGTGAGAAAGATGAGCAGTCAACCTTTGCAATGGGCTGTTCAATTGGCAGCAACACAAGTCACGTTTTTTAGTAACTTTTTATCCATTGGGGCTACAAAAATGATTAGTTAAAACAGTAAGATTATGCTGTGGATGATATATTATGTGGCAAATATGGCAGAGCCATAATTATATAGAAAACATTTGCGAACTAGGATATTTTGCCATTCATGTTTGAACTGCTCTTGTGGAAGAAGGGAGGCGAAGTGCTGATGACAGAAACTATACGGCTAGGAGACAAATGGCTTGTGATTCCACTTTTAAGCGTATTTGGGACATTGTGTGATTGGAAATATATCCCACTTTGTGAATGTATTTAAATACCAATAACTCATATTAAACCTTAAATATTCAAGTGTATCCATTGGTTGAATTAAATAACACAATAAGCTGTAACTGGTCAGTGAAATGCCAAACAAATACTAAACATTGGGAGGTTTTGCACATTCTGGCCAGACCTCTGACTCCGCCCACTGATCCAATCCTTGGGTTATCCCTGACCTCGGAGTCTCCGCCCACAGTTCTCCTACTTTTTTTTACCCACTTCGATCGCTGCCAAAGGGTGACATTGGAATTGCTTTATTACATTTTATAAGTGCAACTACCAAATGGGAATAGATAACACCTTCAGGTTTTGTGTCTCTGGAGTCCTAAAATAAAATCCTAACTTATGATGAAGCCGTATTTTAAATTACAATTCTGAAAATGCCACTTTTAAAAAGTTGTAATTTTCTTGCCTTATCCATTTAGTACCTGCAACCTGTCTCTGGTCACATGACTGGGTGTAGTTGGCAGTTGGGCTTTGTGTATTCCTCTTAGACAGACAGCCACAAACAATGGGAGCTTAGAAGTGACTTGATGGGCCATCCAGGCAGGATGGGAGGGAGGAGCTGGACCCAGCTTCACTCACATCTGAATAAGCTATGTCCTGTCCACACACAATAGAGCTTAATGAACCTGCATTATCACTCCAGCCAGCTTTGATCCAGGGCAGGGGAGGCAGGTTATCTGTGCATTTCAAGGGCATGCTTCTAGAAGCTCCTCCCCATTTCAAAGGTGCAACTGTGTATTAAAGAAGGACCTCAGACACCACCACTTCAGTACACTTCTGAGCAAGTGGATGCTCTGCCAGGGCTGCAGTGCTGCTACAAGGATTGCTACTCTGCTGGACTGCTGTTCTACAAGGAACTGCTGTCCTCCTGTGCTGACCTGCTGCCCTCTTGCCTGGGGAAGAACTGCACCTGCAACTCCATCTTGAACCAAAGACCACAGAGTGACTCAAAGGGATAGTCTACTGGCCTCCTGATCTGAGTCTCAGGGACATAACATGTTACCCAAAGCTCCTTGACCTGTCTTCAATGACCCCCTGGCCCCAAGAGGTGGCTCTCAGGTCCTGGGCCATTGGAAGTAGTCTTTATGTTTTTAAACCCAAGCTTTAGGGCTCTTTGGGAACACGAACAGGCCCATTCGCTCCAAAGCTGCGCCGCTCGCACAGGAAATCAGCGTGAGCCACTGAAAAGGTTTGTATTTTTGCACATAAAGTATTGCTGCTTGCGACTGTGAGGTCCAGCCATCCGTCCACAATGCCACGCTGGCTCTTTGCACCCCTCCGACCACCGCCTGCGACACTCTCCTTGCTTCCCCGTGAATGGGACTCTTGGCACATTTCTTGAGAAGGTAAACCTTCAGCTGGACCAACCTGGGACTGTATCCAATGTGTGCTCCATCACGGTAAACCTGAAGTTTGGATTTGACCTGGTCTAGTGTGATCAGATATCCCCGGTTGGCGCTTTATGCTCTTCAGCACAGTTTTGCGGGTTATTTTTAAAGAATCATAAGTCCGGTTCTACATATTGAATGTTTCTCGTTTTTGTCTTGTTTGTTCATTAAATTAAGATCCATGTTTATAACCTGTAGTGGGATACTTTTTGTGTGGTGTTTGTAGTGTTGCACAAATACTTTATACATTGCCTCTAAGTTAAGCCTGACTGCTCTGTGCAAAGCAAGGGTTAATTTTGAGTTTGCCTGTGCCTTACCTTGACTAGGATTGTGGTTGCCGCTTGACCAAGGCTCACACTCAACTAGAAACCCAATTTCTAAAAGGGCACAAAATAAGGGTTGCTACAATTTGGGGGACATCCAGGAGCCGTAGTTCCCACTTCCCACAAGGCACTTGCCTTTATTTTCCAGGGCCACCATAAGTCTCTCAGGGTATTGGATCAATGACCCCATGAGAGGTTTAGGCTTGTTTAGAGTGGACAGAGAGCTGAAATGTTGGTGTGCTCTTAGACTGCAACAGCCCATTGTGTGCTGGTCTCTGAGAGCTTATGAGGCAACCCAAAAGAATGACACAAATATAGGCTTTTGTTACTTTGCAATTTGCAATGTTTATTGTAGAATGTGTGACAAATCCCATAGGTATGACTTTTTAATAGTGATTGAAGAAAATATGTAAATTTTTGGGAAACAGTCTCGACATGTTTATGCAGTAAAACATCTACTTTCCTTTTGTTCAGCATATTTTGAACACCCAGTGAGAAAGCTGTTAGGCGTGGCTTGTTCTAATTTCATACCACATGATTTGGAATAATCATATAGATGGGTAATGTGTTTGTAGGAATTGTGAACTGTTGATATACTAACCATTAAAGGTGTCTCAGATCTACTGAGTCTAGTCTTGATTTATGGGGTAATATGAATTCAGTGACTTTTTTTGTGCTCAGCCCCTGTTATTGGCAAGTGTCCTTAGAGGTTTTTCCCATTGTTTTTCCTTCTGCAATTTAATGTTTGTAATTTTGTGTTTGGTATTTAAGTTTGAGTGTATTAAAGCACAAACTGGGCATTTATTTAATCCGTGCTATTTGTTGCGGTGCTAAATTATGAGCGCCTTGCCCACCGCACCTCCCTGCATTACCTTGGAGTGCATTACTTCGCTACCCCGAGGGTCAACTGCTAAAAAGAGTAATTATGTCCCAGTCTGAGGGCCCACAGTACTGGGACATCAGGACAACAGAGATGAAGGACCCTAGTTGTACAGTTAGGGCTTTGTAACTTGGAACTCTCTGACCCAGATTTCTCAATTTGGGGCCCAAGAGATGTAAGTTTGCTTTCTGCTATGTGTTGGACTTGGCCCTTCTGGCAGGTTCACCCCTGGACTTTTTGGCTTTTTATTGGTGACTTGGTGTGGTAATTTTTTTGGTTTCTGCGCACTTTCCCTGTGTCCCAGGGTAAAGTGCGTGCGTGCTCTGAGTGCATGTGGTGAGATAGGCCTGCCCTCCCATAGGAATGCATGGGGAGTGTATGTGTACCTAGTAGTTCCTGGTGCGTGGGGTGTGCAGGCCCAAGTTTGGTATGTGCGGACTCGTGGGAGTGAATGCTGCGCGATGATGTGTGCGGCGTGCATGTACCTAGTGTGGAAGTGCCACTTCTAGAGGTGGGCACTTCTGTGTGCAGTGTGTCTGTCGCGTGATTGGCTGGTCATGTCATGTGACGGGCTAGGGATTCCCCAGAGTCAGGATGAGTCACCCAGTGGTGAATGGGGAGATCAGCAGCTAGATGGGTGGGAGGAGTACACCTGGGTCCTGAATAGGACAGGGTTTTCCACACACAATGCTGGCCCCGCCCCCTGTGGTGCGACTGACGACCCTAGCCCTGCCAGTGAATAGAGTGAGGGGCTGAGCACATCAAGGGTGCTCCCCAACCAGCTGAGACTGGTTTTCCCCCTCACCCTGAACCCAGAACAAAGGGTTTGACTGTATAAAAATGGGGCTGTGTCCCCACAGAAACTGTTCTCTGCCAGGATCTTACCTGAGGGGGGCTGCTGCTGCTGCTGGACCAGAGGACCGCCACCTGGACTACCTCCCTGCCTGGAGGCCCAGTGAGCTGGCTCTGGGTCCAGCCTTGCCCCCCACCCCTGCCCTGCTGCATGCAGGGAAGAACTTGCTGGACTTTGTGGTGCTTTTTATGCTTTAGCGCTGAGAGCGCTTTCACTTTTGATCCCTAGCGCTAGGAGCGCTTTATTTCTGCTAGCCGGTGCCCACCCGGCGTTTGCCCCGTTTCTGCCGATTCTAGGGTCTCCTGGCAGGTGCCCACCCTGCCAGGGACATTGCCGTGGACATCGGCGGGTGCCCACCCCGCATTGTGGCGCCCGAGCGGGAGCCTACCCCGCTTTATTGAAGAGTCAATATCCCTAGCGGGTGCCCACCCCGCCAGGGACCTTGCCGTTCTAGTTTCACCCCCCTCGCAGGTGCCCACCCCGCATCACCGCGATCGGACAAATCACCGCTGCAGCCCGGTCCGGGCTTAGAGAAGAAGTCAGGCAGTCCTGGTGCTGACGTGGGCGGGGCTTGGCCCAGCGTGACGGGAGTTCCGGTTATCTGCCCGGGAGCAGAAGAAGCCAGCGGAGGACAGCGGAGCTCCCCTGGGGAAAGGAGAGTCCCGCACTGCCCAACGACACGAGCAGGAGGCAGACGGGAGCCCACCCCGCGCACCTGCAACCGCCGACCAGGTGAGGAGGGGTCCGGGGGGGTGAGAGAGAGCCGGGGCACGTTTCCAGTGCCTGCCCCCACCCACGGGGATCCCGAGGAAACTGCCGGTGTGCTCCCGCCGAGGAAGGGGCCATCAGTATTGTAGAGCGTCCCCCGAGTGGGACTCGCACCAACAAAGGGGGCATATTCGTTTTAGAGCCCTGGGAGGCTCCAACGACGGGGGCATTTATTGATCAGAGCCTGCGAGGCTCAGGGGGCCACAAGTGTTTTTGCGAGCCCCGGGAGGCTCCATCCATACGGGGGCATTTCTTTTGTGACTGAGTGGCCCCAGATGGCAGCGGGCCACTCCCACCTTGCCCCACAGAGTTGCGCAGAGCCCCGAAGGCTCTAGGGGGCAGTTTGTGCATTTAGAGCCACGAGGCTCCAACCCCTGCCATATTTGTTTAGGAAGGCACAGTGGTGCCCCAGCATTTCACCAGTTGCCCAGCACTTAGTGGGCAACTGCTACGTGTAGGTTGTGCTTTGTGCGCCCTGGTCTGCGCAGCCTGCGCAGTCGCGCCCTGACTTTGCTGGGACATAGGGCGTCCTAGCCCCGACAAGGCCAGTTGGCCTAGGGACTGCCACAGGTGGTGGCGAATGTGAGTTTTGCGCTATTGTTCCTTTCCTGCACCTCTGAATGTGTTTTTATGCGTCATGTGCCTTGCTTTACACCTCTGAATGTTATGCATCATGTGTTTATGTGCTTAGACCCCTACAGGTATTGTGATACTTAGGTGGTTGTTTTCTCCCTAGTACAGGTGGTGCTAGTGAGGTCCTGATTCCCTGCGCAATATTTTCCTAAGGTGGTTAGGGTTGCGTAGGTGGTACTTACCTGATACCAGTAGTTACTGGTTGTGTGCTACATATGTTATTTTGTACTACAGTATTATTCCTATGTTCTAAAAAGTGCTAATTCCTGACAGTGGTCCAGGTGGCCCTGTCCCCTGTATATATAATCCCTTGTAAATTCTGCCCGTGCCTGTTGGCACATTGTAGAGTGTGTGTTTTTATCTAATGTGTTGTGTATAATACAAAGGCTATTTTTATAGAATACCTTGTGTGGAGTTTCCTTTGTGGTGGGCCTTGGGTGTTGTTGCTGGGTGCGCGCGCAAACGCTTTACACATCGCCTCAGGGATAAGCCTGTCTGCTCGTGCCAAGCTACCAAGGGGGTGAGCAGGGGTTATCTTTGGCGTGTAACTTCCTTGCCCTGACTAGAGTGGTGGTTTCTGTCTGGCTTTGGCGCAAGCCCTAGCCAACCAGAAATCCCATTTCTAACACTATGGTTGGTCCAGCACATGCGTGCCTACTTCTAAATGAATTGTTGATTGCATTTTTGGCGCATCAATTAATGGACCACAATTGTTCTTCTACCGATGATGTTGGCTTTGGGAAGTCATTATTTTCTTAAATCACCCTTTAAATCTAACAGCAGGGCTAAAATGAGCAGATTCAGCCCCTTTTCCCTGCTGCCACTTGGCCTGGCGTTCCAGATCTCTGTTGGTGTACTCTGGCACTATGATTCTGTCATGTGTATTGAAGGGATGTAGATCATTGCACAGAAAGGTATCTTTGTGAAAACATTCGAAGTTCATGAGAATTGTTTTTGAGCTCCATGTGCCTTCTCGTCATTTGTCTTGACAGCATTACCAGTGAATTCCAACCTTTACTTCAAACGTTGATTGCATTTGCCTGGTGAAAATACTTTAGAAGCCCATGAGAAGTGTCACTGTGCGCAGAGAACCTTGTCATTTACTTTCGACAGCATTTGTTGCAAATTCAATCTATGCGTTGACTTATTTACATTTATCTTAAGAAAACATTAATAACAACTGATACTGCACTCAGAGTGCTGGCTTGTCACCTGATGCAGACAGAATAAACTGCAAATTGCATATCTACACACTTAGACCCATGTTTATGAGAAAGTAACACAATGCAGCGCATCATGTCACCCTGCTGCGCCACGCTGCGTTTCAGGGAAAGGGCAGAAGTTTAAAAGAATACGGTGTGGAGCAGCAGGTGTGGCAGAGCGGAGCGACCGGTGCAGGAAACGCGCAGGTGGTGCAAGCAGGATTGAACTGCTACCTGCCTTTTTCAGCCTGCCACCAGTTAATGACTGGAGCAGCAGGTAAGGTTTGAGGAGCCCTGCGCTGGCATGATCAGTCCGACACCTACGGTGAGCCCCTGCGCTCGCCTGATAAGCCCCACACCTCCAGTGAGCCCCTGCGCTCGCCTGATAAGCCCCACACCTCCAGTGAGCCCCTGCGCTGCTGGCCTGATCAGCCCCACACCTCCAGTGAGCCCCTGCGCTGTAGGCCTGATCGGGCTCCACACCTCCAGTGAGCCCCAGCGCTGGTCTGATCAGCTCCACACCTCCGGTGAGCCCCTGCGCTCGCCTGATCAGCCCCACACCTCCAATGAGCCACTGCGCTGCCCTGATCAGCTCCACACCCATTGAGCCCCTGCGCTGGCCTGATCAGCTCCACACCCATTGAGCCCCTGCGCTGGCCTGGTCAGCTCCACAACTCCAGTGAGCTCCTGCACTGGCCTGATCAGCTCCACACCTCCAGTGAGCCACTGCGCTGCCCTGATCAGCTCCACACCCATTGAGCCCCTGCGCTGGCCTGATCAGCTCCACACCCATTGAGCCCCTGCGCTGGCCTGGTCAGCTCCACAACTCCAGTGAGCTCCTGCACTGGCCTGATCAGCTCCACACCTCCAGTGAGCCACTGCGCTGCCCTGATCAGCTCCACACCCATTGAGCCCCTGCGCTGGCCTGATCAGCTCCACACCCATTGAGCCCCTGCGCTGGCCTGGTCAGCTCCACAACTCCAGTGAGCTCCTGCACTGGCCTGATCAGCTCCACACCTCCAGTGAGCCCCTGCACTGGCCTGATCAGCTCCAAACAATTTTTTTTAAAAACAGAGTCAAACGCTGCCTTATTTTAAATATAAAATCTATGAAACTGTAAGGTTATAACTGCTAGATTAGTTCAAGTGCAGATATAATGTAAAGTGTTAAATTCTAATATAATTCATATATAATGACACCACACAAATAAATCTGTTAGTGCTTGTAACACTACAAAAACGTGTAATAGAAATTGGGGCATTCATTGGAATCAGGAGACTGGAAGAGACAGTCAGACTCGCCAGAATGAGTTATTTAAGTCTCCCAACAGAACTAGAGGGGCAGAGGGCACTGACAGAGTGTGGGTGACAGAACTGGCTAATTTATCTGCTGTAAGCATCAGCAGTATTGGGACCAGTTATTTATATGAATTATTGTCACACTTGCCAACAGCAGCTAGTGCCTGGGCTACAAAAAGTGTTTTAGAGTGGATCTGCAGTCAACAAGGAACCCCGAGTCCTGCTTTTTTTTTTACATCTATGGAATGCACCTGATTTGGGGTGAGGGGAAGCCTCCGGACTATGAACCTAGAAATGATAGTATTTTCTGATCAACCCATGCCACCTTCAGCCCCTGCTCCAGGCGCTCCTTGTGGCCCTTGCCCAGCCACTCCTTCCCTCCCAAGCTCTCCTCATGAAATGAAATGAATGAAATGTTGTACTTGTATAGCGCACTGCTGCCCCAGCAACGGGGCGTCCTGGTGCTTGTACTCATACCGCTGTGGAACCCTTCCTGGCTTTCCCTGTGAAATGTACACTCCTGGGCACCCCCAAGGTGAAGCCAGGCATCCCCAGCGCTGTTGGGGCCATTGTGGAGATTAAGCAAGCTATTGCCCAGAGTTGCAGAGTGGGACCCATGATTAGAGTAGGCACCGAGGCGAGAAATGTCAGGTCCGAGGAAATTGAGCCCAAGACCCGCCGAGGCGGGAATTGAACCCTGGTCCCAGGCCAGATCTCTGCATCAGGGTCTGCCGCTCTAACCATTGAGCCACACTTCTCCACATATTGCCCTTTCCTGCAGTGTCAATGCCCCGGGCTCTTTCCTCCAACCCCCTACTGTTGCTCCCTCCCCCTTCTTGCACTGATCATTGGGACAACTTGGGCCCCTCCTCCTGCCCGCCCTTGTTTCTCATGGAGAAGTCATCACTCTGCCCGGTCTGAGTACTACTGCTGGGGACTTCATAGGGCCTGGGTGTAATTCAGAGCTATCCTGTGCCCTCCTGGAAGTGAGGAGCTGGTGATGGTGCTTGTAGCAGAGGCGTGTGCTTCCCGCAGGTGGTTGTGGGGTTATCTGAGGCCTGCTGGGCTGGGAAGGCTGAGGGGGTGCATGAGAAGACCTGCTCCCTGGCCGAGAAGAGAGATTCAGAGGAGCACCGGCCCCTTAAACACAGGCCTTTGGCCTGTCAGCCCTCGGGGCTTAGCAGCCCGCTAGCCAGGAAAGGTGGTCAACTGGTGCAGTGGGACAAGTGACCAGCATGCTTAAGGGGCACATAGGCCTGAGTCTGTCAGGCTGTGTCAAACACCTGTAAGGAACCACAGGTAGTGGGGTACTACTAAGGAACCACAGGTCCAAACACTACACACAGTGTCAACCGCTAGTAGGGAACCACAGATCTGGGCCCTGCAGGGTATGGGGTACTAGTAAGGAGCCACGGGCCCCAGACACTATAGACAGTGTCAGCCACTGGTAGGGAATCACAGTTCCAGGCTTTATAGAAGACAGTGCAAGCCACTGGTAAGGAACCACAGTTCCAGGCTTTATAGTAGACAGTGCAAGCCGCTGGTAAGGAACCACAGGTTCAGGCTTTATAGAAGACAATGCAAGCCACTGGTAAGGAACCACAGGTTCAGGCTTTATAGAAGACAATGCAAGCCACTGGTAAGGAACCACAGGTTCAGGCTTTATAGAAGACAATGCAAGCCACTGGTAAGGAACCACAGTTCCAAGCTTGATAGAAGACAGTTTAAGCCACTGGTAAGGAACCACAGGTTCAGGCTTTATAGAAGACAGTGCAAGCCACTGGTAAGGAACCACAGTTCCAGGCTTTATAGAAGACAGTGCAAGCCACTGGTAAGGAACCACAGTTCCAGGCTTTATAGAAGACAGTGCAAGCCACTGGTAAGGAACCACAGGTTCAGGCTTTATAGTAGACAGTGCAAGCCACTGGTAATGAGCCACAGGCACGGGCCTAGCAGTGTGTTAGTCAGTGGTACGGAAGCCTGTGCACTGCAGGCAGTGTTAGATATTGGTAACGAACCACAGGCTTTGGCTCTGTCATCTGTGCCTTACACAGATGATGACCGATAGGCTGTTGGCCATGCAGCTAGTGTGAGCTGCTAGTACGAAACCACTGACCTGGGCTACGCAGGCTGTGAACCACTGATAAAGAACCAGAGGGCTTGGACTTAGCAGCCTGTGATGTTAGCCACTACTAAGGAAACATGTCCTTATTCAGCGCTGATTTACATATGTCTAGCTGAGGTGGCATGGTGGGCAAAGCAATGTATGGACTGGGATGAGGCCCGAATAATTACCAGTGGATGAATGAATAAACAACTTTATTTGTATCGGTTAATTAAAACCATTACAACATATTAAAACATGTGCAATGAGAATGCAATTCATTTGGATCATCGAGTTAAATAAGTGAGGATGTGTTCGTAAAGTAGAGGCACTTTAAAAACTGTATCTGGGATTGATTTGTCATTATAAAGTGCAAGTGCATTTATCTTAAAATGCGTTTTGGCTTTTTCGGGGGTGCAGGTATTGTCACAAGCAGCTGTGCTGTGTGGAGTCATTTTAAAATACATTTTTGTGTAAATTGAAACCGATTAATGGTATATCTCAGGGTTTGTGACTTGGGTCTGTTAGGGCTCGTGTGCTGCATTCTTCCTTGTTCCTGAGATTTTGAAATGGGTCTGCTCCCGTGGCAGGCTTTTGTGTCCGCTCCCTGAAGAAGCGTGTTTACTTGTGTGAGGAATTTTGCACCACGGCAAGTCAGGATGTTGGATGTACCCGCCATCCAGTGGATCACTGCCTGTCTGCATGTTCGAATTTTTAGGACGTTAAAAATAGGTTTTAAAAGTATCTTCCTTAGGTCACTGACGCTTGGGCATACACACAGCAAATGCGTTAATGTTTCATTAAAATAGCCGCACAAACGGCAGCTTGTTGATTGTGCTTTCCTTTTCCATGTTGGCAGGTGGTCCTTCGAGTAGTGCATTCCTAGACAGTATTTGATGAAACTCCTTTTTATCTCTGTGCGGAAGTATGAAGACAGGTAGGTTTGATGCTTTGGGTATATATATGAATTTATCACTGTCCATGCGTGGCGTCGTTTGGTCAGGATTCGTTTGTCTTCCAAAAGAGATTTCTTCTTTGCGTAGTTGTTGCACGACTTATTAAACGTTGCCCTGTCGTTCTCGTCATCCCAAAGCTCTCGGATGTCTAGCTCCTCCAAGGATTTACTTAGATGGGTGCCCCGTGAGTTTGGAGGGTTTTGGGCCATTTGCGTCTCGATCTCAGCCCAACATATGCTGTTCAGTGAGCCGGGTTCAGAGGCGCGAAGCTTCCAGCACAGCTTCACAAAGGCGTTCATACTTCAAAACTTCTGATTCAGGAGGCCAAATTCTAGACGGACCTGGGCTGGTGATGCGCATTTGGGGAGGCAAAGAACAGCCTTGTACACCTTAGTTTGAAGCTCGTTCAGCAAATCAGCGTCCTTGCCACACCATGTTTACATGCCATATGATTAGGTAGGTAGTGTTTGTGCTGCCATCACTTTCAAAAGATGGCTAAAATCGGGGCAGCAAAGTTTTATGTTCAACAATTTTATGCAAAAATTAATGGTTGAGCTTTTGCTCTCAAGTCCATTTTATGAATGAATGATTCAAGCAACCACCTATCACTATTTTATTTTGCTCAGTCTGGCACCCTAAGTGTAACTACAGGAAGCATTACCTTCATCCATCTATGGAACCATAATTCTTCATAGCTATTTATTTATTTATGTGTCTTGGTGCTAAAGAAGGCAGTTAAATGTTGCTAATCAAGTAGGTGCCTTAAATTTGGAGGTAAGTACAACTAGAGTTCATTGAATAGGTAGGTTTTTAAGGCCTTTCAAAACTTTGAAATGTTGGGTTCGGAATAAATCTCAGTGGGCAGCTTGTTCCATGCCTGTACTGTGACTACTAAAAAGGCATGTTCACCCATTCCTGTCCTGCGAAATGTTGGTACAGCAACCAGATTGCAGATGAGGAATGAAGCAATCTTGAGGGGATATGTTTTTTTTAAATAGTGGAAATATAGTTAACATGTTTGGGATAGTAAGACTTATGGCATTTACAGAGAGCCTTAAACCAGCATCCCTTCTGTACCAAGAGCAAATGTAACTTCCTTCTAAATGCCAAAAGGCTTTCAAATGTTTGAATCCCTAATATCAGTCTAGCAGCCACAGTCTGGACTTGCTACAATTTGTGTATCAAATAGCCAGGGAAGCTAACATACAGTGCATTGCAATAGTCCAGCCTGCAGCTAAGTTTGAATCAGTTAATATCTGGGCTTTTGAGGGATAAATGGTAAAATGTTTTAAAACTCCTTCATAATGATGAAGCAGCTATTCATAAGTTTCCTTATGTGAGGCTCCAATGAAAATTTACTGTCAGATCTGACACCCAGGTTGTGAAATGTAGTTGTCGGGGTTGGGCAGGGTCCTACTGGCTGAGGCCACCAGGAGGAGGACCAACAAGATTGATTGCCAAACACTAATACTTCAGTTTTATCTGAGTTCAATTGCAGATAATTAGCATTCATTCAGCTTGCTACCTCAACAAGACAATATCTGGTCTTGCAGGTAGCTGAGATTACCCTTCATGTAGTAGATAATCATCGGAGTGTCATCTGCATTGCCGTAAAATGGGAAGCCAAAATAAGCAATCCCATCAGCCAATGGAGCCTTGTAAATCTATTAACTAGAACACATTTGAAAGTGCTTTTTCTTTATATTTGCTTTTTGAAGTATGTACAAAGGGTTCGCTAAAAATAACAGCTTTCGGTGATTTTACTTTATTTTTGTACCAGCTTAGAGCGGTGGAAAACTGCTCAGGTGGCAAAACTAAGTGAAAATAATGCCAAATACATACCTTTTCATTAAAATGCCAGTTGTATTTCTGAAACATGCAGAAGAACATCCAATTATATCACTGCCTTGAGAGGCATTTTTAAAAGAGATAGTAGTTTTTAAACATAATATATTCCCTACATCGCTGATGACATGAAAGGAAAGCCACTTATCATGTGCATCATATATGTGGCCTAGGTTGTTATTACTACACACAGAGCTTTACAGTCTCACAGGATAGATTTTGTACAGTGTCTACTCTGAGCATTTCAAGGTGCTGTTGTGTGATGATGAAGAAAGGGGAGGCATTGCAAAGAGGCTTTGTGTTGAGAATTAAAAGCGCTTACTAACCCAATGTGAGGCCCCTACTCACTTACCTACATGATCAGCAAGCTGTGCCAAGTATCGTGTTTGGCTGGACATGTTTTCTTTGATTTGTGATCCTATGTGGGAAGTGTTTCTATGTCTTGCTTGATGAACACCAAGGTGAGTTTATCTGATAAAATAAACGTTATCATGTTATGGGACGCAGAGCGTGGCATTGTGGTGGATGTGGAGGTGTGAGACAGATATACAGTTTATGATTTTCAGTCTGCTGACATCTTTGAACAGCTCTATAAGTCCCATAGGTATTTCTGGTGATTTCAGTAGTCAGAAAACAGCCTTTACAAATAGGTTTTAATCACCTTGTCACTTAACCATGCATTTTTAAGCACACATGTTTTTACAACGTGTGTGTTTTTACAATGGATGCCTTTACCACGCATGTAAGGTAACTTGGGGGTCTCCCCCCACAAATACATTATTTTAAAATAAATAAACAATGCGTGGTAATGGTATCTGCTGTAAAAACATTCACATTTAAAATAAATATGTGATAATAACTGCATGGTTAAGGCTTGTGACGTATTTCCCTGTGATGTTCCATCATACAACCTCAGTAGTCTGCTAGCAGCCTTAGCTGGTTACTACCGAGGTCAGGGTCACACAGTTTGTTGAGGAGGGGAGTCATGATGGAGCCCAGGTTTTCTGGTTTCATGTTGCACAGTTCGCCCACTGGGTATCTCCTTCTCCTTAAAGATGACTTGTCCATCTTTAGTGCGTCAATGGGTGTGTTGCGACCTGTGTCGTACCGAAGAAGATTAGATACGAGTAAAGCACAGAGGCAGTTTAGAGCAGCTATGCTCAATGACCTGGCTCTTCACAACAGGGCCAGTCAAAGAATAACTGGTCATCCTGATCCTGGGACATTTTCTGCCCTAAGCATAATGGGATAATTAGATAACATTATTCCTTGCCTCAGTCAGTCAGCACTGTGCAATATGGAGCATGAATAGGGCATAGGACACACTTCACCCAATGAATTAATGTTTGGTTTAAAGCTCAGTTAGGTTTTAGGTCCAGGACATCTTCTTGTATCTTGTAATTGTTGCTTTCATGTTATGTATAAAAAAAGAGCAAGTCATTATTTTAATGATTTTTCTGAAGTTACACTTGTCTTGCCTACATCTCAAATTCGTCACTCAAAAATGCAGTTGAAGGCAGGCATTTAAGTGAGTGATCCCAAAGGAATGGAGAATTAACATTCTTTAGGAGGGTGAAACTGGTTTGAAATGTGGGTGATCCCATTTGCCATAAGTCAGAGGTCATAGGGTTGTCATCAAATTTGCAGCTGTCATGGAATATCATTATCTGGAATCATTTTAAAAGCTTGTCCTAATTCAGAAATGTCCAATGTTTGCTACAAATGTAGGAGTACCCGACAGAAATGAATTGCATAACGTTCTCCTTTGTGAATTGGTTGCTTTGTGTGGTACAAATTGTAGTTCTCTTCCCATTTACAGAAGATGGCTAAACTCCACACAGCCCATAGTTTTTGACTCTCCTGCTTAGGCCATTCTTAATCAAATCTCAGGTCATTTGTGAAAAACAGTAACCCAGTGTTTATAATTATACACAGCTAAGGTGAATTAGTTATCTCACTTTCCAACTGTGCTGTTTAGTTTACCAGCATGGCTGCTAATCACAAATGGCTTGAAATACAACATCATTAAAGGTCTCCACATGGTACTCTTGCATGTTATGGATTGAATGTTGACCTCATCAACATTTCTTCTTTTGCTTAGAGCCTTAACAACTGTAAGCATGGATGAAGAGCCAAGTCTCTCCAAAAGGCCAAAGAGTAAGACATACTATTTCCATCAAGAGTGGGAAAACACATTTTTATTTACACAAATTTAAGACAACTGCGTATGTTTAATTTGCGGAGCAAAATTTGCAGTGGGAAAAAAAGAGCAATGTTGAGAGGCATTTTTCAACATTGCACATGCATTTTGAGAGTAAGTTCTCCAAAGGAAGTAGCCTGAAGTCCCAAAAAGTAAACAAACTGAAATCTGCATTGTAGACAGAGCAATATTTATTTTACAAAGTGTTCGAAATGGCCCTTTTTGCAGGGTTATCCCTTTTTGCTTTTTCCTCCTATTTTTTCCTGATCTGTTGTGTTAGTTTTAGGACTCTGGGCACTTTACCACCGCTGATCAGTACTAAAGTGCATATGCTCTCTGTGTAAACTGTGTTATGGATTGGTGTTTCCACGATTGGCCTATTTGATTTATGTGTCAGTCCCTAGTAAACTGCACTGCAAGTGCCAGGGCCTATAAATCAAATGCTGTTGGTGGGCTGCAGCACTGTATTGTGCCACCCACGCAAACAGCCCGTAAAGTGTAACTCTGGCCTGCCATTGCAGAGCCTGTGTGCAGCCTGGGGCTGCCATGTCGACTTGGCAAGTGCACCCACTTGCCAGTCCCTAAACCTTCCCTTTTCTACATGTTAGTCACCCCTAAGGTAGGCCCAAGGTACCCCTGTGGACAGGGTGCATTGTATATGAAAGGTAGGACATGCCCTGGTGTGTGTGGCATGTCCTGATAGTGAATTACAGCCTACTTCGTTTTTCACTATTGCAAGGCTACCTGTTCCCCATAGGCCAGAATGGGCAGTTTGATTATCACATCCTATAATCCTAACTGACCCAGGGAACATGGTAGGAATCCAAGCTTAGTATGCCTGAACTCAGAATGATAAAAAAAGACATCTTTTAGTGAAGATAGTTTTAACATTGTGTTTGAAAATACCACTTTTAGAAAGTAGGTATTTTCTTACCTAACCATCCAGCCTGCCTCTGCTAGCTTGTGTATTATCTGTCTGGTTTGTGAGTGACAGGGGCTGGAGGAGAGAGGGTGAGTAAGCACAGGGTTGAATAGACCTGTCTGCACATAGAAGGGTGGGAGGAGTCGCACCTGGGTCTGAATACGGCTGTGCCTGCCTTCCGCAATGCTGGCTCCACCTACTGTGGTGCGTCTGATGACCCTGGCCTACACTGGCAAAGGAAGAAGGTGCACACTGGCAGAATGCACCCAGAACTGGTTTGAACAAGGTACAGGACCCTCTGCCTTCAGAGGACAAAGGATTTGATGGTATAAATATTGGGACCCAGACCCCAGAACTTTAGATTACTTCTGAACTAAGGAACCTGCCAGGAAGAAGGACCGGACAAGCTGGAGGAGGAGTGTTGCCCCTATTCTGCGTGTTGTGGGGTTGGGCTGCAGTGGTTGCTTCTGTCTTGGATAGAGAAAGGACTGGACTCTGCTTTGACCATCCTGCTGTTAGAGTTTTCTCCAAGGGCTTGAAGTAGAGCTTGCCTCCTGTTGGAAGTCTCAGGGATAGAAAAGACTTGAAAGAACTCTTTTGGATCAAGAAGACTGCCAAGAAGAATAGCTGGAGAAGCTGTGAGGAGATACTACCACTTTGCTGTGTGCTTTGCTTTGTTGGCCTGCAGTGGCTGCTTCTGTCTTGGGCAGTGAAAGGACTGGACTGAACTTTCTGCAATCTACTTTTGTGAATTTCTCCAAGGGCTTGAGGTAGAGCTTGCCCCCTATTCAAGAAGGAGGAACAGCAAATACTTCAAGCTCGACGCAGTCTACGATGCCGCTGCTGACTCCGTGTCCTGAAGACACCACAGAGGGCACCGCCGCAACGCGACCCTGGTCTCACCGATGACGCCTGCTGACACCGCCACCGAGCCGCTGCTCGCACCACGACCTGTGGGCACCGCACTCCGCACCGCCTCGCTTCACAACGACGCCTTGGTATACCCGACGATGCCTCTCCACGCCGGAATCGACACCGCTGCTTGCACTGTGGTTCGAGGGCACTGCTCGTAAAATTACACGTCTCACCGCCCTCATCCCGCACTGCAGCCTTGGCCTACCGACGCCGGTGCCATCGACTCCCGTTCGTCAGCCAACAACAGCGCTTCAGCAATGACGACGCCACTGCTTGCACCGTGACCTGCCAGCACCGGGACGAGCACTGCCTTCATCTCACACAGTGACCCTGGTCTCACCATCGACACAATCTGACACCGCCACCGAGCTGCTGGTCGCACCACTACCTGAGGGCTCCGTACACCGCACCACTGCACTTCGCACTGCAGCACCCGACGCCTGCCAATGCCAGTGCTCCTGACTTCAGCAAAGAGGAGTTCGATCTGCAACGCGTGTGACTTCGAGGGCCCCGACGACTCCTGCACCGACCTCCGGAACTGACGCCTACCGACGCCATGTGTTCGGAAGCTCAACAAGAGGTCATCGACGCCTTGTATTTCTGAAAGGCACTATTTGCGGGTCTTCCAGACGCCGTAGCTGGGCCGCGACTCCGTGGTTAGCCAGAACTGTTTCGATTTGTTTGGTCACTACGCTGTGATTTACCCGGACGGAGCTATTGACATCAAGGAACTGTTTTACAAGGTTATTTTGATAATTAAAGATTTTTAAGTACTGTATTGTGGATTTTTTAAATCATTTTTGGTCTTGTTTTAAGTATATAAAAATATTAGATATTTTTCTAAACTGATGTGGTGTCCGTTTGTAGTGCTTATACTGTATTACTGTTGGTTATGTGCAAATGCTTTACACACTGCCGCTAAGATAAGCCTGGCTGCTCGTGCCAAGCTACCAAGGGGGTGAGCAGGGGTTATTTTATGAATGTAACTCTCTTACCCTGACTAGGAAGAAGGGTCTCTATTTGGACAAAGGTGCAAGTCTTTGCCAACTAGAGACCCCCATTTCTAACACAAAGTCAACAAAGAAAGCCACTGTGGCAGCTGAAGCATCTTTCAAGGTTGCTCATCACTTTATCAAGCACAAAGCAACATTTTCGAATGGAGGCATTATGAAGGAAGCAGTGCTTGTAATTAGTCATTATTTAAAGATTTATTGAATTTCCATGAAATTATGTCTGCCATTTTAGATGTACTGTTAGGGTTGAACACTATGGCCGAAAGGGTATCTGCATTATCAACCAACATAATAGAGCAGCTAGAGCAGTATTTAAAAGCATGCAAACATTTTTCAATTCATTGTGATGAATCTGTTGATGCAAGCGATATTGGCAATATTCTTTAGAATGTTTTTTGAAGATTTCACTGCTAAAAAGGAATTTGTAACTTTTTTCCCATTCACATTCGTCTTTATTCGATCTCCCGAAGGCAGATCATAAAAGATACATACAATAAAAAGAATCATGCAATATAAGACACATATGTTAAAAGAGCAAAACATTATAAAATGATTTAAAATACGTAAAGTGACAGTATTACATGATAAATCCAAGGACAGCCAAGCTAAATAGAGGATAAAATGGGTAAAAAATAAGATCCCAAGAGACAAACTTACGCTTTATAATACAAGGCCCACAACACATTTTAGAATTAGAAATAAAGCAAAACAACATTCTCCTTTTAGCTAAAACACACTTCAAGAAGCTAGCAACTGCGTAACATACACAGTGGTCATTGTGCACAGGTAAAATAGGGCCGATTTACATTTTGAAAATGTATGTCTTCTTAATGAAGGTAATAAGAATTTCCTTGTGTATTGCAAATAAAATTGACAAAACAAGGCAAAGTGTAAGATGGTTTGCCTAGAGTGTTCATCACATGGACAAGTACAAATAGAATCTGAAGAATACTGGCCGAGGGGAAAACAAATTAGCAAGCGCAAGGAGCCTAGCCCGAACCTTGCCAGCAGTGTTCTCTCATACACATTAATCACGTATAATAAGTATGCGGAAGTAGTTGGCACCATTGGAATAATGCAGTAATCTCAGACAGCAGGTTTGGCAACTTCGCTTAGTTCTCTAGTTGATTTCTTATGCTTAAGAAAACAGTACAAGGCCCAGTTTCTATCTTTCTTCATGATGATCTCAGGGTGCTCAACAGGTGGGCACATCCCAGCGCTGAGAAACTCTCTTTGATATACTTTAACCACAGGATGGCCGAACCTTGCTCACAGGATAAACAATCTCCGATGACTGCCTGATTAAGTTCGGCCTCTTTCTTGTACCATATAGAGCACCAAAGGGCCAAGGGTGCGGCATTAATGGTGTCTTGAACATAACCCCAGCCTCACTCCAAATGCAGAGGAAAATGAGGTGTAGAGGGCGGGACACCAAGTAACTGGCGACAAAATCTATTCTTTTCCATCTGCATTACAAGGGCATCCCTATATCTCCAAATACACATTCCATATGTCAAAATTGGCAAGCATTTCTGATTATCGATCTCTAAAATTGGTGCAGTGGTTTTTTTGCAGATGGACATGGCAAGCGAAGAGGGGGTACCAACAACTTGAGTAAAATGCATTACCCTATTTTTGATGCGTGTAGACCAAGTACAGCTATCATCAAAGTCCAAACCCAAGTAAGGGAATGAACTAACCCTGTCATATGATTTGCCAGCGATGTTGAAGGTGGCCATTTTCGTATTTCTGGGTCCACAGACCATAGTAAAGGGTTTTTAAGATTAATCTCCAAACACCGCTCTTTCATGAAGCTAACATAACTAAAAATGAGCCTCCTAAGGTCACTGCCTGTTTTTGCCAGAAGCACCGCATCATCAGCACATAGAAGTGATTTTACAGGCTTTTTCTCCATGTATACCATGTCTGTCCCAACAGAAACCAGAGTTTTTTACAGATCATTCGTGTAAAGGAGAAAAAGAATTGGGGTGAGAACACATCCTTGCGCACTCCCCGCTTAATACTAAATGATTCTGTACATTCACCAGCACTACCATACCTAACTGTTGCTGTGAGATCATGGTGAAAACTACTTAAAAATTAAACCAGCCCCTCGTCGAAAATGATTGGGGATAAAGAAGGTGAAAACCCTAATTTGGCGTTAAAATCCCCTGCCACCAGCAGATTAAGGGGACGTTCTGCCCGCGCCTCTTTTTCCACCAGCATATCAATACCTGCAAAAAGGCCTTGAAAATTACACTCGCCCTTGCTGGAAAAATTATTATTATAAAAATTCACCATGTAAATCTTAAATATATTATTACAGCTAAGGCAAAAAGCTTATGCCTCCCCCTGGTCCAAAAAACGGGGAAAGACAGAACAGCCAATATTTACTTTGAACTAATCTGTCAACCCCCCTTTGGCTCTTCCTGCTGGAGACGGTGTCGCTGGCAGGCTAAAACAAGTAAAACCATTGCCTCATGTTTCCTGCATAAAGACTATATCATACTGCATACTTCTAAGAAGGCCTGCCGTAGGCTCAAGAAGAAGTGGCACCACGAGCAGATACCAGACAGCAATGCAGCCTACAAGAGCGCCATCATCAGACACCACCAACTCATCCAAACCGCCAAAAGGACCTCCTTCAAGGAAGGCTTCAACAACAACACACACAACAGCAAGGAACTCTTCAACATCGTGAAGGAGCTCGCCAACCCCAGCTCCAACACCAACGATATCCTGCCATCGCAAGACCTCTGCGACTCCCTAGCCACCTTCTTCCAATGCAAGATCGCAGACATCCATGACAGCTTCAACAACCATGCCTCCCCGATAGCCACCGACACCTCAGACTCACCGCCCCCCAGCCACACCGACTTCCTGCTCTCCTGGACCCACGTCAACGACACCATCAAAACCATGAACACCATCCACTCCGGCTAACCGTCAGAACCCCTGCCCGCACCACATCTTCAACAAAGCAAGCTCCACCATCGCACCCATCTCCGCAAGATCATCATCAACTCCTAAACCGCCACCTTCCTGGAGAGCTGGAAGCACGCCGAGATCAACGCCTTACTCAAGAAACCCAAGGCGGACCCTAAGGACCTCAAGAACTTCCGGCCCATCTCCCTACTCCCGTTCCCGGCGAAAGTCATCAAAAATATTGTCAACAGACAACTGACCTCCTTCCTCGAAGAGAACAACATCCTGGGCCCATCCCAATCCGAATTCTGCAGCAACCACAGCACCGAAACAGCTCTCATCACCGCCACCGATGACATCAGGACCCTGCTGGACAACAGAGAAACCGCAGCCCTCATCCTCCTGGACATTTCGGCTGCCTTCGACACCGTCTGCCACCACACCATACGCACATGCATCCAAAATGCAGGAATCCATGACTAAGCCCTGGACTGGACCACCTCCTTCCTCACCAACAGAACTCAGAGTGTCCTCCTCCCTCCATTCTGATCTAAAGACATCAAGATCATCTGCGGTGTACCCCAAGGATCATCCCTCAGTCCGACACTATTCAACATCTACATGGCAATGCTCGCCAACATCGTCCGATCGCACGACCTCAACATCATCTCATATGCCGACGACACCCAGCTGATCCTCTCCCTCACCGAGTCCCCCATCACTACCAAAACCAACCTCCACGAAGGAATGAAGGCCGTCGCCGAATGGATGAACAACAGCCGCCTGAAACTGAACTCGGACAAGACGGAGGTCCTCATCCTCGGCTCCACCCCCTCTGCCTGGGATGGCTCATGGTGGCCGGCCGCTCTGGGAGCCGCACCGTCGCCCACTGGCCTCACACTTAACCTGGGGTTCATCCTGGACTCATCACTTTCAATGACCCAGCAAGTCAAAGCCATCTCCTCCTCCTGCTTCAACACCCTCCGCATGCTCTGCAAGATCTACAGATGGATCCCCACCGGAACCAGAAGGACGGTCACCCAGGCCCTCTTCAGCAGCAGACTGGATTACAGCAATTCCCTCTAAGCAGGAACCTCGGCCAAACTCCAGAAATGACTACAACGCATACAGAAAGCCTCCGCTCACCTCATCCTCGACATCCCCCGCCACAGCCACATCACACCCCACCGAGAGACCTGCACTGGCTCCCCGTCAACAAGAGGATCACCTTCAAGCTCCTCACCCACGCTCACAAAGCACTCCACAACGCCGGACCAGCATATCTCAATAAACGACTCACCTTCTGCACCCTGAACCGCCAGCTTTGCTCTGCTGACCTCACCCTCGCCACCGTCCTCCGCATCCGACGAGTGACTGCTGGCGGCAGATCATTCTCCCACCTCGCCTCCAAGACATGGAACACCCTTCCCATCTGCCTGCAACAGACCCAGGACCTGCTAACATTCAGGCGACTTCTCAAGACCTGGCTGTTTGAGCAGTAGCAGCAACCCCCTCCCCCCCCAGCGCCTTGAGACCCTCACGGGTGAGAAGTGCGCTCTACTAATGGATTGATTGATAAAGATTTGCCAGTCTTCAATCAGGATTTTGTAAACTAGTCCTGCCACATTCCAACTTAAAAGTTTAATACAAACTTGATCTGGACCACCTTCTACCATTGGAACAATCGCTTCTGGACCTTTTGGGGGATTAGTCTAGGCTGCATTGGTAATCAGCTGGGTAACAGGAATAAACCTAAGAGAAACACCACCCTCAACCAAGGAGTCCAAGCATTCGTCTACCATGCACTCCTCGCTGGGCTGACATTCATTGTCCTCTAGCCCACCCAATATGGCAAATCAGTTATTAAGAGCTACAAACAGATGGGAGGGTTGGGAGGGAAGCCTCGGAGAAATGCACTTTCTGGCAACTAACACATCAACATTACGGTATGAGGTGGAGAAGTGCCTATAAAAATAACCAAGTGGCAGAATCTTGACGGAACTGGTTTTAATCAGTCCGGCACTGGCCTGTCTCAGGATCTCCATTACAACCAAAGGGTTACGAAAGTTAACCACACTGTCATCCTCCTTGTACCCTTTTCCCAACCTGCCAACCCCTCCCACACATCTTGACAACAATATCTTTTTAGATATGTCCGCGTGGCTGGGCACGTTCGTGTACAACCAGTGGATAGTTTTATTCATAAGATCCCTTGTATTTTCCAGGTTGCCAACTGTGAATGTGGGAACGTTCACCAGGACAATAACATAGGGGGCAGAGGCTGGAGGTAAGTCAATCACAGGAAGCGTGTCTGCGCCGGAATCACATATTACTGGTGGCTGGGCAGCTTGCTTATCGCTGATGGAGTGTGCTTCCTTGATCCTGGATCTTCTGATAGGAGCTGGGCTGGTTTCAAGGTCAGGGACTTGGTTATCAGATGCCTCTCCGTTCCTAAGATTGGAAGAATGAATTATAGGGGGAATAGAGGGAACAGGGGTGCACTGAGTCTGCTGGGAACAAGTGAGTACCCTAAAAGCTTGTCACGTTACGATTTTAGCTCCCAATTGGTCCAAGCGATCAAAGATGGGGCACAGTTTCGCATCCAATATCTCGCCTATGCGGCAACTAAACTGGGCCCAGATGTTCTTGGTGGCAACAGAATCTGGCACAAGTACCTTCTCAGTACTGGGCCTATTTCAGGGGGCCATTTTAACTTTAGCAGCCGGATATTTTGTTTTTGTAATTTGAGCACATTTTCTTCTACGCTTAGGTTTTGTACTGCTCTCTAGGTCAAACTCATGGTGTGGATCGCTATCCACCATGCAAATTATGAAACTATTGAAAGAGATGCCTAGCGAGTTAAACGTAGGTCGAAGAACGTATTGTTCCTTGATTGGGAACTGCACTTGGCTCGGACGAACCACTGCACCGTGCCCTTCGCAGACGCGAGGGTAGGTACAAGCGTGGCGCTTGGCCTCAATATTGCTGGCATTTTGCATGGTTTTAATTGTTTGAGTGTTGCGAAAAGTATTTTAAAATTACCAAATTGTCCACTTACTTGCACTATAAAAAGATTGAAAACCACCTCGCTTTAGGTGAGACGATCACAAAGCTCCATCAGGCCAGTGACACCCACTGAGCGCCATTTTGGTTAGCGCTCTAGTGGCTGGCTCTAGTTAAGAGGGGGGGAATGCAAGCGCACCTGGCTATTGAAAGAGACGCCTAGCGAGTTAAAAGCAGGTCGAAGAACGTATTGTTCCTTGATTGGGAACTGCACTTGGCTCGGACACACCGCTGCACCGCGCCCTTCGCAGACGCGAGGGTAGGTACAAGCGCGTCGCTTGGCCTCAATATTGCTGGCATTTTGCTTGGATTTAATTGTTTGAGTGGTGCGAAAAGTATTTTAAAATTACCAAATTGTCCCCTTACTTGCACTATGAAAAGATTGAATACCACATCGCTTTAGGCGAGATGATCATGAAGCTCCATCAGGCCAGTGACACCCACCGAGCGCCATTTTGGTTAGCGCTCTAGTGGCTGGCTCTACTTAAGAGGGGGGAATGCAAGTGTGCAGTGCACGCACGCAGCGGGTGTACCGATGGGGCGCCGGAGGCGTGCCAGAGGCAAGCCCGTCTGCGCCCATCCACGCACCGGTCGCGCCTAGCGCTAGTAACGCTGCCCAAACTAGCACAGGCAGGATCTGCTACTCCAGGGACTCTTTGCTTAACATCAGTAAGGGGGGATGAGGGGAACAGCAGAGTGCCCTGACATGTGGCCTCATCAACAGCAGGTCCCTGATAAAGCATTATCAGGAAACTTCTAACCTGCTGGAAGATCTGGATTTAGATTTTCTATTTATTACAGAAACTTGGATAAACCCAGACTCCTTAGTGGAGATTGGGTTTGCGTGTCCAACAGGCTACAAAATCCTTCACAAACCCCGTTTAACAGGGAGAGGAGGAGGGGTAGGGATAATTTTTAAAGAGAAATGGGACTGTGCCCCATTGCAGATAAATGAGATAGCTGGGTATGAACTTTTGGGCCTTATTTTGCAGGAGCCTAAAGGTAGAGTGCTGACAGGCCTGGTATGTTACAGACCCCCGGGTTTAGACCACCAACATCAGGCTTTACTTGATACCAGTGTTGCCTTAGCACTGACACACTCCAGACTGCTACTTTTAGGAGATTTCAATCTCTGGGATACTGGGAGCCTGGGGAACCATCTACAAGCCCTGAGCCAAACCTGTGAGAATTGTGGTCTACACCAGCATATCCAAGAGTCAACCCACCAGGGAGGGCATATGCTCGATCTAGTCTTTGCTAAACAATCTGAGTTAGAGGTGCTTAATATATCACCGCTAAACTGGACGGATCATTTTCTGATACACTTTAGGATAACTATACCTACAATTACACTGGTTGGGAAAGAGAAAACTACCTTTCGGTGGGGAACAGACTGGGCCAAGTCCCTCTCTTTCCTAAACAGACTCTGTGTCAGTAAAGGAGAATTACAACAGATATAGCAATTTCATCAACAATACTCTCGATGGATGTATCCCTAGAAAAAGGCTTAAGATTAGGAGAACACCCTCGGCCCCGTGGTTTAGTGAGGAGTTGAGATTGCTACGCTCGGCTCGCCGGCAGGCCGAGAGAAGGTGGCGCAGGTCGTACTCAGAGACAGATAAAAAAGCTTCAAAATCAGTACAAGCTCAATACAAGTAGGCCATCAGTGGTGCTAAGTCACAATTTTATGCTAGCTCCATCTTGCAGGCGCCCAATGGCACAAAGGCCCTCTTTAATATCGTGAGGGACCTTAGTAATCCTGGGTGCATGGCTAATAGAATTCAGGCATCACAAAATCTTTGCGACGAGGTTGCCACTTTCTTCGTTGAAAAGGTCGCGAAAATTGTGGGAGGGTTTGACCAGGGTTCCACTGGAACATTGTTGATCAATGAGGAAGTTAGAACCGATACATCTCTGGAATACTTTCGACCCCTCACTGAGGATCTTTTTAATAGCATAGCCCGGGAGATATCATCCGGATCGCCCCTTGGTCCTCTCCCTCGTAAGATCTGGAAGGAGTATGGTCCTGACTTATTTCCGGGTTTGCGGCAAATATGTTGCCAATCCCTGAATGAAGGAGTGGTGCCAGAATGCTGGAAGCAGGCGATAGTTACCCCTTTGCTGAAGAAGCCGTCCTTAGATCCAACAATACCAGCTAACTTTCGCCCCATATCTCTCTTGCCATTTCCTATTAAGATTCTGGAAAAGATGGTTAGTAAGTCCCTGTCATGTTATCTGGAAGAGAACCACCTTTTGGACAGGGACCAGTTTGGATTTCGCCCAGGGCACGGGACAGAAATCGCCTTGACAACAGTGTTGGACAAACTTCGAATGCGTGCCGACAGTGGGAATTCTTCAGTGTTGGTGTTACTGGATATGTCGGCCGCATTCAACGCGGTTAACCATGCAGTATTGGTAGCAAGATTGGGAAGACTGGGAGTGAAGGGATGCGCCCTGAAATGGCTGCAATCCTATCTGTCAGATCGACAGCAGGTGGTTACTATGACACCATTTGTTTCCCCATGGTCCCCAGTCTGCTATGGAGTACCCCAGGGCTCGGCAATCAGCCCGATTCTTTTTAATGCCTACTTAAGCCTCCTGATCCCTATTATAAAATCTTTTGGGATCGATGTGGTTAACTATGCCGATGATATCCAACTGTTATTCTCCATCGAAGGAAAGCATGCATTGCCTATGAGTTCCTTTCAGGCATGCATGGGCGGGTTTCAGACTGGCTGAGGGCCAACTCCCTACAGCTCAACGCCGGGAAAACAGCTGTTGAACTGTTCTACAGCGAATATGTCTAAACATCTAATGGGCGAATTCAGGTTTAGGCCAGAGGATGCCCCCATAGTGGCAGCAAAAACGGTTCGCAACTTGTGGGTCATGGTGGATGAGGATCTTCAGATGCAAACCCAGGCCAACAAAACAATTGCCACCTGTTTTGCTTTGCTGAGAGCTCTTCGTCAAATCCTTCCTCTATTACCAAGCGAGGTGAGACCCTTAGTGGTCCGAAGCATAATTCTGAGCAGACTGGACTATTGCAACTCCCTGTATTTGGGTGCCCCCCAATACATTTTGCAGGGGTTGCAAAGAGTCCAGTCTATGGCAGCTAAACTGGCTCTTAAAAGACAGCGCAGCTCCTCCGTGACGCTGGCACTGAGGGACTTACATTGGCTGCCTATTAAAGACAGAGTTAGCTTTAAATCTCTGTGTATGGTCTATAAAGCACTACACAATATAGGCCCGCTACCTATACAAGAGCGATTCTCCTGGTACGAGCCCAAAAGACTCCTCCCGTCCACCAGCCAAAGTCTGGTGTCTATTGCTAGAGTGAAACTGGCAAAGCTGGGAGGTAGGGCTTTTGTTACGGCAGCAGCTCGTCTCTGGAACGAGATCCCCCAAAACCTTAGACAAGCTTATTCTTTGCTGGAATTTAGGAGGAACCTTAAGACCTGGCTATTTGCCAGGAATAGGTAGCAACATTCCTGTTCAGTGGCCCAGTCGTTCTGTTTTGCTGCATGTCATCATGGTCTCTAAGCGCCAGGATACCCGATGGGTGATAGCTGCGATATATAAAAGTTTATAAAATACAATACAATGCCAGTAGGACTACGCTCAATGGCAATAGACTCAACTCCCTTTGCTTTTTCTGGAGGCTCGCTCCCTGGGCAGACCATCGTAACGTTAGTTTGAGTGTCGGGTTTGAGGCCGAAACACTAGGTGTACTCGACCTGGCAAGTTCAGATGGACTTTGAGTATTAGGCTCTTGTGGAGCTATTGTTAGGGCAAGCTCCTCGGGTGTAATGGAAAGGTGTCATTCTAACAGCCTCATTTCATTAGTGACCATGTCCATGGTCTTAGTTAAATACTAATCAATGGTATAGCGAGTACGAGGTGGTGGCAGCACACTAGTAACAACGGGAACCCCTTCTTTTTGCCCATGCTTAAAAACACAGTTCAAAATGTGAAGAGCAACCAAGCAGATGCACACGTAAGCGCAAAAGGTTCAAACTGAACAATACTTTTAGTAGAAGGAAGGAAGGAGTAAGCTTAAGTGCACTTGTTCGTACTTCTAGGATACAAAGGTCAAATCTCAGGGGGGTGGCCCAGCCCAGCCCAGCCTCTTCCGGGCTGACGGGCTAAGACGGGCCCGTCTTGGCCCGGTCTTCGTCCGGGCTGAGCCCGGGTGCGAATGCGCGCATCCTGCATGGCAGGAAGCCGTAATGCTTTTTGTGGCGCTCCGGTGCCAGTACCAGGTGTCGCGGCCCCATCTCCTCTGGGGCTGGAGCAAATGCGGCAGGATATGGCGTTCCCGCGCAGAGGGAAGCCTAGATGCTTTTGTGGCACTCCAGCACCAGTACCAAATGTCACTGCCCCTCCTTCGGGGCTGGAGCAAATGCGGCAGAATACTTGTTAACTATATTACCTCAGAAAACCAAAACCAGAGGGGCTCCCATCCACAATGAGGTGAATAATTATTTTGTGAAACAAAATGTCCCATTGAAAAGGTTAGTGGCAATAACTACTGATGGCACACCTACAATGATAGGATGTCATTCTGGTGTCATGCCCAGACGTGGTTCCCTTGCTCACTTCGCCACTGGTTTCAAGCTAGCCTGGCTGATGAGGGGTGTTACCGAGAAACCAGTATCAGGATGCTTGTTTCCGGTTCAGGGAAGACCTGGTTTGGCAGTTCGGGCTGGACTGTTCCCATTAGGCACAGTGTCAAGAATGATTCTCATATAGCTTTGTCTGAACTGAGGTGGTGAAGTGAGCTGAAGAACGATGATGGATTCAACCCAGATCTGTGACTGGGGGTGAGTGTTTGAAAAGTTTCAGCGCTCCCCTTGTGTTTGCTTTGTTCACCCTAAGTTGGCGGGTATGCCCAGACGTGGGTCCCCAGCTCACTTTGCCACTGGATTCAAGCTAGCCTGGCTGACGAGGGGTGTTACCTCGAAACCGGTCTCAGGATGATTGTTTCCCGTTCAGGGAAGACCTGGCTTGGCAGTTTGGGCTGGACTGTTCCCATGAGGCACAGGGACAAGACTGATTTGCATAAAGCTGGGAATCAACTGAGGTGGTGAAGTGAGCTAAAGAAGGTTGATGGATTCAACCCAGATCTGTGACTGGGGGTGAGTGTCTGAAAAGTTTCAACGCTCTGTCCATCATCTCCTTGTGTTTGCTTTATTCTGGTTTCATTGCCATTTGTAAAGCAGATCCAGATTTCCCTCAATTTTTGAACTATCCTTGCACTATACATCAACAGGAAATATGTGCCAAGGTAATGGGGTTTGATCATGTGTCGATTCTTGTTGTTAAAATTATTCATTCAATTTGTGCAAATGCCAAGCAGCACCGAACCTTCAAATAATTCCTTGAAGAACTATCAGGGCTCATCCCTCATCCCTCAGCCCGACGTTGTTCACCGTCTACATGGCCCCCCTCGCACAAGTGGCCCGCCACCATGACCTCAACATCATCTCCTACGCTGATGATACCCAGCTCATCCTCTCCCTCACCAAGGACCCACACACTGCCAAAACCAACCTCCACGAGGGAATGAAGGCCTTCGCCGACTAGATGAGGAGCAGCCGTCTCAAGCTGAACTCGGACAAGACGGAGGTCCTCATCCTCAGACCCATCCCCTCAGCCTGGGACGACTCCAGGTGGCAGACCACACTGGGAACAGCACCGACACACACCGACCACACACGCAACCTAGGATTCATCCTCGACTCCTCCCTCTCCATGTCCAAACAGGTCAACGCCGTCTTCTCCTCCTGCTACAACACCATCCGCATGCTCCGCAGGATCTACAAGTGGATCCCGACCGAAACAAGAAGAACGGAGACACAAGCCCTCGTCAGCAGCAGACTGGACTACGGCAATGCACTCTACGCAGGAATCCCAGCCAAACTCCTACAACGACTACAACGCATCCAAAACGCCTCCGCCCATCTGATCGTGAACGTCCCCCGCCGCAGCCACATCACTCTCTACCTGAGAAACCTGCACTGGCTCCCAGTCGACAAGAGGATCACCTTCAAGCTCCTCACCCACGCACACAAAGCACTCCACAAAGCCGGACCAGCCTACCTGAACAGCAGACTCAGCTTCTACACCCCCACCCGCCAGCTCCGCACCGCCAACCTCGCCCTCGCCGCTGTCCCCCACATCCAACTAACAACCTCCGGTGGCAGATCCTTTTCCTCCCTCACCGCCAAGACCTGGAACACCCTCCCTACCCACCTACGGCAGACCCAAGACCTACTCGCCTTCAGAAGACTCCTCAAGACCTGGCTATTCGAGCAGTAGTGGCACCCCCCCCAGTGCCTTGAGACCCTCACGGGTAAGTAGCGCGCTATACAAGTACTTTGATTGATTGATTGATTGATTGATTGATCAGCTGGGTATGGTGACCTTTTACTGCATACTCAGATCCGATGGCTTAACAGGAGAAAAAATACTGTGTAGCTTCCTTTCACGATTGCCCAAAGTCAAACCTTTCATAGAGTCTAGAAGTGAAGATACCACACGGTTATCAAACACTGAGTGGTTGCTCGATTTAGCATTTTTTAAAGATGTGACAGAAAAAGTAAATGTCTTGAACTGCAAATTACAAGGGGAAAAAAAACAATCACAAACATGATTAGTTCTGTGAAAACATTAAAATTAAAACATAACCTTTTCGTGCAACATGTGCAGAAAAGAAAGATGCTACACCTGCCTTCTGTGTTCCAAATCCTTTCAGAAAATAAAGTTGAGGCTGAGCTCTTGAACATAGAAAAATACAGTAGCCTACTGATGAGGCTTAATCAAGAGATCAGCTACAGATTTAGTGATTTTGAGCAACTGGAGCCCTGTGTGATGTTTACTTCAAACCCCTTTATGGAAGTGGATTCTAGTGACATTTCTGAGAAAATTAGTGTGCTTCTTACCCTTCACTCCCCACCATGGAAATGGAGCTTGTCACACTTCAAAATGCCATTGAATTGAAATCATTAATTTTCGAGTCTTATGGTTGCTGAAAAGTATAAGAACATCCACACAGCTGCAATGAAACATTTTTCCCTGCTTGGCTCTACTTATCTGTGTGAATCAGCATTCTCTAACATGAACTTTGTAAAATCCAAATTTCGAACACGTCTAGCTGATGAATATTTGAATGACTCTATCAGAGTTGCCTCTCAGACTATACCCCAGATTACAGGGGATTGGTGGACAGCAGGCATTGTCAAGTCTCTAACTGAAATTATTTTTATGCAGTTGCAATTAATACATATTCAGTGATACAAAATATCATTATCTATATTTGATCATATACCTGTTTACAATTTGGTTAACTTATTGTACCATGGGAGCATCTACACAGACTTTTGTGTTACGGATCAGCTGTGAATTGTATATGTCATAAACCTTTGAAAAACTCAATAAAATTGTGTTTAAAAAAACAAATACATATTCAGTGATAGTTACTGGTGAAATCCCAATCCCAGGTATTTGTGTTATTACTTGCACACAAAAAAGCTGCTGTAGAGAAGAATCTTCAGCATCTTGTAAACTTTTTTATTAGTTGAACAAAAACAAAGGAATGTGTACTGCAGGCCTGCTTTACTAACACCAAGAAAAAGTAGCTGGAGAGAAGAATGTTCAGCACCTTTCGAAATTTTTGTTAGCTGCACAGGATAAGAACAAATCAGGGTTTACTGCAAGCCTGGTTTATTGGTATCAAGAAAAAAAGATAGCTATAGAGAAGAATCTTCAGCATCTTCCAAAGTTATTTTATTAGTTCAACAAGAACAAAGCAATGTGTACTGCAGGCCTGGTTTACTGACACTCCAAAAAGTAAAGGGACCAATGATAATAGAATTGTCAACATGACTGGTGCCATAAAAACCTTAAACCTAAAACCTAACCTTTCAAATAATGCAGAGTAGGGGACAAACTCAGTACTTTACCAAATAACTGCATAAAACAAAGCTGAAGTTCAGTTGATCTGGATATTAAAAAACACAGTGATCTTTTCGGAGTTGCAATAGAAGAGGAATATCTCTTTGAATCCATTCTATATTTGTGATTCATCAAAGCTTTGCACAGGCTGACTGCCAAGCACTGTGACTACTTTAATGACTTCTTCGGAATTGCTCTCCGAGGCTTCCAGATTACACAATATTAGAGGACATCACACAGTTCCACATTGAAGGTAAGATTGATTTTCTAGTATGTTTGTTAATTGAGCTGCATTACAATGAATATTTTAGAGAAATCTATTAAATGAAAGGTTTTGAAGCGGGGTGGCAACACAAATCCAAAGTCATTCCTATCACTGTTTCTAGGGAACTGGAAGTATTTTGTTCAAACCACAGTATGGTGTCTGAAGAAATGAGGCTTATAGTCAATGAAGGTGGGTGTGGGGGGGTCTCTCGGAAACAAACGTGAGTTGCTTGGCCTTTAGTAGCTCATGCGAATTTCACTGTTCAAAAGTAGCTCTCATTACAGATAAGGCTGGAGAACCCTGGTTTAGAAGTTGAGAAGTTTATGAATGTCTTCCCATTGTTTTCGCTGTCAGCATTATGTGCAAAATCATTCAGGTTTGCAGTCAGAAATTGTTTCATACTAGAATTTCTTATGTCGAGTTACTTTCTAAGAATATATGGATTTCGTTCCATTTCAGCTGTTATGGAAGCTTCAAAAATGGCTATAATTAATCTATTTTCTTCACAGTGATATAGATGTAAACTCAATTTTTGCTTCAACACCCTCTGCATACCTGAAAAACGTTCAGATGGATCCCATCCGAATCTAGAAAAACGGTCATGAGTGACCTCATCAGTAGCAGACTGGACTACCACAATGCTTTCTACGTCGGAATCAGCAAGAAACTACTCTGCAAACTCCAAGACAGTCCAGAATGTCAGAGCCAGACTGACCCTAGACATCCCCGTCACAGCCACATCACCCAACACCTCCGCGATCTCCACAGGCTCCTCATCGAAAGAAGAATAACCTTCAAGCTCCTCACTCACGAATACAAGGCCCTCCACAACATTGAATCAGGGTACCTAAACAACCACCTCTTCTTCCATGCACCCAAGAGACACCTCCAATCAGCTGACCTCTCCCTAGCCACCATCCCAGGCATCTACAACACCAGATCGGTAGGAAAGTCCTTCTCCTACCTCACAGCCAAGGCCTGGAACGACCACCCCCTCCACCTCTAGCAAGTCCCCACACAGCATCAGTTCAGGAAGGACCTCAAGACTTGGCTCTTTGGATGACCCCAGCATTCAACGGGGCCCCCACCTCACCTTCCCCAGTGCCTTGAAACCGTTGTGGGTGAGTAGTTGCACTTTAACAACCCTGATTGATTGAATGAATTGATAAATAGATCATATGTTGGTTGAATTTCTTTTAAGAAGTATTGAAAGAATGTTTGACTGGCTTGGAAGAAACTGTGAAAGCTCTTGTTTTGGGGGGACTCTAATGTGTATTTGTTGATTATGAGGTTTGTGCTGTAACTTGCTAATTATTGACTCTGAAGCACGTACATTGTATGATTGGGAAAATGTACCAATATTATCAAAAACAGAAAGTGAGTGGAGGCAGATAATGACTTGTAAAAATGTTTCAAACTGAAAAAGCTGTTATCTTAGGTTTATGAAGTGCAAGTTATTAGAAAAACTTAAAATCATGTATTTTTCAAGGAAACGATTACAATCACCTTTCATCTCCCATGGCCAGTTTTAGTGAACCTTAGATTGTTTTAAATAGTTACTTGATAACGTGACCCGATTGCCTGATACATTTTGCTTACTAATTTTCCTGTTGTTGGCTGGTAGAAGTCATGGATTTTCGTCTTCAATCTATCGAAGATCTGGTTTTCAAGAATGCAATGGAGGAATGGAGGTAGCCTCTTGGACTCCTTGGGGTAGAATGCTGGGTGCTGTTGGGCATCTTTGGGCATGAGAAACCCATGTAAGCACAAATGAACTATTGACTACTTCCCCTCAGACGAGGCAATCACTGCTGGTTTCAGTATTTTGTCTGCATTCAGCCACCTACCTTTTGCATGTGAAAACAAAAAATAAAACATAAAATGTAGACTGTATACATATACAGTGATTGAAAGTAAAGAAAAGAGGTGGGTGGGGTGGTTCTTGAAGAAAGAAATGATGAGGGAATAAAGAAATGAAACAGTGCGGCAGAGGCAACAAAATTAGAACATTTGTTGTTGTAGAACTGCCCATTGCCCAGTTAGAAGAACTGTCCAGTACAAGATTGAAAGATGGGTTGTGCTCTGTGTTTTGTCGCGTTTTGAAGGGTGATGATGGAGAGGTTGAGTTTTGGTTTTCACTTCATTCACCTATCCTATGAAGTTCAATATTCCTGAATATCCTTTGACACAATAATCCTTTTTTGCTGTTTTTCAGAGTTTTGATTTTTCCTTAACCAGCCTGTCCATACTTTTAGCTAAGGTGCACATCTGGGTTCGTAGATCGTTGCCTGCTCATTAAAAGGGAACTACTTTGAGAGTTTACAGTGCCGACCAGTGTACTTTAGATCCTGTCCTTTTTTCCCTTTGGTAATTTATTTTCTTGAATAAAATTGTCACTGCTTTGAACATTTCAGGATATTGGCCTGAGAACAGAGTTTAAATTATGCCTGGCTATTCCTTTCCGAACCTCCTTTAAGATCCTTACCTGGTACCTTGCACTTAAGGGCCTCTGCTTCTGGCAGGACAGCAGTAGATCTGGCATGGTTCCTCTTTGTTGATCACGGTACCAGCAGCTGCTGGTTGTAAGATAGAAGCACAAATGGCTTTACCACTCGTGCCTCTACCACGCAGCCCAACCACGAATGCATCTTAACCACGCATTCCTTTACCACGCATGCCATTACCACGAAATTTCGAGGTATAGGCATGAATGGTAAAGGGGCATGTGCAGCTAAGGTCACCACTACCCCGCCTCCCCCCTGGCCACCCCTTGGCGCCTGCCCCCATGCTGTCCCTTAAACTACCACAATAACAACGAGAGGGTGAGGGACAGTCACTCTTGATCCCCCTGGTTAATGATACATCAACAACAAAAGAGTGAACAATGTAAGGAGCAAACTAGGAGTAACAGCGTGAGCAAAAAATGGTGTTTTTAAGAGAACCCTCACTCACCAACCTAGTTGGTGACATGCTTCATCATCGGGTTCCACCAGAGAGGCCGAATGCCTCTCTGGTGTGCTACAACGCCTGAACTACAGCGGAGCTGGTTTTTGATGGAAAGGGAAGTGAAAATTTTAAAAGGTGAGTGGTTTTAACCAATAACCAATTTAATCCTGGCAAACCAAATACCGAAATAAAAACAAGTGGGTTGGACAGAAGCCGGCCAATTAGGTGGGACAAGGCTTATCCAAAAGGGGGGAAGGTCAACATGTTTCTGCTTAATGAGCCCAGTCGGCTAAGCATTCATCAGGACCATAGGGAACACCACGGCGGTATGCACACGCTAAGGTGCACCCTGACCAGTGGTGTGTTTGAGCGGTAAGACTCACTGTTTTACCGCAAGAGCCATCCTGTAATTAAGGGGCTAGCAACGCCTGTAAGGGGAAAAAAACAGACATAACACACATAAAGACATATACAGATAGACACATTGTGTCACTTGAATATCTTATGCTTTACGTGATTCAGGTGAACACAATTGGTAGGCCCATGCTGTGAAGGGGGAGTGGGTGTCAAATAACGTTAAGTGGTTATCAAGACTCCCACAAATAAAGAGTGGTGCTCTGTGAGAGCTATAGGACCTGTACCTTTATCATCGTGTTTTCGTTGTGGTCCTGCGCACTAATTGTGTCAGTGAAGACAATAGAACAATGTATTGACTGGATGGCGAAAAAACTTTGTCATGTTTATTTATGTTTGAAAATAGCCGGTGACTGTTGCCTACTTAAACATGCCACGTAATGCCTGAAAACTTTTCCAAAGGATTACACATTTTTCAAAGAGTAGCTGCTGGGTGTTTTGTCCTGGTTTCAGTTTTTCAATGATTGACCAAGTCATATCGTTCGTGGTATGATTGGCCAAGAGAAAATGTTCTGTCAATTTCGTGCTTAGTTTTCGACAGCGAATGGTACTGCGATGTTCGCATATGCGCTGCTTGATTTTCCTCCCTGTCATCCCGACGTATCTTAGTCAGCAGCTACTCTTTGAAAAAGAGCAAAGGTGGGTCTATCGCCTTTCTACTCACCTCACAGGTCTTAATGATAACATTCCGTGGAACTCCGTCTTGAAGAATTGAAATATGGGTTAATTTCCACTATTGGGACTAACGCCTTGATGGCCTCTTTGTAGCACAGCCTAGGTTTTCTTTAGACCCCCTCCGTCGTGTTTCTCATCCGAACTGACCAATGCAGTTGGTCACCAATAGATGCAAAACACAAAGCGCCTCTCTTTAATGTCCTCATGAAAACATTTGTCGCTTAGGGGACCCTCCCAAAATGTGTAATCCTTTGGAAAAGTTTTCAGGCATTACGTGGCATGTTTAAGTAGGCAACAGTCACCGGCTATTTTCAAACATAAATAAACATGACAAAGTTTTTTCGCCATTATTTGTCAATTTCTCTGAAAAAACTAGCATGTCCTACTTCAGCTCACCACATCTTAATCAACCAATCCCAATGGGACTAGGTCCGGGGGCACGTCCGCTAACACATGCCCCTGATGATGATGTCACGCGTTTACGGACGCTGTTGCGATCACGTGACACGCGTCTTCGCATCACGTGATAGGTTTGTTTTTGTATTTCTTCTGGCTCCCACTTCATACTCACCAAGATCCGGGCCGAGCAGGACTGATCCAGGTATCTTGCGGGAGTGTGCGAGCATGGAAGTAAGTAGTTTCCCTTCACCATCGCGTCCCTCTGGTCCCAGTGAGTTTCTTTTACGAGTACCCAGACCAACAAGGTTCTCTTGTTTATCTACTCCCATAGATACTATAGCTCACTACCCCCCTCTCGGACCCATGACGCAACAAATACTGGTTTACTGAGTAAGAGTTCAGCCCTCTTTTTTCCATGGTGTTGTTGTTTTTAAATACCTAATTGATAGTCATGCACTGGAGCAACGGCGCCTGGCAAACACCATGTGTGCTCATTTCAGCATGTACTCCACTTGCACGAGTCCGCTATATGTATGTATGTATATATTTTTAAAGGCAAAACACTACGGCTAATACAGCCTATGCCGACAGCACATCGCTGGCCGGCCAGTCAATACATTGTTCTATTGTCTTCACTGACACAATTAGTGCGCAGGACCACAACGAAAACACGATGATAAAGGTACAGGTCCTATAGCTCTCACAGAGCACCACTCTTTATTTGTGGGAGTCTTGATAACCACTTAACGTTATTTGACACCCACTCCCCCTTCACAGCATGGGCCTACCAATTGTGTTCACCTGAATCACGTAAAGCATAAGATATTCAAGTGACACAATGTGTCTATCTGTATATGTCTTTATGTGTGTTATGTCTGTTTTTTTCCCCTTACAGGCGTTGCTAGCCCCTTAATTACAGGATGGCTCTTGCGGTAAAACAGTGAGTCTTACCGCTCAAACACACCACTGGTCAGGGTGCACCTTAGCGTGTGCATACCGCCGTGGTGTTCCCTATGGTCCTGATGAATGCTTAGCCGACTGGGCTCATTAAGCAGAAACATGTTGACCTTCCCCCCTTTTGGATAAGCCTTGTCCCACCTAATTGGCCGGCTTCTGTCCAACCCACTTGTTTTTATTTCGGTATTTGGTTTGCCAGGATTAAATTGGTTATTGGTTAAAACCACTCACCTTTTAAAATTTTCACTTCCCTTTCCATCAAAAACCAGCTCCGCTGTAGTTCAGGCGTTGTAGCACACCAGAGAGGCATTCGGCCTCTCTGGTGGAACCCGATGATGAAGCATGTCACCAACTAGGTTGGTGAGTGAGGGTTCTCTTAAAAACACCATTTTTTGCTCACGCTGTTACTCCTAGTTTGCTCCTTACATTGTTCACTCTTTTGTTGTTGATGTATCATTAACCAGGGGGATCAAGAGTGACTGTCCCTCACCCTCTCGTTGTTATTGTGATATTTGGCAGCGCACAGCTGCGAGGGTATTTTCCCTTCTTTTTGCCTTGATATCTAGCGACTCTTCAACACAACATCATGGATAACCTGGGCCTCTCTTACTCCAATGAGGAAGTAGATGCCCTTTTGGCAGATCCCTCACTGTTTTCTGATCCTTCTATTGCTCAAACTATTTCACAAACCACTGAGTGGGATAAATTAAGTGAGCAGAAACGGGGACGGATACGCACTATTCTTCACGGCACAATTCTTACAGAATATCTCAGGAACAATATAGCACCCAAAGGTTTACTGGTCACCAATGCCCCCCGAATTTTCCTAGATGATGCACAGTTTAGGAAGGAATGGGCCCAAATTGCCTGGCACTGCACCAGGGATTGGCTGGTGCTGATTATTAAAACAGCACTGAGGCTCTCAGAGGCCATAATGGTGGAAATCCAACTAACGGAAACCCATTTCAAGTCGACACTAGTGGGATTTAAGAAACGACTTGAAGAACTCAACAGAGAAATGACTGAATACAAAGACTCTCTCACTCACTCAAAAGCCCAAAAATTCCAGAAAGATCTGTCCAAATGGTCCTATGTGCGAGCATATCCTTATACTAGCCCAGGCTACACTCCGCCGACCAAAAATGATTTCGGCACTGACAGTTCAGCTGATGAATCCACTGGTAGTGATTCAAGCAGTGGCAGCTACAAGGCTCGACAGCGGGGGAGAGGAAGAAACAGACGACAATACAATAACCAGTCTTGGCTTCCATACCAACAACCCCCTTTCCAACCACCCCCGTTCCACCCGATGATGGGTTGGAACCCTGGTTTCTTTCCACCTCCACAGTTCCAGCAGAACCAATACCGCCCTCCTTTTTTAGAGAGGGGCAGGAGAGGCAGGGGCCGAAGAAGAGGCTCCACCCAAGTCCATTGGCAGCAAGACGAAGCAGTGGGGGACAACACGAGGAGCAAGACACAACGGGCAGGCCCCAGCAACCAATGAGTCTGATCACTAATTTATCATCCATAACACTTACGACCGATGAAACTTCAGTCCTGGAGAAGGGGCTAGGTTTTATACCCACAGCTAACTTTGATCGCTTTAAACTGAGATGCGAACTCTCCAACTTTTTCAGGAAACTCAAGCTCAAGAGTTTTTTTGAGAAAATACCTTCGGACAGTACCGATTCTCCGTCAAGTGATACTGGATTCAAGATCAAATCCAATTTTACACCTCCCCCACACTCTATACCGCCCGAAATCACAGCATTCGAACAGGCGGTTTCTAACGATGTCGAAGCCTTCATCGAACCCGACCGTTTCAAGAACATGACGGCAGGCGAATTTCAAGCGCTACTCTCTCTGCAATCAAACACGGACATCGTGATAAAACCAGCAGACAAGGGTGGAGGAGTAGTTATTCAGGATTCCACTGCCTACGACAGGGAATGTAGACGTCTCCTTAATGATCCCATTAGCTATAAACCTCTGACTACGGATCCGTCCTTGGAACTCCAAGGTATCATTCATGATTTGATCAATGACGCCGAAACTAATGGCGATATCACCAAACAAGAAGCGACTTTCCTCACTGCTAGTGAGGGGAAGATCCCTTATTTCTATACCCTACCAAAAACGCATAAGAACAAGATACCACCTCCTGGCAGACCAATTGTGTCAGGGATTGGCTCATTGCTGGAACCCCTGTCACGTTACTGTGTTTTTTTTCTGAAGCCGCTGATTCAATCAACAAGCACTTATCTCAAAGACACAAAGTCTGTTATCACTACTCCAAGGGATGGTTCTCCCGGAAGGTCTATCCTTCCTTGTGACAATGGATATTGAAAGTTTGTACACCTGCATCCCCCAGGATGACACCATCAATGTCGTGAGACGCACCCTTGAGTCCAGTGTTTGGAACTACACGACCCCGCGAGAATTCATTGTCAGCTGTGCCACTCTCGCACTGAAAAGGAACTTCTTCGAATATAAGGGTGACCTTTTTCAACAGATCACAGGAACTTCAATGGGCAGCACTTTTGCGCCTTCGGTAGCCGGGTTGTATGTTTTCGACTTCGAAGGAAAATTCATTTTGGCCCCCAACAACCCTTTTCTGTCAAACCTCTTCTTTTGGAAAAGGTACATTGACGATGTGCTGATCATTTGGCAGGGCTCTGAGGACCGCCTCCAAGATTTCTTTGGATGGATAAATACTTGCGATCCCCATCTCAGATTCACCCACACGCATGACAAGGATGAGATGATCTTCCTTGATGTGGTAATCACTAGAACAGGTGATACCCTCCAAACCAGAACTCATCATAAACCGACGGCAAAGAATAATCTGTTACACTTTTCCAGCTACCACCCCCGCCCTCTGAGGGAAAACCTCCCCTTCGGGCAATTTTTGCGGCTCCGACGGAACTGCAGCGAAGTGTCTACATACAAGAAACAAGCACAAGAACTCACATTGAAATTGAAATCTCGGGGTTACCCTGACAGGATCCTTTCCAGGAGCAACAAGCGGGCCCGGAATCAAAATCGAGACGCTCTACTAGAAGACCATGTGAGAGATGACCAGGATTCCATACCTCTCACTTGTGTAACGACTTTCAATGCAGCATCAAACGCAGTCAGTAAGTCCATTAAAAAACACTGGAATATCCTGACGAGCAATAAGCACAACTGGGAAAAACCTTTATTCTCTTACAAAAGAGCAAGGAGTTTAAAGGATGCCTTGGTCCATACTCGCCCTAAGATACCAGACAAAGATCAATATCAGTCTATTACTAGTGCGTGGGGCCTTCCTCCTATTATTGGCCACTACCCTTGCGGTTCATGTAGCGTCTGCCACCTGACTTCCCCCTCGAAATACCTTGAACTTGAACCAGGGAAACAATGGGTGCAGAGAACGCACACAAACTGCAACTCTACAGACGTTGTTTACCTCATCACTTGTCCCTGCGGACTAAGATACGTCGGGATGACAGGGAGGAAAATCAAGCAGCGCATATGCGAACATCGCAGTACCATTCGCTGTCGAAAACTAAGCACGAAATTGACAGAACATTTTCTCTTGGCCAATCATACCACGAACGATATGACTTGGTCAATCATTGAAAAACTGAAACCAGGACAAAACACCCAGCAGCTACTCTTTGAAAAAGAGCAAAGGTGGGTCTATCGCCTTTCTACTCACCTCACAGGTCTTAATGATAACATTCCGTGGAACTCCGTCTTGAAGAATTGAAATATGGGTTAATTTCCACTATTGGGACTAACGCCTTGATGGCCTCTTTGTAGCACAGCCTAGGTTTTCTTTAGACCCCCTCCGTCGTGTTTCTCATCCGAACTGACCAATGCAGTTGGTCACCAATAGATGCAAAACACAAAGCGCCTCTCTTTAATGTCCTCATGAAAACATTTGTCGCTTAGGGGACCCTCCCAAAATGTGTAATCCTTTGGAAAAGTTTTCAGGCATTACGTGGCATGTTTAAGTAGGCAACAGTCACCGGCTATTTTCAAACATAAATAAACATGACAAAGTTTTTTCGCCATTATTTGTCAATTTCTCTGAAAAAACTAGCATGTCCTACTTCAGCTCACCACATCTTAATCAACCAATCCCAATGGGACTAGGTCCGGGGGCACGTCCGCTAACACATGCCCCTGATGATGATGTCACGCGTTTACGGACGCTGTTGCGATCACGTGACACGCGTCTTCGCATCACGTGATAGGTTTGTTTTTGTATTTCTTCTGGCTCCCACTTCATACTCACCAAGATCCGGGCCGAGCAGGACTGATCCAGGTATCTTGCGGGAGTGTGCGAGCATGGAAGTAAGTAGTTTCCCTTCACCATCGCGTCCCTCTGGTCCCAGTGAGTTTCTTTTACGAGTACCCAGACCAACAAGGTTCTCTTGTTTATCTACTCCCATAGATACTATACCTCACTACCCCCCTCTCGGACCCATGACGCAACAAATACTGGTTTACTGAGTAAGAGTTCAGCCCTCTTTTTTCCATGGTGTTGTTGTTTTTAAATACCTAATTGATAGTCATGCACTGGAGCAACGGCGCCTGGCAAACACCATGTGTGCTCATTTCAGCATGTACTCCACTTGCACGAGTCCGCTATATGTATGTATGTATATATTTTTAAAGGCAAAACACTACGGCTAATACAGCCTATGCCGACAGCACATCGCTGGCCGGCCAGTCAATACATTGTTCTATTGTCTTCACTGACACAATTAGTGCGCAGGACCACAACGAAAACACGATGATAAAGGTACAGGTCCTATAGCTCTCACAGAGCACCACTCTTTATTTGTGGGAGTCTTGATAACCACTTAACGTTATTTGACACCCACTCCCCCTTCACAGCATGGGCCTACCAATTGTGTTCACCTGAATCACGTAAAGCATAAGATATTCAAGTGACACAATGTGTCTATCTGTATATGTCTTTATGTGTGTTATGTCTGTTTTTTTCCCCTTACAGGCGTTGCTAGCCCCTTAATTACAGGATGGCTCTTGCGGTAAAACAGTGAGTCTTACCGCTCAAACACACCACTGGTCAGGGTGCACCTTAGCGTGTGCATACCGCCGTGGTGTTCCCTATGGTCCTGATGAATGCTTAGCCGACTGGGCTCATTAAGCAGAAACATGTTGACCTTCCCCCCTTTTGGATAAGCCTTGTCCCACCTAATTGGCCGGCTTCTGTCCAACCCACTTGTTTTTATTTCGGTATTTGGTTTGCCAGGATTAAATTGGTTATTGGTTAAAACCACTCACCTTTTAAAATTTTCACTTCCCTTTCCATCAAAAACCAGCTCCGCTGTAGTTCAGGCGTTGTAGCACACCAGAGAGGCATTCGGCCTCTCTGGTGGAACCCGATGATGAAGCATGTCACCAACTAGGTTGGTGAGTGAGGGTTCTCTTAAAAACACCATTTTTTGCTCACGCTGTTACTCCTAGTTTGCTCCTTACATTGTTCACTCTTTTGTTGTTGATGTGTCCCTTAAACTACCCCAACCCCTTCCACTGCCCTTAAACCTACCCTGGCCCCCAACACTAAAAACTACCCCAACTACCCATTCCTCTCCCACTGCCCAAATGCTTAAAACCCTACACTACCCGACCCCCCAGCCCCCAACTCACCATCCCATAAACGACCCCAACCCCTTCAACTGCCCTAAAAGCTACCACAATCCCCGCCATTAAAACTCACCCAACTACCCATTCCCCTCCCACTGCCTTAAGGCCTAAAACCCTGCATTCTAACTTGCACTGCCCTGCCCACCCACCCCCTCCACTGAACCTTAAACTACCCCAATCCTTTCCACTGCCTTAAAACCTACCCTGACCACCCGAACCCCTTTAAACTACCCCAACTACCCATTCCCCTCCCACTGCCCTAAGGCTTAACACCCTACACTACTCCACCCAGCACTGTCCCTTAAACTATATCCCAACCCCTTCCACTACCCTAAAACCTACCCCACCCCCACCCTAAAAACTAACCTAACTGCCCATTCCCCTCCTACTGCCCTAGGCCTAAACCCCTGCACCATAATTTACACTGCCCTGACCCCCACACCTCTGTGCTGTCCCTTAAACTACTCCAACCCCTTCCACTGCACTAAAACCTACTCTGACCCCCTACCAGCCCTAAAAACTACCCCAACCACCCATTCCCCTCTCACTGCCCCAAAGGTCTAAGACCATACACTACCCCGCCCGCGTTGTCCCTTAAACTACCCTAACCCCTTCCACTGCCCTAAAACCTAACCCGACCCCACACCCTAAAAACTAACCCAACTACCCATTCCCCTTCCACTGCCCTAAGGCCTAAAACTCTGCACCCAAACTTACATTACCACCCCTGCCACCCCAGCCCTGTCCCTTAAACTACCCCAACCTCTTCCACTGCCCTAAAACCTACCCCGACCCCCTCCCAGCCATAAAGAAAAACCAGCCCCACTTACCTCACTGTGGCGTATTCCTGCTTCCGTCTTCCAGCAGTTAGAATGTGCACTGCCTTAACTGCGCATCTACGTGGATACGGCATATACGTGGTTAAGGCAAGCTGGTAGAGCTTGCGTAGTCGGAACACGTTTGGTTTGGACTGTGGTGTTCCGACTGTTTCCCGCAGCTGCTAGACATGCTCTTGTTTGTTCTTTCCTTGATTTCAGTGGTATCCACCTAGAGCAGGGGTCTTCCAACTGGGGGCAGGCCCCACCTATGGGGGCCTCAAGTGATGCCAGGCCCTGGCCAAAAGAAGCATTAGAGTGATAGCAGTGCTTTGATTCAAGCGGAGGGAAATATTGAGAGTTATTGAGCTACTCTGTAATGGGCCATCACCAGCTTCTTTTGTCATTTTTATCCTAGCTGTTACAAAATGCTAACAGAATTTACCTGCAATGTTTAAATATGTCTTGTGTTTAAATAAGTTGAGACATATTTAAACATTGTTATTTTAATAGAATCATTGTGAAAGGAAGGGGGCCGATTATCTTTATTTCTTTACTGGGGGCGCATCATGTTAAAAAGTTTGAAGACCACTTACCTAGAGACTCAGGGCCAGATTTACTAACATTTTGTGTCATGGTTGAACCACTTTTGTGACGCATCCATGATGCAAAATGCTAGTAGATATTTACAAAGCCATGTCAGGGGCGATTTAAACCACCTTGCTTGGCTTTGTAAAAGAATTTAACGTAATGCACGAGCTTGAACTGCATTGCATTACATTTCAATCTGGAAAGCATTCCATGGGTGGAATATGGGCGTTACCATGCATCCATCCATGGATTTCACGTGAAGAAGTGTGGCTCACTGGTTAGAGCAGGCAGACCCTGAAGCAGAGGTCAGACCCGGAACCAGGGTTCAATTCCTGACGCGGCAGGGTCTTGAGCTCAAATGTCCATGGACTCAATAATTCTCACTTCGGTGCCTGACCTAATCATGGGTTCACACTCTGCAACTCTGGGCATTAAGCTTGCTTAATCTCCACAACGGCCCCTTGCAGCGGGATGCCTGGCTTTCACCTTGGGGATGCCCTGTAGGGGCTATCTCACAGGGAAAAGCCAGGATGGGTTCCCAAGGCAAGCGTGGAGATACCCCTTCGGGGGTCGATTCAGGCGCTATATAAGAAACATAATAATAATTTACACAGGCTTGTAAACTGGGATTGTGGGAAATTACTAGGAATTCCAAAGGATGATGTAAAGAGGAAAAACATCTTTTTTACTCCTGGTCATTTCTTCTTTCTCTGTGTGCTGCCTCGAGAGCTTGTTTTTGCTAAGGAAGGTAAGCTTGTTAAGCTAGCACCCTTACACCGTGATGCAAGGGTGTGCATGTTGGCACTAGACTGCCTGAAGTGCACCTGCGCCATGAGAGAGCGGAAATGTGCCATATCTTAGTAAATATGGCACATTTCTGCTCTCTCCCTTTCACACAACACAGCACAACACAGCAAGTTGCCTTGCTACACTTCGTTGCGTAAAAGGTTAGTAACTCTGGCCCTCTACAAGGTGGCGAGATATCCATACCTTTTCCCCTGTGTAAGATGGGTCTGCACACCTCCCAGGTAGATTGAAGGCAAAAAGGAATTTTCTGAACAAGAGCATTCCATTTACAAAGTATATGGAATCATCTCATTACAGCCCCACCCACCAATTCACAAACCAGCATCAATTTACTGACTGCTAACTGATTCAGCGGCTAAGAGACAGAAAAGTTAGTTTGTACCCTGGGATAGAATTGAAATGCAATGTTGATGTATTGTTAACAAGTTGAGGGAATGCAATATCTGTGTTTGTAGTTCTGCCTAGCCTCTGAGATGCAAAATGAGGGGAAACAGCGTTTACAACGCTGTCAATACCACGCTGGTAGGTAACAATGTGGACGTTACATCGTCTGAGTTGTTACCATGCATGGCATTACATCACAAGTCGTTTCTACGACTTGCGCTAGATGGCGCACAACACCAGGGAATGTGTTGGATTTTAAATCCAACACATTCCCTGCTGTTGCGCTATCTGGAGTAGGAATGGTAATTTCTACTATTCCTAAATCCAGCGCGCCATCTAGTGCAAGTCGTAGAAACGACTTGCGATGTAAAGCCATGCGTGGTAACATCGCGGATGATGTAACATCTGCATTGTAACCTACCGCGTGGTAGTGTATGGCGTAGTAACATCATACATTCAATATGAGTGGAGACACTGAATAGAATGTAAGCCTGCTAGGGGTGTTGTTTTTCCTTTAATTTGATCAGCAGCATAGCAAGGGTGGAAAATGGCCCTGGTGACTGCTGTTGGGCTAGTAAAATATAGCAATGATCAGTGTTCAAGGGGCCCCTCACGGCTCTTGTGTCCTGGTTAACCCTGGGCGTAGTTCGCGAAGTAGCACTACGCGAAGCTACGCAAAGTGCACTTCGCACTACGCGAGCTACGCGTAGCACTTCGCGAACTGCGTAGTACCCTGTTCGCACTGTGCAAGATGCCGTTTTCAATGATTGCACAGTGCGGACAAGCATCCGGCACTGTGCAATCATTGAAAACGGCATCTTGCACAGTGCGAGCTGTAGTTTTCTGCCACTCGAGTAGATTTTTACTCGAGCGGCAGCTTTCTCAACGCGGACTGGTAGTTTCTCATCGCGAGCGGTCACGAGCATACGCGACCACTCGCAATGAGAAACCTGACCTCCTCGCATTGAGAATCTCGCTGGGATGTTTATTTTCCACACTCGCGATTGGCAACTTGATATTGCTGATAGCGAACAAGAAAAAAGTCTCGCCGGGATGTCATTTTGCTTGCTCGCGGTCGCCAACTTGATGTTGAGGACCGCAAGCAAGCAAAAAATGACCGCTGCACTACGCAACGCTACACTACGCATGTTTGCACTGTGCTACGTGCAATTCGCGTAGTGCGAAGTAGCGCAATCTTCGCAACCTACGCGAGCGTAGCGTAGTGCTCTGCCCAGGCTTAGTCCTGGTGCCACTGCTGCACCAATGCCAGCCAGGGCCCTCATTTTGATATACAGTTGTGGCATTCCTGCTTCTATGTTTATTTCTTTATTGTGAAAAATACTTTATTAAAGGTTTCAAGATATAGTAACAATGGCAAATAAAGAACAATATAATAAGCTAATATCAACTTTAAACCATATAAAGAAAACTAAAGTCTTTATAATCTATGTTTATTTCTTGAAAGACAGGGCAGCGATTTATATGTTCATATTGTACTACACAGCCAGAAGCTCGCAAGCTTGTGTAAATATTCACCGTGTTGTTTCTTGCTACTGGGAGTGTCCCACTCTATTAATAACCAGGTTTGGGTGGCAGGTTTATTTTAGGGAAAGCAAGGGAAGGTGGGTGGCTGTCGGTGGAAAACGAGAGGAGCCAGGAAGACATCCTTCTCCTGCAGGAAAAGCCAAGAAGCCATGATATTTGTTTTTGCTGGAGGCTGTCCAGTTTTAATTCTAGAGCAGGAGTACATTGGTTCAACCCCAGCACCTTTCATGTTAGGGCTTTTACACGCTAAATAAACAGCCTACTGGACTGATGTACAAGAGACCGTGGTTTCTCAATTTCGTCGACATTATTGCACATGATTTACATTCAGCTGTACCCTATCTTATTAGCAATTGTAAAGAAGATAAAAGTTAAGTAAATAGAGGCGCTGAGATATTTATCAGTTATGTTTTTTGCTTTTGCAAAGAATGTGTACTAAAAGGGATTCAATAGTAATGAAAAACGGACACTGAAATGGGTCTCTGTCGTGTTCTATATTCATGTCCCTATTTTATTTGGTAAAAATACAGACCGATTTTTGAACAACACATGTTAAAAACTTTAAGGCAATCCATGTCAGCGATTTAGTTCCAGTTAATGTCTCGCATGCTTTATTTAATCTTGCATTCCCTAAGAGTGTCAGCTGTTTCCAGGATGGTGTGTGTCTGTATTTGGTTCCTGTATCTTATCTCTCTTATATAGTGCATACTTTGAACTGAGTCACCTCCAGGTGTGTGTAACATCCACCATTGAGAGCTCTGGAGTTGAGGCTAAAGGCAGTGCGAGTTTCTCACTGTGGCTGTGTCAGGGTGTCAAATTACAGACTGCATGCTCATCCAATCCCTGGCCGCTCTGCAAGAGGTCACAGAGCAGCAGGCACGTATTTCTGTTGCAATTGTGATTTGGTGCAAATGTGCGTGACGGAAGTAAACAGTGGTTAAATTACGGCACACATGCTCATCCAATCCCTGGCCTCTGAGCAGAGCACACAGAGGAGCACGCACATATTTCAGTTGCAATTTTTATTCATTTCTGTGCAAATGTGCATGAAGGAAGTACACAGTGGTCAAAATGTTGACAAGGCGACTGCAAAAGAAAATTCAGTGCTTGTAGGTGAGTATACGCATTGGGTGGTTGAAAGTGGTGAAGTGAAGGTGCATTCAGGAGAGAGCAAAAGGAGGGCGCTGAAGAGGAAAGAGATGAGGTGTAAGATATGCAGATGGAGGAGATGTAGAGAGAAAAAGGGCCAATATGTCTAACATAGAGTGAACTTAACAGGAGTGATTGAAACACTCTGAAGACCACAATGCCTTCCAGAGGCCTCAGTAATGTTTAATACACATCCTCATAATTTTCAGAATTTCAACTTTTTCAGAATTAATTGTTTAGAATAAAATCATTGTTGTTACTCATTTATCTTTAAGCATCTAACAACCGTCAACAAAGCCAATAGTCCTAACTGGTTTGAGGTGTAGAGAAAGGCGGGGCCGGTATCGGCCCTGCCGCAGATATGGCGGGGCACCGACCCCCTCCCCTCGCCTGCTCGCCCGGCCCGGCGCGTTGCACCGCGTCAGTATGACACGGTGGGCGCGCCGCGCCGGGGATTCGCTGGTGGAGGCGAACCCTTGGCCCGGAAGCGATTAAGGCGCTTCCGGGTCAAGTAGTAAGAATAAAAGGCCGGGGAGCGCGGGACTCGGACTCTTTGTCCCGCGCTCTCAGGCATACGGCACGCAGCCTCTGGGAGGCTGCTAACTTTTTGTTTACTTTATTTTACTGCAGGTCTTCGTGTTTGCAGCGGATTTCGTAGAGGAAGCGCGTCACTGAAGATTCGGGCGGAGAGCGGGACATGGAAGCTGTGCTGCATCACTGAAGTACCATGGAGTTTGCCTTATCGAGTTTCGCGGGATGCCCAGTCCCTGTATCGGTTTCGTGGGTGTAGAAGGCATTCGAGCGCAAGAGGAACAGCGGTGTTGGTCAGCAGCGATGCGAGCGGCTGCCGCCGCCTTTGATAATGATAGTGAGCATGTGCCTGGCTGGCAGCGTAATTCGTTAATGGGGGGGGGCCTTGAAATAAGAAAAGGTAGCAAGCGGCACACCGGTGCAAGGGCTCTAAAAATGCAGAGTAACTGTGGCTTAATGTTTAAGATATGAGAGTCTTGCTTTTCAAGGTTGCGGGTTCAATGCAGGGAGAGGAGTTGGTTTGCTGGCTGGGGCGCTCGACCCCGGACCTGGCGAGCTGGGTGAGAGTCTCGTTGACGACGCTGAACATCATGTGATTTTGGGCAAAGTCACTTTCCCGTTGATTCTCTTCGGTTGGTTCTCTTCGCATGTTCTGGAGGAAAAATGTAGGGGTAGTGTTTAATTTGAGGATGGTTGAAGCCGTGCTTCGTGTTTGCCGTCCATCTTGGTGTTGGGGTGGCGAGGCAGGAGCGGGTAGCTGTTGATAGTATGACATACAGACAGTGTGCCAAGAATTTTTTACATTGTGTTTCTTTTAGGGAACTGAGTAGCTTGGGTATTGTGTAGGTTGGTAGGTGTTTGGCCTTGACTTTGCTGTAACTCAGCTAGTTGTGTGTTGGCCATGATTTCAGCCGCAAGGCAGGGCGGGAACAGCAATAGGCTACGCTCTGCTGGTGACAAAGCAGGCAACGTAGGGGACGCTAATGGTGTTGATTTCCATCAGCGGCAACGTCCAATTTTGACCTGCCTTTCTGCTGGGGACACAATGGATCATGCACAATATGAGGAAAGGCCCCGTATATTTCAATTGCATTTCGGAAAGGGGGAGAGGTTGTGGTCTGATGGCTAGAGTGGCCGAGTTTGGGTTGAGGACCAGGGATGGAGCCTCGGGGTAGCGTACACATCCTGGGAGTGTGGACAGGTCTCCCCACGCATAACGGGTGCTCATGCACTGGAATGAGTACATGAATGCGTTCCTTGTGTAATGTACAGGAGTGAATCCTTGTGTAACGTAGCGGGTGCTCATTTAGAGCGCCCCAATACCTTCGGGTGATTTCGCGCTTTAAACATTGAAATAGAATTGTATCCTTCCATGCTTTACACAAGTTCGCACGGGCTAGAGAAACAGTCAGGTCTTGTGTTCCCTTGCGGAACATAACTGTGTTGGTTGTGTGATGAAGTGCTGACATGCTGGCAATCCGCCTCTTGTGCTTCAATGATCCTCGTGTAGGTCATGTGGTGCAGTTGTACGCTCTCGAAGAGAAAGTCCGTTTTGTGGGTTTTGTCTACTGCGGCAACGTGTACTATGTTGTGCTATGTTAGGCAACGGGTGCTAAGCTAGGCGGTCTCAATTGAAAAGTGAGTACGAAGCTCCTCGAGTATTGCTCATGGTAGGCACTCTCCTTTGGGTGAGTTCAATGTTACCTCATGGGATGCGACCAGATGCTATGCATGGCACTTCCAAGTGTAAGTCTGATTCTAGTGTCCCTGAGGTAGTGCAATGTTTCATATGTGATGAGACTGGCGGAGTGCTCCCAAGGGAGTCTGCTTCCAATGATCCTGGGGTAATGCATTTGGTCTTATGTTAAGAGCTCTCAATTTGTGAGTCTGATCAACAATTGCGGTTGACGCCCCTGAAAAAGGTTCTCGGGTAGTTGAGGCCGCACCTGCAGGTGAATACAGATGAATAAGGCGGCTGATGTTTGCCGCTCCCCTTTTTTTAGTTTTCCCTAATGAAGGCAAGAGCGTTCAATTTAATGCAGCAGTTTAGATGCCATACATTAATGAAAGGGATGGTGAACGCATCACGCGCAATAGATTCAATGTTTTCAATGCTGAAGCTAGTTCATTGCCTTAGGAATTATGGTTTGCTTTCAAAGCCATAGGATATTGGGCACGATAGATTGCTTTGAGTTTTACAACATTACTGGCTTTGGATCAATGGGGAACACATAAGGGTTGTACATGCAAGTCAGTACTCAGTGCCTTAGAGGCAGCATATACATTGGACCCAATTCCAAACTGTTTGAAAATTCATTAGATGGCTGAAAGCAATGCCTTTGCTTGTATTACAAATACATTAGGTAACACTGTAGGAAGCTGTGTTAGGGGCGTTGGCATTCGATATGGAGTAAAGAAAAGCGTCCTATGGTGAATGTACCTGATTTACTGAAAAATCTTTGGGATTACGAGGGGTGAGTGCCATGGCCTGTAAGTCAAGTACTGCTAGTGGGCCTCTACCGCAAACGTTGCCACCTGCCAGGGTACCCCCTTTTTTAAACATGTATGTCAGACCTATCACGGTAGGGTCTGCTCACACAGTTGGTAAATTGCTATGTCGGGCCAAACCTTCATTGCTTTATATAAGTTACCTCTACGCTAGGCTACACGATTCCACATTGGGCAACATTACTTACGTAGTGGGTTATGCTTAGCATATTAGGCACTTTTCTTTACATGGTTGTGAGGTCAGACCCACTAGGCACTGGCCTCAGGTGAGGGTCATTTAAGTATGATCTCAACATGTATGACGTCAAAAACATTACATTGCAGGGCTGTTTGTCATTTCGTCAAGGGTATCCGTGTGTGCGATGGTGGTACATAGGAAGTAGGGGTCTGGGTGAAGAAGCCCTAGGCACCATATGCAGGGGAAGTGAGCTGTAGGAGGGCGTTATGTCACTCGGGGCCTCTGCCCCGGTCTGCTTATACACGTAGGCGCTGGATTCCGGTGTCTGCTCACAGTGTCTATACACCCTCATGCGCATACATGTAGGCACAATGATGTATTGTATCACACGGTAGCTCGGCACCCATGTGCCTGTGCACTTGTACCTTGAATGGCTGTGTGGCATCACACTGCACCGTCGCTTCCCTGGTGCGTGAACAATGCGGCATTATATGCCTGGGGTTTGTCGTGTTGTACCTATGCACCATTGTGCCTGTGCACTGACACAGTGAGATGTATGTGTGGGGTCGCACATTATTGACGTCCTTGGGCCTGAAAAACAGGCAGGTTATTCCTGGGTTGTGTTGTGCAGGACCAACTCCCTGGGGCTGGTTCACATTTGGGGTATTTGGGGGCCTATGTTGTTAGACCCACGCAGTATCAATGCATATGTCGGCCGGCAGATTATGGGGCCTGGTGGTGTCACACCTAGAGACAGGTGTAGTATCGGCAGTATCAACGCAACCCTTGGCGTACAAATGATGGGTCCGGTGGGCGTCAAAATAGTACCTATACACTTTAAAACCTGGGGTGTGTGGGAAAAAGGGGTACAGTCTCACGAAGCAACGCTGACTTGAGAATCGTTTTGGCATCTGAAAACATAAGGCACTAATCATTGATCTTTGATTTTCATTTATGTATGACTGGATCCACGCCTGGTGCCTGGGAAGTGCTACACACCGCTATGGCTACAAGAAGGGGACAATCAAGGGGACCGGTGGATCCGGAACGTGAGTGGCAAGCGACGGCATCAAGTGGTATGGGTGATCAACCCAAGTGGTGCTAGCATGAGACAGAGCTCACTATGCATTATAGTTGAAGTGTATAGTTGTCACCCATTTGTTGTTGCCATTTGTGGTAAGTCGGCAGTACGCTGCCTTGCAGGTGTATACCTTGCCAGCTGCCCATGCATTATAGATTATAGTTGAAGGGTATAGTTGGCACCCATTTGTTGTTGCCATTTGTGTTATGGTAGCAGTACGCTGCCTTACAGGTGTAATCCTTGACCTCTTGTCCGGAACACAGGTATTAAGGGCAGAAGCGACACATCATTTCCCATGTCATGGAATGGTTAGCTGCCATTATGGCGCCTGTGCACGCAGGCGGACATTCCGCAGTGTTAGTGTTGGGCTGCTCCGTTTAGGAGGATAGGCGGACACAGAGCCGATCCCAGAACATAGTGGTCGGGTGCAGGTGATTCACGGTTTACAGGATGTGCTTAAGGGTGAAGCATGGGGCCTGTGGGGCACTCCTTGGGTAGCCTTCCAATAGCATAGTTTCACCGCCAATGAGTAGCATTGTCTGGGGGGGATGTGATTACCCGGCGCACCGCGAGGCGATGAAGTCATGCCGGGTAGGGGCTCCAAAACGGTAGGTTAAGTCCCTATGAGTAAGCCAGCCCTAGCATTATTATCCTGCACCTGGGGTGTGACCGGGTACAAAACTATTCCTAAACACCCCTGCTCATTAAAATATTTTTTGGCCATTAAGGTGCCTGTGCTTGCAGGTGCCATCACAGCGGTCACTGTGCGTTGTTGGGATGCTCCGTAGTAGGGGCAGCAGCCAACACAGAATCTATCCTAGAACATATTGGTTCGGTTTCGGTGGTTTATGAGTCACATGGTATGCTTATGGAAGATTTTGGGGAGCCTGTGGGGCACTACTTGGTTAGTATTCTAAGGGTATAGTTACATCGGCGATGAGTAGCAGGTCGGTGAGTGGCCAGTTAACTCAGATGGTTAGAGCGTGGTGCTCATAACGCCAAGGGCACAGGTTGAAACGTGTTACATCGCGATGCGATCAATCGAGACCATTTAGTGGCTCCAAGACGGTATGTCAATTTTGTCTGATTGAGTCAGCCCTGGCATTGTTATCCTACATTGGTGGGAGGCGGGTTGCGGACTGTACGCCTGGGTAGAACAGTAGGAATACTTCGCATGAAGTGGGGAAAGTTGACACGTCTATGCCTGGGGTACACCTCGGCATAGATCGCAGAGAAGTATCTTTCCATGAAGAAGGGGGGCCTTGGCCTTAGTCAGTTTAGGGGTTTTTATGACTGATCTTCTGAAAAGACACGGTCCTCCACCACAATAGTTATTTCACATTTGGGGGGGGGGGGGGGGAACGACTTGGTAACAGTAGGCAGAAGGGCCTTGATGGAGGACATAATCTCCAAGGTTGGCTGGTTAGCAAAGGAGTGCCAGGGCTGCAGCATAGTTTGGTCACAGATGATTTTAATGGAGGGGGGGGGGGAACTCTGTGAGGGCATTGAACCACTCGGTAAAGAGGGTCAACAATAAAATAGGGGGACTGTTCAGATCTCCTGAATTACAGAACATTGCAAGGGTGTGTCAGGGGGGAACTGTGCTTTATAAAAGTTTGGGGTCCACTTGACTAGGTTAGGTAATGAAATAGTGTTAAGAAATTTTTCATAGCTTGGCCAGGGAGTTTAAGGGCAGGGGCATGACCTTTCTGAGTGATAGGATGGGGGGGCCAGATAGTCGGGCAACTATGCTGGCCTGTGGCGGTAAGGGCATGACTGGTGAGCAGTAAATTTAAGGTCCTTAGGGGGTGGCGCCATTCTCGGATGGGGTCGCCCAGGGGGAGGGACAAGGGGTCCCTCCTAGAACTCCAGGGGCGGTACATCCGGTTCGCTGTATGGGTGCGGGGAAAGGGGGGAGTCACGCTTTCTTTAGGCTGGTTGGCCACCCCGCACTGGCATGGACGTCATTAAATGGCGCAGAGTGCAAGATCCCCCAAATTGGAATGGAGTTCAGGGAACGTATGGGGGTAACCGGGGGGGGAAGTACCCTCTCGGTAAGCGGGCCCTCTGCGCATGCGCAACTCCTACGGGAGGGCATGGCTAATTGATAAGGATCTGACACCGGTTAGCGACCTTGCCGTAGGCCCAAATAGGATACGCAGAAAGTAATTAATGTATGATTATGTCCAGATGTTAGATTCGGATAGGAAAAACTATGTATTAGAATTATGTTAAGGTTAGCCATCTGATATCTGTGAATCTGAATTTGTAATCAAATGTTGTGTTATGTTTCTGCGTATAATTGTGTTAATATTGTTTATTTCAAAATTTTTAATTTTGTTTTCATATTTTTAATAAATACGGCCGGGGGTTGTACGACCCCCGCCTCCAAAAGAAACTTCCTTCTCATGTCCATCATTAGAAATGTGGTTATGCGCAAGGGGTAGTCCCAGACCATATGTCAGTTGTTGTGCTATATATCTGGATGAATCATCGGAAAGCTCAGAGAGGAACCGGTTGGATGGGAAATGCAGCTCTAGTTTGCATGTTTACATGTTTAAGCCACAAGCTTAATTACATGGGCTACACCCATTTTAGAGACCATGCACTTTATTCATCTCATTTCAAGCCCTATGTGCTGAATGTCTGTGTCTCCAATACAGATCTTTTAATTCCCATGCAGCTAAAATTAGGGTTTATATTGTGCTTATGCTTTCGAACGGTGTTTTTGTCAAGCAACTATTGTCAGGCTCACCTTAGCCCAGGGGAGGAATACACATATTGTGCCAGAGAATGAGCAATTTTGCACTAGTGACCTATTTAAGGTGTACCCTATTTGCGCTAATGATGATTCCATCATGCCATTTTCACGCAGTGCAAATTCCGATTTTGCTATGATCGAGTGTGAATCATTTTCAATGGTCAATCTGTTCATATGTTGGTGCAATATTGCTCAATCACCAGTGGAAAACTATAATGCATGTAATCGGACACTTTGAGCCATTTTAGGAGTATTGCTAACAAGGGGAATGTTTCATTTGTAAAGCAAGCAAGCCTTGGCAAAGCCAATGGGTTTCAGTTCAGTTCATAAATCTTTATTTCGGCACAATTGGCCATAAAAGCACAATTTATAAATAATATTTAAAAATTGGATAAAATACAATAGATAAAGAGCAAGACAAAAGGATTTACAATCCACACACTGGGAGGGCTTCCCCGGGCATCAGCCATCTTATAAAGCCGGACATAAAGTGCATGTGCTTTGGAGGCTGGTTCCAGCAATTATTTGCTCCATACAAGTTTAAAAGTTGCGCTACACATAGAAGTAGTGACTAAAAAAGCTATAAAAAAAAAGAAAAAAAGAATTTACACAGCTGGCATATTTGCCTCCAGTTATCACACAGTGCAGAAGTAAAACCACAATCATTCGGGGGGAATTGCACATTCCAGGACAGGCGTATTAGGCATTAATAATATTTCAATTATCTCCACAGCAGCCACATAAATAGAATTGGTGCAAAAACATCTGGTAAAAACATATCATAGGAAGTTGTCATTCCTATTTAGAGCCTTATTTAAGATGGCGCTACGCGTGCACCACATGGTAAATAAAAAGCGTGAAATTTAAAAAACAATGGGCATATGTGTGTCAGATTTTAAAATCCTATACACGCTACGACAATGTCTCGACCCCAAGTTCCTGCAAAGTTGTAGTAGCCAACGCGACCTAGCCTTCCTGTATCCTTGGCAGAAAAATATCACATGGAGATCAGTCTCATCAACGTTAAGGCACGCTGGACACGCTGCATTTGTGTGGCCCTCCTATTTCTTTGTGAATGAACGCAGCTGAAGGACTCCATGCCTAAATTGCAGACAAAGCTTCTTAGCCAAGAGCGGCTGTATGTCGTCTAACACTGGTTCTAGAATATATGTGTATTTAACTTCCAGGAACTCAGCCGTCAGTCTTCCCACTGAGGGTCTCATCTCAAGCTGGGTGAGTTTATGATCTCTATAGTGCTCAATCAGAGTTTTTCTGGAAGTTATTTGGGAGATTTCATCTGCGTTGTGCCACAAACTGCCCCTGCCCAAGACCTCACATGTTTTCTTGACATATGACAGCCAAGGCAACTTCACTGCACCTCGCAACCATATGACATCAATCAGTTCTTCTCTGTAGGAGGCTAATTCAGGGGTGGACCACAGGCGCCACCAGTATAATAAAGGTCTGAAAGCAGCTTCTTCCTCGATGGGTCTGATTCCTAGATCCATACGTAGGGGTGTTAATGGTGTACTGGGTGGCTATCCCATGAGTTGTCTAGCAAATAGATTCTCAGAATGGGCTAGCTGGCCAGTTGGACAATGCCCCCATAGTTCGGCTCCATAGAGTGCAGCCGCCCTAGCCTGGGCCTTGTAAATTTCCACCGCAGGACTCACCCGTTTTTCAGTGCATGTCCTGTATAGTTTTAGAATACCCCTCATAGTCTGGGATAATTTTAAGCCTGATTTACTGATTTGGGCTCCCTAATCCATTTTCTCTATCAGTTTGATTCCCAGGTACTCAAATATAGATACCCTCTCTAAGGGACTTCCATCCAGGGAAGGGTTTGGGTGAGTGGTGTTACCTACATTGAAAGCAATTTACTTTGTTTTTTGTAGGTTAATTTCTAGTCCACGCTGTTTGCAGAAGGCACCAAAGTTGTCCAGGGTTCTCTGGATTCCCATGGGGGATTTGGCAAGCAAGAGGGTATCATCTGCAAACATGAGGGCTGGGATAGTACGTTTCACCAACCTGGGAGCATCGATGTTTACCCTGGCATTCAAAGATTCTATTAGGCCATTAATATAAAGACAGAAGAGAGTTGGGGCCAGAACACAGCCTTGCCGGACCCCTCTCTCAACAGGCAGGGGGGATGAGAGTTTGCCATTTTTACCAAATCTAATTAGAGCAAAGTTGCTCTGATGTAAACCTTTTAACTGGTGACAAAGATAATCTGGGACACCCATGTTTAGTAGAGATGTCCAGAGTTTGTCCCTTGGTACCAGGTCGAAAGCTGACTTAAGGTCTACAAATATAAGGTAGAGGCTGCCACCCTCTATACTCAGTTTTTCCAATAAATCATCTGTAGCCTTAAGATCTGGTCAGTTGTTGATATCCTTGCTCGAAAACCGGCTTGGAGGGGAGTAAGGACGTTATGTTCCTCCATCCAGTTTTGGAAACGCCCCAGTAGGATACGTGCAAACATTTTTTGGCTTACATCTATTAAACTAATCAGGCGATAGTTGGTAGGTAAAAGCAGAGAGCACTCTTTAGGTTTCGCCGACGCAGCGCATGCGCAGCATAGGAGGAGACCTTTAGGAATCGATTCGCCTTTTCTGCCAAAAACGTGCACGCATTGCATTGCTTTCAATGGCAATGCGTGCACGTCTGGCGATTCCCTTGTGGGAGCGAGCTTTGACACCATATGTTTGTAATTAACTTGCAAACATATGGTGCCCCTGCTCGTTCCCGCAAGGGAAACAGGCGCGGGCCCCTCCTCTCTCCCCTCCCCCTGCTGCCTCCTCCTCTAAGCCCCGTTCACACCACCAGCCCCCGTTAGCAGCCCACGCATGCTCCTCGGCATTTCAAGCAGGTGAGTGAGTCCTCAGCTTCCTGGTGCTTTCTCCCGGTCTCTCCCCCTCTCCCCTGCCTTCCTCCGGACCCCCCTAGCTGGACGCAGCCTCTTGGGGCTACACTCTTCAGGTTCTGCACGTATTCCCGTGCTCCCTACTTTCTGCTCCTGTGAGAGGTCCGAGGATGCGGAGGGCTGCTGGGAAGGCACAAGTGTCACTGACAGACCACGCGCCGCAGCTGCAAACATCTCTCTTGAAGTTTGGCATGCTGGTGATTTCTGATTGCGTGCCCGCGTGCTGCCTCTCTGAGAGGAAACAGCCTGCAGTAGGCCGGCAGTGGATGGACACTGCCTGTAACCCCAGTGGTAATGCCGCAGTGTGCTTTTCCTGCAGCTTGCACTTGAGATGGCGCCTCTGCTCTGGACCTGAGCCCCCCAGCGGCCGAGAGCGCGCGCCTGGTGGCAGGGCAGGTGTGCGGAGCCACCATTGATTCAACAGGTAAGACATGCATATCACAGAGTCTCCTCTGCTTGTGTGGGGAACAGGGGCACGCACCTAGTACACGTGGAGGCACGAGCCAGCAGGTAAACGGTGGAGGCCTGATGTGGTGGTGGTGAAGTATACCACAAAGCACTGCCCTCTTCTTCACCCCACTGACACTAAACCCGGAGTGTTGCATTCTGTCTTGTTTGTTGGGCTCTGTGCATGAACAAATGGCCTGTTACTGGTGAATACATATTCGAGAAACTGCATAATCTTAAACATTTAAAGTCACCAAATCAGGTGAAATAAGGGTTTTTTCTTTTTGAAGAGTGAACCCTTTAATATCAGTTATCGAGATTAACACTTTTGTGTTGGGTGATTAATTTAAGAGGGTTGTCAGAGATAACGTCACCGGGTGAAGGAGGGAGAACATGCAGACACCCAGAGGGACGGGACATGTAAAAAACAAGTTTTAGTCTCATGGCAAATTGCTATTAAACCAGAGTCTTAATCTGAGCACGGATCCCGGCTATCCCCGTCAACAAAATTGTGTGATCCTGGTCACACGACTGCATCACGCTGTATTCGCGTGTCTGTCGTATTTGAGAACTCTAAGAAATCAGCATTTACACCCCAAATAAGCAGGGCCGCTGAAATGATGTGATCGTACATTTATTTACGTATTCCTACAGAGTACACTCAACTCAAAAGGCATCAGCGTGCTGTGCAATAGACAACACAAAGCATAGCGCTGTTATACATCATCAACGTAAGGAGCCATGTAACTGGAATCGATTATGTGCATCTAAGACTAAGCCTTAAAACCACAGCTCGACACACGAGGAGGGAGGGGGATACAAGACACAAGAAATCAGGAGGTGGGAAATAATCTGTATTAGGCAGTAACAAATTAGACACGAGAGTATGATTAGCCTAACGATAGTGAAGAGGAGAGCAAAAAAGAGATTACTTATAGCTAGAGAGAACAACCACTACTCCGAATATAGTTTGAACAAGAACTTTTTTTCAGTTTTTTTTAACCAAAATTGAGTTAGTGTTCTGAAGGCCTCGCATCATCTGGGAGACCGATCCAGAGTGTAGGTGCTACACCTGAAAATAATTTCTTTGCTGATTTTTACGATTGTGATGTCATAGCATTTACCACACAATTGTGTATTTACCACATTTGCCACACAATCTAGCTTCTGCAGAGTTTGTATATTTTAACACAAAAAGAATCTCTAGCTCAAACGTATCGAAAGTTATTGAAAACGTAGCAACTTCTGTTGCCCTGCAGTGGCTGGCCCTTAGCTTCACAATGGTAGGTCACCTTTCAGTTACAGCTTGCTGCATTTAAGTGTTAACTTGAAGTGAACCATTGCCTAGACATTATTATCATTTTAAAAAAATGCAACCCAGTGAAATAATACTGCCTTCAAGCCTGACCCATGATGGTAAGATTATAGTTTTGAGAAGCACATTTTCTTCAGTTTTCTAAAATGAACAAAATCTCATATTAGTCACCCGGCCATGCCATAATTTACAATTGTCGCAGAGTGAGCTTTTGAAAATAGCTCAACCACCTGTCTGCCTTAGTACATATAAGGCTTTAGAACATAATGTGCTGTGAGTCAAGGTGTGATCTACAGGCTTTCTATAATGTAATTTTCTTTATTAAATATCACTACCAGATATTATAGGTGTATACAGGCTCAAGTTGTACTTTAATTAGGGCCCAATTAAATGAAATTATTTTGCCCCAATCTGTAAGATTTGTGTTTTTGTTGTACTGATTATGAGAATGTTGTGTTTGTATTAAATACGTTTCAAGAGATCAGTGCCACTAAAGGGCAGTAATAGTACTGTCTAAAATTAGCAAATCATCTGCATGAAGTAAACAATTGACTAGAAAAGGGGTATTACCCAGATCAGTGAGAGTTGGCGCTTTGGATCAAAAAATAAGATGCAGAATGCTTGCTGGACATGGGTCAAGAGGAGAACCAGATTTAATAGTGGAAGCAATCAACAGAGGCATCAGTTAAAATGAAACCGCAAATAGCACAGATTTTATCATGGAAACATTTAAAAAGGTAATTACGTAGGTCTTGAATGGTACAATCAAATTGGAAGAGCAAATGGGCAGGAGGAAGGAATTGGCAGTTTTAAAGATCGCTTTGGCCGAGCTGTGGGAGGTACATTATAAGTATCTGGAAGTTCTGATAGTTTTTTTAAATATTTTGTACGTTTTGTATGAATGTTTTTACTTGTAGCTTGATAATCATGCCTCCAGAGTTGTTCAAGAGCCGGAAAATGTCTAACAAGCATTGGCATAGCCAATAGGTCTCGCCTTTGGGACCTTATAAGTGTTTAGCCATGCAACGGTTGATGTTGTTGCACCAAGGATATTGCGCTGCATAACTAAATACTTATAAGGTCCCAAAAGCGAGACCTAGTGGCTATGCCAATGCTTGTTATAGATTGGTATGATTTCGGCTCCGGCCCAGGTGGTAGTAATCGCCATACCTTGGAGAATTCAATTGAACAGGGAAGATAGGTAAGGGGCCCAGACAGTCGGCTCAGAGCGGAAGAGATCACCAGGGATCTTATCCAGCCCTGCGGTTTTTGCTGGTTTAATCATGCCCAGGGCCTCAGAAAATTCTTTTGGCAAGATCGGTGGAGTTTCTGCGAATATTGTGCAAGGGGGCGATAGGAGTCTGTGCACTTGTCCTTCCCCATCATCGAGCCTTGTGTAGAGTGATTTAAAATGGGCCTCCCATACTTCTTCGCTGATATTGGGTTCTATGGCTGATTTGTCTTCCTGAGACCCTGAGTTGATGATATTCCAGAAGGTCCTTAGGTTGTGATTTGATAAGGCACTTCTGAGCTCATCCCACTTTTGCGATTTCCAGCTTTTTTTGGCCTTGGTAATGGCGTTCTTGTATTTTGTAAGCCTGGGCGGTGAACTACGCTCCGCTCGAGGAGCTTGCGAAGTTTAGGTAACTTCGCGATTCGCGTAGAGCGTGAAGTTGCAGATTGCTATGCAATCTACCGCGTAGCGTAGTTTTTTGCTTCCTCGTGCGCTCAATATTCATTCTCGCGTGCGGGGTAACGTCTTACCGTGATTCTGCGTTTGCCAACTCGCTTTTCTGTCCGTTCGCGTGCACCACGAGATTTGAAATATGGCCGCCCGGTCCCACGAGAGTGTGCGAACGCGAACACGTCATTCGGACGCGCAAGCTTGTTTCCGGCAGCTGTCTTGGTAAGATCGCGATCCCGAACATGCAAAAACTACAATCTGGCGAAGAATATCTCTCGAGCATCATAAAACCTTCGCAAAAATGCTAATTTTGCTCAGAAAAACTCCTCAGATTGTGATTTGGCTGTAGTCTTTTGTGCAAGGAGTCCTGTTTTTTTTTACTATTTTTTTCAAGAGGAAGGAAGTGCCCCTGTGTCTCCAATTTCCTGTTCCTGCCCAGCAGGCTCCTCCCAGGGCTTTGTCCATGTGCTGTTCACTTTAATTTGGATTTGGAGCTGGAAGGATCACTTTTTGTGTCTGTCTGCTGCATCATATCATTGGATTGGATTTATTTGAGGACTTTTTGATTTGAGATTTAATTTTACAAGTAAGTTGGAAAATTTGTGTACATGTTTGTTTCATTGGGGCTTGTTTGTACCTACATTTTTCTGGGATTTTCATTGTTTTTAACAATTATTGTTGTGGGTGGCCTGTACTTTCAATAGGGGCCTAGTTGTTTTTCTTTGCAATTTCAGCCAGTACGGTACCCATGGGTCCATGTTTCTGTGGTGTCTGTTGAATTTAAACTAAAATGCTAAATGTGGCTGTGGTATATTTCACTGTTTGTGTGTGTGTGTTAAATACCTTTGTTGGATGTGTGTGTGTGCTTGATGTGTAACTTCTTTCCAATCCTTTCGTAGCCCTGTTGATTTTCATTTTTGTATTAAAGCTGTATTGTTTAGCAGGCCTCCTTTGTCCGGTCATATATAGGCCTGCTTCAGTTCATTGTTTTCCATGGCCTGTTGTGTCTGTGAGTGCCCATGTGGCTTGTGGCAATTTTGTGGTGGTAGTTTAGTAGTGTGTGCTTCTTTTTCCATAAAGGCCTGCATGTCTTTTCTTTGTTCCCCTTGGCTTATGCTTGTTGTTGTTGTGTCCTGGCCATGTGTGTGGCGGCCATTTTGTGAAGACAGGTAGTGTGCTTTTGGCATAGGCTTACATTGTCTGTCTTCCATTTCTTGTTGTTGTGGGTGGGTAGCGGCCATTTTGGGGAGCCATCCAAACAGTGTGCTTGCTTTTGCCATTCTGTTCCAAGCTTGTGGCCTAGTCTGTCAGTAGGCCCAGATGTAGTCATCATCAAATCATGGGTGCATAAAAACAGTTTGTGTTGTCTGTTGAATTTTAACACCATGGATGGCTTTGGATTGAATTGCGAAAGGTGGTTTTTGTGGTGGAATTGCAGTTTTTGGGTGTGTGTTAAATAAATAGGGCTTTTCAGCCAGTAGGTAACCCTAGGAATACAGCTCGCGTACTTTTGGCAACTCTGCACAGGGCGACAATGCGGACTTACAGGTTCTGTCATTTTCGCGCTCTCAATATGCATGTTCGCGCACACGATAACGACTTTTTGTACAGTTCGCAATGCCGAACACGCAGAATTTGCAATCTGGCAAACAATATCTCGCGAGCAATATAAAACCTTCTCAAAAACGCTTATTTTGTGCATTTTGCTAAAAAAACTCCTCAGGTTGTCATTTTGCTGTAGTTTTGGAGCACGGAGTCACTTTTATTTTTCCCCAACATTTTTTAGAAGAGGAAGTAAGTTCCACAGAGACTCCAACTTCCTGTTCCTGTCCTTTGTATTCACTTTTCTGTTATTATTGTGGTGGGTGGCCTGAGCATGTGGGTGGCGGCCATTTTGTGAAGGCCGGCATTGTGCTTTTGCCATAGGTCTGCATTGTCTGTCATGTATTCCTGACCTTTTCTTGTTTTTGTGAGTGACCTGGCCATGTGGTGGCGGCCATTTTGTGGGACCAGCCACTGTGCTTTTTCCATAGGCCTCCAAGCTTGTGGCCTAGTCTGCCAGTAGGCCCAGGGGTACTACTCATCAATCATCACAGGTGCATGGAAGTTAAACAACTGTTTTTGTGTTGTGCGTTGAATTTCAACATCATGTATGGCATGGATGGCTTTGGATTGAATTGCAAAAGGTGGTTTTTGTGGTGGAATTGCAGTTTTTGGGTGTGTGTTAAATAAATAGGGCTTTTCAGCCAGTAGGTAATCCAAGGAATTCAGCTTGCGTACTTTTGGCAACTCTGCACAGCGCGACAACGCGGACTTACAGTTTTTGTCATTTTCGCTCTCTCAATATGCATGTTCGCGCACGTGATAACGACTTTTTGTGCAGTTCGCGATGCCGAACACGCAGAGTTTGCAATCTCGCAAACAATATCTCGCAAGCAACATAAAACCTTCTCGAAAACGCTGATTTTGTGCATTTTGCTAAAAAAACTCCTCAGGTTGTCATTTTGCTGTAGTTTTGGAGCACGGAGTCACTTTTATTTTTTCAAAAATTTTTTTAGAAGAGGAAGTAAGTTCCACAGAGACTCCAACTTCCTGTTCCTGTCCTTTGTATTCACTTTTTTGCTATTATTGTGGTGGGTGGCCTGAGCATGTGGGTGGCGGCCATTTTGTGAAGGCAGGCATTGTGCTTTTGCCATAGGCCTGCATTGTCTGTCTTGTATTCCTGACCTTTTTTTGTTTTTGTGAGTGGCCTGGCCATGTGGCGACGGCCATTTTGTGGGACCAGCCACTGTGCTTTTTCCATAGGCCTCCAAGCTTGTGGCCTAGTCTGCCAGTAGGCACAGGGGTACTACTCATCAATCCTCACGGGTGCATGGAAGTTAAACAACTGTTTTTGTGTTGTGCGTTGAATTTCAACATCATGTATGGCTTTGGATTGAATTGCAAAATGTGGGCTTTAATTTTTTTCTAGGGTATATTTCACTTTTTGGGTGTTGTAAATAAATGCCTTTTTATGTGTATATGTTCGTTGTTGTTGCTCCCTGATGCTGCATCCATCCCATGTGATGCACACATTTTTACTTAGGGCAAACAGGCTACACTACATTTATGTTTTTGTTCTTTGCTATTCTTATTCTTCCTGAGTGTACACAGTACTGTAGTACACCAGGAGCCCTAGCCTTGTTGTCAGTCTCATAAATGGCTACACTGTTGTTGTTCACTGACTTAATAAAATTAAATTATTGTGACCACCCACCACACACTAAGAAGTTATATATTATATTAGTTTGATTGTACTATCTTTTGACTGATGTTCTTCTGGCTTCTTTGCTTTTAGGTGCACAAAAGACGGAGGAGGCGTGTCATCATCGCCCGTTGTGGTGCCAGACCGACGTCCTGCTGCTGTACACGACGTGACGTGTGAGTGACCTGACCTGCCATCTCTGCAACTTGTGCAACTGAGTGCTGTTGACATCTGAAGAAGATGCCCCCAAAGAAAGCAGGTAGCAGGTCCTCCGGTACCAAGAAAGTTGCCATGGAGAAGAAGGAACAGAAGAAGAAGGAAGTGTCACTTAAGTCTGGTGTGCCGCCCAAAACCTTTTTTGGGACACCAAAAATGATGCCTGCAGCAGCGGTGTCCGGGGGCCAAGCTGGGGGCAGCACCTCCGCATCAGTGGGCCCAACCCACCAACCCAGGCCAAAGTAAATGAGTGTGGAAGAGGTAGCCAGCCTAATGGTGAAAAGCAGTGATGCTGAGCCTGAACTAAACTTATCGCTATCTCAAATTAGTACACAATCAACGCAAGAGGGAACACAGCAGATAAGTGATCAAAAACAGCCGCAACCACCACCCGCAATAGTTGCTGTTGTTCCTCCCGAAGTAGGGGCAGTTCAGGAAATTGAGCTTTATGCAGAGGAAGAAGAGGAAGCCACTCCTTCAGAAGTTCCATTGTCTTCCAAATCCCCAGCAAGGAAAAGGAGCGTTAGTACATCAAGTTCTTGGCCAAGCCCCCCTTCTGATGATCTAGATGCCACTTGGAAGCCACAAACTGAGTCTGAGAGGGAGACACGTCACAAGAGCAGGCATGGGAAAAGGAAGGTTCCAGAAAGCCTTACACTTATGGGGGTTGAGGTAGAAGAGCAGGAGGATGATGAGCCAGTCATCATGAACATCACTCCCGGCCCAGAGAAGATCGAGACCAACATTTTTACCCTATCCAAAATGGCTGCGAGGGATGTAGCACACATACCTCCAACACAGGTAATACCAACACGACCTCCAGCATCCATATTTACATTAGCAAAGGGCCGGCAGCGTCCTACATCCAGCACAAGAACCACCTCAGCAGAAGTAGGTAGTGGTACTGCACAGAGTCAAATTCAATGCACACCCTCCAGTTCATCCGGCATTGGAAGTGGCACCTCCAGCAGGAGACAAAAGTTAAGCTCCCCAGTGTGGGACTTCTTTACGGTTAGCGAAAAGGAGGAGAACATTGCTATATGCTCCATTTGTCATACCTCTGTTAGTCATGGTAAGCTTGGTACAAACTATGGTACCGGAGGCCAAATGACCCATCTGAAAAAAACACCACACAATCCAGTGGGAGGAGCACTTTCGTCACATAAAAACTGGAACCATTGCTGTTGATGGGGATAAACGAGTAGGAGGTCCACTCACGGTGGAAAAGGAAGAAGAAGAAGAGGAAGACATTCTCTTTGGTAGTGGTACACAAAGTAGCCCTGTCCCCCAGCACTGCAGTGGCAACGCCCACATCCTCAGCAACATCTCAGTGGCACAAGAGTAAGAGTCAGCCTGAGGCACCAAGGAGTACTGCTTATAAAAAAAGTGCAATGTTGAGCACAGGAAGGAATACCACGCAGCCTACCATTCTTAGCATGTTTACTAGGCCGAAGGGGCAGTACTAAAGCTACCACCCAATAGCACGTTTGTACAATGCGAAGCGGGCTAAAATCTTAGCACTGGACCTGCTCCGTTTTTCTTTTGTTGAAGGGATGGGTTTTCTAGAATTTGTGACAACCACCTACCCAAAATGGAGGGTTCCCAGCCGCTACTATTTTGCCAGAGTTGCTGTTCCAGCACTACATCATGACATGCTGGAATTGCTTGGAAAAGCCTTAAGACAGAGTGCTGTTCAGAGTATCCACCTGACAACAGACATGTGGACCAGTTGCCAAGCCACTGATTACATGTGCATCACTGCACACTGGGTCTCTTTTTCGGGTGTTAAAGATAAGATATCTGGAGGTGTTGTTGACACTGCTGAGATATTTAAAAACACTTGCAAACATGCAACTGTAGCCATGTTTGCTATGGAGAAATCTCATACTGCTGCAAACATTTTGGATGAGTTTAACAGCAAGGTGTTTGAGTGGCTGCAACCAAGAGGGCTTAACATTGGTTTTGTTGCCACGGACAATGGCAGTAATGTAGTTAGGGCCATGAAAGATGGTGGCTATTTCAGGGTCCCGTGTTTGACACACTGCATTAACATTGTTGTTCAAGACTTTCTGAAAAATGAAAGCAAAGTCAGCAACTTACTGACCACCTGCAGAAGAATATGCACACATTTCAACCATTCTTTTAAAGGCTGGAAGCAGCTGAGGGTCATTCAACGTGAGCATAAAATGCCAGTCAAAGCACTCATCCAGGAGGTGCCAACACGTTGGAATTCAACTTATTACATGCTTGAGCATCTGTTTGAGCAGTACATACCACTCAATGCTTATGTCATGAAAAGGTCAGGAGATCCTACTGTGAAAGGCATGACCATTGAGATGGCCCAATGGGACCTCGTTAAATGCCTGACAGAGATGCTCCTTCCTTTTGAGGTCTTCACACGTGAAGTCAGCAGGGAGGACTGTACTATGGGCCAAGCTATGCCATTGTTGTACATGCTAGACCAAGAGCTGAAGGAGGTGTCAGAAATGTACACAGGTATGGATGACAAAGTAGACGCATATTATTTGGCGGACACCTTAGCCGTTCGCTTATCTGACAATACAAGGATTCAAAATAACATTGTGTCACATCGACATTACATTACTGCCTCAATTTTGGATCCACGTTACAAATTATTGCTGAGCAGTAATGAAGTAATGCCTTTTTCAGAAGTGGATGTTGCCAAGTACAATACTTGGATAGCTGAGGAAGCCACTGACCTTGAAAATGAACGGATCTTAATTAGAGGCCCGCCACCCCAGGCCAGAAAAAGTACTACAGGGCACCCAGAGTAAAGTTCTACTTCAGAGTCCAAGAGCAGTGCGTTTGCCTCCCAGCAGTCACCAACACTATCAGCAATAACATCAACAACATCACCAACAGGATCATCAGCCACATTTAAAAAAAGGCAGAGGATTGGTTTCTACGGAAAGGGTTTTGTATGTCCATTACTGATGCAAAGGCAATCAGAGCACCCCTGAACATTGAGCGGATGGTTTAGACCTATCTGGATGACACAACAGAGGTCTTCATGGAGCAAAGCCCATTGGTGTATTGGTATGGGATAAGAAGCCAATGGCCAGTGCTCAGCAGGCTGGTGATAATGTATGTGGCTTGCCCTGTTGCAAGTGTCTCTTCAGAGCATGTTTTCAGTGCTGCTGGTACCATTGTTACTGTGAAAAGGACCGGTCTCTCGCCCAAAAGCGTGGAGAGGTTAACCATGGATCAAAATGAATCCGCACTTTACCACTGGAGTACAAAATACGTGAATCACAGCAGGAAGAGGAGAGCGACTTTGATGACATAAGTAGTGGGTTACATGACGTACTTCTGTCCGAACCACCAGAGTTTGAGGATGAGCTCCTCTTCCCTGACAACTAGGCTTTCAAATTGTTCTTCCTTCCTTTATTTGTGTGTGTATCTGTTTTTCTGGTTCAAATCTAATCACAACAAATCCATCATCACCGTCTCCTCTTTTTATTTCCCTATTGGAGTTGCACGTCTGTGCGTAACTGTCCACTCCACTCCTCAGAGTCCTGCTCCATCTTCCTTACTCTCCCTAAATACATTTCAAGCAAGCCAGACATTGTATGGGGATGGAGAATAGTACAATACATGAGGCCTCTAACAGTCCCTCCATAAGAAGTGAAACGTGACTACAGCTATCTTCCGTTTTGTTTCCAAGCCGAAACTCATCACTGTCAGAAGACTAGGCATCTGATCTGACAGCCAAAGAGAAGAGCAAGACAGGTAATGATTATTATGAATGATGGCATGCATTGCATTGGATGCTTGCTGACTACGAGTGAATGTGCATGAAGTCGAACTATACTAGTTTATCTACAAAGGAAAAGTGATTCAGGTGACAGTCAATGTTTCCTTGTTGTTTAATAACCACACTGTACTCCTACTACTGCAGGTGCCGGCCAATATCCGTTGCAATTTTGTAATATGGAATATATTATAAACTTAATCAGTCACTACAGACTGAGTTGGTGTTGGAGAACACGTACCACACCACGGTCATGATGCTGACCATACTATCTTTGCACACAGTCAATCAGTTGGATCGGAGACAATTGATGGAATAACTGCGTTTCATGGACTGCCTTAAAAGGTAAACAGTTTCAACAAGAACCACAGCAGACCTATGCTACATGTCCGTGTAGTGGTGTGGACTGGAGTAGAGTGTAGTGGTATGAGGGACAGTGGCGCATTGATTTAGTCACTTCATTTGGAAAATGCTAGGTTGCTGCAGTGCATATGCCTTTTGTCTGGCTCTGTCAAAATTTAAGGTAAATGGGGGTAGGGTGTCTGGCCTGTGCCGTGGTTGGCCTGTTCTGTGCTGGCTCCTGCCCCGTTGTTGTTGTAGCTTAATGCTGTAGAGTAGACACTATGTATCCAAACCGCCTCAGTCTGAAAGTGTTCTCTCAAGAGTCTTGCTTCTCTTCTTGCACTCCACTGTAATTGAGTTTATTTTTTTAAATTCAGTTATTTTTCAATACTCCTTTTGTTTTTCCATCTACACTTACAGGCCGGCCTTTACCCTGTGCTATAGTGGGAGAAACAACTCACACTTACCTTACCAATCCGCATCAGGCAGGCAGTGGTACCCAAGATTGATGTGCGGAGTGTCCATGGAAGGGAGGACCAAGATGAATGACGAGAATGATGCAACTCCACATTTGGACCAGGATAATACAGTAACTTTAGCATCATTCATCATTCGTCTTTAAATGTATTTGATTCCTTTTTTCTCTTCAATCATTACGACTGTGTGTTGTGGTTTGTTTGGTAATTGATCCCTACAGCTATTTTTTCATTTCCTTTGCTAGCTTGAAAAATAAAAGTAAGCCTGGTACAGCATGTAATTTGGTTCGCTCTGAGGGCAGACAGGCAAGGCAAATATCATATTAATAATTTCTGCCCTGTACAGTCTAATTGTGTAGTAGTAGTTAGTAAGTACAACTCATTAACCATCTAAGTTCTCTTCATCATCATGCATGCATTTCATTTTTCTCACTTTATAGATTTCTTTGACAATGTATCATGGTCGTCTTCCAAGATTGTGTTTTAGTTTTGTTGTGTCCATGCATACTGTCGGTTTTTCTTTGTCAAACCTTTCCCCAAACCCCCCTTCCCATCCATTCAGCAATCGCTAACCCTCTTCCCCCGGGCTGTGTGATTTATATTGAGGTGTGATGTGACTACATTAAGGTGCCAATTCCGATCCGTTAAAAATAATTTGCGTACGACCCGTATCCGTATTTTTTTACGTACGAGTCGTACAAGTGCCGTACAAACGGCCAAGTATGATTTGTACGTGAAGAATAACTACGAATAGCGTCAGGAAAAGTGTACGAGAGGGCGTCAGAAAGTTTTTACGCCCGAATATCATCGGGAAAAGTGTACGAGAGTGAGCTGGACATTTTTACGTGCAAATCGTAAAACACAAGTCCGAGCGCGCAAGTAAGATCCCGACCGTCCGTCCGAATACACAATCGCACGTAAAATGGGCCGTACGGAGCCAACGCAGTAGCACACATGTACACGGGTAAACTTATGCCCGTGTATGAGCCGTACAGCCCCCCCACCCCCCAATATGTCAGCACCGTACACCACCCTGTCCGCACTGTACCCCAGCCCCACAACTGTATGCGCCGTACCCCCATGTACGCGCCGTACCCCCCCATGTACACGCCGTACCCCCCCTGTCCGCACTGTACCCCAGCCCCACACCTGTGCATGCCGTACCCCCATGTACGTGCCGTGCCCCCCCATGTACGCACCTTCCCCCTCATGTACGTGCCGTACCCCTGCATGTACGCGCCGTACCTCCGCATGTACGCGCCGTACCACAGGCCCGCACCTGTACACGCCGTACCCCCCATGTATGCGCCGTACCCCCATGTACGTGCCGTACCCCGCCATGTACGCGCCGTACCCCCCCTGTCCGCACTGTACCCCAGCCCCGCACCTGTACGCGCCGTACCCCCATGTTCGCGCTGTACCCCCATGTACGCGCCTTCCCCCCCATGTACGTGCCGTACCCCCGCATGTACGTGCTGTACCTCCGCATGTACACGCCGTTCCCCAGGCCTGCACCTGTACGTGCCGTACCCCCCCATGTATGCTCCTTAACCCCGCATGTACGCGCCATACCTCCGCATGTACGCACCGTACCCCAGGCCCGCACGTGTACGCACCGTACCCCCACCACATGTACGCGCCGCACTCCAACACCGTACCCCAGCACCCTCACCCAGCATCGCGTATGTACGGACCGTACCTACGCGAAAAAGACTCTTACAGAACCAGGACACTGTAAAACAGCACAAGGAGGGTCAATTCGACTCGCACAACACCACAAAACACGTCTACATGACAAAATACATCTCAATGACTGACCTGGCACATCCAAATAGGCAAACAGAGGCCCTAAATCACAACCACCTCTTATAACACACCCACCAAAATTCAAACACAGCCACACCCAAAAATGGACCAATAAAAAGGGCCCACACACACAACCCATGAGCCTTTGCAACAGACCCACTGCTGCCAGACCCCACAGAGAAACAACTCTACATTACTGATACCTTCACTACACCTTCACTCACACACCTTCACACAACCTCCTTCACAAACATCCCCCTCTTCACATTCACACACACACCGTCACATTCACACCCACACACCCACAACCATCCACACCCACACCCACACCCCACACCATGCCCACAGACAAGAATCCAAAGTTCACAATGGCGGAGCTGGACCTCCTTGTCAACGAAGTCATCAGAGTCGAGTCACAGCTGTTTGGAACATTGGTCAGACAGACCAGCATAGCTGAAAAATCTGCCACGTGGCAGAGGATTGTCGATAAGGTGAATGCTGTTGCACCCATCCGAAGGACCAGGCATGAATACCAAGCCAGGTGGTACGATCTGTGCAGGGCGGTCAAGAGGAAAATGAACGAAGAATATGCCCAGAGTAACATCACTGGAGGTGGGCCGTCCCGCAGACCCGTACACTACCATCCCTGGGAGGAGAAGGTGATGGCCCTGCTACCGCCGGTGGGGGTACACGGAGTCGAAGGAGTCACAGAGCCTGGTGAGTACACAAACAACTTATGTAACATGGGGGCAATGGGGTCCACACCAAATATACACCAAATGCATGCAACTTCCCCCAAGCACTCACCGCACACAACCACACTCAAAAACCACGCTCATGCCACTAACGTCTCCATGCACCCTTCACAAATCAAGGCAAGGCCATGTCCAAGGCTACAACAACCACAAACACAAGACTGGATGTCCGGGAGGCTGGGTGGGTGGGCCCCACACAACACATTGTGAAAATGAGACGCAGACACCAATGCCCTCAGCCCATATGGCATAGGTACATACCCAAGCACAATGCACAGGGACTGGCAAAGTACTGACAAGGTAGCTGACTCTTGGCCCTGCTGTATGCAGCACAAGTCCCTCCTTGGACCACTGTACACTCAAACACCAACTCCACAAGCACAGGTATCTAGCACAGGAACTCACACTCACTGTCATGCCAGCATGCACCATGAGGGGACAGACACATCACCTGGGAGACCCAATGACAACTCACACTACACACAACAGCAGGCCCGGTCACACCCCCCCTAACACAAGCACACACCCCCGGGGTAGGCAACGGATTTACACACTCCCACAATGGACATGCGACACAACAAGACCAATCCATAACCAAATAAGCATCATAGCCAACAATCTACAGGTCAAACACTCAGGAGAACATCCCAATCTGTCCCCCGCAACATACCCATCCCCAAGTGGACATTGAGAGGAATGCTAGGCACATCCAACTACCTGGAGGAACTGTGTCAACTTGAATATGTATGAAACATAGATGTTGCATGAAACACCATTAACATTGTCTCTCTCTCACACACAGGGCAACGTCGTCGATCTCCCCCCAACACTGGCTCATGTTCAGCCATTCATCAATGGATCTCATGCATACTTGAATGATGGAACTGCCAATGTCTGTGTCTTTGTTGAGGGTGAGGAGCACCTGGCTGTCAATGGCATACGAGCTGATGATGAGGTGCTGTGCGCATGTGATGGTGGAGAGGGGGGTCCTGGACACTCTGTAGATTGACATGCTGAGAGATGATACCTGTGCCATGTCCCAGATGATGACACCATACTACATGCTGAAGCCTTGAGTCCCACTCCCATGCCCTTGCTGGGCTACAGAGCCGGTGGGGAGTATTAGGGACGTGACCTGGTTGGTGTGACAGGGCCTGGAAGGCGGGGCAGTGCAGTGTAGGCAGTTGGAATTGCACACTCAGCATGCAAAGGTGTTGTGTGTGTGCCCAGGGTATGTCTGACAGCAGGCGTTAGATGTGCGGATGGACATAGCTCGGAGTGTGGCTGCTACATCAGACTGTAGTATGATGTGGGTTATGCAAGGACAGGATGGTGGTGCAATGTGCACCTTGCATGTGCTGATGGTCCAGCCTTTGGCACCGCGTGGCGGCAACAGTGGCTTAGACAAGCTGAGGACAGCCAAATGAATGGGTGGAGGGAGGAAGTGAGGAGCATCTTGGAGGCGTGTGTGTTGCCAAATCTGGATACTCTGTGGGCCCTTGCTGCAGGGGCCGCAGCAGCAGGCGGCATCTCCTTGCAAAATGCCAGAATTTGCACACAAAGACTAGGATTTCAGAAGGACAACTGCAACAGGCGCGTGTGTAAAGTAAGGAGTGTCCAGTGTCACAAGGCACACCCACAGACAATGCATGCACAATCACCAAAGAAGCATGACACCGGATCAGGAAACTGAAGGCCGACCTGCGCACAGGAGACACACCCTCAGCAGGTGTTGATGGCCCATTGTGTGGACCAACATGCCAAAAAACATACACGACCATGTACTTCATGCCCAATAGGGAGCCTAATCCATGAGCAACTGCATGCATGTTGCTAAACTACACATGGACTCCTATGAATAATCTTCCACAACTATGCCAGATATGCCGCATGCAAAGTGGCAAGAGACCTGCATTGACAGAGATGAGGCACCTTGGAGTGTGACAAACACCTTTATCACTCAGCCTCACACTAAGTGAAATGCATCAATAGGAACAGACTCACAGGTCATTTGGCTGACCATGTGTGACCTACACTGGACACCCCCTTCAACACACAGATGTGGTAAATCCTACTGAGCTGGCACACAAGTGAAGGGGTTGAGCCTAACACCCCTTGCTGCACACGGAGAGTCTGCAATTCCCCATTGAGCCTCATATTGGGATGTCCCACACTATGTCCACCATTAGCATCCCGTATGTTCCTGAGGGACGTTATACACACATTGATGCCTTCATCAGAATCCACAAACCATTACAGATGACTGTCAGGAAGGGTGACTATCAATTCATGGGAGCCATGCAACACGTCATGTGCCCCATGGTGAGTCGACATGTATGCATGGTAACACAACATGCACAGGAGCAGTCCCCACATATCACAAACACGTACCACCCACAAAATGCCTTGCTGCACTCCTTACCCAAAATGACTTTTCACCATGTCTGTGCATGTAACTCTGATCCAGCACACGTTGCAATACTCATGAGGAATAGCAGGAGGGCAATGATGACATGAGCAGACGACAGCCGCAAGAACCTGGGGAGGACAGACACACAACAAGTTAGCAAAGAGCTAGTAATCCGCAGACATGTACATGTACTCTACAAGAATGATGTTGTCACCATGCTGTTAAAAAATTTAGTGTCCCAGCTAAAATGTGTGGAATGACATCATCACTTGAATGACACATCAGAACACACCTCCAAGTCACTTAGCACACAGTCAGCTGGACACACACATTGCAACACATGCCACACAAGGCTCAAAGCGTGCACACTCAGACACAGGGACTCACCATTATGAGAAGAAGTTGCAGATAAGCTGACTCTGGATGTCCTCATCCTCATCCTCATCCTCACTTGCCCCGTGCCCAAGCCCTTCATCCTCCACGGGTGGATGATCCTGCTCATCCGGATCAAGGATGAGTGGCACGGCCTTCTCCATTGCCATGTTGTGCAGCATGCAGCACACAAGGAAGATTTTGCAGACCTTCACCGGGGCATATGAGAGAGCGCCGCCGGTCTTGTGGAGGCACCAGAATCTGCTCTTCAGGAGTCCAAACGTCCTCTCAATCACGCGCCTCGTCTGCCCATGGGTGTCGTTGTACCGGTGTTCTGAGGCTGTTCTGGGGTTGCGGAGAGGCGTCATCAGCCATGGCATGTTGGGATAGCCAGAGTCCCCTACATGGAAACATCATGTGAAGAAGTGGGTCAGGAGATGCCGTAAGATACAAAGATAGAGCTAAACACAGGACTAACAGAGTATACCCACCAACAAGACATGCTTGTTCCGCGTGCAGCTGCAGCATCATTTCTGGCACCCTGCTACGCCTCATGATGTAGGCATCGTGTGCGGACCCTGGAAAACGGGAACAGACATGGGAAATCAGCATGTTAGCAAGACACTCCACAAGGGCATTGATAGAGTGATAATGTTTGCGGTTCCGAAAGGCTACCTCCTGTGCCTGTAGTGGTACCAAAGCCACATGTGTCCCATCAATGGCCCCAATTACGTGAGGTATCCCTCCCAGGGCATAGAACTCACCCTTGACACGTGTCAACTGCTCACGAGTGGGAAAATGGATGAATTAATCCAGGTGCACCAACATGGCTTCTAAAACATCATGCAGGACACGGCTGAACATTGTCTGGGACATGCCACCAACATCAGCTATGGTCAATTGAAATGTGCCGGTGGCAAAAAAATGTAGGGCTGCCATCACCTTCATCTTGGGGGTCAGAGCTGTAGGATACCTGTGTTGTGGTTGGAGGTATGGTGCAAGCCGGCGGGTCAAGTTCTCTATCAACTGCGTATGCAGTCAAGTTCACGCATGGCATCCAGGTCTGGCATTCGTCTGGGGAGAGGCGGTGCCCTGCAGAGATTTGGATGGAATAACGAAGAGTGAGTATGTTACCACACCAATGTCACTGAGGTGAGCACATGTTCAACAGCTAATACACATCTGCTTAATACAGAGTCTGGTCTGTGCAATACATCCAGGACACGTAGGCCAGCCAGGTGATACTCCTACGAAGAGCCAGCCACAATAGTTGCATGGCAATGTTGACGTTACATGCCATTAAAATAGCTGTGGGCCAGTGTAAGTGACCAGCCAGACACATTACATGAGTGACAGACATCCACATATCAGCATTTGAAGGATGTTATCTCATACAGACAGCTGGCGGGAGTCTAGACGCACAGGTCACATGTCATCTGAAAAAAGACAGATAACACACATTTCCATGAAGGGGTACATGTCAAAAACTGATGACACAGACACAATATATTGCAGATATTGCCTCATGTCAGGAAGTCATCTTCGAACCATCATGACACATGTAACCTGTGAGTCCACATGTGGCATGGTGTGCGTATATGTGTGTCATGCACATATGCACACAGACACATGTTGGATGCTGCAACAGCAGATGGAGTTGACGGAACACCAACGGCAAGCTCATGGGAACACATGACACACGCATGACATAGTCACATCGTGCCACGCTGGTAGTCACATGTCAGGTGTAATTATAAGTGTACATGGCATCAGGGGACAGTTGCGGGTGTTGGTGACTGTGCCATACCAGTGATGCAGTGCTTGACACGTGTGTCCTACATGCACACATGTGCAAAGTGTGAAGGGGAAGTGTGCCACGTAGTGCCCCATCACACATGACATGTATAAACAGCTCATCACACATCTATTGTGCCACAACATGATGAGACATGTGCCACATCACTGCCTGACACACCTAGGCCCTGCACAGGAAGGACTGCACTGACAATTACTTGATGTCCAGCCTTATGCGAGTCTGACACCTCCATTCCTTTCGTGTGCGCCTCCTAACACCAGTGTAAGCTGTGAAACGTAGTACACATGCTCTGAGGGCGTGTGTACGGGCCGTATTCACACGTGAGTACGTGCCTATCACTATAGTTGTGTTACTGTAGGTCCAAGTGATACGGCACGCACTCACGCATGTATGGCCCGTACACACGTGAGTGCGTGCCTATCACTTTAGTTGTGTTACCGTAGGCCCTAGTAATACGACACATACTCATGCGTGTGCGGCCCGTACACGCGTGAGTATGTGCCTATCACTATAGTTGTGTTACCGTGGGCCCTAGTGATACGGCACATACTCAAGCGTGTACGGCACGTACTCACGTGTGTACGGGCCGTACACGCGTGAGTACGTGCCTATCACTATAGTTGGGGGTACCGTAGGCCCTAGTGATACGGCCCGTACTCACGTGTGTACGGCCCGTACACGCGTGAGTACGTGCCTATCACTATAGTTGTGTTACCGTGGGCCCTAGTGATACGGCACGTACTCAAACATGTAGGGCACGTACTCACGCGTGTACGGGCCGTACACGCGTGAGTACGTGCCTATCACTATAGTTGGGGGTACCATAGGCCCTAGTGATACGGCACGTACTCACGCGTGTATGGACCGTACACGCGTGAGTACGTGCCTATCACTATATTTGGGGTACCGTGGGCCCTAGTGATACGGCACATACTCACGCGTGTACGGCACGTACTCACGCGTGTACGGGCCATACATGCATGAGTACAAGCCTATCACTATAGTTGGGGGTACCGTAGGCCCTAGTGATACGGCACGTACTCACGCGTGTACGGCCCGTACACGCATGAATACGTGCCTATCACTATAGTTGGGGTACCGTAGGCCCTAGTGATACGGCCCGTACTCATGCGTGTACGGCCCGTACACGCGTGAGTACGTGCCTATCACTATAGTTGTGTTACCGTGGGCCCTAGTGATACAGCCCGTACTCACGCGTGTACGACCCGTACACACGTGAGTACGTGCCTATCACTATAGTTGTGTTACCGTGGGCCCTAGTGATACGGCACGTACTCACGCATGTACGGCCCGTACACGCGTGAGTACGTGCCTATCACTATAGTTGTGTTACCGTGGGCCCTAGTGATACGGCACGGGCCGTACACACGTGAGTACGTGCCTATCACTATAGTTGGGGATACCGTAAGCCCTAGTGATACGCCACATACTCACGTGTGTACGGCACGTACACGCATGAGTACGGCCCATATCACTGTAGTAATGGTGCCCTAGGGGTACGTGTGAAACGCGCCGTACCTGTGTGGGGATTTAAGAATTACAATGGGGACACATGAGGGACAAGTATTAGGGCCTAAATGCATGCTGGTTGTCATGGATACCAAGTTTCAAGTTCAAAATTTAACATCATGTGGTCTGGAAAAAGCAGTTGGCCACATTATACATTGTTGCAAAGTGGTTGTTGACTTGACATGAAGCTGCAAATTCGAAAGATGCTAAGGCTGTCACTGGTGTATGTTTAAAGGGATTGGAGGAAACGTAGGATGCAAATGAGTCTGACCAATCACTCTGTACTCCTGTAAATGAAATAGGCCAGCAAGGCAGATATAAGGCAGGCAGAACCCATGGGAGGGCACTTGCCTGCACAACATGTCAGTCGATACCACTGCTGCTGTATTGTCTCCCTCTGGCACCATGTCAAGGACTATGGAGAGGGCCCAGCCTTTCACCCAGGAGGAGAACGAGGCCCTGCTGGATGTGATCCTCCCACGGTACCCCATGCTGTATGGTCGACCAGGGGAGCAGGTGAGTGCTGACTCCACTACCTTTGCCTGTGCACCTTTTTTGTGTCTGTCACTTCTGGCATTGTGTCCAGGTGTGACAGACATGCAATGTCGGTTGGAGTGGGTCCCAGGGGGGGGGTGGATGGCTTATGTCTCTCATGCAGGGCTTGATGTAGTTCATGTGTGCACTCCTCACTTGCATTGTGCTTACTGTGACATTCACTGCATAGTGCATGGCACATTCAGCCAGCCTAATCCTCTTGGGCATTCTTGTTCTATTGTCCTGCGGTGATTCAGTGGTCACCCCGGTGTGACAGGTGACTGCACCCACAGATGTGTGTGAGAGTTGAGTGGAGCTGTGGTGAGAGTGGCAAGAGTGTCCAAATGATGTGTACGCCCCTGGACATTGATGTGTGTGAATGTTTCTTGTCATGTGGGTGAGTGGCTATGTGGAGTGTTGCACCACAGCTGCATGGAGGAGGCAACTGCTCAATCCATCTGATGTGAGAAGTAAGCCGTGCTGTGTGTCTGACTTGCTGAGCTAGCCCCAAACCTGTGACCCCCCTGGCAAGTGGCACATGTGCAGAGTGAGGTTTGCATCCGCTGTTGCCAATGGCAGGTGATTGATGTGTGCCTGTGTGTGTCTGTGGCCTGAGGCATGTGACTGCTTTGCGGTGCTGTCCATCAGCCTTGTGTTGCTTGGGATGCACAGTGTGTGCCATGATCAGGGATTGTTTCGCACCCCTCATGCCACCTGTGTACTTACTATGCCCTGTAGTGCATTGGTGCGTCCCCAGTGGAAAAAGGCCCTATGACTAAGGTGCTATTACTTGCCAGCATACTATGCCCTGTTCAACAAATCAAAGATGTTCAAATGTGTGTCTCTGTGACATGGTGCAGGTGTAGTGATGTTGTCCCACTTTGTCATCCACACAGGTAACCGCCTACCACAAGGGGAAGATCTGGAAGGATGCCGTCAAGGCTGTGCAATCGGTGGAGGGTCGCAGTCGGCGCCTGCCACAAGTGAGGAAGAGATGGCAGGTCATCCGGTGCTGGACCCGGAAGATCGCCCGGGTCATGCTGAAGGAGGAGGCTCCTCGCAAGCATGGCAGGCGCCGGCGCCTGACCCACCAGATGAAGCGTATCCTGGCAGTGGTCTTCCCTGACCTGGATAGGCGGATGCAGGAGTTACAGCAGCAGGAAGGGGGTAGGTACATGTGTGTTTGTTGTGTGTCGCCAGCTTTTGTAGCTGCTCAGTCGCCTGGATACACTGCCAGGGTATATATGTGCAGTGCATATTAGGCCTGGGCCAAAATTCCGTTCCGTTCGCGGAAATTGCGATATTTTGGCATTCTCGCGTTCCGCGGAAAGCGCGAAAATGTCAAAATTTCCGCATTCCGCAGCTTAGCGATAATTTTTTTCTTGCTCGCGCTGTAAAACAATACATTCTCGCGCGCGCGCGATCGCCTTACCTGAATCCCTGCGTTCTCCGACAAGTTTTCTTGACCCGGTCGCGTTCTCCACGAGATGTTGGATTTTGGTAGCCATTTTGCGCTGTCTCGCGAGAGTTCGCGGCCGCATTCAAGTCATTTTTCACGCGATCACGTCATTTGTCGCGCGATCAGGTCTTTCTTCTCGCGATCATGCACCGCGCGAGTATGAGAAGATTGAGATCTCGAACATGTCATTCTACATCGCGAGCCAGAGAATGAGGACGCGGGCACATGAAATCGAACGCGAACAGGAGAAAGAGACCGCGAACACGTCATATCCAACGCGACAGGGACAAAGAAGAGAACGCGATCATATCGTTTTCGACACGCCGGCGGAAGTAATGTGAAGCTGGAGAACTCAACAACGTAAAATTTACAATTTGGAGAGGAATATCGGCTCTAGCAGCATGAAACCATCTGCAAATACTGATTTTGGATGAAAAGAACTCCTTACATTCACATTTGGCTTTCCTTTTTTGTGCAAGGACTCCAGGAGTCATTTTTTTTTTACAAGGTGGAGAGAGGGAGGAAGTGACACAGATTCTCCAACTTCCTGTTCCTGTCCAGCAGGCTCCTCCCAGTGCTTTGTCCATCTCCTGCTCATTCTGCCTTTGGATTTGGAGCTGGAAAGATCACTCTTTTTGTCTGCTGCATCATTGCAATTGGATTTCAGGATTTTTGGAATAGGATATTTTACAAGTAAGTGGTTGTTGTGTTTGATTGTGGGCATTGCAGTTGTTGTGTAACTACAATTTATTTTTGATAATTAATTATCATCATTCCTTTTTTTTTTTTTTATTTATTTTAATTTTGTGGGTTGTAGTAGTAGGCCCGAGCTAGCCATGGGCATGGCCTCATGGGTGTGTGTGTGCATGATGAAGCAACTGTTCCTTTTGTTTTTTGAATATATTTCATTTTCAATCACATTTAGGGCATGGATGGCATTGGATTGAGTTGGGGAAGTGTGTTTTTTGGGGTGGCCTTGCTGATGTTGTTGGGCCTGGACATGTGGCTGGTGGCCATTTTGAGGCCTAGGCCTGCAAGCTTGCCTGGCCTTGTCTGCCAGCAGGCCTGCTTTCATCCACTGCTACCAGAGCAGGTAGCCACAGCTTTAGTAATCTACTGTTTTCTGTGTGCTCTGTTGAATTTAGACATCATTTAGGGCATGGATGGCATTGGATTGAGTTGGGGAAGAGTGTATTTTGGGGTGGCCTTGCTGATGTTGTTGGGGCTCGCCATGTGGCTGGTGGCCATTTTGAGGCCTAGGCCTGAAAGCTTGCCTGGCCTTGTCTGCCAACAGGCCTGCTTTCATCCACTGCTACCAGAGCAGGTAGCCACAGCTTTAGTAATCTACTGTTTTCTGTGTGTTCTGTTGAATTTAGACATCATTTTGGGCATGGATGGCATTGGATTGAGTTGGGGAAGTGTGTTTTTTGGGGTGGCCTTGCTGATGTTGTCTTGGCTCGCCATGTGGCTGGTGGCCATTTTGAGGCCTAGGCCTGCAAGCTTGCCTGGCCTTGTCTGCCAACAGGCCTGCTTTCATCCACTGCTACCAGAGCAGGTAGCCACAGCTTTAGTAATCTACTGTTTTCTGTGTGTTCTGTTGAATTTAGACATCATTTTGGGCATGGATGGCATTGGATTGAGTTGGGGAAGTGTGTTTTTTGGGGTGGCCTTGCTGATGTTGTTGGGGCTCGCCATGTGGCTGGTGGCCATTTTGAGGCCTAGGCCTGCAAGCTTGCCTGGCCTTGTCTGCCAACAGGCCTGCTTTCATCCACTGCTACCAGAGCAGGTAGCCACAGCTTTAGTAATCTACTGTTTTCTGTGTGTTCTGTTGAATTTAGACATCATTTTGGGCATGGATGGCATTGGATTGAGTTGGGGAAGTGTGTTTTTTGGGGTGGCCTTGCTGATGTTGTTGGGGCTCGCCATGTGGCTGGTGGCCATTTTGAGGCCTAGGCCTGCAAGCTTGCCTGGCCTTGTCTGCCAACAGGCCTGCTTTCATCCACTGCTACCAGAGCAGGTAGCCACAGCTTTAGTAATCTACTGTTTTCTGTGTGTTCTGTTGAATTTAGACATCATTTTGGGCATGGATGGCATTGGATTGAGTTGGGGAAGTGTGTTTTCTGGGGTGGCCTTGCTGATGTTGTCTTGGCTCGCCATGTGGCTGGTGGCCATTTTGAGGCCTAGGCCTGCAAGCTTGCCTGGCCTTGTCTGCCAACAGGCCTGCTTTCATCCACTGCTACCAGAGCAGGTAGCCACAGCTTTAGTAATCTACTGTTTTCTGTGTGTTCTGTTGAATTTAGACATCATTTTGGGCATGGATGGCATTGGATTGAGTTGGGGAAGTGTGTTTTTTGGGGTGGCCTTGCTGATGTTGTTGGGGCTCGCCATGTGGCTGGTGGCCATTTTGAGGCCTAGGCCTGCAAGCTTGCCTGGCCTTGTCTGCCAACAGGCCTGCTTTCATCCACTGCTACCAGAGCAGGTAGCCACAGCTTTAGTAATCTACTGTTTTCTGTGTGTTCTGTTGAATTTAGACATTATTTTGGGCATGGATGGCATTGGATTGAGTTGGGGAAGTGTGTTTTTTGGGGTGGCCTTGCTGATGTTGTTGGGGCTCGCCATGTGGCTGGTGGCCATTTTGAGGCCTAGGCCTGCAAGCTTGCCTGGCCTTGTCTGCCAACAGGCCTGCTTTCATCCACTGCTACCAGAGCAGGTAGCCACAGCTTTAGTAATCTACTGTTTTCTGTGTGTTCTGTTGAATTTAGACATCATTTTGGGCATGGATGGCATTGGATTGAGTTGGGGAAGTGTGTTTTTTGGGGTGGCCTTGCTGATGTTGTTGGGGCTCGCCATGTGGCTGGTGGCCATTTTGAGGCCTAGGCCTGCAAGCTTGCCTGGGCTTGTCTGCCAACAGGCCTGCTTTCATCCACTGCTACCAGAGCAGGTAGCCACAGCTTTAGTAATCTACTGTTTTCTGTGTGTTCTGTTGAATTTAGACATCATTTTGGGCATGGATGGCATTGGATTGAGTTGGGGAAGTGTGTTTTTTGGGGTGGCCTTGCTGATGTTGTTGGGGCTCGCCATGTGGCTGGTGGCCATTTTGAGGCCTAGGCCTGCAAGCTTGCCTGGCCTTGTCTGCCAACAGGCCTGCTTTCATCCACTGCTACCAGAGCAGGTTGCCACAGCTTTAGTAATCTACTGTTTTCTGTGTGTTCTGTTGAATTTAGACATCATTTTGGGCATGGATGGCATTGGATTGAGTTGGGGAAGTGTGTTTTTTGGGGTGGCCTTGCTGATGTTGTTGGGGCTCGCCATGTGGCTGGTGGCCATTTTGAGGCCTAGGCCTGCAAGCTTGCCTGGCCTTGTCTGCCAACAGGCCTGCTTTCATCCACTGCTACCAGAGCAGGTAGCCACAGCTTTAGTAATCTACTGTTTTCTGTGTGTTCTGTTGAATTTAGACATTATTTTGGGCATGGATGGCATTGGATTGAGTTGGGGAAGTGTGTTTTTTGGGGTGGCCTTGCTGATGTTGTTGGGGCTCGCCATGTGGCTGGTGGCCATTTTGAGGCCTAGGCCTGCAAGCTTGCCTGGCCTTGTCTGCCAGCAGGCCTGCTTTCATCCACTGCTACCAGAGCAGGTAGCCACAGCTTTATTGATCAAGTGTTTTCTATGTGATCTGTTGAATTTTTAGACATCACCTTCCTGAGAGTGTAGTGTGGCTGTACACAGTACTAGTAGTATAACATAGCTCTAGTTAAAAAAAATTCATAAATGGCTAGACTATCTTTTGTTTGCACTAGTACAGTACTAAGTAACTGAACCACAAAAACAAATGCAACATTTCACTGATGTTCTTCTCCTGTCTTCTTTGCTTTTAGGTGCACAAAAGACAGAGTAGGAGGTGTCATCGGCATCACCTGGCTACCCGTTGTACTGCCAGCCAGACGGAAGTCCTGCTGCGCATCACGCCCACGTGTGACCAGAACTTGTTGTGCATCTGCCTCCTGCCTGACGTCGGAATAAGATGGCCCCAAAGAAAGGTACCAGGTCCAGTACCAAGAAAGTTGCTGGTGAGAAGAAGGAACAGAAAAAGGAAGTGCCATTAACCACGACTGGTGGTGTGCCGGCCAAGGTTTTTTTTGGCACCAAAGCGTTGTCCGGGAACCAAGCTGGGAGCAGCACAGCGGTCCAGCAACCCCACCAACCTAGGCCCAAGGGCTTTACTGTTGCAGAGGTAGCCAGTCTACTAACGGGCAGCGATGTTGAAGAAATGTCATTACCGCAAAGTAGTACACAATCAAGTTCAACGCAGGCGCAAACTCAGCAGATCAGTGTGCAGCCGCCGCAACAAGAACAGCAGCAGCAGCCGCCGCAACCAGAACAGCAGCAGCAGCCGCCGCAACCAGAACAGCAGCAGCAGCCGCCGCAACCAGAACAGCAGCAGCAGCCGCCGCAACCAGAACAGCAGCAGCAGCCGGCGCAACCAGAACAGCAGCAGCAGCCGCCGCAACCAGAACAGCAGCAGCCGCCGCAACCAGACCAACAGCAGCAGCCGCCGCAACCAGAACAGCAGCAGCAGCCGCCGCAACCAGAACAGCAGCAGCAGCCACCGCAACCAGAACAGCAGCAGCCGCCACAACAGCCCACCATAGTAGTTGTTGCTCCTGACGTAGGGGCATTTCAGGAAATCGAGCTTCCTGCAGACAAAGCGGAGCGAAGTCAAACCACTGTTTCAGAACATCTATTGTCTTCCAGACCACCAGCAAGGAAAAGGAGGCTTAGTCCATCATCTTCTTCTTCAAGCCCCGCTTCTGATGATCGTGATGACACTTGGGTCCCACCAGCTCGGTCTGAGAGTGAAGTACGCCACAAGACATTGCTTCTGAAAAGGAAGGTCCCAGAAAAACTTAGAGTTATGGAGGTAGATGTAGAAGAGGGGGGTGATGATGTTGATGAAGACGAGCCAGTCATCACGCACATTACTCCCGCCCCAAAGGGATTGGAGACCGACATTCTAACCCTATCCAGAAAGGCTGCTACTGAGCGGGATGCAGCACGGATCTCACCAACACAGGTTACACCACCACTACCTCCAGCTGCCATATTTTCCAAGGCCCGGCAGGGACCTACATCCAGCTCAACCACCTCAGTAGGAAGTGGTAGTAAAAGTCACAGTGTAGGTGGACAGGGTCACATATTTTCAAGGACCCCCTCAAGTTCATCTGGTGTTGAAAGTGGCACATCCAGCAGTGCCAGAAAGTTCTCCTCCCCAGTTTGGGACTTCTTTTCTGTTAGCGCCAAGGAGGAGAACATTGCTATATGCGCAATTTGTCGGCAAGGTGTTCGGCGTGGTAAGCTTGGTACAAACTATGGTACCGGAGGACAAGCAAGTCATCTCAGAATACACCACACTATTGTGTGGGAGGATCACCTACTTAAGTTAAAAGAAAGTAGGAAAACTAAACCCTTTGAAGTTGGTCAGGAATCAGGGAGCGATATTATTGTGGTGGCAGGTGAAGAACAGGGAGGCATTTCTAGCCCTGTCTCCAGTAGTGCAGTCACTGCAGTGGTAACGCCCACATCCTCCTCAGTAACATCAGAGTGGCACCGCAGTAAGAGCCATACTCAGAGTGTGGGTGAGACACCAAGGCGACCGGCGGCGAGTACCTCAATGAGACAATCTGTGTCGTTGAGCCTTAGTGGGTTAATGGCACCACTAAGGAAAGTAAGCCAGCCTACCATTGACAGCATGTTTAGGTTGGAGGGGCAGTTCCAACGCAACCACCCAACGGCACGATTGTACAATGCGAAGCTGGCTAAAATGTTAGCGCTGGACCTTCTTCCTTTTTCATTTGTGGAAGGGGTGGGTTTCCTTGAATTTGTGTCTGCCATCTGCCCGAAATGGAAAGTTCCAAGCCGGTCCTATTTCGCAAGAATTGCTGTCCCGGCACTACATCATGATGTGCTGGAATTGGTTGGACAAGCTTTGCAGAAGAGTGCTGTGCACAATATCCACCTGACAACAGACATGTGGACCAGTTGCCAAGCCACAGATTACATGTGTATCACTGCACACTGGATCTCTTTTGTGGGGGTTAAAGATCAACTATCTGCACGAGGTGTTGTTGACACAGCTGCGATTTTTGAAGGTACTCGGAAACATGCAACTGTAGCCATGTTCGCCATGGAGAAATCTCATACGGCTGAAAACATTTTAGAAGAGTTTCGCACCAAGGTTTTGGAATGGCTGCAGCCCAGAGGGCTTGGTATTGGTTTTGTTGCCACAGACAATGGCAGTAATGTACTTAAGGCCATGGAACTTGGTTCCTATTTCAGGGTTCCGTGTTTGGCACACTGCATAAACATTATAGTGCAAGACTTTCTGAAAAAAGAACCCATAGTAAGCAATTTACTGTCCATCTGCCGAAGAATATGCACTCATTTCAGCCATTCTTTTAAAGCTCGGAAGCAGCTGAGGATCCTCCAACGTGAGCGTAGGGTGCCAGTCAAGGCACTCATCCAGGAGGTGGCAACACGTTGGAACTCAACGTATTACATGCTTGATCGTCTGTACGAACAGCACAGGTCACTCAATGATTATGTCTGGTACAGAAGCAGTGATGCTAGTGTTAAAGGCATGACCCTTCAGAGGGAGCAATGGACCCTAATTCAATGCCTGACTGAGATGCTGTCTACTTTTGAGGTCTTCACACGTGAAGTCAGCAAGGAGGACTGTACAATGGGCCAAGCTATCCCATTGTTGCAAATGCTAGAGCATGAGCTGAATAATGTGTCTGAATCCTACAAAGGTGTAGAGGACAGAAGGCAAGCCCATGACTTGGTGGAGAGCTTATCCAGGCGCTTATCAGAAAATGTAAGGATACAAAATAAAATTTTGTCACAAGACCATTACATTTGTGCCACAATTCTGGATCCACGTGCAAAATTAGGACTATTCCGTTCTTTTTCCGACACTGATGTTGCCCGCTACAAAAGTTGTATAGCTGAAGCAGCCATCAAGTTTGAAAACGAAGGGCTGCTAATTAAAAGCCCGCCACATCAACCCACAACAAGTACTGATACTGAAGCAGGCCATGCAGAATCAAGTGCAACTTCGTCGGCTGAGGGCAGTGCGGTTGGCTCACAATCGCAACACTCACCATCACCATCGACTACAAAAACAATAACTGGATCATTCTGCCGAGTACAATCATTATCAGATTGGTATGTAAAGATGGGCCTTAAGCACAGTGCTGATGCACAGAAAAAACAGCACAAAAGCTTACCAGCAGCAACCCTGAACATTGAGCGGATGGTCCAGGCCTATCTGGACGACCCAACAGAGGTGTACGTTGATCAAAACCCAGTGCAGTATTGGCATAGGAAAAGGTCTGAATGGCCACAGCTCAGCAGGCTGGCGATAAGCTATCTGGCTTGCCCTGTCGCAAGTGTCTCTTCCGAACGTGTTTTCAGTGCTGCAGGTTCCATTGTAACCTTGAGAAGGACCAGTCTATCTCCCAAAAACGTGGAGAGGTTAACAATGATCAAAATGAATCAGCACTTCATACCACCGAATTACACAATGCATGAATCAACAGAGGAAGATGAGGACAGCGGCTCAGGTGACGGAAGTATTGTGTCAGATGATTACCTACTACTGGAAGATCCCCCAGAGTTTGAGGACGAGCTATACTTCCCTGACAATTAGGCTCGCACTTACTGTCTTCCTCCCTTTTTTCCCCCTTTGTTTGTGTCTGTTGTTCCGGTTATAAACTTGTGAATCGCAACCAATGCATTATCACCGTCTTCTAATCTTCTAATTTAAGATACAAGTTTCAGGTGTCTGCCATTTGACACTACAGTCCTCAGAATCCAGCTCCTCCGCTCGATCATACTGCATCTCCTGGTCAATTCCATTTCCCTCATGAATGATGATTGGATGATGGTAACAACAAATTCAAACTTTCCTCGTCCTTCCAAAACAAGTGGACCATGAATCTGATGACTTCTATAGCTATCCTCCTTCAGAGCCGAGAGAGACTGGCCATTAACTGAAAATAAGATGCAACAGGTAATGATTGATGCCATGCATTGTCCGCAGAAAAGCAGACTGAGTGATGTAGATTTTGTTGTGTGTGTTGCGCATGAATGAATTGATGTAATTGTGCACTGCCACTAATCAACATTCTACAGAACACACTAATTTTCCTCTTCTGGCAAACAAGAAATGTGTACTTCTCTCCTGCATCTTGGTGATACATTGCTTTTAATTCAATACAGGAAGGGCACTCACTCAATCTGCGCAATGCAAATGACTGTGACTTAACAGCACCGTCCATCATGATGATGGCGAAAGAGACGGCCTGCAGCGTTAACGAGATGAGATGCAACAGGTAATGATTGATGCCATGCATTGGCCGCAGAATAGCAGACTGAATGATGTAGATTTTGTTTTGTGGTGTGTTGCGCATGAATTGATGGAATTGTGCACTGCCACTAATCAACTTTCTACAGAACACACTAGTAATTACTAATTTTCCCCTTCTGGCAAACAAGAAATGTGTACTTCTCTCCTGCATCTTGGTGATACATTGCTTTTAATTCAATACAGGAAGGGGACTCACTCAATCTGCGCAATGCAAATGACTGTGACTTAACAGCACCGTCCATCATGATGATGGCGAAAGAGACGGCCTGCAGCGTTAACGAGATGAGATGCAACAGGTAATGATTGATGCCATGCATTGGCCGCAGAATAGCAGACTGAATGATGTAGATTTTGTGGTGTGTTGTGCATGAATTGATGTAATTGTGCACTGCCACTAATCAACTTTCTACAGAACACACTAGTAATTACTAATTTTCCTCTTCTGGCAAACAAGAAATGTGTACTTCTCCTGCATCTTGGTGATACATTGCTTTTAATTCAATACAGGAAGGGGACTCACTCAATCTGCGCAATGCAAATGACTGTGACTTAACAGCACCGTCCATCATGATGATGGCGAAAGAGACGGCCTGCAGCGTTAACGAGATGAGATGCAACAGGTAATGATTGATGCCATGCATTGGCCGCAGAATAGCAGACTGAATGATGTAGATTTTGTTTTGTGGTGTGTTGCGCATGAATTGATGGAATTGTGCACTGCCACTAATCAACTTTCTACAGAACACACTAGTAATTACTAATTTTCCTCTTCTGGCAAACAAGAAATGTGTACTTCTCCTGCATCTTGGTGATACATTGCTTTTAATTCAATACAGGAAGGGGACTCACTCAATCTGCGCAATGCAAATGACTGTGACTTAACAGCACCGTCCGTCATGATGATGGCGAAAGAGACGGCCCGTTAACTTAAGATGAGAAGTAACAGGTAATAAATGATGATAATTAATGGCATGCATTGGACACCTGACTCTGAGCTATTGGTCTTTGTGTTTGCGTTGTTTGTTGTGCACAAAGTGATGTCAAAGTGTACTAGTGTTAATCTATCTTTCTGTACACAATAAAGAATGACTCAAGTCAGTAATATTTATATTTCTACTCTTGTTGTGTTCTAAAAATTACACTTGTACTGCAGGCCGATCTTCAGTCAGTAGAAGTATCAGAGCTGATGATGAAGTCAGGAGGATGTTTCATGAGTGGCATAAAACGGAAAAGCCTAAAGGTAAACACGTGAACCACAACCACAGCACACCCAAATGTCTGTGTAGAAGTTGAATAGAGTGTAGCGGTGGGATGACTGCAGTGCATTGATTTTACTAACTTTAACTGTAAAATGCTATGTCTGGAATGGATAATGTGCTTTGCGTTTGTCCAACTCTTTGAGAGAAAAAAAAAGGACTCTAAAGTGTTAACGTAGGATGTGCTAATGGTAAGCACTGTGGGCCTGATCTCTCCTGTTACTGTTGAAGGTCTATGCTGGAAACAGACTACAGTAGAGATGATGCATATGCATACATGCCACCTCGGAAAGTGTTCTTGTTGCACTACACCATCACTTGTGCATTTGTTTTCACTTTCTTTCTGAATATCCCCTTTGGTTTTCAATCTAAAATTACAGGCCGGGCCTTGTCCAAAACTTTGTAAAACATTACAATGCATATTAATTACCTTACCAATCAATCACCTTTTTATTCCAGCCGGGCAGTGGAGAGTGGTGAGGCGACACACCCAAGATTGATGGACGAGAGGAGCAAGAGGAATGCCGAGATGCAAAAAACCAGTCCACATTTTTGACCAGGATAAGACAGTAACAGTATCCACTTTTCACTTCTTTTAAATAATTTGATTAATATCTTGTATACATTCTTTACAACAGTGTGTTCTTGGAGTTGTTATTATCAATCATCATTACGTTTGCTCTGTGTTTACGATTCTTCACTACCAATATTTAAAATTTCTATTTGCTATCTGTTAAAGTATTAAGGCCGGAACAGAACAAGAAATAGAAGTGTATGTAATCCGGGTCTCATCATGCATGCATTTCCTTTTTTATACCTTAACATATGGAATGGATATGGTATGGTAGTCTTCAATGATTGTCGTTTGTTTGTCTATGTATGCATACTGTTTTTCTATGTCAAACCTTTCCCAAAATCCCCCTTCCCATCCAATCAACGGACCCTAACCCTCTTCCCCCGGGCTGTGTGACTTATTGTCGAGGTGTAACTAAATTAAATGTACACCAATACTTAATCACACACTTGCTGGGGCGGATGTGGTGAAAGCAACACTACTTCAATTTCAATGCAGAGCGATGATCTTCTTCTGCTTGCCCACCCATGAGTAGGATATTTCACAGGTTATTTTATTTAACAAAGGAACATATACCTCAGCATGAATTGCCGGCATTGATTTGATTTGTTTGTTGTCATTCCTCATATACAGCACTAACTGTTAGACTGTAGGCATAGCCAAGTCGACAAAACTATAGTTTGTAACTCTGTCTAGTAGGCTATCCTCATAATATCCAGCATTCAGTTTTTTTGTCAAATATTTGAGCATATAATTGTTGCTCGGTAAATTCTGTGATGTACTTCATTCAACTACTCCTCTAACAGTCTCTCAAAGGCGATTGACTATCTCCTTTTCTTTTTTTGGAAATGCTGCCACCCTGCCAGTGTATACTACTACTATACTACCACCACCACCCCAATCATGGCATGTATGAAAAAGGAAACCATCTTCACCATGCAGCCAGTGCTGTGCCACAGTTGGACATAAACATCAAGCACCGGTAAGAGAGAAGTTTGGGGGAGGCAGAATCAATAATGGACATGTTGTCAATGATGTCAGTTTCAAACACCACTCCAAAGAATGCATAGTAGGACCAGTCAATGAGTGAGGTGTGTCGCATCTATCTGTTTGTGTCTTATACAGTCAGCAAATTATTGAAATCAAACACACGCTATGGGCGGCCATGCACCAGCAAAGAAACAGTGTGATGTAAAACAGTTACCCCACCTACAAAACATTAACAACATTGCATGTAACATAGAAAAATATATTTAATTGACCCTAACAAATAAACTAAACCCACAAAAGCTGACCCACCCCCCTCCCTAACCCCAACGACTGTCCATAGAAATAGAGAACGCCCAAACGAGTGAGGAAACAAACAGGAATTAAAAAAGGGGCAGTGACCGGGACTAACTGGTGGGGCGGGACTGGAGGAGGACACGAATCTGGTCCTCTAAATGGGCGACGCGGCGTCTAAGGCCGCGGCAGTTGCAGCCACAGTGGGGGGGGGCACCGGAGATGGCACGGTGGCGGCGGGCAGCCGCCAGACGGTGGCGCCGTCCCGCTGGAGGGCGGTGGCTGGGGCCCGGGGCACTGGAGGAGGCTTGAATTGCTGCTGCACTCTCCTCCTCCTCCTCGGCTAGGACCACCAGCCGCCGGTATTCCTGCTGGATTGCCTCCAGCTTCCGGCGCCGTGCCTTGGCGGCCAACTCCTTCCGGTTGATTTTCGGAGTAGCTGTGTATCAAAAAGAAAAAAACAAGACAATTGTAAAATATAGTCTTAATAAAACAGTAGGACAAGGTAATTATTTATACACATAGTGGCATGGTAGAGTAGCACTATAAAATAAAGCACAGTAGTACATAACATTTTAAATGTCGCCCGTCCTTCTTCCTTCCACCTGTCTTACACTTTTTAGTTGAACAGTGCACCAGGTGCTCTTCTCCATAAAACTTTCAAAGCGGAGTTGAAATCAGATAGATGAGGCCATTGGTTACTCAATACTCTGGCTCCTAGTCCTATACCAATTAAAGGGAATTCTAGTCTTCTAGTTCACTCTTCAAACGTCCCCAAGAACTCATACTTACTTACGACATCGGATAGCGGGCGGACTTTGTCCGCCCGCCATCCGACTGCTAAAAAGGGTGGGGGTCCCGTGGGGACAATTAATTAGGATGATGCGCCCGGCACAGTGGCGGGCGCACCCTGTTATTTTAAATTTAAATTCTGGTTGGCTTTGCTGAAAGCAATGCTAAAATGTTGTGCTGCTTTTCCAAGCACAACATGACGGGCCTCGCACGGAGCCTGTCACGTTTTGCTTTGAAAGTCGGGGGGGTACCATAGCATCGGTAGGTACCCTCCATGGGGGCCCCCAAGCATACTCTGCAATGTGTGCATGCCTTTCCGTGGCGGACGGTAATGCCGCCACGCAAAGGCATTCCAAAATGCAGATTATATGGCTGCCGGTGTGGTGAGAGAGACACCACCGCCATATTGAACCCTTTTCCGCCTAGACATGTCTGAATATTTTCTACAGGGATGGCGGGAGGTTTGCCCCTGCTGTGACGGCAGTGAATTCCAGCCAGCCCGGCGGGGGCAATACGCCCACCATCCTAATTAGGCCTGGGCCAAAATTCCGTTCCGTTCGCGGAAGTTGCGATATTTTGGCATTCTCGCGTTCCGCGGAAAGCGCGAAAATGTCAAAATTTCCGCATTCCGCAGCTTGGCGATAATTTTTTTCTTGCTCGCGCTGTAAAACAATACATTCTCGCGCGCGCGCGATCGCCTTACCTGAATCCCTGCGTTCTCCGACAAGTTTTCTTGACCCGGTCGCGTTCTCCACGAGATGTTGGATTTTGGTAGCCATTTTGCGCTGTCTCGCGAGAGTTCGCGGCCGCATTCAAGTCATTTTTCACGCGATCACGTCATTTGTCGCGCGATCAGGTATTTCTTCTCGCGATCATGCACCGCGCGAGTATGAGAAGATTGAGATCTCGAACATGTCATTCTACATCGCGAGCCAGAGAATGAGGACGCGGGCACATGAAATCGAACGCGAACAGGAGAAAGAGACCGCGAACACGTCATATCCAACGCGACAGGGACAAAGAAGAGAACGCGATCATATCGTTTTCGACACGCCGGCGGAAGTAATGTGAAGCTGGAGAACTCAACAATGTAAAATTTACAATTTGGAGAGGAATATCGGCTCTAGCAGCATGAAACCATCTGCAAATACTGATTTTGGATGAAAAGAACTCCTTACATTCACATTTGGCTTTCCTTTTTTGTGCAAGGACTCCAGGATTCATTTTTTTTTTACAAAGTGGAGAGAGGGAGGAAGTGACACAGATTCTCCAACTTCCTGTTCCTGTCCAGCAGGCTCCTCCCAGTGCTTTGTCCATCTCCTGCTCATTCTGCCTTTGGATTTGGAGCTGGAAAGATCTCTCTTTTTGTCTGCTGCATCATTGCAATTGGATTTCAGGATTTTTGGAATAGGATATTTTACAAGTAAGTGGTTGTTGTGTTTGATTGTGGGCATTGCAGTTGTTGTGTAACTACAATTTATTTTTGATAATTAATTATCATCATTCCTTTTTTTTTTTTTTAATTTATTTTAATTTTGTGGGTTGTAGTAGTAGGCCCGAGCTAGCCATGGGCATGGCCTCATGGGTGTGTGTGTGCATGATGAAGCAACTGTTCCTTTTGTTTTTTGAATATATTTCATTTTCAATCACATTTAGGGCATGGATGGCATTGGATTGAGTTGGGGAAGTGTGTATTTTGGGGTGGCCTTGCTGATGTTGTTGGGGCTCTCCATGTGGCTGGTGGCCATTTTGAGGCCTAGGCCTGCAAGCTTGCCTGGCCTTGTCTGCCAGCAGGCCTGCTTTCATCCACTGCTACCAGAGCAGGTAGCCACAGCTTTAGTAATCTACTGTTTTCTGTGTGTTCTGTTGATTTTAGACATCATTTTGGGCATGGATGGCATTGGATTGAGTTGGGGAAGTGTGTATTTTGGGGTGGCCTTGCTGATGTTGTTGGGGCTCGCCATGTGGCTGGTGGCCATTTTGAGGCCTAGGCCTGCAAGCTTGCCTGGCCTTGTCTGCCAGCAGGCCTGCTTTCATCCACTGCTACCAGAGCAGGTAGCCACAGCTTTAGTAATCTACTGTTTTCTGTGTGTTCTGTTGATTTTAGACATCATTTTGGGCATGGATGCCATTGGATTGAGTTGGGGAAGTGTGTATTTTGGGGTGGCCTTGCTGATGTTGTTGGGGCTCGCCATGTGGCTGGTGGCCATTTTGAGGCCTAGGCCTGCAAGCTTGCCTGGCCTTGTCTGCCAGCAGGCCTGCTTTCATCCACTGCTACCAGAGCAGGTAGCCACAGCTTTAGTAATCTACTGTTTTCTGTGTGTTCTGTTGATTTTAGACATCATTTTGGGCATGGATGGCATTGGATTGAGTTGGGGAAGTGTGTATTTTGGGGTGGCCTTGCTGATGTTGTTGGGGCTCGCCATGTGGCTGGTGGCCATTTTGAGGCCTAGGCCTGCAAGCTTGCCTGGCCTTGTCTGCCAGCAGGCCTGCTTTCATCCACTGCTACCAGAGCAGGTAGCCACAGCTTTAGTAATCTACTGTTTTCTGTGTGTTCTGTTGATTTTAGACATCATTTTGGGCATGGATGCCATTGGATTGAGTTGGGGAAGTGTGTATTTTGGGGTGGCCTTGCTGATGTTGTTGGGGCTCTCCATGTGGCTGGTGGCCATTTTGAGGCCTAGGCCTGCAAGCTTGCCTGCCCTTGTCTGCCAGCAGGCCTGCTTTCATCCACTGCTACCAGAGCAGGTAGCCACAGCTTTAGTAATCTACTGTTTTCTGTGTGTTCTGTTGATTTTAGACATCATTTTGGGCATGGATGGCATTGGATTGAGTTGGGGAAGTGTGTATTTTGGGGTGGCCTTGCTGATGCTGTTGGGGCTCTCCATGTGGCTGGTGGCCATTTTGAGGCCTAGGCCTGCAAGCTTGCCTGGCCTTGTCTGCCAACAGGCCTGCTTTCATCCACTGCTACCAGAGCAGGTAGCCACAGCTTTAGTAATCTACTGTTTTCTGTGTGTTCTGTTGATTTTAGACATCATTTTGGGCATGGATGGCATTGGATTGAGTTGGGGAAGTGTGTATTTTGGGGTGGCCTTGCTGATGCTGTTGGGGCTCTCCATGTGGCTGGTGGCCATTTTGAGGCCTAGGCCTGCAAGCTTGCCTGGCCTTGTCTGCCAACAGGCCTGCTTTCATCCACTGCTACCAGAGCAGGTAGCCACAGCTTTAGTAATCTACTGTTTTCTGTGTGTTCTGTTGATTTTAGACATCATTTTGGGCATGGATGGCATTGGATTGAGTTGGGGAAGTGTGTTTTTTGGGGTGGCCTTGCTGATGCTGTTGGGGCTCGCCATGTGGCTGGTGGCCATTTTGAGGCCTAGGCCTGCAAGCTTGCCTGGCCTTGTCTGCCAACAGGCCTGCTTTCATCCACTGCTACCAGAGCAGGTAGCCACAGCTTTAGTAATCTACTGTTTTCTGTGTGTTCTGTTGATTTTAGACATCATTTTGGGCATGGATGGCATTGGATTGAGTTGGGGAAGTGTGTTTTTTGGGGTGGCCTTGCTGATGCTGTTGGGGCTCTCCATGTGGCTGGTGGCCATTTTGAGGCCTAGGCCTGCAAGCTTGCCTGGCCTTGTCTGCCAACAGGCCTGCTTTCATCCACTGCTACCAGAGCAGGTAGCCACAGCTTTAGTAATCTACTGTTTTCTGTGTGTTCTGTTGATTTTAGACATCATTTTGGGCATGGATGGCATTGGATTGAGTTGGGGAAGTGTGTTTTTTGGGGTGGCCTTGCTGATGCTGTTGGGGCTCGCCATGTGGCTGGTGGCCATTTTGAGGCCTAGGCCTGCAAGCTTGCCTGGCCTTGTCTGCCAACAGGCCTGCTTTCATCCACTGCTACCAGAGCAGGTAGCCACAGCTTTAGTAATCTACTGTTTTCTGTGTGTTCTGTTGATTTTAGACATCATTTTGGGCATGGATGGCATTGGATTGAGTTGGGGAAGTGTGTTTTTTGGGGTGGCCTTGCTGATGTTGTTGGGCCTGGACATGTGGCTGGTGGCCATTTTGAGGCCTAGGCCTGCAAGCTTGCCTGGCCTTGTCTGCCAGCAGGCCTGCTTTCATCCACTGCTACCAGAGCAGGTAGCCACAGCTTTATTGATCAAGTGTTTTCTATGTGATCTGTTGAATTTTTAGACATCACCTTCCTGAGAGTGTAGTGTGGCTGTACACAGTACTAGTAGTATAACATAGCTCTAGTTAAAAAAAATTCATAAATGGCTAGACTATCTTTTGTTTGCACTAGTACAGTACTAAGTAACTGAACCACAAAAACAAATGCAACATTTCACTGATGTTCTTCTCCTGTCTTCTTTGCTTTTAGGTGCACAAAAGACAGAGTAGGAGGTGTCATCGGCATCACCTGGCTACCCGTTGTACTGCCAGCCAGACAGAAGTCCTGCTGCGCATCACGCCCACGTGTGACCAGAACTTGTTGTGCATCTGCCTCCTGCCTGACGTCGGAATAAGATGGCCCCAAAGAAAGGTACCAGGTCCAGTACCAAGAAAGTTGCTGGTGAGAAGAAGGAACAGAAAAAGGAAGTGCCATTAACCACGACTGGTGGTGTGCCGGCCAAGGTTTTTTTTGGCACCAAAGCGTTGTCCGGGAACCAAGCTGGGAGCAGCACAGCGGTCCAGCAACCCCACCAACCTAGGCCCAAGGGCTTTACTGTCGCAGAGGTAGCCAGTCTACTAACGGGCAGCGGTGTTGAAGAAATGTCATTACCGCAAAGTAGTACACAATCAAGTTCAACGCAGGCGCAAACTCAGCAGATCAGTGTGCAGCCGGCGCAACCAGAACAGCAGCAGCAGCCGGCGCAACCAGAACAGCAGCAGCAGCCGGCGCAACCAGAACAGCAGCAGCAGCCGGCGCAACCAGAACAGCAGCAGCAGCCGGCGCAACCAGAACAGCAGCAGCAGCCGGCGCAACCAGAACAGCAGCAGCAGCCGCCGCAACCAGAACAGCAGCAGCAGCCGCCGCAACCAGACCAGCAGCAGCAGCCGCCGCAACCAGACCAGCAGCAGCAGCCGCCGCAACCAGACCAGCAGCAGCAGCCGCCGCAACCAGAACAGCAGCAGCCGCCACAACAGCCCACCATAGTAGTTGTTGCTCCTGACGTAGGGGCATTTCAGGAAATCGAGCTTCCTGCAGACAAAGCGGAGCGAAGTCAAACCACTGTTCCAGAACATCTATTGTCTTCCAGACCACCAGCAAGGAAAAGGAGGCTTAGTCCATCATCTTCTTCTTCAAGCCCCGCTTCTGATGATCGTGATGACACTTGGGTCCCACCAGCTCGGTCTGAGAGTGAAGTACGCCACAAGACATTGCTTCTGAAAAGGAAGGTCCCAGAAAAACTTAGAGTTATGGAGGTAGATGTAGAAGAGGGGGGTGATGATGTTGATGAAGACGAGCCAGTCATCACGCACATTACTCCCGCCCCAAAGGGATTGGAGACCGACATTCTAACCCTATCCAGAAAGGCTGCTACTGAGCGGGATGCAGCACGGATCTCACCAACACAGGTTACACCACCACTACCTCCAGCTGCCATATTTTCCAAGGCCCGGCAGGGACCTACATCCAGCTCAACCACCTCAGTAGGAAGTGGTAGTAAAAGTCACAGTGTAGGTGGACAGGGTCACATATTTTCAAGGACCCCCTCAAGTTCATCTGGTGTTGAAAGTGGCACATCCAGCAGTGCCAGAAAGTTCTCCTCCCCAGTTTGGGACTTCTTTTCTGTTAGCGCCAAGGAGGAGAACGTTGCTATATGCGCAATTTGTCGGCAAGGTGTTCGGCGTGGTAAGCTTGGTACAAACTATGGTACCGGAGGACAAGCAAGTCATCTCAGAACACACCACACTATTGTGTGGGAGGATCACCTACTTAAGTTAAAAGAAAGTAGGAAAACTAAACCCTTTGAAGTTGGTCAGGAATCAGGGAGCGATATTATTGTGGTGGCAGGTGAAGAACAGGGAGGCATTTCTAGCCCTGTCTCCAGTAGTGCAGTCACTGCAGTGGTAACGCCCACATCCTCCTCAGTAACATCAGAGTGGCACCGCAGTAAGAGCCATACTCAGAGTGTGGGTGAGACACCAAGGCGACCGGCGGCGAGTACCTCAATGAGACAATCTGTGTCGTTGAGCCTTAGTGGGTTAATGGCACCACTAAGGAAAGTAAGCCAGCCTACCATTGACAGCATGTTTAGGTTGGAGGGGCAGTTCCAACGCAACCACCCAACGGCACGATTGTACAATGCGAAGCTGGCTAAAATGTTAGCGCTGGACCTTCTTCCTTTTTCATTTGTGGAAGGGGTGGGTTTCCTTGAATTTGTGTCTGCCATCTGCCCGAAATGGAAAGTTCCAAGCCGGTCCTATTTCGCAAGAATTGCTGTTCCGGCACTACATCATGATGTGCTGGAATTGGTTGGACAAGCTTTGCAGAAGAGTGCTGTGCACAATATCCACCTGACAACAGACATGTGGACCAGTTGCCAAGCCACAGATTACATGTGTATCACTGCACACTGGATCTCTTTTGTGGGGGTTAAAGATCTACTATCTGCACGAGGTGTTGTTGACACAGCTGCGATTTTTGAAGGTACTCGGAAACATGCAACTGTAGCCATGTTCGCCATGGAGAAATCTCATACGGCTGAAAACATTTTAGAAGAGTTTCGCACCAAGGTTTTGGAATGGCTGCAGCCCAGAGGGCTTGGTATTGGTTTTGTTGCCACAGACAATGGCAGTAATGTACTTAAGGCCATGGAACTTGGTTCCTATTTCAGGGTTCCGTGTTTGGCACACTGCATAAACATTATAGTGCAAGACTTTCTGAAAAAAGAACCCATAGTAAGCAATTTACTGTCCATCTGCCGAAGAATATGCACTCATTTCAGCCATTCTTTTAAAGCTCGGAAGCAGCTGAGGATCTTCCAACGTGAGCGTAGGGTGCCAGTCAAGGCACTCATCCAGGAGGTGGCAACACGTTGGAACTCAACGTATTACATGCTTGATCGTCTGTACGAACAGCACAGGTCACTCAATGATTATGTCTGGTACAAAGGCAGTGATGCTAGTGTTAAAGGCATGACCCTTCAGAGGGAGCAATGGACCCTAATTCAATGCCTGACTGAGATGCTGTCTCCTTTTGAGGTCTTCACACGTGAAGTCAGCAAGGAGGACTGTACAATGGGCCAAGCGATCCCATTGTTGCAAATGCTAGAGCATGAGCTGAATAATGTGTCTGAATCCTACAAAGGTGTAGAGGACAGAAGGCAAGCCCATGACTTGGTGGAGAGCTTATCCAGGCGCTTATCAGAAAATGTAAGGATACAAAATAAAATTTTGTCACAAGACCATTACATTTGTGCCACAATTCTGGATCCACGTGCAAAATTAGGACTATTCCGTTCTTTTTCCGACACTGATGTTGCCCGCTACAAAAGTTGTATAGCTGAAGCAGCCATCAAGTTTGAAAACGAAGGGCTGCTAATTAAAAGCCCGCCACATCAACCCACAACAAGTACTGATACTGAAGCAGGCCATGCAGAATCAAGTGCAACTTCGTCGGCTGAGGGCAGTGCGGTTGGCTCACAATCGCAACACTCACCATCACCATCGACTACAAAAACAATAACTGGATCATTCGGCCGAGTACAATCATTATCAGATTGGTATGTAAAGATGGGCCGTAAGCACAGTGCTGATGCACAGAAAAAACAGCACAAAAGCTTACCAGCAGCAACCCTGAACATTGAGCGGATGGTCCAGGCCTATCTGGACGATCCAACAGAGGTGTACGTTGATCAAAACCCAGTGCAGTATTGGTATAGGAAAAGGTCTGAATGGCCACAGCTCAGCAGGCTGGCGATAAGCTATCTGGCTTGCCCTGTCGCAAGTGTCTCTTCCGAACGTGTTTTCAGTGCTGCTGGTTCCATTGTAACCTTGAGAAGGACCAGTCTATCTCCCAAAAACGTGGAGAGGTTAACAATGATCAAAATGAATCAGCACTTCATACCACCGAATTACACAATGCATGAATCAACAGAGGAAGATGAGGACAGCGGCTCAGGTGACGGTAGTATTGTGTCAGATGATTACCTACTACTGGAAGATCCCCCAGAGTTTGAGGACGAGCTATACTTCCCTGACAATTAGGCTCGCACTTACTGTCTTCCTCCCTTTTTTCCCCCTTTGTTTGTGTCTGTTGTTCCGGTTATAAACTTGTGAATCGCAACCAATGCATTATCACCGTCTTCTAATCTTCTAATTTAAGATACAAGTTTCAGGTGTCTGCCATTTGACACTACAGTCCTCAGAATCCAGCTCCTCCGCTCGATCATACTGCATCTCCTGGTCAATTCCATTTCCCTCATGAATGATGATTGGATGATGGTAACAACAAATTCAAACTTTCCTCGTCCTTCCAAAACAAGTGGACCATGAATCTGATGACTTCTATAGCTATCCTCCTTCAGAGCCGAGAGAGACTGGCCATTAACTGAAAATAAGATGCAACAGGTAATGATTGATGCCATGCATTGTCCGCAGAAAAGCAGACTGAGTGATGTAGATTTTGTTGTGTGTGTTGCGCATGAATGAATTGATGTAATTGTGCACTGCCACTAATCAACTTTCTACAGAACACACTAGTAATTACTAATTTTCCTCTTCTGGCAAACAAGAAATGTGTACTTCTCTCCTGCATCTTGGTGATACATTGCTTTTAATTCAATACAGGAAGGGCACTCACTCAATCTGCTGCGCAATGCAAATGACTGTGACTTAAACAGCACCGTCCGTCATGATGATGGCGAAAGAGACGGCCTGCAGCGTTAACGAGATGAGATGCAACAGGTAATGATTGATGCCATGCATTGGCCGCAGAATAGCAGACTGAATGATGTAGATTTTGTGGTGTGTTTCGCATGAATTGATGTAATTGTGCACTGCCACTAATCAACTTTCTACAGAACACACTAGTAATTACTAATTTTCCTCTTCTGGCAAACAAGAAATGTGTACTTCTCTCCTGCATCTTGGTGATACATTGCTTTTAATTCAATACAGGAAGGGCACTCACTCAATCTGCTGCGCAATGCAAATGACTGTGACTTAACAGCACCGTCCATCATGATGATGGCGAAAGAGACGGCCTGCAGCGTTAACGAGATGAGATGCAACAGGTAATGATTGATGCCATGCATTGGCCGCAGAATAGCAGACTGAATGATGTAGATTTTGTGGTGTGTTTCGCATGAATTGATGTAATTGTGCACTGCCACTAATCAACTTTCTACAGAACACACTAGTAATTACTAATTTTCCTCTTCTGGCAAACAAGAAATGTGTACTTCTCTCCTGCATCTTGGTGATACATTGCTTTTAATTCAATACAGGAAGGGCACTCACTCAATCTGCTGCGCAATGCAAATGACTGTGACTTAAACAGCACCGTCCGTCATGATGATGGCGAAAGAGACGGCCCGTTAACTTAAGATGAGAAGTAACAGGTAATAAATGATGATAATTAATGGCATGCATTGGACACCTGACTCTGAGCTATTGATCTTTGTGTTGGCGTTGTTTGTTGTGCACAAAGTGAATGATGTCAAAGTGTACTAGTGTTAATCTATCTTTCTGTACACAATAAAGAATGACTCAAGTCAGTAATATTTATATTTCTACTCTTGTTGTGTTCTAAAAATTACACTTGTACTGCAGGCCGATCTTCAGTCAGTAGAAGTATCAGAGCTGATGATGAAGTCAGGAGGATGTTTCATGAGTGGCATAAAACGGAAAAGCCTAAAGGTAAACACGTGAACCACAACCACAGCACACCCAAATGTCTGTGTAGAAGTTGAATAGAGTGTAGCGGTGGGATGACTGCAGTGCATTGATTTTACTAACTTTAACTGTAAAATGCTATGTCTGGAATGGATAATGTGCTTTGCGTTTGTCCAACTCTTTGAGAGAAAAAAAAAAGGACTCTAAAGTGGTAACGTAGGATGTGCTAATGGTAAGCACTGTGGGCCTGATCTCTCCTGTTACTGTTGAAGGTCTATGCTGGAAACAGACTACAGTAGAGATGATGCATATGCATACATGCCACCTCGGAAAGTGTTCTTGTTGCACTACACCATCACTTGTGCATTTGTTTTCACTTTCTTTCTGAATATCCCCTTTGGTTTTCAATCTAAAATTACAGGCCGGGCCTTGTCCAAAACTTTGTAAAACATTACAATGCATATTAATTACCTTACCAATCAATCACCTTTTTATTCCAGCCGGGCAGTGGCGAGTGGTGAGGCGACACACCCTAGATTGATGGACGAGAGGAGCAAGAGGAATGCCGAGATGCAAAAAACCAGTCCACATTTTTGACCAGGATAAGACAGTAACAGTATCCACTTTTCACTTCTTTTAAAAAATTTGATTAATATCTTGTATACATTCTTTACAACAGTGTGTTCTTGGAGTTGTTATTATCAATCATCATTACGTTTTCTCTGTGTTTACGATTCTTCACTACCAATATTTAAAATTTCTATTTGCTATCTGTTAAAGTTTTAAGGCCGGAACAGAACAAGAAATAGAAGTGTATGTAATCCGGGTCTCATCATGCATGCATTTCCTTTTTTATACCTTAACATATGGAATGGATATGGTATGGTAGTCTTCAATGATTGTCGTTTGTTTGTCTATGTATGCATACTGTTTTTCTATGTCAAACCTTTCCCAAAATCCCCCTTCCCATCCAATCAACGGACCCTAACCCTCTTCCCCCGGGCTGTGTGACTTATTGTCGAGGTGTAACTAAATTAAAAGTACACCAATACTTAATCACACACTTGCTGGGGCGGATGTGGTGAAAGCAACACTACTTCAATTTCAATGCAGAGCGATGATCTTCTTCTGCTTGCCCACCCATGAGTAGGATATTTCACAGGTTATTTTATTTAACAAAGGAACATATACCTCAGCATGAATTGCCGGCATTGATTTGATTTGTTTGTTGTCATTCCTCATATACAGCACTAACTGTTAGACTGTAGGCATAGCCAAGTCGACAAAACTATAGTTTGTAACTCTGTCTAGTAGGCTATCCTCATAATATCCAGCATTCATTTTTTTTGTCAAATATTTGAACATATAATTGTTGCTCGGTAAATTCTGTGATGTACTTCATTCAACTACTCCTCTAACAGTCTCTCAAAGGCGATTGACTATCTCCTTTTCTTTTTTTGGAAATGCTGCTACCCTGCCAGTGTATACTACTACTATACTACCACCACCACCCCAATCATGGCATGTATGAAAAAGGAAACCATCTTCACCATGCAGCCAGTGCTGTGCCACAGTTGGACATAAACATCAAGCACCGGTAAGAGAGAAGTTTGGGGGAGGCAGAATCAATAATGGACATGTCAATGATGTCAGTTTCAAACACCACTCCAAAGAATGCATAGTAGGACCAGTCAATGAGTGAGGTGTGTCGCATCTATCTGTTTGTGTCTTATACAGTCAGCAAATTATTGAAATCAAACACACGCTATGGGCGGCCATGCACCAGCAAAGAAACAGTGTGATGTAAAACAGTTACCCCACCTACAAAACATTAACAACATTGCATGTAACATAGAAAAATATATTTAATTGACCCTAACAAATAAACTAAACCCACAAAAGCTGACCCACCCCCCTCCCTAACCCCAACGACTGTCCATAGAAATAGAGAACGCCCAAACGAGTGAGGAAACAAACAGGAATTAAAAAAGGGGCAGTGACAGGGACTAACTGGTGGGGCGGGACTGGAGGAGGACACGAATCTGGTCCTCTAAATGGGCGACGCGGCGTCTAAGGCCGCGGCAGTTGCAACCACAGTGGGGGGGGGCACCGGAGATGGCACGGTGGCGGCGGGCAGCCGCCAGACGGTGGCGCCGTACCGCTGGAGGGCGGTGGCTGGGGCCCGGGGCACTGGAGGAGGCTTCAATTGCTGCTGCACTCTCCTCCTCCTCCTCGGCTAGGACCACCAGCCGCCGGTATTCCTGCTGGATTGCCTCCAGCTTCCGGCGCCGTGCCTTGGCGGCCAACTCCTTGCGGTTGATTTTCGGAGTAGCTGTGTATCAAAAAGAAAAAAACACGACAATTGTAAAATATAGTCTTAATAAAACAGTAGGACAAGGTAATTATTTATACACATAGTGGCATGGTAGAGTAGCACTATAAAATAAAGCACAGTAGTACATAACATTTTAAATGTCGCCCGTCCTTCTTCCTTCCACCTGTCTTACACTTTTTAGTTGAACAGTGCACCAGGTGCTCTTCTCCATAAAACTTTCAAAGCGGAGTTGAAATCAGATAGATGAGGCCATTGGTTACTCAATACTCTGGCTCCTAGTCCTATACCAATTAAAGGGAATTCTAGTCTTCTAGTTCACTCTTCAAACGTCCCCAAGAACTCATACTTACTTACGACATCGGATAGCGGGCGGACTTTGTCCGCCCGCCATCCGACTGCTAAAAAGGGTGGGGGTCCCGTGGGGACAATTAATTAGGATGATGCGCCCGGCACAGTGGCGGGCGCACCCTGTTATTTTAATTTTAAATTCTGGTTGGCTTTGCTGAAAGCAATGCTAAAATGTTGTGCTGCTTTTCCAAGCACAACATGACGGGCCTCGCACGGAGCCTGTCACGTTTTGCTTTGAAAGTCGGGGGGTACCATAGCATCGGTAGGTACCCTCCATGGGGGCCCCCAAGCATACTCTGCAATGTGTGCATGCCTTTCCGTGGCGGACGGTAATGCCGCCACGCAAAGGCATTCCAAAATGCAGATTATATGGCTGCCGGTGTGGTGAGAGAGACACCACCGCCATATTGAACCCTTTTCCGCCTAGACATGTCTGAATATTTTCTACAGGGATGGCGGGAGGTTTGCCCCTGCTGTGACGGCAGTGAATTCCAGCCAGCCCGGCGGGGGCAATACGCCCACCATCCTAATGGGGCCCTAATTCACAACTTTACAGTATACATAGACATACAGTACACCTTTGCAGTGAGTGTGCTGTCAAGTTCAACAATAGTTAAAGATTATGAATCTAACTTACCACCGCCTGCCACTGGTGCTGCCACTCCCCCTCCGTTGCTATCTGCAACTGCCGCATCCTCGCCCTCGGCGTCGCCTTCGCTGGCCCCAGCAATGGTGGTCGGTAGTGCGCCTAGAAAACATTACACATTTATTAGGCAACATATACACCTCCCCCCTATTGATCAGTAGCAAGGTTGAAAAATGAGTTAATACTAACATAAATCACTAGTACAAATCAGGTAGTAGTAGAGTAGACACTAAGTTATATGATCATTGTAGCATTTGCTTGATTAGCCCTAGCCATGCACATGTGACGTTACCTTTACCTTGCAGCTTCTTAAGACACCTTTGAGCCCACATGACCTGCCTCACACTGCTACTGTCTAGTCTACGCGCTGCGTACAGGCGGTCAACAAACATTAACCAGCCACTTTTTTAGGAAGAACTGGTGTACTACTGTTACTGTTAGTCCATATTGCTTATCCATAGATGCTACACTTTTTGGCACGGCTGAGAAATGCTTGCAAGTTGCAATATACTAACGCACACCATTTCTTTTTTCGCATTACAGACGCAAGATTCGCTTCTACGAACCAGAGCTTCTGAACGATGCACCAACTACCAGTACTAGGTTCTTCTGAGGTGAGGGGTCCCTTCACTCACATCTTCATTTATAAATGTATATAAACTAAATTGCTATGGGATGGTGGTGCTGCCTTCCACCACTTCAGTTATCATGATTTAATTCCCAACTGTATTAGTGTAACAATGTATTTTGTTTTAATGTTATTGATTTGCCGGTTGGTGCTGCTAAGATAACAGTGTACAGACCTTCTCAAATTGAAATAAAAATTTTAAACTTACATAGACTTCGTGGTATTTGGTGTGGAGTGGACTAACTTACACGATTGAGCAAATTAAAGTAAGGGTGTGCATGTGAATTGCTTCCACGACAGAGGTTGGGTGTGTTAATGTTCTGGGTTGTCTACTTGTTGGTTGTCTTGGGGGGAGGGTTCCGAGACCTAATAGGTATGACAAGACAGTACTATAGTCAAGCAGTGGAATTGTGGTGGGTGCGGAATTTCTGATTGAGGTGTGCAAGGAAGGTCCAACCTACCATCACCAACATCCTATTTTCTGGTGCAAATGTATGTGCAAGATCCCTACAACAGTTGTATGTCCTATAGGGTATCATATCAAAATATTAAGAAATCTGGTAGGGCTGTTGCTGTGAATTTTCAAAGCCTAAACATCAACAAGAGTAAAAAGTAGTACAAGACAACGACCCAACGGATTGTACGAGCTACTGGTGAATATGAGTTTTATATTACAACCTTTCACAAAGAGTGCCACTGGGCAAGACTAGCTACTACAGTACAGACAGACAGACTGATAGTATGTAGTAGTACTCAGTCATCGTAGCGGAGGCAGGGATAAGCTTTTTGAAACCGTACAGATCGAAGGATAATTGGTGGTAAAAAAATAGCATTTGGAAACACACTATAGTTCGGGAGAAATGGGGCAGTAAAAGTTATGGAATAAGAAATATTATTAAAAACAAGAAGACTTACTGGGGCCAGCAGAGGAGCCCTCAGCGGTGTCCTCCTCGTGGTGTTCCTGTCCCGCCGACTGCCCAGTCCCTGCCCGTCTGCCCCTGGGTGCTGATGAACAGGAAAGATATAAGAAAGACAAACATTGATGGATGGTGTCAACTTAAGCAAATACAATTTTTTTCAACAACGGTCAAAAAACACTTATCTAAACAATTGCAATAACTACATTGACCGATCTCATCTGGTCAACATGTAATATCGGGGGATTCGCAGTTCGACTACTTAAGTTACTATTTATCAACAGTAATCCATTCTTCCATTCTGATTCCAGAAAACTAAGTTACAAGTAAGCCTAAGTATTAGTACAACCTACCACCCAACCTAGCCCACCTATTCCAGGCATGCCAATTGTACATTAAGTATGCATTTCGACTGTATTCCTCAACAATGTGTATGATCCAATCATGGAGGACACATTAACATGACTACATTTTTTGTATATACACAATTTTGGTTTGATTGATGCTCATCTGCTACTGCTAAGTAACTGCAAAGCCTACCTCCACTCATTGAACAAACTAGAAAGGTTCTAAAGACTGGCGTACTAGCAGCACGTCACGTAACTGAGTGAGGGGGCATCACGCATACCACTAACCAATTAGAAGCTCATACAAAGTACCTAAACCTATGTATCAATCCGCCCCTATCTATTAGTGACAGGACAAAGTAAGGAGTGGACATGAGTCACTGTAGCATTACGTAACTTAATTTCTCTAAAATAAACTCGTAAAGAATCACGCTAAGCAAGCGCAAACGCAAAGCTGCAAACAAGTAAGATTAGTAGTAGCGCAGAAGAGCACCTGTGTCATAATCACAGAAGACTTTTAAACATTATTAACCTGGAATGTATTGCAAGCAGCAACATTCTATCTGGTTGGAAGGAAAAAAAGATATTCGCAATATATAACATAGAGCAGAAGAACAGACACAAAGTTGTAATAATTAAATAGGTACTCACCAAGCCCCGGGACCTCCACTCCTAGCAGGTCCAGCAGGTCCTGCTCACGGTCCAGGATGTCGGACCACCGGTGCGTCAGCTGTGCCTGGGTGCGCCGGACCCCAGAGATGCGAGACACTGCCCGGCGCACCTTCCCCCACCGCTGCCGACGCTCCCGGAGGCCGTACCCGGACCCAGGCCTGCCACCTGCTGCCAGGGTTGAGGGGAGGTGGCGCTGCACAAAGAAAATTAGTGCAGCCAACTCCGCCTCCCCAAATAAGGCCCGTGCATGCACCCCTTGTGGGCGCCGCCTTCCGCAAGGAAGGCGGTCGCGGCTCTGGCTGCGCCGGCGAACAGCCCTGCCCTTGGACATGGTTCTGGGGACGGGGCGGGAAAGAAAAGGTAAAATAAATAAAGGAGTAAAGGAAATAAATAGCAGGCAATACAAAGAGAAAAAGTAGCTAAAAAACAAAAAAAAAGGTACACAAAAACCAAAAATATAGAGGCAGGAAAATAGTTAGAGAAATAATAAGTAATAAAGATCCGAAAAAAGTGGCTATAAACAAAGGATTGAAAAGATTTAGGGAGGATTGAAAATCAGGCCCCAGAACCATGCAATAGAGTGGAAAACAAGATGGCCGCGCCCGTTGCGACCACGTGGGCAAGTTCGCGCGATATTTTCTCCCTGAGCAAGCAAAAAGCAACGCGATCAAGTAAAAGCGATCGCGAACAGGAAATATCGACCGCGAACATGCATTGCGCGACCCGGAACAGGAAGTAAACAACGCCAGAGGGCGGGACAAGTGAAAACAAGATGGCCGCGCCCATGAGCGACCGCATGGGTAAGTTGGCGACCCGCGAACACGCAAAAAATACCGCGAACAGGCGGCAAAAAAACTTCCGCATCTTCGCGATATTTCCGGCGTGTTTGCGGAGATTTTCTGCAATCTCGCGATAATTTGCGGAGGTTAATTCCGCAAATTCCGCCCACCCCTAATCCTAATGGGGCCCTAATTCGCAACTTTACAGTATACATATACATACAGTACACCTTTGCAGTGAGTGTGCTGTCAAGTTCAACAATAGTTAAAGATTATGAATCTAACTTACCACCGCCTGCCACTGGTGCTGCCACTCCCCCTCCGTTGCTATCTGCAACTGCCGCATCCTCGCCCTCTGCGTCGCCTTCGCTGGCCCCAGCAATGGTGGTCGGTAGTGCGCCTAGAAAACATTACACATTTACTAGGCAACATATACACCTCCCCCCTATTGATCAGTAGCAAGGTTGAAAAATGAGTTAATACTAACATAAATCACTAGTACAAATCAGGTAGTAGTAGAGTAGACACTAAGTTATATGATCATTGTAGCATTTGCTTGATTAGCCCTAGCCATGCACATGTGACGTTACCTTTACCTTGCAGCTTCTTAAGACACCTTTGAGCCCACATGACCTGCCTCACACTGCTACTGTCTAGTCTACGCGCTGCGTACAGGCGGTCAACAAACATTAACAAGCCACTTTTTTAGGAAGAACTGGTGTACTACTGTTACTGTTAGTCCATATTGCTTATCCATAGATGCTACACTTTTTGGCACGGCTGAGAAATGCTTGCAAGTTGCAATATACTAACGCACACCATTTCCTTTTTTCGCATTACAGACGCAAGATTCGCTTCTACGAACCAGAGCTTCTGAACGATGCACCAACTACCAGTACTAGGTTCTTCTGAGGTGAGGGGTCCCTTCACTCACATCTTCATTTATAAATGTATATAAACTAAATTGCTATGGGATGGTGGTGCTGCCTTCCACCACTTCAGTTATCATGATTTAATTCCCAACTGTATAAGTGTAACAATGTATATTGTTTTCATGTTATTGATTTGCCGGTTGGTGCTGCTAAGAAAACAGTGTACAGACCTTCTCAAATTGAAATAAAAATTTTAAACTTACATAGACTTTGTGGTATTTGGTGTGGAGTGGACTAACTTACACGATTGAGCAAATTAAAGTAAGGGTGTGCATGTGAATTGCTTCCACGACAGAGGTTGGGTGTGTTAATGTTCTGGGTTGTCTACTTGTTGGTTGTCTTGGGGGGAGGGTTCCGAGACCTAATAGGTATGACAAGACAGTACTATAGTCAAGCAGTGGAATTGTGGTGGGTGCGGAATTTCTGATTGAGGTGTGCAAGGAAGGTCCAACCTACCATCACCAACATCCTATTTTCTGGTGCAAATGTATGTGCAAGATCCCTACAACAGTTGTATGTCCTATAGGGTATCATATCAAAATATTAAGAAATCTGGTAGGGCTGTTGCTGTGAATTTTCAAAGCCTAAACATCAACAAGAGTAAAAAGTAGTACAAGACAACGACCCAACGGATTGTACGAGCTACTGGTGAATATGAGTTTTATATTACAACCTTTCACAAAGAGTGGCACTGGGCAAGACTAGCTACTACAGTACAGACAGACAGACTGATAGTATGTAGTAGTACTCAGTCATCATAGCGGAGGCAGGGATAAGCTTTTTGAAACCGTACAGATCGAAGGATAATTGGTGGTAAAAAAATAGCATTTGGAAACACACTATAGTTCGGGAGAAATGGGGCAGTAAAAGTTATGGAATAAGAAATATTATTAAAAACAAGAAGACTTACTGGGGCCAGCAGAGGAGCCCTCAGCGGTGTCCTCCTCGTGGTGTTCCTGTCCCGCCGACTGCCCAGTCCCTGCCCGTCTGCCCCTGGGTGCTGATGAACAGGAAAGATATAAGAAAGACAAACATTGATGGATGGTGTCAACTTAAGCAAATACAATTTTTTTCAACAACGGTCAAAAAACACTTATGTAAACAATTGCAATAACTACATTGACCGATCTCATCTGGTCAACATGTAATATCGGGGGATTCGCAGTTCGACTACTTAAGTTACTATTTATCAACAGTAATCCATTCTTCCATTCTGATTCCAGAAAACTAAGTTACAAGTAAGCCTAAGTATTAGTACAACCTACCACCCAACCTAGCCCACCTATTCCAGGCATGCCAATTGTACATTAAGTATGCATTTCGACTGTATTCCTCAACAATGTGTATGATCCAATCATGGAGGACACATTAACATGACTACATTTTTTGTATATACACAATTTTGGTTTGATTGATGCTCATCTGCTACTGCTAAGTAACTGCAAAGCCTACCTCCACTCATTGAACAAACTAGAAAGGTTCTAAAGACTGGCGTACTAGCAGCACGTCACGTAACTGAGTGAGGGGGCATCACGCATACCACTAACCAATTAGAAGCTCATACAAAGTACCTAAACCTATGTATCAATCCGCCCCTATCTATTAGTGACAGGACAAAGTAAGGAGTGGACATGAGTCACTGTAGCATTACGTAACTTAATTTCTCTAAAATAAACTCGTAAAGAATCACGCTAAGCAAGCGCAAACGCAAAGCTGCAAACAAGTAAGATTAGTAGTAGCGCAGAAGAGCACCTGTGTCATAATCACAGAAGACTTTTAAACGTTATTAACCTGGAATGTATTGCAAGCAGCAACATTCTATCTGGTTGGAAGGAAAAAAAGATATTCGCAATATATAACATAGAGCAGAAGAACAGACACAAAGTTGTAATAATTAAATAGGTACTCACCAAGCCCCGGGACCTCCACTCCTAGCAGGTCCAGCAGGTCCTGCTCACGGTCCAGGATGTCGGACCACCGGTGCGTCAGCTGTGCCTGGGTGCGCCGGACCCCAGAGATGCGAGACACTGCCCGGCGCACCTTCCCCCACCGCTGCCGACGCTCCCGGAGGCCGTACCCGGACCCAGGCCTGCCACCTGCTGCCAGGGTTGAGGGGAGGTGGCGCTGCACAAAGAAAATTAGTGCAGCCAACTCCGCCTCCCCAAATAAGGCCCGTGCATGCACCCCTTGTGGGCGCCGCCTTCCGCAAGGAAGGCGGTCGCGGCTCTGGCTGCGCCGGCGAACAGCCCTGCCCTTGAACATGGTTCTGGGGACGGGGCGGGAAAGAAAAGGTAAAATAAATAAAGGAGTAAAGGAAATAAATAGCAGGCAATACAAAGAGAAAAAGTAGCTAAAAAACAAAAAAAAAGGTACACAAAAACCAAAAATATAGAGGCAGGAAAATAGTTAGAGAAATAATAAGTAATAAAGATCCGAAAAAAGTGGCTATAAACAAAGGATTGAAAAGATTTAGGGAGGATTGAAAATCAGGCCCCAGAACCATGCAATAGAGTGGAAAACAAGATGGCCGCGCCCGTTGCGACCACGTGCGCAAGTTCGCGCGATATTTTCTCCCTGAGCAAGCAAAAAGCAACGCGATCAAGTAAAAGCGATCGTGAACAGGAAATATCGACCGCGAACATGCATTGCGCGACCCGGAACAGGAAGTAAACAACGCCAGAGGGCGGGACAAGTGAAAACAAGATGGCCGCGCCCGTGAGCGACCGCATGGGTAAGTTGGCGACCCGCGAACACGCAAAAAATACCGCGAACAGGCGGCAAAAAACTTCCGCATCTTCGCGATATTTCCGGCGTGTTTGCGGAGATTTTCTGCATTCTCGCGATAATTTGCGGAGGTTAATTCCGCAAATTCCGCCCACCCCTAGTGCATATCCTGTTCCCGCAAGTCAACCTGTGCTGTTCTTCCTCCCTTCCCCTCCTTGACATGTGTTACCTGGTCTGTGTGTTATCACTATTGCATATGGTCATCTAGGCTGCCAGTTAATCAAGGTGCACACTGCTTTCAGCATCATGTGTGGGGGTGGTCTGCCTGTGCCCTGTCCTGTTCAGTCATTTGGGGGTGCATAATTGTTGGCACTGATGCTTAGTCTCAACATAGGAGTGTGAGGTTTCAAATGAACAGACTTGCAGCATGCATTACCAATGTTGTGGCCTCAGACATGATGTGCATGAGTGGGATATATGCATAGTGCCGGGACGGTTGCTCCTGTTACAGTCAGCTCATTCCAGGACCATGGAGCAGTGTGCCCACTACAGTCCCCTGACACAGCCTGCCCTCCTACTCATGTGTGTCATCCAACACTGTGCACATTCACTGTGGGTTCAGCATGGCTCTGCCTCTGTGGCATTGTTCCCTGGCCAAGGAAGTATTTTTCACATGTGTGATACATTTGTCCACTGGACAGGGATACACCAGTTTGCTTGTGCATACTCACACTGGAAAAGTTCCCATGCCACAACTGTGGAAAATTGGGGCACTGGAAATCCGAGTGTAAGAATCCACCATCTACTAATGATGATAATCCATCATTAAATTCACAGGTGCAGAGTGAGGGGTGTGGTCAGCATCGGCAACAGCAGAAGGCTGATAAGCAGCAGAATCAGGTGCCAAAACCACCCTTGCCACAGAGAAGAGGATCCCAGAAGTACAGCCACGAGTCGGGGTTCTACGATGAAGAACAGGTAATCAAACCAAAACGCGCAAGCGCTGTTTCTCAGTACTGGCTGAAAAATGAGTGAAGCGACTCCGAGGGAGAATTCTGATGGTGCCGAAGAGAGGAAGAGGAGTGCGTACTTGGCACAACTCTAGAAATAGACCAGGCAGGGCCTTTTGTAGATGGGAAAATTAATGGTGAAAGTGTCACTTTCTTAGTTGACACAGGGGCCACGAGATCAACTGTCAGGTCAGCTGATATAAAGAATCTTCCTCTCTCAGACGAAGCAATCCAAGTGGTTGGTGTGTCCAACACACAGATTAAAACTCTACTTACTGAACCAGTAAGTGTTAGAATAGGGAAATTTTCAGACATGCACCGATTTGTGGTGTGTGACACAAGTCCTGTGAACTTGCTAGGCAGCGACCTGCTGTGCAAGATGAATTGCACTATTTTCTGTACTCCAGATGGAATAACCTTTGAAACACCTGATGAGGATGTTCTATACAGAATGACCATGGATAACAGGGAATGTGAGGCTTTGGGAACATATGCAATATTTAATCCGGATGCATTACCCCCAGAGTTGAAACAGACAGTGAAAGCAGCAGTTTGGGATTTTACTGGAGAAGATGTGGGTCTGATGAGAAATGTAGATCCAGTAAAGATTACTGTAAAAGAGGGAGTGGCTTACCCAAACATACCGCAATACAGACTGACACCCGAAATAATTGAAGGAATAACACCCATAATTGAAAAGATGATTCAGCAGGGGGTGTTAAGAGAAATATTGAGCAGCCCATGTAATTCGCCAATAATGGGACTGAAGAAACCTAATGGAAAGTTCAGAATAGTACAAGATTTGAGAAAAATTAACAAGATTGTTGTGTCATGTTGTCCTATTGTGCCAAATCCATCAGTGATTTTGTATCAGATTCCCCATGATGCAGAATGGTATACTGTAATTGATTTATGTCATGCTTTCTTTTCCATCCCATTGCATCATGACAGCCAGCCAATATTTTCTTTTAGATTTGGAGAGCGGATTTTGGCATGGTGCCGAATTCCACAGGGGTATACAGAGAGCCCCTCAATATTTAATCAATTGCTAAAGAAATCTCTGGAAAGCCTGACAATGCCTGAAAATTCAGTCTTGGTCCAGTATATTGATGACCTGCTTGTGGCATCAAAAACCCGTGAAGCCTGTGAAGTAGACACCATAGCTTTACTGAATCACTTGGCAGATGGAGGATTAAAAGTATCTCCAGCCAAATTGCAATTCTGCAAGAAAGAAGTCCAGTACTTGGGACATAACATTGAGAAAGACTTGAGAAAAGTAACCATTGACAGGATTAAAATCATTAGAGGGATGAGAGCCCCAATGACACAAAGAGAAGTGAGAATGTTCCTGGGAATGATGGGTTACTGTCGTCAGTGGATAAGTAACTTATCCCTGATTGCCAATCCATTGATTAAATTGACCAAAAGTGAGGTGAAAGACCCATTAGAACTAAACCCAGAAGAAATGGCTGCGTTCAGAGAGCTGAAAGACAGACTATGTAAAGCCCCTGCCCTAGGAATGCCCGATTATGAAAAGGAATTTGAGTTGTATTGTAGTGAGAGAAATGGATGTGCACTTTCAGTGTTAATCCAGAAACATGGACGCCTGAGAAGGCCAATTGCTTATTTCTCAGCAACACTTGACCCAGTAGCTGTGGGTTTACCAGGTTGCCTGAAAGCAGTAGTTGCTACCTGTAAAAGTCTGGAACAAAGTGAGGGAATCATAATGGGATATCCTGTAAGGGTATTTGTACCTCATGATGTGGCAATCCTTTTAACAAGGAGCCGGACACAGTTCATGTCTCATAGTCGGCTGACTAAATATGAGAAAGTCATTCTTGGTGCAACCAATGTGACTCTGGAAAGATGTGTGAATGTGAATCCAGCGACACTGTTGCCTGATGCTGAATGTGTGGGAGTAAGAAATGAAGTTGATCATGACTGCCTGGATGTACTTGATTACTGTACAAAGCCAAGGCCAGACATAAGAGATCTGCCACTGCCTGAGAGTGATCATGTGCTGTTTGTGGATGGATCATGCTTGAGAACGGATGAAGGAACACTGAGTGCTGCATATGCTGTATGTACCGTTTCAGGAGTTGTTGAAGCATCACCTTTGAAAGGAGTTAAATCCGCTCAGGTGGCAGAATTGGTGGCACTGACAAAAGCCTGCAAAATTGGAAGAAGTGTGAGAGTGACTGTGATGACTGACAGCCAGTTTGGCTTCGGAGTTGGCCATGATTTTGGCCAGCTATGGCTACAAAGAGGTTTCCTGACCTCAAGTGGAACTCCCATAAAGAATGCTGAAGTGGTTGGAAAATTGCTAGAGGCGATACACCTGCCTAAAGAACTAGCAGTTGTAAAATGTGCTGCTCATGGTCAAGGTGATGATTTTGTTACTGTGGGAAATAAATTTGCTAATGACAGAGCACAATACTGTGCAAGAAACAATCATTCTATTAATCGGAGTAAAGAAAGGGAAATATTTTCTTGTTCCTTTATGTTTACTAATGAAGTGGGAACGTGGGAGGAGGTGAAACAATTGCAGGATGAGGCAGGAGACGAGGAAATGAAAGATTGGGTGAAAGCAGGTTGTGCACCAAGGGAAAAGGATCATGTGTGGGTCTATAGGGATGGAAGACCAGTCATGCCGCATAGCATGTTATCAACAATGGCAAGAATGTATCATGGTCAGGGACACCTGGGAAGAGATGCTATGATGAGGGCCTTTAAGCAGACCTGGTACAGTCCAAAATTCAGGCTGATAGCAGAAAGTCTCTGTCAGAGATGTCTGATATGTCAGCAATTCAATCCCGGAAAGAAAACAGTGGTGAGCCTAGGAACAATAGGCAGAGAAGGAGGACCCTTCACAAGAATGCAGATTGACTTCATTGAAATGCCCCCAGTCAACAGATTGAGGTATGTCCTGGTGGTGGTCTGTTTGTTCTCCAGGTGGGTGGAGGCATATCCAACAAGAAGGAGTGATGGGATAACAGTGGCAAAATTACTGTTGAGAAAGTTTATCCCAAGGTATGGGTTCCCGGTAACCATTGAATCAGACAGAGGAGGACATTTTTATAATGAAATCATGGGTCTGATTTGTGAAGCATTGAGTGTACAGCAGAAGCTACATTGTGCTTACCGACCAGAGGCTTCTGGTGTGGTTGAACAAATGAATGGTACCATCAAGAACAGAATTGGCAAAATGTGCTTAGCCACAGGAATGAAATGGCCCGATGTCTTGCCTCTAGTCCTGATGACCATTAGGTCTACTCCAGACAGAACAACAGGTTTGAGTCCACATGAAATTATCATGGGACGTGCTATGAGACATGCCTTTGTACCAGTCAACAAGCTGATGACTATAACTGATGACATGATTTTGGATTACTGTAAAGGCCTGGCTGACGCAGTTCATTCTGTGTTTCACCAGGTTGGAGAAGACGCCACCACACTTGAGAAGAAACCAGCCCATGATCTAAGCCCAGGGGACTGGGTAAGGATAAAAGTCCACAGAAGAAGGAACTGCCTGGTTCCAAGGTGGGGAAGGCCAAGACAGGTCATTCTGACCACAACGACTGCTGTGAAGTGTGCTGGAGTGAAAAATTGGATACATGCAAGCCACACACTGAGAGTTCCAAATCCCAGAGATGGTACTGGAAAAGAATACTTTGAAGAATCAGATTCCAGTGATGATGCAGACAGGGAGGCAGTAAGAAGGAAAAAGATTCCTGAAAGTGGGGAAAGTGAGTCAAGGGAAATTTTCATCCCACCAGAAGAGGTTCTGAAAAGAACAGTGCAAACTGCAGAGGCAAGTTCAGATTCTGAAGAAGTGCCTGAGGTTTTAACTGACAGTGACCAACACAAAAAGAAAGAAAGAAAAGAAAAGAACATTCCAACAGAAGAGACACCTGAATCACATGAGGAAATTGGACAAGTTCCACCTGAGATAAATATTGAAGGAAAAGGGACAGACAAAGACAGTGAGGGACAGATTGCGGAAAAACCCCGAGGAGGTGTAGGGAACATCAACAACAAGCTAGGTGAAGGGACAAGTAGACAGCAAGAAGATTGCGTGTCGGAGATCCGAGGAGGGACAGAAGTAGGGAAATCTCAATTGGTGGAAAAAGAGACTGTTGGAGAAAAAGAAGTTGTTGGGGAAAAGAAAACTGTTAATGAACAAGAGGCAATTGAAACAGAGTCTGATGAAAGTGACAATGAGATACATGAAGGACGAGTTCTGAGAAAGAAAACTTGGCTTGGAGAAAGAAACAATAAAGAAGGAAAACAAAAGAGAAATGCTAAAGGAGATCTTTGGCCGAATAAAATAAAGAGACTGAGGTATAGACTGACACGAGTTAACTCTTCGAAAGCCAAATAAGTGAACGAAGTGTCTAGTCAAAATCCAACTAAAGAAGAAGAAACAAAGATACCTGAGAAAACTAAAAGAATAAGAAAGCCAAACCAGAGGTACAAGTCACCGGAATGGACGTATGTGGCACTGCCTGAACAAGGAGAAGAAGAAGACAGTCAAGGAAGTCCAGAGGAGGCTTTACTGAAAGAGGTTGCTGAAGAAGAAGCTGTAGGAATCCTGAGAGTTATCTTGTTCGACATTGGAGAAGAGACGGATGTTCAGGACCTGATACAGTTTGATGATGATGAAGAAACAGTGAAAAGTGATGAAAATCCAAATTGAGTAAATCCAAGGAAAGTCACTTGGATGAGAAAAGAAAAGAAGCAATATTAAAAATTAGTAGATTGTCAAAAACTGTTGGGTACTTGTTGCCCTTAAAGTTCGATAGAGGAGTAGAAGAGGCTAAGTCAAAAGACACGGTTAAAATTAACAAAATGGCTAACACTGAGAATACTAAAAGTAGATGTACCTTTCTGAAAAGATGGTGCAAGATGTGCTGCTGCTGTACAGGTTTATTAATGCTGCTTTGGAGCGTGCTTGCTCTATTGATTTCATTTAGAGTCACTATAGACACTTTAGAAGGTCATACTGAGAACCGAACTAATATAGGGAAAAGTTCACAGAAAATAGTACCAACTAGAACTAGCAATACACATATACATAAGGATAGGTCAATTAATGATTTTTCTAGCAATGTTTTTTCTAAATTGTTGTATGAGTACGTAAAGACAATGGAAGTAAGGGATTGCTACGTTTGCATGCAATTACCTGCCTCTGTTTCGGAAGGAGTGACTTATCATCATCTTCCGGCTACGTATGGAATTTCCTGTAGTGTGCTAATTAGTATATTTTACCAATTAGGAAAATTAGATTATAATATGTCTAATGTAGATAATATTCTTGGGCAACTGCCTATGAATAAAGCACTGAATCCAGCAAAAGAAGCTAACACTTTAGGTGAGATTTTTTTAGAAACCAAAGAATTAACCTTAGAATATGTTTTTAGAAACAATTTAACTTGCAGTTTGAAGGGAGAAGAGAATAATTTTCTAGACATGGTTGAGAGAAAAGATTGAACATTCACAAGAAAGCAGAAGGGCATAAAATGAGTGACACAATGTGGGATATTGAGAAAGAAAAGGAGTTGAAAAATGGAGCCAGTACAACTATGGCTATAGATGCCCCACAGAAAGGCAAATTGTGCATTACCAGGAAGAGATCCCAGTATGATTATTATTTCATAGGGACAAGTGAGTGCCATGATACATACTTTATTGCAACCGGATGGGGATTTAGAGGAGGAGAAGATCCAGTTTTCCCGGGAGTGTATTATATTTGTGAGAACAAGGCTTATTACCGTTTGCCTGACCATTGGTTTGGTACATGTTATATTGGCCTGGTCTTTCCAAAGATTTTTCACATGGATAGAGTAGATGATGCTGAACATTCTAACACATTAACACGCTATAGAAGAGAAACATGGACAGAAATTGTAGGAGATATTTTTGGAGCTTTGATACCAGCAGTGGGAATTTCTTTGAATGCTTTTGGCATTTGGAAGCTGTCAACAGTGGTGGATCGCTTGTCAACAAGCACCGCTGGAGGTTTTCTTTTGGTTAATACAGAAATGGTTGCATTACGCGCTATGGCGATGCAAAATCGACTTGCCCTTGATATTCTTTTGGCAAAAGAGGGTGGAGTCTGTGGAATGCTGAAAGTTCAACATTGTTGCACTTACATTCCCGACGAAAGCAAAGATCTAAAAGTTTATATCAAAAATATTACTGATTTGCATGAAGAATTAGTACCACTGGAAGCTGAAAGTATCTGGACTATAATGGCTAATAAGATGATTGCTATCAAAAACTTTGTAGCTAAAATAGGTAGTACCATTTTTGGTAAGATATTATTTCCATTAACCTGTGTAATTGTTGCATTATTGATCCTTAGATTAGGGTGTATGTGTTGTAGATATAGAAGAAATAAAAAGAAAATCACAAAAGAAAATGTTAAAAGGAGACAAAAGAAACCAGAAAGAGATCCGCAAGAAATAGAATTAGAAGAACTAAGAGAAAGCATATACATAGAGACCAAGAAAGAAGATGAGTTGGAAACAAGGGTTTGAAAAATGAATAAGAAAATATTTTGAATTTCTTCCAAAAGGGGAAATTAAATTGATTTTTGGGGTTTTGATTTTTGTGGTGATTAGATATCACCAAAGGGGGGATTGATGGAGCAGGGTTTTTACTCTAAACCCGAATACCTGTTTCATTTTCGCATGTTAGAATTAAAAGTACTACTGATTAATTATTAATTATTAAAAGTTTGTCAAGTATTGTCTAACCAACCTTATTAACAAGAGAATTACACGTGGGAATGCTATTGCATGGCTAAAATAATAAGTGAACTAAGTTGGTGAGCAAACTGACAGAAATAGATGTTGCTTAAGTAATGTTATTATGTTTTGCGCTTATAATTAATATGCATTAATGGCTTCTGATGTCGCAAATGGCTAGATAAATACACACACATAAGGGTATTAGCAGGGGAATAACACTGTATAATCATTTCTGTGCAGTAATTATGTTTTGTGTTTCCTTCGCTTAAGTTGATCATTGTGGCCTGCTATAAAATGGCCACCACCCGCAGCCTGTATTCGAGTTGATGGAAATTTTGCAAGGATGCTTCGTGCTGCCTGTGACCTTGCCCACTCGACAAAACTGAAAAGCCATGATCATGACGACAAACCCAGGAAAGATGCCAAGAACCCCTGAACATGAAAATTATTGCAACTATGAATGCTGAACTTATGAACTAGTGATCCCACGATTGGGATACATTTCTATCTGGGGAGACATCCGTAAAAGTATCGAATTAGTTATGGACATCTTTATTTCCTATTCATTATTTGGGACAATCTAAGTGTGAGAAAATCTTGCACTGTAGCACAAATGTACCAAGATGACATTATTTCCGCCATTCATCCGTTCTGAACAATGAATTGTAACTTTATAGAATGTAAATTTTAGTATAAATATTAGTAGACTAGAGAGGTCTAGCGCCACTTCTTCCCGAACTGATGATCCGAGGTCCCTATGCTGACGGAGAGGACGATGACTCTACAGGACGGCAGGAAACTCTGTTTCTTCTACTAAGGACCGTTTCTGACTTAGGATCTGACATTTAGACAGAATAGGTAAATATGAGAGAACTGAATTTGCATTTAATTGGCTTTTCTTACAATTTTAGATAAAACAAATAATTCTGGTTGAATCTCTGTGTCGGGTGATTATTTCTGGTCATGTTTATTGAATTTATTTGGGTACTCTTTGAAATGTTTCGCTAGATTTAAAAGCAACTAAGCAGATGCCATTGACCTCAAAGTACATGCAGATTGGATAGGTATTGAAAGTGTTTCTCCTTATACAAGGCACGGATAGAGTGGTAGGATGAATGTTGGTGTAATGGGCCCCACCAGCGTGTGATGTGTGTGTGCGTGTGTGACTGTGAGATCACTCCGTCCGTGGAAGTAGAGGGGATTCGGATGCTCCTATCTGCACCACCCCCCCCAAAGGACTGATGATATGGACTGGCCATTGGCCTTTGTGAATAGTCTCGTTTACACATTATTATTTTCATGCCGAATAAAGCATTTTCTATTTTCGTTAGAAAAGTCTTGCATTTCAGGTATTAATGTTGATGCTGATGCTACAGGAGTTGGGGTTGTGGGCATGTGTTATGTTTCAGGGAAATGTTGTAGTCTGCTGCTCATGGGGTGGAACCTGGTATCTGCGTGCCATCACAAGGTCTCAGCAAAGATTCTTTGTTGTGTATGCTCTTTGTGTTTGGAGACATTGTCCCAAGGAGTGTTCCTTCCTCTGTGACACCTGACATCTTCCCTGCAGAGAGTTGCACAATTGTTGTGTTGACCTGTGTCTACATTTCCTTTGTTGGTGATGGATCCCTTCAACTCTGGCCATGCCTGCTCAGCAATGTCTCCGGCTGCATCGTCTGTGCCATCCTTGGTACTCACTGTACTTGTGTATAGAGTATTTTGCCATGCCTTCATGGAGAAATTGTCCCTTTTCCGCACAATGCATGTGTGTAATCCCAGCCTAGTACACATATGGTACTTGTTCTGCTGGGTATTTGAACACCTGACTCACAATTGTGGGCATTGTATCTGTGGGAACTCCACCCTATTCCTTCCATGACAGACAACATCTTGGTGGCTGGCCCAGCACCTGAACATTCCTATCAGTCCTGGGATGTGCGTGACAGTGTGTGTTCTCTTTGGCTCTCTTAGTTTAGTAGGCAGTGACATGACTATACAGTCTTGTGGCATGATCTCAGTGTGTGTATTGTGCTGCATCTGCCAGGGGTGGGTATGCATGTGTTATTTGTCCTCACACCCACATGTGGTGTGTCATGCAGTGGGGGAAAGACATCCATCCTCCTGGGAGTGGGACACTGCTGTCAGTGATGTGTTGTTATGGCACTATCATCATTGTCCAAAGTTAGGGATGCATACATACACCCATGGAGTTGTGGTCATCTGATAATGATGTACACCCCCCATGTCTCTGTCCACTGCTGGGAGTCCTCTGCACCCACTCATATATGTCTGTCCACTGCTGGGAGTCCTCTGCACCCACCCCCATGTCTGTGTCCACTGCTGGTATTCCTCTGCACCCACCCCCATGTCTCTGTCCACTGCTGGGAGTGATGGGCACCCACCCCTCACATGTCCCTGTCCACTGCTGGTATTCCTCTGCACCCACCCCCATGTCTGTGTCCACTGCTGGTATTCCTCTGAACCCACCCCCATGTCTCTGTCCACTGCTGGGAGTGATGGGCCCCCACCCCTCACATGTCCCTGTCCACTGCTGGTATTCCTCTGCACCCACCCCCATGTCTGTGTCCACTGCTGGTATTCCTCTGCCCCCACCCCCATGTCTCTGTCCACTGCTGGGAGTGATGGGCACCCACCCCTCACATGTCCCTGTCCACTGCTGGAATTCCTCTGCACCCACCCCCATGTCTCTGTCCACTGCTGGTGTTGATATGCACCCACCCCCATGTCTCTGTCCACTGTTGGGAGTCCTCTGCACCCACCCCATGTCTCTGTCCACTGCTGGGAGTCCTCTGCACCCACACACATGTCTCTGGCCACTGCTAGTGTTGATATGCACCCACCCCCATGTCTCTGTCCACTGCCGGTGTTGATATGCACCCACCCTCATGTCTCTGTCCACTGTTGGGAGTCCTCTGCACCCACCCCCATGTCTCTGTCCACTGCTGGGAGTCCTCTGCACCCACCCCCATGTCTCTGTCCACTGCTGTGATTCCTCTCCACCCACCCCCATGTCTCTGTCCACTGCTGGGAGTCCTCTGCACCCACCCCCATGTCTCTGTCCACTGCTGGGAGTCCTCTGCACCCACACACATGTCTCTGGCCACTGCTAGTGTTGATATGCACCCACCCCCATGTCTCTGTCCACTGCTGGTGTTGATATGCACCCACCCCCATGTCTCTGTCCACATTTGGGAGTCCTCTGAACCCACCCCCATGTCTCTGTCCACTGCTGGGAGTCCTCTGCACCCACCCTCATGTCTCTGTCCACTGCTGGGATTCCTCTGCACCCACCCCCATGTCTCTGTCCACTGCTGGGAGTCCTCTGCACCCACACACATGTCTCTGGCCACTGCTAGTGTTGATATGCACCCACCCCCATGTCTCTGTCCACTGCTGGTGTTGATATGCACCCACCCCCATGTCTCTGTCCACTGTTGGGAGTCCTCTGCACCCACCCCCATGTCTCTGTCCACTGCTGGGATTCCTCTGCACCCACCCCCATGTCTCTGTCCACTGTTGGGAGTCCTCTGCACCCACCCCCATGTCTCTGTCCACTGCTGGGAGTCCTCTGCACCCACACACATGTCTCTGGCCACTGCTAGTGTTGATATGCACCCACCCCATGTCTCTGTCCACTGCTGGAGTTGATATGCACCCACCCCCATGTCTCTGTCCACTGCTGGGAGTCCTCTGCACCCACCCCCATGTCTGTGTCCACTGCTGGTATTCCTCTGCACCCACCCCCATGTCTCTGTCCACTGCTGGGAGTGATGGGCACCCACTCCTCACATGTCCCTGTCCACTGCTGGTATTCCTCTACACCCACCCCCATGTCTGTGTCCACTGCTGGTATTCCTCTGCACCCACCCCCATGTCTCTGTCCACTGCTGGGAGTGATGGGCACCCACCCCTCACATGTCCCTGTCCACTGCTGGTATTCCTCTGCACCCACCCCCATGTCTGTGTCCACTGCTGGTATTCCTCTGCCCCCACCCCCATGTCTCTGTCCACTGCTGGGAGTGATGGGCACCCACCCGTCACATGTCCCTGTCCACTGCTGGAATTCCTCTGCACCCACCCCCATGTCTCTGTCCACTGCTGGTGTTGATATGCACCCACCCCCATGTCTCTGTCCACTGTTGGGAGTCCTCTGCACCCACCCCATGTCTCTGTCCACTGCTGGGAGTCCTCTGCACCCACACACATGTCTCTGGCCACTGCTAGTGTTGATATGCACCCACCCCCATGTCTCTGTCCACTGCCGGTGTTGATATGCACCCACCCTCATGTCTCTGTCCACTGTTGGGAGTCCTCTGCACCCACCCCCATGTCTCTGTCCACTGCTGGGAGTCCTCTGCACCCACCCCCATGTCTCTGTCCACTGCTGTGATTCCTCTCCACCCACCCCCATGTCTCTGTCCACTGCTGGGAGTCCTCTGCACCCACCCCCATGTCTCTGTCCACTGCTGGGAGTCCTCTGCACCCACACACATGTCTCTGGCCACTGCTAGTGTTGATATGCACCCACCCCCATGTCTCTGTCCACTGCTGGTGTTGATATGCACCCACCCCCATGTCTCTGTCCACTGTTGGGAGTCCTCTGAACCCACCCCCATGTCTCTGCCCACTGCTGGGAGTCCTCTGCACCCACCCCCATGTCTCTGTCCACTGCTGGGATTCCTCTGCACCCACCCCCATGTCTCTGTCCACTGCTGGGAGTCCTCTGCACCCACACACATGTCCCTGGCCACTGCTAGTGTTGATATGCACCCACCCCCATGTCTCTGTCCACTGCTGGTGTTGATATGCACCCACCCCCATGTCTCTGCCCACTGTTGGGAGTCCTCTGCACCCACCCCCATGTCTCTGTCCACTGCTGGGATTCCTCTGCACCCACCCCCATGTCTCTGTCCACTGTTGGGAGTCCTCTGCACCCACCCCCATGTCTCTGTCCACTGCTGGGAGTCCTCTGCACCCACACACATGTCTCTGGCCACTGCTAGTGTTGATATGCACCCACCCAATGTCTCTGTCCACTGCTGGAGTTGATATGCACCCACCCCCATGTCTCTGTCCACTGCTGGTGTTGATATGCACCCACCCCCATGTCTCTGTCCACTGTTGGGAGTCCTCTGCACCCACCCCCATGTCTCTGTCCACTGCTGGGATTCCTCTGCACCCACCCCCATGTCTCTGTCCACTGTTGGGAGTCCTCTGCACCCACCCCCATGTCTCTGTCCACTGCTGGGAGTCCTCTGCACCCACACACATGTCTCTGTCCACTGCTGGGAGTCCTCTGCACCCACACACATGTCTCTGGCCACTGCTAGTGTTGATATGCACCCACCCCATGTCTCTGTCCACTGCTGGAGTTGATATGCACCCACCCCTATGTCTCTGTCCACTGCTGGGAGTCCTCTGCACCCACCCCCATGTCTGTGTCCACTGCTGGTATTCCTCTGCACCCACCCCCATGTCTCTGTCCACTGCTGGGAGTGATGGGCACCCACTCCTCACATGTCCCTGTCCACTGCTGGTATTCCTCTACACCCACCCCCATGTCTGTGTCCACTGCTGGTATTCCTCTGCACCCACCCCCATGTCCCTGTCCACTGCTGGTATTCCTCTGCACCCACCCACCCACCCACTTGTGCCCTTGCTGTGGTACACTGCTGTCCTGGGCATACACCACCCCCAATTTACAGCTGATGTGCTGCACCAAGCCGTACACCTACATCCGTGGCGTGTGTACACCTTGTATCCATCATGTAATGGGGCTGTAGGGGTACGGATGGTACAGCCCGTACCCATGCTCTGGGGGCGTGGGTATGGGCCGTACCACCATAGTGGCGGTGCCATAGGGGTACGGGTGGTACGGCCCATACCCATGCACTGGGGCCGTGGGTACGGGCTGTACCACCATAGTGGCAGTGACGTAGGGGTATGTGTGGTACGGCCCGTGCCAACACTCTGGGGGGCGTGGGTATGGGCCATACCATGCGTACCTCTATGTCACCGCCACAATGGTGGTACGGCCCGTACCCACGCTCTGGGGGGTGTGGGTACGGGCCGTACCACCATTGTGGCGGTGATGTAGCGGTACGCATGGTACGGCCCATATTCAAGCCCCCCAGAGCGTGGGTACGGGCCATACCCCTACGTCACCATTGTGGCGGTGACGTAGGGGTATGCATGATATGGCCCGTACCCACGCTCTGGGGGGCGTGGGTACGGGCCGTACCACCATTGTGATGGTGACGTTGGGGTACGTGTGGTACGGCCTGTACCCATGCCCCCCAGAGCGTGGGTACGGGCCGTACCACCATTGTGGCGGTGACGTAGGGGTACGCGTGGTACGGCCCATACCCATGCTCTGGGGGCGTGGGTACGGGCCGTACCACCATTGTAGTGGTGACGGGTACAAGTCGACATCCACTTCCGTTGTGGATGTAAGTAGGGATTGGTGGACACCCCCCCAGTGACCAGAGCCTGGAGGTCATTTCTGTGCAGGACATATGTATATTTGTAATTGGGTGGGGGTAATGTTTCCTGCCCCAGTCCCCCCACCCCCCTTTGCCCCTGGGTGTTGTTCTGACCTTCTGCGGCGTCTGCATCGGTTTCTGAACACGAGGTCGTAGGCTATGAGTGCCGGGATGACGCGTAGGTTGGGGTCCATCGCTGTCCGTCGCGTACCGGTGCTCCTTCTTCGCGTCGTCCTCAATTTCCCGGGAGTTTTTGGCTGCCGTAAAAAAATAGCAGTGCGGAGTGACGTAGGCACTGATCGTACTTGCTGGTCTGTAAAACGCTGCCTGACTCCGTCCGGACGTCGCGTACGCGCCGTCCAGATTCAGATTTGTATGTATTTTTTTGCCGGTCGGTCTTTTGTACGACTCGTACGGAAATGGTATTTCTGTGCGAATCGTACTTGCGAGTTTGTAAGGTGTTTTTCCCGGGTATGAGTCGGACGGAGAAAACGCTCCTTACGACCATTTGTACCCGGGTTTTACAGGATCGGAATCGGCACCTAAATGCACACCACACACTTGCTGGGGCAGATGTGGTGAAAGCAACACTAATCGAATTTCAAGGCAGGACAAGGATCTTCTTCTGCTTGCCCACCCATGCTTTACTTTACTTTGTTCTACTACTCCTCCCACAGTCTCTCTCAGTCAAGTGACTTTCTCTTTCTTTTTTCAAATAATATTGCCAGTGTCTACTACTACCACCACAATAATGGCATCTTCTCCATTCATTTGGGAAACCAACCATGCAGCCATCACTGTGCCGAACTTCATCATCATCAATCACAGGTAAGATATGTTTGGTGGGAGGTATAATGAACTAGGAGGAGAGACTGACAGTGCTAGTATGACAAATAAAATAACTCAGTGAGGGGTACCGCATCTATCTGCTTGTGTGTTACAAAATCGGCAGATCTTTTAAATCCCACACTGGCTGCGGGCATGCAGCAGCAAGGAAACAAAGTAACAAACCATGTGACGTAAATTGAATTCGTAAAACAGTAACCCACCATAAAACATTAACATTGTATATGTTTAAGTAAAAAATATATAATTTAATATACCCTAAAAAAATAAACTATGCCACTCTGACCTGATCAACCTCCCTCCCTAACGGGAGGGTAAAATTTACTATTCCCACTCCAGTGAGTGCAACAGTAGGAAAAGCGTTGGATAGCGTAGGGGTAAAAATTACTATTCCCACTCCAAAGAGTGAGACAGTAGGGAAAGCATTGGATAGAGTAGGGGTAAAAATTACTATTCCCACTCCAGACAGTACAACAGTAGGGAAAGCGTTGGATAGCGTAGGGGTAAAAATTACTATTCCCACTCCAGAGAGTGCAACAGAAGGGAAAGCGTTGGATAGCGTAGGGGTAAAAATTACTATTCCCACTCCAGAGAGTGCAACAGTAGGGAAAGCTTTGGATAGCGGGAGGGCAAAATTTACTATTCCCACTCCAGTGAGTGCAACAGTAGGGAAAACGTCAGATTCCGTAGGGGTAAAAATTACTATTTCCACTCCAAGAAGTGCAACAGTAGGGAAAGCGTTAGATAGCGTAGGGGTAAAAATTACTATTCCCACTCCAGAGAGTGCAACAGTAGGGAAAGCGCTGGATAGCGGGAGGGTAAAATTTACTATTCCCACTCCAGTGAGTGCAACTGTAGGGAAAGTGTTGGATAGCATAGGGGTAAAAATGACTATTCCCACTCCAAAGAGTGCAACAGTAGGGAAAGCGTTGGATAGCGTAGGGGTAAAAATTATTATTCCCACTCCAGTGAGTGCAATAGTAGGGAAAGCGTTGGATAGCGTAGGGGTAAAATTTACTATTCCCACGCCAGTGGGTGCAATAGTAGGGAAAATAATAATTTAATATTTTATTAAAACTAAATTAATTATTAATACAAACAAATGTATTAAAATTAATTACCAATCACACAATATTTAATAATTAATTAATTATAAATACCAATATTTTTTTAATTAAGTACCTATTAATAATTAATTAACAACCAATTAATTTTCAATACCAAATAAAATTAAATACAAATAATACCAATTAATAATTAATTAATAATAAATTAATTATCAATATACAAAAATTATTTCAATAATTAATTATTTACAATAAATTACTTCCCACCATATTCCCCTATAAACCCACAACCCGCTACAAATAATAAATTAATACAATTAACATAATTATCAATTAAACAATTAATACAAATTAATTACCAATTAATACAAATTATTTACCAATTAATAATTAATCAACAACCAATTAATTTTCAATACCAATTAATAATTACCTAATAACAAATAAATTACCTCCCATCCTATTCCCCTATAAACCCACAACCCGCTACAGAAGTAAAACGCAAAATTAAATTAAAAATAATTAATAATTTCTAAAAATTATTATTTAATGTACTATAATTAAATTACTTCCCACCCTAATCCCCTATAAACCCACAACCCACTACGGAATTAAATTACACAAAAATTAAATAACATAAAATTCATTACTTTAAAAATATTCAAACATACATTCCAAACTTAATACATACTTTTAACACATATACTAACACTTAAAACACTATAAATATATTCAATATTTTTTACAACTATATTATGACTGTCGATATTACTTACTTCTATATTATTTATATCGATATTTCTTACCTGATTTTCGATATTCTTCACCACTATATTTTGGCAATTCGATATTCTGTCCATTCTACATTAAAAACTCGATATTCTGTCCAGTCGGTATTTCTTTTCGATATTATGTCTGTTTACCATATATAAGATGTGCTTGCAAACTACTGCGAGTCAACTGTATTCTGAAAATACTACTTATATTCCCCTTCGCTTTGCTACTCTGGCGCAGTTTCTTTTACATTTTCTTCAAAGTAAGACTCTCCAGTGACAGTCTCCACCTATGCTGTCTATTGATGATAGTACATCCAGGCATACATCCATTAAAGTAAATGTCCTTCTTTTTTATATATCTCTTAACAAACCTTAGTTGGTTTCACCAACAGCCACCTATGCATCCGCTCCTTCCTTGCTTACCTTGGCTTTGAGTTTGAACCAAACACCGCTGATTCTTGCTATCTAGTACTATCCACCCATACTGTGTCGCCCACCCAGGCAGGCATCCTCTTTCACCTTCCACCCATCCTTCAACAACCCATGCATCTGATCTGATTACTATCAGCCACCTATGCATGCTTCCAACATATCCTTCTTTGCCAGTCAGTCATATTATCTCGCCCGTCATTCCACCCTTCTTTCCCTCTTTGTTCAACACATCCATCAAGGTCATCTGATCTGAGTTTGTCTTCTCCATAAAACCTTCACAGCTGAGTTGGAGTCAGATAGAAGATGTTATTGGTTACTCAACTCACGCTGCTAATGCTAAATAAAGGGTGTCTTCTTCAACCATTGTATAATGTTCACTACAACTTAATAAGTCGCACAGTACAGTGAGTGAAGTAGTGAACACACTTCCATCTAGTAGTAATGTCAAGAAGTAATGAATATAACTTACCACCGCCCGCCACTGCTGCTGGCTCCCCCCTGTAGCGCCTGCAGGTGTCGCCTGTTCTCCCGCCCCCTCCAGAATGGCCGCATCGCCATCGCCGCTGGCCCCGCCGGCACTGGTGGTTGGTAGTATGCCTAGAAAAAACATTACACATTTTTAGATGCCTGGACACCTCCCCCTATTTTATTAGTGTTCACTTGGAAGATTGAAAAAAAGTTAAAACAACATACATCAGCACTAGAGTAGTACAGTCAGTAGACAGACACTTGTAGTGTTATATGGTTCCTAGGGTAATCTAGTCCTATTCTACTCTTCTCAAAGTTAGCCTGAGCCATGTGTAACCCTTTTAGATTCATCATGTCTACTACTCTTTTTGTGCATATTTAATTATACCTCGCAGCTTATTGACATGTTCAGTAGACGCCTTTGAGGCCACATGATGGTTGCGTACAAGTGAAGAGGTCGAAAAACAAGCCACTTTGTTATGGAGTTTGGTTAGTCCGTATTGCTTAGCCATCACATGTACATGTGACACTTTTTGCCATGACTGCGAAATGCTTGCATTATTGCAGTATACTATCTAATGCGCAGCATTTTTCTCATAATAGGCGGAAGATTCCCTTCTACAAACCAGAGATTTGCAGAGCTTATGATGCATGATGTAACCAGTATTTCTACGTTCTACGGTGAGGTGTCTTCCAGAATTCACACAGAACTTTTGTCTTGTTCTTGTTGTCCTGCACTTGTAAATGTTTACTGTTTTAATCTTATGCTTTTTGCTGTTGACGATGGCTGTAGTAAAATTTCACATAACGACGTACAGAGCGTGTTACTTATTTCAAATAAACCTTTTGAACTTACACATAGACTCTGTGGTATTTGGTGTGGTGTGGTGGGGTGGACTTACAGAAGTGAGTGAGCAAAAGGGTGTTATTATGTTCTGGGTTGTCTGTCTCAGTCATCATCATTGTGTATCTTCTTCGTGTGGGGGGTCGGGAGTGGGACCTAATGTGAGACACTATAGCTAGTCGGTCAGGGGGTCGTGGGTTCTTCTGACTGAGGTGTGATGAGTAAGGTCCAACCTCCCATCACCAACATCCTATTTTGTTGTGTATAGTTCTGTATGTGGCTCTGCAGAATCACTACAACAGTAGTAGTATGTACTATCCGATCCAAAATACTAGTCAAATATCTGGTTGGGCATTTTGTTGGTGGGAATTGTCAAAGCCTCAACATTAAGAAGACTAGAAGAGGACAACCCAAAGGACAGGACAGAGTGGCTAGAGCTATTGGTCAAGCTGAGTTTTATTATTCCAAAGAAAACCTTCAATAAAGAGTGGCCAACTGTGCAAGCTTAGCTACAGACAGAATAATAGTAGAAGTAGTAGTACAGAGAGTCATAACAGAGGCAATTAGAAGGAACTTAGTTAGAGGCAAGGATAACCAGAATTTGGAAACAGATAGGCAAGGTCAAAGAAGCTTTTGCAAAAAATAGAATTAGAAAGTGGAACCATAATTTACAGTTCGGAAAAAAAAGATGCAATAAAAGTTAGGGAAATATAATTGTTAATATTAACCACTGGAGGACTTACTGGGGCCAGCAGCAGGAGCCTCGGTAGAGGAGCGGTCCTCTCCTGGTTGATGTTGTCCCGCCGACTCGGACCCTGTCTTCTTGCCTCTGGGTGGTGCTGATGTTCATGTAAGATATAATAAAGAAAGAGACTAACATTAAGAAGTGCTGTGAAACAAATAAATCATTTGGAAAAATAAGTAAAAAAACATTTTAGGAAACAACAATAGCAATAAAGTTGACCTATCTAATCAGATGGATCGACTACTGGGCTGCTTGCTTGATTCACGGATCGTCTGCTTATTTATGAACACTCCAGTGTTCCATAATCATTCTGATTACAAATACTAACAAAGCCTAGTAAGTACCACCTGACCTAGACCACCTATTCCAGACGGGCAAATTGTTCACTAAGTCTGCATCTCCATTTTTTTTAGCCATCAAATGCATAGGTGAGATGGAGGACACATGCATTAATTTGTGCATACACCAAATTGTGGGTTGGTTGCATCTGATCTTGTTCTGCTACTGACTGACCCTGCTAAGCCTACCACTCACTAAACAAACAACAAAAGGTTCTACGGTGGACTGGGGTAAGCAGCACTCAGTGACAGAGAAGGCGTCATGCAGACCGTAAAACAATTATTAACTAATACTAACTAAACCTAGTATCCAATATCCATCCACCACTATTTCACAGGAGGACAATGGAAGGACTAGAGTCTCTCTAGCAATAGCATTACCTAACTTCAGTTCTCTAAAATAAACTCTTACATTAATCAGTCCAAGCTAGCGCAAAGTTGCAAACAAGTAAGAGTAGCACCGAGCACCTGGGTCCTACAATCACAGAAGATTTTGAAACGTAATTTACAAGCAACGCGTTAGCAGCAGTAATCTTTTTATTTGTCATAAATTTAATTTATACACAACAATAATTTACTCACCAAGCCCAACGACCTCGACACCTAGCAGGTCCAACAGGTCCTGCTCCCGGTCCAGGATGTCAGACCACCGGTGGGCCAGCTGATTATGGGTTCGCCGGACCCCTGAGCACCAGAACACTGCCCGGCACACCTTCGCCCACTGACGGTGACGCTCCTGGGTAAGGTACCCGGAGCCAGGCCTGCCACCTGCTGCCAAGGTCAAGGGGAGGTGGCGCTGGATGAAAAAAACAAGGACGGCCACCTCCACCTCACCAAAAGGTCGCATTCTGCCACAAGGCAGGCGGCTCTTGGGCGCAGGCCCCTTGCCCTTTGATGCGCTAGAGCTAGAGGTGCCCTTGGCCATGGTTTTGGGGTGGGTGGGAGGCGGAAAAGAAAAGTTAGAAGGGAAAAAAGAAAATTAGGGGGAAGAAGTAAGAAAGAAGTAATAAAAGTAAAAAAACACAGTAAAAGTAGAAATAAAATGCAAAATATAAACTTAGGGAAAGGGAGAGATAGATGATAACTAAAAAACGTAAGAAAAATGTGTAAAATACTAAGGATTACAAAGATTAAGGGAGGATAGAAAAGTAGGCCCAGAACCATAGCATAGAGCAGGGGTACTCACAAACTTTCTGTTGGGCGCCAAAATTACAGTGTGGTTAGTGTCCGAGGGCCGCACTGGTAGGGGTGGAGTCAGTGGGGGCGGGATCAGTGGGGGGCGGAGCTGGAGTATAAAAAACCTTTCAAAACATCTGTCTCCCTCTCTCTCTGTCTCCCTCCCTCTCTGTCCCCCTCCCCCTCTCACCCTCTCCCTCCCTCTCTCCCTCTCCTTCCCTCTCCATCTCTCTCTGTCTCCCTCTGTCCTCCGTCTCCCTCCCTCCCTCCTCCGTCTCCCTCCCTCCCTCCTCCGTATCCCTTCCTCCCTCCCTCTCTCTCTCCCTCCCTCCCTCCCTCTCTCCCTCTCCTTCCCTCTCAGTCTCTCTCCATCTCCCTCCATCTCCCTCTGTCTCCCTCTGTCCTCCGTCTCCCTCCCTCTTCCTCTGTCCTCCGTCTCCCTCTGTCCTCCGTCTCCCTCTGAACTCCGTCTCCCTCCCTGTCTCCCTCCCTCTCTGTCTCCCTCCCTCTCTGTCTCTCTCCCTCTCTGTCTCCCTCCCTGTCTCCCTCCCTCTCTCTCCCCCTCTCTCCCCTTCTCTACCTCCTCCATCTCCCTCCCTCCCTCCTCCGTCTCCCTCCCTCTCCTTCCCTCTCCGTCTCTCTCCATCTCCCTCCGTCCTCCGTCTCCCTCCATCCTCCGTCTCCCTCCCTCTCTGTCTCCCTCCCTCTCTGTCTCCCTCCCTCTCTGTCTCCCTCCCTCCCTGTCTCCCTCCCTCCCTGTCTCCCTCCGTCTCTCTCTCCCCCTCTCTTTCTCCCCCTCTCTCCCTCCTCTGTCTCCCTCCCTCCTCCGTCTCCCTCCCTCCCTCCTCCGTCTCCCTCCCTCCCTCTCTCTCTCCCTCCCTCTCTCCCTCTCTCCCTCTCCTTCCCTCTCCATCTCCCTCCGTCCTCCCTCCGTCTCCCTCCGTCTCCCTCCCTCTCCCTCCCTCACCCTCTGTCCTCCATCTCCCTCCCTCCTCTGTCTCCCTCCCTCCTCCGTCTTCCTCCCTCCCTCTCTCTCTCCCTCCCTCCCTCTCTGAAAAAAATCGGGAGAATGGGGCCTTGAATTGGGTTACTGTCATGTATGGGCGTTGGAGGTGTGCTGCTGCAGAATCCGACATTTGAAACGCAAAATGCACATTTTTTTTCCTTACCTTTCAGAAGCATTGAGTGCAGTGGCAGGCAGAGAGCGGGTGATGCAAGTGTTGTGCACTGGCCTGGCAGGTTGCTGGCAGTGCATACAACCCCCCCCCCGTGTGGCAGCCCGGCGGGCTGAAACAGCTTCCAGGTACACACACAGCCGCCCCGAGTACTTCACAGGTCTTTAAAAGACCATTCGCTTGTTGATGAGGCTTTGTTTTGCTTTTTCACCCTTTCTTGAGCCCCTACATCGCCACTCTGATTATTGCTGGAAGAATTAGCACTCTACACAATACAAGCCCTGTCAGCTGAAACCCCCCGAGGAATCGGGTTTTTGCTTGCAGGAATCGGGAGGCGGGAGACTAGCCTTGAAATCGGTAGTCTCCCGCCTGAATGGGGAGGGTTGGCATGTCTGGGTACGATGTCTGCAAGGTCCGCGGGCCGCAAAGAAAGGCTTGCCGGGCCGCTGGCGGCCCGCTGGCCGTACTATGAGTACCCCTGGCATAGAGTGAATAACAAGATGGCCGCGCCCATTTGCGACGCGTGGGTAAGTTTGCGCGATATTTCTCGCGAACATGCAATAATCGTCGCGAACAAGTAAAATGCGCTCCCGAACACGACATGCGCATCGTGAAAAAGCTATACGCGACCGGAATAGGAAATAAGGCATCGCGAGCGGGCGGCACAATTCAAAACAAGATGGCCACGCCCATTGGCGACCGCATGGGTAAGATCGCGAGATATTATCCCCCGAGCATGCAAACAGCTCCCCGAACACACACAACGTGCTCCCGAACAAGAAAAAGGCATCGCGAACGGGTGCCCCAAGCAACTACGCACGCTCGCGAAGCTACGCTTAGCTAACGGTAGTGCAAGAACATCTTCGAGAACTACGCCCAGGGTTAGTATTTTGCCCTCGCATCTTTGATAGCTGGCCTGGCATTGCTTTTAATGGCGGTGACAAGAACATTTTTAGCCTTGCGGCAGTTTGAATTAAACCATGGGTGTTGAGATTTTTTGGTCGCCCTAGGTTTTTGTTTAGGGAGAAAAAAGCGGCCATGGAAGTAAACAGCTCTTAGTCATTTTTAGAGATTCTTGAATTGTAAGTAGAAGTGCCCTTTGTCTCTGCGGCTTGGTGTACAATTGTAAAATATGGGAGGATTTGTTGGTAGAGCATGGCCAGTTTATCTTCTGACTGGGAGAATTTGCCCCAGCGAACTCTCCTCCCTCCATTAGACTGGATCAGGCCTGTAGCTGAAGCTGGCAATTTGGCAAATGACTTCTTAGCAAAAGGTGTAGTTATTGCTAGAATGAGGGCGTTATGGTCGCTATCATGGCGAGGACTGATTTTAAAATCTAACACTTTGTGCCATGATATCACATCTACCATGATGTAATCAATAATGGAAGTATGCCCCTGTCGATTGAAGGTATGAATCCCAGGCGAGTCAGATAGGGAGCGTCCATTACAAGCTCTCAGTGAAAATTTTAATGTGAGGGTGCTTATCTGTAGTGCTAATGGGGTCCATGCCCTTATGGGAGGGATGTTGGGCACTGGGATGGACCAAAAGCAATCCTATTCACAGAGAGTGCTGGGGACCAAGCCATTCAGGGGTTCAAATTGGCAATTAAAGTCACCACCAATGATTACCCCAAAATTTGTGGGGATAGTTGTGAGACAGGTAGTTAATTAGTCGAGTGTGGAGAACTCTTTCCCTCTTGGTACAGGGTGGGAATATACATTAATTAAAACTATGTTTAACCCCATATAAGAGGTAAGGAGTACACAAAGGATGTCACAAGAAAAACTCTCTAGCTGTTTTGCCTCGCAGCCCAGGTGTACTGCAACCCAGGTACACAGGTCTCCAGAAGGTCTGCCCTTCCCCACATGAGTAGCTGGAATACTGAATGATGCATAGACCATTCTATGTGTTTCATCTTTGGCCTATGTTTCTTGGAACATGCAGACTTCATGCTGCGCTATGAAGCAACCCCAGTCCGGACTATCCAGTTTAGAGGGTAGTCCAGCTACGTTCCAAGAGAGGATTTGTAAACTAGCATGGCCCATTTGGTATAAAGAGCAAGAGGGCTTTGTGACTTCGTGCCCCTGACTACCCAGAGGGGGTTGGCGGTACTCCATTTGTTGTACTGAACTGGATCCATTAGCTGGGTTGTAAGTGCCTTTTGGAGTACGTGAGGTATGTGCTACATCCCTCTGAGCTGTAATCGAGGTGTGTGTGTCTTGTTGTGAGGGATCAAGGGTTAGTGAATTAAAGCTAGCTGTCTCGTGTGTGCTCCTGATTGACCTAGACTTTCCTTCCTCACTATCCGATACCAGCCACAGGTTCTGCTTTGGAGATCTGTTCCTGTGTGCCCTGTTCCATTGCAGTGTCCCAGGCTCACTCTGTTGTTCGGATACTTCTAGTGGGGGTTCCTCACTCGTAAGTCAATCTACTGCTTCCAGAGGGTTAGTGTCTATTTGCTGCCGGAATGTTAAAAAATAGGGGGGTGGCCCTGTCCTGTTGGAGAGAAATGATTTTCCTGTGGCCAATCTTTCCTCCAATGGACATGTCTACTTCTTGCCGGTGGAATAAGGGCAGGGGGATAAAATTAGCCTAACGGTAAAGAGCTAATGCCTCCCCTGCCCTTCTGGTGGAAACGATCCAAGAGGAATTCCACAAGCGCTGTGTTTTTAAAGTTTATCACAACGCAATCACCAGAAATGTCTTTGGGTCTCCAGCCTACCCAGCCCACTCTACGGACCATGATGATTTCATTTATGTCTCTATAGGAGAGTCGTTTATGGCTGGCAGGCCATTGTGAACATTTATTTTTTAGGTCGGAATATGACTCTCTACCCCCCTTTTTCAACTCCGGGACACCTGCTAGTATAACTACGTAGGGGGTTGACTACGGGGGAAGGTTTATAGATGGAAGAGTTAACCCTGAGACTTGTCTGTCCTCGTGAGGGACATTTTTATTCCCTGCCCTCTTGCTACAAGTGTTGCTTACTTGGGGTCTAGCTAAGGCCGATGCATTCTTTCTTCCTGCCTGTGCCCCCTGTTTGGGCACCTGGTGATTTAAACTAGATCCTTTTCCTAGCCCTTCAGCATTTAATAAGCCTTTCCCCCACCTTCCTGTTTAGAATGGGTTATTATATTGGGGGTTGGTATACAGTCAGTCGCTAGGGGTTCAGGGTTTATACCTGGGGGGGGCCAGATTTATAATTGAAGGGTTAGCCGGTTCCTTTATCCTCAGGGCTGCATCAGTCTTGTCCACCCATAGCTCAACTAGGTTTGTAAGCTTGTCCACCCTTTCCCACAAGTTTTGTAGCTCATCCTTTACAATGGCCCTCACTTGAACCTGTAAGTTCACCATCACAACCATAACCCAGGCTGGCTGCTCCAAGTCTGAGTGTAATGGTGTTTCTAAACCAGCCTCTCTGGAGTCACCAGGCATTACGTGGACCATAGAAAGTTTTTGGCACTTTTGGCCCAATGAAGCCACATTTTTGGTTTTCTTGACTTTCGGGCGAGCACTCTCTCGATGAAGTACGTCCACATTGATCACCGCACGAGTCCTAGGGAGGAAGGTTGGAAGTTCCTGGGGGATGGATACTGGGGAACCTAATACATCATGCAAGCTAATGGGTTGGGCAAGGTCAGGAGTCAAAGACAAGCGTCTTTCAGTTAGTTTGATCTCAGTAGCAACTACTCCAATTGCTCTCTGTAGTATTCTGTCTATGGAAGTTGGTTGGAGTGAAGAGGACAGTTGTGGGTGTGCTATGATTGATTTCCCCACACCGGTCCGCCCACCCATGTTTATAATCAGATTGGGCTAACAGTCGAACAAAAGGATCCAAAGCACTGCGGGGGACTCCACAAAAATAAAAACCAAGAGTGATGGCCCAGCACAGCCTCTTCTTCACCTTTGTGACCTATTGGCCTGCTAACAAGGGCAGTTTTCATTTGTAAAACAAACAAGCATTGGCAAAGTCAATAGGCCTGCCTTTGTGACCTATTGGCTTTGCCAATGGTTTGTAGCCACACTACACGGCCCAGCATCTGTGATGCTGTGCAATGTGGATAAAGTTAGAAATATGCCTTTGATACAGCCACCCACATCATTTTGTTAGCATGCTCACCAGGCATGTGCGCATCTACAAAATTATGTGAGCTTGATTTCTTCTGTCTGCTTCCCGATCCAAGTTGATCATCGATGTTGACAGTGAATGGCTTGGAAGGGATGGAAACTGATGGAGAAGGTGAAGAACACTCTGATGAGTGCTCATCAGAAAACATACACTGCTCTTCCTGACTTGTGTCTGCACCCATAGATCATTTCAGTACCTTCAAACAACTTTTATCCTGGTCCTCGGGCCACCTCCCAACTACTGTTGCAGCTCGAGTGCTTCACTCAAGCTAACACATCAAACTATTTCTGCCAAATTTCAAATAGTTTTTGCCAACTTTTTACTCCTTCTAAATAATTTTTCTCCCAACTTTTGCCTCGTTCTAACTCGTTTTTCTCCCAACTTTGCATCGTTCTAACTCGTTTTCTCCCAACTTTTCCATCCTTCTAAATATTTATTCTCCCAACTTTGCATCCTTCTAACTAATTTTTCTATGAACTTTTGCCTCCTTCTCACTCGTTTTTCTCCCAACTTTGCCTCCATCTAACTCGTTTTTCGTCCAGCTTTTGCCTCCTTCTAACTCGTTTTTCTCCCAACTTTGCCTCGTTCTAACTCATTTTTCTCCCAACTTTTCCCTCATTCTAAATATTTATTCTCCCAACTTTGCCTCCTTCTAACTCATTTTTCTCCCAACTTTTGCCTCCTTCTCACTCGTTTTTCTCCCAACTTTGCCTCCATCGAACTCGTTTTGGCAACTTTTGGCTCCTTCTAATTTGTTTTCTCCCAATTTTTGCCTTCCTCTACACTGCATTTTGTCCTTGTTTTTCCCAAGCTTTCCCCGCTCACTTTGACATCAGCCAGCACCGCTCTCCCTCCCGCTTCCTGTCTCCCGCTGACCTCACCCACTGTCCCTCCCAGGAACCTACTTAATGGACACTGCAGTGCGACCCCATTGAACAGGTGCCCAGGCCATCTCCACACTGCTGCTGCATCTCGAGCTCACACAGCAAACCTTTCTGCTAATTTTCAAATCGCTTTTACCAACTTTTGCCTCCTTCTAAGTCTTTTTTCTCCCAACTTTTACCTCCTTCTAACTCATCTTTCTACCAACTTTTGCCTCCTTTTAACTCGATTTTCTCCCAAATTTTCTCTCCTTCCAACTCGTTTTTACCCCAACTTTGCCTCCTTCTAACACATTTTTCTCCAAACTTTTGCCTCCTTCTAATTTGTTTTTCTCCCAGTGTTTGCCTCCCTCTAACTCATTTTTCTCCCAACCTTTCGCCCTTTACCTACACCTAACTTCGCTCAGGCAACCCATTGTGCACAGACTGCAGCCATGCACAATTGGAGTAAATCAGAATACATGGTTTCTATAAAAGGCTTGGGTCAATTCACTGCACTTAATTAGCCCTCTGTGCATGAACTCCATCTGTGACAACTGCACACTCTGTACCGCTGCTCACTGCACACAACAATCAGCTAAGTACAGCAAGCAGAAACAATTTGTGAGGTCGCTGAAGTACCTGGCCTGACCTTCAGAGCTCAAGTGTGGCCCTCAGTGTTGTAAAATCTGTGACAAAATCTGAGGCTCAAAGGAAGAATATAGGAGCACATTAGTAAGCCAATATTAACACATGTATCTGATGCACTTTACGCACAAGAAATATTAATCCATGAAAAAGTGAATGGTAATTTTGGAAAGACATGTCATCTGGGGTGGAGCCAGGCCACAGAGGAAGATGGCCACTTACGTTTAGAACTCTGGCAGCCCACAGGAGGGAAAGCAGCCCGCAATCAGGTGCCTGGTGCTGAATCATGTACTTTTGAGGGACAGAGATCCACCAACAAACAGGTAGTGTGATCTGGACTTTTTGATTCCTATCAAGGTGTCACCTGGTCACAAGCAATCCCCCACCCGCAGGTTGTGAGGTTGCAGAAGCAGAAGCTCAGCGCACCCACATCTGCTCCAGAGAGGGACATGACTGAACTGTCCCAGCCTTTCTCCTCCCCTCCCTGCTGAGGACCATGGGTGGATGCCCATGGAAAAGGACTCCTTCTGGAGCCCTAAGCACAGGCTGCAAGCCAGGGAGTGGTTCGAGTGGCTGGGTTGCATGTCTGCTGTGGTTCAAAGGGAGTGCCAGAATGTGTTGACGTCTATCTCTCCTGGCTGCAAACAGTGATTATGACCCACGAAGTAGCTGGGAGGGAGTTGCAAAGAACAAGCCATTTCAAATCCAGCATGCTTCACCTACAGAGGCATACCCTCCTAGATCTAAGTCCTAGCTGGACATCTCTTTCAAGATCATGACAGACTACACACAAACTGGGCCTGCTGACCTGGTCCCCAATACCCTTCTCGCCTGTGTGTTAAGTGGACCTGGTACAACTAAAGCTGTGATCCCCACCAGACACTGTAAAGCGAGTGCTTAGTGTCATGATAGGATCCTGTGAGAGTCAGGCTATGTAATCTACCATGCTTGGTCTTATGATGGATGACATATCCAATTTTGTATACCCATCCTAAGTAGACATGTCCTCTGTCAAGTGGCACTGATGCATTGAAATATAGCTTCTGGCAAAGCTGCTCAATTACTTTTTGCAGAAGTGGTGGTGGGTGCCAAGGCAACCAGTCACCAAGGGTTCAAACGGTCTCTCTAGAAGTGTTAGACCTGCCATCCTTGGCATGTTTATCATCCTAATTTTTTGCCTTCAACTCTCCTGTTGTTCTGACTTTGTTTTTGCTGGCTTAAGTACTCTGCACACTTTACAATTGCTAACCAGTGTTAAGTGCTTGCGCTCTCTCATTAACACATGGTAGAATTGGCTTCTACCCAATTGGCATATTTAATTTATTTGTAAGTCCCTAGTAAAGTGCCACTGTCTGTGCCCAGGGCCTGTAAATTAATGCTACTAGTGAGTCTGCAGCACTGATTGTGCCACCCACTCAGGCCAGCTGTTAAATCCTGAGTGTGCAGTTTTAAATTGCCATGTCGGTCTGGTAAAACAAACCTTTTGCCAGAACACAAATTTCCTTTTTTATACATGTAAGTCACCCCAAGGGTAGGCCCTGGAAAGCCAAGAGACCAAGGGGTAGTGTATTTAAAAAGTAGGACATGTTCTTTTAAGTTTTACATGTCTTAAATGTGTTTTTCAGTATTGCAAGGCCTGCCTCTCACATAGGATAACACTGGAGTTACCTTAATACACTTAATAAGTGATAATTTCCAAATCAGAGCAGGTAAACAATCATGTTTGGTGTCTTTGTAATTGTAACGAAAATCTTCTCTCATAGTATAGTCAGATTTTGAATTACAATTTTGAACATGCAAATTTATGAAAATTGGCATTTTCCTGAAGTAGCCATTTAGGGGCATATTAACGTGACTGGTGGCACAGGGCACCACAGAAAGTTACCTTGCTGGGCTGCACTACCCTGTGCCACAGGGAAAGGGCAGGAATGCACTGTATTTATCCAATACAGTGCATTTGTGACATTTCCCCCTTCACTGGTGCCATTTCGGTTGGATTATTTTTGTGTAGGATTGTTTTTGTTCCTTCCTGTACAAAAACAATCCATTGAGGTGTTTTCTCTTTCTATCTGTGCTGCAGAATGCAGCACTCAGAAAGGGGAAAAAGCTAGGAGAAATAAAGATATTTCTCCTCATTATGCCTCCCCTGGGGAGCCGTAAGATTTTGAGAATTCCCAGGTTTGCAAGTCCTTGTAAATCTGGGAATGCATCAAAAACCATGGGAGTTTTGTAGGAACATCGACCGCAAAGCCCATTGCCTGCATTCTTTGCTCTGCATTGCCTTACTTCAGATTTATGAAGACATTCAGAGCGACGCAATGTAGTTTCGCGTGGCTTCTTAAATCTTACTTAGAGGCCTGCATCACACATGTACCACTTTGCGTAAATAATGCCCTTATTGCCTGTGGCCTGTCTCTAGCCACATGACTGGGTGTAGCTGAAAGTTTTACTTTGTGTATTCCTCCTAGACAGCCACACACATATTAGAGCTTACACAGACACACCTTGCCCAAGTGCCTGGGTACCCACTGGGGTGATTAGTGTGCTATACAAATCAACATAACATGACAAAACAGGTGTGCTTGGATGGGCCATCACTAGTAGGATGGGAGGGTGGAGTTGTGCACAGCACTACTTACACTTGAATAGGATTTGTCCTGGCTCCACACAATGGGCTGCATACACCCTGCAGTTAGACTGGAGCCAGGAGAGGTAAGGCAGGAAGCCTAGTGGCTTCAACGAGAAACCCCTAGAAGCTTCTCCCTCTTCAAAGGAAAGCCCAGGTATAAATATGAACTCTCCATCGCATTTGGCCTGAACTTGTGACTTTGTGCCAGTCTGGTGCGACTAGGTATCCACAGTTGGTGTTATGTGACTTTTGGTGCTATTTTCACTGAAATCTTCAAACCTGCATATCTCCAGTTCTACTGATTGGATTTTTGTAAGTTTTGTTTTTTTTCAAATTATGTTTTCAAATTATTCTATTTTTTTTAAATGGTGTGGGATCTTTCTTTTCTTTTTTTTTTGTTGCAGAAATACTTTACACATTGCCTCTGAGTTACGCGTAAGTGCTCTGTGCCAAGCTATCCAAGGGTTTAGCACATTAATTTAGGGTTTGGTTGTGACTTCACGCTGACAAGGATTGTGGTTTCTGCTTGAGTAGGGCTCTACCACCAAAACCAGCAACAGAATTTCAGTGGCGGGGACCCGGACAGGCTCAATGGACTCAAAAATTATGGACCTTAGAACTAAACTTTAAACATTGAGGGTGGACATGGGGTCCTTCCAAAGTGAAGGGAGTAGAGAGAAGGATGGCCATCGTTGAAGACTAACTGGACAGAGCTGATTGCTGGGGCCCTGCTATTTGGTATCTGAAGCAGCAAGTGATCAACCGTGAAGATCGGGCAAAATGCAATAATGACAGATTTACGGTATCCCAGAGAAAATGGAGAATGACAATATGAAAGGTGTTCTTTATTCATTTATTTGTCTCTTATCCAATGGGTATGGACTTCAACTCCCCACTGGAGCTACAGAGGGCCCACAGGAACGGCACACTGATGTCCACAGACAGAGAAGCCGAAAAGCCCTGACCACTCATCGCATGCTTTCTCTTACATAAACAGGTATGCCAAGTTCTGACAGCAGCATACAAACATGGTCCATATGATATAGAGGGCAAGAAGGTTCAAACAGTCTTGGACTTCTCAGGTGATACCAATGCGAAAAGGAAAGCTTTTCGGTCCATGTGACCAAGATTCAGAACATGGGATATCAAATGCGGTCTCCTAGGACCAGCGACGATGTGGGTGGCTGTGGACAAGAAATCTAGAAACTATAAAGAACCTGGGGACTTGGAATGGACCTGGGCAGCCAAGAGGACCTTAACATAGATAAAATAACATCATCCCCTGAAGGACAACATCAACTTACAAAGGGGGGAGAGGCATCCGCCCGTCCCAGCAAAATTAAGAAATACCTATTGCAACAGAAGTTGGAGATGGAAAAAGTGATGAGAACTGTGGAAGAAACAGAAAACAATTCATGTGATAAATTCAATCACCCTTAAAGACCACTGATCCATCAGAGAGGAGACTGGTGGACGATCCTTCACTGACTGATAGCAGAGACAGATGAGTACAGCATGAATGTTATAATAATATGGAGATCATGATTAAGTTTGGATGCTTTTCATGGTTTCTTTAACTGTGATTAGGTCTGAAAATGTCTATTGTATGCTGCTACCCAACTCAATATGGATCTACTGAATTGCTATGCCTTAGTTTTCCATCCTCTGATAACAACACATACCCTGCTTTCTTTGAGACAACCAATAAGTGATCCTTTCAAAACTATCAAGATTGTTATCATCAGAAATGAAATTTGTGCCAATTAATGAAGCAAGATGGCGGCCGCTTAGCAGGCCGACAGCTGCACTTGTGATTCATGGCTGTTTAGCTCAGTGAAACCCCGTATGACTAGAGGAAAGGCGTTTACCAACTAAGAGTCTCCTCATGCAGAGACCACGAAGCTGCTGCTGCAAAGACTGGGCCAACTGGATTGAGTGCGGGTTATGGATTTTCAAGCACGCTACAGGGAAATATCCGCTCCGTTTGTCTGTGACCCGCAGAAAAATGGGCCCGAAAGCCGCAAATGCTGCTGCAACTAAATTGCTGGGAAATCGAAAGCTACGAGGACAAAACCCCACGGAGCATGAATCTCCGTACCAAACCTCAGGATGCATGCAGCCTCAGACCCCCAGCGCTGAGCCTCCAGTGGTGAAGAGTGGAAGAGGAGGGGGAACCGGGAAACCCCGTCCTGCCGGTCCCTCGGTGGTGGAGCTCCTACAACGGCCGAAGGAGGCACAGTCGGGAGCTTCCATCGGGGAGAAGAGCAATGAAGGTCAGGAGGCGAGCTGTAAGGAGTTCCGGGACACACCATTGTTGAAAGGTACTGTGGCTAAAGGCAGGTGTTGTATGTACATTTCATAAACTTCAAAGGTTTTCTCCCCTGCTGCTTGTAGAGTTTGCTTCTTTGTACTATGGAAACATCTCTGGTACTCTTTAAATAAGAATGTGCAGTCCTGAATTCTCTACCACTTCTACATTCTGATCCCAAACACAAGAACCAGTCTGGGAACCAGTCTGTCACGAATCTCGGTCGTGTTCTCTCCTGGTCCTGGGACTTCCTTTGTCCACTCCCGGTACTAGTTCTGGGGCCTTTGTACCCTTCCGGTCCTGGGACGTCCTTTGTCCTCTCCCGGTACTGATTCTGGGGCCTTTGTCCCTTTCCGGTCCTGGGACCTCCTTTGTCCACTCCCGGTTCCTGGTTCTGCCGGTCCTGGGACTTGCTTTGTCCTCTCCCGGTACTAATTCTGGGGCCTTTGTCCCCTTCCGGTCCTGGGACGTCCTTTGTCCTCTCCCGGTACTGATTCTGGAGCTTTTGTCCCTTTCTGGTCCTGGGACCTCCTTTGTCCACTCCCGGTTCCTGGTTCTGCCGGTCCTGGGACTTGCTTTGTCCTCTCCCAGTACTAATTCTGGGGCCTTTGTCCCCTTCCGGTCCAGGGACGTCCTTTGTCTTCTCTCGGTACTGATTCTGGAGCTTTTGTTGTAGGTAAATCTCAGGACACTTCTAGTTAGTTGCATGTAGATTTATTGTAAGACACAGCTGAGTGCACACCTCGCCAGCTGACCAGACCATCAACTGACAAGAGTAGAACACTCCGGTACAAGTTAGAACACACATAGGTATTCTGTGAGGCTAAGGAGGTAAGAACACAAAGGAAGGGCTAACGACCACTGTCAGCCATGTTAAATGAAGAACTGATTTACAACAGCAGGCATCTGAGAGAGGACGCCCCCCCTCTCCGCGAGGGGTGGAGGGAAGTAGGGAGCGTGCCTCCGCCATTGAGATTGTGGATAGCGGTGCAATCGTGGAATCGGAGGAGGCACTTCTGGTATCACCGGAGCCTCATAAAGCAGTGGTCATGGCATTAGAGCAGTTAGAAGTCGGCTCTAAGATAATAACTGACAGCACAGAGGCACAGCAAAGTACATAAAATATAGCTCATAAAACCAACATGGTGGCGTGGGGAAGTGAATTGAATCTGGCAGAAGACTTGGCAGCAGGGGATAAAATCAGTGGAGAAATAGATAAAGAGCCAAGCGATTGTTTTTTTTCATTCTCAGAGGGGGCAGAATGGTTAGAGGACGGGTTTAGCACGTCATCGGAGGCAATCAATCAATCAATCAATCATAGTATTTGTAAAGCGCACTACATACCCGTGAGGGTCTCAAGGCGCTGAGGGGAGGGGGGTGCTGCTACTGCTCGAAGAGCCAGGTCTTGAGAAGTCTTCTGAAGGTGAGCAGGTCCTGGGTCTGCCGCAGGTGGGTAGGGAGGGTGTTCCAGGTCTTGGCGGTGAGGAAGGAGAAGGATCTTCTGCCGGCGGTCATTCTTTGGATGCGGGGAACAGCGGTGAGGGCGTGTCTGGATGAGCGGAGCTGGCGGGTGGGGGTGTAGAAGCTGAGTCGGTCGTTGAGGTATGCTGGTCCGGTGTTGTGGAGGGCCTTGTGGGCATGGGTGAGTAGCTTGAAGGTGATCCTCTTTTCGACGGGGAGCCAGTGTAGGTCTCTCAGGTGGGGGGTGATGTGGCTGCGGCGAGGGACGTTGAGGATCAGTTGGGCGGAGGCAGTTTGGATATGTTGCAGTCGTCGCAGGTGTTTGGTCGGGATACCTGCATAGAGTGCGTTACCATAGTCCAGCCTGCTGCTGATGAGGGCCTGGGTCACCGTTCTTCTTGTTTCGGTGGGGATCCACTTGTATGTCCTGCGGTGCATGCGGAGGGTGTTGTAGCAGGAGGAGGAGACGGCGTTGACCTGCTTTGACATGGAGAGGGAGGAGTCGAGGATGATACCCAGGTTGCGTGCATGGTCTGTGGGTGTCGGTGCTGTTTCTAGCGTGGTCGGCCACCAGGAGTCGTCCCAAGCTGAGGGGGTGGAACCGAGGATGATGACCTCTGTCTTGTCTGAGTTCAGCTTCAGTCGGTTGTTCCTCATCCATTCTGCGACGGCCTTCATTCCCTCGTGGAGGTTGGTTTTGGTGGTGTGTGGGTCCTTGGTGAGGGAGAGGATCAGCTGGGTGTCGTCGGCGTAGGAGATGATGCTGAGGTCGTACTGGCGGGCGAAGTGGGCGAGGGGGGCCATGTAGATGTTGAACAGAGTCGGGCTGAGGGAGGATCCTTGGGGCAAGCAACTTAGATACTGTCCCTGAGGATAGTGACAAGGCACAACCAATAACAGTAAAAACAAGCATTTGCAATGCAACAGGTCTCGCATTTATGCGAGTTTGCGCTATTGGCATTCTAAATGACAGTGCCTTTTATTTATGTTTTGTTTTTTGAAACAAAAATAAAAACGCATTGTCATTTACAATGCCAATAGCTTAAACTTGCGTAAATGCGAGACCTATTGCATTGCATATGCTTGTTTCTCCTTGTTGAATGCGGCCGGAACACAACCCACTCAGCTTTGCCAAGCGATCACTTGAGACTTACTTCAGCAAAGTGGCGTTGGCACGGAGACGCAGTCTGAAGAAGGGAAGCCACGCATGTGGAAATGATAGTGGGTACACGACCCACTGGAATTTGCGCGACCTCCCGCTTCGTCAGGAGTAAATCGTAGCCGACACGTCTTTCTTGCCTGCCTTGGAAACCCACAAACTGATGAATTCTGAGGACAAAGGGGCATAAAGAAGTCAACGTGCAATGTTATAGCCTGAGAAAATATTTTGCAGTTCATTTCTTGTTTACTCGCAAGATAATGCAAGACATTACTTATACATGGCCCGGAGGACCATAACTTATGAAGAGCTACATAGGGGATCTCGCAGGGGCGCCAAGATTAAATTAGCAGTTCTGCCCACGCTTCGCAAAACCAGGCCTGAACAGATTAAGCATGCTTCATACATCGAAAAACGCTTCAAAAGCCTTTTGGAGCGTAGCACACATCAGAGTTCCTTTATAAATATTCATCCAGAGTAAAAGACGACATTAATGTTTTTTAAACCTTTTATCTCCTGGACTGGGGTTACATCCGCAGAGAGATCAGTGGCGCAGTGCTTTAAACTGAAACATACATGTAATAGTACCCTCTGTTTAGAGTACCTGCTTGCTCTTCAGAAGTGCAGGTGCTCATCCATTTAGAAGTGGTACTCTCCCCTTCAAATTAAAGAAGTGCTGGTGCTCAGTCCTGGACAGCACCTGCCCATTTAAAGCACTGGTCCCTGGTCCGCTCGAGTAGCACCAAGCAAACATTCACGGCGCAGGGCTCTGTGGGACAGACACTTGCAGTCTACAATTCGGATTCACCCAAAAGGTTTTTTAGTGTAGAAACGTGCAAAGGGTGTATACAAATTTGGTTAAAAAGGTGTGCAAAAAAAGCATATCACAAAAAACTAATTGACTTTCAGCTTTTTTTGGTCAGCTGTCTGCTACCAACATTTTACCTCCTTTGCCTATTTTCACTCGTGTAACTCCAAATTTGGAGATTAGCTGGATATGTTATTTTTGTATTTATTATTTTCAAAAATAATCGACTTCATTTCTCAAATATCAGTGGCCATGAATAACTAGATTTCCTTGCCAATAAGTCGTTTAGAGAAGGAGCTATACCGATTCTAACCCCTGCGTCAGGTTGACACGCGGTGACGGTGGTCAGTGTGCCGATTTGGAAAGATGAAAGGCTGAGGTGGCCCTTATTGGAACTCTTGACCGATCAATTACCTCTTCAGTATTACCAATTATGTCACAATTAAGGTGAATACTAGCCATCGGACCGTTCTTACCGTGTCCACGTTTGTCAGGAGTGCAGCCGATGCAGTGGGAGCAAAGCGGTTTGCCAATATCACACGATGAGGACAAGTATCGCTGGGATCCTGGATTGTAGGGCTCCAAAGTTTGGAGGGAGAGGCAGTTCTTAAAAGCAGAATATGAAGTTCACTGCTTTCTTGTTGCCCTTTTAGACACCGCGTGTAGCCGTGTACCCAGGAACGCACCCCTGCAGGAGGTTGATATCTCTCCCATTGTGGCTGGATCTTTTCTCTAAACATCTGTTTTTGACCCTAAAAGTAGGCATCAACAAAAACAGAGGGCTAATATTGATATCATGACATCCCCAAACTTCGAGGTTATCAATTTCATTGCCTCTATTTTTTTAAATCCTATTTCCGTGTTTGGTATTTTACTTGGACGATGGAAACTGCAATAGGATGCAAAATGCGCTCCCCGATTAGCAGATGTCCTGCCTGGGCCCCTCGTTGGCAAAGAGAAACATTGCACGGGTCTAGACTGTAACACACAGACAAACAAACATACATTCACACACACACACACACACACATGCATACAGACAAACATGGGCACACATACATAGATGCAAACAAACACACACACACAGATGCACACACACGGGCACACACACTTGCACACATGTACGCACACACATACAAGTACGCAGCTGAGCGATGCTTTCTGAGCCTGGCTGTAAGCGCTGCACTCCGCTGACTCTTCTAATTAAAGACAGCTTTGTGTGAGGGGTCTCCTTTACGACGCTGGATTCCTCACTCAGGACAAAAAGCCCTGCTGACGGGCACTCAACATATTTCCTAAGCTATTTCCAAAGGCCAACGTGGGACACGCTGCAGTTTTAAAGGAGGCGGGCTTAACAAAAGCAGCGTTTCACACAGGGAGAGATTTCGAAAACGCCTTTTCTTTGGAGAAGCAGGATAACATGCGCAGCCAGGACAGGGGCTTTGTCAATGGCGGCACGGCGCAATGCAAAAAATAAACATGCGCCGCCATTGCCAAAGCCCCTGTCCTGGCTGCACACATCACCCTGCCTCTGCAAGGACATTAACTCGCAGGGAAAACAAGCGTAAGGGAATGAAAATGAACTATAGCGGAGGGTATAAATGCACAATTATAGTTGCCAACATATAAAAACAAGGTGGTACCCGATTTCGCGACGTTCTGGGCTGCCGTGGTGCAGTGGCGGTATTGCTCGTAGAGTGTGGCGGCCGCGATGTGGAGCTGCAATGTCTGTGAGTTCTGTAGGCAAGGTGAGGAGGTCGCGGGGGACCTCCGCACACCGGCAGGAGGAGGAAGGCGTGAAGCATGTCGGTGCTGGGAACTGCTGCCAGGGCCGGCTGTGAGCAGCTGCAGTCGCACAAACACGCACAAAGCACCGAGGCAACCACAGGCAGTGTGCGTGCAGAGTGAGCACATAGGAGGCAAAACAAAATTAACTATTCGAGCGCCGCGCTGATGGAAAAAACAAGGAAGTAGTCCCTACATGACTACATAACACAGAGCAGCGGAACGAAACTGTAGTTAGTCGGTGCTGCTTCCTGCAAAAGGGAAGCAAACCGGAAGTGACGCATCGGAACTCAAGCCAATGATAATCCTGCTAGCAAAAAAAATGCTGGAGTTAACAAATGGCAAGCAGCAGCAGAAACTACTGCCTATAGGCGGAGTTTCACCTACCACATGAATTACTTAATGCCTCGTAGAGGTAGCGCATGCGCTGCCCTTTGCAAGACCTAAAAAACAATAACCAATGCCTTAGTACACTAAGATGAGACAGAAAGGATTTAAAATGGGAATTTCTCATCGGTGACTCAGCTGTCAGGTTCCTCATCTGGGACATCCCAAGAGAGGCTAGTTTGGTCCCCCCTACACTGGAAATAATATATCAGGCTATCCTATCACACAGAGAAGAAACACGCCAAGAGAGCCGAAAAGCGCAGGCTGCTTTGCGAAAAATGCAAGGAGTAGTTAGGAAGCTCTCCAAATCCTGTGTTAACATAGGGGAAAGGGTGACCAATTTAGAGGCAATTATTGGCTCTACGGAAGCAGAGGCTTCAGGCGCTGCTACCCAGGTGGAAGAACAAGGCTCCCAAATTAAAGATCTCCAATGGAAACTTGAGGAGTTTGAAAACAGACAGAGGAGGAATAATCTCAGGGGTGTTAGGGATTCCGGAGGGGGTGGAGAGGTCCGACACCAGGACATATATAATCGGATTATTTAAGTCCTCGCTCCCCAAGTTGTCAGACTGGAATTGGGCAGCAGAAGTCCAGAGAGCACATCGCACTCCCTTTAAACCAAGGACACAAGCAAGGGAAGGAGCCAAGCCACGTGCGATCCTTGTGTACTTTGGAAATTTTCTCCTCCACCAGGCAATATCAGATAAGGCAAAACCTGACTCTAAGAGAACAAGCGGGGAGATATCGTACTTTGTGCATCCTGATTTCTGCCACACTACGGTGGAGAGACGATGGAGGTTAAGGCAGCTCATAAAACCTTTCCAGGAGAAAAATATCCAGGCTTACTTGATAAATCCAGCCCAGCTCAAAGTGATTCATGATGGGCAGACGCGTTATTTCATGTCGGAAATAAAAGCAAAGGAATATCTGGACACTATGGATAAATAAAGTTTTGATGGGAGGGAAACTCGAGAATATTTTTTAATTTATTTTTTTGTTTAAAGTGATTTAGAGCTTACCCCCGGAATGTAAGACTTCCTCCCTAGAATCTCCGTAGAATTAGTAATAAGGAAGGGGTTAAAGAAAAAGAGGGAAGGAGAGAAGGGGGAAGGAGAAAAAGGTAGGGAAGGGAAAAGTGAAGGGGGAAAGAGGAAAAGAAAGGGGAAAAAAAAGGAAAAGAGTTTAAAAGGAAAATTGTTTAGAAAAGATGAAGGAGATCAAAATAGGAAAGGGAGGAGGGGCAATGCTGTAAAAGTATATAACCAGACCTATGAATTAATAGGATTAGTCGAGGAAATTTTAAGACAAATTATGGAAATAGGATCAGCCATGTCACTAATGCTGCGAACATCCTATGCACAGACTAATGTCTGAGCGCTTCATGGGGGAGGTGGAGGGTCACGACAGAAGGGAGGGAGGAGGGTGGGGGGAGGGCTGAAGGTCTGGGTAGGGGTGGTGGGGATGGTGGAGAGGGTCACGGGTTGGAAATGAATACCAGGTATCTGATAAAAAAATGGTTGATCAATGAAAGTAGTAACGGATGGGACAACCTTATAAAGGAGAATGGGGAAGCTAAAGATATGCACTGTGAACATAGGGGGCTTAAATGATTGGAGAAAGAGGCAACGGCTGGGGGAGTTTGTAAGATCAAACTATTTTGATGTGGTCTGTTTGCAGGAGACCCACGTACCTTGGGCAAAAAGAAATTTGTTAAATATAAAAGGGTATGTCCTATTGGCCTGCTCCTCCCAGACCTCTACCATCAGGGTAAAATGCCTCTTGGTGGTGTGAAAGGTAAAATAGTAGACACCCTTGGGAGATGGGTGGTGGTGGAGCTCAGAATTGGAATCACCCTGTGTACGATATATGGGTCTAATCAAGATGATCCTGAAATTTTTGCACATTTGGAAGTGGAATTGACGACATGGCCAAATCCAATGATATTATGTGGAGATTTCAATATCACAGCTGACCTTGTTAGTAATAATTTGTATGCTGGGCGAAAGCCCAAAGTACACCGTGCTTTGAACTCATTAATCACCACCCATGGTTTGGTAGATGTTTGAGGGAACAAAGAACCAAACAAGGCAAGATTCACATATTTTTCATGCCCACACAAAAAACATACAAAGCTGGATTATTTTCTGATATTGGCGACAGTAATAAAGAAAGTGAGGATCGAGAAATTACCAAAAGCAATATCAGATCATAATCCACTAGTTCTACATCTGGAAATTGAATCCCCTAATAAGTGCTATGCAAAATGGACTTTCAATAGGAAGGTATTGGTCAATTTGAACTATTTAGAATATATGAAGAAGTGGGCCTAAGATTTCTTTGATATGAATCGATATAGTGCCTCTCGAAATATAGTCTGGGACACATTTAAAGCCGCTCTCAGAGGGGAGACAATTAGTTTTACAGCTAGACTAAGGAAAGAGGGGCAGATGAAAAATGAAAGATTGCTAAGAGAATTAATGTTAGCAGAGGAACAACACACAGGAGATATAGGTCAGGGAAAAGAGGCTATAGAGGAACAGCATAGGATCTTGACCATAAAATCCGAGCTGCATAAATGGTTAGCCCAGAAAGCCGCAGATGATTATCAAACTCACAGGGGCCAGGTTTATGAGACAGGAGCACAGGCAGGCAAACTTTTAGTGAAACAAATTAGACAGGAAAGCACCAGAAATATAATTACAGATATATACGGGTAGAGGATCAGGTATATACGGAGTCAAAAGACATCCTTAGGGTATTTAAGGACTATTATCAAAAGCTGTATAAAGAAGAGACTGTTAAAGAAGTCCCTAGTATGGAGGTTATAGGTGTAGGCCCTCAGTTAGATAGTCAGACAAAAGAAGAACTAGAAAAAGAATTCTCGATAAAGGAAGTAAATGAGGCCCTTCAAGAACTATCACCTGTAAAGGCAGCTGGCCCTGATAGCATTCCTCTGGTAGCCTATAAATGTATTCAGAGTGTGATTGCCCCTATTCTGTTAGATGTATTTAATGGTATATTACATACTGGTAAGATCCCAGAATCCTGGAAAGAAACTAATATAGTAGTGTTCCATAAAAAAGGAAAACCAAAGGCTAACCCAGCATCGTATCGTTCAATATCCCTCATCAATGCAGATACTAAAGTATACTCTAAGGTGCTTGCGAAAAGGTTGGGAAGGGTCATTGGCGGTTTGGTCTCCCCGTGGCAGCATGGGTTTGTCCCAGGGCGTGGAACAACTGAACATATAAGGTGGACTATTACACTTTTTGATGTACAGGCTGCCATGGGTGGACGAATGGACATGATCCTTCTCGACACAGAAAAAGCTTTTGACCAAGTAAAGTGGACGTATTTGTGGGGGATATTGGAACAAAAGGGGTTTGGCCCAAAAATATAAAAGGTCATCAGGAGAATGTATTCGGGTCCAAAGGCCAAAATTCAATTAATGGGGGACAGCTCTGATAATATCTTTATTTCTAGAGGGACAAGACAGGGCTGTACCTGCTCACCAATACTGTTCGACCTATACATTGATCCGCTGATAGAGAGACTACTGAGGTGTCAAGACATCAAGCCTATAGTCATCAATGGCTTTGAGACCAAGCTGCTGGCATATGCGGATGACTCGGCTATAGAAACTCCGGATCCAGCTAGAGCTATTAGTGCAATCACCAAGATAACCAGGGAATTTGGACAGAGCTCCGGTTACCTGCTAAATGAGCAAGACTCAGATAGTCTGTACGGATAATATCAAAATGAATGATTCGAGATGTATAGAAAGTGCAATTTATTTAGGAGTCAGAATTAGCCCAGCAATTGATAAAATAATAAAGGTTAATTTTGACCCTCTGGTGAAAGTTATCTCAGCGTATCTAAAAAGGATAGATGGTATGCATCTATCAATAATCGGGAGGGGCAACGTGTTAAAAATGACTATGCTCCCCAAAATCTTGTATCTATTTTGATCTATCCCATTCATGATTGATGAGTCAACTATGAAATCAATTGACTCAACATTTATGAATTTTATGTGGCAATACGGGAAAATTATACGTGCAATGAAATATCTGTCTCTCCCACAGGTAAGGGGAGGGCTCGCAATCCAGAATATTAGATTTTATCAGTGGTCCTGTCTATTGAGTCAGATGGCAATATTACTCAACCCAGAAAGGAACCAGAAAGGATATGGTAGCAAGTAATTACAACCTCCCAACAATATTTGAGCTGATATTAGGCAGAGAGGCCATAGGGCTTTTACTTCATAAAACAGACACGACGATATTACAAGAAAATGCGATACAAGGTGATGGTAAGCGCCTGGGAGGTTTGGAAGGAAGTACAAAAATATTGGCAAACCCCAAAATAAACTACAATATCCCTCTTTGGAAAACAACTGTACTGCCGCAATATTTGTATGATAGGATGGGCAGGATCTGGGATCAACAAGGTATAAGAAAAATTGGTGATATATATGAAGGAGATCAAATGTTGGGATTTAGTGCCATACAGCAGAAATTTGGGCTCCTTGCAAATCAAGGCTTCAAATTTATACAAATTCAGAAAAATCCATCGGGTTTTAGGCCACGGATCTCTCCGGGAGGTAGAATTAATCTTATTGAATATTTAGTAGGGGGTGGAAGCAAAATAAAGATGATATACAGTACCATGCTTTTGAACTCATAAGATGATATGGAAAACTTTGAAGCTACCTGGGTAACTAAACTAAACGATCCTGATGTAGATATGTATAAAGCATTGCATTTAGCAGAAAAGCTATTCCGTTCGACTAATTTAAAAGCCCAACATTATAAAACCCTATTTAATCTTTATTTTACTCCAGCTAAACTGTATGAGTGGGGTAAGAGAGAAGATGACAAATGTCCAAGGTGTGGAGAAGGGCCAGCTGATCTAATACACATATTTTATCAATGTGAAAAATTAAGTGTAATTCAAGGAGAGATTGGGATCTTCTGGGAGGAGCTGCTAGGATCTAAGATCGACCTATCCCCGACCCTAATGTTAATCGGGCATGATGGCAGCCTGGGCCTCAGTAAGGAAGATAAATCCCTTGTTTTTATATGTGTAGCAGTTCTCAGGATACTTCTAGCAGCAGGATGGAAGGACCCAATTTCCCCCACTTTTCAAATGTGGCTTGCACGCCTCTTAGGGATACATAACTTGGAATCCTCTCTATATATAAGGAGAGTTACGAAGATGAGGGAGTTGGGCTCAATAATTTGGGCCCCTTTCAAGAGATGGAGAGACAATGTTCAACGCCCTTCCATTGATAAGAGTGAGGGAGTGGGCTAGGATACTGCCCAGATATGATATGATATATCTCTAGGGTAAAAGGTGAATGATGGTAGTCAGATAAAGTCTAGTTTCGCTTGTCTAATGGCACATATGTCTCTGATTGAAGGTAGCCCCCCTATGTCGATAGGTTGCTTTTACTACTGATGGAACTGCAAGACAATTTAATTCTATCTATGTTTTCTCCCCATGTTTTATATGTTACTAATCATATTAACTGTTTAAATAATCTTCTGGTTTAATGCACACGCAGGATTTTATATCATATTTTATACTATACAGTACAGAATGAATTGTAAAATGTATGTATTATTGGTATGCCGGGTATTTAATAAACTAAAAAAATAAATAAAAAAAGAAATGAAATTTGTGCCAGTTCTTACTTTGCTTTGTCTGGTCATACTGATTCTGTCTAGCGGTTTTATTACTTGTACATATTCTAGTTCTAAATAGTCACGTCTGTTATTATAATTTTTTTTTGGCAGGTAGCGTAGATGTTCCTTTATTGGGCTGACAACTCACCCTGAGGAACCTGGAGACAAAAGCGGAAGAAGGACCTGCTGTTGAAAGTCAAGACACTGTTTTATTTTTAAGACACTAAGGTGCCGATTAGGATCCTGGAAAAAATTTCCAACCGAATTGAATCTGGACTTTTTTCCGTACAAATGGTAAAAGCGCCGTACAAACTGCCAAGTACGATTCGTATGGGAAAAAGTCCATACAAATCGCATTGGGAAAATTCCCCCACGCGTCCTCGGGTCGGGAAAAGTCTCCGACACGTCCCCGGACATTTTTACGTACAAATGGGAAAACTGAAGTCCAAATGCGCAAGTACGATCCGTCCCATCCGTCCGATTGTACAACTGTATGGAAAAAAGACCGTCCGGAGCGAACGCTCATAGCAACCATGGAGATGTCCAAACAAGTGCCCGGTACGTGCCGTACCCCCCCCGCCCCCCGTATGTTCGCGCCGTACCCCCAGCCCCCCGCGGATGGGCGCGCCGTACCCCCCAGCCCCCCGTATGTACGGAGCGTACCCCCCAGCCCCCCGTATGTACGGAGCATACCCCCCAGCCCCCTGTATGTACGGAGCGTACCCCCGTACCCCCCAGCCCCCCGTATGTACGGAGCGTACTCCCCAGCCCCCCGTATGTACGGAGCGTACCCCCGTACCCCCCTGCCCCCGTATGTACGGAGCGTACCCCCAGCCCCCCGTATGTACGGAGCGTACCCCCCAGCCCTGTATGTACGGTGCGGACCCCCAGCGCGCACCGTACATACGGGGGTGGGGGTACACTCCGTACATACGGGGGGCTGGGGGGTACGGGGGTACGCTCCGTACATACGGGGGGCTGGGGGGTACGCTCCGTACATACGGGGGGCGGGGGTACGGGGGTACGCTCCGTACATACAGGGGCGGGGGGGTACGGGGGTACGCTCCGTACATACGGGGGGCGGGGGGGTACGGCGCGTACCGGGCCCCCTAATCAGCTTGCATCGCTGCGTACTTAGCTTTTCCGGCACTTTTTAGGTGCCGTAAAAATGTTCCCATCCGGACTGCAGTCGGTGCGAATCGTAATTGCTGGTACGTAAAAACATGCCTAACTCCGTCCGGACGTCACGTCCGCGGTGTCCCGGACCACATTTGTATGTATTTTTCTGTCGGTTGGTCTTTTTTCCGATTCGTACGGAAATGGTGTTTCCGTACGAATCGTAATTGCATGTTTGTAAAGTTTTACAACCCGGTACGAGTCGGACGGAGAAAAAGCTCCGACCCACGGTTTGTACCGGGTTTTTCCAGGATCGTAATCGGCCCCTAGGTTTGTTCTCAATAGACTTGAAATGTTTGACTTAGAACTAGTGGTTGTACATATTCTCACTCAACATTTACACTACACACTGCATAGGCAGCCTTGATTCTCCTTGTATATATCCAGCGGATATTTGATCTGTTCTGATTTGAGAGGACATGATGAGGCCGCAGGCCTCTGTATGCTAAAAAAACACACAGAATTCCTAACATGACAACTAGACCCCTGAACATTTTCTCCTTGAATGTCAATGGGCTAACAAATTATATCAAAAGGAAAAAATATTATTTCACTGGCCTCTAAACACACTTACATTGCCCTTCAACAGGAAACCCACTTGACACAAACAATACAGAGAAACTCAAGCGATACTGGGTGTGAAGAATCATCCTTAGTTGTAGACACCTGAGCAGGAAACACTGATGAAACCCCTCAAACTAGCTTAAAAAAGTGGGGTATGGCAATCTTGATGAAGAAATCACTGCCATGTACAGGGTGACAGATATGGTCAGATGATGAGAGTCTTTATGTCCTTCTATGGTCTGCCAGGAAGAGACACACTAGGGCTATTACTCAACAAAGAGAAATCGATTGATAGAATTGACCAGGAGCATATGTTTCAAACTCTTCAGAGGCTGGGCCTTGGTGAAGACTTCCTTGCCAAGGTCAAATGACTGTATGCAACCTTTGCTGCACATGTTAATTGTGGTGGCTTCCTGTTGGATACCTTTCTGATTAGTAGAAGGATGTCCCTTATCATCCTTGCTTTTCCTCTTGGCCTTAGAGCCATTGGCAGCAGCTATCCACAAAACAAGGAGGTTACCACACCAGAAGGCCCTTCAGAATGTTTATTGCATACGGGCAGCATACTACTCACACTTTTAAATACCTCTCTTCCAAAACTCATGTCAATTATAACATATTTTTCGTCTATTGTAGGCTACAAAGTCAACTGGGGCAAGAGGGAATCCTTACCCATGTCTCTCATCATCCGTAATGCATCTATAACTGAAAATCAGTTCCAGTGGAAACCCAAAAGGCTCAAATAGTTGATGATACATGTGAACAGAGGCTTAGAAATGGTGATATGGGAAAATGTAGACCCACTCATAACTAAAACCAATACAGACTATAGGAAATGGCATTGGCTGAATTTGTCATTATGCAGCAGAATGCAGGAAATAAAGGTGGTAGTGGTTCCTTGCTTCACATATGTACTGGGTATGCTACCTCTGACGGTTTGGATCCCACTCTTGAGAGCCACAGACAGAGCGATTAAGAGCTTTGTTTGAGGGACTATGAAGCCTAGGCTGAATATCTAAATTAGCACCTCATAGAACAAGGGGTGGTAGGACCCTGCCGTGTGTTGAAAATTACTACACAGCACTTCAGTTATCACAAATGGTGCATATGTTGGCAAACGTAGTAGATAGGCACCTCTGAGTCATATAGAACAGGAACTCACACATTTGGGCCAAAACCTACATGTGTTGTATAATGTGTTGTATAATCCAAGCGATGGTTCAAACATTGGTACATTCTCATAAACTGCTGCAATGTGATGCTCGATTAAATGTCTGAGTACCTGTGTGGAATAATGGCAGCATATGCGTGAGGGGTGTCATGTTAGATCAGTAGATATCACAGGGTGAACTTAATACTTTTGAAATGCTGCAGGAAGAAGACTTTCATCTATCTATTATGAAATCTGTACAGTTGAAGCATTGTCTTCGAAGCAGATTGTAAAGTCCACCACAGGCAATACAAGATTCCCCCATTTTATGATTTCAGAAACAATGGGGACTGTTTAAAGGGGGTACCTCTGAACATTACAACTTCTCAGTGCATCAATGTAATTCCAAACTTTTTATAGATTATCTACACAACAAGGGGCAAGAGAGTCTACAGACTGAATACACAGAGGATGAAAGTGAATGAAGAAGTGAATGAACATCTAAACAAAGGGGTCAGGGAACCTAGGATGAAGTATAGACTGTTTAAGTCCTTCCAACACTGGTACTGGATACTTCAGAGACTATCAAGGGCAGGCCTTTTAAGCCACTCAAACTGTTGGAGTTGTGGTACTCTTTAATGTGATATAAACCAAGTACTTAATGGCTGCCTTTCACTCTCCAGGTACTGAGCGTCAGTGGGGAATACCACATTAGAGACTATAGACCTGCACTTAATCTTACCAAAGAAATTGGTCATGCTACATGACATGTCAGGCTTAACACTCTGACATGCAATCAAAAAAGCTTATTGTCAACAGCCTTAACAGTTGCCAAGATATACATATTGTTACACGGGTGATAGCCCCAAATACTTACTCATGATGAATGGCTGGTACAAATGTACAAGACTGCCTCATATGAACACATTTTGTATAAACTGCAAGACAAATCAGAAGTCTTCTTGACTGTCTGGGGCCCATACATTTCCACCAGTTCATAACACACTTACTCTCTGCTGATTCCCTCACCAGCCTTCTTCCCCTCTTGCTTACACGCCCTTCATCTTATCAGAAGCCCAGGCAGAGGACACGTCTAGCGAAGGGAGCCTCAAAAATCAAGCTACACAATGAAAGTATCATTAGAGACCAGGAGTCCTGAAGTAAATGATGGCGGGGAATAGAGTTAGTTCCCAGCAATGAAACAACACCTTCCCCATGAAGATCAGCCCAATGGTACAGGAGAAAATGGTATCTGAAGCTTGGTCCCCCATGGGCAAGGGATGGGAAACATCGTGCTACTCTGGGATTTCTACAAATACTCTCAAGGAGATCCAGGCTCCCCACCACCCCGGAACCAGTGCAACCACCTTCATTTAATTTCAATGTAGGGGGGTGCGCATGGATCCCCACAATTACTTTTGGTCCCAGGGACCCCATCCCACAAGGCCCATGTATTAGAAATCTGTTCTGGTCCAGCCCATCTTCCTGAGACAGGCACAAGATTGAGCTCTAATAACGCTCCATGGATGGAGATGTGCCTCCCCTCTCCTTGTGTCCATGTATGGGCGAAATGGGGAAGCACACTGCCATCATCATCTACCTGCCCGCGATGATCACAAATGGGAGACAACAGATGGGATCCATTTCCCATGCATGGCATGAAGAAGCCAGGAGGGACCACATGGGTAGGGAGGCTCCCCCTGGTGCCCTGCAGCAAAAAAAGGCATGTGCTTGCCCCAAGTGGGACCGAGTACCCACTATCAAAAATAAAAAGTGTGACATGAGGCTGTTTTCTTAAAGAAAAATCATATTTCACGAGCGGTGAGGCTGCTAATCTAATATTCAAGCCAAGGGCTGAAGGAGCAACCCATAAAGCCATGTGTGAGCCCAAAAATATTGTTTCTCATGATGCACAGGAAGGGTAAGGGCCTCACCAACGTTTTGAAAAGTGATTTGAGAGCTGCCAGGACTGTAACATCCACCACAAGTTTTTCCGAGAGTCACTCTAAGTCTCCCAGGGGATTAGCTTCATGATGCTAGGAAGAGGTTTTTCATGTTTTCAGGCGCTCCAGGACCTTGAGCTTTTGCACAAATGCTGTGGAGTGCATGAACTCCTGTTGGCTAGTTGGTCAGTTGGTTGTTTCTAAAGCTGTAGTGGCAGCATGGTCAAAGGAGAAAAAAGACTCCATGAATTGCTTCAGTAATGTTTTTTTTTAACAATGATGATATTAACAATGCAATGGTATATGTTTCAATTACGAATAACTTAAGATGATACCATTTCTATTGACTTTGATGGAATTATATAGGTTTATTATGCTTTATCTTTGCTTTGAATAATGTGGTGACACCCTGACAAAGTCATTAGCCCTGACTTTTTATAACTGCATCCTTATGAAACTCAGTCTACGCATATGTGTAAGAGTGCAGCGATTTATGGTTAGGCTTGCTGATTTGCCAATGGTTCTGCGGCGTATTCAGTACTGTGCAATAAAATACTTTTCCTTTTTTTAGGAAAAAGAATAAGTGATCATTTCTCATGTGCCAGAGAGCTGGGATAATAGCCCACAACACCTCCCAGCCCACACCACATTCGTTGAATAGGCCTTGGATTGCTCTGCTTCCCTACCCTTAGAGAGTCAAGTGCTACAATGGGGTACTTGGTTCCCGATTATAACACAATTGCAGACATATCACTTGTGAAGGACTCACGTCGGTTACAACTAATTACGCAACCTATTATAGCCACTGCCACCAAAAAAGAACTAGAACTCCTATCTCAATACAAATAGTTTGCTGATGTGCTTGATAACTGTGAAGTGGAATCCTTACCTCCCCACGAACAAAACAACTGGCAAGTTAAATTATTGCAGGGAAGCGAAGTTCCCAATTGCCAAATAAATATTCTCACAGATTCTGAAAATAACCATCTTAAAACCTATCTAGATAAGTAGCTAGTTAACACATTCATTTGACCCTCATGATCCCCTGAGGCCTCACCTTTGTCCTTTATATTGAAGGCCACTGCGGAGTTAAAGATGTGGATAGATTACAGGTCATTTAATGGCCAATTACACCTGACCAATGGGGATTTATAAATGTGCATATATTACAGAGCACTTAGTGGTCAATTACCCCTGTTTGCCTTCATATCTAGAAAGTTGAATTTTGTCATATGCAATTATACAATTGCAGAAAAACAATTGTATGCAATCAAAGAAGCCTTCAGAGAATGTGAACACTACCATCTGGGTGACAAACACTCAGTGACTATATTTACAGACCACCACAATCTTAAATGTTTGAATTCAGCTTGATTACTAAATCCAAATCAATTATGATGGATGCTCTTCTTCACAGAATTTGACCTCATTTTAACCTTTCATCCAAGAGCTCAAAATAAAAAGGCTGATGCTCTAAGGAGAAAGGATTCCAATGATAACACCTTGCAAACCTAGAAACAATCCATCCTGAAACCAAAACAGTTTATAGGACCAATCAACTAAGAAGCATTCTTAGTCAAGATATGATCTTGTTTTCAAAGTCTCAAGGATAAAAGTTTGATAAAAATAGACCCCACGAGAAAATTCATGTCTTGCCTTCTTTTCTACAGTAAAAGACTATGTATACCTACTAAAAAACTTCAACAAATGATTTTTAAATGGTGTCATGTGATTCCTATGACAGGCCACCCTGGCGTGCCTAAAACTTCAGATATCATTCAATGGAGACCCTTGTGGCCTACCTTGCGTAGAGATGTAACTCATGCTATCCGAGATTCTAATGTTTGTGCTCAAACTAATGTAGATCACTCAAAACCAGGGTCTGCTACTGCCTTTGCTCACTCCAATTCATTTATGGAAATATATATCCTTACACTTTATTACAGCTTTGCCAAAAGCTCAAAACCAATATTCTTTCATAGTTATAGTAAATATTTGAACAAAAACGGCCCACTTCATCACATGCTCCAGAATTACTAACGCAGCCCAACTTTTTGATGATTCACACTGTATGCCTGCATGGTTACCAAAGAAAATCATCTGTTTCTGTGGATCGCAGTTCACATCAAAGTTTTGGCAAGTGTTCTGTTTGTACGGAGGAAACCACTATAGCTACACATTTCCACCTACAGTACAGTAGACAGCCAGGGAGGAACGACGAGAGCTTGAAACAATCCTTATGAAGTTATCTAGCAGATTCAGCACTCTCCTGGGTAGATCTACTGTGGTTGGCAGAAATTGCTTATATTGACTCAAAACATTCTTCCACCACCCGTTCACCCTTCATTCGCCTATATGGAAGGCACCCTTGGTTTTTCCCTTTCACTCAATCTCTTGGAAACTCCTCAGTTCCTGCAGTAACTTCCAGAGTAAAAGAAATTCAAAGAACCATATCACTAGTAAAAAAAGAACTTGCAACATGATAAAGCAAAGTATTAGAGAAAACCTCATAACAAGCATTGGCTTAGCCAATAGGTCTGGCTTTTGGGACCTTATAAGTATGTAGTTATGCAGCACAATATCATTGGTGCAACAATATTAACTGTTGCATGGTTAAACACTTATAAGGCCCCAAAGGCGAGGCCTATTGGCTATGCCAATGCTTGTTTTTAAAAGTGGCATTACGCATTAAAATACTTGGTGCAGCATGATCTTCAGAGTGACTCAAAACACAATGGGCCACATTCACGCAAAAAAAGAAAATGTAAAAGTACGTTAGGAGACTTTCACTTTCGCTTGAATGTACTTTTGCACTTATATTTTTCAATGCACAGCCCATTCCAGAAAAGCGCTGGCAAAGCTGTACTAGTGCTCAAGCTACGCGTCTTTTTCATGCTTTAGAATTTTTCCAATAAGGGTTTGTCCAAACAGTGGAATTCCATAATGTGCAATTGTGTATTATTTTCCCAATGGGGAAAATTATCTTTATGTAGAGAAACCCTTCAGCCCTACTTCCCCACCAAGAGTGGGGGTATTCCTAGGACTTTAAGTGGGATGAAAAAACTGGGGGCGGGTCTCTCAAGGGGGCGTGGCCATTGTAATTAAGGGTGTGGCTTAAAAACACGTAAGCTAAAAGTTTGTAGTTAGCATAGTGTGCCGCCCCACTTGTAGTTTGCTGTTTTTGTCATTGTATCCAGATATATGATACAACAAGTAACATCATACTTACAACAAGTCAGGACTGTTGGCTTTGTCAATGGTTGTTAGTTGCATAAGATAAATAAGCAGCAACTGTGGCTTGTAAATAATATTGAAAAATCTCCCACATAAAGCCCTGGTGACACCATGACAATGTTGCTGTTCCTGAGTTCCGAGAAGAGAAATCTAGAGAGAAAATGACTCTCTTCAAAGGATTTCCCTTCCCCTACAACACTCGAAACAAGCATTTACAATGCAATAGGTCTCGCATTTATACGAGTTTGAGCTATTGGCATTGTATATGACAATGCTTTTTATTTAAGTTTGTTTTTTTAAAACATAAATAAAAGGCACTGTCATTTACAAGGCTAATAGCTCAAATTCTCGCAAATGCGAGACCTATTGCATTGCAAATGCTTGTTTTACATTTCCTGCGATGTGTTCATACTGTTAAAACTCAATGACTATGCCAATTTAGTCAGTAGGTGTGGGCTGGTTTACAATATGACTTTTGCTTAAATTTAGTTTTTTTCGTTTTCTTAAGAGTGAATTTCATCAATGCTTATTCTTGTCCGGTTTATTTTAAACAAACGAAACAGTAATAAATGAAACGGGAGCATGATTTTTCACGTTTTGGTTACACGCTGATGTGGATTTAAGGCGAACTTTATGAAAATGTTTATTTTTAAGGAGCCGTTATAACTAATGCATAGACTCTACCTCTGCGTTTCTTTTGAGATTGTAGCCCGGATTTACAGACCCTTTTTATTTATACATCATTTATAAATTGCTATTTATGGTCCTGGTAGAGAAAACATACGTGTTTATATTTCCTCAGTTGAAAATGGAGGTCACCAAAAGTTGCTAGGAGTTCAGTTTTCAGGCAAAATGTGAATTCACAGATGCCCGAAATCGGCACCAGTGCCACAATGTATATCTGCAGTGTATGTTTGTAATTTTCATCAAGCATCGGGCCCCTAATTTATTTTCAAGTTGCCCATAATATCGACGATAATGGTTTCTACAATGAGTTTCCTTTATTTATTTATTTTAAGTAAAAATTATTGGTATGCAAACACGTTTTACAAAGTAAATCCTCAGAGAAATTGAATCCAGAGTTGTACAAGTTTAGCAAAACATTTTTTTATCAAGTTGCACATTTTTTGTGTGCATTAAATTTTGAAAGCTAGCACTTTTGCTTTAAGACTTCTCCATGTATTTGCATATAATCATGGAGCATACGTAGCCTCAAATAGTTAAATTTTGCAAAGATGTGTACATGCTTTAATACTGGCATCACTGCTAGCAAAGCAAGCTCAGCTCACAGCTCATTGCATATCCGTACAACACTTGCCCTAATGGTAAAGACTTTGCATTAACTGTATCTACAACTCTGAGCAACTTATACATGATATCTTGCTTCGGTTGCAGACAATCCTCTTTCAAAGACCAATACTGTAAGCTGGCAGCCAAAGGGTTAGCATGACAACGGTTGGGCCTACTTGCCCGCTAGAAAAACATGAAACATAAAACAGTAAACGTGAAAACTTATCCTTAAAATCAAACAATATGTCCTTGGGGCAAAACATTGGACGGTCACATCCATGGGAGTGACTAAAGCACTCAGCACGACAAACTCCTTTCATACACCTTTTTATGTTTCATTCCCAATATCATATTCAGAGTTTTTCACAATCTAATTTTCAGAACTTAAACATTTTCAATTACAATTATTCATAACATCTCTAACACTAATTTGTCTGAAATGTAAAAAAAAAAAAAAAATGTTCTAACAAAAATTGTCAGTCAATGGGCCTGGCTTGTATGTTTTTTTCTAATGGTGCTCTGTTGTGGTGTGATAGGTTAGGATGTACATACACATACAGTTGCACCCTTCTGCTTGTCAGGTGGAATGCTGTGTCAGTGGTAATTGTAGTTCTAGGTCTGTGTAGTATAGCATTGTGTCTGTAGTTGTAGTTCACGCTTAAAGCTGTTAACTTAATTTCATAGTAATCAAGAAACTTGTTTTAAGTCTGAAAATCAGTAATTTTAAATTAATGACCAAACATCGGCCCTCGTGGTAGAGAGAGCAAGTTTATAGGCAAGAGAGCGAGGTTTGTGGAACGTCATAACTATGAGACCACTACATAGTGTGTTGAGGGATTCGTGTTGGTTATGTAGTGGCGAAATTGTGATCTGGTGTCTGCAAATACTGCCAGGACTCTGTGCACGTATAAGTTCACACTGGTAAACAACACAAGAATATAAATTAAGCCACTCCTGCTCGCTCCCCCCATCCCCTGTCCAATCTGCATGAAAAAATGACGCCTCCACCCCTTGGTAAAAGGGAGGCAATAGGGGCCCATCTTCCTCCGGAAAGGTCGCTGGCGGCATCTAAACAGAGCAGACACTGTCCAAATCGGCTTTTATTGTATTTATTTTTTTAATGCATTTTTATAAAGCGCGGACTTTACCCGAAGGTGTCAGAGCGCTGTACAACAGAATGATGCTGCTTCATCTCAGATACCAGCCCATTGCCGGCATTACCAATCCTACCCTGATGCACCAGGTCTTTCTTTCAATGTTGTAAACAATATACTCGATTCCATACACCATGCTTCTTGTAAACTATTGATTGTATTGATTTTTCGACAACCCTCTATTTAGAGACTCGCTTCATATAGTGTTTTCCATGACACTCAAAACATTGCTGACACACTAGCACCACCAAAACGAATACCTTTTATTTACAAACCTAGAGAATGGAGAGGTTTGGCACGAAACCACCGTATAAAACAATGTCTGTAATAATTATCTTAGCAGAACAGATCACGACAGCAAGTTGACAATAAGGGTCGTACTGGAATAGAAAATAGGGTCGTGTACCAAAGTGGCCCCCATAAGCGAATCACATAGCTGAAAAGTGTCTCACGTATGCAAAGCAGGCCAGTTTTAAAGGTGTATAGGTGTTTGGAGAGGGATGGGAGACAGCATCGATTTTTGCCCGTCGCCGGCAAAGTTTGTAGTAATATAATAGAAATCAACAGTAAAAGCCGGAAACACAACCCATAAAAAAAGAGGCCTACAAACAGCCAAAAACGAGTCCATGCACTTACATGTAATGCCAGCACTTCGGGCACGACCAGATTGCTCTATAGCCCAGACGTATCGTGTTTACAATGAAAATTCACGATTCCAAAAAGGTGGTGTAAACGTCCCCAAGGCTCTCACTGGCCTGACTCTTCAATGGCACAGAAAGCTGTTATATGGCAAGCGTCCAATAGGAGAAGTGGTGGGTGCACTCGTAAGTCACCCACACCCCGCAGAGAAGGGCATGTTAAGCATATGTGTAAGGGTTTATCCCCTCACCGCCGCAGGTCAGACTCACCCCTTTTGTAGCTCCCCCAGGCGGAGGCACAGCTCACAGACAGACGACGTAGGCATCGAACGTGAGACAGTCCAAGCGGAAGTTAGCAGAACAGCTTCATGCACTGCGAAGGCACGAGCGAAAGCAACAACAAACAAGCATTGGCCGCGCGGCTGTGAAAGTAACGGCCGCGCGGCCGTGAAAGCATATTTACAATGAAAATTCACGATTTCAAAAAGGTGGTGTAAACGTCCCCAAGGCTCTCACTGGCCTGACTCTTCAATGGCACAGAAAGCTGTTATATGGCAAGCGTCCAATAGCAGAAGTGGTGGGTGCACTCGTAAGTCACCCACACCCCGCAGAGAAGGGCATGTTAAACATATGTGTAAGGGTTTATCCCCTCACCGCCGCAGGTCAGACTCACCCCAGGCGGAGGCACAGCTCACAGACAGACGACGTAGGCATCGAACGTGAGACAGTCCAAGCAGAAGTCAGCAGAACAGCTTCATGCACTGCGAAGGCACGAGCAAAAGCAACAACAAACAAGCATTGCCGCGCGGCCGTGAAAGCAAAAGTGATAGCGATCAAAGCGAAAGTGATCGCGATCGCTAGGACGGGACGCGCTGTGTGGCAAGTGGTGCGCGCGCAGCAGTGATTGGCGGCTGCGCGCGTGCACGCTCGCGTGCACTCAAGCTTTAGGCCACAGGCAGCACTTTAAAAATTCCCAAATACAAAATGTCTCTCCGAGCCAGCGCAAGCGCTGGGGCTCAGCGAGACCTAAAAAACGGACTGCCTGTGCCAGGGCACAAAACAGAGCCCATTAGAGACCCGTTTCGAGGTCTCCTTATAAAAACTGCTGGTGCTCAGACCCGGTGAGACCCGGCCCACTTAAAGCCCTGGGTATTCCATTTCCCTTCCTACCCTAGAAGGGCATTCACCCCAACCATTCGGAGGAGCAAATCTCATTCCCGGGGTGGAAAGGGTTAGAGAGCAGATCCACAAACTTGTTGGCGTTAATAAACTCATAAGACAAGCCATGCCCCAATGCACCCTCTTTCCACCACTAGGGTGGGGTTTACACCTGCATTGTTGTTGCACTAGTGGCATACAATCGCCACGGTGTTAAAGGATTTACTTTGTTTCTTTTTGTGAGTACTTAGCATAGGTAGCACCTGCCATTTTCATCTGTAAACGTAAGTTTCAAGGCCCCAAAAGCAGCGATAATTTTTATCGCTGGGTTGTAGATATGCCCCGTAGTATCTATCTGGTTTGGACTGAGAGTTCGCAGCACTGAAGTACAGCACAGCAGCTCAGGCTTCTTCACACTGCCTGCTTATCTGCATATTGATGACCTTGGGGGCTAATTCACCGAAGTATTTACGAGTACGTGAAGTAGTACCATAGGAGTACTCTTTTACATATTCTCACATCCCTTTATCACTTTTCCCGAAACTTCCAACTCCCTATTAGTAAAAGTGCAGAGAGTGCACAGTCCTTTCTATTTGCACATGAATAGTCCTCAAATATTCCCTTTTTTGTTCCCATTTTAGATGTTTTCGAGCCGATTCACAACGGCATGCGCAAATATATAAAAGAGAACTACAGGCGTGCTACTTTATGTTCTTCAGCATCCCTCTGTATAGCGCCTAAATCAAATAGCATCCAGGCGCTTAAGGTACAGGGGCTATGAACATTTCCGATGCTTGACTTTCTAGCCTAGAGAGCACACAGATGTGTCTTTAATCCTTTTTTCTAAAGGGTAGACTTGAGACCTCTCTGATATGTCACGGCAGAGTGTTCCATATTTGGCACTTATCCCAAGTATCTTTCCTCCTAATGGGACATAATAGCCTACGCAGATTGCACTGCAAATTTAATCCTCATAGGAGTTTGATGCCAAAGTCACCGGTGCAACACTTGTGCTGTAAAGGGATGCCCTGGGGGGGCTGGCACTGCAGTTCACAACTAGGCATGTTCTGGGGTAATACTTCAACCTAGCCTGAAAACTTTCAACACATCCCCACTCTTTGTTTCATTAATGTTACGGTATAAAGGAAGCGCCTTGAAGCAATGTGATTTGCTTTGAGCGTTTTTAAGTGGCTTCGCTCACTCAAGATGTGCAACAGTAAAAATATGGGTCTTTAGTGATCTTAAATAAGGTCCTGTAACAATCTATTACATTTTACAAATGAACTTTAAAAACAATGTAATTTCAACAAACGGTACTGCAACATTTTTTAAAATGCGGTTTACCTGAGTCCTTGTGACTATTCCCTCAAAATACAGACAGGCACTTATATTTTTTCCTTGATGGTGGTGGCAGAGTTGTAGGTGAAACACGAAGATGGGTAGCCAAAAAAGGAAAAGTGAGGAAATAAAAGCAGAGTTGATGGGAGAAGAAAATGGAGAGGAGAGATGTGTCCCAGAGAGCACTTCCCTGCCTTCTACGGGCTAAGATAGTGCCAAACACCAGGTTGGTTGGTGGTTTGTGAATGAAGCTTTGATGTAGGATAAATGGGCTGGTCACAGGGGCATTAAGTTCAGCAGCCTGGAGCTAGATGCAGTGACTATCACACTGTAGTAGCTGCTGAGCGTCCTCTCACACGCGCACGTACAGTACAGTGCGTGCGAGGCTGGAATTCCAAGAGTGCCCGTCATGTGATGGCAGCCGGCCTTGGGGAGGCGGGGAGGGGGTTGTGCTGAGACAAAAGTTACACAAGAGAGAGGAAAGTCGAGGTGTCCATTTTTCTGAGCAAACTCTGACCGACTCTTTACTTTTAGCAGCACACTGTTAAAATTAGCTGAGGTGACGGGGGCAGTGGAGCCGCAGAATTTACATAACAAGGATTCGATCAAACACATACGTGTGCATTGGGCAGAATAAAGCAGATCATCTTAAAAAATGCGCGTAGGTGTCCCAGAGTTTTAGTGGTACTACAAAAAATGTGTATCCGTGATTTTTTATTTATTTTTATACATTTCTATAACGTGGGAAATCATCACTTAGACTTCAAGGCGCTGTTCAAATGCAATTTATTAAAAAGCTCACAGCACTGAAAACGTACTTTTAAGGTTTTTAGCCTTTTCATTAATTCAAGAATACTGGGCCTCGCTCGTACCTGAAAAGAGCTAACAAACCTGGCCCGGGTTTAAAAGCAACAGGTGACAATTTAAAACAAGCACAAGTGCGCGTGCCTCGCGGGACAGCAGTGGGAGGGGAGAGAGGAGGGGGCCTGCGCGATTCCCTTGCGGGAGCGAGCAGAAAGGCATGATAATTGCTAACATATGACGCAGCTGCTCGCTCCCGCAAGGGAATCGCCAGACGTGCACGCATTGCCATTGGAAACAATGCAATGCGTGTACGTTTGTGCCTGGTAAGCTGTGCCGATTCCTAAAGGTCTCTTTCCTACGCATCGCATGTGCGCTGCGTAGGCGAGACCTATAAAAAACAACCAGTTAAAATGTCATATAAAATTGGAGATCACGTATGATTGTTTACTCTGAACATTTTCTTTTTGCCAACAAACAAGTTCTGACCATGTGTTTTTTGGTCCCTACCAGATAAAGCAAAGGATCAGTCTAGCAATGTTCAAGTTGAAGTTACCAGCTGGATCTCATATTCATCATGTTTTCCACACCTCTCTCCTGAAACCAGCAAGTATAAAACAACAGAAAAGACCATTATCAGTTTTAGAATTGGGGGTCTCTAGTTGGCAGAGGTAGGTGCCTTTGTCCAAATAGGGACCCTTGCTTCTAGTCAGGGTTAGGGAGATTCACTTCTAAAATAACCTCTGCTCACCCCCTTGGAAGCTTGGCATGAGCAGAGAGGCTTATCTTAGAGGCAGTGTGTAAAGCATTTGCAAACACATACAGTAATACAGTGAAAACACTACAAATGGACACCATACCAGTTTAGAAAAATAGGTAATCTTTATCTAAACCAAATCAAGACCAAACAACAAAAATCCTCAATAAAGTAATAAAAATGTTACTTTCAGATGGTAGAAATAGTTACGTTCAAAGCATATCACAATGCAACGCTTTTCTCACAAAGTACCTGGGATGCGTCACGCAAACAAACAAAACGGGCCGCAGGGAAGGTGACGCGCCGGTTCCTTACACTCAGGGAAGGTGATACGCGAGTTCCTGACGGCAGGGGAGGTGATGCGTCGGTTCCTTACCAAAGAGGAGGTGATGTGTTGGTTTCTTACTGAGTGGGGAGGTTATGCACCGGTTTCTTACTGCGTCCCCCATCAATGCGACAAACAGGGCACCTCGATGCGATGATCCGGAATGATGCGTCAACTCTTGCAGCCGCTCAGCAGCCCTTGCGTCGAACTCGGTGCGATGATCTCGGACTTCGGAGATCAGTGCACTTGATGCGGCGTGCAGCAATTTCTCTAGGTGGGGCAGGTGCTGCGATGGTTTCTTCAGTGATGCGTTGGAAACAGGTGAGGATGAGCCTCACTTCTTCGAAGTTGCATTACTTTTCCAGCTCCCAGTGGAAACAGTCTCTAGAGCTCTAAAACAACAGCAGGCACCTCTTTGCAGGTCAGAACACCCAGCAAGGCAGTTCAGGGGAGCTGGTGGTGAAGTCTTTGTGTCCCTCAAACTTCACAACAGGAGGTAAGCTCAGTTTCAAGCCCTTGGAGATCTTCTTTCAAGCAGGTGACACAGAAAACAGCAATGTCCTTTTCTCCTTTCCTTGGCAGCAAGTAGCCACTGCAAGCCAACCACAGACAGCAAATAGCACAGGGGCAGTATTCCTCCTCAGCTTCTCCGGCTCTTCTCCTTGGCAAAGGTTTCTCTTGATTCCCAGAAGTGATCTAAAGTTCTGGGGACTGGGCCCCAATATTTATATCACAAAATCCTTTATTCTCTGGTGGCAGAGAAGCCCAGTGCTCAGTCCAAACCGGTTCTGTCCTCTCTGGTGCAGATTCCTGGCAGAAAGTAGAGACAACATTGTCCTTTACAGACATGCAATACACAAACCTAGATGAGGCACACAGGATGGCTAGGCAAGAAAATACCTATTTTCTAAAAGTGATATTTTCAAACACAGAATGTAAAAATCTCCCTCACTAAAAGATGCATTTTACATTATGAGTTCAGGCATATCAAATTTTATTTTTCTACCTTGTTCCCAGGGGTAGTTATGTTTATAAGATGTTAATAACAAACTCCCCATTCTATCCTATGGGAACAGGTAGCCTTGCAATAGTGAAACACGAACTTGGCAGTAATTCACTATTAGGACATGCTACACTCACCAGTGCATGTCCTACCTTTCACATACACTGCACCCTGCCCACAGGGGTACCTTGGGCCTACCCTAGGGGTGACTGACATATAAGAAAAGTGTAACGCCCTGAACGTCTCAGGATCGTTTAACAGACACGATAATGAGGACGCAACCACTTGTGAAGGGTTAGTTATTTTAATGAAGGCAAAAACAATACAAAGACTAAACAAAAGTTATAGTCACTGGAATCCTCCAGGCTAAGTACGTTACCAGCCCACAGCACGGATGGTCCTAACCGTCCTCTGCATATACGCCGATCCCGGCGTATGCCAACAGAGGGCAGAAATGAAATGGCCGACAATGCCAATCGGTAGGCTGTGAGGGGCACGAAGAGTGTTGGGGAGAATCGAGGAGTCAGGGAAACACCCAGCCGGGGTCTCTACCTGAAGGGAGCAGCCGCTCAACCTCTTCCTCAGACTGCACCGGGACGCGGAGTCACCTCCTGGTGATGCGTCACCGATACCCCAATCAAAAGCAAGAAGACTGAACCGAGAGCAGCCGCTCGATCGATCCTGTGGACTTCCGAGTCTGTAACGCAGCAAACACCTCCTGGTGTGCGTTACAGCTGGCAGTCCCTGTATCTCTGGTCGGGCTGGGAGTTATGACTCCAACCAGCAAAAGCGCCACTGCGCTTTGACTCAGCCGAGTCAAAAAAGCGAAGCTCAATGGTTGACCGGTAGAGCTTCCGGGTCCTTCACAGGTGACGATGGGGCAAGACACGGCCCAGGGAGTAACGACTCGACCTACCTCCGTTCTTGTCTTACTGGAGCACCACTCCGGAACACTGCTCTTCACTAAGCAGGTACGTCGGTGTAAACACAATATCCGACAGCGTTGTACCTCCCGGTTCTTCCCTTTATAGGGTGTGTTTTCCTTGAGTTATGTAACAGCTCTCCTGTTTACATAAGGGCGTGTTTTCCTTGAGTTATGTAACAGCTCTCCTGTTTACATAAGGGCGTGTTTTCCTTGAGTTATGTAACAGCTCTCCTGTTTACATAACCTCTCAACCGCTAAGCATCCTGGGAGATGTAGTCCGTTTTCGCTGGTTACCGTTTTCCTCCCCTCGCATGACAGGAATTCTTGACAGTACATCCTCCCTCTCAGCGGCTCCCCACGGGTCCAGCGCTGGCAGGAAAACGCCGATGGAACAAGGAGACCAAGCGCGGAGCATGAACCCCTTCAGCCGGTTCCCATGACTGCTCCTCCGGGCCATAGCCTTTCCACGCAACCAGGTACCACAGCTTCCCCCTGCGCCATTTGGACGCCCGTATGCCCGACACTTCATACTCCACCTCCGACTCTACGCATACCGGCCTAGGTGTCCCAGACGGCTTGGAGGGTGCTGGTTTGAGCAATGATACATGAAAGACAGGGTGTATCCGCAATGACTGGGGCAAGCACACCTTCACGTTCACGGGACCCATACACTTGGTAATTCGATAGGGGCCCATGTACTTGGGATGGAACACACTGTTCTTTCGAAACCTCATGTTTCTTGTGGATATCCAGACGTAGTCTCCAGTGCGGTACAGTGGCCCGGGCCTTCTCTTCCTGTCTGCCGCAGCCTTGTATCTTCTCTTGGCCTCTAATAGGACAGCCCTTGAGCGCATCAACGTGTCTTTTATGTGTGCCACCCTGTCCGCTGTGGCGGGAATCCTGTCCTCTCTGAACGGATGTAGAAATGGCAAGAACCTGGGATGTTGGCCATAGTTGCTATAGAACGGAGATGACTGTGTGGAGCTGTGAGTGGCGTTGTTATAGGCTATCTCTGCAACCCATAGCAAGTCGACCCATTCTTCCCTGCCCTGGTCCACAAAACATCGCAGATACTGTTTGAGCGTTTGGTTCAGGCGCTCGGTTTGGCCGTCCGTTTGAGGGTGGTAGCTGGTGGACAGGGCGGTCTTAACATGCAGCGCAGTGCACCAAGTCTTCCAGAATTGCGCAGTAAACTGCGACCCCCGGTCCGACACGATCACCCCTGGTAATCCATGCAGTCGTACCACATTCTTTAGGAGTAGTGACGCCAATTCCCCAGCCGTAGGGACTCTCTTGCAGGGGATGAAGTGCCCCATTTTCGTCAAGTAATCCACCACCACCTGTATTGCCTTCATCCCCTGGTCTACCGGTAGGCCCACCACGAAGTCCAGTGATATGCTATCCCATGGTCTATCCGGGGTCGGAAGTGGATGTAAGAGCCCTTGGGTTCGGCCATGGTCGGCCTTCATGGTAGCACACGTAGGACACTCCTGTCCCCACCTCCTGACATCCACTCTCATGGTTGGCCACCAGAAATGCCTTCCCATGCTAGCCACCGTTTTTTCAAAGCCCAAATGACCTGCGCATGGAGAGTCATGGCACCAGATGAAGGCTTGTTTCCTTAGCCTAGGCGTGGGTATCAATAGGCACCTGCCCTTCAGGGGTATCCCGTCCTTCAGCTGCCATTCTCTGTGACTGAGGAGCCACCTCCGCCATGCGAATGACCTGATCCCTCTCTTTATTCCCCTCAGGAAAGTATCCGGTTGGATAACCCCCAATACCATCCTCGGGGAAATGATGGAACGCTCGGTCGCAGGCAATGGTTCCTTAACTGCAGATTGACGGGACAGGGCGTCCGCCTTCCGGTTTTCCGTCCCCGGCCGATATGTGATGCGGAAGTTGAACCCCGCAAAGAAGATCATCCACCGCAGCTGCCTGGGAGAAAGGTGTCTTGTGGCCGTCATGAACTGTAGGTTCCGATGGTCCGTGTACACCGATACCACATGTCTTGCCCCCATCAACCAATGCCTCCATTCGGTGAAGGCGTCCTTGATTGCGAGAAGCTCCTTCTCCACAATATGGTAGTTGCGTTCGGCGTCGTTGAGTTTGCGGGACATGTACGCAACGGGATGAAGCACCCCTGTGTCGTGGTTGCGTTGGGACAAGATAGCCCCCAGCGCCACATCCGATGCGTCCGCTTCCACCACGTAGGGGAGATCCGGATCGGGGTGAGCCAACACCGGCGCCTTACCAAAGGCGCTTTTCAGGGCCTCAAAGGCTTTGTTCGCTTCAGGGGACCAGACAAACTCCTTGGACTTCCTCAGTAGCTGTGTGATTGGGGCCACCAATCCTGAAAATCCATCTATAAACCGCCTGTAAAAGTTGGCGAAGCCAATGAAACTTTGGACGTCCTTCACGCTTTGGGGCACCGGCCATTCTTTCACCGCCTTGATCTTTCGTTCTGCCATCTCCTGTCCCTCTGGACTCAGCATCACCCCGAGGAATTCCACGGATGTGACGTGGAAGTCACACTTGCTGAGTTTACAAAACAGCATGTTTTCAGGCTCCGTCAGGGCATACAGCCTGCCGCTGGGAACGCTGGCCCCTGGCACCAGGTCGATCTGGCAGTCAAACTGTCTATGTGGTGGTAGCACTTCCGCCTTCACCTCATCAAATACATCCTCAAAACTGTGATAAGCCTGGGGGAGAGCCACATCTTTTTCTGCCGCTGTAGCCACCGTCTGACTCCCGCTCTCATCTGCGTCAAGGGATTCCGTTCTTATTCCACTTTTTTTCACTTAGCCTATGTTCCAGCCGTAATACCAGGTTGATAAGGCCCTCACATGTCTTGGGTTGTGGGTCAATATGAGCCACGGCGTCCTTGAGCTCATCGCACAGCCCGTGATGGAAGAGCGCCGTCTGTTTAGCAACAGGCCACTTGGTTTCCGCAACCAGCCTTCGGAACGCGTTGAGATACTGCACCAGGTCGTTGGATCCCTGTCTCAACTCAAGCATTTCACGGTCCGCCGTGTACGAGTCAGCCCTTCTGTCGAAGACCTTCAGGAATTCCTTGCGAAAAGCACCCCAATCACATAAGATGGGGTCGTCCCTGCTCACCAGAGGTACGGCCCATTGTGCCGCGTTTCCAGCCAAATAGGATATAAGGAAAGCCACACGAGCCTGACTCGTGGGGAACGCCCTTGGTTTGCACGATAAATGTTGCGCCACTTGTGTGAGGAATACCTGCACTGTGTTAGGATCCCCACTGTACCTCTCTGGTGTTGCCAAGGGGACGGCTACCGGCATTTCCACTACTACCGCAGGGGTCTGGTTCGTGAGGGAGGTGCTGGGCGTGAGCGGGTCCACTTGGATAGCATCCAGTCTGGCTTTTACATCGGCTGTTTCTTGCCTGGAGGCAGCCAATTCAATGTGCACGGTCGCTAAAGCAGCCAGCACATCATCAAGTGTTGCCATGTCTGTTATCGACCGGGAGACAGTTAGTGTTATTAAGGTCGGATATTTTGTAACGCCCTGAACGTCTCAGGATCGTTTAACAGACACGATAATGAGGACGCAACCACTTGTGAAGGGTTAGTTATTTTAATGAAGGCAAAAACAATACAATGACTAAACAAAAGTTATAGTCACTGGAATCCTCCAGGCTAAGTACGTTACCAGCCCACAGCACGGATGGTCCTAACCGTCCTCTGCATATACGCCGATCCCGGCGTATGCCAACAGAGGGCAGAAATGAAATGGCCGACAATGCCAATCGGTAGGCTGTGAGGGGCACGAAGAGTGTTGGGGAGAATCGAGGAGTCAGGGAAACACCCAGCCGGGGTCTCTACCTGAAGGGAGCAGCCGCTCAACCTCTTCCTCAGACTGCACCGGGACGCGGAGTCACCTCCTGGTGATGCGTCACCGATACCCCAATCAAAAGCAAGAAGACTGAACCGAGAGCAGCCGCTCGATCGATCCTGTGGACTTCCGAGTCTGTAACGCGGCAAACACCTCCTGGTGTGCGTTACAGCTGGCAGTCCCTGTATCTCTGGTCGGGCTGGGAGTTACGACTCCAACCAGCAAAAGCGCCACTGCGCTTTGACTCAGCCGAGTCAAAAAAGCGAAGCTCAATGGTTGACCGGTAGAGCTTCCGGGTCCTTCACAGGTGACGATGGGGCAAGACACGGCCCAGGGAGTAACGACTCGACCTACCTCCATTCTTGCCTTACTGGAGCATCACTCCGGAACACTGCTCTTCACTAAGCAGGTACGTCGGTGTAAACACAATATCCGACAGCGTTGTACCTCCCGGTTCCTCCCTTTATAGGGCGTGTTTTCCTTGAGTTATGTAACAGCTCTCCTGTTTACATAAGGGCGTGTTTTCCTTGAGTTATGTAACAGCTCTCCTGTTTACATAAGGGCGTGTTTTCCTTGAGTTATGTAACAGCTCTCCTGTTTACATAACCTCTCAACCGCTAAGCATCCTGGGAGATGTAGTCCGTTTTCGCTGGTTACCGTTTTCCTCCCCTCGCATGACAGGAATTCTTGACAAAAAGGGAATGTTAGTGCCTGGGTGCACTTGCCAAGTGGACATGGCAGTACCAGACTGTACACAGGCTCTGCAATGGCATGCCAGAGTTACATTTACAAGTTGCTTATGTGGGTGGTACAATCAGTGCTGCAATCCCACCAGCAGTATTTGATTTACAGGCCCTGGGCACACATGGTGCACTGTACTATGGACTGACGAGTAAATCAAATGGCAATCATGGAAACACCAATCCATAACAATAATTTGCAAAGTGAGTACTCGCACTTTGGCACTGAACAGCAGAGGCAAAGTGCCCAAAGCCTCTAGACCTGCAAAACGGAGTCCAACACACAGCAAAACACAGGAGGCATAGGCAAAAAATACTGGGGAGACCCACACCAATGGTGCCAGGTCTAACAACCAGTTTTCCTTCATGGTTAACCTGAATATGAAGTTTGTGTTATCCTCAACTCCAAATTTTGCATTAGAACAATATGGTATTTACTATCCTGGGAAGGATTTGGGCCTGAGGAAAATTCATGGGAGCCTGCGCATATTCTTGATGCTCCAAAATTGGTTGCATGGACAAGAAGAGCCTTAAAGATTCCATTCTTGTTGTGCAACCAGCAAAATAGTAGGCTCAATATTGAATGCCCAGAGAGCAGTCACGAGTGCTGCACAAGATAGTCGCCAGACCTTAAATCTCCTGGTTGGCTCCAGCAGACGCTTGTCACCATGGTGGCTCTTCAGTAAGTTTTCATCTCTGAGTGCTAGGACTCAGTTTTAGAAGGTGAATGCATTCCTCTACCCCCATTATTTAGCCTCCAGTGCACTCTGTTGGCTTTAAACTTCACTTTCAGTGTGGTTTACTTCAAAATCGGCCACCATTTTGCGACTCTGTGAGGATTTCCAGCAATGCATCTCACCGGCTGGAGACTCTTAATTCTACAACTCTGCCTACTAGAATGCCGGTTTCCCTGTCACAGTAAGACCTTAAATATTACTCTTCAATGGGTGCTTTGTTTTAATTTGTAGGCCTCTGACGTGCAGTCAATGTATAGTGCTTGCTGTGTTCTCGTTTGTTTCTCACTGGATTTGGGCTATGGGGGTTTCAGGTGTCTTTCCTGCTTAATGGCCTTCTTTATATACTGTAATCTGCAGCGGTCACCGTCTACTGCTATACCCTGGGTCACTATTGATTTTTGGGATTATAGACCTATTTTGGCAGGAAAACTTTGCATTCTTCTGGTCATCAGCCTCCGCTGCATCACTGGACTTGATCCATTAATAGTTTGTGCTACTAATATATTGGTAGGTCCTTGAAGCAGAAAGACAAAGTTACTCCTCAAATGTGTTGCATCAAAAGCATCATACATCCTTAAAAGGTCGTCAAAGGGATCCTGCTAACATGACCATGTTAGTACTTTTGGAGAACTCCAACGACTTTGGAATGGGATGTTCTAATGTTGCATCTGGTGCTTTGCCAAAGACATCTTTTCCTCCAGTGAAGAGACTTAAGAAGGACTCAGATTCTTCCTCCAAGTAACCCCTTCCATTCGGTAAACTACCATTACTACGCGGCCACTACTTCGAATTACCATTTGTACGCATCTTTTACTTCGCAGGTACCATTACTACGCATGCTTTAACTACGCATGCTTCTACTAACCAAATACCGCTACTACGCAACGTATACGCATCAACGTGAAAACGTCATAAGGAGGTTCGGGAAAATGAGGACGAGAAGCATGCAAGATAGCTGTACAGGTAAGAAAATTTAAAAAATAATTAATTACGTTAGTCGATGAACTGTCTAATGTGATGTGAGATGACGTTGGTTATTCTCATTAGTGCCGAAAATAAAACAAAGATATTTAAAAGAGAAGAAGAAAACCAAGAAAGGTAGCAAGAGGAAGGCCATAGTTGTGTCTCTGTGGTCCGTAGGTCGGTGACCGAGTTGTGGTTATGGGGAGTACTTATAGCAAACTAGGTAAATGCACCTGCAGTAGTGAGCAGCGAGCAGTATGCAGTTCACAAGTATGCTCACTAAGGGTTTTCTTATACTTTACATGTGGTTTTAGGACGGCACATAGCACGGAGACAGCACTGGTCGAGGTCACTGATAACATCAGACTTTCTTTAGACAAACACCAGTCAGTGATCCTCGTCCTGCTCGATTTCTCCGCCGCCTTTTATACCATCTCCCATAACATTTTACAACAGCGACTTTGGGAGATAGGTGTCAGAGGGAACGCCCTTTAATGGTTCAATAGCTACCTATGTGAACGTGTAACAACTGTTCAGATGGGAAATAGTATTTCACGTGAGAGACCGGTCAAGATGGGAGTCCCGCAGGGCTCTATCTTGAGCCCAACGCTCTTCAATCTGTATAAGACCCCATTGCCTAAGGTGATTAGAACCTATGGTTTTGATATCATATCCTATGCGGATAACACTCAGATTCTGATCAATTTAGGCCCAGACCCCACTGAAACCAAGCAACGTTTCAAGAACTGCATGACTCATGTCGACAAGTGGATGAGGGCCAACTATCTCCAATTAAATGGTGGTAAGTCAGAGATCATGCTCTTTGGCAAGGCAACGGAGCATTGGACACATGACTGGTGGCCATCTCAGTTAGGCCCTTGTCCCACTCCCAAGGATATGGTTCGTAATCTTGGTTTTTACATGGATGATCGATTATCCATGAAGGGCCAAATAAACCATGTCATTGGCACTTGTTATTGGCATTATGCACAGCCTGCGGAAGGTTTTTAAATGGATCACTACTGAGGCGTGGAAACCACTAATACAGGGTTTCATTATAAATAGAATGGACTATGATAACGCCCTATTGCTTTCAATAAATGAAAACGTTTTAAATAGGCTCCAGGTCCTGCAGAATACCGCAGCCAGGTTAGTCCTTGACCTCCCGCAAAGATCCTCTTCTGCCTCTTGTTTAAAAACTCTCCATTAGCTTTCAGTGAAAAAGAGAATCCTTTTAAAAATCCTATGCTTAACTCAAAAGCATATGTACGGAAGCGGTCCAAAATATTGGTTGCAAAAGCTACACTGGTATCAGCCACCCAGAGCGCTTAGATCCAGCAATGAGGCATTGCTTACGCCCCTTAGAATTCAAACTGCCAGGCAAGGGGGTCGATCCTTCTCGTTTCTGGCACCGGCATCCTGGAACAAAATGCCCTCACATCTGCGCAGCATTTCTGAACACAGCTGTTTCCGCAAAAAGTTGAAGACCTGGCGTTTTGAAAACTAAGCCCTTATCCGTTTTTCAGAGCCGTCTGCAAGCTCCATGAGACGCTTGGAGTGATTTGTGCGCGATACAAATGTCCCTGACTTGACTGACTTGACTAGTCTAGAGCAGACATGAAGCAGAAGCAGGTGGAGATGTCAGGCTGCTGCATCAACGGAGGCTGTGATGGATGGATCAGCAGTCGCTACTATGGTGTGGCCTGCACTTGTCCTACATGGGTTTGGAGTGGTCAGTTCATGGAGGGTATTTACCTACAAAAGAGTGTCTGCAGACTGTAATAAAAAGCCATGAAATTTGATAGTACTCCAGGACTGGAATCAACACTGAGTGGCCACCTTCTTGGAAGTGGCAAAATGAACAAGCGGCATCTATCTTGGCAAGGCCACAGAGAGGAAAAGAGGCAGCAGATGTTTCTCTGAGGAACCTGAATGTGGCAGGCCTAACAATAATGCTCCAACAGACAAGAGACTTTGGACCTTGGCTATACCAGGTAGCAAATGCATCCAAAGACAGTCTGAAAAGTGCCCATGACAATTCTCCTATAGGTGGGAGAGATGCATGTCAGATACATAGTGCCATGTGCATTCCCTACTGTGGCAAAAGTAGCAGCAGGGTGAGAAGAACATTTAGACCTTTCAGAGTCAGAAATCAAAGGACAGTCCATGCTGGCTGGCAGTACTTTGTACTGTTGATGTACCTCTTCCTGTCTAAAAACTGGGCAGCATTAGCTGAGGGCTGGGCAACTTGAGGCACAGGGCTATCATAAACACCAGCATAGCAAATAAAGATGCTCAGAGGGCAATCAAGAGACTGCCTCATCTGTGCTATTGGGAAGCTTGGGGAGAAAGGATAAAAGGAAATATGAATACCCTGATGGGAAATCCTGGCCTGATACTACAAAAAGCCCTAGTGGCCCAGTTGGGGGTATCCTCTTCAATGCAGCAGGTGCAAGGATTTGACGCATTGAGGCCGTAGAAGTGTTGCTGTGAAATCTCATAGATTTCACTGCGACACTTCTACGAGCCTTTTCTGCGCTGGAACGCCCACCCTGCATGCATTATACCTGTTGCAGGTATAATGTATCCCAGGGGTTTCCAAAGTGACGCATCTGCCTAGATGCGTCACTTTGTAAATATGGCACAGTGTGGCACATTTTGTATGCTGCTGCAGCATCACAGAAAGTGACGCAACTTCAGCGTAAGGGCCTCATAAATAAGGCCCTCAATGTTTATTGCTAGGACTCCTCCCCAATGAGGCAGACTTGACATTGTGCTTTGGAATGTGCTAGACTAATAGAGAATCTGAGGTTTCAAGTTTTTATTAGAAGTTATGAAATTGTATCTTTACAAGAAACCTTGTTATTATAATGTCTTGTAATCACTATTGATAAACTTGCCATGAGAAAAAGTGGGAACCTTCAGGCTAAAATAATAAGATAAACCACAAAATTAGAAATAAGTTTGGGTGGGTGAATAGAGTCCTGCATACGTTTTTTTGAGAATGGACTATAAAGGAGCTGACCAGTGTGATGAAATTTCATGTGTATTCATATTAAAAAGGGCAATTCTGTGTGTGCTGATCTTAAGTTTTAGTTTGGAGAAAACGGAATCACAGTATCCCTGTACTTCATTTGTAATTGTGGGTGACTTCAGATTATTAGATGATTTATCTGAATCCATACTGTAGGCGTTTCGTATCTCAACAACTGTGAGAAAGTGAAATATTAATTGGGGTTGATGGTTGTGCACCACAAGTAAGAAAGTCACTTACTTGTTAGGCCCAGTCAAAGGTTTCAGTAATTTAAACCTAAGCTCAGCCCCTGGAAGTCATGACACAGAGCAGACAGGTTCAATTTAGAAAAAATATGTAAAGCATTTAGAGGTACCAAAACAGTTAATAATAAACAATACAACACAATTCAGTTCAATTCTAATTTATGAAATGTAATAAACAAAATTACACCAAAACAACAACAGAGATATGAGTTTTTAAAGATTTGAGTGTAAATAGAGCAAAAAAGCAACAATGGTAGTTAATGGTTGTGGTAGACAGGGACCTACGTGCGATTTGAGGTTGCGACATGGGCTATAAGTCTGATACACCAAGTAGATCGCCCCCCCTACAGCCTGAAAGTAGGGAAGTTTGAAAAAGTTTGTATGACCCAATCTGAAAAGGGACTTTGTCATTTTTCTGAGGAGAAACACTTCTCCATGCGGGACAAACATGAAATTCAATTTGACACCATGCAGCTGCAGATCGGACAGTTTTTGCGGTCGGTTCCCTTGTAGCTCTGGAGCCCTGGAGCAAAAGTTTTGAAAAGATTCCCAAACAATTTTTGGTGTCCACACAACCACTCAATTCTTCTCAGTCATGTCCTGTTCACCTTTTTTATGTTCCTGGAGTCACCCAGGGAATCAGCCTTATGATCCTTGGAAATCTTTCTGTCCTTAGATTCTAAAATGGAAGGGAGTCCAACCTTCTCGTATCCTTCTCACCGGTCACAGATTCTAAGTGTAGCAGGTGCAGTTTGTATGGTTTCCTTTCACAAGTTCAGCAGAGTTCTGATGGGGTGCCTTGGGGTGCCACATTTATGCGTGTTATTAGCTAGTGGATGGGGATGAGTGATAGGCACTCCCTCACAAATGGGGTAAAGGTTCCTGGGGGCACCCTTACCCACTTTTTCAATAGTTCCTGTGGTAAGAAATAAGACTACTACATCTGCTTTCATGTAGGTCTCCCTCAGCACTCCTTATCCCCACTGGACAAATGTATGAGTTTTGCCACTGAGACCTTATTCGCTCTCCCTAGGCACACACTCTCAACATCCATTTGTTATGAGACCTGGGCATGTATTATGATACAGGAGCACTATCCCTGTTTGCACCACAGAGTATCTTAAAACAGGTGTGTTGTGAGTAAATAGGAAAGTGGTCCTGATTATGGTAAATGCACTGCCCTCGGGGGCAGCAGCAAATTTGTGCTGCCCTGAGAGCAGCCCATTCAAGTGAAATTTGAAGTGGCGGCTATAAAACCGCTCCATGTTTCACAGTGCAGGCGGCACCTGCCTGTACTTCCAAGAGGGGATAGAGATCACCTTGTAAGTGAGTGCAATGAGGGACTGCACCCACCTGCAAGGGGATGACTGGGGGATCCACGGGACCCCATTTCTACTGCCCAGAGGGGTGCCTTTATGAAGCCAGCACTATCAACATTACAGACGGGACAGCACAAGCATCTGCGGCCCCTTCTATGACACCAAAGTGCCCCGGTGGTGCACAAAGTGGGCACATATGCAGTCTCATATATAAAGAAATGAATGTAATTTCCACTGGAATATCTTGCTGACATTTTGACTTGAAAAAGGTCTGCCCAAAAAAATTCTATCTGTCACTCTTGCCCATCTAGATTCAGATATCTCCAGTAGCATACCATCTAGTTTCTGTTCTCTCCATCCCTTTGGCCTCTTTCATTGGAACAACTTTGCTCCTGACATCTGAGATTACCACTCAACGAATTTAAAACTGCCCTGAAAGACAACCTTGTTCATTTCGAAAAGGTAAACAATCCCACTTTGGGCTTAATTTGTAAAAATGTTTTTAATACTTTTGCACTATCCTAAATGTATGTTGTATCTATAACTCAAGTAGTTCCTAAAAGTTTTCCACAAGATGGTCTTTGTACAATCACCTCTGTGACCCTCTCTGGTTAGCGTGGCTCACACAGCCTGAATCTCAAGCTTCTTCTAAATGGACTGTTTCCTCAGAATATTAGACGGCTACTTTGACTCACTTCTCCATTTCAATGAGACAGTTCCACCTACACACATCAATAGTGCAGTTTCCTAGCCAACCATGATAGCAATAAGGATTGCTGGGTCCTGTCGAGTCGCTTCCTTGCAAGGAACACCACCACGCAGTGTGAGCACGTATTTCTTTATTGTGTATTATCTGCAGCCAGCATGCTGCACGTCCTATCTTGTTCCTCGCTTCCTGTGCTCTGCCCCTTGGCCTCCCCCTGACCGGAACTGGTGTCTGGTGACCTGTACTGCCCCTCGCCCTCTCCCAGGTCCTAGTGTCCACTCCTCAGGACACTACATCTCCCCCCTTTGTCACAAAGACGTGACGACAGTAGCATTAGTTAGTAATCAGAAGTGGGACAGTTTGTTAGGTAGAGTCTGTTGCAAGATGTGAAGGTATTGATAGATGTGACCCGTGAGATGCTGCCTAGAGCGGCATCTCACATTTCTTCTATCAGTCTCTTTGGTCTCACAATGTCTCTTCTCGGCCTCGTCACAAGTCCTTGGCCCTCCTTTGGCCTGGTGGCTTCTGCTGCACCTGCTCCGTTGCACTCCCTTTTTGTTGTCTCTTCGATGCCTGACACTTGCTCTTTGTCCTTTTCTTCTTTTAGGCCTTTGAAATGGGAGCTGTTTCTTGTTATTCGTCGGCAGTCTGATTCTGCTGTTATCATTGTTCCTTTTACTTGTGTTATCGTCAACGGGTCTTGGGCGAATGGACTGTCCGACTTTCGTTGTTGTCTCTGTCGGACTACTACAGTGTCTCTTTCATGGAGGTGTGATTTGATGGCATGTCATCTGCCGTCAGCATATTCTTTCATTTTTCTCTTAGCCACCTCATCTTTTGCTGCCACGCTCTCGTGCCCTGGCGCGGTCAGTCCTTCTACCTGCGGCAGCCTCATTCGGCTTGTCCTCCCTAGTACTAGCTCCGCTGGGCATTTCCCTGTCGACCCATGGGGTGTGTTTCTGTAGTCTCTCAGTATTTGGCATAGTGCTTGGCCCAGGGAAATCTTTGACAGCTTCGCCCTCTGAACTGCCTTCTTGATGTTTCCCATGAATCTTTCGACCATGCCGTTTGCGTGCGGCCATAGTGGTGTTATCTTCCTGTGCTGTATTCCGAGGTAGGCCATGAACCTTCGGAATTCCTCTCCTATGAACGGAGGACCATTATCAGTTTTCAATGTCTCTGGTGAGCCCCATGCTGCGAATATGTCGTCCAGAACAGGTAATGTTGCGGCTGCTGACGTTGTGGAGACTGATCTCACAATGGGGAATCTGGAGTATTCATCTATTATGACCAGTAGATAAATTCCCGCGTCTAGAGGTCCAAAGAAATCGGCAGCCATTGTTGTCCATACAGCCCTTGGCAGTTCCGACATGTGCAATGGTTCTTGTCTTGCTGGCGGACCTGTTGTTTGACAGAGGTGACAGGCCGCAATCGTATCTTCGACTAGACGTTCTAAACCGGGGAACCACAATTTTTCTCTCAGCAACTTCTTTGTCGCCACAATGCCCCTGTGTGACTCGTGTGCAATGCTGACCACTTGGTGCCGTAGTGAGATTGGAATGACTATCCCGGTGCCCCGCATTACTATTCCACTATTTGTCTCTGATAGCTCCCCGCTTATTTTCTGTAGAGCCAGCATCTCCTCCTTGTTTACTCCTCCCTTCCATGTGCAGTTGTTGTTGACATGTCTCCACCTTTGTTGCCTCATCGTTTCTCTGGCCGCTCGGAGAGTGTCATCTTTTTCCGTTTCTCTCTCTATTTCTGTTAGAGTTACTGGTGCAGGCGTGCTTTGCTTTAACACGAAGTTTAAGTATTCTTCTGCCATTGAGGCCTTTTTTTCTGCATGCGGTAGTGGATGCCGTGACATGTAGTCTGCTGGATTATGTTCTTTCCCTGGTTTGTGGACAATTTTGAAATTGTAGTCCATTAGTCTGATGCCCCAGCGCTCGATGCGGGGCGGCATCTTTGCCGAGGGGTTGACGTAAATTGTTACTAGTGCTTGGTGATCTGTGATGATGGTGAACGGCTTCCCGTACACAAACATGTGGTAATGCTCGCATGCCCATACCACCGCTAAGCTTTGTTTCTCTGGCTGGGAGTATGCCTTCTCAATGTCTGTCAGGCTTTTGCTGGCGTATGAAACAATCTTCCTTGGTGACTCCTTTCCTGGCAAGTGTTGTGCTAGTATCGCTCCTAGCCCCACTGGGCTGGCATCGACCGTCAGCTCGGTGCAGAGCAGAGGGTCGTAGTATGCGAGGTGCTCCGCAGTCATTACGGCCTTCCGTATTTCTTCGAACGATTTATTGCATTGTTGAGACCAGACAAATTTCTGGCCTTGTTTCGTTAGTTCTCTCAACGGCGTGCTCACCGTAGCAAAGTCTTGTATGTATCTGGCACAGTAGCTTGCCAGGCCTAGGAATGATCTTATTTCTGCCACATCTGACGGTGGCTTTGTGGTCTTCAGCGTCTCCACTTTGCTGGGATCAGGCCTCATCCTCTTTTTCGAGAATATGTGCCTGAATAATATCAGTTCTGTTCTCCCTAGCTCGCACTTTTCTCCATTCAGTGTTAGCCCGGCCTGCTTTAGTTGTTTGCACACTTGCCTTAGGGCGCAATTGTGTTCTTCGTCCGATTTCCCAAACACTAGGATGTCGTCACTGTAGTTGAAGCTGTTGTGCACTGGTCCTATCACCTGTCTTATTGTCTCCTGAAATATTTCAGCGGCTGACGAGAGACGAAAACTGAGCCTTTTGTATCTGAAGAGTCCTAGGTGTGTGGAGAATGTCGTTATGTACCTTGACTGGGGGTCCAGTTCTAGTTGGTGATACCCTTTGCACAGATCTAGCTTTGAGAATCGGCACGCCCCTGTCAGCCGGCTGATCATGTCGTTCAGATGAGGTCCCGGATGACGTTCCCTCGATATTGCGGTGTTCGGTATTCTCATGTCTACACAGATCCGCATTTTGGACGTGTTCTTCTTTGGGACTGCCACAATCGGTGACACCCATGGTATCGGGCCGTCTGCAGGCTCAATTATGTCCTGCTGCAGTAGGTTGATTATTTCTTCTTCCACTTGCGGTTGTAGATGAATCTGCACTCTCCTGTGATGCTGTGCCACTGGTCTCACAGCTTCATTTATGTGTAGGGCGATCTGTTTGTCTTTTAGTTTCCCCAACCCTTTCAGTATTTCTTGATTTTCTTGCAGTATGTTGTCTTTTTCTGTCATGTGATATGTCATAGCCAACAGCCCCATGACTTGTGCCGTGACGTTGCTCAGCAGGCAGGGTGCTGGGATGTCCCATTTCAACACGTGTATCTCTTCTTGGCATGTCATGTCCTGATATGTCAGAGTTTCGGTGAATTTGCCCATGTTTTCGACGGGTGTCTTTGATCCCCAAGTGAACACGTCTACTTTTGATGGCGATAACGTTGGCTTTATTCTCATCTTCATGTACTCTGACATGCACATTATGTTGCATGTTGCGCCACTGTCTAGCACGAATTTTGTTCTGTGGCGCCCGACGTCGATGTCTACTGTGGCCGTTTTTTTTATTTGCTGCTTCTCCACCAGCTGGACGTGTTCCTGCTGTCTTCCTTCTTTTGGTGTGTCGGACATGAGGTATAGCCGTGCTTCCCTCCCACCCGCCGTCGGTTCGTCCGACTCTTCAGACGAACCTCTCTCCGCTGTCTCCATGTGTTGGGCGTGTCTTGTGCCCGTCATCCTTGGTCTGGCTGTTTGTCCCCTCTCATTGCTGAATTGCCGGCTCATGCAGGTTCTTGTAAAATGGTTGCATTTTCTGCATTTCTGGCCCATTGCTGGGCAGGTGCCAATGTGTTGGAATTCAAGGCCGCACCTGTAGCATGTGACCGCTTGTTTCCTGGGATGTTGTTGCTCCCTGTTGTCGTTCCTTTTAAAATTTTCCGTCATCCGATGCGCCATAGCTGTTCCTTTTTCTTTGCCTATTTGTATTTGTTTGGCATGTTCCGTGGCCCGTGCTTCTGTGCGGGCCATCGTCAGTATTTTCTCAAGTGTTGTTGGTTCCTTTAGAATGCGTGCCCTGAACTCTACTGACAGACACCCTACAATGAGACACGTTCGTATTGCTTCTTCATTGTTAAATTTTTAGAATTCGCAATATGTCACCAACTTCCGCAATCTTGTCGCAAAGTCATCCATGCTCTCTTCTGATTGTTGGCATGCTGTATGGAATGTGTACCTTTCAAAATCGATGTTGCGTTGGGGGTCGAATTTCTCCATGAGGCACGCTTTCGCGCCTTTGTAATCCGCCGTTTTTCCACTCAGGAGTGTCATCAGGAGTGTCATCATCAGGTCTTCTATCTCGTCCCCCGCAAGGTTAACCAGCAGATCTAGTTGTTTGCTTTCTGCGACGTCCGTTGCGCGCATGTAGCGTTCAAATTGTCGTAGCCATCTCTCCCATCTGATGCCTGCTTGCGGTTCCGATATATTAAATGGCAGTGGCCTGCGGAACACAGCTTGTGTGCTCCTTGTATCTTCGTTACCCATATCCTTCCTTTAGTTTATTTTATTTATTTATTTATTTTCCTTTACTCTTCTTCCTTCTTCCTCTAGTGCTATTTTCTTTCTTTAGCACCTTTTTCTTTTATTCCTCCTTTAATTTTGACCTTTTTAAGTCTATTTTTCCTTTTGCCTGACTTTAAAATGGCCTTCCTGTGCTGTGATGGGCCCAATTCCCCTGACTCCAAGATGGCCGCCGCACTCTCGCGTGATTTCGCGATGTCTGGGACTTTGCCTGACCCTTCAAAATGGCCGCCGTCTATCTTGGATGCTGATTGGCCCAATTTGCCTGACTTCAAAATGGCCGCCTCCTCTAGCGAGAGTTCACGCGCGGGAGAGTCTTAATCTCCTTTCTCAGCTGCTTCGTCAATTTCAGTTTTGCGCTGCTCTTACTTGTGTTGGCAGCACCGGGGTGGGATCCCGCAACGATGTTCTTTTCTGCTGGGCACTTCGGACCAGGGTGGGCTCCTGGCTCCGAGTTGATTTTTGCGACCGGGTGGGCTCCGACAGTTGCCGCGACGCGTGGATTTCGATCCCGCCTCGTCGCCAGTTGTCGCGTCGCTTCCTTGCAAGGATCACCACCACGCAGTGTAAGCACGTATTTCTTTAATGTGTATTATCTGCAGCCAGCATGCTGCGCGTCATATCTTGTTCCTCGCTTCCTGTGCTCTGCCCCTTGGCCTCCCCCTGACCGGAACTGGTGTCCATTGACCTGTACTGCCCCTCGCCCTCTCCCAGGTCCTAGTGTCCACTCCTCAGGACACTACATCTCCTGGTAGCTGGCTGCCCAGTTGGGATGCTCTTGTTGTGGACCACAGCTACCATTGCAGGCCTGCTCATGGAGTATTATTTGGCTCCAGCTCCCAACGCCCCTCAGCTGTGCTGCTTGAGTCCTGCCCTGGTGGGACTGGGCTGAAGGAGACAGTATTTTCTAGTAGCGCTAAAGGTGGCAGACCGCTGTTTAGCCAAGGACATTAATGGCATTCAAGGTGAAGCTCAGCATCTTCCGCTTCTATGCACAAAGGCTACAACACTGATGAGTATGTGTGGAGGTTTTGAGTGGTTCAAGCCCTTCCATATGTGTTTCTGTCAGAGGTTTCCTTTCTTAGAAGAATGGTAATATTCTAAGTTTCAACATGATACGTATTCATTGTTAAGGAAAGGGTTCTTGAAAAGTAACACACTAGCAAGACATAAACAACACCCCAGCAACAGGGGTTGTACTCATATGTAAAGACGGTTCAGTTTTTTTCAGTATGCAGAAAGGGATCACACCAATTGTATTCATTACAGAATGTACAGTATACAAATGGAGGAGCAATGGGTATCTCTCCATTGACTGGAAGTATTAGCCATTTCACAGTGTAAGAAAATTAATAGTGTGGGAGAGTATCAATGAATTCTATTATTTTGGGTTATGCGGTAAGTGAATATCTGAGTTTGTAGGTCTTATTACCAGCTGCTGGAATTGAAGACCAAGGGGAGCTTTTTTAAACTCACTTCTTCCTTAAATAGTTTTCTTTGAACACAAGAAGTAAATCTACAAACCAAAGTCTTTGTTTTATATTCTATGTTTTTATAAGATTTGTATGTGTTCCTTCTAATAAGTATAAACTGCATCTGCCAAATCTGTATCAGTTGCATTAGGAGCACCCCTTGACGTCACGTGCCAAGCACACTCTTAACACACAGATCTTCATTTCTTTGTACCTTCTAAAATGCCCCCTCCATTTCTGCTCACTGAAAGTCAACCTTTTTTGTCCTCCCGCCAGGACGCGAGCTGCGGTCTTAGTCATTTTTCCTGTCGCAGAGCCATCTGAATTTCCAAATGCAGTTCAAAACCTCAGCCTGTCACATCATGAAATACGCTACCACAGGCTTTGCCCAGGAAATGCAGAGAAAAACAGAGTCTTACAGTCAAAACAAGGAAGGAATGCAGCATGCCACTGAACAGCAAGTCAAATCATACTTCCTGCCTTTTGCAAAAACTTCACCATGGTGTGCTGGTAGGAAAAGCATAAAGAAAATGTGTGGGAAAAGGGTTGACTCGTCCATAGAAATGAACAGCCGACCAGCTAACAGTCCATAAATTCTGATGGGAAGGGGACAGTTTTGTTACCGCAGACAGAAGACAACTTCAAACACACTCATGCCAAGGCTACAACAGAATAAAAGGAAACGTGGCAAAGGCCAACCCACCCCGGGCATGAATATCTCTCCGTCTACACTAGTTACCAGATGCAACAGAAAGACAAATGACTCCTGCAAACAGTAGTTTGTAAGAGTGCTTCATTCAAGGCAGTGCCACTAGAATGATGTATTAAAGAGGGCCACAACAGTTTGTAACTAATCACCTTGTTGTGTCTGGTTGGAGGAATGTGTGGGTTTATTTTGATAATCCGAAAATCTCTGAATGGTATTGTTGTCATAGATATATTATTTGCTTGTTTCTTTCAGTGTAATTGTTTACCCCTGAAGAGCACTAACTACTGATGTGAATACTTTTGAAACTGTCAAGGCTTGGGCTGATTAAATCTTTCAACCCTTGGCTTCATCTGGAGCCTTGTGCGAAAATGTGAGAATGAACTAATGATAAAACAATTACTTACACATTTGTTTAAGAGTTAATAAAATGTTGCAAACTAGTTAGCAGGCGCTGCCGGTGCAGGTAAGAGCGGTGGGCGGGGTGGTGGGTGTCGACAGACGATGATGAGGTAAAAAAGAAAGAACAAAAAACCACTTACCTTGCACTTGCTGCATCGCCTCAGCCCCGAGCCAATGGAGACATTGAATGATTCATGGGGACTCTCAACAAAACCCTGTAAATCAGAATTAATTTGAGGGAAGACCTTTAAGCTGGTTCCTGGTAGCATACCGACAGACACCACACAGCACCACAAGATGTTCTCCCATGGACCTTCTGCTCAAGCGACCTCCAAGAAAAGCCATCTCTGCTAGCCGGCGATGGCAGCCGATGTCCATGGATGAGGAGGCAGTGCAGGGAAAAGGCTGCAAAACCAACACCAAGCCCAGCCAGGAGAGAGAGGCATGAGCACCAAACCTACAAGCAGAGAATGTTGTCTTTATCAAAGATTGTCACTCAACGCTGAGTCAAAGTAGCAAAGAGAACACAGTAAGGGACACATCCCCATGTCAGGATCACGCCAACAAACTCAGAGGGAAGACCGTGAGGAGATGGAAGGTGTCAGGAGATTCCGAAGCCAGCAACTTCAACAGCACAATCTAAGATTGAAACCAGAGCTCAGTCCAATACTGAAAGAATATGTGTGGGTAAGCAGGAGAGTAGAGCTATGGACTAAGGGATGTATCGTGCCACCCAGTCTCTAACTTTTGTAGCATGTAGCACACACCCTGGAGGATGGATGAGCCCCCCAGTTATAAATAAATAGGCTGTGAACTGCTCATGGTCACGCCTGGACAAAGACCCAAGTGTGTTTAATGTTCTCTTGCTCGAACCTCAGGACAGAGGCAGTAACATGAAAAGCCGATTACAGAAGGGATTGCATACCCCTGTTAAAGCGACAGTCACAATCCCTGTCAGGCTGAATCACAATATTCACTCAATTAATCTGTGCTACACCCTCTGGTATCTTGGCACAAAAGCAGTCTAGCTTAACGTAAAGGGAATGTGAAAGTATTTATGCAGCACATAAACAGTAATGAAGTGAAAATACAACACAAGACAAATCCTACACCAATTTAGAAATATAGAGTAAAACTTAACAACAGGACAAAGTCCAATCAGCAGAACAGGAATAATGACTTTGTTAACTTTTAAGTAAAATCTAGCGTCTAAAAGATCAAAGCGCCAAGCACAAACATATAGTCATGGGAGACTGGGTCAAAGTCGAAAAATATGGGCAACTGCGGTGAACCACCAGTCGGACAGAAGAGGTGGATTGAGCCTGGTTGGTGCTTACATTTAGACTTAGAAGACATTCTGGAGAAAATGTTCTGGGAAGGTAAAATACAGTGGGGCAAGGCTGCAGGTGGTGTCCAAGGATGGAGCATCATCATTGGGGAGCTGCTGGACAAAGCTGAGGTGAAGATATCAATTTTTTATCTTAGTCTCTTTTTTGGAAGTTGAAAATCTTCAGCAGGGTATAGTTGGAAGCTGTAGCCGATGAGAGCTCCAGGAGGACGGATACCCCTTTGATGAGGGACTGCTGAACAGGATTTGCTGCTGCGGAGAAGAACGTAACGGGAGCTGGTTCAGGCCAACCCACAAAACCTTGGGCTGACAGGTTGATCTCAGTCTTCCCTAAGTTCTGAGAGTAGTTTCTAGCCCAAAAATGTCTAAGTCCCAAGTTTTAGATTTTGGTTATCTGGGCACTAATAGCACCACCACCAAGGATCCAGGACTGGAGGGGCACTACTCAGTCTGGGTTCAGGTGTGGGTCCAAGTTGGTGGGAGCCTGTTATGTCCCTGTGGCTCTGTACAGGAGGCCATCAAACAAGCCCTTGGAGTTACTCTGGGTAGTCCTGTGTCCAGGTGATAAAGCAGGGCTCAAGTAGCAGAGCAAGCCTGTCAGTGTTCAAGGCAGACTCCAGGCAGCAAAGCAGTCCTCCCAGGTACAGCAAAGAAGTCCTGTGGAGCACACAGAAGGCAACAGCAGCAGGCAGTCCTCTAAGAGTCCTTATGCAGGTCCAGAAAATGAACTAAAGAGTGGTCTGAGGGTCCTATTTTTATACCTGGGGCCTTCTTTGAAGTAGGAGAAGTTTCTAGAGGTTTCTCTTCGAGTTTCCTGGAATTTTCCGACTCCCCTGCCATGGCTCCAGGTTGACTGCAGGGACAATACAGTGATGACAAGGCCTTTGTGTAAAGGCAGAGCACAGGTTATTCAGTTGCAAGTGAGGTTGTGCCGAGCCACCCCTCCCATTGTGCCCATTGTTGGCCTATTCAGGTTCACCTAATCTCACTATTGTGTGTCTGTCTGGGAGAAATTCACAAAGTCCAACTGTCAAGTACACCCAGTTATATGATATAGGACAGGCTGCAAGCACCAAATAGTAAAGGGCAGGAAAATGACAATGTAGGAGGCTGGCTTAGTATATGGTGCTCACGTATGTAAGTGTAGCACCCTGCACTAATCCAGACAACCCTTATGGTGATTTTAGGTGACTTAGAGAATCTTAGGAAGCTCTGTAAGTGGTAACTGTGGAGAGCAGCCTTCGGGCTTAGTCCAGAAGGAGTGTAAAGCAGCTTGATTTACCAGTGCTAATCATATAGTGTAGGTTAAGTAAAAAAGAATCACACAGTTTAATTAGAAAAATATGTATTTATTATAAACACTCACTAACACATTGCAATAGCTCCTCCCCGGAGATATAACCACAATACCCACAATACTTTGATAATAGATCACGTGAGTAGCACAAATGCACAGTTGCCTCCAGGGGGAGACCAAACCATATACTAAAATAGTGGAATGTGAACCACGACCTAAGTCGAGACTGGGACCAGAAGATGTTGAAGAGCCAGGGACCCAAAGAAGCACCCAAGGTAAGTACCCAGGAGCTCCACAGAGGCCGTGTGCAGAGTGGGAACATGACCGCGTACTCAATACATGTCAATAAGTAAGTCATGGTTGCAGTTTTTAGGCAGTAGAACCCTTCCCTGCGGACCCTGAAGAAACCTTGTGGAAGATGGAAGGTTAGAGAGTCATCCCACCGGTGGATACCCCGGGAACCAGGATACCTACACCAGGGAAGCCAGATGCATAGGTGCGTAGTGACACCGAAAACCGCCGTAGACCACAACGGAGGACTTCAGTAAAGATGTCGCTAGCGCAGAAGGCAAAAGAGTCCGGTTGAACCCAAAGGTGGATTCAAGATGAGAAGTACCTGCAAGCAGAGGGGACAGAGTCAATGCCACTCAGGAGTAACCAGGAGGCACGGAAGATGAATGCCCACTGATGTCAGATATACAGGAGAGTTGATGGTGACCTTGGAGCTGCAGTAGTTCATGAGCTGTCCCACATCGGATGTCAAGAGCCAGGGGATCAGTGTCCGGCAGAGGCACCAACTAGCCTTGGCAATGGCAACAACTGTAGTAGTCAAAAAAGGTGCAATGTCCGGACCAGAAAGGTCCAAGTAACTCACCATGAGCAGGTAAGTCAGAGCAAGCCCCGAGCAAGCAGGGGTGCCGACTGGAGCCAAAGAAGATCCTCAAGAGCACCCACAAGCTGAAGGCACAGGAGTTGCAAGAGGACCTTGAGCAGCTCACCAAAGGATGAAGTCCTGCGGTGCATTCTATGCGGTGCGGATGAAGATCTTGGTTGCAAGAGATGTTGGAGTTTGGAACTTCTTGGAGCCTGAAGATCTCTGATGAAGAGAGTCAACAAACCTTGGCAACAACAAGTCAACGCGGTGCACAGAGGTACTGCTCCAGCAGTTCTGACAAGGGATACTGCCTTCAAACTGGCTGTGAAGGCCTCAAAGGAGTTGCACAACCACCATATGTGTTGCTGAACCTTTCAGAGTCCGTAGGAGCTCAGGAACAGCAGACTAGTCAGCTTCTTTGCGGTGTCTGCAGATGCAGGGAAGTGACTCCTTCACTTCAAGGGAGATTCCTTCAGGTGTCTTGCAGGACGCAGAAGACTGGCAGGACGACAAGACCAGGAGCAGCAGGAGTCTTCCCAGTTGCAGTCTCGGCTCCCAAAGCGAAGTGCAGCAAAGCCTAAAGTGCCCAGATGGTTGAAGATGAAGTGGTTTCGGATCTGAATCTTGTCGTACGATGAATCTAGAGAACCACCCACAGGTAAGCCCTTAAGTTTCCTAAGGAAAGGGTTGAGAAATTCAGGGGTCCTTCCCACAGGAGGGGCTGAACAGTGGCAAGAATACTCCCATGTCCTTTGTCCAGTTTCACGCCAAAGCGGGAGCCAATGGTTTCCTGAGCTGGTTCCAACTGGAGTATGCAAGGAGGCACCAAATGTGCCCTTCAAAGCAGTCTAGTGGTGCTGGCAAGCGCCCCACCCTGCCCCAATACACTAGGTCCTGTCTGGGAGGTGGTCACACCTCCCTGTGACAGGAAACCTATTGTCCTGCCTTCCCCTGCTCAAGCAGCAAGAGGGTAGAATCATGTGTCTGGTCCGCAGCAGTCATAGTTTGCTGTCCGGGTCTGGAATACTGGTACCAGGAGCACTGAGGGCCACCCGGAGGAGCTTTAGAGTGCATGGAATCATACCTCCAACACCATTTACGGTGTTGGGGTTATGATCCCAACATGTTTGATACCAAACAGGACAGGGTTAGTTACAGCCAGTTTAGAGTTTGCCATTGCGAAATGACGCATGGCCACTCTATGTATCGGAAAGGCTGATGCACTTACAACCCAGGAAAATGGACTATGTGGGTTGTAGGGGTGTCCTTCTATTCCAGGGGCACACTCACACTTATAACCCAGCACCCTGCCTTCAGGATTGAAACGCCTGCCTTAGGGGTGACTAAAAGGTTTTAAGTGCAGTGACCTCAGATATAAGGAAACTTATATCTGCTGTAAGTGGTGCTAGCACCAGCTTACACAGGCTGCAATGGAAGGCCTGTAGTCACAATTTGTGTGGTCTCCCATTGGTGGCATAATACATGCTTCATCCCATGGGGACCCCTGGTGTACCTATGCCCTGGGTATCTAAGTGCCATATACTAGGGACTTACAGGGGTAAACAGTACCCAATCTGGGGTGCACCTATGTACTCACCATGTCCAATTTAGGGAAGAAGCACAGAGACTGGGGTGCTGATTAGCAGGATCTCAGTCAGACTAGTCAGAGAAATAAAATGACACCAGCAAAAAGTGGTGGTGACCAATAAAGCAGATCCTACTTTCATACAGCCAACTTTCTAAGAGTGGCATTTTCAAAACTGTAATTTAAAATCCAACAATTATAGACTCCAAACATGAAATGCTTATCTGCTCCCAGTCAAATGTTAGCACTTAATACATGCAATAAGGCAGCACAGTTTTATCCTATGGGACAGGTAGGCTTCGCAGTAGTGAAAAACAAATTTAGGGGTTTTTCACTACCACTGTATGTAAAACTTAAAAGTACAAACCCAACATTTTAATTTCAATGCACCCTGCCCTATGGACTGCCTAGGATCTACCTTAGGAGTTACTTATATGCAATAAAAGGGGAGTTTAAAGCTTGGCAAGGGGGTTATATTGCCAAGTTGAATTGACAGTTTAAAACTGCATCCAGGCTGCAATGACAGGCTTTGGGCATGTTTTATGGGGCTATTAAGTGGGTGACACATAAGAGCTGCAGGCCATCTCGAAACATTACATTTACAGGCCCTAGTTGCATAGTATGCCACTCTACACGGGACTTATAAGAAAATTATTTATGACAATAAGGTGCAAGGCAATTTTACTATGTTTAGGGGGGTGAGCAAAAGTACTTTAGCACTGCTTAGCAGTGGTGAAGTGCACAGAGTCCTAAGGTGAACAAAAAAGAATAATAGCAAAAATAGAGGAAAAAAGGCAAAGGGTTTGGAGGAAGATCACCCTTAGGATGACAGGTCTAATAGTGAGTAATAGGATCTCCAAATGTTGAATGTCTCTCTATGGTGTGGTACATAAAAATTGTGTTATTCTAGAGTATTTGTTTGTTATCATGGGAAGGGGTTGCACTGACCTTTGCATAACACTCAGGTAGGAATTATTATTAAATATGTCAATACTAACTTATACATATTTTGTGACCTGGCACTGTTGTCTATTAATATCTAATAAACACTTCTATGATTAATTGATTTTTATCATAGGTCTCTGAATCTTGTGGACTCAAATTGATGTTATTGAGTTTAAGTGTACGTTTGTAGAAGTGAATGTGGTAGCAGTAGTAATACTAATAATACTAATAACAATAATCAACAACAACAATAATAATAATACTAATAACAACAATAATAGTAATAATAATAATAGTGATAATATAAGTAATAAAAATAAATCCACAGTTGATCAATCTATTTGTGCTGAAGAACTTTGTTATTGTCCCAAGAAAAAGGTGTAGGCATGACGAAACAGCAACAATAACCTTTATACTGAAGTGGATGGATATTGATGTGTGCATTGTTTGAAATAGGTTTGGTTTGTCATGCAGTGTATAATGGTTAGGCTCACTGTAATAAATGGATGTCCCTTCCTCTGCATGATGGTGTCCTAAAAAGAATATTGTTGTAAATTATTGAACAGAGCCTATACCTTGGACATAATGTACTTAATGATGTATTATATGTTGTGTAGTTATGTAGTGGAGAAGTGTGGCTCAATGATTAGAGCGGCAGACCCTGATGCAGAGGTCTAGCCCAGGACCAGGGTTCAATTCCCCGCCTCGGGGGGGTCTTGTGCTCAAAAATTCCATGGACCTGATAATTCTCACCTTGGTGCCATACTAATCATGGAGTCCCACTCTGCAACTCTGGGCAATAGCTTGCTTAATCTCCACAACGGCCCCCACAATGCTAATGATGCCTGGCCTCCACCTTGGGGGTGCCCAGGAGTGGACACCTCACAGGGAAAGCCAGGATGGGTTCCACAGCGGTATTCGTACAAGCGCCTTGAGACCCTTGCGGTTGAGTAGTGCGCTATACAAGTATCAATTTATAATTAATAAACACCTTATAAATTAATATCACACAATTAAATGAAATCGTTTTGCAGTGATGTGTTTCTTAGAGAAAAATTACCGTAGACAGCAAACTGGTTCCACAATAATGTTGACTGAGTTGTCTTGTGGTGCAAAACAGGTAGGTAGACTGCAAGTAGCTTGTTGGTCTCCTTTTGAACTTTGTCTTCTTTAGTAGTAACCTTACCTTAATGATGGTTGATGGAAGCACACCATCATCTTATATTCTCTTTTTTTAAACAATCCCAGCACATTTAAATATTAGTACAATGTTTGCACAGTGCATATTGAAATGAAGCAACTCTATCAAAAATCGTGAGTAAACCACGCAATTTCAACTCTGCTCCACCCAACACCACAGAGAAATTTCACTATACCTCACCAGAGTAATAATGAGTCCAGTACCATAGCCTTTTGTGTGCATGACTGCCTTCAACTTGTTGTATATGAAGCTTCCGATCAGATAGCAGATCTCACCTTTAACACATACTCTCGCAGTGGACCACATCTATCTTTAGTTTTGGAGGAGGGTGGCTGCAATCATCTCATATGTTCATTGTTAAAAGGGTAATCCACGTGTCCATCATTAGAAAGCTAGTGTGACTTTCAATTTGTTTAGATAACCATTCTATAGTCTACACCAGGGAAACCAACATCAAAATCTAACTGTCAGCAATGTATTCATATTTTTTAAGGCAACAATTCATAAATACCTTCAATGTACCCTTCCATTAGAACAGCAAAAACATGTTTTATCCCAGCTTTTGACTTTTTCTAGGCTGTAAGAAGTTGTTTAAAACATTACTATTATATAGCATTGAGTGTAATGAACTTTGCATCCATACCCTTGTGAGACAATATAAAAACACATCTACTATTTGTGTTAAGAAAAAGACAACAGTGCCATTCACATGTGATGCAAATTGGAATTAACACAAAGATTCCAAATAACCTTTTTGGACAGGAATACCACCTAATTGGCATACAGTTGCATGCCCAACTGTGAATATCTGGTATCACAGTTTTCAGCCTGACTTTGTTAAGAGTCTTGTCCTGCACTTGTCCTGAATCTTGAGTGATGCACATTGCGTGCCCACAACAGTGACTGAGAACTACTGTCCCTTTCATAGGTACATGTGCGTAGCACGGTGGTGGCAACATACCATATTTTGTAGTGATCATAACATAACCACACCTTTCTGTCACAAGAGTGGAAGCCTTTGGTTCGAGCAATGGACCCGGGTCCTAGTCCGTGCGCATGGATGTATGGCTGTCATGTATGATGAGCGAGTTAGACCTTGTGTGATGGTATGAGTGAACCAGAGGGCTGGTTCCTGTTCACAAGATGAAGGTGAGGTTACCTTCCCAGACAGGAGAAGTATGTTACTGAAAATCCTGAGACTATAGAAAGGAAACCAAAACATTGAAGTGAGGAAAGTGAAGACAACCTTGTTAGAAATTCCATCATACCCTTTGAAACAATGGTCTGCTGATTAGTCTATCGGAAGGATGCCATGTGGTGAATGGTGAGATTTAAGGGTGGGGCTGCAGATCGTAATGTCAGGGTGTGAAATGTCTTTTGAATTGTCAGGGTGCGAAATGTCTTTTGAAAAGGGCTGCCTTTTGTGTCTCCTTCTGACTACTGTCAGTATAGCTTTGATAGTCAGATGCCAATTACTCAAACATCTTTTTTCTTTTGTTATGGGTGCTTCAGCCTGGAGACATTGTACTGTGAATAGCATGATTCAAGAAAAAGCATGAGTCTGAAAGACAGCCTGATAAAGACACATGAAAAGAGAAATGATCCAAACCGGTTCTGAAAGTGCAGATTGAGAATACACATCCTTTGTCAACTGCACCTTTATATGAGCGGGACCTGCTGATCCACTTCTTTCAGTTCCAAATTCTCTTCGACCAAGGAAGGTGTGCTCCACAGAGCACCCTAAGGATCACTGCACAACAAGAACTATGATCTGCCTGACAGCCAGCTTCTGAGAGGAGAGGTGACATCACCTGGAATCTGACCTGGAAGAAGAACTCCTTTCTCTGCCCTCGAAGTCCGGGAGATTACTGCCTAAAGGAAGAGGGAAGGAATATTCCATCCCTGTTGGAGGGGCTGGCTGTTGGTGCGGACAAGGGCAGAAGGCCTAGGCACTGTGCTTCAGAGTGTATTACCGTAATCATATTTGCCTTCACAGCTGTGGCACTTGCTGAGTGTGTCCGATTGGCCTTGTTGAAGAAGGGATTGGAGTTGACCTGCCGACCTGTGCCCAAAGTGACTGTTGTCAGTATAATTGTGGCACTTGTCAAGTGGTGCCTGAGTGGTCAACACCACTAAAGAAGAACATGATGAACCTGTGGTGCCAGCTGCAGTGTGCTCTGAATGGACTAAACACGTGGTTAGCCCTGGCACTTCTTCATTGTGTGCCGTCAGTCTACAATTCTCAGAAGAAATAAATGCTCTCTCAAGCCAATATGCACCTCTGTGCCAAAACACTCAGCGCACCCATTTGGACTTAGCTGTTGCTGCCAAAGCTCCTTGAAGCTGTCAAGCTGTTACCTTAGGACTTGCCCCAGGAAGGCCCAGGGACTATTAACAAGACTCACTGACAATTGCAGCCACAGACCCACCTGCTGCTGATGAGGATGCCAAGAAGATGGCAACTGTCCGAAGACACCCGCAACAACTTCTGCCTCCAGACCACTATCATGCACCCTGCGTCTGCTCAGCCTGTGAATGAACGCTGCCTAACCCGACGACAGCTGGCAAGCCTCTAGCAAACAGGGACTGAAAGTGGGAGGCCGACAGAGCCCTACAGCAAGCCAGAGACCAGGTGAGAGATTGAATGGTAATATACCCTAAAACATCTGTTATCAAAACAGGGGAAGTGCTGCTCATGCACTGTTTCCTACCTCATAAAGTCATTATTATATAAAAGAGGGGGTAATGACACTGCCTTTAGAATTTATTTTTGTCAGAAAGGCTGTCACCAGTGTCCACATCATGTGCACAACAGTTAGTCTGACCAGGGGTCAAAGAGAAGACCTCAGCAAACTGATTAGGACTTGCGTGCAAACAGTCTGTTGTTGGGCATTGAGGGTGTCTGACAAGACCACTCCTTCAAATGACCTGTATTTAGGTTTGTTTAAGAGGAGGTCAGGTAGAGGTTCACTCTCTGCTACCTGCTCCTCATTTGTGACCAGACCATGAACATGGTAATTTCATCCCTGTCATAATAGGGTTTAAGGTGGTTTACATGTATGACCCTCTTGGGGTTCCTGCAAGTGACAAGGTCCACTATGTAAGTGACCTCCCATTTTCTTTCAAGGTCTTGTTCAATCTTACAACAAGCCCATTTGTCTACGGATGGTATGGTGCAATTAACTTATAAGTTACTCTACACTCAGTCCACATGTGTGTAACTATGCCGACATGAAGTTTGTACCTCTGTCTGATATTACGTCCTTTGAAAATCCAACGATAGTAAAAATACCAAGAAGGCTTTTGCCACTGCAGGAGCAGAGGTAGTCTTCAGGGGAATTACCTCAGGATATCTGGTGGAATGATCCACTGCCACTAATATAAATCTGTTTCCTGATGCTGTTTGAGGGTCAAGGGGACCAACAATGTGAATCCTACCCTAAACACTGGGAGTGGCATTAAAGGGGCCTTTAGGTAGATACCTGTCTTGCCACTGGCTTGACAAGTGACATAGGAGTTACAAAACTCCTTCACCTTCTGGGTCATTCCTGGCCAGTAGAAGAGGTTCACCAACCTACTTTAAGTTATGGTCTTGCCAAGATGCCCAGCTAGGAGAATGTCATGTTCCAATGTTAGGAGAAAATCTCTAAACTGTTGAAGCACTACTACTCACCTGGTAGCACCAGGTTTGGGGTCTCTGGCCTCAGTGTAAAGGAGTCCCTCCTCTCAATAGGTCCTGTGGTAACCACTGACACTTTCCTTTTACTGATCAGCAGCTTGCTGCCTCAGGCTTTCAAGAGTGGGATAGGTTCTCTGTCCCTAGCACAGATCTTCCCTAGAGGGTCCCCCTGGGCCCAAAAGCTCTGCCATGTAAGGCCCAAGCTCCTGGTGCTCTGTTCCCGCTGGGGCTGACAAGTCTTCTCCCTGAGGAGAGGAGACTTGATCTGGTGCCAGAATAGAATTGGTTTCCCAGCCTTCTTGTCTTTTCTCTTGTAAGGTTGGTCCATAATTTCTGGCTTCAACACTTCTTTTTCACTCTAGATTCTACACTGTGCTCTTGTTTTTATACACACCCATTCAGGTATACTCAGCATTGCTGCATGGGTTTTCTTTTTGACCTCAGTGCTTGGTGAGGACTCCAAATCATTGCCAAGCAAACACTGGACAGTAATTGCAAAATAGATAACCACTATTTTGTGGCAAGTAACCCCTCCCCTTTCTATGGACACCAAAGCCAATTTGCTGTACCTTAGCCTGATTGTCAGCAATGATGACTGTATAAGTGTCTCCAAGCAAGTACTGGTCTGAGGACACCAGTTGCTCAGACATCATGGTGACGCTGGCACCAGTATCTTGCAGGAGCTTTAACCTTAACCCCATTTATATGAGCTGTTGTCTGTATTTTTCCAGATCACTGGGCCAGACAGCCAAGGGTTGCAATATCCACTCCACCCACTGTGGCTAGTGTTGCCTCAGCAGGCTCACTGACAAAGTCAGGGCCCACCTGTGATCCCATCTGGGGACTTACCAATGCATTTACTGCAGGTGTACTAGAGGCATTCATTTTGTTTTTACAGCTCGGGTCTCCAGTTCGATGTCCAAGAGCCTTGCAATCATGACACCAAACCTAGGAAGCTTGTTTCCGGTCCAGGGAAGACATTGGTTGGCAGTTCGGGCTGGACTGTTCCCATGAGGCACAGGGTCAGACTGATTTGCATATGGCCATGCCTGAACTGGGGTGGCAGAGTGGGCTAAAGAACGGTGATGGATTAAACCCAGATCAGTTGACTGGGGATGAGTGCTTGCAATGTTCAACACTCCGTCCATCATTTCCTTTGGTTTTTGCTTTGTTCGCCATAAGTTGGCAGGGTATGCTCAGACGTGAGTCCCTTGCTCACTTTGCCACTGGATTCAAGCAAGCCTGGCTGAAGACGGCTGAAATGCCAGAAACCGGTCCTAGGAAGCTTGTTTCCGGTCCAGGGAAGACATGGCTTGGCAGTTCGGGCTGGACTGTTCCCATGAGGCACAGGGTCAGACTGATTTGCATATGGCCATGTCTGAACTGGGGTGGCAGAGTGGGCTAAAGAACGGTGATGGATTAAACCCAGATCAGTTGACTGGGGGTGAGTGCTTGCAATGTTCAACACTCCGTCCATCATTTCCTTTGGTTTTTGCTTTGTTCGCCATAAGTTGGCAGGGTATGCTCAGACGTGAGTCCCTTGCTCACTTTGCCACTGGATTCAAGCAAGCCTGGCTGAAGACGGCTGAAATGCCAGAAACCGGTCCTAGGAAGCTTGTTTCCGGTCCAGGGAAGACATGGCTTGGCAGTTCGGGCTGGACTGTTCCCATGAGGCACAGGGTCAGACTGATTTGCATATGGCCATGTCTGAACTGGGGTGGCAGAGTGGGCTAAAGAACGGTGATGGATTAAACCCAGATCAGTTGACTGGGGGTAAGTGCTTGCAATGTTCAACACTCCGTCCATCATTTCCTTTGGTTTTTGCTTTGTTCGCCATAAGTTGGCAGGGTATGCTCAGACGTGAGTCCCTTGCTCACTTTGCCACTGGATTCAAGCAAGCCTGGCTGAAGACGGCTGAAATGCCAGAAACCGGTCCTAGGAAGCTTGTTTCCGGTCCAGGGAAGACATGGCTTGGCAGTTCGGGCTGGACTGTTCCCATGAGGCACAGGGTCAGACTGATTTGCATTTGGCCATGTCTGAACTGGGGTGGCAGAGTGGGCTAAAGAACGGTGATGGATTAAACCCAGATCAGTTGACTGGGGGTGAGTGCTTGCAATGTTCAACACTCCGTCCATCATTTCCTTTGGTTTTTGCTTTGTTCGTCACAGTTTTTACCCTGTTAACCACCCTTGGACTGTGAAGAGTTTCTGGGCCCTCCCTCCTAAGCAGGTTTTTTGGGGGCCTCTAGAAGATTCTTTGTTTTTATCTTTTTGGTCGCCATTTCTCCCTTGGGGGGTCTTGTTGGCCTCTTTCTTGTGGTCACCCCCATCAGTAGTAGTTTCATTTACCCTTGTTTTGCACTTTCCATTCGAAATCATATCATACACCAGGCAAAAAGTGGGACCTACTCATTTCTAAAGAGGCACTTCCTACAAGCATGACAAGGGTGTTCAAAACAGCCTAGCTTTAAGGGCAGAGGCTAAAACTGAACAAAATTATAAGCAAATGCCCATGAGAAAGCAGTACCAGTGGTTGTGATGTAACTTTTAAGAACAGACACATTTGCAGAAGGAAAGTATGTTGTTCGGGTGAGATAAAAGTAGGCTGACATTTACAATGGTTACTTTTTAACCCGGACCTGATGCAAATTCCTTTTTAGGATTTGTAAGGCAATGTAAATGGCTATTTGTGTTACTTTGTCGAAAAAGTGACTCAAGAAGGTGCATTGCATTGCCTTGTGTTACTTTGCATCAGGGAGGCATTCCATTGGTGGTAGATGCTCGTTTCCCTGCATCCACTCATGAATTTTGAGGAAAACCCATATCTGCAAAGATTCAAACATTTGGATTTGTGCCAAAATCTTGTGCTTCGCTGAGTCTGGCTTAACAAGCAGAAATATCTTAAGTTTTCTCCAGCACACGTGCAAAGAGGGAACAGCCTCCAAAGATAGTTTTGGTGCATCCTTCCTGTACAAAAACTATCCTGACCACAAAGCATACACCCTTGCACAATAACGCAAGGGTGACTGCGTTGCTGCTAGACAGGCCGGACTGGCCATAGCGGGCACCGGGCTTTTCCCCGGTAGGCTGCTAGGGTGGGGGCCAGTTTTGGGCCCCTGGGGGCCGTTTTTGTTACCTGGGGTCGGCAATATCAGCCCCCTGTAAAAAATCGGCCAAAACCAGCCCTCGCAAACTGCTCAGCTGCACTCCCCCTCTCCCCGGGGGGAGAGGGAGGGGGGGGCAGCTGAACAGTTTGCCAGGGCTGGTTCCTGTTCCCAGGCCGGCCCTGCTGCTAGACAGAACAAAGTACACGGAGTGAGCACAACTGCAGTATTTAAGATACAACACAGTTTTTCTCTCTCCAGGTGACACAAAGCAGCGCAGCAGTTTTACTTGCTGGCTTGCGGTGCACAAATTGTTAGTAAATCTGGCCAATGTTCTTAATTCTATAAGAAGAATGTCAAATTCACTTGTCAGTAACATGCAAAACTGCCGTGGTAAGCACAAGGAATACATAATTAATTGCTAAAGAATTCACGGCAAATCCTTTACTCAATGAATCTGATTCCTCTGTTCATTTTAATGTCCATGTGGGATATTCTAGGCCAGGTTGTATACTCATGAGTTTGATCCTGTTTATCCATGGCATTCATTTAGTCAGGTGTGGATTCAATGAGTCTTCATGAATCACTCTCTGAAAAACAGGACTATAAAGTCAGAGATAAGTTAGTAGGTTATTATGAATCAGTTCCCGGTAAGAATGACCCTTGCAATTACAGCTAAGATAGGCTGTGAAAATGAAAATCAAGCTGAGAGATAACTTCCATGTGAAATTAAAGACTACCTCAAAATTATGGCATCAAAGATATGTGACAGCACCTGCAATAAGAGGCCCTAAAAGTGGTCCCAGTTGGAAATTGTATTTCCTATTCACCCTAGGAAAAGCTGAAAATGTTGTACTTGTCAAACAGGGAAATAAACTTGATTACCTTGAAGGAAGGCAGAAACAATCAGGTGTAACTAAATCTTCAGACTGGTAGGGATGTACATGAAGTGTTGTTCAGATTTAGGATCAAGCAAAGTGTAAGATCAGATAACTGTAATACTGCAGTGGTGTGAGTGTTGCAAAGTCATCCTGTGCCCTGGGTACCCCCATTGTTTTGCTGACTGGTACTGGTAGTAACTGACTCTAACTTTCCCTGGGCTTTGCCTAACTAACCTAACTAGGCCCAGGGCCAGTGCTATGCTGAAAACACCTACACACAGTTGGGTACACTATGGGTTAGGGTACCCCTACGATTGGCAAGACCTACCCTATATGTCCCTAGTACATAAGGCAGGGGGAATTAAAACTACCTTTAAGTCCCTAATAAGGCATGACAGTTTAGAGGCCAGCAGCCCTTTCAGCACTTGCATGTGTGCACTTCTGAGAGCCTGAGGTCATTTTAAAAGCAGCCAGTGTTGCAGAACTGCTTTTAAATGTAAATTGTGCCCAAACTCGACTTTGGTGCTAGGGTCACTACAATATTTGGACATATTAGCTTCTCTCCGGGTCTGTCCTAGGTGTAGAGGGTCAGGTACTTATAAGGAGGAACCGTATAAAAGAGGCCTAGGTTTATATGTCCTGGGGATAGAGAAATTGCACATTTCACTGCTCCCATTGTAGTAAAGTGCTTCCCAAAATCGACTTTTGTGCTAGAAGCACTGTGGAGTGAGGATCTACATTATTTTTGTATATTCACGACCCCTAAAGTCTCTGATAGGTTTTCCCGGGGTGAGGGGTTAGGTAACTATAAGCAGAGTCTATATAAAAGATGTTTTATAGGCCCTGGTACTGGAGACAGTGGACATTTCATTTTCCCCATTGTAGATCCCCAGGCACATAGGTCAACATTGCAATAGTTTATGAATTCATAACTACTGTAAGTGAGGACTGAAAAATATAATTCAAGGAATTAGGAGAATGGTATTGATAAATCCAACAATATGCTGTTGTTGACTTTTATCCAAAGATGTATAGAAAAGGAGTTATAAGTCTTTATTGTCTGTAAGCCAACATTCAGCCTTGCAGTGGCCTGCCCTTATTGGTCAGAGTTAACAGGATTAGGCAGGATAATTTGATGAAGTGATAAGTGCCTCACCCCGGAGAGGCTAATCTGTTGGAAAGAGCTCTGCTACTGGAGAATGCCAGAGCAGGAGGGAGAGATAGGAAACCATTTGGCTTTAAAGAACAGATAGGACATTCAGGAATAGCCAAGTCCATCTCCCTCCACCCCTTATGACCCAGCCAAATGTCAGGCTTGAGGAAGGAATTTGCAGCTGTCAGAGGAAGGTGAGCTATGGAAATGAGCCATACAGGTGTTGGTTTAGCTAGCTCATGCTCCTCTGCTGAGACTTCAGCCATATTGAATTTTGGAAAAATAGTGCTTTCTGGGAGCCCATTGTGCCACACTTTGAAGGAAACTCTCATGCTCTGGGGTGTTGCCCTGCACTTCATTGGACAGTAGTGCCCTCCTGCGTGACCCCAGAGAACACTGAACAAGTATTTGAGAAGGGCAGAGCCTCTCAGATCTGCTGCTTGAAACAAGAGAAGACGAAGGGTTCAGGCTTGAAGTTTTTTTTTGCACCAACCAGACCTTGCACTCTGACTGATGGCACCTGCTGCACAATCTGGATCTACAGCCATGTGGACCTAGCTTGCTTGCTTGAAGAGAAATAAAGAGTGGACACCTTGAAAGCTGCAGGTTAACAAAGCTCAACTGAACCCTCACCACCAAGAATCCCCAGCCTGGAGTTCATCCAGTGGATTTTAAAGTGTTTTGTCCAAGTAGATTGTGGGAACTGAAGTCCCAAAATTTCAAGAGCCATCTTGGAGATTCCAAAACCTTGGATTGTGTTTTGGACTCTTTGGGACACCAAAAAGATCTTCGGGACTTCAGGAATAAGTTCCTGCGGTTTGGAGAACTTTGGAGCAACTTTGGGAAAAAGCTACATAAGTGGACTCACTCAACCTGGCAAGCCAAGCCGTCGACCCTCAACTGCGAGCCAACCTGCCCTGCTGGTTCGTCCAGCTGAAAAACTCTGGAGGACCGACTTCCAAAGTTTGACAGGGAGCTCCCTGGAGAGCAAGGCAGCAAACCCTCACCGAACCCAGCCTTGTGAAGAGCATTGAGGGACCCCGGCGGAAGAAGCTCCATAAAAGTTTCTCAGTCCGAAGGCAAAAGAGACTTGACCGGCTCCAACTGCATGAGTCAAGCTGCATACATTCAACTGCGAGCAGGCCTGTATCCCTGGTTGGTCCGACTGGAATGCTCTGGAGGTCCAACTTCTATAGTTTGACCGGGAGCTCGTTAAAAGGCAAACCCTCACTGAACCCGGATTGGTGGAGAGCATCGAGGGACCGCGGCAGAAAAACTCCAGGAAAGTTTCTAAATCAGAAGGTAAAAACTTTGACTGAGGCCTACCGTGAGGGGTAACAGTGCAGGGCGTCCATCACAGTTGGCCTGAAACTTTGACTTTTTCCAGGTCTAGCGCGACCAGATGTCCCACTAGGCGCTATAGGTTTCTATGTGCTATGTAGTGCTAAATCTGTAAAAATTCATATCTCTGGTTCCCTACATTGGATTCTTTTAGTATTGTTGTCATTTTTAATTTAAGATGTCCTATTTTTATCAATTGGTGTTGCATTTTTATTGTGTGTTTTGTCTGAATTATTTACTGAATTTATGTTTTTTAAATGCTTTACATACCTGTCCCTGAAGTTAACCTTGCCTGCTCACAGCCAAACTACCAAGTGTTGAGCATGGGAATCATTTTCTGAGACCTATTCTGAGCCCTAGACTGTGTTAGGGGCCTTATAGCCAGTGGGAGATATATATTCACCAATACTAATATCCCACTTTCCAACAATGAGCAATTGGGTTACCAGCTGAGGGAGGCTGAACCCGTACTCAAACAACAATCACAATCCTTGTTAGGGTGAGGCACAAGCAAACTCCAAATTAACCTGTGCTCAAGCCACTGTTAGCTTGGCACAGAGCAGTGAGGATTAATTAGAGGTAATGTGTAATGTATTTATGCAGAACCTCAAACGGTGCACAAACAAAACACAAGAAAAATCCCACAAGAAAACGCTAATTGGGTATAAGCTAATCCTACCATGTTTTAAGGAGAGAGCACAAGCACTTTAGCACTGTTAAACAGTGGTAAACTGTGCAGAAGCCTAAAGCCAGAAAAAACAAACTCAGCAAAACAGGAGGGTTGAAACCAAATTTAGGGGGAAACCAAACAGAGGACAACAGGTCTAACAAATGGCAATTAGTGTTTTGCAGTATGGGATAGCCTGTCCCCATGAGGAGCAGTATCAGTACTGATTTCCCTACAGTGAGCCTTTGTCTAAAGTGGCCCAGTGGACGAAAATGGAATGCTACCCGAGTGATTGCCTGTGGTTATGTTTTTTAGAAGCTGGTTGACCTGTCAGCGTTAGGGTGGTCTTCCCCCAAACATTTTGCCTCTCCTCCTGCATTTTATAGGACTTACCTTTATTGGCCTTAGGACTCTGTGCACTGTACCACTGTTAACATTCAGAAGACCACTGGAAAGGGAATTTAATTTTGTTAAGTCTCTCAATGAGGCACTCACAGTAGCAAAGTCACGAATGTACATTGAACATTAGCTGGCCATGCCCAAGAAGGATCGCAGCATGGTTACATCTTGTGGGGGGCAAGTAGTTGACAGTGCTTGCACGTTATCTATGTCAGGAGTCACTCTCCCATCAGAGAATATGTGCCCAGAAAACTTAAGTTTGGTCTTGTGAAACTCACTCTTAGCTGCTTTCAGACTGAGACCTGCATCCGCAAGTTGCTGGCACACTTGTGTAAGAGCCTTGTTATGCTTCTTTTGTTTTGTCCCAAATACCATTATGTCATCACTGAAGGTAAAAGCATGTGTAAGAGGTTGAATTATTCAACGTATAACATCCTGAAATATTTCTGCAGTTGATCACACTCCAAAACTCAACCTTTTGTATTTGAACAAACCAACATGAGTCAAAAAAGTAGCAATGCACCTACAGTTGTCTTCAAGATAAAGTTGATTGTGTCCTTTTGACAGGTCAAGATGGGAGAAGGCTTAGACCCCGTTCAGTTGCATGATCATGTCCGCTATGTATGGACAAGGATGTATTTCTCTCTCAATTGCTTTGTTGACCTGGTTCATATCGACCCAGATGTGCACTGCACCTCCACTCTCCTTTTTTGTCACCAGCACTATGGGCGAAACCCATGGCATAGGACCAGGGGAGTGCTAAAAAGTGTCATGCTTCAATAGCGCTTCTAGTTCTTTCTCACTGGTTTCTTGCAATAAAAAGTGACTCTGCTGTGTCGCTGGGCAACAGGGCGAATGTCCTCGTTAATGTGAAGTTGCACTTTCATTTTCTTAAGCCTTCGCAGGACGTGAAACAATTACCGGAACTGACGCACAATTTCAGATTGACAATGGAGATTATAGTTGAGAGATCTCAGTCCTATGTCAGCAGCAGTGGCAGAACTGAGTAAGCATGCACTGGATGAAGTTCCTTACAAAGCGTGAATTGGCACTTGTACTGATGTTATTTTATGTTGCATGGTTGCTTTGAGCGGCCCTTGAATCTGAAACAGTTTGGAGGCATCCCATGGAATACCATTGTGTTTGACGGTTGAGGCATGGCACAGGAGACAAGCTGATAAACTTTTCGACTTGCCTGATGTTGATTGACGAACCACTTTCTATGATGAAGTGTATGGGGCAACTGTTGACCTTTACTGAAATCTTGGGGAAGTCTTCAAATGAGTTCTGTTGTTTTGTTTGTTGTTTTTTCTTTGTCCTTTGTTCTTCTCTGCACGCAGTCAAACCTACATGTGCATGACATTCTTTGGTTGATACCATCATTGTGTGAGAAGTTGGCCTGATGTGTGATGTCACTAGTTTTAGTGTACACCTTATATCAGTCCAAGCAACCCTTATGGTGATTGGTTGTAAAGTCAACCTTATAGACCAGCTATCCTAGTGGTAGCATGGACAAGAGCAGTCTTAGGCTAAACTCTGAATGGCATGAGAAGCCAGCTGTGATACCATATATAATCCCTTGAATACCAAATGAAAGGACACCACAACAGATATATATATAAAATAAAGTGTATTTATTCTAGTCAAACCCTCAGCACTCTTATGAGATTTGAGGTAAGTACAACACAATCTTATTCAAGCATACATTAAGTCACACAGGTAAGTAATACAGTTAGGCCCTAGGGGCCACGCAAACCATATACTAAAGAAGTGGTATAAGGACCACTGTCACGGAAATAGAATAGGCCTAGGCCTAGGGAATCGCTGGGGCTACACTACACTACCAACAGTTAGGAAGTGGGAGGCCCACGGGATTCAGGTGCAGAGTGGAAACACTCACGCGTAATGCGTATAGTCGTTAGAAATAGTACAGTTCTGAAATAAGCAGTTTTAGGACACTTCTGAAGCAACTAGGAAGTCGAGACTCGGGAACTAGACCCTAGGATAGTCACTACCCTTGTGAGCACCGAAGTACCCAAGTTACCTAGCCCACGGGCTGCGGGTGCATAGGTGTGAACTTGCGTCGGGTTTCGTCGTGGGCTTCTATGTATGCCTGAAGGAAAGTTGCTGACAGGCAGTCAGTGCGGAGTGTCCGGTGGATCCCAAGGCCGGGATCAAGAAGGAAGGGTACCTGCAAGCAGAAGGGACAGAGTCAAGGTCACTAGCCAGTGACCACGTGGAACCAGGAAGGAACCAGGCGATGTCGTGAAGATTGCAGGTGAAGGGTGAAGCTTGTCGCTGCAGCCACGGGTGCCAGGAGACGTCGAGGATGACCAGGACCAGGAGGCGAGCTGTCCCACGAAGGCTCTTGCTGTCGGCGGCGTCGAAGTCAAACTAGGACTCACCAAGCCTTGGCAAGCGGAACCCACGAAGAATGGAGGACTTGCTTCTGGTGCAGACCAGGAAGGTCTGGGGTGCTTCTCTTTTGCAAAGAAGCGGGAGCCAGTCTGGAGGAGCCAAACCAGCAGTGAAGATTTCAAGGTGTGTCGTCACAAAGGCCGCTAGCCAACGGGCAAGCAACCGGACAGACGCGGCAAGCAGGAAAATGCAGAAGGGCCCCACGCAGGACTCGTGGAGTGTGGGGGGCTGATCTTCGGTGCAGATGGTGCTAGGGGTTGAGGCTTCTCAATCCCCGGTGCAAAACTTCGAGGGTACCTCAGAAGCTGCGCTGGAAGGTACTCGCCACTTTTCCCAGGTAGCCGGTCCCACGTCTCTCGTCGCCTCCACGGATCTCAGCTCGGCTGGGGATGTGGATCAGGGTCGGAGAAGTCTGGAAGTCAAGGCTCTGGTCGGGCTCTGCAGTCGGTCCCTCGTAGAACTTCAGCAAAGCAAAGGGTAGTCTCTTGATGGTGCCTGTTTGCACAGGGTAGCCACTCCTTGGCCACAAGGGATATTCTTCAGTCTTCTTCTTTCGTCGAATGTCGAAGGTCCAGAGTTTCTGTTCAAGTTGCAGGTTCAGGATAATCTAATCTCCTGGGGCCCAGCTACCACTCTTATACTAATCTGGGGGGCTGGGTTGCCTGCTAGGTCACGCCTTATGGGTGGGACCTGGGAGGGGGTGGTTACACCCCCTTCCCTTTGTCCAGTTGCGCACCAGGACTGGGGCTGGAGTGCCCCAGCACCGGTTTGAACTGGACTATGCATGGAGCACCTTGTGTGCCCCAGGCAGTGTCTCGTTTCTTTCATCCCTCCCTGCACCAATACACTAAGGCCTGTCTGGGGTGGTGCTCGCATCTCCCAAGGCAGGAAACCTATTGTCCAAGCCTCCCTTGCCGGGATCACTCCCAGCAGCAGGAGGTCAGACTTGTGTCGTGGCAGCAGCATCCATTTTGTGATGCTGGGGCTCTGGTTAACTTTAACCGGGTAAGGTTTCAACATGTCTTCTCCCTCTAGAAGGGAGGGATAATATCCTCATCCCCAGAAATGGGATGGGGGTATTATTCCAAAGTGTTAGACACCTTACACGACATGTTTTGATACAGCCAAACCATAGTTACCATAACCGTTTAAGATTATAAGGCACTTTAAGAGTATATGGTAGGCTATATCATAGAACAGCTATAAGGACATTGTTCCGAAAGCTGCAGACAGGCTCAGCTCATGCTAGAGCACCATCTCACATGTTACCAAGCACTCTGCCTCCAGGATTGTTAAGGCCTGCCATAGGAGTGGCTGATAGGTACACATGTGTCTATATATAAGATAGGTATAGGAATACTACACCTAAGCAAGGAGTGATTACACGACCTTGCCCCAGCTGAGTGATCAGCCAGTTGTGTCATAATGGGAGGCCAGGCCAGGGGTGGCATAATACATGCTGCAGCCCCTGGTAGGCCTAGGATACACCTATGCCCTGGGTACCTAAGGTACACTGTACAGGGGCCAATAAGGTGATCCTATCTAAATGGGTTATGCACCTAAAGTACATAGTATCAATTTAGAGAGAGAACAGCAGGGCTGTGGGTCTGATTAGCAGGCCCACAGCCACATCTAAGTCGAAAACCAGTAAAGCAAAAGCAAAAAGTGGCGGTGAACATAGAGAGCAGACCCTACTCTCCTACACAACCCCCCCCCAAAACTTAGGGACATTAAACTAACCTTGACCAGTTGAGTCTTCATGTTCTAAGTGGAAATATCTGGAGAGTCCATCTGCATGGGCATGGTCAGTCCCAGGTCTATGTTCCACTGTGAAGTCCATCCCCTGTAGGGAAATGGACCAGCTAAGAAGTTTGGGATTTTCACCCTTCATCTGATTTAGCCACAAGAGGGGCTTATGGTCTGTCTGAATCTTGAAGTGAGTGCCAAACAAGTATGGCCTCAGCTTCTTCAGGGCCCAAACCACAGCAAAGGCCTCCCTCTCAATAGCTGACCAACATTTCTCTCTAGGGGTCAGCCATCTACTTATAAAAGCAATGTGCTGGTCTTGACCATCTATATTAAGTTGTGAAAGAACAGCTCCCACACCCAACTCAGAAGCATCTGTCTGGACAATGAACTCTTTGGAGTAGTCTGGACTTTTCAGAATAGGTGCACTGCACATGGCCTGCTTCAGGTCATCAAATGCTTTTTGACAGCTTACTGTCCACTGAACTTTCGTTGGCATTTTCTTGGAGGTCAAGTCATTAAGTGGTGTCACAATGGACCCATAGTTCTTAACACACTTTCTGTAGTACCCAGTCAGGCCCAAGAAAGCTCTGACCTGAGTCTGGGTAGTTGGAGGAGTCCAGTCCTTTATGGTCTGGATCTTGCTCTCCAGTGGTTGAACCTGACCCCCACCAACTAGGTGGCCCAGGTATACAACCTTGCTCTGCCCTATCTGGCACTTAGTGGCCTTGATAGTGAGGCCTGCCTTTTGCAAGGCCTCTAAAACATTCCTCAGGTGGACCAGGTGATCCTCCCAGGTGGAGCTAAAGACAGCAATATCATCAAGATAAGCTGCACAATAATCATCCAACCCAGTAAGGACTTGATTCACCAACCTTTGGAAAGTGGCAGGTGCATTCTTCAAACCAAAGGGCATTACCACAAATTGATAATGTCCTCCTGGGGTCGAGAAAGCAGTTTTGGCCTTTGCATTCTCAGCTAGTCTGATTTGCCAGTATCCTGCTGTCAGGTCAAATGTGCTCAAAAACTTAGCAGCTGCCAGTCTGTCAATGAGCTCATCTGCCCTAGGTATTGGGTGGGCATCTGTCCTAGTGACAGCATTGAGACCTCTGTAATCCACGCAAAACCTCATCTCTCTCTTACCATCTTGGGTGTGAGGTTTTGGCACAAGAGCTACAGGACTAGCCCAAGGGCTCTCTGAAGGTTCAATGACTCCCAGCTCCAACATATTTTGTACCTCAACTTTTATGCAGTCCCTGACATGGTCAGGTTGCCTGTAGATTTTACTCTTCACAGGCAGACTGTCACCAGTGTCCACCTCATGGGTGCACCAGTTTGTCTGACTTGGGGTCAGAGAGAACATATGTCTGTAGGATTGCAGAACTTGTTGCAGTCCTGTTGCTGATGGACAGTGAGGCTGTCAGAAAAGACCACACCATCAACTGAGCCATCATCAGGGTTCTGAGTCAACAGGTCTGGGAGAGGGTCACTCTCTTCCTCCTGCCCCTCATCTGTAGCCATGAGTAAGCCCATGTCTGCCCTGTCAACATATGCCTTCAATCTGTTGACATGAAGCACCCTGTGGAGGCTTCTGGGAGTCCCAAGGTCCACCAAGTAGGTGACTTCTCCCTTTTTCTCAACAATAGTGTGGGGACCAGACCATTTGTCTTGGAGTGCTGCTGGGGCTACTGGCTCCAACACCCACACTTTCTGTCCTGGCTGGTAAACAGTCAGCACAGCCTTTTGGTCATGCCAAGCTTTTTGGAGTTCTTGGCTTGCCTCAAGGTTTTTAGAAGCCTTCTTCATATACTCTGCCATCCTGGAGCGGAGACCAAGTACATAATCCACTATATCAAGTTTGGGTTGTCTGAGAGGTCTCTCCCATCCTTTCCTTACTAAACATAGGGGTCCTCTTACAGGATGCCCAAACAAAAGCTCAAAAGGGCTGTAGCCAACCCCCTTTTGTGGGACATCTCTGTAAGCAAACAGAAGGCAGGGTAAAAGGATGTCCCATCTTCGCCTAAGCTTGTCTGGTAAATCTTTTATCATTCCCTTTAGGGTCTTGTTGAATCTCTCAACAAGCCCATTGCACTGTGGGTGATAGGGTGTGGTGAACTTGTAGTTCACACCACACTCCTTCCACATTGCAGTCAAGTATCCTGACATGAAGTTGGCACCTCTGTCAGAAATGACCTCCTTTGGAAAGCCCACTCTGGAGAATACTCCAAGCAGGGCCCTTGCCACAACAGGAGCTGTTGTGGTCCTCAGGGGAATAGCTTCTGGATACATGGTGGCATGGTCCACTATCACCAGTATAAATCTGTGCCTAGATGCTGTTTGTGGGTCCATTGGTCCTACAATATCTATGCCCACTCTTTCAAAGGGAACCCCCACCACAGGTAGTGGTATGAGGGGGGCCGTTGTGGTGCCACCTGATTTGCCACTGGCTTGGCAGGTGACACAGGAGCGACAAAACTCCTTGGTATCTTCTGACATATGGGGCCAGTGAAAGTGAGGGACAAGCCTGTCCCAAGTCTTGTTCTGGCCTAAGTGTCCTGCAAGGGGAATATCATGGGCCAAGGTAAGAAGGAAGCCTCTGAACTTCACTGGTATGACCAACCTCCTGGATGCACCAGGCTTGGGGTCTCTAGCCTCTGAATACAGCAGCCCTTCATCCCAATACACTCTATGGGTACCTTGAGCATTCCCTGCAGCCTCAGCAGCAGCCTGCTGTCTGAGGGGTTCAAGAGAGGGGCAGTCTAATTGAGCCTGCCTCAGATCTGCCCTTGAAGGTCCCCCTGTCCCAAGAAACTCAACCTGATCAGGTTCAAGCTCTTCTAGGACAGTTCCTTCGGGGCTCTCAGAATCATCCTCCTGTGAGGGCTGATCCAGTGCCTGAGGCAGGGGGAAGGCCCAGCCTTTACCCTACTGCTCTTTCTCTTGGGTTGTGACTGGTCCATAGTTTCAGGATCCAGCACTTGTTCAGTGGTGCACATTTTGGCCTGTGACCTGGTCACAGCAAGGACATGTGCATCTATCCCTAGCATTTCTGCATGGGTCCTATACTCCACTTCAGACCAAACTGAAGTTTCAAGATCATTGCCCAGTAAACACTCTACAGGAAGGTCTGAACTAACAGCAACTTTCTTGAGTCCAGTTACCCCTCCCCAGGAGAAGTTAACAATAGCCACACTATGGGAGGTAGTGGCATTGCTAGCGTTGGTCACTAGGTAATTCTCACCTAGTATGATCTGTCCAGGGTCCACAAAGGCAGGTGTCACCATTGTGATACTAGCCCCAGTGTCCCTGTAGGCCTGAGCCATTCTTTGTTTGATAAAAGGAGTCTGTCTGTACTTGCCCAGGTTACTGGGGCCTACAGTAGAGGACAAAGCTAAGTCCCCATCACAGATCAGAACAGCCTGAGTAGGTATTCTGACTAGGCCAGAATCCTCCTCAGTTCCCAGGGTTAACCCTACTACACCCTTTTGCTGGGAACCACCACGTACAGCTGAACTAGGGGGTACAGTTGCCTTACGGGCAATGGTGGCTGGGGGCTTATCCTTTTTGGTGCACTCACTAAACCAATGTGAGTTGGACTTACAATAGTTGCACCATGGTTTCTTTTGGCCATCTTTCTTTTTATCCTTTTTGGGACCACCCTCTCCCTGAGCATTTTGGGGGCCTGGTGAAGACTTCTGGTCTTTTTGTTTCTGATCATTACCCTTCTGGTCTGCCTTTTTCTGATCACCGCCCTGGTTCTGGTTTTTCTGCTTAACTCTAGTCCTGACCCATCTATCTGCCTTCTTTCCCAATTCTTGGGGAGAAGTCAGATCAGAATCAATCAGGTGTTGATGCAGTAGCTGGTTTTGACAGTTGTTAAGGATTTGTTCTCTCATGATCAAATTATACAATCCTGTATAGTCCTTAACCTTACTTCCCACTAGCCAGCCTTCCAGAGCCTTAGTGGCACAATCTACAAAGTCAGTGCAGTCCTGAGTCTGTGTCTTCTGGGTATCCCTGAACAACAACCTGTATTGTTCAGTGGTTAGGCCAAACCCATCAATTAGAGCACTCTTCAGGACAGTGTAATTGTCTGCATCCTCATCACTAACTGTGAGGAGCTTGTCTCTCCCTTTCTCAGAGAAGGAGAGCCACAAGATAGCTGCCCACTGACTTTGGGGTACCTGCTGTACTTTGCAAGCCCTCTCCAAAGCAGTTATCTATTTGTGGATGTCATCCCCACACTTGTAGGGAGGGACAATCTTGCTCAGGTTTCTATTATCATAGTGCCTGTCTCTATCCTTAGGGATATTGCTGCCACCAGTGGGTTCTAACCCACTTAACTTTTGCTCTCTAGCCAGAGCAAGCTTCTCCTTGGCAAGGGCAAGTTCTTCCCTCTCAATCCTCAGATTAGCTTCCCTCATTCTGGCTTCATGCTCCTTTCTCTGGGGGGAAGTCATTCCCCTGTGAGAAGAGGCATTAGAGATGCTAGAGACATGGGAGTGGATGGATTCCCTTGAATGGGATCTATCTCTCCTGCTTCTCTGGTTAAGCCCACTTGGGGGTCTGTATGGGGGGACCCCATGCAAACTCCCATGTAAGCTTAGGTTAGCCTGGCTAAGTCTTCCTACTTGGCCCTGGCTGTCTACCTCTTCATCTGAAGTCCCATCTGACTCATCTGTAGTGGGTAGACCCTCCCTTGTACCTAGGGTACTAGCCTGTGAGGCCCTCAGAGCATCATATTCCTCTAGGATCTGCACTAGCTGAAGGAGGGTAGGGTTAGCACCCTGTTTTAACTTGCTGGAGGTACACAATTGTCTCATCTCCTGAAATGTTAAGGTATCATATCTAGAGGGGATCTTTTTCAGACCTGCCCCTCCTGAGAGAGCATCTCCTTGATCTCCTCCCAGAGACATGATCTAGTGAGGGTGTGATGTGTGCACCTACCTACACTAATTGTTTCTACTAAACCTCTCTAGTAGTTGTAGTCAGGGTGTGTTACTCCCTTCAACCTACAACAACTAAGTCCAGTAGGACTTAATTATTATAATCTATGTTATATGTACCTAAACAATATCTGTGTGATCTTTCAATTTAGTATCTCAAGATTACAATGGTATTACAACAGCAAGCTCAGATCCCAACCGCTGCTCACCAATGTGAGAAGTTGGCCTGATGTATGATGTCACTAGTTTTAGTGTACACGTTATATCAGTCCAAACAACCCTTATGGTGATTGGTTGTAAAGTCAACCTTATAGACCAGCTATCCTAGTGGTAGCATGGACAAGAGCAGTCTTAGGCTAAACTCTGAATGGCATGTGAAGCCAGCTGTGATACCATATATAATCCCTTGAATACCAAATGAAAGGACACCACAACAGATATATATATAAAATAAAGTGTATTTATTCTAGTCAAACCCTCAGCACACTTTATGAGATTCGAGGTAAGTACAACACAGTCTTATTTAAGCATACATTAAGTCACACAGGTAAGTAATACAGTTAGGCCCTAGGGGCCACGCAAACCATATACTAAAGAAGTGGTATAAGGACCACTGTCACGGAAATAGAATAGGCCTAGGCCTAGGGAATCGCTGGGGCTACACTACACTACCAACAGTTAGGAAGTGGGAGGCCCACGGGATTCAGGTGCAGAGTGGAAACACTCACGCGTAATGCGTATAGTCGTTAGAAATAGTACAGTTCTGAAATAAGCAGTCTTAGGACACTTCTGAAGCAACTAGGAAGTCGAGACTCGGAAACTAGACCCTAAGATAGTCACTACCCTTGTGAGCACCGAAGTACCCAAGTTACCTAGCCCACGGGTGCATAAGTGTGAACTTGCGTCGGGTTTCATCGTGGGCTTCTATGGATGCCTGAAGGAAAGTTGCTGACAGGCAGTCAGTGCTGAGTGTCCGGTGGATCCCAAGGCCGGGATCAAGAAGGAAGGGTACCTGCAAGCAGAAGGGACAGAGTCAAGGTCACTAGCCAGTGACCACGTGGAACCAGGAAGGAACCAGGCAATGTCGTGAAGATTGCAGGTGAAGGGTGAAGCTTGTCGCTGCAGCCACGGGTGCCAGGAGACGTCGAGGACGACCAAGACCAGGAGGCGAGCTGTCCCACGAAGGCTCTTGCTGTCGGTGGCGTCGAAGTCGAACTAGGACTCACCAAGCCTTGGCAAGCGGAACCCACGAAGAACGGAGGACTTGCTTCTGGTGCAGACCAGGAAGGTCTGGGGTGCTTCTCTTTTGCAAAGAAGAGGGAGCCAGTCTGGAGGAGCCAAACCAGCAGTGAAGATTTCAAGGTGTGTCGTCACAAAGGCCGCTAGCCAACGGGCAAGCAACCGGACAGACGCGGCAAGCAGGAAAATGCAGAAGGGCCCCACGCAGGACTCGTGGAGTGTGGGGGGCTGATCTTCGGTGCAGATGGTGCTTGGGGTTGGGGCTTCTCAATCCCCGGTGCACAACTTCGAGGGTACCTCAGAAGCTGCGCTGGAAGGTACTCGCCACTTTTCCCAGGTAGCCGGTCCCACATCTCTTGTCGCCTCCACGGATCTCAGCTCGGCTGGGGATGTGGATCAGGGTCGGAGAAGTCTGGAAGTCAAGGCTCTGGTCGGGCTCTGCAGTTGGTCCCTCGTAGAACTTCACCAAAGCAAAGGGTAGTCTTTTGATGGTGCCTGCTTGCACAGGGTAGCCACTCCTTGGCCACAAGGGAGATTCTTCAGTCTTCTTCTTTCGTCGAATGTCGAAGGTCCAGAGTTTCTGTTCAAGTTGCAGGTTCAGGATAATCTAATCTCCTGGGGCCCAGCTACCACTCTTATACTGATCTGGGGGGCTGGGTTGCCTGCTAGGTCACGCCTTATGGGTGGGACCTGGGAGGGGGGTGGTTACACCCCCTTCCCTTTGTCCAGTTTCGCGCCAGGACTGGGGCTGGAGTGCCCCAGCACCGGTTTGAACTGGACTATGCATGGAGCACCTTGTGTGCCCCAGGCAGTGTCTCGTTTCTTTCATCCCTCCCTGCCCCAATACACTAAGACCTGTCTGGGGTGGTGCTCGCACCTCCCAAGGCAGGAAACCTATTGTCCAAGCCTCCCTTGCCGGGATCACTCCCAGCAGCAGGAGGTCATACTTGTGTCGTGGCAGCAGCATCCATTTTGTGATGCTGGGGCTCTGGTTAACTTTAACCGGGTAAGTAGGTTTCAACATGTCTTCTCCCTCTAGAAGGGAGGGATAATATCCTCATCCCCAGAAATGGGATGGGGGTATTATTCCAAAGTGTTAGACACCTTACACGACATGTTTTGATACAGCCAAACCATAGTTACCATAACCGTTTAAGATTATAAGGCACTTTAAAAGTATATGGTAGGCTATATCATAGAACAGCTATAAGGACATTGTTCCGAAAGCTGCAGACAGGCTCAGCTCATGCTAGAGCACCATCTCACATGTTACCAAGCACTCTGCCTCCAGGATTGTTAAGGCCTGCCATAGGAGTGGCTGATAGGTACACATGTGTCTATATATAAGATAGGTATAGGAATATTACACCTAAGCAAGGAGTGATTACACAACCTTGCCCCAGCTGAGTGATCAGCCAGTTGTGTCATAATGGGAGGCCAGGCCAGGGGTGGCATAATACATGCTGCAGCCTCTGGTAGGCCTAGGATACACCTATGCCCTGGGTACCTAAGGTACACTGTACAGGGGCCAATAAGGTGATCCTTTCCAAATGGGTTATGCACCCAAAGGTCATTGTATCAATTTAGAGAGAGAACAGCAGGGCTGTGGGTCTGATTAGCAGGCCCACAGCCACATCTAAGTCGAAAACCAGTAAAGCAAAAGCAAAAAGTGGAGGTGAACATAGAAAGCAGACCCTACTCTCCTACATATTGTACATCCCTTTTCCTAAGTGGCGCTTGATAATGATGTTGAAGAGCCTTTATAGGATGAACTTGATGATGATCGACTTTGTCTGGTTTCTATTTGTCGTAACTGATGTTGCTTTTTGGCCTTGTGGGCGAGGCTAGAACACTTCGGGAGCCTTCTTGTGTCAAATTCCTCTTCTTGCTGTGATGCAGTTGGTTTCTCTTTAGCCTTTCAAACTGTTATGAAGTGGTTTTCTTTCCCGCAACTTTTGCACATCTGTCCAATGGCTGGATATTAACCTTCAGGGGAAAAGAAAACCCACATGGAAAACACAACTTTTTCTCCTTTGGAAACATTGACTTCCATGCATCTACCTTGTACTTGTGCTTGCTTTTCATGACCAACGCTGATTCACTTTTTGTTGCTCCGACTTCCATATCAGCAGCTTGTCGATCCGCTCTTTCATCATTTCTTACAGCCATTAGTACTTTTTTATGAACTGAGCATCACTTTCAATAGCCATCAATGACTCTGAGGTGTATGTCTTCTTCGTCATTAACCCCTTCGGTGCTCATGACGGAACGGTTCCGTCATGAGCCACGGTTGAGCTGTGCTCATGACGGAACCGTTCCGTCATGACCACGCCCGCGCAAGATTCCGTCAGCACAGCGGCGGAATCTGCGCAGCATGGAAGGGGTTAAGCTAAATAAATTTGCAGTATCTGATAAGCACGTCAAGTCTTTTAACAAACTCATCCATAGTTTCACCATCTTTTTGTCTCGCTTGATTAAAAATGTACCTTTCATAGTAGACATTCGGCATTGGATTTTACTTGATTCCCAATGCTTCTATGATCTGATGGTATGATAGTTTATCAGTCTGTGAGATTTTATTCAGCACTTCCATTACTCCATGACCAGCAAGATTCCTTAAGTATTTAATGATTTTCTTAACATCTATTGTTGTCAGGGCACCCATGAAGTCATCGAGCGTCCTGGTCCCGTCAGTCCACCCGGCGCCAATATTCTGCTTCTTGGTGGTGTCAAATGGCTCCGGCGGTTTCATGTGTGCAGCTGCACCATACATGGCGCTCCCTTCTTCTGACACTGAAAAATTTCACAATTCCAAAGACTTTTGCTCCATCCACAGGAAGCTGTACCTTCTGTAAGAACAACGCTGTGCTTGCATTTGGGTTGTCTTGCCTGATTTTTAGGTTGCAAAGCGTTTTGTTTGCTTTCCCCGGTGAGTGAATCTCCGTTTCATGCACCTGATTATCACTACCTTTAGCATTTACTTTGCATGGATGATGGCTCTGAGTTATGGCACAGCTCAGTACCTCTTTCTTCAGCCTTGCTAGCTGGTTTTGGAGGGCTTTCCAGTCATACTTCTCCACAGGCCTTCAGCTTCTTCAAGAGCTGTATTTGGGCTGGAGCGGGGCTTTGACTCCACGTACATCAACTTCAAACTGCTTTTCATTGATTTGGGCACACGTGGCATGCACGAGCAGTTTGCGGTATCCTAGCAAATTTTCATGGAGAGCAGTCTTGTTTTCTAGGGGCATGTATCCCCTACTCATTGCCACATGTAGCGTCCTCCCCAGCCCAGCAGCATGCAAATGAATACATCACACAGAAAAAACTGTATCAGATGTCTTTATTCCTCAGCATATGATCACAAACTGCACTCCCATTACATCATATCTCTTAATAACCACACCGTAACACCTCCCAGCAAGTTATGTAATTCCTCTGATGAGTCCGCCCAAAACAGTGAGGTCCTAGCACAGTATCACAACACTACACCACCCACACCCCCAAGACTACATGGCAAGCTGCTGGAGCTGCACACTCTTACTGGCTCAAACGCCTGGCCCAACACTTCTGGTTTCCGAACAACTTAGCCCAGTGTCCTGCTACTTCTGCCTGCCTTCCTTTAGTGTGGGCAGAAGCTAGGAGGCAGAGACGACTTGTGGCATTCTCACTCACAAGGGCGTCAGGCAGAGACTTAGGGACTTCCTAGGCTGACAGGCCACATCAACTCAGGGCCCACATCTAATAAAAATGAGGTAAAGATGTGCCAAAGTGCAATTGTGCTAACATTCTACCTAGTCTTTGGGGGCCTTACTGGCATACTACTCCTTCGGAGCATATTTAAAGCATTGCTCAACATTCAGCTTTTTTGTGCACCAATAGTCCTGCAGAACCTCATAGAAACAGCCAGAGGGCTCAAGGAGGCCACAATAGTGGTCTCTTCACATGGGGATTTCTCTGACCCAGATGGGCCAATTTATGTGAGCCTTGTTGCTCCCTGCTCTTGAAAATTAATCTCTAAAGTCAGGGCTAAATTTTATCCCTGAGCAAATTCTTGCTTCTACAAAGATCAAAATGATAATATGTATGGTATTACTTTATCCCTCTCAATTTACCAGGAGAAATATGTGATGCTAATTTTTGAGACATCAGTATTTGGTGCAATAATTTCAGCTCACAAATGCTCGGTTTTATGGGGAAATCTAAGAACCATAATTATTTGCTGCATCTGCTAAACCCTGGACCCTGTGGTATCCGTATTTACAAGTGCAGTAACACATCAATCTCATCCGACCCAGGCATAAGTGGAGTTAGTTTATAGCTTTATTTATATCAAACTATCATATATGGGTCCCAAGAAAAAAGTCTATGAAGATGAATACTCAAGAATGAACTAGCAGCTCCTGATATTGGAAGCTACCTTTCTGCAGTGCAGTAGAAGATAGTGGGGTAATCAGTATCTGGGGGTCTGATTTAATAAAACGAGTGATAACATTATTTTTATTTACTTGGTAGTTTCTTAAAACGTTACCTTGAGAAAATAGTCAGCTCATAGAGGTAGTGCTGTAAATGATGGTAAGTTGGTAGGAAACCATCAAGGGAATAGCTAGAAAATTAAATCCCACCCTCCCCACCTTTACTTAGAATGCACCGTCTGGAAATGATACATAATGCGCAAAGCTGCCCTTCCTAGAATAGTTCTATTCACCCTGCATTCATCCATCTATTCATTCATTCTCCCACCCTTGTATCCACCCTCCTTTAAAGCATCCTTTTACAGTTCCATCCTTCAACCATTTCATGCTTCCGTCCATTCTTTCACCACTCCATATCTCCGTTCACACATGTATCTATCCTCTCATCTATCTATTCACCATTCTAGCCAATACCATTGTATCCATTCAACGATTATACATCAATCATTCCATCCATCCTTGCTCCCTTTTTTTCACACCTGCTACCTTCCTTTCATCAATCCTTTCGTTTTTTTCTTCCTTTCTGTCTTGTTTCCTTCCGTTCACGTTTTCTTCCTTTCGCCATTTCTTTCTGCCTTGTCCCCTGCATTCCTTTCCACTTCCTACATCCAATATTTTTTCATCTTATTTTTCTCTCTCCTTTTGGTCTGCTTGCTGCCTCTCTCTTTTCAATGTTTTTATCAATTCTTTCTCTGTGTCGTTAAATGAACTTGACTGACTTCACTTAACAGCCCTTCACCCCATTCTTACTCCTGACTTGGTATTCCCTTAACGCTCTTTTATACGCGTTTCCTTGCAAAATTAAAAATCAAATCTAACCTTGAAACTAATAAACGTTTTAGTAGGTCGTGGCAACCCCACGTTAGCTGCTAAAGTTCGTGGGGAAATAGGGTTTCAGTCCCAGTCAACGAATGTGCTCAGAAAGAAGATGGCGCATGCCAGAGACCCTGTGGTATGAAGCGCTTTATCGTTTATTAATGTGGAGATGAGGCCAGGCGCTAGACTTGCCGACCTTGGAACTGGGAAGTTCGGTTGGAATCGCCACTCCCCTCAACATCTTGGGACTGCGGGCAAATCCTTGAATCTTCCTGTGCCTAAAAATGTGCGGGGTTTGTTTCTCTTATAAAGCGGTCTATGATATCGGTTCAAGTTGGTGCTATATGAAACTGCAAAAAATAAAAAGAGAGGGAAGTCAAAACAGCGTGCCGTATATGTGACCAAACGCACAAAACGGCATGCTATGAGTCTCTTCTCACTTACCTGCAGTATTGTTCTTAGATACTGTCTAGATAGATGCTCTGCGAAACACATCCGTTGTAACGCTTACCAAATCTCAACAAGCATTGGCATAGCCAATAGGTCTCGCATTCGGTACCTTATAAGTGTTTAGCTATGCAACAGTTGCATAACTAAATACTTATAAGGTCCCATAAGCGAGACCTATTGGCTATGCAAAGCGGGCATGCGGCCCCGAAAGTAAAAGTGATTGGGATCACGATCACGATCAAACATCAAAGCGGCCCTGCGGCTGCGAAAGTGAAAGTAATCGCGGTAAAGCGCGGCGCGCGCGCCCGAGCACATGCACTGTAGCTCTAGGCTGGCCTGGTAGCGAATGTATGTCGTTACAACGAATTCCGTTGCAACGCATGCCTTTACCACGCATGCGTTACAACGGAATGATTTTTCCTCGCATAATCTTTACCACTAATATTCCTTTACCACGCATACTTGCATGGTAATGGAATACTCTTGGTAAAGGTTATACCCCTCCCCTGTACCCTTCCTCCAATACTTTTTATAATTTCCCCTGCCCGTTACCCTCAATTAATATATATATATTTTAAATTTGTATTTCCCTTACCTCTTCACGTCGTTCTTCCTTCGTGACTGACGTTATACGTCATTTCCTTTCACTTAAAACGACGTCGATTTCCTCTACTTCCCCACGTTATTTTTTATTTATTTTTTGGGGGGGGGCGCCCCCCTTTCTTTTCTCATTTTTTTTTTGGGGGGGGGGAGACCCCCCAAGCCCCCTTTTTTTTATTTTTGCCTTTAACTCACGTCTTTAACAAGCTGAAAACACACCTTAGAAAGTAAAAAAGGACTACACTACTGACGTTAACGCAGGACGTAGCAACGTAGAAGATGATGAAGATGGAAGAAGACTTGCGTGGTAAAGACGATCGTGGAAGAAGAACGCGTGGTGAAGACGTCTACGAGGTAAGTGTTGCATAGTAAATATTCCTCGTTGTAACGCCATCGTGGTAAAGGATGTTTTCCCCTGGTAGCACTTTTTGGAGCCCTCTCAATAAGTTTCGCCAGCCCAGCGCATGCGCTGGGTCAGGCGAGACCTAAAAAGGCAAGAAAAATTAAAAATCGTTCTAACTGAACGCCAGTAACCGATGAAAGTTCACTGATAATCAACGTCAATAACCAATAGAAAGAAAGCAGTGCAAAAGTAGAAATGCCTCAACGAGATTTATTTTTGCTTGTACAAACATGTTCTAAACGTACTATATTTGTCAGGAAATGTACGCCCTTTAGCCTCCAGGAGATTGCAATTTGTCTCCCAATCCTCGCCACCACTTGCTATATTCCTGTTTGGTGAGATGCTGTAGCAGGTTCCTGATGTAGGCCTACCAGGGAGTCTGTTCTTTCATGTTAGATTCCTTTCACTGTGTTTAGTTGCTCCTCATATCATCTTGAATGCCTCCAGATTCGAACGGAATTTGACATATTTCATGATTTGCTCCTTCAAGTTTCTAATGAAATGCCCAGGCGCAGTTTTGGCCCCAACCCTTGAAAGAGTGAATTGTAAGTTTGCAAGGAGAAGGTGATTCATGAAAAGACCAAGATATAAATAAACCGATAGCCAGAACACAGTGGTGTCTATAAACGCACGCCTGGGCAGGAAGTGAACTGATAAATGCCCTCTGTTAAGTTCTCTATCTATATAAGAAATCTTTTTGTTTCAATGTCTTGACGGAACCACTCCAAGTAGCAGTCCAGACAAAAAAAGTGAAAACATTAAAGAAGCCGAATAAATATTTGACCCCGACTTAACCCAAGCAAGTATGGACAAATTGAACAAGGTCGTCCGCGCAAACACTCTTGCCTGGGGGAAACATACAATGTCTATTTGACTTTTAAATGAAACGGGAGAAGCAGCGCTGTCGCTCACACATAGGGCTAATCTGATTATAGCTGACTGATGCATTTTACAAAACGGATGGTCTGAGATCGGAACAAAAGAGTGCTTCATGTTGCAGTGATCCGGAAGGCAACAAGATGCTGTGGCTTCCTTTTCAGAATGATGACTAGCTCTGCAGAATGAATGGCTGTTACGTAGCAGGCTCGTGCAGCGCTAGAAGCCAATGGGCAGAAACCAGTAGATTCGCACAGCTTGCACATGGACTTCTAGGCACATCATTCTAACAATCTCAATGTAGCGCCCACAAGTAGCAGTAATTACACGGCGCACTCGAGTTTTCAATGTTTTTATTCCATGATGTTTCCTCTTTAAAGTCTCAGAAATAATAGCTTCTGAGGGCCATAATGGCGTCTTAAAATTTTGAAATCTCCTTCTCACATTTCACTTGGTCACTGGCTGAGGCAGATGTCTACCGTAGCTTTGCCAGAAAAAAAATATTCCCACATCTCTGAAAATCTCAGATTTTATAAAGGTCATTTGTAGCAGTTCCCTGGAAGCTTCAGACTAGATGCTATAATTTTCTAAACCATACAGTTTTGGTTAATTAGAGCTTGTGTACTGTGTAGCTTAATATTAGCTAAGGGTTTCAACTTCCTGTTTTGTTTCTTGTCTGAAGTTGTTTGTGTTCGTTGATTTATTTACACTGTCGCGTCTACAAATGTTTTGTTTAATGTTATAAAACTGGCAGATAAGCACTATGTTTCGAAAAACGTATTTTCTTTGCCGCGCATGTTAGTAGTATAAAATAATGACCCTTTGACAAAAAGGGTGCATTATACGTTTTTCAAAAGTGAAAAAAATGGGTTTGTGAGTATGATAGCCTACGTTTTCCAGAATATAAAATCACTTTTTATGATGATAAAGTGTAGGTGTTTATCTGCAAACATTCCCCATTGTCTAATAGGATCCTCCTGTCACATGTCTATAGAGTAGGGATCTCCAGCGAATATCTCTCAAGCTAGCAGGAGCTCCCCAATTAATTGCCAGAGAGTAGCACACAGAGGTGGAGCCCAGCACTTGAGGCTAGGAGCTTTGTAAGTGTGGAACTCAGACCTCTCTGAAAGCAGAGGCATGCAAGAACCTCACTTGCTGTGGAGAAGTTACCATGATGGCTGAACCTAAGTGCTTAAGGGCAGTCGCGGTTCCTTGTGGGAGTGCTGCAGGGCGGTGGGGCAAGGTGGGGGAGGGGCAGGGTGGGGGTAGTAAACTTCGGCATAATGTCGAACGGAGTTCAGTTCAGAAATAAATAAATACAAATAATTTCATTGGGTGCAATGAAATTTGTTTTATTTATTTATTTATTAACTGAACTCCGTTCGGCCTTATGCCGGAGTTTACTACCCCTACCCTACTCCGCCGCACCGCCCCACAGCACTCCCACGAGGAGCCGCGACTGCTTAAGAGTACATGGGTTTGTGTATAAACACTGATGTGCACCAGCCTATGTGTGTGTGTGTGTGTGTGTGTGTGAGCCTGACTGCCTGCACTGCATATACCTCCCTGGAAGACTATGGGGCTGATTTAGAGCTTGGCGGAGAGGGTACTCAGACACATCAGCGACGGAGTATCCTCTCCACAAAACGGAAGGTCGCCCCCCCCGATTTACAGTCAGGCAAACCTTACGTATGTCAGTGACAGAGCCTTCTTCGACTAACTTGCTGATATACTTATCTGATGGCCCACCGGAGTAAGGGCCGTCAGAGGTTTGGCCATTACACCACCCATCTGATTTAGAGTGGGGGGTCCAGCGGCCAGCTTCTACGGTCCCTTAACACAGTGTAAAAGATGATGATAAGATGATGATAAGGGACAGTAAGAATGTTTAAATGGCATCCACTTCATGGGAGAAATTCCCAAGGTGTAGGATCATTAGTTTTTATTTTTCTAAAACAAACTTTTACTCTGGGAACAAAACCAAGCTTAAAGTTTCACGATAGCCATCATGTTTGAAAGAGCCATCCATTGAACTTTTAACTCGTTGACAGCAACCACCATGACAGCGGTTCCTGCCAATGACTAGAGATGTCCTCTGGACTGGCGGGCGGCTCTAAATTCAGTGTTTGGGTACTCTGAACTCTAAATCAGGCCCTATGTGCCTCCCTCTTGACAATCACTTTTTTTCTGGTGCCGCTAGTGGACTTTGCTAGTTCTTCTGGCCCATTGCCGGCCTCCCTGCTGGATTAGCGGCCATTCCTGGCTTAATTATGCTCACTCTTACATAATGATTGCTCTGACATAATGGTCATCCTTCTTGACACATTTTCCACATTCTTGGTCATACGGTATCATTAGCATTATGGTAGCCATGTCAGGTGTATTGATGACCCTCCTTTAGATATTGTGAGCATAATTAGTATTATAGTTTTCATTCCTGTCATAATAGCGGCACTAGCACAATGGTGGCCATACTAAGCATATTTTTGATGTTGCTTGCCTTATCATGGCTACTGCTGGCATGGTGTGCACGTCTTGCATAACAGTGGCTATTTTAGGCATATTGTTAAAATCCTTGGTCTAATAGTGGTGATCTCTATCATAAGGTCAATTTGAGGTGGCTGAAGACTGATTTACCCTCAAGAGTGGACACAAAGAGGCATCTGTCCACCCCTTTTAGACTACACATCACCAGAATATCAGACTGGAAAGCAAGAAGTCCCCGTGGCCCCTGGGATAAAGAATCATATAGCAGTGGTCTCAAGGAAGCTAAAAAAGACAAGGGGAATAAAGAGTAAAATGCCCTTACTGTACAATTTCTGTGTATTTTGTTGGTAATTCACCCCGCCTCCCCACTGCTAGACTTCCCAAGTAAACTACCTGATCCAGAATGCACTACTGCTGATAATCAGCATAGCCAGCTGTTATTTCAAATTAATGGTTGTAAATTCCACTGGAAAATAGTTGTGCGCTGTTACAAGTGCAAGGCAATGTTATCAGTCAGAGGGAACCCCCCAACATTAGTATTGGAAAAGGGTCAAAATGAAGCGGTGCAGGAGAGGGGTTTTGAAAGAAGGGAGGATCAACAATGAAGGGGAATCTTCTTGAAGGGAAAGGAAAGTAAGACAGGTAGTAAGGATAAGGTCAGTGGAAAGGTCTGGTCAACAGGAGTAGTATGTCTCTCAAACTGAGGAAGATGCTGAGACACCCCAAATCTATTTCCTTTTTATAGGCATTTCCTAAATTGGCAATTAGTTCCAGGTGTGCTGGCTAGTTGTGTGTGAGAAAAGACAAGGCCCACCAGAGTGAGTTGCACTATGAAACAGAGCTTTCCCACCATCAGCTTCAACCTGTATGATGCTGGAGTATCTTGGAGGTCCTTGCCTTGTGGACCTCCACCCCCATCAATGCCCATTGTCTCCATTCTTCTTTATCTGGCTGCTGCAGCCTCAAGATGTCACCTCTTGTCTCGCGGGTGAGTGTTTATGTGGTACCTGCAATGAAGGGGATGTCAATGGTAGGGTGAGTACAATGAAGCGCAGTCCTAACACAGTATGATGGTTATTCAGGACATGTTGCAGGCATCCTTGACATGATGATATCCAGCCCAACACACTGATGGCCTTTGCAGTGACATTCACCCTTCACATATTTGTGGGAACCGTAGAATTTCAGAGTTCTCCCTGGTAGAACTGTGGCCATCATAGGTACATTGAGAGCCTATTTGCTATCATGGTGCTGTTCCTCTCGAGTGATTGTTATATACGGATATGTAAGGAAGAATCCAGCCATGTGAGTCATTTGCACACATGACAGTGACAAGCCTTTTGATAGGGTCTAAACATATATTTACTAAAAATAAAATGGTATTTTGAGGTAAAAGTAATGTATGTTCCTTACCTTTTTAAAAAGAAAATGTAAAATATGTATGTACCTATAATAAAGAAAAAGTGTGCATTTGATAACAAAACGTGTGAACTTTAAGATTTTGAGAAGATGATTTAGGGAGATAAAATCATTGCATTTCCGAAATATCTTTGAAACTGATATTTGTATGGGTATAAGTTGAGCTGGGGAGGCATTTTGCTAATGTTGTTTCCTTGGTGGTAGAAAATACATGATGCAAAAGCTCTTAATTTGTTGTCTATGAGGATGCAATTCATATTGAAAACCTTTTATGATAATACTGTTGTTACATTTTCCTGATGTGCTGGAATAGTACGCACTCATAAATATGCATTGAATGCCCCCTATTGTAATTTTTGTCTGATTGAATCACTGATGTAACAGTGAAAGTATACGTCAGTAGCTCATGACAATTTTCATTGGATAGGAGTAGGTCTCAATGTGGAAAGTTTGGAGACCCCTGCTATAGAGCTATACTACAAATATTAATTTCATATATTTATTGCTGACCATTTACTAGTTTCATGGACCATACTGCTGACTAACACCAAAGGTCCAGGAGTGCAGTAGGATGTGTTTCATGCCTGCTTCCATACTAATCTACATAGACAAGAAACCTACATATCATAGTTTTTTTAAATATTAGTGGTTGGGGCGCTTCGGTTCTGATCACTGGGCAACTTCCATGCATTTATGGCCTATCTCCCAAAATAATGTAATTAATTACAATTACATCTCATTATCTTCACTTCCATACATATCTTTCCTAGTTAGGTTGCACCAATGCATTTTATGAGATGGTTATGATGGCTGGAAAAATTTTACCAACGTTATGTCTACTAAAATATTTGCAATGTAGCTATGTAAATTAGAAGTTAATGAAACAGTTGATATTTTGAGTGTAGCCTTGAGGTAACACTGAAAATGCTTTAAAAATGTGACCAGAAACGTACACTATCACAAGAAAGTATATGTGGATTTTAGAGGATCAGACTCCAGATTTCACAGAAAACTGATTTGAATGTAACATGATATGCATATACTTTACTTGTGTAACATAATGCCATATGTTTATCATTGAGGAAAACAAAACAGTGATGGATGAAATGTTTGAATTCATCTTAACCATTGTTAATTACTCAGATAGCATTCCAGTCCATAGTTTTTTGTAGGGGCGTGCAAAAAAAATAAATGTCATTTGCTATCGCTCAATTATGTGAAGTTTTGGCAAAGTTATGCACAATTACACGTAATTATGAGAAGTGCAAACCCATCATTTAGTGCTGTAATTTTAGTTTGAAATGAACCATTGTGTCAATTGTTGATGCAAAGTTGCATCTTGTGCTAAAAAAGAATGCAAAAATAAAAATCTACAAACGACAAAACCCGCTTGCTTTTTAAGTGACATAATGGCGTAATTTCTGGATTTTCATGTACCAAACCTAAATACATTTTGCACAACTATGCAAATTACACAAACATAATTTAAGTTTCACCCAAGCCAAGTTGTATGCCCATCATGCCATCTCAGACAGGTACCAGCCATATGCGAATCAGCATTGGTTCCGCTTCAACAGAAACAGCCCATCACAAACTTCCAGACCATTTCCATTTTCAACCGAGCCGCAAGCATCCCCAGACCAGACACCATGGGCCTCTTCAGTAGGGCGCAGCATGGTTCCAGTGACACAGTGAGAACGGGCCCATATCTGGGCATACTCGCCACACTTAGGCATCACACTGAGGAATACATAAAAGTGAAGAGTGGAATGCTTGAATTTATATTGGCCACTGTTAATTATTAAGGATGCATCACAGTACATCGCTTTTTTACCCACCAAACCACCTCACCCTACCGAAGAGGTCTAAATATGCCAAAATTAGTCTTGGGCTCCTTTTATCCAGTTCAGAATGGACCTAATCTGGCAGTCAGACTAGATTGTTCCTATTGGAGACAGACCAACACTGATTTGCCTATGGCTTCTTCCTGTCTGAGGTGGCCAAAAACTAGATGGACTGGGATGCAGCCCCGAGAAAGAACCAGGGGCTGAAATTAGTTCATGCATCCCACCATTTATTTTTTATTATCTTCAGTGCAATGCCCTAAATGTGATGGGAAGACCCAAACATGGGTCCTGTGGTCATTGTCCCGTGGGACCAAAGCTACACCTTACTGAAGAGGCACAAATAAGCCAAAACCATCTGAGGATACTGTGTTCCTGTTCAGAGAGGACCTAGAGTTGCAGTTTGAGCTGGAATATTCCTATTGGATTGGGACCAAGGCTGATTTCCGTATGGCTGGCTGGCTCCTGTTTTAGGTGGCAAGATGGGCAAAAAGGACAATGAACTGGGATGCTGCCCAAGTAGTTACCTCTGACTGAAATTAAATCAGTGAATCAATCCATCACTTTTATGTTTTGTGCTTACGTTTATTTTTGACAGTGTAATGGTGCACAATGAGAAAGGACACTTCATTTGATTCGCTCTGATTCTCTGTGGATCTCATTCCTCGCTGAAATGAAGTCTTCACAAATATTGTGAGAGTTTATGTCAAAATATACCCTAAACCTGCCTTTTATTCTGGATACCACCAATGGTACATCTTACTTTCTATTTTTAAGAAATATCTCTTTAAGGATTGGAGTAGAGTAGTGACTACATCATTGTATTTAGCCTCTTGCTGATATCCTTATATACACCTCCAGACGGTGCCACAGAAACAAATTAAAGTATGCTAACAAAACTCTTTTGCTTTTTTTAAGTACATAGGCCTAGATCTACTTTCGTGCTTCTAAATAGTTTTAAATGGTAGAAGACGAATACATGAAAAAATCTCTGCTTAGCTGAGAAAAAGAAAATTAAGCAAGATGGAAAAAGTGTATAATTTTTAATTAAAACCTAACATAGTGATAAAGCAGATAAACTGCTGAACCATTTTACTGGCAAATAAAACCGGTTATGACACCTTTGAGAGAAAGATGACAAACATGCACCAACTGTGTTAACTATGCATTGAAGAAAACATGAGAACACACAGGGGCTGATTACGATTTTGGTGGTGCTGCACCGTCTTCCCGCCGACACAGCACCGCCAAAGCCGTGCAAGGACCGCCTTCCTAATTAAGAGTTAAACTTGTGTAAGGCGCGCGGTCCACTGGAATACAGGCACCACAATGGGAACAACAAAAAAGTTCCAGCATGGCATGGACTGTGACGACTATGCCGTGCTGTAACTTTGGGGTAATACAGACAGGTATCTGCGTGGTGGGGGGAATGGGGGCTCTGTGGGGCCTCCTTAGTTCCTGCACCACCAGCCTTTTCATGGCAGGGCTGCTGCTATGAAATGGCTGTCAGTGCAGGAACTCATTATATGCCCAGCAGGACTGCCCCAGTCCCGCTGAGCATATTACATTGTGGCATAGCTCCGCCACCACCAGGGAACAACTCACAGCCGGTGGTTCATCGTCGTCATCGCTTTGAAAGTCATAATCTGCTGCGCCACAGCGAGTGCAGCGGTCGGAAGACCACCGCACTCGTAATCATCCCCATAGTTACTGCATCACAAAAGCATGCAGACGAGAGTAAAATTAGATGAAAATGAGTCATTTGACTAACATAGGTTGTACTCTATTTACTGATATTGGTGTATCTTTTCAATGTGTAATAGAAGAAGTTAAGTGATAAATTCACATGGTTAGAAAATTTACTAATTACACTTATGTAATAATAATGTATGGGAAGAATTAATAAAAACAAATGTAATCTAGATGATATTATGTGTGTTTGTGGAGTCTCATTTTAAACTCCATATGGTCCATTATTTGAAAATTGTGCACCAAGTGAGAAAAGAGAAAAGGGTGCTGCACGTTTATGCTAGAACCAAATGCTATGAAACTTTTAGAGATTAATCTTCCTATATGTAGTAATATGTATCAACAGAAACGATTATTAATAATTCATGTTTTGAAATGTTCATACGTTGGTACTTTGAAAATGCAGCAATATATCATAGTTACACATGCTATTCACAACAAAACAAAAAAGCTTTATGAATGCAAATAAGTTGAAAGAAATATGTAAGGTCCCAAAGGTTATAAATGAAGTGTATAATTCCAATATTTTATATTCTGTATTTCATGAACCACATTCAATTTAGGCCTGCAGTTTCCATACTTTGCATAATTCTGTTCTCATGGAAAGGATTCTGTAAAACTTGCAATGTGGAGGGAAACTATGTCTCACTGGGAGAGTTCCCATGCGCATATGAGGACTGTGTGCAGCAATTTGTTACTTTGGGAATATCTGACATGAGACACTGTCCTCTTGAAATCACTCATGTGTTTTCCCAAAAGGACTTATGTTTAAAAACTATACACACTGGATGGTTCGACAATTTACTTGATGATCACCACCTTTTTGCTATAAAATGCTTCTTCTTTATGCTGTATGATAATCACCCTATACGAACTGACCAATGGACTGAGTGGTCTGACCAGATGTGGTGACCCAGGAGGTGTCATCCCAGAACTTGAGGATTACATTATACATTGATGTGATGGAAATGTAGACAGACGGACAGAGAGAGACACACTTTTTCTCTTGGATGGAGACACACATAGCTCTCCTTACTTTTGGAACTTTCTTGCGGACTCCATTGGCTTTCCTTTCGACTGACGTGTATGCTGTGTGCACTATTCTCAGACTTCTTTCCCTCTCATGGGAGAATACCTTTGAGCTGTCATGGTTCATGTCCCTTTCTGAACTTTTCCAGAACTTTAGTAATTAATGGCAAACACAAAATTTGATTTGATTATCTTGTACTCTTAGATCCTAAATGCCTGATATTGTTGTAGTTACTCCTTTTTAAAATTTATGATAAAAATATACCTTTAACAAGTTCTGTTTCTGTCTCTCCATGGTTTATCTCCAATAATTGATTGTCCTTTCCAATTGAGTTATTAATGATTGGAGGACATTCTAATAGAGAGATCTCTGGAAAGCAGATACTAATGTTAGTGTTCTGCATAGCTCTAACTGAATTATTGATGGTCTTGGTTTGACTGAATTTTGTCAGGAGATTTGGTCTAGCAGTGCTAATATTTGTATGGCTTAGTTTTGAGAATTTTGTACATGAATCTAATTATGAGTTTGTACGACAGTTATCCAATTCCTGGTGCTCATTGGATAACTGGAGTAAGATCCCCTATGTCCGACCCCTCTTGGCACTCAGCAAGATCCATCGGAGGACCAAGTGAATGAGAACCAAGGCGAGTGAAACAGATGATACGATAAGGAAAAGTTTGTTGTTCAAAATGGTCCCAGTGACGCTACAACAATAGCTAACCGTTAACATGAATTTCAAGGTTTAGCCAGATAAGGCTATGTGAAATGGTGGAAAATTAGGGCAACAATGGAGTGGAACAGATCCTTGGGGGTTTATTCTGGTGGAAAAAGCTACTTTCATATTTCAAAGAGTCCTCTTTGCTCTATCATTCTCAGCAAGGACCATCTTAAGGCGGTATCTATTAAGGTAGATATGAATTCAGACATGTTGTATGAAAAGTGGGAATTAAGTCTTTCAGAACAGGAACACATTCTGAAATTTTGTTTGTTAGCCTTGGGAGCCAATGCAGGATGTGAGGTTTACCATGTGCGAGGCGCCTACTCTCTAGTTGAGCGTTTGTAGCACTGAGATATATTCTATAGCCCATGGTTAAGACCTGAGGAAGAATGGAGGTTTATGGTCCTGATTTTGAATCACATGAGTAAATCGTAGGTGCAGGAAAGACACTGGTATAAGGGAGAATAACTTACCTTTTTCATATCCAGTGAGTGATTCTTTCTTCAAAAACTGCTCTGAGATTTGTGGACAAAGTTTACCATTTTTATATGAAAACGTTCCAAGCCAATGAAAGAATTTTTCACTACATTTGGGTAAACAGAAAGCCTTTTGCTAAGGTGGCCAACACACTTGTATTTTGCAGTGTGATCTTCCCAAAACTGAACGGGACTTGGTTTAGGTCTGCTTAAGTCACACACTATATCACCTAGTAAATCAAACTTAAGCCCTCTCTAAATTTCCCGGGAATGGGCTCTCTCTATCATATGCAAGTCAAAGGCCAGTACACTTGTCAGTCAGAGGAGATTAACAGCACTAAACAATGTGTTGGGGCTCAGTCATCTGCTGTTGAATGTACAGACCATGTTAACCTCTTTCATCCGGAAGAGGTAACATATTTTCAAATGGGCCTAATTTCATATAATTTATTCTGGATTACATTTATTTCAGCATGACAATTGACTGCATTTTTATTTCAAATACATTGATTAATTGTTCCTACTGCTTACTTATCTTACTTATCTTTTTTTTGTATTGGTAAAGGTATCGAGTGTTATATTAAGCACTAACCTCATGTCTTTTATTTTTTAACCGCCCTCTCTCTTTCAAACAAACAAAACCACTGAAATTCCCCAGTTATATTTACCTCAAGCAACTATAACTTGTGCGCTAAAGTAACTATAACTTTTGCCCTCGCCAGGCACAGTGAATCAAAGGTGTCATTTCAGATGTTGAAGTGATGTTATCAATGATGTCATACCAGATGTCATGAGTGATGTAATCTGTGAGGAAATTAGCAGTTCATGTTTATAACTGCGATTAACTGGCATTTTCATCTAACTATAACATCCCTTTTCTTCTTTGAATTTCTAAGGTATTTTCATACTTAAATGCAGGCCAGGCCCTGCGCTCAACCCTTGTGAGCACCCTACCCCCCGCAGCACATGTCTTTCAGCTGTGCGCCTGCAGCCAGGCCCTGTGCCGAACCCCTCACTGGCACAAAGCCCCCCACAGCGCACGGTCTAGCGCAGGTAGTGATTGGGCGCAGGCCAGGGCCTGTGCCCAATCCCCCAATTGGCATACAAACACACACGCTGAGCTTGGCCAATGGCCGTGTGTGGCATGGGGTGGACATGAGGCCTGTTTTGCGGCCATGTCCTTTGCTTAACTCTCCCAGGCTGACTATGTGATGTTACAATATGAAGCAAGCTATAATAATAAAGGCAGACTTACTGAGTTTTTCAAAGGGTCAGAACATCAAAATATAAAAAAATAGTCCACTGGCTATATCAAGAGTGAGCATATATAAAGCAGACCTACTGAGTTTGTCAAAATAATCACCAATAATTATGATCAAATGAATATTTCATTAATTCACACATTGCTATGTTTAATATAAATGATTGTCATAAAATATTATTAAAGTATTATTACAAAAATCAACATGTATTTGAGTCTTTCTTTTACCATTTTTCAGTACACAAAATGCAGAGACAAAAACAATCACAAGTGGGCACTACACTCCAGCTGAAGGGCACAGAGCTCCAACTACGAGTGCTTTAAAAATGGTAAGCTCTCCTGTGGTCCTTAAGTTAATGAACCTGAAGACATACTTTTTTTTTCTAAGTTGCTGGGGAGCTGCTGCATTCCCTGCAGCCCTCCACAACATTAAAAAATGTTTAGTAGTGCTCCTTCCCCTTCTAGAGGCACCACCAGGATTTAATTTTTTTTAAAAGGAATCCCTTGCAGGGCATTATAGGATGCTCTATGCCGGAGCGTGAATAATAAATGAGATGTTTTCTTTTTTTTAAAGTTTTATATTTTGGGTGCATTAAGGCCCATCCTGGCACCCACATCTTTATTTTTTTGGGGGTAGCCACGGGGAGTCCAAGGACCTTCGCAGCCCTGCCTGCTCCCAACAAGGGGTCCCATGGGCTGCGCAGGACTCAACAATATGATTTATACCTTTTGTCAAATAGAAACAGGGGTTCTTCAAGTCCCACTTGGACACCCAACATTTTTTTTTATGGTGGGGCCACAGGGGGAGCCTCAGGGTCCCTGTGGCCCCTTCAGCTCCTTGCAAGCAGCCCCATTCCACAGTACTGCACAGGAGCTGGACAACTTTTTAAAAAATTGTTTAGATTTAACATTGTATGTACTTTGATGTAATGAATGAGGTGAATCCATGCGATAAAATTCAAACTGGGAGCATTACATTGAAAAGATGAGATCGATAGAGCGTAATGTGGATAATACTATGTAATAGTCAACAGAACGTTATGCATATTATAAGATGGTGCTAACTTTTTCAGTTTTGCTTTTGTCCTTTGGTTATGTTTCTAACATTGGTGAGAGCATGGGGCGTCTATATAAAGCACTTTATCAAGATGGCATCAGTACGTGAACAAGGCATGTTGGAGCCAAAATGTGTTGATCGCACCTCTGCAAAATAAAGAATTATTTGAATTGCAGTCATCAGAGTTCTGGTTCCTTCTTTGAATGTGGGAAGGAATTTTGGAGTTGTTGAATATGCGTTTGCGGGTGCATTACAGCGAGCACTCTGACGTTCTGGTGCAACCCGGCAACCGCAATCACTATGGGATGGAGAATATATATATGTATGTGAGGACGTGCGGTTGCGACCGTTGGAGCAGTACAACTTTCTGAAAGAGATTGAAAGGATCACAAATTACCTCACTTGGCGTGTGAAAGAAAAAAAAAAGAAAAAAGATTAAAGATGTAAAGCAACTGTAGTAACTGCCATGCTCGCATCAGAACAATTATAACCAACCCTTGCACAGGAATATACGCAGCCACAAAGAGGCACAAGCATATAAGACTGAAGTTCATCTATGGTCTTGCTTAAAGTAATCATCTGCGTCATGCCCTATACAATTTTCAAGGTTACTTTGCTGGCAATCCCTTCAATCAACAACCAAGAACTCGCTGTGCATTGCAATCAGAAATATTGACACTTGATAGGCAGATGTGATTATTACATCTTAAATTTGTCGAAGTGAGATGAATAGTGATGTTGACGTACTATTTATAGCCCTGAAGAAGTCCTAGTTGGGCGAAACGCGTTGGCTACTGCCCTTTGATGTGATTTTAGAATATAAAGACGAATAAAGAATTTATTAAAAGAAGGAACCTGTTGCATATGCATCTTTTGTGACTCAGTAACAAATTGTTAAGACTATTAGTGCTATATTCCTACATGAATCCATGCATAAAGCAAATGTACTTTGTCACACTTTATTACTAATCCAGAGTGCTGAACCACAGATTGCATATAAATATATATATTGAGGAGGCTAAAGCACAGTTGAGGGACAAAAGCTTCTATGTGAAATTACCGCAAACCGTAAACTCACAGAGGTAAAAAACAAATATCTGAAAGATCTGGCAAGATAGCGGGGCCTAGGTATGATATCTCAGACAGAATATTTATTTCTGAGGGTAGAGGATCCAGTTACACCGATCCTCTACCTTATTCCAAAGGTCTACAAAAACAAAGAAACTCCGCCTGGTAGACCAGTTATCTCTCTCATTGGCAGTCTATTTGAGCCCACTTCCAGATACTTGGATTATTTTCTGCAGGAATTCTTTAAATAGCTCCCTGCGTATATCCAGGACACAAGAGATTTTTTTAACAAGATCACCAATATGACAAGGAGGGACTCATATCTTTTAATTACACTAGACGTTATGAGCCTCTATACGAGCATAGCTCATGAAGATGGATTTCCTGCAATACACTACTACCTTAATACACGACCCATCTCATTTTACCAACACTCTGGGATGTTGATTGAAATGTGCAGACTGTGTTAACAATAATTACTTTATGTTTGGAAGTGACACATTTAAGCAGCTTCAAGGAACAGCAATGGGCACCTGCTTCACCCCCAGCTATGCTAATTTGCATATGTGCTGGTGGGAGGAGCAGGTGCTCAATATGTGCTGGTGGGAGGAGCAGGTGCTCAGGGTCGAACATGCTAAGGAAAGGAAAGAAAACATTGTGACATGGATGAGGTTTATTGATGACCTGTTTGTTGTGTGGGATGGTACATTGGAATCAGCCCAAGTGAACAAACAAAAATGATTACTGGATATAGTGCTTACCATTCTAGGGTGAGGGACAGTTTGCGTAAGCACAGGCATCTGGTTAAAAGAGATCCAATTTTAAGTGAGATGCTGTCACATTGACCTCTGATAACTTTCAAAAAAGCTAAATCAATGAGGATCGATCTGTTCAATAGCAGCCCGGAAGTTGGCATCTCGGAGGGTTGGTTAAAAGCAAGTCCCGGTTTCCACAAATACTTTAAGAGCAAAGCTTGTAAGATTGCTTGCAATGAGAAGCAGGTCACATCACCTCTTATGCACAGTCCTGGGAAGATCAGGACTTCTTTGAATTGTAGAAGTGAATTTGTTGTTTATATTCTAAAGTGGACATGCCCCAAAATGTACGTGGGTAGCACCATATGGTTTACATTCGGATATTACAACGTTTAAGGGCAGTCAAGAACAACGAAAAGAATTACCCAGTTGCACAACATATCAATGAAGTCCATAAGGGGAATGAGAGTGACCTGTCCTAATATGCAGTAGATTACGTGCCCATGCTAAGGAGAGGTGGAAACCGTGAGGTGAGATTGTGTCAGCTGGAGTCCAGATATATACTGTTGTTTAATACTAGGATTTCATTTGGACTTAATGCAGAAGAAGATTTACATGTCCATTTGGGCTAGTCAGGGTATCTAGAATCAGGGTTTTTAATGTTTTGCAGGGTATGTATTGATAAAGGAAGGTAGAAGACTGAGATATATAATAAATGTTGTAAGGGACCAATAGGATTTGTCCAAGTAGTGAACTTTTAGGGTGCATGAATTTTTGGATTATTCTATACAAATTATGAAATAGTATGCTATTGGCAACAACTTTTAATAAGAGTTTTTGATATACTAATTTATATAGTTATGGTATTAAGATATTTTTGAGAAGGCTGATCCCTAATCCTTTATTTTAAATGGTAAAAGTAGATTTCATGAAAGCACTTGCACTTTGTTGTTTTTTGTAATGATCCAATGCAGTATTTGCACATTTATTGAGATAGATAGTGTATAAATATATTGGAATGATACAATGAATTTATCAACCCCCCCTTCCTTTATTGGCCATAAACTGGTAAAGTGACAATTCTACCTCATTTAGGAAATTGACATGATCTGCTGACTGAGTGTAATAACTGACACTGTATTGATTGAAGTGTTGTTTTATCCATTCTAAGATGGCTGCCACTGTGATTCAGTGAATATGAGGCAATTTGTGGCCATATTTACTGTTGATGTACTTACTGAGAGTGCACTCGTTTTTGGCTGACCAAATTCTGCTCGTCCCTGTGGTTATATATATATATTACCTACTGGCGGTCGCCAGTAGGTAGTTATAGTTAGGACCCTGTTTCCATAGGAAATCCGCAACATTCTATTTTGAATAACTTTGGCGCCGGTCGACGAATCCTCGCGAATTTCTCAAAATAGGTGGGGCGCTACGCTACGCTCCTACCCTGAAAGTCTCGGGGGGATTCGTCAAGCGGGGGCTGAGATAAAAGGGGGGTCCCAAAACGCGTTTTTCCCATGCATTTTTCCATGGGACCTTTAGACAGGGCTACAGCCCGAACGGCTGAACAGAATTACTAGAAATTTGGCAGAGAGGTAGTCCTCAGGTCAAGGAAGTGCCTTTTGTAGGTTTGGTGTAAATCTGTTCAGTAGATTCTGAGAAAATAGCCTTTAAATCAATATATATATCTGAGCCAGCTTACGGTACGCTTACCGTAAGCTTACCGTACGCGTACGGTGGCGTGCGCGAGCGCGATTCTGATTGGCTGTTAGATCTTAGTAAACATTCGAATCGGCCGAAACCAGGAAGCGGCGGCCGCCATTTTCTCTCTCGCACTCTGAGGGGGGGCTGTAAACAAAGGCAAAAAACATATAAAGGGGCTGTTTAGACAGCGCCCATGCACATAGCCATGTTAGTTGAGTCCTCAAAGATCCCCCAAGGCCAAAAACGGTAAATTTTTATTTTTTGAAAATTTCGCCGATTACGCTTACCGTACGCGTACGGTGCGCTTACGCTAAAAAGTTTAATAAAAAAAAAAACCACTCTCTGTGCATGGCATATTATTGTCATCACTTACAAATTAAATTTAACAGATTACCTATCACAAGGAAGCGCATAATATGTCCTCCATGTGCGCACGGTGCGTAACGTGGGCACGCGGTGCGCGTAGCGCACTGCGTGCCCACCTTGCGTGTACGGCACTAACTGCGTAAAGTGGGCGCGCGGTGCGCGAAGCGCACCGCGTGCTTACTGTGCGCGCACGGTGCGCGAAGCGCACCGTGCGCGCACGGAACGAACTGCGTTAAGTGGGCGTGCACGCCACGAATGGCGTAAAGTAACTTAGCATTTAAAAAACCGTACAAATTCACTGAAAAAACCATAGGTTTCACACACATTATAGTTAGGAATTAGCATTTAAAAAACCTTGCTAATTCAATGAAAAAACCATAGGTTTCACACATGTTATAGTTAGCTGAAAATTTTACTGATAAAAAACCAATGAAATTCCCCCGTTATAGTTACTGTAGGCAACTATAACTCACGCGACCGTAATCCTCTGGTGATGACATATGTGTCTTTATGAAAAAAAAAAAAAATTGTAAAATATGTATAGCTAAAATTTAATGGAAGAAGACATGGGCAAATAAGTGTCTAAATACAGTATTAGCATCAGCAGAGGATTACGGTCGCGTGAGTTATAGTTGCCTACAGTAACTATAACGGGGGAATTTCATTGGTTTTTTATCAGTAAAATTTCCAGCTAACTATAACATGTGTGAAACCTATGGTTTTTTCATTGAATATATATATATATATATATATATATATATATATATATATATATATATATATATATATATATATATATATATATATATATATATATATATATATATATATATATATTCACAGAAAAAACCATAGGTTTCACACATGTTATAGTTAGCGGAAATTTTACTGATAAAAAACCAATGAAATTCCCCCGTTATAGTTAGTGCAGGCAACTATAACTCACGCGACCGCAATCCTCTGCTGATGCTAATACTGTATTTAGACACTTATTTACCCATGTCTTCTTCCATACATTTTTAGCTATACATATATTACAAATATTTTTTTTTCATAAAGACACATATGTCATCAGCAGAAGATTGCGGTTGCGTGAGTTATAGTTGCCTGCACTAACTATAACGGGGGAATTTCATTGGTTTTTTATCAGTAAAATTTCCGCTAACTATAACATGTGTGAAACCTATGGTTTTTTCTGTCAATTTGCAAGGTTTTTTAAATGCTAATTCCTAACTATAACGTGTGTGAAACCTATGGTTTTTTCAGTGAATTTGTACGGTTTTTTAAATGCTAAGTTACTTTACGCCATTCGTGGCGTGCACGCCCACTTAACGCAGTTCGTTCCGTGCGCGCACGGTGCGCTTCGCGCACCGTGCGCGCACAGTGAGCACGCGGTGCGCTTCGCGCACCGCGCGCCCACTTTACGCAGTTAGTGCCGTGCACGCACGGTGGGCACGTGGTGCGCTACGCGCACCGCGTGCCCACGTTACGCTAGATGGGCCATGTACGCACGATGCGCTTCGCGCACCGTGCGCACATGGAGGACATATGATGCACTTCATTTTTAAAGGTAATATTTTAATTTTTCGCAAAATTTATAAGCCATGCACAAATGGTGCCCTTCGGGCACCATTTGCACACGGGGTGGAGAGAGTGTGGATAATTTTTTTTTTTAATATTTTTTTTTTAATATTTTCGTTTTTCACTTCAGTGATAAGCCATGCACAATTGGTGACCATCGGTCACCAATAGCACACGGGGTGGGGTTAGTGTGGATAATTTTTTTTTTTATATATATTTTTACCGTACGCGTACGGTAAGCGTAATCGGCGAAATTAGCGAAAAAATAAAAATTCCGTTTTTGGCCTTGGGGGATCTTTGGGGACTCCCTCTACATGGCTATGTGTGTGGGAGCTGTCAAAACAGCCCCTTTAAATGTTTTTGTGCTTTGTTTGTTAATCATCTCTCTGAGTGTGAGAGAGAAAATGGCGGCCGCCGCTTCCTGGTTTCGGCCGATTCGAATGTTTACTAAGATCTAAGAGCCAATCATAATCGCGCTCGCACACGCCACCGTACGCGTACGGTAAGCGTACCGTAAGCGCACCGTAAGCTGGCTCAGATATATATATAAAATGCATGGGAAAAACGCGTTTTGGGACCCCCCTTATATCTCAGCCTCCGCTTGGCGAATCCCCCCTATGGAAACGTGGTCCTAACTATAACTACCTACTGGCGACCGCCAGTAGGTAATTACCTACTGGCGGTCGCCAGTATAGGTAGTTATAGTTAGAACCACTTTTCCATAGGAAATCCGCAACATTCTATTTTGAATAACTTTGGCGCCGGTCGACGAATCCTCGCGAATTTTTCAAAATAGGTGGGGCGCTACGCTCCGCTCCTTCCCTGAAAGTCTCGGGGGGATTCGTCAAGCGGGGGCTGAGATAAAAGGGGGGTCCTAAAACGCGTTTTTCCCATGCATTTTTCCATAGGACCTTTAGACAGGGCTACAGCCCGAACGTCTGAACAGAATTACTAGAAATTTGGCAGAGAGGTAGTCCTCAGGTCAAGAAAGTGCCTTTTGTAGGTTTGGTGTAAATCTGTTCAGTAGATTCTGAGAAAATAGCCTTTAAATCAATATATATATCTGAGCCAGCTTACGGTGCGCTTACAGTACGCTTACCGTACGCGTACGGTGGCGTGCGCGAGCGCGATTCTGATTGGCTCTTAGATCTTAGTAAACATTCGAATCGGTCGAAACCAGGAAGCGGCGGCCGCCATTTCGTGTGTTTCACTCAGAAAAAAAAGAGTGATATCTTGAAAAGGGGGCAAGGAGGAGAGTTACAGACCCCCTAACATTTGTAAGGGGGTCAAAGAAGGACAGAAAAGTACAAAGAAAACATTTATTGATTTTAAAAAAAATCGCGGGGTACACGTACGGTAAGCGTACGGTAAAAAAAAAAAAAAAAAAAGAAATGAAAATCAGATTTAAGTGTTTAGATATTAGGGGGCTCTAAAAAGAGCCGTTGTGTTTATGAAGTGTTTTTCGGTACCTACAAGTAAGTACCGATGCAAAGTCTAAGGTTCAAGAGGAAGACTCTGTTCCCTTCATCATTGAAGTGCACACCATCTCCTCTATAAATGTCTTGCATGTCATAACGCAAGTTGTTGTGGTAAATGGAACCCATACCATAGTCACGGAGGAAAGCAGAAACAGATTTGTTGACGTGCTTTCTTGCTTTGTCAATCTGCGGACAGAAATGATTGGACCAGTTCCATTTTTGCCTTTGGCATATGTTAGAAAACACAAAGGCAGTTTTAGGGAAAAGTGAAAACAGTTGTGCAAAGGTCTCCTTCATAAGCATTTCCAGACCTACCCCAGTCAAAGTGCCTAGGTCATTGCCACCACAGTGCACTATTATGAGGTCAGGGTGTTGGATGTGCATGAAGGAATTCACCAATGGCATCAATTGGTGCCACTTTAACCCTCTCTGACCAATCCATTTAATGTCTACATTTGGCAAAGCAAGGTCTCTCACCATATCGGTTTTCTCTACATACTTTTCACTCCAGAAGACATAGCTCTGCCCTACAATCCACACTGTGAACATCTTCAAAGGAGAACTGGATGCACTCAGGAGGTGTCTTTCAGTAGAATGGCAATATGAAAAGAAAGACAGTTTGGAAATGGAGGCATACATATTTTTTTCAAAAAAAAAAGAACTGATTGGCTGTTTCATACCATTCTAGAATAAAAACTAGGCTGTATGTGTAAATTAATAGAAGCATGTTTTGTATTGGTACAGAAAAATGTGTTACCAAAGAACAGTACTATGGATTTGCTGTTAGGTTTGAAAACATTGTTTGGTGAACTTCTGACCTAACTCCACACAGCAGTGTTCCATGAACTGTTGCTATGGTAGCAGGCAGAAGTCAAGTTGGGGGAAGGGTACTAGGCAGAAGTCAAGTTGGGGGAAGGGTACTTTTGGAAAAGGGTTGGTTTTCAACCAATAGAAATGTGTGATTACATTTGAAAAAAAGGGGCAAGCACTGAGATTTGAAACTAACATGTATATGTGTGGAAAAAGAGAGGGAAAGTTTGCCATTATCTGGTTCTGCTGAGAGGAGAGAGGTGTAGAGAACAGAGATCCTGGCTCTGATAATCTGCTGTTTGAGTGCCACATTTCTTTCACAACTAACTAATTTTAAAGGTGAGTTTAGAGTTTGAGAGGGGATGTATATGGTAAATTAAGAAATGAATAATAGAAATGCAATTCTTTTTGTTGAAGTTGTGTTTATTATTTTCTGTTTTGGGAGAAATTTAAATGTGAGGAACAACTAAAATAATATGGACTATGTTTTCACAATAAATTAAGGTGTACTGGTATAATAAAAGAATAGTTTAAGGGTTTGAGGTTGGACTCAGTAATGCAAATACATTCAGCATCACTAAGGCTGGTTGCCCTTGCTGGAGTGTAGGCAGTCACCCAGGTTACACATGGTGCTGGTCTGAAAAAGCAGTTTGGACATGTGCTTTTTAAAAAATCTGAAAAGTGGATTCATAATGTGTCAGTCTGTAAAAATGTTTATCACTTGCAAAAAAAAAGAGCAGTAAGTGTGCTTTCAAATTGGCAAAGAAATTTCGTTTTGTGACAAATGTGAAAACATGACTCTGTGTGCAAATAGGAATTACAGGCAGAGATTTATTGCGTATTGCTCTGGTGATTTCACAGTTGCATTAGATGGAAAGGGGGAGCCATTTTTTGGTGCAGAAGCAGACTGTTAGCACACACCTAGCTGCTTACTATGTGGAATCATGCACAGTATTCACAAGCGAGTGGGGTTTGAGGTTTCATTCAGTAATGCAAATACATTCAGCATCACTAAGGCTGGTTGCCCTTGCTGGAGTGTAGGCAGTCACCCAGGTTACAAATGGTGCTGGTCTGAAAAAGCAGTTTGGACATGTGCTTTTTAAAAAATCTGAAAAGTGGATTCATAATGTGTCAGTCTGTAAAAGTGTTTATCACTGGCCAAAAAAAAGAGCAGTAAGTGTGCTTTCAAATTGGCAAAGAAATTTCGTTTTGTGACTAATGTGAAAACATGACTCTGTGTGCAAATAGGAATTACAGGCAGAGATTTATTGCGTATTGCTCTGGTGATTTCACAGTTGCATTCGATGGAAAGGGGGAGCCATTTTTTGGTGCAGAAGCAGACTCTTAGCACACAGCCAGCCACTTACCATGTGGAATCATGCACAGTATTCACAAGCGAGTGGGGTTTGATGTTTCAGTCAGTAATGCAAACACATTCAGCATCACTAAGGCTGGTTGCCCTTGCTGGAGTGTAGGCAGTCACCCAGGTTACAAATGGTGCTGGTCTGAAAAAGCAGTTTGGACATGTGCTTTTTAAAAAATCTGAAAAGTGGATTCATAATGTGTCAGTCTGTAAAAGTGTTTATCACTTGCCAAAAAAAAGAGCAGTAAGTGTGCTTTCAAATTGGCAAAGAAATTTCGTTTTGTGACTAATGTGAAAACATGACTCTGTGTGCAAATAGGAATTACAGGCAGAGATTTATTGTGTATTGCTCTGGTGATTTCACAGTTGCATTAGATGGAAAGGGGGAGCCAGTTTTTTGGTGCAGAAGCAGACTCTTAGCACACACCTAGCTGCTTACTATGTGGAATCATGCACAGTATTCAAAGCGAGTGGGGTTTGAGGTTTCAGTCAGTAATGCAAATACATTCAGCATCACTAAGGCTGGTTGCCATTGCTGGAGTGTAGGCAGTCACCCAGGTTACAAATGGTGCTGGTCTGAAAAAGCAGTTTGGACATGTGCTTTTTAAAAAATCTGAAAAAAGTGGATTCATAATGTGTCAGTCTGTAAAAGTGTTTATCACTTGCCAAAAAAAAGAGCAGTAAGTGTGCTTTCAAATTGGCAAAGAAATTTCGTTTTGTGACTAATGTGAAAACATGACTCTGTGTGCAAATAGGAATTACAGGCAGAGATTTATTGCGTATTGCTCTGGTGATTTCACAGTTGCATTAGATGGAAAGGGGGAGCCAGTTTTTTGGTGCAGAAGCAGACTCTTAGCACACACCTAGCTGCTTACTATGTGGAATCATGCACAGTATTCACAAGCGAGTGGGGTTTGAGGTTTCAGTCAGTAATGCAAATACATTCAGCATCACTAAGGCTGGTTGCCCTTGCTGGAGTGTAGGCAGTCACCCAGGTTACAAATGGTGCTGGTCTGAAAAAGCAGTTTGGACATGTGCTTTTTAAAAAATCTGAAAAGTGGATTCATAATGTGTCAGTCTGTAAAAGTGTTTATCACTTGCCAAAAAAAAGAGCAGTAAGTGTGCTTTCAAATTGGCAAAGAAATTTCGTTTTGTGACTAATGTGAAAACATGACTCTGTGTGCAAATAGGAATTACAGGCAGAGATTTATTGCGTATTGCTCTGGTGATTTCACAGTTGCATTCGATGGAAAGGGGGAGCCATTTTTTGGTGCAGAAGCAGACTCTTAGCAGACACCCAGCTGCTTACCATGTGGAATCATGCACAGTATTCACAAGCGAGTGGGGTTTGAGGTTTCAGTCAGTAATGCAAATACATTCAGCATCACTAAGGCTGGTTGCCCTTGCTGGAGTGTAGGCAGTCACCCAGGTTACAAATGGTGCTGGTCTGAAAAAGCAGTTTGGACATGTGCTTTTTAAAAAATCTGAAAAGTGGATTCATAATGTGTCAGTCTGTAAAAATGTTTATCACTTACAAAAAAAAAGAGCAGTAAGTGTGCTTTCAAATTGGCAAAGAAATTTCGTTTTGTGACTAATGTGAAAACATGACTCTGTGTGCAAATAGGAATTACAGGCAGAGATTTATTGCGTATTGCTCTGGTGATTTCACAGTTGCATTAGATGGAAAGGGGGAGCCATTTTTTGGTGCAGAAGCAGACTCTTAGCACACACCTAGCTGCTTACTATGTGGAATCATGCACAGTATTCACAAGCGAGTGGGGTTTGAGGTTTCAGTCAGTAATGCAAATACATTCAGCATCACTAAGGCTGGTTGCCCTTGCTGGAGTGTAGGCAGTCACCCAGGTTACAAATGGTGCTGGTCTGAAAAAGCAGTATGGACATGTGCTTTTTAAAATATCTGAAAAGTGGATTCATAATGTGTCAGTCTGTAAAAGTGTTTATCACTTGCCAAAAAAAGAGCAGTAAGTGTGCTTTCAAATTGGCAAAGAAATTTCGTTTTGTGACTAATGTGAAAACATGACTCTGTGTGCAAATAGGAATTACAGGCAGAGATTTATTGCGTATTGCTCTGGTGATTTCACAGTTGCATTCGATGGAAAGGGGGAGCCATTTTTTGGTGCAGAAGCAGACTCTTAGCAGACACCCAGCTGCTTACCATGTGGAATCATGGACAGTGTTCACAAGCGAGTGGGGTTTGAGGTTTCAGTCAGTAATGCAAATACATTCAGCATCACTAAGGCTGTTTGCCCTTGCTGGAGTGTAGGCAGTCACCCAGGTTACAAATGGTGCTGGTCTGAAAAAGCAGTTTGGACATGTGCTTTTTAAAAAATCTGAAAAGTGGATTCATAATGTGTCAGTCTGTAAAAGTGTTTATCACTTGCCAAAAAAAAGAGCAGTAAGTGTGCTTTCAAATTGGCAAAGAAATTTCGTTTTGTGCCTAATGTGAAAACATGACTCTGTGTGCAAATAAGAATTACAGGCAGAGATTTATTGCGTATTGCTCTGGTGATTTCACAGTTGCATTAGAAGGAAAGGGGGAGCCAGTTTTTTGGTGCAGAAGCAGACTCTTAGCACACACCCAGCTGCTTACCATGTGGAATCATGCACAGTATTCACAAGCGAGTGGGGTTTGAGGTTTCAGTCAGTAATGCAAACACATTCAGCATCACTAAGGCTGTTTGCCCTTGCTGGAGTGTAGGCAGTCACCCAGGTTACAAATGGTGCTGGTCTGAAAAAGCAGTTTGGACATGTGCTTTTTAAGAAATCTGAAAAGTGGATTCATAATGTGTCAGTCTGTAAAAGTGTTTATCACTTGCCAAAAAAAAGAGCAGCAAGTGTGCTTTCAAATTGGCAAAGAAATTTCGTTTAAGGGCCTAATGTGAAAACATGACTCTGTGTGCAAATACGAATTACAGACAGAGATTTATTGCGTATTGCTCTGGTGATTTCACAGTTGCATTAGATGGAAAGGGGGAGCCATTTTTTGGTGCAGAAGCAGACTCTTAGCACACACCCAGCTGCTTACCATGTGGAATCATGGACAGTATTCACAAGCGAGTAGGTTTGAGGTTTCAGTCAGTAATGCAAATACATTCAGCATCACTAAGGCTGTTTGCCCTTGCTGGAGTGTAGGCAGTCACCCAGGTTACAAATGGTGCTGGTCTGAAAAAGCAGTTTGGACATGTGCTTTTTAAAAAATCTGAAAAGTGGATTCATAATGTGTCAGTCTGTAAAAGTGTTTATCACTTGCCAAAAAAAAGAGCAGTAAGTGTGCTTTTAAATTGGCAAAGAAATTTCGTTTAAGGGCCTAATGTGAAAACATGACTCTGTGTGCAAATAGGAATTATAGGCAGAGATTTATTGCGTATTGCTCTGGTGATTTCACAGTTGCATTAGATGGAAAGGGGGAGCCATTTTTTGGTGCAGAAGCAGACTCTTAGCACACACCCAGCTGCTTACCATGTGGAATCATGGACAGTATTCACAAGCGAGTGGGGTTTGAGGTTTCAGTCAGTAATGCAAATACATTCAGCATCACTAAGGCTGTTTGCCCTTGCTGGAGTGTAGGCAGTCACCCAGGTTACAAATGGTGCTGGTCTGAAAAAGCAGTTTGGACATGTGCTTTTTAAAAAATCTGAAAAGTGGATTCATAATGTGTCAGTCTGTTAAAGTGTTTATCACTTGCCAAAAAAAGAGCAGTAAGTGTGCTTTCAAATTGGCAAAGAAATTTCGTTTTGTGACTAATGTGAAAACATGACTCTGTGTGCAAATAGGAATTACAGGCAGAGATTTATTGCGTATTGCTCTGGTGATTTCACAGTTGCATTAGAAGGAAAGGGAGAGCCAGTTTTTTGGTGCAGAAGCAGACTCTTAGCACACACCCAGCTGCTTACCATGTGGAATCATGCACAGTATTCACAAGCAAGTGGGGTTTGAGGTTTCAGTCAGTAATGCAAATACATTCAGCATCACTAAGGCTGGTTGCCCTTGCTGGAGTGTAGGCAGTCACCCAGGTTACAAATGGTGCTGGTCTGAAAAAGCAGTTTGGACATGTGCTTTTTAAAAAATCTGAAAAGTGGATTCATAATGTCAGTCTGTAAAAGTGATTATCACTTGCCAAAAAAAAGCGCAGTAAGTGTGCTTTCAAATTGGCAAAGAAATTTCGTTTTGTGACTAATGTAAAAACAAATGTAGTAATATATTTAATTAAAATAAAGGAATTTTTTTTTAGTTTTTTTCAGGTATTGCTGAAGAGCAGTGAACAAAATTTAAGATGCCTACAAAATCCAGAGTAAAAAAAGACCACAAAAAAAACCTATATTTGAAGACAACTGGAGGACCTAAGTTAGTTGAAGATGCTCATGTTGGGAAGAAGAAAAAATCTTCTGGTAAGCAGACAAAAATTTTTCTAAGGAACATATTCAAAAAAAGGAAAAATGTACAAAATGTCTGTACTGGAAAGAATGATTTCAATCGAAAAGCACAGGAAAAAATTGAGAATTTAGTTAATGCAAATATACCTTCTGCAACTAAAAAGATAAACTTAAACAGAAAAACAGCGTTTAAAGAGATACGTAGAAAAATGTTTCAGAGAAGATTTATGTCCAATTTGATAAAGGATGTGAAGAAATATAAGCAAAAGGCAAAGTTTTATAAGAGAAAAAAAGAAATTGAAGCCATTGCAGCAAAGGCATTAGAATTAAAAAGGAAACTATTCATTTTAATTTTGAATAGGATGCGTACATTAGACAAAATGGTTAATGTACTGAAATCACATAGCAAAAGGAAAAGAGTAGTGAACAGAACAAACGTTTGTAAAGTGTTTTTAGGAAAATGGATGCATAGTTCAAGTAGTGAACCTTTTTTTAATGAAGAGAGTTATTTTCAAAGTAATAGTTTGCTGCATGCAGTTGACACCAGAGGTCGTGCTTATGAAGTGAAAAATGGTTGCATAATGGAGAAGGAGATAATGGTTCCAAGAGATGAGGTACAAGTGATGGCGGATGAGGCTATGGGGAGACGTCCTAAAGCCCCAGTGTACACTTGGAATTGTAGTAGTATTTGCACTGCGCGTCAGGAATCTATTGATAAATTTCGTGAGTTTCTAAGAGAATATAGCAAAAAAAGTGTAAAACAGAAGATTAAGGTGCTTCAAAGTTTGGATCCATGCAGAGTGAGAGAGAATACTGGTTTGCAGGGTCATTCTCTGGCTTGTCTATCTAGAAAAGTGTTTAATAGTGTTTTCCATCATTTTAGGATGCTGGCTGTTCATCATACTGAAATGAGAAAGTTTGTGAGACGGTTGTATTTTGCTAAAAGTCCAGCAATAAAGTTAGATGAATTGAATAGGGCTCTGTTCCGTGGAACGGTATCAGATGTAGAGAAGGTTGTTGATGAAATTCAGTTTTGTTACTTTGGTCCTGAACAAAACAGTGCAGAGAAGGACACAGTAAATGAGGAAGAAGTGGAAGAGAATGTAGAACCCTCTGTAAGTAAGACATTTAATGATCACATAACAAAATTTGCAATAATCTCTAATGAAAGACCAAATGTTACTTGTATTTGTTGCCGCAGAACTCATTATAGAAAACAAACCAGGTATGTTGATCTCTACAGAAAGAGTGAAAATGAAGATAATTATAAGTGGAAGGATTTTGCCACATATATATTTCTTGAAAATTGTTTTGAATTGGGTGAAGTTCAGCGTATTTGTAAATACTGTTACAACAAGTTAGAGGAAAATAGAATGCCGACCAGAGCTGTACATAATAATTTAGAATTGGATGCTATTCCTGCTGAACTTTCTGAATTAAATACATATGAGTATATACTCATTCAATGTGTTCATCCGTTCCAGACCATAGTACGTATGGAGCCCAAAACTGGTAAATTACCTCCTTCAGATTTACTGAGAGGTTTAAAAGGTAGAGTGGTGTATTTGCCCTTGGATTTGAAAAAAAATATGGAAACTATTGATACGGATACTTTGGAAACTGAACCATTAATTATTCTGGTTAATGGTGTACCTACAAAGAATAAGAAGATTTGGCAGGAGCTGGTAGATGTACGGAAAGTACAAAGAGCAAATTTGTATTTGAAAAGGAATAACAAATGGTATGAATCAATTTATATAGAAGAAGAAGAAGAAGAAGATTTACAAGAAGACACAGAAACACCAACTGGACAAATTGAAAAAGTGGACAAGTCAAAGGAAGAAGAAATTTATGAACATTTTAGTATACATCCTCTTCATTCAAAAGAAGTTATGGGAGACAATATTGATCTGTTTCAGATGAAGAAAGCAAAAGGAACTCCCGTGAGTGTATGGGAGGAGAGCTTGGAAGCTCGATGTTTTCCCCAGCTGTTTCCTAAAGGAAAAGGAGGACGATACGATGAACGTCCGGAACAGATTCCAGCTTCTGAGTATCGGACTACAAGACTATATGCTGAAGATCCCAGATTTCGACAAAGTATTCCTTATTTGTTCCATCTTTTATTTGAAAGCGACTTGTCTGCACTGTCTTATGCAGTAAATCACATTCTAAAAAGTGGAGTACATTTACAAAATGTGTCTGCTAAGGATTTTATGGAGAAAGTGCAGCACCGAGATGATCATTTGGAAACACAACTGATCAATCTGATGGCTTGTCAGCGTGGGACAAATGAATATTGGTACCGACGCCATGGTGAATTAAAATGCATGTTACGGAATTTAGGAACACCAACATGGTTCCTTACCCTAAGCTGTGCGGAGTACGCTTGGGATGATTTACTGGATTTTCTACGAGAGGCAAATTCAAACATTAAAAACATCGAATACAAGACAGCAGGAGAACTGTGCTCATTGGATCCGGTTAATGTTTGCAGATATTTCAATCATAGATTTGAGGCTATGATGTCCTTCATCTGCAATAAAAAAAATCCACCTCTAGGAGAAGTAGTGGATTTCTTTTGGAGAAAAGAGTACCAGGCAAGAGGTGCTCCTCATATTCATATGCTGTTGTGGATTAAGGATGCCCCAAAGTTTGGAACAGATGCTGATGAAGCAGTGTTATCTTACATTGAAGAATATGCAACATGTGCTATACCAAAAAGCACAGAAGAGAAAAAGTTAAAGGAGCAAGTTTTACGTTTCCAAAGTCATCGGTGTGGAAAATACTGTCGACGGAAATACAAGAGCAAAGATAAATACTACACTAAATGTCGATTTGGATTTCCTAGACCTGTTCTTTCAAATGGAAGAGTTAACAGTTTTATGTCATCTGTGAGACATACTATCACAAGAAAATCACCTAAGAATACCTACAACCTTAAAAGAAAAGAAGAATCAAAAAATATAAATGACTACAACCCAGTGATTTTATCCATGTGGAACGCTAACATGGATATACAGTATGTAGCTGACAATTCCATTGCTGTTGCTCGATATGTAACGTCTTACATTACGAAATCAGAAAAAACAGAATTGAAGGAAATGTGGGAAGAGATTTCTCACGAGAAAACTGTCAGTAAGAAGCTGTACAGTTTCAGTTTGAAGATGTTATCGCATCGAGAAATTGGATCCTACGAATGTTCAGATAGGTTATCTTCTGCAAGTCTCTACTCGAAATCAAGAAGAATAATTTGGGCAAGTTTAGGCCTTGCAGCAATGAGAAATCGGGCACTGAAATCTGTTGGAGAAATTGAATATTTGGCCGAGAATGACCCAGAAAGTACAGATATTTTGAAATCAAACATGTTGGACACATATTATCCCAAGAGAAGTCATCATCTGGAGAACATGTGTCTCTATGAAGTGCTGCAGAACTACATTTATTCACGGAAAGCCGCAGAAGACATCAACAATGGAAAATATAAAGTCATTGGTGAGGAAGGATGTTTGGTGAAGCAAACAAAAGGAAGTTTGATAAATCACCGGAAGCTGAGTTGTGACACTACTGACAAAAAGGAATTTTACTACTTGCCTCTTTTACAGCTGTTTAAACCATGGCGTACAGAGGATGAACTACTGGGAGAATTTCAAAGCTATGAAGATTCTTTTAATGCTTGCAAAGACAGCATACAATGCAATACATTCACAACTTATCTGCAAATGTGAAATGAAGAAATTGAACAGGAAACTACAATTGCAGCAGAAATAGCTAGAGACAGTTCTCAGGACAGCCAAAGTTCAGGAACACTCAGTCAAGATCCCCTAGGACAACCAATCGTTGAAAATGAAGCATCAATAGCCATGAATGAAGTGGAAACGGCTATGAATCAAGCTCAAGGAGAATTTATAGACTTACAAAATTTGGAAAGACAACTGAACGAAGAGCAGCAACAAATTTATGAAGAGATCAGAAAAAAAATTGATCACGGATTTCTACATGAAAAAAAAGAGTGCTCATGCACATCATTTCATCCAATCAGGATGTATGTAAGCGGACAAGCTGGAACTGGAAAAAGTTTCCTAATAAAAGTCATCAGAAGCTACCTACAGCAAAAAACGGATTCTACTTTGTCTTGTGTGGTTACTGCTCCAACTGGGTTAGCAGCATATAACATAAAAGGAATCACTTTACATCGTTTGCTAATGTTACCAGTGGAGCATGAGAACAAAATACAATACAACAAGCTAACTGGAGAAGCATGCTTGGAAGTTTCAAGAGTATTGAAGAAGATGCAAGTTCTCATTATTGATGAGGTGAGCATGGTATCAAACTTAATGCTTGCCTTTGTGCATTTAAGAATGCAGCAAATTCTGAAGACAGACTATGACGTGTTATTTGGAGGAAAACACGTCATAGTTTTTGGAGATCTTTTGCAACTTACTCCAGTTAAAGGACAACCAGTGTTTAATACTGTGACACATGAAGACACGAAGAAGTCATTGGGAAGCATAGGTAATACAAATATTTGGTCCTTCTTTGAGTACAAGGAACTTACAACTAATATGAGGCAAGCAAACGATGAAGAATATGGAAGTATTCTGAAAGATATCAGGATTGGACTACTCACAGAAGCTGGCAAAAAAGCATTACAGAGTCGGCTGCTACATAATTTATTTCCAAAGGAAGAAATAGTTGCAGAGAAGATATACAAGAACATTGCAGAAAACAAAAGTGTCATCTGCTTAATGCCAACTCTACGTGAATGCTCAATATTCAATGAGGAGCTTTTGAAATTGGAAAAGGAAGATATCAGGAAATTGGAAGCAGTGGACAAAATTGAGGATGGAAGAATTACTGTCACATTAACAGGCACACTGAAAAAAAAATTGGATTCACTAGAGAAGAACATTTCCAAAACAGCTGGATTAGAAAAAAATCTATATGTTTGCATGAACTGTAGAGTATTTTTAAGGAGAAATTTGGATGTTGAAAAAGGTTTAGTTAATGGAGCTATGGGAAGAGTTGTGGGTTTTATTAATTATCAGAAAAAAAATGGAATTGAATGTTTAAAAATAAAATTTGTTCAGTTCGTTTCATGCTTGTGAAAGACTTATAGGTACGTAGGAAGCAGTTTCCGTTTTCGCTAGCATATGCTGTAACTATTCACAAGTCTCAAGGATTGACTGTAGATTGTGCATTTGTGAACATTGGTTCAACTGTGTTCAAAGAAGGTATGGCATATGTTGCTTTGTCACGAGTGAAAACATTATCAGGTTTATTCATGATAGACTTTGATGATTCAAAAGTTAGTGCTGATACAAATTGTGTAAAGGAGTATAATAGATTAAGAAGAAGCTATGCTCCTCATTTAGGTCAGTATCCTGTGTTGGAGAAACGTGTAGTTTCTCGTAAAAGGAGAAATGAGAATATCTGTAATGAAGATGTAGAGAGGAGGAAAAAAAAGAGGAGGATGTAATTGCAAGCAAAAAGAATAAGGAAAATGAAGAACAGGTTGTAGGATGTTATTTTGAAAATAGCTCTGGTGTCAACTGCTACGCTAATGTAGTGCTGAATGTTGCATTTTATCTGGAAAGTTTGCAAGAGCAGATAATAGTAAATCAGGGAAAAAGATTCTGTTCTGTGCTGAGTCTCCTTTTTGAAAAGCTGAGTAATGATAAAACTCAAATAGAAAGTGCTACTGAAATTAGAAAAGTTTTAGATGTATGTTCAGGACGAACACAGTTTTCTCAAAATGTACAGCAAGACGCACAGGAATTCTTGATTTATTTTCTTCAGGTACTGGAAGAAGAAGGGGTTCCCATTGAAAATATGTTTGGTCTCTCTTATAAATGGGAACATAGTTGTGAAAACTGTTATAATATATGTGGCTCTAATGTTGATTCTGAAAGGTTTATTTATTTAACATTGCCAGAGAGTAAAACAGTCACTTTTGCAAAATTAGTTAAAGATGCTAATCATAGCATGCAATGCGGTGAGTGTAAATCTGACATGTTTTCAACATTAATTTTAAAGGAATACAGACAGTATGTAATTTTAATGATGCAACGATGTAGAGCTGATGGTTCAAAATTGGATAATAAAGAAGTTTACAGGACAGCAATTATCAATTTCAGGAAAAACTTTTGTAACAGTTGCAATAATTTTCCATGATGGACCTACTGTAACTTCTGGTCATTACACAGTTTATCTTAAATGTGAAAAAGGCTGGACACTGTGTAATGATTCCCAATTGATTTTTAAGCAACATTTGCCTTTTGATTTAGCAAATTCCTATCTAATCTTCCTGAAACCTAAATTTTAGAGAGATTTGACTACATCTGGACAAAAAAATTTTACCATTTTATTGCATTACCATTTGGAATTTACAAATAAAAAGATTTAACAAATTATCATTTGGCCTAATGGAAAGGTAACCAATTGTAATGTGGAATTTTTCCATTTTTTAAGGAAACTTTGGAAAACCAAAAATTTAGAAAAAATCGGTAACATCTGCACAATTTAAATTTTGGAATGTTATTGGATTGCCATTGGAAATTTTTTCAAAAAAGATTTTTTAAATTACTATTTGGCCATGCGGAAAAGTAAACAATTCTATTGTGGACTTATTTAATTATTAATTAATCTTTCGGAAACCAAAATGTTACAGAGAATCGGTGACATCTGTACAATTTAAACTTTAGATTTTTATTGGATTACCATTGGAAATTAAACAAAAAAAGAATTTTAAAATTACTATTTGGTCTAAAGGAAATGGAACCAGATGTATTGTGGAGTTATTTGAGATATATTATTGTGATTATACTTCTGAAACAAAAATATCAGACGGTATTTTGAAGAAATAAGTATTGATATTAGATGATATTTTTTAAGAATATTATGCATTTCTAAAAAGTTATGTTTATGCAAAAAGAGATTGTGGGCTTTTTTAAAACAATCTTTGAGATTGTTAATTTTTTTTTGCCTGCTGTTAAATGATGAATGCAATTGCTTTCACAATTTATAGTGAAATGCAATATTTTCTGAAAACAGCAAAAAAAAGGCAAAAATATTTTTTGAAAAATATGTAAATATGTGTACTGTATTATAAAATGTTTTATTAAATATTAATACTTTTTTCTTTTTTTTCAGATTGAGATAGAACATTTTCGAAGACTAGAACCATTTTTAAAGCAATTAAAAAAAAATTAAATGAATAAATCTTTTTTTGAGTGGGTATGGTAAGTCAATAATGTCATGGTCCCTTTTTTCCACTTTTCTACAATCACATTTTCAGTTTTTAATTGTAGTCTCTCAAGGACCTTGTAAAATGATAATTGATTTTTAGTGTTTTTAAAAAAAAAAAAAAAAAAAGTTTTTAAAAAAATATATAAAAAATAGATGAAAGGTAAGGTTGGCTCTTAAAAGAGCCGTTGTGTTCATGCAGGGACAGAGGAAAGAAAGATTGGGAATATTAGACGGTACGACAAGTGTGCTGATCTATTTTATTGTTCACTAGGGAAATACTGGTCTGCCTATAAGTAATTAGATCGTGACAAGTGGCGCACCGTACTTCAACCCTCGCAAACCGAGGGTTAATTTCCAGAGGACCAGAAAAAGGAGATGCTCCCCCCACAGATGAAGGGCTCACCTGACCTGCAGAAGAAGGACTCGGCCCTGCAGATGATGGTCCAGGCTGAGCTGCTGTGGATGTGCTTGGTTGACTTACTGAAGGGTTACCTTCAGTAAGTCGAGCATGTGTCCTTCTGTGTACATCCTTAAGGTGTCTCATCATGGTGTGATTCCCAAAGGAATACTTCCTGTCAGGATTACCTCTTGAAAGTACACGCTTACACAGCTTGCAAGTCACTAAGGGTGGATTTACCTTTTGCTGGCCTTCTGGAAAAGTAAAATACTCCCATACGTAAGAGGTCTTTTGTTTCCTCGCTCTCTGCCTCAAGGTAGTGCTGCTAGCCTCACTCTCAGAAGAGCTCTGCTGTTCTGCCATCGTATCACAAAGACAACCCAGCTCCTTCTCCTAAGGGATCACAAGCAGAAATGAGGGGAATGGGTGTGGTGTAGGAGAGTTCTAGAACTGAAAGTAGTTTCAACCAATCAAAAGTTGTGTTTCATGATCACATGACCTACCGTACGCTTACGGTACGCTTACGGCAAAAGTACGCATGCGCGTAAAAAAGACACGCGCTCGCGCGCATGCGCATAACAGTCACTCCCCGACACTTCCGCGTAACGTGCGCGTGTAGCGTACACGCGTACGCGCCCCACGCGGAGTACGCACGACTACGCAAATTGCGTAACTATACGCAAACAGCGTAGATAAATTACGGACATTGCGTAAACCGTACGCTTACCGTAAGCTTACCGTACGCTCACTAAAAAAAAAGGAAAAAATGTATTGCTAATAAATTTTACCTGTTTATTTTATAAAAAATGTAAAAAAAAAACATATTGTAGAATTTTAAAAATTTAACTATAGTCTTTAAAAAAGGATAGAAAATTAAAATAAAAATATGTAAAAAAAAAAAAGAAGAAAAAAAAAAAATTAGCTTTTAAAAAACCTTGCAAATTCACTGAAAAAACCATGGGTTTCACACACGTTATAGTTAGGAATTAGCATTTAAAAAACCTTTGAAATTCACTGAAAAAACCAAAGGTTTCACACATGTTATAGTTAGCTGGACATTTCACTCGTAAAAAAACAATGAAATTCCCCCGTTATAGTTAGTTCAGCTAACTATAACTCGCGCGCCCGCAAGGCACTACTGATGACGCCACATATTACATCACTCATGACATGGTCAGTGACATCGCTCATGACATCACTGATGACATCTCAAATGACATCATTGATGACATTATCCTTGTGATAGAGTGGTAGACCTCCTCTCACCCTAATATAACCTTTGATACAAACATTCAAAAATAGAGACTAAAATTTTCAAAAAAATGGACATACCAATAACAGTTACAACAACCTATTCAGTAATTCTAAGATCCACATACACATCCACTCATCCACCAACAATCCTATACAGTCACTCATACATGTACTCACACATCATATGTACTCATACACCTATACATCCTGTTACACAATGCCACTCATCCATAGAGTTACTCACACATAGTCACTCATGCTAATAAAGAATCAAACATCCATTTACTTGCATATACAGTTATACACACACCACCACACTTACTTTTACAGAAACTTACACATACTTAGTCTTTTAAATAATCACTTATAGAAACACATACTTATTCATACAGGAAGTCTACCAATCTCTCACTCTCACATATACTCACTTATATACACCAATAGTCACATATACTAGTTTAAAACATACGTAGTTACTTATGAAGACACTATTGAGACAGTCATTCACTCACTAACACACCCATGCACACACTCATCCACCCATACAGTCCTGCACACATGCTGTCTTCAACACATACAAACAGTGAGTCACTCATTCATGCATCTATGCACTACGTAATACCCCCCACCGCACCATGAAGACACTCAGACACTCATACTGATACTCAAAAAACCAACTATTAACCTATATAGACACTCATGTAGCTACTCACCAACCCATGCAGCCACTTATATACAAAGTGAGAGACTGATACAGGTATTTACACATTTAAACATTACTCACTAAGCCATGTATTCAAAAAGATACACTTAATCAGTCAGTTATACAATCAATTTTTCAGAAACAAATCATCAATTTAGACACTTATATACTCATTTATTCTTCCATCGACCTTGAGATATACATATATAAAACATATTTAATTTTCAGAAAAACACACATTCACTGGATGATGTCATCAGTGATGTCATTTGAGATGTCATCAGTGATGTCATGAGTGATGTCACTGACCATGTCATGAGTGATGTAATATGTGACGTCATCAGTAGTGCATTGCGGGCGCGCGAGTTATAGTTAGCTGAACTAACTATAACGGGGGAATTTCATTGTTTTTTTACGAGTGAAATGTCCAGCTAACTATAACATGTGTGAAACCTTTGGTTTTTTTATTGAATATATATATATATATGCCACAGGAGATTCTTGAATTGAAAGAATCGGAGGAACACAACGGGGAATACTGGAAGGATCTTTATTATCACGAGAGCACTGGCATGACGCAATTCGGTCTGTGCCTTCATCAGATGCCTGCTCCACCACAGCTCTCCCGCCAACACACTCACAATTGTAATCCCAATCGTTCAGCCATAGGTGGTTTTTCAGGTGGGCGGAGTCAAAGTCCCAAACAGTATTGAAGCTGCGTTGGCAGGCTACAAATACCAGCATGCACCTCTCACGGCTTGCAGGTAAGTTGCTTTGCCTCAGTCCAAGTATCCTCGAAAGGGCCCTGAAATGAAATGAAGTCCAAATGTGGGTTGTGGTGTTGGGCAGAACTGTGCTGGTGAAACAATTCATCCTTCCCGGATCCCCATGACGCCTCAACCGCACAAACCCCACTCTCAGCTTGACCTGGAAATGCGGATGCAGTCATCCTGGTTCCTCAGTGCAGTCACGGACTGTGATGAGCAGCGGTCGACTTGCTGAAAGTGGATGCGGTGGGTCAGAGCTGTCTAATACTTTGGATAAACAAACAAACGCCGAAGCTGTCCTTGTTGCTCTGTCCTCTTGATGAAGCGGGTTACCTCCGGCACGCCCAGGACTAGCGCGCAATAAATGCCACAGGAGATTCTTGAATTGTATATGAATATATATATTACCGCTCCAAAGTCCACTTTAAGGCAGTATGTGCACTCTTCCTAATGGGTGCAGCTCTGCCTTCCTCTGCTTGTTTAAAATCAGCGCGACCTCTCCCGATGGTAATTTAAACAGGTGGATGTCATTTCATTGGTTGTTGCTGCTTGCAGATGTTCCTTCCCTTGAGATGTATTATGGGATTTGAAGTCCGAGAATGTTCAAGGGGGGTATCCAGTCAACACCTTCCCACCTTTGTGGCTCAAATTGTTTTTATATATGAAGCCTCCACATAGGCATGGCCCCCAAAAAACACAGATATTGTGCAATTTCAGGTAAATATTTATCGTCCCTCTTTAAAGCACAATGCTGATTCCAAGCGCCATTGCATGTGGCGGTGTTTATCATATCTCCTCTAAGGGGCCCCTCGCCCAAGGTTCCAATGCACTCGACGCAGGAGCTGGTCCAATGGCTGTGACTTCAACAGTAGTAATGACTGTCGACGTTGGTCGGCGGCAGTGCCCGGGTTCCCTGTTGGTGGTGCAACTTGCTTACATTCATTACCGCTCCAAAGTCCACTTTGAGGCAATACTTGCACTCTTCCTGACGGGTGCAGCTCCGTATGGAAGTGTGTCCACACACAAATAAACGCTCTCATTTTTAAAGGAAGGAACACGCTGCCCTCACGGGACCCTTTTGAAGACTCTTTAATTACAAGGACGCGTTTCGGCGTTCTGCCTTGTTCTGCTTGTTTAAAAACAGCGTGACCTGTCCTGGTGGTTCTTATGATTCATAACCCGAGAGTGCACTCGTTTTTGACTGACCAAATTCTCTTCCTCCCTGTGGTTATATATACTGTTAGCAGTGGCTGGAGTGCGGAACGAGGAGGGCATGAGCTCCTGGAAGGTATTGGCAGCACAGCAGCGCTGGTTTTAATTCATTCCACCCATCTGGGTAAAGACATTTTAAATGGACTACAGAAGGCACCCACTGGGGTTTATAGCACCATGGAGTTTGGCAGGAAACGACAAGTACCACAATGCCTTCCTGCTACAGCCCACTTGGGCGGGATTCACTAATTTGGATAAATACGTGCTTACAATCAATGCCGGTTGTTTCCCGTTTGTGCAGCCAGTGAACAAGGGCGCCAAGTCACCCGAAACGCGTACGGCACTGTAAGTGAAGGGATTGTGCCAGACTGGGTGCTGTTAGTAGTGGCTGGAGTGCGGTACCCCCTTCGTGAGTGGCACTCCTAAGAGGGCAACTTTTCTTTAACAAAATTATGTGGCTGGTGCAATCACGGGAGTGACCCGCCGCCAATTCATGTGGATCTGCACTGCTCAGGATTTCGAGCAGTGATTAGAACGAGGGGGGCCTGAGCTACTGGAAGGTATTGTCAGCACAACAGCGCTGGTTTTAATTCATTCCACCCATCTGGGTACAGACATTTTAAACGGACTAAAGAAGGCACCCACTGTGGTTTATATCACGATGGAGCTTGGCAGGAAACAACAAGTACCTCAATGCCTTCCTGCTACAGCCCACTTGGGCAGGACTCACTAATTTGAATAAATACGTGCTTACAATCAATGCCGGTTGTTTTCTGTTTGTGCAGCCAGTGAACAAGGGCGCCAAGTCGCCCGAAACGCATATGGCACTGTAAGTGAAGGGATTGTGCCAGACTGGGTGCTGTTAGCAGTGGCTGGAGTGCGGTAACCCCTTCGTGAGTGGCACTCCTACGAGGGAAACATTTCTTTGACAAAATTATATGGCTGGTCCAGTCACGGGAGTGACCAGCCGCCGATTCACGCGGGTCTGCACTGCTCAGGATTTGAGTAGTGAGTAGAGTGTGGGGGGCCTGAGTTACTGGAATGTATTGGCAGCACAGCAACGCGGGTTTTAATTCATTCCACCCATCTGGGTAAAGACATTCTAAACGGACTACAAAAGGCACCCATTCGGGTTGATAGTGTGGTGGAGTTTGGCAGGAAACGACATGTACCACAATGCCTTCTTGCTACAGCCCACTTGGGCGGGACTCACTAATTTGAATAAATACGTGCTTACAATCAATGCCGGTTGTTTCCGTTTGTGCAGCCAGTGAACAAGGGCGCCAAGTCGCCAGAAACGTGTATGGCACTGTAAATGAAGGGATTGTGCCAGATTGCATGCTGTGAGCAGTGGCTGGAGTGCGGTAACTCCTTCGTGAGTGGCACTCCTACGAGGGCAACTTTTCTTTGACAAAATTATGTGGCTGGTCCAGTCACGGGAGTGACCCGCCGCCGATTCATGCAGATCTGCACTGCTCAGGATTTCGAGCAGTGAGTAGAACGAGGGGGGCCTGAGCTACTATAAGGTATTGGCAGCACAGCAACGCTGGTTTTAATTCATTCCACCCATCTGGGTAAAGACATTTTACTACAGAAGGCATCCATCCGGGTTTATAGCGCGATGGAGTTTGCCAGACTGGGTGCTGTTAGCAGTGGCTGGAGTGTGGTAACCCCTTTGTGAGTGGCACTCCTACGAGGGTAACTTTTCTTTGACAAAAAAAAATATATATATATATATATATATATATATATACATACATATTATCTACTGGCGGTCGCCAGTAGATAGTTATAGTTAGGACCGTGTTTCCATAGGAAATCCCAAAATTCTATTTTGAATAACTTTGGCGCCGGATGACGAATCTTTGCGAAATTTTCAAAACTAATGGGGCGCTCTGCTCAGCTCCTACCCTGAAAGTCTCGGGGTGATTCGTCAAGCGGGGGCCGAGAAAAAAGGGGGGTCCCAAAACGCGTTTTCCCCATGCATTTTTCCATAGGACCTTTAGTCGAGGGTACAGCCCGAACGGTTGAACAGAATTACTTGAAATTTGGCAGAGAGGTAGTACTCAGGTCAGGGAAGTGCCTTTTGCAGGTCTGGTGTCAATCTGTTCAGTATTTCCTGAGAAAATAGTATTTAAAAGCATATAAATATCTATACGCGTGCACCGTGTGCGCACGGTGCGTGCACGTGTGCGCACCGTGCCGTGCGCGAGCGAAATTCTGATTGGTTGTTAGATGTCAGTCAAAATTCGAATCGGTCGAAATCAGGAAGTGTCGGCCGCCATTTTGTATCTCGCACTGAAAAGGAAGGGGGGAAAAAAGGTGGAAAACATGAAAAGGGGGCAGCGAAGAGAGTTCCTGACCCCCTAGCCTTTGTCAGGGGGTCACAGAAGGATCCCCATGGGTAAAATAAACATATTTTTTTTTTTTTATAAAAATCTTGAGGTGCGCGCGCGGTGCGCGCACGGTGTACGGTGCACGCAGAGCAAGGTATGCCCAAAGCGCGCGCACGGTGTGCGAAGCGCACCGTGCACCCACGGTGCGCGCACAGTAAAAAACCTTTAAAAAAATATATATATTAATAAATACATAACTTAGCATTTAAAAAACCGTACAAATTTACTTAAAAAACCATAGGTTTCACACACGTTATAGTTAGGAATTAGCATTTAAAAAACCTTGCAAATTCACTTAAAAAACCATAGGTTTCACACAGGTTATAGTTAGGTGGACATTTCACTCGTAAAAAACCAATGAAATTCCCCCGTTATAGTTAGTTCAGATAACTATAACTCGCGCGACCGCCACTCTATCACAAGGATGATGTCATCAGTGATGTCATGAGTGATGCCACTGACCATGTCATGAGTGATGTAATATGTGATGTCATGAGCAGTGGATCGCGGGCGCGCGAATTATAGTTATCTGAACTAACTATAACGGGGGAATTTCATTGGTTTTTTACGAGTGAAATGTCCACCTAACTATAACCTTTGTGAAACCTATGGTTTTTTAAGTGAATTTGCAAGGTTTTTTAAATGCTAATTCCTAACTATAACATGTGTGAAACCTTTGGATTTTTAAGTGGATATATATATATATATATACATATATATAATGAAAGTAGTTATAGTCAGGATGTAGTTTCCATAGTAAGAATGTTTTTTTATTCTTCAATAACTTTGCCGTTGTTTGATGAATCTACATGAAATTTCCAAAACTAGTTTGACGCTCACTTCAGCTGCAATCTTCAAAGTTACAGGGTGATCTGTTAAGCGAGGGCCAAATAAAGCGGATCCCAAAACACACTTCCAATGTTAATCTCCATAGGAAACTTTAGACACGGCTACAGCCCGAACTGCTGAATGGAATTACACCAAATGTGGCAGAAAGGTAGCTGTTGGTACAGAAAGCAACCTCTTTGGAAAATTGGTGTAAATCCGCTCAGTAGTTGTGGAGTTATTCAAAGAAATTTCCAGTTGTATATATAGGTACGTGAAGGATCCGTGACCCCTCTCGATCTCGTGCTAAGATCTGATTGGCTGACAACACTTCAAACCAGGAAGTGTTGGCAGCCTTCTTGGGGCTCGGCTTGAGCCGAGTCCCAGAAAAAAACATTTAAAAAATAGAAAAGGGGGCAGGGTAGAAATACCCTGCCCCCTAGGCTTATGGTGGGGTCCCACAGGGAATTAAAAAATCCTTAGAAATTTATTGAAAAGAACAAAAGTTACAGGGACACTATAGATAGGCTCAGATTTCACTCGTACAAAACTAGTGAAATTCAGCAGTTCTAGTTACCTGAGCTAACTAGAACTTACGCCCCCGCAATGCACTGCTTATGACGTCACATATTACATCACTCATGACATGGTCAGTAACATCACTCATGACATTGCTATTGACATCTCAAATGACATCACTGATGAGATCATCCACAGAACCACTCACACACCCACTCACACCCCCATACAACCTCTCATATGCCCACTCGCACACCCATACAACCACTGACATACCCATTCACAGACTCATACCAGTACTCACACACATGCACTCACTCCTTCATAGAGCCACTCATATAACTGCTCACTCACTTGTTCAGCCACTCACACAAGCATTATCTCACCCATACAGTCACTGATACAACCAGTCACTCACCCAAACAGCCAGACATATAGCCACACACTCACTCATACACCTACTCACACACCCACTTATTTAACTACACAGTCACTCACACACCCACTCATTCACCCATATACCCTCCTAAAACAGCCACTCACTCACCCATGCAAGCACTCACACACCCACACAACCACCTACGTACCCATTCATGAATCCATACAAGCACTCTCATTTCTGCTTACTCACCCATATTGTCATTCAGACAGACACTCTCCAATACAACCATTTACACACCAATACACTTAACCAAACACTTATTGAAACAGCCACTCACTCACCCATACAGCCATTTACACACCCAGTCAGTCACTCATACAGTCATCCAGGCAACCAGTCACTCACCCACACAATCACTCACATAGCCACTTGCTCACCCATAGAGACACTGACACACCCACTCACTCACCCACAAAGCTACCCACGTACCTACCTATACACCCATACAGCCACTCACATACCCAGACAACAACTCACACCCACAAAACCACTCACACACTCACTCACACATGATGATGATACCCAACTTCTGTTTACCTGGGGTAAATCTGAGTTCTCCACTGTGAAGGCGAAAGAGTGTCTGACAGCTGTTTTTCAATTGCTTCGTGCTGCTCAGCTCAAATGCAATGAGGATAAGTCGGAAATCCTTCTTTACGGAAAGTTTTCCCCTCGGTTCAGAGAACTTCTCTGGCCGTCTGACTATCCTATGCCATCTTCCTCTGGCCTACCAGTAAAAAATCTGGGTGTTTGGTTCGACGAGCAGTTGTCCTTCTCGAACCAGGTTAAAAAAATTGGCTGGGAGCTGCTTTAGGATATTAAAGTCCCTTAAGAAATTCCTTCCATTTCTGCTGAGAACAGCGAAGGAAACAGTGACCGGGGCTCTGATCCTTTCTCGAATAGATTATACCAATGGGTTGTATCTGTGCCTTTCTGATTATATTCTCAAAAAACTGCAGGTGTTCCAGAATGCAGCAGCTAGGCTGGTGCTCAACATTCCCATCAGTAAGAGAATCAAGCAACAACTGCGTATGCTGCACTTGCTACCTGTGTTAAATTCAAGGCCCTGGTCATAGTGCATCGTGCTTTGCAGGCTGGAGGGTCTGTATACCTCAGGAAGTGCTTTTCTTTCTACATGCCTGCTAGACATTTGAGGTCGGCATCTCAGCTGCTTGCACATATCCCTGTGTGCGCCTTCAAAGAATGGGGGGCAGATCCATTGCCGTTAGGGCAACCAGGGCCTGGAATTCCATGCCCTTTTGTGTGCGTAGCATCCAGGATCTGGGACAATTTAAGAAACAACTCAAAACTTTTCTGTTTTAATCACTTCCTCCTCTAGCACCTCATAGGCTCGCGCTGGGACACTCCCAGGAGTAGCTGCGCGCGTTATAAAATCCAATAACATATCATAACACACACCCATACAATCACTCAGATACACACTTCCACACCCATACAACCACTGATACAACCATTCACTCACCTACAGACCTAGTCAGAAATCCACTAACTTAAACTTACCCATAGAGTCACTCATGAATGCACTCACACACCCATACAGCCACTCACATACCTATATAGTCACTCACACTCCCACTCAAACACAAATACAAACAGTCACACACCAATTGACATCACACATATTAGAGATAGTATCACTCGTTAGTAGTACAACTAGTATACTAATCTATCTTTTTTAGTAAGTTAGTATATATGTTTAGCACCCATAAACTCTTAAAACACTTACACTCATTTAATGATGTCATGAGTGATGTCATTTGAGATGTCATCAGTAATGTCACTGACCATGTCATGAGAGATGCAATATTTGAGGTCATAACCATAAGCAGTGCATTGCAGGGGCGTAAGTTATAATTAGCACAGGTAACTACAACTGCTCTAACTATATAGAAGAGTAGTTGTGTGAGTGACTGTGTGGATGAGTGAATAGGTATGTGAGTATTTGTATGGGTGACTGATTCAACATGAGAATGGCTGTATGGGCATAGAAGTGAGTAAGCATGTGTATGCATGTCTGTATGACTGGTTGTGTTAGTGGCTGTATTGGTCAGTGAGTAGGTACATGAGTAGCTCTATATGTGAGCTACTGGTTGTGGTAGTGGCTGTACGGGTGAGTTGATCTGTGAGTGGCTATATGAATCAGTGAGTAGGTCTGCAGGTGTTTGTATGGGTGTGTGAATGGGTATGTTATTGATTGCATAGGTGTGCATGTATGTTTTGTTATATGGGGTGTAAGTGGGTATGTGAGTGATTCTGTGGATGATGTCATCAGTGATGTCATTTGAGATGTCATCAGTGATGTCATCAGTGAAATCCCTGACCATCTCATGAATTATGTAATATGTGAGGTCAAAAGCAGTGCATTGTGGGTCATAAGTTATAGTTAGCTCACTTTCTCTGGTTTTGTATGAGTGAAATGTTAGGCTAACTATAACGTCCCTGTAACCTTTGTATTTTTCAGTAAATTTCTAAAGTTTTTTAAATTCTATTTCCTAACTATACCGTCCCTGTAACCTTTGTTTTTTAAGTGAATTTCTACGTTTTTAAAAGTAAATCATTTTTGTAAGCTTTTTTTTTACTAATTTGCCATAGTTTTTAAAATTATGTTTACAGGGTATTGCCAATTCTCATCTGTGTTTCTGCAGGAGCGATATGAAAAACAGGATGTGAGGTCCCTTCATAACCAAAACCACCCAACAATGTCAAAGCATGTCAAGGTGTGAGGAGGAAGAGAGGGAAAAAAGAGAAGAGAGAGCACCGGTCCCACGGAGCCAACTCAGAGAGGTAAGTAGGGTCCCAGTTATCTCTATGTGTTTCCTGTATATAAAGAAGAAAGAAAAGATATCAGTAGATGTGAACCCTCCCTATATGTATGCAAGACCAAAATACTCTACTCTACTACAAAATACTCTACTTATATATCTATATATTCATCCCCCAACTAGTGGTGCACCAGGAGGCGTGTTTACAGAGTGATAGAGAACGGAGGGTGGTCACCGACAACCTCTCAGCAATCCCACTGTGTGAGGCTTACTGAAGCTAACAGGAGGGGTAGTTGGCCCCCAAGGACACTCAGGAGTAAAGTGGACTTCATTCCCCAACCAGTAGTGTGCCAGCAGGCATATTTGCAGAATTGTGGAGAAAGGGTGCATGGTCTCCAAAGACCTCTCAGCAATCCCACTGTGTGGGACTTACTGGAGGTAACAGAAGTGGTTCCTGGCCCCCAACGATCCTCAGCATCTAAGAGGACTTCATCCAGAACCAGTAGTGCACCAGGTGGTGCATTTGCAGAGTGGTGGAAAAAAATGTAGGGCCTACAATCACCTCTCAATAATTCCCCAGTTTGGGACTTACAGGAGGAAACAGAAGGGGTTCCTGGCCCCCATGAATCCTTGGCATCCAAGGGGATTTCATCTTCCAACCAGTTGGGCCCCAGGAGGCATGTTTGTAGAGTGATGCTGAAAGGGGCGGGACCTCTGGCAAGTTGCAGTCCCGTTTTATTTATTTGGGGAGAGGGGACGCATGACCCCTCTCCCTGGGCCAATTCCAACCCAGATGACCCCATTCCTCAGGGCCCAGCTTTATTTTTAGTTAAAGGGAGGGATGCTGAGCGACCCCGCTTCCAGGCCGATTCCCCTGGGGCCCAGGCTTTTTATTTTATTTTTTGAAACAAATAAGGGGACAGGTCTCTCTTCTGGGTGCCCTGGTCCCACCTAGGGCACTCAATTACAACTGTTGGAGACCGTGGGGATACAGAAGGACCCTGTGGCTCCTGCCAACTCCCTACCTCCTGCGGAAGCCAGCTTTGCTTTTATAGAGAGGGAGCTGCTAAACATGCAGCTCCCTCTCTGTGAAAGCAACTTTGCTCCACTTCCAGCTTTGGAGGGTTCTAGTGTGGAGCTGAAGCTCACTTTGTTACTCACGGGGCAAGGAAGACTACTCGAAGTAATGAAGATTACCGGTAAGTAACCAGGGCATGAGTCTTCAACAAGAATGTTTGGATTTTTAATCGAGTATGTGGATATTGAGAGAACTAAATTAATGGAGGAGATTGAAAAACTAAATAAAAGCCTAGCTAAGGAGGGAGAGCAAGAGCAGATCACAAAAACCTTTACCAGCATGAAGGAGAGACTCATCAAGCTAGAAGGCGCAATCAAGGACAGAAAAGCCCAAACGTCCCTGCGAGATGAAATTGACTATAATAGAGAACAAATCTTTACGTTCGCGAGAAAATACGACAGTTTTCGTAGACAACGTCTTTCTGGAACTACTGTGATGGGTCAGGATAATCGCTCCAAACTGAGCAGAATCGCAAGCTCTTAGGTCGATAAAGATCTGGAAGACGGAGCTGGTACAACACAGCAGCAAAAAGGTGTAGTCCCTTCAGTAATTGATAAGCTGGATTTTTAAAGGCAAGACATGCAGTTCACCCTCCGCCCAAGACAATTTCAGCAAAACAGCAAGCCGCCCAGAGGAAGAGGCAGAGGTGCAAGAGGAGGAACAATGCAAGAGCGGGAAACAGCCAACAATCAAGCCAAGATGAAAATGGGCAAATGGGCCAAGAAATAGAGGAACCAAGCCCTAATGGGGGGGCGGAGCTAGCCGGCGGCTATGGCGGACGCGTAAACGCGGAGCTCCTGCTCTAAGCCCCTAAATATCCGTCCATAGGATCCTGAGCAGCGGCACTGACCGGAGAACTGGCTGGGGGGTTCCCCCCGACACTGGGCTGAGTCGCCCCGGAGGCCCGGCGGCAGCGAGCGAGATTCGGAAAGCTGACGCCGACGGACGTTGAGCGGGGGAGCGGACTGGGCCGTGATCCCCGGGCTGTCCTGTGGCTCTCCCCAACGTGCGTCACGCGACGTGTGGCCGACTGGCAGGGGGAGGACCCGACCGTCCTTGTCCGGCAGCTGAGACCTCGGGAGTCGTCGGAGAGGCGGAGACGGACGCGCCGGACACACAAGCGGAGGGCTGTGGACCTACATGGGGTACGGGGAGGCGGATGCGGTGTCCCCCCCCCCTAGCTGGATTGCTATCTGGGCTCCCGGACCCCCTGACAGAAGCGGCTGCTCACGCCGTGTGAGACCCTAGTCGTCCCTGGGGTTCGGGCCCGGAGGCCCCCCCGTGACACCATTGACTCGGACGGCGGGGGTGACGGGCGTGCTGGTGTGGATTGCCCCCCCCCCTCTGGCTGACCTGGGGAGCAGCGTTGGCCGTGGGGCCACCCTCGAGACGGGAAGCGACAGGGACGCGCACTGGTGCTGCGCCCGGGTGGGCACTTGCGGACTTGGCGCCCCCCACCCCCACCCCCCTGCGCCATCGGAGCTGACCCAGGCCTGCGGAGAACTTGGAGGGATCGCCGTTCGTTCTCCCTAGCTTAAGATCTGTGACTTACTGCGGCGGCGCCCTCCTCTGCTTCCCTCTGCCTGGTGGGAGCCCGACGACTGGGCCGTGGACGGTCCGGTGAGTGACGGCGAAGACCTGGAGGAATAGACTGCGTGTCTGGTGCTGTGACCTGGCTGCGGGTGCTGGAGGGACCACTGGGGCTGTCGTGCGGAGCAGAACGGCCTGCCGCCGCGGCCCTCCGGAGTATAGCCAACGTGAGTAGCAATCACCAGCAGTGGCCCCTGGGGCGCCCTCCCTGTCCCGGATAGCGACGGAACACGTGGAGGAGAGTGGTCCCACTGGCTCGAGCGGGGAGCGCCCCACTCTCACTCGGGCCTGAGGCGGCGGCCGGACACTGGGAGTGGCGCAGGCAGATATATGACTCTGTGATCAGGCTGGGGCTGTAGCTGGGGAGCGACCAGAGTGCGGAACTGCGACACGGGGTGGTCGGCGCCCCGGACATCTGCGAGTCGTGGTGGGGGTGCCCCACAGTGCGGCCCCCCCAGGATCGGGACTTTGACCCGGAGAGACGGGCGCGCGGCGGCCGCTGACCCTCAGCGTCGCCATGGGCAAAAGCGACAAATCCCAGCCCAAACTGTCTTTTGACCCCCGCAAGCCGAAGGGGCCCGACGAAGCACCACCGGCGCGGCCTCCAGATGGAGCGGCTGCGGAGAGCTCTATGTGCGCCGACATCAAGGCAATGCTGGCGGCAATGGAAAAAGGGCTGCAGGGCAGTCTGACCGCATTAGACACCAAGCTCGATGCGCTCACATACCGCATGGACCGCATGTCGGAACGAGTGGATAAGAATGCTGAGCGGCTGGATTTGTCCGAACAGAGAATAAAGCAGGTGGAGGAGGCGCAGACGACGTGGGATTCGGACCGCAGGCAATTTAGTAAGCTGTTACAGGTCATTCAGGACAAGTCCGAAGACTTGGAGGCCCGTTCGAGGAGGTCAAACGTCCGCATCACCGGCGTGGCGGAATCGACGCACACCGGGCGAATGAAACTCTTTGTGGAAAAATTGCTGCGGGCTTTGCTGGGAGAGGACGTGTTCTCCCCGATGTTTGTTGTCGAGAGAGCCCACCGTTCGTTGGGCCCTCGCCCCAAGCCTGGTGCGCCTGCAAGACCCATAATAGCAAAACTACTGAATTATAGAGATAGAGACACAGCCCTGCGAGTGGCGAGGGAAAAGGGGAAACTGCAATACGAAGGGATGGACATCTCCATCTATCCCGACTTCACGGCGAAGGTTCAAGAGGAGCGCAGGCAGTTCGCACCCTACAAAAAGCAACTCCGTGACTTGGGCCTAGACTATGCCATGTTATACCCGGCGAGGCTCCGCATCAACAGGCAGGGGCACTCGCACTTCTTCACGGACCCGAGGGAGCTGCAGCGATCTCTGAAGGAGTGGTCGAAGGAGCAACGGCGAGGGCTGCAGGACGGCGCGGCTGCCCGGGCGGACACATCTGGCCTGGAGGAGCAGGACTAGATCGCTGGTGATGGCCGCTTGATACGCTCTGTCTCCTCGCGGAGGGCCGTCGTGGAGGTAGCCGCTTCCCTGGCGGTATCGCAGCGGCTGGAACATTGTTGTTGTGCAGGAGACGACGACCACCCCGGAGGACTCTGAGGCTGTGGCTGGGTGAGAACTTTCTGATGTATTTGGGGAGAGGCCCGGGTGCTGCGTCCCTGGACTTGGAGGGGAGGCGGGGCAGGTCCCTTTTCATGGTTTGGGCAAGGGCAGGATAGCCCTGCGGACTTAATATCTGCGGGACTCTGGATGGTGTGGCGCCTGGACCTCATTGCACGGGCCGGTCTACGAGACAGATGGGTCATGGCCTAGATGGCGACTTGGGGGCGTTGGGAGGGTGCCTTGCAAGTTTAGATGGGAGGGGTGGCTCGCTGCTGCTGGGAGTGTTGGGGTCCCCCCCTTGCACTAATGGTGGGGAGGCGATAATGACTCGAGCTGCACTGAGACTGGGGGCTTGGAAGTGGGGGCACGGCCATATGGTGGACAGTTGAGAGTTTTAGGGTAGCTGTTCATCGGAAGCCCCTGCCCCAGTGCTGATAGCTTTCGTGGGCCCTCTGAGGGCTGGTTCGGGGATGGTTTTGTATGTTTGTTGCGGGGTAGGGAGGGGGGTGGGACTGGGGATCTGTCTGGCCAGGTTGGGGGTGGTCGGCTGTGGGTGGTGGGCTGGGAAGTTAGGGGGAAGTTCTGCCGTTGGGACCTGTGATCCGCACTGTCTGTTGAGTGGCAAGCTTTTAGACTTACTGTTGTATGGCTGTTTCAGACTTTCTGGAATCGAGTGGTGGGAGGGGACTCCCACTTGGCCTGTGCGCAGCGGTGGTTGCTGTATGTTTCTGCCCGGATGACTGGAATAGGTGAACGGAAGGGGGACACCGGAGAGGGGGCCATTAGAGCACTGACGTGGAATGTCCGGGGGCTGAACGATCATCGCAAACTCAGGAAAGTTTTAAATTATCTCCACCGGTACCACATTGATCTGGCACTGCTTCAGGAGACTCACCTTCCTCTTACAAGTAGACTGTTAGCGGCGAAGGGGCTGGTGGGCACCAGCGCGGCGGCAGGGTTTACATCACATTCCAGAGGGGTGGTTACTTGGGTGAACCCACGATCGAACTTGCGGTTGACGTCGCTGACCTCCGACCCGGACGGGCTTTACTTAATAGCGAGGTGCACTGGTAAGGGCCATGACTTGATCGTAGTCAATGTGTACGGCCCCAATTACGACTCCCCTGAGTTCTATGACACACTGGCGGCACAATGTAGGCTGCACGTACACACTGGCATGGTATGGGGTGGTGACTTTAACTTCACATTCAATCCAGAGCTAGACCGCTCCTCGGGGCCAGCTCGCCGCCCGGCGGCCGCCGCCCAACATATGAAGGCAGAATTAATCAGGCTGGACATGCTAGACATCTGGCGACATCGCCACCCTGGTAAAGGGGAATTCACGCATTATTCGGCATTCCACGACGTACATACCAGAATAGACTATTGGTTGGTGTCGCGGACACTGCTTGCGTGCGTCAAGGACTGCGAGGTGCTGCCGCGCACACTGTCGGACCACTCCCCTCTTCTGCTCGTACTGGTTACCCCGCACAGACGAGTGCCGCCGTTCACGTGGCGGCTGCCGCCTTACTCACTGCTGGATGACGTGTTCCGGGGGGAACTGGCGGACGAAATAGACTCGTACTTTGAGGTGAACGCAGGCTCGGTCCAGAGCTTCCAAACGGTGTGGGATTCGTTCAAGGCTTATATTCGCGGAGTTGCAATGACTAAGCATTCGGGCGTGCTTAAATCCATCCGGCGGCGACTAGGGGCCCTGGAGATGCAGATTGCGCAGCTGGAGGAGCATCAGGGGGCTTCGGCGGACCCCGAGGTGGCTGCGAGGCTGCAGAACCTGGTCACTGAGTTCAACAGTGAGGCGGACCGTGAGGTGCAACATATGGGGAAGTACGCCACGGCTCGCACTTATGGGGAGGGCGAGCGACCGGGATCCTTACTTGCGGGGATACTCCGTAGCTCTAGGCGACCCCTGGTAATAGACGAACTCGTCACAGCCTCGGGCGATGTGATCACAGACGAGGCGGGGATTACAGAAGAATTCAGGGCCTATTATGCGGGACTGTATAAATCCCAGTCCTCTAACATGGAAGAGGAGATAGACGACTACCTCAGTTACATCAAAATGCCGTTTTTGTCCAACTCGCGGCGGGAATTCCTGGCGCTGCCCATACAAAGGGATGAGATCCTGGAGGCTCTGGGAGGAATGAGAGCTGGCACAGCCCCGGGAGCGGACGGGCTGACGGTGGCCTTTTATAAGGCCTTCCAGGACCAGCTCCTCCCGCACCTCATGGCTCTTTTCGATGACATATGTCTTGAAGGCTGCATGCCTGACACGATGTGGGAGGCCCTGCTTGTCACAATTCTAAAGCCTGGGAAGCCTTCCAACTTGTGCGGCTCCTATAGGCCTCTCTCCCTGATTAATGTCGATGCTAAGATATATGCAAAGGTGCTGGCCACGCGTTTGGCGCTTCTGGTGCCGGAGCTCGTGGCGCCGGAGCAGGCAGGATTTGTTCCATCCAGGAATCTTACGTACAATATCCGCACGGTCCTTGGAGTCATGCAGCATGTGCGCCCAGAGAGTAAGGCCATAGCGCTTTTCCTAGATATGGAGAAAGCGTTTGACTCTGTGGAATGGCCGTTTATGGTGCGGGTGCTGAGGAAGCTTGGGCTGGGAGAACCTTTTCTGCAGATGCTTGGTGCTTTGTATTTCGGGCCCACTGCCCGGCTGCGCCTCGGCGACCGAGTCACGGAGGCGTTTGCAATCACTAGGGGGACCAGGCAGGGCTGCCCTCTCTCCCCGCTCCTCTACGCGCTAGTGGCGGAACCTTTAGTGTGCGCAATAAGAGAATACCACAGATTTGAGGGAATCAACTTTCCCTCCTATAAGATCGGTATTTCTACCTACGCGGACGATACGCTGCTGTACGTCCGAGACCCGGAGGAGAATCTCGCTTCCGTCTTGCGGGAGGTGGTCCGGTTTGGGGCGCTGTCGGGCCTCAGGGTCAACTGGAACAAATCGCTAGCGTTCCCGTTGACTCCGGCTACATTGCAATTCCCTATGGAATACCCTTTGCAGTGGACAACGGACTCACTCCGCTACCTGGGAATTCGGCTGCATAGGGACCCGGAGGTCTTGCTGAGGGAAAACTATGGGGTAGCTTATTCAAAACTTGTAGACGAGGTGGAAGAGTGGAACAAGCTCCCTTTGTCGCTGATGGGCAGGATCGCCATCATGAAAATGATCGTCCTACCGCGATTTCTGTTCCTCTTTAACAACATCCCTATAGTGCTCCCCAGGTCTTTCTTTGCGCAGCTGACACAGACCCTTACCCGACTGGCCTGGGGTGGTAAACAACCTAGAGTCTAATGGAAAGTGCTTACACTGCCATACGAGATGGGGGGGCTTGGTGCTCCGGATCTGGAGAGCTACTACAGAGTGGCGCAGGCGTCCCATTTGCATACGTGGATACACGCCGAACCTGACGTACCGCATGTGTTGCTGGAGCGCTTGTTTCCGGATCCGCTCCCACTCCCAGCGACGGTCTTTCTACCCATGGATCGTAGGGTGGGTCTATTGGACTCGCTCGGAACTACTAACCATGCGTGGCACACGATTATGAGAAGGCAAGACCGTGACCTTTTATACTCTCCGTTGATGCCGGTGGAGTGGGCGGTTTGGCTCCCCCCTCTGAGGGAAGCGGGGGTGAAACGGGCACTGGGTGAGTTGGGAATCGTCAGGATGGCGGACCTGTTTCAGGATGGAGGCGCCAAGACGCTGGAGAGTGTGGCCTCGACTCAGCCGGGGATCACGTTACTCCAGCGCTTTCAATTTCACAGGGTACGGGGCGCGTTGCTGTCTCTTTTGGGGCCTTCTGGTGAGGAACCCCCCGAAATCCCAGAGCTTTCCTATGTCATTAAAACTGCGGCGCCGTCCAAAATGGTCTCGACCCTCAAAAACTAGGTGACCAGCAAAGGGAGCACCAGTGTTCTGCAGCGCGGCGAGCCTGGCAGACGGATCTTGAAATGGACATTTCGGATGAGATGTGGAAGTACTGCTGCTCTAGCACCAAAAAGATTTCCTTGAATGGTCGACATCGATTAATACACTTCAAGTTTTTGCAGCGGGTCTACTACACCCCGGAAAGGCTGTATAGGTACGGGTTGCACCCCACGGTGGATTGCGAGCGTTGCCATGTCCCCGTGGCTGACTTCCTACACATGGCCTGGCTTTGCCCAGGAGTTGCCCGGTTTTGGACGGCGGTGTTCCGGGAGTTGAGCCAGATCTTGGAAAAAGAGATCCCCCCAGATCCGGCCCTGGCATTTGTGGTAAATATTCTTTTACCTAGACTGAATTTCATACGGAATCTAAAATAAAGTAAAATAGCTCAGAATAATAAGAGGCAGAATCCGTGGTATAAGAGGTTTTCTGAATGGGCTTTATTCCAAAATGGCCGACTCGAGTGGCGGCCTTCAGGTTCCGTCACCACGAGGGTTCAGGAAGTGAAGTACAATACTTTATTGACAAGAAGTAACTTTTATAGGTCATACATTACAATGAAACGAATGTAGAAGGCGTAACAATTGATAAGAGAAATGACATAGTAAATACGTAATCGAAACTAGGCGTAATAAGGAGCAAAAAGAAACATGATTGGCTCTGATTATCATACATAGGTGGATCTATAAGATAATACTTAACATAGATGCGCGCGCAGCAGCATGACGTGTAATTGACGTGCAACTAGGGGGTGAAGGGGACTTGACATTTAGCTCTACATGTGGAGACGAGAAGTCTGGGGGGTCAAGTCAACCTAATCCCAAATCATATCTAACATCCTATGTTTAGAGAACTATGTTATCCACAAGGAAGGACTCTCGGACAGAATCTATTCTATACTGACTGTGCGTGTGTGTACAAGCGTCTAAGTGTCTACACTGAATGCGAGAGGATGGGAATATTCCATGGTGACAGGGCTATGAATTACTTGCATGAGGACGGAAAGGCCGAGTCCTTTGCTTGGGAGCTAAAGGAAATGTTTACCTAAATCACTAGACAGGAATGCATCGGCTGAAAAGCAAAGTAGATAATTCGAAGGTGAAATACAGCTTCTTGGCAGGCAGGCGAAACTGGCCGAGGCAGGCACCGTTAGCTGCACAGGGAGTAGGACAAAGTTCATGGATACAGATGCGAGCTCAAGCTGAAGCTGTCAGAGACAGAGAGCAGGGAAAGGCTTTGAGGACAGAATCGGGCCTACTTGCCTGAACTGTAAAAATGGAGTAACTTAGCCATATAAAGTCGGTGGCCTTTCATACTTAGGAATCGAATATCCAGCCCATTGATGGCGGATCTGACAGAGAACATGTTGACGGTGGACGCACATATGTTTGCGTCTTGGAAACTGGAACTGGAGGGAACATACATGTACTTGTAACATGCATATAGAACCGTTGGGGTCCAAGATAGGGGACATAACTGATCAGGAAAATCCACATTTCCACACATTGTTGGGCTACTCCAGGCCTCTTCCGCGGGCGCTGAGGCGCCTGACGGACATAGCGTTATTGATCGCGCGACGCGTTGTGGCGGCCTGCTGGATGAGAGGGCCGCTTCCTACTAAGAAACGATGGGTTAGCGATATGCTGTATTGCAGCACGCAGGCGGAAACGTACAGCGAACTGTTACCCCCTAGGAGTCGCCCCAAGAACTTCTGGGCGCTGTATAAAACATACGTGACTGCCGGAGACCCTGAGAAGGTTGGTCAGGAGGAGACACAGCGCGAAGCCCCGGGGGCGTGCAGTGGGGAGGTGGGCGGAGTGCAACAAGAATAGGACTCTATTGCGGTGTGCATGTCAGTGAACCGTCGGTGACGGTGGCCGGGTTGCGGGAGGGGGTCTGGGGTGTCCTCTGTCTGCAGCGTGTGCTTCTCAGCAGTGTGCTTGCGGGACGGAAACGAGAACGGCAGGATTGGAATGGCCTGGAAGCAAGGAGCGCAGTGTCTGGTTGGAGTTCAGTGCCTGGGTTTGCGACAGCGTGTGCATGTAGAAACAATAAAGGAGGAGACAGTGGCATGGTGGCGGACGGGGGGGGGGTTGGGTGTTGAGATATGGTTCACGAAACCTCAGAGGTCTGATCACACTAGCGGCAGGTTGGCCATGCGGGGAAGTTAGGCTACTGTGCACGCTGGGGGCGAATACGTGTTTCACGCATCGGTAGTGATTCGATCTGGTCTGCTTGATGTAGAATTGCAACGCCGCCGGTCCTCAGGGATGTCGGCTAAATGGCTGTGTGAGACATACTGGACCGGTTCAGTAGAGCTCGTTGGAGCAACCCATTGTATTAGGAGCCTATGGCAGCCTGACACGGCTATTTACCATGTCTCAATAAAGGTTTTCCAAAAAAAAAAAAAACCAAGCCCTAATGCAGAGAATTCCACCATAAACTTTACAAATGTAAGTATGACATCTAAAGAAGTGAAAATCCTTAAGATTGGTGTCTCCTTCAGCCCAAAACAAAATATGGACTATACACAGACCAGAATTGACCTATTTAAATTGATAAGATCAATGAAATTAAAGATATTCTTCATGACCCAGCTAAGAGAAATAAATGGAAAACTGGAATGAACTTAGGGGATCATCCTAATGTAATACAGGTTGAAGATACGAACCTGCTGTTAGAGCTCAGAGAATTAGAACTGGAAAATAAGAGCATTCTAGGGCAATTGAATGAGGAATCCCTGATGGGAGATCAAGGATTTTAAACATATAGTGGGGTTAAGACGATCTTAAAGACGAAGTCAAAATTCTTACCTTTGATGGCACAAGACTCGATTGATATCTTCAGTGACTTGGTGATGAATGAATTACCTGTAGGAGCAGGTAATTATTGCCAATTATATGGAAGAGGTAGAAAATCATGTAGTACATTGGAGTCTTTTAATAGACGACCTCTTCATTATATGGAGAGGGACAGAGAAAAGTGCCAACCTCTTTTTGCAGAGAATAGGGTGAATAATCTTAATCTCCATTTTACTAATACTGTTAGAAGGACGGAGGTGAACTTTTTAGATGTGACAGTATATGTACCTAAAAATTGCATCCAAACAAAACTCTTTGAGAAACCTACTGTGGGAAACACGTTGTTACATGCGACAAGCTTCCACCCATGCAATTTAGTAGAAAGCATCCCCTATGGGGAGTGCTTAAGAGTTAGACAACACTGCACTGACATAGGAGAAGAAGAAAAGGCAATCACCAAGCTGAAAGTGAGATTCAAAGCGAGGGGATATACAGAAGATTGCATTCAGACTTCCATCTCCAAAGCAGTATCTAAACCTAGGGAACAAATTCTCTTCAAGAACAAGTATGGTGAGAAAAGAGAAGGTAAAAGCTTTGATCCACACTTTAGGCTTATTACTACCTTCAATGCACAAGAGGGACCCATTAGAAACATCATCCAGAAAAACTGGTACCTGATCAGGAATGATACCATACTAAGCACTGTAGCCCCACATAGGCCAGGTATTACCTTGAGGTGGGCTAGATCGATGAGGCAGAAATTGGTGAGCAGTAGCCCTAAGAATAGAAAGGAGGTAAAAACTACTTGGCTGTCCAATACAAAGGGCATCCAGAAGTGTGGGAGATGTAAGGCATATCAACATGGAAAGAACGTCACACAATACATCTCTTTACTTATGACTCACACAACATTGATCAATGGGCAAAATATATATATATATATTCACTGAAAAAACCATAGGTTTCACACATGTTATAGTTAGCTGGACATTTCACTCATACAAAACCATTGAAATTCCCCGTTATAGTTAGTTCAGCTAACTATAACTCGCGCGCCCGCAATCCACTGCTGATGACGTCACATATTACATCACTCATGACATGGTCAGTGACATCACTCATGACATCACTGATGACATCTCAAATGACATCACTGATGACATCACTGATGACATCATCCATTGAGTATGTGTTTCTGAACAATTTTAATATGTTTAATATATATAGGGAAAGGCCTGTTGAAGAATAAGTGGGTGTACAAGTGTGTAAATGGATGATTTTCTGTGGTGCGTAACTGACTCTATAAGTGAGTCATTAAATGTATCTTACTGCAGACTACTGACTAAACTGTGTAAATGTCTGTATGTGTCTGTATGTTGGTGTATAAGTGGCTGCATGGTTTTGTGAATAGCTATATGAGTGTCTATATGAGTTATTGATTGCTTGTCTGAGTATCTGTATGGGTTCCCGAGTGTTTGTGTGGGTAGGGTGTGTGTTACTCTGTGACTAGAAGTGTGAGTGGGTGATTCAGTGGGTGCATGGTTTTAAGAGTGCATCTGTCATGAACTGTATGGTTGAGTGAGTGTATGTATGGGTGTATTAGGGATTTAATGTATATCTCAGTGGTACATTTGTGACTAACTATATATGTGAAAGGCAGTATATATGCGTGTAAGAGTATATACGTGGGTAGATGTGAGAGTGTGTGATTGTGAGAGTGACTGTATGGATGATTCTATAAGAGCGTAAGAATGTGGTACTATTTTTATGAGTAAGTGAACTTGAGTGTGTATAACTGCATAGGTGAGTAAATGGGAGTGTGATTATTTGCATGACTGACTAGGTGTGAGAGTACCTCAATGGATGATTGGTGGTGTGTGAGTGTCTATATAGGTGTATAAATGCATATGATAGTCTTGTAGGGAGTGACTGTATGTATGAGTGACTGTACAGGTGAATGAGTGGAGGTGTGTGTAGACCTAAGAGTTAATAAGTGGGTATGTAGTTATTGGTATTGGAGTATGTATGGTTTTGAGAATGGAACTCTGAAATTTTGAGTCAGTGTATCAAAGGTTATATTAGGGTGTGAGAAGATGTGGTAATTTATCAAATGGATGACGTCATCAGTGATGTCATCAGTGATGTCATTTGAGATGTCATCAGTGATGTCATGAGTGATGTCACTGACCATGTCATGAGTGATGTAATATGTGACGTAATCAGCAGTGGATTGCAGGTGCGCGAGTTCTAGTTAGCTGAACTAACTATAACGGGGGAATTTCAATGGTTTTGTACGAGTGAAATGTGTAGCTACTATAACATGTGTGAAACCTATGGTTTTTTCAGTGAATTTTCAAGGTTTTCTAAATGCTAATTCCTAACTATAACGTGTGTGAAACCTATGGTTTTTTCAGTGAATTTGCAAGGTTTTTTAAATGCTAATTCCTAACTATAACGTGTGTGAAACCTATGGTTTTTTCAGTGAATTTCAAAGGTTTTTTAAATGCTAATTCCTAACTTTAACGCGTGTGAAACCTATGTTTTTTTTACTGAATTTGCTAATTTTTTTAAATGCTAATATATGTATGTATTATTATATTTTTTATATATTTATTCTACAATAAACTACCTATATATATAGTTATAGATTGACTGTATCCTGTAATATGGAATGGCTCAGCTCTTTCTTGGATTTGGATAAAGTTGAACAGCATAGTTAATATCTTCCATAAACTTATAAACATTTTTTTTTTTTAGGGTTTTTTACGGTGCGTGCACCGTCTCCGTGTGCGCATGCGTGCGTGCTCCGTGTGCGCATGCGTGTGTGCTCCGTGCGTGCTCCGTGTGCGCATGCGTGCATGCTCCGTGCGTGTTCCGTGTGCGCATGCGTGCGTTTTCTGTGCGCGCACGGTGCACACACGGCAAGTCATGTGATTACGAAACAACACTTTTCATTGGTTCATAGTAGTTTCAGTTCCAGAATCTTCAAACACCACACCCACTCCCCTCATTATTTCTTCTTATTTCCTGGGAGAAGGAGCTGGAGAGCTTTTCCACTACGTGAGAATGGCAGAACAGCAATCTTCTACAGAGAGTGAAGAGGAGACCTTTGTGTCACCAAGGCACAGATAACAAAAGGACTCATTCATCTGGAAGTTCTTTACTTTTCCAGAGGGGCAGAAGAAGGTGAATGCCCAAAAAGTCACCTGCACTGTTTGTGGAGTTGTCCTTTCTAGAGGAGATCCCAAAAAAAATTACTCCTTTAGCATTTATACTATGCTGAGGCACTTTCAAAAAGTGCATCCTGTGGCTTATGCCCGTGAATCTACAAGAGCCACAAGAGACAACTCTCCAGGAGCTCAGCCGAGCACATCATCTGCGGCGCAGATTCACCTGCATCAAGACCTCTGGATATCCACCCTCTGTTCCAGAAGGTTCATATATCGGTGCAATGTGTGCAATGTTGTTCTCTGTTATGGTGAGAGCAGCATCAACTTAATAGAGAACAAAATCCAGCAGCACACATGCTCCACCCTATAATTTTTTCCATTTTTTGTTGTTGTTCCCGTTGAACACTTTTTCATTCGCTGTTTTTTTTTGCTGCTCTAAAAAACCAAAAAAAATACAAAATTGTTAAAAAAAAAAAAATACAAAACAAAAAAGACAAAAAAACAGTTATTTTCAGAACTCACTTCACTTCTCCAAGAAGAGCTATATTCCTAATATACTGTGTTGTAATTTTATTGAATGAATGTGTAGTGTATACATGAATGATTGAAATGACTGAGTGAAGAGGAGGAAAGGACTGACAGAATGAGTGAGAAAGGGAAAGTATAATCAGTCATGAAAGGGAAGTGAAAGTCTTGCTGCAACAAAAGGACTAAGGGTAGAGGATACAGGTAAGAAGAGTAAATGAGTAAGGGAATGGCAGTGAGTAATGGAGAGAGAGGGAGTGGGGAGTGAGAAAAGGAGAGTAAGGGACAGAGATAGGAAAAGGGAGTAACAGACGAAGCGGATGAAGTACAGCAGGGTAAAGGGATTGAAAGTAAGAGAACTGGAGTGATGGTGAGATAACAGGTATGAGGATTAAAAAAGGGGGTAAGAGAAAGTGAGAGATGGGGAGTGAGGGGATGGAGGGATTTAGGAAACTGGAGTGAGAGAAAGGGAGTCAGGATTTCAATGAGCAAAGCAGAGTGAGGGAGAGTGAAGGAAAGAATGCGAAAAGGTGAAGGGGTGTGAGATACAGACAGGAGGAAGTGAAGTAGGAGAATAGGAGTGACTATGAGTAAAGGATAGTGACAGTTAGGGAAGGTGATAGAAGGAGAATGACGGAGAAGGTTAAAAAATTAACATAGATGGAAAATGAGTGATGGAGAGAGGAAGAGTGGTAGAAACAGAGGGGCAGATTCATAACAAACTAACGCAGCACGGTGCAGCAAGTAATTTTGCTGCGCCGTGCTGCGTTAGTTTCGAAGCACAGAAATGCGACATATTTACAAGATTATATCGCATCTCTATGCTTCCCCTGCGCTGGCGCACAAACTGCAGCCATGCACCGGCGCAGGCTCCCTTGCACCATGCTGCAAGGATGCCTGCGTGGTGGGGAGATTGTTCTTCTGCAGGAAGGGACACCTTCCTGCACAAAAACAATCACAAGAGGCTTTTTCCTCTTTCAATGCGTGCTGTAGCATGCAGCACACACTGAAAGAGGAAAAAACGAGGAGGAATGAAAACATTTCTCCTCGTTGTGCCTCGCTACGCCACCTCTAGGGTAGCGTAGCATTCACACGCATCTCCAGAGTTACTATTTCTCGTAAATCTGGAGATGTGTCTAGTTCTATGGGTGTTGCGTGGGAACACCCACAACAACACCCATTGAACGCCCTTTCAACGCACAGTGCTGCATGTGAATTGGCTGTATTTACAAGGAGAGGAAAAGTCACGCAGGGTGGCTTTTCCTCTCCTTGTAAATATGGAGGAGCCCCCTGCGCCACCAGTACGTCATGAAAAGTGACGTAGTGGTGGCGCAGGGGGCTTGGAAATCTGCCCCAGAGATATTAAGGAAATTAAGGGTAAGACAGATAAAGGGAGAGAGACAGAAACAGAGACAGAGAGCAAGGAACTGAGAAGGACTAAGGCAGTTAGAATGACTGAGACATATGGAGACAGGGTGAGAAACATGGTTGAAAAAATAGTGATCGAGGCAGTAAACCTAGGGGAGTAGTAGAGAAGGATTGAGGGAGTTACGAAAGAGCAGTAAAGGAAGAAGAGAGAGAGAAGGGGAATGAGAAAAGCAGAGTGAGGAGAAGTGAACAAAAGGGAGCATGAAAGTGAAGGGGTGAGAAATACAGATATTTTAAACTTACCTGACCAACAAAATAACTTAATTAGAAATAAATGTTTTTTTTAATTGCAAGAAAAAAGGATTCAATTTCCTAAATTTTCTTTATCGATCTGAAAAAAAAGAAAAAAAGTAGTTATATTTAACAATACATTTTAGAATACAGTCCACATATTTCATATTTAACTAAGTAATTTTGTTGCCCTTTTTTTGCTGTTTTCAGAATATATTGAATTTCACTGAAAATAGTGATATCAATTACATTCATCACAAAAAAATAACCAATCTGAAAGATTGTTTAAAAAAGCCCTGAATCTATCTTCAGTAAAACATACCTTGATAGAAATGTAACATATATATTAAAAATATCTTCTAAGAACAATAACTATTTGCAATAAATAACGTCTGTAAATCTTGTTGCTTAAGCACATACACCAAAATAATATCTGTCAAAGAAGTCCACAATAGAAACATTTACCTTTCCATGAGGCCAAATGGTAATTTTTAAACCCTTTTTAGGTGAAATATCCAATGATAATCTTATAAAATCGAAATAATGGTTTCTTCAGATGCTGCAATTTGTATCTAAAATTTTGGTTTCAGAAAAATTAAGTAGGAATTTGGTCATTCTGCAGGCAAACGTTGCTTGAAAATCAATTGAGAATCATTACACAGAGTCCAGCCTTTTTCACATTTTAGATAAACTGTGTAATGACCAGAAGTTATAGAAGGTCCATCATGGAAAATTATTGCAACTGCAACAAAAGTCTTTACTGATATTGATAATTGATTTCCTATAAACTTCTTTATTAAAGTGTCCAATTTTGTTCCATCAGCTCTACAACGTTGCATCATTAAAATTATATACTGTCCAGATTTCTTTAAAAATAACGTTGATAACATTTCTGATTTACATTGAGAACATTCCATGTTGTGATTTGCATCTTTAACTAATTTACTAAAAGTCCCTGCTTTACTCTCTGGTAATGTTAAATGTATGAACCTTTCAGAATCAACATTAGTGCTGCATGTGTTCATACAGTTTTCACAACAATGTTCCCATTTATAAGAGAGACCAAACATATTTTCTATTTCTACCCCTTCATCTTCCAGTACCATAAGCATATACATTACGAATTCCTGTGCATCTTGCTGGACATTTTCAGTAAACTGTGTACATCCAGAACATACATCTAAAAGATTTATAACATCAGAAGTACTTTCTATTTTAGTTTTATCATTACTCAGCTTCTCATAAAGGAAACGCTGCAGAGAACAAAATCTTTTTTCATGATTTAGTATTATCTGTTCTTGCAAACTTTCAAGATAAAATACAACATTCAGCACTACATTAGCGTAGCAGTTGACACCAGAGCTAGTTTCAAAATGACAACCAACAACCTCTTAAACATTGACCTTTTTCTTTTTGCTTGCAATCACATCACTCTCCTTTTGTTTTCTCTACTGTACATCCTCATTACAGATATTCTCAATTCTCCTTTTCCGACAAACAACACGTTTTTCAAACACAGGAAACTGACCTAAATGAGGAGCATAGCTTCTTCTTAATCTATTATACTCCTTTACACAATTTGCATCAGCACTAACATTTGAGTCATCAAAGTCTATCATGAATAAACCAGATAATTTTTTCACTCGTGACAAAGCAACATATGCCATACCTTCTTTAAACACACTAGATCCAATGTTTACAAAAGCACTATCTACAGTTAATCCTTGAGATTTGTGAATAGTTACAGGATATGCTAGAGAAAATGGAAACTGCTTCCTACGTACATATAAGTCTTTCACAAGCAAAAAACAAACTGAACAACGACTACTTGTCTTTAACCTCTTCAATCTGATCAAATTTTATTTTTAAAAATTCAATTCCATCTTTTTTCTGGTAGTTAACAAAACCCACAACTTTACCTATAGCTCCATTCACTAAACCTTTTTCTACATTCAAATTACGTCTTAAAATTACTCGACAGTTCATACATACATAAAGATTCTTTTCTAAACCAGCTGTTTTCGATATGTTTTTCTCTAGAGCAGCGGTACTCAAAGTACGGCCCGCGGGCCAGTTGCGGCCCGCCAGCCCTTTCCATGCGGCCCTCGTTGGCAATCAACTGCAATTCCGCCTGTTATTCCTCGGGGGCCGCATTCACTGGGTAAAGAAGCATCCGCAAAACCAGTGCCTTGCAAGCAGAGGCGCAACTAGAGCTAAATTTCGGCGGCGGGGGGAGGGGGGGGGCTTGAATCTTTAAGCTTTAGGCAGAGTGGAGCTGATTTCGGGGGAGGGGGGGGCCTGAATCTTTAAGCAATAGGCAGAGTGGCGCTGCAGGGCCTCTTAGAAGGGGTGAAACAGCGAGGCCTCATTAACATGCAAATGGTCTTTTAAAGACCTGTGAAGTGCTCGGGTGCGGCTGTGTGTGCGCAGCGAGGCTGTCTCATCCCGGCTGCCACACGCGACGGGGGTGGGGGGGGGGGGGGCTGAAGCCCTTTGAGTCCAATGGGTGTTGCGCGCCTGTTGGCCTGTGTTACCCAAGCAACCTCTCGCAGATCCTCTGCCCTTAAAACTCGATGGGAGATAAGACGAGTGAACAGCAACGCAAGGACCTGCTTTTTCAGCAGTCTCTCCTCTGCGGGCCGCACACCACCGTAGGCATCTCTTATGCCTCTCACCAGGGCCCACGAGCCTCGATTTGCTCCTACCCCTCTGTGGCGAACAGGCTAGCATCGCTGGTGCTGCCCTACCTGCGGCCTCACAATGCGGCCTCCCCAAACCCACCCAAGCCCGGGAAGCTGTCTCATCCCGAGCTGCCACACAGAGAGAGGGAGGGAGACAGCGAGAGGGAGGGAGACAGCGAGAGGGAGGGAGACAGCGAGAGGGAGGGAGACAGCGAGAGGGAGGGAGACAGAGAGAGAGAGAGACCGAGAGGGAGGGAGACAGAGGGAGGGAGAGAGGGAGGGAGAGAGAGGGGGAGGGAGACAGAGGGACACAGAGGGAGACAGGGTGACAGAAAGAGGGAGACAGGGAGAGAGAGAGGGAGACAGGGAGAGAGAGAGGGAGACAGGGAGAGAGAGAGGGAGAGAGAGAGGGAAACAGGGAGAGAGAGAGGGAGGGAAACAGGGAGAGAGAGAGGGAGACAAAGGGAGGGAGATGGAGGGAGACAGAGGGAGACAGAGGGAGACAAAGGGAGGGAGACAGAGGGAGGGGGAGACAGAGGGAGGGGGAGACAGAGGGAGGGGGAGACAGAGAGGGAGACAGAGAGTGAGGGAGTGAGACAGGGAGGGAGGGAGACAGAGAGGGAGGGAGACAAAGGGACACAGACAGAGGGAGACAGAGAGAGAGAGACCGGGAGAGAGAGAGTGAGACCAGGAGAGAGAGAGTCCCTGTTTGGCAGTATGTCGTATGACCAAATGGGCTGCTCTATATGAGACAGCACGTTGCGTACGATATACTGCCAAACAAGGACTCGGGGAACTTTCATTCGCATACTACTGACTGTGTGAGCCTCTGAGGAAGAGAGTCATCGAAACGCGTCGGGCTCAGTCAGGTGTGAATAATTACAGGCAAGCGCGACGAACCATACCTAATAAAAGCTTGTGGGGAAAAGCAGCTTGTGTTCAAGTGCGGTTCTTCTGATGGACAAATCCCCAATGAACTGTATACATATGTGTGTGTGTGTATGCTGGGTCTGGTGGCTCAGTGGACGATTGCGTCCGCTGCAGGGGTCTGTGTTCAACCTCATGGTCAGTTTTTTTTAGTTGCTCTAGCCCCGCCCCCTCCACCACTGACCCCGCCCCCACAGGTGCGGCCCTCGGCCACAAACCACACTGTAAATTTGGCCCCCGAGAGAAAGTTTGTGAGTACCCCTGCTCTAGAGAATCCAATTTAGTTTTCAATTTGCCTGTCAATGTAATAGTTATTCCTTCATGCTGTATTTTATCCACGGCTTCCATTTTCATAATCTCTTCATTTTCCAATTTCAAAAGTTCTTCATTGAATATAGAGCATTCATGAAGTGTTGGCATTAAGCAGATTACAGTATTTTTTTCTGCAATTTTCTTGTATATTTTCTCTGGAACTCTTTGTTCTGTTAGAAACAAATTACATAGCAATTGACTCTGTAAAGCTTTTCTGCCATTTTCTGTGAGTAGTCCAATTCTGATATCTTTGAGAATACTTGCATAATCATCATCATTTGCTTGCCGCATATTGGTAATGAGTTTTTTGTACTCAAAGTATGACCAAATATTCACATTACCTATACTTCCTAATGACTTTTTTGTGTCTTCGTGTGTAAGAGTATTAAATACTGGTTGTCCTTTAACTGGAGTGAGCTGCAGTAGATCCCCAAAGACTGTAAAATGTTTTCCTCCAAATAACATGCCATAGTCTGTCTTAGAATTTGCTGCATTCTTAAATGCACAAAGGCAAGCATTAAGTTTGATACCATGCTTACCTCATCAATAATGAGAACTTTCATTTTATTCAACAGTCTTGAAACTTCAAAGCATGCTTCTCCTGTTAGCTTGTGGTATTCTATTTTGTTCTCATGCTCTACTGGTAACATTAGCAAACGATGTAAGGTAATTCCTTTTATGTTATATGCTGCTAACCCAGTTGGAGCAGTAACAACAAAAGACAAAGCTGAATCAGTTTTTTTCTGTAGTTAGCTTCTAATTACTTTAATTAAGACACTTTTTCCAGTTCCAGCATGTCCATTCACATACATTCTGATTGGTCCAAATGCTGTGCATGAGCACTCTTTATTTTCATGTAGTAATCCATGATCAATTTGTTTTGTGACTTCTTCATAAATTTGTTGTTGTTCATCATTCAGTTGTTGTTCCAAATTTGGTAAGTCTATTAAATCTTCCTGAGCTTGATTAATAGCTGTTTCCACTTCAGTCATGGCTATTGCAGCGTCATTTTCTACGATTGGTTGTCCTAGAGGATCTTGACTGAGCATACCAGAACTTTGACTGTCTTGAGAACTGTCTCTAGCTACTTCAGCTGCAATTGTAGCTTCTTGTTCAATTTCTTCATTTAACATTTGTACATAATTTGAGAAAGTTCTGCATTCTATGTTATCTTTGCATGCATTAAAGGAATCTTCATAGCTCTGAAAATCTCCAAGTAATTCATCCTCTGAACGCCATGGTTTAAACAGTTGTAAATGTGCTAAGTAGTAAAACTGCTTTTTGTCAGTAGTGTCGCAACTCAGCTTCCTGTGATTAATCAAACTTCCTTTTGTTTGTTTCACCAAATATCCTTCCTCACCAATGACTTTATATTTTCCATTGTTGATGTCTTCTGTGGCATTCCGTTTATAAATGTAGTTCTGCAGCACTTCATAGAGACACATGTTCTCAAGATGATGACTTCTGTTTGGGTAATATGTGTCCAACATATTTGTTTTCAAAATGTTTGTACTTTCTGGTTCGTTCTCTGCTAAACTTTCAATTTCTCGAATAGATTTCAGCACCCGATATCGCATTCCTGCAAGGCCTAAACTTACCCAAATTATTCTTCTGGATTTGGAGTACAGACTTGCAGATGATAACCTATCTGAGCATTCGTATGACCCAATTTCTCGATGCGATAACATCTTTAAACTGAAACTGTATAGCTTTTTACTGACAGTCTTCTCGTGAGAAATCTCTTCCCACATTTCTTTCAATTCCGTTTTCTCAGATTTAGTGATGTAAGATGTGACATACCGAGCAACAGCAATAGAATTGTCAGCTACATACTGAATATCCATGTTAGCATTCCACATGGATAAAATGACTGGCTTGTAGTCATTTATATATTTTGACTCTTCTTTTCTTCTTAGGTTGTAGGTATTTTTCGGAGATTTTCTTGTAATGGTATGTCGCACAGCTGACATAAAACTGTTTACTCTTCCTTTTGAAAGAACAAGTCGTGGAAATCCAAATCGACATTTTGTGTAGAATTTATCTTTACTCTTGTACTTTCGTCGACAGTATTTTCCACACCGATGACTTTGGAAACGTAAAACTTGCTCTTTTAAGTTTTTTTCTTCTGTGCTTTTAGGTATAGCACATGTTGCATATTCTTCAATGAAAGATAAAACTGCATCATCAGAATCTGTTCCAAATTTTGGGGCATCCTTGATCCATAACAGCATATGAATATGAGGAGCACCTCTTGCTTGGTACTCTTTTCTCCAAAAGAAATCCACAACTTCTCCAAGAGGTGGATTTTTTTATTGCAGATGAAGGACATCATAGCCTCAAATCTATGATTGAAATATCTGCAAACATTAACCGGATCCAATGAGCACAATTCTCCTGCTGTCTTGTATTGGATGTTTTCAATATTTTAATTTGCCTCTCGAAGAAAATCCAATAAATCATCCCAAGCGTACTCAGCACAGCTTAGGGTAAGGAACCATGTATGTGTTTCTAAATTCCGTAACATACATTTCAATTCTCCATGGCGTCGGTACCAATATTCATTAGTTCCACGCTGACAAGCCATCAGATTAATCAATTGAGATTCCAAATGATCATCGCGCTGTTGCACTTTGTTCATAAAATCCTTTGCAGACACATTATGTTGATGTACTCCAGTTTGTAAAATGTGATTTACTGCATAAGATAGTGCAGACCAGTCACTTTCAAATAAAAGATGGAACAAATAAGGAATACTTTGACGAAATCTTGGATCTTCTGCATATAATCTTGTAGTCCGATACTCAGAAGCAGGAATCTGTACTGGACGTTCATCATATATTCCACCTTTTCCTGTAGGAAACAGCTGGGGAAAACAACGAGCTTCCAAGCTCTCCTCCCATACACTCACGGGAGTTCCTTTTGCTTTTTTCATCTGAATCAGATCAATAGTGTTTCCCATAACTTCTTTAGAATGAAGAGGATGTATGCTGAAATGTTCATAAATTTCTTCTTCTTTTGACTTATCCACTTTTTCAATTTGCCCAGTTGGTATTCCTGTGTCTGCTAGTAAAACTTCTTCATCTTCATCCATATAAATTGATTCATAGTACTTATTCTTTTCAAATATAAATTTGCTCTTTGTACTTTTCGTACATCTACTAGCTCCTGCCAAATTTTCTTATTCTTTGTAGGTACACCATTAACCAGAATAAATAATGGTTCAGTTTCCAAACTATCTGCATCAATTGTTTCAATATTTTTTTTTCAAATCTAATGGCAAATAGACAACTCTTCCTTTTAAACCTCTTTGTAAATCTGAAGGAGGTAATTTACCTGTTTTGGGCTCCATACGAACTATAGTCTGAAACGGATGGACACATTGAATGAGTATAGACTCATACGTATTTACATCACTAAGTTCTGCAGGAATATCAACCAATTCTAAATTATTATGTACAGCTCTAGCTGGCATTTTATTTTCTTCTAACTTGTTATAACAGTATTTACAAATACGCTGATCTTCACCCAAATCAAAACAATTTTCCAGAAACAAATATGTAGCAAAATCCTTCCACTCATAATTATTTTCTTTTTCACTCTTTTTATAGAGATCAACATTCCTTGTTTGAGTTTTATAATGGCTTCTCCGGCAACAAATACAAGGAATATTTAGTCTTTCATTAGAGATGATAGTAAATTTTGTCATTTAATCTTCAAATTTTTTACTAACAGTGAGTTCTACATTCTCTTCCACATTTTCCTCAATAACTGTGTCAATTCCTGCACTTTCTTGCTCTGGACCAAAGTAACAAAACTGAATATCATTAATAACCTTCTCTACATATGATACAGATCCACGGAACAGAGCACTATTCAACTCATTTAACTTTAGTGCTGGACTTTTAGCAAAATAAAATCTTCTCACAAACTTTCTCATTTCAGTATGATGTACTGCCAGCATCCTAAAATGGTGAAAAACACTTTGACAAACTTTCCTAGAAAGACAAGCCAGAGAATGTCCTTGCAAACCAGTATTCTTTCTCATTCTGCATGGATCTAGTGTTTGAAGCACCTTAATCTTCTGTTTAACACTTTTTTTACTATATTCTCTTAGAAAGTCACGTAATTTATCAATAGATTCTTGTCGTACAGTACAAATACTACTACAATTCCAAGTGTACACTGGGGCTTTAGGATGTTTCCCCATAACCTCATCAGCTAACACTTCTTCCTCATTTCTTGGAACCATTTTCTCCTTTTCCATTACACAACCATCTTTAACTTCATAAGCTCGACCACTGGTGTCAACTGCATGCAGCAAACTATTACTTTGAAGATAACTCTCTTCATTAAAAAATGGTTCAGTTCTTGAACTATGCTTCCATTCTCCAAAGAACACTTTACAAAAGTTATTGTTTTTCACTACTCTTTTCCTTTTGCTTTTTGACTTCATTACATTGACTATTTTATCTAATGTACGGATCCTGTTCAAAATTAAAATGAATAGTTTTCTTTTTAATTCCAAAGCCTTTGCAACAATTGATTCAATATGTTTCTTTTTCTTATAAAATTTTGCTTTCTTCCTATATTTTTTCACATCCTTTAGCAAATTGAACATCTTTTCTACGAATGTTTTGAAATTCTGTTTTTCTTTTTAAGTCATTCTTTCTTGCTTCTGATTGTACATTAGCATTTAGTATTTTCTTTCTATTGTCTTGTTGTTTTCTACTTGAAACACTATTTGCAGTGGATATATTTTTTAAATTTTTTCTACGTTTGAAGATATTTTAAAAAAAATCCTTAGCCTGCTTACCAGAAGACGTTTTCTTTTTTCCAACATGAGGTTCTTCAACTAATTTGTGTTGTCCAGTTGTCTTCAAATATAGATGTTTTTGCTGTTCTTTTCTCTTTCTTGATTTTATAGGCATGTTTAATTTATTTCAGTGTTGTTCACCAATACCTAAAAGAAACTAAAAAAAAATACCTTTATGTAATTTAAATATATTACTATATTTTTTTTGAGCTTTTCAAATCCTATCATATGAGCTGCCCCTTTCCTACGAGTGCAAGTCTTACAGAACAAGAGCAACACAAATTAAATCTCTGACAACAATTCGTGTGTGCACACAGACTCATGGTGTGATTCTAGGCAGAAAACGATATTTGATTGGCAATTTCAAAGCACATTTACTACTGTGGTAGAGCAATTGATAATTACTGTAACAGCCTGACACATTTTCCTTATAGTTTAGAGGCAGAAAAGAGCACATGTCCTAACAGCTACTTGAGACCATGAGCATGTGGAACCTGGGTGAGTGATTAGACTAGAGAAAAGGAAATGAGCCTTGGTGACGTTGAATGTGTTAGCGTTACACACTGCTATCTGAAATACCACACAGTGCTGAATATTAAGCATGGGAGTGCAGGACAAGCAGCTGCCTGTGTGCTAAGAGTGTCTTTCTGGAGACTGTGTATTGTCAGGTGCAAGAGAGATCTGCATGGACGCTTGCACAACTGCATTAAGACTGCAGAGATGTATGTAAGAGTACATGTGTGATAAGGGTTAATTGGAGTTTTGAACATGTAGGATCTACCTCACCCATTGTAGGAGTGGAAGGAAAATCTACCATGTTGATTTCAAATGTGTTAGCATTTGCCTCTCATTTGTGAGATAGTGATTTGTGCTGAATGCTAACCATCACAGTTCAAGAAAACAAGCTGCCCCTTTCCTGCGAGTGCAAGTCTTACAGAACAAGAGCAATACGAATTAAATCTCTGACAACAATTCCTGTGTGCAGACAGACTCATGGTGTGATTCTAGGCAGAAAACGATATTTGATTGGCAATTTCAAAGCACATTTACTACTGTGGTAGAGCAAGTGATAATTACTGTAACAGCCTGACACATTTTCCTTATAGTTTAGAGAGGCAGAAAAGAGCACATGTCCTAACAACTACTTGACACCATGAGCATGTGGAACCTGGGTGAGTGATTAGACTAGAGCAAAGGAAATGAGCCTTGGTGACGTTGAATGTGTTAGTGTTACACTCTGCTACCTGAAATACCACAGAGTACTGAATAGTAAGCATGGGAGTGCAGGAAAATCAGCTGCCTGTTTGCTAAGAGTGTGCTTCTGGAGACTGTGTATTGTCAGGTGCAAGAGAGATCTGCATGGACGCTTGCACAACTGCATGAAGACTGCAGAGATGTATGTAAGAGTACATGTGTGGTAAGGGTTAATTGGAGTTTTGAACATGTAGGATCTACCTCACCCATTGCAGGAGTGGAACGAAAATCTACCATGTTGATTTCAAATGTGTTAGCATTTGCCTCTCATTTGTGAGATAGTGATTTGTGCTAAATGCTAACCATCACAGTTCAAGAAAACAAGATGCCCCTTTCCTGCGAGTGCAAGTCTTACAGAACAAGAGCGTACGAATTAAATCTCTTACAACAATTCCTGTGTACACACAGACTCATGATGTGATTCTAGGCAGAAAACGATATTTGATAAGCAATTTCAAAGCACATTTACTACTGTGGTAGAGCAAGTGATAATAACTGTAACAGCCTGACACATTTTCCTTATAGTTTAGAGAGGCAGAAAAGAGCACATGTCCCAACAGCTACTTGAGACCATGAGCATGTGGAACCTGGGTGAGTGATTAGACTAGAGCAAAGGAAATGAGCCTTGGTGACATTGAATGTGTTAGCATTACACACTGCTATCTGAAATACCACACAGTGCTGAATAGTAAGCATGGGAGTGCAGGAAAATCAGCTGCCTGTGTGCTAAGAGTGTGCTTCTGGAGACTGTGTATTGTCAGGTGCAAGAGAGATCTGCATGGACGCTTGCACAACTGCATGAAGACTGCAGAGATGTATGTAAGAGTACATGTGTGGTAAGGGTTAATTGGAGTTTTGAACATGTAGGATCTACCTCACCCATTGCAGGAGTGGAACGAAAATCTACCATGTTGATTTCAAATGTGTTAGCATTTGCCTCTCATTTGTGAGATAGTGATTTGTGCTGAATGCTAACCATCACAGTTCAAGAAAACAAGCTGCCCCTTTCCAGCGAGTGCAAGTCTTACAGAACAAGAGCAACACAAATTAAATCTCTGACAACAATTCCTGTGTGCAGACAGACTCATGGTGTGATTCTAGGCAGAAAACGATATTTGATTGGCAATTTCAAAGCACATTTACTACTGTGGTAGAGCAAGTGATAATTACTGTAACAGCCTGACACATTTTCCTTATAGTTTAGAGAGGCAGAAAAAAGCACATGTCCTAACAGCTACTTGAGACCATGAGCATGTGGAACCTGGGTGAGTGATTAGACTAGAGCAAAGGAAATGAGCCTTGGTGACATTGAATGTGTTAGCGTTACACACTGCTATCTGAAATACCACACAGTGCTGAATAGTGAGCATGGGAGTGCATGAAAATCAGCTGTCTGTGTGCTAAGAGTGTGCATCTGGAGACTGTGTATTGTCAGGTGCAAGAGAGATCTGCACGGATGCTTGCACAACGCATGAAGACTGCAGAGATGTATGTAAGAGTACATGTGTGGTATGGGTTAATTGGAGTTTTGAACATGTAGGATCTACCTCACCCATTGCAGGAGTGGAACGAAAATCTACCATGTTGATTTCAAATGTGTTAGCATTTGCCTCTCATTTGTGAGATATTGATTTGTGCTGAATGCTAACCATCACAGTTCAAGAAAACAAGCTGCCCCTTTCTTGCGAGTGCAAGTCTTACAGAACAAAAACAACCTGAATAAAATCTCTGACAACAATTCCTGTGTGCACACAGACTCATGGTGTGATTCTAGGCAGAAAACGATATTTGATTGGCAATTTCAAAGCACATTTACTACTGTGGTAGAGCAAGTGATAATTACTGTAACAGCCTGACACATTTTCCTTATAGTTTAGAGAGGCAGAAAAAAGCACATGTCCTAACAGCTACTTGAAACCATGAGCATGTGGAACCTGGGTGAGTGATTAGACTAGAGCAAAGGAAATGAGCCTTGGTGACATTGAATGTGTTAGCATTACACACTGCTATCTGAAATACCACACAGTGCTGAATAGTAAGCATGGGAGTGCAGGAAAATCAGCTGCCTGTGTGCTGAGAGTGTGCTTCTAGAGACTGTGTATTGTCAGGTGCAAGAGAGATCTGCATGGATGCTTGCACAACTGCATTAAGACTGCAGAGATGTATGTAAGAGTACATGTGTGGTAAAGGTTAATTGGAGTTTTGAACATGTAGGAACTACCTCACCCATTGCAGGAGTGGAAGGAAAAAAAATCTACCATGTTGATTTCAAATGTGTTAGCATTTGCCTCTCATTTGTGAGATATTGATTTGTGCTGAATGCTAACCATCACAGTTCAAGAAAACAAGCTGCCCCTTTCTTGCGAGTGCAAGTCTTACAGAACAAGAACAACATGAATAAAATCTCTGACAACAATTCCTGTGTGCACACAGACTCATGGTGTGATTCTAGGCAGAAAACGATATTTGATTGGCAATTTCAAAGCACATTTACTACCGTGGTAAAGCAAGTGATAATTACTGTAACAGCCTGACACATTTTCCTTATAGTTTAGAGAGGCAGAAAAGAGCACATGTCCCAACAGCTACTTGAAATCATGAGCATGTGGAACCTGGGTGAGTGATTAGACTAGAGCAAAGGAAATGAGCCTTGGTGACATTGAATGTGTTAGCGTTACACACTGCTATCTGAAATACCACACAGTGCTGAATAGTGAGCATGGGAGTGCAGGAAAATCGGCTGTCTGTGTGCTAAGAGTGTGCATCTGGAGACTGTGTATTGTCAGGTTCAAGAGAGATCTGCACGGATGCTTGGACAACTGCATGAAGACTGCAGAGATGTATGTAAGAGTACATGTGTGGTATGGGTTAATTGGAGTTTTGAACATGTAGGATCTACCTCACCCATTGCAGGAGTGGAACGAAAATCTACCATGTTGATTTCAAATGTGTTAGCATTTGCCTCTCATTTGTGAGATAGTGATTTGTGCTGAATGCTAAATATCAAAGTTCAAGAAAACAAGCTGCCCCTTTACTGCGAGTGCAAGTCTTACAGAACAAGAGCAATACAAATTAAATCTCTGACAACAATTCCTGTGTGCACACAGACTCATGGTGTGATTCTAAGCAGAAAACGATATTCGATTGGCAATTTCAAAGCACATTTACTACTGTGGTAGAGCAAGTGATAATTACTGTAACAGCCCGACACATTTTCCTAATAGTTTAGAGAGGCAGAAAAGAGCAAATGTCCCAACAGCTACTTGAGACCATGAGCATGTGGAACCTGGGTGAGTGATTAGACTAGAGCAAAGGAAATGAGCCTTGGTGACGTTGAATGTGTTAGCGTTACACACTGCTATCTGAAATACCACACAGTACTGAATAGTAAGCATGGGAGTGCAGGAATATCAGCTGCCTGTGTGCTAAGAGTGTGCTTCTGGAGACTGTGTATTGTCAGGTGCAAGAGAGATCTGCATGGATGCTTGCGCAACTGCATAAAGATTGCAGAGATGTATGTAAGAGTACATGTGTGGTAAGGGTTAATTGGAGTTTTGAACATGTAGGATCTACCTCACCCATTGCAGGAGTGGAACGAAAATCTACCATGTTGATTTCAAATGTGTTAGCATTTGCCTCTCATTTGTGAGATAGTGATTTGTGCCGAATGCTAACCATCACAGTTCAAGAAAACAAGCTGCCCCTTTCCTGCGAGTGCAAGTCTTACAGAACAAGAGCTACACAAATTAAATCTCTGACAACAATTCCTGTGTGCAGACAGACTCATCGTGTGATTCTAGGCAGAAAACGATATTTGATTGGCAATTTCAAAGCACATTTACTACTGTGGTAGAGTAAGTGATAATTACTGTAACAGCCTGACACATTTTCCTTACAGTTTAGAGAGGCAGAAAAGAGCACATGTCCCAACAGCTACTTGAGACCATGAGCATGTGGAACCTGGGTGAGTGATTAGACTAGAGCAAAGGAAATGTGCCTTGGTGACGTTGAATGTGTTAGCGTTACACACTGCTATCTGAAATACCACACAATACTGAATAGTAAGCATGGGAGTGCAGGAATATCAGCTGCCTGTGTGCTAAGAGTGTGCTTCTGGAGACTGTGTATTGTCAGGTGCAAGAGAGATCTGCATGGACGCTTGCACAACTGCATGAAGACTGCAGAGATGTATGTAAGAGTACATGTGTGGTAAAGGTTAATTGGAGTTTTGAACATGTAGGAACTACCTCACCCGTTGCAGGAGTGGAAGGAAAATCTACCATGTTGATTTCAAATGTGTTAGCATTTGCCTCTCATTTGTGAGATATTGATTTGTGCTGAATGCTAACCATCACAGTTCAAGAAAACAAGCTGCCCCTTTCTTGCGAGTGCAAGGCTTACAGAACAAGAACAACATGAATAAAATCTCCGACAACAATTCCTGTGTGCACAGAGACTCATGGTGTGATTCTAGGCAGAAAACGATATTTGATTGGCAATTTCAAAGCACATTTACTACCGTGGTAAAGCAAGTGATAATTACTGTAACAGCCTGACACATTTTCCTTATAGTTTAGAGAGGCAGAAAAGAGCACATGTCCCAACAGCTACTTGAAATCATGAGCATGTGGAACCTGGGTGAGTGATTAGACTAGAGCAAAGGAAATGAGCCTTGGTGACATTGAATGTGTTAGCGTTACACACTGCTATCTGAAATACCACACAGTGCTGAATAGTGAGCATGGGAGTGCAGGAAAATCGGCTGTCTGTGTGCTAAGAGTGTGCATCTGGAGACTGTGTATTGTCAGGTTCAAGAGAGATCTGCACGGATGCTTGGACAACTGCATGAAGACTGCAGAGATGTATGTAAGAGTACATGTGTGGTATGGGTTAATTGGAGTTTTGAACATGTAGGATCTACCTCACCCATTGCAGGAGTGGAACGAAAATCTACCATGTTGATTTCAAATGTGTTAGCATTTGCCTCTCTTTTGTGAGATAGTGATTTGTGCTGAATGCTAAATATCAAAGTTCAAGAAAACAAGCTGCCCCTTTCCTGCGAGTGCAAGTCTTACAGAACAAGAGCAATACAAATTAAATCTCTGACAACAATTCCTGTGTGCACACAGACTCATGGTGTGATTCTAGGCAGAAAACAATATTTGATTGGCAATTTCAAAGCACATTTACTACTGTGGTAGAGCAAGTGATAATTACTGTAACAGCCCGACACATTTTCCTAATAGTTTAGAGAGGCAGAAAAGAGCAAATGTCCCAACAGCTACTTGAGACCATGAGCATGTGGAACCTGGGTGAGTGATTAGACTAGAGCAAAGGAAATGAGCCTTGGTGACGTTGAATGTGTTAGCGTTACACACTGCTATCTGAAATTTATTTTTTATTTTATTTTATTTATTTTAGCAACTTGTAGAGCGCCTGGTGACCCGAGGGCATCCCCGCGCTGTGAAGATTAAAACCTGCTGAGGGGGATAAGGGCGAAGGGTTTATTTAGGAAATAGGAGGGTTTTAAGTTTTTTCCTGAACGTCAGGTAGTTGGGCTCCAGTCTGAGGGAGCGTGGGAGGGAGTTCCAACCAGTGGACGCTTTTACAGAGAAACGTCGGCCTCCGGTACGTGTTCTCTTGAATTTGGGGATGTTGGCCAGGTGCTCGTTCTCAGACCGTAGAGCTCTCGGTGCTATGTAGGGGGTGACCAAGCCGCTGAGAATCGCAGGTCCCGATCCATTGATTAGTTTATGGGCCGTGCACATGGCTTTAAATTCCACCCTTTGGCGGACTGGGAGCCAGTGCAGAGCCTTAATAGCGGGTTTGGCGGATACTCTGGGAGGTACGCTCATGATTAGGCGAGCTGCTGCGTTCTGGGCTCTTTGCAGTCTCGCTAAGGTAGCTTCCGGCGCACCTAGGTAGACCATATTGCTGTAGTCTAACCGTGACATTATGAGGCCCTGAACTAGTAGTTTCCTGGACACGGGCGGTAGGAGGGGGAAGATTTTGCGGATAGTCCGCAGAAGCCCAAGACAGGTCCCGGCCGTTTTGGCCGCTTGGGTCTTCATTGAGAGGTCGGGTTCTAGCCAGACTCCGAGGGTCTTGATTTCGTGTTTCGGGGAGGGGATTTCCCCGAACACGTCTGGCCAGATCGCCGGGGGGATGGTCGCCCATTGTTTGCCCATGAGCATCACTTCGGTTTTGGAACCGTTGAGTTTCAATGACGATTCTCACATCCACCCGTGAATTTCGGTGAGACAGTTTGGTAATTTGTCTGGGTGGTCGTCTAGTTGGGATAGGGAGACGACCAATTGTGTGTCGTCAGCGTAGCTCACGATTTTTATCCCGAATGGTGATACCACATCTTCCAAAGGGGCCATATACACATTAAAAAGTGTGGGGCTCAGGGAGGAGCCCTGAGGAACCCCGCTGGTAAGTGGAAGTGTGGACGAGTGGAATTCCCCGTCCCAGACCTGGAACGTGCGTCCAGTAAGAAAGGACTCTATCCAGCTGAGTGCCATCCCGGTGAGCCCTGCTGTCGCCAATCGATGAAGAAGGACACGGTGGTTGACCGTGTCGAAGGCGGCACTCAGATCCAGAAGGATCACTGCCACTGATCCTCCTGAGTCTAGAATGCGCCTTGCTTCCTCGATGACGGCAAGCAGGGCGGTGTCTGTACCGTGTCCCGGACGGAACCCGGTTTGGGATTGCCGTAGGATGTTATTTGTCTCGAGAAATCGGGAGAGTTGACTATTCACCAGTTTCTCGGTGATCTTGCTAATCCCCGGGAGGAGGGATATGGGTCGGTAGTTTGCCATATCAGTTGGATCGAGCTGGGGTTTTTTAAGGAGTGCCTTCACCACTGCACTTTTCCAGCTGTCGGGAACTGATCCTTGTGCAAGTGAGCAGTTGATAAGCTCCGTGAGTGTAGGGGTGATAGCGGGGGCCACGTTTTTGAGAAATCTCAGGGGTGCAGGGTCTAAAGGAGATCCGCTTTTTATTTTATTCAGGGTAGCGTCCACCTCGTTATGCGTTACTGGCCTGAATGTCTCGAGTTGGGGACGTATTCCCGTCTGATCGGGGGGCTGAGTAATGTTTCTGCGGGTGGGGAGGCTAGGGGGAGGGAGGGATGTGAGGATACGGGCGATTTTATTGTTGAAATATGCGGCTAGGTCATTGCTTCTGTCTACCTGGGGGGTGGTGGGCAAGGGAGAGATGGGAACTTTTAATAGCTCCTTCACGATGAGGTAGGATTCCCTAGAGGAGTTTGAGGCTTCCTTTATCCGGGTGTCATAGTGGGAGGCTTTGGAGAGCTTAATTGCAGTTTTATAGATTTTGACTGAGGAGTGGTAGGCCTCTTTGCTGGCATTATGCCAGTCTTTTCTCCAAAGCCGTTCGGCTCTTTTACAGTTTTTGCGGAGCTGACGAAGTTCTGGGGTGTACCACGGTGCAGAGCCCGTGTTGTTGGTTTTGTCTTCGCGCATTCTGAGTGGGAGCACAGAGTCAAGGGAGGTCGTGATCCAATTTCTGAAGTTGCTATCGGCGTTGTCCGGGATATCTTCATGAGTCGGGGTAGTAGATATCAGGGTATTGGCCCATTCTTCAATGGGGAGTTTGGACCAAGTCCTGCCTCTAGTGAAGGTGGGCAGTTTCTGAGGTTTCCTAAGGGATCCTGGAAGTTGGAATAGGACCAAGAAGTGGTCCGTCCAAGGAAGGGGGATGGAGTCTATTGCTTGCATCGCGGGGGTGCTGGTGAACACTGGGTCTAGCAGGTGGCCTTTGATGTGAGTGGCTCCTGAGTTAAGGAGACGGAGGTCCGAGGTCGCTAGTTCAGTGATCAGGTCGACTACTCCAGAATCTGAAGTGTCTTCGAAGTGGATGTTCAAGTCTCCCACTAAAAATACCACACAGTACTGAATAGTAAGCATGGGAGTGCAGGAATATCAGCTGCCTGTGTGCTAAGAGTGTGCTTCTGGAGACTGTGTATTGTCAGGTGCAAGAGAGATCTGCATGGATGCTTGCGCAACTGCATAAAGATTGCAGAGATGTATGTAAGAGTACATGTGTGGTAAGGGTTAATTGGAGTTTTGAACATGTAGGATCTACCTCACCCATTGCAGGAGTGGAACGAAAATCTACCATGTTGATTTCAAATGTGTTAGCATTTGCCTCTCATTTGTGAGATAGTGATTTGTGCCGAATGCTAACCATCACAGTTCAAGAAAACAAGCTGCCCCTTTCCTACGAGTGCAAGTCTTACAGAACAAGAGCAACACAAATTAAATCTCTGACAACAATTCCTGTGTGCAGACAGACTCTTGGTGTGATTCTAAGCAGAAAGCGATATTTGATTGGCAATTTCAAAGCACATTTACTAATGTGGTAGAGCAAGTGATAATTACTGTAACAGCCTGACACATTTTCCTTTTAGTTTAGAGAGGTAGAAAAGAGCACATGTCCTAACAGCTACTTGAGACCATGAGCATGTGGAACCTGGGTGAGTGATTAGACTAGAGCAAAGGAAATGAGCCTTGGTGACGTCGAATGTGTTAGCGTTACACACTGCTATCTGAAATAAAACACAGTGCTGAATAGTAAGCATGGGAGTGCAGGAAAATCAGCTGCCTGTGTGCTAAAAGTGTGCTTCTGGAGACTGTGTCTTGTCAGGTGCAAGAGAGATCTGCATGGATGCTTGCACAACTGCATGAAGACTGCAGAGATGTATGTAAGAGTCCATGTGTGGTATGGGTTAATTGGAGTTTTGAACATGTAGGATCTACCTCACCCATTGCAGGAGTGGAACGAAAATCTACCATGTTGATTTCAAATGTGTTAGCATTTGCCTCTCATTTGTGAGATAGTGATTTGTGCTGAATGCTAACCATCACAGTTCAAGAAAACAAGCTGCCCCTTTCCTGCGAGTGCAAGTCTTACAGAACAAGAGCAATACAAATTAAATCTCTGACTACAATTCCTGTGTGCACACAGACTCATGGTGTGATTCTAGGCAGAAAACGATATTTGATTGGCAATTTCAAAGCACATTTACTACTGTGGTAGAGCAAGTGATAATTACTGTAACAGCCTGACACATTTTCCTTATAGTTTAGAGAGGCAGAAAAGAGCACATGTCCCAACAGCTACTTGAGACCATGAGCATGTGGAACCTGGGTGAGTGATTAGACTAGAGCAAAAGAAATGAGCCTTGGTGACATTGAATGTGTTAGCATTACACACTGCTATCTGAAATACCACACAGTGCTGAATAGTAAGCATGGGAGTGCAGGAAAATCAGCTGCCTGTGTGCTGAGAGTGTGCTTCTGGAGACTGTGTATTGTCAGGTGCAAGAGAGATCTGCATGGATGCTTGCACAACTGCATTAAGACTGCAGAGATGTATGTAAGAGTACATGTGTGGTAAAGGTTAATTGGAGTTTTGAACATGTAGGAACTACCTCACCCATTGCAGGAGTGGAAGGAAAATCTACCATGTTGATTTCAAATGTGTTAGCATTTGCCTCTCATTTGTGAGATATTGATTTGTGCTGAATGCTAACCATCACAGTTCAAGAAAACAAGCTGCCCCTTTCTTACGAGTGCAAGTCTTACAGAACAAGAGCAACACGAATTAAATCTCTGACAACAATTCCTGTGTGCACACAGACTCATGGTGTGATTCTAGGCAGAAAACGATATTTGATTGGCAATTTCAAAGCACATTTACCACTGTGGTAAAGCAAGTGATAATTACTATAACAGCCTGACACATTTTCCTAATAGTTTAGAGAGGCAGAAAAGAGCACACGTACCAACAGCTACTTGAGACCATGAGCATGTGGAACCTGGGTGAGTGATTAGACTAGAGCAAAGGAAATGAGCCTTGGTGACGTTGAATGTGTTAGCATTACACACTGCTATCTGAAATACCACACAGTGCTGAAAAGTAAGCATGGGAGTGCAGGAAAATCAGCTGCCTGTGTGCTAAGAGTGTGCTTCTGGAGAATGTGTATTGTCAGGTGCAAGAGAGATCTGCATGGATGCTTGCACAACTGCCTGAAGACTGCAGAGATGTATGTAAGAGTACATGTGTGCTAAAGGTTAATTGGAGTTTTGAACATGTAGGAACTACCTCACCCATTGCAGGAGTGGAAGGAAAATCTACCATGTTGATTTCAAATGTGTTAGCATTTGCCTCTCATTTGTGAGATATTGATTTGTGCTGAATGCTAACCATCACAGTTCAAGAAAACAAGCTGCCCCTTTCTTGCGAGTGCAAGTCTTAGAGAACTAGAGCAACACAAATTAAATCTCTGACAACAATTCCTGTGTGCACACAGACTCATGGTGTGATTCTAGGCAGAAAACGATATTTGATTGGCAATTTCAAAGCACATTTACTACTGTGGTAAAGCAAGTGATAATTACTGTAACAGCCTGACACATTTTCCTTATAGTTTAGAGAGGCAGAAAAGAGCACACGTCCCAACAGCTACTTGAGACCATGAGCATGTGGAACCTGGGTGAGTGATTAGACTAGAGCAAAGGAAATGAGCCTTGGTGACGTTGAATGTGTTAGCGTTACACACTGCTATCTGAAATACCACACAGTGCTGAATAGTAAGCATGGGAGTGCAGGAAAATCAGCTGCCTGTGTGCTAAGAGTGTGCTTCTGGAGAATGTGTATTGTCAGGTGCAAGAGAGATCTGCATGGATGCTTGCACAACTGCAGGAAGACTGCAGAGATGTATGTAAGAGTACATGTGTGGTAAGGGTTAATTGGAGTTTTGAACATGTAGGAACTATCTCACCCATTGCAGGAGTAGAAGGAAAATCTACCATGTTGATTTCAAATGTGTTAGCATTTGCCTCTCATCTGTGAGATAGTGATTTGTGCTGAATGCTAACCATCACAGTTCAAGAAAACAAGCTGCCCCTTTCCTACGAGTGCAAGTCTTACAGAACAAGAGCAGCACAAATTAAATCTCTGACAACAATTCCTGTGTGCAGACAGACTCATGGTGTGATTCTAGGCAGAAAGCGATATTTGATTGGCAATTTCAAAGCACATTTACTACTGTGGTAGAGCAAGCGATAATTACTGTAACAGCCTGACACATTTTCCTTATAGTTTAGAGAGGCAGAAAAGAGCACATGTCCTAACAGCTACTTGAGACCATGAGCATGTGGAACCTGGGTGAGTGATTAGACTAGAGCAAAGGAAATGAGCCTTGGTGACGTTGAATGTGTTAGCGTTACACACTGCTATCTGAAATACCACACAGTGCTGAATAGTAAGCATGGGAGTGCAGGAAAATCAGCTGCCTGTGTGCTAAGAGTGTGCTTCTGGAGACTGTGTATTGTCAGGTGCAAGAGAGATCTGCATGGATGCTTGCACAACTGCATGAAGACTGCAGAGATGTATGTAAGAGTCCATGTGTGGTATGGGTTAATTGGAGTTTTGAACATGTAGGATCTACCTCACCCATTGCAGGAATGGAACTAAAAATCTACCATGTTGATTTCAAATGTGTTAGCATTTGCCTCTCATTTGTGAGATAGTGATTTGTGCTGAATGCTAACCATCACAGTTCAAGAAAACAAGCTGCCCCTTCCATGCGAGTGCAAGTCTTACAGAACAAGAGCAATACAAATTAAATCTCTGACAACAATTCCTGTGTGCGCACAGACTCATGGTGTGATTCTAGGCAGAAAACGATATTTGATTGGCAATTTCAAAGCACATTTATTACTGTGGTAGAGCAAGTGATAATTACTGTAACAGCCTGACACATTTTCCTTATAGTTTAGAGAGGCAGAAAAGAGCACATGTCCCAACAGCTACTTGAGACCATGAGCATGTGGAACCTGGGTGAGTGATTAGACTAGAGAAAAGGAAATGAGCCTTGGTGACATTGAATGTGTTAGCATTACACACTGCTATCTGAAATACCACACAGTGCAGAATAGTAAGCATGGGAGTGCAGGAAAATCAGCTGCCTGTGTGCTAAAAGTGTGCTTCTGGAGACTGTGTCTTGTCAGGTGCAAGAGAGATCTGCATGGATGCTTGCACAACTGCATGAAGACTGCAGAGATGTATGTAAGAGTCCATGTGTGGTATGGGTTAATTGGAGTTTTGAACATGTAGGATCTACCTCACCCATTGCAGGAGTGGAACGAAAATCTACCATGTTGATTTCAAATGTGTTAGCATTTGCCTCTCATTTGTGAGATAGTGATTTGTGCTGAATGCTAACCATCACAGTTCAAGAAAACAAGCTGCCCCTTTCCTGCGAGTGCAAGTCTTACAGAACAAGAGCAATACAAATTAAATCTCTGACTACAATTCCTGTGTGCACACAGACTCATGGTGTGATTCTAGGCAGAAAACGATATTTGATTGGCAATTTCAAAGCACATTTACTACTGTGGTAGAGCAAGTGATAATTACTGTAACAGCCTGACACATTTTCCTTATAGTTTAGAGAGGCAGAAAAGAGCACATGTCCCAACAGCTACTTGAGACCATGAGCATGTGGAACCTGGGTGAGTGATTAGACTAGAGCAAAAGAAATGAGCCTTGGTGACATTGAATGTGTTAGCATTACACACTGCTATCTGAAATACCACACAGTGCTGAATAGTAAGCATGGGAGTGCAGGAAAATCAGCTGCCTGTGTGCTGAGAGTGTGCTTCTGGAGACTGTGTATTGTCAGGTGCAAGAGAGATCTGCATGGATGCTTGCACAACTGCATTAAGACTGCAGAGATGTATGTAAGGGTACATGTGTGGTAAAGGTTAATTGGAGTTTTGAACATGTAGGAACTACCTCACCCATTGCAGGAGTGGAAGGAAAATCTACCATGTTGATTTCAAATGTGTTAGCATTTGCCTCTCATTTGTGAGATATTGATTTGTGCTGAATGCTAACCATCACAGTTCAAGAAAACAAGCTGCCCCTTTCTTACGAGTGCAAGTCTTACAGAACAAGAGCAACACGAATTAAATCTCTGACAACAATTCCTGTGTGCACACAGACTCATGGTGTGATTCTAGGCAGAAAACGATATTTGATTGACAATTTCAAAGCACATTTACCACTGTGGTAAAGCAAGTGATAATTACTGTAACAGCCTGACACATTTTCCTAATAGTTTAGAGAGGCAGAAAAGAGCACACGTCCCAACAGCTACTTGAGACCATGAGCATGTGGAACCTGGGTGAGTGATTAGACTAGAGCAAAGGAAATGAGCCTTGGTGACGTTGAATGTGTTAGCATTACACACTGCTATCTGAAATACCACACAGTGCTGAAAAGTAAGCATGGGAGTGCAGGAAAATCAGCTGCCTGTGTGCTAAGAGTGTGCTTCTGGAGAATGTGTATTGTCAGGTGCAAGAGAGATCTGCATGGATGCTTGCACAACTGCATTAAGACTGCAGAGATGTATGTAAGAGTACATGTGTGGTAAAGGTTAATTGGAGTTTTGAACATGTAGGAACTACCTCACCCATTGCAGGAGTGGAAGGAAAATCTACCATGTTGATTTCAAATGTGTTAGCATTTGCCTCTCATTTGTGAGATATTGATTTGTGCTGAATGCTAACCATCACAGTTCAAGAAAACAAGCTGCCCCTTTCTTACGAGTGCAAGTCTTACAGAACAAGAGCAACACGAATTAAATCTCTGACAACAATTCCTGTGTGCACACAGACTCATGGTGTGATTCTAGGCAGAAAACGATATTTGATTGGCAATTTCAAAGCACATTTACTACTGTGGTAAAGCAAGTGATAATTACTGTAACAGCCTGACACATTTTCCTTATAGTTTAGAGAGGCAGAAAAGAGCACACGTCCCAACAGCTACTTGAGACCATGAGCATGTGGAACCTGGGTGAGTGATTAGACTAGAGCAAAGGAAATGAGCCTTGGTGACGTTGAATGTGTTAGCATTACACACTGCTATCTGAAATACCACACAGTGCTGAATAGTAAGCATGGGAGTGCAGGAAAATCAGCTGCCTGTGTGCTAAGAGTGTGCTTCTGGAGAATGTGTCTTGTCAGGTGCAAGAGAGATCTGCATGGATGCTTGCACAACTGCATGAAGACTGCAGAGATGTATGTGAGAGTACATGTGTGGTAAGGGTTAATTGGAGTTTTGAACATGTAGGAACTACCTCACCCATTGCAGGAGTAGAAGGGAAATCTACCATGTTGATTTCAAATGTGTTAGCATTTGCCTCTCATCTGTGAGATGGTGATTTGTGCTGAATGCTAACCATCACAGTTCAAGAAAACAAGCTGCCCCTTTCCTACGAGTGCAAGTCTTACAGAACAAGAGCAACACAAATTAAATCTCTGACAACAATTCCTGTGTGCACACAGACTCATGGTGTGATTCTAGGCAGAAAACGATATTTGATTGGCAATTTCAAAGCACATTTACTATTGTGGTAGAGCAAGTGATAATTACTGTAACAGCCTGACACATTTTCCTTATAGTTTAGAGAGGCAGAAAAGAGCACATGTCCCAACAGCTACTTGAGACCATGAGCATGTGGAACCTGGGTGAGTGATTAGACTAGAGCAAAAGAAATGAGCCTTGGTGACATTGAATGTGTTAGCATTACACACTGCTATCTGAAATACCACACAGTGCTGAATAGTAAGAATGGGAGTGCAGGAAAATCAGCTGCCTGTGTGCTGAGAGTGTGCTTCTGGAGACTGTGTATTGTCAGGTGCAAGAGAGATCTGCATGGATGCTTGCACAACTGCATTAAGACTGCAGAGATGTATGTAAGAGTACATGTGTGGTAAAGGTTAATTGGAGTTTTGAACATGTAGGAACTACCTCACCCATTGCAGGAGTGGAAGGAAAATCTACCATGTTGATTTCAAATGTGTTAGCATTTGCCTCTCATTTGTGAGATATTGATTTGTGCTGAATGCTAACCATCACAGTTCAAGAAAACAAGCTGCCCCTTTCTTACGAGTGCAAGTCTTACAGAACAAGAGCAACACGAATTAAATCTCTGACAACAATTCCTGTGTGCACACAGACTCATGGTGTGATTCTAGGCAGAAAACGATATTTGATTGGCAATTTCAAAGCACAGTTACCACTGTGGTAAAGCAAGTGATAATTACTGTAACAGCCTGACACATTTTCCTAATAGTTTAGAGAGGCAGAAAAGAGCACACTTCCCAACAGCTACTTGAGACCATGAGCATGTGGAACCTGGGTGAGTGATTAGACTAGAGCAAAGGAAATGAGCCTTGGTGACGTTGAATGTGTTAGCATTACACACTGCTATCTGAAATACCACACAGTGCTGAAAAGTAAGCATGGGAGTGCAGGAAAATCAGCTGCCTGTGTGCTAAGAGTGTGCTTCTGGAGAATGTGTATTGTCAGGTGCAAGAGAGATCTGCATGGATGCTTGCACAACTGCATTAAGACTGCAGAGATGTATGTAAGAGTACATGTGTGGTAAAGGTTAATTGGAGTTTTGAACATGTAGGAACTACCTCACCCATTGCAGGAGTGGAAGGAAAATCTACCATGTTGATTTCAAATGTGTTAGCATTTGCCTCTCATTTGTGAGATATTGATTTGTGCTGAATGCTAACCATCACAGTTCAAGAAAACAAGCTGCCCCTTTCTTACAAGTGCAAGTCTTACAGAACAAGAGCAACACGAATTAAATCTCTGACAACAATTCCTGTGTGCACACAGACTCATGGTGTGATTCTAGGCAGAAAACGATATTTGATTGGCAATTTCAAAGCACATTTACTACTGTGGTAAAGCAAGTGATAATTACTGTAACAGCCTGACACATTTTCCTTATAGTTTAGAGAGGCAGAAAAGAGCACACGTCCCAACAGCTACTTGAGACCATGAGCATGTGGAACCTGGGTGAGTGATTAGACTAGAGCAAAGGAAATGAGCCTTGGTGATGTTGAATGTGTTAGCATTACACACTGCTATCTGAAATACCACACAGTGCTGAATAGTAAGCATGGGAGTGCAGGAAAATCAGCTGCCTGTGTGCTAAGAGTGTGCTTCTGGAGAATGTGTATTGTCAGGTGCAAGAGAGATCTGCATGGATGCTTGCACAACTGCATGAAGACTGCAGAGATGTATGTGAGAGTACATGTGTGGTAAGGGTTAATTGGAGTTTTGAACATGTAGGAACTACCTCACCCATTGCAGGAGTAGAAGGGAAATCTACCATGTTGATTTCAAATGTGTTAGCATTTGCCTCTCATCTGTGAGATGGTGATTTGTGCTGAATGCTAACCATCACAGTTCAAGAAAACAAGCTGCCCCTTTCCTACGAGTGCAAGTCTTACAGAACAAGAGCAACACAAATTAAATCTCTGACAACCATTCCTGTGTGCAGACAGACTCATGGTGTGATTCTAAGCAGAAAGCGATATTTGATTGGCAATTTCAAAGCACATTTACTAATGTGGTAGAGCAAGTGATAATTACTGTAACAGCCTGACACATTTTCCTTATAGTTTAGAGAGGCAGAAAAGAGCACATGTCCTACCAGCTACTTGAGACCATGAGCATGTGGAACCTGGGTGAGTGATTAGACTAGAGCAAAGGAAATGAGCCTTGGTGACGTTGAATGTGTAAGCGTTACACACTGCTATCTGAAATACCACACAGTGCTGAATAGTAAGCATGGGAGTGCAGGAAAATCAGCTGCCTGTGTGCTGAGTGTGCTTCTGGAGACTGTGTATTGTCAGGTGCAAGAGAGATCTGCATGGATGCTTGCACAACTGCATGAAGACTGCAGAGATGTATGTGAGAGTACATGTGTGGTAAGGGTTAATTGGAGTTTTGAACATGTAGGAACTACCTCACCCATTGCAGGAGTAGAAGGAAAATCTACCATGTTGATTTCAAATGTGTTAGCATTTGCCTCTCATCTGTGAGATAGTGATTTGTGCTGAATGCTAACCATCACAGTTCAAGAAAACAAGCTGCCCCTTTCCTACGAGTGCAAGTCTTACAGAACAAGAGCAACACAAATTAAATCTCTGACAACAATTCCTGTGTGCAGACAGACTCAAGGTGTGATTCTAGGCAGAAAACGATATTTGATTGGCAATTTCAAAGCACATTTACTACTGTGGTAGAGCAAGTGATAATTACTGTAACGGCCTGACACATTTTCCTTATAGTTTAGAGAGGCAGAAAAGAGCACATGTCCTAACAGCTACTTGAGACCATGAGCATGTGGAACCTGGGTGAGTGATTAGACTAGAGCAAAGGAAATGAGCCTTGGTGACGTTGAATGTGTAAGCGTTACACACTGCTATCTGAAATACCACACAGTGCTGAATAGTAAGCATGGGAGTGCAGGAAAATCAGCAGCCTGTGTGATGAGTGTGCTTCTGGAGACTGTGTATTGTCAGGTGCAAGAGAGATCTGCATGGATGCTTGCACAACTGCATGAAGACTGCAGAGATGTATGTAAGAGTACATGTGTGCTAAAGGTTAATTGGAGTTTTGAACATGTAGGAACTACCTCACCCATTGCAGGAGTGGAAGGAAAATCTACCATGTTGATTTCAAATGTGTTAGCATTTGCCTCTCATTTGTGAGATATTGATTTGTGCTGAATGCTAACCATCACAGTTCAAGAAAACAAGCTGCCCCTTTCTTGCGAGTGCAAGTCTTAGAGAACAAGAGCAACACGAATTAAATCTCTGACAACAATTCCTGTGTGCACACAGACTCATGGTGTGATTCTAGGCAGAAAACGATATTTGATTGGCAATTTCAAAGCACATTTACTACTGTGGTAAAGCAAGTGATAATTACTGTAACAGCCTGACACATTTTCCTTATAGTTTAGAGAGGCAGAAAAGAGCACACGTCCCAACAGCTACTTGAGACCATGAGCATGTGGAACCTGGGTGAGTGATTAGACTAGAGCAAAGGAAATGAGCCTTGGTGACGTTGAATGTGTTAGTGTTACACACTGCTATCTGAAATACCACACAGTGCTGAATAGTAAGCATGGGAGTGCAGGAAAATCAGCTGCCTGTGTGCTAAGAGTGTGCTTCTGGAGAATGTGTATTGTCAGGTGCAAGAGAGATCTGCATGGATGCTTGCACAACTGCAGGAAGACTGCAGAGATGTATGTAAGAGTACATGTGTGGTAAGGGTTAATTGGAGTTTTGAACATGTAGGAACTATCTCACCCATTGCAGGAGTAGAAGGAAAATCTACCATGTTGATTTCAAATGTGTTAGCATTTGCCTCTCATCTGTGAGATAGTGATTTGTGCTGAATGCTAACCATCACAGTTCAAGAAAACAAGCTGCCCCTTTCCTACGAGTGCAAGTCTTACAGAACAAGAGCAGCACAAATTAAATCTCTGACAACAATTCCTGTGTGCAGACAGACTCATGGTGTGATTCTAGGCAGAAAGCGATATTTGATTGGCAATTTCAAAGCACATTTACTACTGTGGTAGAGCAAGCGATAATTACTGTAACAGCCTGACACATTTTCCTTATAGTTTAGAGAGGCAGAAAAGAGCACATGTCCTAACAGCTACTTGAGACCATGAGCATGTGGAACCTGGGTGAGTGATTAGACTAGAGCAAAGGAAATGAGCCTTGGTGACGTTGAATGTGTTAGCGTTACACACTGCTATCTGAAATACCACACAGTGCTGAATAGTAAGCATGGGAGTGCAGGAAAATCAGCTGCCTGTGTGCTAAGAGTGTGCTTCTGGAGACTGTGTATTGTCAGGTGCAAGAGACATCTGCATGGATGCTTGCACAACTGCATGAAGACTGCAGAGATGTATGTAAGAGTCCATGTGTGGTATGGGTTAATTGGAGTTTTGAACATGTAGGATCTACCTCACCCATTGCAGGAGTGGAACATAAAATCTACAATGTTGATTTCAAATGTGTTAGCATTTGCCTCTCATTTGTGAGATAGTGATTTGTGCTGAATGCTACCCATCACAGTTCAAGAAAACCAGCTGCCCCTTCCATGCGAGTGCAAGTCTTACAGAACAAGAGCAATACAAATTAAATCTCTGACAACAATTCCTGTGTGCACACAGACTCATGGTGTGATTCTAGGCAGAAAACGATATTTGATTGGCAATTTCAAAGCACATTTACTACTGTGGTAGAGCAAGTGATAATTACTGTAACAGCCTGACACATTTTCCTTATAGTTTAGAGAGGCAGAAAAGAGCACATGTCCCAACAGCTACTTGAGACCATGAGCATGTGGAACCTGGGTGAGTTATTAGACTAGAGAAAAGGAAATGAGCCTTGGTGACATTGAATGTGTTAGCATTACACACTGCTATCTGAAATACCACACAGTGCAGAATAGTAAGCATTGAAGTGCAGGTAAATCAGCTGCCTGTGTGCTAAGAGTGTGCTTCTGGAGACTGTGTATTGTCAGGTGCAAGAGAGATCTGCATGGATGCTTGCACAACTGCATGAAGATTGCAAAGATGTATGTAAGAGTATATGTGGGGTAAGGGTTAATTGGAGTTTTGAACATGTAGGATCTACCTCACCCATTGCAGGAGTGGAACGAAAATCTACCATGTTGATTTCAAATGTGTTAGCATTTGCCTCTCATTTGTGAGATAGTGATTTGTGCCGAATGCTAACCATCACAGTTCAAGAAAACAAGCTGCTCCTTTCCTACGAGTGCAAGTCTTACAGAACAAGAGCAACACAAATTAAATCTCTGACAACAATTCCTGTGTGCAGACAGACTCTTGGTGTGATTCTAAGCAGAAAGCGATATTTGATTGGCAATTTCAAAGCACATTTACTAATGTGGTAGAGCAAGTGATAATTAATACTGTAACAGCCTGACACATTTTCCTTTTAGTTTAGAGAGGTAGAAAAGAGCACATGTCCTAACAGCTACTTGAGACCATGAGCATGTGGAACCTGGGTGAGTGATTAGACTAGAGCAAAGGAAATGAGCCTTGGTGACGTCGAATGTGTTAGCGTTACACACTGCTATCTGAAATAAAACACAGTGCTGAATAGTAAGCATGGGAGTGCAGGAAAATCAGCTGCCTGTGTGCTAAAAGTGTGCTTCTGGAGACTGTGTCTTGTCAGGTGCAAGAGAGATCTGCATGGATGCTTGCACAACTGCATGAAGACTGCAGAGATGTATGTAAGAGTCCATGTGTGGTATGGGTTAATTGGAGTTTTGAACATGTAGGATCTACCTCACCCATTGCAGGAGTGGAACGAAAATCTACCATGTTGATTTCAAATGTGTTAGCATTTGCCTCTCATTTGTGAGATAGTGATTTGTGCTGAATGCTAACCATCACAGTTCAAGAAAACAAGCTGCCCCTTTCCTGCGAGTGCAAGTCTTACAGAACAAGAGCAATACAAATTAAATCTCTGACTACAATTCCTGTGTGCACACAGACTCATGGTGTGATTCTAGGCAGAAACCGATATTTGATTGGCAATTTCAAAGCACATTTACTACTGTGGTAGAGCAAGTGATAATTACTGTAACAGCCTGACACATTTTCCTTATAGTTTAGAGAGGCAGAAAAGAGCACATGTCCCAACAGCTACTTGAGACCATGAGCATGTGGAACCTGGGTGAGTGATTAGACTAGAGCAAAAGAAATGAGCCTTGGTGACGTTGAATGTGTTAGCATTACACACTGCTATCTGAAATACCACACAGTGCTGAAAAGTAAGCATGGGAGTGCAGGAAAATCAGCTGCCTGTGTGCTAAGAGTGTGCTTCTGGAGAATGTGTATTGTCAGGTGCAAGAGAGATCTGCATGGATGCTTGCACAACTGCATTAAGACTGCAGAGATGTATGTAAGAGTACATGTGTGGTAAAGGTTAATTGGAGTTTTGAACATGTAGGAACTACCTCACCCATTGCAGGAGTGGAAGGAAAATCTACCATGTTGATTTCAAATGTGTTAGCATTTGCCTCTCATCTGTGAGATAGTGATTTGTGCTGAATGCTAACCATCACAGTTCAAGAAAACAAGCTGCCCCTTTCTTACGAGTGCAAGTCTTACAGAACAAGAGCAACACAAATTAAATCTCTGACAACAATTCCTGTGTGCACACAGACTCATGGTGTGATTCTAGGCAGAAAACGATATTTGATTGGCAATTTCAAAGCACATTTACTACTGTGGTAAAGCAAGTGATAATTACTGTAACAGCCTGACACATTTTCCTTATAGTTTAGAGAGGCAGAAAAGAGCACATGTCCTACCAGCTACTTGAGACCATGAGCATGTGGAACCTGGGTGAGTGATTAGACTAGAGCAAAGGAAATGAGCCTTGGTGACGTTGAATGTGTAAGCGTTACACACTGCTATCTGAAATACCACACAGTGCTGAATAGTAAGCATGGGAGTGCAGGAAAATCAGCTGCCTGTGTGCTAAGAGTGTGCTTCTGGAGAATGTGTATTGTCAGGTGCAAGAGAGATCTGCATGGATGCTTGCACAACTGCATGAAGACTGCAGAGATGTATGTGAGAGTACATGTGTGGTAAGGGTTAATTGGAGTTTTGAACATGTAGGAACTACCTCACCCATTGCAGGAGTAGAAGGGAAATCTACCATGTTGATTTCAAATGTGTTAGCATTTGCCTCTCATCTGTGAGATGGTGATTTGTGCTGAATGCTAACCATCACAGTTCAAGAAAACAAGCTGCCCCTTTCCTACGAGTGCAAGTCTTACAGAACAAGAGCAACACAAATTAAATCTCTGACAACCATTCCTGTGTGCAGACAGACTCATGGTGTGATTCTAAGCAGAAAGCGATTTTTGATTGGCAATTTCAAAGCACATTTACTAATGTGGTAGAGCAAGTGATAATTACTGTAACAGCCTGACACATTTTCCTTATAGTTTAGAGAGGCAGAAAAGAGCACATGTCCTACCAGCTACTTGAGACCATGAGCATGTGGAACCTGGGTGAGTGATTAGACTAGAGCAAAGGAAATGAGCCTTGGTGACGTTGAATGTGTAAGCGTTACACACTGCTATCTGAAATACCACACAGTGCTGAATAGTAAGCATGGGAGTGCAGGAAAATCAGCTGCCTGTGTGCTGAGTGTGCTTCTGGAGACTGTGTATTGTCAGGTGCAAGAGAGATCTGCATGGATGCTTGCACAACTGCATGAAGACTGCAGAGATGTATGTGAGAGTACATGTGTGGTAAGGGTTAATTGGAGTTTTGAACATGTAGGATCTACCTCACCCATTGCAGGAGTGGAACTAAAAATCTACCATGTTGATTTCAAATGTGTTAGCATTTGCCTCTCATCTGTGAGATAGTGATTTGTGCTGAATGCTAACCATCACAGTTCAAGAAAACAAGCTGCCCCTTTCCTACGAGTGCAAGTCTTACAGAACAAGAGCAACACAAATTAAATCTCTGACAACAATTCCTGTGTGCAGACAGACTCATGGTGTGATTCTAAGCAGAAAGCGATATTTGATTGGCAATTTCAAAGCACATTTACTAATGTGGTAGAGCAAGTGATAATTACTGTAACAGCCTGACACATTTTCCTTATAGTTTAGAGAGGCAGAAAAGAGCACATGTCCTAACAGCTACTTGAGACCATGAGCATGTGGAACCTGGGTGAGTGATTAGACTAGAGCAAAGGAAATGAGCCTTGGTGACGTTGAATGTGTTAGCATTACACACTGCTATCTGAAATACCACACAGTGCTGAATAGTAAGCATGGGAGTGCAGGAAAATCAGCGGCCTGTGTGCTGAGAGTGTGCTTCTGGAGACTGTGTATTGTCAGGTGCAAGAGAGATCTGCATGGATGCTTGCACAACTGCATTAAGACTGCAGAGATGTATGTAAGAGTACATGTGTGGTAAAGGTTAATTGGAGTTTTGAACATGTAGGAACTACCTCACCCATTGCAGGAGTGGAAGGAAAATCTACCATGTTGATTTCAAATGTGTTAGCATTTGCCTCTCATTTGTGAGATATTGATTTGTGCTGAATGCTAACCATCACAGTTCAAGAAAACAAGCTGCCCCTTTCTTACGAGTGCAAGTCTTACAGAACAGGAGCAACACGAATTAAATCTCTGACAACAATTCCTGTGTGCACACAGACTCATGGTGTGATTCTAGGCAGAAAACGATATTTGATTGGCAATTTCAAAGCACATTTACTACTGTGGTAAAGCAAGTGATAATTACTGTAACAGCCTGACACATTTTCCTAATAGTTTAGAGAGGCAGAAAAGAGCACACGTCCCAACAGCTACTTGAGACCATGAGCATGTGGAACCTGGGTGAATGATTAGACTAGAGCAAAGGAAATGAGCCTTGGTGACGTTGAATGTGTTAGCATTACACACTGCTATCTGAAATACCACACAGTGCTGAAAAGTAAGCATGGGAGTGCAGGAAAATCAGCTGCCTGTGTGCTAAGAATGTGCTTCTGGAGAATGTGTATTGTCAGGTGCAAGAGAGATCTGCATGGATGCTTGCACAACTGCATTAAGACTGCAGAGATGTATGTAAGAGTACATATGTGGTAAAGGTTAATTGGAGTTTTGAACATGTAGGAACTACCTCACCCATTGCAGGAGTGGAAGGAAAATCTACCATGTTGATTTCAAATGTGTTAGCATTTGCCTCTCATTTGTGAGATATTGATTTGTGCTGAATGCTAACCATCACAGTTCAAGAAAACAAGCTGCCCCTTTCTTACGAGTGCAAGTCTTACAGAACAAGAGCAACACAAATTAAATCTCTGACAACAAATCCTGTGTGCACACAGACTCATGGTGTGATTCTAGGCAGAAAACGATATTTGATTGGCAATTTCAAAGCACATTTACTACTGTGGTAAAGCAAGTGATAATTACTGTAACAGCCTGACACATTTTCCTAATAGTTTAGAGAGGCAGAAAAGAGCACACGTCCCAACAGCTACTTGAGACCATGAGCATGTGGAACCTGGGTGAGTGATTAGACTAGAGCAAAGGAAATGAGCCTTGGTGACGTTGAATGTGTTAGCATTACACACTGCTATCTGAAATACCACACAGTGCTGAAAAGTAAGCATGGGAGTGCAGGAAAATCAGCTGCCTGTGTGTTAAGAGTGTGCTTATGGAGAATGTTTATTGTCAGGTGCAAGAGAGATCTGCATGGATGCTTGCACAACTGCATGAAGACTGCAGAGATGTATGTGAGAGTACATGTGTGGTAAGGGTTAATTGGAGTTTTGAACATGTAGGAACTACCTCACCCATTGCAGGAGTAGAAGGAAAATCTACCATGTTGATTTCAAATGTGTTAGCATTTGCCTCTCATCTGTGAGATAGTGATTTGTGCTGAATGCTAACCATCACAGTTCAAGAAAACAAGCTGCCCCTTTCCTACGAGTGCAAGTCTTACAGAACAAGAGCAACACAAATTAAATCTCTGACAACAATTCCTGTGTGCAGACAGACTCATGGTGTGATTCTAAGCAGAAAGCGATATTTGATTGGCAATTTCAAAGCACATTTACTAATGTGGTAGAGCAAGTGATAATTACTGTAACAGCCTGACACATTTTCCTTATAGTTTAGAGAGGCAGAAAAGAGCACATGTCCTAACAGCTACTTGAGACCATGAGCATGTGGAACCTTGGTGAGTGATTAGACTAGAGCAAAGGAAATGAGCCTTGGTGACGTTGAATGTGTAAGCGTTACACACTGCTATCTGAAATACCACACAGTGCTGAATAGTAAGCATGGGAGTGCAGGAAAATCAGCTGCCTGTGTGCTGAGTGTGCTTCTGGAGACTGTGTATTGTCAGGTGCAAGAGAGATCTGCATGGATGCTTGCACAACTGCATGAAGACTGCAGAGATGTATGTGAGAGTACATGTGTGGTAAGGGTTAATTGGAGTTTTGAACATGTAGGAACTACCTCACCCATTGCAGGAGTAGAAGGAAAATCTACCATGTTGATTTCAAATGTGTTAGCATTTGCCTCTCATCTGTGAGATAGTTATTTGTGCTGAATGCTAACCATCACAGTTCAAGAAAACAAGCTGCCCCTTTCCTATGAGTGCAAGTCTTACAGAACAAGAGCAACACAAATTAAATCTCTGACAACAATTCCTGTGTGGAGACAGACTCATGGTGTGATTCTAAGCAGAAAGCGATATTTGATTGGCAATTTCAAAGCACATTTACTAATGTGGTAGAGCAAGTGATAATTACTGTAACAGCCTGACACATTTTCCTTATAGTTTAGAGAGGCAGAAAAGAGCACATGTCCTAACAGCTACTTGAGACCATGAGCATGTGGAACCTGGGTGAGTGATTAGACTAGAGCAAAGGAAATGAGCCTTGGTGACGTTGAATGTGTTAGCGTTACACACTGCTATCTGAAATACCACACAGTGCTGAATAGTAAGCATGGGAGTGCAGGAAAATCAGCTGCCTGTGTGCTAAAAGTGTGCTTTTGGAGACTGTGTCTTGTCAGGTGCAAGAGAGATCTGCATGGATGCTTGCACAACTGCATGAAGACTGCAGAGATGTATGTAAGAGTCCATGTGTGGTATGGGTTAATTGGAGTTTTGAACATGTAGGATCTACCTCACCCATTGCAGGAGTGGAACGAAAATCTACCATGTTGATTTCAAATGTGTTAGCATTTGCCTCTCATTTGTGAGATAGTGATTTGTGCTGAATGCTAACCATCACAGTTCAAGAAAACAAGCTGCCCCTTTCCTGCGAGTGCAAGTCTTACAGAACAAGAGCAACACAAATTAAATCTCTGACAACAATTCCTGTGTGCAGACAGACTCATGGTGTGATTCTAGGCAGAAAACGATATTTGATTGGCAATTTCAAAGCACATTTACTACTGTGGTAGAGCAAGTGATAATTACTGTAACAGCCTGACACATTTTCCTTATAGTTTAGAGAGGCAGAAAAGAGCACATGTCCTAACAGCTACTTGAGACCATGAGCATGTGGAACCTGGGTGAGTGATTAGACTAGAGCAAAAGAAATGAGCCTTGGTGACGTTGAATGTGTAAGCGTTACACACTGCTATCTGAAATACCACACAGTGCTGAATAGTAAGCATGGGAGTGCTGGAAAATCAGCTGCCTGTGTGCTGAGTGTGCTTATGGAGACTGTTTATTGTTAGGTGCAAGAGAGATCTGCATGGATGCTTGCACAACTGCATTAAGACTGCAGAGATGTATGTAAGAGTACATGTGTGGTAAAGGTTAATTGGAGTTTTGAACATGTAGGAACTACCTCACCCATTGCAGGAGTAGAAGGAAAATCGACCATGTTGATTTCAAATGTGTTAGCATTTGCCTCTCATCTGTGAGATAGTGATTTGTGCTGAATGCTAACCATCACAGTTCAAGAAAACAAGCTGCCCCTTTCCTACGATTGCAAGTCTTACAGAACAAGAGCAACACAAATTAAATCTCTGACAACAATTCCTGTGTGCAGACAGACTCATGGTGTGATTCTAAGCAGAAAGCGATATTTGATTGGCAATTTCATAGCACATTTACTAATGTGGTAGAGCAAGTGATAATTACTGTAACAGCCTGACACATTTTCCTTATAGTTTAGAGAGGTAGAAAAGAGCACATGTCCTAACAGCTACTTGAGACCATGAGCATGTGGAACCTGGGTGAGTGATTAGACTAGAGCAAAGGAAATGAGCCTTGGTGACTTTGAATGTGTTAGCGTTACACACTGCTATCTGAAATACCACACAGTGCTGAATAGTAAGCATGGGAGTGCAGGAAAATCAGCTGCCTGTGTGCTAAAAGTGTGCTTCTGGAGACTGTGTCTTGTGAGGTGCAAGAGAGATCTGCATGGATGCTTGCACAACTGCATGAAGACTGCAGAGATGTATGTAAGAGTCCATGTGTGGTATGGGTTAATTGGAGTTTTGAACATGTAGGATCTACCTCACCCATTGCAGGAGTGGAACGAAAATCTACCATGTTGATTTCAAATGTGTTAGCATTTGCCTCTCATTTGTGAGATAGTGATTTGTGCTGAATGCTAACCATCACAGTTCAAGAAAACAAGCTGCCCCTTTCCTGCGAGTGCAAGTCTTACAGAACAAGAGCAATACAAATTAAATCTCTGACAACAATTCCTGTGTGCACACAGACTCATGGTGTGATTCTAGGCAGAAAACGATATTTGATTGGCAATTTCAAAGCACATTTACTACTGTGGTAGAGCAAGTGATAATTACTGTAACAGCCTGACACATTTTCCTTATAGTTTTGAGAGGCAGAAAAGAGCACATGTCCCAACAGCTACTTGAGACCATGAGCATGTGGAACCTGGGTGAGTGATTAGACTAGAGCAAAAGAAATGAGCCTTGGTGACATTGAATGTGTTAGCATTACACACTGCTATCTGAAATACCACACAGTGCTGAATAGTAAGCATGGGAGTGCAGGAAAATCAGCTGCCTGTGTGCTGAGAGTGTGCTTCTGGAGACTGTGTATTGTCAGGTGCAAGAGAGATCTGCATGGATGCTTGCACAACTGCATTAAGACTGCAGAGATGTATGTAAGAGTACATGTGTGGTAAAGGTTAATTCGAGTTTTGAACATGTAGGAACTACCTCACCCATTGCAGGAGTGGAAGGAAAATCTACCATGTTGATTTCAAATGTGTTAGCATTTGCCTCTCATTTGTGAGATATTGATTTGTGCTGAATGCTAACCATCACAGTTCAAGAAAACAAGCTGCCCCTTTCTTACGAGTGCAAGTCTTACAGAACAAGAGCAACACGAATTAAATCTCTGACAACAATTCCTGTGTGCACACAGACTCATGGTGTGATTCTAGGCAGAAAGCGATATTTGATTGGCAATTTCAAAGCACATTTACTACTGTGGTAGAGCAAGCGATAATTACTGTAACAGCCTGACACATTTTCCTTATAGTTTAGAGAGGCAGAAAAGAGCACATGTCCTAACAGCTATTTGAGACCATGAGCATGTGGAACCTGGGTGAGTGATTAGACTAGAGCAAAGGAAATGAGCCTTGGTGACGTTGAATGTGTTAGCGTTACACACTGCTATCTGAAATACCACACAGTGCTGAATAGTAAGCATGGGAGTGCAGGAAAATCAGCTGCCTGTGTGCTAAGAGTGTGCTTCTGGAGACTGTGTATTGTCAGGTGCAAGAGAGATCTGCATGGATGCTTGCACAACTGCATGAAGACTGCAGAGATGTATGTAAGAGTACATGTGTGGTAAAGGTTAATTCGAGTTTTGAACATGTAGGAACTACCTCACCCATTGCAGGAGTGGAAGGAAAATCTACCATGTTGATTTCAAATGTGTTAGCATTTGCCTCTCATTTGTGAGATATTGATTTGTGCTGAATGCTAACCATCACAGTTCAAGAAAACAAGCTGCCCCTTTCTTACGAGTGCAAGTCTTACAGAACAAGAGCAACACGAATTAAATCTCTGACAACAATTCCTGTGTGCACACAGACTCATGGTGTGATTCTAGGCAGAAAACGATATTTGATTGGCAATTTCAAAGCACTTTTACTACTGTGGAAAAGCAAGTGATAATTACTGTAACAGCCTGACACATTTTCCTTATAGTTTAGAGAGGCAGAAAAGAGCACACGTCCCAACAGCTACTTGAGACAATGAGCATGTGGAACCTGGGTGAGTGATTAGACTAGAGCAAAGGAAATGAGCCTTGGTGACGTTGAATGTGTTAGCGTTACACACTGCTATCTGAAATACCACACAGTGCTGAATAGTAAGCATGGGAGTGCAGGAAAATCAGCTGCCTGTGTGCTAAGAGTGTGCTTCTGGAGAATGTGTATTGTCAGGTGCAAGAGAGATCTGCATGGATGCTTGCACAACTGCAGGAAGACTACAGAGATGTATGTAAGAGTACATGTGTGGTAAGGGTTAATTGGAGTTTTGAACATGTAGGAACTACCTCACCCATTGCAGGAGTAGAAGGAAAATCTACCATGTTGATTTCAAATGTGTTAGCATTTGCCTCTCATCTGTGAGATAGTGATTTGTGCTGAATGCTAACCATCACAGTTCAAGAAAACAAGCTGCCCCTTTCCTACGAGTGCAAGTCTTACAGAACAAGAGCAGCACAAATTAAATCTCTGACAACAATTCCTGTGTGCAGACAGACTCATGGTGTGATTCTAGGCAGAAAGCGATATTTGATTGGCAATTTCAAAGCACATTTACTACTGTGGTAGAGCAAGCGATAATTACTGTAACAGCCTGACACATTTTCCTTATAGTTTAGAGAGGCAGAAAAGAGCACATGTCCTAACAGCTATTTGAGACCATGAGCATGTGGAACCTGGGTGAGTGATTAGACTAGAGCAAAGGAAATGAGCCTTGGTGACGTTGAATGTGTTAGCGTTACACACTGCTATCTGAAATACCACACAGTGCTGAATAGTAAGCATGGGAGTGCAGGAAAATCAGCTGCCTGTGTGCTAAGAGTGTGCTTCTGGAGACTGTGTATTGTCAGGTGCAAGAGAGATCTGCATGGATGCTTGCACAACTGCATGAAGACTGCAGAGATGTATGTAAGAGTCCATGTGTGGTATGGGTTAATTGGAGTTTTGAACATGTAGGATCTACCTCACCCATTGCAGGAGTGGAACGAAAATCTACCATGTTGATTTCAAATGTGTTAGCATTTGCCTCTCATTTGTGAGATAGTGATTTGTGCTGAATGCTAACCATCACAGTTCAAGAAAACAAGCTGCCCCTTTCCTGCGAGTGCAAGTCTTACAGAACAAGAGCAATACAAATTAAATCTCTGACTACAATTCCTGTGTGCACACAGACTCATGGTGTGATTCTAGGCAGAAACCGATATTTGATTGGCAATTTCAAAGCACATTTACTACTGTGGTAGAGCAAGTGATAATTACTGTAACAGCCTGACACATTTTCCTTATAGTTTAGAGAGGCAGAAAAGAGCACATGTCCCAACAGCTACTTGAGACCATGAGCATGTGGAACCTGGGTGAGTGATTAGACTAGAGCAAAAGAAATGAGCCTTGGTGACGTTGAATGTGTTAGCATTACACACTGCTATCTGAAATACCACACAGTGCTGAAAAGTAAGCATGGGAGTGCAGGAAAATCAGCTGCCTGTGTGCTAAGAGTGTGCTTCTGGAGAATGTGTATTGTCAGGTGCAAGAGAGATCTGCATGGATGCTTGCACAACTGCATTAAGACTGCAGAGATGTATGTAAGAGTACATGTGTGGTAAAGGTTAATTGGAGTTTTGAACATGTAGGAACTACCTCACCCATTGCAGGAGTGGAAGGAAAATCTACCATGTTGATTTCAAATGTGTTAGCATTTGCCTCTCATCTGTGAGATAGTGATTTGTGCTGAATGCTAACCATCACAGTTCAAGAAAACAAGCTGCCCCTTTCTTACGAGTGCAAGTCTTACAGAACAAGAGCAACACAAATTAAATCTCTGACAACAATTCCTGTGTGCACACAGACTCATGGTGTGATTCTAGGCAGAAAACGATATTTGATTGGCAATTTCAAAGCACATTTACTACTGTGGTAAAGCAAGTGATAATTACTGTAACAGCCTGACACATTTTCCTTATAGTTTAGAGAGGCAGAAAAGAGCACATGTCCTACCAGCTACTTGAGACCATGAGCATGTGGAACCTGGGTGAGTGATTAGACTAGAGCAAAGGAAATGAGCCTTGGTGACGTTGAATGTGTAAGCGTTACACACTGCTATCTGAAATACCACACAGTGCTGAATAGTAAGCATGGGAGTGCAGGAAAATCAGCTGCCTGTGTGCTAAGAGTGTTAATTGGAGTTTTGAACATGTAGGATCTACCTCACCCATTGCAGGAGTGGAACTAAAAATCTACCATGTTGATTTCAAATGTGTTAGCATTTGCCTCTCATTTGTGAGATAGTGATTTGTGCTGAATGCTAACCATCACAGTTCAAGAAAACAAGCTGCCCCTTCCATGCGAGTGCAAGTCTTACAGAACAAGAGTGTTAGACGGACCGGGAGGGTCGGCCGAGGACAATGGGAGAGGTCTCCGGGGAGAGCCGTCTCCAGCGATCGTACAGATAAATAACTTCCCCCCCACAGACAGACACCACACAAGGAGAAGATTCAGCGTTCTTTATAGGCAATTTCTTACGGTACGATGAAATGGTACAAGGAGGTCTGGACTCAGGGGTCCCCTCGATTCAAGTCTCTCAAGGTGGGGAAAGGGGGTAGCGGGACAGTCTGGTTACCAGTCTGGTAGTTGAGGTGGTATGGTGGTTAGCTCACAATCCTCGAGCTCGGTGTTCTAGCTGGGACGGGCCGCGGCAGCGCCAGCAGGTCCCGGTGAAGATGGTCGATACACGGTCCGCGGCAGCGCCAGCAGGTCCCGGTGAAGATGGTCGGTACACGGTCCGCGGCAGCGCCAGCAGGTCCCGGTGAAGATGGTCGTTACAACGGGCCGCGGCAGCGCCAGCAGGTCCCGACGAGGATGGATGTTGCAGAAGGCCGCGGCAGCGCCAGCAGGCAGGACGATAGTTCACAAGGTAGGGCTACGGCAGCGCCAGTAGTCCGTCAAGGCTGAGTTCTCTCGGTGTCTCTCGACTCCAGGATCCAACTGTCGTCCTGCTACGGAGCTGCCCTAGTTATAGGTCTGGCGCCCTTTGATGTCCGGACCCTCGCACTTGGAGGTCGGAGGGCCCGGGATGAAGGTGTCCAGACACCCAGCAGGGGGTGGAGCCAGTGCCTGGGGGAGCTGGAGGCGATCGGCACCTGGCGGGGGAGAGCCCTTGACGCTTCGTTCTCCCATTGACCTGCCAAGTGGTCCGCTCACCTCCTGGGTGGATGGTGGTGCCGGGATGTCGGGGCCGGCCAGGCCCAGGGTTAGGGTCGGGTGGAGGCCACGCGGCCTCGTGGTGCAGGGCCCAAGATGGCGGCTTGAGCCGGCCGGGGGAGCCGGTGGTGGCTCGGTCCCGTGATACATGGAGGTCCGGGGGCAGGAGTTCCGTCGGGGGACGGGGTGCGGGTGATTCTTGTGGGTCACGCCTGGCGGGCCGGGGCTTGGGCCCTGTCGTGCGGGGAGGGAGCAAGCCCTTTGTGTGGCCTGTCCAACATGCGTCCCCCCCAGCTGAAGGCGGGGAGAGTCACCCATCTTCCTGGGGACTCTCCTCGTCGAGGCGGAAAAAGCGTGACAGGCCATCTGCGTTGGCGTGGTCTTGGCCCGGTCGATGTTCCACGGTGAAGTCCATTCCCTGCAGGGAGATGGACCAGTGCAATAGTTTTGGGTTCTCCCCCCGCATCTGCATCAGCCACTGCAGGGGTCGATGGTCAGTTTGTACCCGGAAGTGGGTACCGAAGAGATAGGGCCGGAGCTTTTTGAGGGCCCACACCACTGCGAAGGCCTCCCTCTCGATTGTGCTCCAGCGCTGTTCTCGGGCCAGGAGACGTCTGCTGATGAAGGCCACCGGCTGGTCATGACCCTCGGGGTTCAGCTGGGAAAGAACCGCTCCGATGCCGTGGTCGGAGGCGTCTGTCTGTACAATGAATTCCCGACTGTAATCGGGGGCCTGGAGCACAGGGGCAGTGCACAGGGCGGCCTTCAGCTTTTCGAAGGCCGCTTGACAGTCGGGGGTCCAGTTAATCCGCTTCGGCTGGTTTTTGGACGTGAGACCCGTGAGGGGCCCCACAATGCTGCCGTAGTCCCTCACGAACCGCCGGTAGTAGCCGGTGAGCCCCAAGAAGGCTCGGACCTCAGTCTGGGTGACGGGGGGCTGCCAGGACTGGATGGCAGTAATTTTAAGTTGCAGCGGGGCCACCAGCCCGCTTCCCACCTGGTGCCCGAGGTAGGTCACAGACCCTTGACCAATTTGGCATTTGCCGGCCTTAATCGTGAGGCCGGCCCGCTGGAGGGCCTGCAGGACCTCTTGGAGGTGGAGGAGGTGGTCGGACCAGTGGCGGCTGTACACAGCGATATCGTCCAGGTAGGCGGCGCTGAACTCTTCGAGCCCCGCCAAGACCTGGTTCACTAGACGTTGAAAAGTAGCGGGGGCATTCTTCATGCCGAAGGGCATGACCTTGAAGTGGTAGTGGCCATCGGGGGTAGAGAAGGCGGACCGTTCCTGAGCCCGGGGTGTGAGACCGATCTGCCAGTAGCCCGCTGTTAGGTCGAAGATGCTGAGGTAGCGGGCGGCCCCCAGCCGGTCGATCAATTCATCCGCTCGGGGGATAGGATGAGCGTCGGTCCGGGTGACAGCGTTCAAGCCCCGGTAGTCGACGCAGAATCTCAGTTCAGGTGTGGTGCCGGGGGCAGCGGCTTTGGGGACCAGTACAACCGGGCTGGCCCAGGGGCTGTCCGAGGGCTCGATGACCCCGATCGTGAGCATTTTGGCCACTTCCTCTTGGATGCAGGCCCGTACCTGATCTGGCACGCGGTAGGCCCGGTGTCGGATAGGGGGACTGTCCCCGGTGTCCACGTCATGCAAGCACCAAGGGGTGATCCCGGGGGTGAGGGAGAACAGTGTAGTGAACTGCAGCAGGAGGTCCCGGCAGCCCTGGCGTTGCTCTGGGGTGAGGGCATCGGAGAGCCGGACCCCGTTCACGGAGCCGTCGTTCTCCTGAGTCTTCAGGAGATCCGGGAGGGGTTCGCAGTCTTCTTCCGCCCCACTGTCCGTAGCCATCAGGAGGCTGAGTTCTGAGCGCACAAAGTGTGGTTTGAGTCTGTTGGTGTGGAGGACCCGGAGGGGGTTCCGGGGGGTCCCCATGTCGATGAGGTAAGTGACGGGGCTTTTGCGCTCAACCACTTTGAAGGGCCCCGTCCACTTATCTTGTAAGGCACATGGTTCGGTGGGGGACATCACCCACACTTGTTGACCAGGTTCGAACTCGACGGAGGAGGCATTGTGATCGTACCATTTTTTCATGTCCTCCTGACTGGCCTCGAGGTTCGCCTTGGCCATCTCCCTGAAGCGCCGGGTCTGATTGCGTAGGGCCAGGAGGTACTTGAAGACGTCTGGAGGGGTCTTTAGGCGGGCCATCTCCCAACCTTCTTTGACCAGGCTGAGGGGCCCTCGCACAGGGTGCCCGTACAGGAGTTCGAAAGGGCTAAAGCCGAGGGACTTCTGGGGAACTTCTCGATTGGCGAAGAGGAGGAACGGGAGTAGTACATCCCACTGGCGACGGAGGGGCTCTTCCAATCCCCCAATCATCCCCTTGAGGGTGCGGTTGAATCGCTCCACTAGTCCGTTCCCTTGGGGGTGATAGGGGGTCGTGAATCGGTAGGTAACCCCGCACTGTTGCCAGAGGGACTTCATATATTTTGAGATAAAGTTCTTGCCTCGGTCGCTGACGACTTCTCGGGGGAAGCCCACCCGGGAGAAGATCCCCATTAGGGCCCGGCCAACCACCGGAGCTGTTACAGTTCGTAGGGGCACCGCCTCGGGGTAGCGGGTGGCGTGGTCCACCAGTACCAGAATGAACCTATGTCCTTGTGCCGTGCGGGGGTCCAGGGGCCCCACAATGTCTATTCCTACCCTCTCGAACGGGGTGGTGACCACTGGGAAGGGTTGCAGAGGGGCTTTCAGCTTACGGCCGCTCTTCCCACTGGCCTGGCACGTGGGGCAGGACCGGCAGTGGTTAAGGACGTCGTTCCGCATCTTCGGCCAGAAAAAGTGAGTCACTAGGCGACTGTAGGTTTTGTCCTGGCCCAGGTGTCCAGCCAGGGGGACATCGTGGGCCAGAGTTAGTAGGAAGTCTCTGAAGCGGAGAGGTACCACCAGCAGTCGACTGGCCCCTAGCTCTGCGATTCTTTGTTCGCTGTATAGCAGGTCGTTATCCCAATAGACCCAATGAGTTCCGGTGGAGTCCCCTGCGCTCTGGGCGCTGGCTTGCCGGCGGAGTCCCTCGAGGGAGGGGCAGGTCTTTTGCTCCTGGCGGAACTGTTCTTGGGTGGGCCCCCCTTCTTGACGCCACTGAGCCAGGCCGGGAAGGTCCGGGGGTTGCGCGACCCCTTCGGCCGTTGGTTCTGGGGGGTTGGCCTCGTTGTTGTCCTCTACTGGGGCGACCGGGGGCGGAGGTGCTGGCCATTCTGGTTCTTCTGATCGGGGGACGGCACGGGCGGCCATGGACCGGGTGGTTACGCAGGCCCAGTCCGGGAGGCCCAGCATCCCCAGGTGCTCTCTTCTTTCGACGGTGGCCCACGGGGAACTCTCAAGGTCATTCCCCAGGAGGCAGTCCACGGGGGCATCATCCCGGACCGTCACCTTCAACAGGCCGGAGACCCCTCCCCATTCGAAGGGGACGCAGGCCATCTGACACAGACTTTCGGAATTGTCGGCGGAGCGGACGGGGCAGAGAATGTTCGGAATGATCTGCTCGGGCTTCACCAGGTGACAGCGGACGGCCGTCACACTGGCGCCTGTGTCACGTAAGGCCTCGGCCCGACGTCCATTAATGGTCACCCACTGGCCATATTTCCGGGTGTTGGCGGGTAGGGGAGCCCGCGGGACCATGTCTTTTCCCCCTAGGCACGCTAGGACCATGGCGGCCGGTTCCCACTCCTGCTGGGCCGGCTCATATTCTTCCTGTTCCTCTGATAGTCGTTCTCCCCCCAGGGCGGCGGCAGCTACCTGGCGGGGCTTTGGTGTTTGGTTCTGCGGGCAGCTCAGGTCATTGGCGTAGTGGCCGACTCGCTGGCATCGGTGGCACATGACGTTGGCTCGGAACCCCGGGCGCATCGGGGGGTTGCCCCGGCCGGCCGGGGGCGTGGTGCTGGCCACGGGTGTTGCCGGGATGGTGTCTCTCCCTCGCCCCTGGACTCCTCCTCCTCCCCGGGGACGGTGCTGGCCTGGGTTGTTTCGGTTTTGCTCGTGTGGTCCTCTCCGGCCCACTCGGGTGCTTTCCCATCGGTCAGCTTCGGCGGCGAGTTGCCGGGGGTCAGTCAACTTACTGTCGAGGAGGTGCTGCCTGAGCTCGACGAAGCAGTTGTTCGACAGGTGCTCCCATACCATAAGGTTAAAGAGTTGCTCGTAGGTCGTTACATGGCTCCCCTTTATCCAACCCTCGAAGGCTCGGCTGAAATAGTTGACGTACTCCACCCAAGTTGTACCCGGGATCCGGGTGCAGTCTCTGAACCTCTGGCGGTACATCTCGGGCGTGAGGCCGTAGCGGGTGAGGAGGGCAGCCTTCATGTGGTCGTAGGACGACATCTGGTGATCTGGGAGCTGCAATAGGGCATCGCGGCCTTCGTTGACGAACCTCCCCCATAGTCCGGCTCCCCAATCACTCCGGTCGATCCGGTGGGAGGTCATGGCGATCTCGTAGGCTTTGAACCACTGTTGTATGTCGTCTTCTCGGACATATTCTCGGACAACATCCTTGGGGATGTGGACTTTTTTCTCGGTTGCTCCCAGGGTGTGCGGTCGTTCAGGCACCCCCGGTTCTTTATTCTGTTTCCGAAGTTCTATTTCCGCCAGTTTGCGCTCGTGTTCGAGTGTTATTCTTTTTTCCTCGAGCTCTCTCTGTCTCTGTTTTTCTTCTCGTTCTTCTCGGAGCCGCAGATGTTCTAGATTTAGTTTCTGCTCGGCTAACTTTAGTTCACCGTCCATCTTGAGTCGTGCCATTTCCAACTCATGTAATCTGGTTCTTTCTCTTTCTTGGATCTCCTCCTGCGAGAGGCCCGTTCCCCGCTCCTCGGGAGCCGTGGCGTTCCCCTCTGGTGCGACACTGTTTTGGTCGGGTGATCCGGTGACCCCAGTTTCTGCCCACGACTCAAGGGCGCGCTTCAAATCGTCTTTGGTACTCAGGCCGGTGGTAGCAATGCCTAGTTCCATGCAGAATTGTTTAAGTTCGCGGTGGCTATATTGTTCCAACTTATCCATTTGGAACTTGTCAGTGGAACCGCTATCTTTGGCTGACATCGTGGTTTTGTCGTGGGGTGAGCGTACGATTACGCGTTGATTCGGATCGCGCCGCTGGCCACCAATGTTAGACGGACCGGGAGGGTCGGCCGAGGACAATGGGAGAGGTCTCCGGGGAGAGCCGTCTCCAGCGATCGTACAGATAAATAACTTCCCCCCCACAGACAGACACCACACAAGGAGAAGATTCAGCGTTCTTTATAGGCAATTTCTTACGGTACGATGAAATGGTACAAGGAGGTCTGGACTCAGGGGTCCCCTCGATTCAAGTCTCTCAAGGTGGGGAAAGGGGGTAGCGGGACAGTCTGGTTACCAGTCTGGTAGTTGAGGTGGTATGGTGGTTAGCTCACAATCCTCGAGCTCGGTGTTCTAGCTGGGACGGGCCGCGGCAGCGCCAGCAGGTCCCGGTGAAGATGGTCGATACACGGTCCGCGGCAGCGCCAGCTTGTCCCGGTGAAGATGGTCGTTACAACGGGCCGCGGCAGCGCCAGCAGGTCCCGACGAGGATGGATGTTGCAGAGGGCCGCGGCAGCGCCAGCAGGCAGGACGATAGTTCACAAGGTAGGGCTACGGCAGCGCCAGTAGTCCGTCAAGGCTGAGTTCTCTCGGTGTCTCTCGACTCCAGGATAAAACTGTCGTCCTGCTCCGGAGCTGCCCTAGTTATAGGTCTGGCGCCCTTTGATGTCCGGACCCTCGCACTTGGAGGTCGGAGGGCCCGGGATGAAGGTGTCCAGACACCCAGCAGGGGGTGGAGCCAGTGCCTGGGGGAGCTGGAGGCGATCGGCACCTGGCGGGGGAGAGCCCTTGACGCTTCGTTCTCCCATTGACCTGCCAAGTGGTCCGCTCACCTCCTGGGTGGATGGTGGTGCCGGGATGTCGGGGCCGGCCAGGCCCAGGGTTAGGGTCGGGTGGAGGCCACGCGGCCTCGTGGTGCAGGGCCCAAGATGGCGGCTTGAGCCGGCCGGGGGAGCCGGTGGTGGCTCGGTCCCGTGATACATGGAGGTCCGGGGGCAGGAGTTCCGTCGGGGGACGGGGTGCGGGTGATTCTTGTGGGTCACGCCTGGCGGGCCGGGGCTTGGGCCCTGTCGTGCGGGGAGGGAGCAAGCCCTTCGTGTGGCCTGTCCAACAAAGAGCAATACAAATTAAATCTCTGACAACAATTCCTGTGTGCACACAGACTCATGGTGTGATTCTAGGCAGAAAACGATATTTGATTGGCAATTTCAAAGCACATTTACTACTGTGGTAGAGCAAGTGATAATTACTGTAACAGCCTGACACATTTTCCTTATAGTTTAGAGAGGCAGAAAAGAGCACATGTCCCAACAGCTACTTGAGACCATGAGCATGTGGAACCTGGGTGAGTGATTAGACTAGAGAAAAGGAAATGAGCCTTGGTGACATTGAATGTGTTAGCATTACACACTGCTATCTGAAATACCACACAGTGCAGAATAGTAAGCATTGGAGTGCAGGAAAATCAGCTGCCTGTGTGCTAAGAGTGTGCTTCTGGAGACTGTGTATTGTCAGGTGCAAGAGAGATCTGCATGGATGCTTGCACAACTGCATGAAGATTGCAAAGATGTATGTAAGAGTATATGTGTGGTAAGGGTTAATTGGAGTGTTGAACATGTAGGATCTACCTCACCCATTGCAGGAGTGGAACGAAAATCTACCATGTTGATTTCAAATGTCTTAGCATTTGCCTCTCATTTGTGAGATAGTGATTTGTGCCGAATGCTAACCATCACAGTTCAAGAAAACAAGCTGCCCCTTTCCTACGAGTGCAAGTCTTACAGAACAAGAGCAACACAAATTAAATCTCTGACAACAATTCCTGTGTGCAGACAGACTCATGGTGTGATTCTAAGCAGAAAGTGATATTTGATTGGCAATTTCAAAGCACATTTACTGATGTGGTAGAGCAAGTGATAATTACTGTAACAGCCTGACACATTTTCCTTTTAGTTTAGAGAGGTAGAAAAGAGCACATGTCCTAACAGCTACTTGAGACCATGAGCATGTGGAACCTGGGTGAGTGATTAGACTAGAGAAAAGGAAATGAGCCTTGGTGACGTTGAATGTGTTAGCGTTACACACTGCTATCTGAAATAAAACACAGTGCTGAATAGTAAGCATGGGAGTGCAGGAAAATCAGCTGCCTGTGTGCTAAAAGTGTGCTTCTGGAGACTGTGTCTTGTCAGGTGCAAGAGAGATCTGCATGGATGCTTGCACAACTGCATGAAGACTGCAGAGATGTATGTAAGAGTCCATGTGTGGTATGGGTTAATTGGAGTTTTGAACATGTAGGATCTACCTCACCCATTGCAGGAGTGGAACGAAAATCTACCATGTTGATTTCAAATGTGTTAGCATTTGCCTCTCATTTGTGAGATAGTGATTTGTGCTGAATGCTAACCATCACAGTTCAAGAAAACAAGCTGCCCCTTTCCTGCGAGTGCAAGTCTTATAGAACAAGAGCAATACAAATTAAATCTCTGACAACAATTCCTGTGTGCACACAGACTCATGGTGTGATTCTAGGCAGAAAACGATATTTGATTGGCAATTTCAAAGCACATTTACTACTGTGGTAGAGCAAGTGATAATTACTGTAACAGCCTGACACATTTTCCTTATAGTTTAGAGAGGCAGAAAAGAGCACATGTCCCAACAGCTACTTGAGACCATGAGCATGTGGAACCTGGGTGAGTGATTAGACTAGAGCAAAAGAAATGAGCCTTGGTGACATTGAATGTGTTAGCATTACACACTGCTATCTGAAATACCACACAGTGCTGAATAGTAAGCATGGGAGTGCAGGAAAATCAGCTGCCTGTGTGCTACGAGTGTGCTTCTGGAGAATGTGTATTGTCAGGTGCAAGAGAGATCTGCATGGATGCTTGCACAACTGCATGAAGACTGCAGAGATGTATGTGAGAGTACATGTGTGGTAAGGGTTAATTGGAGTTTTGAACATGTAGGAACTACCTCACCCATTGCAGGAGTAGAAGGGAAATCTACCATGTTGATTTCAAATGTGTTAGCATTTGCCTCTCATCTGTGAGATAGTGATTTGTGCTGAATGCTAACCATCACAGTTCAAGAAAACAAGCTGCCCCTTTCCTACGAGTGCAAGTCTTACAGTTCAAGAGCAACACAAATTAAATCTCTGACAACAATTCCTGTGTGCAGACAGACTCATGGTGTGATTCTAAGCAGAAAGCGATATTTGATTGGCAATTTCAAAGCACATTTACTAATGTGGTAGAGCAAGTGATAATTACTGTAACAGCCTGACACATTTTCCTTATAGTTTAGAGAGGCAGAAAAGAGCACATGTCCTAACAGCTACTTGAGACCATGAGCATGTGGAACCTGGGTGAGTGATTAGACTAGAGCAAAGGAAATGAGCCTTGGTGACGTTGAATGTGTAAGCGTTACACACTGCTATCTGAAATACCACACAGTGCTGAATAGTAAGCATGGGAGTGCAGGAAAATCAGCTGCCTGTGTGCTGAGTGTGCTTCTGGAGACTGTGTATTGTCAGGTGCAAGAGAGATCTGCATGGATGCTTGCACAACTGCATGAAGACTGCAGAGATGTATGTGAGAGTACATGTGTGGTAAAAGTTAATTGGAGTTTTGAACATGTAGGAACTACCTCACCCATTGCAGGAGTAGAAGGAAAATCTACCATGTTGATTTCAAATGTGTTAGCATTTGCCTCTCATCTGTGAGATAGTGATTTGTGCTGAATGCTAACCATCACAGTTCAAGAAAACAAGCTGCCCCTTTCCTACGAGTGCAAGTCTTACAGAACAAGAGCAACACAAATTAAATCTCTGACAACAATTCCTGTGTGCAGACAGACTCATGGTGTGATTCTAAGCAGAAAGCGATATTTGATTGGCAATTTCAAAGCACATTTACTAATGTGGTAGAGCAAGTGATAATTACTGTAACAGCCTGACACATTTTCCTTATAGTTTAGAGAGGCAGAAAAGAGCACATGTCCTAACAGCTACTTGAGACCATGAGCATGTGGAACCTGGGTGAGTGATTAGACTAGAGCAAAGGAAATGAGCCTTGGTGACGTTGAATGTGTTAGCGTTACACACTGCTATCTGAACTACCACACAGTGCTGAATAGTAAGCATGGGAGTGCAGGAAAATCAGCTGCCTGTGTGCTAAAAGTGTGCTTTTGGAGACTGTGTCTTGTCAGGTGCAAGAGAGATCTGCATGGATGCTTGCACAACTGCATGAAGACTGCAGAGATGTATGTAAGAGTCCATGTGTGGTATGGGTTAATTGGAGTTTTGAACATGTAAGATCTACCTCACCCATTGCAGGAGTGGAACGAAAATCTACCATGTTGATTTCAAATGTGTTAGCATTTGCCTCTCATTTGTGAGATAGTGATTTGTGCTGAATGCTAACCATCACAGTTCAAGAAAACAAGCTGCCCCTTTCCTGCGAGTGCAAGTCTTACAGAACAAGAGCAACACAAATTAAATCTCTGACAACAATTCCTGTGTGCAGACAGACTCATGGTGTGATTCTAGGCAGAAAACGATATTTGATTGGCAATTTCAAAGCACATTTACTACTGTGGTAGAGCAAGTGATAATTACTGTAACAGCCTGACACATTTTCCTTATAGTTTAGAGAGGCAGAAAAGAGCACATGTCCTAACAGCTACTTGAGACCATGAGCATGTGGAACCTGGGTGAGTGATTAGACTAGAGCAAAGGAAATGAGCCTTGGTGACGTTGAATGTGTAAGCGTTACACACTGCTATCTGAAATACCACACAGTGCTGAATAGTAAGCATGGGAGTGCAGGAAAATCTACCATGTTGATTTCAAATGTGTTAGCATTTGCCTTTTATTTGTGAGATATTGATTTGTGCTGAATGCTAACAATCACAGTTCAAGAAAACAAGCTGCCCCTTTCTTGCGAGTGCAAGTCTTAGAGAACAAGAGCAACTCAAATTAAATCTCTGACAACAATTCCTGTGTGCACACAGACTCATGGTGTGATTCTAGGCAGAAAACGATATTTGATTGGCAATTTCAAAGCACATTTACTACTGTGGTAAAGCAAGTGATAATTACTGTAACAGCCTGACACATTTTCCTTATAGTTTAGAGAGGCAGAAAAGAGCACACGTCCCAACAGCTACTTGAGACCATGAGCATGTGGAAGCTGGGTGAGTGATTAGACTAGAGCAAAGGAAATGAGCCTTGGTGACTTTGAATGTGTTAGCATTACACACTGCTATCTGAAATACCACACAGTGCTGAATAGTTAGCATGGGAGTGCAGGAAAATCAGCTGCCTGTGTGCTAAGAGTGTGCTTCTGGAGAATGTGTATTGTCAGGTGCAGGAGAGATCTGCATGGATGCTTGCACAACTGCATGAAGACTGCAGAGATGTATGTGAGAGTACATGTGTGGTAAGGGTTAATTGGAGTTTTGAACATGTAGGAACTACCTCACCCATTGCAGGAGTAGAAGGGAAATCTACCATGTTGATTTCAAATGTGTTAGCATTTGCCTCTCATCTGTGAGATAGTGATTTGTGCTGAATGCTAACCATCACAGTTCAAGAAAACAAGCTGCCCCTTTCCTACGAGTGCAAGTCTTACAGAACAAGAGCAACACAAATTAAATCTCTGACAACCATTCCTGTGTGCAGACAGACTCATGGTGTGATTCTAAGCAGAAAGCGATATTTGATTGGCAATTTCAAAGCACATTTACTAATGTGGTAGAGGAAGTGATAATTACTGTAACAGCCTGACACATTTTCCTTATAGTTTAGAGAGGCAGAAAAGAGCACATGTCCTAACAGCTACTTGAGACCATGAGCATGTGGAACCTGGGTGAGTGATTAGACTAGAGCAAAGGAAATGAGCCTTGGTGACGTTGAATGTGTAAGCGTTACACACTGCTATCTGAAATAAAACACAGTGCTGAATAGTAAGCATGGGAGTGCAGGAAAATCAGCTGCCTGTGTGCTAAAAGTGTGCTTCTGGAGACTGTGTCTTGTCAGGTGCAAGAGAGATCTGCATGGATGCTTGCACAACTGCATGAAGACTGCAGAGATGTATGTAAGAGTCCATGTGTGGTATGGGTTAATTGGAGTTTTGAACATGTAGGATCTACCTCACCCATTGCAGGAGTGGAACGAAAATCTACCATGTTGATTTCAAATGTGTTAGCATTTGCCTCTCATTTGTGAGATAGTGATTTGTGCTGAATGCTAACCATCACAGTTCAAGAAAACAAGCTGCCCCTTTCCTGCGAGTGCAAGTCTTATAGAACAAGAGCAATACAAATTAAATCTCTGACAACAATTCCTGTGTGCACACAGACTCATGGTGTGATTCTAGGCAGAAAACGATATTTGATTGGCAATTTCAAAGCACATTTACTACTGTGGTAGAGCAAGTGATAATTACTGTAACAGCCTGACACATTTTCCTTATAGTTTAGAGAGGCAGAAAAGAGCACATGTCCCAACAGCTACTTGAGACCATGAGCATGTGGAACCTGGGTGAGTGATTAGACTAGAGCAAAAGAAATGAGCCTTGGTGACATTGAATGTGTTAGCATTACACACTGCTATCTGAAATACCACACAGTGCTGAATAGTAAGCATGGGAGTGCAGGAAAATCAGCTGCCTGTGTGCTACGAGTGTGCTTCTGGAGAATGTGTATTGTCAGGTGCAAGAGAGATCTGCATGGATGCTTGCACAACTGCATGAAGACTGCAGAGATGTATGTGAGAGTACATGTGTGGTAAGGGTTAATTGGAGTTTTGAACATGTAGGAACTACCTCACCCATTGCAGGAGTAGAAGGGAAATCTACCATGTTGATTTCAAATGTGTTAGCATTTGCCTCTCATCTGTGAGATCGTGATTTGTGCTGAATGCTAACCATCACAGTTCAAGAAAACAAGCTGCCCCTTTCCTACGAGTGCAAGTCTTACAGTTCAAGAGCAACACAAATTAAATCTCTGACAACAATTCCTGTGTGCAGACAGACTCATGGTGTGATTCTAAGCAGAAAGCGATATTTGATTGGCAATTTCAAAGCACATTTACTAATGTGGTAGAGCAAGTGATAATTACTGTAACAGCCTGACACATTTTCCTTATAGTTTAGAGAGGCAGAAAAGAGCACATGTCCTAACAGCTACTTGAGACCATGAGCATGTGGAACCTGGGTGAGTGATTAGACTAGAGCAAAGGAAATGAGCCTTGGTGACGTTGAATGTGTTAGCGTTACACACTGCTATCTGAACTACCACACAGTGCTGAATAGTAAGCATGGGAGTGCAGGAAAATCAGCTGCCTGTGTGCTAAAAGTGTGCTTTTGGAGACTGTGTCTTGTCAGGTGCAAGAGAGATCTGCATGGATGCTTGCACAACTGCATGAAGACTGCAGAGATGTATGTAAGAGTCCATGTGTGGTATGGGTTAATTGGAGTTTTGAACATGTAAGATCTACCTCACCCATTGCAGGAGTGGAACGAAAATCTACCATGTTGATTTCAAATGTGTTAGCATTTGCCTCTCATTTGTGAGATAGTGATTTGTGCTGAATGCTAACCATCACAGTTCAAGAAAACAAGCTGCCCCTTTCCTGCGAGTGCAAGTCTTACAGAACAAGAGCAACACAAATTAAATCTCTGACAACAATTCCTGTGTGCAGACAGACTCATGGTGTGATTCTAGGCAGAAAACGATATTTGATTGGCAATTTCAAAGCACATTTACTACTGTGGTAGAGCAAGTGATAATTACTGTAACAGCCTGACACATTTTCCTTATAGTTTAGAGAGGCAGAAAAGAGCACATGTCCTAACAGCTACTTGAGACCATGAGCATGTGGAACCTGGGTGAGTGATTAGACTAGAGCAAAGGAAATGAGCCTTGGTGACGTTGAATGTGTAAGCGTTACACACTGCTATCTGAAATACCACACAGTGCTGAATAGTAAGCATGGGAGTGCAGGAAAATCAGCTGCCTGTGTGCTGAGTGTGCTTCTGGAGACTGTGTATTGTCAGGTGCAAGAGAGATCTGCATGGATGCTTGCACAACTGCATGAAGACTGCAGAGATGTATGTGAGAGTACATGTGTGGTAAAAGTTAATTGGAGTTTTGAACATGTAGGAACTACCTCACCCATTGCAGGAGTAGAAGGAAAATCTACCATGTTGATTTCAAATGTGTTAGCATTTGCCTCTCATCTGTGAGATAGTGATTTGTGCTGAATGCTAACCATCACAGTTCAAGAAAACAAGCTGCCCCTTTCCTGCGAGTGCAAGTCTTACAGAACAAGAGCAACACAAATTAAATCTCTGACAACAATTCCTGTGTGCAGACAGACTCATGGTGTGATTCTAGGCAGAAAACGATATTTGATTGGCAATTTCAAAGCACATTTACTACTGTGGTAGAGCAAGTGATAATTACTGTAACAGCCTGACACATTTTCCTTATAGTTTAGAGAGGCAGAAAAGAGCACATGTCCTAACAGCTACTTGAGACCATGAGCATGTGGAACCTGGGTGAGTGATTAGACTAGAGCAAAGGAAATGAGCCTTGGTGACGTTGAATGTGTAAGCGTTACACACTGCTATCTGAAATACCACACAGTGCTGAATAGTAAGCATGGGAGTGCAGGAAAATCTACCATGTTGATTTCAAATGTGTTAGCATTTGCCTTTTATTTGTGAGATATTGATTTGTGCTGAATGCTAACAATCACAGTTCAAGAAAACAAGCTGCCCCTTTCTTGCGAGTGCAAGTCTTAGAGAACAAGAGCAACTCAAATTAAATCTCTGACAACAATTCCTGTGTGCACACAGACTCATGGTGTGATTCTAGGCAGAAAACGATATTTGATTGGCAATTTCAAAGCACATTTACTACTGTGGTAAAGCAAGTGATAATTACTGTAACAGCCTGACACATTTTCCTTATAGTTTAGAGAGGCAGAAAAGAGCACACGTCCCAACAGCTACTTGAGACCATGAGCATGTGGAACCTGGGTGAGTGATTAGACTAGAGCAAAGGAAATGAGCCTTGGTGACTTTGAATGTGTTAGCATTACACACTGCTATCTGAAATACCACACAGTGCTGAATAGTTAGCATGGGAGTGCAGGAAAATCAGCTGCCTGTGTGCTAAGAGTGTGCTTCTGGAGAATGTGTATTGTCAGGTGCAAGAGAGATCTGCATGGATGCTTGCACAACTGCATGAAGACTGCAGAGATGTATGTGAGAGTACATGTGTGGTAAGGGTTAATTGGAGTTTTGAACATGTAGGAACTACCTCACCCATTGCAGGAGTAGAAGGGAAATCTACCATGTTGATTTCAAATGTGTTAGCATTTGCCTCTCATCTGTGAGATAGTGATTTGTGCTGAATGCTAACCATCACAGTTCAAGAAAACAAGCTGCCCCTTTCCTACGAGTGCAAGTCTTACAGAACAAGAGCAACACAAATTAAATCTCTGACAACAATTCCTGTGTGCAGACAGACTCATGGTGTGATTCTAAGCAGAAAGCGATATTTGATTGGCAATTTCAAAGCACATTTACTAATGTGGTAGAGCAAGTGATAATTACTGTAACAGCCTGACACATTTTCCTTATAGTTTAGAGAGGCAGAAAAGAGCACATGTCCTAACAGCTACTTGAGACCATGAGCATGTGGAACCTGGGTGAGTGATTAGACTAGAGCAAAGGAAATGAGCCTTGGTGACGTTGAATGTGTTAGCGTTACACACTGCTATTTGAAATACCACACAGTGCTGAATAGTAAGCATGGGAGTGCAGGAAAATCAGCTGCCTGTGTGCTAAAAGTGTGCTTTTGGAGACTGTGTCTTGTCAGGTGCAAGAGAGATCTGCATGGATGCTTGCACAACTTCATGAAGACTGCAGAGATGTATGTAAGAGTCCATGTGTGGTATGGGTTAATTGGAGTTTTGAACATGTAGGATCTACCTCACCCATTGCAGGAGTGGAACGAATATCTACCATGTTGATTTCAAATGTGTTAGCATTTGCCTCTCATTTGTGAGATAGTGATTTGTGCTGAATGCTAACCATCACAGTTCAAGAAAACAAGCTGCCCCTTTCCTGCGAGTGCAAGTCTTACAGAACAAGAGCAACACAAATTAAATCTCTGACAACAATTCCTGTGTGCAGACAGACTCATGGTGTGATTCTAGGCAGAAAACGATATTTGATTGGCAATTTCAAAGCACATTTACTACTGTGGTAGAGCAAGTGATAATTACTGTAACAGCCTGACACATTTTCCTTATAGTTTAGAGAGGCAGAAAAGAGCACATGTCCTAACAGCTACTTGAGACCATGAGCATGTGGAACCTGGGTGAGTGATTAGACTAGAGCAAAGGAAATGAGCCTTGGTGACGTTGAATGTGTAAGCGTTACACACTGCTATCTGAAATACCACACAGTGCTGAATAGTAAGCATGGGAGTGCAGGAAAATCAGCTGCCTGTGTGCTGAGTGTGCTTCTGGAGACTGTGTATTGTCAGGTGCAAGAGAGATCTGCATGGATGCTTGCACAACTGCATGAAGACTGCAGAGATGTATGTAAGAGTACATGTGTGGTAAAGGTTAATTTGAGTTTTGAACATGTAGGAACTACCTCACCCATTGCAGGAGTGGAAGGAAAATCTACCATGTTGATTTCAAATGTGTTAGCATTTGCCTCTTATTTGTGAGATATTGATTTGTGCTGAATGCTAACAATCACAGTTCAAGAAAACAAGCTGCCCCTTTCTTGCGAGTGCAAGTCTTAGAGAACAAGAGCAACTCAAATTAAATCTCTGACAACAATTCCTGTGTGCACACAGACTCATGGTGTGATTCTAGGCAGAAAACGATATTTGATTGGCAATTTCAAAGCACATTTACTACTGTGGTAAAGCAAGTGATAATTACTGTAACAGCCTGACACATTTTCCTTATAGTTTAGAGAGGCAGAAAAGAGCACACGTCCCAACAGCTACTTGAGACCATGAGCATGTGGAACCTGGGTGAGTGATTAGACTAGAGCAAAGGAAATGAGCCTTGGTGACATTGAATGTGTTAGCATTACACACTGCTATCTGAAATACCACACAGTTCTGAATAGTAAGCATGGGAGTGCAGGAAAATCAGCTGCCTGTGTGCTAAGAGTGTGCTTCTGGAGAATGTGTATTGTCAGGTGCAAGAGAGATCTGCATGGATGCTTGCACAACTGCATGAAGTCTGCAGAGATGTATGTAAGAGTACATGTGTGGTAAGGGTTAATTGGAGTTTTGAACATGTAGGAACTACCTCACCCATTGCAGGAGTAGAAGGAAAATCTACCACGTTGATTTCAAATGTGTTAGCATTTGCCTCTCATCTGTGAGATAGTGATTTGTGCTGAATGCTAACCATCACAGTTCAAGAAAACAAGCTGCCCCTTTCCTACGAGTGCAAGTCTTACAGAACAAGAGCAACACAAATTAAATCTCTGACAACAATTCCTGTGTGCAGACAGACTCATGGTGTGATTCTAAGCAGAAAGCGATATTTGATTGGCAATTTCAAAGCACATTTACTAATGTGGTAGAGCAAGTGATAATTACTGTAACAGCCTGACACATTTTCCTTATAGTTTAGAGAGGCAGAAAAGAGCACATGTCCTAACAGCTACTTGAGACCATGAGCATGTGGAACCTGGGTGAGTGATTAGACTAGAGCAAAGGAAATGAGCCTTGGTGACGTTGAATGTGTAAGCGTTACACACTGCTATCTGAAATACCACACAGTGCTGAATAGTAAGCATGGGAGTGCAGGAAAATCAGCTGCCTGTGTGCTGAGTGTGCTTCTGGAGACTGTGTATTGTCAGGTGCAAGAGAGATCTGCATGGATGCTTGCACAACTGCATGAAGACTGCAGAGATGTATGTGAGAGTACATGTGTGGTAAAAGTTAATTGGAGTTTTGAACATGTAGGAACTACCTCACCCATTGCAGGAGTAGAAGGAAAATCTACCATGTTGATTTCAAATGTGTTAGCATTTGCCTCTCATCTGTGAGATAGTGATTTGTGCTGAATGCTAACCATCACAGTTCAAGAAAACAAGCTGCCCCTTTCCTACGAGTGCAAGTCTTACAGAACAAGAGCAACACAAATTAAATCTCTGACAACAATTCCTGTGTGCAGACAGACTCATGGTGTGATTCTAAGCAGAAAGCTATATTTGATTGGCAATTTCAAAGCACATTTACTAATGTGGTAGAGCAAGTGATAATTACTGTAACAGCCTGACACATTTTCCTTATAGTTTAGAGAGGCAGAAAAGAGCACATGTCCTAACAGCTACTTGAGACCATGAGCATGTGGAACCTGGGTGAGTGATTAGACTAGAGCAAAGGAAATGAGCCTTGGTGACGTTGAATGTGTTAGCGTTACACACTGCTATCTGAACTACCACACAGTGCTGAATAGTAAGCATGGGAGTGCAGGAAAATCAGCTGCCTGTGTGCTAAAAGTGTGCTTTTGGAGACTGTGTCTTGTCAGGTGCAAGAGAGATCTGCATGGATGCTTGCACAACTGCATGAAGACTGCAGAGATGTATGTAAGAGTCCATGTGTGGTATGGGTTAATTGGAGTTTTGAACATGTAAGATCTACCTCACCCATTGCAGGAGTGGAACGAAAATCTACCATGTTGATTTCAAATGTGTTAGCATTTGCCTCTCATTTGTGAGATAGTGATTTGTGCTGAATGCTAACCATCACAGTTCAAGAAAACAAGCTGCCCCTTTCCTGCGAGTGCAAGTCTTACAGAACAAGAGCAACACAAATTAAATCTCTGACAACAATTCCTGTGTGCAGACAGACTCATGGTGTGATTCTAGGCAGAAAACGATATTTGATTGGCAATTTCAAAGCACATTTACTACTGTGGTAGAGCAAGTGATAATTACTGTAACAGCCTGACACATTTTCCTTATAGTTTAGAGAGGCAGAAAAGAGCACATGTCCTAACAGCTACTTGAGACCATGAGCATGTGGAACCTGGGTGAGTGATTAGACTAGAGCAAAGGAAATGAGCCTTGGTGACGTTGAATGTGTAAGCGTTACACACTGCTATCTGAAATACCACACAGTGCTGAATAGTAAGCATGGGAGTGCAGGAAAATCTACCATGTTGATTTCAAATGTGTTAGCATTTGCCTTTTATTTGTGAGATATTGATTTGTGCTGAATGCTAACAATCACAGTTCAAGAAAACAAGCTGCCCCTTTCTTGCGAGTGCAAGTCTTAGAGAACAAGAGCAACTCAAATTAAATCTCTGACAACAATTCCTGTGTGCACACAGACTCATGGTGTGATTCTAGGCAGAAAACGATATTTGATTGGCAATTTCAAAGCACATTTACTACTGTGGTAAAGCAAGTGATAATTACTGTAACAGCCTGACACATTTTCCTTATAGTTTAGAGAGGCAGAAAAGAGCAAACGTCCCAACAGCTACTTGAGACCATGAGCATGTGGAAGCTGGGTGAGTGATTAGACTAGAGCAAAGGAAATGAGCCTTGGTGACTTTGAATGTGTTAGCATTACACACTGCTATCTGAAATACCACACAGTGCTGAATAGTTAGCATGGGAGTGCAGGAAAATCAGCTGCCTGTGTGCTAAGAGTGTGCTTCTGGAGAATGTGTATTGTCAGGTGCAGGAGAGATCTGCATGGATGCTTGCACAACTGCATGAAGACTGCAGAGATGTATGTGAGAGTACATGTGGGGTAAGGGTTAATTGGAGTTTTGAACATGTAGGAACTACCTCACCCATTGCAGGAGTAGAAGGGAAATCTACCATGTTGATTTCAAATGTGTTAGCATTTGTCTCTCATCTGTGAGATAGTGATTTGTGCTGAATGCTAACCATCACAGTTCAAGAAAACAAGCTGCCCCTTTCCTACGAGTGCAAGTCTTACAGAACAAGAGCAACACAAATTAAATCTCTGACAACCATTCCTGTGTGCAGACAGACTCATGGTGTGATTCTAAGCAGAAAGCGATATTTGATTGGCAATTTCAAAGCACATTTACTAATGTGGTAGAGCAAGTGATAATTACTGTAACAGCCTGACACATTTTCCTTATAGTTTAGAGAGGCAGAAAAGAGCACATGTCCTAACAGCTACTTGAGACCATGAGCATGTGGAACCTGGGTGAGTGATTAGACTAGAGCAAAGGAAATGAGCCTTGGTGACGTTGAATGTGTTAGCGTTACACACTGCTATCTGAACTACCACACAGTGCTGAATAGTAAGCATGGGAGTGCAGGAAAATCAGCTGCCTGTGTGCTAAAAGTGTGCTTTTGGAGACTGTGTCTTGTCAGGTGCAAGAGAGATCTGCATGGATGCTTGCACAACTGCATGAAGACTGCAGAGATGTATGTAAGAGTCCATGTGTGGTATGGGTTAATTGGAGTTTTGAACATGTAAGATCTACCTCACCCATTGCAGGAGTGGAACGAAAATCTACCATGTTGATTTCAAATGTGTTAGCATTTGCCTCTCATTTGTGAGATAGTGATTTGTGCTGAATGCTAACCATCACAGTTCAAGAAAACAAGCTGCCCCTTTCCTGCGAGTGCAAGTCTTACAGAACAAGAGCAACACAAATTAAATCTCTGACAACAATTCCTGTGTGCAGACAGACTCATGGTGTGATTCTAGGCAGAAAACGATATTTGATTGGCAATTTCAAAGCACATTTACTACTGTGGTAGAGCAAGTGATAATTACTGTAACAGCCTGACACATTTTCCTTATAGTTTAGAGAGGCAGAAAAGAGCACATGTCCTAACAGCTACTTGAGACCATGAGCATGTGGAACCTGGGTGAGTGATTAGACTAGAGCAAAGGAAATGAGCCTTGGTGACGTTGAATGTGTAAGCGTTACACACTGCTATCTGAAATACCACACAGTGCTGAATAGTAAGCATGGGAGTGCAGGAAAATCTACCATGTTGATTTCAAATGTGTTAGCATTTGCCTTTTATTTGTGAGATATTGATTTGTGCTGAATGCTAACAATCACAGTTCAAGAAAACAAGCTGCCCCTTTCTTGCGAGTGCAAGTCTTAGAGAACAAGAGCAACTCAAATTAAATCTCTGACAACAATTCCTGTGTGCACACAGACTCATGGTGTGATTCTAGGCAGAAAACGATATTTGATTGGCAATTTCAAAGCACATTTACTACTGTGGTAAAGCAAGTGATAATTACTGTAACAGCCTGACACATTTTCCTTATAGTTTAGAGAGGCAGAAAAGAGCAAACGTCCCAACAGCTACTTGAGACCATGAGCATGTGGAAGCTGGGTGAGTGATTAGACTAGAGCAAAGGAAATGAGCCTTGGTGACTTTGAATGTGTTAGCATTACACACTGCTATCTGAAATACCACACAGTGCTGAATAGTTAGCATGGGAGTGCAGGAAAATCAGCTGCCTGTGTGCTAAGAGTGTGCTTCTGGAGAATGTGTATTGTCAGGTGCAGGAGAGATCTGCATGGATGCTTGCACAACTGCATGAAGACTGCAGAGATGTATGTGAGAGTACATGTGGGGTAAGGGTTAATTGGAGTTTTGAACATGTAGGAACTACCTCACCCATTGCAGGAGTAGAAGGGAAATCTACCATGTTGATTTCAAATGTGTTAGCATTTGTCTCTCATCTGTGAGATAGTGATTTGTGCTGAATGCTAACCATCACAGTTCAAGAAAACAAGCTGCCCCTTTCCTACGAGTGCAAGTCTTACAGAACAAGAGCAACACAAATTAAATCTCTGACAACCATTCCTGTGTGCAGACAGACTCATGGTGTGATTCTAAGCAGAAAGCGATATTTGATTGGCAATTTCAAAGCACATTTACTAATGTGGTAGAGCAAGTGATAATTACTGTAACAGCCTGACACATTTTCCTTATAGTTTAGAGAGGCAGAAAAGAGCACATGTCCTAACAGCTACTTGAGACCATGAGCATGTGGAACCTGGGTGAGTGATTAGACTAGAGCAAAGGAAATGAGCCTTGGTGACGTTGAATGTGTAAGCGTTACACACTGCTATCTGAAATAAAACACAGTGCTGAATAGTAAGCATGGGAGTGCAGGAAAATCAGCTGCCTGTGTGCTAAAAGTGTGCTTCTGGAGACTGTGTCTTGTCAGGTGCAAGAGAGATCTGCATGGATGCTTGCACAACTGCATGAAGACTGCAGAGATGTATGTAAGAGTCCATGTGTGGTATGGGTTAATTGGAGTTTTGAACATGTAGGATCTACCTCACCCATTGCAGGAGTGGAACGAAAATCTACCATGTTGATTTCAAATGTGTTAGCATTTGCCTCTCATTTGTGAGATAGTGATTTGTGCTGAATGCTAACCATCACAGTTCAAGAAAACAAGCTGCCCCTTTCCTGCGAGTGCAAGTCTTATAGAACAAGAGCAATACAAATTAAATCTCTGACAACAATTCCTGTGTGCACACAGACTCATGGTGTGATTCTAGGCAGAAAACGATATTTGATTGGCAATTTCAAAGCACATTTACTACTGTGGTAGAGCAAGTGATAATTACTGTAACAGCCTGACACATTTTCCTTATAGTTTAGAGAGGCAGAAAAGAGCACATGTCCCAACAGCTACTTGAGACCATGAGCATGTGGAACCTGGGTGAGTGATTAGACTAGAGCAAAAGAAATGAGCCTTGGTGACATTGAATGTGTTAGCATTACACACTGCTATCTGAAATACCACACAGTGCTGAATAGTAAGCATGGGAGTGCAGGAAAATCAGCTGCCTGTGTGCTACGAGTGTGCTTCTGGAGAATGTGTATTGTCAGGTGCAAGAGAGATCTGCATGGATGCTTGCACAACTGCATGAAGACTGCAGAGATGTATGTGAGAGTACATGTGTGGTAAGGGTTAATTGGAGTTTTGAACATGTAGGAACTACCTCACCCATTGCAGGAGTAGAAGGGAAATCTACCATGTTGATTTCAAATGTGTTAGCATTTGCCTCTCATCTGTGAGATAGTGATTTGTGCTGAATGCTAACCATCACAGTTCAAGAAAACAAGCTGCCCCTTTCCTACGAGTGCAAGTCTTACAGTTCAAGAGCAACACAAATTAAATCTCTGACAACAATTCCTGTGTGCAGACAGACTCATGGTGTGATTCTAAGCAGAAAGCGATATTTGATTGGCAATTTCAAAGCACATTTACTAATGTGGTAGAGCAAGTGATAATTACTGTAACAGCCTGACACATTTTCCTTATAGTTTAGAGAGGCAGAAAAGAGCACATGTCCTAACAGCTACTTGAGACCATGAGCATGTGGAACCTGGGTGAGTGATTAGACTAGAGCAAAGGAAATGAGCCTTGGTGACGTTGAATGTGTAAGCGTTACACACTGCTATCTGAAATACCACACAGTGCTGAATAGTAAGCATGGGAGTGCAGGAAAATCAGCTGCCTGTGTGCTGAGTGTGCTTCTGGAGACTGTGTATTGTCAGGTGCAAGAGAGATCTGCATGGATGCTTGCACAACTGCATGAAGACTGCAGAGATGTATGTGAGAGTACATGTGTGGTAAAAGTTAATTGGAGTTTTGAACATGTAGGAACTACCTCACCCATTGCAGGAGTAGAAGGAAAATCTACCATGTTGATTTCAAATGTGTTAGCATTTGCCTCTCATCTGTGAGATAGTGATTTGTGCTGAATGCTAACCATCACAGTTCAAGAAAACAAGCTGCCCCTTTCCTGCGAGTGCAAGTCTTACAGAACAAGAGCAACACAAATTAAATCTCTGACAACAATTCCTGTGTGCAGACAGACTCATGGTGTGATTCTAGGCAGAAAACGATATTTGATTGGCAATTTCAAAGCACATTTACTACTGTGGTAGAGCAAGTGATAATTACTGTAACAGCCTGACACATTTTCCTTATAGTTTAGAGAGGCAGAAAAGAGCACATGTCCTAACAGCTACTTGAGACCATGAGCATGTGGAACCTGGGTGAGTGATTAGACTAGAGCAAAGGAAATGAGCCTTGGTGACGTTGAATGTGTAAGCGTTACACACTGCTATCTGAAATACCACACAGTGCTGAATAGTAAGCATGGGAGTGCAGGAAAATCTACCATGTTGATTTCAAATGTGTTAGCATTTGCCTTTTATTTGTGAGATATTGATTTGTGCTGAATGCTAACAATCACAGTTCAAGAAAACAAGCTGCCCCTTTCTTGCGAGTGCAAGTCTTAGAGAACAAGAGCAACTCAAATTAAATCTCTGACAACAATTCCTGTGTGCACACAGACTCATGGTGTGATTCTAGGCAGAAAACGATATTTGATTGGCAATTTCAAAGCACATTTACTACTGTGGTAAAGCAAGTGATAATTACTGTAACAGCCTGACACATTTTCCTTATAGTTTAGAGAGGCAGAAAAGAGCACACGTCCCAACAGCTACTTGAGACCATGAGCATGTGGAACCTGGGTGAGTGATTAGACTAGAGCAAAGGAAATGAGCCTTGGTGACTTTGAATGTGTTAGCATTACACACTGCTATCTGAAATACCACACAGTGCTGAATAGTTAGCATGGGAGTGCAGGAAAATCAGCTGCCTGTGTGCTAAGAGTGTGCTTCTGGAGAATGTGTATTGTCAGGTGCAAGAGAGATCTGCATGGATGCTTGCACAACTGCATGAAGACTGCAGAGATGTATGTGAGAGTACATGTGTGGTAAGGGTTAATTGGAGTTTTGAACATGTAGGAACTAAGTCACCCATTGCAGGAGTAGAAGGGAAATCTACCATGTTGATTTCAAATGTGTTAGCATTTGCCTCTCATCTGTGAGATAGTGATTTGTGCTGAATGCTAACCATCACAAGTCAAGAAAACAAGCTGCCCCTTTCCTACGAGTGCAAGTCTTACAGAACAAGAGCAACACAAATTAAATCTCCGACAACCATTCCTGTGTGCAGACAGACTCATGGTGTGATTCTAAGCAGAAAGCGATATTTGATTGGCAATTTCAAAGCACATTTACTAATGTGGTAGAGCAAGTGATAATTACTGTAACAGCCTGACACATTTTCCTTATAGTTTAGAGAGGCAGAAAAGAGCACATGTCCTAACAGCTACTTGAGACCATGAGCATGTGGAACCTGGGTGAGTGATTAGACTAGAGCAAAGGAAATGAGCCTTGGTGACGTTGAATGTGTAAGCGTTACACACTGCTATCTGAAATACCACACAGTGCTGAATAGTAAGCATGGGAGTGCAGGAAAATCAGCTGCCTGTGTGCTGAGTGTGCTTCTGGAGACTGTGTATTGTCAGGTGCAAGAGAGATCTGCATGGATGCTTGCACAACTGCATGAAGACTGCAGAGATGTATGTGAGAGTACATGTGTGGTAAGGGTTAATTGGAGTTTTGAACATGTAGGAACTACCTCACCCATTGCAGGAGTAGAAGGAAAATCTACCATGTTGATTTCAAATGTGTTAGCATTTGCCTCTCATCTGTGAGATAGTGATTTGTGCTGAATGCTAACCATCACAGTTCAAGAAAACAAGCTGCCCCTTTCCTACGAGTGCAAGTCTTACAGAACAAGAGCAACACAAATTAAATCTCTGACAACAATTCCTGTGTGCAGACAGACTCATGGTGTGATTCTAAGCAGAAAGCGATATTTGATTGGCAATTTCAAAGCACATTTACTAATGTGGTAGAGCAAGTGATAATTACTGTAACAGCCTGACACATTTTCCTTATAGTTTAGAGAGGCAGAAAAGAGCACATGTCCTAACAGCTACTTGAGACCATGAGCATGTGGAACCTGGGTGAGTGATTAGACTAGAGCAAAGGAAATGAGCCTTGGTGACGTTGAATGTGTTAGCGTTACACACTGCTATTTGAAATACCACACAGTGCTGAATAGTAAGCATGGGAGTGCAGGAAAATCAGCTGCCTGTGTGCTAAAAGTGTGCTTTTGGAGACTGTGTCTTGTCAGGTGCAAGAGAGATCTGCATGGATGCTTGCACAACTTCATGAAGACTGCAGAGATGTATGTAAGAGTCCATGTGTGGTATGGGTTAATTGGAGTTTTGAACATGTAGGATCTACCTCACCCATTGCAGGAGTGGAACGAATATCTACCATGTTGATTTCAAATGTGTTAGCATTTGCCTCTCATTTGTGAGATAGTGATTTGTGCTGAATGCTAACCATCACAGTTCAAGAAAACAAGCTGCCCCTTTCCTGCGAGTGCAAGTCTTACAGAACAAGAGCAACACAAATTAAATCTCTGACAACAATTCCTGTGTGCAGACAGACTCATGGTGTGATTCTAGGCAGAAAACGATATTTGATTGGCAATTTCAAAGCACATTTACTACTGTGGTAGAGCAAGTGATAATTACTGTAACAGCCTGACACATTTTCCTTATAGTTTAGAGAGGCAGAAAAGAGCACATGTCCTAACAGCTACTTGAGACCATGAGCATGTGGAACCTGGGTGAGTGATTAGACTAGAGCAAAGGAAATGAGCCTTGGTGACGTTGAATGTGTAAGCGTTACACACTGCTATCTGAAATACCACACAGTGCTGAATAGTAAGCATGGGAGTGCAGGAAAATCAGCTGCCTGTGTGCTGAGTGTGCTTCTGGAGACTGTGTATTGTCAGGTGCAAGAGAGATCTGCATGGATGCTTGCACAACTGCATGAAGACTGCAGAGATGTATGTAAGAGTACATGTGTGGTAAAGGTTAATTTGAGTTTTGAACATGTAGGAACTACCTCACCCATTGCAGGAGTGGAAGGAAAATCTACCATGTTGATTTCAAATGTGTTAGCATTTGCCTCTTATTTGTGAGATATTGATTTGTGCTGAATGCTAACAATCACAGTTCAAGAAAACAAGCTGCCCCTTTCTTGCGAGTGCAAGTCTTAGAGAACAAGAGCAACTCAAATTAAATCTCTGACAACAATTCCTGTGTGCACACAGACTCATGGTGTGATTCTAGGCAGAAAACGATATTTGATTGGCAATTTCAAAGCACATTTACTACTGTGGTAAAGCAAGTGATAATTACTGTAACAGCCTGACACATTTTCCTTATAGTTTAGAGAGGCAGAAAAGAGCACACGTCCCAACAGCTACTTGAGACCATGAGCATGTGGAACCTGGGTGAGTGATTAGACTAGAGCAAAGGAAATGAGCCTTGGTGACATTGAATGTGTTAGCATTACACACTGCTATCTGAAATACCACACAGTTCTGAATAGTAAGCATGGGAGTGCAGGAAAATCAGCTGCCTGTGTGCTAAGAGTGTGCTTCTGGAGAATGTGTATTGTCAGGTGCAAGAGAGATCTGCATGGATGCTTGCACAACTGCATGAAGTCTGCAGAGATGTATGTAAGAGTACATGTGTGGTAAGGGTTAATTGGAGTTTTGAACATGTAGGAACTACCTCACCCATTGCAGGAGTAGAAGGAAAATCTACCACGTTGATTTCAAATGTGTTAGCATTTGCCTCTCATCTGTGAGATAGTGATTTGTGCTGAATGCTAACCATCACAGTTCAAGAAAACAAGCTGCCCCTTTCCTACGAGTGCAAGTCTTACAGAACAAGAGCAACACAAATTAAATCTCTGACAACAATTCCTGTGTGCAGACAGACTCATTTTGTGATTCTAAGCAGAAAGCGATATTTGATTGGCAATTTCAAAGCACATTTACTAATGTGGTAGAGCAAGTGATAATTACTGTAACAGCCTGACACATTTTCCTTATAGTTTAGAGAGGTAGAAAAGAGCACATGTCCTAACAGCTACTTGAGACCATGAGCATGTGGAACCTGGGTGAGTGATTAGACTAGAGCAAAGGAAATGAGCCTTGGTGACGTTGAATGTGTTAGCGTTACACACTGCTATCTGAAATACCACACAGTGCTGAATAGTAAGCATGGGAGTGCAGGAAAATCAGCTGCCTGTGTGCTAAAAGTGTGCTTCTGGAGACTGTGTCTTGTCAGGTGCAAGAGAGATCTGCATGGATGCTTGCACAACTGCATGAAGACTGCAGAGATGTATGTAAGAGTCCATGTGTGGTATGGGTTAATTGGAGTTTTGAACATGTAGGATCTACCTCACCCATTGCAGGAGTGGAAGGAAAATCTACCATGTTGATTTCAAATGTGTTAGCATTTGCCTCTCATTTGTGAGATAGTGATTTGTGCTGAATGCTAACCATCACAGTTCAAGAAAACAAGCTGCCCCTTTCCTGCGAGTGCAAGTCTTACAGAACAAGAGCAATACATATTAAATCTCTGACAACAATTCCTGTGTGCACACAGACTCATGGTGTGATTCTAGGCAGAAACCGATATTTGATTGGCAATTTCAAAGCACATTTACTACTGTGGTAGAGCAAGTGATAATTACTGTAACAGCCTGACACATTTTCCTTATAGTTTAGAGAGGCAGAAAAGAGCACATGTCCCAACAGCTACTTGAGACCATGAGCATGTGGAACCTGGGTGAGTGATTAGACTAGAGCAAAAGAAATGAGCCTTGGTGACATTGAATGTGTTAGCATTACACACTGCTATCTCAAATACCACACAGTGCTGAATAGTAAGCATTGGAGTGCAGGAAAATCAGCTGCCTGTGTGCTAAGAGTGTGCTTCTGGAGACTGTGTATTGTCAGGTGCAAGAGAGATCTGCATGGATGCTTGCACAACTGCATGAAGATTGCAAAGATGTATGTAAGAGTATATGTGTGGTAAGGGTTAATTGGAGTTTTGAACATGTAGGATCTACCTCACCCATTGCAGGAGTGGAACGAAAATCTACCATGTTGATTTCAAATGTGTTAGCATTTGCCTCTCATTTGTGAGATAGTGATTTGTGCCGAATGCTAACCATCACAGTTCAAGAAAACAAGCTGCCCCTTTCCTGCGAGTGCAAGTCTTACAGAACAAGAGCTACACAAATAAAATCTCTGACAACAATTCCTGTGTGCAGACAGACTCATGGTGTGATTCTAGGCAGAAAACGATATTTGATTGGCAATTTCAAAGCACATTTACTACTGTGGCAGAGTAAGTGATAATTACTGTAACAGCCTGACACATTTTCCTTAGAGTTTAGAGAGGCAGAAAAGAGCACATGTCCTAACAGCTACTTGAGACCATGAGCATGTGGAACCTGGGTGAGTGATTAGACTAGAGCAAAGGAAATGAGCCTTGGTGACGTTGAATGTGTTAGCGTTACACACTGCTATCTGAAATACCACACAGTACTGAATAGTAAGCATGGGAGTGCAGGAATATCAGCTGCCTGTGTGCTAAGAGTGTGCTTCTGGAGACTGTGTATTGTCAGGTGCAAGAGAGATCTGCATGGACACTTGCACAACTGCATGAAGACTGCAGAGATGTATGTAAGACCACATGTGTGGTAAGGGTTAATTGGAGTTTTGAACATGTAGGATCTACCTCACCCATTGCAGGATTGGAACGAAAATCTACCATGTTGATTTCAAATGTGTTAGCATTTGCCTCTCATTTGTGAGATAGTGATTTGTGCTGAATGCTAACCATCACAGTTCAAGAAAACAAGCTGCCCCTTTCCTGCGAGTGCAAGTCTTACAGAACAAGAGCAACACAAATTAAATCTTTGACAACAATTCCTGTGTGCAGACAGACTCATGGTGTGATTCTAGGCACAAAACGATATTTGATTGGCAATTTCAAAGCACATTTACTACCGTGGTAAAGCAAGTGATAATTACTGTAACAGCCTGACACATTTTCCTTAGAGTTTAGAGAGGCAGAAAAGAGCACACGTCCCAACAGCTGCTTGAGACCATGAGCATGTGGAACCTGGGTGAGTGATTAGACTAGAGCAAAGGAAATGAGCCTTGGTGACATTGAATGTGTTAGCGTTACACACTGCTATCTGAAATACCACACAGTGCAAATAGTAAGCATGGGAGTGCAGGAAAATCAGCTGCCTGTGTGCTAAGAGTGTGCTTCTGGAGAATGTGTATTGTCAGGTGCAAGAGAGATCTGCATGGACGCTTGCACAACTGCATGAAGACTGCAGAGATGTATGTAAGAGTACATGTGTGGTAAGGGTTAATTGGAGTTTTGAACATGTAGGAACTACCTCACCCATTGCAGGAGTGGAACGAAAATCTACCATGTTGATTTCAAATGTGTTAGCATTTGCCTCTCATTTGTGAGATAGTGATTTGTGCCGAATGCTAACCATCACAGTTCAAGAAAACAAGCTGCCCCTTTCCTACGAGTGCAAGTCTTACAGAACAAGAGCAACACAAATTAAATCTCTGACAACAATTCCTGTGTGCAGACAGACTCATGGTGTGATTCTAAGCAGAAAGCGATATTTGATTGGCAATTTCAAAGCACATTTACTAATGTGGTAGAGCAAGTGATAATTACTGTAACAGCCGAACACATTTTACTTATAGTTTAGAGAGGTAGAAAAGAGCACATGTCCTAACAGCTACTTGAGACCATGAGCATGTGGAACCTGGGTGAGTGATTAGACTAGAGCAAAGGAAATGAGCCTTGGTGACGTTGAATGTGTTAGCGTTACACACTGCTATCTGAAATAAAACACAGTGCTGAGTAGTAAGCATGGGAGTGCAGGAAAATCAGCTGCCTGTGTGCTAAAAGTGTGCTTCTGGAGACTGTGTCTTGTCAGGTGCAAGAGAGATCTGCATGGATGCTTGCACAACTGCATGAAGATTGCAGAGATGTATGTAAGAGTCCATGTGTGGTATGGGTTAATTGGAGTTTTGAACATGTAGGATCTACCTCACCCATTGCAGGAGTGGAACGAAAATCTACCATGTTGATTTCAAATGTGTTAGCATTTGCCTCTCATTTGTGAGATAGTGATTTGTGCTGAATGCTAACCATCACAGTTCAAGAAAACAAGCTGCCCCTTTCCTGCGAGTGCAAGTCTTACAGAACAAGAGCAATACATATTAAATCTCTGACAACAATTCCTGTGTGCACACAGACTCATGGTGTGATTCTAGGCAGAAAACGATATTTGATTGGCAATTTCAAAGCACATTTACTACTGTGGTAGAGCAAGTGATAATTACTGTAACAGCCTGACACATTTTCCTTATAGTTTAGAGAGGCAGAAAAGAGCACATGTCCCAACAGCTACTTGAGACCATGAGCATGTGGAACCTGGGTGAGTGATTAGACTAGAGCAAAAGAAATGAGCCTTGGTGACATTGAATGTGTTAGCATTACACACTGCTATCTCAAATACCACACAGTGCTGAATAGTAAGCATTGGAGTGCAGGAAAATCAGCTGCCTGTGTGCTAAGAGTGTGCTTCTGGAGACTGTGTATTGTCAGGTGCAAGAGAGATCTGCATGGATGCTTGCACAACTGCATGAAGATTGCAAAGATGTATGTAAGTGTATATGTGTGGTAAGGGTTAATTGGAGTTTTGAACATGTAGGATCTACCTCACCCATTGCAGGAGTGGAACGAAAATCTACCATGTTGATTTCAAATGTGTTAGCATTTGCCTCTCATTTGTGAGATAGTGATTTGTGCCGAATGCTAACCATCACAGTTCAAGAAAACAAGCTGCCCCTTTCCTGCGAGTGCAAGTCTTACAGAACAAGAGCTACACAAATAAAATCTCTGACAACAATTCCTGTGTGCAGACAGACTCATGGTGTGATTCTAGGCAGAAAACGATATTTGATTGGCAATTTCAAAGCACATTTACTACTGTGGCAGAGTAAGTGATAATTACTGTAACAGCCTGACACATTTTCCTTAGAGTTTAGAGAGGCAGAAAAGAGCACATGTCCTAACAGCTACTTGAGACCATGAGCATGTGGAACCTGGGTGAGTGATTAGACTAGAGCAAAGGAAATGAGCCTTGGTGACGTTGAATGTGTTAGCGTTACACACTGCTATCTGAAATACCACACAGTACTGAATAGTAAGCATGGGAGTGCAGGAATATCAGCTGCCTGTGTGCTAAGAGTGTGCTTCTGGAGACTGTGTATTGTCAGGTGCAAGAGAGATCTGCATGGACGCTTGCACAACTGCATGAAGACTGCAGAGATGTATGTAAGACCACATGTGTGGTAAGGGTTAATTGGAGTTTTGAACATGTAGGATCTACCTCACCCATTGCAGGATTGGAACGAAAATCTACCATGTTGATTTCAAATGTGTTAGCATTTGCCTCTCATTTGTGAGATAGTGATTTGTGCTGAATGCTAACCATCACAGTTCAAGAAAACAAGCTGCCCCTTTCCTGCGAGTGCAAGTCTTACAGAACAAGAGCAATACATATTAAATCTCTGACAACAATTCCTGTGTGCACACAGACTCATGGTGTGATTCTAGGCAGAAAACGATATTTGATTGGCAATTTCAAAGCACATTTACTACTGTGGTAGAGCAAGTGATAATTACTGTAACAGCCTGACACATTTTCCTGATAGTTTAGAGAGGCAGAAAAGAGCACATGTCCTAACAGCTACTTGAGACCATGAGCATGTGGAACCTGGGTGAGTGATTAGACTAGAGCAAAGGAAATGAGCCTTGGTGACGTTGAATGTGTTAGCGTTACACACTGCTATCTGAAATACCACACAGTGCTGAATAGTAAGCATGGGAGTGCAGGAAAATCAGCTGCCTGTGTGCTAAAAGTGTGCTTTTGGAGACTGTGTCTTGTCAGGTGCAAGAGAGATCTGCATGGATGCTTGCACATCTGCATGAAGACTGCAGAGATGTATGTAAGAGTCCATGTGTGGTATGGGTTAATTGGAGTTTTGAACATGTAGGATCTACCTCACCCATTGCAGGAGTGGAACGAAAATCTACCATGTTGATTTCAAATGTGTTAGCATTTGCCTCTCATTTGTGAGATAGTGATTTGTGCTGAATGCTAACCATCACAGTTCAAGAAAACAAGCTGCCCCTTTCCTGCGAGTGCAAGTCTTACAGAACAAGAGCAACACAAATTAAATCTCTGACAACAATTCCTGTGTGCAGACAAACTCATGGTGTGATTCTAGGCAGAAAACGATATTTGATTGGCAATTTCAAAGCACATTTACTACTGTGGTAGAGCAAGTGATAATTACTGTAACAGCCTGACACATTTTCCTTATAGTTTAGAGAGGCAGAAAAGAGCACATGTCCTAACAGCTACTTGAGACCATGAGCATGTGGAACCTGGGTGAGTGATTAGACTAGAGCAAAGGAAATGAGCCTTGGTGACGTTGAATGTGTTAGCGTTACACACTGCTATCTGAAATACCACACAGTACTGAATAGTAAGCATGGGAGTGCAGGAATATCAGCTGCCTGTGTGCTAAGAGTGTGCTTCTGGAGACTGTGTATTGTCAGGTGCAAGAGAGATCTGCATGGACGCTTGCACAACTGCATGAAGACTGCAGAGATGTATGTAAGACCACATGTGTGGTAAGGGTTAATTGGAGTTTTGAACATGTAGGATCTACCTCACCCATTGCAGGATTGGAACGAAAATCTACCATGTTGATTTCAAATGTGTTAGCATTTGCCTCTCATTTGTGAGATAGTGATTTGTGCTGAATGCCAACCATCACAGTTCAAGAAAACAAGCTGCCCCTTTCCTGCGAGTGCAAGTCTTACAGAACAAGAGCAACACAAATTAAATCTTTGACAACAATTCCTGTGTGCAGACAGACTCATGGTGTGATTCTAGGCACAAAACGATATTTGATTGGCAATTTCAAAGCACATTTACTACCGTGGTAAAGCAAGTGATAATTACTGTAACAGCCTGACACATTTTCCTTAGAGTTTAGAGAGGCAGAAAAGAGCACATGTCCCAACAGCTGCTTGAGACCATGAGCATGTGGAACCTGGGTGAGTGATTAGACTAGAGCAAAGGAAATGAGCCTTGGTGACATTGAATGTGTTAGCGTTACACACTGCTATCTGAAATACCACACAGTGCTGAATAGTAAGCATGGGAGTGCAGGAAAATCAGCTGCCTGTGTGCTAAGAGTGTGCTTCTGGAGAATGTGTATTGTCAGGTGCAAGAGAGATCTGCATGGACGCTTGCACAACTGCATGAAGACTGCAGAGATGTATGTAAGAGTACATGTGTGGTAAGGGTTAATTGGAGTTTTGAACATGTAGGAACTACCTCACCCATTGCAGGAGTGGAACGAAAATCTACCATGTTGATTTCAAATGTGTTAGCATTTGCCTCTCACTTGTGAGATAGTGATTTGTGCCGAATGCTAACCATCACAGTTCAAGAAAACAAGCTGCCCCTTTCCTACGAGTGCAAGTCTTACAGAACAAGAGCAACACAAATTAAATCTCTGACAACAATTCCTGTGTGCAGACAGACTCATGGTGTGATTCTAAGCAGAAAGCGATATTTGATTGGCAATTTCAAAGCACATTTACTAATGTGGTAGAGCAAGTGATAATTACTGTAACAGCCTGACACATTTTCCTTATAGTTTAGAGAGGTAGAAAAGAGCACATGTCCTAACAGCTACTTGAGACCATGAGCATGTGGAACCTGGGTGAGTGATTAGACTAGAGCAAAGGAAATGAGCCTTGGTGACGTTGAATGTGTTAGCGTTACACACTGCTATCTGAAATAAAACACAGTGCTGAGTAGTAAGCATGGGAGTGCAGGAAAATCAGCTGCCTGTGTGCTAAAAGTGTGCTTCTGGAGACTGTGTCTTGTCAGGTGCAAGAGAGATCTGCATGGATGCTTGCACAACTGCATGAAGACTGCAGAGATGTATGTAAGAGTCCATGTGTGGTATGGGTTAATTGGAGTTTTGAACATTTAGGATCTACCTCACCCATTGCAGGAGTGGAACGAAAATCTACCATGTTGATTTCAAATGTGTTAGCATTTGCCTCTCATTTTTGAGATAGTGATTTGTGCTGAATGCTAACCATCACAGTTCAAGAAAACAAGCTGCCCCTTTCCTGCGAGTGCAAGTCTTACAGAACAAGAACAATACAAATTAAATCTCTGACAACAATTCCTGTGTGCACACAGACTCATGGTGTGATTCTAGGCAGAAAACGATATTTGATTGGCAATTTCAAAGCACATTTACTACTGTGGTAGAGCAAGTGATAATTACTGTAACAGCCTGACACATTTTCCTTATAGTTTAGAGAGGCAGAAAAGAGCACATGTCCCAACAGCTACTTGAGACCATGAGCATGTGGAACCTGGGTGAGTGATTAGACTAGAGCAAAAGAAATGAGCCTTGGTGACATTGAATGTGTTAGCATTACACACTGCTATCTGAAATACCACACAGTGCTGAATAGTAAGCATGGGAGTGCAGGAAAATCAGCTGCCTGTGTGCTGAGAGTGTGCTTCTGGAGACTGTGTATTGTCAGGTTAAAGAGAGATCTGCATGGATGCTTGCACAACTGCATTAAGACTGCAGAGATGTATGTAAGAGTACATGTGTGGTAAAGGTTAATTGGAGTTTTGAACATGTAGGAACTACCTCACCCATTGCAGGAGTGGAAGGAAAATCTACCATGTTGATTTCAAATGTGTTAGCATTTGCCTCTCATTTGTGAGATATTGATTTGTGCTGAATGCTAACCATCACAGTTCAAGAAAACAAGCTGCCCCTTTCTTACGAGTGCAAGTCTTACAGAACAAGAGCAACACGAATTAAATCTCTGACAACAATTCCTGTGTGCACACAGACTCATGGTGTGATTCTAGGCAGAAAACGATATTTGATTGGCAATTTCAAAGCACATTTACTACTGTGGTAAAGCAAGTGATAATTACTGTAACAGCCTGACACATTTTCCTTATAGTTTAGAGAGGCAGAAAAGAGCACACGTCCCAACAGCTACTTGAGACCATGAGCATGTGGAACCTGGGTGAGTGATTAGACTAGAGCAAAGGAAATGAGCCTTGGTGACGTTGAATGTGTTAGCATTACACACTGCTATCTGAAATACCACACAGTGCTGAATAGTAAGCATGGGAGTGCAGGAAAATCAGCTGCCTGTGTGCTAAGAGTGTGCTTCTGGAGAATGTGTATTGTCAGGTGCAAGAGAGATCTGCATGGATGCTTGCACAACTGCATGAAGACTGCAGAGATGTATGTGAGAGTACATGTGTGGTAAGGGTTAATTGGAGTTTTGAACATGTAGGAACTACCTCACCCATTGCAGGAGTAGAAGGGAAATCTACCATGTTGATTTCAAATGTGTTAGCATTTGCCTCTCATCTGTGAGATAGTGATTTGTGCTGAATGCTAACCATCACAGTTCAAGAAAACAAGCTGCCCCTTTCCTACGAGTGCAAGTCTTACAGAACAAGAGCAACACAAATTAAATCTCTGACAACCATTCCTGTGTGCAGACAGACTCATGGTGTGATTCTAAGCAGAAAGCGATATTTGATTGGCAATTTCAAAGCACATTTACTAATGTGGTAGAGCAAGTGATAATTACTGTAACAGCCTGACACATTTTCCTTATAGTTTAGAGAGGCAGAAAAGAGCACATGTCCTAACAGCTACTTGAGACCATGAGCATGTGGAACCTGGGTGAGTGATTAGAGTAGAGCAAAGGAAATGAGCCTTGGTGACGTTGAATGTGTAAGCGTTACACACTGCTATCTGAAATACCACACAGTGCTGAATAGTAAGCATGGGAGTGCAGGAAAATCAGCTGCCTGTGTGCTGAGTGTGCTTCTGGAGACTATGTATTGTCAGGTGCAAGAGAGATCTGCATGGATGCTTGCACAACTGCATGAAGACTGCAGAGATGTATGTGAGAGTACATGTGTGGTAAGGGTTAATTGGAGTTTTGAACATGTAGGAACTACCTCACCCATTGCAGGAGTAGAAGGAAAATCTACCATGTTGATTTCAAATGTGTTAGCATTTGCCTCTCATCTGTGAGATAGTGATTTGTGCTGAATGCTAACCATCACAGTTCAAGAAAACAAGCTGCCCCTTTCCTACGAGTGCAAGTCTTACAGAACAAGAGCAACACAAATTAAATCTCTGACAACAATTCCTGTGTGCAGACAGACTCATGGTGTGATTCTAAGCAGAAAGCGATATTTGATTGGCAATTTCAAAGCACATTTACTAATGTGGTAGAGCAAGTGATAATTACTGTAACAGCCTGACACATTTTCCTGATAGTTTAGAGAGGCAGAAAAGAGCACATGTCCTAACAGCTACTTGAGACCATGAGCATGTGGAACCTGGGTGAGTGATTAGACTAGAGCAAAGGAAATGAGCCTTGGTGACGTTGAATGTGTTAGCGTTACACACTGCTATCTGAAATACCACACAGTGCTGAATAGTAAGCATGGGAGTGCAGGAAAATCAGCTGCCTGTGTGCTAAAAGTGTGCTTTTGGAGACTGTGTCTTGTCAGGTGCAAGAGAGATCTGCATGGATGCTTGCACATCTGCATGAAGACTGCAGAGATGTATGTAAGAGTCCATGTGTGGTATGGGTTAATTGGAGTTTTGAACATGTAGGATCTACCTCACCCATTGCAGGAGTGGAACGAAAATCTACCATGTTGATTTCAAATGTGTTAGCATTTGCCTCTCATTTGTGAGATAGTGATTTGTGCTGAATGCTAACCATCACAGTTCAAGAAAACAAGCTGCCCCTTTCCTGCGAGTGCAAGTCTTACAGAACAAGAGCAACACAAATTAAATCTCTGACAACAATTCCTGTGTGCAGACAAACTCATGGTGTGATTCTAGGCAGAAAACGATATTTGATTGGCAATTTCAAAGCACATTTACTACTGTGGTAGAGCAAGTGATAATTACTGTAACAGCCTGACACATTTTCCTTATAGTTTAGAGAGGCAGAAAAGAGCACATGTCCTAACAGCTACTTGAGACCATGAGCATGTGGAACCTGGGTGAGTGATTAGACTAGAGCAAAGGAAATGAGCCTTGGTGACGTTGAATGTGTAAGCGTTACACACTGCTATCTGAAATACCACACAATGCTGAATAGTAAGCATGGGAGTGCAGGAAAATCAGCTGCCTGTGTGCTGAGTGTGCTTCTGGAGACTGTGTATTGTCAGGTGCAAGAGAGATCTGCATGGATGCTTGCACAACTGCATGAAGACTGCAGAGATGTATGTAAGAGTACATGTGTGGTAAAGGTTAATTGGAGTTTTGAACATGTAGGAACTACCTCACCCATTGCAGGAGTGGAAGGAAAATCTACCATGTTGATTTCAAATGTGTTAGCATTTGCCTCTTATTTGTGAGATACTGATTTGTGCTGAATGCTAACAATCACAGTTCAAGAAAACAAGCTGCCCCTTTCTTGCGAGTGCAAGTCTTAGAGAACAAGAGCAACTCAAATTAAATCTCTGACAACATTTCCTGTGTGCACACAGACTCATGGTGTGATTCTAGGCAGAAAACGATATTTGATTGGCAATTTCAAAGCACATTTACTACTGTGGTAAAGCAAGTGATAATTACTGTAACAGCCTGACACATTTTCCTTATAGTTTAGAGAGGCAGAAAAGAGCACACGTCCCAACAGCTACTTGAGACCATGAGCATGTGGAACCTGGGTGAGTGATTAGACTAGAGCAAAGGAAATGAGCCTTGGTGACGTTGAATGTGTTAGCATTACACACTGCTATCTGAAATACCACACAGTGCTGAATAGTAAGCATTGGAGTGCAGGAAAATCAGCTGCCTGTGTGCTAAGAGTGTGCTTCTGGAGAATGTGTATTGTCAGGTGCAAGAGAGATCTGCATGGATGCTTGCACAACTGCATGAAGTCTGCAGAGATGTATGTAAGAGTACATGTGTGGTAAGGGTTAATTGGAGTTTTGAACATGTAGGAACTACCTCACCCATTGCAGGAGTAGAAGGAAAATCTACCATGTTGATTTCAAATTTGTTAGCATTTGCCTCTCATCTGTGAGATAGTGATTTGTGCTGAATGCTAACCATCACAGTTCAAGAAAACAAGCTGCCCCTTTCCTACGAGTGCAAGTCTTACAGAACAAGAGCAACACAAATTAAATCTCTGACAACAATTCCTGTGTGCAGACAGACTCATGGTGTGATTCTAAGCAGAAAGCGATATTTGATTGGCAATTTCAAAGCACATTTACTAATGTGGTAGAGCAAGTGATAATTACTGTAACAGCCTGACACATTTTCCTTATAGTTTAGAGAGGTAGAAAAGAGCACATGTCCTAACAGCTACTTGAGACCATGAGCATGTGGAACCTGGGTGAGTGATTAGACTAGAGCAAAGGAAATGAGCCTTGGTGACGTTGAATGTGTTAGCGTTACACACTGCTATCTGAAATACCACACAGTGCTGAATAGTAAGCATGGGAGTGCAGGAAAATCAGCTGCCTGTGTGCTAAAAGTGTGCTTCTGGAGACTGTGTCTTGTCAGGTGCAAGAGAGATCTGCATGGATGCTTGCACAACTGCATGAAGACTGCAGAGATGTGTGTAAGAGTCCATGTGTGGTATGGGTTAATTGGAGTTTTGAACATGTAGGATCTACCTCACCCATTGCAGGAGTGGAAGGAAAATCTACCATGTTGATTTCAAATGTGTTAGCATTTGCCTCTCATTTGTGAGATAGTGATTTGTGCTGAATGCTAACCATCACAGTTCAAGAAAACAAGCTGCCCCTTTCCTGCGAGTGCAAGTCTTACAGAACAAGAGCAATACATATTAAATCTCTGACAACAATTCCTGTGTGCACACAGACTCATGGTGTGATTCTAGGCAGAAAACGATATTTGATTGGCAATTTCAAAGCACATTTACTACTGTGGTAGAGCAAGTGATATTTACTGTAACAGCCTGACACATTTTCCTTATAGTTTAGAGAGGCAGAAAAGAGCACATGTCCCAACAGCTACTTGAGACCATGAGCATGTGGATCCTGGGTGAGTGATTAGACTAGAGCAAAAGAAATGAGCCTTGGTGACATTGAATGTGTTAGCATTACACACTGCTATCTCAAATACCACACAGTGCTGAATAGTAAGCATTGGAGTGCAGGAAAATCAGCTGCCTGTGTGCTAGGAGTGTGCTTCTGGAGACTGTGTATTGTCAGGTGCAAGAGAGATCTGCATGGATGCTTGCACAGCTGCATGAAGATTGCAAAGATGTATGTAAGAGTATATGTGTGGTAAGGGTTAATTGGATTTTTGAACATGTAGGATCTACCTCACCCATTGCAGGAGTGGAACGAAAATCTACCATGTTGATTTCAAATGTGTTAGCATTTGCCTCTCATTTGTGAGATAGTGATTTGTGCCGAATGCTAACCATCACAGTTCAAGAAAACAAGCTGCCCCTTTCCTGCGAGTGCAAGTCTTACAGAACAAGAGCTACACAAATAAAATCTCTGACAACAATTCCTGTGTGCAGACAGACTCATGGTGTGATTCTAGGCAGAAAACGATATTTGATTGGCAATTTCAAAGCACATTTACTACTGTGGTAGAGTAAGTGATAATTACTGTAACAGCCTGACACATTTTCCTTAGAGTTTAGAGAGGCAGAAAAGAGCACATGTCCTAACAGCTACTTGAGACCATGAGCATGTGGAACCTGGGTGAGTGATTAGACTAGAGCAAAGGAAATGAGCCTTGGTGACGTTGAATGTGTTAGCGTTACACACTGCTATCTGAAATACCACACAGTACTGAATAGTAAGCATGGGAGTGCAGGAATATCAGCTGCCTGTGTGCTAAGAGTGTGCTTCTGGAGACTGTGTATTGTCAGGTGCAAGAGAGATCTGCATGGACGCTTGCACAACTGCATGAAGACTGCAGAGATGTATGTAAGACCACATGTGTGGTAAGGGTTAATTGGAGTTTTGAACATGTAGGATCTACCTCACCCATTGCAGGATTGGAACGAAAATCTACCATGTTGGTTTCAAATGTGTTAGCATTTGCCTCTCATTTGTGAGATAGTGATTTGTGCTGAATGCTAACCATCACAGTTCAAGAAAACAAGCTGCCCCTTTCCTGCGAGTGCAAGTCTTACAGAACAAGAGCAAAACAAATTAAATCTTTGACAACAATTCCTGTGTGCAGACAGACTCATGGTGTGATTCTAGGCACAAAACGATATTTGATTGGCAATTTCAAAGCACATTTACTACCGTGGTAAAGCAAGTGATAATTACTGTAACAGCCTGACACATTTTCCTTAGAGTTTACAGAGGCAGAAAAGAGCACATGTCCCAACAGCTGCTTGAGACCATGAGCATGTGGAACCTGGGTGAGTGATTAGACTAGAGCAAAGGATATGAGCCTTGGTGACGTTGAATGTGTTAGCGTTACACACTGCTATCTGAAATACCACACAGTGCTGAATAGTAAGCATGGGAGTGCAGGAAAATCAGCTGCCTGTGTGCTAAGAGTGTGCTTCTGGAGAATGTGTATTGTCAGGTGCAAGAGAGATCTACATGGACGCTTGCACAACTGCATGAAGACTGCACAGATGTATGTAAGAGTACATGTGTGGTAAGGGTTAATTGGAGTTTTGAACATGTAGGAACTACCTCACCCATTGCAGGAGTAGAAGGAAAATCTACCATGTTGATTTCAAATGTGTTAGCATTTGCCTCTCATCTGTGAGATAGTGATTTGTGCTGAATGCTAACCATCACAGTTCAAGAAAACAAGCTGCCCCTTTCCTACGAGTGCAAGTCTTACAGAACAAGAGCAACACAAATTAAATCTCTGAAAACAATTCCTGTGTGCAGAAAGACTCATGGTGTGATTCTAGGCAGAAAACGATATTTGATTGGCAATTTCAAAGCACATTTACTACTGTGGTAGAGCAAGTGATGATTACTGTAACAGCCTGACACATTTTCCTTATAGTTTAGAGAGGCAGAAAAGAGCACATGTCCTAACAGCTACTTGAGACCATGAGCATGTGGAACCTGGGTGAGTGATTAGACTAGAGCAAAGGAAATGAGCCTTAGTGACGCTGAATGTGTTAGCATTACACACTGCTATCTGAAATACCACACAGTGCTAAATAGTGAGCATGGGAGTGCAGGAAAATCAGCTGCCTGTGTGCTAAGAGTGTGCTTCTGGAGAATGTGCATTGTCAGGTGCAAGAGAGATCTGCATGGATGCTTGCACAACTGCATGAAGACTGCAGAGATGTATGTAAGAGTACATGTGTGGTAAGGGTTAATTGGAGTTTTGAACATGTAGGAACTACCTCACCCATTGCAGGAGTGGAAGGAAAATCTACCATGTTGATTTCAAATGTGTTAGCATTTGCCTCTCATTTGCGAGATATTGATTTGTGCTGAATGCTAACCATCACAGTTCAAGAAAACCAGCTGCCCCTTTCCTGCGAGTGCAAGAGCAACACAAATTAAATCTCTGACAACAATTCCTGTGTGCACACAGACTCATGATGTGATTCTAGGCACAAAACAGTATTCCTGAGTGATACCAGTACACCTTAACTTATGGTGTAGACATACTCCATAATATCTCACAAGTTCAAGGCAGTTAAATATCTTCCAAAACATAAAATGTAAAACACAACTTTAAAAGAAGAAACACATTTCTATTATTTATATCAAAATGCACCACATACATCCGCTCTCAAATTCATAACTCACCTTTAAAAGTAGTTAGTTGAGAAAGAAATGTGGCACTCACACAGCAGATTATCAGAGCCAGAATCTCTGAGCTGTACACCTCTCATCAGAACCAGTAAATGGCAAACTTTCCCTCTCTTTTTTCACACATATTCATGTTAACTTCAAATCACATTGCTTCCCACATTTTTTCAAATGGAAACACACATTTCTATTGGTTGCAAATTTCAACCCTTTCCAAATGATTCCTACCCCCTACATGACTTCTGCCTGCTACCATATCAACAGATCATGGAACACTGGTGTGAGCAGAGAGGTCAGAAGTTCAGCACACAATGTTTCTAATCCAAAGAGCAAGAGTGCTTGACTTTTCAAACCTAACAGCAAATCCAAAGTAATGTTCTGTGGAAACACATTTTTCTCAACCAATACAAAACATGCTTTTAAAAATGTAAACATACAGCCTAGTTTTTAGTGTAGAATGGTGTGAAACAGTCAATGAGTTCTTTTTATTAAAAAAAAAGTATGTAAGCCTCCATTTTACAACTATCTTTCTTTTCATATTGCCGTTCTACTGAAAGACACCTTCTCAGTGCATCCAGGTCTCCTCCTCACTCCCTGAAGTAGACTGCTGTTCTGCCATTTTCAAGTAAAATTGCTATCTGTTCAGCTCCTTGTCCCAGGAAATAAGAAGAAATATTGAGGGGAGTGGGTGTGGTGTTTGAAGATTCTGGAACACAAACTACTATGAACCAATGCTTCTGAGTGCATCCAGATCTCCTCCTCACTCCCTGAAGTAGACTGCTGTTCTGCCATTTTCAAATGAAATTGATACCTGTTCAGCTCCTTTTCCCAGGAAATAAGAAGAAATAGTGAGGGGAGTGGCAAGGCATTTATAGAGGAGACGGTGTACATTTCACAGACGAAGGGAACAGAGTCTTCCTCTTGAACTAAAGACTCTGCATCGGTACTTACTTATAGGTACCAAAAAACACTCAATGAACACAACGGCTCTTTTTAGAGCCAACCAACATCTAAACACTTAAACTTGATTTTTAATTCTATTTTTTTAATGAATTTTTTGCCGCCGTGCGCGCACAGTGCGCGCACCCCGCGATTTAAAAAAAAACAAATAACATGTTTTTTTCACCCTTCGGGGTCCTTCAGGGACCCCCTGACAAAGGCTGGGGGTCAGGAACTCTCTACCCTGCCCCCTTTTCACATTCTCCACCTTTGTTTTTCAATGCCACACACAAAATGGCGTCCGACACTTCCTGATTTCGACCGATTCGAATGTTGACTGACATCTAACCACCAATCAAAACTACGCTCGCGCACGGCACGGTGCGCGCACGGTGCGCGCATATAGGTATTTATGTACTTTTAACTGCAATTTTATCAGAAACTACTGAACAGATTGACAGGCACAAGGCACGTCCCTGACCTGAGGACTACCTCTTTGCCAAATTTCAAGTAATTCTGTTCGGGCTGTACCTTCGACTAAAGGTCCTATGGGGAAAACGCGTTTTGGGACCCCCCTTTTTTCTCAGCCCCCGCTTGACGAATCTCCCCGTGACTTACAGGGTAGGAGCTGAGCGGAGCGCCCCATTAGTTTTGAAAATTTCACGAAGATTCGTCAACCGGCGCCAAAGTTATTCAAAATAGAATTTTCAGATTTCCTATGGGAACTCGGTCCTAACTATAACTATCTACTGGCGACCGCCAGTAGATTATATATATATATATATATATATATATATATATATATATAGAGAGAGAGAGAGAGAGAGATATTTTCAAATGATCTCTGAAGAGAGCTTGGTATAACCATCGCAAATTCCTGCTCTCTCCTCGGTCTCCCAAAACTATGGACTGCATAGCTTGTGTCACAACTTTCAGCACACAGAGTAATAAGATAACAGAGATCATAAAATAAACATTGGCTGCTGATTCAATCCACAGGCATTACTATGGAACAACCTTTATTCTCCTTCAAGAGGGGCAGAAACATAGGTGATCATTTGGTCCGGGCTGCCTTACCTAGTATTGATCCGCCAGATTTGGCTACGTTGTTGGGCATGAACAGGATTGTGGGTCATTATCGTTGTAGCAACTGTTTAATGTGTGATACCACCTTCAACACTAAACAGTTTATTCATGGTACAATATCATATTGTCTTCATGACCATACCAACTATAATTCACAAAATGTCGTTTATGCCATTTAGTGCCCCTGCAATCTCATCTATGTGGGGCAAACAACTCAGAGAATAAAGGCTTGACTTTTTCAGCATAAAAGTCGCATTAAATATAAGAAATAGCATGCCCCCCTAGTGTCTCATTTTACAGAACTCAGTCATGCGCCGTCTGATTTGCACTGGCAGGTGATTGAAATGATTAAGAAACCACCTAGGGGTGGCAATATTGTGAACATATTGAATAAAACAGAATTCCGGTGGATTCTCAGATGTGACAGCATTAATAAATGTCTGAACACCCTTGAAGAATATAATTCTATAATATCTGGCTGAGTTTTCTCTATATCTCATCCTTTGCTGTTTACCTCTTTCTGCTATGTTCCGAATGTTTCACCTTGGGTCAGAACTGTACAACATGCATTGACATATTTGCGTGACCTCATTCTGGAATCTATCGTAAGACAAAGACATGCCTTTATTTAATACCTTTTCTTAGGGCAACTGTCTAATGTTTTGTGCAATAAACAGTTAAACAAAGTAATGATTATGCTTGCATGTCTTTTGTATTCGATGTATCAATACTGAATGCATTGTGATTTTTTGTCACCTTATATGCGAAATTGTAACTTGCTTTCAATTAATTACATATGAGTATGGAGTCTAAATTCTTTACCAGAAAGTTTATGGTTTATCAGTCCCTTGAATAATTTAGAGGTTCTCTGTAGTGATACATAGCAAAAGATTGATTTAGTCCCACTTTTTCTCTTTTTAACTTTTCTCTTTTCATTTATTTTAATTTTTTCACCCTGCATTTCCTTTACATGATGACATCTTCTGGGCTTTACTCACTTTTTGCCATTTTACATATGGTAGACATTGACTAAAACCCTCCTTATTGTTGGGGAGCTGGTAGTGCAGTAGGTACTATGCTGATAATTCTCTGTGTACATGTCTGGGTTTTCTTTCTATGATCAGCATACACACACACACATATATATATATATACATATTGCTTTAACATCGTGAACTATTATTTTGATATACATATTTTACCCACTATTGCACTTACTTAGGGGCAGTATCACTGAAAATCAGATGTTACTTTATGATGCAGGAGGATTACCCAAAATATGGGCCCCCTTCTGGTTTTCCACCATTGATGCAGTTTAGAATATGTGAAATTCCTTTGGCTCATGAAAAATGTGGTCACATTTGTGTGTTTCCACATTTCTGTTGAATATGGACAAAAAAAACCCCAAGTATTAGATATTCCTTTAGATCATAAGGAGTTTTTCATATTCCAATATTCCAATATGGCCGGCGACCATTTCAATAGTCCTTTTGCCATTTCCATGTAGTCATAGAAACAGACAGACACCATATAATGTTCTGGACCATAACACAAGGGAACAAAAGCTGATTATACGCGCAAAGACCAAGGAAACACAATGCCTACCTAAAAGAGAACGTTATGGTAAACAAAAAGAGAAAACAACAAGGTAAAATTATCAATCATGTTTTTGCTGCATCACCAATCTCCATGTCCTCAAGGCAATGCTGACAAAGAAAATCCTGCATTTTGGCTAGCTCCTCGAAAGTAGAAGAAGTCTCCTTATATGTGATTTGAATGAAACAAGGATGAAGAAGACCATATCTGATGTTCATGGATTTTAATTGTGGGAGGAGTTCAAGAAAATGTTTCTTCCTTGCAGTCATTGTGTTAGAGACATCCTGCAAGACACAAAATCCTGTGTCCAGACCATTGGAGATGTACAGCTTGCTTAGCCACTGAAAAGTTCTGCATTAAATCAGTGTGCTGCAAGAAAAAAATAATGATGCCTCGGGTTTGTGATGAGGAGCTATGGCTGAAAGTTTGGGACCGAGGCAATGTGCACGTTGAATATTAAGCTGACTGTGGTCAGGTAAGTGCACAATAGTAAGGATGATCTGTTGCAAAAAGGAGATCCTATTGGCGTGCTCTGAATTCTACATGATACCATAAAGGCCTAATTTATTTCTACGATTCCTGTTTTCCAGAACTGCAGTGGTCCTTTTCAGAAGCTCTAGTTCCTTTGTAAGCTGAGAAACCATAGGGAGCAAGTCCTCCACATTACTAATGCTGTGCTCGACAGCTGTGATACATTGGTCATGAGAGGACCATTTCTCCTCAATGTGCAAAAGGGAGGCGTTAGTTTCCACAACAAAGGGTTTTAGAGCTCTTAATTCTTCCATTACATCATCCAAGGTGAATGGAAGGAATATAAGTCGTTACTACACAAACCAATACTTCGCATGCTTTTAGTGCAAAGTTTTAACTTCGCAAATACCATTACAATGCAAGTTTTTAGTGCGCATGCTTTTATTTCGCAACTGTTTAGAAATTTAATAAAAATGCTTTTACTTCGCAATAAAATATAACGCATACAACTACAATGCATTCATAACTAGAGCAAAATTTCCGACTTCGTCCTTCTTCAGGTTCCCTCTCTTCGTTTACTTTTTTTTTCCATTTACAAATATGTTACTTTTCTACACCTCACTAATCCAACTATCCTCCCTCCACTCACCTTCTATTGAGAAGTACCTCGACAAACAAATAAAGTAATCTTTTTAAAGGTGTTACCTGTACAGCGGTCTTCTATGCTTCTCGTCCATAGCGCGTCGATCCTCCAAATGACGTTCTTACGTCTACGTTCTTCATTTTCCTAAAAATTGAAAAAGGACAATTGTGTCATTTCAAACCATTAACAAACCGTGGGAAAATCAAATTTTATTTACACACAATGTTATTTTGGCATTACAAAATATAATGTTAAACATTTCTGTTAATGTGACTTATTTTCACCATTCATCGTAGTTAATTTTTCTTTCCGCTTACACTCTGCACTTTTAATTTAATATTCCATTCACTTATTTTCCCTCGTTTTTAACATTGTTCTTAATTCTAAATCTAATCTTTATCTGTTGATGATGGCAGTTCAATGCCACCACAGTCCCTACCCAGCATGTTTTAAACTGGTCTCAACATGTACCAGGAAACCCTCTATTCATCACCAGTTTATTTGCATGTAGAACATACTGCTCTTGCAGATACGTGCACCTTTGATTATTTAATTTCAATAATACCCATCTACCATATATTTATTTTGCAGACATGTAAAGTATAAGAAAACCCTTAGTGAGCATACTTGTAAACTGCATACTGCTCGCCGCTCACTACTGCAGGTGCATTTACCTAGTTTGCTATAAGTACGCCGCATAACCACAACTCGGTCACCGACCTACGGACCACAGAGACACAACTATGGCCTTCCTCTTGCTACCTTTCTTGGTTTTCTTCTTCTCTTTTAAATATCTTTGTTTTATTTTCGGCACTAATGAGAATAACCAGCGTCATCTCACATCACATTAGACAGTTCATCGACTAACGTAATTAATTATTTTTTAAATTTTCTTACCTGTACAGCTATCTTGCATGCTTCTCGGCCTCATTTTCCCGAACGTCCTTATGACGTTTTCACGTTGATGCGTATACGTTGCGTAGTAGCGGTATTTTGTTAGTAGAAGCATGCGTAGTTAAAGCATGCGTAGTAATGGTACCTGTGAAGTAAAAGATGCGTACAAATGGTAATTCGAAGTAGTGGCCGCGTAGTAATGGTAGTTTACCTGTGAGAGGTCTAAGAGTCCATGGCTTTCAAGATGGTCAACAAGCTGTTGGTTTACAAGGGACTCCAGCATCTTCCAGAAATAGGGGAGTAGAGAAATAGGACGGTAATTTAGGAGAAGTTTTGGGTCAGCCATCGGTTTCTTTAGGATCGGCCTTACTCTGGCTGCTTTCCAGATTGTAGGAAAGTCAGCTTCCGAAAATTACTTATTAAATAAGCCGATCAGTCTTTCCAATAATACTGGAGCGATGATGGAGAAAAATTTGGGAGGGACAGGGTCTGTAGGGGAGCCCGACTTTATCTTCTGCATGACAGAGGTAACGGACTTACAGTCACATTTTACAAATTCATTTAGAATATGAGGAGGGTCGGGTAGAGGGCAAGGCAGATCTTCAGGGTAAGTACTATTATGTTGAGATATAAGAGAATGGTGAATGGCTGTAATGTTTTCCTCAAAAAATTTAGATAGAGAGTCAGTCCAATTTTGAAAGACAGGCATTGAAGGCTGATTACTGGGAATTGTGAATTGTTTTAAGATTTGGTAAAGTTCCCTAGAATAATTTTCTTCCTTATTTATCCGATCTATAAGGAATGTTTTTTTTGCCAGTTTTATTTCATTCATGTAACCATGATGCAGTTTCTTGTATTTTTCACGATAAGCCAGATCTTTGCTTTTACGCAACTGTCTTTCAGCGGTTCTACCCGAAAATCTTAGTTACAGAGTATCTATAGAAATTGAATTGGCCTGGATACTCAGGAGGCACTAGAAGACACAAAAGATTTTCTTGATTTAATTGTGTGTTAAAATAAGGGCTAATGAACAGACTTGTCAACAAAAACTGATAACAGACATTGAAACTCTTAAAACTTTCAAACCGTTCAGACATGTATAGTATGACGTCATCTCAGGTTTAGAGAGGCATGAAGTACAGATTAACTTTAGTTTTAGTTCTGTCGGGCTTCATTTGTGTATTGCAAGGGGTAATGTTCATTACACCTAGCTTTGTCGTCCTAGTTTTATTCATAATCAATATGAGTCTTGCTGCCTCCTCCTCAGACAATAAAATCTCTGACTTTGTTCCAGAAGTCCTATGTTTCTTTCTTTTATTTGGATTTAAACTTTAAGATTATTTGGATTATTAAACTTTAAGATTGCAATATCTTCCTGCAGAGGTATATGTACCTCCCTCATTAACAAGAAATTCATACTGTAAATTGAGTAGGGCAGTAGGGTGTGGTGTTATGAGTAAAGAAAGGCCAGCGTAATATTTTATTATGATATAATGAAGATTACTCCATCTAACCCAGTCTTTTTCTATTCTCATTTTAATCATAACCAATATGAGGATATAGCCAATATGCTTACACAGCTGCAGCAAGACAATAACCACACTGAAAACCACAATATGCCAAACCCACCTTGATTATTTAATGAAATAAGGTTAAAAAAAATCATTCTACAGAAGCGAGTAAAACTGCAATCCACATCATCAGACACCCTGAACAATTGGTAGCAGAAGCTCAAGATGCACCCAAATATCAGGCGGAACAGCCCTGAGAAACTGAAGGCATGAAAGGCCCTGCAAAACATAAACCTTGATGATGCAGCATTTTTCCTATCTGCTTAGGTAAGCATTAGACAGTTTCAAGCAACTTTTATCAGAACCATAAGTCACAAACAAAGCAACACAAGCACAAGGTGATTCTGTACTGGCAAGGTAAGTTAGCACAGCAATCATAACATTTAATCCTACTCCAGAATTGGGAGATTCCTCACCAATTAAAGGAAGGACCAACCACCTTTTGGTCTCAATGAAAGGGAGATAAAATCTTAGATAGAAAAGATGGACGAGTTCCCAGCACCAAAGCATAAAGTTGCATTCTGACATGAGGAATAATGGAGAGAGTCAACCAAAGATCTCATATCACTATGCCTTCATAGAGGGGAAATATAATGGAATAGATTCCAAGGATTCAAAATGAGAATGTTGTAGAGCCCTCATAACTAGTGGTAATCTCTTGCAGAATATAACCTTTCTAGGAGGTTTGACAAACAAACATCCCTTCAAAAGTCTGAGAACTAGTGAGTCCAAATATTCTAACCCAGCCCAAAGATACCAATAGTTTCTCTTGAACAAGTCTTAGGAGCATCTTCGAATTTAGAGGGAAAGGAGGAAATGCAAACATTGCCTCACGGTGATCAAAGCCATTACCTGTTTCACTAGGCGGTCTAGAAAAAGTGAAAGAAATGGGGAACTACACTTTCCCATCCTGTGGCAAACAGGTATAGCATAACACTACCCAACAGTGTGCATGTGGTATGAAAGACTGCAGGAAACAGCTGATTCATCCACCGATTGTCTACTCCCTTCAAGCATATATTGCATTCTTCTCTGCCTAACTCAATGTTCTCTGAGCCAGAAGTGGTAGTCTGCGTACTCTGGTGCACTTTCTTCTGTTACAATCCAACTTGGCAACAGTATTATCCATTTTCACCAAAATTAGTAGCCCCCAGATTGGGTTGATCAAATTTCAAAAAGCCCCGGTTAACCGCCAAGAGGATAAGTCAAGTTTCTTCCTCCTTGATCAAACAGCCTGTGCCTCCTGACACTGACAAATGGCACCCAACCACAAAGCACTGACATCATTGTTATCACATGGGTGGATCAAAATTGTATTCCTTTCCTTAAATAAGATGCTTAAAGTTACCATGGCATTTGCTGTAGCTTCTGAAGAACCAGCAAATGGTGAAATCTGTAGATTCTGGATTCCAGTCAAAATGTGGATCACAAGGGGTTTCAAATAGGACCTGGCCATGAAACAATAGATACTGTTGATGAAGTTCCTTATGCAAAAGGAACGAAATGCACTGGCTGATGGCTGATTTTAATTCAATTATAAATATAGAAGGATGATGGACTAAACTTGCTATCCCGATTTCATTTCTGGTGCACCTTCCACACAACAGTATTTTGCTTTTTCTGCATTCCAGTGGCACTTAATGGCAGCAAATGCCGGAAGTAGTTGCACAGGACAATAACTTAAATGCGACAGGGATTGAGGTGTTGAACCTGTGGTCAGCCGTTGGGAGCATTGTGTATAACTGTAAATAGTTTAAATGTGTTAAAAAGAGAGAGAAAAAGAAATGGGTAAAATAAATTGGGCACTAAGCCCAGTTAATCATGTATGTAGGCACATGAGATGTCTGAGCACTAAGCCCAGTGAACCATAAAGCATATATGAAGACCCACAAATTCGGCGACTACCCATATTTCAATGGGAACAACAATGGTAGAGCCATTTGGGCAATATAGGCATCGGCAAACACAAAAGTGGCGGATTTCGTAATAATGACAAATCTCTCATGCACAAAATGTAATCGCCAGATCTACATAAATAATGCACTACTCACCCGTGAGGGTTTCAAGGTACTGGGAGGGGGTGCGAGCAGCTCCGTAGATCATTGAAAGAGCCAGGTCATGTGGTCCTTTCTGAATTGATGCCTTGTCGGGCTTTGTCAGGTGAGGAGGGGGTGTTTGTTCCAGGTCTTTGCGCCAGGTAGGAGAAGGCTCTGCCACCTGCTCTGGCCCTGTTGATGTGGGGGACCGTGGCTAGGGTGAGGGCAGCAGAACAGAGGTGTATCTTGAGAGCATGGAAGGAGGTTCATTCGTTGAGGTATTGGGGTCTGGTGTTGTGGAGGGCTTTGTAGGCATGTGTGAGCAGTTTGAAGGTTATTATTTTTTGAACGGGGAGCCAGTGGAGGTTGTGGAGGTATTGTGTCACGTCATGGGAGATTGGGGATAAGTCTGGCTGCGGCATTCTGGATGGTCTGGAGTTTCAGAGGAGTTTTTTGTTTATTCTGGCATAGCGGACATTTCTGTAGTACAGTCTGTTGGTGATAAGTGTGTGGTAGACGGTCTTCTGGCATCGGGGGCATCCATTTGAAGGTTTTTCGAAGAATGCGGAGGGTATTGAAGCAAGTGGAGGACACGGCATTGATCTGGCGATTCATGGTGAGAGAAGAGTCTAGTATGATGCCGAGGTTGCATACGTGGTCCATTGGAGTGGGTGGGTTTCTGAGGGTGGGGAGATACCAGGTGCTGTCCCATGAAGAGAGGGTGGAGCTGAGGATGAGGACTTCTGTTTTGTCCGAGTTGAGCCTCAGGCAGCTGCTCCTCATCCAGGTTGCGACATCTTACATCCCTTCTTGGAAACTGTGCCTGGTGATGTCAGGTTCTTTTGTGAGGGAGAGGATGACCTGGGTTTTGTCAGCATGTGAGACTATGTTGAGTCTGTGTTTTCTGATGATGCTTGCAAAAGGGGCCATGTAGACATTGACGAGCATGGGGCTGAGGGATCATCCCTGGGGTACTCTGCATCTGATCTCTGTTGGTTTATAGAGGAAGTGCGGAAGTCTTATTCTTTGTGTTCTGTCTGAGAGGAAAGTTAGATTCCAGTCTAGGGATGTTCCCTGGATGCCGGCATCATGGAGTCTGGTGGCTAGTGTGCGGTGGGAGACAGTGTCGAAGGCTGCTCAAGGTCCAAGAGGATGAGAGCTGCTGTGTGGCTTTGGTCGAGGAGGGAGCGGATGTCGTCAGTGGTGGCTATGGTGGCAGTCTCGGTGCTGTAGTTGCTGCGAAAACTAGATTGAGAGGTGTCTAGGATGTTGTCAGTTTCTATAAAGTGTGCTAGCTGGGTATTGATGGCTTTCTCGAGGACTTTGGCGGTGAAAGGGAGTTGTGAGATCGGCCAGAAATTCTTGAGATCCGTCAGGTCTGCGGAGGGCTTCTTAAGGAGGGGTTTGACTTCGGTGCATTTCCAGTCGTCGGGGAATGTTGCAGTCTCGAGGGAGCAGTTAATAGTTTGGCATAGTTCAGGTGCAACGCTGCTGGCTGCCCTGTGGAAGATGTGCGGCAGGCAGGGCTCAGTAGGTGCTCCGGAGTGGATGTTTATCATGGTCTTAGCGTGTCCTTCTGTGGTGAGTGGGTTCCAGGTGAGGAGGGTCTTGAGGTGGTGCTGTGGTCTTGGCCATCAAAGTTGTCGTAGAGTGTCTTGATCTTGAGGTGGAAGAAGGAGCTGGGACTGTTGCAGAGTTCTTGGGAGGGAGGGATGTCAGTTGCTTTGCTGTCAGGTCTGGGGAATTCTTGTATGATGGCAAAGAGTTTCTTGGAGTTGTGGGAGTTGGAGAGGATTCTGTCTTGGATGAAGTTTCTCTTAGTTGATTTGATGAGTTGGTGGTGTGCCGTGGTGGCCGCTTTGTAAGCGGAGCGCGCTTCCGGGGTTTTGCTGTTTCTCCATGTTTTCTCCAGTTGTCGGCAGGAGCACTTGGATTCTTGGAGGTCCGTGGTGAACCAGGTGGCTTTCGTGTTGTGTCATCTCATGATGTTCTGGAGAGGGGCAAGAGTGCTGGCGCAGTTGGTGATCCATTGATGGAGGTTGCTCGCGTTGGTGTCTGTCGTAGTGGGGGGAGGAGTACAGCTGAGGGCAAAGGTGAGGAGTTCTTTGGAGACTTTGTTCCAGTTTCTGGATGGGAGGCATGGCATACACTTGTGTGCAGACGGTCTGAAGAAGGAGAAATGAATGCAGTGGTGGTCTGCCAAGAGCACCTCCATGGTGTGGTTTCCACCGTTGAAGATGGGGAGCGAGTGTGTGTCCTGTTGTATGTGTGGGGGTGGAGACAAGTTGTTTAAGTCCTATGTTGGTGAGGTTCTCCAGGAGGGCGGTGGTGTTGGGGTCGCTGATGTTGTCTAGATGGAAGTTCAGGTCTCCGAACAGTATGTAGTCCATGGAGGCGAGGGCGTGGAGCGTTGAAGTCTGCGATGACATCGGTGAAAACGGTGCGGGTCTGGGAGATCTATAGGTGAGTGTTCCACAGAGCATCGTTGGGTTGGGCCGGATATGGAAGTGGATGTATTCCATGAGGGGTGAGGTGTCTTCCGAGCAGGTTGTTGATAGATGGAGGGAGCTTTTGTGAACAATGGCAAGGCTTTCTCCCGGGCAGTTGGGGTGGTCCTTCTTCAGGATCTTGTAGCCGTTGGGGATGGCGGTTGTGATGTCGGGAGCGGAGGTGGCTTTGGTCCAGGTCTCTGTGAGGAAGGTGATGTCGGGCGAGTGAGAGCTGAGTAGGTCCCAGATTTCTATGGCGTGTCTGTGCAGGAAGCGTACATTGAGGAGGATGCAGCTCAGGGATTGTGCACGGTGGCGTTCGGTGGGTTAGGGGTGACTGTCTAGGACTGGAGGTGGTTGAAGGTGCAGTGTTGGCAGGAGAACAGGCCTTGGGTGTTGGTCAGCGTCGAGAGCTGGCAGTTGTTGCATCTAGGATTGAGTGCGTGAAGGGTGTTGGGGTCATAGTAGCGGGGGTTGGGAGACCAGGGTCCCTTCCATTGGTCACGGTCGGGTCACGGATGGGCGCAGATGGGCTTGCCATTAAGTACAGGCCGGGGGAGGGTGTGCAGTTGGGAGGTGGAAGGTGGGAGCAGTAACATGCTGGGGGGAGGGTCCGTGGGGCAGCAGCGCAAGGAAAAGGCAATGCAAAATAGGAAGTCCAAAACAGAAAGAAAGTAAAAAAAGGCAACCAGGAAAAACAGGAAAAAGACAGAAAGAGGCAAAAAGGTTGCCCCTCGAGAGAAGACGCAGTCCCAAGTGAATTTAGCCTCTTTAATGAAACTTGTAGCGAAGTCAGCAGTACGTATTGGCACCTTTTACAAGCAGCCTGATGCATTTCGGGCCCGCGCCCTTGCTTACAGGCCTTCAATGAGAACAGTGGCATAATTGCAGTCACCTGATTTTAAACATGTCTGCCCAAAGGGGACCTCATTGTGAGTAAGATGCATTCTGGTCATGGTGGTTCTGCATTCATGATACCCCAGTGGGTTTGCCGCCGCTCCCCAATTTATAACAGTTCATATGCCAGTGGGTTCATACCAATGCCACCTTTCTGAGTCCACTACTTATAATTAGGGGTGGGCGGAATTTGCGGAATTAACCTTCGCAAATTATCGCGAGAATGTTTAAAATTATCGCAAACAAGCAGAAATATCGCGAAGATGCGGAAGTTTTTTTCCGGCATGTTCGCGCGATTTTCTGCATGGTTGCGGGTCGCCAACTTACCCATGTGGCTGCTTGCGGGCGCGGCCATCTTGTTTTGAGTTGTTCTCGCGGTGCATGATCGCGAGAAGAAAGACGTGATCACGCGACGCATGACGTCACTGCGGGCGCGAACTGTCGCGAGACAGCGCAAATGGCTAAAAACAATACAACATCTCATGGAGAACGCGACCGGATCAAGAAAACTTGTCGGCGAACGCAGGGATTCAGGTAAGGCGATCGCGCGCGCGCGAGAATGTATCATTTTACAGCGCGAGCAAGAAACAAATTATCGCCAAGCTGCGGAAACCGGAATTTTTGACATTTTCGCGCTCTCCGCGGAACGCAAAAATGTCAAATTATCGCAATTTCCGCGACCGGAACGAAATTTTTGCCCAGGCCTACTTATAATCAATATTCCATCATGGACTCGCTTTCTGCCTTTGGTTCCAACTCAATGTCACCACAGATCCACCATATGCGAGCGGCGGTGGGTCTTCACGGCTGGACCAGGGGTTATAATTATGCGCAAAAAGGTTGCACCTCATGTCTATATTCCAGGGCGTCTTCTCTCGAGTGGCAACCTTTTTGGGTATATATATATATATCGATGTGATCAAGGCCGGTGCTTCTGGCCGAAACGCGTCATAGCGACATGGTGATTGCACAAAAAAAATCACTGAAGACGAATTTGGGTCTACTCTTGCTTTCTTCGATTTCAATAGAGCAATTAAGGCAAGCGTGCATATATATATATATATTATCTACTGGCGGTCGCCAGTAGATAGTTATAGTTAGGACCGTGTTTCCATAGGAAATCCGCAACATTCTATTTGGAATAACTTTGGCGCCGGTTGACGAATCCTCGCGAAAGTTTCAAAATAGGTGGGGCGCTCCGCTCCGCTCCTACCCTGAAAGTCTCGGGGGGATTCGTCAAGCGGGGGCTGAGAAAAAAGGGGGGTCCCAAAACGCGTTTTCCCCATGCAATTTTCCATAGGGACCTTTAGTCCAAGGTACATCCCGAACGGCTGAACAGAATTACTTGAAATTTGGCAGAGAGGTAGTCCTCAGCTCAGGGAAGCGCCTTTTGCAGGTCTGGTGTCAATCTGTTCAGTAGTTCCTGAGAAAATCAAAAGTAAAATCATATATATATATGTGGGCGGAGCCTAACCACACATCTCATCCTGAGATCTGATTGGCTGTCAGCACTTCATCCAAGAAGTGTTGGCAGCCATCTTGGGACCAATATACATGATAGCACCTCATTAAAAAGCATTGCAGTTAATACAAGGTTTTAAGACTTTAGTTACATTATAAATCATGTGTTGATGGTACCATACTCATTTTAGGAATTGTGGTATGTTCTAAGGTGATTTCACCATGTGAAAAAGCCTTCTGCTGGGATATCATGATTGAGAGAAAAATATTTTCTCATGTTTTTCCCACAGAGGTTTGGAAGGTGATCTATAAGCTAAACTGAGAGCTTATTTTCTGTAAATTCACATTATCTTTCTCAGTCATGTGAGAATGAAGTCTGACATTTTCAGTAAAACATGTACATCCAACAAGGGCAGAGACTGTCAGTTGATTCCTTTGTGTTCTACTGCAGCTTCCCAGAGTGTTCCAAAGAACAACTAGAGCGCTAACAGTCCTACTTATGATAAACGTATGGCACACCTGAAGCCATCTTGCTTGGATTAAAGTGGTAACTCTTAAAACATTTAATTTAAAAAGGAACAACATGAGGGGGTTCATTTTTCCATAAAAAGTATGATTAGTGCTGCAGAAAGAAAAATTAGGGCACATTTTGAGTGACTTCTCAAATCCTCTTCTATTTCATTAAAATATTCTGACATGCAGACTGAAACATGCACTTTCAATACCTGCAGCAGTTTTCCCTGGTGAGCAGTAGCTTTACTACAGTGATCTAATGAGCAAAAAGAGTGCTAACATTCTGAATTTATGGCAAATGTGTGACACATCTGAATGCCTTCTTGATGGAATCAAAGTAAAAAACCGAAAGTATTTCCTACTGAGGAGACTGCAGTAAATGAGGAAATTAGGAAACTTCATAACAAATAAGTCTCCCAAGATGGCCACCAGAGACAAAAGAGCCCAAATGTAGCCCAAATATCACCCAGATGTAGCCCAAGTATAGCCCAATGACAGAATGTCCCAGAGTGTTCTTAAAAACAACTAGAGCGCTTACTGTCTTCATTATGACAAAAGTATGGCACACCTGAAGCCATCTTGATTGGAATAAACTGGTAACCCTTAAGACATTTAATTTAAAAAGGAACACAATGAGGGGGTTCATTTTGCCATAGAAATTATGATTAATGCTGAAGAAAGAAAATGAGGGCCAATTTGAGTGACTTCTCAAATCCTCTTCTATTTCATTAAAAAATTCTGACATGCAGACTGAAACATGCACTTTTAATACCAGGAGCAGACTTCCATGGTGAACAGTAGTTTTACTACAGTGATCTAATGAGCAACTAGAGTGCTAACTTTCAGAATTTATGGCAAATGTGTGACATATCTGAATACCTTCATGATGGAATCAAAGTAAAAAACTGAAAGCATTTCCTACTGAGGAGACTGCAGTACATGAGGAAATTAGGAAACATCATCACAAATAAATCTCCCAAGATGGCCACCGAAGACAAAAGAGCCCAAATGTAGCCCAAAATCACCCAGATGTAGCCCAAATATAGCCCAATGACAGAAGTGTGCAAAACACTTATTATTTTGTGTTTTTGCAGTGTTATATAGTGCAGACTTGTCAGGTATTGGAGTGCTTTACATGAGCATTGGTTACATCACACAAGAACAAATTCATTTTGGTTGTAGACATGGGGAGACTAAGTGATTTGACCAGAATCACAGAATGTCGAGCTGAAGCAGAAACTCCAACCTGGTTCCCCAGTTGCAAAGTCTGCAGTTCTGGAAGTAACACCACATCCTCTCCCCTAAGTGCAACATTTAATCAAGTGGTCAACTGGATAAAAAAACATAAAGATAACAAATAATTTAAAAGTGCTTTGTCGCTATTTGAAACCTCAGAAAATATGTCCTTATTTTAGTCTTTTAGAGCACTAACCATAATTTTGATGCCAATAAGACCCTCTCATATATGTAATTTCTAAAGGAAATGCTCTAGGTATTACAGTTTTGATTACATCAAGATGACGTCAGGCGTTCCACACTTTTGTAATAAATATAGAATGTTAGCAATCTAGTTGTTCATTAGGATACTGTTGAGAGGCAGAGGCCAGGGGCACGGACTCTGAAAATTGAAGGCAGGTAGGATGGTGCAAAGGCAACAATTTAACCACACTGAGCAGGCAGGAAGGGCCGTGGCAGCACAACAGACTATGGAGGGCAGTGGAAAGGGGGGCAGGGGCAACAAACCAACAATACAGGACTTGCAAGAGAGGCTGTGGCAATGTAATAGACCATTGTGGGCAGAAGGAAGAGGCAATGGTAGTGCAACCATACATGCCAACAGACGCGATTCAGCCAGGAAACGTCCAATGTTTAAAAGCTCAAATGGGCTTTATTTGATCTGTCTCCTGTCTACAATCTCCTCTTTTTCAATGTAACTCAAAAGGGAAAATCAATATCCCAGTTTTTTTTCAAAATCTCCCTCTTACCAAGTTCAAAATGTTCGCAAGTATGGTACATTGGATCATGGAAGGAAATGGGGTAGGGACATGGACTTGGATAACAGAGGACAGGAGGGACATGGAGAGGTGCACCAAACTGACCCTGCAGGGCAGGCATCAGGGTTTGCAGCAGCACAATACACCACACAGGGCATGCGGGACGGGAGTGCAGCACAACAATCCATAGAAAGCAAGAGGGAGGGGACAGGACCATGCACATGGACAACAGAGAACAGATGGGAAAGAGGCAATGGTAGCTAGCTGACCATAATGGACAGACAGGAGAGAAAGCTGCAGCATAACAGACCATAAAGGGCAGGAGGGACGGATCAGGGGCATTACAATGGAACAGACAAGGCAGGAGGGAGGGAGTAGGGGTCTGCACATGTAAACAGAGGGCTGGGGGCAAGGGGGCAGGGCAGGAGCAGCAAGATAGCCATGGAGGTCAGGCAGGATGGGCACTAGAAGCAAGACACACCATGAAGAGCAACAGTGAGACTGTTATGGCATACACACAGACCATGGAGGGAAGGTGGGAGGGGGTCAGGGGCAGCTAACTGACCACACAGGGAAGGTGGGAGGGGCCATGGCAGCACAGAAGACCATGCATGGCAAGTGGGAGGGTTAGTGGCAGCACAATGGCGATGATGGGCAAGAAGGAGGGTGCAGGGGCATGCACAAAAGACGATGGAGGATAGAAGGGAGGGTCAGGACCTGTGCACAGACAAGAAAGTTCAGGGGAAGGGGCCTCACAACAGACCGCACGGGGCAGGCAGGAGGAGCAGTTGCAGCACAACAGAGCAGGGAGGGCAGAAGGGTGTGGCAGTACAATGTACCATGTAGGACAGGAGGAAGAGGATAGGGGCATGGCATGTGGACAGGCAGGGTGGAGGTGGCAGGGACAGGTTACAGTCATCTGACAATGCTAGGCAGGTGGGAGGGGAGTGGCAGCTCAACAGAACACTCAGAGTAGATAGGAGTGGCAGGTCCATAGAACATGGTGGGCAAAAAGAATGGAGCAGGGGCATGCACAAAGAAATCGGAGGGCAGGGGGAAGGAGAATAGGGGCAGCAAGCTAAGCACAGAGTTTAAGCAGGAGGTCAATGATGTGGCATAGAATTGGGCAATGGAGGGCAGGAGGAGTGGACTGGTACATCATACTAAATTGAGGGCAGTGGCAGCACATCAGACCATGCATGGCAGGAGGGAGGAGGCTAGTCCATGGATTCACACAACAGAGGATAGGGAGGAGGTGGATGGGGCAGCAAGCTAACTGTTCAGAGAAGGCGGGTATTAGGAACTTTATTGTTTTTAAAACGTGTGTCTGTGCGAACTACTTAAAATATGAACAAGTATGCAGCATAATCTCACTTTTATTCAGGAAGAAGAGGACGTTTGTGACTGTGACACTGGGCTCACTTGGCAGAAACACCCCCTGACCCTCCACCCCCCATCGCAAAATGTAATGCCCGTGAAAAGGGTACGTGAACACAGTGTTATATAGAACATAGTCCTGAGAGCACGATTGAAAATGAAAACTAGATATAGTGTATGGTGTAAACTATGCACCAAAAAGTGTGATATAAGATGAACCGGGCGTGAAATATAATATGCAATACATTGTGCGCAATGACAGATTCATTGGAGAGCGCGAGATAGCACAGGCACTAGCGCGTGCTATGCAATATGCGCCTTGGCGTGTAATATGAACAGGGCAGTGTTGTGTAACCTAACTAGTCTCTAAAGTTGTAATATAAAATTTGTGCTGGGGAGTGTAACGTTGCATATGCACTTGGTGTGCATGTGTATTAAATGTGCCCGTCAATAGCTACCCATGTTTGTATAAATAAACGACAAGGGTGTCTACCGGCATTAGGCATGGTAGGGCATCAGACATGTCAGAGCTTTACTAGTGGTGTAAATACATTCCACGGGGATTCATTGCATGCATAGTCGCCTTTTAATGAATATCACGCAAATCGTCATGGTGATAGGTACGTATGGTTTGTCCAGCATGTCCTAGGTGTGTCTATAAATATATATTTTTAAAAAATAATAAAAAACAGTGGCCGGCCCTGGAGATTGGGGTCAAAAAAATATAATTAGGAGACAGGCCCTGGGGGATGGGGTCATCAGGGCGAATAAATTAGAATAAGAAGGGGGACCACACAGCCCCCCTTCTTAAAAAATTAAAATAAATAAAAGACTGGCATCGTGCCGGAGGCCACACCCCCTCCTTGCAGCACTCTGCAAACACGCCCCCTGGCGAGTTGTAAGTTGGGGAATTAATTCCTCTTCAATACTGAGGGTCCCTGAGGGCCAACTAGCCCAACAGGCATCTCCAGTATGCGCCAGGGAGCTGCGCTGCAGACAGATGTTCTGAGGCCAAGCCCCTTTTTACACCTCTCTGCAACGCAGCTCTGTGGCGCTTACTGGAGGTACCTAGTGGTCTAGTTTGACCCTAGGGACCCTTAGGATTCAAGGGGACTTAATCTCTCAACTTAGAACAGCCACAGGGCGTGTTTACACAGTGGTGAAAGGAGGGGACGGGGCCTGAGGTGACGTGTGAAAACACGCACTATGGCACGTTTTAAATTGGGGATATAATTTCCCTTCAAAACTGAAGGCCCCTGTGGGCTAACTAGCCCACCAAGTGCTTCCAGTAAGCGCCACTGAGCTGCATTGCAGAGAGGTGGTCCAGGTACCTAGTGGGCTAGTTGGACCCTAGGGACCCTCAGCATTCAAATGAACTTAATCTCCCAACTAAAAACGGACACAGGGCGTGTTTAAACAGTGGTGAAGGGAGGGGACGGGACCTGAGTTAACGTGTGCAAAAACGCCCTGTGGCCTGTTTTAAGAGGTAGTTTTAATCCCCCTGCCCTATTATATACTAGGGGCTTACAGAGGAGGTCATGCTAATCACAGGGGGACCCCAACGCATAATGTTCCCTAGTGTATGTAGGTGTTTTCACTGTATTCTAAGTGTCTTTTAACATAACACTGGCTCTAGGACTGGTTAGTCAGACTCAGTTACCACCAGTATCCGTCTGAAAAAGTTGAGGGTACAGGATGATTTTGCAACAAGGATTCTTTCTGCTCTTCTTTTTGTTCTTTCTGCACGTTATCCTTCTTCCTGCACTTTTCTTCATCTTTGAGCACTTCTGTTGCTTCTTTCTGCACTTCTTTTTTTTCTTTCTGTGCATTTTTTCTTCTTTCTTCACATCTTCTATCTCTGTAGGCATAGTTAGAAATTAGCATTTAAAAAACCTTTGAAATTCACAGAAAAAACCATAGCTTTCAGGCACGTTATAGTTAGGAATTAGCATTTAAAAAACCTCAGAAATTCACTAAAAAAACCATAGGTTTCAGAGGTGTTATAGTTAGCTGGACTTTTCACTTGTACAAAACCATTGAAATTCCCCCGTTATAGTTAGTTCAGCTAACTATAACTTGCGCGCCCACAATGCACTGCTGATGACGTCACATATTACATCACTCATGACATGGTCAGTGACATCACTCATGACATCACTGATGACACCTCAAATGACATCACTGATGACATCACTGATGACATCATCCTTGTGAGAGAGTGGCAGACCTCCTCTCACCCTAATATAACCTTTAATACACACATTCAAAAATAGAGACTAAAATTTTCAAAACAATGGACATACCAATACCAGTTACAACAACCTCTTCAGTAATTCTAAGATCCACATACACATCCACTCATTCACCAACAGTCCTATACAGTCACTCATACATGTACTCACTCTTCATATGTACTCATACACCTATACATCCTGTTACACAATGCCAGTCATCCATAGAGTTACTCTCACACATAGTCACTCATGCTAATAAAGAATCAAACATACATTTACTTGCATATACAGTTATACACACACCACCACACTTACTTCTTCTACGGAAACTTACACATAGTTAGTCTTTTAAACAATCACTTATAGAAACACATACTTATTCATACAGGAACTATTTCAATCTCTCACTCTCACATATACTCACTTATATACACCAATAGTCACATATACTAGTTTAAAACATATGTAGTTACTCATAAAGACACTATTGAGACAGCCATTCACTCACTAACACACCCATACACACACTCATCCACTCATACAGTCCTGCACACATGCTGTCTTCAACACATACAAACAGCGAGTCACTCATTCATGCACCCATGCACTACGTAATACCCCCCACTGAACCATGCAGACACTCAGACTGATACTCAAAAAACCAACTAATAACCTATATAGACACCCATGTAGCTACTCACAGACCCATGCAGCCACTTATACACAAAGTGAGAGACTGTTACAGATATTTACATATTTAAACATTACTCACTAAGCCATGTATTCACTATGATACACTTAATCAGTCAGTTACACAATCAATTTTTCAAAAACAAATCATCCATTTAGACACTTATATACCCATTTATTCTTCCATCGACCTTGAGATATACATATATAAAACATATTTAATTTTCAGAAAAACAGACATTCACTGGATGATGTCATCAGTGATGTCATCAGTGATGTCATTTGAGATGTCATCAGTGATGTCATGAGTGATGTCACTGACCATGTCATGAGTGATGTAATATGTGACGTCATCAGCAGTGCATTGCGGGCGCGCGAGTTATAGTTAGCTGAACTAACTATAACAGGGGAATTTCAATGGTTTTGTTCAAGTGAAAAGTCCAGCTAACTATAACACCCCTGAAACCTATGTTTTTTCCAGTGAATTATATATATACATACATATATATATATATATATATATATATATATATATATACATATATATATATATATATATATATTACCTACTGGCGGTCGCCAGTAGGTAGTTATAGTTAGGACCCTGTTTCCATAGGAAATCCGCAACATTCTATTTGGAATAACTTTGGCGCCGGTTGACGAATCCTCGCGAAATTTTCAAAACTAATGGGGCGCTCCGCTCCGCTCCTACCCTGAAAGTCTCGGGGGGATTCATCAAGCGGGGGCTGAGAAAAAAGGGGGGGTCCCAAAACGCGTTTTCCCCATGCATTTTTCCATAGAACCTTTAGACACAGCTGCAGCCCGAACGGCTGAACAGAATTACTTGTAATTTGGCAGAGAGGTAGTCCGCAGGTCAAGGAAGTGCCTTTTGTAGGTCTGGTGTAAATCTGTTCAGTAGTTCCTGAGAAAATACCATTTAAATCAATATATATATCTGTGGCAGCGCTCCGTGCGCTTACCGTGCGCTTACGGTAAGCTTACCGTATGCGTACGGTGCCGTGCGCGAGCGCGATTCTGATTGGTTGTTAGATCAAAGTAAACATTCGAATCGGTCGAAACCAGGAAGTATCGGCCGCCATTTTCTGTCCGTCGCACTGAAAAAAAAAGGTTGATAACATGAAAAGGGGGCAACGAAGAGAGTTGCAGACCCCCTAGCGTTCGTCAGGGGGTTCACGAAGGACCAAAAAGTATGAAAAATAAATTTAATAATTTTTAAAAAAAATCGTGGGGTGCGCGTACGGTAAGCTTACCGTACGCGTACGGTAAAAAAAAATAAAAAAAAATAAAAAAAATTAACAATCACATTTAATATATAAATCTAAGGACCCCCAAGGGAGAAGAAAACAATTGATATTTTGAAAAAAATGGCAAGGCGTGCACGGTACAAAATGCGCAATGTGGGTGCTCGGTGCGCGAAGCGCACCGAGCGCCCACAGCGCTCGCACGGTGCGTGAAGTGCACCGTGCGCGCAAAAATTAAAAATAAATACATAACTTAGCATTTAAAAAACCGTACAAATTCACTGAAAAAACCATAGGTTTCACACACGTTATAGTTAGGAATTAGCATTTAAAAAACCTTGCAAATTCACTGAAAAAACCATAGGTTTCACACATGTTATAGTTAGCTGTACATTTCACTCGTAAAAAACTAATGAAATTCCACGTTATAGTTAGTGCAGGCAACTATAACTCAAGCGACCGCAATCCTCTGCTGATGATGTCAGATATGACATCACTGATGACATATCTGTCTTTATGAAAAATAAATATTTGTAATATATGTATAGCTAAAGATACAGTATTAGCATCAACAGAGGATTGCGGTCGCGTGAGTTATAGTTGCCTGCACTAACTATAACGTGGAATTTCATTGGTTTTTTACGAGTGAAATGTACAGCTAAGTATAACATGTGTGAAACCTATGGTTTTTTCAGTGAATATATATATATATATATATATGCATATATAATTACCTAATGGAGGTCGCCAGTAGGTAGTTATAGTTACAACCTATTATCCATAGGAGATCCGCAACATTCTATTTAGAATAACTTTGGCGCTCGTTGACGAATCTTTGTGAAATTTACAAAACACGTGGCCCGCTCCGGTACGCTCCTATCCTGAAAGTCTCAAGGTGATTCATCAAGCGGGGGGCGAGAAAAAAGGGGGGCCCCAAAACATATTTTCCCCATGCAATTTCCATAGGGACCTTTAGTTGCAGCTACAGCCCGAACTGCTGAACGGAATTACACCAAATTTGGCAGAAAGGTAGACCTTGGTTCAGAGTCGTGCCTTTTGCTTAAATGATGTAAATCTGTCAGCACTTCATCCAAGAAGTGTTGGCAGCCATCTTGGGACCAATATACATGATAGCACCTAATTAAAAAGCATTGCAGTTAATAGAAGGATTTAAGACTTTAGTTACATTATAAATCACTTGTTGATGGTACCATACTAATTTAAGGGATTGTGGTATGTTCTAAGGTGATTTTACCATGTGAAAAACCCTTCTGCTGGGATATCATGAATCATGTTTGAGAGAAAACTATTTTCTCATGCTTTTCCCACAGAGGTTTGGAAGGTGATCTATAGGCTAAACTGAGAGCATATTTTCTGTAAATTCACATTATCTTTCTTAGTCATGTGAGAATGAAGTCTGATATTCTCAGTAAAACATGTACATCCAACAAGGGCAGAGACTGTCAGGTGTTTTCACCATAGAAAGTATGATTAGTGCTGCAGAAAGAAAAATTAGGGCACATTTCTATTTCATTAAAAAATTCTGACATGTAGGCTAAAACATGCCCTTTCAATACCAGCAGCTTACTTCCCTGGTGAGCAAGAGCTTTACTACACTGATCTAATGAGCAACTAGAGTCCTAACATTCCGAATTTAGGGCAAGTGTGTGAACCATCTGAATGCCTTCTTGATGGAATCAATGTAAAAAACTGAATGTATTCCTACTGAGGAGACTGCAGTAAATTAGGAAATTAAGAAACTTCATAACAAATACGTCTCAAGAGATGGCCACCAGAGACAAAAGAGCCCAAATGTAGCACAAATATCACCCAGATGTAGCCCAAGTATAGCCCAATGACAGAATGTCCCAGAGTGTTCTAAAGAACAACTAGAGCGCTAACAGTCTTAGTTATGACAAAAGTATGGCACACCTGAAGCCATCTTGATTGGAATAAAGTGGAAACTCTTAAAACATTTAATTTAAAAAGGAACAAAATGAGGGGGTTCATTTTGCAATATAAATTATGATTAGTGCTGCAGAAAGAAAAATTAGGGCACATTTTGACTCCTCAAATCCTCTTCTATTTCATTACAAAAATCTGACATGCAGACTGAAACATGCACTTTGAATATCAGCAGCAGACTTCCCTGGTGAGCAGTAGCTTTACTACAGTGATCTAATAAGCAACTAGAGTACTACCGTTCAGAATGTATGGCAAATGTGTGAGACATCTGAATGCCTTCTTGATGTAACCAAAGTAAACAAGCATTAAAAATCCAATAGGTCTGGCCCTCGTTTAAGTTAAAGCAATTCTGTTTGTAAATAGGTGGCTTGTTAGCTTTGCTTTTATTAGTGCTTTTCAAACGTTCATGTACATAACATGCATATGCATGCATATTTGTATATGTGTATGTATGCATGCATTTATATTTGTATTTATATAGATATGCAGATTATATATATGTTTATATATGTATGTATATATATATATACACACATACATATACATAAATGCATATATATATATTGAGGAAATATGAATTTTATGATCAGTTATGTCCCCTATCTTAGACCCCAACGGCTCCATGTACATGCTACAAGTACATGTATGTTCCCTCCAGTTCCAGTTATGAAGACGCAAATACATGTGCGTCCACCGTCAACATGTCCTCTTTCAGATCCGCCATGAATGAGTCGGATATTCCGTTCCTAAGTATGAAAGGCCACCGACTTTATGTGGTTCACTTTCCACGTTTTACAGTTCAGGCGAGTAGGCCCTGAATTCTGCCATCAAGCCTTTTCCTGCCTTCTGCCTCTGAAAGCTCCAGTCCGAGCCCGCATCTGTATCCATGAACTTTGTCCTACTCCCTGCGCGGCTAACGGTGCCTGATCCGGCCTGTTGCCTGCCAAAAACTGTATTTCACCTTCAAGATTATCTGCTCCGCTCCTCATCCGATGCATTCCTGTCTAGTAGTTTAGGTAAACATTCTTCCAGTTACCGAGCAAAGGGCCAGGCCTCACTGTCCTCATGCAAGTAATTCATAGCCCCTGCTACTATGGAGGATTCCTGCCCCCTCGCATCTCATGTAGACACTTAGACGCTTGTACACGCACTAACAGTCAGTATAGAATAGATTCCGTCCGAGAGACCTTTCCTTTTGGATAATACAGTTCTTTAAACATAAGATATTAGATATGATTTGGGATTAGGTTGACATGACCCCCCAGACTTCTGTCTCCACATGTAGAGCTAAATGTCAAGTCCCCTTCACCCTCTAGTTGCACGTCAATCACACGTCATGCGGCTGCGCGCGCATCTCTGCCAGGTATTTCTGCTGACATTGCAGGATTCTCTTATGGATCCACCCACCTGTGACATCATGTTTAATGACGTTTCTAGTCTACGCCTATGTTTACGCCTTTTTTCATTACGTATGTGTATTATTATCTGTATTATCAGCTGTTACGCCTCCTGCATCTGTCTTAATGCAATGCTTTTCATATAAATACCTTTACTTGTCAATAATGTATTGCCTTCCCTTCCTGAACCCTCGTGGTGATGGAATTTGATGCCTATGGTTCGAACCATAATTCCTTGTAAGGAATAAAGCCTTTCAGAACCTCTAATACCACGGATTCTGCCTCTTATTTTTACTGAGTTATTCTTACTAGACTTTACCGCATAAAAAATAGTACAGGTAATTAAATACTTACCACATAAATTGGCGCCCGAACAGGGACACTTTCTCATCTCACGCACCGGAGGTGCGTTGCAGGCCCGGTCTCCTGCCACAGCTGGACGGACAACAACGCGTACCTGCAGGATTTCCTGTATCTCCCTCCGGCCAAGCGGGGGTGACTGAGGCTGCGATCAACACCCAGACGAGGCGGTGAGAAGTGCGAAGTATCCCGACCAGAGCCTAGCTGAGAGAGCAAGATCCGAGGTATACAGAGGCCCACCAGGTTCCGAAGTTCCGAGTCGAGTCGAGTCCAGTCCGGTCCAGTTCAGTTCAGTTCCGAGGCCTTCCGTTCCGTGCTACCCGGTGAGTACCGTTGCCGGGGAGGCATTTAGACGTGCACATAGTTTGTGCCGGTCAAGACGGGTTTGGGTACACAAATCCGGTCTGCACTGTTTCAGCAGTGTATCTGTACTGTTTAGCAGTATATCTAGTATGTCTTGCATATAATTCAGTATTATCTAGTGTTAGTATTATGTTAGTAACTAGTTTCCTATTAGTTATCATCGTTCGTTAACTGTTAAATGTTAAATGTTTTAATACGTTCTACATATTGTGGTGTGAATGATTGTTCATTATTGTGTTTATTGTATTAAGTGTGTTCAAGATTAAGTAATAAGGTCTAAAAATGCCGCTCTTTTCAAAATTAAGACAGATCAAAACCAGAAAAGGGGTACTCGAAGAAGCTGTTCCCATTCCACCTAGGGACACTCCAGGGTACTTTATGTATCATAAGCATGGCCTAGATGCCGTATTATTTCTTGATTTATGGGTGGACTACACCAAAGATTTACCAGAAAGTCAGAGGTGGCCCGCAGCTGGGACCTGGGATGCAGATTGCATCATGAGAGTAGAAGAAGAATTATGGAAAAAGAAAGCCAGACAGTCACAGAAAGATGCCATTGAATTATGGCGTAAAGAATCATATAGACGTACAGAAAAAGCGCTCAGACAGGAAGAGAAAAGTAGGGAGAATCCGAATAAAACCTGAGAAAATATATTAATTGAGGAAGGTACCCGAGTAAAAACAGAACAAGTAGACAGACAACGAAACACTCTTATGAATGGTATGTATCCCCTTCTGGCCGAAGGGTTACCTCAGGCCACCCCGGAAATACCGAAAGACTTGACACCTCCATTACTCCCGATAAAAGCACATCCCAAAACAGCAAAAGATGTTTTCCTTTCTTCCTATTTAGATGATGTAGCTCCTGAATATGCTAATGTTCTGCCACACACACCGCCTACCGATGGTACTCAACGCCAAGATCATCCGTCTGTATCCCCGCAACAACAAACTCCTACGCACATTCCCTCAGGTCCATCTGTTTCTACCGTTTTTCCTACATCTACAGTTTCTATCTTACATCCAACAAATCCTTTCATGCCTAGCACCTCAGACGGTGCGACAGGAGGTACGACAGAAATTTTTGCCACGCCACCCCGAGGAAATAAATTATCCCTTAGAGATTTAGCATACGAACGTACACCCCAACTAGCAACTTCCGACATGTTTAAAGAGCATCTAGTGGATTGTAGATATGATCCTGTGCCCGGTAGACGGGACGGTATGCTGCTGTCATCACTACGTATACGACGAGCTTCAAGGTATTTAGCGACGCTACCAGGAATGGTGGCACATTTAGATAATATATATCACTTTGTCCAATCAGGGCGAGGCCCTGAAAGTATTGACGAAGCCGTGGAATACCAGAAAGTGGATGTACAGAGACAACTGTTACGCTTCTTCATAAACTGCGTGATCCGAAACCAAGACAGGCCTGAGGTAGAGCAGAAGGAAATACAAGTACTTACCAGATGGGGTCAGAATATATCAGAAGGGAAACATGATAAACAGACATGTATTGTAGTTATGTGCGGAAAGATCCGCAAAGAAGTAGAACGAATACATAAAGACAGATTAGAGACAGACCAACATGAATCAGAGGGAGAGGAGGACGAAGAATCAGAAATGCCCACAGGACACTTAGAGACAATGGCTTATGTAGGTAAAGGAAGATCTTTTAATAATACCAGATGCTTTAATGATCCAATACGTCCGATACGTCCCGAATGTAACAGAAATTTTCAAGCCCCTATGTTAAATATAAGGTCTCCTGAACACTTATTCCAGGCTGCTGATAAATTACTCCGAGACCGAAGGGGGTACCATATGCTCGATTCCATGGATGAACAAGAATTAGCCAGGTCAGCAGTACAATGGGCTGACAGTCCCGGCAAATACAGTGATGATGCACTAGCACACACGTTTCTGAACCTTACCCCAGACGAACAGCGTTTAGCTGGTATATACATGATTCAACACCTCCTTATATTATATAAAAGCCAACACTCCGACCCTGGACCCCTACCTGACATATTGACAGAATTACTCACGAATAAATGGAGAGGTTCAGGTACTGATTTAATTAAAGAAATTCTAGAATTTCGAAACCAGTATATAGTTTTCGTATGCCCAGAACATGTTCCAGCTCCCACTATGGGAAGGAAAATGTATCACATAGATAGACAGAATCCGTTACGCGAAGTGCACCCAATAAGAGGTGACGACAATACCTTTAAACGCGTGTTTGTGTACACGCCTATAACTAAAATTGAATTATTAGAAATGAAGAAAGTAGTACCCAGCCATGACAAGGATCCAGCAGGTTTCCACCGTGAGATAAAAGACATGTTACTCATGGGAGAGTATACCTACCCCGACATTATGAAAATATTAAAAGTATTAATGCCTGCCGGTATTTACGAGAAACTCAAAGAAAAGGAATGGGAGGTGGGAGACCAAAAGATAGATTGGACAGCATTAGAAAACGAAGAAAAGGCCCGAGCTGCAGGATCAGGGCTTGGGGAAAAGACGACAGCACTACCAGGATTACTAGTGCAGGTACTGCCACGTTTATTAACTACGAAAAAGGAGGACTGGGGTGCAATCTCAGCCTGTAAACAAAAGCAAGATGAAGACACTAGTGATTTTTATTCCCGATTTGAAAAATGTTTTGGTATTAATAGTGGCATAAAAGCAAGTAGCGAGTCATATCCACATCTGTTTGTGACAAAATTAGTTGAAAATTCCCTACCGCAAGTTAAGAATAGAGTATTGAAATTCGAGAGTACCTGGCAAGGTAACACCCCGTCACAGATGTTACAGATGTTACAATATCACCACAATAGAATTAGAGAAGAACAAGAACATGAACAAAGACGTATGAAAGACACGAAAATGAAAATGCTTGTGGCTCAGTCAGTTCCAGCTGATGGTCATAAAAAGGGTGATTCCGCAGGTCCGGCGAAAGGGACATGCAACTATTGTAAACAACAAGGTCATTATATACACGATTGTGCAGTTCTGAAACATAATATCGCCACGGGTAAAACTCAGGAAAGACCACGTCCACCTAGACAGGATCAGAACCAACCACAAATCCCTCAGCATGCACAATCTAGGCCAGTTCCGCAACAGGTAGCTCCACAACAGACCGTAGCCACATCACAACAGCAGCCTATTGCTGCCACACAAGCAACAACGCAATAGATGTACCAGTATGCACAAACTGATTATCCCGATTATCAGCGATACACATGAAATAGCCTAGAGAGGGAAGTTGGCTTACCCCTTATCGAGGTTCCTGTAGATCAAGAGGGACCTTATGTACATAGTGAACTATTAGGGGAAGACAGAAAGTTTTTACTTGATACAGGGGCAAGCAGAACAACTATACGACGCAGTGAAGTTCCAGGGGCACCCCTCTCAGGCTCACAGAATATTTCCCTTGGATTCTCAGGAAAGCCTATCATTAATGAAGTATCGCAACCCCTTCCACTTACGGTTGGTCCATTGACACGAACCACAGATTTATTGCTTACTAAATCATGTCCAGAAAACTTGTTAGGTATAAAAACATTGAAAGCTCTAGGAGCTATAATATGTTGTTCTCCGGAAGGAGTACGATTATTTTTACGTGACTTCAAAGGTCACTACGTGTCCAGAGACATGGATCACCGGCTGCAAAATTTACCTACACATTTATGGGCACAAGGCCCTACTGATGTTGGTTGCATGAACATTACACCATATCGAGTCACACTAAAAACAGGAGTGGTACTACCACGAATGCGACAATACAAGTTACCACCAGATGCTGTTGTGGCTTTGCTGCAAATCATTGACGAGCTCATTCCACAAGGAGTGGTTGTGGAAACCGACTCCAATGTATGTAATTCCCCGATAATTCCGATTCTTAAAAGAACGGATCCAAAAGCACCACCAGTATATCGATTAGTTATTGATCTGCGCGAATTAAATAAATGTATTGTACCACAATACCCTGTGGTCCCAGATATCTCTTCATTATTAACAGCTATTGATTCAGAAGCAACGTTCTTTACTGTAATTGATCTCAAGAATGCCTTCTTTAGCGTCCCAATAGATCCGGAAAGTCAATATTTGTTCGGTTTCAGTTTAAATGGACGAAGTTTTAAATTCACACGCGCACCTCAAGGATTCACAGAAAGCCCCAGCATCTATAGCCAAGCACTGAAACGAGAACTTGACAGTATCCACATGCCAGTTAACACTGCCTTGCTTCAGTATGTCGATGATCTGCTGATCACCGCCCGAAGCGAACCTGAATGTGAAAAAGCGTCACTGACGGTTTTACAATTTCTGGCCGACAAGGGGCACAAGGTGTCCCCTTCTAAGCTGCAATTCTGTGTCCAGCAAGTTGTTTATCTTGGGCACTTGCTGTCCAAGGAGGGAAGACAGCTTACACCCGACCGCATCCAGTTAATTGCTAACATGCCACCACCTAAGACACAAAAGGAGGTGCGGGCTTTTATAGGCCTCACTTCATACTGTAGGCAGTGGATCCCTCAATATGCATTTCTAGCAAAACCACTCATTCAGTTGACAACACAGGAGGCAGCCACATCGACTGTCCTCCCTTGGACTCAAGAACATACACAAACCTTTGAAAGCTTAAAGAAAGCTTTATGTCAAGCACCTGTTTTAGCAACACCATGTTACAGTAAACATTTTACACTCTTTGTTACAGAACGCGAAGGTACTGCCTTGTCAGTACTCACTCAGGAACAAGCAGGATCACACAAACCATGTGCTTATTTTTCTAGTACATTGGATCCCGTAGCTCAGGCTCTTCCTGCGTGCCTGAAATCAGTGGCAGCAACAGCTTTAGCAATCAGACAAAGCGATGCCATAGTATTAGGACATCAATTGACAGTACAAGTACCACACGCAGTAGAGGTTCTCTTGAACCGCACACAAACACAACACTTGACTATAGCAAGACTCACCGGTTATGAATTAACATTGTTTCAGCCAAACATAGAAATCAGACGTTGTAATACATTAAATCCTGCCACACTATTGCCAGTAAACGGAACAGATCCATTAGCACATGATTGTATTGAAGTCATTACTATCACGACGAAACCCAGACAAGACTTGACAGACATCCCTTTATCAGATCCGGACCTAACATTATATGTAGATGGTTCATGTATGAGAACAAGTACAGGAGAGTTAGTGGCCGCTTACGCAGTCACAACAGACACTGAAGTGATCGAAACAAATTGTATTAACACTTTGTCAGCTCAAGCAGCAGAGCTCATCGCTCTGACACAAGCCTGTATTCAAGCCACAAATAAGAACGTCAACATATACACAGATTCACGTTATGCATTCGGAGTCGTCCATGACTTCGGCGTACTGTGGCGAGAGAGAGGTTATTTAACTTCTCACGGTGCCCACATCCAACACGGACCCCTCATTCAAGCTTTATTAGACGCAATTCATCTACCTACTGCAATATCGATTATGAAATACAAGGCCCATACGAAAGTTACCGATATCATTTCCCAGGGTAACGACCTAGCTGACAGAACAGCTAAACAGACTGCTCAGAATCAGACTCATACCACTGACACGACAAAGACAATAGTTCCGACACCAACACATTGCATGACAGTTAAGGATCCCGCCCTTGATGTAATTGACATACAGACACATGCTACACCAGAAGAAATAAAGAAATGGACTGAATTAGGAGGGATCCAAACGGATCAAGGATGGATGACGAAGGGAAAATCTATATGGTTTCTTCCCGATTCCATGGTTCAAGTCATCATTAACACAATACATATTCCAGCGCACCTAGGAGAAAAAGCTATGCTAGACAGCATTCAACACATTTGGTTCAACAAACACTTGCGAGCAGCAGCCAAACAGAAAGTACGTACCTGTATGATATGTTGTCAGTTTAATCCAGGTAAAAGCATTCCCGTAGAACAGGGTGGATTTCAACCTCCCGATCACGCTTTTGAAGTCCTCCAGATGGATTATATCCAGATGGAACGATGTCGAGGATTCAAATATGTTCTTGTAGTTGTCTGTGCTCTTTCCCGTTGGACAGAAGCCTACCCGGTTTCAGATTACACTGCCCCGACTACTGCCAAACAGCTAGTTCGAGAATTCTTCCCACGGTACGGTTTGCCTCGTATCGTGTACTCAGATAACGGCCAGCCATTCTCATACGAACTAATGAAACACGTTTCACTTCTGTTAGGTTACCAATGGAAATTCCACTGTGTCCGACATCCCGAGGCAGTAGGTCTCGTGGAACGCCATAATCAAACTCTGAAAATTAGATTGTCCAAAGTATGTAGAGAAAAGGGTGTCGATTGGATAGTAGCCTTACCAGTTGCGCTCTTTTACATGAGAATGGTAGCACATTCTCGAACAGGGCTATCCCCGTATGAGGTGATCTTCGGTAGACCACCAAATATGTGGGGGACGCCTATACCTCGTAAAATCACTGATGTTGACTGTAATATGCTGACAGATTACCTGGCTTCCTTGATGTCTGCACTACAATCTTGTCGTTCACAGGTAGCTGCAGCTTTTCCCGATAACACTGAGGTGAAGCCCCATGACGTGGTTCCAGGTGACCTGGTTCTTGTGAGGAATTTCGACCGGAAGACCCAGCTGGAGCCCAGGTGGCAGTCGCCCAAGCTCGTCCTGCTAACCACAAGGACAGCCGTGAAGATTGAGGGACGTAAAGGGTGGTTGCACTCGAGCCATATCAAAAAATTTTATGGACTACCGTCCGATGTGAACACTCAGCCCTGCATTCCCTCACAGACAGACTCAAAGCTCCCCTTGGTTGAAAGGACGGAGAAGGAACTCTATAAACTGAAACTAAGGTCTAGCAAGTCAGACAATTTGATTGTTTAAGTCCTCTCCAAGGTGAATCGGTTGAATTTGTCTCTGACATGTATCCTCTAGACCGAAATAGAGAGAGAAATAGACAGATACAGCTTAAAAAACATGCGTACTGTAAATCGCTTCGTAGTCACTGCATAGTGACATTATTAATTTTGTTTTTTCTAAGTCTTCTGATCATCATTTCTAGTGTATTGCTACATATGTATTACCCTATTTCTAAGCGTGCTTACAATGCTACTGCTGAACATTCTTTTAGCGAACTACCTCCGCATGAGTTGTCTTATAGATTTGCGCTGCGCAACAACACTTTCATTAGTATGTTACATCATTCCCATCAGACCAACAATGCTACCAATTGTTGGATATGTGGCCGACTCCCTCCCTATCAGAACTATAAGGGAGTTTTGCCTCTCTTTCCGTATCCGTTCACACACAATGGCTCCTGTGGAGCATGGTTTAGTTTGATTAATTCCCTAGATTCAAATTCAGTAGTTTATCAAGACAACTGGGTATGGGGAAACCTGAACCTAGTTTTGCTTAAAGTCTGCTACCCTAACAAGGAGGGACTTCCCAAAAGAACAGGAACTGATCTAGAAAATGAAGTATATGGATTAGGTAACTTTACACTTAACCTCATGATTCTGAATGTTGAATCCGAAGCTACACCAATCTTGCCCGCTATGTCAGTATTTCCAGTTAAAGGTGAATTATGTGTAAGAAAGAATGGTTCCATACACATGGGCCATAGTAAATGTACCACTGTGATAAAATTCAGTGATCAAGGCAAGTCTACATTTAGAGCTTCTCGTCATTCCTACTTCATATGTGGCCAGACTGCATATATACGTTTACCTCTAGATTGGGATGGTACCTGTTACATTGCATTCCTTCTGCCACCTGTTTTCCTAGCCCCTCCTGACTATCACAGAAATACTCATTTAGTACACAATAGACAGCAGAGAGATCTCCCGATTGTCGATTACACTGAAACGGCATGGGAGCAATACACAGATTTCAATAAAGGTTTCTTTCCCTATATAGGTACAGTCACTAATAGTAAATTGATACGTAGATTAACTAGAACCCTTGAAGCAGTAGTGAATGAGACTACTTCCGCCCTAGGCAACTTAACAGAGGAGCAGTCTGCGATGCGGATTGTTGTGCTTCAAAATCGTCTTGTCCTTGACGTCATCCTGGCCGATAGGGGCGGAGCTTGTAGGGTCATCGGATCAAGTTGCTGTGTTTTCATACCAGAAAACTCGCCGTCAGTATATAAAGCCATAACTCGCCTTCATAAGATTATAAGCCAGATACACCAGAGTCCAGGCACCTGGACTTGGTCCGGTTGGTTCTGGAGCGTGTTGTCAGCCTGGGGATGGAGGATTCTATCCTTCCTAGGTATTGGCTTCCTCATACTATTCAGTTGCTGCTTATGTCTACAATGTGGGCCAGCGATTTGTGGTTTGTGTGCCACATCGTGTATTCCGCATCCAAGTTTTCGTTCAAGATCCCGGAAGAAGAAAGAAGAACAAATGATGCTATATGAACAGATTGATGGATTGATGAAGATCGATATCTCCTGAGGGTCCGTAGGGGACAAGGAGGGAATGAGGAAATATGAATTTTATGATCAGTTATGTCCCCTATCTTAGACCCCAACGGCTCCATGTACATGCTACAAGTACATGTATGTTCCCTCCAGTTATGAAGACGCAAATACATGTGCGTCCACCGTCAACATGTCCTCTTTCAGATCCGCCATGAATGAGTCGGATATTCCGTTCCTAAGTATGAAAGGCCACCGACTTTATGTGGTTCACTTTCCACGTTTTACAGTTCAGGCGAGTAGGCCCTGAATTCTGCCATCAAGCCTTTTCCTGCCTTCTGCCTCTGAAAGCTCCAGTCCGAGCCCGCATCTGTATCCATGAACTTTGTCCTACTCCCTGCGCGGCTAACGGTGCCTGATCCGGCCTGTTGCCTGCCAAAAACTGTATTTCACCTTCAAGATTATCTGCTCCGCTCCTCATCCGATGCATTCCTGTCTAGTAGTTTAGGTAAACATTCTTCCAGTTACCGAGCAAAGGGCCAGGCCTCACTGTCCTCATGCAAGTAATTCATAGCCCCTGCTACTATGGAGGATTCCTGCCCCCTCGCATCTCATGTAGACACTTAGACGCTTGTACACGCACTAACAGTCAGTATAGAATAGATTCCGTCCGAGAGACCTTTCCTTTTGGATAATACAGTTCTTTAAACATAAGATATTAGATATGATTTGGGATTAGGTTGACATGACCCCCCAGACTTCTGTCTCCACATGTAGAGCTAAATGTCAAGTCCCCTTCACCCTCTAGTTGCACGTCAATCACACGTCATGCGGCTGCGCGCGCATCTCTGCCAGGTATTTCTGCTGACATTGCAGGATTCTCTTATGGATCCACCCACCTGTGACATCATGTTTAATGACGTTTCTAGTCTACGCCTATGTTTACGCCTTTTTTCATTACGTATGTGTATTATTATCTGTATTATCAGCTGTTACGCCTCCTGCATCTGTCTTAATGCAATGCTTTTCATATAAATACCTTTACTTGTCAATAATGTATTGCCTTCCCTTCCTGAACCCTCGTGGTGATGGAATTTGATGCCTATGGTTCGAACCATAATTCCTTGTAAGGAATAAAGCCTTTCAGAACCTCTAATACCACGGATTCTGCCTCTTATTTTTACTGAGTTATTCTTACTAGACTTTACCGCATAAAAAATAGTACAGGTAATTAAATATTTACCACATATGTGCATATGTGTGCAGGTAGAGAGAGGAAGAGAGGTAGAGGTGCAGAGGTAGAGAGGTAGAGGTACAGAGGTAGAGAGTAGTAGAGAGAGAGGTAGAGAGAGGTAGAGAGGTAGAGAGTAGAGGATGAGTAATAGAGAGTAGAGAGTGAGTAGTAGAGAGTAGTAGAGAGAGAAGTAGAGAGAGTAGTAGAGCGTGGGTAGTAGAGAGTGAGTAGCAGAGAGTAGTAGAAAGTGGGTAATAGAGAGTGAGTAGTAGAGAGTAGTAGAGAGTAGTAGAGTGAGTAGTAGAGAGTGAGTAGTAGAGAGTGAGTAGCGAGTGAGTAACAGAGATTGAGTAGAGAGTGAGTAGTAGAGAGTGAGTAGCAGAGAGAGAGTAGCAGAGAGAGAGTAGTAAAGAGAGAGTAGCAGAGAGTAGTAGAGAGTGAGTAGTAGAGAGAGTAGTAGAGAGAGAGTAGTAGAGAGTGAGTGGTAGACAGTGAGTAGTAGAGAGTGAGTAGTAGAGAGAGTAGTAGAGAGTGAGTAGTAGAGAGTGAGTAGTAGAGAGTAGAGGAGTAGTAGAGAGTGAGTAGTAGAGAGTAGTAGAGTGAGTAGTAGGGAGTATTAGAGAGTGAGTAGTAGAGTGAGTAGTAGAGAGTAGTAGAGAGCAAGTAGTAGAGAGTGTGTAGCAGAGAGTGAGTAGTAGAGAGTTGTAGAGAGTGAGTAGGAGAAAGAGTATTAGATAGCGAGTAGTAGAGAGTGAGTAGTGGAGAGTGAGTAGTGGAGTGTGAGTAGTGGAGAGTAGTAGAGAGTGAGTAGTAGAGAGTAGTAGAGAGTGAGTAGTGGAGAGAGTAGTAGAGAGTGAGTAGTAGAGAGTAGTAGAGTGAGTAGTAGAGAGTGAGTAGTAGAGAGAGAGTAGTAGAGAGTAGTAGAGAGTGAGTAGTAGAGTGGTAGAGAGTGAGTGGTAGAGAGTAGTAGAGTGAGTAGTAGAGAGTGAGTACTAGAGAGAGTAGTAGAGAGTAGTAGAGTGTGAGTAGTAGAGATTGAGTAGTAGAGAGTAGTGGAGAGTGAGTAGTGGAGAGAGTAGTAGAGAGTAGTAGAGAGCGAGTAGTAGAGAGCGAGTAGTAGAGAGTGAGTAGTAGAGAGTGAGTAGTAGAGAGAGTAGTAGAGAGTGAGTAGCAGAGAGTAGTAGAATGCCTTCTTGATGGAACTAAAGTAAAAAAACATTGAAAATGCAATAGGTCTCACCCTCGTTTAAGTTAAAGCAATTCTGTTTGTAATTAGGTTGCTTTTTAGCTTTGCTTGTATTAGTGTTTTTCAAACTTTCATGTACATAACATGCATATGTATACATATATGTATATGTATATGTATGCATGAATTTATATTTGTATTTATATAGATTCACTGAAAAAACGATAGGTGTCAGGGGCGTTATAGTTAGCTGGAATTTTCACTCGTACAAAACTATTGAAATTCCCCCGTTATAGTTAGTTCAGCTAACTATAACTCGCGCGCCCGCAATGCACTGCTGATGACGTCACATATTACATCATGGTCAGTGACATCACTCATGACATCACTGATGACATCTCAAATGACATCACTGATGACATCACTGATGACATCATCCAGTGAATTGTGTTTTTCTGAAAATTACATATGTTTTATATATGTATATCTCAAGGTCGATGCAAGAATAAATGGGTATATAAGTGTCTAAATGGATGATTTGTTTTTGAAAAATGTATTGTGTAACTGACTGATTAAGTGTATCTTAGTGAATACATGGCTTAGTGAGTAATGTTTCAATATGTAAATATCTGCATCAGTCTCTCACTTTGTGTATAAGTGGCTGCATGGGTTGGTGAGTAGCTACATGAGTGTCTATATAGGTTTTTAGTTGGTTTTTTGAGTATCAGTATGAGTGTCTGAGTGTCTGTATGGTTCGGTGGGGGGTATTACGTAGTGCATAGGTGCATGAATGAGTGACTCACTGTTTGTATGTGTTGAAGACAGCATGTGTGCAGGACTGTATGGGTGGATGAGTGTGTGCATGGGTGTGTTAGTGAGTGAATGACTGTCTCAATAGTGTATTTATGAGTAACTACATATGTTTTAAACTAGTATATGTGACTATTGGTGTATATAAGTGTATATAAGTGAGTATATGTGAGAGTGAGAGATTGAAAGAGTTCCTGTATGAATAAGTATGTGTTTGTATAAGTGATTGTTTAAAAGACTAAATATGTGTAAGTTTCTGTAGAAGTAAATGTGGTGGTGTGTGTATAACTGTATATGCAAGTAAATGGATGTTTGATTCTTTATTAGCATGCGTGACTATGTGTGTGAGTAACTCTATGGATGAGTGGCGTTGTGTAACAGGATGTATAGGTGTATGAGTACATATGATGAGTGAGTACATGTATGAGTGACTGTATAGGACTGTTGGTGAATGAGTGGATGTGTATGTGGATCTTAGAATTACTGAATAGGTTGTTGTAACTGTAACTGGTATTGGTATGTCCATTGTTTTGAAAATTTTTGTTTCTATTTTTGAATGTGTGTATCAAAGGTTATATTAGGGGGAGAGGAGGTCTGCCACTCTATTACAAGGATGATGTCATCAGTGATGTCATCAGTGATGTCATTTGAGATGTCATCAGTGATGTCATGAGTGATGTCACTGACCATGTCATAAGTGATGTAATAAGTGACGTCATCAGCAGTGCATTGCGGGCGCGCGAGTTATAGTTAGCTGAACTAACTATAACGGGGGAATTTCAATGGTTTTGTACGAGTGAAAACTCCAGCTAACTATAACGCCCCTGAAACCTATGGTTTTTCAGTGAATTTCTAAAGTTTTTTAAATGCTAATTCCTAACTATAACGTGCCTGAAACCTATGGTTTTTTCAGTGAAAATATATATATATATATATATATATATATCCACGCTTCCCTCTCCACCTTTGCGTACTCTGCACTCTTGCTGACGGGTGCACATAGAATGGAGGTGGTTCCATTCAAAACATCAGCGCTCCTGTGTCCCGTTTCTGAGACTCACTGCACTCACGGGGTTCCTTCAACTTCAAATCCGCGAGGACGCGTTTCGGCGTTCTGCCTTCTTCTGCTCGCATTAGGGAAATGATGTAGTCTGTGAGTGTCGGTGCTTTAAATTGCTACATGCGGCTACAAACACTGCGTGGGAGAAGACTGTGGCGAGATTACCCTTTCTTGCTGTGCAGCGCGACACTCCGTATGAATTTGTGGCCTCAGAACCTGCTCTCATTTCCTACTAAAGGACTTTAAAATTCTTGATAATTGCGCACAGACGGATGCAACCTACTTAAGGCAATAATTATACTCACCTTCATGGACTACAGCAACCAGCATCCCTGGAGGCTGAAACCATGTAAGCCACACCCACTTAGGGCGGACTAATTCAATAAAATGTTCTTGAATTAAAGAAGGTGAGCTGTGCATCCTTTTGTGCTGAGTTCATGAGGAGGGGGCATTCTGGCCCCGAAACGCGTCGAACCTTTCAAATCAATGTGGAGAGAGGCTGTGAGGCTGCATGCGGGGCCAGGAAAGCCGGATGGTTGGAGTGCCATGGTGAGCCCTTTCGAAAAAGCTTCAGTGCCTTTGTTTATTCCTATAATCACACGGCTGGCTCTGGCCGTGGGAAGGAGCTCCGCTTCTACATGCGGCTACAGACACTGCGTGGGAGAAGACTGTGGCGAGATTACCCTTTCTTGCTGTGCAGCGCGACACTCCGTATGAATTTGTGGCCTCAGAACCTGCTCTCATTTCCTACTAAAGGACTTTAAAATTCTTGATAATTGCGCACAGACGGATGCAACCTACTTAAGGCAATAACTATACTCACCTTCATGGACTACAGCAACCAGCATCCCTGGAGGCTGAAACCATGTAAGCCACACCCACTTAGGGCGGACTAATTCAATAAAATGTTCTTGAATTAAAGAAGGTGAGCTGTGCATCCTTTTGTGCTGAGTTCATGAGGAGGGGGCATTCTGGCCCGAAACGTGTCGAACCTTTCAAATTAATGTGGAGAGAGGCTGTGAGGCTGCATGCGGGGCCAGGAAAGCCGGATGGTTGGAGTGCCATGGTGAGCCCTTTCGAAAAAGCTTCAGTGCCTTTGTTTATTCATATATATATATATATATATATATTACCTACTGGCGGTCGCCAGTAGGTAGTTATAGTTAGGACCCTGTTTCCATAGGAAAACCGCAACATTCTATTTTGAATAACTTTGGCGCCGGTCGACGAATCCTCGCAAAATTTTCAAAATAGGTGGGGCGCTGCGCTCCGCTCCTACCCTGAAAGTCTCGGGGTGATTCGTCAAGCGGGGGCTGAGATAAAAGGGGGGTCCCAAAACGCGTTTTTCCCATGCATTTTTCCATAGGACCTTTAGACACAGCTACAGCCCGAACGGCTGAACAGAATTCCTTGAAATTTGGCAGAGAGGTAGCCATAAGGTCAAGGAAGTGCCTTTTGCAGGTCTGGTGTAAATCTGTTCAGTATTTCCTGAGAAAATAGCATTTAAAAGCATATATATATGTGGGCGGAGCCTAACCACACATCTCGTCCTGAGATCTGATTGGCTGTGAGCACTTCATCCAAGAAGTGTTGGCAGCCATCTTGGGACCAATATACATGATAGCACCTCATTAAAAAGCATTGCAGTTAATAGAAGGTTTTAAGACTTTAGTTACATTATAAATCATTTGTTGATGGTACCATACTCATTTTAGGAATTGTGGTATGTTCTAAGGTGATTTCACCATGTGAAAAAGCCTTCTGCTGGGATATCATGATTGAGAGAAAAATATTTACTCATGCTTTTACCACAGAGGTTTGGAAGGTGATCTATAAGCTAAACTGAGAGCTTATTTTCTGTAAATTCACATTATCTTTCTCAGTCATGTGAGAATGAAGTCTGACATTCTCAGTAAAACATGTACATCCAACAAGGGCAGAGACTGTCAGTTGATTCCTTTGTGTTCTACTGCAGCTTCCCAGAGTGTTCCAAAGAACTACTAGAGCGCTAACAGCCCTACTTATGATAAACGTATGGCACACCTGAAGCCATCTTGCATGGATTAAAGTGGTAACTCTTAAAACATTTAATTTAAAAAGGAACAAAATGAGGGGGTTCATTTTTCCATAAAAAGTATGATTAGTGCTGCAGAAAGAAAAATTAGGGCACATTTTGAGTGACTTCTCAAATCCTCTTCTATTTCATTAAAAAATTCTGACATGCAGACTGAAACATGCATTTTCAATACCAGCAGCAGTTTTCCCTGGTGAGCAGTAGCTTTACTACAGTGATCTAATGAGCACAAAGAGTGCTAACATTCTGAATTTATGGCAAATGTGTGACACATCTGAATGCCTTCTTGATGGAATCAAAGTAAAAAACTGAAAGTATTTCCTACTGAGGAGACTGCAGTAAATGAGGAAATTAGGAAACTTCATAACAAAGAAGTCTCCCAAGATGGCCACCAGAGACAAAAGAGCCCAAATGTAGCCCAAATATCACCCAGATGTAGCCCAAGTATAGCCCAATGACAGAATGTCCCAGAATGTTCTTAAAAACAACTAGAGCGCTTACTGTCTTCATTATGACAAAAGTATGGCACACCTGAAGCCATCTTGATTGGAATAAACTGGTAACACTTAAAACATTTAATTTAAAAAGGAACACAATGAGGGGGTTCATTTCGCCATAGAAATTATGATTAATGCTGAAGAAAGAAAATGAGGGCACATTTTGAGTGACTTCTCAAATCCTCTTCTATTTCATTAAAAAATTCTGACATGCAGACTGAAACATGCACATTTAATACCAGGAGCAGTCTTCCATGGTGAACAGTAGTTTTACTACAGTGATCTAATGAGCAACTAGAGTGCTAACATTCAGAATGTATGGCAAATGTGTGACATATCTGAATACCTTCATGATGGAATCAAAGTAAAAAACTGAAAGCATTTCCTACTGAGGAGACTGCAGTACAAGAGGAAATTAGGAAACTTCATAACAAATAAATCTCCCAAGATGGCCACCGGAGACAAAAGAGCCCAAATGTAGCCCAAAATCACCCAGATGTAGCCCAAATATAGCCCAATGACAGAAGTGTGCAAAACACTTATTATTTTGTGTTTTTGCAGTGTTATATAGTGCAGACTTGTCAGGTATTGGAGTGCTTTACATGAGCATTGGTTACATCACACAAGAACAAATTCATTTTGGTTGTAGACATGGGGAAACTAAGTGATTTGACCAGAATCACAGAATGTCGAGCTGAAGCAGAAACATCAACCTGGTTCCCCAGTTGCAAAGTCTGCAGTTCTGGAAGTAACACCACATCCTCTCCCCTAAGTGCAACATTTAATCAAGTGGTCAACTGGATAAAAAAACATAAAGATAACAAATAATTTAAAAGTGCTTTGTCGCTATTTGAAAACTCAGAAAATATGTCCTTATTTTAGTCTTTTAGAGCACTAACCATAATTTTGATGCCAATAAGACCTTCTCATATATGTAATTTCTAAAGGAAATGCTCTAGGTATTACAGTTTTGATTACATCAAGATGATGTCAGGCGTTCCACACTTTTGTAATAAATATAGAATGTTAGCAATCCAGTTGTTCATTAGGATACTATTGAGAGGCAGAGGCCAGGGGCACGGACTCTGAAAATTGAAGGCAGGTAGGAGGGTGCAAAGGCAACAATTTAACCACACTGAGCAGGCAGGAAGGGCCGTGGAAGCACAACAGACTATGGAGGGCAGTGAAAAGGGGGGCAGGGGCAACAAACCAACAATACAGGACTTGCAAGAGAGGCTGTTGGAGGGAAGATCTATTACGGGTCAAGGAAGCTAGGGGCGGTCCCCAGAGCCCCGGGAGCCACCACAGAACTGAGCAGGAGAGTGAGTCAGGGACAAAAGGGGCACCTTAATTTGAGCCGGGGTGCCTAGGAACGCTTGCTCCAAAAATGAAGAAAACAGACATATGAGACATGGAATTGGAGGCAGAATACAATGGCTGTTTAATGAGAAGATGCAACTTCAAAGAAACCGCAGAATAGAGACATAAAGTACAAAATACAGAATCCAGATAATCATACAGCTGTCATGATATTCTCTGTATCTCAATTAATGTACTGACAGAGAGAGAGAGAAAACACATCTATAAATGCATCATGAGAAACAAGTTACACCAAGGAAAATGTTACCTAGGAACACTCACGTTTACTCTTAGAGCAAGCATTCCTGTAATTACAATACAAAATCTTTTAAATGCAAAAGTAAAGAGAACAATGGTTAAACATAACATGACATTTCATATAGGTAAAATAGAATAAGATACTTCAAGCAAAGCAGAGCAAGACATTTTAAGCAGAGGAAGACAAGAGCTCCCAGCTCTTGGGGAAAACCTGCACAGCCTGTTAACCTACATACAGACGGCGAGGTAGTCCCTCGATATCTGTGGGTGCTCCCTTTTTATATCATTTTGTGGGCTCCTTTGCACGCTACATCTACCTACGTATGCTACCCAAAAGCTTCATCTGCAGATTTTACCAGACATTTCGTCATTTACCCACTTAATGCTGACAATGGACTGGGTGAAAAGGTCAGTCTCTCAGGCCAATCGCTTATCGTAAGTTCCATAGAGCAAGCAGAAAATAATGGGTATTGTACGGGAATTCAATATATTCATGTATAAAATCTTCTCAGTTCTCCTAACTTGACGCTCTGCGGTTGCCACTTCCTTAAAAGCGGGAAACCTGCCCAGGAAGCAAGTACCAGTCCAGGATGCAGCCTACTGTATATCGACAGCTTCAGGGGGATGTTGAACTTTGATACCGAGCACGGAGCACTCGGGTAGGGTGGGGGCTTCTAGTTTGGAGCAGAAGGCCTCGCTGACCTGCCTTCAGACTGCTATACACTAAAATTGCAGAGCTATGGTCAATTTAACAAAGAGGCCTACATATTGAACAGAAGGGCCTACACAGGGGTTTTATGCTGGCTGAGTGGTAAGGATGTCTCAGGATAATTATATAGCAACACAGGACCCGCTGGTCAATTTAATACGGCCTACAAATGTGGCTAGCAGGGCAAGGACAAGGGTCTCATACTTCAGGTGTGGACAGAACGGGCCAGGGGCCCCCTGTGATACAAAATCTACCCTCCTTCAAGGCTGTGGCAATGTAATAGACCATTGTGGGCAGAAGGAAGAGGCAATGGTAGTACAACCATACATGCCAACAGACCCGATTCAGCCAGGAAACGTCCAATGTTTTTAAGCTCAAATGGGCTTTATTTGACTGTATCCTGTCTACAATATCCTCTTTTTCAATGTAACTCAAAGGGGAAAATCAATACCCCAGATTTTTTTCAAAATCTCCCTCTTACCAAGTTCAAAATGTTTGCAAGTATGGTACATTGGATCATGGAAGGAAATGGGATAGGGACATGGACTTGGATAACAGAGGACAGGAGGGACATGGAGAGGTGCACCAAACTGATCCTGCAGGGCAGGCATCAGGGTTTGCAGCAGCACAATACACCACACGGGGCATGCAGGACGGGAGTGCAGCACAACAATCCATAGAAAGCAAGAGGGAGGGGACAGGACCATGCACATGGACAACAGAGAACAGAGGGGCAAGAGGCAATGGTAGCTAGCTGACCATAATGGACAGACAGGAGAGAAAGCTGCAGCATAACAGAACATAAAGGGCAGGAGGGACGGATCAGGGGCATTGCAATGGAACAGACAAGCCAGGAGGGAGGGAGTAGGGGTCTGCACATGTAAACAGAGGGCTGGGGGCAAGGGGGCAGGGCAGGAGCAGCAAGATAGCCATGGAGGTCAGGCAGGATGGGCACTAGAAGCAAGACACACCATGAAGAGCAACAGTGAGACTGTGATGGCATTCACACAGACCATGGAGGGAAGGTGGGAGGGGGTCAGGGGCAGCTAACTGACCACACAGGGAAGGTGGGAGGGGCCATGGCAGCACAGAAGACCATGCATGGCAAGTGGGAGGGTTAGTGGCAGCACAATGGCTATGATGGGCAAGAAGGAGGGTGCAGGGGCATGCACAAAGGACGATGGAGGATAGAAGGGAGGGTCAGGACCTGTGCACAGACAAGAAAGTTCAGGGGAAGGGACCTCACAACAGACCACACGGGGCAGGCAGGAGGAGCAGTTGTAGCACAACAGACCAGGGAGGGCAGAAGGGTGTGGCAGTGCAATGGACCATGTAGGACAGGAGGAAGAGGATAGGGGCATGGCATGTGGACAGGCAGGGTGGAGGTGGCAGGGACAGGTTACAGTCATCTGACAATGGTAGGCAGGTGGGAGGGGAGTGGCAGCTCAACAGAACACTCAGAGTAGATAGGAGTGGCAGGTCCATGGAACATGGTGGGCAAAAAGGATGGAGCAGGGGCATGCACAAAGACATCGGAGGGCAGGGGGAAGGAGAATAGGGGCAGCAAGCTAAGCACAGAGTTTAAGCAGGAGGTCAATGATGGGGCATAGAATTGGGCAATGGAGGGCAGGAGGAGTGGACTGGTACATCATACTAAATTGAGGGCAGTGGCAGCACATCAGACCATGCATGGCAGGAGGGAGGAGGCTAGTTCATGGATTCACACAACAGAGGATAGGGAGGAGGGGGATGGGGCAGCAAGCTAACTGTTCAGAGAAGGCGGGTATTAGGAACTTTATTGGTTTTAAAACATTGTGTCTGTGCGAACTACTTAAAATATGAACAAGTATGCAGCATAATCTCACTTTTATTCAGGAAGAAGAGGACGTTTGTGACTGTGACTCCGGGCTCACTTGGCAGAAACACCCCCTGACCCTCCACCCCCTATCGCAAAATGTAATGCCCGTGAAAAGGGTAGGTGAACACAGTGTTATATAGAACATAGTCCTGAGAGCACGATTGAAAATGAAAACTAGATATAGTGTATGGTATAAACTATGCACCAAAAAGTGTGATATAAGATGAACCGGGCGTGAAATATAATATGCAATACATTGTGCGCAATGACAGATTCATTGGAGAGCGCGAGATAGCACAGGCACTAGCGCGTGCTATGCGATATGCGCCTTGGAGCGTAATATGCACAGGGCAGTGTTGTGTAACCTAACTAGTCTCTAAAGTTGTAATATAAAATATGTGCTGGGGAGTGTAACGTTGCATATGCACTGTGACAAAGATATGGATCCCAGATTATAATATGTATGACATAGCACTGTGCGTTATAACATAGGCATCGAGGAAGGCACGTTAGATGGGGCAATATAACCCGTGCGAAGACAAGTGTGGCATGACATATTCACGGGGTGGTGTTACAGTGCACATGGGCTAGAGAGTGTCATAGCATATGCACTAGCTAGTGGAATACAACACAGAGGTGTGTGGCACTCGGCAGGCAATGGTGGGTGTAACACAGCATTGGGCTCTGTCAGGAGCGCGCTGTGACTCTCAAGTGATGTTCATCCCCTTTCCAGAGAGTAAAATAAAAAGTATTACACATCCGGCAGTGGATGTGTGTTTTATTAACCGTGAGGGGGGTTTCTTACATAGTTTTGGTCGAATTTTTGTCGAATCCTCTTTGAATGGCTTGGTGTGCATGTGTATTAAATGTGCCCGTCAATAGCTACCCATGTTTGTATAAATAAACGACAAGGGTGTCTACCGGCATTAGGCATGGTAGGGCATCAGACATGTCAGAGCTTTACTAGTGGTGTAAATACATTCCACGGGGATTCATTGCATGCATAGTCGCAAATCGTCATGGTGATCGGTACGTACGGTTTGTCCAGCATGTCCTAGGTGTGTCTATAAATATATATTTTTTAAAAATAATAAAAAACAGTGGCCGGCCCTGGGGATTGGGGTCAAAAAAATATAATTAGGAGACAGGCCCTGGGGGATGGGGTCATCAGGGCCTATAAATTAGAATAAGAAGGGGAACCACACAGCCCCCTTCTTAAAAAATTAAAATAAATAAAAGACTGGCGTTGTGCCGGAGGCCATACCCCCTCCGTGCAGCACTCTGCAAACGCGCCCCCAATAGGCATCTCCAGTATGCGCCAGGGAGCTGCGCTGCAGACAGGTGTTCTGAGGCCAAGCCCCTATTTACACCTCTCTGCAACGCAGCTCTGTGGCGCTTACTGGAGGTACCTAGTGGTCTAGTTTGACCCTAGGGACCCTTAGGATTCAAGGGGACTTAATCTCTCAACTTAGAACAGCCACAGGGCGCGTTTACACAGTGGTGAAGGGAGGGGACGGGGCCTGAGGTGACGTGTGCAAACACGCACTATGGCACGTTTTAAATTGGGGATATAATTTCCCTTCAATACCGAGGGCCCCTGGGGGCTAACTAGCCCACCAAGTGCTTCCAGTAAGCGCCACTGAGCTGCATTGCAGAGAGGTGGTCTAGGCCGTGCCACTTTTTACACCTCTCTGCAACGCAGCTCTGTGGCACTTACTGGAGGTACCTAGTGGGCTAGTTGGACCCTAGGGACCCTCAGGATTCAAATGAACTTAATCTCCCAACTAAAATTGGACACAGGGCGTGTTTACACAGTGGTGAAGGGAGGGGACGGGGCCTGAGTTAACGTGTACAAAAACGCCCTGTGGCCTGTTTTAAGAGGTAGTTTTAATCCCCATGCCCTATTATTATATACTAGGGGCTTACAGAGGAGGTCATGCTAATCACAGGGGGACCCCAACGCATAATGTTCCCTAGTGTATGTAGGTGTTTTCACTGTATTCTAAGTGTCTTTTAACATAGCACTGGCTCTAGGACTGGTTAGTCAGACTCAGTTACCACCAGTATCCGTCTGAAAAAGTTGAGGGTACAGGATGATTTTGCAACAAGGCTTCTTTCTGCTCTTCTTTTTGTTCTTTCTGCACGTTATCCTTCTTCCTGCACTTATCTTCGTATTTGAGGACTTCTGTTGCTTCTTTCTGCACTTCTTTTGTTTCTTTCTGTGCATTTTTTCTTCTTTCTTCACATGTCCTATCTCTGTAGGCATAGTTAGAAATTAGCATTTAAAAAACCTTTGAAATTCACAGAAAAAACCATAGGTTTCAGGCACGTCATAGTTAGGAATTAGCATTTAAAAAACCTCAGAAATTCACTGAAAAAACCATAGGTTTCAGGGGTGTTATAGTTAGCTGGACTTTTCACTTGTACAAAACCATTGAAATTCCCCCGTTATAGTTAGTTCAGCTAACTATAACTCGCGCGCCCGCAATGCACTGCTGATGACGTCACATATTACATCACTCATGACATGGTCAGTGACATCACTCATGACATCACTGATGACATCTCAAATGACATCACTGATGACATCACTGATGACATCATCCTTGTGATAGAGTGGCAGACCTCCTCTCACCCTAATATAACCTTTGATACACACATTCAGAAATAGAGACTAACATTTTCAAAACAATGGACATACCAATACCAGTTACAACAACCTCTTCAGTAATTCTAAGATCCACATACACATCCACTCATTCACCAACAGTCCTATACAGTCACTCATACATGTACTCACTCATCATATGTACTCATACACCTATACATCCTGTTACACAATGCCACTCATCCATAGAGTTACTCACACACATAGTCACTCATGCTAATAAAGAATCAAACATACATTTACTTGCATATACAGTTATACACACACCACCACACTTACTTCTACGGAAACTTACACATACTTAGTCTTTTAAACAATCACTTATAGAAACACATACTTATTCATACAGGAACTCTTTCAATCTCTCACTCTCACATATACTCACATATATACACCAATAGTCACATATACTAGTTTAAAACATATGTAGTTACTCATAAAGACACTATTGAGACAGTCATTCACTCACTAACACACCCATACACACATTCATCCACCCATACAGTCCTGCACACATGCTGTGTTCAACACATACAAACAGTGAGTCACTCATTCATGCACCTATGCACTACGTAATACCCCCCACCGAACCATGCAGACACTCAGACTGATACTCAAAAAACCAACTAATAACCTATATAGACACCCATGTAGCTACTCACCAACCCATGCAGCCACTTATACACAAAGTGAGAGACTGATACAGATATTTACATATTTAAACATTACTCACTAAGCCATGTATTCACTATGATACACTTAATCAGTCAGTTACACAATCCATTTTTCAAAAACAAATCATCCATTTAGACACTTATATACCCATTTATTCTTCCATCGACCTTGAGATATACATATATAAAACATATTTAATTTTCAGAAAAACACACATTCACTGGATGATGTCATCAGTGATGTCATCAGTGATGTCATTTGAGATGTCATCAGTGATGTCATGAGTGATGTCACTGACCATGTCATGAGTGATGTGATATGTGACGTCATCAGCAGTGCATTGCGGGCGCGCGAGTTATAGTTAGCTGAACTAACTATAACGGGGGAATTTCAATGGTTTTGCACAAGTGAAAAGTCCAGCTAACTATAACACCCCTGAAACCTATGGTTTTTTCAGTGAATATATATATATATATTATCTACTGGCGGTCGCCAGTAGATAGTTATAGTTAGGATCGAGTTTCCATAGGAAATCTCAAAATTCTATTTTGAATAACTTTGGCGCCGATTGACGAATCCACGCGAAATTTTCAAAACTAATGGGGCGCTCCGCTCCGCTCCTACCCTGAAAGTCTCAGGGTGATTCGTCAAGCGGGGGCCGAGAAAAAGGGGGGTTCCAAAACGCGTTTTCCCCATGGATTTTTCCATAGGGACTTTAGTCGCAGCTACAGCCCGAACGGCTGAACAGAATTACGTGAAATTTGGCAGAGAGGTAGCCATAAGGTCCATGAAGTGCCTTTTGCAGGTTTGGTGTACATCTGTTCAGTATTTCCAGAGAAAATAGCATTTATATCAATATATATCTGCACGCGCGCAGCGTGCGCACTGGGTGCGCGCACCTTGCCGTGCGCGAGCGCAATTCTGATTGGTTGTTAGATCTTAGTAAACATTCGAATCGGTCGAAACCAGGAAGTGTCGGCCGCCATTTTGTTTCTCGCACTCTGAGGGGGTGAAAAACAAATGTGGAGAACGTGAAAAGGGGGCAGGGTGGACAGTTCCTGACCCCCTAGCCGTGGTCAGGGGGTCCCAGAAGGACCCCCAAGGGCCAAAAAACAATTATTATTTTTTTTGAAAAATCACCGAGTGCGCGCACCCTGCGCGCACCACCCAAACGGAAAAAATTCTGCGAAGTTCGTGAAGCGTGCGCGCACTCCGCGATTTATCGAAGAAAAAAAAATGTATTTGGCCCTTGGGGGCGAAGCGCTCTGTGCGCGCATGGCACGAACTTTGTAAAGTGGCCGGGCGGTGCGCGAAGCGCACCGTGTGCCCACCGCGCGTGCACGGTGCGCACGTCACGAACTGCGTAAAGTGGGCGCACGGTGCGCGAAGCGCACCATGTGCGCGCCGTGAAAATGTTTTGTTTAAAAAAATATATTAATTTAATACATAACTTAGCATTTAAAAAACCGTACAAATTCACTGAAAAAACCATAGATTTCACACACGTTATAGTTAGGAATTAGCATTTAAAAAACCTTGCAAATTCACTTAAAAAACCATAGGTTTCACACATGTTATAGTTAGCTGGGCATTTCCCTCGTAAAAAACCAATGAAATTCCCCCATTATAGTTAGTGCAGGCAACTATAACTCACGCGACCGCAATCCTCTGCTGATGACGTCAGATATTACATCACTGATGACATATGTGTCTTTCTGAAAAAAATAAAAATGTAATATATGTATAGCTAAAGATGAATGGAAGAAGACATGGGTAAATAAGTGTCTAAATACAGTGATGTAATATCTGACATCATCAGCAGAGGATTGCGGTCGCGTGAGTTATAGTTGTCTGCACTAACTATAACGGGGGAATTTCATTGGTTTTTTACGAGGGAAATGCCCAGCTAACTATAACATGTGTGAAACCTATGGTTTTTTAAGTGAATATATATATATATATATATATATATATATAAATTCACTTAAAAAACCATAGGTTTCACACATGTTATAGTTAGGTGGATATTTCACTCATAAAAAAACAATGAAATTCCCCCGTTATAGTTAGTTCAGATAACTATAACTCGCGCGCCCGCAATCCACTGCTCATGACGTCACATATTACATCACTCATGACATGGTCAGTGGCATCACTCATGACATCACTGATGACATCATCCTTGTGATAGAGGACAATATATATATATATATATTTATATATATTTATTTTACCTAGTTATAGTTAGGACCTACTTACTATAGGAAAATGGCAACATTCTATTCGCAATAACTTTGGCACCGATTGATGAATCTTCGTGAAATGTTCAAAACTAATTCTTTGTTGAGATCAGCTCCTATGTTGAAAGTTTGGGGATGATTCGTCAAGGGGGGGCCGAGAAAAAAGGGTGTTTTTTCAATCTTAATTTCGGAAACTTTGGACAAGGCTACAGGTCGAACGGGTGAACGGAATTACCCCAAAATGGCAGGGAGAAGGGTCTTGGTCTAGAAAGCACGCTTTTGTTTATTTGGTGTAAATCCGTTCAGTAGTTTTTGAGAAATATTGAAATTTACAGATATCGATATTTGGGAATTCTGCCATCTGATTGGCTGAGGCATTACGAGCACGAGCTTGCTGCTGATTGGCTGTGAGTGTTTGCAACTAGGAAGTGTTGGCCGCCATTTTGTGATTCACCCCTATGGGTCTGAAGGCCCTCGAGGCCGGCGTGGAAGTGTTGGCCGCCATTTTGTGATTCCGTTGAAGCGAGTAAGGTGGGAAAAAGGGCGAAAAATGTTGGAAAGAGGAGGGTAGGAGCACTGTAACCTCTGTGGGGTGTTTAGGGTGTGCTATGGAGGGGGTGCGAAGCGAACTACTCATACCTACCGGTCTAAAAGTGCCGGGTACGGAAATTAAGTGAAGTATTGCGTAGTCTGATGCTGCTAAGGTGAGCTGCTGCAGGAGTCGGGGATGAAAGCATGAGCTTAAACTGTGTGTCTTATGGTGTGAAGTCATGTGCCCTGGCCGCTGCAGCACACCTGTGGAAGTAGTGTCAGCATGTGTTTATAACTGCTAGGACGAACTACTGACTTCTACTGGTTTGAAAGTCCTGGGGTACGGAAAATATGTGAGGTATTGTCTAGAGTCTCATGGTGCTAAGCTGAGGTGCTGCCGGAGTCGGGGATGAAAGCGTGAGTCCAAACTGTGTGTCATATGCTGTGAAGTCATGTGCTCTGGCCGCTGTGCCACATCTGTCAAGTAGTGTCAGCATGTAGTTATACCTACTCTGAGGAATTTTTGTTTTGAACATTGTAACTTGTGTATGGTGCTTAGGGGGTGTTATACAGGGAGTGCGAAGGTAAATTTGCGCGTCTCAAATCAATACAGTATTTGTAAAGCGCAAACTACTCACCCCTATGGGTCTGAAGGCCCTCGAGGCCGGCGTGGAAATTATGTGAGCTATTAAGTGAGCTATTGCCCAGAGTCACATGGTGCTGAGCTGAGGTGTCCAAAGGTGTCCTTCATAAGCATTTCAAAACCTACCCCAGTCAATGTGCCTAGGTCATTTCCACCACAATGTACAATCATGAGGTCAGGGTGTGGAAGATGCAAAGAGGTTTTAACCAAAGGTAGCAATTGGTGCAACTTCAATCTTCTCTGTGTAAACGATGTATTGTCCACATTTGGTGAACCTAGGTCTAAGCCAACACGTCTGTGTTCTGCATACCTCTTGCACCTGAAAATATAGCTATGTCCTAAGATCCACACTAGCATTTTGAAGGTATGGTTGGAAGGTATGGAAAGATGGCTGTAGCTCATGCAGTTCCTTGGTAGAATAAGAGATATGTTTATAGATGGAGAAGTACTTTTTTTTGCCATACAAAACGATACGTGATTGGGAGTTGAAAAGCATTCTTTTTTTAAAGTAGGGTGCTCATTCGTTTTGTGGTAAAGCATCTTTGTGATTGGTTAAGAAAAAGCAGTTTTAACGTGGAGTACATATCATAGGATAAAATTTGCTCAACTGAACCACAGCTGCTACTTGCATTTGGAAGGCACTGTTCAAACTTAAACGAATTGTGAACTTTTAACCTGCACGTGCCATTAAATGTTTGAGAAAATGTTTCAAATAATATTAAGTTTTAAAAAATTGATGAACTTTTAACCTGCACGTGTTGTAGAATGTTCTAGAAAGTGTGTTGATAGAATACGTTGCACTTCTGACTTCTATGTGTTGTTGAATATTAAAAAAACGGTTTATATGGAAAATTAAAAAGTAACCAATAGAGAGAAGTTTTGAAACCTAAAAGAATCAAGGAACTATTCTAATTTGTTCTTTACATGTGTTTATGTGTGGAGCAACAAAATTATAGACACAACAGCACCAGGAAGAGGAAGAAGCAGGGAGTGGGGGGACGGGGGGAGATGGGCAGAATGGCACACATGCACAATTAAGTACAGCACAAGTATAGACAAACAATGGGCAAAATGAAATACACCAACAAGGAGCACAAGTCACACAACCCGCCAACATTACACCACTGAACGAGCATAGAAGTGAACACCATGCTGCATTCAAACAGGATGTGTACAAAGGCCGGTCGTTGGTGTTGTGCGATGTCTGTGACCGTGGTTATGATGGATGAGATGCCCAGCACGTGGCACATGGGCGAGTTCACTGTGTGTTACATTGCCAAACAGCTGCTTCTCCCTCCCACGAGCCCCCACACTTTTCTACGGTGTGCTGTTGTATCTTGTGTACTCGTACGGCACACCAATGTAATGCCTTTTCATGCATGTCTTGCTACATTCAAACTACACCATCACAATGCCGTTTGGAGGTGGTGCATGGCACTATACAAAATCGAGTGCTGCGGCCTTTTTGGCAGGCCACACCAGAACACAGAGACACACTTACCGCACTTCCTGTACACAGACATGTACGATACACCCTGTTCCCCTTGCCGGATAGGCACACCCCTGCGCTGACCTGTGTACTCCAGACCAGCACATGCCGGTTGTGCATGCAGGAGGATGCGTGCGTAGCTACATGTCCAGGCTCACTGCCAACGCTGAGGTGACAGCACACTGTGATGTTGCAGGGCTCGTGCCTATCATGCTAAGACAATGACCACAGGGACACACTTGCTCAGATGCGGGTTTGGGGGGCGTTGACGGTCCTGGAGTTGTTGCGATGAGTCTTGTGGCCCTCATGGGTATCCCTGCATCATGCTCATTGATTCTATTGCACCTGTGGGTGCTCTGGTGTGGCTCTTGGCTGTGTTCTGTTTTATGGTGCAGGTAGTCGTCCTGCTTAACACCAGCAGAAAGCAGGTGTAAAATACCTGTTGCTAACGTGGCTTATCGCCGGAATTTGTTTCGCATTGCAGTTGCTGTGAAAGTTGTGATGTGATTTTTTTCGTGTGCAGAACAATATACGAACTGAGCAGTGTATCTCGTCAAGATCCAGCACTTGACACACTATTCCCCATCAATATAAATACAATGAAAGTTCTTAATTGATTTTGTGTGTACACTGTAAGTGCAGTCACTACCTTAGTGCAATTCAATACAGGATTTTAGTATTTAGAATAAATTGCAAAGGTGCACCTCGTGTCTTTTTGTACGGGAACGGCTAGTCTACATTTCATTATCCGCACTTTAATGGAAGTAAAGTTGAGATAAATCTAACACACTATTCAGAAGTTGGTGTAAACTGCAGACATCACCAGTATTTCCACGATAAGTGCCCCAAAATTTAACACCATGGTGGACTCCATCAAATAACAGTAATAAGATCAAGAAAGAGTCACACAGAGAACAACAAAAAACATTATTAATTTAGTTTTTTACTTTATTTTTTTAATAAATATATATGTAAACGATAAACGAAAAACTGTTTGCAAAATTAATTTTTTTATTAACATATATATAAATGATAAACTAATAAACAAAATGTAACAAAAATAATAGAAAACAAGAAGGCGGAGAAAACTCCTGTGGGGACCATGGATGTCTGGAAAATAAAGCACAAAATAAGGACGTGTGTAATGGGCATATCAAAGGAGAGAGGCACAGAAAAACAGAAAAGGAAAAAAAAGCCAGAGAGAAAAAGAGAGGGAAAGAAAGAAAGGGAGTGAGAAAGGGAGAAGGAAGAGATATAGAAGGAAAAGAAGGAAGAGAGAGAGAGAGAGAGAGAGAGACAGACACTGCCGCCTCTGTGCATCTGTGAGCAAATAATTACTTGGTGCCACCGGAGTGTGCAGCAGTGGGCAAAACTCCGCGCATCCCGGATATGTCGCTGAGTCCTGAGTCATGAATGGCGGAGACAACATCAGCTTCTCCGCGGATCTCACAGATGTCGCTTAGTCCTGAATGGCGGAGACCACATCATCATCTCCACATCCCGGCAGATCTCACACATGTCGCTGAGTCCTGAGTCATCAATGGCGGAGACCAAAGCAGCTTTTGGGGCCGCTAAGCCTGTGGAACTCAAGTGTGTGCACGTGGTGGTAGGCCCCTGATGGCCATATGAGGTTTGGGTGGTACTAACCCTGTGCACCTGAAGTCCACGCCAAGGGGGTGGTAGGCCCCTGATGGCAATACAGATCAGGGTGCGATTAACCTTCTGCGCAACTTTTCAAAGGCTCTTTATGGTTGAGACACGTGGAGCGTCCGCCATCTAGTCAGCACGCCAATAAAGGATATGACGTTGTCGATCTATTATAGTTGCGTATTCACATGGCCTGTGATGCATGTGCTGGATGAGTGTGGTGTGTGTGCAAACCTGCCCTGAGGGAGTGGCCGTGAGATGTTGAGAGCTAGACCACTGACCTGCACACCAACAGCGAGTACGTCTGCGACAGGTAGCTGTGCGGGGCCAAAGTCGGAACGTAATCGCAGTGGCGTGGAGTGCCGTGGCGTACAACGGAACAAGGCAGGGATAGCTACAATAATGCGGACGGCTCGTAGTACTGCATCTGTGAGTCGAGCGGACGGGCCGCAGCTGGCCCTCTGTGAGCCTGGGTGCGAACTGTTTATATCTCACACTATATAAGCCTTGAATAACCATTTTGTGATTCAGTCCGTCAGCTGGTATTTGTCCGAGGCATTTGTGAAAACATATCGGAGTTCTTTCTGTGATAGATACCCCTTTGACGCTGCCTCTCCCCACATCAGCAGGTAACGCACCCTCTACCCACATTACCATCATACCACCAACAACCTTCTTGGGCCTGGAAGTGTCCCTGTGCGGTTGGACAAAGAAGAATCTTAGTCATGTATAGATTTACATATAAAACATATTATTTAAAGAAAAGAACAACAAAAAAGACTGAAGGGAGTCTGGTGCTGTGGTCACTGCCACGAAGTTGGGGTCACTGCCATTCAGGACTCAGGACACAGTTACACATGTGGGATCGGCTTGTGTTGAAGAGGGTTAGTGTCACCAGACGTATTGAGACTGTGTGAGCTTGTGATGATGCTTGGTGGGGACGGGCCGCACTGGGAGCAATGTGTCTTGGCTACTGGACTGCGTCATGTGGAATCAGGACTCTATCTGAATTGCGTGCTGACCGTAGTGTAGGCCAGAGGTAGCGGTGAGCAAGGGCCCACAGCCACATGCATATGTTGGTGGTCCCACTGGCCTGCGTAGTGGAGGTTCAGTGGCACCACGTGTCGCCGGCCTTCCATATGCAAATACCCCTCACTAATCGAAGGGAGTGGGGTGCTGTGGTCGCTGTTATGAAGTTCGGGTCACTGACGTTCATGACTCAGGACACAGTTACACATGTGGGATCGGTTTGTGTTGAACAGGGTTAGTGGCACCACGTGCTGTTGTCCTTGCATATGGAAGTATGCATCACTGATGAGAGGGAGTCTAGTGTTGTGGTCACTGCCACGGACTTGGGGTGACTGCCATTCAGGACTCAGGACACAGTTACACATGTGGGAACGGCTTGTGTTAAAGAGGGGTAGTGGGACTACGTGTCGCCGGCCTTGCATATGGAAATATGTCTAACTGATCAAAGAGTATGCTGCTGTGGTCGCTGCCACGGACTTGGGGTCACTGCCATTCAGGACTCAGGACACAGTTACACATGTGGGATTGGCTTGTATGAAAGAGGGTAAGTGGGACTATGTGTCGCCGGCCTTGTATATCGAAATATGCCTCACTGATCGAAGGGAGTCTGGTGCTGTGGTCACTGCCATGGACTTGGGGTCACTGCCATTCAGGACTCAGGACACAGTTACACATGTGGGATCGGCTTGTGTTGGACAGCGTTAGTTGGCACCACGTGTCCAAAATTCAAATTGTGAGGTCTGCTGCCCGCAGTGTAGACTGCTGAGTGTTCATTTGTACTTGAAAATGAATTTGGTCATTGCACTAAAGCTATAACTGATATAAAAAATGTTCAAGAAGAAAGGATACTAAAAGGATATTATGTAGATTTGAGGCCTGTAATAGTTACTTGCCTAGTGGACTCTGTAGTTAATGAATGAAGAAATAATTTTCATTGTGAGCCCTAGTGAGTGCAGTTTAGGCGTATGATGAAAAGATGAAATAAGTATAGAATACTTTGACGAAGTGTTGTATTTTCTGAGTACAATCTTGTTAGAATTAGCATTTAAAATTGGAATTGCGAGCTGTACTGCCTGCAGTTTAGACTGCTATTCCATGTTAGTTTGCATTTGAGGATTAATTTGGTCATTGTAGTAAAGCTATAACTGATATAAAACAAAAAATCTTGAAGCGAAGATACTAAAAGGATGATATGTAGAGTGTAGGACTGTGATAGTTAGTTGCCTACTGGAGTCTGTAGTTGCATATGGAAATACCCCTCACTGATCAAAGGGAGTGTGGTGCTGTGGTCGCTGCCACAGACTTGGGGTGACTGCTATTCAGGACTCAGGACACAGTTACACATGTGGGATCGGCTTGTGTTAAAGAGGGTTAGTGGGACTTCGTGTTGCCGGCCTTGCATATCGAAATATGCCTCACTGATCGAAGGGAGTGTGGTGCTGTGGTCGCTGCCAAATACTTGGGGTGACTGCCATTCAGGACTCAGAACACAGTTACACATGTGGGATCGGCTTGTGTTGAACAGAGTTATTGGGACCAAGTGTTGCCGCCGTTGCATATGGAAATATGCCTAACTAATCAGAGGGAGTATGCTGCTGTGGTCGCTGCCATGGACTTGGGGTCACTGCCATTCAGGACTCAGGACACAGTTCCACATGTGGGATTGTTCGGCTCGTGTTGAACAGTTATTGGCACCACGTGTTGCCGCCGTTGGATATGGAAATATGCCTCACTGATCGAAGGGAGTCTGGTGCTGTGGTTGTCTCACAGAATTAGGGTCACTACCATTCAGGACTCAGGACACACTTACACATGTGGGATCGGCTTGTGTTGAACAGGGTTAGTTGGCACGACGTGTCGTTGGTCTTCCACAGTGTAGGCCGGAGGCAGCGGTCAGCAAAGGCCCACAGGCAGATGACGTTGACTTGAGCTGCACAGATTGGGAGCAGGTGGTCTTCTTAACCCATTATAGTGTCTTACACAATTTGCGTCGCTACTAATCTTGAATTGTGAACCGTGTAACCCCAGTGTAGGGCGGAGGCAGTGGTCAGGATGGGCGCACAGCTACCTCAGTGATGTCATCAGTGATGTCATTTGAGATGTCGTCAGTGATGTCATCAGTGATGTCACTGACCATCTCATGAATGATGTAATATGTGACGTCATCAGCAGTGCATTGCGGGGGCGTGAGTTATAGTTAGCTCAACTAACTATAACAGGGGAATTTCTATGGTTTTCTATGAGTGAAATGTCCAACTAACTATAACATCCCTGAAACCTATGTTTTTTTCAGTGAATTTCTAAGGTTTTTTAAATGCTAATTCCTAACTATAATGTCTGTAAAACCTATGGTTTTTTCAGTGAATTTCAAAGGTTTTTTAAATATTAATTTCATATTTTAATATTTATAAAACCTATATTTTTTCTATTTTTCTTGTAATATTTTGGAACTCTATTATCCTTTTTTGTTAAATTTGAAAAATGATGTTATTTTTTATATCTTCAAAAAAAAGTATGTATATATATATATATATTTTTTTTTTTTAAACTAGACTCCCGTACCGGTAGTGTACCAAGCTCCATTACCACGCGAATCCTATCCGCGATTTTGCGAAACTCATTAAGGATGCGCATTTTGTATCCGACGGCTTCGTAGCACCGTGTCCCGCCTAACATCATATACGTATACGGTCACGCCAGCTCCTAGTTTGGTATGCGACGGCTGCGCAGTACCAGTACGCGCGTTATATCATCTACATATAGGGTCGCGCCAGCTGCGCGTTCTGTATGCGACGAGTGCACGCTGCCTGGCCCTGTGTTATGTCATAGATGTATGTTATCGCGCCGGGTACGCCATTCCCTCATTTATTTTTTTATGTCTCAAAACTATATCTAAATAAGTTTAAAGTGTGTATGAGAGCAAGCGATAATCTAAAATATTTTCCACATTTATATATTTCTAACTGTAATAAACTTATATTATGGTAAATATATTTTCTCAAATCGCGTCGGGCGCAGCCTCCTTGCGCGCTCGGTGCGCGCTTGCCATGTTATCTTAAAAAAAAGCTTTTGATTGGTTCATAACATTTCACATTGTAACAGCTGGAGGACCCCACCCATATTAGTCATCTTCTCTATGCCGTTAGATGAGAGACACCTCTTCTGCTTACAGAGCTTTTTTGAAAACTTTTTTGCTGTGTACACATATCTTATAGTACACACAACATGCAACAATCATCTTGATCAATAATCATGCTCTGTACTGTACCCTTCCATGTGTGATACCCAGGCATCTGAAACATTACATTAAAAAACACATGTGTGTTACACGATGCCCCTGGTGTGTGTGTGCGCGCATTATTGTGCTGCCTTTCGTCCTGGGTATTGGTGGCTCGAAGGGGTATCATCAGCCACGGGCAGAGTGAACATCCTAGATCACATGTGACAAACAGTAAAGAGTAATGTGTAGATTTGTATTGCAGTATGCTCTGTTGTCAGACTTTACCAGTATAGTAGTGTGTAATATGTGAGACTTTCAGATTCACGTTTGACATGCATTGCTTAACTGTAATGAGCGTTATCACTGTGTATGACGTAGCCTCACTGTTGATCCTCCCTCCATCCGAGCACATTCACATGTGTCAGCTTCACGATAGCAACACTTTCAATAATACCGCACACCATTGACATGCGTGTCTGTGCATATCCACAAGCTTGACAACGACATGTGATGTTATCCATTCAATGTTTTCGGGCAGCATCTCATTAGCGATAGTTGCCACCCTCCTGGTACATGCTACATTAATGTAAATTGAGGATTGTGCGGCGTCAAAACTGCAACAGGGACACACACATAGGTACAGTTCCTACCTAAGCAGGAACTGAACAACGCCCAGGTCCCCAGAATAATTATTCACACCCCTACGCTGGCCTGGCGTATACAAGCCCAGCCCACTTTGCGTACGTATAAATAGGATAACGACGACGTCACATGTCACAGTTCTTTCACACTGCTTCAGGTGATATGGCCGCATCCACCTCGCATATCACAATGCGCAATAAAAAAAAGGGATCCATGAGGTGTACATCATCCTGGCAATAAAAACTCCATCTGAATTATGAACCCGGCTGGACATCGTGTTTGGATACAAACTAGTTACAGCAGGTGAGCTGTGCGGCCTGTGTGCACAGGGGCTGCAATTGAGCGCGTTGCGGCGGAAGGGATGGGGTGCATCAGCCTGGGTGCACAGGTGCAAACAAGCGATGTTGCCGTGCGTAATGATGTGATCTCTGACCTCATTCAGTCACATCTCTCTCTCATTTTAAGGACCTGCTGGACTGTACTGTAGGCCTGAGCCAGCGGGCAGCGCTGCCCTACAGACACGTGGCGTTGGCTTTTGGGTCACTGTAGTGAGCTGATTACTAAGTGTACATGCACACAGACTTGCCCAACTGCATTGCACGTGCACATCATGCTTCTAGCATGCGCTCTGTTCCTTTGTATGTGAACGTTGGCATAATATATTTTTATATACCCTTTTGTATTCTGATGCACTCCAACTCCTCTTTGAACCACGATTACCACAAACAATTGGTAGATCGTACTTCAAGAAGGAAGGATGCACTCAACTGGTGTTCTCTCTTAAGTTTGAAATAAACCTTCATTTACCTTAAGATGTTTCCACCATTATATTATTTCTCCCTTTTCAGACACTGTGTTAGTGGCACCATAATCGGCGGAGTGGATGCTCAGGCCGTGATGATACCCTGGGCATTCTGACGCCTTCCATTGTGGTATCAAGACACCGTACCTGACTGGAGACCTGCTGTGCCACCTTAAGAGCGGCACCCCGAAATTGGAGCTCGCACCGGCACATCGTTGGACACACCGGTTGAGGCAGGTGAGCAGTGAAGCTCCGGTGCGCAGGAGCTGCAATTGAGCACAGTGCGGGGGAAGGGGCTGGGGTGCAGCAGCCTGGGTGCACAGGTGCAGACAAGCAATGTTGTCATAGATAATAATATAATCCCTGGCCTCATTCATATCTCTGTTTCATTTGAAATACTTGCTGGACCGCACTCTTTCTCGCGGACCCCAGTGTCCCAGACACACGGGTGACGGGAGTTGAACAGTGAGGGCTGGGTGCAGTAGGCCGACGCTCTGTGTCCTCCTCCCTCTGTTCTTTTGACTCTCCCTCCCCTTCTCCCTTCCACCCACTCGCTCTCTGTCCCATTCTCACTTTCTTCCTTTCATTCTGACTACCTTTCTTTAGTTGTCGTGCAGCTCTTTTTACAAACCACATACTCGTGCTTGTGGCAGCATACGGTTTGCGGGAGTGCGCAGCCACGCCCCACAAGCACGAGTATGTGCTTTGAACACTAGCAGGATGCGCGATCACGCACCCGCTCATCGCCAGCGCACTCACTCAAGCGCCTCTGAGTACCGCATGTGTGCGTTTTAAAATTTTATTTTAGCGAGCGCGAGCACCCAACTCCCGGGCTTGTTATTTCATTGTATTTATTTTGACGTTTTAGAGCGCCTAAGTGGCGCCTTACGAGAACTTCAGGGCGCGTGCTGGTATTGCCTCTTTTCTGATGCCAGCTCATGAGCGCGGCTTTAGGCTGCCTCTGGTCTCATGCGGTGAGCCAATGGTGGTGAGTTTTAGGGATAGGAACCTCATACTGTGAGCAGGAGCCAGTGTCACTGGGCAGGGTGCCTTGGTTCAAAGGGCAAGGAGCCTTTAGTCTTGTGCAGAGGGCGCTTGCTTGAAACGTATAGTGCGCAGGGCTTTAAGTGGGCCGGGTCCCTCCTGGTCATAGACCTGCCAGCAATTAACAAGCATTTGCAATGCAATAGGTCTCGCATTTACGCAAGTTTGAGCTATTGACATTGCAAATAACAATGCCTTTTGTTTTTGTTTTTAAAACATCAATAAAAGTCATCGTCATTTACAATGCCAATAGCTTAAACGTGCGTTAATGCGAGACCTATTGCACTGGAAATGCTTGTTCTCTTGGACATGGCACACATACTTATGCTTCTTTTTTCTCTTGCAGGTTTCGTACGCTGCTTCCGTAGGAGTCCCGCCCACTTCTTTCATGTTTTACTGTTGTTCGAATAAAGTTACGTTTCCATTTATTTGTGTTGTTTTAATAAAAGGTTTTTTTTTAACAATAAATAAGTGAGTGTATGGGTCTTCTTGTTCTGACTACACTTGTGTGTAGTTAATTTGGTAAAATCGGCGGTTGATAGTAGGTTATGAGGGAGAAAAAAAAGAATTGCGGTGCACCTACCAAATATAAACCAACAGACTATTACATAAATTAAGCCTGGGAAATTCTACAACGGCAAGGGTTCTATGAGTGTATCACTTTAAACACCATGAGTACTGCCCGTGTGATTTCAGAACCAATAAGGCACTGCCTAGGGCCACCGAGGCTTCAAGGACTGGCGAGGCCCACCCTGCATATTTAAGTAAAACCCCGAAGGTTGCCGATCCCTGGTCTTGAGTTGGCCTCGAAGCCCCCCGAAAAATTCGTAAACAATACCCGGGGAGGTGTCGATACCCTAGTCTGCGAAACATCACTGTGCCCTCCCATGCCTAATTTACATGTGAGATTAAGGTCTCCAGTGCTGCATAGACCCCGCAATATAATAATAGGATTGGCCCCGGAACATTACCCACCAGTGGCCTCATTTAAATGAACGGGTGAGACCCCGCTTAATTTTTTTTTCTCCATTTTTACCATCCGGATGCGCTTTATTGAAGCAATATGAGGTTTTCCTCCTCTCGCTTCAACGAATCAAACAAGAATTTACTATCACAGGGTGGAAGCAATGCTCCCGCCCGGTAATAGCAAACATAAATGTCCCACGGCTGCATGCCCCGGGACATTGTATGAGCTGTGCCTGGGAGGTGGCGCTCCATAGGGCCATGATGCATTGGTTAATGCATAACTACAGAATTAGTATAAACGCATACTATCACTACTTGCACACGTGTAGTACAGCAATCAGAGTGTAGTGAAGAGGCAGAGGAAGCCCAAAATCAAAAAATATAAATCCTACCAGAGGTAGGATCACATAGTTCGATCAGCCGACAACCCTGGGATGAGTAGAAATAGCTTCACCAAGAAAACGGGTCTTCATCCTAACCCAAGCAAGCTCAAAATCTTAGTGAGTGCTGCCTTCTTTTTACCTTCTCCCGTTCGTCTCCAAATTTATTAGTGAAGAGGAAGACAGCAGTGGATCTGATAAGTAGATTTATTGCAGGAAAAGAAGACAGCTTAAGCAGCCACCAACAGGACTAGACGGCCAGGCAACCGTCTTCTCCAGCACCGTGTACAAACGCCCTAAGATTCCCCTCATGACAGCCCTACATTCTAACATGACATACTTACATTATAGTACCTTTACATACTAACATTCTACTATGACTTATATTGGAATACTACACAGAGCACATCACTTTACAGCAATGAGCTCATGGTTTCATACTGCAATTCTCTGTCTGAAACCTATTAAATATTCCTTTTTTGGGAGATGTGACAGATTTTCTCACCTTTTGAACTGTGCAGCCACCATGTTAGTCTATCTGCTTGATATATACTTAGACTTTTCTTGCCTTACGAACTGAGCAGTCTCAATGCCATTCTGCTTGCTGATTTGTATTTAGACTTTACTTGGCTTTTTACCTGAACAAGTTTATGCCATTCCAACATTGAACTATATTTTGGTTCTGGATATTTACTTGCTTTGGAGGTCGACCATATGTCATTACATCTTACAGTCGGCATTATTTGATGCATTTTTATGCTGATTTGAATTTGATTATCTAGCAATGTTTTGCCTCTTGTAATGATTCTTACATTTTTAATAAATGTTTATGGTTTGACTTTGAATTTTGTCCTATGAAGGATTTCTTTATTGTCATAGGGCCTCCATATTGTGAGACTCACATAGCCCCATCCTGTGCCTCAACACTTTTAATTTATTAGTTAAAATTGTTGACAGGGACTCACTCTTTTCCTCCACGTCAGAACATCATAGTATTTATAACAGCAGTTCAATGGTCCAAAGTCCTATGCACACGTATAAAAGTTCTTAATGAGAGTTCTTAAAGTCATATGAGCAAAAAGATCATTAAAGTCCAAGTGGATCTGTTCGTTGTCTTTTATTCCATGTAACATCAAAAAGCAACCTGCCAACACGTGTTTCATCACAGTGGGAAGTATCCCGCGACTTCTTCAGGGCTGTACTTCATATGTGTAGATTCTTATAGATCACTCCACGGTGATAACTCAGGACCCGGCTGGTCAAATAAATAAACACTTGGTGGTTCTGCGGTTGAATTAAATGGGGAGTATCAAAGGACGCACCTAAGTGGCGGTGATCCTGCGAGCAAATTATAATGGTGTGTGTTCAAGGAAGCACCTAAGTGGCGGTGATCCAGCATGGACCGTACTTGCTGAAGATCAAATAATTTATGAAGCGGTCTATCTAACCCTTTTTTGGCATTGCGGCACGGTCCACGCTGGATCACCACCACTTAGGTGCTTCCTTGAAGACACACCATTATAATTTGCTCGCAGGATCACCGCCACTTAGGTGCCTCCTCTGATACTCCCCATTTAATTCAACCGCAGAGCCACCAAGTCTTTATTTATGTGACCAGCCGGGTCGGAATTATCACCATATACACATATCAAGTACAGATCTGAAGATGTCGCGGGAGACTTCCCACAGTGACGAAACATGTGTTGGCTGGTTGCTCTTTGATGTTACATGGAATAAAAGACAAAGAACAGATTCACTTGGACTATAATGATCTTTTTGCTCATATGCCTTTATGAACTCTCATTAAGAACTTTTATACGTGTGCATAGGACTTTGGTTCATTGTTTTGTGGAGGATCCATTCCTTCACATACTTAGGGGATATAGGGTGTTTCCCCTACCTATCAGCACCCTACGCACTAGATGCCTAGCCTACTACACACAAAAGCAGCAGGGCGCCATCACTTCCTAGACCACCAACTCACCCACACCGAAGAAATAGGAGCTCAATTGTGAAAGTTTCTGTCTAAATCCAGGTTTGCTACTATTAACACAGAAAAGTGTAAAAACATGAATGTGCCCCCTCTTACCACCCAGGTAGAAAATGTCTTGCCCTTCCAATTATTTCTAAGAATTAGTCGCTATTATATAACAGGGAGAGGAAACAACGTTCTGGAAAATTATATAAAGCATGGGAATACATGGCTGCCTTCCAGCAACTCGACATATTTGTTGCATGACTCATAAGCTCTGAAGTTCCAAGGCTATTTGCTTGACTGCATTTCTGGGTGTTCTTCTGATGCTTGACATAAAGTGTTTCTCCGTGTGGTTCATATTTTTCAGTGTGTGATATATAAGTTTCAGTATGAAACATGGCAGGTTTCTGTACCTGATAAATAACGCTCCGTGGTTGAATTACGCCTTAAACCCCCCTTTATGGGAACTTTGTGAACAAATGCTTGGCTACATATAAAATCAGTAAGAAGCTGCACTGCAATGTATGTCCGCTAGGGGGAGCTCGTGGGAAAGACATGAGCATGGCAGGCTTTTATAGAAAATCCATAACCGAATTTACGCCAAAATGTGAGGGGGGTTGGGGGAAGGATGTAAAAATGTGCAGCTCACTATGGTTGTGTTACAATTACGTCCTCTCAATGCTCAAAAAATAGGTCAAATTTCGGCGGAAAGTTCGTCTTTTGTAGATAAGCATGAGGCTAAATACCAGAAAAACATTTTTAGAAATTTCCAAATTCATTCAGATTTCTAACCTAACCATAGTTCTGCACGTGGATCCTCAGCTGGCCTCCTTATTTACGTAGGGTGTGCAGTAAACAACGAACATATTGTGAAATGGAAAACAGACTGCGTGCTTCTAAACCGAGTTCCGCAAGTGCGGAATACCGCTGAAACAAAATAGAACATTTGAGTTTAGGTCAGATTAAAAGAAAGCTGAAATGACTAGCAGATACGCCTAAACTACCAAAACAGACTACAAATTACCATTGAAGGGAAATAAACACTGATGGAAAATCCAGGTCACCCGTTATAGTTGAGCCCTATCCGACCAATCTGCTGTTATATGTATGGGTTTTGGACTTTTAATGAGACAATAACATGTTACTTCTTTTAAAAAATGTAAATCAACAGCGCAGTGCGCCTTAACCTTGCTCGATCATAAGCCATTTCTTACTGGTCTGTTGGTATTTCCAACAAGAGAATGACCTTTTGGAAAAGAGGCTGATAAAATGTCAGTCGCTTGATGAAAAGAGGAGTTGGGAAATACCAAACGCAGAAGCGTCTTTAATCACCGAGCCGTTTCTAAGCCTCGGCCCTGCAGCGCACCCGGTGCAGCGGCATTTCTCCTGCCTGTGTCAAAGGTGCGTGTCTGGGAGACGGGACACGTCACACCGCACGCCCCAGGCGTGCCTCTCAAGGCGCACAGGAGGGACGCCGCTCAGCCAGTCCCGCCGGTTAACGATCTGCGTCTCCGCCGGCCGCCGACGGACTGCTCTCCTGCAGTGACACTGCTTTGGTTGTTGCTGCTGTTTGTTATGATTGCAGGTGAGCCGTGGCCCCTGTCCAGCTCCGAAGCAAACACACCCGAGAGCATCCTCTTCAGGCCGCGTGTACCAACAACAAGCGGGCAGGCCAGATCGGTATAATATTAAGTAAACATGTTCATCTGCGACCACAACTTGAGGCAACTGCAGGCAGCAATTAACGAGTCCGGCTGCTTGTGGGAGACGGCGCCCGGCTCGCGAGTTCAAAAGAACCGCGAGTCACATATCTCACGAATTGTCATTTACGGCCTGTGTGATTTTAAGGACATTTGAAGCTATTGCTTTTCACCTCGCGTCTCAAATGTGTTGTTTTTTATCACTTTGAGTTTCATTATTTCATCGTGATATGTCGTTCACTCTGTCATCTTTACGGGGTTTAAGTGTAATCTCGTATTGATTTTCACATATAAAAAAATGTCATTAGATCCTCTCTGGATTCGAGAAAATAACAAAATTCGCATTTCGCGTTTCAGTTTTTTTACGCTTCAACTTCTTTCGAGGAACGGTCATCTTTCCTAGAATCCACATGATTAAGCGTTCAAAATAATGTTTTTGCGACGTTTTCATTTAGAGAAAATAGCATTTCGAGCTCAAGAAAGTGAAAAAAAAGATGTGGCTGGTGTAGCAATGCTCATATTTCAAGAGTGCCTGTGTGTGCGTGTGTATGCGTGTGGGTGCCTGTGCCGTGTGAATGCCGGGTGTTGTGAAACCTATCACGTGCCCAAGCCCGTGTGCAGTGTGGGGGCCTCACTGTATGAATAGGGATCGTGACTCTGGGGTGAGATGCGGACGGAGGCCACTGAAACACGGAGCAGCGAAATGCGTTTCTAAAACTGTCTTTGGTTTTCGTTTTGTGAGCCGTTGGGGAGTCGTTGTGGTCACTTTGGATGTAGGCCGCATCTTTCGTACATACTCTCGCGTGCTTCTGAGGGGTACATTGTGACTCCACTGAGGCGAGAGGTGGGTGCCCCGCTGGCTGAAGGTGTGTGCTCACTAGAGAGGACACGTGCAGCGTGCACACCCATCCACACTAATGTTTGGGGACATCCAATAGAGAAGCCCATTCACTTGTATGGAAAACAGGTTTATTGTATGAGGATGAAAGTAAAGCAAACAAACATAGCAGCCATCACTTTTTATATGTAACCAAAGCCACACAACAGGAGGTGCACATGCACTAAAATTACACACAACGCGATTGGGTAGCACACTATGTAACATTGACACACACATACCCCAAAGCCCAAGAGGACACACAAACACACAGGACAAACGACTTAGAGACATGCAGAAAAATACTCTTGTGCACCCAGTGGCAGCTGGAAAACACATACCTGCGTATTTGTAACAAACAACCACAGAGCCACCATGCAATATACAACCCATACATAAGCACAAATAATAAGAGACAACGAGGCCAACACACACACAGGCACCTATTACCCCATGCAGACCAACCAACATATAAGCATACGTCCACCTGCCAGCACCCTAGTAGAAAAAGACAATACACACAGAACTCATCCAAACTTGGATGCCCTCTGCCTTCCTGAAACTAAACCCCACAAACAATGAATTTCTGCAACAGCACAAAAAACATATTAGTCTTGCTCTCCAAATGAAGCCTACCAGGATTTAACCCCAGAACCCAGGCCATAAAAAGGCTGGAATTCACCCAGGTCACAGACCCGTCATTCAAGCAACAGATTGCAAGGAAGACCAACCCTGCATGGTTCCAACTCACCTTGCTGGAGAAAGTGAAGCCCTTTCTCCATCGGCCTCTCTGATACTACCCTACAGGCCCTGAAAGGTCTCCTACACCCAGCAGCAGAGCTCACCAAGGGCTTGAGGATATTCAACCACATCTGCCCAGTAACAGGACTGAAGCTGGCTCCATCCTCCTGCCGGGATCATCTTCAGGGGGGAGTTGCTGCTTTCAAAGGATTGAATGTGGCCCCGATATTGACATGTTGCTACTATTGCTGTTGTGACAGCACACCAGTACACTTGTGCTCACTTGTAGGGACTAAACTCTGCCTAAAATGCGTTTCAGAAGACCCAAGGCAGGTATTTAATTATTCTTCAGTAGAGAGCCAATGCAGAAGTGGAAATCCAACACATTCATTTGATGTTGGGGATCGAGATTCATTCCAGTGTTAAATTAATCAATTTATTAAGAGACAAAAAAACATGAACCACTAGATAAAGTACATTAAAATTCAATCCTAAAAATGAATGGTTTCGTTATTTGGCCTAAAATGAAGGTTTGCTTATGAGTAGAAAAGGCAGCATGAGGTGTCAGGGCGCATTCACCATCTGCCCCGTGAGTCCAGTCTGTGAGTGTTACACAGCGCCTGTTGGTCTGAAGTGATTTTTTTGGTTGATAAGCATAATTAGATTTAGAGCCATGCACATGAGGCACCATGCACTGGCACGGAGGGGGCTAGTTTAGGGGCTCTGGTGAACGAATACACCTAGCGGCCCATCTCTGGTGTGTTTACTACTGTGGCCCTGTGTGGGCTGGCACCAGCTTTAGTGATGTCTCTGTGTAGTCACCTCCCTAGACCTGTGTTGTTCTTGTGTGCTCACTATCATGGAGTTTGGTGCGCGGTGCACAATCTTTAAAGGGGTCCCGGTGTAGTTACCCACATGGTACCCCGACTTTTATCTGTGGTCTATCTCTTGTGTGCTCACATTAATGAGGTTTGGTGAGGTCTCTGTGTAGAAATCCCCATTGAAGGCCTGGCATGTGCTTGAGGCCCAACTCTTGTGTGCTCACAATCATGGGGTTGTGTGTACTGTCACACCACTTTTGGTGAGGTCTCTGTGTAGTTATCTCCCTGGTAGGCCTGACTTGTACCTGAGGCCCATCTCTTGTGTGCTCACAATCATGGGGTTGTGTGTACTGTCACACCACTTTTGGTGGGGTGCTGTGGAGTTATCTCCCTGGTAGGACTGACTTGTACCTGAGGCCCGTCTCTTGTGTGCTCACAATCATGGGGTTGTGTGTACTGTCACACCACTTTTGGTGAGGTCTCTGTGTAGTTATCTCCCTGGTAGGCCTGACTTGTACCTGAGGCCCGTCTCTTGTGTGCTCACAATCATGGGGTTGTGTGTACTGTCACACCACTTTTGGTGGGGTGCTGTGGAGTTATCTCCCTGGTAGGCCTGACTTGTACCTGAGGCCCAACTCTTGTGTGCTCACTATCATGGGGTTGTGTGTACTGTCACACCACTTTTGGTGAGGTCTCTGTGTAGTTATCTCCCTGGTAGGCCTGACTTGTACCTGAGGCCCATTTCTTGTGTGCTCACTATCATGGGGTTGTGTGTACTGTCATACCACTTTTGGTGGGTTGCTGTGGATTTATCTCCCTGGTAGGCCTGACTTGTACCTGAGGCCCGTCTCTTGTGTGCTCACTATCATTTGGTTGTGTGTACTGTCACACCACTTTTGGTGGGGTGCTGTGGAGTTATCTCCCTGGTAGGCCTGACTTGTACCTGAGGCCCGTCTCTTGTGTGCTCACTATCATTTGGTTGTGTGTACTGTCACACCACTTTTGGTGGGGTGCTGTGGAGTTATCTCCCTGGTAGGCCTGACTTGTACCTGAGGCCCAACTCTTGTGTGCTCACTATCATGGGGTTGTGTGTACTGTCACACCACTTTTGGTGGGGTGCTGTGGAGTTATCTCCCTGGTAGGCCTGACTTGTACCTGAGGCCCAACTCTTGTGTGCTCACTATCATGGGGTTGTGTGTACTGTCACACCACTTTTGGTGAGGTCTCTGTGTAGTTATCTCCCTGGTAGGCCTGACTTGTACCTGAGGCCCGTCTCTTGTGTGCTCATTATCATTTGGTTGTGTGTACTGTCACACCACTTTTGGTGGGGTGCTGTGGAGTTATCTCCCTGGTAGGCCTGACTTGTACCTGAGGCCCGTCTCTTGTGTGCTCACTATCATTTGGTTGTGTGTACTGTCACACCACTTTTGGTGGGGTGCTGTGGAGTTATCTCCCTGGTAGGCCTGACTTGTACCTGAGGCCCAACTCTTGTGTGCTCACTATCATGGGGTTGTGTGTACTGTCACACCACTTTTGGTGGGGTGCTGTGGAGTTATCTCCCTGGTAGGCCTGACTTGTACCTGAGGCCCAACTCTTGTGTGCTCACTATCATGGGGTTGTGTGTACTGTCACACCACTTTTGGTGAGGTCTCTGTGTAGTTATCTCCCTGGTAGGCCTGACTTGTACCTGAGGCCCGTCTCTTGTGTGCTCACTATCATTTGGTTGTGTGTACTGTCACACCACTTTTGGTGGGGTGCTGTGGAGTTATCTCCCTGGTAGGCCTGACTTGTACCTGAGGCCCAACTCTTGTGTGCTCACTATCATGGGGTTGTGTGTACTGTCACACCACTTTTGGTGGGGTGCTGTGGAGTTATCTCCCTGGTAGGCCTGACTTGTACCTGAGGCCCGTCTCTTGTGTGCTCACTATCATTTGGTTGTGTGTACTGTCACACCACTTTTGGTGAGGTCTCTGTGTAGTTATCTCCCTGGTAGGCCTGACTTGTACCTGAGGCCCATCTCTTGTGTGCTCACTGTCATGGGGTTTGGTGGGTGGAGCACCTCCTTTGGTTGGGTCGCTGTGGAATTATCTCCCTGGTAGGCCCGGTTTATACTTGAGGTCCCTCTTTGGTGTGCTCACTATCATGGGGTTTGGTGGGTGGTGCACCTCCTTTGGCGGGGTCGCTGTGGAATTATCTCCCTGGTAGGCCCGGTTTATTTTTGAGGTCCCTCTTTGGTGTGCTCACTATCATGGGGTTTGGTGGGTGGTGCACCTCCTTTGGTGGGGTCGCTGTGGAATTATCTCCCTGGTAGGCCCGGTTTATTTTTGAGGTCCCTCTTTGGTGTGCTCACTGTCATGGGGTTTGGTGGGTGGTGCACCTCCTTTGGTGGGGTCGCTGTGGAATTATCTCCCTGGTAGGCCCGGTTTATACTTGAGGTCCCTCTTTGGTGTGCTCACTATCATGGGGTTTGGTGGGTGGTGCACCTCCTTTGGCGAGGTCTCTGTGTAGTTATCTCCCTGGTAGGCCTAACTTGTACCTGAGGCGCATCTCTTGTGTGCTCACAGTCATGGGATTGAGTGTGCTGTCCCACCTCCTTGGGTGGGGCCTATGTGTAGGTATGTCCTTGGTCCTTGCTTGCACTAGAGGCCCTGTGTGGCAGGGTCCGCTGCTGTAGTGCTGTGGGGACATCTTTTCTCATACTCAGTGTCCATCGGAATGGCAGGGTGCGTTCATCTCACTGGTAGGCCTGTGTTTCAACTGAGGTCCTGCTCACTTGTGAGTGACTGTGGGGTCTGAGAGTGCAGACATCCCCTGGTAAGCTTCATTTGTACCAGGGGCCCTTCTCTCTGGCACTCACTGTTGGGCAGCTCGTGGCCTGTTTGCCTGCTTTGGTGGGGTTGGATAAAAGTGGGTCAGGGTGCACCAACACCTCCCTGGTATGCCTTGCCTGACCCAGAGGACCTGCTCTTGGCGATAAGGGTCAATACCCCCCCCCCACACACACACACACACACACACACTGCTTGCCCTCTGATGTGCAGCTACCCCTGCAGAGGTCATGTCCTCTTGCGTGCCCTTCCACTTTCGTGGAGGCTGTCAGGGTACGGCTCTCTCTCGGGCAGGCCTGGCTTATGCCAAGGGTCAAGTTCTCTAGCGCTCACTGCTGAAGTTTTGTGTAGGCAGCTCGTCTCGGGGTACAGCTCTTTCCTGGCAGGCCTGGCAAGCACTAGAGGCCCATTTCTCTCCTGACACTGGTAGGGTGCGCGTGGCCTGCGTCTCTCCTCCACGCTTGTTGTTGCAAGCAGGCTTTGTTGCTCTGAACTCGTCGGACAGGTTAGGGTGTTCCTGCAGCACTGGGTGCCCGTGGCCAGAGCCACCACCCGCTCCGCCCTGTTGTGCGTAAGAGAGCAATTAAGGCTTCAGCTGAGCCTACGCCGAGTGTGTGCGGGGGGGCCAGGAGCCAGTCAGAGGCCCCCTCCCTCCATATGCCGGAGTCCCATCCACCACTCACAGGCTCCCCCTCCCTCCCGGCGCCGCGCCCTCTTCTTCTGAGCCGCCCCTCCCCGCCCCTCGCCAGCCTGCAGCCGCTGCTGAAAGTGCCTGGCGCGTCCCCGAGCCCCTCACTAGCTGCCTCCAGGACTCAGGACTCCAGTATGGCTGCCTGAGCGCACCTCAGCTCCCCTCCAGCAGCCGCAGCCCCCCGCCCGCCCCAGGGATGACAGCAACTTACGAGCGTCGGCTCCCCAGCACTATCCGCGCAAGCGACTTCCAGGCGCCTTTCCAGGCGGCGGCCAGCATGCACCACCCGTCGCAGGAGTCCCCCACCCTGCCCGAGTCCTCGGCCACGGATTCAGGCTACTACAGTCCGGGTGGCGGCGGGACTACGCACCCCCCGCACCACGGCTACTGCTCGCCTGGCTCGGCCACCTACGGCAAGGCGCTGAACGCCTACCAGTATCAGTACCACGGCATGAACGGCCCCGCGGGGAACTACCCGGCCAAGGCGTACGCGGAGTACAGCTACGGGAGCCCCTACCACCCGCACCACCACCCTCACCACCCGCAGTACAGCGGAGCCTACAGCCGGGTGCAGGCGCCCCCCAGCCAGCCAGGTAAGGACCGGGGAGGGGCCAGGGGGTGGGTGTATGGAGGTGGGGCGCGGGAAGAAAGAAAGAAAGAAAGAAAGAAAGAAAGAAAGAAAGAAAGAAAGAAAGAAAACTGATTGATGTAAATAAGTAAAATCATTATTATCAAATAAGGAGTGGAAGCACGGAACTGGAAAGACCTCCAGAAGAGACAGGGACATTATTTTGGAAGGTGAAAAATACAAACACCCCGCTTCTATGGAAGGCACTGAAGTTGCTGTGGAGGTTCACGCTGTTTGCACTTTTAATTTAACTTGAGGTGTGAGCGTCTTCAGGCACTGCAGATTTCTGCGCGCTGGCTCTTACTTGCCTTCTCCCCCTCCTCCCCTCCCCCTCATATAATCTACATTTATTCTCTGCTCTTTAACTTTCTGTCTTTATTTTGATATTTTTTACTAATTCTTTTGTGTCATTTCTATGATTCCGCCTATCCCCGCTCTGTTTATCGCGTGTTTCTGCAGTCTTCTTTTTTTCTGTCTTTTCGGTTTCTTTTAGTGTACCTGCTTCTTATCTCTGCTTGTTTCTTCCCGTCGGTCTCTCTAGTCCTCCCTGTCTCTCAGTCTCTCTATCTTCCACTGTTTCTGTCTCTTCTCCTCTTTATCTCTCTTTCGCCACTCTTTCTTCTGAAATATATCTGCCTCTCCCGTGCCCTCTTTTCCATTGTCTATCGCTGTCTGTCTCTGTGTGCCTCTGTTTCTCTATCTTTTCCACTGAGCCCGTCTCTTCCTCTCTCTTTTGTTCAGCTGTCGCTATCTGCCTCTCTGTGCCTCAGCCTGCGCCCCTCTCTTTTTCACTGTCATTTTCCGCTTCTCTCTATCTTTTCCCCTGAATGTCTCTTACTTTTCCATTGTGTCTGTCTCTGTATCTATCTTTCTACAGTCCGCCTCTGCCTCGCTCTGTGTATCAGTCTCCCTGTCTGTGTTTTCCACTGTGTCTGTCTCGTCTGTCCCTGCCTCTCTCTTCCACTGTCTGTCCCAGCCTCTCTCTCTGACTGCGTGTCTCACTCTTCCACGGTCTATCTCTGCCCCGCTCTCTTTTTGACTTGCTATCTCTGACTGTTTCATTTTGTTTCTCTTCCGCTGTCTCTCGCTTTCTCTCTTTGACTGCCTGTCTCTCTTTCGCTTCCGTTGACTCTCTGTCTGCCTGTTTTTCTACTTTGCCTCTCTCCTCTCTCTTTCTCGCTTTATGTTTCTATCTCACTCCACTGTAGTCTCTGCCTCTCTCTCACTGTCCACTGCCTGTCTTTGCCTCTTACTGTGACTGCCTCTCTCTCGTTCTCTTTGACTGTCTGTCTTTTCTCTACCCCTCCCTCGCGCGCTCTCTCCTCTGAGTCGGCTGCCGGTCTGTCTCTCTCGCTCTTTGACTGTCTGTCACCCCCCTCCCTCCCCTTCCCCCCGCGCGCTCTCTGTCCTCTGCAGCCCGCCTCTGCCTCGCGCTCCATGCCGCAGTCTCTCCCCTTTATCTTTCATTTATGGCCGAGGCGCCGCCAGCCAGAACCAAAACAAACCGCAGAAATATTTCCGAGCAGTCGAACAGCATTCCCATGCAACGACTTCACGTCGCACAAACCAAAATACCACGCTGGGGTCAGTACCGCGAAAAACGAGAATACCCTCTCGTCTCCAAGGCAGCGGCTATTTATATTTCGGGGTTTGTGGATTTGGCATTTTATGACGAAAAAATAGGAAAGCAGCGAGTCAGAGCAAATGCAATAAAAGCCTGGCGTGCGAGGTCAGATCTGCGTGTCAGGAGAACATTTGTTGTTAATACTCCAAAACCCTTTGGATTTTTAGTTTGAGCTGAGAGAGCATGAAACGTAAAGATGGATTGGTCCAGTGACACCTTCTTACTTTGTACTCTGGGGATTTGTGGCTGGTTTTGTCGTTCATCTCAGCAATGTGATTTTATTCTGCTGTGATAACTGTAGTCACTACATGTGATGTGCGCGCTTTTCTGGTCTCTCCCGGTGCTGTGCTCCATCGGGACAGAGCGAGAGTGTATTTAGATGGGATTTTAAGACGTGACCATGATTTGGTTTGCAGTGCAGTTCTCTCTCCGTCCTTGTTTGTGCTTTGCGCGTAGTCTTTGCTGCGGTCACTGGCGCAGGCAGCGCGCACTTTGCGCACACAGGCCCGGCGCAGGCCTACCTGGGTCATCAGGCAGGGACAGAAGTTATCTGATGGCACCAGAGGCTCCCGCCGCCTTGGAGCGCTCTATGCGGTACATTGGCGCCTACAGGCCGGTGAAGAGTTTACCTGACGTCTCCAGGCGCTGGCTCCCATAGTAACTGCGGCAGACAGCGCGCTGTCCTTGCGCGCAGTCCTTGCGCGCAGTGACCGGACACAGGCCGGTTAGGCCAGCCGGACAGGAGCAGAAGTTCGACGGCACCTTTTGCCGTCGAGTCTCCCGGATACTGAGAAAAGCAGCGGCTGGGCGCTCTGTGTGTGGTTTCTTAGCACACACAAGCGGCACAGGCCGCGACGAGAGGCCCTGGCAGAGGAGATGTTATTTGACGGTTCCAGCCACTGTCTGCCCCGCTCACTGGAACACATCGTCCCTCGGTGGGCTCTGCACAGATTCTTGGCTGGAGAGACCCTGGCAAAGACTTTATTTGACTGCTTCAGCCGCTGTCTCTACAGGTCACTGCAACAAGCCGCCCCAGGGTATATCGGTGACACAGGCCGCGGTGGGTCCGCGGTCCCAGACAGGCGCTGTCGTGTATGGCTAATGTCCTCTTCTAACCCTAAGAGCTAAGTCCGCTCGGCTTGTCCAGGGACTCCTCTGACAGAGCCCTCTGGGCCTCCGAAGGGGCTTCCCGCGGCCTGGGCATTTTCACGGGCTTTGCTCCGGAGGCTGCGCGCCCTCAGCCAGGGCCCCAATACAAGGCCCTGCGCTCAGGCCTGAGATGTGTTCAGGGTGTACAGGCCCCGGACTAATACAAACGGACTCTCTTCAGGTCCTCTGCCTCACGCGCTGGCTTCACCCGCGGATCCATCATCCAATGTTATTGGCTCCCTTTTCCTCGTTATCATGTCCCCCCTTTCCATGTACGTCTTTCTGCAGTACAGATCGATTTGTAAAACGTACCCCTCTTTTTTCTGCAGCCAGGGCTCTATTCAGCGTTCTTAAATGTTGTCAATTTACCTTTTCCGAGTTATCGACAAAGGCCCTTGCAAAAATGAGACCAGTAAACCTATAATCAAACTGTCGATGTAATTACAAGACCTGCGGCAGTCACAATTAATCTCCATCCATCCATCCATCCATGCATAGCTATTGTGTATATATATATATATATATTATATATGTGTGTGGGTTCTATTAATATTTCTATCGGGTGTTACATATATGTGTTCTCTTTTTACATATAAAAGCGTGTGTGTACTCGCATGATTGTGCTAGTATAATATACAGTGCCTACTTGTTGGCATTGCGGGGTCCTGCGGGGAGCAGCCGTTACAGTATTTTGTAAACCGTAAATGATTTATGAAACTATAGCAAAAACGTAACTAAAATAAAAAAAAAACGCTGCATGAAATGGAGTGAGTGAAGACAGCTAACCGGTGTTTTCCTTTTTGGGGCGTGATGTAGAGAAAGAAGTGGCCGAGCCCGAGGTGCGGATGGTGAACGGAAAACCCAAAAAGATCCGAAAACCTCGGACCATTTACTCGAGCTTTCAGCTGGCCGCGCTGCAGAGGAGGTTCCAGAAGACGCAGTACCTGGCGTTGCCCGAGAGAGCCGAGCTGGCCGCCTCCCTGGGACTCACCCAGACACAGGTACCCGCCCTAGCGCCGCGCAGCGTGAGAGGCGCTTCCTTGTGAGAGACGTGGCGGGGGCCCTGTGGGCATCATTGTGAAAGCTGTGCAAAGGGCACGAGGAGGCTTAGTGGTGTCTGCGCGCGTGCATCCCTGCGTGCGCATAAACCAGAAAGGGAGAAATCTGAATATATATATATATAGAGTAACAACATTAGGGAAGGCAATCTCAGCTTCTTAGAGAAAGATGCTATATAGACGGAAACCTGTCAGTTTTATTGAAAACACACATTTTATGTGTGAAAATATAAATAAGGGAACCCGTGCTTCTTAGTGAAAGGTGTTAAAGACAAGAAACTATCCGTTTTTTTTGTTAAACACATATATAATGAATGTGTGACATTAACGAAGGCAATCATCTTCTTAGAGGAAGATGTTAAAAAAAGGACACTGACAGTATTGTTATAAAACACATATATTTAATGTGTGAAAACATTAGCGAAGGCAAGCTCAGCTACTTAGTGAAAAGTATGTAGAAGCGGCACAATATGACATCCAGAGTGAAAAATTCAACAATATGATCTTTATTAGACACGTGTAATAACTGACTATTTGGCACTCTGGGTTCCACGGTGAATTTTGCATTAATTAGCAACGAGGGCCGTGAATGTCACAGTGAAAGATGTGTGTGGCAACCTGCACCCGTGCTCTTGATACAATATGTAATGCCGGCACTTCGTGCTCTGAGCGTGATAGTGAAAGGTGTGCACAACAGCCCGTGAGTTGAGCTTCAGAGCGCTTGACGTGCACGAGTATTTGGCTCAGTGCACTGTGAGCAAAAGTAGAAAGATTTAGATCGGCGAGCAGACTCGTGCACAGCAGGGCTCGCAGTGATAAATGTGCTCGTCTCCAGCGCACTTCTAGGCGCTCTGCACTTTATAATGTGGGAACACCGGTCCGTGGACGCTATGGTGAAAAGTGTGCAGAGACAATTCGCACCGAGGTGCCTAGTGAACATATATAACAAGTATAGGGTACTTTGTAAACCTGGCATGTCAACGCTGTAAAGAGGGGGGAGGGGGTATATTATTTGTTAATGTTCTGTAAACAAGTCTGGTGACTGTTGTTTGGTTATAGTGTGCAATGTACACATGTATGGGTCTGGCCTGTTCCTATATAGTAAAAGTAAATATAGCTACTTCTGCAGCACTATGAGGGTAGTGCCTTATAGACAAAAGTGTGCAAAGCGCGGCCTCCCCAGAAGGTCCTGTCTTCTAGTGGACGTGTGCACAGATTGTAGGTGCACAACAACTGTTCGACCTGATGCTGCAGATCACATTTGGATTTCACAATTGAATCCACTCCCTTGAGGGTGCAAACACGAAGTGTCGTGAAGGGCGTGTTTATTTCAGACACTGTGTGTGTGTGGGTGGGTTCCAATCTCCTCTTCCGGGAACAGTGCGTCATCTTTGGTTTACATGCACACATATGTGTGCTTCACATTACCACGTTTCGTATAAAAGAACAACCTGGGCTAGCCTCGAATAAACACAGGAGAATAAAAGGGGGTACCCAGCTAGGGAGGGAGCCCTTTTTGTAGGGTGACCAGCATTTTAAAGCCAGAAACAGGGACATTTCACAAAAATAGAAGAAGGACTACAGTTTTACTTCAAGTGAGCGCACAGAATGACAGCGCTCCTCAGCAGAGAATTACAGAACAGGCAGTAAGGACATACATAAAATGCAATTTTGAAACCCTGTAGTTTGCCTGTTAATTAAATTGCTTTCTTGAAACAACTGCTAACTATCCCTGCTTTGTAAAACATACAAAATCACCTCCCTCCATTTTCAGTCGACCTTCTTTAAAAACTGGGACATGAGCTACATTTCTTGAAATCTGCCTGGACAGCTGGTGAAAAACTGGGACCATCCTGGCAAAACCGGGACGCCTGGTCACCCTACCTTATTGCAACACGCGGGGTCACGCAAGCAAGGGGGGTGGGGGCAGCGTGCACACACTCTGGCGAGGCCAACACAGCCTTCCATCTTCGCGAGGTCAGCAAAATGGGCTCCATTTCATAAGCTGTAGGAACAGCTGAGATTGCCTGCGCTTAGAAACAAAAAACGCTATTTTTTCATAGTTATTTTAATGTCTATTTATTTTTGTTTGTATTATTGCTGTCACTGTGACGTGTATTAGTGTTGGTACTAATAAAATTATTGTTTTTATTAATCTTATTGGTTAACATTATTATGAACGAAAGTGACAACATGAACAATAATTCTAATAATACAACTACTGATAACAATAATATTATTTAGAACAATAATAACAATGATAATAATACCAACATTACTACAGATCACGGTGACAGCAATACTACAAATAATAAACGTACAAAAAATAACTATGAAAAAAAATCATAGTTAAAGAAAGAATTGTTTTCTATATAGGGTTTTCAGTATCTAAACGCAGTCAATCCCAGCTGTTCCTATGACCTATGATATGGAGCCCATTCTGCCGACCTCGCGAAGATGAAAGGCTGTGTTGGCCTCGCCAGAGTACGCGCGCGCTGCCCCACAGCTCGCGTGACCCTGCGCGTGCAATAAGCGCTGCCTCCCTCCCTCCCTCGCAGGGTGCCCTGTAACAATACTAATGATAGCAAAATGATTATTATTCATAATAACAATAGTGGTAACAACACGAATACTACTATCAATAAAATTATTATTAATATTATTTTTCTCGCTGTTGTTATTATTCTTGTAGTAGTAGCATATGGCACGCGCGGCTGGGAGCTCGGCTCGAGCTCAGTGACGCCACGGCAGCCGTGACGGCGTCTGAGGCGCGAGGGTAGATTCACGCGAGAGCCCCGCTCCCCAGGAGCCCTGCGGTCTTCCGGATCTGGTTGCGTTAAACAACGCTGCACAAAATGCCTTTATTCGTGACAGTGAAAGCGGCCGCTCTTCGATGGAGAGTAGTGTCGCCGTGGCATCACGTTATTCTGCGGTTTATGAACGCCAGGGCGTAGGATCTGATCAATAAAAAGACAAAAGGCAGCAAGAGGGCGTGCGGGGCCTCGAGCTGCCTTGAAAACATCTGTCACCGCTGGAGGGGGGGGGGGGGCTGCCCCCGTGCAAAGGCTGCATAATTACACACCGGGGCTGTGGGGATTACATGTGCACAGAGCCGGTCTCACGGTTACTCTGGAGCTGGCCACGGTGGAGGTGTTTATTTATTCCCAAGAACACCCGCCCCCTTAATTTAAAAAATCCTTGCAGTTTGTACTTTCACTTTATGTAATTTTTTGTGAAAGCTTTTTCTATTTTCTGTCTAATACAGAACACAACCGCTCTTTAAAAACTGGATTGTATAATCGTAATTTATTTAAATATTTGGTTCCCGAAAATCTTAATTTTACGCCACACAATGTATACTGCACTCGTGATCTCGGCTTTGCACGTGAGTTTGTCCCCTATTGTGTTCGAGACTGCCCTGGTTCCAGCTTGTACTAGAGTAGTGGGGAGGCATTTTTATTGTCCTTTTATCTGGTTATGCGATTCTTAGCAAGGTGCAAACACACACAGGGTAAATTACTTAAGTGATTAGATGTAGATGTTTTTAAAAATTATTTATCGAAAGAGCGTCAAATGCTGTAAGTCACTGCTGGCCACTGAGGCATAGCCAATCACCTGATATAGCAATACACAGTTGTAAATAATGAACGTAAATATATGAGACACACTCGAGTGTCGTGAAGACCGTGATCTGAAATACGTTTCTATCGTATGCGATGTATAGGAATTAGAATTGGCTTCCTTTAGATATACAGCGCCCAGGGCCCCTTAGGCCTCATAGGCGCTTTATTATAGTGCATGCGTACAGATACAACCACTGCTTCCTACTGACATCTTGTCCTCTTTAAATTTCAGGTGAAAATCTGGTTCCAGAACAAGCGTTCCAAGATCAAGAAAATTATGAAGAACGGAGAGATGCCCCCAGAGCACAGCCCCAGCTCCAGCGACCCCATGGCCTGCAATTCCCCGCAGTCCCCCGTGGTGTGGGAGCCCCAGGGCCCCTCGCGGCCGCTCAGCCAGCACCCCCACGTTCACAGCCACCACGGGCAGACGTCCAACGCCTCGCCGGCCTCCAGCTACATGGAGACCCCAAGCGCCTGGTACTCCACCGCGGGGTCGCTCAACTCCCACCTGCAGGGGCACGGCGCCCTGCAACACCCGCTGGCGCTGGCCTCAGGGACACTTTACTAGCCCGCAAAGGACTGCAGGACACCGGCATCCTCCCGGGGGCTGCCGAGCGTGGGTGCTCGACAGGGCCGGGGCAGAGTCAGTCACAGGCCAGGCAGCGCCTGCCTGACTTGTGACTGCTTCTCTCCCAGCAAGAACAGACTTCCCGAGGGCTCAGGCCCACCCTGAACGGGCCGCTTTCCCGCTCTGGTCGCCCGCCTCTGGTCCTAGCCCCACCAGACAACTGTGTGCAGCTGAGGAGGTGAGAGCGCACGCTGCGGAGGCAGTGGGTGCAACCGGACCTGTTCCACGTGTACAAAGGTGTTGCATGTAATTTATTACATTTCAGAGGAGACTTTGTGTTTTTTTTTACAGCTGGACTCGTGCGACTGCGGACACTATCAATGGTGCCTTGAAATCTATGACCTCAACTTTTTTCCAGAGACTTTTTTCGTCAACTTTTATTTTAACCATGTAAATACTTGTAGATAGGTGAATTAACTGTATATTCTGGATAAATAAAATTATTTCGGCCATGATCGCTGCTTCAGGAAGGTGACGTTCTTCGCTGGCAATGGCAGCATGAAGTCTGTAAGTAGTTTGGGGAGGCCGCCTGCGCGTTCGGGTCAGGGTGCAGCGTGCTAAGGTAGCGCCCCAACCCCAGCTGCCCCCCTTCCAGACTGGACAAGTCCCGCATGGTTGCTCTAAAGTAGTACATATGTTTACCGCAAAAGGTAATGTGTGCATGCGCCCCATGGCAATGAGAAGGGATGGGCAAAATAACGCCCTATCTAACGCGAATGCACTAATAAACCCACGTATGTTACTACAGTAGGCGGAAAGCTCGCGTGAGCAAATCTCTGTTCCCCCTATCATAGTGCTTGTTCCAGTGACGTTACACGCGGACCCAGCTCGCCTCACAGTAGGGGGTTCTTCAGTGTGAGGTTTCCATACATTATTAATCTGACCCTTGCTTCCTGGATTTAGAGGAATCCTTTTGTTTTTTTAACAAATACACATGACAACTGCAATTCATAAACCTTATATGAAAGTGTGATATACTACTAAGCACCCTTGTTCATGTGTGTTGGGGGGGTGGGGGGGGGGGGGGTATCCTTACCCAGCAGAGGTTGCAGCCCTTTTGAGTCATGGCATCTCCCCACGAAAGATAATGGTAGAAAATAGAACACTGTGTATTACAGTCTGTGCATATATATCTGTGTCTAATGGATAGATGAGTGGATGGATGGATTAATGAATGGATAGATGGATTATGGATGGATGCGGGTGGATGGATTAATGTATGGATAGATGGATTATGGATGGATGGATTAATGGATGGATAGATTAATGAATGGGTAGATGGATTAATGAATGGATGGATAGATTAATGAATGGATAGATGGATGGATGAATTACTAGATGGATGGATAGATTAATGAATGGCTAAATAGAAGGATGAATGGATGGATGGATTATGGATGGATGCGGATGGATGGATTAATGAATGGACAGGTGGATTATGAATGGATGTGGATGGATTAATGAATGGATGGATAGATTAATGAATGGCTAAATAGAAGGATGGGTGGATTGATAGATCGATGGATGTTGAATTTCGGATTTGGAAAGCTGTTTTGAGGACTGAGATGCCAGGGAATGCCCTTTATTTGTCGGGCTGCCACAGTGAGAGGTGTGTGTCCTGTGTGGGCAGCAGACTAGCACTTGTAAATCAACTCCGAAAACCCCTTATTTCCGTAACCCACACTTGCTCTACACCCGGGAATAATATATGTATATAAGTAAATAACTGTGACCTCGCGTATCTTACCAAAATATGTAGGGGTGCCTGGTGAAAATTACAGTTGAATGGTTATAAGTGGTTTCCACTTGGATCGGATTGGGCGTGTAATTGTTGGGGGATCTGTGACCCCTGGAGAAAAAACATGAGTCAATTTACAGAGTAAATAAAAAAAAACTTGCCAAGATGTCCATATAGTGCAACTCGGCCAAGCAGAAAACTGTTGGAACTGGTAGACAGGAATTTTCGGGGGTTGATTCAAGTCATGGAAAAATACCACTTCGCATAGTTACGTCCCTGTGAGCGAGGACTTGCAACACGTCATTATTTTCGCTGTCGTTTGATAGATGCCGATTTAAAAGCAGTGAATTAAAATGCACATTTGCGAGCTCCGCCAGGCCACGCCCCCACACGTCATGAACATTACGGCCTCGACCTGCTCTTCAGAGGCGAGTTTCGGAGGGCGCGCCTCGCTATTAATTATCGCCGTGTAACACCGTGACCCTGGCGGAGGTCACGCACCCCTGGGCACAGGCAGGAGAACGAGCGCCAGGGAAGACGGCACAAGAAAGGAGACAGAGTGATTTATCACTGCAGGGAGAGCGGCGGCAATAAAAATGACAAGGATTAGAACATAAAACGGCTTCCAGTGAGCCGAGGATTTCAGCGAGGCTTGTGGGCGTCTGGAGACAAGGCCTGCAGAGGCAGGAGCTCCCCTCGGGCGCACCTACCTGTCTGCCAGCCAGCCCGCCTGGCTCCCCTCTCTGCGTCGCCCTGTCTGCCTGCCTTCCAGCCGCCCTGTCTTCTGCCGGGCCTGTCTGCCTGCCTCACAACCGCCCTCGCTGCTGGGCCTCTCTGAAAGCCTCCCTATCATCTTCTGAGCCTGTCTCCCTGTCTTTTGTGTCTGCCAAGCCTGCCTACAGCCTCCCTCTCTTCTGCCTCCCAGCCCCCCAGCCTCCCTGGCTTCTGATGGCCTACTCTCTACCTCCCAGACTCCCTGGCTTCTGGTGGCCTACCTCCCTGCCTCCCTTATTTATTTATTTTAAAAGTTTTATATAGCGCTAGCTTGACCCGTAGGTATCAGAGCGCTTTACAGCTTTACATACATACTGTAAAGAAAAACAGACAGAAATTGCATTACATAGCAGGCAGTAAGGAAGCAAAACCAGGGATCAAAAAAATACAGCATGGAAGATAAGGTGGTAACACAGTCCGGTCGCCAACTATCCTTGAATGTCAAGAGAGACTAACTTCTTTCTTCTACCTCCCGGCCCCCCAGCCTTCTTCCGGGCCTGCGTCTCTATCTTCTGCCTCCCTGGCTTCTGATGCCCTGCCTCCCTACATCCCTTGCTCCTGGTGGCCTGCCTCCCTGGCCTCTCATGGCTTCCCTCCCTGGCTTCTGATGGCCTGCCTCCCTACTTCTCTGGCTTTAGATGGCCTGCCTCCCTGGCTTCTGAAGGCCTGCCTCCCTACTTCTCTGGCTTTAGATGGACAGCCTCCCTGGCTTCTGAAGGCCTGCCTTCCTACCTCTCTGGCTTTAGATGGCCTGCCTTCCTGGCTTCTGATGGCCTGCCTTCCTACCTCTCTGGCTTTAGATGGCCTGCCTCCCTGGCTTCTGAAGGCCTGCCTTCCTACCTCTCTGGCTTTAGATGGCCTGCCTTCCTGGCTTCTGATGGCCTGCCTTCCTACCTCTCTGGCTTTAGATGGCCTGCCTTCCTACCTCTCTGGCTTTAGATGGACTGCCTCCCTACCTCTCTGGCTTTAGATGGCCTGCCTTCCTGGCTTCTGATGGCCTGCCTTCCTACCTCTCTGGCTTTAGATGGCCTGCCTCCCTGGCTTCTGAAGGCCTGCCTTCCTCCCTCTCTGGCTTTAGATGGACTGCCTCCATACCTCTCTGGCTTTAGATGGCCTGCCTTCCTGGCTTCTAATGGCCTGCCTTCCTACCTCTCTGGCTTTAGATGGCCTGCCTCCCTGGCTTCTGAAGGCCTGCCTTCCTACCTCTCTGGCTTTAGATGGACTGCCTCCCTGGCTTCTGAAGGCCTGCCTTCCTACCTCTCTGGCTTTAGATGGACTGCCTCCCTGGCTTCTGAAGGCCTGCCTTCCTACCTCTCTGGCTTTAGATGGCATGCCTTCCTGGCTTCTAATGGCCTGCCTTCCTACCTCTCTGGCTTTAGATGGCCTGCCTTCCTACCTCTCTGGCTTTAGATGGCCTGCCTCCCTGGCTTCTGAAGGCCTGCCTTCCTACCTCTCTGGCTTTAGATGGCCTGCCTCCCTGGCTTCTGAAGGCCTGCCTTCCTACCTCTCTGGCTTTAGATGGACTGCCTCCCTACCTCTCTGGCTTTAGATGGCCTGCCTTCCTGGCTTCTAATGGCCTGCCTTCCTACCTCTGGCTTTAGATGGCCTGCCTCCCTGGCTTCTGAAGGCCTGCCTCCCTACCTCTCTGGCTTTAGATGGACTGCCTCCCTACCTCTCTGGCTTTAGATGGCCTGCCTTCCTGGCTTCTGATGGCCTGCCTTCCTACCTCTCTGGCTTTAGATGGCCTGCCTCCCTGGCTTCTGAAGGCCTGCCTTCCTACCTCTCTGGCTTTAGATGGACTGCCTTCCTGGCTTCTAATGGCCTGCCTTCCTACGTCTGGCTTTAGATGGCCTGCCTCCCTGGCTTCTCAAGGCCTGCCTTCCTACCTCTCTGGCTTTAGATGGACTTCCTCCCTACCTCTCTGGCTTTAGATGGCCTGCCTTCCTGGCTTCTAATGGCCTGCCTTCCTACCTCTCTGGCTTTAGATGGCCTGCCTCCCTGGCTTCTGAAGGCCTGCCTCCCTACCTCTCTGGCTCTAGATGGCCTGCCTTCCTGGCTTCTGATGGCCTGCCTTCCTACCTCTCTGGCTTTAGATGGCCTGCCTCCCTGGCTTCTGAAGGCCTGCCTTCCTACCTCTCTGGCTTTAGATGGCCTGCCTCCCTGGCTTCTGAAGGCCTGCCTTCCTACCTCTCTGGCTTTAGATGGCCTGCCTTCCTACCTCTCTGGCTTTAGATGGCCTGCCTTCCTGGCTTCTAATGGCCTGCCTTCCTACCTCTCTGGCTTTAGATGGCCTGCCTCCCTGGCTTCTGAAGGCCTGCCTCCCTACCTCTCTGGCTCTAGATGGCATGCCTTCCTGGCTTCTGATGGCCTGCCTTCCTACCTCTCTGGCTTTAGATGGCCTGCCTCCCTGGCTTCTGAAGGCCTGCCTTCCTACCTCTCTGGCTTTAGATGGCCTGCCTCCCTACCTCTCTGGCTTTAGATGGCCTGCCTTCCTGGCTTCTAATGGCCTGCCTTCCTACCTCTCTGGCTTTAGATGGCCTGCCTCCCTGGCTTCTGAAGGCCTGCCTCCCTACCTCTCTGGCTCTAGATGGCATGCCTTCCTGGCTTCTGATGGCCTGCCTTCCTACCTCTCTGGCTTTAGATGGCCTGCCTCCCTGGCTTCTGAAGGCCTGCCTTCCTACCTCTCTGGCTTTAGATGGCCTGCCTCCCTGGCTTCTGAAGGCCTGCCTTCCTACCTCTCTGGCTTTAGATGGCATGCCTTCCTGGCTTCTGATGGCCTGCCTTCCTACCTCTCTGGCTTTAGATGGCCTGCCTTCCTGGCTTCTAATGGCCTGCCTTCCTACCTCCCTGGCTTCTGCCGGGCCTGTCTGCCTCTCTCGTCGCCGCTGCTTACCAAGTGCCATATTTTCCTGTCCTAGTGCCTAGACGTTGTCTGTAGCGTTTTAAGGTGTGCAAAGACTTGCGCTGTTCATGTATGCAGTAATGTATAGGCATACACAAATCTGTAAGCGTACACCTACACACACATGCATCTATGCAAGCAGTAACATACAACTGCACCCGCACGTGTTAAAAACGCATACATAATTTAAAGTTCACGCCTTTGTTAATCGTAAATATGCTGGCACGCACACATTTCCATATAAAAAATGCACATGTAAACATGTAAAATCAACTGCACGAGTTGACACATATTCCCAATCACATATTCACCCATGCGGACATGCACAAGCATATATGAATGCGTACATGGATACGTACACACCTGTACAAAACATACATAAATGCATGCAAACGAGTGTAAACGCATGTATTCATTAAAACTCATATGTGGTAACGCGTAGATAAATGCTCGTATAATTACGTACATACATGCATATACACATGCATAACATACAAATATGTGTCTGCATACATGTATGTACACACACTCATGCATTCCTACATAATACCGTGTACATAAATGCATGCCTGCATGGCATGCATACATAAACCTACTCTATGCGCACATGTATGTAAACATTCATGTATACATTAACACACAAACACATACAAAAATGCACACGTTGTTACATGCTTACATGTACGCACAAACACGCATATAGTTAGACTTATAAAGACATAAATAGAACTCATGCCTCCCTCAGTCACACATATGGAGACATACAAGAGTACACGAACACATACATGCTTGCCTCAACACCCCAGCACATGCACACGCATGGATGCAGGCGTGCTCAGGACGGCTCCAGTATGCATGCACTCTTGGAATGTCTCCTCTCACTGCCCTGCTCTTTAATCCGCCCTGTCTGTTCGCACACAGAGACGCCTCTGCGCTGTTGGAATGCTCCCCGTGCCTCCCCTGCCTCGGGCCTGCGGCGGCTTGAAGTCCCAGCTTCGCCGCGCCAGAGGCAGAGAGCGCTTAGCTACAGGTCTATGCGCTGCGCCGCTTTAGAATCAGCACGCACAGGGGTGGTTGTGTTAACAAACAAGTCTCACGCTGCCCCGTCAGTTATTCAGGGTGCACAGTCGGTGGGCGCTACACGGGCTGAGTGCGGGCAGCATGCAGATCCTAAGGAGCGAGTCCCGACTCCCGGACGCACCCCCCCCCCCCCCTTTAGTCAGATGCTGCAGGTGGAGCGGGTTGGGGGGCATGTCTCTATTCTGAATTTACTTTCTGTCCTCATCCCATTTTCTGGAATGTTTCCTGCATAAAGTGCATTTTGTTACAACTAGCAGGCTCTAGTTTTGTCTGGAGCGCGTCAACGCCCCGTCAGGGGTAGTAAGCGCCACATAAATGCAATTTCAAGGCTTTTTCGTTTTACGGTCCCGTTCCACACCCCGCTGCGGGGGCACTGGGCGGCGCCCCTGACATTCAAGCTCCTCGGTGCCATTCAGGCTGCTGTTTTGGGGAGCGGATGTGAGGTTACGGCCAGACCTGACGCCTTTGGACCCCGGGAGGGGAGCGGATGTGAGGTTACGGCCAGAGCTGACGCCTTTGGACCCCGGGAGCGAGGCTGGAGTCTGGGCGTCGGCTCAACACGCTGCGAATCTGGACACATCACTGTATCTTCCGCCGGCGTCTCAAAGACATAAAATACAGTGAGCGTGGCCTCGAGAAATAGAACTGGTGCTCATGCAAAGCGCCCCGATACCTTCGGATCGAGTCCGCGCTATGTGAAACTGCAAGAAATAAAATACCTATTGCGGGGACTGTTCAATCACGTGGTTATCACGCGTTAGGGATATAGGGTAATCTGGCTATAGGCTACTGTAAAAGTCGATAAGGAGGAAAAGGGCGGATGATGGCGTAGGGGGAATCTAGTAGCAAAAAAGGAAGGGGTGGGGAGGCGATTTCACGTATCAGAAAATACATGAATATAAAAAGGGTAACGAAAAATGGCTAGGAAGGGAGTAGTGTGTTTGGTGTTCCAATTCTATAAAATTGTAGGAACTCCCTCATCCCTCCCCCCCCCCCAAAAAAAATGCATGCCGTTATTCGGGTTTTCAGACCGGAATATTGAGTCTTCATTTTCTTATTTCGTTACATTTTTACACAGTAAATACTGCATTTACAGCTTTTTCCTCTTTAAGGTTCTTGTAGTTCACGTTTCGGGAAAATCAGATAAATCATTTACTCCATGTCTGTGAATCAGCTGCCAGTGTGCAACTTTTATTCCCTGTCGGATTCATAACCTCGACTTGTCCTTCGTTTGCGACCCACATTGGAGCCTGACCAGTTTCACCACGGGTTACCAAACTTACACAAGTGTGTAAAATGGGTTCACGCATTGGGGTCGTCATGTTTGGGAACTCTTATGAGTAACATGTCCGTATGTAGGCAGATAAGACGGGGACATAATGTTCCTCTGTAAACTAGCACTACTGTGTGTAAGGCCTGTGTTTTTTCTACTGTAGATTCATGAATTGTACTGTAAGGTGAAGGATAGCTTCCTGATGACGACAAACGTAACGCGTCCTTGTATCCTGTACATTGCAAAGTATATTCCAGACCGTTCCCCATTGTTCTGACTTTAGAATAAAACACAGCACCCTAGAGGACATTTTTCAGTGCAATTTAATACCCCAAGAGGGGCAAAAAAATTGAAAGTCTCAAATAGTTATACTTTATTCCTTCTTATCAATTAGGCTTGGGTTCTCGTGAGGAGAGCGTACAGTTGCAATCCTCCTTGCATAGCTGGGAGGTATTAATAATTTTGGAGTTTTGTAAAATTGCTTAATTATAAACTTTTCAAGAAAACTAGTTACACCTCTCATGACATTCTCAATTGCGGAAAGATTTTTTTTTTTGTTGCAAAAAAGATTATTAATATTTTTTTTAGCAAAATAAGTGAAACATTCCTATGTATATTTCACTTATTTCTCAGAAAGGGACTTGAAACAGTGCAGGCCCAGATTTATTAAACTTGGCAGCGCGATGCACCAATGAATGAAGAATTGCAGCGCTGTATTACGCACACGGTAACAATTGTAGAGGACCTCACTTACAAGAGGCGCGCGCCCATTACGTCTTAGGCGTGCTTGCTGAAAAGTGCGTCCTTTGCACAACACGTGGGTTTGCGTCAGCGCCAAAGACGAGGAAGAGGTGTCTCGTGTGACATTTTTACTCAAAGGACACCCTCCAGCACTGATTTCCATGTAGTGAAACAACCCAACGTGTAGTCTTTACACAAAGGGGCAGATTTACAAGCCCCTTGAGACACTTTTCACATGGGAAAGAGTGGCGAAGGGGCTTGTAAATTTGCCACAAAGTGTGCAATTTTGCGTAAATTACATACTATTCATTGTAAAATGATGCAAAATCCCCTTTACCTATTTTTTTGAGCTTTTTGTTAATTTAGCCTTAGGATTTCACACTTATCCTGTCCACGCTACTTTACTAGATCTGGCTTGGCTCTGCTCTCGCCCTTATGTATATGTATTTTTTCATTATGGGTTTAGCACTACATAAGGCAAACCTATTTGTCTCACTTTGTCTCACCTAGCTTGCTTTCCTTTTCTCCTTTAAAATATATTTGGGCAGATATTTTCTACCGCAATTGTTACAAAAAATCCTCATTAAAAGAACCTCGTACAGTCTTCACCAATGTTCCAAAAATGTGCAAGCAAAGTCCAACACTTTTTAACACCCACTGTGGTGGCAGTTAGTTCCAACATATATTTTTAATGTTCACCATTCATGCCAATCAGATTATTAACCAGGCTACAGTTACCTTTTTCTTTTTAGGTTTGGCTAAGCATCTACAAGAACTTTAGTGGACCCCATTGTTCAGTATACTCTATGAGACATTTCAATCACTCAATCAATCAATCAATCAATCAATCAATCAATCAATCAGTAGACTTGTAGTGTTGACTTGCCACCCGTGAGGGTATCTAGACTCTCAGTCACAGAGCCAGGTTTTAAGCGTCTTTCAGGATTTCTTTAGGGTAGGGGAGATCCTGAGGTGCAGGGGAGGCCGTTCCAGACCCCGGCTGCGAGGTAGGAGGAGGAGTGTCCCCCTGTTCTGCTGCGGCGTATGCGGGGGATGTGAGCCAGCGTGAGGGAGGCAGAACAGAGGTGTCTGGCGGGTTTGTGAAATCTCAGGTGGTGGGGTGATGTAGGTGCATCCAGAGTCATGCAAGGCCTTGTACTCGGGGATGAGGGGCTGGAACTGACATCATTTGTGTACCGGGAGCCAGTTGAGTTCTCTGAGGTGGAGGCTCAGAGGGGTGCGAGGAGGGAGATCAAGGACGAGTCTTGCTGCGGCGTTCTGGATGGTCTGTAGTCTTTAAAAGAGGTGGGACTCAATTCCAGTGCTGAAGGCATTTCCATTGTTCAGTCAACTGATGACAAGGGCTTGGGTGACGATGCACCTTACGTTTTAGGGGAGCCACTTGAAGATCCTGAGTGACATGCTCAGGATGTAGATGCGGGAGGATTATACAGAATTGACTTGGGACCTCATGGTGAGTTTGGTGTCAAGCATGATGCAGAGGTTCCTGGTGCACTCAGCTGGGGTTGGAGTGGACCCCAGTTGCATGGACCACCAGAAGGCATTCCAAAGTCATCATGACCAAAGATCAGGACTTCAGTCTTCTCGGTGTTTAGCTTGAGACAATTGTCTCTCAATCCATTGGTGACCCTGGTCATGCATTTGTGAAAGCTGTGTCTGGCACCGGTGGAGTTTTTGGAGAGGGAGAGGATGAGTTGTGTGTTGTCAGCATAGGAGATGATGTTACGTCTGTGAGATCAGATTATGGTGGCCAGGGGTGTCATGTAGAGGTTTAATAGGTTGGGACTGAGTGATGAACCTTGAGGTTCTTCGCAGATAATCGGTTTGGATTCGGAGTTGTAAGGTGGGAGGTGAACTCACTGTGTTCTGTCAGTGAGGAAAGAGGTGATCATTCTGAGGAATGTTCTTTGGATGCCTATGGCCTGCAGCCTGGCGGTGAGCATGTGGTTGGAGTTGGTGTTGAAGGCTTCTGAGAGATCGAGGAGGATGAGAGTGGCTGTCCTCCCTCCATCAAAGAGGGCCCATATGTTGTTGGGGGGCCGCAATCAGCGCTGACTCCATGCTATGGTTGCTATGGAATCTGGATTGAAAGTCATCCAGGAGGTTATTGTGTTCGAGGTAGTTTGTTAGTTGATGATTGCCGGCTTTCTCAATGACTTTGGCCTGGGAAGGGAGCAGGGAGATGGGTCTGTAGTTAATGAGTTTGTTGGGGTTCAATGAGAGTTTTTTCAACAGGGGTTTGACTTCTGCATGTTTCCAGTCTCCAGGGAAGGTGGTGGAATCCAGTGATGTGTTGAATATGGGTGTGTGTGTGTTGTGGCAGATGATATGACAGTGGGTGCAGGTGTAAGGTGCTACTGTGTGATATTGTGTGGCGCAGTGGCAGGGTTCATTGCAGCGTCCCGGGTCGAGGGCACGAAGGGCGGCTGAAGTGTAGCTGAGGGTGCCGGTTGGACCAGGGTTCCAGGTGCTGGGTGTGGTCCAGGCACAGATGGGTGCAGATTGGCTTGCCTTTAGTTTGCCAGAGGTGCCGCTGCACTTCAGCTGCTATTAGGTGGGACCTGGGTGGTAGGAGGGGTGGTCTGGCAAAAGGTGAGAAGTCAAGGGGAGGAGGGAGGAGGTGAAGGAGTTGGGAGACGGTGGGTGCTGATAAGGACGACTGGAAAAGGCACAAGCTACAGCAAAAAGAGTGGATGTAAGGCATCAAAAGATGGCCACAAAAAAAGCAAAAGAAGGAAGGCTAAGGTGAGAAATGAGGCAAAAGGCAGAAACTGAGATTGGAAAAATGGACACTAACAAGCAGAGCATCAGCAAATACGGGCAGGCTACGAAGGTAGGAAGAGGGGTGAAAAAAGAGCAGAAGATTTGAGAGGAAAGAGGGATAAGGTGAAAAATTGAGAAAAAGACAGGAGACTGAAGTGAGCACGAGCAAAAGAGCACTAAAGCCAGAAGGATAGGTCAGAATGAAACCAAAGGAAAAAAGTGGGAAAAGGAGCGTTAAACGGACGGACGGAAGCAGCAGCAAAGGGCTTGTCTTTGAGATCAGGAGGGGCACTCAAAGTGCACTCCTAATGGAGAGAGTGGCTACTGTCCTCTCATAGGCTGAGAGAGACTAGCAATGGTTTCAGCACTGATTCATAGAAGAAGGGACAGACCTTTTTACCTGTCACCGTTAGGGGGATATTCATACTGGCCTCTCCTGCTGAAAGGTTTTGCTAGAATCACTCATCTGGGTCCTTTACCCCATCAGTGTGGGATGTGCATGGAGCATGTGTGTACACACTGCACATGTGACGTAATTTCACTGTGGAACCTGTGTGTGTTGCTGACTGATGGACACTGTAATCCTTCTTGGGATTTATTCATGGGAATGGCTTCTCTCAATGAAGGGCTGTGATGAGGCTGTACAGTCCTTGGCCATACCTGAGAGCAGACCCAGATATACTTCAGTCTCTTCCCCAAAAGGCGACAGTGTAGTCAGGTTTTAGTAGTTGCTGGATGGGGAAGGATATCACATTTATGCTTGAGAGTTTAGTCTCCTGTGCCATGTCATAACACTCCCAGCTCTGCCTGCTTCCTGTGCCATTTGTGTAATAAATTCTGTTACTGGACCTAACGAGAATGTAAAACCTGCCCAATACCATTTTGGGGGGAGCTGCTGTGGATGACACCAATAACATGCTCTAATCTAGCACCTCACTGACAAGACCAGAGAAGGTCAAAACCAGTCCAGGTTCCCTTTGTTTCAGTCTAGATGGGACCTGGCCCGGCAGCTTGTGCTGGACTGTTCCCATTGGAGCAAGACCAAAACTTATTTGCACATGGTGGGTCTCTTTCTGAAGTGGCATAGTGGGCAAAAGTTATGGAATGGACATGTCCACAAGTGACTGCAACAGGCTGAGATTAAATTAAGCATTTCTTCCATCACTTTATTATTTTGGCAGTAAATGCCCTAAGTGTGATGATAAGCTCAAACATGGACCCCATACTCACTGTGTCACAGGATTCAAGCTATACTCAAGTAGATCGAAACTAGTCTGGGGTTGACTGTGTTCCCATTTCGAGTAAAATTGGCTGTCAGTTTGGCCTGGACTGCTTCTATTGGTGCGTAAGGCACGTCTCAGGCTGGAGTGGCATATTGGGGAGAAAAAACATTTCTGTAATGTGGCCAGAGTGCTTGCCAGTGGCTGAGATCAATTCAAGCATTCCTTCATCACATTGTTGTCTTTCCATCACCTTGTTGATCATACAGGGAGCGTGCAAAATCTCATTGGAGTTGTCCGCAAAATCTGAGCAATGAAGAATACATTCTGTTCCGTTCAGGGTTCCAGGAGTCTCAGAGAAATTGTAATTGGATTTATGTAGTGCTTACTACCCCTGACGAGGCGTTGGAATACATCTGTGTGCCTGAAAAAATATTTGAACTCTAGGGCTAGGGACTGGGTATTTCATCGCCAGCTCTACTCCAAGGTGGTACCTAAGCTTGAGTCCTGAACCTGCAAGTAGTGCTGCCTGGATCGGTCCTGAGAGAAAAAAACAACTTGCTGTGGGGGAGGGGGTGCTGGAATTATATCTCTGCAGAAAGAAACTTACTGGAACCAGAAAAGACGAGAACCTTGCTGCCTTTTGAATGAAGAATGAAGAACGAGCCTTCCAGTCCTGGAAAGCAATATCTATTGGTCTTCTGCAATCCCTCTCTGCAATCCACCTGTTGTCTGTGCATGTGTACAGAGAAAGGGTTATGGAAGACAGCGGTAGAACCACAAAGCTTCAGTTGTATGAGCAATGCATAAAACATGCATGAACACCCCACTCCCTTTTTTATAAAGCTATGAATGTTCATTAATTCTTGCCTCACTTTCTCTTAATCATTGTGCCAAAAATAGTAAGCAGTGGTTTGTACACAGCAAACCTTGTTATAACAAGGACCGGGTGAAATTTTAATTACACTTGTGAAATTTTTAAAATGTATTGAGAGACACCCAAAGTATACCATTCATACAGAGAGTGATTTGTGTCCTCTATCTGAGCTGGAAGAGACTAGAAAGTGTGGCAGAATTGGGTGATGGTGGAAGTTTTCACTTCAATAGTAGGTGGCTCAGGACACTAGAGATGAATTCAAATTGTCAAAATTGGAGTTCAATAATTTGTATTTGCAGTGTGACCCCACAGTGACTTTATTAATGTTGAGATCAGACTGTGAACCCTGTGAACATCCACCCCTTAAGTAGAAGACCTAGTCCAGTACAGTGGCAATGTTGGGAGGAGGCCAAGAACTGATATAAATATTTTGGCAATTTTAGAGTTAGTCAATTCCACCAATCCCAATCCCTACATGGGAGAAAATATGGAACAGGTCTGGTTCTTATCAGGGTGGGCCAAAAACCAAATGCTGAAAAGTAAATTAGGGAAAACTGTCCCCATTTCAGATTGACTGACAAGTAATTAAAATAGAAGAAACATAAAACCCTCTTCATGGATGGACTTCAAAAGGGTAAGTTCCAAGTCCAGGAATGACAACTATTAGTGGTTAGTTATCACATGTCCCCCAAGGTCAAAAATCAATTTGGGAAGATGCAGGGTGCCCATAGCTATTCTAAATGTCTGTCCAAGAGGCAATAAGAATGGGCATAACATAGGGACCAATTCTGATTGGTAAATGTCAGGCAATAAGAACTGATTAAACAGCAAACTGCGTCAAAAGTTCTCATTGGCTGGATTCATACAATCAGACCTGGCTTGTCCGTGTGGCTAGACCATTGAAAGTGGCTTTGTGCAGTCATTTACTGTTGCACTGTCCTAGCTCTGTCAGAGTCACTTATCCCCATCAATGATGGGGTGGGTAGGCTGGCAATACCACTGTGATTTCATCTTTCACAATGTGCAGAAGTGAAGGAAGTGACCTGATTAGGTCCACCTGGGTCTCTCGCGACCACCTCTCAGCCTTCCATACAAAGGAGGAGTCGGTCAGACAGTAGAGAATACAAACCAAGTATATTTTATTCAGGTACACTCGAGCGCAGTCCAGTCTGACCAGCCTTCTAGGATTGCTGCAGAGGGACTGACGTCAGCAAACATAGAGATACATCATGTACATTTCTGAACCAAGGAAGCCCCGCCCATAATGGAAATCCACCAGCAGGTGCAGCTAAAACAAAGAAGTACAGAAAGATGAGTTTTGAATCTGAGGCCGGGCACACATTATCTTTATGCCAAGGTTGTTCTGTTTGTGTCTATTGCTAGGCTAGTGGGAGAAAGCCTTTATCTATGGGAAAGGAATGCGTTAATAGGAACAGTGTATTCATTAGAAAAGCAAGGCCTAACCTTGGGCAAATGGAACTTTCTGCAACCTGCTTCTCGAGAAGGGAACATGCAGCTGACCAAAGCAAGAAAAATTCCCTTGACCCAGCAGTTCAAATGTTTGAATACAGTAGTTGACAATACATTAGAATATTGAATGCAATATCCAATACGTTATAAAGGTATTTTATTATAATATTTTTTTTCAAATTCACATTCCACACACAAAAATTAAAACCGCATAAAGTACTGAACCCGACACTCGTATTCTCGAGGTGACTTCATTACTTTCAAGCTGCCTGCTGAAGAAGAAGAACTGTTAGCCTCACGGCATAGCGGCATCAACATACAAACTCCAGTAATTTTAACACGTGGGATACGAGCAAAGACTAAGATAAGACTCGTGAGGTGCAGAGCTTACTAAATAAATAGGAGCGCCAAATCCGCAAATGGGCAGAAGATTCACTGTTGTAACACAAAATCTGAGCCACGGGCACGCATTGAACTAATTTAATAACAAGTGAACGTGGAACAAAAAACAGGAACAAGAACGATTGGACATAAAAGATTTTAAGAAATTAAGAAAAAGTCCCAAGAAACAAGGGGAGAAAAAAGTAATTTACATAAGACAGAGACAGAAACATTGTGTCTTGATAAAGATGGTTTGATTAATTTAAAGCCATCGAAACACATCAACGCTGTTGAAAGCACAATCTAAGGACTGACACAAACGGGTTGAATACTGATTGGATCAATGTATTAACTGGAGTGTATTTTGAGTCCAATTTGATGTGCACCTGTATTTGACAAGAGCTGTGTCTTACATTTGTGTTTGTCTCTATTATGCTGGTCATAATTGTAAATTGTTGATAAATTAATTTCCCCGTGATTGATATGTACTATATGCTTTTTTAACAAAGGAAGAATTTGTTTTATTGTGTTGTAATTGTGAAGCTTTATACGGTTTTAATTTTTGTGTAATGAAATGTGATTTTGAATTTTTTTAAAATAATAAAATACCTTTATAATGTATTGGATATTGCATTCAATATTCTAATGTATTGTCAACTACTGTATTCAAACATTTGAACTGATGGGTCAAGGGATTTTTTCTTGCTTTGGTTATAAGTACCTAATTTCCCTTGAGAGCTTTAAGGGGTCCCTCTCTGTTTTTTACCAATATGCAGCTGACAACATGATTAAATATGGTGGCTAAACATAAAATGGTGCCACAAAATGCTAACTTAACATACGAGCAAAGCACAATAAGGTAGCTCAACATATTCATTTCATCAGACCCTCCTTTTAGCAATCGCTAATTCATTTTAGATTGTGGGTGGAAAAGATGGTATATTCTGAGAAGCAAAAGGACATCAACACCCAGATTGATCCATATACTCTGTATCAGAAATAGAAGTTGCAAGGAACGACGTAGAAGCAAAGATGCCCTTATCAATCTGCATCATGTCGTTAATGTCCTTTTGCAAAATGATAGCAGGACTAGTGTCATGAACTGAATTCTTCGGTTTAGGGGTGAGAACACTTATACAATAAGTGCAGCATGTCGGGAGACAGTGGCAACATGTGAAGAAAATACCAGCAATCACAGCTAGAAAGATAAGGATCTTCCAACCCCAGGACATCAGCATACTCCTAAACCCCCCTGATGGAGTCCAAGTACTATTTTCTTGGTGTATGTCAGATGAGAGTCTATGCATTTTGTACATGGCAGCATACACATTGGGGGTGTGGTCAGGTATGTACACACAACAACTACTGCCAATGTCACGACAGCCCCACCCCTATCTGCAAGTATGACATCTAACACCATCCGGTTCTGCAAGGTAACTAACTCCATAGCCTGAAGCTCAGCAGTGATGTTTGTCAGTATACCAGCTGTTGTATTAATACCCCCTTCAACAACCCTTGTTAACTGACACATTTTAAGGTAATTGTACATCGGGCCCCAAAAGGGTATAATACCCTTCATGGTATCATCAAACTGTTGTAGGGTGGTATCCGTCTGATCTATGTCCTTTGTGTCAATGACCCTTCTGACTCGGGGCCAGTATACACTCCTACGCTGCAGCTGATGATCTTTATGGTAATTGGGCAGAGCTGTGTACAAAGAGAGTACGGAGTTCCTCAGGGGATGGATGCGGGTATGGACAAGTGAGTCACTGAGGACCACTGTTGTGTATGCAAAGGAGAGGAAGTTCTCCTTGTCAGAGCTATGGCTCTCACACACCCAGCAAGCTAGGTGTCATGCTTCATCATTTGAGTCTGCCCCTCGTCAGGTCGGCGCTGCAATACCTGACAGCCACCCAAACCGGGGCTCTTTATCGGGGATCTTTTGTTCCTGCTGGTGGGTGCAGTGGGGGTGAGGGGCCTAGTGTGTGTAGATGTGCGAAGACGTGTTTGTTAAAATAGATCAGTTAGTCCAAGCCAACAGTTTATTAAGAAGGTAAACTGCCTAAAGTAAAAGAGTGAGAGGGGCAAAGGACTAGTCGTAATGTGTCTTGTGGTGTATGCCCTGCTCCCAGGTGATCGACATGTTTCGTGCCTCAAATGTCATCAAGATCAGGGCACTTCCTCAGGATCATAGGAACGCTATCTACACTAAAAAGGTAATTGAATTCTACATACCCAGTTCTCTGGTTGTTGACCAATACTGTCAACAAGTAATTTCTTGCAACAGTAGCCGGCGGTAAAAAGGACACCGATTGGGTCCGGCGTGTACACGCTAGTGGCGTCTGACCTACCCTGCCGCCGACACCGGAATTGGGCAGAGCAACATACACCGGGGGAAGAAGAAAAGAGAGGTAACACGTGCCGGACCATTCCCTAGGAAGCTACACATAAGCTTGGGATCCACAGACGAAATAGACGTTAGGGGGTGAGATCAAAGGAGGACTATTAATCGTGCTGAGTGGGTAGGTGAAATTGCATCTACTTTCCCCCATCTCTATCTCCCCCTTCCCTGGACACAGAAAGCAGCTGCTGAGCTGACCACAGACACCGGTATTGTTTTGAGTGACATTACGATATTGGAAAGATAGGAAATACTCAGAGGTGTTAAAATTCTGGAAATCAGCCATTTCCATTCGAAGCCATTTGTTGTTCTTCACCTTGTCATATTTGCTCATACAGGAGTTTGGGAACAAAGTACCAGAGATGTTTTGTCCTGCCTTCCCTATAGGAGTAAACCCATGATTAAAACATATATAATCAACCACAGTGCGAGAACCAGCAGGTGTCATAACCTGAGCGGAGTGGGGGAAATGGTAGTGTACAATGACAAGCAATGCAAACCAGCCATCACAACTTCCTAGATATGACAAAGGCATGGACAACAAATTTTCATTTTTATGAGTAACTGAGGGGAGCAATCCACAAACCCAACAATTTGTTGTATTGGACATGCTATGAGCTTGATGCAAAATTTGTATAAAGACATTATCAGTGTAAGTCTTTCGGTGCTCTCCTTTGTGAGGACCCAAAGTAACAAAAATGTGTTCAGGGGTAATGGGCATTGTACCAACCAAGGAATGTACGAGATACTTCTCCTCTAGAAACCAAGATATGACAAGTATTGATACTAGGGCAATCACAACTATTAATGCAAAAACTACTTTGCTCTTGGTAGACCAACCCCATGCTGGATGCGGTGATGCACATGGCTGTTACTCCTCATTAATAGGCCGACCAAACGGATGCATTATGAAGTAAAAAGAGGAAATCCAGTAAAAGGTAATAACAAAGACAATTGTTCCTAGTGTCTGTCTGAGGCTCACTGCTACAGGCTCCTATTGTTCATCAACATTGGCGCTCTTGAGCACCGGCGGTGGAGCGGCTCAGCCCTAGCTCTCGAGGAATCCCATGTCGCATAGGATAATGTACCCCCTCCAAGGGAGCACGTTCGATCTATGCTGTCTAATGTCCCAACAATGCACCAATTTTGCCTCACCCTAAACTAACACCGTTGGTACTATGACAAAGTACACCCTGACTTGCACAGTCCATCCCTAACTAATCTGACTTCTTTTTTGGTGCACCGTTCTTCAACCGAGGACGCAAATTACACCTGGTGACTCCAGGCACAGAGGGGTCAACGAAGAAGGGCTCTTTAATGGCTCTGATTTCAGGAGGGACCGCTGCATTTAGTACATCGTCGTTCTCAGCATCCATTTGGGTCCATATAAGCTGCACGTCCCTAAAGGGGACGAACTGAGGTATCTTTTCTCCCTCAGCATCCCCTATACCATCCCTCACCCACTGGTCATAGGGTAAGGGCAAGGGTACTCTGCGGCAGTGACTGGAGTGAATCCGATTCTTTCAGCCATCGACTTTCACAGTGTTCCTGGTAGCGAGGAGAATTTGCTCGGGCCCCTTCCAACGGGGCTGCAAGCTCTTCTTCCGCTGAAAATTTCAGAGCAACACCAAGCCCCCCCGCTGGATGTAATGACTGGGCCCCTCTGGTATGAGCGGAAGCAATTCTCGAATCTGTTGGTGAATAGAACTCACATTTTCAGTTAACTGACACAGGTAATTGGTCAACAAAGGGTACTCAATATCTAAAAACCTACACGGGCACCCAGACATTCACCGGGCGTCCAAACACGACCTCGTAGGGTGACAATCCTGTCGTAGAATGTGCTGTAGTTCTTGTGGACAAAAGAGCGAGTGGTAAAGCATCTGGTCACTGCCACCCGGTGGTCTCCTGAATCTTTGCCAAATTCAGTTTGAGAGTACCATTGTACTTCTCAACCAAACCTGCTGACTGGGGGTGATTCGCAGCATGAAACTTCTGTCTGATGTGTAGTCCTTCACAAAATAACTGAATAACCTTGGCATTGAAATGACTTCCGTTATCACTCCAGATCAAACGTGCAAGGCGAAGCGAGGAAAGAACTCCTTCAGGAGTATCTTTGCAGTCGCAATAGCTGTATTTTCTTTAGTGGGGTAGGCCTCAACCCATTTACTGAACGCACAGACAACCACCAACACATACTTCAAGTTATTGACCCTGTCAATCTCTATGAAGTCCATTTGCAGGACCTCAAAAGGGAAAGTGGGAGGTGCAAAATTACCGGGTGGTGTAGAGGTCCCCATGCCAGGGTTGTGCATCATGCACACCATGCGGTATTTCACTAAAGGTGTAGCTGTCTTTGAGAGGTTGTCATTTTGCCATATGAGGTCTAACAACTTGCAAATTCCCTTAGCACTGATATGAGCCAGGCCATGGGCCGTTGTCACAACAGGAAGAACATATACTGTCTGGCAACATCCGTTTTTGCTTCCCTGACATTACAATCCAACATCCCTCATCGTTCAAGTTTGCTGCACTTTCTTGCCACATTGCTAATTCCTCCACCATGGCCTCACTCTGTATTTCCTTCACGTTTTCAAGTGTATCCTCAAACATGGAGAACTCTGGCACCCACCTGGCGGGACCTGTTGCAAACATTCTTTTCATCTTAGTACGGGCTGTTTCCTTAGCTGTCTGATCTGCGAAAGCGGTCCCCTTACCCCCATCGTCAGTAACTTTCTTATAGGCGCTGCACTTTACTATCGCCAATTTCTTCGGGAGTGCCAAAGCAGACAAAAGCCTATATATGAGAGGGCTGTGGTGTATTCTCGTCCCATGGGAAGCAAGGAACCCTCTCTCTGCCCAGAGCCGTCCAAAATTATGGGCGACTCCGAAGGCGTACTGGCTGTCAGTATAAATATTAACAACCAGTCCCTCGCTTAATTCACAGACTCGTATTAGGGCAACTAGCTCTTAAGCTTGGGCCAATTGATAGGGAACTTGTGATGTCTCAACTAACGTACGCAGTGTAGTAATCACATACGCAGCTGTTGTGGTGCCATCTGGTAAGTTAAAACAAGAGCCATAGACATTTAGTTCACTTTGGGGTCAGATAAGGGAACATCAGTCAGGTCTACCCGTCCTTTCGTCTCTTCTTCCGTCCGTAAGATGCAATCATGTATGTCAATGTCCTCATTCTCAGAAGGGAGGGGTAGTAGCATGGCTGGATTCAGAGTGGCACAACTTTTGATCGTAATGTGCTTTTGAAAGAGCGTTAGCTTGTAACCTGTCAGACGTGTACTGGTGGGGTGTTGTGTGCTTGTCTTATTAAAAAGTGTATCCACAGTATAGGGTACCATAACTGTGAGGTCATGTTAGAAGGTGGTTCTGACACTATGGGCCACCCGGATTTTTCGCTTTTTGAGCACCTAATTGTTGAGATTTTACTGTGTGGGAGCCTCATAAGTTGGGACTCACCAACAGTGAACTCAGGATGTAAGAGACTGCATGGGGATTTTACTGGTGTTCCCCTGGCTTGACCAGGCCACTGCGCAGCAGCTGGAGTAAGGGACACCGGGCTGGTTACATGCAGGCACGTGTGTACATGGAATAGGCTTTATAGGCTTGGAAGAAACATGCCAGGGAAAGTCAGTGTGTTTTACTGTGTTTTCACTTCATTATTCCCCTAAGGGAATGTGGGGCCCATGGCTAGATTAACTTCCGCTAGGCCTACAGATTCCAGACACGCACTTAAGTCCAATGTAGCGAATGTGAAAATAAGTATTCTGCAGAGTCCAAAGTCATATTTGTACTGCTTTTGGGTCATCCAGAACTGTCATATTTCTCTGAGCCAGTCATGACCAGACCCAGGCTGAGGGCTGACCTCAGCTGGATGGATTGATAACCTTTCTTCCACAAGCGAGGGCCTCCTCTCCACAAAGAGAAGATGGGTGGGGCTACAGGCCGATCCATCAACCGCTGTCGCTGGGTGCCAGGCACCAGGCTGCACCAAGGAAGAAAGGCAGCTTGGGGGGAAGGTGCTTCCGAGACATGTGGCAGAAACCCTGGACGATGCCATTTTGAACAAGCTCAGAGGCTGGACAAGAAGGAGGGAGCAGGGGCAGGGACGTGATGTGTCGCTGTTTGATAGGACCAACAGAGACTTCCTGCCAGCCCCCTACTCAACTTTTAAAAAGTGCTTGCACAGGAAGAGAAGGTCTCTCTGGGGTGTGGTCTGCTGAGGGTGAAGGTGCTGGAGCCTGGCGCAATGGGCAGTTGGAAGGAGAGACCCCCTGACTGCCCCCAGGACCCTATCAGCACCAGAAGAAGAGCCCAGGACTGGTACACAGAAGCAGGGGCCTCTGCGCAGGGAGAGAGGCCCAAAAGGAAAGCCTAACGAAAGGCTGGCGCAGGGAGCCAGTGAAGACAGCACACTGCTGAATCTACCCTCTCAGAGACCCCGAGGGCAGAGGAGAGTGTTCCCAGTGGCTGGGGCTGGTAAAGAGGAGCATGAAGCGCCCCATAATGCCTCGCCAGGCATTTGGAAATCTGCCGTTTTGGTGCTTTGTTGCCCCCAGAGGAGGGGGTTACCCTCATGTGTGAAAAGGGGTGCAGGGGGGCTGCAGGAGCACCACAGCCTCCCCCAGCATAAAGAAGAACAGTCCACCCATAAGTTTCACAGGGCATCTGAAAGAATAACCCCTCAAGGGCTCAGCCAGCCTTTAACACCTTCTGGGCTGGAACTTATGTTCTACAGCTGAGGGTGTACTATGAAGTGCATCATGGAGTGAAGGGCTGAGTTGGGGATGTCTGGAGAAGGGCATCCCCTGGAGGTGAAGTGGTGCAATTGCACCGAAATGCATTTACTATTGGTTATTGCTTTTTAGGTGGACTGAAAGTCACATGTGTAAAGTGAAGTACCTGTGTAAGGTGATGTTAAACTAAATGGAGTTATGTTGCTGAACCTTCCTGCTAGGGGTCTGGCTGTATTTACGTAATCCCATGCTTTTACCTGTGATTCCTTTTAAAGTGAAGAGGCGCACCACAGGAGAAGTGTAGTTGCCAGGAGTACTTCTTTTGAAGGGACTGTAAGTCACATGTGTAAGGAGATGTCATAAGCCAAGTGGGACTATGTTGCCAGACAGTCCTGCTAGGGTGTATGGCTGTATATGCGCACTCCTGTGATTTCATCTGTGATCCCCTTAGGGGCTGCAATTGCAATGCATTCAAATGATCAACCAAGGAGATGAGTACTGTCATTCTAAACTGTGCGTAAACATGGATTCTTGCTGCTGCGCTTAGGTGAAGACCCCAGACTGCTAGCCCTTAAGATATAGAGGTGCATACTTTATGGTCAGTAGGAGATGCTCAGTCAGGGTCATGTGTCACCAAGGCAGGTTTACCCCTTTTTAATGCTTGTTGAGGTAATGGGGTGGGTCACCACTGGGATGGTGCCAGTGCTCAGGGCCCTCGCTCCAGGTTATGTTCAACTAACTGCATTGGGGGAAAGTTGATGTGCATACATGGGAGTGGTGGTACTAGACCCCACCCCCCCCTGCGGGAGGGGTGGAGATGTTATGCAGTGTCACAAAGTAATTCCAACAGCTTATGTATATTTGTAAATTGGTGCATAGTATTGAGTGGTGTGTGTGTTTAATAAATGTACTCTTACTTTTATAAAGCAAAGTACAGACTGGACAATCAATTATTGAGTGTTATTTTTGTGCACCTGCAAATGGCGATTACTAGCCCACACCACCTCCCTTGAGTAAGCCTCAGACTGCTCTGCAACGCTACCCTCTGAGAGTCAGGCACTACAATTGGGTATTTGGTTCCCAGTGAACGACAAATGTAGCCATGTTATTTGTGCAGGTCTCACAGATGCTGCCTCGTTTTCCAACAGGTCAGTATCAAGTATGAGTCCTGCCGATTGCCTTATTGAGACGGCCACAGCTGCGATCGCTCTTAGACAGCTCGGGAGGGCTCTGGTGACAGGGTCAAGCACAGCAGAGAAATAAGCACACGGTTGTTGCTTATCTCCATATTTTTGTGTTAAAACAGAAAACGCACAACCACCCATCTCATGAACGTTCAAAACGAAGCATTTTGCGTAGTTAGGTGTACCAAGTCCTGGAGCTGAGCAAAGCACAGTTTTTAATTGCACAAAAGTCTGCTGACACTCTGGCGTCCAAGGCAAGGATTCATGCACATCTTTTAGCGTTAGCGCAAGCAGGGGCTTAATAAGAAGCGAATAGCCAGGTATCCACTGCCTGCAATAGGAAGTGATACCTATAAAAGCACGCACATCTTTCTGAGTTTGCGGGACAGGCATTTTAACAATGGTATTGATGCGCTTAGGGGTCAGTCTCCTACCCTCCTTTGACTGTAGGTGACCTAAGTAGGTGACCTCCTGTTGACAATACTGAAATTTGGAAAGGGATACTTTATGGCCATGTTGAGCTAAATGTAGCAGCAATTTAACTGTACTGTCTCTGCAACCTTGTTCTGTATCAGAGGCGATGAGCAAGTCATCGACATATTGAAGCAATACATTACCTGTAGGGAGTGACAAGGAATCCAGCTGACATTTCAACCCCTGACTATAGATACACGGACTCTCTGTATAGCCTTGAGGAGCACAATAGAATCTAAAGCTTCTAATGGCGAGGGTGAACCCGAACAGATATCTGCTATCAGGATGAATGGAAATACTGAAGAATGCATTTTTCAAGTCAATGCCAGAAAAGAATTTAGAAGAAGAAGAAATCATCATCAAGAGAGTCATAGTGTCAGGGACCACCGGAAACTGGGGAATCACTATTTTGTTAACTTAACACAAGTCAATCACAAAGCGTTAAACATCTTCGTGATACTGAGAGGGACCTGAAGTTGTTAGTTTAAGAATGGGAAGAATAGGGCTATTACAAACATTAGCAGTCTTCTTCTCAACCACTCCTTTCTCAATCAAATCCTGCACAATCTTTATCAAAGCTCGCTCACCTGCCTGTGGTATCTTATACTGAGGAATACCGGGTAAAATAGCACCTTCCTTGACTCGTATTGAAACAAGCGATATCTGCAACAATCCCACATCTGTGTCACCCGTTGCCCACAATGTGGGTGGCACATCTTTAAATTTGGCATGGAGGGGCGTATCTTTAGACAGATTAGGATACTACATCAGGGCCTATTGTCATATAGACGCTGAATGGGGAGCATTAAATTGTAGCATGCAATTTCTTCAACAAGTCCAAACCCATCAAATTCTCTCCACAATTGGACATCAACAAGAATGGCGAATCCACAATGAAAGGACCAATAGTCAATGCAAGAGGTTTTGCAATGGGGCTCACAACCAGTACACCAAAAATCCAACCAAAACATTATTATGGCCAAACAGAGCCGCCCCAGGGACCAAGGAACGAGAAATAGAGCTGTTTGTTGCACCTGTATCCACCAAAAACTCCTTAGTCGAACCATGCACATCCGCACTAACATACAGACCTCGTTGGTCTACAGGTATCAAAACAGGTCCCTCACCCTGTCCCCCGCTGTCCTAGCTGTAAGACACCTCGGTCACCTCATCCGTATCATAGTCATCATGATAATACTGTTTGTCCCGAGGGTCGTCAAAGTAGTTCTGTACATTACGACCCTGAGATGTCACAGCGTTCTGAACCCTGTCCTCACTAGGAGTGGGCGGAATTTGCGTAGTTGTGCTACGCAAAGCTCCGCAAAATAGTAAAAAATCCCTGTGAGCACGCAGAAATTCCGCGAACACGCAGAATTGCTTGCTCGCGATGCTTTTTTCCTGTTCGTGAACGATGTTTGGGTGGTCGGGGGTAAATATCTCTTAAACACGCATTTTGAGAATGGGAACAAGCAAAAAATTCCGCTTTGCCGCGGAACGCAGAATTTTGGGCAATTCTACGCGGAAAGCAAAATTACCCAAATTCCGCAAATTCCACGAGCGAAATGGAATTTACCGCCCAGGCCTAGTCATGACCACAATCTTCATAACCTCGTCCACGAGAACCTCGTCCTCTTGGGACCACCACCTTCTGCAAAAGTACAGGACACCTGCTGCACCAGTGTCCCTCCTCCTTACAATACACACAATGATTCGGCCCTACAGACGTAGTATTCCTGCTAGTACGGGGAAGCTGTTAGGCTAAACCACCACATCCTCTACCATTCTCTCGAGAAGCCTGTTGCAACAACACCTTTGTCTTCAAATCCTTGTGCTTCTTTTCCGCTTTCTTATCCTCATTTTCCCTGTGCTCATAATACTGCGCCATCTTCAAGATAACAGAAGGAGAAGATGTGGATCAGGTACTCTCGGAAGCCTGTAATCGAGTCACAATCTCGGGAAGCAAGTTTGAAACAAATCTATTGACAAACAATCGAACGCCACCTTCAATTGACAAATCTTGCCTATTATAATCTAGAAACACTCCTTCAAATCGAGTGAAGAAATCAGACACACTCGCATCTTTCTTCTGACGACAAGCCGATAGCTTGTCCCAATCAACCTTTCTAGGCCGGATAAGAGAATGCCTATACGTGATAATGCGGCCTGGCAAGACAAGTATCTCTGCTTTAGGCTTCTCACCAGGCTTCTTCTCCTGGTCCCATACTTTAATTTGATCCCAGGTGCCACCCAATTCTGCAACATGATCCTGCGTGTGTACTTGTCTCCAATCAACCGGAACCAACAAACCAAAGAACATTTCAATATCCGCAAGCGTCATTACTGTTGAAGAGGCTGCCTCAGTCAATTCTTGATAATATGCAGTATGACTTTTCTTAGGGTAAGTTAACTGAGTCTTAAGGGACAAAACCTCACTCCTTTTCCATGGAGTATAAACCCACTGTAACTACATCATGCTGATCCCGCAGCTCTGGTATTTCAGGGTGATATATGGTGTGGACCTCCCTCATTAGAAAATGAGATACTGTCATCATGCTCTTCTCAAGCAGCCTACCTCGATCAGCAACTAACGTCGCGCCATTACCTAATACTTGACCAGGCGCCATATCAGCAATGTATACGTGCTCCTTAATATCATATATAATCTGTGGTGCTGCATCATTGAAAAACTGCTCCCAAAGTCCAATCAAAGTAGTTGACATGTGCTTAAGGGCATGCTGCTGTACAAAAGGCTCATAATCTTTCATCACACTCCACACATCCTCCACACCATAAATGAGGTTTTGGGCCCACTGTGCAGCCTGATTAGCCACTACCTGCTTCTCTGTCTCTCCCATTTCAGATCACACCAACATTCGCCTCAGGCATTCCTTAAATTTCATCCAGTCTCTATCCTCAGGCCACGAACTGGTGTCCCACAGCTCTGTAATGTCGGGGAATGGAGGAACACAGTGGGAGTGATAACAGAGGTAGTGGGCATTAACGTCGCTGCTGGCTGGGTCGTGGGTGTAAGAGCTGGCGAAAGGGATGTCGAAGCAATAGGTGTTGCAGGAGTGCTAACAATCGCAGTTGCCACAGACGGCGAAGACAAAGAAAGGACAGGAGGTGCCATGGCCAAGGCAGTCTGATCAACAGTAACAGAAGCAGAAGAGACAGAAGAACCGGGTAGCTGGGCTTGTGGGGGAAGAGCGAGATATACCCTCTGTGGGGCATATGGAGGTGGGGCTCGAGCATCTAGCAATTATTCCACAAAAGCATCATTTTCTTCTCGGGCTACATAAGATTTATCAATATTCAGTCAAAACGTCCTATCTTCACGTTCAATTCCTATCTCCTGCTTCTCTCTATCTGCGCTACAGGTTTCTGAGTCAATGTTTGCATTCTCCCCTTCCGAGCCTCTTTCTCTGCTTTCATTCGCCCCATGTTCTGAGGGAATCAAGCTTAGACTGCCTGCTTCTTCTTGCAAACAACTTCTCCTGTAAAAACCCAATTGTTTGTTCATCAGAAGTGCCTGTCAATGGCAACTGCAACTCGGCGTTGTCTCTCGTATATTTGTGCCTTAACGTGCCAAACATAATATGGCCAAGGCCATGTTTTACATATATAGCAGAACAACAAAGACAACAAGAAACCAAAAAGCGACTAAACCCAGGCATTTTCAATAGTAATGTCAGAATCAGGAAGAACTAGTTCCTGCTGTAAACAAGCGTCGTGTCACACCCAGGGTGCACTCAGCACCTTGGGTGGGATCCGATGATGAAGCATGCCACCAACTAGGTTGATGGGGGAGGGTTTTCATGAAAAAAAAAAGATTTTTTTCCAAACACATGAACATCTACCATCTAGCTTCCCTGTGCGAACTAGTTCTTCTTGATTTAGACTATATTTACCTAGGGACATGAACTAGCCCCCACGGTTTCTCAGTCCTCCCTCTCTTATTGATACATACATTTTCAAAAGTAAGCCAAATTGGTTAGGTTGCCTGGCAAAGTGTTCACAAACACGTTGTATCCAAATCAGTCCTCAGACAGTACCAAATACAAACTAAAATCGGTCCTCAGACCGTACCAAAGACAAACCAAAATCGTACCATATCCACAAAGAACCAAAACAAACTCACCTGGCGAACACAGGTCAAATGTATTTATTCTCCACTGCCGACTCTTCAGACCAAATGGTCAGATCCAAGGTTTCGCCGTTCAGGACCCCAGTCGGGATGACCACTGGGTGAGGCACCGACCGGCCAGACAGACGGGGCAGCTGCAAGTTCAGGACTCTCTCATACAGGGATCCCTGGTCCGCCCGTCTGACCCGACGATGGCCCCGACTTCCACACCCGTCCGCAGGTGAGGATGGGTCACCCAATGGAGTCCCTGTTTGGGCGCCAACTGAAGGAAGTGACCCGATTAGGGCCACCCAGGTCTCTCGCGACCACCTCTCAGACTTCCATACAAATGAAGAGTCGGTCAGACAGTAGAGAATGCAAACCAAGTATATTTTATTCAGGTACACTCAAGCGGAATCCAGTCTGACCAGCCTCCAATGATTGCTGCAGAGGGACTGACTTCAGTAAACATAGAGATACATTATGTATATTTCTGAACCAAGAAAGTTACGCCCATAATGGAAATCTACCAGCAGGTGCAGCTAAAACAAAGAAGTACAGAAAGATGAGTTTCGACTCCTAGGCCTGGCACACATTATCTTTATGCCAAGGTCGTTCTGTTCGTGTCTATCGCTAGGCTAGTGGGAGAAAGCCTCTATCTATGGGAAAGGAATGCGTTAATAAGAACAGTGTATTTATTAGCAAAGCAAGGCCGAACCATGGGTAAATTGAACTTTACGCAGCCTGCTTCTCGAAAAGGGAGTACGCAGCTGACAACATGATTAAAAATGGCGGCTAAACATAAAATGGCGATGCGAATGCTTACTTAACATTAGAACAAAGCACAAGTAAGGTAGCTAAACCTATTCATTTCATCAGAAGTGAATCCCATTAGTAATGAATTTACCCATGTGTCACTTCTCCAATCCATGGACAGAATTGCTTTATCTGCCCCTACACCACCCACACATATGGTATAGTGGTTGTTTACTGTGTGAACATTTCCAAGAGGCCTAGGGAAGAATGGGGTTACTGGTCTCAGATTGTGACAATCATAGTTGGTTGCCGTTGGTGTCCTGGGCGGAACCTTATTATTGAGTCCAAAACTGAATACCAAGCATACCCCTTTAGCACTTGATTCTCGTGTTAATGAAGTTGAGCAGCCTAAGGCTTACTCAGAGATGTGGTGTGGGTTTAGAGACTCAAACATCAATCCATCTTATAGTTATTAATATATAAATATCCAGTCAGTGCTTTGTCTTAAGGGAGAAAGTACTTTAGTATTCACACATAACCAATACTGTACATAAATATCAGAGGACATTAACATTTGCTCCTACGCTGTTTTCAGGAGACAGATAGCTGCAATTTTGATTCATATAAAAACATACTCTGGCACCTCCAGGGAGGAACAGACAGCTGGGATCCATGGGGAAAGGCAATTTGACTTTTGCCAATATTATCGTTTACTCCCTCTGCTAAGTAACTCTTTCCTTTTTCACATTTCCATCTGTAGTCTTTAGGCTTGATAGTGCAGGCAGTGCCTGAGATTTAATGTGGACAGGGAGACAGAGCTGCTTCAAAAGGGGTGCACATGGCACAGTCAGGGAGGGAGAACCGCAGTGTCTCCATCCCATCCCTGACGTCATGATCAAGGTCCATAATAGTGCACCTACGAACGCTGGTTCAAGTAAGCAGTGGCATCACCAGTATTGGGTAAAAGGAGGTTGCACCTGTCTTGCTCTCCTGTGGTGTGCCAGATAGTTCTGCTTGGGGTTTTAATTGGGCCCAATCAAAAACCCACCACCCAAACAATTTAGGCTCCTAGACCTGGTTGCAAAGGCCAGTACTTTGTTTTTGTTTAAGTCCCCTCCGATAGTGAGGGCTGCTTTGTTCCTCATTCCAGAACCTCTTCTGGCACTCTGGGTCCTAATTGGAGTTTGCAGAAAGTGATTTGGTTTCTTTAGTGTCCTGACACTTCTTGGTGCTTGGCCACTTCTGCAGGACAGGACCCCAGGGTATATACTTCAGATTATGCTGAGGGAGTGCTTCAAAACATCAACTCCTTACCCTCTAGTAGAGTGATGAACGTTTTTCCCTGTGTCATAGCGGAATGCTTCGGGTTATCCTGTCTCACCTCCTTTGAACTCCCTCTTCTAAGTAGCATCTGTCTAACACAAGATAACCTCCAAACACCTCATGAGCAGTTTTTCATCTCTCTTTCAAAGCGCGGTCAATGCAGTCTCTCGTAACAGGCTAGTAGAACTTCTGAAGTTACTGTTTTTGAACCTCAGAAGGGGAGTTAGCAAGAAAGATACCAGCTATGGGGCACCCAGTAGCGGCTGCTACTGGATGGGAGTGGTGGGCGGGGGAGGAAATAAATATAAAATAAAACACTTACCTAGGCTGGTCGGCTGCCGCCTCTCCTCCGTCCTCTTCTTCCTGTCACCACCGGCAACAGGAAGCTGCAGGAAGCACCCGAGCTCCCACGCTCTCCTGTGCCAATCAAAACACTGCAATGCAGTGTTGTGATTGGTCTGAGTGCCAAGATGTGGCACCCAGACAGGGACTGGTAGGCTTTGCATGTTCCTCAAAAGGCTGTGTAAAGTAAGCCTGGTGAGGAGGATGCAAAGTGTGCAGGACTGTTTGGCAGTTCAAGCAGTCATGCAGTCATGCGCACTTAGGGAGTGAAAACCACTCTTCACCCTGCTCTGGCCAACCCGCCCAGCCATGAGATCCACTGACTTCAATAGGAAAAATAAAATGATAATAACAATGAGTTATTATCATTTGATTTTTCCTTTTAAGCAGTGTGGCGAGGCTCCTCCACCTTAGAGGAGGAGCCACCACTGGGGGCTCAGAGAGTTTCTTGTTTGTTGCTGGTGTTACGATCTTGGAACCTGGTAGAAAAATATTGGCCCGCTGCTTCAAGGTTTCTGTCCCATCTTTATAATAAATTTGGAGACAGTATATGTGTATCATAACAGTTCACGTCTGAGAGCGCTTTTGGACAGCTTCTGCCATTTGCTTATTCCACTGCGACATAGTCTTTGCTTTCAGGTGTCAGCAGGTAAGTGGGGTGGAGTTGGGAATCTCCTGTCAAGAAAGACCCAAAACAAGAGCACAAAAGAGAAAGATCCTCTGTCACTTAACTACCTGTTAGCCTTGGGGGTGGTTGCCCTATTCATGAACAATGGGTCAGGAAAGAGCAGTCAGAAACACCCTAAGCTTCAAAGGGTCGTCTCTCCTTCACATTAAAAATTCTGACTTACGACTAAGGACTTCTGGAATGTCTTGGAGGAGCCCAGAAATTCACAATGCTTTTTGGAGCTCTCATCAGCCCCCCTCCATATTAGGTACCACTAAAATGTATTAAAACAAAATGGATTCCAGTGTGTCTACTCTTTGCCACATGTGACGTGCATGCACCAACCACATCCTTTACATACAAAAACAACATGTACACACATGTCGTCCATGTCCCTCATGGATGAGCAAAGAATCCAAATGCTGGGGAGTGGCAGACAAAATGTAAAAGTCAGTGACTTTCTCTGGCAGAGACAGGTTAAAAGCCCATCTTGATACTATATTGCTATTGCTGCTACCACAATCAGTCCTCTATAGACCGGTGAGCTGATGGTAGGTCAAGCTTGATTCGAAAGGATACACATGGTGCTTCCTGGAAACCACAGAGTCTTGCTCAGGGTGACAACCTGTGTCACAAAAAAGAAAGCTCCAGTGCACTTGCATAATTACTGATTGCACTGAGCAGAGGGTCAAAAGTCTACAGAGCTTACTCCGCCACATCTTCCTGCCCACATGTGCTACAATATAGATCTGGTTAAGCTGTAAACAAAAACAAACTGACTTTTTACCAAAAGCAACTTAGGTAGCGCTCCCATTGGCAAGCCCGGATCATTCAGGGGGCATACAGGATCTGAACGAAGGAGTCCTCAAAAAGTTGAATTTTATGTAGTGCTTATTGGGCACCTCGCAAACTAATACTGAACAGTGGCCCTGCTCAGGGTACCAAGATTTCTCATTGACCAGTGATGGAGTCACACCAGTGGCAGCTGAAAAAAATGATGTGCTCAATGGCAGAAATATATGATTGCTATGTCCCATGAAAGTTGCAACCAAACCTGGATGGAGAGGACCCAACCAAGGACAGCTGTGAACTCTCTGGAGAAAGGAATACTACCTGATGAGAGGTGGCTGTTGGACTGCATCCCAACAGCGAAAACCCTGTCTTTGAAATTCATCAGCCTAGCTGTCTATAAAGCCTGAGGGCTGCACAAGAGAATCAAGTGCTGCTTCTTAGCTTTCTTGCCAAGGATTCCATAGCCGTTTCTGTCTTGCAACAGTAAAGTTATCAGTTTCTGAAGTTCCCAATTATAGTTGAACTTGCTGCCCACTGACTGTCCTTCGGCAGTTACAGACTATTCCCAGCGAGGAAAGTGTGGCTTTTTTCTCACTGAGCACCTTTGAAGTCTAATGAGGCTGCTGTCATATTGCAATCACATTCAGAGTTGTTAGAGTTATTGCCCATTGAAACCTTACTGCTTCAGGCCTGGAGATTCCAGTACCTAAGTATTGGAAAGCATCTGGATTCCATTGTCAGACTCCTGCTCAGCACTGTTTGTTATGCACTTGGACACCCCATCCATTTGCACCACAGATCAGACTTTGGTGTTCTATACAGAGGTGTTTTTCGGACAGTTGAAAACTATATTATACAATGACAAGGCTATTTTCAATTGTGTTCCCACACAGCATTGACTTTGCAAATCTTAGTCCGTGACCACCAACAATGAACTCTGTGCACACTCCCATTTAAAAGAGTAACTGAAGAAATTGCCATTTTTTTGTGGTGTACCCGAGAGTTTTGCTGTCACTGTTTTTGCAGCCTTAAGAAATCTCTTGAACAGCTGTAACCAGTCATAAAGTGCCTGTGCTCCTCCTTTCAACATGACCAAATTGGTATACTCCTAATTGGTATATTTAATCTACATATAGGTCCCTAGTATATGATACAAAATGTACCCAGGACCTGAAATTTAAATGTCGCTAGTGGACTACAGCAATTATTGTGCACTCCACTGTAGTGACAGTGTAAAACATTACTTCAGGCCTACCACTGTAGTTTGACTGTGGCAGTTTAAACATTGCAATTTGACCTGCCATAATACACCCATTTGAATGATCAACATCTCCCTTTTAAATATTAATAAGCCATCCCTGTGTAAGCTTTGTAGTCCACAAGGCAAGGTGCATGGTATTTACAAATAGGACATGTAGAAATAGAATGCTAACATGTCCTTACAGTGAGTAGTACCCCAAAACTATTATTCACTGTGGCAGGCCTAGCCGTCCTATTTAGAAAACCAGAGTATAGATCAAAATCCCAATACTGTACCTCAGGAATGGAACTAACTAGAAAAAATAATTGAACAGCTATGTCTAATAGCTATTAAAATTCAATTAGAAGGTCAGAATTTAACAACTATTAAAGAAAAATAACTTTTAGAAAGTTCCCTCCTCCATGCCTAAAGTTCCAGGAGACTAACTTGCATTTGCTCTCAGACATTTCCCAGCCAGAGATTACCATTTAAATAGGTGTGAAAAGGAGTGAAATTGTTGCCAGGAGTGAACTATAGTCTGATGTGAATTGGCAGATATGACTCATCTGAACCTCCCAGAATATGCAAGGTGGGGGGTTTGAGCTTCCTTTTTGACATTACAGGAGAAAACCATGTTTGAGTGTGAAAGCCTGCTTGACAGTCAGCTGGGTTTACATATAACACAGTGGGGTGCATTTGAAAGGCAGAGAGTTGGATGCCAAGATCATTCTTGCGTATCCACTGTCTGGTTGAAGGAAAACCCTGCTTTTTTTCTACCAGACTTCTGTCTGTCGGTTTATTGGAGGGGTGAGCAAAATTTACATAATTTGCTTGTGTGTAATTCAGTGAAAGTACATCAAAATGACGGATGGTTATGATGAATGTGAATCTGTCATTTTGTGCAATAATCACTTGCATTTTGTCATTCTGTGAGTTTGTGGTTAATTCCTCCTACAGATAGTGCAATTTGAGGTAAATGTTTACAGCAAATAGCACACAATTATGAGAAGTGGTGTTAATGCATTATTTCGGGAATTTTGCATAACAAGCATCATGGGAAATTGCCAAAATGATGGCTGCTACAAATTGGTTTTAGTGTTAGAGTTGGGAGGACACCAGGATTAACCTATTACTCAAACACACTCACATCCACTCCTCAGAGTCCAAGTTTAGTGTGGCCAAAGATTTTCGCCATATTGAGTAATGTAAAGTTGACACTTTAACCTTTTACCTATTGGTTAGGGTGTTCCCAATAGTCATTCCACCCCACTAGCTCATGCCAGGCATAACTGTGGCATCTCTAGGCACCCACATCAGAACAATCCCGGACCTGAGGAAAATCAGAAGAGGACTGATCCTGCTGTCTGTGTCTTAAGAAGAGCCCTGAATGGCTGGACCTGCTGTACCTTATATCAAGGACAAAGAAGTGGCATACAAGGGTCATAAAGCTAACTTCTGTTCAAGCTACAGGGGTACAACAAGCTACAAGAGGCCTTTCCTGCAACTACCCAGCTTACCAGTGGCAACTGGACTTGGACTGGACCCGGCTGTTGGCAACTGTCTGACACCTTTTAAGTCTTTAAGTGCCTCCCCAGAAGTCCTGGAGGAGACTTTAGAAGTGTACCCCTGTGGTGTTTTGGGCAATAAAGGAATAAGTCTGAAGGGGAATCTTTTGACCAGGTCACACTTGGTTGGTGTATCCAACTCTTGCTCCTTCGCGGTCAGCATCCAATTTCATGTTGGACCCGATCTACAGCAACCATTGATTATCAACTTTATTCCTATTTAAAATTTAAAAAGTCATATCTCTGGTTCTCCTAATTGAATTGTTGTCATTTTGGGGTGTCATTTTGTTTAACAGATGTAGCCTTATTTTTCTAATTTGGTTTGGGATTCTTATTGTTTTGCAATTTTACTTCATTACTGTTTTGGTAATGCAAAATGCAGCTCTAGGGCCATGGGCCATGTTTGGAGGAGGTGTATTTAAGGCTGTCACAAGTTGAGGCTTCAGGAGTTGATAATGCTGCTGGAGCTGCACATATTTTGGCACAGATAGCAGAGTTCCTATCAGCATAGCCATGCTAAGCTACTACAGTGATAATCTTCAGAGGAGAGAACTGAGCCGAACCGCAAGGCCCATTGCTGGCATCAAGGGGCCCACTGGAGGTGTCTAAAACAAAGGGAGCTCACCGTAAGTGAGTGCATGTGCTGATCTTTTCCCTGGCCGTCAGGCGATGTTGATTTATAAGAGGGTGCTAACATAGCTCCTGTGTGACGTCTTATCATGGGACAATGCTGAATTTATACAACTTCTAAAAAGTCATCAAGAAGCTGTGCTGCTGATCTCCTCTCTTAGGCAGTGCTTAGCCCAGTACCCATCTCCACAGAAGGATGGACTTTCTTTTACCCGAGGCATTCCAGCAGAATGCCTCCTAGCTATATGACCCAGACTAGGTCCCAGTCCAGAGGACGCCCGCAGCCAACAGACCCAGACCTGGAAAAAAAATATTTCAGCTGGAACAGTGTACATTTCAACCTTGATAAGTGAGAGCATTCTGGAACAATGAACATGGTAAGCTAACCAGTATTTATGTCAAGAGTTGATCAATTCTCACTGTGAATGTCCATTGCCTGGTCACTTCATGCCAGGGGTCTGGCCGCTTAAAAGTACACATTGGCCAATCTACACAACCCAGGCACTTTTATTTATTGGGTTCAGAAAGCAAGGTCTACTCTTCTGTGATACCGACCCAGGCAGGATTAAGTTGAGAAGACTTTGGTAGGGGAACTTGAGATAAATTTCAAAGGGAGGAATCTTACACCGCCTCAACAGAATATTGCAACTCTGTATTGAACTCCAACATTGATTCCCTACTGCACCCTTCTAAACACACACCAGGCTACACTCTTGCCCTGCCCTATAGTCAGTGTGCATATATTTCTTTCACACATGTATACTAAAGAGCCTGGTGCAGAAGGAAGACAGACCTTTTAAACAGGAGGAGCCAATAAGCATCTCCCTCTGAAGGAGACAAGTAAATGGCCTGTCACTTCCTGTACAAACAAACCATTGTGCTACTACTGCCATTCTGAAAGGGCCTGGGTAAAAATTTAAAAGGGTAGTACCACTCTCCAAAGGAGAGTGACACTTAGGTTGCCCCTTCGATATTAGAACAGCATTCTGGGTTCTCAGATTTTTTAAACCAGAGCCCTTCACTGATCAAGTATGATGGCCTCATTGCCTGATGTAAAAATCAAAAACCTAATTACTGTACAAATGGAAATGAAATACTTCAGGGAAACATGCTAGAATAAATTAATGCAGGGGACTTTTCAGCCCCCAAAACCCCTATATTTGTTGTGTGCATGTGAATTTAAATGTATTCATGTGTATGTGTGTGCTTACATGTATGCAAAACTGCAAGGGTTTGAGATTGTGGGGTCTATACACAGACTGCATTTTGTAGTAAGGTCAGTAGTCCTACAATACTATTAATCTTGTACTACTGAATTATATTCCCACTCCTATAGGCGTAGGTATCTGACTTCATCTCTCCTGCCTTGTCTGAGTAGAAATCTCTATTTCGACTGCGGAGATCTCTGCACACATACATCTACATTTTAGTAGTAAATGTGGGAGGGGCAGTAGGAGTGGCTGGAAAATGGGAAATACTTACTATTAAAGAGGAGAGGTTGTGGGAGGAGTGAGGATGGGTTAAGGGAGGGAAAGGTAGGGATTTGGATAGGCACATGCACCCACCCCAAAGGAGTAAGCCTATCACTGTTCACAAGCTGCACTTCTAAAGCTACTACAGCCAAAAGGACTCAGTCAGTAGTAAATGTACTGCAGCACCATACATGGCCGACCACTGATACTACTACACCCTGCCATAGAAAATAATGGACTTCAAAACCACACAATAGAAAATAATGTTAAAATGCGATCATTTATTTAGCCTTCTCAACAAATATATACAAATTTAATAAGAGATGAATATCATTATAGATACATTAAAAATTATTATTCTTTTCATTTTTTATTATTGCACCAAGCTATCAAAGGGCTAAGCACAGGTTAATTTAGTGGCTTTTCTTGTTCACCCTGGTAAGGATTTTGGTTGTTGCCTGAGTGGGTCTTCCACCCTTCTCAACCAATACCCCAATTTTTTACAGAGGCCATCCACTTATTAACTAGGTGAATTAAGCTGGGTGGCTCACCAGCAAAGTCTTAGGGCCACATTAATCAAAGAGTTGTGTCACCCATGTGCCACAAAAAGGGGCGCAAGAGTGATGCAACAGTTAAGTTAGATTTATCAAGCCATGCAAGGCCACCTTGCATGGTCCTGAGTGGCTTGATAAATCTAGATTAACGCAATGCATTGGCACATTGCTGCGTTGCATTACTCTGCCCCAGGGAGGTGCTCCATGGGTGGAGCATGGGTGTTCCCACTCAACCAGTGATGGAATTTGGTGCATTCCCATATTTACCATTACTGGTAGACCTGGGAATGTGCCAAAATGCTATGCATTCCCAAGGGAGGTGTAACAAAGTGAAATACCTTTATTTATCCTTGTTTTTCCCTCTTTCTAATGCCTCAGGGGACTGTTTTTGTGCAGGAATGGTGCAAGGGTGCCTGCATTGGTGCTAGGCTGCACATTGTGCGTCAGTGCAGGGAAAAGACAAGAATGCGCCATATAATGCTAAATAAGGCACATTCCTGTCCCTTTATCTATCAAGCAGCGCAGCAAGGTGGCTTGCTGTGCTGCGTGATTTTTTTGGATAAATATGCCCCAAAACTTTATAGGTGCCACTGTTTGGCAGGTCTTCTAAATCATCTACTGTCATTGCAACAAATCAGTACTTAAGTCGGTACCAGTAGAGCTGCTGGACAACGGTGGTGGCTTCTGCTGTGGCTATCCTTTAAGTCCCTATTCATTCCTCCATCCTTTCTTATGTTTTTTAGTAAACCTTCACATTACCTGGAAATTTGGAGGGATAGAAAATCTCTGAAACATTTCCACAAAAAAAAATCTATGTAAAATTTCCAAAATATTCAAAATCCTTGCGACATTTCCAAAGTTGTCAAAATCTGCAGGAATCTAGAGATGTGTGTTTTTCATTTCAAAATTGGGTCGAAATGCCACTGTATGTCTCAGTACTGTTGCATCCCCGTCCCGTGTTGGACTCTTAGTAAACTCATGCCATATCTCTGCAGGGTTTTGGATTTATTTTGCCTTAGTGACCATGGCAATCAGGCAGGATCACTTAGGGCCCCCCATGCAAAAAACGTTTGTCCTCTCATTAGGCCGAGAGAGACAGCTAGTGGCAGCCCATACTTTTCTGTCACCTTAAAAAAACAAATGCCCACTCACCCCACCTGTTAAAAGATCTGCTAGACTCCTTCACACACGTGCAATTTGGGTTGAGAGTACATGATGAACGTACATGTCTGTGGTAGGATGGGTGTGGTGTGTATCTCTTCCTCTATAGGGACAGGAATCCATTTTGGGTCTCAGTTTGTAGATGACTTTAGAAAATGACAGGTTTATGTGAGCAATAGTAACATTGCCAGTTGCAATGCACTGGCCAGGTAGTAGATCTGGTTGCTTCTTACATCACCACATTCATCAGAGTCCTCATCAGTAGGTATATAAATATTACAAACATTTTTTCAAAGCCATTAGTCAATGGCTTAGCAATAGTGAAAGCATGTTGTTGACACTTAAGGTAGAGGATTATTGTTTATAAAAAAAACTTTTTTTAAAGCCCATAGGTATTGGTGATTATTGTGAAATTCCAATAGACTCTGGTGTTTCTTTTGAAGAACCTTTTACAATGTTTTGTTTGATATTTTATCACATGCCTCAATATATTTACATGAGTAGTACTTTGTTGCTTGTAAAATGCAGACCTTTTTTTACGGTAAAATCGTTGTTAGATTGATAGAGTCATTGAGTGCTATTAATTATGTTACTGAGTTTGAGGTTCTAGCCTACACCACCTTCCTGAGTATACCTTGAACCTCTCTGCCTTGGTATCTTAAGGGTCAAGTGCTAAAGGGGAATACTTCTTGCCCAGTTTGGGGTCCAATAGTAAAGCAGCCCAGGACACCAAAGGCAACAGGCTCCAGTTGACACAGTTGGAGCCCAGTAACTCAGGATTATTCTGGGAATCCCAAACCAGTTCCCAGAAGCATTTTTAGAATATGATTGCTCATCATCACTGTGATGCATTGAGTGGATGTGAACATGAAATCAAAGACTAGATGAGCCTTTTATTTTTGCCGCCACTTATGAAACTCAGATTTTTTTCAGGGCTTTGGGACCACCGGCAAGGCATATTAGAGATTTCAGTATCTAGACTTTTTTTCATACCTGCTGAACATTTGTAGAAAATACCAGGAACTTAGCAATGAGTACAGAAATAAATTAGTTGCATTTTTATCAACTGCATAAAATTAGAAACACTTTGCCGTTCATTTAATTGGGACTCAGAACACATGTAATTTTGGCCATGTCTCACCATGCTTGATACTGTGAGTTTCGTGAATACTGCAGGTGCTCTGGAGCCAATGGGTACACCCAGTTATAAGTGGGAAAGGATGTATGTGATGTCTGAGTGGAGTTAGAATGCAGCGGCAGAAGTTTAGCTGAGTCATGTAAATGATCCTTAAAGAATGGTTGCCATGCAACATCACAATGTGTGTTTAGGCAGGTTGAACTGGATCTTTGGCAAGGATCCAGGAGAGCTGGAGCTTGAAATTGGTTGGAGGAGGATGACCAATCTGCCTGTACGTTACTCACAAATACATCTACTACTGCACCTAGGTGCAAATCCAGGCTTTTTTGCTCTTCACCATTTCTGAGTGTAGCTTTACACTTAAGTATATACTTTCATCTGTTGCAAGGTAAAGCCAGCTCTTTACTGTTGTGAGTGAACGTTCCTTCACAGATAAACAGCCAGTATAAATTTGCTGCTTCTTAGGTAGCTACATTTATACACAGTCTTACAATGTTTATTACAAAAGCTCAAACAATGAATTACTAGGCAGTTACATATTGGTACACATTGTTTATGGTTATTGTTGATGTGTATCCAGGGTTTCCTGCCATCTACCATTGTCCCTGTATAGAGTCCATCGAACCTTGGTTGTCTCCATTTCCGGACAAATTGGGAACAAAAACAGTGTCTCCTATGTGCGCAAAAGGGAGGGCGACCTCAGTGTTGGTGCACTTTCCTTCCCTTTGGTTAACTGTTTAGAAATGTTCTTTGCAACCTTGATTAATTCAAAAAGGTAAACATGCATTTAATCATTTAAGATTATTCTGCCGTGCTTTCTTCCTGTATGTTACTTCTAGCTACGGATTTTGGTACATTCATGGGTCTCCCTGTCACTATCTGATGTGGTGTCAGGTAATGATCAGAACCAAACCTGTTCCTAAGGGATAAAAGTGCTAATGGTAGGGAATACAACCATTTCTTATCCAACGTGGTGCATAGCTTGCTGATCTTATTCTTTAGTAGGCCATTTAGGAGCCCAACTATGCCATTGCTTTGGGGATGAGAAACAGAAGATAGTTTACATTTTATTCCTAACATTGTCATAAGATGTGTAAAGATTGCATTAATAAAGTGGGTGCGTTGTCAGATCCTATCCCTTCTGGAATTCCCCAGCATCTAATCACCTCACGAATCAGAAATGTAGCAGCTGACTTAGCATCATAATGAACACATGGTCCTGCTTCATTCCATCGGGAAAAAAGGCAAACTACAACTATAAGATACAGATAGTTGTTATACCTATCTAGCATGTCTACATAGTCAATATGGAGAGGTTTAAAAGGACCTTCTGGTAGTGGAATGGTAGAATTTATCACCTTCAGTTTGGGATTGGGAGAGAATTGTTGGCAGACAGTACAGCTATGAAGAAACATGGTATGCATATCACACTAATTGGGAATAAACCATTCTTGTTGTATTTGCATACACAAATTATCTCTTGAAATGTGGGCTGGTAAAGGCAACTGATCAAGAGCTATCATGAGTAAAGCCTGAGGCATTAGTAGTTTGCCTATAGATATTTTCTATATATTAGGTCAATCCCTGACTGGGTGCATCCTCTAGCCTCTCATCAGTGTCTCTCATGCTGTGGAGCAGCTTCCTACAATTCTCAGAGATACAAATATGCTGTCTCAGCATAAAGAGGCGTAACATTATCTATGGTAAGGTTAGATTCAGAGTCAGATGGCGTGGCAGTCTGAGCCACCAAAACAGGGACATGTTGTGAACTCCATTGCACAGGCGGGGGTGTGCGCATAGCTGCATGTTTAGCTGCTCAATCTGCTAGTGCATTACCCTGTGACACACAAAATTTTGTCCTCGTGTATGTGCTGCACATTTCACAATTGCCACTGCCTGTGGTAACACAAGTGCCTCAATTAAAGCTTCTAGGATTTTCCTATGCATAACAGGACTTCCTTCTGATTTAAGGAAACCTCTCCTGCTCCATATCATAATGCTGGAATGTACAGTGGTAGTCTCATAAGCTAAATCTCAACAGATCATAATGACTCTTCCTGCTCCTTGCTTAAGAGCAGCTGTCAAGGCTATCAATTCTGCCGCTTGTGAAGAATAGTGTGTTGGTAATGTTACCTGCTCTACGATGTGGAGTGTTTCTGAAGAATCATGCTATTGTGCTCTAGCTGCTGCTGCATCTGTTGTATCTTACTCCTGTTTCCTGGTCAACAGTAAAAAGAATCATCAACAAAACAGATAGTGCTGCCTGGTATGGGATCCTCTGTAGATTCATTAAGAATATAAGTTGCACAGTCATGTGCATCATCCTCAGAGTCTAATATAGGACGAGCAAATAATGTTTCGGGATTTACCGTATGACACTTCCCAACTTTCAAAGACGGTAGTGACAGTATCACCTCATATCCTGACACTCTGTGTCTATATAGAGAATTAAAGGTGCACCCATGACAATAGGGGTGCTCTTCTGCACTGCAAAGCCTGCAGTGTGCGGGAGCTTGTTCACAAGGATAATGTCCTCTCATCACTGAATCCAACAGTCCACTAAAACACGCAATGGGTTTGTGTCCTAAAGGATATTTCTGTGTAAGGACAGCCGTCATCACTTGACAATTGCAATGACAAAAAAGATAAAACTCCTTGGTATAATCAGAAGTTCCCAAAACTGGGGGCATTTGTTATCTCAGGCTGGAATTTCTGAAAATTCTCCCTCATCTCTGGTGTCTACATTATTTTATTATTTCTGTCTTTCACTTGTTTGATAGAAGCCAGCATAGGTGATATTAGAGTACCGTAATCAAAGACCCTTTGTCTTACAAAATTGCAGAGACCAAGAAACTTCTGCATTCCTTTAACAGTTTCTGGCTCAGTCATTTGGCGAATAGATTTTGTTCTCTTAGGGGTTACTCATTGACCAGAAGCTGACAATATTTGTCCTAAATATTAGACTTCCTCCTAACAATACTGGGCTTTGTCTTTCTCTACTTTGTATCCTCTCTGTGCAAGAGTCATCAAAAGAGATATGGGGGCATATGCGAAAGGATAGTGTCCATATTTACAGCGTGGCACAGGGCAAGGAAAAGACAGCACTTCACTGTCGGAACAGAGAGAGTGACTGTCCCCACACAGGTACACAGCCAGTCTCAATTTGCTGCTTCACAGGCAGCTACTTTTATACACAGTCAGACAATGCTTGTTACAAAAGTTCAAAGAATGAATTACTAGGCAGTTACATATTGGTACACATTAGTTATGGAAAAAAATGAAATCACTCGAGACCCTAAACTTTAACCTAATTCTCTTTACATCCTTCATTGCAGTCCTAACAATGATTATCAAATTAACTATTCTTCTACTTTGAATGTGTGTGTATTTGCAGTGAATGCATAATTATTTTCATGTGTGCTTTATCATTGCACTCCTAAGACCTCTTATTAGATTTTGTGAATTCTTCGCTAATTCAATCTCCTGCTCCGATTGTCTAATCATGTTTCAATCTATTGAAAACACAGAATATGTGTTAGTGTGCCTGCGTGCTAAGGCCGTTAAATTCCATCAAGCTTGGTAAACCCAATTTGTCCTTTAACTGCGACCTTACAAGTTATTCAGTCTGTCTTCATGTGAACTCTTCACCTCTCTCTCATCAGCACAAGTTTTTGGACCTGCACTGCATGTATAACTGTGATGCTCTCTACTGTAGTCTGCTGTAGCGCCATATTTTCATTTTTTCATTTCTTCCATAACACATCTCTCGACTCTCTGGTGGAGCCTCCTACCAAATGATTTAAAAATGTAAAGTTGCTACTGGTAAGTTTACATGTAGATAGAGATCTCCCTATAGGAAAGCATGAAAGTTACATTTATACTAATAAAAAATATAAAAAATATAAAATTGTATTATTAAAAATATATATATATATTAATTTATTTTAATATAAACTAGAAATGTAAATGGCTGTATGTGATGCTTGACTTACTTTAATGCTGGGTTGTAGTACACCTACTATTGTTTTGTGACCTTAAGGCTCAGTAACATTAGAAATATAAAAGCAAGGGACTTACTCCTTTATGGGTGGGTGTATGTAATAGCCTCTCCTTCCCTTACTTTGCCCTAATCTCCTCCCATTTTATAAGAAGTATTCCCCATTTTCTAACCCCTCACCCTTGTCCATCCCACAATACCACTAAAATGTAGAATTATGAGTGCAGAGACTTGTACCACCGCCACCATCACTGACAAGAAAAATAGGAGAGGCGGAGGTCTCCATCCTTAAGAAAGTGAATAGCATTTTGTAGCATGAGTAATACTGCTGTAGTTCAATGTCATGCTCTGCGAAATAAAGTTAGTGAAAATGCATTCCAGTAAAGTCACTAGTTAGGGGCCCTCTAAACTTTACTTTGGAGAAAAGTTCCCCATTTGTCTGTCTCACCAGTCAGGTATAATAAACATCTTGTTGGTCAACCGCACTTCAAGTCACCAAAAGAGACAGAGGGGCCAATTCACAAAATAAATTTACATGGGTGAATCTACACATGTAGATGTACTCTTACACTTTGTAGTAAGTTAACTACTTTTGGCTGTTCACAATTTACAAGTGTAAAGTTACTGCTAGTAACTTTTCACATGTTGGTGGAGATTTTAGCACGTAAAAGATAGTAGAGGTGGCGGAAGAGACCTGTGTCCGTAGGTTAGTGAATAGTATTATAGTACGTAAGTAGCAGTGTTGCTAAAATTACTTCAAAATTCAGTTTGTAAATTGGCCCCCAGACATTTTCTGCCATGGCAGCTACACTATCAAATTACTCCCTGGCAAGAATCTAGTAGCAGGAAGATTATGGGATTTTTTCAAAGCTATTAAAACCCCTTCTTGTTTCTTAGTCACAAATATCAATGCTGCCACTGAATATGAGGGGTGCCCTCACGGGAACTTTGTCCGGCACCGCTGCACTGCCACCAAAACGAGGGACTTCAGTTCCCAAGTGCCCTTGCGCCAGGAGGCGCTAACGCGGGTCCACAGAGTCCAGAGGCGCATAAAGTTACTGCCGGGCAACCGTAACATGGGTGCCCTCAAAGGAACTTTGTCCTGCATTGACGCACTGCCGCCAAGACCGGTGACTTTAGTTCCTAAGTGCCCTTGCGCCAGGACACGCTGACGTGCGTCCACATCCCCCAGAGGAGCATAAAGTCACTGCCGGGCTCCCGCAGCGTGGGACGTGTGCAGGCGAGACTGGGCCGCACCCGGGCAAAGCACAGGCTAAGGGCGGGCCCATCCTTGCCCATCACAGCCCGGAGAAGGCTGGGCTGGGCCACCCCTCTTTCAAGTCACATCCACCAAGAGGCACGAGGTGAGTGTTTGCTAGCATCAATTTATTGGGACTATTAAATCCATCATAACTAACAAGAACTGACCCAGAACATTTACAATGGAGAAACGTACTGGGATATCGTCTGCACGCCTGATTACCAGCAGCATTGACATCATTGTAGAAAGGGTGGTTAGTATTGTTTCAGGTGAGATCAAACTGACTGAGCGCCGATTGTCCCTGGGCGGTGAGGGCCTACTGAACAGTCCTCATCTCAGAGGGGCCATAACCAACCCCGCACTTGAACCTGAACCTGAACCCGTCACTGTATCGTGCTCCTCACAGCACCAGAGGATTGGCACTAATAATAATTCACTCACTGGCGGGAGCCCAAGAAGGTGTGACACAGTCGAGTCTCAGTCAAATATGGTCACCCCAACAACTGCCAGAATCCAGGCTGCTAAACACAAGAGGAAGAGTGGGAAGCCTGTCTGCACCAAAAGAAAACAACCCCCACGAACCGGCTTCTCTTGCACCTGCTTATCTGCATGGATGCAGTCATCTTCAAACACCGGTGTCTATGATGTAGAGCTAAATGGGAAGTCATGCCGCTCCATCTGCACACAGACTGAGGTGGCATCTGACTATGGGGGTTTTGGGGATGCCTTTGTTAATATTGTCACTAACACTGTGTCCAAGCGAATTAACGAGCTGCTAGTCACAAATCTTACACCTCTTTTGCAACGCTTAGATCCCTTGAACACACTCATGAAAAAGCCTAGCCAACCACTGGAAACAGTATAAATTATGGCTGTCCCAAGGGGAAGGGCCTACTGTTATCCCTAGCACCTCCACTATTGTAAATCAACCCCCTATCGCTACCGCTATTGCCACCTCTTTCCCCACTAGCGTTTTGGCCGGAGACACATGCAGTACATGTAGAAAAGTTAGGGAATGTTTCAACCTAAGACGAATGTAGCATCAAACCTTCTCCCTAATAGTAATGGGTTATCATCTCTAGATGAGTCAGCTACAAATGTGCCCTCTAATTGTACTGTAATAGATCAGGGGGTGGACAACCAAAGTTAACACCAGGCAAACCTAGTAGTATTACATCCAACATCTTTAGCAGGAATTTTTCGAGGCCAAATTCAGATGTTTTGAGTTTACCACTGGCCGCTTGCCCTTATGTGTTGGTGCTAGCAGGTGTACCAACTCTTAAGAGGGACCAGAGGGAGACCTGGGTTCATCTGCGCAATAAATGCATAAACTGGCTATCAAAGAACATTAATGAGATCATCATGGTACGTAGAGCTGAGTGGGTTGGTGCTTCTCCTAAGAACATAGAAGGAGACTGTATTGTGATTAATTTTCGTAGAACATCCATGGTAAGATCCCTATTGAGAGCTCATGAGATCACAACAACTAACAGCACTAACATCTGTTCACTACCGCTGGGCTATTTCTACAAACCAAGCTTTGGTCTCCTTACAAATGAGCCCACCTTCCCAACCATCCAAACAGGTTTCTGGCTTTGTCTAAACTGGACACCCAGGATTGACTACTGTCACCTCTGGAGTCTCATGATACAGATCACATATTTATATCTGGCCCACCCGCAATTGAGACTCACAACCCTAATGTTCCAACCAAGGTTTCCGCCAGTCCAGATCTGAGTATTTTGAGCTGGAATGTGGCTGGCCTACAGTCTAAAATACACCAACTGGACTGGCTAAAATGAGTGAGACAGCAGGACATCCTTATGTTTCAAGAGACATGGGCGACCCAAGAACTATACATCAATGGGTTTGAATGCTCCATTGGGGAAATTAGCTATTAACTTGCCCCCGGAAGTAACCCCTTTTTTGGTGGTTTTGACTGGGGTTCCAGAGTTGAAGGAGGACGTAGAGCAGCCTATCGGGTCACTAAAAAATAAGGTTCAGCATTGGCTCAATATTAATCGACCACTACCTCCCAATAGGACGAGCAAGATTCTAATGGTGCGTAGGGTGCCCTGGGTGGGGTATGGAAGAAAAACCATCCAGGGCGACTGCGTTTTGGTTAATTTTGAGGACCCGGGTACGGTCGATCATATCTGTTCATGGGACATCCAGAGTAATAACGAAGGCATTGAAACTAAGCGACTTTCCTTTTTGTATCCTCCCAGGACTCGTTATAAATAAATTGTAAATTAAAATAACCCATATGACCCAGTTTATGATCGAAGCTGGGGTAGAGTAGGCCTTCAAGAGAGAGGAGTAGATAGAAGGGAGTGGGGAAGGCAGACAACCAGGGAAGTAAGATCTAGGGATATTTGGAGAGGAATACCGATCGCCAATAGGTATAGTTGTCTGGAGATGGTCGATTGACTCCCTTCGATTGTTGGAGTTAAGTATGGTTTTTGTGGGGGCCCCAGTAACCCAAATAAAAGAGCCAATTATTTGGCGAATGGTAACTCAAGGGTTATGTATGAGGGCTGGGACATTGAGTTAGTAGCGACTCCAAACGTCTTGCGACCAACAGTAGAGGGACCAGATAGACTAGAGCACGTAGTGTTTAACACGAAAGCGAACTAGTTTGTCAACAATCTCAAAATACTATAGTGAGGGATATTGGAGTAAATCCCATACCGATAGAAATAGGCTCTTGTATTGACAATCACCCTGATTTGGAGACGCCAGGAGATGTTCAAGGGGGGAAGCTGGCTCTCTTATCCTGGAATATAGCGGGCCTATCAAACAAGGTAAATGACCCCATCTTCCGAGATTTTATTGAAAAATATGATGTTATCTGTTTTCAGGAGTGCTGGGAACAGGTTGAAATTCATCTTGCAGGGTATCGTACATATTTTTCTACTGCATCCCAGTCAAGGAGGGGTAGATGCTCTGGTGGGCTCTGTACATATATTTCTAATACTGTTAATCTGACCATAAAGCACCAGACCACCGGGGAGCACAATTTTTATCAGCTTCTTTTACTCAAAGCGGGAGGTAATCGACCCATTACCCTAGTAAATCTGTATAACAACATTCCAAAGGAAGAACAGAAAAGAGTCCTGGAAGACTTAAATAACTCTTTACGTCATGGGACAGGCTCGGAGCACAATGACATGTGTATTATACTGACAGGCGACTTTAATTGCCATTTATGCCCCCATAGTAACTTGGGTATATGTGGAATGGTTAATCTAATTGGTGACCCTTGCACTCACTTTGAGCACTCCATGCTGGGAAATTTGTTCAACAGGTTAATTTACGATCGGAATCTGGGCTTTGTAAATGAATTATGTAGCCCCCAGGTTAATTTTCAACCTACTTTTAATGGACGTGGTCTGCGGTCCGTTATAGATTATACATTGGTTACTACTAGCTATTATCATAACATCCTGTCGTTTAAAACAGAGGACATCGCGATGAGCGACCATTTTCTGATTAGCTCAACTTTTGATATCGGGATGAGCATTAGAACAGTACCTAATGTAGTCGAAAATTTATATCGCCATGCTATTTCGCTGGCGAAAACAAACGGTTATGCAATAAAATGGAGTAATGTTGACCCTACAAATTTTCTGAAGAGCCTAATAGCGGACCAATATAATAATTTTATGACCTGCCTAGAGGAATCCCCTGATCCAAGTGTGGTCATTAGTGCCTTCCAGAAGATCACAATACAAATTGGCAATAAATTGACAGGAACATTGCGGGAAGGGGAGAGACATAAGGCAGAGGGATGGTTTAACTCAGAGTGCAGTAAAGCACATACCAATCTAAAGCAGAGTTTTAAAAAAACACCTAAAAACCAGCAAGATATTAGAGCTGCCAGAACAGCATATAAAATCACATTACATAAACGGAAATTAGAGTTGAAGGAGAATGCATGGGCCACACTACTAAAGGCATCCTCCTTGAGAGATAATACTGCCTTTTGGAGAGCAGTAAATGCTCCTTTTTTCATCGAAAGGAAATCTGACTTGGTAGAACTTGCTATAGAAGAATCAGTCTGGGTTGATCATTTCACTGAGCTTTATAAGAAAGATGATTTGCTCAGCCTAGATAACATTTGCCAAAATCAGCTGGCTGCTAGCGAGCTTATTCCTTCTCTCTTGTTTCCTTTGGGGATTTCCTTTTCTGTTTCTGAGGTGGAATTAGCTCTACTTGAAAGCTCAAAAAACAAAGCCCCAGGACCTGACGGGATTCCTATAGATATATACAAGGATAATATCTCCTTATGGGCCCCGCTCCTGACTAACGTGTTAAATAGTTGTAATAATAAGGGATTTCCATCCACTTGGCAGGAAGCGATAGTAGTGCCTATTTTTAAAAAGGGTGATCGAAATGACCCTAAATGTTATAGGCCTATTTCGCTACTTGACTCTTTGATGAAAGTGGCAGGTAGAATTATTTTAAATAGATTGCAAACATGGGCTAAGGACAGTGATGTTCTTTCCAAGTTTCAGTACGGTTTCAAGTCAGGACTGGGTACTGTTGAACAAGGACTTAACTTAGCCATAATAACTGGTAAATATATGGTGGCAAAAAGGGGTAATCTTTTTATGACTTTTGTAGATCTCAGCTCAGCTTTTGACTGCTTGAGACATGAGGTTTTGTGGGATACTTTAACAGGGCTTGGCATTGATCTAAATATCCTTAATTTTATTAAAGAGTTATATAGAGGGGCAGGGGCAAAGGTACGTTTTGGAAAAAGAGGAGAATGTACAAACAAATTCCCAATAATGAAAGGTGTTCGACAGGGTTGTATTTTGGCACCTTTTCTTTTTAATTTATATATAAATGGTGTGGCGGAATCTTTAACAAAGCTAGAAGTAGATTACCCCCAAATTGATGGCACGGCGGTGCCTATTTTATTATACGCAGATGACGCGGTTATCATGGCTAGAACACAAGCAGGCCTTCAAAAGGCGATTACTAGTTTCTCAGTATTCATGGGATCTAGGGGCCAAAAAATTAATATTGGGAAAACTTTTACCATGTGCTGCTCAACAAAGAATAAGATTTCTTGTAACATCTTTTTAGAGCAGTCTAAGATAGGATTAACTAGTACTTTTTCATATCTGGGGATTGTTTTTAATTAAAGAGGTACTTGGACAACAGCGGTTAGTACAAGGAACCTTGCATTTGCTCGTGCAATTGGCGCAGTAAAACAGTTTGCCAATAAACTGGGGGTAGGCCTGTTGGTATCCTAATGGATATCTACAAGGCTAAATGTGTGTCAACTGCCATATATGGGGCTGGCATCTGGGGTACTGCAGATTGTCGGGAAATACAAGCAAAGGAAAATTTCTTCCTGCGTTACCTGTTAGCTGTCCCCAATTCCACCTCCACATACGTTTGCCATAAGGAACTAGATCTGGTTTACATATCCGACTTAATTAAAATCAGTCCATTACTGTTATGGCATAAGATATGGACCTCGACGGCAACTGCTTTTAATAGAGCCATTTTGCTGGATTGCATTAAACTTGAGAGATCGAAAAATATCCAGTGGCTTTCATATATAAAGGATTTTATGACCAATATGGGATACCCAGCATATTTTAATACCCCCTCCTCGCTATCCTTGATCCCAAGAAAGGCATTTAAGGAATGTTGTCTTGCTTTTCTGGAGAATCAACGGTGGTTTGAGGAGAGGAGCAAGGTATCCGTAATGCAACATCACCTACTTTTGCAGGGTTCTGGTCTGCAGCTTTACTTATCTCCTGAGCAATCTAGCTATAATAGAATGTTATTAGCACGACTGAGAACTGGTAGTTATTATAGGTTGCTAACCTTCCCAGACAGCAATGATTGGTCGTCAAGTTTAATTAAATGCCCTTGTGATGATCTTTCTATGCAATCAACAATTCATTGTGTTCTGTTTTGCAAATTTTACGCATGGGGGAGGAAGAGATATTTGATTCCCCTTTTAAAGATCTGGGGCTTGAGGCAGTGTAGACCTGCTTATCTAAAGCTGCTTTTATTAGAAGATGAAATGACCATTAACGCTGTATCCAAGTTTTTAAAATTTCCAATTAGGTGTAGATCTTCTATGGATTAATTTTTAATTTTGTTTTAATCCAGACTGTCCCACTATGATGTACTAAATTGTAATGTATTTCGATTTGTGTAATTGTGTTTTATTGTATGTATTTTTATTGTGCTTTTATGGTTTTTATATTGAAATCGAATAAAGCTATCTTTGACTTGACTTGAATGCTACAATATTGTAGCTCAAACCCCTAAGATTGGTCGACCCTCGGGGAGCCTATCGATCTGGGTAAACATTGCTGCAGGAGGTAGCGTTAAGGCCTTATGTACCAAAAGCGACAAATTCCAAACCTTATTATATAAAAGGTTTTTTTCTATTTACCTAATTAGCTTCTATAACAACGACTTCCACTCGACACCAAATGGAAATTTTATAAATGTATTCGAATTTGTCGCCACCCTACAGTATTGTAATGGATTCAATAAAATCGTTGGTATTTGTTTGGGAGGTGATTTCCACGCTAAGTTACCCTGCATAAGGACCAGTAAATTGCCATGTAGCAGAGGACAAATTCGTCACAGGGATGAGCAATTAATGGAACACCTGAATAATCGCAATCTAGTCAATGCTCTGGACATTGCTGCCGTAACAACTGATAATAATCCCTCTGAGACGACATTTAGAGGGAGGGGTAGTGCTTCCACCATTGATCATATTTTTATTTCCCCTGCCCTAGAGGATTGTCTATTGAAAGTCAAAGTCATTGCCACAACTTTTGGTGATCACAATCTGATTAAAACAGTTCTGAGATTGTCCCCCAGGCCAATATTTAATACCGAATGTGGTGCTAGAAACCTAGCACCCTCCACAGATAACTTAAGACTGGTCAGGCGGGGTGTCAATAATACTGACCTGTTCTGTAAAATGGTAAAGGACAATACGAGCCTTATCAACTCTTGTCTGTCAGCACAGGATCCTTACCCTGAGGTAATTAGTGTTTTTATTAATCTCTGTGAGGCCATTAAATCTATTAAATCGAAACCCCCCATTGTTGCCCAACACGGACCCATATGGTTTAACCGTGAGTGCTCGGAGGCTAATTGTCAGTTACGCAAGGCCCTGTCAACCAACCCGAGGTACCACTCACTTGTTAAATCATTAAGGCAGAAGTATAAGTTAGCAACCTCTAAAAGGAAGGAAGAAATACTAAAAGACCACTGGGACGCACTTGTCATTGCCGCCAGCCTAAAGAACAGGAACACATTTTGGGCTGCTGCCAAGGATCAATGGGACAGTCACTGACCCCGATAAGCTGCAACATAACAAGCAAAACATGGGAAGCACATTTCTGCATGATGTATACAGCCCCTGCACATGATGTAGACCCCTTCAAGCACAGGGTCCCAACTAGGATTTGAATATTATTGTCTGAGGTCGAGGAAGCTATCCACAAAAGTGTGGGTAACAAAGCTCCAGGTCCTGATGAGCTACCCATCGATCTCATCAAGCACGAACCTGAATTGTGGGCACCGCTTTTGTCAAACTGTTGTAATAATATAACTAATGTCCCGCTACCAAGCTCATGGTCAACAAGCATTATTGTTCCAATTTTTAAAAAGGGTGATCGCGCCCAACCCAATGGCTACAGACCGATTTCCTTGATAGATAACACCCTGAAAATTCGAGGAAGAGTTTTATATAATAAGATCTTAATATGGACCGAGGAAAACCGCATTTTAGAATCATGTCAACTGGGATTTAGGGGCAAAGTAGGCACAAACGAACAATGCCTTAATCTTAATTTAATCATTGGGAAGTACACTATAGCACAGCGTTCACCAATATATTTGGCCTTTATGGACCTGACGTCTGCTTTTGATTTTGTTAATAGGTCACGTCTATGGTCCATTCTTTTAGATTATGCTTTAGACAAGGCATTGGTGCACTTTCTGGCCTACTTACATAAAGACCTGAGGGCCCGGGTCCAGATTAATGGCGAGGGTGAGGTTTCAAATGACATTAAAGTACGCAGAGGGGTCAGGCAGGGATGCAGCTTGACCCCTCTTCTTTTTATTATTTACATTAATAATTTGCAGAGATCATTGATCACACTCACTAATGATGTTCCAAGAGTTAATGGCAAAATACTCCCTGTGTTATTATATGCCGATGACGCGGTTTTAATGGGCCGGACACCCAATTCCCTACGCACTCTAGTGCAAGGATTTGTTGATTTTATGGCCAGTTTAGACTTGTGCACCTATTTTATAAAATCCTTTTTAATGTCTTGTGGGCCGATAAAATATTCCCTATATTCCATATCTGTGGGCGACCAAAAATTAAAATGCACTAGCACTTTTCCATACCTTGGGTTGGTCTTTGCTGCAAACGGCACCTGGTCTGAACATGTGGTGTTTTGTAAGAACAAGTTCTCAAACGCCACCAATTCCATTCTTAGCCTCCCCCGGCAAAGAGGACAGGGGCCATTTTAGCGATGTAATTTTTTTTTTTAAATCCCAGTGTATACCCACAGCTATTTATGGTGCAGAGGTTTGGGGCTTCGCAAAAAGTTATAGCATCCAGCGGGACATAAACTGATTTTGTCGGAAACTATTGGGTGCACTGATTTCCACCTCTCAGAATGTTTGCCATAGTGAACTGAAATTAAGCTACAATGAGTATCTCAGAAGGGCTCGCCCTGCTTTATTTTGGCTTGCCACATGGAAAAATCCAGCAGCGTCCCTCACAAGAGAGATAATAGGTGATTGCAATAATTGTGACAAGGGGATGGATATTCCGTGGCTTGCCGCGGTGAGCCAGAGCCTAAGTAGCGTTAATCATGGCAGGCTCTTCTCAAGTCCACATGCTCCGAGACTGTACATAACAAGGCCCTTAGGACGGCACTATACACACTTTACAGCAAGAAAAGACTGGAGTGGGAATCTAAGAAATCAACTGTTGCCAATTTTATGACCAGCGAGCACACCTCGCACCTTCCGCCTAGTTATCTCAGAACACCTATATGTCATTGGGAAAGGGGACTCCTTTTTCGCTTAAGGGCTGGCACTGTAAAATTCTTGCTCTTTTGGGTACAATGGAAATCTTGACTCTTTGTCTTGCCAGTGTAATGGTCAGAGTGGTCAAACAATTGTACATTTTTTATTCTTCTGCAAGATTTATATAAAGTATGCAAAATGGCTTTTAGTACCGTTTTAAAAAAAAAAAACATTGTCTATCCATTTAGTAGATGCATACAGGAGTATACTTAAACTGGAAGATGATGATCTAGTTTCTCGTGTTGGCACTTTTTTGAGAACCGCTGTACGGGCCTGCAAAACGATGTGTAACTCATGAAGAGTGTCCTGAGGGCTCAGTCAGAAACTTGCTGTATGTGTTTTTAAATATTTTGCACTTGTGACCAATGTTACCGAAATCTTTTTTATTGTGAACATGAATTTGTGCTTTTAATCTGTTGTATGTGATTGTGCCTTTATGTATATGGTCCCATCCAAATAAAGTATTTTTGAACTGTAACTTGATACATGAGGCATGATAACAAGTAGCATTTGAAGCTGTTCTATTGTGTACCCATTTGCCCAGTACTATATACACTCAAAGATTCTGTGCAAGAATCTAACCAAAGTTTGGTTGTCACTGTATCGAGGTTGGCAATATTGGCCTACAGAAATATTACATCCACTAGATCTTTAAGGTAAGTCTGCATTTATTATTCTCTACTCCTCATCTACTTGCCTAGACTCAGCCTGTGATGTAACCTTTAAGTTGATCCAAAGTATGCAATTCATCTGTTATGTGATGGATTGCATATGATAGAGTGAGTATTCTCTAAGAAACTCAGTCATGAAAGAAAACATTATTATTTATGAACACTCCCTTGACCCCACTGAAGAGCTTGTGATATAGATTTAAACAATTTCAATCTAGAATTCACCACTTTCTCAAAGACCTTGCTGTCCAATTCTCCTTAATCAATATTTTTCATTCTTAAAATGTCGTTTTACTATTATTACTATTAACACCCAGGCAGAGTTTTGTGAACATCTCACTAATAATCATGCAGAAACTCAAAGTCCGAGTAATAATTTTTAACAATGATTTACAAATAGCTCACGTTAGCAGGGAACTGCATGCACACATCCTCTGCCCGCTCCTCCACACTCTATCCCCAGCATTGACTTTCCGTACATACTGTACCTCTCTGTTCTGACCACCGCTGACCTGGGTGACTTGGATTAGAGGGACATATAGGGATCGTGGGGCATATGCAGCGGGGGAGAGAACAGACCACCACCACGCCGTATCTTGGTCGGAAGTCCCGCCCCCGAGCGGGCCGCTTCCCTTTATTGGTTCCCCGCAGGCCACGCCTGGCCTGCGGATGTTGGGGTGTGTGTTCAGTGTAACCCCCGACAACTAGACCGTAGTCGTTACATCTCTACCAAACTCTGGGGGTCCTTTTCATTTCTACCACAAACAGCATCACAGAAGTGTGCATAACAACATAGTCTACATGGCCATTAATTTTCACAGTCTTTGGATACTTGCGTTTTCCCAGGACATCGGCGGATGGGTCTCAGCAGGCATGCAAAGTCTCTCAGTCTCTGGCTGGGCTGGGGGTTCGGCCTCAACCCATACCTCCCCGAGCGGGGTCCCCCGCTCGAAACTGGGGCCCGAGGGCTGCCCGTGGTTGCATTTGGCGTGGGCGATGCCGCAGCCTCTCCCCGGGTGGTTTCCTCGGTGGTCGTCTCTTTGGTTTCACCATCGAGCTCATCTTGTAACCGGTCTCCCTCGGTGTCACCTCCACTCTCCACCAACGGGACCGCCCTGAACCAGGAAGCATTTCTCGTTACTCTCTCCTCTCCCCTCCGGGCGGTGACCATAGTTCCCTTTGTTGCCTCGTCGGTCCAGAGGCCGGGCTCGAACCGGGTTTGGAACTTGCCCCCTGGTCGTCTATTCCTTATGAACACTTGCGTTCCAGGTGTGGGTATCTTTGGCGTGGCCCTCCGGTGATGACTGGCCCGTCGATTGCCTTGCTCCCGTCTCTCTTGGGCCCCTTCCGGGTCAGCGGGCGCAGGTGTCCACTCTGGACTGCTGGGGAGGAGATCCCTCCGGGTCCCTTGGAACATGAGACTCCACGGGCTCCTTTGGGGGGTGCAATGTGGGGTGCTCCTATACTCCCTCAGAAATTCATGGAGTCGATGCTCCGGATCAGCCTGCTCCACCATAGCTATGCGGAATGTCTTATTTAGTGTACGCATGAATCGCTCCGCATCCCCGTTGGCTTGGGGCCATTGGGGTGTGATGCGTCTGTGTCGAATTCCCCTCTGGCTGAGGTAGGTGGCAAATTCAGCCCCCTGGAATGGCGGTCCATTATCGCTGCGGAGTTCTTTGGGGTAGCCAAGCATGGAGAATATCTTCTCCAGGACAGGTCCCACCTGTCCGAAGGCCGTGGACGGTACTTTTTCTACTACGGGGTATTTGGAGTGCGCATCCACCACGACTAGAGTGTGACCTTCCCCGGGGAAGCTCCCAAAGTCCACACTTACTTTTTCCCAGGGTGTTAGGCAGGCGTCCTCCGTAATGACGGGCTGGGGTCGGTCCGGCTCACCCGTGAGTTGGCAAGCTAGGCAGCCCCGGACATGTTCCTCCGCCATCCGTTCTAGCTCAGGGAACCACATTTTCTCTCGGATTCTGGCCTTCATTTTGGTGATCCCTTGGTGTCCCCCGTGGGCGAGTTGAATCGCCCGCTGTCTCAGGGCCGACGGGATGACCAGTTGCGAGCCCCGCAAGAGGATGCCGTCTTCCGTGGCGCTTAGTTCGTGCCGGATGCGCCACATCTGGGTAAGTGCTTCTTTATCTTCCGGCGTCCACGAATTTGCCTGGTGTAGGTATCCAGCCCACGATCCTTCTTGAACCGCTCTCAACGTTTTCGTGTACACCGAGTCCGTCTCCGCCCCCTCCTTGATGTCGTCCAGCGTCATGTTTTGTGGGCATGCAGTGAGGGCAACCCATTGGGCGAACTCATCGCACTCTTCATCCGTCCCCGTCTGGTCGGGGCTCGGTGGGTGGCGGGATAGGAAGTCCACTGGGTTTTTTGCTCCCGGCCGATAGACCACCTCCATCTCATACGGCTGTAGTTGGACCACCCATCTCTCTATCCGCGGGGGCGGATGGGGCGAGGTTCCCTTGAATAGGGGTACCAGGGGTTGATGGTCGGTGACCATTACGAAAGGATGCCCCCGTAGTTATAGATGAAAATGGCTGCAAGCCCATTTGAAGGCGAGCGCCTCACGTTCAATTTGAGCGTACCTCGCCTTGGTTGGGGTGAGGGCCTTGCTGGCAAAACTTAGAGCTGTCCACTGGCCCGGCCCTTGTTCTTGGGTCAGTACCACTCCCAGCCCCACTGGACTAGCATCAACTAGTACTTCCGTGCGTTTTCTTGGGTCGAAATAGGCCAGCGTGGCCTTCTCCAGCAGTGCCGTCTTGATCCCTTGGAACGCTTCCTCTTCTTTCGAACCCCACTTCCACGGGGTGTCGGTCCTCGTCAGGGCGCGAAGCGGTTCGCTCCACGTGGCCAAACCTGGAATGAACCGCCCCCAATAAGTGGCCATGCCGAGAAAGCTTCTGACCTCCGTTGGTGATGTCGGGGCGAGTGCATCCTTGATAGCTTTGGATTTTCTGGGATCCACCTGAATCCCTTCCTGGCTGAAGACGTAGCCGAAGAACTCGATTTTTGGCTGAAAGAATTGGCATTTGTCCTTATGCAGAGTCGCACCATGACTGCTCAATCTCTGGAGGGTGTCTCGCAAGTGTTTGTGGTGTTCGGCCGCCGTTGCCGAGTGGATGAGGATGTCATCGCTGACATTGATGACTCCCGGTAACCCGGACAACAGCTCCCTAATTACATTTTGAAACACCTCGGCTGCCGAGGAGATACCGAAATTGAGTCTCTTGTACCGCCGGAGCCCTAGGTGGGTGCTGAAAGTGGTTATGAATCTGCTGTCTTCGGCCAGGGGCAGCTGGTGATAGCCTGCGTTCAAGTCGATTTTCGAAAACCACCGTGATACGTTCACATCGGCAATTATGTCATCCATCGTTGGGGTTAGGTGACGTTCCCTCTTGATGGCTTGGTTTGGCAACCTCATGTCGATGCACAACCTAATAGCTCCTGGTTGGCGGGGTTTTTCTACAGTCACCATGGGGGATACCCAGGGGGTGGGTCCCGACACCTTTTCGATGACTCCCAAGCTTTCTAGATTCTCCAACTCCTTTTCCACCAGAGGCCTCAGGTGGAATGGAATCCTGCGATGCCTCAACGTCGTTGGCTTGACCGTCTTGTCGATGTGCAATCGTATTGGGTCACACTTGATGCACCCCAGGCCCTTGAAGAGTTCCGGAAATTGAGCCAACAGTTCATCCACCTGGTGTGCTCGGACCCGATGTGCAAAAGCTATCAGCTTTAGATCTTCTGCCGTGTGGCTACTCAATAGCGTTTCTGCCTCCCTGTCGATAATGTGGATTGTTGCTGTTACCTCCACCTCGTCAGCTTTCATAGGTACTATCATCTTCCCTTTTAGTGGGAGAGGGGTATGGGCCCCATACGCAAAAATTCTAGTCCTGGAGGGTAGGAGCTGCGGCCTGGGTCGTAGTAGATTGAATTGCTGCAGTCCCATCACATTTACGGTGTCCCCGGTGTCAATTATGGCCTTCACTTCGTTCCCTCCCAGTTGGACGACGCACATGGGCTGTGGTCGCCTCCTGCGTTTTAGTTCCCGCGCAAAAGAGATGATGTGTACTTCTTCATCTTCGGAGTCGGAATATTCATCCACTGTCGGTAGATACCTTCCTTGGGCAGCCTGGGCTCCTTCCGAGGGTGTCGGGTCGTCGAGAGATAGTTGCCGCACCGATTTCGGCAGTGATTTTGAGTTTTTCTGCCCTTTCGTGTAGTTGCGCCGTCGGCAGACGGACGCAAAGTGATTTGGGATCCCACAGTTCGTGCACGTTTTCCCTTGTGCAGGGCAATCTTTTGCGGCATGTGGTTCATATCCGCAGTATCCGCACGGTGTCCAGGAGCCCTCCTTCCGGGCGTTCTTGTGGTATCTGTTTTTCGGCATCGTTTTCACCGCATCCACCTTTTCCACCTTGACATTTTCGCTTTTTCCTGAGTACTTGTTCAGGGCTTCGTCCATGGCAGTGGCCCTCACTGCCGACAGGTCGTGCGACCGAGCTAAGATTAGTATATATCTTCCAGCGAGATGCCGGGCTTCCTCAAGATCAAACCCCTTAGCGTCTTGTCCCTGCAGCCTTAAATGATCTGCCTTCTTATAGCGTTGGGTTGGTCTTCGTTGGTGCATGTGCTTGCTAGTTCCCTCACCCGGGCGTAGAAACGGTCCATGGACTCTCCTTCCCTCTGTCTTGCCTGCCCCAGTTTGAATACCTCGAAATCCAAGTTCAGCTGTGGGTCGAAGTAGCCGTTGATGGCCCGGACAGCCGCGTCATAGTCGTCCACCCTGCCAGTGTTAGGGAGGTGCTTGAACAATTTGAAGATTTCATCACCTGCGTAGTGAAGTAGCAAGGATCTCTTTATTGCTCCATCGGTTTCCCTGGACGCCACAAAATAATTTTCCAGGCGCTCCAGCCAGAGCTTCCACCTGGGAGACGCCGTTGATGGATCTTCGACCTCGCTGAAGGGAGGCAGAACTCCAGACGCGGCATGCTGGTACGGGATGCGTGCCCCTGTTGCAGGTTCGTCGTCAGCCATGTCTTTGCCTGTCCCTTAATTCCCTGCTTCTCTGTGGCCTGAAGAAGGAGTCGCTCTGCCCCTTCTTGCACTTGACTGCACCGTTTCTTGTGCCTTTCCTTTGTTTTGTGACGTATTTATGAGCAGGATTAAGAATCGGCCCCGAGAAAACAGTGATTTGCATTGGCCAATGCTTGTTGGCCTCTCTGTGGCCACCTGCAGTGGTTGGTGTTGGTCCAGTGCTTGTTTGTGGCTTTTCTGGAGGCACCGGCTTTGCGCGCTGTTCCCTTCTCTTTCCGCGCCTCTCCTGCCTCGTGGTGATATCGGGTGCGCCCTCTCACGCTGCTCCCGCGTGTTGGGTAGGCCGCCTGTTGCTGCGCATGCGCGCAGGGCTTCTCCCCGTGTGGACCTTGTTACGCACAGCGGCTCCGCTCCCCTTCCGCGCTTCGCATGCAGCTTCTGGTCACTCTGCTGCTTACCGGGGGTTACGCCACTCAGATCCTGTTGGCCCGCTCGCTTTCCGGTTGATGTTCCGAGTCGTGGATATCCCCGGCACTGTCACGCGCTCTTTCATTTACCGTTGTCGGGTAGATGGGCATGGGACCGCCATCCCACCCTCGTCGCCAGTGTTCTGACCACCGCTGACCTTGGTGACTTGGATTAGAGGGACATATAGGGATCGAGGGGCATATGCAGCGGGGGAAAGAACAGACCACCACCACGCCGTATCTTGGTCGGAAGTCCCGCCCCGAGCGGGCCACTTCCCTTTATTGGTTCCCCCGCAGGCCACGCCTGGCCTGCGGATGTAGGGGTGTGTGTTCAGTGTAACCCCCGACAACTAGACCGTAGTCGTTACACTCTCTATGGCAGTTGCATCGTCAACATTCCATCCTGGTGATGAACAGGCAGTAATATGCGCTGCAATTCGGAGCAATAGCACGTCGATGCATATGCTTGCTCATTGGTAACGCGACTTCTCAAAGGTAAACTTGTGGGCGGGCTGCCTTGCTTTAGTTACAATAGCTACAGCCGATTTTGATTTTCAGTTTATTCCTGCAGTGAGTACCGCGCTGCATATCGCTGACCAATGCTGGCAGCAGTTTTACGTGGTAGGTTTGCATGATGCCTATACAGTGAGGTGTTTAACTGTTGTAATCTTAGATTACAACCAGGATTGTCTGTGCCTCGATCTGAGTCAGTGGTAAGTGTAAAATTGGGAGCAAACGGTTTTAGCGCCCAGTTTTTCACTTGAACTCTGCGCTAATTCCTGGATTTTGCAAGGGCTATTTGATACAAGGTTATACCTAGAAGAAATTGTAGATGCAAAAGACCGAGTCCAAAAGTTCAACTTGAATGCAATAAAAAAATCACACCATTCCCCTAAGTCGTCAAATTCTTTTGTTCAGTTGTCGAATTTACAGGCAAACTTCCTGTATAACCTAAAAAACACAACATGCCCACAAAATAAATGTAAGAACTGGTCGCACCATTGTTTACAATAATTCGCCTGTCAAGCACAGACGAGTGTGAACATATACATTTAGAGAGACTCTCCCTGGCAGGGTTGTCGGGCGTAACTTTCCGCATTTTTGCGCGCACAAAATATATAAATATATATATATGGCTGTATTTGAAGGGGAGATATATTTCTGTAATTTTCCAGACGATGAAATACTTCTCTTCGTGTGGACATGATTCGGCTGATGTTTTACGACTCTTTTTGTTTCTGTAATGGCGCGTGGGTGGAAAGTAATATGATTGGTTAAACTGAAGCAGATGACAATGAGTGACACGTGGATTGCTGTGGGCCACGTCACTTTGTCTGGCTTCCCTTCCCAGACCCAAACATCTCTGGCGAGGATTATCTGCAATCATGGGGTTTCTTTACTAAAATTCAAGCATTCATCTAAGGAGCTGAATCTATTAGGGAAAATAGGATAATTCCAGGCTTGCCATGGAAACCGAATACGGTAAAACCTATGTTAAAGGCTGTCGGGAAAAGGATGAAGACTCTGAGAATCTCATCGGGAAAAAAAATATTGAACTGGTCAAAAATACAATGAAACAGGTGGACTCAAGGAAGAGCTGACAGAAAGGAGGACATGAGCGTTCTTATAATCGTCGAGAGCGAATAGATGCCAATCCATATCTGTCTTTTTGTAAACTACTGGTATTTTTATTTTTATATTTATTAAAATTATTTTAAAAATATAATTGAGAGAAACCGATTTTGGGCTTTTTTTGGAAATGGGGATAGCACACCCTATTTGCACTTTATTTAACATTTCAAAGTCCCACCCAACCCCATAATCAGATGCAAATTGTGCAGAAACTTATTAGCTTAATAATAATAATAATAATATAATTTGCAGAGCGCTTGGTTACACCACAAAGGTGTGTCTCCACACTGGACCATAGATCAATCTAGGAGATAGGAGCAATTAATAGAAATAGAAACCGGAGAACAGGCAACAGATGGACCTAACTAGAATTGTTTGTTACTTCTAAAGAGCCATGGGCCATTTTATCAAGAACAGTGATAACATTATCGCCGCTTTAGCGGCAGGAAACTGCCGCTTTAGCGGCGATAAGGGGCTTGATAATATGCCCTAGATAATTCCAATAGAAGCCCTGGTTTGTGGTCCTTCACACCAGAACCTGGGCTTCTATTGGAATTCTCACGGGCATATTATCAAGCCTCTTATCGCCGCTTTAGCTGCAGTTTCCTGCCGCTAAAGCGGTGATGATGTTCTCGCCGTTCTTGATAATATGGCCCCATGTTTTCAGTTTCTTCCTGAAGTCAGTTTCCGATGGGGAATCTCTGAGGACCTTGGGAAGGGAATTCCATAATTTAGCCGTTATATAGGAAAAAGATTTAGCTCCCTTTCTCGCCTTCCTAATGTTGAACATGATTGCCAGATTGGCACCAGAGGATCCGAGGTTGCGAGTAGGGACATAGGTATGAACTAGAGAGTAAAGGTATCTGAGGCCTTGTTTCTTTAAAATTAGGTGGCATATACATAGGGCTTTGAAGTTGATTGTCTTCGTTACAGGAAGACAATGTAGCTGGCAGGGCCGGACTGACCATAGCGGGCACCGGGCAATTCCTCCGGTGCGACGCACAGGTGGGGGCCTGTTTTGGGCCCCTGGGGGCTGTTTTTGTTACAGGGCCGTTTTTGCAGCATAGCTGCAAAATCGGCCCTGTAACAAAATCGGCCGAAAACCGGCCCAGGCAAAGAGCTCGGCGGCACCCCCAACCCCCTGCCAGGGAGGGGGCAGCCGAGCACTTTGCCAGGGCTGGTTTTGGTTCCCAGTCTGGCCCTGGTAGCTGGTTGAGAGCACTAGAAGCTGACGATCTTTTAGTGAGATTAAGAATCATCCTAGCTACAGCATTTGCATTTGCTGTTGCAACAGTCTGAGATTACCATTGGAGGCACCTAGGTAAAGTACATTCCCATATTCCAGCTGGGAGGTAATGAATGCATGGACTATGGTTTTCCGAGATCTAGTAGGAATTAGATCAAGGATTTTTATCAGTCTTAAGAGTGCTTAAAAGTGCCATGTGTAATTGCAAGTTTGTGGTGCACAATATGCCCTCGATTTCAGTAGGCCCATAGGAATAATTTTCTCAAAATATTAATGGCTGTTGCCCATTTTCTAAAAACTTCAAAAATCAACAGTCCCAGGCGTAAAAAATCAGGTTACTGCTGTGAACATCGTTTTACACTTTAAAACTCCCCAAAATTGAACGCGCACTAACATTACCAAGATATGTACTGTCTTTGTCTTGAAATGGCAGCGCACTACACCAGGTGATCATTGTTGTTATTCCGCAGCTAAATAAAACCTTGTAAGGGTCTGACAAGAAATCTGCACGTACGGACTGCAATGGGAGGCCTGAGACATGTTTGAAGGGCTACTTACATTGGTGGCATAATCAGTGCAGACCCACTAGTAGTACTTAATTTACAAGCCGTGGGTACATGTAATACCACTTTACTAGGAACTTACAAGTATATTACATGAGCCAAATGGGTGTAATCTAATTGTACCATGTTTTAAGGAGAGAGCACATGCACTTTAGTACTGGTTAGAGTGGTACAGTGCACGGAGCCTGAAAGCCAGCAAAAATAAAATCAACAAACCAGGAGGGTTGAGGCAAAATTAAGTCAGGGGAGAACCATGCCAAGGATGCCAGGACAACAAAAGTTGCTTCCGCAGAGCAGGACACCATTTGGAGGTGCATACTAGGCTCGGCTGTCATCCTTTGCAGTCTCTTTCATAGCTGCCCATTACACCTAAACGTCTTTTCAAGGTGTAAGTGTCTCAACCTCTCCTTCCAGACTGGTTACAATCTATCCTTTAGAATGAGAAAACTGGATTATGGCAACAGCTACCTAATTGAAGTATCATAACGATCATTCTTCACTCACATCAAAACAATTCATTTTGTCACAAGACCACTATTTAATCTCTCCAAATATACACACAGAGACAGACACATACTCTCTCTCTCGTTTGCAGTTTCTGAAATGGGAGTCTAGTTAATACATAACACCTCACCCTCCAATTTCTCCCAAATTTTCACACAGCATCTTCCAGCCAGTCCCTTTTCCTTGGCCAATTAATGTTTTCACATTATTGCTAAGTCACTCTGTTTGGATTCAAATTTCAACCCTTTGAACTGATCGATACCTTCCTGTCTACTGCCTTCTTTTTTTCACAGTCTAAAGATTATTCGAAAATCCACTTAATATGTTTTGTAAGCAGTTGGGGCTGCTCCGCGTCGCCTCACTTCTTTGAAGCAGTGAAAGAACGGAAAAATAAAATGATAATAATTTGATGTTATTATAATTTTATTTTTTCCTGCTGTGGCAGCTTGGCAGGTGGGGCAGGCTGCTCTGCTCACAGAGCAGGACAGGGGAAGGAGTGGTGGGCACACTGAAGCTCGCATGACTCTTTGGCCAGCCCGAGAGAGCCGGGCAAACAATTATGCGCAGTTAGTATGTTTTCTACCCAGGCTGCATTACATCCTTGGTTGAGAATATGCCCAGGCGCCCAGTCCCTGTCTCAGTGCCGAACTACAGTACTCAGACCAATGACAATGCTATATTCCTGTGTTGTGATTGGCTTAGGGGAGTCAATCACAACGCTGCATTGCAGTGTTGTGATTGTTTCTGGGGAGCCTGGATGTGCTTTCAGTTCTGCGACTTTGGCCCGATGTGGAGGAGAGAAGACGTGGGAGAGACACAGTCGGAGGTAAGTGTATTTTTCTTTTTTATCATTTTTAGACCCCCTTATCCCTCCCAATCCCCCGCCCACCTGCCATCTCGCCACCCCAGATCCATGCCACTATTTGTAAGAATGTTATCTGGCACCCGCCTGCACTTTGACATGAACAGCATCAGGGGTCCCAAGCTAAAAACATTACATTGCAAAAGGAGACAACATAAGACATATGGAGACAGCGAGGTAGCTCTGCGGCACATAATGCCACACGTCCACCAGGCATAAGGACAATAGCCAGAAGTGGCCTCCTGTTACAGGGTTCTGTTTGAAGGAAGATCTAAATACAGAGAAGAAAAGTAGGGGTGTTGTGGTGGGATGGGGGAATTGTAGGGGGGCAATAGGCATGCAAGGAGATCTACTGACACAAGGGCAAGAGCCAGCTGAGTGCACCAGTGCCTGCTATGGTTGCCTCATTGACATTGTACAGGTACGGTTACAAATACTCTACTCTCTCCATGGTCATACAGAGTCCTATCCAGTTCCTACGCCATGCCATTGTTCAATGCTGCCTGTGGGTCAGCGTAGATGTGACAGAATCATAGCAGGGCGATAGAACATGGCTTAATGAACATTGTGCATGGTCAGCATTGTCTTGCAGATTGTATATGAGTCTGTCATAGGAGGCCATTTTAATAATTTCGGTCATCCATTCATCATGTGTGGTTTTATGTGGGAGGCACCAATGGCGAAGATGCATAGCTTAATTGTGGTTAATGCAGAGGAAATAATACGGTGTTTGTGGGTGGTCAGTGTGGGGATGTCAGCAGTGTTGTGGAGCATTATCATATGGAGTGGCATTGGCGAAGGGACCGTAATACATCTGTCTCCCACTGCCTCCCACAGGTCATAAATGTCTGGGCAATCATGTAGCACATGAACAGTGTTGCACTGCAGTTGCCTGCATCGCAAACAATTTGAGTTGTGTAGCAAACCTGATTGTTACAGTTTTGCAGGGGTCCAGTACCAATTTCAAATAGTCTTGAAGAGACATTTAATTCTAGACTTCCTCACCCCACAGTCCAAATTCTCAAGTATCTCAGCCCAGTCTTTCTCTGTACAGTCTATTCGGAGTGGCTCCTGCCTCTTGTCTCGCAATTGTCTGAGACTGAGAGTACAAATGTTGTATCAGCATGTCGTAAAGACCTGGCATTACTCTTTTAAAACGTCCCCAGTAATGGAGATATGGGACTACTGGAGAGGGTGGTACAACCCATGACGCCGCACCTAGTCTGCTGAGTAGACAGTGGTGGAGCTGTAGGTATTTCCACCATTGGTTTGACAGGCGGTGGAGCTCCTCTCTCTCAACTCATCAAAGGATTTGAGAGCACCGTGAGCAAGAAAGTTGAGCAGGGTCACGATGCCTGCTCGTTGCCATGTAGCCAGTTAAGCATATTCCCTCCTACGCGGATTCTGGTGTTATGCCAAAAGTATGCTTCGTCATGGATATAAGCCTCTATTGACAGAAGTTTGTGTATGCACACCACATGCAGATCATTGCCTGAATCACAGGATTCCAGATCTGCATTGTTGGTGTTCCATGTTTGGTAGAGGGATTTCAGTCTGAGCAGACTACGTGTGATAGTTTTCTCAATCAGGGGCCGAGATGGGTATCTAGGGTGTGCTGATGCTGCATGTAGGTAACGCTATGCAAGGTGTAGATCAATACTGTAGTTTTCTACAAATGGGAGGCCCAGGCCACAGCATTTGCTATGAAAATATCAGCTTGGATATTGCCAATCTTGAATTCGCTGTGCCCCAAATGCTGTGCCTTTGATGTCCCTGTCTATTAAGCGTAAGAGCAACATAGGTGTAAAAAGAGGGATCATGCCTAAGACATGTAAATCTAGGGAGCACCACCATTTTGGCAGCTTGTGTCCTGCCCCATAGCGGTAGGTTGAGCGACGACCACTTTGCATAATCAGCTTTGGCTTGTGCTATTAGCGGTTCGAGGTTATCTAATACTATGCATTCTAAACCTCTGTTTATGTACACCCCTAGGAATTTAAGGTGGGACAATTTCTATTCAAACTAATAACCCAGAATGGCCTTCTTCACTCCTTCATCGTGGTCTGTGACATGGGCAGAGCTTCACTATTGTCTTGTCCCAATTGACCCTGTATCTGGCTATCACCGCAATGTTGGCAATGATCATCAAAAAGGCTTGGAAAGAGGTAGCAATGGCAGTAAGCATCAGCAGGATGTCATCCGCATATAGAAGTATGGATGAGGGGCCTCCCGATGTAGGGAAGCCATCTGTCTCTTTTGAATGGTGTATAACTGCAGCCAAAGGCTTAAAGATCAGTAAGAAAAGCAACGGGGAGGGTGGGCAAACCTGCCACATCTCACTTCTCACTGGAAAGGGACCTGACAGGAAACCTCTGCAATTCACATGGGCCATGGGTGAGTCATACAGCCATTTGACCTTGGTGAAGAAATCATCACCGAGTCCAAATCTGCGGAGCATCACAAAGAGATATCCCTCCTGGCTACAGTCACCCAAATCTTTCGCTTTGAGCATTAAGGCCAGCGCATTCTACTTCATGTTCTTGACAAACCACAAAAAATGGGCCAGAATATGGAGATTTTTCTGGGAAGTCCTTCCTGGGACTACTGCAGAACAGTGGATATTTACCTGTCTTGGGCGGCACCGTTATCAGAGCCCTATTGGAGAGTGGGCCCAAACTGTCTGACTGATCCTGCTCTTTGTAGATGGCATGTAGGGAGTCTACAATTTCGGCCTTAGTCCATATGTAGAACTCCACGTGGAAGCCATCTGCCCCCAGGGCCTTGTTGATAGGCGAGTTAGAAATAGCTTGCTCATTCTCATCTTTGGTAATCCCGTGAACAACAACCTGCCTTTCTCATCAAGATGAGGTCAGTGTAGACCATCAACAAGACCTGTCCATTTGGGCATTGTCTGTGGTTATCTTTGAGGTGTAAAGTTCCCTGTAGTATGCAGCAAAAGTGTCCGCTATCCTCCATGGAGGGTCTAATAATGTGTACAGACCGGTTTCTGATGATGAGATGGCAATCCTCACCTCCCACTGTCTGAGCTGTGCTATGGGCAATCTACCAACCTTCTCTCCTTGCTTGCATTGACAACCCTTAAGCCTGGGTAGCGCATGCACTGTCTTGGAAGTGAAAAGTGTATTTAGTTCCATTTTTGTTTATTTGACTTTGAGGCTGATGACATCGGAGGGGCGGGCCAAGTGCAGACTTGTCTTCTACCTAATCTCCACCTCAAGGGAGACTTGTTGTGCTGCCCTACATCTGTTGTTAAGAGCGGCATCACGCATAGATTTTGCCCTAACGGTGGCATTCACTGTTGCTCATAATGTCTGTGTGGAGTCGACAGGCCCTAATTTACTGTTCAGGACGAACGCTTCGGTCCCAATCAGCACATAGACTGAGCTCACCCTCACCACCTTATCACCAATTTGTAGCCTTGTAAAACCATACAGATCCTCTTGGTCATTCCAAGTTTTAATCACTGCATGGGAGTGTGGTCTGCAGAAGAATGTCCACCCCCATATTTCCTAGGATTGAGATTGTCACCATCTTGTGATAGAGGTGTATGGCTAGATGGGGTGAATGTATGAGGGGGCCCTTAATGCTGGTGGCAACAGAGCTGCAACTCCAGTCAATGGGAGCCGGCAGTGTGTACTCACCCATAGGATGGGGAAGTGCTACTTGGGAGTAAGACCTGGAATGTCGGGAAGTAGATGCAGAGGAGGGGTAGAGCACATGGGTGTTTTAGAGGGTGTGCAAGGAAATGAGGGAGAGATAGAAAGGATATAGTACGTGGTAGACCTGTCATCCTTAGGGTGGTCTTTCCCCAGACATTTTGCCTTTGACCTTCTGTTTTTGCTGATTCATTTTATTGGCCTTAGGACTCTGAGCTCTTTTCCACTGCAAATCAGTGCTAAAGTGCATGTGATTCTCCTCTAAACATGGTGACATTTAGTGCATACCTGATTGGCATATTTGATTTACTAGTAAGTCCCTTGTAAAGTGGTATAACATATACCCAGGGCCTGGAAGTCAAATGCTACTAATGGGCCTGCAGCACTGATTGTGCTACCCACATAAGTAGCCTTTCAAAGCTGTATCAGGCCTACCATTGTAGTGCCTGTGTGCGCAGTTTACTGCCACTTTGACTTGACATTTAAAACTGCTTGCCAAGCCTCAAACACCTCTTTTATTACATATAAGTCACCTTTAAGGTAGGCCCTAAGTAACCCAATGGGCAGGGTGCCATGGAAGTAAAAGATAGGACATGTGTATTTCATCTTTACATGTCCTGGTAATGACAAATTCCCAAATTCGTTTTGTTACTACTGTGAGGCCTACCCTTCACATAGGATAGCATTGAGAATTCCGTAATACACTTTTAAGCTTTAATTCCTGATCAGAGAGAAGTAGCCTTTTATGTTACATATCTTAGGAATGGTAATGATAAATCCTCCTTACTGGTGAAGTTGGATTTAATATTACTGTTTTAGCAAAGCCACTTTTAGAAAATGGATATTTCTCTGCTTTACTGCTCTGTGTTCCTGTCAGCCTGTCTCTAATACACGTCTGGAGCAGGTGACAGCTACACTTTGTGCATTTGCTCTGGACAGCCAGAACACAGGAATGCTAGGTGTATCTGAATACCCATCCACATACAACTGCATTCTGATGGCCTTGCCTGGGCAGGATAGAAGGGAGGGGCTAATACTTCACTTGAATAGGCTGTTCCCTGTCCACACACAAACGACTGATTGTCCCCCACAGATAGTCTGGCAGACAGGACTGGGTTGAAAGGGATGCTAGTGTACTTCAGAGAGCTGCTTTAAAGTCACCCCCACATCAAATGCACTGGGTCTTTGACCCCCTAAAATCAGACGCTACTGGACTTGTAAGTAAGCTCTGCCAGAGGAACTGCTGTGCTACGTAAAGGACTCAACTGGACTGCTGATCTAGAAGGCCTACTTTTCTGTTTGTTACCCTGTTGCCTGCTGCTCTCAGCCCCCTGACTCTCATGAAGGAGAGCTGGACTCTGCCTTCACTCCAAGTGATCTCCAAGGGCTGGTTGGCTTGACTTTTATTGCTTGAGATTCAGGGATATCAAAGTCTGTCCCCCTGCTCCTGACGTGGCTCACTCGAAGTGTCCCAGGTACTTGCAACACAGATTTCAAAACATCTCCTGTCTGCATGTAGAAGAACCGGCCAATTGACCCAGTTGCAGGAGTAAACTCAGCACATCGCCTTGGAACCAACCATTTGCCTCCAGAGATCGATGCATTGGACAGAGTATCACTGCCGCTGCAGCTTGGTGAGATCGATGCATCTCCTAGACTGTGTGGCAGCATGCAGCGCATTGCTCGATGCATCTTGACTCCATAACTGACGCATTGTCTTCACTGCTTTGAAAATATTGACGCATCTCGATGTTTGCGACCAGGAAAGGTACTTTGTTCACCCGGGCCTGCGTGGATCCTGTTGCCGGCCAGCGCTCCATTGCGGCCAGCCCGAATTTTGACTTTGCCCGGTCCAGTGCGTTCTAAAACCTTTTTAGCACTACTTGCTACTGAGCGCTTTACTGCATATTTCTTTAAAATTTAACATCTCACATCATTGTGTAGCTAGCTTACGCTGACTAGAGTAGTGGTTACTGCCTGGCCTGGGTGCATACCTCAGCCAACCAGGAATCCCATTTCTAACAGTAAGGGAATCCAATTTCCCTCTAAAGAGTAGGTGTATAACTTTGATCAGCGGGTTTAAGGCTTTAAACCTCTAAGACTCCAAGAGCCCAAAAGGCCCCGGGATGGGGGACCAGTACTAGTTTCTATGATATCCTAGCACCAGCCACAGCTGGAATTGAATTATAATGGTAATAAGAACAAATGTAATGGACGGGGAGGGAGTGACATAAGGAGGTGCAAACAGAAGATCGCAACTCACCTCAGACTAGAAGAGACAGTAAAATAGCAGAGGGGCAGGCCTTTAGTCACACACCTAAAGGGTACAAGTACTGGCTAACAACCCTGTGAAAAGGGGGGAGTCCATGCAGGGAGGGGGTGGTGGGAAGGGGATGGGGTCATCTAAGCAACAAGTGGACTTCAAACTACAGTGGCCAGAACTGTCAGGGTATGGAGATCTTCCAGGTTTAGGGAGATCTGCACATGCTTAGGAACATCTGCACATGTTTAGGGCACCTTGTGCGATTGGGTGCTTGAGTGCTTCTCCCAACTATGTACTATGTCTCTCCTCCCATGTAATTCCTGTGGCCACCCTGTGGTCATTGCCATGGTCTTTCTACGCCCTTTACCAATGGTGCCTTTACTACTGTTTAACGGCTGTATCTCTATGGCTTAGAACTGTTGTTCACTAGGGGACTACAAGTCCCAGGTTCCTAAACACTTGAAACACACGTCACCCATCTGTGGCGGGGCATCTCCATAAATACGCCCCACCCTAGGGATGGTGAGAGTTATTCAGAAGGTTCCTGGAAGTAGAGTGCCCTCATCAGCACTCTCCCTGCGATGATGAATTTGGCAGACAAAGGAAGAACTCTCCAGGTCATACAATGGGACCGGTCGGGTCCCAAGGTAACAGAGCAAAGGTTTGCTAATTTTTATTTGCTCTGGACATTGTGTCCAGCAAAGAGAGCTATGATTCACTCGAATGTTACTTTGTCCAGGACTTTGGTACTCATAGAGAAAGGAGTGATGGTCGGCTCATTTTTACCTTGTTCAGAACACTAAAACATTCATGATAAATAGAAGGTTCAGAACATTGACAGGAAAGTTCTCTAGTATGGTTTATATTGCCTTTCCTGGAATAGACAGTGCTTACTGTGCCACATTTAAGTTCCTCCTTGTTCCTTCCAGAGGAACAGGTAATCCTTAAGGAATGTTGTTGGAACAAGAGGATCCATGAATGTTGGATGGTTCAAACTCGACGACCATGGTAAGGAAACATAAGACCATTCCAGTGACTAAGGAACTAAGACTTAACCTTACAAATACCTCAGTTGTGATAGGATGTTCTTCTAAAAATGAATTATATGAATGGTTTAAAACTGTTTAGGTTCTCGAAAGGTGATTTTATGATATCTTTACCTTGCAGCAAGCATAACTCAAGACCTACCCCTAGGACGCATTAGAGAAGGAGAAAACGTAGAGAGTCAGAAGAGAGCGATTTTCTCTTACATCTGATGAGTTAAGACTAGATAATATAAAGCCAAAAGGTTAAAAAAAATTAAGGTGACTAATAGCCTTTTAACTGTCATTTCATGTCTCCTTCCCCGCTGTTCCCTCCCCAGCACCCCTTCCCTCACATGGCCACACCAAACTTCTGTGCCCAGACGGCAAGCAGAATTGGTGATGCCGGGAGGTGGACTGTTAGAGCATCATGCTGATCTTAAGGAGCAACAGACTGACAAGAACACAGTAGAAATCCAATGTGTGAAACATTATAAACAATACAATGTACAAATACTCATCCACTGGCTCAGGCAGCAGGACACAGGGATTATCAGCATACGTCTTTGCCTTGGTCTGAGTACAGGCCAACTTTCAGTGATGAACGAGCCTTGTCCCAACCTTTGTACTGCATGAGTTCCACCACCACTGTGATTGCCCTGTTTCCTGCTTTGGGACCTGGATGCTCTGTCCTGCAGTCTGCCCACTCAGTAGGACTTTTCATCATCCCAAGAGCCAGAGATAAAGTAGGTGCTGTGTTCATGTTGAGATCCTACAGACTTTTTAGGAGGGATGAATGTGCTCTGGGTGCAGCAAATCCTTGAATTTGCAGTCAAGTGTAATCCACATCCCTGCAGGCTCAAGTAACCTGAATTTGATGTCCTGTTTCCACTTTCCGCTTTCCGCTTTGATATCTGAATCTTGTGCCCTTCTTAATGATATGGCCCGTGCCTGCGTGCTGCAGATCAAAATGGTGGTGATGCAGAAAGTATGCAATTATCGGCATAGTTTGACACTCCGCGTCAGGTCTATGCAGGCGAATACAATGGCCCAGCTGCAGCTCCAGCATCAGTGAGAAAGTGAGGCCCAGGAGACGGGCAGGCAGATGACAGAGGAAGCCCCTGACTTCATCCTGTTCCACCTATTCAGGGAAGCCAAAGAAGAGTAAATAGTCCCTGCAGCTTCTGTCTTCAAGGTTGATGGAGCATAAAAGTTAAATAACTGTTGCCTCTATCAATTCTCACCGTCAAAAGAGATTTATGATTATTAATTCTTGATGGAATCGTGTAAAATGGTTGAAATTAAAAACGTGAGATTTCATACTGCATCATGAAGGCATGCAGAAGTGTTTAAAGCATGAAAATGTGAAAACTTAAACAAAAAGAGAAACAGATATTATTTACCTATGCATGTAATCACGTGATTTCAGAAACTAAACCTAATTAACAGTGAAAATGTGATGTTGATAACTTTTCAGAGGTGTCAAAATGAAATGATGTCCGTGAAATAAAACACCTGAAATGATTAAAATTCTTAATTAAGCAATGACAGATAGTATGAAAGCTTTCAGCTTATTCTAGAATTGAGTGATAAAAATGTGTACTTTAGAATGGAAACATAAATAATTTTGTTTTGAAAATGATGAACATGCAAATGATTTTTTGTAGTGCCTAATATTGACATGTAACTTTTAGAAGAAAACTAAACTAAACTTTCATGTAGTCCTCAGATGCTTTTCTTTCCTTGTTTGAAAACCAGAATCTAGCTGAAGTAGTCACTTTAACACTGTGAGAACTTCGGTGAAGTTTCTTTCTTATGCTCAAAGACAAAGGGCTCTCTCTTGATTCAGAAACACTTTTGACAGAAATGTATCAATAAAATTGCAAACCCAGAGAGTGTGTCTGGGAAATGGACAGACAGTGAACAAAGTGAATCTTCTTACTTCTGAAGAAAGGATGGAAATATAAAATAATTGAATTTGATGATTTTGCAAAAGTATTACTTAATGCTTCCGGAATTTTCAGTGAGGTATTGATCACACCATGAACAGCCCACTGTGGATAACCAATGGAAATCATATAGGATGACAAGAACGGATACTTTGTGCGTGCAAACTAAAACTTTTTGAAGTATAATTGCCCCTTAGAGGAGGAGTCGGGGTTGGCTGACATTATCTATTTTCCTGCCTGGCATGCTGTCGGACGGAACTCTGATTTCTCTTTAATGCCAAACCCATTTGAACTGAACTTTCCTCATCTGACTCAAACCTGCACTTACCGGCTGATAAAGTGTGTAGGATGTAACCTTTCAGCTGAAGGGTTAACTGACTCTTTCCTGTGGCACGTTGAACTTCGACTCTGCATATTTGGTTTGTATGATCTAAATGCTGAATCTCGATTTTTCCCATTTTTCTCTCTCATTTCCTTCCTAGGCAACTAGCAAATGTTTTCCTTGTTTGAATCTGTATGACATTGTGTGGCTAATTTACTAATTGATTGTTATTAAAACTGATTACGAAATGCAGTTTCATGTTTCCTGACCATTCAAATTGAGGCTTTACATGAACAAATCTTATCGTATTTAAGTCTTTCTTGGAGTGAACCTCATGATATTACGGTTTATTTTTGTTGGTAACAAAAGTGAATTGGTACATGGACATTTGCATGTTTTTGGCATTTTTATTCCAGGTCCTCATAAGGAATTACCTCACGTTCTCCGAATATCCAAGTCCCTGTTAGCTCACGTAAAAGATCCATTGGAGGACCAGAGATTGTAATTGGTTATGTTATGGGCAACGTAGAGTCATGATTGACTCTACGTTGGGGATGGGTCAGCAAGTAAAGAGGACTATTTCCACTTGCTGGGGTTTAATAAACATCTTACGGAAGATCAAGCACTATCTGTCCCTGCAAGCCAGAAAACAAATTGTTACTGCTTTAATAGGCTCCAGACTTGATTATTGTAATGCCTTATATTTAGGCATTAATAAGGGCCTGTTAATGCGACTTCAAATGGTGCAGAAGGCCGCCGCTAAGTTTGTATTAGATCTGCCTAGGCGGGCTTCTGCATCGGCTGCCAGAAAGACACTGCACTGGCTCCCAATTGAGGCAAGGATTTCATTTAAGTCCCTGTGTTTGATCTACGAGGCCTTGGCCATTAACAGACCTGGAGGCCTAAGGGACCTGGTGGTCCCTTACATCCCTTCCAGAACCTTGCGTTCCGCTAATAAATCCTTGTTATCAGTCCCCCGGGCTCGTAGAGCCAAGTGGGGTGGCAGAGCTTTTTCAACTTTGGCTCCTAAACTATGGAACACCCTGCCAGCGGAAATTAAATCCCTTCCCTCAAAGCAAGCCTTCAGGAGAACTCTTAAGACGTGGCTATTTGCCATAGTCTACCCTTAGTTTTGGATCTGCCTTTTATGAGTTTATTTGGTTAGGCGCCTTGATGCCTTCGGGCTTAGTTGCGCGTTTATAAATCTCCCTTCATTTATTCATTCATTCATTCATTCAGTGAGTGAAAATGATCAGATTGGTAATTTAGCAGTGAAGAGAAATTGCGATTCTCCTATTACCATGACTAGAGAATCTGGATTTCATTAAAGACACTGATGCTGACATTATGCATTATCTTTTAACCCCTTCAGCGCGGCGGGAATTCCCCCGCGGTGCTGAAGGGTTCGAGCGCGGGCGGGGCCATGACGGAACGGTTCCGTCATGAGCACAGCGCAACCGATGCTCATGACGGAACCGTTCCGTCATGGGCATGGAAGGGGTTAATGCAGTCTCTAAGCAGCCACATTCCTCACAATAACAAGTATTCCAGAATAGAATATTAGAAATATATAAAGGGCATGAGCCAAGTACAATTTGCCTCTATAAATGCGGAGAAAGGAAGATAATAAGAACATGAAATAAAAATAAATTTGGATATGTCCAAAGAACTTTCAAAGGATCTTCAGGTGCACCTCACGAGGAGAGACGAAGAGAAGAAGGATCCGAATGCCTCGAAGTTAGGAAGAGTTACCTGAAAAGAGAAAGAAGTAAATACTTCCTACAAGGAATACATAGTAATACAAACTAGCATTGTATATCAAGTATCTAGCACTTTCAAGATATTACAAGATAAACTAACAGTTTCAATATAAAATGCAAGAGTAGTAATCCCAGGGAGGGATGGGAGGGATAATGTCAGCCTCCGTGTCTTTAATGAAATCCAGATTCTCTAGTCATGGTAACAGGAGAATCACAATTTCATTACAAGAACGGAGGCTACATTATGCATGTTGGTAGCTTTGTAAGACTACATCAGACATATGCTCGATAGGCTTGCAGTAGTGTTGAGCAAAAGTGCTAGCATTCGACCAGTCGGCCGCTTTGAGGATGTCATCTAACTTACCTCCAGACCATAGGGATTTACTGGCCATAGCACCTCTAATTGAATGAGCTTGATATTTTCTTAGTTTGATACCAGCTAAACCCATGACAGTTTTAACCCATCTAGCAATCGAGGTTGAGGAAATACCATTATGGGGCTTAACAAATGATATGAGTAATTGGTTTACGTCAAGGGCACGAAGACCAGACATCCTCCGATCATACTCTCTCATACAATCAACTACACAAAGTTTAGGGCAGGAATCAAAGCATGGATAAAATATAGAATCAGACATAGTTTTAGTTCTTCTATAAATCTCAAATTTTACACCAAACATGTTATAGGATCTATTTGAAATTTCTAAAGCTTTGACATCGGAGACTCTTCGACAGGAAATTAGGCATAGCAGAGTTGCAAGCTTGATAGAGAGGTTTTTCCTATTTAGGAGAGAATTATCCGGCCAATTAGTAAAAAGATCTAGAATTAATTTGACATCCCAGAGAGACTCGTATTTGGGCTTAGGAGTCCTTCTTAGACGAATACTTTTCATTACTCTGCAAATAATGACATTTTTACCTACCGTTTTACCATTGACGAGGACGTGGCCAGCCGAGATCGCTGATCTATAGCAATTGATAGTTCTATAGCTGAGACCTCTATCAAATTGTTCAACAAGAATGTTTACTATGTCTACAATAGGTGCCTCCAAGGAATCCAGGTTCCTTTCCAGGCACCAACGAACCCAGCTTCTCCAAATGTTGTTGTATCTGTAGTGAGTACCTGGGGCCCATGACTCTCTGAGGAGAGTTGCAGCTGTGGACGAAAGTCCTGAGATTTAATTAGATCTCCTGACACTTTCCAAGCAAGAAGGTTAAAATTCCCTGTCTGGATTAGGGGGTGACTTCCGCCATCTACGCCTGTTAGGAGATATTCTTGGGAAGGGATTAGGAGGGGGATCCTGTAGGTTAGTTCTAGAGCAGTGGGGAACCATGCTTGAGATGGCCAGAAGGGAGTTATCAGGACGAGGGAGCATTGGTCTTGTCTCATTTTCTCTAAAACCCTTTGGATCATTGCAAAGGGGGGAAAGGCGTAGGCTTTGAGTCCGTTCCAAGATTGGAGGAAGGCGTTCACTGCTAGAGCACCGGGATCAAGCATCCAGCTGAAATATTTTGAGAGTTGGAACGATAGTCTGCTCGCAAAAAGATCTGTTTCCAGCGGACCCCAAATTATGTTCAGGTAGTTAAAGATTGAAACATTGAGTTTCCAATCGCTGCGATGTAAGAGAAACCTTGAGTTCCAGTCCGCGGAGATGTTTGACTTCCCCGGGAGATAAACCGCTTTCAGAGAGATTTTGTGTTCCAGACAAAACATCCAAAGTCTCTTTGCTAAGTTTGAGAGATCCGCAGATTTTGTAACACCCAATCGGTTTATGTAGGCGACTGCGGAAATGTTGTCCATCTTTAGGATGACAGAGCTTCCCTGGAGAGAGTGTTTGAAGCTCATTAGGGCGTAAAGACCAGCAGTTAGTTCCAAGTAGTTTATATGGTGAGAAGATTCCTCTTGGGACCATAGACCACCTGTGTTCTGACTGAGAAGGCAAGCTCCCCAGCTATGGAGACTCGCGTCTGATTTTAAAACAAATTCTGGTTTTAAACCAAAGATCGCTTTGCCATTCCATGCGTCTAGGTTCTCGAGCCACCAATTCAGTTCCAATTGTGCTTCCTGATCTAGGGAAATCTGATCTTCGTACCACAGACCAGATCTTAGGGCTCTCGTTTTTACCCTTTGGAGGGCCCGATAGTTTAGAAGACCCGGAAAAATTGCTTGAATGGAGGAAGAGAGGAGACCGAGTAGTCTGGCTGGATCTCTCAGAGGAAGGTCTTTTAGCTTCAAAACGTGACATATTTCCTTCCTGATTTTGGTAATCTTCTTGGAAGGGAGTAAGAGAAGACATCTGGAGGTATCTACGGTGAAACATAGAAACTCCAGAGACCTGGAAGGAGTCAAGACCGATTTTTCTTTCTTGATGATGAAGCCTAGGCTTTCCAACAGGGCCATAACCATCTTCAGGTCTTGATAAATTTGAGAAAGCTCTTGAGACATTAAGAGGATGTCGTCTAGGTAAATGATCAAACGGATGCCTCTTTCTCTTAGGTATGAGGTAATTGCCCTCATAACCTTGGTGAAGCACCAGGGGGCAGATGAAAGGCCGAACGGAAGAGCTTGGAATTGATATAAACGATTTTTCCATAGAAACTGAAGAAAGGCTTGGTGGATTTTGGCCATAGGAATGGTGAAATGGGCATCCTTTAGGTCCAGTTTGACCAACCAGTCTCCTTCTAAGAGAAGATCTCTGAGAAGATGGATCCCCTCCATCTTGAAGTATCTGTAAATCAAAAACGTGTTCAGTTGTCTCAGATTTATAACGGGTCTCCAGCCCTTGTCCTTTTTCTTTACGAGGAAGAGGGAGCCTATGAACCTGAGTTCTTCCAAAGAAACTTCTATAATGCTCCTTTCTGGAGCATAGAGGAGATCTCCTCTTCTACTATCTTTTGTTGATCTAGAGGGAGTGGAATGACTAAAGGGAGAGAACTTTGTGTGGGTGTTTCTGTGAAGTCTATTGTGAAACCTCTGACTGTATTTAAAACCCATGGATCTTGAGTAATTAGTTTCCAATTCTGAAAAAAGAATCTGAGTCTCCCTCCCACCTTTGGGGGGAAAGAAGGAGATGGAGGAAAGGGAAGAGTACTTACTTGGTGGGTTGTTGTTGAAAGAGGTTCCATTGGATCTGTAGCCTCTGGAGCGCATACCTCTCCCTCTCTGGGGGTAGAAATGAGAGTTGTTGGGTTGTTGAAAGCCTCTTCCGAAACCACGTGATCTTGTGAAGGGCCTTTGGTTAAATCGGCCGGAAGAGAGACCCCTTCTTCTGGCCCTGCCAAAAAGTTTAGGGTTGAAGACCCTGCGCATGTTTTGTTGTGCCTTGTCTAGGGAAGTAAAGGTAGCGACATATTTTCCCAAAGATTTGATAAGATCTTCGCCGAAGAGAAGGCCTTTCGGGTTTTCCGAAGTTTCTTTATCAGCCATATCGGAAAGTTTAGGGTTGATCCGGGTTAAGACAACTCTCCGTCTTTCAGTGTTAAGGCTAGAGTTAGCGTTACCAAGAAGAATTAAAGCCCTCTGGCTCCAGCCTCTGATTAAGTTTATGTCAAGAGGAGTGCCATTTATGTGGCTATCCTCTGCCGCATCAATAATCCTGGTTAGCGGGCCTAGAATGTCAAGAAGACGGTCTTGGCACCCTTTAAGGGATCTTTCCATGCCTTTCATTGGATCCCAACCAAGTTTGAAAAGAAATGTTATCAATTCCGGTTCCAAGTTTGGAGTTTGGCATGTTTTGTTTTTAATAGAGGGTCTAGAGCACTCAGCGCTAAGGATATTACGTGTATGAGGCTCTAATGGGTACCTCAGCCACTTATTGATGAATTTGGCCACGTGTTCTTGGGGGTACCACTCCGAACTTCTAGGGTGCTTAAGGTTTAGGGGGGAGAACATTTCTTCACCCAGGGGGTCGGTAATGATATCCTTTGAGGATGAGGCAGGATCCTCGAGGTTGAAAAGGTCTTGGTCATCGTCCTCATCTAAGTCAAGAATGTATTCATCAGGGGTATCAGAAGCATTGTCATCATTAAAATCATTAAATTCATTGTCTCCCATAAAGTCGTGAGCACTCAGATGTTTTGTGCCTCTAGGGACACCCGGATATTTTGTGCCGCTAGAGACACCTGAATATGTTGTGCCGCGAAGGACACCCAGGGAGTTCGAGGTGCGGTGACCTCCATTGATAGATGAGGTGCTAAGACCTCCCAAATTAGTTGAGGTGCAGGGACCTCCCATGGTTAAACCTTCAAGGTTTTTTGCTTTCTTAAGTCTTTTACCCCTCAAAATAGTAATGTCATCGTTGAGGATCGCAGGGATCTCTTCTCCCTCAGAGGGGAGTGATCTTTTAGAGGACATGACCTTATTTAGGGTGTCAAACATACAGCTTCTCATTTCTGAATGTAAAAGCTTCTTAAAAGCTTCATGGTCAATATTAGCTGTGGGGGCAGAGCCATCATCTGAATCTGAATCAGACATGATGGAAAGAAATAAATAATCAGGGCTAATATAAAAAGTTGATAGGACTATTAAATTATGAAGATAGCCTTTTGAAATATGAAGATAGCTTTCCCTTTTCTTTTTTTTTCTTTTTCTTTTTAGTAGAATTGAGATAAAAGAGGACTTGCGTTGAAAGTAGCAGCTGATCGCGGAGTTCAACGAGGAACTGACACTCGAGAAACCTCCGGATTAGCTGCAAATCGTTGCTATGGTAACCAATGCCTCGCACTCGTGTAATGCGCCTCGCACCAAGGCGGTAAAGAAAGGACCCTGGCAACGCGAGTGTGCGACGTCGCTGTTGTGAAGGTTCATTCCTCAGAGGCTTGGAAGAGCTAGTCTGCTCGAGCGAGCGGATTACGGGGGAAAAGAAATCAGTTAAAATGAGCTATGTCGCTCGTTATAAAGCGGGAAGACGAGATAAAATCAAATAAACGGGGAAGCGGTTGTAAAGCGGAAAGTCGGTTTTCGCGCTAGAAGCGGTGAGAAACAATATAAACATTCAAAGCATCTTTCAAATAAGTAGGATACTTACCAGAGCTAAAAAATGAAATAGGGTTAGACAAATAGCAAAAAGATTAAGCTTCACGGATCAAGAAACACTTAAGAGTTCAAATATGAAAGAGGGAGGATTTCCATAAATCAGTGTGGAGGCAGGAAGGGGGTTAAGGGGGTTAACCCAGAATAATACCATATAATACAATTAGGTAAAAAATGTTTAAACATCAGAAAAGTAGACTACTTATCTGCTCAGAGGCGCATTTAAAAGAGGCAGATTGTACTTGGCTCATGCCCTTTATATATTTCTAATATTCTATTCTAGAATACTTATTATTGTGATGTATGCGGCTGCTTAGAGACTGCATTAGAAGATAATGCAAAATGTAGCCTCTGTTCTTGTAATGAAATTTTTGCCCAGTCTTCCGCTGCAACAATGTCAATAACCTTATTCCTTAGGCACCAGATTTTGGAGTGCCGAGAGTCTTAGTGTGCCATTCAGGTTTCCAGTGTAGTGAGACATTTATATATTCCATCCATTTTGACATGGAAGGCTCCAATCTCCGCTTGGATGGATTTTGTGTCTGTAGTCAGTTCAGTTATCTTAGTGTCCATTGTTTTCAACTGTTGCCACGCTGCAGTTATTTCCTTGAGAAGCAGGTCAAACATTGACTCCTGGTGTACAGCTGCTGGGGTTGTGACAGATTTGTCTTGTGCCACGACTTCTCTGAAGAGTAGCTGGCTAGATGGCTTCCCTGATGCCATGCTCAAATTTCAGAGATGGGGTCCAGAAAAGGGTCCATCCCTAATGGGGCACACCATGGATAGCAGTATCTAAGTGGACAGGGTCACTATGGATATCAGGGTAGGTTGAGGAGAGGGCTTCACCATGCCCCAAGGGCCTCACCCACACTTGTATCACTCAGTATGTGCCTAACTCACTACATACTTCTTACTACATACTTACTGGGACTAGCCACCCCAGTAATGGATGGGGGGACTGTGAGGGGGAGCAATCAGGGGTAGAAGAAGCAGACCCCCAAGAAGTGTGAGCACAGCCAGTGGTATGTATCAGAGCAAATTCAACAAGCCAGAGAGGGAGTCAGGGTCCATGCGGTCTAAAGGGAGGGAGGACCATGAAGACCCCCAAACCAGAACTAACATACTGTGACTTTGGTCTGAAGTTGAAAACCCGAGGGCTGAGCACCCAGTGGGTTATGTCCAGAAGAGCGTGGGTGATACAGGGTCCATGTGTGTGTTGAGGCCTCAGTACATAACAATGGCAAAGCATCCGAAATCCACGTGTGTTGTGCAGCTTTCAGGCAAAAATCATCGAGGACTAGGACTCAACTGGGCACTGTATTTGACCACCGTCATTGTCCTAGCATTCTAGCGGCCAGGATACTTGCAGTCTGGGGAGGCAGTGTTCCATTATCTGGCTACTTTGTTAGGCAGTTCACAGAGTGCTGCAGGCTCGAGTGGGAAAAGCTGTCGCTACTCCATGCAACGCAAAGCAAATGAGGATGGCTGATGATGGGAGGTGGGCTCCACCCTGCGTCTCGCACCAGTCCACCATTATGCAGTGATGGACCAGGCCTCCAGTCCCTCAGAGGCTGCATGTGACACCGGGGCCCCAGACAAAGCACTGGCTGCCTCCTCCCCTCAGCGGGACAGGGCTCGCTGCGCAATCACGCTGGGTCCTGGGCTGCCTCATCTAACTTTGCGGATCCCCAATAGGGGTCCGCAGAAGCATCCAGTCATGCCCTGAGAGGTCACTTCCCTGTCACAGTCAGCCGATCAGGCACCCACTACGGGATCACGCCACCTGCTCCCCCAATGCCTCATAGAGTTCCAGAGTTTCAGCACCAGGGAATCATCTTCTTTGGTAGCCAGACTCCACCCCTCTAATGATCCTGGTATAATACTACCGGCACTAACCAGTGCCTGTAAAAATATACATTTTGTAAATACTGTTTATATATTCTATTTATGTTCTTCTTTTGTACTGTTCAAGCCCCACCATTGAAGGGTTGTAAAGGTAATCATTGTCTTATGGTGTTAGGTACTTTTCTTTTACTATGCAAAGTCCGTCCGATAGCAGGCACCAATTTGTTTTTTCAATGAATAAATAAAATATAAAATAAAAATTCAAAAACAGAACTTTGGTGTTTGTACCACTTATCATGCAATGTCTACTTTTATAGAAATATATCTGGGATTTTTTTGAGCATGGATGCTTCGCTACTGTGGAGCTCACCTTCCCTGAGTTGCTGACCCACTGGTGTCTCAGGGAGAGTTATAGGGATCTACAGAGATGGAGAATGCAACCATCCTCTCCCATGGTGATTAACCCTATCACACAGATGATATCTAGGTACTTTGGTCACAATTTACACAAATGTCTGTATTTAGGCGTGGAAGCTCGAATACATGTTATGGGTTTCATTGAGCACACGTTTGTCTCATGGTGCTAGAATACGTGGTGCTACATGACATTATATGCTGATGGCTTCCTCCCACTTTGAATCCTGTATGTTCATCCACAAGAGTGAATGAAAAGAACCCAGTTTTTTTGCAAAGGAAGAATTCACTTTTCTGAATGCAAGCATTGGCAAAGTTAACAGTTCTGGCTTAAATATGCGAACTCGTGCTAGCAGCCTTTGCTTATCTCTGTATTAGCACATTAAAGACAGCCTTATTGCACACTTCTAAACCCACACTCACACAGGCTCATCACTTGCCTTGCACTCACACACGTACAATTCTCATCCTGTGTTAATGCAGGTACACTTCTCCCTGTGCTCTCAGGCTCTTCTCTAAACCTGTGTTCACGGAGCAACACCTCTCAATTTGAGACTCTTTTGACCAACTTAACTTCTAACTACACCATGTCATTATGGTTTCCCTGGTGGCCATCTTTTTTGTGTGTGTTAAAATGCTTTATTGAAATTATATGGAGAGACAAATATAAAGTAAACACAATATTCAAAACAATACAATTCAAGCACGGCGAATAAAAGAAATATATGCAAGCTTATCAGTTCAATATACCTGAACTCGAATTGAAAAATATAAACTATTTATAAAACAATATGCATTTTTAGGAGATTTTGTAAGAGAAGAAAAAAAAGAGAAGGAAAAACAAAGAGAAAAGGAGAAAGAGAAAAAGAGGAAAAGGAAATGATAAGCAATAACAGCATTGCAATAATAAGCATGTTAACTTAATGAAGATTTACCGACCTTTATGGAGGCTTATAACTAGTAACTGTAGATTTGGATAGGACAGCTTGTTTGGATTGGAATGTTGTGAGTGGCAACCATAATACATCTTTTTTAATCAGTAAAGGAGTGGAAGTGGCATATGCGCGATCCAATCTGTGATGATGACATAAAAGATTCCACCAGGCAATAAAAGTAATTATAGTGGTATCTTTTCAATTTGTGGTGATAGTCTGCAGGGCAATAGCTATAGTCAAATCAAAAAACTTTCCTATATTCCCTCGAGAACGCCACAGGGAGGAAGAGCTGCCTAAAAAAATATGTGAAATATCAAAAGAGAATGACGTGGACAGAATATCATTAAGTTTCTTCCAAATGAGCCGCCAGAGCCTATTAACCAAAGGAGAAAGAAAAACATCACTTTTGTGGTGAGAACAAGACCAGCAATTTGCATTGCTAGTCAGTTGGAACTTATGGAGGGCCTCAGTGGTCAAGAAGAGCCTGTTATAAAAATAATAAAACGTTTGTGTTGTGCTTGCGGAACGAGAGATAGTGTGGATCTTAACCCAGATGGAGCTCCAGGTCTGGCAGGAAAACTCCTGGTGAAGGGCCCTTTCTCATAAGAGTTCCACCTTGGATTCGGATCTCAATTCTGAAGGACGGGACAACATTTTATAAATGCCAGATGCCTTTATTTGAGAGGAGAAATCCAAAGTGTGAGAAGGGGGCTGAATTTGTGGACCCACAGAGGAGTCCAGAGTGAGGAGGAGGAGAAGGGAAGTTTTAAAGTGTAGACATTGTGTGGCGTGTTGAGAGGAAATATTATATTTTCTTTGAATCTCTGAAAAATCTAATAGAGAGCCATCTGTAAGTACATGGCTGATGGTTATAATACCTTTGCCCATCCAGTCTTTCCAAAAAAGAGCTCTATTGTTTAGCTTTAAGTATTTATTGTACCAGATAGGTGATTGTGAAGTAATATCTATATTTGAATTAGAAGAAGCAATTAAAGGTTTCGCAACTACCATAGAATTGGCAAGTATAGGAGAGAAAAAGGTCCTGGGCGTTGAGAAATATGAACCACCTCTTTTAAAGAAAAAGGAGTAAGTTGAGCCTGTTCCAATTGACCCCAGGTGGTTAGCGTTGTATGAGGGTTGGTAGAAAAAGAAGTCTAGATCTGTTTCAGAGTAAAAGCGGAAAATTTACACCACCAGAGTCCTTGGATTGCTAGAGGCAATATAGCGAAATTCTAGGCTTGCGTTTATTCCACAGGAAGTTAATTAAGGAACTGTTAATGATTTAAAAAAGATAGTGGGAGGGTAACCGAGAGCATGGATAAGTAGAAATTGATAATTGGTAGCAGCATCATTTCAACCGTTGCTAATCTACCCAACCAGGACAGAAATAAGACACCTAAACACTTAATATAATTTGAGGTCCATGTAAACCCTGTGTCTTTAAAGATATCTGGGAAGCAATATTTATTTAGGGGTAGGACTTCTGATTTATTTATATTTAGTTTATATCCAGAGACTGTAGAGTATTCATTTAATAAAGAGAGAAACGCCGGTACAGACGTGTTTGGATTAGAGATATGTAATAGGATGTCTTCCGCATATGCTGCAAATTTGATGTCAATATTTTTACATTGAAAACTGGTAAACAGTGGAGAGTGATGAATTGTTTCCAAGAAGGTTTCTAAAGCTAAAACAAATAGAATTGTAGACCAAGGGCAACCTTGTCTAGTACCTCTTTGGAGGTAAAAATAGTTAGATTGATGACCGTTAACCCAAATAGAAGTGGAGGGGGCAGAGTATAATAGCTGGATATAATAAATAATGTGGGGGCTGAAGCTGTGCCATTTCAGTGCTCTGAAGATGAACCCCCAATCAACTCTATTTAATGCTTTCTCTGCATCCAAAGTTATGGCGGCAACTTTTGAGTTCAACCTGGAAGCCTGATGAATTGTGTCAAGAAAAGTTCTAGAGTTGTCCACAATGGAACGACCCTTTACAAACCCTGACTGATGTTTCGCAACCAATTCGGGGATGGACTGATTGATGCTAAGAGTTAGTAATTTAGCAAAGATCTTACAATCCGTATTAATAAGTGAGATATGTATGTAATTTCCACATTGAGAGAGATCCTTGTCTTTCTTAGGGATGAGACAAAGCATGGCTTGAGTAAAGGAGCCTTGAGTCTTTCCCAGATTAGAAAAGTGGTTGATAAGAAGGAATAACTTAGGAACTAACAGATGTTTGAAGTGAAGATTTTTTTTTACAGAAAAACTGTCAGCCCCAGGTGTTTTGTCTTTTGGAAGGTGAAGAATGGCATTAGAAATTTTTTGTTCCGTAAATGGACTATCAAGAGAAGACAAGTCAACCAGCTTCTATGGGGGTTTGGGAATGGATTGGAAATAGGCATCAATTTGATCACTTGAAGGTGGGGATTCAGGAGTATAGAACTTGGTATAGTATTCTGTGAAGCATTCTAGTATCTTGGAGTCATTAACATGCCTGACCCCACCGCCATCTATTAGAGCAACAATCTTGGATTTTTGTTTTTTAATTTTGAGATAGTTGGCCATAGATTTACCAGACTTTCTATGCCCGCCATGAATTTTTGCATTAAACTTAAGCAAACTACTGCAAGCGCTATCCCAGTACTGTGTATTATAATGCAGCTTAGCTTTAATGAGATTAGACAGGGTATTTGAGTGATTTGAGGAGAAATAGTCATGTTCTAGGGTCTTTATTTGTTTTAAGAGTAGCGTTGACTTTCTAAGTGCCTTCCTCTTTTTATTTGCAACAAAGTTCATTACAAACCCCCTAGCCATGGCCTTAAATGCATCCCAAATAAAATTAATCTGTGAGTCCGAGGGAAGATTGTTCTTAAGAAATTCCTGTAAAAACAATGCAAATTGCTCAGTGAATTGGTTGTCAAGTAGAAGAGCATTATTAAATCTCCATCTGCGTGAAGTGGATATAGGAGTGGGATAGTCCAAATCTATTATGACAGGGGCATGGTCGGAAATAAGTATTGAACCTATCTCGGCATATGTCAAGAATTGAAGAGTGGGTTGTGTGAGAAAAATGTAATCTAATCTAGAGTGGGAATTATGTACTGGGGAGAAAAAGGAGAACTCTAAAACATCTGGGTGTGAAATTCTCCAAACGTTCACCAGCCCCCTAGAAGATATAGCTTTATGAAATTTGAATACGCATGACTACCAATATACAACAGAATATGACAAAAAGAAAAAGAAAAATGCCGGAGAAAAAAATAGAAAGAAGTGGAAAAGGCAAACATAATCATCCACGTCACTTGGACTGAGTGGAAAACAGGAAGAACTAATAGAGCTTTTGTGAAAATAAAAAAGTTTGCTGTATAGTAATAGAATATAGAATAGATACAAATGGAAAAGAAAGATAAGAAAAAGATTGTTGAAAGGACGAGAAGAGCAATAGGAGTACACAGTCTCCTCTGGTGAATACAGAGTACAGGGATGGCAAAAAGCCACAAGGCTTTAGCCATGAGAATCAAGAACAAAAAAGACAATAATAATGAGAAGGGGGAACAAGAGGAGCAGACAGCGCTCGCGCTCTGGAAGAAATACTGAGAAAAAATTCACTTGGTAACAACAAACATTGGAAGAACGAGATGAGAATGAAGAAAACATAACCAACACGGCACCACCAAGACATACCATACATTAAGATGACAGCGCAGCCAAACAAAACGTGGACATTTGGATAAATGAACAATGTTGAACAGAGACAATTCCATCAGAACAAGGGGAGGGTAGGGCCCTGCATGAGAAAAGGAGAATAACGCATGTTAAATGAGAGATATGAGAAGAGGGAACGAGTGGAGTAGACAGGGCTCTGGAAGGAACACTGAAAAAAAAAACATTTGGTAACAGCAAACATTGGAAGTTGATATGAGAGTGAAGAAAATGTTACCAACACGGCACCACCAAGACTTATCATACATTAAGATGACAGCGCAGCTGGACAAAATGTGGACATTGGGATAAATTAATAATGTTAAACAGAAACAATTCCATCAGAACAAGGGGAGGGTTGGGACCTGCATGAGAAAAGGATACAAATGCATGTTAAACGAGAGATATGGAACAATTAACATTTAGTAAGTTCCATGTCTTCTCCTTTGTGCATGAGAATACATTTCTTGAGCTCCACAGGATCCTCACAAGTAATTGTCCTGTTTTTATATGTCACTTTGAAGAAGCAGGGATGTATAAGACCATAACAAGCATTCATGGATGGGTGTGTAGGTCTGAGATCCAGAAATTATTTTTGACGATTTGCCATAGGTCTTGATACATCTTGACTGAGAAATATCTTCTGACCCGACCACATCCTTTGTTTTTGTTGTTTAGCTGCAGTAAGAATCATCATTAGATCTGAGTATTAAAGAAAGTAGGCAATAATTCCTCGTGATCTGTTCAAGTTTGAGATGTTGCGGGTACCAATCCTGTGTGCCCTTTGGATGTTGAAGTCTGTAGTTTTCAGCAAGCCTACTTTTTTTGGCATATGCAACTTCAAAAAACTGATCATGTCAGGACCTTCCGAAGACTCCGGCATACCATTCGTATGGTATTGCATCTATAACAGTTCTCCAAATCTTCTGATAACTTTTTTAGTTGAAGAACCTCCTTGGACAGTGTCTCCACCCTAGCAGCAACATCCTTTGTGTCACTGATTCTTTGTTCAACCTCAGTAAGTCTTGAATCCAATCCCGACCACTTATCCTCAATTCTTTGAAGTGTCCAAGTAGTATCTGCAATAAAAGTTCATATATTTCTCAATTCATCCATAATATCCTCTAGCATCAGAGGCAGAGGCGATTTGTTTGGAGAAGCGGGGTCCTTCTTAACCCTGTTATTGGCATTGGCACCAGACTCCTTGCGTCCGTTGGCATGAGAAGTAGTAGAAGCCTGAACTTTACTTGAAATTGTATGCACTATAAAGGAAAATGCCAGAGAGTAACAGCTTTTTTCCTAGTCACTAAGTAGCCGCCATGGCTCAATTGGAACTAAATGCACAGCAGATGACACAATCATCTATTGAAAGTAGTCTTATTATGTGAATACTAATAAAGAAAAAGTCATCATGTGTGTGTGTGAAATCAGTAGGAACCAATATGAGTCTGAACACTGGTGTTGCCTTAAATATTGTTCAGAGCCACTTAAATCCTTGAGGAGAACAAGAGAGTGAGCAATATATGCTTTTAAGTTCATGTGCTCTTATGTTTGCCTGTTAGTCAATGTTTCTAATGCAGGAAGGAAAGGAAGTATCTCAGATGCCCCAGCTCCTGAGGAGACTGGAGCTCAGGAGCCCTCAAAATGGTGGCCAATATGAAGAGCACACCGGGAGCGGCAAGGAAAAAGGTATCAATTACACAAAATTAAAGATCTAATAATCTACCTCGCCGCTCCCGGGAGCCTCCGACATTGTGTCCCATGCTGTGCAGCCGTGTAGTGCCGAAACAATGTGCCACGACGAGCGAAGGTTTCTCTGTGCTGGGGAGGTACTTTAGCAAGTGGCCATCTTGTCTCGCTGCCACCCGGAACTCCGTGGATATCTTTTTTTAAACCATTTTTTTATTTATACATTCAGTGAACAATAACACAATGCAGGAAAAAAAACCATGGCGACTTAGTATTTTCCAGTCTGGGGCCTGGATCGACGTGCACATATCAATACCAAAACATTTAGGGGTATATTCACAAGAACGTGTGATAACTACCGCAAGTGTAGCTTAACGCCACTCTCAACATCGCAGCCCATTGTGGGAAAATAACCCCTTGTCAACGTGGAATTCACAACAAGACGGTACCATGCGATAGTCTGCCTAAACCGCGGACAATGTAAGCGATACAATCACCTTGATGGAGATAAAAACACAATCCACAACACAAAAAAACCTGCGATGGGCCAAAGCACAATGAGCAAATCAGCGATAAGCAGGGCCAGGCCTGCAACACTCACCTGGAAGGTGGGAAAAATCACCATAAAAGTAGAAAAAACACCAAAACACGAACTCACTAACACCCAAGCACCATGGAGGCAGCCGGAGCAGCTGCAGAGGACGAGTGCAACCCCAAAAGCACCCTGGATGACCAGCCCAGGACCTCGGAGACAGGGAAGGGCAAGGACAAGAAGAAGAGGAAGACAAAGTTCAGTCCGCAGGCGAACAGGAGCATAATCATGTAGGTGATGGAACACTATCAACAACTGTTCGTCACCTCCAAGGTGTCATTGGGCACCAAAACAGGAATATGGCGGGACGTCGTAGACAAGGTGAATGCCATTGGAGAGCACAAGAGGACAATGGACGAGGTCAAGAGGCGATGGAATAACATCAAGCTGAGACCAAGGAGAAACTCTGAATGTCAAAATGTACCATGCGGCTACATACATGTGGACACATTGCAATACACCATCTCCCCTTCACATCGCAAGGCCACCTTCAACACTCCCTGCAGAGCAGTCCCAGCCACTCTTCACTGATGACGAGGAGGACAACCCCAGCATCGACGCACAAGCTCTCCCAGACATCATTGACATCATCCGCGACTCACCTCCAGGATCAGGGCTGACCAGCTGCATCAAGGAGACCCCACCCACCACCCAAACCACCCAGCAGGAGGCACCCACAGCCACGACAGTCTCCCAAGCCCCTCAGGAACAACACACGGCCTTCCAACGCTGTGTGCTGGAGGCCCAGAGGGAGACGGCTGAGCAGGTGCGGGTGGAATTCAACCTCATGGCTACCAATCTGGACACCATCCATGGGTGTCTAGGCCCGCTCCATAGTGTCCAACGGGCCCTGACTGACATCGCTGGGTGGCACTCTCTCTCTCACCCTCTCTTCTTCTCTCTCTCTCCCCCTCTCCCCCTCTCTTCTTCTCTCTCCCTTTCCCCTCTCTTCTCTCTCTCTCTTTCCCCCTCTCTTCTTCTCTCTCTCTCTCTCTCTCTCTCTCTCTCTCTCTCTCTCTCTTCCCCTCTTTTTTTATCTCTCTCTCTCCCTCTCTTCCTCTCTCTCTCTTTCGCTCTCTGTCTGTCCTTAGATGTGCACAGGACACACCATCTCATCATGATTTTTGTCTTGCAGGCTGAGACCTACGGATTGTCCCGAGGGGAGCTGCCATGTGTTTTCATTTCATTTCAGTGTTAATTTTAATAAAGTTTCATTTGTTGCTTCGAAAGTGAATGTGTGATGCTCATTTTTGTGATGAAACATGCATGTCACTAGTTGTGATTGTGCGACATCAAGCAGATTATTTTGTACATGTTTAGGTGTAGCTGATGTGGCATGTCTTTGGTTGGGGGTTGCCGGGGAGGAGGGGTCCTGGGGTGGTGGCGGTGGGTGTTGTGGCCCTCTTGGGTGTCGGGGCGGCAAGACCAGTGGCTCCATGGCATCTGTTGCCTTTCCGATGTGGCTGTGGGCTGGGCTCCCTCTTGTGGGGCAGGCTGTTATCCGACTTTGCACCAGGTCAGAGAAAGTGTTATTTTCCTGCTGCTAACGCGCCTTATCGCCTGTTTTGTGTTCTTATCGCATTTCTGGCTGGTCGTTGTGAATGTTGTGGAGTGCTGTTGTCACGGCTTTTGGCACGGGAATGCCTACTCTGCATCTCATTAGCGATAGTTGCGGGGGTCATCTGTGGTGATGTTTTATGCGGCTGCTATCAGGGGGGGTAAACTGGTGCTGTGGGCTGTTAACATCAGCTTGTAATTGGGGTGATAAGTTTATCACAAATTTGGCTGTGATAAAGTGCCGTTAACTCGGTGATAGATCCTTGTGAATATCCCCCTTAGTGTTTTGCAGCGATTTCCTCAACACTCTTCCTTCCCCGTCTGCGCCCACCATCAAGTTCCTAAGCATTTCTGCTTCTCACTCTAATTTCCACGGCCTACTGCAGCAGGTCCTTCTCCCACATTGTTTTTCCCGGACCACGTGGCTTGAGCCATCGTTTGGCTATTCGCCGTATTACGCAAACCAGTCCCAACAGCAGACATTTGTATCTAATCTTTATTCATTTGGGTATAGGAATAACATTTAACAGGCAGTGCCTAACCATCAAGCAGCGGCCTTCTTTGAATAGGGTGGCCAGATCATGTGACCCAAAAACCGGGGCATTTTGCAAAAACAGTGTAAGGACTATGAAGGACTATGATTTTACATCAAGGAATGACAGCGCTCATCAATGCAGAAAAATAAAGTGTAATTTTTAAAACCAGCATCATATCTATTAATTAAATTGCTTACTCATAATAGCTGCTAACTAGCCCTGCTTAGGAACACCTAAAAAAAAAGTGCCTCTCGCTATTTTCAGTTCACCATCTCAAAAAAGCGGGACATGAGCCAATTTTACGGAAATCTGCTGGGACAACCCTTGAAAACCTGGGTCTGTTCCAACAAATCCAGGACGCCTGTTCGCCCTATCTTTAATGAAAGGACTTCCCAGCATGTTATGCAGTGTTGCACCAGCCATAAAGCTGCAGCTCGTTCTTGTTTGTTTGTAAGAAGCAAGGGTGGTTTCTTTTAAGGAGGCTGGAGAGAAATATGTATTTAAACAATACTCCTGCATTGCACTGCATGGGCATCATTGTTAATGTTGGTATGCAATGGAATAGACGCACAGGAACACAATTGTTGTCCAATAAAATGCCATCAGAACAGAGGCGGAGCATTTTCACCTGCCTCACCTCCCTTTATGTTTTTTGACTTTTACATTTTTTGTGATTACATGAATTCTTGTAGAGAGTTGCACTGCTAAACAATTTATTTATTTATTTATTTAATTTATATGGCGCGTTATAACCACAGGGGTCTCTAAGACTAAAAAAGAAAAAGAAGAAACCGCCTAAAACCTGTAGATTGATAACCTTGGTATATTTGGGGTTAGAATTGTTTGAACAGATATTATTGTTGCTGGAGAAATGTACAGCATGGAGCAAAATCCTTTAAAATAGGGCAATGGCGCCGAGCTGTTGCATCAGCATGAAATAGCATTTGTGCCCGGAGCTTGTTGGCAAGGAAAACAAAACTCTCTGGTCGCCCAGACTTTAGTCTCGTTAGGTACACTCATCAAGGGCGTCTGGCAGGGATCGTAGACACTGGCACCAGCTCAACATTAGGTGTAGATTCAATTTATGTATCTCTTTCAATCAGTGTAATCTAGCACATACATGAGACTCATAAAAGGAATTTAGGTTAGTGCGAATAATGTTCTGATGGGCTGGTCTACATTGGAAATGTAAGTGCTAAGAAGAGCATTAGAAGAGTAAAATAGGCAACATTTTCTAACATTTAACCGGCGATCAAGCAAAGATCATTTGAAAGTAAGTGTTTTCTTCCTGTTCCTAAAGGAATTTAATTGTGGGGTCTCAATCAATTGAATCACTTATGTTTAAGACTCATGTTTGATCTTTAGCTGCAAACTGTGGGGCTTATTTACGAAAGGCTTGTGCCGCCAGAGTGTCACCGCAAGCCTCTCTATCACATCTATGAGAGGAGGCAAAGCCACTCTGTGTGGCTTCGCGTGGACTCATAGATATGGAGTAAGAGAAAGCCCCGCAAGTTACTGCCTTGCCTTACTCTGCGTCAAGGAGGGGTTTCATTGGCGTTGCAGTGGGTTTTGCCATGCAAAACCCCTGAATTTTGACGCTTCCCCAGATTTACTTAATTATGGAAACCTGTAGCAGCGGCAAAACATTACGCCTCCCCAAATCAGGCGCAATGATGAGAAATATTTTTATTTCTCCTCGTTTTATCCTCTTTTCCATTTTGCAGCACACATTGAAAGTGGAAAACACCTCTCTGGATTGGTTTTGCGGAGAAAGGTGCCATTTCCTGCACAAAAACTATCCTGCCTGCAACAATGGCCCCCTTGCACAATGGTGCAAGGGTGCCTACATTGTTGCTAGGCAGCAAATTGTGCTCCAGCTCAAGGGGAAATACAGGAATGCACAATATTTAATAAATAAGGGGCATTACTGTCCTTTCACATTGGCATAGGGCACAGTAGCTGCTGCTCCCGTGAAGCAGCAATGGAGCGGGAAGCGGGGTAAGGGGTATAAAAGACAAAAAAAAGAACACTACCTGCCGGCTGGCTGACCGTCAGCCTCCTTTCCTCCGTCCTCTCCGTCCTCTTCCTGGCTTCGGTGCAAGCAGGAACCAGGAAGCAAACCCAGGATCCCCTAGCCTATCACAATGCTGCAATGCAGTGTTGTGATTGGTCTGAGTGCTGTGGTTCGGTGCTCAGACAGGTAATGGGAGCCAGGGCATGTACTCAATCCAAGCTGTAATGCAGCCTATGTGGAGAACATGCAAAGTGTGCATGACTGTTTTGCTGGTCCAGGACGGCCTGCCAAACAGTCATGGGCACTTAGAGTGCCACCACTCCTCCCCCCTGCATTTCCCAGCCCCTGCCCCGCAAAACTGCCTCAGCATGGAAAAATAAAATGATAATAACAACAGGTTATAATCATTTTATTTGTCCTTTTTTACAGTGCTGAAAGGCAGTGGGGCCACCCTCCTCTGCCCTAGCAGAGGAGCCACCCCTGATAGGGCAGTGCAGAAAGAAGACTTGCAGCACTGCCCTACGCCAGTTCCTCATGAATGAGGCCCTGTGTATGTAATTTAACCACTTACTGTTGATGCTTTTGCCACCTCGGTACTGACAGCATTTTAAGTCTGGCCTAAAGACAGTTTTAGCTGTCTCGCCAGCCTCACGTTTTCCAAAGAAATAACAATAAAAAAGCACATATTATAAAATATAGGGGCTTTTGGTCAGCCGTCTTCATCTATTGGTCTGTTCAAGTGTCATTCATGTTTTGCTGCAACACATCACAGCATACAGCATGTGGGAGTGGGAGTCAGCCCACTTCACCATTGGCAGTCTTGCACTTTGATTAACACCATTTTTCCTGCTCTGCTCACTTGTTCAGCTGCCTGGAAAGCAGTGAACCTCAGTGCCTTTGGCCATTCCAGCTTCACTGTCTTCTTTCAAAGTGGTAGCAAAAGGGTTCATGTCACTTCATGAAACTGTGCTTTAGCTCTTGTGAGCACTTCACAAAGCTCGTAACATTTCTGGCTCTGACCTGAGCTTCTAGGTATCATAGCTGGCTTCAGGCTGGGTTGGTGGCATCCTTTCACCTTTATGAGGCGCTGCGTGTTCTTCTTGGTCTCTCCTTCGGCGATGGGTTATATCAGACAGGTTGCTTGTTGTAATGGACTCGAGGAGATGGGGCGGGGAGGTGCATTCCTCTTTCATTTATAAGGCTGAAGAAGAGACTGTAATTCAAGAGCTGATGGGACTGTTACTCGTGAGCAGCCTTCTCTATCCACTCCTTTGGTAGTGGTCAGCACATCGGCATCAGACTGGCACGTGTGTGTGAAGAGTTGCATGAGAGAAGTGTCACTTACAGTTTCAGTGTTTTTCTTTGTCAGAGAAGTAGGCATGAACGAACGGGTGCATTCATTGATACCACACCACTGTGGCTCTCTCAGCGGCGGTTCCTCCATAGGAGCGTTTGGGCGCCGCCCCACTGCTTTCTCGCAGTGCGAGAAGCAGAAACATAAAATGGTAAAAACTACCATTTTATGTTTCTGCTTCTCGCACTGCGAGAAAGCAGAAGTGCCTGGTTGGCCGGTCCTGCTTGAGGGCAGGGGGGAGTGGCTTACCCACTGTTGTGGGTATTGACTGTTCGGTCGGCCTGGGGCAGACCTAACAGTCAATACCCACAACAGTGGGAAAGCCACTCCCCCCCTGCCCTCGAGCAGGACCGCCCACTCTCCCTTCAGCCTACACAGAAAAAATGGCCCGTCTTGGGCGCTCTCTGCTTCGCCTCACCCAATCACAATGCTGCCATTGGAGCATTGTGATTGGTTTAGGGTAGGGGAGGGAGGCTGCCTGCTTCGGTGCTGCTTCCTGTTCCTGCAGGAACACGCGGCACGGGACCCGTTGCAGCATTACACCATGTAGAAGTGAAGGACACTGCAGCGCACACGGAACCCGGTGGTAAGGTAGGTAAAGATTTTTATTTTTTTATTTTATTCCCCACTCAGCAACCTCCCCCTCCCCCTCTCACCCGCAACTCGGAGCATGCCGACGTGGCTGCAGTACGGTCGGCCTACATGTGTACCCATGCGGAGGCCACAGGCGAGTCTGTGGCTGCTGCAGGCGCCATGGATAGAGGTATTCAGCAGGATGGGTTAGCACCTGCAGTGAAAATCCATTGAAAGCAAACTGCGAGCAATAATTCTACTTGCTAAATGTGGGGTGGAATGTTCATTGTCTGGAATTATAGTCTATAGAAATAGGTCGATAAGTATAAACAAATGATTTTATATTGGTGCTTACAATAAATAAAATAGTTGCGAATCTCTGTTGTGTGCTTTGGCTCGAGTTTGAGGGGTCCCCGCATCGCCTCATTATTTTCCTGTGTGCAGCGGGGGCGCCGGTTTCAAGGCAATGAAGGAAACACTGGTGGTCCGCGGCGCGCTCTGATTTTCATGGCAGAGCTGCCTTGCCCGGGCCGGCTCGATCTGTCACCTGCTCCTGGGGGCAGATCCTGCTGCAGGCATGCACTTCTGGTGCAGGCCTGAGTTTATTACCCACTATAGGCAGATATGAGCGTCCTACAGCCCCCACCTCCCGCCCCCCGTCAGCTGCCGGCGGGGGTGCCCGGGGGCCACTTAAATGTTAATAATTGCCTCTGCCTCTTTGCCCAGGTGCCGGAGAAGTAATATCCATAAAAGCGCCTGTCCACGGATTTGGGAGGGAGGGGTGGGGGGGAAGCAGGCCACTGACAAAAATTTGTGTGTAAAAGGCCGCTTTATTGGAACAGGTGCACATTACAATTTTAAAACCTTGGCCAACCGCCTTCCAAAACTAAACCTCACTAAATAAAACATGTACCTAACCCCGCACCCCGCCCCCTCCCCTAAATTCCTTCGAACCCGCCCCCGCCCGTACATTACAACATTACAACAATATCAAACATTACATTCCTGTATAACCCCACCAAAATTCTCTAAATACAAACCTTCCGTTAACCAAACTCCCCTGCCTGCCCCTTTACAGCTATCGACCACCCAAACTGTGGAACCGAACTAAACTTACCAACCTATCCTTTCCCTGTCGATAACCCAACTCAACAAATAACTCAACCAACCTCCGGTAAAACTGTCAAAAATTCACATAACCCCCGCCACCCAGAAAGAAAGGGGTGGTGTAACCACTACCCACCCCTCTTTCTGCCCCCCAACAAAAGAAAAAACCTTTATACCCCTTGACCAAGATTCTGCATGTTCACACATCGGGACAAAACTTCCCTAATTTCGAGCAAATACAGATCCATACCCATCCTTGACAAATGCACACCATCACCCCTGAAAAACTCCACCGCCTCAAAGCGTATTTCTTTGTGAGTCACTCTCCCGAAACCCAAAATCTAGAAATTTCTGCGTTCACCTTCTTCCTTGCCCTGTCAATAGCCCTGGGGTTCAAAGCCCCTCTCCATACCCTCCACGGCACCAATTCCGTCCAAAGCACATGGCAACCCGACCAACGCTCCTTCAACAAGGCCAGGTCCCTCTTCATTGCCCTCAATAAAACCACCCCTTTGACACTACAAAGATCATTCTCGCCCAAATGTATTAACAGAATATCAGGGCATTGACCCCGTACCATGGCAGAATTCAAGGACGGAATAAGTTCCCTCCAAAGCATTCCCCCTTTTCCTTTCCAGATAATCCGAAAAAGACGTTCATTGAACCCCAACATTCCCCCAAAATAACTTTTGCACGCTTGTACATGTGCCCACTTGATGAAAGAATGCCCTACAATCCACACCGTCAATTCCTTCGCGTGGGGCCCAGCCACAGAACCTGGAAAAAGAAAAAAGAATGAGACTCACAAACAAGGGGTTGACGCATGCGCCTCTACTGCATTAACTTTTCACATATTTATGAAAACAGTTCGATGACCAGCGCCCTAACCGCATGATGTCACCCTGAGACCAACCCCTGTTATGCGCTTCAGTTGCCGCCCCGATCCTAAAAGAATGAGTCCCAAACTGAGCCCCATCCAAACCAATCCGCTGCAACCCTTTGCGCAACACCATGCGCAGCTGATAATCTGTGACATGGGAGCATTCATATGTTTAAAAACCAAATCGCTCCCCTCCCCCCGACAAGATTTTCCATTGCTTTGCCAAACGCAGCGGACAAGTACAACTGGGGGTACCTGCCTCTAACCACACCCCTTTACCGATGCCCCTCTGATCCGTTTTTGAACTGGACAGCCAAATGTTCACACCCGTGTCCGTAAAGAACACCTCCTGCCAACAAATGCCCCGCTTTACTTTGGACCCAAGGAGCTCAGAAACCCGAAAAGCCCCAAAAAACATGAACACCATAAGGGTAGCGAACAAAGATGCCTCAAAATCGTCCCTGAAAACTACAGGCAAAACTTCCAACAAACGTGCTAAAGTCTGCCAAGAAATAGGTGAACGAGACATAAGGGCTCCTCCCCGCTCCCTAGCCCAGCCCTCAAGCATCCTCCTTCCTATTTCCCCAGCAGAAGGGGAATAACCCCAAAACAGCTTACCCATGAACGATATACCTGCTAACTTCCCAGCAATAGTAACCCGAGACAAACCTTTATCAATGAGGTCCAAAATAAAATGCACAATATCCTCTGAACTGCGCCACGGCTCATACCTTCTACCAGCTCCCGATGCCAAAAATTCCCTCCACGCCAAAGCATAAGCCGCACGCGTGGAAACGGACAGAGAACCTACCACTAGTTGAAATACCCTACGTTGCCGACATACCAGAGGTTCTCCGGCATCGGGGTCGGTGTCTCGTCTGCCTCCTTGGCCAGCCCACGGAATCTCCCCCACTGCGAACGAGACAAAGCATCCGCAATGTCATTGTCCACACCGGGCACGTGCAAAGCCCTGAATGAAATGTCATAACGCAAACAGCCCAGCACAAACACTCTCAACAATTTCAAAATTTGCTCATCCCTTGCTGACTGCCTGTTGACTATCTGCACCACTGCCATGTTGTCTACACGAAAAAGCACCTTCTTATGCTCAAGTTCCTTGCCCCAAATGGTCAAAGCCACCAGGAGGGGGAAAAGCTCCAAAAAAGTGATACTCCTCCCTCCATTCCTCCAATTCTGAGGCCACTTCTCTGCACACCAACGTCCTTGCCAGTAAATACCAAATCCATCACTGCCTGCCGCATCCGAAAACATCTGCACATCCCACTGTACATCTTCATCCCTAGCCAGTGGTACTCCGTTGAATGAGTGCAACAAAAATGACCACATACGCAGGTCCTCCTTCACCCCCGCTGACAAGCGCACGTGATGGTGTGGCAAATGCTGACCCGCCAAAGCCCGGCCCAAGCGCCTGCAGAAAGTCCGATCTGCCCTGACAACCCTGCACGCAAAATTCAGATGACCTAACAATACTTGAATGTCTTTCACTGTCACTTTCCGTTTAGCCAGCATGCTGTCCAGCAAAGCCAACATTTTGAATTTTTTATCCTCAGGCAGACGGGCCTGCATTGCCACTGAGTCAAGCTCAATACCCAAAAAGGATATCACCGTATCAGGCCCCATTGTCTTTTCCGGTGCCAGGGGCACCCCCAGGTCCTCCATAAGCTCGTGGAAAGTGTCCAGAGCATGCCGGCACTCCGAGGAACCCGGGGCACCAACAAAATAGAAATCATCCAAGTAGTGCGTTACCAACTTGTGACCTGTGCGTTGCGTGAAACACCACTGTAGAAAAGTGCTGAAAAGCTCGAACAAAGCACATGACACAGAGCAGCCCATTGGTAAAGCCTTGTCCACATACCATTTGCCTTCAAATTGTATCCCCAGCAAAGGCCAATCATCCGGATAAACAGGGAGCAGCCTAAAAGCCGACTTGATATCGCACTTTGCCATGCCTGCAGCTGCAAGTGACATGGCGATGTCAACTGAGGAATATGACACCGATGCGACGTCTTCATTGATAAAATCATTGACTGATGACCCTTCTGGCCATGACAAGTGTTGAATCAGCAGAAACTGCCCTTCCTCTTTTTTGGGCACTACACCAATAGGGGAAATTATCAAATTGTGAACTGGCCAATCATCAAACGGGCCTGCCATCCTCCCCTCACGCACTTCTTTGTTCAATTTCTCACGCACCACCAATTTATGCTCTGATGCGGATTTTAGATTATCCGCCCACCTCCTGAGCCGAGGCCCGTGGTACCCCAAATGAAAACCCCCCGAAACCATCCAAAAGTGTCTGTCCTGCCTCCACATCTACATAGCCCTTCAATGCTTGTTCAAGCTGCGCCAATTTAATTGGCGTAGGAGCCCTTGGGCCCAGAACCCTGTGCTCCCCGTCCGCCCTGTCCAACCTGAGATTGCTGCGCATTGCCAGACATCCCTGCACCTGCCTGCTGCCCTTGTTGCCCACCGGACGGTCTGATGCCCCAACAGTTAACGAGAGGATGTCTTTTCCCGCACTTAGAGCACTCATGTCGGTATTTGCAAAATTCCCGTGTGCATAAACCCTTGTTGAAATCCCAACATGCCCCAACTCCAGTTTGTGACGCGGCAGAGCCTCCCACCCCACCCCGGGAGGGCTTTCCCTGAAAGGGTCGATAAACTAAAGGCAAACCACTAGCTGTGAAGATGGTCTTACCCCCTGGCGCCGCCCCCATTGTATGTTGCCACAAATCATTATCCAACTCACCCTATTTTGCCTCTGAGTCCCAAGCCATTCAAGCTCTAAACTCTTCGTCATACTGTGCCCATGCGAAACCACTACCCGTAATTTGTGCCTTTCGTATGACATCCATGTACTTAAATATAGCCACGCAGCGCTCAGGCAACTTCTCGCAGTACACACTGGTTTAAATTAAAAATGCCGCTGTCCAATTCTCAATTGTCAACGGTACCTTAGGGCACTTGGCTAATTCATACTCCTCCTCCTTAGAGCCCTCTTTAGATCTCACCTCCCTGTGCAAAAGCTTCAAAATCTCAACATATTCCCCTTTCCATATGCGCTCCTTAGTTGCGAGCATTAGGTGTGCGCCTAATGGCTTAGTCACCCCCATATAAGGAAGCTTTTTAATCTTCAATTCCTTACTTACCAACGGTTCTTTGCCACCCGCAGCCCCTGTGCTCATCCCACTATCAACTTTAGTATCCAAAACAACTCCCTATCCTCTGTGCCTACTCCTGTGTCCTGTACATACTTACCCCTATATAATCTCTCCTCCGTTCCACCCCCACTCCCCTCCCCCCCCGACCCCACAGACACCATAATAGGTTTGGCCTGTGTTATAGCGCTCTCACCTGGCTCTAAAGAGGACGCTCGGACCAACTCCGATCTCCGCGCCGGCCTCTCATATGAATCCCGTGCAGGATGAACCCTCACCGATGGGCCGCGCTTTCCTTTGCCTTTCACCACCACCGGCTGCTTTAGGGGTACCGCTCCCCTGGAATCCTGCAAAAAACGACAAGAAACATGAGAGGGCCCCCCCTCCTCATAATCCCGCAATTCCCCTTCCTCAGGGGTATCCTCATCATAATCAAGCAAGAGTGGCTCTTCCACCTGCAACACCTCATCAAATTCCACCGTGCGGGCCTTACCAGACCCCACATGACCTGCATGACCACTTTGTGGGGGAGCCGACTGTACACGCCGGTCCTCCCCCCTCCGATGACTGGCATCACAAGCCATTTTATCTGAAAAAGCTGTCCACCTTGACTGTCGTGATGTTGGGGCCAACGAGGTCGCGCCGGACCTTCGTGCGCTGGCCGCGACGGGATCCACTGCAGGTACGGAATGTGCCGCGCCAGGCCTCACCCTCCCTTCTCCTCGGCGCAAGTGGGCCGCACCTCGCCCTACCGAGTCTGCTGCGCTGCTAAGCTTCTTGTCCTGCAAAGAAAAATGTTGGACTGGTGTGCTGGGTCCCTGCAAGCTAACCATGCCACTTGTCCTTTGACCACTCGAAAAAACCTTCCACAGACTGCCCACTTCCGGAAAAACCTGCCTGCACCACACCGCCTGAAAACGGTGAAGCCACACCTTCCTTGTCTCCACTCCAATCTAGCATTGCCTGCACCACCGCAGACGCAGATACCATGCCCTGCGTAACCCCGCGAGCTGCCTGCCCCCATGCGATCCGGACCTCTAAACCCCACCCCTGCCCGCACCCCTGGATCCAAACCCACGCCACGCCCCAGAACTTGAGACAAGCCCGACGCAACCTCCCCGCCAATAGCCCGAACCCCTTCAGACCAAGAGGGAAATATATCCAAACCTTCCCAAGCTAAGCCCCCCCCGGCCGGCTCCAGATCCCCAAAAACCAAAACCTCATCCCCACTACTACCCCCACCCGCCCCAGCCCGACTCTGACCCTCCTCAAAACCCAGAGAACACGATCCCCCCACGCAAAGAAACCGAAGCCCTAGAACCCCCATACTCTCTGAAAGAAAGTAAGTCCTGCTGGGAACCCCACCCCCTACCTGAGCCCACTCTCCTTCTCCCAACGAGCTTGCTCCTACAGACCCCGGCCCTCCCGTTACAGATAAAGGGGAAGAAAACAATAAAGAACTCTCACATTCTACAACCCCTACAACCCCCTGCTCACCAGCCTTGTCTAACATGCCTATCGCCCCAAAATCTTGCTCCTCACTCAATTGCCCTGAAAAACGCTCCTTAAACGTGCCGGCACAGGACAGCTGGTCTCTCAAGCCCCCAGCGCTGCCTACCCTGTCCTGTGCCTCACTGAAAACAAACGCGCGAGGAGAAAATTCTGCACGCGCCATATAACTGCCCTCCTGACACGCCAGACCAGCTCCCTGTACATTGACGCCTCCCGCCTCCTTCTTCAAACGTGCCGGGACCTCCGGCATGGAGGAAGAACGCCTCTTGTAGACCCGCCCCCGCGCGCTTGCCTCTCGCTGCGGGGGAGGAATAGGAGCGCATCGCTGCAGCCGGCACACTCGACGCAACCTCTCCAGCACGCCAGACCTCCCGGCCCTCCCCACTCACACCTCCCGCATCACCCGGCGGTACGTGAACCATCGGCTGCATAACGTTAGCTGGGGCCGCCGTCTTAAAGCGCTGGCGGCCCCGCTCACTCACCGTCATAGGCTTCAGTCGTTTCGGCGAAGTGCAGGTGGCCACCGCCGCCGCCACGCCTGCCGAGGCCTGTCGCATCGGACGCGACGGCCCCGCAACTCCTCCAATCACAAGGTCCATCCGGCCCACCTCGCTCAGGAGCCAGAGGGCCTCAAGAACGCGGTAATCACCTTCCGCCATCGCAAGCCGCTAAAATTTAACTAACTGCTCTGAAAAAACTACACGACAGAAAACACCACTAGCCTAGCTCCCAGCCACCAGGTCACCAAACCTAAAATGGTGGCCGGGAGCAGGCGCCCAAAACCTTTAAAGTTGGGCTACATTTGGGCTACAAAAAGTTCAAAAATGGCCGGCTCGAGGCCAGCCACACCCCCCCACACGCCCCCTCCCAAACCGCCCGGGGGGGACTCCCTGCGGTCGCTTGCCCCCCCCCAAACACCCCTTGTGACCTTTCAAGTGGGCCTGGAGAGCGGGGTCCCGGGGTGTGAGGGGTAGTGCATTGCAGGTCAGGCCTTGCTTTTATTCTTCAAGTAATATATAACCGGGCGCTGAGAGAGATGTCTGGAGTCTGCCCCCCTTCTCCAAACCCCTGGTTTACATCTCTGCGTTAAATTATTGTTGAGTCTCGTAGATTGCAAGAGGCGCCCACTCAACTGGAAATATTTCCTTTATTTCAACTCTGATAGAAAGGATGCACATTGCCAGACAGGCACATTCATTTGCAGCGTTGTAGAATATATGGTACTGTGGCACTGTGCAGATCATTAGTTATGTGTTCTGTTCATTAAATGAGAAGCTTTGAAGGATTTAGCTTGCACTTGACTGCAGATTATTTTTATACAGGACAGGATGAACAAAGTCAAAGTCTTTCTTATTCTTCACTGTCCAAATTAAAGCACCTTCAAAATCCTGTGTTACAAATTCCAGCTGTACAAAAATATATTGGGTTTGTTTTAAAATACATGTTCCATTAACTTCAAGAACCTGGAACACATACAGGGTGCATGTGACAACGGTTTTGCCTCCTAGTTCGCTAATGGCACTTTCACTAGGGTGGGGGCAGAGTGGTTGTAAGTTCATGCATAAACACTATCGCTTTTAATAAGTACTTCTCAGTGTAGTGCTTTAACGCATATATTAATGTATTAAACAGCACCCAGCTGAAGATAAGAAAGCTTTAAGCAGATGATAATCAGTGTATTTAGCAGCTGGATTTCAAACATTGCGCAGCGTAATCATTTATTTTTATGCACGGGCATTCCGTCAGCCAATCAGAGGCTGAGGTGAAGGCGCTGGTACCTGTAGTAAGCAACTTCTTGGACGAGTGTAATTCTGAATCAGGTTTATTCAGATACAGCTACACAGCAGACAGGAGCACGATGAAAGGCTGTCTCCTCCACCAACTTCCGCAAACAATTCAAATTACAACAAACCATGCGTTACCAAGCAACCATAAGATTCTATGACACGGTACATACATGGACAGAGTAGTGAACCTAAGAAAGAGAGATACAACATATCCTCTCTCCTCCCAACAAAATAAACAAAAAAACATGAAAGAAAAAAACAAATAAAATAGCAATGAACAAAATAGCCCCAAAAAAACAAAATACAACACCAAAACTAACCATTTGTATAAACATCTGTTAAACTTTCAATCACGGTATCTATAAGGTACATTTCTCGATCTATTGCTTCTTCTAAGAGAACCCTCCAATGTTTCTGTGTTCTCAACAATATGCAAGGTTGAAGGTGAACAAAGTAACTCTGTAGCTTTCTTTACCTTCACAATTTTGTTAGCATTCCACCATTTTCCTCCTTCAACTTGCACAGCATTCCTTCCCACCTTAGTAATATGTACGGGAAGCCCAAACTTAGATTCACCTTTGTTTACATGAAAAGGAGTTCTAATACGGACAAGATCACCCACAAAGACAGGCACAGTTTTGACACCACGCTTGTTGTCAAACCACATTTTTTGTTTATGTTGGGAATTGGAAACATTTTTACGTACCAATGTCATCAGACTACCAACATCAGGAACAGAATTAAGTAATGTGTTCATCCATGCAGATACAACAGTACCCTGGGCCCAGAGGCAGCGAGAGAGAGTGAGTGAGCGCAGAACAACCTCAGGGAGAGCTGGGCCAGAGGGAGTTTGGGCCACTGAGGGCAATGGGGAGCAGGACCGAGAAGCAAGTATGGAACAGTGTGCACGAGGTACACTCGGAGCTTGAGACGAGTGTGAAGCAGTGTGCATGAAGTAGGAGCGAGAGAAAGGGAAAGTGAGGCATCGAGATAGAAAGAGAAGGGGGCAAGAGAAAGAGAGGAAGTAAGAGAAAGAGGGAAGGAGGGAGGATTTCACTGGCAATCCCCTGCAAGAGAAACACGTCTTAATTGCCATTACGGAAAGAGGTTTAATACAAGCTGGGTAAGCTGCTAAATACTAGCGAACAGATTAGAGGAGAGACAACAGCTAAAGCACAGGTAGCTCCCAAGAACGTAAAGTAAACAGGGTTTATGTGTTGCTGAACGCAAGGGTGCTGGGTGCATTCCTGCGTCTTCGGTCAATAGTGAATGTAGCTCGACTGACACTTTGCTTTTGCTTTTTAATATAAAATGCAAAATTTACTAAAGAGGCCATTATTATAAAATCTGATTAAGAAACACAATAAAAACAAAGGACGATGTAATTTTTCTTTCTGCTGTCTCTGCGGCTTTTATTGGTTTGCAAAGAACATGCTTGTTTACTTTCTAGAGTGCCTGTTTGAACATTGCGACATCATGGCAGGGCGCACGTGGAGCCTTTCTCAGAGTCTCTTTATATTATCTGACTACGTCAGCACATCTTAATCATTGTGAACTTTGTGGAGTAGCCAGTTGTGGTAGTTTTAAACACATGGCCGTCTCTCAAGTTTTGCTGCGGAGGACGTGGCAGCATATCAAAGAGTGCCATTGGCAAGGAAGTGTCTTTGGCATCCATGAAGTGTGGAGATGATTTTGCAGTATTGTCTGGCTACTCCCAGAGATGTTTGCCAAGCCACCTCTTTCTCAAATTTGTTTGAAAATGCACCATTTGCCCACTCGTTTTTCAAAATTTTCTCAGGGGGTAAACCCCCGAACCACCCACAGGTGGTTTAGGCTCGCGCGCTCTGCACGCTCACCACAGTGCAGTATTTACGCCACACCACTTTCAAATGTCACCAGCCGCCACTGGGCTCTCTAGTGTTCAATCTACGCTTGAATTCTCCGCCAGGGAGGCAGCACAGAAGGCATCTCTACGTAGGTTTACTTTTGCTTCTACGTTTTCCAGTAACAATGTTGTTTTGTGTACTGTGATATTCTGCTATTGGATGGGGGAAATGTTGGTGTACGATTGGCTGAGGAGTTCCTCAGCTGCATTAATGACAGGTCACGCAAATCTCATGTTACAAAGAGACATTAATAAAAACGTTCACGACTCCTCCAGGCCTAAATATCTCCATTGTCATTCATTCCATCCTTTCTCTCCTGCTCCCTTTTTCTTGGGTCATCCAGCGCTGGTGGCATGGCTCAGTATCTAGGTTAAGCTGCACTTCTTCGTACTTTATGCATCAGCTTCGCCTTTTGCACCCCCCTTCAGAGAGCAAGCAGATCAGTAAACTGAAGTTTGCAGAGCTAGCTCAGGAGGTTAGTGCTCCTGTTAAAGGGATCCGTGTGGGGGGGGGGGGGGGGGGTCGCACATTCCAGTCCCAATAATACAGCTCAGAATGTATAGTGTAGCCTGCATTGTAATTTGTGTCAATACCAGTGTGTTAGTCTGTGCTCAATTAGCCATCTGCAGAAAGCTGTTGTAACATGATAAGTACATGGTTTTTCCAGCAGGACAGCACAGCAGAGATGCTGCCATTTTAAGGTCTAGCATTGGGCAGCGCATGCGGTGCTCTGCGGTACAAAAGGGGGGGATGCTGTATTAAGCTTAGGCATAGAAGCTCCGCCCATTTCACAACCAACTTTTCAATTAACTCCTGTTACTGTCCTTGCGAAATCGTTGCTTTTCATTTGTAAATAGGCTTAAATAGTCCCTCCTTGCTACTGCCTTGTCTGCATTTGTAACCTCCCATAATGACTGGACTTTTTACATGTGTCCTTACATGGTCTGCTTTATAAGTCTGTGAGCAATATTTTCTTTAATGATGTTCACCTACTCCACCCAGGACATCGCAGCACGCCTCACGCTTTTAGTAATGTATTTATTTAAATTACAGCGCAGTCCTCTTTATAGTGGTCGTGCTTATGTAAATATTTATTTTACAGCAGGTACCCTTTCACTTTAGCGGCCACGCTATAGAAGCTTTCTTAATGAATTAATTTTTTTTAACTTTAGGCGAAAACGCCCCATACGCGCTTTCACCTTAATATTGCCCGCGACCCTTTATTTAGACGCTGCTCACTGTAAACTGAATACGGGCGCAGCGTCTAAAGAAAGGGGCACAGCCACCGTTAAAGTGGACACGTATTTGCGAGAGTTTGAGATATTGGCATTAAAAAATAACAATGCCTTTTATTTATGTGTTTTTAAAAGCACATAAATAAAAGGTATTGTCATTTACAATGTCAATAGCTTAAACACTTGCAAATGTGAGACCTATTGCATTGAAAATGCTTGTTTCATATTCTCTTGTATCCCATCTCAACTGTATCCTCCGTGGATATCAACAGGTACCTATTACAAAGCACGCCATGGTGGAGGGGGCGTTTATAAATGAGTCTTTGCATTGCTGATCTAAACCTGCATTGGCTCCCTGTCGACAAAAGAATCTCCTTCAAACTCTTGATCCACGCACACAAGGCACTCCACAAGACCGGCCCAGCCTATCTCAACTGACGACTCTCCTTCTACATACCCAACAGGAAACTCCGCTCCGCAGACCTCTCCCTGGCTACCGTCCCACACATCCGTAGAACCACAGCCAGAGGCAAATCCTTCTCCCACCGTGCCGCCAAGACCTGGAACACCCTCCCCCTCATCCTACAACAAACCGAAGACCTTCTAACCTTCAGGAGGCAACTCAAGAGCTGGCTGTTCGACCAGTAGCAACAGCACCCCCTTCCTACCCTCCACTCAGCACCTTGAAACCCTTGCGGGTATGTAGTGCGCTTTACAAATTATCTGATTGATTGATTGATTGAACACGTCTCTGACTTAGGGAATGGAGACAGTCGCTTCAAGCATATCTGCAGTATTTTTTAATAAAGGGCCTCTACACTGCTCCGGTGCCAGGGCGAATAATGTTTCTGTCTCCTTATCCTTATCCATTATGCGGTGTTTGTGTGAAAACCATTCATAAGCCGAGGAGACTGAAAGACAAGCCTGCTGTCTCTTTCTTTAATGCTTTCTAAAATTATGGACTGAAGGAAGGAGGAGGGAAGGGAGCTTGCAGTCTCCTGCTGCATAGTTTCTACATAATGTTTCCTCCCTCCCCACAGGGTTTCAGGAAGGAAAGATGAAGCTTACAGGCTCCTTCTGACACTTGTCAACTCCTGTGGTCTTCATGTATGTTTCAACATTTGTGTGAAAGGTAATGGCTTAGAAGAAAAGCCTGTCAGGGCATTCTGCAATGTTCATCTGCATGATAATCATACAGTAATTCCGTAGAGGTGGAAGTTTGTCAGCTCCTCTTGCACTGTTCATCTACAGCAGCAGGTGTCCAGTATACGTCCAAGAAGGCTGGATCCATACCTGGTTTTCCGGATAACTATTGTACATACATGACTGCCTTTTGGGTTTGTTGTGTGTAAATGAATCTTACAGAGATAGCCCACAAATCTGGCATGAATCTGGCAGTAATGGACATGAATACCACCACATGTAGATGATAATGCTACATTGCTTCAGGAGAGGAAAATTGAAATGTCAGCCTCAGCTCTTTCTGCTAGGTTTACCATCACCATCACCCTTCTCCTTATTCTCATTGATAGATGTAAATTGTCTATCAGTATATAGAGGGGGCGGAAAAAGAATGCTCAAAATACAGGAATGAAAAGCATTGCTATCCATATAACCCAGAGTGTGAGACGGAGAAAGTGAGAGGCAAAAGGGACTTTCTCCACCACAGGACTCAAACTCTTGCACCGTTAACTGCCTACTAGGTGGCAAACGGATGGCATCCAAAACACTTAAATAAATAATATTCATTTTAGTCCTTGGGAAGATGGGTGAGCGAGTTGGCCCTGCGTGGTTTGTAGCCCATAAATTGGAGGTTACTAACAGATCTCTGCACAAGGCACTAAACATTCTGATCTGTTATTTGCAGAAAGGAATGTCTAAACGTGTGTTGCTCTGCTATGTGTAGTGTCTTGTGAGTTAGAAATAATGGAACCCTTTTGGCTCCTGATGGACTCCATAGAACTGTGACGTAAGTGTTGGAGCGGAATGTAATAAAGGCTGGTTTACAATGCTGTGTTTGCAGTTACACGCAGATGAATAAAGAAGTGTAATTCTAAGCTACGTGTTTGGCATAGTCATTTGCGGGTACCCAGGCTGGGGAAAACGCTACACTGTGGTGTCATTGTGAGATTGCAGCAGACAAGCTGTGTTTTTAACAGTGCTACTCACAGGACACATATTTTCTGTGTCAGTGGCATGAGGACAGAGCATAGGTGGACATGTGACATAACCTTCTATTGGAGCACCAGAAACATGTTTTTGCATGTGTGCATTTTTGTGTGTCAGGGTTCGAGATTGGAGGAGGCAACAGCACTGTCTTTGTATTTTGTGGACCTGTCCATGTGCTCCATTTTGTGGCGGGCTGTTTGTGGCTCTTTCTACGTGACCTACGGCAGACAGTAATAACTGTGTAAGACTTAGGGCGTCATTTACTATTGCATCTTAAGTTACTCCTTTGCCTCAAAGGTGTCTAGGTTCAGCCGTCAAGACTTAATCCAGAAAGTGGTAGGGGCTTCTTTACCCTTTTTTTTTTAACAAGAGCAGGCCTATTAGCTTGGATTCTGCCTAAGTATGCTTGCCCTGACCGATGAAGAGCTAGTTTTTCATCTAAGCACATTTCTGAGAATTGCTACTAGGGCACGCAAGACAATGCTCAATCCCTGAGTTTTTAAGTCACGAATGGTTAAGTCTACAATTGTTGATAATTAATTTTTCATCTTGCCTACAACCTTGAGCTTGTAACATTGTGTTTTGCAATTGTAAACTCTTATTAACATTTTGGGGCCGAATCCGATCCTGTATTTTTTTTCCCGTATGACTCGTATCTGTATTTTTTTTACGTACGAATCGTACAAGTACCGTACAAACGGTGAAGTATGATTCGTACGGGAAAAATACATACAAATCGCCTCGGGAAAAGTCTACGAGACGTCCCCGGACAGTTTTACGTACGAGTCATAAAACTGAAGTCCGAGCGCACAAGTCCGATCCGTACTGGTGTTCCGAATGCACAAGCGTATGGAAAACATCCCGTACGGAGCGAACTGTGTACGACCCCTACCCCGGGTACACTTGTGCCCGGGGTACGAGTTGTACGGCCCCCCACCCCGCCCCGTATGTACGCGCCATACCCCCGCCCCGTATGTACGCGCCATACCCCCACCCCAGCCCTGTATGTAAGCACCGTACCCCCAGCCCTGTATGCACGTGCCGTACCCCCGGCCCCGTATGTACGTGCCGTACCCCCACCCCAGCCCCATATGTACGCACCGTACCCCCAACCCCGTATGTACGCGCCGTACCCCCACCCCAGCCCCGTATGTAGGCGCTGTACCCCCACTCCAGCCCCGTATGTACGTGCCGTACCCCCAGCCCCGTATGTACGCGCCATACCCCCACCCCAGCCCCGCATGTACGCGCCCCACCCCAGCCCCGTACGTACGCGCCGTACCCCAGCCCCGTATGTATGTGCCGTACCCCCACCCCAGCCCCGTGTGTACGCGCTGTACCCCCAGCGCTACGCACGGCACGTACATATGGGGCTGGGGTGGGGGTACGGCGCGTACATACGGGACTGGGGTGGGGGTACGGCGCATACATACGGGGCTGGGGTGGGGGTACGGTGCGTACATACGGGGCTGGGGGTACGGCACGTACATACGTGGGTGGGGGCACGCCTGGGGTATGGTGCGTACCTAAGCGGGTGGGGGGTACGCCTGGGGTACGGTGCGTACATACACGGGGGGTGGGGGGTACGGTCCATACATATGCAATGTTGGGGTACGCACCGTACATGATGACACGTACGATGTGGGTGATGGCATGTATGTCACGTAGCGGGCCCCCTGTTCCTCGTGCATCGGGGCGTACTTCGCTTTTCTGGCACTTTTTGGCTCCTGTAAAAATATAGCCGTGCAGAGTGCTGTGGGTACGAATCGTACTTGCTGGTACGTAAAACGCAGCCTGACTCCGTGCGGACGTCGCATACGCGCTGTCCAGGATCGGAATTGTATGTATTTTTTAGCCGTACGGTGTTTTTTACGATGTGTACAGAAATGGTATTTCTGTACGAATCGTACTTGCTGGTTTGTACGGTGGAATTCCCGGGTACGAGTCGTACGGAGAAAACGCTCAGTACAACCATTTGTACCCGGGTTTTACAGGGTCAGGATTCGGCACCTTTTTGTTACTCCTCTCCTGTTATTTACATTGTTTTTATTGTTTTGGTACTTTTATGGATACAATGTTTATCCGAATAAAGTTTACGAACTGGAAACTGGTAGTATATTTTTGACCTATACACAATATTACAGAGCGAAAACAGAATAAGCTCCATGCCCAATCAAAAGCTATTGTTTTCTAAAATAAGTTCTTAATGCATATAGAGTGAAAATAAAGAGCACACAACATACTGGCAAAGCCAATAGTTCTGTTGTTTTATACAGGAAAGCAACATTCATTGATTGCTGAGTTTTTATGTGTGGATAGGTGAGTAAATGCCTGGGTGCATTGATGGATGAATTGCTGAGTGGGTGAATGGATGACATATGGAATACAGTGCACTCACTCATCATTTTACTAATTCCTCCATCCATGAACTCGCTTTCTATTCATTATTAGATGAATGTATCTATTCATCCACCAACCATCCTTTTTATTGTTTCATTTTTCCACACCTGAGTCACTCACTCATTCATCCTTGCACCAAGGCACTCATCCATTAATCTCTATATGCATCCATTCACTATCTATTTATTCAACGATTGTACTCGCTCATTCATCCACCCTTTTACTGATTGTGGCAATCACCCACTCACCAATCCTCACAACCACAAATTTAATATAGCTAAGAAATAAAATAGCACTTTTATTTTAAAAGGCCAGACTGAGGGGCTTTGCCAGTGCCTGTTTATGTTTGAAATGCTCCATGATTAAGCTTTTACACATTAGGTATCCAGGCCAAATTTGTGTCCTGTTTTCCCACCATAGTGATGTTAAAGGTACCCAGAGCTTGTGGAGTCCCCTGGAGGGAATCTGGAAATTACCAAAATAAAGCATTTCTGTAAATGGGAAAACAAGTGCTGAACAAGAAAGTGTCGCTTTTTTTCTGAAAATGGCAGCAATAAAACGTTTTCTATGTTCAGATCACAAGTTTTCAGAAACAAGCAAAGTTGTAAGAAAGAATGTTTCCACCATTTTTTTGCATTTTTCTAAGTGGTGATCGATTTTTGCTATTTTTTGTTGTTTCAATCAACTTGTTTCTTGTGGTGGAAACAAGCATGAAATCATGGGTGAACCCAGAAAACTGTACTTGTCTGAAAATTAGACCAAATTTAGAATTCAGAAAAGGTTTGTTTATGTAGATCACTCATGGTTTTGACAAAGAAACTAATTGTTGATATGAAAAATAATGTAAAATAATAGTGAAACATATAAACATTTATGACAATGTTTACATCTGTTATTTTTGGTGATGACAGCCAATTTGCTAAAGCAATATATTGTTACACATATCAGGCACATCTGGTTACAGTGACATATATGGCTTGATTATGATGTTGGTTGGACCGCCACTGACAGGCCGTTGGTGGCGGTCCCACTGACATCCAGCATAGCAGTCTGACCACCGCATTGCAGTCGGTCAGACAACAGCAGGCGGAGGGTCCGACCGATGCCTCCGACAGGCTCAAGAAGCCCTTCAGAGCGGCTGTCCAACCGTAATCCCTACAATGGGGAGGTGCCTGCTGGGCACCGCCGTAGGGATTACGATGGCCCTTTTCGAGGCTGCAACACAAGCCACAATGGTAAAATGCATTTTTATGAACGCCTACACAGCGGTCGCATTGTAATCAGGTAGGTGGAACCACAGACATATAGTTGGTCGGACAACTGGCCAAAATGATGGCGTTCAGATGCTTGTCCACCCACCATCATAATCAGGCTCATAGTGTGTGTGTGTGTGTGTTAACCAAAAATATGCGCTACCCAAAGTCAACAACTGAACTGCCGTTTACAATGATTTTTCATTGTGTTCCAATCATGCATTGATTGGTATGGCAAAATCTCATGAATGGAAATTGGGAATAAAGAAATCATATGTATTTTTTATTGTTGCCCTGATTTTGAGCTTATGAATAGTGGGTATTTACACAAAATGATTTCTATCTTGCACTGGCTTAAATTTGGAAACCAAAAAGGGAGAGAAATTCAACTGATAATAACAAATGTACTACAATTCTGTATTTTCACGTGTTCTGATAAAAATGGTACCCCACTTATGTGGCTGGGTCTATCTCCCATGACACGTTGAGCCCCAATATGCAACATAGACACATCATGCTTTTGCCATAAAAATTTACTGTTTTTATGGCAATGTGGGAAGCTGCAGTATTTGGGGCTAGTCTCAGATAATACCAAGGGAAAACTATAATATATAGACATTTCACAGTCCAGAGTGGTGTGAAGCCCATGGATCCTTCAAACTTTTCTATACCCAGAACGCTCTGCAAATCTCAATTTTGGACAAGAGTATGCAAGTTCCTCACATTTCTGAGAGGAAAAGCTTCAGAATCTGCAGTGATTGACAACATTCCACCACCCAGCATTCCCACGTGTGTGACTAGGCCTTTTGCCTTTATCACAATAGGCCCCAAAATGCGAACACGGAGACATCAAGTCTTTACCCATTTTGACAATATGGGTAGCTGCAGTATTTGTGTACAGGTTCGGCTATCATCCACTGAAACATACTAAAACCAGACATTTTAAAAACAATCGACACTCAGGGCAGTCCAGGGTGGTGGAACTTGTGTGGATATAACTATATTTTCTTACCCAGAGTGGCTTGTAAAATTCACTCTTTGGTTAAATCTCACATTTTCCTCATAATTCTGTCGAGGAAAATGGCTGGAATCTACAGGGATCCACTAAATTCATAGCACCTAGTCTTCTCACACTTCTCACAATAAAAATGGTTCCATACATTTTTTAAATAACTTTATTTGTCATTTTTTGTACATCTTGTTATATTACATTTCCAATACAACAGCATTTACATATTTTATGATTATGAAAAATGGTTCCATACTTGTGTGGGAGATCCTATCCTCTACAACACGAAAGGCCTTAAACTTTATGTGGAGGTATCAAAGTTTTTCCTTGAAAATCTACCCTTTTTGTGCAATGTCGCTAGCTGCTGTATTTTATCCCAGGTTCAGCAGCCACCTAGGGTAACTACACCCACAGACATGTCTGAGCCCTAGACCCCCTACTGGCCTTCTTGTTCTTTTTTCTAGAATCTTTTTCATTGACATTTCAGCATTGGCCATGCTCTTGATGGGTGGCCATCTTAATTTTTACCCTTTCAAAGTGGCTTTCTTGGACTGTGCATTCATGTTATGTGTGGGTTATTTGTCATCTAACATGTATCCTATTCAAAGGTGGTCATCATAGATGCACCCATAGCGGCCATCTTTAAACAGGGTTTTTTAAAATACACCAAAATGAATTCAAAGTCAGCCGACAGAATGCGTTCACATCCATGATGGTAATTTTTGAACAACAATGTTAAAACATTACAAATGCATCCAACGATGGCCATCCTCTGAGCCCATTATTTCATGCACTTGTATTGTTTTACTAGGTATTCCAAAATGGCAATCGCAAGTCTGCATTGTGCCTATATAAGCCAAAGCAAATCGAAATAGCCAATAGGTTTCACTGCCAAAATTTACTGACAATGCCACTGTGTGTTCCAGGTTTGGAGGGTGACCTGTCTCCCGCTTGATCAGCAGATCCCCTAATTTTGCTGCGGGGTGGACTTACAACAGGGGATGCACACCCATGACTATCTGACAATGGACTTGGACACAGGCCAGTCTGTGCTGCCAATGGTAATTATACATATATAAAAAGTTGAAATTCACTGAAAAAAAAGAGAATCTTTCAGTCGTGGGCAGCGGTGGCTTGGCCTTGCCCTACTGTTCTTTGGTATAGAGTACCAGGTTGGTATTGGGGTACCAACCAGGCAGCTTCCACGGATAATGTGGCTCACACAAGAAAAACAAGATGAAATTTAAATTTCAACTATGGAAGAGTCCCTTTAGGACCCCCAATATGGGTCTGGGGCATCAGGGTATGCTCACATTATCCCCTTATGTGCCTTTCTTATTTTTTTTTCATGACTGGAAGACAGAGTCCCGAGTCCTGTAATGACAACACTAACATTTTCTCAGAAGTTGTGGCCAGCAAATCAGATAATTTTGGTACGAAATCGGTATCGCAGCACCAAAATGGCCAATGGGACAAAACGCTCCTGCGGCCAATCAGTAGTAGCTATTTAAAAAAAAAATCGTATTGCAGTCATGCAATAGTGATCCCCTGCTACCAACTGTACAGATATTTCTATCTTTTTTGAGTGCTAACCCCTTCAAGATCCAACCAAGCCCCTCCTTTAAATGCTAATTCCTCAAAAACAGTTGAACAGGTTTGCAGAAAATTACGAATACATGCTTTCGGTGTGAAATTCGAACTTTGTGCCAAATTTGGTGTAATTCTATTCAGCTGTTTTTTTCTGTATCGAACAGAAAACTTTCCTATGGAAATTAAAAATGGGAAATCACACTTTTGAGACCTTCCACCTTTTCTTTTTTGGCCCCTGCTTGATGGACCAGTGCAACACTTTCCATGAAGAAACGAATGTGAATTAATATATTGAGAAAAAAGTTTCTCGTAAATTAGTCCAAAGTGAGGAAGTAAAAATGCCTTTCCTATGGAAAGTCTTACCCAACTATGACTACATTGGCCAAGCCATAATATTTATATTTATGCCATAATAAACCAACATTCACACTTTCATTAATAAAGTGCAAATGTAAAATTCCAGTTTATTATCACAGTAGAGATAAACTGAGGAAAACACAGTTTAGTGCCTCATGGATGACGTTACAATTACGTTACACATAGAAACATGTCTAATAGACAAAATACGTCTTCAATTTGCTTTTAACTTACTAAACAAATATACTATTGGACATCCTGGTTTTGGTTAAATCAAATATGCATAAATATTATCATGGCATAAATAATATATGTAGATTCACAGATGGCAATATGGTATTTATGACCATTGTTAAGGGAGGGCGGGGGCATCATGACCCCCTCGAGGCTTTACCTTTCCATTCCATGGCTGTGTATGTTAAAAGTTATATGGTTCTCAGTTACTAACCAGTAAAGTTGTGGATGCAAATAGTATTCCATGTTAAATAAGGTGAAGGCTGAACTTACCTGATGTGGGTTTCAGAGGAATGATTCAAAGTCAGTGGAGCTTAAAGGCAAAACCTATTGCAAACAAATCTGCAAGAGATGCCATAGCTTCTGTTTACAATGCATTATCCACCAGAGGATGTTTGGGCATGTGCCTAAATAGTTGTTATACAGTGCTACAGACAAATGTGATGTAAAAAGGGTGTTTATGAATGAATGAATGAGGGCATTTGTAGAGTGCATGGCTACTCCAAGGAGTGTACCATTGCTTGCGGGCAAAGCCCAAGTACGCAACCCCACAGCAGAAGACTCACTTCGCCCCAGAAAAAAAGAATGTTTTAAGTTGTTTTTGGAAGGTGAGCTCAGACGCAATCAAGCACAATTCTAGGGGGAGCTCATTCCAAGCCTTAGCAGCCAGAAAAGGGAAGGCCTTGATGCGTTTTCGGGCAAGCTTAAAGCATGGGATAACCAAGAGTGAGGCTGAAGCAGAGAGCAATGCTGTGGAAGGAGTATACTGAGTGAATCTCTTCGTCAAGTAACCAGGGCTGGAGAGAAACACTGTTCTGTGAATCCTCACTGAGGCTTTAAATAGAATCTATTTCTTGATGGGAAACCAATGCAGGGCCTTAAGTGCGGCTGCCGTCGAAGCTCGTCTAGGCACACAAAGAAGCAGTCTGGCTGCTGCATTCTGTACCACCTGTAGGTGCTTCACCTGGGCTTCAGCTGCCCCCGAGTACAAGTCATTCACGTAATACAGACGCAAAGTGATCAAGGCATGAATCACTACTCTCCTCGCCTCCAAAGCAGGAGGGGGGGACATTTGCAAAGCATTGGCCTACCACCACAGAGACCTGAGCCCTCATAGAGAGTGTCAGGCACAACCCCTGAGAAAAGAGAAAGATTAAAAATGGGGTTTGAACACCGGGTGGATGATGTCCACAGCGTCTGCAGGTGGATAGGCTCCAGGCGGACCTAGATTTGCATTTCAGGATGGCATCCCTGGAGTGTTCCAAGGATATGGGCCTGAACCCAGTAAACTTGTGGTGGTGCCAGGCAGGAGGGGAGAGACGGCTGTGACAGGCAGTGTTCTCTATATATCAGAAATTTTGTTTAAAAAAAAAAGTTGCCAACCTTATGCAAAGCTCTTGAGAGAGAGCAATAGCTCAATGCCGAGATTGTGGAGAGATAAAGGACTTCACAATCTGGAAAATAGAGCAGGATCTCTGCTCATTATTAATGATTTTCGCAGTGAAGGACTGGTATTAGGCCTGTTTAAGAGAAACATGATAAGCTCTGAGAGTCAATTTCTATATGGCTTTGCTGTCAGCAGAGGAGTCCATGTGCCAAATGTGCTCAAACTTATTACAGGCTTTGTGTTCCTCAGCCAGGTGTGAGGAAAACTACGGGGCAGGGGATCTGCCCTTGTCCTTGTTCCACGCCTGCATAGGGGCTGACAAGTCCACTGCCGAGAAGCCAGACGTTGATAGCCTCTACTTCAAGATTGACTTCATTAATCAGACATGGGCACATATTCGCAAGGAGGCCTATCCAGTTCGAAGACTTCACCCTCTTCCATGCCCTAGAGGCAGTATGGTCCAGCAGAAGACAATCAAGTGATGGTCGGACCAAAGGGTGGGTTTGGAAGGGCAGATTGAAAGCATGCAGTTTATAAGCTTTAGATGTTTATTTCCAGAATTTCACTGAAGATTTTGAGGCATTGTGGATTTATGAATAATGTAGACTGTAGGGATGAGCCACGTAGAGATGATTTAAATTACATTGTGGCTGTAAAAATGGTTCTAATGTTTGCACTTCTGCTCATCGAATGAATGTGTGGAGTGCTTGTTATTAAACTAAGGAGTGTTGTCCGTAGGGCCTGTCAGAAGGTCTGTTATTAGTGGCTAGTGCATACCTGGATTGAGAATAAATTCTTTTTTGGAGGGTGTTCAATGTTTTAAAAGTAGATGACCCCATTATAGACTATGGAGGCATTCTGTTTGTTAGGTGAGTGAATACCAATAAAAAGAGGGCATCATTCAGCAAATGTTGTTGGGTTGACAGATGTGACCAAAGTTTATGTCCATTATTACTGGGTTGATGATAGAAAATTGGGCTCAAGTGTAGCTTGTCCAATTCATTAAAATCCACAGAGCTTATAGAACACAATCATTGGATGATGGTATCAGTGATGCATGTTACAGTTGATTCACTAAACTATACCTGGCAAATTTCTGTGGTTTTCCACATTTTAAACATTAGTTTTAATCTCATTTCAACTCCATACTATAATGTCACTATATTCTTAGCTTTTCTCTGTGAATTTCTTTTTTCGTTTAGAGTAAATTATTATCTTATTACCAACCTAGATATAGCATTGCTTTAGGCTTGGGGCATATATATTTGTACGAATTAAAAACCAATACATTTACAACCCTATGAGGGCCCATCATATCTTTTTTAAGTAAACATATATATATCTGTTATAGTTGCGCAAGTCCGTCCTCACGAACTGTGGCATGCGCTGTGTGGAGTGCGGCAAAATTAGGATGGAGAATGCCACAAAAAATAAATATATATATATATAAATATATATATATCACAACTCTGGGTTGTAAGGAACTCTGTTTATTCGATTAGGCCATTACGGACAGGATGTGTTTCGGCTGTTTTAAACAGCCTTTGTCAGGCGATAAAAGGAGCTGTGATTTTTTAATAAAAGCGCTGCTGTAGCGCTTTAACGTGCACCACCAGTGATTTGGAAGAAAGCCGGAGTAACTGCAAACCAGAAGTATCTATATATATATATATAAACACACACACAGGCGAACAGAGAAACACGAACCACACGAAATCTGGCACTGTCGTTTATTCGGTCCTCCGATCTGACGCATTTTGGACAACACTTGTCCTTGATCACAGAGTCTAGTTCACCATCTTTTTTAAATATGCAGTGTAACAACCCCACGTGGTATATAGACATAAAAGAAACACTAACTTTGTTATTCTGCATACTGATAAGTCTGTTTTCCAAATTGTTGCATATTATAGTCCCAATCTCGTACGGTCAATATAAACAAAAAAATGTCATAGTACAAAATGTGCAATTTACATTGTAATTCATGTTGCTCAATTGCAATCAATATTAAATGGCGATATCAAGAAATATTTAAATATTATTTCAAAAACCAAATGGATATTACACATAAAAGCCTTATTGTAATTTACCAGTAAATGAATCCAACATGTTCCTGCTTGAAATATAAAAACATGTCATTTGAAAAAAAAAAAAGAGAGAGAATACAAATAAAAACCAAACAATACTACATAATGGTATTGCTGGCTAAAATCCCTCAATGCATTGCATAATCAAGTATAGGGATTCCTATATATTTGTTTGGATAGCCTACTGATTGCGCAATAATTAGATTTCTAAAAAACATGTGCAAATATCGCAAGGAACACTGTAAACATTAGAAAATGTGCAAAATATTGCCCACAATGTAGAACTTCAGTTCATCTTACTGCTTGAATGCAATGGCATGTATGTGCAAATATCGCAAAAAACCATGTAAACATCAACAAATGTACAAAATACTGCCAACATTAAAACCATAGTTCATCTTGCTACTTAAATGCAATGGCATATATAATGACCTGTTACGTAGACTCAAATAAAGTGCTATATACTGAAAGTGCTCCCTTTGGTCAACACGACCCATTAAAGTGCGAGTGCTAAAACCAATAATTAAATACCGTTGTGAAGATTCTTAACCTAAAATTGGCAAATAAAAACAGAGCCTAGATGGAAATGGGAGGCCTAGTGTCGCAAGAACTCTTCTATAATTCTACACGTATCTAATCTTTATATAAGGGGAACAGATATAAAATGTCATTATTAAAAATCATCATAATAGTCATTTTTATAAGAAGTGATGCAGATCCTCTGTATTATTAAGACCATTGGGACACTTACTATCTAACTCCAGTATCATTCTTGACTCTTTTTGCCTTAATAGCTTTTCCCTGTCTCCTCCTCTCCTTGGTTTTGGAATGGCCACCACTACAAAGCATTTCAAGCAATTAAGGTAATTAGTATGTTCTTGCTTGAAATGGCGAGCAACTGGATAGGAGGCATCGTTATTAACGATTGCTCGCAAATGTTGCAAAATCCTGACATGCACCTGTAGCTTGGTGTTGCCAACACATCCCAAGTCACAGGTGCATGTCAGGATATAAACTGCATACTCTGTTCTACAATTTAGTCTCCCCTGAATGGTGATTTTTTCAGGGCTGAAAGGGGTATAGTAGTGTGTAGTGTTGTCACCAAAATTACAAGCCCTCCACGAGGAGCATTTGGTGAACCATTGTCTGGTTTATAACCACATCGCAGCTCCTGCAAGTTCCGGACTACTCTTGACAACTTGAGTTCTCATTGATGCACCTTTTCTGTAAGTGATGGTGGGCTGCATAGGGAGCCTAGAAGTTAGCACACCATCAGTAAACAGTATAGGCCAACTGTGTTTTATTATCGACCTTATCTTCCTCTCCTGCTTATTAAATGTGGTCACAAATCTCAGGGCATCATTTTCATCAGCATTAGATGTTCCTTCATTGGTGCCAGCATCGAATAGGGAATCCCTAGGCCTGTCATTCACTTTTCTGACAACCTCCTTTAACGTTGCCTCATTATATCCTCTCATTCTGAATCTAGAGAGAGCCTGTTCTGTTCAGATGGTTAAATCTGCCTCCGTACTGCAGATTCTTTTGAGGCGCAATAGTTCACCAAATGGGATATTTTTTAATAAGATGTTTTGGGTGAGCACTGCTGGCATGGAGTGTTGAATTGACTTTTCTATGCAGGGTAGTTGCTATTTCTCCATCTTTGATGTAAACTTTCACATCCAAGAAATCGATGCATATATGTATGTATATATTATATACTACTAACCGGTGGTGGGCGTGTTTTGCCGCTGTATTAAAGCGCTGTGCATGATGGAATATATTAGTGGTGACGTCCGCTTACGAGCCCCGGTGTTTTGGATCTATAGATAAGGATACCCGCCGGCTGCAAAGTGGTGACATTGTCAATGGATGGAGGTGAGGCCACTGTCAATAACGGACGGGAGACTTGCTCAAGGTCCATTGCTGCTGTAAACTATTGATGTCAGTCAGGATATGAAGAGGAAGAGACCTCTGCAAATGCCGGGAGCCTAAAGATGAATAAGTTGGTGGAAAACGTTTGAAGTGACTAAAGATTTTGAACATTGACATGTGTATTGATAGATTCAGCGCCTTCGGTATTTTTATGGATTTGATTACTATTTTTACTCTATATGAAATTTATGTCTTTGAGGCTACTAAAGTATGACAATTTGTGGAAACGGCAGAAGGCGCTATGAATAGATATTTCAAGTCAAGTGCTTTAAATTAAAATGTACATGATACAATGGGAGAGGACATCTACTAATACATTATGGTTATTTTGGTCAGAAAATTAAAATACATGATAACAGCAACAATATTTGAAGTAGATGTCATTTCATGGCTAATATTATGTGCTATCTAGTAACAAAATGGATTTACTAATGACCAATATACCCAAAGAAATTACTACTTTCAGTATAACTATTAGATTTTTACAATGCAAAAAATTTGTAGTCCATCTTCAGTGTCTAAGGACTGTGAACTTAAAAGGAGAGCATTGTTCACACCATGTGTTGCATATGATTAAGACCCAGTGAGGGTTGAAACGTGTTATGCTAGAACTTTCTACCAATAAAGAAACCAATTTCGCTACTAACTGGCTGGTGGGCTCCTTGTAAATTCTGGTATGTTTGTTTAACTTGCTGGGTGCTGTGTTTGCAGTGAGTGATTCTGTAATTTCGATAAGTGCAGTGAGAGGCATTACTGTATATATTGTAATTAACAGGACACTCATAATGGGGGCAGAGAGCTCTTAAACCTTCGCAGGGACAGCAAAAACACTTGCTGTTCCCAGAATCCTATGATTAAACATTTCCATGACTGCCCCTTCCTCGCCATCTTTGCTTCTTATGCCAAATACTGCTGCCTTGATCGAACTTTCTTCAAGGTAATGAAAACAAAACTAAGTTTCCCGCAGGTACCATCTGATGTGCCTATTTGCCATCTCAGTCCAACTTACTATCCCACATTCCTACAACATTTACATGCAAGCCTTGTTCCATCCCAAAGGAAAAAATATATTGTGACTGTTTTGCAAACAACATAAATATTATCCTCATAAATGACCAAATCTACGCAAAATGACCACTTCACCAATAAATTACATGCTAACCACCTCTGCAAACATCATCATAACTCACACTTAACAGAATACCACATCCAGACTAACTGCAGATTCCACATCAACAACGCAATTCAATAAGCTCCAGCAGACCTTGTGAACTTAGGACACAACTTATAATTATGATTAAAAACTTTGCAGCCCTTCTTGCATCATCTTCCATTTGAACAGATCTGAACCTGAAGCAAATTATGTGAAATTGGTGAAAAGCCTCCACAACAACATAGCTACCATACTATGTAAGCTCCAAATCCAATAGCCCATTTGAAGCAGATCTTCCCCAAAGCTACAACTCTGTCCCAAATAATTGAACTATTTTCTACTGGTTGTGTTAAAACTTGAATCTTTGGTCGGTGGCACTCACGGGTCCCAGACAAAATCTTGCATTATCTACAGGCCAAAGGCTTTGCAGAGCACCAGGCTAAATCCATGTAAGATATGATCAGTTCAGCCCTCCTCATTGAAAGTATGCCAGTCTCAACAGCAAGTGCACAGAAACTAAGTGTGGATTAATGAGATGATGCCCCAAAGATTGTATTCCAAAACAGCCAAATTGTAATCCAGGAGGAAAAATCTATCTGTTTACAATGTAATGGGGATAGTCTCAGCAAGGGTGGCTAGCGCTGAGAAGCCCGATTTGGGTACCCATGCGCTCAACAAATGGTGTTAATAAAAATAATAATAAATGTTATGAAATCAGATTCTCAATCCCGGAACACAATACAAAAGTTAGCCTGAAAATGTTTCCTCTTGAATGCACAAACATTTAGAAAAATTATATAATTAATGGTTTCAATATTGATCATATTTTGGGTTGTGTGTCATCTTCCAACTTTATTTTTGGAATGATCAAAACAGAGGAGTTGAGATGATGGTCTTGTTGTTTCATCTGTCTCTGTGTTTGATGAAGGCTGTATGTCTTATGATTGCAATGATTCCTAGTTGCTCCTCCTAAAGAGGTATCCTTCCCTGTATTGAAATCTTTTCTCAATTTAAAAAAGACTAACATTCTTAGATACACAAAAATGCACATTTAAAAATTGGAACGTTTCTCATACAAAGCTAAGCACCACACAACTATTATTCTAAGTGCAGTAATCAACAGGTACTACCATTATTAAATTTTTCTTCCACAATAAACTGGCATAAGAAGGATAGAAGGCTATGTCTACCTTGCATCAATTCAGACTCATGACATACCGAATAATGCATTTGTTCGTGCAAGTGTTCAGCTCACCAAGCAACTCGCTGACAGTAATTTAGAACCATAGGTTTATTCCTACATCTGGAGTTAATTTACAATTATTTTGGAATTCATAAAAATTCTAGGAAATTTATATTTGCAGTATGTGCTTATTTGGATGACAATTTAATTAAGTTAGTAAGCTAAATGCAACATGAAGAGTATAACATTTAAAATTTACTGACATACATTTGAAATGTGCTGATTCACAATAGGCAGTCACAGTTGTCTGATTAGGCCACAGAAAGGCTCTGCAGCAAGCTTCCTTTAACTAAAAACAAACTTAATATTGCTGAAATGTGCATGACATGATTTAGGAGCTTGATCTTAAAGTGACATGTTTACAAATGTTGTCATAACTGCAGAATACCTTGATTTAACTAAATGTATTACTTAAATAAGCAACAATTTATTCTGAATATCATGAACTTCCTATTTTCTTATGTTTCATATACCGGTAAATAGAATAACTTTTATATTATTAAACAATAATGTTTGATTCGCCTTAGAGATAATGTATTACCTAACAGTGATTTTGCCTTTTAGTTAGTAGTTCATTGTACTCGCAGTGAAACAAGTGAGATGTAGAAGGTTGATTGGTGTTCAAGTCCTATGGGAACCAAGTCTGATGTTTCCAGAATCTAACTACGTGAGACTGTCTGTAGCTAGCCTCATGATAAACAGTATGAGCAGTATATATTTCCGTGGGAATGGAGGAGCTGAACCTGCTTACCGAAGAACCCCGCTACCCCATTGGTCCGTGAAGAAAGGAGCCTGTTACAATGTTTTCAACATGTATTCTTGACTTTCATATTAGTGCATGTTCCTAGGCAGTTTCAACGCTTTTCCTTTGGAGAATTAACCGTGACTCGGACTTTTGACAGTTGTGGCTACTGCTGCTAATGTTTTCCTCTCTGCCTTATTTTGCTACTTATTTGACAGATTTCTACTGCAACTGCATGCTGTTCTTCTTGAACTTAATGAGACTCAGCTGAGACTAATGAACTACTCCTTATGGGAAGTTCTGCTACTTTTAATTGACTTTGAAGCTTTATGCTCTTTTGATTTCACTCTTTTCCTTGAATCCGAATTTTTCATGGGTTCTTGAAATCTGAAGCCCTGGTCTGAAGTCTGTAGACTAGGGAAGTTATTCCTTTCAGCGGCGCACTTGATGCAATAAGTTCATGCATTAGACTAACCTCTTTTCCTTGACGAGATTTCTGTAAACTTATTTCGTTTATGGACTAACAGAAATAAAGACAAAAATAAAGAAAATAACTTTACTAATCTCTTGGGGCCAGATGTAGGTGGCTAAATACCGGTCGGTAACGCAGAAATTCGCTGAATTTCTGCGTTACCATTCGGTATTTAGCCATGTACAATGTAGGTAACAACAAACGCCATCGCAAATAAGGAATCAGTAAAAATAAGGAAAACCAGTTACCGATTCCTTAATTAGCGATTAGCAGACACCGAAACCCCCAAATACCGAATCACTAAATAAGAAATCGTTTAAAAACTCGCAAATCGATGTACCAAAAATCGGTAATACCGAATTTTCGGTATTTAGGAGTCGCTAATTACCACTTACTCAAAGCAGGTGGCAATCAGGTGCACTGTATTTAAACAGGCCCAAAATGCAACAGTGTGAACACAATGGCGGCCCTCTACGTAATTGCAAGGTGGCTACGTTTACAAGCAGCAGGACTGAGGATCTGGAGATGGGAGGAGCGCGTGTACAGACTGCGCGTTACACTGTTCCAACTGACTGAGGCTGAAATCCATGAGAGGTACAGACTAGACCCCCAAACCATCCTAGACCTGATACGGGACCTGCACCCACTCCTGGAGCATCAGAAACCAAGGGTGCACGTTATACCAGCATATGTTCAGGTGCTCTATAGCCTGCACCTACTTCAGGTAGTTACCAGGGGGTGATAGCTGTGGCAGGTGGGGTGTCCCAGAGTTGCCTGTCCCGTTTCTCTAACACTTTCCTGGATGCCATTATGCAAAGAATGCATTACTACATACGCTTCCCCAGCACACAGGCGGAACTGCAGAAAACAAAGACGGATTTTTACCAAAAGGCACAGTTCCCACATGTGATAGGGTGCATCGATGGGACACACATACCAATCTGCCCACCTGCAGCTACAGAGTACATATACCGGAACCGAAAATCTACACATTCCATCAACGTGCAGGTTATATGCAATGCGGACCACATCATCACTGACATTGTAGCCAAATTTCCAGGGAGTACCCATGACTCCCACATATTCAGGAACAGTGGGATCTACACACGTCTGGCTGGGGGTGAATTTGGAGAAGGATACCTGCTAGGTAAATCAATGTGACACACCCTGATGTATACCTCTGATGTATGTGTTGGTGACTGTTATTAATGGCACTTCCTTTCCCACTTAGGTGATAGCGCATATGCAGTGCGGGCATTTATCCTGACTCCATACCTCAACCCATCCACCCCAAGTAAGAGAAGATACAATGTGGCACATAGACCTACGCGCAACATTGTGGGGCGCACATTCGGACTCTTAAAAAGCAGGTTCTGCTGCCTCCACAATAGTGGAGGTGCACGTCAGTACTGCCCCATCATCTGCTGTAAATTAATAGCAACATGTGCCATGCTGCATAACCTTGCCACAAAGAAAGGAACAGTAGTGGAACTAACTGACCTTGAGGACGAGGGTGAGGATTGTCCACAGCCAGGGCACAGCGCAGCAGGTGTGGCAGCAGTACCAGATGAGAGACACAGACGGGCTGAGATCACACGCAACTATTTCTGTGTAAGTAAGGAGACACAGCTAATTACTGTAAGTGAGTGACGGTGTTTAATTAGCATAGCACACCGACACATCATGAAGGGCTTAACATGCCAGGTCAAAATGAAATGCAGATTACAAAGGCGAAATGGGTTACATCACCCATATCGCAATACCATGTGATGGCTGGTATTACTTCCTGCGCCCACGCGCTGCACTGCTGCGTTCCTTGGGCACACTGTCCTCACTGGCAGTCTGTCCTGTGGCAGCGCTGTGCCGTTCGCTGCGCCTCCTGGACTCTGTTATAGGGAGGCGTGATGCTACTGCTGCTAGTAGCCTCTTCACTATCCCCCCCATCACCTGCACCTGTTGTGGCTACCTGGTTTGTCTGTAGCACTTCAAGTGCACTGGTCACTGTGACCAGCCCCCTTGCCACGTCATGGCTGCAGTGGGCCATCTCCTCCTGCATGGCCACCGAGCGCCTGCAGAGCAGAGAGGTGGCAGTGGAGAGGCGGTTCACCGCCTTAGTGTAGTTGTCCATTTTATGCCTCTCCCTGCGCCTCGCCAAACGGTCCTCATCCATTTTACTGCACAGCAGCCTCACTGCCTCGGACATGTCCCTCATGCCCTCAGCCACAGTATTGTTCATGCTACTGATGCCCTTCTCGATTTGCCGCATGTGCCCATTTCATTTGTACCATCTGCCGCTGGACTGACCTTATCGCTTTGCCTTGCAGGTGCTGCACCTTGAGCATGTTCCCCTTCAAGACGGGCAAATACACTCTGATCCTCGCCCTGTGAAGCTGGTCTGGATGCCCTTGCCCTGCGGCATCTGGCACCTGTGTGTGCGCGCTCGGTGGGGGACTGTGGCCTCCCATGCTGTCCTCCTCGGACACCTCCATATTCTGGAGACAAGCCACTGCATGCCTCCTGGCTCTTGGTGCTGGTGGCGGTGATGGTGGCGGTGGTGACGCTGGTGATGATGGTGATGGTGATGGTGGTGATGGCGGTGGTGGTGATGGTGGTGTGGTGGTGGGGTGGTGTGCTCTGCAGGCGACAGGACCTCCTCCTCCTGTGTCCTCTCTCTCCTGGGTGTCTTTCCTGTGCTCCCCTCTGCAGCCCTGCCCGATGGCTTGCCTGTGGAGACAGAATGTACATTTGCTCACTTATCTGGCAGCATTTGCGTAATAATACATTTCATGACTGCCAATCAAACTAACTGTCCTCTGCTTGCTAATTGCTGATGTGTGTCACATGCCTTTGGGTTCAGTGGACTGACTGTTATGACATGTGTTACTTCTGACTACATCTCCCATAATAAAATGCTGGTTTTCAGTAAAACATGTACTGGAGTGGGGTTCATACTGCCTCATTGGGGATTGGGGATTGGGGTAAGGGAGTGGGGGACACAGCATGCTGTGCATGCATTTTACCTTGTCTGTTGCCAGCTCTGGCTGAGCTGTCTGCATCCCCAATCCCGCTCACACTCTCCGGCTGGATGGTGGACTCCACCAGGAGCTCAAGGGCAGATGGTGCAGGTGCTGTGTTTCTCCCTCCACCTGTCAGGCTGGCTTGCTTCTTTCTCTCTGCCAGCCTCGCCTTTGCAAGCCTCCTGAGGTCATCCAGCGTTTTTTGAGGTCTTCAATGGAGCGCTGGGTTACTCCAATGGCATTGATCCTTTCCTGGATGACCAGCCATATCTTCCTTTTCTGAGATTCAGGCACGTGGAGAGAATGTTTCCCAAAATGTTTGTCATGGTCCTTTGTGACCTCCTCAATAAGGACCTCAAGCTCCCTCTCACTAAATTTATGCTTCCTCTTGCGTTCACCTGCCTCCTTTTCCCTCTCCTGGTTGTCCATATCTGCTCTGTGTTCTCAGCAAAAGTTGGAAGAGTTGCTCTTGGGTTGTTTGCTATGCTCCCTGCTTCTCAAACAGCTTCAGGCTCAGTGCACCTGCATTGGTGTGGCCACTTCCTGTTTGTGAGGTAATGAGGAAGCACAGGATTGGCTGATTCGAAATGTACCGATTTTGGGAAATACCGATTCGCTAATTACCTAATCGGTGTTAAGGAATCGGTGATACCGATTCGGTAATGCGGAATCTGTATTTTTTTGCCATATTTTACCGAATCGCTGATTCTTATCGATTATTACCGATTCAGTAATTATTAACTATTTTTTACCTGCATCGGAGATACCGAGTTCTTAATAGCGAATCGGTAAAATTCGCTATTAAGAACTCGGTATTTAGGAATTACCTACATCTGAGAGCAGCTACGGCTGCGGGTCTTTTTTTATGTGAGGGACACTAATTGAAGTCCCTTCTTTTTCCGCTCACTTCCTTGATAGACTTTATCTGACAGACCATTGCCGATTTTGCAGGGCTAGCATTTGATGATGATATTCTGAACTCTATTTTGACAAATAATCCCAACATCTTGGATGCGTTACCGGAGAGTATCAGTAATTCCCAAGATGACTGGACAAAACTACTCACTTTGAAAAAAACTCACTCCCGAACTACGATACACGGAGTGATTATGACTGAATATTTACGGGGTAAATGCGCACCGACAGGTTTGATTGTTACTAACACACCTAGATTATTTCTAGCTGATAAAGAATTCTTAAAGAATTGTTCACTTATCGCGTGGCGCTGCACACGCGATTGGCTCATTTTCATCATTAGTACTGCCAAGAAGACAGCTGATGCTCTCCTTATAGAAATACAGGTTTTAGAGGGTCAGATTAAAACAACTATCACCAATGCCCTCTTCAAGAAGAACCTGGATGAGGCTAACAAAACAAATAAAGAATACAAAGATAACATATTGATAACCAAAATTGATAAGTTCAAGAAGGATTTGGCCCGTTTCTCACTAGAAAAGATCTATCCCTACACTAGTGACACATTTGTGGCTCCTGAATATAACAAAGGAGGAAAACGCTATGGTTCGAATTATTCTACATCAGATTCTGATCAAGAGTATAGTGATTCAGAGACCACGTATTCCACTCCGTCACGCAGGAGAGGGGGTGGACGTGCATTTTGCTCCAACAACAGACGGGTAATCCGGGTCCTTATCAAAATCAAGGTCAGTGTTGGCCTCCAGGCCCCTGGGGTTACCAACAGCCGTTTCCACACCAGATACCACCATTCTTCCCAAATCCACAATTCTTTCCCAATCAGCCTTTTTTAGACCAGGGCCGCGGATTCAACCGTGCAAGGAGAAGAGGACAACAATCAGTACATTGGGAACCAGAAACAACGGTGCCAATGACCCGCAGTCGGTCAGGGCAATAACGCCAGATGAATCCACAAAAAAGCTCACCAATCTGGTTGTTAACCTTAGCACACGTATACTAACAGAGGAGGAGCAAAATGTCCTTAATAGAGGGTTAGGATTTGTTCCCACCTATCTAGGGGATCCCTTTGAATTAAGATGCGAACTTGAGAAATTCTTTAGGAAAATCCGTTTGCATTTTTTCTTCAAAAATAAGGATGATTCCAGCCCCTCTAAAGATTTTCACACCAATACTGGTTTACGACCTCCTTCCACTTTCACCCCTCCGATTTATCAGGTACCGTCTAAAATTATCACTTTTGAGACGGCTGTTGTTCATGATGTCATGGCTTTGTGTAACACCAAACAACAGAAATATCAGAATTTGCCTAACAAAGAGAAAATGGCTTTACTATTGTTGGTCCGCGACCAATTGATTATTATAAAGCCAGCAGACAAAGGTGGTGCCACAGTTGTAATGGATATGGATGTCTATCGGATAGAATGCCTCAGGCAATTACGAGACACAAATTCATACAAAACACTATCCTCTGATCCCACCACTAGACTATCCTTGGAAATAAGACAACTAGTAGATGAGGCAAGTATGGAGGGTTGGATTACACCACAGGAAGCTAAATCTCTAGTGGTAGACCATCCTACTATGCCATATTTTTATTGTCTTCCAAAAATCCACAAAAATCAAAGACCACCACCAGGACGTCCCATTATTTCAGGCATTGGTTCTCTGTTAGATCCTTTATCTACTTTTGTGGATCACTTCTTGAGACCTTTGGTGAAAGAGATGGGTACTTATTTGAAGGACACCACTGATGTCCTTCGTCTACTTCCTGAGATAGATTTTAACATCACCACTGACCTTCTGGTCAGTTTTGATGTTGAGTCACTATACACCTGTATACCCCAGGAAGAAACTTTACAATCTATCAGAGGTCTTCTGGATATACGAGATCTGGACAGCATCACTCCAGTCAATTTCATTAGGGAATGTGCCCGGCTGGCTATGAGGGAAAACTTTTTCAAGTTTGAGGATCAAATTTTCCCTCCAGATCTCCGGGACTTCCATGGGGAGTATTTTTGCTCCAAGCCTGGCCAATTTGTATGTACATCTATTTGAGGAACAACATGTTCTCGACCACAGCAACCCCTTTTTACATCATGTGGTGCTGTGGAAGAGATAAATAGATGACATTTTGGTAGTATGGCGTGGTACCCCGGATGAACTTAAGGCATTTCATGAATGGCTTAACGGACAAAATCGTTTCTTGAAATTTACAGTAGAGTACAGTCACCTTCAACTATCGTTTTTGAATATTAGTATATTTCCTAAGGATGGCAAACTGGGTTGTGAGCTGTACAAGAAACCAATGGCAAAAAACTCTCTGTTGGCTTTTCATAGCCATCATCCCAAAGCCCTTCGTGAGAACTTACCAGTAGGACAGTTCCTAAGATTGCGTAGGAACTGTTCTGAAAAATCCCTGTTTGACAAACATGCAATGATTTTGTCAGAACAACTCAAAGAACGAGACTACCCGAGACGTCTGGTAAAGCAAGCTTGGAAACGAGCTGCAAACAACAATCGAGATGCACTATTGAGCCCTCGTTGTGAAAAAGACCAAAGTGACAGACTTACCTTTGTGACCACTTTCAGTACACTGTCCAATCAAGTACAAAAAACTGTAAGGAGGCATTGGAAGATACTTAAAGTAGCCACTGATAAACTACCACTACCGCTTTTTTCCTTCAAGAGGGGTCCAAGTCTGTGTGATAGTTTAGTTCACACTAGACCTAAGAGTGGCAACATGATTGCTGAGAACACCAATACGTTATGGGACCTTCCTCAGGTTCAAGGACATCATCCCTGTGGTTGTTGCAATGCCTGTCCCCAAACCAAAAAAAACGACTTCAGTAGATATAGGCACAACTCACCCGTGGATTCTTAAGACACACACTAATTGCAATACAGACAAGGTGATCTATATGATTACTTGTCCATGCTCACTAAGGTACATTGGCTACACCACACGTAAAATAAAACTGAGGATAAGTGAGCATAAGAGCACTATACGTTGTAACAAACAGTCAACTGGTCTCACTAACCATTTTTTAAATCTGAAACACAAAGCAGAAGAAATGCGGTTGGTAGTTCTTGAACGACCATTCATACCTTCACACATCACTGATGTAGCCAAATTCCTTTTCATCAAGAAACAGAAATGGGTTTTTCGCTTGAAATGCGATGTGAATGGCCTCAATGATGAGATACCATGGATCTCGCTATAAAGGTACTTGATACATTTTTCATCTCTTTCATCTATGATTCATCATATTTGCGAACTCAGAACATCTTTATGCATGCATCACTATGAGTAGTGTTTTTTAAGAAAATAGTATCAAACATAACTACCAGCTGCTACATCTGATTATCAATGTTTCAAGCCTGTTTGGCCACCAAACATATCTGTAAGCGGAGTGTAATTTGTAGATAAATCTGTAAGGATGCACTATCTTTTAGGCATTGATTTAAAGTGGTAGTGATAGAACAGTAGTCTTGTGACACTACTCCCTTCTTCTATGACTCTAGTCTTTCTACCATCCAAGACATATGACTGGCTGGGACCAATAGAATAGTAGTCCTCTATGACACTACTCTTCTGAGCATGTTTATTTGCAGTTAGTCCCCTGTCAATGAATTTAACCAATACGCTAGTCTCTCTACCACCCTAGACATGTGACTTACTGGTACCAATAGAACAGTAGTTCTTCTAGACACTACTCTTTTGAGCATGTCTATTTGCAGTTAGTCCCTTATCAAGTGCTACAATTCAACTAATACGCTAGTCTTTCTACCACCCTAGACATGTGACTAGCTGGTACCAATAGAACAGTAGTTTTCTATGACACTACTGTCTTGAGCATGTCTCTTTGGAGTCAGTCCCCTATCAGGTGTCACAACTCAACCAACACCCTAAACACGTGACTAGCTGGTACCAATAGAATGGTAGTTCCCTATGACACTACTCTCTTCTTCTAAGACACTAGTCTCTCTACCATTCTAGACATGTGACTAGCTGGTACCAATAGAACAGTAGTCTTCTACTCTCTTGAGCATGTCTATTTGTAGTTGGTCCTTTGTCCTGTGCTAGTATTTAACCAATACGCTAGTCTCTTTACCATCATAGACATGTGACTAGCTGGTATTAATAGAACAGCAGTCTCCCTAGACACTACTCTTCTAAGCATGTCTATTTGTAGACAGTCCCCTGTCAGGTGCTACCATCTAACCAATATGTTAGTCCTTCTACCACCCTAGACATGTGACTAGCTTGTACCAATAGAACAGTAGTCTTCCATGACACTACTCTCTTCAGCATGTCTATTTGTAGTTAGTGCCCTGTCAGGTGCCACAATTCAACCACTGCGTGAGTCTCTTCACCATGCGAGACATGTGACTAACCGGTACCAATAAAATAGTAGTCTTTCGTGACACTACTCTCTTGAGCATGTCTATTTGCAGTTAGTCCCCTGTCATGTGCTACAATTCAACCAATTAGCTACACTATTTAAGGGACACTGACAGATACATCGGTACCTCCCCTTCAGCTTGGACAAGGAGAGGGGTACCGACGGATAGGTGAGCTTCCTTTCTTCATGTTTAGAACTTTGTACCTCGAAATGCTCAGTAGGAGACTTATTTTACCATGTTCTACCTTTATTTGATGCATGGCAGGTATACTATTTCAGAAGCTTGCTTGTGAGTGGTTTTTTCAAAAATATTTCTATAGACTGATATATTCAATTCTGATTTTCAAATACTATTTGTTTGAAACCTTGAGGTCAAGTAATCTGCATTGAATGGAGTCTCTGTTTGTTTAGGCCAGTGGTCTGTCTTCAAGGCCAACAACGAAGTTTTATTCTAATTTTCGCAAGAAGGATCACATATACATTTTTAAGGATGTGTTTTCTTACACTTAATACAGAGCGGGGCCTCAGTACACCAAGCAGTTGCCGGGTGAGGTGAGGCGTACTCCCACATAATGCTGGGTGAGTACATTCATTTTCCTAATTAATGTTTAAGGGTCCAAAATTCATGGACTTATTAGCCTTTGTACTTTGTAGGCAAAGTGCTGTACTGAAACTGAGAGTCAATTATTTGTGTTTCATAAATTGTAAACACATATTTTTCTTCTTTTCAGAACACTCTGACATCCCTTAAACTACTGGACAAATCAATGACTGTTTGATTTTGGTAGGGTATTGTCACGGTGATGTTCTTATCAAAGTATCTTTGTAAACACATATTTCTGCAGTAGCATTTTACCATACATGGTCCTGACAAAAGCCAGGTAACTGTAACCTTTTGGCTGAAACATGTCGACCTCTATTGCTATAAGATAGTTATTTTTTCAAACTATCAGTTTTTCACTTGCTTTTTTAATCTTGGCACTTTTTGACACCGAATAAAGTTGGGTGGTGTTATCAGGTAGCCATTTTTAATACACTTTTCTTCTGTTTTGCACTGCATCTCACATCTTTCTCAGTACCACTATGTTTTGAGACTTTTTCTCTGGAAGGCTGCAAACTCATTGCATATACACAGTGATGGTTCCCCTGAAATAGGGTGCACTGCAATGAGTTGATCCACCTTACTCCCAGATGATTATGTTCTGCCAAAACAGTGGGCTGATGGGATTTGTCTCAACTTAGTGGGCTTCTTCTCTTTGGCTCCCAGTTTATTTACATTTTGACCGGCTCTCTCCTCTTTTGTTGTTTATTACCTACATCTGGCCCTTGATGAGAAATTAAGGGGCATATGTATCAACATTGCGTTTCCCAAATTGCAAATTTTTCTGAATCGCACTTTACGTATCGCAAATTGAAATGCATTAAAAAAATGCTATTTTTTTGTGAGTTGGTAATATTCGCAATCGCTATTTGCGACTCTGAAATAATGACTCGCAATTGTTGCAAATACGCTATTAGCGAGTCGCAAATAGCGATTCCCATAATACCATTCAGCATTATGATGTCAGAAAAAGGAAGTGACCATGCCCATGCTGTTACCTGTGTGCCTAGAGTGAGGAGGAGGAAGCAGACTGTTGGAGAACTGCATTTTTGGAAACTTTGGAACTTTAAAACAGGTGCAGTTACCAGCATGGCTTCAGAAACACCACAGAAGGAGCGCAAAAGGAAAATGAAATTTAGTGACAAGGAGTTGGAGATACTGATAGAAGAAGTGGTGAGGAGCCATGAAAAACTGTTTGGGAAACAGTCACTGCAGGTCCCAGAGTCTGTAAAATGACAATTGTGGCTGGGAATGGAAAGAAAAATAAATACAGTGGGAGTTTCACTGCGCAGCATTACGGATTTGCGCAAAAGGTGGCATGACCTGCGGAGTCATGCCAAAGAAAGGGTTGCAGAAAGGCTTGCTGAAGCCAAAAAAACAGGAGGCGGGCCATTCCACCCAAACATCACCCACAGCCATGGAGGACCTAGCGGAGTCCACCCTGCAGCCGGAGGCAGTAGTTGGGGTGACTACAAAAGATTCCTCAGCACCACCCAGTACCTCCCAAGGTAAGATGCATGCAAATCAAGATCCAAATTGTAGTTTTAACAAACAAACTGCGTAAGTCTGATCTGGCTTAGTGTAGAACATAGTATTCCAGACCATGTTTTACTTGTATCACAAAATTGCATTATGTGAATTGAAGTCAGCAAATCCGCAATGGAAGGCCAGTGGGTAGTTTCAATCAATTGTGACAGGCAAGTCAGTCTCCGCACACTGCATGTGCCAAAAAAACTTAATTTAACAATACAATGGAAAAAAGTGAAAACATGTCTAAATATGCTAACTAGTTATGCACTGTTCAATTTCACAGATGCATGTGAGGAGGAGTCAGATGACAGTGAAGGACATGCACCCCCAGAGAGTGAGTCTCAGTCAGGAGAAGACATAGCAGTCTCACCAGCACACACAACACCAGCTCCAAAAAGATGCAGGATCACAGTGGCCCCATTGCCTGCACTTGAAACAGGGGATGAGGAACAACCTAAGCCTACAACAGCACAGCCTGTGAATACATTAAATGAACAATGATGGACAGGAACATGTACTAAAGCACTGACTCGTGTAGTTAATAGTAAAGTATGGAAACACAAATAAACTTGTTTAAATATGCCCACCTCAGAATATGGTTTGCCACCACTAAACCACAAATATTGAATTATGCACAAAAGAAATCTGAGAGGCAATATAAACAAATAAACCGGGTATATGGCACAAATGTCTAACAATGACAATATTAGGCGAGGAGAGATCTTGAATGTTCTTAATCCTTTATTTCAATAGTTAGAAATTTCCATGGAACAAAATGCAGTTAGATAGAAACAGCCAATGCGTTTCACCAATTACGGGCTTCTTCAGGGCTGCAATATACATAAATACATAGACATCAGTTTTCAGAAAGTACAAACAAATATTTACAACATAAATTCTAAGACACAATATCTTTGGAGGCAACAAAGACTACTACAGAAAACCAGCAGATAAGAAAAAAAAATTTGGATAGCATATTACAAATCAGCAAATATCCACAATTTGAATAACAAGTAAGAAATAGATACGCAAGATAAATGTAACAAAATTGGAAAAAAGCCAATATAAGCAAACTTATGTTAAAATACAGTACAGAAAGAAACAAAAACCTAGAAAGTAGAACAATCATAAATGCATGTATGTTCATTCTATATCATAAGTGTCTAATAAAACAGCATATGATAGCCAGAAGCACATTGAATAAAACCATGATTTTAATTATCAAAAAGGTAAACAATACCTAGTTCGTATTCATAGGGAGTGGAAAATGAAAAAAATATATAAAGTATGTATATAGTGGTCCAATCTATCGCAAACATACAAAAAAGAATTCTACTTACCATCCAAATTCTTGGAATTCTTTCCAAAAAATGGATAGATTCAATTCTTGTAGAAAGTATGAAACAAGAGAAGCTGCTCACTGAATATTGGAAAAGAGAACAAACAACAGATCCAAATTAAACGATAAGTATAAAGAAGAAAAGAGAAAAAACACTGAACCTAGTATATTTCAATGACCTATAATTTACAGGAATACTGCTTAGATGAGCACCTCATACCTGTGTATTAAGACAAAGAAGACTGTCCTTAAAAGGAGGAAGTTCAGTTTAGATCAAAAGTTCAAGACGTATTTGTTTGACTGGACATAGCAAAGAGGAGCACAGTTATGTAAAACATGCTACTTTCAAGATTGGACCTAAGAGAAACAAAGAAACACAAAAGGAAGCAATGGAAGCTAGGAGTTTAGGAAAACAATATTACTTCAAAAAAGAAACCAAGATAAAGAATATATCAATCCAAGAAATCAAAGTTGATTTCAGTACAGGTTTACTAGATATAAAAGATGTATATTATATGGAAACAAAACAACAGATAAAAATGTATGAAATGGGTGACGCATTGGCTGTTTCTATCTAACTGCATTTTGTTCCTTGGAAATTTCTATCTATTGAAATAAAGGATTAAGAACATTCAAGATCTCTCCTCGCCTAATATCGTCATTGTTAGGCATTTGTGCCATATACCCGGTTTATTTATTTATATTGCCTCTCAGATTTCTTTTGTGCTGCCTGTGAATACACCCACAGCAAGACCACGTGTATAGCTGCAACCTAGGAACATGAGAATCAGGAGTCGCAGGACAGTTGCAATGATGAGTACTGACGAAGGCGAGAGTTCCACATCCTATGCAGGTCTAGAGAATGCCATGTTAAGAGTACAGCGCCTGCAAGTAAGACACATGTTGTTAATGCAGGCAAACCTTTCCACTCTTGCAAGCAACATGGGGGAGATGAGTGACAGTATCAAGCATCTCACAACAGCTGTGCAGGAAGGTCGCAGGGAAAGCAATGAACAATTTGGTGAGATGACTGTTGCACTCAGGGACCTATGCAAAGTGTCGAAAGATGATCAGGTGTCCCATCGCAAAAAAACATCACCAATTTATTGGACAATTGCATGGGTACACTAGGGCCATCAACTGGCTTAGCATAACAACTGCACAACTATCCCAACGGGCAATAGACTTGCAGTTGGAAATGAGCAATTGCTGCGGAGATGTTGCCAGGGGACTGATCCAAGTCACAAATGCTGTGGAGCAGATGCAAACCAATTCTGTTGCTGCCAGTAGTGTCATGGGTGGGGGGATAGTGAGGATGCCTCCAGACGCAGTAGCAGCTTGGCACCAGTGACGGAAAGCAGGAGGCGCAGCACACGTAATACGCCAGCATCAGAGAGCCCTCAAAGGGATGTGTCTGAGCACTCAGAATGGGCAATGAGAGTGTGAGGACGAAGGAAATAGTGTGAACATGTCCCCAGGATTCGTTTTGGTGAAGCAACCAGAAATATATTTGTCTGGACTGATGTAAAGTACCATGACAAACATTTATCTCTACCCATCAGAATGTTTAGGCCTTGCATGTGTGCAATAACACTACTGCTTGATTTTGGGTTAAATAAATCTAGTTGTCAAAGTAAAAATGTTGTGTTGGATTTGATAAATACCCACCTCAAAAATAATTCAGTGTAATTTCTGCACGTCGCTGTCTTCCTTCAGCTGCCCTTGATGCACTTCCTGCTTGTTGTGGATGTAATGTCTCCTCGTCCTCGTCGGGTTCACTATCCGATAGTTCAAGTGGTATGCCTCTGGCAGTTGCTATGTACTCAACATGGCACAAGTGGCGACTATTTTACAACAGGTGTCTGGCGTATACTGCAATGCGATGCCTGTTTTATGTAGGCAGCAAAACCGACTTTTCAGCAGTCCTAAGGTCCTCTCAATCACATTGTGTGTTGTCCTGTGTGCTGCATTGAACCGTTGTTCACTTGGTGTACTTGGATTCAGGTGTGGTGTTAAGATGAATGGGTGCACAGCATATGCACTGTCACCTATGGAGAAACAGCCAATAGATTAATCACTGCTATGTCTCACACGGAAATGATTATCTGCATGAGAGTGACATGTGTTTACCAAGCAGGAATCCTTCACCAAATTCACCCCCAAGGAGAAGTGTATGTATGCTGCTGTGCCTGAAGATGTAGGAATCATGCGTACTCCCTGGGTAACTTGCCACTATGTCTGTGATGATGTTCTTAGCATTGCATATCACTTGTATGTTCAGTGAATGATAACACTTCCTATTCCTGAAAATGTACTCATTCACTGAGGGGGGGCATATAGCTTTATGTGTCCAATCTATGCAACCAATTACATGGGGGGTGTTGGCTATCTGGTAAAAGTCAATTTTAGATTCAAGCAATTCCTGTGGGGTATTTGAAAATCTTATGTGGTGGTGCATCCTCAGCAACATAGCGTCCAGGAACACGTTAAAGAATTGCAATAGTGAACTTTGGGATACACCTCCAGCTGCAGCTATTACCCCTGGAAGCTACCTGACGCTAGGAGGTGCAGGGAACACAGGACCCGCATATGGGTGGGGATGGCATGTGTCCTGCGAGTCTGACACTGCAGTAGTGGGTCTAATTCTGCACTCAGATCTTGTATCAGTGCCGCATTTGATCTATACTTGTCATAGATTTCCTCCTCTGTCTGCCCCAACAGAGTAACGCGCACTCTGAAAATGCACTACTGTATCCTCCTTCTCCTCTGTGCTGCTGCTCTGAGCCTCATCCTTCTCTACCATGACGTAGAGCGCAGCCATTGTGAAAAATTCTGAGGCCTTCTGGGCCTGTTTAAATACTTTCCCAAATGTTTCCCACCTGATTTGATTGTTTTAACCTGGTTACAACCTAGTTTGATTTGGTGGTATTTTGCGATTGCAAAATTGCGATTCCTTACATATTCGCAATTTGCGATTTTTCATGCATAGTTTTTGGACTTCGAAATAGTTCCCCAAAATGAGAAGCAAAAGGCAAAAAGTTGGGGGAATGACCACCATAAGGATGACAGGTCTAACAGTTAACTTATGCATTTGTTTCAGAAGTATGTTAAACTTATTTTATCACTGAGCTGCAAAATTCCTTTCAATTAGTCTTATTTATTCTATACAAATGTTGTAGCTGATGCTCTCGAGCTTGCAAGAATTATTCCTTACAAAGTCTAGGCTCAGTGCATTGGCGCTATTTTGGTGCTATCTTGATTTTGATTGACATACTAGCTAATGTACGTGAAAGGTGTCGAATAACCTAGTATATATAACTTTGAACATTATTTTATATGGAGGAAAAGAATCGTCTCATAGCAACAAGTAACCATGTGGGACAGAAGACTGTGATTATGTTTGTCGAGCAGATAAGGGGTAGGCTAGAAATTCTTCGGTGAGTCCATATCCTTTGTTGTGTATAAGTGGGAGCAGATCATCGGAAGATGTGCAGTACATGAAGCCTTTTAATAGGGCAAGCTTTCGCCCCTGCTTCTATGAAAATTGTTTTCATTATTTACTTCTGCCTGTTTGCCACATTGACCATTGAAGTATGTGTTGTCCTGCTGAGCAGTCAGAAGTCTATGAAAATATAGTGTCTACTTTTGAATAACAGGCTTTTTTTTATGTGTCACTAGTTCTGTAATTAACGAAGTTTCTTTGGCGTGTTTCCATTAGTATCGTTTGTTATGCAAACAAGCATTGGCAAAGCCAATAGGTCGCACTATTGGGACCTATTGGCTGTGCCGTTGTCTTTTAGCGTTGCTGAACAGCATCTGCTGTGCCACTAAACCAAAAGAAGAAAACAAAATGATGAGATGAATCAGCCGGTTGAGGCTGCATAATTTTGTAGGCACGCAGGTGTGCCACCAGACATATGCGAACCTATGAAGTGACACGGGTCCACTTTTCTTTTCACTCATTCAATATGTATTGAAAAATAGAAAAAAAATTAATTGAAGCTGCACCCAGCAGCAATTTGGTGCCTGACGCTCCCTAAAAGAAAACCATCAAAGAAGAAAAAAACTGAGAATCTGTGATAAGCATAATTATGTGTGCAGGAAGGGCTACCTATCTGTAAAAAAACTATGCTTTAAGGAATATCCCTGTTCATGTGAGAGCAGTAGAATGGAGCACACTTATATAAAGAGGGAAAACAAGAGGAAACTAAAATATTTCTCCTCATATTTTTCTGTGAAGCCCTCTCTACAATTCTTTATAGATGGGGATTTATGCCAAAAACCAAGCATGGTTGCTCATGCGCCATCCATGGAACGCCCCCTTGATGCAAAGCAACGCATGACAACGCATTCTGCAGCTTTGTGTTACTTTGGATTACAAGCCAAAGAAAATTCCGATTTGCGTTGGATTGTAAATACCACCACAACATTTTGAGTCGGTTTGTATTAAAAAAAAAGTAACACAAACCCGGATCAAGGTGTTTGCAAATCTGGGCCTGTATTCCCACTGCATCCTTCTTCGTGCTTAAACAAATTCCTAACCACAGTAATCCTGGAACTTAGAGGAATCAACAGCCTCAAATAATGATTTCTCCTGCTATGGGCCATCGAGGTCTAGGATCTCAGTGGACTTCAAGCAGGTGCTGTCTTTGAGGCTATCAAGAGACAGGGAGTAATCAGGTTGGTCCCCCAACCAGACTGGTCACCCTGCAGACTCCTAACACTGACGCTAGCTCTCGCATATGCTGGATAAAGTTTTTTTGTCCTGCAGTTCAGGTCAGGACTGGGTATGACGGCTTTAGGTCATACAAGAAGGTTGCTCTGTTACCAGGGGTGTCAAAAAGTGTGAGGGTTCATGAAATAGCGTTGTTAAGATCTTCAAATAGCACTGCTATGGGAAATGGGCAACGTATTCCTGTTCCAGGGAAGGAATACAACTGCTAGTACAGCTCCCGCCCCCTTCAAGCTCAGGCAGTAAATGTATCCCAGCTTAACTTCTTATAAACTGATTGCTGGTTTGGATTATGTTTAAATAAGTTTGGAATCCAACCAGGAATTTCTTCTATAAATGGGAAGATCAGACATTTCACAGTTATCAGTTTATCTTTCCTTTAGTACAAGACATTGTGTTCATTTTAATCTCACCCACCTTTGAGTTCCGGTCTCAGACACTAGTCTCACAAGATGCTCTTGTCATCAGTCATCTAGAAATCCAGGCCAGAGACATTCAGTTGTCTATTAAACTATTTACAAAATTCAATAAATGAATTGCAAAAGCATGCAACACATTCATCCTACAAAAAAAATCCATACTTTGTTGGCAACCAGTCAATCGTCCACTTACAATCTCCCTCAAAACCACCCACAGAATACCTGAATGTAGATGAAAAAAAGCATAGGCCCTGACAGCATAAATTGAAACACCCATCAACTAAATATCCACCGACAAGTTTCAGAAAACCAAAAAAGAAATACTACTCTAACCTCTCCACTGCATCATGATACCAAACGGCTTTGTTGAATGACCTAAGAATTTAAAACCCTACTGCTGGCTCAAAAGAGAAATGGCTCCCTCCCAAATACTCTGTGATACTGCATTCTCTTATTTCTTTGGAAAACCCAAAGGATTACACTCTTCACTTTAGAGACACCAACAAACAACATGCCCTCCTAACCATATGCAAAACCTTAAAATATCAAAAGAAGCATCTTAATGGCATTCTAACCCATGTCTGGTCAATGTTTCAAGAACTAATATAACACAGTAACAAATATGGATCACCATCGAATACATCCCTCGGCAATTTTCATTGAAATCCTATTTATCAGATGCATTGTAGAAGCTAGCTTCAAAAGTATAACCAGTGCATCATTTACTATTAGTAAACTGCTAAATACACGCAAACGCTTATTCCTAAAACCTCTTTAAAGGAACCTGATCCGAAAGCAAGTACCCTGACAACTGCAGATCAATAGATCATAGATGCTTCTAGGCTAAGCTAATACAAAAGATAGGCAAAACCAAGATGGTGAAATATACCAAAAAAAAACATCCTTTTGGGGGCCAAGGCTGGCTTCTATCTCAGCAGATTGACAGCATAAATCCTAAATTCTACCATAGTGAAGCTAAAAATACAAGATGATTCAAACTGAGCAGCCATCAAGGTCCTACTAGACCTCTGTGTTGCATGCAATACTTCCCATCACCTAACACTGCTAACAAGACTGTAGAATATGGATTTACATCTTTCTTTCTAACCATAACCACACCACCTGCTTTCTGCCAAGATGCTCCAGACCCTACCATTTGGATACTGGCATCCCTCCGGACAGAGAAATCGCTCCCCTTCTCTTCATCCTGTTCCTCAGCCCTAATACCATACTGATTAAGTACTTCTGTCTTCAACTATGCAGATAACATACAGATCTCACCTTTGTACTTCTCGCTGCTGCGTTGCAGCTCATTCTGGTTCAAATCATCTAAACACTCCACACCCTGGTTTTCAGAGGAAATCCAAGAAACAAAGAGGGCTTGCAAAAGTTAGAATGCGTATGGTGCAAAGAGTATAAGGCACATCATAAATCCACATACCTGGCAGCCTTAAAGAAGTACCATAAGGACCTTGGGCAGGCCCGTATGAATTACTACGTCCTACAAATTGAACACTCCAAAAATTCCACCAGGGAGCTCTTTCATGTAATTAGGTCCCTTATCTCCCTAGAACGTATCACTGCGACAATCCCTCCATCTACTGAGTGCTGTGATCAAATTGCAGCATCCTTTGTGAATAAAGTGAACAACATCTATGCCTCTTTTCTGGTCTGGAGAGCGCTAGGACTTTTCTGAAGCTGCTTCTCTCCAGTTATTCACCAGACACCATGGGTAAGCTCCTCAACTTACAACCCATCTCAGAGGTTGACACGCACAGTCTAATGCTGAGAGTTAAATCTGGATCCCCTCTTGACCCTGCATCCCCAGCTATCTTGGGAAATGGCAGTGCTTCTATTGCTCCACTACTAACGGAACTGCTCAACCTGTCATTCTGTTATGGCTTAGTCCTAAAGAGTGGAAGCACACCATGGTTATTCCTTTGTTCAAAAAGCCTACCCCAGACCCTTTGCAGCCTGAGAACTTAAAACTTCTCTCACTAGTTCCTTATATTGTAAACGTGGCAGAGAAATTTGTCAACCACCAAATAATGCAGTTTGTAGAGGAACACGATCTGCTCCATGAGACACAGTCTGGTTTCAGACCCTTATTTAGCACAGAATCAGCGTTACTCCTAGCTTAAGATTCATTACGCAAAATTGCTGCTGATGGTCAAACAGCGATCTTAATCATGCTTGACATGAGAGCCGCCTTTGACACAGTCTCTCATGGTCTACTTCTTGACAGACTTCACCATGCAGCTATAGGTGGTCAGGTCCTGGGTTGGCTGGTGAGTTTTTTGGAAGGCCCCACCTTTAAAACCACTCTGCAACCCTATGTTTCATCTATTCAACATCTGAAACAAGGGGTGCCTCAAGGCTCTGCTTTGAGCCCGACCATTTTCAATCTGTATATGCGACCTCTGGCAGACCTGTTGAAATAACATGGGGTGCAGACGGTGTCATACGCAGAAGACACGCATCTGACTCTTACTTTGGCCCAGGACAACGGCAAAGCGGCAGAGAATTTCAAGCTCTGCCTGGAGGACATGACAAACTGGATGAAACACAGTTCCCTTAGGCTTAATGCCAGCAAAACAGATATTCTAGTGGTAGGAAAACAACGCTCCATTTGGTCCTCCAGGTGGTGGCCCAGCTTGATAGAATCTCCACCCTTTCCGAGTCAGAAAGCTAAAAATCTTGGAGTCTGGTTCAACTTCACTTTATTCTTCTCTGACAAGATCTCAGCTCTCACAGGCACCTGTTTCGGGATTTTAAAAAAGCTGGAAAAAAAATCATAGGTCTCATCCCAGACAATGAAGGAAAGACAGTGGTACAGGTGTTTGTATCAACCAGACTGGATCATTGCAATGTCCTCTATCTGGGGGCACCAAAGAGGAGTATTCATATGCTCCAACAGGTACAAAAAGCAGCAGCCAATATGCTTTTAAACATCCCTAGACTCTTTCCAACAGGTAGTGCTTTGGAGACTCTCCACTGGCTCCCAGTTGAGCAGAGGATCTCCTTCAAATCCCTATGCTATATCCACAGAATACTGCAGGGCAAAGACCCGAAATATCTCCACCCCATGGTACATTCCTACCAACCCACGTGCAGCGTGAGATCCGCTGGAACTGACCTGGCGTGCATTCCTAATTTCAATAGGAAACATTTTGGAGGCAGTTCTTTTAGGTACCTGGCAACCAAGAGATGGAATTTTCTACCTATGTACCTAAGACAGGAGACATCAGAAGCAGCTTTCAGGGAACAATTTAAAACGTGGCTGTACAGAAAAAATCTCGCTCCCTAAAATGTTGCTGTTCACTTGTGCTCATTCATGATCTCAGCCCCGAATGGAATTCAGCAAGGGGACACTCCATTTGGAGTAACCATTGCGCTTTATAAACTGCCATAACATAACATCTACCTCAAGATCAAGAACATCAATTCTCCATGGCATCAAGCCTACCCTAATTCTTGATTACTTTTTAGACTTTAGGACTGAAAACAATCTAAAATGCACACCGTACAATAAGATGTAAACTGACCTAAAGAGGTATAAAGAGACCCTAGCGTGACCAAAAGGCTTAGCACACATATCTTTTCATTGAACACAGCAATACATCCAAGTTGACTGTAAAGATGCCTCTCCCTGAGGCTCTGAAGGCTTATGACCACAATTCGTGTTAATTCCAGCTCTGAGTCAACAATGATCTCACTACACGTGGGTGGAGAGTGGCAAGACTGTCCTGCCTGCCCTCAGTGCAAGATTGAGACGTGGAAGACAGCTTCCCCAAGACAGGTGCAGGAAAAGCTGTCATTGATACTCCGTGCTAGAATCTTTTATCTGACCCCTTCCAAACAGGCGTAGCAAGATCCAAGAGGAAGCAGCACTATCATCCTGCATATATCAAGGGATCAACTTGGTCAGCCGCATTCTGCAGAAGCATTGCCATAGTGACATGGTGCTGGCCGACTGTGCGGTTCCTTGGCATGACTGGTCCCCATTTGGTATGTTCACTAACAACAGTTCTTACAATAGCGGAAAACATTGTGCTTTGTCCATTTCACCAATTCTGCTGAGCCTCTGAATGTTAGGGCTTGTCTCTGTGCTGCAACTATGGGCTGCTGATGTGAGGGCCCGGTGGGTGGTGTCGTGCCTGATGTAGCATTGTTCCTCCTAACCACAGTGGGGGCAGGCAGGCATTTTGGGTCCTCAAGGTTGATCTTCTAAACCATAGTTCAAGGCCCACCGCACTTAGATTGACCTAGGGCATTCTGCGATACAAAAATACAAACACCACCACCAATTGAACTGCTTTCTTGTCAGGGAGGAAGACATCAAATGCCACAGAACTAGGCCTACCCCACTAGTCTGGTGACATTCATTTACACTGGCCTATAAACCCTAGAAACAAAGATCCACCTCAAGCCTCACAAACTAAAAGTTGTCTAATCCTTCGTTAATGACCCTTCATCACCTAAAATGAATGTTTTTACCAACTGGGGTCTACAAACTTCACCACCCCTCCTCCATTCCCATCTGCCATCTTCAACAAAGCTGATTGAAACCAGATTCATGAAAAATGCCAAGACCACTACCAGCACATCAAAACAAGGTACTTGCACTCCAAACTTCACCCATCCTGGCAATTGGAGATTGATATTAATACATTTATCGCATCTCTACACACATCTACTCCCTCTTACTAGTTCTATGAATTCTGGACCAATGGAACACTGGGAACATGTACAGCAATAGTCTTAGGACCATTACCTCTGCAAAAAATGGCCTTTAAGTCTTGCTTTGCCCATCCAGGTAATGGGAGATTACACCTCTGACACACTTGATCTGCTCAGTCTTGCTTGGTTCTGATTAAACGACTGTGTGCATTCTAACTCTTATTGACTCACGATGAATCCCTCAAATGCAAATCCCCTGCATAAACAACTGATAAATATGGTATAAATGCACATAAAACCTCCTATCCATCTGACCTCTTGAAACATGCCACTAAGACATTCAAACATGATTTTGAAAGCATTCACTGAAACACTATTTCTGACCAATACTTCAGAAGTCAAAGTGGATGCCTCAAGACAGATTTTCTCTTTTACACAGACTACCAAATGCTTGGCAATCGAAAAGAACTGAGGTTCTCAGGGTCCAAGGACAATCCCCTTGCAAACAGATTAATTATTAGTACTTCTACTAACTTTCCCAACACTAATACTATATGCATGTACTGCAATGGGAATATAATGGTATAATTCTCAGTTCTTGCTCTGGTTTAATATGACCACTGCTTCAATGACCTTTGTCAAGCTCTGAGAAGGTCCTTTGTCCCTTCTACTCCTTCAGTTGTTACTTCTCTGCATGCCCCTAGCAAAGAACACCTAAATCCATTAACTTTAATCCCCCTGCTAACATGTATTCTCCCTCACACCACCTCTCTCCTCAATTTGAGCTCGATATTAACAACATACTTTACCTTACACTCTTTCAAAAATCATACCCTATCCACTTCTTAATTACTGTACATCTCCCCAACAGTATATGCCCCCTCAGGCCACCCCACCTCCCAATGACCAAATCAGTTAGGATGTATTGCCCTGGAGCCTCACACTATTATTCTCTCCAGCACTAACCCCATCTACAACTCACTTACATGCCATAATCTTGACTGTTCACACTAACCAGGTTCTTATCCCTCCACCCTCTCCCTCTGATTACATACCTGCTACCCTCAAACCAAACATCAGTCAGACCCTCACATCTTCTCATGCAAGTAACATGCTCCACTGCTCATCCCACACTTTCATCATAATAGTTCACTCTTTCTCCCTTGTCATCAAGTATACATGCAATATGTTGAGCAGAAGCTCAATTCATCCCACATTGAACTCAAACTTCTTTCTGAATAACTTTCAAGTCTTGGGTAATAATTCTACTTGAGCTCAAAATAAATTCATTCCCAAAACAAGAATACCTTCCTCCAATATATGCCATCATTCCAGAAACAGTCCCCCTAACATTAGCTACATTCTTGACAACAACAAAGATTTTAACCTCAAAAGTTCTTTCCATGATCTCTCAGACATTATTGAAAATCTGCTGATCTTTTACAACCCAGGGGCTCCATCCCCCTCATATACTGATCAGATCTCTACCATAACAATTAACTATTCCGACCAATCCATTAAACTCTCAGTGAATCATACAAATTCCACCTCAATCCTGATTCAGGCATCCACCATTTCCAGAAAAGATTACTTTCACCTCAAAAGCCTACTCCCCACTGCAGATCAGCATCCAAATGTAATCTAAAATTGAAGATGTGGTTACGTCACAAAGTCTAGAGCTTCTATTCCTTACAGACACCTGGCTCACAGACGCTTGCCATCCTGGCTTAGACTTTCTTATCCCACCAGTTTGCAAGATTTTCTATGCATAGATCAAAAAGGAAGATGGGGGAGCATTGAAGATATCCACAAAATATTGATTCAATGTAAACCTGTAAAAACAACCCAGCCTTCAACCTACCAATCTATCAAAGTCAAAATAATAGAACTAAAACTGACAGTAATACACACAATCTAACACCCAAAATGAGAAAACTATGTATTTGTAAAACAAATTATTACGTTAATCACAGAAAACTCCTGTCCCCCCTCAAACCACATATTCCCAAGAAATTTCAATCTCCACTGACAAAACAGCCTTGATTCCTGCAGGCACACAACTGGAAACTTTCTTAACCAATAAAGACAGCGAAAACGTCTGCTCAAGCACTACCCACATGAAAGGCAATATACTCAACTGGATGATCTCAAAAAGAGTGAGTGTCAAAAAAATATACTCCTTCCCCGTTGACTTATCAAACCACTTCCTATTCTCTTTAAACCTCTTTTCACCATAACAACATCCTAGAGCCAACCCAAACGCCTAAAAAGAAGGATCAGAAATTTCAACGACCAGATTTACAATTTTTTGCAAAATAATATTGTCTTGAAAATTATGTAAATCCCAGCTGATCACAACCCTGATGTTTTGCTCTACAACCTCAACTCAGTTCTGCTTCAAGAGGCAGAGAAAATGGCTAGCTTTCAAGAAAAAACTAAGGGCAAAAAAGAAAGCCATTTACTGATTTTCACGAGATTTTCTGAGAAATCTTCAGAATTTCAAAAATCACTTGGAATGGAATCTGATAACTCTTCACAATAAACACTAAGGGGGTCATTAGTATGGCAGGCGGACTTTGTACCACAACTACAATTAGGATGCTCCCGCCACACTGCCGGGCGCATTCCGCATTTGTAGCATTGTGGCGGGCGGTGCTGAAAGCACCACCCGCCGCAATGCCACAAGAGCAAGTTGTGCCTTTCAATGCACAACGTGACAGGCACTGCACGGTGCCTGCCACGCTGTACATTGAAATGCAGGGGGGTACCATAGGTACTCCCCATGTGCACCCTCCACCCCCCAGAATCGCTGGGGGCCCACTACGGGCCCCCAATGTTAAAGACCACATGCCTTTCCGTGGTGCTGTGTTGCCACAGAAAGGCATGTCCCTGCCTGAATTCTAATATGGATGGCGGTGTCTACCAGACACCGCCAACATATTAACAGCTTTTCCGCCCGGTAGGCAATCGGACGGATTGCCTACCGGCAGAAAACCGGCGGACGTTCTTTCCGTCCGCTGGGGTCCCCCCCACCACTCTGCAACGTAGCTCTATGGCGCTTACTGGAGGTAAGTGGTGGGCTAGTTGGCCCCCAGGGACCCTCAGGACTCAAGGGGACTTAATCTCCCAATTTACAATGCACCAGGGGGTGCGTTTGCACAGTGGTGCAGGGAGGGGGCATGGCCTAATGTCACAAGTGTGCAAACGCGCCCTGTGGATCCGTTAGAAGTTGGGTAATTAAGTCCCCTTGGATCCTGAGGGTCCCTGGGGGCCAACTAACCCACCAGGTACGTCCAGTTATTGCCACAGATTTGCATTGCAGAGAGGTGTAAAATGGGGCATGGCCTTGGACCACCTCTCTGCAACGCAGCTTTGTGGTGCTTACTGGAGGTACGTGGTGGGCTAGTTGGACCCAGGGACTCTCAGGATTCAAGGGGACTTAATCCCCCAACTTAAAACGTGCCACAGGGTGCCTTTGCACAGTGGTAAAAGGAGGGGGCGGGGCCAGAGGTGACTTGTGCAAACACGCCCTGTGGCGCGTTTTAAGTTGGGGAATTAAGTCCCGTTCAATCCTGAGGGCCCCTGGGGGCCAACTAAGCCACCATGAACCTCCAGTAAGTGCCACAGGCCTGAGTTGCAGAGAGGTGGTCCAGGCCATGCTCCTTTTTACACCTCTGTGCAACGCAGCTCTGTGGCGCTTACTGGAGGTACTTAGTGGGCTAGTTGGACCCCAGGGACCCTCAGGATTCAAGGGGACTTAATATCCCAACTTAAAACGGCCACAGGGCGTGTTTGCACACATGTCCCCGCAGGCCCCCCCTCCCTTCACCACTGTGCAAACGCACCCTGTGGCACGTTTTAAGAGGTAGTTTTAATCTCCCTGTCCTATTATGTACTAGGGACTTACAGAGGAGGTCATGCTAATCACAGGGGTAACCCAATGCAGTGTTCCCTAGTGTATGTAGGTGTTTTCACTATATTCTAAGTGTCTTCTAGCATAGCACTGGCTCTAGGCCTGGTTAGTCAGAGTCAATTACCATCAGTACCCGTCTGAAAAAGTTGTGGGCACAGGATGATTTTGCAACAAGGCCTCTTTCTGCTCCTCTGTTGGTTCTTTCTGCACATGTCTTGCTTCTTCCTGCATTTTTCTTCGTCTTTGTGGACTTCTGTTGTTTCTTTCTACATTTCTATTGTTTCTTTCTGTGCGTTTTTTCTTCTTTCTTCACATGTCATACTTCTGTAGGCATTGTTAGAAGGCATTGTTAGAAACTAGCATTTAAAAAACCTTAGAAATTCAATGAAAAACCATAGGTTTCAGGCACGTTATAGTTAGAAATTAGCGTTTAAAAAATCTTTGAAATTCACTGAAAAAACCATAGGTTTCAGGCAAGTTATAGTTAGAAATTAGCATTTAAAAAACCTTAGGTTTCAGGAGTGGTATAGTTAATTGGACATTTCACTTGTACAAAACCTGTGAATTTCTCCCGTTATAGTTAGTTCAGCTAACTATAACTCGCGCCCCCGCAATGCACTGCTGATGACGTCATATATTACATCACTCATGACATGGTCAGTGCCTTCTTGATGGAACCAAGTAAAAAACTGAAAGTATTTTCTACTGAGGAGACTGCAGTTAATGAGGAAATTAGGAAACTTTATTACAAATAAATCTCCCAAGATGGCCACCAGAGACAAAAGAGCCCAAATGTAGCCCAAATATCACCCAGATGTAGCCCAAGTATAGCCCAATGACAGAATGTCCCAGAGTGTTCTAACGAACAACTAGAGCGCTAACAGTCTTACTTATGACAAAAGTATGGCACACCTGAAGCCATCTTGATTGGAATAAAGTGGTAACACTTAAAACATTTAATTTGCAAAGGAACAAAATGAGGGGGCTCATTTTGCCATAGAAGTTATGATTAGTGCTGCAGAAAGAAAAATGAGGGCACATTTTGACTTCTCAAATCCTCTTCTATTTCATTAAAAAATTCTGACATGCAGACTGAAACATGCACTTTGAATACCAGCAGCAGACTTTCCTGGTGAGCAGTAGCTTTACTACAGTGATCTAATGAGCAACTAGAGTGATACCATTCAGAATTTATGGCAAATGTGTGACACATCTGAATGCCTTCTTGATGGAACCAAAGTAAACAAGCATTGAAAATGCAATAGGTCTCGCCCTCGTTTAAGTTAAAGCAATACTGTTTGTAATTAGGTGACTTTTTAGCTTTGCTTTTATTAGTGTTTTTCAAACTTTCATGTACATAACATGTATATGTATGCATATATGTATATGTATATGTATGCATGCATTTATATTTGTATTTATATAGATATGCAGATTATATATATGTTTATATATGTATGTATATATATACACACATATATATATAAATCCATATGCATATATATATGTGCATATGTGTGCGTGTAGAGAGAGGTAGAGAGAGGTAGAGAGGAAGAGGTGTAGAGGTAGAGAGGTAGAGGTAGAGGTAGAGAGGTAGAGGTAGAGAGGTAGAGAGGTAGAGAGTAGAGGATGAGTAATAGAGAGGAGAGAGTGAGTAGTAGAGAGTAGTAGAGAGCAGTAGAGAGTAGTAGAGAGAGTAGCAGAGAGTGAGTAGTAGAGAGTAGTAGAGAGTAGTAGAGAGTGGGTAGTAGAGAGTGAGTAGTAGAGAGTAGTAGAGAGTAGTAGAGAGAGTGGTAGAGTGAGTAGTAGAGAGTAGTAGAGAGTGTGTAGTAGAGAGTAGTAGGGAGTGAGTAGTAGAGAGTACTAGAGAGTGAGTAGTAGAGAGTAGTAGAGAGTGAGTAGTAGAGAGTAGTAGAGAGTGAGTAGTAGAGTTAGTAGTAGAGAGTAGTAGAGAGAGAGTAGTAGAGAGTGAGTAGTAGAGAGTAGTAGAGAGTGAGTAGTAGAGTGAGTAGTAGAGAGTGAGTAGTGGAGTGAGTAGTAGAGAGTAGTAGAATAGTAGAGAGTGAGTAATAGAGAGTAGTAGAGAGTAGTAGAGAGAGTGATAAAGTGAGTAGTAGAGAGTGAGTAGTAGAGAGCAGTAGGGAGTGAGTAGTAGAGAGTACTAAAGAGCGAGTAGTAGCGAGTGAGTAGTAGAGAGTAGTAGAGAGTGAGTAGTAGAGTTAGTAGTAGAGAGTAGTAGAGAGACAGTAGTAGAGAGTAGTAGAGAGTGAGTAGTAGAGAGTGAGTAGTAGAGAGTGAGTAGTGGAGTGAGTAGTAGAGAGTGGTAGAGAGTGAGAAGTAGAGACCAGTAGAGAGTGAGTAGTAGAGAGTAGTAGAATGAGTAGTAGAGAGTAGTGGAGTAGTAGAGAGTAGTAGAGAGTGAGTAGTAGAGTGAGTTGTAGGGAGTAGTAGAGAGTGAGTAGTAGAGTGAGTAGTAGAGAGTAGTAGAGAGCGAGTAGTAGAGAGCAAGTAGTAGAGAGTGTGTAGTAGAGAGTGAATAGTAGAGAGTAGTAGAGAGTGAGTAGTAGAGAGTGAGTAGTAGAGAGTGAGTAGTAGAGAGAGAGTAGTAGGGAGTAGTAGAGTAGTAGAGAGTGAGTAGTAGAGAGTAGTGGAGTAGTAGAGAGTGAGTAGTAGAGAGTAGTAGAGAGTGAGTAGTAGAGTGAGTAGTAGGGAATAGTAGAGAGTGAGTAGTAGAGTGAGTGGTAGAGAGTAGTAAAGAGCGAGTAGTAGAGAGTGTGTAGTACAGAGTGTGTAGTAGAGAGTGAGTAGGAGAGAGTGAGTAGTAGAGAGAGTAGTAGAGAGTAGTGGAGTAGTAGAGAGTGAGTAGTAGAGTGAGTAGTGAAGAGTAATAGAGAGCGAATAGTAGAGAGTGAGTAGTGGAGAGTGAGTAGTAGAGAGTAGTAGAGCGCGAGTAGTAGACAGTGAGTAGTAGAGAGTGAGTAGTAGAGAGAGTAGGAGAGAGTGAGTAGTAGAGAATAGTAGACTGAGTAGTAGAGAGTGAGTAGTAGAGAGAGAGTAATAGAGAGTAGTAGAGAGAGAGTAGGAGAGAGTGAGTAGTAGTGTAGTAGAGAGTGAGTGGTAGAGAGTAGTAGAGAGTAGTAGAGTGAGTAGTAGAGAGTAGTAGAGAGTGAGTAGTAGAGAGAGTAGTAGAGAGTAGTAGAGTAGTAGAGAGTGAGTAGTAGAGAGTGAGTAGTAGAGAGAGTAGTAGACAGTAGTAGAGTAGTAGAGAGTGAGTAATAGAGAGTAGTAGAGAGTAGTAGAAAGCGAGTAGTAGAGAGTGAGTAGTGGAGAGTGAGTAGTAGAGAGTAGTAGAGAACGAGTAGTAGAGAGTGAGTAGTAGAGAGTCAGTAGTAGAGAGTGAGTAGTAGAGAGTAGTAGAGTGAGTAGTTGAGAGGGAGTAGTAGAGAGTGAGTAGAGAGTAGTAGAGAGTGGTAGAGTGAGTAGTAGAGAGTGAGTAGTAGAGAGTGAGTAGTTTAATTTAAAAGGAACAGAATGAGGGGGTTCATTTTGCCATAGAAATTATGATTAGTGCTGAAAAAAGAAAAATGAGGGCACATTCTGAGTGACTTCTCAAATCCTCTTCTATTTCATTAAAAAACTTCTGACATGCAGACCGAAACATGCACTTTCAATACCAGCAGCAGACTTCCCTGGTGAGCAGTAGCTTTACTACAGTGATATAATAAGCAACTAGAGTGCTAACATTCCGAATTTATGGTAAATGTGTGACACATCTGAATGCCTTCTTGATGGAATCAAAGTAAAAAACTGAAAGTATTTTCTACTGAGGAGACTGTAGTAAATAAGGAAATTAGGAAACTTCATAACAAATAAGTCTCCCAAGATGGCCACCAGAGACAAAAGAGCCCAAATGTAGCACAAATATCACCCAGATGTAGCCCAAGTATAGCTCAATGACAGAATGTCCCAGAGTGTTCTAAAGAATAACTAGAGCGCTAACAGTCTTACTTATGACAAAAGTATGGCACACCTGAAGCCATCTTGATTGGAAAAAAGTGGTAACACTTAAAACATTTAATTTGCAAAGGAACAAAATGAGGGGGTTCATTTTGCCATAGAAATTATGATTAGTGCTGCAGAAATTAAAATTAGGGCACATTTTGACTTCTCAAATCCTCTTCTATTTCATTAAAAAATTCTGACATGCAGACTGAAACATGCACTTTGAATACCAGCAGCCGACTTCCCTGGTGAGCAGTAGCTTTACTACAGTGATGTAATGAGCAGCTAGAGTGCTACCATTCAGAATTTATGGCAAATGTGTGACACATCTGAATGCCTTCTTGATGGAACCAAAGTAAACAAGCATTGAAAATGCAATAGGTCTCGCCCTCGTTTAAGTTAAAGCAATTCTGTTTGTAATTAAGTGGCTTTTTAGCTTTGCTTGTATTAGTGTTTTTCAAACGTTCATGTACATAACATGCATATGTATGCTTATATGTATATGTATGCATGCATTTATATTTGTATTTATATAGATATGCATATTATATATATGTTTATATATGTGTGTATATATATATCGATATAAACATACATATATATAAATGCATATGCATATATATGCATATATATATATATGTCAAAAACTCCGTCTCGTAGGCAGAAGATGTCTCCTCAAGAAACAGAAGCAAACCCAAGGTGCGGTGAACAGGTCCAATTATTTATTTTAATATAACAGACACCACGCGGCCATTACGCGTTTCAGCCCGTCACAGGCCTTGGTCACATGACATATATATGTGCGCGTGTAGAGAGAGGTAGAGGTGATGAGGTAGAGGTTTAGAGGTAGAGGTGTAGAGGTAGAGAGGTAGAGAGTAGTAGAGAGAGAGGTAGAGAGTAGAGTGAGTAATAGAGAGTAGAGAGTGAGTAGTAGAGAATAGTAGAGAGTAGTAGAGAAAGTAGCAGAGAGTGAGTAGTAGAGGGTAGTAGAGGGTAGTAGAGTGAGTAGTAGAGAGTGAGTAGTAGAGAGTAGTAGAGAGTGAGAAGTAGAGAGTGAGTGGTAGAGAGTGAGTAGTAGAGAGTAGCAGAGAGTAGTAGAGAGTAGTAGAGAGTGAATAGTAGAGTGAGTAGTAGAGATTAGTAGAGAGTAGTAGAGAGTGAGTAGTAGAGAGTGAGTAGTAGAGAGTAGTAGAGAGTGAGTAGTAGAGAGTGAGTAGCAGAGAGAGTAATAGGGAGTAGTAGAGAGTGAGCAGTAGAGTGAGTAGTAGAGAGTAGTAGAGGGAGAGTAGTAGAGAGTGAGTAGTAGAGAGTAGTAGGGAGTGAGTATTAGAGAGTGAGTAGTAGAGTGAGTAGTAGAGAGTGAGTAGTAGAGAGAGAGTAGTAGAGAGTGAGTAGTAGAGAGTGAGTAGTAGAGAGAGTAGTAGAGAGTAGTAGAGTAGGAGAGAGTGAGTAGTAGAGAGTAGTGGAAGTGAGTAGTAGAGTGAGTAGTAGAGAGTAGTAGAGAGTGAGAGTAGTAGAGTGAGTAGTAGAGAGTAGTAGAGAGGGAGTAGTAGAGAGCAAGTAGTAGAGAGTGTGTAGTAGATAGTGAGTAGTAGAGAGTAGTAGAGAGTAGTAGAGTAGTAGAGAGTGAGTAGTAGAGTGAGTAGTAAAGAGTAGTTGAGAGCGAGTAGAAGAGATTGAGTAGTGGAGAGTGAGCAGCAGAGAGTAGTAGAGAGTGAGTGGTAGAGAGAGTAGTATAGAGTGAGTAGTAGAGTCGTAGAGAGTGAGTTGTAGAGAGTAGTAGAGTGAGTAGTAGAGAATAGTAGAGAGTGAGTAGTAGAGAGAGTAGTAGAGAATAGTAGAGTAGTAGAGAGTGAGTAGTAGAGAGTGAGTAGTAGAGAGAATAGTAGAGAGTAGTAGAATAGTAGAGAGTGAGTAATAGAGAGTAGTAGAGAGTAGTAGAGAGAGTGGTAGAGTGAGTAGTAGAGTAGTAGAGAGTGAGTTGTAGAGAGTAGTAGAGTGAGTAGTAGAGAATAGTAGAGAGTGAGTTGTAGAGAGTAGTAGAGTGAGTAGTAGAGAATAGTAGAGAGTGAGTAGTAGAGAGAGTAGTAGAGAATAGTAGAGTAGTAGAGAGTGAGTAATAGAGAGTGAGTAGTAGAGAGTAGTAGAGAGCGGGTAGAGAGTGAGTAGTGGAGAGTGAGTAGTAGAGAGTAGTAGAGAGCAAGTAGTCGAGAGTGAGTAGTAGAGAGGGAGTAGTAGAGAGTGAATATTAGAGAGAGAGTAGTAGAGAGAGAGTAGTAGAGAGTGAGTAGTTGAGAGTAGCAGAGTACGTAGTAGAGAGTAAGTAGTAGAGAGACAGTAGTAGAGAGTGAGTAGTGGAGAGTAGTAGAGTAGTAGAGAGTGAGTAGTAGAGAGTAGTAGAGAGTGATAAGTAGAGTGAGTAGTAGAGAGAGAGTAGTAGAGAGTGAGTAGTAGAGGAGTAGAGAGTAGTCAGTCAGTGTCAGTCAGTGTCAGTCAGTCAGTCAGTTAGTGTCAGTCAGTGTCAGTCAGTCAGTGTCAGTGTCAGTCAGTCAGTGTCAGTGCCAGTCAGTGTCAGTCAATCAGTGTCAGTCAGTCAGTGTCAGTCAATCAGTGTCAGTCAGTGTCAGTCAGTGTCAGTCAATCAGTGTCAATCAGTCAGTGTCAGTTAATCAGTGTCAGTCATTGTCAGTCAGTCAGTGTCAGTCAATCAGTGTCAGTCAGTGTCAGTCAGTGTCAGTCAATCAGTGTCAGTCAGTGTCAATCAATCAGTGTCAGTCAGTCAGTGTCAGCTAGAGCAGCTCTGCTGACCTGGTTCTCTGGCTCTAAAGCAGCTCTGCTGACCTGTTTCTCTCCCTCTAAAGCAGCTCTGCTGACCTGGTTTCTCTGGCTCTACAGCAGGTCTGCTGATCTGGTTTTCTGGCTCTAGAGCAGCTCTGCTGACCTAGTTCTTAGGCTACAGAGCAGCTCTGCGGACCTGGTTCTCTGGCTCTACAACAGCTCTGCTGACCTGGTTCTCTCCATCTAAAGTAGCTCTGCTGACCTGGTTCTCGCTCTAAAGCAGCTCTGCTGACCTGGTTTCTCTGGCTCTACAGCAGCTCTGCTGACCTGGTTCTCTGGCTCTAGAGCAGCTCTGCTGACCTGGTTCTTAGGCTCTAGAGCAGCTCTCCTGACCTGGTTCTCTGGCTCTAAAGCAGTTCTGCAGACCTGGTTCTATGGCTCTAAAGCAGCTCTGCTGACCTGGTTCTCTGGCTCTAGAGCAGCTCTGCTGACCAGGTTCTCTGGCTCTAAAGCAACTCTGCTGACCTGGTTCTCTCCCTCTAAATCAGCTCTTCTGACCTGGTTCTCTGCCTCTAGAGCAGCTCTGCTGACCTGGTTCTATGGCTCTAAAGCAGCTCTGCTGACCTGGTTCTCTGGCTCTAAAGCAGTTCTGCTGACCTGGTTCTCTCCCTCTACAGCAGCTCTGCTGACACGGTTCTCGACCTCTAGAGCAGCTCTGCTGACCTGGGTCTCTGGCTCTAGAGCAGCTCTGCTGACCTGGGTCTCTGGTTCTAGAGCAGCTCTGCTGACCTGCTTCTTAGGCTCTAGAGCAGCTCTGTTGACCTGGTTCTCTGCACTCAGGATGCACGCACCCGACTTCGCGAAAATATATTTAAAAATAATATGTTAATTATAAGTACAAATACATTATTTTTATGAATATCTTAGATAATCTCTTTCCCTAATATGTATATTAAAGACACATACATATCTTTTTGGAACATACATTTTTTTTGCACCCAGCGCGCCCCAGCACGTATATGACGTCACGCGGGACCCTCCACCGTGTAAGCATCTCGTACCGTAATGTGCAGGTGTCGCGAATGCGCGGGAGCCACGGACTGGTCGCATACCAATCGCGCACATCACATAATATTAAATGTATATGATGTAACTGAAAAACACGCAGCCATTGCACACCGTACGCGGATCCTTCATGACTTTTCTAAAATGGCTAAAATCCGCGCACGCACCGTGATGTGTACGCTTTGAGTGCGCGACTCCGAAAACATTTTGGAAAAAAAACATTTTACAAAGAAAATAATATAAATATATTAAAATAAAAAATGAAAACAAAAAAATGGATCAATATTCCAGTTTGAAGTTTTTAAAAAAATTTGTTTTGCAATTTTCAGAAAAATATATAATGTTATTTAATGAGTAAAATATTTATAAATAAACAGTTAAAAAACTGTAGAAAATCAGTACAAAAAAATAGGTATAACTACTATCACACTTAAAAATTAGCATTTAAAAAACCTTTGGAATTCACTGGAAAAAACCATAGGTTTCAGAGACGTTATAGTTAGAAATTAGCATTTAAAAAATCTTTGAAATTCACTGAAAAACCATAGGTTTCAGAGACGTCATAGTTAGAAATTAGCATTTAAAAAAGCTTTGAAATTCACTGAAAAAACCATAGGTTTCAGAGACGTTATAGTTAGAAATTATCATTTACAAAACCTTAGAAATTCACAGAAAAAACCATAGGTTTCAGGGGTGTTCTAGTTAGCTGTCCATTTTACTCGTACAAAACCATAGAAATTCCTCTGTTATAGTTAGTTCTGCTAACAATGCACACAATGCACTGCTGATGATGTCACATAATGCATCATTCATGACATGGTCAGTGACATCACTGATGACATCTCAAATGACATCACTGATGACATCACTGATGACATCTTCCACGTGACAATCTGATACACCTCATCATACACTAGTATAACCTTTCAGCACTCACTGTAAAATACAGAGTACCATATTTGAAACCATTGACACACCAATACCAGTTACTACATACCCACTCACTGATTCCTAAGTCTACACACACAACTACCCATTCAACAACAGAATCATTTATACATGCAGTCACTAATTAATAGAACACTATCAAATGCATTTATACACATATATAGACATTGACACATCAGCAGTCATCTTAGTCGGTTATGCAGTCATCCTACTCACTCATGAAAAAAATGAATCACACTTACATTTACTCACTTACACAATTATCCAACAACACATCATTTATTCAAACACATAGTAACTTATAGTTAAAATGTTAAAAAATCACCGTTACAATTATACACTCATTCATATAGTTACTCTCACAATCACTGACTCTCACATACAATGCCTTTTATTTTTTTACTTTGTTGAAGATGTACAACTAAAACATATATGTGCTCACCAACACACAAATAAATACACTCAGTCACCCAAACAACTGTTTCCACATGCACTCTTAAACCTATACACCTAGTCAATCACCCAGTCACACATCTATGCATAGAGTTACACACACCCCATCCAACCACACACAAACTCAGTGTCCCATACAAATACTCACCCAACTAATCAATAACTAATATACACACTCATGTAGTTAGTGACCAACTGATGCAGCATGTTATACAACAACAGAGACAGTGATGCACACATTCACATAGTTTAGTTACTAATCCATGTATTAAGTGAGACACTTTTGATTACTCACTTAAACAGTCAGACAGCTACTAAATCCTCCATCCAGACAGTTATATATCCACTCAATCTTCAATACAGATTGGTATATATATAATACATATTTAAATTTCAAACTAAACCACTTTCACTGGATGATGTCATCAGTGATGTCATTTGAGATGTCATCAGTGATTTCACTGACCATGTCATGAATGATGCAATATGTGACATCATCAGCAGTTCATTGCGGGCACGCGAGTTATAGTTAGCAGAACTAACAATAACGGAGGAATTTCTATGGTTTTGTATGAGTGAAATGGCCAGCTAACTAACACCCCTGAAACCTATGTTTTTTTCTGTGAATATATATATAGGCAGCACCTTTTTGTACACATGAAATAAAGAAAATCCTGGCAACAGCAGAGCAAAGTGTTCGTGTTCCTGTCTTCGGTGCGGTGATGCACTAGGGAAAAGTGGAATTGATATATATATATATATATATATATATATATATATAAAACAGTGTGGCTTTCTCATAGGAAGAATATGTTTGGTTTGCTTTTAAATTTGATGACGTTAGATGAATTTTCGTGAAACTTTCCAAAACAAATGTTTGTCTACCTCAGCTCGGTCCTGAAATGTTTCGAGGGTGATCTGTCAAGCAGGGCCCAAAAAAGATGTGGTTCCAAAATCAAATTTCTCCATAGGTTTTTATTAAGCAGCATTACTGTATATTCTGCTGAACAGAAATTCATTAAATTTGGCAGGAGGGTAGATCTTGGTCTAGAACGTGTGCTTTTTGTGATTTGCTGTAAATCCTTTCATGAGTTTTTGATGGGGTCCCCATTAAAAGTGACATTATAGTTAGGTGAAAATTTCAGTGACAGCATAACTTTTTAAGCTAAAAAGGGTCACTGAAATTCACCAGTTATAGTTATTTCTAGGAACTACCCTAAGGTAACTATAGCTCATGCTCTTGCCATGCACAGCAAATTACCCGACATATTACATCACTCATAACATGTTCTATACCATCATTGATAACATCACCACAACATTTTTTTTAAAACATCGATGAGAAGACTGTGGATGGTAGGGGTGCGAGTTATAGTTACTTTGGGGCACAAGTTGCAGTCAACCCCAGTGAGGCAGAGAAACACACGTCGTGCACGCCCCCTCCTTGAGCCATTGTGGGCCCGTGGTATCCCAAACCTCAGGTCCTTTGTTTATATTTAAGGGGTGGAGGGCGAGTAAATTTCAGTGAGAATTCACTACAGAATCAGATCTTGTTTCACTCATGTTTATCCTCATCCATATTGTTGTGTCATGTAGGCTTCATTGTTAATAATCTTAATTTTGTTAGTGGTTAGATTAGTTCTTCATCTTGATTGTGCTCAAAGGAATCTTTTGTTTTAAACCTGATAATCTGGCTTGTAATGACTGTGGTCCTCTGATTATGAACTACCGCCCACTCGAGGGTGGACAATTGTTTGAATGTCTTCCCTGATCCATTTTATGGCCCACAACCCCAGGATGCCCTCTTTTCGCTGCTTGAGAGCATGGGCAGTGAAAGAGTAATGTTCTCTTACTGGGCTGGAGCACAAAGCTGCTCCTGCCCAGTGGGAGAACAACACTTTATACAGAATTGCTTCCACCAAACAGAAGCAAAAGAAAACTGCACCAGCAGGGTGGGAGTAAGCCTGGCTCCAGCTGCCCCCTTGATGGGTGCAAGCACAGGAGCTGGTGAGGCTGTACTGGCTCTGGGGCTCCCCCGCAGCCCCAACCAGGGGCCTGGTTTGGGACACCCCACTTTGAAAATAGGAAAAATAGATAATGCCAACTCCTTTAGAAGCAAGGAGCCGGTGGGTCTGAGGAGCCCTAGGGCTCCCTCCACAGCCCCAATAAGAATAATGACCTGGGGTGCCTGCAAATAAATAATAAATGCCGGCTCACAGGAGCGGCCCATGCAGGTAAGAGCAGTGGGTTGGTAGGGTATTCGACAGACGACCACAAAGGGAAATTAAATAAATAATTAATTTGCCCTCGTCATCATCTGTCAAAATCCCACATCACATGGCCCCACTGCCCACCACTCTTACCTGCACGAGCCGCTCCTTCCGGCTCCTCCACAGCCCCATAGTCTCACTTGCAGGGAGCCAGCGGTGCCATGGGGGCGCTGGGACTGCCTCTTGGCCCCCTTAGCAAACAAATACAACACACTGGATGTCCCAGGTTGGACCGGAACACCCAGAAAAAAACAGGTAAACATGAATAATAAATGAGTGGCCACAGTCACTCATTAAGCGCTCACTGAGCCTTCAAGGAGTGCCCAATTATGCCCTACAAGGGATATTTACATATTGTTTGTTTTTGGTGATGGCCCTGGTAGGGGCAAGGGCACCTCCAAATTGCTCTTAATGCTGTGGGGGCTGCAGGGAGTCCTGCAGCCACCCAGCAGCATTAAAAAAATAGTAAGTCTCGTGGGTCATTGAAACCATGACCCCAGAGAACTTACCATATATTTCTTTTAAACCTTTATTAATCTGGTGCTTTTGCTCTACAGCTGGGAAAGCTGCAGTATCTAGGGGCTGGTTGTATTTCTGCATAACATGTGGCCTGAAGATGTGTAATAAAAAGAACAATGTCCTCTTGTGTATTAAAAATACAAGAAGATCCATTTCTGGTTGTTGTTATGATTGCTTTTTGGTGCTGAGAAATGTTAAAAGAAACTCTCATAGACATGTTTGTTTTACTTTTTTTTCCTTAACCCCTTCAGTGCCACGCCCTTTCCCCCTCCTGTGCCGGGCGTTGCACTAGTGGGTGGGGTTCATGACGAGATAGTCTCGTCATGGACACAGCGCAACCGTGCTCCATGACGAGACTATCTCGTCATGGGCACTTAACCCCTTGCATGCCCGCCCCTTTCCCCGCCCAGTGCCGCGCTTTGTATTAGCGGGCGGAGTTCATGACGAGCTGGACTCGTCATGGGCACAGCGCCACCGCAGCCCATGACGAGTCCAGCTCGTCATGGGCACTGAAGGGGTTAACCCCTTCGGCGCTCATGACGGAACGGTTCCGTCATGAGCGTCGGTTGAGCTGTGCTCATGACGGAACCGTTCCGTCATGACCACGCCCGCGCAAGCAGCGCTCAGCACAGCGGGGGAATCCGCCCCGCATGGAAGGGGTTAAAGAAACAATTTGGCTCTGACTATTTGTTTACACATTTGTTTACAAACACAATGTAATAATAAAAAAACTATAGAACCAGAGTCACAGACATATGTCTTAATAAAACTTGATTAAATATGTGTAATTATAAATATTAATAAACATTGCATTGTGTATATTATTGAAATGTACATTTGATTAAAGTTTTTGGTGATTTGTTTGAGAATGATAATAGATGTGCCTTATATATAGGAGGCTGGGTACCTGAGGTGGGGGAGGTGTTTGGCTAAAGGGCCTGGCCACAAGCCATTTACAGCTGGGGTTAACTTAATGTATAGTAATAAAATATTACATTACAATTTTAAAAACCTAGAATTTACTGAAAAAACAAACGTTTAGTCACATTATAGTTAGGTGAAAATGTCAGTTAAAAAAGTACCATTTAAAACATTCAAACCACTAAAATTGACCAGTTATAGTTAACTCAAATAACTATAACTTATGTCCTAAGGTAACTAACCCCGGGCGTAGTACTAAGCTTCGCCCACGTAGTGTACGTAGCGCTGCCTGCTTCGCAGTTTTCGAAGTAGGCGTAGCAGGCAGCGCTACGCACACGCCAGGGCGAAGCGGAGCTGCCTGCCACCCGCCACCCGCCTCCCGCCCGCCCTCCTTTTAAAATAATGTCATGGATGATAAAAGAATTAAATATAAAGACTTACCTGCAGCGCGGCGTCTCCGGGGCTCCCTCTTGCGAGAAATGCGCATGCGCGGGCATCCGCGCATGCGCATTTGTGACATGAAGTTGTGAATGAGGAAGAGGGAGCCCCGGAGACGCCGCACTGCAGGTAAGTCTTTATATTTAATTATTTTATCATACATGACATTATTTTAAAAGGAGGGTGGGCGGGAGGCGGGCGACGCGTAGTGGGGCTCCTCGGAGCACACGAGTGTGCGTAGATTTGGGCACACAACGCGCTGCTCCATGTAGCCCCACTACGCCCAGGCTTAAAGGTAACTATAACTTGCACCCTCAGCATGCACTGCTAATTATCCCACATATTACATCACTCATGACATCTTCTATGACATCATTGATGGTAACTAGTCATAATATCGAAAAAAAAATATCGACTGGACAGAATATCGAGTATTTTATACCGATTGGACAGAATATCAAATTGCAAAAATATAGTGCTGCAGAATATCGAAATGCAGGTAAGCAATATCAATTTCCACAATATAGAAGTTAGTAATATCAATTTTTTTGTGTGTGTTTTTTAAGTGTTAGTACATGTGTTAAAAGTATGTATTATTTTTGTAATGTTCGTTTGAATTTTGTAAAAGTAATGAATTTATGTTAATTAAATTTTGGGTAATTTAATTCCGTAGCGGGTTGTGGGTTTATAGGGGAATAGGGTGGGAAGTAATTTAATTATAATATATATTTTTAGCATTATTTAGAATTAATTAATTATACGTTAAATATTTGTTGCGTAATTGAAGTCTGTAGCGGGTTTTGGGTTTATAGGGGAATAGGGTGGGAAGTAATTTAATTGAAATTAATTAATTTATTATTTTATTACTTAATAATTTAATATTTAATAATTTATATTGGTAATCAAGTTAATTAATTTATCACTAATTCATTATAAATTGATTAATAACAATTAATAATTTATTGGTAATTATGTTAATTGTGTATATTTTTTATTCATTAGTAATTATTAGATATTAATTATTAACAATTTTTTTGTAAATATGTTAATTGTGTACTTTTTTATCAGTCGGTTGAGGGTTGATAGGGGAGTAGGGTAGGAAGTACTTTATTTTTAATGCAATTATTATAATTATTTTAAGTTATTTCTTAGTGTTAATTGTGTGAATTAATTTTGATTTGATTGTTATTAATTATATTGTTATTTGTAATTAGTTAATTAATTAATTGTTAATTAATTATGTTAATTTATTAATATGTTACAATATTGTAGGTAATGTTTATAGGGGAAAATGGTGGGAGGTAAATTAATTTTTAAAAACTTATTAATTGTTAATTCATGTTAATTATATTGCAGGAGTGGGTATATTAAATTATTCCCCTACGCTATCCAACACTTTCCTTACTGTTGCACTCACTGGAGTGGAAATAGTAATTTTTACCCTCCCGCTATCCAACACTTTCCCTACTGTTGCACTCACTGGAGTGGGAATAGTAATTTTTACCCACTCGCTATCCAACGCTTTCCCTTCTCTTGCACTCATTGGAGTGGGAATAGTAATTTTTACCCTCCCACTATCCGACCCTTTCCCTACTGTTGCACTCACTGGAGTGGGAATAGTAATTTTTACCCTCCCGCTATCCAACACTTTCCCTACTGTTGCACTCCCTGGAGTGGGAATAGTAATTTTTACCCGAAGGCTATCCAACGCTTTCCCTACTGTTGCACTCACTGGAGTGGGAATAGTAATTTTTACCGACCTGCTATCCAACACTTTCCCCGTCTGTTGCACTCACTGGAGTGGGAATAGTAATGTTTACCCTCCCTCTATCCAACACTTTCCCTACTGTGGCACTCATTAGAGTGGGAATAGTAATGTTTACCCTCCTGCTATCCAACCCTTTCCCTACTGTTGCACTCACTGGAGTGGGAATAGTACTTTTTACCCTCCCGCTATCCAACGCTTTCCCTACGGTTGTACTCACTGGAGTGGGAATAGTAATTTTTACCCACCCTCTATCCAACGCTTTCCCTACTGTTGCACTCACTGGAGTGGGAATATTAATTTTTACCCTCCCGCTATCCAACACGATCCCTACTGTACCACTTGTTGGAAAGGAAATAGTAATTTTATCTTTTAACCCGTTTACCGCGGTGTAAATTCCGCCGCGGTGCAGGCGTTCCCGTGCGCTGGCGGGGCCGCGTCAGCCAACGGACGTGCGCTACACTATGGAGGTAGTGCTCGCTAAAAGCCGTTGGCCGACGCACGCATCGAAGGGGTTAAGCTATGCAATCTTTTCAGTATTTTTACATTTAGGGGCCGATTCCGATCCTGTAAAAAGGCTGTACGAATCGTTGTATGGAGCGTTTACCCCGTACGAATCGTACCCGGTAAACTTTCCATACAACCTAGGAAGTACGATTCGTACAGAAAGCCTATTTCTGTACGTTTCGTAAAAAAGCCCGTACGGGTCAAAAAAAACTACGATTCTGATCCGGAACAGCTTGTACGCGACGTCCGAACGTATTCAGGCAGCGGTTTCTGGCACAGCAAGTACGAATCGCCCCCACGCCACTCCGTACGGGTCATTTTTTACAAGAGTCAAAGACAGCCGGAAAAGCAGAGTCCGATGCGAACCGCTACGCACTGGAGCCCCGGTACGTGACGTACACGCCATGAACCCCGTCATACGTGTCATCCCGGTCCTCTTGGCCTACGACCTGGTGCACCGCACCTGACGCGCACGCCGCAGAAGGTGAGAACAACACCCAGGGGCCAGGGTGGGGGTGATGGGCAGGAAACAAACCCCATACTCAAAGCCAAACTTATAATATGGAGGTCATACATTACCACCACGGTCTGGTCACTTGGGGGGCCGTGGCCAGCAACCCCTGCATACCGCAACAACGGAAGTGGACGTGTACGGTGTGTTGCACACATACCCCTACATCACCATTAGAACAGTGATATGGACCGTACACACGCAATGAATGCGTGGGTATGGTGCGTACCACACATACCCCTATGGCACAGTAGAACTGTGACACGGACCGTACACACGCAATAAATGCGTGGGTATGGTGCGTACCACACGTACCCCTACGGCACAGTAGAACTGTGATACGGACCGTACACACACAATGAATGCGTGGGTACTGTGCATGTCACACGTACCCCTACGGCACCATTAGAACCGTGATACGGACCGCACACACGCAATGAATACGTGGGTATGGTGCGTACCACACGTACCCCTACGGTACAGTAGAACTGTGATACGGACCGTACACACGCAATGAATGCGTGGGTATGGTGAGTACCACACGTACCCCTACGGTACAGTAGAACTGTGATACGGACCGTACACACGCAATGAATGCGTGGGTATGGTGAGTACCACACGTACCCCTACGGCACAGTAGAACTGTGATACGGACCGTACACACGCAATGAATGCGTGGGTACGGTGCGTGTCACACGTACCCCGTTACGGCACCAGTACATTTGGGATACGAGGCGTACACACACCAGGAATGTGGGCTTAGAGGACTGGTCCAGCATGTTATCTTCATATTGGTGTGTGTGTAGGTTCAGGCCAGCAGTGTACTGTTCCAAGGGGGTGTGTGGGTGGGTGCAGAGGACTCCCAGCAGTGTCCAGACATATGAGGGGTGGGTGCATATGACTCCCAACAGTGGTCAGAGATATGAGGGGTGGGTGCATATGACTCCCAGCAGTGGACAGAGATATGAGGGGTGGGTGCATATGTCTACCAGCAGTGGCCTGCAATATGAGGGGTGGGTGCATATGACTCCCAGCAGTGTCCAGACATATGAGGGGTGGGTGCATATGACTCCCAGCAGTGTCCAGACAAATGAGGGGTGGGTGCATATGACTCCCACCAGTGTCCAGACATATGAGGGGTGGGTGCAGAGGACTACCAGCAGTGGCCTGCAATATGAGGGGTGGGTGCAGAGGACTCCCAGCAGTGTCCAGACATATGAGGGGTGGGTGCATATGACTCCCAGCAGTGGACAGACATATGAGGGATGGGTGCAGAGGACTCCCAGCAGTGTCCAGACATATGAGGGGTGGGTGCATATGACTACCAGCAGTGACCTGCAATATGAGGGTTGGGTGCATATGACTCCCAGCAGTGTCCAGACATATGAGGGATGGGTGCATATGACTCCCAGCAGTGTCAAGACATATGAGGGGTGGGTGCAGAGGACTCCCAGCAGTGGACAGAGATATGGGGGGGTGTACATCATCATCAGATGACCACACCTACATGGTGGTATGGACGCATCCTTAACTTTGGACTATGATTTTATTGCTATTACAACACATCACTGACAGCAGTGTCCCACTCTCAGGAGGATGGATGTCTTTCACACACTGCATGACACACCACATGTGGGTGTGAGGACATATAACACATGCGTAGCCACTCATGGCGGATGCAGCACAATACACATCCTGATTTCATGTCAACAGACTGTATAGTCATGTAACTGCATACAAAACTAAGATAGCCAAAGGGAACACACACTGTCACGCACATCCCAGGACTGATAGGAATGTTCAGGTGCTGGTCCAGCCACCAAGATGTTGTCTCATGGAAGGAATAGGGTTCAATTCCACCAGATACAATGCCCACAATTGTGAGTCAGGTGCCCAAATACCCTTCATAACAAGTACCATTTGTGTGGTAGGCCGTGAGTACACACATGCATAGTGCTGAAAAGGGCCAATTTGTCCCTGAAGGCATTCCTACATACCCAAAACACAAGTACAGTGACTAGCAAGGATGGCACAGACGATTCAGCAGGAGACATCGGTGAGCAGGCATGGCCATTGTTGAAGGGATCCGTCACCAACAAAGGAAATGTGGACACAGGTCAGCACAACAATTGTGCAACTGTTTGCAGGGAAGATGTTAGGTGCCACAGAGGAAGGAACACTCCTTGGGACAATGTCTCCAAACTAAATGAACACACACTACCAATGATTCTTTGCAGAGACATTGTGATGGCACACAGATACCATGGTCCACCTCATGACCATCATACAAAAACATTTCTCAGAACCCTAACACATTACCAGAACACGAACTCCATGAGCCTCAGCACCAACATCAAGTACCTGAAATGCAATAGTGTTGAAAGTAAAAGAAAAGGCTTTATTCAGCACCAGAAAAAAAACATTTAAAAGAGACTATGTACAAAGGCCAGTCCATTTCTCAAGTCCAAGGGTGGACGTAGGGGACCGCGTCCACCCCTACCTTGCCTGCACAAAGGAACCTCAAGGTTTGTCGACCGGGGGGGGCATCATCTGTGGCAGGACCAGGCACCGCAGGGAGATGAGGGGGATGGGTAGGTGTGGTGGCTGTAGGGGTGGACATCTCCACCACTGGGGGTGGGGCAGCACCAAAGGTGGAGGTGAGCTCGGCGCTGCACACTGCTGCTAGGGCCTCCATCCTAACCCCTGCACCTGAAGATACCCCAGGGCCAACGGAGAGTGTGGTGGGCGAGGGATGGGGTGCAGCGCTCTTGGAGGAAGGGGTGTACATGGTGGGGGACTCAACTCCCGTGCCCAGGGACTTCCTCGCCCGCTTGTGGGGTGGTGGCTCAGGGGGGGCGAGGCCCAGCTCAACCATATAGGTCTCCTTGGGTGAGAGTTTGGCAGGGGAGCTAAGGGGAGTGGTTTTTGAGGAACAGGGTTGTGAGGACTGCGGACTGCGACTGTGGCTGCATGTATGTCGTCTGCCCCCAGACCCTGTGGGTGTGCCTACATCCCCCTGAGTGTGCGTGCCAGGAGGTGTGCGCAGTGCCTTACTTAGCGGTGTGCTGGATGTGTCTGGTGGGGTGCGTGCCTGTGACTGTCTGGGTGTGCGTTGGGCAGGCATGGGAGAGGGCAGTGTGGATGGGTCCGGGGTAGGGAGGGACGGAGCGCTGCAGGAGAGAAACTGCTGCCGTCAGGGAAAAGTCCATGGACCGCAGAAACCTGCGTTGGTCAGACATCATTGCTGACATGCCCTCCATGACCGACACCATCTGTGTGAGCAGTTTAGTGTGTCCATGGAGGACATTCAGCACCGATGCCTGCCCAACCTGCAACTGCCGCAGTATGTCCACAGACTCTTCACTGAGGGCAGCAGGGGTGACAGGGGCAGGGGGTGCGGTGCCTGGGCCGAAGGAGACATGGTGGAACTCTGCACGGACAGAAGGGACGGGAGCAACTGGGAGGGCGGAGATGGTAATGGAGGAGGCGGGGACAGATGTGGGGATGCTGCCAGTTGGTGTTGCAGCCTCCGCCTCCTCAGGGAGGTCAGCCTTGGACCCGTCAGCGTCGTAGCTGCTCTCGCCTCCAGACAGGTCCTCCGACTGACTCCCCTCGCCCTCCGTGCCACTGGCTCCTTCTGACTCCCCAGCACTGGTGGCACTGTCGCTGGGTCCCTCCTCCAGGTCCATGCAGGTGTCTCCCTCGGTTGCGGTTGATGATGCTGTGGGCAAGGAGAAGAAACCGAAATGCATCAGTCACCTGTATACATCTGACACATGAGCACAAGAACAATTGGTCACAGTGCATTTCAGGCAATGCATCATGAGTAACAGCTAGATAACTCCGCACATATGTAAGCCCTGTACTGCCCAGTTGGTAGACCCACTATGCCACTTGGACACCAGGAAAAAAAGAACACAAAAGGCCACAACTTGAATGAGAAATACACTGAGAAGCTAGTGTCTGTGAACCGGTGAGCACAGCAATACAATGAAGTCATGCCACCTCTTGTTTACCCTGAAAGAAACAGTAGTGGTGCACCCAACGTAAACTGACACACCTCAATACTCAAGGTGCCACCACACTCAGAGACCTGTAGGTACTTTGGAACACAAAACGAAAAAATGTTGCTACCTTGGGACTCACAATACTTTACACAATCTACATGTTTTGAATGTGCCAATTCGCCATTTCGTGAAAAGAACACTCATGTGCCTGCATGAAATATGTCGCACAAGGCAGTGCACACAAAAGTACATTTACACTGTCATTGAAGAAGCTGGCACCGTTTCTAAGAAGCCACTGTTAGAAATTAATGGTGTTGCTGAAAGTACATATACATGGGCCCACGGAGGTCTTGATGTCTTAAGACTCGTCAGTTTGTATCACCAACAACAAAGGAGTCTCACAAAATCAAGAGCACTGTGGGAACATGTATATGGATAATCCGCAACACCATTTAATTCTAACAGTGGCTTCTTAGAAAATTTGCCAGTGTGTTCCATGAAAGTGGAAATGTGATTTGGTGTGCACTTCCTTGGGAGACTTTTTTCATGCAGGCACATCAGTGTTCTTAACACAAATCATCAAATTTCCACATTTAAAACATGAAGAACTGTTGACAAGTGCTGTCAGTGCCAAGGTACAATTTTTTAAGAGTAACCACTTGAATTATTTCAGTTGTCACATGGCCATTCGTCACCTGATTACACAGTTGGCTACACATATGACCTACGGCCTGTCATCTGGAGTGGCACACATGTCCACACCCAGGACAATGCATACGCTAATGGGACTGCAATTGGGTTGAAAAAAAGCCTAGCTGTACTGTGGGGACACCCTCATGGCAAGCCAGAATGTACACACAGATGTCAGCAACCAAGTCCAAACAGCGTTGCATCTGAACCACACACAGGTGCTAAAAATGTATGAGCAGGAATCAAGGGGCATATTAACAACAAGTTGCGATGAACATCGCAAAGCGCGCTTAGCGCTATTTCACACATCGCCGGCTATCGCTGGGTTTCAACGCCGAGATAGCGCATAATTATCAAGGCTTATCTCCGAGGCGATAAGAAACCCAGCAATAGCGGCGAAAAGCACCAGTATCGCCTGAAAAGAAGAGATAAAATGCAGGAGATAAGGAGATCCTTGCTGATTCGCCCCCGTGACCTTAACCATACAATCCACCTCCCACTAAGTAGATAGCGTACTCGACTTTTAAGCAGGTGTTAAGATCCTGCGATAAGGGAGCTTAGCGCGATTAATCTGATCGCTAAACGGGTCTGCTGCAGGCTTGTTAATCAAAAAGCCTTGTTAGCGACTATTTCCATGTAGTTTAGCTCCGGAACGCCTACTTTGCATGCCATTAGCGATGACATGCAGGGCGATAAGAAACCGGGAGCAAACTCATGGAAACTAGCGCTAACAAGGCTTAGCGCGAGCTTGCTGATAGTGCGCTGTGAATATCGCCGCTTTTCTGGCTATAAAAGCCAGGAAAGCAGCGAAATGGCCCTTGATGATATGCCCCCATGTTTTTAAAAAACTGACACAGGCTGCAAAGCACGAACATTAAGCACTGGCCAGCATCACAGGGGCACTGCACGGTGATTCTTTGTACAGCCAAGTCTCACACACAATTCAGACCTGGCAATGAAAAATCAGGGTTGCACATGTATGCCTCTCCCGCACACCCCACTCCATGCCTGAGTCAATGTGATTGATACAGATCAAGAAGTGACACCTCTTATTCAGGGTTACAATAACAGTGCTGGAGAAATAGCTTCATTTACACAACATCACCTTGTGGGGCTGGCAACACATATTTTTGACAAACAACCATCAAAAGATTGTTGTGAATAGCCACACAGGCACTGCCCAGTGTGAGTATGCACAAGCAAAATGGTGTATCCCTGTCCAGTGGACACATGTAGCACACATTTGCAAAATACTAACTAGGCCAGGGAACAATGCCACAGAGGCAGACCTATGCTGAACCCACAGAGAATGTGCACAGTGTTGGATGACATACATGATTAGGAGGCCAGGGTGTCTCAGGGGACTGTAGTGGGCACACTGCTTCGTGGTCCTGGAATGAGCTGACTGTACCATGTTCAACCATCATGGCAATATGCATATCTCCCACTCATGCACATCATGTCTGAGGTCACAACATTGGTCATGCATGCTGCAAGGGTGTTCAGTTGAAAGCTCACACTCCTATGTTGAGATTCATCATCAGTGACAATAAATATGGACCCCTAACATGGCACAGGCAAGGTACCAACACAAGTCACAGACCACCCTCCCACATGATGCAGAAAGCAATGTGCACTTAGATTTACTGGCACCCTAGATGATCATGTGCAAATTTGATTACACACAGACCAGGGGACACATGTCAAGGAGGGGAAGGGATGAAAAAGAGCACCAGGTGACATTGGAGAACCGAAAATGCACTGCACATATTAACTCTGGGAGTGTATCCAGGCTACAGAGCACTTCCAAAAGCTGGCGACACATAACACGACATACAGCCATGTACCTACCCCCTCCTTGCTGCAGTCTCTCCTGTAACTGCCTATCGAGCTCCGGGAATACCACCGCCAGGACACGTCTCATGTGGGGGGTCAGGCATCGGCGGCCGCCGTGGGGACGAGGACTGTCGAGCCCCAGCTGGACCCAGGCGATCCGCCGGGTCCAGCACCGGATGTCCTGCCACCTCTTGTGGACCTGTGGCAGCTGCCGACTACGCTCCCCCTCAGATCTCACGGCCCTGACGATGTTCTTCCAGATCACCCACTTCTCGTAGGCAGTTACCTGTCAGGATGACAAAGTGACACAACATCAATACACCTGCTCCATGTCCCAGAGACACACATTTGAACATCATTGAAATGTTGAACAGGGCATAGGATGCAGACAGGAATTACATCATACACAACAAGAAATTGGCCTGTGTGCAAGCCCCAATGCACTACATGGCATTGAAAGTCAACAGGTTGGCATGAGGGGTGCGACTCACTCACTGATCATGCCACACACTGTGCAGCACATGCAACAGCAGGCTGAAGGCCAGCACGTGTCAAGCAGTCACATGTCCCACTCCACTGACGCACCATCAGCATACCAGACAGACACACCCAAGCACAGATCACTCGCCTGTCATTGAGAACAGCGGACACAACCCTCACTCTGCACATGTGCCACTTGCCAGTGGGGTGTCACAGGTTTCATGCTAGCTCTGCAAGTCAGACACACAGCACGGCTTACTTGTCACATCAGATGGGTTGATCTGTTGCCTCCTCCATGCAGCTGTGGTGCAACACTTCACATAGACACTCACCCACATGACAAGGAACATTCACACACATCAATGTCCATGAGGTCGTACACATCATTTGGACACTCTCACCCCAGGGCCACTCAACTCATACACATCTCTGGGTACAGTAACCTGTCACACCGGGGGGACCACTGAATCACCTCAGGACAATAGGAAAAAAAGCCACCAAGGATTTGCCAGGTTGAAAGTGTCATGCACTATGCAGTGAAAGTCACAGTAAGCACAATGCAAGTGAGGAGTGCACACAGGAACTACATCATGCTCTGCATGAGAGACATCAGCATGCCCCCCCCACCTGGGACCCATTCTAAACAACATTGCATGTCTGTCCCACCTGGACACAATATTGACAGTCATAAAACAGGTGCATAGGCAAACGTAGTGGACTCAGCACTCCCCTGCTCCCCTGGTCTCCCATACAGCTTGGTGTACTGTGAGAGGAGGACGTCCAGCAAGGCCTCATTCTCCTCCTGGGTGAATGGCTGGGCCCTCTCCACAGTACGTGACATGGTCCAGAGGAAGCAGAGACAGCAGCAGTGTGGTCGACTGGAAAGTTGTGCAGGCAAGTGCCCTCTCATGGGTTCTGGATGCCTTATATCTGTCTTGCTGAGGGGCCTTCATTTAGAGGAGTACATAGTGATTGGTCAGACTCATTTGCATCCTACGTTTACTCCAATCCCTTTAAACATACACCAATGACTTTAAATATACACCAATGACAGCATTCGCATCGTTCAAATTTTGAGCATCATGTCAAGTCAACAACCACTTAGCAACATTGTATTTTGTGGCCAACTGACTGTTCCAGGACACATGATCGACACTTTTCAACTGAAAACTCTGTCTCCATGACAACCAGCATGCATTTAGGGCCTAATACTTGTCCCTTATGTGTCCCCTATGTAATTTTGAAATCCACACACAGGTACGGTGCGTTTCACACATTCCCCTACGGCACAAGTACAATGGTGAAACAAAGCGTACACACAAGATGATAGCGGGTGTACGGTGCGTTTCACACGTACCCCTACGGCACAAGTACAATGGTGAAACGAAGCGTACACACGCGATGATAGCGGGTGTACGGTGCGTTTCACACGTACCCCTATGGCACAAGTACAATGGTGAAATGAAGCGTACACACGCGATGATAGCGGGTGTACGGTGCGTTTCACATGTACGGGTACGCACTAGTTCACACGTACGGGTACGCACTAGTAGTACAGTGCGTTTGACACCTACGGGTACGCACTAGTTCACACATACGGGTACGCACTAGTAGTACAGTGCGTTTGACACATACAGGTACGCACTAGTTCACACGTACCGGTACGCACTAGTAGTACAGTGCGTTTGACAAGTACGGGTACGCACTAGTTCACAGGTACGGGTACGCACTAGTAGTACAGTGCATTTGACACCTACGGGTACGCACTAGTTCACACCTACGGGTACGCACTAGTAGTACAGTGCGTTTGACATGTACGGGTACGCACTGGTTCACACCTACGGGTACGCACTAGTTCACACGTACAGGTACGCACTAGTAGTACAGTGTGTTTGACAAGTACGGGTACGCACTAGTTCACACGTATGGGTAAGCACTAGTAGTACAGTGCGTTTGACACGTACGGGTACGCACTAGTTCACACGTACGGGTACGCATTTCACATGCTTACAATGGTAATACAGGCACACACATGCCAGGAATGGAGGGCTACAAGTCGCACAAGGATGTCAATCAAGTACTTGTCATTGCATACTGTTATGTGCAGGCCCTAGGTGTGGCAGCCAGTGATATTGCACAGGTCATCTCATCTAGTTGCACAATTGATGTGTGATGACCTGTGGACACATGTCATGTGTGATGGGGCACTATGTGGCACACATCACCTTGACACCTGCCACGTGTGTCTGTAGTCCAACTGTGTCATGCACAGCAGCAGTGGGATGGCACAGTCATCACCACCCGCACCTGTCTTCTGATGCCAGGGACAGGGACACTCTATCAACTGACATGTCACGATCTGCGTGCCCCTTTGTGACCATGTCAGGTGTGTGTCATGTGTTTCCATGAGCTTGATGTCAGTGTTCCGTCAACTGCATCTGCTGTTGGTGCATCCAACATGGATCTGTGTGAAGATGGGCATGGGACACATCTACGCACACCATACCACATGTGGATTCCCACCGCTGTAGGGTCTGTGTGCATCAGACATCATATTTTCCCAGTCATACATGTCTGCATTGTCTCAATGGCTGTGTCTTTCTCTTGTCACATGTACCCCTTCATCGCAATGTGTTTGATATGTACATTTGACATTCCTTGTGACCTGTGCGTGTGCCTTGCAGTCAGCTGTGTTGATGAGATGACATCCTTCCAATGCAGCTATGTGGTTGTGTGTCACTCCGGTGATAACTGTGGCTCATCACTCAGACTGGCCACCAACTCATTTCAGGGCATGTCATGTAGACTTGACAATCAACAGGTGTATCTGGCTTTTTGTAGGAGTGCCAGCAAGCTGGCATATGTGTCCTGTATGTATTGCACACACCCGACTCCATAGTTACCTGATGTGTATTGCAGTGTAGCATGTGCTATGTTCATTGACATTGATATTGGCAGACTCTCAATCTTCATTCTTACAAACAATGTCTTGCAGGGCACCGCTTGTCCCAAGAACAATGCCAGACTTGGGTGTCATGAGGGAACGTGCCTGCATCTGATGTTACAGATTCACTCAACAGTTGATTGAGGACTTGACCGACAGGCTGGCACCACACCTCCAACCGCGACACAGGTATCCTACTGCGCTGACCCCCAAGATGAAGGTGATGGCAGCCCTACATTTTTTTGCCACAGGTACGTTTCAATTCACCGTAGCTGATGTTGGTGGAATGTCACAGACAATGTTCAGCCGTATCCTGCGTGATGTTTTAGCAGCCATGTTGGAGCACCTTGATGAATTCATCACATTTCCTACTCCTGAGGAGTTGACAGATGTCAAGGGTGATTTCTATGCCCTGGGAGGGATGCCCCATGTAATTGGGTCCATTGATGGTACACATCTGGCTTTGGTACCACCACAGGCACAGGAACAAGCCTATCGCAATAGAAAACATTACCACTCGATAAATGCCCCTGTGGTGTGTCTTGCTAACATGCTGATTTGCCATGTCTGTGCACGTTTTCCAGGAGCAGCACATGATGCCTACATCATGAGGCGTAGCAGGGTGCCACAAATGATGCTGCGGCTGCACAACGAACAAGCATGTCTTATTGGTGGGTATACTCTGTTTGCCCTGTGTGTTGCAGTATCTTTGGCTCTTACGGCATCTCCTGACCCACTTTTTTACATGATGTTTCCATGTAGGGGACTCTGGCTATCCCAACATGCCATGGCTGCTGACACCTCTCCGCAACCCAAGAACAGCTGCAGATCACCGGTACAACAATGCACACGGGCAGACCAGGTGAGTGATTTAGAGGACGTTTGGATTCCTGAAGAGCCGATTCCGGTGCCTGGACAAGACAGGCGGGTCCCTCCCTTATGCCCCGGAGAAGGTCTGCCGAATTTTCCTCGTGTGCTGCATGCTGCACAACATGGCAGTTGAGAAGGCAGTGCCACTCATCCTGGATCCGGATGAGCAGGAACATCCACCCATGGAGGATCAAGGGCTTGCTCACAAGGCTAGTGATGAGGAGCAGGAGGAGGATGATATCCGGAGTCAGCTCATATGCAACTTCTTTTCAAAATGGTGAGTCCCTGGGTATGAGTGTGCAAGCGTGTAGCATTGAGTGGCATGTGTTGCAATGTGTGTGTCCAGCTGACTGAATGCAAAGTGACTTTGATGTGTGTTCTGATGTGTCACTCGAGTGATGATGTCATGCTACACAGTTTTGCGGAGAGATTTTCTTTGAAATTTACATGTGTCCAACATTGTTCATGTTTTGTAAATGTCCATGTGTGCGGCGAGAATAGTTTTAGGTGACTTCTTGTGTGTCTGTCATTCCCAGGTTTTTCCGCATGTTGTCTGCTCGTGTCATCGTTGTCCTGCCATTCCTCATGATGATTACAACATGTGCTGAATCAGCGTTCCATGCACGGACATGTGGAAATGTCAGTTTGGGTAAGGATTGCAGCAAGGATTTTTGGTGGTGGTACGGGTTGGGAATGTGTGGGCCTGCTTCTGTGCATGTTGTGGTACCATGCATACATGTCTTCTTACCATGGAGCATATAACATGTAGCATCACTCCCATGACATGATAGTCACCCTTCTTGACTGTCATCTGTAGTGGAGTGTGGCATCTGATGAAGGCATGAATGTGTGTAAACCTTGCCTCTGAAACATTGCGGATGCTACGGGTGGACATAGTGTGGGACATCACAACAACAGGCTCTATGGGGGATCGCAGCCTCTCCGTGTGCAGCAGGATGTGTTTGGCTCATCCCCTTGACTTGTCTGCCAGTTCATTGGGATTGACATCATCCGTGTCGTGAAGGGGGGGTCCAGCGTATGTCCCACATGTTCTGTCAACTGACCTGTGAGTCTGTTCACATGGATGCATTTCCCTTTGTGTGTGTATGTGGAATAAAGGTGTTCAGCACAATCCAAAGTGCCTCATCTCTGTCACTGCAGCTCTCTTGCCAGTTTGCATGCGTCATCTATGGCATACTTGTCAAATATTGAGCATATGTGTATGTGTATTTCGGCAACATGCATGCAGTTCTTCATGGCTAATAATATCTATTGTGCATGAAGTCCCTAGTTGTGTATGTATTTTTGCAGGTTGCTCCCCACATAGGGACGTGAACACATGCTGATGGTGTGTCTCCTGTGTGCAGCTCCGCATTTTGTTGCCTGACCCTGTGACCGTCATTTTTGGTGATTGGTCATACATTTTCTCGTAGTGACCCATGAGTTACCTGACACTTCTTCCTTTACATACACCTGTTGCACTGTGCCTTTCTGACCTCCTTGTCTTTGTGTGCTACTTTTTGCCTAGTTTCTCATCCCTTCCGCCTGCTGCTGCGTCACCTGCGGCACCGCCCCGCCAAGTGCCCTAATTCTGCAACCCACACGCCTCCAAAATGCTCCTCCCTTCCCCCCTCCACCCATTCTTAATGCAGCCAGCAGCTTGTCTGTGCCACTGTTGCGCCAACGCCGTGCCAAAGGCAGGACCGTCTACGCCTGCAAGGTGCACAGTGCATGAGCCTCTGTTCTTTGCATGACCCACGTCACACAACAGGCTCATGCTGCAGCCAACCTCCAAGCAATGTCCTCCAGACAATCATCCGCCTGCTATCAGGCAACCCCTAAGCGCACACACGACACCTTCGCATGCTGAGTGTGCAACTCCAACTGCCTACACAGCGCTGCCCAGCCTACCAGACCCTGTCAGAACAACCAGGTCATGTGCCTCCTACTCCACACCCGCTCCGTCCACCAGCACGCCATTGGACTCTGTTACCTCCTCAACACAACAGCCCCACCCATCACCTTCATGACAGTAACCTGGACATAAGCATCCTCAGCACACGACTTCTTCATTGCCATCTCAGACAGATACAAGATCACCCGCAGGGACGGCACCAATAATCCCGGAGGATGAATTGCAATTTATTCCCAAGTACACCCTCAGAGTCACTAATCCGGGTTTGCAGCAACTCCCTGGCAACCCTCAGAGTAACACTCATCTACAGATATCCAGGCCTACATCCACAATTGCGCTAAGCCATCAACATGTACATCTGCACGCACACCCTCACCTCCACAGGCTACATGTGGCTGGGGGCCAGTAACTTCTGGCTGGAGGAGAACCACACCACCATCCATCATTGGTCCATCAACATTTTAATCAATGTCTCCAACAAGCAACACACTCCCCCACACCCTGCTAACGATCCCCCATAGATGCTTGATGTAAGTCACCACAGACAAGCTGTGTGGTACACTCAAAACAACACCAACGCAACACTCTGAATCCTCACACACTGGATCAGTAACTGATCCAACAATCTTGCCACATTAACGGACTTTCCTGTGAAGCACAACAACAGTTAAGGTATCTGAGACAAGGCAGACCTACTGGACTCCTACAGACCTAGCCGGACTCTTGTGCACACCTTGCAACACAAAGAGCCATCATTTACCTTACAGGCCTGGAAAAGGCCACACACAGCCATCACCATATCATCAGCAAGGACAAGTGGAGATCCTTCAGATAGTGCAGAGACACCAAAACACACAACATCAAGGAGCTCATCAGCATTGTGAGTGAACTGACAGCAGATCTCCATCCAAGACACCCCACCCTTGCAAGGCAGATCACATCCCTTGCAACTTTGTACCACTGCTAGCTCATGGCCATACACAACAGCCTTGGCACACAAATGCAGACAGCACTATTATCCGCAGGACAAACCCCCCTCATGTTCTGGACTCCCGTCAGTAGCAAGTACACCACCTGGCTCATGTGCACCATCCACTCTCCATCAGGCCCCTTCCTACACAACATCTCAACCACATCATTCCCCATCTTTTAAGCCCATGTCCAGCGCGTCCTGAATGTCTCCTTTGAGTTAGCCACATTCCATGGGTGCTGGAGGCATGCAGAGACCCAGGCCCTTCTTAAACAACGGACGGCAGTACCTCAGGATCTCCTGGTACATCACCCTGCTTCCCTACCCAGCAAATGTCATCCGGAAGACACTCAACAAGCAACTGACAAATTTCCTCCACGCAACCAGCTCCAGGCAACCGGCACCAGACCATATTCCACAGAAATCACACCACTGCAACCGTCATCATTGCCACCACCAACAACAACTTTGCCCTGCTCAACAATGGTGAGCCCACACCCCTTGACCTCTCAACGGCATTGTACACCATGTGCTACCACACTGTCAGCTCACACATCTCTAACACTGGTATCCAGAGGAGGGCCCAGGATTAAATCATAAAGTAGCTCACCAGCAAGGCCCAGGGAGTCTACCTCCACCCTGCAGCATGTAGTACACTGGGGTCATGTGGCACATGCCCCAGGGCTCTTCTCTCAGCGTGACGATCTTCAATGTCTCCATGACCCCCCTCTCCACAATCACATGCGCACACAACCTCATCATCATCTCGTATGCCATTGACACCCAGCTGCTCCTCAAACTCACCAAAGAGGCAGCCATTGCCAGATCCAAACTTCAAGAAGGCATGAGATCCGTTGACGAATGGCTGAACATCAGCCACCTGAGGCTGGACTTGGACAGGACTGAGGTCAACATCTGAGGATTGTCCCCTTATGGCTGGGTCAACTCCTTGTGTCGCACTGCTCTGGGCACCGCACCAGCACCCAGTGGCCACGCACGCAAGCTAGTGTTCATCATGGACCCATCACTCACAATTACCATGCAACTCAGCACCATCTGTACCTCATGCTGCAACACCCTCCGCATGCTGCAAATGATCCACAGATAGATCCACTCCAAGGCAAGACAGACTGTCCCCCAGGTCCACGACACCAGCCGGCTCAACTACAGCACCGGCCTCTACGTAGAGCAACAGCAAAACTGCAGGAGAACTTGTCCACATCCAGGGTGCATCCGCACACCTCATCTTCAACATAGCTAGAATGGCTCACTGTCTGCTGCAGGATCACCTTCAGACTCCTCAACCACACTCAGGAGGCAGTCCACAACCCCAGACCCAAAACAAACTTTGGACGTCTGTCATCCAACACCCCGTTGGCCCAACTCCATACAGCCCACCTTGCCCTGGCCACCATTCATCACATCCACATAAAAACTGCATGCAGGAGATAGTTCTCCCACCTCGCCAAACAGACCTGGGACTCCCTCCCCGGGGACATCAACATGACCCATGACCTCTACACCTTCATGATACTCTTCCAAATTGGTCTGTCTGAGCAGTATTGCAAGCCCCCCCTCAACAGCTTGAGGCCATCACGGGTGAGTATTGGGCTCCATGTCTGTATTTGGTGATACATTGAGACACATGTGTGTCCTCGACCGGACTCAGATCCAAGTGTATGGATGGCTGGAGTTAGTTCCACACTCAGGCATACTTTGACATATCCCCACACGTATGTTGTGGACTCATGCTAAATGACTGCAACATAAAATTTCACGTATTAATTATTTAATTATAGCTCTGTGGCGTGATTTGTGCACTGAAAAAGGTGCAATGCAGGGACCATAGCATCCAAAGTTCACAGGGGGAGATGGGATGCTTGCCACTTGAAGTCATCAGAGTCCAGACCACAGTGTTTGGCATCATTAGTCAGACTGTGACCAGCAGGTCCATGTGGCAGATGATATCAGCCAATGAGGTGATGCTGTCGCACATGAAGGCCATGTGCCAGGCCAGGTGACCTGGGAGATGTGGATGTGCCGCTGCCTCTCACGGTCTTTCCGTGGACGACCCACCTTCCTCCTGGGACCCTCAGATGCAGGCCTTGACGATGCTTGGGACGCTCCGTCGGACGAATCCTTCTCCTCCTCCTCCCTCCGGCTGGTGGTGGTCTTCACCTGGTGGCACAGGGAGGGTTGGCCATGTTGTCGGCGATCCGACGGAGTGAATGGCTTATGTCCCTTTGCACCGCCAGGAGCTCAGCCAGTCTTGCCTCCATCTGTCCTTGGTTGTCTTGTTGACTGGCGTGTTGCTCGGCCTGCTGGGTCTTGATCTCTGTGAGGGTCAGCACTACCTGGCTGAACTCCCGGTATGCCTCCATGATGTTGTGTATGTGTAACCGGTCCCTTCAGCTGGCTGGTCAGGTTCTCGCCTCCGCCTGCCTCCACTTCCACCACCCCTGCCCACACGAGCCTGGCCTGCCGTTTTGGGCACATCGGGTCTACAGGACCCCTGAGGGATGGCAGTGGCAGTGTTGTCTGCCTCCTCCTGGGTGCCCAGCGCTCCTTGTCCCTCCTGGTCAGACTGGCTCAGTTGTTCACTGCGGGCAGGGCTCCTCAGTGTCTCCTGGGATGTGGCAGGAATGGGGGTGGTGGTTGGCACAGATGGTCCTAAACCAGGTTCTGCAGGGGCTTGGACACCAGAGGGTCCAGGTCAGTCGGGGTCATCTGCGGAATGTTGAGAGGCATCGCTGCCGGTGGGATCAGGTTCCTCCCGGGCCAGGGACTGTGAATCTTCACCCCCATTGTTGGGGGTAGATTCATCATGTTGCCCTGTGTGTGAGAGACAGACAATGTTAATGCTGTTTCATGCAACATGCATGTATCATACACATTCAAGTTGGCACTGTTCCTCCATGTAGTTGTATGTGCCTAGCATTCTCCTCAATGTTCACTTGTGGATGAGTATGTTGCGGGGGACAGATTGATATGTTCTCCTGAGTCTTTGACATGTAGATTTTTGGCTTGGATGCTTCTTTGGCTATGTATTGGTGTTGTTGTGTTACATGTCCATTGTGACAGTGGGTAAATCCATTGCCTATCCCGGGGGTGTCTGCTTGTGTAAGGGGTGTGTGTGACAGGGCCTGCTGGTGGGTGTAGTGTAATTTGGCAGTGGGGCTCCCAGGTGATGTAGCTGTCCCCCCATGGAGCATGCTGCCATGACAGTGAGTGTGAGTTCCTGTCCTTGATATCTGACCTTGTTGTCTTGATGTTTGTGTTTCCACTGGTCACAGGAGGGCCTTGTGCTGCCTACACCCAGGCCGAGTGCGAGCTGTCTTGTCAGTACTTTCCCAATCCCTGTGCATTGCGCATGGTGCATGGGTATGTACCTGGGCCATATGGGATGAGGGCAATTGTGTCTGATTTAGAGTTCAACAATGTGTTTTGTGCCACCCACCCACCCAGCATACCGGACATCCATTCTTGGGTTGTTGCTTCATGTAGCATGGGATATAGCATGGCCTTGCTTTCTCAATGGAGCATACACATGTTAGTGGCATTAGCGTTATTTTTGATTGTGGTTGTGGCCAGTGAGGGCTTGGGGGTAGTTGCGTGCATTTGGTGTGGTTGAGGTGTGGATGCCATTACCCCCATGTTACCTAAGTTGTTTGTGTACTCACCAGGCTCTGGAAGTCCTTTTAGTCCATTTACTCCCACCGGCGGAAGCAGGGCCATCACCTTCTCCTCCCAGGGATGGAAATGTACTGGTCTGCGGGGTGCACCACCTCCAGTGATGTTGCTATGGGCGTAGTCATCATTCATTTTGCGCTTGACCGCCCTCCGCAGATCGTACCACCTGGCTTGGCATTCATTCCTGGTCCTTCTGATGGGTGCAACAGCATTCACCCTATCGACGATCCTCTGCCACAGGCGTGATTTTTCAGCTATGCTGGTCTGTCTGACCAATGTTCCAAACAGCTGTGGCTCGACTCTGATGACCTCATTGACAAGGATGTCCAGCTCCTCCCTTGTGAACTTTGGATTCTTGTCTGTGGGCATGGTGTGGGGTGAGGGTGTGGATGGTTGTGGGTGTGTGGGTCTGAATGTGACGGTGTGGGTGTGAATGTGAAGAGGGGGTATGTGTGAAGGAGGTTGTGTGAAGGTGTATATGTTAAGGTGGATGGGTGCAGTTGTTGGTGTGTGCTCTCTAGCTGCAGTGAGTCTTGTTGCAAAGGCTCATGGTTTGTGTGTGTGGGCCCTTTTTATTGGTCCATTTTTGGGTGGGCCTCAGCTTGAATTTTTGGTGGGTGTGTTATAAGGGGTGGATGTGAGTTTGCCCCTCTGTTTGCCTGTTTGGATGTGTCCAGGTCAGTCATTTCCATTTTTAGTGCACTGTAGACGTGTTTTGTGGTGTTGTGCGAGTCGAATAGACCCTCCTTGTGCTGTTTTACAGTGTCTGTGGTTCAGTACGGTAAAGGGGTACGAGTCGTACAGGCACACACCCCCATGCGTTATGTATGTACGGTGCGTACACGGACATTGCTATGTACGGTGCGTACACCGCCATTGCTATGTTCGGTGCGTACACCGCCATTGCATATGTACGGTGCGTACACCGCCATTGCTATGTACGGTGTGTACACCGCCATTGCTATGTACGGTGCGTACACCACCATTGCGTATGTACGGTGCGTACACCGCCATTGCTATGTACGGTGCGTACACCGCCATTGCGTATGTACGGTGCGTACACCGACATTGCTATGTACGGTGCGCACTACAACATTGGTGCGTACAACAACATTGCATATGTACGGTGCGTACACCGCCATTGCATATGTACGGTGCGTAATACAACATTGGTGCGTACAACAACATTGCGTATGTACGGTGCGTACACCAGCATTGCATATGTACAAGTCATTCCCCGTGTACAGGACGTTTTCCGTACGATTCGTAAATCGGAAAGCCGGTCCGGATCGTACTTGTACGCTCGGACTGTATTTTTATGATTCGTACGGAAAAGTGTCCGGGTCTGTCTCGTACAGCTTTTCCCGCTACGATTCGTACGGATCGGGCCGATCCGTATATACTTTTTCCTGTACGAATCGTACTTCATGGGTCGGACGTGACTTGTACAATTCGTACGGATACGAGTCGTACGGGAAAAAAAAATACAGTATCGGAATTGACCCCTTAACGTAGTGTATTTTTTTAAAATTAATTTTAATGTTTTACCTTCTATATAATTAATTTTTATATTTATATTATGGATTTATTTTTATATATATACATATATGTAATTATATTTAAAATGACGTTTTTAACATTTAATTATTAAAAATATTGATTGTTTTTTAATATTATTAAGTTAGTATATATGTAATAAAAAATAAAAATGCATGTTTATTTTTTTAACTTACATTTATTATTTATCAATTTTAAGGTTATTTAAGTATTTTTAAGTATGTTTTACTTAATTATATTTATTATTTCATTAATTTTCCATTACTTTTAAGACATTTAAAAAGTCGATATTTTAGCAAACTATATTATTTACAACTATATTTAGGAATCTATATATTTTTGTACTTACCTGTTTGTAGATAGGAATTCGATATTCTGGTAGTCGATATTTTGTCACCGATATTTTTGTAGGTCGATATTTAGCTCCTCAATATTCTGTCAGTGATTCATCATTGATAATATCACAGCATCATTTGCAAATAAATTATTGATGAAAAACAGTGCATGGTGGGGGCGGGAGTATAGTTACCTTAAATCACAGTTTTCTAATGAACAATTAGAGCACTAATATTCAGTAGCGGTCCATGGAGGGAGTTCGGTGGGCCAGTGAGGCAGGGCGGGGGAGGGGCAGGGTGGAGAAATGTAAACACCGGTATATGGATGAACCGAGGTAAGTACACATTTAAATAAATAAAACCAATTCCTTTGCGCGCGCTACATCGCAAAATGCGATGCAGCGCGCTCAACGAAATTCGTTTTATTTATTTAAATATGTACTTACCTCGGTTCATCCATATTCCGGTGTTTACATTTCCCCACCCTGCCCCTCCCCCACCCCGCCTCACTGTCGCACCGAACTCCTTCCACGGACCACTACTGCTAAAATGTTGTATTCATGAAAATAACCCGAAGCCATCTTGATGGATTTCAAGCTGTAAATTCTAAAGCATTTCCTTTAGAAATTAACACAAAGCAATTCCTGTCATAGAATTTATGGTGAGTGCTCTAGAATGTTAAAATGAGAACTCATTGACTATGAGTTCTCAAATGTCTTCCTCTTCAATTTTAATAAAACATGAAATACAGTGGAAGATATGTACTTCCAATACAAGCAGCAGTCTGTCAGTTAACTCCTTAATTAGCAACTGTAGGCATTGCACTGTTCTAATGAACAACTAGTGTGCTAACATTTGTTTATCCAAGACAAAATTAAGGCACACCTTAACACCATTTTGTTGGAACAGAAGCTGTTGAATTAAAAACCTTTATTGAAGAGCAGGCCAAAGTAAATGAGCAGTGAGATGTTAATGCATGCATGACAACAAAGGGTTACAAAGGTAAGGAGAGGTATGTGACTTAATAGTTGTAAAATATTTTTGAAGGGACTAAAATAGTTTAAGAGAGAGTTTAACATCACTTTAATTTTAAACCACCAACATTTTGGTATATCTATATATATATATGTTCACTATAAAACAATGGTTACAGGGACGTTATAGTTAGGCTCACATTACACTCATACAAAACCAGTGAAATTCAGCAGTTATAGTTATCCAAGCTAACTATATTTTAAGCCCCTGCAATGCACTACCCATGACCTCACATATTACATCACTCATGACATGGTCAGTGACATCACTGATGACATCTCAAATGATATCACTGAGGACACCATCCAGTGAGTATGGGTGTTCTATGTTGTTATGAGTGTTAAACATATATGCCAAGAGACTACAAAAGTTAAAATAGTACACTTTCTCTACTAATAATGAGTGATGCTACTTGTAACATGTGTTATGTGAGTGACTATGTGACTGTGTGTATCTGTGTGTGAGTGGATGTCTAAGTGCCGGTATGTGTGTGTGAGTAGCTGTATGGGTGTATAATTTGGTGTCAGAGTAGCTGTTGTAGGTGAGTGAGTGACTGTTGCTGAGTGAGTGGGTGGATCCTCACACACCCACTCACTTACTCAGCAACATGGTCACTCACACAGTGAGTCAGTATGGGTGTGTAAGTGGCTGTGTAAGTGGCTGTCTGGGTGAGTGAGTTGGTGTGTGAGTAGATGTATTGTAAAGTAAGTATCTGTTTGAATCGATGTAAGGGTGAGCGAGGGGATGTATGAGTGCTTGTATGGATCTGTGAATGGATATGTAAGTGGTTGTGTGGGTGTGTGAGGCAATGTGTGAGTGTCTGTAAGGGTGAGTGAGTGGTTGTGCTGAAAGGCTGCATGGGTGAGTGAATGGCCGTGTGAGCAGATGTATAGGTGAACAGTGGGTGTGTGAGTAGCTGTTTGGGTGACTATGTGACTGTGAGTAGCTGGTCGGATAAGTGTCTGGTTGTATGAGTAGCTTTTTGGGTGGGTGAGTGGTTGTATGAGTACCTGCATGAGTGAGTGGGTATCTGAGTGGCTCTATGGATGAGTGAGTGGCTGTGTGAGAACTTATGGGTCTGTGCATGGGTATGTGAGTGATAGTGTGAGTGGGTGTATGAGAGGTTGTATAGGTGTGTGATTGGGTGTGTGAGAGCTTCTGTGGATGATTGCATCAGTGGTGTCATCAGTGATGTCACTGACCATGTCATGAGTGATGTAATATGTGAAGTCATAAACAGTGGTTTGCAGGGGCATAAGTTAAAGTTAGGTCAGGTAACTATAACTGCTGAATTTCAGTGGTTTTGTATGAGTGAAATGTGAGCCTAACTATAAAATACCTGTAACATTTGTTTTTATCAGTGAATTTCTACAGTTCTTTAAATTATATTTCCTAACTATAATGTCACTGCAACCTTTGCTTTTTTTCTAGGCCTGGGTGTGAAATACTGCTGCGCTCGCGGAGTTTGCAGAATTTGGCAACTCTGCATTCTGTGGAGAATGTGGGGTTACAGATAAACTCCACACTTCGCAACGGAGCACAATTTTTCCCGTAAGCATGCTCGTCACATCATTTTGCATGCACAGGGAGCACAACGAGACATGAGAGGGGCTCACCAGCAGCCGAACAAACCTCAGCTGCCAAGGGGCGTTCATGCCCCAACCAGTAGTGTGCCAGGATGCCCCTTTACAGAGTGGTTGAGAAAGGGGGCAGAGCCTCCAATGAGGTCTCAGCAATCCAGCTGTAGGGGACATTCTTGTTGCAATGATAGGGTTTTTTGGCCCAAAACAACCCTCAGCACCCAAGGGAAGTTCATACGCCAACCAGTAGTGCGCCAGAAGGCCCCTGTGCAGAGTGGCTGATAAAGGAGGCTGGGTCTCTGACGATTTCTCAGCAATTCGGCTGTGGGGGACTTACTTGTTGCATCAATATGGTTCTTGGCCCTCAACAACCATCAGGAGCTAAGGGTTGTTCATCCCCCAACCAGTAGTGTGCCAGGAAGCCCCTGTGAAGAGTGGTAGAGAAAGGGGCATGGCCTCCGACGAGGTCTCAGCAATTTCAGAAAGCTCATTTCTGACCTTTATTTTGCCTCTCTCTGCTTGTTTCTAAACTTTATATATGCTTCTTTCTGCTAGTTTCTAACCTTTATTTTACCTCTTTCTACTTGCTTCTGACCTTTATTCTGCCTGTTGCTGCCTGTTTCCGACCTCTAGTCTGCCTCTTTTTGCTCGTTTCTGACCCTTATTTTGCCACATGCTGCCCATTTCTGACCTTTATTCTGCCTTCTTCTTGCTTGTTTCTGACCTCTTTTCTGCCTTTTTCTGATCATTTCTGACCTTTATTTTGCCTCTTTCTGCTCATTGCTGACCCTTTATTTAGCCTCTTTCTGCTCGTTTCTCACCTTTATTTAGCCTCTTTCTTCTTGTTGCTGACCTTTCACCCTCTTTCTGCTTGTTTCTGACCTTGAATCTGCCTCTTTCTGCTCATTTCTCACCTTTATTCTGCTTCTTGCTAGTCATTTCTGACCTTTATTCTGACTCTTTCTGCTTATTTCTCACCTTTATCTTGCCTCTTTCTGACCTTTAATCTGCCTCTTTCTGCTCATTACTAATCTTTATTTAGTCTGCTCTTCCCAGGTAAGGGGGGGGGAGCCTCAGGGACCCCGAGATACCAGTCGGTTCCCTGCCTCCTGCGAGAGCCTGCATTGATTTCACACTCAGGGAGTTACTAAGCATGCAGCCCCCTGTGTTTGAAAGCAATGTGTTACATTCCCTGCTCGCTTGACAGTGGACAGCTATACAGATGAATGCCCTGCATCCAGCAAGCGAGGCATTTCACTGCTCTGGCTTGTTGAAAGCAGAGTGTTTGCTGTGGCTTGGCGGGAGCGGTTAAAGCTCCTGCCATGTCACAGCAAACGGCTAGGTCCCGGGGATGGGCACCCTGGAACATAGCAGGAGCCATCCCTGGAAGGTGGTGGTCCCCAGGGCCATCTATGGCTCCAGGAGGGGAGCAATGCACCCCCACTTTCTTCATAATGGGCCACCTCAGGAAGGTGGTGGTCCCCAGGGAGGAGAGCAGCCAGAGAGGGGAGACACGTGGCCCCCTCCTTTTAGAAACAAAGAAAACCCAGGGGAGGTGGTGGTCCTGGGGGGTTATTCATGGCCCCTCTCCACATTTTTAAAATAGCCACAGGGAAGTGGTGATCCCTGGGGCCCCATGTACCCCTGCAACATTTAATATATGAGCCCCGGGGAGGCGATGGTTCCTGCGGCATAATTAAACCCCAAGAGGGGAGCCCAATGCACCCCCCTCCTTTTACTTCCTATATGCCCCCGGGACCAGGCCCACCTGGGTACTTAACAATACAAAAGCAGGGGAGCCTGCATTTCTTGTTTTGTTTCAGAGGGAATTGAAACCTTTCCTAGGATGCTTGTTTCCGGTCCAGGGAAGACATAGCTTGGCAGTTCGGGCTGGACTGTTCTCATGAGGCCCAGGGCAGACTGATTTGCATATGGCCATGTCTGCACTGGGGTGGCTGAGTGAGCTAAAGAATGATGATGGATTAAACCCAGATCAGTTGACTGGGGGTGAGTGCTTGCAATGTTCGACACTCCGTCCATCATCCCCTTTGGTTTTGCTTTGTTTCAGAGGGAGCCACGTCTGAAGTGGGGCTCCCACCGAAAATTGAAGAAAAAAGGGTTTTTTGCCCAGGCGGGGTCCCTCTGGACCCCTCCAAGAGGCCCAGGGGGTCAGAGTATTCCTCACCAGTTCCCTGGCTCCAGCTGATTCCCAAGATTGGGAATCTTCCCAATCTTCCTGGTTTGAAGTGTTAGCAGCCAATCAGATCTCAGCAGGAGATCGGAAGGGTTCACCAAGCCTCCATGTCCCTATATATAGAAATTTGAATTTCTTTTAATAATTCTGCAACTACTGAACGGGTTTGCATCAAATTGGATAAAGACACTTCCAAGAGCTGCCTTGCTGCCAAATTTGGTGGTATTTCGTTCAGCAGATCGGGCTGTTGATGTGTCTCAAGTTCCAATGAGAATTAACATTAGGAAAACCCATTTGGTGACCCCCCCCCTTTTTCTCGGCCCCCACTTGACGGATCACCCAAAAACCCTCTTTCTATGGTAAAATGGTCCTAACTATCTGCTGGCGACCGCTAGTAGGTATCTATCTATCTATCTATCTATCTATCTATCTATCTATCTATCTATCTATCTATCTATCTATCTATCTATCTATCTATCTATCTATCTATCTATCTATCTATCTATCTATCTATCTATCTATCTATCTATCTATCTATCTATCTATCTATCTATCTGTCTGTCTGTCTGTCTGTCTGTCTGTCTGTCTGTCTGTCTGTCTGTCTGTCTGTCTGTCTGTCTGTCTGTCTGTCTGTCTATCTATCTATCTATCTATCTATCTATCTATCTATCTATCTATCTATCTATCTATCTATCTATCTTAACATATATATAAACATATATGTAAACATGTTGTCTCATGCTGAGGGGGGTGGATCCGAGGACAGGGACATCCGTTTTCTCAGAGTTGAGCTTCAGGCCGCTGCTGCTCATTCAGGATGCAATGTCTTTCATTCCTTCCTGGAAGCTGTGTCTGGTGATGTCAGATTCCTTAGTGAGGGAGGTGATGAGCTGGGTGTTGGCAGCTTAGGATACTAGGCTGCGTCCATGTTTTCTGATGAAGGTGGCGAGGGGGGCCATGTAGATGTTGAAGAGCATGGGGCTGAGCGTGGACCTTGGAGTACTCTGCAGCAGATCTCTGTGGGTTCGGAGAGGAAGGTTGGGAGTCTGATTCTTTGGGTTCGGCCCGTGAGGGAGGAGCGGATCCAGTATAGGGCAGTTACCTTTATGCCAGCTTTGTGGAGTCTGGTGGTAAGTGTGCGGTGGGAGACGGTGTCGAAAGCTGATGAGAGGTCTAGTAGGATGAGGGCTGTCGTGTGGCCCTGGTTGAGGAGAGTGCGGATGTCATCTGTGACGGCTAGGAGGGCGGTCTCAGTGCTGTGGTTGCTGTGGAATCCGGATTGGGAGGTGTCGAGGATTGAGTTGGATTCTATGAAGTTTGTGAGCTGAATGTTGATGATCTTCTTGGTGACTTTGGCTGCAAAGGGGGGGAGAGAGAGATGGGTCTGTAGTTCTTGAGGTCCGTTAGGTCTGCGGAGGGCTTCTTGAGGAGAGTCTTGACTTCTGCGTGTTTCTAGTCATTGGGGAATGTGCTGGTTTCTATAGTGAAGTTGATAGTATGCCGTAGTTCGGGTGCTATGGCGGCGGCAGCTCTTGGAGGACATACAGCAGGCAGGGGTCAGTGGGGACTCTACTCTACTCTACTCAACTCCACACCACTGTACTCTAGAACTCCCTACTCCACTCTATGCTATGCCACTCCACTGGACTCCATTTCACTTTACTCCACTGCATGACACTTTACCCCTCTCTATGGCACAGTACAACACTTCACTCTACACCGCCCCACTTTACCCCACCATACTCCACCCTATGAAACTCCACTCTACAAGACTCTACTACACTCTATGCCCCTACACTACACAGAACAACCCTCTGTTCCACTCTATGCCCCTATACACCAGTGTACAAAACTCTCCTCCATTCTATGACACTTTGCAACACTCTACAGCACACAATTTCACTATACAAGATGCCACTCCAATGTATAACACTTTAGTCTACTGCGGCTGCTCCTGTCCACTGTAGTGAACTCCATGCCACTATAAGAGGCCGCTAAACTATATATCAATTGACTCCCCTGTACGCTATGCCACTCCACTTTACTCTACTCTACTCTACTCCACTCTACTCTACTCTAGTCTGTGACACTCCACTCTACTTCACTCCCTTTACCACACTGCACTGTACCCAACTCCACTCTACAACACTCCAATCTACACCACTCCACTCTACATCACTCTACTGTATACAACTCCACTGTACGCTATTCCACTGTATGCCACTCCACTGTACCCCACTCCACTCAACTCCACTCTACTCTTCAACACTTTGCTCTACAACATTAAACTGCACAACACTCTCCTCTACTCTACTGTACCACACTCCACTTAATTACACTCCACTGGTCAACAGTAAACTCTGGCAATTTGAACCGAATATTTATTAAAAATAAAAGATCATTTAAATTAAATGAAAAACCAATGTTAACCCTTTGTTATAGTTAGGAAAACTTTTTTTATTCTTTCTATACAAACCAAACTTCAACTACACAAAAATGTAATTTGTAAACTCATCCCTTTAATTTATAATTTACCCAAACACCCTCAAATCATTATAACTCACACACCTCCATACACAGTGTATTCAACTGGGTAGCCACACTATAGTAACATGAACTATAACTCGCCACTCAACCATGCACTTTGTTCTACCAAAAGATGTAATTTGCAATGTCATAACTGTTTCTGTACATACTATCATTTTAGATGGTATAAGTGATATAATACAAAAGAGTATAAGCCGTGCATGGAGAAGGTTATAATTAATGTAGTGTGGCTACCGAGTTGAATCCATTGTGTATGGTGGTTCACCCGTTATAATAATTTGAATATGTTGCATAAATTATAAAATTATGTCACTGAACAAGTCAAGAGTGATGTAATAATAAGTAAGGTCAAAAGCGGTGCACAGTGGGGGCATAAGTTATAGCTAGCTCAGTAAACTATAACTCGTGAACTTCAGTGGGGTTTTTTTCGAGTCTATACCAGTAAATAAATAAGAGCATACTATCTACTTATTTTTTGGTGATTTCACGCATATGCTTCATATTGTCCTTGTTTTGCTAGTTGCAAAAGAATATGCCCATTGTACTACAGATATTATGGAAAATTGTGTCTATATGTACCTTGTTGAGTACTTTGAAGTATGAAAAGCTTATAGAAAACTGCCAAATCCGTTAGTAGATGTAATCAGGGATGTGAGCAGTGATGTCATCACTGATGATATTTGAGATGTCATTTACCAGGTCATTAGTGATATATTATGCAAGGTCTTGACTAGTGCATGGTGGGGGTGCAAGTTATAGTTAGCTCACTGACATGTACCTGGTGAATTTTACAAGCTACAGTTAGTTTTTATATTATTAGTTTAGTTTTTATATTATCATAACACCTAACTATAATGTTACTTTTGCCTTTGTTTTTTTCAGTGAACTTCTAGGGTTCTGTTAAACTTAAGCTCAAATCTTATTTTCTTACTTAACTATAATGTCACTTTACACTTTGTTTTTTCAGTACATTTCTGAGATTTTGTAACATTAAGGAAGATATTATTATCCTGCCTCAATATATCATCACTTTAACCTTTGTTTTTTCAATGAATTTCTAAATTTGTTTTTAACATAAAGTAAGATCTTATTACCATACCTATCTCTGATGTTACTTTAACCTTTGTTTTTTCAGTGAATTTCTGTGGTTTTTGTTACCTTATTCACCCAACTGCCTCACTGAGCATACCTTTAGACCAGGCTCAGGATGGGTTTGGCTGCAGGGCTTGGCCTGTGGCTAGCCCTGTGCTCCTGCCCCCCTCCATGTCAGCCATCTCTTCACTGCGTGCAGCCTTTGGTCATGTTTGCAGTGGCGTTACCTGCAGTGTGTAGCCTGCGACTAGTCTCTGCACCCAACACCATCAGTTAGCCAACCCTAGGCAGTTGGCCTATCCCCGTAGACCCACAACTAACATTTTCTTGTGTATTTATTAATGTACTTAGATTTTTTGCGGTACCACAGTACTATTGGGGTACCACAAGTCAAGCGTTACTAACTGTGCCATGAGACAATGCAAGTTTGACTTATTGATGCTTTCACACTTTTGCTGTACCACAGCTCTAGCGGGAGTCCCACGTTACTTTACGGGCACTGTTCTGGGTCCCATGGAAGCACTGTGGAACCGGCAGCCCAAAAAAAGCTATTGTTTTCTTTTTCGCTCCTGGAGTTATCCCTGTGGGTCCCCCCATGAGTATCAGGCGGTCCCTATTATGCCCCCTTACTTGTTGTTTTATTGAAATAAGTTCAGGACATGGGTCTGAGTCGCCATGTCCTATCATAGTCACTGCAACATTTTTCTTTGAGTTGCGGCCATCTAATCAGATTGCCCAGTCCCATGGGACAGTACCTACCCTAAGGGACCGAAATAACTGATGGGAAAAAACCTTCTCGGCCAATCAGATTGCATTGTTTTTTTAATTTTCTTTACCGCGAGAGCCCCGCTGGAGTCACACAGGACAAGTTTCCAGATATCATAATAATTTAAATGGTAATTTCCTCCAAAAATGGCTTCACCGATTCACACTAAGGGGCCGATTCCGGCCGCAAATCGTACCGACTGACACAGACCCGGAACGGATACCGACCGACACGGACCGGTGTCGCACGACCTGTGCAGTGCGATGCAACGCGTGTGAATTACAACCGACACGTACGGAATACAAGCCGTACTACCTAGCCATAGGGAAAACAGTGATTCGCCCGGAAAACCAACGCGAGTTGCACCGACCGACATGTACCCGGAATGAACCCGACTGACACGTACCCGCGATGTCCGATCCACGCAGTACGATGCAATGCGTGTAAACCCAGACAGACTCACACGGAGCCCAAGCCGCATGACCGACACGCACAGAAAACAGGGAGCCCAAGCAATAGAGATCTCCGCAGCCGACGCATGTGAAACACAGAAGGCAGCGTGAACGAGCCGGAGAAGCCCGCACGAGCCAACATCAGCGTCCGTCTCGGTCAGAAGAACGTCTCCTTCATGCCTAGAAAACCCAAAGGAAAAAATACAAAATAAGGACCAAACAAGCAATGACAAAGACAATAAATATCTAACAAAAAAACCTGGAACAAAGACACACCCACAACTCCACCTATATAAAGGACATCAATCACTACCATGATCCTTTGCAAATAGGAGACAACAGCCAGCAGCAAACACCATCACACGGCAACCACAGACACACTCACAACTCACCCATCACACAACTCACACACCATTAGCACCTCACCAAAAGAACACACACATACAGCTAGCAAAACCAACACTAACCCACACTCACTTGCACCCTCACACACACATCACTCACCACCACCACCCATTACCATGCCCCCAAAGAAGAATCCAAAGTTCACAGATGATGAGTTAGAAGTGCTGGTAGACGAGATCATCAGAGTAGAGCCACATTTGTTTGGTACTTTTGTCCAAAGGACCCCCATGTCAAAGAAAACAAAGATGTGGGCGAGGATTGTGGACAAGTTGAACGCACAAGCACCAATGTTGCGCACAAAGTATGATATCCAGAACAGGTGGTATGACGTGCACGAGAGGGTCAAGAAACTCATCGAGAAAGATCACGCCTTGAGTCAGCGCACTGGCAATGGCCCTCCTGCCAAACCAGTCTACTTCAGGACCTGGGAGGAGAAGGTGCGGGACATCCTACCACCAGAGAGAGTCCATGGTCTAGCAGATATATCAGAGCCTTGTGAGTACACAAACAACATACTCAATATTGTGTGGCAAGGGGACAGTGAAACCATGCACCGTTAGCAAAGCCACAGTAACCAATAGATAATCATCCCAAGATATGTATGCTAGTCATACATGCACAATACCTGTCATCTCATAGTGACTTTGAACTGTGTCATGACATGTACCAACCTACAAACAAATAGAGCACGGCAGTGGCACAAAGCCAAATAAACACTGTCAGACAGTTTGCCACCACAAACACACTACCTCACAGTGCTGCTGACTGACAGGAAGGCAGGTGAAGTAGGTGTAGCCAAAAGCATGATGGGGTTTGTAGTCACAGATAATGCTCCCCCTCAAAATTGGGCCATCAAGACCTCTCTGAACCATGCCCACATCACAGGGAGTGGAAAATGACTGACAAGATGGCTGACACTGGCTCCTGCTGTGGGGAGCACAAGGCCCTGGTAGGGCTTGTGTGCCAATCAGAAGCATGATACCACTGACTGACATCCTGAAAGACAACTTGCACGCCCTCCAATGGAAGCATGTTTCATGGTGGGACGTCTGGCTGGGTGGGAAGGAGGACTGACAGCTCTGACCATACTTACCAGCATGTGGAGACACCCCCCCTCAACACAAACTCCACACAATTCACCGGGTAGAATGCATTGACTCACACCTCAGTGAAATATCAGCAAAAGATACACCATACTGGGTGCTGCTGCGTGAAGCACAGGGGCTCTCTTTGGACTTGTAGCCAAACAAACACCAGGACTGCACAGTCAGCCATCTTGCCATTGCTGTCACACCCCCTCACAGGGAAGCAGAATCAAGAGGAAGGAAGTATGGGCATGCTGGGAAGGGGGGGGTAGCCAAGAGCCTGATGGGAGTTGCAGTCACAGAAAATCCCCACCCACCCACATGGCCCATCAAGCTCACACTGAACCATGCTCGCCTCACAAGGAGTGGGAATGGACTGACAGGATGTCTGACACTTTGCTCTGTTGTGGGGAGCACAAGGCCATGCTGGGAACAAGGCACCAACAAACACCAGGACTGCACTGACTGACATCTTGCCATGGCTGTCACACCCCCTCACAAGGAAGCAGAGTCAAGAGGAAGGAAGTATGGGCATGCTGGGAAGGGGGGTGTAGCTAAGAGCCTGATGGGAGTTGCAGTCACAGACAATCCCCAGCCACTCACATGGCCCATCAAGCTCACACTGAACCATGCTCGCCTCACAGGGAGTGTGAATGGACTGACAAGATGTCTGACACTGGACCTGAGAAATGATGTGGCTGACAATCACACATATGCACTGGGCAAAAAACACCTGGTCGCACACACAGCCATTGCAACCATATGTTCAAAATCATTGTCTGGGGATGCAGTGTCCAGGGGTGCCCCCGGGGCCGGGCTAGGGAGGTGTGTCTTGTAGATGACAAGTGTGAAGAGCCATATATGGTACATTGCATAAAACACACAAGAACTCACATATACATCATAGCAGGGGACATCTGACATTGAATGGAATGGACACACCAATATAGCCGACACCATAGCATGTTCGCATTCACACTCGGTGCTGTTGTGAGCTGCATTCCACTCCTACATCGTGCTGAAACATATTCATCCTTCACACAACACACCACTCACTGACATAGACATTGTAGACACAAGGTCTAACCTGGACTGCATTGGAGGAGACATGCTACTCACAGCAGCCAAACTGCAACACACACACCAACGACCCTCACTGTCATGAGCATTGAAAAGCCAGAGTGCTACCTTACCCAATCCATGTCACCATGGAGAACATTGACAAGTCAAATCACATATGCACGTACAAAACTCAGCATCAGACTCATTAACGATGGTGACATCATCACTTGTATGAAATGAGATGGGAACTAGGAACACTGTAAAAAAACACTTCCTCCAAAGAGATCACAGGCATACCGGACTGTGACCATGTCCTACCAATACACCAATTTGGCGCACAAAGACTAGTAAACTCTGCTACCACACATGCCCCAATAGTACAACATATCCTCAGTGGAATAGCACGTATGTTCTTGTTAAAGCTCACATGTGTACAGGGATGACATACCTGTGTCAGCAGCGTGATGGCCCTTGAGTAGTAATGTTCATGTACAGACAAATCTATCCATGAGCTGGGCATGCACACACTTCGACATGCACGTTGAAATGTTTCTTTTTGGCTGGGCAATATGCAACAACAATATCAATCTCTGTCCGTGACAACCCTGGACAAAGCAGTGTACAGGCAGGCATCCGTTCGTACAGTAGAAAATGTAATGTTTGTGAACCATTGATGCCTGTAGAAACCTAACTTACATTGTGTGTCTCCTCCTAACATAGGTGGTGCTGGGGACACAGCAACAAATGAAGAGGAGTCCCAGTCCCAGACTCTGGTGAACACTCAGCTCTCTGGTTTGAATCTGTCTCTGTCATCTTCGGATGATGACGAACAACCTGGCACCTCCGGTGTGAGTCATTATGCAGTACCAGCAGCACCAACATCTGCACCCCCTGTACCCACGCCTCCAGCATCTGGAAACAGACAGGGCACCCCCACCAACACGGTCAGACCAAGGCCACAGAACACCGACAGCACAGGGACACAGGACCCCCCGGAAGCTACAGAGAACATCACCAGCAACACCACCCAAAGGGTCCCAGTGTCACCTGTGCGTGCCGTCGCTGGTCCTCCCTGTGTGGATAGCGGTGCTGGGAGGGGTGGGAGGCAGAGGGCGCGCCTTGCAGAGGGGTCTAGACTGCATGATAACCCCCAACTGGCATGCATCATAGATGCGTACCAGGATAGCACCGGAGGATTTGGCCAGGTAGTGGGGATCCTCAAGGACATACAACAGGAGCAGGCTGCCAACCATGCCCGAATGGAGGCAAAGTGGGATGTACTTACTGCGGTGCATCTGGACATTCTCCAATGCCTCCGCCAGATCAGCACAAACATGTCCACACCTCCCTGTGTGGCCACAACATCTGTTGTCACACCATCTGCCAGTGCCACAGGGAGGGAGGAGGACTTTGGCGGAGAGTCCCCTGCACCGCAGAGGCCTCACCTGAGGATGCCCCCCAAGAAGAAGAGGGGTCGTCCGAAGAAGGACATGTGAGACGCAGATGTCCCTGCACATCCCCCAGGGCCTCTAAACCTGTTCTGGACAATGTTCTTTGTGTGCAACCCGTTCACCTTGTCGTATCTGACACAACTCGCCTACATGACATGGAGGGTTCATGTTGGTCCAATGTAGCAGATGACTGTGGACTTTACTCTGGACATTTCATCTACCAACACTTCCAACTCTACTGTGAACTTTGGATTCAAAACCCAATGTACAGCACCCACCATCCTGTGCACTATCCTCACACATCTTCGTAAATAAACTCACCAGTACACCATACTTGCCTCTGTTGTGATTCCAACTTGTCATGTGTCATGGAGATGTTGATCTGCTAAACAACACAGTGCATGCCAAATACTACAACAATGTGACCACCGTTATGTGAGTCATGGTGATGTGACACACCACTATGGCACCACAACACATACTCACCATGGCCATGTTACTCATTCCACACAATAAGGTTGACCTGAAACACATTGGTATGCACAGACACAACACCTATCCACAGTCAGTCACTCAGATGTGGGAAGACAGACAACCCACCTAACAAAGCATAGCACAGGTTCATTAAACATCAGCAACATGTTTATTCTAAAATAGTTGCAAGGTAATTGTACGTTACAGTGGCCACACGGTCACAAAGTGTCTGAGAATTGAAGTCCAGGGGTGTGTGGCACATCACTTGATGGGAATTGACTACTCCCACACTGGTGTCGGATTCTGGGTGTTGGGGGTCAGTGTTGACCAAACAACAGGCAAAGTACCCTTGGAAGGACAGACACAAGACACAGTCAAAAGCACAGCAGAACATGAGAGAAATGAAATACACATACACAAAACATGTCACAAGAAACCTACACAGAAACAAGTTAGCAGTACTACACTATTGTGGAGTACAGACCACCTGAATGGACACATCACTGCACGCATCCAGTCAAGTGTCACACAGACACACTCAGGCAGTAACAGAGCAGCCACAACACATTTCAGGCTAACTCCATACATTGACATAACAACCCTGTACACTCACATTCAGGTGAAGAAGTTGTTGATGACCTGTGTGCGGACATCACCCTCATCATCATCATCACTGGCATCGTGTCCCAGGCCTGGATCCTCCACAGGTGGCGGAGGTCGGTCATCGTCATCCTGGATGAGAGGCAACTTTTTACGCACTGCCACGTTGTGTAGCATGCAGCACACAAGGATAACTTTGCACACCTTTGCAGGCTCATACGGGAGGGCCCCTCCAGTTTTGTCCAGGCAATGGAAGCGGCTTTTCAGGAGACCAAATGTCCGCTCAATCACCCTCCTGCTCCGACCATGTGCCTCATTGTAGCCCATCTCGGCTGGTATCACAGGGTTCCGGAGGGGTGTCAGCAACCACGGCATGTTGGGGTATTCGGAGTCACATACACACAAACAATTGAACAATTAGCTGAATTTTGAAAGAGGGTGGAATACAACATTGCCAAACACACACAATGGTAAACAGTCAGTACACACCGACAAGCCAGGCACGCTGGTATGGCATCTGTGACATCAGCGTTGCAATGCGACTACTCCTCATGATGTAGGCATCGTGCGCAGAACCGGGGAAACGTGCACACACATGTGTGATACACATGTCTGCAAGACATACCACCAGAGCATTGATGGAGTGGAATGTTTCCTGTTCCGGTATGCCTGCTCATGTGCCTGTGGTGGTATCAGGGCCACATGTGTACCATCAATAGATCCGATGACGTTCAGCATCCTCCCCAGTGTATAAAAGGCATCCTTTATTTCAGGGAGTTGACCTGGGCTAGGGAACTTGATGTAGAGGTCAAGGAAATGCAACATCTCTTCCAAGACATCGTGTAGCACACGACTAAACATAGTTTGCGACATACCATCAGCAGTAGCCACAGTGTACTGGAAGGTACCAGTAGCAAAGAAGTGCAGGGCTGCCATCACCTTCACCTCAGGGGTCAGTGCTGTACGATATGTCCGGCCAGGTAGCAGATGTGGCGCCAACTGCATCCGCCAACTCCTCAATCAGTGGCCTGGTGAAGCCGTACCGCCGGATGCAGTCGTGTTCCTGCATGGTTTCAAGGTCCGGGAACGGTCTATGGACAGCTGGTGCACTGCAGAACAGAGATGCACAAAGGACGATTGTTCATCCACCCATGTGGCTATGACCAAGCAAAATATCATGACACATCATGACAATACACAATGTACTGAGGTGTGTGCTGTTGGGCATGGACACATATGAGCCTTGGACCTGCACCTGCGCGCCATGAGAGGTACTGCACCTGTTTTAATTACATTTTGGCAGTCCACTCGGCACCTCTTTACACTGACCTGCTCCCTGCTGACGAGAGGCAACTAACTCGAAACACGTGTCCAGGGATGGCTAATGCATACACATACTTTTCTACATACATCGTGGCATAGGCGTACTCGCCATCGCCACTACATCTACCACAGTTCCTTGGGGCAACTTGCTGGTGTGACGAGCAGAGTGCGACCAACTTTTGAATCATTTATTACCGCTCCCTTGAGCCAACGGGCTGACGAGCCTTGGACCTGCACCTGCGCGCCATGAGAGGTACTTCACCTGTTTTAATTACATTTTGGCAGTCCACGCGGCACCCCTTTACACTGACCTGCTCCCTGCTGACGAGAGGCAACTACCTCGAAACACGTGTCCAGGGATGGCTAATGCATACACATACTTTTCTACATACATCGTGGCATATGCGTACTCGCCGTCGCCACTACATCTACCACAGTTCCTTGGGGCAACTTGCTGGTGTGACGAGCAGAGTGCGACCAACTTTTGAATCATTTATTACGGCTCCCTTGAGCCAACGGGCTGACGAGCCTTGGACCTGCACCTGCACGCCATGAGAGGTACTTCACCTGTTTTAATTACATTTTGGCAGTCCACGCGGCACCCCTTTACACTGACCTGCTCCCTGCTGACGAGAGGCAACTACCTCGAAACACGTGTCCAGGGATGGCTAATGCATACACATACTTTTCTACATACATCGTGGCATAGACGTACTCGCCGTCGCCACTACATCTACCACAGTTCCTTGGGGCAACTTGCTGGTGTGACGAGCAGAGTGCGACCAACTTTTGAATCATTTATTACGGCTCCCTTGAGCCAACGGGCTGACGAGCCTTGGACCTGCACCTGCCCGCCATGAGAGGTACTTCACCTGTTTTAATTACATTTTGGCAGTCCACGCGGCACCCCTTTACACTGACCTGCTCCCTGCTGACGAGAGGCAACTACCTCGAAACACGTGTCCAGGGATGGCTAAATGCATACACATACTTTTCTACATACATCGTGGCATAGGCGTACTCGCCGTCGCCACTACATCTACCACAGTTCCTTGGGGCAACTTGCTGGCGTGACGAGCAGAGTGCGACCAACTTTTGAATCATTTATTATGGCTCCCTTGAGCCAACGGGCTGACGAGCCTTGGACCTGCACCTGCGCACCATGAGAGGTACTTCACCTGTTTTAATTACATTTTGGCAGTCCACGCGGCACCCCTTTACACTGACCTGCTCCCTGCTGACGAGAGGCAACTACCTCGAAACACGTGTCCAGGGATGGCTAATGCATACACATACTTTTCTACATACATCGTGGCATAGGAGTACTCGCCGTCGCCACTACATCTACCACAGTTCCTTGGGGCAACTTGCTGGTGTGACGAGCAGAGTGCGACCAACTTTTGAATCACATATGTCACCTACATGGCCATCACCTCACATCTCAAGTCCACATGTCCACATAAGTCCCAAATAGAGCAATGGCCAATCATTGGGCTGTGTCACACTATCTATGTGCTGCTGTGACATTACAAACACACACCACAGTGACAAGTGAGGCCGGATGTCTCCCAGGCATCACAGATCTTTGCCATGCAGATACCCAGGATCCCTGTATTGCCACATCGACACTGGCATGACATGGCATATCATGTACATGCCACAAGGCAACCGTGAACCCCACATGTAGTGGCCACTGTTGTCTCTGCAGGCCCTACATATACGTCTCTTAGACACACACACAACATCAAGGTTGATGCACAAACCACATGGATGTGGAGACTGTCTCCCATTGGGCACATTTGATCAGCCACATCTGAGTCACAACATGCACATAGACTGTGGGTGTACATCAGAATTGTGTCTACAGGTTTCACTGTGACGTACATGCAATCACCCCCAGGACTCAGGGTGTATGTGACATGTCCGAAACATATCCAACCTGCAACTGTGTCCATGACTCATGTCCATAACTGTACAGTTGCACATCACAGTGGTAATGTGCACAACACACAAAGGATTCTGCCCCCATGAACACGTGCACTGCCTGGGAGTGGCTGCACAAAAGTGCCACACAACAAACCAAATGTTGCCCCCCCAACACAGGGAATGCAGCCTTACATGCCATGGGACACTGTTTGGCCAATGCTGTAGTGTGGTAGGTGTGCACCTGAGTTCCTGGCAAGTAATTGTGTGTTGAAGCCGTCAAATAGTCACACCAATGAGGTCCGACGCGGGTGACAATGCGTACGCATTGCACTGTTCATGACCGAGCCGTGCGTACGCATTGCCATTGACTTCAATGAGGTCTGACGTGAGTGACAATGCGTACGCATTGCACGGTTCATGACCGAGCCGTGCGTACGCTTTGCCATTGACTGCAATGAGGTCCGACGCGGGTGACAATGCGTACGCATTGCACGGTTCATGACCGAGCCGTGCGTACGCTTTGCCATTGACTTCAATGAGGCCCGACGCGGGTGACAATGCGTACGCATTGCACGGTTCATGACCGAGCCGTGCGTATGCTTTGCCATTGACTTCAATGAGGCCCGACGCGGGTGACTATCATGCATGCTTGTCGGGCAGGCATGGTCTGAGACAGGCGTACGCCTTGGCCATTGAATCGTATGGAGACGGGTGCATGTGTATTTTCAAAATACGCGTTGTACAGTCAGTTGACCGAGCCGGGCGCACCCATTGGCTCTGGACTGCATGGAGACGGATGCAGATCCAAAACTTGTACAAGTTGTGCGCTAGAAATTCAGTTGGATGCCTACAACAATGTTGCAATTTCTAGGGTTTTATGATGGTGAAGATTTGAACGATGCGGAAGACGTGTACGAGTCGTACATTTCCATGGATTGGCCAGATTCATAGAATACAACTGTGTTGGACCTATCACTGGGGACACATGGCACAGAGTCTGCCTCTGCATTACAGATATAAGGCTGGCTGGACCCCAGGGAGCTCACTTGCCTGCACTACATGCCACTGGACCACATCCCTGCTACCACTGCTGCTGTCTCTGCATCCTCTGGCTACAGCTATGGCTCGTACTCTGGAGAGGGCCCCAGCCTTCACTGAGGAGGAGAACCAGGCCCTGCTGGATGGGCACCTTCCACAGTACAGCAAGCTGTATGGGAAACCAGGGGAACAGGTGAGTGTGCAGTACACTGCCTTCCTAGTTGTGCATGTTGTCTGACTAGCAGTACTAGCAGTGTGTACACCAGTGGCAAGCATACTCACTGAGTACTTTCATCCCCAAAATATGTAGGTACATGTAATGAAAAGGTGTTCTGCAGCTAAAGTGCATTTGTGCAAGCTTCAACTACCCCGGCATTGTTAACATGTAAGACATGCAGGGCATTTGTCCTTTTCCATGGGTGCACTACCTGTGTCACTCATTTTCCTTTGTGATGATGACATGTATATCCAACTGTGTGCAGCACAAATATTGGGTATGTGTGTTAATGGACTTTTAACTTTGTCCTCCTCACAGGTTGATGCCCACTAGAAGCAGGAGATATGGCTGACCATCGCCCAGGCAGTTCAACCAGTGGGGGTCTACAAGCGTCGGATCCGCAACTGCCAGAAGAGGTAGCAGGACGTTCGGGGCTGGACCCGGAGGATCACAAGGGTCAAGCTGAAGCTGTCGCCTCCTTGCAGGAGGGGCGGACACCGGACCCTGACCCCCCACATGCTCCGGATACTGGTGGTGGTCTTCCCAGACCTGGGTGGGCAGCTGAAGGCCAGAAAGCAGCAAGGAGGGGGTAAGTCCATGCCTAATCTGTGTACTATATCTGACATGCTAATTGCAGTCTTTTGGCCTGGTCACACTTCCATGTTACGTAGGTCTTGAAGTCCAATACTCATGTCCCTCAATTGTGTGATGCACCCTCCTCATCTGATCCACAGGTGTGGCCCCTACAGTCTGTTGCTTGTGTCACTAGGGCACTGTGTCCCTGCAGTAAGCTATGCTTCAGCTTCCGGACAGCATCTGTTACCGTGACTCTGTTGTGTGTTTCATGGGTAGGTCAATTGTTTACACAATGCCTGAGATCTGACATGTGATCTGTGTGTGCCCTTGATATGTGTTCCAATTGCTGGTCTGACTCGCCACATGTGGCTGGGGTATTTCAAACAAACCCATGCAGCAGGGGACTCCAATTTGTGTTCCTCAGGAGTATGTATATCAAGTGTGTCACACTTGCTTAGCCACCTGACTACTGTCCAGGGCTAAACACTGTTTTACGTAGACCTGGGCAGTCATGCCTGCTCAAGGGCATTTAGAAACACTCTGTAATCCCACTCCTGTGTATCAACTTACAGGTTGTGCTTAGTGACATGTGCCTTCAGGTGTCTGCCTCTGTGTCATTGTGGTGTAGCTTCCTGTTACGTACAACTGGGGTGTTCATGAGTTTGAGGGTCAGCAGGACATCTGAGATGTGACTATGAGAGACAAGGCCTGTGTGACATATAGGTGTGTGATCATTTGACAGTGCACAATGGTGTATGCAACTGTGCACTTCAGGCAGCTGGGTTACATGCACAGCAGACTGTGATGTGCTAATGTACAGGGAGTTGTTTTCGCAGAGACTCATATGTCTGATTTGTATGATGTGGGGTCTTCTGGGTCCGGGATATGTTGTTTGCAGGGAATGGGCAAGTGCACTTGTCAGCTGCAGAGTTTGCTTTACCCCTGAGTCATGATTGTGACACAGTGCATACTGTTGTTGTCTGGATGCCCTGCCCCTGTGGCAGGAGACAGTGTTGACTGACCTTCCAGGCATGCCAGTGCCATGGCATGTAACTTGCTATGAGTGATCCTGCATTGTGTTCAAGTGTGCTCCATGCACCCCGTTGTGGCATTGACTGTCAGGACATGAGAACATCATAGTGTGTGTTGCTGGCATGCATCACAAGCATGTGAAATGAGTCTCTGCCCATCCCTTCATCTTGACACCTGTACTGAGTCAGTGGCAAGAGATGTGCTGTGTGTATAGTGACATACTCCTGCATGTTCACTTGCATGTCCAACAAATGTGTGGGTGGTGCATGTCGGCACATTGGGGTATTAGCATCCAACATGCAACAGACATATGGGTGCAAGTCCAGGAGGGATATGAGTGCCATGGTTGATGGTGAGACTGACAATTGTCTTATTCTAAAGAGTGTGTGCACTTTGAGCAGTGTTCAGCTGATGATGCCAGGGCTTGCCCTGTGATGTGATGTACTCACTGTGGTGTGTGCAGTCAGTGAAGGTGACTGATGTTGTTCTCTTTTTTACTAATTCTATCCAGATACATCCACTGCCACAGGAGGGGACAGCTCCACGGACCAGGAGGAGCCACAGAGCCTGACTGGGACAGAATGCGAGGAGTCGGAGGGACCCAGTGGCACGGAGGGCGAGTGGAGCCACACCGAGGAGTCCTCATCACCATCAACCGCAGCTGAGGGCCACAGCAGCTTGGAGGATGACTCCCTTGTGGAGGCGGGTATCAGCAGCCACCAAACCCTAGCTAGTGAGGCTGTCCCCGCCACTGCCCCCACCACCACCATCACCACCCTCCCATCGGCTTCCATCCCAGAGGTCTATGGAGGCTCCCGTGTTCGGGAGCATGTCTCCTTTGTGCCAGGCACTGCACACCCTGCCCCTGTGTCCCCTGCTGCCCTGAGTGAGTAGTCTGTGGACTTGCTTAGACAGATCCATGTAGGGCAGACATCAATGCTGAGTGTCCTCCATGCACAGACCAGTCTGTTGACACAACTGGTGTCGTTCATGGAGGGCATTTCATCGAGCATGTCTGCCCTACAGTGGACCAATCAGTCCGTGGCCTCCTCCCTGACGGCAGCGGTGTCCCTCCCCCAACAGTCCTGCACCCCTCCTACCCCTGCACCACCCATGATTCCTAGCACCCTACCTAGCCCAAGCACACAAACACCTGCACATTCTCACAAACCCACAGACACGGGCAGCACACAAACACCCAAACCAAGGGCTAGACGTGCACACAAACAAGCGCAGGGGACTGATACCACACTCACAGGGGATGGTTTGCAGTCTCACACACAGTCATCCAGAACCACTCCGCAGTCCTCTGATACATCTCCCTCCCAGCCCCCTTCCCTTGCCTCACCTGCAACCCCATCTCCACAGAAGCTCTTCCTCTGTGACCTTGGCCTCTTCCCCACTGACCCAGCAGATCCATCTTACAAGGGGAAGAGGAAGTCCCCACACATAGAGGGGAGTGCCCCTCACACCTGGACACCCTCCCCCAGGCGCAGTCAGACTGAGGCCCCCACCCGCAAGTCCCCCCGGAGCTGGAAGAGCAAGACCCCACCCCCACCATGCAGCTTCAAGGAGAAGTCTCCATCCTCCATCCCCCAGACCACCACTCCAGAGGTTCCCCCGCCACACCCTGCCCCAGGTTCCCCCACCTACAGATACACCATCCCCAAAATGCTGAGGCCCTCCCCCACCACTTGCTCTTCCACCTCCGGTCAGACAGTTAGTGCCACTGATGTGGGGACCGTGTCCCCCCCTCTTTCCTGCCGACCTCACCTGAGCCCCATTCCGCTCACATTGAGTTAGGCACTGCAGTGGAGTCCACGACCACCCCATCTGACTTGGGCACTGCAGTGAGTACCCACTGCCTCCTTCTGCTGTGCCCTGATCCTGTCCCTGCGGTGCCTGGCCTGCCCCATGTATGCCCCTCCGAGGGGATGTCCCCTGTCCTTATCAGTGCAGGCAGGCAACGTGTGACAGTTGTCACTCAAGTTAAGTTCTTGTCATTTGGATATGGACTGGCCATTGGCCTTTGTTTTGAATGGACTTTTAATTTTTCATCTGCTAAATAAAGGTTTTTTCTTTATCCTTGTGAATCTGATTTTGCTGTACATTATGTTGGTGATGTTTAGCATGACCTTGCAGTTGTAATGCTGTATTTCAAATGTTGAATACTGAGGTGTTGATGTGAGGTACTCCATGTGGTCTATGAAATATGTATCCTATTCTGACCGTTATCCATATCATCCTTTGCAGCTAACTGGGTGTGTCATGATTAACAATTAGTGGACACTCTGTAAACATTTCATTTGCATGGTCACATCTGTGGCTTGCACACATGCACATATGATGTGCTTCCCATTGTCCAATTTGTCTATTTCCCTGACTGTGGGTGCATCTCCACTGGACATGTAAGTGTGAGCATCATTGGTGTAGAAGCAACTGGGTCCTCTGTGCAACTTGCTGGACATATGTATTGAGGATGTGCAGATGACTTAAGGGACACTGCCGTACCCAGGCTGTTGTGACCAGAGCCTTCCTTGTGTGGTAACTGATGGCTGACTGACCAAGTGTCCTGCTGGGGCTATGTTTGGCACAGCTGAGCTTCCAAAGGAGTTGAGTCTCCTCAAGTAAGGGTGTTGTTCCGTGACATTGCCTGGGCCCATGTTCTGTGTTGTGTGGGCATGTGTGTGTGTCCACATCCCTTTTCATACACAGGCAGTGTTCCCTTGATGTGTTCCTTTTGTTGATGCTTGCTGAGTGGTACTACTGTGTTCATCCCACAACTTTGCCATGGGCTACCAGATGTGTGGGTGCATGACACACTACTGTTAATTGGTGTTTCATCATTGGGATTTGTCAGTTCTGAGTGGTGATGATGTTGTCAGACGCAGATGAGACACAGTCAGGGGTCCCCAAGGCACTTGTTTGTTCGCAATATCATGTAGTTGTCCCTAAGTGGTACCTTTCAGTGATTGAGACATGTGTATGTGTGTGTGACTGCTCCCACTTGTCCGGTTCAGGGCTGCAATGTTTGCAGGTGTCAGCATGTGTGCCTTGTGGTTCTCCTTGGCTTTTGCATTGTCCTGGGACTGTGGCAGGTATTGGCAGGTTACGAGAGCTTTGACGTCATGGCCATGTACCGCATACTGTACAGTATGTCTATCATTCACCAGGGTTGCAAACTGTCCTTGTGTGATGAGTCTGTGCACCTTAGTTCCTCCCAACATTACTGTGTTTGTCATGGGTGCATGTGCAATGTCACCTGTCCATGTGGGCTTCACAGATGCACATTGGTGCAGTTCAGGGTGTGTGGTGTTGAGGGTGGACTGATGTAAATGTTTGCATGGATGTGCCCCTAGCTCCCATTTGTCCATGGATGACTGCCCATGCCGAGTGATTTGTGGTTGTGTATGTGTGATGTACGTTTGTGGCACAGGACACATTTCTGGATTTCACAGTTTGTACGACATCTACCTTTGTCATCACAGTGGAGGTGTCATGCATGCTTGTGTCACCCCAATGTCTGGTACCTGGGGGTAGTGCTGTTGTGTGTCAGTCTCTTGCCGTGTTAGTTGCTGTTCATTCCAGCTTGTGTCACATGTGTCTGTTGTGCTCCCTCTCATCTCACAATTCCTGATTGCCCACTAAGGGGGGCCCATTGATGGTTTACTTTATGTATGGCACTGTGTCCACATCTATCTCACTGTGGTTAAGCCCCCCTCATGTGTTGTGTAGTTGCCTGTGGATACTAAGTCACACACACACATGTTGTGTCAGATGTGTGAGGCTACCTGTTTGTGCTTGTGCATCTGCACCAGTGCATTGGTATTGCTGTTGTGGGCCATTGTCTGGGTGTTGTTTTTGTGATTTACTCTGCTGTCCCTGTGAGTCATATCACATCATTCTGCACATTCATCCTGGTTGTTAGGTGCCATTGTTGGCATGGGATGGGAGTTTGTGACCTGACACCTACAGTCTACACAGGATGTTTTGATTTGTATGTCTATTTTCGAGATGTGTGTGTGCTTTGTGATGGTCACTTCTGCTCTTGTGTCATTGTATACTGTATGCATTGTCAGTCCCCATGGGTGGTGCTTGTCTGCACATGGCCGAGAGTAGGTTAAGTTTTCACAGCACTGTTAGCTTCACCACATCTCTGTGGGTATGAGACACAACCACTACTTTGCCCCTAAAGTGTTTCATGTGTTGGGACCAAAAATCATACATGCTGTTTGGCATTTGCAGCTTTGTCCATGATGACACTTACCTTTTGGTCACTGTGATGAGGGGGGTTTAGGACTCCTTCACCACAATGCTCAACATCTGCTGCAGTTTGGAAGCACACACTTAACTTTTGTTCTACACAGTGAGGGGGTGTTATTTTTACATTGCCACAGTGCGATTGATGCTTGCCTTGTGTAGGCCACACTCAGTTTTTGGTCACACATGTGATGGCAGTTACATTGTATGTTCGAAGTCATGATCACTGTTGTGGGCATTTGTCACAGACTACACACTGTTGTCATGATGTTAGGGGGGATGTATTTTGCTGACATACCTAATGTTGGTGTATGATGGATGTGTGGCACATCACCCACCCTATGAGTGGGGGTGGCATTAGTGATGGGCAACATAAGCCCTATGAGAGAGGGTGACAGTAGTGCTGGCAGTAGTGACGGGCAACATAAGCCCTATTGGTGGGGGTGGTAGTAGTGCTGGGCAACAGGTCCCCTATGGGTGGGGGTGGCAGGAGTGATGGGCAACATAAGCCCTATGGGTGGGGGTGGCAGTAGTGATGGGCAACATGAGCCCTATGAGTAGGGGTGGCAGAAGTGATGGGCAACATAAGCCCTATGGGTGGGGGTGGCAGTAGTGCTGGGCAACAGGTCCCCTATGGGTGGGGGTGGCAGTAGTGATGGGCAACATAAGCCCTATGGGTGGGGGTGGTAGTAGTGATGGCCAACATAAGCCCTATGAGTGGGGGTGGCAGTAGTGATGGGCAACATAAGCCCTATGGGTGAGGGTGGCAGTTGTGATGGGCAACATAAGCCCAATGGGTGGGGGTGGTAGTGGTGCTGGCCATAATGGCCCTATGGTGGCCTGTTGTTAGTGGCCAGGATATGGATTCCCTGTGTGTGTGTGACAATTTGCGGGCATGTGTCGTTTGTTTGTGTGGTGGGTGTCTAAGCTTTCGGCATCTGTTCCTGATCTGGTCATAGATGCAGAGTACTAGTATGACCCGCGCAATGGGATTCATGATGTGTTCGTCTCGTACATGCTGCTTGTTGCTCCGTCTCGCACCCGTTGCTAGCTGGTCCGTCTCGTAGCCGTGGATTGAGTTCTGGTGTGAATCGGACCTGATATGCTTCTTTTCCGGATGTTGTGACGTGCCGTACATGGCGACCCGTCCGGGACGCAGGAAGTATGCATCGTACTTGTCCGGGCAGAAACTGCTATGGATACTGCTTCCGGGCGACTCGGTTCGGAGTTACGGCTCGGACGGAGAATGAAGCTTGAAACACAGCCTACGTGTCAGTCGGATGTTTGGCAGTTATGCGCATCGTACTTCATCAACAGGATGGACCGGCTCCGGGCACGGGTCGGTCGCACGGTAAGGCTACAAACAGCTCTCGGAGAGCAGTCCGTCCCGGATCGGAATCGACCCCTAAATAGTGAAAGTACATTTTCTGAATAAAGGTCTAACTTTCTGCCATATTGGATGTAATGCAGTTGAGCTGTTTTCTATGTATCGCTTCCCAAAATTTCTTATGGGAATTAACAATGTTTTCCAATGTTTTGGGACGCCCCTGTTTTTCTCTGCCCATGCTTGACAGATCACCTGAAACTTGCATGGAGCTGAAGCAGGTGAACCTTTGTTTGGAAAGATTCTTGAAGGTTTGTCAAACAGCTAAGTTATTATTAAAACATTAAAAAAGCACTTTGAAACTCTGACCTAAGCATAAATATGGTGGCAACCTCTATAATACCACTACAACAGAAATATAGAGAGATATAGATACAGTCATATAGGAATGTAGGTGTATAGATATATGTATTTGATATATGGTATGAACCTTGACGAGGAACTGTACATGCATTTTTAAGTCAGGAGCTCCTCAAGTTTAACCCCTATTGTTTATGAAATTATTTAACAAATGTACAAATATGAGAAATGTTTTTTCTTTTAGTCTGAAATTGTTTTTGTTTCTCCAAGAAGTAATCAGACCGGATATATATGTCTATTGAGCCTGGTTTTTACCTAATTGCCAGCTATAGTATATAATATTGAGTTTTCTGTCTCCATTGCAGATGTAAGGAAGGCCTCCATGCAAATCATGCTGGGAGTACCTCTGGAAGAGTAGAAGGCGACCCCCATGTAGCAACATATTTTGACCTTCACCTATGGTGTACTACAGTTTATATGAAATTTGGGTACTATACCAGTAATTGTAGAGTTATCTCCTGTAGTTAGCAAGCAAATTATTGGGCAATTATAAACCAGTCAGAAAATAATAAGGTATGAGAGTACATACAATTAAATTTGAACCCTCTATTAGTATTTACTATTATTTGTTTGACATAATAATGGTCTGATTTACAATCTGATTGAAACCACTGAGTTTAAAACATGACTGTCGATAAAGTTTTGTTGTTTAATTGAGGAGAAATCATGGAATGCAAAGTATTTTGTTTATGTCTATTACAAATGCGTCAGCATTGACGTTGTACAAAAGGAAGTGAAATGTCAAAAAATGGGTTATGTGAAAAAGAACGCAAGATCGAAAGGCATCTGTTTCTTTGCCATTAAATATACCCGTTAAATAAAGACAGCGTTGGTGTGTCTGTTTCCTCGACAGAACCGTGAAGGAGGATTACGATTGGAATATATATATATATATATATATATATATATATATATATATATATATATATATATATAGGCGAATCCACAAATAAATGGTTCAGGAGCCACACTGATCAGGATAAGTAACTTTTAATCCGCAGACATATATACTTAAATGCATACATATGTATATATACCTACATATACATATATAAATATATGCATGCATTTGCATTTATATAAAATTAATTAGACATTACAAAAGGTTTAACACTGTAGAAAAAAATCACACTTAGGGGCCGATTATGATGTCAGTCGAAAGTACTTCCGTGGTCTTGTAGGGGTCGGACGTTCAGACTGCTCAATTATGATGCATTGGAATACATGGCTTACAATCCGATGCGGTCCTTCTGCCTACAACAGGAAATTCCGACTGTGCAGCTCTTGGTAAGCACCAATGGAGCCTTTTGGAGCTCGTTCCGACCCCAGAACTGCCCGCCCAATTACAATGCGTGTGTTTCGATGTGCCGTCTGTGTCGGTCCATCCAGATCATCAGAGCTAGCGAAGGGGAGGCTTATAAAGTCGAAACTCACCACTACACAGCTTCACACTTCCTTTGCAGCCAAGGAGCCTATTGCTCAGGTCATCCCGCGTTTGTACTTACTCTATGACCAGGAAAATCAGAACCTTCGCAGACCTCACAGCCGGAAAGTGACACACCTACCCGTACACATTAAAGTGAGTACATAGGCATGGTCACCAAAAGACGTTTTAAGGCATGGGCAAAGTAAGCTCTGACTAAGGACCCCGCCTTTCTGGGGGGCCCTGATAGAGCCAGTTCTGTTCTGCAGAGAGTCTTGCCCTGATGACCTTGGATGATTCACAAACAGACCAATAACCTTTAATTTATTGTTAATGTGGGTGATGAGTGAGAATCTATTTCAGACATTTTGTAGATAATGTGTTCATATTTCATGTAACATTCATAAAAAAAGTTTTCTTAGATCAAAACAGGTCCTCTCATATGAGAAATGGGAGGGTGTCACAGAGATTATTTGCAGTAATGTTAGTGAGCTGCTGCAGTGTTACAGTATTGAAAAAACAGGTCACTATCACTGAATGTCAGATGTATACACATTTACAATTTTGACGAGTGTGCCTGTGCACTGTCAGTGACCTGGCCAAAGAGGGCATGAAAAAGCTGAAACTGGATCATGAATTCAAAGCTGTTCTGAACAGGGGCCCCAAAAATGCATTTGGTCCAGGGCCCTCAAAATTCTTCAGATGTATCTGGGTGCACCAATGTGAAATTGCCCTGTAGCATGATGAGCATGATGAAGGAGGGAATCTCAGCATCGGGTGACCAGAGTCCGATCAGAATTTACATGGTCAGGCCCGACATAAAGGTAGGACCACAAATGGATATATGTATGGTAAACTCACCACTGCTACATGTGCCACATGTCATGGCAACATTACATCAATGCACACATAAATGCATGTGCCAATGACGCCAATACACTGGCACACAGCATCCTCCCTGAACCCAATACCCTATGACCACTGCTGGGAGCAAAGACTAATGGTCCAGCTGACTTTCCAAACTTCACAGTGGTCGCAGTGAGGTGTCAGGGTGAAAAGGTATACATTGAGAAGTACCACATGAGGGAGCTAGAATGTGCATTAGAGGCGTGAGCACTGACAAATGTAAATCAGTATATGAAGTTTTTTTGTGAATGATAGTGCATTGCTTTGGCAGTAGGAAAACTTGTCTGCACAGAAAGCTACCAACTAAACTCCATTCAGTGCAACTACATCTTGAAAAGACAGCAAACAAACTTTGCAGCTGCATCACCTACCACTGCCCTGAACTAATTGCTGAGATATCCGTAACACTACAGCCACAATCTCCTACTGTCAACATCGAGCCTACTTCAAAGCCCTATGTATTGAAGTTAGATTTATGTCACCAAAGCCTTGGCCGCCTTGGCCAATAACAAATACTCTGTCATCTTAGGTACAATGTATGCTGTGTATTCACCTATCTTGAGCTTGTCACATGCCAGAAGTATCCACATACCAAATGTGTACCACTAAGTGAAAAGCACATTCATGTGGCTCATATGGCTGTAAAGAGTGGCCACATAGACATGATACACATCCCTATGAGTCCCCACCCTAGTTCCCTGTTAAATGAAGCCACTCAAACTCATGTTGTGATAAAAAGGATAAAGTAGTCACAATGCAAACATCACTAGACTGATTCACTCTACCACAACCCAGAAGTCCTAAAGCTTGTGTAACTGCAACTGTTTGCAGGTGACACACCCTACCTGGACATAGACACACACTCCACATCGCTTGACATACAAACACTCCTTAACAACCGTGACCAACACCTTACAACAAACATTACCCTCTGATAGTACATACATCCCTTGGAGGATGGAAACCATGGTAAAGTGAAATTCATTCCTGAGTGGAAGATCGATTGTTGGGCCATGTGTGCACCAAGACAGAATTTAAAGCCACATCACATCAGCATCTTGTGCCCTATGTCCAGTTAAGTGACAATGTCCATGCACAGACCAACATACTCTAACTGTGAGTTGAGCCCAGAAGATGATGTACATTTATGTGCAATGAAGTGTAATTCAAGACAATCACATAATAATTGAACTACCTATCAACTCCTATGACACCCATTCCTGTACCATAAGCTAGGTCCTCATGCCACTACCACATACAGATGTAAGGAATATCAAAGTAGACAAGCACAGCTCAACCTACTCAATGGACCCACACACATCACCCACATGAAATAGGCAACTAGAGTTAATTTCATTACAACCATCCAAGTATCACAACATCAGGAGGCCACAGTGTATGGACCCATTTCACAAAATGCTTCTCAAAATTAGGAGCAGTCCTGGAAGCCAACAGGGCTAGGACACAGTCTCCATGTGGACAGGACAGTGCAAATTAGTCTCAACTGGGACTAATCGGTATTGACACAAAATGGCATCCACGTGTGCCAAATGTGCTATTGGAAGTTTATTACAACATCCACAGAAGAAACGACAATTGGCCCATATCTAGTAAGACATAATTTGCAATAGACACATTGCTTTGTGCACATGTGTGTCTAAAGTACCTATCATCTATGAAGAGACAAAACACCTCCAAGTGTGTTGACAAGGATATTCACTTTGTACACATCAAATACATGTGCAACATACATTTCATTGAGTTCTGTCCATTGACACACTTGCACACTGGACAAAGAAAGCTGCAATAAGTATGAGTGCATAGAATGTCAAATGCAAGGTTTGGCCATTTACCCCACACCCCTACAGATATATCAGGCGGACATTGTCACCCAGCCACTGTAGGTAAATAATTCCACACGAGATCCCAATAGACTTACCTACTGTATGAACCATATACTATCATGGTTAAACAACCACAACTGCAGTCACATATCCCAAATTACACAAGAATAACAGTTAGCATCAGTAGCAGTGGTTGGACACAGGAATACCAAAACAAGGAAGTGCTTTATTCAGCAATAACTTGTTTTTTTACTTTTAAAAACAAAGGCCAATGGCCAGTACAGAAATGACATGTTTTGGGACAGTAGATTGTTGCTCATCCAAACTTGATTGCAATAATATTGGAAAGAAAACCCTCCCCAGGAAGGGGCATCTAGGTGGCAGGTAATGCAACAAAATTAAACAACTAGGGTGGGATGGGTTGGTCCTTGGAAGGGCTGGGCTCAGGATTGGGAGGGTTGGCTGGGTGACTGGGAGAGCACGATTCAGTTGTGGGGGGGCTGGGTCTCAACATTTTAGGGATCTTATTTCCCAGAAGGGTGGTGAAGTGAAGAGGGGGTAGGGGGATTTTTTTGATTTAGTTTTCTTCCCTATAGAAGTACTGGGGTAGGATGGGGAAGATGATCTTCTGAGTTTAGGGCAGGGTGGGTGGTGGCAGGATGGAGAGTGTTCCTCTTTCAGGTTCTTTGGGGTTTAGTGTGGCTCTCAGTAGGGTGCTGGGTAGTTTTTTTTGGGTTGAAGTGGAAGAGTAAGGCAGGGGTAGCAGGGTCTTAGGTTTAGGTTTGGGAGGGGGTTGGTCAGTTTGGGTAGAGAAGAGGTCAAGGGCAATGAGGTGGAGAATGTGGGCAGACTGTGTACCAGAAGATGCAAGGGTAGGAGTTGTGGAGGAAGAGGGTTGTGAAGTATGTGGTATGTCTGTGTCTACTGGTGTGGTGTCTGTCGTGTCTGTGTGTGATGCTGTGCTGTCTGCCTGTTTGTCTGTATGTGAGCCATGTGGTGCAGTGGATGTTGTGTCTGCCTGCATATCAGTGGATGTGTCAGTGAGGGTGTCTTGTGTCTGTTGAGTGCATGTGTGTCTGTCTGTCCCCATGTCTGTGTGTTTGTGTGCTGCATGTGGTTTGACAGACTACTTATGTGGGTGGCACAATCAGTGCTTCAGGCCCACTGTTAGTATTTGAAATATAGGCCTGGGAATATGGTATACCACTTTACATAGGACTTGCCATTAAATCACATATATGCCAATCATGCATACACAAACTATACACATGTTTAGGAGAGTTGCACATGCACTTTAGTGCTAGTCAGTAGTGGCAAAATGCTCAGAGTCCTGGAGTCAACAAAAACAAGGTCAGAGAAAGATGAAGAGGAAGGAAAAAGGTTTGGGGTAATCTTGCAAAAAGGGCCATTTCCAACACTGCTATTATCAGTGGCAACAAATCCAATTCTGAGACCTTTGGCTTGGAAACATTCATAGACTGTGGTGCTAAAGTCTTCCAAGATGTTGGCAGCTGTATTTGATTTCTCCATTGACAACATTGCCACTGTTATATGGCACCAAATGTATGGAAAAGCATCCTCAATGGTGAGACCAGGGCTCTCCTTTGCTTTACCTCCTTGAAGGAGATCCAGTGTGAAGAGATGCACACGTAGTGTGCGGCTTGGCCACTGATCCATATGTCAGTCATAAGGTGGATTGACAGTAGAGCACTCTTGTTACATTGCATGTTTCATTACTTGCCTCTTTTCCTTTGTCCCTTCCCCTTTAAACCACTTGTTATGTTTAATTCTGGCACATGCTTTGTTGTTGGCATAGATTCTACTCAGAACTGGAATCTTGTCATTGTAGTTCCTGCCTCTGATCAGGAGAGTACTGTGCCTGCTGGATTAAACCTGTTTCCTATCATTTCTGGATTTTGCTTCTTTTATTTGGATTTTACACAGGCGATGAGGATGGGACTCCAATGTGACTTGAATGAAATGCGTGATGATGAGGAGATTGTGGCCAACACTTGTGAAGTTGTGTCCGGGAAATTTGGTACCATTTCTGAAACTATGTGAGGAGTGCTGCGGAAGGAGATGATGTACTTCTTAAAGTCATTGATTATACTAGCAAAGGTTGGCCTTCCAAGAGTGATATTTCAGCGGATCTATTTCCTTTCTGGAAGATATCGAGTGAACCTGTTATTGAAGGGGATCTCATGTTCCGACAAGGGAAATGCATTCCACCCTTGTCTCTTTGTGACCACATATTATCTGTGGCTCACGAGAGCCACCTTGGGATGTCTTCCATGAAGAGGTTAATCAGATCCGTGTTTTGGTGGCCTGGTTTGGACAGGTTTGTGGACAGAGTTGTGAGAGAGTGCCCCGACTGTGTTAACAGTGATAAGATGTTGAAATGTAACTCTGCTCCCCTTAATCCCGTAGAATGGCCTGAGTTTCGGTGGCAAAAAATTGGTTTGACAATGCTGGCCCTTTTAATTTCTTACCTCACGATTGTAGGTTTTCCTTGGTGATGGTTAACTAGCACTCTAACTTGCCTGAAATTAAGCTTGTACCACATGCCAACTCTAGTAATGTAATCATATTTTTCAAGGAAGACTTTGCCTGCGAAGGGTATCCAGCGGTTCTGATTACAAACAATGGAGTACAGATGAAATCTCGCGAGATGGATGACTTCCTTAAGTTTTTCAATATTTGTCATGTTACCACGGCCTTGTACGTACCTCAAGGTAATGGTGAGGTAGAGAGATACAATAGAGTTTTGACACAAGACATTCTGTGGGCACGAAATTTTGGGTCTGAGTGGAAGGACAAATTAAGAGAGAAGTTGTGGCTGTACCGCATAACACCCCACTCCACTACAGAAGTTTCTCCCTTCAAATTGTTAAAAGGAAGGGAGCCCATCTCCAAGTTGTGTGCCTGTTGGATTTAGAAGAAGAATGTTGGGAATGTTGGTAATTCTGTGGTGAAGAGAGAGAATGTGGCCCTTAGAGTGAAAGAAAAACAAGAGAGAAGTAAACATTATTATGATGTTCGGGTGGGAGTGAAACAACCTCAGTTTGTTGTTGGAGATTGGGTCAGAATACGTAGACCGGGTAATTTACTTAAAGGAGAAACTAAATTTGGTAGACCCATCAAAGTTGTTAAGATTAAACGCAACAGTATTGTCACTCAAGATGGCAAAGTGTGGAATATTAGGAGGGTAGCCAAATGTGTAAATATTTGTTCCTAATTTATCCAAGGGAGGAAATGTGTTACTTCGCATGTTTCATTACTTGCCTCTTTTCCTTTGTCCCTTCCCCTTTAATGTTTATTCTGGCACATGCCTTGTTGTTGGCGTAGATTCTACTCAGAACTGGAATCTTGTCATTGTCGTTCTTGCCTCTGATCAGGAGAGTACTGTGCCTGCTGGATTAAACCTGTTTCCTATCATTTCTGGACTTTGCTTCTTTTATTTGGATTTTACACATCTCTTTCATTGGTTCGCCAATCAATTCCAGCACTTGAATGTGCAGCGCTGGCACAGCAACAGTGAAAAAACAAGCATTTGCAATGCAATAGGTCTCACATTTACGCGAGTTTAAGCTATTGGCATTCTAAATGACAATGCCTTTTATTTATGTTTTAAAAACGAAAAAAAAAATAAAAGGCATTATTTGCAATGTCAATAGCTCAAACTTGCTTAAATGCGAGACCTATTGCATTGCAAATGCTTGTTTTTTTAACTAAAAGATAAGCACTGGACTAGACAATATGTTATTGTGTCTGTTGGTTAACTGAGTCCTCCACACTACGTTCCTGAGAAAAGGGACAGCTCGTTCTTTCGACCCTGAAAGTCAAGTGCAGAAAAGGGTTATACTTGAACCAGCTTGCAGACCCCTACAAGAATGGACCCCAATAGACCAGAGGCAAACAACCTAAACCACCACTGATGGTGCCCCATAGCCTTGTCTACCACCCCCCGCCCCTCCTCTGCCAACAAGGGTTTGATGGTATCTATCCAGTCGATCATGGTCTTGCTTACTACTGGTGTACCAGTTACAGAATTTCTTGGAGATATTTTATTCCTCTTAAATACTTATAACATATGTGTGATTATGTTAAAAACTATTTTTGTTAGCACAGGCATATATTAGCTCCATTGACAGAGAAAAAGACCCATTAGATTTGCCACCTTTCTTTTAAAAAAAACGCCATTTGTTTACATTGAGCTATTCTGAAACAGCCAAGAGAAAAACAATGTGTAAAATCGTCATGAATATGTTTTGATACAGCAGTTATCTCTCTGATGTAATAAGCATTCTGAAACAATTTGGACTGCTCTGGGATATAGTTGTTAAGTGATTTTTTTGTGCGTTTTGCTGTTTTACGTTTAGGTTTTAGAAGAGAAAGAAAATACCAGATTTCACTGCTTTTACCTGTCTGGACTTAATACTGATCAGTAAAAAAAACTGGCAAAGTGCCAACCCTGTGTCTTACTCTAGAACTGCAAAAGATGCCATCAACCAACAAACTTCAGCAGTCTAGTCCTTCAAATCCCTAATTCTTACGAGTTGACATTCATGAGAAATGTCGCTAAGCAGCCTTCTCTTTTGTACTCTTGTTGTGGTAACGTAGACCACAAATACAAAAGAAGTACGTCCCAAAATAGATTAACAGGAAATGTGTAAAAAAAAATGGTGCGAATCATTACAGGAGAAGTTCCTACCACTAGAGTTGTGCAGCTGGTACTTCAAGTGGTTGGATCTATTGAGGACAATACCGACACTTGCAGAGGGGCTTTGAGTCAGTCCACTGCTTATAATTGGTTGGCTTTCCTGTCAGTATCATCTGCTTGCATCTTATTCAATGGAGTTCCTTGCTCTTATTGTGTCTGTTCCTCACATAAAGCATTGTTTATTTACAATCCTTTTGAATGAATATCTTGTATCTTTTGACCGCTTCCATTCCAGGAACTACACTTTGCTTTTAGCACTCAATGGGAGTGCATGTGGTATCTTTTATTTTTCGCCCAGTCTCCCGTGTGTTCTGGATACTCGTGCACTCAGTTTTTTCTCGCGCTGTCCATCTCGTACTTTGCTTCCTCTTGATGTCCCCATCCAGCCCCCCTTCTTTTTCTACTCCAGCCCCTTCTTTTCCAGCCCTACCAATCTCAGCTCATAATCGCTCATCAGCAGCATTTAGATGATATACTCCCACTCAATCTACTCCTCCCTTGCCCTCTAGTAAAAGAATAAATAATACTTTCTTGGAAGGGCCTGGCAGTTGCAATTTGCTACTGGGGCATTCCTTTGTATAAACGTGCTTTTGTGCACATTTTGGTCTTTATTTTTTTATTTACTGCTCTATGATGGGCATCTACCATCTTGGAACAGTAAACTAAAAAGGAAACAAGTCATCCAGCAATACTCAATGGGAAATAACAATTGAGAAAATGTGGGACAAGCAGAATCCATTATCCAAATGGAAGCAATGTTTTTAAAGGACACTGACAAAAGCTGGAGGCGGGATCTAAGCCCATAGACCAAAGACAGCATGTCTTGAAGAGACAGCGCAAGCGCTACCTAGGTGTGACCTAAATAGCTGCTGCAACCTGCTAAACAATGCTTAACTGCAGTTTGAACTGTGTCACTGAAGCCAAGTGACAGGGAAGCTGTGTCTGCATTATCCTTACAGCACTCTGAACATTGGCAGCCAAGGCCTAGCTCGCCCATGCCAAAAACGGCTCTGGAGTATTATGAGAGACATTCCTAGTTCACTTCAGTTAATGCCGTTGAACAAACGGGGAAAAAAACATTAGTAAAAAAGAAAGCCACGTCCTATAAAACTGCAGAAATGCAGGATGTCTAGAAAAGTGTCAAACTGAAACGTATGGGGAGAGGATGTATCCTTAGGGCCAGAGCTGCCGACCTTGAGGCTGGAGAACCGGGCTCGAGCCTTGGCCTGGACTCAGTATACTGTGATTCTGGGAAAATCAATTAATCTCCCCACGTTCATGTAAATCGTTTCAAAACCTTTGGGTCGATTTCGCGCTATATAAATCTGCAAAAAAAAAAAAAAAAACAACAGGCTGTCATTGACTCTCGAAGACCATTACATATGTGTGTAGGGCAAGAGCTGCGTGACTTTTCCCATTCTAGCTCTCCGAGTTTGTATTGCAAAATGTCTGTTCAAAGGAAGCTAATATTATTTTAAATGCTAGTTACCAATTTCAATAAGTAATGTTATTGGCTTACTTCTTCTGAATTACTGGCAAATATAAATAAACTTTAATTAAACCTCCGTTTTTCTATTTAATTTACTTCATAAAATGAAAAGCTTTAAGATGGCCGCTGGAGTAGCATCCCTTCCGCTTTGGGTTTATTCGGTTAGAGGTCTCTGTTTTCCCGGCATGCATCGGTGCATATGGCGGCTCCCATAAGTGTGCGGCGTGTGTTTTGATATTTGTTATTTCAGGTTTTATACCTGTTGTCATATAGTTTTAAAGCATCATTGAACTGGGGCCCCAGCTATGACGAATCGACCCACATAGCACCAAGATGAAGAGCAAATCTTCCTATCACAAGAGCTGAGGTAATTCAGTTTTCGTATTTAGCCACCATTTTGTGACTTTCCGTCATTTTGTGTTGCCCTCACTCAGGCAGCACAGTGAACGAGGTGTTGTTTTCCCTCGTCCTACTGCAACGTGTCAAATAACTTCCTGCCTCTGTTTATAGCTGGTGTCAGGGTCTGGCCGACTCCACTAATCCTCGTCTGGTTTGACTGATCCCTGTCTCGACTATCTGTTGGTTCGCACCATTCTTTCCTGACTTTATCTTATCCTCTGGCCTTCGCTATTCTTTACTCGTATTCTCTCATTTCACAACTGTCCTGCGGGGCATACAAATGTGTCCTGTCACCTGCAAGTCGACTTATAAACACTACCACTGATTAACTTGTGGGGAAGGGTGACAAACACAGTTGGAAGGGAGGCTTATTTGAGTTACTTAATATCTTGTTTTCACATTCTTCTCATTGGTCAACCCTGTATGCATTGGGAGTGTTCTTCGTGAATATGTGTGTTATAAAAGATTGTGCGCCACAAAGTAAAGTGGCAGTCTCCTAAGAACATACCGAGTGTACTTCTGGGACAACTGTACTTAGCTGCAGCTAATAAACCGAACCTTCTACGCCTAACGGAGTGTCCCGTATCTCTGTTCAACAAAGCAGGTGAACTCAGGAGATTAAAGCGTACCCTGCGCCGCCAGACCCATAAGGTCTAGGTTCTTCAGAGCGAGAATACATTTAAGGTAGGAGAGGGCTAGATCCGAGTAAAACGTAGAGAGTAAGAGTTAAACCAACAGGTCAACAGTGCTTACTAGAAATGCAGGTACCAGTTGCATGAAAGTCTTTGTTACTGCAGTGCAACTGGCAGATCATTGACATCGGTGGCATAATATGTAGAAGGCAATCGCCACTATACAGATCTCTCACGTTTCTCATTTACAAGTGTGGGAAGCTCAAATCCAGGAATCGTCTTTGAATTTGGGACTTATTGTCCTGGCCTGATAATGCCTCAAATAGGACTACAAATCCCAACATCCAACGAAACAAGCGCTCGCCATGACGTATACTTTTGGCTTTTTTGTGCGTCCCACTTGGCCTCGCCTGCTTTCCTCTTGAAGTAAAAGGTTTCTTATTTTTATGGGGCCATGTGTTTGGCCCCATAAAGGTAAGAAACCTTTTAGTTCAGAAGGAAAGCAGGCGAGGCTGTCCAAGTGGGACGGCAGAAAAAACCGAACAAAAACGTCACAACCAACTCTTTTCCAATGGCTGGCCACTGTTTAGCATAAACGGTGACGCCAGCCAATGGAAAAGAGGGGCGGGCTTAATGCCCTTTACACAAAATACCCCAAATCATTAAATCTCGCCAGCGAGACTGCGCATGTGCACAGCCTACGCCATGCAAGACCTAAAAAGCCCGGCTTGGAACCTTCCATTTTGGACAGATGATCTTCACAAATTCCCGAAGCCCCTCTCATTCAGCTAAAGAAAAAGGCAGGAGGTCAATCGCTTACATTTTGATGAGTTTCCTGTTGCTTAAACGGACATTACCATTGGTTCAGTGGTACAGCAAATCCTTGCTGTACATGAATTTGATAGTGGGTGTTTGTGACTGCTTTCTTTCTCAGGATACTTCCACAGGTGACCTACAGGTAGCCGGCAAGCTGCTTGGATGTTTATTGCATGCCTGTGTCCTTCTTTTCTTTCTGTCTTGCCAAGGTTACTGCGGGTGATGGCTACACTCTACCAGTGACTGTTACATGGCAGCTTTGCATGACATCTTCTTTTTCCTCACCACCACCTCCTTCTACCAGTTCAACTTCTTCACCTCTTTAACCAGCGGATATGTTTTTAGGTGCTTTTCCCAAGCAACTTTTTCATGTTTTTTTTTCAGATGGGCCAGTTGGCCTCTGTACCGTAATATCCACCTGGCTTACCACAACAAACTGGTTTATTAAAGTGAACAAATAGTAACCTAAGTGTAAAAAAGTGCCAAAATGTAATCTGCAGCACACATAGAGAATGAAAAATGACTCGAGAGATTGTTTTTGTGCAGAAAGGTATGCCTTCCCTGCACAAAAATAATTCTCCTTCTAACACAGGCACCCTTGTACCATGGTGCAAGGGTGCCTGTGCTGGCGCTAGGGTGCCTGAAGTGCGCCAGCACTATTCAGTTTAAAGAGGATTTTATTGAAGAACGAAAAAGTTGCAATACAATAATAATATACATTTGAGGTGAAAAATACAATGTAAAACATTTCAGAACAATAAAAAGAAGTAAAGAGAAAAAGAGAGAGAAGAAAAGAAGGAAAGAAAAAGGGATATCATCAGAAACATATTACAACAATATATTAAATAATTGGCAGTATAAAGAAAAAATATGATTTCATAATACAGGAATTAATATTCAACAAGAGATAGAACAAATTGGCAAATTTCATACATTAATACTATCAAAATTATTAATAATAACAAGAACATCAAGGAGGTTTAGGTACTTCCTCCCTGCAAGGATTATGTAAGGGAATGGGTTGGGCAGACAAATTCAAAAAAGAGGTAATGGGTAACCATAATAAGTCCCTTTTAATCGCAAGGGAAATAGGGTGGACATAAGCTCTATCTAGTCTATGGTTATAACAAACCCCATACCACCATGCTTGATAGGAAATAAGGGAGGTATCCTTCCAAGCTTTCGTGATTTGTTGAAATGCCACAGCAAGAAGGAGATCAACAATAGAGGTATCAGTGTTGGAGGAGGACCACACTTGTGAGAGACTCCCGAGAAAAATATGAGAAAGAGAAAAGGGGAAATTGGTGGAAAAAATGGAATTGATTTGTTGCCAAACTTTGCCCCAAAAAAGGTGAACAGCAGGGCAAGTAAACAACATATGTTTAAGATCAGCCACTAAAGCCGAACAGGACCAACAGATGGATGGGATAGAAGGATCAATGTGATGTAATTTATGTGGGGTGATTAAAAGTCTATTGTATATAAAAAATAGAGTTTGAGTTGTATTTGCCGCTCTAGATGATTTCCTTATTTTGATCCAAATGTTATCCCAGGTAGTAAACGGAAAACAGTCATCTAAATCTGATTCCCAAGCACATTCCACAGCAGATTTCACTCGATGAGCAGACGAATCTCGTAATTTTTTGTAAATTTGAGACGGAGATGGAGAAGAATGTAAAAATGGTAAGGAAATGAGAGAAGAGTTATATTGAATGGATGTGCCCGTAAGAGCATCAAAAGCAGCTTGAGCCGCCGTTCTTAATAGAATATATTTGGGATAAGAGGAGAGGGGGAGAGAGAAACGATCTTGAAGAACAGAAAAGGGGATAAAAGAACCATCATGAAAGAGTTGATGAGTCCATTTAAGACCTAGAGATAGCCAATCATTCCAAAAAATAGATCTATTTTTAATCTTGATAAGAGAGTTATACCAAATAGGAGATTGTAAAAAACGGGCACGGTCATCCAGGTTATGTAAAATAATAGGTTGAAAGGTCTTGCAAACATGTTGAAGAATAGGAAGAGAAAATTTCTTTGGAACTTGTGACAATGAAACAAACTCCTCAAACGCAAAGGGCTGAAAAAAGGAAGTTTCAACCTCTACCCACAAAGGACAAGAAGAGGGGTCAGGAGTATGATCAGAAATGAAAGAAGCAGAATGAGTAAGAAAAAAGGAAGTATGATATGAGGAAAAGTCAGGAAAATTGACACCACCTAAATGCTTAGGAGACTTAAGTCTAGAAAAAGACATTCTGGCAGTTTTGTTTTGCCATAAAAATTTAGATAATACGGAATAGATATTCTTGTAATAAAACTTAGGAATGTGAACCGGAAGATTCGACAAGAGAAATAAGACTAATGGTACCAGCATCATCTTGATAGAATCTAATCTACCCCACCAAGATAAGAACAAAGGATGCCATTGTTTCGTAGAGGCAGTAAGAGCTGCTAGTAAATTTTTAAAATTCAAAGCCACAGTGTCTTTAATAGAAGGTGTAAACCAAAGACCAAGATATTTGATTTTGTTTGGGCTCCAGTTGAAGGAAGAAGTTAAGAAATCGGCATGAAAACAGAATTTATTAAGAGGAAGGATTTCGCACTTGTCTACATTAAGCTTATAGCCAGACACTGATGCATAGTTCGAAACTTCTAATAAAAATGCTGGGAGAGACGTATGAGGATTCGAGAGAAATAACAAAATATCATCTGCATATGCAGAGATCTTTAACTGTGTAGAACCATAAGGGAAACCAGAAATATCAGCGTTCATACGAATTTTAGTTAAAAAAGGTTCTAATGCTAATATAAATAGGAGCGGAGAAAGCGGACAACCCTGCCGAACACCACGAAGAAGAGGAAAGGAGGAAGAGACAAGGCCATTGGCCAAAATAAAGGACCTAGGTGAAGAATAGAGCATTGAGACATAAGAAAGAAACTTAGGGCCGAAACCAAACCAAGAAAGGGAAGAAAAAATAAATTGCCAGTTGACTCTATCAAAAGCTTTCTCAGCGTCCAATGCAATAGCTGCCAATGACGTCTTATGAGAATGAGATTTACTTAAGACATTAAAGAAAAGACGGGTATTGTCAGACAAGTGCGCCAGCACTATGAGAGAGCAGAAGTGCGCCATATCTTACTAAATCTGGTCCTAGATGTCACTCTGAGGGAAAGAAGAGAAAACAAAGTGCAACCCAACGAGCACAAGCCCGAGACACGCCAACACACCATGGGAGCAATTATCTTATCACTCCACGAACACTTTCCCCGAGACAGAATTCATCCGAGGTTTGAACATTCTTACATTAACATATCGCTTCACCAGGCTGTCGTTCAGTTCCCGGTGGTGGCGAGCGCTCATTTGTAATGATGCAGTGCACTTCGATATCCTTCACACATCACTTTCTCATGATTGCACCTATACATTATTTAATATTTGAAATTACTTGTGGGAATCTGGGCCTCTGCTGAGAATTCGCCACACCGTTAGAGTATTCTGAGAGCTTTTTTTAAAGAGAAAAAACGCAGGAGTTCTGAGAATGTACTTTCTACAAACGGTTTTAGGCTCATGGCGCGAGCTGCTGTTCTCCTTTAAGAGGTCAGCATACCACTCATTTTGTGGCACTCTTTTGCCCCCGCCATTTTATGTCATTTCACTGGAACCATCCGACTACTATTTTTCTGTGACAGGGACCCATATTTTTCTTAGTGTGTCAGGCAGCTGGCAGATTTGAACGAGCCATCAGGCACATGAGAAACTGGCGGAAGAGATTTAAAAATTCCACACACATAACTTGGAATCACATTGTAAAGTTACTGGTAAATCGTGTTATGAGGCAACACCATGAGAGGGATGAGTGCAGGAAGAGTATTACAGGGAAAGAGAAGTGGTGCTGAAGAAGGAAGGGCTCTGGCATATGTGGGAAGAAACAGAGCGTGGCCGTTGCATTAAAGATGTAGTTGCTCTTTTACCATTAAATTTTAATACAACCCCTTTTACCATTTAATTTCACTGCCGGCATGTTTCGTTCACGTTAGCAAGCTATTGATTTTTAGTTGGAGGTTTATTTAGTATGGTTTTTGTTGTTAATTGTTGTCAGTGTCCCATAAAATTTGAACGAGTTATCAATCCTTTTATTTTCCATTTTTCTTCATTTTTCCCACTGTGTTATCTTTTTAATGGGACGTGGTGTGGACGTTCAAATAATTCTTACTTGTCTTTTAATGGCTGTTTTATTAAGCACAACACCTAGGTGCACTTTCTTTAGGTACTGCCCGATAGTCATGTCGTACTTTCAACAATGGAACCAAGCCTCCTCCTTGAAACCTGTTCATGCTCGTGGATGACAGACAGGAGTAAGGTAAGTAATTAAATAAATAAAACAATTTACCTTGCGCGCGCTGCTTTGCTGAGTTAGCAATACAATAACCCCTGCTCACCCCCTTGGTAGCTTGGCACGAGCAGTCAGGCTTATCTCAGAGGCAGTGTGTAAAGCATTTGTGCATGCATACAGTAACACAGTGAAAACACTACAAATGCACACCACATCAGTTTAGAAAAATAAGCACACTTTTTCTAAACCAACAAGGCCAAATACGACAAAAATACAACATATAATACTGTAAAAATAGTTACTGTTCCAAATAACCTTTAAATTGCAGGACAAAAAGTGAAAATACAGTTCCTCCGACTAGGTAGCTCCGTCCGGGGCTACCGCGATACTGAATACCACAGAGTATAACTATTGCAGCCAACCGGGTAGATGCAGGTTAGCTAAAGCATTACCAGACTCGGAAACAGTACCTTTCTTGTTGTGGTAATCACAGCGATGCAAGTCAGTCGGGGCAACTGTCGCGGTTGCAAGGTGAGATGGAAGCATTTCAGCAGGATGTGTCCTCATAGCTCAGTGCAGGAAGCGGCTCCTTGACGGAGTCGGTGAGACCAAGGCTTGCATTGCAGGGTGAGGCGGCGCTTGATGCAGTGCTGGCAGGTCACGATGCAGCGAGGGAGCCGGTTGATGTTCGAGTCGGGTAACGACAGAGTCGATGATATCAGTGCAGCTGTAGCGAAGTGGGCAAGCAGCGGCTCCTTGACGGAGTCGGTGAGACCAGGGTTGAGTTGCGAAACGAGGTGGTGCTTTCTACGGTGCCTTCAGGACACAGAATCCTGCAACGGACTCGGTGACTGAGTCGTTACCCTTTTTTTCTAGGGCAAATGAAACCAGCGGTTCCAGAGACGGTGCCCAGAAGCTTGGTGAGGTCTTTGCTGTCCCTGAAACCTCTTGAACAAAGAGAAAGCTCCACTTCAAGCCCTTGGAGATACTTTCTCAAGCAGGATGCACACACAGTTCCACTCCTTGGCAGAAACAGCCATTGCAGGCCAACCCACGACAGCACACAGCAAAGGGGCAGTACTCCTCCTCCAGTTTCTCCAGATCATCTCCTTGGCAGAGGTTCCTCTTGAAGTCCCAAAAGTGATCTAAAGTTCTGGGGTCTGGCCCCAATATTAAATAGCAAAATCCTTTGTTCTCTGAAGGGAGAGAGTGTCTGTGCCCAGCCAAAACCAGTTCTGTCCTTCCTAGTGCAGCTTCCTGGCAGGAGGTGGAGACATGATTGTGGAAGGCAGACCAGGCCCATTCAGGTGAAAGGAAATGACCTCCCCCTACTCTAAATGCAGCCCAGGTCTATTCAGCCTAGCCCTGACCCACCAGACTCTCTGGAGCCATTGCACCTCCCCAGCCCCTGTCACTTCAAAGCCAGACTGTCAATCCACATCCTATCAGAGGCACACTGGAAGGATAAGCAAGAAAATACCTACTTTCTAAAAGTGGTATTTTTAAACACAGAATGTACAAATCACCCTCACTAAAAGATGCATTTTAACATTCTGAGTTCAGGCATATTCAACTTTATTTTCCTACCTTGTTCCCAGGGGTAGTTATGTTTATAGGATATTATAAGCAAAATTCCTCATTTTGCCCTATGGGAACAGGTAGCCTTGCAAGAGTGAAAAACAAAATTGGCAGTAATTCCCTAGCAGGACATGCCACACACAACAGGGCATGTCCTACCTTTCACATACATTGCACCCTGCCCACAGGGGTACCTTGGGCCTAACTTAGGGGTGACTAACATGTAAGAAAAGGGAAGGTTAGGGCCTGGCAGGTGGGTGCACTTGCCATGTCGATATGGCAATACCAGACTGCACAGAGGCTCTACAATGGCAGACCTGAGTTGTATTTACAGGCTGCTGAAGTGAGTGGCACAATCAGTGCTGCAGGCCACCAGCAGAATTTGATTTACAGGCCCTGGGTACATATAGTGCACTGTACTAGGAACTGGCCTTTAAATCAAATATGCCAATCATGGATTCACCAATCCATAACAACAATTTACAAAGGGAGCACTTGCATTTTGGCATTGAACAGCAGTGGCAAAGTGCCCAAAATATCTTGACCAGCAAAAATGAAGTCCAACACACAGCAAAAACATAGGAGGCAAAAGCAAAAATAGAGGGGAAACCCACGGTAATGGTGCCAGGTCTAACACTCATGATCTGATGTGCTTTTTCTACTCGCCACGCTATCAGTCACATTTCATTCTAAATGATTTGTTTAAGTCCTAAACAGCTGGGCGGGCACACATAGACAAATGGAATTAGCTTCAAGGCTCTTGTTGGACCACACATTGTTAGGTTTCACACTTGAAAACAAGTTGAGGAAATATTTTCACCATTCCAAAGAGATTACTTAATATTGCATTGTTTTCCTCTTCTTATAAGGATCCAACAGAGGCCTACATATTTTGGGCTTCTATTAAGGCTTACATAGGGTGATTAAAAACCATTTCTCAACTTAGAAAAGCACAAGGAATTGAATTATGCACAAATGATTTAAACATAGGAATATATAGGCTTGGAAGAAGACACTTGAAAGCTAGGTCAATTGGGGGAAATGGCCTGCCTAAGAAAAGAGGGTGTGTTTAAGTCAATGTTATATTCAAAGGGAAAAGGGATTTATGGACTGGACAACTGCATTGCTCAGCCCTGTTAGAAAGTCGCAATAGGTTGTTGGCTACTCAAACTGTGGGCTAGCATGCACAAGCTAGTATCAAAAAGAGCCGGGTTGATAATAGTGATTTTACTACAGATTTTTTATATTGTCCAAGTCTTTGGGATTTTTTTCTTTGATATATTTAAGTCGTACGCTATATTTCAGCTGATTATTTTAGATGTGTATTTTACAGATTTTGTACTATCTAAACCTTGGGAGCTTGAACAGAAGCAAATGTCACCAAATTCTCTCATCTTGGGATTGAGCCGGTAGTAAAAATCTTAAAGAATAGGAGGGCAGCTCGGAATATGGGATAACATTATAGTATTAAGAGATTTTTTTATGCAATATCTCGCCCATCCACCCGTTGATGGCTTTGTTTAAAATTTCTGTGGAATTTAGCAACACAATTCATTATGAGTGGACGCAACTCTCTGTCAACTATCACCGTGTATCATATCACCCCTTAATTTTATTGAATTGCGATGCAAATATTTTTGTAAATATTTTGGTCACAAGGTGTGGCATGGTCCTGGTCCACATTGTTCTCCAGGACCAACAGTGTTTTAATTCAGCAAGAAAGTTGGTGGAGAACATTGCAGATACTTTGATTTATATAAATCTTCTCCATCCACTATTTTTCCCTATATCATAAATGGATGTGGAGGCGGCATTTGATTGAGTCTGTTTAGACGACCTTTGGGCCTTGGGACTTGATATGCCATTTCCTGATTCCACATAAGTAGTTCTAGGCAGGTTTTATCAGAGTTCAAGGGCACAATAATGAAAAGTTTACCAACAAATCTGTCTGTGTTGAAGCATACAACAAACGAATAACCCTATTAACAGTTTGACAGATAAAGTCCACTGTCACAAAAGAGGTCGAAGTTCTGCCCACGGAATTACGAGCAGATTCTAGTCAAAGGCACTTGTAATGCAGCGGTTGGGGCATCCACCACATTTGTCCCTGTCTGCCAAACTCCAAATAAGACCTGGGTACTGGGTCCTGGGTACAGGATTGCAGCTCCACCTGAAATTATAGGCATATTTGTATCTTGCAGAATATAACCGCCACATGCATTTGTACACAGCAGCTTGCTAGGCTGTTTTTATGAGTTCAATCGGGGCCTTTCACCTTCCTGCCATACTCTTTTGTCTCATCCCACACATATCTAATGATAGTCAGGCTTTCAGGTCCTATCTTCTGGTGCTGATCGATCCACATGTCAGAGGGAGTTCCTGTATACATTCAGATCTCTAAAATTCTTCATGAAGTTCAGAATCAAGATACTTCCAAGACTTGAAGGAACTTTCCCAGGAGTCCTTGTGCAGTTAAGGCTTACTGGGCTCGGATTTTATCAATCAGAGCCGTTTAGAACTGGTGTACAGGGGCTTAACCCTACAAATGGCCTCAAAACTGATTACTAAGTACATACTTTAGCACTTGGCTCTCGGGTTAACAAAGTTGAGCAGCCCAAGGATTACTCAGGGAGGTAGTGCACGGTTAGAGACTCAGCACTGAATGAACATCAAGCAACTATCGAAAATCTGCTGTCTAGTCAGTAGAGACGGTTAGGAAAACAAGGAGTGCTTTAATACTATGCACAATGGAAAATACACAGGACAAAAGGCAGGGATTATGAATTATAAATTGGAAACAGTACCAAGGGTGATTTGGGGACATTCTCTTTTGGCAATTGAATTGCCATTTGGCCCAATAGAGAAAATCACAATGGACGATACTGGACTGAATCTTGTGGTGTTCCCTCACTTATTTAAAGTCCTAGTTTCTCCCTCTCTAGTTAAGAACACTATATGTACTCAACTATTGAGGGTGCAATGCCACAGTACCTCTCTGTATTTGGTGAAATAGTCAAAGAGGTCTTCGTGTGCAGGCGGTTCATGCATGTGTCCTAGTCAGTAGGCGGTATGTGGAGCTTGGCCTGTTATGTTCACATGGTGTGGCCCAGGCCTCATCCCAGCTGACATGAACTCTGTATGTGATGACTTCATGAAATTGCAAACTCAGATAAATCACAACAGTGTCAGCAACGGCACCAGTCAGTCAGACATGTGATGTTGTTTCAGTGCTTGAAGTCACGCAGATCTTGCTGCTTGGGTCTTCCTCAGGCTTCGACTCACTGGACCGCTTCAAAGCCATGCCTTCTTCTGAGGAGCATCTTCTTCAGGTACAGGCATCACCAATTCTGTTCCTGAAAAGTCAATTAGTTGAAGGAATCCCCTCCTGATAGGCTAATCTACTGTTCCCCATGTAAGTAGTCCCAAATTGGCAACTGCTGTTGGCGATCAGCACCCCAAACCTAGAGCTCAAAGAAATCTCCAGGTCACCACTGGTGTGCAACCCCAGGTTTGTGGCCAGGAAATCTTGATACACTAAATATACCTTTTCCGCTCCATCTCTATGCTCAAGTTACAGACAGTCCTTGTGTATCCCAGCACGTCAGTTCTGTGTCTGGTTCCGCACTTTGTGATTTTCATGCCGACTGGACCTGCTATGATCTTTGTGATTAGTGTGAGAAGGAAGGCAAGGGGGAGCTGGGTGTTTCTTTCAGGAACAACCAAAACTAACAGTAAAAGGGCAAGTGAGGCTGCCCCACTTAACTACCAGGTAACCTGTAGTGGGTGGGGAAGAGATCAATGGCCCAGGGAGTTCACATTTAATAGTTTCCGGTACCCGAGATCTGGGTTCCTCTCAGTTCCACACCGTTTGTAACCAGAAATGTTTACCCCAAATGTATTCTTTCTGTGTATGCAGGCAGGACAATGTCTCTCCAGCTAGCGATTATGTGTTGATTATAAAGTGCAGGTCTAATGTCGACCCGTGTTTCCCACTTCACAGTAACTGGGGTCACGATGATGTCAAATATTCATTCAGTCATTATCAGCTTCTTCATAGAGGCAGCAATTCTATTCATTTCTATTTTATTCACCAGTTATATAAAGTGCATGGCTACCCAAGAATCAAGCTTTCCAGCACCAGCAAAGGGGTAGGAGTGAAGTCTTAAGGATTAAAAATTAGGGGAAAGATGTGTTTTAAGTTTTTGCCCTACAATCTGATGCTAGTGGACAGAGCATTCCAGAACTTAGATGCAAGGTATGTTAAAAACCGACCTCCTCTCCTGGCTCGCTTGATTCTTGAGCCAAGGAGCAACTTAAGATTATAGGTCCTCCAGTGCCTCTTGGCCTGGTAAACAGTGGCCAGTTGCCAAAGGACCGGAGGCCCTGTACTATGCTTTGCACAATAATAATGACTAAAGCCTTAAATTGCATCCTGCAGCCTATTGGCAGCCAGTGAAGAGTTTTGAGCGCCGCTTCTGTTGAACGTATTTTTGGGATACCCAAAGGTATCCGGGCAGCTGCTTTCTGAATGATCAGAAGTTTTTCAATCACTGATTGTAGACTACCTAAATAAAGCAAGTTGCCGTAATCAAGGCGCAACAGAATCAGGCCTTGAATCACAGTTCTGTGCGCCTCTATCAGGAGCCATTAAAGCACCTTTCTCAGGGCTTTTAGGAGACCAAAGCAGCTCCCAGCCACCTTTTCTGCTTGTCAGGCCATGGTTAGCTAATTGTCAAGAACCATCCCTAGACTTTTTACTTCTGACTTGGGGACTGGGCATTCCTCTAGGGAGATGGCCAGATAATATGATCCTAGAGTGCTGGTTTGTTCCCTAGTATGAAGACTTCTGTTTTTTCACCATTCATCTTTAGGCAACTGGCTACCATCCATTTAGACACCTTTTCTAGACAGCTATTAAGCCCAGCGGAAATGATGTCTATGTATGGTGCGAATGTGACAATCAACTGGGTGTCATATGCGTAGGATACCATCTTCTGGTCGTAGGAACAAGTAATGTCTGCCAATGGGCATATATAAATGTTAAAAAGCGTTGGGATCAAAGACGAGCCCTGCAGAACCCCACTAAGCAACTGATGGCTAGATGACATGAATGGGCCCTTGTTAACCTGAAAATTGCGATTCTCCAAGAATGAGGCAAGCCACCTAAAAGCTGTTCCTATGATACCAGCTTCTTCCAGTTGATGGGGTAGAATAGGGTAGGAGATCGTATCAAGAGCAGAACTCAAATCCAGAAGGATCAGTGCTGCTGATCTGCCATGGTCCATGATCATTTTTAGATCTTCTTTGGCCCTCAAAAGAGTTGTTCCAGTACTATACCCAGCACAAAAGTCTGTCTGGGTAGGATGAATAATGTTATTAATTTCCAAACAATCTGTAATATTAGCAATAATAGAAATGCAATATTACTTTTCATGTGTGGATAATTAGGGGTGGGCGGAAGTCGCAGAGTTTCACATGAAAACTATGCAAGATTTAACAGAGTTCCACATGGGGGCGGAATCAGCATGTCACACTGATTTTTAGTGCCGGGAGCTTGTTCTATGCTGCAAAATCAGTGCGAACTGCAACATGCAGCGCGCCAGAGGGCGCTGCTTCTTTTATGCCACTCGGGTAGATTTTCTACTTGAGCGCCAGCATTCTCCCCGCGAATGGTCGTGACTGCCCGCATGGAGAACTTCTCGCTGGCTCTCATCCTAGCACCTGAAATTCACGCTAGAGGATGCAAATTCTCACTCGCCAACTTACTGTTAGCGAGCCGCACGTGGAGTTTTGCCAGAACTCCACTTTACAAGTGTAATGCGGGGTGAGAAAAACTCTGAGAAATCCAACGGCAGAGAGAAATGTATCACCCAACCCTATTCATAATCCAACGGATCAATATGTTGTGATTTAGTGCACAAGCTGATGATTTTACACAATGCCCAATGGATTTTGGGGAAGGAGCCTTTCACCAAGGGGCTCACATTAATCATTGAAGGTGATGAACCTTTGCGATGCAGTGTCCCCAAACACCTTGAACGCCATCCAGCTTCCAAGTTCACAATATAATCTCTTGGAACACCCAACAAACACTAATGTTTTCTTTGTATCCATGCATTAAGCCAGGAGAAATATTTTGTTCTCATCTCTGAGCTATTTTGAATGGAACTGTCAACGTATCTGCTTCCATGAAGACTCACAAAAAGAATTAAAACATAATTACCACCAGGGATGGAAGAAGCTGCCCTATAAAGTGTAGTTGCCCTGACCTGCATGCTTTAAAATGCAAGCATGCCTGGACCCAGGTACAGTGTTTATCCAACAACTTCTAGGTAACTGTCAGAAGTTGGATTACAGGTTATATTATGTTATATTATGGTAATATATTTATTAAGCACACGAATACCCAAAGGTGTCTTGGCGCTGATGCCACAAGGTGTCCTTGGCGTTGATGCCACAAGGCCTCCCACCACAGCCTCACCGCATCTCAGAATCCAAACATTGCCTCGGCTACGTGACGCATCTTCAAAGCAGAGCCACGCTATGCTCCTCAACCACGATTGGTGGCGGTTGACTGGGGTGTGCGCCCTGGTCATGCAGCAACCTCAATCTTAGTCAGGGTAAGTCATAAACAAGCCACAAATTAGCCTATTAACCTGTGCCCACCATCTGGAAGCTTGGCCCAGAGAATTCAGACTTAACTTAGAGGCAATGTGTAAAGTATGTGTGTAACACTTCAAACAGTAAAACTGTGAAAACACCATACAAGAAGATCCCACACCAGGTTAGAAAAATATTACTTAATTTAATAAATAAAACAAGACCAATGAGACAAAAATCCAAACAGAGGACTTAAGATATTAATTTTTGAAGAATAAACTATAAAATAGCGCTTACAAGCAGTAAGAGCTTACTTGAGATATCTGGTTGCGCCTGACCGGGAATAAGTAAAAAGAGCAGGCCAATTGCGATGGAGTGTGGGCCAGATACTGGGACCTAGTGATGCCTGCTGAACAAAAGTATCTTGATCCCGGCAGCGTCGATCTTGAAGATGTAGGCCGCAGCCGAAGCGATGTGTCAGTGTCGATCCATGCAGTGGGGGTGATGCGTCCGTCCTGATCGGCGCATCAGCAACAATGCATCGGCTCCGATGAGCGAAGGCCTGCAATCTGGAGATTCGTCATCATCGTCAAGAAATCCGTTGATAGAGATGTGGAAACCTTGTGCAGTGGTGGTTCTGAAGGCAATGCGCCTGGGCCGATCCATGCAGCAGAGGCGATGCACCAGTTCTAGTTACACTACAGGAGCAATGGTGCTGGTTCAGATCCACGCAACAGGAGCGATGTGCCAGTTCTGATCCATGCAGCAGGTTTCATGCGCCGGTTCCGATCCACGCAACGGCACCTCTACACTTGTTCAATAGATGATGTGTGGGTGCTGCTGAAGCAAGCACCTTAAGCCCCACTTCCAAGGGACCACATTGGGCAGACTCACAGATGGCAGAGTCCAGGTGCAGAAGCAGGTACTTTGGAAGTCTTTTATGTCCCTGAGACTTCACCAGGCGGCAAGCCAGCTAACCCTTGGACTCACTCAGGGTTCAATTGATACAAGTCCAGTTCCTCTCACCCAAAAGAGCAGAGCAGCAGGCTGCACGGCAACACAGCAAGGCAGGAGTCTAGCAAAGCAGCAGTGCAGCAGAGTGGCAGTCCTTCAGCAGCACAGCAGTCCTTCTTCCTAGCACAGTCTTCACAGGTCCAGAAGCATACTGAAGTGGTTGTGTTTGAAGTCCAGCACGTATACCCATTTGTGTTTTTGAAATGGGGGAGACTTTAAAGACAGGTCTTTGAAGTCCACAGAGGTCCTCCCTTCCTTCCCTGGCTCCAGACTCATTACAGGGGGGTATGCAGCCCTTTGTTTGGGGACAGGACACAGTCTATTCAGGTGTAAGTGAGGCTACGACCAGCTTCTCCCTCCCATCCTGCCACGATGGCCCATGAAGTCACATCTATGCTCCCAATGTGTGTGGCTGTCTAGTGGGAATATACTGGACCAAGCTGTCACCCTCCCCAGACATGTTTCAGAGGCATGCAGCAGGTACCAAATAGCTAAAGAGGAAGATGCCAACTTTCTAATAGTGTCATTTTCAGAATTGAAATTTAAAATCAGACTTCACTACAAGTTGTGGTTTCAAAATGTGATTCCAGAGACACCAAACTTGGAAAGTCTCTTCACAATTGGTAATTACACATAAAGAATATAATAAGGTAATCCAATCTTATTATATGGGAGAGATAGGCCTTGTAGAAGTGAAAAACAAATTTGAGAGTTTTTCACTACCATACCTTGTAAAACGTAAAGGTCGTAAAGGTACATGCTCTGCCTTTTAAATATATTGCACCTTGCCCTCAAGTTTATTCGGGGCCTAACTTATGGGTGACCTATTTGTTTTACACAAATCCACCGAACCAACAGTGGAAGACGCACCTTCTCACACCTGGTGGCCAAGGCATTGAACAACCTTCCCCTGCACCTCAGGACTGCTCCATCACTCCAGCAATTCAGGAAAGAACTTCAGACCTGAATGTCCAAGGGAACTACCCACCATGCAGCATCCAGCATCTCCAGCGCCTCGAGGCCCTCACCGGTGATTTGCTGCGCTTTATAAATGTTTCATTGATTGATTAATAAAAAAGGGAAGGCTTGGGCCTGCCAAGAGGTTTATCTTGCCAGGTTGAAATAACAGTGTAAATTGCACATACAGGCTCTGCAGTGGCAGGCCTGAGCCCTGGTTAGAGGGCTACTTGCTAGGGTGGCAAAACAAGTTCTGCAGGCCATCTGGTACTCTTTAATTTACAGGCCCTATGCACATAAAGGGCTCTTTACTAGGGACTTATATGTAAATTAATTATGCCAATTGGGTATGAGCCAATATTTCCATGTTTAGAGGACAGAGCACAAGCACTTTAACACTGTTTAGCGGTGGTAAAGTGAACTGATTCCGATAGCCAGCAAAAACGAGATCAGAGAAGTTGGGGGAAGACCACCCTAAGGCTGTCAGGTCAAACAAAACTCCTTCTGTATCTGAAGCCCCTTAAGCGGTATAGCCACTAACAGGCGTCAAACTCTACAAAACCTGAAGAGCAGATAGAATAACATGACACACCACCTAAACATGTTGTAAAATGTAACTTTCTTTGACAGTATCTTTCTATAGTACTGTTTAGCTTGTACCCAAAACTTCCCTCGGGGGTAGGGTCCAGTTTCACTAAGACCGTATGCTGACAACTTATATATTTTATACATTGCTACTGTCAACTGCATTTAAACGGGGCTGCACAGCCCCGTCCCGGCCCGATTTTGGCCCCAGGGACCCCATCCCCCGGGGCCAGGCCATCATTATTATTTTTTTATGTTTTCCAATGGATTGAATGAAACATGAATAATCAATGTGCTCATGAAATTAAATGTCTTGATCTACTTATAATGTTATTTTTATAATTAGTTTGGACGAGGTACTTAGTTTATTTGTTGTATTTTAGTTGTGGTCCAAACTCGCTTGAATCTAAGGATCCAACCACATGCCCCCCTTGTTATATAACTTTCTAAAAGTGGTGTTTTCAGAATTGCAGTTTCCGACTTCACCATAAGGTTGGTTTTTAAATTGTGATTCCAGAGACCCTGGACTTAAAGATTTTTTCACTTACCAATTGGAAATTACACTTATACAATGTAATAAGGTAATTTCAATGTTATCCTAAGGGAGAGATGGGCCTTGCAGTAGCGAAATATGAATTTGACACTTTTTTTCACTACCAGAACATGTAAAACTTAAAAGTACATGTCCTGCTTTTAAATACATTGCATCCTGCCCTTTGGGCTATCTATGGCCTACCCGAGGGTTGACTTATGTGTAAACAAAAGGGAAGGTTTGGACCTGACAAAAGGTTTCTTTTGCCAGGTCGACATAGTAGTTTAAAACTGAATACACAGGCACTGCAATGGCAGGCCTGAGACATGGTTGGAAGGTGGTCGCACTAGTGCTGCAGGCTCACTAGTAGCATTTAATTTACAGGCCCTGGGTACAGGTGGTACCACTTTACAAGGGACTTATAAATACATACAATGTGCCAATTGGGTATCAGCCAATGTCACCATGTTTAGAGGAGAGGGCACAAGCACTTTAGCAGTGGTTAGCAGTGGTAAAGTGCACAAAGTCCTAGTACCAGCAAAAAACTAGGCCAAAAAAATGGAGCAGCTTAATGTTTGGGGGAATACTACACTAAGTTTGTCAGGTCTAACAGTAATGTAGTTAGTAATTATTATTTTTATATTTTGTGTGCCCAGGTACGCATCACCAACTCCAATCCCCATCTAATAAGCATTTAAACTGAGCATGCCGGTGGGCAAGATGGCGGCCTAGGTGGACATGTGGTTTCGCCTCTCCCGCGGGCGACTCGCAGAAAGCACGGTGTCCGGCTGTTTCCAGCTGGCCGTCACCTCAGATAATAGCCCAGGAAGTGCCCGCCGGGACAGCGACGGCGAGAGAACGGAGGCCGATCGGCGGAGTGCAGCTGAGACCCGTGCCGCAGAGCCGAGGGCGGCACGGCGCAAGCGGGGCCTGCCGCGAGGAGGGGCGGATGGCTCTCGAGGACATCCGGGCGGGGACGACTGGAGGCAGTCTGCGGCCCCATGGTCCCCGAGACCTAGCGGACCTGACGTGGGTGCGATCGGCGCCTAACCCCCTGTAAATGTAAATGTAAATGTCAAGGTACTTATAGAGCGCACTGTCACCAGACGGCCACCTTGCGGTGTCGCCTTTGCGGTTTCCTGGCGCTGATACTCATACCGCTGTGGAACCCCTCCTGGCTTTCCCTGTGAAGTGTCCACTCCTGGGCAACCCCAGGGTGAAGCCAGGCATCCTTAGCGCTGTTGGGGCCGGTGTGGAGGCTAAGCAAGCTATTGCCCAGAGTTGCAGCGTGGGGCCCGTGATTAGAATAGGCACCGAGGCGAGAATAGACAGGTCCGAGGAAATTGAGCCCGAGCCCCACCGAGGCGGGAATCGAACCCTGGTCCCTGGCCAGAACTCTGCTTCAAGGTCTGCCGCTCTAACCATTGAGCCACACTCCTCCACGGAGGGGCGACGGAGACAGAGGACGGGCCTGGTGGCGAGGGGACCCGGCGGAGCAGAGCGGCCAACCTGGGTGATACCAGCGCGACGATCCCGACAGTGGAGGGCAGAGGACCGGCGGCCTCGGAGGTGCGGCGGACGCTGGATTGGACCGGAGCCCCGGGGCCCCCACGGGGGGGGGCAGACGCCAGGCAGGCAAGTGATCGCGCTGCTGGCGCCGCCGGTGGGGGCCCGGGGCAGACGTGTGGCGGCTCTTTGTGGGAGACAGGTGGCCTACCTCCGGGCGCAGTTAACAGTGCAACACCCAGGGGCCCCGAGAGCCAGTGGTGCACCCGTCGGACCACGCAAGGGTGAGAGCCCCACAGTTGAGAGGTAGCTGGCCCCAGGGGGCGAAGGTTACAGCAGGAGGGACTCCCGTTCACACGCCAGTGGGCCTCCGGGGTCGGTGCAGGCTAGAATCAGTGGACTGACGGAGCCGGGGACCCGGGGGTGTGGGGTCCTCCGGATCGCCCCCCCCTGGTTGTGATATCTCCACCGCGTGGAGACTGAGTGGAGGCCCAGGGCTCAACGCGACCAAGGTAGAGCGGGGCCCTTGTCGACGCTGGAGACGAGCCCGGAAGGGTGCATGGTGAATGCGGGCCCTAGCGTAGTCACTGCGGTGGAAGAGCTCTGTGGGGCCGGCCTGAAGGGACGAGTAGCGCGGTGGTGGCCGAGAGGTGGAACCTTCGGCCGGGGGCACCCCGAAGAGTCCCTGGGGGAGACACAGGCGGGGACGAGGCGTGAGGAGGGGAGCCCGGGCACGGGCCGGCGAGGCATTCTGGGCCCTCGGCCCCCCCCGGACACCAGCGGCTGAGCGCCCCAGGGCCGCAGCGGGAGAGACGCGACTGAGTGGCTCTTTGAGTACGAGCGGCGCTACCCGGTTGTGCAAGGGCCGAGAGGAGGATTGAGGAAGTCGCGGACCCGGGGCATTAGCGGAAGACACGTCCCGGACCAGTGAGGCTCGCCAGCTTTGGCCAGGCATCGGAGGCAGCGGAGCCGGGGGAGAGGGACCCGAGACCGGCGCTGGTTGGGGGTCGGGTGGTGCTGAGCCCCCCCGGATGGGAGAAAGGTGGACCTGAAGCACGTTATGGTCCCCCCGAAAGGCCGCCGAGACAAGACCCTGAAGGAGCTGTTTGCGAAGCCTCAGGCAGGGCCCTCGACAGGCATCATGGCGTCGAGCACGGCGGGTAGCCCGCCCGGGCAGCCGGAGGGATCGGAACCCATCACCAAGTCGTTTTTGGAGTCTATGTTCACCGGCCTGCGGACTGATACCCAAAACCTCCAAAAGGAATTCACTGCGGAGCTTAAGGAAGTGTGCAGAGATGTGGACAGTATTGGGGAACGGGTTGCTGCGCTGGAGGATAAAGGGGACGGCCGCGATTCGGAGCTGGCGGCACTTAAACAAGAAATCCTCCAGATTCACGACCAGCAGGTGGACCTTCAGTCGCACGTGGAGGACCTGGAAAACCAGTCCCGGCTCCATAATATACGGATTCGAGGGGTGCATACTACTGAGGACTTGAAGGATCTCTTCACCTTCACGAGGGAACTCTTCAATCACATCTTGGAGCGCCCACTGGAGACGGAGCTGCGAATTGACCGAGCACATAGAGTGGGTCCCCCGCGGCCCGCGGCGGCCGACCCATCGGATATCCTGGTGTGTGTTCAGGACTACCGCACCAAAGACGATATACTGCGTAACGCCCGCTGGCAGCATCCCATGACGTTTCGGGACCACGCACCAGTGCTATATCAGGATTTGTCGGCGCTTACGCTTCATAAACGTAGGCTGTTCAAGCCTATCACGACACACCTCCAACAACGCAACATCCAATATAGCTGGGGACACCCGTTCCGATTGGCGTTCCGCATTGACAATACACTATATCAGCAGAAGTCCCTGTCGGAAGCGGCTAAGCTGTTGGGGGTGACCTTACCACGGGAGGACAGTGGGGCGGAAGAGGGTCCGACGGAGGCCGCAACGGTGGGACCTGGCTGGCGTCGACAGGGCCGTCGTAAACGTGCGAAGAAACCCCCAGTAGCGGAGATCCTCAGAGGGCAGCAGGATGCATTAGAGACTGTCTCCGTCGGCTTGTGCAGCACCTCGCCTGGTGTGGCTGAGTAATGGCTGTGGTGGGCTGCTTTGCTGGATCCTTGAAAGGGTCGTCTGCGGGAGAGGGGCCTCTTCATTGTGTTACCGTTCCTTGCGCCCTTCCATCACCATCCACTGGAAAGTGGAGGACACTGGTTCTGGACTTTTGTTGTTACGATGTTGAGATGTTCGGAGGGAGGGGGGGCGGGGGGGTGACTGAAAGAGGGAAGGGGGTTCCGCGTCTGTCAGGGAGTAGGGCACAGTGGGCAGCCAGCATGCGGGGAAGGGGGAACGTCGATCGGTGGGCGGTTTCCGGGCACGAGCAGCACCCTCTACATGGCACAGCCTGACATTCCGGGTGAGATCACATGGCGCCTCCTACACTTAAGGTATTAACACTCAATGTTCGGGGCCTCAACAGCCCGGTTAAGCACAGAGCAGTGCTGTCGTGCCTTGAGAACTCGCAGGCCGACATCTGCCTCCTTCAGGAGACCCATCTGCTCGCTCAGGACTGTCACAGGCTCCAATCCCGCAAGTTCCCGGTCCAACTCTTTTCCTCTAGTCTTACTAAAACAGCGGGAGTTGCGATCCTAGTGGCCCAGCGTTTTAGAGGGGAGGTCCTGCAGAAGGAAGCCGAAGTTCGAGGACGGCTTTTGATTTATAGGTTTGCCTTCGGGGCCTTGACCTTCACCATTGGCTCACTTTATGCTCCCAACGAGGGGCAAGAGCGCTTTTTGCAATCCGCTCTCACGGAAGTGATGGCGACGAGTGATAGGCTCATTCTCTTGGGGGGCGATCTAAATCTTGTTTTTGACAACGTACGCGATAGATCTTGCCAACGTACACATCAAACGGGGGCGATTTCTACGACTGGGCTTGCTAGATTACGGGAGTTAGGGCTCGAAGATTTGTGGCGTAGCTTTCACCCGCAGGACCGGGAGTTTTCCTATTACTCGCATGCGCATAAAACATACGCACGGCTGGATTATCTTCTAGCGTCGTCCGCAGTTCGAGAAATGGCAGTGGCAGTTGAGATGGGGGCGATCTCACTCTCAGACCATGCCCCGGTGTATGTCACGTTGTCTTTGCCACCGATGGTACAGCCGGATAGAGTATGGCGTCTTCGGGACTCACTGCTGCACCGGGAGGATGTGCTGCGGCAGATCACCGGGACGATCAAGGATTTTCTCACGCATAATGACAACACTGCCACGACCCTTGCGACGCAATGAGCGGCATTGAAAGCGGTTCTCAGGGGGGAATTTATTGCTATAGCGGCTGCCGACAACTCTGAGCGGCGGCGAAAGCGGGAGGAACTCACACAAAAAACCAAAGAGCTGGAACAAATGCATCAGAGGACAGGTGCCCCCAGGACGTGGCGGCAACTGAGGGCCATCCGGCAGCAGCTGACGGCTCTTGATCAGGATAGAGCGGAATACGCTGCTCTCCGTTTAAAACGCGCTTACTATACGGGGGTGATAGGTGCGGACGCTTACTCGCACACAAACTTCGGGAGGTCCGGAGACGCCAGGGGGTGCGTGAGATTCGCCGGGAGGATGGCACGAGAGTCACAGACGACAGGGACATAGCAGAATCGTTCCGAGCTTATTATGCAGCTCTATACGACGGTTCGGGGTCGGCAGTGGACAATGGGGCGGCCTTTCTGGATTCCGTCGAGCTCCCCACTCTGACCGGGGTCCAGGCAGACCAGCTGGTCAGAGACATACGCCCTGAGGAGGTGATTGCGGCTATCTCCCGGTTGAAGCTGGCGAAGGCCCCAGGGCCTGATGGCTTCACCGCCATTTTCTATAAGAAATTCTGTACTTTGCTGGCGCCCCTGCTCACCCGGCTCTTCAATTCCTTCTCGGTCATGAGAGCGATTCCCCCGGACCTCTTGCGGGCTCACATAGCGGTGATTCCCAACCCGGGGAAAGACCGGACTCGCTGTGGAGCGTTCCGCCCCATCTCCCTGTTGAACGTTGATCTTAAACTCTACTCGGGGATCCTGGCTAGTCGATTAGCGCCCTGCATGCCAAACCTAATCGACCCGGATCAGGCGGGGTTCATCCCGGAACGGCAAGCCCCAGACAACACGAAACGTGTCATGCACCTGGTCGAGAAGGCCTCGCGCACGTCGGGAGAATATATGTTCTTCGCGATCGACGCCGAAAAAGCGTTTGATCGGGTCCACTGGCCCTACCTGGAGCAGGTGTTGCTGCGGATGGGGTTGGGGAGAGATTCCGCTCCCACATCTTCAAGTGCTATAAATTCCCATCAGCCATGGTCCGAGTCAACGGACACACGTCCACTAGCTTCCCCATCACGCGGGGCACGAGGCAGGGGTGCCCACTGTCGCCGCTGCTTTTCGCTGCATACTTGGAACCTCTGGCTCAGAAAATCAGGCAAAATCCGGGAATCTCCGGGATTAAGTTCGGGGGATATACCCATACCATCAGCCTATATGCAGATGACGTGTTACTCTCTCTATCAAATCCTCGGGAGGCGCTACCGGCGTGTATGGCGGATCTGGACGCCTTCGCACAGGTGGCGGGGTTCAAGGTTAATGCGGACAAATCAATGGCGCTGGACCTTTCGTTGACCCCCTCCACGCGTCAGTACTTAGAAGATTCGCTCCCCTTTCAGTGGGCAAAGGACTCGATTCCCTACCTGGGGATTCAGTTGGCCTCTACGCTCTCCCAGGTGGTGACCCTCAATTATGCTGCTCTGCGCCAGAAGATTCGCAGAGTGCTTGGGCAGTGGAAATACTATCCCCTCTCGTGGTTGGGCAAGATTGCGGCGGTCAAAATGACCATCCTGCCACAGATCCTTTATCTTTTCCGCACCATACCCCTGTACCCGCCTGCTGGCTGGATCCAGCAGACGCAGTCGGAGTTGGCCCAGTTCATTTGGAATGGACGGAAGCCCCGCATGAAGAGACGACTGTCCACTCTGACTCCCGAGAGTGGGGGACTTGGGATCCCGGATCTCCAACTTTATTTTCAAGCCTCGCAACTACGCTACCTAGTGGAGTGGAGTCGCTGGGAGTCGGAAAAGCATTGGCTGTTTCAGGATCAGGCGGTAGCTGCTAGACCTTTGCAGGAGATTCCCTTCATGCGGAGACAGCACAGGCCCCCCAACCTCTATGCCTCCCATATTACTCGCGTCCCTCTGGAGATCTGGGATCGCACTAATGTGGCTCACGAGCTTACCACCTTCCCTTCCCCGCTTACCCCTATGTTGGACAATCCAGATTTTTCCCCTGGTATGGATCCGGCGGCCTTTCATAGATGGAAGCCGGCAAGTTGCCGCTTCTTATATCATATGTACGACGCTGAGGGGGAGCGCCCGTTCCAGCAATTCAGGCAGGACTACGGCTTGCCGGAGGTGGAACGCATTCGATATCTTCAGGTCCGACACTGGGCGCTGGACGGGAGGGTCCGACCGTGGGCAGACAGGCGACTCTCTCCGTACGAGCGGTGGGTAATAACGCGCTCTTCATACAAGCAATTGATCACTGACCTCTACAGAACACTCCAAAGGCGATTCACGCACACATACAATGCAGGACGAATGCGCTGGGAGAGGGAGCTAGGTAGATCTTTGACTCACGAGGAGTGGGAGGGTATATACTACAGGGCCCGGCACTCCGCGTACCATATGGGACTCACAGATACCCTCACAAAAGTAGTGACTTATTGGTATTACACTCCGGAACGCCTACATACGATGGATAAGAAGAGGGAGGCGCATTGTTGGAGGGGTTGTGGGCAGATAGGCACCCTGACTCATTTACTTTGAGATTGCAAGGGAGTTCGGGCGTACTGGACTCAGGTGCTTGAAGAAATAGACAAACATCTTGACACTGCGATCCCGCGCTTTCCGGCATATGTATTGCTAGGTCTCCCAATCCCTCTGACATACCCATTTAAGTCATGCAAAGGTAGGCTAATGGCCATAGCGCTGGGTTCAGCGACGCAGAACATACTTACTCATTGGCGCTCCCACACCTCACCGACTTTCACGGGCTGGTTATATCGCTTGTGGCATGTCCTGGGCATGGAGAAACTCACATTGACGCTCTCCGGGGAGGGATCCAAGTACGGAGAATTGTGGAAGCCCTTCCTGTCACTGTTGGCCACCGAGTTTAGGGAAGTTACATGTCCCCGCTATCTCCGCTTACTGAGACTATCTGAGACACAGAAAGAAGAGTGACGTCAGGGCGCTGATGGAATTAAGAGAGATTGGGTTTGACAGACGTGGAACTGAGGGAGGGAAGGGGGGGAGCGGGTGGGGGGGGTTTCACTACTTTACTTTTGTTCCATAGCACCCTATTGGAGAACTCTATGGCATTCCCACATTGGTTGTACGCCTGTCCCAGTGTGCAAGACAGAACTGAGAGACTTACGCATCAACCTGAGACTGAACAGGGTGCTATTCTTTCCTTTGGTTGAAGTTTTTTCTACTGTGTATTTTGAAATGCCAATAAAAAGATTTAAACATAAACTGAGCATGCCAACAACTGGGTCCGTATTATATATCAGGGTCATTGTTGATGTTTGCGCCACCTAAACCTCATCAACCTCTGTCTGGAGGATGTATGACGTTACAACGCATGCTGTTACAACGCATGCTGTTACAACGAAAGTTTTACAACGCGAGTGCATTGACAACGCAGGACATTACAACGCAAGTCTTTACATCGACTTGCACTAGATGGCGTGCTAACATTAAAAAAGTGTAATTTACTATTCCAACTCCAGTCCACGTAACAGTAGGGAAGGTGTTGGGATAGTAAACTACACTATTTTTAATGTTAGCACGCCATCTAGTGCAAGTCGATGTAAGGACTTGCGTTGTAATGCCCTGCGTTGTCAATGCACTCGTGTTGTAACAGTTTCGTTGTAATGGTAGTGCGTTGTAAAAGTTTCGTTGTAAAGGTTGTTCCCCCTGTCTGGAGGACCGGGATCCATATCCCGAGGTAATTCATGCCTTCACCTAACTCTGCTCAGTAATCAAATCCCTGCTGTCTAAACCTATAACTATAGTACAACATGATCCCAGGTGGGTTAACCACAAGTGTTCACTGGCCAATAGACAGCTACAGGAGGTCCTGTCACACCGCCCAAGGGATGGTTTATTGGTTAAGACATCAAGGCAGACATGTAAACTGGCAATGGCCAAAAGAAAGGCAGAATTACTATGTGAGCATTGGAACGAACTTGTTAATGCTGCCTGTCTCAAAAACGGGAACACATTTTGGACCAAGGTTAGAGATTTAAGAACAGTGGGACAGCCATCATCCCCCTTAAGCTGCAACATATTATGTTCAACCTGGGAAAGTCATTTCTCTAAGATTTACTCTGCGCCTGTCACAGAAGATGACTCTCTTAAGTTTAAGGTTTTAACTGGGGTTCCAATATCGATAGAAGAGGTCGAGGAGGCCATTTGTCAGAGCACGGGCAATAAAACCCCAGGTCACGATGGATTACCCATTGACCTGATTAAATATAAAAGAGATTTTTGGGCCCCATTGTTGTTGAATGTCTTTAAAAATCTAATCAAATCCCCTTTGCCAGAGAACTGGTCTACTAGTATTATCGTACCTATTTTTAAAAAGGGTGATCGTTCCTTACCAAGCTGTTATAGGCCAATCTCCTTGATTGATAACACCCTCAACATTTTAGGCAGAGATTTATATAATAAACTTTTTACCTGGGCTGAGGATAATCATATTTTAGAGCAATGTCAATTAGGTTTTAGGAGCAAGGTAGGTACAATTGAGCTGTGCTTAAATCTTAATTTGATAATTGGGAAGTATACAATTGCACAGCACTCGCCACTTTATTTAGTCTTCATGGACCTGACCTCCGCCTTTGATTTCATTAACAGATTCTGATTATGGTCCATTCTCGTAGCCTATGGCCTGGACGAGACGCTTGTTCATGTCTTGGCCTATGTACAAACAGATCTGAAAGCACGGGTTGGGATTGGCAGCGGGGGCAAGGTGTCCAACGTTATTAATGTTGGTAGAGGGGTTAGACAAGTGTGTGTCCTGGCCCCTCTTCTTTTTATCATTTATATCAATAATTTGGATACAATTTTAATTACACTCACTGATGACGTACCCAGAGTTAAAGGCAAAACCCTCCCAGTGCTCTTATACGCAGATGATGCAGTTTTAATTGGATGCACACCAAATGCACTACGCACTTTAGCACAGGGATTTACGGGTTTTATGCATACCCTTGATTTATGCACAAATTTTAAGAAATCTTTTATAATGTCCTGTGGGCCAAGGAAGCATTCCCTAAGACCTATTTCTGTGGGAGATCAAAAATGAGTTAGCACTGCTACCTTCCCATATCTGTGGATGGTCTTTGCTGCGAACGGCACCTGGTCTGAACATATGGTGTTTTGGTTTTGTAAGAACAAGTTCTCAAAGGTCACTAATTCTATCCTCAGTCTCCCACGCCCAAAAAGAACCGGGGCAATCCCAGCGATTTTAGAGATTTTTAAACAACAGTGCGTACAAATAGAGACTTACGGTGCAGAGGTTTGGGGTATCATTAAAAACTCTAGTGTCCAATTAGAGGAAAACAGATTTTTCAGAAAGCTCTTGGGCGTACCAATTTCGACACCCCAGTATATATGCCATAGTGAATTAAAACTAGGCTACATTGAAGGTTTTATAAGGGCCTATCTTGCGCTGTTTTGGTTAGCCTTAATGAGAAATCCTGCAGCCTCGCTTACTAGGCACATAATAGACGACTGTATTAGCTTTGATAAGGGGTTGGATATCCCATAGCTTGCTGGGGTTAACAGAAGCTTGAAAAGTGTTAATTTTCAGGGTTTGTTTCTAAATCCAATCACAGATGAAACTATAGACAAAAAAGTCCTCAGATCAACACTATATGCACTTTACAATACACAAAGAATTGCAGGGGAATCAAGGAAACAAACTGTTGCTTTATATACCCATTGTGCAATCTGAACACCGTCTACCTGGTTATATTACATTACCAATGTCAAACTGGGAGACAGGTTTACTCTTTCGTCTAAGAGCTGGGACTATAAAATATGTGCTCTGTTTCCCTCCGGGGTAAAATGCAAAACTTGACTCCCTGCCATGCCCATGCGACAGAAAGAGTGGACAAACACTCACATTTTTAGGTCTCGCCTTGGCAGCGAATGCGCTGCATGCGCTGTCTCAGCGAGATGTAAAGTAATCTCTACATGTTGGCAAGCAGCAGGTAGTTTCAACTGCTGCTTGCCATTGGCTTAGTGTTGCCTTAGTGTTTCTTACCTTTGTTTTTAGTGGCCCAACTGACTTCCATGTAGTCCGGAAGCAGCGGCCACCAACTACAGTTTTAGTCCGCACTGTTCGGACTTTTTGTTTGTCTTGCGCATCGCTGCCTGACCTAAACATGGCAGCGGCGCATGCGCAAGGAGCCAGTGTGCGCGAGGGTTGGACAGCGCATGCTGCTTGTTTTGTTTCCTGCTTCCTGCTTCTAGCAAGCTCTATGGTCACCAACGCTCGCAGCTGGCCCACATAATGTATTTTTTCCATTTATATACCACGGGCCGCCACGCACATTCTTTTTATGTAGACGAGCGCCGTGTTTTGTTTCACCACAGCATTCATTTGAATTTTTAACCACTAGCGAAACCAGGGGCTATACCCGTGCCAGAACCATCCCTCTGTTTCATTTATGTGGCTAACAGGCATCCCTTCTTCTAGTGCTCTTTTCTCCCAGCCCCGGGTGTTTTAGTTCACTGGCCACAGGTTTGTGAGCAGAGCTTTGGGCACCAGTGCTTATGCTGAACGGCAGGTCAGTGTGTGTAAAGCGTTTTTGCTGTTTGTGGGCATATTCTATAGCCGCTTAAATGTTCAAATGTTTTATGAAGATGGGCACCGTGCTTTGTTTCACCACGGTGCCCGTTTTCATTTTAGAAGAGGTCTACCACTAGAAAACCAGAGCACAAGGGGTTGGTGGGAGGTGATGTTGTACAGCTCAGCACTGACTTCTTTCCAGAAGTTAAAGATGTTGCCATCTTTAATAGTAAACATTGTGGTGGTCTCTTCTTGGCGGTGAGCTTTTATGGCATAAGCGGGTACATCAAGTGCTGTGACAAACCACTGGTATCTAATGCATCACGAAAGCTGCGTCACCATCTTATAAGGCTTTTTTGTTGTTGTTTTTTTAAGTGCAGATTTATATAGCGCGAACTCGAACCAAAGGTATTGGAGCGCTTTACAGTCGGCAATCTAGCCGTCAGACCACTTCCTCTGCGGGTGTGGCATTACCCCGCCGAGATATCTCTGTGAAACTGTATGGTACATACAACTAGTTACACATCTAGACATCTGCCAAAAACTGAGCTACTGGCTTGTTTCACCACCATCACTCCCTCTGGATTCACACTGAGGTAAGGTAATATAGCCCCAATCACCTTGATTGTCTCTATGCAATCCGCATTCCTCTTTGGTGTCACCGGGACGATCTTTAGACCAGAGCACCCAGTAATATCACAGATGCCATTTTTGGTACCAGCTCCCAGATTGGATGGTGATTTCAAATGCGCTTTTGGCGCTATCCCATACACTTCAGTAGCTTACGGAGTTCCCATTTGGAGCAAAAAGAGGTTGTCGAGGCTTCAGTGCATAATCAGTCTTCTTACACTACCGGAAGGAGAGGACTCTTCTCAATCAAGGTGGGTCGTATACACAGGGCTTTAAGTGGGATGAAAAAGGGTGGGTCTCTCAAAGGGACGTGGCTGAATTAATTGAGGGTGTGGCTGAAAAACAGTTCTGCAAAAAATCTGTGCTTAGCAATAGCATAGTGTGCCGCCCGACTGGTATTTTGCTGCTCTGTCATTGCACCCAGATGCATTCACTAACATTACACCTACAACAAGCCTGGACAATTGACTTTATCAATGGTTGTTTTTTGCATAAGGTAAGCAACTATGGCTTTGTTGTGTATATATATAATTGAAAATTCTTTAGTTCTGAAAGGATGAGACTGTAAGAGAACTACAACGAGTCTCTTTGAAGTTGCATCAAACACAGTGATGGTGGCACTGCTGCAGAGTTAAGATTTTTTGGTTCCCCTAATGGTGAGGTCAAAAATGGAGAGCCCGATAGAGACCCGTCTCAGCACCTGCATTTTTGAGCTGCCCCAGAGCACCAACAGGACCCGGCCCACTTAAAGCCCTGCTATACAGATTGCATGAACAGTAAGGTTGGTGCATCTGTCATCTTTATACTGTGCCCCTTCTGTGCTGGACTCCCTTTTCCAATGTCTTTGAATTGTTGCAATGGAGAGCGGAACAGTATAAGCCTAAGGAACTTCTACCTTTCTTTACCTGTGGATTGAGACATATACATGGTCAGCAACTTCATGTATTCAGATCGATAGCATCATGGGTATGTCATTTTCTGTTCTAAGGTAACAATAGCCAAGGACATTTTCCTATTGTTTTTTTGCGTTCAAACTCAGGGAAAATGAAACTGGCTGAATTAAGCTACATTTGCCCAAGGTTTCAAAAGTGTCTTTCATTGATTAGTTTTCAATAATAAACCAACAAATATCGTTTTGCATTCGACAACCCGCAATTAAGTTTGCCTCTTACTGCGTCTATTCATCCGCAGTCAAAATGCAGTCTTCCGTCCCAAAAATCAAAAATAGAAGGATGGACCTGTTGCTGCTTCACAGTTCGAGATCCAACGTCCACTTGAAAAAACAAGCATTTTCAATGCAATAGGTCTCGCAGTAACGCGAGTTTAAGCTATTGGCATTGTAAATGACAATGCCTTTTATTTATGTTTTTAAAACAAAAACAATAATAAAAGGCATTGTTATTTGCAATGTAAATAGCTCAAACTCACGTAAATGCGAGACCTATTGCATTGCAAATGCTTGTTTATTCTTCTGTAGATATTATGTAAAGTATGCCCAGTGGTTGCTGATTCCATTTTTTAGAAAATTGGCTCCAATTCAATTACCCGATGTTCTTAGCTGTATACTTAACTTGGCTGATGATGAATTAATTTTGTGCGTTGGAACTTTTCTGCGAATGGCCATAAGGGCCCGTAAATCAATGTGTAATCTATGAAGCACATCTGCACTTTGTCCTAATATTATGTATTTTTATTTGCTATCTGTGTTTTCTGATATGCCTATTGTTTTTATTCTTGCGACTTTTATGGATACGTTGTTATCCGAATAAAGTCTTTTGGATTTGGATTTGGAATATAATAAGGTAATCCAATCTTATCCTATGGGAGAGATAGGCCTTGTAGTAGTGAAAAACAAATTTGAGAGTTTTTCACTAGCAGAACATGTAAAACTTAAAGTTACATGCTTTGCATTTTAAGAACATTGCACCTTCCCCTCTGGATTATTCAGGGCCTAATTTATGGGTGACCTATTTGTTATACACGGATCCGCCGAACCAACAGCGGAGGACGCTCTTTCTCACACCTGGTGGCCAAGGCATGGAACAACCTTCACCTCAGGACTGCTCCATCACTCCAGCAATTCAGGACAGAACTTCAGACCTGGATGTCCAAGGGAACTACCCACCATGCAGCAGCCGACATCTCCAGTGCCTCGAGGCCATCACTGGTGATTTGCTGTGCTTTATAAATATTTGATTGATTGATTGATTGATTGATTGATTGATTGATTGATTGGGCCAGCCAATAGGTTTATCTTGCCAGGTCGAAATGACAGTGTAAACTGCACATACATGGTCTGCAGTGGCAGGCCTGAGCCCTGGTTAGAGGGCTACTTGCATGGGTGGCAAAACAAGTGCTGCAGGCCCACTGGTACTCTTTAATTTACAGGCCCTATGCACATGAAGGGCTCCTTACTAGGGACTTACATGGAAATTAATAGTGCCAATTGGGTATGAGCCAATATTTCCATGTTTAGGGGACAGAGCACAAGCACTTTAGCACTGTTTAGCAGTGGTAAAGTGCACAGAGTCCGAAAGCCAGCAAAAACGAGGTCAGAGAAGTGGAGAGGTAAGCATAAAGTTGGGGGGAAGACCACCCTAAGGCTGTCAGGTCTAACAAAACTCCTTCTGGATCTGAAGCCCCTTAAGCGATTAATATCCACGAACAGGCGTCGAACTCTACAAAACCTGAAGGGCAGATAGAATAACATGACACACCATCTAAACATGTTGTAAAATGCCACTTTCTATGGCAGTATCTTTCTATAGTACTGTTTAGCTTGTACCCAACCCTTTCCTCGGGGGTAGGGTCTAGTTTCACTGCGACCATATGCTGAAAACGTATATATATTCTATACATTGCTTCTGTCAACTGCATTTAAACGGCTTAGTAGATAGACAATTATTTCTATTTTATATAGCGCTTACTCCCCCTGACAAGGTGCTGAAATAAGATATTCTGCCCTTTCGGCTATTCCTTTTGGTTCTTTATGTTTATATTTAATGTGGCTAGAATAACCCTACTTTAGCCTGATGATTGCCTTAAAAGTAGATGAGCTGTAAGTAATAAAAGATATGGCATGTAAAATACCCTGTGCTTGAATTAACTTTCACTTATAATGATGTGATGTACGCCCTGTTACCCTTTCTTCCTCCTTACAAGTTTCAGTCTAGGGCCCAACCTTGCAAAATAAACGAACCCAGAGCTATTCACAGGCGATTATTATTATTTTTTTGCAGTTTTATATAGCGCGAGCTTGACCGGAAGGTACTGGGGCCCTTTACATGAGCACCAATTACATTAAACAAGAACACATTCATTTTTGGTAGGCCCGGGTGGATGAAGTTGATTTTGCCCAGAATCACAGGATGCTGAGCCCTCGCCGAGACTCGAGCCTGGTTCCCCAGCTCCACAGTCGCCAGCTCGGTTTTAAATAGCGCGAGCTCGTCCCGAAGGTATTGTGGAGCGCTTTACATGAGCACCGGCAACCTTACACAAGAACAGGTTAATGTTTGTGGGTTATGGCAGAAGGAGGTAATGCGATTTGCTCAGAACGACAGAATGTTGAGCCGACCCCGAGACTCGAACAGGGTTCCCCACTCGGCGTCTCTGGTCGTTACGCCACATCCGTGTAGCTGAGCGTCCAGTTAACGTAGATAAGCTGTTGGCTAGCTCTCGGTGATAAGCGTGTTGTTTTACTTGGTTTTGTACCGGCGCATGCGTGACACAAAGAGAAACCGACCCAAAGCGTTGCGTTGGTTTATACTTACCACTGTGAAAGCAGGCAGGCGCCGTGCACAGATGTGCAGCGACGGTCTGGCGCATGCGGAATTCTTAATAAATAACCACCAAAGTGTTTCATGCACACATGGTGGGAGTTCACCTCTAGAATCATCAGGACAGTCTGACTGCAATGTTGTTGCATTCCAGGCCAGACTGCCAAGCCTTATGTGGATAACAAAATTAATGTAACTGTTTTATTAGATAAAGTATCCTAAACCAAGATAGAAGGGAATTACTGGTAAAATGACAACTATGATTTAGCTTACTGTTGGGGAAGTTGAAAAAAAAATGCTAACAAATATATGACAACAGATCTTGAATAAGGGTGTGCAGAAATTGGCGTAATTTCCTTTCAAGAAAATTACCAAAAATTACATGAAATTACATGTAATTACACGTAATGATTCTCCGGCGCCTTGCGTTTAAAAAAAGACACCGGAGACTCGGAGGCTCATTTCGCGTTCAAAAAATAGCACAGAAAGGCTTGCCGCGCAGCACAAGCGTGCAGCCGGTTTGATGAGTGCATCCTGCTCCGGCCTCGCTGTACCTCGTGTTTCTCTACTCAGCTCCATCCACATCCATCCACCTCATTCTTGTCTATTTCTCTGATTTATTCAACTTTATTTTCACTTTTTGTTTCCATTTGACGGCCCCTCTGCTTTTATTTTTACAATTATTTTCCCTGTTTGTCTGTTTTTCTACATTTCTTTTTCCTCCCAGCTATGGCAGAAGACTCTCGAACCCCCTGTGGTCGACGGAGGCGCAAGGGGGTAAAGCCCCGCCATATTTTCGGTAAAAAGGAGCTGGCAGCACTGATCTTTTATACACAGCGCCACCTCCCGCTCATGCTGGCAGCAGGTGGCAGGCCTGGCAAGGGCTACAGCCTGGCAGAGCGTAAAGTGAGGTGGGGGAAAGTGCGGAGCAGCATGTACCGCCACACTGGGATCTCCCGCACGCAACGGCAGGTGATGCACCGATGGGCTGACGTCCTTGACCGAGAAGATGAACTGCTCAATCTGCTTGGTGTCCAGGTGGCGGGGAAAGGTAATTAATGTTTAATTTTTTATATTTTATTTCACGTTTGTTACTTTTCAGGAGGCTGGAAGATATATATATATATATATTTATATATATATATATATATACACACACACATATGTATATACATATATATGTATATACATGTGTGTGTGTGTATATATATATATTCACTGAAAAAAATAAAGGTGATGAGGGCATTATAGTTAGCAAATAGAATTTTTTTTTAACTTAGAAATTCACTAAAAAACAAAGATTACAGGGACGTTATAGTTAGGGTCAAATTTTACTCATACAAAACCATAGAAATTAAGCCGTTATAGTTACCTGTGTTAACTATAACTCGCTCCCCCGCATTGCCTGCTTATGACCTCACATATTACATCACTCATGACATGGTCAGTGACTTTATTCATGACATCACTGAAGACATCTCAAATGACATCACTAATGACACCATCCACAGCATGTCTGATGCACTCACTCACACCCCTTTCAATTCTTTTATACATTCACAGCCGCTCCCACACAACCATTCACAAATCCATTCACAGATCCGTACCAGCACTTACACACCCACACACTGATTCATAGAGCTACACACATATCCACTCGCTCACCCATACTGCCACTCATTCACCCACTCACTCACAAATACCGCCATTGACATATCCACTTATACACTCATACAGGCACTCACACACTAAGTGAGTCAGCCATAGAAATACTCACCCATACAATCAGTCACACAGCCACTAACTCACCAAAACAGTTACACACACACCCACTTACTTACTCATACAAATAGTAACACATACTCACTCACCTATACAGTTAGTGACAGAAGTACGCACTCATCCATATAGCCACTCTCATATTCACTCACTCACGTATACAGTCACTCATATACCCTGTCACTCACCTATACTGCCTTTCACATACCCAGTTACTCAAACATGCTGACACATGCACTCAATCACCGACACAGCCATACAGACACTCACTCACCCATACAGCTTCTCAGACACGCACACAGTACCCCATACAGTCACCGACTAACCCACTCACTCATCCATACAGGCAGTCACACACCTCCTCACCCACACACACAGACACCCAGACAATCATAGAGGTAGTCACACAACTAATCAATCACTCATATAGCCATTCATATACCCACTAACACACTCATACACCCACTTAGACATCAACTGACAGACAGATACACTCATTTACACACCCAGTCACTCACCTATACATTCACTGAGACACCTAATCACTCACTTATACAGTCAGACATGCACCCACTGAGTCATTCATACATACACTCATACACCCACTGATTCAGCAATACACCTTAGTATATATATTTAACACTCATAAACTTTTTTAAACAGTCACTGGATGATGTAATCACTGATGTCATAAGTGATGTCATTTGAGATGTCATGAGTGATGTTACTGACCATGTCATGAGTGATGTAATATGTGAGGTCATAAGCAGTGCTTTGCGGGGGAGTGAGTTATAGCTAACTCAGGTAAGCATAACAGCTGAATTTCTCTGGTTTTGTATGAGTAAAATCTGACCCTAACTATAACATCTATGTAACCTTTGTTTTTTTTAGTCAATTTCTAAGTTTTTTTTAATGCTATTTGCTAACTATAACGTTCTTGTAACCTTTGTTTTTTTCAGCGAATTTCTACGTTTTTTTAAAATGCTAATTCCTAACTATAACGTCCCTGTAACCTTTGTGTTTTTTTAATGATTTTTGAAAAAAGGTTTTTTTACTAGTAGTCATGTTTGCAGCATGGTGGAGAAAGGGAGCTGGGCCTCCAACCAGCTCTCAGGAATTCCGCTGTGTAGGACTTACAGGAAGTACCAGGAGGCCTTCCCGGCCCTCAAGGTTCCTCTGGAATCAAGGGGACTTTATTCCCCAACTAGTAATGCGCCTGGAGGCACGTTTGCAGAGTGGTGGAAAAAGGGGGCATGGCCTCTGACAACTTCTCAGCATTCCTGAAGTGTGGAAATTACTGGAGGTAACAGGAGGGGTAGTTGGCCCCCAAATACATCCTTGGGGGCCAACTACCCCTCCTATTGCCACTAGTAAGTCCAATACAACAGGATTGCTGAGATCTGATAGCAGACCATGCCCCCTTTCTCTACCCATCTGCTAACGCACCTTCTGACATACTACTAGTAGGGGATGAAGTCCCCTTGGCTATTGAGGGTCCTTGGGGGCTAACAACCCCTTCTGTTAACTCCAGCAACTACCACACAGTGGGTTTGCTGAGAGGTTTTCAGTGGCCATGCCCTCTTTCTCCTCCACTCTGCCAACGCGCCTCCTGGTGCACTACTATTTGGGGGGCAAAGTCCCATTGGCTCTTTAGGGTCCTTGGGGGCCAGCTAGCCCTCCTGTTACCTCCAGTAAGACCCACACAGCTGGATTGCTGAGAGGTGGTCAGAGGAAACACCACCTTTCTCCACCACTCTGCAAATGCGCCTCCAGGAGCACAGCTGCTTGGGGGCAGAAGTCCACTTTAGTCCTTAGGCCCCCAGGAGGCAAGGGGACATCATCATCTCACCAGCTGTGTGCCGAGAGTCATGTTTGCAGCAGAGTGGAGGAGAAAGGGGCATGGCCTCAGACCACCTCTCAGCAATACCACTGTGTGGGGCTTACTAGAGGTAACAGGAGGTCTTCTTGGGCCCTAAGGAGCCTCAGCAGCCAAGGGGACTTTATCCCCGAAACAGGAGCGCATCAGGAGGTGCATTTGCAGAGTAGTGGAGAAAGAGGGTGGGGCCTCCCGCAAGTCATAGCTTATTTTTTAGGAGGGGGGCCGCGTGCCCCCCTTTCCTGGACCATTTTGGCCCCTGGGGACACCATCCCCGAGGGCCTGATCCTTTTATTTTTCTGGAAAAAACGGAAGGGGGGCTGCACAGCCCCCCTCCCGGCACCAGATTTCAGTCCCGGGGAAACCATCCCCCAGGGCCAGACCGTCATTATTATTTTTTTAAACGAGAAGGGGGCCTGTGCGGGCTCCTCCCTGGGCCAATATTGCCCCGGGGACCCCACCCCAGGGCATGCTCATGTTTTAAAGATAATTAGAAGGGGGGCCATGCGGCCATCCTCCCAAGGCAGATTTCAGCCCTGGGGACCCCATCCCCCTGATCCGGTCCTTTGTAAATATTTATTTTTTAAGAAGACAGGGGGGGGCACTCTCCTTGGGCCTATTTCGGCCCTGGGGACCACATCCCTGGGGCCAGGCCCTCACCTTTCTATTTTAAATGGGGAGGTGGCCAGCGTGGCCCACTCCCCTGGCCGATATTGCCCCTGGGATCCCATCCCCGGGGCATGGCTTCTTGTTGGGGAGTGTTGGCAGAGCCTTAAGGCCCACGTGGTGCCTGCCAGCTCCCCACCACTGCAGGAGCTGGCATTGCTTTTGGACAGAGGGAGCTGCATGTCTGTCCAAAAGCACCCCTTCATGGAAGCAAGAGCATTTTCCATGCTCTTGCTTCCATGAAGCAGATCAGAGTTTGCTATGGCTTGGCAGGAGTGGTTCTCCTGCCAAGCAATATCAAACTGCAAGGTGGGCACCCCAGGACATTGCTGGGGCCGACCCTGGGGTGGTGGCAGTCTCAGGGCCAAGGAGCGCTTCCTGAAGAGGGGCAGCGAGGCCCCCTTCCCATCTTCTGTATAGCCCCGGAAAGGTGGTGGTCCCTGGGGACGGGGTTCTCAACAGAGCCCCGTCATTACTTCATTTTTACCCAGGGAAAGTGGCGGTCCTCGGGCTGTGGGGTGCTGCGAGTCCCTCCGCATTTAAGTAAACAAGCCCCGGGAAGGTGGCATACATTATTTAAAATATAGCCCAGGGAGGTGGCAGTCCCCAGGGCTGTGAGGGGGCTGCATGGCCCCCCACAATCCTGTATAGTAGCCCTGGGGAGGTGGTGGTTCCCAGGGCTGCTTGGGGGGTTTGAGCCCTCCCACTCGTTTTAATTCAATATAGCCCTAGGGAGGTGGCGGTCCCTGGTGCTGCAGGTGGCACGTGCCCCCCGCATGTTTTGGGTGTTTAGCCCTAGGGATGTGGTGGTCCCCAGGGTGGTGGGAGGGTCACGTGGCTCCCACATTATTCTTTGCAATTGCACCATGGGTCCTGGCCCACCTGGGGGCTTAATTAAATGAAGCGCAGCAACCCGAGCTTCATTTTTTAAAAAGTTTTGGCGTGATTCACGGATCCAGCATGACTCCTGCCAAAAATATATTTTTTGTAATGCTTTTTTTGGCCATGTGGGTCCCTGTGGGATCCCCTGAATAGTCCTAGGGGGTCAGGGTGTTTCTACCCTGCCCCCCTTTTTTTATATATGTTTTTTTTTGTGACTCAGTTCAACCGAGTCACAAGATGGCTGCCAACACTTCCTGGTTTGAAGAGTTGGCAGCCTTTCAGATCTCAGGCACGAGGCCGGGAGAGGTCGCGGATCCACCACAGCCACAATTGTATATCTGGGAAATCTTTAAATTTCTCAGAAACAACTAAATGGATTTACACCATTTAACATAAAGAGTGCTTTCTGCACCAAGAGCTACATTTTTGCTAAATTTGGTGTAATTCCGTTTAGCAGTTCGGGCTGTAGAAAAACATTTTTGTGGAAATTAACATGGAGTAAAAGCGCATTGGGACTCCCCTTTTTTCACGGCCAATGCTTGACGGATCACACCACAGGAGCTGAAGTCAGCATCAAATTAGTTTTGAAAATTTTGCGAAGATCCATCAAACGACCAATGAAAGTTATTGGCAAATCAAAAACAGCTTTTTAATAGGTCCTAACTATATCTATAGATACAAATATATATATAAAGAATGTGAAGGTTAGGGAACAATTTTTAGGGTGTGTCTAAAATGGGTGGAACAGAATTGGTTAGTCTGGCAATAGGTTTGTTTTTCTGTAAAATACCCTTTTTTTGAGAGTAGAACATATCAGTGTCTTATCTGTCTTACCCCCTTTCAGGACAACCAAAAAGAACTAGGGGGGGCAAGAAAAGCTCCACTACAGACAATGGAGACCCGACCGAAGATGACACCACTTCTTCCACACCAGCCATTCCCTCAGTTGCTGGTAAGTCATATTTATTATTTCTTACTTTTAATAATTCTCACCTAGTATGCATTAAGGCATTATTTATGTATTTTTCCCTTTTCCCAACATACCCTTATCTACTTTAGTGTCTGTTCACCCTACATACCTCCTTGTATTTTCTTTTACATTCCCTTCTGCAGCTAAGTTCCTCTTGTCTGTAGATTTTTTTCTTGTTGTAGAAACCTCTTCCTTGCACCTCTTTTAAATGTCTCCTTTCCATTCCATTCTACTCCTTTAATCATTGTTTTTGATGCATCATTAACCATTGCACTCCATTATTAAAAAACTGTTTTATAGCGAGGAATTGTTGACTACTTGAGCCTTAAAATTTAAAGTAAGCCTTTTGAAGTGAAACTTTGACTAGTAATAACTTCACATTCATTAGGTAATGTAAGTAATTGGATTATTGGTTGATAGGGTAGAAGCCCCACTCAGGCATCAACCACAATCCTAATCAGGCTGAACCACAAAATTCACTAAATTAACCTGTGCTTAATCCTCTGATAGATTGACACAAAGCAGTCAGGCTTAACTTAGGAGCAACATGTAAAGTATTTATGCAGCACACAAACATTAATAGAGGGAAAACACAACACAACGAAAAATCCCATATAGCATAAACGTTAATAAATAAAATAATACTAATATGGCAGTAGTCCAATAAGTAGAACCAGAGATAAAAAATTGAGAAGTCTTAGGTAAAACTAGTGCCCAAAACACAAGCTTACTCGTGACCATTTGTTTGTGCTAGTCCAGGGACGAAGTCACAAGTATAGGCTGACCACGATGGAGCATGGGTTGGATATAGGGACCAGGTTAGTCCTGCTGAAATGTTACTGTCTGAGTCTGCGCAAAGATTTCTGTTCATGTTGGACAAAGCTGCATGGAGGCTCAGCATTGCGGACGGTTGGAGATGTAGCACGAAGAGCAGGTCGGATGCTGCTGGCAATCATCGCTGTAGTGCGAAAAGCCAGTCAAGCTGTTTTAGATGCCCATTGCTGTAGCTTCACATTGGCAGTCGTCGTAGGCTGTCGATGCTGTATAATGAAGTGCAGGTCTCACATTGTCAGTTGCAACTGACTGTCATCAGCACAAAGAACAGGTTTCGCAAGAGTTTTGTGCTGCAGTCATCACAAGTGGCAGAGTATTGGCGCAAAAGGACACATTCAATCTCGTAGGGAGCCAAAACTTCAGGATTTTCACCTTGTGTTTAGGAGGAGGACTCTTGTGCCAGGACCTGGGGAGGCAACTCAGGGAATCAGGACTCACTCCAGCTGAGGCTAGCAGGGCTCAGGCAGATCCAGTTACAGGTTGAGGCAGGTCCAGTTGCAGCAGGTCAGAGGGACAGTTGCAGGGACACCTCTGAAGCTTGTTGTGTTCCTGTAGCTCACACAAGAGGTCAGCCAGCTAATACTTCGAGTCACTCTGGTGAGCCTGAGATGAAGGCAAGAAAGTCCAGCCTTTCTTCTCAGACAGCAAGGGGGTTGTTCAAGCAGCAGATCAGTCCTCTAGTAGCAGGGTAGTCCTTCTGTAACTTCCACAGGTTCAGGAGTGTTGTGATGAGTGGCTCTGGAGGTCAAATACTTACACCTGGTGACAGCCTTTGTGTGTGCAGGAGTCAACGCCATTTGAAGTGTAAGTGGGGCTGGTTTCATCCCCACCCAAGTCATCCTGCCAGGGTGGCCCATCCTACCCATATATAAGCTGCCTTTGTGTTACTGCCTGAATGCAATACACAAACCCCAACAACAGAGCCATTCACAGTAATGTGGCCTAGGGCACTTGAATAGGGCACACATAGTTGGGACAAGAAAATTCCAACTTTCTAAAAGTAGCAATTTCAGAAGTGTGACTTAAAATCAAATGTTACCATTAAAGAGGATTTGTAATTGCAATTCATTTGAGTGTAAACAGCATATTTCTAACTGCTCACAATCTAAAGTTAGCCCTTATTAATTGTAATAAGGTAATCTAGTGTTAGTAAATAGGAGAGATGGGCCATACAACAGTGAAAAATGACTTCAGGAGTTTTTCACTGCCAGGACATGTAAAACGTTTTAAATGTAATGCACCCTCCCCAATAAGCCTTTACGGTCTACCTTATGGGTAACTGATCAGTTTAAAACTGCACCACGGACTGCAGTGGCAGGCCTAAGACATGTTTAAAAGGCTATGTTAGTGGATGGCACAATGAGAGCTGTAGGCTCACTAGAAGCATTTAATTGACAGGCCCTGGGCACATGTAGTACCAACTACTAGGGATTTACAAGTAAATAAAATGTGCTAATTAGCTGTAAGAGAATTTTACCAAGTTTGAAGAGGAGAGCACAAGTTGTTTAGAACTGTGGAGCTGTGGTAAGGTAAACACAGGCCTAAAGCCAACAGAAACAAACTCAGCAAACAGAAAGGGTGAAGGCAAAAGGTTTGGGATCAAGAGTGTCAAATTTAACCTGTGCCCACCACCAAAGCTGAAAGCAGGAAGAACTACCCACCCCCATGGGTGTTCTCATCGCTAAGGCGGAAGGACCTTGGAAAACCATCCTCATTGGCGTAGTCAGTTCAAGGGCAATGCTGTACTATAAAGTCCATTCCCTGTAGGATGATGGGCCCCCTCACAGTTTGGGATTCTCGCCCCTCATCTCCATTAGCTGTCTGAAAGATCTGTGGTCTGCCTGAACCCAGAAGTGAGTTGCAAACAGGTATGATCTTAACTTCTTCAGTGCCCAGACCACTGCAAAGGCTACCCATTCTATAGCACTCTACCTATGCTACCTGGGAAGTAACCTCCAGCTGAGGAAGGCTACAGGTTGGCCTAGGCCCTCTTCATTCAGCTTTGAGAGCACAGCCCCTATGCCATGGTCTGAGCCATCCTTGTGGCCAATTAATTCTTTAGAGAAATCAGAAGTCTTGAGCGCTAGCGCTGTACAAATAGCCTCCTTCAAAGTGTCAAAAAGCATTCAGGCATGCTTCCGAAGGATCACCATCTTAGTCTGCTTTTTAGAAGTCAGCTCTGTCAAGGGGGCAAAATTGACGCCATACCCCTTGACAAATCTCCGGTAGGAACTAAGGCCTAAGAGGCTTTCACCTCAGCCTGCGACTTGGGGGGTTCCCAAGCCAGGATGTTCTGGATTTTGATCTAGAAGGGCTCCATCCTGCTCCCACAGTCCTGGTGGCCCTAGTAAGCTACAGATCAGTGCCCTATCTGGCACTTTCTGGCCTTGATAGCCTCTCTGCCATCTGGAGGGCCCGAAGCACTCCCTGGAGGTGGAACAGGTGATCTTCTCAGCTTGAGCTAAATACAGCAATGTTGTCTATATAGTCAACACTTAAATCCTCCATCCCAGACAGGACCGGTTGACCAACCTCTGGATGGTGACTGGGGCATTCTGTAACCCAAAGGGCATCACCCGGAACTTGAAGTGGCATTCTGGGGTGAAGAATGCAGACCTCTCCTTATCCCCCTTGGTTAAGGTAACTGCCAGTACCCTGGCATCAGGTCATATGTACTCAGGAACTTGACTGCTCCTAACCACTCAATGATTTCCTCAGCTCGGGGGATGGGGTCCGCATCAGTGTTAGTTATTGATTTGAGCCTGCAGTAGTCCACACAGACTAGTTCACTCAGTTTTGGTGTGGTGCCCAATTTTGCGTCCTTAGGTACCAGAATCACTGGACTGGACCAATGGCTGATGGAGTGCTTAATCACCCCTAACTCCAGCATCTTGGAGACTTCTTCATTAATGCTTGGTCTCACTTTGTAAGACAGCCAGTATATTTGTTTTTTGACAGGGATGCTGTCTCTGGGGTCAATGTTGTGAGCTCCCCAGGTGGTGAGCACTGGGATAAGTTAGAAAAGACAGGTGCCCACAGCAAGTGACAAAAGTCCCTCTGTTGTTCTGGGTTCAGGTGGGTAAGAGGACACCTCCTTCCACTGACCCATCCTTCTCCTTGAAATATAAGAGTTTGGGGAGAGGTTCACTCTTCTCTTCCACCCCATCATCCATCACCTGGAGGATGGTTATCTTTGAACCTCTCGAAGTGGAGTTTGAGGCGGTTGACGTATAGGACCTTTAAAGGGTTCCTGGAGAATTTGAGGTCCACCAGGTAAGTGACCTCCCCCTTATGCTCCTTTACCTCCTGGGGCCCACTCTACCAGTCCTGCAAGGCCCTGGGCTCCATTTTCTCCATCATCCACACTTTCTGACAAGGCTGAAACTCAACCAGAGTGACCTTCTGATCATATCAGAGTTTCATAACTTCCAGGCTGGCTTTCAAGTTCTCAGTGGCGTTCTTCCAGGACCATTTCTACTGAGTTCTGAGAGCCAACATGTAGCTGACTACATTCTGGGGGGGAGGGAATTCTTGGGAGCTTGCTCCCACCCCTATTCCACAGGCTAAGATGCCCTCTGAGAGAGTGACCTTACAGACGTTCAAAGGGACTGAACCTTTTCCCTTAGGAGGCACTTCTCTGTAAGCAAACAGGCATTGCAAAAGGACATCCCACTTCCACCTCAAGGGCTCTGACAGGCCCTTTATCATACCTTTGAGAGTCTTGTTTGAACATTTCAAGAAGCCTATTAGTCTGGGGATGATATGGTGTGGAAAACTTGTAAGTTACTTCACACTTGTCCCACATGGACTTCATGTATTCTGACTTGAAGTTGATACCCTGGTCATACACCACCTACTTGAGGAATCCCACATGGATAAAGATTCTCATCAGTGCCCTGATCACTGTGGGCGCTGTCACTGTCATCAGAGTTATAGCCTCGAGTACCGAGTGGCATGCTCAACCAAGATCAGATTAAACCTTTTGCCCAGGGCAGTCTTGGGTACCAGTGGCCCCACAATGTCAATGGCCACCCACCCAAAGGGGTGGCTACAACAGGAAGCTGAACCAGAGGGAGCCTTCCACTTCCCCCCTGTCTTTCAACTGGCCTGGCAGGTAAGACAAGACCTGCAGGATGTGTCTAAACTCAATCTCATCCAGGGACAATAGAAGTGGATCACAAGCCTCACAAAGGTCTTGAAATACCCCAGATGTCCTGCCAGGGGTACATTATTAGCCAGTCAAAGTAAAAAGGCTCTGTATCATTGGGGTACCTCCAACACACAAGTTGCCCCAGACTTAGGAACCTTAGACTCGCTACATAGGAGATCGTTCTCCCAATAGATCAGGTCATCACCAGAGGCATCGCCAGCCACTTAGTCCTTTGCCTGGCACTTTAGGCCCTCAAGAGTAGGGCACTCTTTCTGGGCTTTGTAGAATTCCTCCCGGAATGGTCCCCCTTCCTCTTGCAGGTCGTCCAGCTTGGGTAGATCCCGCCAGGGCAGAATTGCCCTCCCATGTAGGTTCTAGGGCATCATCCTCAGGCGCAGCATCCCCCTGGATCATGGGAGACTTAGGAGTAGGTTTCCCATGCTGTGTGCCCTTTATCTTTTTAGCAGGTACCAGTGCCATTTTTCTAGGCTCCAGGTCTAGATTTTCCTCTCAGGCTGCCATGGACCGTGTGGTCAGGCATACCCTCTCAGGCAACCCTAATATCTTTAGGTGGGACCAGATCTCCACCTTCTTCCAGATGGTGTGCTGCCTGTCATTACCAAACAAACAATCTACAGGCTGAAATCACAGCTACTGTTAAAGAAACTGAGACCCCCCACCCCCCATTATATGGTACCAGAGCCACAGGATACTGACTCTTGTGGTTGTCAGCTCATACAACCTGGTTGAAAACATTGGGGATTACTTGCTCCGAGGATACCAGATGACACCTGACAGAAGTCATACTGGCTCATGTGTCTCTCAGAGTCACCACCCACTGTCCATTGGTGGTCACCCACTGCCTATACTTTTTAGTATTGCTAGGCATCTGAGTCTTTGGCACATCTCTCTATTAACTGGGTAACCTCCTTCCCAAGCGCTGCACTGGCCATCCCTGGTGTCTGGCTACCAGTAGCGGTCTTATGCCTTTTAGGACAGAGGGAGTCCCCCTTGATATACCCGTACCTAGGGCACTCACAGCATTTTGGGTAAAAAACCTCTCAGGCTAACTACCTCCCTTCTGGTCAGGTCGGGACTGGGAATCTTTCCTGTGAGACTTGTTTTGGAGGCCTTTTGGGACTTTTTGCTTTTCTTTTTGTCTCTACCCTCTTTCTTCTAATGGGTACTCTGCCCATGCTTATAGCTATTCTCACCAGGTGGCTTATTGGACACTCTGGTCTTGACACAGAGTTCTGTCTTTTTTCCAAGCTCTTTCAGTGAAGAAGCTTGCTTTCAATCAGGTGTTGGTGCGGCTCTGTAAAGCAAGTATTGAACACATGCGCTCTCCAAATCAGATCATACAGCCCCTCATAATCACTCACTTTGCTGCCCTTAACCCAAATATTCAGTGCTTTTCTGGAGTAATAAATGAAATCCACACATGACTGGTTTGACAGCATTAGGCTGTCCCTAAATCTTGTTTGGTACTTCTTTGGGGCCCGTCCAAATTTGGTAACAAGAATGGCTTTCAAGGGGGCATATTTCACCTGGTCATCTACCTCTAATGTGAGCAGGATATCCCTCCCCAACATAGGCATATGTTTCCAGAGACTCGCCCCCCCCCCTCCCATCCTCTTCTGGAACGCTAGGAATCCTTAGGTCTACATGAGAAGTTGAAAACCATTTGTCCGTATCACCCCCACCACATAGATAGGCACCCGGTCTTTAGGGATGTGGACCTTTCAGTCTCCACTGGACACTGGTTTGTGGTTGCCACCATTGCTGCTGGACTATGAGAGTTGCTTAGCTTTCAAGTCAAGCTCCTTCAAACTCTCTTTCTGAGCTAACAGACGTTTATTTTCATTCAAGGCATCAACCTTCATCTCCTCTGCAGCCAACTTCAACTTGGCCAGCTACATTTTGAGCTCCCTCTCATCTTGCTAGTCCTCCAGCTCTTCAGAGGACAAGTTGTGGGAAGACACACTGTTCCCTGCCCTAGCAGGGACCTCACTTCTGGGAGCATGTTTTCTTCCTACTTCTGCTGCTGCAGTTTTTGGCCTATGGCCAGGCAATTTCCTTTCTCATTCTCAATGTCCATTTCCTCATCCTCAGGGGTATTTCCTTCCTGTACTTCTGTAGCAGCCGGCACCCACCTGATCTCCTCAAAGGCTCCGAGGGCTATTTGAAAGCTCACTTCAGTAGCCCTCTTTCCTACATTCAGCCCTGGCTCCCTGCAGAGTCTCTTCATCTCTGTCATCTTGAGGTGAGGTTGTCAATGCTGCTCAGTTCCAACTCCAATGTAGCAAGAACGTTATGAGGCAATACTTACTTTTGGAAACAATAAAAATAGCTAATCAAGGACAATTTGAAAAAACTTAAAATCTTATGTCAGAGTATTTATATGGGGTTTTTGGTTTTACACAAATCACATGGTGGCACTACACAAACACATGTACTGGATCCCACCTCTGCCACTAAGGTAAGAAATTGGGTTATTAGTTGAGGGAGATGGAAGCTAGGCAAGGGAGGAATGTCAATTGCCCCTGAGTAATCAGAGTAGTATCAGTAATTACCCATTACTCTAGTGACGGGAAATTCAATGATTTATCGATTATGTCAGCTTGAGTTGTTAAGGGCAAACATCTTACTGCTGGAGCCCATGAACTCTGAACTATGAGAAAGCTTGTTGTGCCTCTGTAGTTTACACAGGAGGTCAGCCAACTGGCACTTGTAGTCACTCTGGTTAGCCGGGGATGAAGGCAAGCAGGTCCAGTCTTGCCAGCAAGGCAATCCTTCACGCAGCAGGACAGTCCTCTAGCAGCAATGTAGTCCTTCTTCTGTAACTTCCACATGTCAAGGAGTGTTCTGTTGAGTGGCTCCGGTGGTCCATGAATTATATCGGATACCAGCCTTTGTGTGTGCAGGAGGTAAATACATTTCAAGTGTTAAAGGAGCTGGGTACAACTTCTCACAAGCCACCCAGCCAGGACGGCCCTTCAAGACCACACCTTAGCCCCTTTGTGTTACTGTCTGGAAACAATACAGAAACCCTAACAGAAGTGCCATTCACAGTCATGTGGCCCAAGATAGTAGTAGAAGGCACAAATGGTTGGGACAAGGAAATTACAACATTCTAAAAGTGTCATTTTCAGAATTGTGGCTTAAATCTGACTTTACCATTAATGAGGATTTTAAATCACAATTCATTTGAGTGTAAACAGCCTATCTCTATCTGCTCCCAATTTAAAGTTAGCACTTATTAAATGTAATATGGTAACCCAGTGTTAGTCAACGGGAGAGATGGGCCTTACAACAGTGAAAAATGACTTTAGGACATTTTCACTTCCAGGACATGTAAAACTTAAAAATGACTTTAGGACATTTTCACTTCCAGGACATGTAAAACTTAAATACACATGACTTACTTTTTAAATACAATGTACCCTCCGCTATAAGCCTTTAGGGCAGGCTTCTCCAACGAGTAGCCCATAAGCTACTGGTAGCTCTTCAGCTACCTGGAAGTAGCTGTTCTGTGCGCAGCCCCACTTACTAAATTTGCGGCTTTTGCCTGGGTGAATATATGGAATCCAAAGTTGAAAAGTGTGTATTTGAGATGGAAACGAGTTTTTTCAAAACTCATAAGCTGTTTTTTGGAACAAATGGTTGGGTTTCCAAAATATATTTAAAGCTGATATTTGAGTGATAAATCATATGGCTTTCAGGAGACTTATTACTAACAGTGCAACCTTGAAGCTCTGGCTTTGCAGCTATGGCTGTTATGTGTTACCCATAATAAAGGCATTGTAAATTGACTAAGCCTTTTTACACTATGCTGCTGGTAGTATTCTTGCAAAGAGTGGCCACTTTTTAATCCTATCTGATGTGGTCACCGTTACAAAACTAATAATAGTAGGCCATGATGATTTTCATTGAACAAAAGTAGGTTTACTACAGAAAAGGGTGGAGACCCCTGCTTTAGGGCCTACCTTAGGGGTGACATAAGTACTTAAAAGGAAGATTTAGGTCTTGCAAAAGGTTTATCCGCCAGGTCGAAATTCAGGTTTAAAACAGCACTACAAGCCGCAGTGGTAGGCCTGAGACAAGTTTTAAAAGGCTATCATTGCTGCAAGCCTTCTAGTAGCATTTAATTCACAGGCCCTGAGTACAGGTAGGGATGTAAAAGTAAATTAAATGTGCCAATTAGCTGTAGGTCAATTTTACTATGTTTGAAGGAGAAAGCACAAGCACCTCAGCTCTGGCTAGCAGTGGTAAAGCGCACAGAGTCCTGAAGTCAATAACAATTAATTCACCAAATAAGAGGGCCGAAGGCAAAACGTTCGGGGGAATACCACATCAATTATGTCAGTTCTAACTGGTATTGGTTCTTAACTTGTTCAACTGCTATGGTTAGTACTAATATGCTAAATAAGTGCATTTCTTTTACTAGAACTTCAAGCACTCCAGACTGATGAGGAGGAGGTCAAGTACCATCCTGTGGAGGTCAAGTACCATCCTTGTGAGGGGGGTCAAGCAGATGCTGGGACGAGCGGTATGTCACTTCTGTCTCTTAATGAGAACTGCTGCATTTGTTAATGTATTCCTTTCTTGCTTCGAAACCTGTTTACCAATCCTGTTTAAATTATCCATCTTCCTATGTTTCTGTCTCAACCTCTCTACCAAAGTAATTGGGAGAAGACAAGGTTTATTGTCCATTGCCCACTCAAACCTACAACCTCTCCATTCTGTCCTAGACAGCTAACAATCCCAACTCCTTGGATGTCACATTTCTCTCACAGTTTTACTTGTGGCTTCATTACACTGTTCCAACTCAACCATCCATCAATCACGTGAGTTAGCCTACTACATATGACCTAACCTGTCCATACACATGGCCTAACCTGTCCATAGCCAAACCTAAACCTAGCCCTGGCCCTGACATTTAAGAACTTATCCAACAATAATTTGCTCCATAGTCCAGTAATATGAATACTTGTTGTACACTTAAAGTTGGGGTGGAGGGTGCAGTGTGGGACTCAGTCTAAACTCATGGCAGGATTAAGGCGGGAGAAAGATAAGAGGAGGGCCATTGGACCTTGTTGTCTATAAAAACATGCTGCCTTGCCAGGTTGGCTGAATGAATGTTGCACAATATACATAGCCAACCAAATTGCACAACGTAGATATCACGGGACATATTTTTTATGGCAATATATGCGTATATTTTGCAGCTAAGTCATTCTTAAATAGCTTATTAAGTGTATGGTGGAAGTGTTACCCCATTAATTCAATTAATGTTTCATACATTTTAGCAAAAAATCAATTTTTGATTAGGGCGGTAGTCATGGATTCATTCATACCACAAACTGCATTATGTAAATTATGTGTGGGGGAAAAAAGGCCCTGTGACAAATAATTACATATAAAAATCCCAGTGGCCCAAGGGAAAGAGCAAAGTTTTACGACTGCCTGACTATATAAGCAAGTTTTTGTGGTGAGTAATACAACTCATATTCTTTTTTTCTTTCATTGGATCATTCAGCTGCTCCTTCCAGAGCCCAGGACCCAGAATCACAGCAGGATATTGCCACACGGCAGCGCCTCCAGAAAATGGAGGCAATTGTGTTGGAATATCGCCGTCTAGCAATCTTTAAGGAAGAGGAAGAGGAGGAGGAAGCTGCCACCACCTTGGAGGCTTCCTCAGGACACCAGTCAGTGGCTTCCTGGCCACGCCATCACTGTCACTGCACGCAGCCAACATCCCAAGCAGCCACTCACCCCCCAGCCACAGAAGCCCTCCTGCAGCAAATGTTGCAAAGCTTGGAGGAGGTGAAGCAGGCCCAGTGGGGCATTGTGAGCACTCAGAATGACATTTTAAGGAGGCTGGAGGTAATTGAGGGCCGGCTATATTAGGGAGGATGCCTGTTAAGGGAGGTGAGGGTAGCATCAACAGTTGGGAATGGTGTACTTAGTATAGATTCTATAGTGGGCTTTTGAGGTTAAGGGAGAGGGGGTGGGGCTGTTGTGGTAGATGAGGGTGGGACTTTACATTTTTATGTTAATAAATCGTTTTCTTTCATGTGTGTATTTTTATTCATTTTTTAATTTACTACTAGCCATTAATGGTTAGTGTAGCATTTCTGTTCATTTAGCAGGATGTTCCACCAGCATGGTAACTACAGAGGGTGAGCCCCACACATGGCTCATCAAAAAACAATCGTAGAAGCGTATCTAAGCCCATTATCCTATCGTTAGTATCTCTCTTTACCTGAGTTCCTTTGCCAGGTTAGATGGGTTACCCTACCTCTTCCAGTCTACCCCTCTGCAATCAGTTTGGAAAACTGACCATGACCAACCCTCCACCTCTTTAACGTATTGATATTATTTTATCTGAGCAGCATCCGCTCTCCCAACAGTAATAGTAGTATACTTACTTCCTTTGCTCTATCCTCCTTAACTATTGACTACTAATAGTGCCTGCCAACCCAGAGCCAAACAATTTCTCCTTCCCGTTCTTAGAACATATTTTCCTACCTGAGTATAAAAGGTAATGTCTACTACCTCCCCTAAATCAGCCCAACGCCTTTATGCAGGGGTTTTTAATAATGATGGTTGCCCTCCACTAACAGGAAAGACACAAGCTATCACAGGGACAGCACAATACTTATTTTAATGAAGCTAGTGAAACAGCCATATGATTCTCATTCAGTCTCACATGCAACTAAACCAAAAGAAAACAAACCTCAGAGTGAGTAGACAATCCAAGATAGTGACGATCATAAAGCAACCTTATGTAGAATTATTTACCTAAGTAAGCGCAATGAACTATCAAGTCTCAGGACTCAAGTGAAGGTGAATTAAAAAAAATCCATGGTGCATACATTGTAGAAAAATTGTGCAGAACATATACTTGGCCATTATTGTTATAATTTTTTTTCTTCACTATGATATTGCTTTCCTGCCTGGGTGAGAGGGGTGGCTTGGGAACATTTTTGGTAACCTCCTCCTATTAATGCCGGCTTTAGGGTGGTGCAACTGATGCCACTGCACCGGACGCAAAGGTCCAGGGGACACCATTTGAATGACAGGCTAAGGCGAGATGAGAAAACCTTGCAGAGATCTTTGTGGGAGCTGCATTTTTCAGACGATAATAACTACAGCATGGTTGTCTGGTGATCGATGCACTTGATGGAGAGATCTGTGTTTTTTCTATTTCATTTTACTACTATGTGTACTCCTCCTACTCTTGCACTGATTACCTCTTCTTGACACCCACATTGCTGTGAAGCCTGGTCTCTGCTTGCCTATCGGACATCTCCATCTCCGACCATACCCATCTAGAAATTACTCTAGCGAACCCAGGCTCTGCTGCACCCACATGTCCTCCACTGGTGGCTTCCACCCCATTTACTTAGGGACCCTGTGGATGCCACTGTCATCCAAAGAGAAATCGTTGCTTATTTTGAAACCAACAGCTGCCCTAAAATTTGAGATCATACCCTGTGGGATTGATTCAAGACCACAATACGGGGGACTATCTCCTCTATCACCATCCGCCCATAGACAGGCTTCCCATAGACAGGAAGCCTGACTGGTTGAATCTTGTCTCATGGCAGACATTAAGGCCCTGGAGCGCCTTGGCCACGCCAGCTTATCTAGACACACCAAATGGCAATTAGCCTCGCTTAGGGGTCAGTTGCATGCTCTCCTGACAAATAAAGCAGAGCGATTGTTGCTGGCCCTAATGCAAAAGTACTACGGGAGTGATAAGTTGAGCTCCCTCCTTGCGCAAACAAATCCCACAAACGCATATTTCTAAAATCTGGTTGGAGGAAGGGACATGGGCTGTTAACTGCAAAACAGTAGGCATTCCATAGCTTCTATTAAGCTCTCTATACAGGGAACAATACTCCCCAGAAAGCATAGATACATACCTAAATGAATGCCCTTGGGAGCCCATAGATTCTCTACACTCGAAACTCTGGGATTCTCCTGAACATCAGTGTGCTCTTAAGGAACTCTCAATGGGCCAAACCCCTGGCCTGTTGTTCTCCCAGGGTTGTTTTACTGTAAATTACTGTAATTTACTGTAAATCCAGGAGCACTTGTTGGCTCTCTTCAACTCTTTCACGACAGACATGGTCCTAACACCCACTATGGCGGGGGCAGAGGTTGTACTCATACCCAGACCTAGAAAGGGCCCACTCTGTGCGCTTCTTACCATCCGATGGCTCTTTTGAACACGGATGCCAAGATCTATACCAAGATACTTGCTAATCGACTGGTGCCCTATCTACCTGGGCTCATTGACTCGGACCAGGTGGGGTATAAACCGGCAGGTAACGGATAATATCTGCCACCTTGCACATTTGGTAGAAAAAGCCCATGAGCCCAACATCCCCACTTTCCTTCCCTCCCTTGATGCAGAGAAGGTTTTCGACCGACTCAACTGGAGCTTTCTAAGGAGGACCCTTGTTAACATTGGACTGGGCTCTGGCCTGATCTTAAAAATCCTGACAGCCTACACTGCACCCACTGCCACTATTCGTGTCAGTGGGCACTCCTCTCCACTGACCTACCTGGCAAGGAGTACTAGACAGGGATGCCCGTTATCGCCTTTACTCTTCACACTGGCAGTAGAACCCATCACAATTTGTGTTCGCCAGGGAGAAGACATCAAGGGCCTCCATTTGACAGGCATGAGCACAAGGTAGCCCTTTTCACAAATGATCTCTTGCTGACCCCCTCCTGCCTTGATTCTTCGCACCCCGCTCTGGTTTCTGTGCTAACTGTCTTTAAAGAAGTCTCTGGCTTCACACCTTTCCAGAGTACCAATTGGCCAGAGTATCGACGCTCAATCCTGGAAGACCTTCGTCAATGGCAGCCACTACAGGTCTCCTGACTGGGCTGACTCAACGCTGTCAAAATGTCCATCTTTTCCAAAATACTCTACCTATTCCAGATACTCCAGATACTCCACACTGCTGTCCCCCAGGATGCTATCTTTAACCTTCAACAGGACATCCGCACCTTCATCTGGGGGTGGGGGGGACGCCCGAGGCTTTCTAATTCCATACTGATGCTCCCTATGGACCGGAGAGACCTTGCATGCCCCAACCTCCTCAAGTATACTAGGTGGCCCACCTTCCCTTTATCTCGGAGTGGCTGGTTCGAGAGAGTGAGAAGCACTGGTTCCACATGGACCACACAGCAGTCTGTAGACCTCTTTGAGACTTGACGTGGCTCCCTAAACAACCTCATCCCCAGAGCACCTACATAGACATCCCCACCAAAAACAATCCTCGACATCTGGGACAAAATTGCTCTCAAAAGACATCTTACCACCTTCCCCTCTGCCAATACTCCTCTAGCTTTCAACCCAGAATTCACCCTGGCATGATAGGCCCACTTCTTTGCAGATTGGAGGGAAGGGGACTGCCGCAACCTCCGAGACTTATTTGAAGCCTACCATATCAAAACCTTTGAGCAATGCAAACATGACATTAGGGTCCCGGAGTCAGCTCAACTACAATACTACCAGCTGAGACACTAGGCGCTCCTCCCTGCCAATGCCCAGGAGGCCATGCATGCTCTCACATCCTTCAAGACCATGGTTTGGTCTTTCAGAGCAACAAGGGGCCTGATCTCTTGCCACTACTCCAACACTCACCTTGCCCAAGACACATCCCTACCAAATCCAGCGGCATGCAGATACTACTGAGGGTATTTCTCCAAAGCAGTGGAACAAGCTACCCCCAAACTGTATAGGAGTATACCCCAAGCTGAGAACGCATATACCCTGGCTCACCTGCCCACCATCTACCCAACAGGTTCTCTGCTATGCTAGAGGTGTAATTTGGCAACAGCTGATTTGCTCCACATCTGGTGGTCATACCCCCTAATAGAAACCTATTGGAAGGAGGTCCTGAGCCACATCAAAGGGGTGGTAAGCTATCCTCTCTTTCACTCATTCAATACGGTGATCCTGGGCATCCACCCTCTGACATTACACGCCATAACACATGCCGATTGGGGGCTCATAGCTCACATGTTAGGGGTGGCCAGACAGGTTATAGCCCTCCAGTGGAAGGACACCTCAGCTCTTTCAATTGCTCAGATGTTTGGATGCCTCTGGCATGTAATGGCCATGGAACTGCTGTCCCATATTGTGTCCCTTTATGACACAAAATTTACACGCACATGGCAGCCTCTGATAACTTATTTCACCCACTTGGGACACTTGTGCTTTACTCCCCCTCCATTTGTTTGATTAAATGTCCCCATCATAGAGACACCCATTGACGTATAAGATACCCATGTCCCCCCACTCTACTAATACCAACCCATTCATGTCCGGCACCCTCCCAACTCCCTAAACTGAGCAATTTGTGCACACTGACCTCTCTGGCAAGGCATAGTTATACACGCTTCAAAATGACCGTTCCTCTGTTTAGGTTTGTTCTGTTCCTATCTTACCTTCCTCTCAGAAACTGGCATTTCTCCCCTCCTCTTCTGCGCTGAATTTAGCTGCCAAACCTCCTTATAAACCTAGCACTGATGTGGCTTTGTTGAGGGGCCTGTATTATACACTTGAGATAATGCATGTTGGTTCTAATGTCTTACTGATTTATTGCACTTTTGTATAATCTTGCACCACTGCTATGGTCAGATGCCTACACCCGTTATGGCTTTGTTCTTCATGTCTCCATGTTTCTGTTTGTTCCCAAAATGCCAATAAAAAGTTTTCAAATAAAAAGAAAGTGCTGCATGCAAACTGCAATCATAGGTTTTGAACCTTTTTTCTTCATCTTTTGTCATTCTAACATTGTTAAAAAAGATTTCTTTGGGTAGTAATACATTTTATTAGTTTAGACTGCCCCGACCCCTGGGTTCCATTTTACTGTTTGTGGCAGCCGATTTACTAGGATTTTGTGCCAGATATACATTATTGATGTGGCACAAACTTGGTGCAAAGTGTTGTTTTAAAAATTCACTTCCAGAGCAAATCCTAAATTGTGTTGGTAAGTAGCCCTAAAGTAACATGAATTAGCTCTTTGCTCTACTTTGTGTCAAGGGGCATACCATGGATGGTACAGAGATGTTAACAACCAACCACCATCTGATTTGATGTTATGTACTATCATTGGTAGAAAGGGATTTGCATTAAAAATACGCCTCCTTAGCACGCATAACTGTTCCTCACACATAGAAAGTGGTAAAGTGTTAAACCTTGTACAAAACCTAATTCCAGCCTTCCAGTTCAAAACCTATGCTTGACATCATGTTCACACCCTTAAACTATGGTGCAAGTTTGTGCGTGCTGGAGCAAGGTAGCTGAAGGTAAGCCACCATTAGAGGAAAGAGCAACAACTTGCTTTCTTAGTAGAGATGACGCTGCTGTACTCTCTCCTTTTTTCACAACACAGAACAGCAACTTTGGTTACTTCACTGAGTTGTCTAAAAACATACTGAATCTGCCCCATGTTTCTCAAGATAAACCACTCTTTACATATAATGTATCAGAGTATAAGTGACATGTGACTCCTAGTCCTTGTGGCCCTCATTGTCTTATGTCACATTTCCTGTATCTAGATTTATGCATTCATTCATTGTCTCTTTAAATTATGTGTGTGTGATGTAAAGCTCTCTGACACCTTGCATTGGTATGAGTACTGCTATAAAAGAAATTAAGTAAAAGTGAGAGAAGGGCTAAGTAGAGATGAACGGCACTATTGGAGGATACTGGTGAGGTAATCAGTGGGGAGAAGAAAGTCACTGGGACCTGGGCTTGTGTCAACAAACCTTTATGCACTGTAACAGTTGGTGTAGATGTAACCACACCCACCCTGCCATTCGTGAGATCTGTTGATGGTGGAAATTAACATCACAACATATCACACAAATTATGAAAGAGGGTTAAGAATTTCATGAATGCCCCAGTTACTTACTGTTACTCTTCATTACTCTGAGTCCTGGTCTTCCTAGACACAGTCCTTACACCCGTGATTTATCGCCAACAGCAGAACATATTCCCTAGCTGACAAAAAATGATTCCCCTAAGATTGCTGCCATTTACCCAGCCATCCCATAAAGGGGAAACAGTGACAGCACTTCCTGTCCCAATACCAAGTAAAGTAAAAACACAACAGAAAGCATTAACATACCTCAGGGAGGGAGGGTGGGTACCAGGACTGTGCCAGGGAAGACTGGTACGTTACCGGGCAGTCAGATCTCTGCTTTTACTGGAATTAATGTCCCCTACATTTGAGTTTGAGGAAGCAAATGTGCCAGGAGATGGGGCACCAGAGGATACAAAGTCACCGTGCTTCAAGGCATAATGTACAAGACAGACGCCATCGCTCCCTGACTCCTCAACCACATCCTGGCATATGCCAAAGTCAAAGCCAAAAGATCCTGCAGATGTCAAATTAACCGTAGGAGTCTCTCCTCCAATAGGAACACCTCCTCACTCTCCATGCAAAACCTAGCCCTCAGAAATTGCAAAGTCTGAGTGGGGTGTAAATGTGACTTTGCCTAATTCAAAAGGAATCTGAAAGTCAGAAGCAGATTGCAAGAAGAAACAATTAGTCAATCATCAAGGTAAGGGAAAAGGGTAATTCCTTTACTGAGCATGATACCCACCAATGATGCTAGCAACTTGGTGAACACCATTGGTGCGGAGGTAAGGCCAAAGGGAAGGACCCTGAATTGAAAGTGCAGTTCGATCCACAGCAAACCAAAGGTAGTGATGGTGAAGGGGAAAGTTAAGCCCATGCAAATATGGGATGTATGACGTTACAACGCACACTATTACAACGCATGCACTTACAACGCATTTTTTACAACGCATAATCCATTACAACGCATGACATTACAACGCATGACACTACAACGCATTTTTAAAAAATACCTTTACAACGCACTACCATTACAACGCATACTACCTTTACAACGCATACCATTACAACGCATAATATTAAATTACATTTAAGGTAAGTATTAGATAGTATAGGGGTAAAAATTACTATTCTAACTCCAGGGGGTGCAACAGTAGGGTAAGTGTTGGATAGTGTAGGGGTAAAAATTACTATTCTAACTCCAGGGGGTGCAACAGTAGGGTAAGTGTTGGATAGTGTAGGGGTAAAAATTACTATTCTAACTCCAGGGGGTGCAACAGTAGGGTAAGTGTTGGATAGTGTAGGGGTAACAATTACTATTCTAACTCCAGGGGGTGCAACAGTAGGGAAAGTGTTGGATAGTATAGGGGTAAAAATTACTATTCTAACTCCAGGGGGTGCATCAGTAGGGTAAGTGTTGGATAGTATAGGGGTAAAAATTACTATTCTAACTCCAGGGGGTGCATCAGTAGGGAAAGTGTTGGATAGTATAGGGGTAAAAATTACTATTCTAACTCCAGGGGGTGCATCAGTAGGGTAAGTGTTGGATAGTATAGGGGTAAAAATTACTATTCTAACTCCAGGGGGTGCATCAGTAGGGTAAGTGTTGGATAGTATAGGGGTAAAAATTACTATTCTAACTCCAGGGGGTGCATCAGTAGGGTAAGTGTTGGATAGTATAGGGGTAAAAATTACTATTCTAACTCCAGGGGGTGCATCAGTAGGGTAAGTGTTGGATAGTATAGGGGTAAAAATTACTATTCTAACTCCAGGGGGTGCATCAGTAGGGTAAGTGTTGGATAGTATAGGGGTAAAAATTACTATTCTAACTCCAGGGGGTGCATCAGTAGGGTAAGTGTTGGATAGTATAGGGGTAAAAATTACTATTCTAACTCCAGGGGGTGCATCAGTAGGGTAAGTGTTGGATAGTATAGTGTAATATTATGCGTTGTAATGGTATGCGTTGTAATGGTAGTATGCGTTGTAATGGAATGCGTTGTAAAGGTAGTTTTTAAAAATGCGTTGTAGTGTCATGCGTTGGAATATCATGCGTTGTAATGGATTATGCGTTGTAAAAAATGCGTTGTAATGGTAGTGCGTTGTAAAAGTTGCGTTGTAAAGGTTGTTCCCCGCAAATATGCATCCATCATGTCTAGTTATGCCAGAAAATCCCCTTTGGTCAGAAAAGGAAAGATTGATTGCAGGGTGACATTCTTTAATACCCTATGAACCAGAAACTGATTCAGGGCCTTCAAATCGAACACTGGTCAAAAATCAATCGATGTCTTCTGCACCAAAAAGAGAATGAAATAAAACCCTTCACCTCTCTCTGATGCAGGAACTAGAACCACTGATGATTTTTCCACCAATATCTGAACACTGTCCAACAAAGCCTGACACCTCACTGGATCCCTCGAAGAGACGTTGACTTGAACAAAGTGTGAGGCAGGACAGAAAACTCTAGGTGGTAACCCTCCAAAACCACTGTGACCACCCATTGATATGGGGCAGAATGCTACCAAATTTCCCTGAAAAACAGGAGCCGACCACCCACTGGTGGTAAACCTTCATTGTCATTCTTTAGGAGAGGCTGCGCAGTGGAAGCACCAACTCCTGGCTGGAACTGGGCTTTGCAACTGGAGAGCCCCAGCCATGACGCTGACATCAAAAGGACTGATACGACCCCTTACCAAGAGGAAAGGCCTTATTGTAACCAAACACCTAACCGCAGAAAGCAGACCGAACAGGAGCCAGCAATTTTCTGTTCTTGGCAGTCTTTTTGACCAGATCCTCTAACTGCTGCCCAAACCATTTAGTATCATCAAAGTGGTTTTATGGGCTGGGTCACCTTCCAAGAACCCATCCTAAAATTACACCATGCCACTACCACAGCTTCAGATGCAGCCACAGAGACATATAGATTATCAAACGACAGGTGTGACAAAAAAAGAACCTCCTGTTCCATCACACTCAACAGAGCAGAAGGATCGCCACCCCCCTTCCTTTGAACAGCCAGCGATAGGAAATCCTCAAGTAATGATTGCAAAGCATAATTAAAATGGGTATTCATATGAATACCAAAATTTAAAGCTGTATAAGAGCTCTTGAAAGCAGTCTCCAACTTTTTGTCAACTGCATCCGGAGGCAAGGCATCCTCTGCAAAAATATTGCCCTGGGTTGAAAGTTCAGCCATGAAGTTATCCACCTAAACTATAATTGGAAACTCTTCTGCAAAGTTCTCCACAGGGTATTTTTTAGAGAGAAAATAAGGAAAAGTGTTCTTCTCCACCTCCTTACATTCATGAATAAGTACTTTACGAATAGCCCAACTGAGTGGGACCATCTCAGGCTCATCTCTCTGATACTATGCAAAAAATCCTCTTCCTCAACTACAGTTGGAGCAGGTCAGAAAGACACACATTTTGCTGTAGATGGAGCAACAAAGAGGACAGCTCTACCCCATGGAGAAAACGCCCCCTCCTACTCACCTCTTCATCATCCCCATCTGGATCCAACACAACAGGATGCGCAAGCTGAGGGATTTTAGAACGGACAGGGCCGTTATGTTTCTGCAAAGCAGTCTCTACTGCTTTATCTATCATGACTTGAAACTCTTTTATGGAAGGTGTAGCTCTTGGGGGACCTGCTTCCTCCATGCTTCCAAAAGCACTGCCAAAATCCACTGCTAACACTCAAAGAAACTGCAAAGCACTTTCTGCTGCAAGCCTGTTAAAGTGCCAACACTGAAAACATGAAATCATGAGAGAGAAAAAAGCAACCATGGGCGCCATCTTGGAAGAGGCGCCCCTACTCTTAAAACAGCTAAATAACGCTTTTTTTAAGCTGTTATAGTAGGCTGTATGATGGACCATGCAGGCCTTCACCACACATGGCTTTACAAGGTGGTCAGTACAAGAACCACGACACTACTGTGCAAGTCTTTACCATGCAAGGCTTTATCACTCATATCGCTTTACTATGTATTTAGTACCTAGTTACCATAAGAAACGTGTTTTTTGATGTGCAAATATCTTTGGCGCCGTTTGACGAATCTTTGCGAAACTAATGGCTCGCTGTGGTCAGCTCCTGTCTTGAAAGTTTCGGGGTGATTCGTCAAGAGGGGGCCGAGAAAAAATGGGTGTCCCAAAACGAGTTTTCTCCATGTTCATTTCCATAGGAACTTTTGTTGTTGCTACAGCCCAACTGCTCAACAGAACTACACCAAATTTGGCAGAGAGGTAGCTCTTGGTCAAGAGTGCACTCTTTGCTTTAAATGGTGTAAATCCGCTTGGTAGTTCCTGAGAAATTAAAAAATAATAAATATCGCTATCTGGTGACCGCGGTCGATCCGCGAGCCCTCCCGATCACGAGCTTCATTTTGATTGACTGTCAACACTCCAAACCAAGTAGTGTTGCCAGCCATCTTGGGACTCGGTAAAACCGAATCACGAGAAAAAAGGGAACAAAATGATTTAAAAAAAGAAAAGGGGGCAGGGTAGAAACACCCTGACCCCCTAGGCCTGGCCCCAAACAGCATTTGTTTAAAAAGAATTGGGCAAGATTTGCCCTGGGTGCGCGAATCCCACCGAACTTTTTAAAAAAATTAGGTGCGGTGTCCCGTGCTTTGTTTAAGGATCCTCCGGGAGCATTCCTATTTGTTTATGCAGGGGCCCTGTGGGGGCCCCCGCAGTCCCGGGGACAGCCACCTCCCCAGGGCGATAGTTATTCCAATGTGGGGGATCACAGCCCCCCCGCAGCTCCGGGTACTACCACCTCCCCGGGGATCTCTGAAAATACAGTAGTGTGGGGGGGCTCAAGACCCCCACATGCCCCGAGGACCACCCCCCCAGGGCACTAATTAAAAGAAGATGGGGTCCTTTAAGGACCCCCGCCCTAGAGACCACCACCTCCCCAAGGCTTTGCTTACGAAGGGAGGGAGGCCATGTGGCCCGCCTCCTTGAGCCCTCTATGGCCCTGGGGACCGCCACCCCCAGGGCTGGCTCCAGCAATGTACCACTGTGCCCACCCCCAAGACATTGCAGTTTGCAATAGCAGGGCGGGAGCATTGCTCCCACCCTGTCATTGCAAACCTCTGCCTTGCTTCGTGGAAGCGAGAGCAGCAAACCTGCTCTTGCTTCCACGAAGCAAAGCAGAATTGCTTTTGGGCAATGGGAGCTGCATGTTTGCAGCTCCCTTTGCCCAAAAGCAAAGCCGGCTCCCGCAGGAGGTGGGGAGCCGGCAGGGACTGCGGGGGGATTGGGGCTCCCCTGGCGGTCCCCAGCCTGAGGGCTGGACCCAGGGGATGGGTTCCCCATTAGTTTAGTTTAGTTTAGTTTAGTTTAGCAATTTATAGAGCGCGCAAATATCCTGGGGTGTCTTGGCGCTGCGGACTAGGTAGAGGTTGGGCCAGAGTGAGAGGGTCTATTGATTGAAAAGCCAGGTCTTGATCTGCTTCCTAAACGCTAGTAGGGAAGGGCATGTTTTGCTATGTTGGAGCAAGGTGTTCCACAGTTTAGCGGTAGTGACCGTAAATCTTCTGTCACCCCAGGCTACTTTCTTTGTTCGGGGGATGTGCAGGAGGTAGGCCGTAGAGGAGCGGAGGGTTCTACTGGGGATGTAACCACATAAGGCTTTCCTCAGAAAGACTGGTCCGCTGTTATGAATAGCCTTAAATGCAAGGCAGAGGGCCTTGAACTTAATCCGGCTTGTTATGGGTAGCCAGGGAAGGCTTCATACTGTTGCTGAGATAGGATGGTACTTGGGGGTGCCTGTTATCAGTCTTGCATCTGAATTCTGCACCATTTGGAGTCTGTTGATGACTTTTTTCTGGGCGTTAATTAGAAGACCATTGCAATAGTCGATTTTGGAGGTGACTAGGGTATTGATGAGGGTTTTCCCTGCGTTAAGTGAGAGGAAGGGTAGAAGTTTTTTGATCATCCTTAGAGTGTAGAAGGAAGATGAGACAATAGAGTTGACGTGTGAGGTGAAGTTGATTTTATTGTCGAAAAGTACTCCCAGGTTTCTAATTTTAGACACCAGGGGAGGGGGTGGGCCTAGTTCAGTAGGCCACCAGACGGGGGACCAGACCGGATGGAATTTGACGAGTATCAGGACCTCGGTCTTGTCGGAGTTTAACTTTAGGCAGTTTTTAGCCATCCAGGAGCTGATGCGATCATGCCTGTTTGGAATTTGGCAGCAATTTCTCCTCCATTTTTATGGATTGCTAGCACCAATTGGGTATCATCGGTGTAGGAGGTGAGACTCATCCCGTGGGTTTTGATGACCCTAGCCAGGTCCGACACATAGATTTTAAAAAGTGTCGGACTCAAGGATGAGCCTTGTGGCACGCCACACGGGAGAGTGAACTGGGGGGATTTGTAGTTGCCGAGGCTCACTAGTTGTCTGCGGTTGGCAAGGAATGAGGTCAATAGTTGTTTAGCCTTATGTTTGATGCCTATATTCGAGACACGGTCGATCAGGGTGGAATAATCGACCGTGTCAAAGGCTGCTGACAAGTCCAGCAGTACCAATACTGCTGTTCCCCCTTGGTCTAAGATGGATCTAAATTCGTCTGATGCTAGGATGAGGGCTCTTTCCGTGCCATGGCCTTTCCTGAAGGCGAATTGAGTGTCGTCCAGGAGGTTATTGTCTTCTATATAGTTGGCAAGTTGTGTATTCATTAGTTTTTCAAATATTTTGGCAGGGAAGGGAAGGCTTGTGATGGGTCTGTAATTTTTTGTATCAAGAGGGTCAAGGTGCGACGTTTTCAGAAGTGGCTTGATGATGGAGTTTTTCCAAGTGGCTGGGTAGTTGCCGGTGTTAAACATGGCATTGCAGATGTCCGTGAGGTTTGGGGCCAGAAGTTCAGGAAAAAGTTTTAAAACCGATGAGGGGCATGGATCAGTCGGGGAACCGGACTTGATAGTTAGAATGAGGTCCATGATTTGTTTTGGTAGCACTTGGCTAAAAGTTGGGAAGGAAGGAGTATATTCCTTTTTGTCAGAGGTGACTGTTGAGGGATCAGGTTTAGATTGAGAGGCGAAGTTGACATATATGTTGTTAACTTTGTCTGAGAAGGATTCTGCTTGTTCATTGCAGAGTTCTTGGGTGGGCACGGTTGGGGGGTTTATAGCGGAGCCTGAAAGTTTAGTGACCACTTTGAAAAGTTGTGTGGTGGAGTTTTGAGCTGTCTCAATCTGGTTGAGGAAGTATTTGCTTTTTTCCTGAACGATGAGGTGTTTATATTTGGACATAGCTTCCTTGTATCGGGCTTTGTTTAGGATGTTGTAGTTTTTATGCCAGTGTCTCTCTAGGTTCCTGCAGCCTAGTTTTTCTACCCTGAGGACCTCTGAGAACCAGGGAGCTGAAGGGGTTGTTCTATTTTTAGAGACATTTTTCCGTGGTACAAGGAGGTTAAAGGCGTTATTAAGCCAGTTGGAATAGTTTTGTGAGGCAAGTGATGGGTCTGGAGTGAAATCATAGTTGGTCCATTCCAGGTGTGTTTTTAGGCGTAGCTGGTCCAGGCAACCCCAGGCTTTGAATTGTATTGGTGGGGTAGGGGTGTTGGAGCAGTGGGGGGCAGATTTTGTCTGAATTTTGAATAGAATGGCACGGTGGTCAGTCCATGTGAGTGGTAAGGTTTCTGTTAGTGAAATATATTTGTTGTTGGTGAAGAGCCCATCAAGCGTATGGCCGGCTAAATGAGTAGGGCCATTTACTAACTGGCGAAGATTTACTGCCTCCATTTCTGTGATGTGAGTTAGTGTGTCGTTGTCGTCAGGGGAGTCTAGGTGAAAATTAAAGTCACCCAGGAAGGTGAAATCTGATGCCCCAGCGAGAGGCTCCAGGAAGGTGTTTAAGGCCGAGAGGAAGTCGATTCGGGGGCCTGGGGGACGGTATAGAAGTGTTCCTTTGAAGGATTGCGAGTGCTTAAATGTTATGGTAAATGTGATGGCTTCACATGTTGTGGTAGGAATTGTTTCTGTCCTTACTAAAAATGTATCTCGGAAAATGATAGCGAGTCCTCCTCCTTTCCTTGTGGCTCTGTCCTGTCTAAATGTGCAGAACCCTTCGGGGGTGGCAATACCGAAATCAGGACCAGAAGCCGGGTCTCCCCAGGTTTCTGTGATGAATAAGATGTCTAGTCTTTGGTTTAGTATGAAGTCCGCTATCTCATATTTATGTTTGGGAAGTGAGCGGGCATTTATAAGTGCTAGCTGTAAGTCGTCGTGGTTGTGCTGCGTGAATTGGATTAGGGGGGGTTTTTGCTTGGTATAAACGTTTAGCTTGAAAGTGCAGCTAGGACATCTGAATGGAGCAGTACTAGTTAGTAGGCGAGGGTCAAGGCGCGGGCAAAAGTGGCTCAGGGAATGGGTGCCACGAGGCCCCCTCGCCATTGTTTATTTTTTATTTTGAAAAAAACGAAGCAATGCCCCAGGGGATGAGGTCCCCGATAAAGGCCTCAGGAGGGGGTCAAGACAGCCCCCTCCATTAAAAATATTTTTAAAAAATATATAAATATGTGGCCATGCCCTGGGGGATGGGGTCCCTGTGGCAGAAATCGGCCCCCTTCCCGTTTGTTTTTTTTAAATAAAAAACAACTTATGTCTCAGGCCCTGGGGGATGGGGGTTCCCAGGGCCCAAAAATACTTAAGGGAAGGGGGCTACACAGCCTGTCTTCCCAAAAAAGCTGGCATCTTGCCAGAGGTCCCGTCCCCTCCCTGCACCACTCTGCAAACGTGCCTCCTGGTGCGTTCTGGGTTGGGAGATTAAGTCCCCTAGAATCTTAATGGTCCTTAGGGGCCAACTAGCTAACCAGATACCTCCAGTAAGCCCCACACAGTGGGATTGCTGAGAGGTGACCAAGGCCACGCCACTTTTTACACCACTCTGCAAATGCGCCTCTTGGCACACTGCTAGTGGGGCGATGAGATCCACATCTTTCCTGAGGACCTCATGACTAAAGTAGACTTTATACCCCAAGCAGCAGTGCACCAGGAGGCGCGTTTGCAGAGTGGTGTAAAAAGGTGGCGTGGCCTCGGACCACTCTCAGCAATCCAGCTGTGTGGGGCTTACTAGAGATAACAGGAGGGCTAGTTGGCCCCCAGGGACCCTCAAGAGGCAAGGGGACTTCATGCCCCAACCAAGAGCATGCCAGGAGGCGCATTTTCATAGTGGTGCACAAAGGGGGCATGGCCTGTGTCCACCTCTCAGCAATCTGGGTCTTTCTGGAGGTGTCAGGTAGGCTAGTTGGCCCCTAAGGACCCCCAGAAGCGAAGGGGACTTCACTCCCTATCCAAGAGCGTGCCGTGGAGTGCGTGTGCAGACTGGTGGCCAAAGGGGGTGTGGCCTGCTTTGAGAAGTTACCAATGCAGCTGTGTGGGACTTCCTGGAGGTAATAGGAGGGGTAGTTGGCCCCCAAGGTTGTCCTTGGGGGCCAACTACCCCTACTAATACCTCTAGTAAGTCCCACACAGTGGTATTGCTAAGAGGTCTTTGGAGGCCATAACCCCCTTTCTCCACCACTCTGCAAACGCACCTCCTGGCACACTACGGGTTGTGGGATGAAGTCCACTTTACTCCTGAGGGGCTTTGGGGGCCAAGAAACCCTCCTGGTACCTCCTGTAAGTCCTACGTAGCAGAATTCCTAAGCGCTGGTCAGAGGCCCAGCCACCTTTCTGCACCACTCTGCAAACACAACTACTACGTTATAGTTAGAAATTAGAATTTAAAAAGCCTTAGAAATTCACTGAAAAACCACAGGTTTCAGGGACGTTATAGTTAGTTGGACATTTCACTCATACAAAACCAGAAAAATGTGGCTTTTATAGTTAGTTGAGCTAGCTATAACTCGCGCCCCCGCAATGCACTGCTGATGACGTCACATATTACATCACTCATGACATGGTCAGTGACATCACACATGACATCACTCTTGACATCTCAAATGACATCACTCATGACACCATCCAGAGCCTGGGTGATTTTTAAAAGTTAAAGAATGTTATATATAGATATGCCAAGGTGTATTGAAGAATGAGTGGGTGTATAAGTGTCTGAATGGATGATTTAGTGGTTGTGTGACTGACTGTATAAGTGAGTGATAAACGTGTCTTAGTGAATGCATGGGTGAATGACTAATCTGTGTGAATGTCTGTATCAGTCTGTCAGTTGGTGTGTAACTGGCTGCATGGGTTGGTAAGTAGCTACATGAGTATCTATATGTGTTAATGATTGGTTATCTGAGTACCTGTATGGGTGTCTGAGTGTTTGTGTGTGTGGGTGAGTGTAACTCCCTGCATGGATGTGTGAGTGGGTGAATCACTGGGTGTATGGGTTTGTGAGTGCGTGTGCAAGGGGCTGTATGGGTGAGTGAGTATGCATATGGCTGTGTTCGTGAGTGAATACATATCTCAGTGGTATATGTGTGAGTAACTACATATGTGAAAGGCAGTATATGTAAGTGTCGAAGTATATAAGTGACTATAGGTGAAAGTGAGGATTGTGAGAATGACTGTATGGATGAGTGTGTGCTTGTGTCAGTGATTGTATAAGAGAGTAAGTATGTATGTATGAATGAGTGAGGTTATGTGTGTTAAACTGTATAGGTGAGTAAATGACAGTGCGATTGAGTCTTTGGGTTACCGACTAGGTGTGTGAGTATCTCTGTGGGTGAGTGGCGATATGTGAGTGTCTGTATGGGTGTATGAGTGCATATATCACTGGCTGTATTGATGAGTGACTGCATGTATGAGTGACTGTATGGTTCAGTGAGTGGATGTGCGTAGACCTATGAATCAGTGAGTGGGTATGTACTAACTGGTATTGGTGTGTCTTTGGTTTTGTGTATGATAGTCTGTATTTTAGAGTGGGTGTATGAAAGGTTATATTAGGGTGTGAAAGGTGTATCAGAGAATAAGTGGATGATGTCATGAGTGATGTCTTCAGTGATGTCACTGACCATGTCATGAGTGATGTAATATGTGACGTCATCAGCAGTGCATTGCGGGGGCACGAGCTATAGTTACAGACGAATTTCTCTGATTTTGTACGAGTGAAATGTCCAACTCTAACGTCCCAGAAACCAGTGTTTTTTTCAGTAATATATATATATATATAGTTATAGTTAGGACCCTGTTTCCATAGGAAATCCGCAACATTCTATTTGGAATAACTTTGGCGCCGGTCGACGAATCCTCGCGAAATTTTCAAAATAGGTGGGGCGCTACGCTCCGCTCCTACCCTGAAAGTCTCGGGGGGATTCGTCAAGCGGGGGCTGAGAAAAAAGGGGGGTCCCAAAACGCGTATTTCCCATGCATTTTTCCATAGGACCTTTAGACACAGCTACAGCCCGAACGGCTGAACAGAGTTACTTGAAATTTGGCAGAGAGGTAGTCCTCAGGTCAAGGAAGTGTCTTTTGTAGGTTTGGTGTAAATCTGTTCAGTAGATCCTGAGAAAATAGCATTTAAATCAATATATATATCTGAGCCAGCTTACGGTGCGCTTACGGTAAGCGCGATTCTGATTGGCTGTTAGATCTAAGTAAACATTCGAATCGGTCGAAACCAGGAAGCGGCGGCCGCCATTTTCTCTCTCGCACTCTGAGTGGGGCAGCAAAAACAAAGGCAAAAAACATCTAAAGGGGCAGTGTATTCAGTTCCTAACCACCTAGCATTGATGTAGATGTCCCCAAAGAACCCCCAAAGGCAAAAATTCAATTTTATTATTTTTCGAAAAATCGCCGATTACGCTTACCGTACGCGTACGGTAAAAATTAACAAAAAAAACAAAACTATCCACACTATCCCCACCCCGTGTGCAAATGGTGCCCGAAGTGCACCATTTGCGCATGGCATAAAAATAACTAAAAATATAAAAGATTACCTTTCACAACGAAGCGCATAATATGTCCTCCATGTGCGCACGGTGTGCGAAGCGCATCGTGCGTACATGGCCCATCTCGCGTAACGTGGGCACGCGGTGCGCGCAGCGCACCGCGTGACCACCGTGCGTGCACGGCACTAACTGCGTAATGTGGGCGCGCGGTGCGCGTAGCGCACCGTGCGCGCACGGAACGAACTGCGTTAACTGGGCGCGCACGCCATGAATGGCGTAAAGTAACCTAGCATTTTAAAAAACGTACAAATTCACTGAAAAAACCATAGGTTTCACACACGTTATAGTTAGGAATTAGCATTTAAAAAAACTTGCAAATTCACTGAAAAAACCATAGGTTTCACACATGTTATAGTTAGCTGGAAATTTTACTGATAAAAAACCTATGAAATTCCCCCGTTATAGTTAGTGCAGGCAACTATAACTCACGCGACCGCAATCCTCTGCTGATGACATATGTGTCTTTATGAAAAAAAAATAATTGTAATATATGTATAGCTAAAATTTAATGGAAGAAGACATGGGCAAATAAGTGTCTAAATACAGTATTAGCATCAGCAGAGGATTGCGGTCGCGTGAGCTATAGTTGCCTGCACTAACTATAACGGGGGAATTTCATTGTTTTTTCACGAGTGAAATGTCCTGCTAACTATAACATGTGTGAAACCTATGGTTTTTTCAGTGAATATATATATATATATATAGATGTGCAGAGAAGTCCGTCTGATACTTCCAACTACACCTGGAAAGACGAACACGGAACCAAAAGCTTTGTGCAGGGTTGTTTATTTCAGCAAAACACCACGCACCACTGCCATGACGCGTTTCGGCCTTTGAGAGGCCTTGATCACATGACGCTGTGAGAAGAGACCCACAGATTTAAAGTGACAGTGCAAATCACGTGCAAGTAAGGCAGATAGACATAGAAGAAATATCACTTCCAATTGTAAGTTACTACATAAACATCACAGTGTCAAACAATAATATGCCTTAAGACAAATGTGCAAAATAGGCAGACAGTACTAAATGAAAATGTGCAAATATGCAGATGTCACTGAATCTAATGGAAACAAATCAGGATTGCGGAAAATTCCGAAAGATTCATATATTGTCGCCAAATATAAGGACAATACGAGGTTTCACAGGCAGTAATACTTTGTGCAAATACGCTTTCAGTGCTCATAAACTGTCACCAATTGTAAAGACAAAATGAGGTTTTCACAGGCAATGGTTATTTGTGCAAATATGATTTCAGTGCTGCATAAAATTGTGCAAATACGCCAGTCTAGATAAATCATAAATATATTAAATTAGAGTGCGCTAAAAATCCCACTGAGTGTGCGGAGCAATCTCCTCTTGTTCTGCATCTTAACCTTCCCGTAGTATATTATACATAGGGCTCCCGGTTTTCCGTTTAAACTGATTTTTACATATAAATACAGATGGAAAACAAGTTTTCCTGTGTCTGTATTTATATTTAAAAACGGGAAAATACTAGCACATTTTGCTGCGCTGCTGTGCTCCAGCAGAGAGTTGCAAAACAGGATGGTATGGTAATTGTCTCACAGAGTAAGTATTGCCTCTGGTGTTCTCTGTATTTATGGGGTGAGAAAAAGACATTCAAAATAATGAGTCATTTAGTATAGTCAAGTGCAGCTTCTAGTTGATGTCAGAGGCGCAACTAGAGACAAGTTTAGGGGGTGGGGGGAGCTGATAAATTTTTTTTGGGGGGGGCTAATTCTTCTATAAACATACTCCTTGCGTGTCAAACTAAACAGGGTCTGATGGACAGAAAATATACATGTGTAATACAATCTCTGTGTATACCAGAGTCACTAACCAGCATGTATGAAACGCATTGTGGAAAGTTACAGTATTTGCATAAAACTTCTTAAAGCTAAAAAATGAAGAGAAATGGAAAGCATTTCAAATGCACGTATGAAAGCGCTATATAACAGTGAATGGGGGATGAAAGACACTGTGGCCAGTTAGAGAATTTATTTAGAGGTCAGAAATGGAAGGCAAGGTGAATGCATTTACCACTTATTCACAGCGTGATATTAAAATGAATGGTGGATGAAACACACAGTGGCAAAGTTCCATTAAGGGTTTAGAGCTGAGAAATGGAAACGCATGGTCAAGACATGCATCACAGCGCTATATTCCTGTGAGTGGAGGGGGGGGGGTGGAACACACTATGGCAACCAATCAATGAGGACATTGGAATAAGAAGTTTAGAGCTCAGAAATGGAAAGCGTTGTGAAGGCACTATCACAGCGCAATATTTCTGTGAGTGCAGAAACGACTGTATAGCTTGTTGTACTAAGTATGTTTCTCTTCATGCCTGTTGTTGTTAGTGAGCAGATCCACATTACTTGATTACAGAGGTGCAACCAGAGCCAAAATTCGGGGAGAGGTTGGGGGGGCTGATAAAAATTTCGGGGTGGGGGCTAATTCTTCCAGCAATAGGCAGGGTGGAGAGGCAGGGGCTCTAAGAAGGGGTGAAAAAACAACAGAGCCTCGTTAGCAAGAGAATGGTCTTTTAAAGACCTGTGAAGTAGTCGGGTGCGGCTGGCAGTTCAAAAACTGTCTGTGTCTGTGCCCGGGAAGCTGTCTCAGCCCGGGCTGACAGACACGACTGTTGAGCCCTGTGGTTGTTGCATGCCTGATGGATGTTCTCTCAAAAATAGACACAAAACGCCCTTAATTCTGCACATTTCCAATTTTGATGGGCGGTTTCCTGATCTTCTGGACTCAGAGGTAGGGAACTGACAAGAAAATATAGTAAGCACAGCTGAGCGAATGCAATGTTGATATTTTGGGTGCACAAACTGATCATTATGCGTATAGAAGCAAACACTGCTCACGAAATGCACCCTTGATATTTAACCTTCTCTTACACACCTGCTTTTTTTGTCCCTGGTAAATTATGATGATTAAATATTCAGCATCTTTGGATTGTTTTTCGACCCTGCCTTCTACATCCCAGCTTCTCCTCAAAGACTGTGGAATCTCAACCTGGTAGATGGCATTACACTTAAAACAAAACATTCATATTTTAGGCAAGAGACCTCTAGTATAGTATAGTTTATTACACTTAATTTAATTCTAAATGCTAAAACGTTATTCGCCTTAAATAATTAGATGGAAACAGCAGTGATTTCACTAGTAAATCTAAATCACCTCAGAGGGTGTCAATACAGCCAAACAGCAAGAGTACTTATGCTTGTGCTGAGATCAGACTTACTGCTAAATTTGATTAGAGCCCCTAGTCCATATGTACCTAATACTTTGAATTGCTGTTAATGTAGAGGCTTCCTTGGGTCCTGAAAGAACCTCTCAATCTCTGAGATACCAGTCTAACTAGGTGCATTTTCATGTCAAGGAAACAAACGAAAATTACCTAATGTGTTTCTCCCTGTTCCTTTTTTGGGAATTTTGGTTTTTTATACTCTACTGTGAATAGGATTCAGTCAAACCTGTACTGTTAAAATGGTGTTTCTTTATTCTCTTAGTGCATCCCTTGCCCCTGTGTGTCTGGCCAGAATTGCTGTCAGGATCTCAAGCTGACAGTGGCAAAAACTAAAACATTATTAACCATGGAATTATAAGGAAACAGTAAAGTGCAAGCCACCCTCTCTGTGCAATCTGTGCTAGTCAGGGCATGGAAAATGCCGATATTTTTCCCAATTCAAAAACGATAACATGCAGTTTACAATAGCAGTGCTGGGCACAGACAAAAATGCTTTTTCAGGCAGCATAGTACTCCTGTCTAGTGCATAATCTGAATTGAGTTGCTTCCAGGTGCTTATAGTGGGGCACAATTGGGTTGTAGCTGAAGGCAGTGTGAGTTTCTCTCAGTGGGACAGTATGGTGTTCAGTGTGGGAGAGAATGTGGCACTCTGTACAGATGACAGAAACTGCAAGGCTCTGAGAAACGGCTTTTGATAGCACTTTTAGGCATATTTGGGACATTCTGCAAAATGGCAAAGATTTCAGATGAATATATTGTGTTGACCAATAACAAACGAGTGCATGTGTGCATTGTCAATTTAAATAAATGTGGAAAAATACTAGCTGCAGCGTCGTCTTTTACTTGTGGGAAAAATAAATGTGGATAAATACAGATAAAATGCCCAAAAAATAAATATGGATAAATACAGACGGAAATGGCAAAAAAATAAATACCATAAAACCGGGAGCCCTAATTATACATGTGCGTATAATGCTGCAAATAATACCCTAGTGGGTCCTGGATCTGTTGCACATCCATATGATATGGTAATCCTATTAGTGATGTTCATTTCATGGTACAGCCATTTTACCCACTCACTCACCCATTCAGCCACTACACACCCACACACCCACCCATAGAGCCACTTACACTGCCACTCATCCACCCATACAGTCACTGACACACCTACTTACTCACCAATACAGCCACTCACGTAGCCTCTCACTCACCCACCCACCCATATACATATACATATATATGTATATATACGGCATGTAGATGATTCCCCAGCTGCTGGGAGATCTGGATGAGCTAGTCCGGGCCCCACCAGCAGTACCTTCAGCAGTCAGGTGTCCCACACTGTGGGAGTTCTCAGAAGCTTGTATGCATCTTCCTGGCAGGTAGAGCAATGCAGCTACCTCCCCAGCTACTGGTCAATCTGGGAGAGATAGTCCAGACCCCACCAGCAGCATCAACATCACTCAGGTGTCCTGAGCTGTGGGAGTTCTCAACAGCATTTATATGCCCGGCCTGTAGAGCAATACGGCCGCCTCCCCAGCAGCTGGGAGAGATAATCTGGGTCCCACCAGCAGCACCGACAGCAATCGGGTGTCCCCAGGTATTTTTATATTCTTTTAATTAATTTTTGTCATATGGTTATGAGGAGGATGGTGATTATTTGTAACATGTATTGCATTGACAAGAATTGACAAAACTCGTTCTCTCCCTTCTTATTTTTTACGTCCTGCATATGATAATAATTACTGACTGAGATGAAGTGAAGTCTGTGACATAGCTGAAACTGGAGTCTAGCAGTACCTCTCTGCTAAGTGTTTCTGCTCATGCTGCTGACCCATACAAGAGTTAAAGAAGATGACCACAAAGAAAGACATTCCCACCAAGGAAATGGCAAGTGAAGAATCAGCATGCAATTTGTGTGGGGAAAGTTTTGGAAAAATATAGCTGCTGGTTAGTGAGATGAAGAATTTTAACTGAAAGAAGGGAATGGTTGTGACAGTCATGGTCGGCATTAATTGTGGGTGGGGGCGGGGAGGGTCGTGAGGGGAAGGGGGTTAATTAATTTTAAAAAAGTACCTGTCCGTCTGCCCGGTCCCGTGTTTTTACAGCTCTGGCTCCTGCTCCTGCTCTCCTCTCCTCTCCTGGAAGCCTCTCTCCCCTCCCCTAAGCCAATCACAATACAATAGCAGCGTTGTGATTGGTGGGGACGCCACCCAGCCAGGCGCCTATGGGGAGGCCATTTTGTCCATTTAGGCTGCATTGCAGCCTGCATGGAGAAAGGGCACAGTGTGTATGACTGGTTTGAGCGGCCCCAGAGGGCCGACCAGACCAGTCATGCTCACTCAGGAGTGGGCACGCCACTCCTCCCCTGGCCAGCCCTGTTCATAGAGCAGCCCTAACCGCAACCAAACACTTGTTTTACCATTTTATGTTTCTGCTTCCCGCACTGCGAGAAAACAGTAGGGCGACACTCCTCCACCCCAGTGGCGGAGCCGCCCCTGGGTTGTGAGGAAGAAGATGTAAGTGTCATTGAAGCAGTCCTGTGACTGTTGCTTATACTGTGTGGTCATCACCCACAGCAACCTCAGAATAGCACAAGGAACAGAGGAATACATTCACCCCAAATCACCACACCACCAGCCTTACCTGTATATGTCACATGTGGAGTTATTAGAAAGAAAACTGTGATTACAACTGAGTATCAGAGCTACGCTACCCAAGGCGTCACCGTAAAATGGAGGGTGTCAAGCCGGACTTATTTTTCCACTCTTAGTATGCCTTTGCAGCACTATCAAGTGCTGAAATTGGTTGGCGAAGAATTGAAGGAGATCGTTGTTCTGTTTATCCACCTCACAACAGACATGTTGACCAGTTGTCAAGCAACAGATTACATGTGCCAAATCCCTGGCTGACTGAGGATACATCAGAGTCTTGTGTTTAGCAAATTGCATCAACTAATTGTGCAACGGTTCCTCAAAAAAGAAATAGTAGTCAACAACCAACTGGTCAGCTGTCATAGACTTTGTACTCATTTCGGTCACTCGTTCAAAGCCCAGAAGCAGTAGAGGTTCAATCAGGGTGCTCATATAGCCTCTGTAAAAACACTCAAACAGCAAGAGCCAACACTTTGGAACTCTACATGCTGCAATCCTTGGTTGAGCAGTACAGGCCTATCAATGAGTATATACTACAAAGGAATCGTAATGCAACTGCCAAAGCCATGACGATGGAGGAAGACAAATAGTGGCTTGATCCAAATGTTACTGCATTTTGATATTTTCACATGGGTAGTCAGAAAGGAGGACAGTATCATGAGCCAAGCAATCCCATTTTTAGACCTGCTGCAGCAACATTCACAAAAGGAAGAAGGAACATATAGCAATGTAAATGCAGTAGTAGCTTCTTTGGTCAACAGCTCGATCCTTCACTTGAACACAAATCAAAGGCTGCAAAAAGAGATTGTGTCATCTTAAGAGTACATATGTGCCACAATACTCAATCCATGGTACAAAAAGTACCGGCCACATTCATTTGTTTCTCAACACTAGATGTCTCAATTCCAAAGATTTGAATCATCAGCAAAGCAAGTGATCTAGAAAATACTAATTTGAGGCCATGGCAGAACTGAAAAGCAGCGTTCAAACTCTGGAGAGGGCGGTGCTGTTGGCTCCATCCTCATTTCCAGCTACTATTAAACAGGTAGCAATTATAGCTTCAGTTCCAACATCTGCAATGGGTTGGTTTCATATGACAGGACTTCATCAAGTGCTGGCAATAAATTAATTAACATGTTCGGTAACAGGTACATCTTCAGAACATGTGTCCAGTGCAACTGGTACAGTTGTCACGGTGAGAAGAACTAGTCTCTATTCTTGAAAAATGGAGAGACCAAAGATGATTAAAATGAATAAACATTTCAAACTCACAAGTTAAAAGACTCCAGAAGACACATTTGTGGATGAGGGCAGTTGGTCACACAGGTCAAGGGTGGAGAGTATCATCCTCCAATAATCCCCCTGAGTTTGAGAATGGACTCTACTTTCCGGATTGGAATAGGAACAATAGCCCAGCAACACATATGATTGCATTAAAATACATACATCTCTCTCTCTCTATCTATCTCTCTCCCTCTCTCTCTCTCTCTCTCTCTCTCTCTATATATATATATATATATATATATATATATATTTATATATATATATATATATATATATATATATATATATATATTCTCTGAAAAAAACATAGGTTTCAGGGACGTTATAGTTAGAAATTAGCATTTGAAAATCCTTAGAAATTCACTGAAAAAAACACAGGTTTCAGGGATGTTATAATTAGTTGGACATTTCACTCATACCTAACCAGAGAAATTCGGCTGTTATAGTTAGTTCAGCTAACTCGGGGAATGAAGTCCACTTATGTCCTGAGGTCCTCAGGACACAAGAGGACCTCGTCGCCCCACCAGCAGTAATAAGAGTTGCGTTTGCAGAGTGGTGTAAAAAGGGGCATGGCCTCAGACCACGTCTTTGCAATCCAGCCCTGTGGCACTTATTGGAGGTACCTGGTGTGCTAGTTGGCCCCAGTGACCCTCAGTGTTCAAGTGGACCTAATTCCGCAACTTAGAACGCACCAGAGTGCACGTTTGCAGGGTGGTGCAGGGAGGGGGCAGGCCTCCGGCGAGATGTCCAGGTTTTTGGGACCTCGGGGACCCCATTCCCCCAGGGCCTGACCCCACTTTCAAGACAGGAGCTGACCAGAGCGCCCCATTTGTTTTGAAAATTTCATGAGGATTCGTCACCAGGCGCCAAAGATATTGGCAAAAGAAAAAACGCTTTTTGAATAGAAACAAGGTCCTAACTATAGCTACCTACTGGCGAGCGCCAGTAGGTAATAAATACAAATGTAAAAATACAAATAGATATCTATGAAAAACTGGAAGCAGAGAACTCTGCGCAGTTCCCACATTTAGGTGGAGGGCAGCTCCTATATTGACCACACATCAACACCAGCAACACTCTGCATCTGCTCACCTCAAATGTCTGTTTTTCTAGCAACGTTTTTAAGCATAGGCTTAGCTCAGTGCCATCCACACCGAGTTAGAAAGGGACAAACCTTTTGCCATTTATACAGAAAAATCTTTTACAATAGGAATAGCAGAGTGCTGTCCATGCCGAACTGTAAAATGACAAAAGCTTTTTAGATACATACATATATAAAAAGCCTTACATATACATATATAAAAAACCTAGTGGTGATCACAACTAGGTCATGATAGTTCAGTCTGCTTTTCCATAGACAGAGTGTTTTTTGGGTTGCTAATAATGTTGGCTCTGTTTGACGAATCTTCATGAAACTTTCCAAAACAAACGTTCCTACACATCGGCTCCTTCCTGGAACATTTCAGGGTGCTCCATCAAGCAGGGGCTGAGAAAAAGGGGAGTCCCAATACATAAAATCTCCATGCATTTCCCATAGACTTCTTTAAGGCAGATTATAGCAAAAACTGCTGAACGGAATTACACTAAATTTGTCAGGAAGCTAGATCTTGGTCCTCAAATTGTCCTTTCTGTGATGTGGTATAAATCTGTGCAGAAGTTTTTGAGATATTAAGGGTAAAAAAGAATTGTATATTTTGGCAGTTGGACTTGCTAGAATCCCACAAGTGTCCCTCAAGAGCGCTAAATCAAAACTGGAGCCCTGTAGTTGGTCAAAATGTCAGTTTTCCCATGAGCCTTCACCCTCTTATGGGAGCCTCCTGCTTTCGCGAGTCTTGTGAGAGTGAGCACTCTGATTGGCTGGCTGTTGGAGTGTTAGAAATTAAATGATCCCCATTACTGTTTACTATGAACAATAGAAAGTATTGTGGAAATTAAGTTAAAAGCTATATAAGGGGCAGGAGAAAGGCATGCTGTCACCCTAGATTTCGAGAGGAGGTGTCTAAGGGATAACTACAGTGAAGATAATAATTATATAATGTTCCTAACAAATGTTTACGATCTCACAGGAATGGAAAAAAGGAGTAATGAGTTGTCATTACACTTTATTAGTAGGAATGCATATTGTGGTCCTTTTCTTTAGGGAAAGTGTAAGAGAAAAGTACTGTGATGATTAGAAGGTTAATGACTTTTTTTAAACATTGTGGTCTAGCGATATTCTTGTGGGATCATGAAGAGTAGAAAGGAGTAAGTGATCTTTGAACACACTGTAGTATGCAGACTTGCTAATGTAGGAAGGAGAGTATTACTGGAGATTATGTTTATCAGAGTCTACTATTTACGTCCATCAGCTTGGTAAGAGTTGTGAGAAGAGTACAGTCTTGTTCCACACCCTACTATGCACACCTATTATCCGAGATAAGGGGTATTAGCAGGCAGAACATTCCCTTTCACTTACTACTACACACACCAGTCATCTGAGAGAGAAGTGTCAGTGAAGAGGTCAGTCTCTCTCAAAACACCTTACTATGCACACCTGTCATCTGAGAGAGAGGTCTGACAGGAGAAGAAAGTCCTTCTCCACACAATAATATGCACACCCGTCATCTGTGATGGAGGTCTGAAAGGACAGGCCTGTCATTTTCCTCACACTACTACACTCACCTGTCATCTGAGACAGAGGTCTAAAAGGAAAGACCAGCCAATCCACACACCCTACTATACATGCCCGTCATTCATGGGAGGGGTCTCAGCGGAGAGGCCAGTCTCTCTCTCTACACACCCTACCATGCACACTTGTCATCTGAAAGAGAGGTCTGACAGTAGAGGCCAGTCCCTCCCCACGCACTATTACGTATACTTGTCATCTGGCACAGAGGTGTGAAAGCACAGGCCTGATATTCCCCACACACTACTACACACATCCGTTGTCTGAGACAGAGCTCTGAAAGGAAAGGCCAGTCCATCCACACACCCTACTATGCACACTTGTCATCTGAGAGAGACGTCTCAGCGGAGAGGCCTCTCTCTCTCCACACACCCTACAACGAACACCTGTCATCTGAGAGAGAGTTCTGAAAGGAGAGAACAGTCCCTCCCCATTGACTACGATGCACGCCCGTTATCTCAGAGAGAGTTCTGAAAGGGTAGTCCAGTCTCACAACACATCCTACTAAGTACATCCATTATGCAGGGGAGGGGTCTCAGCGGAGAGGCCAGTCCCTGCACACACCCTACTATGGATTGTTGTTTTTTTATAGAAAGGTTTGAAAGCAGAGGGTGGTCCCTCCTGCTACTCCAGTATGTACACGCATTATCCAACAGCGATTTTTTGTGGAGAGGCGAGTGCTTCCCATATACTACTTTTTCTCTACAACTGAGTTGTGATCACGTGAAAGTCATGCGAGAATAGTGTGCAAACTTCAGTGGGAGAGATTTGCCACCTCAGGCTTGTGCGATCTCGTGAGACACTAGCGAGACCAACATAGAAAATGGCTGAGCCTATCGCAAGGTGTTTTGCTATCCTGTGAGCCTCTCGCAAGACTCACATTGAAAATAACTGGGCCTGTCAGGATGTTTTTTACGATTCTGCATGAGTTTTGCGAGATCGTATGATGAGAAGTTAAAAAAAAGGGCCAAGGCTCAACTAATAGTTGCCATTCTTTTTACATGGTTGGAGAAATGCTGTGATGTAATTTGGTTGGGCACCAGAGATAGCTCAGTTTGTCCTTCGTGCTTTGTAGGAGAAGGAAGTCTGTTTGAGTTATGCTCAGCAGAAGTGAATTTATAATGAGATGAAAGAGACTGGTGTCTTCATCTGTATTAAAGAAAGAACTTCAAGTTCAGGTATATAATAATATATATTTTATAAACTTTGTTGTGAAGTGTGAGTAAGTGTATTAATGTTGGTAAACCTATTCTACACCATGTTTACAGAGTGAAAAGTTGTTTTGAGTGGTGCAGATGTGTTAATATAGCTTTGAAAGGTACATATTATAAAGTAGAGAGATGCAAGCAAGGTTTCAAGATAGTGTTAAAAATTGAAGTGTTCCAACTTTATGTACTTGTAAGTAAAGGAGGCAGTATTTCTCAAATTATAAAACAAAGAATGTGGAATGTTTCAATTCAAGCCGTAGTGGTTTTATGCACCTCATTGTGCATATATTGTATCCCTATGAGATGTTTGAGTGAAACACTGAGCTCAGTCTTAGCAAAGGTGTCTCAAGAGGAATGTGTTACTTTATAAACTTTTATGAAATCAGGTTTGATAGCATGTTACAATTTATTTGGGAAAAAATGTATTGGGTGAGGGTGTTGAATTCATCTTGCGAAAGGAATAACAAGGTAGTGGTACACTAGATATACATATGTGATTGTGGGTGAAAGATGTAGAAACCTTTGCACAATATACTGAAGAATGGCTGTCACATGTCATGAGTGATATCATAAATGATGTTATAGAACATGTCATGAGTCATGGTATATTTGAGGTCATAAGCAATGTATGGCGGGGGCACAAGTTATATTTAATGTTGCTTACTATAACAGGTGAATTTCTGTGTTTTCTTTAGTTCAAAACGTTAACGATGTCATAGAGAAATTCACTTAACTATAAAGTTACTTTAACATTTGTTTTTTTCAGTGAAGTTCTGTGTTAAAAAAACTATCTTTTTTTCAATGAAAACAATATATATATATATATATATATATATATATATATATATATATATATATATATATATATATATATATTACCTACTGGCGGTCGCCAGTAGGTAGTTATAGTTAGGACCACGTTTCCATAGGAAATCCGCAACATTCTATTTTGAATAACTTTGGCGCCGGTTGACGAATCCTCGCGAATTTTTCAAAATAGGTGGGGCGTTACGCTACGCTCCTACCCTGAAAGTCTCGGGGGGATTCGTCAAGCGGGGGCTGAGATAAAAGGGGGGTCCCAAAACGCGTTTTTCCCATGCATTTTTCCATAGGACCTTTAGACACAGCTACAGCCCGAACGGCTGAACAGAATTACTTGAAATTTGGCAGAGAGGTTGTCCTCAGGTCAAGGAAGTGCCTTTTGTAGGTTTGGTGTAAATCTGTTCAGTAGATTCTGAGAAAATAGCCTTTAAATCAATATATATATATCTGAGCCAGCTTACGGTGCGCTTACGGTACGCTTACCGTACGCGTACGGTGGCGTGCGCGAGCGCGATTCTGATTGGCCCTTAGATCTTAGTAAACATTCGAATCGGTCGAAACCAGGAAGCGGCGGGCGCCATTTTCTCTCTCGCACTCTGAGGGGGGAGCTGATAAACAAATGCCAAAAACACATAAAGGGGCTGTTTAGACAGCGCCCATGCACATAACCATGTTAGTTGAGTCTTCAAAGATCCCCCAAGGCAAAAAACAGTAATTTTTTATTTTTCGAAAATTTCGCCGATTACGCTTACCGTACGCTTACCGTACGCGTACGGTAAAAAATTATTAAAAAAAAAAAAAACCACTCTCTCCACCCCGTGTGCAAATGGTGGCCGAAGGCCACCATTTGTGCATGGCATATAAGAGCACAGCATTTCCCCAAAAAATTTCAACAGATTACCTATCACAAGGAAGCGCATAATATGTCCTCCATGTGCGCACGGTGCGCGAAGCGCATCGTGCGTACATGGCCCATCTAGCGTAATGTGGGCATGCGGTGTGCGTAGCGCACCGCGTGCCCACCGTGCGTGCACGGCACTTACTGCGTAAAGTGGGCGCACGTTGCGCGAAGCGCACCGTGCGCGCACGGAACGAACTGCGTTAAGTGGGCGCGCACGCCACGAATGGCGTAAAGTAACTTAGCATTTAAAAAACCGTACAAATTCACTGAAAAAACCATAGGTTTCACACACGTTATAGTTAGGAATTAGCATTTAAAAAACCTTGCAAATTCACTGAAAAAACCATAGGTTTCACACATGTTATAGTTAGCGGAAATTTTACTGATAAAAAACCAATGAAATTCCCCCGTTATAGTTAGTGCAGGAAACTATAACTCACGCGACCGCAATCTTCTGCTGATGACATATGTGTCTTTATGAAAAAAAAATATTTGTAATATATGTATAGCTAAAAATTTATGGAAGAAGACATGGGCAAATAAGTGTCTAAATACAGTATTAGCATCAGCAGAGGATTGCGGTCGCGTGAGTTATAGTTTCCTGCACTAACTATAACGGGGGAATTTCATTGGTTTTTTATCAGTAAAATTTCCGCTAACTATAACATGTGTGAAACCTATGGTTTTTTCAGTGAATATATATATATATACATATATCTGTCAATATCTCGCGCTGCGAACAACGCAAGAAATAGTCGCACTCAGGATATATTTAAGCAGATAAAGTATTTATTGACTTGATGCGTTTCGACACACTGTCTTTGTCAAAAAGTCATACAATAGATAACAGGCAGCCCTGTCTTTTTAAAGAAGCATTTCCGGGTTATCACCATTAACATAGAAGACATATTTACAACTATGTAAGTGTATCCTGAACACTTGTTGGAAGAAAGACTATACAATTCAAACAACAAAACTTTATCGTTAGTAATTAGCAACACAGTCACAAATTATTTTCTAAATAAGATAAATTTAAATTCATGAGTGAATTAATTATTATTGCTCAATCAACAATAAAAGAAATTGACTCGTATGTAAGAAAATATGTAAGTTCATGAAAATCGAAGAAATGCCAAGTGGCATATATCTGAAAACAAACACTCGGGCCAGTGCCCGTGGCATATTGTATGGGAGTTCAGGATATAAAGTTTCAAACGGAATGCAAATGAATCAAAGACCTAAAGTCAAGTCTGCCCATGATCGATTTTAAGTTGAAAACATAATAAATCGGTACCGGAATGGCTTAGAAGCAAAAACCGGGGCAATAGAGAAAACACAACTGGGAAGGGGGATATAAGCCTAGATTAGGCATAATCAGACCCTAGTGTCTTAGCTGCATGTGCATAGTACAAACAAGTAAGGATCTCACAGCCGTGGCATCTAACGTAGTGGCGTCCTAATGTCGTATGTGAATGACAGATAGCACAACTACACAAAATTCAAGAGAGGAGAGAGGAGAGAGATATTCAGCCTAGGTGGACATGGAGATCTTCCTCATGGTTGAGGCCTCCTGGAGTCTTGCTTTGTAACTTCACTATGTACTCTGATTCCAGGCGTCGCAAATGACGTTCCCGGTCTCCTCCTCTCGTGGATGACACAACCCTGTCAATGCCAAAAAATGAGATTTTAGTGCTAATATCTTTGACATTAGGATGTGCCTGATCACAATGTTTGGCTATAGCATAAGACAAATCGCCATTTTTTATCGCGCGCAAATGTTCTAGAACACGCTTCTTCACCGGGAAGATTGTGCTTCCCACATAACGTAGGCCACAAATACACACCAAAACATAGACAACAAAATCTGTATTGCAGTTTATAAAACAGCTGATTTTCCCTGTTTTACCATTAGCTAAGATAAATGTCTTAACATTTGTACTGCTGTTGCACGCTTTGCATCTCCCACATTTGTGGAAACCTGGAAGTTCTTTTAACCAGGTTCCACGTGGCCTCGACTTGATTGTGAGGTGACTATGCACCAAGATGTCTTTTACCGACTGGCACTTCTTGTATGTTATATGTGGTGTAGGACTAACCTTTTTCCCTATAACAACGTCATTTCTGACTATGTGCCAGTGCTTCTTGACTATTTTATGAATCTCCTGTGAGGCATGATTAATAGTGGTAATGAGTCTTATCTCATGTTTATCACTGTTCTTCTCTTTAGGTAACAGTAGGCTGTTTCTGCTTATTTTCTCTGCTTTATCAGTTGCTATTCTGATGGTCCCACCCGAATACCCTCTGTTCTTAAAGCGAGCCCTCATTTGTTGTGCTTCTCGCTCGAAGGCATTCACAGTGCTACAATTACGTTTAGCTCTTAACAGTTCCCCATAGGGGATACTGTTCTTAAGTCCCGTAGGATGATGACTGCATGCATGTAAAATGCTGTTACTGGACATGGGCTTTCTGAAGAGGCTCGTATTTAATGTTTCATGTTCGACCTCCACTAGAATGTCAAGAAACTCAATTCTTGTTCGATCGGTTTTGTTGGTGAACTGTAGATTTAATTTGTTTACCGACAAGCCTTGGATAAAAATATCTAGAGAACTTTGTGGTCCGTCCCATATTAGAAAAATATCATCTATATAGCGGGTCCACATCATAACATTGTCCATGTACTGTATGTTATTATCATGCCACAAATGTTCCGCCTCCCACCACCCCATAAAAAGACATGCATACGATGGAGCAAAGCAACTTCCCATCGCGGTACCTGTATACTGTTCATACCAGTCATCTTCAAAAAGGAAACAGTTATTGTACAGACAAAACTGTAGCATATGCAGTTGTATTTCGGTATGATCGTACATAGTGGTGGGTCTGTCCCTAAAATAGTATTTGCATGCTTGTATGCCCAAATCATGTTCAATACAGGTGTATAGTCCAACCACATCAATTGTCGCTAAGATATATGTTTCCTTCCATGGAATTTCCTGTACTTTAGTTAGAAAATCCATGGTGTCCCTACAATATGATGATAGATTCAGGACATAAGGACAAAGAAAATAATCAAGATAGATGGAAGTGTTTTCGAGGAAACTCTGTTTGGCTGATATAATGGGTCAATAAACAATAAAGCCAGTGTACAAGAAGGGGCACTCTAATCAATGTGAAACATCGATCAATCGAGCAACGAGCCTCAGATTCCCTGTGAACCGTTATGTTCATAGGAAGTAAGCTTGGCAAATTTGGAACAATACCCAGTGGGTATGAAAAAAGCCCTCACTCACCAACCTGGTTGGTGACATGCTTCATCATTGGGCTTCCACTGGGACGACCGAATGTCATCCCAGTGTGCTGCGACGCCAGGTTACTGCGGAGCTGGGTTGGTTGTGTGGGGAAAGTGAATTTAAAATAACCAATCAAGTCAAAAAAGACACTTTATTAATTTTGCTTAAAAGGCAAGGAATAAAAAGGAGTGAGGGTCAAAAAAATAAAAGACCTGGTTCACTCCGTGGCGGTCAACATGTTTCTGCCTCATAGATTGTTAATCGGGCATTCGTCAGGACCAGAGGGGGATGTGCGTAGCCCCGGTGGTGTGCACGCACTAAGGTACACCCAACCGTGGGCTGATGTGTGAAAAAATCAAAAAACACACTGAGTAGTGTGAACTCCGCCAGGAAAGTTAATTGTGGGGAGAGGAACGAGTTTACTCTGATGATATCAAGTGACAAACAAACACAAAGACAAAACATGAGAGAGATATCAATGTCTGTCACACAAAACGTGATCTACAGATCAGCAAATTGAAACTGATGTGCTCGAAGGACAAGTGAGTGCCTTTAGGTCTACCACAGGTGCAGTCATATGTGAGAAGCTGTGCACCTAGGTATAATAGAATATCGGTGTAGGGGCAACGAAACGTTGTCCTCTCAATGGTGACTAATAGTCAATGCTCGGATCGCAGGTGAAATGTGGCAGTGACACTCAATGCGAAGAAATCGCGCTAGGGATTAGGTTAACTGCACGCGATGCTCAGTGTGCAGAAAAAGGGGACGGGTCTTACAGCGAGGCCAGTCCGTTGTAAGCCTCATGGGTCCCGGTAGGGGGGTGGGAGCAAAATGGCACACCCTGCATCAAGAAGATGCAGGGTGTGCCACCCCCCTACCGGGACCCATGAGGCTTCCAACGGACTGGCCTCGCTGTAAGACCCGTCCCCTTTTTCTGCACACTGAGCATCGCGTGCAGTTAACCTAATCCCTAGCGCGATTTCTTCGCATTGAGTGTCACTGCCACATTTCACCTGCGATCCGAGCATTGACTATTAGTCACCATTGAGAGGACAACGTTTCGTTGCCCCTACACCGATATTCTATTATACCTAGGTGCACAGCTTCTCACATATGACTGCACCTGTGGTAGACCTAAAGGCACTCACTTGTCCTTCGAGCACATCAGTTTCAATTTGCTGATCTGTAGATCACGTTTTGTGTGACAGACATTGATATCTCTCTCATGTTTTGTCTTTGTGTTTGTTTGTCACTTGATATCATCAGAGTAAACTCGTTCCTCTCCCCACAATTAACTTTCCTGGCGGAGTTCACACTACTCAGTGTGTTTTTTGATTTTTTCACACATCAGCCCACGGTTGGGTGTACCTTAGTGCGTGCACACCACCGGGGCTACGCACATCCCCCTCTGGTCCTGACGAATGCCCGATTAACAATCTATGAGGCAGAAACATGTTGACCGCCACGGAGTGAACCAGGTCTTTTATTTTTTTGACCCTCACTCCTTTTTATTCCTTGCCTTTTAAGCAAAATTATTAAAGTTTCTTTTTTGACTTGATTGGTTATTTTAAATTCACTTTCCCCACACAACCAACCCAGCTCCGCATTAACCTGGCGTCGCAGCACACTGGGATGACATTCGGTCGTCCCAGTGGAAGCCCAATGATGAAGCATGTCACCAACCAGGTTGGTGAGTGAGGGCTTTTTTCATACCCACTGGGTATTGTTCCAAATTTGCCAAGCTTACTTCCTATGAACATAACGGTTCACAGGGAATCTGAGGCTCGTTGCTCGATTGATCGATGTTTCACATTGATTAGAGTGCCCCTTCTTGTACACTGGCTTTATTGTTTATTGATATTCTACTGAGGGGACTAGCCGTGTCGATCCCTTCCTCTCCTGTTGTTTTTGATGATATAATGGGTCTCCCAGGGGGATCTGTTGGGTGCTTGTGCACCTTTGGCAGCATGTAGAATACCGGAGTTACAGGTTTCTTGACCAGCAAGAATAAATACTCGATTTGGCTTAGCATGTCATCCTTGCGCCAGCCATTCAGAAGTTTATGGTATTCTAAGATAGTCTTATTGTATCTTGCCTGGCAGGATCTAAGGTAGCAGCCTGAGAACTCAAGTTGCCTCTTAGCCTCTGTTCGGTACTTGTTAATGTCCCATAGGACCACGTTACCCCCTTTATCAGAGGGTTTGATAACAAAGTCAGTTGCTGCTTTCAAGGACTGCATACCAGCCCTTTGCGCAGCGGTCAGATTCCTGGCAAAATTGTTGCCCTCATTTTTCCAAAGGGACAATAGGTCAAGTAAAACAGCCTCATGGAATGTGTCTAATCCATCATGTAATGTTACAGGGTTAAATTTGGAAATCGGTTTATAGTCATTTCTAGATCTTTTACTGACTTCCATATCCAAACTAATCAGGAGGTCTCGATCTGTATCCCAATCTCTGGTACCAATTTGTATTTCCCTCATATCAGCCATAGTGTCAATGTCCCGTATGGCTAAGGTGGTGTCAGCGGGGGTCTGAGACATTGGAGGCCTTGTATTAGAGAAAAGTACATTTTGTTTGGAAATATATAACTTCAGTAGTTTTAGTTTTCGTAAAAATAAAAACAAGTCAATACGTGTTTTGGCAAAGTCAAAGTTTGCAGTGGGACAGAAAGAGAGGCCTAACTCCAAGACCGATCTTTCCTGGGGGGTCAGGGTATGTTGAGAAAGATTAATGATAGTAAAATTAGAGTTTGGTTGCTCACCCATCACTTGTTTCTCTTCGATCGCCTGATGCCTCTCCCATGTGGCGTTAAGTTGTCGCTGACCTTTTCCCCCTCTCCTGATTCTTCTCCTTTGTCTCGTCCTCTGCCTCCTCCTTTTCCTCTTCCCCGTGTGGGTTTTTTTTGCGGCGCTGAGGCTTAGTTGCATAAAACGGTACTCCTCCAAAGATGTAAATGGTACATGTATATATATTATCTACTGGCGGTCGCCAGTAGATAGTTATAGTTAGGATCGTGTTTCCATAGGAAATCTCAAAAATCTATTTTGAATAACTTTGGCGCCGGTTGACGAATCCTCGCGAAATTTTCAAAACTAATGGGGCACTCCGCTCAGCTCCTACCCTGAAAGTCTCAGGGGGATTCGTCAAGCGGGGGCTGAGAAAAAAGGAGGGTCCCAAAACGCGTTTTCCCCATGCAATTTTCCATAGGGACCTTTAGTCCAAGGTACAGCCCGAACGGCTGAACAACAGAATTACTTGAAATTTGGCAGAGAGGTAGTCCTCAGGTCAGGGATGTGCCTTTTGCAGGTCTGGCGTCAATCTGTTCAGTAGTTCCTGAGAAAATCAAAAGTAAAATCATATATATATGTGGGCGGAGCCTAACCACACATCTCATCCTGAGATCTGATTGGCTGTCAGCACTTCATCCAAGAAGTGTTGGCAGCCATCTTGTTATGTTATGTTATGTTATTAAGTCATTTGTTAAGCGCGCTAACACTGATTAGTTTCTTGGCGCTAACTTGACAGTAACACAATCAAAGGCGGAAGAAATGAATTAACATGCTTGTCTGAAGAGCCATGTCTTCAGCGTTTTCTGGAAGAGTAAGAGATTTTGACAGGACCGGATTTCCAGGGGAAAGGTGTTCCATAGGCAAGAGGCCAGTGTGGCAAATCTACGTCCACCAGAGCGTTTGAGTTTAAAGGGAGGGGTTTGAAGAAAGCCTAAGTGGAGTGAGCGAAGATTACGCGGAGGAACATATCTGGAGATTAGTTGATTAATAAATTTAGGGCTTTTACCATGTAGTGACTTAAAGATCATGCAGCCTGCTTTGAAGAAGCAGCGTTGCATGACCGGAAGCCAGTGCAGCTTAATAAGAAGAGGAGTAGCCGCCTGCCACCTAGGCTGCTTCAGGATCAGCCTAGCAGCATGGTTCTGCACCATCTGGAGACGCTTGAGTAAATAGTTTGGGAGACCCAAGTAAATGGCATTCGCGTAATCCAGATGGGACAGAACAGTGGCGATCACAACCTGGGTAATTGCTTCTGGCGTTAAAAATCGCCTGACCTTCCTAATTTTTTTTAGCTGATAAAAGCACTTGGAGACCACTTGTCCTACTTGTGCCTTTAGTGAAAGGTCGCTGTCCACAATGACTCCAAGCGTTTTGGCCGATGGTGAGGGTTGCGGAGCTTGACCCAGATCCAAAGGCCAGTAGTGAGGGCCCCAGTACTTGGCACTGTCCCCGGTCAATACCAATTCGGTTTTACCTGGATTTAGTTTCAATTGATTTTGATCCATCCAGGATTTAATAAACCTCATTGTTGACTGGAAATGACTTACGGATTTTTCAGAGTTGTCAATGGTAAAGAGTAACTGCAGGTCGTCTGCGTAATTAAAGACTCTCACCTGTTTGTCCCTCAAGGTTTGTATGAGGGGGAGTATGTATATGTTAAAAAGATGGGGTGACAGGGAAGAACCCTGTGGCACTCCGCATGAGATGAACTGTTTAACACCAGTCAAGTCCCCCAGACGCACGACTTGGGAGCGATCCTCCAAAAAAGACCTCACCCAGCAGGCCGCCACGCCCTGTATGCCGGCCTGTCCGACACGCTCGACCAAAATATTATGGTCGACCGTGTCAAAGGCGGCCGACAAGTCCAAAAGCACCAGGGCCTGGGGAGAATGTCTGTCTGCGCAGTCTCGAAGTGTGTCCAACACTGCAGTGACCACTGCCTCCGTAGAGTGTGCAGGCCGGAATCCAGCCTGATGAGGGTCAAAGCAGGAGGACTCCTCCAAAAAATTAGAAAGAGTTTTCGCCACGTGTGCTTCCAGGATTTTTGCCAGGTAAGGCAATAGGGAGATGGGCCTGTAGTTTGCCTTACAACCAGGATCCGCTCCGTTTTTTTTTAATAGTGGTATGACCGTGGCTTCTTTGAAAGCGGACGGGAATATGCCCGACGAGATGGAGTCATTTAGAAGGGCAAGGACAGGGGTTGGGTAGGTGGAGAAGCATTCTTTCAGGATACGCGGGGGACAGATATCCAGTGGGGAACCCGATTTGACTCTTATCATTAGTTCCAAAAGCTGGTCATGGGTTGAAAATTACTAAGGGTGGCAGAGCCAGTCTTTATTGCCATGCCAGTTGTTGTTAAAGTCTTAGGGGCCGATTCACAGAACTAACTTAAGACAAAATCCTCAACTTACTACTTTTGGTATTCACAGAAGTTAGGATTTTGTCTTAAGTCAAACTTAAGACAGACTTAAGACAAAATCCTAACTTAAGTCTGTCTTAAGTTTGTCTTAAGTTTGTCTTAAGACAAAATCCTAACTTCTGTGAATACCAAAAGTAGTAAGTTTAGGATTTTGTCTTAAGTTAGTTCTGTGAATCGGGCCCTTAGATTGGGGAATGCTTGTTTTTATGTCAGTGATTTTGTCACTAAAATAACAGGGGGATTACTTTAGGACGAACGTTCTCCAGGTTGGTCAGTTCATTAAAGACAGAGAAGATGTCTTTAGATTTGTTTGAGGAATCAAGAATGCGGGAAGAAAAATACTCCACCTTAGCTGCAGAGATGGCATTCATATAGTCCTTCCTCGCCCTAGTATATTTAATTTTCCCCTCAGTGTCATAATCACGGCGCCACAAGCGCTCAAGGTGACGTAAAGCCAGTTTCCTGCTTTTCAGATCAGCGGAAAACCATCTATTGGCATCCGTGCGCTGTGCGAGTTTGATTCTTTTGTACGGGGCATGGAGATTGCTGGCCACTTGTAGCCAGTCAGTTAAGGAGGAAACTGACAGATTTATGTCATTGTCCAGGAAGGGGACATCATTGGCTAGTGACTGTAAAAAAGCAGTCTTATCCATAGCATTCCAATTCCTGGCTAATCTGCCTGCAATTGGCACAGTGGTCCTAGTGTGAGTAACACAAATTTTAAATTTAAGAATAAGGTGATCTGACCATAGGCAAGGCAAAGTTAGCGGAGAGGTCACACAAGTGGTATTAGACCACACCTGATCCAGTATGTGTCCTTTATCGTGAGTGGGGGAAAGCACCAGTTGCTTAAAATTGAGGTTAGACAGAAGGTCGGTCAGTTCCGCCGATTGAGAGCCCTCTAATGGATCTTTGTACCAATAATTGAAATCACCTACTAACAAGACCCTGGCGTGATCCAGAGCTAGATTAGCAACTTGCTCACTAAAGGCCAAGGGAAACCATGCCATTGAGATGGGCGGTCTGTACAAAAGAACACATGCTATAGTCATGTGAGTAGTGACAATTTTTAATACAAGATTATCTGTATTGACTAGTGTCAGACAAGTAAGAGTAGTGACATCCAGACTAGAGCGAATGATCGCCGCAACTCCACCTCCTCCTTTCCCGCTAGCGCGGTCTGCCTGGATAATATAGTAGTCAGGTGGTAGAGCTGCTATAATATCAGGTGCTGAGGTGGAAGATAGCCACGTTTCTGTCAGCAAAAGGATGTCAGGTTTCTCTGTGTCAAGCAACAGAAAGATGTCAATCTGATGCTTGACAAGGGAACGAGTGTTGAGGTAGAGGATAACAAGCGAATTGAGGGGTGGACTGGGTAGAGCCACACATGCTGCACGAGTGGAAAGGTGACAGCCTTGTCTCAATATACCATTCTTACAGAGCTGGAAGAGTGTGTCCTTCGATAGCAGTAAATAATCAATATTTTTATTGCATCTTGGGACCAATATACATGATAGCACCTCATGAAAAAGCATTGCAGTTAATATAAGGTTTTAAGACTTTAGTTACATTATAAATCATTTGTTGATGGTACCATACTCATTTTAGGAATTGTGGAATGTTCTAAGGTGATTTCACCATGTGAAAAAGCCTTCTGCTGGGATATCATGATTGAGAGAAAAATATTTTCTCATGCTTTTCCCACAGAGGTTTGGAAGGTGATCTATAAGCTAAACTGAGAGCTTATTTTCTGTAAATTCACATTATCTTTCTCAGTCATGTGAGAATGAAGTCTGACATTCTCAGTAAAACATGTACATCCAACAAGGGCAGAGACTGTCAGTTGATTCCTTTGTGTTCTACTGCAGCTTCCCAGAGTGTTCCAAAGAACAACTAGAGCGCTAACAGTCCTACTTATGATAAACGTATGGCACACCTGAAGCCATCTTGCTTGGATTAAAGTGGTAACTCTTAAAACATTTAATTTAAAAAGGAACAAAATGAGGGGGTTCATTTTTTAAATAAAAAGTATGATTAGTGCTGCAGAAAAAAAATTAGGGCACAGTTTGAGTGACTTCTCAAATCCTCTTCTATTTCATTAAAAAATTCTGACATGCAGACTGAAACATGCACTTTCAATACCAGCAGCAGTTTTCCCTGGTGAGCAGTAGCTTTACTACAGTGATCTAATGAGCAAAAAGAGTGCTAACATTCTGAATTTATGGCAAATGTGTGACACATCTGAATGCCTTTGGAATCAAAGTAAAAAACTGAAAGTATTTCCTACTGAGGAGACTGCAGTAAATGAGGAAATTACGAAACTTCATAACAAATAAGTCTGCCAAATGGCCACCAGAGACAAAAGAGCCCAAATGCAGCCCAAATATCACCCAGATGTAGCCCAAGTATAGCCCAATGACACAATGTCCCAGAGTGTTCTTAAAAACAACTAGAGCGCTTACTGTCTTCATTATGACAAAAGTATGGCACACCTGAAGCCATCTTGATTGGAATAAACTGGTAACACTTAAAACATTTAATTTAAAAAGGAACACAATGAGGGGGTTCATTTTGCCATAGAATTTATGATTAATGCTGAAGAAAGAAAATGAGGGCACATTTTGAGTGACTTCTCAAATCCTCTTCTATTTCATTAAACAATTCTGACATGCAGACTGAAACATGCACTTTTAATACCAGGAGCAGACTTCCATGGTGAACAGTAGTTTTACTACAGTGATCTAATGAGCAACTAGAGTGCTAACATTCAGAATTTATGGCAAATGTGTGACATATCTGAAGACCTTCATGATGGAATCAAAGTAAAAAAAATGAAAGCATTTCCTACTGAGGAGACTGCAGTACATGAGGAAATTAGGAAACTTCATAACAAATAAATCTCCCAAGATGGCCACAGGAGACAAAAAGAGCCCAAATGTAGCCCAAAATCACCCAGATGTAGCCCGAATATAGCCCAATGATAGAAGTGTGCAAAACACTTATTATTTTGTGTTTTTGCAGTGTTATATAGTGCAGACTTGTCAGGTATTGGAGTGCTTTACATGAGCATTGGGTACATCACACAAGAACAAATTCATTTTGGTTGTAGACATGGGGAGACTAAGTGATTTGACCAGAATCACAGAATGTCGAGCTGAAGCAGAAACTCCAACCTGGTTCCCCAGTTGCAAAGTCTGCAGTTCTGGAAGTAACACCACATCCTCTCCCCTAAGTGCAACATTTAATCAAGTGGTCAACTGGATAAAAAAACATACAGGTAACAAATAATTTAAAAGTGCTTTCTCGCTATTTGAAAACTCAGAAAATATGTCCTTATTTTAGTCTTTTAGAGCACTAACCATAATTTTGATGCCAATAAGACCCTCTCCTATATGTAATTTCTAAAGGAAATGCTCTAGGTATTACAGTTTTGGTTACATTAAGATGACGTCAGGCGTTCCACACTTTTGTAATAAATATAGAATGTTAGCAATCTAGTTGTTCATTAGGATACTGTTGAGAGGCAGAGGCCAGGGGCACGGACTCTGAAAATTGAAGGCAGGTAGGAGGGTGCAAAGGCAACAATTTAACCACACTGAGCAGGCAGTAAGGGCCGTGGCAGCACAACAGACTATGGAGGGCAGTGGAAAGGGGGGCAGGGGCAACAAACCAACAATACAGGACTTGCAAGAGAGGCTGTGGCAATGTAATAGACATTGTGGGCAGAAGGAAGAGGCAATGGTAGTACAACCATACATGCCAACAGACCCGATTCAGCCAGGAAATGTCCAATGTTTTTAAGCTCAAATGGGCTTTATTTTATCTGTCTCCTGTCTACAATCTCCTCTTTTTCAATGTAACTCAAAGGGGAAAATCAATACCCCAGTTTTTTTTCAAAATCTCCCTCTTACCAAGTTCAAAATGTTCGCAAGTATGGTACATTGGATCATGGAAGGAAATGGGGTAGGGACATGGACTTGGATAACAGAGGACAGGAGGGACATGGAGAGGTGCACCAAACTGACCCTGCAGGGCAGGCATCAGGGTTTGCAGCAGCACAATACACCACACAGGGCATGCGGGACGGGAGTGCAGCACAACAATCCATAGAAAGCAAGAGGGAGGGGACAGGACCATGCACATGGACAACAGAGAACAGAGGGGCAAGAGGCAGGACCATAATGGACAGACAGGAGAGAAAGCTGCAGCATAACAGACCATAAAGGGCAGGAGGGATGGATCAGGGGCATTACAATGGAACAGACAAGCCAGGAGGGAGGGAGTAGGGGTCTGCACATGTAAACAGAGGGCTGGGGGCAAGGGGGCAGGGCAGGAGCAGCAAGATAGCCATGGAGGTCAGGCAGGATGGGCACTAGAAGCAAGACACACCATGAAGAGCAAGAGTGAGACTGTGATGGCATACACACAGACCATGGAGGGAAGGTGGGAGGGGTTCAGGGGCAGCTAACTGACCACACAGGGAAGGTGGGAGGGGCCATGGCAGCACACAAGACCATGCATGGCAAGTGGGAGGGTTAGTGGTAGGACAATGGCTATGATGGGCAAGAAGGAGGTTGCAGGGGCATGCACAAAGGACGATGGAGGATAGAATGGAGGGTCAGGACCTGTGCACAGACAAGAAAGTTCAGGGGAAGGGGCCGCACAACAGACCGCACGGGGCAGGCAGGAGGAGCAGTTGCAGCACAACAGACCAGGGAGGGCAGAAGGGTGTGGCAGTACAATGGACCATGTAGGACAGGAGGAAGAGGATAGGGGCATGGCATGTGGACAGTCAGGGTGGAGGTGGCAGGGACAGGTTACAGTCATCTGACAATGCTAGGCAGGTGGGAGGGGAGTGGCAGCTCAACAGAACACTCAGAGTAGATAGGAGTGGCAGGTCCATGGAACATGGTGGGCAAAAAGGATGGAGCAGGGACATACACAAAGACATCGGAGGGCAGGGGGAAGGAGAATAGGGGCAGCAAGTTAAGCACAGAGTTTAAGCAGGAGGTCAATGATGGGGCATAGAATTGGGCAATGGAGGGCAGGAGGAGTGGACTGGTACATCATACTAAATTGAGGGCAGTGGCAGCACATCAGACCATGCATGGCAGGAGGGAGGAGGCTAGTCCATGGATTCACACAACAGAGGATAGGGAGGAGGGGGATGGGGCAGCAAGCTAACTGTTCAGAGAAGGTGGGTATTAGGAACGTTATTGTTTTTAATACGTGTGTATGTGCAAACTACTTAAAATATGAACAAGTATGCAGCATAATCTCACTTTTATTCAGGAAGAAGAGGACGTTTGTGACTGTGACTCCGGGCTCACTTGGCAGAAACATCCCCTGACCCTCCACCCCCTATCGCAAAATGTAATGCCCGTGAAAAGGGTAGGTGAACACAGTGTTATATAGAACATAGTCCTGAGAGCACGATTGAAAATGAAAACTAGATATAGTGTATGGTATAAACTATGCACCAAAAAGTGTGATATAGGATGAACCGGGCGTGAAATATAATATGCAATACATTGTGCGCAATGACAGATTCATTGGAGAGCGTGAGATAGCACAGGCACTAGCGCGTGCTATGCGATATGCGCCTTGGAGTGTAATATGCACAGGGCAGTGTTGTGTAACCTAACTAGTCTCTAAAGTTGTAATATAAAATATGTGCTGGGGAGTGTAACATTGCATATGCACTGTGACAAAGATATGGATCCCAGATTGTAATATGTATGGCATAGCACTGTGCGTTATAACATAGGCATCGAGGAAGGCACGTTAGATGGGACAATATAACCCGTGCGAAGACTAGTGTGGCATGACATATTCACGGGGTGGTGTTACAGTGCACATGGGCTAGAGAGTGTCATAGCATATGCACTAGCTAGTGGAATACAACACAGAGGTGTGTGGCACTCAGCAGGCAATGGTGGGTGTAACACAGCATTGGGCTCTGCCAGGAGCGCGCTGTGACTCTCAAGTGATGTTCGTCCCCTTTCCAGAGAGTAAAATAAAAAGTATTACACATCCGGCAGTGGATGTGTGTTTTATTAACCGTGAGGGGGGTTTCTTGCATATTTTTGGTCGAATTTTTGTCGAATCCCCTTTGAATGGCTTGGTGTGCATGTGTATTAAATGTGCCCGTCAATAGCTACCCATGTTTGTATAAATAAACTACAAGGGTGTCTACCGGGATTAGGCACGGTAGGGCATCAGACATGTCAGAGCTTCACTAGTGGTGTAAATACATTCCACGTGGATTGATTGTATGCATAGTCGCCTTTTAATGAATATCACGCAAATCGTCATGGTGATAGGTACGTACGGTTTGTCCAGCATGTCCTAGGTGTGATTATAAATATATTTTTTTTTTAAATAATAAAAAACAGTGGCCGGCCCTGGGGATTGGGGTCAAAAAAATATAATTAGGAGACAGGCCCTGGGGGATGGGGTCATCAGGGCCAATAAATTAGAATAACCACACAGCCCCCCTTCTTAAAAAATTAAAATAAATAAAAGACTGGCATTGTGCCGGAGGCCACGCCCCCTCCTTGCAGCACTCTGCAAACACGCCCCCTGGCGAATTGTAAGTTGGGGAATTAATTCCTCTTCAATACTGAGGGCCAACTAGCCCAACAGGCATCTCCAGTATGCACCAGGGAGCTGCGCTGCAGACAGGTGTTCTGAGGCCAAGCCCCTTTTTACACCTCTCTGCAACGCAGCTCTGTGGCGCTTACGGGAGGTACCTAGTGGTCTAGTTTGACCCTAGGGACCCTTAGGATTCAAGGGGACTTAATCTCTCAACTTAGAACAGCCACAGGGCGCGTTTACACAGTGGTGAAGGGAGGGGACGGGGCCTGAGGTGACGTGTGCAAACACGCACTATGGCACGTTTTAAATTGGGGATATAATTTTCCTTCAATACTGAGGGCCCCTGGGGGCTAACTAGCCCACCAAGTGCTTCCAGTAAGCGCCACTGAGCTGCATTTCAGAGAGGTGGTCCAGGCCGTGCCACTTTTTACACCTCTCTGCAACGCAGCTCTGTGGCACTTACTGGAGGTACCTAGTGGGCTAGTTGGACCCTAGGGACCCTCAGGATTTAAATGAACTTAATCTCCCAACTAAAAATGGACACAGGGCGTGTTTACACAGTGGTGAAGGGAGGGGACGGGGCCTGAGTTAACGTGTTCAAAAACGCCCTGTGGCCTGTTTTAAGAGGTAGTTTTAATCCCCCTGCCCTATTATATACTAGGGGCTTACAGAGGAGGTCATGCTAATCACAGGGGGACCCCAACGCATAATGTTCCCTAGTGTATGTAGGTGTTTTCACTGTATTCTAAGTGTCTTTTAACATAGCACTGGCTCTAGGACTGGTTAGTCAGACTCAATTACCACCAGTATCCGTCTGAAAAAGTTGAGGGTACAGGATGATTTTGCAACAAGGCTTCTTTCTGCTCTTCTTTTTGTTCTTTCTGCACGTTATCCTTCTTCCTGCACTTTTCTTCGTCTTTGAGGACTTCTGTTGCTTCTTTCTGCACTTCTTTTTTTTCTTTCTGTGCATTTTTTCTTCTTTCTTCACATGTCCTATCTCTGTAGGCATAGTTAGAAATTAGCATTTAAAAAACCTTTGAAATTCACAGAAAAAACCATAGGTTTCAGGCACGTTATAGTTAGGAATTAGCATTTAAAAAACCTCAGAAATTCACTTAAAAAACCATAGGTTTCAGGGGTGTTATAGTTAGCTGGACTTTTCACTTGTACAAAACCATTGAAATTTTCCCGTTATAGTTAGTTCAGCTAACTATAACTCGCGCGCCCGCAATGCACTGCTGATGACATCACATATTACATCACTCATGACATGGTCAGTGACATCACTCATGACATCACTGATGACATCTCAAATGACATCACTGATGACATCACTGATGACATCATCCTTGTGATAGAGCGGCAGACCTCCTCTCACCCTAATATAACCTTTGATACACACATTCAAAAATAGAGACTAAACTTTTCAAAACAATGGACATACCAATACCAGTTACAACAACCTCTTCAGAAATTCTAAGATCCACATACACATCCACTCATTCACCAACAGTCCTATACAGTCACTCATACATGTATTCACTCATCATATGTACTCATACACCTATACATCCTGTTACACAATGCCACTCATCCATAGAGTTACTCACACACATAGTCACTCATGCTAATAAAGAATCAAACATACGTTTATTTGCATATACAGTTATACACACACCACCACACTTACTTCTACGGAAACTTACACATACTTAGTCTTTTAAACAATCACTTATAGAAACACATACTTATTCATACAGGAACTCTTTCAATCTCTCACTCTCACATATACTCACTTATATACACCAATAGTCACATATACTAGTTTAAAACATATGGAGTTACTCATAAAGACACTATTGAGACAGTCATTCACTCACTAACACACCCATACACACACTCATCCACCCATGCTGTCTTCAACACATACAAAGAGTGAGTCACTCATTCATGCACCTATGCACTACGTAATACCCCCCACCGAACCATGCAGACACTCAGACTGATACTCAAAAAACCAACTAATAACCTATATAGACACCCATGTAGCCACTCACCAACCCATGCAGCCACTTATACACAAAGTGAGAGACTGATACAGATATTTACATATTTAAACATTACTCACTAAGCCATGTATTCACTATGATACACTTAATCAGTCAGTTACACAATCAATTTTTCAAAAACAAATCATCCATTTAGACACTTATATACCCATTTATTCTTCCATCGACCTTGAGATATACATATATAAAACATATTTAATTTTCAGAAAAACACACATTCACTGGATGATGTCATCAGTGATGTCATTTGAGATGTCATGAGTGATGTCATGAGTGATGTCACTGCCCATGTCATGAGTGATGTAATATGTGATGTCATCAGCAGTGCATTGCGGGCGCGCGAGTTATAGTTAGCTGAACTAACTATAACGGGGGAATTTCAATGGTTTTGTACAAGTGAAAAGTCCAGCTAACTACAACACCCCTGAAACCTATGTTTTTTTCAGTGAATATATATATATATATATATATATATATATATATATTACCTACTGGCGATAGCCAGTAGGTAGTTATAGTTAGGACCACGTTTCCATAGGAAAACCTCAACATTCTATTTTGAATAACTTTGGCGCCGGTCGACGAATCCTCGCGAATTTCTCAAAATAGGTGGGGCGCTACGCTCCGCTCCTACCCTGAAAGTCTCGGGGGGATTCGTCAAGCGGGGGCTGAGATAAAAGGGGGGTCCCAAAACGCGTTTTTCCCATGCATTTTTCCATAGGACCTTTAGAACGAGCTACAGCCCGAATGGCTGAACAGAATTACTCAAAATTTGGCAGAGAGGTAGTCCCTAGGTCAAGGAAGTGCCTTTTGTAGGTTTGGTGTAAATCTGTTCAGTAGATTCTGAGAAAATAGCCTTTAAATCAATATATATATCTGAGCCAGCTTACGGTACGCTTACCGTACGCTTACGGTAAGCGTACGGTGGCGTGCGCGAGCGCGATTCTGATTGGCTCTTAGATCTTAGTAAACATTCGAATCGGCCGAAACCAGGAAGCGGCGGCCGCCATTTTGTCTCTCGCACTGAGAGAGATTTTTAAAATCGGAAGCCCAAAAACATGTAAAGGGGCTGTTTTGACAACTCCCTCCCACATAGTCATGTTGAGGGAGTCCCCAAACATCCCCCAAGTGCAAAAACGGTTTTATTTTTTTTTCGGCAATTTCGCGGGGTACGCTTACCGTACGCTTACGGTAAGCGTACGGTAAAAAAATAAAAATAAAAAAAACACTATCCACACTTACCCCACCCCCTGTGCTTTTGGTGGCCGAAGGCCACCAAATGTGCTGGGCTTATTACAATGGAAAAAAACACTATCCACACTTACCCCACCCCCTGTGCTTTTGGTGGCCGTAGGCCACCAAATGTACAGGGCTTATTATAAGGGAAAAAAACTTAGCATTTAAAAAACCGTACTAATTCACTGAAAAAACCATAGGTTTCACACACGTTATAGTTAGGAATTAGCATTTAAAAAACCTTGCAAATTCACTGAAAAAACCATAGGTTTCACACATGTTATAGTTAGTGGAAATTTTACTGATAAAAAACCAATGAAATTGCCCCGTTATAGTTAGCGCAGGCAACTATAACTCACGCGACCGCAATCCTCTGCTGATGACATATGTGTCTTTATGAAAAAAAAATATTTGTAATATATGTATAGCTAAAAATGTATGGAAGAAGACATGGGCAAATAAGTGTCTAAATACAGTATTAGCATCAGCAGAGGATTGTGGTCGCGTGAGTTATAGTTGCCTGCGCTAACTATAACGGGGCAATTTCATTGGTTTTTTATCAGTAAAATTTCCACTAACTATAACATGTGTGAAACCTATGGTTTTTTCAGTGAATTTATATATATATATATATATATATATATATTATCTACTGGCGGTCCCCAATAGATAGTTATAGTTACAACCTAGTTTCCATAGGAAATCTCAAAATTCTATTTTGAATAACTTTGGCGCCGGTTGACGAATCCACGCGAAATTTTCAAAACTAATGGGGCGCTCCGCTCAGCTCCTTCCCTGAAAGTCACGAGGTGATTCGTCAAGCGGGGGCCGAGAAAAAGGGGGGGTCCCGAAACGCGTTTTCCCCATGCATTTTTCCTTAGGACCTTTAGACGCAGCTACAGCCCGAACGGCTGAACAGAATTACGTGAAATTTGGCAGAGAGGTAGCCATAAGGTCAAGGAAGTGCCTTTTGCAGGCCTGGTGTAAATCTGTTCAGTATTTCCTGAGAAAATAGCATTTAAAAGCATATCAATATCTATACGCGCGCACCGTGCGCGCACTGTGCGCGCACCCTGCCGTGCGCGAGCGCAATTCTGATTGGTTGTTAGATGTGGGTAAACATTCGAATCGATCGAAACCAGGAAGTGTCGGCCGCCATTTTGTCTCTCGCAGTCTGAGAGGGTGAAAAAAAAATGCGGAGAACGTGAAAAGGGGGCAGAGTGGACAGTTCCTGACCGCCTAGCCTTTTTTTTATTGTTTTAAAAATCGCGAGGTGCACGCACCATGCGTGCATGGCACGCACTGCGAACCATGGGCGCTCGCGGCGAGAAGCGCACCGAGCGCCCACAGCGTGCGCGCACGGTGCGCGCGCCTCACGATTTTTAAAAAAAATAAAAATTTCACGGTGCGCACACGGTGAAAAACCTGAAAAAAAATTTTTTTTATAAATACTTAACTTAGCATTTAAAAAAACGTACAAATTCACTGAAAAAACCATAGGTTTCACACACGTTATAGTTACGAATTAGCATTTAAAAAACCTTGCAAATTCACTTAAAAAACCATAGGTTTCACACATGTTATAGTTAGCTGGACATTTCACTCGTAAAAAACCAATGAAATTCCCCCTTTATAGTTAGTGCAGGCCACTATAACTCACGCGACCGCAATCCTCTGCTGATGACGTCAGATATTACATCACTGATGACATATGTGTCTTTATGAAAAATAAATATTTGTAATATATGTATAGCTAAAGATTAATGGAAGAAGACATGGGTAAATAAGTGTCTAAATACAGTGATGTAATATCTGACGTCATCAGCAGAGGATTGCGGTCGCGTGAGTTATAGTTGCCTGCACTAACTATAACGGGGGAATTTCATTGGTTTTTTACGAGTGAAATGTCCAGCTAACTATAACATGTGTGAAACCTATGGTTTTTTAAGTGAATATATATTCACTTAAAAAACCATAGGTTTCACACATGTTATAGTTAGCTGGACATTTCACTCGTAAAAACCAATGAAATACTCACGCGACCGCAATCCTCTGCTGATGACGTCAGATATTACATCACTGTATTTAGACACTTATTTACCCGTGTCAAACGTTATTATTTGCCCGTTTTTACTGTCTAATGTTCATGTTAGAACCGAAAGGGTATTGTTGTGGCTTAAAAAGTATTTCTGCCTCATTGGGCGGGCTGCTACCTGCTTGCCATCTACATTTATAAGCCTCCAATTTTTAACATTAGATTTTTAATTAAAAACAACGGAACTTTATTGACACAGCTCTCTCAGGGCTCAAGGATTCAACATTCATTGTTACTAAAAATATTTCAACCTTGATGAATACATAAATCTATTTTTTACAGTCTATTACCAGGTATCATGCCCCAGTGGGCTAATGCACAGAAAAGATACTTTTGCTCTCAAGCTTTTCCTCGTTGTGAACAGCAAACACCACTCTCTGTAAAGCAAACAAAAATGTGTGAATATTTAAACATACCAAACATAACAGAAAAACTCTTACTACCCACAGTGACATTAAAAAACAAGCAGCTCTCACTATCTTTACAGAAAGCAAAGTCTTTCAGACTTACACTATTATGATTGGTGGTTACATGTTAGTCAATGTTCGAATCGGTCGAAATCAGGAAGTGTCGGCCGCCATTTTGTTTGTTTTCAGTGCGAGAGTGAAAAAGGAAGGTGGCGAACGTGAAAAGGGGGCAGGGTAGAGAGTTCCTGACCCCCTAGCCTTTGTCAGGGGGTCCCTGAAGGACCCCGAAGGCAGAATTGTTTTTTTTTTTTTTTTTTTTTAAATCGCGGGGGTGCGCGCACCATGCGCGCATGGTGAAAAACCAAAAAAAAAGTTTAACTATAACTCGCGTGACCACCACTCTATCACAAGGATGATGTCATCAGTGATGTCATGAGTGATGCCACTGACCATGTCATGAGTGATGTAATATGTGACGTCATGAGCAGGATTGCGGGCACGCGAGTTATAGTTATCTGAACTAACTATAACGGGGGAATTTCATTGGCTTTTTAAGAGTGAAATATCCACCTAATGATAACATGTGTGAAACCTATGGTTTTTTAAGTGAATTTATATATCTATATATACACGTATATAAAAATATATTTGCATGGTATTGTCGCAGTCATTGTAATGACCGCGTTGTAAAGCCATGCGTGGTAATGTCTTGCGTGGTTCCGTCATACAACCCTTACCTACAACAGGATTTGATCCAACTTCCCAAAATTCACAGATAGTTGTGTGGAAACCACCACAAACTGTGCAAACACTAATAGATGGAGGGACATTAGTTTCCACAACCCCAATGTCATCAGAAGATATAAAAAAAACTGAAGAAGGATATATAAAAACATTGTTAGAAGAAACTGCGGGAATAAGGAAGGCAGAATGTACAGAGACCCAAGTGAGATCAGAAAGTGAGAGGGAAAAGCACTGAACATTTCCTAATTGAAGATAGAATTAGAAGAAATAGTAAGGGGGTGTTTGGAGTTTGAGCACCGAGAGCAATATCAGAGAAAAGAATGAATCCACCTGTGGAAAGAGATTACAAGGAAAGCAGCTTCAGTTCATGGCAAATTAATGGAAAAAACGAGATTGATTTTAGCCAAATCTTTTTCTTGCAAAGAAGGTACAGAGTCCAGTTAGATGACCCAGCAATAAAAAACATTAGGGTTTCAGGAATGAAACATTAGAGATCAGATGGACAAAGAAGCATGAACAGAAAAAAAGAGAATCCAAGCAGAACAGAACTTAACATACATAGGACAAACAAATACCACATGCGGAATGGTCTCTGTTTGTCCTTCGCAGAACGGACAGCCCACCCTGTCGCCACCCTTCCATTTCACAGTGAACACATTTAAAGGAAGCGAGCCCACTCTAAATTAATGATAGAGCTTTCTGTTGAGAGGGACAGTTCTCCTATCCCAATACTGCTCATACAGGAAATAACCTTTACAACGCAGTCATTACATCGCACTACCTTACACAACACAGTCATTACAACGCAACATCCTTTACATCGCATGTCATTACAATTCATGCATTACATCGCATGTTACTACAACGTGTGTCATTACAACGCATGTCACTACAACGCAGGCATTACATCGCATGTCATTACAATGCATACCATTACAACGCATAGTACCCCTACGCTATCCAACACTTACCCTACTGTTGCACTCACTGGAGTTAGAATAGTAATTTTTACCTCTACACTAGCCAACACTTACCTTAAATGCAATGTAATGGTATGCGTTGTAATGGTATGCGTTGTAATGGTATAATGTGATGTAATGGAATGCATTGTAAATGTAGTTTCTAAAAATGCAATGTAATGGCATGCGATGTAAAATAATGCACTGTAATGGATGTGGTGATGTAAAAACTGCGCTGTAAAGGCATGCGTTGCAAATGTTTGCGTTGTAACGTCATACATTCTGCTCATACCTGTGGGCAAAGTTAAAGTTTAAAAATTCACTGGTAAGTGAGGCATTCCTGGCTCTTTCCTCTTTTTTCTGCAGGTCATAGGCCCAATAATATTTTTTCATTACCACTTTTGGTGGGATTTTGTCAATCACCAGGAAGGCCAAGCTTAACAAGGCTGATCGCCTTCAATAACTGCCTTACAGAGATCAGCCATGGTACTTTCTTTGATCTGTCCAATCTAATCAGTTCAGTTGGTGCCGCTGCATAGTGCACTAGCTCCAGGGTTACCCAAATCCTTGCAATATAATAGAAGATGCAGCTGAACCTTCAGGGTTACTTTTTGAATGCCCAAATCCATAAATAAGGGCAGCAGCGGGGTTCTCACTAGGAGCACAGCCAGCTCTCTAGCAAATTTATACTCAGATTTTGCCAACCCCTTTGTGTCACCGCACCCCCAAAGCTCAGCCCCATACAGTGCAACCCCCAAAGCCTTAGGCAATGGGCCTAGTGTAACTAGCATGCAGTTCTTTTAAAATAACTCCTGCTCTTTGTTTGTGTTTTCACTTAGCAACATCAATCTGTTGACTCTAGCATAAGTTAGATGTAAGTTTAATCCCTAGGTAGGAAAAGCTCACTGCCTAGGGATAGTTTTCCCTTAAATTGTTTACAGTGACTTAAGGTCATAAATTTAGTCTTGTCAATATTATTCTGCAAGCCCCTCTCCACACAAAAGTCACTAAAGCTAGCCAGAAGTTTTTGGAGGCCGCTCGGTGTTTTTGAGATTAACGGAGTATCATCCACAAATAACAGTAACAGCACTTTACCACTCGCCAAACTTGGAGCATCAGCCATTAAATTTAAAAGATGTTGTGCCAGCCCATTCACATATAAAGAAAATAATGTGGGAGCCAGGACACATCCCTAGCGGACAACCTTCAGTACTGGAATTGTTCCAGTCAATTGTCCCTGGGAGCCCCACCGTGCCCTGGCAAAGTTATTTTCGTGTAATCTGACCAGCAGAGAGAATATGTTGGAGGGATCACCCATTTCTCCTAGAGTCACCCACAGCTCGCCTCGTGGTACAAGATCAAATGCCGGTTTTAGATCGACAAAGGTGACATAAAGATCACCTTTTCCGATCAAGATCGTCTTCCAATAAATAATAGCAAAACAGAGAGTTGATCAATCGTTGAGGTCTTATGTCTGAACCCTGCCTGCAGATGGCTTATTATATCATTACTATCCACCCAGTGCATAATTTTAGTCAAGACCATACGGCAAAAAACCTTCTGTAGGCAATCAATTAGACTAATTGGCCTGTAATTGGCAGGCAAACTCTTGTCCCTTTTTTTGTACACAGGGACCACCTCGGCACACTGCCACGATGCTGGAATAGGGGCTCCCAGGGGTATCTCGTTCATTATAACCAGTATATATTGGGCCCACACATTTGTATAGTGCAGGAAAACATCTACAGGCACACAGTCAGGGCCAGCCACTCTCTCAGAAGAAAACGTGTTCAGCGAACTTATGACATCCTGTATGCAGAAAGGTGGTGACGTAAAACTAGCTATGGGAGGTACTGTCAAGCCTCCACCAGGTAGATGCTCCCTGACAGGTACCAATAATGCCTTATCCTGAAGCGGCGCCGCTTCCTGATATAGGGCTGAAAATGGGTGAACCATTCCCTTGGCAGGACAAAATTCTGAGGCTCTATCCCAGCAGTATGCTCCCCTCCAGTCACTTGTCTCCAGAACAGGGAATCATCTTTTGATGCACAGGACTCCAATAAGTCCCGCCATCTTGCATCGTTCCAATCTTTTTTGGCTTTAGCCAACACCTGCTTGTGCAATTTCCTAGAGGAAGATATCAGGGAGTAATTTTTCACTTAGCCTTGGCCAAAGATCTCCTTGACTTTCTACAATCTCTACTAAACCAGCTACCACCTCCAGACTTTGTCAGTTTTTTGCCTGTATGTGGAACTATAAAGTAGGCCGCAATGTCGTTAAGGAACTTTGAATGCATTTCAATGACCTCAAGTTTGTCTTTGTTTACCTCCCTGCAATGCAACAATTTGGGCAAGAAATCGATGACATCTTCTATCATGAATGATAAAAGTGTGGGTTTCCCACTAATTTGCCTCCATTTCAGGTGGCGACTATCTCCAGTATGTTCAATATTTCTGGTATTAATTACAATTGTACAGTCACTCCTGGAATTACTGAACAAGTGTACCATTGTGAGGCATAAGGGGTTGTGATCACTCTCCTCCCTTTCCAATATGATCAAATCATCTACAAACTGCCACAATTTCAAACTGACCATTATATAGTCAATGAGACTTTTACATCTATTGTTGGAAAAGGTATATGCCCCTTGTCTGCCAGATTTAGACCTCCTATTTATGGCTCGTATGCCAAATTCGATTGTGAGTGCCGTAAACTGTAAAGCGGCCCGAGTCAACCTTTTAACTGGGGCAATCTCCAATTGTGGAATACCCCACCTTTCGTCTTCCTCAATTGTTATTCCAAAATCATCCCTATCAAGGGCATCAAAAGTGGTATTAAAATCTCCAGCAAGGATACAATGGGCTCCAGGGTGCTGCCTGTCCAACAGGGTCTTAAGGGAGTCAATTGTTACTGATCTAGCCCTGCCCATTTCCCCTCTCGCATAGATGTTAAGGAATAGGACAGTGGGCTTTCTGTCCGAACTAGCTTCAATACCAAGTATGTTGACATTGACTAAATTTACTTGTCATATTGTACAGTTCATAGAGGACTTAACCAATGTTATCAGCCCACCCGCTGGTCTCCCCACTTTGTTTGACTTTGCGGGGGTAAAATATGTCAGGCAACCCAGACTATATACAATAACTGTGCACCAGGATTCTTGGAAAAAAACAGATGTCAAATTTGTCAATCAACTGGCCCCATGGTGGAAGCAATAGCTTAGATTTAAGACATTTCAAGAAATATTTGAGTGTTTAGTGGAGCACAGATTGATGAAACGCTACTGGGAGGGTGGTGTTTTTCCTTGACATCGATTCTTGTAGCAATCAAGCAAGTGGGGTTTGTCTGAACAGAGGTGGGTGGTACAGAATCCACCTCCTCAGGTGCCCCTCCTAGATAGATGGCACTAATATTCACAGGAGGGGACATCATCTCATTATGATTTGGAAGATTAGGGACCTCATCAGTGACCTCTTACCTGGTTACAGTTCTCGGCTCTAAAGCCCCCAAGTTCCCTGTTGTTTTTGTGCCCCCTGGGACCCTACCCAAGATGTATTATATAAGTAACTTATTTCACTGGTACTTTTTATTCGCGGCTGCGGGGGAATGCCATGGTCACGTCTGAGTCAATCAATAATGTCAAGCTCGGACCTCCCATCACGTGTCTGATCGGCTTCCTCTAGGGATAGTGGACTCCTATCCCTTGCACCCATGTACTTAAACTGTATACGCAAATTCTTTGGAGGATTGGACCACATGTCAAGGATGATGAGTCCATCTGCAATACTCCTATCCCTAAATACCAATTCAATAGTGTCCAGCAACGTAGAGGCGTTTGGACATCTTCTGGCATTCAAAATATAATACCTAATGACTGAGTAGCAACCCCTAGTGTGTCTTATCCAATGGACCACATTGTTCTTTAGAGAGTCCTCGTCCTAAATTCTATAGGGTCGACTAATTTAGGTACATTGGTCATTGCCAAGTTAAACCCATCCTTGGGATTAGCCCCTTCCCTGCCACCTATAAAATTAGGAGGGTTCTTTCCAGGCCAGAACCCTGACTTTACAATGTTGGAATATAGCAAGGGGCTATTATTTGAAATTCCAATGGGCACAACATGGGACAAATAGGCTGGTCTAAGCAGACTTTCCTTATGGTTATTTACAACCCCATGCTCTATTAATACTACGCTACATGCCTTCTCACTGCCAGATCATGCCAATGATGTTCCCGCATGCTGCGTTGGAATCTGACTCACTGACAAAAGCCGTTCCATTTTATCCATAATTTGACCTAACGTTGATTTCAGTTCTCCCTCTTCAACTTTTAGCTCCATAATGAAGGGGAGACAAATTGTCAGGTCCGCTATTGGTGGTGTTTGATGTGTCCTGCAATTTCCCTCTATTCCCACCTCTGGTCGCCCCTCAAGTGCTGGGGTAGCTATAGGCCAATCCCCTCACCAGTAAGGGGAGAAACCGATTTTGGTAAAATATTGATGCAGCTGGGGCATTTTCCCTGGCCACAGCTGCATCAACTAGCTCGGGCTGGAGCAATTAGTAGAAGGAGAGGGTAGGGTTTTATGGAAATAGCTAAAGATTTATTTTCCTCCCTTTTTCTCTGTATTTACAGGCTGATTATTCTGAGCAGCAACTGCCCCTATAGTGAATTCCACCTGCTCAATTAGTTGGTCTATCTCACTAAGTGTGTGCCTATCAATCCGCCGGGTAGCTTTGCTATGTGTAGCTATTCCTTGAACAGGTTCTGTCACTTTCGGTTTCCTCATAGTGCCCTCTCTCCAATATACAGGCCACTCCCAATAGTCGAGATCTGGGCGAAGGACCTACCAAAAAAAAAGCAAATACCAGTGATTATTCTTGACCCTCCCTACGGGCTCTTTCAGGATTCAACACTACACAGACCCCTGAGTTTTCCCTTCACCTGAATTACAGATTTTTAATAGTTGGGCCTGGCGACCCAGGGTTAGCAATAGCTACCTCGCACCCTGGATAGCTGCTGACACCGATTTCAGTCAAATTTTCAATCAATCTCTTAAGTCCATAAGGACCCGTGCTACAAGAACCTAATTGACTCAAATCAGACTTAGGCTAATACACAGATCAGAGTATAAGTAAAATAAAAATGTTGTCCTATGTACATAAGAAAATGTAGGACTTCTCTTCACAAAGCAGCAGTTGGTTCTACGTCTCGGCTCATTTGTAAAGCAATGAACTCCTAAGTGCTTCAACAAGTTCTAAAACGGAGGGTATTGAGGCAAATAGGTTCTAATCAGTTTGGTGACTATCACCCCCCTCCTGGGTTCAACGGCCGCAGAGCAGAAGATGAATCAATCAGTCCTCAGTGTAGGTATGTGAGCGAACACACAGTAATCTGGACACAGTAAACATCAATACAGTTTACCCTCAAAAGGATCACAATGAAAAGAATCAAAGGGGTGGCCCTACCCTGCCTCATCCTGGCAATGACGGGCAAGGACGGGCCCGTCCTTGTCTCAGGATTCACCCGGGAGTGTCCCGCGCAGTTGTACTCTAGATGCCTTAAGTAGGTATAATGTCCTGCAGCTGGAGGACCTGCAGTGGATTCTGGGCTTTGTAGTCACCAACAGCTGCTCCTAAAACACGGCAGCAGCTCACCCCCCACAGTGGTTGACTCCGCTGGAATGCTGGCCCTCCACAGGCTGAGAGGGCATGTCGGAGGCAGAAGAGTGAAGAATTATGCCCACTGCAAGGCACTCCCTCAGCGCAACAGATTTCCCTCACAGTTAGCAGCTTAGACTGGCTCCTGCGAGCAGTGGGACTCTGGCTTCCTTAAGTAGAAGTAATGACCCACAGATTGTGGACCTGCAGGGAATTCTGCCCTTCGTGGTGCCCAGACGCTGCTCCTAAAATACAGCAACGGCTCACCACCGCAGTGGTCGACTCCGCTGGAATGCTGGCCCTCCACAGGCTGAGAGGGGATGTCGCAGACAGAAGAGTAAAGAATTATGCCCACTGGAAAGCGCTTCCTTAGAGCAACAGATTTCCCTCACAGCCAGCAGCTTAGACTGGCTCCCCAACAGGTACAAATGCACAAGAAGGGTCAAGTTCCAATAATGCCTGTTTCACTAGCTCAAATAAATACTACTAATCTGGGAAACCCTTGATTTAATTTGTATCAGATGCCAAAGAGGAATAGAAATTCATTTAAAAATGTATTGCCACAATTCCAGAATTTAGGCCAGAATGTTTCACAGCAATTTCCTGTATTCAGATTTGATGGTTCAGGTTCTGATGTTTCACACTGAATGTGCCTGAGAGGGGAGGAAGATTGCATACTTGGTGCAGTCTTAGCATTAGACCAGTGTGGCACATATGTAGATGCTGAGGTTTATGGCCACCCTTGTATCATTTTTGATAGATACTCATGCTATCAGATCCACTGTGAGAACAGCAAAAGTTCCAGACCTACCTCTCTTGGGGAAAACAATGCAAGTTGTAGGAGTAACGAATAAACATTCATTTATAGAGAAGCATCAATTTGCTGTATGCGATTCAAGTCCTGTAAATCTGCTAGGGAGAGATTTGCTGTGTAAATTAAATTGCACCATTTTCTGCACCCAAATGGTGTGGTATTTCAAATACATGATGAAGATGTGGATTTTGAAATGATCAGGCAACAAAACGAAACCGGAAATTTTCCACTGCTGACTATCGAAGAGTTACCTGAGCATCTTAAAGAGTTAGTAAACACAGAGGTTTGTGACTTTACAGGAAAGGGCATCCAACTTAATAAATGTGTACAATCAGTCCAAATAAAAATAAAAGCAAATGTGATCTATCTCAGAATCCCACCTTATCATTTGACCCCTGTGATATTGCACATAAGGACCACCATTAATTGAAGATATGTTGCAAAAAGGAATAGTGGGGGAATTGTTTGGAAGTCCATGTAGCTCTGCAATTATGGTCTTAAAGAAACCCAATAGAAAATTTAGGGTAGTGCAGGATTTAAGACAAATGTATGAAATGGTGGTCCCTTGTTGTCCTGTGGTACCAAATCCAGCCACCATATTATTCCAAATTTCCTGCACTACAGAATGATTTGATATTATTGACCTCGACCAGACTTTCTTTTCTGTCACCTTACATGAGGAGAGTCAGTTCGGGTACTTGTTAGTGTTCCAGCAGAAGACATGAGCATGGTGTTGTGTCCCACAAGGGTATACAGAGAGTCCTTCCATATGAAATCAGATCTTAAAAGAAATTTAGAGACCTTACAAATGCCATACACATCTACCTGTGGTCAATACATAGATGACTTGCTTGTGGCATCAGAGACACAAGAAGCCTGTAAACAAGACACCATTGCTCTATTCACTCACCTGGCTGAAACACAACACAAAGTGTCTCCAAGGAAATTGCAGTACTGTCTAAAAGAAGTTCAATATCTGGGACACATCATTGTGAAGGGACCTTGGAAAGTGTCTCCAGAGATAGTGAAAGCGATCTTGCAGATAAACCCACAATGAACTCAAAGGGAAGTCAGGATGTTTTTGGGAAAGGTTGGCTGCTGTAGACAGTGGATACCACACTTTTCCATAATGGCAAACCCTCTACTGATGATGACACACAGAGTTGTGTTTGATCCGATTTCATGGGACAACAAATGTACAAAGCATAGAAAGAAAAATTGTGCCTTACCCCAGCACTAGGAATGCTTGATTATTCAAAAGACTTTACACTATTTTGCAGTGAGAGATGGGGGTGCGCTTTCACAAAATTGACACAAACACATGGTGATAACCAGAAACCAATTGCTTACTTTTCTACTACTCATTATCCTGTAGCAGCAGGTCTTCCCGGTTGCCTCAAAGCGGTGGCCGCAGTAAATACTAGTTTTCAAAAGAGTGAGAACAAAGTGATGGGATACTAATTATCTGCTATAGCCCCACACTCTGTAGAGCTATTATTAACCAGAACGAAAATGCAGTGCATTACCCACAACACACTGACACGCTACAAACAGAAACTGCTATCTTTGGAAAATATAACAGTGAAAAGATGTGTGGTATTGAATCGTTCAACACTATTACCTTCAAATGATGCTGATTGTGATGAAACTGAACATGACTGCCTACATTTCACCTAATTTATGCACCAAGCCCCAACCAGACATTAAGGAGGAACACCTGGTTGATCCAGATCATGTGCTATTTGTGGATGGCTCATTCTTGACCAGTAATGATGGCACACTGAAAGCAGCACATGCTGTGTGTACTATAAATTATGATGTTGAAGCTTCATGGTGTTCATAGAGCCACCTCAGCACAATTTACCAAATTGGTTACTCTTACCACAGCATGCAGTTTAGCTGCACAAATTAGAGTCCTCGTCTTTGCGGATAGCCAGGACAGGGTTGGTGGTGCCCATGATTTTGGGCAGTTATGGTCCCAAAGGGGATTTATTACTTCTACAGGTTTATGATCCAGAATGGAGCCTATGTCAAAGATGTATTTGATGCCTTACAAATGCCAGGAGAGATTGCAGTGGTCAAATGTGCAGCACATCAAAGCGGGAACAGGTACATTGCCATATGCAACAGATACACCAATTCCATGGCTTGATGTTGTTCTTTGTTCTCCTGCACAGTCAATGGAGGGCTCACATGTGAGTCCGAGGAAGAGAGTTCTTTCACAATGTTGATGAGAATCACCGACACTTGGGATGAGTTGAAACAGATTCAGGAAAATGTGACTGAAGCAGAACAAAATGGTTGGGTAAAGGCGACACAAATGGCATTTGGATGTTAGCAGATGAAAGACCTGTTGTGCAAGACAGCTTCTTGTTTCCAATCACACAATACTACCATGGATACACACATTTGGATAGGAATGCAATGGTGATGCTTTTCAGATAGAGTTGATACAACCCCAGATTCCCAAAGATAGCAGATGAAATTAGTCACAGTTGTGTGATATGTCAACAGTTGAATGCAGGGGAAAGAACAAACTTTACTTTGACACACATAGGAAGATCAGGTAATCGCTTCAACAGGATGCAGGTGAATTTTAGTGAGATGCCTGCTTAAAATGGGTTGAGATATATCCTGGTGATTGTGTGTATCTTTCCAAGATGGGTGGAAGCCTACCCAACTAGAAGAAATGAAAGTCTGACTGTAGCAAAGCTGCTATTGTGTGAACCCATACCCAAATTAAGCATGCCAATTTCTTTTGAGTCACATAGAGGAACTCATTTCAATAATGAGGTCCTGAAGATGATTTGCACAGACTAACAAATTTAACAAAGATTATATTGCAGCTATAGACCCGAGGCTTCAGGTGTAATAGTCCAGCTAACCTACACCATCAAGTCTAGATTGGTGAAGGTTTGTGCTTCAACATCTTTGAAATAACCAGTTGCATTACCTTTAGTGTTGATGAGCATTCGAAGTACTCCAGACAGAAAAACAGGATTATCGCCCTATGAGATTCTGATTGGCAGAGCAATGAGATTACGTGCTGTTCCTACACATGCTCTCTTAAATATCACTGACAATATTATCCTGAACGTCTGCAAAGGATTGGCTGATGTGGTTCGTACTGTTTTTCATCAGGTTTCAACTGCAACACAAGATGCTCATCAAGAACAATGCCACAACCTCAATCCTGGCATATGGGTCGTGATCCAGAAGCACGTTCGAAAGACTTGACTTGAACCCAGGTGGAAAGGCCCCTTCCATGTAATTCTGACTACAAATACTGCTATTAACTGTGCTGTGATTCCCAACTGGATTCATGCCTCACACACTAAGAGAGCGAGAAATCCAGAAGTGTTGGCAGTCTATGATCCTGAACAAAGAGTATTGGTGACTGTACCACCAGTCGAGAGGCCATCTAGACCAGTAGCACCGTTTCCAGTTCAACAACAGGAAGAAGAGAGTGGTGATGATTGACAAGCAGAAATGCAAGATCAAGACCCTTAGATCTTTAACGAAGAAGCAGAGACCGACCCTCAAAGTGAAAGTGTAGCTGAACCCGTTCCTGCCGGAGAGGAAGGTTCGGGTGAAGGAACCAGTACTGGATTGAGGAAGATAAATCGACAAACTGAATGGTCACTGACTAAGAATCTACAAAGAAGTGCTTCAAAACTACAAATTCTGTAGACAATATCTGAAGATACTGAATCTATAGACAAAAGTGTCACTGACCCAAATCAACAAAGACTGAGAAGATCCAAAAGAGCACGGGTGCCTTGTCTCAGGTATTCTGTATCTGAATGGTCATAATATATGAACACTGCTTTGAATGTCACATTGGAGGATTTGTGCAATGTGAATCCTGAACTGTTTCAACCTCCTTGAGATCAAATAAAGAGACTATTGGTAAAAGAGCTGAGCAAATTAAGAAAAATCAAGTCCACTCAATGAGAAAAGAACATTTATGAAATTGTGCCTTTAGACATTTATTGTTTTAATTTTTTCTTTTAAAAAAGATCAACCCAGATCCGAGTCAGCTGTAGAAGAACAGGGATAACATTTTAGAAGAACACTGAGTAGGGTTACAGATTGTCTATTTAGAAAATTGTTTAGAAGAATTTTTGTACTAAAATCCATTACAAGCTTCTGGATTAAATCTGACTCAAAGAGAATGTGTTGCATTTGAAATAAGTGTAAATCTATCATCTTTTCAGTTTTTGTAATAACAGTAATAGTAATTAGCTTAATATTATTAGGGTTCTACTTAACTCCAGCGCCAGAATACACAGTAAAGAATGCCAGTAATCCATATGCACTTATCAGTAAAGAAGAGACATTTAAGAACACTTTCATTAGTTATAAAATGTATGATTTGTCCACTAATATTTATTCTAGGTTAGTACAAGAATACACTAATGCTATAAGTGCAAATGATTGCTATGTCTGTGCACATATACCCACATCTGTTTCTGAAGAATTATGGTACTATCATTTGATTTCATCCTAAGCTATTTCTTGCAGTATCCTACTCTCATTAGTTTACAGGAGAGTATATTTTGAGTATTTCTATTACAATCTAATGCTTTCAAGCGTGCCTTTAATAGAAAGCATGTACTTACAAGCAAAAGACATGGACACTGCCTGGTATTATTTCTTTCCACATAAACCTATAGGTAGTGTTAACGCTTACAAGAATAATTTTACCTGCTTAATGCAACCACTGGAGAAAATATGCATAATGACTTTAGAGGAGAGGTACACTAACATGACACAAATAAGCAACAAAAGCAATGATGTTTTTGAGAACGTTTGGAAAATGGAAGAAAACAAATTTACAAAGAAAATGGTCTATTCCAAATTAAGACTGGACAGCTAACACAAAGGGAAAATTTGCATTTACAGAAGACGGACATCTAAGAGAAATAGACATGTAGGAATTAGCAGTTGTGCACACACATTTGAATTAACGGTAGGAACATGGCAAGTTCTACAGGGAGACTAAAATACAATTCCAGAGGTTTATTACATTTGTGGACAGAATGTTTACTTTTTATTGCCACCCAATTGGGAAGGGATCTGCTATTTAGGCATACTAATTCCCAAAATGTTTCATGTGAAAACTCTAGATACATTAACCATGACACCAGCACATATACAGAAAATTAGTGCAGAAGCTGGAACTGAACTAGTAGGAGATATTTTTGGAATCATTATTCCACCTTTAGGTAACATATTAAATGACATAAAGATTAGAAAGCTAGCAACGGTTGTCATCAAAATGGCAACAAGCACATCAGGAGCTTTGCTTGTAATTAAAACAGAACTAATCGCTGTAAGGTCTATGGTACTCCAAGACCGACTTGCATTAGACGTTTTGCTTGCAGTGAAGGGCAGAGTCTGAAAAATGCTTAAAATTAACTCACTGCTGTTCACACATACCTGATGAAAGTGAGAAGATAGAAAGATTTGCAAAGACTATAGCAGGTTTCGAACCTTAGTTGGAAACAGCAAGTCTGTTCAAAAATTGAGGAAAGCGGGTTGCTACAATTGGAAATTGGTTTTCAACGGCAGTGAAAGGTATCTTAAAGGCTATTCTAATGCCAATTATGATATTAGGGCTTTGTCTAATGTTTTTTAAGCCTTGTTTTCAGGCTGTAAATATTTAATGTGTAAAAGGAGAGAAAGGATGCAAAGGAAATTATATGAGAAAGATTTGGGCCTGAGAGGCATTATGAATAATGATTATATGAAGTCCTTGAAATTTAGAGGCCAGAAAAGGAAAAGACAAGACTCAATTGTTAATAAAGGTGCCCTTTAGGATGGACTCTAATGAGAAACAAATGTGTGTGATGGTTAGGAAAACATCATCAGATGAGGGTAATTGATAAGGTGGAAAACTAAGTTCAAAATAACCACTTATCAAAGCTGACATTTACTTAGAATTTAACATGAAGAATGCATATTAAAGTAGATGTGTCTTGCTTAAACATGCAAATGTTATCAACCAGCATCATTATTTTAGCAGAAAGCTGTAATTCCTATCATACTTTACCTACGCCCGAGTGTAGGCCTAATTTATTCTTACTTTCCTCTTCTTTTTTTTCATTTAATAAAATAGATGTCTTCTTAGAAAATACTACTAAAGCTGATTTAAACCATTAGAATTCGTCATTACTGTGAAATGTGTTGTTTTAAAAATGTAATTCTTGCATTCTTCACACCATATGACTTCATTGTATTTTAGATTAATCCGTCTATGCTTTGCACAGAATGTTGGAATAAATGACAGTGTAATAAAATCAGTAATGTACAGTAGAAGCTTAATTCTCGTGACCTAACCAGGAAACTGTAAATAGAGGATGTTTCATTTTATAGACTAGTCCATTGATAAACCATCATCATCATAGTCTTTATTCGAATTTAAAAGAATTCATACAAGACACAAACATGTACAAAACACAAAAATATTACTAATCACATGCCCTATATAATACATAAAATCATCCAATAAATACCTAAAAGTTACTATTAAAAGACAATTAAACATGTCGGCAGACTAAAGATGGAAACACATTTTAAAATGCAAAACAAAAAGGAAAAATAAAACATCAATTGGAACAAGAAAATTTTCAGCCAACGTCCCAGGAACATAAAGCCCTACGGAGGTACTCCCACAATTTCCCTAAGAGCCTTGTGCCTTAAGGACCAAGCCCAACCCAAGTATTTAGCTAGGGCAATTGAAACAACTGGAAAAGTGCTTGTGCATAAAAGTCTTAGAGCAACAGCAGAGCTCCTTGTGGCCAACGTTTTACACATAGGAGACAACCATGTTCATCTAGGGATAGCGTATGCAGGGCAAACAAACAAAAAATGGGCAGTTGATTCCTCGTGAAAGCCACAGGTAGGGCAAGTTCCTACACTTGCACCAAACCACCCGCTAGTAAGGGCCCTGAGTGGAAGAGAACCTGCTCTAAATTGGAAGTAAAGTTTCCTGGCTCTAGGTTGGGTAATCAGGTCCCAATAAGGTTCAAAAGCTGGAGTAACCTTCGCCTCCAAATATCGGCTAGTCATCGTAGGGGAGTTAGAATCGCTCCAGACCCGATAGTTTACCCGTTCCCAATAGAGCATTTTCAGGAGTCTCTTGGGAGGAAACACGGCAGCCACTGGGTCACTCCATAGCCCCTCCAATCCCAGGTCTATCAATGTCTCCCGGAGGTTCCTCAGCCACCCGATCTTATGGAACGTATCGGCCTGTATTACGTCCATAAGACCCATTGCGTATGAATGAAGCTCCGGGGTGGTCCAGAGCCTCCGCCAGTATAAGACCGGGCGGAGTTTGGCTAGGTCCTTGATAGCCTTCCTACCTAGATCATACCGCAGTGGTACCAGGGGCGTGCTCTGCGGGAGGCCAGTTATGCTACGGAAAAATTTATTTTCGACGACTGTTAAGAGATGTCAATGTGTCGAAACCCCATAGCTCGGCCCCATACAACACAGAGCTTAGAGCCTTTGCCTCATATACTTGGAGCACGGGTTTAATAGGCTTAGTGAAGGATTTTTTGTGCTCACTGGTCAGAGCTCCCGTTATCTGCCTAAATTTCATTGTAGACATTTCCATATGTCTATTCCACTTATTGTCGTGAGTCACATGCATGCCTAAATAGACAAAATTATTAACCTCTTCGAGTGTTTGCCCATTCATAAAGAGCTTTCCTGCTCTATAACTTGAATGCGGGTTAAAGGCCATGAGTTTAGTCTTGGTCACATTAACCTCTAGACCATAATTTCTGCAAAAATCTTTAAAAACTGACAATGCCCTTTGCAGGCCACTCGGAGTTTTAGATACAATGAGAGTATCGTCAGCAAACATCAATATTGGGGTAATCACTCCAGCCAGCTTGGGAGCGTCGGTGTTGACTCGTAGCATATAATCTACTATTCCATTGATGTACAGGGAGAAGAGCGTGGGTGCCATGGCGCAGCCTTGGCGCACACCGCGCTCTACCGGAAACTCAGGGGTGATTTCACCCGGGCCTCCCCACTGAATTTTTGCAAAAATAGGCTCATGGAGCCGCACGATTAGAGTCAAAAGTTCCAAGGAAAGCCCCAGCTTTTAGAGGACCCTCCACAGCCGCTCACGAGGAACGAGGTCAAAGGCAGCTCTTAGGTCCACAAAAGCGACATAGAGACTGCCTTTACCTAGCGTTACTACCTTCCAGTGCAGTTGGACAAAGCGAAAAACCTGGTCCACAGTGCTGGTAAATTTGCGAAAACCAGCTTGAAAAATGGAGAGTATCCTATTGTCTTCAATCCAAACCAATAACTCATTCAGGACCATCCTCCCGATGACCTTTTGGATTGTGTCTATTAGACTAATAGGTCTGTAATTTCCTGGGAGTGTTTTATCTCCCTTTTTAAAGATAGGAATTATAATAGCACACCCCCATGATTTAGGCACTGGGGCGCCTTCAGCCACAGCATTAGCCACTAATGCAATATACTTGCTCCAACAAGGCTTGTTATTAAGGAAGAGATCAGATGGGACCCCATCCAATCCCGGTGCACGCCCAGCGGCTACACAGGCCATGGCAGCTAGAACATCCTTGGGACTAAAGGGACCGTGCGTGTAAAAAACGTGCGATGTCGGCCCCGGGCATTTATATAGGGGATTACGTGCATATTGTGGTTTAAAGTGCCCAATCCACTCCTCTTGAGTGACATGGTTTGATGGACTATCTGGCATACCACCTCTGTTCCACTTGATCACGTTCCAGAACAATCTAGTGTCCCTGGCGTAACATGCCTCCTTCAAATCTAGCCAGTACAAATCATCCCATCTTTTTTTCGCTTTAGCAAGGCATTTCTTGTAAGAGTGTCTGGCTAATTGAATACTTGTCTTGCTCCCACTAGAAAGGGCATGTGTCAGGTTGATCAACAATGGAGCATGGAAAAGCTAACAGAGTAGGTTTGCAGAGGTTCTCATTAGTACATCACCGGCATGTAACAATCATATGAATGCTTAGCAACAATTTAGATACCTTCATATCATCCTGTGTGTTTAGCATGGGAATCAAAAGGAGAGGCAACAATCCACCTGAAGATTCGTCCCTATTGGTTCAAGATGATTTCACCGCCAGAAGCATAGATACATATTGTAGGCTTATAATAGTACGTGTTCCTAGCTAGAAAAGCAAGTCTCTTTTTTCATTCTATACCCTGAGCACTTGACCTTGTGAGCTACTGCTGATGGTGACGGCTGTTGCCCGACAATTTTGTTGGGTGACTACTTCTTTTCGAACGTCATAAGCTCCTGCTGTGACTGTTATACTTAACCTGATTTCGACAGTTGCTACTGTGATTGTAGAAGACTCGGCTGAGTTTCCAGAACTACTCTTCATGGGAAGTTCCTCCTCTTAGAAATTCTAACCTCAAGCTTCTAAACTCTTACACTTTCCCAAAGAACTCTTCATGGCTTCTATTAGATTAGATTAAGGACTCTTTAGATTAGATTAGGGATTGTTTCTTTATGGAACATCCAGTAATTTAATTGATGTCTCCCTTACCTCAATTTATTTTGTATTTCTGTAAACTAAGTTATCTTGCCTAATTGGATAAAGAAATGAAAGACCAATACTAAACTTTAAACAAAGAAAATAAAGGTTTTTGAAAACCTTGCTAAACCTCTCATCATTGACTCCTAAATTTAAAGTAAATGATCAATGTGAATGAGATGATTTGATTTGATGCTCCATTCTAAAATAGTGGCAAGGATCCATCAACCTGAGAAGATTTGGGGTGAAGATGGAGATCCCTGGTTTGTAAGTTACGGGTTGAACTGTTTATTAAAAACAGATGCTTTCCGCGTTATCAATATTTTTACATTTCTCCAGAACATGCACTTACAAGGTACTCATATGAGGAACTAAAAAAAAGTTGTTCCATTCAGATTCTTCTACAAACATTATTGTTTCCGCCACTCTTGAAACCAAAGCCCAGAATACCTGTAACACTGCAACAGTGAGAGAAAGTGAATAATACAGAAGCAAAAATACATGCAAATCATACTGCGGGGCAGACTAGGGCCCAAACAGTAAAACAAAACAATAACACAGCAAAATGGTTAACAAATCTGTACCAAACTTAGAATATTCCTGCACAAAAACAATCCTGAGAGGCATAAATAAAGATTGTTCTCCTCATTATGCCTCACCTGGGGAGGCCTAGCATTTTGAAGCATTCCCAGGTTTACTGCTAATGGTAAATCTGGGGGTGCGCCAATATCCATGGGTAGATGCGTGGGAAAACCCACGTTCCACCCATGGAACATCTCCCTGGGGCAGAGTAATGCAAGGCAGTGATTTGCACTGCCTTGCGTTACTCCTGATCTATCAAGCCATGCAGGGCCATGCAAGGTGGCCTTGTGTGACCTGATAAATCTGATTTTGTTGTGGCGTCATCCTTGCATCCCCTTGCATGGTGCAAGGGCGACACAACTCAATGGTCAATATGGCCCAGAATGTCTTGAAAATCTAAGCCTTGAACTGTATATGTAATTGAAATACTTTTTTTAATAGGGAGTAATTGGGCTTGAACAGGGTCTTTCATTGGCAATAATTAATTAATGTACATTTAAAGAATTTAAACATTGTATGATAATTATTGAATTACTTTTGTATTATAACACTAAAGATATGTTTTTAAAAAACCTGGCCAGAGTCATCAGTGTGGAGGTGGCGCAAGGAGTAGGGAGTACGGACACAGCTCAAGAGGACCTGACAACATCAACAGGGAAAGTAACGGGCAGGAACTGGGTGGACGGGGGAGATGGGCACAATGACACACATGCACAACAAGGCGTAGCACACTGCACACCCATAATTACCCAGGATCATGTCCCACATCCCCTTGGCACACTGCAGCACACACACATAGCAAGAACAGCACACCCACATCGACAACAACGTGGTACAATGCCCATAGCCGACACTGCAGAACAGAGGATACAACTGGCTCCGCACATGCACAGAAACATGCCCACCACATCTGACAGAGCAGGAAACTGTGAAATGGAAATGTACGCGTACGATCTCACATCCGTCATGTAGCCCAAAACTACACTGTTCTGCAGAACAATCCAGCACCTCACAAACAGTCACAATGTACATTGCTAAACAGTTTGCATGTAAACCAGAACAATGCGCCAACATACATGTCAACACAATGTCAACATGCATCTCCCCTTCACATTGCAGAGGGGCACACAGCTCCTCCAGCAGAGCACAACAGACAGCACATCTGTGATGCTGGAGAGGACCACCACGCCGTCGACACCGACGCCCTACAACAGCCCATCGATATCCCACACAAACCACCACCAGGACCAGGGCAGACAAGCTACTCAGAGGAGAACACAGCCCCTGCAACAGAACACACAGCAGGAAGCACACGCAAGCATAGCAGGCACACAACACTTCACCCACCCACACATGGCACCCCAATACCATGTGTCATCGTGACAAAAGGAGGTGTCCCAACAGGTGGGGGTGGGTGCCGAACCCATGGAAGGTGAGCATACGTTGGTGTCTATCACAATCAGGGACCAACCACACCCCACAAAGGAGACCCACACTGCCATAGAGACACATGCAGATGCACATTCACAGTACAGAACCATGCCCAGGAGCGCGCAAATAGCAGTCACACACCCATGTTGGTGTGCCGTACGATGGCCCTGGCCACTCCCCTTATGAATTGAGTGGGTGACGACAAAGCTACATGTCCAAGCTCCAACCCGCTGCCTGCGGTGACATGTCTGCATCCGATGTACACAGCACACTGTAATGTCCTAGGGCCCAGGGCCCTCATGCATACAACAAGACCAGAGAGACAACACGTAGATATCATGTCGAACTGGCTACGGGCACGTGTGCCCGGCCCCTTTATTGGCAGGGCCACATGTACAGTGACGCCTGTGATGGATGTGTGAGGGGTGAGTGCAAGCCAGTCCGCACAGAATGCTGGTGCTGGCAACAACTTGAACATTGGACACCAGTGCAATGGAAATAGAAAACACATGCATAACAGAGTCAACTACACAGCAACATGGTGGGAGCCGGAGTAAGGACAGAGGTCCCCCAATATTCAGTCAGGAGGTTCCGTGAGTTGCAGTGCACTGAGGTAGGGGCACTAGAGATGAGCAGTGAAGGAATTGCTGGGATTGTGTCCCTTCGGGTTGGTCCTGATGCAGATGCAGTGGGGTGTGTTACACCTGCATCAACTTCCTCATCAACGTCCCAGATCTCCCACACTGCCTGAGGTGACATAGCTGCACAACATCTCCACAGCACAAAACTCAATCACTAATGGACAATGGCTTGTGGTACACTGAGTCACTGGCACCTGGAGTGCTGAGCAGGGTATCAGGCCGATGATGGCATCCAATACAGGTCTGAGCAACTCCGTAGGTCAGTCAGGACCACCGCATCAACTCTGGCAGATGGCGGTTGGAGATGGTCCTTGCGGTGGTGGCGTGTGCCTCCTGCGGTGATGCGACATCCAGGCCGGTCAGGACCTGAATCTATGTGTGGGCCCTGGTGGCCCGCAGTTGAGGCCGGAGGCTGAGGACAGCACAGGGCCACAGACACATGGCGTTGATGATCCCAAGACCACCGTGACAGAGGTCATCCAATATATCAGAAGCAGGGGTCCCAGACCTGAGCAGCACAGAGTTAGTGGCCCCGGATGCACTGTGGCCGTCACAGGCACCCAGCCACGGGACGGTGCCTTGCGGTGCAGTCAGATGGGCCATGCGACCTGGGCGTGTCCTCATCAATGTCTGAGGTGTGTGTTGCGGAGGGTTGCGGAGGACAGTGGAAGGTGTCCTCCAGGGCATGATGCAGAGGTTTGATGTTATCTGGAAGCAGCAAATGGGGGAGTTGAAAGCACTACCCTCGTTTTCACCACCAATTCTGTATCAGCTACATGAGGATGAAAACTAACCCCTAGTCCAAAGACTCAAACGCCACCAAGGTACGACCAGGGAGTGTCCATGAATGTCGGGGAACAGACTTAGTGGCACAGGTGCTGAGCGGGGATGCATTCTGCGATGATGCTGGTACATTGACATGAACTCCACCATTGCCAAATCAAGACTGTGACCTACTGGACTGCAATGTAGGCCGGAGGCAGAGGTCAGCAGTGGCCCACAGCCACATGTCATTGGCTGGCGAGGCACAGAGTTAGTGACACCAGGGCAGTTGTCTGTAGTGTTCGATCACCTCCGTAACGATAATCCTGTTCCCTCCGCACTTCAACGTGTCATACTCTTACGCCTCTCCGTGCGTGCGGTGACATGTATTCTGCCTTTTGAATAACCAATGTTCAGTTCCAAATCTATGACCCACTCGTGTGCAACGTAAACCGAGGGCAGTAGTCCGCGTAGGCCCACAGACATGTGTGGTTGTGATGCCATGCACAGACTTGTTGGCATCACATCGAAGGTAGTATAGTGACTTGTCCTATGCCTTAAATGGTGTTCACTGCCATGGTGTAATCAAGACTCGGTTCCAAATGTGTGACCTACCTGACCGTGGTGTAGGCATGAGGCAGCAGTCAGCACAGCCCATTCACTGAGTGTCGCCGGCATAGGTTGGATGGCCCCACCGGCCTGCGTAGTTCAGGTTCAGTGGCACCACATGTTCGGACACCTCCGTGCATGTGACCCTGGTTTCGTCCGGACTGAGCCACATCTTCCTCTTACTCCTCTCTGTGCGACCACTGGTGTGGACTCTGCCATTCGTGAATTGTGCCCAGGTGCTGGATGTGGGACCTACTGGTCCGCAGGGTAGTCCTGGTCCCTCATCCACGTATTGCCGGCTGCCGTTGAACAGGGTTAGTGGCACCACGTGTCGCAGGCTGGTGTTGAACAGGGTTTTTGGCACCACATGTCGCCGGCTGGCATTGAACTGGGTTAGTGGCACCACGTGTCGCAAGAAGCCCATATGGAACTATGCCTCACTGATCGGGTGGGGTCTGTTGCTGTTGCCGCTGGCCCGGATTTGGGGTCACTGCCATTCATGACTCAGGACACAGTTTCACATATGGGACCTACTGGGCCGAAGAGTAGGCCTGAGGCGGCAGTAGAGTACGTCAATGAAAAAGGACTAAAGCGAGCCTGTGTGGTGGAAGCCGTGATGGTCTGAGAAGGCTGCCAAGGTCGCGGGACTCAGGCCTGGAGCTTGCACCGGAACGTGGTGGGCCCTCCTTGACACACGCCGGTGGGCGGGGGGCCTAACAGGTTTGTGGTCCAGAGTGCCAGGGTATGGCAGGCGCACAGCGTCGCAGGCAACTCCGCGTCTGCCTCGTGGCTGAGTGAGAGGCACCGCCTTGGTACAGACGTTGGGCTTTCCAGAAGAGGACCACGCCCAGGGCTACGTGCTTCTTATTCACACCCCTATGCTGGTGTGGCATACACCGGGTCATCCCACTGTGGTCACGCTTAGGCATGGTGTAACAGGAAAGATTTCTGTGAGGTCCCCCACTGGCTGTGGTGACATGGTTGCGTCCACTGTCCACTACACTCCATACACCAGAGGTGTATGTCACCATGGATATGGGTGCGTGCAGCATACTGCGGTCTGTCCAGCACATCTCCGCCATGCTTGGCATTGTGTACTTTCCCAATCATGGTACTACTGCATCCTTCACACATGCCTGTTAGCCACATCTCCCCACATTCAGCTGTTGTGTGGCAGAGGTGCCATGCCGTTCATGGCTCATGTTCATGGCTTGGCCAGGTAACCATTATGAGTTGTTCTGTCGTGTCTGGTGTGTGGGCATGATGTTGTGCATGTTGGTTGTGATTTTGTGACGTGTGCATTGCCAGAGTTGTGATTTGCATGGTTGTGAAGTTGAGGTGAGTGGGGTGTTCATTTGGAATTTGCCAAGGGGCTGTGCATTTCCCTTGCTGCCATCCTGGGTACGCTGGTTGGTGATGGACGGTCGGAGGATGAAGGAATCATGCACACTGGCTGTGTATTTGAAGGCGACATTGTCGGAGGTTCCACGGTGTTCTGTTGTTGCCTGCACATTGGGGTGGGACGTGTGCTTTCTGTTGCAGTGATTGTGTGCTGTGTCACCAGGGGGCACAGGTAGGACATGTGTGCTGTGGGTTGCGTGTATCCTGCTATGGCGTATGGTCCCTGCTTGGTCTCCAGCGTGACCTGCGCATTGTGTTGGATGTATGGGGACTGGGGTACCAGGGTGATGGTGATGTCCAGGACAGGTGTGAGGGACTTAGATGTGGCTGGCTGTGAGACTCCTCCAACTCTGGCGGGTGTTGGTTGGGGGTGCCAGGGGCCAACAGGCCAGCAGCTTGGTGTAGGGTGGGATGTTGGTTGTCCGCTGCGTTGTTGCCATAGGCCTGTTAGGCGTTGATGGTCAGGATGACTGGGATGGGTTTCCCTTTCAGCCTGTGGTGGACGGTTACATTGTCAGAGGTTGGGTCTGTGCGGCTGGTACGCTTCCTGGGGGTCCGCTGTCTTTGTCTGCACTGTGTCTGTGGTGGTCGGGGGGGTTTACGGGTGTGGGTTGTGGTCCTGGCTTTCCGGGCTGCATGATGGGTGGCTCCATGGCATCTGTTGCCCTTCTGATGTGGCCCTGGGCTGTGCTCCCTTTTGTGGTGCAGGCTGCCGTCCGACTTTACACCAGGTCAGAGCAGGTGTAGATTTCCTGGTGCTAACGCGCCTTATCGCCTATTTTGTGTTTTTATCACAGATCTGGCTGGTCATTGAGAATGTTGAGGTGTGGTGTTGTCGCGGCTTTTGGCACGGGAACGCCCACTCTGCATCTCATTAACGATAGTTGCGCGGGTAGTCTGTGGCGATGTTTTTTACGGCTGCTATCACAGATTTACTGGTGCTGTGGGCTGTTAGTACCAGCTTGTGAATGGGGAGGTAAATTTATCATGACTTTGGCTGCGATAAAGTGCCGTTAATTCGGCAATATTTCCTTGTGAATATGCCCCTGAGTCTCTTGCCACATCACCCCCAGTAAGCCTCGAACTGTTCTGTTTCACTGGCCTTGCAGTCGAGTGCTAAAAGGATGTACTTGGGGGGTTTGGCTTTAGGTCTAATAGTAAGGTGGTCCAACAACATCAGAGATAAAAATCAGTTAGATGTCACAATTTAAGCCGAGTACCCTCTAACTAACCTGCGGTCCCACAAAACCATTTCCCACAATGAGTTTTTAATTTAACCAGGCTTTAAAGACCTGTGCAGCAGACCTTATTTCATCCCATCACCAGCAGATATATGTCTGAAATGATCATATGTGAGAGGTTAGTAGCACAAAGGCTTGATCATTTAGAGTCCAACAATTACCTATCACCAACCCTGATATGAGACGAATTTCAGGCATTGTGTAACCTAAGTTAAGGTGAACAAATTTCAACACAAACTGTGGATAAAGAATTAGGATTGTTGACCACGAACAGAGGCACCTATGTAAGTCAATGGTTCAGTACTACACACTATAGGAAACAAGACTATAAACTTAGGCGAAAATTGATAATAGAATTTAAAACACTGACACACAAAACATTTCGGAATACCAATATTTTACCTCTTTCTGATCGTAGACAAGGACTGAGAATGAAGCACATTGGCCTGGATTTATTAAACGTTTGCGTTGGTGCTCGTGCAACACAACACATCACCAAGCAGTACAAACAGCAGTGGCACTTCCTCTCTCTTGTGCAGAAGGTATTTTGTGCTGAGAGTTGACCATCTCACTGCTCTCAATCCCATTGTTTCCTCCTCTTATTAATGTATACTGACAGGGTGTCTGTGGTAGTCCAGGGAAAAAAACCTTTGTTTTTGATGCATAGCCAGATTTACAAAATTAATGTCATTTAAGTGGGCTGTCACTCTCTGAAGCCTTTACATATGTGCTAATGTCCTACTTAATGTCCTACTCATAATGTCAAGTATTTGCATCTTCTAGCTGTTCTCCATCATTGGCTGGAAAAAATTTAATAATCTATCTCTGGTATTCCCGCTAGGCTTGAAGAAGCAGAGTCTAGAATAGCCCACCTAGAGGACCAAATGAGCTCCACAATCCAAAACATTGGTCAAGTAACAGCAGACAAGATCGCCCTGGAGACCAAACTGGAAGAGTTAGAAAATCACTCACGGCGTTCAAAACTCCGAATAGTGGGAATACCCGAGGGGAAGGAGGGCACTAATACCCTTTCATTGGGTCGAGACATTCATCAAACAAAAAGTGCCTCCATACTTCTCTGCGGACCTATCACTAACCAGGGCTCATCGAGTCCCCACCCATCCTATTCCGAATGCTAAGTACCCATGCACCATTTTAATCAACTTCGCTGATTACAGAATTAAGGAAAGTATCTTGACAAAAACGATCCAACAGAGACAGTTCGCTATTGACGAAGAAACTAAGTGTCGGATTTTTTCAGATATGTCACCGGGGGCGGCACGTAGACGAAAAGAATTTGTAAATTTGCTGTTTTTATTTAAAGCTCAGGGAGCGCAGGCATCCATTGCCCAGCAGTCAAAATTAAGAGTGCTGGTGAAAGGAAAGTTTCATATGCTTTCACGGGTAGAAGAAGCTCAGGAGCTTTTGAGAGAAATCACTGTCTCACGATGAGTTTGTATGGAATATTGGAGTTTTGTCTACTGGGTTTCTTCTCTGTGTGGGGAGTAGGTCACCAAGGGTGCAGGACCAGGGCACCCGAGCTATAAGTGGGGAGGGAGAGGTGTGGGTAGTGGGGCCCGTTGGGACCTCTGCATCTCTTCTGGGGGGTCCCGGGATCCGGGCAGGAGGTGGGCGAGGGGGTCATAGCAGTAAAATGAGCAGTAGCAGTAACAGGGGCATGTTGAGAAGGTTTGTTCTAGGAGAAAGGAGTGGTAATAGTAAAACGGGCAATCAGTTGTATATATAGTGGTATATTCAAGTTCTTTATCTGAGTTATTAAAAATGTATTTTAGAAAATTGAAATGGTTAATATATATATATAACTCTGTCTATTAATGTTAATGGAATGCTTAATAAGAAAAAATATGGTGGACTCATTAGATGGCTTATCTCATTGAGCCCCCACGTTTTGTTTTTTCAAGAAACGCATTTAAAGACTGATTCACCTAAATTGCACATAACTCTGGTCTTTTCACTTGCGTTTTTTGCGTCTTCATGTTTGGCCATGAGAAGGGTCGCCATTTATTTCTCTAAAAAACTGCCATGGGAAGTTGAACAAGTCCAACGCGATCCACAGGGAAGATGGATTTGGGTAGCAGCCAAGTTGAAAGGGAGGGTTCTAAACTTTATAAACTATTATGGTCCAGTCATGGACGATGCCTCGAGTTTGGTTAAGATTAATGAACTTTTAATGGGGGTGCCAGGGAAAATTATTATCGGCAGGGATTTTAATTACATACAGGATTTAAAGAAAGACACCTCAAATAAAAATAAAAAACTATTGAAACCAAATACGAAAAAAATTGTTGAGGCTATTATACAAGAACACCAGTTAATAGATCCTTGGTGGAGTATTAATCTGGACAAAACATTTTTTACTTGTCACTCTCATCGTTATCAGACTACCTCCCGAATAGATTTTTTTTTATATCTAGGTCCCTTCTTGTCTCAAGGGTAGACATATGGATAAACCCTTTGTCGGACCACGCGTATGTATAGCTTGACCTTGAACTCGGAGCAGGGAGAGAAGAAAGACCCAGGTGGCAGCTGGACCGCCTTCTCCTTCAGGATCAGGAATGGGTGGAGAATTGTAAAGTATGGATCTCTGAATTTTTTTTTAGGATCAATACAGAAATGGCCAAACTCTTTGCGATATGGGAGGGCTTTAAAGCCACAGCTGGTGGGAAATAATCTCCCTCTCGGCCACCCAATCTAGTGCACGGCAGACAAAAATAGCTGAACTGCAGGGGGCAGTGGAGAAGGCTCATGCCCAGAGGACTTGGTCATGTCCACAGCAGCTGGAAAATGCAAGAAAGGCCTTGAGAGATTTTTTCATCTTAGAAGAGATCAATAGCTCCCGAACCTTCCAACAAAAGATCTATGAGGATAGTCAGCTGGTCGGCAAATTGCTGGCCACCTCCACAAAAGCTAAACAGATTACCTGGTCCTCGGATTGATCAATTAAATTCTGAGATAAAAACCACCGAGATTGGGGCAGCTATTAAGGCAACGGGCGGCGCTAAGGCGTGTGGGGAAGATGGGTTCCCAATAGACTTTTATAAGACTTTCTCAAAAGAATTAATCCCACAGATGCAAAAACGTTTTAATTATGTTATGAAGGGGGACCAGGTTCCCTTGGCCTTTAAAGAGGCAATTGTTATGTGCTTCTTAAAAAAGGATAAGAACCCAAAAGATCTAAACTCATACAGGCCTATTAGCCTCCTCAACTCAGACTACAAGATTTTTATGAAGGTATGGGCGGAGTGCCTCTTAAAGGCGGCACAGGATGTAATTCACAAAGATCAGGCAGGTTTTATAGCAGGAAGATATATGGCAGCCAATACCGAATTTTTAATACAGGCTCTGGATTTTTGTAACATCAATTCTATCCCGGCCTGTATAACGATGGTGGATGCTGAGAAAGCATTTGATTTGGTAAATTGAAATACCCTTTTCTTTGCACTCCACCAATTTGGTTTTCCCCCTCTAGTTATTGCAATGCTACATAATATTTACCTGGGGGCCCAAGCCCAGGTAGTGATTAATATGAAACGGACAGGCGTAGTACAGATCAAGTGGAGAACTAGACAAGGTTGCCCGCTCTCCCCCCTACTTTTTACTTTTTTCATAGAACCATTGGCTATTACAATACGCAATAATGCTGCAATCCAGGCCCCAATTCAGGACATGGCCAAATTAAAACTTTTTGCAGACGACATCATTCTATACTTGAAGCCTACTAAATGTAATTTGGAAGCAGTATTGAGTGAATTTAGTAAATTTGAGTTAATTTGGGGTTATAAAATAAACCCCAATAAAACTGAGGTTCTGCTTTTAAATGGAGATATGAATTTTCTTCCACTTTGTCTTAGGGCGCAAGCTGTGAAGTCAGACCCAATAAGATATCTGGGGATATTTGTGTCTAATGAACATCAACAGCTATATAATTTGAATTATGTAAGAATGCTGGAAAAAATAAGGAGACTTTTAGATCAGTGGCTGCTGCTTCCTTTGACTTTAGTGGGTAGGGTTTCCCTTATTAAGATGTCTGTATTGCCGTTACTTACTTTTTTATTTATTAACGTTCCTCAATCAAAATTAAGACATGTTTCTTTAAAGAAATGGAAACTTTAATTAGACAGTTTATATGGGGAAAGAAAACCCCAAGGGTGAAACTTACATCACTTCAATTAACGATACAGCAAGGAGGTCTGACTTTACCCCATCTGAAAACATACTACAATGCTGCTTTTCTGGACATATTGGCGGGTCTAATGGGCTCAATGGGTATTAGAGATAAAATTTTTATTGAAAAAATGGTACAGGAAACAGGTTCTCAGATTCCAATATTCCTAAAAACCTCCAAATTGCCGAAAAGAACTCAGTATAAGACACTTAAAGACTATTCTTTCAGACTCCAGGCTTTTTTTTAATTGATGGGCTCTACGGGATTTCAGTTTTTAAAGCTACAGAAATGTAAGAGCCTCGGCCTCCAATTTCAAATAGGTCACTTGAAGCATTGGGAAGGTTGCGGGCTTGGGGCACTAAGTGACTTTTCAATACAGAATAGGATGATCTCTTAGCAGGAGGTGGCATTGAAGGATGGGAGCCAGAGGAAGCCCACCTTTTTTGAATACCTTCAAATTGTCTATTTTGTTAATATAATGAAAGGAAATTTATACACCCCGAATAAACTGATGATAACGCTCTTTGGGGCCAAATTAGGTGGGGTGGGGAATTGGTATCGGTTATTGTGGAATCAGGGCCAACTTCCATTGATTAAGAACCATCTGGAAAAGTTGGCCCGTGAAACACAATGTACCTTTTCTATCCCTGAATGGGAAGCTATATGCCTTTGGGGAAGTAAGTCTTTAAGAGCAGCCAATTACAAAAGGATGGCTTTTTTATCCTGATGGCTGGCCTACTTCACCCCAAGTGTACTGAAGAAAAAGTATTCAGATGCCGAAGATAGATGTTTTCGGTGTCAGGCAGGCGGGAAAGGGGGCTGGCTCCATATTTTTTTTCTGTGTCCGAGATTGGGGCCTTTTAGGGAGGAAATTTTCTTGGCTTTAAAACTGGGAATTTGAGAAGAGATTATTGCCGGAGGCTGAAGCCGCTCTGTTTGGTGCGAGCAAAGATAGAACACTCTTAACGGAAGACGGAGCAAACTTTCTCTCTATTGCTTGTTCTGTGGCCCGCTCTTTAATTTTACAAAGTTGGAAGTCTAGGGAAGCTCCCACTTATGAAAAATGGCTGAACAAGATGAAAAGAACGCGGGCTTCTGAAGAAGCGTGCAAAGCGGTTGGGAGCTACCAGAAAATTTGAAAAGAACTGGAAGTTTTTAAGTAAGGTGGAAAACCCAATAGCGGGACAATGTTAGTCGGGATTTGGAATTGTTTTGATGGTCTATTGGGACTAAAATATTTGGAGGATGTAGTAATGTATGCTGCTAAGAACTTTTGCACTTTAAAATTGTGATTGCTCTACATATTTTGCACTTGCACTTTCTCTCTCGCACTTCAGCACTTTGATATTATAGAAGTGTTTTTGATGGCCATGTTTGTTAAAAGTAAATAGAGATAGTTTTTTGGGGGTTTTTTTCTCAATGTACCACAGTTTGATATCTGGAAATGATGAAGTTAAGGATTTTAGCATGAACGAAGCCTAATATGTTTGCGTATATATCATGTATTGCCCTTGATGCTCTGCTCAACAAAAAAACATTTAAAAAAAATAAAAAGTATTTGCATCTTCTAACCAATTATATCAGATGCTTTAATATTTTTAATGCATGCCTTGTAATGGTATGCTAACTATTTTTAAAGGAAAACAACAGTTTCAGGAGAGCTTTTTGATTTTGGTGCTTTTGAGGCAAAATATGGTGACACATCCCAGTCATGGAGATTCATTTTTTACGTTTTTTGATTCTTTAAACAAAGCATCTCTGTTAGTGAACCAAGTCATCTCCAGGCTAATTCTACCAGTCATCTTGGGTAGCCACTGTAAACTAATATTTTAGGGAGGACAAAGATAGCTATTACATGGAATCTCTTAACAATTGTTCTAAAAGGAGTCATTGTTGACCATCCCACATGCATCTTTGGAATTGACTATTCCAAATGATTCAAAGGCCGTATAACACCTGCAGTCCCCCCTCATAAGTTGTGCTTCACAAGGCAGTCTTACCTGCCCCTTCATGATAGAGGAAGCACGGGCCCTCATGAAATCTTGACCCCAAAACAACCATGCCAGAGTCAATTCAAAGAAGGGATCCCCTGGCACTCAATGGTAGATAAGCATGGGCAACAGGTCCATACCTTGGTTCTCTGGTGCAGACACCGTCCCTGACATCCCCAGGGCCATGTATATGGAGTACCTTGGGAGGCTATGGAAAATTGCTGTAGTGGGCGTCCCCAGCCCTTCTCTGGATATCGTAGTAACCCGGCCCTGGTTTTATTGAAAGGCTTTTCAAACCAATTAATCTTGAATTTGCCTGCATTTCTATTCCTGATGCCAAGGTTGTTCATCTGCTTTGTGTCCAAACATGACTCCTTCCCTGCCACAGGCCTGGATGGGTCCCGGATTGGCCAGGCTCACCCCACAAATTGCCATACCTAGTGTTGAGATAAATCCTGTCTCACAAAGGCCACCAAATTCCCAACAAACAGTCCATGAACATAGTACTATAGGTGATCCCCATTGCTGTGGAATAGTGACTCCCCTTGGAGGCACCCATGAGAAATATTTATTAACTTCACTGTATGGAGTAACTGCTTCATTCTGCTATTCAGACACCTGGCCTACCTAGTAAGGCACTTAGCAGATCAACCAGACCTCCATACTCATCTTGGTACGCTGTGGGACCATGCAAAGACCACACCTGGACACCTCTTAGCTAACCACAAGATTTCTACCATCAAATTCTCAAATAGGACTTTTCTTCCCATTATCGACCAGCTGTTGCTTTCTGTGTGTAAAATGATGAGCTCAGGCTGCAATAGCTGCCAATGCAAAACCTCCTCAACAAGCTGATAAAGACCATCCGATGTGGGAGTGGTCAGCAGGCTCAACAGGAAAGGGTGACTTCGGCAGGGATCACGGCTGTGGTCCGAGACAGTCAAAGGACCCAGCAGCACCAGAAACAAGGACCCCTAACTGGGGCGGAAGAAAAAGATGGTCCCACGGTGCAGGCTTGTCTGCAGTCATCAGGGGCAGCCATGCCAAAGCAGGTGGGAATAGGTAAGGTCCACCCCATTTCAACACACCTGGCTGCCCCTGACATCTGCCTAGGTGACCCTATTACCCTCTCATCGGTGAATGCCTGGCATCATGGAGAGACCACGAAAATTCAAACACGGCAGCCACTGTTAGCCTTAAAGTGAAAATTATATTCAAATACTGAGATTTTAGGTCTGAATCCTGAGCTTTAGTTTGCATTGTTGCTCTGCACTTAGGTTAGGAAGACCACATCTCAGATGAAACAACAAACAAATGACAATCTTTTAATGGTTCATCACTATAGATGGGTCCAGGGGTGTGCGCAGCGGTGAGCGGTGTGAATATTTCAGTCTTAGGGGGTGCCTCGGAGTACTATGGATAAAAGTTTCAAAGTTAAAAGTTACCAATTGGACAGTCACTACTGAGCATCTTCAAGTTATTTTCTCTTTTTACAACATTATTTTCGAACAGTCTGAATCAAACACATGGAATTAAAGTTGGGTAATGGAGCTCCCACTGGTCACTAGATTGTAAGGCTTACCTCCCTCAAATAATAGGGTGTTCTAGGGGCTAAAGGCAGCTTTCAGAGTCATGTCCCCTTGCTCTCCCTTTACTGTTCTTTCACCGGTGTCGCCTCCTAACTTTCACTTTATGTGCTTTCACCAGCCATGTCTTCTACCTTTCACTTGCTGTGCTTCCACCAGCCGTGTCTTCTATCTTTCCCTTTCTGTGCTTTCACCAGCCATGTCTTCTATCTTTCACTTGCTTTGCTTTTACCAGCTGCATCTTCTACCTTCCACTTGCTGTGCTATCAACTGCCATGTCTTCCACCTTTCACTAACAGTGCTTTCACCAACCATGTCTTCTACTTTCCACTTGCTGTGCTTTCACCAGCCGTTTCTTGTACCTTTCACTTGCTGTGCTTTCACCAGCAGTGTCTGCCACCATTCACTTGCAGTGCTTTCGCCAGCTGTGTATTTTACCTTTCACTTGCTGTGCTTTCACCAGTTGTCTTCTACCTTTCACTTGCTGTGCTTTCACCAGTCGTGTCTTCTACCCTTCACTTGCTGTGCTTTCACCAGCCATGTATTCTACCTTTCACTTGGTGAGCTTTCACCAGTTGTGTCTTCTATCTTTCACTTGCTGTGCTTTCACCTGCCGTGTCTTCTACCTTTCACCAGCTGTTCCGGTTTCCAGTCGAAGTGTCGACTGGCGAGCGGCGAAGAGCGGTGTGCCAATTTGTATGAGCCTGCACCCTACCTAAAAGGCTCCTGTCCTGCCGCTACTGACCACCGACGGGGGCCAGGTTGGCCGGGTGTCCACACCTAGGTGTACAGCGGTGTGTGTGGTCGCTGCTGCCAAAGGGCCCCCGGCAGAGACAGTGAAGGCGAGACTGATGCCGGCGGAGGTTCTCCTGCAGGGGACTAGTAGTGATGGAGCAAGGTTTCAGATCTAAAGAAACTTGCTCGTATGCAATCCTCTCGACTAACCTGTAATACTATAACCAATCTGTCCGTAAGTACTCATTTTGCACTATATTTTACATAATCATATCTAGAAAAAGCTTGTCTATGTGCTTTCTTAATAAGTAACCCGAGTGTTCTAAAATGGCCGCCGAAAACACGGGAAGTCTTCTGCGCATGCGTCTACCACATCATGTGGTGTGACGTTCTTCTGTCGCTTGGGGGGAAATCTTTGCAGCTGTGCAATAGCTTCTAATATGGCCGCTTCAAAGTAACATACTAATGCGCATGCCGAGCTGAAACTAACCCATGCAAGTTCTACTAAGCTATTAATGCAAAGGGTTTATTAAGTAAATGGGGTAAGAGTATAAGTAAGTGGTATACAGTGAATTCATTTAATTTTGTATTCTAACATGTTCCTCTCTGACTTTATAAATAGTTCGCATTTGGGCCTTGGAGAGTAACTGATGTCCTCATCCTTTGTGGCAACCAAGCATGCGCCCTACAGTTCTGCTCTCAAGTCAATTAAGTCATTTGACGGACTGCTAAAACCCAAACCCAGCAAGGACATGAGAAAGTAAACTCCTGACCCTACGAAAGGAAGACCCCGCAACATTGTACCTTAAAATTATCGATCCTAATATGAAATGCTTGTGGGAATAAAGCTTGTGGGTATTAAAATTAAGGGGCGGGGAATTAGACAATGGACTTAAGAAAATATTGCACTCAAATCAAATTGCAGGTGAACATAGAATTGAAACATTTGGGGGTGGAACATACACTTGAATTTGGTATAACAGAGGTAAGTTCTAGATAGTTAGACACACTTGATGCGGAGGTGCTGAAGCTGTGCTGAGATGCAGCCCAATTTTGCTGCAACCTTATTGAAGAATCCTACACTAGGGAAATTTGCGGAACAACCCAGGAGGCACATCCAGGGAAAGGTCCGGACGCACCTGAACCGGACAGAGTAGCACCAGAGAGGGGTGTAACGCTGGTGTTACACTAGAAGAGGTCATTTTCCCATCCCGAAACTCTGACACTCTGATGTCGGGGTCCTCACACTATTCTAGGTAAATATATATTGTAGGATAAATGCTCTCTATTTGCTTTTCTGTTCTTTCTCTCCTCTGGTGCTGTCATTGGAAGAATTAATTAGTGTAAACTGATTATAAGCTAATGGTACTATTTTGCCTGATGGAGATTTCTGGTCTACTCGTGTGTATCTTGATTTGACTCACACAATTATTAATTCAGATAAACATTTGAAACTTTCCCTGAGTCTATGGTTCTTTAAATTGAAGTTAAATGCATTGTTGTCTTTCCTCCCTATTCTAATCTACGACTAGATCTTGTCGCACGTACATTTACTCAGGAGACAGGAATGGTAAGAATACTGGTGTAAAGGTTTCCTAAGGTGAAATAAAATTGATGACCAGTGGATATTTGCTAGCTCATTGTGTGAATGAATGTATATGGGCCCAAATGTGTGCTGTGTGTATGAATGTGTAGAGCTGGTAAACTCCGCTGCATCCGTAGGCCAGCTGCATCTCCCTCAAATTTCCAGAGTTGGTGCCCCCACCCGCTGAGCCGGCCTGGTGCAAAGGTGAGATGGTGTAGTGGAGACCGAGTGTGGCCTGCGGTTCGGGAGAGGGATTGGAGACAGCCTCAGCCCCAGCAGTGCTGTCAATCTTGGAAAAGCTGTCAGAGAAAGCAGCTGTCGCAAGGCGAGGAGAACAGCCCTTGAGCCGATCAGGGCTCTGACAGCCTGGGCACCTTCAGGCTAGCTGTGCAATTATCTCGGACCTTGCCTCTTTTATGGTCTAGCCGATGAGCAGATGGGCTTTTGGTTGTCCATGGAAAAATAGAGGATTAAAGGGGAGAGCAAAGGAGCCTATGAAAGTTGCTATATGGATTACGGTGGGAGAAATCCTGGAGTACAATTGCTGGAAGTAACTTTTGATCTGTTTATGGGTTTACGTGATCCAGCCAACTATAGTCTTGCATGCCTGACCTTCTGATTGTTGATTGCACCTTCTGGCGGAATATTGTTTGATACTCCTAGTGTTTGTTGTCCTGACACCCGTGAGGTTGGGGGTGGCTTTGAGAACAATGCAGAGACCCTCCGTAAGCGGTACAGGTGGAGGGCGGTAAATGCTAATACACAGGATCAGCCCCCATGCGAGTAGGTGCAGCTTGCAAGTAGTCTAGCCTCCCCTCTTCTTTCAGCCCAAAGCCTCGTTGGGAGTGTGAGGGGGTAAATAAATATTGAGACGCTTGACCCTGGAGGCCAGTGCCACTAATGCCACCATGGAAATAAATATAGTCTCATAAAAATGCAAAGAATGGCATTTAAAAAATTAAGGAGCTGAATATTCATGAAAAGATTAGGAACGGAGCAATTGTTGAGGAAAAGCAAAATGAGATCAGCACATATTGGAGCCCTATCAAGATCTCATACAATTACAGATTTGTTTCCTCCTCCATTACCGCAAGGCTCCAAGCCACTCCATATTGAAGTAGAAGAAAAAGGAAGACAAAATGGCGCAAAGGAGAAAGAGAAAATGAGGAAAAACAACAAAAGACCCCGATGGAATCAAATAAAGAAAAGAACCAATTAAATAGTTCAACCTTGAAAGATCCAATTAGACAGGCCCATTTGGATTCTGAAAAAGGAAATTATATCCAAGATTTTACACTTCCAGATATAATCATAAGTCAATATTTGCGTAAAAGTGAGGTTACGTGTCCTAAAGAGAGGCTGGAACTGTTCGGTAGTACTCTAAGTAATCCATCTAATGTAGAGGATAATCTATCCCACTCTCCACTCTTCCCATTTCTGTCCTCTGTCTATACCGATTCCTACTGCAAACAAGAAATCCTATCGGATGCCTTTTTAACTTTCCAGAACATAATTGAATCAATTTTTCTATTGTTATAAAAATCTACAACAAATATGGACCATCTTCTGGAAATGCAATCAACGGTTTTGCAATATCTAGCGGACCATCAAATTAACCTCCTTGTTGGAAGACCAGAACATAAAATAGGGCAAAGGGAAGAGCCAGAGGTACAAAAAACTTAAGGCATTGAGGAAATAAAAGTCTTAAATAGAAAAACAACTATTGATCCTAAAGTAGATAAGCCTATTTGAAAGCGGAGAAAGATAATAAAGGAAAACAAAAAGGAAAAGACAGAGATAGTGTACTCCCTATGGAAATTTTTTAAAGAAGTAACAGTCAATCAAGAGCATCTAACAACAGCATTAAAAGACATCAGAAGGAAAACCCTCCCTAGTTATCCGATCTTTAACATTAAAAAGAAGCCAACTCATCAAGAATCAAGAATAATGGATCCATCAACAGAGATGAAGCCAAATGAGGAGTTAGAGCAAAAGTCAACTTCATTAAAGAACTCCCCTACCAGAATGAAAGTAGGGACCATTAAGAGAAAGAAAAGGGGCAATTGAAAATTTGCAAAGAAATCCGCTAGAGTCGGAAAAAAAGGAAGAGAAATTAGCGGGGAAAAAAGAAATCTGTTCATTTGTGAATACCCTAGAGCAAGCTATTAGAGGCTCACTTACTAGTCAAGACCTTCTGCAGGAATTAAATCCCCTGGCACCAGTATTTAAAAACATTGGCTCAATCAGGAGCAACCACTGGCCGCAACTGTCTATAAATTATGTAAACACATGTGCAGTGCCAACAGCACAGGCTGACCTTCAAATTTCCTCTAAAACGCTTGAGATAACCGATCTTTTTTCCACATCTTATGATCCATTGAATTGGCAGAAGATTTTAAAGTTACTAAGAAGCCCGCCCTCTCTACTATCGCCTACATCACCAGAGATAAAGTTGGTGACTTTTCCTCATAGTCTGGATATCAATATAGCCCGGGTGGCATTCTGGACTAACGGGATTCCAGCTATTGTTTTGAAAGAAAGCAAAAAATAACATAAAAAAGGGTTTTATGTAGTAACGGTAGGAAACAAACTCGTGCCAGAGTCACCTGGTACAGACACAAGAAAGTCTAAAGTCAATTACTAGACTACTAAAATTTTAAAAGAACAGTGTAGACTGGGACTGCCGGATAAACTAATAATAAACATTGAGAATGAAGGTAGACGGATATGGAACCAAGATGATGAAAAACACACAAGTTACAGTCAAAATGATAATCTATGGTCGTGGTTACCAAACATCTTCAAAGGAAACAAACAAGAAAAGACTGCCCAGCTTCCTTTTTACAAAACTCCACTAACGTCTCGTGGAACATAGCAGGTTTAAACCTTGATAAAATATCTTGGTTGCTAGGTATCCAACCTTCATTAGTTTGCCTACAGGAAACCTGGTTAGTCGATAATTTTGCCCAACAAAACTACTTTGTCTTTAATACTCCAGCTACAAGGACCAGACGAGGACATGCAAAGGAAGGCTTGGCTATCCGGTTAGCAGAAGAACTAAGCTGGGACTTTGAAATAATTCATCTAACTAGCCCTAATGTTCAATGTCTTAAACTAAAAAGCTTAGATAAAAATGATTGCGCTAAGTCAATAATTCTGTTTAACATTTATTTTCCTCCTGAGTGTGGACACAATACAATACTCTCAAACATATTCGTCCAAATAGATATCACCTTAGGTTCAAATGAGAATACACAGATACTCCTAATGGGTGATTTCAACGCAAAAATATCTAATTCTTTATTGCATGCATTTCGGAATTCCGAACTTGAAGAATCCTGCTCTATCCCGGAGGCAGTTGTCCCAGACCATGTCAGAGCTAATAAAAGAGGGAAATTAGATTGGAACAAATCAATGAAATCAACTGGATAATTTTAAACGGGAGAATGAGAGGAGATGTGCCAAGTTCATACACGTGAGCAGGACCAACAGGTCTATCTATACTGGCTATGTTATCAGCAGTTATGACTTATTCAATCAATTTTGCAGCTTCTCTACACAATTTGTCCAAAGCAGTGACCATGCAATATTTCTTCTAGAAATAGTCCTCCGTCTTCAGCCAGTTTCTACATGGCCTCTATCACATGGTAGGGGAGAGGTATTAGTCAAACAAAAGCCAGCTCGAATATTTTGGAGCAGCGAGAATCAGAAGAAAATTAACAAAGAAATTAATAGGATAATTGAGTTCCAGTTGCTTGAGCAAACCAACAAGAGAGCCAATCCAATCTCCTATTTTGAAATTACTAAAATGTTAAAATCGAGTACTATGCAGAGGAAGCCTCTTCCCATTGAAAATAGCCCTTTTATAAAGAAATACTCGATAGTAAACCTCCTTTCTAGGAAATTAAATAGGCTAATCAGGCTCCAATTTACAAACTTCTCTCCGGCTAGGAAGGCCGAAATTTCCACCCTGAAGAAAAGATGAAAAAGGCTCTGCATGAAAGAAAATGGACAGATGTGACTTGCAAGAAGCAGTGCGACAAAAAAACATCAAGGCATTCTAGGGCATAATTGCAGAAGCCAGTGGAAATAAAATTCTGCAACTACCGTCCCACAAAAATAATGGGTTGCTTACCTATCCAAACTGTATGAAAAAACTTACAAACTTTTGGCATTGGGAAATCTCTATGGGATGGAACCTGCAGCAAGATCAATCAGCAGATAACGTCACCTACTGAGTAGCAAATTGGCGTATATAGAAGAAAAGGGAGCGATACAGCAGCAATGGGACCAGACAGGACCACAGTGCAGGTCCTAAAGGAAAACATTGAAGAATGGAGTAAATTCTTGGCCCCTCTATTTATGTACTGCTATCAAACTGCCCAAATTCTGGGCTCATGGTTGGGCAGTTTAGTGGTCCATCTACTGAAAAAAGTTTCCTGATTTTCCCTGTGTAATTAGCGCCAAATTGCCCTTCTTGATGCTACAGGGAAAATATTTGCGGCCAGCGTTTTGGACCATCTGAACGACTGGGACACAGCCAGGAAGTTGATTCCTATGGTCCAAGAAGCTTTTAGTCGAAATCACTCTGTGATTGATAATATCGCTATCCTGCAAACTATTATTGATAAATAAGTAGTTAGTACAGCTCAGGTAGTCTACAGTTTATTTGTGGATTTCTCTACAGCTTTTGATAAGGTGGATAGGCCTTCCCTATGGAGAAAATTATTGAAGTTAGGTATTCTGATAACCTTATTAAGAATAATAGTAGCGCTGCATACATCCACATGGTGTAAGGCACAGATGGGAGGAGATAAGGGTTCAACTCAAGAGATTTCCATGCAAAACGGCCTTAAACAGGGATGTTTACTTGCTCCCCTCCTCTTTTCACTATTTCTTAGTGATTTAACGGATCGTTTCCAGGAGGTAAATAATTTTCCACCTCAATTAGCATCACAAATAATTCCATCTTTTAATGTATGCTGATGACGTGGTTACATTTGATTTAACCCCAATTGCGGTACAGCGCAATATGGAGACACTTTTTAATTACACAAATAATTTTTTTTAAGAATAAATATTTCAAAAACAAAAATAGTACCATTTAGAGGCAGGAAAAAAGCTATATCTTTTACCTGGAAATTGGGAGGAACCCCAGTAGATATTTAGGGAGAGTTTCCTCCCAGTCTATTGGAACTGCTTCGCATTTTCAATGGACTGAATTAAAAAAAGTATCCCATGCGAGTGCTATAAAAAAAGTTTTACTTATCCACTGGGAGGTGACATTTTCCAGCCCTCCTGGAAGTTTAACAAACAAACGAAATGTATGGTTTAGAATATATTTTCATAAATCAATGGGGTTTTCTAAATCTCAAGGAGGGAAAGCTCTTACGTATGCTCATTCACGCACTCCGTCTGGAATTAGGGGTAGTGAGTGCATATACAAGAGCTATGGCAAACCTTGTCAGATGGGTTTATAACATACTGCATGCACCTGAAGGTACATTGAGAGCAATTATACGTCAAGAAACTTTTAAGGCTGATCCAGGAATAAATACGTTTAAAGGAAATTTAGAGATTGCTTTGGAGCACTTCCAATGCTCCAAAAATCTTTTACAAAGTTGGTCTCCAGTACTTCTGAAGTTCTTTCTGTAAAAATCGACTCCGAGATTGAGGTATGAAGTGGATAACCTTTATTGTCAACAGTTATCGCATTATAAGCTTCCACTAGCTAGGGTGGATTTTAAAGAGATCCCAAAATATTTGAGTTTTACATTGGATCATAAGGTTAGGCGTTGCATCCTGATGCTAAGACTGAGGACATTACCGCTAAAAGATTTCACAAAAAAATTGGGGCGGTAACTTTGACAAAACCGGCCAATTTGATTTGTGTACTGGAGGAATCCAAGATTTGGTACATGTCCTATTTGTCTGTCCAAATAGCAGCTTTTTACAACTATGGATCTGCTTGAGCTTATAAGAACCCCACCTGATAAATTTGTATGTTACAAAGTTTCTCACTTTTTTTAAATGTTTTTCCTGCTATTTTAGAGATGTATCAAATAGGAATAATGATCTCTTTTGTATATAAGGTATTTTGTGATATATCATGGTACTATGGAATTGGAAATCTATATCTACAATTTTAACATATTGTGGATCTCGGAAGAGGTCTATACCAATACATTTAATTTCAATTCATACCTTTCACATGCTGTGCTTTCACCAGCTGTGTCTGTCATCATTCACTTGCTGTGGTTTCACCAGTTGTGCCTTCTACTTTTCACTTGCATGTGCTTTCACCAGCCATGTCTTCTATCTTTCACATGTTGTGCTTTCACCAGCTGTGTCTGTCATCAGTCACTCGCTGTGCTTTCCCCAGCGTGTCTGCCATCATTCACTTGCTGTGCTTTCACCAGCCATGTCTTCTACCTTCCACTTGCTGTGCTTTCCCCAGCGTGTCTGCCATCATTCACTTGCTGTGCTTTCACCAGCCATGTCTTCTACCTTTCACTTGGTATGCTTTCACCAGTCGTGGCTTCTACCTTTCACTTGTTCTGCTTTCACCAGCTATGTCTTCTGCCTTCCATTTGCTGTGCTTTCACCAGCTATGTCTTCTGCCTTCCATTTGCTGTGCTTTCACCAGCTATGTCTTCTGCCTTCCATTTGCTGTGCTTTCACCAGCCATGTCTTCTGCCTTCCATTTGCTGTGCTTTCACCAGCCATGTCTTCTGCCTTCCATTTGCTGTGCTTTCACCAGCCATGTCTTCTGCCTTCCATTTGCTGTGCTTTCACCAGCCGTGTCTTCTGCCTTCCATTTGCTGTGCTTTCACCAGCCATGTCTTCTGCCTTCCATTTGCTGTGCTTTCACCAGTCGTGGCTTCTGCCTTCCATTTGCTGTGCTTTCACCAGCCATGTCTTCTGCCTTCCATTTGCTGTGCTTTCACCGGCCATGTCTTCTGCCTTCCATTTTCTGTGCTTTCAGCAGCCATGTCTTCTTGCCTTCAACTCTTTACGCTTTCATTGACTCTCCCATCTTTCTTTTGACATATTGTACTTTCACTAGCTCTCCCCTTTCAGTAACCCTCTGTAATTTGTCTTATTATATTTTCACCAGCCATGTCCTCTTGCTTTTCACTATTGTGCTTTTACTGGCCGTGAACTCTCGCTTTTTACTTATTGAACTTTAACTGACTCTGCCCTCTGCATTAGAACCAGTCTACTTGTAATGGCCAAGTCCTTTTTCATTTCTCTTTCCATACCTTTACTGGCCACGTCCTCTTGCCCTCAGATATTTTCTCCAACTAGGTCTTCATGCTTTTTACTTACTGTAGTGTACTACCTGTGTTCTTCACTGTTCTCTTGTTCTGTTTTAACTGGCCATGTCCCCTGCTTTGGAACCAGTCTTCTTCAATGGGCATTGTCTTTTTTAATTTCTCTTTCCATACCTCCACTGGCCGTGACTCTAGATTTCACTGTATTGCATTTTCACCAGCAATGGCCGCGTCCTCCAGCTTTTCACTCGGGGCGGTTCAATTTCTTGTCCCTCTGCTTTACACTACTTCGACTGGTAATTTCATCCTGCCTTTTATTTACTGTGCTTTTAAAGGCCATACTCACTTACCTTTAGGTTACGGCACTTTCTCTGGCCAAGCCTCTTTGCCTTTCACTTACTGTCCTTATGTTAACACTATCCGATTGCCTTTCACTTTTCTGCTTCCCCTGCCAATCATGCTTGCCCTTCAGTTACTGTACTTACCCCCCAACGCCCTCCTGTCTTTCACTTACTGTACTTTGACTGGTCCCAGTTTCCTGAGTTTCAGTGGCCCTATACTCCTCCTGTTGTGTGTTATAATTCTAGTTTCCATGAGCTCTTTTACTTTTCCTTTGTCTACATTCTATTACCTACGTGCCTTTCACTTACTCTACTGGTAGTGATCCTGCTTCCATTCCAGGGGTAGAAGAACTCGAACCACCCCTTGACCCAACAAACTCCGCCTGTAACCTTGGCATCATCTTGGACATCCAGCTATCCATGAAGAAACAGGGAAATGCTGTCTCGTCTGCCTGCGTCCACACCCTTCTCGTGCTCCAAAAGATCTTGAGGAGGCTCCCACTTGTCACCAGAAGGACCACCATCCAGACCCTCGCATCCAACAGTCTGGACTACGCGAACACAGTTTACTTAGGAGTCGCTGCACACCTCCTCAAGAGACTACAGACAATACAAACCTCAGAGGCAAGAATCATCCTTGAACCCAAGACAGAGCCATATCACACCTCACCTTAAGAAGCCACACAGGCTCCCCATCCAGAAGAGATGCCAGTTCAAGATGTTGACCCACGCATACCAAGCCCTGTACAGCAAAGGACCAGCAAACATCAACATGCCCCTGATCTTCCACCAACCAACCAGACACCTATGATCCGCCTTCCTCTTCCTCGTAGATGCACCCTGGATCCGTTGATCCAACAGCGGAGGACACTCCTTCTCTCATCTGGCAGCCAAAGCTCGGAACAACCTTTCCCTGCACCTCAGGACCACCTCGTCGCTCCAGCATCTCAGGAGGGAACTCAAGACCTGGCTGCTCAAATGAACAGATCACCTCGCAGCAGCTAGCAACCCCAGCTCCTTGAGACCCTCACTCGTGCTATGCAGTGCGTTATGAATGATTGAGTGATACCTATCACTTATTCCACTTTCCACGCCTGGTTCGAATGGTCTTTCACTAACTGGCCTTCGGGGCCCTGTCCTCTTGCTTGTGACCTTGCTTCCCTCCCTTTCCATTATTGTATTTATCACTCTGTTTTGGTGACCCAGCTTCCCCGCCTATCCATTATTGTATTTATCACTCTGTTTTGGTGACCCAGCTTCCCTGCCTATCTCCTACAGAACTGTCGGTATTTGAATTGTATTGCCTTTCGCATACAAGTGTCTCGCTGGCCCTGCCCCCCTTGCTTGCACTCGCTGTACCGTTAGTAGCCCAGCTTCCTTGCCTATCCTTAATAATCCTTCGGTGTCAGGCCTTAGCCTTTCACTTCCAGCTGGGGCACACCCGGGACTGCTCCGGCCACAGCAGGGCCTGCTGCTGAAGAATGCTGGCTGCAGCAGCAGACGCCTGGCCCCCCAGCCAGAGTGCAGGGCCCTCGCGTCTCTCCGGGTCCCGGGGATGCTGCTTCGAGGGCTCGCGTCGCACTCCCCAGCCCTCACTCTTCTTGCCATTACCCAGTGAGTGCCCCGTGAAATTGCAATGCCACATTTACCACTCAGCAGCGCATCTGCGGTGCAAAGGCAGGGCCTGTATAATGGCTGAATTGGCCCTACTGGACAGCTTCAGCTGTAACACTCCGTAATAATTATATTGCAGGCTGGATTAGGCTGCTATTACCATAATCTGGACGTTTACAATTATCTGCAATTTGCAAAGATGCGCCGGTCTTGATTACAGCGGGGCTTTTTGTATATGTATCAAGCTAACCATCACTAAACAGTGACAGTAATAACAGCTAATTTTGCTGGCAATATAAGAGGTGCCGGGGTGTGCAAACAATTTCACACCTGGATGTGCTCGCTCAACCACGAATCTAGAGGGAGAGCGTCTGCCCTGAGATGCAGGCGCCGCGTTTGCAGCGCTTCGGCTGGAAGCAGGTTTCTCGGCACTGTTTCCGCAGCCCATGGACGGGTAAGTCTTTCTGGTACCTCCGCTCTCTCCTCGCAGCTCGGTTGCAGCTTTGCTTTCCGTCGCAGGTACACACAGATATGGGGTGCATGTTTCAGTTGTGAGATAACAATAGACGCAACGCCACACTTCCGCAGCGTGCGCGCTAATGTCGCGCAGAATGCGCGCAAGAAGCGTTTCCTCCGCGTGCTGCTGGCATTTTAAAATAACAAATCGTGTGTCCCCGCCGTACTACTAAGTGCATCGTTTCTGCAGACTCATACCCCCTCGCTTGCCGGACTTGTTCATAAATTGGGAACTCTCAGCAGCTGTTGCTTGTCAGTGAGTAGGTCAGTGACTTTTTGTTTCTGGAGCGCTCGTTTCCACAGATTTGCGGCTTCGCAGCGTTGCAAACAGCTGACGTTATGAATCTTGCGTAGGTGAAGTCCGCAACATCAATGTTTCCCTTTTCTTTGTTATTTTACCATTGCTCTAGAGCGGACTGAGACCCTCAGGGACTGCTGTGGCCGATGTGAGGCTGGAAGCGTGCATGCCCGCTGCTGTGTCTGAGGTGGCGGTTCTACAAAGGGCTGAGCCTTGAGAGAGGGCAGACAAAGCATGGAAGGGCAGAGTGGCGTCTGCTCGTAGCAGCTACTTCTTAGGGCTAGCAGTGACTACTCCAGCGGTGACTACGTCGACACTTTTGGAGCAGCTGTGGCATCTCCTACGAGTCTCGCCCGGGGGACAGCTTTGTCATGGGGGGGAGGGGGATCCAGCTCCTTCAGGGACTGCTGAGTCACCGGCTGAGGAGAAGGAAGGGCAGGAACTGCTGTGTCAATTCCAGGAGGGATTCTGTGTCTGTGTGTGTGTGGGGGGGGGGGGCTAATATTCCAAGGATAACCTATGTTACGTTATGAACATGTATATCGTGCAAAGCGCACCTATTTATCAGTTCACTGAGATGCGGTGCGTGTCCAAGGGGTAACACTGGCACAGAGGAGGCCTCCTCTCCGCTTTGTGTTTGCCGCCCGCCCCCCGTTCCCTCCCCATTGAGACCAGACTTCCACAACTCTGATTATCCCCAGCTTCTTTCAATCACTTAATTGTTTATGTTTACCACTAGGCAGGGCTCCTCGCGCCCCGTCGTAGTCAGAGGCCTCTTCATATCTGGGACACGGGAGGCGTGGTCATCAGTGCAGCGGGTCCAGCGGCACCGAGGGTTTGAGGACCAAACAAGGTTTGGAGAAAGGGCAATTTCTTTAGGTGCATTAGGACCCGTGGCACCGTGCTAGCTAATGGTGGAAGGCCCCTTATGTCACATTTGGCCAGTCTTGTAAGGCAATTCACGGGGCTTTAGTGGGATGAAGAAAAGTCGAGGGTCTCTAAAAGGGGCGTGGTTTATGTAATCAAGGGAGTTGCTTACACACATAAACTAAATATCTACGATACCTATAGTGTTACCCCCCCCCCCCGAATGTTGGTTCCCCCATGAGCCATTATCACATCAGATACATAACATAAGTGACCTAAAATACACCGCTGGAAAACCAGCCAGTACTGTTGACTTTGTCAATGGTGGTTGGTTGTTTAAGATAAATGAGTAACAACTATGATTTTGTTGAAAATAATGCATACAATGTTTCAGTTCTGACACTGTAAAACTGTGAATGTCGCATTTCTGAGGCCTGTGGGAGGGGTAGAGATCGTCAGTGTGTCAATCACTCCTGTTACGGTTACTCTATGTTAGACATGTACACCCTTTTTTCTCCACATCTCCTTCATCTTCATATCTTACACCCCAACTCTTAGCACCCTCTTTTCACACTCTTGTGAATGCACCTTCTCACATCTCCTTCACTAGATCTCCCTCGTCCTGAGCACATAACACGCGCACTCACCTGTAAGCAATGCATTTTCTTTTACTTGTGCTTGGTCGACTTTTGAAGGTCATTGTACCTGCCACACATTTGTACAAAATGACAACTGCAATTTTAATATGTGACACTTGCGCTATATGCTATGCAGAGAGGCCAAGGACTGGATGGCCATGTATTTGAAATATCTTTTCGACCCCAATGACGAGCGCTGCTTCAGCCTCGACTCCAGAGCTCTTAATCTAAACCGTGGCCTGCAGGCGAGTCAAATATGCTACACGAAATAAATACAGAAACACAATATCCTGGAAATAGCTAACATACTTAGGGAGTGCAAGATTAAGTAAAACTTGAAATATAAACAGGAACCAGATCTGACATGAACTACATTAAAGTTTATTTCCTACATTTATTGATCAGACTTTGATCAGTATTTCTGTCATTTAAGTTGAGGAGATGAAAAAGGGTCCTAAAGGGACACGTGTCAATGTCTGTTCTTAAGTGCTCCAGGATCTGAGACCCGCGAGGGACCGACCCCACTTAAAGCCCTGAAAATTCATCAATATTTGTTGAAGGGGGTTTATACGGTATTGGGGCACTCTTTTTCACTGAGCTCTCGATTGAGAGCATGCAGGAGGCGCCCACACTTCGAACGCATATCCATCATAGTAAGATATAAACATGCACCTACGCCTGTGCGTGCCTGCGTGCGTTGAGTGCGTGCGTGCCTGCGTGAGCACGTTGGAGAGTAGACCGCCAATACTCCCCATCCCTTCTTGGTGCTCTCTCTGGGGTACTCGGCGGCCCTGTACCCGCCAGAATCTGGCTGCTTTTAGAGCGTTGCCACCCACCCCCCTCTCCCTGCCTTACACCGATGTTTGAATAATTCAGCGAGCCTCGCTCCCAGCTGCACTACTCAAGCCTCTTCCATTCTTTCCAGTTTTATAATTTTGGTTAATTTTCAATTTTAGGCCCTACATCTCTGCAATTTGTGTATGAATAACAGAATAATTTCCCTCTTTTGTTTCGCCTTTCCTGTTCCTGAATCTAAATAAAGATGGCTTTTTAGTATTAAAAGTGGAAGAAAATTACAGGTAATTATCTTTGACGGTAAAAACGCTGTAATCAGCGGGCTACATGAAAAATTACTCTAATTATGGCTGCATTTAGGAGAATGGAAGAAACGTTCTTGCGGATAAAAACCTTAAATTGTCCCCAATGTCTGCTTCAAACTGGAAGGGGCTGCAGCTGGAGGCTTTGTCTGGGAGTGATCCCGGGGAGCCGCGAACCCAAAGATTCACAGTGGGACGAGGGCGAGAGAAGGGGGCCTCTTTTCTTCCCCAGAGTAACAATGTGGGAGAGGGAAGCTGACGGGACTGCTCGGGCCGGACCGCGCTGCCGCCCGTGACAGCGCCGAGCGGCTCGCACAGCGCCCACCGCGCCCTGGGCTGGGTAAGTCGCGCTGCTTTGTGTCTAATTGCACACAGTGTCCTTTCGGTGCGCCGTGCGCGGCTGTCATTATATCGAGCACTCCGAGCAGGCCCATTGACTTCGGCGAAATGGCTCCGTGGCTGCGAGCTTGGCAATTTCAAGGAGGCCCGCTCCGCAGCCATTAATTCTCACAGCGAGGGGCTTCCTGCCGTAATGGGGAGAGTTCTTTTCATGTTCATTATGTGCCCCCATTACACGATAATGGGAGGGCACGCTCTTCACAGCGTGTGCCTAGATGTGCGCTCTGGTGTGCGCATGAGAGTGCGTGTTCACGTTGGTGGTTGGGGGCACGAGCTTATTTAATCTCTCTCTGTATATATATATATATATATATATATATATATATATATATATATATATATATATATATATATATTGCGCCTCTAGTAGTTACTTACATGTACAAGTTATCACGTTATTACATATATATTAATATGCATAATATGTATCTCTAGGAATCCATTTATTTACTTGTTCAAGTTATTGCAAAATAATGCTTGGGGGCACGAGCTTATTTCATCTGGGTGTGTGTGTGTGTATATATATATATATAATATATATATATAATTTGTACCTCTGGGAATCTATTTACTTACATGTACAAGTTATCACTTATATATTAATATGCATGATGTGTATCTCTAGGAATCCATTTATTTACTTGTTCAAGTTATTGTAAATTGATGCTTGGGGGCACGAACTTATTTCATCTGTGTGTGTGTGTGTGTATGTATATATATATATATAATGTGTACCTCTGGGAATCTATTTACTTACATGTATAAGTTATCACATATATATTAATATGCATAGCTTGTGTTTCTAGGACTCCATTTATTTACATGTACAAGTTATCACATATATATTAATATGCACATGCGTGTGTGTGCCGCACAAGTATTTATATACAAATATATATGCAAATATGTATACATGTATGCAAAAAGATTCATAGGTTGCAGAAAGGATAGATGGATAGATGGATGGATGGATGGGTAGATAGATATGCATTATCTATGGAACAGGGAAAACATTAGAATGTATGCCTCGTGTTTACATTTTTGTGAACAGCTGGTGGGATTTCTTGCCAGAGTATGTGTTTGACAATTTCTATTCTGGGGGAAGTGGTATATGGAGAGTTACATGCTGCGTACATTTGATTCACTTTAGGAACAAAAGTCACAAAATGCTGAGATTAAATATAAAATTAAGATTTTATAATGGAGTCAAAATAAATCAAAAACACGTTGAAAATGAACACTGCTGCTACTCCGGGGGAAGGGGGGAAGAGAGGGGGGCTGGCTCTCGCCCGAGGACGGCCACCGGTGAACCTGGGGAGCTCAATGTAACGGACAGAAGTACAGGAGGCTTCTGGGCGCTCTGTGGCTTTACTCCAAATAGGAAAGAAGACAGAAACATACAAAGTATATACAACTAAAATGTAACAATATATACAGACATCTGCTTGATATAAATGTCCCTAGCTATTGCAAACGAATGCCCCCAGGAGCACACCAATCCTTCACAAATCGTGCGTTCCTCTGCTTCTCTTGCCGGGCGCTGCGTGGGCATCATTACAGTGGTTTGTGGGTCACTTTCCGGTGTGGTGCTTACTTTGTGCTCATCCTCGTCTTCACAAACGTGCAATTCTCGAGCTGTGGTCGTGTTGTAATGAGTGGGCACAGATTCCCTTCGATAGTCCATCTACAGAGGTATAAACTACAGAGGTATAAAAACGACGCGGATTCAGAGAAGTCCACACATAGTGTGACGCTCACGGGCTGCAGAGCAGTGTCCAGGCAGGGCATTCGTCCGGTGCCCTCGTCCTCTGTAAGGGGGTGCTGCCGTCCTCGCTGCACCCAGAGGGCACATCCCGGGCAGAGTCCCGCGGCTGCTCAGTGAACCCTGGGCAGTTTCTGAATTCAAGTGGAAAGTGGTGAGCCTGGCACCCAGACGCCGACGACTCCGCATCCCCGGGCTTGTCACTGGGGCTGGCACCCGAGCGTGCCCACCTGGCCCTTCCTCGCGCCGCTTCACATCATCTGGGATCTCTGCATTGTGTCCTGGTGTGGGGAGGAGTACCAGTGCGAATACCCAGGCATGTAGCTGTTGGCCGCCATGTTCACTCCCTTGGCCGAGGCGGAAACGTCCCAGACCGGGGGGAGGGCCGGCGAGCGCGGGGACAGGGCGGCCGTGCCCGGCAGCGGGTCGCTGTCGTGGGGGTTGCTGCCCTGCTTCAGGAGTTTCTTAAACTTGGAGCGTTTGTTCTGAAACCAGATCTTCACCTGTGGGGGGAGAGAGAATAGGCGTCAAATCCCCTGGGCTAGCAGCAAGCTCTTTCTCTGCCCCCCCCCCCCCCCCCTCTCCATCACACCTCCACATCCCATTCTCACTCTGTCCCACCGTCCCGCCCCGAATCTCTCGAACCGCGAATCCAGTGGTTCGCGGGTCCATTGTAAAATCCCCTGAACCAGGCGTTGGAACAGCTTTGCTTTCCTAAGCCCGCCATTCTCATAGGTTCCTCGGAGCAAACGAGCGTGGTTTCCAATGCCCACTTCAATCTACACGGTGGGTAGGATAGGAAAGTGCATACATACTTTCGATTCAGCCCGGATCCTGCCTGGTCACCAGCCTGGTGCAATTCACTTTCACTTTCCCCCAATGGAACAATAAAATGAAAGTGAAAGTCTGCCGTTGTTCTAAATTGAACTCACAGACAATGTGTATGCCAAAGCAAGCTGCACACGTCCTGACAATAGGGAATTGGGCATGGTTTATTTTGTTCACTCCTTTGGTGTAGCGACCCGGACAACACACAGCACTGCTGACCCAAAGTCACTGCCCAACACACCGCCTACACACCATGTAACACCGGCCTGTGTGTCTGGAAGAGGCCCGAGGTCTGAGGGGGGGAGGCACGCGACTCATATTGACAATAGCTACTACTTAGCTGCATTTATTTTGTGTAAATAATCTTTAAATTATTTCCCGAAAACTTTCTTGTTTTTATCTGGCAGGATTTTGATGCATATTAACATGTTTTTAAGTGAAGCGCAGTAGTAGCTTCCAAATGCCTCCATTATTGCGCAAATGATATTTACATGTGACTTTCAGATAGATGCGCCTGGTTAAGGGCACGCCGACACGTTCAAACAGTGTTCTTTACATGCTCGACATTGCACTATGAATTATTTCATGAAATGGGGGTGTAGCTGATTTATGGGTTCGATGAGCAAATGAATGAGGGAAAAGGCAACCATGTTAGCGCGTGTGCAGCACTAATATGGGCCATGTGTGCCTTTGTTTCTTTGTGTGTGATAACATGTGCGGTGGGTTGTGTAACCCAGGTTCTCCTCCCTAACACAATAGTGTGTGTGGAAACTGTTGGACTGGATTTAGGTCTGCAGTAAAGGATGCATTGTCTGTAGCGAGACACCGGGGTCATATTGTTTTTGGCAGTCTGGATTTTTGAGTCTCGGTTGCTGTGAAAGGGGTTTTTGCGGCCTGTGTTGTCAGACACAACCGCCGTGGACTCGCACTTCCTTACACACTCACTCCCCAGAGGTTCCGTCTCTTATTTTCCTTGATAATTTATTTAATTCAATCCATGAGACAATATCTGGGGTTTTTGCATTTGTCACCCCGAGTGGGACGGGTATGCTCAGACGAGAGTCCGTGCTCTCCATGCCACTGGAATCAAGCTATCTTGGCTGAAGAGGGGTGAAACCCCGAAACCGGTCCTAGGATGCTTGGTTCCAGTCCAGGGAGGACCTGGCTTGGCAGTTCAGGCTGGACTGTTCCCATTGAGAGCAGGGTCAAGACTGATTTGCATATGGCTGTGTTCAAACTGGAATGGCATGGTGAGCAAAAAAACAATGGATTTAGGCCCAGATCTCTGTACTGGGGTGAATGTATGACATTGTTCTGTATTCTGTCCATCAACTGTTGTTTTTGCATTTTTCACCCCGAGAGGGACGGGTATGCCCAGACGTGAGTCCCGTGCTCTCCATGCCACTGGAATGAAGCTATTCTGGCAGAAAAGGGGTGAAACCCCGAAACCGGTCCTAGGATGCTTGTTTCCAGTCCAGGGAGGACCTGGCTTGGCAGTTCGGGCTGGACTGTTCCCATGAAGCACAGGGTCAAGACTAATTTGCGTATGGCTGGGTTCAAACTGGAACGGCATGGTGAGCAGAAAAACGATGGATTTAGGCCCAGATCTCTGTACTGGGGTGAATGTATGACATTGTTCTGCATTCTGTCCATCAACTGTTGTTTTTGCAAATATCTGGGGTTCAACAGGACAAGGGTGTTCTTAGGTGAAGATGGCACCTTTAACTGGCGTGTTGAATGACGCCTTGGCATGTCCACACGCTGGTGTGCGTAAGCGCGACTCTGCCATATATTTGGAAATAGTCAAATAAGTGTATTATCATTATTGCTATTATTGTTGTTGGTATCTATGTGTATATGCGGCGTTCATCAGTTATTGTGTGGAGTTTTGCTAAGCGCTGAGAGTCTTATTTTGGTTACATCAAAGCAGTTTTTTCATACACACACTGTGTGTGTGTGTGTGTGTGTGATATATATACATGCCGTCTGTGAGACTACTGCTGCCCAATGAATGAATGGCATATTTTAATGTTGGAAGCCAAACCTATGCCAGTTTGAGTGTGCAGCGTCACACGTGTTTGCTGCTTTACGTTTGGAAGGACTCCAGGTTTTTCAAATGCACCGTGTGAGCTGTGGCAGACCGGTGTGTGTATGCGTGAGTGCGTCCGTGTGCTGGTGCGCTCATGCTGAGTCTGTGTGCACCACGCGGGTTCGCTCCTCACCATGCGTCTGTTTTGAGTGTAGCCAGGTTCGGCTGAAGTCCGTCACACGGGACAAATTGCAGGCTTTGGGTTTAGTGAGGCCGGCTCAGCGCCTGGGTGCTGCTGGCAGGGGTTTGGGATGGCTTGGAGGCCAGTGACAGTGAAAGATCGGGCAGGAGCACCGTCCTGCTCGGTCTCGAGCCCGGGGTGAGGAGCTCAGAATCGCCTGGATGGACTGCAGCTTTGTGCACAGAAGTAATGTGCAATACGTAATGGTGAGCAACCCCCACAGCATCCGTGAGCACACCTGAGCGGCGCAGTACGTAAAGTGCGTAGCCAACAGAGCAGCCTCTATATCACCAGCCGCTGCGTGTAGAGCAGAGGGGCAGTGCACAGAGGGGTGCAGCACCCAGAGAGTTGCAGTACATTGTAGGGTGCAGCGAGCGCCTAGACGGTAGCCGCGGTGTGTAGGCACGTAGGGTGCAGTGCCTAGACGTGCAGTAGCGTGTGTAGAAGGGGGTTGTGGGGGGCAGTCGCTCTGTTTCAACAGAGGGGTACCGTGCCCAGATGGGCAGCCTATGCGTGTACAATAGAGGGGTGCAGTACCCACGCGTGCAGCTGCTCTGTGTATAACAGCTAGCGGCAGTGCCCCGATGGAGAGTGCTTTGTGTTCTACAGGGGGCACAGTGCCACCAATACAGCTGCTCCGTGTACAGCAGCTCTGGACAGTGCCCATATAGCCGTTCTCTGTACAACAGAGGGGCACAGTGCCAGTGTTGACACCCGCTCTGTGTACAACATACTGGTGCTGTGCCCACCACACGTACAGCCGCACCGTAAACAGCCGGTTGGTGCTGTGCCCACCACATGTACCGCCGCGCTGTGGGCAGTGCCCAGATGGACAGCTGTTCTGGTACAACTGAAAGGACAAATGAAAACGGGCACGAAGGTTCGTAATAGTTTGCAAATATCCGGGTGCGCGCGCCTTAGGTTTGGACCCACAAATGTCCAGCAGCAAAACACACCAACGCTTCTCCAAACACGGCCTCATTGTGAACCGAATCGGTGCAGCCGGCCACGGCCCCTGCTTCCTGCGGAGGAGCCCAGATGTAAACCTCTGGAAGTCTTAAAGGTTCTAACTCCAGGGCAAACAATCCTTTACTTCGGCAAGAGCAAGGCAATGGGGGCGATGGCTGGTCAGACCGCTCCGTCTCTCTTTGACTACAACCGGTCCCCACACCAAGTCTGAGACTTGCTGTCATTCGAAAGTGCAGTGACCGCTGTTCGAGATTAGCCCGGGGCACACCAACAGCGGGTCAATATTCAGTGTGAATGAACGAATGCCCGCTCCGCGTTTGATGCTCTCAAACCCCTAGAGTATCGCGCGCCCATAACTAGGCCGGGTGGCATTTCCCTTCCAACGGTGTCACTCGATGCGTTAACTCCTGGCATGGACATGAGCGCGGGTTGTGTGTCTACGCTTGTGTGTATGTCCGAGAGACTGCATGGGGTGTCAGAGGGTATGTGAAGGGTGAGAGGGAATGTTCTGTGGTTACAGTTTTCGGACACGTGCCTTCCAGCGTGATCCACCCATTCCACTTTTCGTAGACTAGTAATAGTGTTCTGTTTATTATGGGGAACGATTCAAGCGTTAGAATCTATACATGATTCGGTGTTAAAGAAGGAAAGGTTACTCACCTGTAAGTATACTTCTCCATTGCGGGTACCTGTCATAGGTTCACAGGATTGAATGACTGGGTTCCTAACCTGACTGGGGGGATATTCGACTAGTACCTGAACAGGCACGTGCACCGGTGCTGGAGAGTCAGGGATATGGTGCCTGCAAAGACCATTATACTAAAGGTCTGCATGTGGGATGAGCGACATCCGTCGCAGAATTGTGAAGTAGGCCCCAGAGGACGTCTCACAGGACGCCACACACCACACACTACACTCTCCTCAGATACCACCTCCTCTGCAGGCCCAGGGACTTGCCACTGCCCGTGTCTTTATGCGCACCGATGACTCTCTTGAGGTCTCTCCCCTACTCCCACTCCTGGGGGTGCGACAGCCACTCCTGGGTTTGTGGGGACAGTCTCTCCTAGGCTTACCTAAACTCTACTTCCACAGAGCGGATCGGCCTCGCTCAGGTCTGGGCCACTCATGGGTTGGCCTGTGTCCCTATGCAAACAGTAAGTCTCCAGCATGAATGGGACACACTCAGCTGAGCCTCTGTAAAAACCCACTCCGGCCCAGTTGGACTGGCATGCTGTGCCTAGAGAGGCCTGCTGGTCACTGCTGGCCACTGCAGGAGTCTAAGACAGCCAACACCTACAGGTCAGGACTAGTCATATATTCAGATTAGTTGACATGTTTCAGCTGGAAACCTATTAAGGCGGCCATACAAAGGATGGCTGTAAACCAGTCCATTGCTTCGGATCGCTATCTCACATCGCAATATTCGCAGCACCTCCCAGATCTCAGAGCCAGCATGTAAACATTGGACTCAAAATACACATTCATCACAAATACAATATTTGGGAACTGGACAGACAAATCGCAAAGACGGTACACTTTATACTGTGCACCTGCAACCCTCTCACACAGCCCTCATCCATCACAGGCAAAGCATTGTTCCAAGGCAAGGTGCGGGCACCTCTCTGCTCACTCTTGCATGACCCGGAAACACTTCCTGCTTAGGTGCAAATTAAACGCACCCTTCCCCCGACCACATCCCATGGTTGTAGCTTGCTGCCAGTGCCCCACATGGAGGTAGTAGGCGCTTTAGAAATGCTAGAGTGACATTTGTGTCAGCCCCAGGGAAGGTGCAGACCATATATCTAGGGTCTCAGCCCTTTCCTGGGCCTGACTGTGAAAGGCCCTGTGATTACCCCTGTCTCTGTCAGCCCCAGGGAGGCCGCCAGCTCGTCTCTCTCGGGTCTAACCTTCCCCCCTGGGCTGGGCAGGCAGTCATTGTTTGCCTCTGCCTCGGGGAGGGCCTGCTTGCGTCTCTGCGCACTAACCGTGCCTCCTGGGTGGGCAGCCATTGACTGTGTCTGCCTCAGCCCGGAGAGCTACTGCTCGCATCACATGAGTTCTCGAACCCTCTGGGGGGAGCCCTGGCCAACACCTTTGTCTGTCAGACTCCAGAGAGGGTGTGTGGTGGGGGTGGGGTGTTTCCTGCTCCCCGCTCTTTTGAGGTCCCAGCACATCCCAAGGCCCCGGCCTGGCCTAGAAGAAGCCCTGGAAATTACCCATGTCTGCCCCAGGGAGGCCGCCAACTCGGGTCTCACTCTCCTTCCTATGTTGGCAGCCTCTGCTTCAAGGGGGCCTGCTCGACTCTCTCGAGCTCCCAGCCCCTCCCCAGGTCCGGGTCCGACCCTGGGTGTACCCCTGTGTCTGCATCAGGGGAGCCATGCTCGGCTCTCTCGAGTTCCCAGCACCTCCCCAGCTCCGGGCCTGACCCTGGGTGAACCCCTGACCATTACCTGTGTCCGAGTCAGCCCCAGGGAGGCGGCCAGCTCGGATCTCACCCTCCCTCCTAGGTTGGCAGCCATTGCCTGTGTCTGCCTCAGCTTCAGGTGAGCCCTGCTCGGCTCTCTGGGGTCCCAGCCCATCCCCTGCTCCGGGCCTGACCCTGGGTGAACCCATGACTATTACCTGTGTCTGCGTCTGCCCCAGGGAGGCGGCCAGCTCGGATCTCACCCTCCCTCCTAGGTTGGCAGCCATTGCCTCTGTCTGCCTCAGCTTCAGGTGAGCCCTGCTCGGCTCTAGGGGGGCACCAGCTCATCCCCTGCTCCGGGCCTGACCCTGGGTGAACCCCTGACCATTACCTGTGTCTGAGTCAGCCCCAGGGAGGCGGCCAGCTCGGATCTCACCCTCCCTCCTAGGTTGGCAGCCATTGCCTGTGTCTGCCTCAGCTTCATGTGAGGCCTGCTCGGCTCTCTGGGGTCCCAGCCCCTCCTCAGGTCCGGGCCTGGCCCTGGGTGTACCCCTGTGTGTGCGTCAGCCTCGAGGGAGCCCTGCTCGGCTCTCTCGAGGTCCCAGCCCCTCACCAGCTTCGGGCCTGACCCTGGGTGAACACCTGACCATTACCTGTGTCTGCGTCAGCCCCAGGGAGGCGGCCAGCTCTGCTCTCTCGGGCAGCGCCAGGTACTGCGTCTGCTGGAAGCGGTGGTTCAGCGCCTGCAGCTGGAGACTCGAGTAAATAGTTCGAGGTTTGCGGATCTTTTTTCCCTTTCCATTGAATCGGATTTCGCCGTTTTCGATCACTGTTGTTTTTTGCTGATCTGAAAACAAAACATTGATATATGTCATTAAGAAAATTTGTTCCGCGTGCCTGGGGCTGTCTGCTTTCAACACCAGAGCACTCATCCCGATACAAAGGCCTCGTGCAGCTTCTTACTAGAAGGGACAGTCTCGTGCACAACGGGCATGCTGCACGCTGCTTTAATTGAACTCGACTCGTATGCAGCACATGGACATGATATATTCGTACCTCTTTCTATGTGTCTGTGTTTTTGTGTCATTCACCCACATAAAAACAGCTAATACATTTACACGGCCAACTAAGTGAAAACGTGTGTTCAAAATGAGTGTGTTTTTCTGTTACAGTTGAATATGTGTATGCACAAGGGGAAGATGCATTCCTTTATCTTCCCAAAGTGGGTGAAAAGAAAAAAATGGGCACACTGCTGCACAAAAGAAGTCATCCCTGCGCCTAAAGCTATTATATTTACCACTTATGCAATTTGATGCTATATGGAGTAGAAGCGGGAGCGTGTCGCATGTGTGTGGACTCCACAATGGGGTGTAGGAAACTCCGGAGCATATACTTTGTTTATGTCCAGCTTTATCGGAGTTTCCAATAACGCACTTAAGGCCAACCTTGAAATTGGAAGGCATAAGGACGATACAAGAGGCAACCGTTTTCTGGTTTAAAGATGACACCCCTAAACATGTCATGCTGGTCACTAGATTGGTAAATAAGGCGAAAAAAATGTGGGGGCTGTCAGCCGCTGAGTGGTTCTTATTTGATATACTCTGGCTTTTATACTCTGTTTTCTACAGCCATGCCCTGCTATTTCTGACATTTTTGTATTGTTATATTTTATTGTACATTTCAAGGGTTTTTTATGGTAGGACTGATTCATAATGTATGTTTGTAATGCATTTTAATCTATATGGTTTTAATATAAACTAAAACAATAAATGATTACTTCTAGTACTACTACTGCACTTGAATTGGGATAAAATGCTGCCAGCTATGCATACACATTCGATAATAACAGTGCTATCAAAAATAACAACACTAATACCAACGACATAAAAAATAACAACCGCAACAGCAGTAACAACATAGTAAATAGCAACAACAATGCAAATATTGTTAGTACACTTATTATTATCATCAGCATTACCATTTTTATTACTATTATTATTATTTTTGTTTTTGTTATTGTTTTTATTATTATTATTATTATTAATACGCGTTGAAGTCCCTTTAGTGTATTATCAGGTATTATTCTGACCCGTATTGTTGTTATTATTAACACAGCCATTGTCATTATCATGGGGGTTGTTGCTCTTGTGACTGTCTCCAGCCTCTTTGGCCGCAGTGATGGCTTTTCCCCTTGGAGGCCGGCGGCCTTCGCAGCACACTGCAGCAGGCTGGCCCCGTGTTTACAGTGGAAGCACCTTTCAACGTGCCTTCTTCTGCCTGTAAACACCGGGCTGCAGTTCACAGTGACGTGCTCCTGTGGCCGGCTTCGCGGCGCTCCTTTGGGTCCGCTCCTTGTGTTCTTCTGGAGCCCCTGGGTGTTCGGGTGTAATGTAGCCGGACAGTGTCGGAACAGGGCAGTGGGGTCACGTAAATGTAAACAATGCCCTGTCACCTCGACTATCAATCACTCCGGGGCCAGTGGCGTGCTGCTGGGACAACGAGGAAGGCGCCTGGCTGCACTGCAGCCACTTTAGGCGCTACAGAGCCTCTGCAGGATGCACGCCAAGTACCGTTGCAATAAGATAGAATCTTGTCGGACAGTGCTAGATGTCCACGTGAGCGCATGTGTTAAAGTAGCATTTTTAAGGCGCTCGTGGGTCTCCTGTTATCATCGGTGATGTCACGTGATGCGTACTATAATTGTTTATGAATATGTGCACTTTGTGCCTGCCTGTGCATCTCTCTGCCCCTCGGCCCAGGCAGGCATCCTGCTGCCTTGGTAACCATCACGGGTACCTGTGCAGGGACCGCTGAACAGCGAGTGTGAAAAAGAAAGCATTAGAGGTGACGATATCTACGGCGCTGCCCATTGCTTGACTGGGATGCCTGTTCGGTTCCCTAAAGATAACGACGTCTGTCCCGTGCTGCGACTGTGCCGAGGCCTGCTCAGTGCCCTGACGCGTTGCCTGTCCAATGTGCTGGCTGGCGACTCAAATGATGGCTTGCTCAAAGGACGCCTGTTCAGTGCCGTGACTCCGCCGATGTGTGCTCTCTGCCTAGAGTCTAGTAATGCCTGCTTCGAGGCCCCAGTCCCCCGGTGCCTGTTCCATCGCATGTCTGTGCGCCTCCTACAGGCCTGCCAGGTTCATCTGCTCGTCCTGATCTCTGGAACATAAGCTCTGTCCTGATCACCAGTGAGTGTGGCACTGGGGACCACTGCTCGGCACTGAGCACTGCCCTTCGTAGCCCGTGCCCAGATCGGTGCGTGTGGTTCCGAAGTCCTGGTGCTCGTGCGCTGCACTGAACACTTCCCTGTGATAGCGCGCTGCGCAGATCACTGTGTGTGTGGCACCGAGGGTCTGGTGCTCTCGCATTGCCCTACGGTAGCGCCGTGCCCAGATACCTGTGTGTGACACTGATGCCCTGGTGCCCCTGCACTGGTCTGTGCCCTTCTCTGCCGTAGCGCGGTGACCAGATCCCTGTGGGTGGCACTGAAGCCCTGGTGTTTGTGCACTGCACTGAGCACTGCCCTGTTGGCACTGAAGCTCTAGGGCTCGTGCAGTGCCCTGCGGTAGCGCAGTGCTCGGAACCCTGTCTGCGGTACTGAGGCACGCCTGCCCCGTTCCGCTCTGTCCCTGTGCGTGGAGTGGACCCGGCCAACATGTTCCTCCAAGGTGCCTATGCGTGTCCGGGTGTGCTTTGCCCTGAAGCTGGGCGGTGGCGGCACATTGATACACGTGCCAGAACCCTCTACCGAAGCTGTGGCCGCGCACTGATCTCCAAGCACTGCTCACTCCTACCTCGGTGCTGTGGCCGCTCTCAGCAGTGCGCGGCCGGGGCTGCAGTGCGCGGCCGGGGCTGCACTGATCTCCATGCACTGCTCACTCCTGCCTCGGTGCTGTGGCTGATCTCAGTAGCGTGGAAATAGTGGAACGCGGCCCCCGTGCCATGATCACTTTTATCGCCCCAGTGATGCACTGATCTCCGTAGCGTGCAGTCACTTGTGCCCTGAGCTCGTGCCCTGCCCCCGCTCAGGTCCACGGTGTAGTGGCTGGCCTCAGCAGTGTGGACCTGTGGTGCACTGATATCCGAGCTCTGCTGTCTCGCCTCTGCCTTGGTGCTGTGGTCAAAAGACTGGTGTCAGTAATGTGTGCAGTCACTTGTGCCCTGACCCCGTGCCCTGACGCCTCTCACGTCCCAGGCGCAGTGGCTGGCCTCAGTAGTGTGGGCCTGTGGTGCCCTGATCCCCGAGCCCTGCTGTCTCTCCTTGTGCTGTCTGCCTTCGTGCTGTACCCCGGTATTCAGCGGAGTGGGTCGTGGCTGCCCCTTAAAGGTCCCCTCCTTCCCTCCTCCCCTTCCCCGTGCCCGGGCCTCACCTGGGTCGTCGGCCCTGCTCTGCGCGCCCCCGCTGCTGTAGGGCTGCAGGTAGGGGCTGTGTTGAGAGTGGCCCATGTAGGGGTAGACGGAGGCCGCTGCTGCGAGCGGGGGTCGGCCGTACGAGCCCCCTCCGGAGTAGGACGAGCCGTCGTGCTGGTGCTGCGCGTGCTGCGGGTGGTGCTGGTGCGCCAGCGGGCCTGCGCCGTGCAGGCAGTGCAGCGGGTAGTGGCCGCCGGCCGCCGCCATGGCCGGGGAGCTCTGCTGCTGCTGCTGCTGCTGCTGGGAGGCGGACTGCCCGAACTCCATGAAGGCGGACTTGGAGGAGTCGGCGGCTTCCAAGCCGTCAGCCATGGCCGTCATGGTCATCATCAAAGTTTGTGCGCGGCCGCCCGCCAGCGCCTCCCCCGCCCCCTCCTCCTAGCGCCAGCGGCGCATGGGGGCCCTAGCCCGGCTCCGCCGGCTCCCGCGCTCCCCCTTCTCTGCGCCGGGCTTTCCTTTGTGCCTCGCAGTTTAAGGCGGACGCTTTAAGGTGGATCCGCTGCCGCTAAAGTTGCGCCTCTGCTTTTAGACTTCGCCCAGACACCACAAGTCAGAATGGTTTGTCTCCAAAGGGCATCGCCTCCCGATTGGTCACTCAAGATGTGACGTCACAGTCCCGGGGCTGCTGCACTAGTGCCTGGTCCGCTGCTGCTGTGGTGCTGCTCCTACCTTCGGATAGCCGCGCCTTCGGGTGCTATCCTCCGGCACACCCCCACAGCGCAACCTCCTCGGGCGTTGCGCCTTCTTTACACGCCGAGCTGCCCTTGCGCTCTGGCTGCCCTCACAGAGCACCACCATCCGCGGTGCTGCGCCACAGAACATCCAGGTTCACTGCGCAGCATCCTTAAGTGGTGTCACACGTTCACACAAGGACTCCCTCTGTGCTGCGCCCACGTTCACGACTCACAGATCCTGCGTGCTGAGTCCACATCTTGTGCCGAGGCACCCTTCACATGGCAGCCTCTTTGTGTGCTGTGCCCACCCTCACAGAGCATCATTGTGTGTGCCAAGCCCGCCTTCACAGAGCAACCTATTTCTGCGCTGCACCGCACGGATGCACCCTGTGTGTTTAAGTCGACATTAGGCGCTGGTCCTTTAAGGAGCAGCCTTATTGTGTTGAGCCAGTCTCTCGTGCTGCGCCCACCTTGTGAAGGCATCCCTTATCTGCGTGCTAAACACCCGTATTTGTTGTTTGCTATGCCCACCTTCGTGATCAGCCTCTCCTCGCCCGTGCCAGCACCTTGTAAGACCTCCAGCCCTTCCTGCGCCTGCTGCACGCGCGCGTGCACCCCCCACGCTGCACCCAAGTGGCCCCGGCTACGTGGGTTCTTTTCATGCAAGCTTCCCTTTTACAGACACTGTGAGGTGGGTTTGCCCTCCTCAGCCCCTCAACTCATGCAGGATCGAAGCACAGTTCCGTTCAGGTGTCATCCGAAAAGGGGCGCAGCTCACCTGGCCTCCAGCCTCAACCCCACTGACAGGGCCCTAATTGCGCGCATTACTGCAGGAGAGTTGTCTGCGAACCGCGTCCCGCCGCCTGCAAAAACGCTCTCAAGGCGGACAATGGACGCTTAATGTGAATCTCAAGCGTGCCTTTCTCCAGAGCAGGTTCAGCCCTATAAATCCGATAACACTGTTATCCGTAAGAGGGGCTGGGAGCAGCAGCCGCACGATGCCTGCAGGGCACAGAGGCTGTCCAGTGCGACGCTTCCAATGTATGCAAATGACCCTGGCGCTTAGCGCTCCCAGCAAACCTTGATTACAGCACAAACTTCCCCGCGCACGAGTGGCTTCCTCCTCGACGTCAGCAGATTACAATCCCAATTGATTTTTTATTTAATTGTCAACATGGCTAATGATGAAAATAGTGCCATTTTACAGGTATTTTCCCTGTCTGAAGAGAAGCAATTACCCTCCTAATCAGGAAACACGCGGAAATTTCCCATGATTAACCGCCCGTACTTTGTTCGAAATTGCTGCTATAAAATTCAGAACAATTTGCGTGTAATGATTATGGAAAGGGTTTATTTTGGGAGGTGGAATAAAAGTGGCTATAGCATAAATTATCCCCTAATTATACACCAGTGTCGCCTCAATTATCCTCTTATCAAAATGGTTGTCTAACTGCCGCGTTTAGTTTCAATTCTCTTCCTTTTCTCGCTCCCCCACTATAAAAAGAACTTCATACCTTGTTATTATTAATCTATGTATTATTTGCGAGCGGATTTATATGTGCGGATCCTGCGGCCGTCGTCACTGCTGCTCAGAGATGGACTGAACGAAGACTCCAGGGCCGCGCAGGGGGTCTCTCGCCCCGCGCAGCTGCCGCCTCTGGCCGGGAACGATGGGGCGACCCCTCGGCCTGTCTCGTGAAGACCCCATGCGAGGAGCCAGGTAGGGGCTGCTGTCTGACGGTGCCATGGATGGAAGGGGCAGCGGTGTCGGGAAGAGAGACGCGGACACGGGACAGACATCTCGTGCGCCGGCAGCTGGCGCAACTTGCGCCAGTTCACATCTCACCTTAGAGAGGAAAAAACGCGGCGCCATCGTTTTAATTTAAATAATACACTGTGGGTTTCAAAAACGTCTCGGATACATTTAACCCCACAACTGCCTCATATTGCGACTGTTCAGAAGCACACAATGCACGTATTTACATTTCGCCATATTGTGGAGCTGGGATAACTTCAGGTGTTTGCGCGCTTCAGATAACCTCCTGCTGTGGTGTATCCCTGAGTCCGTCTTCCCTTTCCTCTTCGGCGGACGGTGGCACAAGGACCCAGTTGGAGGCACACCATGAAACCATTTGTACATTTCATTAGCAGTGGAGCTGGGCCTGTGGAAATGGAAGGTGTTTGCACAGTTCCACAACATTTTTGCTCTTATTTGTAATGTAACCTACGTCTTCGAATTCCCTTTGGTGCTCGATGGAGGGTGAGGATTGGTGTCACTGGGAAGCATAAAATACAAGTATGTTCATATTGCACTGGACTGTGCGGCTTGGACCTACGGCTACTGAAGATGTTTCACATTTCACGACATTTTGCTTTATTATGTCTTCATGTCCCCTGTTTTGTGGTCGAGGGTGGAAGGATACACATGCCATGTTCTTATGTTTGACTGTGGATGGATGACAGCTGCATATTTTTGCATATTTCAGACCGCCTGCTTTGTCACCTGTGCCTTGCCTGTCCTCCCGGTGGACTGCGGCAGAGCCCCGCGCCTGCCCCGCGCCTCGCTTAACCCCTCGAGCCCCCGGGCCCGCTCCAGTGCCTCTGAAAGGAGCTTTAAGTGCCTGCCTTGTTCTCGGCTGCTTTTAACAAGAGTCCGCACTTTAACACGCGGGAGGGTAACTCGATCCGGGCGCTCACAAAGCTGCCCTGAATGGAGAGGCCTCGCTGATACGGAGGGGGCAGGCGAGGAACGAGGGTGGGGGCCTGCTGGGACCTGCCGTGGGCACCGGCAGGGCGGGCTGGGCGTCTGCTGCAGTCGGGGCCCTTTGTTAGCGCCCCCCCGTGTCTTACCTGCAGGTGCGCGCGCCCGAACGCACCAACCCCTGCGCCCCTTCCCACGGCCTCTGCCAGTTCATGGATATTGTAGGAAAAACAAGGGCGCACATTACCGTCCGTTTCTCCCTTCATATCAGCCTCCTTCGAACAAATGCAATTCCTGGTAATTCACAAAACATGCACCAGCAATATACTGCTTTAAAGGTATTTTAAAAGAGGCCACACTCAACATTTTATTAAATTAGTGCACTTATATTTAGGGGCACATTTTCAGTGAAACAGCCTTAACACATTCTTATAAAGTATGAAAAATAGAACAATAAATTCTCAAGTTAATAAAAATGAATGTTTGACAAAACAAAAAGTACATTTTATAATAAAGGTCTGTGTGCTAACATGCATGCCACTAATATCCCTATATACATGCCAGTAACGCCATACGTGCATCTACATAAAAAGAAAACACCCGTAAACTGAAGGGATGCAGCACATGTATATCTGGACACAAGTAAACAAAACAACATCTAGACGCACCCCTATTCCAGCACAATTGTTATTCAACAAGCGAGAAATGCACATTCGAACACAAAGGCGGGTGTGTTTCCAAACGTTGGAATGACCCAACAACGCGCGCCACAGAGATGCTTAGAACTGTGGCTAAAAGGCAGGAGAGCCGCAGCAACAATCTGCATTCTTATGTGTGTCTGTGTGTCTTTGTTGTGTGAGGTTGGTGCATATGTATACTGGTGGGTGTTTAGAGTAGCGGAAAATAAAGGTGCACATATCCGTGCACACACGTCTTCCTCGCAGCAAGGGCTCACACAAGAATGCAAGTTGTGGCCGCATCTCCGTTGCCACAGTTCCTCGAGCCCGTTGCCTCATTGCCTGACGAGAGGAGCTCTCGGGGGCGGGTGTTGTAAATAGCTCTCTTGCCTCCCTGGCGCAGGTGTCCCCCTGAGAAAGGCCATCTCCGAGGGCGCCACACCCCGTGGGATTGTAAAGACCCTCGGGTGCAGAGGCGACGCCATTGTAAAGAGGCTTGTGTGTCGGCCTAACCCGAGGTGGCGAAGTCCGGTTTCCATGCCAGGGGGCATCTGCCGCCTGGTTAATTATTGCCCCCGCTGGGACACCTGAAAGGCGCCCATTGTTCGGGGGCAGCGGGCTGGTGTAGGGTGTTCTTACCCCCCTGGAGAGGGGCGGTCCCCGCCCCAGAAAGGGCTCGCCGCCTTTTGTTATTCTGAGAGGGCCGCGGGGCTGGGGCAAGAGTCGTCTTTGTCAGGATAGCGCTTCCTCGAAGAGCCGGCAGGTGTAGGCGCTGCCTGGGTTTGTGCTGAGGTGCAGGAATTTCGGATTGAATCTTTTTCGATTCCAGTGGGAAGGAAGTCGGTGAAATACACAAGTCATTAATACAAGCCCACACCGGCAGGAGTGCCCCACAGGTCTTTGTGTATGGTTAGAGTGCCAGGTATGTTAAACGCTACACACCGCGAATAAACGGATTTTAATTAATAAGTGCATGCGTTGTAAAAGTGTGCGTTGTAACGACATACATCCGATACAAAGGTGCAAACGATGTTAGGATTCAATGCTGGCGCTGGACGGAAAATAATAAGAATATAATGGCCATACTGGGGGAGAAAACGAACCTTGAAACCATTCCCAATTCATTGATATTCAGTCAGGGGAAATGTAAATCACTCGCACCGATCTATGTTCGAAATGTCCAGCGGAAAATTGATTAATTCCTGGCAGGATTCACGCGCGTGTGAACACGTGAGCCGTTTGCACTTCTTTAGGTACACACTCGGGCATGCCTGGCAAGGTGTATGCATGTGTTGATGGCCCCATAGACGACACGTGTACCAGTCCCTAAAGATACACACGCACGTTAAACATGTCTATACACAAATGTGTATATACAGAGAATACGGAGTGATTTGTGAATGTCACCAGAATTCTGAGATTGTAATATACAACCATATTATAGATGGTATCCGTTATGAATTGATGCATTACATATTTATTTTGTAGTCGTTATTGATTTGAAAAATCTGTTATTCTTAAAAAAAAACAGCCAACAATGGGCCATGACTGGAATTAGAAAGTTTAGGCTGTGATAACCTTTCTTGAATAAAGAGTTAATGAGACAATGGACAGCGAGTGAAAGTTAGTGGATTTAGGAGATTCTGAGCCTAAAGCAAAATTATCGATGTAATGCATTTGCCACATAATTAGCTATATAACATGCCATATGATTCGCAAATTTAGCAGATTTTATCAACATTTTTGTTTCTGGCCGAAATGTATAAAACAATATACATTTGCAGCTTGATAACTTAAATAACCTTGTCACATATAATATCCTGCATGTCTAACTGCAGAGTGGTTCGAGGGCTTTCGTTATCATAATGAAATTCATATTTCACAGGTAACTTCGACATATTGCCTATATTTCACAGGTTCCTGTGTGAGAGAGTGTGTGCGTCTGTCTTTGTGTGCGTGTGTAGTACACAATTAGGCCTTATAGGTTTAATTTACCTTGAATGTATAGACTTACTTCTGATTAAAATATGGATGGGTGTAAAGCGGTAGAGCGTGGTTAGAGCTGTTCATAGATTTCCGAAGCCCACATTTTAAAGGGACAGCTGAAATATTTTCGAAATTTCACAGGGACCAATGACACAGCTTCCATATTTCAGAGTCCCTGGGAAACGCGGTGCTTTTATACTGCTTGTATTGTGTGCAATGAAAGCTCAGACACATATAAATATCCCGAGCCCAGTGAATCGCCATTGTTGAATGGACATTCCATTCATGAAAGTTAAACAAACCCTGGAAGTTCCGGCTCCAAGCTGCGCACCTTGTAGAGAACACGTCCAATAAAATCTCCCTTCTACGGACGGAATGTATATATTCGAACTAAGCAAAGGATGCTTTCCCTGAAGGGTTTAATTCTTAACTGCTAAATTAGAGAGTTTCTTGCCTTCTTTCTAGAGACAACAAGATTGTATAATACACTATTATTTTTCACTTGCAATTTTCAATAAAAAATGTCCTCGTTTAAATAAACACGTTTGTGTGCAGCCTCCAAAATAAATATGCACTATTATAAACTGGTAACATGTTTACACGGTCGTATATTGCTGTCTGTGTTCTGGTGACATTTAAAAACCTCAAGCCGGATTGGCAATGTAAAACCATATCACGCTTGAAAGGCGTGCGCGCGTGCAATTAAGTAAACCCACGTACAGGTAAGAACAGAACACGTGTAAGTGCAAAAAGTTGCCTGGTGGGTAGAGACGTGCACTTTTGTACGTAAAATGCATGCACTTGTGTAGGCGAGCATTATGCGCCTGTGAAGGTAAACATATTCTCACTTGTCTATACGATGCGTGCACTTTTATTACTCACATGTGCATTTCTTTAATCAGGGACCTCGTTGTTGAAATACATTATGCATATAGCGACTAGAAGCCGAGCTCTGACGCTGAGCCGACTCTCGTCCACCCCGCTCACTCTTGGCTGGTTTTACTGCCCATGACATGCCTGGCTGCAGCAGCGCCTGTCTGCGTGTAGTCCCCGCACAGAGGGTGGGGGTCTTGAAGCAGCGCCTCTCGGCGCACTGTAGGGTCTGGCTGTGCTGTAGCACACTGGACTTCCCGCAGTCACTGGCCTGAACAGAGACAGCACCAATGTACTGCTTAAACTGTCGGTGAGCTGAGCCTGTCCACCCCCTCCACCCGGCCCGTGCAGGCGCAGTCTTCAAGAACTAAAGACAGCGACCAGCCAATCCTCTCTAAAGCCACTGAACCAATACTGTAGGAAAAATGTGCCCAAAAGACTGTAGAGATGGGAGCTTCGAGGACACGATCCTGACACATGGACCCCGACGAGCTGGGCCCAGCCCTCTGCCATGTTGCAAAGAGAGATGACGTCACACCGCCGGCCATGCTCTCGCGGCTCAGTGACGCCATGTTGTGTTGCCGCATGCCCCTTTGTCACTGTGACGCAATGCCCTCTCGCCGCATGTGTCTTTCTACCCGTGACTTCGAGGCCCATGCCTACATACTCAGAAAACTCTGGGGCATATTGTCCAGTTACTGCCTTCTCATGTGCCCGCCTGGGCCCTGTCTTCTGGTTGCATGCTCCTGTCTCCCCGTGGCAAGCGGTCCCGTGGCTCGTGCCTCTGTAAGCATTCATGCCCCTTTCTCCCTGAGGGACACTCTCCTGGGGGTGCACGTCCTTTGTGTCTGCGACACTCTCCCCTGTGGATGCGTGTCTTCGCCTCCCTGTGACACCTTGCCCCGTGCATCAATGGTTATGCTAGCCCCTGATACTCTGTCCCGTGGCTGCTTGTCCTGCCTGCGTCACCTTTACCCGATGGGTGCATGCACTTGCCCCCCTGTGGCACCCTGTCCCGTGGACGCATGTTTACTCTTCGCCTGGCACCTTGAGCTGTGGCTGTATTGTTCCACCTCCACATCTACGACACTGCTGCACCCCCTGCTCATGACTCCCTGACTTGTAACTGCCTTTCACTGTTTCTTTTCACACCCTCTGATAAGACCACACGCTACTACGGCTCTGTGAGACCCTCTTCTCTTTCTTCATACCCCGTGCCTCCATGTGACATCCTGCCACCTGCTGCATGCCGATACCCTACCAGTGACATTCCTTGATCCCAAATGGCCCTGGCTGCACGTCCATGCATTCCTTCCATACCCTGTTCTGTGGGTCCACGCCCCTGCCTTCCTGCGACATATTGCCCTCTACTAGCACTCCCCTTTCTTCCTGTGACACACTGCCATGTGACCGCATGCCCACCTCTACCTGTTCATCCTGTCTCATAGCTGCATGCTCCAACCACCCTGACACTCTCTTCTGTGGCTGCCAGCCCGTCTCTCCCTGTTTATCCTGTCTCATAGCTGCATGCTCCAACCACCCTGACACTCTCTTCTGTGACCGCATGCCCGTCTCTACCTGTTCATCCTGTCTCATAGCTGCATGCTCCAACCACCCTGACACTCTCTTCTGTGGCTGCCAGCCCGTCTCTCCCTGTTTATCCTGTCTCATAGCTGCATGCTCCAACCACCCTGACACTCTCTTCTGTGACCGCCTGCCCGTCTCTCACTGTTTATCCTGTCTCATAGCTGCATGCTCCTACCACCCTGACACTCTCTTCTGTGACCGCATGCCCGTCTCTCCCTGTTTATCCTGTCTCATAGCTGCATGCTCCTACCACCCTGACACTCTCTTCTGTGACCGCATGCCCGTCTCTCCCTGTTTATCCTGTCTCATAGCTGCATGCTCCTACAACCCTGACACTCTCTTCTGTGACCGCATGCCCGTCTCTCCCTGTTTATCCTGTCTCATAGCTGCATGCTCCTACCACCCTGACACTCTCTTCTGTGACCGCATGCCCGTCTCTCCCTGTTTATCCTGTCTCATAGCTGCATGCTCCAACCACCCTGACACTCTCTTCTGTGACCGCATGCCGTCTCTCCCTGTTTATCCTGTCTCATAGCTGCATGCTCCAACCACCCTGACACACTCTTCTGTGACCGCATGCCCGTCTCTCCCTGTTTATCCTGTCCCATAGCTGCATGCTCCAACCACCCTGACACTCTCTTCTGTGACCGCATGCCGTCTCTCCCTGTTTATCCTGTCTCATAGCTGCATGCTCCTACCACCCTGACACTCTCTTCTGTGACCGCATGCCTGTCTCTCCCTGTTTATCCTGTCTCATAGCTGCATGCTCCAACCACCCTGACACTCTCTTCTGTGGCTGCCAGCCCGTCTCTCCCTGTTTATCCTGTCTCATAGCTGCATGCTCCAACCACACTGACTCTCTCTTCTGTGACCGCATGCCTGTCTCTCCCTGTTTATCCTGTCTCATAGCTGCATGCTCCTACCACCCTGACACTCTCTTCTGTGACCGCATGCCTGTCTCTCCCTGTTTATCCTGTCCCATAGCTGCATGCTCCAACCACCCTGACACTCTCTTCTGTGACCGCATGCCGTCTCTCCCTGTTTATCCTGTCTCATAGCTGCATGCTCCAACCCCCCTGACACTCTCTTCTGTGACCGCATGCCCGTCTCTCCCTGTTTCCCCTGTCTCATAGCTGCATGCTCCAACCACCCTGACACTCTCTTCTGTGGCTGCCAGCCCGTCTCTCCCTGTTTATCCTGTCTCATAGCTGCATGCTCCAACCACCCTGACACTCTCTTCTGTGGCTGCCAGCCCGTCTCTCCCTGTTTATCCTGTCTCATAGCTGCATGCTCCAACCACCCTGACACTCTCTTCTGTGGCTGCCAGCCCGTCTCTCCCTGTTTATCCTGTCTCATAGCTGCATGCTCCAACCATCCTGACTCTCTCTTCTGTGGCCGTCTGCCCGTCTCTCCCTGTTAGTATGTATAAAGAAAAAGGCGTAGAGGGATAAATCTCTTGTTTTATTTAAACACAAGAAACAATGAATTTTCTTGGCAATCTATTTTTTCTTTTAACAAAACTTTCAATAATTGATTTTCAGAAGCAGATATCTCTTAGTAGACATCAGAGTACTTTACACTTAATATATTCATAAACAAACACAAGACAGTTCATTACCCAACAACCTCTATATACAACTTCATACAACATATATACATCTTATATACATGACAATGTATCATATATAAATAAATTCCCCTGACTATTGCTACAAGTATGTACACTTCTTATTCACAGTAATACATTCAGAGGTAATCCTCTTGGCGTCAGAGGTATTACTCCTCTCCTGCTTTTTCAATATGCGCCAATTAACTAATTTCTTAGTCAACCCAATCTGTGGACTCCTCATAAATCATCTCTCCCTGTTAATCCTGTTCCATAGCTGCATGCTCCTACCACCCTGACACTCTCTTCTGTGGCCGCCTGCCCGCCTCTCACTATTTATCCTGTCTCATAGCTGCATGCTCCAACCACCCTGACACTCTCTTCTGTGGCCGCCTGCCCGTCTCTCCCTGTTTATCCTGTCTCATAGCTGCATGCTCCAACCACCCTGACACTCTCTTCTGTGACCGCATGCCTGTCTCTCACTGTTTATCCTGTCTCATAGCTGCATGCTCCTACCACCCTGACACTCTCTTCTGTGGCCGCCTGCCCGCCTCTCACTATTTATCCTGTCTCATAGCTGCATGCTCCAACCACCCTGACACTCTCTTCTGTGGCCGCCTGCCCGTCTCTCCCTGTTTATCCTGTCTCATAGCTGCATGCTCCAACCACCCTGACACTCTCTTCTGTGACCGCATGCCTGTCTCTCACTGTTTATCCTGTCTCATAGCTGCATGCTCCTACCACCCTGACACTCTCTTCTGTGACCGCATGCCTGTCTCTCCCTGTTTATCCTGTCTCATAGCTGCATGCTCCTACCACCCTGACACTCTCTTCTGTGGCCGCCTGCCCGTCTCTCACTGTTTATCCTGTCTCATAGCTGCATGCTCCTACCACCCTGACACTCTCTTCTGTGGCCGCATGCCGTCTCTCCCTGTTTATCCTGTCTCATAGCTGCATGCTCCTACCACCCTGACACTCTCTTCTGTGGCCGCCTGCCCGTCTCTCCCTGTTTATCCTGTCTCATAGCTGCATGCTCATACCACTCTAACACTCTCTTCTGTGGCCACCTGCCCATCTCTCCCTGTTAACCCCGTCCCACAGATGCATTCCCCTACCTCCGAGACTCTCTCTTCCCTGGCTGCATGCCCATCTCTCTCTGTTACACCCTGTCCCATAGATGCATGCTCCTATCTCTCTAATTCTAGAGAAAAGGACCCCTTAACAAAAAATGAAATGCAGTTGTTCTGGATACAAAAATCAGTTACATAAACAGATTCACTGAACAGAGGTTTCAATTTTATTACCACAATTCAAACAAAAATATGAATTACCCAGCCGGAATAATTTCAAAAACCAAAGATCAAGAGAGCAAACAAACAATGAACTGAAACAAACAATGAGCAAAAAAACAATAATGCACAGAAAACCAGGTGTTAAAAACTGGCAATAAAAAACATATAGACATATACAGGCAAGCAAAACAGTGACCAACATTAATATTACACCTTTACGTCACTTCTTATTGAAAGCAAAACACTACTGCACCCAAAACAAAAATACTACAAAGCATAGTGTACCGGGCCAGAGTGTATGTTGACGATGTTTTGATCCCGTAACAATATGGGATCAGCATCAGGACTGAGGATCAATTGCCTGGCATGGTATCAATTGATATATACATCAAGTACCTGATTTTTCAACTATCTGTAATTAAGCAAAGAACAGGGTTGTTCAGCATAATTAGTGCCTGTTCATGAGTATCATACAAAGATGAAGCAACTACAAGATAGTGCACTGTGGTATCCAAAAATTGTGCCGGATTTGGGAGAAATCCAAATATACACCAATATAACAATACAATCAATTTTAGTGCTGCTTCTATTGACATGCGCTTTCAATACGATGCAAGTGTAAACCACAAGTGGGAATCAATGCCTTAATAGAGAAGTGGTCCCAAATCAAAACATATTCATGTCTATGGGGGAGGAGCCAAGATGGCGACCGGAGCAGACGCTTGAGCGCCCGGCTCCGTCGGTCCGTGGCCTCGGACTACTATCCTGATGCCCATCCTCGCCGATTCTTGAGGTGCACCGTGTGCGAAGACGCGCTGACCGCGCTGCTGCTTTCCCGGAGTCTCAACCCGCCCGGATGCCCGAGTTCTGGGTGCTTTTGTCCTCGGCACTGAAACCCTGCGCCCTTACGGCCTTTGCCGGCCTCCTGGAAGCTCCGCAGTTACCGGACCAGCTAGCGCTAACCTGAGCCCCGCGGTCCCGATCTCGCCTCGCACCATGGATCGTTGCCGGATGAGCCTGGGGAGAGACGGCCGGACACCTTCTGCACCCTGTGCCTGACGGGCTGGAGCGGTGGGGTGGGCCCCGGTGCGGTGGGTCTCCTGCCCCGCTCTGAGGACCGGGCTGTGGGAGGCTGCTGCCCCCTTTGCCTATTGCCTAGCCAGCGGCGAGGGGGACCGGCGAGAAGAGAAGCGACTGTCGGCCTTTCCTGTTGCGGCGTAGACCTGAGGGGAATTGACCCCTTGCCACGACCCCCCCCCCCTGGCCATTGCAACGTATAGCGGCAAAACATGGCGCTGAGTGCCTGCTCGCGGCTGTGGGGTGATACTCCGGTCTCGCCCGCTGCCCACTTCGCCCTCCCTCTTCCGGACACCAGCTCCACGGTGCCGTCCCGGATTGCTGCCGATGTTGGGGCCCAGCTTCCGCTGACATGCGGCTCCGTTCTGGCTGTCCTGCGGGACTTTCAACTACAGATGTGCGCTGGCCTGCAGGCGCTGAGTGAGCGGTTTGACCCCATACTGTCGGCTGCGGGTCGTGAGCGCACTGTTTGTCATCCACGGGGCGTGGGTCTCCCGGTGCTCTTGTCCTCTTGCGGGGACGCAACGGCGGTGTATGATTGTGCTACACTGGTGCCTTCATCTAGCGCTCCCGGCGCCCAGGGTCCACCGCTCTCCACCTCAACTGCGGATACTTTGTCCCCCTGGTCATGGCTGCCTGCTTCATTGTTCCCTGCCTCACCGCGTTCGCGAGGCTATCCTGCTGAGCGATACCTGACGGCTTCGAGGGACCGTCCGCGGTGGCCCACTGCTGCCTTTTTGGGGAACTCCTGTACCTTACTTGCCAGGTTTGGATTTTATGTGGTGCAACGAGGGACCTCAATCGATGGTCGGTGGCCATTTCGTGATCCTACTTCACCATCCTCTCACAAGCGGCCATCTTGTCTTTGTCTGCTCGGGACACGGGGCCTTCACGCAGGAGCTGGTTTAATCCCAAGCCCGCGATCGGGCCAGGGCTAGACTGACTTCTATCGCTATGGTTTATGGACGGGCTGGCCTGGAACTGGAACTGTATGTATGTTTTGCGCGCACTCGTCGCGACTTGTATCCCTTCGCTTAAACTGTGGTGCCATGGTATCTTTGCATGCCGTTTTTTGGAGTAGAGGGCTCTCAGTGTGTGGGGGCCATAACTGGCTGATGGTTCGGGGCGCTCTGGTGTCCAGTGGGCTCCTCCCCACCTTCTTTTCTGTTTTCTTCCCTTCTTTACTCTGTTCCTACTTTCTCTCTTCTCTATATTTCGGGTTCATTGGGCGACAGGCACTATGCTGGGGGGGGGGTAGGCCGTAGCCTCCGCATTGGTGTAGGGTGGGGGGGTAATACTCTGTTCTCAATTAGTTCTATGGGCCTTTCTTCTTTTATGTCTCTGTGCTCTACTTTCTTCGATTCGGGGTCCGGGTGTGGGGTGGATCGAGTGGGGGCGGCTCTGGAGGGGCGCGTACTTGCTCATGTGACTATCCTGATATATCTCTGCACCGCCTCACTGTTTGAGATTTTACTTCCATTGTTGTTCTTACTGATGTTGCTGCTCGCCCGTGTGGTGAAGCTATCTTGCGGACTCGAATCTCCTTTGCTCCTATCCTTCATTGACTTTTTTCTCTGATAAAATTATCAAAAAACTTAAAATTAACCTTCACCTCTCCTTCCCCGGGTTTCAAAGATATCTCCAGTATGTGACTCATAACCTGTTGTTAATCCTGACCGTTGATGCACGGGGGCTGTAATGTGGGTATCAGTGCATTACTGTATCGTGGCCGGCCTGACGGTTGTAGGCCCGTATTTGTTCTTTTAAGATGCACGAATAAAGGTTTTAAAAAAAAAAAAAAAAAAAAAAAAAAAAAAACATATTCATGTCAATCTGACCCGATAGCAATGTGCAAAGCAGATTTCTTAGCACTCGCTTCTGGGGCCGGATGCCCATCTCTCTCTGTTACTCCCAGTCCCTTAGCAGCATGCTCCTAGTTCCTTGACACTCTCTTCCGTGGCTGCATGCCCACCTCTCTCTGTTACACCCTGTCCCATAGACGCATGCTACTACCTCCATGACACTCTATCTGTGGCTGCATGTCCATCTCTCTCTGTTAGACCCTATTCCGTAGATGCATGCCCCTACCTCCCTGACACTCTCTTCTGTGGCCGTATGCCCATCTCTTTCTGTTACAGCCTGTCCCATAGATGCATTCCCCTACCTCCCTGACACTCTCTTCTGTGGCCGTCTGCCCATTTCTCTCTATTACACCCTGTCCCATAGATGTACGCTCCTACCTCCGTGACACTGTCTTCTGTGGCAAGATGCCCATCTCTCTCTGTTAGACCCTATTCCGTAGATGCATGCCCCTACCTCCCTGACACTGTCTTCTGTGGCCGCATGCCCATCTCTTTCTCTAACAGCCTGTCCCATTGATCCATGTTCCTACTTCCCTCACACTCTCCTGTGGCTGCATGCCCACATTTCTCTGCTACACCGTGTCCCATAGATGCATGCGCCAACCCCCCTGATACTCTCTTCTGTGGCCGCACACTCATCTCTCTCTGTTACAGCCTGTCCCATAGATGCATGCCCCTACCTCCGAGACTCTCTCTTCCCTGGCCGCATGCCCACCTCCATCTGTTACACCCTGTCCAAGAGCTGCATGCTCCTACCTCCCTGACACTCTCTTCTGTGACAGCATGTCCATCTCTCCCAGTTACACCGTGTCCCATAGATGCATGCTCCAACCTCCCTGACACTCTCTTCTCGGGCCGCATCCACATCTCTCTATGTTACACCCCGTCTCATAACCGCATACTCCTACACCCTGACATGCTATTCTGTGGACGCATACTCATCTCTGTCTGTTACAGCCTGTCTCATAGATCCATTCTCCTACCTCCGAGACTCTCTCTTCTGTGGCCACATGCCCACCTCCCTCTGGTACACCAGGTCTCATACCTGCTTGGTCTTACCTCCCGACACTTTCTTCTGTGACAGCATGTCCATCTCTCCCTGTTACACACTGTCCTATAGATGCATGCCCCTACCCCCAATACTCTCTTCTGTGGCCGCACGCACATCTCTCTCTGTTACAGCCTGTCCCATAGATCCCTGACACTCTCTTTTGTGGCCGCACGCTCATCTCTCTCTGTTACACCCTGTCACACTGTCCCATAGATGCAAGCTCCTACCTCCGTGACCCTCTCTACCATGGCAGCATGTCCATCTCTCCCTGTTACACACTGTCCTATAGATGCATGCCCCTACCCCCAATACTCTCTTCTGTGGCCGCACGCCCATCTCTCTCTGTTACAGCCTGTCCCATAGATCCCTGACACTCTCTTTTGTGGCCGCACGCTCATCTCTCTCTGTTACACCCTGTCACACTGTCCCATAGATGCAAGCTCCTACCTCCGTGACCCTCTCTACCATGGCAGCATGCCCATCACTCCCTGTTACACCCTGTCCATGTAAGCATGCTCCTACCTCTGTGACACTCTTCTGTGGCCACATGCATATCTCACTCTGATACACCTTGTCCCATAGATGCATGCCCCTACCTCCCTGACACTCTCTTCTGTGTCCAACACCCATGTCTCTCTGTTACACCCTGTCCCATAGATGCATGGGAAGACCTAGCTTGGCAGTTCGGGCTAGACTGCTCCCATAAAGAACAGGGTCAAGATTGATTTGCATATAGCTGGGTCTGAACTGGGGTGGCAAAATGAGCTAAAGAATGATGATGGATTCAATCCTGATCTGTGACTGGGGATGAGTGTCTGAAAAGTTTCAGCGCTCCATCCATCATCTCCTTGTGTTTGCTTTGTTCGCCCTATGTTGGCAGGGTATGCCGAGACGTGGGTCCCTTGCTCACTTAGCCACTGGATTCAAGCTAGCCAGGCTGTTGAGGGGTGTTACCCCGAAACCGATGCCTGGATGCTTGTTTCTGGTCCAGGGAAGATCTGGCTTGGCAGTTCGGGCTGGACTGATTCCATAAGGGACAGGGTCAAGACTGATTTGCATATAGCTGGGTCTGAACTAGGATGCCCAAGTGAGCTAAAGAAGGCTCTTACCTCCACGACACTCTCTTCTGTGGCCGCATGCCCATCTCTCTCTGTTAGACCCTGTCCATAAATGAATGCTCCTACCTCCATGACACTCTATTCCGTGGCCGCATGCCCATCTCTCTCTGTTGGACCTTATCTCATAGATGTATGCCCCTACCACCTTGACACTCGCCTCTGTGGCAGCATGCCCATCTCTCGTTGTTACACCCTGTCCCATAGATGCATACTCCTACATCGATGATACTCTCTTCTGTGGCCACATGCCCCTATCTCTCTATTACAACCAGTCCCATATCTGGATGCTCCTACCTCCCTGACACTCTCTTCTGTGGCTGCATTCAAGTCTCTCTTTGTTACACCCTGTTTCCACAGATGCACACTCCTACCTCCACAAGACTCTCTTCTGTGTCTGCAAGCCCATCTCTCTCTGTTAGACCCTATCTCATAGATGCATGCCCCTACCTCACTGACACTCATCTCTGTGGCAGCACGCCCATCTCTCCCTGTTAAACCCTGTTTCATAGCTGCATGCTTCTACCTCCAGGATTTTCTCTTCTGTGACCGCATGTCCATCTCTACCTGTTACAGCCTGTCCCATAGATGCATGCTCCTGCCTACAGAGCACTCTCTTCTGTTTCCGCATGTCTATCTCTCTCTGTTACACCCTGTCCCAGAGATGCATGCTCCTTTCTCCCTGACACTCTCTTTTGTGGCTGCATGCCCATCTCTCCCTGTTGCACAGTGTCTCATAGCTGCATGCTCCTACCTACAGGACACTCTCTTCTGTGACTGGAAGCCCATCTCCCTCTGTTAGACCATGTCTCATAGCTGCATGCTCCTACACCCAGACACTCCCTTCTGTGGCCTCACGATCATCTCTCCCTGTTACACCCTGACCAATAGATGCATGCTCCTGCCTACAGAGCACTCTCTTCTGTTTCCACATGTCTATCTCTCTCTGTTACACCCTGACCAATAGATGCATGCTCCTTCCTCCCTGACACTCTCTTCTGTGGCTGGAAGCCCATCTCTCTCTGTTAGACCCTACCCCATAGATGAATGCCCCTAACTCCCTGACGCTCTCTTCTGTGGTCGTACATCCATCTCTCTCTATTATACCTTGTCCCATAGATGCATGATCCTACCTCCCCGACGCTCTCTTCTGTGGCCGCGAGCCCATCTATCACTGTCATACCCTCTTTCAAAGCTGTGTGCTCCGACCTACATGACAATCTCTTCTGTGGACATCTGCCCATCTCTCTCTGTTACACCCTGTCCCATAGCTGAATGCTCCTACCTCCTTTAAACTCTCTTCTGGGGCCGCATACCCATCTCTCTGCTACACCCTGTCACATAGATGCACGCCCGACCTCCGTGACACACTCTTCTGTGGCCACACAGTCATCTCTCTCTGCTACACCCTGTCCCATAGATGCATGCTCCTATCTCCATGTCACTCTCTTCAGTTGCCACACAACCATCTCTTTCTGTTACACCCTGTTTCATAGTTGCATTCTCTGACCTCCATGACACTCTCTTCTGTGGCCACACGCCGGTCTATCCCTGTTACACCCTGTCCCAGGAATGCATGCTCCTTTCTCCGTGACCCACTCATCTGTGGCCGCACGCCGGTCTCTCCCTGTTACACACTGTCCCATAGATGCATGCTCCTAACTCCATGACACTTTCTTCTGTGGCCTCATGCCCACCTCTCCCAGTTAAACCCTGACCCATAGATGCATGCTCCTACCTCTGAGACACTCATGTCCATCTCCCGGTAACACCAACACTCATAATGGCATGCCCCGACCAACAGAACACTCTATTCTGTAGCCGCAAACCCATCTCTCTGTTACAGCCTGTACCATAGATGCATGCACTATCTACATAACTCTCTCTTCTGTGGCCGTATGCCCATCTCTCTCTGTTTAAGCCTGTCTCATATATGCATGCTTCTACCTCCAAGACACTCTCTTTTGTGGCCTCATTCTGTTAGCTCGCTTTTACTGCTTGTGTCATGGCACTCTCTTCTGTGGCCACATGCCCATCTCTCTCTGTTACACTCTGTCCCATAGCTGCATGGTCCAACCTACCTGACCCTCTCTTATGTGGCTGCATGCAAGTCTCTCTCTGATACACCCTGTCCCATAGATGCACGCTACTACCTCCGTGACATTCCCTTCTCTGACCGCATGTCCATATCTCTCTGTTACACCCTCTCCCATAGATCCATGCTCCTATTGCAGTGACTCTCTTCCGTTTCCGCATGCCCATCTCTCTCTGTTACACCCTGCCCCACAGATGCATGCTCCTACTTACAGGACACTCTCTTCTGTGGCTGCATGAAAGTTGCCCTCTGTTACACCCTGTCTCATAGCTGCATTCTCCTACCTCCCTGAAAGTCTCTTTTGTGGCTACATGCCCATCTCTCTCTGTTACACCTTGTCCCAGAGATGCATGCTCCTACTTACAGGACACTCTCTTCTGTGGCTGCATGAAAGTTGCCCTCTGTTACACCCTGTCTCATAGCTGCATTCTCCTACCTCCCTGAAAGTCTCTTTTGTGGCTGCATGCCTATCTCTCTCTGTTACACCCTGTCGCACAGACGCATGCTCCTACCTACAGGGCACTCTCTTCTGTGGACGTATGTCCATCTCTCTGTCTGTTACACGGTGTCCCATAGCTGCAAGCGCCAACCTACAGGACACTCTCTTCTGTGGCCTCATGCCTATCTGTTACAGCCTGTCCCATAGATTAATGCTTCTACCTCTCTGACACTCTCTTCTGTGGCCGCATGCCCATCTCAGCCCTCTTACTGCCTGTCACACAGATGCATACTTCTACCTCCATGACACTCTCTTCTGGGGCACATACCCATTCTCGCTGCTACACCCTGTCCCATAGATACATGCTACTATCTCTGTGACTCTCTTCCCTGGCCGCATGCCGTTCTCTCTCTGTTACACCCTGTCCCATAGCTGCAAGCTCCAACCAACAGGACACTCTCTTCCCTGGCTGCATGCCCATCTCTCTCTGTTACAGCTTTTCCTACAGAATAATGCTTCTACCTCTGTGACACTCTCTTCTGTGGCCGCAAGCTCATCTCTCTTTGTTACATCCAGTCTCATAAATGCTTGCTACTAACTCTGTGACTCTCCTCTGTGGTCGCGCGTCGATCTCTGTCCGATAGTTGCTTGCTCCTATCTACAAGGTACTCTATTTTATAGCAGAAATGCCCATCTATCTCTGTTACACACTGCCCCATTGATGCATGCTCCTACATCCTTGACAATCTCTTCTGTGGCCGCAAGCACATCTCTCTCTGTTAAACCCTGTCTCATAGCTGCATGCTTCTACCTTCGGGATTTTCTAATCTGTGACCGCGTGTCCATCTCTACCTGTTACAGCCTGTCCCATAGATGCACGCTCCTACCTACAGGGCACTCTCTTCTGTGGAAGTATGTCCATCTCTCTGTCTGTTACATGGTGTCCCATAGCTGCAAGCGCCAACCTACAGGACGCTCTCTTCTGTGGCCTCATGCCTATCTGTTACAGCCTGTCCCATAGATTAATGCTTCTACCTCTCTGACACTCTCTTCTGTGGCAGCATGCCCATCTCAGCCCTCTTATTGCCTGTCACACAGATGCATACTTCTACCTCCATGACACTCTCTTCTGGGGCACATACCCATTTCTCGCTGCTACACCCTGTCCCATAGATACATGCTACTACCTCTGTGACTCTCTTCCCTGGCCACATGCCGTTCTCTCTCTGTTACAGCCTTTCCTACAGATTAATGCTTCTACCTCTGTGACACTCTCTTCTGTGGCCGCATGCCCATCTCTCTTTGTTACATCCAGTCTCATAAATACTTGCTACTAACTCTGTGAATCTCTGTCCGACAGTTGCTTGCTCCTACCTACAAGGTACTCTATTCTATGGCAGAAATGCCCGTCTCTCTCTGTTACACCCTGTCCCATAGATGCATGCTCCTACATTCTTGACAATCTCTTCTGTGGCCGCAAGCCCATCTCTCTCTGTTACACCGTGTCCCATAGATGCATGCTCTTCCCTACAGGACACTCTCATCTGCTGTCACATGCCCATCTCTCCCTGTTAAACCCTGACCCATAGATTCATGCTCCTACCTCTGTGACATTTTCTTCTCTGGCCGCATGCCCATATCTCTGTGTCACACCCAGTCCCATAGACACATGCTTCCACCTCTGTGACACTGTCTTCTGAGGCCACACGCCCATCTCTCGCTGTTACATCCTGTCTCATAGCTGCATGCTCCTACCTACATGATACTCTCTTCCTTTGGCTCATCTCCACCTCTCTCTCTGTTACTCCCTGTCTCTTAGATTCATGATTTTACCTCCTTGACCCTCTCTTCTGTGGCCGAATGCCCTATTCTCTCTGTTACACCCTGTCCCATAGCTCCATGCTCCTACCTCCCTGACCCTCTCTTCGGTGGCCACATGCAAGTCTCTCTCTGTTAACCCTGTCCCATAGATGCATGCTCCTACCTCCAGCACACTCTCTTCTATTGCCGCATACCCAACTCTCTCTGTTACACTCTGTCCCAGAGATGCATTCTCCTCCATCGGTGATACTCTCTTTTGTCGCCACATGCCTCTACCTCTCTATTACAACCAGTCCCATATCTGCATGCTCTTACCTCCCCGACCCTCTCTTCTGTGGCCGCTTTCAAGTCTCTCTTTGTTAAACCCTGTCTCATAGATGCATGCTCTTACCTCCATGACACTCTCTCTGTGGCCGCATGCAAGTCTCTCTTTGTTACACCCTGTCCCATAGATGCATGCATCTACCTCCCTGACACTCTCTTCCATTGCCGCATGCCCAACTCTCTCTGTTACACCCTGTCCCAGAAATTAATTCTACTACAGTGCTGAAACTCTCTTCTGTGGGCACATGCCCCTACCTCTCTATTACAACTAGTCCCATATCTGCATGCTCCTACCCCATGACACTATCTTCTGTGGACACATGCAAGTCCCTCTCTGTTACACCCTCTCTCATAGCTGCATGCTCCTACCTACAGGACACTCTCTTCTGTGGCTGCATGCTCATCTCTCTCTGTTACTCCCTGTCTCATAACTTCATGATCCTACCTCCCTGACACTCGTCTGTGGCCGCATGCCCATCTCTCTTTGTTTCCCCATGTCCTATAGATGCATGCTCCTGACTACAGGACAATCTCTTCTGTGGCAGCATGCCCATCTCTCTCTGTTACAGCCTGTCCCATAGATGCATGCTTTTACCTCCATGATACTCTCTTCTGTGGCTGTATGCCCATCTCAGCCCTGTTACAGCCAGGCACACAGATGCATGCTCCTACCTACAGGGCACTCTCTTCTATGGCCTCATGCCCATCTCTCTCTGTTATACCCTGTCCCATAGATGTATGCTCCTACCTTTGTGACACTCTCTTCTCCGGCCGTATGCCCATATCTCTGTGTAATACCCAGTCCCACAGCTGCATGCTGCTACCTCCATTACCCGCTCCTCTGATGCAGCATTTCCATCTCTCCCTGGTTCACCATGTCCTATAGATGCATGCTCCTGACTACAGGACACTCTCTTCTGTGGCAGCATGCCCATCTCTTTCTGTTACACCCTGTCCAATAGATGCATGCTCCTACATCAGTAACTCTCTTCTGGCCACATGCCCAACTGTCTCTGCTACACCCTGACCCATAGCTCCATACTCCTACATACAGGACACTCTTCTGTGGCCGCATGCCCATCTCTCTTTGTTACACCGTCTCATAAATGCATGCTACTAACTCTGTGACTCCCTTCTGTGGCCGCATGTCGATCTCTCTGTTTCACCCTGTCCCACAGATGCATACTCCTACCATCATTGCGAGGGACTCCTGGGAGATCTCTTCTACAGAGCGACAAAATATGGGCACGATTGAAGGTCTGAACTTTTGCATAAGGACTGGACCCACATCCTCTCTCGCAGGACTATTGATTTATGGACCCCCAGGCGGCTCTCTCAGCTTAACTTTAGATCTTTGTAATTTCATTGCTCACTACAATAGGCTAACTATACGGTCCTAGGAAACTTTAATTTGCATATTTTGGATCCCAACTGTACTCATGCATCTCAGCTGATTATGTCACTCGATGGTGCAAATCTCACCCAACATGTAAGCTTCCCTACCCACTGTGCTGGCAACATTTTAGATCTAGTTTTCTCAAATATCCCTGAAGGAAGTGGCCTGATTAGGGTCACCCGGGTCACTCACGACCACCTCTGCGCCTTCCCAATAATGAAGAGTCGGTCAGACAGTAGAGAATACAAACCAAATAGTTTATTAGTAATGCACTGCAGTGGAGCCCAGTCTGACCAGTCTCCTGAGATTACTGCTGAGGGACTAACTCCCCCCAACATAAAATCAGATATTATACATTCCCATTTCTCAAAGAATACGCCCAGTCTGGAAAATTCAGGCTCAGGCTACGGCGAACAAAGGCAGCAAAGAAGGATGAGCCGTGGCACAGGGATGGGTACATGCTATCTCGACCTCAAGGCAGTTCAGCTGCTGCCTACCATTCTAAGATGTGGGAACGAGTCTATCTAACAGCAAAGGTATGCAACAATGTTTAATACATTCATTAGTGCAGTGAAGCTTCAACCTTGAGAAGTACAGGTTGGAGGCGCAAAGACATCCTTTCTGCTGAGGCAAGCATTATGGGAAGGGAGCTCGATCTCAGTTACCGAACAAGATGGCACCAAGAAAGATGGCACCACGAATGCTAACTTAGCACGGGATAGAGTATGAGCATTGCAAAGGGAACATTTCGAGTCTGTGCATTACGGAAAAACCATTTCAAATCTAACAGACCCTCTTTTTAGCATTCATGCTAAGCTTTATTGGTGCCATCAGGTAAGGGTCTTTACAATTCTAAAGCGAGGAAAAAGCATTCTCACAGAGACCACCATTGCTAACATATGGACTGTTAGTCGAAACTAATATTCTAAAATGTGAAACACATATAATCAATATTTGAAAATACCCTTGTCAATGCCCGTCAAGTCCTGAATACCCTGCATCGTTATAGCCTTAGCATTGGAATCACGCCTTGGGGTCTTAGGGTGCGTCTTGAGCAGTGATACGCAGCAGGCACAACAAGCAGGGAGGCAGTGTATGCATAGACAGCATGTCAAAATGATACCTGATATGGCGGCCAGAAAAATAAGAATCTTCCAACCCCAAGTGGTAAATAGGCCCCAGAACCATCCCGTAAATGACCATGTACCATTTTCTCGGTGTATATCTGAGGCTATTTTATGCAATTTCTGTATAGCATCGTACACAGTGGGGGCGTGGTCAGGGATGTACAGACAGCAGCTACTGCCGATGACGCAGCAGACCCTACCCCGATCAGCAAGGATGATGTCTAAAACCATCCAATTTTGAAGCGCAACAAGTCTCGTAGCCTGAACCTCTACTGTGATATTTGTCAAAATTCCTGCAGTTATATTAATGACTCCTTCCACCACCGTAGTGAGCTGTATAATGTTAAGACTATTAGTCATAGGGCCCCAGAATGGTATGATGCCTTTCATTGTGTCCGTTAACTGCTGTAGTGTGGGGTCTGTCTGATCTATGTCATCAGTGCTAATAATTCTCTTAATCCGGAGTACATAGGCATCTCCACACTTGGTGATGGTCCTTATGGTATTTGGGAGGGACTATATACACGGGTGGCAAGAGGTAAGAAATGTAACATCTGCCCCACCACCCTTCAGGAAGCCAAACATAACCATGAGCTCCACAAACAAAATAGACATTAGGTGGCGGAATCAGGGGTGGACTATTTGTTGCTCTCAAGCTATAAGTAGTGTTGCATCCGCTCTCCCTACCTCTATTTTCCCAGCCCCCTGGACACAGAAGGGAGCTGTGACATCCACCACTGACAAGGGGATCGGCTTATCTTCAATAACATTGCAGGGCTGAAAGGACTGGTAGTATTCTGATGCATTGAAATGTAGGAAATTGTCCCTTTCTACCTGAGACCAATTTCCCTTCCTCACTCCCTTGTACGCATGCATGCAAAAACTCAAGAACATCCTGCCAAATGGCTCTTGGCCTGTGGGAGCACTGGGGGGTACTCTGTTCCGGAAACATACAGTTTGTGTCAGGGTATAGGAACTAGTACTTTTTCGTTCCAATGTATCAGCCTGGTGAAATGAACGGACCATGCTAAGCAATGCAAACCACCCCTCACAGCTACTAACACATGACAATGGCATGGATAGAAAGTTCTCACTTCTATGAGTTACTGAAGGTAACAAGCCACATACCCAACATTTTGTTGTATTATAAGCAGTGTGAGTTTGATGCAAGGTCTGAATGAACACATTATCTTTATAGAACTTCCTGTGCTCCTCCTGGTGAGGCGGCAGAGTAACAAAGATATGTTTGTGGGAACAGGCGTAGTACCAATCAAGGTATGCACAGGATATTTCCCCTCAAGAAAATACGTCACCCCAAGTATTATTATTAAAGAAATCAGAATAATTGCTACGAACACAGCTTTACTTTTCACAGACCAGGAGGACCAGACAGGCCCATCCCGCTCAGAACGCAGAGCTGCGAAAGGCTGTTCTTCCTCCTGAATGGGGCGACCAGAGGGATACATTCTCTTAAAGCAGTGGAAAAGACTTAAACTTGGAGCCAAGCTGGAATAAAAGCAAGGAAATAAGACAATATATTGTTCATTAGGCGTAGGCGCTGTTGAGCACCGGCGGTGGAGCCGTTCGTTTAGCTTGGATCCAGATCCCTCGTTGCAGGGCAAAGTATTTTCTCCTCAGAAACGCAGTTCATTCGCCCTGTTCATTGACTGCCCAAACAATGCACCAATCTCCCTTTCCCTAAGCTATCGTTGGTACCACGGGCAGGGTATGTTCACCCGATTCTTCAGCAATGCAGTCCATCCCTACTAATCTGACTTTCTCTTTGGTGTGCTGCTCCTCTTTTGGGGGCGCAAATTGTACCTCAAGACTCCAGGTACTGCTGGGTCAGAGAACAGAGGTTCAGGCTCAAAGGGACCAGGGGGCAAAGGATCGGACTCAGGCAGGTCAATGGATTGGGGCTCAACTGGGTGTGATGCAATCACAGATGGGCCAACAGGCTGGGGCTCCTGGATGGCCTTAATTTCAGGCGGCACTGCCGCATTCAGCACTGCATGGCTCTCTTCCTCCGTTGGTGCCCACGTGAGCCAGGCGTCCGAGAAGGGAATGAACCGTGGCAAATGCTCCATCTCACAATCCCCAATCTCGTCCGCGACCCACTGGTCGTAGGGCTACGGGTGAGGTACCCTCTTACAATGGGTACTATGTATCCAATTCTTCCATCAACCTTCACCGCTGTCCTGGTAGCTAGAAGGACTTGCAGGGGTCCCTTCCAGTGTGGCTCCAAGCCGCTCTTCCGCTGGAAGTTCCGCATCAATATCCAGTCGCCTGGCTGTATCTCGTGACCCGGACCCCTCTGGATTTTGCTGCAATGTTTCAGCGATCTGTTGGTGAATAGAACACACATTTGTAGTCAATTCCTAGAGGTACTCTATAGGCAAGGGGTATTCTATGTCAGAAACCATGCAAGGTCGCTGGGCGTCCTAAACGTTTGCCGGGCGGCCAAACACGACCTCATACGGGGACAATCCTGTTCTAGAGTGGGCTGTGACTCTCGTTGTCATTAGTGCTAGGGTTAAAGCGTCTAGCCACTGCAATCCTGTGCTCTCTTTGATCTTGGCCATTTTCAGCTTGCGAGTACCATTGTACTTCTCGACCAAACCTGCTGATTGGGTATGGTTCGCCTCATTAAACTTTTGCCTATTGTGCAACCCGTCGCACACCAATTAGATGACCTTGGCATTGAAGTGGCTGCCATTGTCACTCCAAATCAAACAGGGCAAACCAAAACGCGGGAAGAACTCTTTCAATAGTACCTTCGCCGTCGCCATGGAGGTGTTCTCTTTAGTGGAGTAGGCCTCAATCCATTTACTGAATGCACAGACAACCACTAACACATATTTCAAGTTGTTGACTCGTTCTGATGAAATCCATCTGGAGAACCTCGAAAGGGAATGAAGCTGGTGCAAAACTGCCAACAGGCCTGGGGGTACCCTTCCCAGAATTGTGTATCAGGCAGATCATGCAGCAGATGAGCCGAGACTTTGGGAATATTGTAATTTCACCATACAAGGTTTAGCAGCATGCAAAGCCCTTTTGCACTAATGTGGGCCGGGCCAGGCAGCATGGTAACCACAGGGAGGACATATGCATCCGGTAGCATCCACCTCTGCTTTCCGGATTTGTCAGTCCAGCACCCATCCTCATCCAAATTAGCCGTGCTCTCCTGCCATATTGCTAACTCCTCAATTGTTGCCTCACTCTGAATCTCCTTGACATTTTCCAGTGTATCCTCAAACATCGCACACTCGGGCACCCATCTAGCAGGAACTGCCACAAACATCCTTTTCATTTTGGTCCATGCTGTCTCCTTCACTATCTGATCTGCAAATGCGTTCCCCCTCCCAACATCATCCGTGATTGCATTGTGAGCACTGCACTTCACTATTGCTTACTTCTTAGGGAGTGCCAGGGCTGACAAATGTGTTTGTATTAGTGGGCCGATCTGTGTTGTCATTTCATGGGACGTTAGGAACCCCCTCTCCACCCAGAGCCGCCCAAAATTATGAGCCACTCCAAACGCGTACTGGCTGTCAGTATATATATTGACAGCCAGTCCCTCACTCAACTCGAAGGCACGAAGAAGGGTCACCAACTCTGCAGCTTGTGCAGATTGATAGGGAACTCGTGATGTCTCGACTACAGTGCGTAAGGTGATGATAACATAGGCCGCTGTTGTTGTGCGATCTGGTAATTCAAAACAAGAGCCATCAACATATAGCTCCCCTTGGGGTTCAGATAGGGGAACATCAGTCAGGTCTACCCGTCCCTTCGTCTCTTCTTCAGTGCGGAAGATGCAATTATGCACGTCCATCTCTTCACTCTCAGAAGGGAGGGGTAGTAATGTGGCTGGGTTCAGGGTGGCACATCTTTTAATGGTGGCATGTGGTGCAAACAGGGTCGGCTCAGAGCCAGTCAGACGTGCACTGGTAAGGTGCTGCATCTTTGTTCTGTTCAAGAGTGTGTCCATAGCATGTGGGACCATGACTGTGAGATTAGTATCAAGGACGAGCCCTGCTTATTGTCGGATAGAAATGGCCACCGCCGCGGCCGCTCTTAGACAGCTCGGGAGGGATCTGGTGACGTTGTCAAGCAGAGCAGAGAAATAGGCAGATGACTTTTGCTTACCTTCAAAGGCCTGTGTTAAGGCAGAGAGCGCGCAGTCGGCCGTTTCGTGTACATACAACACGAACAGCTTCTGATAGTCTGGAGTGCCAAGCACAAGGGCAGATCAAAGCGCTATTTTTAGTTGATCAAAAGCATGCTGACAGTCATGTGTCCAAGGCAGGGGTTCATGCACATCTTTAGTGGTTAGGCGCAGCAGGGGCTTTGTTAGTAAAGTGAAGTGAGGGATCCAGTGACTGCAATACGAAGTAATACCTATAAAGGTTTGCACACCCTGTTGCGTCTTAGGGATGGACATTTTAGTTAAAGCAGCGATGCGTTCAGGTGTTAGTCTCCTTCCCTCCTTCGACAGTAGGTGACCTAAGTAGGTGACCTCCTGTCGACAATATTGAAATTTAGAAAGGGACACTTTATGTCCATGATAGGCCAAATGTAACAATACTTTAAACGTTGCATCCTTGCAACGCTTTTCAGTATGCAAAGCTTTTAGGAGGTCGTCCACGTACTGCAATAGGACATTACATGAGGGAAGGACGAGGGAGTCCAATTGACTTTTTAAAGCTTGGCTATAGATACTGCGTCTTTCAGTAGAGCCCTGAAGAGCCCGACAGAATCTAAAACTTCTGCCGGCCAGGGAGAACCCAAACAGATACCTGCTATCTGGATGTATGGGGATTCTAAAGAACGCATTCTTCAAATCAATGACAGAAAAGTATGTGGCAGAGGAGATGGTCAGAAGAGCAGTGATTTCGGGGAAAACAGGGAACTGAGGGACCACAATCTTATTCACCTCACGCAGATCAATCACAAAGCGGTAGACATCGGGGTGATCATCCAGGGAAACCGAAGGTGCCCTTTTTAGAATGGGTAGAATGGGGCTATTGCACACATTCACAGTCGTCTCTTCAACAACCCCAGACGCAATCAAATCCTGTATAATCTGCACTAGCGCTTGTTCCCCTGCCTTTGGTATTTTGTACTGGGGAAGACGAGGCAGAACAGCATTGTCCTTAACTGTGATGGAGACCGGGGATATCTGCAACAGCCCGACATCCGTATCACCTGTAGCCTATAATGTTGTCGGCACCTCCTTAAACTCAGCAGGAAGGGGCTCATCCTTTGACAAACATTGCTTGGAATTCACTACATTGGGTCCAATGTTCATATAGACACCGTCCGGGGAGCTCGAAACAGTCACATGTAACTTCTTCAACAAGTCCAAACCCATTAAATTCTCTCCACAGTTAGATGTAAATAAGAAGGGCAAATCTACAGTAAAAGGGCCAATAGTCAGGGTCTGTGGCTCAGAGATGGGGCTGACAACCAGGATACCTAAGAAGCCTACCGAAATGTTATTTTGGCCAGACAGGGCTGCCCCGGGAACCAGTGAACGAGAAACAGAGCCTGTGTCCACCAAGAATTTCTTCGCTGAGCCTTGCAGATCAGCCATAACATAACGTCCCCGCTGAGCCACAGGGATCTGAACTGATCCCTCACCCTGCCCTTGGCTGTCCTAGCCGTGGGTAAGTCCCGACACTTCGTCCAAATTATAATCGTCATGGTAACACTGTCGCCCACTCGGATCATCACAATAGTTCTGCTCAGACTGACCTGGCTGTTCATCACTTCCCCGGCCTCCACCATAGCCACCTGCTCCCCGGCCCCGTCCTCTGGACCCCCACCCACTCAGAGCCTCAACCCTTTGCAACAGCGTCGGACACTCACTACACCTCCTTAAAATATGCGCATGGGTTTGGCCCCACATGCGTAGAATTGCTGCCAGTGTGTGGCAGCTGCCAGACCGGATCATTGCCCCGTTCTCTACCGTTCCCCCGGGACGCCTGTTGCATCAACACCTTCATTTTCAGCTCCTTATTTTTTTTCTCTACCTTCCCTTCGTTCTCTCTGTGCTCATAATACTGTGCCATGCTTAATATTACTGATGGGCAGGAGGCAGTCCAAGTGCTCTCTGATGCCTGCAACTGAGTCGCGATCTCAGGAAGCAGATTCGTAACAAACCTGTTAACAAACAGCCGGACACCTCCCTCCATTGACAAATCCTGACCACTAAAATCCCAAAACACCTCTTCAAACCTGGTGAAGAAGTCAGATACATTTTCATATTTCTTCTGGCAAAATGCTGTTAACTTATCCCAATCTACTCTTCTAGGAGGGATCAAGGTGTGCATATACATGATAACTCGGCCCGGCAAAGCTAGTATCTCAGCCTTAGGGCTTCTCACCAGGCTTCCTCTCTTTATCCCATGCCCTGATGTCACCCCAAGTGCCACCCAACTCCACTAAGTGGTCCTGCATATGCACCTGCCGCCAAATATCAACTGGCACTACCAAACCAAAAAGCATCTCAATGTCTCCCAACGTCATCATCTTCGACAACGCAGCCTCTGTCAACTCTTTGTAATAAGCAGTCAGATTTTTTCTAGGGTTAGACAGCTGAGTCTTAAGAGACAAAACCTCACTCCTTTTCCAAGGAGTATAAACCCACTGTTCCTGGAAACGGGACCCTACTCGCTGTCTGACGACATGGTCCTGCCCATTTCAAAGCTCTGGTATTTTGGGGTGGTAGATGGGATGTACTTGCCTCATCGGGAACGGAGACACTACAGTTGGGCTCTTTCGGATCAATCTGCCTCGGTATCCAACCAACGTGGTAACATTACTAAAAACGTCATTAGGGGCCATGCCAGCCGCATACATGCTGTCCTGAATGTCATAAATAATTTGGGGAGGGCAACACCATTAAAACACTGCTCCCACAGCCCAATCAGAGTAGCCAACATATGCTTGGGGGCATGCTGTTGCACAAACGGCTCATAATCTTTCAGTACACCCCACACATCCTCTACACTGTAAATCGGACTCCGGGCCCACTGGGAGGCCTGGTCAGCCACCATCTTCTTCTCTGCATCACCCACATCAGACCGAATCAACACTCTCCCTATTCTTTCATTAGCAGCCGCCCTATCCCCATCATCCAGTGCCCACACCGGTGTCCCAGCGCACAACAAGGGCTTGGAGAGGGAGTGAGGAGAGGACATACTCGTAGGTTTTGCAGTAACTAGAGACACCAATGTCTGTGCGGTGGGTGTAGGCGAGAGAGGTAGAGAAGAGCTTGGGGCAACAGGCACAGCAGATTGGTCCGTAATCGTTGCAGTCTCGGCCGATGGAGCCAGCGAGGAAACAAGGGGTGCCTCATCTGAAGCAGCCGAGGCAGGGGCAGGGGAACCAGAGTTAGGAGCATGGGAGGCGAGGTGCTGGGTTGGCAGAGCTTCTGTATATATTCTCTGTGGGGCATAAGGAGGTGGTGGCCGTACATCTAACAGATCCTCCACAAAGGGATCACCTTCCTCTTGTGCAACATAAGCCTTATCGCATTGCAATCTAAACTTCCGGTCAGCACACTCTATACCCTTCTCTATCTTGTCTCTCTCGTATGCTATAGCCTTTTGAGTTACTGTCTGCGTCTTCCCTCTCCGGGCCTCCTTCTCCGCTCTTATTCGTCTTTGCTTAGCTTCCTTTTGCCATACCTGAAGATAGTCAAAGAATGACTGCCTACTTCTTTTTGCAAACAATTTATCTTGCAAGAAGTTCAATTTCTGTTCATCAAAAGTACCTGTCAAAGGCCACTGTAACTCAGCATTGTCCCTCAAATATTTGTGCCATAATGTACTAAACATAATAGGGCCAAGCCCGTGCTTCACGTACATATTGAAGTTTGGGGTGCCCTTTGGAGGCGCAGGCTGCCTCTCTTCCAATCGAGCACCAGCAGAACAACAACGGCACCTCAAACAGCAGAACTTGCTAAGACAGGGCATCTTCAAGACTAAAGAGAAGCAAGTTTGCTACTTATACCCGACAAGTGACTTACCAATTTCTTCCCACAGGTCCGTCCTTGGATCGTATCGAACGCTCAAAGACCAATAGCCAGTCCTGCACCAACTTTCAAATCAGACTCCACATCACAAGTCCCAAACACTAGTCAAACCCCAGGCGTTTTCAAGAAAAAGCCAAATTCACCAAGTCACCTGGCAGAGGGTCCACAGACACCCTGTATCTCCAAAGCAGTCCGCAGACCTATCAAGTTCACAAACAAATCAAGAAATGGTCTCCAAACCATATCCAAAATTATTTAAGACGGCGCCATATGTACCACAAATGAAGACAAACTCACCTGGTGCACACAGGTCAAACAAAGTTATTCTCCACTGCCGACTCTTCAGGCCAAACGGCCAATTCCAAGGGTTTTGCCTTTTAGGACCCCAGCTGGGATGACCACTAGATGAGGCGCCGCCCGATCAGATAGGCGGGGCAGCTGCGAGAACTAAGCTCAGTCATGTGAGAATCCCCGATCCACCCGCCCGACCTCACGCGGCCCCATCCTCCACACCCGGTTACAGGCGAGGATGGGACACCCAATGGAGTCCTTGTTCGGGCACCAAATGAAGGAAGTGGCCTGATTAGGGTCACCCGGGTCACTCATGACCACCTCTGCGCCTTCCCAATATTGAAGAGTTGGTCAGACAGCAGAGAATTCAAATCAAATAGTTTACTAGTAATGCGCTGCAGCGGAGCCCAGTCTGACCAGTCTCCTGAGATGATTGGCGAGGGACTTACTCGCCCCAACATAAAAACAGATATTATACATTCCCAATTCTCAAAGAGTACGCCCATTCTGGAAAATTCTGGCTCAGGCTACGGAAATAATATTTCATATCTAACATCTCGTCCTTGGTCATTGAGTCCCTGCAACAAATGGTTTGGACAGACCATTTTTGGTCCCTTTCTCATGTATTAGGGAAACACCACAAGTAGTTGGAAAAACCCGTAATATACCAAAAAGGAACTGGAAGAAACTGACGCTGGAATCCTTAGGCCCAGTATTGTTGAAAAGTCAATCTCAATTATCCAACGACCCTAACATGGACTCAACTGCCGTGGCCGGGTGGATCTCTGCCGCCTTGGACAACATAGCCCCACCTCGGCTAGGTGGAACCTCTAGAAATACCTCTTCGGCCCCATGGTTCTCTGAGGAACTCAGAGTGGAAAAAAGTAAATGCAAACAAAAAGAACCCCTATGGAGGAAAGAATATTGTCCATCCGCCAAATTGATTTCTAAGGAAGCTCTAAAAGAACTTCATAAATCTATGAGGGTTGCTAGAAGAGACTACTTTTTAAATCAAATTAATTCCGTGGAGAACTCCTATAAATACGTTTTTAGGCTAGTTAGCTCTTTCACTAAGCCAATAGCACTTGAGAGCAAGATATCTCAGTCACTGTCATTGTGTGCAAAGCTGTCAGACTTCTTTGAGGATGAAATCCAGAAGGTCTATGATGCCTTCACAACTAGAATGGAAACAACTGAATTAGAAGATGTGGAAACCCATGAGGAGGAGATTTCCTTCTCAGAATTTCCCCCATCTCACAACAGGAATCCCTGGTAGAGTTCATGAAATGGAAATTGGGGTCTCCAGAAGATCCTTGCCCCTCTAAACTGTGGAGAGCACTGAACCACCTTATCAATTCCACCTTGATCCACTTATGGAACACCTCACTAGCAACTGGCACCTTCCCTGAGTCTTGGAAGCATGCTATGTTACTGCCTCTAATGAAGAAGCCCAATCTTGACCCGGGTGAGCTTAACAACTATCGCCCGATCTCACTTCTTAGCACTGGCTAAGATACTGGAAAAATTGGTTCAACGTCAATTGTCCAATCTCATTGATAGGGGTGACATTTTACACGAGACGCGGTCCGGATTTCGGGCCTGCTGCAACACAAAGACAGCTTTGCTGGAGGTGGCAGAGTCTATTAGAATGACTGCGGACAAAAGGTGCCTCAGCCATGCTAGTGCTCCTATACTTGTCCGCATCTTTTGATACAGTGGATCACCAAATCCTACTGGCCACGCTTTAAAGTGCGGGAGTGAAGGGGACGGCTCTCTCCTGGCTACAGTCCTATCTGAGTGGCCACAGGCAAAGGGTCACTCTTTATCCTTTTAAGTCAGAAGCCAAACCGCTACCGTGTGGGGTACCACAGGGGTCGGCCCTGAGCTCTTTACTCCTTAATGTATATTTGGCTCCCCTCTTCTCGCTCATTGCCAAATGGGAAATAAAAGTTATTTCCTACACAGACGATACCCAGTTGGTATTTTCCTTCAAGGCCCACTCAGTTAACTCCTTCTCAAGATTTAGGGATGTCTAAAGGGCATCTGTTGGATGAACAATAATAAATTAAAGTGCAACGCAGAGAAAACTGAGGTCCTGTTTTTTGTCAAGACAGCTTCCCCATCAGCCAGATTGTGGTGGCCGGATGAAATGGGACTCCCCCCCTGCCCTTCAACCACTGCAAAAAACCGAGGCGTGAAATGAGAAACCGACATGATGTTCACAACCCAAGTACGGCATTTGCATCCTCGTGCTTCGGTATACTGAGAAGCCTGAGAACATTTTTACACTTACGTCTGGAGAGTTGTCGCAGAATCATTGTTCATGCCTCAGTGACATCGAAGCTGGATTATGCGAATAGCCTCTACCTGGGGCTGCCTGGATATCTGATCAGAAGATTGCAGATGGTGCAAAATGCCGCTGTGAGATTGATCAAAAGAGACCCTTCAAAATGACACAACAGGTCTGCTACAGCAGCCTGTGTAAGGTGGCGTATGCACCCCTTACTTAGATATAGGTTCACTATATCTATCCATATCACTGCACATATAAACCTATCAGTCACCCCTATGGCAGGCCTTATCAATCTTGAAGGCAGGGTGCTGGGTTTTATGTGGGAGGGTGCCAATGCATGAGCAGAGCCCCTCTGCAGCCTTCGGAACCTCTATTCTGGGGTTGTTTGTGATGCAGCCAAACCTTATACTCTTAGGTGCATTATAACCTCGCGGTAAATGATAACTTTGGAATGGCTGCATGGAAACATGTCGTGTTTGGTGTCAAACACCTTGGAATCATACCTTCACACCAGTAACTACTACCCTACTAGAGGGAGAAACATGACAGCACCGGTACACCCGGTACCAGCTTCACAGACCCTGGCATCACAAAATGGATGCTGCCAGCCACAGACACAAGTCTGCCCTCCTGCTTCTGGACGAAACTCCAGCAGGGGATGGCTGGACAATAGGTTTTCTGTCACAGGGAGGTGTGACCACCTCCCAGACAAACTTTAGTGTATTGGGGCTGGGTGGGTGCACTCCAAGTGTGCTTTGATGTCTGCACTGGGGGCACATTTGGTGTCCCTGTGCAAAGTCCAGCTCAAACCGGTTGCAGGGGCTACCAACCCCTGCTCTGGCGTGAAACTGGACAAAAGACATGGGTGTAGCCACCCCTCTTTCCTGACCCTCCCATAGGTTGGTACCCAGAGTTTGTCCCACCCCTTCCTTGGGTATGAAGTAGGAACCCCTGGCTACAGGACTTTAGATTTACCTGGACAAAACTCTGCTACAGAATGCCAGAACTTCTACTATCTACACGATGTTGGATGACCGAAGAATCTCCCTTGGAGTAAAGGAGTTACTCCCCTGCAAGGCAGGCACCAAAGACGCATCTGTACGGTTTGCAACTACACAGATCCTGAAGGACTACGAAGACTTTGCAACACAGGAGGTGGATTTTCAAGCTTCCCCACGGCCGATCCACGCTCTCTGCAATCCTGAGATCCAAAGCCCTTGTGGGGACCGTGCAACCCGAACCCCTGGCCGCCGTGCACATTTGCAGCAGCATATACTTTTTGGTGATCCCTGAAGCTGTGCTTTGGGCTACTTGTAGTCCAGACCCAGAGCAGGGATTCCACTGAAGATTACTGGCCTATACTCCTCAAGTGTCCCGTGGGCTGGTATTTAGTGATTCCTCTCGAGGTCCCTTCGCGATCCCTTGTCCGTCGACTTGTGGGATCCTGAGAAGGGTACTTTAACTTTCAACTGGCTTACCTGATTGCTCCAGACGTGCCCTGACTCTCCATCGCTTGGGTAGTCCACAGGACCTTGCTGGTCCACACCAACGCCATTTTACTAACACCGCGTAGATTGCTCGTTGCCAAGGCTTGTTGGGGTCTCCAATCCGGACACCGACTGCCCAGCACTCGACATCCTTCGTGAGACAGCTCGCCTGCGGACTGTGGTCATCGTTGACATCTCCTGGTCCCCGTGGCAGGTATGCTCAGACGTGAGTCCCTTGCTCACTTTGCCACTGGATTCAAGCAAGCCTGGCTGAAGACGGCTGAAATGCGAGAAACCGGTCCTAGGAAGCTTGTTTCCGGTCCAGGGAAGGCATGGCTTGGCAGTTTGGGTTGGACTGTTCCCATGAGGCACAGGGTCAGACTGATTTGCATATGGCCATGTCTGAACTGGGTTGGCAGAGTGGGCTAAAGAACGGTGATGGATCAAACCCAGATCTGTTGACTGGGTGTGAGTGTTTGATTGGTTCTGATGCTCCGTCCATCACCACCCCCTTTTGTACCGCTTTGTTCACCATAAGTTGGCAGGGTATGCTCAGACGTGAGTCCCTTGCTCACTTTGCCACTGGATTCAAGCAAGCCTGGCTGAAGACAGCTGAAATGCCAGAAACCGGTCCTAGGAAGCTTGTTTCCGGTCCAGTGAAGGCATGGCTTGGCAGTTTGTGCTGGACTGTTCCCATGAGGCACAGGGTCAGACTGATTAGCATATGGCCATGTGTGAACTGGGGTGGCAGAGTGGGCTAAAGAACGGTGATTGATCAAACCCAGATCTGTTGACTGGGTGTGAGTGTTTGATTGGTTCTGATGCTCCGTCCATTACCACCCCCTTTTGAACCGCTTTGTTCGCCATAAGTTGGCAGGGTATGCTCAGACGTGAGTCCCTTGCTCACTTTGCCACTGGATTCAAGCAAGCCTGGCTGAAGACGGCTGAAATGCCAGAAACTGGTCCTAGGAAGCTTGTTTCCGGTCCAGGGAAGGCATGGTTTGGCAGTTTGGGCTGGACTGTTCCCATGAGGCACAGGGTCAGACTGATTTGCATATGGCCATGTCTGAACTGGGGTGGCAGAGTGGGCTAAAGAACGGTGATGGATCAAACCCTGATCTGTTGACTGGGTGTGAGTGTTTGATTGGTTCTGATGCTCCGTCCATCACCACCCCCTTTTGTACCGCTTTGTTCGCCATAAGTTGGCAGGGTATGCTCAGACGTGAGTCCCTTGCTCACTTTGCCACTGGATTCAAGCAAGCCTGGCTGAAGACGGCTGAAATACCAGAAACCGGTCCTAGGAAGCTTGTTTCTGGTCCAGGGAAGGCATGGCTTGGCAGTTTGGGCTGGACGGTTCCCATGAGGCACAGGGTCAGACTGATTTGCATATGGCCATGTCTGAACTGGGGTGGCAGAGTGGGCTAAAGAACGGTGATGGATCAAACCCAGATCTGTTGACTGGGTGTGAGTGTTTGATTGGTTCTGATGCTCCGTCCATTACCACCCCCTTTTGAACCGCTTTGTTCGCCATAAGTTGGCAGGGTATGCTCAGACGTGAGTCCCTTGCTCACTTTGCCACTGGATTCAAGCAAGCCTGGCTGAAGACGGCTGAAATGCCAGAAACTGGTCCTAGGAAGCTTGTTTCCGGTCCAGGGAAGGCATGGCTTGGCAGTTTGGGCTGGACTGTTCCCATGAGGCACAGGGTCAGACTGATTTGCATATGGCCATGTCTGAACTGGGGTGGCAGAGTGGGCTAAAGAACGGTGATGGATCAAACCCAGATCTGTTGACTGGGTGTGAGTGTTTGATTGGTTCTGATGCTCCGTCCATCACCACCCCCTTTTGTACCCCGTGGCAGTGGATTCAAGCTTCACCTCATCGCACCTGAAACACCCGACATCGGTGGACCTTCGTCTATCGTGCCCTTGGTCACTGTCGAGTGAACAAGACTCTGCTTTCAGGTTCGTCTCGTCTTCATTCCAGGCTTGGATCACATCGGACACTTTTCATTCTCCACTGCAGCAGCACAGTGCAGCAACTCGCCATTGAAAAGAGCGAAGCTTCCCGACACCATTTGACACCTATGCACCCGCCTTCCCTGGGTTAGGTAACACGAGTACTCCAGTGCTCACATGGGTGCAGGCCTTAGAACCTTCTAAGGCTAAAAGGGTTTGCTCCAAGTCCTCTCCTAAGTGTCCATAATCTTTAAAATTCCAACCGCGACTTTCCAATAGGATTGTACGGAGCTCGCGGCTGTGTTCTCACACTGCACGCATCCACCGTGGGTTCCCTGGTTCCTTGGGGTCCCAGTGATTCTACATCCTCTAGGCACTGTGTCTAGTCAAGTTGTGGTTCTTATACCACCTTTCTTAATATATGGTTTGGTCTCCCCCTGGGGCCCATTGTATATTGTGCTATTTACTGTCGTTTTAGAACTGTAATATTGTGTGCCTTGCTCTCTAATCTCATAAAGAGGTCAATACACAAACCCTTCAAAAGAAGAAGTCCAGGGTCGCACTCCGCAGAAGTTTGTAATATAAAATCTTTTTATTTCATTTCTTCGCCCATTTGTGATCACAGAAAATCCACAAAATCAACGCGTTTCGGTCTTGACCCAAGACATTGATCACGATAATGTTCCCCCACCTAACTCTCAACATATAACGGTTCTTACAGAGCCTACGGCACTTCCTGTCATGTGATAGGAGGAGCATTATGGGATTTGTAGTTCTCAAAATTCAATTAAAACACATTGAAACAAATCATCGATAAATAATGAATACATAGTTTACACAAGTACCAATACTGTTTGAAAAAATACAAATCATCATTAAACTAGTTGTGTCAAGTTCCAAACATTTGTTGGTGCCCATCATTGAATTCAATAACAGTATTTCTCATCCTGTTTTGTTTCCATTATTACAGAAATAGTCCAGAAATCTAGTGCATTTATCTGCATCTGTATGCCAAACCTTCATTATTTGTTCTACCAATTATTATGTTTATATTTTTTTAAAGATTTCATATTTGTGATTCCTGCACCTGTTTATGAAGTCCCCTCCAGTGGGGTGTCTTGGTCTTATGTATGGATCTCTCCCATCTGCCATTAATACATTTACAGATTAGCACCAATACAATAATACGGGAAAGACAAGAAAGAAACGAAAAAATGTTTAAAAAAAAAATATATATATGTATTGATGGTAATCAAAGAGTCAAAACGTAGCAGTCCAGTTGCATAAAGTTTAAAGGGTCTTGAAAAGAGTTCTCTTCAGAGGTGGCTGTATAATTCCTCACTTTGATTAAGGCCATTAGGTGTTAATGTCCTGAGTTTGACGATGTAACGAGATTCTTTTTGGCGCAAGATTTTTTCTCTGTTGCCGCCTCTGATGTTCAATGGAATTGTTTCAATGCCATAAAATTTCAAGAGTTTCCAATTATTCGTGTGGGCTTGTTCCATGTGTTTTGCCACAGCGTTTGTAGTGTCCTTATTTGTTATAGCTCGTGTATGTTCTAAAATACGCTTTTTAAGTCCACAAGTAGTGCTGCCCACGTATTTTAATTTGCATGGGCATTCAATAACATAAATTGTGAATTGACTTTTGCATGAGATAAGTTGTCTAATTTGCCAGTTTTTTCCATTTGCTGAGGTAAACTCTTTTGTTGGTTTGGCAATTTCACAAACCTTGCCATTCTGGCATTTGATAAAGCCATTGGTGTTTAGCCATTGTATGCTCTTTTTCCCTTTGTAATGACTGTTAACCAGTTGGTCTTTCAAATTTTGGGCTCTACGATATGTTATCATAGGGTGATTACCAATGATTTTACTCACAGTTTCATCCATTTGCAAGATCTTCCAATTTTTTCTCAAAATCTTGCTTATTTTTTTGGTGTCATTTGAATAATCCATGATCATTCTTATAGGTTCAAAATCCAATTTAGTCTCTTGTTTGGGTTTCAGACATTCTTCTCTTGATTTGTCATCCGCTGGTTTCCAACATTTTTTGATCAGTGTTTTATTGTATTTTCTTAATTCGAATCTTTTTGCTGTTAATTGACTCTGATTCTTTCATTCATCCTGTTCTGTGCAGATCCTGCGGATCCTCAGAAATTCACCATAGGGTATACTAGCAATGAGTGAGGGTTGATGAAAACTAGTTGCTTCCAAAGTGGCATTAGTGGCTGTGGTTTTCCAATGTAGTGTGGTTTCAATTTGGCCATTTTTTATGTAAATTTCTGTGTCCAGAAAGATCACCTTCTCATTGCTTATCTCATAGGTGAATTTGAGTTTTGCCATGCTGGAATTTAGAATCTGGAAGTATTCGCCAAATTCTACTTTGGTGCCATCCGAAATTATGAGTAAATCGTCTATGAAACGGTTCCACAACATTATTTTAATTAACATACTGATCATGTTGTGGGTGTCAGGCTACTTCTTTTTCCCACCAGCCCATCACTAGGCAAGCGTAGCTTGGGCTGAAGGAAAAACCCATAGCCGTACCCATGTTCTGGCGGTAGATTTCATCCCCAAAGACAAAGATGTTTTGCGTGAGGCAAATAGATATCAGTTCCAACAGCATTTTGTTGTGATCGTTGTAATGGATATTTCTTTCCTTTAGAAAAGATTCACAAGCCTTTATGCCCATTTCATTCTCAATGTTCGTATATAGGGCTATGACTTCCATAGTAATGAGGTGATAACTGTCTTGCCAGGGTGTGTCTTGTAGGTTTCTCAATAGATTTGTCGTATCCTTTATGTATGAGTTTAATCTACATACATAAGGTGCTAGGAAAAAGTCAATGTAATTGGCTATGGGTTCCAATAAGGTGCCTTTAGTTGATAAAATTGGTCTCCCTGGTGGTCTTTTGGAATCTTTATGTAACTTGGGAAGGAAATAAATTGTCGCGATTATCGGAAATTGAACAGTAAGGTATTTCACTTCATCCTCATCTAACAAGTTGTTCCTGGCCCATGTCCATAATTTTTTGTCCAAATGTCTTTTTATATTAGCTGTTGGATTCAGTTTCAATTTCTCATAATATTCTACATCTTTTAATTGACGGTGTGCTTCTGTAGCATAGGCGCTGTAATCCCAAACGACTATATTGCCTCCCTTATCCGCAATTTTTATTTCAATTTGGTTATCTTCTGTGAGGCATGTAAGTGCTTCCCTTTCTATTTTTGTCAGGTTGTCCACATATTTAGATGTTCTCATTTTGTGTATATCCTGTACTACTGCTTCCTGAAAGATATCAACTTTATTTCCAGGTGTCAATTGAGGGTATTATTTTGATTTTCGTTTTTTCTCGCTCAAACCTGCTCCCTTCTGGGTGCAGGCTGCCTGTAATGAGATGTTTTCGTCTTTCCTATGCTACAGAAGCACACCGTCAATTAAAGGATGTAGAATATTATGAGAAATTGAAACTGAATCCAACAGCTGATTTCCGATAATCGCGACAATTTATTTCCTTCCCAAGTTACATAAAGATTCCAAAAGACCACCAGGGAGACCAATTTTATCAACTAAAGGCACCTTATTGGAACCCATAGCCAATTACATTGACTTTTTCCTAGCACCTTATGTATGTAGATTAAACTCATACATAAAGGATACGACAAATCTATTGAGAAACCTACAAGACACACCATGGCAAGACAGTTATCACCTCATTACTATGGATGTCATAGCCCTATATACGAACATTGAGAATGAAATGGGCATAAAGGCTTGTGAATCTTTTCTAAAGGAAAGGAATATCCATTACAACGATCACAACAAAAAGCTGTTGGAACTGATATCTATTTGCCTCACGCAAAACATCTTTGTCTTTGGGGATGAAATCTACCGCCAGAACATGGGTACGGCTATGGGTTTTTCCTTCAGCCCAAGCTACGCTTGCCTAGTGATGGGCTGGTGGGAAAAAGAAGTAGCCTGGCACCCACAACATGATCAGTATGTTAATAAAATAATTATGTGGAACCATTTCATAGATGATTTACTCATAATTTGGGATGGCACCAAAGTAGAATTTGGCGAATACTTCCAGATTCTAAATTCCAGCATGGCAAAACTCAAATTCACCTATGAGATAAGCAATGAGAAGATAATCTTTCTGGACACAGAAATTTACATAAAAATGGCCAAATTGAAACCACACTACATCGGAAAACCACAGCCACTAATGCCACTTTCGAAGCAAATAGTTTTCATCAACCCTCACTCATTGCAAGTATACCCTATGGTGAATTTTTGAGGATCCGCAGGATCTGCACAGAACAGGATGAATGGAAGAATCAGAGTCAGTTAACATCAAAAAGATTCGAATTAAGAAAATACAATAAAACACTGATCAAAAAATGTTGGAAACGAGCGGATGACAAATCAAGAGAAGAATGTCTGAAATCCAAACAAGAGACTAAATTGGATTTTGAACCTATAAGAATGATCATGGATTATTCAAATGACGCCAAAAAAATAAGCAAGATTTTGAGAAAAAATTGGAAGATCTTGCAAATGGATGAAACTGTGAGTAAAATCATTGCTAATCACCCTATGATAACATATCGTAGAGCCCGAAATTTGAAAGACCGACTGGTTAACAGTCATTACAAAGGGAAAAAGAGCATACAATGGCTAAAAACCAATGGCTTTATCAAATGCCAGAATTGCAAGGTGTGTGAAATTGCCAAACCAACAAAAGAGTTTACCTTAGCAAATGGAAAAAACTGGCAAATTAGACAACTCATCTCATGCAAAAGTCAATTCACAATTTATGTTATTGAATGCCCATGCAAATTAAAATACATGGGCAGCACTACTTGTGAACTTAAAAAGCTTATTTTAGAACATACACGAGCTATAACAAATAAGGACACCACAAACGCTGTGGCAAAACACATGGAACAAGCCCACACGAATAATTGGAAACTCTTGAAATTTTATGGCATTGAAACAATTCCATTGAACATCAGAGGCGGCAACAGAGAAAAAATCTTGCGCCAAAAATAATCTCGTTACATCATCAAACTCAGGACATTAACACCTAATGGCCTTAATCAAAGTGAGGAATTATACAGCCACCTCTGAAGAGAACTCTTTTCAAGACCCTTTAAACTTTATGCAACTGGACTGCTACGTTTCGACTCTTTGATTATCATCAATATATATATATATATATTTTTGACATTTTTTCGTTTCTTTCTTGTCTTTCCCGTATTATTGTATTGGTGCTAATCTAGAAATGTATTAATGGCAGATGGGAGAGATCCATACGTAAGACCAAGACACCCCACTGGAGGGGACTTAATAAACAGGTGCAGGAATCACAAATATGAAATCTTTAAAAAAATATAAACATAATAATTGGTAGAACAAATAATGAAGGTTTGGCATACAGATGCAGATAAATGCACTAGATTTCTGGACTATTTCTGTAATAATGGAAACAAAACAGGATGAGAAATACTGTTATTGAATTCAATGATGGGCACCAAAAAATGTTTGGAACTTGACACAACCAGTTTAATGATGATTTGTATTTTTTCAAACAGTATTGGTTCTTGTGTAAACTATGTATATATTATTTATCGATGATTTGTTTCAATGTGTATTGATTGAATTTTGAGAACTACAAATCCCATAATGCTCCTCCTATCACATGACAGGAAGTGCCGTAGGCTCTGTAAGAATCGTTATATGTTGAGAGTTAGGTGGGGGAACATTATCGTGATCAAGGTCTTGGGTCAAGACCGAAACGCGTTGATTTTGTGGATTTTCTGTGATCACAAATGGGTGAAGAAATGAAATAAAAAGATTTTATATTACAAACTTCTGCGGAGTGCGACCCTGGACTTCTTCTTTTGAAGGGTTTGGATACATATGGAAACGGTCTGGCTCGACCGTAAGGCCACCGCACGGGTGTGCAGCGCCATAATTTCGACAAAGTAAGCCAAATGCTGGGATATATATATATATATATATATATATATATATATATATTCACTGAAAAAACCATAGGTTTCACACATGTTATAGTTAGCTGGACATTTTACTCATAAAAAAACAATGAAATTCCCCGGTTATAGTTAGTGCAGGCAACTATAACTCACGCGACCGCAATCCTCTGCTGATGCTAATACTGTATTTAGACACTTATTTGCCCATGTCTTCTTCCATTAAATTTTAGCTATACATATATTACAAATATTTTTTTTTCATAAAGACACATATGTCATCAGCAGAGGATTGCGGTCGCGTGAGTTATAGTTGCCTGCACTAACTATAACGGGGGAATTTCATTGGTTTTTTATGAGTAAAATGTCCAGCTAACTATAACATGTGTGAAACCTATGGTTTTTTCAGTGAATTTGCAAGGTTTTTTAAATGCTAATTCCTAACTATAACGTGTGTGAAACCTATGGTTTTTTCAGTGAATTTGTACGGTTTTTTAAATGCTAAGTTACTTTACGCCATTCGTGGCGTGCGCGCCCACTTAACGCAGTTCGTTTCGTGCGCGCACGGTGCGCATCGCGCACCGTGCGCGCACAGTGAGCATGCGGTGCGCTTTGCGCACCGCGCGCCCACTTTACGCAGTTAGTGCCGTGCACGCACGGTGGGCACGTGGTGCGCTATGCGCACCGCGTGCCCACGTTACGCAGGATGGGCCATGTACGCACGATGCACTTCGCGCACCGTCCGCACACGGAGGACATATTATGCGCTTCGTTGTGAAAGGTAAACTATTAAATGTTCTATTAAGGGATAAGCCGTGCACAAAAGGTGCGCTGCGGGCACCTTTTGCACACGGGGGGTGGGAAATGTGGATAATTTTTTTTTATAATTAATTTTTACCGTACGCGTACGGTAAGCGTAATCGCCGTTTTTTCGAAAAAATATAGAATTGATTTTTTGGCATTGGGGGTACTTTTGGAACACCTTAATGAAGGATAGGTGGTTAGGAGCTGTCTAACCTGCCCCTTTACATGTTTTCAACCTTTGTTTTTCCTCCCCCCCTCAGAGTGCGAGAGAGAAAATGGCGGCCGCCGCTTCCTGGTTTCGACCGATTCGAATGTTTACTAAGATCTAACAGCCAATCAGAATCGCGCTCGCGCCCGGCACCGTACGCGTACGGTAAGCTTACCGTAAGCGCACGGTAAGCGCACCGTAAGCTGCCACAGATATATATATTGATTTAAATGCTATTTTCTCAGGAACTACTGAACAGATTCACACCAGACCTACAAAAGGCACTTCCTTGACCTGTAGACTACCTCTCTGCCAAATTTCAAGTAACTCTGTTCAGCCATTCGGGCTGTAGCTGTGTCTAAAGGTCCTATGGAAAAATGCATGGGAAAAACGCGTTTTGGGACCCCCCTTTTTTCTCAGCCCCCGCTTGACGAATCCCCCCGAGACTTTCAGGGTAGGAGCGGAGCGTAGCGCCCCATTAGTTTTGAAAATTTCGCGAGGATTCGTCGCCCGGCGCCAAAGTTATTCCAAATAGAATGTTGCGGTTTTCCTATGGAAACAGGGTCCTAACTATAACTACCTACTGGCGACCGCCAGTAGGTAATATATATATATATATATATGTATATGTATATATATATATTCACTTAAAAAACCATAGGTTTCACACACATTATAGTTAGGAATTAGCATTTAAAAAACCTTGCAAATTCACTTAAAAAACCATAGGTTTCACACAGGTTATAGTTAGGTGGATAATTTGCTTGTAAAAAACCAATGAAATTCCCCCGTTATAGTTAGTTCAGATAACTATAACTTGCACGCCCGCAATCCACTGCTCATGACGTCACATATTACATCACTCATGACATGGTCAGTGGCATCATTCATGACATCACTGATGACATCATCCTAGTGATAGAGTGGTGGTCGCGCGAGTTATAGTTATCTGAACTAACTATAACGGGGGAATTTCATTGTTTTTTTACGAGTGAAATATCCACCTAACTATAACCTGTGTGAAACCTATGGTTTTTTAAGTGAATTTGCAAGGTTTTTTTAAATGCTAATTCCTAACTATAACGTGTGTGAAACCTATGGTTTTTTAAGTGAATTTGTACGGTTTTTTAAATGCTAAGTTATGTATTTATAAAAGTTTTTTTTTTCAAGGTTTTTTACCGTGCGTGCACGGTGCGCTTCGCGCACCGTGCGCGCGCTTTGGGCGCACGGTGCGCTGCACGCACGGTGCGCGCACCCCGCGATTTTTTTTCTTCGAAAAAAATAAAAATAAAAATTCCCCTTGGGGGTCCTTCTGTGACCCCCTGACAAAGGCTAGGGGGTCAGGAACTCTCTTCCCTGCCCCCTTTTCACGTTTTCCACCTCTTTTCCCCCTTTCCTTTTCAGTGCGAGAGACAAAATGGCGGCCGACACTGCCTGATTTCAACCGATTCCAATGTTTACCGACATCTAACAACCAATCAGAATTTAGCTCGCGCACAGTGCGTGCACGGTGCACGCGTATAGATATTTATATGCTTTTAAATGCTATTTTCTCAGGAAATACTGAACAGATTGACACCAGACCTGCAAAAGGCACTTCCCTGACCTGAGGACTACCTCTCTGCCAAATTTCAAGTAATTCTGTTCAGCCGTTCGGGCTGTACCTTCGACTAAAGGTCCTATGGAAAAATGCATGGGGAAAACGCGTTTTGGGACCCCCCTTATTTCTCGGCCCCCGCTTGACGAATCACCCCGAGACTTTCAGGGTAGGAGCTGAGCGGAGCGCCCCATTTGTTTTGAAAATTTCGTGAGGATTCGTCAACCGGCGCCAAAGTTATTCAAAATAGAATTTTGAGATTTCCTATGGAAACACGATCCTAACTATAACTATCTACTGGCGACCGCCAGTAGATAATGTATATATATACCTTGGGGCAGATTTACAAGCCCCTTGCGTCACTTTTGCACCGTTGTTGCGTCACTTTTGTGACGCAGTGGCAGCGTAAAAGTTGCGGCCCATTTACAATGTGACGCATCTAGGGAGATGCGTCACGTTGTGAAGCTCTGCGCCACATTAAACCTGCATCAGGTTTAATGTATGCAGGGTGGGCGTTCTGTCACAGGAAGCCCCGTAAAAGTGAAGCAGTGAAATCTACAAGATTTCACTGAGTCACTTTTACGTCCATGCTGCGTCAAAGCCCTGCACCTGCTTGAAGCAGACGTAAGGAGTGATGCAGCATGTTAGGCATAGGGTTCCCCTAAGCATTGCTGGAGTTGCGTCGTGCTTGCGACAAGGCTCCAGCAATGCGTGACTTTTCCGTCAACAGATGCGTCAGAATTTCTGCCGCATCTGTCAATCCTTGCGCCATTGTGCGCCGTATTGTAAATACGGCGCATCCATGGTGACGCAAGGGTATTGCATGTTGGTGCAGGGAAAGTGACGCATCTCTACAGATGCGTCACTTTCTTGTAAATCTGCCCCCTTGTGTGGTTCTCCTTTCATTTGGTCATTCAAGAGGTTATAATCTGGTAAACCAAGCTGCTTTACATTCCTTCGAGACTTAGCCTGCAGGCTGCCCTCCATAGCTACCACTAAGATAGCTTTCAATAAAGGTTGTCTTAAACCTAATCATCAATAAAGTTTGTTTGGACTGGTGCAAGTTGCCCACTATAACTAGTGGACAGCATATACCAGGCCAACTTCTCACAATACTCTCTTCTATGGCAACATGCCCCTATCTCTCTATTACAACCAGTCCCATATCTGCATGCTCTTACCTCCCCGACCCTCTCTTCTGTGGCCGCATGCAAGTCTCTCTTTCTTACACCCTGTCCCCTAGATGCATTCTCCTACCTACAGTACACTCTCTTTTGTGGCCACATGCCCATGTATCTCTGTTACAGTCTGTGCCATAGATGCATGCTCCTACCTACAGAACACTCTCTTGGTTGCTGCATGCCAAACTCTCTCTGTTACTCCCTGTCCCATAGCTGCATGCTCCTAGTTCCCTGACACTTGCTTCCGTTGCTGCATGCCCAACTGTCTCTGTTACACCCTGTCCAATAGATATATTCTCCTACATCAGTGATACTCTCTTCTACGGCCACATGTCCCTATCTCACTGTTACAACCGTTCCCATATCTGCATGCTCCTACCTCCATGACTGTTCTTCTGTGGCCATTTGCAAGTCTCTCTTTGTTAACCCTGTTCCACAGATGAATGCTCCTACCTCCATGACACTCTTTTCTGTGGCAGCATGCCCATATCTCACTGTTACACCCTGTCCCATAAATGCGTGCTCCTACCTACAGGACACTCTCTTCCGTCACCGCATGCCCAAATCTCTCTGTTACACCCTGTCCCAGAGATGCATTCTCCTACATCAGTGATACTCTCGTGTGGCCACATTCCCCTATCTCTATATTACAACCAGACCTATATCTGTGTGCTCTTACCTCCCTGACACTCTCTTCTGTGGCCCAATGCCCATATCTCTCTGTTACACCCTGTCCCATAGATGCATGCTCCTACCTACAAGACACTCTCTTCCCTGACCACATGCAAATTCTGTGGCTGCATGCCCATCTCTCTCCCTTACTCCCTGTCTCATAGCTTCATGATCCTACCTCTCTGACCCTCTCTTCTGTGGCCACATGCCCATCTCTCTCTGTTGCTCCTTCCTCCGGGATTTTCTAATCTGTGACCGCATGTCCATCTCTACCTGTTACAGCCTGTCCCATAGATGCATGCTCCTACCTCCTTGACACTATCTTCTGTGGCAGCATGCCCATATCTCTCTGTTACACCCTGTCCCATAGATACATGCTCCTACCTACAAGACACTCTCTTCCCTGACCGCATGCAAATTTCTCCCTGTTGCTCCCTGTCCCATAGATGCATGCTCCTACCTCCATGACACTTCTTCTGTGGCTGCATGCCCATCTCTCTCCCTTACTCCCTGTCTCATAGCTTCATGATCCTACCTCTCTGACCCTCTCTTCTGTGGCCACATGCCCATCTCTCTCTGTTACACCCAGTCCCACAGCTGCATGCTCCTTCCTCCAGGATTTTCTAATCTGTGACCGCATGTCCATCTCTACCTGTTACAGCCTGTCCCATAGATGCATGCTCCTACCTCCTTGACACTATCTTCTGTGGCAGCATGCCCATATCTCTTTGTTACACCCTATCCCATGGCTGCATGCTCCTACCTCCTTGACTCTCTCTTCTGTGGTCACATACCCATGTATCTCTGTTACAGCCTGTCCCATGGCACTCTCTTCTGTGGTCACATGCCCATGTATCTCTCCTACAGCCTCTCCCATAGCTGCATGCTCCAACCTACAGGACCCTCTCTTCTGTGGCTGTATGTTCATCTCTCTCTGCTACACCCTCTCCCATAGATGTATCCTCCTACCTACAGGACACTGTCTTCTGTGGCTGGATGCCCATCTCTCTCTGTTACAGCCTGTCCCATAGATGCATGCTCCAACCCACGTGATGCACACTTCGGTTGCCGCATCTCCTTATCTCTCTGTTACACCCTGTCCCATGGCTGCATGCTACTACTTGCCTGCCCCTCTCTTCTGCGGCCACAAGCAATTCTCATTCTGTTACACCCTGTCCCATAGTTGTATGCTCTGACCTCCGTAAAAATCTCTTCCTCGGCTGCATGCCCATCATTCTCTGTTACACAATGTGTCATAGATGCATACTCTTACCTTTGTGACACTCTCATCTGTGGCCGCATGCCCATGTCTTTCTATTACAGCCTGTCCCAAAGATGTATGCTCCTACCTACAAGACACTCTCTTCTGTTGATGTATGCCCATCCCTCCCTGTTTTTTTTTGCAAAAACATTTTTTATTGCATTACTCAAACACAATTGACATCCACAATGTTCATCTGGCCAGTGGCCGCCATCCGCTTATAAAATCACATCCAAATACAATCTGGGCCACTTCCACCTACCAATGCGCCGTCCCCAAACCCTCCCCTGAAATAATACAGCCCCCCCCCACCCACATGTCAGTGTGCCGGGACGACTACTACCAGGATAACCTCTCTCAGAAGGAGCCGTATTAAGAGCCATGAGCCACCACAGACAGGCCCCAGGCAAAGAGGAAAAGGAGAGCCCCCGGCCCCCATGAGCCAATCAGCTAGCCTCCCCCACCCCTAAGTACCTGCCTGTTGCTCCAGTGCCGCAGGGCCTCCCTCCCCCGCTGTTCCCCATCCCTGGAGATCAACCATTAGTGCTTCCCACGCCCGAGCCATGTCCAGAGCCTTGTCATCGTTTCGCCTAAGTGCAAGCTGCAGCCTGAACGTGCCCTCGCTACCCGCCCACTTGGTAAATGTCGCTCTCCACCTCGCGACGCTGGGACCCGTCCTCGACTTCCAGTGGAGCGTAATTTCTCGCTTGGCCACCACCAGCCCCAGGTCGCAAAACTTGCTAGTGATTTTCGTGCGCGGCGTGTGTGGAAACCAAAGCAGCAAACAGACTCCCATCTCCACCCGCAACTCCCGCCCTGTCACTTGGGCCAGGCATCTGACGACCTCCTCCCAGTAGCCACTTAAAACATCGCAGGACCAAAACATGTGTTTAAAGTCAGCCCCCTCCTCTCCACAACGAGGGCACTGCGGCATGGGGCCCCCAAAATACTGAAACAATTTAGCCGGCGTCAGGTATGCCCTATGCAGGGTGAAATACTGCACCAGCTGAAACCGGGCGTTACGCGTGCTCTTCCAGGCCCGTCTCTGAAGTGCAGGCCATGTCAGTTCCGGGATAGGTTTTCCGATATCGGCTTCCCACTTATCCTTCAGCGCAGTCAAAGGAGCTAGATGTTCCGTGGCCATTCTCTGATAGAGGCAAGTAATGGCCTTGCATGTGCCCGCCGCCATGACCACATACTGACAGCCAGCCGCCGTCTGCGGTTCCGAGAGCCCCACTCCCCAGTGCCTCCGCAGCGCCGCCACCAAGGCCGCGTGGAGGAGATAGTCGCCCCTCGGAATCCCGAAGGAGTCCTGCAGCTCCTGGAATGGCCGAAGCTCTCCATTTAGGTACAGGTCTCCCACCATCTGTATCCCTAGATCTTCCCAGCGGGCCAGCCCCGACCAGTCCCCGCCGTGGGGGAGGGCCGTGCACATACCCAAGGGGATCTCCGGAGCGTAAGGGCGAGCAGCGCCGGCCCTCCGCAGGCTCCGGTTCCAACACAGCCGGAGCGTTCGCTCTTCGAGCGTTAGTTGTGACAGCTCGAGTCGCTGTTGGAAAACGATAAAGGAAAGCACGTGTCGCGGGATCATTCTACCCTGCGGACCCTCGGGGCCTCTAAATTCCCGTGCCACTGCCTGCGTGAGCCATTGTAGCTGGGCAGCCAAATAGTACCACTCGAAATCAGGTACCGCAAGCCCCCCCTCGGCTCTGGGCCGGCGCAGCGTGGTCAGCGCCACCCGCCGTCTGCCCGCCCCCCAGATAAAGCCCGTAACCATGGCCGTAAGTTTGCGGAAGAGTGACACCGGCACCCAGACAGGGAGTGTGCGGAAAAAATACAACAGGCGTGGGAGCGCCACCATCTTCAGCAGCGCCACCCGCCCGGCCACCGAGAGCGGGAGAGTGCTCCAGAATCCCATACTGCCCGCCAGGCCCGCGATCGCCCTCCCCACATTCCCCTCCAACAGGTCGCGCTGGGTGCGATAAATGCGCACTCCCAAATACGGCAGACAACTATCCGCACAGCGGATCGCCCCCAGGGAGGGGGGAATTCGCTCCCACTGAGTAATGGGGTAGACGCAAGTCTTGTCCCAATTGACCCTTAGGCCCGAGCGGCGCCCAAAATCCTCCAGTAGCACCCTAGCGCCTTGAAGGGCCCCCTCCGCGTCAGCCAGGAAAAGCAATAAATCGTCCGCGTAGAGGGAAATATAATGGGTCTCCCCCCGCAGGATCAGCCCAGCATACGCGCATCCCATTCGGGCATGGGCCGCAAGCGGCTCGATTGCCAGGGCAAACAGCAGCGGCGATAGCGAGCAGCCCTGCCTCGTTCCCCGACGTACAGGATAGGGAGCCGAGATCGTGGTCCCCGTTCGCACCCTAGCCACCGAGTTGGTATAGAGCAACCTCGTCCAACGCACGAACCCATCCCCCAAGCCAAACTCCTGCAAGACCCTAAACAAATACGGCCACTCCACGCTGTCAAAGGCCTTCTCCATATCAACCGACAGGGTCAAGGCGGCTGGGTAATCCACGCTGTCCACCTCCATGACCTGCAACAGTCTCCGGATACACGTCGACGTGTTCCGTCGCGGAATGAACCCAGCTTGGTCCGGGTGAATCAGGGTGGGCATGTGGGCCAATAAGCGCTCGGCCAGTATTTTGCTCAGAATCTTATAGTCCACCGTTAGCATGGAGAGCGGACGATAAGCTGTCCTGGCCCCCGGGTCCCCTCCTTTTTTCAGGAGCGGTATAATCAACGCTTCTCTGGCAGTGGCGGGCAATTGTCCCGCTGTCCAGGCCTCCCTATAGACTGACTGCAGCTGTGGGGGTGCCCATCCCTCCCTGTTACACCCTGTCCCATTGATGCATACTCCTACTTCCCTGACCCATCTATTCTGGGGCCGTGTGCATCTCTCTCTGTTACACTCAGTCCCATGGATGTATGCTACTACTACCTGACATTCCCTTCTCTGGCTACATGCCCATCACTCTCTGTTACTCTCTGTCCCATAGATGCATGTTCCTACCTTCCTGACCCTCTCTTATGTGGCCGGAAGCCCCTCCCTCTCTGTTACACCCTGTCTCAGAGATGCACACTACTACCTCCGTGGCCCTCTCTTCAGCGGCTGCATGCCCAGCTCTCTCCGTTACAGCCTGTCCCATAGATTCATGCTTCAACCTCCCTGACACTCTCTCTACCATGCTCATCTCTACTTGCTAGAACCTGTACCATAGGTGCATGCTCCTACTTCTGTGTCACTATCTTCTGTGGTTTCATACCAATCTCTCTCTGTTACACCCTGTCTCAGAGCTGCATACTCCTACCTCCCTAACACTCTATTCTGTAGCTGCATGCCAATCTCTCCCTGTTAAACCCTCTACCATAGAAATGTGCTCCTACCTACGGGAAACTCTCTTCTGTGGCTGTCTGCCCATCTCTCTCTATTACACCCTGCTCCTTAGACGCATGCTCCTAACTCCGTGACACTCTCTTCTGTGGCAGCACGTCTATATCCCTGACCCTCTCTTTTGTGGCCGCATGCAAGTCTCTTTCTGTCACACCCTGTCCCACAGATGCATGCTCCTACTGAAGGAAGTGACCCGATAAGGGACACCCAGGTCACTCGCGACCACCTCTCAGCCTTCCTAGTAAATGAAGAGTTGGTCAGACAGTAGAGAATACAAACCAAAGGTATTTATTAGAGATACACTAGAGTGGAGTCCAGTCTGACCAGCCTCCTTAGATTGCTGCAGAGGGACTGACCTCTGCCAGCGTGGTAGCACATAATGTACATCTTCAGAATCACTAGAAACACACCCAGATTGGTAATTTCCAGTTGGTAGCTGGTGAACAAAGGAGATACAGAAAGATGAGCTGCAATCCTGGGACCGGGACATACTATCTCAACGTCAAGGTTACTCTGCCTGTGCCCGCCACTCTAAGGGTGGGAGCAGGCCTATTCAGTGAGAAAGGTATTTGATGAAAAAACAGTCTATTTATTAGTACAGCGAAGCTCAACCTTGGAGAAATAAAGACAAATATTGCAGCTCCTTTTTGCTGAGGCAAACAGAGTGAGACAGAAGTTAGTTTCGATCATGGCTCAAAATGGCGGCTCAATACAAAATGGTGTCGCGAATGCTAACCTTAGACATGCAATGAATACAGATTTCAGCTAAAACATTTCTATTTCAACAGACCCTCCTTTTAGCATTCGCTAACCTATTTTGCTACTGTCTAAGAGCAAATAACTTCTTACAGAATAGAAGGGCAACCACTACAAGCTGATACATGCGTTATCAATATTAAAAAATGCCTTCATCTACTGCCATTAGATCTTGTATATTCTACATCATCATAACCGTGGTTGTAGTGTCATGTACTGGAGTCTTTGGTTTGGGCATCAGAGTCTTTACACAACAAGCACAGCAAGCAGGGAGACAAATTATGCAAAGGCAACAGGTGAAAATAATACCAGCAATTGCAACCAAGAAGATAAGAATCTTCCAACCCCAGGACGTAAATAGACTCCAGAACCATCCAGATAGAGTCCAAGTGCTATTCTCTTGTTGTATGTCGTAGGAGAGCCTGTGTAGCTTCTGGATGGCAGCATACACATTGGGGGCATGGTCTGGGATGTATACACAACAGCTACTGCCAATGATGTGACAGGCCCCTCCCTGATCAGCAAGGATGATGTCTAACACCATCCGTTTTTGTAAAGCAACAAGCCTCGTAGCCTGGAGCTCAGCTGTGATATTCGTCAGTATCCCTGCTGTTGTATTATTAACCCCTTTGACAACTCTTGTGAATCGACAAATATTGAGACTATTGGACATGGGGCCCCAAAAGGGTACAATACCCTTCATGGTGTCTGTGAACTGTTGCAAAGTGATCTCTGTCTCATTTATATCTTCTGTGTTGATAACCCTTCTAACTCGGGGCAGATATGCACTCCTTCGCTGCAATCGATGGTCCTTATGGTAATTAGACTGCGCTATATACACCGGGGGGAAAAGAAAAGAGATGTAACATATACCTGACCATCCCCTAGTAAGCCTAACATAAGCTTGGGATTCACAAACAAAATAGACATTAGATGTTGGGAGCAAAGGTGGGCTACTAATCATACTCAGCGTATACGTATAATTGCAATTACTCTCTCTCACTTTTACCTTGCCAATTCCCTGAACACAGAAACCAGCTGTTGTGTTAACTACTGACACCAACATTACTTTGTCCTTAGTAATATTGCGGATTTGGAAAGGTCGGAAATATTCAGTGGTATTGAACCCTTGGAAATCTAAAATTTAATTTTGAAGCCATGTTTCCTTCTTTACTTTCTCATAATACATTCATACAAGCTGTTGGAGACAATGTACCAGGTGTTCCTTGTTCTCCTAACCCCGTTGAAGTAAACCCTTGATGGAAACGTATAAATTCTACCGCAGTGCGAGAGTCAGCAGGTGTCATATTTATAGCAGAGAATTGAAAGTGATAACACACCATAGTAAACAGTTCAATCCACCCTTCACAACTTCCGAGATAGGATAATGGCATCGATAATAGAATGTCACTCTTATGTGTAACTGAGGGGAGCAATCCACAGATCCAGTAATTAGTAGCATTGGACGCAGGCACCTCTTTGCAGATTCGAATTCCCAGCAAGTAAATTCAGGGGAGCTGGTGGTGAAGTCATTGTGTCCCTGAGACTTCAGAACAGGAGGCAAGCTCAGTTTCAAGACCTTGGAGATCTTCTTTCAAGCAGGTGACAAAGCAAACAGCAAAGTCTTTTTCTTCTTTCCTTGGCAGCAAGTAGCCACAGCAGGTCAACCCCAGACAGCAAACAGCACAGGGGCAGTATTCCTCCTCAGCTTCTCCGGCTCTTCTCCTTGGAAAAGCTTCCTCTTGATTCCCAGAAGTGATCTAAAAGTCTGGGGTCTGGGCCCCTCTTTTTATACCCAAAAATCCTTTGTTCTCTGAAGGCAGAGAGTGTCTGTACCCAGCCAAAACCAGTTCTGTGGGGCACTTTGCAAGTGCACAACAACCTCCATTGTCAGTGTGAGCCCTGGCGGGCGGAGCCATCATTGTGGAAGGCAGGCACAGCCCTATTCAGGTGCAGGTGCTACTCCTCCCACCACTCCAAATGAAGACCAGGCCTAAGGCCTGACTCATCAGACTTCTGGAACTGCTGCTCCTCTCCAGCCCCTGTCATCCAAAAGCCAGACATGCAATACACAAACCTAGCAGGGGCACACTGGATGGTTAGGCAAGAAAATACCTACTTTCTAAAAGTGGTATTTTAAAATACAGAATGTAAAAATCACCCTCACTATAAGATGAATTTTAACATTCTGAGTTCAGGCATACTAAACTTTATTTTTCCACCTTGTTCCCAGGGCCAGTTATATTTATAAGATGTTATAACCAAACTCCCCATTCTGTCCTATGGGAACAGGTAGCCTTGCAATAGTGAAAAACGAAATTGGCAGTATTTCACTATCAGGACATGTCACACACATTAGGGCCTGTCCTACCTTTCACATACAATGCACCCTGTCCACAGGGGTACCTTGGGCCTATCTTAGGAGTGACTAATATGTAGAAAAGGGAAGGTTAAGGGACTGGAAAGTGTGTGCACTTGCCAAGATGACATGGAAGTTCCAGACTGCACACAGGCTTTTCAATGGCAGGCCAGAGTTACGTTTTGCAGGCTGCTTCTGGGGGTGGTACAATCATTGCTGCAGCCCACTAGCAGCATTTGATTTACAGGCCCTGGGCACACACGGTGCACTGTACTAGGGACTGACTAGTAAATTAAATAGCAAATCATGGAAACACCAATCCATAACAGTAATTTACAAAGAGAGCACTTGCACTTTGGCACTGAACAGCAGTGGCAAAGTGCCCAAAGCATCTAGACCAGCAAAAAGGAGTCCAACATACAGCAAAACACAGAGGCAAAGGCAAAAAATGTAGGGAAGACCCATGTCAATGGTGCCAGGTTTAACAATCTGCATAAGGTTTTCGATGCTCCCCTTTATGAGGGGCCAAAGTAACAAACATGTGTTCAGGGGGATCAGGCGTTCTGCCAATCAGGGAATGCAGGAGATAGTTCTTACCCAGGAAAAACGATATCCCTAATACAATTATTAGTGCTATAACAACTATTGATGCAAAAACTATTTTTCTTTTCGCGGGCCAACCCCGCTCGTGACGCGGAGGTGCAAAGGTCTGTTCTTCCTCAGAAATGGGTTGACCAAACAGGCACATTCTAAAGTAGGGAAAGGGAGTACAATGGGACTGATGACAAAAAGGGACGAGTGTTCCCAGTGTCCATCTGAGCCTCACTGGTAGACTCCTATTGTTCATCAACGTTGGCGCTTTTGAGCACTGGCAGTGGAGCTGTTCGATCCTAGTTCTTGAAGAAATCCCACGTCGTCCAGGATACCTTACTCCCCCTCCAAGGGACCACGATCGCTCTATCCTGTCCAGTGTCCGAACAATGCACCAATTTCATCTGTCCCTAAATTACTGTTGGTACCAAAGGTAAGGTAAACCCTGACCTGCGCAGTCCATACCTACTAATCTGACTTCTCCTTTGGCGCACTGTTCCTCCGTCGGGGGCACAAATTGTACCTAGCTACTCCAGGCACAGAGGGGTCAGTAAAAAGGGGGTCAGACAAAGAGGGGCCAGTGTAAGGAGACTCTTGAACTGACTTAATCTCCGGGGGTACTGCTGCATTTAGTACCTCATCGTTCACAGCCTCAGTTTGGGTCCATGTGAGTTTAGCATCCGAAAAGGGGACAAATCATGGGACTTGCTCCCACTCCGAGTCCCCTAATCCATTCTTGACCCACTGATCATAGGGCAAGGAGAGAGGCACTCTGTGGCAATGCTGACAATGAATCCAGTTCTTTCGGCCGTTGACTTTGATTGCCGTGCGGGTGGCAAGGAGCACCTGGACTAGCCCCTTCAACCTCGGCTCCAGGTTCTTCTTTCTCTGAATATTCCGGATCAATATATAATCACCAGGATGAATGTCATGTCCTGGCCCCTCAGGTACTGGTGGGGGAAAATCCTGGATCTGTTGGTGAATAGAATGCAGACTTTTGGTTAACTCATACAGATAATCCACTAACAGAGGATATTCAATTTCTGAAAACTGACGAGGATGCGGGATGCCCCAGACATTTGCTGGGTGCCCGAACATGACCTTGTACGGTGACAGTCCTGTTCTGCAATGTGCTGTAGTGCTTGTGGATAAAAGGGATAATCGTAAAGCATCTGGCCACTGCAACCCTGTGCTCTCCTGAATCTTTGCCAATTTCAGTTTGAGAGTACCATTGTACTTCTCAACTAAACCTGCTGACTGGGGGTGATTCGCAGCATGTAATTTTTGTCTGATATGTAGTCCCTCACAAACTAACTGAATGACTCTCGCGTTGAAGTGACTTCTGTTATTGCTCCAAATCAAACGGGGCAAGCGGAAGCAAGGAAAAACCTCGTTCAGGAGTAATTTTGCAGTCGCTATGGCTGTATTTTCTTTGGTGGGGTAAGCCTCAACCCATTTACTGAATGCACAAACAACCACTAACACATATTTCAAATTGTTGACTCTGTCTATTTCTATATAATCTTTCTGAAGGACCTCAAAAGGGAAATTGGGAAGTGCAAAGTTGCCAGGTGGCTTTCGGGTACCTTTTCCAGGATTGTGCATCATACACACCATGCGATATTTGACCAAATGGGCAGCAGTTTTTGGAATGTTATCATTTTTCCATACAGGGTATAACAACTTGCAAATAACTTATGCACTAATATGAACTGGCCTGTGCGCCATGGAAACTACAGGAAGAACATATGCATCTGGCAGCATCCATCTCTGCTTCCCTGACTTATCAGTCCAACACCCTTCCTTATCCAAACGTGCTGTACTTTCCTGCCATACTGCTAATTCCTCAAACGTTGCCTCACTCTGTATCTCCTTGACACTTTCCAGCGCATCCTCAAACATGGTTCCTCGGGCACACACCTAGCGAGACCTGCCACAAACATCTTTTTCATCTTAGTTCAGGCTGTCTCCTCAGCTGTCTGGTCTGCATAGGCATTCCCTTTACCCACATTGTCAGTGATTGTCTTGTGGGCGCTGCACTTTATGATCGCTAATTTCTTGGGGAGTGTCAAAGCCGTCAAAAGCCTATGTATAAGAAGGCCATGTTGGATTTTCAGCCCATGGGAAGTGAGAAACCCCCTCTCTGCCCAGAGCCACCGACAATTATGGGCAAATCCAAAGATGTACTAACTGTCAGTGTAGATATTGACAGCCAGTCCCTCACTCAACTCAAAGGCTCGAATAAGGGCAATGAGCTCTACAGCTTGGGCCGACTGATAGGGAACTTGTGACGTCTCAACTGCTGCAGATCAAGCAATCTTCATCAAATGACTGTACCAAAGTTCAAATATAGTAGGCTTGGTGGACAATCCATTTCTGTTAGAGCAGCGAGAGCTTGGAATGCCCTCCCCCTGCAACTGAGAACAGCCCCTTCCATCATGGCATTTAGGAAAGGCCTAAAAACCTACCTCTTTAACATCAACGCCTAATGGCTGTCCCTCTTTTGCATTTACTGTGATCTGCCCCCTTCCTTTTCTCTCCGCGCCAGGATACTATACTATTTAGTAGCAGAGCGCGATACAAAAGCCTCTATATATATATATATATATATATGCAGCAGTGGTAGTGCCATCTGGTAACTTAAAACAAGAGCCATCGACATATAGTTCCCCTTGGGGGTCAGATAAAGGAACATCAGTCAGGTCTACCCATCCCTTCGTCTCTTCCTCTGTCCGAAAGATACAATCCTGTTTGTCAATTTCCTCACTCTCGGAAGGGAGGGGTAGTAAAGTGGCTGGGTTTAAAGTGGCACATCTTTTAATCGTGACATGTGGTGCAAAGAGAGTCAACTCATAGCCGGTCAGACGTGCACTGGTGAGTTGATGCGTCTTGGTTTTATTTAAAAGGGTATCCACAGCATGGGGCACCATGACTGTGAGGTCAGTATCAAGTACGAGCCCAGACGATTGTCTTATTGAGATGGCTACAGCCACGACCGCTCTTAGACAGCTCGGGAGGGCTCTTGCGACAGGGTCAGCAAGAGCAGAAAAATAGGCACATGGCCGTTGCTTTCCTCTAATGGCCTGTGTTAAAACAGAGAGCGCACAACCAGTCGTCTCGTGTACGTACAGAACGAACGGCTTTGTGTAGTCAGGCATACCAGGAACAGGCGCAGAACAAAGCGCAACTTTTAATTGCTCCACAGACTGCTGACATTCAGGCATCCAAGGCAAGGGTTCATGCACATCTTTAGTAGTTAATGCCAGCAAAGGCTTTGTTAGTAATGAGTAGTTAGGGATCCATTGGCGACAATAAGTAGTAATGCCAACAAAAGCGCGCACCTCCCTCTGAGTTTTAGGGATAGGCATTTTAACAATGGCACTGATGCGCTCAGGGGTCAATCCCCTACCCTCCTTCGACAGTAGGTGACCTAAATAGGTGACATCCTGTCAACAATATTGAAATTTGGAAAGGGACACTTTATGTCCGTGGTGTGCCAAATGCAGCAACAATTTAACCATACTGTCTTGGCAACCCTTTTCAGTGTCAGAAGTGCTGAGAAGGTCATCTACATATTGAAGCAATACATTACCTGAAGGAAGCGTGAGGGAGTCCAATTGGGCTTTCAAGGCTTGGCTATATGTACTAGGGCTCTCAATATAGCCCTGAGGAACTCAACAGAATCTAAAGCTTCTGCCAGCTAGCGTAAAACCAAACAAGTGCTGGTTGTCTGGATGGATCAGAATACTGAAGAATGCATTTTTCAGATCAATGACAGAAAATAATTTAGCAGAGGAAGGAATCATTGTCAGAAGGGCAGTAATGTCAGGTACCACCGGGAACTTAGGAACCACAATTTTATTAAATTTGTGCAAGTCAATCACAAAATGATAAACGTCTGGATGATCCTCAGAGGAACCCGAAGGTGCCCTCTTAAGAATGGGAAGGATAGGGCTATTACACACATTAGCAGTTGTCTCTTCGACGACCCCTGACTTAATCAGGTCTTGTATAATTTGCAACAAAGCTCTCTCCACTGCCTGCGGTATCTTGTACTGAGGAATATGAGGCAAAATGGCATTATCTTTAACGTTAATGGAAACTGGGGGTATCTGCAATAGTCCTACGTCAGTGTCACCCGTTGACCACACCGTGGGCTGCACATCCTTAAATTCAGCAGGGAGGGCTGCATCTTTGGACAGAGACTGCTTAGAGCTGACCACATTTGGACCCATTGTCATATAGTATCAACAAAAAGGAAGAGGGGGGGACCAGGAGCTGGTTAATGGTCCAGTGCCTATGCACCGGAAAGTCAATGAGGTAATCACTAGAAGGCACTGTTCTGGGGTGGGTATGGTCGTGAGTGAACCAAGTCCAACCACAACAAGAGAAAAGAAAAAGAGATAGATCTAAGGGTCTTTGGTCTAGGGTGAGGTACTCCGGATGGGGGGAGACAGCAAAAGTGTCTCTTGTTGCCCTCACACACCCCGAAGGATGTCATGCTTCATCATTGGGCTGTGCTCCTCGTCGGGCCGGCGGTGCAATGCCCTACGGATCCCCCGAAGGGTCTCTTTAGCGGAGATCTTTTAGAGAGCTGCCGATGGGTGCATGCGGGTATGTGGAGGGAGAGTACCGGGGTCAGTGGTGAGGGTAGTGTGTGCAAAGATAAAAATACCTAAGGGTTACCTAGGGGAGTATTTTAATAAAGAGGTACCCTTGGTACAATAAAAATCGTGAGTAAATTGTTACTTTTCAAGACGTAATGTGTCTGTGGTAACTGGAGAAAATGGTCGACATGTTTCGCGCCTTCGAGCTTCGAGCTGGCGTCTGGACCGGGCAGGTTTCCAGTGCCGTCACCTGAGCAACCCCCCTAGATGGTGTGGGCCTCCTACGCCGCTTTAAACTCAAGGAGTAATCCCAACTCTTTTTATAGGTCCAGTGCAAAGGGGGCACAACAGACTCCTTTATCACACACTACCTGTTTAGGAGACACTTAAACACCCCCCCCCTGTTGCCTAGTGAGAGGGTGATTATTACCCCTCCCACTACACTTAGTCTGTGCACCTCTTCCACACTATTCACCACTACTGGTCCTGATGAAACGCCAGGGATCATTTTGACCACTTAAAGGCGCGAAACATGTCGACCATTTTCTCCAGTTACCACAGACACATTACGTCTTGAAAAGTAACAATTTACTCACGATTTTTATTGTACCAAGGGTACCTCTTTATTAAAATACTCCCCTAGGTAACCCTTAGGTATTTTTATCTTTGCACACACTACCCTCACCACTGACCCCGGTACTCTCCCTCCACATACCCGCATGCACCCATCGGCAGCTCTCTAAAAGATCTCCGCTAAAGAGACCCTTCGGGGGACCCGTAGGGCATTGCACCGCCGGCCCGACGAGGAGCACAGCCCGATGATGAAGCATGACATCCTTCGGGGTGTGTGAGGGCAACAAGAGACACTTTTGCTGTCTCCCCCCATCCGGAGTACCTCACCCTAGATCAAAGACCCTTAGATCTATCTCTTTTTCTTTTCTGTTGTTGTGGTTGGACTTGGTTGACTCACGACCATACCCACCCCGGAACAGTGCCTTCTAGTGATTACCCCATTGTCATATAAACACCTTCCGGGGAACAATAAATGGTTGTGTGCAACTTCTTTAATAAATATAAGCCCATCAGATTTTCTCCGCAATTAGACATCAACAAAAATGGCGAATCCACTGTGAAATGACCTATAGCCAATGTAAGAGGCTTGGGAATGGGGCTCACAGCGAGTGCACCAGAAAATCCTACAGAAACATTATTGCGGCCAGACAGAGCTGCCCCAGGGACCAGTGAACAAGAAATAGAGCTATTCATTGTACCTGTATCCACCAATTTTTTTTTCGCTGAGCCATGCAAATCTTCAGTAACGTAAGGACCATGCTGATCAACAGGTATCTGGACTGGTCCCTCACTCTGACCCTGGCTGTCCAGCTGTGAGACATTCCTGTCACCTCGTCTATATCATAGTCATCATGATAATACTGTCTGCCCCTATTGTCATCGAAGTAGTTACTATTGGGACGGTCCTGTGAGGCTGCGCCATGCTGAGCTCTATCCTGTACACCAGCTCCATGACTCTGTCCACGAAAACCTCGTCCTCTCGGGGCTGCGACTTTCTGCAACAACACCGGACACTCGCTACGCCAATGTCCCTCCTCCTTACAATACGCACACTGATTTGGCCCTACTAGTTCGAGATAGCTGTCGGGCCGTACCACCACGTCCTCTACCATTCCCTCGAGAAGCCTGCTGCAACAACACTTTTGTCTTCAATTATTTGTGCTTTTTCTCCACCTTCTCCTTCTCCTCATTTTCCCTGTGCTCATAATACTGTGCCATACTCAATATAACAGAAGGGGAGGAGGTGGTCCAAATGCTCTCCGAGGCCTGCAACCGAGTCGCGATCTCAGGAAGCAAGTTTGTAACAAATCTATTAACGAACAATCGGACGCCTCCCTCCACCGACAAATCCTGTCTGCTAAAATCCAAAAACGCACCTTCAAATTGACTGAAAAAATCAGACACACTTTCATCTTTTTTCTGATGACATGCCGTTAACTTGTCCCAATCTACCCTTCTTGGTGGAATAAGAGAGTGCATATAGGTAATAATTCGGCCAAGCAAAGCTAGTATCTCAGCCTTAGGCTTTTCATCAGGCTTCCTCTCCTGGTCCCATGCTTTAATCTGATCCCAGGTACCACCCAATTCCACAACGTGGTCCTGTGTGTGCACCTGCCTCCAAATATCAACGGGCACCAGTAAACCAGAGAACATCTCAATATCCGCAAGTGTCATCACTGTCGATGAAGCAGCCTCAGTCAATTCCTTATAATATGCAGTAGGATTTTTCCTAGGATCAGGTAGATGAGTCTTAAGGGATAAAACCTCACTCCTTTTCCATTGAGTATAAACCCATTGTTCTCGGAACCGAGCCTCTACCCATGGTCTTAATAATAATGTTATGCTGATCCCGTAGCTCTGGTATTTCAGGGTGATATATGGGGTAGACTTCCGTCATCGGAAATTGGGATACTGTCTTCAGGCTCTTCTCAAGCAGCCTACCTAGATAAGCGACCAGCGTCACAACATTATTAACAGGCATAGCCAATAGGTCTCGCCTTTGGGACCTTATAAGTGTTTAGCCATGCAACAGTTGCATAACTAAATACTTATAAGGTGCCAAAAGCGAGACCTATTGGCTATGCAAAGCGGCCCTGCGGCCGCGAAAGTGAAAGTGATCGCAATCGCGATCACCATCAAACATCAAAGCGGCTGTGCGGCCGCGAAAGTGAAAGTAATCGCGGTAAAGCGCGGCGTGCGCCTGCACACATGCACTGTAGCTCTAGGCTGGCCTGGTAGCACTTTTTGGAGCCCTCTAAATAAGTCTTGCCAGACCAGCGCATGCGCTGGGTCAGGCGAGACCTAAAAACTTCACTAGGTGCCATATCTGCACCATATACATGGTCCCTAATATCATAAATAATCTGGGGTGCTACATCAAAGTAGCGGACATGTGCTTCAGGGCATGCTGCTGCACAAACGGCTCATAATCTCTCATCACACTCCACACATCTAAATGTAAATGTGGTGGCGAGCCCACTGAGTGGCCTGATTGGCTACCACCCTTTTCTCTTCATCTCCCACATCCGATCGCATCAATATCCGCGCCAGTCGCTTCCTAGCAGTCGCCCAGTCTCCGTCCAATAGTCCACGTACGGCAGTTTCGCTACTCAGTAAAGTCGGGGAATGGAGGAACAGGGAAGGAGTAGTAACAGAAGGAACAGGCACCAACAACTCTAGTGACTGTGTCGTAGGTGTGAGGGCTGGTGAGATAGATGCCGAAACAATAGGCGTATCAGGGAGACTGGCAGTCATAGTAGCCACAGGATGCAAAGTCAAAGAAAAGGCGGAAGGGACTGTTGCTACAACAGCTTGATCAACAGTAGAAGACACAGAAGCAGCAGAGACAGAAAGAACAAATGACTGAGGCTGTGGGATAGCAGGATATATTTTCTGTGGGACATATGGGGGTGGAAGTCGAGTATCTAACAATTCCTCCACAAATGTATCATTGTCTTCTCGGGCAACATAAGACTTTTCACATTGTAACCAAAATTTCCTATCAGCACACTCTATTCCTTTTTCTATTTTCTCTCTATCATGCACTACAGCTATCTGAGTCACTGTCTGCATTCTCCCCTTCCGGACCTCTTTTTCTGCTTTAATTCGCCTCTGTTTATCTTCGTTTTGCCATGTTCTGATGGAATCAAAAAAAGGCTGCCTACTCCTTTTCGCAAACAATTTGTCCTGCATAAAATTAATTTTCTGTTCATCAAAAGTGCCCGTCAACGGCCACTGCAACTCAGCATTGTCCCTCGTATATTTGTGCCATAACGTACTAGACATAATAGGGCCAAGGCCATGTTTTACGTACATGTCAAAATTTGGAGTGCCTTCTGGAGGCACTGGCTGACCATCTTCCAATCGAGCATCAGCAGGACAACAACGACAGCCCAACCAAAATACTTTACTAAGACACAGCATTTTCAAAAGAAAACAAGTTTACCATTTATGCTGAGCAGATCTTTGCAAATATCTTTACCAAAGTCGGTCCTCAGACCTCATTAAATACAAATACTATGGTACACAGTTCATAAAGAACTCAAACAAATTCAAGCGCATGTCCAAAGACGGTCCTCAGACCATATCAAATACAAACCAAAATGGCGCCATATCCACTAAAAACCAAAGCAAACTCACCTGATGCACACAGGTCAAACGTATTTATCCTCCACTGCCGACTCTTCGGACCAAACGGTCAGATCCAAGGGTTTCGCCGTTCAGGACCCCAGTCGGGATGATCACTGGACAAGGCACCGCCCAGTCAGACAGACGGGGCAGCTGCGAGTTCAAGACTCTCTCATGCAGGGATTCCCGCTCTGCCTGTACGACCTGACGTGGCCCCATCCTCCTCAACCGTCCGCAAGCAAGGATGGTTCACCCAATGGAGTCCCTGTTCGGGTGCCAAATGAAGGAAGTGACCAAATTTCCTCGCAACCACCTCTCAGCCTTCCTAGTAAATGAAGAGTCGGTCAGACAGTAAAGAATACAAACAAAGGTATTTATTGGAGATACGCTCAAGTGGAGTCCGGTCTGACCAGCCTCCTTAGATTGCTGTAGAGGGACTGTCATCTGCAAACGTGGTAACACATAATGTACATCTTCAGGATCACTAGAGACACACCCAGACTGGACATTTCCAGTTGGTAGATGGTGAACAAAGAAGATACAGAAGGATGAGCTGCAATCCTGGGACCGGGTACATGCTATCTCAACGTCAAGGTTATTCTGCCTGTGCTCACCGCTCTAAGGGTGGGAGCAGGCCTCTCTAGTGAAAAAGGTAAGTGATGACAAAACAGTCTATTCATTAGGACAGCTTAGCTCAACCTTGGAGAAATAAAGAAAAATATCGCAGCTGCTTTCTGCTGAGGCGAACAGAGTGAGACAGAAGTTAATTTCGATCATGGCTCAAAATGTCGGCTCAATACAAAATGGTGCCAAGAATGTTAACTTAAGACATGCAATGCATAAAGATTTCGGCTAAAACATTTCTATTTCAACAAACCCTCCTTTTAGCATTCACCAACCTATTTTGCTACAGTCTAAAAGCAAATGTCTTCTTACAGAATAGAAGGGCTATCACTACAAGCTGATACATGCGTTATCAATATTAAAAAATGCTTCAACCATTGACATTAGATCTTATATATTCTGCATCATCATAACCGTGGTCTTAGTGTCATGTACTGGAATCTTTAGTTTGGGCATCAGAGTCTTTACAGAACAAGCACAGCAAGCAGGGAGACAATGTATGCATAAATATTTCCACTAAAACATTTCTATTTCAACACTACCTACAGGACACGCTCTTCTGTGGCCGTCTGCCCATCTCTCTTTATTTCACCCTGTCCCATAGATGCATGCTCCTACCTCTGTGACACCCTCTTCTGTGGCAGCATGCCCATATCTTTTCTGCTACACCCTGTCCCATAAATGCATGCTCCTACCTACAGGACACTCCCTTCTGTGGTCACATGCCCATGTATCTCTGTTGCAGCTTGTCCCATTGATCCATGCTCCTACCTACAGGACACTCTCTTCTGTTGCTGCATGCCCAACTCTCTCTGCTACACCCTGTCCCATAGATGCATTCTCCTACATCGGTGATACTCTCTTCTATGGCCACATGGCCCATTCTCTCTATTACAACCAGTCTCATATCTGCATGCTCCTACCTCCCTGACCCTCTCTTCTGTGGCCACATGCTAGTCTCTCTCTCGTACACCCTGTCCCATAGCTGCATGCTCCTTCCACGGTGACACTCTCTTCTGTTGCCGCATGCCCATCTCTCTCTGTTACACCCTGTCTCAAAGCTCCATGCTCCTACCTCCGTGACACTTTCTTCTGTGGCTATATGCCCACCTCTCCCTGTTACACCCTGTCCCATAGATGCATGATCCTACCTCCGTGACACTCTGCCCAGTAGTCGCATGCCCATCTCTCTCTGTTACACCATGTCCCATAGGTGCATGTTCCTACCTTCGCGACACTCATTTATGTGGCTGCATGCCCCTGCCTCCCCATGACACATTTTCTTATTTCTGCCCTTTCTTGCGTCCCTGAGGCACTTTTGTCCCGTCGCTTCATGCCTCTGTCCGTGTTGCACTTTGTCTTGTGATTTCATGCCCTTGGCAATCATGTGACCCCGATGTTCGTCCCTTCCCATGCCACCTTGCATCGAGATTGCACGCTTTTGTCTTCCAATGACACTGTGCCCTAAGACTGCATGTCCTGCCTCTGTGTGTCTGCACTTTATTTACTTCTTGACGCACTCTTTCTCGTCTTAGCCTTCCCCAGCACTTGTTCTTCAACAGCATGAATCTGCCTACCCTGTGCCACTCTGTTTTGGGGGTATATGCCCCTGCTTTCTTATGACACCCTGTTCAATAGCAGCATGCCCTGCCCCCTATGACTCTCTTGCCTATGGCTGCATGCCCTGTCTCCCTGTGCCACCCTGTCGTGTGGCTGCACTACCCTGCCTCCCTGTGACTCCCTGTCATGTGTTTGTATGCCTTTCATCCTTGTGACTCGCTGTCAAGTGGTTGCACTACCCTGTCATGTGGCTGCATGCACCTTCTTCCCTGTGACTCCCTGTCCTGTGGCTGTATGCATGCACCTTCTTCCCTGTGACTCCCTGTCGGGTGGCTGCATGCCCTGCCTCCCTGTGACTCTGTGTCTTGTGGCTGCATGCACTTTCTTCCCTTGTGACTCCCTGTCTTGTGGCTGCATGCTCTGCCTCCCTGTGACTCCCTGTCCTGTGGCTGCATGCACCTTCTTCTCAGTGACTGCCTGCCCTGTGGCCGCCTGCCATGCCTCCCTGTGACTCCGTGTCTTGTGGCTGCATGCACCTTCTTCCCTGTGACTCCCTGTCTTGTGGCTGCATGCCCTGCCTCCCTGTGAACCCCTGCCGTGTGGCTGCATGCACCTTCTTCCCTGTGACTCCCTGCCCTGTGGTTGCATGCACCTTCTTCCCGGTGACTCCCTGTCTTGTGGCTGCATGCCCTGCTTCCCTGTGACTCCATGTCTTGTGGCTTAATGCCCTGCCTCCTTGTGACTCACTGTACTTTGACGCGTTACAACAAACAAATGATGGACGGAATGCTGACAATGCAGACATTCTCCCCCAGTCAAGAGATCTGGGTTAAATCCATCGTTCTTTTGCCCACTACGCCACCCCAGTTCAGACATGGCCATATGCAAATCAGTCTTGACCCTGTGCCTCATGGGAACAGTCCAGCCCGAACTGCCAAGCCATGTCTTCCCTGGACCGGAATCAAGCATCCTAGGACCGGTTTCTGGCTATCAGCCGTCATCAGCCAGGATAGCTTGACTCCAGTGGCGTAGTGAGCACGGGTCCCACGTCTGGGAATACCCATCCCACTTAGGGCGAAAAGCGTTACAACAAACAGTGGGATGGGTATTCCCAGACGTGGGACCCGTGCTCACTACGCCACTGGAGTCAAGCTATCCTGGCTGATGACGGCTGATAGCCAGAAACCGGTCCTAGGATGCTTGATTCCGGTCCAGGGAAGACATGGCTTGGCAGTTCGGGCTGGACTGTTCCCATGAGGCTCAGGGTCAAGACTGATTTGCATATGGCCATGTCTAAACTGGGGTGGTGTAGTGGGCAAAAGAACGATGGATTTAACCCAGATCTCTTGACTGGGGGAGAATGTCTGCATTGTCAGCATTCCGTCCATCAATTGTTTGTTGTAACGCTTTTCGCCCTAAGTGGGATGGGTATTCCCAGACGTGGGACCCGTGCTCACTACGCCACTGGAGTCAAGCTATCCTGGCTGATGACGGCTGATAGCCAGAAACCGGTCCTAGGATGCTTGATTCCGGTCCAGGGAAGACATGGCTTGGCAGTTCGGGCTGGACTGTTCCCATGAGGCACAGGGTCAAGACTGATTTGCATATGGCCATGTCTAAACTGGGGTGGTGTAGTGGGCAAAAGAACGATGGATTTAACCCAGATCTCTTGACTGGGGGAGAATGTCTGCATTGTCAGCATTCCGTCCATCAATTGTTTGTTGTATCACTGTACTTTGACTGCATACTCCTGCCTCCCTGTGACTCCCTGTCCTGTGACTGCATAATCCTGTCTCCCGGTGACTCCCTGTCTTGTGGCTGCACTCCTCGGTCTTCCTGTAACTCCCTGCCCTGTGGATGCACTACCTTGTCTTCCTGTGGCTCCCTATCACGTGGCTGTGACTGCATACCCTGCTTCCCAGTGACTCCATGTCCTGTGCCTGCACAGCCCTGTCCTCCTGTGACTCCCTGCTCTGTGGCTGCATAATCCTGCTTCCCTGTGGCTCACTGTCCTTTGGCTGCATGCCCTGCCTCCCTGTGACCCCCTGCCCTGTGGCTGCATGTACCTTCTGTCCGTGCTACCTGTCCTGTTACTGCACCACCCTGTCTCCCTGTGACTCCCTGTCCTGCGACTGCATGCTCGCGCCTCCCTGTGACTCCCTCTCCTGTGGCTGCATGTCCTTCTTCCCTGTGCTCACTGTCCGGTTACTGCACCACCCTGGTCTCCCGGTGACTCCCTGTCCTGAGACTGCATGCTCGCGCCTCCCTGCACGCACCTGTTTCCCCGTGACACCAGGTTATGTAGCTGCATTACCCGCCTCCCCATAACACCCTGTCCTGTGCCACCGCCTTCCCTTTCACCGTGCATCGTGTAAGAAAGCGCCGAGGTGGCGAGCCCAGACCCGTGACTCGCTGGGCCCGCCGCACGCGGTGCTCACACAGAGGCGCCAGCGCGAGGGCAACGCGCTCCTCCAACCCCGAGAGCGACGCGCACCCAGGGGTGTGTCGCAGTTAATCTTTTTCTGTTGGACACGATAAATGTGCCCTGCCACATGTGGAAGCAAACGCCAGCAGGAAGCCGGGGAGCTATATTTAGAACAGAGATTACCGGGCAGCGTCTCACCAATGGCCTAGAGCACGGCGCAATTAATTAAAAATATATACACGGCGGCATCCTTTCATTCGGGGCTCCTGGGGCCTTTATTTGGGTACGAGTCTTGCCGCGCACTTTTTTTTTTTAGCACAAATGTATACATATTGCAATGTATACATTTTAATTTTAAGATCCATATCACGAAAACAGAGATCGTGTTATGGCGGAAAAGGGACTCAAAGTTTGGCTATATTTTTAAATGAGCATGTCTGATCTTGCCGCGTTATTAACACAATAACAAAGCCTAGTGACGTATTTGCGCATATATGTGACTTTGGGATCTCCTGTTAAGCCTGTACATATATCGCCCAAAGTGTTGGGTGTTCCGACCAAAAATCAAATCACGTTTGAATTTCTCTTTATGTTAAATACACCTTAAACTAGTCGAAAACGGTTAGGCTCTGAAATAATGGCTTTGGCACAATCGCTGCTCCTACGCTTATGCCAGTAACGTAAAATCAGTACGTCGTCGTAACCCCACCGAAAATAGCTTTATTTGGAGAGGCGGAACATTTATGGTATTTCGTAAGTGAATGATTGTTTTTTTGCTTTTTTTATCTAAAAGATGTCTCTAGGCCCCTGCGTTTACCAAAATCAGGGCTTGGTAGTTCACCTAGAAAGGAGACGGGTGTTTGTCAACAGCACGAGAAATGCAATCACACGTCACACACATTTCACTATCACTACCATCGACCCCCTGCCGGGCCTGGAGGCCACCGGCAGCGGAGGTCGCGACCTCCACGTCGGTTTACGGTAGCCATGTGTCACCTCTTCGGCCTGATATATGCGGCATCTGTAGAACCAGTGTTTTTGGTGAAAGAAGGTGGTGGTTTATCTGGCAGATGCACGAGTGCTCAAATCATGAAATATGTGGAAAAGGCAACTGCCGCAGAATCACTTGATTTCAGTTGTCCTGCCTATAAATCACAGATTCGCATGGTAGCTGCCCCTACTCAAACTTTCATACTTAGTTACATGTTTGATCTATGCCCTTTTTTCGCTGGTTTCGAAAAATATATACCACACTTTGCAGAAATAACACCGTTTATAACAGACAACCTCTGCAGAGCTTCACCCCAGCCCGTTGTTTCATTAGTCACTTCATCATGAAAAGTAAACCAAAACAGGCCTTTCAGATTTCAACGGAACCAGGTGTTACTTAGCTGAACATTACAAGGGAAACGTTGAACACTTCTGAGTTCAGCCATTGCTCGTTATTTAAATGACACTCTAGTTGTGAACAGCCAACCAGAACCTAAACATTCTAAATGGAACCAAGTGAACATTCCACAGGCAATCAGGGCCGAAAGTTAACTTAACATTGCAGGTTTGACTGAAAGGTGCGAGCATATTTAATCCTGTATGAAAGCTGCATTTCTAATAACAGAGAAGCCCTTTGTCTCTTCAGCGTTGCTGAGAGTAACATCGACAAGCTCTAATTTCTATAACTAAAATGTTTTTTTGTTGTGTTTTTTTTTTTACAAAAGCAAAGCACATCTTATTTGAAACCGTGTATTTCAGACTACATATTTAAATACATTTATCTTCCCTTTGGCCATTACCTGTCCAGTCCAATATTTCAGGGCTGCATTCAGTAAACATTTCCCTGTTTGAAAATCAGCAACGCTGCCAGACTAATTTCACCAACCCAAACATGCAAAATAAAAAGATACATTTTAGGCTGACTGTGTAAGGTGCCCCTAGGTTGTCATCTCGAGGATCTGGTGGTATTTACAAACCTCTCAGCATTCAGACATGCAGTTTATAATGCCCCAAGAACCTCTTAATGTCAGTATAGAAGAACAATAAACAGGCACACCCCTCCCCCTCACACAAACACACACACATGAAATATGTGGTTTTCAAACAGGACAGCGTGTTATTGAAATACATAAGTAAACACCGGACATACTGTTTGCTTGCTGGAGTAAAAAGAAAGGAACAGGTTTAATTAGGTTTAGGTGAGTTTGCAGTGCAGTCGTTTTATGCTGTGATACATGTATATTTTGTCTGTAGAAATAAGAGATTGCTGTAAGCGAGGATTGGTCAAAAGTGTGGTGTGGATTCAGTGGAATGTTCAGGTTTAACTTTCCTTTATGAAAGTGATGCTTATTAATATCAAACAGAGGGCAGTCGAGCCTGTAGAGTCATTTGGGGTTGGTGTTACCCAAATGTACCGTCGTGTTCAGAGGCTGCTCACCCGCAGGACCGGAAATCAGGCTGAGACAAAGAATTGTGTTCGAAGAAATCAGTAATTCACATAGATGATGTCATATGCAGGTATTATGGGACATCATTTGCAGGAATGACGCAATACACGTGAAATTACACATAACCTCGAATTACAACTGGTATTCAGCCAGGCCCAGCCTCAGTGAAGGGTCTCACTACAAACCGGAGAACTGCCTACACGCCGCTGCCTACTCTGGGGCCTCCCACTCCAGTCCAAAAGGGGCCTTTGTAGCCCAAAGTCCAGAGAATGGCTGCTTGATGTTTGCACTGGTAGTCCATTCCTGACTTTTGGAGAATGAGCCATGTGTTTTCGAGGAAAGGGCGTAGAAAGCAGTCAGTCCTCTTCCGTGTCAGAGGGGTTTAACAACCCCTTCCTCCCTGCCCTCACCAGGCACCTGTGTGACGCACCTCCCTCCGACGCCTGCAGCGTTAAGCTGGCAAGATCCTATTTTAAAATAGTACATTAACTCCATTCAGACCATATCGACATAATAAAGGCGGCTCTCGGCGGGCACTCCCTCGACTTTCGTTTCACCAGCTGAGCCCCCCCTCCCCCTCCCCTCATCCCTCCTCTGCCCTCCGTGCACTGATGCCCTGGCAGCACGAGGCCGGTGCTGTTCCCAGGCCTCTCACGTACATGCCGAGGCTCTTCTGCCTGTGATGAAGATGAAGCAGGGACCCCGAGTATGCAAGGCCCGGACTCCAAAACTCTCAGCTCCAGGCTTACCTGCACCTCCGGCTGTCAGCAAGGGGGGCATTATTATCACCATAACGCGTATCTGTAACGCACACCCAGAAGGGTATCTTGGCGCTGAATAGCAGATGTTTATTGTTACCCAACTCAATGGTACTAATTTTATAGACCTCGGAAAGATGAAAGGCTGAGTGGGCAAGGCCGGATTTCAGCCTGTGACAATTAGGTCGAACACAGGCCGCTACAGGGGACGCATCAGTCCACTGAGCCACAAGACCCAGCACTGGAGGCAGCCCAGTTTGCCTTGGCACTTTCTAAATGGCCAGCAGCATTACCAACATTCTCTTTACGGCGCCCCTCTGGTGACAAGCCTTCCTATAGCAGCCCTTCACATTTGAGCCCAACGCACAGTTCGTGGTCGGTCCAGGTGGCCGCCCAGGTGCCACCGAGCCATAATTTGACACCGGCTCATCACCAAAGGATCTAAATAGCGCCTGGAAGCCTTTCGAGGGCCAGTTTCCCCTGCTGAGTGACACCCCAAAGCGAAGACCTCACATATCGTATTCTACTGCGCTTAGATGTCGGTGTGGTGGATGCGCCATTGAACCCCCAATGTCCCCCTCTCACTGTACCTCCTCTTTCTCTCTGAGCTCCCGAGCTTTATCTCGGGGTCCGTTTCGATTTCTCGCCTCTTATCGGTGATATTCAACGTGGGCATTACTCGGCCCCCCTTTGGCTAAATGAACAGGTCTGCGCCCCCGCGAGCTCGCGCCTCTTTGTCACACAGAAACCCGCGTCTGCTTCTCGTCCGCCGGTGAAAGTGGCCTCTGTAATTGCAGCCAATAATGGCGCTGCCCTCTCCCGCTACTTATCTTTATTTTTAGCGCTCTTCACAGGCCTGCACGTTTTATGTCTCGGGGTCATTAGACAATTATTTGCTCTACCTTTAGGGCAGCAGAATTTAGCAATCATTGGAGGAGGGGGGCTGTAAACACGATGGAAGCGCCTGACGTGGGATAAACAGAGAGAGATGTGATAAACGCCCAAAATAGGACCAGATGAGGGCCTGTCCTCCCGTGGTATAAAGAGACTGAAAGGAGTGAGAACAGGGAAGCGCACATCCAAAAAACAACGAGGAAGGCCTGACCTCCCATGGTCTAAAGAGACTAAAACGAGTAAGAAAAGGGACACGCACACCCCAAAAGACCCATTGAGAGCCTGGTGTCCCCTGGTAAACCAGAGGGAAAAGGGCAGGAAACGGGGTCGGAACCACCAAATAAGACCTATTCGATGTGTGTCCTCCCAAGCTAGAAAAAAAACTGGAAACAGAAGAAACGGGTCAGGACGTCCAAACGAGTCCGGATGGTTCTAGCCCTACTATACAATAAACAGAATGAAAAGAGCGCGGGGTGGGTTAAATACCCACAAATAAAATGTTATGCGCGCATGTCTTCTGTTTATAAGCAAAATGAAACTGTAAGAAAGCAGGGAGATTGTCCCAACCAGACCTGAAAAAGACCCATTTCCCATGATGCAAGGGGAAGGGCAAATCCCAGGCATCCATCCATGTTTTGTGGCACATTCCCAGATTTGCTAAGACTAGTAAACCTGGGAATGCGTAAAAATGCTGCGCTTTCCCAGGTGAAGTGTTACCAGAAGAAATACCTTTATTTCCCGTTGTTGTTTCCTCTTTCTACATGGGCTGCATTCCACATCACACATAGAGGGAAATGCCTCTGAGGGTTGTTTTTGTGCTGGAAGGTGCCCCTTCCTATGCAAAACAATCCTGCCTGTAATGCAGGCACCATTGCACCATGGTACAAGGGGGCGTGGGTTGGCGCTCAACAGTCACAAGTGCACATGTTAGTCAATATGGTGCATTCCTGCTCTGTCTGTTTGATGCAGCGCAGCAAGTTGTCCTGCTGCATTGTGTGGCACCAAAACTTATTAAATCTGGGCCCTGGGATGTTGTGGACTGGAGACTATGTAAGAGCGGTCATAGTCAGTGCTTTAAATGAGCCGGTATTGTCTGGTACGGTGTACCGGCACTTTCTTATTTTGAGAGGGAGAGTACCGACACTTCTCAAGAGAAATACAATACTTTTAATTGAAGAGTACTGGCACGTCTCAGAAACTAGCAGGTACTCTATGTAAAGAGTACCTGCACTTCTATTTTCCATTTTCAGCACTGGTCATAGTTATGCCCTTAATCAAATCATGCTCATCTATCCTTAAATTAGATTTCCCTGTCGTATTTGGAGTGTGTGATTACTGGTCTAATGAGACTTACCTGTTAGCCCATATCTGCCTGAGATATCTTATTCTCCCTGGGAGACAATGCTTGTTGTGTCTCTCGATTCCATAGCTCATTTTCCCCAATAGAGAGCACTGGCTTTCGAGTCAAATTCCAAACTCATGATCACATATTTCGTTTCGTACAGATGCTTGGTGACTAGCACAGGGATCCGACTCCTGGTTTCTGCAAACATCTAAGGTCCTCGCACCACCTTGGGCCAGGGATCTCCTTAGGTGTGGCCTGTTTCATGAGTTAACCGAACCTCTCACACTGGAGCTCAGGGTTTTCCAATTGGCTCCCAGGACCCCTGGATGGAAACTATGCCTCTTGGCAGTTCAGAGGAGAGAAATGTCCTATTACTTACCGGTAATCTTCATTACTCCGGGTCCCGTAGTCCTCGACACCTTCATAACAAGTGAGATTTACTATCTCACCGACAGAAAAAAAAAACAAGGGAATGCTGGACCTACCCTTCCCCTCCCACTGGGAGCACATAAGGCGTACTGGTCCCAGCCTTCCTCCTGAAATACCAAGCCACAATGAAGGCCGGCAGACAGGGAGGGAGGGAGGGAAGTCATGAAGGTGTCGAGGACTACGGGACCCGGAGTAATGAAGATTACCGGTAAGTAATAGGACATTACCCCCTGGTCCCTACGTCCTCAACACCTTCATAACAAGTGAGAAATACCAAAGCAGACAACGGCATTCATTCCAGAAAACACAACAAACCACCAGGACAGCAAAACAAACCCAGAGATTTATTGGAGACAAAAAAGAAAAAAACATCAGGAGCGAACAGAGCTCAATACCCCCAACGCAAAACTCCCATCATCCCCCAACAGATTGAGGAGCCGATAATGCCTGATGAAAGTATTAGAAGAGGCCCAGGTGGCAGCTCTACAAATCTCAGAGAGAGGAACACCCCGAACCTCCGCCCAAGAGGCAGCCACCCCCCTTGTAGAAACGACCCTGAACCCCCAAAGGAGGAGGCGACCCAGACAGAGAGTAGGCCAAGGAAATGACTTGCTTCAGCCAACGCCCGATCGACACAGAAGAAGCCTTACCCCCACGTGAAGCAGCCCCAAAGGAGACAAAAAGGGAGTCCGACTTGCGAAACACCGCCGTGCGATCAAGATAAACGCGCAAAGCCCTGCACACATCCAACAAGGACCACCGGGGACCACCAGGAGAATCCAAAACAGAGCCCAAGGCAGTCAAGACCAACTCCTGGCACCTGTGAAATTGCGAAGAAACCTTCGGCACAAAAGAAGAATCAAGGCGAAGCACCACCCCACCCTCCGTGAAGGACAAGAAAGGCTCACGCGCCATCAAGGCCCCTAACTCCCCAAGACGACGAGCAGAGGTGACGGCCACCAGAAAAACCACTTTGAGAGTAAGAAACTTCAAATCCACCTCAGCTAAAGGCTCAAAAGGCGGACCGACCAAAACCCGAAGAACCAAGGGCAAATCCCAAATGGGAAAGGAAGGGCGAGGCACAGGACGAGAAATTGAAAAACTGCGTAGCAGACGAGAAACCAGGTCCCCAACATCTGAAAGTTTTCCCCACAGGGAACGAAACGCCCGAACCGCGGCCCACTGGGCACGTAGAGTGGACACAGCCAAACCCTTCTCGAAACGCTCCCACAAAAACTGCAGCACAGCCTGCAAGGAACAGTACAAAAGGGGATAGGCACAACGCCGAACACCAACAACCAAAATTACCCCAATGTCGATCATAAGATTTGAGGGTAGAAGGCCGCCGGGAACGCTGAAGGGCCACCGCTAAATGTTCCGGGAAACCGCCGCCTCCAACCCTGCCTCACAACCTCCACACCGACAGCCGCAATCGGAGAAGAGACAGGGAAGACCTCAGAGGAGACGGGGACAGGGGAAGAAACCAGGGACCCCTCACCGCCAAAAGACGAACCGTCGGAAACCAGGACCTCCGAGGCCAAAACGGCAGGACCACCACCACCTCCCAATCCTCTTGACACAAACGGGCCAGAAATCGGGGAACCAGAGCCAGAGGAGGAAAGGCATAGAGGAGACAGGATGGCCAAGGAATCGACAGGGCGTCCACCCCCCAGCAACCCTCCTGCAGAAACCGGGAACAGAAGCGAGGAAGCTGTGCATTGTGCCGGGAGGCAAAGAGGTCCAGAAAAGGAAGCCCAAACCTCCCACACACACGCCGAAACGCAACCGGGGTGAGAAACAACTCCAGAGAATCCGGAAAGCAACAACTCAGGACATCCGCCACACAGTTGTCCACTCCCCGAATATGAACTGCTGTCAGAGACAGCAGATGGCCCTCCACCCAACAAAACAGGGAAACAACCACCACATTCAAAGAGGCCGAACGAACCCCCTCTTGATGATTGAGATAAGCCACCGTCACCATATTGTCAGACCGAACCAACACGTTCCAACCGAGTAACAGACCCCGAAAACCCAACACAGCCCGGGACACAGCCGTCAGCTCTCGCCAGTTGGACGACCGGCGGCTCTCCAGGAGGGACCAACGACCCTGAAGGGATCGAGACCCCAAGGTCGCACCCCACCCCAAGGAGCTGTCATCCGTCGTCAAGACTAGAGAAGGGGAAGACTGCAGAGGCAGACCCTGTGACAGATGGCCCCTCACTGACCACCACAGAAGAACCGGGAGGACCACAGGAGACACCGGAATAAGAACTTCCAAATCGCGGGACAGGGGATTCCAGAGAGACAGGAGGTACACCCAAAGTGGACGCAGATGAAACCGCGCCCAGGCCACCGTAAAAACAGTCGGCGCCATCAGACCCATAAGACGCAAACAAAGGTGCACCGGAAAGGCACCCCCCACCCTGAAACGCAGAGCAAGGGACACCAATGTCACAACCCGAGGTTCGGGGAGGAACACCCGGTTCAGATCCGAACGGAAGCGGGCCCCAATGAAAACCATGTCCTGAGACGGCGTCAGCTGACACTTGGGGAAGTTGATCAGGAAACCATGGGCCTGCAACGCCGAACACACCACCTCCCGGGCCTCCAACAACAGGACCCGAGAGGGAGCATGAACCAACCAGTCGTCCAAGTACGGATACACCATCACCCCTTGGAGATGAAGCCACGTGACCAAAGGAGCCACCACCTTCGTAAAGACTCTCAGCGCCGACCGAAGACCGAAGGGCACACCATGAACTGATAATGACACCCCAGAACACAAAACCGCAGAAACCGGCGGGACCGAGGATGGATCGGAACATGGTAAGAAGCATCCTGAAGATCCAGGGTACAGATGAAGTGACCCGGAAGCACCAAAGGAATCACCCTTTGCAAAGTCTCCATGCGAAAAGGAACCCTGGACACCCACTTGTTCATCACCCTCAGGTCCAAAACCAAGCGGAAACCCCCGTATTATTGGGAACCAGAAAGATCAGGGAATAAACGCCCTCTCCCATCTCAAAAGCAGGAACCTCCTGAATGGCACCCTTCCGAAGAAGATCCACAATCCCCTGAGAGAGATGAGCCCGCTTCAAACGGCACGAAGGCCAGGGAGTCGGCCGAACCCCGGAATCTGGAGGAAGAACCGAAAACTCCAGAGTATAACCCAGGCGAATGATCTCCAACACCCAGGAGTCGGAACAAGACTGAACCCAGGCCGTCAGGAAGAAGCGCAGCCGCCCTCCAACCAACAACCCGGGAACCACCGCCAAAGAGTCAGGAACGCGGCTTGGCAAGCGGAGGGGACTTAGCCTTACGATCCCGACCACGGCCAGAAGCAAACCTTCCCTGGCTTCTCACAAACTGTCTACGAGAGGCAGGACGAAAGAAAGACTTGGATTTAGAAGGGACAGGAGCAGAAGAGGAGACCTTAAACGAAGAAGAATGTTTCTTTTCCTTAAACAGTTTATGCAACTTGGCCTCTAATTCCCCACCAAACAACATAGTACCCTGGAAAGGCAAACAAAAGCGCACGCCTTCTGTGCAGAGTCAGTCTTCCAGTCTTTAAGGACAAGACTGCGACGAGACGCCACACAAGCCCCGCCAGACAGTGCAGAAGCACACACCACGTCAAAGGAGATATCGGACAGGAGCTCCACCTGACGCTCGATATGCTCAAGTAAACCGGAACAGTCTGTGGCACTGTCCAACGATTGATAGAGCGACTTCAGGTCAGACAGCAGAGATTGAGAAACATATGTTCCACGCCAGCCCGCAAGGCCAGGTGCAAACCAGAATAAACCTTCCTGAGCGCAACATCAGCCTTCTTATCCACCGGATCCTTCAGCACGGCGTCCGCAGCCAGGGAAGTGCGCCCCACCAAACTAGTCACAAAGGAGTCAATAGGGATAGAATCTGGAAGGTCCAAAGCCATATTCTGCAGAGGATAAAGCCGAGCCATGAAACGCGGAATCAAAATGCGATCAGGATCAGCCCACTCACGCTTCAGAACATCTCTAATGAATGGATGGACAGGAACATCAACCGTGGCAGCACTCTGAAAGTGACGTAACAAAGGCCCCCTAGAGGTACTCGGAGCGTCCTCATCAGGGAACCCCATGTTCTCCTTAGCATGCTTCAGAATACCCAGCAAAGCGTCCTTGTCCACATATTTGCCCTTCAAATCACCGTCCCCCAACCAAGCAGACTCATCGCCAGAAGAGTCGGAAGAAACCGGAGCAGAGCACCTGCGACGGGACCCAACATCACCCATCTCAGTCAAAGTCTCACGTATTAAGCGCTTAATACGCGCATCTCCACCACCATCACGGCGTCGAGACCTGGCAGGGGAAGGAGACCTGGAAGCAGCAGAAGAAGAAGAAGAAGAGGAAGACCACTCCCGATGATGCCTCTTCCTCGAACGTTTCCCCATGGCAGCAGAAAACAAAAAGCACAGCCAAAAACCAAGAAACCCTACAGCACAAAACCGCTATGCGGTACTCACCCCACCGGCCAGTTTATAACGAGCAGCCCACAGCCGGGAACATCGAGGCGCCTGACATCCATCCAGCCGCCAAAACAGGAAGTCAGGCATGCCGAAAACCGGAAGGGGAAGGAAGCTGCATCCAATCCGGGAGCAGCAAACCGGCCACCCCCTAGCAAGCCCGGCAGGCCAGGAGGGGCGGCCATCGGGCCAGAGGAAAGCCAATGCGGTATCACCACCGCCGCGTGGCAGAAACAACCCAGGAAAAGCCCGCGCCACTCCCCCCAAGCCCGGCAGGGAGGGAGAGGCCTCTGACGAAGGACCGCCGACCGAAGACCGAACCAGCAGCCTCCGCGTAAGTAATCCAGCAAAAGGCAGGAGCGCCCCCGCTCCCGCCACGTCCATCTAACTGTCAGCATGACAGAAAAAAACAACAGGAGGAATGCTGGGACCAGTACGCCTTATGTACTCCCAGTCGGAGGGGGAGGGTAGGTCCAGCATTCCTTCGTTCTTTTTTTCTGTCGGTGAGATAGTAAATCTCACTTGTTATGAAGGTGTCGAGGACGTGGGGACCAGGGGGTAATAGCAACCTCCTTTGGAAGAGGGCATCCTAGGATGAGAAAGAGAGAGAGGTTAGCCAACCTGGGGAGATAATACAGCATTTGGACACCTTTGAATATGTGGTTAACCCCAGGATGAGGGCTAAGTTATAGATCAGTGGTACCCTAAAACTACTTCTAACAGGCATGAGAGTTTCTCCTATGTTATAAACATAATGAAAAGATTCAAATTGGTAAGCATGCCCTCAATAAGACCTGGTGGCCTGTATGTCTCCCTGTGTTATAAACAGAATGGAAAGAGTAAGCAAATGGATAAACACCCCCAATAAGACCTGATGAAGGGCCTGCCCCCCCATGTTATAAACACACTGGGGCACCCACCCTCAAAAAAGTCCTGATGGGCCCTTCCTGCTCATGTTATAAACATATCAAAAAAGAGTAATGAAATGGATAAACACTCCCAAATTAGACTTGGTCAGGCCTGACCTCCTATGTTATAAGCAACGTGAAATGAGTAGGAATTGGAATAAACATCCCAAACAATACTTCATGGGGACCAACGCCACAGACACCGCAGTTGTATACGAACAGCATTAAATAAATGCCTCCAGCTGGACTGGATGCTAAAATTACAACTGAGTCGTTTGAAGCCAACAGCCCAGTTGTGGTCATTTTAAAGGTGAATTAAACAGAAGTGTGCTTAAAAGTAATAGAATGATTTCCAGCTGATTTAATCCGAAATTATCTGTTGTACTTGCTCTATGTCTTTACATGCACAGTGCTAAATTTTCCTGAAAACACCAACATTTGCAAAGATTTGTGTGCGGGAATTATGCAAAATGCCTCCCCAGAAATGCAAAATGAAGTGTTATTTTTCAGAATTCCAGCCAGCTCCTAAAATGATATAGTGCAAAAGCACATATAGGGGCCTCATGTAGGAAGCCAAATACCGGTCGGTAACGGCCGATTTTCGGTAATTATACCGTTACCGACCGGTATTTTGGCCATTGGTATGTAGGGGGACAAACTTTGCTTTCGGAATTTACCGAATCGGTAAAATTACCGATTCGGTAATAATACCGAATCGGTAATGTTACCGAATCGGTAACTTTTCCGAATCGGTAATTTTACCGATTCGGTAAATTCCGAAAGCAAAATCGAGATGTAGGGGGAGTGTGTGTGTGTGTTTAAGAGTCGATATTTACCACCAACTTATAGTTGGTGGTAAATAATGAATGTATGTGTAAATGCATTTTTACGCGCGTAGCAGTGTGCAATGTGGCATACATACATGCCCTTAGGGCATGTATGTGTGCCACATGTGCACACATGGCCGAATCAGGGGTGCAACAGGGTGTCAATGTGACACCCTGCCACCCTTAATGAGGCATACCTTCCCATCAATGGGAAGGTATGCCTCATTACCGAATCGGTAAATACCGATTCGGTAATTACCGACTAGTAACGATTCGGTAAAAAATACCGACTCATTACCTACATACCAGTTACCACTTCTAAAATACCGATTCGGTATCGTTCGGTATTTTAGAAGTGGTAACTGGTATGCTACCTACATGAGGCCCATAATGTGGAAAAAAGCCATTCGCATGTTCAAAATTGTTCACATTGTTATTGCAATAGGATTTTACCCAAACACAATTTCAATTAGGAGATATGGCGTAATTGCGTAATCTAGTTTATTTACGTGTAACACGAAATGCCAGAAATGACACCAGACTTCCATTGAACAGCCTCATCCGCTTCTACATGTACACCAGAAGTCTCCGCTAACTTCCTGCTGGCCACAGTCCCGTGCATCCACAGCGTTCGGCCTTCTCCTACCTGGCTCCTGAAGCCTGGAATGAACCCCTCTTCCACATTAGAACTGCCAGCTCAACCCTAGAATTCAGGAAAAATACTGAAAACGTGTTTCTTCACATAGGACCCAGTCAAGGCCGCAACGCTCCCGTCCCTCCACCCTCTGCCCCCCCCCCATTCCTCTTTAGCGCCAGGATACCCTCCCGGGTGAGATGCACTCTTTACAATTACACAGAGCATGACATATAATAAAATATAACATAACACAGCATAACATTGTGGCCAGTCACTCTCCAGCCCAAAAAATAGGGTGAAAACAAAAGCCTCACAAATAATACACCGAATCACTCATAGAATGGGAAAGTGTTCAATGATGGGTAGCCCCATGTGGGTATTTTACAGAGTTGGATTCACCCCAGCCTTTGACGGCAAAGCTCTGTATGAATATAAATAGCTGTACCTCCTTTTCTGTTCATCCTCGTCAGCATCCTTAATTCACAAGGTGTTACCTTCTCCTAGAGACAGGCTTTTAAACCAGTTAATATCCTGGTGCAACAAATGCTGACTAAACGTTTTTTTATCCAGTTTCAGTTGTTAGTCTTTCTTCCATGCATACGATGCTGCATGCAAATCCCACCCTGCATCCCCCTCACTCTGTTCTGATGCAGTCTGCTTTTGGAGGTGCAAAGCAAGTTGATGGCGCTGAGCATTTGGTAGTGTTAAAATGCTTGGATGTTCCAGTGTTATAGACCAGGCTCCATAGGAACCGGACCCCCAGGTCGCTCCCAGCCCCGCTCCCATCACAACCCACAAATCAATGATTCGGTAAACAGTGCTGTGGGTAAAAGAGGCCATGTTTATTACAACATCACAAATAAACAAGGCAATTCATAAGTAATAAGACTACAATTCAATAATTCAACACTATAAAAATTGTTGCTTTATTTGCGGGTTGGGTGTGTCTTTGCTGCAAGCGAGCAACATTTGTGGCTAGTATGAGTTAGCCACTTATTTACACAGGCAAATCGCTTTGTCATGTCTGCAGTGTTTTTATGGAGCCAGCTGATCTCTACCTCTCTTTTGCAAGCTCAGTTATTCAGAGAAGTTGTTCTGCTCAGCCAGTAGGACACAGGACCATGGTAATATGGGAAGAAGACCGCAACAGTGTTCATATTGAGACAATCGTGCTGTAGAGAGGTGCTGGGGTTTTGTGACGAGGATCGCAACCTGAGAAAAAAGCACAGCAACAGTTAAAGGAGAAGTCAACACAATATTTTCAGTTGCTTCAACAAGATTTGTGGCAGCTGCTACAAACCGTAAATATGGTGGGAGCCCCGCCGCGACTGGGTCCATAATTGAAGAATAATAAGCTATGAGTTTGTACTGATCCCAATGGCTCTGTACTAATACTTCAAATGCAAATGTTAATTTATTTGTGTTTATGTTTTAAATTTTATAGAGTGTGCAGCTACCAGTGGCGCTACACCTGAGAAAAGCAAGTAACTGAAGAGGAGAACTACAATTGACATAGATGAGGCTTCAGTGCTTCACAGAACTGCAGCCTGGTTGGGCTCCGCGAGAGGAGTAAAAGGTAGGATATTCCAGCGCAGAGCAGTGACAACCGAGAATGTCTGGCCTCCAGTTCGCTTCGCATGGAACCTCAATTCATTAACCAGCAAGGCCTCTGAAAAACAGAAGTGCCTAGTCGGGCAGTGTTTGGTAAATAAACCTGTTATGTTGTTAGATGGACATGTGTACAGCGGCGGCTCCGCTGTAATGACAGAGGAGCGTCGCCCCACTTAGTGTGGAATGAAAAATAAAATGATAATAAAACAATTTTATAATAGTTTTATTTTCCACTGTCAGCCAATGCTGCGGAGTCCCGGGCATGGCGGGGCCAGGCAGTGCTCTATTGACAGGGCGGGGACTGGGAGGAGGAGTGGTGGATACTTTAATGTGCATGTCTGTTTGGCCGGCCGTCTTAGACCGCTCAAACAGTCATGCACATGTAGGTTTCTCCAGCCCAGCTGTATTCCACGGCCGGGTGAAAAAATAGCAGAGACTCCCTGTTCCTGAGCAAGCGTCAAACTAGCCAGCCCAGGCCAGTCCCCATGCTGCTCTCATAGCATGAAAGCAGCGTCTGGATTCGATGGGGAGTCCGCGATGGGGCTGCTGAGAGTAGGAAGAGCTCAGAGGCGCAAGGTGGCCGGCTAGTCGGCAAAAGTTACGTTTTTTTAATCATTAATCCCCCCCCCACCCCTCCACTCCGCCGCTGTTGCCCAACCATTGTACATTGTCATCAGACGCGACCGACTGTGTGCAGCTTCATGGCAGTAGCATAGTGCCAGGGATTTATAAATAGAGAACCCCTCTTCAGTGGGATCCTTAGCTTTGAATATCCTTTTTTGGTAGTATTTAGCCTGCCTTCTTAATTAGGACTTTATAGTGCTTGAGTGCCTGTGTATGAGCATATCCCTCTTCTGTACTCTTATTGCGTCGCCACAGCTTCTCTAATTTCTTGTGTCTTCTTTTAGCCAGAGTGGGTTCAGCCATTTACCACCGTTCTGAGGGAGTGGTGTGCTATGAATTTTTTGACAGGTAAGATCTTGTCTAATGCATTGGTGAGCCAAGCATTATAGTCTTCCGCAAAGGTGTTGCTATTTTCATGGGGTTCAGGCACTGACTTTTCAAGCAGGTGAGTAAAAGACCTGGATCTACTTTAGACCAAAGCCCATAAGTAATTGTAGAGGGTGTCCCAGAGTTTACCTGCCTATTCTTCTTTGGATTAATATTAAAAGTGATAGCCTTATGGCCAGTCCAAGTCAGCTCCAGGATAGAGCTAAATCCTCACCCGAATGTATAAGGTCTAAGATGTTACCGGCCAAATGAATGGGCTCATGTATATACTGAGGCATGCAGAAGATTGTGCAAATATTGTTGTCATCGAAAGCAGCCTTATCGGAGTCCACCGCAGAATGAAGATTAAAATGTCTAAGTAAAATGAGGTCACTAAAGTCAAGATGAGCTACAGCCAAAGTTTCTTGAATAGAGGCCATAAAACTTACACCTGGACTGGGAGATCTAAATTTGAGTAGAAGCATGATCAGTTCCTTAGAGATTGGCAGGATGATTAAAAGTAGAAACTCTGGCACATGTTCACTAATGTTTGGCACAGGGAAGCACCACAAGCCTTCCTGCTGTGCTGCCCTACATCAAATGAAAAGGGCAAGAATGCGCTGCATCTAGGAGATGAGGCTAATTCTTGCCCTCTTTAAATGCTCTGGCACACACATGGCTGCCTAGCGCCATCGCAGGCACTCTTGCACCATGGTGCAAGGGTGCCTGTGTTGAAAATAGGTTGTTTTTGTGGGGGAAGGGACACCTTCCTTCCAAAAACCACCCTTATGCCACCAATGGGGAGGTGTAGACTTTTGATGCATTCCCAGGTTTACAGCATGTTGTATATCTGTGAATTTGTAAAATGTCATGGGTGTTACGTGGGAACACTCACTGTAACACCCATGGCACACCTCCCCATCACAGTGTGAGGCAACGTAGTCACTTGCGCTGCGTTGTCTCACACCATATCTACGAGGCTATGAAAAGCCACACAGGGTGGCTTTACGTGGCCTCATACATATGACTCTGAAGTGTTAGTTGCCAGAACTTCATTAAAAGTGACCTTCCAGCGGCACACAGGGCTCGTAAATGAGACCCTTTGTGTCTAATAGCCCGTCCATTGTCCCAGGTGAAGCAACAAGTTTCTTTTCATGAATCACTGCTAAGCTCCCTCCCTCCTACGCCAACCTATGCAATGTTTCTGTTATGAAGGCTATGTCAATATTGGACTCTTCCACCAGGTTCCTAATTTCCACCTCATGTCTCATCATGAAATGAAATTCAAAAGAATTTATAGAGCTCACTATGCCCTGAGGTGTCAAAGCACTGTTGGAAGGCACCCTGAAGCAGTCTAAAGTCACCCCAGAGATTGGTAAAGGATATGGGAGGAAAAAAGCCATGTTTTCAAGAGTTTTTTAAATGTGGCAAGTGAGTCAGCTTCCAAAATATGGTCAGGCAAAGTATTCCACAGTTTGGCAGCAGTCACCAAGATGGAACGGCTTCCCCTTCTGGCCTTCCAAAATCTGGGCACCAACACCTTGTTGCAGAAGGAGGATCTTAGAAGACTACCAGGGGTGTACCAGTGGAACAGAGAATTAAGTTGGCTGGAATCTTTCTGATGCAGGGCAAGAAAGACCCCACAAAGAGTCAGCAAAAGAATCCACTTTCTGACTGTAAACTAGTGAAGGGAATTAATCCCTTCTCTGAACAAGAGGCTCCTCGGATGTTAAGGATAAGTCGGACAGCCACGTTCTGGGTGACTTGAAGTTGTTAAGGCAGAAAGCATTGATATTGAGATACAGTGATTTGCAATAATCCAATCACGAGGTGACTGGTGTGATGATGACTGATTGGCGCACTTCCACAGGGATATACAGAAGATCTGTCAAAGGGTCCGGATGATGAGGAACCAGTTGCTAGTAGCGCTACTGTTCTGAGTATTGAAGTTCAAGGCATTCAAACACCCAGGCTTTTGGCTAATTTGACCAGAGTGGGAAGAGGACACAATCCTCAAGCCCCCAGATGTTAGACCAAATAGACTCCTGAGGGCCAAACACCAATACCTTTATTTGGTCAGCATTTAGTTTTAGGGCATTGTCTTTCATTCACTTACTAATGCTAGACGTACAGTGATTCAACTTCTCAGCTACAGAAGTCAGGTTGTTGGAATTAGACACGATGATCTAGGTGTCATCTGTGTATGGCAGCACCTGGCACACATAGCAGCGCACCAATTCAGCCAGAGGAGCAATAAACACATTAAAAAGAGTCAGACTTAAGGAGGCGCTGTGGGGGACCCCACAAGGAAGACTAAAGGCTTCTGCCTTGAAAACTCAGCAGCTGACAATTTGCACTCTGTTGGTAAGGAAAGAGCACAGGAGCTTTAATGCAAACTCACAGACACCGATATGCTGCAGGCATTGGATCATACATAACGGAGGGAAGGTGTTGAATGCTGCAGACAAATCAAGCATCACCAGAATGGCTGCCCCACCCTGATCTACCTGGCGGCGATGCTGTCTGCAGCCTTAATAAGAACAGACTCTGTACTGTGGCCACTCCTGAAACCATTTTGCAAGGGGTCCTGGTGTGACCCCCTTCCTTCTGCCAGTTGGCCAGCTCAGGTAGGTTCCTCAGAGTGGCAACATCCTCTCCTGTAGACTATGAGTTGTCCACCTCAAGGTCAGCCTCTTCCCGAATTGTGGGAATTTTAGGAGCGGTTTTCACACACCTCCTGCTCTTCTTTTGTTTGTGGCTGGTATCTAGGCCATTCTTCCAGGCTCCAGGTCCTTCTGACTACCCTCCCAGGCTGCCGTTGAATGTATGGTCAGGCTTTCCCACTCGCACATCTGCAGATGGGACCTGAGCTCCACCTCCTTCCAGTTGGTGCTCCAGCTCATTGCCAAGCAGAACATCCACAGACATGGATGGACTCACAGCTTCCCTAAAGGAACTTTAGAGCCCCCCATTCAAACAGAACCAGAGCCACTGAATAGTGACTCTCATGGTTGTCAGCTGCAACAGCGTGGTGGGATGCATTGAGGACTACCTGCTCTGAGGACACCATATGACATCTGACAGTTGTCATGCAGGCTCCAGTGTCTCTAAAAGCCTCCTCCCTCTTTCAATTGATGGTGACCCGCTACCTGCATTTCCTAGTATTACTAAGCATGTGAGTTCTCTGCACCATCTCTCCATTACCCAGGGGCACTAGGGTAACCTCCACTTTGCCCCCCACACTATCTGGGACAATCTCCTCCCAAAGCGCTATGCTACGCTAGCCAACCCCAGTCTCTGCCCACCGGTGGGAGGCTGTGCCTGCTTGGGACACTTGGCATCCCCGTGAGGTGCCATTCCTGTTGGCACTCACAGCACTTGGCAGGGGTGCCTTTCCTAAAGACTTTCTGCCAGTGAACCATCTCATCTTTTTCTCAGTTGGGGGGTGGGAGTCCACACATGTGCAACTAGTTTGGGGCCCTTTAGAGGACTCCTTGCTTTTATGTTTGTCCCCCTCTACTTCTTCTCATGGGGCCCCTACCCAGCCTTGTGATGATCTTCCTAAATACCTTATTATGGACCCTGGTGTTGACTCAGCCTGTCCTTAGCAAGCTTCCTGGGTCAGAGAGCTTACTGTTAATCAGGTGTTGGTACAGATCTGCAAAACATAGACTGAACATATGCTCATTTGCAATCAAATCGTACAGCCCCTGATAATCCTTTACTGCACTGCCCTTCAGCCAAAAATCCAGTGCCTTGCAAATGGAATCCACACTATGAACCCAGGTCCGTTCTTTTAGATTATGACGCAAGACTGTTTGCGCCTTACACAGTGGATATATATAATCCCTTAAATCTTGAAGCAAGGCGCCTCCAGATTCCATTTACAAGTTTTATCATTGGGAAGAATCTTCTAGATTCAGCTTATGGAGAATGGCCACAAGTGTTGTGTGAATGCCTAATTGCACAACTTTGAATACGCAAGTCTCTTCACCATACAAGGTTTAAGATTTTCACTGGAAAAGAAGGAATGATTAATACTGGCATAGAACTCTACCTTAATATATACCTGAAGAATGGACCATTGTTTTCTTGATTGTACATTGTGAATCTGTAGAAGATACAAGTGGGTGGATGAAATTGCCTTGAGGAAGAGTTTGTTAAGGTGAAACGCGTTGGCTGCGCTGTAGCTTGTTGGATGAACACATGAAAAGGATCTACTAGTCGTATCTTGGAATGTTTGTTTATGTATACATGTTTGGTTGTTGCCCCTGTTTCTCTGTGTAAAATATTTCTAATGTGCGGCCAATGAGCAGCTGGCCATTAGAGGTGGGCAATAGGGTTGTAGTATTACGGTGCATACTTCAGGTGGTGCGCCATTGTGTTACCTGACTGCCACGTTTTTGTTTCAGAATCGAACCAAGTCTGTTGGGCCAGCTTCTGACTGTCCTTAAAGTTCTATCTGCTCTTCTCTAGGGTCATACCATACTTCCTGACAAGGGTCTCCTTCCTGTGGGGATGCTTCATCCTGTATCCCTTCTCTCAGGGCCAGTAGGGGGCCCCTCCCCTCCCTAGGGATATGCCACCACAGAATCCTCTTTATGGATCTTGTGCATCTATAAGGCAATTCCATAAGCCTTAAATTACTTGTCAGTGTTGTCTCCCACAGCAAAGTCCAGTACTAGTCCTTTAGGAACATGGGCCCTCTAGAGGGCACTGTAGGTACACTGCCACCATTACTGCCGGACTGCACCTGCTTAGCCCTGAGGTCCAGCTCTCTGAAACTTAGCTCATGGGCCATTCTCCTTTCCTCCATGGCTATTTGCCTCCCTTCCAAGGCTCCCCAAGCTTCAGCCTTCTCCTTTGCCAGGCCTTCTCAGCCTCAGCCTTCTCCTGTGCTATGTCAATTGCCAGTTTATTTTCCTCCAGCCTGAGTTTGTCCATCCCCAGCTTGAAGTCCCTCTCCTCGATCCTCTCCTCCAGCTCCTCTGGGGACAGGCTACGGGAAGAGACACCGCTCCCTGCCCTGACAGGGGTCTCCACTCCAGGGGCTATGCCATCTCCTCAACTGCAGGTTGGATCTCAGGGAGGCCCTCTTCCTTTTCACCCATCACATCATCCCCTTTTGTGGTTTCAACCACTGACTGATGGGCTTCTGGGTTGTCTCTGGTGGTTCAGTGGTCTAATGTACCCACTGTAGGAGCCTGTGTTTGACCTCATGTTCAGGTTAAAATCCTGGTGGGTCCACTCAGCCTTTCATCCTTCTGAGTTCGAAAAAATGAATACCATTGAGGTGGGTAAAAATAAAAATCTGTTATTCAGCGCCAAGATGCCCACGGGGAATGTGAACTTTACAAATACATATATAATGTTATGTTCTACCCAGGCCCGCAGCACCTTTTGCAACTCTCTCTTCTTGGTGTTGCTTTGTGCAGGAAGTCCCTTCTCCTTGAAGAACTCCTTGAGCTGGGCTGCAGTGTAGGTATCCAAGTTTGCCAGCTCAAATTCCATTCTTGCAGGTGTGGTTTCACTCACAAAAGTCAGGGAAAGAATTTGGGGGGAGGGGGGTGGGAAGAAGCCAATCAAGTAGAATTTAAAATTCGAATTGGTCTTAGATATGGGATGGTAGTGCGCACCAAATCTCTGTGTGACACTGCACAAACACCAGTCCTGATCCCACCACTGCCATCAATGTTAGACATTTGGTTACTGGTTGACTGAGGTGTGAGCCCTGGTCAAGCAAGAACTACATTCCTAGTCAGAGTAAAGCACAAGCAACATCCAGATTATCATCTGCTCATTCCCTGGTAGCTTGGCACAGAGCAGTCAGGCTTACCTTAGAGGTAACATGTAAAGTATTTGTGCAAACCATAAAACAGTGAAAACACTGCACAAAAAAGATCCCACACCAAGTTAGAAAAACAAATCTTAATTTAATAAATAACACAATACTAACACAACAAAAATACAATTAGTAGACATGGAGATATTGAATTGTAATTTTTTTAGAGAAAATAGCACCAGAAGGTGTAAAGCGCCAACTGTGGAGATCTGGTCGTGCTGGACCAGGACAAATTTAGAAGCTCAGGCCAACCGCGATGGACCGTGAGCCGACTACAGTGACACAATTAGACCCACTAAACAGAATCCTGGTTTGCAAACCATTGTGGGTGTCCACGTCGAAGATGCGTCCTGCAGATGAAGCGATGTACTGGTTCCGAGATGTAGCGAGGCTGCAGTGCGAGGGCCTGTGTCATTGTCGAGGATCCTGTTGATGGGGCTTGATATGTGAAGTCGGGCATCGTGTATGCGGCGGACAGTCAGGGTGATCCGTCGGTTCCGAAGAGCTGCGAGGCTGCAATGCCGAGTCCATTGTCATCATTGTGGCTTTCGTTGACGAGCGATATGAGGGCCTGCACTGAAAATGTATTGTGCAGTGGTAGTTATGAAGGTGATGAGTCAGCAATGTGAGTCTTTGTGATGGGTCCAATCCACACAGAAATGGGTCAGTTCTGCTCAAGGTTGTGCCACGGAGCAGAAGAATTCCATCAGTTCTGCTGGTACCACAGAGGCTAGCAAAGCAGCTTAAGCCCTCTTCCAGGGGTCCAGGACTGGGGTGGCATCACTTGGCAGGGCAGACTCACAGATGACAGAGTCCAGGTGGAGATGCAAGGCTGTTGGAAGCCTGTTATGTCCCTGAGGCTTCAAATCAGGAGACCACTCACTCTGGTTCTGGGTTCAAATGATGCTGGTCCAGTCCTCATCACCCAGGGAAGAGGGCAGAATAGCAGGGCAGCAGTTCCTTCAGAGCACCAGTCCAGCAGAGTGGCTGTCCCTATAGCATCACAGCAGTCTTTCTTTCTGGCTGAGTATCCACAGGTCCCGAAATGTACTGAAGTGTTGGTTTCTGATGTCCTTCTTTTATGCATAGTAGCGCCTTTGAAGTGGGGTGAAGCTTCTAGTACATGCCTCTGAAATGCCCATATGCCCTGGCTTCCCTGCCCTGACTCCAGACTAACTATAGGGGGTGTGCAGCCCTTTGTGCGGAGACAGACAACAGTCTATTCAGGTGTAAGTGAGTCTGGGCCCAGCTCCTCCCTCCCATCCTGCCAGTGATGGCCCATCTAGTCCCACCTAAGCTCCCATTGTGTCTGGCTGACTAGGAGGAATACACAAAGCCCAACTGCCAATTATACTCACTCATGTGACGAGAGACAGGCTGCAGGCACCAAATGGCAAAGGCAAGAAAATGTCAACTTTCTAAAAATTGAATTTTCAGAATTGCAATTTAAAATCTAACTTCGCCATAAATTAGGATTTAAAATTAGGATTCCAGGGACACCAAACATGAACTGGATATCTCTACCCATTTGGATATTAAAATTATAAAATGTAATAATGCAACTCCAATGCTATCCTATGGGAAAGGTAGGCCTAGCAGTAGTTAATTCAAGAGTTGTTTTACTCCCAGTACATCTGAAACTTAAAAGTACATGCACTACTTCTCAAATACATTGCACCTTACCCTCTGGGCTGTTACAGGGCCTACCCCAGGGTGACTTACATGTATTAAAAAGGAAGGTTTGGGCCTGGCAAAAGATTTATTTTGCTATGTCAAAATGGCAGTTTAAACTGCACACACAGGGTCTGCAATGGTAGGCCTTAGACATGTAAAGTGGGTGGCACGATCAGTGCTGCAGACCCACTATTAGCATTTAATTTGAGGCCCTGGGCACATGTAGTGCACTTTACTAAGGACTTATAAGTGAAATAAACATGCCAACTGGGTATAAGCCAATGTTACCATGTTTTTAACAGACAGCTCAAGCACTTTAGCACTGTTTAACAGTGGTAAAGTGTGCAGAGTCCTAAGGCCAGTAAAAAAGAAGTCAGCAAAACAGGAAGATCTAAAGGCAACAAGTTAGGGGGAATCTATTGTAGTATTCTTGCATGATGTTTTATTCCCTATGTTTCTTTGTCCTAGATGCTCAGCCTGTGTGTGTGTCTTATGTATGGAATGTTGGTGATTGGACCTTGAGTAGAATGCCTGGGTGACTGGTTGAGGAGTGACAGTTGGTGGATGGGGCTGCGCAGCTAGCAGGCTGCTTCTTGTGTGGCTGCCCTACAGGACCTATATACCTGTTAATGATGACCTACCTGTTGATACGGACTTACTGATACTACCTGTGAATAAACCTACTTGGATTACAACTTACCAGAGTGTCATCATTACTACATTAATTTTGGCAACGAGTTGAAGACATCCCCACGCTCTTCGGTTGTTACAAGCGGACTTCAAAGACATCAAGATGCCTTCTACAACATGTTGAGAAGAAATTACAACAGGGAGAAGACTACAGGCACAGTCAACAAGCAAAAGACGCAACAAGTATGAGTCACCTGTGACTACACAAGAAGATCTCTTGAAACACTTTATGCTACACAGGGAACTAAGGAAATTGGTACAGCGTGCAGTGCAGCCCTACCAGTGTCCATTACAATGGACAGCCCCTAGTCAAGCGTGCTGTACCCTGTCTCAAGAGGCAACTACAACAAGATTTGTAACTCAAAATACGGTGAGCCACTTCTTTTATTTCTTGGATGCTGCGCAGAGCAAGCATACAAGTACAGTGAGACACTACTTTTATTTCTTGGATGCTGCGCAGTGTGTGCCTCGCAAGTACAATTTATATCAAACAAATCTTACAATTTTAACATGTGGGTGCCTTATTTCCGTCTGCGTTGGAGCACTGTTTCCTAGACTCTGGGATTTGAACAAAATCACACATGGAGGTGTGCAAACACATGGCTTTATAGTAGCCCTAGCTGACAGTACAGTAAGAAGTATACCACACAGCAGCAATGTATTTCAAATGTTTAGGGACAAAGAGAGGTGAGATATTAATTGTCCTTAATTTTTTTTACTATTCTGAGACCTCTTTGACTATGATGGCTTTAATTTAGCACGTTTTGACATATAGTTTACTCTGGCTACTCTTGCGGATTTGCCCTGGTCTCGGTGCTATTTTTGGGACATCACTGGTTAGGCATTTTTTGACTTTTACTGTTTTAGTCTTTTGAGCTACATTGCCAGTTCAACCGCTACTTGACTTTTTGAAAGACTCAGCCGCGAGTCTTATCAGCACGCGCACTTACCTATGACTTGCTGCCTGCCACGGATCTTCTGTGGCGACACTCCTCTACGCGCTACAGCCTGCTGCTGTCAACGTTGGAAAGCATGCTTTCACCAGGAGCCACCCGGTGCGACGTCGATAACGTGCCACCATCTTAGGGTTGGCGGAGGTACATTTAATCCTATGGTGATCTGTCTTCGATATGCCAACCACGTTGTTCCTCCATTATTGACAGTTGAACATTTGTAGATGTCGCAGTGAGAGGATCGGCTCCACTCCTTCTCATCTGGTTTTCCACAGTTTGTTGTTTGGTACACAAGATCATTTATTGGATGTTTATTGACAGAAAGTTTGCACGGTTAGAGAGACTGGAGACACACGGCTGGTATTGGCAGTGACCCCAGGATGCACACGACACTGCCCCAGAGTCTTCTTTTTCTGTCTTGACTTTGTTGAAGGTTTTTGTCTAAGCAGTGACTTTTCAATGGCTTGCTGTCAACGCACGAAGACATCGGTCACTGGAGGATTTTATTCTTCATATTTAGTTTCAGAGTGGTTATTGTCAGCATTGATTTCCAATGTTATTGTCAGCATTGATTTCCAATGTTATTGTCAGCATTGATTTCCACTGTTAATGTTCTTTGGTTACAGCATATTTGTGGTTAGTTTTGTTGTGAGCAGAGGGATTGGTGGTGGTACTCGGGTGAGAGTTCGCTCACCGGCGATCGTATACAGTTTAAAAGTATATACAACAGTAATATAATTGGTGTTTCCATGACCTAAAGTAATTATCGTAAAGTTTATAGTATGCCACAGTTTAGGTTCCTTTTCTTACTCTCTTACATGAGGGATGGGCATGGGCACTGTTCTCATTTACATTTGTAACCTTTACATGGGGTTTGTTTTTGAGTCTCTGCACTTTTACATTACGTTTAACCCTTACGCAGGGTTGGTTTGTATGGGTCTTGTCCCACTACATTTGGTTATGGGTCATGATCCCATTTACACTAAACATGTTGGAAGGAGACACTTTCCTTGCGTGCGTAAGACACCTTGTGCCACACAATCAATTTTGATGCAGGGCTGGGTTCCCTGTGTGCATAAGACACCTTGTGGCGCACGTTATTTGTTTGTTGTTGCAGGGTTTTATCCTTGTGTGCCTCCTCACACGGAGAGCATATATGCTTTTTTTCAGGTTGTCCCTTGTTTATTTTGGGGGCAGGACACTGGGTTTCAGTCCCTTTAGTCCACATGACATTTCTCCTCCCACGGAAAGCACATACGTTCCAGGTTGTCCCTTGTTAATTGTGGGGGCAGGACATTGGGTGTTAGTCCCTTTTGTCCACATGAATGTTCACCTTTTACATTTGTTGTTCCCAGTTTTGATGGGGCAAGATATTGGGTTTTAGTCCCTTTAGTCCACATGACTTTTCTTCTTACATGGAGAGATTACAATTTGACGTATATTTATTTTCCTTATTTGAGGAGGGGGATGGGTATTCTTTATCCATCTTTCCTTCTTGTCGTTGGTTCCTTTCCCTCTCGTGATGCGGTGTTCCCGTAATCCCTGGGTCTGGGCTTTTGACTCGGTTTTAAATAGTTCATTTCCACTTTATGATGTGGGCGTTGTTTCCTTCATCTTTGGGTTGTGGACTAAAAACTTCTACGTTTGGGCACTAAAAATTTCTGTTAAAATGCTTATTGACTAATATATTTTTATTGCAAGACCGGAGTCTCCTATTATGCTTTCTAATCTTGCATTTATTTGTATACCAGCAAGAAGAATTGTGAAACAACGAATCCCAACAGGCATAGAGAAAACATAGTCCATAGTAACAACCATAGGAATACAGCATAACCTATAATACCTATGTAGGCTGTGAACAGTTCTCTTTTCTCACTGCACGCAGTCAAGATACGTACTATTTATTACTGTTATCTACTTCATATTGTTGTGGTGGTTGTATTTCTTATTTTTTAAGTTATTAATGCCTTACTTTGGTCGCTGTTTGTTTCACAATCGCTGTATCGTTGCAATTTAACCCCTTGCACGTTGTGAGTGGCACGCGCTGACTATGCATCTCCAATAGAAGAGGTGTGGCGCAGCGGCCAGGGTGCCTGACTCCGGACTACGGGGTTCACGGTTTGGTCCCCGGTGCTGGCGGCAGGTTATCCCAGCACCAAGTGACTCTGGGCAATAGCTTGCTTAATCCCGAGGGCCCCCAGCGCCGGGACACCACTTCAGAGGTAGCTACGCACTTTACAAATACTGATATTTCAATTTCATAGCATTAGCCATTTTGCTGCCGTGTTTGAGATGTTTCCCTCGTCAGGTTTGCCTCTCAGGAGTTTACGCATTCTATTGCGGGCCTTCTTGTTATTGCTCCTGAATTCAGGTAGCCTTTACCCCCGAACTCCGATCGGCATCTGCTCTTCTTACGCGGAGTCTCTGAGTATTGGTTCCTCGCAGCGGCGCAGACTTCCTTCCTTCCGCCTCTTGTTATTCTAGTCAGGATTTCCTCATCGTGTTCACACCCATAAGGAGGAGACAGTGTTTCTCGCCTCCTCTTTCTTTTTAACCCCTTTTTTGCCAGACAATTTTTCCCAAAATTATTATGAAGTTAAATAGTTCTTCTTTATTACAGGAGAATGATGAGGATGGGGATAATTTTAAGGACAATTTAAATGATTTTATGCAGTCCTATGTGGAGCAGGCTGTTGCTGCCTCCATGTATAAAGTTACCAAGAACATTGAAAATTCAGTCATGAATCTGATGTTGAAGACGATTTTGGTCCATTCTGCGGAGAATGCAGAAAACGCAAAGCTATGGGGTATCCCATTGTGGCTACTAATGCTCAATTGAAATCTAAACCTAATATTGCACTTGTGACTAGTGAAGTTGCCTCACACAAGGATGAGGACTTGGTTCCTCCCAGCCTCCAATTAAGGAGAGGAATAAGGTGACAGATTCCAAATGTAAATTTAAGTTATAAAATGTTATTAACAAATCGTCTCCACTTCGCATTTCAAATGTTAACGACACAGATGATTACTTGGTTGATCCGGATACAGATGATGACAAAGATGATTTTGGGGAAAAGGTGGTCTTGCACACACATGATCGTTTTGGAGGGACAACGTGTTGGACACAGATGGCGTTCCTATGTGTGACCCCAAGCTCATACACCACCCTAATTCCACGGAATGATTTCTTGCTGAGGATGTGGGAGATTTTATTGCTTTCAGACTCTGATTTCTTCTTAACAACAAACTAGGGCCAATTTAAAATCTGAAAGATCTAGACACTCTTTGCCTTCAAATTTCTCTGCTACTCCTACAATTGACCCGTTAATGCTTATATTTTCTAAATTTGGCATTGATCCCCAAAAAGGAGTTGACAAAGCCTAGGCTACCTGCCAGGACAAGAAATTGGACATTTTAGGGCCACTGTCTTGTATTTTTGACATGGCGGAAGCTGCCACACTAGAAAACTCTAATGTTGATCCTGAGGATGTCCCTATGTGGGTTCAAAGAGCTTTTTGTTTGCTGGGCAATGGCAAACCTGCCATTACACATGACCAGAGAAAAGGTCTTTTATTAAAGCTGGATCCCAATTTAGCAAACCTTGCCACCATGGACCTAGGAATCAAGGCAGAAGGACTTTTATTTGGGGATTCTTTCATAAAGGAACTTAACAAAAATGTGTCTACATTTGCCTTCCTTGACAAGTCGCTCAAGAAAGTCTTTTCCCAACGGCTTTTTGCCAGGTCAGGCAAAGGCATGATCTGCTTTGCCGGCCGCAACTTCCGCAACCTAGGATTTCGAGCCTCCTACAGCACGAGTTCCCAAGAATACAAGCCTCAGTTCTACCCTCAAAAAGGCAGAGGTTTCCGTGAAAGTGGCCAAAGGATCTACTGATACAACAATCAAAAAGGTTAGTCCCTTTTCTGCCCATCTTCCTGTAGAGGTCGACTAAGTTTGTTTTGACCAAAATTCAGATCCTTGTGTCTTAAACACCCTCCACTGTTAACCTATAGAACTTTATACAACACATTTTCAAACTGTGTCTCCAACCCCACCAAATATTTTCTCCAAAATGTCCAGTCTCATCTCATTACAAATTGAGTCTCTGCTACACAAAAAAAGTGATTCAACTCTCCTCTCCCAACCCTGCAGGTTTCTTCAGTTCCCTTTTCATTGTAAAAAAGAAGAACAAAAAGATGAGACCTGTCATCAATCTCTGACAGTTCAAGCCGTTTCGAATTTATCATCATTTCAAGATGGAGATGATCATCCATCTCAGGGATTCCTTACTCCAACAGGATTCGATGGCCATATTAGATATGGCATAGCACTGGGGGGTTCCCTTCCCTACAGGCTTACCTGGAGGGAACTGCTTCTTCTTATTACCAGAGGGTTAGGAATCCTTACCCGGGGACTTAGTCTGGGGGCCTGGAAAGACCTCCTTACTTTTATTCCAGTCCCCTCCTCCTTGTCTGGGTGGAGCTAACCCACCTTTTGCGGGATGCCCACCAGACATTTTTTTGTGGACCCGGGTGTTAACACAGCGAACTGCTTCCTCAGCAAGCTCTCTAGGATCAAAAAGCCTTTTTTCAATCAAGTGCTGGCACAGCTCAGCCAAACAAGGGCTAAGCATGCCTTCCTGCACAATCAAATTGTACAGCCCCTTGTAGTCGACCACCTTGCTGCCCTTCACCCAACCTTTCAACGCCTTGCAAAATTAATCTACACAATCTACCCAGGTCGGGGGAATCAGTTTCACACTACCCCTAAACTTTTGCCTGTAATTCTCAGCCCATATTTCCAGACCAAGGCCTCCTTCAGGGTGGAATACTTCACCCGGTCCCTCCTGCAAGGGCTAACAAGGTATCCCTCTCCTCCGGTGGAATATGCTTCTACAAACTCGCCACCTAAACCCCCTTAGGGGTCCTGTGCATTTGTAGAGCTTTTTCATAGGCTCCAAACCACCGGTCAATGCCATCCCCTACTACATAATCAGGCACCAGCCCCTTAGGTATGTGAACTCATTTATCCGAAGACACAGATGAAACGCTGCCACCATCTGGGCTGGACTCAGCCCTCCTGGCTTTTTTTACATCCAGCTCTCTCATGCTCAACTCTTGAGCCAACATCAATTTCATTTCTAACATCGCCACATGGGCATTCTCACTTTCCCGCCTAAGTTTGGCCAGCTCCAACTTGAGCTTGCTTTTCTCCCGCTTGTCCACCAGCTCCTCTCATGATAGACTCCTAGAGGAGCCACTACTGCTCAACCTGGAGGGTACTACGCTCCCCTTCGGCAGTTCCTGCTTGTCAGATTCCACTAACTCACACTCACTGGGATCCTCAACTGTACCTCTGGCCTCCAGTCAGGCCCTCAATGCCTTTTGCAGCTCCTCCTTCCTGCCGAGGCCCTGAAAAGAACATTTCAGGTCTCTTCAGAACACTTTGAGCTGGGGTATCCTATAAGTCTACAACTTATCCAGTTAAATCTCCTCAAACTCCCCTAATGCAGATACATCTGCTGACTTTCCCAACTTAGACATGGCTGTTGTGAACACAGAAAGGGTTCCTAACTAGAATAGCTACACAGAAAGGTAACCCAAGGTAGGAAAACAATATTGTACACCAGAGTCGTAGTGAACCTCTGTGTTGCTAGGGATTGTGCCAACCCACTCCTATCCCACTGCGTCCACCAAATGTTAGACCCAGCGATTTTGGGCTGGCTGGGACATATCAAAGCCAGTTAGAATCCACGATTCCAAATTGGATGAGTACGATACACTTGTCTGAAAACCTGTGCACACCCGCTGGTAACTTGGCAGTAAAGAGTCAGGCTTGAGTGTAAAGTATTAGCACAACACCCCTCCTTGCAACACACTGCGTACGCCACAAACAGACTTCACACCCACACCATATGTATAAAAACACTTGTCTTTGTATAACACACACACACTGAAATCAAAACGAGATACACATTGCATATACACTCAACAGTTATACTTAATTGTCAAACAGTTACAGGTCTTTGACTACTCTCATGACCCAGCCCTTCAGTCCTTCAACTCCACCAGCCAATGCTACACGTTGCCCCGGCTGGTGCCCTGTAGACTAGACAGTTGCACCTAACATGGAAAGAAACAGTTACTTAGTTTTGTAAATCCAGATTAAAAACCCAGGAGCCTGACGCACCTGCACGAGTGAAGGATCACTCTCCCCCTGTAGATAAAATGTTGTGACCCTTGAAGCTGGTGCGTTTCCACATTTGGAGAAATGTTTCCCCTCAAGCTGAAGTGTGACCTGCTGTAGACGCCGACAGTCAGCTGTAGATGCCCACAAGGGAAATTAAATCCATTGGGTCTCGCCATGGTGTTTTCCACAACAAAGCACCCTGTGGGATGGGTGGGTCCAGGGACAGGGAGCCAATGACCTCAGACAGAGGCTGCGATGTCAGTCACTGTTTTCCTCCTGATCTGGAGGCTGAAGACAGTCTCAACTCCCTGCTCAGGTTCCCCTCGGAAACTACACACTCTGGAACGCAAGCTAGCACAGGGTCCCTGGTTGCAAGCACAGGTCCCTCGGACTCTGCAAACTTCCCCTGTACTCCTGGAACTCCTCATGTCCAGGCACCTCAGATGGCTGCTGATCTTTGTGCGCACATTCCTCTTGCACTGCGAGATGATGGTGTATATCAGGAAGGTCGTTGTCCCAACCATGATCACTTCCACCTGTCTCTACTGCACCCACTGCGGTCCTTAAGATCTTGTGGAGAGAGTGAGATCCTTTTTGTCCTTGGGATCTCATGGACAGGAGGCCAGCTCACCAGCCCTTGGAGAGTGCTTTGAGACCCAGGCCACGACAGTTGGCACTTAGCTTCAGGCCAGTAATGTCCAGGCAAAATCCACCAAGTGATAGCCCCCTTCCTGGAGTACGACAAGCTCCAAGCCACCAAAGGTCTGCAGATATTCCAGCTGCAGTCCCTCCTGCACTGATAATTCCTTGAGTCAATGTCCCAGTATCGAACCAGCGCAGTATGGTTCCAATTCCAAAAGCATCTTTACATTCAGAGGCGGAAGCCCCAGTAGTTATACCCACAAAGGCCTTTGAAGATATGATCAGCTCAAAAGGCTACCTTTAAAATGCACAGGCCCTCTCTAAGAGTCAGATGTTGGTATTTTCCCTTGAGCCCTTAGTTTATGGCCTTCAATCAGAAATGCACAGATGTGCTGTTCCCTTAGCACCCAGTTGTGAATTAGGAGACATGTTGACAGGCATACAGCGCCATGAGCATCGAAATGCCCACTTTTCCAAAGTGGCATTTCCATCACCATAATATCGAACCCACTCGCACTACCGGAGAGGATTCGCCATTACGAGCTCATCAATACCAGCCATTACCCTACTACTATTCTGTCCGTAGGAAATAATGTTCAAAAGCTTTCCCTACACCCCATCATGCTAACCCAATGCAAGAAGCGGGCCCCATTGTACTGAACACACCACTTTGTGTCATTCATCCCTCTTGCAGGTAACGCACACACACACCTGCCCAACCTCTTCCCAACACTGCACCCTGTCACCAGGGAGAACTCAGATATAGCAGGATACATGCAAAACCTTGGCACATAGCTTTTTAAATGCCAAACCAAGTAACAGTGATCAGTGCACACATGCCGCACCAGGGCAAACCTGTGACACAATTGATAAGCTACCTCCATGGATGGTTTAACCAGTGAGTCAGGCCCAAAAAGGCACATTTGAAATACATGCCCCAGGTATAGGTCTTACCCCGCGACAAGGGACTTGCTGTTAACTCGAATCAGCCAATCATATATACACCGATCTATAGTATGTATATAATGAGCACAGCGCTTTGACACTGTATGGCAGTGCCAAACGTGCTCAAGTCCTAAGGCTAGCAAAACAAGGTCAGAACATGAGGCCGGCAGCCACAAAGGTTAGAGGAGAACACGCCAACAGATGCCAGTTTCTTCAGTTCCAATGACTGGGAAAACATATCAATTCTCGTATCTCCCCTTCAGTCTCTGTTTGGCTCCATGGTGCTTGACAAAACTCATGAAACCAGTTGTAGATTATCTCCGATCTCACGGGATCAGACTTATCATTTACTAGACGGCATTATTTTAATGTGCCAAAATGTACATACTCTTCAATCATAGGTGCGCCTTACCTGCCCTCTTCCTTCAGATCCAGGTTTCCTCATAAATACAGGGACATAAATTAATGTTCCTTCCACTCAAATGGAATTTTTAGGTGTTCTGATCAATTCTCCCAGCACAATGCTTCACTTACCTCTTTCAAAGGTCAAAACCATCAAGTCAGAGATTCTCCACACTTTTCGCAGTTCATCCATCTCTATCAAATCTTCAGTTAGAATGGTGAGTCGTCTTTCTTCTTCCATCCAGGCCATTATCTCAGGCCGTTTCCTCTATCAAGCCCTCCAAAGACTGAAGATTCGACCAGGCGCGACTCCTCCATAATAGCGGAAGAGCATTGCCTCACTGCCAGCAGATGTAAAATAAAATGATAATAAAACAATTGTATTGTCATTTTTATTATCACTGCCTGTGCAGCGTGAGCCATGGAGTTTAGGGTGGGGCTGGGCCGGGACATGGCAGGGAGGTGGAGTGGTGGGCACCTATAAGTGCACATGTCAGTTTGGCCGACCGTCTTAGGCATGTCAAACAGACATGTGCACTTACATTTCTCCAACCCAGCTGTGTTGCTTAGTCGGGTTGGAGAAAAGCCACAGGCTCCCTGGATTGCATGAGCAAGCGACAGACCAGCCTGCTCAGTCCAATCCAGGCACTTCTCACATGCTAGGTATAGCATGAGAGCAGCGTCTGGATTGGTTGGAGAGCATGTGCTGTGTCCCATGGACTGCCGGGTGTGGTCGGCAGCTCCAGTGGCAGGTAAGCATTTTTTATTTATTATTATTCCCCTAGCTCCCCCCCAATTACTGTGCCGCCTCTCCACTTTAGATTGGCAGCAGCCGCCACTACATTCAACACCTATGCAAGGGTCTTCCTTATTCCAACTCCATCGGTCTAGACTCAGAAGCTCAGTTAGTGCTCCAATGGTGGATAGAACATTTAGATGCCTGGAACGGCACGACAGTCTTTGCGTCAGACATCTATCTTGTATTAGAATCCGATGCAAGTCGGACGGGGTGGGGAGCCCAATGTGGACCAGTCTCAACTGGGGGTGCATGATCTCACGAAAAGTCCACATTGCACATCAATTGTTTAGAGATGCTGGCCAGCTCCTTTGAAATCAGGAGCCTAGCAAAGAACAGAGTAAATTCTTCCATTGCATGGACAACATTACCGCAGTCCAATACATTAATCATCTTGTTCGTACCAAATCCAGACCCCTTGCAGAACTAGAAAAACTTTTTGGGAGTTTTGTCTTATGAATCATATTTCAGTTCACGTAGAATACTTACCAGGAGACCTCAACACCATAGCCAACTGGCATTCTCATTATCTTTGAGATTCAAATGATTAGAGACTTCATCCATCCATCTTCAAGTCTTTACTTCACAAATGGGGTCCTTTCCAGATTAATCTTTCTGCGACCTGACACAATTCTTACCTTCCCCAGGTCTTCAGCTGGTGCCCAGACCCCGTGGCTTCGGCTTCAGAAACCTTCTTGCAAGACTGGTCCCAAGACATCAATTACGCTTTTTCTTCTTTGCTTATGATCAACAGGGTCTTGGCTCAAGGCAGATGACAGCAGGCCACCCTGGTTATCGTATTTCCTTTTTAGCAATCTCAGCTATGGTTCCTTCCTCTCCTAGAACTAACAATCAACTTCCCAGTCCTGTTACCATAATTTCCTGATCTCCTCCTGGACCCATCGGGTCAGCCTCACAATGTAGTGCTAGACAACTCCCTCTCTCTTTTCACTTTGAAGATAACATGAATTCCCAGTCTTTCCCTTTCATTTCTCCAGAAGCTACAGAGTATGTCAATAAATCCTGGGCTCCAGGTACCACGAAAGCTTATCACTCAGTATGGTCTTTATGCTTAAGCTGGTGTCTGAGAAAATCTTTCAATCCCTTTTCAGCTGATATAACTTATATTGTCAATTTCCTCACAGCTGAAGCAAGTGCAGGTCAGACCTATCGAAGGATAAACGTTTACAGGTCAGTCATTTCCATGAACAATTAAAGGAAAACTGGTAGGTAAGAATCCACAAGTCTGTCGACTGTTAAAGGGAGTAACATTTTGAGATCCTCCTATTCCTAAATATAGTCAAAAAGGGGATGTTAATGTTGTTTGAAATTGTTTATCTCCTGGCCTGATAATAGCAATTTCTCAGTAAAATTGTTGTCTGCAAAACGTATAATGTTGTTGTGTCTAATATCAATAAAGCGTCTATCTAATGTTGAAGCTTTAGATATTTCTTCTCGCCAGTTTACTCCTACAGGTGTGCTTTTTACTATAACCAGACGTACAAAAACTCATTTGACTACTGTGTTTTACCTGTACTTCCCTGATCAACTAAAACTTTGTGTTGGAAATTGCCTCAAAGTTGATGAGTAACATACTATTTCTCTAAAACATCCTCAGACACTTAAATTCTCATTTCCTACAGAAAACCCCACAAACCAGTCTCTTCCCCTGCCCTCGCCCGTTGGGTTAAGGGGGTCATGTCCCTGGCAGGGATTTATACTAATATTTTTGGGGCCTATTCTTCCAGGGGAACTATTGCATCTAAAGCCTTCTGGGTGGGTTCCCATCTTGAGGACATTCTGAGATCAGCTGTCTATTTTAATTAACATGCTTTAAGAAAGCATAATAGGAGCCTCCAGTCTTGCAATAAAATGTGTATTTTCCTAACAAATTATGAGGGAAAGTCTCAATTTTATTAAAAACACGGAGGCAAGTATTATCCCACATCAATGCTGCAACAACTTGGTGTGTTTTCCCACCCTGACAGTTACGTCTGCAAAACCGCCTGCGGCCGACTAACAACAACTCAGCAGACCCTCAGGCTTCTTCTTTAAAGTCTTCTGCCACGGATTTCACATATCTTTTTGGATTTCCAGCTCCTTCGTTGGCATTCAGATTCACTGACTTTTACCAAGATCTGTTCACTTTTGCTTTGGAATTTATATTGTGTTCTCTATTTTTCCTTTGTGTACTAATTCTCTTAACTGCTTGCTCAAGAAAAGAGGACTGCTCGCAGTCAACATAGGTATGATAGGTTATGCAGTATTCCTATTGGCTGTTACTATGAACTACGTTTTGTGTCCCATTGACAAGTATTCTCTATGCCTGTTGGGATTTGTTGTTTCACAGTTCTTTGTGACTGCTGCTATACAAATAAATGCAAGATTAGACAGCATAATAGTCCCTTCCATGTCTTTAATCAAATGAAGACTTTCCTTCAAAATTTACTAGGAAAATATACATTATTTAAGCATTACTTGAGTTACTCATATAGCTCTGCTCATAAAAGGACGATGTCTTCATGAAATAAGGGTGGTAACAAGACTGAAACAATAAAGAGGTAATACCTAACTTACTTACCGGTAATCTTAATTACTCCAAATCTGGGTCATCTTTGTCACAGTTCTAAAATCCCACCTCTCCTCTACCCAGGACATATTTATTTAAATTAGCTTGAAAGAGGGAAGGTTGTGAAGGGTTTCCACACAGCATTGTATGCATGGAATAAACACAACTGGAGTTGTTTTTAAAAAAAAGTTCATTAGTCAGCAGTTTTTTAACTATGCAGAAGCCTATATTGAGGAGAGGTTAACTTCCCACGAAGTAAGGGCTGTGATGAGGATGACCAAGAGGCACAGTAATGAAGATTACCGCAAGTAACCTAGGAATTACTGGAAGCTCCTTTGCCCTCTAATGTTGAATTAAATAATTGGCTGTTGATGCGATGGATTAGTGGAGGGTCTCATGTCATACTGTACCCAGGTCCCCCAGCCACCATTTCAGATAAGGAGATGTTAGGGACTGTTGTAATGGAAATATTCCTTGAGTGGCTCTGGAGGGCTGGCTGCCCTGTCCTATGTGGTTTCCCAAAATCTCTGTTTGTTTTGATTACTTTTGCCTCTAAACACTACAATCACACATGTTCACTGAGGGTCTCTCGATTTACCCCTGAGCAGGGCTCTGAAATCATGAAGGTCATCATCGTCAGTGCCATCTTGGTGGATTTGCCAGACCGACAGGAATTGCATCATGGCTTCACAGAGGAAGGGGCAGCATCTTGTACCTGTGTCCTTCAAGAGAGCAGTTTCATATTGGCCTCTTCTATTTAAAAGGCTCTGCTACTCTCCCTTAGCCAGTGCTTCTCACTTCATCTGCATGGCCTGTGGATAGAGGGTCTGTGTATACTCTGTGAGTGAGGAGCTGGATGCGTGTTTGCCTGGATGGAGCCAGGAAACACTTGGTGTGAATGGCTAGTCAAATTGGAGGGATTAGGTGAAGCTTCCAAGATCTTTGTTTCATCTAGGAGTCTGTTGGGGCAATTGGTTTGAGGTAGGAGGGGACCCAGAACAATCAGGTTTGACTAGGTTCCAAATGAGACACGTGCAGTGATTTACCTCTGGTGTTTTGGTGCCACCTCACTAATGAACCAAAAACTGAGCATCAAGTACAGCTGTTAACACTTGACCTGAGAGAAGTGTAGAACCAGAGAGGGGTCACCACAAAGGGATCCTCTGGAGTAGATTTGCCCCCAGGGACACATATAGCATTGATTTCGGTTATGTGTCCTCCCTGCACAGCTATGGCCTCCGATTCTAAATAACATCCTCTTCCAGTGGCACAATCCCACTTCACAGCAGGTTGACCTCTTTCCTAAAGTTAGATCCACTTCCAGCATGGTTTGGGATCCAGGCTCCATGTCCAGCTCCTGGTCACCAGGCGGGTGGGCTGATGATTCTGTAAAGCATGCTCTCCTTTGGGTCATGTGGTCCTGCAATCTCCTTCCTCGTGCATATCCCCCCCCCCCCCCCTTCTTTAGGGTATCTACAGCTCTCCTTTCAGGGCCTTGTCTCTGGTTTTTCCCCATATTGAAAGTGAAGCCACAAATGAAGGACCCTGACTGTGGCACAAAGTTGTCTTGGAAGTCCTGACACTAGTCATGAGAATCCCTTGTTCTCTCAGCCAAGCAACTATTCGGTATTCATTCGCCATTTCACCAGTCAATTCTTTGCAATGTCCAAATTGTCAGGGTTCTGCCATGGATCACTATTTACAGCAGATTTCAAACAGATCTTGATTTTTTGTGTATAAAACCAGACTGTTCAGCCACCGTCTTTGTCACCGAAATGCAGCAGGAAGAGAAGTGGAGTTGGGAGTGCCTAAGCCGGAAACAGGAAGCTAAATTTCAAAGTGAATGAGAATGTATCCCTATTGTCCAGCTTCTTAAACCTTATTCTGGTGACGACCTTGTGGAAAGGTGGGAGGGGGGTGGGGGTAGGGGACTGGGCTGTGGGGGGTAGAACAAGTCTAGGGTTTACTCTCAAGTGAGACACAAGAAAGAATGTCCATCTCCATCCTTCTGCCTCCAGAATCCAGATGCAGACATCTCTAGGGGAAGGCTTAGTAACCCTCTGGGGCCTGCAGCTCATTTTCAGTGTTTCTGATGTGTGTGTTTCCCCCCGATTTTGACAAATAAGTGGAAGTCTCCAAAAATAAGTGCTCCTGGTCCCCACCAGTAAGCACCGGCTCAAAATGATGCACTGAAGGAACCCCAAGGTCGATTCCTGTGCCCAACCAGTGAAACACACACGCTCAATGTTAAATGCTCCATAGTTTAACCACACAAAGTGTCACACTGCCAACCCATACCTCACACTCATGGAGGGAAGGCCTCGCTGAGGGAGACTAGCAGACCTTTAAACAGGAGAGGCTAGAAGGCATCACTCCCTTGAAGACGACAGGCAAAAAGGGCGCCATTCCCACTCGAATGAATGCTGCCACCACTGCCTGTCTATCTCAACCTCGTGAGAGGACAGTAGTCACCCTCCAAAAGGAAGAGCCCTTTGGGTGTCCTGCCTGACCTCAAAGCCACCTCTAGCATCTCAAACCTTTTACAATGGAGGCTTTCATTGTGATTGTTGTGTTTAATGAGGCACAAAAAAACAACTGAAGAGACATAGCCGGGTTTTATCAGCAGTCGAACGTAGGCTAGGTCTGTGTTCTCTCCAGAGACATGCACGGCACATTTCCACCCCTACACCGGAAGTGGTACAGTCCGGAGCCTCTTTCCGAGGCTCACTTTAGGGGTTGCAGTATCCTGTGGGAGGGGTGTCACACTCCTCCTTTGAAGTTAGCCTCTTGTTCACTGCCAGGGCACTCAAAACGCTGCCCCCTCTTCCTGGCTTCCTTGCCTCAGATGCTTGACAATAGAAGCAGCTGAGTTCGCCAGGTCCTCCAATTAAAGTAGCTGGGCTGGCTCAACCTGGCTGGGAGGAAGCCTCCAAGCGTCCATGCCCTTTGAGTGATGCCATCACACAGGAGTCATGCACAGTCCGCTTGGTGGCCTCCATCCAGAGCCTATTGGTCACCACTGGAGATAAAAACTAGGGAGTTGCCTGCTGAAGGTGCCAGGACTTGCCACTGACAGAAAGGAACCACGCACCAGTGTGGGTGGGAAGACGTGTGAGCTCCAAGGCTAGAATCTCTGATTGTTGCCTTCCATCTGAGGGTTGGAAGTGCGCCTGGGCCTCATCCTTGCTAGGAGATAAGTTGTATTGCATGGAGGGTGCGCTGCCTCTAAGGAGAAGGGAGTTACTGCCCTGCACCTCCAGCCCAGCTGCCTGAAAAGTGCCCTGAGCTGAGCAGGGCTAGAGTCAGTTATGGCCGTGAGGGCTGTGCTGGGCCCAGGGGAGGAATCAAGTCCTACAAGGGCCTGTGGAGAGTCATTTGGCCCTGGCACTGCCAGTGTGGCACATGGAATTGTGTTCCACTTGGTTATTGCTGCCCGTGTCCCATCGAGGTGCCAGCACCTATTATAGCTGGAAAATATTACAACGCAGGCAGCTGTAACCACCCCCAGGGAAAGAAAATCCTAACTACTATTGGCGAGTTTGAAGTTATGGTGCTTTTAAGTATCTATCTCCACCCCTGTGACGGGCCCAAAAGAAAATCTAGAGGGCCAAACAAGCTCATGCACTCACGCCCTTTGAATCCTGGGCCCCTTGGTGTGCAGAGACAATCAGCGCTCCTGCTAGGCATGCTCTTCTGACCTCTGGGCCTTGGATTGTTGCTCACATCTCCTGCACACTCTGCACGAGCTGCTGAAATAACCCCCGAGGTGTGCGCTGCTGTGCAATCTCCCAGTGTGGCTCAACACACCTTGGAGCATCTTGCTTGTTGGCCTTGGTTGCTGGGCCGGCTTCGAAGCAACCTGTGCGCATGCGCGCTTGAATGTTGGGCAGATGAAGGCTTTAGTTCTTGCCCATATCAAAGAACGTCAGTGGACCGCAGGAAATTATTCGTCTATCATATTCGGAAGGTATTCGTTTTTTAAATAGCACAAACACTTTTTTTACACTAATATCTAGATCAGGGAGGCTAGAGAGGCACGGTTACCATTGTGTGCCTTCCTAATTTTGTGTGCTGTATTAAGTTGCGTATGGATTAAAGTCGTTTTTAAAAGTAAAGGATCGACATTTTACGTGAACGTTTAATTTTGAATAATTAAAAAAAGCAGGTTCGATTCCCGAGGACGAAGGTTGTTTTCTCAATGATGACCTCGTCACTTTCTTCATCTACCAGCGCTACCTCTGCCTCCGTGCTTTGCTTCAGTGTGTTCCTGAGAAATTGTATTTCTCTTTCAATAACCCAACACGTCACTGCCCTGAGCTTTAATAGTCACTCTCGACAACAGGCTGCACGTTCACGTTCTGGTCAAGAATGAACCGCGTTTTTCTCTCTCTGAGCGGATTCTTTCCTAGAAAGCCAACTTGGAGGGACTGTGGGCTGGTGTCTATGTGTGCTTGTGAAACATGACTCTTTTCTCCTCCTGGCTTCATTGAATGACGCACCGTGTGACCCTTACCAGGTCGCTTTAGCTTCCTTTGACCCACTTATTTCAGTGGCGAAAGTTATTCTGCCCGTGGTGTCCCTTTCAAATTAAGGAAGTGCAGGGCCCCAGTACCGGAGAGTACCCACCGCCCATTTAAATCACTGCTGCCTGCCGTCCTGGATAAAAGGTGATGGGTAATGAAAGCACGGCCTGGGTAAGGCCTTTGGTTCCGTGTATGTGCGTATTGGCAGGCCAGTTTCCTGGTTGCTGTGAGGTGCAAAGGAAAGGTGCGTGCACGCTTCTGGCCTCTGTGCCCATACAATGTACAGGTTCCAGTGGGGGGAGTCCCAGACGCCTCCTGCACCCTCGCTCTGTTTCCTTCCTGATTGGACAGTCCAGCGACGCTGCCCTCAGCAGACCCCGGCAGGGCGATGCCTGCCCTGGTCTACCAGGCACACAGCACTTGCACACCTCGCTCTGTTGAGGCTGACCCGGAAGGAGTACATTTCACGACTTGCCTCTGTGGCCCTGGCACAGCGGTACACCTAATACATGTAAACAGACGCTGGAGCGCTCTCTAGCCTCCAAATATGCATTCTCTTCAAATCCGCTGTGTCACTTTGTATTCCAAAAACCCGTTATTATTCCTGGGTGGCGCTTTCCCGGCGGGGCAGAGGTGGGGACCTGGTCTGTGTACTTTCAAACGGAGTGCCTAGCATTCGTGCATTTAATTAACCCAGCTGCTGCTACTTTTAACACTATTTCTAATGACAGAAATAAGAATATATTTTACATGTATCTTCGTGCAGCTCGGCTACCGTTTCAAAGCGCTTAAAAATAAGTGCTACAATGACTCAAGCAGTTTTTACTCAATAAACTGATCTTGCAGGAGGCAAGGCGGCGCTGGCTTTGCAGGTGACGTGCAGCTCCCACACTTAAAATCCACGTACTCAAGGCACCGAGCAGCTAACCGCGATTGCATAACACAGTTAAAAGTCTTTGGTGGTTGCAACATAATGTGAAAGACTGAAGGACAGCACATATGGGTAGATTCCGAGTTATTCACAAGTAGTGAATATTTCCATTTCCACCGAACGGTGAGCTGGCGGCCTGTAAAGAAAATATTCAGGGACTGCTGCTAGCTGAATCACCCCCAAACACTGCCGGCCTGGAAATGTCACCACAACCATGAACATGCTATTATTGGACCATAATGCGCACTTTATCCAATCGGTACATATTATATCACACGGTTTGTTTAGGTGTAATGTAGCATGAAAAGGTATATGTTCCTCCTCCCCGAAAACATGTTTATTGTAAGCAGAATGGCCTTTACTATGTGGTTTGCTGCGGCGAGCAGTAAAGAGAACCAAAGGTCATTTACATCTTTGGTGACATCATTTGTGGAGTTTTAGCGAATACTTTTTTGCCTTCTTAAACACGTTTCTGTACTGACGGAAGCCAGCTGCAATATATATGTGCTCAGGCCCAGTTGATGGTCGAAACGCGTCATCAGCCATGCTAAGCGCCAGCAAATAAAGAAGAACATCTGGTGTCCGTGTCCTGCTTGTCAGCCAGCAGCAGCCGTGGGAATTTGGTGACATTTGGTGAAGTGCATAAGTGCATATATATATCTATATATATATATCTATATATCTATATATATATATATATAATATATATATGATGTAGTGACACAGTAACATATATATGTATATAAATATCTATCTATCTATATACCTATACCTATATCTATATATGTATGCATATATATATATATTTTATATATTTATATATTTACATATATATATATATATATATATAGCCAATTTATTGAGATGTGGGCTCTTGAAAGCGCTGACATTCTGGGATACCTTCCATCCACGTGGAGAAGCCCCTCATCATCTCCAGTGGCTAAGATAAAGGGTGCTGAGGTACCCACAAAGGCCGCCCCGGGAGCATTTCATGTGCCAGCCTAGGGCTGTTTTGGTTATTTCAGAATCCGGCTCTTCCACTTATTCAGGCATCTGTATTATGATGGCTATTGTGGGCACATTGTATGTACTTCTTCCATCGAATACGACCGTGATCATTTCTTGACAGTTTCTCTCTTCTCGCTCCTTTTCGGTGTCCGTGAATCTGGCACTTCCTCAAGACACTTCGCGCGAACTGCCAGCGCGGAAATTCGCGAAACGAGTAAACGACCCCGTCCAATGCAAGCGAAAATAATGTTTCTGGTGCTGTGATGCTTAACATTTTGGCATAGTCTGCCTCTGTATGCACGGGGATAGCAACGACGGGTTAGTAAACACAATCACATTTTACCCTCTAGTTAACGGCTTTGCATTGGGTTCTTATGCAAACGCTGGTGCTGCACGAAACACCAGAATGAATGCACGTTTCAAGGCGCTGCGCGAAACACCAGGATGAATAAACGTATCAGGCGCTGCACGAAACACCAGGACGAATGCACGTATAAGGCGCTGCATGAAACACCAGGATGAATGCAGGTATCAAGGCGCTGCATGAAACACCAGGATGAATGCAAGTGTCAAGGCGCTGCGCGAAACACCAGGGTGAATTCACGTTTCAAACTGTCCACATGCGATCAGCCCCGAGTTTCAGACATTGCGTCCTGTCCAGTGGCGGTAACTTTCTGACACACACTGCAAGGAAACAATGTAGGAGTGTGTTTATAAAATAATGTTAAGTGGCGATTGCGATCAACCGTTTAAAAAAAAAATACATGCAAATAATTAATTCCAACCTAATGTCTGGAATTGCCCAGAATTTCGAACCGTTTTGAAAGCGAGAATTTCGAATCTGGAATATTTGAGAAAGCGTCGCGTAAAGAGATGGCTGGAGTCACGGATCGATTCTTATAGAAATACAGAATCAAACGAGATTTTTGAACTATTAAATGCAAAACTGTAGAGCGAGGAGAAAAATTATAGGTATGGACAGGAGGAACAGAAAGAAAGGGAGAGAGGGAAAGAATGAGAGAGATATGGGGGAGGGGCAGAGGCGAGTGAGAAACAGGCAGCGAGGAGAAATGGTGAAGTGAGAACAATTCATAGAAAGGGTTCGGAGACAAAGAGGGGGAAATGAGAAGAGAACGAGAAAAGAGGCGGAGGGAGGGTTATAGTGAGAAAGGTGTGTGTGAGACCGACAGAAGGAGAGAGAGGAAAGATTGTGGAAGGCAGAAAAATAAATGGCAGGAAAAAGAGGGAAATGAGGGAAAAGAAAGCGCAGCAGAGAAGAAGAGAGAGACATCTGGACAGACAGAGTGGAGAGAAAGGAGACACGGAGATCGAGGAGAAAGGTGTGTGAGAGAAACTGAGGAGAGAGAACGAAATATAGAGCTGGAGCGGGCGAGAGGCAAACGGGAAGTATGACAGACCGGGCAGTTTATAAATAAAAACATATTTCCAGGTGCAAATATGGTAGATAGCAAGACAGACAAAAAGATAGATAGAGAGACAAAGAGATAGATAGATAGATAGATAGATAGATAGATAGATAGATAGATAGATAGATAGATAGATAGATAGATAGATAGATAGATAGATAGATAGATAGGTAGGTAGGTAGGTAGGTAGGTAGGTAGGTAGGTAGGTAGGTAGGTAGGGCTGGTGTATACTATGCACAGGAGTATGAGCACATATTTTTATATGCAATTAATGAACCATAGACTAACACCAATAATACTTAACCAGGGGAACATTAGGACCTGTGCTGCTGATTGTCTGCTATGACAATAATAATTGTTTCATCGGATAACTTCCTATGTCTTGCTTTTCGATAATTCGCGGGTACCACAGCAAGCCGCTGGGATCCTGAAATGAGCACTCCCTGTAATAAAGGGGCGCCTCGTGCCCCCTCCCCGCAGACGTTATTAGCTCTGACAGCCGCGGATCGGCTTCGCAGCGGAGGATTTGGTGCGGGGATGACAGACAGGAAGGGCAGCAATCAGGGGCTTCTCGGGCTGAAGCTTTTTTCTCCTTTTTATCAGAATGTTCTGCTCGACGCCATTTATCGCTGATGATAGAAAATTGCTCTGTTGCCAGGACGCTGCCGCTGAAATAGGGGGCAGGAGGCGCGCTTCCATCTCCGAGCTTGAAAGCTATTCAAATGAATGTGAAAAGGGAGGCAGGGATGCGGGGATAAACAAATACGAGGCATTCGCGCTCCCCTTTTCAGCGCCCACCGTGTTTTTTCTTGGCGCGCAGCCTCGCCTGCGGCAGGGCTCTGTCCGGTGTTTGCTGAAAACGGCTTAAAAGTTGCACAATGCGCGTAGCGCCCCCTGGGCTCTCCGAGGCCCATGGATTCGCTTCTCGAGGTCGTATCCCTCTCGCTCTTCGCCCCCCACCCCCAACCTGGCCATCTTCTCCCTCTATCGACCTATCTCCATTGTTTATCATGTTTCCCATCTATCACCTCTCTCACATCCCTACCCCTCTACATACCAATTTCTCTCTTGCCACTCCCTCCCCTTCTAACTTTTCATTTTCTCTCTCTCCCTTTTTCTCACTCTTTCCTCATCTCCTCTTTCGTCCCCTCGCCTCCCCTAGCTCCCTCGTCTGCTGTGGTGTGCAGCGCGCGGAGGGTGAGGGGCTCTCGCTTCTCCAGGCTCTGCAAGGCCTCCAGATGAGACCATATTACAGGTAATGCCTGGGGGGAGGGTCTACCTCGCGAGGGGGTACGTAGTCCGGGACCCACCACCCCAGCCCACCCCACTTGTCTCTGTCAAGTAAGAGTGTGTATGGAACTCCCTCTTGGAACAGACCTTGGCCCTACGAGCCGCTGTTCACTGTTCACCACTGTGTAAACCAGTGTGCTGAGAAGCGGAGTCATCGCCATGCATTCACCGCGTGCACTCTTTGATACGTTTACATTGTTGTTCTATTTCAGATGCACTAACGTGTGCACGAGAATGCAAAACCTTTCCACATATGATCTGTTGATTTGCGGTGAAAGGGCGTGTTTCACGGTTGCAGTTGTAGCTAGAGGAGACATGTACATGCATACACACTTACATATTTATGTATTTATTTATAAGGTTTTATGTAGCGCAAACGTGACCCACGAGGGTATCAGAGCGCTTTACAGTATATAGTTATAAAGACATAAGAAATGAGGTAGTATGCACGCATTTGACATAGCCACACAAAGTAATAGGGGGCATATTTACAAGGCGGCGATAGAAAATTATCGCCTTTTTTGCGGCCGTTTTTCGGCCGAAAAACGTTGATAATTTTATCGCCTAATTAGCAAGGTCAAGCTAACGCGTCAAACTTGCATTAGCGCACCTATTCTTAACGCCCAGCTTTGCATCTCTAATGAGATGCAAAGTGGGCGTTCCTGACCTAACATGACAGGAGAAATGTCGCTAAGCGACATTTCTCCTATCATCAAGCCCCACGCTATGAAGCATAGCGGCAGGAAAAGTAGCGATAACCCCTGTTATCGCTACTTTCCTTACGCCTGCTTCAGGACTAACTAAGCCATGATATCCTATGGAAGGTGGATATCATGGCTAAGTTTGTGAGTCCCTATCAACAACCTAACGCCACATTTCATGAGATTACCGCTGGGTTTCCAGCGATAATCTCACGTTAGGCAGTTAGCGCTAGGATTTTTATCGCTTTTGAGATAAGCGTTGCTAAGAGCACGCTATCTCAGCGATAAAAATCCACGCTAGCCAGCGATAATTATCCTAGCGCTAAGTGCGCTTAGCGATAATTATCGCCGGTTGTTGCTGATATGCCCCTAGCTTTGCACATTCGTATACACATACATATATATAACTTTTACACACACATACACCTGCTCCTATATATCATGTATATGCATGTGCACATGCACGTTTACATAGGTACGTACTCACCTGCAAATATATGAAATATGGGCTCTTAAACAACTGCTTTTAGTGCAATAAAAGCAGCTGTACAGACACACAGACAAGGAAACATCATACATACAAATATACACACACACAAAGTACACATGCTCATCCCTGTTAGGACGACACACTAAAGCATACAAAAAAGTGATGGATGGAACGCTTGAATTAATCCAAGCCGCTGGTAATTACTCAGGGCTGCATCCCAATCCATTGCTCTTTTGCTCGACGAAACTGCTAAGCCAGGTCCTACCTGATCTGGAACACAGGCCCGGTTTTGTCCTAGTTATGTGCTCTTCAGCCAGGTACAGCTTGGTTCCAGTGACACAGTGTGCACTGGACCGATGTCTGGGCATACTTGTGACTCTTAGGGCAACACACTAAAGTGTGCAAGAAAGTGATGGATGGATTGCTTGAATAAACCTCAGCCACTGGTAAACACTTGAGCCGCATTCCCAAGCCATCATTATTTGGCACATCATGTCACCTTAGTTTGGACTCATCTTTGTGCAAATTAGTCTTAACAGTGCTCCAATTGCAACGGTCTATCCTTAACCTTCCAAGCCAGGTCCTCCCTGTGCTTGCTGTGCTATTGGAACCAAGCTGTACCCGGCTGCTGAACCCATAACTAGGGCAAAACCGGTCTCGGGTTGCTTGTGTTCTGTGTCAGGGAGGACCTGGCCTGACATCTCGGGCTGAATGGACTGTTCACATAAAGAACAGGGTCAAGCCTGATTTACATCTTGCTGGGTCCAAACTGAGGTGGCATGGTGGGCGAAAAACAATAGCTTGGGATGTGGCCGAGCGATTGCCAGTGGCCGAGATTAGTTCAAGCATTCCACCCATCACCTTGTTTTTGCATCCCTGTTTCAAGGCCTGGTTGTAAGTCTATTGTTTTGGGGGTTTCTGGTCACATGATACAGCTTGTCTCCAACTCCGTTGTTTCCCACCCTCAGCACGGCCTGTTTAATGTGACTCTGAAATACAGAGAACCTTCTCCTGAGCTTGACTCCTGACTCATATGGCCAGGTACGGCCTAGACCCCCTCTTCCTATGACCACAACCCCTACTGAATGGCCCCTTTTACCGGTGCCAGGATTACCGTCTCCCATGCACCCCTAAGGCGGCAAATCATTTATCACAAGGGATTTTTTGGATTAGGTGGTAGTTAAATCCCCAGCCGTATTTATTAAAATTAATAATCAAACTATTTTTATATACATTATTTACACAATACGCAGAAAAAATCCATCGCATTACATTGATTACATTGATAGGTACATATGTCATGTTTGCAAACCTTAACATATCTCTAATACATAGACATTCCTATCCAAATCTAAACATACCATAATCAAAGAAAGCTTATTTTTCTGCGTATCCCTATTTGAGCCTACGGCAAGGTCAATGACTGCCGCCAGATCCTGATCAAACTATGCCCGCCCTCCAACCGGAGTGCACATGCGCAGGGGGTCCGTTTACCGGGAGGGTATTTCCCCCCAAGCACCACCTACGCCCCGTAGATTATCTCCATAAGGGGCCCTTGCAGTTATACGCCGTTTACTTGCGCCTTTGTGCGCGTGCGGGGTGGCCAACCAGCCTACTGGAAAGCGTAGCTCCCCTCCCCCCGCACCCTTCCAGCCAACCGTCTGTAACTGCCCCTGGAGTTCCATGAGAGACCACTTCTCCCTCCCCCTTTGGCGACCCCATTCAAGAATGGCGCCGCCCTCTAAAGACCTTCAATGTAATGCTCACCAATCATGACCAAGGAATAGCACTATAAATACGACTATCAACAACTCCTGTAAAATAAACAATAATCACCTGAAACAAGGGAAAAGAAAACAACAATACACATGATGAACATAACCAAGTCAACCTGAAAAAGAAAAACCACAACAATACACCTTGGAAACCCTGCTTTAGGGGATGGTGGGTGGGTGAAATTTAAATACAGCCTCCTAGCGAGGCTGAGCGAGTCCTGCTGCAGGCTGTGGTTGCGGTGAGCAAAGAGGCAGACTTCGCCGCTCCCCAGCCTTTTATTTGCCCCAAAATCCAGGCCATGAGCCGGTTCTAAACGGCCCCTGGCACTTTGGCGACGTTCGCCCCGGAAGTGATTATTATCACTTTCGGGGCCGGAACCGGACAAACCATTCCCTAATGAGGCGCAGCCGCTGCATCACAATAACGCGTGACGGGCCCGCCTCTGTGTCATCATCGGGGGCCGGCACCACCGTCAAACATGCCGCGTGTCCGATGCCGGCCCCTGCCTTACTAGTCGTGCAGAGAGAATGAGTCGGTGCAGATAGTGAATTACCCAAGAAGAGCAATTCTGCATTTAGCAGTATTTTCTTTTCGCGAGAAAACCTCCTCGCATCCAAAATGGAAGCAAGGATGCATTTTGGGCTAAGAAATAGCGCTAAATGCAAGAGAGCATGAATGGTGAGCAAAAAATACATGTGTCCTTGTGTTGGGATTCATCTCAAGCTTACTCCTGGCATTTAGTGCAAAATACACCCTTACGTCCAAAATACACGAGAATTAATTCTGTGTTCAGAAATAGCACTAAAAGCAACAGAACGCCGATAGTGAGCATTAGCTGTCACTCAGAATTGCTTGATGTGCTCCCACAGTGGTATTTTCCCTCCCCATATTGTTCTTAATTATTTGAGAGAGTAATTGCATTATTAACAGTGATCCTCAATCAAATAGTAACGCAGAATTACCGATGTTACTCGGATTACTCTCGTGTGATTGAAATTCCACCCAGGCCTAGCTAACAGCCGTAGATAATACGCGTGTAGCGTGTAACTAACAGGGGCGGTAGGGTACGTGGCTGCTATGTTGCCTACATTCATGAAATACACCCACATGTCTCCACATTCTCAGCTGAGGTGCGAAGGCCCGGCAGCTTCCGCTGTAAACTGCTGGGAATGCAAGGACTGAATGACTCCCAGAATGCTGGGCATTTTGTGACCACAAAATGTATATTTTAATGAATTCATTCTTCAGTGGTTTGTCCAAATATGCTGCCAGCGGCAGGCCCGGGCTGGGCATCCTGAATGCAGCCGTTAAGCGACCTACACATTTTAATGACATGCAAAGGTTTTGCACCTAGAATTATGTGCTTCGCAGTCTCCACAGAGTTCTGCTTGTTATTAAGCTAGAGTTTGCTTTTTGGCGTCATTTTTGAAGGGGATCCAAAAAGTTCGGTCTCTTGTAAAAAGCGCGGGCATTCTGGGAGTCTGGAATTAAATGGAGAGGGTGGGGGCTGCAGACTTACAGGCCTTCCCACAAGATTTTCCATGGAACTAAAATGCGGCCAAAACGTAAACCGATTTTGTGCACAATTTCTTTGCAGTTCGGGCAATACTATTTGCGTGCAAACGTTTAGCGGTGACTTTGCAAATACATTTAGGTGCGCATGGCGGTGTAATCCATTGATGACTGAGCAAATGATTCTAGGAAAGCTGTGTCGCAGGATATAAAAGGACACTTGGGGGCAGATTTATGAGCCCCTTGCGCCACTTTTGCGTCACTTTCCCATGTTAAAAGTGACGCAAAAGTGGCGCATGGGGCTCATAAATCTGCCCCTTGGTTTTTACCATCTTGGCATGGAAAGGACGCATCAAACCATGTGCGATGGTCGTTGTGGCCCGCACTGGACAACATGCGAATGGTAGAAAAGAACACAGCATCCCTTCATTTAACATATAATGAATTGGTTACAAATCTCAAGTGCTCATGATGGCGGCCATTTTGTAATCATTGTTTGTGGCTTCACAAAATAACAGAGCCATTGTTTCACCGAGGGCTCGACTGACTGAAAGCCGGAAGAGATCTATCGATTCCCACGAGGAAGCACCCTCCGAGATTGGATTGTTTGATCTCACTGTAAGTGTAGAACTGCATGTCTATCCTGCTTTAATGGAAAAGGCATACAGGCGGCCCCTGATCATCGCAACACCCCAGGCAGGAAAAGCGAACTAACACCTGCAATGTGACGTCACGTGTTAACAATGCATACCCACAAGTGCCACACAAGTAGCACACTGAAAAAAACAGCGCTTGTCATTGCTAGCTGAGCACCTAAAGGCAATACCTTGTTTGCGCTTCATGCCACATTTCTGCGTTTCTCAGCACTGTCCTTAGCAAATGGCACTGCATTGTCCAATTTAATGGCACGCAGTATTTTTACTTTTTGAGGATAGGTGGCTGAGGCGACCTTGCCCTCACCGAATGTTTCAGGGCGAGTGATAAACTCACCGAGCCATTATCACGCCGATACCACCAGGCCAACAACTCTGCTGTTATGTTGTTTTGAGCTAATACAGAGTTCCCATAAACCGGTCTACTCAATGATATGCTGCTGAACAGCCCCATCAGAGCCATACCATAAACTATCAAGCACACAGAAGCGTCTGCTGATCAGCGATCACTTTCAAACCTGTTATTGGCAGCCCGTAATACCCACACATCAGCCCAGTAAACTGACTAGGGAATTTTGCAAGATTGCAAAGTGCGGCATTATCCCTTCCTAGTTGTTTAGAGGCGCGTCTTGCTAAAGACGCCATTCATTTGCAGAAAGTGGCAATTTATTGACAGTCCATTTAAGGCAGGATTCGTGGGGTCTGTTAAAAAGTACTTAAACTCCGGGATTATAACGCCGTTCCCATGATACTCGTCTTTAGACTGTTGTTACAAATCTGGCGTGCAACACAGTCCAGGCACCACAAACACTGTGTCGCTGTCAGGTATCCATGATGGAAACAGGCGTGGGATGAAGGCAGCGCGCGGCTGCAGTCTAATGCCTTCTGCAAAAGCAGCAGGGTGGCGCGCGGCCTGCCCTCCCCGCGCCCCCGCACTGCCCCAGCCCTCGCTGACTCCAGCTCGAGGCACAGTGTCAGCTCATTGCACGTGCAGACCGCTCGTTTGCAATCCCACAGTGCACTGTGCCACACAACGCGGACGGTCTGTGGGCTTAGTTCAGTCCCTGCCAATTTGTGTATGCGTCTAACTCTGATGTACCATGTGGGGGATATGAACACTGTACAACCAGGGTTGGATTGGGATTAAAAATCCGCTGTCACGTTAAAAAAAGCGGCCCACATTTGCATATTGCCTTTTCTCAAAACACTGCTTCCGTGAAGTTTTATAAAAAGAAGAGGGGGTCGGGTATCTGACAGAGGCATGTTTTCTTTACTTAGATAAAATAAAAAATGCACAGATTAGTGCACACTGGTGAACCACACAAGAAAACAAGTGAAGCCACTTCTGCTCAGGCCCCCTTCCCCTGCTCAATATGCATACATTAAAGGGCCGGCCTAGCGAGAGAAAGGAAATGACACCTCTGCCTGTTGATAAAAAGGAGGTAATGGACACCCATCTGCCTCCAGAAAGGCCACTCAGGCACCCACTGTGACGCTGGAGGTATTGAACAACACAGACACTGCCCAAATTGGCCCCCCAGAGGCTGCCCAAAAAAGCAGCCCACAGCTGGAACTCGGATACCGGCCCCTCAGCCATTGCCCGAGTGCCCGCTTTACCAATCCGACCCTGTGTACAACCTTGGCCATCAACAACTGCAAAGGAGCTCGATAACTCTACTGGTCCAACTGTAACAAGTCGACGTAACCGCAGGCCTGTAACCACTTCCAAGGAGCCACTGGAATCCACTGGGAATTTAGGGCCACGTCTGTGTACAAAGGTTTTTACCATTCACAAATCTTCTGAGGGGTTACAGTGTTACTAAACCCATTTAGGATACAGTCCAGTTTTTGCAACTTGCAAAATCTTTTAGAAATTATTACCAATTGGCAATTGGACAGGGCGTGTCTGGGATGTCCCTTCTAATTTGAAAATCTGTAACCTATATATCAATGGTTTCCAACCATCAATCCAATTGCAAACAATTAACCACTTACCTTCCCCAGGGCCGGAGTGGCGGTAGCGGGCACCGGGCAATCCCCGGTGCGCCACACTGTTGGAGCCGGTTTTGGGCCCCTGGGGGCCATTCAGGGCCAGACTGGGAACCAAAACCGGCCCTGACAAAGTGCTCGGCCGCCCCCCGTGTGAGGTTGGGGGTGCGGCCGAGCTCTTTGCCAGGGCCGGTTTTCGGCCGATTTTGTTACAGGGCCGATTTTGCAGCTATGCTGCAAACATGACCCTGTAACAAAAACGGCCCCCAAGGGCCCAAAACCGGCCCCAACCGTCCGGGGCACTGGGGGATTGTCCGGTGCCCGCTACGGCCAGTCCGGCCCAGGGGCCGTTTTTGTTACAGGGCTGTTTTTGCAGCATAGCTGCCAAATCGGCCCTGTAACAAAATCGGCCAAAAACCAGCCTTGGCAAAGAGCTCGGCAGCATTCCCAAGCCCCGTGGGGGCCGGCCGAGCACTTTGCCAGGGCCGGTTTTGTTTCCCAGTCTGGCCCTGAACTTCTCCCAATGAGTGAAGGCTACTGATTCACAAAGGGGAATGGGTCTCCTTTGGAAATCATGGTGGTAGCTCCAGGGGGGAGTGGCCAGTGGTCCAGGACATTACTGCCTGCTATCACTGAAGATTTTCAAAATAGAAATCTTTTTTTTTTAAGTGGCCCCATTTCCTTTAAAATCTTGGGTTCCTTCAAAAGCAAATATTTTGAAACACTTTCAGAGGGATGGTAGTCCTCTGTCCCATGCAGACCACCAGCCCTTCCGAAGGAGTAAATTGGTGGGAGCTGCAATTTGCAACCTGCTTAATGAACATTAATGAGGCAGATCATTTGGCGACTCCCTCTGTTTCTTTATTTTATCAACCGATCTATTGGTATAAGCCAATCTCTGAAACTGAAAACGTGGTTGTTTAGAAACTAGTCCCCCCCCTTCCATGGTGGTCTGGTGATATGCAATATCTGTTCTAGCACAGGGAGGTCTTTGGGTAGCCATGCACTTTACAAGAACTGTAGAATAGAATTGATGTATAGGAGCACAAACTGAACTTTTTGAAAAACGGGGTCAACCTTTTGGAATTCATTGGCTTGATATTCTCCAAAAGTGCTTCAATATATAAAGAAAGTCCTTTCAGACCATTTGGTTATGGAGGAAATGTATGTGAAGTGTGTACTTTAATAGAGAGCATTTATGCCCATTTAAAAAAAACTTTCCTTCGGGAAAGAACTTCCCCCAAACTCTCCTAGAACAATTTGGCCTTGCTGTCTTTGCTCAATCATTCACTGGAATTCAGGGCAAGTATTTCCTTCCACTAGTTAAAAAAAATCACTAACATCCACTGATTCCAGCACAATTCAAATAGCCATAACAGTGCTCACTGCCTTTTGCACACGTCCATCTATTGGACAATTATTTTTTTTTGTGTTGAAATTTTTTTATTAAAGTTTTATAAAACAAATACATCAAAGCATAAACAACAGAAAATGAAAAGAAAATAGATCCATGTTGAGAGAAATAATGCAAAAAGATACTGATGAATAAATATTAGATAAATATGATATAAATATGCATTTAAATATATAAATACTAATTGAAGTAATAATTATGTTAAGACATAGAATGATATATTATAAAGACATAACCTATAAGGGGAGGAAAAAGGGAAGGAGCTTAGACAATAGAAGTGCAGGAAATATAAATAAATAGATAAAACAAAGGTAAAATGATTAGATAAAGACAGATGAACACTGTAGCGAATAAAACAGAGAATACAGAAGACAAGAAAAAGAAAAGAAATAAACAAAGGACAAGAGAGGGTAAAAGCAGATTAATGATGTGCTTGGATAGAAGTAGAAGCAGGGGAGTTAGCAGAATTTGATTTAAGAAATGGAGACCAAATTCGGAGAAAGGTGTCAGCTTGATCCTGAAGGTTATAGATTGTGCGTTCATGTGAGGCAGTCTGTATCATCGCTACCAACCAATCTTCCTGAGAGGGAGGCAAAGATGATTTCCAATGACGCAGGATACATATTTTAGCAGTAGCCAGTGAGATATGAAAAAGACGGAGTTGTGGCTTCGAGAGCTTTGGGGAGTGGCGGACATCATGCAGGAGGATATTAGTTGGTGTAAGTGGCAATTTTAGGGGCATAGTGGAATTCAAAGTAGTACCAATGTAAGCCCAATAAGATCGGATACTAGGGCAATCACAAATGATATGAGTAATATCGCAACCTGAATTGGAGCATCTCCAGCAATTGGAATGGGAAAGAAGGCCAGCTTTGTGCAATTTGACTGGAGACCAGTGCCAATCGTGTAGTATTTTAAAAAGACAAAATTTAAGCCTTGATTCACGGGCTCCCTTGTTCAAATTCTCCAGAATCAGATCCCATTCAATGTCAGAAAAGGAAATTGAGAGGCGAACTTGCCATTTACGCTGAAGATCATGTGAAAGGGGTTTAGAGAAGAGGTGGGACGATAAAATTTTATATATGCCGGAGGTAACACCTTTAAATTTCCCCCAAACGTGCAAATAGGATAAAATAGGGGAATCTTGTAATATCCATGGCGGTGACCCCATATGGATCTTCAGACATTGCTGAAGCTGGAGGTATTTAGAAGAATGGTGTAGGGGAAGATCAAATTCTACTCTTAGCTGAGAGAATGGCTTAAAATCCCCATCATGCAGAAGCTGATCCGGATAGAGGATACCTGCAGCACGCCATTCAGGCCAGGATAACATACGACCATTGATACGAATGCCCGAATTATTCCATAGGGGGGCTTTGATATGAATTCTTGGATTCGAACCCAACAGCCTATGACTTCTCTGCCAGGATTTATGCATGGCAGATAAAATCGGATTTTTCGGGTCAAGACGGCTAGTGCCACTACCATACAAAGGAGTAAGATTCGATTCTGAGGATAGAAGATGTCGTTCTATTTGGACCCATTGTGGCAAGTCTTTAATACCAGGTAAAAAATATGAGAGTTGGGAGATATGTAACGCCAAGGAGTAGTGTTCAATGGATGGGAGACCAATGCCACCAGATAACTGATGAGCCTTCAGCTTAGTTATAGCAAGACGTGGCTTGGCATTACCCCAAATGAAGGTTTTAATCTGGGCATCTACTGATCGGAGTAAGGATAAGGGAATCTGTAGGGGAAGCATGCCTAGAATGTAAATAAATCTCGGAAGAGTAACCATTTTAACAGCCTGAGCCCTACCCCAGAGAGAAAGACCCAGAGCCTTCCATTTATCAAAATCCCGACGCATTTGGGAGATAAGAGGAGATAGATTATCTGTAACCATGTCCTGTAACCCTTTATTAACTAGGACACCCAAGTATTTGAGGCGTGAGGCCTGCCAACGAAAAGGAAAACCAAAGATGGCAGCTTTTGTGGTACCATTAGAAATAGGTAGAGCCTCACTTTTGTCCCAATTAATCTTATAACCTGAAAAGGAAGAGAAATCATTAATAATTTGAAGAAGAGAGGGGATCGACCGAGGAAGACGAGTAAGGGTGAGTAAAATATCATCAGCGTACAGGTATATTTTAGAATGTCCAATAGGGAGGGGAATACCAGAAACTTCATCAGATTGACGGATGGTTGCAGCTAGAGGTTCCATAGCTAAAAGAAACAGAAGGGGGGATAGTGGGCAACCTTGGCGTGTCCCTCTCTTGATTGTAAAGGTATCAGATAGAAATCCACCACAGTTCACTTGAGCAGAAGGATGATCGTAAAGTAAACGCACTTTATCAATAAATTTTGTACCTAAGCCAAATTTTTCCATGACCGTGAAAAGGTAGTTCCATTCGATGCGATCAAACGCTTTCTCTGCGTCAAGTGAAAGGGCTAACGCATCATCTGTGAGATGTTGAGCCGACCACAGTGCATGGGACAGGGAACGCAGATGATTCCGGGAAGAGCGTCCCGGTACAAAGCCTACTTGGGAATGATGTATCAAAGAAGGTAAGACTTTACGCAAACGAGACGCAAGGATACTGGCCAGAATTTTAATATCAGAGTTCAACAGAGAAATGGGACGATAACTACTGCAAATCTGGGGATCTTTGCCCGGCTTTGGTAGCACGACAATGATAGCTTTGTTAGAAAGGGAACCCAGTGAAGATGCAGCATCCGCCTCCTGGAATGCAGCATGTAGAGTGTCAATAATATTGAGACCCGCCCAACGATAGAATTCAGGAGGAAACCCATCCTCACCTGGGGCCTTGTGATAGGGCAGAGCAGCTATCGCACTGGAAACCTCATCCCTGGTTATTTCACCCTCAAGGATGGCCTTACCATCCGCTGAAAGAGAAGGGAGATGCACTTTCGCAAGGAATGCCGTCATCTTATCCGAATCCATTCGATTATCAGAAGTATAGAGGGATTCATAAAAGGAGGCGAACTCATTGACAATGTCATGAGGTTTTGTGCACAAGTGTCCTTGCGCAGATCTGATGGCCGGAATGGCCATAGATGCCTCCCTTTGACGCAACTGTGCGGCTAATAACCTTCCCGCCTTTTCTCCCTGCTCATAATGTCGACCTTTCATTTTCTGTAAGGCGTATTCTGCCTTAGATGTAAAAAGACTATTTAAGGCCATTCGGGCTTGTTCAAGCAATTTCCGATTTTGTAGGGACGGAGAGGTGATATATAGGCGAGAATAGGTTTGTATGTCATGTTCGAGTTCCACTTGCTTCCTCGCATTTTGCTTATTAGCGAGTGCTGCATCGCGCATTAGTTGACCCCTTAAAGTAGCCTTAGCAGCAGCCCAAAGAGTCCTGCTGGAAGTCACGGATCCCTGATTATTAGAAAGATAAGTTTGAAGGTGTGACTGCAGTTGGGATTTACCAACAGGAGTTCTGTGGCGCTGAATGTTCATTCGCCAGGGCTTACGTCCAGGATTAGAAAGTCCCAGGTCTAGGGAAAGGAGAACCGGAGAATGGTCAGACAATGCCGCTTCCAGGATGCAGGAATCTGTGACCAACTTAACTGCGTTCTGTGAGATAAGGAAGTAGTCAAGGCGAGAAAACGTACCATGAGTCGACGAAAAGAAAGTATATTCCTTATCCGTTGGGTGACTGATACGCCAATGGTCAACCAACCCGATATCTGACACAATATCGCCTAGCAAAGCTCTATCTGACGCATTACCCCTATCTAATGGACCAGTTTTATCTAGAATAGAATCCTGCGTCACGTTCCAGTCACCACCAATCAAATATTGCGATGCATTAATTTCAAGCAACAATCGGGATAGTTGAAGAAAAAATGTTTTCTTGGTACCTGTAGGGGCATATACAGACCCTACACAAACGTGAGAATCACCAATTTTAAGTTTAGCAAAAACATAGCGGCCATTTACATCTGACCATGTTTTAGAAACAGTGACCGGAAGGGACTTGCGAAGAAGAATTGCAACTCCACATTTGCGGAGGGGGCCTGTGTCCGTGGATTCATCTTGTTGAATGCTGCTATGTATAACTTTACCCACCCAATCCCTACAAAGTTTGTCTGATTCTAGAGCATCCAAATGGGTCTCCTGAAGCAAGGCTACATCTACATGCTTAGTCTGAAGGTAGGAGAGAACTTTTTTCCGTTTTATGTAATGGGTGAGACCATGTACATTCCAAGTAATTGCATTAAGAGAGTGTGTTTTTGCCATATTAGAACAACGTAAATATCAGAAACCGTAGAATGAAGCACAAAACAACGTGTTAAAACAAACAAAGGAAAAAGAAAAGAAATGACAAAAAGAAAGGGAAACAGGGATAAAATAAATAGAAACGAAACTACGATTTAAATGGAATACATGAAAAAAGCGATAAGAAGAATGATGAAAAAAGAAGAAAAAGAGAGATAAGGTTTAGAGAGGTGATATAATATTAAAGAGAACTAGAAAATATTGAGTAAAAGCAAAGAGAGAACACGAGACCGTAGACTGTTACCCGCGGGCCTGGGCGCACTAGAGCACCGCCACGGGAAAGGACCCCACAGAAAAGAGAAAAGATTAGGAGAGTAATAATGATGTAGAAGGGAAGCCCAGAATAACATTGTGGAAAAGAACCTAGGTGTAATAAAAAGGTAGGTAGAGCAAAATAGAGGTTGAGAATCCAGTGATAATTAAATGTAAAGTAACCTAATATCATAAGGCATACAATGCGTGTTTAAATAAACCAACATGGAATCATGCAAGTAGAATAATAAAACTGTAATTAAACCATTAAGCGCCAAGACGCCCCAGTAGATACAAAATTGTTGGGGAAATATTTAAGGCAATAAATTGTAACAGGAAAAGCAATGAATGTAAGAAGAAGAAAGAGTGGAATTATTATTAGGCAGAGGAATAACAGTAAGCAGGCTGAAGGAGAAAAGAAAATAAGATGAAAAGCTAGAAAGAGAGAGGTAAAAAAGGGACAAGCAGATATTATAAGAACAGCAAAACATGTGAAAAATGTGGTAAATAATTAACAGTAAAAAATAAGACTCTCAAGACAAGAGAATCTACAACTAACTGCCAATAGTATTAAGGACAACAACTTCTAGAAGTGAAAGGATTATTCAGTCCGCATCCGAAGGAGTTTTAAGAGGAGACCGTGACTTGTCTCTCTGTAGATCTTGTGAAAACGTAGCAACCGAGACCGATTGAATTGCAGCTTTCCTATCTTCTTGTGAGCGATGAAGACGTTCAAAATCCCTTCCCCTTGGTCGGGGGCTGCTAGGAGGGCGCCTGTTGCGATCTGACAATGTAGTGGAAGACTTAGAGGGTGAATGGAACTGAGCTTGCTGTGAGGGTGTAGTAAGAACCTCCATTTCTTGAGGATGAAGACGGTCCAGGAACTGTTGAAGATGTTCGGGGTCGAAAAAGTCCTTAGAGACTCCATCTTTGGTAACGCGAAAGCGTGCTGGATCGAATAGGCCATATTTGATACCTAGCTGACGCAGTTGAGGTCGCATGGAGAGAAAGGCTTTCCGCCGCTCATTAGTTTCCTTGGAGAAATCAGCTGCCATAAAAATGCGATGACCTTCAAAGGAAAAGGAGCCTTGCAGCCGAGCCGCAGATAATATTTGTCTTGTTTGTTCATGACGAAGAAGACAGGCAATAATCGGTCGTGGACGTGCGGCAGGATCATCACGTGGAGGACCAATTCTATGAGCACGTTGTATCTCCAGGGGTGGATTGAAAGGAATACCAGTTAGCTTTGGGAGTATACGACACAGAAATACACTGGAATTCTGCCCTTCAATGCGTTCTGGAAAGCCAAAAAAACGAATGTTGTCCCTCCTACTTCTGTCTTCCAGGTCAATGAGTTTACTATGGAAGAGTAAAAGGTCCCGGTCTTGATTTGGAAGAGATTCCAATCGATTCTCCACTGCCAAAACCCTAGAATCAAGGGATTCAAACTTCGTATGAAAGGTGGTGAGTTCTGTCTTAATAGATTTAGTCTCTTCAGCTAGTGATGTGATTGTGAGGTGCATGTCATCTAACCGACGACTGACCTCGGATATTTCGTGCAGGATACGTTGCAAAGCTGCCGCCGACGCCTGCCCACCATTAGAGGTCGACGCCTGAGGTGAGACGGAAGGAGAGGAGGCATTGCCTTTTGTAGGCATACTGGTGGATTGCTTGAGAGCTTCTGCAAAAAAAAGTGGTTTAGAAGCCTTGTTTTCTTGCTTAGAGGCAGGCATTTGAGGAGAATGTTTAATAAAAACTTTGAAAGAACGTAAAGCCGTCTTGCTGCCAAGGAATGCTTATATGTAGTTGCAGAACAACACCAAGACATGCAAAAGAAACACCTGATAACTGTATATGTACAGCATTAATAAGCAAAAAGAAACTTATAACGCGTTTCTAGACAGTAAAATGTAAAAGTGTATCATTGCTTAATGACCCCCACTGCCTACACTTGTAAATATGATAACAACTGTCGCTATATTCACAGGTATGTAAATAGAGGTAAGATAAAATGAAACATCATACGCGTGTTTATGGTAATAACAATAAGCACAGCTACATGCACAGCAATATGAACAGGGCTGTAGAATGCAAAGTAATCATAGTCAAAGCAGAAAAGGCACAGCCTGACTGAAGGAGTTGACATGAGCGCTATAATGGCGTTAGAAGAAAGCACTCTCTTGTGTAGGACATATATACTGCGCTAAAGGAGGCCATGAAGCGTCAATTGTAACCAAAAGTCAAAAAGGCGCGAAGCTGTAACTGCAGCAAAAAATTTCCCAGCTTTGAAGAACAGTTTAGCGTGATGAAGCGCAAATTGCTTGCTGGCCTGATAATATGCTCATTGGCTGAATGAGGCGAATGACATGTGTGCCACAACAGGAGTATAGAAGGAAGTTATCCTACCAGTGGCTGAGCGACGACACGTCCAAAAAATCTAACTCCTGTCAGGTGACATTCCTGAAGAGAAGTATTGCAGGCAGGTTGAGAAAGGCGCGACCTCATGAGGAGGCAAACAGTCGTCAGGAGCAACGAAGGCGCGGCCTCATGAGGAGGCGGGCGCCCGTCGTCAGCAACGAAGGCGCGGCCTCATGAGGAGGCGGGCGCCCGTCGTCAGCAGCGAAGGCGCGGCCTCATGAGGAGACGAGCGCTCTTCAGTAGCAGCAAAGGCGCGGTCTCATGGGGGCAGGCGGTCTTCGTGGCATAGGCGCGGCTTAAGGAGGAAGGAGAAGCAGCCTGTGTAAATACGTCAGGCGAGCCCCGCCGGACGCGCAGCTCCACACCACTCCGTCATCCGAGCAGCAAACACCGGGGAGACTTCGCCATCACATCGCCGGAAGCACACCCAAGTCGTGCCCACCACTCTCCGGCTGTCGCAGGGCACAAGAAGAGGACTCCAAAGCAGACGTGAGGTAGGAATTTTTCTGTTAAGGGTCCATCCCGCGACGGAGCTCACTTGTCAGGCGGCCATCTTCCTGCGTGGCCAGACCACGCCCCCTATTGGACAATTATTATCTCTATTGTGCCAGGGCCAGAAGCATGTCAATCAGCTAGACAATTATTATCTTCATTGTGCCAGGGCCAGAAGTGTCTTGTATGTATTATTTATGTCATGGTTGTCCCCTTATGCTAATAATTACATACAATATGTCAGCACCAGAATTTTGCAATTGACTTCATCCATATATCATGGGTAAAATATGTGAAAATGGTGTATAGAATGTCAGAGCCTACATTTTGTCATGGATGTTCCCCATATGTCATGGGTGCCCAATTATTCCAGTCAAAAATTACCTCTAGTTGCGGGCCCATTGAGTAGCTGCTGTGGACCCCCAAGGGTCCACAGGTTCAGAACCGCTGCTCTAGTGCATCCACATTTTGCCATGGGTGCCCCTTATGCCAAGAATTAGGTCCAGAACGCCATTGGCAAGAGTTCCCCTTATTCCAAGAATCACATGTAATGTGCCAGCAGCAGTTTTTTTTTGTTGCCCAGCTATCTCATTTGCCAAGAATTACCTCTAAAGTGCCAGCATTTTGCTATGGATGCCTACATAATCCAAGAATCACCGCAAGTGTGCCACGACCAGTGACCCATTCACAACAGTAACACGCTCACACAAATGCTCACTCACTCACATTCCCACTCACTCACTCACTCACTCACTCACTCACTCACTCACTCACTCACTCACTCACTCACTCACTCACTCACTCACTCACTCTCCATTACTCTTTCTCCTTCACACTTTCTCACAATGTATTATACCTACTCACACTCCCTGACTCTTTCTCCTTCACATAATTCCACACTTCCTTATTCTCATCCTCACTCACTGCCACTACACTCATACTCACACTCACCCTCACAGTTTCACGCTCTCATTCTCGCTCATTTCCATTTATACTTACACACTCCCTGTGACTCACTCTTACTCACTCACATGCACACATTCTCTCACACTACCAAGCTTTCACTCAAGTATGTCAACACTCCACTCACACTCCCTCAGCCTAATTTATTCTCACTCACCCATTCTCACTGACACTCATGCCCTCTCATTCTTACTCACTCTATCTCACATACTCTCATTTTAATTTAGTTTCATACAGTCTCATTCACTCTTACTCATTCTCAACCACAGTTATATTGTCACTCACTGTCACCTATTCTCACTCGCTCACTGTAATTCATTCTTTCTCTCACACACACATATTTACATTTACATATACACATATACAGACACACATAACATTTCAGAGTTTTTTTAATTAACTTACCTTCCTATGGTGGCTCTGGTACACAGGAACACAACTTCTCCCCCCCCCCTCGATCACAGATGCAGTATACTGAAAGATGGAGTCTAAACATTGATGTGCAGGCTTCCGCTACCAGTTTCTTGCTTTTTCACATCGCCCGCTCCCATCTCATCACAGGGTGAGGTTTTATCAGTGGCATTCCTGACCCCATCTCACCCTGCAACAAAGAGGGGGGTAGAGGTTGAGGTGACAGGCAGCGTGATAGATGAGTAGCCCTGCAGAGTTTAAGTTTTAAGCGCCTAGGACTACCTGTATCAGTGACACTGCAGCGCGTCACTAATGGGGAGACCATGAGGCTCAGCAGGCCCCTGAGTCTAGGGCCAGGTCTGCTCCATAGCTGAACAATCTCCCTGATGGCTGGTGCATGTGCCTGTCTGCATTTGTGCCAGCTATCAGCCATTTACTGACTCTGGCTTCAGCAATAGTCTGCTTTGTTAAAATTATACCTGTAATGAATAGTAAGTTAGTTCACACTAATGGTATAATAAACATAGATCATAAACATGGTGGGGGTGGGGTTAGGGGTAATACCTGATGCCCATAAGGGCAAGCTGCCACTGGTTGGAAGGATGTAAGGAGTTGCAGCTTACTGTTTTCTGCTATAGGTTGGTGTGTGGTGTGTCCTGGTGGAGGGGACTGATGTGAGCATGGTATTACCGAACTATATGGTATAACTAGGCTGTGGTGCATGTGGGCACAAGGTTCTGTCAAATGAGTACTGTTGGATAGAATTTGTGAGTGCTATATCAGAGATGGGTGATGTTGGGACCAAAACATTGGCACCTATATGGCATACCTGTGCGTGAAAGGTATATGGACAGTTTCATGTGTTCATTTTACTGTTGAGTGTTTCTTTACTTCCTAGCACAGAAAGTTCATGCGTGTTGTCTGATAGCCAACTACAGGCATCTTCCTTGATGGCAACAGTCTTCCGTTTTTGAGTGGTCCCTTCTGGTCATGGACCCTTACAAAACTACATTCAGCTACCGCTTACTGCTGTGACTATCTGAGTCGAGTACTTGATCAGTTTTGCAGCATCCCATCTCTGTTGCAATATTGCTATCCTGTGAAAGGGCCATAACATGTGGTATCTTGACCCATAATTAAAGTGGGCATCTCAAGGTTATGGTTCCAGTGTTTAGTATCATAATAGCATTCACTTTTTGGTTTACCTTTGCTTTTTGGATTGTGACTTCTGCATTGTCCTGGGTGCCCCAGAGATCATGCATTCTATTAGCTGCCCACAAGATGTCCCTCAGGGTTGCAGAGGGGACTCTCTCCTCCTCCCCAGGCCATCTCCATTCCCAGAGACATTCCTTGGTCTTGACTTTGGTTGTTGCATCCATATCTGTTAAACTAATTTCATCAGCTTGCACGTTATTCGTGGTTCCTTTTGGTGTGGTGAAACGATGCTGATCTCCAATTTCATTTTTGCCAGTATTACAGGTGCACAAATGTGACGGAGGTATTGAATTCCAAAAAAAGGCCAATCAAGGAGAATTATAAAAAAAATCGATTCTGATGTCAGAATTTTAAAAGAGATTTTTGGTTTTACACAAATCAGTGATTGGCGCTGCACAAACACAAGTACTGGATCCCACAGCTGCCACCAATGTAAGAAATGAGGGCATTTGTTGAGGGGAGTGAGGGCCAAACTTAATTAATCCTTGTCCGGGTTAATCACACAAGTCACTAAATTAGCCTGTGCTAAACCTTGGCACAAAGCAGTCAGGCTTAAATTAGAGGCAATGTATAAAGTAGTTATGCAGCACTCAAACAGTAATAAAGTAATAACACAGAACAAGAAAAATCCCAAACCAATTTAGAAAATTAGAGTGAAACAGAATATCCCAAATTACACCAAAAGGAAAAAGTCCAATCCGCAGATATGGAGTTATGCATTTTTAAAGATTCAGGTAAAAATAGTACCAAGAAGCTCTAAGCACCAATCGCTGTCATCTGGTCATTCTCGACTGGGTCAAAGTCACAAGTTCAAGCCAACCGCAATGGAGCCCAATTCTGAAACAGGACCAGGTTCATCCCACTGAACAGTTTAACTTCTTAGAGTCGAAGTCCATGTGATGTGCCTCTGCAGGAGCTTCACGTTGGTGGGGGCTGACAGGAGATGTATGTCAGTTCGAGGAGCGGTCACTGTTGTCGCTGGAGCTTCGCATTGGCAGTTGATATGGATGGTCACTATGTGGCCTGAGGAGCAGGTCGCTTTTTAACTTTGCATTAGCAGGTGACAGAGTGACCATTGCTCATGTGAGGAGCCCACTTGCGGTTGTGAAGAGCCCCAAACATCTGTATTTTCACCTGGTGTGCAGATTTCTGTAGATTTGAAGTAGGAGTAGTCCACACTGATGCCCGCCAAGGGTCTAGGACAGAGGTCTTCCATTTTACTTGCTCTAAGCCCCACTAAGGAAAATGTTTTGCAGTCAGGCCCCCCTCCAAAACTTTTTATCAAGACTTGGTGGAGCGTGAGTGGTAAGGCTGAGCACAGGGGGCTCAGAACACAAGATCATTTCAGGGGTACCTTTCTGTTGCTCAAATCATGCACTAAATGTGAGCAGGTTGAAAGAGCAAATACATCTCACCCTAGAAATTGACCAAACAACTCACCTCACATAATTAGGATGTTGTGGGCTCCTCACACCCCTGGGCCCCAATGCAACTGTACCTGCTACATAAATGATAGGCTAGCTGCAACCCTGAGTAGCAGGCTGTCTCTCTGCCTTTGCAACCATGTCTATCAGTCACCCCAGTCCTGAAACAAACTTTCTGTCCCTTTCCGAAAAAATGGGCCCCCACATGTTGCCCTCACTTTGCAGCAGGGATTTCCTCAGCTCTAATGCTAGCAAGGCATGGTGCCTCTTTTGGGGAGTAGGACAGTCATGATTCTGATCCAGTGGGCCCCTGAAAACCCTAAGATCCAGAGCCACTTTACCTGCTGCACTACTGATAGCTACTGCCTTGCGAAACAGGATGTCTCCTCTGCTCTTTCCTAAAAACATGGGCCTTGATGTTGTCTCATATCCCTTCTGTCATCTCTCTGAGGTTCAAGCTAAGCTGTCTCCTCATCTACCTGAAAGAAGTGTAAATGTGTGCAATTGCTTATTCATTAAATGTAAGGGCTGCTTGGGACCCAGTATGTGCCTTAATTGATGGAAAAATGTTGGGAAACCACGCACACCAAATGTATGATGAGTTTGCACAAGTTGAGGCGTGCTGTAGAGGAAAACATCTCCTAAACCAGGACGTATAAATGAATCCAAGATGCACTATTCGTGTTGAGTAGTGTCCCCCTTAGCACAGCCAAATGGCAACGACGTTGCAAAAGATAAACAAAGTTTGTCACAAAGTTTTCAAAAAATGTTCCAATTCAAAGGTTTATTGAAAAACAATTCCTCGGTATGTAATTCCACGTTAAATTCACGGGATTTGTAATCTGTCACAATGATTAAACCAAGGACTTGTAAATATCCTCAATGCATTTCGGGTCTTCAAGGACCCTTCATCAGGAGCCCTATAAGTACAAAGGAGAGATGTGTCGGCCTATCTAAAATACAACGAATGAAACAAAATTACAAGCTCGTGACATAGAGCCTAAGTCATGTGAAAAGACAAACATGACGGTGAAAAATCTCAAATGTGAGGGTAAAGGATCAAATACTGACGTGCAGGAAGGTATTCCAAAGTGAAAAAATAATAACAATGAAATGACGGTAAACTAATTGTGAAGGACAAAATGGTGAAATACTGGAGAGTATCCCAAAGTGTATCAATTGTGATGATATGTAAAAACGGAAAAGTGCCATGCTTATAACCATCGAAAAGATAAGGAAAATAACCATGCTAAAACAATGGTGAATAAGTGCCGTTAAAAAAGACCCCTTGAACCGCTATCCAAAAAGCGTGCTACAACTCAATACGTTATAAGGAAACTAAGTAGCATACACTTAACGAGACGTACCTGAGAGGTTAGCGTAAACTAAATCGTCAAAGTTTCCCCGCGTATAGAAAACAGTCAGCGTGTACTCGTGTACCAAGACTCCAACGAGTATGTGGGTTAGTAGAAAGTGACGAAAAGCTTTCTATTATCAAGATCAAGGATCGTAAAAAGTGAAAAAGGAGCCGTCTGTTATCAGAAGCAGTACGGCGGCCATATTGTAATGGTGTGTTTAACACAAAAAGAATGTAGCGTTTCGGCTGTCAATAAAAAATGAATAGAGATACCCTGTCAGAAGTTAAAAGGAAAGCCACAAAAAGGAAATGAAGGCAAACAATTAAGAGATGCCGCAAATGGACATGTGAGACGGAAAAAGATCGTAATATCAATGGCATTAAATAAAGTTGAATCAAGTTAAAGATTGAAAAAAGAATAAAAAAAGAGCAGGATGGGTAGAATACAGAAATAAGTGTAAAAGAAAAATTAAAGGTTAATAACTCAAATAGACTTAGGTAGACTTGATGTATCAAGGCAATGTGAAAAACACTAAAAGCAAACAGATAAAAAAGGATAGAAAAAAGGAAAGAAAAATGGATGAAAATTCAAGAGGATTGGATGCACAGAGCAAAGTTTACAAAAAACAACTAAATTCAATGCGGTCATTCAGACCGTGTGGAGCCAGAGAGTTCATTTTGTAAATCCATGCTGTTTCTTTCTGAAGTAGATATTTACGGTTATCTCTTCCTTCTTTGATTGGTACCATTTCGCATACCAAAAATCTCAATTGACTGATGTTGTGACTCATGGCAAGAAAGTGCATGGCTACCGTGGACTTGGTATTTTTGTTACGGATGTTGCTTTTATGTTCTGTTAAGCGAACTTTGATTTTTCTCTCAGTCTTACCTATGTACACTAAGCCACATGGGCATTTGAGCATGTATATGAGATTTTTTGAATCACATGTCGCTGTGACATGCAGCTTGATTTTAAAACCTTGTGTTGGATGTTGGGTCGAGTTACCCTTAATGATGCTGTTGCAATGTCCACAGTTATGGCAGGGTATAGTGCCTTTATAGGGTGAAGTGGATTCAGTAGCTGGATGAAAGCGCAAAAGTTCCATCAGGTTTTTACTCCTTTCATATGCAAAAATTGGATTTTCCGCAAATATATCCTTGAAGTCGGGTTCAATCTGTAGCATTGGCCAATGCTTCAAAATGGTTTTTTTAATATTGAAACTCACAGTAGAAAATTTAGTGACCATTACTGATCTTGATGTTGACTTCTTGCTGTCACGGGTCTTTAGCAATTGTGATCTGGGTTTGGCTTGGACCCTTTCCAAAGACGTAAGCAAGGTTTCTTTGGGATAACCACGATCAGTGAAGCGTTTTTCCATGGTCAGGTTTTCTTGTGCCAATTGAGATGGTTCAGAGATGATTCTTTTGACCCTGAGAAATTGGGAATATGGTAAATGTTGCTTCAAAGATGGTTGGTGGAAGCTTGAAAAATGTAACAAGTTGTTCCTGTCTGTACTCTTTTTGTGTAAGGTAGTTTCAATCCGGTCATCTTTAATGTACAACAGTACATCCAAATAGTTAATGAAGTCATTGTGAATGTTGTGTGTAAACTTCAATCGGTCATTGATCCCATTGAGAGCCTCAATCGCTTCGATTAGAAGTTGTTCAGAGCCTTTCCAAATTAAAAAAATGTCATCGATATAACGTGGAAATAATAACATGTATGGTTTCCAATGAGTGTTGTTGAGAATGTGATCCAGTTCAAACTGGTGCATGAACAACTGTGTGTAGCTGGGAGCTGCACAATTGCCCATGGATGTACCGTTCAGTTGTAAATAATACTTGTTGTTGTAACCAAAGTAGCTGTGATAGAGTGTAAAATGAAGTAATTCAAGCAGGAATATTTTATGGTCTTCCGGAATAGATGATTGTAACAAAAAGAATTCAATGGCTTCCAGGCCGAGATCATGTGGGATAGAGGTGTATAATGAGGTTACATCGATGGTGCAGAAAAGAGTATCAGTGTCCTACGTGATGTCACTTTCTTGAATGATATTCAAGAAATGAGTGGTGTCCCTTACGTAAGTTGACATTTTCTGTACTAAGGGTTGAAGGTGTCGGTCTAAATATTTACCTACAGGTTCATGTATTGAACCTCGAGTGTTGACGATCGGTCTCATGGGTGGATCGGTGAGATTTTTATGGATTTTAGGCAACATTCTTAGAGAAGGACGTGTTGGAAAATTTTGTGTGAAGAATTTTTGTTCTTTTTCTCCAATGGTGCCACAACGGACTGCTTTGACCACAATATTTTGTAAAACCAATTGTATTTCAACTGTCGGATCCGCATCAAGTTCAGAGTAAGTAGTGAGAACTACCATCCACGTCTGCCTCAACAACTTCAACTGCGGTTCCTTTTTTAGGGACTGGTCAATCAGGCAACGCAGACCCAGGAGGGGCAAAAAACGGAAGGCCGACTGCTCCATCCTTGGACAAGAGAGTCACAAGGAGTCATCGATAACTGATCAAGAAAACTTAGTTATCAACATTTCATCTGTGCCCCTAGATGAGTCACAGGTCAAACTGCTTCAAAAAGGTTCTTCTTTCGTTCCCACCTATTTCTCCAATCAATTGGAGACAGAAGTCAGTTTTTACCGGTTTATGCGCTCATTGAGACTCAGACATTTTTTTGATAATGTTTTGACTGATCCTCAATCACAACCTGTTGATACCTTGGGTGATTTGAAAAGCAAAAGCACCTACATGGCTCCTGTCAGCCATAAAGTACTTGATACTTTTGAGACTCTTGTCAAACGTGATTTATTGAAACTATTCAAACCACACAGAACAACTCACTGTAATCTGACAGTAAAAGATAGAGCACTTCTTCAGAAATTGGCGGATAATCCAAACCTTACATTTCTTAATGCCGATAAAGGGGGAGCATTAGTCTTAATGGATTCCACTCATTACAGATTGAAACTAGAAGAACATCTACAAGATCTCACTACTTACTCTGAACTTGATGCGGATCCGACAGTTGAAATACAATTGGTTTTACAAAATATTGTGGTCAAAGCAGTCCGTTGTGGCACCATTGGAGAAAAAGAACAAAAATTCTTCACACAAAATTTTCCAACACGTCCTTCTCTAAGAATGTTGCCTAAAATCCATAAAAATCTCACTGATCCACCCATGAGACCGATCGTCAAAACTCGTGGTTCAATACATGAACCTGTAGGTAAATATTTAGACCGACACCTTCAACCCTTAGTACAGAAAATGTCAACTTACGTAAGGGACACCACTCATTTCTTGAATATCATTCAAGAAAGTGACATCACGTGGGACACTGATACTCTTTTCTGCACCATCGATGTAACCTCATTATACACCACTATCCCACATGATCTCGGCCTGGAAGCCATTGAATTCTTTTTGTTACAATCATCTATTCCGGAAGACCATAAAATATTCCTGCTTGAATTACTTCATTTTACACTCTATCACAGCTACTTTGGTTTACAACAACAAGTATTATTTACAACTGAACGGTACATCCATGGGCAATTGTGCAGCTCCCAGCTACGCACAGTTGTTCATGCACAAGTTTGAACTGGATCACATTCTCAACAACACTCATTGGAAACCATACATGTTATTATTTCTACGTTATATCGATGACATTTTTTTAATTTGGAAAGGCTCTGAACAACTTCTAATCGAAGCGATTGAGGCTCTCAATGGGATCAATGACCGATTGAAGTTTACACACAACATTCACAATGACTTCATTAACTATTTGGATGTACTGTTGTACATTAAAGATGACCGGATTGAAACTACCTTACACAGAAAGAGTACAGACAGGAACAACTTGTTACATTTTTCAAGCTTCCACCAACCATCTTTGAAGCAACATTTACCATATTCCCAATTTCTCAGAGTCAAAAGAATCATCTCTGAACCATCTCAATTGGCACAAGAAAACCTGACCATGGAAAAACGCTTCACTGATCGTGGTTATCCCAAAGAAACCTTGCTTACGTCTTTGGAAAGGGTCCAAGCCAAACCCAGATCACAATTGCTAAAGACCCGTGACAGCAAGAAGTCAACATCAAGATCAGTAATGGTCACTAAATTTTCTACTGTGAGTTTCAATATTAAAAAAAACATTTTGAAGCATTGGCCAATGCTACAGATTGAACCCGACTTCAAGGATATATTTGCGGAAAATCCAATTTTTGCATATGAAAGGAGTAAAAACCTGATGGAACTTTTGCGCTTTCATCCAGCTACTGAATCCACTTCACCCTATAAAGGCACTATACCCTGCCATAACTGTGGACATTGCAACAGCATCATTAAGGGTAACTCGACCCAACATCCAACACGAGGTTTTAAAATCAAGCTGCATGTCACAGCGACATGTGATTCAAAAAATCTCATATACATGCTCAAATGCCCATGTGGCTTAGTGTACATAGGTAAGACTGAGAGAAAAATCAAAGTTCGCTTAACAGAACATAAAAGCAACATCCGTAACAAAAATACCAAGTCCACGGTAGCCATGCACTTTCTTGCCATGAGTCACAACATCAGTCAATTGAGATTTTTGGTATGCGAAATGGTACCAATCAAAGAAGGAAGAGATAACCGTAAATATCTACTTCAGAAAGAAACAGCATGGATTTACAAAATGAACTCTCTGGCTCCACACGGTCTGAATGACCGCATTGAACTTAGTTGTTTTTTGTAAACTTTGCTCTGTGCATCCAATCCTCTTGAATTTTCATCCATTTTTCTTTCCTTTTTTCTTTCCTTTTTTATCTGTTTGCTTTTAGTGTTTTTCACATTGCCTTGATACATCAAGTCTACCTAAGTCTATTTGAGTTATTAACCTTTAATTTTTCTTTTACACTTATTTCTGTATTCTACCCATCCTGCTCTTTTTTTATTCTTTTTTCAATCTTTAACTTTATTCAACTTTATTTAATGCCATTGATATTACGATCTTTTTCCGTCTCACATGTCCATTTGCGGCATCTCTTAATTGTTTGCCTTCATTTCGTTTTTGTGGCTTTCCTTTTAACTTCTGACAGGGTATCTCTATTCATTAGGTCTCGCGAGCCAAAGGCTCGAAGAGACATTTTATATGTGGGATTTTCAAAGTGCTACCCACACTTTTGGCTGGCCTAAACCTTGAGTGCACGAGAACACATGCACGTGCACAGCTGCTCCTCTGCTAATTGCATTCCCCCCTCCCTTCTCACCCAGTCCTTAGATGCTCTGCTCAATTACTTTCACTTTCGCGCTTTGACCTTTGCATTCCCCCCTCCCTTCTCACCCAGCCCTTGAAACAAGCAGCAGGCACTTAAATGACCTATGGGGCCCCAATAATGCTAAACACTACAAAAATCAGATAGAAATCTGTACAAACCGAAAATCAGATAGAAATCTGTACAAACCAACACGAGTCACATGCCATGTGTGTAACATAATTCCACTCCTCCCTACATGACTCCACTCCACACAATGGCATTCCACATCACACAATTGCACTCCAAGTTACACATCTGCCCTTCATGCCACACAATTGCTCTCCCTGCTGCACAATTCCATGTCTCACAATTCGACTCCACATCACAGAATCCCACGCAACCAAGTTCCACGCTACGTAGTTCAACTCCACACCACATAATTTCATGCCATATATTACCCCTCCAAGTCACATAATTCCACTCCACCTCTTTTCAATCCACTCCATACCACATCATTTCACCCCATGCAACATAATTTCCATGCAACACAATTCCACATCTCAGAATACCGCTCAGGCCACAAATTTCCACTCACACAATTCCATGCCACATAATTCTACTCCATAACACATAATTCCACTTCAGTGCACAACATATAAATCCACATCATGACACATACTATGCCACATAATTTCACTCCCTACAACATAATTCCACTCTGTGTCACTTAATGCATCTTCCCTTTCGTGCCACATGATTCAGATCAACATATTTCCCCTCAACTCAATTCCTTGCCATGCGACACAATTGCACGTCACGTACAGCCATGCCACATTATTCTACTATATGCCACACACTTTCAGTCCAAACCACATAATTCCACACCACGTCACATAATTCCACTCCACATCAGTTAATCCCACTCCACACAATTGCACACCATGTCACTCTGTGGCACTCATCACAATTCCATGTCTCAAAATTACACTCCATGGCACACAATTGCACGCCATACAATTTCAGACCACACAATTCCATGCCAAAGAAAACAGCACCACTTAAAGCCAATCCATGGCATGTAATGCCATGCCACACAATTCAAATCAACATAATTCGGCTCCATGCAACATAATTCCACGGCACGTAATTCCACTCAACACCACACAATTCATTACCATGTCACAGAATTCCACTCCATGCTATGATTACAACTCCACTCAGTGAAACTCGATGTCACCCAATTGCACTCCACATCACACAATTGCATTTCACGCCACACAATTCCACGTTGCACAATTCCACTCCATGCAACACAATTCTGCACCACACAATTCAACTCCATGCCACCTAAGTGCACTACACCCTCATATTTCCTATCCAAGCCACATAATTCCACTCCATGTCGCATAATTCCAATCCTCTCAATGCCGCACAATACCATGCCAAAAAATTCCATGCAACACAATTCTTCTCCACATTATTTCACACCACCTAATTCTACTCTGCACCACATAATTATGCAACAGAATTCTACTATATGCAACACACTTTCACTCAACACCACATAATTCCACACCACGTAACATAATTCCACTCCACAACACTTCATCCCACTCAACACAATTGCACTCCGTGTCACACAGTGGCACTCCTCACAATTCCATGTCTCAAAAATTCACTCCATGGCACACAATTGCACGCCATACAATTTCACACCACACAATTCCATGCAAAAAAAATTTGCGCCACTTAAAGCCAATCCATGGCATGTAATGCCATGCCACACAATTCAAATCGACATGATTTCGGTTCCATGCCACATAATTCCACGGCACGTAATTCCACTCAACACCACACAATTCATTACCATGTCACATAATTCCACTCCAGGCTATATGGTTTCCACTCCACTCAGTGACACTCCATGTCACCCTATTGCACTCCACATCACACAATTGCATTTCACGACACACAATTCCACGGTGCACAATTCCACTCCAGGAAACACAATTTCACTCCATGCAACACAATTCGGCACCACACTATTCAACTCCATGCCACCGAAGGGCACTCCACCCTCATATTTCCAATCCAAGCCACATAATTCCACTCCATGTCGCATAATTCCAATCCTCTCAATGCCGCACAATACCATGCAACACAACTCTTCTCCACATACTTTCACGCCACCTAATTCTACTCTACAACACATAATTCCACTAGTCAACACCCCACAATTCCATGCCACACAATTCAACTCCAGCCCACACAATTTCACTCCATGCAACATCACGACTCCACATCATGCAACATAATTCCACTCCATGAGACATAATTCCACTCCATACCACGTAATTTCACATTGGACCACACTGTACCACCTAAATTTAAGATCCCCAAACCAAACTAATTTCAGACCACACAATTCCACACCAGACAATTCCATGCCACACCATTCCATGTCACATCTCATAATTCTACTCCACAGAGCATAATTCCACTCCTTGCCACCTAATTCTATGCCACACCACTTGATTTCACACCATGTTACATAAATCCACTTCACGGCACTTAATTCCTCTCCGCACAATTGCACACCACGTCACATACTTGTAGTTCACGCCACACAGTAACATGTCTATCTCAGTGAATGCAAACAAATTCCACTACACATAATTCCATGCAAAATAAAGTGCTCTCCACTTCTCATAAATCCACACCACATAATTCCATTCCATGGCACAGAATTGCATGCCACATAATTGCATACCACACCCCATAATTCCACATCACATCACATAATTCAACTCCACCCCCATACTTCCTCTCTGCAGAATTGCACTCCATGTCACACAATTGCATACCACGCCACACAATTCCATGTCTCACAATTTCCCTCAACACCCCACAATTGGAGGACACACCAAACAAATCCACACCAATTAATTCCATGCCACAACACATAATTAGACTCCATGGAACGTAATTCCATGCCGCATAATTCCACTCCACTATTAATGAATCCACTCAATTACATAATTCCACTTAGCGGGACATAATTAAAGTCCACCACATAATATCATTCAAGCCCACATATTTACACTCCATTCCATGACACATACTTCCATTCCTCTCAACACAATTCCATGACACACAATTCCATTCCACACAATTACACTCCACACCATATAATCCTACTCCACGCCATGCCAACTAAATCCACACCACATCCCTTAATTCCACACCATGCCACATAATTTAAATCCAGGGAACATAATTCATTTCCATACAATTGCAGTCTATGCCACACCACGCCAAACAATTCCACATCTCACAATTCAGCTCCATGCCACACAGTTCCAAGACACTCAACATACCCCACACGGCAAAATTTCACTCTGCATATTTCCACTCTACTTGACAACACGTATTTCTACTCTCCAGCTTTCTCTCTATCCCTCTCTTAAACCCTCTTTCTCTGCTCACAGTATACCTGTCTCTCTACCCATCGCTCTCTATACTCACACTCTATTCCTCTCTGTACCCCTAGCTCTAAACCTCTCTCTCCAGCTTTCTCTCTATCCCTCTCTTAAACCCTCTTTCTCTACACCTCTTAACCCTGTCATCATGCCAGCTGCAGTTATAGAAAACATCCTGTAAAACATAACACCTCCTCTAGGTCAGCCAAAAGGGTGTCTACATCTCTATGTATCAGCAGGAGTTAATCAATGGAAATACGTTAAAATATTTTATCTAGGGGACGTGTCTCAAAGATTGTTTATTATTTGCCAGGAGGGGTATGTCATGGGGAGAGTGGACACGCAAGAATGTACCCATGTTCTGCCGGGTAACTGGAAAGAGGCTCTTGCCAGGGGTGAGACGGAGAACACAGAGCCTGTTCCTCGGATTGACTCCCCCTCCCTTCTCTCCTCCCAGCTGCAGTTATATAAAACATCCTGTCAAACAGCACCCCTCCTCTAGGTCAGCCAAAAGGGTATCCACATCTATCTGTATTAGCTGGAGTTAATCAATGGAAATACGCTGAAATATTTTAGCTAGGGAACGTGTCTCAAATATTATTTATTATTTGCCAGGAGGGGTATGTCATGGGGTGAGTGGACACGCATGAATGTACCCATGTTCTGCAGGGTAACTGGAAAGAGGCTCTTGACAGGGGTGAAAGACGTGAGTGCTGCAGGGCACACTGGCCACAGCTGACGGACCCCTGTGCTGATAAGAGATCGCATTGAAGCAAGGCCGACATGCAGGCCCTGCTAAGAAACTTTAGCCGTGACCAGTGACATATACACAGCCATAAATAAGTGCCAAGGCAATCGGCAAGCTGACCTTTGCTAATTTTCGCCGCTGCCTCCCTTCCTCCACAACCACCCCCCACCCCCCCCAAACCCCATTGCTTCTTTACGAAGCCTCTGTCTGGATTGATCTCTCATGGAGTCTGCCATTTACAATAAAAAATTATTTAGTTACAAGAACATTTGGGTAAACTGTCCAAGGAACATAGAGGCGTGTCAAAAGACGCAGAGACAGCAGAGAGAGCCATCCTGCATGCTTAATGCTTTGGCAGGCATCAGTTTCCAACTTGATGCGAACTTCACTCAACTGCACACACACACACGCACTCACACATTCACACACACGCATTCATTTCTACTTTTATTTGTTCTGCAAAGAAAGTTTAGCCGTGAGTAGGTAGATATACACAGACATACATCAGTGCCAAGGCGATCGGCCAGCTGCCCCGTGATACTTTTCTCAGCTGCCTTCCCTCCTCCACAACCATCCCCCCCCACCACCCCCAAAACCCCATTGCTCTCTGCCTCAATGTAAACATGCACGCGCTCTATATATTTACAAAGAACAAGCATGGGAGGTTTTAGTCTGGACGAAACTCTGGGTAACCTGGAGACAAGGCAAACTTTTCAGAATAATTATTCCTCCTCCACAAGCGCATGAAGCCGGATTCTACAGCTCCTTCTTCTCTGCTGGGAACAGACAACAGGCGCCACTGTGCCACACGGCAGACAGAATTACTTTCACTTTCGCGCTTTGACCTTTGCATTCCCCCCTCCCTTCTCACCCAGCCCTTTGATGCTCTGCTCGCATCTCCCTCCTCCCTGGGCCTTAAGGGAGACAGAGACATCCTCCTTAATTGCTGTTTCCCCTCAGAGCCCGAGAACACATCGGGTCCTGTTGATCAACTCTGAACTCCGATACATTGCTCTCAAGTGACCGTATGTCAGAGGAAACATGCAGCAGGCACTTAAATGACCTATGGGGCCCCAAGAATGCGAAACGCTACGAAAATCAGATAGAAATCTGTACAAACCAACACGAGTCACATGCCATGTGTGTCACATAATTCCACTCCTCCCTACATGACTCCACTCCACACAATGGCATTCCACATCACACAATTGCACTCCAAGTTACACATCTGCCCTTCATGCCACACAATTGCTCTCCATGCTGCACAATTCCATGTCTCACAATTCGACTCCACATCACAGAATCCCACGCAACCAAGTTCCACGCAACGTAATTCAACTCCACACCACATAATTTCATGCCATATATTACCCCTCCAAGTCACATAATTCCACTCCACCTCTTTTCAATCCACTCCATACCACATCATTTCACCCCATGCAACATAATTTCCATGCAACACAATTACACATCTCAGAATTCCACTCAGGCCACAAATTTCCACTCACACAATTCCATGCCACATTTTTCTACTCCATACCACATAATTCCACTTCAGTGCACAACATATAAATCCACATCATGCCACATACTATGCCACATAATTTCAGCCCCTACAACATAATGGCTATCTATGTCACATTATGCCTCTTCCCTTTCGTGCCACATAATTCTGATCAACATATTTCCCCTCAACTCAATTCCTTGCCATGCGAAACAATTGCACATAACGTACATCCATGCCACATTATTCTACTATATGCCACACACTTACAGTCCAAACCACATAATGCCACACCACCACACATAATTCCACTCCACATCAGTTAATCCCACTTCACACAATTGCACTCCATGTCACACTGTGGCACTCATCACAATTCCATGTCTCAAAATTACACTCCATGGCACACAATTGCACGCCATACAATTTCACACCACACAATTCCATGCCAAAAAAAACAGCACCACTTAAAGCCAATCCATGGCATGTAATGCCATGCCACACAATTCAAATCAACATAATTCGGCTCCATGCCACATAATTCCACGGCACGTAATTCCACTCAACACCACACAATTCATTACCATGTCACATAATTCCACTCCATGCTATAATTAGCACTCCATGTCACCCAATTGCACTCCACATCACACAATTGCATTTCACGCCACACAATTCCACGTTGCACAATTCCACTCCATGCAACACAATTCTGCACCACACAATTCAACTCCATGCCACCTAAGTGCACTCACCCTCATATTTCCAATCCAAGCAACATAATTCCACTCCATGTCGCATAATTCCAATCCTCTCAATGCCGCACAATACCATGTTAAACAATTCCATGCAACACAATTCTTCTCCACAATTTTTCACGCCACCTAATTCTACTCTACACCACATAATTATGCGACAGAATTCTACTATATGCCACACACTTTCACTCAACACCACATAATTCCACACCACGTCACATAATTCCACTCCACAACACTTAATCCCACTCAACACAATTGCACTCCATGTCACGCAGTGGCACTCCTCACAATACCATGTCTCAAAATTTCACTCCATGGCACACAATTGCACGCCATACAATTTCACACCACACAATTCCATGCAAAAAAAATTTGCACCACTTGAAGCCAATCCACTCTGGATTGACTTCATTCTTCCTGACAGCCAGGCCTTTTAAAACCTTTTATGGGGCTCATCTCGTCAATGTAATCCAGAAACCCTTCACAAGTTTATGAGGACACCCAGGGGCTTATTTACAAGCCCCTTGCACCACCCGTAAGTCACCTTTCCCCATTAAAAGTGATGCACCGGTGGTGTGAGGGGCTTGCAAATAAGCCCCCTAGTACCATCTAAGTTTCCCCAGTCTTACCGAACAAATATGCCAAAAGCAGGTTTTTTTTTCGACAAAGCAAAGTAATCTACCTCAGCTCCTTTCTGGAAACTTTTGGGGTGATCTTGATCTGTCAAGTAGGGCCCAAGAAAAAGGGATGGGGTTCCACTGTACTTACCCCCTCATACAATTTCCAGAGGGGGAAATTGGACCGCAACACAGCACAAGCATTTTAAATGCAATAGGTCTTGCCTTCCATTAAGTTAAAGCCATTTGCTTTGCTATATAATACCATTAGCAAAGCAAATGACTTTAACTTAATCAAAGGCAAAACCTATTGCATTTTCAATGCTTGTTTGTTTTTAGATTCATTTAGCGCGAACTCGGCCCTAAGGTATTGTAGCGCTTCTTATAATCACGAGTTACATTATTGCGTTATTACATAATGCGTACAATCATCGTTCACCGGAAAGTTCGGCAGAGCAGATATTCTAGCTGCTACTAAATTGATACATTTTCCATAGCGCCAAAAAGCTGGGAAATAGTGAGTACAAAAATATCCAATAATCAGAACCACTGGAATTATGTGATTCAGCGGCGGCAGTGTTGTATGCACAATAATACATTTGCCGCATAAACCACACAATCCATCATCTACTGCATAATCTCCAGATTTTAATACAAAAAAATGTGTTTTCTGAAAACGCAGCGACCCATGTTGCCACGCAGTGGAAGGCCCTATGCAAAGGTTGACTGGTCATGTTCCTATTACTCTTTTTTGGTGTTAAACTGGTACTACTGAGGTGAAACCTTTGACCAGATTGTGTTAACATGAAAAAAATATGAAGCAATACTATCACAAAATGTTCCTCAATAGGTCACATAACTTGCCTTATCTTGCTGCATAATGAGGTCGACCCTGCCACATAATTTGGTCCTCCCCTGCGCACAATTCCATTGGCCCGGCCAATAACCTAACCTGGTACATTAACCTGGCCAGAACTGAAATAACCAAACAACCAAAGTATGCCCCAATGTGACCTAAAATAATCTATACTATTTTAACATTGTCCAATGCACACTGAACTTACTTAAAAATGGCATAAAATAAGAAAAACAAGCACTGGCAAAGCCAATAGGTCTCACTTTTGAACGGAGTTACAGACTTGTTGCAGATGCTAAATAGCATGAGAGAAAACAAATCTGATAAAAGCATGATGATGTACACATACAACACCAAAAATGCACATGCATATGTCATGACGTGGAGGCCATTCTGGCTTAGACTCCAGCATGATGACATATGTTTGTTCCTGCATCACTACACGAGTACGGTGTGCGTCATGAAGCGGCAGATAAACATAAAGTCAACAAATCACAAGTAATATGCTGACCCAAAGCCATCTTTACATATTGGTTTTGTGCACAACAGAACCTTCAACAACAAGAATTTGCAATGCAATCGGTCTCGCATTTGCGAGAGTTTGAGCTATTAGCATTGTAAATGACAGTGCCATTTATTTATGTTTTACAAAAACCAAACTTAAATAAAAAGCATTGTCATTTACAATGCCAATAGCTCAAACTCGTATAAATGTGAGACCTATTGCATTGCAAATGCTTGTTTTTTATTGACAGCCGAAACGCTACATTCTTTTTGTGTTAAACACACCATTACAATATGGCCGCCGTACTGCTTCTGATAACAGACGGCTCCTTTTTCACTTTTTACGATCCTTTATCTTGATAATAGAAAGCTTTTCGTCACTTTCTACTAACCCACATACTCGTTGGAGTCTTGGTACACGAGTACACGCTGACTGTTTTCTATACGCGGGGAAACTTTGACGATTTAGTTTACGCTAACCTCTCAGGTACGTCTCGTTAAGTGTATGCTACTTAGTTTCCTTATAACGTATTGAGTTGTAGCACGCTTTTTGGATAGCGGTTCAAGGGGTCTTTTTTAACGGCACTTATTCACCATTGTTTTAGCATGGTTATTTTCCTTATCTTTTCGATTGTTATAAGCATGGCACTTTTCCGTTTTTACATATCATCACAATTGATACACTTTGGGATACTCTCCAGTATTTCACCATTTTGTCCTTCACAATTAGTTTACCGTCATTTCATTGTTATTATTTTTTCACTTTGGAATACCTTCCTGCACGTCAGTATTTGATCCTTTACCCTCACATTTGAGATTTTTCACCGTCATGTTTGTCTTTTCACATGACTTAGGCTCTATGTCACGAGCTTGTAATTTTGTTTCATTCGTTGTATTTTATAAAATAGGCCGACACATCTCTCCTTTGTACTTATAGGGCTTCTCCTGATGAAGGGTCCTTGAAGACCCGAAATGCATTGAGGATATTTACAAGTCCTTGGTTTAATCATTGTGACAGATTACAAATCCCGTGAATTTAACGTGGAATTACATACCGAGGAATTGTTTTTCAATAAACCTTTGAATTGGAAATTTTTTTGAAAACTTTGTGACAAACTTTGTTTATCTTTTGCAACGTCGTTGCCATTTGGCTGTGCTAAGGGGGACACTACTCAACACGAATAGTGCATCTTGCCTTAATTGATGGAGTCACTTCAAGTTTCATGATAATAAGTGACACGAGGGTGTTGAGTTCTGGAAAGTGTCCTTTTAATAAATACTTTCTCTAGCTACAGTCTGACTACCTTTTACTAACTAGATGCTTCGAAAGCCCTTCTAAATACTAAACTCAGATCCCCTGGAATTATACAATTCTGTGGCTTTTTTCACATAATTATAGATCTGGCAGATTTGCCACATAATCTTTCAGCTGGTGCATAAGTTGCAGATTTTAGAAAATTAATTTGTTGCTAGGCCAAATGGATCGAAAGTTACAAAGATATGACAACATATGTTCCCTCTTAGTGGATGGCCCTTCACAAAGATTAACTGGTCACCTTTCATTTGCTTATTTCTGTATTTGGTTGTTAAACTGGTACTAATGAGGTGACATCTTTGCCCAAATAGTATTACCATGTGTAAAAAGTATGAAATAATGAAGTAACAGCATCAGAAAATATGCCGCATTATTTGCCTTTTCTTCTTGCATAAATTTGTCAACCCTTGGCACTCCCCTGCCGCATAGTACTAGGGGCTTTGAGTAAACTATTCTGCAGTGCCTAGCTTATACTGTGTGTAATACAGTTTTAAAATAATGATTTACATATTCACATTCACAATGTTTTCTGTTACAGACTGGGACCTCATAGCACGAGTTAAACACAAACCCCTTTTCCCCACGATGCCCACCAGGATTCAATTCTGTAATTCTTAGTCCTCACACAGAGATATCTGCAGTGATTGCATTATTCAATTGAGGATTCATAAGTATTAACTTGAAATTATTTTTCATTAAGGAGTGCCTTATTTTATACGCAGTTACATGCAGGTGAAAAAACAGACCCTGCCATGCACTTCAGCTGCTGCTTATAAATGAAGACAGCCCGTAATTGCGGCAAATAAACAGATATGCACTGACCAGCCATTTTCATTTACAAGTTCTAACTGAGGCATTTGCAGCCCCTTGGGAACACTGCCATGGCCCCCAGGGGGGCTCGCCACACAGTTTGAAGACCTCTTGTCTAGGACATGGGAAGCACCTCTTGGGGATCAAGATTTAATCCAGCAGAGACCAGTAGCAGGGCTCAGGCAGGTCCATGTAGCACTGGCCAGCTGGGCAGTTGCAGGGAAAGCCTCTGGAAGCTTATGGTGTCCCTGTAGCTCAAACAAGAGGTCAGCCAACGACCCCGGGAGTCACTTGTGGGAGTCCTAAGTTCAATGAAAGCAGGTCCAGTCTCCCTTCTTCAGGCAGAAGGGCAGTTTTTCCTCTGACTTTTCTACACGTCCTGGAGTGGTCTAATGGAAGGTTCTGAAGGTATCATATTTATACCTAGGGCCAGCCTTTAAATGGGGGCTCCCCAAAGACTGGTTCTGGTCAGTTCTTCCTCTTTCCCTGGATTTGTCTCCAAACCGTTTAGGGTGACAAAAGGCAAGCCAAGTCAGGTTACTATGTGTGTGCTACAGGCTAGGTCCTTTTAGGTGTAATCATGTCATGGCAGAGATCCTCCCCAGCCATCTTGTCGAGAAGATCCACCCCTTCTACACCCAGGCCTCTTTTTGTCCCTATGTGTGGAAGAAATGCACAAACCCACAACAGGAGAGCCATTCATAGTGACGTGGCCCTGGACACTGGTAGAAAGGCACATTTGGGTTTGACAGGAAAATGCCAACTTTCTAAAAGTGAAAATAACTTTAGAAATGCTTCACTGCCAGAATATATAAAACTTAACTACATATATCCTACATGTTAAATATCATGTACCCTGCCCTATGAGCCTTTAGGGCCTACCTTAAGGGTGACTTTCTGTTTAAAACTACACTAAAGGCTGAAGTTGCAGGCCTGATACATATATTACAATGTTTCTTTAGTGGGTGGCACAATGAGTGCTGCGGTTCACATATCGCATTTAATCTACAGGCCTTGAGTACATGTAGTACCATATTTCAGGGTTTTTAAGTAGATAAAATGTGCCAATCTTACTGTGTTTAACAAAGAGAGCCCAAGAATTTTACAACTGGTTATGAAGAAAGACTGCAAAGTGTCATGAAAGCTAGCAAAAACAGGTTCAGAAAAAAATGGAAAAAATATGGAATGACCCTACAGAAAGTGCCAGTCCCAACACTTGTCTTGAACTATGCCAGTTGAGAAATCTGGTTCCTTGCCTGGCTGGGTGGATTGTCTGTTTTAGTTGGTCTCTACTCCATTGTATCTCTGTTCACCTGCACTCAGTCAAAGGATATGAGTAATGGTTTATGTCCACATGGGAGCTGAGCCCATGGCCTGGCTGAAGGTAAGGTTTTATGTGATTTCCTCAGTGATGTCATCAACAATGTCCATGGTGAGGTGATACATTATGTCCACCAGTGATGTTATCGGGATACCATTTCTGATGTCAGTTGTGACATCATGCGTAAGGTAATGAGCAGTGCACTTGGGGCAAGTTTGTCTAAGCATATCTTGCAACTTCTTGTGGCTTTCAGAATGAAAATCATCACCATATCTTACCTTCAATTAATAATAATAATAATAATAATAATTATCTGGTATTTGTAAAGCGTGAACTAATCACCCCTAAGGGTCTCAAAGCGCTGGGTGCCGTCAGGGAGATTAAGCGAACTATTGCCCAGAGTCATAGGGTGTTAAGCTGAGCTGCCACTGGCACTGGCACCGGATATCGAACTGTGAGCCCTGTGCTCTGGAGTCAGCCGCCCTGGCAGCTGCGCCATACCTCTCTCCAATTGAAGTTGCTTACAAAATATGTATGGAATATGTTAGAAATTGTTTTTTAGCTGTTTGAGTGCTTAACCATAAATAGTCTCCTATAACAAATATATATATATTTATTTTATATATAGGTATATTTTCTTAGTGAAAAAGCATAAATGGCATGTATGCATTTGTGCTGAGTGTAACATGCTATTTATTACCCTTGTTGAATGTGTGTGTGTGTGCATGGGAGGGTCTGTAACTCACAAGAGACAAAACCTTGAGTGGTTCGTGATACCTGTTCCCTCTCTCAATAATAGTAACAAGTAGCACATTTCACTCTGCACTTCTGCATATTTGGCTTGAGCCATACTACCTGTGCAGTAGTTATAAATAAAAATATTTAACCAAAACATGAGCATAAAGGGTTCAATCTGTACAGTGGGGTAAAACCACAATAGCAAGGTCATATGAACATGGGGCCAATTGATTTCTTCTATGTACTGTTTTTAGACTGGAATTTGGGAGGATTAAACATTGTTTCTAAAGTAAGTTAAGCTTATCTTTGGTAATAACATGGAATACCACCTTTCAAAATATAAATAAACACCGGAATCTGTGTTTATTAGTACACTCGTTTTAAAGAGTGTATGTTATTGAGTCACATTTATTTTCACTGTCTTTAAAGAAAGAGTTTATCTGTTGATGCTCTGTATGTAATCTGCTATATATTACCATTAATGAGTGTGCAATAGACCATTACCCAAGAAATATAAAGCTTTGAGTGGGTCATGCTACCCCTTCCCTTACATTAAAACTGACAAACCACTGATATTCACCAGTTAAGGTGAGCTCACAAACTATATATCACACAACAGACATGAAAACCATAATTTGCACACCAAATGTAATGCTCATGATCTCACACTTGATGGGACCGATGCAAATACAAATGACACAAATGGTGGTAGAGGTAAGATTCAATATCACATTCCAAATAACACTTTCAATGAGAACTCTATAAATATGGCATTGCTTTTCGGTTTGACTATGTGGTGCTATTTAAAGCTGTTGTGCTTGTAGGTGTTGTTACTTATTGGTTTAAACTTTCTGAGATTATAAACATATTCAAAACAAACTTCATTTTAAATGTGCTTTTACAGGAAAATTCAATTTTTTGGTGATGTACTCCATCTCTCCTTGAACCCTAATGGGCACGTTTTTATACTAAAATGAAAGACTGCCATCTTAGCTCAGCTGGGTGCAACAGTATCTACACCTCAGATACTTAACCATGGGTTGTACTACATTCCTCAGTCCTCTGCCGTACAGATTCAGATTCAGATTCAGAAACTTTATTCGGATAACTTGGTATCCATAAAAGCACAGCAACATAACAAATTAAAATGACAAATGGAGAGTAAAAATCCAGTAGCAATAGACAGTTAGCAATAATATAAAATATCAATTCATACATTAATTTATACAAAATATCCATACATAAATATAAGAGCTAAGGGATTAGACATCGTCTTGCGTGCTCGGCTGGAAATTCTCAAAAACTTACTTGTGCGGAAAACCAGCTCTTCATCGGCCAAAGTAAGTAACCAGAAGTAGGCATTATCCAGGCTAATAGGCCTGTTCTTTTTAAAACATGGATTTAAAAGCCCCTAGGTGTACTTTAAATAATATTTACAAAGAAACAAAAAATGTAAAGTTGATTGACCGCTCACACCATCACATGGACAGGGTACATGATCGAGATTGGGATGGTAACCAAGAGGAAAACATAATACAAATTAATCAGTACCTGCTCTAAGCCGAAATAAAAGGCTCCTTTCCCAGTGACTCATAGGTAAGGTGAGATAGATAGGTAGGGGATGCCTATGCTGTTCTATAGTCATGTAGCTGAAGACAAGAGATTTTTTAGATTCCATACCAATCCTTTCTATATTGTATAATGAATAAAGTGCACTTCTGAGCTCATTTTTATGCAGAGTTTCAGCTGTACTGGGATTTAGAAAAATACAGCCTTTATTAATACTACATAGGCTTTGGTGCACTCCAGACAGCGAAGTGATATCCATCCCTTTCTCACACAGTCGCTGATAATCTCTCTAGCTAAAGAAGCAGCCTGGTTCTTCCAAACCAATAACCAGAAAAAAGCAGGGCAGGCACTTATAAAATCTTCTATATAATTTAAATTAAGTTCCCTGTGGCAAATGTATTGTGGATTAGAGATTGGGACACCCAACAGCTTCCTGCAAAGTCTATTCTTTTCTTGCTGGATACAGGAGCTATTGGCGTTACCCTAAATCTCAGCTCCATACATGGCTACTGGGACACATTGTGATTAAAGTTTTTTTTAAATAGCACCTGTACTCTTTGGGCGAGGAAGACTAAGAATTGAATTGATGGTCTTTGAGAAATTGCTCCTGGAGTGAGCCATATGCTCAGTCCATGAGCCGTTCGCAGCAAAGACCACCCCAAGGTAAGGGAAGGTGCTAGCACTTGCCAATGTATGACTGCCCACAGTGATAGAGCTAAGCTGGCATTTCCCAGGGCCACATAACATTATAAAAGATTTTTTTAAATTGACACATAGGTCCAGGCTATCCATATAGTTAACAAAAGACTGTACTAAGATGCGCAGGGAGTTCGGAGTGCGGCCTATGAGGACCGCATCATCTGCGTATAATAGTACAGGAAGAGTTTTCCCATTGATTTTGGGGACGTCTTAGGTCGTGGATTTTAACATTTTATTCAATCCGTTAATGTAAATAATGAAGAGGAGTGGGGCCAGAACACATCCCTGTCTGACCCCCCTTCCTACCTTAATGGCTCCAGTGACCTCGCCCCCACAACCAATCCTTACCTGGGCCCGTAGATCTATGTGAAGGTGCGCTAAAAAATGGACCAAAGGCTCATCCAGTCCATAGACCAGGAGGATAGACCAGAGCTTTGACCTATTAACAAGGTCAAAAGTGGAGGACGAATCCATGAAGGCCAAATAGACTGAAGAGGCCCGCACGATGGTATATTTTCCAATGACCAGTTTAAGATTCAAGCACTGTTCATTGGAGCCAACCTTACTACGGAAACCTAGTTGACAGGGCTCTAAAATGCCACTTTCCTCTGACCACTCCAAAATCTTATTATATAAATCTCGGCCCAGTATTTTAAAAATATTGTCGATCAGGGAGATAGGCCTATAATTATTAGGTTGGGACCGGTCCCCCTTTTTAAAAATTGGAACGATGATACTTGTGGCCCAGGTGCTAGGTATCGGAGCATGTGCCAAATTATTAAAAACATTTAAACGGAGAGGTGCCCAAAAATCTGGTTTCCAATTGATTAAGTCTATGAGTAACCCTTCAGGGCCAGGGGCTTTATTTCTGAGGCTCTGGTGGATAGCTTCTTCCACCTCAGGCAGAGTTATCTGTATGCTGGACAATGGGCCAAATACGTGGGGGTGGCATACATTTTTGAGAAGTGGTTTTCCCACGACTCTCTCGTAATGATACAGCTAATAGTGGTTAATAGCTGGCCGATAGATCGCAAATCCCTCACAGCAGACCAAAATATGTTGCTCTTTTTTAAAGTGGCAGCCTTAGATAGAGCTTCCCAGCGATCATTTAAGAGTGCTCCTTTACGGTTAGCAATCGCTATGTTATACCTCCGTCTAGCCATTTTCACCTCTGTGGTACACCTTGGGTTTGACGATAAAGCCCTACGCAGATTCCTATTAGCCTCAGAACACTCCTGGTCGAACCATCTCGGGCCTTGTTTTGCCATAGGAATGGGTTTCGACAAAAGGGTTTTGGTTGCCAAACAGAGTTTAGTAAAATCCTGGACTACCTCTGGGTGCAGGTCCAGAGTCGATAAACATGAATTAATAAGGTGCATATTAGCCTTCACTAGTGACTGAAACAGTTCGCCACTATCCACACTCCTCCATGTTAATCTTAAGTTGTCAGTTGAGGGCATTATATTTCTGGCACCACATTCAGAATAGAACACGGGCCGAGGGGTCAATCTCAATACTGTTTGGATTGGACTGTGGTCCCCATGGCTCGTAACAATAACTTCTGCAGCCATTAGGTGATCCGCAAGGAGGGGGGAAATGAAAATAAAATTTATAATTGAGGAACAACCCCTTCCTCTGAATGTTGGTACTTGATGGTTGGTAACGTGTGAAGCGCCCACATCATCCATAACGTTGACGAGATTATACGAGCTCAAGAATGCTGTCAACTCTGTACCCCTGCGAGAGGGGGGGGCTTATATTGTGTGTGCCTACACCATGCGGCATATCTATCAGTTTCACATTAAAATCACCACCCAAGTGAATGCCAGTAATCCCATCTGAACCTTGCTGGCAGTCTAAATTACAAATAAAATCAAAGAGCTCAATACAATTCCTATTGGGAGTAGAATGAAAATCATTATTGTAAAAATGTATCAGATAAAAAGAGACTCTCCTATTGTAAGTCAAAACTTGGAAGTTGCGGCAGTTGGTTGATAGAACCTTAAAACTTCCTCCAGCGGCAATATTGATCCCAATGAATAGGCCCCCCGATGGTCGGCCAAATTTGGGAGTGGGGGCAACTATGATAAAACAATGAAACCCCTCAATATGTAATTCATGAGCGGCCCAGGTCTCTTGGAACATAACTATGTCTTGTTCCGCTATTAAACGCAGCCAATCCAGGTCACCAAGCCTCGACCGTAAACCTGCTACATTCCAGCTTTAGACACTCAGATCAGTATCAGCGTTGACCTTATTTATAGGTTGCTGGTCAACTGACATGACGGTGTGGGCTGAAGGTACAATACCTAAGAGATTTTCTACATAATGTGGTTGGTCTACCAATAAAGGTGGTTGTCAATCCTGAGCATCCAAATTAGAAAGGGCCTGAAACCTATTGGTTACCAAAGGCGGTGCATAAACATTCCTAGTAGGTGTGAATTGTGGTTTGTAAAAAGAACCAAAGGGAAGCACACATATACTAGAGCTTTGTGTAAATGGTTGCTCACGGATGCTTAATAGGCGGCGGAACATGTGGGGCCTGCGAAAATTAATACAGTACAGTCACTGTTTATGTTCTTGGGAGAATAACCAACCCACCCTACTCAGGAAAGAAAGAGTACCTGCCACGGGTTGATCACAATAAGGCCCTAAATCAGGGTCCAGATACTAAGGGACCACAACCAATGGGCAAACCGAACCAAGATAGAATGGAATGGAGACAAACAGACAGAGTCTAAAATAATTTGAGTATTTTTAGAGAAAAAGTATTTTTTATTTTATTTCATCATTAGTGTTTGTGTAGATATGAAAATCATTAATTTTATAAAGATTGTAAAAAATTAGACAGGATAAATCAGAGGAAATAATCAAACAAAATATCCAACAAATACAATTTCAATGTAGCGAATTACTAAACAGTCCCACAAATGCTCCTTCAAACGGACAATCATTCATACTATCACATATCCGACAGCAACATCAAACGACATGTAACATTAATACATATTCGTAAAAACACATAACAGGTTGAAATGGTCGTTTAACAACTGAAATTTAAGGAATGGACTTAGAACAGTCCATGCGGCTAAAAGGCACCAATGAGCACGTTTATGGTAGCCGTGAGTGCGGTAACAGAATGCCAACGCGCGTTTCGGTGAACAAGCCCCAACGGGGGCTGCACCTTCATCAGGGCGAAGGAGAGCAGGGATGGTGGGACAGGCACACCTAAAGGTCAGTAGTTTTCCGTGTCGAGGACTCAGCCACGCACTAGCAATCAATAGTTTTAAACAGCAGCCAACGGTGATGGTAATTCTTCAAAAAGATAGCGGGTATCTAAAGCTGAAGGAAACCTCAAGCGATTCAGAATCCGTCATTTTAGTCGTCCAGGAGTAAAGGGGGAAGGTTATCCTTTTACGGGGTACTGGATGAGCGTACCAAGCGTCCCTCAGCCAAGTAAACTGATACAAAATTTGGGTAGATGAGAGATGAGGAGCCGCCTATTCGCTGTGCCTCCGTAGAGATCTGTGCCTCGAGCCCGTGTGGTCGTCTCCTAGTCGAGTGTAATTGGGTGCTTCCATCCTCATCTCTCATCTACCCAAATTTTGTATCAGTTTACTTGGCTGAGGGACCCTTGGTACGCTCATCCAGTACCCCGTAAAAGGATAACCTTCCCCCTTTACTCCTGGACGACTAAAATGACGGATTCTGAATCGCTTGAGGTTTCCTTCAGCCATTAGATACCCGCTATCTTTTTGAAGAATTACCGTCACCGTTGGCTACTGTTTAAAACTCTTGATTGCTAGTGCGTGGCTGAGTCCTCGACACGGAAAACTACTGACCTTTAGGTGTGCCTGTCCCACCATCCCTGCTCTCCTTTGCCCTGATGAAGGTGCAGCCCCCGTTGGGGCTTGTTCACCGAAACGCGCGTTGGCATTCTGTTACCGCACTCACGGCTACCATAAACGTGCTCATTGGTGCCTTTTAGCCGCATGGACTGTTCTAAGTCCATTCCTTAAATTTCAGTTGTTAAACGACCATTTCAACCTGTTATGTGTTTTTACGAATATGTATTAATGTTACATGTCGTTTGATGTTGCTGTCGGATATGTGATAGTATGAATGATTGTCCGTTTGAAGGAGCATTTGTGGGACTGTTTAGTAATTCGCTACATTGAAATTGTATTTGTTGGATATTTTGTTTGATTATTTCCTCTGATTTATCCTGTCTAATTTTTTACAATCTTTATAAAATTAATGATTTTCATATCTACACAAACACTAATGATGAAATAAAATAAAAAAGACTTTTTCTCTAAAAATACTCAAATTATTTTAGACTCTGTCTGTTTGTCTCCATTCCATTCTATCTTGGTTCGGTTTGCCCATTGGTTGTGGTCCCTTAGTATCTGGACCCTGATTTAGGGCCTTATTGTGATCAACCCGTGGCAGGTACTCTTTCTTTCCTTTGTAACCTGATGATTCCCCTGGTAGTCCTGCCCGCATCATTTTTCAGGGGTCCCCCTTCTTAGTGGATGGACAACCCACCCTACTCGTCTAGCCATAAGAATCTCATTCATGTCTGAGGGGTGGAATCTTTTGTGCTTACTTAACCAATCCACAGACTTGTTACGTAGGTCAACCCAAGACTCCCTCTGGTCCCCAGTAAGATTTGGGACACCAGCCAGAACCAACACATAAGGACAAGAGGCTCAAAACATCGACATTGGGTCTAGGGCAGCTACTCCTAGAGCAGTCCGTGGCACTACTACTTGGGTCACTTAAATTAGTGCCAAAATGTGGATACTTATGATGACTACTACCTGGATCTAGAGTATTTGCATTAGGTGCTAGGGCATGTCTTGCAAATTCCTCTGCTCAAGACTAGGATCTAACACTGGAAGTTCGTTTGAGTTACGGCATGTTAAACAAGAAATGACAGATGGAATGTCTTTATGCAGAGTAGAACTTGGCAATTGTGGGTTGGACCCAAGGCTATTAACCACCGGCATTAACGAAATTCCCCCTCCAACGTCGTCAGAAAGACAGTTCACCTTGCTGCCACTTAAATTAGCTATTGCAGAGTCCATGTGTTTTAGCTTTCCCTAGAGGAGATTCCTATCAAACATCTCCTTAATATGAACCAGGGCCGTTTCCAGAGGTTTCTCTTCAATGCTTACAAGAGCAACGTCCCCAACAGTGTCTGCATCAATTCCATGTCTTGGTTGGTGAAAACGGCGTCTGTCTGGGTACCTGTAGAGTTAGTTAAAATGGCTGCATGATCAGTTACGGGATTGACAGATCGAGGGCCCTTTGTACTTTTTGATTTTGAAGTTACTGGGCTCCGCTTCCGTTTAATCGGTGGGGCTTTCACCTTGGCGTTTCTTTGGGACTTAGCAACCTGTGCTCTGGTATTAATACAAGACACAACTGGGGCAGCCATATTAGATACATCCAGATTTGGCGGAGGGGAATTTGGGCAAACAGAACGAATCATAATAGGCGGTGACTTTTGTGGAGTTGAATGTGGTACACTGCCTGAGTTGGGGCCACCTAGTGATAGACGGGTCTGTAGCGTTGCGGGGTCCAAAGAAAGGCGGTGCTCGGTCATTTCAATTTCATGGGTGAACAGAGAGTCCGCCCTAACGATGAATGCATCTAAGGTTCCAGCTACTCTACGTTTATTCATGTTGTGAAGACAAACTCAAGTAGCCCAGATGCAAAAGTACAATACAACACAGGTAGCAGGCCAGAAATAGCAATAAGCTTCACAATAGCTGATGGCATGAAGGAGAGATCAGATGCCAGGGAGTAGATATGAGAGGGGTGGCCCAGCCCAGCCTCTTCCGGGCTCCGACGGGTGTGGACGGGCCCGCCCTTGGCCATACAGGATATTTATTTTATTACCACTATTTGATGATGTGAAACACATCATTTACAAATATAAATTAGGATGTATGCCTTTCTTCTATCCTGATGAAGGCCAGATCCTAAATCATTTTGAAACATGTCAAACCGTTGATGCCTACATATTTTAATGCTTGATTAAATACAATGGTGAATGGGCATAAACACTGAGTCGACTGTTTGCCAATGTACAATTAGTTTGCACCATTGTATAGCAAGCCTTTGTCTGTTTTTCCTGATTGTTTTGGTGTACCTCACCTTCAAATGCACTCCCCGGGTATAGCTCCCCTGGTATAGCTCATCATTAGAAACATCATTTTGTGATATAAGTTTTCTTGTTTAAGAAAATAGGGGGCCCAATTCACAAAGGTAAATTTAGATGAAAGTCTAACCTGATGACTTTCGGTAGTCACAAAGGGCATTTACTACTCGTAAATGCCCTATGTGAATACAGAAAGTAAAACTTTATGACTTTCAGTATTCAGAAAGGGCATTTACGAGTAGTAAATGCCCTTAGTGAATGCCGAAAGTCATAAAGTTAGACTTTCGTCTCACTTTACCTTTGTGAATCGGGCCCCCTGTTTCTGTACTTATAATATTGGTGTGTACTTGTTCTTGCTACAGTGTTTGACACGTATACATTCTCCTTCCTCGTTTCTCTCCCATTGATTGGGTGCACAAGGGTTTATGTTTTAGCCTTTGATTAGATAATAAATTTTAAGCTAGAGTTGCGGTGGGTGCGCGAATCCTGCTGAAAAAAACACGAAGCGCAGTCTCCAAGCGCTATGTTAATTTAAGCCCCAAGGAGGGTGAGGTCCCAGGGGCAATGAGTTAAATAGACTTAGACACCTTCCCGGGTCTTTCATCATTTAATGCGGGGGGCTCACGTAGCCCCCCACAGGTTCCTGCTCTCCCCCACACTGTCATGGGGCCGCCACCTTGGGGCTTTAATGATTAAGGGTGGGGGGCCATGTGGCCCCCTGTAGCCCTTGGGACCACCACCTCCCTGGGGCTATCTATAAAACTGAAGCATCGGGGACTCGAGCCCCCCGCACTGCCCTGGGGATCACCACCTCCCCGGGGCACACTTTATTTAAATATAGGGTTCTGTTGCAGACCCCCGACCCTGAGTACCACCACCTCCCCGGGCCTACAGTGTAGATGGGAGGCGGGTTGCACAGCCCCCCAAGGAGCCCTCCATGGCCCGGGGGACCACCACTCCCCAGGGCCTGCTCTAGTAATGTCCCGGGATGCCCACCCCAGGGACATTGCAGTTTGCTATGGCATGGCGGGAGCACAACTCCCGCCATGTCATAGCACTCTTCTGCTATGCTTCATGGAAGAGAGAGCAGGAAAACTGCTCTCGCTTCCATGAAGTGAAGTGGAATTGCTTGGGCAAAGGAAGCTGCATGTCAGCAGCTCCCTTTTCCCAAAAGCAATGCCGGCTCCCACAGGAGGCTGGGAGCCGGCAGGGACCGTGGGGGCCTTGGATCCCCCGGCGGTCTCCAGCATTGTGGCCGTACCCCAAGGTATTGGGTCCCGGGGCCGAAAATGGCCCGGGAGGGGGGCCGCTCGGCCCTCATCCCTTGAAAAAAGAAAAATGGCTGGGTCGCGGGTGATGGTGATTTTTTGTAGTGGAGTGGAGTGGATGCACATAGTGTGTAGTGGAATTATGTGGTATGTTGTGCACCGATTTTCACATAATTACACATTTTTCACATTTGCCTCATACTCCATCACCTGCCACATAATCTGCAGATTTGAACAAAATAAACCTTGTTTCTAGCTCAAACGTTCAAATGTTACCAAAACTCAGCGACACGTGTTACAGCATGCTGGAAAGCTTTTCGCAAAGTTGGAATGGTCATGTGTTACTTACTGCTAAATGTGGGTGTTAAATTGGTATTAATGGTGCGCAAACCTCTCTTGCTTGTTTCTATGGCTCTCTTGCATCTTTCTGCATTTCTCTTGCTTCTTTCTGCACCTTCCTTCATCTTTCTGCACTTCTATTGCCTCTTTCTGCACCTCGCTTGCCTCTTTCTGCACCTCTCTTGCTTCTTTCTGCACTTCTCTTTCTTCTTGCGTCTTTCAGCACCTCACTCTCCTCTTTCTGCACTTCTCTTGCCTCTTTCTGTACCCCGCTTGCCTCTTTCTGCACCTCTCTTGCTTCTTTCTGCACTTCTCTTGCCTCTTGCATCTTTCTGCACCTCATTCTCTTCTTTTTGCACTTCTCTTGCCTCTTCCTGTACCTTTCTTCCTCTTTCTGCACCTCTCTTGCTTCTTTCTGAAACTCCCTAACTTCTTTCTACACTTCCCTTGCTTCTTTCTGCACCTCACTCTCTTCTTTCTGCACCTCACTCTCTTCTTTCTTCACTTCTCTTGCTTCTTTCTGCACCTCACTTGCCTCTTCCTGCACCTTTCTTCCTCTACCTCTCTTGCTTCTTTCTGAACCTCTCTAACTTCTTTCTGCACTTCTCTTGCTTGTTTCTACGGCTCTCTTGCATCTTTCTGCACCTTTCTTGCCTCTTTCTGCACCTCTCTTGCCTCTCTTTATGCATGGCTTCCTCTTTCTGTACCTTTCTTTCTCTTTTTGCACTTCTCTTGCCTCTTTCTGTACCTCGCTTGCTTCTTTCTGCACCTCTCTTGCTTCTTTCTGCACTTCTCTTGCTTCTTGCATCTTTCTGCACCTCACTCTCTTCTTTTTGCACTTCTCTTGCTTCTTTCTGCACCTCACTTGCCTCTTCCTGACATTTTTTCCTCTTTCTGCACCTCTCTTGCTTCTTTCTGAACCTCTCTAACTTCTTTCTGCACTTCTCTTGCTTCTTTCTACACCTCTCTTGCTTTTTTCTGCGTCCCCCTTACCTCTTTCTGTACCTCTCTTGCCTGTTTCAGTGTTTCTCTGGCCTTTTTCTGCACCTCTCTTGCTTATTTCTGATGGAAGGCTCTTCGCAAAGTTGGAATGGTCATGTGTTACTTACTGCTAAATGTGGGTGTTAAATTTGTATTAATGGTGCGCAAGCCTTTCTTGCTTGTTTCTACAGCTCTCTTGCATCTTTCTTCATTTCTCTTGCTTCTCTCTGCACCTTCCTTCTTCTTTCTGTACTTCTCATGCCTCTTTCTGTACCTCGCTTGCCTCTTTCTGCACCTCTCTTGCTTCTTTCTGCACTTCTCTTGCTTCTTGCGTCTTTCAGCACCTCACTCTCTTCTTTTTGCACTTCTCTTGCTTCTTTCTGCACCTTTCTTCCTCTTTCTGCACTTATTTTGCCTCTTTCTGTACCCCACTTGCCTCTGTCTGCACCTCTTGTGCTTCTTTCTGCACTTCTCTTGCTTCTTTCTGCACCTCACTCTCTTCTTTCTGCACCTCACTCTCTTCTTTCTGCACTTCCCTTGCTTCTTTCTGCAACTCACTTGCCTCATCCTGTACCTTTCTTCCTCTTTCTGCACCTATCTTGCTTCTTTCTGAACCTCTCTAACTTCTCTCTGCACTTCTCTTGCTTGTTTCTACGGCTCTCTTGCATCTTTCTTCACCTCTCTTGCCTTTTTTTGTACCTCTCTTCCTCTTTCTGTACTTCTCTTGCCTCTTTCTGTACCTCGCTTGCCTCTTTCTACACCTCTCTTGCCTCTTTCTGCACTTCTCTTGCTTCTTGTGTCTTTCTGCACCTCACTCTCTCCTTTTTGCACTTCTCTTGCTTCTTTCTGCACCTCACTTGCCTCTTCCTGACCTTTCTTCCTTTCTGCAGCTCTCTTACTTCTTACTCCACTTCTCTTGCTTCTTTCTGTACTTCCCTTGCTTCTTTCTGTACCTCACTTGCCTCTTCCTGCACCTTTCTTCCTCTTTCTGCACCTCTCTTGCTTCGTTCTGAACCTCTCTATCTTCTTTCTGTACCTCTCTTGCTTCTTTCTGAACCTATCTAACTTCTTTCTGCACGTCTCTTGCTTCTTTCTACACCTCTCTTGCTTTTTTCTGCATCCCCCTTACCTATTTCTGCACCTCTCTTGCCCCTTTCTGCACCCTCTTGCCTCTTTCTGCACCTCTCTTGCCGCTTTCTGTACCTTTCTTGCCTCTTTCAGTGCTTCTCTGGCCTTTTTCTGCACCTCTCTTGCTTATTTCTGTATCCCTCTTGCCTCTTTCTGCACCTCCCTTGCTACCTCCTGCACTTCTCTAGCTTCTTTCTACTCCACTTTTGCCTCTTTCTGCACCTCTCTAGCTTCTTTCTACTCCACTCTTGCCACTTTCTGCACTTCTCCTGCCTCTTTCTGCACCTCTCTTGCCTCACTTTGTGCATGGCTTCCTCTTTCTGCACCTCTCTTGCTTCTTTCTGCGCTTCACCTGCTTCTTTCTGCACCTCTCTTGCTTCCTTCTGCACATCTCTTGCTTTTTTCTGCACCTCTCTTGCCATTTTGTGCACCTCTCTTTCTTCTTTCTGCACCTCTCTTACCTCTTTCTGCACTTCTCTAGCCTTTTTCTGCACCTCCCGTGCATCTTTCTGCATTTCTATTGCCTCTTTCTGCACAACTCTTGCTCTTTTCTGCAACTCACTTGCTTCTTTTTGTACCTTCCTTGCATTCTTTCTGTACTTCTTTTGACTCTTTCCGCACTTGTCCTGCCTCATTCAATACCACTTTTGCCTCTTTTTGCACATTTCTTCCTCTTTGTGATCCTCTCTGCTTCTTTCTGAATCTCTTGCCTCTTTCTGCACCTCTCCTGCCTCTTTCTGCACCTCTCTTGCTTCTTTCTGCAGATTTCCTCCTCTTTCTGTACCTCTATTGCTTCTTTCTCAACCTCTCAAACTTCTTTCTGCACTTCTCTTGCCTCTTTCTGCACTTCCCCTGCCTCTTTCTACACCTTTATTGCCTCTTTCTGTACATTTGTCCTCTTTCAACAACTCTCTTGTTTCTTTCTGCACTTCTCTTGCTTCTTTCTATACCTCTCTTGGTTTTTCTGCATCCCCTTACCTCTTTCTGCACCTCTCTTGTCTCTTTCTGCATCCCCTTGCCTCTTTCTGCACCTATCTTGCCTCTTTCTGTGCTTCTGTTGCCTTTTTCTGCACCTCTCTTGCTTATTTCAGCACAACTCTTGCCTCTTTCTGCACCTCTCTTGCCTCTTTCTGCACTTCTATTGTCTCCTTTACTCCTCTTGCTTCTTTTGGCACCTCTCTTGCTTATTTCTGCACCCTCTTGCCTCTTTGTGCACCTCTCTTGCTTCTTTCTGTACCTCTCTTGCCTCTTTCTGCACTTCTCTTGCTTCTTTCTGCACCTCTGTTGCTTCAGTCTGCACTTTTCTAGCCTCTTTCTGCACCTCCCTTGCCTCTTTCTGCATTTCTATTGCCTCTTTCTGCACATCTCTTGCTTCTTTCTGCACGTCTCTTGCTTCTTTCAGCACTTCCCTTGCATCTTTCTGTACCTCTCTTGCCTCTTTCTGCACATGTCTTCCCTTCCTCTTTTTGATCCTCTCTTGCTTCTTTCTGCATCTCTTGCCTCTATCAGCACCTATCTTGCTTCTTTCTACAGATTTTGTCTTTTTTCTGCACCTCTCTTGCTTCTTTCTGAACCTCTCTTGCCTCTTTCTAGACCTCTCTTAGCTCTATCTGAACTTCTCTTGCATTGTTCTGTACCTCCCTTGCCTCTTTCTGCACATTTCTTACTCTTTCTGTACCTCTATTGCTTCTTTCTGCACCCCTCATGCCTGTTTGTGTACCTCTCTTGCTTCTTTCTGCACCTCTCTTACCTCTTTCTGTACTTTGCCTGCTTCTTTCTGCACCTCTCTTGCTTCCTTCTGCACCTTCTTGCCTCTTTCTGCACATCTCTTGCTTCGTTCTGTACTTCTCTTGCTTCTTTCTGCACTTCTCTTACCTCTTTCTGTACTTGTCTTGCCTCTTTATGCATCTGTGTTGCTTCATTCTGTACTTCTCCAGCCTCTTTCTGTACCTCTCTTGCCTCTTTCTGCACTTCTCTGGCCTCTTTCTACTTTTCTCTTGCATTTCTCTTGCTACTTTCCACTCCTCTCTTGCCTCTTCCCACACCTCTCTTCCTCTTTCTGCACTTCTCTTACCTCTTTCTACACCACCCTTCCCTCTTTCTGCACATTTCTTCCTTTTGCTGAACTTTCTTCCTCTTTCTGCACATCTCTTGCTTCTTTCAGTACCTCTTCCGCTTCTTTTTGCATCTTTGTACTTCTTTTGCCTCTTTCTGCAATTATCATGCCTCATTCTATACCTCTCTTGCCTCTTTCTGCACACTTCTTCCTCTTTTTCATCCTTTCTTGCTTCTTTCTGCATCTCTCTTGCCTCTTTCTGCACCTCTCTTGCCTCTTTCTGCACCTCTCTTGCTTCTTTCTGCAGATTTCTTCCTTTTTCTGGACCTCTCTTGCCTTTTTATACACTTCTCTTGCATCTTTCTGTATACCTCTCTTGCCTCTTTCTGCACATTTCTTCCTCTTTCTGCACCTCTCATGCTTCTTTCTGCACTTCTCTTGCTTTTTTCTTCACCTCTTTTGCCTCTTTCTGCACATTTCTTCCTCTTTCCGCACCTCTCTTCCTTCTTTCTGCACTTTTCTTCTTTCTTTCTGCAGATCTCTTACCTCTTTCTGCACTTCACTTGCCTCTTTCTTCACCTCTCTTGCCTCTTTATGTACCTCTCTTGCCTCTTTCTGAACTTCTCTTGCCTCTTTCTGCTCCTCTCTTGCATCGTTCTGCACTTCACCTGCCTCTTTATGCAGTTCTATTACCTCTTTCTGCACTTCTAATGCTTCTTTCTGTACATTTCTTCCTCTTTATGTGCCTTTCTTCCTTTTTCTGTACCCTTTTTCCTATTTCTGCACCCCTCTTGCTTCTTTCTGCACTTCTCTTGCCTCTTTCTGTACTTGTGTTGCCTCTTTCTGTACCTCTCTTGCCTCTCTGTGTACCTCTCTAGCCTCTTTCTGCACATTTCCTCCTCTTTCTGCACTTCTCTTGCATCTTTCTGCTCTTCTCTTGCCTCTGTCTGCACTTCTCTGACCTCTTTCTGCACCACCCTTGCCTCTTTCTGCACATTTCTTCCTTTTCTGTACCTCTCTTCCTCTTTCTGCACCTCTCTTGCTTCTTTCTGCACCTCTCTTGCTTCTTTGTGTACCCCTCTTGCCTCTTTCTGTGCTTCTCTTGCTTCTTTCTGCAGTTCTGTTGCCTCTTTCTGCACTTCACTTGTATCTTTTTGCACTTCTCTTTCTGCATACCTCTTGCCTCTTCCTGCACCTGTCCTGCTTCTTTCTGCATTTGTGTTGCTTTTCTGTACCCTTCTTGCCTCTTTCTGCACCTATTTTGCCTCTCTCTGTACCTCGCTTGCCTCTTTCTGCTCCTCTCTTGCCTCTGTCTGCACTTCTCTTGCCTCTTTCTGCTTTTCTCTTGTACTTTTCTTGCTTCTTTCCGCTCCTCTCTTGCCTCTTCCCACACCTTTCTTCCTCTTTCTGCACTTCTCTTGCCTCTTTCTGAACTTATCTTACCTCTCTCTGTACCACCCTTCCCTCTTTCCGCACATTTCTTCCTTTTCTGTACCTTTCTTCTTCTTTTTGTACCTCTCTTGCTTCTTTGTGCACCCCTCTTGTACTTTTCTGTGCTTCTCTTGCTTCTTTCTGCACTTCTGTTGCCTCTTTCTGCACTTCATGCCTCTTTCTCCACTCCTCCTGTCTCTTTTTGTACTTCTCTTGCCTCTTTATGCACATTTCTTCCTCTTTTTGCACCTCTCTTGCTTCGTTCATTACTTCTCTTGCCTCCTTTCCACCTCTCTTGCCTCTTTCTGCACTTCTCTTGCCTCTTTCTGCATATTTTGTCCTCTTTCTACACCTCTCTTGCTTCTTTCTGCACTTCTCTTGCCTCTTTGTGCACCTCTCTTGCTTTTTTCTTCACTCCTCTTGCCTCTTTCTTTACCTCTCTTGCCTTTTTCTGCACCTCCCTTGCCTTTTTCTGCACCTATCTTGCCTCTTTCTGCCCCTCTCTTTCTGCACCTCTTTTTGTACCTCTCCTGCCTCTTTCTGCACTTCTCTTGCCTCTTTATGCACATTTCTTCTTCTTTTTGTACCCCTCTTGCTTCGTTCATCTCCTCTCTTGCCTCCTTAGTACCTCTTTTGCCTCTTTCCACACCTCTCTTGCCTCTTTCTGCACCTCTCTTGCCTCTTTCTGCACTTCTCTTGCCTCTTTCTGCTTTTTTCTTTCCTCTTTCTGCACTTCTCTTGCCTCTTTACATGGACATTATCGTTAGGAATTAGCATTTAAAAAACCTTAGAAATTCACTGAAAAAAGCACAGTTTTTAGGGACGTTATAGTTAGGAATTAGCATTAAAAAAATCTTCAAAATTCACTGAAAAAAACACAGGTTTCAAGAACTTTATAGTTAGGAATTAGCATTTCAATAAACCTTAGATATTCACTGAAAAAGCCAAAGGTTACAGGGATGTTATAGTTACGCTGACATTTTACTCACACAACACCAGAGAAATTCAGCTGTGATAGTTAGCTGAGCTAACTATAACTCGCGCCCCCACAATGCACTGCTGATGATGTCACATATTATGTCACTCATGACATGGTCAGTAACATCACTGATGACATCTCAAATGACTTCGCTGATGACATCACTGATGACATCTTCCACATAATCTCTGCTGCACCTACGCACATCCCAATATAACCTATCACACACCCATTCCAAATTTCAGACTACATTCCTGAAACCATTGACAGACCAATACCAGTATGTATATACTCATTCATTAATTCATAGGTCTACATATACATCCACTCACTCACCCATACAAGCATTCATACAGCCAGTTACTCACAAATACAGCTGCTGAGATGTCCACTCATTCACCAATACTGCCACTCATACAGATTAGTCCCTCACCCATACATTCACTAAGACACGTTTGATCACTCACTTATACAGTCAGTCACCCACACACTAAATCATCCATACAGACACTCATACACCTACTCATTCTTCAATACACCTTGACGTATATATATATATTTACTGAAAAAACCATAGGTTTCAGGGGTGTTATAGTTAGCTGGACATTTCCCTCGTACAAAACCCTAGAAATTCCCCCGTTATAGTTAGTTCAGCTAACTATAACTCGCGCCCCCGCAATGCACTGCTGATGACGTCACATATTACATCACTCATGACATGGTCAGTGACATCACTGATGACATCTCAAATAACATCACTGATGACAGCACTGATGACGTCATCCAGTGAGTCTGTGTTTCTGTAGAGTTTTAATATGTTCAATATATATAGGGAAAGACCTATGGAAGAATGAGTGGGTGTATAAGTGTGTGAATGGATGATTTTCTAGGTGTGTGACTGACTCTATAAGTGAGTCATTAAATGTATCTTACTGCAGACTAGTGACTAAACTGTGTGAATGTCTGTATCTGTCTGTCTGTTGGTGTATAAGTGGCTACATGGTTTTGGGAATAGCTATATGAGTGTCTATATGGGTTATTGATTGGTTGTCTGAGTATTTGTATGGGTGTCTGAGTGTTTGTGTGGGTAGGGTGTGTGTGACTCTGTGCATGTGTGAGTGCGTGATTCTATGGGTGCATGGTTTTAAGAGTGCATCTGAGATGGACTGTATGGTTGGGTGAGTGTATGTATGGGTGTGTTAGTGATTGAATGTATATCTCAGTGGTACATGCGTGAGTAACTACATATGTGAAAGGCAGAGTATATGTGTGTAAGAGTATATAACTGGGTATATGTGAGAGTGTGTGATTGTGAGAGTTGCTGTATGGATGAGTGTGTGCTTGTATCAGTAATTGTATAAGAGCATAAGAAAGTGGTAGTATTTTTATGAGTACGTGAACTTGTGTGTGTATAACTGTATAGGTGAGTAAATTGGAGTGTGATTAATTATTTGCATGATTGACTAGGTGTGTGAGTATGTCTATGGATGATTGGCGGTGTCTGAGTGTCTATATAGGTGTATAAATGCATATGATAGTCCTATACTGAGTGACTGTAAGTATGAGTGACTCTACAGTGAGTGAGTGGAGGTGTGTGTAGACCTAAGAGTCAATGAGTGTGTATGTAGTTATTGCTATTGGAGTATCTATGGTTTTTGAGAATGGCCGTCTGAAATTTTGAGTCGGTGTATCAAAGGTTATATTAAGATGCACTAATTTATTACATGGATGATGTCATCAGTGATGTCATCAGTGATGTCATTTGGGATTTCATCAGTGATGTCATCAGTGATGTCACTGACCATGTCATGAGTGATGTAATATGTGACGTCATCAGCAGTACATTGCGGGGTCGCGCGAGTTATAGTTAGCTGAACTAACTATAACGGGGGAATTTCTAGGGTTTTGTACGAGGGAAATGTCCAGCTAACTCTAACACCAATGAAACCTATGGATTTTTCAGTGAATTAGCATTTAAAAAACCTTAGAAATTCACTGAAAAAACCATAGGTGTCTGGGGCGTTATAGTTAGCTGGACTTTTCACTCGTACAAAACCATTGAAATTCCCCCGTTATAGTTAGTTCAGCTAACTATAACTCGAGCGCCCGCAATGCACGGCTGATGACGTCACATATTACATCACTCATGACATGGTCAGTGACATCACTCATGACATCACTGATGATATCCCAAATGACATCACTGATGACATCATCCAGTGAATGTGTGTTTTTCTGAAAATTACATATGTTTTATATATGTATATCTCAAGGTCGATGGAATAATAAATGGGTATATAAATGTCTAAATGGATGATTTGTTTTTGAAAAATTGATTGTATGACTGACTGATTAAGTGTATCTTAGTGAATACATGGCTTAGTGAGTAATGTTTAAATATGTAAATATCTGTATCAGTCTCTCTCTTTGTGTATAAGTGGCTGCATGGGTTTGTGAGTAGCTACATGAGTGTCTATATAGGTTATTAGTTGGTTTTTGAGTATCAGTATGAGTGTCTGAGTGTCTGTATGGTTCGGTGGGGGGTATTACGCAGTGCATAGGTGTATGAATGAGTGACTGACTGTTTGTATGTGTTGAAGACAGCATGTGTGCAGGACTGTATGGGTGGATGAGTGTGTGCATGGGTGTGTTAGTGAGTGAATGACTGTCTCAATAGTGTCTTTATGAGTAACTACATATGTTTTAAACTAGTATATGTGACTATTGGTGTATATAAGTGAGTATATGTGAGAGTGAGAGATTGAAAGAGTTCCTGTATGAATAAGTATGTGTTTCTATAACTGATTGTTTAAAAGACTAAGTATGTGTAAGATTCTGTAGAAGTAAGTGTGGTGGTGTGTGTATAACTGTATATGCAAGTAAATGGATGTTTGATTCTTTATTAGCATGAGTGACTATGTGTGTGAGTAACTCTATGAATGAGTGGTGTTGTGTAACAGGATGTGTAGGTGTATGAGTACATGTATGAGTGATTGTATAGGACTGTTGGTGAATGAGTGGATGTGTATGTGGATCTTAGAATTACTGAATAGGTTGTTGTAACTGATATTGGTATGTCCATTGTTTTGAAAATTTTAGTTTCTATTTTTGAATGTGTGTATCAAAGGTTATATTAGAGGGAGAGGAGGTCTGCCACTCGATCACAAGGATGATGTCATCAGTGATGTCATTTGAGATGTCATCAGTGATGTCATGAGTGATGTCACTGACCATGTCATGAGAGATGTAATATGTGACGTCATCAGCAGTGCATTGCGGGCGCGCGAGTTATAGTTAGCTGAACTAACTATAACGGGGGAATTTCAATGGTTTTGTACGAGTGAAAAGTCCAGCTAACTATACCGCCCCTGAAACCTATGGTTTTTTCAGTGAATTTCTAAGGTTTTTTAAATGCTAATTCCTAACTATAACGTGCCTGAAACCTATGTTTTTTTCAGTGAATTTCAAAGGTTTTTTAAATGCTAATTTCTAACTATGCCTACAGAGATAGGACATGTGAAGAAAGAAGAAAAACGCACAGAAAGAAAAAAAAGAAATGCAGAAAGAAGCAACAGAAGTCCTCAAAGACGAAGAAAAGTGCAGGAAGAAGGATAACGTGCAGAAAGAACAAACAGAAGAGCAGAAAGAAGCCTTGTTGCAAAATCATCCTATACCCTCAACTTTTTCAGACGGATAGTGGTGGTAACTGAGTCTGACTAACCAGTCCTAGAGCCAGTGCTATGTTAAAAGACACTCAGAATACAGTGAAAACACCTACATACACTAGGGAACACTATGCGTTGGGGTCCCCCTGTGATCAGCATGACCACCTCTGTAAGCTCCTAGTATATAATGGGGCAGGGTATTAAAACTACCTCTTAAAACGCGCCACAGGGCTTGTTTGCACACGTTAACTCAGGCCCCGTCCCCTCCCTTCACCACTGTGTAAACACGCCCTGTGGCCATTTTTAGTTGGGAGATTAAGTTAATTTGAATCCTGAGGGTCCCTAGGGTCCAACAAGCCCACTAGGTACCTCCAGTAATCGCCACAGAGCTGCGTTGCAGAGAGGTGTAAAAAGTGGCACGGCCTGCACCACCTCTCTGCAGCGCAGAGCAGTGGCGCTTACTGGGAGCACCTGGTGGGCTAGTTGGACCCCAGGGTCCCTCAGGATTGAAAGGGAATTATTTCCCCAATTTAAAACGCGCCACAGGGCGTGTTTGCACACGTCACCTCAGGCCCCGTCCCCTCCCTTCACCACTGTGTAAACGCGCCCTGTGGCCGTTCTAAGTTGAGAGATTAAGTTCCCTTGAATCCTAAGGGTCCCTAGGGTCAAACTAGCCCACAACGCAGCTCCCTGGCGCATACTGGTGATACCTTTTGGGCTAGTTGGCCCTCAGGGACCCTCAGTATTGAAGGGGAATTAATTCCCCAACTTACAACTGGCCAGGGGGCGCGTTTGCAGAGTGCTGCAAGGAGGGGGCATGGCCTCCAGCGCAATACCGGTCTTTTATTTATTTTATTTGTTTTAAGAAGGAGGGCTGTGTGGCCCCCCTTCTTTTTCTAATTTACTGGCCCTGGGGACCCCATCCCCCAGGGCCTGCACCCTAATTTTTTTTGTTGAAAAAAATACATTTGGCCCTCCAAAGGCCTTAATCGTCCCCGGGGACCCCAACCCCCGGGTCATGGCCTTTTTTTTTTATTCTTTAGGAGGGGGCTGCTTTGCCCCCCTCCCCAGGCCACTTATGGCCCCGGGGACCCCATCTTTGTTTTTTAATATTTTAAAAAAATATATATTTATAGCAACACCTAGGACATGCTGGACAAACCGTATGTACCTATCACAATGACGATTTGCGTGATATTCATTAAAAGGCGACTATGCATAGAATTAATCCACATGGAATGTATTTACACCGCTAGTGAAGCTCTGACGTGTCTGATGCCCTACAGTGCCTAATCCCAGTGCCCCCGCCGGTGGGTACTCTCCAAGTAGACACCCTTGTCATTTATTTATACAAACATGGGTAGCTATTGATGGGCACATTTAATATACACGCACACCAAGCCATTCAAAGGGGATTTGACAAAAATTCGACCAAACTATGCAAGAAACCTCCCTCACGGTTAATAAAACACACATCCACCGCCGGATGTGTAATACTTTTTATTTTACTCTCTGGAAAGGAGACGAACCTCACTTGAGAGTCACAGCGTGTTCCTGGCTGAGCCCAATGCTGTGTTACACCCACCTGTGCCCGCCGAGTGCCTCACACCTCTGTGTTGTATTTCACCAGCTAGTGCGTATGCTATGACACTCTCTAGCCCATGTGCACTGTAACATTACCCCGTGAATAAGTCATGCCACACTTGCCTTCGCACGGGTTATATTGCCCCATCTAACGTGCCTTCCTCGATGCCTATGTTATAACGCACAGCGCTATGCCATACATATTACAATCTGGGATCCATATCTTTGTCACAGTGCATATGCAACGTTACACTCCCCTGCACATATTTTATATTACAACTTTAGAGTCTAGTTAGGTTACACAACATTGCCCTGTGCATATTACACTCCAAGGCGCATATCGCATAGCACGTGCTAGTGCCTGTGCTATCTCGCGCTCTCCAATGAATCTGTCATTGCGCACAATGTATTGCATATTATATTTCATGCCCCGGTTCATCTTATATCACACTTATTGGTGCATAGTTTATACCATATACTACATCTAGTTTTCATTTTCAATCGTGCTCTCAGGACTATGTTCTATATAACACTGCGTCCACCTACCTTTTTCACGGGCATTACATTTTGCGATGGGGGATGGAGGGTCAGGGGGTGTGTGAGCCCGGAGTCACAGTCACAAACGTCCTCTTCTTCCTGAATAAAAGTGAGATTATGCTGCATACTTGTTCATATTTTAAGTAGTTCGCCCAGACACACCTTTCAAAAACAATAAAGTTCCTAATACCCACCTTCTCAGAACAGTTAGCTTGCTGCCCCATCCACCTCCTCCCTATCCTCTGTTGTCTGAATCCATGGACTAGCCTCCTCCCTCCTGCCATGCATGGTCTGATGTGCTGCCACTGCCCTCCATTTAGCATGATGTACCAGTCCACTCCTCCTGCCCTCCATTGCCAAATTCTATGGCCCATCATTGACCTCCTGCTTGGCCTCTGTGCTTAGCTTGCTGCCCCTATTCTCCTTCCCCCTGCCCTCCGATGTCTTTGTGCATGCCCCTGCTCCATCCTTTTTGCCCACCATGTTCCATGGACCTGCCACTCCTATCTACTCTGAGTGTTCTGTTGAGCTGCCACTCCCCTCCCACCTGCCTAGGATTGTCAGATGACTGTAACCTGTCCCTGCCACCTCCACCCTGCCTGTCAACATGCCATGCCCCTATCCCCTTCCTCCTGTCCACCATGGTCCATTTTACTGCCACACCCTTCTGCCCTCCCTGGTCTCTTGTGCTGCAACTGCTCCTCCTGCCTGCCCTGCGCGGTCTGTTGTGAGGCCCCTTCCCCTGAAGTCTCTTGTCTGTGCCCAGGTCCTGACCCTCCCTTCTATCCTCCATGGTCCTTTGTGCATGCCCCTGCACCCTCCTTCTTGCCCATCATAGCCATTGTGCTGCCACTAACCCTCCCGCTTGCCATGCATGGTCTTCTGTGCTGCCATGGCCCCTCCCACCTTCCCTGTGTGGTCAGCTAGCTGCCCCTGACCCCCTCCCACCTTCCCTCCATGGTCTGTGTGCATGCCATCATAGTCTCATTGTTGCTCTCCATGGTGTGACTTGTTTCTAGTGCCCATCCTGCCTGACCTCCATGGTCATCTTGCTGGTCTTGCCCTGCCCCCTTGCCCCCAGCCCTCTGTTTCCATGTGCAGACCACTATTCCCTCCCTCCTGGCTTGTCTGTTCCATTGTAATGCCCCTGATCCGTCCCTCCTGCCCTTTATGGTCTGTTATGCTGCAGCTTTCTCTCCTGGCTGTCCATTATGGTCAGCTAGCTACCATTGCCTCTTTCCCCTCTGTTCTCTGTTGTCCATGTGCATGGTCCTGTCCCCTCCCTATTGCTTTCTATGTATTGTTGTGCTGCACTCCCGTCCCGCATGCGCTGTGTGGTGTATTGTGCTGCTGCAAACCGTGATGCCTGCCCTGTAGGGTCAGTTTGGTGCACCTCTCCATGTCCCTCCTGTCCTCTGTTATCCGAGTCCATGTCCCTACCCCAATTCCTCCTGCCTACCGTGATCCAATGTACCATACTTGCGAACATTTTGAACTTGGTTAGAGGGAGATTTTGAAAAATAACTGGGGTATTGATTTTCCACCTTTGAGTTACATTGAAAAAGAGGAGATGGTAGACAGGAGACATATCAAATAAAGCCCATTTGAGCTTAAAAACATTGGACGTTTCCTGGCTGAAACGGGTCTGTTGGCATGTATGGTTGTACTACCACTGCCTCTTCCTTCTGCCCACAATGGTCTATTATATTGCCACAGCCTCTCTTGCCAGTCCTGTATTGTTGGTTTGTTGCCCCTGCCCCCCTTTCCACTGCCCTCCATAGTCTGTTGTGCTGCCACTGCCCTTCCTGCCTGCCCAGTGTTGTCAAATTGTTGCCTCTGCACTCTCCTACCTGCCTTCAATTTTCAGAGTCTGTGCCTCTGCCTCTCAACAGTATCCCAATGAACAACTAGATTGCTAACATTCTATATTTATTACAAAAGTGTGGAACGCCTGAATTCATCTTGATGTAATCAAAACTGTAATACATAGAGTATTTCCTTTAGAAATTACATATATGAGAGGGTCTTATTTGCATCAAAATTATGGTTAGTGCTCTAAAAAACTAAAATGTGGACATATTTTCTGAGTTTTCAAATAGCGACAAAGAACTTTTAAATTATTTGTAATCTTTATGTTTTTTTTATCCAGTTGACCACTTGATTAAATGTTGCACCTAGGGGAGAGGATGTGGTGTTACTTCCAGAGCTGCAGACTTTGCAACTGGGGAACCAGGTTGGAGCTTCTGCTTCAGCTTAACATTCTGTGATTCTGGTCAAATCACTTAATCTCCCCATGTCTACAACCAAAATGAATTTGATCTTGTGTGATGTAACCAATGCACATGTAAAGCACTCCAATACCTGACAAGTCTACACTATATAAAACTGCACACTTCTGTCATTGGGCTACATGTGGGCTACATCTGGGTGATATTTGTGCTGCATTTGGGCTCTTTTGTCTCTGGTGGCCATCTTGGGAGATTTATCTGTTATGAAGTTTCCTAATTTCCTCATTTACTGCAGTCTCCTCAGTAGGAAATGCTTTCAGTTTTTTACTTTGATTCCAACAAGAAGGTATTCAGATATGTCACACATTTGCCATAAATTCTGATTGTTAGCACTCTAGTTGTTCATTAGATCACGGTAGTAAAGCTACTGCTCACCACGGAAGTCTGCTGCTGGTATTAAAAGTGCATGTTTCAGTCTGCATATCAGAATTTTTGAATGAAATAGAAGAGGATTTGAGAAGTCACTCAAAATGTGCCCTAATTTTTCTTTCTTCCGAACTAATCATAATTTCTATGGCAAAATGAACCCCCTCATTTTGTTCCTTTGTAAATTAAATGTTTTAAATGTTACCACTTTATTCCAATCAAGATGGCTTCAGGTGTGCCATACTTTTGTCATAAGTAAGACTGTTAGCGCTCTAGTTGTTCGTTAGAACACTCTGGGACATTCTGTCATTGGGCTATACTTGGGCTACATCTGGGTGATATTTGGGCTACATTTGGGCTCTTTTGTCTCTGGTGGCCATCCTTGGAGATTTATTTGTTATGAAGTTTCCTAATTTCCTCATTTACTGCAGTCTCCTCAGTAGGAAATAGTTTAAGTTTTTTACTTAGGTTCCATCAAGAAGGCATTCAAATGTGTCACACATTTGCCATAAATTCTGAATGTTAGCACTCTAGTTGCTTATTAGATCACTGTAGTAAAGCTACTGCTCACCAGGGAAGTCTGCTGCTGGTATTGAAAGTGCATGTTTCAGTCTGCATGTCAGAATTTTTTAATGAAATAGAAGAGGATTTGAGAAGCCACTCAAAATGTGCCCTAATTTTTCTTTCCACAGCACTAATCATACTTTCTATGGCAAAATGAACCCCCTCATTTTGTTCATTTTTAAATTAAATGTTTTAAGAGTTACCACTTTATTCCAACCAAGATGGCTTCAGGTGTGCCATACGTTTGTCATAAGTAGGACTGTTAGCGCTCTAGTTGTTCTTTAGAACACTCTGGGAAGCTGAAGTACAACACAAAGGAATCCACTGACAGTCTCTGCCCTTGTTGGATGTACATGTTTTACTGAGAATGTCAGACTTCATTCTCACATGCCTGAGAAAGATAATGTGAATTTACAGAAAATATGCTCTCAGTTTAGCTTATAGATCACCTTCCAAACCTCTGTGGGAAAAGCATGAGAAAATAGTTTTCTCTCAAACATGATTCATGATATCACAGCAGAAGGCTTTTTCACATGGTAACATCACCTTAGAGCACACCACAATTCCTAAAATGAGTATGGTACCATCAACAAATGATTTATAATGTAACTAAAGTCTTAAAACCTTCTATTAACTGCAATGCTTTTTAATGAGGTGCTATCATGTATATTGGTCCCAAGATGGCTGTCAACACTTCTTGGATGAAGTGCTGACAGCCAATCAGATCTCACGATGAGATGTGTGGTTAGGCTCCGCCCAGATATATATGTGATTTTACTTTTGATTTTCTCAGGAACTACTGAACGGATTTACACCATTTGAGCAAAAGGCACAAGTCTGAACTGAGGACTACCTCTTTGCCAAATTTGGTGTAATTCCGTTCAGCACTTCGGGCTGTAGCTGCGTCAACAGGTCCTATAGGAAAATGCATGGGGAAAACGCGTTTTCGGACCCCCTTTTTTTCTCGGCCCCCGCTTGACGAATCACCGTGAAATTTTCAGGATAGGAGTGGACCGGAGCTGGCCAAAAGTTTGGAAAATTTCGCAAAGGTTCATCAATCGACGCCAACATTATTCCAAATAGAATGTTTCGGATTTCCTATGGAAAATAGGTCCTAACTATAACTACCTACTGGCGACTGCCAGTAGGTAATGTATATATGTATGTATATATAATATATATATATATATATATATAATATATATATATATATATATATATATATATATATATATATATATATATATATATATATATATATATATATATATATATATATATATATATATATATATATATATATATCTGTATAATGAAAACTCCGCTGGCTGGATACCTTCTCATCCAAACAATCACGGACACGGACCCAGATCAGTGCTCAGAGGTATTTTATTCACCCGTCGCCATTACGCGTTTCGGCTCCGTAGAGCCTTGATCACATGACATGGATACTTGGGTAAGTGCAAAATTTAAAGGGAAGTGTGCTCACGTTCAGGATACCACATGATTATAGACACAGAAGACATCTCCGTTTGCGTTGCTTATTCACATCTATTTGCATATGAGGAATTTTACATATTTCTGTTAATTCCTTGAATTGTCTTGGCCATTTCGAACATTTAAAAAAATAGCAGCAAATTATAGACTTTCATTTCTATTCTGGTAAAATACCAAAACATTTGCTAATACCTGGATAAATCCCATTTTACAGTATGTTTTATGCAAATTTTGTTATTTTCTGTATCCTGATTGGTTTTTCATATAATAAAATTGAAAAAAGTGCCTAAGTGTAAAGTGCAATGTGCTAAAATGTAAACAAATCTACTTTTAACCCGTTCGACGCGCATGACGGAACGGTTTCGTCATGCACGTCGGTTGCGCTGTGCGCATGACGGAACCGTTCCGTCATGGCCCCGCCCGCGCACGGAACCTTCAGCGTGGCGCGGAAATCCGCGCCGCGCTGAAGGGGTTAAATCATCATTATTCATGTTTCCAACTCAGTTTGTCTTAATATTGTTTTACAGACTCATTTTTATCCACTAAATTATTCGTTTCCAGATATATATACAGATGTTGATAGATACCGCTAGTGCAGATGGGCAGTATTGATCAGATATGGTTTGAACAAGTGATTGTCTCTATATATGTGGGCATTTGGGTATTTTGTGTATGATCCCACAAATAATTATGTACAAATACATGTGCATATCATCCTGCATTTGAAACAGTCTCGTCTCATCAAGTTTCTCAACACCAACAAACGAGAGTGGACCCAAGATAAGTGCTGGTTTTCTTATTTTATTTCCTTAGTAAGTCGCCATGACTCGTTTCGACAGCTCCCTGCCTTGATCACATGACAGCATTACTTCGTGTGCTCAATCCATTTAAAGTGACAGTGTCCAATCAAATAATTCATAGACATAGAAGACATTTTTTACGCGTAAATGCTCAAACAAATCATGTGGCTAACAATCATACAATATAAATATATAAATACAAATAAGACTGAGTTAGCAACACATTATTTACAAAAACACAATCGGAATTTAATAATCTGCATTTGTACACATGTATAAATATGTAAATATATAAATATATACATATTATCTACTGGCGGTCGCCAGTAGATAGTTATGGTTAGGATCGTGTTTCCATAGGAAATCTGAAAATTCTATTTTGAATAACTTTTGCGCCGGTTGACGAATCCTCGCAAATTTTTCAAAACTAATGGGGCGCTCCGTTCAGCTCCTACCCTGAAAGTCTCGGGGTGATTCGTCAAGTAGGGGCCAAGAAAAAAGGGGGGTCCCAAAACGCGTTTTCCCCATGCATTTTCCCATAGGACCTTCAGACACAGCTACAGCCCGAACGGCTGAACAGAATTACTTGAAATTTGGCAGAGAGGTAGCCATAAGGTCAAGGAAGTGCCTTTTGCTTCTGGTGTAAATCTGTTCAGTATTTCCTGAGAAAATAGCATTTAAAAGCATATCAATATCTATACGCGCGCACCGTGCGCGCACCGCGCGCGCACCGTGCGAGCACCCTAACGTGCGTGAGCGTAATTCTGATTGGTGGTTACATGTTAGTCAACGTTCGAATCGGTCGAAATCAGGAAGTGTCGGCCGCCATTTTGTTTGTTTTCAGTGCGAGAGTGAAAAAGGAAGGTGGCGAACGTGAAAAGGGGGCAGGGTAGAGAGTTCCTGACCCCCTAGCCTTTGTCAGGGGGTCCCTGAAGGACCCCGAAGGCAGAATTTTTTTTTTTTTAAACCGCGGGTGTGCGCACACCGTGCGCGCACGGTGTAAACCAAAAAAATAATAATACATAAATAAATTAGCATTTAAAAAAACGTACAAATTCACTGAAAAAACCATAGGTTTCACACACGTTAAAGTTAGGAATTAGCATTTAAAAAACCTTGCAAATTCACTTAAAAAACCATAGGTTTCACACATGTTATAGTTAGGTGGATATTTCACTCGTAAAAAACCAATGAAATTCCCCCGTTATGGTTAGTTCAGATAACTATAACTCGCGCGACCGCCACTCTATCACAAGGATGATATCATCAGTGATGTCATGAGTGATGCCACTGACCATGTCATGAGTGATGTAATATGTGATGTCATGAGGAGTGGATTGCGGGCGCGCGAGTTATAGTTATCTGAACTAACTATAACGGGGAAATTTCATTGTTTTTTTACGAGTGAAATATCCACCTAACTATAACATGTGTGAAACCTATGGTTTTTTAAGTGAATATAAATATATACATAAATACATAAATAACAATTGCCACCAATAAATATAAGTAAAATACTAAATAATCAATTAGCTAAAATCCTAAATTTATAGTTGTGTAAAAACCGTTCATCTCATACTGCATTATCCTGCCATCTGATGATTTTATGTGGATATTACTCATCTTTATCTCTAGAAACATACTTGCTGTGACTATCTCAGTGTCCTAACTCAAACATGTATGCAGATTCTCAGTTGCATTGAGCGCTTGTGGGACCTTAGAGTCGAGTTGTAAAATATATCTCGTCTCCAACTTCCTAAGTTACATGACTCTCTCTCCGCCACGTCTACTTGGAGGGATAGCATCTATTACATAGTAATTGAGATCTGCATTGTTGGAACTATGTTTTTCTTTAAAGTGACATGCCACTGGATAGGTGTTGTCTTGATTCGTTATGGCGTACAAATGTTGGAGAATACGTTTATGTACCTGCAGGACCGTGCTGCCTATACCCACAAGGGCATAGCAGTACATATACGGCAAATTCTGCTCTGCAGGTCAAAAGTTTGGTGATTTTTTACTCTCTGTCACTGAACGGTGTAACATAGGTGTTCTTGCTGATACCATGTGTACATGCCTTGCATGTTTTGCATCTATAGAAGCCTTCTCTCATTTGTAACCAACTTCCACTCTCAATCACTTAAGGACTTGTTTTCACTATCTTATCAAGTGTTGAGGGGGCTCGGCTGTATGTAATGGATACTTTTTGTGAAAGCCGGGGACCAATTATTGGGTCACAGAGTACCATGGCCCAATTTTTCTGTATGATTTTTTGTATTGTTCTATGTTGATTGTTATATTTCATAATCATAAGAAAGCTATTATCTTCCTGTTCCTTAATGTCCCCCTGCTTTTCTTTTAAGGCTTCTGTTCTACTATGCTCCATAGATTTCATTATAGCCCCGTCAATCGATTTTTCCTGATACCCTCTCTCTAGGAATCTTTTCTTGCTATTGTTTTGAGCTACCACTAGCTCACTTTCTGTGCTACAGATTAGCCTTAAGCGAAGCATTTTGCCGTACGGTATGCTATTTATAAGGTGTTTGGGGTGCATACTGCTCGCATGGAGCGTTGAGTTTCCAGCTGTTTTCTTCCTAAAAAGCCTAGTTTCTATTTTGTGATCCTTGATATACACTTGGGTATCAAGGAATTCTATCGAACTTGAACTAATGGTAGCAGTGAACCATAAATTGATCTCATTGGTATTCAAGGCATGCACAAAGTTAATAGCTTCTAGTTCAGTTCCTCGCCATACTACGAAAAGATCATCAATGTAACGTCGTCACAGTTTGACATTTTCCAACATGTAATGATTGTGTTCGCCCCTGAGGACCAGCTCCTCCCACATGCCCATATGCAAACAGGCATAACTGGGTGAGAAGCTGTCCCCCATGGCTACTCCTCTTGTCTGTTGATATAGCTGGCTATTGAACATAAAAATGTTGTTGTACAAACAGAAATTTATCATCTCAATAAGCATATTACTATGTTGTTTAAATTGCTCCGGTCTGCGTGATAAGTAATATTTAATTGCTTCAATTCCGTCTGTGTGTTCTATGCTCGTGTACAACGATGTTACATCCAATGCTATGAATATATAGTCTTCTTGCCATTCAAATTTGGAGATCTGTCTTAAAAAGTCACTTGTATCACGTACATATGTTGGTAACATCTTGGCATAATCTTGTAGGAAATAGCCAATGTATCTAGTAGTATGTTTCAATAAACCATCCCTGGCAGAGATGATTGGTCTGCCAGGGGGATTGTTTAGATCTTTGTCATCTTTGGAATGAAGTACAGTGAGGGAGTGGTGGGATTTTTCTTTTTCATCTACAGTGATGAGGTTGGCATGTTTCCATGTATGTAATTTACCATGGTATTCCTTGCATGAAACGCTGAGGTTGGCCTGGCTGCTCCGATTGTAACACAATCTGTCATTGAGCTGACTATATGCTCCTTTATTATAAAGTTTTTGTGGCCAGAGGACAATATTGCCCCCTTTGTCACTGTTGCGAACTACAATCTCATTACTCTCCTTCAGTTCTTTGATCAAATTGTTATATTGTTGATCTTTATTTTTTACGTTCTTTTCCTTCATAGCTACCACTCTATTGAGTTTTTTAATCTGCGTTGTTGTGGATTCATGGAATAGATTCATTGAATCCCTGATCATGATGGGGTTGAACGAGGTTCGTTGTGTGTCCCTTGTGGTACTGCAAGCTGCTAGCATTGGCCTTGTATCAACTGAAGTCCCGCTGGTATTGTCATTCCATAGCTTTTCCATATTTTGGAGCAGCTTTTGATCTGTTTGCGAAACAGCTGTATTGTTGGACATTTCATCAGAATTTAAGTCTCTGCAAGCATTATTTTGTTCTTTATTTGTCTTCATTTGTATATGATATTTCTTTAATTTCAGTTTTCTGACCCCTTTCTAGATATCTAGTCTCGTTGTTGCATAATCAAAGTTTACTCCAGGGGCATATGATAGTCCCAAATTTAACATATTGGTGTCATGTCTTGACAAGGTCACATTGGTCAAATTGATGATTGTATTGTTTGATGTTTCAGTCTGATATGGATGTGTTACCATACTCTTCTGCCTCCTCTCCTGTTCGATCTTTGACAGCCTCTTGTTTGCCCTGCGCCTCTGTTGGCGCTTGTAGTTGGCATACATTCTGTGTTGTTCCTTTGTTGTGGCCTTGGCCGTAAGGTTTGCCTTCTTTCGTGGCACATAAAATGTCATTCTTCCCCCGGAGATGGTTTAGGTGTTTGTCTTTCATCACTGGTTTTGCGCATCTCAGATTCAGACTCACTGTCTCCCAATGAGCTTGCCTCAGATTGTGATGTGTCTATTTCATCTCTGTGTCCTCTTATTTAAGCCTGGACAAAGCACTACGCTACGCTCACATAGTTTGCGAAGTTTGTGCTACTTCGCACTACGCGAATTGCACGTAGCACAGTGCAAACACGCGTAGTGTAGCGTAGTGCAGCGGTCATTTTTTGGTTGCTCGCGGTCCTCAACGCCAAGTTGGCGACCGCGAGCAAAACAAAATGACATCCCGGCGAGACTTTTTCCTCGTTCGCGATCAGCAACATCAAGCTGCCGATCGCGAGCGTGGAAAATAAACCTCCCAGCGAGCCTCTCAATGCAGGGAGTTCAGGTTTTTCATTGCGAGTGGTCGCGTATGCTCGCGACCGCTCGCGATGAGAAACTACCAGTCCGCGTTGAGAAAGCTGCCGCTCGAGTAGAAATCTACTCGAGCGGCAGAAAATGACCGCTTGCACTGTGCAAGATGCAGTTTGCACTGATTGCATGGTGCGGACAAGCATCCAGCACTGTGCAATCAGTACGAACAGTATTTTATTTTGCACAGTGAACTACGCAGTTCGCGTAGCTACGCGTAGCGCTACTTCGCAAACTACGCCCAGGGTTACTCTTATTGTCTTGGTTTGCCCCTCTACACTTTTGAACTTCGATGTCCTAATGGCGTCATAACGCTTTGCAGAGGTAAATATTTGTCCTAATTCGTAATCCTGTTTGTCCCGTAAAAATGTAAAAGCCTTTCTTTCTTTGATATTGTCCTCATCTTTTTAAATTCTCACCATCATTTCCTTACGCAGGTTTTCTTGTTCATCCTTCGATTCCATTTTATCCAATTCCTCATTGATGTCATTAATTTCCTTTAATAATTTTGGTCTGTCAATGTCTGCATATTTGATAAGTATGAGTGTTAATTTCCTGGACGAATCAAGATTACATTCTGCCTCCTCTCTCATAATATCCGGATTGGGGTCCTCATAACTGGGGGCTGTGAGGATCCTTAGTCCTCTAGGTATCCTCCCCACATCAATATATTTTTGGAAGGACCGTATATCTATATATATATATGCGCATCAGTCACAATCAGCATATTCTTAGTACAGATTCAGAGGATTACCGGGTGTACCCTGTGTAATTTATATCTGTGTCCAATTTACAGCAGGCGATAAACCCCTCAGCACATGACATTTATACATGGCACATGGCCAGACCCCTCACCCAACCTCACCAGGTGGTCCTTGTCCACTGTGCACAGAAATTGGACTTGTGCAGCGAGGTACAGTCATAGGGCGTTGCCTTTGACCGAGCTTTGCGCCCAACCCACAATCGGTGGCCTTGAAGGGCATAGGATTTAAAAAATACTTTTAATTGTGGGTGGTTCTGAAAAGAACCTTTTATTTTGAGTTTTTAAAAAAAAGTTTTAGTGAATTTGGGTGCAAATGTGGTCAGTGGCATATGGCCACTTATATACTTCAAACATATTTTTAAAGAAGGATTTTTTTGTAGTGCTCTTCTATCTTCACATTCCCAATCCTAGGGTTCTGCTCTCCAAACTACACATTTGCACTCCATTTTATATAAGGTAATGATTTTGAGATGTGGTTTGGTTCCTGCTCTGCCTGCTGCAGAACCTGTGCAGAAACATTTTGTGATATTTCTGTGTCCTTTATTTTACATGTTTTGGTTTCATGCTAGAACTTCAAATAGATTCTCATGCCTCAACTTTAGGTGTTGTATCATTTTTGAATTTCCAAAGAAGTACAGACCTCAATGTCCCCTGCTTAATTTCTAGTCACAGAGCTTGCAGATAACCCTTCTCACATTCAGTTTTTTCTCTCAATGAAAAACTACCAAAGATAGGAATCCTTTGTGTGCTTCTCGGGTTCCACAAAGTAAATCACTTCTTCTTTAGGAGAAGCACAATGTGTTCCAGGAAGCTCCATATCAACTATGTCAGTCACTGTTCCATTTTCTAAGTAGCTGTGTCTGCCTTTCTGACCTGCACAGGTATCCTGCTTTTTAGAAAATGGTGGATAAAACCCTTGGTTCTATGCAAGAAGAAATTTTTAATGTTGTGGTAAGACATATCAAGTTTGGTCAATGAAAACCTCAGAATATTCTTACACTTGTGGAAACATCTTCACACTCTGCCATAAATCTGACTTTAGATGAAGACCCTCCTTCATTGATAGGTGTGATGAGTCTGTGGACTCAAACTCAAACCCACAGAGGTGGCTCATTTTTAAAAAGAAAGAATTCTATTCCTGAAGGTATATTTTACGTTTATTACCCATTTCGTTTTTCTTTGCCTGACAGGAATTCACAGTCAAATTTCTGACAGTCCTAAGCCCATTCACAGGGGCTCAGGTGTCTGCCATGCCTGTTGACATCTCCACAGCCATAATCCAATTCAAGGGGTGGGAAAATTGGCATTTAAAGGTGTGGGTTGAATCAAAAGTTTTGGAAAGACCACAAACATGGACATTTGTTTGCACTCCCAAACTACAGTCTGCCCCTTTCTCACCCTGGGAATTGTTAGGATTTACTCCCTCACACAGCTGTCAAAACTCTCCTTCCAGGTTGGGAAGGAGAATGGATTACTCTCTATATTTGGTGGGGATATATATGAATGCCTTCCTCCATAAGAACATATTCACTGCTGAGAAAAAAAGTGCATTTGCATGAGGGAATCCATTCCCTCTTTAGGAAACTCCATACAGAGAGAATGGAAACAAAAGTTAAGAATCACATAATTCTCAATGGACTCTGCATGAAATCTGCACCAGGTGCAGTTTTCCATCTTACTTCCATTGGCAATTGGGGAATTCCAAAAATTAGTAAATCTGCACATGCCCACAGAAGTAAATTTATGGTACAGATTTACTATGTTTTATAACTAGGTAGGGCACTTGGAGTTCATTAGGAAAACACCTCCTAAAACAGTTAGAGCCCAGCCCACACCACAAAAAAGTATTTATTCAGAACATAGAGCATTTTATTTGTTTTTAAATGGTGTCCAAATATTCCTAAAGTTCAAAGACTTAATTTTTAGAACATAGACTCACACCACAGGGAGTGTAGATCTCAAACTCCATACTGAACCTCTGAACTATGACAGAAGATGCAACTTGGGTCCATAAGTTTTAAAAATTGCAAACTCTGCACTGAGTCTGTGAACTACAGCCTGGGACACAACATAGGTCTATAAATTTACCAGGGCTGATAAATTTGATTTAGAGTCCTTGATCTTTGAGGCAAATTGTCTGGAGTTGGGGCTTTACACTGATCTTGATCGTGTCAATTCTGTATTGGGGTCACAGTCTAAGAGAGAAGAAGTAAGTTTCTTTTAAGTTTGAACTCTAGCGGCCTTTTGAGGCTCCCCAAAAAGCCTGAGGGTCATGGCATTCTCACTCTGGCCCCTTAGATGACCTAAATTTTCAGGAAGCATCCTGTAATAGATATCAAAACAGATATTTTTTCTGTGGAGACCAGCCTATCAGAGAACTTGGATCTCTTTGGATTTGGCCCTCTCTGCAGGGTCACACGCAAACGTTTTGCCTTCACCCCGACTATTTTTCTGAATTTGTTTTTGTTGGAATTAGGACTCTGTGAACTTTACCATTTCTGACCAGTGCTAAAGTGCTTGTCCTTACTCTTCAACACATGGTAAAACTGCCCTATACCTGATTGGCACATTTAATTTACTGTTAAGTCCCTAGTACAATGGTACAATAGGGCCTGTAACTTAAATGCTACAAGTAGGCCTGTGGTACTTATTTTGCCACCCACTTAAGAAGCCTTTTAAAACATGCCTCAGGCCTGCCATTGCAACCTATATGCCGTTTCAAATTGAAGATTCGATATGGCAAATAAACCTATAGCCAAGCCTAAAAATTCCTTGTTAATAGAGCAGGGAGCATTGTATTTGAAAAGTTGGTCATGTACTTTTAAGTTTTTAAGTTTTACATGTCCTAGTGGTGAAAACTTCACACATTTGTTATTCACTACTCTGAGGCCTATCTCTCCCATAGGATAATATTGGGTTACCTTATTACATTGAATAAGGGCTAACATTTGATAGGAACATGTAGAAAAGTCACGTTTGAAATCTCAGGAGTATTAATTTAAAATTCTCTTTAATGGTAAAGTCAGATTTTAAGTCACATTTTTTCAAAATCCCTCTTTAAAAAGTTGCCATTTTCTTTTCCTAACCAATTGGTGCCTGCAACCTGTATCCTGGGTCACATGACTAGGTGTAGTTGGCCATTGGCCTTTATATATCCCTCCCAGACAGTAAAACAAAGGGAGGCTATTTGTCGGCAGAATGGGCCATCCTGACAGAATCGGAGGGGCGGAGTTGTGCACAGCCCCACTTATATTTTAAAAGAGCTGCCTCTGCACACACGCAAAATACTTTGCACTAGCCTTTCATGGCCCTAGACCCTATGGTGCCTGGGCAGGGAAGCAGGAAACTCCATCTATGGGGAGGGGGGCTACAGAAGATTCTTCCACTTCAAAGCTGGCACCAGATATAAAAATAGAACCCTGAGACTCACTCCGTAGTTCACTTCTGGACCTGTGGAGGACTTGCAGAGGACTTTCCTGATGACTGAGGTCAGTTGTATACTTCAGAGGACTGCCCTGCTGCTCCAAGAGGACTGTCCTGCTGTCTGTCCGGTGCCCTCAGAGGACTGCCCTGCACCTTTAGACCTGCTTCTCTGCTTAAACCCTGGACCACCAGAATGTCTTCAAGAGCTAGTTTTCTGGCCTCCTATTTAGAGCTACAGGGACACAAAAATCTTCAGCAACTGTTATAGTGCACTTTGACCTAGCCCGAAGTGAGTCTTGACACTCCAAGAGGTGCCCCCCAGTGTTGGACACTAGGAAGTAGTGCTAAAAATTCCCACCCAGCAAAAATCTAAAGTTTGGGACTTTGTGGGAATTTTCTACCAATAAGTGTTCTGAGAACTGAGAGGAGATTAGGAACTATCTGCTCGTCAATCCACCCAAGGTGCATTGCCGGTTGGCCTAACTTCGTGGTAGCTCTTGCCACATTCTTTGCAGCAGAAAATCCTGTTCAGCGGCTCCTGTCTGGAAGGGTAGCTTCACCCAGTGACTCCCCAATAACAACATCTCCTTGGACATGGCCAGCTGCCTTGCCTTACTACATTTAACCTTCTTTCACCTTTTCTTTAAAATTTCTTCTGACTCTGAAGGTAAGTGGAGACTGGGCCCAATCCACCGCATGTATCTGGACCACGCTCCATTGTGGTCAGCTGCCGACCTTCGACTTTGCCCCAGTCTTGCGTGATTAGATGTCCTTGGTTGGCGCTTTGATCTTTTAGGCACTAGATTGCACTAAAACGTTTCAAAATTCATGACTTCGATTCTGCTGATTTAATTTTTGTTGTTTGTGTATCAATTTATTGAATTTTACTCTACTTTTCTAAGTTAGTGTGGGATTTGTCTTGTGTTGTGTTTTAACATTAATACAGTCTCAGTGCTGCATACTTTAAACCTGACTGCTTTAGAGGAAAGCTACCAGAGGGTTAAGCAGAGGTTAATATTGTGACGTTTGTGGTTCACCCTGACAGGGATTGTGGCTGTTGCTTGTGAAGGGCTCATACACCCCTGAAGTAACAACCCAATTTTTCACAGGTCTGCTAACTCAGCTCTGAATTTGCAGATCTGAAATGAACGATGAGAGAAAATTTCCATCATCCAAAAGGTGAGCCATTATTTTTTTAAACTGGATCTGTCCATAGTCGGTGACCTCAAGGACTGTCCACAAACTAATATTCCAGATCTCTCTATATTTTAACTATTTGAAGCACACGCAATAAAAAAAATTATTGCTGATTTTGCAAAAACTACTGTTTGGATTTTGACCCAAATCAAGCAATCCACTTTACTAGTAAAGTTCTAGATACATGACAAATTTAGTGTAATTCAGTTCAGGTGTTTTCCTATAGAAGAGACCACAGTTTCCTCAAACAGAGTAAACCACTGAAATTTGCCAGTTATGGTTTATGTTGTAAACCATAACTCATGCCACCTCTTTGCACTTTGTATGACATCACGGGAGGCATTATTGATTATACCAAAAGTGACCTCTGAACTGGAATTGTGCCCAATTTGGTGCAGATTGTCAACCCTCACTGCACATGTCCTGTTGATCACAGGCCCTGCACCCACCACACTGTGGGTGGCTGTTGTCTCACCTTCATTACTCTGGAGTACTTGTTTGGGTGCATAAATCTGAGGTGTTTGATTATGCTGCATGCAGGATATAAGTACATCCCTGGATGTCCACACTGCCGGACCTGGTTAGAGGTGCAGCTTCCTTTGGTGCAGCAGGTGAAGAGGAAGCAGGGGCCCAGAGGCTTGAGGAGCCCACTGATCCCTGATTATTACTGTATTTTACACTTCAAACAGAAGCTAGGAGACCCATCTGCTTCCATATGCTAGGGTCCTTGACACACTGGCTATGCCAATGGGATTGGCCACATAAATACACATGACATATTGGCCATTCTCTTTCTTCTCTACTCTGAAGAGTGTAAGATTTTACACACCTGGCATTCTCATCTTGAACGATCAACACCACCAGCCCTTGAAGTTGACGCCAGTACCACAACATCATCATCTTGCTAACTCTCAGAAGAGGACCAACCTTGACTGGTTCCTGCTAGTTAGTGGCTTTGTTCAGTCTATTGAGCTGCCATGTTGGTTACAGCTAAAGTTTTCTTCTCTTAGAGAACACAGTTAAAATGGTGTCCTGCAAAAGCTGGACTTGTTTAGAGTGTTTAGCCAATCAAATGAATCATTCAATTTTTAGGTGTTCCTGGATTTAAGAATCCTCTGCATTTCCAATAGAAACAATGAAACAGTGCTAAGACTCTCTTTCTGCGTTTGCAGCTCTTGTGAGATCAGAAAACCAATTCTTTCCAAGTGTTGTCAACCCAAAAATCGGAACCACTAATCCTGTAAGTCATTACAAAATTGTGTTTGGTTAGAAAAGCAATTTCACTTTATTGTTTGAGGGTTGGGGATTCCCAAATGCAACTTAAAACTCAAACCTGTAGTGGTACATTTCACTGCTTCCAAGTTTTAAGCTTTCTGTGAATTGATGCATCAGGCACCAGGTGGATCTGCAAATCCATCTAGACCATTGGAGAGGTTTCCCTGCTTCTTGAGAATGTACATTTCCACATTGTGGAATAGTCCTTGTCTTTTTGCACATATCTTTACATTCCTTGCCATAAGAGAGCTTTGCAGCAAAAAACTATCTTGCCTTATGGTTGTGCTTTTCCTTTTTGAGACTCAAACATTTTAGTTCTTAAGCAAAGACGTCTCATCAGGCACAATAGGAGAAGGTCCAAAGGAACATCTAGAGGAGAGCAATGAAGAACAGGAAGACATGCACTTCGAGGCTATACATCATAAATATGGGTGGCCGTAACTTGGGTAATTTTGTGGAGCGTACTTACGCAAAATTACCATACACTTATGTGAAATTACACATAATTATGCAAGATGCATCTCTGATGGGGTGGGTGTAACCTGCGTGATTCCATGTAGCATACTCACGTGAAATTACATCAGAATTCCACGAGATTATGCCAAAATACGTTAGATGAGCAATTCTGTGTTTAGGGTATTTTTTAGCGCAAAAAGGCCTCCTCGTGTCCAAAATGGGCAGGAGAATGCATTTTGTGCTAAGAAATGGCACTAAATGCCACAGAATACAAATAGCGGGCACAAGCAGTCACTTGCACTTGCCAAGTGTTCCCTTGGGTTGGTATTTTCCCTCAATTTACTCCCTGTATTTAGCGCTAATTGCTTAGCTCAAAATGCATCCTTGCATCCAGATGCATTTTCTGCTAAGAATTAGTGTCAAATGTACTACAACACAAATAACGAGCGCCCGCTTGCTAATTATGCTCTTGCGGTAGGATTACCCCCACCCAAATTACTCATAACTAGGCATGCAGGAGTAATTTCATAATTATTGATAATTCCACATCAAAGAGTAACACAGAATTACCTAAATTTCTCTGATTATCTGAGTAGTTGAAATTACACCCAGGTCTGATCTTGCACTCAGTCCATTTGGGTAAATATTCAACTCAAAAATTAAATTTTGAGTTGGTTCTCAGTTGCTCGCATTTGGATTTGTAGGTTTGCACTCACAAATTACCTGAATGGTCTACTCAGGTAAAAAAAAAAGTTTTTTGGGACTGCCTAAGTTAAAGGAACTGCAGCTCACTTCCAAAACACTGCCGTACCATTTCTGATTTGTTTGTGATCTAAAATTACCCGAAAAGTTTGCTTACGTAAAAAATCTACCAGAAATGATGTTCATGTTCAACAATTACCCGAATGGCACATCTTGCTTCAAAACTTCTACCTGAAATGACACAATGTGGAGTAATGGCGTACTCGCCAGTAATTTCACGTAACTTTCGTTACACAAAATTACTGTAATTATGCCATTTACTCTGGCGTAATAGAAATTCCTCCCAGGCCTAATCACCACCAGAGTCTGCAGTGTGGAAATGTTTGTACTCTCCCTTTAGGTGAAAAAAACTGTAATTGAAAAAGATGGCGTGCACCAGAAGAAGCCGATCTGGGTGGAGCTTAGGCACGTTGAGCTTTGGGGCTCCTTCGATGACAAACATCATAATGCGTAGAATAAATGCTAGTACATTGCAAAGAAGAGGAAGAGGGATGAAGAAAAGGCAACTACACTGCCTCAGCATTACAGCACACCATCCTGCCGGACTAGAGATTGTTATAAGATGCCCTACAACAGCAAAAGCAAGATGAGATTGACTACTGCTTTGCCACTGTTAACTTGCACTGCTCGACAGTTATCTCTTGTAGAGAGCAAAGTGAGAGAGCCCGAAAAAAATTAAGAGCTCCTCCACATAGAAGACATAAATAATACATTTTTTCCAGTTGCTCTAATACTGTTGAAGTTGCATTTTTGTTTTGTTTTCCTAAACAAATAACAAACCATAAAGGCCTAACGTTATCATAGAATTGGTCTTTTTAAAGCCAACTTTAATGGATAAAAAAAGATACACATTAATTTTGTATGTGAGTATGAATGAGAATGAGTGCAAGTGATGTGCACGAGAGGAGACAGGTGAGATAAACAGTGGATGAGAGAATCAGTGACCTAGTGTGTGAAAGTAAGGACGTTTGTGAGAGGGATTAAACAACAGAGGATGGCCACAGGGCCTGGTGCACTAATCACCACAGTCGACAACCCCCTACTGCACACTACCTTTGGCCATGAGCAGTGGGTGTTACCTTTAGGGCCAGGCATCCTGCCAGTCCCTGAAACCAATCCTGCTATGTGCGGGCAACTCCTGCTGCGCACAGCATTTAGCTGTGCGCTGGGGCATTCCCCACAAGGTCTGACCTTTAGACTGTTTCTGCATCCAGCCTGTTGTAAGTAAACAACTCCAGCTGTGCACAGCCTATGGCCATACCTACGGATGTGTTGTTCTAAGGGCCTGGACTGACCATCCAATCTGCTGTGGTCAGTCATCTTTGTTGCACACAATCTTTGCCATACCCCAGGATGGGTTGCCTGCAATGCATGGCCTCTGTCCAGGCCCTAGGTCCAGCCCACCAGGAGTAGACAACTGCCAGTGTACACTGGCTTCTCTTGGCATAACTTGGCCCTTTGCTGTGCTTTATAAAACAAATTGTTGGATTTGCGGTTCCTCAATTTGAACCGCCAATCCAAAACAAGCTTCATGTCTGTGTACCATCAACCCAGGCCAGGCTTCAACAGCCAATGTGTTGTTGAAACTTGCTTCAATTTGTTGGTATCAGCTTATGTGGTGTGACTTGGATCTGTGGAGCCACACCATCCGAAATTACAGCAGGAAGCACGGTTCCAATGGAATCCCTTTTTCAAACTCCTGAGATTCGAAAAGAACACTTCGGTAAGGCAAGCCAACAAGTCCCTGGAGAACTCAGGAGCAGGCAGGCAGCAGTCCAGCACATAGGGCAAGATGAAAAGTGGCAGTCCCCCAGCAACCCACCAGGCAGCAGGACAGCACAACAAAGCAAGCAGTCCAAATGGGGGTTCCTTCTTGCAGCACAGCAGTCCTCTGGCAAAATGCAGTTTTTAAAGCCAGCAGCATCTAGTTACAAGTTCACACAATGTCTAATAACATGGGGTCAGACCCATTGTACTTATACTCAAAATCTTCTTTGATACAGGGGTGATTTCAAAGGAACCTTTAGAAGTGTGCAACAATCCCTTTCAACCCAGCCCTGGCCCCAGACATCAGTAGGAGGTAAATCAGCCCTTTATGTGAGGGCAGGACCTATACAAATATAAAGGGGGAACATCCTCTCCCTCTCCTAGTCCAGGAAGACCATCAGTTTGCAAATTAATGCAGAAGATCCCCTGTCAAACCCAGTCCCTCTGGTGTTCTGGCTATCTGGAAAGTATGCACCAAGTGTAGGTGTCACCCAGTGCTAGACATATTTTGGGGTCAGGCTGCAAAGCACAAAGGGTCAGAAGCACAGAGAAATAACCATTTTCTAAAAGTGCCATCTCTAAAATAGTAATGTCAAATCCAACTACACCAGTTAGTAAGATTTATCACCACTGTTTTAAATATTCCAAATATGACAACACCACTCTTTTCTGATCAGAAATTACCACTTAAAAATGTATAAGGGAATTCCCAATGCTAGGCTATGAGAAGAGAAGGCATCACAGCAGAGAACAATGAAATAGGCTGTTTGTCATTACCAGGACATGCCACACTTAAAGGCACATGTCCTAGTTTTTCATTACACAGCACCCTACCCTTAGGGCTACCTAGGGCCTACCTTAGGGTTGACTAATGTGTAATAAAAGGGGAGTTTATGGCTTGGAATATAGCTTTAAATGCCAGGTTGAAGTGGCAGTAAACTGCACACTCAAGCCCTGCAGTGGCAGGCCTTAGACAGGTATGAAAAGCTAATTCTGTGGGTAGCACAAGCAGTGCTGCAGCCCACTAGTAGCATTTAATTTATATGTCCTGGGTATATGGGACACACCGTTACAAGGGACTTACAAATAAATGAAATGTGCCAAACAGGTGTAAACCAATCATTACTTGTTTAGAGGAAAGAGCACATGCACTTTAGCACTGATTAACAGTAATAAAGGGCCAGATGTACAACCCTTTTTTGTGCTCGCAAATGGGAGATCGGCCTGTTTGCGACTGCAAAAAAGGGTCCTGGCATGTACAAACGCTATTTTCCGAGTCACTGACACACAAAATAGTGTTTTTGACTCTCGCTATTAGGAAGGGGCGTCCTTCCTCCCCCTACCCCTCCATTTGGAATTCTGCACTCTCCACTTTGGAGTGGTACTGCCAGACACCAGAACTGGTTAGATGCTAGTATCAGTTGCCCCCCCCTCATGTTCTTCTGACACTATGAGGTCCTCCTCAGTGTTTTGTCTTCCAGTGCAGACTAGACTCCCCTCCTGGTGCCCCCTTGAGGTACTATCCAGGAGCTGGGATTATGCATAGGGCACCTCTTCTCCTACTTTGAGACGGGGCATGGAACCCTTTACCTACACCACTACACTGAGAACTGTCTGGGCTGCTATGAACCTCTCTTACCCTCGATTGGGGGGAACCGGAGTCACTCCCTTTATGATCACTCGTAAGTGCTTTTCCAGAGTCTCTGGTACTCACCCAGAGGCCTGCCTCTTTTGCAGGTTCCCTGGGGTCAGAGAACTTACACTCCAACAGGTGCCGGCGTGATCCTGGAAAACAACAACGGAACATGTGCTCTCTTAGAATCAGATTGCACATCCCTTCAAAAGTGTTTATTGTGCAACCCTTCACCCATTCATCCAGTGCTTTGCAAAACTCTTCCACAAATTGCTCCCAAGACTGGTGAGACAGCTTCCTGCTGCCCCTGAACCTTGACCTATACTCTTCAGGGGTGAAGCCATACCTTCTTATCAGGTCTGCCTTCCTGGCGGTATACCTCTGCCTGCCACTCCCTTCTAGAGCCAGTAGGGTATCCCTCCCATCCTCAGGAATATAACTCCCCAGGACAGTTCCCAAATCCTCCTCAGGGATCCTGTGCACCACCAGAGCTCCCTCATACTCCTGCAACCACTGATGTATATCATCCCCCTCCTTGATGCAAGGCACCAAGTCTGTGGGTATGTGGGTGGTATTTTGAACAGTTGACTCAATATTGATGCCACCACTGGACTCGACCTGCAGTGCTGGTAAGTCCAGAACACTCAATCTATGCTCATGGTCCAATTTCCTTTCCTCAAGGGCAAGCTTTTCCTTGGCAAAGGCCCTTTCAGCCTCTGCCAGCCTCTCCTCAGCTAAGGCTATTTCAGCCTCTGCCCCTCTCTCTTTTGCAGCCAACTGGGCCAGCTGCAACCTCAGGTCCATCTCTGTCGGGCCATCCTTGAGTTCCTCAGGGTACATCGTGTGGGCAGTGACACTGCTCCTGGCACTAGACCCAGCAAGGGACTTCCTATCTATGGGGTTCTCTCTCTCTACTGGCATCTCTGCCCAGTCATCTTCTTCCTCCTCCTCAAACTGTTCAGTGTCACTGCCTTCTTGGGGTGTGGATTGGGAATCCTCTTTCTCTGAGTCCTCACTAATCTCAGGGTCCTCGTCGGGGTCCTTACCAGCACTGCAGGTCGAGTCCAGTGGTGGCATCAATATTGAGTCAACTGTTCAAAATACCACCCACATACCCATAGACTTGGTGCCGTGCTAGAGTGGTGGGTTCTGCCTGGATTAGGTTTATACCCTAGCCAACCAGAAGCCCCATTTCTAACAGGTATATATTCTCAAAGCCTGTGTATAATGATGTATATTGACAGTATATGTCAGCTGAAAAATAAACTGCATATTTGAACAGTTACATGCTATAAAAATCAATGATACAGTTATCCTATAGCTCAACATTATTGATCAGTACACAAGCAACCAATCACCCCCTAGTTCTCTGAGAAAGATGGAATCAAAGCACGTCAGAATATATAGAACTAAAACCCTGAACAGGCAAAACCAAGACAAAGAATTGTATTTGTATTTGTGTATCAGGTAGAACTTTCACTGGCATCAATTGGATTTTCACCAATGTTTTCACTTTGATACTTTCTTTTTCTCATGTGCATATCTCTTTAGAGTTGTAATCAAGCATAGAACTCAACATTTGTACATTCACCTTTAGTCCTGAAGGATTTAAATTATTTGCCAATCCACTAGGGGCAGGAATGTTATCAGTGGTCCTCTTGATGGTGACACTATGTTTCATAAATACCCCTAGCACAGCTTACCAAGAAATAAGACAAGACACTCTTCTACTGTCAAGCATGATAGTTAATAAAAGACGAGTGATGTCCAACCCGTAAAGATTGTAATAGTTATAACCTTGTATAATCCCATGGATACTTTTATTTGTGATGAAAGTTACAGGTTTTACAATCATACATTGTCATATTTTCTGGACTACGCCAGGGTTGTATTTTTAACGTATGCAAGATATGAATTTGTTTCTATAATGTATCTGCAATACATGAACTACAACTCCCACAACTCATGATTTATAGCAATGAATAAAAGGCTGTTTATTCCATATTTTGAGGATTTAACAACTTCCACCTGATGATAAGCACTGCGCATGTCTAGTGAAGAAAAGACTTTGGCCCCCTTCCAACAAAGATAACAAGTCATTATTTTAGGGAGAGGATGATTATCTACTAATATACTGGCATTGAGAGCTAGAGATCTGCACACAGTCTCAAATCACCGCTGTTTTACTTAATCAGAACAACTGGGGATATCCAGTCTGAGGACTTTGGGCCAGATATACAACCATTAGGGTTTGCGACTTGCAAATTGCGATTTTTAGTGACACACAAATTTGGGAGTTGCAAAACCTGATGTACAACATTGTTTGAAACACTGTTTGTGATTCCCAAATGGGTCACAAGGAACCTGTCGCATTAATTTTCATGAGGCAGGTTTGCAATTTTTGACCCATTGGGAATGGCCAGCATTTACAGAGATGGTGACCTGCTGGGGTCAGCAGATCACCATTTCTATCACTGATTTTTAAATAAAGCATATTTAAAAAAAACATGCAGCCCGTTTTCCTTAACGGAAAATAAAATACTTTTCAAAAATAAAAATTAAAAGTTTTCTTTTAATTTTTTGAGAGTGGGCAGTGATCCGTGGGCCTGCCCTGAAAAATGAACGCACCCCTTTTCACAAAGAGGCTGGGTACCTCGGCCATTTGCGAATGGCTTACCAGCAATTTGAAATTGATGGTAAACTGCAAATGTTTTGCAACCATATTCATGGGTACATGCCATTGCGACTCTCTATTAGGAAGGGGCGCTCCTTGGCACGCCCCACCCTAACAGCGACTCGCAAATCCCATTTTGCGAGTCAGTAATAGGTTAGTGACTTGCAAAATAGGGTTGGTACATTTAAAAATGCATTTTACTAGTCACAAATGTTGCAATGGGCCATTTGCGACGTGTAAAATGCATGATACATCTGTCCCTCTCTTTTCTCTATTATGTCCTCTTTCTGTAGTTTCTCTAATAAAGACTGCAAGTCATTACATACACTGAACAAAACATTTTAGTTTCCCCTTCACTAGAATGACACCTGTCCTAAGTTTGATCTGATGAGCAAATCCCTTCAATTTGCCAATTCTATTGTTAAATTCCTCAGGGAAAGAACTAAATATTTAGCGCCATACTCGTTTTCTGTGATAACCTTACTGGTTTTATCCCACTAAGATTAAGAGACATCTAGAGTTTCTGATCCCTCCATCCTAGAATCTAAACACCTCTTTATGCCACTTAAAACTTCACCATCACAGTTCTCCCTTTGAATTTGTCTTTTGTCACACAATTTCAGAAGGACTTGAACAAGTTCCCATAGCATGTCACTGCCCTTACATCAGGCTCAGAAAGTGTCAAGACTTTTGAATAAAACAAAGTGTCAAAAGTTGAACTAGGTGTGATGGGGAAAGGTGAACCGGAGTCTGCCATCATGGTTAGTTCAATATAAAAAACAATGCGTGGGCACAGAGGAGGTACATAAGGTTTTCCTTTGTGGATTTCATTTGAGCCTTGAACCATCAACACTATTCCTCTATAACCATCTTGGTTTTCCACATCTTTGTCTGTACTAGAAATCTTTTTGGGGCAATTTGAGCTATTTTGTTTCTCACAGATTTGTTGCCTCATAACACACTTTTGCAAAGTGTCCTAGATTTTCTTAAAGTCAAATTCTTTCTTAAGAGCAGAGAAGCCTTTGAAATTAGCTACCTGAGAACTGCTCCTGCAGCTATAACAACTAAATCTGGAGTCATTCTTGCAAGGTTTGGCAAGATAGATTTTGTTGGTTTTGAAACAGGAGTAATAAACGTATTTTTCTTGCTTAAGCTGCCTGTCATTGTTCTATTGTTTCTAGGGATTTGATAACATCATCTAACAAGCGGTCTCTCGTGACTCAGAGGTGTTCTTTAATATGCTTATCATTTGCATTGACTATTACTGGTTTCTTGTCATATGTTACCAAAACAACAAGCCTTGGATAAACTTCTAAGGTCTGTGATAAAGTCATCAAAACTCTTATTCTCTTTTTGTTGGTGAGTATAGAAATGGTAGCATTCCAATGATTTACTGATAATGGCATTGACACATTACTTTAATCTCAGCATGGCTTACTCAAGGACATCATAGTTTTCTTGATCATCTAGGCCTTCACCTTAAGAAGTGACTTAAAGCTTTCTTGCCCTTCTGACCCTAGTAAGTGTAACAGAATGCTTTTCCTCTTTTCTATTATAATTTTTATTTCTGCTTCTATGGTTGACAAGTACATTGAAAATTCTTCATTTTTTTTCAACTCTAGTGGTGGTTCCCATTATTCTGCAAAAACGTTTGTGCTTGATCAAATTGAATGTTAGAGAGGGTACAAAGGAAAAGGTGCCAAGGTTAGTATAATGCCAAGTCAGAATAACAAGAAGCACTGTCAAGTGTCACTGGACTTTTTAATGGGAGCAAATACGAGTGAATAACCCAATACACTGCATAGTGTTCAACGCGGCGTGTTCAACAGGTTGCTAATAGAGGATCAAGTTGTCAATAAATTCTTCTTTACTTAGAAGCTGGAACACATATGTTCTATTGCAAATACTTAAGACATAAAAGGGCCACCGAGAACCAAAACGGTTCTTGGAGCACCTTAGAGAAGACACTGTGTGGGTCCTTTCAGCTGACAGGTGAATGCTCTGAGGAGGGAAAAGCTTGGTACACACCCACAAGGCTCTCCCACTGAGGGGGCCACAGCAGACCTGTGCATCGCAAAGACAGCTGAAGGAGGCAGAGTAGCACGAGCAAGTAGAAGAGAGCAGGCGCTCAATGCTAGAAATGAGGGGCTGTGCCAAGCGACAGCAGGGACCTCATCAACATAAGTGAAGAAGAGGAGATGATGGCTGTTGCAGCCTGACCTTCAGAAGAGATGTAACAGGCAAAACTCCAGTCGCTCGTAGGCAGAAGATATTGCAAGGTACGAGGTAACAAGTAGAAAATATAAGAAAGCACAGTTTTATTCACCAATCAAATGCCATTAAACTGTCACCTTGAAACGTTTAAGTAAAATGCTCCAATGTGATAACAATGTATGTAGGGGTGGAGGTGGAGAAGAGAGGGGAAGGGGAGAAAAGAAAAAGAAGAAACCATCATGGAAACATAACAAATTGTGACAAGATTTCATAGAAAACTAGGTAAATGAGCAGTTACTCAAATGATGGGGTTGACATTAAGAACACACGGTGCATTACCATTTTCAAACTTCATTTGCCAAAATAGAATTCAGAGGGAAAATGTATGAATTCCTTGTGCAAGAAAGAGGGTTCAATTTCTAAACAGAATCCCTTTAAAAACTGCAAGATTGATTCCAACAAATAAAACACATTGGGAAAGCACAGTGATACATTCTATGCTACTGAGAGCAGATGATTGGTCAAGATCTGAAAATGCAGAAATAGACTTGAATGTAGAAAGTAATCTCAGTGCCCTCCTTTCTTACACACAAAGGAACACAGAGGAATTTAACCCAGAAATACAAGATATAAACATTATTTAGGAATTTTTTTCAACTGTGAGAGTCTGATGGAGAGTCAAATTGGCAGGCCACCTTCAGAGCAGATGAATTGACTAAAGAATAAGCACCAGGTTAGAAATATATCAGAAGGAGCTTGTCAAATATTTAAAATCCATTAAAGGTTAACATCCTCGGTCACACCAGGTAAACATGCAATAGAATGAAACATATCACATATATTTTGCAGAGCCAGGTGACTGGTTAGATAATGAGTGCAAGCAGAGAACGGAGGATCTCAAACAGTATGCAAATATGAAACGTGACATCAAGGCAGCTCACACAATATATAAATCTATGGTTTCTAAGAAGGAGAAGCTATGTAAAAGATGGCATACAGATGAGGCTGTTGCAACAGACTGAAAAAAGCAAAAAGTCTGGAATGCAGTATATAGTCTAAAAGCTATTATTTCTGAAGTTTCCAGAGTGACATGTTTTTTTATTGATCTAGATGGAGCAGCCTCACATTAGAGAAAGAGGAGAGACCAGAGCCAATGGAAACACGTTTGGGGATAGTGACTGGCTACAGTGAAGTTTGAGGACCTCTTTGCAAAGGAAAGTTAATGGGGACAGTCAGAAACTTGAGAAAGAGAAAGGCATCTGTGCGTAATATGATTTCACAGGAGATATTCAAGCATCTGGAAGAGTTGTGGTTTTCAGCAAAACACACAAGATGATGGACGGAATGTTGCACATTGGCAAAACATTCACCCCCAGTCACAGATCTGGGTTTAATCCATTGTTATTTTGCTCACCACGCCACCCCAGTTCAGACATGGCCATATGCAAATCAGTCTTGACCCTGTGCCTCATTGGAACAGTCCAGCCCGAACTGCCAAGCCATGTCTTCCCTGGACCGGAATCAAGCATCCTAGGACTGGTTTCAGGGTTTCACCCCTCTTCAGCCAGGATAGCTTGAATCCGGTGGTGTAGTGAGCACGGGACCCACGTCTGGGCATACCCTTCCCACATAGGGTGAACAGCAAAACACACAAGATGATGGACGGAATGTTGCACATTGGCAAAACATTCACCCCCAGTCACTTATCTGGGTATAATCCATTGTTATTTTGCTCACCACACCACCCCAGTTCAGACATGGCCATATGCAAATCAGTCTTGACCCTGTGCCTCATGGGAACAGTCCAGCCCGAACTGCCAAGCCATGTCTTCCCTGGACCGGAATCAAGCATCCTAGGACCGGTTTCGGGGTTTCACCCCTCTTCAGCCAGGATAGCTTGACTCAGGTGGCGCTGGAATCAAGCTATCTTGGCTGAAGAGGGGGGGAAACCCCGAAACCGGTCCTAGGATGCATGTTTCCAGTCCAGGGAGGACCTGGCTTGGCAGTTCGGTCTGGACTGTACCCATGAGGCACAGGGTCAAGACTGATTTGAATATGGCTGGGTTCAAACTGGAACGGCATGGTGAGCAAAAAAACAATGGATTTAGGCCCAGATCTCTGTACTGGGGTGAATGTATGACATTGTTCTGCATTCTGTCCATCAACTGTTATTTTTGCATTTGTCACCCCGAGTGGGACGGGTATGCTCAGACGTGAGTCCCGTGCTCTCCATGCCACTGGAATCAAGCTATCTTGGCTGAAGAGGGGTGAAACCCTGAAACCAGTCCTAGGATGCTTGTTTCCAGTCCAGGGAGGACCTGGCTTGGCAGTTCGGGCTGGACTGTACCCATGAGGCACAGGGTCAAGACTGATTTGCATATGGCTGGGTTCAAACTGGAACGGCATGGTGAGCAAAAAAACGATGGATTTAGGCCCAGATCTCTGTACTGGGGTGAATGTATGACATTGTTCTGCATTCTGTCCATCAACTGTTGTTTTTGCATAGAGTTGTGGTTTTCCACATCTTGTGGTGTTCTTTAAGAAATTTTCAGTTTGCAACACTGATATTAATGGTGACTTATATTGTACAATAATATTGGCGCAGGTTGAAAATTTGGTAAAGAAAATGAAAATAGTGAGCCTAGTGCATACAGGTCTGTCCACAAGAGATTAAGGACCTGATGAACAAAGGTATTTTGAGGGACCGAAGCCTGTGATTCACACAATGACAGGGTGTGCGTCTGCAAAAACACCTTTTGGTGTTTACAAAAGCCCTTTTATGAGTCAGAATAGTCTTTCTGGCTCATGTAAAGGCGTTTGTGACCCTGTCTGTATTGCAAATGAGTTGGGGCATGAAAGGGGCGTCCCCCTGCCATGCGTGATTTTGAAAGGGATGTTTTAATGATCTGTGACCTTAATTGAGGTTGTAAACCATTGGTGGGATACAGAGACCTCAATGGAGCTGGTACTGATCTGCGAAGGGATCTGTCCTTGTGAAACATCTTTCCCTTTCGGAAAAGTTACAGCAGGATTGTGGGTAGCAGGCAGGCCTGGGCAGTAAACTCAGCTCCGCCGGCAGAGTTCGTAAAGTTTTGCCACTCTGTGCTCTGCTTGAAATGTAGAGTTTGGCAAAAACTCTGCAAACCGCAGGCAGAGTGGAGACTTCCGGTGTGTCAGTCATGTTAGTCCTGTATCTGTTTCTGAGAAGCTCAAAAGACTATTTAGAAAAACGTAGGCCAAAGCAAGGCTTGACAGGCAAGCCTGTGACATCCCATGTGACTTAATCAGGTGCCCTGCTTTGTCAGACTGCGCTCAGTCTCACAGAGCCCCTCCTGCTGTGGAGTTCACGTCTGAGCGTTGGTGCTGCCATCTGTGTATGGGCTGATCATGGAGGGTTAGGACGGAGTTTGAGGGAATCGGGGGTCTGAGTACACAACACAACATTCAGGTACTCCCCCCTAATGCCAATATTTCTGTAAACTGTCACCTCTTCTAGGAGACTGTAAATGTTGTAATGACTTAGAGATGAATAACTTGGATGAGTCATACCTTCAAGCAGGATTTTTAGGTCTCGCCTGAGTCAGCGCTTTAGCGCTGCTCTGGCGAGAGCTATAGAAAACGGGGATCTGGAAGTGCAAACGAGTGCTTTTCAGGCCTCCAACTACAGTGCATGTGCGCCGGGCGCGCGCACCATTTGGCAGCCTGAAAAGCACTGCGTGATCACTTTCACGGCCGCTTTGATGTCCTCAGTGAGCCGCGCGGCCACTGAGGACATCAAAGCGCCCGCGAAAGTGATCACCATTTGCCACCCCCTCCCTGCTTGTTATTTGTGTCGGCCGCCACTGGTATGAACACATTTCATTGCTCTTGGTCCTAAAGTGACGATTTCTCTAAATAGCTGCAAGCCGCGCATCTGACCGAGTTTAACTTGTAACAAGCATTTGCAATGCATTAGGTCTCGCATTTACGCGAGTTTGAGCTATTGGCATTGTAAATGACAATGCCAATAGGCATTGTTATTTGCAATGTCAATAGCTCAAACTCGCGTAAATGCGAGACCTAATGCATTGCAAATGCTTGTTATTATTCCACCCACAAAATGGACGGGAAGGATTGGGTTCTTCGTCATACTCCTGGACTGGAACATTTTAAAAAGTTACATTGGTCACCAAATGTGCTATAATATAAACTCCTAGGCCAGACTGTGGTCCTGTCAGCAGTTTTTGACCCAACCCCGGGTTCACAATCACCATGGACCGATAAGTGTAAGCGTCCGAGGGTCGCACACAAGACCCTGAGCTACTGGAGCAAGTGTGTAAATGTGCCACTGACAAGACCGGTGTGACCGAACTTACAGTGCACACTGAGCTGTGCCGTAGCATCCTGTATCATCCCTGGGGCCACGTTCATTCACACAGTGTGTTTTCCAGTGTGATCTGTCTGCACATCTGTGATCCGCAGAGACCCATCTGGTACCGCTGTCTCTCAGCCTCAGGAAAAGTAGTCAACAAAGACCATTCCCTTCCCATTCGCACTCCAACCCCTAACCCACTTGACTGGTGCTGCCTGGGAGCACAGAGGGAATATGGCAGTGCAAGGGACCCGGAGGAGGCAGTGAACAGGCCGAAGAGAGGCCTGGAGCTAAGGAGACGGATCGAAGCTTGGGCAACACCGAGGGGTGTTGGGGTCATAAGGAGGACATGCAAAGGTGAGTGTTGTCAGTGTTGTCTGAGAACTTGTGTGCTGAGGGGCACACCGGAGGGTGAGGAGCACTAACTCCAGAGGGGTGTGCTTTCGATTGAGCGCCATATTGAAAAGTGGTAGGGTTGTCCTGAATGGATATGGACTATTGGGAAAATGCGAGAGGCAGTGGATGTTAATGCTTCTATACATGGCTGAGCAATACTCCTCCCGCCAGTGGAATTCTGCAGAATTTGGCAGAGGTTTCTAGTAGATCCACAGAATTCCGCAGAGTGAAACTCCATGAGCTTCGCCCAGCTGTCCAGAGGATCCCTGCCTGCTCTGTCGTCTTAAGTGGGATTTGTTTATTTGTAAACATAGCAATGGTTTCTTTAATGGGCACGGACTGCTTTTAAAAAAATGTCTTTCATTTGGTAATGCAAATGCAGGAATGGAGATCTATTGTCTCTTCAAGGCCTCAATCCCTGCATTTAAAGCTAATCAGCGAAGGTGGCAAATTGCAACCAGTCAAATTAATATTCACTAGACAGGTCATTTTGTGACCCCCTGCAAATGTGCAATTTGAAAAACAATCTGGTATTATGTCGGTCAAATCACAAATCTTGTTCCAATTCACAATCGGTGTGCAAATTGCACATCCCTGTTTTGCGGATGGGAATAGCATATAAGGTCCATAGACTTAGTTTTCCTGCATCTGCTGCACAAATACAGTATGGTGATGCAATTCTCCATACTTTATGTGGCCCTTCAGGATTTTTCATCTGCATTCAACTTTATCCCCAAACAAAGAATGTGGTGCAAATTGACAAAAAAAGAAATTAAAGAGGACTGTTTAACTTCATAAAAGTTAAGCGCTAAGATGTTAGCTAATCCAGAGTAGCCTCATTTAGCAAGGGCATCCCTACCTACTCTATCATGGAACACCTTAGATGACACATGACACTTTAATACATGGATGACAGCAATTAGTAATGAACTGGCCCCCATAGAGCAAGCTACAAACAAACATAAATCCGAAATTTCAGCTCCCTGCTATACGCCTATACTAGCAGAGCTCCACCTCCAGTGCAACCAACTGGAACGGAGGTGAAGAAGAGCATACCGTTCTGAAGAATTAAACCTCTTCAAAATAAGTAGGAAAAAATGCCACCGAAAAATTAAGCTAGCAAAAAAAGAGTATTTCTCAAAAGAAATATTAGATGTTCAACATGATCAGAAAATGATTTTTACAACCGTAAAGTCTTTATTTAAACCCACAAATGTTAGCTAAGGATATTCCCCCATCACAGATGTTATGTGATCAAATTTCTGTTTTCTTTGAACAAAGAATCCTTAACATTCAAAAAGAATTTAACTCCCTACACAGACAGTTGCTAGATTTAAAGCCCGCTTCCACCTATATAGGATCATCCTTCCAGGCTTTTGATAAAATCTCATTGGATCAGCCACGTCAAGCTATCATCGCTTGCAAATCAGGATCTCCCTTTGATGCATGCCCCCCTGCTGTACTTCACAAGATCATAGATACTGTCAACTCAGTAATTAACAACATAGTAAATTCGTCTTTAACCACAGCAAAAATCCCTGCAGAATGGAAACTGGCAGTTGTTAAACCATTAAAAAAAATCTGAATATAGATCTTTCCACACTGTCCAAACTTTGCACGATATCATTATAACCCGTCCTTGGTAAAATCACAGAAAGACTTATTAATGGACAGCTCACTGACTTTCTTGAGAAAGCCAGGATATTGCACCACAGCCAATCCGGCTTCCGCCCTTAACACTCAACCGAATCTGCACTACTGGAAATAGTGAATATGTTGACATTAACCTTAGATAAAGGGAAAAATGTGGTTTTGATCCTATTGGATTTGCCAGCCACATTTGATACCATCTCGTATGACATTCTTCTATCCGGAATCAAAAACTGCGGTATATCTTCTACCATTTTAGCCTGGATACAATCTTTTCTTACCAACCACAGACAAACAGTGACCTTAGGACCATTCTACTCAACCGAACGCTCTATCACCTCAGATGTCCCACAGGGCTTCTCTCATCCCTCTTCTGTTTAACATTTACATGGCCTCCTAATCTCGTTGATATCATCTTTCAACATTGAAGCAACCTCATATGCAGATGATACAAAATTGATCTTGGCTCTAAACAATGACTCTAATAAAACAGAGCTTAATTTTAGGCAATGTCTAACAGAGGTCATCCGTTGGATGGGACTCAGCCATCTTAAAACCAATACGGATAATATAGAGAAAATGTTGATAGGGAAGGACAATCCCTTCAACCCAATCCAATGGTGGCCAGAAGGCACACCTGCTCCACCCAAGACAATAGAAATTGCTAATAACCTGGGGGTGAAATTCGATGCCTCTCTCTCGTTTCGGCCACAGGATCTTGTAGTGGCAGGACTGTGTTTTAACCTTATCAAAACCCTCACAAAGCTTTTTGATTTCATTCCCTACTCTGTACGGAAGATGGTGGCAGTAGCACTTACCCTGTCTAGATTAGACTACTGCAATAGTCTTTTCACAGGAGCAAACAAACAAGTAGTAAAAAAGCTACAGGTTGTGCAGAAAGCAGCAGCCTGCTTGGCGCTGAAAATGTCACGCCGATCATTGGCATCTGCAGCCCTTAAAACTCTTCATTGGCTGCCCATCCAAAAAAGAATTCTATTTAAGCTCCTGGTAATCACTTTTAGAGCCTTTAGAGACTTAGGACCTAAATACTTAGCAGCTAGGTTCACTCCTTACATTACTGCTAGGACACTCAGATGCTCCACAGCAAATCTTCCTAAACCTCCTTCCTTTAGGTATAAAACCAAAGGAGGAAAATCTGTGGCTGTTTTGGGAACCAGAGCATGGAATCTCATGCCTACACAACTAAGCGTGATGGAATCAGAAACCCAATTTAGAAAAGCGTTGAAGACTTGGGTATTTGCGTCCACTGATGCATTCTGTTCCTCACTTGTATAACTGAAATACAACTCATGCCTACCTGACACCCTTCGCTCCTTTCCGTATAACACCAGAATGCTCCTTTCGGAGTGACAGTCACGCTCTATAAATATTTAAATCACATCAAATCAAATAAAATGGCTTTGTACTGTCACAAGATATTAAGTAAAATTGAGAGAAAATGTGAAGCTATGCAATTATTTCATGACATCACAGAGGGTGAGGCAGGGGTATTTGCTCACTGCCTGGTGCTTTTTAGGTCACACCTAATACAGCGCATGCTTTCTGTTGCAAATTATTTTGCTAACTTGCAATAGGCTTAGAGTCTGCCTAATGTTAACCATTAGTTGGCCTCATTGTCACTTTCATTTACTTGCTTCTTATTTGATGGCTTGTGGGCGCTTTACTTCCCATTGTGAGCTTGTGGCTCCCATTGGACCATTGGTTCAATACTGTGTCCTTACATGCATGGTTCACATGCATACAAAATGACAGTCATTGGTGTCAAAATTTGTGCTAGAAAGGAAGAGTTATTTACATTTAAACTTTATATATTATCTTAACCGAATGTGCCAATGGTACTCATTTCGTTTTTATCTTATTATTTTGCAAAACTACAGCCCATATTGTTCCTTGGGACATCCCACTGCATTTGGAAACCTGGAAATTGAACATGTTAAGAAGTGGAACTCATTCATGGCACAACATTTATTTTTCCTGATGCCTTCTGATTGAGAAGCGACATGTTTGTTTAATCTTTCCCTTGTTCCGTTGTATGTAATGTGACTGTTGGACCTAGATTACCCAAGCCCACATATGGTAGCCTGGCACAGTAGTGGTCTACAGCTCAAGGCGTTGGCTAAGTACTTACAAGTCTTACCCACAGTAACACAGTGATGAACCACTAAAATAAAGACACAACACCTCTGTTTGGAAAAATACCGTTACCTTTTATAAAAATAATATACTTTCTTGCTCTTGTTTAGAATAAAAGCCGTGTATAATTAATTTATACAGTTCTCATAGATTTCAAATCACATTCAATACTTTTCCCGGTCAATATATGAGATTCAAAGGTACATTACATTTGTGATAAGTGGCTGTCTATGGTACAATACACTACTCCACTATGAGGTTACAGATAGGAGATTGCACTCTACAGTTTCAATATGTTATTTAACCACTCTTAAGCAGGTACATTACCCCTCAGCTCTTAGCCTTCTTCTCAACTCAACAGACCTCTACCACAGGGGTGGATCTTCTCAGCATAAACCCCCAGCCATGTGGCTAAAAGAAGACAAAGCAGAATCAACAAGGTTCCCCCCTGGTCAATTCACAGGCTGCACCTTACTGGTGGAGGTTCTACTTCCTCAATTAATAACAGGCTATAAGGGTTTTTACTAGTGAGCCTTGTAATTTTCCCTGCACACCGCTCTCCCCCTCTTATCTAGTTAGGAGATAGATTTTAAGTGGTCTGGGCAGTTCTGTAACTCAGTTCCTCGTATGTAGTTCTGGCGGCTTTCAAGTCAATTGCCTTGTTTTGAAATCCCCCGCTTTGATGTCTTTAGACACCCGATGCTTCCGCCTCCCGCTCCCTCTCTACCCGGCTTACTTTTAGGCTCTGGTCAATGCAGCTGGTGTTGCCCGGGTCACGCGGTGCCAGGGAAGTCTTCCCGCAGATGTCGAGGCGTGTCAGAGAAGCCTACCTCAGACCGAGGCGCTTCACAGAGGTGACCGATGCGGCGCTTCTGCCTCTTCGATGTTACCGCTGGCTGGAGCTTTGCCTTGACGCACCTCCGATGACGCGACCGGCCTCTCCTGACTCCGCCTAGCGCCCGCCTCTTTCGACGCGCTGGGTCCTTCTTGCCGGTTCCGGCTCTGCGCACCTCGTCCGATGCGACGGCGTTCCTCACCACCTCGCAGGCGATCAGCTGGGCTCTGCTTCGCTTCCCGCCTCTTCCGGCGCCTCAACGGAGCTCTTCAAATGACGAGGCAAGACAGATGGGCTCTCCCTCTTCCGATGCCCTCACGTCAGGAAATGCTCTCGGCGGCAGCGTCGCTTCCAGGTAGGGACGTCAGCTGGTTCTGCCGCTTTCACCCACAGGGGAGGGTGTTGAACTGGGGCGCTGCAGTCACGCGTATCTTTGTCTGTTACCCCCTGAATCTAGGGTCAGTTAGCTTGGGCTGGGTCTCAATTGTACTCAATACCCACGACCTTCAGGATAGGTCGAACAGATCCCTGGTAGCCACACTTCAGGGATGTCAGTCCTTAACAGACTCGTCGCAGAGTCTCTGATAACTTGAAGATGATTGCTGAAACAGTGGGGTTTGGTCAGCCAAGGTGGGGGCACTTCCCAGTAAAGCGACAGCCGGCCCCGCAGGTCGATCTTGTCACAACTGGTGCACAATCCTCCTCCTCCAGTCGCCTCTCTCCACACTGGTCATTCCAAGAAATGCACAAAATGGCTGCTGGTCACTGGCCTTTTATAGGGTGGCCTGGGACCTGCAGAAGTCACTGGTTGCTTCTAGAAAATTCCCTATGTTAGCCTATGGCCTGTTTTCCAGTAGTGTCCGTTATGGCAGTTGGTGGCCACCATTTTAGGTTTCTGGATGTCCCTAGATTTTCAAGGGGCCTGACTAGGCCTCACAGGTTATGAGGGAAAAATGGCGTCATCGCCAAGGAGCACCTAGCCCCCTGACAGCATTGAAAACTCCTGATGGACACATGTAAAAATAAAAATAGAAACCCTGGGAGGCTAAGGGGGACAACAAAAAAATAAATCATGGTGGTTAGAGTCTTCCCAGAAGCAGACAGGTCTAACAGTGACACAATGCGTTGTTATAATCGAACCAGAGGTCATAAAATTTTGTTTGCATTGGCATTGAAACAATGCAAATTGTGGTTTGAAAATCTGAAAGCCCTTCATCCTTTGGTCACAGAATGTTGGCTGAATACCATTCTATCAAGCATACACCAACATAGAGGAACCGCAAGACAGATGACAACTCAGATAGCTCACTGAGCACCATCCATTGTGGTTAATAAGTGGCTCCAGATCAAAGTGTGATTGGGAAGTGCATAGCACTCCCCCATTACCACTGACACAGAAACAATGATTATGATCTGGTTGGTAGGAAGGACATCGGGATGGCAGTCTCTAAAGCCTGTCAACAGCACAGTGAAGCGCTCACCTTGCACCTGCAGTACCAAAGATAGAGAAATGCACATGTCCCTCTTCTTTATCCTGCAAGATGTCCAGAGACAAAATGCTGTTCACCAGCATCATCCCCCCAGATGGGAAAATACATACCTAAAGGGCAACAGCTTGAAGAAGAAGAGGTGATAGTTGCAGGAAGGCAGTTGAGGAAAAAAACACACTGAAATAGAGAATGGTATGCAGGCCTGGAGATCCAGTGGTCCTCCCATACTACCATCTCACAAGAAGGTATGGTGGAGAACATCAACCCCTAGAGGTCAGAAACCTCCTTATCCCGTAAACAACAGCTGTGAAAAGCTGTAGAAGATACCCATGCCTGCCACACAAAGTGCCAGAAAAAGAAGGCTACATGCTAGAGACCAGAGCAGATGACCTTGGGTGGAGTCTGTGGGAGTTTCTCAAAGACGATAATGAAACTCTTTGAAGACGATCGTGGAGGACAAGGGTAAGGTGGAGTGAGAGAGGGGCAAGGCATTCAATCTACAGCAGAAGGGGCCAGTGAAGTAATGACAAAGATAATATCGGTCTCAAGAGAAAGATGCAGAAAACGGAGTCCACGTCTAGACCCACAACAGCCATTTTCCTAATTTCCAATCAAACCCCAATGACCAACAGTGTGAAATTGTGTCCCAAATTACTGGAGTCTGGCTATTTTAAAAGGATGCTCCTCGTATCTTGATGCCTAGTCACGATATGGGCTGCAACCCACTCACTGAAAGGGCGGAGCTCAGGGATGTTTTTGTACTAAGAGAGGTATACTAAATACCCAATTGTGGAACTCGGTGGTGAAGGCAGCAGAGCAAGTGAAAGTGATGGTTAAAACTAACTACAGGGTTCGAAGGAGCTTTATTAGGGCGTCCCTGGGCTGGGATCAAAAACAATCTGGCACTACGGTAATCATTAGACCAGCTTGTGTGTCACAGAATGGTCGACATGTTTTTAGTCAATGACCCAGAAGGTATCAAGGCTTTCTTAAGGACTTAGAGATGCTGCTGCTCAAAAAATCCTTAAATCAAAAAAGACATAAATTATATTCACAATCTATACAAAACCATCCAGTGATCCCACGTAATGTCAGAGGGTGAAGGATTCACAGGCGGTAACCTGTAGGCAGACACATATAAACAAAAATTATTCACAGAGAAATATAAATGCTGGGTGTAGATGGTTAAGGTACAGACTATTCATTGAATGTTATTGACTAATCTCAAATTTAGAAGAGCCATACGGAGGGCATTAAGTTGGAAACCCTTCTCATTACTGGATGCTTTCATTAGTAAAGCCCTGTATGCACCTGCCTCCTTATTGGCAGGCAGCATGGGTAAAAGTTACATATCAACAGTAATGATACTTAATACCACAAAAGTGAAGGGGCTTACCCACTATAGTCGAGTGTCATGCCTCCACCCATCTTGGCATGTGGCTCAAGGAGGGATCTCTGTCCTATACAGCCATCATAGGAGAGATACAGAAAAGAAAAGATAAAAAACCCTTAAAAGGAGGAAAAGGTGGGAGAGCCAGTAATAATGTGCAGAGGGCATCCATGCTGAAAGGTCTACATGAGCCACTTATATTACATAACAGACTAATATTGTAATCCACATGCCCGAGGAGACATGCCACACACAAGAGTAATATACATTTGATGCTCTAAAAATACATACTGTATGTATACAGATATATATAGTTTGTGGAAACAAATACAAGGGGAAACCCCATATGTTTTTGGGTATGTATAAAGACAAGGTCACAATATCACTTGGTTCACAACCTGTCGTAGTGGCTGTTAATGGTAAGTCTTTATACCAAATAAAGGCAAATACTTATGAAGTATCTGCCCAGGATTAGTCAAAAAATGGGAACACAGGCTTCTTCAAAACATTTGCACATCACTGGCTACAGTTAACCCCACACAAACATTGTAACATCTGGTCATATCCAAATCTAATCACTCAACACCATGTAACTAGGAGTGTGCTCACAATCACTCCAAATTCTAAAGACCCTAGTCAGGATTATAGGTATGCCAAGTCTTCAAAAATAATTATTCCTGGTTCCTAAACTTCCAAACCACAAACATGCCGTAACAAATGAAGATGCAGGAAGTTACTGGGACTTTGGATATTAAGTTGTTGAAAAGCATATTCCATTTATTTCTTAGAGAGGCACTGGTATTGTTGGAAAGTTTCTGTAGATCTTTGAGGAGATCACTTCAAGGTGATAGTGTGTAACTTACTGGGCATAATGATAAAGTAGAATGGTCAAGTACAGTTTTCCCTCGCTTACCTCTTCATTTTACATATTCATTCAATATTGTCCTTGATCAGTTTAGCCATTGTAGGCTGTGATTCCCATTTCTAGACTAAAGGTCTCAGGAGCAAGTAGCTAGATTATATAAAGTCAAAGTGACATATGTGGCAAGTGGTTGCTATTGAATCAATCAATTAATAGATATGATAAGACCTGTTCAAAATGGGCATAGTTACCAGGGTGTAATTTAGAAGATTTCTCCTATTTCCTGAGAAACAGGTTGTCCTTGATGGAATGTCTGATTGGATCCTTCCATTAAGGCTCCTCAGTGTGAAGGTTGTGAGTAGGAACCAAAAGCGTTCACTATCTCTATTTCTCATCTTGAAATTAGAGCTCATTTTAGGTATAGGTAAATTATTATTTTCCTCAGTTGAAGCAAGTATTGCATTGGAAAGTTCAAATATATCCTTAAAGTCACCCATTAGCATGAAGTTCATATTTTGGTCATGTGTAAGCTGATTAGTGGTGAAAACCAGAAGAGTATTTTGAGTCATTGTTTTCCGTATTTTGTCTGGAGGGACGTACACATTGCATAGCATGAGCTTTTGTTTAGTTTCCCACATCTTGAATTGGAGATTTAATATCTGAATATAGTCGAAATCAGTGTTGACTGGAGTAACTGTGAGATTATGGCACACTGAAATAAATATGATTATGCTATCTGATAGTCAGCCTTTCTGTGACAGTTAGCTTGCCCGTTTCTCAAAAAATATATACAGACAAATTTATTTTTCCTTGGTCCAGTTTTATTAGATGCCTATTCTATCCGATGTTCGTAAACAAAATTACATTCTACCCACTAAGATAATTTGTGGATTGCCACCATAATGAACGAGGAGTGATGCAAAAGGGGTCAATTTGTTTTGTATGCCAGTTTTGCACTCAGGCATTATTTCCAAAATCTGATTTATGGTGCAAGAGCCTCTGCTAAGCATAACCAATTGTCCTTGGTCACCTTCGTCTGTGGAGGGTTCGTGGTCAATACACTCAGAAATATTCCACTCTTCTGGAAGATTGTTAACTACGCTTCAGCCAGTGAGATAAATATTAGGCCCACTTCCACCAAAGAAATGGGAAGAGTTGAATTTATTGATGCTTCAGAATTTCTGCTTGACTGTTTTAGGTTGTGATCCATTTTTTGTTGTTGTCGTTATTACACCATCAGTTTCTAGTAACATTGTTTCCTCAATAGAAGAAACTGACTTACTGGGATTGCTTCCAGTAGCTTGCTGACTCTACGGGTACAGCATGTGAGGGGTAATCATTGGACAAGGCATATCTTATTGCCGATCAATGTAGCTCTTCCAGACTCTCTCATAGCTATCTGTGTCACACGCAATTTCCATTTGAGAGACATAGTTAACATATTTCAACAATTCATCCGAGGATTTTGGGTCAACTGACTTCCACACTTTGCATATTTCTCCCCTCCCCAACACAACCAGATAAAAGATAAGCCTCGCCTGGGTTACCATGATATTAAGCAACTAGATCACTGCCAAAGATCACCAACAGGCAATTTACCTTAATATAGTGGACAGTTTTTTCAGTTAGGATTCTACTCACTTTGCTCCAGTAAGAAGACAATGCAGGACAGTCTAAAACCATATGTATGTCACCTGCCTGTGGAGCTTTGCATTTTGGGTAAGCAGGCGCCGTGCCGACTACTTTTGCCAGCTTGCATGGACTCCAATAAGCCCTTATGGATGGTAAAAAGATGGTTTCTCTTTAATAGTGTACATTTTACAACAGAGTATAGAGTATTTATAGGTACTTGCCACAATAGTCTTATATCAGTCTTAAGCTAGGTCATCCTTCCAAATCAAATATGGTTCTAGACAATGATTGTCTTCAGCTTCAAGAAGGTCCTAGTACCAAAATGCTACTTTGTTCTTCAAATTTGTACTACTATCCAAACGGCCCTACCACTCTTCCCCAGCCTCCTCAGTCCATATTTGCGATGACCACCATGACTGCAGCTGAAGTACTTTGAGAGTTCTCCCCTAGTAAGCGCTGCAATTGTATCCCATCCTACCAGCCCGTTCCCATCCCTCAAGTCTCTTCCAATACTTTAACCTTGCTTGTTTCAAAGGCCTACTAAGTGCATCTTTTAAAGATTATGGGGTTCCAGGTGAATCCCAAATTGGGGGCGAGGATGAATAGTAGGGAACATAGAGAATTATTTTGATGCAGACTCATACCTTTAATGCAACAACTAGGACCTTTAAGCTGACTTCTTAAAATACTTGAGATTACCACATTTGTACAGAAAGTGACTTTGTCCTAGCCATTGCTGCGTACAATCTGACCATTGATGAGTTATCCGGCCCATTAGCTAACATTTGACACATTTTTAATTGAAAAGCATAGCAATACATCTGGAAGTCAGGTACTGCCAAACCTCTACCAGTCAGTTTTCTCTTATGCTTTTTCCATGACAGCCAGATACCCTTACACTCCCAAAGAGAACTACTTAATTTACTCTGTTGTTACTAAAATGGTCTTTTGGAAACATTAGGGTATGGTGTTATACACAAAAAGAGACTTTTGGAAGCGCCATTATCCTGACGAGGTTTCCCCTCCCATAGGTTGTCAGTAGTAGATTGTTTAATCACAACAGGAGCTTCTCCACTTCACAGCTAACTTTTTTTCAAATTAACCTTGGGGATATCCTCCAATTTATGTACTATTTGAATTTCCAGATACCTCATCTACTTTTTGGAGTTCTGTGTTTTTCTCCCCCCATCCCATAACATAACCTCCATTTTCTCCTTATTTACTTGGCACCTCGCAATCTTGCCAAACTACTCAACATACTCCACTATTTTAGGTATTGAATAGGTAGGATTACTAGTATATAACAAGATATCATGTGCACAGAGTGCCAATTTGACCGTGAAACCCAGGGCACAAAACAGAATAATGGTGGTGTCTGTCCTGATCCATGGGGCAAATGGTTCAATATACAAATAAAATAATGATGGTGAAAGGGAACAAGCTTGCCTAGTACCCTTTGAAATAGGGAATTCTCTGTCAGCACATCCTTCACTAGCAACTGGGGCATCATTTAGGTTCTGTAATGTCTTAATCATTGTTTGATCAAACCCAAAACATTTCAGGACTACCCAGGATACACCCAATTGAATATTTAGTGGCATCTTGGGCAGCAACTGTCAAAGGACTATTCTGAGCATCTGCTAAATCTATTGTGCCAATCAAGAGATGAGTCAGTTCATTCAAATATCGTCCTAGGAGAGGCCCCTCAGATCGGAGTGAACGATGGTTCTAACTACGTCTGCCACTATGTTGGCCAGTATGCTTGTGAAGATCTTATAATCAGTATTATTTAGTAGCAACATTGGTCTATAAGATGCTGCTCTACTTGGTTCTTTGGCTGGTTTCAACACCATTACAATGGTAGCCTCCGATCAAGAAGGAGGCGACTTCTCTCCATTGAGATAGTTTGTATTAAACAATGCCTTAAACACTTATATTGATATATCCAGCAAAAACGTACGGACTTTGGCCGGAAGGCCATTGGGCCCAGATGCTTTGCTACCCTTTTTTCTCAAGACCTATCCTCGTATTTCCTTGTCAGTGATCTCCGAATTCAAAGTTTTGACCTGCGCCTTTGTTAACGCCAGGAGCTCTTGATCCACTAACCATTTTTTAATTTCATTTTCCTCTGGGAGATGTTTTCTATACAGCAATCCCATATATTTCAGGATCTCTCCCTCAACCTCCTTAACATTGTTTGAAACCTTTCCTATATCGGAGTCGACTAGTGAGGGTATGAAGTTCTTGGTCCTATCTGACTTAGTCTTCCAGACTAAAATGGCACTACAATGTTCCCCGTATGTAAAATGCTGCAACATACTAGCTCTCCACCTATCCTGTTCTTCCTTGCCAACCTTTCCTCGTATTCTACTTGCATTTCCTGCCATTCTAGATGAAGAGCTGCTATTTTAGAAGTGTCATCAATCGAAACACCTTGGATCTCTATCTCTTTCATTGGGATTCTCGTCCTAAGCACCTCATTCTGCTTTAGCAATTCTGACATTCGGCTTCTTGAAAGGTTACTTATTACATCCCTAAAGTAAGTCTTATATGCGTCCCAAGTAATAGACTGACTAGTTGTGCCCATTTTTTCCACAAAAAACTCAGTGATCTTATATGTCATTTATGAACCTCGGTTTAACTCCAAGAGCAAGACCCTATTTAGTCTCCTCTGCCTAGTGTCATTTTATGATTTCAGAGGAGCGGTCTGACAGCAGAGTTGGAAGATAGGCAACTGACTCTTCGGGGTCATTTAAGGCTTAATCTATGAGGAAATAATCAATTCTAGGGCAGTGTCCATATTATTTTACTGTAAAAGGTGAACCCTTTAGACGTTCCAGATTTCCTATGCCAAATATCTACCAAGTTTAGATCTCTCATTATTCCCCTCACCTTACAGCACATTTTGGGGGAGATAATATACATGGTTTTTGATGCTCTGGGCAGCTCTTTATTTAGGATGATGTTAAAATGTCAAGAATTTGGTTCATCAGGAACAGTACCCCCAATAGGCCCACCTACCGGCATCACAAATTCTGCACTATAAACAGAAGGTCGGAGTGGTCAGATGAAGGGAAATGTTTAAGGGAGGCTACTGTGGCGAGGGGGAGACATGCAATGAGACAGAGTCTTATTAGATGACTGGTGCCAATATCACTGAAAACCAATGTGAAATAACAATGGAGGCCTTAGATGAGTAACTCTTTTTCTCCTAACTGGGGACTAAGAACAATTATTCACTTAAAGGTCAAGTTAGTAACAAGATCAACGGGCTCTTGTCATTCACTCTGATTCATTTACACAATGTTCATTTTTGCAATTACCTGTGCAATGCATCTACTACACACTTTACAACTGCTCAGGATTCAAGTTAGAGTTCTTAACACAGTTCAAGGGGTTTTCTCAGGCGCAAAGGTGTCAATTACAAGTGACTGGCAATGGGTGCGGCTGTCTTTTATAGCAGCGGTCACGCCCAAGATGGCTGCCACGCTTCTCTGATGTCCTGGAGGACATCCAGAGAGATTTCACTATGCTCTGGGCTGGGCTGGAAATCAACAGCTGATCAGTGCAAAAGGTGGTGCGTGCGAACAGTAACACATGTCAGATGCAAGATGAGCTTTAACAATAACAGTCTAAGTGCTCTACTTAAACACAGTATATTGGTGCATATGGTTATGTTGTTCCATTCTCATACTGTTCATATCACCAGTGGGCAACAGCATTCTAGACAGAGTCCATAGAGCCAACAATGTTCTAAAAAGGTCTGCATAGTGCCAATAATAGAGTGTCCATAGAGCCACCAATTTTCTAAATAAGTGTAAAGTGCACCATACAGCCATCAGGCACACATATAGTAGCATTCTGAGGGTGTCACCTCGACAACCATTACAGTACCCGTTACTAAAAGTCCATCTTGTACATTATGGACGGGGCACTTTGTGCGTGGCATGGAAATGCTGCAGGAGGTGTGGTGCATGTATGGTAGTCCAAGGCTCCCATAAGTCCTCCTCCAGGCCATAATATTTCCAAAACACAAAGTACTATAGCATGACATTTTTGATGGCCCATACCTTATATTCCAAACAGTTATCTACCACAATGGAAGGTGGCTGGCAAGAACGGACAGTGGGTCTTGCAGGCTTTAGCTTCAAAGTGTGAAAGACCGGAAATACTTTCATGGTGTGAGGCAAATGCAATTTGAAGGTTACAGGATTAATTGTTTTCACAACTAGAAAGGGTCCTACATATTGTGGCTGAAACCTGTGCTGGTGTTTTAAGCAGAGGCTTTTTGTGGATAACCAGACACAATCTCCTGTGTGATACTTTGGCCCTGCTTGGTGATTTTGGTCAGCAAAACATTTATACAATACATTGGTCTCCAGTACAGTGCGATGAAGGCGGATGGCCATAGTTGACAATTTTTTCAGCTTGTAAGTCACATTAGGTACATGATCCGTTGGTAGTGGGTGAAGTAAAGGCATGTAGTGAGGATATTGACCATAATTCACATAGAAAGGGGCCATATCTGTTGCAGAATGTTGCAGGTTATTATAGGCGAGTTAGGCTTCCCATAGGAAATCCACCCAAGAACCTGGTACGACTGACAAATAACTTCGTACGTAGGTATTGTTTTAAAACGTGGTTCACCCTTTCTCTTTGGCTATCTGTTTCTGGGTGAAAAATTGTAGACACATGGCTTTGAATGTTGAGGGTGACCCAACAGGCTTTCCAGAACCTGGAAGTAAACTGCGTGCCTCTGTCCAAAGTAATGGACTTTGGTAAGCCATTGAGGCATACTACTTGGGTCAACAGGTGAGTACCAACTGCTGCTGCTGTTGGTAATCCTGAGCTGGCAATGAAGTGAGCCATTTTCAATAGACGATCAACAACCACCAAGATGATATCTTTATCTTGGTCTTTCAGTGGGGTGGTTATAAGGTCCATTGCCATATCTTCCCAGGCTCATTCGGGAGTGAGAAGTGGTTGTAGCAACCCTTTTTTCTTTGAATGATCAGCTTTGGTTCGACTGCAAGTGTCACATTGTCGCACATATGTGCTTGTATCTGACTTCCAAGTGGGCCACCAGAAATAACAACTGACCGACTATACAGTTTTCGCATGTCCTGAGTGTTCAGGCAGTGGTTGATCCTAGCATCATTGCAGTATTTGTTTTCGCAATTGTTTCATAGGAATGTACAATTTGCCCTGGAATGGTAGATTATCCAGTGTTTTGTCGATTCTTGTCTTGCTATCACCAGTGCACCAATTGAGACATGAATAAGGCCTTCTGAATTCTACAAAATAAGTCATTGGTAAAAACAGCAGTGACCTTGATGATCTGTTCTTGAGCTACCATGAAGGGAGGTTCACTAGGTTCTACATTGGGGAGTTCAGAGCAGGATAGAGTCCCACTTTATTATCAGCACTGCCAGGACAGAATGTATTCCTGGAAATCAAACTCTTAAAAAAACAAGGTCCAGCATAACTTTCTGGGCATCAATGCATTGGCACACTGTTAAAATGGGAGAATTCAATGGTCTGTGTAGACGTTACAGGAAATGTGGCGCCTAACAAGCAGTGTTGCCATTCTTTAAATATTAGGCTAATCACCAATAGGTCCGCAATGGTGTAATTGCCCTTGGTTGCCAATAGTTTTCTTGATAAGTATGCCACGGAATGCAGTTGGTTGGTATTCTGATCTTTTTGGAACAGAATGGCGCCTATGGCATTATCAGATGCATCAGCTTCAATAATTAATGGGTGTTTGGTGTCAGAATGCTTAAGAACTGGGTCAGTTGTAAATGACTTCTTCATTTGGAGAAATGCATGCTCAGTTTCTTGGATCCATAGCAATGGAACCCCCTTATTCAGCAGTGTGGTTAAGGAAACAACTTTGGTGGTGAAATGATCTATAAATCTCCTGTAAAAAAACCCTAAGAATCTTTGTATGTCCTCCACATTCCGAGGTCTGGGTCATTCGGTGATTGATTAGAGTTTCAACTCTGCCATGCTGATACCTCGAGGTGTCAAAATGAAACCTAGAAATTCCACTTCAGTGGTAGGAACGGTGCATTTGTACAACTTGCAATACAATCCATTTTGTCGTAAGGTGGTTAGTATGGTTTTGATGTGATTTATATGTTCCTCTATGGTGGCAGAAAAAATAAGAATGTTGTCAATGTAGACCATGACATCTCTGTCGAAGTACTCCTAGAGAACTTAATTCCCAAAACTTTAAACCCCACTGGGGCGCTGCACAGCCCAAATGGCTTCACATTATTTTTTAACAAGCCATACCTTGTGCAGAATGCAGTCTTCCACTCATTACCAGCACAAATGGGCACTAGGTGATAGGTGCCTCTGAGGTGTACTTTCTGGTAAATCTTGGCTGGTCTCACTTGGTCAAGCAGTACTGGGATGAGTGGTAACGGATAGCGGTTCTTAATAGAGATGTTGGTCAGGGCTCTGTAGTCAATACATACACATAATTCACCATTACTTTTTGTGACAAAAAAATAACAGTGAAGCAGCTGGAGACTAGGAAGGCTTGATAAATCCATTTTTCGAACATTGATCTAAGCATGCCAGTATGTGTTGCTTTGCTTGCTCCATTAGGGTATAGATACAACTGTATGGAATTTTGGACCAAGGCACAAGGTCTATTTGACAGTCATAAATTCTATGCGGAGATAGAGTTTCTTTCATACTAGCATTGAAAATGTCCTGGAACGATTCATACTGTTTTGGCAATTCTGTGTCCTGCTCAGCTGCAGTAGCGATTAGATGGGCCACTGAATCCGCAATCGGGTGAGCAGTGGCAGTCTCAGATGTTTTTACAGATTCCTTGAGACATAGGTTGTCTGCACATTGCGTAGACCCTAAGGATAGTTTGTGGAAGGCTATTGTGGAAGCTCCTGTCCCAGATGGAACAGTTCAATCGCGATTCTTCAAGGGCTTGATGCAATTCAAATTATGTCAAAAGTTGTGTGGCTAGTGCCATTCCCCTTAAGCCATTCAATACCAAGGATCCCAGCACAGAGGTGACAGATGCAAGTCAGTATGTTTTATGTGCTGTTTTATTACAAAGGAGGAAGGGAAAGGATGAGGTGTTGTCTCTTCTAGCTGCAGTTTGAGAAGTGCTGAGGCATCCTATTCATTGGTAGAGCATGAGGCTCTGGTTTGTTGGTGAGGCTTGCATCATTTTTGTCAATATCTGTGGGGTTCTGAATTTGGTGTGAGAGTGGATAACAAGCCTGTTGTGGACATGTTCACTACAAAGTGGGCAGACAGAGCCACTCTCAAAATTGCTAATTAGCAATATAGACAACAAGAAGTTTACTATCACATGGAATATATTCCTGGGATCAAGAACGTCATGGCCAATTGTCTTTCAAGATTGCCGTTAGGAAGTGATCAGGAAAAACATATTTTGTGTGAAGAGGACAAAGAGATTGTGGTCAGTGAGTTGTTACAAATAACCAATGATCCTGTTACAGAGGCTTTTTGGCTGTATAGACATTAAGACAGGATGACAATGTGGTGATGGAACAAATGAAGAACGGTTGGCTCAAAGTCAAAAGGTTGGATGCTATCTTGGATGTTTCCAGACATGTAGGACCGGAACTTTCAGTTGTTAATAATTGCGTTTGTAGATCAGACATTTGGGTGGTTCCGGAGTCTTTGAGATTGAAGGTTATAAATGTAACTCATGGAGGGCACATTGGGAAGTGAGTAATGAAAAGAAGGGTCAGGAAATTGTTTTGGTGGCCGAGCATAGATCATGATATTGATCATTTTGGAAGGGAATGTTCAATTTATGTGCCTAGTGACAAAAAGGGGATACCAATTCCTAGTTATGTTTGTGCTATTCTCATGCCTGATAAAGCTTGGTCCAAATTAGCTATTGATATAATTGGTCCTTTTGGGATGCCCAGTTGACATGTCAAATTTGGTGTTGTGCTTGTTGATTATTATTCTCGTTGGCCATAAGTGGCATTTGTGAGCACTGTTACATCTTCTATGGTTCATGGTATTTTGGAGAATTTGTTCTTGAGGGAAGGTGTTGCTGATGAAATTGTATCAAATAATGGACCACAATGTGTTTCTCGTGGGATTGAGGGGTTCATAAGGTTTTGGAATTAAGCATGTAACCATATCATCCTAGAAGCAATAGTCTTGTGGAATGCTGTAACAGGGTGATTTAGGAAAACATAGAGGTATCATTGGTGAATGGATTAAAATTGTTGCATGAGGTGAAAAAATTGTTGTGGATAATACAAACCACACCTAATACTGAAACCAAAGTGTCTTTACTTTTGTTCTACTAAAAGGGATATTGCCAGGCTCAAAGATGAACAGGGCTTGGATGGGCAAGAAAATGCCAGCTGAAGAGATCTTTAAGGATGTGAATGGAAGAAGGAAGGAAGCTCACAAAAATACGTGAAGGATGTGTCTTGGCGTTTGTTTGTGGAAGAACATGATTGGGTAAAGATTAGGAAACCTTTGGTGGGAAAAAGTAAAAACTTCAGGTTCTCGGTCCAAAGAAGGTGATGAGAGTGGATAGACATTCCGTAACCCTAGAAGATGGCAAATGTTGGAATAAAGGTAGGGTTTCCATCTTTCATGGAAAGAGAGTGGAAGGTGTGAGTGAGAATGTGGATTAACAAGATGTTTCCTGAAGGTCATCTAGAATGTGCTCTGTTCCTGTTAGAAACATCCCATTATCCTAGAAGATGGTAAATATTGGAATAAGAAAAGAGTTTCCAACTTTCGTGGAAAAAGAGTGAAGGGTGTGTGTGAGAATGTAGATAAACAAGGGGGCAGATTTATGTTTCCTGGTGCATCCCTGCAAATCAGCAGGGATGCGCCAGGAAAGATGCGTCACGCAAGTTTACCCTTGCACCACCACAGATGCGCCGCATTTACAATGCAGCGCATCGTGGCGCAAGGATAAACAGATGCGTGACGCATCTGATGGCATAAGGGCGGCACATTGATGGAGTCGTGTTGCAAGCACGACGCAACTCCAGCAATGCTCAGGGGCTGTCCATACCTAACATGCTGCGTCATGCCTTACGCCTGCTTCAATCAGGCGCAGGCTTTTGACGCAGCAGTGTCGGAAAAGTGACTCAGTGAAATCTTGTAGATTTCACTGCGTCACTTTTCCGAGGCTTTTTCCGACGGAACGCCCACCCTGCATACATTAAAGCTGACGCAGGTTTAATGTAGCGCAGGGCTTTACAACATGACGCATCTCCCTGGATGCGTCACTTTGTAACTATGGCGCAACATGGCGCATGTTTTACGCCGCCGCTGCGTCACAGAAGTGACGCAACGGTGGCGAAAATGTCTCGCAAAGGGCTTGTAAATCTGCCCCAAGATGTTTAGTGAAGGTTTTCTGGGGTGCGCTCTGTTCCTGTTAAATTTGGTGACTATATTCTCTAGGACTCGCTCCGTTTCCATTAAATTTAGTGACCATCCATGAGAACTGCTATATTGTATGTGAATAATCTATGTTATCTCAATTTGGCCAGGTTAAGTTATAGTGTTTAGTTATAGTGTATAAATGTATTGTGGGCAAATGTATTTTGTTAATGCTGTCGCAGTTTAGTTTAATGTTAGAGGGGAAGATGCATTTGGTTCTCATTTAGTTATTGTGTATAAATGTATTGAGGGCAAGTGTATTTTGTTCTTGCTGTTGTAGTTTAGTTTCATGTAATGGGGAAAGATGTGTGGGGTTCTCACTTACAGTTGACAGAACTAAGGAGCGTGTGGAATGTTATGCATAGTGATGTAAGAGGTAGAATGTAGTGTATTGGTGAAATGTAGAGTTTTTAATTTTCACAGTTGCAAGACGTCTACTTTCCTGTCAGTATTATTTGAAGATGCTCAAATAAAGAAGATTATTTCTTATTTAGAACAACCACATACCACATCTTTTCATATTTCATACTCATGCTCAGTACTAGGTATGAGGTACTCACCCACAGCTTGTTTGATACCCAGGGTCATTGGTGGAGGATACTGGTTAAAGCATCTTACAACTGACTCACTAGCCCTTTATTTTCATTGACATGGTTCTTCAATAGGTTTGTATCATCTTGTGCTAGCAACAGAGAGGAGCTACTCTAATGTGTATCTGTTATTCTGTAGCTTAGACGCAAATCAGAAACAATATTGATGTGAATTGAACTGACGTGCTAATGGCTGTGTGAAACTGGCTCAGTGATTGCATACCCAGCTTGCTCCTTACACTCGTCAGCTGACATTTGAGATGTGCAATGTAAAGATTTTGGAATTACAATAATCACTCTTTGAGCTCTGATGGGCGATTGCAGCAGATAGATACCTTGTCACCTCGCACATACGCCCTGCAGAGGAAGTCAGCTTTCTGTAGGCGATCTCCCCAAGAAATACAGGTCCAGAAGTCTGAACCAGTGACTCGCTGCAAACAGGGAGCTTAACGCCATCTAAACGCGGACAGCTAAAAGCTTACACAGTGCAATCTTTTTTGCATTTGCCATGTGATTAAGACCTCGGTGTTTCTTTCTCCACAACAGTTTAAAAAATACCCCACTGGCTGGGTAAACCGTTGCCTCCACAAATGCCCAGCTTCAAAAATGGAAAGCAGAATGGAAAGGGAACAAATCCAAACCCACAGGGTTTTTCACTTGAATTCCTAGTTTTCTGCAATAACACCGTTTTCGCAGTAAAGTAGGCCATGAACAGTGCCGATTTGATTTTCTTTCCGATCAAGCATCAGAAACAAGCTATATGCCCATTTTAGGATGAGTTGGAATAATTTCATAATTAGACGTGCATTTAACTCTCCTTAAATCTATATGAAGAAATTCCAGGGATTGACCTGTGGTTTTCATTCTTTTTAGGCCTGGCCTATCAGCCTCGTGCTGAGGCTAATGTTTTCCATGAAATCATTATATATATGATTGTTATCATTATATATATGATTCTTGGTCTTAATATCTTAATATATATATATATATATATATATATATATATATATATATATACCTACTTCAACCTTTAATCCCATTATGCCTCGAGATGGAATCGAAATCTTCCAGGAACATGTGGTCAGTCAAATAAAAAAACTCAATCACAGGACACAAAGAATAGCCAGAACCAAGAAGAATAAGACTGAGATTCAATATCACATATTGATGAAAAGATTAAAAAACAATTCTGATGTTGTCATTCGAAATTCAGACAAGGGTGGCAATCTAGTCCTATGGAAAAAATCCGAGTACAATGATGAAGCCATGAAACAACTACAAGACAGAGTATGCTACCGCAAAAGTGATCAGTTATCCCTGAGGAACACTTACAACACTTACAGGATGAAGCTGATCACTTGGAAAAATGCAGGATTGCTCACACAGGATGAATACCTCTATCTCCGCAATGACCATCCAACAACCCCAATAATATACTTCATCCCCAAAATACACAAGGATCCCACGAATCCACCAGGGAGACCTATTATTTCGGCGAGGAACAGCCTGCTAGAACGAACATCCAAATATGTTGACTTTTTTCTCCAGAACTTTGTGCATCAGCTACCATCATATATACGTGACACTGGTGACTTTTTATCCAAAATCAAAGACTTCAGTTGGGATGATGACTATTTATTAATTACTTTAGATGTCTCCTCACTTTATACGTCTATTATTCATCAAGATGGCATCAGGGCATTATTACATTACCTCAACCAAAGACCCTCACATTATTCAAATCATAACAAAATGCTCAAAGACATGACTGAGTTCTGTCTTAACAACAACATTTTCATGTATAGAAATACTCTATACCAACAACTACGGGGCGTTGCGATGAGGGCCAGCTTCTCCCCCAGCTATGCATGTTTACACATGGGCTGGTGGGAGGAGTTGGTCCTCCATAAAGAACATGAACAAACCATAAACACACATGTAAAACTTTGGCTTAGATATATTGACGACCTCTTTATCGTCTGGAAGGGGACCCGGTCAGAGGCAGAGATGTTCGTCAATAAACTTAATTCCAATAACTTAAAACTGGAATTTACAGCCAATATCAGTGAGCAAAGGGCAGAATTTCTTGACGTTGAGGTATACATAAAAGAGGGGTCAATTGCCACTAAACTTCACCGCAAGAAAACGGCGGGAAATGCCATACTACACGCCACTAGCTCCCACCCTAGACATCTTATACAGAGTATACCGTATGGGGAGATGCTAAGATTGAAGCGTATAAGTAGCAATGAGAACGATTTGTTTAGTGCCCAGGTGGCAAGCACCAAACGATTTCTTGAGAGGGGATACTCCAGAAAAATTATAGATATGGCCATAAAAAGATGCAGCAAAATCAGTAGGGACTGCCTTTTGACACCACAGACAGAGAACAACAGCATTAATGTTAGTTCCACCAATGAAACTGCTTCCAATTTAGAAACATTCCGTTTTATATTGGAATACAACAAACAATCGAGGGCCATAAGTAAAATCATTAAAGACAATTGGCCACTCATACTAGGTGATCCCATCATTGGCCATTATCTAGCGAGCAAACCAGCAATCACATACAGCAAAGGACCCTCGATGAGGGACGAGTTGGTCCATAATGACCCTTTCGTATGTAAAAAAACCACCTGGCTAGAACAACGCACGGGTTTTTTTAAGTGCACGGTATGCAAAGCATGTCAATATGGAGAAAACAAACGGTCCTATAAAACACCTTTTAGTGACAAAGAATTCCCCATACACAGATTTCTGACATGCAAGACAGAATATGTGATCTACGTGCTGGAGTGTCCTTGTGGCCTTCAATATGTTGGGAGCACAGTTCTCCAAGGCCACAAACGTATACTCCAACACATGAGAGCCATCAAGAACAAAGATCACACATACCCTGTGGCACGGCACTTTGAAGAATCCCACAATGGAGATCCCAAAGGTTTAAAATACTTTTTGATTGACAATGTGCCACACAACAAGAGAGGAGGCAACAGGGAGAAAGCCCTAAGATTATTGGAAACTAGATACATTCTTCAACTGGACAGCAAACAACCTGTAGGCCTAAATAGCACAGAGGATTTATACACTTGCCTTTAGACCCAACTTTTCCAAAATATGCGCCCTTTTAATCTATTTTTAAAAATAAGTTGCAAATGACTCAATATCTATAGTATATTTTATATAGAAGCAACCTGCAAGCTGCCTCTCTGTTCTTTATCACTGTCACACGTTTTGGGTAGGGACGAGGTAGGAAAAAACACAATAAGCACTTGACACTTTCACACGCCAAATGTTACCAAAAAACAACATGCATTAGGGGTTTTAGCAAAAAACATCTCTAGGTTTGACATAATTGGGTTCTCTAATAACATTAATGTTATAAACTGAATTGCCAATATCTATTGAAACTAAGACACTATGTCATTACAACCAAATTGATTATTGAATACAATAATATGTTTCAGCGGAAAAAAACTCTTCACAAGAATTTATTAGTGGCTGCTTTTAGATGACATTTTATCAAAAGCGTTTTTCCCCTTTTTTACACAATTGTATATATATTAAATTATATTTATATATTTATTTATATATTTATTGTCAACAATGAAGTGAATTTTAAATATTAACATTGTGGTATTTATGTATGTCAAACACAAAAGATAGGAATATATCCTCTATGTCTATTACCTGTATATTGCACTATCCCATTGGTAACTCTAGCAAGCACCTTGTCACTTTAAAAAGAAAAAAATGCACTTTTGAAAAAAATGTTTAAAAAGCCCAGGTGTGAGTGATAACAGCGTCATGTGATCAAGGGCCCACGGGCTCGAAACGCGTAATGGCTGTCTAACTACCTGAGAGCGGACGAATAAAGATTCCTTTTGAAGCACTTAATCGTGGTCTGGGCTCCTGTTTGCAGCGACAACGAGTGCAAGGGAAAGGAGTGGAAGTAATATATATATATATATATATATTCACAGAAAAAACCATAGGTTTCAGGCACGTTATAGTTAGGAATTAGCATTTAAAAAACCTCAGAAATTCACTGAAAAAACCATAGGTTTCAGGGGTGTTATAGTTAGCTGGACTTTTCACTTGTACAAAACCATTGAAATTCCCCCGTTATAGTTAGTTCAGCTAACTATAACTCGCGCGCCCGCAATGCACTGCTGATGACGTCACATATTACATCACTCATGACATGGTCAGTGACATCACTCATGACATCACTGATGACATCTCAAATGACATCACTGATGACATCACTGATGACATCATCCAGTGAATGTGTGTTTTTCTGAAAATTAAATATGTTTTATATATGTATATCTCAAGGTCGATGGAAGAATAAATGGGTATATAAGTGTCTAAATGGATGATTTGTTTTTGAAAAATTGATTGTGTAACTGACTGATTAAGTGTATCATAGTGAATACATGGCTTAGTGAGTAATGTTTAAATATGTAAATATCTGTATCAGTCTCTCACTTTGTGTATAAGTGGCTGCATGGGTTGGTGAGTAGCTACATGGGTGTCTATATAGGTTATTAGTTGGTTTTTTGAGTATCAGTCTGAGTGTCTGCATGGTTCAGTGGGGGGTATTACGTAGTGCATAGGTGCATGAATGAGTGACTCACTGTTTGTATGGGTTGAACACAGCATGTGTGCAGGACTGTATGGGTGGATGAGTGTGTGTATGGGTGTGTTAGTGAGTGAATGACTGTCTCAATAGTGTCTTTATGAGTAACTACATATGTTTTAAACTAGTATATGTGACTATTGGTGTATATATGTGAGTATATGTGAGAGTGAGAGATTGAAAGAGTTCCTGTATGAATAAGTATGTGTTTCTTTAAGTGATTGTTTAAAAGACTAAGTATGTGTAAGTTTCCGTAGAAGTAAGTATGGTGGTGTGTGTATAACTGTATATGCAAGTAAATGTATGTTTGATTCTTTATTAGCATGAGTGACTATGTGTGTGAGTAACTCTATGGATGAGTGGCATTGTGTAACAGGATGTATAGGTGTATGAGTACATATGATGAGTGAGTACATGTATGAGTGACTGTATAGGACTGTTGGTGAATGAGTGGATGTGTATGTGGATCTTAGAATTACTGAAGAGGTTGTTGTAACTGGTATTGGTATGTCCATTGTTTTGAAAATTTTAGTCTCTATTTTTGAATGTGTGTATCAAAGGTTATATTAGGGTGAGAGGAGGTCTGCCACTCTATCACAAGGATGATGTCATCAGTGATGTCATCAGTGATGTCATTTGAGATGTCATCAGTGATGTCATGAGTGATGTCACTGACCATGTCATGAGTGATGTAATATGTGACGTCATCAGCAGTGCATTGCGGGCGCGCGAGTTATAGTTAGCTGAACTAACTATAACGGGGGAATTTCAATGGTTTTGTACAAGTGAAAAGTCCAGCTAACTATAACACCCCTGAAACCTATGGTTTTTTCAGTGAATTTCTGAGGTTTTTTAAATGCTAATTCCTAACTATAACGTGCCTGAAACCTATGGTTTTTTCTGTGAATTTCAAAGGTTTTTTAAATGCTAATTTCTAACTATGCCTACAGAGATAGGACATGTGAAGAAAGAAGAAAAAATGCACAGAAAGAAACAAAAGAAGTGCAGAAAGAAGCAACAGAAGTCCTCAAATACGAAGATAAGTGCAGGAAGAAGGATAACGTGCAGAAAGAACAAAAAGAAGAGCAGAAAGAAGCCTTGTTGCAAAATCATCCTGTACCCTCAACTTTTTCAGACGGATACTGGTGGTAACTGAGTCTGACTAACCAGTCCTAGAGCCAGTGCTATGTTAAAAGACACTTAGAATACAGTGAAAACACCTACATACACTAGGGAACATTATGCGTTGGGGTCCCCCTGTGATTAGCATGACCTCCTCTGTAAGCCCCTAGTATATAATAGGGCATGGGGATTAAAACTACCTCTTAAAACAGGCCACAGGGCGTTTTTGCACACGTTAACTCAGGCCCCGTCCCCTCCCTTCACCACTGTGTAAACACGCCTTGTGTCCGTTTTTAGTTGGGAGATTAAGTTCATTTGAATCCTGAGGGTCCCTAGGGTCCAACTAGCCCACTAGGTACCTCCAGTAAGTGCCACAGAGCTGCGTTGCAGAGAGGTGTAAAAAGTGGCACGGCCTGGACCACCTCTCTGCAATGCAGCTCAGTGGCGCTTACTGGAAGCACTTGGTGGGCTAGTTAGCCCCCAGGGGCCCTCAGTATTGAAGGGAAATTATATCCCCAATTTAAAACGTGCCATAGTGCGTGTTTGCACATGTCACCTCAGGCCCCGTCCCCTCCCTTCACCACTGTGTAAACGCGCCCTGTGGCTGTTCTAAGTTGAGAGATTAAGTCCCCTTGAATCCTAAGGGTCCCTAGGGTCAAACTAGACCACTAGGTACCTCCAGTAAGCGCCACAGAGCTGCGTTGCAGAGAGGTGTAAAAAGGGGCTTGGCCTCAGAACACCTGGCTGCAGCGCAGCTCCCTGGCGCATACTGGAGATGCCTGTTGGGGGCGCGTTTGCAGAGTGCTGCACGGAGGGGGCATGGCCTCCGGCACGATGCCAGTCTTTTATTTATTTTAGTTTTTTAAGAAGGGGGGCTGTTTGGTTCCCCTTCTTATTCTAATTTATTGGCCCTGATGACCCCATCCCCCAGGGCCAGTCTCCTAATTATATTTTTTTGACCCCAATCCCCAGGGCCGGCCACTGTTTTTTATTATTTTTAAAAAATATATATTTATAGACACACCTAGGACATGCTGGACAAACCGTACGTACCTATCACCATGACGATTTGCGTGATATTCATTAAAAGGCGACTATGCATGCAATGAATCCACGTGGAATGTATTTACACCACTAGTGAAGCTCTGACATGTCTGATGCCCTACCGTGCCTAATCCTGGTAGACACCCTTGTCGTTTATTTATACAAACATGGGTAGCTATTGACGGGCACATTTAATACACATGCACACCAAGCCATTCAAAGGGGATTCGACAAAAATTCGACCAAAACTATGCAAGAAACCCCCCTCACGGTTAATAAAACACACATCCACTGCCGGATGTGTAATACTTTTTGTTTTACTCTCTGGAAAGGGGACGAACATCACTTGAGAGTCACAGCGCGCTCCTGGCAGAGCCCAATGCTGTGTTACACCCACCATTGCCTGCTGAGTGCCACACACCTCTGTGTTGTATTCCACTAGCTAGTGCATATGCTATGACACTCTCTAGCCCATGTGCACTGTAACACCACCCCGTGAATATGTCATGCCACACTTGTCTTTGCACGGGTTATATTGCCCCATCTAACGTGCCTTTCTCGATGCCTATGTTATAACGCACAGTGCTATGCCATACATATTACAATCTGGGATCCATATCTTTGTCACAGTGCATATGCAACGTTACACTCCCCAGCACATTTTTTATATTACAACTTTAGAGACTAGTTAGGTTACACAACACTGCCCTGTGCATATTACACTCCAAGGCGCATATCGCATAGCACACGCTAGTGCCTGTGCTATCTCGCGCTCTCCAATGAATCTGTCATTGCGCACAATGTATTGCATATTATATTTCACGCCCGGTTCATCTTATATCACACTTTTTGGTGCATAGTTTATACCATACACTATATCTAGTTTTCATTTTCAATCGTGCTCTCAGGACTATGTTCTATATAACACTGTGTTCACCTACCCTTTTCACGGGCATTACATTTTGCGATAGGGGGTGGAGGGTCAGGGGGTGTTTCTGCCAAGTGAGCCCGGAGTCACAGTCACAAACGTCCTCTTCTTCCTGAATAAAAGTGAGATTATGCTGCATACTTGTTCATATTTTAAGTAGTTCGCACAGACACAATGTTTTAAAAACAATAACGTTCCTAATACCCGCCTTCTCTGAACAGTTAGCTTGCTGCCCCATCCCCTTCCTCCCTATCCTCTGTTGTGTGAATCCATGGACTAGCCTCCTCCCTCCTGCCATGCATGGTCTGATGTGCTGCCACTGCCCTCAATTTAGTATGATGTACCAGTCCACTCCTCCTGCCCTCCATTGCCCAATTCTATGCCCCATCATTGACCTCCTGCTTAAACTCTGTGCTTAGCTTGCTGCCCCTATTCTCCTTCCCCCTGCCCTCCGATGTCTTTGTGCATGCCCCTGCTCCATCCTTTTTGCCCACCATGTCCCATGGACCTGCCACTCCTATCTACTCTGAGTGTTCTGTTGAGCTGCCACTCCCCTCCCACCTGCCTAGCATTGTCAGATGACTGTAACCTGTCCCTGCCACCTCCACCCTGCCTGTCCACATGCCATGCCCCTATCCTCTTCCTCCTGTCCTACATGGTCCATTGTACTGCCACACCCTTCTGCCCTCCCTGGTCTGTTGTGCTGCAACTGCTCCTCCTGCCTGCCCCGTGTGGTCTGTTGTGAGGTCCCTTCCCCTGAACTTTCTTGTCTGTGCACAGGTCCTGACCCTCCCTTCTATCCTCTATCGTCCTTTGTGCATGCCCCTCCACCCTCCTTCTTGCCCATCATAGCCATTGTGCTGCCACTAACCCTCCCACTTGCCATGCATGGTCTTCTGTGCTGCCGTGGCCCCTCCCACCTTCCCTGTGTGGTCAGTTAGCTGCCCCTGACCCCCTCCCACCTTCCCTCCATGGTCTGTGTGTATGCCATCACAGTCTCACTGTTGCTCTTCATGGTGTGTCTTGCTTCTAGTGCCCATCCTGCCTGACCTCCATGGCTATCTTGCTGCTCCTGCCCTGCCCCCTTGCCCCCAGCCCTACTCCCTCCCTCCTGGCTTCTCTGTTCCATTGTAATGCCTCTGATCCGTCCCTCCTGCCCTTTATGGTCTGTTATGCTGCAGCTTTCTCTCCTGTCTGTCCATTATGGTCAGCTAGCTACCATTGCCTCTTGCCCCTCTGTTCTCTGTTGTCCATGTGCATGGTCCTGTCCCCTCCCTCTTGCTTTCTATGGATTGTTGTGCTGCACTCCCGTCCTGCATGCCCTGTGTGGTGTATTGTGCTGCTGCAAACCCCGATGCCTGCCCTGCAGGGTCAGTTTGGTGCACCTCTCCATGTCCCTCCTGTCCTCTGTTATCCAAGTCCATGTCCCTATCCCATTTCCTTCCATGATCCAATGTACCATACTTGCGAACATTTTGAACTTGGTAAGAGGGAGATTTTGAAAAAAAACTGGGGTATTGATTTTCCCCTTTGAGTTACATTGAAAAAGAGGATATTGTAGACAGGAGACAGATCAAATAAAGCCCATTTGAGCTTAAAAACATTGGACGTTTCCTGGCTGAATCGGGTCTGTTGGCATGTATGGTTGTACTACCATTGCCTCTTCCTTCTGCCCACAATGGTCTATTACATTGCCACAGCCTTGAAGGAGGGTAGATTTTGTATCACAGGGGGCCCCTGGCCCGTTCTGTCCACACCTGAAGTATGAGACCCTTGTCCTTGCCCTGCCAGCTGCATTTGTAGGCCGTATTAAATTGACCAGCGGGTCCTGTGTTGCTATATAATTATCCTGAGACATCCTTACCACTCAGCCAGCATAAAACCCCTGTGTAGGCCCTTCTGTTCAATATGTAGGCCTCTTTGTTAAATTGACCATAGCTCTGCAATTTTAGTGTATAGCAGTCTGAAGGCAGGTCTGCGAGGCCTTCTGATCCAAACTAGTAGCCCCCACCCTACCCGAGTGCTCCGTGCTCGGTATCAAAGTTCAACATCCCCCTGAAGCTGTCGACATACAGTAGGCTGCATCCTGGACTGGTACTTGCTTCCTGGGCAGGTTTCCCGCTTTTAAGGAAGTGGCAACCGCAGAGCGTCAAGTTAGGAGAACTGAGGAGATTTTATACATGAATATATTGAATTCCCGTACAATACCCATTATTTTCTGCTTGCTCTATGGAACTTACGATAAGCGATTGGCCTGAGAGACTGACCTTTTCACCCAGTCCATTGTCAGCATTAAGTGGGTAAATGACGAAATGTCTGGTAAAATCTGCAGACGAAGCTTTTGGGTAGCATACGTAGGTAGATGTAGCGTGCAAAGGAGCCCACAAAATGATATAAAAAGGGAGCACCCACAGATATCGACGGACTACCTCGCCGTCTGTATGTAGGTTAACAGGCAGTGCAGGTTTTCCCCAAGAGCTGGGAGCTCTTGTCTTCCTTTGCTTAAAATGTCTTGCTCTGCTTTGCTTGAAGTATCTTATTCTATTTTACCTATATGAAATGTCATGTTATGTTTAACCATTGTTCTCTTTACTTTTGCATTTAAAAGATTTTGTATTGTAATTGCAGGAATGCTTGCTCTAAGAGTAAACGTGAGTGTTCCTAGGTAACATTTTCCTTGGTGTAACTTGTTTCTCATGATGCATTTATAGATGTGTTTTCTCTCTCTCTCTGTCAGTACATTAATTGAGATACAGAGAATATTATGACAGCTGTATGATTATCTGGATTCTGTATTTTGTACTTTATGTCTCTATTCTGCGGTTTCTTTGAAGTTGCATCTTCTCATTAAACTGCCATTGTATTCTGCCTCCAATTCCATGTCTCATATGTCTGTTTTCTTCATTTTTGGAGCAAGCGTTCCTAGGCACCCCGGCTCAAATTAAGGTGCCCCTTTTGTCCCTGACTCACTCTCCTGCTCAGTTCTGTGGTGGCTCCCGGGGATCTGGGGACCGCCCCTAGCTTCCTTGACCCGTAATAGATCTTCCCTCCAACAGCCTCTCTTGCAAGTCCTGTATTGTTGGTTTGTTGCCCCTGCCCCCCTTTCCACTGCCCTCCATAGTCTGTTGTGCTTCCACGGCCCTTCCTGCCTGCTCAGTGTGGTTAAATTGTTGCCTTTGCACCCTCCTACCTGCCTTCAATTTTCAGAGTCCGTGCCCCTGGCCTCTGCCTCTCAACAGTATCCTAATGAACAACTAGATTGCTAACATTCTATATTTATTACAAAAGTGTGGAACGCCTGACATCATCTTGATGTAATCAAAACTGTAATAACTAGAGCATTTCCTTTATAAATTACATATATGAGAGGGTCTTATTGGCATCAAAATTATGGTTAGTGCTCTAAAAGACTAAAATAAGGACATATTTTCTGAGTTTTCAAATAGCGACAAAGCACTTTTAAATTATTTGTTATCTTTATGTTTTTTTATCCAGTTGACCACTTGATTAAATGTTGCACTTAGGGGAGAGGATGTGGTGTTACTTCCAGAACTGCAGACTTTGCAACTGGGGAACCAGGTTGAAGTTTCTGCTTCAGCTCGACATTCTGTGATTCTGGTCAAATCACTTAGTCTCCCCATGTCTACAACCAAAATGAATTTGTTCTTGTGTGATGTAACCAATGCTCATGTAAAGCACTCCAATACCTGACAAGTCTGCACTATATAACACTGCAAAAACACAAAATAATAAGTGTTTTGCACACTTCTGTCATTGGGCTATATTTGGGCTACATCTGGGTGATTTTGGGCTACATTTGGGCTCTTTTGTCTCCGGTGGCCATCTTGGGAGATTTATTTGTTATGAAGTTTCCTAATTTCCTCATGTACTGCAGTCTCCTCAGTAGGAAATGCTTTCAGTTTTTTACTTTGATTCCATCATGAAGGTATCCAGATATGTCACACATTTGCCATAAATTCTGAATGTTAGCACTCTAGTTGCTCATTAGATCACTGTAGTAAAACTACTGCACCATGGAAGTCTGCTCCTGGTATTAAAAGTGCATGTTTCAGTCTGCATGTCAGAATGTTTTAATGAAATAGAAGAGGATTTGAGAAGTCACTCAAAATGTGCCCTCATTTTCTTTCTTCAGCATTAATCATAATTTCTATGGCAAAATGAACCTCCTCATTGTGTTCCTTTTTAAATTAAATGTTTTAAGTGTTACCAGTTTATTCCAATCAAGATGGCTTCAGGTGTGCCATACTTTTGTCATAATGAAGACAGTAAGCGCTCTAGTTGTTTTTAAGAACATTCTGGGACATTCTGTCATTGGGCTATACTTGGGCTACATCTGGGTGATATTTGGGCTACATTTGGGCTCTTTTGTCTCTGGTGGCCATCTTGGGAGACTTATTTGTTATGAAGTTTCCTAATTTCCTTATTTACTGCAGTCTCCTCAGTAGGAAATACTTTCAGTTTTTTACTTTGATTCCATCAAGAAGGCATTCAGATGTGTCACACATTTGCCATAAATTCAGAATGTTAGCACTCTTTTTGCTCATTAGATCACTGTAGTAAAGCTACTGCTCACCAGGGAAAACTGCTGCTGGTATTGAAAGTGCATGTTTCAGTCTGCATGTCAGAATTATTTAATGAAATAGAAGAGGATTTGAGAAGTCACTCAAAATGTGCCCTAATTTTTCTTTCTGCAGCACTAATCATACTTTTTATGGAAAGATGAACCCCCTCATTTTGTTCCTTTTTAAATTAAATGTTTTAAGAGTTACCACTTTAATCCAAGCAAGATGGCTTCAGGTGTGCCATACGTTTATCATAAGTAGGACTGTTAGCGCTCTAGTAGTTCTTTGGAACACTCTGGGAAGCTGCAGTAGAACACAAAGGAATCAACTGACAGTCTCTGCCCTTGTTGGATGTACATGTTTTACTGAGAATGTCAGACTTCATTCTCACATGACTGAGAAAGATAATGTGAATTTACAGAAAATAAGCTCTCAGTTTAGCCTATAGATCACCTTCCAAACCTCTGTGGTAAAATCATGAGAAAATATTTTTCTCTCAATCATGATATCCCAGCAGAAGGCTTTTTCACATGGTGAAATCACCTTAGACCATACCACAATTCCTAAAATGAGTATGGTACCATCAACAAATGATGTATAATGTAACTAAAGTCTTAAAACCTTCTATTAACTGCAATGCTTTTTAATGAGGTGCTATCATGTATATTGGTCCCAAGATGGCTGCCAACACTTCTTGGATGAAGTGCTGACAGCCAATCAGATCTCAGGATGAGATGTGTGGTTAGGCTCCGCCCACATATATATATGCTTTTAAATGCTATTTTCTCAGGAAATACTGAACAGATTTACACCAGACCTGCAAAAGGCACTTCCTTGACCTTATGGCTACCTCTCTGCCAAATTTCAAGTAATTCTGTTCAGCCGTTCGGGCTGTAGCTGTGTCTAAAGGTCCTATGGAAAAATGCATGGGGAAAACGCGTTTTGGGACCCCCCTTTTTTCTCGGCCCCTGCTTGACGAATCCCCCCGAGACTTTCAGGGTAGGAGCGGAGCGTAGCGCCCCACCTATTTTGAAAATTTCGCGAGGATTCGTCGACCGGCGCCAAAGTTATTCCAAATAGAATGTTGCGGATTTCCTATGGAAACAGGGTCCTAACTATAACTACCTACTGGCGACCGCCAGTAGGTAATATATATATATATATATATATATATATATATATATATATATATATATATATATATATATATATATATATATATAAACTGCTTCCCACTCCAAACGAAGAGGTAGAGGCCACTCGGGGAATGATGCTCGGAAATCTTTATTCTATTCAGCTACGCATAATGCATTTCGGCCGTCATGGCCTTTCTCAAATGCCGCTGTGATCAAGGTGCAGCTCCTCCCCCACTTTTCAATACTCAGAGGTCACCCCCATTGGCGGAAGTCCATTGACCTGTGGTCACTGCTAGCAACTGCACTGTGGTTCTTGAAAATACTACAGTTCCCAAGATGCTGTTTTTCGGGTAATTGTTGCTTGGGGGGACTCTTGAAAATAAAGCCTCAGTAGGTGCTGGTAATTATAAGAAAAGCGTTTTGAGAGTTCATGAGCCCTTGACAGATTGAATTCATGATTCTCCTCGCGTCCCCTTCAATGTTCCAACCAAGTCTTGCAAGTGTCTGCCGGGCCGAGAGTCGCGGTTTCAGTAAACCTGACAACCTCGTTAAGTAACGATCCGCTGTACGCAGCAGCCCATGGCATGATTAGCAGTTCCTGGCGAGCCGGAGTGAAGTCAATACCTTGACAGCAAAGAATTCTGCCGTAGCAGACGGTGCCAGTGAAAACTTCAGCCTCTTTGTGGAACAGAGCCTCCAACGCGCCTCTGGCAGGCGCAACAACATAAACTGCTTCCCACTCCAAACGAAGAGGTAGAGGCCACTCGGGGAATGATGCTCGGAAATCAATATTCTATTCAGCTACGCATAATGCATTTCGGCCGTCATGGCCTTTCTCAAATGCCGCTGTGATCAAGGTGCAGCTCCTCCCCCACTTTTCAATACTCAGAGGTCACCCCCATTGGCGGAAGTCCATTGACCGGTGGTCACTGCTAGCAACTGCACTGTGGCTCTTGAAAATACTACAGTTCCCAAGATGCTGTTTTTCGGGTAAGTGTTGCTTGGGGGGACTCTTGAAAATAAAGCCTCAGTAGGTGCTGGTAATTATAAGAAAAGCGTTTTGAGAGTTCATGAGCCCTTGACAGATTGAATTCATGATTCTCCTCGCGTCCCCTTCAATGTTCCAACCAAGTCTTGCAAGTGTCTGCCGGGCAGAGAGTCGCGGTTTCAATAAACCTGACAACCTCGTTAAGTAACGATCCGCTGTACGCAGCAGCCCATGGCATGATTAGCAGTTCCTGGCGAGCCGGAGTGAAGTCAATACCTTGACAGCAAAGAATTCTGCCGTAGCAGACGGTGCCAGTGAAAACTTCAGCCTCTTTGTGGAACAGAGCCTCCAACGCGCCTCTGGCAGGCGCAACAACATAAACTGCTTCCCACTCCAAACGAAGAGGTAGAGGCCACTCGGGGAATGATGCTCGGAAATCTTTATTCTATTCAGCTACGCATAATGCATTTCGGCCGTCATGGCCTTTCTCAAATGCCGCTGTGATCAAGGTGCAGCTCCTCCCCCACTTTTCAATACTCAGAGGTCACCCCCATTGGCGGAAGTCCATTGACCGGTGGTCACTGCTAGCAACTGCACTGTGGTTCTTGAAAATACTACAGTTCCCAAGATGCTGTTTTTCGGGTAAGTGTTGCTTGGGGGGACTCTTGAAAATAAAGCCTCAGTAGGTGCTGGTAATTATATATATATATAGGATAGGTCAGAGTTTCCGTACGCAGAGCATTTGATGGTTTTGTTAATATCTGATTTCCCCCCTGTTAATTCCTATAGGAAGCTTCTGTTGCAGGTACTGAAGAAACGGCTGAACGGAATTACATTTAACTTGGCAAAAAGTTGGAACTTTACTCAGAAAGCCTGCTTTGTGTGATCGGGTGTAAATATGTTTATTCACTTTTAGAAAACATGCATTTAAAAAGATGCTTAAGGAGGTCAAGAAGCAGTTTTAAAAAGTTGACATAGCTGGACAGTTGGTTGCCAAATATGCTTTGATTTACTATTTTAAAGGAGACTAGTCAATCCTGATTAGCTGACCACAACATGAATAATATGTTGTGGCAGCCATTATAGGACTCTGGAACATGGTCCCTGCCTCCTGAAAATGAATCTAAAAAAACAAATAAGGGGGCTAGATGAGACCACCCTGGCATGTAGGGGTTCCAAAGGGATTCCCCTTCATTAGCTGGGCACAACATGGACAACAGGTTGTAAAAGTCATTACAGGACTTGGGGTAATGGTCCTCATTGAAATGTAATGTAGTAATGTAATAAGTGTCAGGTTTGGAGGGTCACAAAAGGAGCACATATAAATGGCGATAAATGATTTTAGCCACAACATAATCATTTGTTAGTGGTGTTATACCCATTTTATGAACTCTGGTGAGTCTCCAAGTGATTTTTCACCCTGTGAAAAACGTGGATCCCTGCTGGAATACAGTAAACAATGTTTAACTGAAAACAGTTTTCTTTCATGATTTTCTCATAGAGGTTGTCTGGGTGTTCTAGAAGCTAAAATGAGAGTGAGTACAAGTCCTATAAGTTGACACTATTGTTATGTTTCATACAGGTACCCCGATATAGGCTCAGGGAGTAACCAGACCTTTCACCTGTATTTCCCCTGCCATTACCTAGTTACGGTACTGCTTAAATGACGTGGGGTTTCCTCCAAAAACTAGCCTCGTTCATTATGCATGAGGATTGTTGGAATCTCAGCAGGACTACCATCTCCTGCATAATAGCTATGTATAAGGGTAATCCTTTCCGTCATCTTAGTCCAACATGACACAGCAAGGCAGATCCCCTGAGGATACCACTTTGGGTATGTCAACACCATATCTTTGCTGAGGCAGGGAGAGGAGAAAAAGGACGTCCATGCTGACAAACTGACGAGAGACGCTGAGGTTCCTGCACGCAGACACTCCAGCTCGCAGTGGTCTGACATCCCCCGCGGGGTGTCCAGCAAGAGACCAAGACAGGGTCCCACAGTCTCTCACTTCAGGTATTGGGGTTGGCTTTATCTTAGAGGAATTCTTAGCTCTACACCTACATACATGCTAGGTACACTTAGGTACATCCAGATAGGGTTGCATCGTAGGAGTACGCATTTTATTGTCATGTATTTTTATACCTGCCAGTGTTCCTTGTTTTAGCACTATGGTAGGAATCAACAATCCTTTTACTCTATTGGTGTTTACAATCATTTATATCTGTTTTGGTCTTATGGTTGTTTCAGCACACCTATCTTACATTAGAATGATGCTGGTTCAATAAATGCTTATTGAAAAACGACCCCACTGTTTATTCTGTGTATCTCTCTGAGACAAAGTGAGCATGAGTGACTGAACAAAAAGTACTGTACTGTTTCCACGATCTGTGATGGGACAGAGTTGTCATGTTCGATAGTTGCCAAGAACTATTCTCTCCTTGGTAAGAGGAGTTTGCAGTGGCACTGTGAGCTAGCTGGTATACAGGCAAACATACCCGTGGGGGTGTCTGTAATTTGTCTGGTCATCAATCCCGCAGTATATGTTGTCTAAACACACAGATCCTATATAGGTTTAAAAGAACTACACAACACTTTCTTCTTCAGCCATGTGAGAATAAAGTCTGATATTCAAAACATGTAATTCCAATAGCAACAACAGCCTGTCAGCTGATTCCACAGTGTTCAACTGTGTCTTCCAGCAGTGTTCTAATGAAAAACTAGAGTGCCAACTTTCTGTATTTATGGCAAACATGATGCACACCTAAAGCCATCATGGTAGACTCAAAGCTGTAAAACTTAAAGCATTTCCTTTAGAAAAAACAAAATAAGGGGATTCTTTTTATCGTAGAAATTACTGTTAGTCAAGGAAACACAACATGAGATTTTAGCATTATAAATATTTAGGTAAAAATAACTGAAATGCGAATAAACTGAACTACATATACCATAACTGCCCGTAGTAGAGAGACGGGTGCAGAATGTAAGAGTATGAAGTACTCTGTATGAAACATCTGGTTTACTGACAGAATATCGGTAACAGAAATACTGTGTGGATAGAATACTATGTCAAAAATATCAAAGACCAAAATATTGAGAAGGTAAGTGCAAATAGGTAAGTATAGATTTACTATTCTCAACACCACATCTATGTACCGTGACTATATACATATATCACCCAAGTACATATATGTGGAGTTATATATGCTAAAACTTTGCTTACATTTTTAAACTTACCTTCACAATATTTTTGACTCAATATTCATGACACGATTTTTAGTCCACACAATATTTTTTTCCTGATCTTTTGTCTAAACACCAAACATCTATTAGTATTATAATAACTATATCTATAAAGTCTTGCTCAGCTTCTAATCTTATCTTTGCTCTTATCCAGCGTCATGGTATTGGCTGTGACATTTTACAAAGGAGAGAAATGGCAAATAATATATAGAGAGCTGCCAAAGATCCACATAGATTGTTTAAGGTAAAGATTACCCCAATAGAGAAGACCAGCAGTCGGTAAAAAAGGAAGTCAAAGCTCTAAAGAAGAGGTTTAACATACACAATAACTACTGCCATGGTGTGCAGGTAATCAGAGCTCAACATTAATGCTAAAAGAGATATGTGATAAAGCGCTTGGTAGACTCACATGGTTAGTATGGAGCTCAGAACATTGCTCAGCCACAATTAGTTTATAGATACAAAGGGTAATGCACAAAAATGTGGTAAGTCTAAAACTGTAAAACTATTCCTACAAAAGTCTCCAGATTTGCCGCTTTTTTAATTCATATGCATTTCCAGTAGTACTCGTGGTTTATAGGTATATTTCTCGGAATTACATGCAACATATTCTCTGGCTCGCAGTTTGTGAATTTATCACTCTGCATAGCACACTGTGGAAACTAAGCCCAATATATAAGCTTACATTTTTTTCTTCTGAGAGAAAACATTTTTTTTCCATGGAAAAACCCCTTTCTCTACATCTCCAAGATTGGAGGTGACCCCTTCACTTTTGCTATCTTGAAAGGGGAATATTTCGATCCCATTTCTAGATTAAATCTCTAGACATTTCCAGGATGGGAAAAGGATTGGATTGGAGGGCATTCACAAACGTACAAGGCTAACCAGACATTTTCCATCCACTTTCTACCTCTTACCTGGGAATTACTACTGCATTGGTGTCAGAGAAATTTGGAGCTATAAACCCTTTAATGTCTGCCAGGACTGTTTTGTGAATTCCTTGCAGGTGCAAATAAATAAATAGTATTTGTGGTGTTTGTAATTGGGGCCAGCTTACTGAAATATTTCTGTATATAGAACATACATGTAGAAGCATGCACACAACTTTTGTAATGTTATACAAGGTGCCTTAAAATAATACACACTGGGTGAGAAACACATAGCTTAGAAGCAAGCCCCACAAATCATAAGAATGTAAGAGCTCAAAATACAACCACAAAAGGCTAGGAGCAAGTGAGAAATATTGGTAAACATTAAAGAAGGGGAAACGTTGTGTAGAGTTCTTTCAGTAGTGGAATGTAGGACTTGTTGCTAGGTTAGAATGTTGATCTTTGAAGGGAGTATTAGTACTGTAAAGCTGGAAGAGTAAGCTGGAGGTGCATGTTCTACTTGCTACAAATAAAGATCATCATCACTTATCCTGTGTTGGAGTGGATCTTTACATTGGCGACGATGGACTAAATCTGCGCAGGGGGCAGACAGCAAGTACCTCCACCCCTGGATTAATCAAATTTCATATGAAGAAGAACCCACTGCTTCAAGAGCTGTATTTCCTTGGATATGTTATCAAGATACTAAGTTTGGGTATGTACTTTGTATCTTGTTTGAATTCAAGCTTGCTTCCTACTTCTACGACTTTCCAGCATTCAGAGATCTGTCGCTTTATCAACTGAACCCCCACTTACTTAACAGTGACTATCTATATATACTGCCTTGTGTGGAGGAGGAAAAATAATTTTGCTTCAAGTGTGGGTGCAACACAAGGTGAATTGGACCCGTTCCCACTCGTTGAATGATTTCAATGTCGAGTGCACATCGCGGTTCCTGATTCGTGTGTGTGTGCAACGCAGCGTGAGTTAGGCTCGTGTTACGTTTGCTGATATTGGACTGCTGTTCCTACACCACTGGTTGCCTAAAATGGAAATTCACTCCTCTTGGCCACACTTGTTAGTTGGTTAGCATGGAGCACGAATAGTAATACCGTGTGCGTGCAACGCATGAAGTTAACGGCACTTGCTAAGCAATAGAGATTAAGTGCACATTTTCATCTCCGCCTCGTGTGTGTGTACAGCACGAGGAATTGGACTAGACTTCTTATTTTGTGGGGTGTGGATTTCCAACTACCATATCAAGAGCATCGATAAATTGCAACCAACTGATTTCCACTAACCGCTCGTAAATCACCGCGGCATCTTTTGATTTTTCACCCGAGTTCCTGTCTGTGCGCAAGATCCATGCGTGCGGAAGAACGTAAGGAAGTTGCTTGTTTCCTGGTTTTCTGTGCCCAACCACCCTCGAAAAATGACGCACGTCACACACAACACGTACGGCGGCCATTTTAGAAGGTTGGGAAAGCGTCCAACCAACATTTTACTTTCTGAAACCAGTTTAGTGATTTCTTTCGTCGTGTTCTTCACTCCACAGGAAAAAAAGGCTCATCGAAATTCTGCAGTGACAGAACTGTCAAGCTATATAGACAGTAATTTATTGTTCTAACCGTTATTTATATTTATTAATTATTTCTTCCACAGGTAAAAGTTGGTTGTACTGTGTCTTACGAATTTATTAGGGGTACTCACATCCTATCCTTCATGGCAGACCAAGGGTTAGCAGCTCCTCCTTCCTTTCTTCCCACTCCTGGGGATCCTCCCATTCTTTGGAAAGAATGGAAAAAATAGTTTCTAACATATATTCTGGCAACAGGTGCAGACAAGTATGGCCCAGTACGCAAGCAAGCCATTTTGCTTCATCACCTAGGTGTAGAAGGGCGGCGTTTGTATGAAGATCTGCCGGAGATTTCCCTAGGAATGGGTGATGGTCAACCAACTAATGTTTATGAAATGAGTATGCAGATGCTAGAAGTGAGGTTTGTCGCTAAAATTAATGTTGTGCTAGAAAGACACAAATTTTTTTGTCGTACACAAAACCAGATGAGGACATAGCAACTTATGTGGGTGCTCTGAGGGGACTTTCCCTAACTTGTCGCTTCGAAAGATTGGCAGATTCACTTATACGTGACCAAATTGTAAGATGTACAAATAATAAAAGGGTACGCGAAAAACTCCTTATCAAAGATTGCACGTTAGAAGAAGCGATACAAATAGCGAAGGGGCTTGAGCATACAGATCTTTGGATAAGAGAGATCGAGAAGTGTAGTAGCTCGGTAGTACCAAAGGAGATAATACCAAAAGATTTAAATTCTAAGGGATCAGAGATACATGCGTGCGTTGATTAAACTAAAACTGTGAAAAGTTTAGGGAAAACAGAATCTAGACCTACAATTAAACCTGTAGACACTTTCCGTGCAAATAAGGTAATACCTGTGACCACACGTTCAAGAAATATGATGCCAGCGACCTTTATACGTAATTTTAAATGTTATCGATGTGGTGATCCTGGCCATATAGCTTCAAGCACCAAGTGCATGGCCAGAAATACTATTTGTAGAGCGTGTGAAAAAAGGGGACATTTTGCTAAAGTATGCAATGCCAAAACCCAATATGTACAAGAGATTGACGATACCTGTGAAAGCGTTCAGGAGCTAATGCTGTGTGTGGATGGCTTATCTCTTCCTAATAAGGGAAGTTGTAGTGTCGTCAATGATGTTGATATTCCCTTGGAAAGCACTGATAAATTGGAAAAGCCTCACTCTATTATTGGCTTAGACATGAACAATGTGAAAATGTTGATTGACTCTGGAAGCCTATATACACTGTTGTCCAAAGATATGTATCTCGAAGTGTGGGGAGAAAAGAGTAGAGTAGAAGACTGGAATATTCCCGACATTAAGGCTGTAGGTTATGGGGGTAGGACAATAGAGATTTTGGGCTTCAAGTGGATGTTAATAAGTTTTGCAAAAGAAAAAATTTATGAGCGAGTATACTTAACGAAACAAGGTTCTAATTTGCTTGGTTGGCGTCATCAGAAGGATCTGGGGATTATGTTAAATCCAAATGCTAGTGAACCAGTTAAATCCACCTTTGTTCACAACGTTGATAATTATGAAATTAATGTAATGGAAAGATTCTCCAATGTCTTCACTGACAAGTTAGGAAAACTAGTGAATTTTTCTCACAAGATCATTTTAAAGAAAAACGCCGTACCGATTGTTCATAAAGTAAAGAATGTTCCTCACTTGATGAGAGGGCCCCTCCAAGATGAATTGAACAAGTTGTTAGATCAAGGGATTATTGAACCCATTGAGGCTTCGGAATGGTTGGCGCCCATTGTGGTCGCCCCCAAGGATGGGAATAAAATTTGTTTGTGTGTGGACTTGCGCGATTTGAATCGTAATATATGGGTAGATAGACAACCGCTACCTAACATTTCTGAGATGTTGACTGCCATGGGAGGTGGGGCTGTCTTCAGTGTGATAGATATGTCATCAGCTTACCACCAAATTGATCTTTGCGAGGAATCAAGGCATCTCACTTCATTTGTAACGCCGTTGGGGGCCTTTCGTTATTGCAGGATGCCATTTGGTTTGCCATCTGCTTCAGCGGTGTTCCAAAGGGTTATGCAGCAAGTGTTTTCTGGGTTAGACAATGTTTTGTTCTTTCAAGACGACGTGCTGGTCGTAGGGAAAAGTGATGAGCATCATGACAAGGTGATGGATGAAGTTTTGAAACGAATGGAAAAACATGGGCTTACAATTAAGAAGGAAAATAGTCAACTAAGGAAGAATTCCGTAACATATTTAGGTCATGAGATATCCGAAGCAGGGATCAGGCCGAAGAAAAGTATTGTGTTAGCCATTAGTGATGCCCCCATTCCACTTAATAAGGAACAATTGAAATCCTTCCTGGGACTGGCAGAATACTGCTCCAAGTTTGTGAACGGGTTCACAGAGATAGTAGAACCTCTGAGACTGTTAATGAAGAATGGTGTTGTGTTTGATTGGAACAAAAGGTGTGACAAGGCTTTTAAGTCTATAAAATGTGGTATACTCCATGCTCCTACTCTTGGACACTTCAATGTAAATGCAAAAACATTTATTACTACAGATGCTAGTGCCGTTGGCATTGGAGCTGTTCTAACTCAAGTGTACAATGATGAAGAAAGAGTTATCGGATTTGCATCCAGAAGGCTGCAAGGTGCGGAAGCATCATATTCTGTGATAGAGACAGAAGCTTTAGCTTGTTGTTGGGGTATTAAGCATTTCCGCTACTTTGTTTGGGGGTTACCTTTCAAGGTTCGTACTGATCACAAGCCTTTAATACACTTGTTTAAAGGAGGTAGAGGCTTAGAAGGTAATGTCACACCAAGGATTTCTAGGTGGATTCTGTCAGTAATGGAATACAATTTTGAAATGGAATACATGAAGGGCTTGAGAAATGTCATAGCTGATTGCTTGTCCAGAATGCCAGCAGATGTTGTTGATGCAGATTTGGAGGATAGTGTAGAAGTAATTAAGTGTAATGATGAGCAGGAGTTTGATAAAGAAGAATGGGAGTCTGGTTTGTTGAACGATGTGGTATTACAAGAAGTTATGGATTGTGTATCGGCAGGGTGGAAAGACAGTCATATACAAGATATTCGTTTCAAAGGTTATTGGAATGTTGAAGCGGAATTGAGTGTAAGCGAAGGAAAGTTATGGAGAAGAAACCAATTAGTACCACCGATTAGTCTCAGGGGTAAGATTGTGAACATAGCTCACGAGGGACACTTGGGCAGGAACATGACTAAGAGACGTGTTCGGCAGTCATTTTGGTGGCCGGGTATGGACAATGAGATAAAAAATGTTGTCAAGGATTGTTATGCGTGTGCAAGAAGTGACAAGACGAAAGTCATAAGGCAACCGCCACTAGCGTGTCCAGGGTTTCCTATGCGTCCGTGGGAGAGGGTAGCGATTGACTTTTTAGGCCCCATTTTCAAACTTGGTTCACGTAGAAAATTCTTGATGGTCCTGGTGGACTAGCACTCGAAATGGTTTGTTGTGGAAAGCACCGATTGTATTGAAACTGAGAAGGTGATTGGATTTATGAAAATAATATTTATGAATGAAGGAATTCCCAAGACACTTGTGTCAGATAATGGGGTTTAGCTAGTTTCCAAAAGAATGCAAGAGTTTCTCTGCGGAATGGGGATCAATCATGAGAGGGTTGCATTATTCAGGCCTCAGGCCAATGGGTTGGTAGAAAGAATTAATCGTTTGATAATGGATAATATCCATCTCTCTATTTCTAATGGTTTATCGTGGTCAGAAGAACTTAAGAAATTGGTGTGGTCGTATAGGGTGACACCACATTCAGTGACGGGGGTGTCACCTTTTGTCTCTCTTAAGGGACGGGAACCAGGTATGAAAGAAGTCCCAGGTTGGCTTAAGAACAAAGAATGTGTGGTGGGTTGATCGTGAGGCGGTGAAGAATGATGTGACAGAACAACAACATGCTGTCGCAAGGTATTACAATATCAAGAAAGCTGTCAAGAATCATGATTTGAAAGTTGGAGATTGGGTGGTCATAAAACGAGGGGGAGTTGTCATTAAAGGTGAAAGTAAATTTTCGCAACCGATACAAATCAAAATGGTGAAGAGAGACATTCTCATTATGATTGATGGTTCTGCTTGGAGCGCTGGTAATGTTTCTAAATGTAATGCTCCAGATCGGAATGTGGGGGATTAATGTTACTTCTGTTGTGTTCGTATTTGACTTATAATAGAATGCTCATAATCTCTTATTGTATGTTCTTCCTATTTTCTATTTATTTATAAAATATGTAAGGAGGAAGATGTGTAGAGTTCTTTCAGTAGTGGAATGTAGGACTTGTTGCTAGGTTAGAATGTTGATCTTTGAAGGGAGTGTTAGTACTGTAAAGCTGGAAGAGTAAGCTGGAGGTGCATGTTCTACTTGCTACAAATAAAGATCATCATCACTTATCCTGTGTTGGGGTGGATCTTTACACGTATACTATCAGTAATATAGAAAACCAAAGCTAACATGCTGGGAAAAATGTTAAGAACACAGGGAAAGGAAATGAGCTTATTAGAAAACTAGGTTGGAAGGACTTACGGATAGAAAATCATGAACTGACATAACACAGCTCAATGAAAGCATCAGGAATTTAGGATGGGGATGCAGTGATAACACATCTAATTCAGTAAACAAAGAAACACTAAAAAGTGCCCTGGCTCAAGGAGTTGCTGAAGCATGTAGAATTATGAATTACAGCAATGCAGAGCTAAGCATGATCATATATATCAGGAGTAATCACTCGCGCACGCAAGCCACAAATGTGCTGATTCCTCCACCTATCAGCAGCGAATGAGGAAAATTTCCTAGGAACAAGGGCTTCTAGGAAATGTAGTCTTTGAAAAAAAACTCCGTGACTGTCACACAGAACGTCATTGATCTGGAATATTATTCAAGACCATAATATGTTTCAAGCGCATGTAAATTAAGATAAGGACAAATCAAGAAGGCTGGGCCAATAGAAAATATAGTATTTGTAAGGAATTACAACTTGGCTGTCCTAAAGATCAACATGTCCTCAACATTTTTCAAAAGCCTTCAACCAGTATTCTCATCTGTCCGAAAGATAGAGGGGCATATTATCAAGAACGGCGTTAAAATTATCGCTGATTTAGCAGCAGGAAACTGCTGCTAAAGCGGCGATAATGGGCTTGATAATATGCCCTTGAGAATTCCCATAGAAGCCCATGTTCTGGTGTCAACATGGGCTTCTATTGGAATTCTCAAGGGCATATTATCAAGCCCATTATCGCCGCTTTAGCAGCAGTTTCCTGCCGCTAAAGCGGCTATAACTTTAACGCCGTTCTTGATAATATGCCCCAGAGAGCCTAGACGGACATTGGAAAGTCCCCTGGCCATGACCCTTCTTGGCAGGCTCAAGAGTGCAGGTGGAAAATTGTGACATCCAGTAATATGGAGCAGACTGCTCCTGAAGTCTACATTCAAGTCAGTGACCCTTCTGATGGACCCTTAACCCAACTACTAAGGATTTACAACCATCTCAGCAAATCAAGGCAGGTGTACTGGAAACTGCCATGTATACACCCCAATCCAACTCTAACCATCATATCACTTCACACACCTGTAGCCTAGTCGCTTTTACGTTCCTTATAGTGTATTACAAACCGTCAAATATAAACATACAAGTAACACATGCATTTTTAGCCCAAAGTAGAAACTATTGATTTTATTCAAACTTTGCATATTTTTACCAGTATGGCTTTATCATCCAAGTTCAAGAAAACAGTGTTCAAACTAAGGTCGCTTAGCAACATAAAAGACCCAGGGCTGAGTTGTGATCAACAGCGTTTGGTTTGTATTGTGGCATAGTCAGCTCCGGGACTGATTGGAAGGTGTGCATGGCCCAACACTGTGAGATGTGTCTCAACTGTTTTTAGGGGGAGGCATATACCCTGCGCACTGACAGACATTCATGCCTGCTTGTAGCTCCCTTTGTGCATTATGAAGTTGCGTACTTACTAAATTAATTTTGTTTTTCAGAAGAACCACAACCTTCGACTACATCAATTACAAGTCCAAGATACAGGCGGAGGTGTGAAAAGAAATTCCACAATTTTTTTACTGAAATTCTAGCACCACTGTGCCCACAGAAGCCTCCTAGAAGTAGTGAGAAGAATCACCATGAAAAACAAGGGAAGAAGAAATACAAAAAATTAAAAGAAAATGATGCTGCAAAGATTACAAGAAATTAAAACATTCTAATCAGTTATAAAATGTATTTCACTCATTGAAGGTTACAGAACTGTGGTGAACTAACATTTATCAATTGTGCAGTCGACTTTGATTGATTATTTATTTATTTATGACTGTATTCAATTATTTTGTTTTATGCACTAGCCCTGAATTCTAATTGAGTATATGAAGCATAAAATATGAAATGCTCGTACCATATAAAGACATGGCCTTAATAATGGTTATAGCCTACAGTGAGAGTCATGAATATGTAGATTGAAGCGGTACAAGGTCATCAGGCCCGATTCACAGAACAAACTTAAGACAAAATCCTAAACTTACTACCATTTCCTCATTTTGGAATTCACAGAAGGCACTTACTCATTTTGGTTTTCACAGAAGGCACTTACTCACTGATGAGTAAATACCTTCTGTGAATACCAAAATGAGTAAGTGTACTTACTCATTTTGGTATTCATAGAAGGCACTTACTCATCAATGAGTAAGTGCCTTCTGTGAATACCAAAATGAGTAAGGGCCTTCTGCGAATACCAAAATGGTAGTAAATTTAGGATTTTGTCTTAAGTTAGTTCTGTGAATCGGGCCCATAGTATATGAATACGAAGTAAGATACACAGCTCTACTTCACACACTGTTTGTTCACCTGCATCTCACTTCATTAAAGATATATTTTAAATTTAAATCACAAGCGATTCTAATCCTAAATCAAAAGACCAGCCTGGACCAGGAGAAAACACATAAAGTGCAGGTAGAACCAATTCATAACAAAGCAATAAAACAAGTGAGACATCACAGTTTGTTGACTAATTCAACATGATTTTTTCTGCAGGGATATGAACAGGACCTGTATCAGGATTTAGTGCGAGGGGTAAATAATAAAATGAGCTAAACAGTCAACAAATACAATAAAAGTAAAAGAACTGGCAAAGGCATTAGGACTTGTATTGGTTGCCAGGTTTTTGACTTTGTTAATGTTGTTTTGATTTTGCCATGGTGTCCATAAAACATGGTTGTGGGAGCGGTTTGGCCCTTGACAATTTTAAACCCCCTCAAAAACTCCATAAAAACAGAAATACCTTTTTGGGCTCAAAAAGCACGCATAGCCATAGTAGTCCATGGCGCCAAAGGGAACTATTTTGTGCACAGATATGCTCCTTGTGAAAGAGCAGGATGTCGTCACACACAGTGAAATTAGTCAATGGCTGAAGTGGGCTCACCCATTCCTCTTTCCGTGTACTGTATTGGGTGGAAGAAAAATGGGAATGACACATTTGCATCAATGGTAGAAGAGGGCCATCTGAAAGCTCCTATAAGTATATTATAATTTTACAAAAATCAAAAGATCTTGGTTTATGCTAGGCATAAAAATGCTTGAACTTCACACCACAGTTTTAGAAACTCGAATCAAACTCTTTACAAGATAAAAACTAACGCACTATGATTAGCAGAAGAGCACAGTTTAATACCAACTTCACGAGAGTAATTGTACAGAGTACAGACAAATGCAGATCACTATTCAGAAATGCAATTCACAATTGAAAATTATGGTACAAAATTCAGAGATCTGTCTGCCAATTAGCAAATACACTGCAGCATTTTACTTTCAAAACAAGGCCAAGCTTTGGAATAAATTTCCGGACATAGGAATATCCTATTAAACCGGAAAAAATTGGGGAATGTTAATTTTATTAGCTTTCTATAAATGTGAAAAAAATTAAGAGGCATTATCATGTCAACACATGACATGCTAATTGCCTTTTCCATCAATCTGTAGCTTGACTTGACCTTATTCTTGTAACCTGTGCTCTCCTACCTTCTCCAACTTCCCACCTGTCTCACTCTCCCAGCCAGCTCTGGGCTATATAATCGTTTGAGGAGTAGAAACCAGGCATTCAGGCAGAACTTCCTAAAACAATAAATTATAGTGTGAGAGGGGATACCTGTTTACTGGGACACCCATTACATATAACTAGGCATTTTTTGGCATCTAAATCCATTACAAAGCATTGCCCCAACTCTTAGATCTCTTGTAGTGCTGCTATTTCACTATTGCAGTTCTGTCTGGCAGGCACAGCTTGTGAAGGTGGAAAGGAGCGTTAAGAGTATTCAGAAAATTAACATTTTTCTCTCGAGTCCTGGCATTAAAGTGCGCTGGAAGCGGTGCTGCCTTGGCAGCTAGGAAAAAGAATTAAGAAAAAAAACTTTTCTCTTGAGCCCTGGCTCTGATGTGCACTGCTTAATGTACGGATGGCTACATTTTGCACAGGAAAAATACAGTTACTCACAGTAAGTGCGGGCATTGGCTGAAGTGGGCTGACCCATTTCCCTTATGCTGTTGCGGTGGGCAGAAACAAATCTTGAATGACACTACATACAACCAATGGACGGAGAGGGATGACTGAAAGCCCCTGTACATATGTATACATATATATGTATTTTTTCAGATTTATTTTTTGTAAAAACAAAAAGTCTTTGCTAAGGCCAGGCCTAAAAATGTAGTTGGGATTCAATAAATAAATTGACACCAAAATAAAAAAAATCCAGTCAGTAGAACCGGACATATGAAATTACAATGTCTTAAAAAGAACCCTCCAAAAAGCACAAGGTGTCAACTGTGGTTATTTGGCTGGACCGGGACAAAATCATAAGTTTGTACCTACCAAGATGGAGCACAAGCCGGGTAAAGGACTGAGTGTGATCCTCTGGAAAGTGTACCTGGTTGTACTTGGGCTGAGATGCAAGGTCATGTGTCTCAATGAGTCGGTTCCGATGTGGCCTCCGATCTGGAGCTGAGAGTTGCTGCAATGTGAGTTCTTGTGTCAAGCTGCATCATGCTGTGCCGGTCCTGATAAGCCTGCCAATCAGGAACCGAGAGATGCTGTAATGCGAGGTTCTGTGTCGAGTTGCATTGCGCTGCTTCATTTTTGAGGAAATCCTCAGTTGGACAAGGAGGAGTACACTCTGGTGCTAGTCAGGTATCCAGGACCTGGGGGGCATCACACCCTCCTCAACCAACAACCCGATTTCTCACTGAACTTAAGGGGTGTAAAATTCAAGGGAAATTGTACTTTGCGATCTGATGCCTAAACGTCTTTAGATGGTTTAGTCAACAACTATTTAGGATGGCTCCTAGACTGAGTGCCAAAGAACAAGTATTGCTCATCAAGGACCAAATTGCATTGATGAACATGAATTCCCTGGAGTGTTTTGAAATAAACTAGGGTTCATAAAGGGGTTTAAGCATCATATCAAAGTGAAAGAAAATGCTCCTCCAGTAAAACACAATGTATGAGCAGGTCCATTTAGTTTGAGAACAGATTTGGAAAAGGAATTGATAAAACAAAGCAAGAAATCTGCCATTGAACTTGTAGAATAAACATTATGGTTATCTCTATTAGAAGTAGTTTGGACGCTTAATTGGAATATGACAATTTCCGTGAATTTACACCGTCTCAATAAAGAGATCTGGGTTGATTCAGATCCTCTACTCAAGATGAATGATTTACTGGAAATACTGCGAGGTGCTGAACGTTTCTCAAGAATCGATTTGGCCTCCACCTGTCACCAAGTTGATTTGAAAGAAGGTTCTAAACATTTCATTGCAACCAGTTCCCCAATTGGCACTTTTAAAAACTATTGAATGCCAATTGGACTGGCATAAGCACCATCAGTATTTCAAAGGGTAATGTGAAGGTGTTACTAAATTCCAAGATATGTATTAGTGTTTGCTAAGCACTTGCAGGAGCACGATCAACGTCCTAAATATATTTGCTGAGCAGGTGTGGTGCTAAATGAGTAAAAAGTTGAATTTTGGAAAAAATAAATCACATTTTTGGATGATATAATTTCCCAATGAGGGGATAAGGCCCATGTTTGGTTTAGTCAGGGCTGTAGTACAATGTCCATCCTCAAAAGACAAAATATGTTCTTTTGTTGACTTATGTGAATTCTATTTGAAATTCCATCCTGACTATGCCTCTAAAATTAAAAGGGGCATTTTATCAAGCCCCTATCGCCACCACAACGTCACTTTTTGTGACGTGGTGGCGATAGGGTCAGCTCCCTATTATCAAGGCAGTGTTAAGCCACTTAACGTGGCTTAAAGCCACGTTAAGTGGTTTAATTCTGCCTTGATAATAGTGCCCCTTTCACGCTAAACTTATTGTGAAAGGGGGCGTTCAGTAGGTGTTGCGGTGGGCGTTCCACCGTAACACTCATTGAATTCGACGCTGCCACCTATTATCAAGTGTGGCGATAATAGGTGTGTAGTATGTCATTAGTATGGCATACACTTACTTTGCCTCATGTTATAACTGGATGTCAGGTTAGGAATGTTAGTGGTGTCATCTGAGATGTCACTGAATTCTATGTGAGGAGATTTGGAAGTAAACTGGTTGAGTTGCTGTTGATGCCAGCTTCTGTATGGATGGGATCTCTATGGATTAAACCTACTTCAATCAACTTACCTGTGTCTTAATGTCTTTTAAGAAGAATTCTTCACTGGCGTAGTTGGCTGGATGCCATGTGAGATGTCAACACTGAAGACTGGTGAGGAATTCATTGATTTTAGAAAACAGGTCTTTTCTCTGAATGAACTCAACATATCTTCCTAAAGACCTTTCTCCTTGGATTTCACTAATGTGACTGTGAGTATTAGGATAACTCCTGACAACTCAAATTTTAACAAGATTTGTCCAAAAATTTATTTTTACTAAAGATTGGGAGCTTCGCCGCATATGTATTAAATTCTGGATACATACATAACCGATGCGGGCTCATCTTAATACTGATTGACATTCCCTTATTAATAACTTAGGTTATGAGTGACATTTCTATTTTTGGCAGCATTTCATCACGCTGAAGTTAGTAGCGGAATACATCAGCTGTTGGAAATTAATGCAGTTTCAAACCCGATTTCTGACTGCACTCTGTTTTTAGTTGCTAACATTTTAATTGAAGAGTTTGAACATCAGTTATATTGTTGACTCTCCCTTGCTATTGCGTGTTTTGTTGGCGACACTCCTCGACTTTGCTTGTTTGGTGCATGGCTTAGCGCTCAATTGATTTTGCCTTCAGCGCTGGTATTCTCCTTCGGGTTTTACTTGGTGTGACCGTGCTTCAAAAGTAAACAGCAACAACTTCATTCAAAAGTAAATGCCAACGTTGTCTATCAATCGTTACCTGTCTCGAGGTCTTGGAATTGAAAGACAGGAATTCTTCATCTTTTGCGTTGTCCGAACAGGAATGTTCGTCGTCCTTCTTTCATTTTTGAATACCTTAATAACTTTCATGGGTTTCATGAACTTTGCAACAGAATTACCCATCAAGCCAGGACGTTTGACCATCACCAAGTCACCAACCACAACCTTAGTTGTTTTTACAGCTTCTTAACATCAAAATAAAATTTTCTTAATTTTCCTTTTTCTTCTTATCTTTTTTGAATCATGTCATTGTTACATTTCTTTTCCTTACCTTTACCCAACTCATATTTATTAACTAATGTAGGTTCTACATTGGTGTTAGGAACTCTCCCTCAGAATAAAAGAAAAGGTGTCTTACCAGTGGTGGAATGAGGAGACAATCTATACTCCTCAACTTTCCTAAGTACTTCATTTTTCTAATTTAGAGACAAGGACTTAGATAATGCAATTGTCTCTTTAATTACTCTGTTAACTCTCTCCGCCATTCCATTGGCCTCGGGATGGTAGAGAGAAAACGTCTTATGTACAATACCTTTGATGCTAGAAAATTCTTCATCTCATCTGACACCAACTTAACTCCATTATCTGTTAATATGGATTCAGGGATTCCCTCTTTAGAGAACAAGTTTCTCAAACATTTAATTATGTGAGCTGTGTCAATGGTTGATAAAAAGAAAACTTCAGGCCAACGTGAAAACATGTCAATTACCACTAAAATAAAGGTTTGTGACCCACTACTATGAATTGGACCAAGAATGTCTAAGGCAATATCTTGCCAACGATTTGAAGGACGTCTCCTTAAAACCATTGGCTGAACACGTGTGCTCTTGGACTTATCACTCAATGTACATGGAATACAATCATGAATTGTACGTTTAACTTCTATGTCCATGCCTGGCCACCAATATGACATCCTCAATCATTCCTTACTCTTTGTAATACCTGCATGAGAGGAATTAACTAGATCTATTAATTCCTTCCTAAGACTACTGGGAGGAACTAATCTCGTTCCCCGAAATAAGAGATCATTCTCTACTGACAATTCATTATGCACTGCCCAAAACTTTTTAGTGTCCTCAGATCCTTGCTTGTTACTGTTCCAACCCTTCTTAACCAGATCTAAGATTTCATTTAGAACAATATCCATAGCCATTTCATCACACCATCTTTTTCACAAATAATTTTCTGATCAATGACACAAACCAATTCATTAGAATCTTCCCAATCATCCTCATCAGATAAATTTATGGGCGTGAGACGTGGAAGAACATCTGCTACATTATTTTCAACTCCTGGTATGTATTTTATCATGAAATTATATTCTTGTAGCCCTATCACCCATCTGGTTATTCTGCTGGATATTGAATCTAGACCCTTCTTGCTAAATATTTCCACCAAAGGTCTTGTGATCTGTTCTCCCTTCAAAATTAATACCCCAAAGGAACTTTTTCAATTTTTTTATAGCCCGATATACTGCAAGGGACTCACGCTCTACAACAGAATATCTAGTTTCAGGATCTTTGAGACTACGTGACAAACACATAATAGTTTGCATACCATCCTCACCTTGCTGTTGCAAGACTGCTCCCAAACCCTTTTCACTTGCATCAGTGATGAGTATTGGTTTGATCAGAGGGTTAAAGCTAGCAAGAGATGGCGCAGCATTAAGTTTACTTTTGATATCCTTGAATTCCTTTTCACAGCATTCAGTCCATTTGAAATCAACACCCTTCTTTAATAGGTATCTAATGTTTGCCGCACAATTAGCAACATTCTTTACCAATTTCGAGTAATACTCAACTACCCCTAAAAATTTCATGAGTTCACTCTTGTTGGACGATGAACTCATCTCTTGGATAGTGTTAATTAAATCCAAGGTGGCAGCGCTGAACTTACGACCAGGAAAATCCTGGTCTTAAGATGGAGAAAAGAGGAGAAATGCTTTATTTCTCCTCTTTTTTTGCTTTTTCCATGTGTGCTGCCTTGTGCAGCACACATGAAAAATCAAAATACCATGGTTTGTTTAAGTCCAGGAAGGTGTCCCTTCCTATACATAAACAAACCTTTTTTTAAAATGCCATTTTGTAACTTACATGTGTGCTGCATGAAGCAGCACACACGTAAGTTACAAACTGGCATTTTAGGTTTGGTTATGTGCAGGAAGGGACACCTTCCTGCACATTAGCAAACCTCCCTGCTCGCAGACACTCCTGCACTCTGGTACAAGGGTGCCTGCGTTGGCTTTAAGTTGTAAAACTTAGCACCATCACAGGGGGAAACGCGAGACTGCACCATATCCTTGATAATATGGTGCAGCCTTGCATTTCTGAAGTGGCGGAGAGAGGCGTTAAGCCAAGAAGGCTAACGCCTCTCTCCGCCACTTCCTTGCTAATATGCCCCAAAGTTTCTTAAACATGGTTTAAAAAAAAAACGTGCCATTCTCATGGGGGTGATGACTGTCAAGTAACATTTGATAAGGTAAAATGTGAAATGACAAATGCTGAGGTGCTTAGGGTCTATGACCTTAGCTTACTCTGTATATTTACAGTTAATGGAAGCAAGCATGGCTGGTGAATTGTTATCATTCAAAAGACAGGTGTGGATGAAGCTACTGTCAGTTTTGTGTCAAGAGTATTGAGCAGTTCAGATTTGCACTATCCTGTGATAGAAAAAGAATTATTAGCATGCTACTACTGGGCAGTAGCAGTACACACGATTTGTTGTTATATTTAGGGCAGAAGTTTCACTCTGCAGACAGACCACAAACAGGGAAAACATTGAAAAGGCCTCTTCACATATAGCTAGATTAGCAAAGACAATGATCCAGCAAAACTTTGTAGTAGGAATACTAACAACAGGGCAGACTTTAGGCCCAGGCATCCTATTGAGGCTGGTGAGATTATGAGTGCAGATGATAATGTTGAAAAAAAATTGTAACTGCAGCTGAGCTCAAACAAATGAATGCTTGTACTCAGGATCTTTGGAAGAAACCAGCTGAACAAGAAGAAGCTTTAGAAATAGTGACAAGGTTTGTTCAAGATGGTTGACTTAAGGAAGGAAGTGTCCACATGAGTGTTATGCTAAGGTTGCAGACTAATTGTCAGATAAAAACGGCATCCTATTGAGAGGGAGCAGACTGATACCCCCTCTTGGTGTGTGACAAGTTGATTGGAAGAGCTCATGAAGGCCATCTGGGTACCACAATGGCAAAGAAAAGAGTATGAAATGGGTTCTGGTTGCCTGTAATGGACAAAGATATTGCGGAAGCTGTCACGGATTGCATAATTTGTCACACCTCTAAGAAAAGGTTCAAAGTTTGCACTTCTACTCTAAATCCTAATGAATTTCCAGCGAGGGAATGGAATAAACTGGGCATAGACATTGCAGTACCTTTTAATTTCCTGTCTTCTCAGTATCAATTGGATTTTGTCCTCATGGACTACTACAGTAAATGGTCTGTGGTCAGATTTGTAACAGCCTATTTCGAAAAAAGCAGTAGAGTTTTTGAATGATGTTTTTTGTTGAGAGTGTTTTGCTGAATGTCTTGTTTCTAGGCTATCCTGTTTTCAGTATTTATTTTTTGTGGATTTTAGTAGTGGTTTCATTAGGGTTTTCCAAACCAAGCCAAGTACTGCTAATAATCTCACATATTACATCACTCATGACATGTTCTATGACATCAATGATAACATCACTCACATCATTGATAAAAGCACTGTGCATGGCGGGGGTACGAGCTATAGCTACTTAGGGCACGAGTTACAGTTACTTGAGATAACTATAACTGGTGAATTTCAGTGGTTTTGTTCATTTAAATTTCACCTAGATATTAGGTTCTTGATATAGTGCAATAACTCGACTCTGAAGGGACATCTATAACATCCCATTAACCTATGTTTTTTTCAGTGAATTTCTAAATTATTTTGAATACCTAACTATAATTTCCACTTTAACATTTGGCTTTTTCAGTGAATTTCTAGGGTTGTCGTAATGTAAGTTACTACCAGTATATTAAAGGCCAGCCTTATGGTTTTGGCAATAAACATTTTAATAAAAAATTTATAGTAAAAAATAGCAACAAACGTGTCATTCTTATATTTTTACACTTCTCATGAAACATAAGACAGCAATAAACCTAAACACTAGGGGTCTCTGCGTTCCCAAGTGGAATGGATTAGTGAAATAATTGGAAAACTGCAAACATCTGTATTTATCTGTATTTATCTTTCACCTATCATCTATTTCTCTCTCTTTTTCTGTTCAAGTGCTCTCTTTTCACTCTCCCGCCTACTCCCTCCCTCTCATTCTCTGACATGCACTCCTTTTTCCATTAGCTAAGTACCATTTGATAAAGCTGATGCTATAAAATGACTTGAAATCCTACTCAACAGAGATCTCTGGGGTTATTTGCTCAGGGTTTGTGTAAATGTTCATGTGGTGCAAAATGGCACACATCATTGCATTGATTTACCAACCCTTGATGAGCAGAGCAAAATTGCACAGCACCACACGAACGCTAGTTCAACATGTAATGTGCCATTTTTAAAAGCAATTAATTTAAATAACAAAAACATTTTATTTCTGTTTCGATAGTTATTCACTCAAATATTGCTACTCGTGGAAGCGGCGCTCATCGAAGTGCACCTTTAACAACTTTTTTCCTGGAGGATTTTTTTTCTGAAAAGGCGCTATGTTACCACTTTAGCATATGCCCCCCTCGTTTTATTTGACGAGGACAGGAATATTTCTGAACGGTTAGTATTGTTGGCCCCTTTCATACTCCACGTGCCTCCAAGTGTTAGGACGACTGGTCTGCAGTCAGAGAGCTTTGTGTAGTGTGTTCATTCCTGAGTTACTGCAGCTCACACTCTTTTCACCAGCCCCTCTTTCTATTGATCTGAACAGAGTGGGAGGGGTACCGTTTAGTCTAAGCTCCAACACCCTTTAAAATACTGCTAAATGGCATGATGGCCAATGCTGATCATCCTGAAAACTCCAATCTCATTTCAGAGCCTCAATTTGGATATTATATGAATGACTAAAACTGGCTTGAACTACGTTCCCATCTATCATTGACTCACTAGTCAACAATACATAACCACCATTGCTGACACACAACGCATAGCAGTCAATCACAACGAAATTATCAAATGCAGATGCATAAGCACCTCGAACGATGACTCATTCTAAGGCCTTAACAGTGCTTTCTCCGTAATCACATCCTAAACTATTAATAAATAAGATATCAACAGTTCAATCTCAGAATACATTTCTCCAACCAGTTCTCAGAATATTACAAGAATTTTAATTATGTTAGTGCAATTTGCATCATTTTGGGAACTTCCACCTTTACTGTGACAATGCCAAGTGAAAATGAAATGTATTTCTATGTAATATAGCTTTACTCAATAACTTATATCAACATCACTCAAACCCCCCCGACTAAAAAGGCAATGGGGCATATTATCAAGCACGGCGTTAAAATTATCACCGCTTTAGCGACAGAAAACCGCCGCTAAAGCGGCGCTAATGTGCTTGATAATATGCTGCAGAGAATTCCCATAGAAGCCCATGTTGACACCAGAACATGGGCTTCTATGGGAATTTTCCAGGGCATATTATCAAGCCCATTATCGCCGCTTTAGCGGCAGTTTTCTGCCGCTAAAGCGGCGATAATTGTAACGCCGATTCTTGAGAATATGCCCCAATATTCTTTATCTCATCTTTGGAGATGCAGACATCATCTAATGCTTTTCCACCATTCCATCTTACCGGTCAGACCACTTTTCCCTTCTAATCCACATTTTGCCTCCACATTAACCTTGATCAACACATCATATTAGGACTCTTGACCTATGAAGCACAAAAGCAACTGAGCAGGGTACTTCTAAAATGAATGTTTACCATGGAGGGTGGAATGTTGTTATCTAAGTAGAGCATCGCCAACTGACTATGAAGCCCAGATTTCACCAGGGCAGCGTATGGAACAAGTGCAAAGAGACTGTAGGAAGCAGGCTTTGTTCACCAGGGACAGGCGAATCCAGAAATCCTACAGGATTGCTAGCCACAAACTTTAGTTTCTCCCAGATTCTGTATATTAATGGACCCGTTGAACGATATCAGTGTAGGCGAGGTATGGTTCACTCTCCTTTGAGCTTGACCATCACCTTGCCGGGAAGGTAGCTGTAGATTCGATTTCAATAATTGATCTAAAGCAAAAGGGTGGCACTATGAGACATAGGATGTAGAGTCAGGACTATGCACAGGTGGTATAATAAAGTTTGACAATGTTGGTCCCTTGTGATATGAATTACAGATGTACATCTTGAGAGACTTCAGAGTTGTAGACATTTGGAGCATACTGTTGTAAAGGCCATTAATAGTGGTCAGTCAACTGGAAGTGAGGTGCTGTTGCATTGGCCTAGTATTATGACCTTGGGTTTGAAAGTATTGAGAAAGAGACAGTTCTGCTGCATCATGTTTTGGATGTGTACCAGTAAATTCATGCAGTTGCCATCTGCATTCTAAGGGTAAAACGTCGTCATTGAATTGTAATTCACAAGGAGCAGCTCAATGTGATAATCCTACTGTAGGCATTGAGGTCATTTACCAAAATTGCAGACTTTAATGATCAGTAAAAACATTCAGAGGATGAGAAAGGAGTTGCTGATGTTTTTAAAAAACATCTCAGTTGTTGCACTATCTCAGGATGAAAATGATCAGTGTGATGCTGAGTGTGGCATACGAGTTTGTGACGTTACGCTGGGGGCTGTAAAGGAAGATGAATGGAGGGATGAGTTGCAAAAGGATAGTGAATTGTGTTCTGTGATGTCTCTTTTGGAACAGCATAAGTCTCGAAGTCTGGTTAAACCTTGGTCCTTAGTTGCGAATGAGTTAGCTGTTGTTGATGGGGTTCTAATGAGGGGCACAAGAATGATTCCCCCATTGAGTTTGAGAGAAGTCATCGTGAACCTGGCTCATGAAGGGCATATGGGCATTTCTAAAACCAAAGAGCGCATCCGACAGGATTTCTGGTGGCCTGGATTAGATTTGATGGTGGAACGTACTGTTAGGGAGTGTACGCCTTGTCAAGCTAGTGATAAGGTGCTCAAACCAAGATATTCACCTATGGTTTGTAGACGTTTACCAAAAAGTCCATGGGATGAATTAGCTATCGATATTGTGGGACCATTGCATGGAGAACATCAGACTCCTTACCTGTTAGTGTTGCTGGATTTGTATTCACGATGGGTGGAGGTGAGTTTAGTGAGAGAGATCACTTCTCTTTCTGTGATCAGTTTTTTAGAATCTGTGTTCAAACGAGAGAGTTTTCCTAACTCTATTCTTTCTGACAATGGTCCGCAGTTCTGTTCTGCTCAGATGGAGGAGTATTTTGTAAAATGTGGAATTGAACATAAAAAAATTGCATTATATCATCCAGAGGCAAATGGTGCTTTGGAGAGATTTAACAGGACTTTAAAGGAGAGTATACAATTAGCAAAGGTAAACTGTTTAGATTGGAGAAAAGAACTGCAGTGTCGTATAACAGCCTACAGGTACACTCCTCATGCATCAACGGGGAAGACTCGTTTTGAACTGCTCAGGGGAAGGTCTCCAAATACTTGTTTGTGTCCTGGCTGGATGGTTGCTGGGAAGGGTTTGAAAAACAATGGTATTGGGGAATGGAGAGACAAAGAAGTGTCTCTGCAAAACAAAAGGAAGATTTATGTTGATAGAAGGAATAATGCGAAAGTTACAAATTTTGAGGTTGGAGATAAAGTAAAGGTCAGAGCTCCTGTTGGGTGTCAACATTGGTCAAAATATACCTCTCCAAAAACTATCATTAAGCTGTTTAAAAATGCTGTCAAGACGGATGATGGTCGCATCTGGAATCATAGTCGTGTAGCACATTTTCGGGGGTGTGGTGTGGCCGACAGGAGGGATGATACTTCTTATCGTTTTCCCTTAGACATTGATGTAAGGTCTGATAGTACTTGTAGGGGTGTCAGAACACGCAGGTTTCCTTTGCATTTACGTGATTTTGTGTAGTTCTTTCTACCTTCTTTTTCTTGTTGTTCAAATGTGTTTATTGTTCTCATGTTACTTTTGTTCTAATGTAAAGAGGAAGAAGTGTAATGATGTAACATGGCTCCATGCCAGAACACTAGGCATGGAACCAGCTTGTTCTGAGGTTCTGTCATGTGAGGGTTCTATGATGACAGTTGATATGCTGGCTGTTGGTTGAGGCTGTAATAAATACCTCTTACCACATATCTTCATCTGGTGTGGATTTACTTTATTACACTAATCACTTGACCTAATATGTAAAACAAGAAATGTGAGAGTGTGGTAGAATTCAACAAGTCAGAAACAATTCAAATCACCACAACCTGCCCCCTCAAAGATGCTCAAATTTAATTATACCAACAAATGGAAAAAATGTGCACCTATGTCCTTTGATCTGATTCTCTATAGTAAACCTTAAAAAAGATAAAACTCTCTTATCATGCAGACAACCTTCAGCGGAGTTTCTTAATCAATGCTACAGCAAAATGTACATCACACTTCTTCACGTGAACAGTTAGCAGTTCGAGCTATCTAGACTTGCCCAGCCAGATTTTATACTTCAGTACCACTCGAGCCTCAAAACCTCTTAGAATGCATCCAGATAGTGGTGAGCAAAAAGCGTCACCTCTGTCTAGAAACAATACTCTTTCTTCTGCATCCCGCAACGCTAGTGGTCTGTGACATCACTCTTCTTCCTACTGAAGCAGCCTTAACAGACATGTCCACCACCTTAGCAGCCAGGCCATGCCATGGAAATCAGAAATGCTGAAAGTCATACAGATGATAAGAGAAAATGAGGGAAGGAGAGAGGGCTATGAAGAAGTTTATACCATGCAGAAGAAACATCCCTTAGATTATTTCAGGATGGATTCAGCTCACAAATGTATTCCATGGTGTAAGACAAGCACACAAATGACCCAAAAATACACTTGCTATCGTGGACAATTAAGGAGTAGTGTTCAAGACCTATTGAGAAGAGAAGCATGACTATTCAGTGATTGTAGTCCTTCTAACACAGGCACAGGGTATACCCCATTCATTACTCATATCTTACTTGCTTAAGTATACCATATAAACGCAAAAATAGACAGCAGATGTCTATTAGACATGGTTTATTTACATGATGTGAGTTTTTTTAGGCGTGTGCATGTGATTTACATGACGTAATTTCTTTAGGGGTGTGCATTTTTTTCTGAAATTTCGGGACAACTTTGTAAAATTATGTGCACACTTTGCAAACCACACTCTGGGGTGCCCCGAGCGAACTGAACTTGAGGACATACCTCACATTCAAAAGTCACTCGATATATGGGCAAGGGGGCTGGCTTGAGAAGAAAATTGCTTCTCAAACTAGTCTTCAGCGACAAAAAAAGTGCGCAAGCATTCACACTCAATGGATTCCCTAATTTACTTGCATTTTACATAACGTGAATTTTCATTCATGCACAAGCATTTACAATATGTTGTTTAGGTATTTCTATTCATATGTTTTTATCATTGTTACTATTGGCACATTCAATCCACACTGCTCACAATGGTCCTTGAGGGAGCTGTTTTTACATTAGTGCCTAATATCTATTACATTTATAGTGTTTTCACGGCTTACCTATGGGTTGCCAACATTTCTACACCACATCCCAAGGTTACCACAAACGCAGGAACCAACTAGCCATGCTCCATTGATGCTAACTTTAGTTTCTATTGGAAGTTTTTATGGGGTGCACTGTAAAAGTTTGCCCACATTTTCACAGCAGGACTCTCTTTAACTCTGTTGCCACAAGAATCTAATAATTCTGCTCTGGGGCTTTTCTGGGCACAGAGAAACTTGAAAAATTGTTACCATTTGTCAAATTTCAATTTTAATCATAAATAACTATTTGTGGTTGTTCATGTCTGGAAAGTCCATAAGAGTAAATTCAAAGAAACAGTTATCAGTCACGTATATCCGAAAATGTACGCTTTCCAGGAAATTGGAACTAGGGGGCTCATTATGAAGTCCACCCGCCACCATAGCGGTGTTTGGGACCGCCCGCCAGACATGCGGTGGTCCCACCACTGCTCTTAGGATGCACCCTTCATACTGGCGGGCACATCCTGGGCCTTTATCATTGCAGGCGGTGCTTCTGGCTGCAGCACCGTTGGCAATGATAAAGGTGCATGCCCCGCATTTCCCTGCACCACGTGGCAGGCACCACGTGGTGCCTGCCACTTGGTGCATAGCACTGCAGGGGAGTGGTACCCCCAGTGCACCCCCCCTCACACAAAGGGGGCCCGCAACAGGCCCCCAAAACCAGTCTCCGCCTGTCTTTTTGCTGCGGGATATCCACCGCAAAAAGACAGGCAGAAAGGGATACCGTAATCCCGACGGCGGTGCCTGCACAGCACCGTCACAATGTTGTCCTGGTTCCAGGTTCCGCAAGGCAGACGGAAAAGGACCACCGCGGAACCATTGTGATTCCCACCGCCATCCTAATTTGGCGGTGGGAATTTTCTGTATGATGGCGGAAGGGCTGCCACCGCTGGCCCGGCAGTGGAGGTCCTTCCGCCATCATGTTGAGCCCCTAGGATTTGAATAACTATAGTTGTTACAAAAGCAGAATAACACTCTTCATCTGAAGCAGTTAGAACCTCTTTACTTTCTCGATTTGAGGTTGTCATATGAGAGTCTCTCAATTCCAGTCTCAATTGAGTCCCTACTAATCTCCATAAGTGCTCGATTGACCATGAGCCCAAAATGATGTCTCTCAAGAGCTGCAAATACTCAGAAGCAGATGTAGGGGTGTAAGTGTGTACTAGCCCCAAATAAAGAAACTGGTAAGTAACTGATGTTCCAGTTAAGTACACATTAGTACTAGTAGTCTTGTGTTATAAAACAAATCCTGTTGTGCATCTGGAGGATGTAGTGTTTGGTGGACCTGTTACTCAGTCACAAATGTGACAGATATCCTGTCCGCTGTATTACAAGTGCATTATACCCAATGGTGCTTGTGATACAACATGTGCCATATCTGTCACATATATAAATGAGTAACCCATCTGTCGAACTCTAAATCAGGTCCTTAGTAATTTAGGGCACGATGAAACACAACCGCTGCCCTGCGTTGTGCTAGGAGGAGAGAGCAAGGTAGCGCCATATCTACTTGGTGCTGCTGCTCTCTTTCTCAGTACCTTCACGCTGAATATTTTCATACACAATTTTTGCACCATAGTGGAAATGCGTGAGAATGATGTCTAGTAAAGGTTTTGTACTGGAAAGGTATCCTTCCCATATAAAATACTTTTCTTAGACATACTTTATAAGTTTTTCCACATTCTAATGTGCTGTACAGTGCAGCACACATGCATTGTGTGAAAAAGTAAGAGAAATTAAAAGAAATCTGCTAGTTAGTGCCTACCTCGAGGAGGCACTGTTTTTTTTTTTTTTTTAACAACAGATTCTATTTGTCATTTGCACATAAGAGGCAGGGCTCTGTAACCCCAGAAGCCACTACCGCACAGAGTTACATGGAGATACAACGCAAAGGACAATATTCATTTTGTGTTTTTTGGGAAAGAAAAACAGAACACCGAAAACAAACCAAGCAATTATATTCTTTGATCTATAGTATAGTCTCGGATCTCCACCCCCCCTCCCCCCAAGTTGCGCTTCGCTCACTGAAAATCGCTCACCCACCCGCGCCCGGTGACGAGGCACTGTTTTGAGCAAATCCCTATCTTCCATTGATAGTGGAAAGGACTGAGTCCAAAACCATGGGTGGTAATGTGGGAATGCCCATGTACCACCTATAGGACGCCCCCCTTGATGCAAAGTGATACAAAGCAATGCAAAGTAGATCAAAGCTGTAGGTTTACTTTGTAGGGTTTGTGAAGGAAGGTGAATTCTTTAGCAACAATTCATAGCGATTTGAGTCAGTTTTAGTGACTTTTCACTGAGTCAAAGTGTTGATAAATCTGACCTCTAGTTTTTCAGGTAGCCATTCCATTTTCTTTTTGTGTTCAAAAAGGCTTTTTTGAGTCCCCCACATTACATTGTGAAAAATACACAGTAAATTATTTCATCTATAGCATGAAAAAAGGAAATTAGTGAATCATGCATTGCAAAGTTAAGCTATCAAACGATTGAAGTAAAAGTACCTAAAAAGCCATTTTTTAAAACATCGTTGGATTTTTTAATACAAGGAAGAAACAGGAAAGAGGAGGGGGTAGGAAATAGAAGGAATACATATAAGAAACATACATAAGCTTAATAATACCTATAGACTTTAATACAGTAATACATTGAGGACCATAAAGAAAGGTTATCTAAAAGAATCTAACCATGCGTTCATATATAATATGAAAAAAAGATTTATCACTTATCATCAGAGAGTTCAGGGTGGTTTCAAGTTCTCTGATAAAATACAAACAGTGGCTGGTAGTTGGAAAAGGAAGAAGTAATGTGTAAACTGTTATAAATAAAAAAGAGGGTTTGTGTTGTGTTAGCCGCTCTAGATGTCTTATGCATTTCCCCCCAAAGTTTATTCCAAAGCATACTGGGCCAAGTAAAACCCAAAACTGCTTCCCATCATTGTTCTATTTTAGATTTTGTCCTCCGAGAGTTAACAGGGGAAAGATATTTATAGATCTGAGACGCTTTTGTAATGGAAGTTAAAGGACCTAACACATCCCGATCAGAAGAATCTGAGGAATTCGTATCGTCCAAGGAAAGAAATACAGCTAATATTATATTTATTAAAAGGGCAAAACGAGGCTGAAAGGAATTAGAGCATTTAAAAGACTGCTGAAACTGTAGGAATAAGATCGGCATATTGTCTTGAAACAAACCAGTGACCCAAATGATATTTTGTTCTCTCCAAGACTTTCAGGACAATGATTAATTCTCATGTTTGATCAACTTGTTGTACCACAAAGGAGAGTACAAAAAGTTATCTGGAGAAGTTTCCCTAGGGCAAGAACAAGAATGTAATAAATGACAAGTATGTTTAAAAACTGAAGATGCCATTAAATGAAAAATAGATAACCTCCAGTGGAGTAAAAGGGAGGAGCAGTGACTGTTCCATTCACAGTCATAATGGAGAGAAATGGGAGGAGCAAGTTTGAAGTCATAAAATTGCATGTCGTAAACTAAAGGTCTGATGATAATGCTGGAAATCCAGAAGTTCACCCCACCCTCAAATTTAGATTTTTTAGGTTTAAATAACAATATCCTAGACTTTTTATTTCTCCATAAAAATTTGAAAAGAATAGAATAATTTTTTAAAAACACAAATTGGGAACATTCAAATGTATCATGGAAAGTGCATTTGACAACATAGATGATATCATAAATTTAATCGAATATAATCAGCTCCACCAAGATAAGAACAGTGGATTCCATGAGGACAGTATTGATTTAATAAAGAGAATTTTACTCAAACCCTCTTTTAAGTTGATATGCATTGTATAAGGGATGGCATTGGTAAACCAAATACCCAGTTATTTAATCTTGGAGGAAGTCCACTGAAATCCAGGGCAAGTAAAAGAACATTCAAAGCAATAGCTGTGAAGGGGAAGTACCTCAGATTTCTTAGGATTGATTTTTTATCCAGAAACTGATGGAAAAGTTGAAGTTCTGTTGGAAGAGCTAGCATACTACTATCTGGATCTGAAATGAAAAAAAAAGATAATCTGCATAGGCCGTGAATTTCAACTGTCTATCACAATAATGAAAACCAGATATCAATGTGTTGTGTCAGGTACAGAAAAGAAGAAAGTGTTCTAGTGCCAATATAAATAATAAAGGTGATAAAGGATGACCTTGACACACTCCTTGTTGTAGAGCAAGATAGGGGTAAGTCGGTAAGAGAGGGTCTAATCATAATACTAATACTTTAGCGAAGATCTTATAATCAACATTAACAAGACATATAGGGTGATAATTCTTACATAATGTGGGATCTTTAACTTCCTTTAGGATCAGGCACATAGTAGCCTCATAAATGTACCAGTCTCCATACAAGTTGTAGAGAAAAAATGAAAGACTAGCAGCAATTTAGAAATCAGTAGGCCAGAGAAGTGAAGGAAAAATTCAATACGAATCTCTCTGGACCAGGTGTTTTTCCCTTTTAAAGAGCGAGAGAGCTTTAAGGACCTCTGGTAAAGAGATATCTGTTTCTAGAGCAGAAAACTCCAGCTGGGTAGTTAGTACTTTTGGGATTTGGTGTAAATATGATGTAATATGAGATTCCCAGGTTAAGGCTCCTGGTGTTTAAAGATCAATGTAGAATTTTACAGATTCTCATTTAATATCCTCCTCTTTAAACAATGAAACACCTCCAGTACTAGAAATAGAGGCAATGTGAGAATGCTGTTTTCTAACTTTGAGAAGATTCGCCAATACTTTCCCAACTTGGTTAATGCCACTATAGTATTGTGCACTGCTCTTGAATAATAAAGAGAAATCCTGCATTCATAGAAATCTCATTTAAATGTAATTTAGCTTTGATTAACTGTTGTAGGGTAATTTAGAAGAATAAAATTGGGCCTCTAAAATTTTAATAGAAGACAGTAACACTTTATGCTCTTTATCTTGTATATACATTTTTTTCTAGGAAACAAAATAAACAATAAATTTCCTTGCAGCTGTCTTAAATGTGCCCTATGAAATATTTAGGGAGATGCCAAGGATTGTATTAAGATCAAAAAATTTAGGACAAAGCAGAGAAGGAAGAAGAAAATTGTGCATCTAGCAGTAAAGAATTGCTAAATTTCCACCTTTTTGATTAAGAAGTATCAGAACTCAAGTCTATATATGTGATCAATGGGACATCATCTGAAAGCACAATGGTACCAATACTAGCAGTGACAAGACATTGAGACAAAAGTTTGCTTAAAAATATATAATCCAGCCTAATGAGTGATCAATGAACAGGAGAGTAGAATGAATGATTTCTAGAAGTAGGGTAACATAACCTCCAAGAATCAAGTGGCGCGGTATGGGAAACAGTAGAACAAACTTTTTGCGCATTTTATGTGATATACATCTAACTGAAGCGTGTTGGTCTAGAAATGGGTCGATAATCTTATTTCAGTCTCCTCCCAAAATGAAGTAAGGATCATCATTCTGAAGACATTTTTTGGGATAGCAGGCCAAAAATCATAATCTACTTGAGTAGGACCATGAACAGTAAACACTGTTACTGGAATTTTTTTCATTAGGAAACAAACTATAACCCATCTACACTCAGTGTCAAACTATAATCCATGTGCACTCGTTTTTTACTACATAAGATAACAACCCCATTTTTTTCTTTTTCAAAGAAGGTGACACCAGGACAGAATATACCCATCCATGTTTAAGTTTCAAAGCTTCATTTTCTGTGAGGTGGATTTCTTGTAATACAACTATATCAGAATTGTATTTAAACAGGTAAGATAAAAATCTCTGTCGATTAAAAGTATTTATAAAACCTTTACCATTTCATGATAATACTCTGAATGATATGAGAATATACAGTCAGAAAATGAAAACAGTCCTCAAAGGGCTTATGTATGAATTATAGACGAAAACAAGAAGAATATATTGAAGAAGCAGGGTATTAGGAAAAGAAAGGCTAGGAGAGGAAAACATAGAAAGAGCCTACAAAGAAGGAAGAAGGAAAAAAAAGGTGGAAAAATCTAGAAAAAAACTTTGACATAAAACAACCATTTAAGAACCGTAATCGAAGGAGCAAAAAACAACAAATACTAATGATACGTTTGACCAAAGGTCTCAATAATGGGAAGGTCTTGCAGTATCCATTGTGTCAGTTGCATGAGATTGGAGGAATTTCCTAAGCTTCATGGGGTTTTCATACATCATAGTGTTATTTTGATATGTCACTTTGAAGGAGCAGGGATGAACAATCCATAGCGTGCACCCAAAGAGTAAAGCACTGGTTGAAATTCCAGGAACTCTTTTCTTCTAGCAGCAGTGACTTTAGAGATATCTTGAGAATTAAAAATCTTTTTTCCTGACCAGAGTAATTGCTTTCTTAGATTTTGCAGCTTTAAGTACTTTCAAGAGGTCACTGAATTCCAGAAAGAAAACAATAACTCTTCTAGGCTCGGTAACAGCATATGTGGCAGATGAAAGTTGCCAAAGTCTGCGTGCTCTCTGAATGTTAAGTATAGTAGAAGTCGGCATATGTAAGAATTGTGGTAACCACTAGACGAAAAAGGAAAAAGGATCCTGTCCTTACAGGCCTTCTAATAGACCATAGATACATAGATTGTTTCTTTGATTTCTCCAAATCCTCTGATTGGCACTTCGAAAGAGCAATCTTCTTCTCAAAGGAAACTAGTTCATGTGTTGCATCTTGGATATCACTCACTCATTGTTCAATAGAAGACACTCTGTCCTCCATGACCATTTGTCATCAAGATTTTGAATATGCTTATTGGTCTCTTTAACAAAAGGTCTCCTTGTGCGTATTTCCTCAAGTAAAGTTCCAGAGAGATGGGTGATTACAATTTATCCAATGAGGGAGGGTCATGCTTAAATTTCTTTCTGGCAGTTGGCAGAGGAGGAACATGTAGGTTTTAATGTATTTGAAGAAGAATGAGAGGGTCAGGAATGGCAGAAGGATGCACTTCATTTGAAACCTGTGAATCCATTACCGAGGAATTGACCAGGGAATATATGAAGGGGGCAGACCTGGAAGAGATAGGTGGTAAAGGCTTGATAGATAGTTTCATTTTTCTGGATTTGTCCATACAACAGAGCCGTGACAAGTCACCAATTATGTAGAGCAAATAAATGAGCAAAGAAATATGAATAATTCAAGGGAAGACCATGTAACACGTGGAGAGGTGACCAAAAAAAATAGAGAAATACCTGTCACTCATGCAACATGGGTGCATATTTACAATAAACTGGCAGAATGCAGTGTAGCTCCAAATTTGCTAACATTGTGCTCCGTCAGTTTAAAAATGCAGGGATGTGCAATATTCACAAGAATGTGGCGCACCCCTGCATTTCCCCTATCGCTGGCACTATATCTAGCTGGCTAGCGCCAACACAGGCCCTATTGCACCATAGTGCAAGAGTGTCTGTGTTGCAGGGAATGATTGTTCATGTGCTGGAAGGTGTTCCTTCCTGCACATAAACAATAAATTATGGCGATTTGTAACTTCTGTGTGTGCTGTCTTATGCAGTACACATAGAAGTTGCAACTCATCATTATTTAGTGACGGTTTATGTGCAGGAAGGGAAACCTATCACTAGCGGCGATTTGCTATTTCTATGTATGCTGGATAATGCAGCACACATAGAAACAGCAAAAACAAGGAGAAATTAATAATTTCTCCTAGTTTCACAAGGTTTAGACCAGATTTTCCCTGGTCTTATTTTTGGTGCTGTCCCATTTTGTGCCACCCTTCTAATTAGGGGGCAGCATCAAAAGCTATGGGTGTTGTGGCAGAACGCCCACTGCAACACCCAATGCCTGCTCCTTTCATGCTAATAACTGCATGAAAAGGGTCCTTATTTACAAGGCGGCTTTAAGTCACATTAAGTGACTTAATGCCACCTTCTAAATAAGGTGAAGGGCTTATTGTCACCAGAACGCCATAAAAAATGACATCTGGTGGCCCTTGTAAATATGCCCCATAGTTCTTGAAAAAAGAGATGTATTCCTTCATGGTAGATGATGCTACAAAGTAAATACCTCCACACGCTGCATGTGGTGCGAGAAAGCAGCTCAACATGCCCCTACTCCTCTCACAGAACACAGGAGTGGGAAGCAAAGCGAAAAAACACGTATATAAATTAGTCAGAAAAGAGAGCCCGCCTCACCTTCTACATTAAGGAGTCTGCAATCCTCTCTTGCCAGAAGAGAGGTTCCTCATTGACTTTGGCTAGGAAACAGGCCTTCTGACGCGATGAAAAGCTCCGCATTAGGCAGCCATCTTTCCCGTTGCATAACCCCACGCCCCCTGACCATTCCATTTTCTAGCAGACATACAAGGGTTTAATGACCTTGAGAACTGTGGCAAACCTGGACGTATAGGAATATTTATAACCTTCACTCCAGAAATGTCACAAAACATCTTTAGTTTTATAAGAGCTTTATCCTTTGGAGAACAAATACCTATGTCTACTATATATTCAATCTATTTCACACATTCTCTGTCACTCACACCCTCTGTATACCTTGGAAGTGAGATCATGTATTCCTTACAGATAATCCTGGCAACATCAATTGTGAAAAAGTACAAATCAATTTATTAGTTAAAAACACTGGAATACACAGTTTAAAATGAAGACAGCTTTACATAATACAATTATTGTTATACACAAAATTGTAGAAAAAATATTTGAACAAAACCGAGTTACATACTATAAAATCCAACTTTGTAAATAAAAAAGAGAGTACATATCACAAGACAGACAACACTATGTCATCACTAGCGTACACATCCGTAGGAAAAAACTTTACGGGCTGGTGCCGGGTATTGTTCAATTCATAAAATACTCCTTGGTCGAGCCACTTGACGGATTGTGTACTTTTCAACGAGGCATTGACGCGTTTCGATGGACTCTTTTACTACCATCTTTCAGAAGAGAAAAAACTTTTTGGACTCTCAAAACAAAATCTGATACATATATAATCAATTAAAAAACCTCTCTAAGGCGACGGTAACTGCTCCTAAACTTATGCTTCCTAGGTGATGGGAGTCAATGCCTCTTCCTTCTTATCTGAAGTTTAGTTCAATGCTTTGGATTAGTCTACAATCAGCTGGAAGATGGTTAACTGTATATAAAATAGTCCTGCTCAGTAATAAAAAATCAGGTCTGGTTTTATGTATATTTTAGCCTGGTGGTGGAGGGTGAACTTAGACTCTTCTGATCAAAGTAGTTCTGTATAGGGGCGTCGCTCAATCGCCCACCCTTAGCATGTAAAATTACTGGCCAAATATTTGACTCTGAAAATGGCCAAACATATTAACTTCCTTAAGAAGGAGGATGTTTATTCATATCCACTATCACCTTCTGAAAATGTGCTGATTCAGGTTCCCCTATTATAATTAGGATTCATTAAGCTGCACACTCCTGCGTGAAATCGTTTTCGGTTTTCTTACCCGGTCATCTTTGCCAGATTTACAGAACATGTTTCCAAACTGCAGATAGATAATGAACTGAATTTTCACAAATTACAGTTTTCCCACGTCCAGTATAAAGTGCCTTTGTGCTTGCTTAAATTCCACTGTGTGTAGCACTGCATGTGCCCAGCTGAGAAAGGGATTAGAAGAGTTAACTGTGAGTTCTGGACTTTACAGAAAAAATTAAATTACTCATACTACACAGTGAAATGTTTACAGAGTGTGGTATTACCTCACAATTTTTGATTTCCGTACCTTAAAATGGGCACAAAACAGTAAATCAGAATATGCTGTTATTACTTGCACAAATTCCCCACGGGACCCACGTCTGGGCATACCCTTCCCACATAGGGTGAACAGCAAAACAAGGGAAGGGCCTGCCCAGACATGGGTCCCGTGCTCACTACGCCACTGGAGTCAAGCTATCCTGGCTGAAGACGGGTGAAACCCCGAAACCGGTCCTAGGATGCTTGATTCTGGTCCAGGGAAGACATGGCTTGGCAGTTCGGGCTGGATTGTTCCCATGAGGGACAGGGTCAAGACTGATTTGCATATGGCCATGTCTGAACTGGGGTGGCGTGGTGAGCAAAATAACGATCAATTAAACCCAGATCTGTGACTGGGGGTGAATGTTTTGCCAATGTGCAACATTCCGTCCATCATCTTGTGTGTTTTGCTGTTCGCCCTATGTGGGAAGGGTATGCCCAGACATGGGTCACGTGCTCACTACGCCACTGGAGTCAAGCTATCCTGGCTGAAGAGGGGTGAAACCCCGAAACCGGTCCTAGGATGCTTGATTCTGGTCCAGGGAAGACATGGCTTGGCAGTTCGGGCTGGACTGTTCCGATGAGGCACAGGGTCAAGACTGATTTGCATATGGCCATGTCTGAACTGGGGTGGCGTTGTGAGCAAAATAACAATGGATTAAACCCAGATCTGTGACTGGGGGTGAATGTTTTGCCAATGTGCAACATTCCGTCCATCATCTTGTGTGTTTTGCTGTTCACTAATACAATACAACATCGGGTCTTGCACACCACAGGTACTCAAACACATTCAGTGTCAAGAAGCTTTGATTGACAAAAAATTAAACTCCACTTGCAGTAACTTAATCTCCTGGAAGAGTACTGTGGTAGTAAATGCAGAGATTCACCCGGCACCTGGGAGCACGGAACTCACAAATACTAACAGCAACAACCTCACAAGACACGAAGAAAAGAACACCTAGGACCTGAAAACAGTATTTGATTCCCCCGCCATCCCGTACACCAAGCACCCACATCCACCAGTTCAACTATCTAAACAAAACAAGAAGCGGTTTAAGAAACAGAACAAAAAATATATTAAATTACAATGAGAAATAAGACAGGAACTGACATTAGATACTTACTTTTGCATTAAGCAACAGAATCACTTACAAGGCAAAACCCAAATGAAAACTCACTCCTGGCGACCGCAGAGGTCAGTGCCACCACCGAGTCTGGTAAAATCACCTTGGGAACAGATAACCTGATGTGGAGCTCAACAAATATATTGCCTACTAAACCATCCCACGAAAGGATGACAACCGTGAAAACAGAACAATCAACATGCGTCAGCCAGGGCACAGGCTTGGTGACGCTCCAAATAAAGCATGGAGACGACCACTCACAGCAACGCCCAGGCCACCCCCTAGGTTGCAGGTAGTGAAGTAGCAGTGAAAGATAAAAAATGATCTGCACATAGGAAATAAAAAGTAACAACACAAAGCCCCTGGCCGCAATCATCGAACTAGATCAAAAGGAGACCACTCCAAGTATAACCACAACAACGAATAACGAAAAGGCACGGACAACAATTTGGCACCCTGACTATGTTTCACAAGGTAAGGCGATATTCTGAATCAATGCATCATAACAAAACTATTGGCTGCACACTCAAAGCTATGCCATCTGGAGTCCACAGATACTGCATTGATTCATTCCGTCCCATTGGACATCCTAGTTAACAAAGAAGCAACGGCAGTAACATGGACCTCCCGCGCAGCAGTGCACACCATCTGCGAAAATCAAACGATACGCGAAGAACGGGGAGTTCTAATCTCGCTCCCGAAATAAGTCCGCTATCCAGCAGTCCTAGTAAACGCCGAGTTTGGTATGACATCGTTTTTAACAAGAAAATATCCACCGATGGAAAGATCGGGAACCAGAAACTGGCATCAGTTCTAAGAAACGCAACGGGCTCAATACGATCAATGTCACTAATACATCAACAATCATTAACCATCTCAAAGACGAATAAGCTGGGAAGGCAGTGCATTTTAGCTGCTCCACTGGCAGAAATAGCACAGGAGAACTGGGTCTGGCTTGCACGTACACTGGCCAGCACAAAAAATCAGTGACGTTACAATATCTGTAGTCTCCTGGAATGTGGCAGGCCTCGAAAACCTATTAACCGACCCAGAGACAATGACTTTTTTAACCTCGTATGATATGATATGTGTAATAGCTTATGTGGTGTTGTCATGGCACCATGAATGTTCTATTGGCTCCAGGGTGATGGAATGTATGTGCTTGAAGCATAGTCTCATTCCCTGGAAGCTGTTGATGAGATGAGCAGTAATAAACACGTCTTCAACCACAAGTTGGTGGTGTTTGTGGTCACTTCAATTGGCGACTAGTTTTGGGATCTACTGCTCATCCTCAGTTCGTACCCACGTGTGTGTATGTGGAGCTGTGCTGTTTTCTACATTTTTTTTGGACCTGTGAACTTCTCTGGAAAAACTGTTGCTGATTTTGAATCCAAGACTTTCGTGTGTGGATTTACATATTCATACAACCGATGGGACATTCTGTCTCGGTTCTGATCACATTTAAAGTCAATTTCTACGCCTGGCTGGACAAGTAAAGGTTATTTTTGTTAACAACGTATGGAGATACAGCGAGGCGCTAGTCGCATCACCGCATCACTGCATTGTAAACAGGTGCATCAGCCCTGAACTCGACCCATTGGAAGTGTGTCCTCTGGAGTGTCGTTGTGGAGCTAATGCACGGACGAGGTGCATGAATGGTGATCGACGTTCCTGTGCGAGTAGCACTCGAGAGGTCTGACAGTTGGTCAGCAGAGGTTTGGTGATCTACCCATCTAATTTTTTGTCAAGGTTGGAGGTTTTGCATCCAGGAATCGTGGGGAGAGAAGGAAACAATATTAGAAGGATACTGCAAGCTCTATCTGCTAGCAACCATAGTCCACACAAAGGGCCACGCAATGGGGGGCCATTCAATCTTCCTCCTTGACCATTGGGATTTTAAAGTCAGGTTGCACGTCATGGGCCATAAATATCTACAATGTGTGGAAATCAGAAATTGACAACACAAGCATATCGTTTGCAACTTATTTCTAATAAATGTCTACATACACCCACAAGCAGCAGAGAAACAACAGTGTGTGAAGAAACTAGAACAACTCGTTATGGACATTAAACACAAACACACGAAGGCCCATTTCCTGCTAACTGGAGACTTCAATTTGTTACAGAATCCTTATCAAAAGATAGCAGAAAATATTGCTGATACCCAGTGGCAGATTCCCACACAAGTCTTCTGACCACAAAGAATAGACACCTTGGGGTGTACCCTACTTGCAACCTTAGAGGCATTATCAAAGTGAGCCCTAAACGGTTGCTTCACAGAAGACCAACCTACCCGCTCTACGCATCACTGTCCAAAGAGGTCAGCAGTGCTGGATTACACCTTTATGTCTGTTACCCTCTTCAAAAGCATCCAAATTTATCCCATTCAGCTGCGCTGTGGAAGTGATCACATGCCACAGATTTGAGGATTTTGTACCTCAAACAATACTAACTGATCAATAATAGGGATAGGTGCAAAATAATTACAACATACCTGGAGACGGATTAAATGGAGCATGGAAACCACTTTAAAGTATGACAATTGGAAAACACCATTAGCTGACCAGGGAAGGCCGTTATTCGATACCATCAGTGACTGGGAAAGGCTAGCACAAACATTACTCGTCTCTTTGGGCAGTAACCAACATGGCTTGCTCCCTTAAATCTCACAGACACTAAACCCTGGAACACCAAAAAGATGAGGATGTTAAAAAGAACACTGAATAAGAAGGGTAATTTTCTTAAAACACAAGCAAATCCCAACTTGCTCGCTGAGGTCGAATCCCTGCGCAGCCAGCACAAAAAACAAACCTGGCAAGCCAAACGAGTACACGAGGGACTGCTCCAAACCGAACTGTTTATAGTATGTAGGTACAAAAATGCAAGACGTTTCTGGGTGATTAAAAATAGGATGAACAGCGGCTCATCCTTCATTGCCACAAATGGGAACAACGTCACCGCAGATAAATGGAAAAAGCAAGTTACCAAGTTATGCAAAGCTACACCTATAAAGCCCAATGGAGTGCCAGCCATGAGCAAACACAACCCTGCACAGCTCTCGTCAATACCAACTGTAGCCACAAACCATCAATATGCCGCAACCTTCGCCGCTAGCAGAATAGCAACATTAATTTGAAAAAGTAGAGGAAATAGTGCACCAGGCCCCAACGGCATACCCGCATCAGTCTACAAACGTGACATCGAATTTTGGTCGGGCATACTTGAAAATGTATTCAAGAGATGCATAGTTCAGCACACAATGCCACCATCCTGGCAAGGCTCGATTCTTCATCCTATTTACAAAAAAGACCCCACCCCGCTCCCAGACAGTTACAGACAAATCACACTACTGGACATTGAGGCAAAATATTTTGCCTTGTTACTACTCGAGGATTTACAAGATTAGGCAATGACAAACCTGTTTTCCCTCAACAATCTTGGTTTAGAACATAGGCTGGCACCATAGACAACTTGGTAGCCATAAAGATGCTAATTCCCAGCCAAATACAGAAAAAGAAGAGCTGTACTGCTGTTTTATAGACTACAGTAAAGCCTTTGACGGAGTCAACCGCCATTTACTGTGGTCCAAACTTACAGCCTGGAAAATCCCTGAGCCATTATTACAAAGCATCACGTTGCTCTACTCCAACACATGGGCCAGAGTAAAACTAGGATGACACACCGGAACAAAGGGTCAAATAGGGGCGCGTATTAGCACCCACCCTTTTTATCCTTTACATGAGCGATATGGTTCCTGCATTAAACCAAGTAAACAGTCATGCTCCTAAACGAGCCAACCAACACATCTCTTCCCTGCTTAACGCGGATGATGTCGTCCTGCTCAGCCAAATGCAGGTAGGGCTTCAAAGGCTGCTGGATGCCTTAGATACGCACTGCATGGTAAACTACGAAAAAAACAATATTGTTATCTTCGGACAAAAAAAGAAAAAACAACATCATTGGCATCTTGACAACCATCACCTGTCCATCGTGAATAAATACAAATATTTAAGCTGTTGGTTAGACAACAAAGGCGGTCACTTACTGCATCTGAGGTCATTAAAACCAAAACTAGCTTCGTTGCAATGTGTCTTTCGAACAATTTTCAAGAGCACCAACAAGTTGTCTTTTGAAGCGCTGAAGAAAATAGTCTCTGACAAATTAGCGCCAACATTGCCATATGGGTCAAAGGCTTACCTGGGGAAACTGGGGGCCTTCTTGAACAGGGCACAGAGCGCAGTGTTCAGGTCTCTATTTCAATTATCAGGTAATATCTTGCCAGCTCAGATCAGGATTAAATTTGCACTAAAGGACCAGCTGTTCATACAGATGGCCAGCATAATAAAATATCCACACTCAACAAGGTCTGCTGAGCAAGGATCATTGAAAAACCTTATCTGGCTCAAAGTTGCGTGTCCCTACAGCGCAAACCACTCAAATGCCTGGTCACACGCCCTATCCGAAGCATTGGTGCAAGCATGCTCAACAGAGCAGTGGAATTGAAAATTACTATACTTTCAGTTTAAAACAGCCCTGAAGAGAAAAGTAAAAATTACATCTCTCAAATCTGACCAAAGAGCATTTGCCAAAAGAGAACATGCCCACTTGGTCCTTAGCAGTTACGATAGAAAAGGCACACAAAAATACATCATTCTCCTCCTATTATAAAATGAAATACCTGCAGCTGCAGATGGGCTCTTTTTCGTCTTTAGATCTGACTCCATCATGGGCAGTTAAACCAGAGTCAAAAACATGGCTACTGTGTGGTCTATTCCAGGAGACAATAACTTACTTGCTCTGCATATGTCCTATACTCCGTGAAGACCACAGAAGATTGCTCTGGCATCTGTGGACTAAGGAGGGGACACGGACACTACCACCTGCCGTTAGCTCCCTACTGAACAACACGCAGCTGCAGGTGATTACCAAACTGGTAGAATTCTTGGAGAGTATTGATAAGCAACTAAGAATCAACCCAGAAGCCCAAAATGAAGAAGGGGAGGAACCTTGAATCCCAGTAGCATCAAAGACTACCTTCAAATAGATATATAGTGTTGCTTCATAAAGTATTGGTTTTTATTCAAGCTGAAAGGACAGCAATAGCAAGCTATACACAGCAACATTTTAACTAAAGATTATTTTACCAAGCTATCCGTTGTATTTTGAATTGCACATTACATTTTTAACCATACCACCATTGAGGAAACCTGCTGATGATCTATGGGTTATCTGTTGAATCACTGACATTTTCGAAAAATTGTGACATTGTCTATCATTTTAATTCTACTTGGCACTAATGCACTTTGATACACTTCATTGTCTAAATAAAGTATTTTGTATTGTTGTTTATTTCAGGCTGTGTAAAAGGGAAGGGGAGAGATCAAGAGGTCTACTCCAAAATGGGGGAATATATTTGGATATGGGTGGCATAATGTTGGGAATCCATAAGGTTACTTGTTAAAACTTCTGATAAAAAAACCTTAATAAAATAAAGAAATGGTAATAATTTGGTTAAACCTACTAATTAAAACAGAACATTCACTGAAATCCACAAGTTATGGTTAGGACCACAATTAATAACCATGTAAACGATAACTTGCACATGCAATGCAATGCTTATGTCCTCAAACTTTGTATACTAATACTTAAAAACACCTATAAGCTCAAGGTTATTTAATATCAGTACTCACACCAGTAAATAATAATACATTTATTGTCATCTCTGTAATAGTGTTAAGAGTATTGGGATATGTAATGACGTCTGTAAGATTACTGACAACAATTGTAATTGCAACTCTTACATCAAGTGTGAGGTCATGAGCGTTGCATTTAGTGTGCACCTTTTAGTGCATTAACTGGCAGGAATGATCCCCATGAAGACAGATTTAGTTTCCAGCAGAACCAAAGTAATTAAAACGATAGATATAAAAATGTAAGGATTCAGAGAAGAAACAAAAATCCATCCTTGAAGCATGACGCTTATAGCTCTCTTGACCGTGCTACCGACCCAGCAATTCTATTCCTTACATAGCATCCCATATTTTCTGTCTCCATTAGCCCCTGAGTACATTTTAATATTTAAGGCATTTATGATTCTAAGTGTAAAAGATGAAACATTGTGCTAATCAGTGTCCCAATGTCCTAATTGTATTGTGGTGGATGTATTGGTAGAATTTGTATTAGTGATAATGATTTAAGTGTTTGTGGTGCTATCAATAGGGGTTACAGTGAAACGTATAATATGTTAATGTGGACCATTTCCATATCACTAGCATGTGGCTGTCTTTGAGAGACAGTGTCTGAGACAGACGTATTCCTTAATTACAGCAGCTTTAACTCTAACCCTCACTGAGGTGCTGGAAACGGACTTTGAGAATAAAGTGGAAGTTAAGAGATGGATTTTTCCCGATGAATTGACAATATATATGTGAAACATGCATTTTTGTAGGTAAAGGACACCAATTTGGATTGGATAACTGTTCAATAATATCAATAAATCACATCTGAGATAATATCAAGGACTTGAAATATTATTTCTGACCTTATGCCCAAACTGACTGTTTGGAATTATAGAAAGGATTTGTGGATTACAGCAACTCTCCACACTGAAGTACTGGTCCACATGTAGTTGCCAAAGACTTGACTATTGGGGGTATTTGTGGTGGTATTGGTGATAGAACTGGTGATGATATTGGTGGTGGAATGGTATTGCAACATTGGTATTGGTGGTGTTTTGGTTGCGATAATGGTAGTTCTGATCAAGTGCCCAAAACATTAATACGTCCAAGTCTACCACATTCACCTTCTAACTACTTTATATTTGCCTTATCAGTATGACCTGCTCCTAAGATTGCTTTCTGTCATAGTAAACAAAATGCAATTAGGAGGCTATGTTAGGTTCAGGCTTACTCTCTAGCCATGACAAATGCATTAAAAAAATTGCATGTTTTCTGTACACAAGTGTAAATGAGATAAAGAAATGAATGTGATATAAGTGTGATGACTGAATCTAACCTTAGATGTAAAATAGTCCCTCATGCATTGCAATACAAATACTCGGAAGGAGGTGGAATGATTTACCAGAGAAGCCACTAGCATCACTGTGAGAGAGAAAGGCTCCTCTTGCTTTACCTAAGGTGTGGCTAACAAAGTCTCATGTTTATGGATGAAAGAAGCTAATCTAAATAAGCTAATGGTGCTTCAAAGCCCGCTCTTTGTATATTGCAAGCCATAAGTCTTGTACACAGGTGCACTGTCATCCTAGGCTCAAAACATTATACGGGATTAGCAAGACTGCTTTCCAAACACAGCATACAAAAAACTGGTAGATTCTTTACGAATCTGATTACTTGAGTGCATTTTAAATAATCTGATCTTTCATGTTCCTGTCGGAATCTTCCTGCCCAAAACCAATCCTGAGAGGCATTGTCCTTTTTCTGTGTGTGTTGCAGATTGCAGCACCCATAGAAAGTGGAAAATATGAAGAGAAGTATAGATATTTCTCCTCGTTATGCCTCACCTGGAAAGGCGTAGCATTTTACTGCATTCCCAGGTCTACCAGTAACGGTAAACCTGGGAATGCACCAAAATCCATGGGGTGGTTGAGTGGGAACACCCCCATTCCACCCATGGAACGCCTCCCTGGGGCAGAGTAACCCAATACAGTGATTTGCGCTGCATTGCTTACTTAGTAGTTATGTCGCCCTTGCGCCCCATTGCCCGGTGCAAGGGCGAAGCAACTGCTTAATAAATCTGCCCATCGGTGTGCACTGACAGAGGAATCACTTGGATGCAAGAGTGCACTAACCATAAACATCTGGGTAGCAAGAAAGAGTGTGAAATTATAGACTTATAGTTTTAGTTTTTAAAAGGAAAGTTGTCAGCCATATAAGGTGGCTAAATGCCACTCAGAAGATTTCTTATTTAGTGATTTACAGATTTGTGTGTTATATCTGGATGCCTTGCTGGCAGTCTCTTACTCATAAAACCACACACGTAACACTGTAAATGTTGTGTTATCCAAGGATCTAGATGGGAAACATTCTTTACCTCGCATGCGTTACTCCACATGCCATTACCCCACATTTTTTACACCGCAAAATCTTTAACAAAGCAGTGCTTTACACCGCAAACGATTACAACACATTCCCTAAAGTAATACCCCTGTGGAGTTAGAATAGTAAATTGTGTTGCAATGGGGATGCGTTGTAATGGATTGCATTGTAAAGCCATGCATTGGAAAAGATTTTGCGGTGTAAAAACTGCGGGGTAATGGCACATGGAGTAAAAGTGTGCGGGGTAAAGTGTCCTATTCAGCTAGATAAGCCATTATTGAAACCAAATTGTTTAGACTTTCGAAATATATGAAATCATAAGGAATGTTCGCCTAGTTGAAAGATAGATGATTAGCCATGGCAAGTGAATCTTACTGTAGGTAACGACTGCATACAACGCATAGGGCTTTACCATCTTTATTCAGGTAAGAAGATGGTATTTGCCTCTTACTGTACTACTTCAGTCATTGAAGTATTTGGCGTTCATTTTCAAGTTACTGCACAACACAGGCAAAAGAGCACATAAGAACGAGGAAAGTACAATCATGGATGCCTAATGTGAAAGTGACACCAGCCTGGGACTGGTCCAAGAAGGTTTTCAACATAAAGAAAGAATGCATGACTAAGCCTAGAAGGACTGGAAATAATACAGATGATGTTCCCCTCCTGGCGAGGAGTGTTGTATTTGAGCTAAATAATTCTAAGGGTTAGCACTTTGTTAGTGCAGCAGAAGTGATCTAGTATATGTACAGACCCAATATCCTTTGGGGCTTCATATTTTAAAGTCATAGGAAATCGACAGTAGTCATTCATCAAAGTATATAATAAAAACAAGTACATTTACTAAGAATTTCCACGCAATGCTCTATTACTCTTTAGATGGCTGCTCTTCTGCAGAAAAGGAAAGAATTCACAACTGACTTGAAATAATATTTTTCAGAGCCTGCAAAGTTGTGCAGCCCTCATTTTGTTCCAGCATAAACTTGAAGGAGCTGCATTTTGAGCTCAGACTGATGCTCTTGAAAGAACAAAAACCTGGTAGATTCTTCGTGAATCTGATAGGTTTGATGCATTATGGGAATCTGATCTTTCATGTTTCTCTATGGTGGACAGCCTGCTAGGGTATAGAAACAACAGCTATTGGGGGGAACAACCTTTACAACGCAACTTTTACAACGCACTACACTTACAACGCATTTTTTACAACGCACAATCCATTACAACGCATGACATTACAACGCATGACACTACAACGCATTTTTAAAAACTACCTTTACAACGCATTCCATTACAACGCATACTACCATTACAACGCATACCATTACAACGCATAATATAGTAATTTTTACCCCTATACTATCCAACACTTACCCTACTGTTGCACCCCCTGGAGTTAGAATAGTAATTTTGACCCCTATACTATCCAACACTTACCCTACTGTTGCACCCCCTGGAGTTAGAATAGTAATTTTGACCCCTATACTATCCAACACTTACCCTACTGTTGCACCCCCTGGAGTTAGAATAGTAATTTTTACCCCTATACTATCCAACACTTACCCTACTGTTGCACCCCCTGGAGTTAGAATAGTAATTTTTACCCCTATACTATCCAACACTTACCCTACTGTTGCACCCCCTGGAGTTAGAATAGTAATTTTTACCCCTATACTATCCAACACTTACCTTACTGTTGCACCCCCTGGAGTTAGAATAGTAATTTTTACCCCTATACTATCCAACACTTACCCTACTGTTGCACCCCCTGGAGTTAGAATAGTAATTTTTACCCCTATACTATCCAACACTTACCCTACTGTTGCACCCCCTGGAGTTAGAATAGTAATTTTAACCCCTATACTATCCAACACTTTCCCTACTGTTGCACCCCCTGGAGTTAGAATAGTAATTTTTACCCCTATACTATCCAACACTTACCCTGCTGTTGCACCCCCTGGAGTTAGAAAAGTAATTTTTACCCCTATACTATCTAATACTTACCTTAAATGCAATTTAATATTATGCGTTGTAATGGTATGCGTTGTAATGGTAGTATGCGTTGTAATGGAATGCGTTGTAAAGGTAGTTTTTAAAAATGCGTTGTAGTGTCATGCGTTGTAATGTCATGCGTTGTAATGGATTGTGCGTTGTAAAAAATGCGTTGTAAGTGCATGCGTTGTAAAAGTGTGCGTTGTAACGACATACATCCAGCTATTGGATAACAGACTGTTCATTCATATTGCAGTGACAGAGGAATCCCCGGTCTGAAGCATATGTGTGTTAAATGACAAAGTGAGAGTAGGATGGAACTCTCTACCCCTATCAGGGATTAACTTGGAATGTCAGAGATGAGACCTAAAGGGAATTTACAGCACAAACGTGTGTCAAGTAGGTTTCTCAAAGTGATACATGTGTAGGGGATTGGGCAGTACCATAATATCTGTATGCTGTATTCTACTTTGACATTGTCAGATATGAGCTCTAAATGTTTCCACCAACACTTCTCCTAGAATGGTCAAAGGGTATGTGGAAGTTAGATTTATAAATAATAATGTGCTTTGCAAAGTGAAGGATACCAAACTCACCATTACCCAATTAACATAGCATCACAACCTAACATAACATAAGCATATGTTATTGGCTGCATAATGCAATCTCTTTACTTTCAATGGCAGAGTTAATTGTAGCCTTCATTCAAGATCAGGTCAACTATGGGATCATCAGTGATCCCAACAGTGTTTGTTTTTACTTAATGATTTACTATGTGATTGTTAAGTACTACTAGTGGAAGACATTGTCACCTTTTAAGGAAGCAAAGAACTTCAACTGCCCATTTACGTTTTGCTGGCTGTGATAGACTCCCACGTTTGCAAGAAGAATTGGATAAGGAAAGGTTGACACTAGTACATATATTCTTAGCAATTGGATTCTGCACAACGTGCAATGCAGTGAGCAGTGGTCAGCACATCAATGTCAGTATACAAGCAAAGCAATACTCCCTTTTCATGCTAACCATGCCCACTACCTTAAAGTGGTAAGTGGCGTCGCTGCAATAGCTAACCTACTTTATGGGTTCGCATTGTGGTTCATCCTTTTTAATGTAGTCCAGCCTCTTCTAGATAGTAGAGTTCCATAATCTGGATTTCTAAATGTAGGCAGCAATAAAAATCAATGTTCTTATTTTGTCTAAAATAGATAGTGCTATTTGGGAAAAACAATTGAATTTCACTTCCATTTAAATGAACTCTAAATGGCCATATATATTGAAATAATCTTTACTTAAAATGTAAAGTTTGTTTTTAGCACTAACATGAAAAAGTCTACCTCAGTATTAAAGAAGACGTTTACTGCTGGTGAGGGAACTCCTAAGTGTGATGACTAAGATGAAAGCAATAACAATGAATCTGTTCCACTATGTCCGTCCTTACTATATACATATAAAAATTCTTATGAATGAAATACTTTCATGTGCTAGAGATAAATACCTCAAATGGTTACTGAAATTAAAAATACTTAAAACAATTTATGACAGACACGATGCAGTTCCAGATCAATCTTTTATCGTCTAATTGATGAGAATGAGAAATTCTATGCCTATCCTCCAGAGCATCAATTTTACGAGAACCTCCACATTCAAACATGGGAGAAGCCCTTACTAATCTCAAAAGATCTGCCTCAGGATACTCACAATTGCAAATCAGGTAGCGATAAACTACCAAATGCTGCATTTTGCTTGGCTCCTAACTGGCCGATCTATACCCAGGAGAAACATAGCTGGTACCAGATAAAAGGGTCATTACAGCATCAGCCCACTTATCGCTAAACCTTCTTCCCATATCAACTGCCTGTGATAAACACAAAGGGGCATATTATCAAGGGCTAGCGATATTTTTATCGCCTTGTTTGCGTCCGTTTTCGGACGAAATGCGACGATAAAAATATCGCTTTATTTACAAGAGCACGCTAACGCGTGTTTAATGGGATTAGCGCTGTCTTCAACATCGCATCGTCTTGCATCGCTAATGAGATGCAAGGGAGGCGTGTCCCGTGAAACAACATGGGATATTGTTGTTAACCCAGCTTCTCTCTATTTACAAGTGTATCGCTAACACGCATAGCAATATTAAAATCAGCGCTAACCGGTTATTTCGCCGGTTTGTAACGCCTGCTATTTTTCTTACTAAGCCATATCTATAATGGGAGGTGGATTGTTATGCTGAGTCCACATCTCCCTATCTACAAGGTTTTCCCTAACGCGGTTTTATTTTGCTGGAATTCTGGCGATTTTGACTCGTTCCGCCGCTTATGCCTGGATCTCTATCACCTTGGCGATGCGCGTTGGTTATAGTGCGCTAACCGGGCGATAGATTTCGGCGCTAGTCGACGTTAACATTTTACACGCTAACTGCGGCCACCGATAAATATCGCTGCCGCTTGATGATATGCCCCAAAGAACTAACAAAAAACTAGATGTATGGGCCAGCACTGGGTGATATGCAGCCAGTAAAGGTTGCTTTAAAATCATTTAATTTCGTTTTCTAAGCAGTAAGCTAAGTATGTACATGAAAATGGTTCATCTCTGCTGCTACAAGTTTCTAAAATGAATGCGTCCCCTTAAGCAATCCTTTCTATTTGCTTCCATTATATACTTAAAGCGCTCCCAGTCTGTAAAAATGGACAAGTTCATGGCAGTTTTGACAGTTTTTTTAAATTGTAGCCTCATTCTTCTGTGTTATTTACTATGTTACATATTCAAAAAAATGTTTTAAATAATCACCTTTGAATGCAGTTATTTGTAAGGTATGCAGACTGAAAGTTATGTGCTTCACCATTGTGAGAAGTTGGCCTGGTATATGCTGTTCCTAGTTATAGGGACACCTTGCACCAGTCCAATTCGACTCTTATTGATGGTAGGTTTAAGACAACCTTTAAAGAAAGCTATCCTAGTGGTAGCTGTGGAGAGCAGCCTTCAGGCTAAGTCTTGAAGGAGTGTTAAGCTTATTGTTTTACCATAATAACCTCTTGAATAACCAAATGAAAGAGTAGCCCACACAGGTATATATATAAAATATATGTATTTATTCTAGACAGAATCCCACAGTCACTTTATGTGGCTAGTGGCAAAGTTACAATTCAAACAAGCATTTCTAAACACAATAAATAGCACAGAAATCAATGGGCCCCAGGGGGGGACCAAACCATATACTAAAATAGTGGTATAAGAACCACGACAATTCTACAGGCAATGCCTAGGGCATTCAGGATCGCTGGCCCCTTAAGAATCCACCCACAGTTAAGAGGAAGGGGACCCACGGGAGGCGTGTGCAGTGCGAGAAGCTGCTGTCGGGATCGCAATGTTAGCCTATGGAGAATGTCGCGGTTGAATAATTAAGGTTTAAGGACACTTCTAACAACAGTACAAAGTTAAGGCTTGAGACTTAAGGCTTTGGAGAGCCCACCACCACGGGAGTACCGAAGTACCACTGTTACCTGCCCCAGGGAAGCCGGGTGCATAGGTCGATTCTGGTGTCGGGTCGCGGGCTGATTTTCTATGGAAAAGGAGTCCAAACTGCTGCTAGCTGGAAGTGTCGCTGAAGTCGTGAAGATTAAAGTTGAAGAAAAGACAAAGATGAACCTGAAAGCAGAGGGGACAGAGTCTGGGTCACAGCACAGTGACCAGGGAGCTCACAGGAAGGAGCTCGTGGATGTCGGGTGCTTCAGGTGTGGAAGGTACAGCTGGGCTCTGCAGTCACGGGCTCCGGGAGGCTTCAAGGAAGGCCAGCTTCTGGAGGGCGACTGTCCCACGTCGGCTGAGGGTCGCTGCGGTGTTAGTGTCCCGATTGGATCCACTAAGCATTGGCAACCGCAACCCACGCAAGATGAACAAAGCAGCTGCTGGTGCAGACCCACGGGGTCTGAGGGTGCTCTCCTTTGCAGGGAGCGTAGAGTAGGCCTGGAGCAACCAGGGGAACTCTTAGAAAGGAAGATTGTCCTCCGTCAGGGCCCACAAGTCGAGAGACAAGGGACCGCGGAAGGCAGCAAAATGGAGTGCGTAAAAGTGCTCCCACGGGCCACCGGAGCGGGCCAGGGAGCTGAGAGTCGGCACAAATGCTGCTTGAAGGTTGGCTCAAGAATGGGCCAAAGCACAACTTCCCCACTGGTCGGGGTCGTGTGCTGGACAAGAGGTGGCCGGTGTCTCGGGGTATGCGGGGATCTCGACACCCACGTGGTCCAGGGTGCTCAGACTTGCTGGGCACACTCACAGGACGCTGGGATGCACTGGAGACCCACCTCGAGGTTGCTGGAAGGCGTCGAAGGTCGTGAGAGCAACGAAGTTCCAACCGGGTATCTTGTAGTCTTTTAGGTGCCTGCCAAGCAGGGGGATAACTCCTTTATCCCAAGGGAGATTTCTTCAGTCAGCTGGGCAGCAGCTCGTCGAAGGTCAGTTCTGTGAAGTCCTGTACGAATCTAAGGCTCTAGGGCAAAGTTATTCCCATATATCCCCAAGATTAGGGGATGGTCCAAAATAGAGCCTACCAATCAGAGTAGAGGCGGGAAAGGGTGGCTACACCCACTCCCCTTTGTGTGTTTCCCGCCTGGGCGAGGGGCAGGATGCCCCTGAACCGGTTCCAGGCGGTGTATGCAGAATTGGGGCTCTGCAGCTGCCTACGTGCAACTCTGAATGGACTTTTGGTGCACCCACCCTGTTCCAATCCACATATCCTGTCTGGGGAGGTGCTGGCACCTCCCTGCCACAGGAGCCCTATTGTCCAGATGGCGAGGCTGGGGTTTTCCCCAGCAACAGCCAGCCAGAGTCGTGTAGGTGGCGAACAGTAGCCATTTTGTGGTACATGTGCACTTTTAAATTGGTTTCCAAATTCTACCGCTTTTCCCATATCACCCTCCTAGCAAGGGGGAATCGTGCCCCCATGCCCATGGCTGGACTGGGGGTATGATTCCTTCATGTTTGACACCAAACACGATATGGTTCTGTGTAGCCAGTCCCAAGTTACAGCGATGACGCAATAACTTATAATGCGGTAGAGTATATGGTATGGCTACACTACAAACAACCCAGTAACGGTGTTACGAAGGTTGCAGAGAGGTCCTACTCATGTAGGGATCCCCCCTCACACATACCTCAGCACCCAGCCCTGTAGGATTACCAGGGCCTGCCATAGGGGTGACCTATGAGAGTATATGTGTTGTAATGGTATGGGACATAGGTTATCTACATCCCTGTAAGGGGTGCTAGCACCACCTCACCCAGGCTACGGTAGTGGCCTGGTGGTGTCAGTTTGGGTGGCTGTCCCAGGGTGGCACAATAAGTGCTGCAGCCCTGGTAGGCCTACTGGGGGACCCATGCCCTGGGTACCTAGGGTACCATCTACAAGGGACTGGAAGGGCATGCCCAGCATCCAATTATGTTTGTACCTAGAGTACTCACAACAGTTTTAGGGAGAAAGCAGATAGGCTGGGGTCCTGGTTAGCAGGATCCCAGCCAGACTAGTCAAAAACCACTTAAATACCAGGCAAAAAGTTGGGGGCAACCATTAGTCAGATTCCACTCTCCTACATAACCCCCCCCCCCAAACGAAAGGAGATAAGGCTAACCTTGTCCAGATAAGCCTTTATTTCCTGAGTGGCCATATAAGGAAGAACCTGTACTAACATGGTTGCTCCCTGTGTCATGGTCCACTTGGGAAATCCTACCCCAAGGGGTTCTAGAGTTTCTCCAAAGTCTAGGGAAATTACCTGTATTGGTTTTTGGGTCAGAGGTGGGCTGGTGGGGTGTCTGAGTCTGGAAGTGAGACCCTACTTGGGTTGGTCTCAACCTCCTCAGATCACTGGCCACTATGGAAGCCTTTCTGCCCATGACTGGGTCATATCTGGCCCTAAGGGTCAACCTCTGGCTGCCTACAGCTGGGGGTTGGATCCCTTTGGCTGGAATAGTGGAGGGCACTGGAAGGTTTGGGGCAGCTAGGCCCCAGGTTTCCCTGTGCTCAACAACATCCATTTGAGGGGTGCCTATACCTAGGGGTAAGGGGGATCCCTCAGTTTGTAGAGGAATATTCACCTGGCTGAAACTACTCTGCTGGGTGTCCCTAATCTGTTGATGAGGGGGTTCCTCTGGGCAGGGGCCCAATAAGGGTCCACTGACCTCCCTGACCTCTGCAGCCCTGGGCTGACTGAGGCAGGGTAGAGAGGGGCAGGATACCTGCTCCAGACTGGGTACCACCTTGGAAGGATCCCCTGCCATCAGAGAGGTGGGCAGGCCAAGCCTGTCCACTTCTGGGGCAGTTACTTCACAAGGGGCAGGGTCAGTTCCCTGAGAAACTGGACCCTTACCTGTAGTCTGGTGGGGGGAAGACTGCTCTTCCTCCCCTATGCTCTCTGTTTGTGTAGAGTGATCCATAGTTTCAGGCTTCACTCTTTCTATTTTCTCCTGGGGTGGAGGTGAGGCCCTCAGGGTCTCATCCCCTCTCTCAGGAATTCCTACCATTTTCAAATGGGCCTTGTGGTCAACCTCAGCCCAGGCTGAGATTTCTAGATCATTCCCCAGTAGACAATCTACAGGCAAGTTTGGGGACACTGCCACTCTCTTGGGGCCAGTGACTCCTCCCCAGCTGAGATTTATCACTGCCATGGGATGATCTGTCCTGATTCCATCAATATTGGTCACCTGATAGCTAAACCCAGGTAAAAGCTGATCTAGGGGCACTAGCCTCTTGGTCACCATGGTGACACTGGCCCCTGTGTCCTTATAGGCCACAGCCTTCTGACCATTGATTATTGGTTCTTGTCTGTACCTGCCCAGAATACTGGGGCTCATGGTAAAGTTGGCAAACCCCATGCCACCATCACAGACCATAGTTGCTAATGCAGGGGACCTGGCTAGGCCAGAGTCCACTGGTGTCCCCAAAGAGAACCCAACTAAGTTTTTGGGTGCACTCCCACCACCTGGGGGATTACTACTAGTAGTAACAGGAGGTGCTGGAGCTGGTTTTGGAGGAACACTTTCTTTATTGCCATTCTTAGGACAGCTGGAGTCAGTTTTCCAGTGGCCAGGTTTCTTACACACATGGCAATATGGTTTCTTGGTATTAGAGGAAGTATTTTGGGACCCACCCCCAGCACTGGTTTGTTGGGGCCCTTCAGAGGACTTTTCTTGTTTATCATCCCCACCTTTCTCTTTGGGCTTAGTGGAATCCTTCTTCTGGTCACCAACTTGGTTCTTAGGCCTGATCCTGGTTCTGACCCATTTGTCTGCCTTCTTTCCCAATTCTTGGGGAGAGGTCAGATCAGAGTCCACCAGGTGCTGGTGTAAAAGTTGGTTCTGACAATTATTAAGAATCTGCTCCCTCATAATGAGATTATACAATCCTTGATAATCATTAACTTTACTGCCATTTAACCAACCTTCCAGTGCCTTGGTTGCACAATCCACAAAGTCTACCCAATCTTGATTCTGTGCTTTCTGGGTGTCTCTGAACTTAAGTCTGTATTGATCAGTGGTTAAGCCAAACCCATCTATTAAAGCAGCTTTCAAGATATAATAATCATCAGCATCCTCTTCTCTTACAGAGAGGAGCTTGTCTCTCCCTTTATCTGAAAAGGAGAGCCACAGGATTGCTGCCCACTGCTCTACAGGGACCCTCTGTACTCTACAGGCCCTTTCAAGAGCAGATATCCATTTGTGGATATCATCCCCATTCTGATAGGGGGGCACAATCTTGTGGAGGTTCCTATTGTCAGGGACTCTCTCTCTAACTCTAGGGGTTTCATTACTGCCACCAGGGATCTCTAGACCCCACTTTCTTGAAGCTTTCTGAAGCTCCAGGGTTTCCCTGTCTAATGCTAACTGTTCTCTTTTAAGCTCAAGCTTAGCCTGCTCAAATTTGATCAGTCTGCATTTCCTCTCATGAGAGGTTTCTCTTCTCTGAGAAGAGGCAGAGGACCCTTTGGATCCCTTAGAATGGTTGGATCCCACTGAGGGGGATCTGTTCCTTCTTGGACCCACCACTCCCCTTTTAAGGGTGGAGGGAGTGCCTCTTGGGCCATCACCTCCATGCTGTGAGTGGTTTGTTTCTTCCAGGTCAGGATTTTCATCCTCTTCCTGTTCCTCTTCAGATTCCACTCTGGGAGTGTCCTCTTCTGAGGGGTGCCCACCCACTCTGTCCGTCCCTCTGGATCCTATGGACTCCATAAAGTCTGCTATGAGCAGGATCTCCTTGAGACGTTTTGTGTTGGCACCTCTTTCTGTCTTCAGTCCCCTAAGGGTGCACATTTCCCTGAGCTCTGCAAAGGTGAAATTATCATACTTATCTACTGGGACCCTCTGGGGTCCTTCCATAGCCTTAGTGCCACCTGAAGACATGTTTAGTGAAGTGATGTATCTACCTACACTAAGTGTGGCCTACTGAACCCTCTCTTGAGTTGTAGTCAAGGTGTGCTAAACCCTCTACACACAACTCCAAGTTCAGTAGAACTTATTGTATTCTAGCTTGAATTTATATGTACCTTTGGTACCTTGTGGCTTTCACTTTAGAAATTCAATTTGTTATCTGGTAAAACAATGGCAAGCTTGAATCCAACCGCTGCACACCAATGTGAGAAGTTGGCCTGGTATATGCTGTTCCTAGTTATAGGGACACCTTGCACCAGTCCAATTCGACTCTTATTGATGGTAGGTTTAAGACAACCTTTAAAGAAAGCTATCCTAGTGGTAGCTGTGGAGAGCAGCCTTCAGGCTAAGTCTTGAAGGAGTGTTAAGCTTATTGTTTTACCATAATAACCTCTTGAATAACCAAATGAAAGAGTAGCCCACACAGGTATATATATAAAATATATGTATTTATTCTAGACAGAATCCCACAGTCACTTTATGTGGCTAGTGGCAAAGTTACAATTCAAACAAGCATTTCTAAACACAATAAATAGCACAGAAATCAATGGGCCCCAGGGGGGGACCAAACCATATACTAAAATAGTGGTATAAGAACCACGACAATTCTACAGGCAATGCCTAGGGCATTCAGGATCGCTGGCCCCTTAAGAATCCACCCACAGTTAAGAGGAAGGGGACCCACGGGAGGCGTGTGCAGTGCGAGAAGCTGCTGTCGGGATCGCAATGTTAGCCTATGGAGAATGTCGCGGTTGAATAATTAAGGTTTAAGGACACTTCTAACAACAGTACAAAGTTAAGGCTTGAGACTTAAGGCTTTGGAGAGCCCACCACCACGGGAGTACCGAAGTACCACTGTTACCTGCCCCAGGGAAGCCGGGTGCATAGGTCGATTCTGGTGTCGGGTCGCGGGCTGATTTTCTATGGAAAAGGAGTCCAAACTGCTGCTAGCTGGAAGTGTCGCTGAAGTCGTGAAGATTAAAGTTGAAGAAAAGACAAAGATGAACCTGAAAGCAGAGGGGACAGAGTCTGGGTCACAGCACAGTGACCAGGGAGCTCACAGGAAGGAGCTCGTGGATGTCGGGTGCTTCAGGTGTGGAAGGTACAGCTGGGCTCTGCAGTCACGGGCTCCGGGAGGCTTCAAGGAAGGCCAGCTTCTGGAGGGCGACTGTCCCACGTTGGCTGAGGGTCGCTGCGGTGTTAGTGTCCCGATTGGATCCACTAAGCATTGGCAACCGCAACCCACGCAAGATGAACAAAGCAGCTGCTGGTGCAGACCCACGGGGTCTGAGGGTGCTCTCCTTTGCAGGGAGCGTAGAGTAGGCCTGGAGCAACCAGGGGAACTCTTAGAAAGGAAGATTGTCCTCCGTCAGGGCCCACAAGTCGAGAGACAAGGGACCACGGAAGGCAGCAAAATGGAGTGCGTAAAAGTGCTCCCACGGGCCACCGGAGCGGGCCAGGGAGCTGAGAGTCGGCACAAATGCTGCTTGAAGGTTGGCTCAAGAATGGGCCAAAGCACAACTTCCCCACTGGTCGGGGTCGTGTGCTGGACAAGAGGTGGCCGGTGTCTCGGGGTATGCGGGGATCTCGACACCCACGTGGTCCAGGGTGCTCAGACTTGCTGGGCACACTCACAGGACGCTGGGATGCACTGGAGACCCACCTCGAGGTTGCTGGAAGGCGTCGAAGGTCGTGAGAGCAACGAAGTTCCAACCGGGTATCTTGTAGTCTTTTAGGTGCCTGCCAAGCAGGGGGATAACTCCTTTATCCCAAGGGAGATTTCTTCAGTCAGCTGGGCAGCAGCTCGTCGAAGGTCAGTTCTGTGAAGTCCTGTACGAATCTAAGGCTCTAGGGCAAAGTTATTCCCATATATCCCCAAGATTAGGGGATGGTCCAAAATAGAGCCTACCAATCAGAGTAGAGGCGGGAAAGGGTGGCTACACCCACTCCCCTTTGTGTGTTTCCCGCCTGGGCGAGGGGCAGGATGCCCCTGAACCGGTTCCAGGCGGTGTATGCAGAATTGGGGCTCTGCAGCTGCCTACGTGCAACTCTGAATGGACTTTTGGTGCACCCACCCTGTTCCAATCCACATATCCTGTCTGGGGAGGTGCTGGCACCTCCCTGCCACAGGAGCCCTATTGTCCAGATGGCGAGGCTGGGGTTTTCCCCAGCAACAGCCAGCCAGAGTCGTGTAGGTGGCGAACAGTAGCCATTTTGTGGTACATGTGCACTTTTAAATTGGTTTCCAAATTCTACCGCTTTTCCCATATCACCCTCCTAGCAAGGGGGAATCGTGCCCCCATGCCCATGGCTGGACTGGGGGTATGATTCCTTCATGTTTGACACCAAACACGATATGGTTCTGTGTAGCCAGTCCCAAGTTACAGCGATGACGCAATAACTTATAATGCGGTAGAGTATATGGTATGGCTACACTACAAACAACCCAGTAACGGTGTTACGAAGGTTGCAGAGAGGTCCTACTCATGTAGGGGTCCCCCCTCACACATACCTCAGCACCCAGCCCTGTAGGATTACCAGGGCCTGCCATAGGGGTGACCTATGAGAGTATATGTGTTGTAATGGTATGGGACATAGGTTATCTACATCCCTGTAAGGGGTGCTAGCACCACCTCACCCAGGCTACGGTAGTGGCCTGGTGGTGTCAGTTTGGGTGGCTGTCCCAGGGTGGCACAATAAGTGCTGCAGCCCTGGTAGGCCTACTGGGGGACCCATGCCCTGGGTACCTAGGGTACCATCTACAAGGGACTGGAAGGGCATGCCCAGCATCCAATTATGTTTGTACCTAGAGTACTCACAACAGTTTTAGGGAGAAAGCAGATAGGCTGGGGTCCTGGTTAGCAGGATCCCAGCCAGACTAGTCAAAAACCACTTAAATACCAGGCAAAAAGTTGGGGGCAACCATTAGTCAGATTCCACTCTCCTACAACCATTTCCTCATATTTAATTATTATGAAGTGAGTAACCATTAGTTGATTGAGATGCAACCACTGACACAAGGAAGTGTGAAAAAGAAAAAAAGAAATGTGAAAAGGCTAAACAGCAACTTATTTGAAGGTCTCACTATTTATTTATCTATAAAGTTTTATATAGTGCGAACAAGATACCGAAGGATATCAGAGCGCTTTACAAAAGGATGGAAGGAAGGATATAAATGCAATATCGACATCAAATAAGAACACAAAACAGAAATAATCGCATAATTACAAGACAAATGAATCAAGGAGAGTAATACAATAAACAGGTATATAGCGGTCTACGAAGGGGGGCACACTATGCGATAAGGAAGGGCCGCATCAAATGATGGTACAATTGTTGTAGGATCAATGACTTTGAGCAAGTGAACCTAGCCCAATTAAGGTAAGAATTTGTTCATTAGGAATCTTTTGGCTTCCAGTTTGAAAGCAGTCGTTGATGAGATTCTGCGTACTTCCGGTGGAAGAGAGTTCCAAATCTTCGGGGCTGCGACGGAGAAGGCTCGGTTACAAGTTCTCTTTTTGCTAAGGATGAGTGGTTTCAATAGGAAAGTGTTAGCGCTTCTTGAGGCTCTACCACCACAGGATAATTCAAGTTTTTGTGCTATTTACCTGGGAGTTTTGAAATGCAGGGCTTTGTGCGCCAGAACGACAATCTTTAACTGAATTCGATCTTCGTAGGGCAACAATTTAAGGGATTTTAGGACTGGGGATATGTGCTCATTTTGTTTGGTACCTGTGACCAGTCTAGCCGCAGCGTTCAGTGATTCCCTTAGAGGAGCCAGGGTGTATTTGGGAAGGCCACAGAGCGTAGCGCTGCCGTAGACCAACCTTGGCAAGACAAGCGCTTGGACCACCTGCTTGAAATCCTTTTGTGGAAGGAATGGTTTGATATTTCTAAGTGTCCTTATCAAGTGAATATCTCCCTTACACACATTGCTGATATGGTTTTTCATATTCAGGTGCTTGTCCAGGGTGATTCCGAGAGATTTGGATGAGTCTATGATGAGAGGGGTGCAGTTGAAAGCAGTGAGGTGATTCAGCCAAAGGTCTAGTTTGGGGATGTGGTTCGGAGGAGAGATGAGAAGGAATTCAGTTTTGGAGATGTTGATCAGGAGATGGTTCTCAGTTAACCAATTTTGAGGAGACATTAGGGTAGTGTTGAGTGAGATGATGTTATCCGGGGATGACATTTTCAAATAAAGTTGCGTTTCGTCCGCATACATATGGAAGAGAATGTTTGTGGAATTTAGTGAATTAGCTAATGGTTCCAATAAAAGGTTGAAGAGGATAGGAGATAGGGCAGACCCTTGGGGGACACCCATGAGTACTGGAGAGGGCTGGGAGAGGGAGTGGTTTGCCTTGACTCTTTGTGATCTGTGGGGGAGGAAGGACGAGAATCATTGTAACACCTGACCTGAGAAACTCATCCTGTTCTTCAAAATGGCTAGGAGGGTGTCGTGATTAACCGTGTCAAATGCGGAGGAAAGGTCAAGGAGGATTAGGAGGCAGGAATCATTTTGGTCAAACATTTTTAAAATGTCATCCATAACGTGCGTGAGAGCCGATTCAGTACTGTGCCCCTTCCAAAAGCCGGATTGATATTGGTCTAGGAGTTGGACATTCTCTATGTGAGCACAAAGTTGGGATTGTATGCATTTTTCTAGTAGTTTGGCTTTGAACCCAATAGGTCCTATTCCAGATAAATGGAGTTCATGTGTTCCTCTCTTTTATCTCCAATACAGAATGTTTGAGTTCTAGTTTTTCGTTAGAACGCTAAGCTGAAGCAGCAATGGGGAACCAACTGACAAACTGCTGCTGATATTGGAAATACATCTTTTAGTCAGCATGTCAGACTTTTTACCTATTTGGCTGAGGAGTATAGTTCTAAATATATCAAAAAGGTGTGCTCGTTTTGGCTTTTGGTATTATTTTTGTGAACAAATATGTAAGAAAACAATTTTCCCATAAACATGGTAGAGGACAGTTTGGTCGATGAACGGATCGGAGGCAGCAACCAGTTAGACCATTTTTTCCGGGTCACAAAATCATATAATCTAATCCCATCTTATCAAGAGTTCAGATATAGAAATATACGCCATTGGTGACATTCATCCTATAATCTAAGAATATTATGTTAGCCGGGACTTTGACCGAACCAAAAACAAGTAGTATATGGAGTCATTAACAAGCTACATGTCATAATATAATAGCAAAGGTAATTCAAGTTTCTTGCGGTTTACGGCTAAGGAATTATTTACAGATCCATACAGACATTTATATTGATCAAGTGTTATGAAGTGATATTGATCACAATTTTTGATCTTTTATAAATGAGGAGTGGCCGCTGATTATACCATCTATTGATTCAGCCAAGTAACCACTGGTATGAAAATCCTGAAGAAGGCTTTGCTGAAACACGTTGGTATTTTATGAATACTGCCAGTGTCTTCAATATGAGTAATAAAATGTATATATTTTTTTCAAGATATTTGTCATGATTTTTGTGTCTCTAGAGTTTACATGCCCTTCTAGGTTACCATAGCACTCAACCTGGTGCATAGTGTTTTTCAAATAATTGATATCCCTGTTAGGGTTCATTCTTTTTTCAGGGGCATCTTGTGTTTTCCAGATTAAGAGGACAGTTGGCCACCATAGCATGGATATTTACAACTGTTGCAGCTTTTACACCATTTTGAAAACTAACAGACAGAATTAATAATAAAGATGGTCAAAAAGGACTGTCCTCTCCCCTCCAGAAAGATGAAGACTTCATTCTTCAAGACATGCAATCATCATTCCACAGGATGAATTTTCCCAAATGTACAGAGAAACAGCTCTTTCTGTGGTGGCTATCCACTCTCGGAGAGTGGCAAACTAGGAAACAGCACTCTTTCTTACCTTTGCAATCTGGGATTCACTATTTGCATATGATTCCCTGAACACTGCTTTGGAGAACTGCACTGTGCATTATGTCATGTAATGTTTTGAGATTACCTTGGCACGAACTCAAAGACTCATTGAAAGTGCAAAGGGTGAAGTATTCTTTGGGGAAAGACACCATCCGGCTGCCTGCTGTCTATGAGCTAAATTAATAAAGCACACTGACCTGTAGCAGCCTCCAAGGACAATATGCATAACTGAAAGAAACTTGATAAAATGTCCATGCCTGTCATTAAACTTGCATGCAATACAAATCCAAGTAATTGGCTTTCAATATGGGTGAACTTCAAAAGTGAATTTGTGCAAAGCAACCAAATAAAACAAAGGGCCTGATTTAGATATGTGGACAGCCCGTTGGTCCGCATTGGGGACGGAGTAACTTACTCTGTCCCTTTGGTGGAGAGGCTGCTCACCTGATTTATAAATGAACGGTAAGCAGGTGGTCATTTATAAAGGCAGTCACCACTGGGTAGTTATAGGTAGGATCACGTGTCCATAGTAAATTCATTTTTTATGTTGCTAATAATTTTATCCCCATTTGAAGACTCTCCACAAACTTTCCCAAACAGTGCTTTTTGACTAGCTTGGCATTGGATAATTTTGAGGTGATTCGTTAAGTGGGGGTCGAGAAAAATTAGAGGGGGGTCTCAAAATGTGTTTTCCCATTCAATTTTTCATAGGAATTTTAGACACCCCTACAGCCCAAATCACTAAATGGATTCACATCAAATTTGGCAGAAAGCTACATCTTGCTCCTGAAGTGTTTTTTGTGTGTTTTGGTGTAAATCTGTTCAGAAGTGTTGGAGAAATTGAAGTTCAAAGAAATGATGTATATCGCACAGCGCAGCCAACGGATCTCAAACTGAGATCTGATTGGCTACCACCACCTTAACCAGGAAGTAGTGGCAGCCAACTTAGGACTCTGGACTCAGTCCTGAGTCCTAAAAGAATGTTGAAAAAAAGGCATACAGGGGCATAGTAGAAATCCGCTGATCCTATCGGCTGTTGGTGTAGTCCCAGAGGGACCCTGCCTTGGGCCAAAAATATTTGTTTTACATTTTTTTGCCATAAAACCTGCTGCAAAATATGAAAAAAAGGAGCACGGCTCATGCACTTCTTTTTTAACACTCCCTCCCCGGTGGGTCCAGGGCCTGAGGGCTGGCACAATTATTAATTTTTATTGGGGAAGGGGGTGCATTGCCACCCTTCCCTGGCCATTTTTAGCCCCGAGGCCCCATATGCTGGGGCCCCAAGTATTTTAAAAGGGAAATGGGGTGTGAGGGCCCCCGCCAAAGGCTGTTTTTCATCCAAGGGACCCTATACCCCTGGGCCTGAAGTTATCTTTAAAGGGTGGGGGAGCCTGGCCCCCATCCCTCGGCCCGTTTTCAGCCCAGGGAACCAATCGCCAAGAGGCTGAAGTATTTTTAAGGATAGAAGCGTATGGCACCCCTTCTCAGCCTAATTTCGGCACAGGGGATGCTATTCCCTGGGGCCTATTGTATTTTTTAAGGATGACACCTTGTACCATTATTGTTTTTTGGGGCACCCGGGGCCAACGTACATATTGGGTCCCGGGGAGCCCACCCCAGGACACAGCAGTTTCCCTGCCTGCATTTGCACGAGGAGGGAAACTTGTGTTTGCTCCTTCCTGACAGGAGCATTTTTAAAACTCCAGCCAAACAGGATGAACTCAAAGGCTGTCCCCAATGGCGGGACCTTTAAAAATGTTCCCGTCAGCTGGGAGCAGACTTGATATATGTTTCCCTGCCCACACTGATATGGGCATGGAAAGACTTCTAGGTATTGCTCTTGCCCGGAGGGAGCAGGCATAAATAGCTCCTCCCTGTGGGTGAGAGCAATGCAGGCATGTGGGGAGCTGGCTGGGGCTGCAGGATCCTTGGGACTTCCCCCATGGACCCCAATGTTGCGGTATGGTGGGTGTTGCGGGTGGTGACCAAGGCACTCACCAATTTAAAATAGAGGACCCATGGTATAGGGTTCAGGGGCCAGAATAGGCCTGGGAAGTGGGTCAAGCAGCCCACTCCTCCTAAAAAAACACAGCCCTGGGGGATGAGGTCCCCAGGGCCTTTATAAGGCATAGGGAAGGGAGGCTCTATGGCCCCCATTCGACTAATTAAGAGATTGGGCCCTGAGGGATGGAGTCCCCTGGACTTGGGGAGGGGGGAGACATGGCCCCCTACACTTTGAAAAAAATATGGCCCTGAAGGATGGAGTCTCCAGGGCCTAATGAGGTTGGGGGGCCCCCCTTCCACATAAAGTAGATAGGGTCAGGGGGATGGGGTTCCCAGAGCCTAATAAGGCACGGGCAGTTAGAGTTTGGATTGCTAACTTTGATGCCGTTTGACAAATCATCACCAAACTTTAAATAATAAGCAAATTCACCTCAGCTCCTTCCTAGAAAGTTTAGGATTCTCTGTCAAGCGGGGGTCAAAAAAAGGGGGTCCCTAAAGCAAATTTCCCCCATGCGTATTCGATAGACTTCTTTACGCAGCGCTACCGCAAAAACTGCTGAACAGAAGTACAGATTGTGCTTGTTGTGATTTGATGTAAATCTGTTGAGTAGTTATTGAGAAATTAAGGTTAACAAATAATTGTATATCTGGACAGTTGGGCCCCTCAAACTCACCCCTTAAAAAATAGAGTATTCTGGTTGGCCCATGGAGGTTTTTCCAGATGAGCCAATTCAGTCCTGCTGGAGCCAGGCTCCAGCTGGAGCAAGCACTCTGATTGGCTGCCAGCAATATGAGAAAAATTATGGCAGCCATTACAGGATTTGGGGACTAAGGGGTCGATTAGGATGGCGGTCAGAAAACCATTCCGACCGCCTTGGTAGCGGTAATTAACCATCCGCAGGTACCGCAGGAATGACAAAGGTATGCAGAAGATTACAATGGCTAGTTCTTGCTCAGATGTAACGTCTTCCATGCAGAGCAAACCAAAAAGACAAATCACATAAAGTTGATGTGCTGCAAGTCGTTAGATGATGACATGTCCTTGTAATCACACAATCTGTTCGTGGAACATGATATTTATTTCCATGTCACACCATTGTCAAGTAATGTAGGTACCTACACATCATGTCATGATGCTCAGTACCTTGCAGCCATACAAAGTGATATCAATGTATACTGAGTGGTGTATCACATGTAACATCCAAACGTCTAACACCAAGCTTGTGGGGTGCACTTCAATGACCATTTCACCTCTGTTCAACAGGAGATCCACAAGCAACTGCTGCAGAACACAACACCAACCTGCAGAGCCAGTCTCCACCCTCGGAACATGGACTCTCGGATGCAGACTCCATACATTTCTTGGATGAGGACCCCGAACCTGGCCCGTCCGGACTGCAAGGGTACACCACGTCCCAGGCCCCCACTGTCCCCACCAACACCATCTCAGCAACAACAACCGCGCTGACACCTTCTGCAACGTCCTGTGCGGCCTCAAACACCACCACCACCAGTGCTGCCTCAACCACTCTCCCTGCCTCCGTGGTTACAAAAACCTCCACACAATCAGAAGAGGGCAGGGAGAGTCTGCGGGTGCGTCGAGTTGCAACGCCACAGGTCCGAGACAGCAGGGCAGGTGGGAGGGCAACTGGGGGACAACATCGAGAGGACACTGGGACTGAAGCCCTGGCCACCATCGCCAGAGTCCTTGGGGCATACGAACAAGCCCAGGGACACACGGGCCAGGCTGTGGAAGAAGCTCATGGGCTCCGCCTGCTGCTGAAGTCCATGGGCACGCGTATCAGCCAAATCATGGACCTCTTGGGCCAGCTTGGGGGTGTTCTGAGGGACAGACATGTGGCCCAAAGGACAGCTCAACCCTCCTCCAGGATGATACCACCACCACCTCAGCTGCGGCCACAGAGAGGGGTGAGCTGCAACAAGATGACTACTCAGACACTGCTGAGCCCGCAGCAGGACACCCCTCCTGGAAAGCGCAAGAGGGGCCGTACAAGAAGCACCGTGGGAGGATCACGTGGCAAAGCACCAGCCAAACCCAAGTCAAAGAGCCAGACATGATGGCACCTCTGTTCACCTTGACATTGACTTTGTTGACTATCCTTACCCACACTGCCATGTTGCTGGCAGGTGTCTGTTGGACTGTGTCACCTCATCAATGTGATGACTACTCTGTTGTCTCGTTTACCATCACTGACAACTCATTAATTCACCTAGCACCATTTTTTGAAACATCACTTGTCTGTCACGAATACTCTTTGTAAATACACACTTTTTACACACCTATTTCTTTGTGTCAGCTCCCTTTTTATCACAGTATGTACAATGTTGACTAAGATAGCAATGTACCAGAAGCTCTGATTGTGACGAGGCATTGAGAGGATGAAGGGACCTAGAAAGACACAAGAGAACGACATTTACTTGTCAGGTGATGGCATCACAGCCAGTACACAACACTAGTCATCAAGGTACACCAACCAGCACACATAAAAATGAGAAACAATCTCGACATAGACATCATGTAGCTGGTAATGACTACACTGTGCCATACACATCAGCCATCAGCACAGGGCCAACAACAGGCAGCAGTCAAAAAGCTCCTCTAGGCCTTTTCAGTACCATCAGGGACAGCAGACAATGACACTGTTGTACAATGTTACTCACACTCAAGGGAAGTAGCGGTTGATGAGCTGTTGGCGCAGGTCGACACCTTCCTCCTCTCCACTATCCTTGTCACTGGACATGTGTGGGCTTGCAGGGGGGGCATCTGATGGGCATCATCGTCTAGGGGCAGGGGGATCTCTTTGCGCAAGGCCAGGTTGTGGAGCATGCAACATGCAACAATTATCTGGCACACCTTTTGGGGAGAGTACATCAGCGCACCTCTGGTTCTGTCCGGGCACCGAAATCGAGACTTCAGAAGCCCAAAAGTACGCTCCACCACACGACGTGTCCTCCAATGGGCATCATTGTAGAGGACTTCACCAGGGGTCCTGGGATTCCGCAGTGGGCTCAGCAACCAAGGCCGGTTGGGATATGCAGAGTCACCTAGGTGTGAGATACACAGAACAATTTTGTAATATAACTGTAGCTGAGGACAGCATGTCAGACTTACAGCACAATACTTGACTCAGCTTACTCACCTACAAGCCACGCATGCTCCGGATGCAGATTTGCCATCATTTTTGGTAAGATGCTGTTACGCAGGCTGTAGAAGTCATGGGCTGACCTTGGAAATCTGGCACAGACATGGGAGATGATCATATCCGGCTGGCATACCACCTGCACATTAATGGAATATAAATGCTTCCTATTCCTGTCGATGTGCTCACGTGCCTGTGGTGGAACCAGGCCAACATGTGTGCAGTCATTGGCACCAACAACATTAGGGATGTGGGCAAGGTCATAAAAAAGCACCCTTCACAGCTGCCAATTCATGTCTTCTGGGAACATGGATGTAGGTGTCCTTGTATGTCATCATAGCGGACAGGACATCACGTAGCACCATGCTGAATTTTGGTCAAGACATCCCACCTGCGCTGACCACCGTGTACTGGGACGAACCAGTTGCAAAGTAATTCAGGGGCGCCATCACCTTACATGTTAGTGTCAAAGCAGTCGGATATGTTCCGTGAGGCCTCAGATGGGGCTCCAACTGAGGACATAGGTCTTGAAGGATGGTCGATCCAAACGGAGTTTACGTATGATGTCCACATCCTCCGTGTCCGCCGGCAATGTGAATGGACAATGCACATTTGGTCGCTTCCTACATACGATAAAAGGGGACACTTGTCAATTCAATTCCCCTAAGACATGTGTCCAACATCTTACGTTTTGACTGACACAGCGCCTACAATGACTGGCCTGAAACAACAGCTTACAGCACAAGTCACATGCAGAGACAACTTTATCCAAAGCAGTTGTGCACATGTTCAGTATGTACATACTGAGTACCCCAAAACAGATTCAGACTATGTGAATGTTAAATGGTACATTCCGACATCTTGTGTCACCAGCACTGAGAGTAGTTGACACAGCACATGTCTCAAACAGCAACACTGCTGGCTTCTACGTAGCTGCTGTACCTGCCACACCTTCTTGCGTGAGTCGGACAGGGCACACATTAACAACACAATGAGAACAGTGTGTGCATAAAGATCAAGTATCAACATGATTTCCGCAATCTACACAGTGAAATAGGCACATTAAGTAGTCAGTCCACCATTACTGTGGGTTGCTCAGCCATCTCACACATTGACATGCTTCCATATTTGTGAGTCCATCACACAACAGATCTGTGTACATGCACAACAACATCATAAGTGACATGTGAGGGAGTACATACCAACGCATGTAATTCTGTGCACTGACATTGCATGTGTAGTCATCAGTGAGTTAAATGTCACACTAACATTTAATTTAACTATCTGGTGGCATGATTCATTGTAAGTGTCTAGTGTTCAATGATGAGAACTGGCCATTGCCGTTGGTACAGCGTGATATGTCCATAGGTGCCGTAAGCATGCACCGCCACCAAAATCATGGTCATTGGCACCAATTGAAAAATGGCAAATCGCAGTAGCGACCACCTGGCCCCCGCTGTGTGACACCGCCAATGCCCATGCCCATTCAGCCAATGGGAATCACAATCGGGGTAGTAAAATACACATTTGAAAATTGCTGTAGGCGTGCTCCACTACCACGGGGTCAGTCATTGGGTACAACTGAAAGATGCACAATTGCGGTAGCGACCGCCTGGGCCCCGCGGTGTGACACCGCCAATGCCCATGCCCTTTCAGCCAATGGGAACCGCAATCGCGGTAGTGAAACACACATTTGTAAATCGCGGTAGGCGTGCTCTGCTACTGTGGGGCCGGTCATTGGTTAAATTGGAAACAAGCTGATCTGAAACACCAATTGCAGAATCTGAGTACCACTGAAACAACACCAGGGGGCTATATATGTCTGGGAGAGAGCCACACATTTCCACTGCATCCAGACACTGCTGCCTGCCATTCTTCACCAACAACTGCTGTGTACCTGTCTCCTGGACCCAGTGATGGAGAGAACTGAGAACATCAGGGCCCGTCCCTTCACCACAGAGGTGCTGGAGCTCCTGATGGACGAGGTTGTTGCACAATATGGGAGGCTATATGGTGCTCCTGATGTAATAGTAAGTGTTTCAGAGTGAAAGTTGGAGATTGCAAAGAGTGCTCTCATGATGTTGCTCTGCTGTAGTATGTGCCTGTGAGTGCAAGTTTGTGTGATACACTGCCTAGCATGCTAACTTCAGGTCAATGGGGTGTCTAGCCCTATTTCCACAGATCCATGGCTGCATTTCAGGATGGGAGGGACATGCAGTGTTTTTGCAGCCATACAGTAACACTGCTGGTTCGTACAGTGGAAGTCAGAACAAACATTGCCTGTGCTAGTGGATGTCAGAGTCCATGAAGTTTTTACATGATCATTTGTGACATTACAGATGTGTTTCGTCCAGAGGGTACTGAAGGATGTGTGTACAATGTTCACATTGCCACCATGGATATGTATGCATTATGCACAAGATTGAAATGCCTGAGGGTGACACACTTGGTGGAAATTCACGTATGACACTTCAGATTAATGTACTTCGGAAACATCATCCTTCCATGGTTTGCATTATGTGTACTGACTCGCATGTGCAGGTACTGTTTGCCCTCTCATATTGTACATGCATGTGAATGTTCTGATGGCCCACGTTTAACCTTAGTGTGAGTCCCCCTGGCCTGCACAGAAACTGCCCAATTTTGAAAGGACCCATCAGTAAATGAACTGAGTGAAACATGTGTGTTGTCCGCCACCCTATTTGTCAATGAGCTATCTTAGGCCTGAGGATTGCACAAGACAGGCCTTGTGAGAAGGGTGTGAGAATGTAAGATCATGTCCCTAAATATGACCTCCATGACACAGGGAGCCATTCACAGGCCAAGGACATTGAGGGGTGTGTAGTGTTGGACACAGTGAGTGTGCCCCGACACATCATTTCCAATGTATTGTATGTCTTGCTCACACACATACTGCATCACAGGTGAGGGTCTTTTTCACATCGGTTTCTGTGCTGGCATTCTGCATGTGTATGAGATGGCCATGTACTGTGTTCATCCTCATACCTGCATACATTTCTATGCGATTATCTGATGCAAGTATACTACATGTCATGCTGTATGGCCTCTGCTCAACATTTCTGTATTGGTGTGCTATGTTTTTTCATGCTGCTGTACTGAGATACAGTGGTACATGACACAGTGTCACTGAAACTTCCTGTTCTTGTTTCCCATGCCTGCAGCTTAAAGTCCGCCAGTTTAAGGCTTTATGGAGGGCCATTGCACGCAAGGTGTGCGCTATGGGTGTCTCCAACCGATTGCACACACACTGTCACAAGAGGTGGGATGACATCTGCCAGCTGAGCAAAAATGTGGCGAAGATGACGCTGGGGCTACTCCTTTGGACTGGAAGGTTGACGCGCAGGAGCATGACACCACTAATGGTCCGCATCTTGGCAGTGACACAGCCAGAGCTGGATGGACACTTGAGGGCTCATCAGCAGCAAGTTGGGGGTGAGTATTCAGTGAAGGGTGACTTTGGGTGTGAGTGATTGCATTGATCCCAACCCTAAGCCAGTGTGGAGCTCTGTGATGTTTCTAGTGTGATGCAATGGCTTCTCAGTGTCCTCTGTGTTGAGTGCAGCTGTCATGCATTTTCGCTACATGTACTTTCTCATGTGTTTAATACAATGGCCCTTGACATTGCAAGATGAGATGTGGCCTTATGACACCTGCTGCATTATGGGTGTCATAGACATCACTTGGCAGTGAACAGCAGTGTGCATCATCTCAGTGTGCTTTCGTTGATGTGTCCCGTGTCTGACTTGGAAATTGTGAGAACTACACATCTGACACCAATGTGCAATGGTCGTTGTGCTTCAAATCACAACATGGTGGTCATCAGTAGCTCATGGCAATTGTAAAAGGACATTTTGCAGACAGTATCTTTGTTTTCCCCTTAAAGTGACTACATATGTGACTGAGACAACATGTTGAGATGTACAGAGATCAGTGTGTTAGGTTACAAGGAGGCAAGGGTCAGCTATTTAGCTGTGTCAACGTCACATGGGTCATTTATGTCAACTAGGCCTGGGCGGTATATTCCATTCCGCTCGCGGAATTTGCGGAATTTGGGTAATTTTGTGTTCCGCGGAGAACGCGGGATTGCCCAAAATTCCGTGTTCTGCGGCATCGCGGAATTTTTTGCTTGTTCGCGTTCTCAAAATGCGTGTTCGCAAGATATTTTCCCCTGAGCACGCAAACAACGTTCATGAACAGGAAAAAAGCATCTCGAGCAAGCAATTCCGCGTGTTCGCGGAATTTCTGCATACTCGCGGAGATTTTTTACCATTTCGCGGAGCTTTGCGTAGTGCGACTACGCAAATTCCACCCACCCCTATAAAGTCAACTATGCATGTTTTCATGCATCTTGTGAGTTTTACATTAAGGTTGCACATGCAGACTGCACAGGGTGGTGGGCAACATGGGGGTATGATGTTCTAGTTTTGTGCTTTTCTTGCATATGATGTTTGTGAGTATGGCACTATACTGAACCTCCGTCTCTGTCTATTGCAGCATCTACCGAGGGCACGGAATGACAGGGGACGGACACCAGTTGTGAAGCTTCGGCATGACAGCTACTCATGAGCTCACTGACACTGATGTGACCAGCACCTCGGAGGGGGACAGGAGTGCCCTTGAAGAATCACGCCCAGAGTCACCAACCTCAACTACATCTGACACCAGCAGTGACTCCTCAATGTTGGCGGGCACAGGGAGTGAGAAATCTGCCTCTTCTTCCACCACACATCATCCAGTGCCCACCCTCCCGGCTACTACCACTAGTGCTGTCTGTGCCCGCAGCACTAGGAAGGGTAGAGTGTCCTTCCGCCCAGGCACTGCTGCCCCTGTCTCCCCTGCTGCCCTCAGTGTGGAGGCGGTGGACCTTTTGTGCCAGATGTGTGTGCGTCCAAGTACTCTCCTGAATGCCTTTCAGGATCATGACAAGAAGCTGGCACAGGTAGTTGCCTTCATAGAAGGCATTCATTCTGATGTGGGTGGGCTACACATAACTGTCCAGGCTTTGTCCTCCACAGAGACGACAGCCATTCAGCTGTCACAGGCTCAAAGTCTAGCTCCAGTCCCTTCACCAACCACCCTGCCAGCGGCACCACCTAACGGGAGTGACCACACACTACAGCCCTCAGGCACCAAGTACTCCACACGCAGCACAAAACAGCAGCACTCCAAGCGGTCCAGAGGACAGACACCACCCCCTAAACAAAAACCAGCCACACAGGAGCACAAAGGCAAAAGCTCTTCATGTGACACTCAGACTCACCCACAACTTCAACTCCCACCCACACCCCTGTGAAGCTGGGACAGGAGAGCAATGTGGGGGTTCACCTGGACAACAGGGGATGGAGGGGAAAAGTCAAGGCCACCCCAAGAGTTCCACCAGATTCAGCAAATCCCCACAGGGAGAGCCACCTGCACCTGATACACCTTTGGTGGAGAGTGAGGCTGTTGTGCCCACCCCACTTCCCACTTCTACCAAGACAATTCTTACCTACATAATCCCCAAGAAGTGGAGAGGCAGCCCTCCACATTCACCCTCACACACTGTGTCTCACGGCAGCATGTCGCCGCCTCCCCGTGCCACCACTCCACCCGGTCGACGCAGCCCTCCGGCTCCCACAGCCACGATGCCTCTACCTCAGCTGGTCCTCTCTCTCCCAGGTCCAGTCATCCAACAGGCCCTGACAATCAGTCACCTCCCAGTTCAACTGACAGCCAAGTCTGAGGCAAAGTCCCCCTCCCAAACCCATCTCTCCCACAGCGGTGCCTGGACTGGCCATTTGTATCCCCGGAGCTGTGGTGATTCCCATAGCAGTGTACGGTGTTACCCGTTCCCTGTGCAGTTTCTCATGCACACATATACATGCTTTGAACTATGGACTGGCCAATGTCCTTGCTGTTTGTCACTTTGGATGCACATTCCCTGTGCATTTTCTCATGCACATACGTACATACTTTGAACTATGGACTGGCCAATGGCCTTGCTGTTTGTCACTTTGGATGCCCATTCCCTGTGCAGTTTCTAATGCACTCATGTACATACTTTGAACTATGGACTGGCCAATGGCCTTGCTGTTTGTCACTTTGGATGTCCATTCCCTGTGCAGTTTCTCATGCACACATGTACATACTTTGATCTATGGACTGGGCAATGACCTTGCTATTTTCTACTTTTGATGCCTATCTGTGTATTATGTAATAAAGACAGTTACTCCTGGTGTCTGCTTTGTCAATGTCCTTGCTAAATAAAAGGTTTTATGTATGTGTATGGTTTCATGTGGCACATGCTCTGTATGCCACTTTAACATTGCCAATTGCTTGTTTTACTGTTTCAGAGTTTGCCAGAGGTGACAGGCACTTTAGTTCTTCTTGACTCTGAGGCTTGAGGGGGCAATGATTGGTGTTTGTGATGATCTACTCTTCTCCTAATCATTCTATGGTCAGGTTTGCTAAATTGTACACATATCATGTTAGGATGCAATACCAGAACACAGGTGAATTCTATCCACAGGATTACTTGCGGGCTAGCCAGGGCCCATCATATCTGTGTTGATGTGTGGTCATCTTGTGTAGGCCTATCTTCCTTGTCACATGGGTAGATTTGAATATGTGAACTTGAGTGGTCATACAATGTGAATGGGCTGTCATTGTCAGTAGTGTTGATGTGTGTGTGTGTGCCCCTGCAATGCCAACTGCACACATGTATGATCCAGGTTACGAGTACCTGTTTGTTTCAATTGTCTGCCATGTGCTTCAGATTGTGGGCACATGTACGAATTGTAAGTTGAGCACTGTGCTGTGTGTTGGTGTGTCCTTGCACTCCTGCGGGACACCTACTTGTTGTTGCTGCCAGTTGTGAGTATGCAGAGTGTGTGACTGCCAAGTCTGTGTTGATTTTTGTTGACCAGCAATGTGTCTTGTTACTTTTTGTGCTCACTGTGCAGACCTGCTCCGCCACACTGACATCATTTGTGGGTTTTCTCATGCATTGCTGTCACTTGACCCTATTTGGGCTCCAGTATGGTACGTGGTCTGTGGAGTCATACCATCCCCTATATGTGCTTCTGATGCCTACAAATTGTGAGTTACACCTCTATGTGTTTGTGTATGGTACACTCTTCACCAGTCCACTACTGAAGTGTACACCACTTGAATCTCATGTCTTCCACCCCATGGCTTGCCAGTGTGTGAGCCTCCCCACCACTTCACAGTGTGACACTATGCTGTGTGAGGCTGATCTGTGTACAGGACCAATGTGCCACTCAGGACAGTTTCACAATTAGTTTAGTGTTATTTTCTTCTCCTATTTTGCAGTCATGGTTGCTCATGTGTAGTACATATGTTTGAGCAGCACAGTCCTCTAGTCATGTTGTTTGCATCTGGGTTTCCCTGAGTTGTGCATCTGTGTGTGATGGGTAAGCTGTATGTGTGTTTGCTGAGTTACGGCTACCCTTCCTGAGTGTGATGTTCTCTGTGTGCTGTGATGATTTGTGTTGTGGGAGTTCATGGCATGGCACTCAGATATGTGTGCTGCTGGTTTGGTTGGTGTGCACACACTGCTTGGTGTGCATGCAGTGCTGTCGGTGTATGTTGCATTGTACTTGTCTGGTGTGCATCTCCCTGATGTCCAGCTGAGTTTGCAATGTGATGTATTGGTATGTGCATCTGTTGTGTTTTTGTTGTAGATGTATGCAGTGTTTGGCCTGTGTTGGCTCTTTCTACTGACAAATGCTATGTGTGTGTGATGTTCTATGTGCATGACATTGTGTGTGAGTAGTTTGTACACTGTGATATATTCAGATGTGTGTTGCAAGTGTAGTGTGCATCACTTGTGTGTCTGTCACATGCAGCAAGGTGGATTCTTATTCATGAGCTTGTTTTGAGTTCACAATGGTGGTTTGTCCTCCTATTTTGGGTGTGTCACTTGTCAGGATTGTGCATGTGCATACTTGTGGTACACTTTAACACCATGCTCACTTGATGATTGATGTGGTGTGTATGTCTGTGTTAGCTGATTTGTCCCATTGATCCCAGTTAGTGTTCATGATACGCGTTTGATGATACAATTATTGTTTGTGTTGGGGTATGATGTCTGTGCATTGGTCCTGAGTGACAATGTTGTGTATTCCTGTTCTGGCTGTGGTCACATTGCCTTTCCACTGTTTGGCTGCACATGTCTGGGCTGGTTGGACTTCTGTGGATGTTGTTTGTGAGCTTTGTGTTTGGCTATTGTTTTTGTGTCAGCATTGGTCCAGGCATCCCTGTGTATGAGTCTGACATTTGTGGTTGCACCACATGGAGTGTGATTGGTTGTCAGGGAAGCTCACAGGACATCATTTGCACCATTATGTGTGTTTATCACAGGTGTTGAGTGTTGCAGGTGTGAGGTGGGTAGAGGAGGGGTTTGTGTGAAGGTCCTACTTGTGTTTGACAGTCAGGGAGTGTGACAATGAGCCATGTGTGTTGTTCTGATGACATACACATGTCAAGTAAGTTGACATACACATGTGTGGCTGGTCACTGTATGACTTCAGACACTTGTGCCTATACATGGCTTGTCTTGATATATCCTTGAGTTGTTGCACAGAGGTCACTGTGGTTTACTTTCACTCACTGTGCCACCCATGTCTGATTTGATGGCCTAAGGGTGGTGTGAAATGTTCTTTCTCTTGCATGTGATGTACAGATGCTATGTGGCTTGCTCCATGGTTTTCCAGCACTGTCCACTTCACTTTTGGCTGGCCCATTTATTGTCCTCCATTCCTGCTGACCTATGGTATGAGTATGTGGCTGGGTGTCAGTGTGGGGTGTTTCTGAGTGACTTGACAGGCAGTGTGAACAGTTCAGTGGATGTTCATATACAGTGTGAGTCTTCATTTTGTAATTATACTCAGTTTGCTTCACATGAGTGGAAGGTAGGTGTGAGGAGGGGGGTTGTCCGGCCCCTGAGCTTCTATGCAGGGTGTTCCTCTTCAACCCCGCCTTCCCAGTCAATCTCCCTTGTCCTTTGATGTGTGAGGTACATGATCTGGCTAGATTAATTGTGCATGGGGGGCACAGGAGGAGCACACAGTATGTTCCCAAATGGGTGTGAGAAGCATAGTATGGGAAGGGCGAAGGTGGAGCCCTGTGAATCTGGCCGGACTGCCCATGCTTGGCGCTGGCCCTGCCTACTACATTGCGCGGAGGTTTTCCTGCATCTTCACCGCTGCAGTGAAGTGACCGGGACATTGCAGTGATTTCAGGGTTGATGGGTGACCCAGATGTAGAGGGGTGAGTTTCTGACAGGTAGGACATGTGTGGGTACACTGGGGGATATGTTCCTGTCCCCACCAGAGTGTCTGATGTGGACAAGAACCGTATGTCAGCACAGGAGTTGTGTGTTGTGGTTGTGTGCGGAGTTGTGTATTTGCATACCTGCAGCGCTGTCCGCGACGGTGCTTTATTTGCTGGTAGTAGATGAGGTACAGCACCGGAAGGGCTTGAAGACCGGGATCCATAGCGGACAGGACCGGGTGGAGGGAACCGGGAGTCGGGTTTCACTCTCTGCTGTAGTGCTTCCGCCATCTCTGGGTGGGTGGATTCTCCGCTGCGGTTTGATGGTCTGTTTGCAGCATCGTAATTTGTAAGGCGGACGGGACGTCATTCCGCACAGCGTTGTGTCTCTATTGGCTCCCTCCGCCGCAGTGGCGGGCAGAAATTTCTGGTGGTTCACGTAACGGCGCATCGGACGGAAAATGGGCTAATTTTGCCCATTGTAATATGGCAGACGTGAAGACCGCTGCTGGAGTGCGGGGTGTTCCAAGGATGGGGTGCCCAAGGCCCATGAAGGCACAGGAGGAGGGATGCACATCCCCCTCCCCTTAATTATGGAATTTGGCAAAAGGGGTATTGGGCCCCCATTTAAAAATAAAGTGCCCCAGGAATGGGATTCCTGCAACACGAAGTCCAACTGTACACCAACCCAGCCTGCACGAAGTTGACTGTCTGTAGGGGTGTTGGCCACAGGGCCTGGCCATGGACAGCCTCCTGCCATACATTGGCCAAAGGCCATGCAAAGCGTGTGGTTGACTGCCTGGGAGGGTTAGTCACAGTGCTTGGCCACAGGCCGGGCGGCCTCAGTCTACTTTTTATTTACATGTGGACCCAGGAGATGGGGTCCCCGGGCAGAAGAAGGCTTAGGAAGGGAGTCTGCACAGCCCCCTATTTTCTTTTATTAGAGATCTATCTCAATCTAAACCTAACCAAGGCAAACGTCCTGTTATAGTCTTTCAACGAATGCCAAATCACTAGGATTTGTCATGGACACCAGCCTCTCCCTCAAGGATCACACTGCCAAAACCCAAAGACAGCCTGGTCCAGTTCTCTCTTTTAAAGCACGTTACACAGTTTATTCAAGAAAGTGACTTTAGATCTGCTGTTCAAGCCCTTGTATTCTTGGCATAGCTGCAGCCAAGACACCAACAGACTTCAGACCAAAATGTGAACAAAACTAGAAACAAGACTGCCCTCGGGATCTGGAACAATTCGGATGCGTACGCCTCCCCCCTTTCCGTTCCGAAGCCTCCGAGATCATCTGCGGCGTACCCCAATGATCATCCCTCAGCCCAACATTGTTCAACATCTACATGGCACCGCTTGCCCACGTCGCCCGACTGCACGACCTCAACATCATCTCTTATGCCGACGATACCCAGTTGATCCTCTCCCTCACCAAGGACCCCCTCACCGCCTAAACCAACCTCCACGAAGGAATGAAAGCCATCGCCGACTGGATGAAGAACAGCCGTCCGAAGCTGAACTCGGACAAAACGGAGGTCCTCATCCTCGGCTCCACCCCCTAAGCCTGGGACGACTCCTGGTTGCCGACTGCACTGGGAGCAGCACCAACACCCACCAACCACGCACGCAACCTGGGGTTTATCCTCAACTCAACACTCTCCATGGCCCAGCAAGTCAACGCCGTCTCATCCTCCTGCTTCAATACCCTCCACATGCTCCGCAAGTTCTACAGGTGGATCCCCACCGAGACAAGAAAAACGGTCACCCAGGCCCTCGTCAGCAGCAGGCTGGACTACGGAAACGCCCTCTACGCTGGAGTCTCGGACAAATTCCTGAAACGACTCCAACGCATACAGAACACCTCTGCACGCCTGATCCTCGACATCCCTCGCCACAGCCACATCACACCCCACCTGAAAGATCTGCACTGGCTTCCCATCAACAAGAGGATCACCTTCAAGCTCCTCAGCCACGCACACAAGGCACTCCACAACCCGGACCAGCATACCTCAACAGACGACTCACCTTCTACACCCCAAACTGCCAGCTCCGCTCCGCCGACCTTGCCCTCGCCACCGTCCCCCGCATCCGAAGAGCGACCACCGGCAGCAGATCGTTCTTCCACCTCGCCGCCAAATCCTGGAACACCCTCCCCATCCTCCTACAGCAGATCCAGGACCTTCTAAACCTTCAGGAGGCTACTCAAGACCTGGCTATTCGAACAGTAGCAGCACCTCTCCCCCCCAACACCTTGAGACCCTCGCTGGTTAGTAGTGCGCTTTACAAATGTTCTGATTGATTGATTGATATCCATTAGGACCTCCCCAATGATGACCAAATTTAAGAATGAGTTGCAGATTCACCTCTTTAAAGGAACACTACATCACAACGCAATAACTATCCACAACCCATCTATGTCTCTTATCACTTGTTGACTTTAACATGCCTTATCCTTGCCTTTTGGCTAGGGTTGCAGTATAGATATATTATACACGTAGGGTGGTTGGCTTTATGTTTGGCAAGAAAATATTGCTTATTTTACATTTAAAAAAACTAGAAATCCACAGAAAAAACAAAAGCTAAAGTAATGATATAGAGCCTAATTATGGTGTCAGGTGGACACCGCATCGGTTTGGGACCGCCCGACCTTAGTTCATGGGGCGGACGCAAACATGCATTTTACAATGAAAGCTTGTGCGGTAGGCGGGAAAGGCCTGAAGCACATGCTTCCATTGTAAAAGGGATTTTTTGAAACATCTCTGCACCTTGTGGCAGGCACCTAGGGTGCAGGGATGTTTAAGGGGGTACCATGGGTGCACCCCAGGCCCCATAGCAAAGGGACAGGTTGGACCCAAAGTCACTTTCCGCCTGCCTTTTCATGGTGGGCAGACCGCCATGAAAGGGCAGGTGGAAAGAGTCATCATAATCCCGACTGTGGAGCCGTCCGTCATGAGGGGATAATATGTGAGGAGTTACAGTCCCTACACCCCTTTTAATATAATTTAACAAAAGATATACAAACAAGAAATCATTTTACATATTTTTAAAAAAAGTAAATCTACTTAAAAAAAATAATAGAAATTAATTTAAAATATGATACAATTGTTTAAGATTACACTAAAATTTGAAAGTCATCTTAAAATGACCCATAAACACAAAGCCACGAAAACAGTTCTCTTTATCCTACAATAATTATATCCAATATCATTTATTTTCTTCTAAAATGTAAAAAACATAAATATTAAATAAAATAGAAAATAGATTTAGAAACAAATGTATTAAACACCTATAAAATATTACAGAGCCTGTTTTTGTTTAAAATGATATAAATAGTAATTATCAATATCACATTTAGGTAAACACAATCACAATTTTAAAATAAACATACATAACACATTATGAAAATGTATTTGTAGAGTGCAACTGTCATTCAAAAGAGAGAATTCTGACGCTGTGCTAAATTATCTCAGGTTCCTAGGTTCCTAAGGATAGGCTAGTAGAATTAAATTAAGGAACTACAGAGAGAGTCTGCAGCTCTGAAGAGCCAAATTTGAAGTTTTAAAAAAAAAAGTTGTTTCAGGTCCAATGGATTGCATGGTGCTGGGAAGCAAGTTCCATGCTTTGGAGCCTCAAACTGCAAATGACTTTCCACCACAAGATGTTAGACGGAACAAGGGCAGTTTCAGAACGTTCTCAGAGGATGATCTTAGGGGGTCATTGAGGGCAGGTAAAGGCAGAACCGGTCATTAAGGTATTTAGATCCATAATGTTTAAAAACTCTATAAATGAGCAGAAGTATTTTAAAAGGGATCCTTTCATGAATTGGAAGCCAGTGCAGCTTATTAATTGCTGCTGACGTGGAACTCCACCTGGGAAGTTGTAAGACCAGTCTAGCGGCTATATTCTGTACTATCTGGATTTTATTATTAAAATGTATTGTAGAGCCTGTGTAAATATTAAAATAATCTCGAGGAAATAAGGCTTGTTTTCCTGGCAGCCAAGGGCAGAAAGTAAAGTACATTTTATGAGGTTAAACACATGCCTGCGACTTGTAACGTTTGTGGAAGAAAAGATAGGTCAGTATCGAATTTGACCCCAAGATTTTCTGTATTACAGTTGCTGGGGAGGAGGAACAGGGTTTGACCACCATTTCATGGGGGAAAAACAGTTGGATTTGCCGAAGAGGAGTATCTCCTTCTTGTCAGAATTGCACTTAAGATGGTTATGTTCCATCCTCAAAATAATTTCAGTGAGGCAGTTCTGAAACTTAGTTTCTGAATTAAAAGAGTGTTTATCTAAGGACAAAATTAGTTGGGTGTCATCAGCATGAGATGTGGTGGCAATCCCATATGAGGCAATTAGTGAAATATGGGCAGTCATGTAAATATTTTAAAAAGCCGGGTTCAAAGATGAGCATTGAGGAACTTCTGTTGTGACTTCTGTTTCTGATGACAGAAATTATCCAAGAAATACTGTTTGCCTACTGTTGGTCAAGAAGGATTTTAACCAAGCTAAGGCATTGTGAGAAATTACGGATTTTATTAATCTACTGTAACAGAATGGCATGCGAGATGGTGTCAAATGCAGTGGACAAGTCTAATAGCATCAGCACAACATTATTTCATGAGTCTTGGGTCATTTTGATTGTTTTTGAGACTTCAAGGATTGCTGACTCAGTTGAGTGTTTGGGCCTAAATCCCAACTGTTGGGTGTGGAGTAAATTAGAATTCTCATGGTAAGTCATAAGTTATTGATTGCCAATGATTTATTACTGTGGGTAGATCTTTTGATAAGTCAATGTTTAAAATTGGACTAAAGCCCTGTTGGATGGTGGGTATCTTATCTTCGAGAAAGACAATATTTGGTGGTCACAAGAGCCTGGGAGAGGGGAATATCCCTGGCAAGAACTTTCAGTTGGAGAAATGTTTTTGCAACATTAAAGATGGCTCTTGAATGAAAACGGTCCTCTTCAATTTTGGAAGCGTAGTAGTATTTATTTTGATACCTTGATCAATTTGTGATATGCTTTTTGGGACCCTGAATAGATCAAGATCATCTTGTTTATAGACTAGATGCCATCTTCGCTCTAGTGATTTACAGTAACGCTTTGTCTCAGATAGCTGACCAATTAACATCAATTATTAAATATTGTATTTAAAAAACTACCCACTGAATCCCCAATAAATCCCACAACCCAAACTTAAAATGTATTACATAAATAGCACATTTATGAAACAACTAAACAAATAAGTAGTGAATAAATAATATGTAATATCAACAAATAAGTTAATTAATCTATCCACCCAAGACCCCAATAAAACCAACAACCTAAAATAAAAAGGTAATACATAATTAAACAATTTATTGAACATGCAAAAATCAATATATATTCAAAAAACATTACCCACCTAATCCCCCAATACACCCAACAACTCGATCTGCAAATACCAATAATACTTACTTTAAAAATATTAAACATTCTGCAATAACATACATAATACATTAAAGACATAAAACACTTTCAAGCTCAATAATATAAAACAATATTAAAGTAAAAACCGTTTTAAACTTCAATATAATATCAAAACAACTAAACACAATATACTAACCTATGCAATGTTACTCTACAAAAGTTTTGTAGTGATAATATCTTGACCATGATATTATTTCAGGCAATCTGTATATTTTGGTAGAACACTGCTTCAATAACCCCCTGGTATCAATGTGAAGCCCATCAATAGACTGAAGGCAATGCATCCCAGTGGCACAACATATATTCATTATCTCCACACACCCACACAGGTTCATGGTAATTCACAAGACTAGCCTCTGTGGAGACATCCATGATCATAATCCATTAGTGGACAGTAGCATCAACAGAGCATGAAAGTGAAAGCACACAATTGCCTCAAACTCCTCAAACAAAAAGAGGAAGAAATACACACTAGACTGATACGGACACACTCTCTTCGGATCAAACAGCACTATTTAACTAAAGTTTCCTCAGGGTTAAACGATGTAATCCCTCTCCGGAGCATTCTTCTTTTTGAAACACTCCGGAGCATTCTTCTTTTTGAAACAATCAATATCCTGCTTTGTAATCTTCAAACAGCACCAAAAGAGCCCATAAAAAATGGCAACATTGAGATATGTTAATCATCATAACATTAAACAGCTCTCTGTCCTCACAATGTAATTTCTACTTTCTTTTGAAGAAATCATTCTGGACTTCATAATAGATGTGCATGGAGGTCTTATGACAGGATCATCACTCTTGGTTGTGTATTTCTATGTTTAGACCATTTGCAGATATTGTATTTTACTACATGAACATCATAGTTTTGGGGGAGTGTCACACTTGAATGATCTTATTTTATACTACCACACACCTTAATCATGGTTACAGCACGATCCATCATTTAGGATAGGGAGAGGCTCAAATTACCTGTTTACTAGGTCTAGCTTACAAGCACATTATCTGTGTTACTTTATTTTGAATTTTTGGGCAACAGTTTTGATTTTACTTGAGAGGAATTATTATATGGTTGAGCCAAGTTTCTGAACTCAATGCTTCTTTGGACACAACCTCGGTCCTTTATTTAGCCAAAGTCAATCTATTGATACTGAAATCTTCTGTCTCAGTGGTCTCCCTATTAATATATTGTTACCGCAGCTTGAAGTCCCTTCTTCCCTTTAGAAAGAAGTAGTTATTCAACTTATTAAAAAAACCTATGCTAGATATATTGGTCGCAGCAATTTGTCTCCAAGTCTTTCAATTGTCATATTCTTCTAAGCATTTAGAAAATGTGGTAATCTGATCACTTTATGACTGCATCAATGGGCATAACCAACTTCACCAGTCTTTCACTGAAGCAGGGGCACAGCCTCAGTCTGTGACTTCTTTTCATGATCTTTGAATTACAATTGATGATGATAGTGTACTGTCCCTGGTGCTGCTCCATCTTCTGGCTGCTGAATCCCACAGCATGACATTGGGATCAGTGGCACTGTTCTCACAGAAGTCAAACAACTGGATGGCCTCTTTAATGTCTTCTCCTAGACCATAGACTTGTGGGTTGCTGCACAGCTCTTCCATATTTTATGTGTAGGCTGATGACAGTGATATTCTATTCAACTAGAATTGTTTATCAGGCTCATTGCAGCAATAAGTCTGAAAACTGTATTAATGATATTGACTTGAAGATGAGACAACGATGCTGCTTCTTTTTCTCTGTACAAGAAATTAGTCCACGCCTCAGGAACTAAGCCCATTTTCTGTTCTAATGAGACAACACTAGTGTGACATTGTACTTTGATCTTTGATAGTGCATCTCTATGGAGTGCTTTCTTAGCTTTGTGTCCTCCACATGAAATTGTTTTCTTTTCCTAAAAGTAGCAGTAGTCAATGTCTTTGTTTCAACTGGGTTCATTCCCTTTGCTTGATTTTTTTTCCCCGTCCTTTTTGGGCTGCAGGTACAGCAGAAAATAAATGATATTCAGCAAGATGAAGGGATTAATATATATTGCTGCATTTGAATGTGCTCAATAAACTCTAAAGCTAGTGTTATGCATTTTTGATGTGTTGCTCCTGTGAAGGGTTCCACGGTCTAATGCGATGCCTGCATGTTTTCTAAAACTAAAGGATTCCTTCCTACCAAGAAAAGAGGACACATTCAGCAAGTGTAAATCAATGCCTGTGGTTTCTAATTACACTTACCTGCAATCAGATAAGCTATAAAAACAGACAGAGCATAAATACAATGACAGTTTATTTTGTTCAACATTTCTGTGGTCACTGAATTTGGCATAAACTACTCTGAATATATTTTCCTGCACTATTAAAGTGGCACTGTCCCTTTCAAAGCATTACATTCATACAGTAATTTGCTAAACGCTTTCACAGGCTCCAAAACTTTGATTTTCCCCAAAAATCTAATTTGTTGCAGTTAGACAAAGTCTGTTCCTAAATTGGGAGAAGCAACTTCAGTCTCCAGGAGCAAGTAAATATCGTTGGAGTCTTTGGCAGGGGCTGATCATGGAGAGCCGCAGAACAGCAAATCTGTGCTCTTTGCAGACAGATGCCAGCCAGGCCATCGAAAGTGCCTGGCTACAAGCAACCTGAGAGAGGATTTAAATGCGCCTATTAGGGTACACTAGCAATTGAAATTGTGCAGTAAAAAATGAGAAATGGCACACAGAAACAATGATCCATGATGCCTCAACAGAATTTGCAAGTGATTGCATGAGGTTGCTGGATATCTATCTACACATGGACTCTGCACTATAATTTTGGTGCACAATGATAATGTAATACAAATGTGTAACTGCTTTCCATGACATAATGGTTGACTCTGTCAGCTTCTTATATCAAGCTATGTTGTTCCACCAGAGTTTTATTATAATAAACCAGACATATCTTAGTAATACCATTTTCCTCGCTAGTTTCCCGGGGCAGTGGGGATGAGTCCAGGTTCGATAGCTGTGATCACATCCTGAGTGAAATTTGCTGTAGGGACAGCCTGGTTCTCCAGTTTGCAATTTGCATTGTGCAATGTGAAGCAGCTTTAAAGTCTGCTTACCAGTTACGTAAACAGTGAAGTATTACCTATTGGACATGATATGATACAGAATGTGACAACTTTAGAAATTGTAGCAGTGGGTTTGTTAACAACTCATCCAATGAAAAGTAAGACAGTGAGGCTAGAAACAAATGATCATAACAGCGAAGGACCAGCTATGTAATTGGAGGATACATGTACAGGAACCAGCAGCAGAACAATACCCATATATGCTAATGGAACAACCTGATGCAAAAACAACCCAGTCAAAGAGAAAGTCCATACTAAGGGGCAGTCGCCGATAGCAGCTCCCAAATCATTTTCCAATCTGAAGATACGCTTCGCCTCTACAAATGCTACGACGAGGCGTAAAATCATGGAGGGACCAAAAGACGTAGGACACACTAACGATTGGAGCTGGTTGGTGACCACCCTAGGAGGACCCAACCAAAGCTGTTCCTAGCACAAAGGGACCAAACCGGCCAACAATAGGAGGAGCAGATAACAGTCTAAAAATAATATCTTGGAATGTCTTTGGGTTGAAAACAACGCTAAACAACGGTGATGCTTTAGAATTACTGCAAACTGGGGATATACTTTGCTTAAAGGAAACCTGGCTAATGTCATCACTGTTAATCCCTGGATGTGTGGAGTTCCAACACCCAGCCAAGAAGTACAATTTATTCAGGAGGCCAGCGGGTGGCCTTTCCACATGTTAGTCTGACTACACATTAAAAGCAGTAAAAGTCCCCATATGCACAGATATGGTACAGGCGGTGTACTTACAAGGTTTAAAACTGAACAGCAATCCAACAGCGATCCTAATATTAAATGTGTACTTTTGCTGCAAGGAAAGCCCTCAACAGGGTAAAATGAGGGAACTGGTGGGTACACTTGAAGATTTACTCACCAATTACCCAAAATTGTGGGATAATCATAGCTGGAGATTTTAACACCCATAATCTGGCATCAAACAAAGATACCAACTTCCTAGGGACCCAGCCGGTAATATGTTAAGCACATTTTTAAACACAGATCATTTGAGATCTATCCAAGACATAACACCAGCCAGATTAACCTGCACGCCGTACACTCAAAAATCAACCATTGATTACGTCTTCGTGAGAAGTCATCTTTACGAGCAAGTTGTGGAACTACAACCCCTGCATCAGATTAGGGATCATCTGCCTTTATTCATTACAATCTTATTACAAGCAAGAAGCCCTCAGCACGTAAACATGTTGGGCTCATCTACCGGGGAAGAAATCCACAAATTACTACGAAGACTTAAATGGGGAAACATTGACACACTGTGCCTGGCCAATTGGAAAAACAACTGTCAGTCAGTTAACAACAACAGCTCAGGAAGTCCATATTCTTAAAATAGCCAACTATGTCGGTAGATCTGTACCACCTGTTGCTTGGCAGATTACCTAACCTACATTTGAGATATAAACAAAAGGAGTGCTGTGGCCAGCAATCGAATTGCACAACGATACCACAAAGCAAAAAGCCAATGAGGCAAGCAAACCTTCATTACAAATGACTTGGGGAGAGGCAGAGCATCGCAAGAGGATCTCAACCAGAAATACGCACAAGAGAAACATATGGCAATTGAAAAAACAACAAGAATCTCAATAGTTATACGTCCTTAAAACAAACTAAGCAAATTGAATTTTGGCATTGTATCAACACACTTGAGGGGCATGGCCATGACAGGCGCAACGGAGATTCAAGCCATATATAGATCAAGCATGTGAAAACATTGTATTGCAAGTCGTGCAGTGGAAGCTCAGGAGCTATCACCCAACAGAATATCACTGGAACCAAAACTGGAGTAAGGGGTACAGTTATTGATGACGCATACAAACCTATGGATGTGCACAATCATGTGATAACAATGCTAAAGAATATTAGACGAAATGGAGCCCCTGGCTCGAATGGTCTACAAGGCAAATTATTTAAAGAGGATTATGAGCTTTGGGCGACTTTAGTCACCTTGTTATTTCAGTTTTGCATTACTAATGCCACAATCCTGGAAGACTGGAAAGGATCCCTACTACAAACGATCCATAAAAAAGGTGATATGTCGGATCCCACTAACTATAGGATGATTGCAGTGCTGGATATTGAGGCAAAGGCGAGATGGTCTTGCGTTGTCCGGAGGTGGATGGGGAGGGAGTTCCATGTCTTGGCTGCCAGGTAGGAGAAGGATCTTCCTCCGGCGGTGGCTCTGCGGATGCGGGGGACGGTGGCGAGAGCGAGGCTGGCGGAGCGGAGCTGGCGGGTGGGCTTGTGGAAGGTCAGGCGGCTGTTGAGGAACTTGGGGCCCAGGTCATGGAGGGCCTTGTGTGCGTGGGTGAGAAGTCGGAACGTGATTCTTTTGTTGACGGGGAGCCAGTGCAGGTCTCTCAGGTGTCCGGAGATGTGGCTGTGTCGGGGGATGTCCAGGATGAGTCGTGCTGAGGCGTTCTGGATCCGTTGGAGTTTCTTCTGGAGTTTGGCGGCGGGGGCCGGCATAGAGGGCGTTCCCGTAGGCCAGCCGACTGGTGACGAGGGCCTGGGTGACCGTCTTCCTGGTCTCAGTGGGGATCCACCGGAAGATCTTTCGAAGCATGCGTAGGGTGTTGAAGCATGAAGACGAGACGGCGTTGACTTGTCTGGTCATCGAGAGGGAGGAGTCCAGGATGAAGCCTAGGTTGCGTGCGTGGTCCGTTGGCTTGGGGGTGGCTCCCAGGGCGGGGGGCCACCAGGAGTCATCCCAGGCGGAGGGTGATGATCCCAGGATGAGGACCTCTGTCTTGTCTGAGTTCAGTTTCAGGCGGCTGTTCTTCATCCATTCGGCGACGTCTTTCATCCCTTCGTGTAGGCTGGCTCTGGCGGCGTCTGGGTCGCTGGTGAGGGAGAGGATCAGCTGGGTGTCATCGGCGTAGGTGATGATCTTGAGGTTGTGTTGACGTGCGATGGTTGCGAGGGGGCTCATGTAGACGTTGAAGAGGGTGGGGCTGAGCAATGACCCTTGTGGAACGCCGCAGATGACTTCGGTGGCCGCTGACCGGAACGGGGGGAGGCGGACTCTCTGGGTTCTTCCGGTGAGGAATGAGGTGATCCACTCCAGGGCCTTCTCCTGGATGCCGGTGTTGTTCAGGCGCTGTACCAGGGTGCGGTGGCAGACAGTGTTGAACGCTGCGGAGAGGTCCAGGAGGATGAGGGCTGCAGTTTCCCCGTTGTCTATTAGGGATCTGATGTCGTCTGTGGCTGCGATGAGGGCAGTCTCCGTGCTGTGGTTGGCTCGGAAGCCGGATTGCGAGTGGTCGAGGGATCCGTTGGTCTCGAGGAAGGCGGACAGCTGTCTGTTGACGGTCTTCTCGATGACTTTGGCAGGAAATGGGAGGAGCGAGATGGGGCGGTGGTTCTTGAGGTTGGAGGGGTCTGCAGTTGGTTTCTTCAGCAGGGCACTGATCTCGGCGTGTTTCCAGCACTCCGGGAAGGTGGCGGTGTTGAAGGAGGCGTTGATGATGTCGCGGAGGTGGGGTGCGATGATGTGGTCGGCCGTGTTGAAGATGTGGTGTGGGCAGGGGTCCGTAGGGGATCCGGAGTGGATGGTGTTCATTGTGCGTGTTGTGTCTTCGGTGCTGACTGGGGTCCAGGTGCGGAGGGTGGCGGTGGGGGGCATCGGTTCGGTGGTGGGGTTCGTGGTTGGTGGGCCGAAGCTGTTGTGAATGTTGGCGATCTTGTCGTGGAAGAAGGCTGCGAGGGAGTCGCAGAGGTCTTGCGAGGGAGTGATGGCATTGTTTCCGGCATCGGGGTTGGAGAGCTCTTTGACGATGCTGAAGAGTTCCTTGCTGTTGTGGGTGTTGTTGTCCAGTCGTTCCTTGAAGGCTGTCTTCTTTGTGACGCGGATCAGTCGGTGGTGTTTGCGGGTGGCGTGTTTGAGGGCTGCCATGTTGTCTGTGGTCTGGTTGGTGCGCCAGGTGTTCTCCAGGGAGCGGCAGTTCTTCTTGGAGGTGATGAGCTCGTCGGTGAACCAGGAGGCTTTCTTGATGCCGCGTTTGCTGGGTGGGTTCTTCTTCAGTGGTGCGAGGGCGTCTGCGCAGTTGGTGATCCACTTTGTGAGGTTGTTGGCGGCTTCGTTGGGGTCCGTTGAGCTGGTGGGGGGGTTCTGGCTGAGGAAGGTGGTGAGCTGGTCGCCGGTGATCTTGTTCCAGCTCCTGCGGGGGGCTTGTTGAGGGTGGTGGTGGGTCGTCGTTTTACTGAAGCTGAAGTGGACGCAGCTGTGGTCAGTCCACTGGAGATTGGTGGAGTGGCTGAAGGTGACGTATTTGCTGGATGAGAAGACTGGGTCAAGCGTGTGGCCGGCGTAGTGGGTGGGGGTGGTTACCAGTTGCTTGAGTCCGAGGTTGTCCAGGTTGTCCAGCAGAGCAGTGGTGTTGCGGTCCTTGTTGTCCTCCAGGTGGAAGGTGAGGTCCCCCAGGAGGATGTAGTCGGTGGAATTGATGGCGTGCGGGCTGGTGAAGTCTGTGATGTCTTCGCTGAACTGTGTGCGTGGTCCCGGTGGTCTGTAGACGAGGGTGCCTCTGAGCGTGGTCTTGGGGTCGGTATGTATCTGGAAGTGGAGGTGTTCGGCGGAGGTGAAGGTGTCATCGGAGTTGGTCGTGATGCGGATGGTGTTCTTGTGGATGATGGCGATGCCTCCTCCTGTCTGGTTGACGCGGTCCTTCCTGGTGATTTTGTAGCCTTCCGGGACGGCGATGGCGACGTCGGGCGCTGAGGAGGCGTTCATCCAGGTTTCCGTCAGGAAGGCGATGTCTGCTGCTGTCGAGTCGAGGAGGTTCCAGAGTTCGACGGCATGCCTGTGAACGGAGCGGGTGTTGAGCAGGATGCACATCAGGTGTTTGTTGCTGGGGCTCGGTTTAGCAGGTGCGGTGTTGGGTCGGAGGCCGGTGAAGCAGCAGGTCAGGCAGGTGAAGGGTCCGTGGGTGCGTCTCGGGGTGGCTCGGTAGCAGGCGGTGTTTCGGCCGGCGTTGAGTGCATGGAGGGTTTTGGCGTCGTAGATGTGCAGGGTGTGCTGGCGAGGGCGAGGACCAGGGGGTCTGGCGCTGGGCGAGGACCAGGCGCGGACGGGCACAGACGGGCTTACCTTTGACGCACCTTCGGCGCTCAATCAGCGCTCCCGCTGCGCGCGTCCACTGCGCGGTCGCTCTGGGGGCGTCATAAGTAAGGAGCCGGGAGGGAGGAGCAGCTGGGTGGCGGGAGCGGGGCGGCGAATGGAATCACAGGGGGGCGGGGCCGGAGGGAGGCAGCGGCGGGAAATTCCAAGAAGCAGCGGGCAGCGGGAAATTCCCAGGAGCAGCGGGAAATTCCCAGGAGCAGCGGGCAGCGAGCGAAGGAATCTGCAGGCAGGAGGCGGCAAAGGCAGGCAGGAACGGCAGCAGTCAGTGGGGCGACCAAGCCCTGTGGAGGGCTGAGCGGTCACACTCTGTGGTCCCCTACGGTCCCCTTAAGTAAGGAGCCGGGAGGGAGGAGCAGCTGGGTGGCGGGAGCGGGGCGGCGAATGGAATCACAGGGGGGCGGGGCTGCAGGGAGGCAGCGGTGGGAAATTCCAAGAAGCAGCGGGCAGCGGGAAATTCCCAGGAGCAGCGGGAAATTCCCAGGAGCAGCGGGCAGCGAGCGAAGGAATCTGCAGGCAGGAGGCGGCAAAGGCAGGCAGGAGCGGCAGCAGTGAGTGGGGCGACCAAGCCCTGTGGAGGGCTGAGCGGTCACAAATAAATTCATTCACTACCTCACAAGTATATTGAGAAAGGAACTGTGTACTTTAGGGTGCTACATCAGGCTGCACCCTTGTTACCCAGAGAGTGCAAACTGAGCGTGGTTAAACACCATCCTCAAAGTAATTATGAAGTAGCCTGGAGCACATCAAATCGACTAAAGTTCAATTTAATAGTATCAGTAATTTAACAATAATGTAATAGTGTCAATAACTTGATAACTATTCACAAGAAATATTGTAAATCAAGTATTTATTTGTATTAAAGTTCTTAGGAATTCATAAAGCAAATAAAACCAGTGTTCATGTTTGATGTAATAGCATATATGGGGAAGTTCATTTACATATAGAACCAGCAATATGATACTACTGACATTAATTGTAGATTTGATTGAAGACTTGTTAAGCAACAGTATGTGGTTCTGAGATGTGATGTATACAGTTGAAGATTTCTTAAGGAGATAATACAGCCGGCATGTGTTTCGTCTAAGCAACGTTTTGAAGGCTTCCGGCTACACTACTCTGTTTTCTTCTCTCCTAAATTCTTTCTCATAACCACCTCAAGTTACAATTGATAGTTTAGTGTGTTCAAGTTTATCATATATTATTCACTTTAATCGCGGAGGCTTTAATGAAGGTGTTTGACCATATTTTTCAGGGAGGCCCCACTCCAGTAAGTTGGGCAGAGGCAGCTATTTTGGCTATTTCGAAACCTTTTAATAATTCCTTTAGTGGGAAAAATGGTATCCTAACATATATTCTAAATATTGATGCAAATTTGTATGTTTCATTTTTATGACTATGCTAATTAGGGCATTATTACAATGTCGGGCGAATTTGCGTCTGACCGACACCTAATCGGTATGGGAACCACACAACCATGGTTCGGCGGTTCCGCATACCTAATTACGATGCGACCGCACATTTACCTATGGGAGCTTGTGCTGAAGCCATAAACCTGCCGTAGGACAAGCTCCCATATAGAAATGGAAGTTTCTTTGAATTCTTGCACCTCATGGCGCCTGCCACACGGTGCAAGAATTCACACAGTGGCACCATAGGACCCGGAGGCCGCAGGGTAATGAGCCCTGCAAGGAGTTTCCGGAAAGCCCGACATGAAAAGACTGTTGGAAACCGACTTCATAATCGCAACGTTAGAAACACTGTCCATTGGGATTACATGCTGGTGTCGACTGACCGAGAAGCTCCTTGAGCCCGTCTGAATCCAGCCTGAATTTCCGGACAGTTTCAGTTTCGGCTGCCTGCATTGTAATGCAGCGGTCGAAACTGAAACCGCGATGAGGCTCGGACAATAGGTCGGAGGCTTTTGGAGCCTCATCGTACTTGGACCCTAAGGGGTCCATTAGGATGGCGGGCGGTGGGACCACCGCGGCGCTGGCGGTGCGGAAAAATGCCTTTTTCCGCCTGCCAGCAGCGGACATCACGCCCGCCATATTAGTATGATCACACATAGGCCAATTCCCGTCCGCCGCAGAGCGAGGCGCACCACCATCAAAGTGCGCCCGCCACCATGGCGGTGGGAGCCAATGGAGATTCTCCGCCGTGCGGAATGACTTCCACCCCGCTCCACAAATTAGGATGACTCAAGCAAGCAGACGCACCGCAGCGGAGACACCACCCAACCAGAAACGGCGGAAGCTCGACAGCGGAGCGCGAAACCAGAGTCCCGGTCATGACCGCCATGGACTCAGCTCTACACGTCTTTCCAGTGCTGTACCTGCTACATCACCAGGATCTCATGGACCGCCGCGGAGGCCGCCGCAGGTACGCAACAACACAACACACAACACACAACACACGGGCTGACACAGGGTCCAAATACACATCAGACACCCTGGGGGGACAGGGAAGCATCCACAAAGGCACCCACACATCACCCACCTGCCACAAAGTCACCCCGCTGGATCCTGGACACACAGCTACCGCCACCATGCACGAATGTCCCGGTCATGTCACCGCAGTGGCGAACACAAGCAAATACATGCTCACAATGCAGAAGGCAGGGCCAGTGTCAGGCATGGGCAGGGCACAAAGACCACAGGGCCACACCCCCTCCCACCACACACTACCACACCCCATGAAGGCACATGCCATGTGCCCCTCCTATTCACCCCATGCACAACAACAAGCCAGGGCAATACACACCCTGCACCACACAACAAACAATCATGGAGACACACAATGCAGGAGTGGCTGCACAGAAACACACAACACACAGCACAGTAGCACAGGGCCAGGGAAACACACACAACACCACACTCAGGTAAATATCAATGAGGACAAGCAACAAATGAACACACACAAGGAATTAACATCCAAATGGACACATAGCCTGCACAGTCACACATACATATAGCAGACTGACACACACACTCATACACACCCCACATGCCAACAGCAATGGAGCACAACAAATAGGGAAACAAAAGTGGGCTGCACACAAAGGGAAGGCCATGGAGACACACAACAAGCACGTGTACATCACATCAACACAAGGAACAGAGCACAACACCCTCACACCATCGAAGCACACATGGCTGGCACAGTCAGTGAACTCAAACCACAGATAGCTCAGTACAACAACAAAGGGAGACAGCAAGGCAAACCACGTATAGGCACACAGATGAAAGGATGAAAGAAATGGCCTTGAAGTCAAACAGGGAACAGCCACACATCCATACAACTACCCTACTGGAGCACACCAGCAGCACTACACACAGGGTCCATCTACACACCTCAGGACTGACAAACACCAGTAAGAATCTACACACATAACCCCCTCACACCAGCAGCACACAACACCAGTGCCAAACACACTGAAGGCTGGCAATACTTGACAGTCAATACACACACAAACAACCACACACCCTGGGCTCAGGCACAAACATCACACACGCACACAGGGATGCCACCACAAATGAAGAAACAAAGACAACAGACAAACACATAGCCCAACAGAAACACGCACAGAGCCACAACAACAACAACAGACATGCCCTGTGCAGCTAAACTGGGGAAAGGCAATGGGAGCACAAACACAACAGGCAGGCACAACCACATCACTCAGTAACAATGCACAGACAACATACCACAACACACACAAGAAGTGCACCATCACATAACAACACAGCCACAGCAAACAAACAACAGATGCACAGGCAGAACAATCACATAGCAAACACAGCACAACATCAGGGGATGCACACCAGGCAATCACAAGGCAACATACACACACAGCACTGAATGCCCAACAAGCTGTGTGTGCACACCAAGCATACCAGACACATACAGACATCAGTGACAGAACAGCAACCCACACAACACCATACAGCACAAACACAACAGCACACCCAGGAAGTGAAGCAAAAACTCAAACAACACACATACATACAACTCAACACCCAATAGATGCACAAGTCTGGGACACAACGGTGGAAACAACTTGACCACAGCACTGGGAAGCACACACATGTGAACTGCATATGAACAACCATGACTGACAAACAGCACCAGATCATCACACATGACCCATTGGGGAAATGCCCTGAGTGACACATTGACCCTGGACAAAGATCTGCACCACAACGAACAGTGGCACAAATGAAGACATGGGGAGACACACACACAACATGTCACACTGGAGAAGAGAAGGTACCATGTGACAGCAATGCATCAGAAAACAACCACAATGGCAGTGTGGTTCAGCAGGTCTTTACAGACCCCACAAACAGCAACAAGACACATGGATGTGCAACAAAACACAACACTGACTTGCCAGTAACACTCTCTGCATACTCACAAGTGTCAAAAACAACAAGTAGTAGTCAGACAGAACTGCAAGGACACACCAACACTGCACAGTGCGCAACATACAACTCACACATGGGCATACAGCCACATCCACAGGGATGAACAAACAAAAGAACAGGCACACAACTTCAGGGTGACACATGTGTGTAGTTGACATTGCAGAGGCATGCACACATCAACAGTCCCCACAAACTCACCCCCTTCACACTGCACACTACCTGGCCATCCAAGAGCACAAATGGAAAGTAAGCCATGGGACTAGGATGACTGGCCATACACCACTGGGCACACATAAAGGAAGAACGCACATACATGATGACCCTGGCCAGCCTGCCTGCAATACTGTGTGCAGAAACCCACTATGTGCTGGCAGTGACCCCCCCTGACATGTGTACCATAGAGCCAACATGAACCAATGAAGTAAATGATTACTGCTAACCATTCGAAATTCACACCATTGCCACCACAAGTATCTGGGTCAAACAGAAATGAAGACCCTGTCACCCTTAAAAAAAAGAGAGTAAGTGAGCCCAAACATTGACCATGTTGAGGTGCCAAACAGACCATGTGGCACAGTAAACCATTTACACACAGCAAAAGAAATGTATTCAGTAAGGACACTGACAAAATAGGCAACAGGAGCAACTGTCTTTGTTCACATATAGCACAGATAGGTACCATGAGAAGAGAAGAGCAAGGCACAAGATGCAGAGCATGTCCATGAGAAGCTGCACAGGCAGGGGGCACACAGCAGTGAACTACAAGGCCAGTGGGCAGGACAAAGCGCAGACTGAGTCCATGCGAAGCTGCACAGGGAAGGGTTCAACACAGCAAAGAGCAACAAGGCCAGTGGCCAGTTCAGGGTGCAGACTGAGTCCATGAGAAGCTGCACAGGGAAGGGTCCAACACAGCAAAGAGCAACAAGGCCATTGGCCAGTACAGGGTGCAGACTGAGTCCATGAGAAGCTGCACAAGGAAGGGTCCAACACAGCAAAGAGCAACAAGGCCAGTCGCCAGTCCAGGGTGCAGACTGAGTCCATGAGAAGCTGCACAGGGAAGGGTCCAACACAGCAAAGAGCAACAAGGCCAGTGGCCAGTCCAGGGTGCAGACTGAGTCCATGAGAAGCTGCACAGGCAGGGGGCACACAGCAGTGAACGACAAGGCCAGTGGCCAGTCCAGGGTGCAGACTGTGTCCATGAGAAGCTGCACAGGGAATGTGTGCGACTGTACCTTGCCATGGTCAGCAACACAGTCAGGGGGCAACAATGTGCAGTACAGGCCCACCTGTGTGAGACACAGGTGTGTGAGGGTGGCTAGCACTCAGACTTGGCTGTCAGACGGACTGGGAGCTGGCTGTGTCTCGGGGACTGTCGGGGCACTTGACAGGGAAGAGAGCGGAACAGCTGAGGTAGAGCTATCAGTGGCTTGGCAAGCCGGAGGACTGCTTGGACCAGGTGGTGTAGTGGCACATGGAGGTTGAGTCATGTGGACGGGAGTCACAGTGTGGCTGGGAGATTGTGGAGGGGTGCCCTTCCACTTCTTGGGAATCCTCTTGGGGATCCTAAATGGCTTGACTGACTGTGGATCAATGGGAAGTGGTGTGGGTACAACAGGCACACTCACCACCACTGCTGCAGCAGGTGCAGGTGCTGGCAGCCCCTCTGGTGATGTGCTGGACCCAGCGGAAAGCTTCACCTTGCTTCGCCTCTGCCCCCCTTCTCCTGTTTACTAGGTGTTACCCCTACAGTGCCCTCCGACCCATGCTTCACTGTGCTTGGAATGGGAGTCAAGGTGGTTGGTGATACTGCCTTGGAGCCCTTCCTAGGTGTACCCTTGGCATGCACCACCTCCTTGGTGGGCACAGACACTGTACGATTATCTTTGCGCGATGCTTTAGGGGCAGGAGAGTCCTTGGATGGGGATATCACTGAGGCATGTGTGCCTGAGGTCTGCTGCTTTGCTAATTGTCCACTGGTGTCACCTGACGGGCTTTTCTCCCTGCGCTCTGGGGTGCATTTGGTCTTCTGTGGAGATGGTGTCTGCGCCCGGGACCACTTGAGTTGCTGCTGCTATGTGCTCCGTGTGCTGTATCGTGACGTTGATGTATGTGGACCGTGGTCACTATCGTCAGATGTGGCCACTGCCCGGAGGGTGGACAAAGGGACTGGAGCTGGACTGTGAGCATGTGCCTGTTGCAGGGCAGACGTCACTGTTGATGACAAAGCCTGGACTGTCTGGTGCAGCCCACCCACGTCGGAAGGTATGCCCTCCATGAAAGCAACCACCTGGGCCAATTTCCTGTCGTGGTCAATGAAGGCATTGAGGAGAGCTGTCTGGCCTACACACACCTGGCGCAAAAGCTCCACAGCCTCAGCACTGATGGCAGCAGGGGAGACAGGGGCAGTGGTGCCAGGGGTGAAGGACACTCTTCCCCTCTTACTGAGGCAGACACGGGCAGCACCAAAGGAAGTGGCTGGGAGGGTGGGCAATGGCCGCTGTGTGGTGGAAGTCGATGCAGAGTCCCCGTTCCCTGTGCCCTCCAACATGGATGCATCCCCGCTGGCATCAGATGATGTGGTGCTTTGCGTCTCAGGCTGGGACTCCTCCAGCAGACATCTGTGTCACTGGGCTCCTGGGCAGCAGTGGTGCTAGTTTCACACCCACTGGTGTCCGTCTCCTGTCCCTCCGTAACCACAGGTGATGCTGCATGGGAGAGAGAGATGTAGGGTCCGGTCAGTGGCAGTAACAGAACAAATATATGCAAGCAATGCATTACCAGAGTTGACCAAATCTACATGTTGCACACCACCCTGTGCAATCACATCGTGCCAACTCACTACATAGACTCAAGCAGTGTGTGGAAACAGGATACTCAGGCATGAGTGAGCCATGTGATTACCACACAGCACAACACCCTGCTTGTGGCTCTGTTCAAACAGACACACAACTAGTTCTGAGCACACCTAGGGACATGATGGGGGCACACTACTTGTTGCCAATATTAGAACTGTACGGAACAGGAGGGGACAACACAGACCCAGACTACAACATGACAGTCCACAATGGACACTAGCCCATGCCACCCACCATGTCGTACCTTGGGGACAATATGATGCTGCACATTGCTGTAAGATGTGTAGGCCTCCCCAATATGGGTGCATGCAATGGACGCATTGGGCACACTGCGGTTTCCTCCCATGGGAATCCCAAGACTACACCAATGCAGAAGAAACCTGAAGAGCACAACTCAGAGTGTAATATGAAGGCACAGCATCCGAATCCCCTTTGTAAGTACAGGTAGGGCAAATGCATGCCACAGGCACCCAGGCCAGCAGCCACTTACATGCCATAGCATCACACTTCCAACATCACAGAGGCCAGCGCTGGCACAGGCTCTGTACACATGCAGCCACTCCCAGCCAAAGCCAGACTCCCCAAATACTCACCCCTGGCTTGCTGCTGATGCTCCTTCAAACGTGCATCCAGATCAGGCTGTGTCACCGCCAAGATGTGCCACATTAGTGGTGTCATACTGTGCCGTGCCAGACGCCCAGTGCGAGGAAGCAGTCCCAAGGTCATCTCTGCCACATTCTTTGCCAGCCGGCTGATGTTGTCCCATCTCTGGTGGCAGTGCATGCGCCGTCGGTTTGAGACCCCCAGGGCTCGCACCTTCACTGCAATGGCCCTCCACAGGGCCTTATGCTGGTGTACCTTGAGCTGCAGGCATGGGAGACAAGAGGGATAAATTATCAGGGACACAGTGTCATGTACCGACATCTATCAGTATAGCAGCAAGATACAAAATCATGACATATCCAATGTTAGGTCAATCAGAGACTATATTACAGCTCACATGGGACCCCTGCATGGGAAAAATTGATGTTAAAGCATGCAGCTGTGAGGGGGAACACAGTCCCTGCACATCTCACACATATGCAGGATGCCAGCACTGAAAGACCCATATAGCCTGCCCGCATCTCCGGTTCATTGTTGGCTTGAGCAACACATACATCACATATCAACCTGTGTTTGGGGGTGGACTCACTGTGTCCAAGACTGAGCAGCCATCAATGTCCCTGTCCAGTTAACATTTGAATGTGTCATGGTGGTCACATGGAGGGACATGATCTCACAAATACAAAATGCCATTCACAAGGGCTGTTGTGTGCAAACCACAGTGCTGAGATGGACCATAGCTGGAGTGCTATGTGAAAAGACTGATGTCATACTCTGTAAGTTAAGTGAGTTGTACTTGTCTTTGTAGGCGGGACTGTGCAGGCCAGCTGGGCTCACACTGAGATATACTACAGGGCCACACACAGCCAACCAGCCAAGCAATCACTGTCCTGACTACAGCATGAACAACCTTCTGTGTCACTGTATGGCTGACAACACAACACAGGTCACTCATACATACATGTGCAGGGAGGCAAACCTGTGGCATTGGTTGCACACATCCTCCCACTGGAGACAGCATGTCAGGCAGTGTATGACTCTACCCCACACTCCCAGTCACATACTGCATCAGTCCAACTACATGTGTGCCCCCCTGCCCAACCCCACCACTGTTGAAGACTTACCACGACATTTGGGACACCATATAGCCTTGGGTAGTGTGTGAGCACCTCGTCCACTAGGACCTCCAGCTCCTCGCCCGTGAAGGGACTGGCACGTATCTTCTCTGTCCTTGCCATCACTGTGAACGTGAGACAACAGCAGGGGACTTTGGTGGTGAGGGGTCTCAGGCAGCAGTCCCTGGAGGCAGCAGCAGGTGAGGGGTCTCAGGCAGCAGTCCCTGGAGGCAGCAGCAGGTGACGGGTCTCAGGCAGCAGTCCCTGAAGGCAGCACCGGATGAGGGGTCTCTGGCAGCAGGCTCTGGAGGCAGCAGCAGGTTAGGGGTCTCAGGCAGCAGGCTCTGGGAGCAGTGGCAATGTGAGGTTCACTCCCACATATATAGCCCCCTGGAGTCGTTTCAAAGGTGCCAAGCTGCAGCAATTGGTGGTCCAGGTCTGCCTCTTTCAAATGCATCCAATGACCGCCTCCCCGGTGGCGGAGCACGCCTACCGGGATCTTCAAAATTGCATCATGTCACCACAATCATGGTTCCCATTGGCTGTAAGGGCATGCTCCATGGCGATGATACAACGCTGGGGCCCGGGTGCGCTACCGTAATGGTGCATCTTTCAAATGCAGCCAATGTTCGCCGCCGCGGTGGTGGAGCATGCCTACCGCGATCTTCAAATTTGCATCATGTCACCGCTATCGAGCTTCGCATTGGCTCTAGGGCGAGCTCCATGGCGGTGCCACACCGCAGGGGCCAGTGTGCCCTACCGCAATTTTAGTGGTGGAGCATGCCAACTGCCATTTCCACATGTCTCCATGCCTATGACTACCGCACTTGTGTGAAAGGGGGTGCTGGTGACACATTACTGGGGCCAGGAGGTAGCTACCGCGATTTGGGTGCCATGCATTGACACGAGGCACTGCCATTCAGGCGGCGGAGCATGCCAACTGCCATATGGGCATGGCTCCATGCCTATGACTATCGCACTTGTGTGAATAGGGGTGCTGGTGACACTCCGCTGGGGCCAGGCGGTAGCTACCGCGATTTGGGTGCCATGAGTTGACACAAGGCACCGCCATTCAGGCAGCGGAGCATTCTAACCACCATATGGGCATGTCTCCATGCCTATGACTACTGCACTTGTGTGAATGGGGGTGCTGGTGACACACCGCCGGGGCCAAGCGCTAGCTACTGCGATTTGGGTGCCATGCATTGACACGAGGCACCGCCATTCAGGCGACGGAGCATGCCAACTGCCATATGGGCATGTCTCCATGCCTCTCACTACAGCGCTTGTGCTAATGGGGGTGCTGGTGACACACGTTGGAGCCAGGCGCAAGCTACCGCGATATGGGTGCCATGCATTGACACGAGGCACCACAATTTGGGTGGCGGAGTATGTCAACCGCCATATGGGCATGTCTCCATGCCTATGACTACCGCACTTGTATGAATGGGGGTGCTGGTGACACACCGCCGGGGCCAGGTGGTACCTACCGTGATTTGGGTGCCATACATTGACACGAGGCTCCGCCATTCAGGTGGCAGAGCATGCCAACCACCATTTCCCCATGTCTCCATGCCTCTCACTACCGCACTTGTGTGAATGGGGGTGCTGGTGACACACCACCGGGGCCAGGCGGTAGCTACCGTGATTTGGGTGCCATACATTGACACGAGGGTCCGCCAATCAGACGGCGGAGCATGCCAACCGCCATTTCCCCATGTCTCCATGCCTCTCACTACCGCACTTGTGTGAATGGGGGTGCTGGTGACACACCGCCGGGGCCAGGCAGTAGCTACAGCGTTATGGGTGCCATGCATTGACACGAGGCACCGCGATTTGGGTGGCGGAGCATGCCAACCGCCATATGGGCATGTCTCCATGCCTATGACTACCGCACTTGTGTGAATGGGGGTGCTGGTGACACACCGCCGGGGCCAGGTGGTAGCTACCGAGATATGGGTGCCAGGCATTGACAGGAGGCACCGCGATTTGGGTGGCGGAGCATGCCAACCGCTATATGGGCATGTCTCCATGCCTATGACTACCGCACTTGTGTGAATGGGGGTGCTGGTGACACACCACCGGGGCCAGGCGGTAGCTACCGCGATTTGGGTGCCATACATTGACACAAGGCTCCGCCATTCAGGCGGTAGAGCATTCCAACCGCCATTTCCCCATGTCTCCATGCCTCTGACTACTGCACTTGTGTGAATGGGGGTGCTGGTGACACACCGCCAGGGCCAGGCGGTAGCTACCGCGATTTGGGTGCCATACATTGACACGAGGCTCCGCCATTCAGGTGGCGGAGCATGCCAACCGCCATTTCCCCATGTCTCCATGCCTCTCACTACCGCACTTGTGTGAATGGGGGTGCTGGTGACACACCACCAGGGCCAGGCGGTAGCTACCGCGATTTGGGTGCCATACATTGACATGAGGCTCCGCCAATCAGGCGGCGGAGCATGCCAACCACCATTTCCCCATGTCTCCATGCCTCTCACTAACGCACTTGTGTGAATGGGGGTGCTGGTGACACACCGCCGGCACGATTTTGGAGCCATACAATGGCGATGGCCATCTGTCCAACATCAACAGTGCACAGTGCCAACATCTTTAATGGCACAGCATTGTGCACACAATGCAAATGCTCAATTCAGGCCACTGATTGCTACACATGCCATGTTTGTGTGTGTATAACGTAGATTTGCCTGTACCCACTCACATGTCACTTATGTATTTGATGTTGGTGTAGGCAGGACAGTGTTGTTCTGGACCGTACAATATGTACATATTATCAATGTGTTGAGGTCCAGAGGCAATCACAGCAATGCTCGTCTCAATAAATGGTGATCTATTTAGCATTGCCTCTCATGTCTGCTCATGAACACATTCGTCATTCCAGCGCCGAATGTGGTCATTGTGTGGTGGATGTGTGCCAGGTTGCAATGACGCATCAAGGTGTGACAGGTACAGCAACTAGGTATGAGACAGTGGTTTTGATTAGTTACACATATGCTGGATGCTATACTCCCAGGCGTGCCCAAGTGAACTGTGGCCATATCCCTATGTGCATACACATTGACCAAGGTGGTGTTGGAGGTACTTGTCTTGTGTAAGGTGAAACGTGTGCCCTTTGTGTAGCTGAAGGTGTCACTCCATGTCAGCTGGTCTGTTAGTCACTGTAGATGTCAGTCATTGTTGTGGTTGTGTCATCCAGAATGTGATATGCTGTGCACATCTCATGAAGTGTTGCGTTGACATGTGTCCACTATCATCTCAAATAGGAGGAGGCCAAATTTGACTCGTCACTTGACGCTGCTGGAGAACATGGAGGATGTTGCGATCATACGGAAATGCCGCCTGGACAGAGCCACCCTGAAAACCCTTTGTGATCTGTTGGAGCCCCATCTGCAGCCCCGCAGGGCATATCCAACAGCTTTCACCCCTATTTATAAGGTGATGGCAGCCCTGCATTTTTTTGCCACTGGATCGTTCCAGGAGACTGTCGCCAGCGCTGGTGGGATGTCACAACCGATGTTCAGCATGGTGCTGCGTGATGTACTGTTCGTCATTATGCTATATAAGGACAGATACATCCATTTCCCCAGGGGTGCTGAATTGCCAGCTGTGAAGGGAGAGTTCTATCCCCTTGGACACATCCCCAATATTGTTGGGGCCATTGATTGCACCCATGTCGGTCTTGTGCCACCACAGGCAAGTGAGCACATGTACCGCAATCACAAGCATTACCACTCCATCAATGTGCAGGTGGTGTGCCTGGCAGATATGACCATCTCGCAAGTGTGTGCCAAATTCCCATGCTCGGCCCTTGACTCCTACATCCTGCGGAACAGCATAGCACCCCAGCTGATGGCTAATCTTGTGCGTACATGGATTGTGGGTGAGTATGCCTAGTCGTGTGGCGTGCTGTGTGTGTGACCTGCTGCCCTCAGCGAGGTTGCAATGTCTATTTGTGTTTGTCATACCTAGGTGACTCTGCATATCCCAACCATCCCTGGTTGCTGAGCCCACTGTGGAATCCCAGGTCCCCAGCTGAAGTCTGCTACAATGAGGCCCATGGGAGGACACGTCGTGTGGTGGAGCGTACTTTTGGTCTGCTCAAGTCACGTTTCCGCTGCCTGGGCAAGACCGGAGTTGCACTGGCATACCCGCCCGGGAAGATGTGTCAGATTGTTGTGGCATGCTGCATGCTCCACAACCTAGCCAGTCGCAAGGAGATTCCCCTGCTCCTGGATGATGGTGAGGACCCAAGGCCCCAGCCTGCAAACCAAGCCGTGTCCAGTGATGAGGACAGTGGAGAGGAGGAAGATGTTGACCTGCTTGAACAGCTCATCACCCGCTACTTCACTTGACGGTGGGTGTCAATGTGCAACATACCCATTGTCCGATTATATTGCTGTTGTCATGAAGGGACATGTGAGAATTGTAGCATCAGCCAGTTGTAGACTCAGTGGTGGTTGGAAATGATTCTGGGACATGTCATTCGGGGACATCTACAGGACGTGTATGTTGACACTTGTTGGCCATTGTGACATGTGCATGTTGGGTTATCCTGATGATAGGTGTTGTGTGATGTCTGTGATGCCACACCCAGACCAGTGACAGTTGTTCTGTTGTGTTTCCCTAGGTGCCTTCAACTTATCCTTGCCTACTACATACAGCCCATGCTCCTGGTACATAATGATCATGTTGAAGACTGTACATCCTGCAATAAAGATGGAGCGGACACGCCAACATGTGTGTGGGATATTTTATTTACAATGGTGAGATGCGAGGGGGGGTGTACATTTCCATTGGGGGGTGGGGTGGAGCAGTGAGTTGATAGTTGTGGTAGATGAGATAGTCGAGTAGTCACCACATTGCTGTGGTGACCCAGTCCAACAGACAGATGCCATGCTTCTAACTTTAGGCCTCCTAAATGCCTTCTGTGAATACCGAAAGTCTTAAAATTAGGATTTTTCTCAATTTAGTAGTAGTAAAGGTAGGACGCCTAACTTTAGGACTCCTAAATGCCTTCTGTGAATACCGAAAGCCTTAAAATTAGGATTTTTCCCAGTTTAGTAGTAGTAAAGTGTCCTAACTTTAGGACTCCTAAACTGAGAAAAATCCTAAATTTAAGACTTTCGGTATTCACAGAAGGCATTTAGGAGTCCTAAAGTTAGGTGTCCTAACTTTACTACTGCTAAATTGAGAAAAATCCTAATTTTAAGACTTTCGGTATTCACAGAAGGCATTTAGGAGTCCTAAAGTTAGAAGTCCTAACTATACTACTACTAAACTGAGAAAAATCCTAATTTTAAGACTTTCGGTATTCACAGAAGGCATTTAGGAGTCCTAAAGTTAGGACTCCTAACTTCTGTGAATACCGAAGTGAGTACGTGTCTTCTGTGAATACCAAAATGAGTAAGTGCCTTCTGTGAATACGAAAATGGTAGTAAGTTTAGGATTTTGTCTTAAGTTAGTTCTGTGAATCGGGCCCTCATTGTTTATTGTCTGACCTGGCAAACGTCACATCTGGCCATGGACTGGCCATTGTCATCTCCTGCATCCCTTTGTCCTGTCATGTGCATATCTTGATTTCTACCACCACACATGCAGTCCTATTTTTCGAATGATCCTTGTTGCTCAGGCCCCATGGCGATGCACCTGTCAATAGGTGCTGTACATGATTGTGCCCTGACTTTTTTCTAGTTGTGTATTGGTGTGTCACACTTTGGTAGCTGTGCCAGTTTCCTTAGCTTACCTGTGTGCACACTGAGCTTGGCAATGGGGAAGGTATGCCTCTTTGTGCAATGAGAGGGCTGGTGTTGTCATATGGCACCATTAGAATATTTTAAAATGGGTGGGTGCACGTACTGGCTACATACCTGTAAGTTTGTTTGGTGTACTGCAATGGCTTCCAAATGCTCCTGGGTGGGGGAGGGCTCCATCCTGCTCAGGTGTGGGACAGAGGGGATGTTGGGAGTAGTGGTGCAGGCCCCCCACCCCCAGACACCCTCATTGTGAAGATGGCTACCTACCTGTGAGTTTGATGAGGGCTGTGTAATGGCTGACACATGCTTCGTGGGGGAGGGATCCATCATGGTAGGCTGTGGGATAGGGGGTATGTTGGGAGTAGTAGTGCAGGCCCCCCACCCCCAGACACCCTCATTGTGAAGATGGCTACCTACCTGTAAGTTTGTTTGGTGTACTGCAATGGCTTCCAACTGCTTCTGGGTGGGGTGGGGGAGTGCTCCATCCTGCTCAGGTGTGGGGCAGAGGGGATGTTGGGAGTAGTGGTGCAGGCCCCCCACCCCCAGACACCCTCATTGTGAAGATGGCTACCTACCTGTAAGTTTGTTTGGTGTACTGCAATGGCTTCCAACTGCTTCTGGGTGGGGTGGGGGAGAGCTCCATTCTGCTCAGGTGTGGGACAGAGGGGATGTTGGGAGTAGTGGTGCAGGCCCCCCACCCCCAGACACCCTCATTGTGAAGATGGCTACCTACCTGTGAGTTTGATGAGGGCTGTGTAATGGCTGACACATGCTTCGTGGGGGAGGGATCCATCATGGTAGGCTGTGGGATAGGGGGTATGTTGGGAGTAGTAGTGCAGGCCCCCCACCCCCAGACACCCTCATTGTGAAGATGGCTACCTACCTGTAAGTTTGTTTGGTGTACTGCAATGGCTTCCAACTGCTTCTGGGTGGGGTGGGGGAGTGCTCCATCCTGCTCAGGTGTGGGGCAGAGGGGATGTTGGGAGTAGTGGTGCAGGCCCCCCACCCCCAGACACCCTCATTGTGAAGATGGCTACCTACCTGTAAGTTTGTTTGGTGTACTGCAATGGCTTCCAACTGCTTCTGGGTGGGGTGGGGGAGAGCTCCATTCTGCTCAGGTGTGGGACAGAGGGGATGTTGGGAGTAGTGGTGCAGGCCCCCCACCCCCAAACACCCTCATTGTGAAGATGGCTACCTACCTGTAAGTTTGTTTGGTTTGCTGCAATGGCTTCCAACTGCTTCTTGGTGGGGTGGGGGAGGGCTCCATCCTGCTCAGGTGGGGACAGAGGGGATGTTGGGAGTAGTGGTGCAGGCCTCAGTCCCCAGACACCCTCCCAGAGAAGATAGCTACCTACCTGTGAGTTTGAAGTGGGTTGTGTAATGGCTGACACATGCTTCGGGGGGTGGTATGAAGGATCCATCTTGCTAGGCTGTGGGACAGGGGGCATGGTGGGAGTAGTGGTGCAGGCCCCCCACCCTCAGACACCCTCATTGTGCAGATGGCTACCTACCTGTAAGTTTGTTTAGTGTACTGCAATGACTTCCAACTGCTTCTGGGTGGGGTGGGGGAGTGCTCCATCCTGCTCAGGTGTGGGACAGAGGGGATGTTGGAAGTAGCGGTGCAGGCCCCCCACCCCCAGACACCCTCATTATGAAGATGGCTAGCTACCTGTAAGTTTGTTTGGTGTACTGCAATGGCTTCCAACTACTTCTGGGTGGGGTGGGGGAGAGCTCCATCCTGCTCAGGTGTGGGACAGAGGGGATATTGGGAGTAGTGGTGCAGGCCTCCCACCCCAGACACCCTCATTGTGAAGATGGCCACCAACTGTAAGCTTGATGAGGGTGATGTAATGGCTGACACGTGCTTCTGGGTGGGGTGGTGGGAGTGATCCATCTTGCTAGGCTGTGGGACAGGGGGCATGGTAGGAGTAGTGGTGCAGGCCCCCCGCCCCCAGACAACCTCACTGTGAAGATGGCTTCCTACCTGTGAGTTTGATGAGGGTGTGTAATGGCTGACACATGCTTCTGGGTGGGGTGGTGGGAGGGATCCATCTTGCTAGGCTGTGGGACAGGGGGCATGGTGGGAGTAGTGGTGCAGCCCCCCACCCCAGACACCCTCACTGTGAAGATGGCTACCTACCTGTAAGTTTGTTTGGTGTACTGCAATGGCTTCCAACTGCTCCTGGGTGGGGTGGGGGAGGGCTCCATCCTGCTCAGGTGGGGGACAGAAGGGATGTCGGGAGTAGTGGTGCAGGCCTCCCACCCCCAGACACCCTCCCAGAGAAGATGGCTACCTACCTGTGAGTTTGATGTTGGTTGTGTAATGTCTGACACATGCTTCTGGGTGGGGTGGTGGGAGGGATCCATCTTGCTAGGCTGTGGGACAGGGGGCATGGTGGGAGTAGTGGTGCAGGCCCCCCACCCTCAGACACCCTCATTGTGAAGATGGCTACCTACCTGTAAGTTTGTTTAGTGTACTGCAATGACTTCCAACTGCTTCTGGGTGGGGTGGGGGAGTGCTCCATCCTGCTCAGGTGTGGGACAGAGGGGATGTTGGAAGTAGCGGTGCAGGCCCCCCACCCCCAGACACCCTCATTATGAAGATGGCTACCTACCTGTAAGTTTGTTTGGTGTACTGCAATGGCTTCCAACTGCTTCTGGGTGGGGTGGGGGAGAGCTCCATCCTGCTCAGGTGTGGGACAGAGGGGATGTTGGGAGTAGTGGTGCAGGCCTCCCACCCCAGACACCCTCATTGTGAAGATGGCCACCTACCTGTAAGCTTGATGAGGGTGATGTAATGGCTGACACGTGCTTCTGGGTGGGGTGGTGGGAGTGATCCATCTTGCTAGGCTGTGGGACAGGGGGCATGGTGGGAGTAGTGGTGCAGCCCCCCCCCCCGCCCCCAGACACCCTCACTGTGAAGATGGCTACCTACCTGTGAGTTTGATGAGGGTGTGTAATGGCTGACACATGCTTCTGGGTGGATTGGTGGGAGGGATCCATCTTGCTAGGCTGTGGGACAGGGGGCATGGTGGGAGTAGTGGTGCAGCCCCCCCACCCCAGACACCCTCACTGTGAAGATGGCTACCTACCTGTAAGTTTGTTTGGTGTACTGCAATGGCTTCCAACTGCTCCTGGGTGGGGTGGGGGAGGGCTCCATCCTGCTCAGGTGGGGGACAGAGGGGATGTTGGGAGTAGTGGTGGAGGCCCCCCACCCCCAGACACCCTCATTGTGAAGATGGCTACCTACCTGTGAGTTTGATGAGGGCTGTGTAATGGCTGACACATGCTTCGTGGGGGGAGGGACCCATCATGGTAGGCTGTGGGACAGGGGGTATGTTGGGAGTAGTGGTGCAGGCCCCCCACCCCCAGACACCCTCATTGTGAAGATGGCTACCTACCTGTAAGTTTGTTTGGTGTACTGCAATGGCTTCCAACTGCTTCTGGGTGGGGTGGGGGAGTGCTCCATCCTGCTCAGGTGTGGGGCAGAGGGGATGTTGGGAGTAGTGGTGCAGGCCCCCCACCCCCAGACACCCTCATTGTGAAGATGGCTACCTACCTGTAAGTTTGTTTGGTGTACTGCAATGGCTTCCAACTGCTTCTGGGTGGGGTGGGGGAGAGCTCCATTCTGCTCAGGTGTGGGACAGAGGGGATGTTGGGAGTAGTGGTGCAGGCCTCCCACCCCAAACACCCTCATTGTGAAGATGGCTACCTACCTGTAAGTTTGTTTGGTTTGCTGCAATGGCTTCCAACTGCTTCTTGGTGGGGTGGGGGAGGGCTCCATCCTGCTCAGGTGTGGGACAGAGGGGATGTTGGGAGTAGTGGTGCAGGCCTCAGTCCCCAGACACCCTCCCAGAGAAGATAGCTACCTACCTGTGAGTTTGAAGTGGGTTGTGTAATGGCTGACACATGCTTCGGGGGGTGGTATGAAGGATCCATCTTGCTAGGCTGTGGGACAGGGGGCATGGTGGGAGTAGTGGTGCAGGCCCCCCACCCTCAGACACCCTCATTGTGAAGATGGCTACCTACCTGTAAGTTTGTTTAGTGTACTGCAATGACTTCCAACTGCTTCTGGGTGGGGTGGGGGAGTGCTCCATCCTGCTCAGGTGTGGGACAGAGGGGATGTTGGAAGTAGCGGTGCAGGCCCCCCACCCCCAGACACCCTCATTATGAAGATGGCTAGCTACCTGTAAGTTTGTTTGGTGTACTGCAATGGCTTCCAACTGCTTCTGGGTGGGGTGGGGGAGAGCTCCATCCTGCTCAGGTGTGGGACAGAGGGGATGTTGGGAGTAGTGGTGCAGGCCTCCCACCCCAGACACCCTCATTGTGAAGATGGCCACCTACCTGTAAGCTTGATGAGGGTGATGTAATGGCTGACACGTGCTTCTGGGTGGGGTGGTGGGAGTGATCCATCTTGCTAGGCTGTGGGACAGGGGGCATGGTAGGAGTAGTGGTGCAGGCCCCCCGCCCCCAGACACCCTCACTGTGAAGATGGCTTCCTACCTGTGAGTTTGATGAGGGTGTGTAATGGCTGACACATGCTTCTGGGTGGGGTGGTGGGAGGGATCCATCTTGCTAGGCTGTGGGACAGGGGGCATGGTGGGAGTAGTGGTGCAGCCCCCCCCACCCCAGACACCCTCACTGTGAAGATGGCTACCTACCTGTAAGTTTGTTTGGTGTACTGCAATGGCTTCCAACTGCTCCTGGGTGGGGTGGGGGAGGGCTCCATCCTGCTCAGGTGGGGGACAGAAGGGATGTCGGGAGTAGTGGTGCAGACCTCCCACCCCCAGACACCCTCCCAGAGAAGATGGCTACCTACCTGTGAGTTTGATGTTGGTTGTGTAATGTCTGACACATGCTTCTGGGTGGGGTGGTGGGAGGGATCCATCTTGCTAGGCTGTGGGACAGGGGGCATGGTGGGAGTAGTGGTGCAGGCCCCCCACCCTCAGACACCCTCATTGTGAAGATGGCTACCTACCTGTAAGTTTGTTTAGTGTACTGCAATGACTTCCAACTGCTTCTGGGTGGGGTGGGGGAGTGCTCCATCCTGCTCAGGTGTGGGACAGAGGGGATGTTGGAAGTAGCGGTGCAGGCCCCCCACCCCCAGACACCTTCATTATGAAGATGGCTACCTACCTGTAAGTTTGTTTGGTGTACTGCAATGGCTTCCAACTGCTTCTGGGTGGGGTGGGGGAGAGCTCCATCCTGCTCAGGTGTGGGACAGAGGGGATGTTGGGAGTAGTGGTGCAGGCCTCCCACCCCAGACACCCTCATTGTGAAGATGGCCACCTACCTGTAAGCTTGATGAGGGTGATGTAATGGCTGACACGTGCTTCTGGGTGGGGTGGTGGGAGTGATCCATCTTGCTAGGCTGTGGGACAGGGGGCATGGTGGGAGTAGTGGTGCAGGCCCCCCCGCCCCCAGACACCCTCACTATGAAAATGGCTACCTACCTGTGAGTTTGATGAGGGTGTGTAATGGCTGACACATGCTTCTGGGTGGGGTGGTGGGAGGGATCCATCTTGCTAGGCTGTGGGACAGGGGGCATGGTGGGAGTAGTGGTGCAGCCCCCCCACCCCAGACACCCTCACTGTGAAGATGGCTACCGACCTGTAAGTTTGTTTGGTGTACTGCAATGGCTTCCAACTGCTCCTGGGTGGGGTGGGGGAGGGCTCCATCCTGCTCAGGTGGGGGACAGAAGGGATGTCGGGAGTAGTGGTGCAGGCCTCCCACCCCCAGACACCCTCCCAGAGAAGATGGCTACCTACCTGTGAGTTTGATGTTGGTTGTGTAATGTCTGACACATGCTTCCGGGTGGGGTGGTGGGAGGGATCCATCTTGCTAGGCTGTGGGACAGGGGGCATGGTGGGAGTAGCGGTGCAGGCCCCCCACCCCCAGACACCCTCACTGTGAAGATGGCTACCTACCTGTGAGTTTGATGAGGGTTGTGTAATGACTGACACATGCTTCTGGGTGGGGTGGTGGGAGGGATCCATCTTGTTAAGCTGTGGTACAGGGGACCTGGTGGGTGTTGTAGTGCTGTCTGCCTGTACACATGCCCCCATTGTTATATTGTTAGCTATGTTTGGGGTGAATGGGAATGGGTGAATGTTGGATCTGTGAGCCATGTTTTTGTGAGTGTTTGGTGCAGATGGATGGTATGTGTCCTAGGTGGTGTAGCTTTGTAGTTGTGCAAGCAAATACATAGCAGAGTGGCGGTAGTAATTTGTTTGTACTTACCAGCCTACACTCCCCCAGCTACTCCTGTGAGACTCTCTGGATGCAATATGGCAAGCACCTTCTCCTCCCATTGTGTGAATGGTTTTTGTGGAATGGGTGGGCCACCGCCAGTTCTCTGAGCCAGCTCACGGTTCTTGCTCCTCCTCTCCTTGACCACCCTCTTCAGATCATGCCATCGCTTCATGATCTCCTTTTTTGATCTTGGGGTGGTCCCTACTGCATTGACCCTTTGGACTATCCTTGCCCACATTTGTGTCCTTGTGGCTAATGGTGTCTGTTGGACCAGGCTACCAAAAAGCTGTGGTTCCACTCTGACTATCTCATCTACCATGACCTTCAACTCACTCTCAGTGAATTTGGGCATTTTCTGTGTGGCCATGGTGTGTGGTGTGCAAAGTGATTGTGGGTGCAGGAGTGTGTGTGGTGGTTGTGGTTGTGCTGTGTATGGTGTGTGTTGTGCAGGGGGCTAGTAGTGCTGATGTTGAGGTGGTGGTGGTACTGTGTGTGGTGTGGCTAGTGATGTTGTGTCCTTTGCCTCTCCTGTCAGCTGGGGTATGTGTCCCTTCTCTCCTGGAGTTTTGCAAGGGATTGTGGTCAGGGAAGGGGCTGGTTTTATACTCAGCTATATGGGTGTGTCCAATTGGGTTGTTGCTGACAGGTATGTTTTCCTGGGAGTTGTATTTTTCGCTTTGCCATGTGGTTGTGTCATTGGGGTGTGTTTTGTGTATTTGGGGGACATGGCTAGTTTTCTGTGTGCACTTTTTGGCCTTCTTGTGGGGTTTTGGCTTCGTCCGCCATATTTTTGACGGTGGCTGTGCTTCAGCTCTTCCATTCATTCCATTGTGCGACCGCTGCAGTCGGAGACAGCGGTACGTACCGCGGGACAGTCGGGGATATCCTAATTTCCGGTGCGGTGTCTCCACCATACTTGCGGCGGGTTGGTTGTTTTCCGCTTCCATGGCGGTCGGGGTGTTTTTACGCCCACCATCCTAATGGACCTCTAAGTGTTCTGCCCACCATTAAAAAAATTACTAAAGGCTTTGAATCTGAGAGATATAAATTGGACTTAATCCATCATTTCATTGGGGATTTTGCTGTGAGCCATCAGCCATGTAAATGATTTGACTTTGGCAGCGATGGTCAATGATGCTTCCAAAGCTTTTGATCATGTAAACTCGTTTGGCACCAATAAAACACCTTGGGCTGTGACCTTTTCTTTTTTACCCAGGCAGCAGAACAACAGCAAAATTCTCTCTCTCAACTTCAATAGTGATTTACAGGTTCCTCAAAGATATGTTTTATATAGTAAGAGGTATCGGAGAGAGATGTCCTCTTTGCCTTTTTCCCCCAAAATATGGCAAAATGTTGCTATAATTCCATTCTGTTTCGCTGACTGCTTCAGTAAGATTGTAATGTATGTGGATGGTATTCTAATTTACATCACTAACGTTGCCTCCCTAGTGTTTCCTCGAAAATCAATAACTGAATAACAAAGTTAGCCAGAATTCAGGCCATGAAATAAATAATGACCAGTTGACGTTCATTGTTTTGCATCCTCTTGCCAAAAGAATATTCAAATTCTTGGATATCTATGTCACTTTTAATTTAGATAAATTGGCAGCATAAAATTTAGAAGCACTAAAAACTGACATCAGGGCTAAATTAATACATTAACTATGACAGGAAATGGGAACCTCATGAGAATATCAATCCTTGGAAAGATCATCTTAATAGATGCAATTCCCCTGTAGCTTGATAGATCAATTTTACAAAAAATATGCAATCCTTGATAATCCACTTATTTGGCCCAGTAAGAGATTTTGGCTGGCTTGCATTGGAGAAGTTGTAGATACTTCTGGTTAAAGGGGATATGGGCTTTCAGTATCTACAGTTTTACTTTTCGACACCTCTGCCCAGGCCTGTTTTAGGCTCTCGGATACATTTAATAATTTATGGCTCATGTGAGACTATAGTTCATCTTAGAGCAAGAATTGGTTGTATAAATACAGTTTCCACATAGAAATACATAAATAATTAGGAGTATTTGATGCTTACCTTCTGTCCCCATGGGAAACAACCATTACAACGCAGTCATTACAATGCACTACCTTTACAACGCGGGTATTACAATGCAACTGCATTTACATCGCATGCCATAACAACGCAGGCATTGCAACGCATGTCACTACATCGCATGTCATTACAATGCATACCATTACAACGCATGCTATTACAATGCATTATAAGGTAAGTAAGGGATTGTTCTTTAATTTTAGGGTGGGTATGGGTTTGGGGGTACATGGGAATAGTAATTTTTAGCCCTATACTATCCAACACTTACCCTACTGTTGCACTCACTGGAGTAGGAATAGTAATTGTTACCCCTGCACTATCCAACACTTACCCTACTGTTGCACTCAGTGAAGTGGGAATAGTAATTTTACCTCTACACTATCCAAAACTTACCCCACTGTTACCCTAAAAGTATTTTGCATTGTAATGGTATGCGATGTAAATGTAGTTTCTAAAAATGAGTTTTGATGGCATGCGTTGTAAAATCATGTGTTGTAATGGATGTTGCGATGTAAGAAACACGTTGTAAAAGCATGCATTGTAAATGTTTGCGTAGTAATATGTCCTATTCGTCCCCATGTAATGTTTGCAGAAATTACTCAATTCCTTATTATTATTATCTTAAGCAAACTCTTGGAGACCATTCTGGTAGCCCACTTTTTTGCATGATGACCTCTCAACACCAGAAGAGCTGTTAAACTATCATAGCTCTTAATTGCAGAGCCCCTAGGCTATTACCTGGGATAGCCTTTGAATCTTTAAGTATGCCTATCTTGCATCGTGGTTTTCTACCACCAAGACTCTCTGGCAAATGACTGGGGTAGATTCCTGATGGACTGGCTGCTATTTGACGAGTAACATTGATATTGTTAAACCCCACAAGACTGTTGAGCAGGCTAAAGCTAAGCCACTATACCATACACAAGGTATATTGGAACCCTCCAAAGAGATTGAAAATTAGCCTGAGACACTGGTGCCTTGTTCTCACTGTCACAGTCCTTACTAAATGATATCTACATATTTCAGGTAGCCCATGCTAGGTGAATGCTAGAATGTGTAGGTTAAGACTATTAGCAATATCTTTCATTGCGGAATGGAGATTTACATGCTTATGGTGCAATCTGGTAACTGTTCTGATGAGGTGCTGTATGCCATCCCCTCATAGATGCTGCTGTTTTCTGTGGTGGGGACACCGGCGGACGGAACGCCCGTCCGCCGGTTTTCCGACAGTCGACCAGTCCACCGGGCGGAAAATGGGCTGGATATGTTGGATCCATATTAGCATGGGCAGCGGTGCAGGTCTTTCCATGGTGGAGACCCCGCCATGGAAAGCCAGGTGGATTTTGCTGTCGGGGGCCCGTTGCGGGGCCCCAGGGTAGTGGGGGGTGAGGGTGCACATGGAGGGTACCTATGGTATGCCCCTACATTGTCATGGACAAGGTGGCATGCACCGCGTGGTGCCTGTCACCTTGTGCATGACAATGCACAACGTGCATTCCCAGCATTGTGGCGGGCGCACCGCTAGGGTGGCGGGCTGACAGAAGTGGCCCCATAGTGTTAAAATAAATTAAAAATATACATATAAAATATAATATATATACTTACCTAATAATATTCATAAATAATTATTCTAATAACTTATAAATTGTTAAAAACATTTTATAAATTATAAATGCATATATACACATACAAATATAATATAAATAAAAATATAAAAAATAGATATAACAAATTAAAAAACCTACAATATTTTAATGTTTTTAAAATAAATTATACACAACATTAACTAAAACAATCCAGAAAAATATTGGATAGCAGAGGGAAACAAATTACTGTTCACACTCCAAAGAGTGTAACAACAGTAGGGAAAGTGTTGGATTGCATAGGGTTAAAAATTACTATTCCAACACCAGAGAGTGCAACAGTAGGGAAAGTGTTGAACAGCCTAGGGGTAAAAATTACTATTCCCACTCCAGAGAGTGCAACAGTAGGGAAAGTGTTGGATAGCGAAAGGGTTAAAATTACTATTCCCACTCCAGTGAGTGCAACAGTAGGAAAAGTGTTGGAAAGCGTAGGGGTAAAAATTACCATTCCCACTCCAGTGAGTGCAACAGTAGGGAAAGTGTTGGATAGCGTAGGGGTAAAAATTATTATTCCCACTCCAGAGAGTGCAATAGGGAAAGTATTGGATAGCGTAGGGGTAAAAATTACTATTCCAATTCCAGAGAGTACAATAGTAGGGAACGTGTTGGATAGCGTAGGGGTAAAAATTACTATTCCCAATCCAGAGTGTGCAACAGTAGGGAAAGTGTTGGATAGTGAACGGGTTAAAATTACTATTCCCACTCCAGTGAGTGCAACAGTAGAGAATGTGTTGGATAGAGTAGGGGAAAAAATTACTATTCCATCTCCAGAGAGTGCAACAGTAGGGAAAGTGTTGGATAGTGTGGGGGTAAAAATTACTATTCCCACTCCAAAGAGTGCAACAGTATGGAAAGTGTTGGATAGCGTAGGGGTTAAAAATAACATACTTATCAATTAAATTATTTTTTAAATTAAATAATGATTTATTAATAAATTAACAATAAATTAATTATAAATACCAATAAATTAAAATTAATAATTACTTTAATAATATTATATTACTTCCTACCCTATTCCCCAATAAACTCACAACCCACTCCGCATAAAATTTAACACAATTAATATAATTATCAATTAATCAATTAATAAAAATTAATTACCAATTAATAATTAATGTCGAATAAATTAATTATCAATACCAATAAATATTAATAAATAATTACTTAATTATAATAAATTACTTCCCACCCTATTCCCCTTTGAACACACAACCCGCTCCTAAACTAAATTAACACAATTAATATTTTTATCAATTAATTTATTAATAAACAGTAATTACCAATTAATTATTAATACACAATAAATTAAGTATCAACACCCAAAAATTAAAATGATTAATTAATTAATTATAATTAATTTACTTTCCACCCGATTCCCCTATAAACCCACAACCCACTCCAATAAAAAATTAATACAATGAATATAATTAACAATTAATCAATTAATACAAAGTAATTACCAATTAATAATTAATTAACAATAAATTAATTATCAATACCAATAAATAAAAATTAATAATTACTTCATTACAATTAAATTACTTCCCACCCTATTCCTCTATAAACCCACGACCCGCTACTGTACTAAAACGCAAAATTTAGTTTAAAAAAAATTACTAACTTCTAAACAATTAATACATATATTTAAAAAAAAATACAAAACATAACAAAACATGTGCAACACATACATATAAAATACATACTAAAATACATAACACTAACATAAACATCGATATTATTAACATTGATATTTTTGCTATCGATATTACTAACTTCGATATTAACACAAACGATATTGCTTACCTTCAGGTCGATATTCTGGTCACCGATATTCTTTTTTTTTTTAAATAACATTTTTATTGATTTTGCCAAGTACACGTACAGAGTAGCAGTTGTGCCAACAGCACCATAGTACACTTTTTCAAAGATAAAGTACATTGAGTTACATTCACAATTTTAACACTTCTCTGAGTTCGTTCTGCCGTAGTGTTAGATCCACCATTGGGGATGTACATAAATTCCCCCGATACCTGTTCCATGCTTTCCATTTCTTATCCCACTTCTTGGGCCACCCTCGAATTATGAACACTTCCTTTTCAGCAATCATGCATCTGTCTAACTCCTGTACCCATACTCGTATACATGGTGCATCTGCAGTCCCCCAGTGGCGAGCTGTTTCCCGTTTGACCAAGGTGAAGCCCAGCGTTGCCGTCTGCTGCTCGATCTCCGTGAGGTCCGTAGCCTCCCATATGTTAAGTAGGCCCATCAGAGGCATGAGGGCCAGCGTTTTCCCCAGCGCGGTTTGGAGCTTAGTCGTGGCCCCCTCCCATATCGGTTTGATCGCAGGGCAGTCCCATACCATATGATAGAAAGTCGCCTCATGTTGGCAACCCCTAAGACAAAGTGCAAATAAAGCAGGTGAGAGCCTTGTATAGTGACACAAAGATAAAACTGGTTTAAGCTGACCATGCCCCAATATTATTTTGCTAATATTGAAGTCAAGTGTGTTCATACTTTTCAGCGCCTTTCTAAAGATGAGATCTGTAAAACTATAGTAACATGCCTGGGTAGATCAATTTCGTTTACAATAACTAGTGGCAGCTATGAGGACAAAATGCAAGAAAAAAAACAGTAGGAATGACTACATAAAGTGAGAGACAATATGTGGGCAAGGCAAGTGGTTAGAGAATGCAGCTGGAGAATGGCTGAGAAAATGTTCAGGCAGCCCTTTCTGCAGAGATCAGTGTGCAATTTCGAGAGGCAGGTTCATGAACCAATAACATATTTAGACATAAGCTATAGTCCCATGTGTACAACCTGCAGACCACAAGTTTCAATCCCAGTAATATAGCTCAGTGAATTAAGGCTCCATGAACAGATGTAAAGGTCCAAGTGGCTCAGCAAGCTAGGACACCAGTTTCTCTCATCCGTGTGCAACCAGGAGGGCACATGTTCTGATCTCAATATATTACCTCATTGGATACGTTCTAATAAAGAGATTTGTGCGTGTGTGTGTTATACCTTACATCCTTGGCGCGGAATTCCCCCAACGTTTTTACTTTTGTTCCCTGATTTTTGCTGAACTTTACACCTAACCAGTGGTAAAGTACTTGTGCTCTCTCTTTTTAAACATGAAGAAATTGGACTAGACTTAATTAGCACAATTAGTTTACTTGTGAGACCATAGTAAATGGTACTGCTTGTACTCTGGGCTTGTAAATTAAATGCTACTATTGGGCCTACAGCACTCATTGTGCACCCACTAAAGTAGCCCTTTAAAACATGTCTCAGGCCTGCCACTGCAGCCTGTTTTGCAGTTCTAAACTTCCACTTCGATATGGCAACAGAAACCTTTTGCCATGCCTAAACCTTTATTTTTAACACTTATAAGTCATCCCCATGGTAGGATCTAACAACTCATAAGGCAGGATGCACTGTATTTAAAAAGTAGGACATGTGTACTTAAATTTTACATGTCCTAGTAGTAAAACCCCCCTAAAGTCATTTTTCATAATTGAAAGGCCTATCGCTCCCATTTACTAACTCTGAGTTACATTATTACATTTAATAAGTGCTATCTTTAGATTGGGAGAAGATAGTGCTATATTCTTATGTATGTAACATCAGCAGCCCCCAACGTGTGAGGTCAGAGGAGTCTAGAACTCTTGGGTGCCGATTCCGATCCGGCAAAAAAAAATTGCGTACGACTCGTATCCGTATATTTTCACGTACGAATCGTACAAGTACCGTACAAACTGCAAAGTACGATTCGTACATGAAAAATACATACGAATTGCGTCGGGAAAAGTGCACGAGAGGGAGCCGGACATTTTTACGTGCAAATCGTAAAACATAAGTCTGAGCGCGCAAGTACTATCCGTACCGCCCATCCGAATACACAACCGCATGTAAAAGGCCTCGTACGGAGCGAACGCTGTAGCACACATGTACACGGGTAAACTTCTGCCTGGATTCGAGTCGTACAGCCCCCCCTTTCCCCGCATATGTCAGCACCGTACCCCCGCATATGTCAGCACCGTACCCCCCCTTCGCACCGTACCCCAGGACCGTACCCCAGCCCCGCACCTGTATGCGCCGCACCCCAGGCCCGTCTCCCAGCCCCGCACCTGTATGCACAGTACCCCAGGCCCGTACCCCAGCCCCCCACCTGTACGCGCCGCACCCCAGGCGCGTACCCCAGCCCCGTACCTGTACGCACTGTACCCCAGGCCCATACCCCAGCCCCGCACCTGTACGCACCGCACCCCAGGCCCGTCTCCCAGCCCCATACCTGTACGCACCGTACCCCAGGACCGTACCCCAGCCCCCAACCTGTACGTGCCGCAACCTAGGCGTGTACCCCAGCCCCGTACCTGTACGCACTGTACACCAGGCCAGTACCCCAGCCCCGCACCTGTACGCGCCGCACCCCAGGCCTGTCTCCCAGCCCTGTACCTGTACGTACCGTACCCCAGGACCGTACCCCAGCCCCCCACCTGTAAGCGCCGCACCCCAGGCCCGTACCCCACCCCGTACCTGTACGCACCTTACCCCAACACCGTAGCCCAGCCCCGCACCTGTACGCACTGTACCCCAGGCCCATCTCCCAGCCCCCCACCTGTATGTGCAGCACCCAAGGCCCGTACCCCAGCCCCGTACCTGTCCGCACCATACCCCAACACCATAGCACAGCATCTCACCTGTACGCACCATACCCCAACACCGTACCCCAGCCCCCCACCTGTACGCGCCGCACCCCAGGCTCGTACCCCAGCCCCGTACCTGTACGCACCATACCCCAACACCGTACCCCAGCACCCTCACCCAGCATCGCGTATGTACGGACCTTACCTACGCAAAAAAGACTCGTACAGAACCAGGACACTGTAAAACAGCACAAGGAGGGTCAATTCGACTCGCACAACACCACAAAACACGTCTACATGACAAAATACATCTCAATGACTGACCTGGCACATCCAAACAAGCAAACAGAGGCCCTAAATCACAACAACCTCTCATAACACACCCACCACAAATTCAAACCCAGCCATACCCACAAATGGACCAATAAAAAGGGCCCACACACACAACCCATGAGACGTTGCAACAGACCCACTGCTGCCAGACCCCACAGATAAACAACTGCACCTTACTTACACCTTAACTACACCTTAACTTACACACCTTCACACAACCTCCTTCACAAACACCCCCTCTTCACATTCACACACACACCGTCACATTCACACCCACACACCCAAAACCATCCACACCCACACCCCACACCATGCCCACAGACAAGAATCCAAAGTTCACAAGGGCGGAGCTGGACCTCCTTGTCAACGAAGTCATCAGAGTCGAGCCACAGCTGTTTGGAACATTGGTCAGACAGACCAGCATAGCCCAAATCGTGATAAGGTGAATGCTGTTGCGCCCATCCGAAGGACCAGGCATGAATGCCAAGCCAGGTGGTACGATCTGCGCAGGGCAGTCAAGAGGAAAATGAACGAGGAATACGCCCAGAGTAACATCACTGGAGGTGGGCTGCCCCGCAGACCCGTACATTACCATCCCTGGGAGGAGAAGGTGATGGCCATGCTTCCGCCGGTGGGAGTACACGGAGTTGAAGGAGTCGCAGAGCCTGGTGAGTACACAAATAACTCACGTAACATGGGGTAATGGAATTCACACCACAAATACACCAAATGCACGCAACTTCCCCCAAGCCCTCACCGCACACAACCACACTCAAAAACCACGCTCATGCCACTAACGTCTCCATGCCCCATTCACAAATAAAGGCAATGCCATGTCCCAGGCCACACCAACCAAAAAGCCAAGACTGGATGTCCGGGATGCTGGGAGGGTGGGGCTCACACAACACATTGTGCAACTCAGAAGCAGACACCAATGCCCTCAGCCCATATGGCCTAGGTACATACCCATGCACCATGTCCAATGCACAGGGACGGGGAAAGTACTGACAAGGAAGCTGACACTTGGCCCTGCTGTATGCAGCACAAGGCCCTCCTGTGACCACTGTACACTTAAACACCAACTCCACAAGCTCAGATATCTAGCACAGGAACTCACACTCACTGTCATGCCAGCATGCACAATGAGGGGACAGACACATCACCTGGGAGACCCAATGACAAATCACACTACACCCAACAGCAGGCCCGGTCACACCCCCCCTCACACAAGCACACACCCCCGGGGCAGGCAACGGATTTACCCACTCTCACAATTGACATGTGACACAACAAGACCAATCCATAGCCAAATAAGCATCCTAGCCAAAATTCTACTGGTCAAACACTAAGGAGAACATATCAATCTGTCCCCCGCAACATACCCATCCCCAAGTGTACATTGAGAGGAATGCTAGGCACATCCAACTACCTGGAGGAACTGTGACAACTTGATTATGTATGAAACATGGATGTTGCATGAAACAGCATTAACATTGTCTCTCTCTCACACACAGGGCAACCTCATGGATCTCCCCCCAACAATGGGGGGGAAGAATCACAGTCCCAGGCTCGGGAGGAACCTGAGCCCACCGGCAGCGACGCCTCCGCGGATGACCCCAACCCACCTGGACCCTCTGGTGTCCAAGCCCCTGCAGCACCTGCTTCAGGAACATCTGTGCCAACCACCACCCCTATTCCTGCCACATCCCAGGAGACACCCAGGAGCCCTGCCCGCAGTGAAGAACTGAGCCAGTCTGACCAGGAGGGACAAGGTTCGCCGGACACCCAGGAGGAGGCAGACAACCCCGCAACTGCCATCTCTCAGGGGTCCCGTAGACCCGATGTGCCCACAACGGCAGGCCAGGCTCGTGTGGGCAGGGGTCGTGGGAGTGGAGGCAGGCGGAGGCGAGAACCTGACCAGCCAGCTGAAGGGACCGGTATGTCACACATACGCAACATCATGGACACATACCGGCGTGACACCAGGGTCATCAGCCAGGTAGTGGAAACCCTCACAGAGATAAAGAACCAGCAGGCCGAGCAACACGTTAGACATCAGGTATGCACGGGGAACGGGCATGGTGTTTACATTTGTGACGGATAATGGGTTAGTACCTTTTGGGGGGTAGGCAAGCAGGATAGAGGTGATGAGAGGTCGATGGTGGTTAATACAACTAGAGAGTCCGTTGATATAGGGTGCATGGGTTAAGGCCAATGTTTTTTTTATGTTTTTTCATGTTTTTTTAACAAAAAGCAAATAATGTTCACCACTGGATTTTTTTCGGAGGTCACATGTCTTGATTTGAAGTTTTTAGTTGAGAATGGTGGGATGTTTAAGGGAATGGAATTGGGTTTTACAGGCACTTGTAGTTGATACCGGATGGGACAAAATAAACAAGGGAAGTCAGGCCAATTACATTTGTTGATATCACTGGGTTTGTAAATGTAATGTGACTCATACACGTATTTTTAACTTGTAGACAGATACTCCTGATGAAGGTTTATTTCAAACCGAAATACATTGAGTAGATGTGTATCGTATCGAGTGGAGGATTCCTAAATTCGGAACGAGTTCATGTATAGGCCTGGATGGGCAATACTAAGAACAGTAATACGCTAAAAGTTAATTTACGACTTTTACATCTTTTGACGTGATGGAAAATAAGAAAAGTGTTGAACAAGAAGGAGAAAATAAAATGGATAAACAATTGATTACTTTGGTGAAAGTGTACTACTTTAAGGTACTTATGTGTATACAGCTGTGCAACCTGATTGTGACCTACTCAACGTTGGCCACTACTTTCACTTGAAACATGGATGTGGCATGAAACAGCATTAACATTGTCTCTCTCTCACACACAGGGCAACGTCATCGACCTCCCCCAACAATGGGGGGGAACAATCACAGTCCCAGGCTCAGCGTGAACATGTTCTCACCGGCAGCGACGACTCTCACCACTCCATGGATGACCCCGACCAACCTGGCCCCTCTGGTGCCCAAGCCCCTTCAGCACCTGCGTCAGGTACATCTGTGCCAACCCCCACCCCCATTCCTGACACATCCAAGGAGACACCCAGGAGCCCTGCTCGCACGGAACAACAGAGCCAGTCTGACCAGGAGGGACAAGGTTCTCCGGGCACCCAGGAGGAGGCAGACAACCCCGCTAATGCCATCCCTCAGGGGTCCCGTAGACCCGATGTGCCCACAACGGCAGGCCAGGCTCGTGTGGGCAGGGGTGGTGGGAGTGGAGGCAGGCGGAGGCGAGAACCTGACCAGGCAGCTGAGGGAACCGGTATGTCACACATACGCCACATCCTGGACACATACCGGCGTGACACCTGGGGCATCAGCCAGGTAGTGTCGAGCCTCACAGAGATGAAGGGGACCCTCGACGAAATGAAGAACCTGCAGGCCGAGCAACATGCCAGTCAACAACAACACCAAGGACGGATGGAGACAAGACTGGCTGAGCTCCTGGCGGTGCAAACGGACATGAGCCGTTCACTCCGTTGGATCACCGACAACATGGGCAACCCTCCCTGTGCCACCAGGCGAAGACCACCACCAGCCACAGGGAGGGAGGAGGAGGAGGATTCGTCCGACGGAGCATCGCAGACATCGTCAAGGCCTGCATCTGAGGGTCCCCCCAGGAAGGTGGGTCGTCCACGGAAAAGACCGTGAGAGTCAGCGGACCATCCACATCTCCCAGGTCACGTGGCCTGGCACCTGGCCCTCTGGCGCAACAGCAGCACCTCACTCAATGACATTCTCTGCCACATGGATTTGCTGGTCACAGTCTGACCAATGATGACCAACACTGTGGTCTGGACTCTGATGACTTCAACTGACAAGGATGCCATCTCCCCCTGTGAACTTTGGATTCTATGCACCCGGTAGAGCACCTTAGTTCATCTACCAAAAGACTTACCCCACCAAAAATAAAAACTTTATTTTGTCATGAGATGTTGCTGTCATTTGGCATTAGTCCACAACATATGTGTGTGTAAATGTCAAACTATGCCTGAGTGTTGAACTAACTCCACCCATCCATACCCTGGGATCTGAGTCTGGTACAGGACACACATGGGTCACAATGTATCATTCAATGCAGACATGGAGCACAATACTCACCTGTGATGGCCTCAAGCCGCTGAGGGGGTGCTTGCAATACTGTGCGGACAGACCTATTTGGAAGAGTATCATTAAGGCGTAGAGGTCATGCCTCATTCAGAGGCTCCCGGGAAGGGAGTCCCAGGTATGTGTTCCCAGGTGGGAGAACTATGTCCAGAATGCTGGAGTACGGTGGATCTGAAGAATGGTGGCCAGGTCAAGGTTGGATGCACGGAGATGGCACTACGGGGTCTCGGATGACAGTGGTACAAGGTTGATTTTAGGTCGGGGTTGTGGCATGCCTCCTGAGTGTGGGTGGGGAGTCTGAAGATCATCCTGCAGCACACAGTGATCCATTGCAGCTATCTCTGCTGGACGGTGATGTGGCTGGGGCGCAGGATGTTGCAGCTGAGGTGTGCAGATGCAGCCTGGATGTGGACAAGTTTCCCGGGAGTTTGGATGTGGCTGCTCCGTAGAGGGCAGGGCAGTATTTGACACGGATGTTGTCGTGGACCTGGGGGATGGTCCGTCTTTCCTTGGAGTGGATCTATCTGGGGATCATGTGCATAATTCAGAGGGTGTTGCAGTCTGAGGCACAGATGCTGGTGATTAGCATGGCAAATGTGAGCAAGCAATCCATGATGCACACCATCTTGTGTGCGTGGAAACTGGGTGCTAGTGCAGGGCTTTTGCGGGTGGGACACAAGCAGTTGACCCAGCTGTAAGGGGACAATCCTCAGATGTTGACCTCAGTCCTGTACAAGTCCAGTCTCAGGTGGCTGCTGTTCTGCCATTCATCAATGGATCTCATGCAATCTTGAATATTGGAACTGGCAATGTCTGCGTCCTTGGTGAGGGTGAGGAGCACCTGGCTGTCAATGGCATACGAGTTGATGATGAGGTTGTGTGCGCATGTGATGGTGGAGAGGGGGGTCCTGGACACATTGTAGATTGACACGCTGAGAGATGATACCTGTGCCATGTGCCTGACGACGACACCATACTACATGCAGAAGCCTTGAGTCCCACTCCCATGGCCTTGCCGGGGTACAGAGCCGGTGGGGAGTAGGAGGGACATGACCTGGTGGGTGTGACAGGGCCTGGAAGGCGTGGCAGCGCTGTGTAGGCAGTCGGGGTTGCACACTCATCATGCAAAGGTGTTGTGTGTGTGCTTAGTGTGTGCCTGAGAGCAGGTGGGAGATGTGTGGATGGACATTGCTTGGAGGCTGGCTGCAACATCAGACTGTAGTGTGATGTGGGTCATGCAAGGACCTGAGGGTCGTGCAATGTGCACGTTGCATGTGCAGACGATCCAGCCTTTGGCACCGCATGGCCGCAACTGTGGCACAGACAAGCTGATGACAGCTAAATGAATGGGTTGAGGGAGTAAGGGAGGAGCATCTTTGATGTGTGTGTGTTGCCAAATCAGGAAACTTTGTGTGCCCTTGCTGCAGTGACTGCAACAGCAGGCGGCATGTCCTGGGAACTATGCCACAATTTCCACACAAAGACTAGGATGTCAGAAAGGACTACTGCAACAGGTGTTTGTAAAGGAAGGAGTGACCGGTTTTCAATGGCACACCCAGAGACAAAGGATGCACAATCACCAAAGATGACTGACACCGGATCATGAAACTGAAGGCCGAGCTGCGCACAGGAAACACACCCCAGAAGGTGTTGACGCCCCGTAGTGGGGACCAACATGCCAAAACACATACACAGCCATGGACTTCATGCACAATAGAGAATCAAATACATGAAGAACAGCATGCAGGTTGCTAATCTACACATAGACTCATATGCACAATCCTTGACAACCATGCCAGAGATGCCGCATGCACAGTGGCAAGAGACCTGCATTGACAGAGATGAGGCACCTTGGAGGGTGAGGAACACCTTTATTACTCAGGCTCACACCTATAGAAACGCATCGATATGAACAGACTCACAGGTCTTTTGGATGAACATGTGGGACCTACACTGGACACCCCCTTCGCACCCCAGATGCTGTAAATCCATTGGACTGGCACACAAGTGAAGGGGGTGAGCCAAACATCCCCTGCTGCACACGGAGAGGCTGCAATTCCCCTTTGAGCCTCTTATGGAGATGTCCCACACTATGTCCACCCGTAGCCTCTCGTATGTTTCCGAGGGAAGTTGTACACACATTGATGCCTTCATCACAATCCACAATCCCATAACAGATGACTGTCACGAAGTGTGACTATCAATTCATGTGAGTCATGCTACATGTCATGTGCCCCATGGTGAGTCGACATGTATGCATAGTAACAAAACCTGCACAGGAGCAGTGCCCACACATTCCAAACAACTACCACACCCAAAATGCCTTGCTGCAATCCTTACCCAAAGGAGACTTTTCAACATGTCCGTGCATGTAACGCTGATTCAGCACACGTTGCAATACTCATGAGGAATAGCAGGAGCACAACGATGCCACAAGCAGACAGCATGCTCAACTACCTGACGATGACAGACACACAAGAAGTCAGGAAAAAGATAGTCATCCGCATGCATGGTCATGTACTCTACATGACTAAGGTTGACACCATGCTAGTTGTCAATTGAGTGTGTCAGCTACAATGTGTGGAATGACATCAGTACTCGAGTGACACATCAGAACACACCTCTAAGTCACTTAGCATACAGTCAGATGGACACACACATTGCAACACATGCCACACAAGGCTCCAAGCGTGCACACTCAGACCCAGGGACTCACCATTATGAGAAGAAGTTGCGTATGAGCTGACTCCGGATGTCCTCCTCCTCCACCTCCTCCTCACTTGCCTCGTGACCAAGGCCGTCATCCTACACAGGTGGATGTTCCTGCTCATCGGGATCCAGGATGAGTGGCACAGCTTTATCCACTGCCATGTTGTGCAGCATGCAGCACACAAGGAAGATTTTTCAGAACTTCACCGGTGCATATGGGAGGGACCCGCCTGTCCTGTGGAGGCAACGGAATCGGCTCTTCAGGAGGCCAAACGTCCTCTCAATCACTCGCCTGGTCTGCCCATGGGCGTTGTTGTAACGGTGATCTGCAGCTGTTCTGGGGTTGCGGAGAGGCGTCACCAGCCATGGCATGTTGGGATAGCCAGAGTCCCCTACATGGAAACATCATGTAAAGAAGTGGGTCAGGAGATGCGGTAACATACAAAGATACCGCTAAATACTGGACAAACAGAGTCTACCCACCAACAAGACATGTTCGTTTGTTGTGCAGCCGCAGCATCATTTCTGGCACCCTGCTACGCCTCATGATGTAGGCATCGTGTGCTGACCCTGGAAAACGTGCAGAGACATGGGAAATCAGCATGTTAGCAAGACACACCACAAGGGCATTAATGGAGTGATAATGTTTACGGTTTCGATAGGCTACCTCCTGTGCCTGTGGTGGTACCAAAGCCACATGTGTCCCATCAAATCCCTCCCAGGGCATAGAACTCACCCTTGATACCTGTCAACTGCTCACTGGTTGGAAAATGGATGAATTCATCCAGGTGCTCCAACATGGCTTCTGAAACATCATGCAGGACACGGCTGAACATGGTCTGGGACATGCCACCCACATCAGCTATGGTGAATTGAAACGTACCGGTGGCAAAGAAATGTAGGGCTGACATCACCTTGATCTTGGGGGTCAGCGCAGTCGGATAACTGTGTCTCGGTTGCAGGTGTGGTGCCAGCCTGTTTGTCAGGTCCTCAATTAACTGTTGGGGGAATCTGTAACGGCGTATGCAGTCACGTTCCCTCATGGCACCCAAGTCTGGCATTGGTCGGGGGAGAGGCGGTGCCATGCAGAAATTTGGAAGGAATAACGAAGATTGAGTACATTACTACACCAATGTCAATGAACTGAGCACATGTTCAACAGCTAATACACATATGCTACATACAGAGTCTGTTCTGTGCAATACATCCTGGACACGTATGCCAGCCAGGTGATACTCCTACCAAGAGCCAGCTACAATGTGGATTGTGAAGGTCTACATGACATGCCATGAAAGTAGCTGTGGGCCAGTGTGAGTGAACAGCCAGACACATTACAGGAGTGACATACATCCACATATGTGCATTTGAAGGATGTTATCTCATACAGACAGCTGGCGGCAAGCTAGACGCACAGGTCACATGTCATTGAAAAAGGACAGACCCCACACCTTGCCATGAAGCGGTACATGTCAAAACTGATCACACAGACATTGAGACTACGCAGATATGTCCTCAGCTCGCAAGTCCCTGTTCGATGCATACAGACACACGTTACGTGTGATTCCACATGTGGCCTGGTGTGCGTAATAGAGTGCCATGGCCATCTACACACAGACACATGTTGGATGCAGCTACAGCAGATGCAGTTGACGGAACACCAACAGCAAGCTCATGGGAACACATGACACACACATGACATAGTCACATCGTGGCACGCTGGTAGTTAGATGTCAGGTGTCATCATCCGTGTACCTGGCATCAGGGGACAGTTGCGGGTGTTGGTGACTGTGCCATGCCAGTGATGCAGTGCTTGACAAGTTTGTGATACATGCACACATGTAAAAGGTGTGAAGGGGAAGTGTGCCACATAGTGCCCCATCACACATGACATGTGTACACAGGTCATCACACAACTATTGGGTAAAAACATGAGGAGACATGTGCCACATCACTGTCTGACACACCTAGGCCCTACACATGAAGGACTGCACTGACAATGACTTGATGTCCATCCTTGTGCGAGTCTGACACCTCCATTCCTTTCCTGTGCACCTCCTATCACCAGTGTAAGCTGTGAAATGCACCGTACACACGCTCTGAGGGCGTGTGTACGGTCGTATCACTATATAGGGGTTGGGTAGGAGTAGGCGTGTGTGTACGGACCGTACACACGTACGTGTACACACTGGTCCTATCCCTATGGTAGTGTTGCCATAGGCATACGCCATAGTGATACGGCCCGTACACGCGTGTGTAGGGGCCGTATCCCTATGGTAGTGTTGCCGTAGGCGTACGCCATAGTGATACGGCCAGTGCAGGGTGTCATGTTTGTGCTTTGCAGCATGTGTCAAAAGTTACAATACATGTTTCGACCTCATCCATTATTGGCACCGGTGTGTGCTCCCGATGCTATGTGGTTTGGTCTGTGTGTGCTGACATCTGTGTGGACATTCTTCGTTCCTATCAGGGTGTCTCCTCAGTGCAGGTGCTCCTTATTCCAACACTATTTCAGGGCCATTAGCTAATGCATTGTCCTGTGTCTGGACATGTGTGGCAATCCACATGACAGGTAGTGTGTCAGATGTGTTGCCAACTGTGTCATCATGGTACAGATGGCCATGTGACAGGTGGCATGTTTTAAGTTGTCAATCAAGAAGTCTTGTACCTTGGCACTCACTAGACTTGTCAACATGTCCCAATAGTTTCGATGCTTCACTTTGATTATTGTGAAGGGCAATAATGTGCCTGCATGACAGATGTCTCCCAAGGAAGTGCACAAGAAACCACCTTTACACTTTGGGGGAACACGCTGGCACATTTCAAACAAAGGCACAGTTCAGTCCAAAATTTGTTCTGGAATTATACATATCCATGTTTCCACAGTGTGTTTGCATTTGGGTTAGTCCTTGGTTGTTGCTGATGCCAACTTACCGGTGTCCAGTCATCCGGACCACTGTGGTGCCATGTATATGTACTTCCTGATACCACATTTCTTCTTAACAATGGCTTCTTGGCATTAGGCTGGCAGCTCATACAATGACTGTGTAAATGTAGTTTGTGTGCACCTCCTTGTGTGACTTCTGATATTCATGCACATGTGTGTTCTGTTCCACAAGTGGAACATTCACCCATTCCAAACTTGTCAATTGTGTAAAGTTTTGTGATTCCCAATGGATCAGAAAGTATTTATTTGGATTTTCTAAAGTACTCACAGGTCTATGAGTGTGGGGACACCTTCAGCATTGGCGTCTGTTATTTGGCATTGGGTGCACCAATACTGTTTCGTTCACAGTGAGCAAGGGGTGGCATGCCTTCATAGTCTGGCTGTGCTCCACTGTTCACAGACACTAGCTTCTCTGTATAATTGGATATCCAGTTATTTGCTGTTGTGTCCTGATTTTCATTATTTAAGGTGGCATGGTGGGTGAACCAACTGGGGAGTGCAGGGCTTACATATGTGCGGAGTCATCTAGATGTTACTCATGATGCATTTCATGATATGCACTGTGACCTATTATGTTTGGACTCATGTGTCAGATGTACACAAGTGACTGATTATTTCCTGTCTCTTCACCTTGCCCACAGCATCATCGGGGGACACCGAGGGAGACACCTGCACGGACGTGGAGGAGGGATCCAGCACCAGTGCCACCACTCCTGGCGAGTCGGAAGCATCAAGTGGCACGGAGGGCGAGGGGAGTGCGGCGGAGAACCTGGGTAGTACCAACACAGACTACGACGCTGACGGGTCCGAGGCTGAACTCCCTGAGGGGGCGGAGGCTGCTCGAACAGCTGGCAGCAGCACTGCAACTGTCATCGCCCCCTCCATTCCCATCACCGCCCTCCCAGTTGCTCCGGTCCCTTCTGTCCGTGTAGGGCAATAACGTGTCTCCTTCGTGCCAGGAACCGCACCCCCTGACCCTGTCTCCCCTGTCTCCCCTGCTGCCCTCACAGCCGAGTCTGTGGACATTCAGCGGCAGTTGCAGGTTGGGAAGACATTGATCCTGACTGTCCTCCATGGCCACACCACACTGCTGACACAGATGGTGTCGTATATGGAGGGCATGTCATCAGCGATGTCTGACCAAGGGATGTTGCTGAGGTCCATGGACTCGTCACTGACGGCAGCAGTGGGTCTCCTGCAGCGCTTGGTCCCCCCACCTACCCCTGCACCATCCACACTTCCCACTCCCATGCCTGTCCCAAGCACACACACACATTCCCAGGCAGGCACCACACCAGACACAGCCAGCACACCAACAGGGAAGGGCAAGCGCACACCTCCAGTCACGCACACTTAGGGGGTAGAAGGCACACCCACTGGGTCTAGGGCACACATGCAGACACGCAGCCACAGTCGGAGTCCGCATGCCTCACTCCCCAGTCCCTCCAATGTCACTCCCCTCAGCTCCTCTGCCCCACAGTCTGAGAAGGAGACCTACTTGGCTGTGCTGGGCCTCAGCCCCACTGCTTCACCATCGCGCAAACGGGCAAGGCACTCCACGGGTAGGGGAGTTGAGTCCCCCCCCCCGTCCACCACCTCCCGCAGTAGCGCTGCAACCCATCCCTCCGCCCCCCCACCTTGGGGCGTGTGGTTCATTCGGGTGCAGGGGAGACGCTGGAAGAGCTTGCGGACGTGTGCAGCGCCATACTAACCTCCACCTTTGCCGCTGCCCCACCCCCTGTGGTGGAGTCGTCCGTTTCTGCACCCACAACACCTACCCTTCCCCCTCTTGTCCCTGGGGTGCCTGGTTCTTCCCCACATGATGCCCCCACCCCAGTCGATGAACCAGAGGTTTCGAATGTGCAGGCGAGCTAGGGGAGATGCGTGGACATGTGTCCCCCCCAGGACATCGCATCTGGACTGGCCTATGGCCTTTTTACATAGTGTCCTTTTATACATTTTATTTTACTGCTGAATAAAGCATTTTGTTTTCCCTTTGAACATGATTGCTTTTCAGGTATTGATGTTGGTGCTGATGCTCCATGAGTTGGGGTGGTGAACATGTGTTAGGTGTCTGGGAAATGTTGTAGTATGGTGCTCATGGGGTGGACCCTGGTATCTGCGTGCCATCACAAGGTCTCTGCAAAGATTCTTTGCTCGTGTATGCTCTTTGTGTTTGGAGACATTGTCCCAAAGAGTGTTCCTTCCTCTGTGGCACCTGACATCTTCCCTGCAGGGAGTTGCACAATTGTTGTGCTGACCTGTGTCTACATTTCCTTGGTGGCTGACGGACCACTTCAACTAGGCCCATGCCTGCTCAGCAATGTCTCCAGCTGCATCGTCTGTGCCATCCTTGGTAGTCACTGTACTTGTGTATAGAGTATGTTGCCATGCCTCCATGTGGAAATTGTCACTTTTCCGCACTATTCATGTGTGTACTCCCAACCTAGCACACAATTGGTACTTGTTCTGCAGGGTATTTGGTCACCTGACTGACAATTGTGGTCATTGTATCTGTGGGAAGTCCACCCTATTCCTTCCATGGAAGACAACTACTTGGTGGCTGTGCCAGCACCTGTACATTCCTATCAGTCCTGGAATGTGCGTGACAGTGTGTATTCCCTTTGGCTCTCTCAGTTTAGTAGGCTTTAACATAACTATGCAGTCTTGTGACATGTTCTCAGTGTGTGTATTGTGCTGCATCTACCAGGAGTGGGTATGCATATGTCATTTGTCCTCACACCCACATGTGGTGTGTCATGCAGTGGGGGAAAGACATCCATCCTCATGGGAGTGGGACACTGCTGTCAGTGATGTGTTGATATGGCACTCAACATTTTCGCACATTGGGGATGTGTTCATGAACCCATGGAGTTGTAGTCATCTGAGGATGATGCACCCACCACTCATATGTCAGGACAATGCTGGGAATCCTCTGCACCCACCCCCATGTCACCGCCCACTGCTGGTATTCCTCAGCACCTACCCCATGTCTCTGTCCACTACTGGTGTTCCTCTGCACCCACCCCCATGTCTCTGTCCACTGCTGGTATTCCTCTGCACCCACCCCTCACATGTCTGTGTCCACTACTGTTGTTCCTCTGCACCCACCCCTCACATGTCTCTGTCCACTACTGGTATTCCTCTGCACCCACCCCTTACATGTCTCTGTCCACTGCTGGTATTCCTCTGCACCCACCCCCATGTCTCTGTCCACTGCTGGTATCCCTCTCCACCCACCCCTCACATGTCTCTATCCACTACTGGTGTTCCTCTGCACCCACCCCCATGTCTCTGTCCACTGCTGATGTTCCTCTGCACCCATCCCCATGTCTCTGTCCACTGCTGGTATTCCCCTGCATCCACCCCTCACATGTCTCTGTCCACTACTGGTGTTCCTCTTCACCCACCCCTCACATGTCTCTGTCCACTACTGGTGTTCCTCTGCACCCACCCCTCACATGTCTCTGTCCACTACTGGTATTCCTCTGCACCCACCCCTCACATGTCTCTGTCCACTGCTGGTATTCCTCTTCACCCACCCCATGTCTCTGTCCACTGCTGGTATTCCTCTGCACCCACCCCTCACATGTATCTGTCCACTACTGGTGTTCCTCTGCACCCACCCCCATGTCTCTGTCCAATGCTGGTATTCCTCTGCATCCACCCCCAGGTCCCTGTCCACTACTGGTGTTCCTCTGCACCCACCCCCATGTCTCTGTCCACTGCTGGTATTCCTCTGCACCCACCCCTCACATGTCTCTGTCCACTACTGGTGTTCCTCTGCACCCACCCCTCACATGTCTCTGTCCACTGCTGGTATTCCTCTGCACCCACCCCTCACATGTCTCTGTCCACTACTGGTGTTCCTCTGCACCCACCCCATGTCTCTGTCCACTGCTGGTATTCCTCTGCACCCACCCCATGTCTCTGTCCACTACTGGTGTTCCTCTGCACCCTCCCCCATGTCTCTGTCCACTGCTGGTATTCCTCTGCACCCACCCCATGTCTCTGTCCACTACTGGTGTTCCTCTGCACCCTCCCCCATGTCTCTGTCCACTGCTGGTATTCCTCTGCACCCACCCCTCACATGTCTCTGTCCACTACTGGTGTTCCTCTGCACCCACCCCTCACATGTCTCTGTCCACTACTGGTGTTCCTCCGCACCCACCCCTCACATGTCTCTGTCCACTACTGGTGTTCCTCTGCACCCACCCCTCACATGTCTCTGTCCACTGCTGGTATTCCTCTGCACCCACCCCCATGTCTCTGTCCACTGCTGGTATTCCTCTGCACCCACCCCTCACATGTCTCTGTCCACTACTGGTGTTCCTCTGCACCCACCCCCATGTCTCTGACCACTGCTGGTATTCCTCTGCACCCACCCCCATGCCCCTGTCCACTACTGGTGTTCCTCTGCACCCACCCCCATGTCTCTGTCCACTGCTGGTATTCCTCTGCACCCACCCCTCACATGTCTCTGTCCACTACTGGTGTTCCTCTGCACCCACCCCCATGTCTCTGTCCACTGCTGGTATTCCTCTGCACCCACCCCCATGTCTCTGTCCACTGCTGGTATTCCTCTGCACCCACCCCATGTCTCTGTCCACTACTGGTGTTCCTCTGCACCCTCCCCCATGTCTCTGTCCACTGCTGGTATTCCTCTGCACCCACCCCTCACATGTCTCTGTCCACTACTGGTGTTCCTCTGCACCCACCCCTCACATGTCTCTGTCCACTACTGGTGTTCCTCTGCACCCACCCCTCTCATGTCTCTGTCCACTACTGTTGTTCGTCTGCACCCACCCCTCACATTTCTCTGTCCACTGCTGATATTCCTCTGCACCCACCCCCATGTCTCTGTCCACTGCTTGTATTCCTCTGCACCCAACCCTCACATGTCTCTGTCCACTACTGGTGTTCCTCTGCACCCACCCCCATGTCTCTGTCCACTGCTGGTATTCCTCTGCACCCACCCCCATGTCTCTGTCCACTGCTGGTATTCCTCTGCACCCACCCCTCACATGTCTCTGTCCACTACTGGTGTTCCTCTGCACCCATCCCTCACATGTCTCTGTCCACTACTGGTATTCCTCTGCACCCACCCCTCACATGTCTCTGTCCACTGCTGGTATTCCTCTGCACCCACCCCCATGTCTCTGTCCACTGCTGGTATTCCTCTGCACCCACCCCTCACATGTCTCTGTCCACTACTGGTATTCCTCTCCACCCACCCCCATGTCTCTGTCCACTGCTGGCATTCCTCTGCACTCACCCCCATGTCTCTGTCCACTACTGGGGTTCCTCTGCACCCACCCCTCATATGTCTGGGCACTGCTGGGAGTGATAGGCACCCACCCCTCACATGTCTCTGTCCACTGCTGGGAGTCCTGGGCACCCACCCCCATGTCTCTGTCCACTGCTGGGAGTGATAGGCACCCACCCCTCACATGTCTCTGTCCACTGCTGGGAGTCCTCTGCACCCACCCCCATGTCTCTGTCCACTGCTGAGAGTCCTCTGCAGCCACCCAGCCACCCACCCACCCACCCGTCCCCTTGGTGCAGTACACTGCTCTCCTGTGCATACACACACACCAATATGCAGCTTATATGCTGCACCAGGCCCTAAGCCAACATTCGTGGCGTGTGTACGCCTTGTATCTATTCTGTACCGGTGCCGTAGGGGTACGGGTGGGACGGACCGTACCCCCACATTCATGGGGTGTACGAGCCGTACCCACGCTCTGGGGGCATGTGTACGGTCCGTACCACGCGTACCCCTACATCCCCACTCCAATGGTGGTACGGGCCGTACCCACGCTCTGAGGGCGTGGGTACGGCGCGTACCCCTACATCGCCACTCCAATGGTGGTATGGACCGTACCCACGCCCCCAGAGCGTGGGTATGGCTCGTACCACCATTGTAGTGGTGATGTAGGGGTACGCGCCATACCCATGCCCCCACAGCGTGGGTACGGCCCGTACCACCATTGGAGTGGCGATGTAGGGGTATGTGTCGTACCCACGCCCTCAGAGCGTGGGTACGGCTCGTACCACCATTGTAGTGGTGACGTAGGGGTACGCGCAACGGAAGTGGACGTGGACGCGTACCCGTCACCACGATAATGGTGGTACGGGCCGTACCCAAACTCTGGGGGCGTGGGTACGGCGCATACCCCTACATCGCCACTCCAATGGTGGTACGGGCTGTACCCGCGCTGTGGGGCGTGGGTACGGCGCGTACCCCTACATTGCCACTACAATGGTGGTACGGACCGTACACACGCCCCCAGAGCGTGGGTACGGCCCGTACCACCATTGGAGTGGGGATGTAGGGGTACGCGCCGTAGTGATGCTATTTTAAATCAAACCGCGATTGTAGAACGCTTTTGCTGAGAGGCTTAAGTACGTTGCTTTGTTTTTATTCTGAGGGTGTTTGTGTTGTTCTTTGTTGTGAGCGACTAATTTGGGGGCAATTTGACAGGAAACTGTGATATTTTTGTGTCCACTTACTCGCACCATAAAAAAGTTCAATCACTCGATACTTGCGAGATTCCTTCACCACAGGGACATTCTCCGGACACCATTGTTGTTAGCGCACTAGCAGCCAATACTATTTAAATGCAGGAGACGCAAGCGCGCAGCACCATAGAGAAGCTATTTTAAATCAAACCGCGATTGTAGAACGCTTTTGCTGAGAGGCTTAAGTACGTTGCTTTGTTTTTATTCTGAGGGTGTTTATGTTGTTCTTTGTTGTGAGCGACTAATTTGGGGGCAATTTGACAGGAAACTGTGATATTTTTGTGTCCACTTACTCGCACCATAAAAAAGTTCAATCACTCGCTACTTGCGAGATTCCTTCACCACAGGGACATTCTCCGGACGCCATTGTTGTTAGCACACTAGCAGCCAACACTATTTAAATGCAGGAGACGCAAGCGCGCAGCACCATAGAGACGCTATTTTAAATCAAACCGCGATTGTAGAACGCTTTTGCTGAGAGGCTTAAGTACGTTGCTTTGTTTTTATTCTGAGGGTGTTTGTGTTGTTCTTTGTTGTGAGCGACTAATTTGGGGGCAATTTGACAGGAAACTGTGATATTTTTGTGTCCACTTACTCGCACCATAAAAAAGTCCAATCACTCGCTACTTGCGAGATTCCTTCACCACAGGGACATTCTCCGGACGCCATTGTTGTTAGCGCACTAGCAGCCAACACTATTTAAATGCAGGAGACGCAAGCGCACAGCGCACGCGCGCCGATGGCGCGCCAGAGGCAAGCCCGTCTGCGCCCGTCCACGCCTCGGTCGCGCCTTGCGCCAGGAACGCTGACCAAAAGTGCGTAGACAGACTCTGCTACTCCAGAGATACTCTTCTAAAACTAGGTAACAGGCCACAGGAGAAACAGCGACAGGTACTGACTTGTGGTTTAATCAACAGCAGGTCGCTTATCAAACACCATCAAGATATCTACAACCTGCTGGATGATTTAGACCTCGACCTGCTGTTTTTAACTGAGACCTGGATACATGTGAACTCCTCAGTAGAGCTCGGATTAGCATGCCCCGCTGGATATAAGATCCTCCAGAAACCTCGCTTAACGGGGAGAGGAGGAGGAGTAGGGCTAATCTTTAAGAAACAGTGGGATTGTGCCATACTGCCGATTGAAGTCATAGCAGGATACGAGATTATGGGCTTCTCCCTACAGGAGGCTAAGGGGAGAGTGTTGTCGGGTATGGTTTGTTATAGGCCCCCGGGTATGGACGCTAACCATCAGGCGCTATTGGACACTATTGTTGCCTTGGCTTCCACACACTCCAGAATGCTACTTCTAGGAGATTTTAATCTCTGGGAAACAGGGAGTTTTGGAAATCATTTACAAGCCCTGAACTACACCTGTGAGAACTGTGGCCTCCACCAGCTTATCCAACAACCTACACATGTAGGAGGCCGCACACTCGATTTAGTATTCGCCAAACCCTCTGAAACTGAAGTAATCAGTATTGCCCCATTAAATTGGACTGATCACTACTTAATACAGTTCAGGATAAGCATACAAGAGAACAAACTGGCTGGGAACAAACAAGCCAACTTTAGGTGGGGAAGAGACTGGGCTAAACTTTCCAAGAGAGGAACAACCTCCCTCTTCTCAAGATCTAATTTGTTTGACCCAAAAGTTGCGCCGGAAGAAAACTATACCAGATATAGTAACTCCATCAATCTAGTATTGGAAGGATACATACCAAAAAAAAAACTGAGAGTGCGCAGTACTCCATCAGCCCCCTGGTTCAGTGAGGAGCTAAAAGCGCTACGCCTAGCACGCAGACAGACCGAAAGAAGCTGGCGTAGACAGTACTTGGAAGCAGATAGAAAAGCCTTAAAAATTATACAACGTCAATACAAGGCAGCTATTAGGGAGGCCAAGGCGAAATTTTATGCTAACTCCATTCTGCAGGCATCCAATGGAACCAGGGCGCTCTTTAACATCGTTAGAGACCTTAGTAATCCGGGTTGCCTGGCCAGCACTGTCCAGCCATCACAAAACCTGTGCAATGAAATTGCTAAATTTTTTGTTGATAAGGTCAACAATATCGTGGGTGGGTTTGATCAGAATGCTACAGAGTCCTCCTTGATCAGTGTAGATATCAGGAGAGATTTTGCTCTGAGCTACTTTAATCCCCCTACGGAGGATTCCTTTAATGAGATAGCGTGGGAGATATCATCAGGGTCACCTCTTGACCCCCTTCCTCATAAGATCTGGAAGGAGCTCGGACCCGATCTATTTTCGGACCTGTGGCAGATCTGCTGTCAATCCCTGAGTGAAGGTACTGTACCAAGCAGGTGGAAGCAAGCGATAGTCACTCCACTATTGAAAAAACCTTCCCTTGACCCATCACTGCCAGCTAATTTCCGCCCAATTTCCCTTTTACCATTTCCAATTAAAATCTTGGAAAAATTGGTCAGCAAATCCCTGTCTAACTTTCTGGAAGAACATTTGATTTTAGACAGGGACCAGTTTGGCTTTCAGCCTGGGCACGGGACGGAAACTGCACTGATAACCGTTTTGGACAAACTTCGAATGCGTGCCGACAGTGGCTGCTCCTCTATGTTGGTGCTGCTGGATATGTCGGCAGCCTTCGACACGGTCAATCACTCAGTGCTGCTGGCAAGGTTAGAGGATCTGGAGGTGACAGGTCGTGCCTTGGAATGGCTACGGTCATATCTTACGGATCGTCAACAGACAGTGACCCTGACGCCATTTGTGTCCCCCTGGGCCCCGGTTCGCCATGGAGTACCTCAGGACTCAGCCATCAGCCCAATACTCTTTCATGCCTACCTGGGGCCCCTGATCCCTCTAATAAAATCTTACGGGATCGAGGTGGTTAATTATGCGGATGACATTCAGCTAATGTTCTCCTTGGAAGGAGAGCATGCAGTTCCCCTGAATACTTTCCAGACATGTATGAGGAAAGTCTCAGATTGGCTGAGAGCCAACTCACTGCAGCTGAATGCCGGGAAAACGGAGTTACTGCATTGCTGTGCAGCTAGACTGCCTAAACATCTCTTGGGTGAGTTCCGGCTTCTACCGGAAGACGCCCCGATAGCGGCAGTAAAAACTGTCCGTAACCTGGGGGTCATGATGGATGAAGACCTCCAGTTGCAATCCCAGGCGAATAAGACCATTGGAACCTGTATTGGTTTACTAAGAGCTCTGCGTCAAATCCTTCCGCTTCTCCCTAATGAGGCCAGATCTCTGGTGGTCCAGAGGGTAATCCTGAGCAGGCTGGATTATTGTAATTCACTGTACCTGGGTGCCCCCCTGTATATTGTACAGGGACTGCAAAGAATACAGTCTGCTGCAGCCAAACTGGCCCTGGGGAGAAAACGTGACTCCTCAGTTACACTGGCACTGAGGGACCTTCACTGGCTCCCGGTCAATAAAAGGATCGAGTTTAAATCATTGGTTATGGTTTATAAAGCCCTTCATAATATTGGTCTGCTACCTCTGTGTGACAGATTCTCGTGGTACGAACCAAAGAGACTCCTTTGTTCCACTAGCCAAAGTCTGGCAGTTGTCGCTAGAGTAAAACGCACCAAGATGGGAGGCAGGGCCTTCAGTACGGCGGCAGCCCGCCTCTGGAATCAGATCCCCCAAGAATTACGTCAAGCCAAAACATTGCTGAGTTTCAGGAAAGATCTTAAAACGTGGCTCTTTGGCAGAGAATAGAGCGCAATACTCTTGTCCCATCAGCTTTCGTTCTTACTGTCCTAGGGTATCACAGTCTCTCAGCGCCAGGATACCCGTAGGGTGGCACACAGCGCTATAGAAGAGTTTATACAATTACAATTACAATTACCCACGCCCCCAGAGTGTGGGTACAGCCCGTACCACCATTATCGTGGTGACGGGTACGCGTCCACGTCCACTTCCGTTGCGCGTACCCCTACATCACCACTACAATGGTGGTACAGGCCGTACCCATGCTCTGAGGGCGTGGGTACGGCGCGTACCCCTACATCACCACTCCAATGGTGGTACGGGCCGTACCCACACTCTGGGGGCGTGCGTATGGCGCCTACCCCTACATCACCACTCCAATGGTGGTACGGTCCGTACCCACGCTGTGGGGGTGTGGGTACGGTCCGTACCACCATTGTCGTGGTGATGGGTGCGCGTCCACGTCCACTTCCGTTGTGACGGTACGTAGGGGTTGGTGGACACCCCCCCCCGAAGTGACCAGACCCTGGAGGTCATGTATGTACAGGACATATTTACCTTTTTACTTGGGTGGGGGTTATGTTTGCTGTCTCTGCCCCCCCCCCCTTTGCCCCTGGGTGTTGTTCTGACCTTCTGCGGGGTCGGCGTGGGTCTCTGTGCACCAGGTCGTAGGCTAGGAGGGCCGGGATGACACGTAGGATGGGGTCCATGGCTGTCCGTCGTGTACCGGTGCTCCTTGTTCGCGTCGTCCTCAATTTCCCGGCAGTTTTTGGCTGCCGTAAAAAATGCTCCGTGCGGAGTGACGTAGGCACAAATCGTACTTGCTGGTCCGTAAAACGCTGCCTGACTCCGTCTGGACGTCACGTACGCGATGTCCCGGATCGGAATTGTGGGTATTTTTTCACCGCACGTAGTTTTGTACGAATCGTACGGAAATGGTATTTCTGTACGAATCGTACTTGCTGCTTTGTAAGGAGGATTTTCCGGGTACGAGTCGTATGGAGAATACGCTCCGTACGACCATTCGTACCCGGGTTTTACAGGATCGGAATCGGCACCTTGGTAGAGATGGTTAAGGAAGTGGAGGAAACTGGTGCTGCTAAGGGGTTTGTACACTTCTTCTAAGAATAAACACCGTTCATGAAGCTTTTTTTTATTTTTTATTTTATTTTGTATTGAGATCTATCAAGAGTTTACAAATTCATCCAAATAACACAATACAAACATCCAATAATAAAACCTTACACAATGGCAATATTGATCATAAAAAGTCAGTTGAAAACAGGTTACATAGTCAGAAGAAAAAAGAATAACCTTGGATTAGACAAAACATTAGAGATCAGATACAGTATTCTTTCATCAATAACTAGATAATCACTGGAGTGCCCATCAAGCAGTAACATATAAGTCCGGGTAGAGCTGAAAGTATTGCTTAAATGAAGGCTACTAATGGTGTTTTGGCACACTAAAGATCAAATGCAAGGTTGCCTGCCAGATCTAAAACGAGCTAAGGTGTCCATAGTGCATTAGGTCCAATAAATTATGCAAAAATATCAACATATAAGTCATAATTGATATTTTTGTCCTGTTGACTTAAACCATTTTTAAAAAGGAAAGCTAAAGTGTCTACAGTGCAATAAAGTGCTGGAAAATAGGTGTCTATAGTGCAATGAAGTGCAAACGAGTATACAAATATGTCAAAACATACAACAATAGGTAACATTTCTGCATATTAGGGCAATCTTTAAAAATGTAAGCTCTTATTTAGAATTCAGTCAAAATGGGCCGCCCAAACTTTTTCAAACTTCTTAATCCCTCCAACTCGTAATGCATACAAGCGCTCACTATTCCTAACCTGTTTTATTTTCTGATCCCATTCACATTTTGTTGGTACCAGGTCTGATCGCCATCTCTGAAGCAAGAGTGACCTGGCAACCGCCACTGCAATATATAGTAATTTAACCAAGTTATCAGAGAGATGTAAAGAAGGGTCATAGTTAAGGACTTTCAGCCAATTATTGGAGTCTATTGTGATGAAACATTTACCCTCCAGATGACAAAAAATCTAATTCCAGAACCCCTGAATTGAAGGGCACAGTGATATAATATGCGTCCAATTGGCTATTGGATGGTGTTGGACTTGGCCCTTCTGGCAGGTTCACCCCTGAACTTTTTTGCTTTTTACTGGTGACTTGGTGTGGTGATTTTTTTGGTTTCTGCGCACTTTCCCTGTGTCCCAGGGTAAAGTGCGAGCGTGCTCTGAGTGCATGTGGTGAGATAGGCCTGCCCTCCCATAGGAATGCATGGGGAATGTATGTGTCCCTAGTAGTTCCTGATGCGTGGGGTGTGCAGGCCCGAGTTTGGTATGTGCGGACTCGTGGGAGTGAATGTTGCGCGATGATGTGTGCGGCGTGCATGTACCTAGTGTGGAAGTGCCACTTCTAGAAGTGGGCACTTCTGTGTGCAGTGTGTCTGTCGCGTGATTGGCTGGTCATGTCATGTGACGGGCTAGGGATTCCCCAGAGTCAGGATGAGTCACCCAGTGGTGAATGGGGAGATCAGCAGCTAGATGGGTGGGAGGAGTACACCTGGGTCCTGAATAGGGCAGGGTTTTCCACACACAATGCTGGCTCCGCCCCCTGCGGTGCGACTGACGACCCTAGCCCTGCCAATGAATAGAGTGAGGGGCTGAGCACATCAAGGGTGCTCCCCAACCAGCTGCGACTGGTTTTCCCCCTCACCCTGAACCAAGAACAAAGACTTTTACTGTATAAAAAGGGGCTGTGTCCCCTTACAAGTTGTTCTGTTTTTGGATCCTAACAGGAGGGGGGGCTGCTGCTGCCGGAGGCCAGGAGGAACCGCCACGTGGGATTGCCTCCCTGCCCTGGAGGACCCAGTGAGCTGGCCCCTGGCCCAGCCTTGCCCCCTGCCTACCTTCCTAAGGACTTTGGTTCTGGACCTTGTGGGAATCCCTAAGCGCTGGGAGCGCTTTATGTGTATCCTCCTTAAGGCGCCTGGGAGCTTTTTGTTGGCCTTTAGCGCTGCGAGCGCTTTCACATTTTCTCCCTAGCGCTAGGAGCTCTGTATTTCTGGGAGCCGGTGCCCACCCGGCATTGTTACCACCATAGCGGGTGCCCACCCCGCCAGGGACCTGGCCGTTTTCTTGTGGTCATCCTCGCGGGTGCCTACCCCGCTTATGTGAGGTGATATCCTCGCGGGTGCCCACCCCGCATCACAGCCATCATAATCACCGCCGCGGCCCCCGCGAAACCGGAAGTCAGGCAAGCCAGGTGAGGACGTGGGCGGGACCCTAGGCAGGAAGCGACGGGAGCCTACCCCGCGCGCCTGCGGAAGAGGAAGGGAGCGAGGCAGCGAGACGCGCTGCTCGGCCGGAGTGTTACCGGCAACAGAGACGCCGGAGTGGTGAATCCGCCCGGGGCTCCCGCGCAGTCACGGGAAGCCCCGCGCCGAGAGGAGACGCCGCCGGCAAGGGAAAGAGCCCCGCCGCCACCGGAGACGTCCAGCCAGCGCCTGGAGAGTCCGGTGAGTGGGTTCTCTTGCCGGCCTGGTGAACGGGGCCAGCATTGGGTGTTGAGAGCGCTAGTGGCGCTCCAACGGAGAGGGGCACCTGCAGTCAGTCCAGAGCGGCCCCGCTTGGCAGTGGGCCGCTCCAACGAGGCCCCCCTCCCTCTAACTGCTGGAGTATTATCATTGAGAGCCTTGAAGGCTCTACGGGGGCATATTCGTTTTCCGAGCCCACGAGGCTCCAAAGAGGCACATGGTTCTCGAGCCACAGAGGCTCCAACGAAGGGGCATATTATTATTTAGAGCCTGTGAGGCTCAAGGGGCACATTATTGTTTAGAGCCTGCGAGGCTCAAGGGGCACATTATTGATTCAGAGCGCAGACAGGCTCCAACGACTCCCATAAGTGTTCTAAGGGCCCCAAGGTGCCCAGGCCCCAGTGCCTACAGCTGCCCAGCACTTAGTGGGCAGCTGCAACGTTTAGGTTGTGCAGGGTGCGCCTGGCTTGCGCAGCCTGCGCAGTCGCGCCCTGACATTATTGGATTGGTCATTTCTGCACCCCTGAGAGGCCAGTTGGCCTGGGGACAGTTTTTCTGTACTGTGCCCTCCCCTAGGGTACCTGGTGATTTGCATATATGTACTTTTGCGCCTGCGCAATGTCCTCATGATATTTTCCTTCCTAACTGTGTTTATACATTGGAGATTGTTTTACTAATAGTAGTCTTGCTAGTGTGTTCATGTTTTCCTGCGTGATATATTCCTAAAGGTGGTTAGGGTTGCGTAGGTGGTACTTACCTGATACCAGTAGTTACTGGTTGTGTGCTACTTGTTCTATTTTAGTGCTACAGTGATTGTAAGTGCTATGGTCTAAAGTTTATTCCTAGGTTCTAAGTGTTATTCCTAAAAAGTGCTAATTCCTGACAGTGGTCCACGTGGCCCTGTCCCCTGTATATATAATCCCTTGTAAATTCTGCCCGTGCCTGTTGGCACATTGTAAAGTGTGGATTTTTATCTAATGTGTTGTGTATAATACAAAGGTTATTTTTATATAATACCTTGTGTGGAGTTTCCTTTGTGGTGGGCCTTGGGTGTTGTTGCTGGGTGCGCGCGCAAACGCTTTACACCTCGCCTCAGGGATAAGCCTGTCTGCTCGTGCCAAGCTACCAAGGGGGTGAGCAGGGGTTATCTTTGGCGTGTAACTGCCTTGCCCTGACTAGAGTGGTGGTTTCTGCCTGACTTTGGCGCACGCCTTAGCCAACCAGAAATCCCATTTCTAACATTGGTGATCAGCGGTGGGATTTGGACTTGCGTTTGCGCTGTACCGCAGCGGCAACTGGCCGCACTACAAAACTCTGCATTTAGATAAATCACATGGTATAGGGATTATTGTTCTAAGATTGTTTTTAATTGTCATTTCTTTGGAAATGTGTTTTTGTGCACTGTGAGTTAGGTGTCCCTAGCTCGGGAGGGTAGATCATCCCCCTTAGTGCATTGTGTTTTCTGGATTCACCAGAGGGTGGGATCCAGTGGTGGCAGCGTAATAGTGTCCTGTACATTTGTCCCCCGCCCTGCGCCCAGAGTTGGTACCTGTGTCATGTGGTGGTCAGGTTGAGGAATCAGGGGTGGTAGAAACTGCCTTACCAGTCCGAGGGGAGGGTTGTGTGTGGATGAATGGTGTGTGGCACTAGGCTAGTGATTGTGAGTTCTCTGGGTTAGAGAGCTTGCTGAATCTTTTTGTGAAGGGTGTACTCCTGTGTTAAACGCAGACCCCTAGGTTCCCTGTGTGATCTTTTCTCTAGAACGTCTGCCAGAATGGAGCCTGCTTTTGATCCCACTGATCTAGTTTATTACAGTATGCAGGAGTTGGAAAGGTTCTGTAGAGAGAGAAACATAGGGGTGAGAGAGTCAGACACTGTGTACGAATTGAGGAACTACATGATTGGATGGCAAGCAGATGAATGGAAACGTGAGCGCAGTGAGGAAGACAGGGCCCGGGCCTCTCACCTGGAGGGTGGTGGGTCTGTGGGGAGCCCTGAAGATTCAGAAGAAGATGACAGTACCTGGACGCCAGTAGAGAGTGAGGACCCCGTGGGTAGGGAGTCCCTTGCTGGGTCCAGCGTAGGAGATAGCGCCTCATCCCTTTCCCTGTCCCCTGAGCACAGTGGTAGTTTTCTGGATTCCCCAGTGAGGGTGGAGTCCAGTGGTGGCAGCGATATAAAGTGCAGTATAGAGAGTCCCAGTCCCAGTTCCCCGAGTGTGGTACCTTGTTCCCGAGAGGAGGAATGTAGGTTGAAGTTCAGGGGCAGTAAGAAGCTGTCTCACCAGTCTTGGGAGGAGGCTGTGGAGGAATGTCATGATGCACTGGTGGACTGATTGGTGTTTAACCCGGAGCAGGATTTGGATGGAGTACTAAATATGATTATCAAAGAGCAGATGCTCAGTAGTTGTTCTCCAGGGTTGCGCCAACACCTGTTGAGGTATAACTCTTTTTGTCCATGGGAACTTGCAGAGGAAGCAGAGCGCTGGGAAAGGGCCAGAGGTTCTCTAGAGTCATTAGTGAGTGATTCCAACAATAGTGGGTCAGAGATCCTCCAGCCCAGTGTGGTGGAGGAGGCTCAGTGTAGCCCAGCTAGGTCCCAGGATAGCGAGGAGGGTGTAGGGGCTCACTGCCTGGCTCAGTGGAGCAGGAGTGAGGGGGTGACCGAGGGTACCCAGACGCCCGAATCCCTGCCTCAGGACTTGGATGGTTTCATGAGGGAACACCAAGTTGGGGACCTAGGCTGTCCTGTTAGTCCACTTGAGGAAGATCTCTTAGTGAGTGGAGGACCTGGAGCACCTGTAACCAGGGCTCCTGTGGTTCTGGAGTCTGGCAGTACCGCTCCGGTAGGGAGGGTACAGGAGTCCAGCGTGAGTGATTGGGGGATGAGTTCCCCAGTGGAAGAGCCGGTGGGTCAGGGACTTCCCAGTTGGGCTAGGATCCCGTGTAGTGACCAGGGTGGCACCACTTCTGTTCTGGGGGATCTCCACGCACTGTCAGGTGGACAGGGGACGGGAGATCAGCGCCAGACAGACAGTCGCTCGACATATGTGTCATTTGTTAGCCTCAGGGGGATGGAGTGTAAGTCCCCCAAAGTCCTGGAGTGCCAGGCGATTATTCCACCAAAGGTTCTAGGCCGGAGGTTGGAAGGCCAGGTTCGGGATCAGCCTGACCTGAAGGGTGGGATGTCTGTAATCAGCGTCCCGACCAGTTCTTCTTCCAGAGGTACCGCCCCAGTTGGTAGGGAGCAGGGTTCTGGAAGGGGGTGCAGAGGGTGGGAGAGCCCACCTCTGCCCCCGGTACAACCTGAGGGGTTAAACCCTGGGTTGGAATGGCGTTCTAGGTGTACCCCTCGCCAGAGGAGGAGGAACCCTAGGAGAAGAGGTAGGGGGAGGAGAGCCTTCCCTGAGACTCCTGGTCCGCCTGAGGGTGTAGACCCTAGGCTGGAGAACCAGTGGCAGTCTAGTCCTGTCTTTCAGAGAGGAAGAGTGGAGAATGGCCGCTATGTGCCAGGGGTTACTACCCCCCACTCTGTGGTTAGGCAAGGACCGGTGGCACCTGGGTGGCCTAGGGCCTGGTCTTGGCCGCGGACAGCTTGGGAGTACCAGTGGGGTAGCCCAGTTGGTCCAGACAGTGGTGTTAGAAAGAATTCCATGGGTTCACCGTGGCGTAGAACCGGAGGGTGTCCCTGCAGTTGCGGGCCCACGTCCGTGTTCTATCGCCCCAAGCAGGGAAGTCCATCACGGTGGTGATTGGGCTGCCCTGCGTTTTGGCTGGAAGGTTGGACTTGGCCCTTCTGGCAGGTTCACCCCTGAACTTTTTTGCTTTTTACTGGTGACTTGGTGTGGTGATTTTTTGGTTTCTGCGCACTTTCCCTGTGTCCCAGGGTAAAGTGCGTGCGTGCTCTGAGTGCATGTGGTGAGATAGGCCTGCCCTCCCATAGGAATGCATGGGGAATGTATGTGTCCCTAGTAGTTCCTGATGCGTGGGGTGTGCAGGCCCGAGTTTGGTATGTGCGGACTCGTGGGAGTGAATGCTGCGCGATGATGTGTGCGGCGTGCATGAACCTAGTGTGGAAGTGCCACTTCTAGAAGTGGGCACTTCTGTGTGCAGTGTGTCTGTCGCGTGATTGGCTGGTCATGTCATGTGACGGGCTAGGGATTCCCCAGAGTCAGGATGAGTCACCCAGTGGTGAATGGGGAGATCAGCAGCTAGATGGGTGGGAGGAGTACACCTGGGTCCTGAATAGGGCAGGGTTTTCCACACACAATGCTGGCTCCGCCCCCTGCGGTGCGACTGACGACCCTAGCCCTGCCAATGAATAGAGTGAGGGGCTGAGCACATCAAGGGTGCTCCCCAACCAGCTGCGACTGGTTTTCCCCCTCACCCTGAACCAAGAACAAAGACTTTTACTGTATAAAAAGGGGCTGTGTCCCCTTACAAGTTGTTCTGTTTTTGGATCCTAACAGGAGGGGGGGCTGCTGCTGCCGGAGGCCAGGAGGAACCGCCACGTGGGATTGCCTCCCTGCCCTGGAGGACCCAGTGAGCTGGCCCCTGGCCCAGCCTTGCCCCCTGCCTACCTTCCTAAGGACTTTGGTTCTGGACCTTGTGGGAATCCCTAAGCGCTGGGAGCGCTTTATGTGTATCCTCCTTAAGGCGCCTGGGAGCTTATTGTTGGCCTTTAGCGCTGCGAGCGCTTTCACATTTTCTCCCTAGCGCTAGGAGCTCTGTATTTCTGGGAGCCGGTGCCCACCCGGCATTGTTACCACCATAGCGGGTGCCCACCCCGCCAGGGACCTGGCCGTTTTCTTGTGGTCATCCTCGCGGGTGCCTACCCCGCTTATGTGAGGTGATATCCTCGCGGGTGCCCACCCCGCATCACAGCCATCATAATCACCGCCGCGGCCCCCGCGAAACCGGAAGTCAGGCAAGCCAGGTGAGGACGTGGGCGGGACCCTAGGCAGGAAGCGACGGGAGCCTACCCCGCGCGCCTGCGGAAGAGGAAGGGAGCGAGGCAGCGAGACGCGCTGCTCGGCCGGAGTGTTACCGGCAACAGAGACGCCGGAGTGGTGAATCCGCCCGGGGCTCCCGCGCAGTCACGGGAAGCCCCGCGCCGAGAGGAGACGCCGCCGGCAAGGGAAAGAGCCCCGCCGCCACCGGAGACGTCCAACCAGCGCCTGGAGAGTCCGGTGAGTGGGTTCTCTTGCCGGCCTGGTGAACGGGGCCAGCATTGGGTGTTGAGAGCGCTAGTGGCGCTCCAACGGAGAGGGGCACCTGCAGTCAGTCCAGAGCGGCCCCGCTTGGCAGTGGGCCGCTCCAACGAGGCCCCCTCCCTCTAACTGCTGGAGTATTATCATTGAGAGCCTTGAAGGCTCTACGGGGGCATATTCGTTTTCCGAGCCCACGAGGCTCCAAAGAGGCACATGGTTCTCGAGCCACAGAGGCTCCAACGAAGGGGCATATTATTATTTAGAGCCTGCGAGGCTCAAGGGGCACATTATTATTTATTGCGGCCAATTTGGCCATAAAAGACACATGTATAAAAAAACAGAGAATCATAATAGCATACATACAGCAACACTTTAGAACAGTAAGTTTAAAAATGTAATACAAGAATTAATTTTCATCTCCTCATTTTAAAATACATTTCATTTTGGCAACAGATTTTTGTAAGCATATACAGAGGTCCTACTCAGAGTATCTGACCAAGTTTCCTGCGAATAATATACACAGAGTAAAGGAACCTGCTTATGCTAAATACAATAAACTGGGTTGTATTGCTTTTTATAATCCTGTATGCTGTAGAGCAGGATCTGGTTCCTAGGAGAGTACACATGGGTTTTAGCCATTTCTTTCGAGCCTTCAGGTAGGCACTGCATACAAACAACATGTGAATCTCATTCTCCGTACAGGAGTTTAAGCACATAGGACAGCACCCGCTTTTGTCATTCAGGCCTCCCAGTCTTTTCTGTGACCAGCGTTCTGTATTATAGTTCAGCATAAGGATCCCATATCTAAACTTCAAGTAAAGGGACTTTGCAATAGGTGGCTCAATTTCATCCAAAAAGGATTCGAAGCGGGGTTCGTCCTTAAAGGATAAAAAATCTTGAATTAGAGACCCAACTCTACTTTCATGTACGAGCCTGTCACTCATGTAAGACCAAAAGGCTCGTTTTACTATAGATTTAGAAAAAGCCGGTAAATTATCAGGATTCTCCCACATTGAGTACAAGCCCAGAAGCGTGAACCATTTTTTAATATGCACAAGCCACTGAATAGAGTTAAAAGAATCAAGAATCAACAATTCTTGAAGGCCATTTCTGTATTCGAGCAGTTCTGGGGTGGACCATAACCTAACCCAAAACATTAATGGTCTTATAATGGCAAAGTAATCTGTTCTTTTAAAATTCAAATCGAGCTGGAGGGGTATTAAAGGTGTACTATTCGGGACCCTTACAATAGCTCTCATGAATTTATTGTCCAAGCCCTGAAAGCTATCTCTGGCCCAAGGTCCCCATATCTCTGCTCCATACAACACAGCAGATTGAATTTTAAATTTAAAAAGCTCTAAGACAGGGGTTACACTCTTGCTTGTGCTAGCGTTCAGTCTACATATAATTGGTTTAACGTTGTGGGCATATGATACCTTACTTTTCTCAATTTGGGCCTTCCAACTTAGTTTTGAATCAAGTGCAACGCCCAAATAGGAAAAGTTTTCCACAGTTCCTAATTTCTGTCCATTCAAAGTCAAAAACCCTCTGTCCGGTTTGCTGGGGTTTAATGCCATACATTTCGTTTTGTCAGCATTTATTTCCAGGCCCTTGGTCATGCAATAACAGCTAAAGGAGTTTAAGAGTGCCTGGAGTCCTTTCTTGGTCTGGGATATAAGAATGGTGTCGTCCGCAAAGAGCAACGCAGGCACCCTCTCTCCATTAAGCTGCGGGGAATCATTAGTAAAACCATTCAAATAATTGGGAGCATCATTAACAAACAAGGAAAACAAGGTAGGGGCCAAGACACACCCTTGGCGAACCCCACGTTCAATGGGGATGTTACGTGTCAGTTCGCCATTTGGACCCCACCTAATGTTTGCATAATTTCCAGCATGCAGCTCAACTATTTGAGCCAAAAGACACCCTGGCAAGCCTACTTCACTTAAGGTCCTCCAGAGCAAGTTGCGAGGGACAAGGTCGAATGCGGCTCTCAGATCTACGAAAGCTACATACAAATGACCTTTCCTAATATGCACGTACTTCCAGATCAAACAACAGAATCTGAATATTTGATCTATGGTACTAGTCTTGCTCCTAAAGCCAGCTTGAAATTTGGAGATTATTTTTGAGTCCTCCAGCCAATCATTAATCCGAAACAGTAAGTGTTTGGCATATAGTTTTTTCAGGGTGTCCATTAGACTAATTGGTCTATAGTTTGAGGGTACCAATGTGTTCCCCTTTTTAAAGATTAACACAACTTCCGCTGCACGCCAACTATCTGGAAAGCGACAGCTTGTAGACAGAACATTAAACAAACGATTTACATAAGGAGCCCATACTTCGATGTCGTGTTTATATAGATCCCCCGGTATTTTATCAGGGCCTGGTGCTTTACTATTTTTTAGTTCATTAATCGCCCTTGTTGTTTCCTCCAGTGTGAAGTCAAGGGGTTCAATAAGAGGGGGGGACCATGATATCTTGTTGTCATCACCATCATATTGTTTATAAAGGGATGTGAAATGGGTCACCCATGTCATTTCATCCAAAAACGTGTCTTTTACAGCTCTGCCTGCATGCCCCCCATTTGCCACCAACCTCCAAAACCCAACATTATCATTAGTTTTTGCAGCAACTAGCATTTCTGACCAAATCGACTCTTCCCATAGTTGTTTTGATGTTTTTTGGGCACACTTATATACCTCCCTTGCAAGTTTGACTCCTTCTTTTGATTTGCTTTTAATAGCAAGCAAGAGGTTTCTCTTGGCCAGCCTGCATGAATGATCGTACCATAGTTTTCCGTGACTTCCCACTCTTATATTTTGTTGCTTTTTCCTTGGCATTTTTGACAAGCAAGTTTTTAGTTCACTGAAGAAAACATTGTGTAGTTCGATAAAGTGATCAAAGTGGACAGGTAGAAAAGATTGTCCAGCTATAGGTCCGAACATTTCCCCAAAGAGAGAGTACACCGATGCTAGGGCCTTGCCATCAGACAAAATATAGGGCCATTTTACTGCACGTCTATTATTATTTATGTGTACATCCTCACACATTTTGCCATTGGTGGTCTCAGATGATAGAGTAACTAGGTTGGTAGTAATATCACTAAACATTTGCACATCAATGTAAAGTTCTAAAGGGTAGTGATCACTTTCCTCCCTACTTGTCACTTTTAAATCAATCAAAAAATGCCAAAGGTTAAGTGAGACAAGTATGAAATCTAGATTACTATTGGATTTCGCAAAAGTTGGTTGTTTTGTCAAGTCCGAAGGGAGGCGGCCGTTACATGCTCTAAGACCATGATCTGCCGTTAGCCTAAGCAATTGAACGGCCAAAGTGGAGCACTTAACAAAGTTTGAGGTTTCAAGCTGGGGAATTTTGTACACCTGGTCCTCATCCTCAAAGACGTCATTAATACCAGAAACCGGTTCGAAATTACAGTTTAGGTCGCCTCCCAGAATTACCGGAGTATCTCCAACCACCTTTTTCAAAAAGAGATCCAGTGTTTCCAGAGTAGGTGAGACCTTGGAATGGGCAAGTGGTCTATTATAGACGTTGACAATGTAACATTCATTTCCATTTGAGGGTACAATTTTTAGGGCCAGAATATCGGGTGTTCCTGTATCTATAATTTCACCCCTCATAACCAAGGTGATTTTAAGCCATATGATCAACCCCCCTGACGGTCTCCCCCTATCAGACTGAACTGCCTCAGTGCCATAGGTTTTGTATCCGACTCTATGCGGAACATCTAATGCCCATGTTTCTTGCAATAAACAAAGGTCACTAGTATCAACATAATCAGCCCATTCAGGATCCTTAAGATTTTTACCAACACCAGCAATGTTCCAAGACAAAATGAGAAAACGTGGGGTCAGTCTATTACTGGAACAGGTTTGGTCATCAAAAGCCGGCATAAGTACCGGCTGGTGATGAACATTACCTAACTGTATATCGGCAGTTTGATTCTCTGTCTCAATGACCACATCTCTTACTATAGTATTGGTTCCTCCATCTGAACAGCCCACATCCAGATCGTGACATACTTTATCAGCTGCTAGAGACCTTTCCTTGCTCTGGTGGTGATAAGACTTATTACCTAGTATACAGTAAGTGTCATATAACTTGGGAATACAATCTGGCATAGTCCCAAGTCAATCGACAGCATCTAGACAACTGAATCTGTTAAAGGTGGGAATACCAGACCACATATTTCGATCTGCCTGTCTAGACAAGTTGGGTACATAACCGTGATACTGTTTGACAGTGTTCCAATTGGACCCATAATATATGGGCCTAGGTGGGGGGTAAAAAAACGATAGGGGCCTAGCTTCAATGGGTGGTGTGTCTCCATATGATTTCCATTTGCAAATCTGTTCAGCACTATGGGGTTCCTCAAAAGAAATGACTATGCAGTCACCCATGATTGATTTAGCCATGGGTCCTACCCACGGCACCCTACGAACCATAAGGATTTTACTTTTCATGTGATTCGGAATGGGTTTATTCGAATTTAACCAATAGATCACTTTATTTTTTAGAGATTGAAAGTTCTCCTCATATTGGTTTTCTAATTCAGGTACCCCTGTAAGAACAATTACAAATGGGCTTGCGTCAGGTGGTAAATCTATATACCCTCCTTTAAAGTTGTTATAAGCATGGCCAAATTGATAGTTTGGCTTATTAGGAACATTGACAAAAGATCTATCAGTCAAGGGTTTATTACTGGCAGGTAGATTAGATGTGGAATTCTGTGGAACAGGGGTGTTGGGGATAGGAGAATGGGTAGTAGCAACATTTGGTAATTGAGGCGTTTTGCTTTGAACATGACCCTTCAGCAAAGATTTATTAGAGGTATTTACAGATGACGAGGTCGAGGGAATTGGATTTGATGTGGCTGATGTATTTGTTATCGATTTTATATTTGTACTTTTTACTATTCCCTCTTTTTGCTGCTGTATGCTAGTTGGATTTTTATTCAGAGGTATCACAGGAGCAGTAGCTGGTGCTTGCATAGACACTATGGGTACATCAGTGCAATTGAGACTTAAGCTAGATAGTGTAATAACACTTTTTTCTACCTCAAGCAACTGATTCTCAATGCCAGTTAACCTCACTTCTAGTGGCCTGAGTAGTTTCTTAAGCGTCTCCCATACCAGTTTTAAAAAGTCTTCCCTTCCCCCTTCCTGTTCTACCATGTTCAAAGAATTTCTCTGGCCCTCATTGACAGAGTGGTCAGCCATTATGACCGAGTTTTGCTCATCTGTGCTATCATTGACGCTTTGAACAATTAGAGGCGCTTGGTCAGACATATTATTAGCAATACTTACATTGGGTGTTTGCGGGGCCCCCCCTATAATGTTTTGACTAAAGGCTACCTTCGCCTTTTTTCTAGCATACGCAGATATATGTTTCCGTTTTCTCTTATGTTTTAGTGATGTCTTAACAGGCACCTGGCTTTTGGTCGGGTCTGTTTCCACCAATACCTTTTGCTTCCCACCATTTTTACTACCCACGATATTCCCTATCAGTGGATCCGAAGATGGAAAACTTTCAGATACAACACTGACAGAGGGGCCCGAGGGAACAAAGTCTTGATTAATAGAGGGAGTTGTTTCCTCAGCAGTAGAGTGAACCTCGACCAAGGTGATAATTGGTGTGGGGCCAGTAGTGCGCTCAGGGGTTTTTGAGAAGGCAATACTACCTAGAGAGGATTTTTTCCTTAATACTAGTTCGGTAGAGAGCCTCCTTGCAGACTTCAGCTCCAAGGATACTCTGTGCTGGAGTTTAGTAATCTCATTATCAATTGAAAGGCTAGTCCTTGTGATAAAATCATCCAGGGTACCTGTAGCCTTTTTCACGGATTTGGTAGACTTACTCCTAGTTTCACGGACAGACATTATTTGAACTATAGGTTGTTTAGAATTAAAACACAAGCGCAACTAGACAACTCACGTAAAAAAAAAAAAAAAAAAAACCAAGAGGGATGGCCCGGTCCGGTCTTAATCGGTCTATAACGGCCTAAAACGGCCCTGTCTTTGCCCAGTCTTAGCCCCGGCCTTTGCCCCGCGCGCGTCCCGCGTGCGCGTTACTGTCACTGATTATCAGGGAGAAGAACAGGTGGAGGGGGGGGGAAGAGGACCAGCTGCGGCCGATCAGCGCCGCTGAGCACGCTGGTCCTCGCAGTCCCGCCTCTGTCCTTGGTGTCAGCTGTAATGTCCCTGAAGGCGCGTTGGTGCTCCAATGCACGAGTGGAAACCCAAGGGCTGGATCCCCAACAAGGTCTCTTGCCTGCGAGCGGCTCCCGCGAAGCGGGGGCCGCGAGGCGTGGCGATGTGGCCAGAAAACGGACAGGCAAACAGGAGCAGCACTCCCAGCAAGGTCAGTGAAGTAACATTATTGTTTAGAGCCTGCGAGGCTCAAGGGGCACATTATTGATTCAGAGCCCAGACAGGCTCCAACGACTCCCATAAGTGTTCTAAGGGCCCCGAGGTGCCCAGGCCCCAGTCCCTAGAGCTGCCCAGCACTTAGTGGGCAGCTGCAACGTTTAGGTTGTGCAGGGTGCGCCTGGCTTGCGCAGCCTGCGCAGTCGCGCCCTGACATTATTGGATTGGTCATTTCTGCACCCCTGAGAGGCCAGTTGGCCTGGGGACAGTTTTTCTGTACTGTGCCCTCCCCTAGGGTACCTGGTGATTTGCATATATGTACTTTTGCGCCTGCGCAATGTCCTCATGATATTTTCCTTCCTAACTGTGTTTATACATTGGAGATTGTTTTACTAATAGTAGTCTTGCTAGTGTGTTCATGTTTCCCTGCGTGATATATTCCTAAAGGTGGTTAGGGTTGCGTAGGTGGTACTTACCTGATACCAGTAGTTACTGGTTGTGTGCTACGTGTTCTATTTTAGTGCTACAGTGATTGTAAGTGCTATGGTCTAAAGTTTATTCCTAGGTTCTAAGTGTTATTCCTAAAAAGTGCTAATTCCTGACAGTGGTCCATGTGGCCCTGTCCCCTGTATATATAATCCCTTGTAAATTCTGCCCGTGCCTGTTGGCACATTGTAAAGTGTGGATTTTTATCTAATGTGTTGTGTATAATACAAAGGTTATTTTTATATAATACCTTGTGTGGAGTTTCCTTTGTGGTGGGCCTTGGGTGTTGTTGCTGGGTGCGCGCGCAAACGCTTTACACCTCGCCTCAGGGATAAGCCTGTCTGCTCGTGCCAAGCTACCAAGGGGGTGAGCAGGGGTTATCTTTGGCGTGTAACTTCCTTGCCCTGACTAGAGTGGTGGTTTCTGCCTGACTTTGGCGCACGCCTTAGCCAACCAGAAATCCCATTTCTAACAGATGATTTAAGCAGCGAAAACGCTGACAGGATTGGCTAGGGTAAACGTTGGATAAAAAATGTGGGGTTCTATATAGAAGCCATTTGCTGAAGAATAGCATCCGGCGCCAATGCGCTCTCCTTGATGTTGTAAAGTTAAGTTTATTTAATTCAGACCACATACTTGCTGTAACCTCCAAACCTTCGTGATTTTCCCATTTTGTTATTGCTTTCTCAGAGAGATCCGAACCCCTGATAAGAGCTAAAACAAAATCCACTCCCCTGGTTTCTTGACTGTGATTTCTTCAAAAAGAGCATATGCCAGATTTTTACCTTCATTAATCTGTATCAGATCCAGGTTGTTAAGAAACCTGATAAGAATATTAAATGGCCCGAGAAGAATGTAATCATTAGGAATTAAATCATACATTTCGGAAACGTTCAGCCACCTATCGATTCTTATAAAATCTGAGATCTTCCGGAAGCCGGCCTTAGCCCATTTTTTTATCATTTCAGTCGATTCTCTTGCTCCAAGTACTGAAATGAGTTTGGATAGCGGGGTTGAAGAGTTAATAACTGGAATTGCGATCTTCTATGAAAGTCCTGACTTTATAAAAGAACCACTGCATGCACTTATAACGAACTAATTTAGGGGATTTTGACATTTTTAATGGACAGCGTATCTGATGCTCTTTACAGATTAAGTTCATAAAATAATTTACGAATAGTCCTGTATTCAAATCTGACTTAAACCTAGAAGTGTATTGTGCAAAATATGCAAAATAAGAATCCCTGAGATTAGGGAGAGCTAACTCACCATTCTCCACCTCCTCATATAAAGTGCTTAGTCCAATTCAGGGAGTTTTCTTTCCTCATAAAAAGGATGTAAACATGGACTCTAATTTGTCAGAAAAGGGTGCTGTTAAAACACACGGAATTGCAGGAAAAAAAAATTAAATAGCGGGAAAACAGACATCTTAATCAGTGAGACCCTTCCCATAATAGTTAACTGGAGCGAGTTCCACCGAAGCATTAAATCTTGGACTTTCAACAGAAGCGGGAAAAAATTTAAATCATACAAGTCAACGATTTGAGACAAGAAATAGACCCCCAGATATCATTTATGTTTAGAATTTAGACAGGCCAAAATGTCAGAATGTAACACATCGGGCTTGCATCCACACTGGATTATTTCCGATTTCTTTTTGTTGATTTCATACCCTCTGAGCAATTCGAACTGCTCAAAAACCTCGAAGGCGTTGGTTTAGACCTCCTTATCGCCTTTGATAATAAGCATGATATTGTCTACAAATAATTTTAGTTTCCCCATAGTAGGTAAAGGGGGGCGAATATCTGCATTGTTTTGAATAGCGATAGCCAAAGGTTCAATAAGAAAAGCGTATAAAACAGGGGACAATAGGCAGCTTTGGCTGGCCCCTTGTTTTACACTGATTTCTCCTGCCTCTGAGGCATTAACGATAATATTGGCTTCTGTGTTATGATAGATTCTCTGAATCAACCCCGTGATCTTAGGAGGTATACCAAAACTGGAGAGGATATGGAATAAAGTCTCCCAGACCAAGAGGTAAAACTCCTTCTCAGCGTCTAACAGAAAAACCAAGGCTGGCATCTTCTTGGTCTCGAAATAATCCAATGCTTCTGCTAGATAATGCGTGTTAGTCCCAAGCTGTCTCCCTGCTATAAACCCATTTTGGTCAGAATGTATCAAATTCGGGGCTATAACATTGAATCTATTGGCTAATGGTTTGTTGATGATCTTATAGTCAGAGTTTAAATGTGTGATTGGGCGATATGAATTGGGGTCTACGCAGTCTTGTCCCTTTTAAAAAAAACTAACTAAATTCCCTTTTTGGAAAGAAGATGGAATTGGGCCTCCTTCTAAGATGGAATTAGCACCAGCAAAAAATATTCTAAAACGACATCTGAAAATGTTTTTAAAAACTCAACAGGGAGACTGTCTGGTCCAGAGGCTTTGCCATTCCAGAGGTTTTTTATGATATCCCACAGCTCTTCTATGGAGAAAGGGCACATCATTCTACTTTTATTAGCCTCAGAAAGTACTGGAATTTCCTGTTCCAGGAGAAACTTGTCCAGGGATGCCTTCTCAATGGGTTGTTGTTGACCGTAAATATTCTTATAGTGTTGAAGCATTATGTCCCCTATAACCGCTAGATCTTCACTTTGGGTATCAGTTACAGGAGATCTCAAAATACTAATCCAGTTACTTGCTGCCTGTTCCAGGGCCTCCCATGCAAGGAACCTCCTGGTGAAATTGCTCTCTTCATATACCTTTGGCCTATGGTTGCTTTTAAATGTTTCACATTCTACATAATAAGCTTCGATGAGATCCCGTTTGGCCTGATCGAGTTTTCGTTGATTGTCATCAAGCTTGACAAACGAAGGAGGACAGCACAACTGGGAGGAAGTTCAGAAACTAAGAAACCCATGTGAATTGTCCTGAGCATATGGATGGACAATGGTCACATAAGGACGGGCAGGCGGGTTCATAAGAATTTGCCAGAGATTACCAGGGTTTTATACAGTCAACAGAGATTGTGCTTATAAAACTAGAAATATAGGGAAAACAGTACCATTAACATGCATGCCACATATTGTTTATGTGAGTGCAATACTGACTTGCGTTACTTTGCTGGGATTCCTTGTGCATTATTCCCTTGTGGCTTAGCTGCTCGTGCTGTGGATCGTCATTGGCTGTCGTGTGCGGATGAACCGGGCACAGCAGGCATTGATTTGTATTGCTGCATATGCAGGAGCGCATTGCTCCTGCATATTCAGCAGTCGATGAAGATTGTGGTACAAGCTGCAATTAGTCCTTGTTTGTGTTATAAACTTAAAAGTTTGAATACAAAAGAGGTGCTTTAGTGGAAATAAAAGTAGAACTCTTTGCAGATGAGCTAAGAGAAAAAAAAACTGTACTTGTTGTCAGCCAAATTATCTAGTCTGTTGAAACAAGAAGGTAAGTGGAACACAATTTCTTGATACTTAATTACTGTGGTGACTACTTTTATTATGTTCATTTAATTATTTATGAGTCAGTTAGAGAATACCTTGACGACGGTGACTATGTTTGTTGTTTTAATTTCCCTGTTATACAATTCATCATGGCTGTACAGTCCATTGCAGCTCCACCAATGTTCCTGCCAAGTCCTGGTATGCTAGTTATTGCTTGGGAAGATTGGAGAGTCTTTTGAATCATATTTGGAAGCATTGGGAGGAGATGTTTTTTTTTTTTAGCTAAAAGAAAATTATTAATGTTTAAGCATAATTTGGGAGTAGAAGGCAGGACATTTTTTGAAACATTACCCATTGCCAGTAGACAAGTAAGAGATGCTGATGCCTCTGTTATGGAAGAGAATTCTGATGATGAGAGTGCATCATCAGAATCAGCATGAGATTGGTAAAAGAAATGAGTACAATAGTTGAAAGACACACATTTTTTTGTCTTGTTCACAAAAACCAGGTGAATCTACTGTGCAGAATGTAGCTGTAGTACACACATTAGCAGCTACATGCAGATTTAGAGATTTACAAAAGGAGATCAGTAGACATCAGCTAATTAATAGAATTAACAATGCAAAAATTCAAGTAAAGATGTTGGATTTGAAAGATCCCACATTAGAACAAAAAGTAAGCATGGCTTGTCGTATGGAAAGCACATTGTGTTACGTAAAAAAGCTTAGTGGTGGCCTGAATAATAAGACAAATGAACAGAGCGGTTTAGACACTGTTAATGCTATCAATAGGTTACCATCAACAAAGGTAAAGGGCAATAATGGCCCAGAGGAGGTAAACTGTAAAAGAGAGAGTGAAAAACAGCAAAAGGATAGATGTGGAAGTGCTAAACACCTAGGGGCATATTCTCAGTAATGTGTGATAATCATCGCAAAAATCAGTAATGTGTGATAATCATCGCAAAAGTAACTTAACGCAACATACAACATCGCAGTCCATCGTGGGAAATTTACGCCGTGTTAACCAAGTATTCACAACACGGCGGTAGCATGCGATAGTCACCAGATAACGCATCAAATGGCCGCATTTAAATCAACGTCACGCCGCAAAAATGCGAAACACTAACACAAAAAAAGCTGCGATGAGGCCAAGCGCGATACAAAAAGCTGCAAAAACCAGCCACAGGCCTGCAAATCCCACAATTCTGGCGGGAAAATGCACGATAAAAGCAGAACACGAAAAACACACCAGAAACAATCATAAGTGTGCAGCACCATGGATGCACCCTGACCGAGCGCAGAGGCCAACGCGAACCCCACAACGGGGTCTGGGAGGGCCAGGGAGAAGAGGGAGAGGAAGACGAGGTGCAGTCCGCAGCAACACAAGACCAGCATCAAAGAGGTGACAGAACACTACCAGCAACTGTCCCACAATCAGACTACCTGGAATACAGCCGGAGTGTCGAGGAGGACAATGGATGAGGCCAGGAGGTGCTGGCATGACCTGAAAACCTAAACCAGGCAAAAACCCGCTGCCAACAGGAAGGCCTCAACGGCGACAGGAGGTGGGAGTCCTGTGCCACAGGAGGAGCAGGAGGAAATGGAGGCCAGTCATCAGTGTGGAGACAGTGCAAGGAGGTGGGAGTACGGACCCAGCTCGAGAGGACCTGACGCAACAACAACAGGGTGAGTAACGACCATGTACTGGGGGAACGGGGTGAGATGGGCACAATGGCGCACATGCACAATCAAGTATAGCACACTGCACACCCACAATGACCCAGGATCATGTCCCTCATCCCCATGGCACACTGCAGCACACACGCATAGCAATCACAGCACATCCCATGACAATGTGGCACAAAGAGCAATACCGACACTGCAGAACAGCGGACACAACTGGGTCCACTCATGCGCAGAAACAGGCCAATCGCATTGGACAGAGCAGGGAACTGTGAGATGCATATACATGGGTACCACCTCACATCCGTCATGTAATCACAATGTCCACTCTCCCCCCCAAATTGCCAGCACCGCCCAAACAGTCACAATGTACATTGTCACACAGTCTGCATGTAAACAAGAACAATGAACAAACATTAATGTCAACACAATGTCAACATGCATCTCCCCTTCACATTGCAGAGGGACAAAAAACACCTCCAGCAGGTCAGGCCAGACAAACCATCAGTGATGCCGGAGACCACATCCCCTCCGACACTGATGCCCTACAACAGCTCATGGACTTCTCAGGCAACCCACCCCCAGGAGCAGGGCAGCCAAGCCACAAAGAGAAGACCCCAGCCCCTGCACAGACCACACAGCAGGAAGCACCCATCACCACGGCTAGCTCCCAATACTTCACCGAGGCACACATCGCATTCCAATGCCAGGTGTCAGAATGCCAAAAGGAGGTGGCCGAACAGGTATGGGTGAGGTCAGAGCTCATGGAAGCCGAACTAGATCACATACGTGGGTGTTCAAGTCTCATCAGGAACCACCTACACCCCACAAAGGAGACCCACACAGCCAGAACCATGCCCAGAGCCACAGAATCATCATTCACACCCCGACGCTGGTCTTCCTTACGATGGCCCAGTCCACTCCTCTTACGTATTGAGTGGCTGATGACAAAGCTACATGTCCAAGATTGTACCCGCTGCCTGCGGTGACATGTTTGCATCCACTGTACTCAGCACAATGTAATGTCGTAGGGCCCAGGGCCCTCATGCATACAACTAGAACACATGGACACACACATATATCACGTTGAACTGGCTACGGGCACGTGCGCCCAGCCCCTTTATTGGCAGGGCCACATGTACGGTGATGCCTGTGCTGGATGTGTGTGGGGTGAGTATATGCCAGCCCGCACGGAGTGCTTCGTGCTGGCAACAACTTTTACAGTGGACACCAGTGCAATGGAAACAGAAAACACCTGCATAACAGAGTCAACTGCTGAGCAACATGGAGGGAGCAGGAGCACAGACAGCGGTCACCCAACATTCAAACAGAAGTGTCCGTGAGTTGCAGTGCACTGAGGTTGGGGCACTAGAGATGAGCGCGCTCATGTGAAGAAACTGCTAGGATTGTGTCCCTTCAGGTTAGTCCTGATGCAGATGCAGTGGGGTGTGTTACACCTGCATCAACTTCCTCATCAATGTCCTAGGTCTCCCTCTCTTCCTGATGTGACATTGCTGTGCAATGTCTACACAGCACAAAACTCATTCAGTAACAGTCCATGGGTTGTGGTGGCACCTGGAGTGCTGAGCAGGGGATCAGGCAGATGATGGCATCCACGACAGGTGTGAGCAACTCCGTTAGTCTGCCAATACTACTGTTTCGACTCTGGCAAATGGTGGATGGAGTTGGACCTTCCGATGGTGGCGTGTGCCTCCTGCGGTGATGTGACGTCTGGCCCGGTCAGGACTCGATTTGATGTGTGGCACGCAGTTGAGGCTGGACACAGCGGACAGCGCAGGGCCACATGCACATGGCGTCAATGACCCCAGGACCACCGTCACAGAGGTCATCCAATATTCATTCAGACAGGGTCCCTGACATGAGCTGCACAGAGTTAGTGGCCCCGGATCCACAGCGGTCGGCACAGGCACTTGGCCATGGGATGGTGTCTTGCGGTGCACTGAGGTAGGGCCACGTGGACAGGGTGGGTCCTCATCGATGTCCAAGGTGAATGTGGCGGAGGGTTGTGGGAGACAGTGGAAGGTGTCCTCCAGGGCATGATGCAGAGGTCTGATGTTATCCGGAAGCAGCAAATGGAGGAGTGGAAAGCGACAGCCTCGTTGCCACCACCAATTCGGTGACAGCCACATGAGGATGAAAACTACCCTCTAGTCCATTGACTCAGACGGCACCAATGTAAGACCAGAGAGTATCCTTGAATGTCGGGGAACAGACTTAGTGGCACCAGGGCTGGGAGAGGGTTCAGTCTGCGATGATGCTGGTACCCTGATATGAACTCCGCCATTGCTAAATCAAGACTCTGTGACCTACTGGACTGCAGTGTAGGCCGGAGGCAGCGTTCAGCAGTGGCCCACAGCCACGTGTCGTTGGCTCGCGATGCACAGAGTTAGTGACACCAGGGCAGTTGTCGGTAGTGTTCGATCACCTCCGTAACGATGATCCTATTCCCTCCGGACTGCAACGCGTCATCCTTTTACGCATCTCCTTGTGTGCAATGATATGTATTCTGCCTTTGAATAATCGATGTTCAGTTCCAATTCTGTGACCTACTCGTGCGCAGCGTAGGCCGAGGGCAGTAGTCTGCGTAGGCTCACAGACACGTGTGGTTGTAATGCTATACACAGACTTGGTGGCACCACATCGAAGGGGGTATAGTGTCATAAACTCTGCCTTAAATAATGTTCACTGCCATGGTGTAACCAAGACTCAGTTCCAAATGTGTGACCTACTTGTCCTTAGTGTAGGCCGAAGGCAGTAGTCAGCTAGGAAACAACAGTCATGTGTCGTAAGAATGCCATGCACAGAGTTGGGGGCACCACATCGAAGGGAGTACACTGATATAAAATCTGCTATGAACATATGTACTCTGCCATGGTGTAATGAAGACTCAGTTCCAAATGTGTGACCTACTTGACTGTAGTGTAGGCCTGATGCAGCAGTAGAGTATGTCAACGAGAAAGGAGTAAAGCGGGCCTGTGTCGTGGAGGCTGTAATGGTCTGAGGAGGCTGCCAAGGTCTCAGGCCTCTGGCTTGGAGCTTGCACCGGCACGTGTTGGGCCCTCCGTGATACAGGCTGGTGTTGGCAGGTGATCAGTGTGGCCTGGCTATGCAGGGGCAGGCCCGACGCGTTCAGGGTTCAGCGGGCCGGGGTACGGCAGGCGCACAGGATCAGAGGCAACACCGCTCACGAGGACGGCGTCGGTCTCGTGGCGGGGTGAGAGGCGCCGCCCTGGCAGAGACATTAGGCATTCCAGAAGAGGACCACGCCCAGGGCTACGTGCATTTTAGTCACACCCTTACGCTGGTCTGGCGTACGCTGGGCTATCCCACCCTGCTCGCGCTTACGGGGGGGACATAACAGGCAACATTTCCGCGAACTCCCCCACTGGCTTGGGTGACATTGTTGCGTCCACTGTCCACTACACTCCATACACCAGCGGTGTATGTCGCCATGGATATGGGTGTGTTATGCATACTGCGGTCTGTCCAGCACATCGCCGCCACTCTTGGCATTGTGTACTTTCCCAATCATAGTTCTCCTGCCTCCTTCACACATGCCTGGTTCCCACCTCTCCCCACATTCCACTGTTGTGTGGCTGAGGTGCCATGCTGTTGATGGCTCATGATCATGGCTTGCCCAGGTTACCATTGTAAGTTGTTCTGTCATGTCTGGTCGGTGGCCATGTTGTTTTGCATGTTGTATGTGATTTTGTGACGTGTGCATTGCCAGAGTTGTGAGTTGCATGATTGTGGAGTTGAGGTGTGTGGGGTGTTCATTTGATACTTGACAACAGGCAGTACATTCCCATTGGTGCCATCCTGGAAGTGCTGGTTGATGATGGACTGTCGGACGATGAAGGAATCATGCACACTGGCAGGGTTTTTGGCGACGACGTTGGTGGAGATTCCACGGTGTTCGGATGTTGCCTGCACATTGATTTGAGACATGTGCTTTCTGTTGCTGCGATTGTGTTCTGTGTCACCAGGGGGCACAAGTAGAACATGTGTGCTGTGGATTGCCACCAACATGTGCGTGCATCCAGCTATGGCGTATGGTCCTTTCTTGGTCTCCAGCAGATCCTGTGCATTGTGTTGGACGTATTGGGACTGGGTTACCAGGCTGATGGTGATGTTTAGGACAGGGGTGAGGGACTTGGATGTGGCTGAGTGTGAGACTCCTCCGACTCTGGCGGGTGTTGGTTGGGGGGTACCAGAGGCCAACAGGTGAAGCTTTGTGTGGGGTGGGATGTTGGTTGTCTGCTGTGTTGGTGCCGTTGGCCTGTTGGTAGCTGATGGTCAGGATGCGTAGGATGGTTGTCCTTTGGAGCCTGTAGTGGGCAATGACATCCTCTGGTGTTAAGTCTGTGAGACTGGTGCGTTTCCTGTGGGTCCGCTGTCTTTCTCCTTGTTGCCTCTGTGGTGGTCCGGAAGGGGTTCCGGGGGGAGGTTGTGGGCCTGGGGGTGGTGGCGGTTGGTGTTGTTGCCCTATTGGGGCTCCGGGCTGCATGTTCAGTTGCTCGGGGCATCTGTTGTTCTTCATGTTTGGCTTTGCGCTGTGCTCCCTTGGCTACTGCCGGTTGTCATCCGACTTTACACCAGGTCAGAGCAGGTGTTAGTTTCCTGCTGCTAACGCACATTATCGCATGTTTCGTGGTCTTTTCGCAGATGTTGCTGGTCGTTGAAAATGTTGTGGAGTGGTGTTGTCACGGCTTTTTGCACAGGAACGCCTACTCTGCATCTCATTAGCGATAGCTGCCGGGGCCATCTGTGGCGATGTTTTTAGCTGCTGCTATCGCTGATAAACTGGTGTTATGGACTGTTGACACCAGCTTGTGAATGGGGTGATACATTTATCGCAACTTTGGCTGAGAATATAACCGATAGAATTCTCTACATCATGCCCGGCATTACATTTGATGTATTTCAAGAGTAAGATGTTGGGCTTCTTTTATAGAGTATGCACATTTGGTGTAATATGAGCCAAAATCAGCATCAACACAGTGGTGGAATATGAGAAAGAAGGGTACCATGGCGGTGCTGCGAGTGGTGTTGAGAATGGGAAAATAGATGTTTTAGTAGTAACTGATAACAACGTGGGTGTTCATGATGTGAATATTCTAATTGAAGCTTTTCATTCCCCAAAGTGTTCTGTGAGAATAAGTAAGGTGGAAGTTCAGGTGTGGGCAGATTCGTTGTTACCTTACACTCTACTTGGCAAGTCCTTTTGGGAAGAGGTGGGATGTTTTGATTTAATTCCACTTGAAGTGGAACCTGAGAGATACTGTGTAGTCAAATTACCAGTGCTGGGATACTTTGAGGCAAAATTAGAATTTAAAGGAAGGAAAGCAGCAGGAAAAATAAATGTTGTGGAGAAGGTTAAAACCCTATTGGGCTGAAGAGAACAACATGCATTAGGAATTATTCTTGACCGTAATTATCCTAATCAAGTATTGCTTACAAGTAATGGTGAAATAGATAAATGGAAAAGCAAGTATCCTAAATTGTTTCAGGAGAGTTTGGGATGATTGGAAAATATTGAGCACTGCATTATCTTGAAGAACGGAGTGGTGTTGAAAATGCAGAAAGTGAGAAGTGTTCCCTTAGCATTACAAGAACAATTGGAGGAGGAGTTAGATAGGTTATGTGACAGTGGAGTGATAGAGCCAATAGGAGCACCTGAGTGGCTTAGTCCAGTTACTTTAGCTAAGAAAGCATATGGAAAATTACTTATGTGTGTGGAGATTTAAATGGCAGCATATGGGTAGATAGGTATCAGCTTTAACTTATCAAAGTGTTGCTAATGTGTATGAAAGGTGCAAAGTTTTTTTCTTCATCACTTGACTTGCATATCATCAGATACGGTTACACCCAGAATCCAAACACTTAATATCATTCATCACACCACAAGGAGCATTCTGATTGGCAAGGATGCCTTTTGGATTGGCCGTGGTGTTAGCTGTGTTCTAATGGGTGATGCAGAGTTGTTGCATGGATTGGATAAGGTGATATTTTTCCAGAGCGACATACTGGTGTGGGGTTCAAATAAACTGGAACATGCTGGAAAATTGGATGGTGTATTGTCTAGATTGGAGAGAGCAGGTTTGACTGTGGGAATTGAGAAATGCACGTTTGTTGTAGATCAAGTTGAGTATCTTGGACATGTATTGTCTTGTGAAGGAGTGAAGCCCAAAATGAAATCAGTGGAAGCAGTTGAAAAAGCTCCATCAGCGGTAAACAACGAACAATTACAAGCATTCCTTGGTTTGGTGCAGTACTATGCCAAAATTTTTGACCATTTTTCTGAAAAAGTTCATGCATTAAGAATGTTAATGAAGAAAGGAGCAACGTTTGAATGGATTGTATACTGTCAAAATATGGTTGAACAAATCAAGGGATGCATTGTGAAGGTGGTAAATCTGGTACAATTTGATCCCCAAGACAAAACCATCATTTTTACTGCTGCAAGTGATTATGGTTTGGATGGTATTTTAATACTAGTCAGGGATGGAAAGGAGAGGATAGTAGCATTTGCATCTCACACTTTGAGAGGAGAGCAAAGTAAATATTCCACTGTAGAAAAATAATCATTGTTCTGTTGGTGGGGGGGTGCAATACTTTACAACCTATTTTTGTGGCAGTTCTTTTTAGCTACATACCGATCATAAACCCCTAGTAAACCTGTACTAACGAATGATGCAAGCTGAGCTATCCCACGAATAACCATTTGCTTGTATCGGTTACCAGAATATACATTCAACATTACACACGTTCCTGGCACCAAGAATGCTAATGCTGATTGTCTCTCCAGGTTACTTTTGGATGATTCTAAACAGGACGAGGCGGATGAGTAGATAGTAGTTTAAATAGCGCAATTCTACAGAGGTGCTATTCTAGAAGAGGAATGGAGAATGGAGAAATGGATTGAAAGATAAAAAATTAATACAGAGATTGGTTTAATTCTTAAAGCAGGAGTTAACCATGTGTTATGAATGAGGAAGGTTGGCATCTTGTTATGTTTTATTATATGTTGCTTGTATATATTATGTGTCTTAATCTTCTTATTTTGTTCTCGCTCCACTCCTCCACGTCAACGTGTGTTCTAGAGCGTGGAGTTGTGGATGCTGAGCTGAGAAGAGTGCAGAGGCGTTTCTTTGCTGTTCCAGTGTTTCCAGATTAAACCCTACCAATCAATACTTCTGTCTCCGAGCCGTCTTTACAATTGGTGACGAGCGGAACACTGGAAGGACCTACACATCGGATTTCGCTTTTCCGTGCTTTCTGCTGTGTCAACATAAAGACTGCAGACTTCAGCGATCGGAAAGCTGCAGTTTACTTCGTTGGATTTTTCTGTCCTCAGTGAGATGCTGGACATCATCCTACAGGTCGTATTTGCCTGTTAAATGATTTAATTATCCTTTGACTCTCTTCTCTACTATTGTTGGGATTCAAAAAATGTTAACACTGTTCACGAGCGCACTTACCTTGCGTCTCAAACTTAAGAATACTCAACAGAGTTCGCCTTCCTTGCTGCCATTCCACACCCTGGCGTCAGTTACGCTTTCACGCTGTGACGCCTGAGGTCACATACTGTAACCTCTACGTGCCACCATCTTGTCAGGCACCAACGCTCACCGTAATATCTCGTATTACGTATTGCGCATCTCATTACACAGCTGTTCCTCATTCTATTTATTGTACGTGTGATGCACACACCTAATCATTTGCACATCTCGTTACTCAGCTGTTTATGATTCTATTTATTATACACGGTGATGCGCACACCAAATTACTTGCGCTTCTTGTTTACAACGTATTCTACCACAACCATCCTTCAATTGCTACCAAATGTACACGGTGATGCGCATACCATATTAATTGTTTAATTGCGCATCCTATTACACAATTCTCTACGGTGATACGCACACTTCGTGTCAGCTTCTATTATTCTCCTGCACATCATCATACCTTAAATCCTACAGTGATGCGCACACTTTTAATGAAGTTATTTTAGTTGCATTTTACAATATATTTTTTTAAATTCAGCGCGGTGACGCGCACACCTCCTTTACGACTATTCTTTAATTGGACAGTTGTTTTTATTTAATTTTTGCATTAACTGATCTACAATATGACAAGTCAAAATTATTCAATCCAGCCTCCTCAAGCATTCTGGTCGGCTGGATCTGATCCATGAATGAAGTGGTCAGAATGGAAAGCCTATTTTCTTAACTTTATAGACACTATCGATGAAGATTGGAAAATGATGCCTGAGAGGAAAAAGAAGCTGCTATTACATTCTGTTGGACCAGGAGGGTTAAAGGCTTATGAAGGAATGACCAAACCTTTAGGAGGTGGTGATGTCAATGTATTTGACGCTATAATTAATGATTTTGACACTTACTTTGCACCTAAAGTTTGTATTGGTATTGTGAGGTTTTGATTCTTCCACAGGAAACAAGAAGCTAATGAAAACATAGATGAATACGTCTCAGCTTTAAGAAAACTTGCTGACGATTGTAAGTTTGATCATTTAGTTGATCAGTTAATCAGAGATCAAGTAGTGATGCACAATAATGACCCAGCTGTACAAGATAGGTTGTGGATAAATGGAGATGCTGAGTTAAAAGATGTTTTGAGCATAGTCAGAAAGGCCGAAATGTCTAGTCGCAGCGCAAAGTTGCTTAAACAAGATGCCGCTATTGCGGAAAGTTCTGGAGAGGTAGTCAGCAAGATTAAAATGTCTACTTCCAAAACAAATAATCCGGTAAAACATAAAAATGACACCACTAAAAAGAAAGAGTATAATCGCAATACCAATTTTAGATGTTACCGTTGCGATAGTCCTACACATCTAGCATCCAGTAAAACATGTCCAGTTTTAAGGCAACGGTGTTCAAATTGCGGTATTGTGGGTCACTTTACCAAAGCTTGTAAGAGAAAGAGTAAAAAGAAAATCAAGTGTCTGGATGAGGGTGACTGTGATTCGAGTGATTGTGAGGGTAGTATTAAGAAACTTACCATCAATGATTCTAGCAGTTCTCAAAATTTGTATCCGAAAGAGTTATTCATTTGGAATAAATATGACAGTAATAATAGATCCTTAAAAAAACCTCTGTGTACCATGTCTATTGGAGGCATTTCAGTACAAATGTATGCTGATTCTGGCTCACCATATACCATAGTCGATGAAGAAACGTGGAAATCCCTTCTTTTGCACGTTTGGGTGACAAACTCCTGGAATCTGATATTCAACCAGTAGGGTTCTCTGGAGAGAAGATAGATATGGTTGGGTACAGGTCTTTAGTTTTCAAGTTTAAAAAGAGACAGACCACCAGCAAACTATATGTTGCCAAGAAAAGACCTTCAGTTTTAGGCTGGAAGGACCAGGGTAAATTAGATATAATTCTCAACCCTAACAGTCCAGATCCTGTCATGGTGCTTAATGAGGATGATTTGCTCTGTAAGGAAATGTTAGAGAAGTTTCCTAAAGTCTTCAATGTGAGCATAGGGAACCTTAATGATTTTGAACATCGCATTGTATTGAAATCTAGTGCTTGCCCGAAAAATACACAAAGTCAGACAAATTCCTGTTCTCCTCAGGGATGATGTGGAAAAAGAGCTGGATAAATTGGTTAAAGCTGACATAATTGAACCCATTGAATCCGCGGAATGGATTACTCCGATTGTAGTAGCTAGACGTAGTAACGGCAAATTGATATTGTGTATTGATCTTAGGCAGCTAAACAATAATATTGTAGTAGATAAATTTTCTCTTCCAAAAATTTCTGAAATGCTGTCCTTGGTGAAAAATGCAGAGTGGTTTTCTTCAATAGATCTTTCTGCTGCTTATCATCAGATTTCCCTTGCAGATGAGAGTAAACAGTTGACAGCCTTTATCACCCCTTTCGGTTGTTTCCAATATAAGAGACTTCCTTTTGGTTTAGCCTCTGCGGCTGCTATCTTTCAGAGGTTAATGTACCATTTATTTGGTCAAATCAAAAACGTCTGATGTTTCCAAGACGCTATTCTTGTTTTTGGTGCGGACAGGATTGAACATGACAACATTTTGAATGAAGTCCTTACCATCCTGGAGTCCAAAGGGTTAACAGCTGGGCATTCCAAGTGTAAGTTTGCCGTCAAATCTATCACGTACTTAGGTCATACTATCAGTAAAGAAGGTATTTCTCCCAAACCTTCTTTGATAGATGCAATTTGTGATGCACCCAACCCCAAGAGCAAGGAAGAAGTCCGGTCCTTTCTGGGACTTGCTGAATTCTATTCCAGATTTGTGCAAAATATTTCCTCAAAAATGTTCCACATTAGACAACTTCTCAAGAATAGGGTCTAGTTCTTGTGGAACGCAAAATGTCAATCGGAATTTGACAACATCAAATGTGCTATTGTAGAAGCCCTTGCTCTAAAGGGATTTGATCTTGACTTAGATAATATTGTTACTGTGGATGCCAGCTACAAGGGTTTGGGTGGTGTGTTATCTCAAATAAGAGCTGATGGCAAAGAGAATATTGTTGGTTATGCTTCCCGTGCCTTATCTCCTTCTGAAGAAATATTTTCTGTCATTGAAAAGGAGACTCTTGCATGTGCATGGGCTATGGACCATTTTCGATATTTTATTTGGGGGAAGTCCTCTGTGATACGTACTGATCACAAACCATTAGTCAAGTTACTTACTACAGAAGGAATCTTGAATGCTTCAGCTAGAACCGCTAGATTGTCTTTGCGTTACAAGATTACATTTACCAGATTATGTATGTCCCTGGCAAAAAGAATGTAATTGCCGATTTCCTGTCTAGATTGCCTATCGAGAAGCATGAGTGTGACCCTTCTGACTTGGACGTTGAACAAGTTGCCTTGATTCACAATCAAGGCTTATCCAACCTTGATGAGAAAGAATGGTCAAATGGTTATAAACTTGATTCTATTTTACAACAATTGACCGTTTTTATAAATAATGGTTGGCCTTGCAAAAACAAACTTCCGGAGGCTTTTAGAGCCTTTTGGGAAATCAGACATGAACTTTCTGTTACCAATGGTTCTATTTTCAGAGGTGACAATGTTATTCCTCCTCTTTCAATGAGAATGAAAATTTTTAAACTTTGTCATGAGGAACACAGTGGCGTCATTAAAACCAAGCAAAGGGTCAAGCAATGGTTTTGGTGGCCTGGCGTTGATGTTCTAATTGAGAGAGTTGTATGTGACTGTTTACCTTGCTGTAATTCAGATAAATCCTTAGTTACTTTGAGACCAAAATTAGGTGAATCTTTTGTTCCTACCAAACCTTGGCACACTATTGCTATTGACATTATGGGCCCAATTGGCTTGGAGAAGAAATACATCATAGCGCTCATTGACATTTTTTCAAGGTGGCCTATCATCAAAGTTGTCAACAAAATTACTTCTGAAGAAATTTTGAAGTTTCTTGACAGGACCTTCATTGAGGAAGGTTTACCTGTCCAAGGGCCATATGTAGGTAAAAAGCAATTTGCGATTATGAAATTGCGATTCTCCACGAATCGCATTTTGGGAATCGCAAATTCCGATGTAGGTATATTATCGCAAAATAATAGCGATTCCCAAAAAATCGCAGAATTATTTTGCGATTACCAAAATTGCAATTCCTTAATTGCGAGAACGCAATTAAGGAATCGCAAATCTGGGAATCTGCAATTCAGGTGCAGAATGATGACATCACAACCAGGAAGTGTGACTGCCCATGCTGCACCTGATTGCCAGCAGCTGAGTGAGAGCCAGAAGCTGAGTGAGAGCCTGTGAGGAGAGTTGGAGATTTGTGCTCAGCTACTGAAAGCAAGCTAAATGGAGTCCCAGGGGCCAGAGAAGCAGCAGGAAGAACCACCCAGAAAGAGGAAACAAAAAGTTAGCGAAAGGGAGCTGGAGGTCCTCCCTCAGGACATAGTCAGCAGCCATGACCTCCTGTTTGGCAAAAGTTCCCTACGTGTGCCAGAGGCACGAAAAAGAAAAATATGGAGTGCCATCCAGGAAAAAGTAAATGCCATTGGCGTGACACACCGCTCAGTCGAAGACCTCAGAAAAAGGTGGTACGACATGCGGCAAAGGTCAAAGGAGAGGGTGGCGACAAGATTGGCCGAGGCCAAAAAGACCAGTGGCAGGCCGTCTACAACAGACCCAACGCCCCTGGAGGAGCTGGTGGAGGGCACCCTTCAGCCTGAGAGTGTGAGTGGCGTGGCTGACCTGGACAGCTCTGAACACACAGACACCAGACAAGGTAAGATGCATGCCAAAACCCCCTGATACATACCCAACCTACTCACACCCCCAGAAAGGCAACCTGAGTACAACTCCAGTACATGTCCACCAGCACACCCAGAAATGCATTATGGGAGATGTAGTCACATGTACTGATACCTGGGCCAGTGAGACACAGCTAGGTGGAATAGGGATCAGTCCTTCATGAAAAGAGGGAAACAGACAGATAGTACCCATGTGAATTTTAATTTGTAAACTGTAATGCATTACAAATGCGAGACAGGACACAGAATTAATGTGTGCTTTTAAATTCACAGCACCACCACCAACACAGGAAATCGTGCCCGAAGAGGAGGAAACACCAGAAATGAAGGACGAAGCAGGGCAGGAGGAGCAGGGCGAAGCAAGACCAGCAGACTCTGCACCATGCAGGCGGCGCAACATAGTGTCACTACTGCCACTGTTGGAGGCACAGGCACCAGACAAAACAGGAGAAGCATAGCCAGTGCACAGGCAGCGTGCAGGACAGCCGCCAACAAAGTCACCTGAACAATCCAGAGAAGGGAAAGGGTTGAGACGCAGGGTACGGTCGTCCACCAGCACTGCTCCTGTCGAAGAAGACACGGTTTTCTCGGGCCTTGAGGGCAGCATGCTGAAACAACAGCGCCTGAAAGTCAAGGGGATAAGGTCAATACAGCGCCAACTGGCTGCACACAATCATAACATGACTGAGTTGCGGGCTGGTGTAATGGCCATGACTGGTGCTTTGGAAGGACTCTGCATGGAGATAAGGAGGGACAGGGCAGCCCGGCGCAGGGAGAGACATCGCCATCACACCTGGCTGGACTTGTACACAAGAGCAGTCAACCGCCAGTCAACCGTCACATCCCTGCTGGCCAGAAGATGTGTCAGTATGCAGCGTGAGATGGCCCACTGCTGCAAGGACGAGGGCAGTGTTCAGGTGCAGGTAACACATGCGGTGGACCAGATGCGTGCAGCTGCCATAGGTGGCATAGGCCCACTTAGTGCAATAGATACGGACGAACAGTCCAGCAGGAGCAGCATCACTCCCCCAATTTCACCGGACAGAGGCCGGAGTGCGCGCCAGGGGAGAGTGGATGATGACTCCAGGGAGGGCAGTGGTCAGACAGAGCGAGGGGCAACAGGGCGTGCACGTAGGAGGTGAATGTACACCAGGGACTAATGGCCATGTGTGAAGCAACACATTCCATATTGACTCAGTGGCTGATGGAAATTCTTGCACTGTGGCACAAACATGTGCAAGCACTAAAAATAAAGTCACGCTATGTGACAGATGTATTCCTGCAACAAAGGAAATAAACATCACTGTTAAACACCATTCAGTGGCATTGTGTCCTCATTACTCACTTAGAAGTAGTTCTGTGTGATCTCATCTCGTCTCATGCGCCCGGCAGCCGTACCTGCTGGTCCGTGACACGGAGCTGGTCCCTCCTCATCTGATGATTCTGAGTCTGTCAGATCCACTGGGGTGCCTTTCTTGGTAGCGATGTTGTGTAGCATTGCACAGGCAACCACAATTTTGCAACATGTCTCAAGGCTGTACTGTAGCGCACCTCTACGCTTATGGAGGCATCGGAAATGGCTCTTTACGATTCCGAAGGTCCTCTCAATGGCACAGCGTGTGGCTCTGTGTGCGCTGTTGTACCTCCACTCACCTGCAGTTGCTGGATTCAGGTACGGTGTGAGGATGTACTTGCTGGAGCGGGTAATACAAAATTTTGTATACCCCCCATTCTGCATGTTTATATTAATCCGAATAATCAATTAATTGTAATATTATTAATTTGTTTGAAGTGATAACTCACCAACTATATTAACAAAGAATTACACGTGGGAATTGCACCTTGCATGGCTATATTATTTGTACACTAACTTGAGTACGCATATTAATAGTAGAAAACTAGAATATTGCATGTTATATGTCGCTTTGGTGATGTATTTGTGATTTGTGCTTTATTCAGTGAGTATAAACCGCTCTGAGTGTTGCTTCTGCTAGATAAATACACACACATATGGGTATTAGCAAGGGGATAACATTTTTTTATTAGCCATTTCTATGTCTAATTATGTTTTTTGTGTTTCTTTTGATTAAGTTGACCATTTCGGCCTAAACAAGATGGCTGAATGAGACGTTAAACGTGACTGCCCTGACAACACGAGGTTCTGGGTGAAGTGCGCAGGTGTCACCGCCAGCAGCAGTGGCCTGGACCTGACCCCAGGAGAACATAGACCCTTCAAGAACGCTCCAGGAACCCATCCAAGACCAAAGACAAAGCTCAATTTAAAAGCCAGAACAAGCAAGTTTGATGACTTCATCATTCGACACCCTGAGAACTGTACCCCGCTACCCCAAATGGACCAATCAGGACTCTCTAAACCCTGATCTTGATACTTTTTAACATTATTTTCATTATAAAAGTAGGTAGGGAATTAGGCTAAATAACTCAAACGCTAACGATATCGCTGATCGACACGCTCTTCTTTGACGAACTCGATTTCCTGACGTTATGCTGACGGAGAGGACGGTGGCACTGCTGGGCAGCTGTTATCCTGAATCTTTGAAAGACTGAATTGCGGCCTAACTTTGCTGAATAAATTCTTCCTTGACTGATTGACTTAGACGACGACTTTAGCCAGAATAGGTAAATATGATACCCTAAAATGCTAATGATGATTTCTAACGTTTCTTGCAATATTTCTTAGATAAAGAATATTTGATTAATTGACAAATGTGTTGTGTCGATTATTATAAAAAGAGAGTTTGATGGGATTTAAGACTAGATAAGTGACTGTGAATCTAAACCTTCAAAACAACTAAATGATCCATCTCCTTATGAGAGGGATATCTTAGGGCTGAGGTCAATGTGTTTAGAGTAAGGTAAAGGTATTCCTCTCATGTCAGCGTTTGGAAGCGTATTTCCCTTGGGAAAAACAGATCAACGGAGTGTAAGTATATTGGTGTTATGGGCCCCACCAATGAATGTATTTAAGTGAATTTGATGCTGAGGTAGTTGGTCTGTGCAGAGGGGGAATTTGACGCTCCGCGCTGCAACATAGTCACATACAGCATACGCACTGTCACCTGCAGGGTATAAGTAGATTTATGTTCAATACTGTCCTGCCACTACATAACTTTACTGGTTCTGTGTCTGTAAGCCATGCATTTACCTAGTAGGTAGCCCTCTCCGAATTTGCCATTTGTGAGTCTGCGATGTAATGCACAGTGGCGAAACATGAATGAGTCCTGTGTGCTTCCTGGGTATTTGGCCACAATATCAGTGATTATATGTTGGGCGTTGCACACTACCTGGATGTTCAGGGAATGTTATGACTTTCTGTTCCTAAAAACATACTCATTCTGTGATGGGGGTGAGATTGCGACATGGGTCCCATCTATGCAGCCAATGACGTGGGGGAATTGAGCAATTTGGTTAAATTCCTGCTTGGTCTGATCTAGTGCCTGTTGTGTGCTTGGAAATTGTATATGGTGATGCAGCCTCTGTACCATTGCATCAAGGAAAGCGTGGAAGAAGCGCGAAAGTGCACTTTGAGAGACACCTCCTGCTGTGGCGATCACCCCCTGAAAACTCCCTGATGCCAGGAGTTGCAGTGAGCACAGGACCTGAACATGGGTGGGAATGGTGTGTGCCCTGCGTGTGGGGTGTTCAAGTATGGGTGTCAGCTCCTCCATTAACTCCAGGATGCTGTCTGGGTGCAGCCTGTAGTTCACATGGATCTCCTCCTCGGTCAGTTGGAAGAGGGTGATGCGTGCTCTGTAGATCCTTTCCTGGCGTCTCCTTCTCTGTGTGGCATCTCTGATTTGCAGCCTCCTGGCTATCACGTACAGGCCAGCCATGGTGGTAAGTTCCAGTGGCATTGTGGGCCTGTTTAAATAGGTTGCACCTGGTTACCACCTGCTCAGAGTTGGTGGTAATTGAGAAGTGCAAATTTGCGATTTTCGTAAAATCGCTAATTGCGATTTTTTCCTACATCTGAATTTGCGAATTCGCATTTACCGAGATCGGTAGTAGCGAATTTGGCAGTTGATGTGACGCAGACTCCGATTTCTCAATATAATTAGCAGAATCTGTGTTACACAAAAATGGTAATCGCTAAATTAGCGATTCTGATTTTTGGGCAGCGGAAACCTTTCCTACATAGGAACGGTCTGTTGTGCGATTGCATACACCCTGTTTTTTGCGATTCGCAGTGTTTGCGATCGCAAAACAGCTTCCTACATATGGCCCCAAGTTATTTCTGACAATGGAGTCCAATTTATGTCTAACTTGACACAAGAATATTGTAAAAGAGCTGGCATTAAACACAGAACAACCTCTCTCTACAACCCTTCTGGTAATGACATGATTGAAAGATTAATAGAGTTTTAAAGAATTCTATTCAAATGGCCATCCAGAATAGTTGTGATTGGGAAGTGCACATTTTTAAAACTGTGTGGATGTATAGAACCACACCTCATGATTCTTTAGAGGTATCCCCTTTTGAAGTTATGAGAGGTCGTGGTGTCAGAACTAAGTGCAATCCTGAGTGGTTATTAGAAACTACTTCCACTACTGTCCCTGTAGAAGTCATTAGGTCTAGGATTGTTGACAAATGTAACAAGTACCAAGAAGAGTATAATCAAAAACATCATACTAAGAATGTTTATATCAAGGTCAGTTCCTGGGTCAGGGTCAAGAAACCCTGGAAAACTAGTAAAGGTGAAAGTCAATACTTCAAACCTTTAAGAGTTAAAAAAAAATTTAAAAAAATGCTGTGCAATTGTCCGATGGTAAAGTTTGGAACCTTAAAAGAGTAGCCATTTTTCGCCCTCCTTCAAGTTTGCCTAATACATTTCCTCCTTTGAGGACAACCCGCTCGCATGATATTCACTCTGAGCGGGACATTACCACAAAAGATAATGTCCCTACCAATTGTGATGAAAATTGTGATAGCACTCCTGATTGTGTTATTATTGATTCTGATTCTTCAAATGTGAACAATATTATTGCTGTTTCTGGTGGAGGTTGTGATGTGGATTTACCATCTAGTGGGGAGCAAAGTAACATGGATTTACCATCTGGAGGAGATCAAGGAGGAGATGAAGCCAATGCTGATGTAGACCTACCACGTTCTGACAACAAACGTATTCGTTCTAAACCTAAATGGATGTCAGATTATTTTTGCGATGATGTATCTTAATTTTTTATTTTTTTTTGTTTTATTTTGTTAGGGGAAGATGTGTTATGTTTTATTATATGTTGCTTGTATATATTATGTGTCTCGCTCTTCTTACTTTGTTCTCGCTCCACTCCTCCACATCAACGTGTGTTCTAGAGCGTGGAGTTGTGGAAGCTGAGCTGAGAAGAGTGCGGAGGCGTTTCTCTGCTGTTCCAGTGTTTCCAGATTAAACCCTACCAATCAATACTTCTGTCTCCGACCCGTCTTGACAGTGTTATGGTTAGAATTGTCAGAACTGGACAGAATTGTGAGAAATTGGTTGACCAACTGGGTGTGCGTCAAAGACTATTGTAGTTATTGCATGAAGGTCATGGAGGCATGTGTGTCATGAAGTTGAGGGGCCATGTTGATTTTAGTTGGCCAGGAATGGAAAAGGAAATTGAAAGATTTGTGCAAAATGCATTCAGTGACAAATCTCACATGTCGGCTGAAACTCCCATAGTACCAATGGAATTTCCCAAGAGAGCATGGGAAAAAGTGGGAATTTATATGTATGATCCATTTGGGTGTACTGGTGTGGAAGGGAAGTATGGCATGGTTATGGTTGATTATTTTTTCAAGTGGCCCAAAGTAGCCTTTTCTAAAGAGGTTAAAGCATCTAATGAAATAGGTTTTTGCAGTTAAATATTCAGGAGAGAGGGGTGCCCAAGGGTGGTGATAAGGGACAATGGTCCACAGTTTGTGACTGAAGAATTTCACTCTTTTCTAAAGATGTATGGAATTAAACATACAACAACTGCTGTATATTATCCAACGGAGAACGGATTAGTAGAACAATTTAATCATGTCCTTACTGAACGCGTGCAATTAGTGATTTGTAATGGATTGCAGTGCAAGTGTGAGGTCAGAAATATGCTTTGGAATTATAGAATAACTTCACATTCAGTTGCTGGCATGTCACCTTTCTATTTGTTGAGAGGTAGGGTCACTTGTACTATGGTCACACCTGCTTGGATGGAAAGGCAGGGTGGTGGAGATGTTAACAAATAATTTTTGGCACATAAGATGGGGCATTATCAAGAGCACAATGTTCGTAGACATGTTGAAAAGTTGAGTTACAGTTACCCGAGGTTCAGGAAGGATGATTTTGCTAGAGTGCGTGTTTGGCATGTGGTAAGAAAGGTTCATTTAAATGGTCAGTTCCCAAGGAGGTGAGTAAAGTGAAAAAATATTATGGTGTACTGAAGGATGGTAAAAGATGGAATGTCAGGAAAGTATCTAAGTGCAAAGATTTGAAATGTCAAGAATGGTTTGATGTTGTGGGGCAGCACAAATGGATGGGATGAGTGGCAGTACAGGGATAAGGAAATGCCCAAAGAAGTTTGATGATTGCATATGTGATTAACCATAATGAAATTGAAGCGTTAATCTTATAAATGTTCCTTCATTTCTTTTCCATTTAAAACAATGTGAACTTCATAATTTCTGGTTCCTCATTTCACGTTTGTGTTTTCATTTTACAATTATTAATTGTGTTGTATCGATTATATCTAATTCATTTTTATTTATTTTATCTGTTGAAAGGAAGGGAATATATTACAGTCTTTTGTATGTTACATCAGCAGCACCCAGCGTGTGAAGTCAGAGGGATCTAGAACGGTAGGGAGAGACAGCTGAGATGTTGGAAGGAGATTGTGCTGCAAAGGGGTTTTGATGCTGCTGCTAAGAATAAACACATTTTATGTGAAAATCTTAAAGTTTGGGCTACTCGTGATCGCAAACAGGTCCATTCATGCCAAAGCTGTGCTACCCGCGATGACCGCATATTTATAGCTTCAGTGAAACCTGCTCTTCAAGCTGACAATGACCATCAGTAATGACTGGCAATGCGAGACCTGCTACAACAACGACTGCCTGTGATGACTGTCAACACGAAGTTCCAGACACAACCGTATCTTACTCTATAGCAGTGACCAATTGTGACGCTCCAACTGCTCTTTGCATTAGAAAGCCACCTCCTCGCGGTCTCCTCAACTGCGAATGGAACTCTTCGTGCCAGGCTTGAGAAGGTAACTCTTCAGTGGGAATAACCTAGTCCCTGTATTCGACCCACGCTCCAACACTGTCTGCCTTAACTTGTCACTTTCTCCTAGTCTAGCGCAACCAGATGATCCTGAGAGGTGCCTTATGCTTTTCGGTGCTATTTTCACTTAAAAATTTAAAACTTTATATCTCTGATTCTACTAATTCAATTTTTTTTGTTCTGATATCATTATATTTATGAAAATGTACTCTATTTTTCTAAATTGGTTTGTATTTTCTTTGTGTTTTGTTTTCACTCTATTGCAGTTTGTGTGCTGCAATAATATTTTTCACATTGTCTCAAAGTTTGGACTGACTGCTTTGTGCCAAGCTACCAGAGGGTTAAGCACAGGTTAATTTAGCGACTTTTTGTGGTTCACCTGACAAGGATTCTGGTTGTTGCCTGAGTGGGGCTTCACTTGTCTCATTCAATAATCCAACTCCTTACAATGTGTTAATGTATCAAGCATGTCCTATGTGTGTAAGAAGATGGTTAATCTAATTATACCTGCAACAGAGATATACAGGTTACAACTTCGAAATCAGGCAGTGATAACGTAGGGGTTCTGCTGAGGCAGTAGAGATCCTGCCTCTGCCCAACCTATGGCAGGCCACCCACTTAATTTTGAGTAAAACACATGGTGGTAGGCCATTCCTGTTGAAATTGCTTCTGCAAGCATGGCAGGAACACTTGTTAGAAATGAAGGTCAGGTGGGCTGTCATGTCATGGAGGCTTGTTCTGTGTTCGTTTTGTTTTTAAGAAACAAACCCCAAATCAGTAGCATATTTCTCAAATGCATGAACTCATTGACCTTGAAATGCAGGGTGCTTTCTTCCTTACTTTATACCCCCAGTCCGCTTTGCATCATATTGTGGACCCAAGCTTAAAAAATATGCATTGGGAGGATTGCCTTAAGGTGGGTCTACCTTCTGAGGCTGGGACGCCAAAGGAAGCATATAGACCAATGTTCATGATTGTGCATCAGTAGAGGCTCCTCTGGCACACAGTCAGTGGTCTACACTTGCAGAAGCCATGCTGATTTGTGGCTGGTCTCTGCCTCTTCCAAGCTGCTAGCTAGGGCCCTTAACCTTTCTTCATTCTAAAGTTGAAGACCCCAGTACCGTTGAGATTGGTAAGGTAATCACAATGATGAGATCAAAAAAGCAATTGAATTTTCCAACAAAAATTTGAAGGTGTCTCTTAATAACTACAAGCAGATCCATCAGTCAGGTGTTTCTGTCACCGAGCTTTCAACAATTTTATCTTGATGCAAATTTAGAATTACAGTTCTGGCACATTCACATTGCGTTATATAAATAAGAGCATATGATTCAGTTTGTTGAAACTATAAACAATATGATTTGTAAGATTAATTTTTTCAATTCAATGTCTTTATTAATAACTTATTTAAATGTTTTAATGGTGTGCACTCTGGTAATGGCTTGCATAAAATAAATCAATAAGCAACATTGATTAAAATATTGTCTTTGTTTAAATTGGTGGTGGTTACCAGGATGTATTTTGTTTATCAAATGTGCAAAGCTCCCACACATGTATTGGTCACAAATGAAGAAGTGTTCAATTTACATAAATCGAACCCCAACCCGTACCTACAGACCTCTTCAACAGATACGCCACCACCCTAACCAACACAAACCACACACTGACCACCTGGAAAATCCTCTCCACCCAGGACACTACCTCCACGATGAAATCCATCCACTCGGGAGCTCCCACAGATCCATGTCCACACCACATCTTCAACCTTGGAAACCAAAGGATCGGGCAGGAACTCACCACTCTACTCAACACCTCTATCACCACTGCAACATTTCCGGACACCTGGAAAAATGCTGAAGTCAGACTGCTACACTCTCCGCCGACCCCAGCAAACTCAAAAACTACTGACCAATCTCCCTCCTCCCATTTCCAGCAAAGTTACTGGAATCGATCATCAACAATCAGCTCATGAAACACCTGAAGCAGAAACAGCTACTCAATACCTCCCAATCTGGCTTCCGCAGCAATCACAGCACAGAAACCACCCTGATCGCAGCCACCGACGACATCCGAACCCTCCTCGACTGAGGAGAAACAGCAGCTTTGATCCTCCTCCACCTCTCGGCAGCCTTCGACACCGTATCCCATCACACACTGATCGAAAGTCTCCAGCACATTGGCACCTAATGGGATGCACTCAAATGGATCACCTCCTTTCCCAATGTACGAACCCAGTGTACCCACCTCCCACCTTTCACCTCTGAACCCAAGGGGATCACCCGTGGGTTCCCCAGGGCTCATCCCTCAGCCCCACACTCTTCAACACATATATGACCCCACTGGCCAACATTGTCAGATCCCCCAGATCCATGCCCACACCACATCTTCAACCTTGGAAACCAAAGGATCGGCCAGGAACTCACCACTCTACTCAACACCTCTATCACCACTGCAACATTTCCGGACACCTGGAAAAATGCTGAAGTCAGATCGCTACACTCTCCGCCGACCCCAGCAAACTCAAAAACTACTGACCAATCTCCCTCCTCCCATTTCCAGCAAAGTTACTGGAATCGATCATCAACAATCAGCTCATGAAACACCTGAAGCAGAAACAGCTACTCAATACCTCCCAATCTGGCTTCCGCAGCAATCACAGCACAGAAACCACCCTGATCGCAGCCACCGACGACATCCGAACCCTCCTCGACTGAGGAGAAACAGCAGCTTTGATCCTCCTCCACCTCTCGGCAGCCTTCGACACCGTATCCCATCACACACTGATCGAAATTCTCCAGCACATTGGCACCTAATGGGATGCACTCAAATGGATCACCTCCTTTCCCAATGTACGAACCCAGTGTACCCACCTCCCACCTTTCACCTCTGAACCCAAGGGGATCACCCGTGGGTTCCCCAGGGCTCATCCCTCAGCCCCACACTCTTCAACACATATATGACCCCACTGGCCAACATCGTCAGATCCCCTGGTCTCAACATAATTTCCTACGCAGATGACAACCAACTCATCCTCTCACTCACTGACAACACCACCAGAACCAACTTCCACAGATGCAAGACAAACATTGCTGACTGGATGAAGAACAACTGCCTGCAGCAGAACACAGACAAGACGGAAGTACTGATCTTTGGCAACAGCAGCAACACATGGAACGACTCCTGGTGGCCATCAGAACTAGGACCCATGCCCACTCCTTCCAACCACGCCAGAAACCGTGTAATCAACATTGACAACAAGCTCACCATGAAATCACAGATCAACGCCATCTCCTCTGCCTGCTTCCTTACTCTGCACATGCTACGTAAGATCTTCAAGTGGCTACCTCTACACACAAAACGCACCATGACACAAGCCCTCATCATCAGCAGACAGGACTACAGCAATACCCGCTACGTAGGAATCGCCTCACTCATTCTACCAAGAATTCAGACCATACAAAACGCCACAGTCAGACTCATCCTCTACCTTCCCAGACAAACCCACATCACATCCCACCTCAGGAAACTCAACTGGCTTCCCATACAGTAGAGATACTCATTCAAGGTACTGACCCAGGCACACAAGGATGTGCACACCAAGGACCCGCCAACATTAACTACAGCCTGAACTTCCACCAACCATCAAGAAGACTATGCTCAGCCTCCCTTTCACTTGTCCATGCTCCTTGCATCTACTGAAGCAGAAGTGGAGGATGCTCCTTCTTCTTCATTGCAGGAAAGATCTGGAACAGCCTCCTCACGCACCTCCAGACCATCACCGTACTTTCGGAATTCCGAATGTCACTCAAGACCTGGCTGTTCAAATAAGCCTCCAGAGCCTACAAGTGCCTGGCTACCCTATCGGGTGATTAGCAGCGCTTTATAAATCCTGATTGATTGAATATACATCTCAAAAAGTCACTTTCCAGAGGACGGGTGTTTCCCTCCTATTATCACAAGAGATCTAAATACAAATAAGGCACCTTTTTTCACTGCAGAATATCAAAAGAAGGCACCTTACCAAGATAACGTACATAAATCCCATGGAAGACGCTATACTCCATATCAAAAGTGATGTACTAAGCCCTGTTTGCAAACTGTTCCATGGTTATTGCACACCGACTGGTCTACAAACAGGGCTCCTTTTTTTTCGATATGACTGGGGTACTAATCAATTGCATAACAAAAGTGTTTCTACGACATAGAACAGTTGGGTCCTTAAATAAAATTAATTATATATTACGCAGATCTCGTTTTTACTCTGTAAAACATAATGCAGTGGCCCCCATCCACATTTCAAAACGTTTCGCTACTTTGTCGGTTGTCCTGCAAAGACTGCTTGCCTTTAGCGAGTTCATGGGAGTCTGACAACCTAAAACTTTGGATTGCTGGTGGAGGTCACTGAAAATATACAGCCACCACACGGGAACAATTTTGTGAAATTAAAGTCTGACAGGGAGCGCTGAAAAAGAGAGGTGTCAAGAGTACCCCCTGCTCAGACAGATTTTGACATGACTGCCTCACCTACTGCTGTCATTTTGTCCTCAGCTGAAAAGCAAGTTGAAGATAATGGATGACATTACAGCACTGGCAGCTTCCCCTCTCCACCAGCTCTCTCCTGAAGAGTCCCAGAACCAGGCTGCCTTTTACTTGTGAGCAATTATTCCGAAGTAATCGTGAATTGTTCAAAGGATGGGAAAATAAACCATTGTTATGAAAAAAATCCTCACTCAGAAATGTAAAACATGTATTTTTCGTCTGTTGGGGAGCACACGGTCTGCCATGTAATACATGAAATAGTAAACGTGTTGTCATTTCCTTCAGGTTAGAAATACACATGCAAACAGAGATTAACAAACTTTTTGCACAGGGTTTGCATCAAGAAAATGTTTTTGTTTTTTTCTTTCCAGCGTATTGCTTGTTTTGCATTGGAATGTTCAGTGAAAGTAACGCAAAGCAGAGCAAATTGCTACTTTGCAATACTTTTCATCAAGGGGGTGTTCCATGGGTGAGACATGGGCATTTCCATGCAACCACCCATGGTTTTTAAGCAAAACAATAACAACAATAGACCGGGTTTTGAGCCAAAAAATAATGCCACTCGAAAGCAGGCCTCAAAAACGAGAGATGCTTTTATTTCTCCTAACGTTTCCTACTTTACATGTGTGCTGCGTTGTACAGCACACTTCCGAAATAGGAAAAGTTCTAAAGTTTGTCTAGCCATAGAATTTTGTACTGGAAGGGTACCCTTCCAGTGCATACCCTATGCTATGCTGGTGGAGAAACATTTGCACTGTGGAGCAAAGGTGTGTGTGTGTGGCATTCGTCATCCTAATTGTGCGCCGGCGCTAAGGAGAGAGCAGAATAGTGCCATATCTCTGTAGATATGGCGCTTGCCTGCTCTCTCCCTGTCATGCAACGCAGTGGAGTAACTTTGGGTGCTGTGCTGCGTTGGGTAACAGTTTTGTTAATCTGGTTCTTAGAGTTGAGTGTTTTTTAACAGGCAGCCAAAATGAATACATGGTAATAGTCTCTCATGTTAAAATACTCTTACTTTGTTGGGTTTATAGCGGCGACTTGCTGCTGTGCAGCCAATATACTGTGATGGAGAATTTATTTGCAATGATGTCTGTTTTCGTCTTCTTGGCGCACATGGTGCTAAGCTCAACACCCAGTGATGGTTCTAGCGATGTCCAAACAAGGGTTGTTTGTGGTTCGTGGTCCCCACTGAGAAAGGGAGAGTTAGTAAGAAATTAAGACCTTTTTCAAGCTGCTAGTTTTCTTCGCTCTTCTATAGGCTCAATTTACATAAGTCAACATTATATAAAGTCAACTTGAATAATGTATTTCTGAAAATAAATTATGTTCTTTCACTAGAGTGCATGTGGCATTCAAATGCAACGTATCCGGATGACACATGGCAGATGTGTATATATATTGCATTCATGATTTGAAGTTACCTCGGGCTGCTCCGCCAGCGGAGTTTCTGGAGTTTTGCCTACTCCGTGTTCCCCTGCGAACGCAGAGCTTAGGCAAAACTCCGACTTCGTGGCGGAGTGCAGTTGGCCGGCCCCTCCACCCTCCAAAAGGAATTATAATGTTTAAAAAAAGGCACTTACCTTCCGTGGCTGCCTCCTCCTCGCCGTGGCCGCTCTCCTTCCTCGCTGTCCTTCTTAGATAACCCCTGCATTGTACATCTCGTGTGTGTGCATGCGCACCCGCAAGACGTACAACGTAGAGGTTATCTAATAAGAAGGACAGCAAGGACGAGCTTTACAGGCAGTACAAGGAAAGAAACCTGTGATCATTGTTCTGGTAGGGGTTTTCTGCACTAAGATGTCCTTCAGTGATGCACTCATTCTGTAGGTTATGTCTGGTCTATTTGGAAGCAACCGCCCAATTATGCCATCTGTCTGTAATATATTCCAATTCTTCTGAACCTGATCCACGATCCGTTGGGATTCAGCTGAGAACCTAAGTATCAGCCGGACCCTCATTGTTTCATCATCAGTGCCTGTGCTGATTACAGGTTTGTGTGCCAGTAGCTCCTGCCTCTCTTTAGAATGTACCTTTTCTGCAGTACCCTGCAGTATTATTCTCTGGTGCCCTCTTGCCCTGAATCTATTTGGGGACTCCCTCTCTGCCTCTTGATAGTCTTTAGGACGGGAACAGTTGAGCTTAAGCCTCAGTAATTCCCCATACGGGATGCTGTTAATTAAACTGCGCGGATGCTGACTTTGTGAATGCAGAACTATGTTCCCTGCCGTTGGCTTCCTGTACAATTTTGTGCATAACTTATCATCTGCTACAAACGCCAGAAGATCTAAAAAAGCAACTTCTGTTTTGCCTATGTTCCTAGTGAATCACAGATTTAAATCATTATCATTTAAGATTCAAATACAGTCTTCCGCTTCTGCTTGCGTTCCTCTCCAGACAATAAAAAGATAATCTATGTATCTCGCCCAAAGGGCTACTTTCTCCACCCAGAACTTTGTCATCTGCCCATGCCACGTGCTTCTCCCACCAGCCTACGAAAAGCTTGTATAGCTGGGGGCCGAAGCACGTGCCCATGGCAGTCCCCTGCGTCTGTAGATACAGTTGACCTGCAAATAGGAAAATATTGTTATTAAGGCAGAATTCAACAATTTGTGGCAAAATCCTACTGTTTTCTTGAAATTTGAGTGGTCTGGTTTTCAAGAAAGATTTTAGTGCCAACAGACCCTTCAAATGCACAATACAGGGATAGAGGCTCGTAATGTCCAGGGTGATCAGCAGGAGGTCCTCTTCCCAACGGATATTCTGAATTAAACATATAAAATCTGTGGTGTCTTGACTGAAATAACTAAGGTCCTTTACCATGGGAAACAGGAAAAAGTCTGCATAGATGGACGCTTTCTCCAAAAGGCTTCTTTTGGAGGACACGATCAGGCGACCAGGTGGTTTCCTCATGTCCTTATATATTACTTAGTTACAGGAGCTTTCAGCCAGCCATGTTCATCCAGTGGTCTGTTGTTGTGTCATTTACATTTTTCTTCCACCCACTGCAGCATATAGAAAGGAGCCATGGGTCACCCTACTTCAGGCACTGACTAAATCCACTGTGAGTGAAGGCATGCAACTATTCACAAGGAGCACATCCGTGCACAAAGTAGTCGCTTTCTGTGTCAGGAACTACTATGGCAAAGAGTGCTTTTTGTCACCAAATTATGTTTTATTTCAACCAGTATTTCTTTTACACGTATTGGTGAGGGCCCAATAGCTCACTCAACAAATAAGTTATACAAAAATAATGACTAAACAAGCACTAACAAAGCCAAAGGGATGGCAGCCAACAAAAGACCTATTGGCTTCGCCATTGTTGTTTATCGAACATGCAAAACAACCAGATATCACACAAACTTGTTGCCTGATTTAGAGATTGGCAGACTGGTTACTCCAGCACAAATATGACAGATATCAAGTGAAATGAGATATAATGCAAAGTACTTGTAATAAGGCGGGCGGAGAAACCTGTCTGCCAAACTCTAAATCTGGTCCTCAGTAGTCAGGTTAATTTTTTTTAGTTTATTAGTCAATTAAAACATAAACAAAATCACACGGTTAAAAGTACATAAGGAATAAAAAGGTAAATAGATAAAAAGCAAGTATGTCATACAACTAATACAACCTCAACTCTTCACGCGACATACCCTTTGCTTTCTTAACATTCCTTCCTAGAGATTTTATTCGGGATACCAAACACTGATCTATGTTAGATAAAAAGTTACTAAACAGGAATCGTTCATTAATTTGATATCTAAAAAAGGAAGCCTTCTGCACAGATAACTTAAAAAAGTCCCTTAACCCCTTGTGTGCCACGCCCTTTCCCCGCCCTGTGCCGGGCGTTGCATTAGCGGGCGGGGTTCATGACGAGCTGGACTCGTCATGGGCACAGCGCAACCGCGGCCCATGACGAGTCCAGCTCGTCATGGGCACAGAAGGGGTTAAGTAATTTAATACATATAATTAAAAATGCCTATAAGCGGAACTAAGAAAAATATGAATGCGGAGCCAGGTGGACTGTGAGACCCACTATTAAGAACAATTTTGCAAGAATTCACATCATTAAAAACACAAAAATAGGTAAAATAGTTCTCTGAGTCTAACAGGATAGAGAACTGCTAGTTTCAGTCCCTAGCAGCCCGTCCTTCATAGTTACTGGGCATGCTCGGTTAAGATAAAACATTTCCAAGTTATTACAATTTAAAGTTACATTCAGAAATCGCCTCCAGATTACATATCACATATCCTATTAACTGATCATTTTATTGAAACAGATCAATAACTTAGTCAGTCTAATGTTCAGAATGATGTTGATTGGGTCCATGGACTCCACCAGTTCATACTTGGTAAAAGACACAACTACGGATGACCACTGGTTCAGCACCTCAACCCTTGTTTATAGGATGTAAAAGAGTCCTGTGCACTATTCTTCCCGAGTCCGCCGCAGAAGGAGTCCACTGGGATCCAGATAAAAACTTTTTATAACAGAAAAAGGAAGGTGCACCAGTAAGAAGTCCAAACTTGACAGGAAGTCCTCACAGTTTCTTTTATTCTTATAGATTATTTAAAAAAAAAGATCAGCCAACGCGTTTCGCTCTTAACACAAGTACTTCTTCAGGGCAAGGAAATAAATGATCCTAATAATCAACAGAAGTTAACGTATAGTTAGTCCCATTGGTGACTCTCAAAAAAATATAACTGTAGATAGTATACAAACTATATTAGTGATGCAAGTCACATGAAAAGTAAAGTTCATCAGAGAGTATGTATTTCAAAAATATTCGTGTGATTTAGATTTGGTGATTCCATGATACGAGTCTACAAAAATAACACACATAAGTTCCAAAGCTCTTAAGAATTAGAAAGGCGTGGAGTAGCCCGCGATACCAACATGCCGACATGGCCATATGCAAATCAGTCTGACCCTGTGCCTCATGGGAACAGTCCAGCCTGAACTGCCAAGCCATGTCTTCCCTGGACCGGAAACAAGCATCCTGCGACCGGTTTCGGGTTCATAACTCTCATCAGCCAGGCTATCTTGAATCCAGTGGCAAAGTGAGCCATGTCTGAACTGGGGTGGTGGAGTGAGCTAAAGAATGATGATGGATTAAACCCAGATCAGTTGACTGGGGGTGAGTGTTTGATTTGCTCAAACGCTCCATCCATCATCCCCTTTGGTATCGCTTTGTTCGCCCTAAGTTGGCAGGGTATGCCCAGACGTGGGTCCCTTGCTCACTTTGCCACTGGATTCAAGATAACCATGTGTTTTTCTAGTGAATTCGATCAGATCTTTCATAGTGAATTCAAAAGAAATGCACCATGGAGGCAACAGCAAACGTTAATGATACACACTTGCTTTTAATTTAGAGCATATCAGCCAGTTTTAAATGCAACATTATGATTAACTCCTGCACTTTGTATGAATACAGAGCACATCAGATTCACATGAAAGTTCCTACATTTATCCAATGAATCAGTTTTTCAGCAAATGGCTGGAGAGCATAAGAATTAACACTGAATAACCTTATTAGTGATCCCCTCGTCTACTCATTATAGGGTTCCCACTTTAGCAAATTGAGGTAATTTGTGAGAAGTCAACCAAACCGACCACTTGGGTGCCTTTTCAAAGTCTCAAGACCGGCATTAGAATTGTCTAGAACCTATGTCAATAATAGAGCAGGCCAAAACAACATCCCATTGACCCTGATGTTCAGGCATATTCAGAAGAAGACTACATTTACATGGGCAGAATTCCCTGACAGCAAAGGCCCAAGTGTACATGGCTTGGCATCATACTTATTAATGAAGATCCATCTTCACCCAACAGTCTCCACAGCCTAATTATTCCATTTAAGGAATTTCTGTGAAGAGCAGAGTGTATAGCTGGGGCATCGTCCACTCGAGTAAGGTAGACATGTCAATTGGTTCATCAAACAAATGTCTGCCTTCCAGTAACTTTGCATGAGCTTTTTTAGCCCATAGCTCAAAGAACTGGTATGGGACTCATCTCTGTGCCAACGTTAATGGCTTCTCCCCAAGACATATTCCTTCTACAACAGATTTTCTGCAGCTACAGAGTCAACTAACTTATTCATTCACTGTCATTAGTTCTTCTTTATTTACTCTTTGCATCAGCAAAGGAAGTTCCCTTCATAAAACCGGAAGAGGTATGCTGTTCCAATAGACACACCTGCAGGGTCCTGTTCTCTATGACTCTATTAAACATTATTTGGCAAAGATCTTGCATACCCTCTTCAGCACCGTGGCTCCTCTCTCAATCCCTTGATACCATAAGGTATGAAGCATGCATGTGGAGCGCCCACGTAATTTAGACATGTTCTAAAATGTGGACCCAGTTTTACAAATTATTTGCGTTACTTTTTTAATGCAGACCAGACACAAAATCCTTTTTTGGATTTGCAAACCAACATAAATTGGTATTTGCGTTGGTTTGTTAAGAAAAGTAATGCAAACCAGGTCAAAGCACTGCTTTGGATTACTCTTCGTCAAGGGGAAGTCCCATGGGTTGTACATGGACATTCCCGTGCAACCAACTATAGTTTTTGATGCAAAACCATATCTGCTAACAATAGTAGACAGGGTTGTGAGCTAAAAAAAATAAGGCTACTGCTAAGCAGGCAATAAAAGAAGAAATGCTTTTATTTTTAATTTCTTTTCCATCTGTGTATGTGTGGGGAAACTTTTACAGCCTTTCTAGGCATAGTATTTTGCACTGGAAAGGAACCCTTCCAGTACAAAACCTATGCTAGACTCACACAAACAGCCGTTCACCAAGGTGCAAAGGAGTGTGCGTAGCGCAATGCCATCTGATTGTGCATCGGTGCTAGAGAGAGGGGAGGAGAGTGACATATCTCTGTAGATGTGGTGCTCTTCAGCTCTGGCCTTGTCATGCAACACAGAGCAGCAACTTTGGCTGCTGCCCTGCGTTGTGTGGCAAGCACGTTTAGCATCCATTTTAGACTGATGTCCACTCTCCTATTGTGGGTTTGATAGTCCGAAATGTTTACTGCTTTCAAGTTCACACATGAACTGAATAGGCACTCTGATTTTTCCACTTGTACATATTTAATGAATTGTACTACGAACAAGACACACAGGGGGATATTCTCAAGGACCGGCAATACCTACCGCAAATGCCAGTTAGCGGCAGTTTTTTTATCGCCGCCTCACCCTGTAAGCTATCGCCAAGTTAGCGGTGTATTACCGAGGCGTCGCTACATGGCAATAGTATCAGGGAATGGCGGTACAAACTGCCACTAACATCAGCGCAATGGCGATAGGAAATCCGGCATTAGCGGGCGATAACTAACGATAGGCCCATTAGCGGCAAAAAAACTCACGCTAGTCAGCCCATCATGAGTTGTTTTTGTTTCTAATGCAAACAATAGCCTATCAGTCAACTTCCATTATAAAATAGGCATAAAAACCAATAAAAAGCTGAATGGAGCAGCCAGGCCCAAGTGCAGCACACATCAACAAACCCTGCAAGCCAGCCAACGTCAGCGATGACCAGGATGAGAGCCTTGATGCCTCACTGGACCTGCGCCTAGAGCCTGGATGCCTCTCTGGACCTGCGTCTTGAGCCTGCATGCCTCACTGGACCTGCGCCTGGATCCTGCATGCCTTGATAGACCTGCGTCTGGAGCCTGCATGCCTCGCTGGACCTGCATCTGGAGCCTGGATGCCTCGCTGGACCCGCGTCTGGAGCATGGAGTGCATGTGGAGGAGCTGTGGAGTCGATGAGCCGTGGTCGTAGACATTGAGGCATGACGATCGCCCTACCTGGTGGTGAAGTCTGGCAGGTCGCATGGAGACACGTTGCAGACCTGTGTGAGAAGACAGCCTTGCGCACCTTGGAACTGTTAATAGTAGAGGTGCTCCTGCACCGCAACGTAGGGAGGTCTGCACGGGGTGCACGGAGGGGATTACCACCGGTGGATGATGTTGGGCTGGCCGGATGCTGTGGAGGGAGAGGCCCCCGAGCCGTGCCGGACTTGTGTGGCGGGAGCGCTGCAACTTCATACCTAAGGGGGCCCTGTTGCATCAACTGCATCAGGAGGTTCACCAGCGGACTTAGTGGCGACTGCTGTACCCAGGCTTGTAAAATCCCTCCTGGCTGAGGTTCCTGCTGGCTGAGTCACAGATGTGGAGAGAGTGCAGCGGATTATGCCACAGTATCAATGTCCAGGTAAGACGAAGGTGGGACGCGTAGCCCCCAGGCCTAGCAAACGTAGATGACGCACCCCCAGTGGTGGCTCATCCGCTATGGCGGAAGAGCATCGCCCCCCTGCTTTCAAGAAGTGCAGAAGAGGAACAATCATCACATGATGATAACTTAGTGATGTAACCATGCTATGTTTCCTTTGCGGGTGGGAGGGTGGGTAGGACTGCTCCAAGCATGGGGCAAGGCATGGGTGGATTGGCATGCCCACTCAAGTGCGCAGTGACTGTTTGGTCAGCCGCTTTGGGAACCGTGTGAAGAGGTAGTCCAGTCAGCGATTGATCTTGGATCATTTAAGAAGTCACTTCCTTGTCAGATGACATTGCGGATTTCATTGTGCGTTGTTGATTTTGGCAGTCCCGGTACATGCCTTGGACCGTTAATGTTTGATGTTTGAGTTGTTCAGTCCATCGATGGAGACATCCCAACGCATTAATATGATGGAATAACTGAGATATTGATGTGGTTGCAGGAAATTTTCCCTTATATACCCTAGTCCTGATGAGGCCCCCAAGCAAGTTGGGCTGAAACGCGTCGACTTTTTGATTACAAAGAGCCCCGGATGAATTTGAATTATTGTCTAAATAAGACATTTGTAGCACTAAGAAACTTTGTTTAGAGGTGTAATTTTTAATACCTCTCAGTACTACACAATGGGGCGACTTTGACCAATGGAATGTTCACGACAGAAGTGTCCACATCCATTATTTTCTTTAGGGCAATAAGGATTATATTGAATTGTCTTTGAAAATTATTTTCTGCTTTTCTTATGTTTTGAGTAATACATTCATGTTCATTGTTGAATTATGTGTGTGCGAATCTTTATCTAAATATTGATAAAGGAGATTTATCAAATGACACTGTGTTCAGACAATGATATCAATACCAGATGATTTATTCATATATTTAATTAATTTACCGTGAAGGATAATTTGTGGTTTCCTTCATTCTATGAAAGAATTATTATTTGATTGGTTCCTTCGCATCATCTTGTTTCTTGATTATGTTTGGTCAGCCCACTCAGGCCGCCCAAAGCAGTCATGCACACTTCCCTGTTCGCAATGCAGGCTGCATTACAGCCTACATGGAGGACATGCCCACCCCTCCAGCCCCTGGCTGTATGCCTCGTCCCGTTGCCAATTGCCAATCCCGCTGCCGCATTGCAGCATTGGGATTGGCTCAGGGGAGGGAGCCTGGCTGCCTACTTCCTGTTCCTGGAAGCAGATGCAGGAGAGCAGGAGCAATGAAGACACGGGACCCGGCTTCGAGGTAAGACTTCCCTTATTAAAATGTTTACAACACCCACTCACACACACATCCCCGCGTCCACGCCCCATCCAGTGTTCTTTCCAGCATTTACCACCTCACAGCTGTCCAGCCCCCCCGCAGCACTTCTCAATGGTGGCCGCTGTGTGCCTATGCACAGCGGGCGTACCACCTGTGTGCCAAAGGCACATATGTGGTTGCGATGCATGCCATAACATCGCATTACATTCCAATGCATACTAATGCTGGGCACTTGCAACAGCAGAGTAGGTGTTGCATAGTGGATACATTAATATCACTATTCCCACTTCAGTGAGTGCAACCCAAAACTAACCTTTGCACCCCAAACCCAAATGGGAACCCTGGAATTCCTTTTTGAGCCCCCATAACACACCCAAAAATCTAATTTGACCCAAATGCACACCCCAATTTTCATATTTTACCCCAAAACACACCCCAATTTTCATATTTTACATCTGAAACCCATACCCACCCGAAAAACTTACCCCATCACTGACCTAACAATCCGTTGTAATCAAATGCGATGTAAAGGCACCTGCGTTGTCGGAGTTGCGCTGTTAACGATGTACTGCCTGCATTGTAATGGTCGTCTCCCGTGCCAAAGGCAACCCATAGCTACGCTATTTGCATCCATCTGCCCCTGGACCGTGCTCAGCACCAAGGAGCCTTCCTCTTAGACACTCCACTGCTACGATGCCAGCACCCTACTCACCATCAAACCTGGAAGCCACCTTGCCTTCCAGGACCAACCTCTGCTCTGGATCGGACATCGTCATCGCCATCACTGACGGCTGCAGTATCACCCGTAAGGAGCAGCCTGACCATAAAGGAGGAGGTATTGCCATCACCCACAGAAGCACACTCCGACTGACCACGTACTCTAATGAACCAAGGGTGACCATGGACCACCTCAACTCCCAGAACTGGACCAAGCCCAAGCACATTCTCTGCGGTACCCTCATGTGCAGGCCCCCCGGGCCATGGCCCCCCATTCTCCAACACCATTGTAGACCTCTTTGCACCCCAGGGTCTCCCATCCACCAACGACATCCTACTCAGTGAACTCTAGTTCCATCTGGACAACCCCAGTGACCAGGACACAACCCCCTCCTGGGGAAGGTCCCCTACATCAGACGCAAGCAGCAAGTCACCTCAACAAGCCACATGGGAGGATACACGGTCGAGCACGTTACCTCCGCCAGCGGGAACTTCAACTACAGCCACAACACTGGACTCTCCTGGACCGACCATCATTGGTAACATCACGTCTTCACCTGATGCCACCGCCATCATCGCACCCCCTCGCAGTTCGACCAAGGCCACGAAGAACTTCTCATCAACTCCCTCCGCACCAACACCCACGAATGCTTCCATACGATGACACAGCAGCATGCAACCACCACCGATGGAGCTCCAACAGCGCCAACCTTCGGGCACCCCTCATAGACGGCACTGCGTCAGTACCTTCCGCCTGCCTGATGGCAGGTGAGAGGGTGACGCAGTGCCACAGGGATAGGCTGGCCCCATGCATTGCTGAAGTTGCGTCATGGTTGTGACACAACTGCAGCATGCGTGACTTTAGCACAGATACGTCAGGATTCCTGACGTATCTGTCATTACTTGCGTCATGCAGCGCTGTCCATTGAATACAGCGCATCCATGCTGTAGCAAGAAGGGCATAGTGAGAAGTGTTGCAACACTGTGTTGTCGCAGCACTGCAACACTTTTCATGACTGGGGCCCAGGAATGTGCACTATCTTATTCATGGTGCACATTCCTGCACTGTAGTTTTGTTGCAGGACAGCGCTGCAACATTGCTTACAGCGCTGTCCAGCACCACAACCTGCTGAGATGTGGCCCCAAGTGTTATCCCCATTTTAAAGACCAGCTATTTTCTGGTCTTAAGTAACTGGCTCTAACTGCAGTTAGAGCCAGTTTTTTTGGTCTTCAGAAGTTCAACGATCCCCTTGTGAATATGGAGTAGTGGTGTTTGCAGCCGTTCTTGCACTAGAACGCCTCGCCTCATATAATTATCGCTAACAGAAGTGGCGATCTTTACAACGGTCGCTTTCGCCTAGAAACTGTCGCTAACGGCTGTTAGCGAGAGCTTGGTAATAGAGCGATAAAATTATCGCCACATTAGCAGCAGTAAAGTGCCGCTAACGCGGCAATAACTCCTTGAGAATATGCCCCAGAGTGAACCAAACACAAGCAATCTCGCTGAAGGATGCTTCGACAACTAAACTTCCGGGTGTCTCGGAACTAAACTTTGATTCTAATGAGAATGAAAATAATAATCACAAAACCTATACAGACGGAAAATGGAATCATTTTTCCATTAAAAAGTCCAGGCACAAAAAACAGTGAGCATATTCAAATATCCTGAAACATTTTCTGCTGAATTACCTCTCAAGGAAACTCAATTTAAAGTGAAACATCAACCTCGCAGGGCACCATTAGCTATTTTAATATTAATAATAGCTTTCTGGAATGTCAACATCACTGTTGGAAGATGGGGGTTATTTGCACATGTAGCTGGAGTGCAGACATTTTCAGGATCTCTGGCGACTACAGTGCACCCTCAATCAAAGCTACAATATAATACGATGTGATGCCTATTGGATCGACCGCAGGAAGGAAATAAGTCCCAAATATGAAGGAAAATTCACTCTGCAATTATTCAAGACAGAACGAAATTCGAGAGAAGAAGAGGAAACCCCTCTCAATTCTTGAGTGAATGTGGCATGAGTGTTTTTTTGGGACAGCCAATTTAAATCGGAATTGAATGAAAATGTCTATGCCATTCTTTATACAGTACGTTTCTGTGGGTTAACAATAAAAAAATATTAAAAGGTGCGTCGATCATTGCTCTTAAAATAAGCAACATGCTGCAGACTTGAGAGGGCAATAGCACACTTCGTAAATCAATTAAAGCACAATTAGTATTGTAAAACTCTTTAGTAGTTACTGCTCCAGAGGAACACCGTGGCTAACCATAGAAAATGTACAGCTTTGTTAACCACTAATCGTCCATTGAAATAGTACAGTTTGCTGAATGTTGGTACAGCCACTGGAACACATTCATTTTATCATTACACATGACTTTATTTTTTTCTGGATGTATTTCAACATTTATTTGGATTCCATCTCTTATTCATCTCGAAGACTGCTTGAGGGAGTACACTCTCATTCCCTGCCTTTGACTACCGTGAATCTATTACAAAATCTGGACCTGTGGTGCAAAAGTGGCAAAATGGTGGAATCACAGTTTTTGCATAGTCCACGCAGCGTCATATTGCCGAAGATGTCATGTGGTCTCTTCTGCATTAGCGTGAAAGCAAGTTAATTCTCTAGTTCGCCTCTCAAGTCACATAACAGACACATACAGAAGGGAATCAAGTGTTCCAGAAGTTGTCCTAATGTCTGTACTTCTCTAATGAAGGCCTTTGAAACAGGCTAAGAGGTTCTTTAACAGCCTGCAACAACTCCAAATCAAGGTCATTCTAAGGGTTGCTGTGGTGCTGACATTATATGGCCCGCTTTATGTATTATGCGCTGAGAGGGGTCTCTGACACAAACACAGAGGGTGGCAGGTGAAACAACCACTCTCTGATGGTGAGAATGTTATCTGACATTCAAACACAGACTGACATGGTGTGAGCATGTGTTCCCGACTTGTGTCCAATAGTATTTAGGAACATGGCTGGAGTAATTTCTAATAAGGATCTATGCCCCATTCTAGATCCTTATAATTATTTTCTTCCATAGTACGTATTTACTCTTTATGACAACAGCATAGGGCCGACTTAAGATGAAATGAAACATCACTGTTAGACCTAGCATCCTTAGGGTGGTCTTCCCCCCAATCTTTTTGCTTTTTACCTCTACGTTTTGCTGCATCTTTTGTTGGCCTTAGGACTCTAAGCACTTCGGGGGTAGGAGGCAAGATGGCAGCAGCGTGAGTTGCCGGAGGGGCGGCTCTCCCCGTTCTCTCCTGACTCCCGATACTGACACCGACATCAATAGCCCATGGGAGCGCGGAGTTAATCTAGACCGTGAATCTCGCTAGAGTGAGAAGCGAGCGACTGCGGGAAACTCGATGCTTGTCATCCGGCTGGAAATCCAAGAATCTGCCGGTCTGCGGGAATAGTGCAGGAAGGAACCAGCACTGCTCACCTGGGGTGGGCGCTGTGCATGTGGTCAAAGCACAGAGAGTGTCACGTCCTCCTACAGCAGCCAAGGCAGAGGTGGAGTGGCTGTGTAGGCGTGGTGCTGCACTCCTGCTCTATGGCACCCAAGGTGTCTCGGGCACCAAAACCTGAGCAGCGGAAGCTCCCCCGAGTGAAAAGGCAGATGCAAGACAGAGCAGTGCGGGAGGGAGAGAGACTGGGGTGAATACCTCAATGAACTTGGCAAGCATGAAAGAGGAAACCAGTACCGCTGGCAGAATTTTTCTTAAGGAAAAACGCTGTAATTGCGGTGCAGGCTGAGTATAACCTGCCTACTAAAGGAAAAATGCCACAAGGAGCCACTCGGGGTTTCTGATGCACCAGGGGGCCAAGATGAGAACCTGGATTTACTTCAACCTGAACAATCTGGAGCGGCTGGGGACACCCTGGGCCCTGTGAGTATAAAGGGAATGGGAGAGCAGGGGAGGGCTGATCAGGCCGGGCTTACTGCACTAGAGAAAGTTGAGGAGAGCTTAAAGGGGCTACAATCAGTTGGCCAAAGCTGGACCTCTCTAAGGGGGGATCTCATTTATTGGGTTCCAATAATGCGCAGAAATCTGCCAACCAGAAATGCAGTAACAATACTGGGGGGGGACACTATGACGTTGATACTGGAGACTTGATCTTTTCACTGTCCAATCACTCTGATGGGAATGAAGAAAATCTTGATCTGCTGGATGATTCAAGAAGAAGAGGCTCTCATTAGAGTACCCTTAGTAATGAAAGTGCACTCCCGGAAAATAGTAAAACACAAGGAGAGCACCTGTACGTAAAAAGGAAAATACCCCAGAAGCTACAATAGATTATGCAGGCACTCCAGGCCTAGAAGGGATGAGACGCGCTCAGAAAGCAAGAGAGTCCACTTTGCAAATAGAAAGACACAGGTAGCAATCAGGAGAGTTGCAAAATCATGGACGGAATTCGCGGATAACGGAACTGGAAACAAAATCAAGCACCCTGGAGGATGAAGTACAGAAGAACAAGAAATTGGTGGGATCTCTGGAAGCTCAGATGACGGATACCCAGTGGAAGATGGAAGATTTAGAGAACAAGCTTAGAAGGAACAATTTGGGAGTACTGGGTATACCAGGTGGAGCGGAGGGAGGTGATCCATGGAGATTCATCGTTGAACTATTCAAGGGGGCCTTTCCTGACCTATCTGCCTGGTCTTGGTAAACTGAAATACAAAGAGCCCATAGGTTTCTCTTTAAGCAAAAAACATGAAAAACTAAAGAAGGTGGCAAGCCGAGGGCATTCCTGGTTTTCTTCAGAAATTTCCTGCTCTGACAACTGATATTTGAGAAGGCAAGGCCTGACCATAGGGCGTATATTTAATAATTGCACGTTCTTTATACGTCCGGACTATTGTCACTCTACAGTAGATCGAAGATGGCGACTGAGGCAGATGATTCCAAAAGAAGGGAGCTCAGGTCTCCTTACTGAGCCTGGCTACACTGAAGGTGACAATACAAGACAAAATGTATTTCTTCATGTCAGAGATCAAGGCCAAAGAATGTCTAGACTTCTTGGAAAGAAGGGGTAGAAACAAGAGTAGGGGGTAGAGGGACAACTGGAGCTGGAATAAGGAGGAGGGGGAAAAAAACAATGCGTGACTAAAAGATAAAATATATATATAAAGGGGAAAAAAAACACCCTGGGAAACCAGTGGAGTATACTTTGCATGAATTTTGTTACTTGAGTTTTCTCTCTAGTGTTTTAGGAATAGAGGGTGGGCACTGATATTCCTGTTCATATTGGGGATGTTAGGAGATTGGGATGGGGAGGGCCAACGCCTTTCATCAACGATGGACCAGGATGGTCTGTATGCCTTTTCTTGGGTGGTGGGGCATGGGGAACGGGGTGGCTGTGTTGGGGGTTGTTGGGGGTGGAAGAGGGTGTGTGCATTCAGAATCCAATAGGCAGGAAACTACACAGCTTAACGATCTGCTATCAGCTATTAGTGATCAGCTCTAAAAGTGGAAGAGTTCTGGCTGAAAGAGAAAGGTTGGAGGTAAGCCCAGATGTGAACGGGTTAGAGGACAAGGAGGATGCAAGTAAAAATCATTTCAGCAGGAATATAGAATTACCAAATGGGAGATTATAGAATATCTATCATTACACCTAATGTGTGTGGGCTAAATGATGGAGCCAAAAGGCAGAGAGTGACATCAGTGCTGAAATTTTGGAAGAATGATACTGCCTTCAGGAGACCCACATTCCCTGGTGTAAAAGAAAGCTGCTGTCATATCTTGGCTTGAATGTTTTAGGATGACCACTGCAAGGCCTTACCTCTTCGGGGGTAGCTATATTAGGGAAGCGTTATAGCTGTACTGTCCTCTGAAAATTATCAGATGAAATGGGGAGGTGGGTAATTTTCGACTATAAGATTGGAGGAGGACATTTTACACTCTTTTCGATATATGGGGCTAATGTTGACGAGGCAAACATGCTGGATTTTTTTAAATATTGAATTGTCAAAGTGGCCAACACCGTTGGCAATATGTGGGGATTTTAATATACATCAGGGATATACAGGAAGGAAACCTATGTTACTTAAGGCACTCACTCGTCTAGTGCAGACCCATGGGCTTGATGATGTGTGGGAGAAGCTTATGGCCTCAAATCCAGGATACACTTTTTTCACATTCTCACAGTAAATTAGTCAGGCTGGATTATTTTCTTGCATCTAGGGCACTGACGAACAAAGCTAGGAGCTGAGTATCGAGTTTTCCTTGGACTCAGTGTGTAAATCACAATCCAAGTGGACCTTCGACAGGAAACTCCAATGCAATGAGAAATATTTAGATCATATGCAAAGGTGGGCCACCCAGTTTTTAGAGGTTAACAAGGGCACAACTAAAGAGGCAACAGTGTAGGATGCATTAAAGACAGGGATCCGGGGCGATAAATTAAGTTTGCCCTACATCAGGAAAGGCAAAAAGGTAAGGAAATTTGTAATGACTTGAGGGAGTTATCCCGCCTTGAGGAAAACCTAACGCAGGAGATATCCCAGAACATTAGCAATTCAGAAACTCACCGGAAAATAGCAGGGGTTAGAGTTAAGGTTTCACAGATTATTAACCATGAGAAGCTATTAAGTATCATCTAAGGAAACGGGAATGCTATGAATATGGGGAAAATGTGGGTAATCTTTTAGCCCTTTGGACTAGGCAAAGGGAGGTAGCTGGGGGGATTTAGGAAATTGAGGATGAGGGGTGGTTAAACACAAAGCACACTCGGAAATCATCAAAATGTTTAAAGATTGTTATGATCAATTGTACACCCAAGATAGACAACTCACAGCACGGGAGGACCAGGAGCTATCACAATTAATTGAAGGGGCGATCCTTGACTCTGATGATCAGTTGACTCTCAAGCAACCGATATCGGCAGAAGAATTGAGGGTAGCAATAGGATCTCTTGCTGTGGGCAAGGCCATTGGGCGGGATAATATTCCTTTCGAATTTTACACGGCACTGCTGAAGGAGTTAATGGAGGAGATGTTGACGATCTTTCGGAAAGCTCATTGAGGGGAAACACCAACGTCATTGGGGGAAACCAATAGAGTTGTATTAAAAAAAAAAAAAAAACTTTAAAGCCCGGATCTTATAGACCGATATCACTAATTAATTGTGACGTTAAGATCTATTCCAAAATCTTAGCAATTTGTTTAACAAAAGTGATCACGGAATTAGTGTCTCCAAGGCAGCACAGTTTTATCCCTGGTCGGGGGACGACAGACCATATTAAAAAAGTGATTACGCTGTTTGACATTTTAAATAATACCCGGGGGTGAATGGGCTTGATATTATTAGACGCAGAGAAGGCATTTGACCGGGTGTCTTGGTCATTTCTTTGGGCAGCACTAGGGAAATATGACTGCCATGCTGGCTTTATTAGAGCTATTAAATCATTATACTCAAATTCCAGGACTAAGCTGCGAATCATGGGAAGAGAAACTGAAGAGATCTATATTGCTAGGAGCACAAGGCAAGGGTGTCCATGTTTGCCATTACTCTTTCCTCTATATATTAATCCTCTGATTCTGAAACTAGAATCCAGGCAACAGATCCCCCCTGGTAGTGGCTGGACAGACAGAGTATGAAGTATTTGCATATGCAGATTACATAGCAGCAGTGCTATAAATCCACAACAAGCTCGGAGAGAGATCGAGGGGAAAGCTAAATCATTTGGATCCTCACCAGGGTGTAAGCTAAATCAGGAACAAAAGCAAATAGTATGCACTAGCAATATTAGTCAGTTTTATACCCGGGTAGGGAAGGAAGCAATATATCTGGGAGTACATATCACCTCAGCGCTGGACGATTTAGTCGGTTTAAATCGCAACCCCCTGGTTCAGAAGATAGATCAAGATATGAGAAGTTTAACCATTTCTATCTCTCGCTGGTGGGACGAGGAAATGTGAATAAAATGTCGGTTCTACCTAAATTAATATATCTAATATCTATTTAGAGCCCTGCCCTTAGAAATTGATCGCAAATGTCTAACAAAATTGGAAAGCATATGTTATTTATTTTTATGGGAGTTTAAGAAGGTAAAGAGAGCGTCCAAGTATGTGATGCTGCCTAAACATCGGGGGGTGGGGGGAGTCCCTAATATAATCATGCACGACTGGGCATGTGAGCTGCAATATATGGCCAATCTAATAATGGGAAATTTGAAAGAGCTTTGGGCTGGCAGAGTCCCCCTCGATTTATGAGTTTATGATGGGAGAGGAAGCCAAAGGACTTTTAAAAAAAGAAATCTTGAACCCAGTTACTATAAAAAAAAACAAAATGTAAGGTTCTGATGGGGGCATTTAGAGTATGGCGACCAGTAGGAAAAATGGTTCAATCGCCGGCAGCAGACAGTCTAGCACCATGTGACTCGGGGCATTAGCTTGCTTAATCTCCCCGACGGACCCCAGCGCCTTGAGCTCATTAGGGGTGATTAGTTTGCGCCAAACAAATACTGGGTTTTACATAGTTAATTTACTTGTAAGTCCCTTGTAAAGTGATATCCCATATACCCATGGTCTGTAAGGTAAATGCTACTAGTGGGCTGCAGCACTGATTGAGCCACTCACAGAAGTAGCCTTTCAAACCTGTCTCAGGCCTGCCACTGCAGTGCCTGTGTGTGCAGTCCTACTGCCACTTCGACTTTGCATTTAAAACTGCATGCCAAGCCTTAAACTCCCCTTTTATTACATATAAGTCACCCCTAAAAAAGGTCCTGGGTAGCCGAAGGGCAGGGTGCTATGTTAGTAAAAGGTAGGACATGTACTATTATGTTTTGCATGCCCTAGTGGTCACACAGATCTAAATTCATTGTTCACTACTGTGAGGTCTACCCAACTCATTTGTTAGCATTGGGAATTCCCCTATAGCTGTTTAAGTGGTAATTCCTGATCAGAGAGGAGGACCTTTTTGATGTTTTAGATCTTTAGATTGGTAATGGTAAATCCTCCTTACTGGTGAAGTTAAATTTATTCTTACAGACTTAGAAATTCCACTTTTAGAACATGGAGATTTCTCTACACTTTCTGCTCTATGTGCCTGAGAGCCTGTCTCCAATACACGTCTGGGCTGGGTGACAGCTACATTTGTGCATTCCCTCCAGACAGCCACAACACACGACACTCAACTGCAACTTATTTATCTGCATTCTGATGGGCCTCCTTGGACAGGGAAGACTGGGAGTGGCAGGCACTTACACTTCAATAGGTAATGTCCTGTTAGCACACAAAAGGCTGATTGCCTACCACCAGTAGCCTGGCAGGCAGGACTCGGTTGAAAGGGATCCTTGCGCACTTCAGTGGGCCCTTTTAAGTCACTTATTCATCACAGGCACTTTGGGGCATAACAACTGGGCTCTGACCCCTATAAATCAGACATTTCTTTGAACCTGTAACCAGCCATTGCTGGCTTTAAATCTGCACATTGCCAGAAGGACTGCTGAGCACGGCCACTACCACTTTGCTGCCTGCATTGATGAGCTGGCCTACTGACTGCGACCTTTTTTGCTGTGCTGAGTAAAGAGTGTTCTCCAAAGGCTTGCTGGCTTGCCCTTGTTCTTGAAGTCTCAGGGCCATCAAAGAATTTGTTTTTTCCTCGCTGCCCGGGACTCTGCTATGGTGAGTCTGCCAGTTACCATCTGACCCAAACAGTCCATGCCAGATCGCCCACTTGAGTTGTGCAACTCAAGCACATGGCCAGGAGAGAGATTGTGCGCCTTTCAGCCTGATTTCCATGTCTGTGCATGGTCTGCTTCAACCCCCAACGCTGCAGGGCTGAGAGAAGCCATCACGCTGATCCGGAGGGTTGCCTGGCAATGCTGTGCCCGACCTCTTCTTCATCAGGGACACACTGCTGTACTTTGAACTTCCCAGCCCGGCCCCCAAAAGGAGACCACCGCACCAGCGCTTGCCAATTTTTAAGCGCTTGGTGCAGATACTGGTTCTCATCAGGTCTTGTAGGTCCCAGTAGCTCCCCACGCTCTCGCTGACAGGTGGCTGAGACTGCTTTGTAGACCAGTCTTGAGTGACTGTTTGATGGCTTAACTGCGGTCATCCCCGCTAGGGATTGATTAACGACGATCTTATTTAACATTCCTCTGCTTTAAATAAGGCAGAGTAAACTGGTTTGCGAGACAGTAGTTACCCGATCCAACGCCAGTGTTCCTTCAACACTCGAGAACTTTTAAGCACTGCATTTTGTCTGCCTTGAAAGTGTATAACTTGGGAAATACTTATGTGATTTCTATTGTTTTTGTCTTGTTTTGTTCAGAATATAATAAGCTATTTTTTCCAAACCTGCGTGGAGTCTTTTTTGGATGTATTCATTGTGGTGGTGTTTTTGTGTTGCACAAATGATTTATACATTGCCTCTTTTGATAAGCATGTCTGCTCTGTGCCAAGCTACCAGAGGATGAGAATAGGTTATCTGAGCTTACCCTGACTAGTATTGTGGGTTCTGCTTGGCTTGGGCGTATACCTTAGCCAACCAGAAACCTAATTTATATCAAATGTTTGCTTTCAAATTTGGCTTTCGATTGAAGGAGGATTGATGAAGCCGAGATTGGATTTATAATATCAAAAACACCCTTCTTTATTCATCACTTTCTCTGGTAATTTGCTTTCTGCCTTTTCTAATTCCTGGTAATTGGTGGGATATTAGTTTGACTGATGGTGAAGTAGGACTCTCCGTTCTGTCATCTAATACTGTGTTTTTGTGTATATGATGACATCCGTGAGGTTCAGAGAGTGCATTATTCCAAGAAACTGATATACTTCTAGCCCTCGTTGCTTGGGCTGTGGTTGCCTAATGGTTCTCATAGCACTTGACATCAGATTTTCGACAGGTACATAGAAGGCTGTTTAGAACTAAAGAAGATTGAGAGCATTTGAGTGGGCAAATATTAAGGACTTTTCCCAAGCCTTAAAGATGTGATGTAAAATTCAAATGTGGTGAGTGTGCATGCTATGTTTGATTACATAGTTTTCACATAGGACGCATCTGTCAATTAACTGGCCCCTTAAATACATGAGTGGGCTGATATGCTGGGATAATTTTTAAACTGAGGGGTTGCCATGAATGTGACATCACTAAACTCACAGGTACTGTGAAAAATCCAAGCATCACATAAAGAACAAGTGTCACAAACGAGCCCCACCCGTTCAGCACGAGAGTTGTAAGGCAAAAGGATGTATCTCGTGTTGCATTTCAGAGCACTGTGTAAAAAAATATTACCAACGCATGGTGTGGAGCCACACTGTCAGTTGAATATGACACATTTTCCATTTAAATGAGCAGTGCATTTGCACAGACTTACAGTGTTAATTATAAAAACTATTTAGCGCACAAACAATAATGTGTAGAATTTGGGTATCAGTGAAACTTTGTTGTTTGTGCATTGCCACGTAATATGTTTTGATGTTATTTCATCCTATTAAAATCTTTGTTTTCATCATACTTCAGATTATTAACAAAAACATTAATTTGTTCTTCACTAACTTTTTATTTATTCTGAAACATTTGTACAGTTAATTTATAGTTGCTTACACTTTGTTGGGTGTTAGAAGAAAAAGACATCCTACAGCCTTTCCTTTTGCACTAACAACATTGTCACTTAGTCTACTTTACAAAATGCTCACACGCTGCAGTAAGAGAAGAAACGCAAACACCAGTCTCCATTTCAAAAGAATAAGCAGTACTTTGTTAGAAGGCTAGTCTGACATTTGACCTCTGTCTTTTAAAGCATAGCAAACGTGACAAGATAAAAATGACATTTAATGTCACCTTTAATGGTCAATCACCTTTGGAACTACAGCATGTGTATGTTAGGGATGCTGCTTCACAGAACGCACCTCTACTTTCAGCATCTATGTGGGTGGGCATTAGGCCAAGAGAAGTCACAATGACACAAGCATATACCCGAGGGATAACCCAAGCTACAGCAATAAAGCACAGGTAACAACACCACACAAAGAAAACATGAGGACATACAGGCCAAGCTAGAAAGAAGCAATAGAGATGAGGAGCAACTCCAACAAACTCCAGCCAAAGGAGATACACGTGCCTTTTTGCAGAACACTCAAAGCAGGCCCAATCTAAGCCCAACATAAAACAAGGCACATGGGCAGGCCCACCAACAATCCCCACACTAAACAAAAGAAGAAGGAGCACAGAAAGAACCACAAGGCACCAGGTGGACAGGTAGGCATCGCCCCCACCCCATAAACATCCATAGATGGGTGCACATGGGAAAGACCTCACTCAACACCATCTTGATTAAAAATCATAAAGGTGGAGCAGGGAAATCGTGAATTGCCAAGTCCATGCAGACCCAATGCAGACCCAGACACACAAAGAGCACAGGGAACAGTCCACCACAACCCTCAACTCCAAACAAAAGGAGACAGAACAAAAAGGACCATAGACTGAGGGAGAAAGTCATGAAACCTCACATCACAAGCACAATGCCACCCGGAAACGCATGACAATCAGGTAAGGTGGAGAGGAATGCCGGATAACCTGGCAAGTGAGAGGCAGATCCAGGGCACACTTTTGACAGGCCCATGCGCAGCTGTACACACATGGGAACACCCGAGTCCAGCAAGTATGCCGTCGAGGGGGTATAATTTCAAACCAGCTGAAAGCCAGGAAACGTCGGAAAAATAACTTAATCTTCAGTAAAGGAGGCCCAAGATCCCACACGGGGCAGCGACACAGTTGCCCCAAGCTTGAAAGAGTGCCAGGGAAGGGCAGGTTTTAAATGGGAATCAGTTCCACATTGACCACCGTAAGATGGAAGCAAAGGCCCACACAGGCCAATCCAGAACCATAATAAAAGAGAAACAAGGTACATACTATACAAGCTTCCCCATCAAGGCCATCAGGGAGCAGTGAAGGGACCTGCTAATTACATGAAATGTACCAGACAGTCTGTATTAAGCCCATGACTGAGGTTTGCAAAAAGAAAAATTGATGCACACAATGCAGAACAATGTCATACATTCACCCTAGTACAGAGACCTGGGCCTAAATCCATCGTGTTTTTCGCTCACCATCGCTTTCCAGTTTGGACCCAGACACATTTATTTATTTATTTAATGTGATTTAATATAGCGCGAACATTACCCAAAGGTGTCAGAGCACTTTACAAAAGAACCAGTTGCGTTCCATAAGGACTTTGGATTACATGAGTTACATAAGGGCTACAAGCAGAAAATAAAATTGCAAATGTACAAGGTGTAAAGTCATTCAAGGAAGAGAGATAAACAGGAAAAAATTGCACATGTACAAGTTGTAAAGTCACTCAAGGAAGAGATACAAACAGATGAACTCTAAAGTCACATAGGAATGGTAGTAAGTACAAAGGTGTACTACATATACTAGTGGTTAGAGTTCTATATATACAAATAGTACATTCACACAGGATTACATTTTAACTGCGGTTAGGCTTGGACAATTATATCATACATGTATACATATATTTAAGACAGTCCAGCAAAAAGAGAAAAACGATCGAGGGTCATCAGGAGGAGTCGGAGGGAAGAAGGAATGGAACAAAGGTCAAACAAAATAGCAGGTCCGGGTCGTGGGTACATGCAAATCAGTCTTGACCCTGCGCCCAATGGGAACAGTCCAGCCCAAACTGCAAGGCCAGGTTCTCCCTGGGCTGGAGACAGGCATGCTAGGACCAGTTTCGGGGTTTCACCCCTCTTCAGCCAAGATAGCTTGACTCCTGTGGCATGGAGAGCATGGGACCCACGTCTGGGCATACCCGTCCCACTCAGGGTGACAAATGCAAAAAGAACAATTGATGGACAGAATGCAGAACAATGTCATACTTTGACGCCAGTACAGAGATCTGGGCCTAAATCCATCGTTTTTTTGCTCAACATGCCTTTCCAGTTTGGACACAGCCATATGCAAATCAGTCTTGACCCTGCAGCCAATCGGAACAGTCCAGCCCGAACTGCCAGGCCAGGTCCTCCCTTGACTGAAGACAAGCATCCTAGGACCGGTTTCGGGGTTTTACCCCTCTTCAGCCAAGATAGCTTGACTCCAGTGGCATGGAGAGCAAGGGACCCACATCTGGGCCTACCCGTCCCACTCATGGGGACAAATGCAAAAAAGAAAATTGATGGACAGACTGCAGAACAATGTCATACATTCACCCCAGTACAGAGATCTGCGCCTAAATCCATGAAGAGGCAGGGAGGAAGGAAGGAAGAAAGGGAGGGAGGTAGGGAGGGAAGGAAGGAAGGAAGGAAGGAAGGAAGGAAGGAAGGAAGATAGGGAGGGAGGTAGGGAGGGAAGGAAGGAAGGAAGGAAGGAAGGAAGGAAGGAAGGAAGGAAGGAAGGAAGGAAGGAAGGAAGGAAGGAAGGAAGGAAGGAAGGAAGGAAGGAAGGAAGGAAGGAAGGAAGGAAGGAAGGAAGGAAGGAAGGAAGGAAGGAAGGAAGGCAGGCAGGCAGGCAGGCAGGGAGGGAGGGCGGGAGGGAGATAACTTAATACAGAACATTTTCAAATAGACTCAATGCGGTGAAACAGCAGCAGTTGGAAAAGGAAAACACTTCAAAAGGAATTAATAAGAGCACTGGTAAGAGATAGGATCTGATAAAGATAAAGGCAATACTAAAGTAAAAACAAAAACACTTTCACTGAAGGAAGTAGATTATGTGCAGATACAATCCTTGTGAAAGCGCAAAATGCAGTCGTCGAAAGTGAAGTTGAGGAGCGGCTTAAGTAGGCTGACTCATTGCCCCATGTTGTATGCTGTAGTGGGCGGAAGCAAAATGTGAATGACACAAGAGAAAACAAATAGATGAAGAGAGGTGGCTGAAAGCCCCTCTATGTAAGTATATTCTTCATAGTTTAGTAAAAATCAAAAATTATTTCTAACACCAGACCTAAAAATCAAAATGTCTTGGCTAATGCCAGACCTACCAAGTGCAGTGGCTCAGCATGCTTCTTAGTGGAGTAGTGTGGCTCACTGGTTAGAGGCGGCAAACCCGGAAGCAGAGGACGGCCCGGGACCAGGGTTCAATTCCTGATGCGGCAGGGTCATGGACCAGGGCCAGCGGACCGATAATTCTCGCCTCGGTGCCTACTCTAACCAGGGGTCACACTTGGCAACTCTGGGCATTAGCTTGCCTCATCTCCACAACAGCCCCCCACATTCGCTGGGGATGCCTGGTTTCACCTTGGAGATACCCAGGAGGGACCATCTCACAGGAATAGCCAGGATGGGTTCCTCAGCGGTCTACAGCGCCACAACGCCTCGGCAGCAGTGTGCTTTACAAAAAACACATACATACATACATTAGATGCCAGCGCTAATAAATAGTGCATTTGCCAAATACCAAGGCTGCCTTGTTTTGATTCCACCTCGCTTCTTTCTTCCACCACCCTACATTACCCATCTCTTTATCTCACTCTTGCAGTTTTTCATCCCTACTTCCTCCCTTTGTCACTCTTTGCCTGCCTTTCTCGCCCTCCTTCTCTAGCCCTCGTCTGCCTTTTTCTCTCTTGTGCTGGTTCAAAGTATGATATAAAAAAATAGATCCTGGTCCTAAAAAACGAGCTCTGGTGCCCACCATCTGTAAGCACATGCACAATTGATGAAATGTGAATAATGCATCCTGCATTCCAACTAATAATATTAAAAACCATACTCAAGTGTGAGTGGCTCGAGTTTACACTCTTACTTTAATGCAATGAAGTAGACTGTGCCACAAGCTGATTTACCCGAAGTTAATATTGGACTTATAATATGTAAATCAGACACTAGTATGTCAGTTGTGTTTGTGATCTGTAAGTCCCTCCAAATGGTGTGGCACATAAGGGAGGGGACATTTTAAATCACTATGCTTAAGCTAAAACCTTTTAATGTATCTTATGAACTGATCTGTATGTATATTTAAAATAATTATATTTTTTGGGGTAGAAAATAAGAGTCCTTATTCTTAATTCAATTCTTCCTAGTGCACTTTATGAAGCTATTTGCGTGTATTTGTATACATTTTTAATTGGAATTTATTTATTAATCTTAACAATTTGTAATTTTGTGATTTAATGTGTGTAACTGTGGATGAATGTTTTTATCTAAACTGACTATATAGATTTTTTTTTAAAACACTGTACTTGTGACATCAACCAATCACCATGAGTATCGCTCGGGTACTTTGTGGCTACGTTTGTACTTATATAAATCCCCCGCATGCATAGAGCCCCTGCAAAACCAATGAGCAACATGTGAAAATCAAGTGCAAATGGTAAACACACTCCTTCTAAAGCATTTTAGGTGGAAAACTCCTTACCACTATTTGTGATGGACGGGATGTGAATGGCTGGACCTGGTAGCTTCCCTAGCTGGCTTGTCTAAACGTTGCTGTCATCGGTTATGTAAGCGGGGTTCTCTCAACAAGTTGCAAGATTGTTCAAGGGCGTCAAGCTGCCTCTGCCACACTAGTGAAACAAGCAACAATTTCTCAACTGGTATCATTAAGTAGGACAGTTAGGCAGGCATGTGCAGGACATTACATGAAAGAAAAGGAGACTCATGGTAAGTTTTTTAGAAGAATGTGCACATGGCATCATATATTTAGAAACAAATTTAAACAAAGGAAAAAGAAGGTACAGTTGTAACAGCACTGCGGGCAAAGTAAATTTGCGTGAACAACCCGAATTGTACTTGGTGCTCAAATGTGTTCGTGAAACAACAGGTGGCGACGCAAGTGACAATGTGATATCAGCAAGGAACGGCGCAAGGTGAAATAAGTGAGAATTATGTACAGTGAAATTTGTGGTTCAGATCAATAATTTGTAATCTTTTTAGGTAATTGGTATCAGTTTCTTTTTTAACCATGTGGGATAAACGCCATCAATTGCGCTGACAGGTCGACAACGTTTCGATCCAGTTACTAAGGATCATCTTCAGGACCGGGTTGGCTTGGCTAAGGCGGTGCTGGTATAGTGTAGAAGGCCGTGTCAAACGTGACATCGGCGTGGCCGGAGCGATGGATATTAATAAAGTTACAAGGTCCGTCTGGGATCTGAGATACGTGAAGATTGGAAGGGCCGTGTCCAGAAGGACATCGGCTAAAATTGAGTAAACTGGCTGGAGTACAGGAGCTGATTGTAGGAAGATTGTTCAGTGATGTGCGGCGAGTGAATCGGCCGTGCCACACTAGAGCCTATGTATATACAGTTAATTGCATTTTTTATATCTCTTTATTAACAGTTTTCGAATAAAAGTAGCACAATGAATAAGCATTATTGTTTAGTTACATCAAGATTTCAACGTTCCAGGGTAATCCTCCACTAAGGTCGCCCATCACAATATAGCTGTTTTACATCCCCATTATTATGACAGGATCAGCAAGGGCCTCAAGAATCTTGTGAACAATCTAGCTACTGTGATCAAAAACAATGAAAAAGAGAACATTCAACAATACCACATAAAAGGAAAATAAAGAGGCGCATAGAAAGGGGAAGTTAGGTGTAGGTTAGGGACAGTCATCTGTTGCCAGAGGTTATCCCTTGGGGAACTATAAGGGGAGAGTTTAGGGCAGGGAAGGCAAGGAAGGCAGGGACAAGCTGTTCAGACAAGGCATAGAGGTTCAATCACAAAGTTGGTGAGCCTTGAGCCTAGGAGGTGTGACACATGAGTGTTCCAATCTCGAGAAAGAAAGTATGAGGGGCTGCCAGATGTGGGCGAATTTCTTTTCCGTGTGGGTGATTCTAATTGTATTTTTAACAACCAATGGGGAATATGTGCTTTGTTATTGTAGTAAACTGGTCATATATAGCGCTTCTTATCACGGTGCTGCTCGTGGTAAACAAGAAGGGGCTCCTGCGTCACTTTTGCGCCACAGGTGCTTCACTTTTTGTGACACACCAGTGGCGTAAAACATGCGCCATATTTACGAAGTGACGCATCTAGGTAGATGTGTCACTTCGTAAATCCCTGCGCTACATTATACCTGTACCAGGTATAATGTATGCAGGGTGGGCGTACCCCCGCAAGAAAGGGTCGTAGGAGTGGCGCAGCGAAATCTATGAGATTTCGCTGTGCCACTTCTAGCACGCCAATGCGTCAAAACCTTACGCCTGCCTCATGGCAGGCGTAAGGGTGACGCAGGCCCTTTCACATGGGGCTTGCCCCATGTGAAAGGAACATTGCTGGAGTTGCGTCAGGCTTCCGACACAACTCCAGCAATGCTCCACTTTTTGCGCCGACAGATACGTCAGTTATACTGATGTATCTGTCCTTCCTTGCGATATGATGCGTCATATTATAAATATGACGCATCATTGGTGTCACAAGGAGGGCGCACTGAGAAGTGACGCATCGCTGGTTTCCCGCAGCGATGTGTCACTTCTCATAAATGAAGCCCGAACTGTTTACACTACCCAGTGGAATAGTTCTTAATTTGCAGACGTGGGACTGATGAAAGTCAGAGTTGGACTGGATTTGGACTCGAACATGTGAACCGCCGATGTCAGCGGCTGGCTGTAACTGAAAGAGTCATCTTTCTGATACTTTGGGGCAGGTTTACAAGCCCCTTGTGTGACTTTTGCGCTGCAGTTGCGTCACTTTTTTGCGGCCTATTTACAACATGACACATCTAGGGAGATGCGTCACGTTGTAAAGCCCTGCGTCACATTATACCTGCGTCAGGTATAATGTATGCAGGGTGGGCATTCCCACGCAGGAAGGCCTCGTAAAAGTGACAGTGAAATCTACAAGATTTCACTGCGCCACTTTTAGGACGCCACTGCGTCAAAACCTTGCGCCTGCTTCAAGCAGGCGTAAGTAGTGATGCAGTGTAGTGGGAATAGGCCTCAACACGCATTGCTGGAGTTGCGTCGTGCTTGCGACACAACTCCAGCAATGCGTGACTTTTCCGCCAACAGATGCATCAGAATTTCTGACGCATCTGTCAATCCTTGCGCCATACTCCGCCGTATTGGCGTCACTTTCTTGTAAATCTGCCCCATAGTGCCTTGCATACTTCTTGTCCATGCTGTATGGATTGTCCTCTAGATGGACATTTCATCCTCGATTTTTAACAAGATTCCGTTTTTGAAAACGTCACCTCAGTGGGTCCTGACTACCGTTTTGGGTAAAGTTGCTTACCCTAGCGGAATGTCGTGGAAACTCTTGGCCACATTATAGGCTCCCAAATGGAACACATTGAGCAGAGACAGAAAGCCTGTGAACAAACAGTGGACACGCGCCAGTGTAAATAAGTGTGGTTCGGGCGCTGTGGTCAGAAATGTCTCTCTGTCAGTTTGCAGCGCAGTCCCTCTGCCAACATTTGCCATAAAGTTATTACACAAAGCAGTTTTCCTCTCAGAAAGTCAAACTCAATGAAAGGCCGCTTCTAGTCGGGCAGGCGCGAGCTGGAGTTGGGGGGAGGGGGGGCGGCCATGAAAATGGGTCACTGTGTGCAGTCGCAGTGTCTCGAGCTGCACGCGCCATAATGTCAGGCTTTCTGCGCAAAAAAGTTTCTTGCACATAGCACCCCCTACTCCACCGGAAAAACATGTCCGACAAGGGCATGTGTGACGTGTTACTTTCCAAGTTCGAATTATTTCCCAAGCGCAGCTCACTTCAAGAACAATATTATTTTTACAATCTACATAAGGCATGCTCCTTTGAACTGATATTGCACATTCCGTGTAGCTCTATTTACACGTTGTAGGTAAATAAATATTTTTGAAGGGAGTCAATGATTTAACGGTTTGTTTTGCATGTGTTGGTCTGGAAAACTGGATACTACCAGCATTGGTGATAATCTGTCACTGCAATGGGCCTTCGTCTTTGATGCTTGAATGCCACTTGAATTCCTTCATGTAATGGGGCTTTAATTTATTTATTATATTGTATTGTAGGTATTTCCAACGCCTGTACTTTGCTCCAAAGGGCAATGGAGTGCTGTAGAAAGCAACAGGATAAATAACCAACACGTGAGGATGCAGAGACAGCTGTGTTTACTATGAGAAATCAAGGCAGTAAATGCATACTATTGTGCCTGGCTGATGACGGACGATATCCCGAAACCGGTCCCATGATGCTTGTTTCCGGTCCAGGGAGGACCTGTCCTGGCAGTTTGCGCTGGACTGTTTTCACGAGGAGCAGGGTCAAGACTAATTTGCATATGGCTGGGTCCAAACTGGAATGGCATGGGGTAAAAAAAACTCAAAGAATTTAGGCCCATATCTCTGGACTGGTGGTGAAGTATGACAATGTTCAGCATTCCGTCCATCATCCTTTTGTGCTGCTATAATCTATTTAAGTGGGAAAGGTATGACCATACATGGGTCCTTTGCTCACTATGCCATTGGATTCAAGCTAGTCTGGCTGATGTGGGGTGATACCCTGAAACTGGTCCCAGAACGCTTGTTTCCAGTCGAGGGAGGACCTGGCCTGGCAATTTGGGCTGGACTGTTCCCATGGAGAGCAGGGTCAATAGTGATTTATATATGGTTGGGTCCTAACTGGAATGCCATGGGGAGCAAAAAAACAATGGATTTAGGCCCAGATCTCTGTACTGAGGGTGAATGTTTGACAATGTTCAGCATTCTGTCCAGTCATTATAGTGATGCACATCCACCCGACGGGCATCTTAGCGCTGTTACTCAACTCAATGGCACTCATTTTATTGGCTTTGGGAGGAAGAATAGATGTGTGGTACCGCTGTGCCCCAAACTTCTGACCATGAGTTCACACAGAGATTCTTAGCATGGAAGCACAGTCATTGGAGCTGGCTAATGATGGTGTTTAAAACATCAAGAGATCCCAGAGAAGAGTCCTTACCTTGTGCTCGGTACTCTTATGGAAGTCAAACTCCTTCACAGTAAATTACACCATTACACCATTTCCAATCCTTGATATCGTGAATCCGCCTGTGGTTATAGGAGATAGCAGCAAGGAGACTTGACAGGAGTCAACGCAGGGTTTGGTAAAACTCAATCAGTGGAAATCAGGGCTTCTCTTATTTAGAACTGTGCAATCTAGAGGCGCCAATTGACATCAGATTGAATTAACGGCTAGAGCAGTAGACCTTTAAGCTGAGGAACCAGGTTTGAGTCTGGCATGAGGCTCCAGCATCCTGTGATTCTGGGCCGATCGCTTAATCTCCCGTGCCTAAAAAGGAACATGTCCGTCTGTAATGCAACTGGTGCTCATGTAAAGTGCTCTGATACCTTCGGGTCAAGTTCGCGCTATTTAATCACAGCAGCCAAGGCTGGGAGTTGTGCCTTCATATACTTTATGCATAGTGTCCACTTCATTTGGGCTATAAACCAGAATAATTGATTCAAGGCTTATTTTTACTAAAGAAATGCCCTATCCTGCTCTTCTGGTCAAATTAACCTTACTGCAGACTATGGCTACTCAAATGATTACACATTTGAGATACTACGGTCCCCATCATAGGTCCATTGTAAATCCTAACTCAACCAAAAACAGTGTTACTTTTGGGGTCAGGAATTACAAGGAATGTTAGAATGCCGTATTCCCACAATTTCCCCTGATAATTTCACTAGCTTAATTTGGTTAAATCTTCAGGTTGGTTTATGCAAAGGCGTCCAGGGCAGTCCTGTCATTAGTTTAGGTGGATTGTTCCCGTAATGTACATCTCTTAAACATGTGCAGTGGCGGCTCTTCCGCTGAGGCAGAGGAGCGTTGCCCCGCTGAACAAATGGAAACAAACATAATAATAACAATAGTAATTATCATGTTATTTTTCCTATAGCTGTCAGTGGCCTTCGAGCAGGGCGTGGCGGGGCTGGCCAGAGCAGGGGAGGTGTGCACTTCCAAAGTGCGCATGAGCTGTTTGGCCAGCCCTATTGGGCTGAACAAACAGTCCAGGCACACTTTGCATGTTCCTACCAGGCTGCAGTACACAGCCTGGTCAGGAGCACACACAGACTCCCTGTTGCAGTCTGAGCGCCGATCGTCGGTGCTCAGAGCAATCACAATGCTGCATTGCAGCCTTGTGATTGGCTCAGGTGAGCCTCTCTGCCAGGTGCTTCCTGTGGCCGGGAGTCTGCAAGAAGTTGACTTGAAGGACGCAGGAGAGACAGGTAAGTGTTTTTTTAAAATCTTTTGTTCCGTCCTTCGCCCCCCCACCACCACCCAGGACCGGTAGCAGCCACTACTGAACATGTGACATGCATGTTACACTTGGTTTATATATTCATTTAGTCATACATATCTAGTAGTCATACATAGCCAAGACCTCAAAGCATTTCCAACATAATTTGTAAGTATTATACTGTTGCCACATTGTATATTCTTTTTGTGCTGCAAACAGCGGACACATGTTTCACTCCCCATCATCGGGACTGCGAACTTCATAATCAATTTGAGGCAATATACGATTCCTTATCAAATTTGTTAAGAAGTTTCTGAGAAACAGACAACTAATAGTAAACTTATTCAAATTGTCGACTTTTCTTCAGAATTGAGTCAGTAAATAGAAAGAGAGGCCAAGTGTACTGCCAATGATGTAGTCATGCACAATCAGGTAGATCAGTGATGTTCAGTGTGGTCCAGGAGGGTCAGATCCATGCCTCGTTTTTAAAGATATCCACAAATTTACATGCAGCAAATCTGCAAGGATCTCATTGACATACTCAGTGGTTACACTAAATTTGTAGCACACATGCGGCCATTCTGGGCCTACATTGAGCAACTCGATAGAGAACGCGATGCTCATATGAAGATCGTCTTCAATCCAATGGTGCTCCCATTATGCTCAGAATGGGAATTGTACCAAGCAGGTGAATTGGTGATAGTGCGATTAGTGGATAAAGAGGATAATATAGATTATAGTAAAAGAGAATATACCTAGATTTGATGCTTTTTGAGCTTGAGGAGTCACATTTTAGCACATCTTTATTGGCTGAAATATTGGTGGTTAGGTATCAAAATAAATTAGCAGCGCTCATAACGTGGTATGCTAAGGGAGTTAGAGGATGGCATCACCAGTACGTATACTAAGGTTCCAAGAGAAAAATAAAGGGGGTGATGATTGATTTATGTAAAAAATACTATGTAAATTTCACAAAAAAGGCCTATTGATATGGTTTGGCAATTTAAGATTATTCACATATAAATCAGTGAGTGCCCGGACCTCCTCCCTCCCACCACCGAACTCTGCACTACATTTCCCAGCTGCGCCGGAGGCTGATTTTCGTGTCTCCCGACACCTATTTACTTCCCCGGCGGCTCTTGCAGTGCGGGACGTGCACAGGCAGAGCCCGGGTAAAGCATGGGCCCATCTGGGTCCATCAGAGCCTGGTGGAGGCTGGGCCACCCTCTTTCTCCTGGCCCAAGCTTAATGTACTGAGCCCACCCCCCCACCCATGCAATGCTGCTCCACCTGCGCTGTCCCTTTGCTGCCTGCTGTCCCTACCCCTGCGCTGCTGCTCCCCCTGGGTTGTGCCTGCACTGTCTGCTGTCCCTACCCCTGCACTGCTGCTCCTCCTGCGCTGTCCCAGAGCTGTGTCCTGTCCCTACCCCTGTGCTGCCGTTGCCCCTGCGCTGTCCATACATTGGTCGCTGTCCTTACCCCTGTGCTGCCGCTCCCTCTGCACTGTCTGCTGTCCCTACCCCTGCACTGCTGACCCCCTGTGATTTCACTGTACTGCCTGCTGTCCCGATCACTGCATTGACACTCCCCCTGCGCTGTCCCTGCGATGCCTGCTGTACCTACCCCTGCACTGACACTCCTCCTGTGCTGTCCCTGTACTGCCTGCTTTCCCTCCCCCTGTGCTGCCACTCGCCCTGAGCTGTCTGGTGTCCCTACCCCTGCGCTGTTGCTCCCCCTGTGCTGCCTGCTGTCCCTACCCATGCGCTCCCCCTGCTCTGCCTGCTGTCCCTACCCCTATGCTGCTGCCCTCCTGCAGTGTCCCTGTACTGCCTGATGTCCCTACCACTGCGCTGCCACTCCCCCTGCACTGCCTGCTGTCCCTACCCGTGTTTCCACTCCTCCTGCAGTGCATGCTGTCCCTACTACTGTGCTGCTGCTCCCCCTGCACTGTCCCTGTACTGCCTGCTGTCCCTACACCTGCGCTGCCCTTCCCTCCTGCTGTCCCTGCACTACCTGCTGTCCCTACCCCAGTGCTGCCACACTCCCTGTGCTGCCGCTCCCCCTGTCCCTGCACGGCATATTGTCCCTGACCCTGTGCTGCCCATCCCAGGTCTGTGCCCGGAGCCCAGCACCACTAGGACCACCCACCAGGACCACCAATGGAGGCTGCTACACAGTCACAAAGCAGATGCAAATGGTGGACGTACAGCCAACGTATTGCCAGTTAGAGAATGCCCAGTGCCAGGATCCCTGCTCCTCCCGCCGTCCGACAGTACAACACCAAGTAACATCTAGACCTGGACCCCGGACACCGAAACAAAAGCTGTGTCTTCTCCTACCCACTATCCAGCAAAGGCCGCTTCACCTGCTGCCACTGCTACTTCTCCTGTGCCACAACCTACAAAAGATCCCACATCACTCCTGCCCACAAGACCAAGAACACCCGCAACTGCTCCACTGTATCCTTCTTAACACCCGCTCACTCTGGAAACATGTCTCGGAAATCTGGGACACCATCACTACCCTTGAAACATGGTTCAACCCCTCCTTGAATCCCCACCACTCCCAAAGGCTACAAGATGATACACTGAGACCTCGCCAACAAACAAAGCGGAGGCATCGCCATCATCTTTAAAGGAAACCATCAGATGCACCATCACCAATGACAAACTCACGCCTCTCCTAGAATACCTTAACTTCCTACTAGAAACTGAGGTGAAGACCATGATAAGAGGCACCCTTGCCTACAGACCTCTGGGACTCTGAGCAACATTCTGCAATGCCATCCCAACCTCATCGCTCCCTAGCAATCGACTCTCACCACAACTCATACACGGAGGCCTCAACTTCCACATTGATGACCCCAACGAAACCAACTCCATCACCCTCCTGGAGAACCTGAACAACATTAGCCCCACCCAACTGGTTACTGATTCCACGCACAAAGCCAGACACACACTCGACCCAATTTTCACCTCCAGCAGCAGAATCAGTTTCATCCATACCACAGAACCCATCTGAACTGACCACTCCATTGTGTACTTCACCATCAACAATGCCCAGCTCACCATCACCAGGCATCAGATTCTCCCGGACCGCAGCTGGAGCAAGGTCACGAAAGTCGGTGGTCACATGCCCTCACCACCTCCCAAACAGAGGCCTCAATAGACCTCAACCAGGTCGTTTACAACTTCGCAGCCTGGATCAATGACAACGCTACAGTCACCCCACTGAAAACTACAAAATCCAACAAGACCTCATAACATGCCAGCTGGTACACCCCAGAACTCAGGACCACCAAGTGCAGCTGCCACCAACTGAAGAAATGATGGCGCACCACTAAGAACCCAGCTGGAAAAGCTGCTCACAAAACAGCCCTCAGCAGATATCACCTGCACATCAAGAAATGCAAGAAAGCAGCCATCACCACCCGCATCAACCCCACGGCCAATTGCACAAAGGAACTCTTCAAAATAGTCAAAGAATTATCCAACATAATAGCCACAGAGAACACCATCCACCCCTCCCAAGAACTCTACAACACCCTCTTAAACTACTTTCAACCTCCAACCCGCCATCCTCAACCAACCAGCGAACATCAGCCAAACCATTACCAGCTGGTCTCCACTCGTTGTCCTGACCACCTCAGCCATCATGTCTTCCATCCACTCCTGAGCGCCCACCGCCCCCCGAACCCCGCCACTGTTACAACCTCGCAACTAGCCCGAACAGCACATAATTCACAAGCATCCTCAACACCTCCATCTTCACAGCAACCTTCCCAGGAAGATGGAAAAACGCAGACGTCCGACCCCTCCTAAAGATAGCCTCCACCGACCCCAGGGATCTAAAAAATTATCGTCCAATCACCCTGCGCAAGACCTGGCTCTTCGATGGAGACCCAGCACCCAGATACCCCTGGGGTGACAGTGTTGCACTTTACAATTGCTGATTGATCAAAAATGAAGTCACTTGTAGGCTATATCTGAAAATAATATATGAAGAAATAATCAAATCTATTAATCTACCCCTCAATGTAAATTGTGGTTACGTTCAAGAGTTAATTAGAATAAACAGCAAGTGGGGGGATGTGACAAAACCTAAATTGTGCTCTACAGATTGGTGTAATTTATGTATAGTGACTGATGCCTGCAAAGGTACTCATCCACTCTCGCGGATGGGTTAGTACAGTATTGATAATTGAACGAAAAGTATTATGACGCACAAGTTGTATGCTACAAAATAATCTTGAGTATTTTTGACATTTATCTTTCCTACAGAGTAATTGTATGTTAGTACAATGGACAAATATGTCACAGAGTTAGTTCCTATTGTGTGGGTCACATTTAGTCATTGCTAACTGGAGTCTCTGCAGATACTAATCAAATTTGTAAAACAATTGTAGAAGCAGCAGTAGTTCCATTTTAGGTATAGTAAAGAACAGGCCACCATGTTTTATTAGGCCCGTCCTAATAGTAATTGGAAATGGCATACAATGAACAATGCCAATTAGAGGGCGAATACATTGTTATAGTATTGTTATCAAAATTAACAAGAAGTCCTGGAAAATAGAATGATAACACTGAGTTATTTTATATTTCCTCCTCGTAAGGTTAAAATGCTATCTACCCATATAGTAAGAAGCAATGATAAGAAGGTGCCGATTAATGGGGAATTACACTGGTAATTGGGTGCAATAGTCCTGATTTCCCATTTCTCTGGGAACCTTCCGAGGCAAACTTTAATCCCTTGGTATTGCCTCTTTTGGAAATTACTGACACTAATGTTGTAATGATAATCTTTGGTGCTGAAACACCAATTTGGTATGCCTGAGAGACTTGTGGCGAGGCCCTTTGAGTAAAATACTTCTCTAATACCTAAAGTATATCATATTCATCTACGGGTTCACATTCAATTTCCTCCAACTAACCCACTGTCATTGATTACACAAATATGTATTTTATTCAGAAAATGATGTTTGGTTTTAAATTAAGTTAAAACGTTCATAATTTTTTTACTTATTGTATTTTATATAATATTGTGATTGTCCATGTTTTGAAATGTTTTATAAGACTTTGGGCCTGATTTAAGTATGGTGGATGGACTTCAATTTGTCAGTGTGGCAGTGTGGCAGCCCTCCGTTAACCACAGGCCCTGAGGTGACTCTGAGGTGACTCTGTGCCTTCAGAGGAGCCACCACCACTGCGGCTTGTATCAAGGCACAAAAGGTTTAGTGCATATCTGCCATGTTTCTGATGGCAAAGCACCAACTTCCTTTTTTTTTTTAGAAACAAGCTCCCAAAGCTGGAAGATTGTCTCTAAAAAATCTAATTCCCTCCACCCCCACACACTGGAAGTTTTCTACCAAGGTGTTAGAAGTCCTTTTTTTTTTTAAGATCATGACAGACAGAAACAAGTACATCAGACTATCTGCTCTTACTGCTAGGTTTTCTGAACACAGAGCCAAGAGGAACACATCCGTCAGAATACAATTATAATTTTCCTAGGAGAAAACTGACGATACTCGGCTCATTTTGCATTGCAGAAATAGCGACCCCACCTGAATCCATAATTCTTGGAATGATGGCCTCTGGTTCCAGCAAATGCAGAGCTCAGAAATAAAGATATTAATAGATGATTGTTCTCTTGGTAAAATCTGTGTGCCTGCTGTCTGTGTGGTGTATGTTAAGTGCAATAGTTTCCTGCAAGATAGAAGGCTATAGTGACAACCGGTGACAAAGTGATACGATGAGGACCTGTTCATACTAAAGGGACAGTGTTCTCAGGCTCAAAGGCTTGTGTACTATCTGTACTCACTTTCCAGGAATGTCAGTCCACACCCAGGAGTATCTATTTGTGGAACACCAAGGAATGGAAACACATATAGGGAGTGACATGAAGGGGTGCCTTTTCAGGCCCCACCTCACCTCCCTCTGTGTGTTAGCTTATCTTCATTATGCATCATGCTGCTGCACCCCCCACCTTTGGCCAACATCCAGGGCCTGATTACGAGTTTGGCCGTCCTCACTCCATTCCGCCGCGGTGGCGATCCCAAGTACACCGTCAAGTCTGCGGTCTCTTGCCTGCACTATTACGATGTCACCGCTGGCCGAGGAGCAGTGTTTCTGATGGTGGACAATATTTTTTAATATGTGTCGATGCAGGTGTGCACATTGTAGCTAAAGTAGTGTAAAATGTACACATATACGTGATACATGTAAGAAATGCCTTGTGCAAGTACTTTGCAATCATTGGAGTCCAGACCATAAGTGACCAATCCAGTTAATGGGTGAAAAGTGCAATATGGACTTATCTGGATTTAGGTGACTTCAGGCTTGTTTTCTTTGGAGTCAAGTTGCTGCTGTGAATGGGGTCCCTGGAGGAGGGAATCCATGTAGGAGACTGAAGCGAAAAGAAGGAAATGGGTTACTTTGCACCCCATTTCCTTCGATTCCACTGACTCGAAGCAGATGGTCTCCCCGCCACGGTTGACTCAGCAGAAAGGTACCTCGTAATCTGGACAACGGTAACCTTGTCTGTACTGCCATCTGTCAGCCGCTTTCTCTCACTGAGGCTGTCTGCACAGGGCTGGCATCATCAGTGGGACTCTGGCGGTCTTTTCTTCAGCAACACGCCAGCATCTAAACACAGCGGGGGGACTGCAAACTAGGGGGTGGGGAATCTGACACAGTTTCGACAGCGGGACCCTTTCCGCCATACTTTTAATCAGGCCCCTAGTCTGGATCAGGCCTTGACAACCCTTCTAGGAATATTGGAATCGTCATATGCGGAGAAAGGTATGTCTGTATGCGTGTGTGTGTACGCGCGTGTCTGTGTGTATGTGTGTGTGTGCGCATGTGTGTCTGTGTGTATGTGTGGTATCCCCTTTGCAATATAGACTGTCTGTAAGTTTTGATCTTATTTTTATTTACTCGAATTAACACAAAACCTCACTTTGTCCCCCAATAATAGCTGTGTGAGATGGGAGATCTTGGCACAGTGTTGGCAACAAGGACTGTTGCATGTGATTAACACAGAGCTTCTTGCATATTTTTCACCAGACTTTAGTATGCGCTATTGGATCCTTGTTCACTCCATCTATTGACTGCATTTTAGTGGGTATTTAAGATTAAGTGCACCGCATTCAAAATGTCTTGCATAATGATTTCTGAAATTTGCCATCCCACTGAGTCTTAGTTGACCTATGGTGGCCATGCTAGCATGAGTGCTTACTAGAACACCCACCTAACTATACTTGAGTAGCCTCTTCAAAGCCAACTCTTATGTCTTCCCCCATGTTTTTTACAGTGACCTCAAATGTGTACCGACATCCGAACATCTGCTCTGGACACAGGGGCAGCTGCTCCTGGGAAGCGGTAGTGGGACAGGGAGGGTTGGAGGAGGGGATTCTTCCTCTTCCTGGCTTCTCTGCGAACAGCAAGCAGGAAACACCCAGTATCCCTAATCAAATTAAAATGCTGCAATGCAGCGTTGTGATTGGTCGGTGCTCAGACAGGGAATGGGAACCTGGGCATGTTCTCCACTAAGGCTGTAATGCAGCATGGGTGGAGACCATGCAAAGTGCACATGATTGTTTGGCCGGCTCAAGGCGGACGGTCAAACAATCATGGGCACTTAGAGGGTGCCACCTCTACTCCCCCCTGCGCTGCCTTGCTTAGCCCACCCTGCAAAACTGCCTCAGCACGAAAAAAAAAATGATAATAACCTTGCGTTATTATCGTTTAACTTTTCCTTTTTTGCAGTGCTGAAAGGCAGTGGGGCGATGCTCCTCCGCCTTAGCGGTGGAACCGTCCCTGTCTGGACATTATCAGGAGTGCTTTTCAAATCAATTGGGATAGATTTTGAGTATGGGGTCCACAGATATTCCAGATGATGATATTGCGATGCTCATGAACGGTTTCACTTCTCATCTGCCATCTTATAAATCCATTTACTCACTGCGATGCATCACACTAATATTGTTTACATCTTTGATTGACGTTTATCTTCCATGTTGATTTTAGCTCCCTTTGTTGAAGTTGATTTCCTTCCCTGGTCTCGACTGACATGAAGTTGCATTTCCTTGCTATACATTTCCTCTATACTTTTAAAGTAAAGTCGTTCAGAGGAACTATCTCTTTACTTCTTCCAAGTGTAGATGGAACCTATTTGTGAACCTATTTGTCAAGAGCGCAGTTGTTGACCTACACTATTGTGACTTAGAATTTATTGATTGGCAACGACGAACCGACCTCACATTTTTGCTGCATCTTTTCACTTTTGTTCAAGATGTCTTTCAAAATGTACATTATTTTCTATTCATTAGACTTTTAAAGATGCCTCCACGCTTTGCACCATGGCATTGTTTTTAATTTAAACCACTTGGCTAAACACACTAACTTCGTTTCTTATGTAAAGCAATCTTTCTTCCACGAGCTCAGCGACCAGCCTCAGGCATTGACCCTTATTTCCTTTATTGGTATTTATTTCTAGCTCTTGATTGAGGGTCTTGCACCTCATACATCTCTTGAACTGGGTATCTTGGAATATAGGATTCTTGTTATTTGTAGAGTAGTTTGTCACCTTTTTTAAAAAGTTCAAAGCTTGTTGTTTTCCTTTACCCGCTGAGTATCACTTAATGCATGTGCTCCACACCGAACATGTTTTTAGATGAAGATGAGCTTTTAAAATGTAAATGCTGAAAACACTCATATGCGTTTTAGTCAAATTGTACATAATAAGGTGATTAGGTTTTCGAATTAAAAGAAACCCTGGCAACTTCTGGGAAACAATGACATTTGAAGGCAAAGTGTCAACCAAAGGTTCATAGGAGGAAAACATGAAAACTTAAATAGCGAATTTATAAACTTCATGCATCGAATAAACTTTACAGTTCTTTTAACTTCATGAGTAATTGTGATACACTCAGATTTGGTTGTACGATTGCAGCAGGTCGGGGTAACATGTTATTTATAGATGTGGTCAGAGTCAATGGTTTGACCTTTGAGGTGTTGGCCATTGCATATAAGCACAATATCGACAAGCTAAGGTGGTTGAGTATAAACCAATGATAATTAGAGCGGAGGTGGAGGTGGAGGTAGAGTGAAAGTATTTAGCGGAAGAGATGCCTCTCTGTGATATCTATGTAACAACTACATGCTACTCTTGTTATTAACTAAGCAGAGGACAAATGTTTAACTCAATCTCACTTTAATTCTGACATCTTGCATCAAGCTCGCACGAGAGCTCAGGATCAACACGAAGGATCTGAACAGAATTGTTGTTCACAGCACTTCATGGGGCATATGTATCAATGAAAGGTTTTGCGATTTCCAAAAAGCAATTTTTAGAGAATGGCTTTTTGAGAATCGCAAAACGAGATTTAGTCAATAAATCTCAAATATTTTGCGATTCCCTCATATTCCTTAATTGTGAGTCGCAAATTGCGAGTCACAGTTAAGGAATGAATGGAAATTGCGTGCGCAAATTGCGAGTACCCAATAGGTACTCGCAAATTGTGCACGCAATTTCAAGGGTGCAAGGGTTCTAAAAGGACACCCTGTTGCACCCCTGAAATGTGCATGTGTGCCACATGGCACTTTGAAAAAAGCAAAAAAATGCTTTTTTCAAAGAATTCGCAAATTACCACCAACTGTAAATTGGTGGTAATTTGCGATTTCTTATGCCAAATTCGCACAACTTAGGTGCTTTCTATATCACATTTAAGGAATCGCAATTTGCTATTCCTTAAATGCAATAGCAAAATAGGGAATCGCAAATTTTGATATTCTCTAATTTGCGATGCCCTTTTGTGATGATACATCCCAAAAAGCCTTTTCCCGTTTGCAAACGGGCCGATTCTCAGAATCGGCCCGTTTGCGAACGGGAAAAGTTCTTGATACATATGCCCTGTGGTTCTTAAAATCTTTTTTTTCGTGCACAATGCATATTGGTGTCCAAAATGAATGCGAGGACACATTTCACGCTAAAATATAGCAATATGGGCCAGCTTTCACTTTTGTGTACTTTTTCAAACATTGTGTGTATATCCTCAAAAAGGATTTATGTGAATTTCACTCACCTCTATTACTGACCTGTACACTTCACTCACCACTGAAATATGGATTTGTTACCTTTTTTCCATAAGTGAATCCCGTTAATTTTTTGGTAGGAACGCCCTCCTCGACAAAAGCCCAGCATCTTATTTTTGATGGTCCCTGACCAGAGGGTACCCAGGTTTGAAAAATTTGCACACATACACATCTGGACACCACAAAAACGTTTTAACATACATTTCCTGATGCACTATCTTTTATGTGCACAATTTACATATTTGTGTCTTATTTTGGGGCTAAAATTCTGCAAGGACGATTACCCTCTTGTGTCAGACAAGCATGGTTGAAATTATGAGCCTGCACAGAAGACTTCTCTGGACATCTTCAATGTGAAAGGACCTTAAGAAAGGCACTTAGGATGTAATGCTAAGCGTTTTCTGGTAGTTGTTTAGCTGTTCATGTTGTTTCTTCGTTCGGTTGTATTCTAAGGGCTAGGAAGTTATTCTTTGTTTGGATCGTGTGACGTTATTAGATATAGGTGGCTGGAGCCATATGGCGATAGGCTTACCCGCAGCGATCAGTGTTAGGGAGAATTGTTGGTAAAGTTTCTTGTCTTCAGAAACTATCAGTGCTGTTCAAATTACAGGGATAAAGTCTATCCTGCATTAATCTCCAACGGCTTCAGTTTGTGATGGGTAACAGTGTTTACAACGCTATCTCCACAACGCGGTTCGTTTGCAACGTGGTCTTTACAACAACCATGTTGTTACCACGCGTACCATTACATCGCAAGTCGTTTCAAAGACTTGCTGTAGGGGGCGCGCTGGTGTTGGATTCACAATCCAACACCTTCCCTGCTGTTGCACAAACTGGAGTAGGAATAGTAAATAATACTATTCCTAAGTCCAGCGCGCCCCCTACAGGAAGTCATTGAAATGACTTGCGATGTAATGGTTCACGTTGAAACAACACAGTTGTTGTAACGACCACGTTGTAATGGAATGCATGAACAACTAATTCGTTGTAAAGAGTCATATTAGTTTGTTATGGTATGGTGAAGGAAGTTGAATACAAACCAGTGCAGTGTATGCTATGTTCTTTTAGATTTTGATTAAACTGGTTACTCTGTTGCAAGATGTTATGGTGCATTACATCAAGTAAAAGGTTCTAGTATAGTGTATAGCCTATCTTAGCCCTCTTCGCAGTGCCTCTCAGACCGGTCATCAGGGAAAAGGATGGAGAGTATAAGGGCGTCTTTCCTCTTTAGGTGTGTCCCACCTGCCCCCCCCCCCCCACCCCACCAGATCTACCCACTGGGGACCCAAACAACTTCCTCATTTCACACTGTGATCCCCTGAGACACACCTGTAGGTAATAGAAGGAGGAACACTTTTTATTCCTTAATTTAATCTGGCCTTAAACAACGTCTGTTAGCAAAATAGAATAGTGTAACACCTGTTACTTTGTACATTTTTGGCATCACTTCCTGGCCCATATGGGTTGTGTTCCTGTTAGCTCTGTACTGTCTTGTTTTTCAAAGAAAGACAGTGTTGCTTGCTGAAGTTCGTAAGAGCCCTTTTGTTCTCCTTTTTGCAGTCTCTGTTTTATTCTGTCTTCCGTTTTGTGCCCTTTCTCTCCTTTTCCTCTCCACATGGCCCCTGTGTGATCTCACACTCCCCCTAACCCTACCCATCACTTTCTGACTCTGCTCCGATCTTCTTTCATTGCTCTGCTTTCGCTCTTTTTAGCCTTGTTTTTTGTGTCTCTTCCGCTCTGCCGTCTATCTCTCCTTTCCCTCTCCCATCAGCCTTTGTGATCCAGACTTTCCCCATGCTCCCTCTTCCCCAATGCTTCTACCTTCACAGTTCCTGCTGACTACCTGACTGTGCCTTTCAGCCCAATAGCTCTGTACTTCTTTCACTACAATCAAAGGGGCCCCTAAGGCATCCACTGAGTCACAGCAGAAGGACGGGATATCAGCTCTAGATCAGCTTTTGTGACAAAGTGTGAGTCTGTTAACTATAAAGGTTTGTGAATCTTGTGCAAATCTGCCTGCCTGTTGCTAACAAATCTTTACAGCTGAAAGACCTAGTGTTCCGGCCTTTCTCCTCTCCCCCTCCCTTGTTTAGCCATTTCCCTCTAACTATCTGTTCTACCATACACATGCTGTGTATTAGAAATCTGAAATCACCCACTCCAGGTGCACTCGTTTGGTGGTTGCTGGGCACCCACTTGACTGGGCCTGCAGGTGAAAGTAAGAGCCTGACAGGGTTACATGAACTCAACACTACCCTATACTAATTCTCTATGTCCTAATACCTGGGTATCAAGGCAAAGGGTAGAGGGGACAAGGGCATCTTCCCTGTTTGGGCCTGGTCAGGCCTGGCAGGGCACAGGGTCAGAAATTCTGCCAATTATTTCAAATAAACAAATTAACCAGGAAACATCCACATTAACATGCACACAGACTCTCAAAAAGCATGCACCCACCTCTCCCAGCAAGCAAGGTCACTTTAACCAACCCTCACCCACCATCCACTAACCACTTCTACAAAATCTCATACATTCCTTTCTACCCCAACATCTGCACAGTCAATTCACTTTACACACACAGCAGCTCTGTACGTCTATGCAAAATATGCACTTCAGTATGCCAATAACCAACACTGTACAAATCTATACTTCCCTGTCTCATACACCCTCGTCCCTTTTTCCCCAAATCTTTCCCTTACTCTTTGCCATCTCCAAGTATTGCCCATGCCACCCTTCTCAAACCACTACTGACCCTCTATCATACCCTCTCCCTACACAACCCTCTTCTTCTTGCCACAAAAATCCCAAGACAAAATTCTTTCAACGTTTATTTCCACCGATGGGTTTATCTCTTCCCCCGTTCACCCTACAACTAAACCACTTCTCCTGCCTATCCCCTCACACACTATATAGAGACTCTCTTTAAATACCCAACCTTACCTGGCTCTCCTTCAACATCCACTTCACTTCAATCCTTCACATTCAAATCCTACATTTCAAGTCACTACATCATAAACAGAAAATGCAACTTCACCAAAACAAACCCCAATCCCCACACAACCGTTCTCTGTAAAGTACCTGAGACATTCCCAATTGCCCTATTCCACAATACCAAATGCATTAACTATGCAATTAATACTGACACAAAAACTTGAATTCTCAACCACCTCTAACTCACAGTTACCAAGCATAAAAGACATAAACCACTCAGTCCAGAAATACACAATACTTCTCACATACCTGGCTATCATCCATTGCAAAATGTAGAGCACTAAAACCAGACCCTCATGCTCCACCACCACCTCTCAATTATAAACACTTCATCTTCAACACACACAAAACAAAGACATTCTGTGCCACTCTTCATACTAACATGCAACAATTGAAAGACAGCTTCACATTCCATCCCTCAAGTACATCCAGTCTCCACCACATACACACATAGACCCTACAAAACGCCTTGTAAGCCAGTTAAATGAGTATAAAGGCACCCAAAAATTTCACTCCTGCCAGAGCTAACTCATTCACCAATAGCACACCACTTACAAACTCCAAGGACAATACTTACATTCCCGCACACAATATCTCACCACCTCCAAAACAGTTCATTTAAACTGCATACTACTAAACACACATTCGCTGTCTAAAAACAAGTACTACATCTTCAACATAATGACAGGCACAGTGCCATACTTATTCTTCATAACTGAATCCTGTCTGGGAAAAGACATGATAGCAATTTTGCATGAAGCTGTTCAACTAGACTATCAAACCATTACAGAAATTGCACAGGAAAAAGAAGCAGGTGACTTAGACGTCATATTCGAGGAAACAACAACTCTCATCAACGTTGAGAACATATCATTATAAGGCTCTGAGGCCTCCTTGCCAGATACAACATTTACCTGTTACTTTCTCCTTCTTTACAGACTGCTACCCAGCAATGGGACATTCACAGGCATGTTTCTAGACACAGTTTCAAGTCTACTTACTAAATATGCAAACAATGCATCTTTGATGAGCTGAACATATGGTTTGACATACATGGTATGCCCCATCCCAGAACAATCTTTTCAGATCTGGACACGCTAAACATACAACAATTAATTCCCAAACCTGCAACTGAGATCTAGTCATTTTCCAAAGGATTACTCCATCATGTGGTCAGACCACCACCTGGTTGCTTTCCAACACAAGACATCACAACTCTTCTCAGCAAAACTCACCTTAACCACAACTACATTTTCTTTTGTTTTTAGAGTTTTATATAGCGCGAACTAGACCCGACACATCGGGTATCAGAGCGCTTTACATGAGCACCAGTTTTGTTACAGAAGGACACATTCATTTTTGTTAGGCACGGGGAGATTAAGGGATTTGCCCAGAATCACAGGATGTTGAGCGTCATTGCCGAGACTCGAACCCAGTTCCCCAGCTTTAAGGTCGACCACTCTAGATATCCATCTTGATAAAAACTGGATTTGGAGGATCTCAAACCCAGTTTACTTCAAACACAGATCTGGCCACAATAACCTCAGCTCAAAACTCTATGGTTGACTTCATGAACATTTGATATAATAATCCCACTAAAAACATCAAAACATAATCAAAGAAAAAAGCCTGTTGGATGAAGACAGATTTAAAAAAGCAAAACAATAAATCACAAAGCTTCAATAGAACTGTTTCAAACCAAACAACCCTCAAGACAAAATATGCCTACACAGACATAAAGGAATATATAAATAATCATCAAAAAGCTAAAATGCTACTACTCAAGCAAATTCCACAACACAAATACCCCAATAAAATGTATTTTGGAATGCTCACAGATTTTCAGAATCTTAAGTGCACAGAATGAACCCATGCTTACGAATTATGTAACAAACTGGTAACTATTTACATAACCAAAGCAGACATGTTTGATTCCTATAAATACACCTATATACACAAAGACAAACTGTACAAACCAACTTCCAACAAATCCCTCCTTTGCTCTCTTTCAAAGAACAATCACCAACCAAATGTCAGGTTTTTGTCAGAGCAAGCAGGCTAGCCAACTGATTCTTTCTCCACTCCCCCCAAAGTTTCCAAAATATCCTTCTAAAATTTCAGCAGCCATCCCATTAAGAACACTAATCAGCAACTCCTGAATGACAAGAGTTTTTCCAGAAGACTTAAAAAAGGCCTGCATATGCCCATAATAAAGAAAACAAACCCGGACTCTCGAGATCCTAATAATTAAAGGCCAATACAAAAGGAGCATTCCTTGGCAAATGAACGGAAAGAGGAGCCTTTGTCCAGATGTCACAATTTACAGAAGATAACTCTACACTTTCCGACTTCCATACGGGATTCCGTCCAGGAAGAGGAACTGAATCACCCCTAATTTCCTGTACAACCTTAAAAACACAAAACCCAGTAGTCCCGAATGGGGATCCTGCTCTATTTCTCTTGGACCTTTCAGTTTCCTTTGACACAGTCGATCATAACACATTAATAGTAAGAATTAAGGAAGCCAGCCTAAAGGGTACCACTCTCACTTGGATCTCATGTTACCTACACAATATAACAAATGTGATCCATACTTCCCTTTTCTCATCAAAACCATAAAGCATAAAACTAGGAGGGAGTCTTCATTGGCTCTATGCCCTCACCCTCTTTTTCAACAGTTACATGAGATTCTAACCAGAACTAATCAATGTTTGAGTATACTACTATACCTAAGCAGACAATCCACAGATACTTTTTAAATTGAAGAGTCCCAATGACATTGAAAACTCAAACATCTTCTGGTGTCTCTGGGCTGTTGATCAGTGGATGGCATGGAGACACCTCTGTTTGAACGCCTCCAAAACTAAAATAGTCACCTGTGATGTCTGGAAGACTTATGACCCTTTCTGTGCCTGGCCAGACAATCTAGGACTACCATCAGAAATAACCAAGGAGGTACAAAACCTTGGAATTACCAATGACTCTAAGGTGTCCATGAATGCCCAAATGGATAAACTATTCAGATCAACATTTCTTATCATGAAACCACTGCAAAGCATATTCCCACACCTAGGATTCACTCACAAGGTCCCAGCAACAATCTCTTTTGTGCTGTCAAAACTAGATGTTACTAATGTTCTATATCCCAGCTCACCTTTATCAGCCATGAGAAGAGTACAGAGGATTCAGTACTCTGTACATGTACATGTAAGGCACAATCTTCACTGGTTTGAAGGCACTGCTCTGGTTACCAGTTGCCATAAGATCCTGTTTTAAGCTGGCTTGTATCATCCACAAGGCAATTCATGGAAACAGGGAACTTTTCATCAGGAAGATAACCACTTTTTGTCAGGAAGAAAATCACAAAAAACATCCAATACTCGAACCTTCCCTCTAGACTGGCACCCCTTTGCAAAACTCCCAGCACACAGGAAAAAAGCACGGATGGCATATCTTTCTCTGAGCAAGCAGCTAAACTATGAACTTTGTTACTGCTAAAAATAAGGTCTACTGAGAACCATCATAGCTTCAGAAGACTATTCAAGAGCTCACCTCTGTTTTTGATAAACTGGCATTCCACTTTAGAATTGTTATCAGGTATATATAGCTAACATCATGTAGAGCTGCATCTATTTAGTACTGAATATAGCTTCCAGTTAGCACTATAAGGTATATATGATTCTATTGCATTATAATAATAAAAGTGCTACAATAGATTCTCGTACTTCTTCCAATTAAAAAAAAAATACTCCAAAATTCTTAAATTAGAGGAACTTTGAATATTTCATTTAAAATAACAGTTCCATTTCGGCCACAATGCAGTTGTTTGATAACTTTGAAGATAGGCGTCAACTGACTTATTTTCGTACAACACAATCTCTTGATGGATTGTCCTATACTTTGTTTTTAAATATGATATTGTTGAAATGTAGCACCTCTAAGTCCATTTAAATAAGAATGCTTCTCTTTATGTAATAGTATTGTATGTATGTAATTTGTAGGGTTACAACATAGACCTTGATGATATTTTTATAAGTGTAACTCATTATTCTTTTTGTCATAGCTGTACTTCAGACTTTTATTTTTGGACAAGTTTTAGCCCCATTAAAAATTCTAGACACAATTGTGCTTGATATGGGACATATCTTGATCCAGAGGAAGCCATTATTTCCCAATGTGTATAACATAGCCAAACACACAGGCTTCAATTAAGGTCATACTGTAATCAATGGGAAAGACTAACTTACTGATAGCTGAAGAATTTCCCCAGGTTAAAGAGATATGCAAAGTGTTCCCTATACAAAATAAATGACGCTCTTTTGTTTTTTAAGTGCAGGATCTGCAACCACTGTGAACTTTGCAAAGTTTTAATTGTGGGGTCAACATTCTCATAATGTGGGTTTTACACATAAAATAACTCGGCACAACCTCACTCTTATTTAATAACTCTAATGCAAAGAAGGTTTTTGGATGTAACTTCTTTCAAAAGCAACATTTTACAAAATTCACAAAACATTGTACACTAATCTAAAGTCAAAGTTAGAAAACTCTATGAATGACATTTAAATTTCAAATACTATTAAATATATAAAAAAAAGTGGAGTACATTTGTTTCTCATTATGCCTCATATATTTTGGAAGTGGACTTTTTTTTCAAGGTGAGAATAAAGTGTGTTTCCGCCCTCATATTTCCATCAAGTGGATGGCCATACAAGTCAGTGGAACACAAAACATGATGGAATATTGTCTATTCTATCAGCATTTGTCGACTTTACGTAAATTTAAGGTAAGGGTAATAGCACTGGCCCTAATCAAAACTGCGTTTCTGTTAGAATGTTTTGTTTTTTAAGGACAGAATATCTGGGCCTATGCTTGTTAGTGTCTTTTGAGTGTTTGTTTTAACTGCCCAGTAACTTTGTATTAAAGCAGAACAGCATCCTGAGTGTCAGACGAGATATAAAAACAAATAGAATGCCAAAAGAGATGTAAATACAAATGCAATTGGCACTTGTGATTCATTAATCTTTAACTTATTTTGAAAACAGGTTTGGAGAGCATGACCTCTGTACCACTGTGAATACACAAGTCAAAGAGTTTTTAAACAAAATAAAATGTCTTTCTCAAGCACTGTGAATGAGTGTAAGAGTGTTGAGGCATGAGGGCAGATGTTATATATAATCACTAACTAAGTTCTGTTCACTGATAAACTATCTATAAGATAAAAATATGTGTTGTCATCTGATCTACTATGAACAGGATAGTAATTAAAGAAGGTGGGGCCCATTCATAATTGTATTACTGAATAGTGGCCTAAATATAAAGCTGGTATTGTAAACAAATCCACTTAATTGTATTTAGTTTATGAGTTGGTGATTTCTAGGGGAGGTATCGGTCATAAAGTCAAGATGAACCTCTAATTGAATACTCTTACAATGATCCGTATCATACTGGAAAAATGTCTGGAGTAAACTGAATTATGCCAAGGTAAACTCCCCAAGATGAGGCAAGAAGTCTGCTCAAGCTCCTTTAATAGTATTTATTACTCTCACACCAGAAGGAATCATTTCAACAAATTGTTCAGATTTCACCAAAATGTGGTGGAGGCCATGTAGAAAACAGGGAGCAACCTAAAATCCATGAATTGCATTGAAGAGTTAATAGTAGAGGCCCCATAAAATAGGCCTTACCTAAATAAATAGCCCATTGACTAAAAATGTGAACTTCCTCTCAGGAACAAGCCACGTTCTCAGAGATTCTCAAGGTCAGCCATGATATCACTCTGATGAAGAAGGCAACAGGAGACCAAGAGCATCTTAACAGCTTCCTCCCAATCACCTAATTCACGATCGTTGGAAATCCCATAGAGAAGAGTTCTTTCTATCAGTTCAACAAACTTATCATAGAAAGCAAAATACTAGGGGAATACTAGTCAGGATTCAGAGTGGACTGCAGCACTGAAAGGCCACCCTATAGATCTTAGATGATTTAATGCACTTTCATGACTAAGGAGAAGATTGCTTACTCATTCTCTTGAAGCCCACTTCAGCATTTGATACAACAAACACAAGACACTTATCAACATAATGAAATGAGGCACGAGAGAAGATTTGTATTGCAAATCTGGATGCAAAAGGTAAAACTCAAAGATTCAAAATTACCACATATACCAATAGCCCACAGGGTAGTGGTAATACCAGTTAACAAACCCACATTGTTGAATGTGAAGAAATTGCAGAATTGATTTGAAATCTGTATCTAACCAAACCGATACACAGATGAGACTTAATTGGACCTCATTATCTCAGAGGAACAAGATGGTATATTCCTTGCATATAGTTAAATATTCTAAGCCGTAACCCATTAAATCTAGAATTTCTATCCCTGAGTTGATCCACATTCAAAAGAAAAATACATAATTGTTTGTCAGTTCTGATGTTAATGAGGATAACACCAATAATATCCTAAAATCAAAATTGCAGGGGATCCCTCTGTTAAACAAAGCTGCAGATAAACCTCCACATATAGAGAGAGCAAAGTAACCCAATATAAGTTAGAACTTGAACTATCGATATAAAGGTACATCCTAGGGTCAGATTCACAGTTATTGGTACAAGTCGTGGTACTATTAAAAGTGAATCAAACACATGGAGATTAATAGTGAACCATTGAAACGTCCTACTGACAGATCATAGGGATTCACCAACAAACACACATACAAACACTTACACATGGGGCAGCCTTGTTTACCTCAGCCCACAGAGAGTATGACCACACATTCTAATTCCTGCTCTATTGGCTTCTAGAGAAACACAATATATATGGTGGACTGCCTAGTTAACATGCAATATTCTCCTAAATATCCACTGCTCATCTGTGGGTGACCATGGGCATTGCTCAGCAATGTAAATACAAAACTTCAAACAAATGCAAACTCTAAGACAATATGTATATTGGAGGTGGTCCAAGAACTTGAAAAAACATCACTACTTACAGACTGTGAGAACGTGTGTTGTTGGTTGAGGAGGATGAAACCCTGCTCTAGTAATATTCACAATGTTTGTCAAGGTGAACCACAAAATACTAATTAAATTAACCTGTGCCTAACCCCCTAGTAGCTTGGCACAAAATAAGTTAGGCTTAACTGATGGGCAATGTATAAAGTACTTATGCAGCACAAAAACAGTAATAAGTGAAAACACAACACAAGAAAAATCCCACTCTGTTGGGACGAAAAAGTCCTCTGCATGGTAAGAGATGTGCACCCATGCCCTGAGTGCTCAACAGTACTGGTGTCTGGATCCCTAATATTGATTTTTTTGTCATAGACAAACATGGATCATGCGTGCATGCCATGACATAGGCCTGTCTCATGGATTGCAGTCTTGTTGGGCGCACAAAGCGCTACTCTCATAGTGGTGGTAGGTTACCGCCTTCACCTGGAGTTAAGCTGCACAAGCTAGGATATGACAGCATACTGTGTAGTGATTAGCAGTAGTGAACAGGTCCTTTTTAACCGGTGTCATTGGAGTGAGGCATATAGGCTCACTCACTTTTTTTCAACCTTCAGCTGCTGTGGGCTTAACTTAGCCTCGGCCTACATAAGTTAGATGTGGAAGTGATGCACAGAGCAGGAGTAGTCACTCTGTGCTGGTTGTATGTATGCCTGAAAGGGTACAGTACAGGGATACATACAACTGTGCAGTACACATATGGTTAGTGCATGTACTGAATGTATGTATGCCTGGTGGGATACAGTACAATACAGATGTAGTGCTGTAAAGTGCGTGTGCACAGAAAGCATGTGCTGAGTGTATGTGTGCTTGCATGAAGTACAATACATAATGGGTGAAGTATTGTGCAGAGCGCACATGGTGAGTATATGAGCTGGCAGTGTGTGTATGTTTTAAATAGCACACCCTGGTATAATGGAGAAAGGCTACAGTGCTGAACAGTGCACACAGATGGGCATGTGTGTGCTGAACATATTTGTGCCTGTAATGGTACAATGCATAAAAATAACAGCGCTGTGCAGTAAGGATGCTGTGAATGCACACTGAGTGCCAATATGCTAGCAAATGGTACATTATATGGAGGACTCTGGGTTCCATTTGTGGAGGCCCAGGACTGCCTGGCAAATACATGAGGAGTAGAGGTCTACCTCAAACAGATTTGTGTATTGCTGCATTCCTGTGAACTAAGTGGGACACATTGGAGGAAGGTAGAGAGGGATTCTGCCTTTATACTCAAAAGGCTGCTCTTTCATTCAGTGATAGATTACAAGGAAAGGGTCTGGAGACATCTCAGAAAGGAAAATGGGGCTGATAAGGGAATCATAAAGTGTTATGCTGGGAGCCCAAGACCAACCTTTTGATGCACACATCACTTTGGCTTACATCCTATGTGAACTCCAGTCACTCCCATGAATTGTGTTATGGCTAAATCAGATTTGGAGTAATGCCTGCTGTGACAGACATCTTTCATGAGAAAAGTAGAAAAGAGGTGCAGCTTTGGAGTAATGCCTGCTGTGACAGACATCTTTCATGAGAAAAGTAGAAAAGAGGTGTACACTTCAAAAGAAGCAGAACCCCAACATAAAACACCAAAGACCTAGACCCTAAATCACATTTGGTGTCTGAAAAGGACTATAAGAAGAGGAGTTTGAGTTTCCAAATATTTATCTGTGCACTGAATGGTCTGTAGCCCAAGTCAGGACTGGTTTTGGAAACCCCCGTATGCCAGGAGAGTGTCACTGTAGACTGAGACAAGTATCAAGCAATCTGCGGAGGGCGCCAAGCCTACACTGCCTTGGTGCGGTCACCCCATGTGCCAGAGGAGGGCCACCATGGAAATTGTTGTGTTAACAGCATATGACCTTAGTGGCAACCCAGTATGCCAAAGGGGGGTGGCATGGTGTGGACGATTGCACCCGAGGATTCTAGGTTGTGTCCAGAAGGTACTGTGGCAACCACGTATGCAAGGAGTGGCTGCAGGGACCCACTCACCAAAGACTTCGGACTGTCACCTGGGACTGGTGTGAGGCTCTGACCAAGTGGTTTAGCCGCACAGTGAGATCTGCCCTGACTGACCCCCGAAGACTAGAAGGATGCTGAGGAGAACAGCGTGCCCTCGTGGGACTCCAATCGAGAGCACAAGAATGGAATTTCTCCCACTGGGGTGAACTTGTCTTACTGCATCTCAGAGAGTTGGAAGCTACTCTGATCGCTGGAGAGAGCCAGCCTCACTACTCTGGAGAATGAGCATGCGCCTGCACGATGCTGCCTCATGTACCATGAGCAGCCCGATGTCCCTGAGCAGGACTTGACATTGCAAAGTTTGACTGGACATTTATTTATTGTTTGCACTGTTTGTAATTTGAGTTATGAGTTGTTTTCACTTACCTGTATCTATATTCCCCCCACCCCGAGGGAGCTTTAACTGCTCAACCACAGCTACCACTGAGAGACAAGTGCAGAAAGGGGGCTTGGCCCAGTTGCTCAGGATCCATAGTTTATCAGGCCCTGGGTCATCATGAGTAAAAGGCTTCAACCACTACGGTTGGTCCCATTATCCCCTGTGTGCCCCGTGGCCCCCTGAAAGGGGTTCTGACACACACCAATTTAGAAACGTAGAGTAAAATGTAATACATTATTTGACACCAAAATGACAAAACTCCAATCAGCGGAACCGGAGATATTCAACTATGAAAATTTAATGTAAATATAACATACAATGACCAGGTTAGTCCCACTGAAAGAGTTACCTTCTAAAGTCTATCGCGAAGAGTCTAGCTCATAGAGGAGGATGCCGCAAGTAGCAGACGGAACATCTCAGATGTTCATCACTGTAGCGCCAAGAGCAGGCAGGGCGTCGTGGACAGTCGTTGCTGTGGTGAAGATCCAGTCGGGTGTCATGGATGGTCATTGCTGGAGATTTACATTGGGGTCACCGTGGGCAGTCGATGCTGTAGCGTGAAGTGCAGTCCTCACACTGCTGGTCATCGCTGGTGCTCTCTGTAGCATGAAGAGTCAGGTTCACTGGAGCTTCGCTTTAAAGGTCGGGGTAGGCAGAAAGATCTTGGTGAGAATGGGCCCATTTCCGGTCACAGAGAGCCAAAAACTTCAGGATTTCTTCTGTTCTTTAAGGAGGAGCTGGACCAATGCCTTAACCAAGGGTCCAGGACCTCGGGGGCATTTCTTGGAGATCAGGAAATTACTCCAGCAGAGGCCAACTGGGCTCCGGCAGGTCCAATTGCAGTAGGTCAGCTGGCAGTTGCAGAGAGGCCTCTGGAGCTTGTTATGGCCCTGTAGTACAGAACAGGAGGTCAGTCAGCTGACTGTTGGGGTTACTTCAGCCTAGGATGAATGGAACAGGTCCAGTCTTCCTTCTCAGCAAACAGGGCAGGCCTCAAGCAGCAGGGCAGCAGGGTTTCATTCTTCTGTAGTATTCCCAGGATCAGGAGTATCCTAAAGAGTAGGTCTGAGTGTCCTCTTTTTATACCTGGTACCCACTTTGAAGTAGGAGAAGCTCTGGGGTTCCCCCCTACAGAGGTGTCTGGAATTGCCTCGTCTCTTCCCTGGTCTGCCTGAGGGCACAAGAAGCTGATGTGAAGTCCGTTGTGTGTGAGCTGGGCCAGTGTATTTGAAGTGCAAGTGACAGCTCTGTTCTCCCATTAAGCCAGGATGGCCCATCATGCCAACACCCAGAGCCTCTATTTTGATTCCATCTGGGAGGAATACACAAAGGTCACCTGCCAACTACACCTAGTCATGTGACCCAGGAACAGGCTGCAGGCACCAAATGGTTAGGACAAGAAATTGCCAAGATTCTAAAAGTGGCATTTTCAGAATTGTGACTTAAAATTCGACTTTCCGTTAAAGAGGATTTTAAATTACAATTCCTTAGACACCAAACTTGACATTCCCATCTGCTCCCACACAAAATGTATCTCTTATTAAATGTAATAAGGTAACCCAGTGTTATCCTATGAGAGAGGTAGGACTTGCAGTAGTGAAAAATGTTTTGTTTTACTACCAGGACATGTAAAACTAAAAAAAGTATGGGGCATATTATCAAGCACGGCGATAAAATTATCGCCGCTTTAGCGGCAGAAAACTGCAGCTAAAGCGGCAATAATGGGCTTGATAATATGCCCTTGAGAATTCCAATAGAAGCCCATGTTGACACCAGAACATGGGCTTCCATTGGAATCCCCAAGGGCATATTATCAAGACCATTATCGCCACTTTAGCGGCAGTTTTCTGCCGCTAAAGCGGCGATAATTTTAACGCAGTTTGTTGATAATATGCCCCTATATGTCCAATCTTTTAAATACAATGCACCCTGCCCGATAGGCTGGTTAGGGCCTACCCTAGGGATAACCTAAATGTTTTAAAAAGTAATGTTTAAACCTGACAAATGGTTTATTTTGAACAAACCTAGCCATCCCAAAAGGTTTCCTATAGCCATCCCAAAAGGTTTCCTAGAGTAAAATAGCACAACTCTATGAGACCGTAGTCTTAATCTTTGTCCAAACTACTACATTTACGAACCAATTGTACTCCTATGTATTCAAAGCCTACATCTCATAAACATGATTTATTTACATATCATTGCATTATTTTCAAATAATGTTACATTATGGAATTATGGACAACATTTTGAAACAGCAGCTTTCTGGGTGATGCCCAAAGCATTTCGAGTGATCCCACCCTTCATCCCGGGTAACTATAATACAATAGTAATATATTACGAACATGAAGCAAACAATTATCAAGAACAAAGAAATTAAGATGGTGTATTCTGGAAGATCGAAAATGGCAGTTTAAAACTGCGCACACAGGATGCAATGGCAGGCCTGAGACAGGTTTATAAAAGCTACTTAAGTGGGAAGCACAATGAGTGCTGCAGGTCCACTCAGAGCATTTAAAGTACAGGCCATGGGTATCAGTAGTACTGCTTTACTAGGGACTTACACGTAATTAAATGTGCCAATTGGGTGTAAGCCAATTTCACTGTGTTTAAAGGAGAGAGCACAAGCACTTTAGCACTGGTAAAGTGTGCAGTGTCCCATGGGCAACAAAAACGAATTCAGCCATACTGGAAGAGTGAAGGCAAAATGTTTGGGGATGACCCTGCAGAGAGGGCCAAGTCCAACTAAGACACTTTGCTCCATCTCTGATTTTCTGCAAAATAGAATTAAATATACATATTCTTTTCACAAAACACCTCACAGAAAGAGTCTAAAAATAGCCTCTCAAATGTCTATCAAGGAATGTGTACCCTGCAAGTGGATTGAGGTATGTGCCTTCACTGGGAAATGCTACATCAAAGCCAGGTGCGTTGATCAACCCATCACTACAAGAAGTAGTCTGCTGAAAATGTCAAAGCAAGTTGCTCACATATGGAGAGTTGTGGCTGATACGTTCGCACGCGAACTTGAAAATGCCCAAAGTCAAAAGTATTTGCCATTTGCTTTGCCCATGGCAAACCTAAACTTGCCCAGATTACTGAAAGTCTATATATGCTGAGAAAGATGTTCCATATTGGGGATTACTCAGCTGCAGGAAACGATCTCTTATGCTCCAGCCCTCCCTGTGCACAAGATGTGTGGAGAGAGCACACAGTGAAGAGGACAGAAAGTGTCACATCCAGGCATAAGTCCTAAAGTGGGAAAAGGACAGTCCTGCTGTGAGGGGGGCTGGGGGGAAATCAGGACTTTTCACAGGATAGGATTGTGGAGCATGGCACAGGGGTTGGCTTCCAAGTCCACCCGCTGACACTTTCAGCACCTTAGGGCACCTAACAGTAGCAGGAATGGTGTCTTACTTCTGTGAATGGATGCTAAAGCTGCCCGTCTTGTTTTTCAAACTTGCAAGATTCACGCATCTCAAAGCCCTGAAGTTGTGAGTCTATCAGCTTTTCAATTTTGCACAACTCTACTCATACCTTTTGTATTTAGTTAGCACACATTTACAAACTTCATGATACTTGTTTCAATATATAATCATCCAATCTAATCATTCAGTAGATTCACATGTGATTTAGAGCAAACAGGAAAATAGAATTAGAAATATATCTGCTGGTACAAACTTAATTCATATGTGAAAATATACTGCTGACTGTTAACTGTTCCACATGTCTGCTTGCATCAAACCATGTTCAGTGCATTGACAGCGCCGAAATAAAAAAATATATATGTAGCATGTTTATAATACTTGAATAATCAGTATCACAGTACTATTCTGGCACCTATTTTGAACCTATGCAAATGCATTCCTTATAATGTCCATTATCAGATCAGATCAGACCTCTCTTCTCATGTCACACGTCAAACCAGATGCAATACACTATCCACTTCAGCAGACCTAATCCACAGCCAATTCATGTCAAGTAGAAGAGAAATGTTAGTACAGAGGAGTTTATACAACTTACAAATACTCTAAATGTGCAGACAAACTTCATAGATACATCTCCTTGCGAGAAATTCATTATAGTATTGTATCCCTCGCCTTGTACAGCCTGGCTACTGAAAGAATAAGAAGGCCAAAAGTGTGAGTCAAATACCCCAATTGGTACAATGAGATTGGACATGAAAGCTTTAACCTGGCAAACCAAAGACAGAAGTTACTAAGTATATGCAGCTGTTGTCTTGCAAAATGCACCAATGATGTTCGAAACGAAATAAGCAAATTATTTAATAAGGGATCTATCGACCAAGGTTTTCTGAAGAACAACACCTGTACTTTCCAAGACTGTGAAGACCTACTGATATTTTGCAGATCGCTAATAAAATCTGGAACTCTATCCCACCCCTCTGCTACACCACAGTCTTGACTCAACTGCAGATTTCCTTTACCGCATTGAAACATTTGGAAATGATTGCTCCGCTTGCTTGCAATGGACATCGCATTTAGGATAATTATCCCCCTAATGTAGCAAATCTTTCCTAGCCTGATTAAACATGCCATTACTCTCTTTCTGTAGAAACCATCAGATCTGATGAGTGTGGCTAATTACCATCAAATATCAAATCTCCCTAGCCCCAGCAATATCACTGAAAGGGAATTTACACAATAAATTCAGAAATATGTGGGACAGAGCCACCTCCTGACCATCACCAGCCAGTGGTCAAGCTTTTAAGGGATACTAAATCTACCTTGTCCAACTTCAGAGAAGATGTCCCCAAGGATGAAAACCTGAAGAGAGGCCTAACAGTGCTCAACATCTCAGATCTTTGTACACTGTTGAGCAAGGATCACTTTTGGAAAGACTGGAGGAATGAGCAGGTGTGACTGGCTCTGCCATGCAGTAGATCCAATCCTTTCTCCTCAAAATTGGCTAAGAATTACAGAGTCTGCCAGTGGTGTCATCCTTATTCACAGAGAAATGCAACATATCCTCATGTGCCCACTGCTTCTCATACATATATGCATCATGCTTTAGCTTCTAAAAGAGTACCAAGCAAACGTCCTTAAATATGCGAATGGCACCTAAATTTACGTACAAAACTGGAGAACTAGTATAAAATCGCTGCAAGCCAGGGCCCAATGCTTAACTGGATGAATGAGTGCATATTGTGTCTGAAAAGAGCTCTAATGGAAATGTTTGGTAATGGGAGAAAGCAGTGCCCTCTTCACTGCCTTTCAAATGGCCACCAAGTTAAGGAATTGAACCACTTACCCTAATGAAAGTGACAAACCTAGGGATCCTTTTCAACTCCAATTTCTTGTTTGCTTTCAAAGTCAATATGGCGGGAAAGGACATTGAAATGTAGCTCTCCTTAGTCTGGAAAATTCTCCCACTGCTTCAAAATGATCACCGGGTGGAATTGGTTAGAGGCTTGGGCATGGCACCCGAGAATGTAACATCATCTATACCTGGCCCCTTAATGTTGTAAAGGCTACTGAGCTCAAGTTCTAGGTTCTTTATAGGTTGCATAAAACCTATGTGCAAAAAAAGGCATGAAACACACCCAAATCAGTGGAGCCCTCTATTGACCAGCACCTAAGCTGCTATACCTTCTATATTTATGTCCCTATGTAGTTACTAGGGGTAAGTGTGCACACTGGATCGCACCCACTGATACAATGCAAGTCCAAACGGACCTAATAATTTCAAAACATAAGCACAGGTGCACCACACATTGAGAAATCGGGAAGGACAATAATATAATTCATTCCCCACGTCAAGATTATTAAAAAAAGTTCATTTTTATTCAAAAGATTTATAATAGTTGTCTCATTTTAAAACACAAAATTGTAAGTACAATCTGTTCTTGACAACACAGCCGACGCGTTTCGTCCTTGAAGCGGACTTCTTCAGGGCTGTTTGAACACAAACACATAAATATACATAAAAATAGAAATACATATAAAAAACACATATACAAACCAAGCCATTATGTGCTACAAACTACTTAAGTGTCATTATTTGTAAGTTTATGTAAATTTTCTTACATCAATGTCATCTTATTACCGGCTACATAATTTATTCCTGAAACACTAAGTATTTTCATTCCGTGTAGTTCTTCTTATCTACTTCCAACATATACAGCGCTATATTGTTGTTCTTAACAATAATTGATATCTAAATTTTAAAGCAAGTCAAAAGAAACAATTGATGTGTAAACTAAGCAAAGGGGTGGGGAGAGAGAGTCATGTTCAACATAACCCCAAGTGAAAACGAGAGGATAGAGGCAGGGAAGGTAACAGAACTGTAAATATACTGTTAATAGTCATACAAAAGAAACTCAATCACATTTATATGGTCTCAGGCATTGCCACACCCAGGCCACGGATCATAAGCGACTCCAAATCCAAATAATAATAATAGGAATAACGGATTCATAAGATCTCATCTTTTTTAAGATACATAAGCGTTCAAGAATACCCGCCATGTAATAAGGTGCACAAACTAATCAATTCTATTCTGCATGGATAGACACAGTGCCAGACCAGAAATATTCGTAGAGAAATTCCCCGGTTTCTTATGTATGCTGAGATTATCTACAAGTCAAGAGACAGCAAGGGTAATCAGCATTTAGAAACACTAAGTAGGGATGCTGCACTGTATTATTTAAATACCAGCCCTCAGATTATATACTTACATTTGAGCGTAGTATTCTATAGGATCACCATAAATTTTAAAAGGATGACCAAGTCGCGTCATTTCAAGTGTTTTCAAGTATTTTCTTGTTGTATGAAACGAATGATAACAATCTTCACAGTCTATGACAGAAGATAAGTGGTTTATAAAACAGATCCTATGGTAATATAACATAAACATCTAACTGTACCAATAAGTCACCACCTACTAATCCTTTATATGAGCCACCTCATAACCGCTGGTACCCAAACAAACACGACCTCCACTATAATAAGTGGGAGTCTAAGTAATGAGCCACCGAGGTGTCTGGCTCGTATTTTGCAATGTTTGTAGACCCCCAATCGGGTAAAAAGAAGAAAACACAGGTACTGCGCTTCAAATATCATGTATTTAAACTATCATAGCAATTAAAAGCATACTCCAAACGACGTGAATAAAATAGTGTATTCCATGTTACTAACAGATATACCCCTAAATTCTTAAGGGAGCTGGGATTGAGGGGTTGTGCAAATACTGGCCCCTTTTTCTGGCTTACAGAATAGGAATATATACTCCTTTCAGCAAGTGTCCCATTGTATCCAGCATCGAGCAGTCCCTCACGCCAGGCATATTCCAGCCTACAAAGTCGTTTCATATTCTTGTTTGTTAGATACACCCCGTAATACACACACGAGCAAATCAAGCAGGGGGGCAAGTCCCATACCCTCTACTACCACACCTAGGAACTTTAGTTAAGTTCTTTTTCAAAGGCTTGTCCCATAGTAAAACTTACCAATATGCGGCTGTGATGAGCTCCCGATGGCTCCGAAAATAACGTCTGGCGGGCAGCAAGAAGGGTAGCAAGCAAGTGAAAAACCAATTGGGATTCCTATGTTTAAATATACGCGGTAATTAGCGACTATAGATAACACTTGTAATGAATCATGGCCAGCACCATGAACGTCCCCGAACCTTATATGAGAGGCGTTCTCCAACATAGCGGCCATTTTTAAGCGGTGTGTTAACGCGGTAACACTATTGAAAATAGTTTATCGATTGGCCTGACTATAGCATCAAAATGAAATGTAAGCCAAAAGTAATTTATATTTCTATATTTAACTTTCTACTTTAAAAAAAGTGATACTAAAAAACCGGTCGCTATCCACGGGAAGGATGGCATATATGGCAGCCATCTTAGAACAGGCAGGACTAAGCCAGAACGGTCGTTTTCCTAAGTCATGCCGATTTAGGCTGCTGACCAATGCACGTCATATAATGCAAGTAAATATAATTTGCGGACAATTTTACTCTTGAAGACAATAAATAAACATTATACAGTGTGCTATATCCATATGTATAAATATATGTAGCCCTAAGTCGATTTTAGGCGTGAGTACCATATTTATACTGATGAGAACCAAGTGGCAAAAAGGACATCCTAAGCACCAATATTATTACTGATTGGACATTTAAGGATGCCATATGGGCACACACGCCCATAGTATGGCAGAGCCTGTGACAAGATAATGCATATGAGTCCAAGCCAGGGGATTAGTTAGGATTGATTTTCCAGAGAAGACTTAATATAACAAAGAGAGAGAGAAAATAGAGGAGAAACATTAAGAGAAAAGAGGAAGAGAGGGGCCAAGGTCCCATTTTTGTCACCCAGAGTATCAATGGTAAATAAATATGTACAATCCACATTGATTATTTTCAGCAGGAACCTCAGCGAAACATATAGCAGTGATAAACAAATATATACAATCCACATTATTCATTTTCAGCAAGAGCCTCAGTGAACCAATGTTTATTAAAAATAGGTACAGAAGTCACATAATCATAGCTGAGACCAACACAATGGCTAAAGAAAGTAATGCATCTCGTCATTGCTGTTATGTCCCAGTTCTACACACTTGAGTCTACATATCCATGCAGCTTCATTTTTTCTAAGGGCCAGTTCCCTGTCACCTCCCCTTGGGTGAATCGGGATATGGTCTATTCCTATAAAATAAAAATCCTCCATGTTACCATGATTTTCCTGCATATGATATGTTAGGGGGTATCTAAGGTCTCCCTTACGGAGTGCCCATAGGTGCTCCTGTATTCTTATTTTTAGCGGCCTCTTGGTGCTGCCCACGTAGATCTTATTACATGGGCAGCCCAGGATATAGGTCACAAATGTCGATTTGCGGTTCATCATATGATTAATATTATATGTGCGATTGGTGTTATGACAAAATGTCTTGGTCTTGTTTTTGCCTAACCTACATACATTACACTCATTGCATATATAGAAACCCTTTGTCATAGAGGGTAACCAAGTCTGAGGTTTAGGGGTCGTAACATAGCTGGGACACAGTTTGTTACGTAAGTTTTGCCCTCTTCTATAGGTCACTTTCGGTTTTTCAGGGAGTATCCCTTGTAAACTCGGGATATCCTTCAGCAAGTGCCAATGCTTGCGTAAAACATTGTAGGTTCTGCTACTATTGTTGTTAAATTGTGTATTGAAGGAGATTCGAGTTTGTTTATCCTCTTTTTTTGTTGGATTTGATTTCAGCGTATTGGCCCTAGGTACCTTCATCACCCTTCTGTGTGCCTTATCCAATATTTCCTTTGGATAGCCTCTACTGAGGAATCGTTGTTCGGTTTCACTGATGTTTTGGAGGAAAGTGCTTTCCAAACCACAGTTGCGCCGCATCCGGATCATTTCCCCATAGGGGATATTGTTTACAACATGATTCGGGTGTGCGCTTAGGAAGTGTAATGTACTGTTACATGCTGTCTCTTTCCTGTGAGTACGACTCTGAATTTGATTATCATGGGCATAAAAAGTAACATCAAGGAAATCAATAGTTTCCCTGCTGTACTCAATCGTGAATTTAACATTGAATGGGTTGTCGTTTAGGTAGACATAGTATTCCAGAAGATCCGGGGCAGGCCCATCCCATAACATAATAATGTCATCGATGTACCTGCCCCAGAAAATGACATGCTCCATCCACTTCGCAGCATGGCGTCCCCAGGCATGCCCCCGCTCAAACCAGCCCATAAAGAGCCCGGCATAAGCGGGGGCAAACCTAGAGCCCATGGCCGTCCCCTGAATCTGGTGGAACCACTCAGAGTCGTGCAAAAAAAAATTTTTTTGATAGGATGATCTCCGTCGTCTCCAGGAGAACCTCGTTATGCAAGTAATGATCTGCTGTTCTTTGACCTAGAAAGTGTTGTAGTGCCTGAATCCCAAATTCTTTTTTGATGCACGTATATAGACTAGTCACATCAAGGGTAACGAACATTAGGCTTTCGGACCAAGTTAGGCCCTCAAATTTGCCCAATATGTCCTTCGTGTCCTTAATATAAGCAGGGAGATTTTGGACCAATGGTTGGATATAATGGTCCACATACTCAGAGAGTCTTTCGCTGGGTGAATTCACCCCCGAAATGATGGGACGTCCAGGTGGAAATGGGCCTCCCTTGTGTACTTTGGGCAATATATATATACAGGGGGAGGTGGGTTTTTGTACCATGAGATATTTACACTCATCCTCACTCAATAAACCATTATCTCTCCATTCCATGAGTCTCATGTTAATATGTATACTCAGAGTCTTGATGGGATTACCTGGTAGTTTTATATAGCATGAAGTGTCTGATAGCTGCCGTGCAATCTCACCCGTATAGCTTGTTCTTTCCATGATCACGACATTCCCCCCCTTATACGCCTCACGGATGACTATGGATGTATCAGATTTTAGTCCCCTTAACGCTTCATTTTCACCTGCAGTTAAGTTATACTTTCTTTTGTTCCGGGGGGTTGGATATTCCCAGATTTTGTAGAAACCCTGTGTGACTTTATCTCTGAACAAGTCTATATTAGGGTGTGTGCCATGTGGAGTGTATTTAAATTTAATTCTTAGACCACTATCTAATGACACATCCTCCGAAATATCCAATTCATTTCTGATCAACTCTGGTTCAATAGGAGTTTCATACTCAACAGACATCATTGTTTGCAAAACGTTTATTTCATTTACAGTATGTGAGGGTGGAACATACTGTTTTAATAATCGTACAAATTTTGAAAGATCCACAAATACATCAACATCATTGCCCGTTTGATTAGGGCAAAACCCAAGTCCCTTACTTAGCACAGAAATATCATCAACTGATAATGTCTTTTCAGAAAGATTAACTATCATCAGTTCCTTAGTCCCAGAGACACCAATCTCATTTAGTCCCTTATGTTCCCTGTTTTCCTGGATCGAGTCAACCTGCCCACTGGTTCCTGCTTTGTCTTTTTGTTGGTCCTGTTTGTGCTTCTGCCATCTCCTCCCCCCCCTTCTAGTTTTTGGTCTTTTGATACTGATTTTGCCCCTAGCCTTAATCTCTCCATTTCTAATAAAAAATTAGATCTATTTTCAGTCCCATTTGTTCCTATGGATTCCTCCGAGATTACTGAACTGGTCACCGAGGACACAGAAGTGACACTACTAGCCGGAGTTAAATCCAAAGTGTCCTCACGTGGTCTTTTTCCCTCTCCTGGGATCTTAACATTATCATATTTATGCGAGAACGTGTATACTCTCCCATCTCTGTAGTCTTTATCATCCCTTTTAATCTTTTTGATCTTTTTGTCCCTCAGGTACAATTGATGTGATTAAATGTGATTGAGTTTCTTTCGTATGACTATTAACAGTATATTTACAGTTCTGTTACCTTCCCTGCCTCTATCCTCTCGTTTTCACATGGGGTTATGTTGAACATGGCTCTCTCTCCCCACCCCTTTGCTTAGTTTACACATCAATTGTTTCTTTTGACTTGCTTTAAAATTTAGATATCAATTATTGTTAAGAACAACAATATAGCGCTGTATATGTTGGAAGTAGATAAGAAGAACTATACGGAATGAAAATACTTAGTGTTTCAGGAATAAGTTATGTAGCCGGTAATAAGATGACATTGATGTAAGAAAATTTACATAAACTTACAAATTATGACACTTAAGTAGTTTGTAGCACATAATGGCTTGGTTTGTATATGTGTTTTTTATATGTATTTCTATGTGTATTTTTATGTATATTTATGTGTTTGTGTTCAAACAGCCCTGAAGAAGTCAGCTTCAAGGACGAAACGCGTCGGCTGTGTTGTCAAGAACAGATTGTACTTACAATTTTGTGTTTTAAAATGAGACAACTATTATAAAACTTTTGAATAAAAATGAACTTTTTTGAATAATCTTGACGTGGGGAATGAATTATATTATTGTCCTTCCCGATTTCTCAATGTGTGGTGCACCTGTGCTTATGTTTTGAGGTTGCATAAAACCTATTACGACCAATAACCAGGATACATACAGACAATGCCCACTCCACTACTCACTGACTCATAGTCTATAATCAACAGCTTCGCACTTGGCCAACGAACCTTCAAGCATCTGAGTCCATATGCCCAGGCTTTCAAAGACCTTGAACATGCAACAGATCTTGGGATTAACCCACATGTGGTAAAAAAACATTTTTAAATTGTTCAAACTTATCTTCAATTTAATTCCTCGTACAACAGGAGTCACAACCAGAGAATATCGTACAAAATCATCAACCATCAACTGAAGATTCACTTACCCCAGTGCTGCCTCACAGTAACCCGTGCTACAAAATGTAAGTGGGTTTCTCTTTCTTGCTCCTACTCCATTACCTGCAATGTCCAAATAAATCTTAATTCAGATCCCCAGCTAAACTAAACACAACACTGTTCTGTTCATGTCTCTATGATATGCGTCTCCCCACTTTTCAAGAAAAGCACAAACTTGACCCAGTATTCAAAACCACTTGTGTGCATCACTTTATCTTTACAAGACTAGTCCATATTACTGTATGCTAAACATGAACAATTTAGTGCATGCTTGATCTCTGATTAGCTGATGGAAGAATTCGGATGATTGCACTGTACAATGAAGTACTATTGTGATGAAGGGTTTTTGAGGTATTGGGTTAGCTTTGCAAGAATACACAAATAGAGGCTTGTTTTTTGAGTGAGACAAATATGATACATTATAATTGGAGATATAACCCTGATAATCATAGGTGGGAGACTCTGTATTGGTGTGTCTGTAAAAGCAAACACTAATTCGACTTTACATGATCCTACTAGAGCAGATCATTAAGCAAATTTATTAAAATCTCTATTGTGATAATGTTTGATGAGTATTTTTGGATGTGTTTTGTACATTTATGTATAATGTCTTATTATATCGTTATAATATTATTTTGATTAAGATTTTGTCATTTGTTTACAGTATTTCTAAAGCGTATTACAAAATCATTATTACTTCTTGATGACAGTGGCCTAATGTTAATGGCTTGCCAAAACCTCGACTGAACTTTGAAGACTGAATCATTTGGAAATACTTCTATCATAGTTAAGTATTATTTATGTGGCTCTCCTTTTTTAGGTCTGACCTTAAGACAGCTTTAGCTGTATGCTGGCCTCATGTTTTCCAAACAATTCATAAGAAAAATGCATGCCTATAGGGAACTTTTAGTTAATCCCCACATCCGTTGTCAAATGTCACTCAAATGATGTTTTCTTTCACTTCAGCAAACAGTATCTGACATTGTGTCAGCTCACTTCAACCACTTTATAGTTTCACTTTGTATGACTGCATTTTGGTTATGCACCACTCTCTGGCTCAGAGCCAGCAAATGTAAAATAAAAGGATGTTCTTGCATACTTTTATTTTACATTTGCCAGCTCTTAGCCAGAGGTGTTGGGAGGGGGCGAGGCCGAGTTATGGCAGGGGAGAGGAGGATTACTTGTGCACTCCACTCCCTAAGTGCTCATGTGTGTTTCACCGTCCAAAAAACACATGTGCACTTAGGATCTCACCAGCCATCGTGTTTACACACCAGAAGATGAATGAACATAACTGCACTGTGGAAAGAGGAAAACAAGTGAAAACAGGTGGAAACCCAGGCAACATGCAGGTTCGCCAGATATCAAACAGGGTGCTATCTGGGCTTTGATAGGTTATGTTAAATTCAGTGCCATGTATTGTCTCCAGTGTTGGCCAGCCTTTGGATGGAGGATTGTCCCTATTACTTGACAGAATGCGTGTGAAGGTGAGCGCTTAATTGTAGGGTTAAGAGATCCCAGAAGAGGAAGCCATATGTAGGAGGAAAAAGTTAAATTAAGGAAGTTGCTCTTAGAAAAAGCTTGCTCTCCACTCACATGTTAACTATAAAAACTACATATTTTCCTTTGAACCTGTACAGAGCTTCAAAACAATTGTTTGGATTAACAGTATACAAATACCGCATACATATATAGGTAAAAATATGGCTTCCACCATGGCAAATTGAAAAGGTCTCAGACAGCTTAGAGCCCGGACATTCTTTCAAGCAATTCACATAAAGTGACTACTAGTGAGAAGAGTAATGAAGTGCCAGAGCTCAGCAGAGAATTTTTGCACGAAAGTGCTTCACAATCTCTGCTACTCAGCATTGTAAATCAGTTTTATGTCAAATAAAGTATGACAGTTCATGATTGCTTGACTCTCAAGATGACATTCAGCAGAAGTCATCTGATCTGTCTAAGAAGTGAACAAGGTCTCCCCCTTCATTCAGCTAGACTCCTCCTAAAACAGCAAAGTTGAAAATGTATTCAGAACTGCACATCCCTTTTCGGTAACCCTAAAGCGACATGTAGTGTCACAACAAACTCCGCAATAAATAAATACACTCTAATACACATAATCAAACAAATGAATATTTTTTTTAAATAAACAAACTTAAACTAGTAACAGAAGCTGACGTGACTTCTTATGCGATTATTCAAATATATTGCCATTATTCTAAATGTTTCACAAGGCAAGTGATATTACACAGTTGCTAAAATTAATTTAAGAAATGTTCTAAAATATTTACTCAGGGTATATATTTTAAAACATTACACAACAAACAGATGAAAGGCAACAGATACAGGCTCGCATACTCATTGGAACACGTTCACAATTGCCTTCAATGGTTGTTGTGTTTACTCTTCATTAGAGCGCGCAGTGGAAGGTATGAGTCTGGACAGCCAATCAGGTTGCTTGATTTATGGAAACCACTGTAATTTGCCCACTCATAAGCTTTCTGTGGCTGTCAAGTCAAGGTTCCAAAGCTGGGACAGTGTGGCCTGCTTCCATGCCTTCTCTTGGTGTACAAACCATGTCACCTTGACATGTTTTTGTGTTGATAGGCCTCTTTCACTGCTTCTGCACACGAGCCCAGCCTAGGGTGTTTGATGCCCTAGGCAAAATGAACAAGTATTGTCAGGGTTGGCTTTAACGCTGGTGGCTTCAAGTGCAACAGCCTTTGTAGGTGCCCCCAGTGACTTCCGTTCCTACAGATTCCCTTACTAGCACTCTACAAGTGTGCCCTCAAGTCTATAAGTCAATCTATAGGAAATGTTGCATAAGACAATGAGGACTACAAAGTGTAGGAGTCACGTGTCATCCTTATTGGTAGGCAGTATATTTTAAGAGTGCTTGATCTGGAGAAGCACAAACTCAGGATTTAAAAGGTAACACAGTGATTGGGGTTGACTTTACTAATAAGAATGTATTTCTACCCCAATGAGCCTCTTTTAGCAGTATCAAGATAACAAACTACTTGGGGAAAAAAAAAATAAGGTTCTAAACTTATGCCTAGCAGTTTCCATGCGGGAAACCGGTCCCCGGAAGCTTGTTTCCTTCCCAGTATAAGAATTGGCTTGGTAGTTTGGTTTGCCCTGTTCCCATCATGCACTGGGACAGGTACAGACTAATTTGCATGTAGCCAGGTTCTGAGCTGGGATGGTGCAGTGAGCTAAAAAACGGTGATGGATTTAAACCATGATCTCTTGACTTGGTAAGAGTATTCTGCATCATTCAGAAACTCTGTCCATCACCACCCCCTTTTTCTAGCAGTTTCCATGCAGCTCTTTCCTGCCAGTTTATAGCTTACTGTTCTATATTAAATTGATTATAACTTTTGAATCTACATAAAATACAATTCTGTGATCTGCATGTTATATGTTCTTTGCAGCAGGCACATTAACCCTCTGTGATGAGCCAAAACTGGCCTAGATAAAACTCACATCTCTCCAACAGTACCTGTAACCAGTAACCACCAGAATTATCTTGGCATTTTTATTATTGCCTGAAAATTGCTGGGCACAAGCAACTCTACAGAAGGCGCTTTTAGCCCCATAAGACATTTCAAAGTGCAGCAACCCTGGTGCGGCGGCCCAGGTTGCACTGCCCTAAAGCCAGCACTGAGTACACCCAATCACACCTCCCCTTTCCTGCTTATGAACACACACAGCCATGCTCAAAACCAACAGATACACAATCCATTAGATAACCAGCTACTTCAAATCACATGTATCCCTTTCACGTTTAAAGGAATAATTGTGCTAAGAACTCACTCAAAGTAAAATATTTTAAAAACAAACAGTAAGTTACAAAGGTTAGTAAATGTGCACTTTTCACTGTCATGTACTACTTGGAATTGTTTTCAAAATGTATGTATTCTTTTGTGTATTCAGAGTGAACGATGGCACAGAAAATCATATCTTAAAAAAAAAAAGCTGCGCATACCCAGTGACAGCTCACTGAAGGCCGCTTTTCAGATGCATATAGGCAACTTGATAGCAGCCTTCAGCGTGCTGATCACCCTGGCATGTTCTTTGAGAACCAGAAACTTTGAAAATAAAACAGTCAGGAAATGCCTTCCTGGAAGCAAGGAAGGATTGTGAGCCCTTTATCTTCTGTTCCCTGATACAAATGTGTGAGTGCTCCATGTTGTAGGTTCTGCCTGCACAGCACTTCTCAAATATGTTAAATGGTGGGTCTTCAGTCCTGTTGTTGGGGGTGGCTCAAGATTGAGGCGGAAGGTGAGAACCAGATATCACCAACAGTCCTTGGTATATGGAGGATTAACAAGCAGAATTAGGAGGACACTGAACCGCAGCAAATAGCAATTTATTTTGTTGCTGGGCAGGGAGGATCAGCAGATAGAAGTTTCTGTGTGAGTGGTGCCAGGGTCACTGTAGAACTCAGGGGGAGGGAGTGGCTTTTCAGCATTATTGATTAGTGTGTAGATAGCCTTTAGTAGTGGAGCAGTACCAGCTGAACATTAAACATTCCCTGCTTTTGAGAGCTCACATGTGGGAAACAGTCGGAACACCGAGGTCTCAGCCACGGGTGTTCCGAATACGCAAGCGCTATCACCCTTGCCTTCGCCACACAGTTTGTATGGTTTGGGGGGGAGGTTCAGGGTAGTTTTTAGGGTTCGGGGTTTGGAGTAGTTTTCAGGGCCAGGGGGGTTCAGTGAAGTTTTCAGGGCTTGCGGGGGTTCAGAAAATTGTCAGGGCTGGGGTGGGTTTGGGGTAGTTTTCAGGGTCGGGGGATCAGGGTCGTTTTCAGGGCTGGGGGGCGGGGGGTTAGAAAATTGTCAGGGCTGGGGTGGAATCGGGGTAGTTTTCAAGGCCGAGGGATCAGGGTCGTTTTCAGGACTGGGGGGTTTGTTTACAGGGCTGGGGGGAGGGTTTTTTTTAGGAGGAAGAGGGCAGTTTTAGGTGTCAGGGCGGGGACTTGGGGGGGCTGTTTTAGGGCTCACGGTGGTGGGCAGAGTTTGTAATACTTTCAAGGACTTAACGGGGACAGAGTAGTTTTTAGTGATGGGGTCTGGGTTGTTTTTAGAGATTAGGGGAAGACGGGTCGTTTTTAGGGCTCAGGGGGAGTTTGGGTTGTTTTTAGGGCTTAGGGGAGGGCGGGGTAGCTTTCAGGACTGGAGGCAGAGAAGTTTCTAGGGCTTGGGTTGGTTTTCAGGAGGGAGGGGGTAGTTTTAGGACTCAGGGCGGGGCAGGGTCGGGGGTTAAGTTTTACCTGTCAAGCCTTAACCAAGGATATGTCTTTACCATACATGCCTTAACAACAGAAAATCGTTGTTAACGTATGCTTGGTAAAGGCATATTTATGGTTAAGACTTGCATTGTCCAGACTACGTGGAACAGGCAAACGCATGGTAAATGCATGCGTTGTTCCATCACACAACCCTCACAAGTGGCTCAGGTCTGTTATCAAAATAACAATGAATTATCAGCTGGTATTGCCTAGACCTGGGGGCAACAGCACTTAACGTTGTTCCAGTTCTTAGAGGCAAATGAAATTGAGAAGATCAGCAATTTAACCAGTGAACGCTGGCAAACTAATAGCACTTTTAGCATGCTTACCCCAGTCTGTTCTGCAAGAACTGCACCAATGCCACTGCCTAAAGCTGACGTCTGTGACCATTACCACAGCACTCAGTCCCACCAAGAGATAGCCTCCACAATGACTCACTGCAACCAGGTACCACAGAAACGAGCATTTCACCTCAGCTAAGGGAGTACGCGTCCCTAACCCAAGCCTGGCCAGTGAAAGCCGGAGCTACTAAAGCCAAAACAAAGTACACACACTCCAGCAGACACTGCCACAGCATGCATGACACACCAATCTCTTCTGTTAAATGATTGGATGACAGCATATCAACTCCAAACATATTGTGCTACAAAACTAAAATTGCCAGAATAGTGACTACCACAAAACCAAGAAGGTGAGTTGATACAGGGATATATAAATTAACCATTCATAACTCGACCTGTGTGTGGCTAAACACTGCCAATCTATACCTACCATGTATACTTTCCTTCCATATCTTTTTTTAGTCAATATACTGGCTACAATATTGCAGCAGCACAGTATTTAGAACTCGATTTTCTGCTAGTATACCTATGTGGATCCCTAATGCAAGATAAAAAATCATAATAAGCCATAATTGCTCAAATACATAGTCGTTGTGTTTCTGAACTTGCATTTCACTCTTGTTTGTGTGTGTAATGCTTAGATGTGAGGCAAGCAGAACTGCCACAGCGCTTCAGCAAATCTATGCATAAACTCAATCTGAGGAACATTTGTCTGTTTGAAAGGTAGGGCAGAAACATAATTCCCAGGCTGTGCTAATCAATGGATTACACCTCTCTGGCACAGAGCGTGTGTCAGGATATCTGGAAACTGTCAGCAAATTTTAGAACATTTCCGAAAGTGACTTTTGTTATAAGAAACAGTTTCACTTTGTGCTCATTTTGCAGCCTTGAGAAATTTCCACATTAAAAAGCAATCACATCTTTCAAAGCAGAAATGATTGTGTTTGGCATGGCATTTATAAACCCTGTGGTGTGGTGAGCATAGCTTGTTTTGACTTAAGCCAAATTCACTTTCGAAAGAAATAATCTCAAAAACATTATATTCCACAAATCTTATAATCCTATTAACAAAGTTTACATATTTTTTTCTTTTTCTGGGGCACCGACTAGATTATCCATGTTTCAACATGGAAACATTAAAGATACTGAACGCGACCAACTAAATACAAAACAAACCTGTTTTTTGTCTTTTCACTCTCTGTGGTTAGACGCTAGTGTGACTATTGCAGGATCTGCTTATAATCATTTGACTTCCACATCCATCAATTCTGTTTCATGTCTGACAGATGACTCTGCTCTCAAACAGTGGTTTAGCTAAATAAATAGAACAGGTTTGCTCTATACAAATACCAAATACATACATTCACACATACCTACCTGAACAAATAAATGTGTACAACGTGAGGAAGTTACAATTTCTTTTTCAGCAGTGGAGACCTGTGGCTGCTTTCCAAGAACAGCTTCCTCTACCCAAACAAAATACTTGCTGTTAACCTGCAGAGGCTGCATTTTCGATCACCATAGGGGCCATCAAGGCCCCCACTGTGATGCAGAATGTACAGATGCTGGTTCTTTGAGAGGAAAACCCACATTTGAACATGGACGTGGCTCATTGGAAGGTTATTTCTTATTGACTGACACCAATTCCTAACATAGAAAGTTCTGGGGCAAAACCCACATCATGGATATACAAACTATACCCCACAGCAAGAGCTCTTTAATTTATGAGTACTATGGGAACGACAATGAGAGTTCAAAGGATTTTAATACTTTGGATTTATACAACTTTTGATGGCCCTGCACATCTCCACCTGAAGAATACTAGAAGCCCAACTGGTGTAAGCGGAAAATTCCGCGAAAAATGTGGTGCCTGGCAGTGACATCAATTGCGATCTAATGGCCTACAAATAAATTAATAACTGGAATCCAATGGCCTATAATTGAATGCAAGGACTGGAATAGGGGACACGAAATCTGGTTGTAATCAAAGGAAATATTAGTGACGTAATTTTGAAACATGTTATACTCTAGAAAGTAATGCTATCTAAAGTGATTGGGAACAGATGAAAATAACAAATGGAAAGTGCATTTTCTAATGATGTTTATATCATAAAACTGTTTTTTACTTTTGTAATATGTGAATAAAACACATGTATCTTTCATATACAATGTAAAAATAACAATTTTTGCTTCTGAAGTAAACCCCTTTCTTTTTGAGTGTTCAAATGATCGCCAAGCACCCACCCCTTCAGTGTTGATAGGTATACACTTTAGCCTATTTCCATAGGGTGAACTTAAGTCTTCTGAAATGTATACTAGGTATTTCCCAATGCTAAACCGCGCCACAAGAAAAGAGTATCAGGGCCTGCTTCAACATCTATATGGATCTGTATGTGGGTCAGCGGGGGGCTCCAGGAGAAAATCAGTGACGACACCCACACTTGCAGGTACTCTTAAGCTGTCATCTCGAAAGTAGTGAGTAGCCTTGTGCACCTTGAACGCATTAGTCTGTCATGGTGCACAACAATACCTGATGCACAGCAGGGGTGACAGTGACTTGAGTGAAATAGCCTCTGTGCCAGTCATACTTGCCCATACTGCACACGTGTACATAACGTGATCTCTATATTGCATATGTTTGGCACACAAAGCCAAAACACAAACTAAATTAACAATAGGTATGTTTTCTGGATGCAAATCAAACTAGTTATGAACTGTAGGGTTATTTCTTTTGCTGCCCATCAGATTACATATATATTTAAATGTAGAAATATATTCACTTTAAAGTCATTACTTATTAATTACTTACTCTCATCTGTCTGTATAGTGGTGGTTTTGTGATGCCTTATGAAGTGTACTTATGCAGAACTGTGCACCCCGTAAGTAAACAGAATTCTGTAGTTAGTGTACACGTTGGACATACAGAGATGTGTAATGCAATATTTTTTTCAAAAATGTAATAGTGTTGTAAGAAGATAGACAGATAAAAGAAAGCAATTGGGGTGAAAAATTAGCATGTCTTGAATATGTACCCCTCAAACTACACGCAGACTTTGCAATAGAATGAGAGCGGAGGTCAGGCAGAGAAGGCTTTGGAGTTTGCAGTCACTCGTTTCAGTATGGGTAAAGCCCTGGATTCTCACAAGATTTGATCATCTCATTATTCCTCCAAGTAAATTGCATACAGCGATGAACCACTTTTGACAAGCGGAAAAGCATATTTTCCTTTCTGAATGGAGAAGTCCCTAGCTCAAGAGTGGCTAATCCTGCCAATAGCATCGGAACAGACAGATGATAGTCAAGGAGCGACAATCTGGTTCTTAACATTATTGGAATAAAGATGTTCAAGAATGCAGCAAGTAAGCAGGCCAGCGGGGAGACAGGTACTGCCAGCAGAACACTGAAAAATAAGAAGGAACCACCAAACTACATTTCCTGATCATTTCCAACAACAACTCCTTAAATACCAAGGATTACTGAACAAGATTGGTTTCATTTTACAGTTGAAGTTGGACCTTTTACTTAAGTAGACATTTAAAACCTTGCAGTCCAAGGTATATGTTTCCCATAAAATCTACTTCAGCGTTATTATGTTGATCCGTCAGACTACATGTATCTGCTGAAGTGCATTGTAGACTATATAGTCAAAGGTGCCCTTCTTAAGTTAGACTCAACAATTGCCTCTTTTGCTTGGCCCAACATGCTTGACAGGTAATGGCCCCAGGAGAGCGGTTTCTTGCAGACCTTGGACAGGGAATAGTCAAGGCTCTGCATCCTTGCACAGTGACTGGGCCCCTGACTTTTTAATGTACCATGCTCGAATTGTGCATGGTCGTAGATAGTTATACCACGAAAGGAACTCTCAACAGGAAAAGGTGCTTAACATGGGAAGCCCTTGGAGAGCTTTGTCTGCCTCCTACGCCAGATCAGAGTTTGAAGAGTAATGAATGGAGCGCGTGATTCATTTTTTGAAATATTTCAGCTTACAAGGTAGGAACTTCAAATATGCTGATCTGATAATTAAAGAAAATATAACAGGCGACATTATTGTACGACATCCGCGATCAATGAACGGCACGCGGCCTTCCCACTGTTTTACGCTCAGTGTGAATTAAAACCATGCTGCCTGCAGTGCGCTGCCTATGACGTGGGTCTCGCGCTCAAAGCGGGGAAGCCAATCAGAGCTCCTGCGTGAGATGAAGCTAGACCGCAGTTTACTAAAAGGGCTCGGACATTCGATGGCACAAATGCTTTCAGGTTTCATACCCCTCCCTCCCTAACCTCCCCCCCCCCGTCCTCCTCCTGCCGTACAATGACTTCAAAGGGCTGGCGATGAACAATATGTTTGCACGTGAGACTACTGGTCACAGTTTATTGGCGCTCATTTATTTGCGGTAAATATGAGGTAGTCCGGCGGAGGTAGTTACCTTGTGGTTCAAACACTTTTATGCATCCATTCTGTGACACAGCGCTCCTTCTTAAGTCTCAGCTTTGAAGTGCGCATAAACCTAATAAATACGTAAAGGGACCCATAATGCCAGAGAAAATTGAGTTTTAAAAAGGGGAAACTAGCTGGAAGTATTTTTTGACTTCCTTTACTAGAGTAAGGACTAATATAACGCTGACACAAAAATGCAAATAAAGGCCTATATTTTCCATGTTACGTTTTTATGAGTTTACTGTAGCTACAGCGGATCTCTTGTGTTAGAGATAAAACAATAAAGATGTCGAGCCTCTTACACCAGAGAAAGGAATTTGCACACGAACTTCAAGATTGTGTAAAGAGGTTTTGATGTAAGGCATAGCCTGAAAGGTAGTAGTACTAGTAGAGGAGTGGAAGGGGGGCATCGTTTCATACTTTGTCGGAATTCAGGCAGCCATGTTGTGCTTTTTTTTGTTTACATTTGTAAGTGATAACCATGTGTGATAGAACGTACTTATTTGAACTTTTCCCTCTTCAACCCAGGTCTAGGATGTCTGAAAATGGCCCCAATAATTAATGTAGGTGCAAGTATGCTTTCTCTGGTCACTGGATACTGGAAACAGATTGCACGTTCGAAACACACGTTTCTTACGTAATCAGAGATTGGACCCACTGAAAGCTACCGGTCGCCCTTCAGCCAAGCTCCGGCTGCAATTACGTTTGACAGCGAGCAACGTGTTACCAGGACCCTTAGCATGCACGTGGACCGAAGACTGCAGCCAGGAGCTACTGATAACATTTACTTAAGAAAGCTGTCATGCAGTTGCAGACCACTTAGGTGGATACCAAACCAGGCTCTTGATGCCCCAGGTAGCATCTCATCAGGTTGGACAGATATAGACAAGAAGTAGGGATGAGCAAGAAGTTTCATGACTGCATGGGAGCAGTCAAAACTTGGATGACACAGAATTGCCTAAAATTAAACTCAAAAGACACACAATTGATGGACGGAATGCAGAACAAATCAAAACATTCACCCCCAGTCAAGAGATCTGGGTTAAATCCATCATTCTTTTGCTCATCATGCCACCCCAGGTTAGACCTGGCCATATGCAAAACAGTCTTGACCCTGAGCCTCATGGGAACAGTCCAGCCCGAACTGCCAAGCCAGGTCCTACCTGGTGCACTTAGGGCGAGAAAGCAAAAGACGCACAATTGATGGACGGAATGCAGAATAAATCAAACCATTCACCCCCAGTCAAGAGATCTGGGTTAAATCCATCATTCTTTTGCTCACGATGCCACCCCAGTTTAGACCTGGCCATATACAAATCAGTCTTGACCCTGTGCCACTGGAATCAAGCTCTCCTGGCTGAAGAGGGGTGAAACCCCGAAACCGGTCCTAGGATGCTTGTTTCCGGTCCAGGGAGGACCTGGCTTGGCGGTTCGGGCTGGACTGTTCCCATGGAGACAGGGCCAAGACTGATTTGCATATGGCCAGGTCTAAACTGGGGTAGCATGGTGAGCAAAGGAATGATGGTTTAACCCAGATCTCTTGACTGGGGGTGAATGTTTTGATTTGTTCTGCATTCCGTCCATCAATTGTGTGTCTTTTGCTTTCTCACCCCAAGTGTGCCAGGTATGCCCAGACGTGGGTCCTGGGCTCACTGTGACACTGGAATCAAGCAATCCTGAATGAAGAGGGGTGAACCCCTGAAACCGGTCCTAGGATGCTTGTTTCCGGTCCAGGGAGGACCTGGCTTGGCGGTTCAGGCTGGACTGTTCCCATGAGGCACAGGGTCAAGACTGATTTGCATATGGCCATGTCTAAACTGGGGTGGCATGGTGAGCAAAAGAATGATAGATTTAACCCAGATCTCTTGACAGGGGGTGAATGTTTTTATTTGTTCTGCATTCCGTCCATCAATTGTGTGTCTTTTGCTTAAAATTAAACTCAGGCAAAACGGAGATCCTCTTGTTCTGAAATAGGCCAACTTCTGGACCCCGGACTGGTGGCCATCAGATCTGGGTACCCTCCCTAATCCTACGAGGAAGGCAAAAAATCTGGGTGTTATGGTGGATGATAGACTGAGCTTTGAGTGCCAGATAAACGGCACGACCTCAGCCACCTTTCACTCCCTTAAACTGCTTAAAAAGATCAAACCTTTTGTGCCAAAAAACAGCTTAGGGACGGTCGTCTCATCCCTTACTTTATCACGGCTGGATTATTACAATGGGCTATACTTGAATATCCAAGTGCGGCACTTCAGTAAATTACAGATCCTGCAAAATGCGGTAGCAAGACTTGTGGCAGGTACCCCCAAATTTGCATCTGTCACCAAGGAAATTAAAAGACTACACTGGCTGCCTATCAGGAAACGGTTGCACTTTTTAAGTCTCTTCGTATTGTCTTCAAGGCACTACATGGCCAGGGTCCTGAATTCCTGATTCGCCAGTTTCAATGGTACACTCCCAAAAGAACTTTGCGCTCACTAGGAGCCACACTAGTGAGCGTACCACCCACAAAGAAAGCTACGCGGGGGGGGGACAAGTTTCATTTCAGGTGCGGCCAAAGCTTGGAATGCCCTCCCTTGGAATCTGTGGAACTCCACTGACCTCCTCACATCCAGGAAGGAACTTAGAACTTAAAACTTGGCTATTTAACCTATGGAATCCCTCAGCTACACCTTCCTTGCAACCCTGATCTCAGTAGAGTTGAGCTACAAGCGCCAGGACACCTTCGGGTAACTGTGCGCTCTATAAATATAAATAACATAACATAGATAAAATCTCAAGATGGGGCCTGGTGACATCATAGATGGAATAGCAACAGTACATAAAGCATCCTGGGGCGCTTAACTGTCCCTTCTTTCTTGTGGGCAAATTCTCTGGGTGCCTAGTAGTTTGTAGAGGTTTGCAATGACTGCACAAGCACTCACCGCTTTAATGCACATAGAAACATAGGGGCATATTATCAAGCACTGCATTAAAATTATTGTCGCTTTAAAAGCAGAAAACTGCCGCTAAATCGGCGATAATGGTCTTGATAATATGCCTTAGAGAATTCCCATAGAAGTCCATGTTGACACCAGAACATGGGCTTTTATGGGAATTTTCCAGGGCATATTATCAAGCCCATTATCGCCGCTTTAGCGGCAGTTTTCTGCCGCTAAAGCGGCAATAATTTTAACCCCGTTTGTTGATAATATGCCCCCAAGTAATCAAAAAACCAGTTCAGCTGCAGTATTTGTTCAATATAGATCAAAAAACATTATGAGTGTTGGTGCCCAAAGCACTATTCAAAAGACAGCATCTAGTGCCTTTGTATTTGGCATGTCCCCACCCCGAATACCATGAGTGCTTAGTCCACAATCCACTTCAGGCTTCTTTAATCAACTTGCAGACATCCTCTGCTTCTCTAACTCAGTATTGCAAGTTCTTGCGTTCTCCCTTGTTGATAGTTTTTCAGTCTTCTCTTTCTTCTTCTTTCTCATTTCTGTGTTTTCCCCTCTGTTGCTTTCGGGGAATGTCTGATAAGGAAAAATAAGTGCCAGTGGACCCTACCAGCACCAAAAATGAGTGCCTAAGGATCCCACTGGCAACCACCAGCTCAAATTAAGCACTTATGATTATGTGGCATGGAATTCTGATTGTCAGACACAACCTCACAACATTACAGTGTATAAGCACAGTATTATTGTATGTGTAGATAAGTGAAGCAAATGCCCACACAATTTCTGGAACCGGCCCTCGACTCCATTTTTATCATACTGCACTGCTAAACAGCCACTTTGTTACTGGATCCCTGGAAACAGATCAGATGTCAAACCCACACTACATCTCAGTGCATTGGGCCTGATCACAAAACATTTTTGACTGGCTCTATTTCATATCCTTGTCGGTAAGTTAAGGCAGTGCTTGGTCCAACTACATTTACCAAAATCTTATGAAACCAGGATTATGGAGATGTCAATGTGTGACATGAAGTTTATGCATAGCTGTTGTGTGGCATTTTGTCGTGGTGGTGATGTGCTCTGTTGCTTTTTGTATTGCTGTATATTTGTGTTGTATTATTGCAATGTAATGATTCTCTTCTAACTTTTTTGTTGTGATATGGCCTGTGATATTTTAATTGTGTTGTTCTGTTGCTTTGTGTATGCTATGGTACTATGTTCTGTTGTTTAATTTAAATATGTCATACATTTTTCAACAAATGCTGCAACATTTTCAGACAAATTCAGCACATGCCTTGAATGTTCCTAGACCAAGCAGTCATTTACTACTTTCTAAGGTGGTAAAATATTTCTAGTCCAGCTCTTCACATCTTTAAGACAGCAGTCAGCCCAAAACTGTGGCAGAAACCGTGTCCTAAATCGGAGCTCCCAGTGCTCGCTTTATGTGATGCGGCCCATTGACTCCACATTACGATCTTACAGGGACTGATTGCTCCGCTGGGCACTGCTCGCTGGGAAATTGGATGAAAGACAAAAGAAAATAACTGAGATTTAGTTTACGAATGATGGACTGACTTTCAATCGTTCTTTCTAAACTGCGCTCTCTGAAGACAATGCAAAGCATCATAACTAACAAACAATCTGGAAAAAGGGTTAAGAACATGTATTTTCCCATTTAGGCCCATATGTATGAACACCTTTTCCCATAGACACAGAATGGCTAAAACCCTTTGATACATATGGCCCTTAGAGACAATTCTTTGATACTTTGAGAAACACAGCTCTTCTATGCTCTCCCTCAGGTATGAGTCGCTTTCTTTTCCTGTGAAACTGGCAGAGGAAACTAACAGCGTGCCTGCTTGATAAACATTATCCAATATAGATCCTGTCAACCACTACATATTTCAGTGTCTTCTTCTGTACCTTCTATTGTCTTAACCTACAGAGCAATTGATGGCATATTCTTTTTCTTTATTATTTTTTGTATAGAGTTTCACGCCTGCTCTTCATAGTGCTGTAAATAACCAGTGTTACAGCTGCTCCATTGTATTCAATGTACCGACTTTCAAAGAATGGCGGGCTGAGGTGGCTTTGCAGAGATTCGAGCTCGTTAGCAGCACGTTGTAGCAGATACTCGTACAATTAGAGCTTAGAAAATATGAACATTTTATTATAGATAAATACATTAAGTAGGAACAACTTAAAATATCACTAAAAAGATGAGCTTCATAAGGTTAGATTAAAATCCAAACTCAACCGAAGTAGAGTGACCTCATGACTGTGTCGCTATTATTTTGCCAAGAAGCACTTGAATCCCTCGCTGTAGACTTACTATGCGGAGTGCAGGTCATTTAGAGATAATAAGATCTTTTTTTCGCAGTAATACCATGATCATATAATTGCATTATCACTGGTAGTCATAGCATTACTACAAATATTCATGTAAGAGGTTCTGTCTTTTTGCTGGGGCATATGGGCAAGGATTACCTTTGCGGAGAAGCAGAATTACTGCTTTTTAGGTCTTGCATTAGCCAAGACCTTTTGATTGACTAAAGCCATATATATAATATATATTCTCAATGGGGCTTTCAGCCAGCCTTTTTCATCCATTGGAATGGTGTTGTGTAATTCAAAATGTTCTTCTGCCCACTACAGCATACAGCACGAGGCAGTGGGTCAGTACACTTCAGCTATTGGCTAACTTCACTGTAAGTGATAGAACTCTGTTTTTTCACAAGGTGCACATCCATAAACAAAGTACTTCTTTTCAGTGCCAGAGAGAGTGGCAGCTGGCGACTTTTCAAAGTGGGGGTGTGTAATAGATGGGGCGAGTTTGACTTAATACGTTAGTATGTAGAGCATTAGGGAAGTAGGGAAGCGTTCTCCCCCACAAAGAGTTTGAAAAATGAGGGGCAAATGACATACTTTAAAGGTAATTTAGTTAAATAATTTTGCTGAAAAAACAATAAGGCTCCTAAAGCAATTCTGAAGGTATTGTCCTTAAATAGTTCCAAAGGTAAGCAACGATTGCCACATTATCCAGGAGCACTAAATAGTTTACAGTAACTGTTGCAAATTGCACAGTGCCACAAGTCATATTTTTAATTCTCTTACCTGCTCTCTGCACTGCATGCCTTTGATGAAACTGAAAGTTCTTCAAGGCATGTAGATGATCTCATAACAAGAGTGGTCATTTCAAAATGTAGATGTAATTTAAGTATTAGGCAACATCTGATAATTACATTGAGCAAATTAAATTCTGTTCATAAAATATTTATGTAGTTATCAACTATGTGAGTAAATATCGTAAATGGTGAATGCCTCCAATGTCTCTATGAAAACTGAGTCTAAATCTCTTTTTACAGTCTGGTTGTGGTATAAATAAACATATGTTATTAGAAAATGATGTACGTGCTCCATCCTGTTATCAGAATATCTCATAATTAAATTGGGAAAACAATATTTTGCATCTGGTAGATATTTTTGTTTCAGTCCATTTACCAGTAGATATATCAAGACACTATAAGGTCTAGGTATTGTGATTTTCTGACTGAACACATTTAACCCCTTGTCATGTGGTTTCTGTTAAACACCTGTTTATAACTATTTCACTTGAAAAGACAGCAACCTACCTTACAGGTAAATATGTAAATTGAACAAAGGGTATAAATGGCATCTGTGCATACTATTTATATATAACAAACATACATATTGCTGTTTGACACTTGAGAGATAATAAATGTGGCCAACAAGTCATTTGGAACATTGATTTGGGATTGTGATTGGTTTTAAGAGCCTAATGCCTGAGATATTAGAATCATTTTTCAGATGAAGTCAGCTGGAATCATACAGGGCACAGTTACTGCCTGTGACTATTTCTCTCTCCCTGCATAGTTCTAATCCATTGTGCTCTGCTTGAGATGAAATGTGTTTGTTTAGTCACTTGAATCAAGTTGTTTTTCATTCTATTACCACACTCAGCAATGCTAATAAACAGAACATTACAATCTTCACATTTGCATGTACTATTTACCACGTAGGTTATGCCAATATTAATGACCAAATACAAGTTCTGTAGAACAGGTGTGGCCAGAAACCCAGATTCACACATTAGCTACTGCAGTACAAAGGTCGAATTCAATGTTATTACCACAGAAAAGTCTCAAAACAAAATGCCTCAGTTTCCACCCTAGGATCACATTTCTTAAGAAAACAAAGAAGGCAATATGTACAAGGAACAATTAAGAGATGTTGTTACTCTCCACAGATGCATGTACCCCATATGCTCTGTACATTGTGGGCTTTTTTTTTAAAGCTTCAGTTTAGTACAAATGTGAATGGAAAAGGAGTATGATTTATAGCGTGCATCATGCAGAACTGTTGATTACAACATTCTATTGACATTGGAATGCATTTAGGACCTCATTACGATGGCGGGGAGACAGCCCGGTGGTGGTGGTCCCACCACCATCCATAAAAGCTGTCCAACCGCTGGATTATGATCCGGCAGCTGGAGGCATCGGTCGTAGGGACAGACCAGACCACTGCTCTTCCGATGGGTTTAAGGAGGCTGCTGAGCTAGCGGTTGGACCATAAACCCTACAAAAGGGGGGGGGGGGTGGCTGCCCAGGCACCACCATAGGGATTACTATGTCCATTTCCCTCCGCCTGTACATGGTGGTCCGACCACCATTTACAGGCAGATGGAAAGGGACTCTGACAGCCCCTAGCAGGACCGCTGTCCCCCTCTGGCCTCCGCTATGGGGCTTAGGGGCACTTGTGGTGCCCCCCCAAACATCCATGGACCCTGTGCCAGGCACCTCATGGTGACTGGCACAGGGTACCTGGATGTTTAAAACATGCTTATTTTTATTGCGGCTTACGCTGCAGCCTTTTTTCGGGCTGCTGCACAAGCCACTATAGAAAACTATTTTTTTCCGACCGCCTGCCCGGCGTTGGATCGTAATTTGGCAGGTAGAACCGCCGATTACCATGTCAGCCGGTATCCATCCCACAATAATGCCATTCAGACGCTCGTCCGACCGCATCATAATAAGGCCCTTAATGTTTGCTGACTGGGTTTGTATGTTCCTTTGCCTATAACATCTTCAAGTGGAGAACAGCGTGCATTAAAGCATGGATGTAGAATTTGCAGATCCACTAAAAGTAATCTGCTATGTATTCTGTCAAGAGGCCTCCCTTAGGTTCTATTGAGGTTTAATTCCACCTCTCTTTATTCAAGGCTGTTACCTATAAATAAATGAATGAGTGTTATAAATAGCATTTTACTCTTGGTAGTGATACATCTTGCTAAATACAATGTTGAATTATTATTACACGTTGAGAACATATAGTACACATCACATGTAGTGAATACATGTGGAACTGTATTCAACAATAGTCAAGCAGGACACATCATTCAAAAATAGAACTGGTGTGTGTTCAATCAGATAACATTTTTAAAGAAGAGCACATCACCTTACAACTCAATGAGGTAGGCACAACCAAACATAACATGAAGGACTCTGCAATGTCTCAGTGCTCAGTATTGAGTTTGGGAACATCTATGTAGTAAAAGCATAAAGACCAAAACCTAGCAGGCATCAATCATTTCCTTGACATTAATGTCAATTATATCAAGAAATAAAGCATAATTCATCAGGTCATGAATCACCGGCATTCAAAAGTCTTTGGATTCACACAGGATGGTGTTCGCTTCTTGTACAGAAAATCAGCACGGCTGTCTTACTAGTTGCAAACTTCTCTATTACTTGTACATTAAAGTCTGGGATACTCTAAATAAGGTCTCTCTATATTGAGAGCATTGCTAACCCATTTAGTCTTTTTCTCAATCATGGTATTCCTGAAAATGTTTTTGAGGAATACTTATACATTAAACTCTGTGATACTCTTAAGAAGGTCTCTATATATTGAGAGCATCGCTAATGCATTTAGGGCCTGATTTATATATTGGCGATAAGCATACTCCATCGGAATGGTGACGGAGTACGCTTTCCATCAAGAGGAAGGTCCTTCCACGCAGTTTAGATGCAGGCAGATCATAGGTTTGGCTTCAGCAGTGACTAATCTGATACCTCCTGAGCCACTCTTCTCCGACGGCCCAATGGAGTAAGGGCTGTCAGAGAAATGGCTATAGGACTGCCCACCCAATTAGGATGGGCAGACAGATAGCTGTTATTTAATGTCCATCACCACCAGGCAAACCCTGGATGCAAGGAACATTAAAATAGGAATAATTTCCCCCCTTGTCAAGAGAGACAATTCCCATGGCGAGTGGAGTATTTTATTTTCAAACAGAAAATCCCGAAAAAGTCAACTGCCCTGCTCAACACAGCGAAAAGCATTGACAGGCACTGCCGTGACTGCGTTTCCTGACAATGCTTTATAAATAACCGCCAGGTTGGCAGCCATTTATAAATTCGGTGGCCACTCCCTCCACCAGAGGGATGGAGTAATCCACTCCACCCCCCCCCCCCCCTTGCAGAACGACTTGCTATCTGCCAACTTATACATCGGGCCCTTATTCTTTTTTCTCAAACATGGCATTCCTCAAACATGCTTTAGTTCTGTTTTAAGTTGAAAAATACCATTGTGACTCTTCTGTTGCCATAGAAGGGGGTATGTGTATTTTTAGTAGCCACTGTCTCTGTAATTGATTTTTCTATATTAAGTTTTTTAATTAAAGCATGCCAACAAATGACACCAGTGGCCTGCCAAAATACATGCATTCCATACAGTACAGAGAACTCATTTCTCAGGTTCTTTTAATGGTGCATAGGGTAAGCGACTACATCCTCATTCAGTGCTTGTCCGGGGAAGGAAACCTCGTAATGTGCATACTGGTCACTTTGCATTAATGCTGCAGTCATCAAATGCTTTGTAAAAGAAACATTTTCCTTTACATGCAGAACTTTAGTGTCTCAAATTAGGTGTGAAAAAGAGGAATCAAAGGATAATCTACTGTCTAAGTTGTCAAACCCTTCTCTAACTTGCTTAATGCTGGTTACAAATTGTAGTTCTTTGCTCTTCGTTTTTTAAGTTGGTTGTACAAAATATCAACACGAGGCATTATTTCATGAAACAAAAGAACTTAAAGAGTTAGAACTCCCTGCCTTCTAGTGGTACGGCGAAATCACAGACCTCATTTCGGTCTTTGGAGACAAAGTTAACACTGACTTCTACAGTGTCAAAGAATTTTTCAAGATCATTTGTATATATCGTAGATTAGATTGATTCTACCTGAAAGTTCCTATGAGTTGCAGATCTCTTTGGCCACAATGTCCTTAATTACTGTGTTTCTTTTGGGTGAACGCGAGGAAACTACTGCATGCCAGCTATTTGCAAAAAACATTTGGGCTTCAGAAAACTTTTCGACTGCTTGCTACATATTAAGATTCAATTGGTGGCCATAGCAATGCTCATAATGGGCATTAAAGTATACAGATCTAATCACTTTTCGTACTGCACCAAAAATCCACTAATAACTGTTTTTGAGGGTGCTTTGGAAAAAACAAGTTTGGACAGAGAGTATAGTTTTAGCAATGCATCTGCATTACAGTCTGTGGAATGTGTGAATCCATAGAATCTCTCAACCACTTTACTGTCATTGTCAGTATACTGTAAGATTACCATAGAGTGTTTAAGTGGTGTCATCAGCCTGTATAGTCCCAAGGTCAGTGGTTCACAACTGTTTAACAATATAGGTTCTTAATATTTCTAGCATGTGTTCAAGTAGTTAATTTTGAATGGTTTTAGAGGTACCCATGGTGACTGCTGCACTTGCTAAAAGTGCCTACATTTCATTGTCTATGCTGGCAATATAGGCCAAGTTGACAAAGACCTTGCATTGCCGTTGCATCACGCAAGTTGGCGTAAGACAATGCCATGGCTTCAGTGAGATTTATCAAGCCACGCAAAGCCAACTTGTATGGCTGTGTGTGGTTTGGGAAATCTGAAATAAAGCAAGGCAGTATACGTCATTGCCTTGCGTTACTCTGCCCTAGGTAGGTGTTCCATGGGTAAAGAATTGGTGTTCTCATGCATCCACCCATGGATTTTGTTGCACTCCCAAATTGACCAAGACTAGTAAACCTGGGAATACATCAAAATGCTATGCCTTCCCGGGTCAGGCATAACGAGGAGGCATATTTCTCCTCGCTTTTTCCTCTTTCTACATGTGCTGCCTTCTGTAGTACACAATAAAGGTGAAAAAGTCCTGAAAGGATTGTTTTTGTGCAGCAAGGCGTCCCTTCTTGCACAAAACAATCTTGGCTGTAACAGAGGCACCCTTGCACCCGAACTCAGTGCACCATTGCAGAGAGAGGGCAGGAATGAGCCATATGTTAGTGGATATGATGCATTCCTGCTCTCTACCTGTAACGCAATGCAGTGCTTCAATGATGCCTAAAAGTAAAAAGTAACACACTACTTCTAGACACATTATCATCACACATAACATTGAGGTGGTTATTCCTTGAAAAGTGAAAGGGCTATGCATTTTTATTAAAATAACAAACACACATCTCTAGGCTCGTAAACCCAGTAATGTAAATATAAACCATTCAAAAGCACTGCAAAGTGGTCGTTGTCTGCAACATTCCTCTACAGATTGTTAGATTGTTAGTGGTTAGAATACATCTGATGTTCAGAGATTATTTTTGAGTCTGTTATAAACTAGGGCACTGCTGCACCTCCATGTATATGTACCTAATAGCTCCAACTCTACCAAAGGCACTTGGTGGAGTGACAGGGAATCAGCTAGATGTATTTGAATCACACCAGAATATTGCTTAACAGAAACGTTTTTGATATAGCATTGTTGTGTGCCCTACAATTGAAATGACTCATTGCGAATCTGCATATTTTAGAATAGCCTAAAGCTTCTATGTAGAAATCTTATAGTATTGCATGTACTCAATAACCTCCAGAAGGAGGCTAGGATTGTTCAGTATTACAAATATTGACATACATGTGTTTGAGGGACTCCTACATCACACAGTGCTGCTGAGGCATAGTACAATGGACCCTTGTATTGGAGAGCGAAACAACTCTAGGTTTCACATCTCAGTCACACTAGTCCAACCCTGAACTGTGAAACTACAAATAAACTCACTTCACTCTGTATCAATTTTTCTCAACATTTTGTTATTTAAAATGAATAAAAAGAAATACTGGCCCTCAATTCGATCAGTAGTGTAAACCTAAAAACCATGTATTAGGGAGCATTTTATAATAGTAAGTATAGTAATTAAAATGAATACCAACTATCATTGTCTAAACATGTTTAGCTATTTGATAATGTGGAGCAGTAAGATCTCAGTCATTAGCCTCCACTGTGTTGCTGCCTGAGGAAAGAAGATCACAAACCTTTAATGGGAGCAGCACTCCTGTTGATGATGACATTCTTCAAGACCAGTTGGCCCATCAACTTTGTCCCCAGTGTCCTACAGAGTTCCCTCTCCCTCAGGGCAAAAGGTCTAATACTTACAACAGAGTCCAGTCCCCATTATGCACATCATTGCCCTAGAAATCCCCCTGTGGTCTCACACCAACTACTGTGGCCACCCTTGCCCTGGCTCCTTTGACAACCACAGCCATAACATCTGCTGTACATAAAGGATCCACTACACTTGTGGCCACTCACTCAAGGTCGCAGGGCATTTGGAAAGGTTTGGGGCAGGACGTTCTGCAGGAATTGAAGTGCGGTAACCAATTCCAATACCATGAGTAGAAACCTGACGGATGCAGATACATGGCAGTAGGATCAACTTGGATATTTTATTGAACTCAAAGGGTGCAGGATAACCTAATGGTGGCCTAGAATGAGACCCAGAGGGCCCAAAGTGATCTTATGCAGTGTCACCTTAGTGTCCACACTTTACATTCTGGCAGGATGCAAGAAAGCTTCAGAGCAGTGTCTCATTTAGCAGCCGCTTTCCATGGCCAAGCACCATTTGGTGACAGCTCGACCCCAGAAACATCAACAGCTGACAGTTCCACTGAAAGCAGGGCACTGTTGCACACAGAGCTACCTGTCATCACTCTCCCTGTTGCACTCAAGCGCTGCAGTGGAACTTTGCAGGAATTGTTCATCAGGCCTGGTTTAAGAGAACACCCAAGAAGCCACCACCAAAAGGCACAAAAAGTGATGTCATAATCTGGGCTTTTCACCTCATCCACCCTATGTCCACACAGTTACAATCAACTCATGGGCTGTTCCCTGGAAAAGGACTCTAAGCAATTGTTGGACTATCTTTAATTCCTCATCCAATATTGAAGTTCACTATCAGAGAATCTAAAATTATATTATCTGTTCTAATTCAAAAAAATAAATATGAATACAAATAATATGATATAATCTTCTCATAAAATAAATTAAATGACACACTGAAGTCTTATGAAAACCTACATACTTCTCTATAAATAATACATATTTTCTGTCCATTTATTGCATACACATAATGCACGTCATCATAACATACATTTTTATTTACTGTCATCTAAGTATGTTCGACTATATTAACTGCCGTTTTATTTGTTTGCATTTTAAACCTAAAAGTTTTATACATCCCAAAGTCCAACATGGGAGAAAGATATGTCAGACAAAAAATTGGGAAGAATGTGATCAGATAAAAAAGTATTATGAGGCATAAAGACAAAGAAAATATCACTTTTACACTGCAATGTATATAATAGTTCCATCTATTGTGAAGATATAAGTCAGTGTTACATTTTATTAGCAACTGTTCCTTCTAATATTTAGCGACTTAAATGATGGTCTGAATCCACGCATTGGGCTGTCCTCATATTGGACCCAGACATGCTCAGACGCAGTTATAAACTACACCAAACCGCAACAGATAAGCTGCAGTTGACTTAATCAAGAGTTGTAGACTTTGACTCACACAACATCTGTCAGATACATTAGGTACAACTCATTTACATTGGCGTTACTCTATCGCTTAGAGAAAGTGCACCACAATTATTTCGAAATACATTCCACTAATGGTCAAGCAACAAGCACTGCAGAACTCTTGATAACCAGTATCTGTGCAACACTCCTCCAAGTATCCACTGGAAACTTGCTTGTGGCCCAGTAGATGACAGGATGACATGACCTATCCATGATAAAACAGAGATTTTAATATATCTGCGATTAGGTTTATATTTACCTTTTTAACCATTTTCAGCAAATCAAACACCAACAGCTGTAAAAACATCATGCAGCATAATTGTTATTATATATATGACATTGGCAACATACTACTGTACTTCCAGAACATATATTAAAAACAAACACACTTTCTATACATGTATTATTAAATAACCCTAAATGTCATTAGCATAAATTGTAAAAGAAAATATGTCCATAGAGAATAGAAACAAACAACATGTTTCTTCACTTCACATATCTTCATGCAATTATTTCACACCCAAAGTCACTGACTTCATCCTAATGTTTGTCAATTTGCTGACTCATGTCATCAACATCCCCCTGGGTTACCATTGGTGATCATCATCATGGATGAATGGAACATTTCCCCACAAGGCAATGTTGAAGAGCTGTTCTATGTTCAGACAAGTTTTATGGATATAATAGAACTATTAATAATATTTGACTATGTCTAATTGCAGACAGATATTTTTTTAAAGAATAGTAACAACATATTGCTATTAGTTTCAATAATGAATATTGGCATGAGACATTTGTGTAGTGAACCAGGGCAGCAGCAATCAGAGTGGCAAAATAGTTATAATCCATGGTGTAACTAAGCTTTTTATGTTTTTATGTGAACATTGTTTTAGTATCATAAACGTTTAAGGACATGTCACTACCAAAGCCAAGGAAGGTACTGCCTGTGGAAAATAACTTTGCATCTGTTAAGCCAATGGAAAAATGTGCATTTCAAAAATTTACAGTGCACTTGACTTTAACAATGTAATTGAAATGTGGTTTTTGTGTGTTCGTTACGTCAGGGCATTTGAAAGGACTACCTTCAACACCAAACCAATGGTCCTGAATACCTTTTTGCCAAAATGGCTAGTCCATTACAATGTGACATAAAGGCTATATACATAATTAGACGACCAATACCATATAAGGCACATGCACTAAGGTGGACAGCCATTACTCAAATTGTCATGGTGTAACTTACCATAAAATTAAAATGTGCCCCCTAAGTATGAACCTTAATGGCATCACACAACATTGAGTGACATCCAAAGTAAAAACAGCATACACTTTTCTGAACAATAATATAAAAAAAAATTACTCATGATTTGTAAATTGTGTAACATTTTACTCCCTCAAAAGGTAAAGGTTACTCTATCCACATTTACAGAGTAACACATACTTAATAATATACATGTAACAAGGTGAAGAGTGTTTTTATCAACAAACTCAATCCACACAAATGTAGGTTAATATATATATATATATATATATATATATATATATATATCCACACCAGTTGCCTCAAAAGGCTCAACAGGGAAAAACAGCTGTCTGCGAGCAGGTAGGTAATTTATTCAGTCCTTGGTGTGACGCGTTTCAGCATAGTGCCTTCATCAGATGCCAAACAAACATTGCTGGCACTACTGTGCAGTTCCGCTTTTGAATGCTGCCTGCATTCCCCCCATTGGTGGAGGCCCGATGGCCCCTAGAAACTGCAACTCCCAGTATCCCCCATCTTGGGACACTGAAGGTAGCTGCCAGGCAATGGAGCCAGTGTGCCTGAGACTCCGCGATCCCCACCTGCTACGACCAATGTCTCCTGCAGCCTACCGATGCGGACCAGTTTGTGAGTCGCCGGTAAGTACTCAGCGCCTCGCCATGTAATCATGGCCCCATGCTGGCCAAACACAGTCCTCTCGTGGCCGCAGCACTTCCAGAAAGATTCGATCCCTAGAAAAAAGTATGTGTGCCACTATCTTCTGGAAACGTTAGTACGGGTTCCCTCAGCATGCAGTGGCCGCACGCAACATATCCACACAAGTTGCCGCAAAAAGAACAACAGGGAACAACAGCGGTCTGCAAGCAGGTAGGTAATTTATTCAGTCCTTGGCATGACGCGTTTCAGCATAGTGCCTTCATCAGATGCCAAACAAACATTGCTGGCACTACTGTGCAGTTCCGCTTTTGAATGCTGCCTGCATTCCCCCCATTGGTGGAGGCCCGATGGCCCGTAAAAACTGCAAGTCCCAGCATCTCCCATCGTGGGACACTGAAGGTAGCTACCAGGCAATGGAGCCAGTGTGCCTGAGACTCCACGATCCCCACCTTCTGCGACCAACGTCTTCTGTAGCCTATCGATGCAGACCAGTTTGTGAGTCGCCAGTAAGTACTCAGCGCCTCGCCATGTAATCATGGCCCCATGCTGGCCAAACACAGTCTTCTCGTGGCTGCAGCGCTTCCAGAAAGATTCGATCCCTCGAAAAATGTACGTGTGCCACTAACTTCTGGAAACGTTAGGACGGGTTTCCTCAGTGTGCAGTGGCCGCACGCAACATATCCACACAAGTTGCCGCAAAAAGAACAACAGGGAACAACAGCGGTCTGCAAGCAGGTAGGTAATTTATTCAGTCCTTGGCATGACGCGTTTCAGCATAGTGCCTTCATCAGATGCCAAACAAACATTGCTGGCACTACTGCGCAGTTCCGCTTTTGAATGCTGCCTGCATTCCCCACATTGGTGGAGGCTAGATGGTCCGTAGAAAATGCAAGTCCCAGCATTCCCCATCTTGGGACACTGAAGGTATCTGCCAAACAAACATTACTATATATTTATATCCAAGTACATATATATTATCTACTGGCGGTCGCCAGTAGATAGTTATAGTTAGGACCGTGTTTCCATAGGAAATCTGAAAATTCTATTTTGAATAACTTTGGCGCTGGTTGACGAATCCTCGCGAATTTTCAAAACTAATGGGGCGCTCTGCTCAGCTCCTACCCTGAAAGTCTCGGGGTGATTCGTCAAGCGGGGGCCGAGAAAAAAGGGGGGTCCCAAAACGCGTTTTCCCTATGCATTTTCCCATAGGACCTTTAGTCGAAGGTACAGCCTGAACGGCTGAACAGAATTACTTGAAATTTGGCAGAGAGGTAGTCCTCAGGTCAGGCATGTGCCTTTTGCATGTATGGAGTCAATCTGTTCAGTATTTCCTGAGAAAATTGCAGTTAAAGTACATAAATATCTATAGGCGCGCACCGTGCGCGCACCGCACCCACCCTAACGTGTGCGAGCGTAATTCTGATTGGTGGTTACATGTCAGTCAACGTTCGAATCGGTCGAAATCAGGAAGTGTCGGCCGCCATTTTGTTTGTTTTGGGTGCGAGAGTGAAAAAGAGAGGTGGCGAACGTGAAAAGGGGGCAGGGTAGAGAGCTCCTGACCCCCTAGCCTTTGTCAGGGGGTCCCTAAAGGACCCCGATGGGTGAAAAAACATATATATATATATATTTTTTTAAATCGCGGGGTGCGCATAGTGAAAAACCTTAAAAAAAATAAAATAATAATACATAACTTAGCATTTAAAAAACCGTACAAATTCACTTAAAAAACCATAGGTTTCACACACGTTATAGTTAGGAATTAGCATTTAAAAACCTTGCAAATTCAATTAAAAAACAATAGGTTTCACACATGTTATAGTTAGGTGGATATTTCACTCGTAAAAAACCAATGAAATTCCCCCGTTATAGTTAGTTCAGATAACTATAACTCGCGCGACCGCCACTCTATCACAAGGATGATGTCATCAGTGATGTCATGAGTGATGCCACTGACCATGTCATGAGTGATGAAATATGTGACGTCATGAGCAGTGGATTGCGGGCGCGCGAGTTATAGTTATCTGAACTAACTATAACGGGGGAATTTCATTGGTTTTTACGAGTGAAATATCCACCTAACTATAACATGTGTGAAACCTATGGTTTTTTAATTTAATATATAATATATATATATCCAAGTACGCTGGACGCAGATGATCACCATTCTCGATACAGTAAGCAGGCACGGACCCAATTTCAGTGCTTATTGTTTAATTTATTTTCTGTCGGCCTTTACGCTTTTCGGTCCTCCCGAACCTTGATCACATGACAACGCTTTCCGGCATTTTACCCCTTTGAAAGTGACAGTGCATACTAGTGAAAGTTCCGGTTCCCGCTTTATAGACACTGAAAACATACTCTTAATGGCAAACATAAAGAACCAAATCTTTGCATTTACCAATTTTGTTGTAAAACATTTTGTAAGCTGATTTAACAATCAGCGTCAACATAATTCTGACATGTGGCATTTTATCCATTCATATTTAAGGATCCTATAAATGCAAATAAATATACAATAATAAATATTAAATACCATAGCAGCAAAAATGTTTATCCATGGAAATACGAATAAATGGTTAAATTTTGAAACCGATATTCATAAAAATAAATGTTAAAACAGTCCATTTGCTTAAACATAATTTAAAAGGTATTTTTTCCATGTAAAATCGGTTCCTTGCATAATGCAACATTTTCCATTTTTTTTTGGTTTGTCACTGTAGATTGTATCATGTTGAGGGCTATCACCTGATAAATAAAGTGCTAGTGCAAATTTGATCTAAGTACTGAAAATTAGGGGTTTAGACCATTTTGTGACCTAAAAATATTACAAAAAACACCATGTAATGTGTAAAAAATAATTTTTAATTACAAAACCATCTTATTTATGGTTTAGGTCAGGTGGCAGCCTCCCATAGTTGTTATAAAATGTTATTTCACCTCCATTTTTTCTTTTGAAAAACTGTTACGGGGGCAGCTAAATCTGTAGATAAATTGCATCCAACATTAAAACCAGCATTAATATCAATATTGCAGGTAATCGACTAGATGCATGTGTATAAATCTTCAGTAGTATTTAATCCACCCAGGGTCTTACTATCGAGATTTAAAATGTACTTTGTTTCTAACCTCCGTAATGCACCCTCTCTGTCACCTCCCCTTCTGTTTTTCGGTTTTGAATCTATGAGGTAGTATGAGAGGTGGTGAAGGTCGCTGTTGTGGACTTCTTTAAAATGTCTGGCCACCGGGTAGGTTGGTTCATGATTTGTAATAGCCCAGATGTGTTGTAGAATTCTCTTGTTAGCAGGGAGTTTGGTGCTAGGCCTGGGCTAAAATTCCGTTCCGCTCGCGGAAATTGCGATAATTTGAAATTTTTGCGTTCCGCGGAGAGTGCGAAAATGTCAAAATTTCCGCAATCCGCATTTTACAGGAAACGTTTTGCTTGCTCGCGCTGTAAAATAATACATTCTCGCATGCACGCGATCACCTTACCTGAATCCCCGCGTTCGCTGAAAAGTTTTCCCGATCCGGTCGCGTTCTCCACGAGATGTTGGATTGTTGGTAGCCATTTGCGCTGTCTCGCGACAGTTCGTGCCCGCAGTAACGTCATTCGTCGCGCGATCACGTCTTTCTTCTCGCAATCATGCACCGCGAGACAAGTGAAAACCTGATGGCCGCGCCCGTGAGCAACCGCATGGGTAAGTTGGCGAGCCGCAACCACGCAGAAAATACCGCGAATGGGCGGGAAAAAAACTTCCGCATCTTCGCGATATTTCCGCGTGGTTGCGGAGATTTTTAACAATTTCGCGGTAATTTGCAAAAGTGAATTTCGCAAATTCCGCCCACCCCTATTTGGTGCTCCCTACATATTGAAGGTTGCAAGAGCACTCCACGATATAAATGGCATAATCAGTTTTGCAGTGCAGGGAACGTGGAATTTCTATTTCCCTATCACTGAACGGTGTTTTATATATTTTTTTATTGGTATCGTACTGACAGGCTTTGCAACTTTTACACTTTGTAAAGCCCTTCATTTGTGCGCTAGCCAATTTTGTTGATCTAGAACCTCCGGTCTACTTTTGACTAAACTTCCGCCCATAGATAGCGCTCTACTGTATGTTATCCCCAGGGTCTTTGTTAAGCTACCACCTTTAACTGGATCACTCAACAATATGGGCTCGTTCCGCTGCATAATGTTTTTGATGGTCTTGTTCTGTAAGTTATAAGCTAAAATGTGCCTCAGTTGCATTGTTTCTTTTTGTTTCTTAGCATCTGTTTGTTTTGGTTTTAAAAGAACATTTCTGTCTAAGCTCTGGGTTTTGATAATAGCTGCTAATATGGTCCTACTTTTGTACCCCCTTGCTAAGAATCTTTTTTTGCTCTCCAGCTGTGCTTTTTGCAAATAAATCGGGCTGCTGCATATTCGTTTGATTCACAGCATTTCCCCATAGGGGATACTGTTAACAAGGTGTCGTGGGTGGAAACTGGTTGAGTGTAGGACTGAATTTCCTGCTGTCTCTTTTCTGTATAATCTGGTTTCCAATTTGTTTTCGTGCATAAAGATTTCTACATCAAGGAAATGTATTATTCTGCTGCTAATAGTTGACGTAAAGCTTAAATTGATATCATTATTGTTGATATCCCTTAAGAAATTATTAGCTTCCGATTTTGACCCATCCCACATAATAAATAAATCATCGATAAATCTCACGAACAATAAAAAAATGTGTCCATATAATGCTTGTACGTTACACCAGGACCAGCTCCTCCCACCACCCCATGTGTAAACATGCGTTGCTGGGGGAGAAGCTGGCCCCCATTGCAACGCCATGCATCTGTTGGTATCATGTTTTATCGAATAAAAAAACATTGTTGTTTAGACCAAAATTTGTCATATTACTTAACATTGTTCAGTGTGGTGTTAATCTTGTCTGTCCTCTGCCCAAATAGTGCTCTAGTGCCCTTATACCATCTCTATGATTAATACTGGTATAAACGGACACTACTACCAAGGATATTAGTAGATAGTTCTCCTTCCATTAAGTTTTTTGGTTTTGATAATTAGCACATCGCACTTTAGAAGGTCGACACATTGTAGTATTTTTAATACTTTGTTGAACTACGATAGACAAAAAAACAAAAAATATGAATTTTATAATTTGTGATAAGATATTGTCAGTATATGATTGCCCACTAGGACTAGATTTCTTTTAATTTAACAATACTGATGAAATTGTATTTGTATATAACAGCTATACAGTGACTATCGATATGGGATATATTTTGCCCACTGGGGCTAAATTCGCAACTTAATGAATTTGTACTGTCAATATGGGGCATGACAATGGATTAGTAGTTTAATAATGCCTCTAAGCATGAAAAATGTTGACACAAAGACATGCTAAAAGCTATGAATTAGTTTCAGATTTATATGATGTAATTTAAAAACGGCATGCTTTGCACTACAAAAGTACGAGTCTGTCTTCTAACACACTATGGGGGATATTCACAAGGATCTATCTCCGAGTTAACAGCACTTTATCGCTGCCAAAGTTGCGATAAACTTATCGCCCCAATCACAAGCTGGTGTTAACAGCCCACAGCACCAGTATTCCCGCGATAGCAGCCGCAAAAAAACATTCCCACAGATGACCCCCACAACTATCGCTAATGAGATGCAGAGTAGGCGCGTTAGCAGCAGGAAACTAACACCTGCTCAGACCTGGTGCAAAGGCGGACGACAGCCTGCACCACAAAAGGAAGCCCAGCCCACAGCCACATCGGAAGGGCAACAGATGCCATGGAGCCACTGGTCATGCGGCCCATACACCCAAGAGGGCCAAAACACCCACCGCCACCACCCCAGGACCCCAACCCCCATCCGGAACCCCCCCCGGACCACCACAGAGGCAGCGGTAACAAAGACAGCGGACCCCCAGGAAACGCACCAGCCTTACAGACCCAACACCTGACAATGTCACTGCCCACTACAGGCTCAAAAGGACAACCGTCGTACGCATCCTGACCAACATCGCCCAACAGGCCGACGGCACCAACACAGTGGACAACCAACATCCCACCCCACACAAAGCTGCTGGCTGTGCTGCACCTGTTGCCCCCTGGTACACCCCAACCAACACCCGCCAGAGTTGGATAAGTCTCACAGCCAGCCACACCCAAGTCCCTCACACCTGTCCTGTACATCACCATCAGCCTGGTACCCCAGTCCCTACACGTCCAACACAATGCGCAGGATTCACTGGAGACCAAGCAAGGACCATACACCATAGCTGGATGCACGCACATGTTGGGGGCAATCCACAGCACACATGTCATACCTGTGCCCTCTGGTGACACAGCACACAATCACCGCAACAGAAAGCACATGTCTCACATCAACGTGCCAGTCAACTGATCTGGGTTTAATCCATCATCATTCTTTAACTCACTCTACCACCCAATTTCAGACATGGCCATATGCAAATCAGTCTGACCCTGTGCCTCATGGGAACAGTTCAACCCGAGCTGCCAAGCCATGTCTTCCCTGGATTGGAAACAAGCATCCTGGGACCGGTTTCGGGTTCATAACCCTCATCAGCCAGGCTATCTTGAATCCAGTGGCAAAGTGAGCAAGGGACCCACGTATGGGCATATCCTGCCAACTTAGGGCGAACAAAGCGATACCAAAGGGAATGATGGACGGGGCGTTTGAGCAAATCAAACACTCACACCCAGTCAACTGATCTGGGTTTAATCCATCCTCATTCTTTAGCTCATTCTACCACCCCAGTTCAGACATGGCCATATGCAAATCAGTCTGACCCTGTGCCTCATGGGAACAGTCCAGCCCGAACTGCCAAGCCATGTCTTCCCTGGACCGGAAACAAGCATCCTGGGACCGGATTAATTGGCTGAGCTGTTTCAAGAACGTGCTTAATGTTCATTGGCTGCGAACCATTGAAAGTAGAAGTGTTGCCAGCCATTTCCTCCCCCTCCGCAGAGTAGCAAGGACATCTGATTAGCTCACCTGTTCCAAGCAGGACCTTCCGGAGCTTAATGTTCATTGGCTGCGAACCACTGAAAGTAGAAGTGTTGTCAGTGATTTCCTCCCCCTCCGCGGAGAATCAGGGACATCTGATTGGGTAACGTGTTCCAAGCAGGACCTTCCTACGCTTTATGTTCATTGGCTGTGACGCATTAAAAGTAGAAGTTTTGGCAGCCATTCCCTCCCCCTCTGTGGAACACCATGGACATTTTATTGGCTAGAGTGTTCCGAGTACAAGTTTGCTCCTTATGGTCTGGGAACGGTTCACTGTTGTCAGCCATTTTGTGACACACTTCAAAGGAGTACGGGAAAAAAAAGTAGTAGAGGGGAGGATAGGAACACTATTAACTCTGTAGAGTGGTCACAAGGTGGTGGTCAGGGACTGTGAAGGTAATAATTGTTTTTTATATATTTTAAGGGCCATTTATATAATTTTTGTGGGGCACACAAATCACGTCAGAAAAATAACAGAGTGTGTTACGGTCTTTTTATTAAGTCAGCGGGTGGGTTACTTCCCAGGAGCACTATTTACTTATAATGTGGTGTTTATTTTTGTGACAGGGCGCGCTATATCTTTGGAGCAAATATAATATGGAGGAGGGGGTTGCAAAAACAAAGCGCGCTGTTGCGGTCTTCATTTAAATAAGGTTCTGAGTAGGCTACTTCTCGGGAGCAATGTTTACTTATAATGTATAGTTAAGGTGCGATGCTTACTTCTGTCGCGGGGAGTGCTACTTCCTTGCAGCAAAATAGTAGGTGTGGTTGCGCTGCAAACATTTCAGTCTAGGTTTGAAACAGTTTTTATTAAGCAATCACAAATATACTTTCTTCGGAAAGTGTGGCTGTATATATCAGAGGGGTGACAAATAAAAACACAATTCATAAAATATCCCTTAAGCGTGGCCACACCCTCCCTTTTTTTTGTCGACTATGGTTTGTAAAAGTGTCCCATATTCTTGTTAATATAAGAGGGCATCAGTTACTTTTAGATAAAGTAGAAAAGAAGTGATACAAGAAACACTCCCACACTACATTATCTCAGGTCACAACAACAATAAAAAGTAAAAAACAGTTAAACACAAATGACATCAAATTACATAGACATGTACGCTTCATCAAAAAATTAAATGAAGCACTATGTATACAACTTTTTTTAGCAACTACTATTTTATAAAACATTAGCAGTTTTACAAACTGTGAAGTAGTAAGTTATCAACGGAAATAACTGTAGATCGATCTCCAAACCCTTTAAAGTACTATAAACTCACAGTATTAAAATATACAGGGTGAATTTGTAGTATTTCACAGGAGAAGAAGAATAAGGACCACAACAAAAAAATCTACATTTTTACAATTTCTATTCTGTAGAACTCAGGAAAGTTCTGGCGTAGTGCTTAGACGTCTCTCACTGCTCCGCTAACAGATCATGTACTCCTTTGAGAACATATAGGATAGTAGTATAATAATATACACTACTGGTCTTATATATTCTATAGGGAGAAGTGAATAGGAACCACAACAGAGAAAAAGAGAAATACCAAATATCATTCAGAAATGTAGGGTTTATCAAAGGCATTCAGTAAGAAAGTATCTATGCATACAATCTTTTTTTAAACTGCAATTTCGAAAAATATTGTCACTATAAAAATATCTGTTCAAGTAAGATAGAAAGGGCAGTAAGCTGTATTTCAGATCATTTACTCCTGGCGCCGACAAATCTCCAATGATTGTTGTGTGAAAATATGACTCTGTACTAGAATATTCAGAGCGTCACTGATGCCAGAGAAAAAGAAAAGGAAAATAAAGTCAGGAACACAAAACAAGATCAATAACTAAATATTTTCCAGCGTTGAATATGTTGAAAGCTTCTTTTCACCGGGACTTCAAAATCTTTCGTCTTCGCGCCGACAGGTCATAAACTCCTCTGAGGTCAGTATATATGTGAATATTACAATATACATACTCACACTATATGATCCCAGGGGGGGAACAGAGTAAGAACCAGAAGCTGCTGACGTTATTTATAAATCTTTAGTCTTCACGCCCACGGGTCACCAACACATTTGAGGTCAAGTATAGTGTCAATATTAAAATATACAAAGTCACACTATATGAGCTCAAAGGACTCAGAAAAGGAACAGTGTTTCCTCTATTCTGTCTGTTTCTGAATACAAGCTGCTGACGTTACATATAAATGGCAAAAACAACCAATAACACTTTTTGCAAAATACGAATCTTTAAATATTTACAAATAGCTACATAATATAAATATCTACTATGCCATAATCAAACAACTTACAACTCCGTAATATGTTTTGTTGTCGACAAAGAAGAATCCAACGCTAGAAAACAGAATCTACATCACAGAATGGATGCACGCAAATAACTCGCAAAAACGAAAGTAATCAAACAACGGATGTGGTTTATACACTTTTTGGCTATTGAGTAGCACCTCCTCACACTCTAATATAACCTTTGATACACCCACTGTAAAATACTGGCTACCATTTTTTTAAATCATTGACACACCAATACCAGTTACTACATATGCACTCACTCATTGCTAGGTCTACACACACATCCACTCATTCATCCATACAATCATTCATACATGCAGTCACTCATCAATACAACACTATCATATGCACTCATACACCTATACAGACAATAACACACCGCCACGCATCCATGCAGTTACTCACACACCTAGTCAGTCATGCTAAGAATCAATCAAACAATTACCTATATAGACACTCATGTAGGTACTGACCAACTGATGCAGCAGCTTGCACAACAACAGACAGACTGATAAAAACATTCACACAGTTTAGTCACTAACCCATGCATTCAGTAAGACACATTTAATCACTCACTCAGTCACCCACCTACTAAATCATCCATCCAGACACTTATACACCCACTCATTCTTCAATACACCTTGGAATATATATAAAACATATTTTAAAATTACAGAAACACACAGTCACTGGATGATGTCATCAGTGATGTCATCAGTCATGTCATTTGAGATGTCATCAGTGATGTCACTGACCATGTCATGAATGATGTAATATGTGACATCATGAGCAGTGCATTGCGGGTGCGCGAGTTATAGTTAGCTGAACTAACTATAACGGTGGAATTTCTAGGGTTTTGTAAGAGTGAAATGTCCAGCTAACTATAACGTCCTTGAACCTATGGTTTTTTCAGTGAATTTCAAAGGTTTTTTAAATGCTAATTTCTAACTATAACGTACCTGAAACCTATATTTTTTTCAGTGAATATATATATATATATATATATATATATATACATACATATATATGTATGTATGTATATGTATATGTATATTCACAGAAAAAAACATAGGTTTCAGGGGCGTTATAGTTAGCTGGACATTTCCCTCATACAAAACCCTGGAAATTCCCCCGTTATAGTTAGTTCAGCTAACTATAACTCGCGCCCCAGCAATGCACTGCTGATGACATCACATATTACATCACTCATGACATGGTCAGTGACATCACTGATGACATCACTGATGACATCTGAAATGACATCACTGATGACGTCATCCATGTGATAAATCAGTGCATCTTCTCACACCCTTTGATATACTCAATCAAAATTTCAGACGTCCATTCTCAAAACCATAGATACTCCAATACCAATAACTACATACCCACTCATTGACTCTTAGATCTACACACACATCCACTCACTCACCTGTACAGTCACTCATACTTACAGACACTCAGTACAGGACTATTATATGCATTTATACACCTACATAGACACTCACACACCACCAATCATCCATAGAGGTACTCTCACACCTAGTCAGTCATGCAAATAATTAATCACACTCCCATTTACTCACCTATGCAGTTATACACACACAAGTTCACTTACTCATAAAAATAGTACCACATTCTTATGCTCTTATACAATCACTGATACAAGCACACACTCATCCATACAGCCACTCTAACAATCACACACTCTCACATATACCCACTTATATACTCTTACACACATATATGCTGCCTTTCACATATGTAGTTACTCACACATGTACCATACATTCAATCACTAACACACCCATACATACACTAACCCAACCATACACTCCATCACAGATGCACTCTTAAAACCATGCACCCATAGAATCACCCACTCACACATGTATGCACAGAGTCACACACACCACACCCACACAAACACTCAGGGACCCAAACAGATACTCAGACAACCAATCAATAACCCATAGAAACTCTCATATAGCTATTCACAAAACCATGCAGCCGCTTATACACCAACAGACAGACAGATACAGACATTCACACAGTTTAGTCACTAGTCTGGAGTAAGATACGTTTAATGACTCACTTATAGAGTCAGTCACGCACCTACTAAATCATCCATTCACACACTTATACACCCACTCATTCTTCCATAGGTTTTTCCCTATATATATATTAAACATATTTAAAATTTACAGAAACACACACTCACTGGATGACGTCATCAGTGATGTCATTTCAGATGTCATCAGTGATGTCATTTCAGATGTGATCAGTGATGTCATCAGTGATGTCACTGACCATGTCATGAGTGATGTAATATGTGACGTCATCAGCAGTGCATTGCGGGGGCGCGAGTTATAGTTAGCTGAACTAACTATAACGGGGGAATTTCTAGGGTTTTGTACGAGGGACATGTCCAGCTAACTATAAAACCCTGAAACCTATGGTTTTTTCAGTGAATTTCTATGGTTTTTTAAATGCCAATTCCTAACTATAACGCCCCTGAAACCTATGGTTTTTTCAGTGAATTTCAAAGGTTTTTTAAATGCTAATTCCTAACTATATCAGGCCTGAAACCTATGGTTTTTTCAGTGAATTTCAAAGGTTTTGTAAATGACAATTTTGAATGTATTAATTGTTATACTGATTTTTTTGATACTGATTTACTATATTCTTTAAACTATTTATTTTTAGATATATATTTTTTAATTACATTATAATTACATTATATATTACAATACAAAATATACTTTCTCAGAATGAATTACTTTAGTTTAAATACTTGGCAAATAGGCAACAGACTTTTAAGTACAGTAGTTACAGTTGTTGCAATGGGCAACACAATTTCACACAAAGCAACATTGAGCTCAATGTGAATTTCTAGTGAAATGCAATTAGTTACTTTATGGATTACTTTTCTAACCACAAGGCTGGATCCTAGATTCAGTCCTTGGACATCTCCTGTAAACAGTTGAGTAAAAGTGCTTTGGTTACAGTAGTTATTTCTTAAGTAATATTATTGTATTTTAAAAGTTGACACTTAGACATTTTTTCACATAGAATCACCAATGTTATCCTATGGCAGAAAATTCACTTAGCAGGTTATCATTACTTTTTCTTACTCAGTGGTGGATCCTGGATTCAGCATTGGCCAACCTCCTGTAAACAGTTGAAAGAATGTGTTTGTCATACAGACGATTTTTTAGGAATATTTTTAGTTTGTGAAAATAGACACTTAGAAACTTTTCTGGTGAAAACCCCACAATGGATTCCTATGGAAGGAAATACAAGTTACTGGTAAGTACGCTTAGAATTACTCTTCCGGGTCAGTGCTGGGCTAAAAGATGCAGCCCTGGGTTCTCTCCTGATAACAGGTGAGTACATCGGAATTCATAGTTCGGCTGATTTTAGAGGAATATTTGTACGTTTCAAAAATGGAAACTGAAAATTTTCTGGTGAAAACCACACAATGGATTCCTATGGAAGGAAATACAAGTTACTGGTAAGTACGCTTGGAATTACTCTTCCAGGTCAGTGCTGGGCTAAAAGATGCAGCCCTGGGTTCTCTCCTGATAACAGGTGAGTAAATCGGAATTCATAGTTCGGCTGATTTTAGAGGAATATTTGTACGTTTCAAAAATGGAAACTGAAAATTTTCTGGTGAAAACCACACAATGGATTCCTATGGAAGGAAATACAAGTTACTGGTAAGTACGCTTAGAATTACTTTTCAGGGTCTGTGCTGGGCTAAAAGATGCAGCACTGGGTCCTCTTCTGATTACAGGTGAGGTGAGTAAATCGGAATTCGTAGTTCGGCTGATTTTGGAGGAATATTTCTACGTTTCAAAAATGGACACAGAAAATTTTCTGGTGAAAACCACACAATGGATTCCTATGGAAGGAAATACAAGTTACTGGTAAGTACGCTTAGAATTACTTTTCAGGGTCAGTGCTGGGCTGAAAGATGCAGCCCTGGGTTCTCTCCTGATAACAGGTGAGTAAATCGGAATTCGTAGTTCGGCTGAATTTTTAGGAATATTTCTACGTTTCAAAAATGGACACTTTGAAAATTTTCTGGTAAAAACCACACAATGGATTCCTATGGAAGGAAATACAAGTTACTGGTAAGTACGCTTAGAATTACTTTTCAGGGTCTGTGCTGGGCTAAAAGATGCAGCACTGGGTCCTCTTCTGATTACAGGTGAGTAAATCGGAATTCGTAGTTCGGCTGATTTTAGAGGAATATTTCTATGTTTCAAAAATGGACACAGAAAATCTTCTGGTGAAAACCACACAATGGATTCCTATGGAAGGAAATACAAGTTACTGGTAAGTACGCTTAGAATTACTTTTCAGGGTCAGTGCTGGGCTGAAAGATGCAGCCCTGGGTTCTCTCCTGATAACAGGTGAGTAAATCGGAATTCGTAGTTCGGCTGAATTTTTAGGAATATTTCTACGTTTCAAAAATGGACACTTTGAAAATTTTCTGGTAAAAACCACACAATGGATTCCTATGGAAGGAAATACAAGTTACTGGTAAGTACGCTTAGAATTACTTTTCAGGGTCTGTGCTGGGCTAAAAGATGCAGCACTGGGTCCTCTTCTGATTACAGGTGAGTAAATCGGAATTCGTAGTTCGGCTGATTTTAGAGGAATATTTCTATGTTTCAAAAATGGACACAGAAAATCTTCTGGTGAAAACCACACAATGGATTCCTATGGAAGGAAATACAAGTTACTGGTAAGTACGCTTAGAATTAGTTTTCAGGGTCAGTGCTGGGCTAAAAGATGCAGCTCTGGGTTCTCTCCTGATAACAGGTGAGTAGATCGGAATTCGTAGTTCGGCTGATTTTAGAGGAATATTTGTACGTTTCAAAATTGACGCTTAGAAAATTTTCTGCTGAAAACCACACAATGGATTCCTATGGAAGGAAATACAAGTTACTGGTAAGTACGCTTAGAATTACTTTTCAGGGTCAGTGCTGGGCTAAAAGATGCAGCACTGGGTCCTCTCCTGATTACAGGTGAGTAAATCTGAATTTGTCGTTCGGCTGATTTTAGAGGAATATTTGTACGTTTCAAAAATGGACACATAGAAACTTTTCTGCTGAAAACCACGCAATGGATTCCTATGGAAGGAAATACAAGTTACTGGTAAGTACGCTTAGAATTACTTTTCAGGGTCAGTGCTGGGCTGAAAGGTGCAACACTGGGTTCTCTCCTGATTACAGGTGAGTAAATCGGAATTCGTAGTTCGGCTGATTTTAGAGTAATATTTGTACGTTTCAAAAATGGACACTTAGAAAATTTTCTGCTGAAAACCATACAATGGATTCCTATGGAAGGAAATACAAGTTACTTTTAAGTACGCTTAGAATAATTTTTCAGGGTCAGTGCTGGGCTAAAAGATGCAGCCGTGGGTTATCTCCTGATTACAGGTGAGTAAATCGGAATTTGTAGTTCAGCTGATTTTAGAGGAATATTTGTACAATGGTAAAGGAAGGGGGCGGGGCCTGAGGTGACGTGTGCAAACACGCCCTGTGGCGCGTTTTAAGTTGGGGAATTAATTCCTCTTCAATCCTGCGGTCCCCTGGGTGCCAACTAGCCCACCAGGTACCTCCAGTATGCGTCAGGGAGCTGCGTTGCAGAGCGGTGTTCAGAGGCCACGCCCCTTTTTACAACACTCTGCAACGCAGCTCCGTGGCGCTTCCTGGAGGTACCTGGTGGGCTAGTTGGCCCCTAGGGGACTTCTGGATTGAAGAGGAATTAATTCCCTAAATTAAAACGCGCCACAGGGCGTGTTTGCACACATATCACCTCAGGCCCCGCCCCCTACCTTCACCACTGTGCAAACACACCCTGTGGCGTGTTTTAAGTTGGGGGATTAAGTCCCCTTGAATCCTGAGGTCCCCTGGCGGCCAACTTGCCCACCAGGTACCTCCAGTATGCTACAAGTTGCCTCGGGAGTGGCGGTCCCCGGGGCTGGGGGGGCCTGAGAGCCCCCCCATCGCAAATACTTTCAAGCCCCGGGGGGTGGCGTTCCCCGGGGCTAGGGGGCCCGAGAGCCCCCCCATATAGTATCTCTGAGCCCTGGGGGGTGGCGGTCCCCGGGGCAGTGTGGGGGGATTGGGACCCCCCACACTTTTTTATTTCTGCCCCCGGGATTTGGCCCCCCTGGGGGCCAATTACCAAAGAAGCGCGGGAGCCCCGCGCTTCTTTTTTTAAAAAATTTTCGGCCAAAATTCGCGCTGGGTGTGCGAATCTCGCCGATTTTTTAAAAGAAAAATACTTTTTTTGGCCCTGGGGGTCCTTGTGGGGGTCAGGGTGTTTCTACCCTGCCCCCTTGTCACGTTTTGCGCCTTTGTTTTTGTGCTTTCTTGTGCCTCGGTTCTACCGAGGCACAAGATGGCTGCCAACACTTCCTGATTCAGAGTGCTGGCAGCCAATTAGCATTCAGCTCGTGCTCTGGAGGGTTCGGGGAGGGTGCGGGGAGGATCCGTGGATCCTCCCCGGCCATAGATATCACTAACATTTAACTCTCATTTTCTCAGGAACTACTGTACGGATTTACACCATTTAAGCAAAAGGCACGAGTCTGAACTGAGGACTACCTCCTTGCCAAATTTGGTGTAATTCCGTTCAGCAGTTCGGGCTGTAGCTGCGACAACAGGTCCTATGGGAAATTGCATGGGGAAAACGCGTTTTGGGACCCCCCTTTTTTCTCGGCCCCCGCTTGACGAATCACCACGAAACTTACAAGGTAGGAGCGGAGCGAAGCTGGCCAAAAGTTTGGAAAATTTTGCGAAGATTCATCAACCGGCGCCAAAGATATTCCCAATAGAATGTTGCGGATTTCCTATGGAAAATAGGTCCTAACTATAACTATCTACTGGCGACCGCCAGTAGATATATATATATATATATATATATATATATATATATATATATATATATATATATATATATATATATATATAGAGAGAGAGAGAGAGAGAGAGAGAGAGAGAGAGAGAGAGAGAGAGAGAGAGAGAGAGAGAAAGAGACCTAAGTATGTTTGATAACTGGTGTTGTTTAGGTAAACATTATTATTAGTGTCTTTCTGTTATTTTGTTTGTTATCATATTCTCTGTAGATCAGTCCCAGAACAAGAAGAAAATCTGATGGAACACTGTCAGGTTAGTGCACCAGCAAGGGGTCTTTAAGTGCCGAAGCACTACCCGAGGAAATGGTGGAAGGACCTCCGGTGGTGCAAAACTAGGAAGGTCCTCCTAGCAATAAAAGCAGATGTGGTGTTAATTAACCCCGATGATTCAATGCATTCTGGCAGTGGTCCACCCTTACTTGGATGGGTAGGTGAAGGCTGGGGCACAGGAACAAGGGGTTAAGTGTATTTATCTGAAAAAATATATTGGTTGTTCTTAACAATTCGTTCAAGTTTTAAGGTACAACTTCTCAATTGTAAAAGCTTAAAATAAGTTCCTATTACAGTTACCATCAAATATATTAGACTTTGAATCAGGTTTAGGGTAGGCTTGACAGCTATCACAAATGTGGCAGATATCCTGTCCAACCTTTTGCAAGTATAGTTATATATAGTGCACTTGTAACAAGACAGGTGAGATAGCTGTCAAATTTGTGAAGCAGCAACATAACAGTTACATTTTCAATGAAGCACCGTGTAACGCAGTATTTTTAACTTTACTGAAATATATTTTACTCATGGGCCGGGCCCCTGAAATGATACAATTTTTGCAGTTGTGGCATTTTCATCATATGTATGGATGTGTCACATAACCCATAATTTACTGCGCAATCTGAAGATTTTAATTAAAAAAATTAACTAATTCAAACAACTCAAAAAATTACTAAAAACTCAGCAACAAGTGTTGCAATGCAGATAAAGGCCCTTCACAACAGTTGACTGATCACCTTTCTAAAAACTCGGCTACACATGTTGCAGTGCAGATGAACACCCTTCACAACGGTAGACTGGTCACTTTTATGTTGTTTATTACTGTGTTTGTGAGTTAAACTGGTACTAATAAGAGGAAACCTTTAGCCAGAGAGTGTTAATGTGTAAAAATGATAAAATAATTAAGTAATACTATCACAAGATATGCCACATTTGATAATTTATTCAACCCTGCCATATAATTTGTTCCTCCACTTCTGTATAATTCGAGTGGCCCAGTGTATGGATTATGCCCTCATACATAAATCCAACCTTCCCTTCTGTCAAGTGATTCATGAGCCTCACAGTCCTGTGGTGCACATATACAGGTTTGGTAAAGCCTCGCTGGGGCTAACAAACATTATATAAATGTAAATGGAACTACAGTTACAACATCTTGATTAAACATGATGTGTTAACACAGTTGTATTTTAAATTATATTATAAAAATAAGCAATATGTCAATTGACAAATATAGTTCCAATTCACACTGAACGGGTAGGTGAAGCCTAAAACCAAGTAGATGCAAGCTGAGGGCAAGTTATAACTGAAGTATGATTGTTCCATAAAATGAATGCAGTAATTAAATGCAGTATATGCATGGCATACAACACAATGTTGCTATTCTTTGCTTATATTATATGGCAACCCCAATGCATTTTGGATGGAAGGTCCTTTGTCTGGAAGAATGTGAGCCAAATCGTATGCCATGTAATTCTATGACAAAAAAGCAAATTTCTTGTCAAAAGTGGAAGCACTAATGAAAAATTAGGTTAATACTTGTCAAGGTGCTGACAGAAAACAAAACTTTTAAAACTCTGTGAAATCCATTAAAAAACAAGAAAATAAACTGCTTGAACTGAGAGACAGGGAACGTTTCACCCAAAGTGATGTTTACCCAGTGTGTTTAGTGCATTTAGAATGCAAATAGAATCACTAAATATCATCATCCAAGAATTTTTTGACGTATCCCTCAACTCCATGCTAAATGCAAAATTTATTTTTACGGAAAGTCCTGCGCTTACCCAATGTGATGAATTGAGCTGGATGTCGACCGGCGTCCTTCTGAAAAACACAACTTATGTGTGATAATACTGTTCACATTTTTTTATGTGACCATTAAATAAGCATCATATTAGGTACACTAAAACTTTTGTGATTTAGTAGAAAATGTGGTAGCCATCTTGGCATGTAAAACAGTAATAAGAATGAACGGAAAACTTTGGAAAAACTGCACAACTGTTACAAAAAATCCACATTAGTTATGTAAGTATTGAATATGGTTAAGGAGTGCATAAACAACGATGATGTGAGAACTCTATGAATGTCTTAGCGAATGACGCTGTATCCATGTTGTATGTGAAACCAATAGTGTGGGAATGAAAATTATGAAACACAGAGGGGCCTATTAGCAAGAAGTTGCGATATTTATCGCAAAACGCGATTAGTGCGTTCATTTTTATCGCTGCCTATCGCTGGATATTTTAGCGGGAAAAACATGCTATTAGCAACGTTTTACTCCATTGTGCTAAAATATCCAGCGATAGCGGCGAAATGCATGAATATTGCTGGAAATCCAGCAATATTCACGGATTAACGCCAATGGGAACTTAACCTGAAGATCCACCTCCCATTGGATAAACAGGTAAGTCATGTTTTTAACAGGTGTTCGGGTATAGCGATAATGGCGCTTAGCGCGATTTTTTTCATCGCTTCGCCTGCCTTGCTAATAGGCGATAGCTGTGTTAGCGACTGCTTTCAGTCGCTAACAGTTTGGGTACGCCCACTTTGCATGTCATTAGCGATAAATATCGCTGACATGCATAGCGGGCCCCAAACCGGTCGCTATCGCCTAAAAGCTGTCGCTAACTGCTGTTAGCGACAGCTTGCTGATAGGGCGATAGAAATATCGCCGCTTTAGCTGCAAAAAGTGCCGCTAAAGCGGCGATATGGCCCTTGCTAATATGCCCCAGAGTAAGTTAAAGAGATGTGCGTGGCAAATAACAACCAGTGATGTATGACCCTAATGGTCATCTTTCAGACGAAAGCAAAATATCTCAGAAAAGTGAAAATCAATCTATGAATCAAACTAACAGAAACAGACCTAACACATCTTCTAACTGAAGTAGATGTAACACATGTGCATATATTAATTAAACAAAAAAAAGTTTGAATCCGATCATTCAACTCACGTGGTTGCAATGTATCAAGCCTTTGGATTCAATATAGTTCCTTTTGTTACAAGGCCTTTTTGGTATCACTTTCTGGATTATTTTGAATTCAATTATCTGAAACTTCAACGATGAGAAATTGTATTTCATAAAATTGTAGTTTTCAGAAAGTGAAGTTTATCAGATGTGTTATGGATGTTACTTTAGTGTTCATAAATTCTTAGCTTGTTCTTCCTTTCAGTCGTGCCAATGTATAACAGCCTGCGGGGACATTTAGTCGAGCAGATACAATTGTTGGTGTTGTAGTATCTGCCACGTCAAAGTTTTATTGGGATACCTTTATGTAGATGTAGTAGAGTAGAACCTTGTATTATGTTATTGCAATGTATGCATTAGTGCCAGGGACAACCTAGAATGGTTGACCTGACTTATGAGTGATCAATTGCTTGAGATTTTTCTTCTTTTCATAGGCAAAAAGTGGTGGATTTTTAATAAAGTGCTGATGTCTGGTTCAAGCTGTAACATCTCCCATCTGTTTTTGGTGACACATTTGAATCCTGGACTACTAGTGGAATATGTGGAAATTAACGTAACTCCAATGTGTGTTGGTCTCCTTTGTTTTTTGAGAAGTTGGTATCTGGAAAATTGTTAAACCATGTTGATTTTTTAATTACCGCTTATGAGTATCCTCTGCATTGAAATCTCATATTTTGTTCATGGATTGCTTTGTGCAGGTTCTGTGAAGATGACATGATTCTTTTAATGTGTGTGAACTGTGAATGTGGTAGATGCTGCTTCAAAGATTCAGGATTAAAACTTTTGAAATGAAGCATGTTGTTCTTGCCAGTAGCTTTTCTGTAAATGTTGGTTATAAGGTTGTCTTTTTGAAGGGTCACCGTTACATCTAAAAATGACACTTTGATGCTTCTGATGGTGTGACTGCCTAATTAAGAAGATGTTGTTGCTGTACCGTAAGTACATAACTAAAACATCAATCCAATTTTGATCTTAGTAAATATGTCTATCTTTAAACAGTGCTATGAAGCCATTCGCATAGGATCGCGGGCCTGAGAATCCTATTGCAGCACTGTTATTTTATGAGAACATTTTGTAAATTAGTTATGCTATAATGAAAAGTAAAGAACATTGAGGATGAAGATTCTGCTGGAGTATGCATGACAAAAAGTGACCAGTATGTTCCACTCCTCTCATGCAATTGCCCTCACTGGCACTGTGCATGAGGAGAAAAGCATCACCATTGAGTCACCTTGGAAGAAACATGACCAATCGCTGTGTGGCTTCAAAACAAAGGCACAGATTGATTGGTCATGTTTTTAATCATCCCTTGCCTGCACTGTCTTGTAAGCAAACCTGACCTGAACTAATCCAGACTTTGCTCTGATGTTTATACTTAAGGCTCTATGAGAGCAACACAAGGATTTGTTGGAGTAGGGGAACCCAGAGCTCCAACGGAGATCAGAAGGCTGTGCTTTGTTGCTTCAGGCACAGGGCCTGAAATGTGTATGTCACGTTGGCCACAGTCAGACTTGTTCAACCTGATATGCACACAGAATGTCAGCTCCTGCCTGAGGCTGCCACTACCAGTCAACAGGATTGGCCGGGACCTGCCTTATTGTCCCACCCCAGCCCCAATGAAAAAATGCAGTAACCTGAGCGCAGTCCTTTGGACAGTCTGGGACTTGTAAATTATACACTCGTGGAGGCTCGCGGTGGGGAGCAACCCTCCAATGCTCCAGTGTAGAAGCCGCCACTGGCCAGGATCTACTATGGAAATGTATTTTTTTTAGACAAAAAACTATGTTTGCTTTTAGCCAATGTTTCCTTTTTTTTACTAGCAAGGGCCGACGATAGGGTAACCAGATTTTGAGTAGTAAAAACCGAGACAGGGCAGACATAAAAGTAGAACTAAAGGATTTAGCCTTACTTTTATGTCTGGCCTGCCCTAGTTTTTCTTACTTTCATGTCTGACCTGTCACAATTCTTGCTTTATGGAGGGGGACAGGAGTGGGTGTCTGTGTATGTGTGCATGTGTGTGTGTGTTTATCTCCACTTTAAGTAGGTATATACTATCCTTAATTAATTTCTCTGTTTCTTTCACAAAGTGCCGGGGGAAATCAGCTACATGCTTCCATCAGAGGGGAGACAGAGTGGGGAGAAAAGCAGGGGGTCTCAGGGTAGAGGTCCTGTCATAGCTAATGTCATGAAAATCCCTGCACTCCTTCCCTCTGCTGGGAGCATGCAGCCGACGTCCCTCTGCGCTGCCTGAAAGTAACTGAGAAATTACTCAATGATACTATGCCTTTTAATTGTCCTTTGCAGGCTGCCTTGACCTTTGTCACAAAAACCGGGATATGTATTAAAATTTAAGGAAAACGGGACTGTCCGGGGATATCTGGGAAGTCTGCTCACCCTAGCCCATGGCCATTTCAGCAATAAAGTTTTGAAAAAGTTATGAGAAAACAAAACACTCAATGCTAGTCGCTCACCTTTTCTCTAAACTTAAAATTGTGCTAAATGCAAAGAATACTACTTTCCATACATTTAGCACAATTTTTTTACTCATCCTGACAAACGCTAAATGTAAGTGAGCGTATTTCAAAGTATTAGTTTTCAAATAGTTCTTGGAAATAACTTTTTTAACTTAATGTTTCCATTTGTGGGCCATTTACTTTTTGTAAGGCTGAAATTGCTGCAATAAATTGCAAAAAGAATACTTCCATGTAATCTTCTGTTTGTATTCTGGTTGCATTTTATGTGCAAGGGACAAAAGAAGAAATAGTCACAAAAGCATTTACCCACTATTGCTATATCATAAAGGACGTCCAGGAAGCTCTAACAGGCCTCTCCGAGAGCCTGCCAGCGCAGCGCTAGCTCCTCTTGCAGAGGGTACAGCTGCAAAAGGAGAGGTGGTGGGATGGCACAGAGGGCAGTCGCGGCTGGCATGGCTCACGGGTGTGGGGGTGGAAGCAGGGGGGGTACAGGCAAGTGGTCGCGCTGGGAAGGGGGGGTTAAATAATACTAAAAAAATGTACCTTTCCCGGGTCCCGCATTTTCCAGGCTCTGGCTGGGGCACCTGCTCCTACTTTCATGCCTCCGCAGGAACAGAAAGCAGGCACCTTCCTCCCCTCCCCAAGCCAATCACAACGCTGTGGGTAGGCCATTTTCTCCATGTAGGCTGCATGCAGCCTTCATGAAGAAAATGGAGAGTGTGTGTGACTGGATGGTCGATACCAGAGGGCCGACCAAACAGTCAGGGACCGCAATATTGGGCTAGCCACTCCTCCCCTGCCCTGTTGCAGGACCACGCACCCGCCCGCCCCCAACCATACCCTTCTTCTGCTTTCTCGCAGTGCGAGAAGCAGAAAAGCAGAAACATAAAATGGTATTTATAATACCTTTTTATGTTTCTGCTTCTTGCACTGCGAGAAAGCAGTGGGGCGATGCTCCTCCGCCCATATGAAGGAGCCGCCCCTGATGTCAGTGGGAGGAGGATGGGTAGCTGGAGGTCAGTTGTTCTTTCTTTTATGACAGGAAGGAGTAGCCATGTTATGAATGGCTCTCCACTACTCTTCTGCCCATGCATAACGGTTGAAAGTAGGGGCCGATGTTTTTGGAGGCCATACATAAAATGAAAATATAGCTGGCTTAAAAAAAGAATAACATGGGCGGTTTTCACCTTGGGTTTCTGATAGACATACCAGGGAACTTGAGCTTCACTCTCGACGTCTATTTGATGTCTCTCAGAACCCCTCAGTGAAAAGCATCCAGTTATTCATGGCACCTTCTATAGTTCTATATATAGAGGATTGAACACATGCATCTTTGAATGTATTAAATGAAGCTCTCATACTCCTCTTCATAAAAAATTCAATTTGATGAAGCCAAGTTATTTTTAACGTGTAATTAATGTTCACGTGCCTGGCTTTCACAGACGCGTTTATTGTGATACTACTTTGGCACAAGTGAAGCATATTATGTAACATTTAAAGGGTCTTTGATATTTATAACCAGGTAACTGTAATGATGTGTATGTGGTATCATGATCTGAATATTAATGCGTCACATGTTCGAGTATGTGAGGATGGGCGCAGACATCATAAGAGACGCATACACAACAGGCCCTGGTGGTGTTACTAAACGCAAGAGGGGCTCATGGTACTGCATGGGGGCAGCAGCCTCACGTACAGCCTCACACACCGATGAACCTCCCACGAATACTACTAAAGAAAAGGAGCTGACGTAAGACGAGACAAGCTCCAGTGACGCGAGCATAACAATGGCGGTTTTAACAATGTCGTTCCTCCTTGAATGTCTTCCAGTCTTCTGCTCGGTATGAGAATAAAAGCATAGGTTACTGTCATACACATGTCAAAAGCAAAAAGGGAACCAAATTACTTTATGCACCGGCGTTACATGTGTACCTGCAGTATGCTTTCGAAATAAGGGGCATATTATCAAGCACAGCGTTAAAATTATCGCCGCTTTAGCGGCAGAAAACTGCCGCTAAAGCGGCGATAATGGGCTTGATAATATGCCCTTGAGAGTTCCAATAGAAGCCCATGTTGACACCAGAACATGGGCTATGGGAGTTTACACGGGCATATTATCAAGCCCATTATCGCCACTTTAGCGGCAGTTTTCTGCTGCTAAAGCGGCGATAATTTTAACGCCGTTTCTTGATAATATGCCCCTAAGAACCTCGAGCGATTGGCATTTTAAGCTGTTGTTGACTGCAGAGCACTGGTACATGGTCAGTCTATTTGCATGTCTCCCCATCTCTTGTTTCTCAGGTCACATGTTAAGATTGCAAGGGGGCTTTTAACCCGTTCCCTGCTCATGACGGAACCACTCCGTCATGAGCCACGGGCGCCGTGTGCTCATGACGGAGTGGTTCCGTCATGCTGCGGCCGTTGGCGGCCGCTCCGCCCATGCGGCACTGATTCCCCGCCTGTGCAGGCGATCAATGCAAGTGGGCGAAGTCATGAGGGAACCACGCCCTCATGAGCACAGCTCGCCCGTGACTCATGACGGCGTGGTTCCGTCATGAGCATGGTGGCGCCGCCCTGACCCCAAACCCCTCCAGCGCCGCGGCGGAATTCGTGCCGCGGCGAAGGGGTTAAGTTCTGATGCAAACACCTGCTGCAAAAACTTCACAAACAACATTCAGGGCTGTTATGAAGAGACACGGACCAACACCGCAATTCATAAATAGGCCCACATACAACAGCATTCAGTGCCGCATGAAATCCATCTCCAACCTCCCTGTACATTCCATGATCTCATAAAAATGCCCCTACAACGTTCTAGCAGTGTTTATGCTTATTGAGTGGAGAGTGTGTGTATATCAGTAAGTGAATGTATGAATGGTATGTTTGTATACATGTTAGAATGAGTGTATGTATGGTAGTATGAATGAGATGTGTATTATGAAAGAGTGTTTAGGATTGATATAACTATATATAACAATGGCAAGTGTTTTCTGAGTTTAGCAGCTGACTTACACGTCAACACAAAAAAGGGTTTTGGCGCCCATGTTGCATGTATCATTTCTAAATTGTTCTCCACGTGCGCTCGCATTTACCTCTAGCTAAGCAGCTAAAAGGTGGGCATAATGGCAAATGCAAACTGAACGTGCACCATTTGTGCTGTAAATTGGCTATGGTGTTATAACAGGTGCATATATAGTTTACATTCTGTAACAATACTGTCACTATGGTTTAAATATGTCTTCAGGTATTAAGACAAAGCGAAACAGTGCTCCACCAGTACACTTCTCATTTTACTCCATCAGGACTTCGGCCACCGTGACTTCGGCTAGTAGAAAGTAATTTTTACATTGACTAGATTGGAGTTAAGGCATGCAATTATCTTGGTCCATGTAACTGTAAGTGTTAGTAAAGAACAATCGTGTAAAGAGTTTGAGATGATGTTGGGTGAGTAAAGATAGACATCAGGGGCTGTCTTATGTGAAATGGGATGCTGCCGCTTCCTGCACTCGCCTCATCCTCAAGGGGTTGTGGCCAGCACAGACAGGTACAGGGTGCCATCCTACATATAACAAGCATTGGCATAGCCAATAGGTCTCGCCTGTGGGACCTTATAAGTGTTTAGCCATGCAACAGTTGCATAACTAAACACTAATAAGGTCCCAAAAGCGAGACCTATTGGCTATGCCAATGCTTGTTTTAACTGCTGCAATCTATTGAAGCCTCACGGAGAACATCAAAGCGGCCGTGCGGCCCCGAAAGTGAAAGTAATCGCGGTAAAGCACGGCGGGCGAGACCGCGAACATGCACTGTAGCTCTAGGCTGGCCTGGTAGCACTTTTTGGAGCCCTCTCAATAAGTCTCGCCAGATCAGCGCATGCGATGGGTCAGGCGAGACCTAAGAAGCAATATCCATAGCATAAGCACAAACGCACCTACACTTGGGCGGCACAGCATTGAACACCAGACTGGGGACTTGAAACATTCAATGCAGACAGACTGCCGACACTTTGAGGAAAAGACAAAAGGGTGTGACTGCACCTGCTGGTGGGGATAATCCATGAGGCATATCTGGGAACCCCACGCTCCACTACCAAGGGATGCCCTTGGAAGGACACACTGAATGTGTCCCTTCAGGTGTGGTGCACCCTCGGGCAACCCTGCATCTGAGTCTGCAATATAGCACATGTGTAGTGGCAAGTGCACATCATCATTTGCCTGGGGCAACAACCCAATGTACATGGCAAAATGTCAATTTTGGAACCTGTGGGTATAAAACACACACACGCATCCCATATAATGGAAGGCACTCCAGAAGCATCTGTGGTTCCTTCTGTATTACGAAAGTGCTTGCGGATGCAAAAATAGTCTTAAAAACCCATTTCATTCCCAGGAGTACTTATTGCAATACGACTTCTGTGGTAACATATTGGATGAGTTTGATTTCAATCCTCTCCAAGCCAAGATGTGGTCAAATAAATATGCATGCAAATTGACTCCCCTCAGACATTATTGGATCATGTTGTGTTTTTATGTTTGATTTAAAAGCTTTTCTTACTTCCCATGTTTATATTTGACAAATGCTCTCCTACACAATTGACGTCACTTTGAACTAAGGTGTAGCCAGCAATTTATTGATATTTCCAATATTATAACTGTAGCATTCAGCTTCTCCTCAACTTAGTGGAAATGATTGAGGTTGATTTCTGCTTTCTACATTATTGGTCTCAATAGGGCCAGCACATATCTCCATATCACGTCACAGGTAAGGTACCACTCCGAGTCCCGGTCTAATGTTGATTTGGGTACAAGCAAAAGTTTGTACAAAAATTGGGATTCCATGTGGGGCAGTAAAACTTCACTCTTTCCCTACACATATTTCACCAGGTAAAACCTGGCACAATTTGGTTGCATGATTTTTTGCCTTTTTTGGCAACCAATTTTTGGTAGTTCTTGAAATCTTTACCCCTGATAAACAAGAGTAAAGAGCTTATGCTATACCTTTAAACATGGTTAGATTGGCCTAACCCTGATTGACATTCTTAACTTGCCTAAATGTCGCTTGTACAAGGTGCAAAGGCCTGGAAGTTAAATGGTACCGAAGGTTTGCAGCCTCTATTGTGCCATTTACGGGTCAGGTTTTAAAACAGAGCTTTAGTTTTGCTATGTGTAGCTAGTCAGCATCAGCCCAAAAACTTGCTGTCAAACCTGTAAAAATATCCTTTTTTGACAGGATGGAAACACTGCGTTTAAATATTAATAATTCACCCCTCGGTGCACCTTGTTGCTTATAAGGTATTGTGCATTATATTTAAAAGTAGGACATGAGAGAAATTAAAGCTGTCATGTTCCTCCAGGGATTAGCCTCCAAAGTTATTTTCACTGGTAGGGCCATAGGTGTATCCTAGAAAATGCCAACGTTCAGATAATAAACTTTATTCTGTAACTTATGAAAGAAAAAAGCCACAAAGCCATTTAAAGTTATAATTCACATTTATTAAAAGTCAAATGTAGTGGTTTAATCAGAATTTTAATAAATAATTAAGCAAAAGTAATTTTGGGAAATTTACCTATTATCTGTCTAAACCACCAATGGCTAATTAACATTAGCCTATTAGGTTGCTTGTCTGACAGTGTTTGCCCGCAAAGTGGTCTGTAATCTGCTCCCAGAGCAGAAACAATAGCCTGGGTGTAGAGATATGTTATTTCCCCTTGCAAGAAGGTTAGTTAGAATGTGACCAGGATCTTAATTAGCTTATAAAAGGTCTGTCCTTTCACAAGTAAATATAAGATGAAACCTAGGGAAGGCAAACCTTTGTTCTTCCGGCTAGACTGCCTCCAAATCCAGTACAAGAGAAGGTATAGCCAGAGGCAGTTTTGAGTGACCACAAAAGAAAGAGAGTTTCATTTCCCTGGGCACAACTCTGGACAGGCACACAGGCTATGCACAAGGAAGAAAGGGTTGCCCGTTTTGGATTTTAGGTGTAAGGTGCACTGGCGATTGTTTGCAGTAGGGCAAACAACTGTAAAAAAAGGGGATAGGGTTGACCCTTGAAACGTCTACCCGATTGGCTAAGGAGAAGCCACAAGTTAACCACACCCACTAGCTGAAGAACCACATTTTCTTAGATGACCAGTTGCCCAGTCACCACTAGACCTGCACTGGACCCTGCAGAAGGCATTTGCTAAACCAAGCACTGAACTCTTAAGAGCCCCATTGAAGCCTTAGAGCCTCAAGTGAAGAGCTGAGGAAAAAGGAGCTTACCAATCCACAGTTTTGAAGCATGGAAACATTCTGCTTACCACTCCACAGTTTTGGGACTTGGAAAATGTCTGACTTTCAGCTGCTGGAGGACCAAGATAAACCACCAGAGCTGATCCGGTGAAGGTGCGATTTTGCTGGGCTGCAGAAATAGTTTTGTCCCACTTGGATCTTACTGGCAGAATAAATCTGTTTCAGAGGGCCCTCCGCGAACCCATGGTACCCTCCTTGGATCCAACCTACAACACTGTCACACAGTAGACATCTGATTTCCATTTTAGAGACTAAAGGTCCTGATTTAGAGTTTGGTGGATGAGTACTTCATCACAAATGTGACAGATATCCCATCTGCCTTATTACAAGTGCATTATATTCTATAGCACTGTAATAAGGCAGGCAGGATATTCGCCATCTTTATGATGGAGTACTCATCCTCCAAACTATAAATCAGGCACTTTCAGGCACATGCATCAAGGTAACATTTTGCGAGTCCTTAATTGCGATTATTAAGGAATCGCAATTAAGGACTCGCAAAAGCCTATGCATGTAGGATTCGCTATAAAAATAGCGATTCCTACACATTCCTTATTTGCGAGTCGCAAATTGCGATTCGCAAATAAGGAATGGCTTCCCATTCATTCCTATGAGCCTACAAGCCCATAGGAATGAATGGGAAATTGCATGCACAATTGGCGAGTACCAAGTGGTACTCGCAAATTGCTCATGCAATTTCAAGGGTGCAAGGGTGTCAAAAGGACACCCTGTTGCACCCCTGAAATTGATCTGTGCACAAATGGTGCACACACACATGTCCCAAAGACATGTGTGTGTGTAATCTACAACTTTGAAAAATGCACTTAAGTGCATTTTTCAAAGTTTTTGCAATTTACCATGAAGTTCAACTTCATGGTAATTTGCACACTCTAGTAGCGAAATCGCTACCTCAAAGTGGTTCTTGCATTGCATTTAAGGAATCGCAAAATACGATTCCTTAAATGCAATTGCAATTTGAGAACTCGCAATTAATTGCGAATTCTCAAATGGCGAGGGCCTTGACCCTTGATGCATCGGAAAAGCTAATTTTGCAATTGCGAACGGCCGATTTTTGCGAATCGCACCGTTTGCGATCACAAAAAGCTTTGATGCATGTGCCAGTTAGTCTCTGAAATGGAACTCAGATTTCTCCAGCAGGACAAGGCCCTTAGTTACAAGGTAGATATCTTGACCCGGTGAAGACAACAAAAGTATCCAACCGACGATGGGCGTTAGAGTGAAGTTTGACATTTCCATCCCTGAGACTTTCCCAAAAAAATCTATGACTTCAGCCGGACCTCCTTAAACACGTATCAAACTTCGGTGAGACCTTCTGAATACAGCCTGCTATCCTAAAGAAAGATTTTGACTTCCATTTTGCAGACTATATCTGAAGGCAAAATCCTTGACTGGGCCATCCTGCTCGATGCATCCTACCTGGGGATCCAAAGTGCGCAAGGACCTGGTCTTCCGTGATCATAGACTACATTTGGCCCTTAGCGCTTTTTGGCAACATTTTCAGTTAAAACTTAAAAAGTGATGTCTCCAATTCCCCTTATTGGATTTTTGTTGCTTTGGTGTCATTGTGGTTAATACAATTTATTCTAATTTTCTAATTCAGTTGAGGATTTTTATTGTTTAGTGTTTTGACTTTTTTATTGTTTTGGTATTTCATAAATACATAACACATTGCCAAAGTAAGTCTGTCTGCTCTGTACCATAGCTGCCTTGGTCTTGAGGTCAGGTTAATTTACTGATTTCTGGAGTGTGGCTGAAGGGCCAAGGTGGCAGTCATGCACAGCTGAACCCCTGTCAATATTCGAACTATGGGGCGATACTTTTGGTGCTGGAGTGCCACAGTCAGCCCTCTGCAGAGCCCCGCGGCCCAGCATGGCAGCGGGGCTCAAGAACAGTGCGGAGTGCGGCAAGGGGGCTGTGGGAGCACCGGTGAACTGAGCGAGATGCACGGGCTGCATCGTATCCAAGATGGTGGCCCATGCTTCGTGCACTGGATTGGAGCAAGCTTGGCCATCCAGAGGGAGAGCGGTAGAGCACCTGAGGTCTCCTCAGCCCCCAGACAACTCAAGGTGGGGCTGGAGACACAGAGTGAAGGTGGTCCTGAGCCGGGGGCCAATCAGCGGCTGTTGGGGTGGAGCTACAGGGCCGCATGGGACCGGGTGGGAGAGGCTACCCTGGAACAAGCACTACAGTGAATGAGCCTTGGGATGGGGCAGAGGTGAGGCCCGAATCCGTACAGCGCTCTGTACCCCCACATGAGTGCTTGCTATAGCGACCACCAGGCACACCGGCCGGAAGATGGTGAGTGAACCCGGGGCCACTGGCCCTCTGCTCCAATTTAGTGGGATGGGGTGATTCCCTCTTCAGGCCCAGGCAAGGTATAACTCCATGAGGGAGTGCAGTGGGACACACATATCAGTTCAATTATATGGTGGTTGGTGAGGACCCACTTGGTGCATGCCTGGGACAGAAGCGGCTGCTCCACTTGATCATCTGCGGAGGCTAGCTCATCCCCCCGGCTGTTCTCCTGAAGCATTCTGAGTTTAGTGAGTTACATTTGATCGGTGGGCCAAAGGGAGGGGGGCTTTGGACTGCTTGGGCTCTGACTGCTAGTGCTGCCTTGCCCGACATTCACTGGAGCAAGCGGGTCAGACCCCCTGCTTGGCTAAAAAGCCTTGACTTCTAAATCAGTGTGTGGTGTAGGAGATGAGTGCCTTTCTGCTGCCTTGATGTTGAGTTTTCAAAGCTGATGGTCTTGAAGGTGCAGCATGCAGCATGCATCATTGCATGTCTCTAAAACAAGCTCACAAGGAACTGGCGCCAGGTAGACTGTTGCCTGGTGTGGTACAAAGTAAACTGTTGCATGGTATGGTACAAGGTAGACTGTTGCCTGGTGTGGTATATGGTAGACCTTTGCCTAGTGTGGTATAGGGCAGACTGTTACCTGGTGTGATACATGGTAGACTATTGCCTGGTGTGGTACAAGGGAGACAGTTGCCTGGTGTGGTAAATGACAGACTGTTGCCTGGTCTGGTACAAGATAGACTGTTGTCTGGCATGGTACAAGGTAGACTGTTGCCTGGTGTGGTATATGGTAGAATGATGCCTGGTATAGGAGGTTTAAATATGAGTATATGATGTTATGCCATCTGATACAGCCTGCAGCAGTGTATGACCTGACAGTAGACAAATACCGAGGGAAAGAAAATATTTGCATTTCAAACACTCCTGGACCTTGGACCTTGAACCTTGAAATCCCCAAAATCCAAGAACTGATAAGCCCTACATCAAACCTTTTCTGTGTCAGAATCCTCTACCTCATTAACTACACTGTGCCCCTCCTTCATTATATTCATAAGACGCTCGAGGCAATAGCCCTTCAGGAAACACCAAGGAACCTTTAAATATCTCTCACGTTGAGAAAGCTGCCGCTTGTGTTGAGAAAGCTGCTGCTTGAGTAGAAAATCTACTTGACTGGCTATAAGAAGCAGCACCCACTGGTGCGCCGCGTGGTGCTGTTCGCACTGATTTTATAGCATGAGACAAGTGCCTGGTGCTAGAAATCAGCATGAGCAGTGTAATGTATCAAACTCCGCCACTCACAGAATTCCATGGAATCTTGTGAAATTTTTAGGTAACTTCATGGAATTCCACGGAGTGAAACTCTGCAAGTTCCACCCAACCCCTAATCTCAATTGCATTTTCGAATAGGGCTTACATACAGTGAATGAAGAACAGAAAATGTGACTCTCTTCCACCCACTCAATGTTGCTATGGCAACTTCTGGAATGAACAGAAGAACCTCACCCATGTTTAAATGATGCGAGCAGCAGGGTACTGACTGGTAGCTTTATATAAAGGGCCCTAGTCAGAATCTGTATCGCCTTATCTAAATAATGTTCAAAAGCCGGTATGCTTTTTACAGCTAAAAATGAAATTATTAGCCACCCCAAAGCCAAATTAGACTGCTGCTTTCTTATTAGTTTCTCCCTGTAGGTGCACTTAAGAATGGATATGAATCTATGAGTAATTTTCTCTGACATTCCCTTCTCAACACAGTGGCCTACCCTTACAGGAATCCTACATACCACAGCACATGTCATCCATGACCCTAAGTAATAGGACCACATCACCTTTATCCTGAAGGAAGGCCACTGAATCCCCTCACCATCTTCAAAACCATGAGCATCATTTTTAATGACATCAAGATGAGCACAGCAGCCTAGTTGGATGACAAGCTGAACATCTGTGTTAGCTCTGGAACACCCACAGCCAGGACACCATCAGAATGGAGGTGAAGAAGTATAGAAAAGAAAAAAAACAATACAACAGTCATTTCCCATCTATCATCCTACTCTGTAATAACATCTCTATATCCCTCAGGATGGTCCTGACCTAAATATACCTCTTTTTTTCGCATGCTTTTCCCCCCGCAGGGAATTACAACGCGGTTGTTCCAACGACAGCTTTGTAATAACACATACCATTACCCCGCAAGTCATAACAATGACTTGCGGGGTGTGCGCTGGATGTTGGAATAGTATAATTTACTATTCCAACTTCAGTATTTGCAACAGTATGGAAGGTGTTGGATTTTAAATCCAACACCTTCTGCCCCCTCTGCAAGTCGTTGTTCCGACTTGCGGAGTAATGGTATGCGTTGTTACAATGCGGTCGTTGTAACAACCGCGTAGTAATTCCCTCCAGGGAAAAGTATTTGTGGTAAACGATGTTTACCTCCTGACCCTGAAAGAGCTGCACACAAACCTCTTTAAAGAGCACTACATCACAATATAGTAACAGTTCGAATTGTGCTCCCTGAATCCAGCCATTGTTTCAATCATTTGTTGACTTTATCTTTTATTTATTTAATTTATTTATTTATAAAGTTTTATATAGTGCGAACAAGATCCCGAAGGATATCAGAGCGCTTTACAAAGGAAGGAAGGCAGGACACAAATCCAATATCGACACCAAGAAAGATTACACAACAGGAATACTCGCATAAATCCCAGACAAATAATCGCAAAATTCTCAGACAAATGAATCAAGGAGAGTTGTACAATAAACAGGTATGTAGCAGAGTACGAAAGGGGTACACAATGCAAAAAAGAAGAGCATAGATCCAGTATCAACATCAAGTAGATATACACAACAGGGATACTCGTTTGTTTCCCAAACAAGAGAATCAAGGAGAGTAATATGATAAACATGAATATAATGGGCTACAAAGGGGGATACACAATGCGGTAAAGAAGAGCAGCAACACATGAGGGTACAATGGTTGTAGGAACAATGATTTCGAGCAAGTGATCCTGGCCCAAGTTAAGGTACAAATGTGTTCATTAGGAATCTTTTGGCTTCCAGTTTGAAAGCAGTCGTTGAGGAGATTCTGCGTACTTCTGGTGTAAGTGATTTCCATATCCCTGTGGCAGCGCCAGACAAGGCTCGGAGACCGGTTCTCTTTTTGCTAAGGATGGGTGGTTTCAGGAGGAGAGTGATAGCGCTTCTTGAGGCTCTCCCACTGTAGAATAATTCAAGCTTTTGTGCTAGGTACCTGGGAGTTTTGAAATGCAGAGCTTTGTGTGCCAGAAAAGCAATCTTTAACTGAATTTGAGCTTCATAGGGCAACCATTTAAGAGGATTTAGGATTAGGGATATGTGCTCACTACGTTTGGTACCAGTGACCAATCTGGCCGCAGCATTCAGTGATGCCCTTAGGGGAGCCAAAGTGTATTTGGGAAGGCCACAGAGCATAGCTCTGCCGTAGTCTAGCCTCTGTAGGACCAGTGATTGTACCACCTGCTTCAAGTCCTTTTGTGGAAGGAATGGCTTGATGTGTCTGAGTGTCCTCATCAAGAGATTAGCTCCCTTACACACATTGCTTATATAATTTTTAATATTCAGGTGTTTGTCCAGGGTGATTCCGAGAGATTAGGCTGAGTCTATGATGAGAGGGGTGCAATTGAAGTCAGTGAGGTGATTCAGCCAAGGGTCTAGCTTAGGGATGTGGTTCGGGGAGTGATGAAAAGGAATTCAGTTTTGGAGGTGCTGAGCAGTAGATGGTTCTCCGTTAACCAATTTTGTGTGGTATTTAGGGTAGTGTTGAGTGAGATGATGGTGTCCGGGGATGAGATTTTCAAATAAAGTTGTGTGTTATCCACGTACATATGGAAGAGAATGGTCGTGGAATTTAGAAAGTTAGCTAGTGGTTCCAAGAAAAGGTTGATGAGGATAGGAGATAGGGCGGACCCTTGAGGGACACCTATTAGTACTGGAGAGGGCTGGGAAAGGGAGTGGTTTGCCTTGATTCTTTGTGATCTGTGGTGAAGGAAGGACAAGAACCATTGTAACACCTGACCTGAGAAACCCATCCTGTTCTTCAGAATGGATAGAAGGTTGTTGTGATTAACCGTGTCGAAAGCGGAAGAAAGGTCAAGGAGTATTAGGAGGCAGGAATCATTTTGGTCAAGCATTTTTAAGATGTCATCCATAACTTGCGTGAGAGCCGATTCGGTACTGTGCCCCTTCCTGAAGCCGGATTGATGCTGGTCTAGGAGTTGGAAATTCTCTATGTGAGCACAGAGTTGGTATTGTACGCATTTTCCAAGTAGTTTGGCTAATATGGGGATGTTGGAGATAGGGCGGAAATTATTGAGGACAGTTTTATCAGCGTTAACTTTTTTAGTATAGGTGACACCTGCGCTGCTTTTCGGCAGTCTGGGATCGTGCCTTGCGATAGAGAAGTGTTTACAATCCTTGTCCAGGTGGGGATGAGTACATTCTTGATTTCTTTGAAGATGGTTGGTGGCAGGGTGTCACTGAAGTGGTTAGACGGATTGATGTTCTGAAGAATCTTGTTGATATATTTTTCACTTAATGGACTGAAGGTGCCCCATGTCACATTGTTCTTGGTGTTCAGGCTGATTGGTTTGCGCATTTCTGAGAGGTCAGGGGGTGGTGCGGACCCGGGGAATGGCAGTAGCACCTTCTTAGATGCGAGTTCAATGGTGATGAGCCTTGATTTATCGGTGAAGAAAGCAGCACGATCATTGCAAGAAGGTGGGCTGCCTCTGGAGTCAGAGTTATTTGGGCCTACCACTGATTGCTGTATGACCAAATCAAAAAGTTTTTTGGGGCAGTTTGCAGCTTTATCAAGTTGGTGTCTGAAGTACTCTGCCTTAGCGCTCTTGATTTGTTTGCTGTAAAAGCTTCTAACATCTCTAAGAAGTTTTAGTTGTTCCAAGGAGGGATTGGATCTCCAGGGACGTTCAGCTGCCCTGAGGTTGCGGCGCTCCGTATTTAAATTGTCGTTGTACCATGGTTTGGATATTTTTGTTGAGGTATTTTTGTGTTGGAGTGGTGCGAAGTCATCCATAATGTTGGAGATGGTCGAGTTGTAGGAGTCAGTGAGTAACTGAACATCTATCAAGTCTGCTTGGGAGTAGAGGGCAGATTTACAGTGGGCTGCTAGATCAACTGAGTTTATTGATCTGAGGTCCCTTTTCCAGATCTTTGATTTCGTTGGTTGAGCCTTCCTCAACGACAACTCCCTGTTTATATAAAACAGGATGCAGTGGTGATTGGATCAATCGAAAGGGGTAATGGTATCCAATGTGAATGTCTGCCCTTTCGAGATAATGAGGTCTAGAGTTTCTCCTTCATTGTGAGTAGGTTGGTCACAGTGCTGAATCAGTTCTTCATCATTCAAAAATGCTTTAAGGCAAGTTACCGCTTGGTCATTGGGGTTAGACCAGTGAAGGTTAAAATCACCAAGGAAGATTTGGGACACAGCTGAGTCGACATTGCCAGAGATGACTTCCATTAGTTGCTCAACAAAGGGGAGATTGTCTCCTGGGGGGTGATAAAAAGTGTGAAGTTTGCAAACCGGCAGGTTATTACTTGAGATGCTGAGACAAAGGGATTCACAGGAGGAGGGCGAAGAGGACTCTAAGTGAGAAATCGAGAGTGTGTTCCTATGCATACACTCTAGGCCACCCCACAGCTTCTGAGCTCTGTCTAGCCTAATTATGTCTTGAGTAGGAGGTACTAGTAGGTCTAGGAAAGGGGTGGAGGTGGGATTTAGCCAAGTTTCAGTGAAGATGATAATGTCTAAATCATTGTGTTAGATGAGGTCGAAGATGTCGGTGGCGTCTTTATTGGCTGACCTACACTTGAGTAGTGCACATTTAAGTCGTGGTGGATTAGTGTGGGAAGGAGACTGGGTGACGCTCACTCTCTTGAGGTTGTCTTTATTGATGACTCTAGGATTGTGAGGAGGTTCTCTGTACGGGTTGGAATGAATGGTATGTATTTTGCTTGGTGGGATCATGTAGGAATTGGACCTTGTAGAGTAAAAGTTGTGCAGCTCATTGAGATCATTGGGTGCTAGGTAGGTCTCACATCTTCTGGGGCGGGAGGCCGCGTTAGCTAAGGGAATGGTTTGCAAGATGGAGGGGGGGCTAAAAACTGGCCCATGCGTTCACTCCCACCAGGGGAGGCTCTGGGCAGGTTAGCAGAGGTGAGGAAGGAGCTGATCGCGGAGAAAAGATCATTTGAAAGAGCTTTCAGGTCATGTAGTTCAGTAGTGAGGAGGTGCAGCTGGAGAGATATATTATCCCGGCACGAAACCAAGTCTGAAAGGGGTAAAGGGTGTGTTGGGAAAGCGAGCGGGGGAAGGTGGCCTCGGTGTAAGCCCTTGGGGGTCCAAGGTGATGGAGAATTGCTCCTGGGGAGGGAGTTGATCAATTGGGACTTTGCTTGTGAAGCTGTAGTGTGGTCCACTGCCTTTTGGCTATGTTCTCACGATGTAAGTACCACATATATAAAAATACATACATGCATACCATTGAATTTAATCTATGACAGAATCAATCCAGAAACAACTATGAACACGTCAGACTCTTTTGTGGAGAAGTGTGGCTCAATGGTTAGAGCGGCAGACACTGATGCAGAGGTCTGGCCCGGGACCAGGGTTCAATTCCCCGCCTCGGTGGGTCTTGGGCTCAAAATTCCACGGACCTGACAATTTTCGCCTCGGTGCCTATTCCAATCATGGAGTCCAACTCTGGGCAATAGCTTGCTTAATCTCCACAACAGCCACCACAACGCTAAGGATGCCTGGCCTCCACCTTGGGGGTGCCCAGGAGTGGACACCTCACAGGGAAAGCCAGGATGGGTTCCACAGCGGTATTCGTACAAGCGCCTTGAGACCCTTGCGGGTGAGTAGTGCGCTATACAAGTATCAATTTACATTTGTGATGAACTGGGTGATTTTACTTTGGTTATTGAATGAAAGTATACCGTTTTGTGTTGTTGTCCCATTCACATGGTTAGAAATTGCTGGCACTTTTGACTGACAAGATCACTTTAAGGATGTCAGTGGCTACACTGGAGCAAATGTGCTCATTTTGGGGGCCTGGAATTTTTTACTGGTAACTAGCACTTAAATAACACAAATGTGATTGATATGGTCCGCAAGGTAATAGTATTGGCCCCTTTGTATATTCTTAACTTGGTGTATTATAAATGTTGCTCCTGAAGCTGTGTGTGGTCAGTCTAGGTTGGATGTTGCATGAGTGATGGACCCAATGGGAGAGAGTCTGCAGTTCCCAGGGAATTTATCAGGAATGATGCAATATCAGTATTATACATATGTTCTTATCCTTCATCCTTGCGACGGTCTGTTTGACGCCCTATCCAAGAAGGAATAAGTTCACTAATGATGGAGCATACCACTTTGCAAGTTCCAAGGATTTCTTTATGACTTCATTGGGCCTGTTTTAGGGTTTCCGTAACTTCTGCATGGTGAAGGCACTCACTGATGTGTGTTAGGTTATGATACACCTATTTATAAAGCACACATTCTGCCATTGCCAAGGTCTTGCAATCTTGTGCAGACTAAGATGACCCACAGGAGACCTTTAACAAGTACACATGCACCGCTCCATCGTGGTCATCCCAGTCACCCGACTTAGGAACATGGCTTATCATATACCGCTGATGAGGAACAACTTTGGTCACAAGAGAGCAGGTGATATTCAGAAATGGATATTAAGGGCACACAATGGAGCAGTTATTTTACAGAAAAATTTAATTTGGTGTATATGTCTAATCCACCCATTCAGTCACTGTAGGTGAAATATTTAGAAGTGCAGGGGTAGGAGAGAGCCCCTTATGGTTTGGGAGCTGGGCTTTATTCAGGTAGCAGTGGATGTCGAGGTTTGTTCTCTGACTGCATCTTCCAGTGCTGTGTGGTGTGCCACTGCTGATCTCATGCAGTGCAGTGAACAAAGTAGCGTAATAAACAAAGCTGGGCTCGCGTGCTACTTGCAGTTAGTTGTTTTAGTAGGTAACAACTGGATTTGGGCGACGAGTCTCCATTGATGGGTCTCTCTAGTTGAGGATGGTAGTTATTTATGTAATAGATGTGGAGTGATTTTCAATACTGGAGGGGTGTGTTGCCCTAACTTTCCAGGCGGATTGTCTGTAGGAGTTTTTAAATTTATTTTAAAATAAATGAATACAAGTGATATATGAATTACTTTAAGGTCAAACATATGGCAAAGACCTGTCAACATATTTTACCCCTGAGCTCTTTCAGAAGCTTATTCATAAAAATGCTGCGAAAACCATGGAATGTCCTTTTATATGTTATATTTTAGTTTTGTTAGAAAAGTGCTGTTGTGTACTGTGAACTGAAGCATGTTTTGACTACAACCAGACTCACTGCACTGGCTCAGTGACATTAGTGACCAGCTCTGGAAGTTCGTTCCTCAATGCAGGTGACGTTGTTCAGCCATAGCTACATTCCTCACTTAACCTTCACACTTCGGAATCGCGACCTTTGACCTTTACGTGCCTCCAGGATGCAGCAGGCCACAGAACAGGCTTCATTCCCTTGTGATCTGTCCTTTTGAACACGCCCAGTCCACATAAGTGCTCCTAATCCATTCCTACGGGCGCATTTCATAGACGGATGGGTGTGGGTTGGCCTCGTTGTCTTAATACCTTGCTCTCTCCATCCCTTCAGGATTATGATCACGCCTCCTGTGATTACGTGGGCCACGGTACAATGCGCATTAACTCTTTTCTAAAACTTTCAAGCAGCCCGCCACATACCCCAGCTTTCTTGTCAGCGAGCCACAAAATTACAATTCAAGGGTATATTCAAAGTTTTTCTGGAACTGCTAGTTACAGATAGACAATGTATCTGAAGAATGTGTGTTTTTTTATGAAAATGCCCAGGAAGGATTTTTTAATGTAAAGTGCAGTTTTAAGTAAATATACAGAAAGCAGTATTTGACATCAGCAGCGGCTGTTTGTGTATATGCACATGCCCCCATGTCCTATGCTGTTTAATGCAGTTGGGGTGATCACTCTGGGGGGCATATTATCAAAATAATGCGATAAATATCGCAGAGCGCGCTTAGCGCGTTTTAATCTATCGCTGGATTTCCTCGCCGAGTTAGCGCGTTATTATCAACGCTCACCTCAAAGGCGATAGGAAATCCAGCGATAGCGACAAAAAGCGGGAATAGTGCGGGAAATACTGCGATATATCTTGGGCGATAACGGAAACCTTGCTAATACTCCCCTGTGGTCTTAGCCTTGCAATCCACCTTCCATTGAAGAGATGGGTAAGTCAACTTTTTTTCAGGTGTTAATTTCCTGCGATACTCGTGGTTAGCGGGACTTTTTTCATCGCTACACGGGTCCGGGGCCGCGTTGGTAAAACAGCGAAGTTGTGTTTGCAACGTTTTTAATGAAGTGATTGCAAGGAATGCCTACTTTGCATCTGATTAGCGATATATATCGCTGGCATGGGATGCGTTATCGCAGGATTACATGCCCTAGCGAGGCCTTGATGTTAGTGCGATGAAAAAATCAGCGCTTTACCGCCGAAATGTGCCGCTACTGTGGCGTAACCTCGCTAGATAATATGCCCCTAAAAGTCTTATGCAACTGGGAGGGAGGACCAGACAAAGAAAAGTAGGAGAGAAGAGAGAAAAGCAGGTATCTACCTGCACAGTCTGCATTACATGCACCCATGCATTGAATATGGACGAATGCAATAGTTGCATCCTGCAGGGATAGAATATATCAGAGCCCTCCAGAATGCAAGTCATATGTTAGACATCTCTGCGCCATTAACTGTCTGTCAATTTTCTCACTGAGTGAATATGAGTGTATTGAGACAGTGGCCTTCTCGTGGTATAAATGTATCTCACAACAGTTTCAGTCTGTAATGAATGTGCTGGCCCTACATGATGCACATTGCCAGGGGACTGTTGTGCTACCAGAAGGAGCCGCCATTGGGACTGCCTACTGTGTTGCATGGCCTGCTTCCTGTGGGACTCTAGGAGGGACTACTACTTTGCACTGCCTGATGTGCTGGCCTGCTGCCTGTTCCCCTGTTCGTGTGCCCCGAGTGCTTTCCCAGGAGCTCAGCATGTGGCTTCTGCCCTGTGACTGCTCTCTTGCCCCAAAGGGAAGTGCATGGTGAGCGCTATGTTGCAAAGTCATCCAGTGCCCTGGGCACCCCCCAACTTTTTGCTGACTGATGCTGGTGGTACCTGACTCTGGGATCTGCCTAACCAGGCCCAGGGCCAGTACTAAGCTGAAAGGAACACATTAGAATACAGTTAAAAAACACCTACATACACTAGGGTACACAATGGTATGGTGGGGTACCCCTGTGATTGGCATGACGTACCCTATAAGCCCGTAGTATATAATATGGCAGGGGTATTGAAACTAACTAGAAGTCAAAAGTGCCCTGGGGCATGGCGGTTTAGAGGCCAGCAGCTCTTTTTGCACTTGAATGTGTGCACTGCTGAAACCTGAGGGCAGTTTAAAAGCAGCCCTGGGTGCCAGGACTGATTTTAAAATGTAAATTGTACCAAAACTCGACTTTGGTGTTTGGGGTACCTAAAAATGGATAACCTACAATGTTGTGGCATATTAGGGACCCCCAGGGTCTCCCCTAGTTATCCCAGCGGTGGGGGTCAGGTATTTATAAGGTACACCCTTATAAAAGGAGTTTTTATATGCCTGGGTAAAGTGAAATTTCACATTTCACTCCCCACATTGTGGTACAGTGCTACTCAAATTCGGCGTTGATGCTAGGAGCACTGTAAAGGGAAAATCTGCAATATTTCTACAGATTCTGAACCCCTAAAGTCTCCCCTAGTTGCACATGGGGTGGGGTTCCTGTACATATAAGGCAAGTACTTATAAAATATGTTTTTGTAAGTCCTGGTGCTGGAAAAATGACCCAAATCATTTTTCCCATTGCAAATCCCTTGTTACATAGGTTAACATGGTAGGAAGTTATTGATTAATAACTATTGATAGGAGAGGACTAGAAATGCTATTCAAAGACTTCCCAGAATGGTATTAACAAATCCAACAATATCATATTGTTGAATTTCTCCTAAAGTGTACATACAAGAAGTTATAAGACTTTCTTGTTTGTAAGTCCAAAGTCAGCCTTCCTGTGGTCTGCCCTGATTGGTCAGAGTTAAGTGGATTAGCCAGGCTGCCTTAAAGAGGTGATAAAGAGCCCCTAGGGTTAACCAGCACTGCTGGGAGGGCAGTGTGCTGTTCCATAGGAATGTCAGGCCAGGGGGAGGAGTTGTAAACCATGGGCTTCAAAGGCAGAGGGATGGCCACAGTGTCAGTTTCCACTTTACACTTTTGACCCCCACCAGACCCAGGATTAGGGGAGGTATGTGCAGATGGTAGGTGGAGAGTCTATGGAAATAAGCCATCCTAGGGGGTGTGTATAGGCAGCTCTTACCTCCTTGCTGAAAAATCAGCCATTATGGATTTGGAAGATTTGATGCACTCTGGGACAAAATAATGCCACACTCTACAGGATGTGGTCAAAACTTTGAGGAGTGACCCTTCTCCCATTGGTCAGAAGTGACCTCCTGCATGACCCAGAGAACTTGGAATAAGTATCTGAGAGGGGCAGAGCCCTCCAGATCTGCTGCTGGAAACTTACTGAAGCAAGAAGTGCCCTGCTGAGAAGTTTTGCTGTGCATAGATTTCTAAGGCCTGACCTCTGAAAACTGCACCATCTGAAACTTCAGCCCTGTGGATTATTTTGCTGAAAAAGAACTAAAGAGTGGACTCCCTGAAAGCTACAGGTTAAAAGAGCTCAACTGGAACATCACCAACTAAATCTACACCTTGTAGACCCATCAGTGGTTTTTTAAGGGTTTTGTACCAGTGGATTGTGGGAACTGACGTCCTAAAATTTCAAGGACCATCTTGGAGCTTCCAGACCCTTGGAGTAAGTTTGAGACACTTTGAGACCCCTTGAGGAACTTCAGGAAGAAGTTCAAGAAGTTTGGAGAACTTTGGAGCAACTTTGAAAAAAAGCTCCATAGAGGGACCGACTCAACCTGGTCAGCCATCCAGGTTCGTCCCGCTAAAAGCTCCATCGCATCAACTTCCAGAGATTGACCAGGACTAGAGAAAATCTAAAGCCGGCGAACCCTCACAGGATCCAGCTACATGAGGAGCATCGAGAGACCCCGGGAGAAAAAGCTCCAGAAAAGTTTCTAAGTCCGCTCGTAGAAAAGGTGACCGGGAGCAACTGCGAGAGCCAAGCCGCCTGCCTTCCATCGCGTGTCGGCCTGGATTCCTGGGTTGTCCCGCTGAAGCAAACTCCGCTCTAGGGAAGTCGACCGGGACCTCATCACAAGTCAAGCCGGCGAACCCTCACCGGATCCGGACTGGTTGGGAGCTTTGAGGACCCTCGGGAAGAAAAGCTCCAGAAAAGTTTCTAAGTGTGAAGGTAGAAACTGACATTAGGACCTGCCGGTAGCTGTAGCCGCTCAGGGCTCCATCACGCCCGGCCTGAAACTTTGACTTTGCCCCGGTCTATCACGAGCAGGTATCACAATATGGTGCTATAATCTTTTAAGTGCTATATTATATTAAAACTTTGAAAATTCATATCTCCGGTTCCCTACATTGGATTTTTGTCGTTTTGGTGTCATTTTAAAGATAAAAATATTTTCTATTCTTATAAATTGGTGTTGGATTTTTGTAATGTGTTGTGCCTTAATTATTCACTGAAATTGTGTTTTAAAATGCTTTACATACCTGTCTTTGAAGTTAAGCCTGTCTGCTCACAGCCACGTTACCAAGGGTTGAGCATAGGAATAGTTTTCTAAGACCTATGCTGAGTCCTATCATGTGCTAGTGGCCTTATTGCCAGTGGCAGACCTACATTTGCCCATACCAGTAACCCACTTTCCAACAGCGCTCCTCTGTAAATCAGTGTGGTGGGCGCTTCATGAAGTAGTTACAGCCTGTCAAGATCAGCATGTGGGTCTGAAGTGTGTGGTGAGTGCTGACCTAAGGCACCCAAGAAAAAGTAGCGAGAGCTCAGAGGGTTCCCCTTGCATTCTTTACTCTGCTCATGCTGCCTCCCCATCCGGAGAGAGGGAAGTCGGATGAGCCAAAAGGACGGCGTGACCCAACCCCCAGTGCCCTACTCAGACCAAGAACAGAGTGCTGTGGGGAGCGAGCAGCACCTTCACTGTGATAAGGAGGAGTGGTGGGTGTTGCAAGGGACCGGCATGTCCCTGCCCTTCGTCGGGCTGCCCAGACAGGCCTCCGGACCCGACAAGCTGTCAGCTACCAGGACAGGTTGCCTGGCAGCTGTATAGTGACCACACCACCACTGGAGGACCCGGAGAGTTGGATCATGGCTGCCCGGATGAGGCAGCCTGAGACCAGTCGAGGTCTCCAACACGCTACCTGAGGAAGAGGGGCTGAGGCAGCTGCACCGCATAATAACGGGCAGCTGCTACTTGGCCATTCGAGAAGCAGGAGACCCAGTGAGGTCTCCTCAGCACACCTAGAAGAGTGCACATTCCCCATGGGGCTAGCTTTGGGGGTATCCTTAGTATGGCTATATGTGGGGACCCAGCGAGGTTGTCTCGCTGAGTTGGTGTGTGCGGTACCCCCGCTCAATGTTCACATACCTTTGAAGGCATTGTTGGCCCCACTAGACGAAAGGGAAAGATTTCTCAATTGAGGTACCGCTCAGCATTTGCCCTTGCTGCAAAGTACCGTAAAACTTGTATTAGACGCACAGGCGTTCCTGTAGCCTACAATTTATAACTGCACACCTTGCCAACTATTTACAGTGATGTTTTGGGGAACCTATGTGTTTCTCTTCCTAACCTATCTGCTGCGTTTCATGCCCTGATATTATGGTTTATGTCGTTTTATACCTTGCAATGATAGGATAACGAGTATCATTTCAGGACCTGTATAATATGTACAGTGATTTTGTGTAGGGTGTTTTCATGACGTGTGCAACCTATAAGCATTTATTTTATTGCACTAATTATGATGTCATCAATCAATTAGGACGTTGAAGCAGTTGATGGTGCTGTGAAGCTCTGGGGCATGTTATGACAACTGCCTAATTGGCAAAGTGATTTATGATTTATGTGATTGTGGCCTATGTGTTATGTACTATATATGAGATATTTTTATATAATAATTGTGTGAAGTCTCTTTTGTGGTGTATTTATTGTGTCACTAGTGTGTGTGTTGCGCAAATGCTTTATACATTGCCCCTGGGATAAGCCTGACTGCTCGTGCTAAGCTACCAAGGGGGTGAGCAAGGGTTATCTTGCATGTGTAACTCCCTTGCCTTGACTAGAGTGGTGGGTTTTGCCTGGCTTAGGTGCATACCCTAGCCAACCAGTACACTCATTTCTAACACCCTGCACAATAGAATATGTGCCTTATTGTCCACATGGTGTGAAAAGGTGCTTTTGTAATTTCATTAACATGTTGAATCAGTCATAGGTTTGAGCCCCTGATCACTCCCAGGTTTCTTCTCTTGATATTGCTGGCAGAGCCTCTGATTCTTTATATCATAAACTTGTACATTCATGCTTGTGTCTTGGTCCACAGGTCATGATCTCAGTATTTTCAGAACGCCTACAGAACGCCTACAGAACGTGCATAAGGTAGTGCGCACCTAACAAATCTTAACATGTATTAATTCAATCATTCATTCAGTTAAGTGGAAGATGCTTGGTCATCTAGAGCACTTGTAGTTCTTAGTGTGATCCTAAGCAGGCTAGATTATTGTAGCGCCTTGCAGTTAGGAGCTCCAGAATACCAGCTCAATCGGCTTCATAGAGTTCAAGCAGCAGCAACCAAATTGGACGAGAAGAGGCCTGGAAGATCCTCAGTATCCTTGTCTTTGAAACATTTATTCTGGATGCCATTAAGACAAAGAAACATTTTTAAGTCCCTGTATATTTCTTTTAAATCTTTACATGGATTTTGTCCAAACCCCTTGCAAAATAAAATAAAATGGTACATCCCCGGTAGAAGCTTACTCTCCTTTTCAGCCAACCCGCTTTGGGGTTTTGTTTCTGAAATTAAAAAAAAGTTGAAATTTTCATGTAGAGCTCCATCTTGCTGATGGAGCTGTTCGTCAAACATTTAATGCATTTCCAGGAATCACCGTGATGGCGGTTCCTAGAAATGCATGTTATGTTTGCTGGCTGGACTGATATATCTAAATATGGCAAAGTACCCTGGCATGGTAGTCATAAGGTACTCCACCATGCCAACAGATAATACTCCATCCGCCAATATTAAATTGAGCCCAAAGTTCCATATCAATAGAAGTGGTCTGATATAGGTCTTCAGTTAGGATCAAAAGGATCCCTGATCTACTAATTCTTGAGACTAGTCCATGCCATAGATCTGACACATGGGTTTGGGAGAAAGGTTTGAATATTTTTACTGAGCCATTAGATATCCAACTTTGATTCACTCATGAAATTCTGCATTAGAAAGCTGTTTGAAAAAATGGTTATATAAACTGGCCCGGACGTTTGTACATTGAATATTTGGTATTTTATTCTTGAGGTGGTATACAAATTTTTGTTATTTTTGAAATAGGCTCGTAAGAGACAACATATCAGAATGCTTGAACATATGGTATCATAGTGGTGGTCGAATCGGGGTTGCAGAATTCTGCAAGAATCCTTTGCAGCTCCTTTGAAGGGTTTTCTGCATTTGCCACTTCCCATGAGAGATTACGTCTCTTTGTAGATTTGATTGCCACATTGTATGCTCTGTTGCATCCATCTGTCTGTCTATGGGGGTCTCTACCTGCCCCAGTTCAAGATGGTACCATTGGAGGCTAGGGAAAGAGCATATTCATTGATCATAAGTCCTTATCAGAGAAGACAACTTTTCTGCTTGAAGCTCCCCACTTCCTTATCCTGAGTCTTGAAAGGCCTTTGTGGTCGCCTCTGTCTAACTGAAGAATTGACTAAATTGAGTAGGGACATTCTTCTGTTCCCTGCTGATGATAACAATACACTTCAGGTGGAGTTGCATGAAAGTGGGAATTTGTCTGTTATCAAAACTATAGCTGGGGTGCAATGGCAATGGGGTGCAGTGCGGTGTTACAATTCAATGACTTCTGTAGCCTCTATTAGATTATAACATTATTTTAGTGCGACAAATGTATTATTATTATTATGTAAGGATTTGTAGTGTGTCAGCTACTCCAAAGAGTGTGCCGGCGCTAAATAAATATTATGGTATGCTTGACATTATATTTTAATATTACCATCTTCTGCAAAGGCATACAAAATGACTCCACTTTCAATTAAGTCATTTTGTTAGCATTGGGTTAGAGTTAGAGTTGGCTCTGGATAGCATTCAACCTCTTATGGCAAAGAAACTGTTTCTGCAATTTAGACATGGGGTGCTCCCACTCCGAGCGTTTACAAATAGATGGAAGGGAGCCATTAAATTAGACTGCCCTGGGTGCACTTTGACCGAAGAAACAGAACTCCATGTTCTACTCTTCTGCCCTGCCTATAGAAGGTCAGGGTCTAAGTGGGTGCTCCTGCTTTGCAGAAATGAGGGGATTAGAGACAACACTGAGGGCTTTAAGCTATTAAAATATGAGACACACCCACTATTTGTATTTGCCACCTCTAGATTTTTATTTGCGATGTGGTGTATACGTAGAGGCATTATAAATAAAAACGAGCTTGGAAATAATTCAATTGTGTTCTCCTAATAATTATGCTGCTGAGCTAATATTTGCACATTCTCCCAACTAGAATAATTGCTCTGACTTTTTCTGCTAAGCTATTTGATAATTGTATTACTTTTAAAATGTATATATTGTAATTGTATTTAATGCTTTTAAATTGTGTACATAGAATACCTGGTAATGGCTGACAACGTAAGGTTGTTAACTACGGGGTGATGAGTAGTAGTGGGGTCGGAAAATACTTTAAAAAAATTGTAATATACCATCTCTCGCAGTATTAATGATATTTAGCATTATTTTTAAGTCTATAATTATTTTGTATTATAAGTTTTTGTAATACATGTAATGCTATAATCATTCGTGCTTTTATGGCTGTATAGCCGAAATAAAGTTTTCTTGACTGACTGACTGATATTTTTTTAGCTCATTAACTGGACTGACTTTTCAGTCACTCTGTTTGGATAGTTTGTTGTCAAATCAATTAAGGGCACACACAAAAATCCTACGCAATCAGAAAATGTCCATGACGTTTGTAACAATTCAATGGATGAAATCAATTGAAAAATCATGATGTTGCTTCTGTCAAGTTCATACTAAAAACTAGGAAATAATCCTTTGGTGATCTGATTTCCTTTGTAAAAAGAAATATACTTCTATATCATCACGCAACTAGAGCTTAAACATGATTTTACTGTAAATGGTCACACTTCCACTTGTACCGTGGAGGAAGCAAGGACGCACCATTCCATTCCATTACAAAGCAATTACATATATTGTTGCTTGTAAGATTCACTATAAAAGTGCGGTCAAAAGTCAAATGTTGTAAAACAGGATGGTGCCTGGTCATTCACTGATGTGCTATTCTGGGGCCAGCCAGCTCTACGCCCAACAGCAATGCAAGGGGAGAACATATTTGCGTCAGCGATAATAGCTTACTTACGTTTGAATGGCTTTCCTAATTTCAAAGGAGTTCTCTACAAAAAGCACAAAAATAATTGCATGAGGCCTAATATGAGCTTCAGGGCAGAGCCACCTGCACCATGCATTTCATTCCAGCGAGTTGCCCTCTCACCCCCAGCCCCCTTCGTAGGCGGCTCCATAACAAAGTGTTTACGGCATCCATTAAAACAAATAACCTGTCACATTGCAAAAGGGAAATCTGCTTGGTCTCATTGTTTTCTTGAGGTAAAGCATGCCACCAGCTCTCCTCAACAGGAAGTTCCCCATATACAAATCAAGCTTCACACTCCCCCTGAAAGCCTGGAATTCCAGTAAATCTTTGTGCACTGTGGAGGTTTAGAAGCAACTCGTGGGACTTTCTTATCGCATTTAACTCTTATAATCCTAATGTCATTTATCGGATTTAATTCTAAAAATGCTCCTTTCTAAGCTCATGTAACTATACAGCAATTCAATTCCAGATGCTTGCAAACTCATTTTGCATTTGCAACTCATCTAGTTTATCCAAATAACTTGGACTGGACCTGTTTTTCTATAACATCCCTTGAAATTAATTTGCTCTTTTCTAGTCCCCTCTACTGGATCTGCATGAATTGCATTAATTGAACTGCCAATTTGTAAAGGGCAACAGCAGATTCAACAAGGAAGCCTGGCTCTAGCCAGCAGGGAAAGAATCGGGCATCTCAGAAATCTGCAAAAAGAAGGGTCTTTAGCCTTTTTTTAAAACAAAAACCTTCTGAATTCAGCATTTTTTAATCAATTGGCAGTTCGTTCCATAACTCCTTTTTAAGTTGTGAAAAGGAAGGGCCGCCCATTTTAGCTTTAATGAATCTAGAACCATGAAGAAGATTTAGCAAAGTGAATGGCTCTTGATGGATGGTATATGTAGAACCTATTCCTGTGACAGGCTGAGACTTTTTTCCGAATTAGTCAAAGTGATAACCAGGTCTTTAAACTTGACTTGTTCTTGATTGGAAACCAATGAAGTTCTTTTAAGCCGGTGCAAATGGATTGAGTCTTGTGGTCTTAAGCACTGCTCTGGTGGTCGCATTTTGGACCAATTGCAGTTTTTAGGTCTCGCCTGAGACAGCGCTTTAGCGCTGCTCTGGCGAGACTTATAGTAAGCACTTTTGGAAGTGCAAACGAGTGCTTTCAGGCCGCCAACTACTGTGCATGTGTGCCGGGCGCGCGCACCATTTGGCAGCCTGAAAGCACTCGTTGTCTTTCACTTTCGCCGCTTTGATGTTTTATCGTGATCGCGATCACTTTCACATTCGCTTCCCTTCCTACTTTAATGCACTGTTAAAGCAGAATCCACGCGTCGTAAAGCATGCCCGCACCCACTCCCCCCTCCCACTCCCTCCTCGTCAGCTTCAAGACCGGGCATTCTAATCTTCCCTTTCATTCAGTGATCTTAAGGCTGCCCTGAGACTCGGGGACAACACACTGCGTGTGATTTACTGGAGCAAACCGGAACATCAAAGCCCCTGAAACACATGGGGAAAGATCGTTCGCTTTTGTTTTACTATGGACGCCTAATTACTTTTCTACATCGATACACTAGGTGCATGGCCGGTGAAGTGCACATGTTCTACATTCTTCTTTTCAATGCACGTGTCTCCGTAAAACAAGCATTTGCAATGCAATAGGTCTCGCATTTATACGAGTTTGAGCTATTGGCATTGTAAATGACAATGCTTTTTATTTAAGTTTGTTTTTTTTAAAACATAAATAAAAGGCACTGTCATTTACAATGCCAATAGCTCAAACTCGTATAAATGCGAGACCTATTGCATTGCAAATGCTTGTTTAATTTGGTGAGGGGAGCACTCAAAAAAAGAGAGATTGCGTAGTCTAGATGCGACTAGGGATAGCCCAATCAGCATGAGCAAATCTGTAAAGCGGACTTGCATTTTCTTCTAAGTTCCTTAGTGAGGAATTGTATTTTTAAATTCTGCTGGGGCTGATCTCTGTTTTTCAGGCCCATAAGATGGATAGCAAACTAAGATGTGTAATCAAGGGCCTCTAGGATGTTCTCTGGTGCAATGCAGGTGATGCAGCATGATTTTAAAAATCCTAATGCATGACATGTTTATACAGAAAAGACACAAAAGGTTGAAAGTGCTTGTTGCATATTTCAGACATAGTGGCATATGATACAGAGGCAGGTGCAGTAGAATCACTGTAAAATCGTGTTTTAAAAAATGAGATAAAGAAAACACATTTATAAGACAACACTAATACATATTAATGAGTTGCAATAATTATTTTTTAATGCATGTGTTGCTTATTAATGTACATTGCTCAAAAATAACATTTTCGCTAGAATTAAGTTATCTTCATGTGGTATTGGAGACATGCTTTATACCTGTACAACTTGTATATAAGTGATTTCATTTTAATAGTAGTGCAAACATATCCAGTCCACTTCGGCACACGAACCACCACAAGTGATGTCGCTTGTCTAAAATCCTTTCCATGCATCAAACTGCTGGTCTTGGAGCTGTCACTGAGCAGTAGTTGTGGAGAAATATTCCATCAATTGGGACACACACCTAGTCTAAGCACTTTGCATCTTTTCTGGATTGGTGGATGTACTACATCTTTCAAGTGTATTAACCTTCATCCATTCTGCTATATATCAATTCACTCTACCATCCATCCATTCATTCTGTCATTCATTAACTATATTTCCCTATTTGGTGGTATTGGGTTCACAGGGTCCCCTGATGGATGTTTTTTTTTCGTAACAGGATCACCTGTAGTACTGCAAGGGAAGTAGCAAAACGATCTAGATTGCTATAGCTTCATGATTGGTTCTAACATACCCATCCTACATGGGTATCATATCCGATGGGCAGTTATATGTTTCAAAACTAGTCTCATAGTCTATCCAGGCTTCTCATAAGACAAGTAATAGGTGATCATTTTTATTAGATTGCAAATTTCCACTGCATTGAACAATGTCCAGATTCCAGACAAGGAAAGTAGGTCCCTAGTTGGTTTCTTTCATGTCAGCAGACCAGAAACCCCCTTGGTCTTGTAAACTAGAGGCGGGTATATCTATTACCTGCATAACTTCCAGACCAGCAGGGAAATGTCAACACAGCTCCTGTGGCTCTTCTGTACTGAAATAAGGTGTATTTCACTTCTTTCACTGAGACATGTATAAAGGACAGTTGGTTTCAAATTGCCTTTTAAATGGTCAATATATTATCTGGGTACTCCTGATTCAATCCTTAGCTATCACTGCTGTGCTCCTCATCCATTTTTACTACATTTCGATGTAATTCAATGTCTGCATGACTTGACTAGTGGCCAAGTAACACGTTTTCTATTTTCTGTTGCTCCAAACATGGTAGGGTCTACTTGCAGTGTCAGGCTCCAGACCAACATGGAACTGTCTGATCTCCGGCACCTTTGACAATGTTGAACACATTTAAGAATGTGCTCAATACTAATGGCTAAGAGGGGAACCAGGGTGATAGGGTTATGAGAGAAGGCACACAAGAGGCATCTATGGAGTGGATGAATGAGTGGATGACAGTGTGGATGGATGGATGGCAGAGTGGATGGATGGATGATGGATAGATGGATGAATGGATGGATGACAGAAGGTAGTAATGGATGAATGGCAGAATGTCTCAATGGATTGATTGCACTGTGGATGGTTGGCTGGTTAGCAGGCTGGAAGGACCGATTGATGGCAAAGTGAATGGATGAATGGTAGAGTTGATGGATGGATGGCAGAGTGGATGGTTAAATGGGTGGATGGATGGCAGAGTTAATAAATGGATGGATGGCAGACTGAGTGGATGGATAGATGGATGATTGGATAGAGTTGGGAAAGATTGAATGATGGATACAAAAATGAATGGATACAAAATGTAAAGGTGAAATAGTGGATATCAGTAGGTAGATGAAAGGGTGAAATAATTAATGGATATATGCACGGGTGGAAGAGACAAGGAAGCTTTTCGAGGGAGGGTTCGGCTCCCTTGCTTCGCTTGCTTGGTGGCATCAGCACTTCATTTCAAAGTGGGAGCTATATTAATTTTCTGGCTACTCCCTTGTTCTGTTGTGTCTCACTAGCTGTGGCTCTTTTTTATTAGAAATAACATAGAATAGTTTTACTTTCTGCTCATTCGTCAACTTCAATTGGATGAAGTTTTGTCTTTTATATGTATTTCATATGAATTCTAACACACTACAAACACTGACAAAATGACCAAGAATCACTTTAGCAAAGGGTGTGCAATGTGGAGACTCAATGTATCAATGGCACAGTACCTTTATCTTGCTAGAGCCAAGTTGTTGTGAAACTAGACACACATTTAAAGCTCCACAACTTGAGACTCTAAACAGAAACAATAGTTCCGTCAGGATTCATAAAGAACTCTTTGAAAGCCCAGGAGACAGTTGTTACAGCACACCTTAAAATGCAAAGCAGGGTTCCAGTATGCAGGTGCAAGGGGCAGTTCTAGAATCTAGGAGTAGTTTCACAATCCAAACAAATAAATCCAAATCTCCATAGCTAATCACTAATGGGCACATGCATCAAGGTAGGATTTTGCGAGTCTTTAATATTTGTGATTAATAAGGAATCGCAATTAAGCACTAGCAAAAGCCTATGCATGTAGGAATCGCTATAAAAATAGCGATTCCTATACATTCCTTAATTGCGACTCGCAAATTGAGAGTCGCAATTAAGGAATGGCTTCCCATTCATTCCTATGGGCCTACAGGCCCAAAGGGATGACGCGCAAATTGCGAGTACCAATTGTTAATCGCAAATTGCGCATGCAATTTCAAGGGAGCAAGTGTGTCAAAAGGACACCCTGTTGCACCCCTGAAATTGTGCACCCATTTTGTGCACACACATGCCCCAAGGGCATGTGTGTGTGTGATATGAAACTTTGAAAAATGCACTTTAGTGCATTTTTCAACGTTTTTGCAAATTACCGTTTTGTTTTATTTTACGGTAAATTGCGGCCCCAAATAGCGAAATCGCTATTTGAAAATGCTTCTTGCATTGCATTTAAGGAATCGCAAATTGCGATTCCTTAAATGCAATCGCAATTTGGGAATTCGCCAAAAATTGAGGTTACCGAAATTGTGCATGCCAAATTGTTTCATGCATCGCAAAAGCCTATTTTGCGATTGCAAACGGCCGATTTTTGCGAATCGCACCGTTTGCGATCGCAAAAAGTTTTGATGAATATGCCCCAAAGTCCTCTGAAGACAGCACTGGAAGAGATCAAAGTATTATAAGGAATTTAGCAAGTCTTAGAATAGAAACAGCACAAGAATTGTCAAGATGCGCCACAAGTATAAAACATCTGAGAAGATGAGCTCAGAGTCGGGCTTGAAGATTGTCTCTTCTGGAGAGCCAGGAACACAGATGAAAAGTAGAACACATGCAAATAACACATGTGAAGAACAGAGCACAGGTAGAAGCTTTCTTTTATCAACAGGGAGGAAAGCCAGACACCTGGCCACACATTTAGGTACATTTGAGGGAATCTAAGCAAATTTGAAATTGTCTGAGAACTACTTAGGTATATTTAAGCACTAAAATAAACGTTGGCTTTTCCAAACGTTACGTGAATGATTTCATAAATAGCACATCCGATCCACAAAAGCATTACTGATGGGTGGAAGTAAGTAATTATGTGCCAGAAAACAGCCATCTTTCTCACTTGCTTTCAGCAAAAACATAATTGTACCATAATTTATGGTTTCTCTTTAAGGATTTTGTATTTCATAAACCTGAATAAGCTTTAAAAAAACATGGAAAGAAGGTGTTATGAGAATCATATGGAACAGTAATAATTGCGACAGTTCAAGCACACAATTATGTTACCTAGTGTGTGTGTGTTCAGCAAATGAAAGGCAGCAAATGGCGACAACCTTTTTCTTTGTTACATACCCAGTGCCTGTAATTCTGGATGGGCCGGCCACTTCATTACTGGACTAAGGGGCATATGTATCAACATCTCCATTTGCGATTCTCAAATAGCGATTTTTAAAGAATCGCTATTTGAGAATTGCAAAATGGGATGTATTTAAAGAATCGCAAAACTTTTGCGATTTCTTAAAATTCCTTAATTGCGATTAGCAAATTGCGAAATCGCAATTAAGGAATACCTTCCCATTCATTCCTATGGGCCAGGAGACCCATAGGAATGAATGTGAAGTAATTCTCAAATTGCGATTCGCAATTTGCTAATCGCAATTTGAGAATAATTTCAAAGGTGCAAGGGTGTCATGATGACACCCTGATGCACCCCTGAAATGAGCATGTGTGCGCATATGGCGCACATACATGCCCTATGGGCATGTATGTGCGCCACGTGGCACTTTGTAAAATTCAAAACAGTGCATTTTGAAAGGAAATCGCAAATTACCACCAACTAGAAGTTGGTGGTAATTTGCGATTTCTTAAGGATAACTCGCACAACTTGGGTGCGTGTTACATGTCATTTAAGAAATCGCATTTTGCGATTTCTTAAATGCTTGCGCAAAATTAAGAAATCGCTAAATTAGCAATTCCTTAATTTTGCGATGAGATATTGTCTCATACATCCCGATTAGCGATTTTTTAATCTTAAACGCTGTTATTTTGCGAATCGCAGCGTTTGCGATTAAAAAATCGTTTGATACATATGCCCCTAAGTGCTGGAATTTTCATAAAACAAAAAGACCCAGGCTGCACCAATATCTTGGCGGTGCACTAATACTTTTTATGGCATAAACAGACTGCCTAACTTTCAATGAATCTGAAAATACACTCTGCTATAGCCAATCTCGATCTGTATGGTATACTTGGGGATTAAAAGATTCTACCGAGGATTATCTGCTTCACCTAAAACACCAGCACAATAATGAACGGATTTAGATTATGACAGAGCGACACAAAATAACTGACAGACTAAAATACATAATGTTACGCACTTTCGGAAACATAATGTACTCAAAACCATATTGAAGGGTCGCATTTAAATAATAATGTTTTGATGAAATGTGTCTCAAGAGCTTATCCTGCACAAAGCACAAATCCTCAATCTCAAAATGGACAAATTATGATCAGATGCAAATACATTTTCAGAGGAGAAACTGGGGATTTAGTGTGGAAAATGACAATCAACGTCTTACTTCAAGTTGCCATATCAACTGAATAAAAAAACATTAGTACAATACGGTGTTTACTGATCACACCAAGCTTGGAAAATAAATAACATATTTGTATTTAGCCTCTATCAGATTTCCCTAAATGCATTAGTTTTCGTTCTCATGAAGTTAGGGTATGTATATGCTGATAATTTAAAAACATAAAGGGTTTGACAGTCTGTGAATAGAAGAACCTGCCTGTGTGGATCCTAAATTACTTTGGGCAGGATTTAGATCTTGGGGACGGGTTACTCATCACAACGGTGGCGGATACCCTGTCCGCTGAAATATAAATCCCATTGTATCCTATGGGATTTATATTTCTGCAGGACGGGATTTCCGTCACCTTTGTGATGGATTTACCCATCCACCGAGATCTAAATCAGGCTTGTAGCCTGTGCCAGTGCTGCGCCAAAGAACTATGATCAACTAGGCAACAGCTATTTCTCAATGCATAGAAAACTAAAGAATCAACACAAATAGCAGTTCTCCATGTGACTGCAGTAGGACTTTCAGGATGCAGTGTGGATTATCATATAAGTGAGAAATGTGGCAACTCCTACCTTTACTCATTCATACACCTATAATGTCTTTCTTTGGGAGTACAAGAATGTGTTGTAATTCCATAAGAAGGATAGTTACTTCTTTATGTTTATGTCTACAGAGGGTATAGAATAGTCCTTTAACTTCTTTAACTCCCTGTATAATGTGTTAGCTAACTATGTTGTATCTGTTCTGTATTTGTGAGGGAATCATATGACATTAATCTTGCTACTTCTACCTTTCAGTGAGTAATGCCCCTGCTGCAGAGATATGTCTGTAGCCTACAAATCACTCATACTTGAACTGTATATGTTCTGCACTTGCTGCCTTGTGTGAGAGAGGAAGGTTTGCTTTGCTATTGTCATGTCCTATCTGTTCTGTGGGGAGGCAAAGCTTGCACGGCTACTGTCTTTATACATGTCCTGTTATGGGGAAAATTGTGCTGCTGCTGGCAAAGCTGATCGCGTCCTCTGAAGAAGGGAAGCTTGCACTGCTTCTGCCCAAAGAATAACTGTTCTATGACAAAGGGGTCTTTCTACAGCTGTTGCCCCATCTTATGAAAAAGCAAAGGATACATTGAAGATATCTGCATAGCATACTCTTTAAACCAAGTACTATTTCACAATATTTGATGTGAGATACCCATACCTGTAGTCCTGCGGAAGGCATCTGACCATGTATGAGCATTATTGAGGTGCTGGAGCATGTGCATGGAAAAGAGAAGCAGGATCCACTGCTCGACAGTCCTGTTTTAATCTTGTGGTTGTGAGACATGAGTAGAAGCCATTTCTAGCTCAGCCACACAAAATTTGAATGGAGGTATGACCATTTAACAATGACATAAATGTCGACATAATAGACCTAACCTTACCCAGATTCTCGACCCTGTAGCTCAGATGCTTTCCGGTGGAAAGATGGAGCCCACTGTTGAAGCGTACCACACCATGTAGGCAAGGGCTTCTCTTTCTATGTGAGTGCAAGAATGTGTGATAATTCTGAAAGAGGTTTAGCTGTTTCTGTATCTTTATGTCTACAGAGGTCATACAACAGTCCTTCAACTATTCCTACTTCCTCTTTAGTGTGTTAGCTACCTATGTTGTACATGTTCTGTAATTGTGCGGGAGTCATGCAGCATTACTATTGTTACTTCTACATGTCCTTAACTTGCTCCTTTGGCTTAATGAAGACTGTGCTGCTGCTGTTGAGGTTGTACCTATGTTGTGTTGTGAAGCATGGTATAAATTTTCCAATACACAAAATATAAAATGATTGTCATTGCAAATGTTTGTTTTAATGCATTATGTGAATGAATGACTGAACCCTCACAAAATATATGAGCAAAGTTTACTTATGGATTTACATTTAATACAAGTAGTTTTCAAGTGGACTAGACAACTTTTTAAAATTGTAAAAAATAGCTAGCAAGTAGCTTCATGTCATGTTTAAAACCCTGGGCCAATGCTACCATTTTAGCCAACAACACTTTTGCTGGGGGGTTGAGCCCATGATGACAGTGTTAAAAGCAAACAACATTCTCCTCAATGCATAGTGTCACTTGGCAGACTTGTGAAATTAAAATGATGTTCCTGACCTTCTGCCTCTTTCTTGTTAGTGATCAAATCAAGAGTAAAACAGCCCAGGGGGTCATCATTTCACTTCCAATGAGATAATACTAATACTCCCTAGAAAAACAAGTGGTATGCTAAAAGCCATTATTTACCACCACTTTGCAAGCAGCAGCAACTGAATGTATGAAGAGGCACTGAGTCCATCCTTGGCCTAGACGTTGGTGGGATTCAGGTGGATTGGCGGCAACACCGCTAGAATTCGGCTTGAACAGGTGTTACAGCTGATGCACCATAATGGCCCACAGTGGTTAACATCACTGTGAGTGATTGCATTCCTCTCTTTCACAAAGAGCATAACACACAAAGTAGTTTCCTTCACTGCCAGGGACTGGTATGGCAAGGTGTGGTTTGTGAGGCCCAAACATGATTTGGGTTTTAGCCAATGTTTTTTCATATCCCAGACAAGTTACAAAAGCAGTTAGGCCACAAAAAACTGCACATCCAAATCCACCAAAACCTTTTATGTCAGTGGAACCTGAACAGTATCAGCTGCTCAAGATAGTACTTCCCACTTAGATAAAAGCAAAGATATCAAACAGGTAGCACTCAATTAAAAGTCCAGCCTTAATCAATTTAAAAAAAAAATAATATCTCAGTTCTTTATTGATTTGCTCAAGATACATATTTTGTAAACACTGAAAAGGTAAAGTACATGAATCTAGTACATAGTTTCATAATGGTAATACATAATCTTCCAGTGTAGATAGAAAAAAGGGATCACATTTGAAATCAAATTGAATAAACATAGAACCCTCAGCAGGGCAATATCAGCTGCTTCAAGTAGAGTTAAGAAGTAGTTTTGAATGAAATATTGAACGGTATTGTGACTGATGCCCTTGTCAAAGGGTATCTACTCGCAGGTCCCCCACCCCATAGCGAAGTCATAATCACTCAAAATGTTCACGATGCTTAGTCCAAAGTTGTTGTGTGGTGGCTGGTGATAATCATCTCTAAGATGGCTGTATCAATATTAATACCAGATCTGTGATGGAAATATTTGTGTGGTACCCTCCTATGGCCGCAGGGCCATATGAAAGTCTCAATATTCCAGGTGGTTCATTAGCTGGAACTCCCATTCATGTGATTGTAGTGTTTCGCTCAGTGCTATGCCTATCAGAGGTGTTCAAAATTGTAGGAATGCACCCATATATCCTCAAAGTTCTGCATCTGATCATTAAGTTCACGTGTCCTCTTTTAATAAGTTGCCAGATGTGCATATCCGAGAGCCACATCCGATAAGAGGGTAATGTGGGGGTTTTCCAGTGGCTTAATATCTCCACTTTTGGTACAGCTAAAGCCGTAGAGAGCTATCGTTTAGCATGTAGAAGTTAAGGCAGAAGTGTCATGGAATAAAGCTAGTCTGCTCGTAAGCGGTGACAACACCCCAATAGCAGGTAATGCGAAAGGGCAGTACATTCCCACAAGATGTGCACAATGTTGTGGTCTGGTGTAGAGCATCTCCAGCACCTAAAGTCTGCTTCCATGTGTACCCTCTTGAGCTTGACCGGGGTCCAGTGCCTTTGATAGAGGTCCTTAAAAAAATCTAAATTTAAGCCTGCTTCTCTCAGTGTTTTGTTATGAGCCTCAACAATATTAAGCCAGTCATCAATGGGGATGGAAAGACCCAATTTGGCTTCCCACCATCGATGACGTTTGAGTGCATTCATCTGCGAAAAAAGAATGTCCGTTAGTTTAGTATAAAGGGCAGACCGGGTCATTTGTAGTCCTTCCATGTTACAATATATTGTAGTAACAGGTCTACCTCAAGCGTATAAGGCAGGTGCATAGAGTTTTCCATACACTATGAGTAATTTGAAGATATCTCCATTGTTGTGAGGGTCATAGCTCATGTTTGTGTTTGAGTTAATTAAACAGGATCAAACCACTGTTTTGTATTAAGCCCTCCAGAGATTGTATTCCTTTGTCTCTCCACAGAGATAAGTCAACTTATTTTCCCCCTACTGTTATGTCCCTATTTCTCCAGGCAGGGGCATGTAGATGAACTGTGTCCAAGAACTGAGACAATTTGAGGACCTGTTTCCAGGCAAATTGCGAGGTATATATTAGAGGGTTACCATTATGGCTTGATTGGCCATGACAAGTATAATGGGCTGTAAGACCTCATCTCTCTTGCATTATATGTTCTTCCATGAATACCCACTGGGGACTTTCTCTGTGGGTCTGAAAGCATCTAGACAGTGTGCACTAATTTGGAAGCCAATCAATAGGAATTTATATGCGGGAGGCGTAGTCCCCCTGCAGTGAATTTGGCGTAGAGCTTGATGATTTTGAGGCACTGTCTATGTCTGCTTCATATGAAATTCCAAAAGAGTCGATCAGTCTCCTGCAATGGAATTTGTGGTACTCGCCAAGGAAGCACGCCGAAGATGTAATTAAATCTCACCATCATTTGCATTCTTATGATCTGCTTCTTGCCCCATAAGGACAGTTGGAGTTTGGACCAGGTTGCAAATTCTGTTTTGACTTTTTCGATGATGGGAGTGAGCATCTTTCATTACATTTTTAAGACCTTTATTCAAGTATACACCAAGATATTCACGGCAGCTGGGTTGCAAAAGTAAAGGGTGAAGCTCCTACGGATTCTCTAGTAGTGGTATGCATTATTGGCATTGCCTCGCACTTGGATCAATTTGTTTTATAGCCCAAGAATGTAGAGAAATAGTAAAGTGCACCTCATTTGGGATGGTATAAACTCTGATTGGATGTGCAAGCCCATCAATATATCATCCATGTAATAGAACACTTTCTGTTCACAACCACTGTTCGTATTCTATGGATGGTTTATGTGTCTCGTATGGTGGCCACTAGGGGTTCCAGCGCAATCAAAAATAACAGGAGTAAGGGGGTAGCCTTGTTGTGGTATCTGCTGCTTAGAACCCTCTGCACATACTTAGTGCTGCTGCTAGGTGAGGATGAGTTCTGAGAATGTTTTGATTTGAAAAGTGAAGGGTTGGAGAGTGAGGAGCAAGCTGGGAAGTGCAGTGCAGAGCTGGATGAGGTGTGTCCATGTAACTTAAAATAAACAAGGAGTTAACCAGGAGGATCTTCATATACACACTTTTCACACTGGCGACGAGTGGAAATGAGACATCGCATGCAACACCTCAACAGTTGAAACTTGCCGCTGATTCACATGGGTGTGCTAGGTCTTTTTCAAGCACTGCTGTGCCCAACTGCTATTATAGAATTTGGGATTTTGTCAGGGCACTTGGGCCGTGTTACGCTCGTGCGCTACCTTCATCCCGCGCCCCTTACAAGCCTCATATACAGGCAACCTGCGAGTGTGTTCACGCCAACCCCGCCAGAAGTCAACAGCAGCAACAAATCTCTACACACTGCACACAGTGGTCCCGGCAGCCATTTTAAATTGGGCAACCTCGTAACTAGACTTCATATGTACGTGTGTGTCACTCTGTATGTGGTGCTCTGGAAACTTCAAGTATTGCTGCCCGACTCTACAGCATCTTGATACAAAGGACTCCTGTATGCCATCACTTATTGCACCTAGAGCTACCTAATTTAGCATTATTTGTTTTCCATTTTTCTTTCACTTAATCTGTACTTTGACATCAGGAGCTGCCAAACATTTTTTAGGGGCATCACGAACAGTCAACTTCATATGGACAACTTTATAACAAATATAACCAATTTGACTCAGATTGTTTTTCTCTTCAGATTTTAATTCTCCTCGAGTCATTATACCTTCAATAGTTTTCTTTAGACATCACTATTGAATTATTATTGTATTAACCATTTTCTTCCTGACAGGTTGGACCCTCAGGTATTCACCGAGTACAGGTGATACTTGATATATCGTGAAATACACATGGGTTTCTGATTTCGAGATTATAATCTATCTAGTATATAATAAATCAGAATGTAAGCCCCCCTCAATTTTTCCTATCATTCCCTGGGAAATCCATTCTTCACTGGTCAAAGTGGAAGAAGGTATTCACCCATTATGCCAAGGTGTCTGGTACATTTCAGAGTGCCGAACGAAAAACATCTCCTTTTATGCACTGCTTAGGTCCAGAAGGACAAGAATTATATGAGTATCTTCCAGATGTGAGTGAGCCAGATTCATCTAACTTGAATGAAATCGAAATTTGCAGGAAGAAACTTGATTTGCATTATCTTCCAAAAATAAGCACGGTGTTAGAGCGGTATCACTTTGGGAAACATATGCAGAGGTCTGTAGAGTTAGTAGAACAATATATACCTTCATTCTTTCATTACGCAAATTAGCATCAAAGTGTAATTTTGGAGCATCATGCAAGGAACGGTTAAGGGATCAATTCATGTTCAATCAATCAATCAGGGGGCTTACTGGCACGCTACTCACCCATGAGGGTCTCAAGGCACTAGGGGGAGGGTGCAGCTCCGGCTCAGCCGAAGACCCAGGTCTTGAGGCTCTTCCTGAAGGTGTGCAGGGTAGGGGACAGTCTGTTGTTGACCGGGAGCTCATTCCAGGCCTTGGTCATGACGTAGGAGAAGGCTCTACCATATGCTCTGGTTCTGCGGCTCTGCAGGGTCTCTGCTAGGGCGAGGTCAGCGGAGTGGTGGTGTCTTTTGGGTACATGGAAAGATACTTTTCATTGAGGTATTGGGGTTCGATGTTGTGGAGGGATTTGATGGTGTGGGTGAGAAGCTTGAAAGTTACTCTCTTCTCGATGGGAAGCCAGTGGAGGTCTCGCAAGTGCTGGGTCATGTGCTCATGTCGTGGGGTGCCGAAGATGAGTCTGGCTGAGGTGTTGCGGATGTTCTGGAGTTTTTGTAGCAGGGATTTGTTGATTCCAGCTTAGAGGGCGCTACAGTAGTCCAGTCTGCTGGTGATGAGAAGGTGGGTGATGGTCTTTCTGGCTTATGGGGGGATCTACTTGAAGGTCTTGCGGAGGATGCGCAGGGAGTAGAAGCAGGTGGAGGCGGCGACGTTGATCTGACGAGTCTTAGTGAGGAAGGAGTCTAGAAGGATGCCAAGGTTCCGGGCGTGACCCGTCGGGGTGGGTGGGTTTCATTATTGAAAAAGCAAGAGATGCATTGTGGTAAAAACACAATCCATCTCTTAATGATGTGCATGGTGTGAGAAGTTGGCCTGATGTATGATGTCACTAGTTATAGTGTACACCTTATATCAGTCCAAATACCCTTATGGTGATTGGTTGTAAAGTCAACCTTATAGACCAGCTATCCTAGTGGTAGCATGGACAAGAGCAGTCTTAGGCTAAACTCTGAATGGCATGTGAAGCCAGCTGTGATACCATATATAATCCCTTGAATACCAAATGAAAGGACACCACAACAGATATATATGTAAAATAAAGTGTATTTATTCTAAGCAAACCCTCAGCACTCTTTATGAGATTAGAGGTAAGTACAACACAGTCTTATTTAAGCATACATTAAGTCACACAGGTAAGTAATACAGTTAGGCCCTAGGGGCCACGCAAACCATATACTAAGTAAGTGGTATAAGAACCACTGTCACGGAAATAGAATAGGCCTAGGCCTAGGGAATCGCTGGGGCTACACTACACTAGCGTTAGTTAGGAAGTGGGAGGCCCATGGGATTCGTGTGCAGAGTGGAAACACTCACGCGTAATGCGTAAAAGTCAATAGCAATAGTACAGTTTAGAAAACGGTAGATTTAGGACACTTCCGGAGTAGCTAGGAAGTTGAGACTTGAAAACTAGACACTAGGATAGTCACTATCCTGATGAGCACCGGAGTACCCAAGTTACCTAGCCCACAGGCTGCGGGTGCATAGGGGTGAAGATGCGTCGTTTTCGTCGTCGACTCCTATGGATGCCTGAAGAAAGATGCTGACAGGCAGTCAGTGAAGAGTGTCCGGTGGATCCCAAGGCTGGGATCAAGAAGAGAGGAAACCTGCAAGCAGAAGGGACAGAGTCAAGGTCACTAGCCAGTGACCACGTGGAACCAGGAAGGAACCAGGCGATGTCGTGAAGATTGCAGGTGAAGGTGAAGCTTGTCGTTGCAGCCAGGAGGACCAGGAAGTGTCGAGGACGACCAGGACCAGGAGGCGAGCTGTCCCACGAAGGCTCTTGCTGTCGGCGGCGTCGAAGTTGGACTAGGACTCACCAAGCCTTGGCAAGCGGAACCCACGAAGAACGAAGGATTTGCTTCTGGTGCAGACCAGGAAGGTCTGGGGTGCTTCTTCTTTGCAGAGAAGCGGAAGCCAGTCTGGAGGAGCCAAACCAGCGCAGAAGATTTCAGGGTGCGTCGTCACAGAGGCCACTAGCCAGCGGGCAAGCAACCGGACAGACGTGGCAAGCAGGAAAATGCTGAAGGGCCCCACGCAGGACTCGTGGAGTGTGGGGGGCTGACCTTCGGTGCAGATGGTGCTTGGGGTTGGGGCTTCTCAATCCCCGGTGCACAACTTCGAGGGTACCTCAGAAGCTGCGCTGTAAGTTACTAGCCACTTTTTCCAGGTAGCCGGTCCCACGTCGCTCGTCGCCTCCACGGATCTCAGCTCTGCTGCAGATGTGGATGAGGGTCGGAGAAGTCTGGAGGTCAAGGCTCTGGTCGGGCTCTGCAGTCGGTTCCTCGTAGAACGGTCGCAAAGCAAAGGGTAGTCTCTTGATGGTGCCTGTTTGCACAGGGTAGCCACTCCTTGGCTACAAGGGAGATTCTTCAGTCTTCTTCTTTCGTCGAATGTCGAAGGTCCAGAGTTTCTGTTCAGTTTTGCAGGTTCAGGATAATCTAAAGTCTTGAGGCCCAACTCCCACTCTTATACTAATCTGGGGGGCTGGGATACCTGCTAGGTCACGCCTTATGGGTGGGACCTGGGAGGGGGTGGTTACACCCACTTCCCTTTGTCCAGTTTCGCGCCAGAGCTGGGGCTGGAGTGCCCCAGCACCGGTTTGAACTGGACTATGCAAGGAACACCTTGTGTGCCCCAGGCATGTCTCATTCCTTTCAGCCCACCCTGCCCCAATACACTAAAGGCTGTCTGGGGAGGTGCTAGCACCTCCCCAAGCAGGAAACCTATTGTCCAGGCCTCCCTGGCTGGGATCACTCCCAGCAGCAGGAGGTCAGACTTGTGTCTGTGGCAGCAGCATCCATTTTGTGATGCTGAGGCTTTGGTTAGAGATAAACAGCAAAGTAGGATTTTAACATGTCTCTCCCTCTAGAAGGGAGGAATAATATCCTCATCACCAGAAATGGTATGGGGGTATTATTCCAAAGTGTTAGACACCTTACACGACATGTTTTGATAAAGCCAAACCATAGTTACCATAACCGTTTAAGATTATAAGGCACTTTAAGAGTATATGGTAGGCTATATCATAGAACAGCTATAAGGACATGGTTCCGAAAGCTGTAGACAGGCTCAGCTCATGCTAGAGCACCATCTCACATGTTACCAAGCACTCTGCCTCCAGGATTGTTAAGGCCTGCCATAGGAGTGACTGATAGGTACACATGTGTCTATATATAAGGGTAGATATAGGCATACTATATCTAAGCAAGGGGTGATTACACGACCTTGCCCCAGCTGAGTGATCAGCCAGTTGTGTCTGATTGGAAGGCCAGACCAGGGGTGGCATAATACATGCTGCAGCCCCTGGGAGGCCTAGGGTACACCTATGCCCTGGGTACCTAGGGTACACTGTACAGGGTCCAATAAGGTGATCCTTACCAATTGTGTATGTACCTAGGGTACATGGAGTCCATTTTACAGAGAGAGCAGACAGCCTGAGACCCTGAATGGCAGGATCTCAGGCCAACTAAGTCGAAAAACCAGCTAGACACTAGGCAAAAAGTTGGGGGTAACCATAGTCAGATATCCACCTTCCTACACAACCCCCCCCCCCAAACGAAAGGAGATAAGGCTGGCCTTGACAAGGTAAGCCTCTATTGCCTGAGTGGCCATATAAGGAAGAACCAGCACTGGCATGGTTACCCCCTGTCTCATGGTCCACTAAGCAATCCCTCATCCTAAAGATATCATAGGGTCTCCACCATAGGGAATCTCTACCTTTGGTGTGTCTTTGCAAAGTAAAAGGCTGGTGTTGAGATGGAGTACTGAAGTGAGTGTCCTCAAAGTGAGGCCTCAGCTTCCTCCAATCATTCTCCACCATGGATGCCTTTCTTTCTCTAACTGAGTTGCACTGTGCTCTCAGGGTCAGCCTCTGGCTACCTAAAGCTGGAGGCTGGGTCCCTTTTGTGGGCTTACTGCAGGGACAGGTCTGGTTTGGGGCCCTAAGGTCCCATGTTTGCCTGTGCCCAACAGAATCCCTCTGGGGGAGGTCCCTAACTACCTGTGAAGGGGATCCCTCAGGAATGTTTTTACCCATCACCTGGCTAGGGCTACTAGCCAGGCAATCCTCATTCTTTTGATGGGGGGGTTCTTGTGGACAGGGGCCCTCTTGGGGTCCACTGGCCTCCCTGACCTCTGCAGCCCTGGGCTGACTGAGGCAGGGTAGAGAGAGGCAGGCTACCTGCACCAGACTGGGTCCCACCTTGGAAGGGGCCACTGACATCAGAGGCTCTGCCAGGCCAGGCCTGGCTACCTCTGGGGCAGTTCCTTCACAAGGGGTGAGGTCAGATCCCTGAGGAGGCTGACCTTTTCCTAATGTCTGGGGAGAGGGAGACTTTTCTTCCTCCCCACTACTCTCTGTTTGTGTGGAGTGATCCATAGTTTCAGGCTTCACTACACCTATATCAGTCTGAGTATGGGCTGAGACCATTACAGCCTTGCCAACCTTTTCAGGAAGGCACTCAGTTTGTGTTTGAGCTGTGACTGTCACAGCTCTGCCAATTTCTACAGGGAAGTCTGTCTGTGCCTGGGCTGTGGCTACCACTGCCCTTCCAACCTTTTCAGGGAGGAAATCTGCTTGGACAGGGGTTGTGACTGGCACAACCCCACTACCCTTTTGTGAAAGGCCTACCATTTTAGAATGGGTGTCTTGTTCAACTCCAGCCCAAGCTGAGAGTTCTAAGTCATTCCCCAGTAAGCAGTCCACAGGCAAGGTTGGAGACACTGCCACCCTTTTCGGGCCAGTGACCCCTCCCCAGCTGAGACATACCTCTGCCATGGGATGACTGTTCTGTTTGCCATCAATGTTAGTTACCTGGTATGAGAAACCAGGCAAAAGCTGCTCAGAGGGAACTAGCCTATGGGCCACCATAGTGATGCTAGCTCCAGTGTCTCTGTAGGCCTCAGCTTTTCTACCATTGATGTAGGGTTCCTGTCTGTACCTACCCAAAGTGTTGGGACAGGCAGTGAAGTTGGCAAACCCCATGCCACCATCACAGACAAGAGTAGCTGCTGTAGGGGAATTGGCTAAGCCAGAGTCCCCCTGTGTTCCCCAAGAAAACCCAACCAAATTTTTGGGGGCACTCCCACCACCTGGGGGATTACTGCTGACAGTAATAGGTGGTGTGACAGGAGTAGTTGGAGGAACAGTTTTGTTTTTAGCCTGTGGACAACTGCTGTCAGTTTTCCAATGCCCAGGTGTTTTACACACATGGCAGTAAGGCTTTTTAACTGTGGTAGAGGAGGGAGCTTGGGACCCACCACCCTGTGTGGAGTTTTGGGGCCCTGAGGAAGATTTCTCTTTTTCTTTATCCCCACCCTTCTCTTGAGGCTTGGTGGTATCTTTCTTTTGGTCACCACCCTGATTTTTAGGCCTAATCCTGGTCCTGACCCATTTATCTGCCCTCTTTCCCAATTCTTGGGGAGAGGTCAAATCTGAGTCTACCAGGTGTTGATGGAGAAGCTGGTTCTGACAATTACTAAGGATCTGCTCCCTCATAATCAAATTGTACAATCCTGTATAGTCCTGCACCTTGCTGCCATTTAACCAACCTTCCAAAGCCTTAGTGGCACAATCCACAAAATCAGACCAGTCCTGTGTCTGTGTCTTCTGGGTGTCTCTGAACAACAACCTATATTGCTCAGTGGTTAAGCCAAACCCATCTATCAGAGCACTCTTCAGGACTTTGTAATTGTTTGCATCCTCATCACTGACTGTGAGGAGCTTGTCTCTACCTTTGTCAGAAAAGGAGAGCCACAAGATAGCTGCCCACTGACTTTGGGGTACCTGCTGTACTTTGCAGGCCCTCTCCAAAGCAGTCATCCATTTGTGGATGTCATCCCCATTCTGATATGGGGGGACTATCTTGCTTAGGTTTCTATGGTCATAAGACCTATCCCTATCTCTAGGAATGTTGCTGCCACCAGTGGGTTCTGACCCACACAATTTTTGCTCTCTAGCCAGAGCAAGCTTCTCTTTGGCAAGGGCAATTTCTTCCCTCTGAATCCTCAGATTAGCTTCCCTCATTCTGGCTTTATGCTCCTTTCTCTCAGGTGAAGTCATTCCCCTGTGAGAGGAAGCATTAGAGATGCTAGAGACATGGGAGTGGATGGATTCCCTTGAAGGGGATCTGTCCCTCCTGCTTCTCTGTGTAAGCCTACTTGTGGGTCTGTATGGGGGGACCCCATGCAAACTCCCATGTAAACTTAGGTTAGCCTGGCTAAGTCTTCCTACTTGGCCCTGGCTGTCTTCCTCTCCATCTGAAGCCCCATCTGACTCCTCTGTGGTGGGTAGACCCTCCTCTGTGCCTAGGGCGCCTGCCTGAGATGCCTTATGAGCATCATACTCCTCTAGGAGTTGTCTTAACTGAAGGAGGGTAGGGTTTGCACCCTGTTTTATTCCTCTGGAGGTACACAAGTGTCTCATCTCCTGGAATGTTAAGGTATCATATCTAGAGGGGATCTTTTGCAGACCTGATCCTCCTGAGAGAGCATCTACTTGATCTCCTCTCAGACACATGATCTAGTGAGGGTGTGGTGTGTGCACCTACCTACACTAGTTGTATCTACTAAACCTCTCTAGTAGTTGTAGTCAGGGTGTGTTACTCCCTTCCCCCTACAACTACAAAGTCCAGTAGGACTTAAGTATAATAATCTATGTTATATGTACCTAGACAATATCTGTGTGATCTTTCAATTTAGTATCTCAAGATTACAATGGTATTACAACAGCAAGCTCAGATCCCAACCGCTGCTCACCAATGTGAGAAGTTGGCCTGATGTATGATGTCACTAGTTATAGTGTACACCTTATATCAGTCCAAATACCCTTATGGTGATTGGTTGTAAAGTCAACCTTATAGACCAGCTATCCTAGTGGTAGCATGGACAAGAGCAGTCTTAGGCTAAACTCTGAATGGCATGTGAAGCCAGCTGTGATACCATATATAATCCCTTGAATACCAAATGAAAGGACACCACAACAGATATATATGTAAAATAAAGTGTATTTATTCTAAGCAAACCCTCAGCACTCTTTATGAGATTAGAGGTAAGTACAACACAGTCTTATTTAAGCATACATTAAGTCACACAGGTAAGTAATACAGTTAGGCCCTAGGGGCCACGCAAACCATATACTAAGTAAGTGGTATAAGAACCACTGTCACGGAAATAGAATAGGCCTAGGCCTAGGGAATCGCTGGGGCTACACTACACTAGCGTTAGTTAGGAAGTGGGAGGCCCACGGGATTCGTGTGCAGAGTGGAAACACTCACGCGTAATGCGTAAAAGTCAATAGCAATAGTACAGTTTAGAAAACGGTAGATTTAGGACACTTCCGGAGTAGCTAGGAAGTTGAGACTTGAAAACTAGACACTAGGATAGTCACTATCCTGATGAGCACCGGAGTACCCAAGTTACCTAGCCCACAGGCTGCGGGTGCATAGGGGTGAAGATGCGTCGTTTTCGTCGTCGACTCCTATGGATGCCTGAAGAAAGATGCTGACAGGCAGTCAGTGAAGAGTGTCCGGTGGATCCCAAGGCTGGGATCAAGAAGAGAGGAAACCTGCAAGCAGAAGGGACAGAGTCAAGGTCACTAGCCAGTGACCACGTGGAACCAGGAAGGAACCAGGCGATGTCGTGAAGATTGCAGGTGAAGGTGAAGCTTGTCGCTGCAGCCAGGAGGACCAGGAAGCGTCGAGGACGACCAGGACCAGGAGGCGAGCTGTCCCACGAAGGCTCTTGCTGTCGGCGGCGTCGAAGTTGGACTAGGACTCACCAAGCCTTGGCAAGCGGAACCCACGAAGAACGAAGGATTTGCTTCTGGTGCAGACCAGGAAGGTCTGGGGTGCTTCTTCTTTGCAGAGAAGCGGGAGCCAGTCTGGAGGAGCCAAACCAGCGCAGAAGATTTCAGGGTGCGTCGTCACAGAGGCCACTAGCCAGCGGGCAAGCAAACGGACAGACGCGGCAAGCAGGAAAATGCTGAAGGGCCCCACGCAGGACTCGTGGAGTGTGGGGGGCTGACCTTCGGTGCAGATGGTGCTTGGGGTTGGGGCTTCTCAATCCCCGGTGCACAACTTCGAGGGTACCTCAGAAGCTGCGCTGTAAGTTACTAGCCACTTTTTCCAGGTAGCCGGTCCCACGTCGCTCGTCGCCTCCACGGATCTCAGCTCTGCTGCAGATGTGGATGAGGGTCGGAGAAGTCTGGAGGTCAAGGCTCTGGTCGGGCTCTGCAGTCGGTTCCTCGTAGAACGGTCGCAAAGCAAAGGGTAGTCTCTTGATGGTGCCTGTTTGCACAGGGTAGCCACTCCTTGGCTACAAGGGAGATTCTTCAGTCTTCTTCTTTCGTCGAATGTCGAAGGTCCAGAGTTTCTGTTCAGTTTTGCAGGTTCAGGATAATCTAAAGTCTTGAGGCCCAACTCCCACTCTTATACTAATCTGGGGTGCTGGGATACCTGCTAGGTCACGCCTTATGGGTGGGACCTGGGAGGGGGTGGTTACACCCACTTCCCTTTGTCCAGTTTCGCGCCAGAGCTGGGGCTGGAGTGCCCCAGCGCCGGTTTGAACTGGACTATGCAAGGAACACCTTGTGTGCCCCAGGCATGTCTCATTCCTTTCAGCCCACCCTGCCCCAATACACTAAAGGCTGTCTGGGGAGGTGCTAGCACCTCCCCAAGCAGGAAACCTATTGTCCAGGCCTCCCTGGCTGGGATCACTCCCAGCAGCAGGAGGTCAGACTTGTGTCTGTGGCAGCAGCATCCATTTTGTGATGCTGAGGCTTTGGTTAGAGATAAACAGCAAAGTAGGATTTTAACATGTCTCTCCCTCTAGAAGGGAGGAATAATATCCTCATCACCAGAAATGGTATGGGGGTATTATTCCAAAGTGTTAGACACCTTACACGACATGTTTTGATAAAGCCAAACCATAGTTACCATAACCGTTTAAGATTATAAGGCACTTTAAGAGTATATGGTAGGCTATATCATAGAACAGCAATAAGGACATGGTTCCGAAAGCTGTAGACAGGCTCAGCTCATGCTAGAGCACCATCTCACATGTTACCAAGCACTCTGCCTCCAGGATTGTTAAGGCCTGCCATAGGAGTGACTGATAGGTACACATGTGTCTATATATAAGGGTAGATATAGGCATACTATATCTAAGCAAGGGGTGATTACACGACCTTGCCCCAGCTGAGTGATCAGCCAGTTGTGTCTGATTGGAAGGCCAGACCAGGGGTGGCATAATACATGCTGCAGCCCCTGGGAGGCCTAGGGTACACCTATGCCCTGGGTACCTAGGGTACACTGTACAGGGTCCAATAAGGTGATCCTTACCAATTGTGTATGTACCTAGGGTACATGGAGTCCATTTTACAGAGAGAGCAGACAGCCTGAGACCCTGAATGGCAGGATCTCAGGCCAACTAAGTCGAAAAACCAGCTAGACACTAGGCAAAAAGTTGGGGGTAACCATAGTCAGATATCCACCTTCCTACACATGGTAAAACTCTTTATCACTCAACAGCTTGTGTTGACTTTAGTAAGAAGGAGTCCAGTGCACATGAAAAGGGTGATGGTAAAAAGATTAGGAGTATGAGAGTTAAAACATATAAAAAATATGACTACACGGATGGAAAGAAAACATCACTTTGATGTTTCCATTGTAATTGTTCTTCACATCTAACAAGTATTAAGGATTGCCTGGGATGGAAGTCTGTCTGCAAGAAATATGGGCACAAGAGCCACTTTACGGTTAACTGTAGGTCAGACAAAAGTAGAGTGAGAGAAGTGAAATATATTTCAGATGATAAATGTAATGTGATTGTAATACAAGTTGGTGCTAAGGGTGATGAGGGCCTTGTGGATGTAGTGTGAATTGGAGGAGCTAATGTAAGCATATGGTTTGATTCAGGGTCCAAGTTCACCTTTGTTCCTGATGAGTTTTATGACCGGGAACTGAATGAAAGAGCAGAATTGTTCAAAGCAGACATAAAACTAAGTGGGTGTGGGGGTTAGCCTATTAAGCTCCAAGGCTACATCCTAGGTGACATTTAATTTAGCGATAGGATCACAGTGGGAATGATCTATGTACCAATGAAGGGAGACTCTCTCACAAGATGGATTCATGAGAGATAGTTAGGTGTTTACCTGATCCAAATGAGTCTCCAGCGGTGAAGTTGAGAGAAAGAGTGAATGTGGTGATGTGCAGCAAGAAGTATGAAAGTTTGTACCCAGATGTGTTCAGAGAGGATTTCGGATGGAACTACTTCATAAAGATCAAACCATGATCCAGCCATGAAGTGTGTAAAGTAAGGAACACTCCTTTGAAAGTGAGGGATGACATGGCGCATGAATGAGAAAGATTGGAGAAAGACATCATAATCAAAAAGGTGAAAGGGTGCAAGTGGTAGTCCCCCATAGTGATGGAACAGAAGGCGAATGGGGAAGCAAGACTGTGCATCGATTAGAGGGAACTGAATTTGTGTGTCATAGTGGACAGGTACTCTTTACCCAACATATCGGGGATGTTGAGTTCATAAGGGAACGCCAAATGTTTCTCCTCCCTGGATTTAGTGTCCGCTTATCATCAGATAAGATTGCATCCATTGCACCCTCTTTATGGATTGTTGCAGTTATTTTTTCAAACTGCACCAGCACTGTTTTTAACCCTGACACCAAGAGATAACTAATAAATCTTTTTACTCTTGGTAGTTAGTTTTATTTCACCACCCCCCCTTTTTTGCACTGCACCCATTACTCATTTAACATCTTCAGCTCTACATCTTGTGGATTTTAGTAGATCCTAACATACATAAGTTTCTAAAACATCCCTGTGCTCCTCCCTCACAGTGAGGGGGTTGTAGCCCTCGGCTGTACTAGGGGTTACAGCAGAGAGGAGATCCCAGTTGATGAAACATGTCACCTCGATGAGTGATGGGATCCCGTCCTTAATATCAGGACTTCCCTGTGTTAGTTGAGATATTATTTACTTTTGTTGCGGACACTATAGGGCTCTTTGGAGCTCTTTAAACCCACAGATATCACGGTTTGTTTATGAGTTGTATGGGGACAATATTCGTGCAAGGTCTTTAAAATTTCCCTTGGACCCTCCCACCCCGTTTTGTATTTTTGACCATTCTGGCAGGCCATCAAGTTCAGGTTCAATGTCCTTCAATTTGTTATCGGATTTATCCAACCTATGGTGGAATGTAGTAATGTCTGTCCTGACTGATTGGATTTCTTTCACTGTTTTTATGCACCACTTCAATTATGGAGCCCATTGAAGAAGATGTCAGACAATTTGTGGAGTGTGTTATCCAGTGCTGATGAGAATATGGGTGGTGGTTCGTTTGCCATGTCTCCTGGTTGCATGACAGTAGATGCCCTAGTGTTGGAGATGGCTTCTGAGAAGTGAAGTTGTTGGGTGGTCTTTAGTTTAGACATGTGCACCGGGTAGCCCATAGGACATCTATGGAAGTGTATAAGAAGTGCCCAGAACTGCATATGACAGGGATCGGAGAGCCTTCCGAGAAGCAAAGTTGTTGGGTGGTCTTTACTTATACATGTGCACCGGGGAGCCATAGGACTTCTATAGAAGTGTATAAGGAAGTGCCCAGAAATGCGTATGACAGGGATCGGAGAGCCAGGAGGGTAGGACACGAAAAGGCGCTGTAGTGAAAGGGAGATGGAAACCCCAAGGAGAAATTATGAAATCAGTTAGTTCCCGGAGAGAACCAGTTGCCGGGCAGAAGGCCTAAAAAGCCAAAATATCCAGTGGCCCACTGCAGAATGTTCCTAAGCTATCTGTTTTCAATTCTGAGCAGCAAGGATCATTGAGGTCCTCACTCAAGATGGCCGCCAGTGGCAGTGACACTTCAGTCCTCTCTCTCTTACATCAACTTTAAGCAATAGCACCCTTTCTATTTTTACTTGTGGTAGGCTCCAGTATCACAAGCGGGACCACGACAGGTCAAATTCTGCAGTACAAGGCATCAGTACCATATGAGAGAGACACAGTGTGGGTCCCATGTTGGGCCTGAAGTGGGCTGGCTGCACCGTCTCCCAGGGCACTGGTCCAGCTGGCAGAAAAGTGGTGTGTGGACCACAACGTTCGGCCCCTCACGTGGAGCAAATATTAGCAATCTGAAATAGTGTAGCAGTCCCACATACTGATTTATGGGCAGCCGCTACTGGCCCCATCTAGCAAATCCAGTGGGCCCAATGTATGAAAAGGAGATTGTCTTGTTATAGTGCAAAAAACTTCCTTATTGATATCCAATTTTAAAACCAATACAGCCAATGTGCTGCAGTGTATAAATCATATAGCCTAATTTTAGTGATTTAGGTTATTCAAACACTAATTCATTGAGAATTTGCAGTTTGCCAATTTCATCCTTAGTATTCAATTCACTGGGGTATAAGCAGGTGTTAGCATCAGGGTCCATATCAACACACCTCATGTCAATGTTAGCATCCTACCTGAAATTGGCAAACTATCAATTCTCTGAAAAAATAACATTTGTCAAAAATCATGACAAAATAAGCTTTGCAAATTCTTTTATGTAGGACAGATCTACCAAAGAAAAAGCACCACTATGATTCCCATATAATAACACAGAGATGATGGCGAGTATTAATTTGAGCATAGACCAGACCGTGATAGGGTCAATTTTCTGGGTCTTAACTCCTCATCTAGAGCGACTCATCTAGAGCGACAGGCTGAGTGTGCAATATTAATTTTAAAAGTTTTAAGATATGAAACTGTTTGACATATTTAGCAGTAGACATACATAGTAAAGTATGAAAAACTTTCAAAAACATGCTTTATGCAGTTATGTGCTCTCCATTACTCGCAAACAGGTAAAATATTTCCATTCTGTGAAGCATATTGCCTCATTTTTTATGCATATCCCTTCGCTCTACATAAAATGAATGCAACAAAAGCATACTAATCAGATTACAGTACATTTACTTTCATTTTGCCGACTTTACATATAGGCCTATATCAAGTAGCTTGTGTATAAATCCACATGCAACCACATTCTTGCACTGGCAATGTTAGTTGAATTAACCTACTTTTCCATTAGGCGTTTACATTGTACACAATATTCATAGATAGTGCCACTGGAATGCGGCAGGAGAGGATCAATTTATGAGTTGATTAAATTATAGTACAAGAAAAGACAAAATATTGCATTTAATGAGGCACATTTTGGGGCCCTATTAGTTAATTATTTACATGTTACTATGAGGGTAATGGCTTCAGCGCATTAATATTAGTTTAACACTTAAATAGAACAATCAGCTACTGAAGGGTGAGTGATCATGTACCCTTTGCAAAGGGTCTTCCACTTCGTGGCAACACACGCTCAGCATTTCAAGCAACTTTTGATCTTAATGAGCAAGAATTTTTTTAAATCTTCAAATTATGCTGCAGATGATGAATTTGGGGTAAGATTAGGAAAATTCATAAATATGCAGAAAACACTATGCCCGCATAATCACATAAGTCCACACTCCCCTCTCATAGCGTCTCTTGCAACTAGTTTTTCAAAGTTACTTTCAAATAAGTGTGTCTTTAGAGCATTTCATAATGCAGAGAGGTTTAACAAGTGACTAATACATCCCTGCAAGGCGTCCTAGAAGGCAGGCCATTGAACTGGAAAGGATTAAAATGAAGATAAGAGAAGATTATGAAAACACTTAAATCTTTTGTCCCTCCCTATGTGAATTGCACATTCCTTAAATCTACTGCTTTAAGGTGCTCATAATTTATACACTACAGGGGCTTAGTTGCTTTGTAAGACACTAATACTCATTTTCAGCCATAAAGTTGAACTAATCTGTATCTTCAGAAAAGGGCACAGTTATCCATCTTAATTCTTCATCTAGTTTGATCGGAAAACATGCAACATTTCATTGTTCATTTACATTGGTCAGATGAATACATTCTTGAAGGGGATGCTTGTCACATTAGTGGGAAGTGACTCATTACAATTGTATGAATAATCTCCAAGCATTATGAAATCAGTGGCCATTGATCGCTTAATGAAGATGCCTAAGAAGGATCCATATGAGCCCACAAATGATACACCAATCTACCTCATTATCCGTGTGAATAAAATATTTAAAATATTTTACTGTTCTACTTTTGTGCCCCTAATTCTCCCAAAAATGAATAGATTTATAAGATGTAAGTTAATCTTCTTATGGCTAAAGGCTTCATTCTTTTAAAATGTGAAAATCTTGCAGATATCACTAACCATAAAGCAGCCATCACTTAGAGGAGAAAAAACATAAATTGAGCAAGTATATGCAAGGTGCCACTGCATTTTAATATTTAGTTATATACTCTATCGTGAAATTATTTCATACTGTGCGTAAGTCCTTTCTCCTATATCGCTTGAAATCTGTTTTTTTTAGGATATTTTTCTAACACAACTAGCACTTAATTATGCTAGTTTTTAATACCTATAAGGGCAGAAGTGCAAACGGATGCTGAAAAACAACACTGAGAAGGTATGTGAGCATTCGCAATGCTCTGCCATTGCAATGGTCACTAACTTTTCAAAGGACCACACAAAGCTGTAGCAAAGGCCATATTGCAAGTAAGGAAAATGGGTTGCATATCTCTTATTTTGGTAATGCAAATATTTATAATTGTGGTGCAGCACCTGACCCCGATAGCACTACACATGCAGCACTATAGATAACTAAGCTTCTGGGCCCACCTCCTACCTAGTTCCACTCAAGCCTGATGTTTCCACCCATAACTCCAGTACCTCTAGACTCTTGACTGTATAATATCTGCTCTACTGGTCGATTTCTAACATTCATAAATATATTTGTCATTAAAAATGTTACCAGATCCCAGTACTCTGAACTATAATCTGCCATTTGCAGTGCACATAGAATATTTTATGATTTTGGCCCGATATTCTACACAGTGATTTAATTTTTATTTTCAAATCGACAATTGTAGTGTCCTCCACAGCCTGAAAGCATGCAAATGAGTACGCAACACAGGGAGCACCATAACAGACGTTTTTATTTCATCACAGACTATCACACACTGCACACCTTACATTACGATTTTCATAGCCACACCTTAACACCTCCGAACAGATCACGTCACTTCCTATTCAGAGTCCGCCCAGAACCACAAGGTTCCTAGTGCTCCTAACATCAAAGACATTACATCTCTTTCTTTGTTAAACAAAAAGTATAAATAACAATGAGCATCACACTTCCTCAATGAGTCATCGAGGCGCTCGCACTGGTCTGCCAGATCGAGTGGTATGACGTAGTTGAGCTGCACCTGGACTGGGCACTGATGACATGGGCTCAGATGCTTGAGCAGGCCTCTCAGGCTGATTCATCTTGCTTGCGACCAAATGAGCTGATGAACACCAAGGCAAATATTTGAAATGTGACGAGTCTCTTGTGATGGACTTTCCAGGATTGTGCACCATCACCATGTGTCCATTGCTCGTCACAACCCAATAAGGGTCAGCAGCAAACCGAGTGTCTGTTTTCCACTTCCGTTTCTGTTTGACTTGTACCAAATCTCCTTTATCGAAGACTGTCTCTTGGGTGCATTGGTGCCGATCAGCATAGGACTTCATCTTGTGTTCAGAGTCCATTGAGGTAGCTTGGTTCCGATGACTCTTCCAAATAGCAAGGTGTCAGGGCTTTAACCAGTTGTGGAATGAGGAGTTGTTCGATAGGCATGAAGGGCTTTACACAGGGCTTGATTCAGACTAATTCCCTCCATAAATGCTCACTGGATCACTCTCTTAGGGGTACCCATAAATCGTTCAACAACACCATTGGCTTGAGGCCACAGAGGAATTCTCTTCTGATACTTGACATTGAGTCAGATGAGAAATTCCTTGCATACTCTGCTACTGAACAGCAGGCCATTGTCAAATTTGAGGACAGTGGGAATGCCTCACCCTGCAAAGATAGCATCAAGCCTCTTGATGACCTTGTCATGGGTTTTCGATGACAAGTCCTCCACCCAAGGAAAACGCAAATATCCATCAATAACTATCATAAGAGGATATCCATTTTCTAGACGGCCAAAGAAATCAACTGCAATCCTTTCCCATGCGCGTGCAGGTAGGTCAGACATTGTCAATGGATGGTGTCTCATTTTGTGGGATAAGCAGCTGCAGATATGGCATGTTTTCAGTTCTTTCTCAACCTGTTCACCTAGACGAGGGAACCGGACATGATCTCTTAAGGCTCTTTAGGCGGCTACAAAGCAACAATATCCTTCATACGCTAGTTCAACAACTTGCTGTCTCTGGTATATGATGATTCTCAAGCCTCTCAATATAATACCCTCATGGGTAACAGACAGTCCAACCTGCACTTTTTTGACTTTCTGAAACTCAACATCATCAGCAAAAGGTCTTCCACGAGTAAGTTGAAATATTGTCTTTGAGGATACGCATGTCTTAGTCTGTATCAGTGCAAACACAAGGTGATGATGGATTGGGCGCTGAAGCTTTTGAGACACTCACCCCCGGTCACAGATCTGGGTTGAATCCTTTATGTTCTTTAGCTCACTTCACCACCCCAGTTCAAACCCAGCTATATGCAAATCAGTCTTGGCCCTGTGCCTCATGGGAGCAGTCCAGCCCGAACTGCCAAGCCAGGTCTTCCATGGACAGGAACCAAGCTTCCTGGGACTGGATCAAAATGCTTAGAATGCTGGCACTAAATACAGTCGTTCACCTGAATTCTAGGTTAAATGGGTCATCCAGTGTAGGGGAAAAAACAGTGAGTGTATTTTACATAGGTTGCACTGTCTCTGTACAAATAAGGACAGTGTGCCATATTAACAATAATGTACGGCCTCAATGTCAGCTGCAAACTCACGTCCCTCCCTGTGGGCAGCACATTAGGGAAAGGTTGACCACATGTTTAAAACATCTAGTCTGTATTTCCCCATTCAGGTGGCACACAACTTGCTTTACAATGGAGCACAGAGATACTCCTGTATGTGGGTGCAATAAGTGACCACCCTCATGCAGAAGGATGTCTGGGGGTCCATGAGACCCCTCTTCCCCCTTTGTAGGATTCACACAAAATGGTGCACTGACTGTGTGCCCCCACTTTGTGGCGCATAGTCACTGCGGTTCTTGACGGTCCCTTTGCCTCTATGCCCACAGCCATAAAACGGTACAATAGGAGGTGGTGATGGACGTCCATCACCACCCCCTTTTGTACCGCTTTGTTCGCCATAAGTTGGTAGGGTATGCTCAGACATCGAGTCCCTTGCCACTTTCCCACTGGATTCAAGCAAACCTGGCTGAAGACGGCTGAAATGCCAGAAACCGGTCCTAGGAAGCTTGTTTCCGGTCCAGGGAAGGCATGGCTTGGCAGTTCGGGCTGGACTGTTCCCATGAGGCACAGGTTCAGACTGATTTGCATATGGCCATGTCTGAACTGGGGTGGCAGAGTGGGTTAAAGAACGGTGATGGATCAAACCAAGATCTGTTGACTGGGTGTGAGTGTTTGATTGGTTCTGATGCTCCGTCCATCACCACCCCCTTTTGTACCGCTTTGTTCGCCATAAGTTGGCAGGGTAAGCTCAGACGTCGAGTCCCTCGCTCACTTTGCCACTGGATTCAAGCAAGCCTGGCTGAAGATGGCTGAAATGCCAGAAACCGGTCCTAGGAAGCTTGTTTCCGGTCCAGGGAAGGCATGGCTTGGCAGTTCGGGCTGGACTGTTCCCATGAGGCACAGGGTCAGACTGATTTGCATATGGCCATGTCTAAACTGGGGTGGCAGAGTGGGCTAAAGAACAGTGATAGATCAAACCCAGATCTGTTGACTGGGTGTGAGTGTTTGATTGGTTCTGATGCTCCGTCCATCACCACCACCTTTTGTACCGCTTTGTTCGCCAAAAAGTTGGCAGGGTATGCTCAGACGTCGAGTCCCTTGCTCACTTTGCCACTGGTTTCAAGCAAGCCTGGCTGAAGACGGCTGAAATGCCAGAAACCGGTCCTAGGAAGCTTGTTTCCGGTCCAGGGAAGGCATGGCTTGGCAGTTCGGGCTGGACTGTTCCCATGAGGCACAGGGTGAGACTGATTTGCATATGGCCATGTCTGAACTGGGGTGGCAGAGTGGGCTAAAGAACGGTGATGGATCAAACCCAGATCTGTTGACTGGGTGTGAGTGTTTGATTGGTTCTGATGCTCCGTCCATCACCACCCCCTTTTGTACCGCACAGCCATAAAACAGCGCAGACATAGATGCAAAGTGTTTTCCACATTAGCATGGGGTCACGCCCCTTAGAACCGCGCCACGCTGTATACTGACAGTGATCTGCATTACAGAAGAGGCTACACACATGTCTGGGGTAACCAAAGTGCTCCAGGAGCACACAAAGGTTTTGTATGACTCGTATCCGGTCTTTTTACCGTACGAATCGTACAAGTGCCGTACGAACTGGCAATCACGATTCGCATGGTAAAAAGTCCATACGAACCGCCTTGGGAATTAGTCCCCACACGTCCTCGGGTCAGAAAATGTGTCCGACACGTCCTCGGACGATTTACCGTACAAACGTGAACAGTCAAGTCCGACCGAGGAATCACGATCCATCCCGTGCGTCCGATCTCACAACCGTATGGTTAAAAGACCATCCGCACCGAACTCCAATAGCAACCATGGAGACGTCCAAACAGGTGCCCGGTACGCGCCGTACCCTCCCCCAACCCCCGCATGTACGCGCCGTACCCCCCCAGCCCCTGCATGTACGCGCCGTACCCCCCCCAGCCCCCGCATGTACGCGCCGTACCCCCCCCAGGCCCCGCATGTACGCGCCGTACCCCCCCCCAGCCCCCGCATGTACGCGCCGTACCCCCCCATGTATGTACACCCAAGTACGTGTCGAACCCTCCCGTGTATGTACACCCGAGTACGTGTCGCACCCCCGTGTATGTACACCCGAGTACGTGTCGAACCGTACGTGTCGAACCCCCCGTGTATGTACACCCGAGTACGTGTCGAACCCCCCCGTGTATGTACACCCGAGTACGTGTCGAACCGTACGTGTCGAACCCCCCCGTGTATGTACACCCGAGTACGTGTCGAACCCCCCCGTGTATGTACACCCGAGTACGTGTCGAACCCCCGTGTATGTACACCCGAGTACGTGTCGAACCCCCCGTGTATGTACACCCGAGTACGTGTCGAACCCCCCCGTGTATGTACACCCGAGTACGTGTCGAACCGTACATGTCGAACCCCCCCGTATATGTACACCCGAGTACGTGTCGAACCGTACGTGTCGAACCTCCCCGTGTATGTACACCCGAGTACGTTCGAGTCGTACCCCCACCCGTGTATGTACGGTGCGTTCCCCCAGCGCTACGCGCTGGGGGTACGCACCGTACATACACGGGTGGGGGTACGACTCGAACGTACTCGGGTGTACATACACGGGGAGGTTCGACACGTACGGTTCGACACGTACTCGGGTGTACATACACGGGGGGTTCGACACGTACTCGGGTGTACATACACGGGGGGTGCGACACGTACTCGGGTGTACATACATGGGGGGTTCGACACGTACTCGGGTGTACATACACGGGGGGGTGCGACACGTACTCGGGTGTACATACACGGGGGGTTCGACACGTACTCGGGTGTACATACACGGGGGGTGCGACACGTACTCGGGTGTACATACACGGGGGGTTCGACACGTACTCGGGTGTACATGCACGGGGGGGTACGGCGCGTACATGCGGGGGCTGGGGGGGGTACGGCGCGTACATTCGGGGGCTGGGGGGGGTACGGCGCGTACATGCGGGGGCTGGGGGGGGTACGGCGCTTACTGGGCCACCTACTCTGGTCATTTCGCGCCGTACTTCGCATTTCCTGCACTTTTTGGGTGCCGTAAAAATATTGCCGTCCGGACTGCTGTCGGTTCGAATCGTAATTCCTGGTTCGTGAAACGCGGCCTGAGAGCGTCCCGACGTCACGTCGGCGCCTTCCCCGGATCCCATTTGTATGTATCTTTTCGTCGGCCGGTGTTTTGTACGGCTCGTACGGAAATGGAGTTTCCGTGCGAATCGTGATTGCATGTTTGTAAAGTTTTACGACCGGGTACGAGTCGGACGGAAAAAAGCCTCCGTCCGACGGTTCGTACCCGGTTTTTGCCGGATAGTAATCGGCACCAAAGTAGGCACACACACCAATTGTATATAATCCGACCCCTTGTTCTCTTTAACCAGGTTTGCTTCAGTAATAATAACCAACAACAGACACTCCAGAATGTTCCTTTCTATGACAATGTCTGCTTAGGCTTTGTGATCTATTGAGACAACATTCCACCACCAATTAATTGCCAGGTATAATTTTTGAGCCTTTCATCTGCTGGCCAGATATGCAGACAATCTTTTATAAATATTGTTTACGTATTCTCTCGCGCCACAAATTCCTTTTTATTAGAGCTTCACTCTGCCTGGACAACGAGCATCCTCTTAAACAGCCTGGAGACAATCTCGGCGGCGCCAGCAGAATGCAGAATGTCACCCATCAATCATCGACGTATTGCTGCCCCTCCATTGCTTATTCTTGTCAGCACTGCTCCGTCTTCTATAGATTTAACAGTGATCAGGAACTCCCCTGCCGTATCGGCGCTTCTGCTGCCATCCAAAGCAAACACACTCGGTTCCAGAATTATAAGTGGAGCACGGTATGCTTGCTCTGGAAAACCCCCCCTGTGATCTCCGATGCCCCCCTCTTGCAACTATGTCCATGATTCATGTGCTTTCCACTCAATGCGCCTCTGTTGGCCGCCTCGCAGCAGGTGGGACCAGTTATACATATATTTGAAAATAATCTATTATGCATTAATTTGAATTCGATCAGCCATTTCAACTCCATCCTTCCATCTCTCTAGGAAACTGCTCAGCTCAGACAGGGATCCTCAGCTGAGCACAGCCACTGCCAGGCAAACATTTTAACAAATCAATGCATCAGAAAAAAAACTGCGAAAGCATCCCCTGATGTCTTCCTTGGTAGTCTTTCATACTTACAATAAGAGCCACGGGTCAGTAATTTGTACTGTTGTGACACGCGCACTCCCTGTGGTCGTGTGCACTAAATTGCTAGTTGTTTAACTACCTATGTTTATTTTTGTCTCTCCTTTTTCAGTCGAAGTAAAGTGGAAACTGCTCTCTCGGGTCTGTGAGAAGCAGCATGGTATGTATAGTATAAGCAGCAAGAAAAGTTTTACCAATTGAATGATTACTCAATTAACATAATATAATATTTACAATTTATATTTAGTACATTAAAAAATGAGGGCCAACTGAATGACGCCTTTTTGAGTTGCCAAAAAGTCCAGTTCTCAAAACTGGGCCATTTGCGACCGCAAAAAAACTTTTTGTCATGTATGAAACCCAAATACTGTAACATGTTAGTGAATCACGATTTGGGTAAATGACCTATTCCTGTGATGATGTAGGATCCCCTTAAGCTGACAATATGATCAGTGTGAATTCTATTCTAAAAGGGGCTAAACTTGAAGGTGAGCCTGTCTGCTTTGCCTTGACTCTGTGACAGATGAACTACATTAGTTTCTCTTGATTTGGACTTAAAATATTTTTTCTCTGAGACTTGACTTCATGCCAGACTCTTAGCTGCATCTGATTGAGTCTTCTGCTAATTACTTCGCACCATCAAGTTAGCTACCGGTGCTAGCAAACGTGGGGCTGTGGTCGGAGGCAGTTGCAGATCTGGGGGACTGGGGGCTGCCCCCGAATACTGAACAAATTGCTGATTAGTGGTTACGCACCTGCAAGGACATCCGCGGACTGCGATCGCACCCGCCTGCTCACGCACCTGCACAGCTGAGCCGGACTCTGAGGGCTCGAGAAGTAGGGGAGATCCCCCCTGGATGGGAAGCACAGATGTCGAGGAGCGGCGGGGGCCTTCCCCCGTTGTCTGCAGTCCTGGAGCGCGCCTTTCCTGCCTGACCTCAACATGGCGGCCGTCGGGTGCTGACTGGAAACGCGCAAATGTAGCGCCAGCGAGACGTGTCGAGCCCCTGCAGCTAATGTGGAGCCTGATGCGTTGAAAGGATAGGAGCAAGCTACAAAGACCAAAGGGACCGCTGGTAAGGAGCGGAGGGTCTCCCCTTCCCCTATCGGGGTTTACATCTTGCACTTCGCGCCCAACGTTGCCTCACCCTAAGATGGCAGCACTCCACCTCCAGGCTCCTGCTCCACAGAGATCCACGGGGCCTGGCCTCGAACACCCTTGCAGAAAAGTGAGAGCTCCGAGGGGGGCCCTGACATCAACCCCGTGTACCAACCACTTTGAGACCTGAGCAACACGGCTGATGCCCAGTGGAGCTGCCAGACATCTATTGAGGAGATTGGCCCTGGTTTCCACCTCGACCTTCCCCTACCCAGCCGGACATTGGGCACAGTTCTTCACTATGGCTTCTTCATCCCCTCCTTTCCTACAAATTCTCTCAACTTCATTTTTTGTTTACTGTACCTTACTATGCTATTGTAACTGATGTAACTTGTAACGCAATGTTCCTCTGGTTAAGCGCTCTGATATCTCCGGGTCTAGCCAGTGCTATATAAAACCTTTTAGATATTCCTTGTAATGCAACGATCCTCTGGTAAAGCGCTCTGATACCCCCGGGTCTAGCCAGTGCTATATAAACTTCTCAAATCAAATAAACTCAAAAGTGGTTTTCCTGAACGCTGAGACCTGAGCAACATGGCTGATGCCCGATGGAACTGCTAAACAGCTGTTGAGGAGATTGACCCAGGTTTCCCCCTCGACCGTCACCTACCCAGCTGGACATTAGGCACAGTTCCTCCTTGTCTCCCCGCTATGACTCCTTCCTCCCCTCCCTCCTACGAATTCTCTCAACTTTGTTTTTGTGTACTGTACCTTACTATGCTCTTGTAACTGATGTAACTTTTAACGCAACAATCCTAAATGTAAAGCGCTCTGATACCCTCTTGGGTCAAGTTCGCGCTATATAAAACTTTATAAATAAATAAATACTTATATTGAGTCAGCATGTATTTTGAGGAGCATTTTTGCATTCTTTCCTGCACTTTAATTATTTAATAAACTTTCATGGTTTCATACTTCTTGATTTAATGCTTATTGATTATGCCTTTTTAATTGCTGTTAATTTGCTGTCTGTTGGGATACATTGTGTCACGTGTTCTTGACATTAACAATGTCTCTGATTCCTGCCTGGGAACTTTGTCTTACATTATCTCATAAGATAGAGTCAACATATTTTATTTTATATATTTTTAGTCAAACAAGTATTGTGCATGGAAGTTCCTTATTTCTTACTCTGTTATTTATTTTCCTTCTTTATGCACAACACAGCACTCACATGTATTTTTCTGAGAATTGCATTATTGCACAGGCAGAGGTATAAAAGGTTAGATAAATTGGTACTCATTGAAGTGCATTTAACTCATTGATCAAGATTATCATTCACTCCCAGGTAAGCTACTTTCTTAAACCAATATATTGCAATACTGCCTATTAATGTACAACTTTAGTGCATCTTAAGGGAACACTCCCTATACCACCCTACCCTTCCACTATGTGGATTAGCTGGACCAAAAATTATCTCTACTAAGATTCAAAAGCCATACACAATAATTATTAATCTAAATCTTGGTGTGTGTGTGATAAGGTACAATTATGTGCTCTGTATGGCAGACTGCAATAGTGACCATGTTTATGAAAATATAGTTTTAATATTAATAGCATGGATGGGAGAACTTTGAAGATTCGCAGGATTGTGGATGTCACACAAGTCTACTAAACTGTAATCACAGAAATGCCAGACTCAGCCAGGTAGCTCGGTACACAAATTGATATACGGTTTATGAGCAATTGCAATGTTAAACAAAAAAAGCAGCAGTCGTATGTGGTGGTGGCTACTGGGATAGTTATAAATAACATCTGGCAAATGTTTGTAAATCATTCAACCTTTTAGCCACATACCTAATGAAACTCAACCATTTGATATTTCTACAATCTTCTTCAAAACACGAATTTTGAACTTTGAATTTTAATAGTAGGGATCAGTGAGAGAAGTGTCAGTGTAAAGCAAGTGTTCTTTTATCCCTCACTGCATACGCAGACACAGAGGGGCACATTGAATAATATATCACACAACGCAGGCCAGCAAGCAAAGTTGCTGCACCGCTTTGTGTGAAATGGAGAGAGCAGAAATTGTCCCTATTTACAAATATATGAAGTTTTCCTGCTCTTTCCTTGCGCTGGTGCACTATGTGTAACCTAGAGCTAATGCAGCTGCCTGCGTTACAGGCAGGGTTGTTTTTGTGTTGGAAGAGAAATATAAATATACTAATATTGCTTTATTTAAACATCATAAGTAATGGATATCTATTATATTGCCATACTTTAATTTTACATAATTAATTCTTGTATCAACTTATTAACAATAAAAGACCAGGAGGAGGAGCTTAGCGCGCATCCAAGATGGTCGCGTGAGCACAGGGCTCCCCGGACCCTCGCCGCTCCTCGCAAATTATCCTGATGATATCCTGATTTCTTGGACAGGCTTTCAAAGGCGAACCTAGACTGAGTCCATAACTCTTTCCAGAATTTGAATCGGACTTGGGTGACCGAAATTACGGCATTTTGAACTTTTGAGGCCCATCTTGAGGCCGTGCCGGGGACTTGGTTATCTGTGGAGCCGGGGCGTAGTTGAACAACAACGGCATTGGGACCTCCTCAGTCGCCGTGTCCCCACTTTCGGTTTCGCTTTCGGTTTCTGGCGTGGTCTGACTGAGGGCCTGTTTCGCTCGGCCGGGGACCAATCCAGCCTTCTTCTGTTGTCATCGCTGCCTTCTCATCACAGCGTACTGGGTCAAGTCGCGCCTCTCTCCGGACCCCACGAGCCAGCTTTTTGGCCGGCTGGTGCCCGACCTGCCGGCGGTCATTTTCACTCGGTCTTGTGGGCCCCTCCGGGGTGCATCTTCCACCATGGCGGGCAGGGGTGATCCCGAGAAGCGGAAGACCCAGACGTCTCTCCGTAGGGGACAGTTCCAGACAAATGTTATGGACCGTTATACTCAAGCCAAAGGATCCCCCGGGCCTTCCAGCAGTACCCCAGAGGACGCCAGAGAAGACCTATCTGCCCCTGCTGACTTGTCCCTGCAGGACATTATGGGCGCCATCACCGGCATGAAGGAGACCATCGGCCAGCAGTATGAGGCCCTGGCTCGTAAAATTGACACGGTTGCCATTGACGTCACTCTAATCAGGGCTGACCTGTCCAAAACTAACGAGAAGGTGAAGTCGTTGGATTTGAAGACCTCCAGCCTCACGGCCGATGTGTCGGAACTTCTAACAGACCTTGGCGCCCTGAAATCAGCCAACGACTTGATGTCCCATCGGCTGGACGATTTTGAGAACAGGGCAAGACGCAACAACATCCGTGTCATAGGTGTTCCGGAGAATCCCGAGACTCGCTCTGTTGACCTCCTGGTTGAAGATCTAATCCTTACTCATCTTGCCCCTTCTGAACTCAGCAAGTTCTTCGCTGTGGAGCGTGCACATCGTGTTCCGGGCGGCAAGCCCAAGCCTGGCGCTCCCCCGAGGCCTATCATAACTTTTTCATTTCAGGGACCGTGATGCGATTTTGCAGGCCTCGAGGGTGCACGGCCCGGTGAAATTTGAAAACTCCTCTGTCAATTTTTTCCCGGACTTCACTCAACTTGTGCAGAGACAGAGGATGGGCTTTCAGGGGGTTAAGCGACGTCTTCGGAACCTGGGCTTGAAGTATGCCATGCTTTTCCCTACCAGGCTTCGAGTGGACCATGAGGAACGGACCTTCTTTTTTGAACGACCGGACAATGTGAGTGACTGGTTGGATTCCCTGCCTGGCCGGGGCGATCGAACGGGGCATCCTGGCGGTGCCGAGGGTGGTGAGCCTCCACAGAAGTGACTTTTTGGTCCCTAACCTTGATAATCTGACATTGCTCAGTTGGGTTCTATCTCTTTTGTATATTTTGTCTGTTAAGTAGTTCTCGTCTGGGTGGCGGGTGGAGACGGGCCTCTCTCCTCCTTCGGGGTCTTTTTGTAGAATGGGATTGTTAGGGCGACAGGCACACTGCATTTTGGGGTGGTTTTGTTGTTTGCAGGGGTGCAGGGAGGGGGGAGGGGGGAGGGGGGAGTTGTAATGGGTTTTGGTTGGGGGGGTTTGTGTTTGTGTTTTCTTTTCTCAAGGCGGCATATTTGTTCTTTCTTTGCCTCTGGTGTCCTGTTCGCTGTGGGGAGACTCCTGCTACTTTTGTGGGGATGGGGGGGAGTGGGTTGAGGTTGATATCTTGGAACGTCAATGGATTGGGGGATCGTATCAAACGGGGTGTTGTATTGCAATATTTGCGTCGTTTGACTCCTGATGTCGTACTCCTGCAGGAGACGCATTTGGTTGGCAATGTGTGTCATGCTATGAACAGGTGGGGATACCGATTGGTCGCACACTCTGGGTTCACCACTGGTTCCAGAGGGGTTGGTATTCTTGTCCGGTCTTCCCTCCCACTGGAGATTGATAATGTTATCCTTGACGACAGAGGGCGCTATGCTGCCCTAACTGGGAGGTGGGAAGGCAGGACCCTTTCCTTGGTTACGATATATGTTCCCCAGGCCTCCAGACCTCTACTTTCTCTGATGTTGGCCGGATGTTGTTGGAACTCCCCGATAGTCTTCTCCTCCTGGGTGGGGACTTTAACTCGGTGCTATCCGGCGATCTCGATCGTCACCCCCCCAGGGCCCTTCCCGTTTCCCAATCATGGCTCGGTGGGTTCATGGACACCTTCGGTCTGGTGGACTGTTGGAGGTTAATGCACCCGACGCAATGTCAATACACCTTCCACTCCGGGGCTCATGGGAGTCTCTCCAGGCTTGATTACTTCCTCATGCCTGCGGCCCAGTCCACCCACGTTGGGGAGGTTCGGCACCTGGCCCGGGGCATTTCAGACCACTCCCCTGTGTGGCTGCTTTTTGACTCTGGGACGCAAGCTGCAGGGTGGATCGCCCCTATTAACCCTTGGTATCTGCGCAACCCCAGTACTCACGACAGCCTCATTAAGTCGCTCGACCACTACTTCCTGGAGAACGAGGGGTCTGTCCTGTCCTCAGTGTCCCTGTGGGAAGCTTTCAAAACTGTTATTCGTGGACAGGCTCTCTCTTTAATAGCTGCTACCAAGAAAGCTAAGAGTGGGGAGGTCGTGAGGCTGGAGGCTGAAATACTGGAGTTGGAGGCTGAGCTAGACTCGGGTGTCACCCAGGATAGGCTCCACGCCCTTGGCTTGAAACAGTTCGAATACAAATCCCTTGTTACTGATGCTGCCAAGACACTGTACAGGGAACAGCAAGGTAGACTGTATGATGTTGGGGATAAGGCGGGTAAACTGATTGCGTGGCTCGATAAGAAGGAGAGGGTGAACCGCGTGGTCCCGGTGCTTCAGGATTCCGGCGGTGTGCGTGTGACTGACCCTGGTGAGATTGTGGAGTGCTTTGCTGATTATTTTCGTGTGGTTTACTCCCCGGTGTCCGACAGAGATTAGGCTGACTCTCGTTCCTTGCTGAGGGATATCGCGCTACCTTGCCTGTCTGAAGAGGATCGAGAGTGTATGGAGGCATCGTTGTCAACCGACGAGATTGCTATCGCGATTCGTTCCCTTCGTACTGGTAAGGCTATGGGCCCCAATGGATTGCCCATTGAATTGTACAAATTGTGTCCGGATAAAGTCGCGCCTTTTCTCCGTGATATGTTTTTGGAGTCAAGTGAGCTTGGGTCCCTCCCTAGGGACCAGCGTCTGGTCACCATAGTTGTGATTCCCAAGGAGGGCAAGCCTCGTGATCGTTGTGCCTCATACAGACCCATCTCCCTACTGAATGCTGAGCCAAAGATCCTCGCCAAGGTCCTCGCTAATCGCCTACTCGCTGTTATCTGTGACCTGATTCATCCAGATCAATCTGGTTTCATCCCGCACCGGAACACCGCTCTCAATCTGCGGCGTTTGCATGGCGTTCTCGCCAGGGCGGAGTTTCTTTTCGAGCCGGCCACCTTGGCTTCCTTGGACGCCACGATGGCCTTTGATACTATAGAATGGCCATATGTCTGGGCCACACTGGAGAGGTTCGGTTTTGGGCCGGGATTTATTAGTTGGGTCAGACTTTTATATACGGCTCCGCTGGCTCAGGTTGTTGTCAATGGGAGGGTGTCCCAGCCCTTCGCTCTCGGGAGGGGTACTAGGCAGGGGTGTCCGCTGTCCCCCCTGCTCTTTGCTCTTGCTCTAGAACCGCTTGCAGCCTGGCTCCGATGGGAACCGTCGATAAAGGGCATTCAGTGGGCCCCTGGCTTTGAGGACCGAGTCTCGTTGTACGCCGACGATATTCTTTTGTACCTCACTTCCCCGCGTGAATCCCTTAATGTCCTTTTTGACGTCCTCACTTCTTTCGGGAAAAACTCCGGGCTGATCATTAACTGGTCCAAATCCTGTGTGTATGTTATTTCCGGTGACCTTCCCCCCTTGCCGAATAGGTTTCCCATTCAAATTTCGCAATCCGGCTTCAAGTACTTGGGGATCTACGTATCGCTGGACCCGGCGGTCCGCCATGAACATAATCTCCTTCCTCCTCTCCAGCGATTGAAGTTGGACGTGGCTCGCTGGCGTAGGTTGCCGTTGTCGCCGCTCGGCCGAGCGGCACTTTTTAAAATGATGTCCCTGCCCCGGTTTCTCTACGCACTCCAGAACTCCTTTGATAGTATTCCGGCGGCCTACTTCCGGGAGGTGGAGGGTCTACAGAGGAGACTTATTTGGGATGGTCCCGCTCGTATCGCGCTTGCAAAGCTGACTCTCCCCTGGTATGACGGAGGCATTGCGCTCCCGGACATCAGGAGGTACTATTGGGCCTCCCAGCTGTCCGCCGTCAATCATGCTACGTATGCACCCGGCCCAAATCCGGCTTTCGAGATGGATAAATATCAGTTGCCTGGTGGCAACTTCAATATAGCGCTCTATTCTCGGACGGCGTGGAGGAACCTAACGGGACCCACTAAGATTGCAGTGCGTGCGTGCAAGGATGCCAATGTGGCCATGCGTTGGAATGATCGCCTGACACGAGCGACCCCCCTGTTTGCGTCTGACGGATTGGGATGCCTCTGGACGACGAAAGGTTTTGAGAACTGGGATATGATTGGCATTAGCAGAGTGGGTGATCTCTGGGTGAAAGGTTCTGTCAAGTCCTTTGCGGCGCTTCAGAGTGAGTATGAGCTGAGTGAGAGGGAGTTCTTCAGGTACGCACAGGTTCGCCACGCTTTGCTGTCGGTTTTCAAGGCCGGTGCCACGATCCCCGCAGCTTCACCACTCGAGGACCATATACTTGATGGTCATCTGCCCGATAGTACGATTTCTTTGATTTACAAGAAGTTAATCAACAGTCGGGCGGACCTCCTTGTGCATCTTCGGGAGGCCTGGACCGGAGACGGGTTGGAGTTGGATGACGAGGATTGGCAGTCTGCATTGTCCTCCCCGAAAGAGGTCGCCATTCCTGCCCGACTCCGTCTTGTCCAGCTTAAAATTCTTCACCGTGTGTATGTGACGGGTCCTCGTCTGGTTGCGATGGGTTTTTCTTCTGATGGGCTGTGTAAGCGCGGCTGTGGTACGAGTGCCACCTTCCTTCATATCCTTTGGGAGTGTCGTGAGGTTGCGGTATATTGGCGCCATGTACATGCGGTAATGGAGTGTGTCACTGGTGTTGCTCTGTTGCCTGAGGCTCGTCGATGTTTGCTGAATGTATGGGAGCCGAATGATTACAATGTTGCCCAGGCCCGGTGGGCGGCACTTGGGAACATGATTGCAAAGAGGGATATTCGCAGCTTTGGGGCTCCCGGCGGCCTCCCGCCGTGTCAGTGTGGAAGGAGAACATGGACTGGTGTATGTTCAGGGAGAAGACGGTATATCTGGTTCGAGGCAAGCCTGGGGCGTGGGGTAGAATTTGAGGTCAGTGGAACGCCTACCGAGGTAACATTTGTACGCCCCCTTTTGAAGACACTTCTGATATTTCCCTGTCCCCCTGATCCTGGGGTTCCTTGAAAATTGTACTCTTTATGTTGATTGTTCTGGCTTCCCCGCTGCCTCCCCCTCCGGTCATCTTTACTGACCTCCTGCTTCTTTATCTGGCTGGGTGGGGTCCCCCCGTCGGCGCTTGACACTGTCTAGACTGTTTCTCGCCTTGAGTTTTTTGTTTTTCTTTTTTGTCCGTTTTCTTATCTTCAAAATTTAAAATATCGGTATTCTGTCTAATTTCTGAGTTGCCGAGCATAACTTTTGTATTCCCTGCTGCGCTTCTGGGGATCAGTCGCTGCTTTGTGACGTCACGTAATTGGCATGCATGTGCTAGCGGCCGGCCCTGGTGGTTGTAGGCCCATGTTTGTACTGCTTGTTTTCTGCACAATAAAGTTCTTTAAAAAAAAAAACCAATAAAAGACCAATTGTCAACATTTCTTTAAAAAAGTAACAGATATTTTAAAATACTACACAACATTTTGAAAACAATACATTTAAGACATTAAAAATATAGAATTAAAGTGAAGTTGCATAAATGTTTACATTATACAATTTAACTTAGAAAGAAAATAATTTCCAAAAATGTTTCCATAAAATTAATAATTTAAAATTTACATTATGACAACAACATTTTAAATAATTCTTTTAATTCATCAATAAATTCAATTTAATTACTTAATAATGTTAATACTACTTAATAATGTTAAAAATATTTTACATTTCTTTCTTATACATGTTGCACATCATTAAAACAAATTCACATTAAAATATTCAATTATTTTAAATTGAAATTCCCATCCTTGGCCCTAACCACCCAACATGCCTCTATTTAATTGTGCGGTAGTCGCCACTGCGCACAGTGCTAGGGGTAACTATGACCCTTGATTATTAATCACCTTATCGAATTCAAAGTAATCAAACAAATCAATTGTGTTCAGTGAACATATATTAATTCATATATGTAAATCATTTTCACACATATACATATAGTTCATTTTGTTACAGAACACATCACTTGTAGTGCATCCTGATACTGATAAACATATGTCAATAAACGAACAAGGTACATTTTTGGTTAACACAGTTTAGTACACGAGAGAATAAAGATGAGCCCAATGCATTTCGGGACCGACACGTCCCTTCGTCAGGGGAAATCTAAAAACAAAAACACAATAATGATTGACATTACTAATAATCAAACACATACTGGTTGTACCCAATGAAAACCATTACAATGATTCAACACACTATTAGCCATACTACATCAATAGTGAAACAAGACCCAGTTTTTGGAGTGTGTAAATGCAACAATTTACTGTGCTGAAATGGAGGCAGCAAGGACCACGCCACCAGAAAAAGTCGTGCACCGTGGTGATAATCAAGAATGTGATAATTTGTACTCTACTGGAAATCATGAAAAGAGGAAAAAGTGATTAAAAGGTATACATGGCGAGGTGAACTCACCTCGTCTAATGTACCAAAAAGAAACTCATTGAGGGGAAGATTGCGAGCAAAAACGTAAATACCAGCCGATATAATTCGATATAATGTTTCCCCCGCAGAATTATATGAATAATTAATTATATGAATTAATATATGTTCACTGAATACAATTGATTTGTTTGATTACTTTGAATTCGATAAGGAGATTAATAATCAAGGGTCATAGTTACCCCTAGCACTGTGCGCAGTGGCGACTACCGCATGGTTTATTTCTTTTTCTTTCAGACATTATGCTCGATTGACAGCGAGCATACCACTGCAGCACCTCAGTCACAAGTGATAAAACCAATTTTCTATCTTGAACAAATAGAAGTGCGCTGCCCCCCGTTATTTATCTATTTAATGGTACACATTAATAAAACTGAAAATAAAAATTCCACAATGTTCTAAATGTAATAAAGTATTTTACTAAACACAATAATGAACAGATTAGGGACGCGCTTATAGACCCTTGGCTTGCCCTTTCCTCTTGTAACGTTTCTACCCCGGTGGGACAGGAGTCCGGGGCCGATAGACTGTCTTCCTTCTTCAGCGACCTGTAATCGCTCACCTGCACACCTGTGAACAGTAAGGGGACTACAAATCCCACAAGCCCCGGCGCTGCTGTACCACCTGAGGGGGAGGCGAGACCAACGCGCTATAAAGCGCCGCCTCTCCCCCCGCAGCGCGGGACGTGCTTATAGACCCTTGGCTTGCCCTTTCCTCTTGTAACGTTTCTACCCCGGTGGGACAGGAGTCCCGGGGCCGATAGACTGTCTTCCTTCTTCAGCGACCTGTGATCGCTCACCTGCACACCTGTGATCAGTAAGGGGACTACAAATCCCACAAGCCCCGGCGCTGCTGTACCACCTGAGGGGGAGGCGAGACCAACGCGCTATAAAGCGCCGCCACTCCCCCCGCAGCGCGGGACACGCGCAGGTGGGCCCGTCCTTGCCCGTCAGTGACCGGTTGAGGCCGGGCTGGGCCCTCTCTCTTGGCCCTTGGATCCAGTGGTTAGTTTGGACGTTGTAGGGATTTACAAATCTATTCTGTATTATTTGTGGGGTATTTGTTTATTCAAATACGGGTTTCCTAGGTGGCAAGTAATCTATTGATATGAGTAAGAGGATGGCTGAGGGCAGGATGGTGGGGACTCTTGACGATTATTTAACTAGGGCAGAAACAGCAATTAATCAGAAGATATTAGCCGTGGAGCGAAGGCTATCCCTGGAACCAGCCCTAATATTACCCTATGCACAGCCTTTTGTTGTACAGGATAACATAAAGAATAATCGGGCGGGTAATTGTTCCCCGACGGGACCTGTATGTTTAACATCTAGGTCTGGGATTACAGACCCCTCTTTAATTGTAAGTAGCCCTTCTAGCCCAGCTATGGAAACCACACGAGGGAAACAAAAAGCTACTGGAGCCAAAGCTAGCGAACCGCCCTGTAAGAAAAAGAAAGGACGAGGTCCTAGTAAGAAAAGTGCTCCTAAGGCTGCTTCCGGTAACATAGGGGCTCAATTCCATGGGAACCCTATTGCCCCTGTAGACACCTCACCATCGCAACCTATGGCCCAGCATAACTTTGAGCTATTATGTTCTCTACTTAGGGAACAGTTAGTATCCCTCATACAACCCGTCCTGGAAAAGTTAGATTCTGTGGTGGTAAGGCTTAACTGCATCGAAGCAAGCTTGATAAATAAACAATCTTTAGCCGCATCATTACTCGAGTCGAATCCCAAGATAGTGGCTAGCTACACTGGTTAAGGGGCTATTAATAGACACTATGCCCCAAGACCCCAAGCAGATAACCCTCATGATTCTTTAGTGATCAGCGAACTCCCAAATCGGTCTATGGTCCCTCCCAATATTGGTAGTAGGTCGTCGACCGAACAGCAGTCAATGGGGAATAGGTTAAGGTCTGTTGCCCAAGTTATAGAGGGCCCTGATGCGATATCAAGTTTACATCTTCCCCCGGAAGCCACACCCTATACAGTTATTCTAGCTAACGTTCCAACACTTCCAGAAGGATCTAGGGAGCACTGGTCTAATCTTAAAAACAAAGCCCTGTACTGTCTTGGGAATAAATTTGGGGCCAGTAAAACATTGTTTGAGGAATTTAAAATGGTTAGGCGGGTGAATTGGGTTGGTCATTCCCAAAAGTCATTGGCAGGGGATTGTGTGGTACTGAGCTTTAGGTCCCCGCTACTGGTAGAACATATACTAGATATGGCCTCCCATTATGCTCCCACCCCCAATGAGATTATGATTCTACCCCTAGGTTATTTTTATAGACCAGCAAGGGCCATGTTCAACAGACAGCACTGGGCCCCGCACAGTGCTCCCCAGCAGGGTCTGCAGCCTATTGTGACACATAATCGATTTTCCGCCTTATCTACCTTGGAGGATAACGACTGACTGAGGGATAGCATTGTCCTCCCTCGGCCTGTGGTAATAGGGGTCTAGTACCATCATGTTGGGAGTTACTTGGTCAAGTAAATCCAATGGCCCAAGGGGAGGAATAATGTTATGCCCTACATATGAAGGTTTACCCAGTGTCTGTCCTGTTTTCCCTTCTAACCTGGCTAATCAGGTGGTAAATACAAAAATTGGTTGCCACAATGTTACGATCTCCTCTTGGAATATAGCCGGGTTACAATCCAGGTTGGCTGTACTCGATTGGGTGGTTTTTGTCCACCAGGTGGATATATGGTGCTTTCAGGAGACCTGGGCGGTAGATCCTATAATTCGTGTAGGGTTTTTGAATTACTTTAAACCAGCTGTTAAGGGCCCTAGAGGTAGACCGGTGGGAGGCCTGACTACATGGTTACGTCAATGTGAGGGTATTACAGTAGTGGAAGTTCCGATCGATAACCCTGATATCCTGGTCATCAGGATTACCTCCACAAGGGGTCTTAACATCTTTATCATAAATATCTATGTGAGGGGTCTTCCAGGAGGTAAGTGTTCCCCGACAGTTTTTCTTCTGGAGCAATTACTTAGCACTGCGCCCATAGATGGTCACAGGGTGGTGGCAGGTGATTTTAACACCTGTTTTGAGCCTTTGGGCGATGATGACGGGAAACTGTCTGAGGTTGAGGACTCCGTGTGGGGAATCCCTCAGTTGGAACTAAAACCCATAAGGAAATGGACCCAAGCAGCCTTACACGTGAAGGGACTGTGCCTTGAAAAGGGTTTGAGGGCTGCTAATGGCAGAACGAAATCGGACAGGTCTGGGAAGATGACTTTCGACAATGGCAGAAGTGGGAGTAGAATAGATTATATTCTGGTTAATCGGGAGTTGTGGCCGGCTATCATAGATATGGTGGTGACTGATAGGTTAGAAAGTGACCACAACCCCCTGACGTTGTCTTTATCTGATAGTAGTTTTATTGGGTCCCCCATCGATGATGCTAGTATTGTGCAAGTTATGCTAACTAATGACCAGAGAAGGGTTCGTTGGCCAAAGATAGCTTCTAATGTGAATACACGGGCTGCTATTGGGAATTTGGTTAGTATAGCCATGCATAAACTGACCAGATGTGAGTCCGAGGAGGGGATTAAGTGTATTATCCTGAGTATCCATAGTGAATTATTTGTGGGGCTTAAATCTCTCTTCATTAAAAGCATTCCTGTTAATGGTAAAACTAAACTCCTGAGGGAAAATTCCTGGTATGATGTAAGCTGTAGACAGACCCATAAAGATTTGTTAACAGCTAATAAATCTAGGTTACCAGTAACCATTAGGAGTTGTAGAGTTGCATACAAAACTGCCCAAACAAAAGCAAAGAAAAACTGGGATGAAACTCATTGGAGGGAGCTATGCGAGGCGTGCGAGGGTAGAAATATGTGCCAATTTTGGCACCTTTTTAAATGGGGCAGGTACCCGCAGGATATGACCACGGCTACTCATGTTGAACCCGAACAGTGGGTTAGCTTTTTTGAAAACCAGTTTAAGTCTAGGGACAGGTAAGAAGCAGTAACTTGGTCATTTAGTGGTGAACAAGTTCTACAGTTTGCTCCCAGTGAGGTAAAGGCAATTTTGAAATCTCTTCCGAGGGGTTAAGCTCCGGGACCTGATTGTATTCCCGCAGATTTATTTAAGCAGGACCTATGGGTCCCCTATTTAGCCATCCTAGCTAATGCCCTGGCCAGTGGAGCATCAGTTCCGGATTCTTGGTTCGGGGCAGAGATATTGCCGATCTATAAGAAAGGTGATCGCTCTGCCCCGGCCAACTATCGCCCGATTAGCCTTATAGATGCAGTTAAAAAAATTATAGCTCGTTTGCTATTGGGTCGTATTCAGAGTTGGATGTCCGAAACTGATATACTAACATCATTACAGGCAGGTTTTCGGACGCATGTCGGAACCCTCGACCAAGCTTTCAGGTTCATTCTCTTATATTGGAAGGAAGTATATCTTGGGGGTGGCATGCTTTTTGCAGCCTTTGTGGACCTAAGGTCTGCATTCGATTTTGTGCCAAGGCCCAAACTGTGGGAAGTCCTCCGGGAGATGGCTATGCCGCCAGAACTGTTAAGGCTGTTGATTAACGTGCATGAACATACATACGCCCAGGTTCGCTGGGGAAAACCAGGGGAGGTGACAACAAGATTTGAGGTGTCCAAAGGGGTAAGACAAGGGTGTGTACTGGCCCCCACCTTGTTTTCCTTGTTCATTAACGGGGTTATAAATTATTTTTTAAACTTCCCGACAGATGCACCCTCCATAGCTGGCATGAAAGTCCCCTTGCTCATGTTCGTGGATGACACTCTTTTAATTTCTAAGACGCGACAGGGGCTACAGTTAGCACTGTCCCGTTTTGAGTTGTTTTGCCGCGAACATGAGCTTGAGGTAAATGTGGGGAAGACCAAGTTTATGGTCCTTCGTGGTGCTAGACCAGTAAAAGCAAGGGTTGAAATGGGAGGGGCCACTCTGGAACAGACATCTACTTTCACCTATCTGGGGGTCACCTTTAGTGACAATCTAAGCTGGAAGTCCCAGATTGACCTCTTCACCCTAAAGCATATACAACTAGGTGGAGCCTTGCTCAAAGAACATAGGCATTCCATAACTAAACCTATGGCCCCCCTGATTAAAATGTATGGGTCTAAAATTCTTCCAGCGGTAATGTATGGTGCTGAACTATGGGGGTTTAGCAATTTGGATTCCCTGAGGGTGGCACAAAACAAATTTCTTAGGTCTGCAGTAGGGTTACCACAATCATCCCCACGCATACCTCTCTTATATGACCTAGGTTGTCAGCCTGTTGAGGACATGGTGCGGTATAGGCCGCTGGCGTTTTGGCGGCGCCTGTGGATTACCCCAGAACTGTCCCTGTATGCCAAGGCATTACTAGAAGTTAAAGCTCTAGGGGGCTCTCATAGGATCAGCTGGCTGTCTAAAATTAAAACTATCTTGATTGATATGGGGATGGGTGAGTTATGGACCAACCCCGAGACGGCTGTTTTCCCCCCGAAAAAGATCTTTAGGGACACCTATTGGCAATGGATTAAAGTTAAGCGTCATGCATCCCTGACTGGTAGTTCTTTGACTATAACATATCTGGCTGTCAAGGATGATTCCTTTCTTGAAGAGTATTGGGACATAATAACAAAGCTGCAGGATCGAAAACTTTACCACCAGTTTAGACTCGGCTCCCTACTGCTACGTTGTTTTACAAAAAGCTGGAATACATCTGGTAGTGATCAATGTCCCCTATGTAAGGATAAGATCGAAACAGTCGATCATTTTCTCTTTGTCTGCCCAGAGTATCTCCAACCAAGACGGTTGTGGTTACGCCCTGTATGCCGTGAACTGGGCGTTAGATCTGCGCAGGCAGCTAGCAGAATATTGAAGTCTGATACATCAAAATTTGTGGTTATTGGTGTGGCTACATTTATTAGTTGGGCATGGCTCCTACGGTACTGGAGGATTAGTCCCTAATTATCTGGCCCCTAAATAATGCTGAGACTAATGTGGTATAGGCTTTACTTGATTTTAAGGTCAAGGCAGGAGGATTTCTACTATTTCTTTTATTATAACCAATTTTATCAACTGTCAAGTCGTTGCAAAATTGAATATTTCATATTTTCTTATTACTGATTTTAGTATGTTACTTATTTATTTGTCTTATTAAGTTTATTGTGTTAAACTATATTCTTACTATTTTTAATTAATTGCATATTATGAAATGTTTGTGTGTCTTTTATGATGAAATATTCGCAATAAAGACTTTTTTGACTTGACTTGAACAGATTACAAAAAATATTAAATCAAACCCAGTACAATAAAATACATTTAAAATCACACTTATGAACAATATGCTATACAACAATATTTTCTAGCGCAATATATTTTACAACAAAATTAAAAACAACACTTAAAATGATACTCTTAGCTTCCTTATTCTTGTCGGCTATATTTTTGACATCTCGATATTCTTGTCACAATATTTTAGTATTGCAATATTTTTTATGAGATGTTTTGTCCAAATGCCGTGACAAAGTGAAAAAACAGCAAAGATGCTGGTACCTCAGAAATCAACGAATCACAGGAAGCCATGCAGGCTCACATGTACACCTTTTCATACATGCCTTATTGAATATTGACGATTACTGTGGTCTCTGATCAGCATATCTCAGTGTCTCTTAGTGCCAACATAGTTGACATTTAATTGAATTGAAGTTCCTTCCTTAGAGTGGGATTTTGGTCTGCAGAATGTTCATGATAGTATGCTTTGTGTTCTAGATGGGGTTCTGCTCCAAATTTGATGACCTTAGTCTGCCTCTGAGCATGTTAGTCTCACTATTCTCTGATTTAATGAGTTGTGTCTTTCCACTGCATCCTGAGGGTGCATTTTTGTATTTCATATTCACCATTCCATGAAAATGCTATTTTCTTGTTCTTCCCCTGCATTTCCCTCTGCCTCCCTGTGAGTGATCTCTTTCCACTCCCCTTCTCCCTGATGCTCCAAATCCCACCCCCATTCCACTTCCCTTCCCGCCACAGGAAATGTTTTTAAATAAATTTAATGTCAGTATTTAATAGTACATGTGTCCAGCAGCTGCAAGGTGCTGCCACACTGCCAGATTCCTTTTGTACACTTCATGCATACCTGTTTTACACTTTTTATACTAAAAATTACCATTCTAACACGTCTGTTTGACAGGTTAAAATAGAAATTAAATGTTTGAATGTGCACTGGATGAAAAAAATAGCCTAATGAAAATGGTTCTGATGAAATGTTTTTGCCAAAGCAATTATGACATTTTTTTTTATCAAGAATGGGTTTCACCAGGTTGACAAAGCCTATGTGCTGAAAAACTCTTGATGAAAACTTCCATGCTCGGGGCTGTTTTGGGGGAGGTGGGTCCCCTGCTTAATCCATTTTTGCCCTTTTTTTAAATACCCTCTTCCTGACATTACATACATCTTGTGATATTTCCCCACTGCTTCACATTCTCTTCTTCGTACAAACCCTTTACTCCAATTTTTCAACCATGTCAATCCCCCTCCTTCTTTTTGCATCCCCATTAACCCCCTACTTTACTCCCATTTCTTACAACCCACTTACATTCACTCTCATTTCTCTTCCTTTTGACAAGCCTGTTACTCTGCTTCCACCTTTACTCCCTTTTTTCACACCTCTTACTCAGCATCCAGCTTTACTGATTTTTACAAATCCTTTATTACCCCTCCCTCATTAGTCTCCTCTTTTTTAAAAAAAAAAAAATCCCTTACTCCCACACCACTTTACAACTGTTTTATTACCTCCCGGTCCCATTGTCCTCGTGCCATTCCTTAACAAAGTGGAGATGACCATCTCCACGACAGAAAACAAAAGAGCAGGAGAATGCTGGGATACCTAAACCCACCCCCTCCCATTCGGAGTACATAAGCTGTACCATCCCAGCATTCAGACAGAATGGATCTTGGAGTTGTGCTTGTTCTTACCTGTTTGCAGTCTTCGTTGGATGTCCTCGTTGGGCTGCTGGACTGTCCTCAACGTCCTTCGGCGCTGTCTCCTGGCCTGCCGGGCTTGCCGGGAGCTGCGTTGGTTGGCGGCCGGCCCTTTGTGGAGGTTCCTTTGCGAGAAATTTGGGTGGCTTTTGGGGGTCATCTGTCTCTCTGCTGCCAGTTCCTTTGCTGTCCTTCGCTTCAGCCTCTTGGCTCCGTTGTTCTGCCGCTCCTTTGGGGGTATTGGTGGGCGGCTGGTTGGTCTGGTGTGTGCCTGCCCAGAGGTGTATGCTGGGTTGCAGCTTTCCCTTCCGCTCCTGCTTGGTGGCCCTGACCAGTGTCTTTTTCTCTGGCCTGGCTTTGCCTCTGCCCTGGTAGGCCTAGTAGCCGTTGGCCCGCTTTTGTGGGGTGGCGATGGGTTGGTTTGGTCTTGTCGCTTTTCCCTGGGGCCTGGTCCTTTGGCTCTCTGGTGAGGGGGCTCCTTTTTGGGCCTGTGGTGTCTCTGGTCACAGTGTTCTTGTTGGCTCTGTGATTGCGGGGTCTGCTGGGGTTTGGTTTCTTCCTTGGCCTCTTCCAGTTCCTCCTCCCTCGGTGGGTGGTGCGCCACTGGTGGTGCCTTTCTGGCTGGGTTGTGTCTGGCTTTGGCGGTGGGGGCCTTGATCCCTTGGGGGTTGCCTTTGAGTGTCTGCCTTCTACTCGCTTTGGCCTTGGCCCGCCTCTCCCTTCCAGGTTGTTGGCTGGGCCCGCCAGTGCCCGTATGCCGTCTCCTGTCCCCCTCCATGTACTCCGCCCTGGGGTTGCGCTGGTGTCAGTCAGTGTTTGGGCACCCGGCTCCTTGCCCTCCCTGCCTGCCAGTGTGGCGCTTTGTTTGGGTGTGGGTCTTTTGGCCCCTTGGTGTTTGGCGGTCCGGTGGCTGGTGTTGAGAGGGCTCAGGCCGGCCTTCTGTTCTTTTCCTCTGGGCTCTTCTCTGTGCCTCCCTGGTGAGGGCTGGACCTTGGCGTTGGCTGGCTGGTGTGGGCTGCTTGGCTCCCTCACTGTCTTCTTGTCGCTTTGGGTGACCTAGGTGGCCTTGCTTTGGCTGGGTCCTCTGTCTTTCCCTGATGCCCCTGGTGGTTTGGGGTTTCGGGGATGTGGCGGTTGTCCCTGTGCCTCTCCTTCCGGGCCTGTGGAGGTACAGTGTTGGTGGCCTCCTGTTTGCTGGTGTGTCTGTTGTTCAGTCTGCTGGCTTCTTGTGTTTTTTCTGGGGGCATCTGCCGGGTTGGGCGTTGGGCCTCCCTGTTTTTCTCTCCTGTTTTTCCCGTCTGCGGCTGCTCTTGAGTCAGCTGCTGGTTCTGTTGGGGTTTTTCCCTTCCCTCTTCCGGGATCTTGTTCGGTGCCCAGTGGCTTCCTCTTCCCCGGTCCCGTGTTTCCCCCCTTTGGTTGTTCCCCTGCTTTTTTAGTTGGGGGTGTCTCAATTGCTGGGGTTTGTTTGTGGCGTCTTCCTCTCGGTTGTCTCTGTTTGTTCTTTGGGTTCCCCTGGTCTCGGAGGCTTTTGGGGTTTTGCCTCTCCTCTTTCTTTGGTTTGTGCCTGCTCTGGTTACGGGTCCACTGGGGTTCGTCCCTGGCTTTCCTTGGGCGGGGTCCTGTTATTGGCCTTGTTTGGGGTGGTTGTGCTTCTGGCCTCCCCCTTGTCTTCTTTTGGCAGGGTGCTGGGATGGTGTCCCGGCGTCTCCTGCTTTCGGGGTGGTTGCCTCGGGCCTGGCCTGTTGGCCTGTCCCTGTGCCCCAGGTTCTTCTCTGGGTTTGGTGGCCTTTCTGCGGCTGTCCTGTGTCTACACTGGTGTTGGCTGCTGGACACTTCTGCCCCATGGCCTGGGCTGCCTCTGGAGTTTCTGTGCCTCTGGGATCTCTGTTGCCGGTGCTGTTGGTGTTGTGGGGGGGGGGGGACTTGCTCGTGGTCACTGCCCCCTCTCTTCCTGGTTTGCTCAGTTTGTGCCTGTCTTTGTTTGGTCCTCTGGGTCAGTGCCTGGGTTATTTCGGGCTCCGTCCTCTTCAGTCTCTGAGGCTCTGCTGGGGGCTTCCCCTGGTGTGTTGGGGTTGATCCTGTGGTTGATCATGTAGTTCCTTTGTCTCCTGTTTTTGGTGGGGTTTGTTCGGTCTCTCCTTCCTTCCCCTTGTTTTTTTTTGGTGATGTCGTTGTGGGTTCGTTTGGCAATGGATCGCTTTCTTCCCTTATCCGAGGGGGGTCACACTCTGTCATTGATCCTGCTGTGTTCAGGTCGGCGGGTGGTGTTTCTGCCCTTGGCTGTTGTCTTGCTGGTCGGTTGCCCTTCCTGGCTTTTTTTGTGCCGTGTTGGTGCTTCTGCATCTTCTGGGCTCCCTTCTGCTGGTTGTTCTGGGGGGGGGGGGGGGCTGGTTGTTTCGGCTGGGCTCTGAGTGCTGGGCCTCCTTCTGGCCTTGCCTGGGGGTCTTGTGTCCCTCTTGTTGCTGCCCTATCTCCTTGCTCGGTCAGGTTGCTCTGGGTCTTCTTCTGTGTTGTTCCTGGTGTCGGTTGTCTGCCCATTGGGTGGCGGCTCCTTGGTTGGGCTCCTTGTTTTGGGGTTTTCCTGGTCCTCCCCTGCTTGTTTTGGGGTTTCGGCTCTGTTGGCTTGGTTGGGGCTATTGCTGGTTGTGTGCTCCTGCCTGTGTTTTTTTCTTGTGGTTCTCCCTTTTGCTTCTGTTGGGTGCCGCTTTTGGTGTGGTGTCCCTGGTGTTGGTGGGAGTTCAGAAGGCCGGGTTGTTTGCCTTGGTATTCTCCACTTTGTTAAGGAATGGGATGAGGACTGGAGGGACCAGGAGGTAATGCCCAATTACTTACCGGTAATCTTCATCACTCCTGGTCCCATTGTCCTGGTCTCATTCCTTACGCCCCTCCCTTCCTCCCGGACGGCCGGCCTTCCGGTTCGTGGCTTGGTATTCCAGGCTGAATGCTGGGTTGGTACAGCTTATGTACTCCCAGTGGGAGAGGGTGGGTTTAGGTATCCCAGCATTCTCCTGCTCTTATTTTTCTGTTGTGGAGATGGTCATCTCCTTTTTGTTAAGGAATGGGACGAGGACAACGGGACCAGGAGTAATGAAGATTACCAGTAAGTAATAGGGCATTTTAGGCCAATTATTCTCTATTGAATGCGTAAATACCTCAACCTTTGTTGAATGTCGGCAAGTTAAATCTGCCAAAATTTAACTGGGGAAAAGCATACAGTATTTATCATATAATGCGTATTTTGGTATGTTAACCACCAAAATCCCCATTTTAAGCCCCAAAACCTTGCAATAGGCTCTATTCATCTCACTCAATAAATAACGCACCCTGGAGTATCGCTATTTATTAGTTACGATAAATAGCACCTTCTCAACAACCCACTGGTAATCAGGACCTTACTTTTACCACAACAATATTCTATTTTTATGGAGAACGTTTTCCATCATTTAAACTGTTTTCTAGAATTAAGTTTCGTCAGCCTGTTTTTGTCATGCTGAATCTTATTTTTGTTTTACAACTGTATCTACATGACAAAATTAAAAATCGGTGGCACTCATCAGTTTGTACGCATGCACAATGCCAGGTAACTTGGAACTGGCTTTCTTTCATGGGAAACCAATTGCAAGATTGTTGGTCATGCATGTGCATGCATTTTGATGCATGTGTTAGAATGTGATTGACAAAAACCATTGGCAAAACCAATAGCTCTGACTTATAACAGCTGTATTACGTCGGCAGTGCCAACGTTTGTTACCTTTGCTGCCCTTCACCTGTCTGCTAGCAAATTCTGGTTTCAAAGCCTCAATACGTCTGACGTGTCCTATGATGACTGCTCTTTTCTGAGCATTCAGATTAATCTGCTAGAATGATAAATAAAAAATAGCTACCATGCGTGATGAGGCATTTTTAAATTAGATTTAATTGATAGAAAACCAATTGCAAGATTGCCGGCCATGCGTACATATGCAAATTGATTGGCAAAAGCCATTGGCAAAACCAATATCACAGTCTTACCCATGCTTTTTACTTTTGGTTTTCTCCATCCGACTGGTAGCAATATCCTTTAAAATCGCAATACTTATAATGTGTCCTCTGAAGATTGTTCTTTTTTCAGCATTCATATTAATCCTGTCTGAATTATTTAATATTAGATTTCAAGCTTTAGAGTAATTCATCAGGCTCAAAGAGACTTTATGAAGCACAATCTGTGTATACATTTAGGTCTTGCCAGTGATTTAATTGATATAAATGCTAAATATTAGTGAAATTTCATTTTTAATGTTTATTGATGTTTTAGTTAATATTACAATGATGGTATTAAAAAGTAATATGTGATATTGTGACTCACCCTCTGTGCCCTGCCCTCAAGAAATTTGTCGAACCATCGAGTTTGAGCGAATTATGTGCCTGTCTCCTCATTTCCTCCATCTTTATTGCTGCAGCAATGATGCCAGCTAAATTACTTCAATTGTTGCATCAAAAGTATTGGGTTTTCCCATTAACTCTGCCTACAATTTTAAATCGGAACTGACAAAGTCAATAGCTCTGTCCTCTGTCTTTCACACTTCACACTTCCTCTTACACACATAAAACTCACTGTCAAATACACAATTCTCTTACAGACACAACACACATGAACATGGTGGTGGTAGTAGTAGTAACGGCAGTGATGATGATATTAGTGGTAATGGTGATAGTGGTGTTGACAATGGAGGTGGAGGTAACAGAGGTGGTGATGGTAGTAGCAGTGATAATGGTTGCAGCAATGCTGATTGTGTAAATAGTAGAATTGGTGGTGGTAGTAGCTGTGTTGCTGGCGGTGGTCAGTTTGCAGTGACTGTAGTTGTTGTGCTGTTGGTGTTACTCGTAGTGGAGTGGTAGTTCCGGCCAGGTTGATGGCAGTAGCGGTCGTGGTAGTAGTGCTGGTTGTGGTCATTGTGGTGGCATTGATAGTAGATTTACTGCCCTGTAGTGCTGCTAGGCTGGACGGACCACACACCTCATTCACAAGGAAGGGGCATGGTGACAGGTCATCCAGGAAGTGCTGCTGTGCCACACAATTACCGGATTCAGACAGCTCCAGCTGTCCCACATGCCCTCTGTGCCCTGTGAACTCTTGTCAGAGTGGACCAGCACCTTGCAATGAAAAGAGGTGGCATACACCGTCCTCCCACATGTACCCCGACTTGTACCCTATCTAATAGTGTCTCTGAAGAGGCATCCCAGGCTTTCCTTAAGATGCTCACTTTATGAAAATCACAAAAGTGCAGGAGTTTAAAGTTATTCTAAAGAGCCAACCAATGGGTGCAGCCAAATGTCGGAGGTTGCTACACATCATGGCTGCCTACTGGTCACCATCCCACGGATCCACAAGACCATGTCTGGAGGATGATCCTTCTCCTACCTCGCCGTGAAGACCTGGCACTCCTTGCCCGGGCACCTCAGGCAATCACCACCACTGCTGCAATTGAGGAAAGACCTCAGGACCTGGCTCTTCGACTGAACCACAGATCCACCCCTGCCCTCCTCAGAGCCTTGAGACACTTACAGATGAGTAGGCACTCTTTATAAGAAACCTGATTGATTGATTGAATCCCTCCCATGCCTCTTTCACCATACACTTCTCATCACTTGCCTCTCCTCCTTGTTCTTTTTCCTCCCTGCTTTCTCCCTCTGTCATTGTTTTCCTATGACTTCCTCCTTTTCTGCCTTTTCTCTCTCATGTTCTGAGTCAAAGTCTGATGACGAAAAATAAGTCACGGTCTCCAAACATGACTGCCTCTGCACACCACCTGCAGCCACAGGCACAAATTAGAGTAAGAAAAAGTGGGAAACCCAATATACCCTTAGTGGATTGGGTGATCGTAGATGCCGACTGCCGAGACAGCGGAACAAAACTGAAGTTGGGCCCAGACATTATCTAGACGCAAGCTAGATCTGGGCATATCGGAGCTCGATGAGGAAACCGGCAGGTCCGTAATTATATTCACCTGCATAATTTCATTTGAAGCAGTGGTTGCCAATCAGCAGCCCCTTCGTGGTTTTCAAACCAGCAAACTTTACTTGAATCAGTTCGTGTAACTTCTTAGGGGTCATCCAACACTTAAATTTCATGTCCTGAAGATGGTCTACCTGATGTCTTCATTATAGACCGAAATGTCGACAATTACATCTACTTTCATGTCAAATTGTTTTGTTTAAGTGTCTGATTTCTGTTTGATCAGTCACATTTTCCTGTTGTATATTTTTTGGAAAGAAGTGTCCACACTAGTGACAATGAGGTGTTTGTAACATCAAATTATCTGGAATCCTCAGTTTTTATGTGTTTTTTTACATGGACATTCTTATTAGTCTTTTTGTTCCCTTTGAAAGTTTCTCCATTATAAAATCAATTCTTTGAAAACATTTAAACCTGTGTATGATCTTTTTTAACAGATTGGTTCGAGTACAAATTAGTCAATTGAATTTTTAAATAATTTAATGCAAGCGACTGAATAGCGCTTGCTATCATTATTTGTATATTGAATGCTAAAACTGTGTGTAAATTAGAAAATCGCTTGTAGGCACACTCACCTGCTAATACAGGCACAAATTAGGCACTGCAATCAATTGCATGCTGGTGAGAGGTGCTGAGAAAGAGGTTTGACTCCAAATATGCTTTCTATCCTGCAGTACCATTTGCTGTTCTCTTTCCATATGTTATTTGCATGTCAATGATTTGCTACAGTGGTAAAGTGGGAGAAAACTCCATAAAAAGAATGTCAAGGTGAGCATTTGTGCTGTGTGAACGTTCAGTCAGTGAGTTTGTCAACTGACAATTTCAACTTTTATCTGTGCCTGCTTAAAGGAATATTCACTTATAAAAGTCAGTTCAGCAGTTAGCTCAGAACTGAATAACACCAGTGTACTCTACATGGGAATGCGAGAAAAACATTTGTCCCAGCTACAAAAAGGCTCGAATTGCAAGACTTGAACCCTTTTAAGACTGTGTTGTCTTGCTACTGTCTCCTTATTGGTGCACAGTCTGTAAAAGTGTGCCAGCCCGTGCAATACACTTCAAAAAGTAGGCATTTCTCACGAGCAAAGCATTGTAGTAGCCGGCACTACTTACATAATATGGCTTTTCATACTTCTCTACTGTAATCCAAACATTTTCCTATGCATTGTACATGTGTTCTGTGAGTACTTCTATTTGGGAAGTATTTATTTAAATGTTGAGAATTTTCTTTTATCTGGGCACCTGCAGAAATCTGTTCACATCAGTATCTTTTTATCCATGTGCTTTTGCCATTGATGTCTCTGCTGCTTTTCCTCTCACCAGGTATTTTTTTCACATGCAGGTGATTGATTCTGATCCAGCACTCAGTATGTGATGCAGGAGCTTCGTGCTGAGAGCGGTGGTTTAGCACCTGCTGATGTGCTGCATGTCTGGGAATATGACGACGTCTGATCCATGCACCCCTTGAAAAATGTGTCTTTATTGGCAGCACAACTGATGGTTTTAAATACATGCTCTTGTTAAGTGAGAGTCGAGGATAGGATGGGACAGAAAATAGGCCCAGAGGCCACTATTAACGAATAAGATACCTTAAAAAGCGGCCCACATTTACAAATCAGGACAGCTTTAAACCTGTAAAGACAAGCTCTATAGGTGCTTTGCAAGGTAAGGGAGACTGCATGCATTTGGGCTTGCTGCAATCAATGTTTGTGGTAATGTCAGATAAATCAACAGTTAAACCAGTCCATCAGACCATAAAACAGACCGGCAAACAGCCAAAAACCACCCTACATCCTGACCTTTCAGGCCAGTCCTTCTGTCACTGCCAGATTGCCCTATAGGCCCTCCACCCCTGTGCCTATGGTGCTCCTGCTTGGAGCTGGGGTCGCGTCTCAAGAGCTGCGCTGGCTCAGCTCAAAGGCGAGTGTCGGTTTCTTTTGTTTGCATTGGAGGTGTCTAAACTTAATACATATAACTCTGAATTTATCCAAATTAATGCATGGCATGCTGACAGCACAAGTACTAAACAGAGAGAAACGGTGACTGTCTCTTTCTGTTTCAGGCTCCTGCTGTCTAATATTCATGCATTAACTTGGATAATTTCCAAGCTGTATGTATAAAATTTAAACACCTCAAAAGCAAAAAAAACAGGCACGCTGTTCATGGCACAGTCCCATGGCCCATTTCATGATCCCATTTTCTGTGCTGTACTGGAGTGGAAGGCATCTGTGTCTTTCATTTTGCTGTCCTCTGCACATACTTTAACTGGAAATATCTCCGAGGCAGTGTATATTTTGCTGCCAACAAATCTCCTCTGAGTTTTCAGGCTCAACTGAAGGCAAAGTATGCTCTAACCGGGCGATACTTCGAGTTAATGTGTGCACACAAGACGCCAAAAAGACACACATGCAAAACCCTTCTGCGATGCCAGCAGCCTTGGTCTGGGGGAGGGGGGGAGGAGGGGGAGGGATTTTGATGGATGATGACGAGGGAAAATTAAATAAATAATTATTTTTCCTTCTGCATCGTCTGTCAACCTCCCCCCCCCCCCCCCCCAACAGGGTCTCACCGCCTCACCGCACTCACCTGCATGGGCCACGTCTGAACGGCAGAGAACATGGGCTCATGATTAGGCCCCAAAACTTTCTTTGAGATAGACCTGAGGGATGCATTTTTCTGACTTGTTTTGCATGTTTGCCCCATGCCTGTCAGAGGATCTACTATGACATTCTACAACAGGGATGGTGCTACCCCACCCATAACCCGCCTCTCCCCAGGGCTCACACACAAACACTTCTGAAGGCATGCAAGCGGAATGACCCTCAGGCGGCCAGTGGCGGAAGGCATCCACCTGCTAATCAGTGGGCCCTGTGCCCATCTTGTTGGCTTTGGGTTTTACAAGAAGCAAATTATGAGGTGCATGTTGACAAGTAGCATTTATACAATCTCAGAAGTGTGTCATACTCCAAGTCTAAACTAATCCCCAGATGCTTTCTTGCCTTGTCACGTCCATTTCATCCGTGGCTTTTTGTGGAACTGCACTGTGTCTGATTTTTCAATCAGTTTCATGTAAGTTTGCGTTGCTCAGTTCTTGATGCCCATCCTGGGAATTCTTTAGACACAAGGTGATGTACACCAGAATCAAGCCAGGCCACTACCAGACAAACATTTGTAATGATGATAACAACGTGTCCATATATATATCTATGATTTTGAAAAATGCTACAAATTCTTACTCTGTATGAAAGTTACATTTGCACTTTAAGACCCTTGTTAAGATTTGCTGCTAGCCTGCGTATCTTAGTGCACTTGCACTTTATTTTGTACTGCCTGTTTGGTTTTTGTTGCTATTCCCTATGTATTATTGCACCTGCACTGTATCCTATACCGTCTGTATTGGATCCATCGATCATGCTCGTGCATATATACGTCTTTGCTACGATGACCAATTGTCCAATTAACTCTGTAGCACATAGGAAATAGGATATATTTATAGCACCAGCACTTTATAATGAGTGTCCGGTTGGATCGACTTACATATAATACACAAATGTAGTTTTGGGATTACAAACTTTGCAGGCCCATGGCGATATATGTGTGAACATCATCAGGTTAAAGTAGAAAAAGTTTAAGGTATCTATGGTGGTCTGACACGGCCTCCGAAATGAAATCACATTGTTTTTATAATCCATATCCGACTATGATGTGAATAGCGGACACAGGGCGGCGTATCAGCCAATTTTAAACCACATGTGAACTTAACTGGTGTTTACGTGCGCTACAGTCTGTGTTGTCTAAATTGTGTTGTCATGTGCCCTAGTGTGTCATGTGATCAAGGCCGTGGAAACGCGGCGAAATGTGTCATGCTGACTACAATGCAATAAAGCACTTTGATTTGGAAAGCACGTTGTGGTCCGTACCTGTTTGTTTCAAGGACTTCGATTTCGGGACTATGGTTTGCCATATCTATCTATCTATCTATCTATCTATCTATCTATCTATCTATCTATCTATCTATCTATCTATCTATCTATCTATCTATCTATCTATCTATCTATCTATCTATCTATCTATCTATCTATCTATCTATCTATCTATCTATCTATCTATCTATCTATCTATCTATCTATCTATCTATCTATCTATCTATCTATCTATCTATCTATCTATCTATCTATCTATCTATCTATCTATCTATCTATCTATCTATCTATCTATCTATCTATCTATCTATCTATCTATCTATCTATCTATCTATCTATCCATCTATATATGTAGATAGATGATTCACTGTATAAATAACAGGGCATCTCAGAAGTATGGCCAAGTATGACCAGTGCAGATCTGAACCTGTTACTATCAAGTAACAGTAGAGAATGTACAATTGCCAAGTAGTAGAAAAAACACTTGCTCGAAAAAATCCCAAAATATCAGTAACATCAGAGATGCTCAGCCCAATGCAAGGGTGGCGGAATGCTGCCTTGCTCATGATCCTAATGAAGATATAGCAATACTGTAAGGAATTTCATCGGACTTGAGTTTTCCCACTGGGTTCTTCTTGTTTTGGACTTTTGGATTTTCATAAACCTTTGCTGCGGTCTGGAAGCTGCTGAACAGGCAGAAATGAATCTACTGACCTCAGATCCCCACATTCTGCATATTCTACGTAGGAATGAGGACCAGGGGCCATAGAATAGCTACTCTAACATGCACTTATGTAGACTCTCTGGAAGGGCTCCATTCCTATCACTCGTACAAAGGTCCACAAAGACCATAAAAAAGGCAACAGCTAACACTACCACAGGGGACTAGGATTAGGTTCTAGGGCAATTAGTCTGGAACCCACCACTGCTTATCTCCATATTGAAACAAGCCAAGGCAAACACCAGATAGAGGAGTTTGTATATTACAAAACTCCCTTCCTCGGGTCATCCCTGTGGGGAAAACTCATACCTGGCACACCACATTGTGCACTCTTTCTCAGGCCAGGTCATGGTGGAAAGACCTCCCCACCAAAGAGATTCTTCATTGGGGAAACCCATAATGGCAGATATATGTCTGCCACATTAAGCACCAATTACAAACTAAATGATGGCTTCTGGTGAGATTACAGAAATCCTTATGAAAATACAGCTTATATATAAATGAGAATACAAACACGAAAATGAAATCAAATTCTTATTCCCTATTTTACTTGAGTTATGGAATATGAAATATTGTTTGCCTATTTCAGTTAGAGTAAAATCATGCAATAAATACCACCACTTCACATGCAGAGCACACCCATTCACATATAGTGATGGGCCCGGTTTGATGTCTACCATGGCTCAGGTTTTCAAATTGATTGAGGGTCAGCAGAGGATATGCTAGCATCGCCAGTCTGCTGAGGATATCGTTTCTGAAAGCCTGGATGTTGAAGAGCTGAAGAAAAGTCCTGGAACAAAAGGGACCAGCTTACTGGCACGGAATTGGATAAGTGAAATTTGTTTTATTTAAGCATCAGCCCTAAAACTTTACACAACAACTTGATTTTGATACATCTTACTTTACCCATTTTCAAAGCTTGATCCTGCAAAAACTCTAGCTATGGACCAGGGGGAATCCAAATTGCACCTATTTCACTCCCGTCAAGAGACCACCTAAATGATCTACTTCTTTTCAGTACAGCTTAATGGAAATAACATTGTGGTTTAACTTTGTAGATAAGATGACTTGTACAACTATGAAGAAGTACTGGCTAAAAGAAAGTTCTACCTCTGTGCAAGGACACTACATCAAAACTGTTGCCTGACATGCACTGTTACCTCTTTAAAGCACAAGCCCATTAGTACAAAAGACTTCCCAGAATGTCAAAATAATTGAATCTGAACCCAAGGCTAGCTTGAGGGACAAGATCTTTTGATTTATATCCCGTAAGAATGGCTTGAACTGAACAATTTCAAATTCAGCAGGTAAAATCCCCCACAAACTCTAACTACTGAAACTACGCTGACCATGGGCTCTAATGAAACAGCCGAATGTGGGTCCTGCATCCCTTATGTTTTCTCATGGGTCATTGCCATTTTTGGAGGTTTTCTGCATTTCAAATGACTCACACCAGACTCGTTAGCCCATTCAGATTTCCTGTAAGGGTATTTAGTCTTCCTGTAGAACTCTTTGACCTTCTGTCTGGTTTTTACAGCATTTCCTTATTACTACAGCTAATATTTTTAACTTAAACGTGGTGTGCACCTATGTGTATTTTACTTAATGATTTTTTGTTTTGTTTTGTTGAGCAGAAGCCCACCCCACCCTTTCTCTGAAGATTGCCTTGTTGCAAATGCCTACGTACCATATTTAAGGCCTTTACCTCTTCTTGCAGCAAATAAACTCTAAGAGTGATTATGTTTGTGCAGTATGGTAGCTCAGATACAGCTCACATAAAGTTGAGACCTCTCTCCCCTAGTCTATCATGCAGAATTGCTACAGTCAGACACTTCTCTCCATGTGGCACATTAACCTCCTGAGCTTCCCTGTTTTTCATGTGTACTTACTGTAAATAAAGAAGAAACCTGAACAATTACCTTCTCTGGTTGAGAATTGGTGGCCATTAGGGAAACAACAAGGCATGTCTTCCTGGTATTCTCTACAAAAGCGGCAAGGTACATTTTTGACTTGTGAGTTAGAGGAAAGGGGTTGACTGAGCGAGACATCTAGAGCCAGATATAGTTCGACTACAAATCAAAAGAATGGGTTGGACTGGATGGCAAAAACTCAAGAAATGCAAGAAAAGACAGAAATTCAAATCTGCAGAATACAGGTCGGAAAGTTCTGTGATGGCCAGTGAGGTGTGCCTGCCTGCCATGGTATTAAATCTTAATCAGTGCAGCAGGTTTACCGTTCCTGGATTGGTCGCACTAATTCATTATTAATACATCATTACACATGGAGCCATTAATGTACTTCTTAGTTTGGCCAGATACACCTGGATAAGATAGGGAATGTCATGCAACCCCGTGCTAATTGGAAAGAGAGGCAAAATGCGGAACTATTATTTAATCCTCTTTTCAACATTTCCATTCATTGTGGCCCACTTGACTCAATCTAACGCGATTCCAGGGTTTCTCACTACAGCAGAATTGTCTGTACCAAATATGGCCATATATTTTCAGAACAACCAATAACGCCATATGATCAGGTACAAAGTGACATTACCCAAAATGTTTATACAACGCTATTGGTCCATAGAGTATTCATCCCTCCAATCAGGATAGGTCTTCGCTGCATCGTACATTTGAGTGTCTTTCTTTGGTTTCTCCTCTTTTTTTCTCTGAGGCTGTAATCTTCAGAAGAGGACATACTATGTGACATCCATTGTTCAGCATACTCTTGCTAGGGGGCTGACTTTTAATTTCTCTGTAGGGTGTTTCACCAGCTGCAAATGGTGTCAGTTTCTGTAGTAGTTATGGTCCTTAACATGCATTTTTAGTTACCTTACTGACCTAGCCCTACAGCTTAATTAATTACTTACCCCATCAGACACTAAGAGGTGTGATGTTATTAAGGGATTATACCATGCCTGAGGGAACAGGGAGAGGAAAGGCTAATCGAGGTGAAGAAACAGGACTGCAGTAGTAAGCCCAGCCGACACCCCCTCCCTCTGACCAGGTGTGGGCTAATCCTGTTGCAGTAAAAAAGCCCAACGGCTTTGTTTGTTTATTTCTTTATCGGTAACTAATAATATAATTTTGCTCAGTAAAACAAACTGGAGTGAACCGTGGTGTAGCGAATATTATGCGCCCTGCCACCCACCAACAAACTGGTTAAAACTGATGACAGATAAATCGCACTTTTGTAGACCTTTCAATGCACAATCACAAAGACCCACGGTTTGTCTGCCACTGTAACGCATAACTGCAAAACTAGGGGTAAAGGAATCCCCTTTATATCGATTTGTGTAATTTGAAATTTGTGCTGGAATTTAGATGATGAGGGTTTTCATGAATGCAAAGAATAAAACAGAAAAGTGCAATTGTGTAAAGAATATATTTCAAGAAACCCAAAGGAATATTATAGCTAGTATACCAGATGTTGCCAATGGAACGAGCCTGACGTAATAGCACGTTGGAGTAGTGTTATGCATTTGCTGTGGTATGTTCTACAATGTTCTGTCACTTATTACCTTAATTTGTACCAGGTTGTGCTGTTTGCTGTGGAGTTATGCCATGCTTTGTGCCGCTTTTCTATGGGATGTCATGTTATGCAGTGTTCTGTATTCTATGTGCTGTCATGTTAAGGGGTTTTGTTACCTTGTTTTGCCGGGTTTATTTTACGTGACACAATAGTATGTTATGTTATATTAAATTCTACCATGTGACCCTTTCTCAGCGTATTGTATCGCCATTCACACTGCTTTGTGAAATGGACCTTCTAAGAGCTCATTCTATCATCTAGAAATCTAGGTGGAAATCCCATGCTGAGAGTCCAACATGATTTAGGGGATCCATAGATGATACAAATTGTCTGACAATGTGGATTGGTGATCAAAGAGCAGTGATGTGTAAAGGGATTCAGTTCAACAAAATTTAAAAAATAACAAAGCTAAACGAATAAAGTAATCTAGGTCCACGCCAAATTTAAGTTAAAAGATGAATTGTAGTAGCAAGAACCGACTTATGAGAATCAGAGAGAGGATCAAGAGCGTTGCAGGAAGGGTAAACATCCTTACAGAAAACGTGATTGGAGCTGAGGAGTCGGAGTCTGCGTATGTGTACCTTGATGATATATATCTTCAGCAGTTAAAAATTGCAAATCTATATGTACCAGTATGATATACTTAACTCTACAGTATTTTGATTGTAGACATTTTTGTGACGATATTTTTGGTCAGCCTGGGTGGAGTGTATTAGAAAAATGCTGTTCACAGTAATTTTCAGCACCAGGTGTTTGTCCGTGCTGTGAAATTATTGCGAACAGCACCATGCCTAGCACACGCGGACGCTGCTTCCTCTCTGCCTCTCGAGTAGACTTTCTCAACGCGAATGGACGGTTTCTCAACGTGAGCAATTGCACGCGCACACGCGGCCACTTGCGTTGAGAAATCTCGCCGGGAGGTTGTTTTCCCTCGCTCGCTAACTTGATGTTGACAAGCGCGAATGAGGAAAAATCTCACCAGAAGGTGGATTTCCTCGCTTGTGCTCACCAACTTGATGTTGAAGAGTGTGAGGGAGGAAAAAACTCCGCTCAGTGAGTTTTTCGGAACTCCCCGAGCTCCGCATAACGCGGAGTGCGGAAAACTCTGCAAACTCTGCGAGCGGAGTGAAGTTCACTGCCCCGGCTCAATTCTTGGAGACCAATATTTCTGTCTTATGTATTCAGATAAATGCCAGCAGACCCCTGCCCCACCCATCCCCTTCGTGGACTGGTGACCATCACTATTTTAAAGATTTTCTCTGCTCAAAACACATTTTAGGTTTAATCTGCAGTATTCGTAAGCAAATCTTTCTCGCTCTCTTTTTATAGTTGCAATGTTCCTGCCCCAATTCTATGCCTCTTGATAGCAAGCACTGTAAAAAATATGATACAACCTGATTTATTAACGATTCCCACCATTCAACAAGATTATGCACAAAAAAGCTGTTTCTGGGCATAGTATTATGTACTGGCTTACATTCGTGAATGGTTGAGCAGATGCTCCTGAGGATCTGCATGATATTGTACTGTGTCCGTAGACTTTTATAATAGTAAGTACATTTTTGGCACTTTCTGTTGAACACTAACATGTGCATATCCTCAGAAAGCAATGCCCACAGTGTCTACAATAGCATTGAGTTTTAAGGGTAGCTCTGTCCAAATAATGTAACCAGAATGCCAATACCACAATATCCTGTTGGTAAGTACGCATAAATATAGATGCACTATCCTTAGCTCCAAGGTACAAAGATGTAATAGTAAAGTTGCACCTTACTATAGGTACTTACTTTCACAATAGCATGGAAGTTGATATCCTGGATATGATTTTATATATATTTTATTTTTATAATAGTTTTGTTATGTCATTGAGTATTTTGATATACATCTTCACGTGCAATGTGTATGGATAGTATAGCTGGGGTGTTAAAATGCATGAAGCAGCAATAGGGAGGCTACTGTGCTCTGTGAGAAGAAAGAGAGGTAGTGTCTATGGTGTTTAAGCAGTCAAGAAATTGTGCGGATATAGTAAACCTGTTGTTAAACCTATAGGCCCAATGACAAGTTAGATGATCTAGGTAGGGGGATGAGGGGATGTGGGAAGAAAATTAATGTTTCTGGGCTTTATGCAACACCAAAAGCAGGATTTTCCAACTGGTAAATCGGGCTCATTGTTTTAGCACTTGGAAAATCCCAGCCCAGGAACCCAAAGCCAATTGTGATTGTCAGGATGAATTTACCCGCTCAGGTACTCCCACAAGAAATATGCTGGGGGAGGCCATAGGATCCCCAGTTCCTGGGCAGGGAAGCCTATGGCTGCCACTAGTAGAAAATACATCTGGAAGAAAAATCTGGACCAAGCATCAGCATAGGCATAAATGACAGACTAAACAGTACTTTGCTATCACCTTTCATGGAGAATCCAATTGCCTGAGGCCAGAGTGCAGAGTGAAAGGTGTAACCCTGAGTGGGCCAAAGTGCATTGGTTCACAGATAAACGGAGGTGAGGATATGGGATGTCAGAGGAGAAGACGGTGCAGCAACCCCCAGGAGCCCCAATGTAGACATGCAAAGGGGCCTTTTGAGTCCTTAAGGGAACAAAGTGCCTGACCCTCCCACCTCGGTTTGCAGCCACTGTCCACGGAGTTAGCTCCTCAGCACTACAGAGTGGCAGAGTGAATTAGTGTCCTATAATCGGCTCCGACAGAGGGTAGAATGGAGAATCTGCTGCTGCTTCACCTGAGCAGAAATTACATGACGCTGCTGCACCTGCTGCAACATTGTGTCACTGCACTCTGCTGATCAAGGATAACTTGGTGCACAAGGAGCAGGGGCTGCCTGGGAATGCTCAACGCGAGCGTCAACCATTTCATCTAACTCCCCATCTGGTGGCTTACTGTTGGGAAAGAAGGAGCAGCACAGATCACTTTCGCCTGGGCTGTGTGAAAAAGACTGCATTATTGAAACAGGTGCACCTTACAACATAACCTGGGCCATTGCCTTACAAAACTATAATCTCACTATACATCTTTAATCACCTATGAAAAACTATCCCCCAGCCCTAAATGAACCCTCCCCCGATAACATCTTCAAATTTGAATAACATAGTTGCATCAGAGCTGCTCAACTGATAGTGGGACCTCTAAAAACCGTTCCCTTTTACTACCTCAACTACCCTTTGAACCTTATTGAACTTCCTACCTCGCCTTTAACTTCCTATGTCATCCATGCATGAACTTCCTACCCATTCCTCTTCAACTTGAACTGCCGCTGACAAACAATAAACTTCTGTAAATCATGGCAACATCTCAGCGAACCGCTAGTGCACCTGAATCAAGCAATAATCGAACACATAGTTTCCCTAGCACACCTGTACCAATGGAAACAACCAGATAAAAGGGGGAAAGGAAAAAAAACCTCACAATGCTCATCTAACATTAACTTATGGCAATGGGAGGGAGGGGAACAAAAGCTACTAACTGGGTGCCAGCCACCATGCTACCATGAACAAATGGTCGCTGGTGACCAATATGGAGCCCCTATATCTGATGGGTTACGTCGTAGCACAAATGTTGCCCAAAACCTCTGTGCAGCCCTCTGGACTGCACCACTTCCCCAAAAACCACAGGGGCAGAACTCCCTGTGGTCAGCTGACACCCAAATCCCCATTTGTGAAGAAGGAGCAGCACAGACCACTGACACCTGGGTTGTGTCAAAAAGGCCGCTGTTATTACACCTTACAACATAACCTGTGCCTTTGCCTTACAAAACTATAACATCAATATACTCCTCTAATCACCTACGATAAACTACCCCCACCCCTAAATAAACCCTTCCCCAATAACATTTTCAAATTTGAATAACATTCTTGCATCAGAGCTTCTCAACTGATAGTGGGATCTCTAAAAACCATTCCCTTGTCCTACCTCAACTACCCTTTGAACCTCATTGAACTTCCTACCTGACCTTTAACTTCCTATGTCATCCAGGCATGAACTTCCTACTCATCCCCTTCAGCCTGAACTGCAGCTGAAAAACAATAAACTTCTGTAAATCATGTCAAATTCTCAGCCCACTGCCACCCAGAGTAAGGAGGGGAGATACCATCCTAACTCTTGCCCCTCCAACCCCCGCTGAAACCTGGCCTGCAACAAGCTTGGAGGGAAATGTCCCCTGTTCCTCAACCCCCAGCGCTTTAACTAATGACAACTTCAGCTGGAGCAAATAAAGCTCCATTCCCATAAAAGACATGTGTACTCCATCTCCTCTGAAAAACTCAACTTTGTCATACCTCAAATCTGAATGTTCTATCCTGCCAATCCTATTGTCTCTACAAAGGCCCTCATTTCTTTAATTAATTTCTTCCTAGCTTTGTCTATTGCTGACGGTTTTACTGCCCCCACCACACTCTCCTTGAGATGAACTCAGTCCACATGCTGTAACAGCCTGCCCAAAGCTTACCAATCTGATGGCGATTCTCTTTCATTGTTTTAATGAGTGCCACCCCCTTTTGCACAGTCATATAATTTTCCCCCGTACGAATTATGAGCACATCTGGACATTTCCCACCCACTAGAAGCTTATTCAAACACGCTATGAGTTCCTTTCACTGCATGCCACCTTTACCCATCCATGAGATAGAGTACACGTTCAAATTGAAGCCTAAATTGCAAACGTGAATGCTCGTCCTAGCATGCTGCTCCTCCCACTTGACGAACGAGTGGCCCACAATCCAAATTTTCATTCCTGCCACCAGTGGACTGGGAACAAAAGCCGAGAGAGTAATAAAGATGACAACCTGCCTGTTACTGTCCGCCAACTCTCACCCCCTCATATAACCCCGAAAGCAACACGATTTCCATCTACTCAAGTCCCTGATGCGTTCGGTCCCCACCCTCATCTACTGGCTTCAGTCGCTGTCCCGATCCTGAAAGAATGTGTCTCAAACTGACTGAGATCTATGCCCAATAACTTCAATGTATTGCGTAAAATCGCTAATAGCTGAAAGGCTGAGACAGACTTCCCATCGTCATGTTGGAAAGCTCTCCCTCTATCAACCGACCCACCCCGCAAAGCCTCCGATCAATATACAAATGGCCGCTAATTGGGAATACTTCAAGAGAACCGCTTTCACTACTCCCATCTGGCCTGTCTTGAACTTATGGAGCCACACCTGTACCCCACTGTTTATGAAAGACACTTCCTCCCAGCGTAAGCCCCTACTACCCCTGTCCCTCAAGAGTTCTGAAACTCTAAAAGCCCCAAAAAACAACCAAGACATGATGGCCAAGAATAATACTGTCTCCCTTACATCACTGTCTGAAGCGACTGAATCACCTGTACTAGGATAGCCAATGTCATAGACTGACACTTGGGCCCCACAGGATCTGCCTCCGCTGCCCAAACTTCCAAGATTCTTCCCCCCAACTCCCCCGCCGAAGGGGCATAGCCCCATAGAAGCTTGCTCATGAAGGTGATGCCTGCCAGTTTCCCTGCTATCGCCATTCTGGACTGACCCTTCTCTATGAGACAGAGGATGAATTGAACTACGTGTTCCACCCTCTCCCGCTCCGGAAGCCTCTTCCTAGCCCCTCCATCCAGAAACTCCCCCCCACGCCTGGATGTAAGCCCTCCTAGTAGATAGAGCTAAAGATCCTGCTACCAAATGTAGCATCCTTTCTCTCCTGCGGACTATAGCTCCTGGGGCACACAAGTCTTCTCCTTATCTGCCTAAGTGTCCAGCCCATGGAATCTCTCCCACTGTTAACGAGACAAAACATCAGCAATGTCATTGTCCACACCGGGAACGTGTCGGGCTCTGAATGAAATATCGAACTTTAGATAATGCAATACGAAGACTAGCAACAGTTGCCAAAGCTGTGGCTCCCTTGCTGATTGCCTGTTGACTACCAGCACTAACATATTGTCCATGCGAGACAGAACTCTCTTGTGTGCTAGCAGTGCCCCCCAGAGAATTACAGGCACTATCATCGTAACAAATTTAAAAATGCTTTTCTTCACTTTACCTCCCTCCAGGCCGTGCATCAATGTCCTTGCTAATACAGGCCAAAACTGCAACCTCCTACTGCATCAGAGAAAATGTGTACATCCCAGGCCATATCCACCCAAGATATCAGAGGAATACCGATAAAGGACTGTAAGAAAACCCCCCACATCCGCAATTCGTCCTTAACCCCGCCTATAACCTGAAATGGTGGTGAGGCAATGGTAACCCTGACAAGGAAAAACCTAGATGCCTACAACATGTTCTCCCCACTCTCACCACTCTACAAGTGAAGTTCAAGTGTACCAACAGTGTCTACACCTCTTTCACAGTCACTTTGTTTTCAGTCAACATTGTGTTCAATAGGGTCAGCATATTGTTTTTCTTGTCGTCAGGCAGCCAGGCCTCCATGGTGACTGAATCAATTTCGATAACCAAAAAAGGCCAACCCATTTGTAGATCTCACTGTCTTCTCTGGGGCCAAGGAAACACCTAAGTCTGACATCAGCATCTGAAATTTGCCTAGCAATCGCTGGCACTGACCAAATCTCGCTGCCCCCACAAAGAATAAATCATCCAAGTAATGTGTCATGAGGTCAACCCCTTGTGCCAAGTGAATAGCCATTGTAACAAATTGCTAAAACATTTAAACAATGCGCACAAATTGGAACAACCCCTCAGGAGTCACTAGTCCACAAACCATTGGCCCTCGAACTGGATGCCTAAAAACTGAAAATCAGCAGGGTGTCTTGGCAACAAATGGAAGGATGACTTGATGTCGCTCTTTGCCATCAGCGCACCCTGTTCAACCTTCTCTACTAAGGCTATGACCATGTCGACTGATGAGTATGTCATTGTTACCTGTTCTGTCGGAATAAAGTCATTCACTGACTGACCTTCCAGCCAAGACAAGTGTTGTATCAATTGATATTGCCCTGTTTTTTTCGTAGACAGGGGACACAATCTACTGGTCCATTGGCCATGTATCAAAAGGACCAGCCATTCTCCACTCATGTACTTCTTTGTGTAATTTCTCCCTGACCACCTGTGAATGTTCTGGTGCTGATTTAATATTGGGAGCCCAATGACATACTCTCGGGCCATCGTAACCAAGCCTGAATCCCTCCCTGAACCCCCGTAACAGTACTCTAGAATCTTCCGTCCTGTTATAGAAAGAAAGCCAAAATGCAAGTTTTTCTACATCAATGAGCGTATGAGTTTCTTCCCCCAGGACCTTGTGCCCCCCTACCCAACCTGGAGCCCCCTGCCTGTACTTGTGCCACAGAGCTGTGCCTGGCTGGCCACTCGTGTTACCATGCTGTTGCCCATATCCTGTGTCAGGAGTTATTCCACCTGCGCCAAAGCTGGCGACCAGTGGGTGTCTGCCCGAACACTGAGAACATTCATGGCTAAATTTGCAGAGTTCCCTCATGCACAAGCCTTTGTTATAGTCCCAGCATGCACCGATCTATGTCCCTTGGCTAGTGCTATTACCTCCGACCCAGCCACGGGGGGGCGCCCCCCAAAAGGGATTATACACTATTGGCAAACCACTTGCTGTGAATATGGTTTGCCAAATTTCACTAGACCCATAGTATACTGCCATAAGTCCCTGTCCAGGTCCCCCCGTTAGGCCTCTGGATCCACTGAAAAATGAGCCCGGAATTCCTCATCATATTGAGCCCAAGCAAAACTCCAGTAGTTGCCTTCCTAATAATGTCTATGGGGCAGATTTACAATATCTGGCGCATCCCTGCATATCAGCAGGGATGCGCCAGCTATTGTGCGTCACGGCTCCGCCACCATGGATGCGCCGCATTGGGGCAAAAACGGGCAAGCGCGACGCAGCTCCAGCAAGGCTCTGGGGTGCCCTATCATTACAATGTTGCGTCAATCCTTACGACTGCTTCAAGCAGGCGCAGGGTTTTGACGCAGCATGGGCTCAAAAGTGACTGAGTGAAATCGTGTAGATTTCACTCAGCCACTTTTAGGAGGCATTCCTGCGACGGAATGCCCCCCCCTGCGCAGGAACGCCTACTTCTGGCGCAGGGCTTTACAACATGACACATCTCCCAGATGCGTCACGTTGTAAATACCCCGCAGACTGGTGCTGGCTTTGCGCCGCCGCTGCATCACAAAAGTGACGCAACGGCGGCGTAAAAGAGGCGCAAGGCGCTTGTAAATCTGCCCCAAGGTATGTAAATAATGCTACCAACCTCTTCGGGAACTTTTCACAGTAAACACTAGTGTAGATGAGGAAAGCAGCCATCCAATTTTCAATCGTGACCGGCACCCTCAGGTGCTTGGACAGTTCTAACTCCTCCTCCTTGTTGTTGTTAATTTATTCTTAATAGGCGCACAGCTACCCAAGGGTTTCCCGGCGCCGCTTGAAAGGTAAAGAAAGACAAGAGAACTCTATAAGTTAAACAACCAGGTTTTTAGGCCCTTGCGATAGTTCACGTAACTAATACGGTCCGAAGTACCTTCGGAAGGGAGTTCCACAGTCGTGGGCCAAGATAAGAAAACGATCGGCCACCCATCCGGGCCAGTCTAATCCTTGGCACAATAAAATTAACCTGTGAGGCTGAATGTAACAAGCCTGAGGGAAGATAACGCTGAACCAAAGCTTTCAAATATTCTGGTGCTTTGTTACAATTGATTCTAAACATATAGCACAGGGCTTTGAACTTTAAACGGTTCTGAACCCTGAGCCAATGCAGCTCACGAAGAGCACCTGAGATGGAAGCACTTTCGGGAAGCTTGCAGAGCTGCCTGGCCGCCGCATTTTGAACCAGTTGCAGCTTACGAACTACATCCTTATTGGCTCCAAGATAAAGAATATTGCCATAATCCAGCCTAGATGTAATAAAAGCATGGACCACAGGGCGTTGTGTAGATAATGGCATCATCCAAAGGATTTTCCTAAGCCATTTAAGGATGGTAAAGCAAGTAGATGACACTTTCACCGCTTACTGCCTCATTGAAAGTTGTTCATCAATTATGATGCCCAGATTCCGAACCTGCCGGCTGGGCTGAGGTAGAGAACCCATCTCAGATGGCCAGGGGGCCTCCTTGAAACCCTCCTTGGGCCTAAGCTCCCTGTGCAATAATTTTAATATCTCAACATATTCTCCTTTCCAGATCCACTCTTTTGTCGACTGCATGAGGTGTGCCCCCCAATGGTTTAGATGTCCCCATGTATGGTAACTTCTTGAATTTCACCTCCTTACTTTCTTTCTTTTCTCCTGGGTCCTATCCTACCCCTGCCCTCCACCTGGTTCTTTGGCCATCTCTTGAGTGGGGTCTTCTTTGCCTGTGCGCACTGGGTGGTCCTCCATCCCAATACCAGTGTCCTGCATGTAGCACCCTTTCTGTAAGTGGGCCTTTCCGCTAGTGTGAGGCTCACCAGCCTCCACACCCACTGACCCCATTCTTACATGGGCCTATATACTGTTTAGAGGTTCCCTGGACTCAACCCACATAGAGACCATCCACATGCGGGCCTGTCCTCCGAATTGGCACCATGTCTCCTTGGACCCTTTGTAACCATATGTAAACGCTTGAACCTCATGTTTCTTCTTAACTGGCACCAAGGTCAGTGCCCGCTCAGGGGCCCACTGCTACACCGCCATCTGATGTTGACCGGGTCTGTCTTCACCTGCCACTTGCTGCTGGGCCCTTGTATCCTGAAATACACTAGTGGCACAAGCGTTAGAGGACCACCCCACTGCTCCCTCCTCCCACCATTGAGACTCGGTTTCCTCATGAAGCCCCCCTTCCTCTAGACTGTCCTCATCATAATCCAATCTTACCTGTGTAATATCTAGCCCAGACTGCCCGTGTCCCGCAGCTGTTAAACTGATCCCACAAGTGGGTGTGAGGCAATGCAAAAATCTTGCTTCTATACCTATCCGGGGGGGCGTACCTTGCCCACCCCACTTTCCTACCAATCAAGGTCGCATAGTCCTGTGATCCGTGCTAATCCTTCCACCTGTCGCACTGCCCAGGTCGCATTGTACCCACGTGTGGCAATGATCTTGGGGGTCCAACGCTGAATTCCAGTTAGCCACACACGGCCTTGCTGTCTCTTCACCTCGGGGTCGCGGAGCCGCACATGGCTCCCCTGAGTCCGGCCTGCCTTCCACACTTCAACCTGCAACAAATAAACATGGACCGGTGTGCTGGTATGCCCCCTCATTAATTGCTCCTCCATTCTCTCCCATCCACTCACCTGGGGGTGCTAGCACCATGGATTCCAGGCTGCCCCATGTACCTGCCAACCCCTGCGTCTGATGTCCCATCACATGGGCTCTCTTGCACCTCCTCCACCCGGAATTGCGCTTCCTTATTTGTGCCTACCCTCTAATCTCTACTCTCCCTCTTGCTCCTCCCTATTGCTCCAAACCTGGCTGTCCAGGCCCCCTGCCCCCTGAACACAACCTCGTTCCCCTTAGCTCCACCCTGTCCTCCCTAGGAGCCCCCTTTTTAAACCCCTCCCACAAAGTATCCCTGTCCCCCTCCGAGGCCCTGACCAGCCAGGCATCTCTACCCCAGTCAATGTCCTGTCCCTCCCCTAGCCTCTGCTGTACCCCTCCTGCCACCCCAAGGCCCCGTGCTATCAACTGGCCATATGCCTCTCTGAAATCTACCTCAGGCCAATGCAACTAATGTTACCTCAGGGCTCTCAAAGCCCTTATCTGCTCTTCTAACCCCCCTGCCGTTGCCCTGCCACCTGCTGGCTGAACCTGGAGCCAGCTGAAACTTCCTCCATGGCCCCCACTCTCCCTCTACCTCTACACAAGGCCATGTGCACATCTACATTGGCCCTGTCCTTTTCTGAACCTGCGAGGCCTCGTTCACACACTGCGAGTCCTCTCTGTGTGCCGCCTTGCCTCCTCTCTGTTTAAACTGCAAGGCCTCTCTAACGCTTTGAGAGGCATCATGCTGCTGAGTCTGTACCGCCCTGCACCAGTAGACTGGTCCGCGCCTGCAATCCGTCTTTGAGGAGGTCAAGTCGCTCGTCCTCCACCAGCAGGCGCATGGTCTGACCCACTTTCTCGTCACCTGCCGAAGACATGAGGCAGGTTTAGGCAAGCGCTGTTCAGATTAATAACAACTAGCCAGGGGCTTTTACTCACTACCACAAAGCCCTTCGCTGCAATGCAAGCCCACACTACCGCTACTCCTGCCAACAAACTGCTAACTGGTTGCCAGCCACCGTGCTACCACGATAAAATGGTGGCTGGTGACCAGATTTGAGCCCCTATATATATTTGTTTACATCGTAGCCCAAATGTAGCCCAAAACCCCTGTGCTGTCCTCTGGACTGCACCACTTCCCCAAAAAACACTGAGGGGCAGACCTTCCAAAGGTCGACTGCTCCCCAAGTCCTCACTGGTACACCCATCCGTGTTTAAAATTGGAGCCGGCACTGATGGGAGCAATGGAGCAAGCATTATTGAAAGTGAGGTCACAGGGGAGAAGCCATATTGCATCAGTACCAAACAATTTGTCACCACCACCCTCCCCTCTGCTCCGCTGTGCTCCCACCACCACTTGGCTTCGCCAGATGAGGACTGGCAGGTAGACAACACTGTTCTATGGCTGGTAGTTGCCAGTGAAGTTTTACTTGTGATCGTGCCCTTCACAAAATGGTGGAAGGGCTATTATTTCTTCAGCCTGGCTGGCATTGAGCTCTTGCAGACAGCTAAATCTGTCTGCATTGTGAACTAAAAAAAGAAAGTCTGGACAGAATAGTGTGTGGGAGGACAAATAATTTGAGTTGGGGTTTTTAATTTGTAATTTATATAGTTGTAATGCTTGGTGCTGGAAGAAGAGTGATGTGTTTGTACAGTGCGATCTTCTATATCTAAAAATTTGTAAAACTACATTTCAAAAGTGTAGGCTTCGTATTTTCTTTACTGATTGAAGTTCCTATCTTGTATTATTGGTCAATTTTACATGCTGTATTCTTTATAAAATATTTGCTGCGTAATATTTCAGTATTAAAAAAGCAAATTGATGCATCCACACTAAATGATGTCAATTGGACAAAATTCTGTTATAAGTTAAAAGCCTGTTGATGAACAACTAAATATGTGGAGCTGTCAACACTGAATTACAACATCTCTAGCCTTAAGATTTTGTGGAGCACAGCGGGTTGCCACAAAGATATGTGAAAGTTTAAAGCTAAATCAGCTTTTTGTTGATGGTACACATGCAGGCAGTGGCGACTGTTACCGACCAGGGATGGTGTGGCAGGGGGAGAGGGAACAATGGAGGTGGAAATAATAAAAGAAATAGCACTTACCTCTTTACTGATGACCACCGCCTCTTATTTCTCCATCCTGCTCTTGGCAGGAAGCACACAGCCTTCCAGAATCCCCTGACCAATCACAACGCTGCTAGGGCAGCGTTGTGATTGGTCTGAGCACTGTGATTCAGCGCTCAGACAGGGGCTGGGAGGCCGGCCAAAGCGCCATGTGCACTTTAGGTGCTGCCTTTACTCCTCCCCCTGTGACGCAGGGAGCCCAACCCCAACCGCCTGGCTTCAGCTGCAAGCTGAGAACAAAAAACAAAATGATAATAACGAACGTTATTATAATTTTATTTTTTGTATTCAGCTTGCAGCTGAAGCAGTGGGACAACGCTCCTCCGACTTAGCGGAGGAGCCGCCACTTCATACAGGTACTCATAGACACACAGCCATAGTATGCATAAACACACAGATAATACATGTGCAGGCTCTCATGGTCAGATAAGATCTACGGGTCTGAGAAGCTTTGTGTACTCCCAGAAATTGTATTACCCTCAAACTGGTAATGAAGTGAAAGGGAATGAGAAGCAGAAGAAATGGGGGCTGGGCTGTCCTTTTATTCACAGTGGGAAGCATCCACCCTCCATCTTGTTATCACTATTATCCTAGTATGAAGATAGTTGTGAGCAGCTTATGGTAACCCAAATAACATTGAATACTCTCACTAAGGTTCTAGGAGGCCCTCCACGATTGGGGACCCTACACCGAGGAGCCTTCTGTTAGGCCGCTCAGATTAAGTCTAGGCAGCCTTCATTCACAGCAACCCCAGCATTCAGCAGAGCTAGAACATTGTAAGAAAAACTTCTGTATTTTCCATTTACCTATTTTAACACACAACACGTTTAACAGCCTTCCAGACAGTGGGGGACTTTCATTCTTCCAGTTTTGGAGTAATATTCCTGCATCAAAAATTGTTGAGCTCAAGCAAGTAGTAACATCTTGGATAAGAATTGCGGACCTGATATAAAAAGCACTTTTGTGGTTACAAACTCTGAGATTTGCAAAACCGCATGGCTTTTACGGCCTGTTCCTCACAGCAAATAGTGGGGTGTCTGAAAGAAGTGTCCCTAGCCAAGTTATAAGTTGTAAAGGCATGTATCAATATTTTGTTATCGAAAGTGAGGTTACAAACCTTTGACAAACCCAAAAAAATGATGTTGCTTAGAATCTGCGAAACATGCTCAAAGAATTCCCTAATTTCTTTAATGTCCTACAATGCAAAAAAGAAACATGTTGCCATAAATATCTTTCTGCCTCCTTATAACTGTTCATTTTATAAAAATGAACAGAGGAATTAACAGACAGTCCTCGTTTTCATTGTTCAAACTAGAGCTGTTATTATGCTCTATGACTTTCCTTTCACCTTCGCGGCTAGCCCTGGCTGCGGGCGTTATTACGTAACAACTCCATTGTAATAACATTACATTTCAGGAGATAGTCATTTTGTGATTAGAGGTGACTAGAGACATCACAATTCGACTAGAAAAAGAAAATTAGGCTCCCACGTATTATATCTATCTACACTGATCAATGGATATGTTAGCTACAGGAAAAAATTATCTAGATTTTTCTCATAATAGAATTTATATCTAGCCCACTTGAACCTCTAGATGAAAAATACAGGCCACCGTTAGCTTTAGCATTAAGCAAATGGTTCCTCATTCCACTGTTAAGATGGTTCCCACATCTGAAACAAGAAGGCTGCTCCACCCTTATTCAAGTGGTACTCATAAAATGACTGCCTACCTCTTAATTAAACTAGAACTTAACACATGTTTGCAATATTGCCAAAGCCATTAAACTTCCATTATGGAGAGATGTTAGAACTACAACATTACCTACCTCTTCTGTCTCTCTGGCCCCAATCCTAACATAATGAACACTCCGTCTCCCATGCACAGTACTCACCCACAAATGTAAAAATCTTTACACACATACCCTTCTCAATATGGCCACCTCAGGAAATTACATCAGTGTGACCCATAAGAGTCGTCGACACCTGTGCAATTTCTGTTTTTTCTTCTTTGTCTCAGGCAGATGATTATCCCAGAAACAAGTTAAGATATATAACCTGAACAAGGGGGTGTTGTTGACCCCTCACTTATCTAAGGTCTTAGTGAGCCACAGAACACAACTTCTCTCGGGACTGGAACGAACTAGCAGCAGTTCACAGAGCCCTATTGTCATGTGCCTCACTAATCAAGGATAAAGCTGTTAGATTTGTCTGGACAATCAAGTCATAAAGATGTCAATCATTTGGGGGCCACCAAAGGCCCTCTCTTAGCCCACGTGGTAGGACAGATTTGGATTTGGGCAGAGAAAAATCTCCTTTTCCTGACAGACATCTTTCTTCCATGGATGGGCATGCGGATCTTCTGAGTCCGACATTCCCCTCCTCAGTGTCCATGTCCCTATGCCCTCTGGTCTTTCAAGGGTTTGCAAAGAGGTTCAGAACCCTTCCCAGAGCTTCTCTTCACAGTTTAGGCTCCCTTTTCCCATGTCAAAGCCTGAAGGGTAGACACAATGTGTTTCTAATGGCCCAGTAGACTTTTTTTTGCCTGCCTTTATTATCATCAACAGGGTGTTGTGCAAGATCAGAGAAGATCAGGCGGAGGTTTTTTTGGTAGTTCTTTCTTGGAACTGACAGCCCTCCTTCCCATTATTCTGCAACTATCAGTCCAACCTCCTGGCTCTCTCTGGGGTTTTGGAATTTGAGAGGCAGAGACTAGAGGCATTGGAGTGTTCCTCCTTTTACGTGGCCATCCCCATTCAAAATTTCAGAAAGGAAAGTACATTGAAGATCTATTAAAGGCATTGGAAACATTTTTCTAACTTGATTCCAGTGGCACAGTGAGCCCGGGCCCCATGTCTGGTATACCCGGCATACTTAGGGCGAGAAAGCATTGGGAGAAGAGTCAAGACTGATTTGCATATGGTTGGGTTCAAACTGGAATGGCATTGGGAGCAAAAAAAACAATGGATTTAGGACCAGATCTCTGTACTGGGGTGAACGTATGACATCATTATGCATTCTGTCCATCAATTGTTCTTTTTGCATTTATCACCCCGAGTGGGACGGGTATGCCCAGACGTGGGTCCCGTGCTCTCCATGCCCTTAGAGTCAAGCTATCCTGGCCTATGAGGGGTGAAACCCCAAAACTGGTCCTAGGATGCTTGTTTTCAGTCCAGGGAGGACCTGGCCTGGCAGTTCAGGCTGTGCTGTTCACATTGGGCGCAAGGTCAAGATTGATTTGCATATGGCTTGGTTCAAACTGGAATGGCATGGGGGGCAAACAAAACAATGGATTTAGGCCCAGATCTCTCTACTGGGGTGAATGTATGACATTGTTCTGCATCTGTCCATCAATTGTTCTTTTTGCATGTGGCTAGGTGGCACCACAGCTGAGCCTCAGGCCTCCTTCTAGATGTACTATGCATGCACCTATGTCTGTTGCTCTACCTCCAGAAAGATGGTTATGAACCATGCCTCACACCAGCAATGATGCATTCAAGTCCCTCCCACCTTTTCTAATTGACTGAGTTAGTCTGTCAGGCTCAGCAAAAGCAGAGGAACAAAGGCTATGGGTGAGATAAGAGGAAGCTGTTATCTTGACAGCTCCAATCCGTCCCTGGCACTGTCTCACTGTTGCTAGTTACCCAGAGAGGCTGACCACCTGCAGCATAGTGCATTGGTCTGGAGGGGGAAAAGAGTCTGTGTGTGTGCATTTCTGTATTATGGATTTGGGTACATATGTGTGTGTGGGGGTGTTTGCAGGTTATGTGTGGCCATGGGTGTGTGTGTGCACTTATTCCTCAGTGAATATATTTGCGTGTATTTGTGAGTGAAAGATGACTGTGATGTGAATGTGTTTTTAGGGATTTGCCATGGCTTATGGGTGGCCCCTTGGGCAATAACTGCACCATGATTATCCCTGTCATAATCCTAGCCTGGTTTAATTTTGTCTACCGTTGGCACTGTTGGCACTCAGCTGTGTATATGCATGGAATAATTATTTTCCTGGCCTAATAGTGCCAATTTGTAAGATAGTGTGTGCGCTGTTGGCATATTTGTGGATATCAATCACTTAAAAGGTGATGGGAGGAATGCTTGCAAATATTATAAACCCACTGGCAAACACTGAGAGTTAGCATTCCAACCCATCTTTTTTCATCCACTGTGCCACTCTAGCCAAAAGGCATGAAATATGCAAATCAGTACTGACCCTGGTCCTTATGGGAACAGTCCACAGTGTATTATATTTCAAGATATTCCTTGCAAAATGGAAGCCCTGGTACAATGGTGTCCATCCTTAACATATTGTGAACATTGTTGTTATGACTATTTAGCCCTTGTGTAATGTTAACCCAGGCATAAGTGAGTTCACTATTGACATATATATTTTGGGCATTCTCAAAAATATTCTGACTTTTCATAGCAAATGATGATTACAGGACATTTCTAATGTAAGAGTATTGCAACTGTCCTTTGCTGCTTCCCTGGCCGTCAATTCACAGCAGAGTATATTTCAAAGCTATAACACACTCAACGGCAATCCATCAGAATACTTTAACATCCTTGACATTAAATTCAAGTGGCATATCCAAAGGAGGGGCCCACATTGCAATCAGCACCTGCTGCTTCAGGTCCGATATCTAGAATCATCAGAAGCTGCCACTCCTGCAAGATGGTGAAACTTTTTCCCTCTTTGGCTTCAACACTGAATTCAATCTTTTGGGAATTCAGAAATCTGTTAATCGCTGATCCCTCATGATCACATGTAAAGCTTCTTTCTAGAGGACCACCATCAGACAGCAACCAAGAGAATCAAAGTCCTCTTCAAGACTGTCAAACATGGCTCTCCCACAACTACAGTCCCTTCTTCAATCAGCAAATACAATGGCATAAACCTCTTCTTCACCAAGTAGTTTGACAAAATCAGATCCAACACAATTACCGCTTGAAACGCCTACACTCACTTCCAGCCACCCCCACTGAATCACCACCAAATGGACCTCCTTCAATCCAGTATTGCACAGGGATCTCTCCAATATCCTGAACTCTCATAAGGCAACCTCCTCTGAAGACCACACTCTTACTTCTTCTTTCATCCAATTGCTCTGAGCAGAGGCCCTCATACCCATTCGCTACACTCTAAATGGCTCTCTACGTTAAAGAAAACTCCCAGGTACTTTTACGTTGGGCCAGATCCTTCACCTGCTAAAAACCTAGCCGATCTTACCAACTTTGAATCTATTTCTCACCTTTCATTCTTAGGGAAAATCATTGAAAAAACTATCACCATCAAGCTACAGGTGAACATCAGAAAAAATAATCTTCCACTTTACTTGTCAACTCCCATTGAAGAGTCTTGAAGAGATATTCCACTCAGAGAAAAAATAGACTATAAGAACAGACAAAAAACAAACAAAGAGAAGGAGAACAGGGATATGGAGCAATAGGCTAGATGTGAAGACCTTAATGAATTGAATATGAACATGAACTATCAAAATCATGATGATATACTCCATGAATTTACCAGCATTCATCAGGGGCACAATGCATGCCTGTATGTAAATATAAATGTATACTGAATTAAGACAGGACTGTCTACATTGTATTTTGTCTGTCTTTTTCTGAATTCAGCAGCAAACAGTGTTTTGTTTTTATCCAGAGTGAATTAACCTGGACCATAACAAAGCCCTGGGGACATTGTTCCGCCTGATGCTGGAAACAAAAGGATCCCTGATACTAGTACTCCTGAGAAAAGCCACGGACCGGGTGAGGGCGCCGGTGGGTTGAAACATGTAGACCGTTTTTAATATGCGATCTGAGGGACACATTGTATATCCCAATTGCACACCCACTTTCCATTTTTTTTGTCAAAATTCTTTTTATTAAGCATCAATACCAAAGAATCACAGTGACATCATGAGTACAGTAGGGCGCGCAGGCCCCAGGGTTGCAGAACAGTCCGCTATGTGGGTCTCAGTTTCAGACAACCCTAGGGTCGTACCACCCCCCCTCTTCAAAGGCTAAGATGCTAAATTGAAATATCAAAACCCCTGAGGAAGGTCTTCAGACAAGAGCCTAACCTCAACGCAACTACCCCCCCAAGAATCCCTCCCCTTCCCCCCGTCCCGGTGGTGATGATGGTTCACAATGAAACAATATTAAGCAAATGCGCTGATGCGGGGGAAAGTAGACGAAACAATGTTCCCGCTATTCAAGCATCTAGGGTGCACCCCGTCACACACTAGCCTTGCGTGATTCAGACCTGGAAGAGGTGCATAGCCCTTACGGAGGCCGGACATACTGCGGAGGGCAAACCTTGGGATAGATATGTGACTAGGGGACCCCACTTGTGTTCAAAAGCCTTGTAGTTGTCTCTAAAAATATCAGCCAGACGCTCCATGGAGAGAATCCTTCACAAGCGGGAATGCCACAGTGATGTTGCCGGAGCATCTCTCTTTTTCCATGCAGCCGCTATGGTGAGTTTCGCCGCCCCCAGACAGGTCCACATGATTGCCTTGTCAGCTTTCGTCTGGTGCTCCAAGGCCAGGTCTCTGATACCTAGCAGACCCCCCTCTATGCTAGTTGGAATAGGATAGCCCAACATGTCTTTGAGGTGGGAGAGGATTTCTTCCCAAAAAGGTCGAATACCCGGGCAGTCCCACCAAATGTGGCAGAAATCCCCCTGGAGGCCACATCCCCGCCAGCAGAGATCAGAGGTATCATGGAAGATTCGTCGCAGTTTAGTAGGGTATAGAATCCAGTCAAGTAGTGTCTTATAGTGGGCTTCCCGTAGGGCCACTGATTTGTTGTGTTTAATGACGTTGCCTCAAACATGTCTCCATTCCTCCTCAGTGATATCCCTGCCCAAGACCTGTTCCCAAAAAGACATGTAGCGTGCTCGAGGAGAGTGCAACATGGTCAGTAGCATGTCATAAAGTGAGGAGAGGACGCCCCTCGAGGTGCCTGCTTTGTGCATGACCAGTCGCTCCATGTCTGTGAGCTCTCTTGTGGCCGCCTCTCTAACGTTGGGAAGTGTTGCCCAATGTTTAAGCTGGAGGTAGTGAAAGTGTTCACTGTGGGGAATCAAAAATTATCTTTGGCAGTGTTCAAATGTGAGGATGTCGTAGTTATGAAACAAATCCGAGAGTTTTAGACAACCTCCCTCCTTCCAGCAATCAACAGGTCCCTCGCGTAAGGCAGGTGGGAAAGCTGGGTTAAAATGGATTGGAGTGTAAGGAGAAGGAACTGAGGTCCAGCCCTCCCTCCCGGTAACCTGATCCAAGATTGTCAGGGTGGTGCTTTTGAGGGTGCTAATATAAGCATTTTCGGGTGGTCCATCTTAGGCTTCCAAAGGACATCCCAAATGGATCTTCCTACCACGGAGCGATCCATATGTAGCCAATGTTTATCGGATTCTCGCAAGGCCCACTCTGTTACCACTCTCAATTGTGCGGCCTTGTAATAAAGTGCGAAGTCTGGTAGGGCTAAGCCCCCTTTGCTCCTTGGTTGACGCAGCACATGAAAAGGAAGGCAAGCTCTCCCTCCCCGCCAGATGAATTTCAAGGTCAATAGGCGGGGCCTGAAATAAATATATTTTGGCAAGACCGACATCTTAATAGCACTGATTCGCCCTAGCCAGGAGATGTGAAGGGGAGTCCATCTCTTAAAGTCTTGTTGTTTTTGTGCCACCAGAGCCAGATTGTTGGCCTCGTAGAGGTCCCCAATACGGGCAGTAAGGTGGACCCCTAAATAAAGTAGCGAGAGTTTGGCCCATTGTAGAGCCATTTGAGCCCGCAATCCATTCGCCTCAGCAGTGGAAAATGTAAGATTAAGTACAGATGATTTAGACAGATTTACCTTGAAACCGGCCACCTGTTCAAAGTGCTACAAATCTCCCTGAACAGCTCAGAGAGAGGAGACGGGATCCGTAAGTGTGAGCAGAATGTCGTCTGCAAAGAGTGATGCCTTGTGCTCTATACCGCTGAAACGGATGCCCCGAATCTCATCATTGGACCGGAATTTTGCTGCGAGGGGTTCAATACTTAGAGCGAATAAAAGGGGTGAGAGGGTACATCCCTGACGGGTGCCTCTTCTTAGAGCAAAAGGAAGTGAAGGGTAGCCATTGACCGTGACCCATGAGCTTGGGAGATGATAGTTGGCCCTGACCCTTTTGAGAAAGGCATCTCCAAACCCGAAATTCCGCATGGCCAAAAAAAGGAATGACCAGTCCACGCTGTTGAAGGTCTTTTCCGCGTGTAGGACCACCAGGACGGCCAGAATCCGGATTTTAAACACCTTCTCGATCAGATAGAGTGTGCGCCTGATATTATTGTGCATTTGCCTTCCTTTTATAAAGCCTGACTGATCTGGATGGACCAGATCTGGCATCAAATGTTCTAATCTAGCCGCTAAAATCGAGGAGTAGAGCTTCGCATCCAGATTGAGAAGGGCTATGGGTCTATACGAGCCGCAAAGCTGGGGGTCCTTACCGGGCTTAGGAAGTACCGATATCACAGCCTCAGCCATAGGGACAGATACCCGAGTGTCTTTCGCTATTGCCTGAAACAGGGCAGTGAGGTGAGGGGTGAGTTCGGACGCATAACATTTATAAAATTGCGCTGTGAGGCCGTCGGGTCCTGGGGCTTTGTGCAGCTTGAGTTCTGAAATAGCTTTCCTCACCTCCTCTGAGGTGATATGGAGGTCTAAGGATTCGGCAGTGGCAGGAGGGACCCGGGGGAGCGTTACAGAGTCAAGATAGGTCTGTTGCAGGTTCGTATCGGGGTGGTGGCGTGGTAGAGCTTCCCGAAAAATAGCCAAAAACGTTGGCTTTCGTGGGATCATCGTGGGTGAGGTGGCCCTGTTGGTCTAGTATGCCCCCAATAAATTCATGCTCCCGTTGCACCCTGAGCTGCCTTGCCAAATGATGACCCACTTTGTCTCCCTGGACAAAGGATCTCTGTCGCATTTTCAAAAGGGTGTACTCGGTGCGGTTGGTGTAGATGGAGCGTAATTTCCCCCTGATTGATGTGAGTTGTTGCTGCAGCGCGCATGTAGGTGTGGCTTTGTGTGCCTGTTCAACTGTCTGTAGCTCCTGTTCAAGAGCAGTGCGTTCCTTCGCCCTTTGCTTGTTTAGTGTTGCGTTGAGTTGAATGCATTTGCCCCGCAGCACAGCCTTAAAGGCATCTCAGGTATTCTGCGGGGAGGTGTCTTGCAGATTGTTAAGTGTAAAAAAGTCAGTGATGGCAACCCTGAGCTCCTCCCGCATTACCTTGGTCCGTGTGAGCGCCATTGGGAAATCCCACCTAGACCTTCCGGATTTAGGTCCACTCCAGGCCAGGCTAATGGTGATTAGGCTATGGTCAGAAACTGAGATCGGCAAGATCTGCGCTGCCTGTAGCGGCCCAATCAAAGCTTGGCTAACGAAAATGTATTCAATCTTGGAGTATGACTGGTGAACATGAGAATAATATGTGTAGACTTTGGTGGTGGGGTGGAGGGATCGCCAGGCGTCGTAAGTGTCTGCATTTTCTGTTTAAGCCCTTTGGAGAAGGTACCGGTAGGCATCCGGTTGGAGTGGGAGCTGTCTGCTGTGCCGTGCCAAGTCAGCTTAAAGTCCCCCAGTAGTATTACTGGCCCTTACGCAAATCCGCCCAGCAAATCAAGAGCTTTAGAAAGGATTGTGGACTGCCCTGAGTTGGGAGCAAAACGGGAAATGAATGTACAGAGTACGCCCTTCAGCCTCCCCTTAACCATTATGAGTCTCCCTTCCCGGTCCAATTTAGTGGCCTCGGTTTGAAATTTAGTCGTGCTATGAAAAAGTAGTGCCACTCCATTATGTTTGGTGCTGGCCGAGGATTTATATATTAAGAGGGGTATGCTTTGTGTCGGAGCCTAGTATCTTCAGATTTTTTTAGGCGAGTCTCTTGAAGGTCCACCATGCCAAATTGGTGGTCCACGAGGTACTTCCATATTTTCTGGCGCTTCTGGGGGGAGTTCAGTCCTTAACATTCCAAGATGCAACAGATACCATAACCGCAGCAAACCCCACTCCCTCCCCATGTGGACCAGTCCTCTCCCAAGTGTGTAGATACAACTGCTCTCAGCAGAGTGGGACCGGCCCTGCCCGCAAACATAGGGAACAGATCTTCTCCTCCGGCATCACTGTTGAAATCCAAGAAAACCAAAAAACCCAATCTTAAACCCCCTAGGACACCACCGGGACTCCCCTCCCCCTCACAAAAAAGACCCCAACATCTCCCCAAACTGAGAGCCGAAAGACAAACGGGTCCGAGGCTCAAGATTCTTCCAAAAAATAAGAAGAACCAAGGGTATCATGGACGAGGCCCGATCCCCCTGGTTGCCTGTCGAGAATGTCTAGAGAGCAATACCATGGGAAGGAAAATACAAACCTCACTGTCCATAACAATCAAATGTAATGTCAGGTGAGCCAGGTATGCCAACCCTGTGTAACGGGTTCTTGTTGCCGCTGCGCAGAATCGTCTCTGGAAACTGTGATGAAGGAAGAAGTAGTGGAGATCAGGACGGTCATGGAGGCCCTTTATCTGTAGAAGTACCGATCTTTGGGCTTTCGTGATTTTATGCCAGGATCTGGTGCCTCTCCTGGGCAGAAGAGCTGGATGTGGAGGCTTCGTCAGGGAGTGGGAGGCCCAGGATGTGTAGACCATCGGAAAGTTCTGTTACAAGGTGCGACTTGTTGTGATACTCGAACGAGAGGCCAAAGGGGAAGGTCCAGCGGTAGCGGACATCTTCGTCCCGTAGCTTGGAGGTGACTGGACGCAGTGCCTGACATCGAGCCAAAGTGGAGGGAGCCAGGTCCTGATAGAGGGAGCACTTGAAGCCCTGGAAGGACACTTCCTCCTGTTTCCTCGCTGCGGTTAGTATGGCCTCCTTTGTGGTGAAGGAGTGAAATTTGACCAAGACGTCACGTGGCCTTCTGTGTTCTCTGGACTGCAGGGTCCCCACGCAGTGGACCCTGTCTAATTTAAGCTTCAGTTATTGAGGGGCCATGAGCTCTGCAAAGAGGCACGTCACAAACGCCTACAGGTCAGGCCCCTCCGCCCCCTCCTCCAATTCCCGAATCCGTACATTCTCCCGCCGGGTCTTGTTTTCTAGGTCTTCTGCCCTCAATGTGATCTGCTGAAGCTGGGCCTGGAAGTTTGTTGGGAGTCCTGCAGTTTGGTGACGTAAGTCGTAAGGTCCTGGGCCTGCTCCTCCACCTCAAGCACCCTGGTACCAACGGAGTTCTCATCATGGCGTAGCGTCGAAATCTGTTCTGTGAGATCGGATTTCAGTTGGTCCATGGAGGACCGTAAGTCCTGTTTGATTTCTTGGCATAGTTCTGCCTTGAAGTCTCATAAGGTAGCCACCAGATTCTCTCTTGTGAGGGACATGGTCTGGAGGCGGTCAGTCTCAACTGGGGCCTTTTCCGTTGCGGTAAAATAGCGAGAAACCTTGTTCGCGTTTTTCTTAGGAGGCATAAGGGCAAGGCCCAGCACGGCGAGTGATCCGACAATGCAGGTTCAGGGTATTTCCAAGTTCCAGACGACAAGAAGCGTGTAGCAAGCATGTGTACTCCCCACAAGAGGATGGCAAACTGCTACTGAATGGCAGGATTAGGGTGCAATATTAGGGTCAGGCAGAGAGAGGCATGCCCTGGAGGAGAGACAGCAGCCCCCTGGTGATCCAAAAATCAAGAAAGTTACTCCATCCAGGGGAATCCTCTATTCTCTGGCTGGGGTGAGCTACCCGAACCCTGCACAAGACATGGGGCTCATTACTGCGTTTCCCACTACTGCGCCGCCATCTTAGAGTCAGGCGTTAATCTCGTAGGGCAGCGTCCCCCAGGCCATTCGCTCACGAGTTAATGGGGGAGAGACTGACCTGCACAGAGGAATCCGAGTAAGCTGCCCATCCACCGACCGTCACTGCCGCAGCAGCGAGTTTGTTGCTCTGCAATTGCTCTAGTGTTCTATGCGGCCGCCAACCAGTTCCCCGCCACAGCTACATAGCCAGTAGGATCACGGGCCTCGGTAAGTGGCTCCGGGGTTGCTCTGCAGGGTCGCAGTGCCGGAAGGATCGCAGCGCAGACAACGGTTGGCTGAAATTCCCATCCTCTGTTGGGGTAGAGAAGCGTGCATAGTATCCGGAGCGCGCCGCTACGCCATTTTGAGTGCGGCCGTGGGGCTCCGTCGCAGCGGGAGCGGGGTCAAATACTTGGCTTTACACTGTCGTTTCTGCACTTTTCAGCTTCCTGGCGATTCTCTGGACATAGCAGGTGAGAAGCATGTAAGGTAGAGCTCACTACATGCTGTAGAAGGTCATGAGGCAATAGTCGGGGTCCAGAGCTGGAGCGGCTCACGTCTGTTCAGCTATCTTACTTGGCCACACCCCCCCACTTTCCATTTTTAACCTTACCCCATCTAGATTTCTAATGAATCATTTCTCTCTAGATGAGAGGTAATTTGTATTCACTCTTTCTTATGAAGATCCAAACTAATCTCTTTAATCAGAGAGATTACTTCCTAGTAGTAGAAATAAGACTCAATGATGATGCTACCAACTATGAGTATGTCAATGGCAAAGCATATACCATTGACGAAAATAGCTGTGGAGGGTCCTACAGAATTTTCCTATTGAGGTCCCTCCAGAACAGACAGTCACACTCCATTTTAATTTTTTGTTGCCTTGCAAAGGAATAATTACAACAGGGGCATCGCACTTCCAGATATAAAAGCATACTACTGGGTGGCTCACTTAATCGTGATTAATAACTGGGGTCACACACCAGGAGATCATCCCATGTATGCCCTAGAAAGGACCCAATTCCAAACTCACTCATACATACATTACCTTTATGGTGGAAAAGGGGTAAAGAAGCTACTGCCGGCAACCCAGGTGACTATAGATGCCAAAAGATGGATGAAATGGGACGTGCGAGTCACCTGAAAATCCCCCCTATGGGAGGGAAAACGCCTGTCAGAATTCAGGAAGTTGCAGGGTTACAAGGCCTGAGATACCCTTGGGATTTACAAACTTGGGGACATCATAGAGTGTGGTGCACTAGTCCCATTTAGCTCTCTCCAAAGAGACTATAAACTCAACACAACACAACACTACAAATACCTCCAGCTTCATCATGTCGAGGAGCTCGATATTGAAAGCATACCGGAATATGCACCACTAGTGGGGAGACTGCTCATGGGGGAAATTGCAAGAGAAGGCAGTGCCATGGACATATACAATGACCACCAATAAAAGGCCCAACTCCTTGATAAAACTAAGGGCACACTGGGAAAATGAAGTGGGAGACCTTAACTTTCTAGATTGTGATGTATCCGTAATGCATCCCAGGGAAGCTGCAAATAAATACAGACTTAGACTGATCCAATTCAAAATCCTTCATAGGGTTTATTATGACAGGGCCTGCTTGCATAGCTTTGGCAGGGCTAATTCCCAGCCGCGGTCCATGCTGGTAACAGCTGTGGGGCTGTGGGGCCGTGTAAGGGGAGATTCCTAGGAATGATGTAGAGGGAAAATGAATTATTTATTTCATTTTCCCTCGGTATCATCCTTCGGAATCCCCCCTTACACGGCCCCATCGCCCCGCCACTGTAACCTGCATGGACCGCGGCTGCTGATTTCGCTAGTTTCTTTCACTGTAGGGCAGAGACAGGGTCGTTTATGCACTCATTATGGGAATGTCCTAGCATTAAACAATATGGGAATGATATAATAGCAGAATTCAATGGTTGTTAGGAGAAACGTTACCAATAGACCGTAAATACATCCTGTTGGGTATCTCCACAGATGTCGATACTGCTAGAGACAAACTTCTATTCAATAATCTGGGCCTTGTAGCAGCAAAGCAAGATGTGGCCAAACATTAGGTTGCACCTGATCCTACCACACTTCAAGGATGGTGGACCTCTATATGGCAGAGGAAAAAGTCACATATAAGGCCTGAGGGTGCCTGAGGAAGTTTATCAAAATATGGGGTCCCTGGTTACTCTCTTATGGTATTATTATGGGTGATATCATAAGAGCAGCGCTGACCTACATACCCCCTGTAATGGGTGACAGATCATTTACTAACTTACCATTTGACAGTTACCTATTCATTGCATACCGGTGGCCACGGAAATGTGTTAATGTAAAATACGACTGATTACGCAGTTACTCCTATGTACCTATGGTTTTTTGGAATGGTTACATGCTTGGTGTGTTTTTTGCAGAAAATTCCAATAAAAATATATTTTTTGAAAACCACTGCAAACCATATTAAAGTGCAAACTTCCACACAGTAAAATGTAATAACTAAAGCAGGGCCAAAACAACAGAAATCCAATCAGTAGAATCGGATATATTCAAGCTTAAAGATTTCAGTGAAAATAGCTCCAAAAAGCGCAAAGCACCAACTGTGGATATCTGGTTGTGCATACTGGGACAAAGTCACAATTTCAGGCTGACCATGATGGAGTGTGAGCCAGCTACAGGGACCTAGTGAGGCCCCCTAAACATATTACCTTAAATACTGGTTGGCAAAGTGGTACAAGGATCCTCGTTGAAGATGCATTGCGCAGCCAAAGTGAAGCATCAGTTCCAAAATGAAGCAAGGGGCTGCATTGTTATCGAGGATCCCGTCGACGGGGCTTGCGATGCGAGGTCCGACATCAGGGATGCGGCAAGCAGTCTGGGTGATGCGTCGGTATTGAAGAGCTGCAAAGCTACGATGCGGAGTCTGGCATCATTGTCGAGGCCACTGTCAACAAGGGGTTAAGGGCCTGCACTGAGGATGCGTTGCACAGTCTAGGAAAAGCTTCCTGTACCTGGACAGATGACTGGTGGCCTCACCAACTGGGGTCTACACCTATGCCCAAACACGTAGTAAAGAATCTCAGTATGAAAATAGACCAAGTCTTAACAATGAAAGAGCACATCTTGACCAATACCAGAGTATGTTACCATAACATGCGCCTTCTGCGCATAATATTCCCCTATTTTCCAACCTCTGCCCGAAGAACTCTAGTCCAAGCCTTAGTAAGAAGCAGGCTAGACTATGGAAATGCCCTTTTAGCGGATGCTAATGAGACCTTAGTTGCCAAATTTCAGTTTGATCAAAATACTGCAGCCAGGCTCCTTCTCAATTGCCCTTCTGATACTTCTTTGGCTCCGTTGCTAAAGGAACTGTACTGGCTGCCGGTGAAGAAAAGATCTTGTTTTAAGATCTGCTGCCTTACTTATAATGCCCTAAAAGGGAAAGGCCCATTAAATCTGGAACATAAAATTAAAGCATACACACTGGGCCGTAGCCTAAGTTCACGCGATAAAGCCTTACTGTGTGTTCCTGTCATTCGCCTGACTCGCAGCGGAGGAAACGCTTTTTCTTACCTCACTCCCTACTACTCAAAAAGGTTTCCACTTCATGTTTGCTCTTGTCTGAATCATTGTAAATTCAGAAAACTACTCAAATCTCACCTATTCTGAATCCTTTCCCCGCCACTAATACTTGTTTTCCATAACAGTGCTGAGATGCCCCTGGGTGATTTGTGCGCTATATTAAAAATAAATAACATAACATAACAAAGGTGATGCTTCAGTCCTGCTTGGGTTTACGCCACGCAGTAGAGGAGATGCATCAGTTCCACTGGATGCACAGATGCTGATAGAGCACATTAAGCCAACTTCCAGGTGTCCAGGACTGGGGTGTCATCACTTGACAGGGTAGAGTTGCAGATGCAGGCTTGTTGGAAAACTGTTGTGTCCCTAAGGCTTCAGATCAAGAGGCTAGCCAACTAACCCTTGAAGTCACTCTGAGTTCAAGAGATGCAAGTCTAGTCCTTCTCACCAAAGCAGGAGGGCAGCATGTCAGCAAGCAGGGCAGTAGTTTAATTACAGCAGCATCCCAGCAGAGTGGCAGTCCTTTCAGCAGCACAGCAGTCCTTCTTCCTGGCTGAGTGCCTACAGGTCCAATAGTGTATTGAAGTTGTGGTGCCTGAGGTCCAGTATATACACCCAGTTGTGCCTTTGAAGTAGGGAGACACTTCTAAAGGCATGCCTTTGACGAAGTTCACATGTGTCCTGCCTTCCTGGCTCCAGGTTAACTACAGGGGGTATGCAGCCTTTGTGTGGAGACAGGGCACAACCTACTCAGGTGTAATTGGGGCTGAGTTCAGCTCGTTCCTCCCAACCTGCCAGTGATAGCCCATCCAGTCACATCTAAGCTTCTCATTTTCTGTGGATGTCTAGGAAAAATACACAAAGCCGAATTGCCACACACACCTAGTCATGCAACCCAGAGACAGGCTGAAGGCACCAAATGGCTAAGGTAAGAAAATGCCAACTTTCTAAACATAAAAGCAAAAAGAACAATTGTTGGACAGAATGCAGAACAATGTCATATATTCACCTCAGTACAGAGATCTGGGCCTAAATCCATTGTTGTTTTGCTCACCATGCCATTCCAGTTTGGACCCAGCCATATGCAAATCAGTCTTGACCCTGCGCCCAATGGGAACAGTCCAGCCCAAACTGCCAAGCCAGGTCCTCCCTAGACTGGAAACAAGCAACCTAGGACCAGTTAACGGGTTTCACACCTCATTAGCCAGGATAGCCTGACTCCAGTAGCATGGAGAGCACGGAACCCATGTCTGGCCATACCCGTCCCACTCGGGGTGACAAATGCAAAAAGAACAATTGATGGACAGAATGCAGAACAATGTCATACATTCACCCGAGTACAGCGCTCACGGTCTAAATTGTGTATATTTACCATTCTAAACATGGCTTTTTCAGAATTGTAATTTAAAATCTAACTTCACCATAATCTAGGATTTTGAATTGTGATTCCAGAGACACCAAAGATTGAAGGGGTCACACATTTGGAAATTACACTTACAAAATGTAATAAAGTACCCGCAATGTTATCCTATGGGAGAGGTAGGCCTTGCAGTAGTGAAAAACTAATTTAAGAGTTTTTCACTACCAGGACATGTAAAACCTAAACATACATATCCTACTTTTAAAATACATTGCACCCTGCCCTCTGGGTTGTCCAGGGTCTACTCTAGGGGCAACCTAAATGTATTAAAAAGGAAGGTTTGGGTTTGGCAAAAGGTTTACTTTGCCAGGTCGAAATGGCAGTTTAAAACTGCACATACACAGGCTGCAGTGGCAGGCCTGATACTTGTTTAAAGTGCTGCGTAAGTGGGTGGTGCAATCAGTGCTGCAGGCCCACTAGTAGCATTTATTTTACAGGCGCTGGGCATGGGTAGTTCTCATTTACTAGGAAGTTATGGGTAAATCAAGTATGTCAATTGGTTGTAACCCAATTCTACCATGTTGTAAGGAGAGAGCACAAGCACTTTACCACTGGTTAGAACTGGTAAAGTGTGCAGAGTCCTAAAAGCTACCAAAAACGGGTTCAGGATACATGAAGGAGAAGGCAAAAAGTTTAGGGATGACCCTGCAGAAAGGGCTAAGTACAACACTCAGCTTCTGCTTATTTTATTCATATGCTTGAGTCTCTGTCTGAACAGAAACCAGGCTAGGGTGGGGGTTCGATCCTCCTTCTCTAACTCAGTTTCTGACAGACAAGCCCCACCAAAGCTCCATTAGTTGACATGCTGCACTGCCTGAAGTTTGTGAAACATGCCAGCTAGAGAATATGAACGCTGGAAGCCAAGCTGTAAGAGCCAATGCACTCACATATGCAAAACACCAAAGTGCACAATGGAGCCCCCTCTGGTGATAAATTATGTTGAAGCTCTTTATATAACAATAAATGATCAGTAAGATGGTTTGCTTTAATGTAAAAGCTGGAAAACATCTAGAAAATAATTGGAGGGGGTGATGTATTTGGAGGCACCACCCTGGCGCCCCCTATTAGTGAGTCACCGCTGCATCAAGCTCTGATCAATACCCTGAAAACTTGCATTGCATTTTCAGACACTATCTTGAAATGGTTCCCATCTTAGCTCATCAACCAGTACCAGCTTGTGCAAATACATACCACAGTATCACAGGCACTCACATCTCCTTCGGAGTGGCCAATGTTTCATCCACTGTCTTGTCATCTTTAGCCTCTATATGGAACCTCTTAGATCCATGTCTGCAAACAGCTTCATATATATCCATCAAACAGAATCATATATATCCATCACTATGATACCTAACTCTACCTCAAAATATCCTCATCCAATGACATGCAAATAGGCAAATCCTGCCTCAAACAAATCCAATCTTGAAATTCAACTAACTTCCTGAAGTTAAAGTCCACAAAGGCAAAATTCCTTGTTTGCCAACAATACCAAACAACCACAGATTCAAGACTAGTTCTCCAAATTAAAAATCTACTAGGCTTTTCCTTAAAGCATACATACTATGCAAAATCTCTGGTATTCACCATCCACAAAAACCTCTAATTCAGGTAACACATTTCAAGGAAGACCAAGACAGCCTGGTTTTCAAATCTCCCTCTTGCAGAAAGTGAAATTATTTCTCCTGAAGATGCCTTACGAACATCAGTACAAGTCCTCGCCCATCTAGACAAAGGCAATCCCTGGCTCACCGGTCTCCCTCATACCATCCTAGCACAACTGAAATGTATCCTCCATGCAGCAGCATGGCTCATCAAGGTCTCAAACAAATTCAACAGCATCACTACCCCATTAAAAGATCCACTGTGGCTCCCTCTTGCAGTCCTGATATTTAATTCGAGCTGCATCACTTTTAAAGCCCTCAACCACAAGACCCTAACTTACCCGACAAACAAACTAACCACATCGGGGGGATAATGCTAGTCTTGGTTCCTGTATATCCCATACTGAAGGCACAACATTGCAAGTGGAAAAACACAGAAGGCAAGTCTTTTCCATTCATGCTCCCAAGACCTTGAATAGCATCCCTCTCAACATCAGACCAGCACCAACCCTCCTACAACTCAGAAAAAAGCTAAAGACAAGCTTCTTCAAAGAGAAAGATCACAGACCTGACAGTCTACCCTTAACGCTTTGCCACTGATTTTAGTTTCCCTGGGGCAGTGGCAGAACCACTGACCTCAAGCTAGGTGTGTTTACAAATACCCACACATAAAGCCATTTTCTTCCTTTTGTGTCAGTTTTTACAATGCTTGAGGATATTTAACTGTGTATGATTTTGCCTTGTCGTTATTATGTTTTCTTCTAGTTGCTAAGAATCTGTTTATGCTCAAGAAATAAAGACAAGATAAAATACATTTAAAGGCGATAGTTGAGTGATGATTCAACCAGAGTCAACCAAGCATATTCTTAGTCTGGGTAACAGAGGGCATTTACTGGGAAGCCTTAGTTTATCTATGTATGCCAGATGCGATCCCTACACAAATCATTCAGGTCCACAGCTAATCCTTCATAGGGTCTTGTCTGCTCTGCTGCAAAGTTCAGAGCAGTGCATTTAGTGGCTCACGGCATGTATTCTAGGAGAACTTAACAAATGAGGCTGCCAATCAATGCACTTGACAAAGAATAAGACACATCAATTAACAAACGTATACCCAAAAAATATCTTATTGAAAGCCATGAAAAAGAACTGAATTGAATTTTTTCTAAAGCATAAGGAGAAGGTACATGAAAATAAAAAGTATTCTTGTGTGATTGCCGCCTGGGGTTCTCGAAACATACTTGGCCACCATTACAAATTTGACAACATTGAGAAATAAAGGTCATGGGGATTATTGCTCTCCTAATTTGTCGCTCTCCCCAGTTATTTCACCAGCTAAACTGGTGATATTTCTGGGAAGGAAAATGTAAAAAATTGAGAACTACCACACCAATTCGGTGCGGTAATACTGATTCCTGCAATATTTCCACCTCAGAATGCAGCGGTATTCCTGCACCGCGGAATGACCAATACCTGTGAATTTATTAACTCTGCTTGCAGATATACTACATTGGTATCCCCAACCCTATTGCAATGAGACCCTATGAACCAATATGCAAATCTGGGAAAGTATGTTACATAATATGCATCGTGGTGAAACTGGCTAAAAGCTTTGAAGTGAAGTGAGGTGTAAATGTGACTTGAGTCTGCATGCAGTCCTTAACCTGTGTAATAAAAAATATTACTGAAAAATCAGTGATCTCGATAAGGCATTAACTAGAAATAATCAAAAGAAGTTGTCCTATTCCAAGAAATATACTTGAAGGGCAATGTACGCTGGCAGAAGCTCAAGCATATGGTGTCATTGCACTCAACACATTTAATTGAGAGATGTCTTAAAAATATACAAACCATCAAATAAAAAGAACACAGTTTGATTCCCCACAGCTGGGGTAGCTCTGTAGACTGTGAGAATAACAAAAGTATAGTTTGACTAGGAACCTGATCAAACACAATCAAATTGTGGAACGAATGGGGCAATATCAGTTTTGGATTTGGAAAGTGGGTTTTCTTCTACCTGACTGCCCCTTATGTCTGTCAACAAATGTTGAAAAATGTAATTTCAAAGTTCCAGAACCGTCATTGCAAAGTATGCCATATTTTCTTTTCAGACATTGACCACTTGGGAGTTCCAATTATTTATAAACGTGGCTGCAAGTTTCTCCGAGAACATGTGGCAATGTTTGGAATTTGCGCGCTCTGATGTAAAGGGCTAGTCCAGCCTAATTTGCAGTTGGAAATGTGCTATTTTCTCCTGTTTTTCACGTCTTCCTAGAGCTCTGGCTTTTCTCAGATTCTGGATTAGAAATCATCTGCAGAGCTTAGACTGTGACCCTACTGAGGAATTCCTGAGAAGTCCTAGCAGCCCTCTTGAGTTATGTTTCAGATCTAAACAAACAAGCATATTTTAGAGGCAAAAAGAGAGTAAAAACAAAACATAACTTTCAAAATACTATTAAAAACTAAGAAACCGTCAGTGGAAAGAACACATTTGTAATGTGAGGCCTTTAATGAATGTTCAACATCCCTAACTGTGCTTCTGGAACGTCACTACTTACTAAACTAGCTATTCTAAATCTTGATTGCCTATTCATTTGTGGCAGTGTGCAATTAGATTATTGCACTACCCTAATGAAGTTATTAATGTGCCACTTTCTTATGGTACACGCCCATTATAAATGTAAACAAGCAAAGGAATAGGTTTGACTTTTTGCAAACACATATGCAGGCAAACAACTTCCATGCACGCATTGTATTTAATTGCATAGTAAATACACATATATTTGCAGACAGCAGTCATGGTAGAAAAATCCATGTCCATAGACCAGCAGACAAAAAGACAGGCATTCAACCATCCAACATAGGCCACCTGCCAGGTACCCAGGTTATGTTATGTTATGTAATGTAATGTAATGATAGTCCATGTATTGCACTCGATGCTGCTTTCAAGGTATCTCATAGTGGTATATGTGACAGGGAAGTAGAAAATGAGGTAACATTAAAATGACTGTGGAAGGAGCCCTTCAACAGAATGATCTTACCCAAAATGGGGAGACAATTGTCAGTGCACCATAGACACCTAGTTGAAGGAAGCAGGAAAGCTATTCAGCTGTAGGAGAGACAAATAAGGCACAAAAGTGGGTAAGAAGCACCTACCCAAGAGCCTTAGGACCTTAGCAGATCAATGGTCAAAGACAACAAAGTGTTGCATATATATATATATATATATATATATATATATATATATACACACACATATATATATATATATATATATATATATATATATATATATATATATATATATATATATATATCCACAACATCTCCAATTCACAAGAAAAGAAGTGCGCCCGACCAGACTTCAGGATTTCACTGACACTCTTTATTCGACAGGAAAAAACAGCTTTGTTTAAAGTCCTTACGCGTTTCAACTACGTGGGTAGTCTTGATCACAGGTGAGCTGCTTACCGGGATATTGTGGCGTGATTGAATTTATACGCCCCCTCGGACCACACCCTCTTCGAGTGATCCTTACTCATACAATTCCCAAAATGCACTTCAAATGTTAAAGTCTCCAATTGTTTTGCATTTTCTGTTAATAACTTTCCATCATATTCCATTACAGGGTGTTTTCACAGTGCAAACTTAAAATAATGAGTTCATTCAAAGTTATAATCCTTGCTCGTATTTATAGCTGTTGTGAAAATTCTTAATCTTCGATGGTACCTGCATACCTGAAGTCCGTACGTGAAGAACGTTTGTACTTCACCTTCCCTCGCCTCACAGTGACTGCCAAAAATAGGTTGCTGGAATACTCCGTGCTTTTCACTTTGAATGGAGGTTGTTCGCCCCCAGCGCCTTGACCGCCCGTGAGTTGTCCATGCTCTCTGCGAACAAAATTGTTTTGGATTTATTGCAAAGGAGCAGGACCCGCCCGCATGGTTCCAAAGTGAAAAGCACGGAGTATTCCAGTAACCTATTCTTGTGAATTGGAGATGTTGTGGATATGAATGGAGGTTGTTCGCCCCCAGCGCCTTGACCGCCCGTGAGTTGTCCATGCTCTCTGCGAACAAAATTGTTTTGGATATATATATATATATATTCACTTAAAAAACCATAGGTTTCACACATGTTATAGTTAGCTGGACATTTCACTCGTGAAAAACCATTGAAATTCCCCCGTTATAGTTAGTGCAGGCAACTATAACTCACGCGACCGCAATCCTCTGCTGATGACGTCAGATATTACATCACTGATGACATATGTGTCTTTCTGGAAAAAAAATATTTGTAATATATGTATAGCTAAAAATGAATGGAAGAAGACATGGGTAAATAAGTGTCTAAATACAGTGATGTAATATCTGACGTCATCAGCAGAGGATTGCGGTCGCGTGAGTTATAGTTGCCTGCACTAACTATAACGGGGGAATTTCAATGGTTTTTCACGAGTGAAATGTCCAGCTAACTATAACATGTGTGAAACCTATGGTTTTTTAAGTGAATTTGCAAGGTTTTTTAAATGCTAATTCCTAACTATAACGTGTGTGAAACCTATGGTTTTTTCAGTGAATATATATATATATATATATATATATATATATATATATATATATATATATATATATATATATATATATATATATATAATTGGTCTATATATTTTCAGGTGTCGTCACGATAGTCGCTATGTACCTGCAACAGTACACGGGGGTGCGCTGGCAGTCATGGTGTCATCACAAATTTCGCACACGATTAAACAAATCAATTTTGGACACATTACTTGTGTCACTGACACCCCCATTTCTCAAACATGGGGTCGGAGTACCTCTATAATGACACCTTATGTTAGCTTTTTAAGATATTTTCAGCCCGGGAACCGTTCCTGATCAATGAAATAACAGGCACAACTTTCTGTTCGGGTTCTGTCCAGCCAATCAGAGCATTCCTGTTGGCACGTGCATTCGTGAGTAATCGCGAACACGTTGCAAAATATATGCAATCACTATAATTTTCTGCTTAAATTTCGCAAAAACTACTGAACGGCTCTACACCAAAAATACAAAAGGCACATACTTGAACCAACATCTACCTCCCTGCCAAATCTGGTGTAAGTCTGTTCAGCAGTTCAGGCTGTAGATGTGGCTAAAGCTTCCTATGGTAATTAACATTACAAATGCACCCTCTATTCGCACCCCAAATTCTCGGTCCCTACTGCACAGGGTCACGCTCAAACTTTCTATGATAACCAGATACTATCTTGACACTTTTTTTAGAAAGTTTCATGAAGATTGGTCAAACTATGTCAAAGTCATAAGCAAGTCAAAAAAAAAAGCGTAGCTAATGAAAACTAGGTCCTAACTATAACTCCCAACTGGCGACTGCCAGTATGCTTTATATATGCATATATATATGTATTCAGTGAAAAAACCATAGGTTTCACACATGTTATAGTTAGCTGGACATTTTACTCGTAAAAAACCAATGAAATTGCCCCGTTATAGTTAGTTCAGCTAACTATAACTCGCGCGCCCGCAATGCACTGCTGATGACGTCACATATTACATCACTCATGACATGGTCAGTGACATCACTCATGACATCACTGATGACATCTCAAATGACATCACTGATGACATCACTGATGACATCATCCTTGTGATAGAGTGGTAGACCTCCTCTCACCCTAATATAACCTTTGACACACACATTCAAAAATAGAGACTAAAATTTTCAAAACAATGGACATACCAATACCAGTTACAACAACCTCTTCAGTAATTCTAAGATCCACATACACATCCACTCATTCACCAACAGTCCAATACAGTCACTCATACATGTACTCACTCATCATATGTACTCATACACCTATACATCCTGTTACACAATGCCACTCATGCATAGAGTTACTCACACACATAGTCACTCGTGCTAATAAAGAATCAAACATACATTTACTTGCATATACAGTTATACACACACCACCATACTTACTTCTACGGAAACTTACACATACTTAGTCTTTTAAACAATCACTTATAGAAACACATACTTATTCATACAGGAACTCTTCCAATCTCTCACCCTTGCATATACTCACATATATACACCAATAGTCACATATACTAGTTTTAAACATATGTAGTTACTCATAAAGACACTATTGAGACAGTCATTCACTCACTAACACACCCATACACACACTCATCCACCCATGCAGTCCTGCACACATGCTGTCTTCAACACACACAAACAGTGAGTCACTCATTCATGCACCTATGCACTACGTAATACCCCCCACCGAACCATGCAGACACTCAGACTGATACTCAAAAAACCAACTAATAACCTATATAGTCACCCATGTAGCTACTCACCAACCCATGCAGCCACTTATACACAAAGTGAGAGACTGATACAGATATATACATATTTAAACATTACTCACTAAGCCATGTATTCACTAAGATACACTTAATCAGTCAGTTAAACAATCAATTTTTCAAAAACAAATCATCCATTTAGACACTTATATACCCATTTATTCTTCCATCGACCTTGAGATATACATATATAAAACATATTTAATTTTCAGAAAAACACACATTCACTGGATGATGTCATCAGTGATGTCATCAGTGATGTCATTTGAGATGTCATCAGTGATGTCATGAGTGATGTCACTGACCATGTCATGAGTGATGTAATATGTGACGTCATCAGCAGTGCATTGCGGGCGCACGAGTTATAGTTAGCTGAACTAACTATAACGGGGCAATTTCATTGGTTTTTTACGAGTAAAATGTCCAGCTAACTATAACATGTGTGAAACCTATGGTTTTTTCACTGAATTTCTAAGGTTTTTTAAATGCTAATTCCTAACTATAACGTGTGTGAAACCCATGGTTTTTTCAGTGAATATCCTTTATCAAATTGGACATAACTCTTCTCTGAAACATTTTTCTACGTATCTCTTTAAATGCTGTTTTTCTGTTTATGTTAAACTTTTCAATTGCAGAAGGTATATTTGCATTAACTAAATTCTCAATTTTTTGCTGTTCTCTATTTTTTGTTACATTTTTCCGAGAACAGACATTTTGTACATTTTTCTTTGTTTTGAATATTTTGTTTAGAAATTGTTTTTTTTGCTTACCAGAAGATTTTTTCTTTTTCCCAACATCAGCATCTTCTACTAACTTTGGTCCTCCAGTTGTCTTCAAATATAGTTTTTTTTTTAGCGTTTTTTGAACTCGAGATTTTGTAGGCATCTTAAATTTTGTTCACTGTTCTTCAGCAATACCTGAAAAAAACTAAAAAAAAAATCCGTTATTGTATTTAAATATATTACTAAATTTCTTTTCACAATAGTCACAAAACGAAATTTCTTTGCCAATTTGAATTCACACAAACTGCTCTTTTTTTTGGGCAAGTGAAAATCTCTTTTACAAACTGTCACATTATGAAACCACTTTTCAGATTTTTTAAAAAGCCCATGTCCACAGTGCTGCACTCCACCAAGGGCAACCAGCCTTAGTGATGCTGAATGTATTTGCATTACAGACTTAAACCTGAAAACCCCACTGGCTTGTACATACTGTGCATGACTATACACGGCAAGGACATGGGTGTGTGCTAAGCCTCTGCTTCTTCCCCAAAAAATTCGCTCCCCCTTTCCATCTAATGCAACTGTGAAATCACCAGAGCAAGACGCAATAAATCTCTGTCTATAATTCTTCTATGCACACAGAGTCATGTTTTCACATTAGTGCCAAAACGAAATTTCTTTGCCAATTTCAAAGCACACTTACTGCTCTTTTATTTTTTCAGGGGCAAGTGAAAATCTCTTTTTACAATTTGAAATCACTTTTACAGACTGACACATTATGAATCCACTATTTTTGCTTTATTTAATTGCACGTGTCCAAGCTGTTTTTTTTTCAGACCACCACCATGTGCATTCTCTGTGACTGCCTACACTCCACCAAGGGCAACCAGCCTTAGTGATGCTGAATGTATTTGCATTACAGACTTAAACCTGAAAACCCCACTGGCTTGTACATACTGTGCATGACTATACACGGCAAGGACATGGGTGTGTGCTAAGCCTCTGCTTCTTCCCCCAAAAATTCGCTCCCCCTTTCCATCTAATGCAACTGTGAAATCACCAGAGCAAGACGCAATAAATCTCTGTCTATAATTCTTCTATGCACACAGAGTCATGTTTTCACATTAGTGCCAAAACGAAATTTCTTTGCCAATTTCAAAGCACACTTACTGCTCTTTTATTTTTTCAGGGGCAAGTGAAAATCTCTTTTTACAATTTGAAATCACTTTTACAGACTGACACATTATGAAACCACTATTTTTGCTTTATTTAATTGCACGTGTCCAAGCTGTTTTTTTTTCAGACCACCACCATGTGCATTCTCTGTGACTGCCTACACTCCACCAAGGGCAACCAGCCTTAGTGATGCTGAATGTATTTGCATTACAGACTTAAACCTGAAAACCCCACTGGCTTGTACATACTGTGCATGACTATACACGGCAAGGACATGGGTGTGTGCTAAGCCTCTGCTTCTTCCCCCAAAAATTCGCTCCCCCTTTCCATCTAATGCAACTGTGAAATCACCAGAGCAAGACGCAATAAATCTCTGTCTATAATTCTTCTATGCACACAGAGTCATGTTTTCACATTAGTGCCAAAACGAAATTTCTTTGCCAATTTCAAAGCACACTTACTGCTCTTTTATTTTTTCAGGGGCAAGTGAAAATCTCTTTTTACAATTTGAAATCACTTTTACAGACTGACACATTATGAAACCACTATTTTTGCTTTATTTAATTGCACGTGTCCAAGCTGTTTTTTTTTCAGACCACCACCATGTGCATTCTCTGTGACTGCCTACACTCCACCAAGGGCAACCAGCCTTAGTGATGCTGAATGTATTTGCATTACAGACTTAAACCTGAAAACCCCACTGGCTTGTACATACTGTGCATGACTATACACGGCAAGGACATGGGTGTGTGCTAAGCCTCTGCTTCTTCCCCCAAAAATTCGCTCCCCCTTTCCATCTAATGCAACTGTGAAATCACCAGAGCAAGACGCAATAAATCTCTGTCTATAATTCTTCTATGCACACAGAGTCATGTTTTCACATTAGTGCCAAAACGAAATTTCTTTGCCAATTTCAAAGCACACTTACTGCTCTTTTATTTTTTCAGGGGCAAATGTAAATCACTTTTACACACTGACACATTATGAAACCACCATGTGTAACTACAACAAAAACAATTCCCATTTCTATTATTCATTTCTTAAGTTACCACATACATACCCTCTCAAACTGTAAACTCACCTTTAAAATTAGTTAGTTCTGAAAGAAATGTGACACTCAAACAGCAGATTATCAGAGCCAGGATCTCTGTTGTGTTCACCTGTCTCCTCTCAGCAGAACCAGATAATGGCAAACTTTCCCTCTATTTTTCCACACATATACATGTAAGTTTCAAATCTCAGTGCTTCCCCCTTTTTTTTAAATGTAATCACACATTTCTATTGGTTGAAAACCAACCCTTTTCCAAAAGTACCCTGCCCCCAACTTGACTTCTGCCTAGTACCCTTCCCCCAACTTGACTTCTGCCTGCTACCATAGCAACAGCTCATGGAACACTGCTGTGTGCAGTTAGGTCAGAAGTTCGACACACAATGTTTCAATTCCACAGAGCAAGAGTGCTTGACTTTTCAAACCTAACAGCAAATCCATAGTACTGTTCTTTGGTTACACATTTTTTTGTACCAATACAAAACATGCTTCTATTAATTTTCACATACAGCCTAGTTTTTATTCTGGAATGGTTTGAAACAGCCAATCAGTTCTTTTTAATTTGTAAAAAATATGTATGCCTCCATTTCCAAACTGTCTTTCTTTTCTTATTGCCATTCTACTGAAAGACACCTCCTGAGTGCATCCAGTTCTCCTTTGAAGATGTTCACAGTGTGGATTGTAGGGCACAGCTATGTCTTCTGGAGTGAAAAGTATGCAGAGAAAACAGATATGGTGAGAGACCTTGCTTTGCCAAATGTAGACATTAAATGGATTGGTCAGAGAGGGTTAAAGTGGCACCAATTGATGCCATTGGTAAAATCCTTCATTCAAATCCAACACCCTGACCTCATAATAGTGCACTGTGGTGGCAATGACCTAGGCACTTTGACTGGGGTAGGTCTGGAAATGCTTATGAAGGACACCTTTGCACAACTGTTTACACTTTTCCCTAAAACTGCCTTTGTGTTTTCCAACATATGCCAAAGGCAAAAATGGAACTGGTCCAATCATTTCTGTCCGCAGATTGACAAAGCAAGAAAGCACGTCAACAAATCTGTTTCTGCTTTCCTCCGTGACTATGGTATGGGTGCCATTTACCACAACAACTTGCGTTATGACATGCAAGACATTTATAGAGGAGATGGTGTGCACTTCAATGATGAAGGGAACAGAGTCTTCCTCTTGAACCTTAGACTCTGCATCGGTACTTACTTGTAGGTACCACTAAAAAAATGACTTCATAAACACAACAGCTCTTTTTAGAGCTCCCTAATTTCTAAACTCTTAAATCTGCTTTTCATTTATTTATTTTTATTTTTTTTACCGTACGCTTACCGTAAGCTTACCGTACGCGTACCCCGTGATTTTTTTTAAAATCAATAAATGTTTTTATTGTACTTTTCTGTCCTTCTTTGACCCCCTTACAAATGTTAGTGGGTCTGTAACTCTCCTCATTGCCCCCTTTCCTTGTTTTCACTCTTTTTTTTCAGAGTGAAATACACAAAATGGCAGCCGCCGCTTCCTGGTTTCGGCCGATTCGAATGTTTACTAAGATCTATGGGCCAATCAGAATCGCGCTCGCGCACGCCACCGTACGCTTACCGTAAGCGTACGGTAAGCGTACCGTAAGCGGGCTCAGATATATATATTGATTTAAAGGCTATTTTCTCAGAATCTACTGAACAGATTTACACCAAACCTACAAAAGGCACTTCCTTGACCTAGGGACTACCTCTCTGCCAAATTTTGAGTAATTCTGTTCAGCCATTCGGGCTGTAGCTCGTTCTAAAGGTCCTATGGAAAAATGCATGGGAAAAACGCGTTTTGGGACCCCCCTTTTATCTCAGCCCCCGCTTGATGAATCCCCCCGAGACTTTCAGGGTAGGAGCGGAGCATAGCGCCCCACCTATTTTGAGAAATTCGCGAGGATTCGTCGACCGGCGCCAAAGTTATTCAAAATAGAATGTTGAGGTTTTCCTATGGAAACGTGGTCCTAACTATAACTACCTACTGGCGACCGCCAGTAGGTAATATATATATATATATATATATATATATATATATATATATGTATATATATATTATCTACTGGCAGTCGCCAGTAGATAGTTATAGTTAGGACCGAGTTCCCATAGGAAATCTGAAAATTCTATTTTGAATAACTTTGGCGCCGGTTGACTTATATTCCTGAAATTTTCAAAACTAATGGGGCGCTCCGCTCAGCTCCTAGCCTGAAAGTCTCAGGGTGATTCGTCAAGCGGGGGCCGAGAAAAAAGGGGGGTCCCAAAACGCGTTTTCCCCATGCATTTTCCCATAGGACCTTTAGTCGAAGGTACAGCCCGAACGACTGAACAGAATTACTTGAAATTTGGCAAAGAGGTAGTCCTCAGGTCAGGCATGTGCCTTTTGCATATATGGTGTAAATCCGTTCAGTAGTTCCTGAGAAAATCAAAAGTAAAATGACATATATATCTGGGCGGAGCCTAACCACACATCTCATCGTGAGATCTGATTGGCTGTCAGCACTTCATCCAAGAAGTGTTGGCAGCCATCTTGGGACCAATATACATGATAGCACCTCATTAAAAAGCATTGCAGTTAATAGAAGGTTTTAAGACTTTAGTTACATTATAAATCATTTGTTGATGGTACCATACTCATTCTAGGAATTGTGGTGTGTTCTAAGGTGATTTTAACATGTGAAAAAGCTTTCTGCTGTGATATCATGAATCATGTTTGAGAGAAAACTATTTTCTCATGCTTTTTCCACAGAGGTTTGGAAGGTGATCTATAAGCTAAACTGAGAGCATATTTTCTGTAAATTCACATTATCTTTCTCAGTCATGTGAGAATGAAGTCTGACATTCTCAGTAAAACATGTACATCCAACAAGGGCAGAGACTGTCAGTTGATTCCTTTGTGTTCTACTGCAGCTTCCCAGAGTGTTCTAAAGAACAACTAGAGCGCTAACAGTCCTACTTATGACAAACGTATAGCACACCTGAAGCCATCTTGGTTGGCATAAAGTGGTAACTCTTAAAACATTTAATTTAAAAAGGAACAAAATGAGGGGGTTCATTTTGCCATAGAAAGTATGATTAGTGCTGCAGAAAGAAAAATTAGGGCACATTTTGAGTGACTTCTCAAATCCTCTTCTATTTCATTAAAAAATTCTGACATGCAGACTGAAACATGCACTTTCAATACCAGCAGCAGACTTCCCTGGTGAGCAGTAGCTTTACTACAGTGATCTAATAAGCAACTAGAGTGCTAACATTCTGAATTTATGGCAAATGTGTGACACATCTGAATGCCTTCTTGATGGAATCAAAGTAAAAAAATGAAAGTATTTCCTACTGAGGAGACTGTAGTAAATGAGGAAATTAGGAAACATCATAACAAATAAGTCTCCCAAAATGGCCACCAGAGACAAAAGAGCCCAAATGTAGCCCAAATATCACCCAGATGTAGCCCAAGTATAGCCCAATGACAGAATGTCCCAGAGTGTTCTAACGAACAACTAGAGCGCTAACAGTCTTACTTATGACAAAAGTATGGCACACCTGAAGCCATCTTGATTGGAATAAAGTGGTAACACTTAAAACATTTAATTTACAAAGGAACAAAATGAGGGGGTTGATTTTGCCATAGAAATTATGATTAGTGCTGTAGAAAGAAAAATTTGGGCACATTTTGACTTCTCAAATCCTCTTCTATTTCATAAAAAGATTCTGACATGCAGACTGAAACATGAACTTTGAATACCAGCAGCAGACTTCCCTGGTGAGCAGTAGCTTTACTACAGTGATCTAATGAGCAACTAGAGTGCTAACATTCAGAATTCATAGCAAATGTGTGACACATCTGAATGCCTTCTTGATGGAACCAAAGTAAAAAACTGAAAGTATTTCCTACTGAGGAGACTGCAGGAAATTAGGAAACTTCATAACAAATAAATCTCCCAAGATGGCCACCAGAGACAAAAGAGCCCAAATGTAGCCCAAATATCACCCAGATGTAGCCCAAGTATACCCTAATGACAGAATGTCCCGGAGTGTTCTTAAGAACAACTAGAGCGCTTACTGTCTTACTTATGACAAAGTTATGGCACACCTGAAGCCATCTTGATTGGAATAAACTGGTACCGCTTAAAACATTTAATTTAAAAAGGAACACAATGAGGGAGTTCATTTTGCCATAGAAATTATGATTAGTGCTGAAGAAAGAAAAATTAGGGAACATTTTGAGTGACTTCTCAAATCCTCTTCTATTTCATTAAAAAAATTCTGATATGCAGACTGAAACATGCACTTTTAATACCAGCAGCAGACTTCCGTGGTGAGCAGTAGCTTTACTACAGTGATCTAATGAGCAACTAGAGTGCTAACATTCAGAATTTATGGCAAATGTGTGACATATCTGAATAACTTCTTGATGGAATCAAAGTAAAAAACTGAAAGCATTTCCTACTGAGGAGACTGCAGTAAATGAGGAAATTAGGAAACTTCATAACAAATAAATCTCCCAAGATGGCCACCAGACACAAAAGAGCCTAAATGCAGCACAAATGTCACCCAGATGTAGCCCACATGTAGCCCAATGACAGAAGTGTGCAAAACACTTATTTTTTGTGTATTTGCAGTTTTATATAGTGCAGACTTGTCAGGTATTGGAATGCTTTACATGAGCATTGGTTACATCACACAAGACCAAATTCATTTTGGTTGTAGACATGGGGAGATTAAGTGATTTGACCATAATCACAGAATGTTGAGCTGAAGCAGAAACTCGAACCTGGTTCCCCAGTTGCAAAGTCTGCAGCTCTGGAAGTAACACCACATCCTCTCACCAAGGTGCAACATTTAATCAAGTGGTCAACTGGATAAAAAAACATAAAGATTACAAATAATTTAAAAGTTCTTTGTCGCTATTTGAAAACTCAGAAAATATGTCCTCATTTTAGTTTTTTAGAGCACTAACCATAATTTTGATGCAAATAAGACCCTCTCATATATGTAATTTCTAAAGGAAATACTCTAGGTATTACAGTTTTGATTACATCAAGATGACGTCAGGCGTTCCACACTTTTGTAATAAATATAGAATGTTAGCAATCTAGTTGTTCATTGGGATACTGTTGAGAGGCAGAGGCCAGGGGCACGGACTCTGAAAATTGAAGGCAGGTAGGAGAGTGCAGAGGCAACAATTTGACCACACTGGGCAGGCAGGAAGGGCAGTGGCAGCACAACAGACTATGGAGGGCAGTGGAAAGGGGGGCAGGGGCAACAAACCAACAATACAGGACTGGCAAGAGAGGCTGTGACAATATAATAGACCATTGTGGGCAGAAGGAAGAGGCAGTGGTAGTACAACCATACATGCCAACAGACCCGTTTCAACCAGGAAACGTCCAATGTTTTTAAGCTCAAATGGGCTTTATTTGATCTGTCTCCTGTCCTTTTTCAATGTAACTCAAAGGGGAAAATCAATACCCCAGTTTTTTTTTCAAAATCTCCCTCTTACCAAGTTCAAAATGTTCGCAAGTATGGTATATTGGATCATGGTAGGCAGGAGGAATTGGGGTAGGGGCATGGACTCGGATCACAGAGGACAGGAGGGACATGGAGAGGTGCACCAAACTGACCCTACAGGGCACGCATCAGGGTTTGCAGCAGCACAATACACCACACAGCGCATGCGGGACAGGAGTGCAGCACAACAATCCATAGAAAGCAATAGGGAGGGGACAGGACCATGCACATGGACAACAGAGAACAGAGGGGAAAGAGGCAATGGTAGCTAGCTGACCATAATGGGCAGACAGGAGAGAAAGCTGCAGCATTACAGACCATAAAGGGCAGGAGGGACGGATCAGGGGCATTACAATGGAACAGACAAGCCAGGAGGGAGGGAATAGGGGTCTGCACATGGAAACAGAGGGCTGGGGGCAAGTGGGCAAGGCAGGAGCAGCAAGATGACCATGGAGGTCAGGCAGGTTGGGCACTAGAAACAAAACACACCATGGAGAGCAACAATGAGACTATGATGGCATACACACAGACCATGGAGGGAAGGTGGGAGGGGGTCAGGGGCAGCTAGCTGACCACACAGGGAAGGTGGGAGGGGCCATGGCAGCACAGAAGACCATGCATGGCAAGCAGGAGGGTTAGTGGCAGCACAATGGCTATGATGGGCAAGAAGGAGGGTGCAGGGGCATGCACAAAGGACCATGGAGGATAGAAGGGAGGGTCAGGACCTGGGCACAGACAAGAGAGTTCAGGGAAGGGGCCTCACAACAGACTGCGCGGGCAGGCAGGAGGAGCAGTTGCAGCACAATAGACCACGGAGGGCAGAAGGGTGTGGCAGTAAAATGGACCATGGAGGACAGGAGGAAGGGGATAGGGGCATGGCATGTGGACAGGCAGGGTGGAGGTGGCAGGGACAGGTTACAGTCATCTGACAATGCTAGGCAGGTGGGAGGGGAGTGGCAGCTCAACAGAACACTCAGAGTAGATAGGAGTGGCAGGTCCATGGAACATGGTAGGCAAAAAGGATGGAGCAGGGGCATGCACAAAGACATCGGAGGGTAGGGGGAAGGAGAATAGGGGCAGCAAGCTAAGCACAGAGGCCAATCAGGAGGTCAATGATGGGCCATAGAATTGGGCAATGGAGGGCAGGAGGAGTGGACTGGTACATCATGCTAAATGGAGGGCAGTGGCAGTGCTCCAGCGCGGAGTGCAAAATCCCTCCCTACCGTTGCGGACCAAAAGATCTCACAAACGCACACTATCCATACATTCGCTGGTGGGGCCCATAACACCAACACACACTCACCATCAGTCCGTACGAGAGGCGATTATCCTTCCAAGTGCTGGATAATGAGGGAGGAAGATACCACTTTACCCTAATGAGCGACAAACCTACAAACCCTTCTTATACTCATTAGGCCCTAGATTCTACATTTGGTATTCCCCTCATGACCGGGATGGATCTGTTAGTTGTAGATTTAAGTGAATTTCTAATACTCTAATTAACCTTTTCATGAACACATTTCAATGAATAAACAACCCAACTCATTTCTGTAGATGTTCAAATCCAAATTTATATTAATATTGTAGATTAAATCATTCATTTGATCAAGTTGCCATTCATATTTACCTATTCTGGCTAAAGTCGTCCTCTATGTCAAATCTGGCAATCTCGCAAATCTATGCCCATCAATTTAGCAGGTTAAGTCCATCAGGATTTTGGGCATTAATTCAGTCCGTCAAAGATTCAGGCTATCAGCTGTCCTGCAGTGTCACCGTCCTCTTCGTCAGCATATCATCAGGAAATCGAAGGAGCGACCCTCCAACCTCTCTATTCTCTGGGTTTTATAATAATTTCAATAGCAAAATGTAACAATATTGAGTTTTAAACTGTTCTGATTGGCTGATCAGGGGTCAACCTCTCCGTTCCCATAAGGTTTAGTCCATGTTGTCAGCATACTTGCTGGTTCCGGTTCTTTAATAAAGCCTTTTGTCTGTAGCGCTGGCACCTTTCCCAGTGGCCTTGATAAGTACAGCTCGCCTGGGGTCAAGACAGGGCCATTGTTGCTCATCTTTTAGCGCAGGCGCACTTCACCCAAGCCTGGTTCAGCGTCGGCAGTTGGGTTAGGCACCAAAAGCAGCCATCATTTGATAGGCCAGAATAGTCAACTTAAGCAGAGAAACACAAAAACGTAATTAATACATAGAAATGACTAATTAAATGTTATTCCCTCGCTAATACCCATATGTGTGTGTATTTATCTAGCCAAAAGCAACACTCAATGCGGTTTATACTTACTAAATAAAGCACGAATCACAATTTCATCACCAAAGCGACATATATCATGCAATGTTCTAATTATCTATCATTAATATGCGTACGAAATTTAGTTCACGTCATTAATTAGGCCATGCAGATGCAAATCCCACGTGTATTTCGGTCATTAATAAGGTTGATTAGTTATTTCCACATCACTCTAAACCATTAGTACGATTATGATTAATTAATCTAATTAATAAAACGACATGCAAAATGGGATGGGTATACAAAAATTTTGCATAACCCGCTCCAGCAGCAGCACATCAGACCATGCATGGCAGGAGGGAGGAGGCTAGTCCATGGATTCAGACAACAGAGGATAGGGAGGAGGTGGATGGGGCAGCAAGATAACTGTTCAGAGAAGGTGGGTATTAGGAACTTTATTGTTTTTAAAATGTGTGTCTGTGCAAACTACTTAAAATATGAACAAGTATGCAGCATAATCTCACTTTTATTCAGGAAGAAAAGGACGTTTGTGACTGTGACTCCGGGCTCACTTGGCAGAAACACCCCCTGACCCTCCACCCCCCCATCGCAAAATGTAATGCCCGTGAAAAGGGTAGGTGGACGCAGTGTTATATAGAACATAGTCCTGAGAGCACGATTGAAAATGAAAACTAGATATAGTATATGGTATAAACTATGCACCAAAAAGTGTGATATAAGATGAACCAGGGCGTGAAATATAATATGCAAAACATTGTACGCAATGACAGATTCATTGGAGAGCGCGAGATAGCACAGGCACTAGCGCGTGCTATGCGATTTGCGCCTTGGAGTGTAATATGCACAGGGCAGTGTTGTGTAACCTAACTAGTCTCTAAAGTTGTAATATAAAATATGTGCTGGGGAGTGTAACGTTGCATATGCACTGTGACAAAGATGTGGATCCCAGATTGAAATATGTATGGCATAGCGCTGTGCGTTATAACATAGGCATCGAGGAAGGCACGTTAGATGGGGCAATATAACCCGTGCGAAGGCAAGTGTAACATGACATATTCACGGGGTGGTGTTACAGTGCACATGGGCTAGAGAGTGTCATAGCATACGCACTAGCTGGTGGAATACAACACAGAGGTGTGAGGCACTCGACGGGTACTGGTGGGTGTAACATAGCATTGGGCTCAGCCAGGAGCACGCTGTGACTCTCAAGTGAGGTTTGTCTCCTTTCCAAAGAGTAAAATAAAAAGTAGTACACATCCGGAGGTGGATGTGTGTTTTATTAACCGTGAGGGGGATTTCTTGCATAGTTTGGTCGAATTTTTCTCGATTCCCCTTTGAATGGCTTGGTGTGCGTGTATATTAAATGTGCCTGTCAATAGCTACCCATGTTTGTATAAATAAACGACAAGGGTGTCTACTTGGAGAGTACCCACCGGCGGGGGTGCCGAGATTAGGCACGGTAGGGCGTCAGACATGTCAGAGCTTCACTAGCGGTGTAAATACTTTCCATGTGGATTCATTCCATGCATAGTCGCCTTTTAATGAATATCACGCAAATCGTCATGGTGATAGGTACATACGGTTTGTCCAGCATGTCCTAGGTGTTTCTATAAATATATATTTTTTTTAAATAATAAAAAACAAAGGCCGGCCCCGGGGGATGGGGTCCCCGGGGCCATAAGTGGCCTGAGGAGGGGGGCAACGCAGCCCCCTCCTAAATCATGTTTTTTTAAAAAGGTCATGACCCGGGGGTTGGGGTCCCCGTGGCCGATTAAGGCCTTGGGAGGGCCAAATTAATTTTTTTCAACAAAAGAAATTGGGGTGCAGGCCCTGGGGGATGGGGTCCCCAGGGCCAGTAAATTAGAAAAAGAAGGGGGGCCACACAGCCCTCCTTCTTAAAAAAATAAAATGAATAAAAGACCCGCATTGCGCCGGAGGCCACGCACCCTCCTTGCAGCACTCTGCAAACGCGCCCCCTGGCCAGTTGTAAGTTGGGGAATTAATTCCCCTTCAATACTGAGGGTCCCTGAGAGCCAACTAGCCCAACAGGTATCTCCAGTATGCGCCAGGGAGCTGCGTTGCAGACAGGTGTTCTGAGGCCACGCCCCTTTTTACACCTCTATGCAACGCAGCTCTGTGGCGCTTACTGGAGGTACCTAGTGGGCTAGTTTGACCCTAGGGACTCTTAGGATTCAAGGGGACTTAATCTCTCAACTTAGAACGGCCACAGGGCACATTTACACAGTGGTAAAGGGAGGGGATGGGGCCTGAGGTGACGTGTGCAAACACGCCCTGTGGCGCGTTTTAAGTTGGGGAAATAATTCCCTTTCAATCCTGAGGGACCCTGGGGGCCAACTAGCCCACCAGGTGCTTCCAGTAAGCGCCACTGAGCTGCGTTGCAGAGAGGTGGTCCAGGCCGTGCCACTTTTTACACCTCTCTGCAACGCAGCTCTGTGGCGCTTACTGGAGGTACCTAGTGGGCTAGTTGGACCCTGGGGACCCTCAGGATTCAAATGAACTTAATCTCCCAACTAAAAACGGCCACAGGGCGTGTTTACACAGTGGTGAAGGGAGGGGACGGGGCCTGAGTTAACATGTGCAAACAAGCCCTGTGGCACGTTTTAAGTTGGGGAAATAATTCCCCTTCAATCCTGAGGGACCCTGGGGGCCAACTAGCCCACCAGGTGCTTCCAGTAGGCGCCACTGCGCTGCGTAGCAGAGAGGTGGTCTAGGCCGTGCCCCTTTTTACATCTCTCTGCAACGCAGCTCTGTGGCGCTTAGTGGAGGTACCAAGTGGTCTAGTTGGACCCTAGGGACCCTCAGGATTCAAGAGGACTTAATCTCCCAACTTAAACCGGCCACAGGGCGTGTTTACACAGTGGGGAAGTGAGGGGACGGGGCCTGAGGTGACGTGTGCAAACACGCCCTGTGGCGCGTTTTAAGAGGTAGTTTTAATCCACTGCCCTATTATATTCTAGGGGCTTACAGAGGAGGTCATGCTGATCACAGGGGGACCCCAACGCATAGTGTTCCCTAGTGTATGTAGGTGTTTTCACTGTATTTTGAGTGTCTTTTAACATGGCACTGGCTCTAGGACTGGTTAGTAAGACTCAGTTACAACCAGTATCCGTCTGAAAAAGTTGAGGGTACAGGATGATTTTGCAACAAGGCTTCTTTCTGCTCTTCTGTTTGTTCTTTCTGCACGTTATCCTTCTTCCTGCACTTTTCTTCGTCTTTGAGGACTTCTGTTGCTTCTTTCTGCATTTCTTTTTTTTCTTTCTGTGCGTTTTTTCTTCTTTCTTCACATGTCCTATCTCTGTAGGTATCGTTAGAAATTAGCATTTAAAAAACCTTTGAAATTCACTGAAAAAAACATAGGTTTCAGGCATGTTATAGTTAGGAATTAGCATTTAAAAAACCTTAGAAATTCACTGACAAAAACCATAGGTTTAAGGGGCGTTATAGTTAGCTGGACTTTTCACTCGTACAAAACCATTGAAATTCCCCCGTTATAGTTAGATCAGCTAACTATAACTCGCGCGCCCGCAATGCACTGCTGATGACGTCACATATTACATCACTCATGACATGGTCAGTGACATCACTCATGACATCTCGCGGGGGCATCTTGCGGCCAGGCTGTTGGTAAACACCAGCGCGAGTTATGGACAGAGGGAGCCTCGCTCGCAGTTATATTAGCAGCGGGATGCAGTGGTAGCATGCCTTTCACCGAACATGGAACTTAATTGAATTTTGAAGCAGGAACGCGAGCCACTTGGTTAAAAAACTAAATGAGTCTTATGTGGCTACACTAATGGACTATCAGGACCAGAATGCCATTTTCCATTACGCCCATTGGGGCGGGACTCTTAATAAAGTAAGTTGTTTTCAAACGCTCCTGCCTTCATTACAGCCAGTGATCAAGAGCTCGAGGGAGCTCGAAACGCGTTTGGCTGTTGAATGACATGCAGCCTGCTGACCTAACTGCTGCCTGCGTTGTGGTGTGCTGTCACCCCGTGCTGTGAGTGGCATCTCTAGGGGCAACCTTGGTGTTTGATGTTATAGCGGCTAGCCTGGCCGCGAGATGCCCCGACGCCTGCAGGTGGATCTAGCGTGTTGGTAAACACCAGCGTGAGTTATGGACAGAGGGGGCCTCGCTCGCAGTTATATTAGCAGCGGGATGCAGTGGTAGCATGCCTTTCACCGAACATGGAACTTAATTGAATTTTGAAGCAGGAACGCGAGCCACTTGGTTAAAAAACTACATAAGTCTTATGTGGCTACACTAATGGACTATCAGGACCAGAATGCCATTTTCCATTACGCCCATTGGGGCGAGACTCTTAATAAAGTAAGTTGTTTTCAAACGCTCCTGCCTTCATTACTGCCAGTGATCAAGAGCTCGAGGGAGCTCGAAACGCGTTTGGCTGTTGGATGACATGCAGCCTGCTGACCTAACTGCTGCCTGCGTTGTGGTGTGCTGTAACCCCGTGCTGTGAGTGGCATCTCTAGGGGCAACCTTGGTGTTTGATTTTATAGCGGCTAGCCTGGCAGCGAGATGCCCCGACGCCTACAGGTGGATCCAGCGTGTTGGTAAACACCAGCGCGAGTTATGGACAGAGGGGGCCTCGCTCGCAGTTATATTAGCAGCGGGATGCAGTGGTAGCATGCCTTTCACCGAACATGGAACTTAATTGAATTTTGAAGCAGGAACGCGAGCCACTTGGTTAAAAAACTACATGAGTCTTATGTGGCTACACTAATGGACTATCAGGACCAGAATGCCATTTTCCATTACGCCCATTGGGGCGGGACTCTTAATAAAGTAAGTTGTTTTCAAACGCTCCTGCCTTCATTACTGCCAGTGATCAAGAGCTTGAGGGAGCTCGAAACGCGTTTGGCTGTTGGATGACATGCAGCCTGCTGACCTAACTGCTGCCTGCGTTGTGGTGTGCTGTAACCCCGTGCTGTGAGTGGCATCTCTAGGGGCAACCTTGGTGTTTCATGTTATAACGGCTAGCCTGGCCGCGAGATGCCCCGACGCCTGCAGGTGGATCCAGCGTGTTGGTAAACACCAGCGCGAGTTATGGACAGAGGGGGCCTTGCTCGCAGTTATATTAGCAGTGGGATGCAGTGGTAGCATGCCTTTCACCGAACATGGAACTTAATTGAATTTTGAAGCAGGAACGCGAGCCACTTGGTTAAAAAACTACATGAGTCTTATGTGGCTACACTAATGGACTATCAGGACCAGAATGCCATTTTCCATTACGCCCATTGGGGCGGGACTCTTAATAAAGTAAGTTGTTTTCAAACGCTCCTGCCTTCATTACTGCCAGTGATCAAGAGCTCGAGGGAGCTCGAAACGCGTTTGGCTGTTGGATGACATGCAGCCAGCTGACCTAACTGCTGTATGCGTTGTGGTGTGCTGTAACCCCGTGCTGTGAGTGGCATCTCTAGGGGCAACCTTGGTGTTTGATGTTATAGCGGCTAGCCTGGCCACGAGATGCCCCGACGCCTGCAGGTGGATCCAGCGTGTTGGTAAACACCAGCGCGAGTTATGGACAGAGGGGGCCTCACTCGCAGTTATATTAGCAGCGGGATGCAGTGGTAGCATGCCTTTCACCGAACATGGAACTTAATTGAATTTTGAAGCAGGAACGCGAGCCACTTGGTTAAAAAACTACATGAGTCTTATGTGGCTACACTAATGGACTATCAGGACCAGAATGCCATTTTCCATTGCGCCCATTGGGGCGGGACTCTTAATAAAGTAAGTTGTTTTCAAACGCTCCTGCCTTCATTACTGCCAGTGATCAAGAGCTCGAGGGAGCTCGAAACGCTTTTGGCTGTTGGATGACATGCAGCCTGCTGACCTACCTGCTGCCTGCGTTGTGGTGTGCTGTAACCCCGTGCTGTGAGTGGCATCTCTAGGGGCAACCTTGGTGTTTGATGTTATAGCGGCTAGCCTGGCCGCGAGATGCCCCGACGCCTGCAGGTGGATCCAGCGTGTTGGTAAACACCAGCGCGAGTTATGGGCAGAGGGGGCCTCGCTCGCAGTTGTATTAGCAGCGGGATGCAGTGGTAGCATGCCTTTCACCGAACATGGAACTTAATTGAATTTTGAAGCAGGAACGCGAGCCACTTGGTTAAAAATCTACATGAGTCTTCTGTGGCTACATTAATGGACTATCAGGACCAGAATGCCATTTTCCATTACGGCCATTGGGGCGGGACTCTTAATAAAGTAAGTTGTTTTCAAACGCTCCTGCCTTCATTACTGCCAGTGATCAAGAGCTCGAGGGAGCTCGAAACGCGTTTGGCTGTTGGATGACATGCAGCCTGCTGACCTAACTGCTGCCTGCGTTGTGGTGTGCTGTAACCCCGTGCTGTGAGTGGCATCTCTAGGGGCAACCTTGGTGTTTGATGTTATAGCGGCTAGCCTGGCCGCGAGATGACCCGACGCCTGCAGGTGGATCCAGCGTGTTGGTAAACACCAGCGCGAGTTATGGACAGAGGGGGCCTCGCTCGCAGTTATATTAGCAGCGGGGTGCAGTGGTAGCATGCCTTTTACCGAACATGGAACTTAATTGAATTTTGAAGCAGGAACGCAAGCCACTTGGTTAAAAAACTACATGAGTCTTATGTGGCTACACTAATGGACTATCAGGACCAGAATGCCATTTTCCATTACGCCCATTGGGGCGGGACTCTTAATAAAGTAAGTTCTTTTCAAACGCTCCTGCCTTCATTACTGCCAGTGATGAAGAGCTCGAGGGAGCTCGAAACGCGTTTGGCTGTTGGAGGACATGCAGCCTGCTGACCTAACTGCTGCCTGCGTTGTGGTGTGCTGTCACCCCGTGCTGTGAGTGGCATCTCTAGGGGCAACCTTGGTGTTTGATGTTATAGCGGCTAGCCTGGCCGCGAGATGCCCCGACGCCTGCAGGTGGATCTAGCGTGTTGGTAAACACCAGCGTGAGTTATGGACAGAGGGGGCCTCGCTCGCAGTTATATTAGCAGCGGGATGCAGTGGTAGCATGCCTTTCACCGAACATGGAACTTAATTGAATTTTGAAGCAGGAACGCGAGCCACTTGGTTAAAAAACTACATAAGTCTTATGTGGCTACACTAATGGACTATCAGGACCAGAATGCCATTTTCCATTACGCCCATTGGGGCGAGACTCTTAATAAAGTAAGTTGTTTTCAAACGCTCCTGCCTTCATTACTGCCAGTGATCAAGAGCTCGAGGGAGCTCGAAACGCGTTTGGCTGTTGGATGACATGCAGCCTGCTGACCTAACTGCTGCCTGCGTTGTGGTGTGCTGTAACCCCGTGCTGTGAGTGGCATCTCTAGGGGCAACCTTGGTGTTTGATGTTATAGCGGCTAGCCTGGCCGCGAGATGCCCCGACGCCTGCTGGTGGATCCAGCGTGTTGGTAAACACCAGCGTGAGTTATGGACAGAGGGGGCCTCGCTCGCAGTTATATTAGCAGAGGGATGCAGTGGTAGCATGCCTTTCAACGAACATGGAACTTAATTGAATTTTGAAGCAGGAACGCGAGCCACTTGGTTAAAAAACTACATAAGTCTTATGTGGCTACACTAATGGACTATCAGGACCAGAATGCCATTTTCCATTACGCCCATTGGGGCGAGACTCTTAATAAAGTAAGTTGTGTTCAAACGCTCCTGCCTTCATTACTGCCAGTGATGAAGAGCTCGAGGGAGCTCGAAACGCGTTTGGCTGTTGGATGACATGCAGCCTGCTGACCTAACTGCTGCCTGCGTTGTGGTGTGCTGTAACCCCGTGCTGTGAGTGGCATCTCTAGGGGCAACCTTGGTGTTTGATGTTATAGCGGCTAGCCTGGCTGCGAGATGCCCCGACGCCTGCAGGTGGATCCAGCGTGTTGGTAAACACCAGCGCGAGTTATGGACAGAGGCGGCCTCGCTCGCAGTTATATTAGCAGGGGGATGCAGTGGTAGCATGCCTTTCACCGAACATGGAACTTAATTGAATTTTGAAGCAGGAACGCGAGCCACTTGGTTAAAAAACTACATGAGTCTTATGTGGCTACACTAATGGACTATCAGGACCAGGATGCCATTTTCCATTACGCCCATTGGGGCGGGACTCTTAATAAAGTAGGTTGTTTTCAAACGTTCCTGCCTTCATTACTGCCAGTGATCAAGAGCTCGTGGGAGCTCAAAACGCGTTTGGCTGTTGGATGACATGCAGCCTGCTGACCTACCTGCTGCCTGCGTTGTGGTGTGCTGTAACCCTGTACTGTAAGTGGCATCTCTAGGGGCAACCTTGGTGTTTGATGTTATAGTGGCTAGCCTGGCCGCGAGATGCCCCGACACCTGCAGGTGGATCCAGCGTGTTGGTAAACACCAGCGCGAGTTATGGACAGAGGGGGCCTCGCTCGCAGTTATATTAGCAGCGGGATGCAGTGGTAGCATGCCTTTCACCGAACATGGAACTTAATTGAATTTTGAAGCAGGAACGCGAGCCACTTGGTTAAAAAACTACATGAGTCTTATGTGGCTACCCTAATGAACTATCATGACTGAGAATGCCATTTTCCATTACGCCCATTGGGGCGGGACTCTTAATAAAGTAAGTTGATTTCAAACGCTCCTGCCTTCATTACTGCCAGTGATCAAGAGCTCGAGGGAGCTTGAAACGCGTTTGGCTGTTGGATGACATGCAGCCTGCTGACCTAACTGCTGCCTGCGTTGTGGTGTGCTGTAACCCCGTGCTGTGAGTGGCATCTCTAGGGGCAACCTTGGTGTTTGATGTTATAGCGGCTAGCCTGGCCGCGAGATGCCCCGACGCCTGCAGGTGGATCCAGCGTGTTGGTAAACACCAGCGCGAGTTATGGACAGAGGGGGCCTCGCTCGCAGTTATATTAGCAGCGGGATGCAGTGGTACCATGCCTTTCACCGAACATGGAACTTAATTGAATTTTGAAGCAGGAACGCGAGTCACTTGGTTAAAAAGCTACATGAGTCTTATGTGGCTACACTAATGGACTATCAGGACCAGAATGCCATTTTCCATTACGCCTATTGGGGCGGGGCTCTTAATAAAGTAAGTTGCTTTCAAACGCTCCTGCCTTCATTACTGCCAGTGATCAAGAGCTTGAGGGAGCTCGAAACGTGTTTGGCTGTTGGATGACATGCAGCCTGCTGACCTAACTGCTGCCTGCGTTGTGGTGTGCTGTAACCCCGTGCTGTGAGTGGCATCTCTAGGGGCAACCTTGGTGTTTGATGTTATAGCGGCTAGCCTGGCCGCGAGATGCCCCGACGCCTGCAAGTGGATCCAGCGTGTTGGTAAACACCAGCACGAGTTATGGACAGAGGGGGCCTCGCTCGCAGTTATATTAGCAGCGGGATGCAGTGGTAGCATGCCTTTCACCGAAAATGGAACTTAATTGAATTTTGAAGCAGGAACGCGAGCCACTTGGTTAAAAAACTACATGAGTCTTATGTGGCTACACTAATGGACCATCAGGACCAGAATGCCATTTTCCATTACGCCCATTGGGGCGGGACTCTTAATAAAGTAAGTTGTTTTCAAACGCTCCTGCCTTCATTACTGCCAGTGATCAAGAGCTCGAGGGAGCTCGAACCGCGTTTGGCTGTTGGATGACATGCAGCCTGCTGACCTAACTGCTGCCTGCGTTGTGGTGTGCTGTAACCCCGTGCTGTGAGTGGCATCTCTAGGGGCAACCTTGGTGTTTGATATATATATATATATATATTATCTACTGGCGGTCGCCAGTAGATATTTATAGTTAGGACCATGTTTCCATAGGAAATCCGCAACATTCTATTTGGAATAACTTTGGCGTCGGTTGACGAATCCTCGCGAAATTTTCAAAACTAATGGGGCGCTATGCTCCGCTCCTACCCTGAAAGTTTCGGGGTGATTCATCAAGCGGGGGCTGAGAAAAAAGGGGGGTCCCAAAACGCGTTTTCCCCATGCATTTTTCCATAGGACCTTTAGACACAGCTACAGCCCGAACGGCTGAACAGAATTATGTGAAATTTGGCAGAGAGGTAGTCCTCAGGTCAGGGATGTGCCTTTTGCAGGTCTTGTGTAAATCTGTTCAGTATTTCCTGAGAAAATAGCATTTAAATCAATATATATATCTGTGAGCGCGCTCCGTGCGCTTACCGTAAGCTTACCGTACGCGCACGGTGCCGTGCGCGAGCGCGATTCTGATTGGTTGTTAGATCAAAGTAAACATTCGAATCGGTCGAAATCAGGAAGTGTCGGCCGCCATTTTGTCTCTCGCAGTCTGAGGGGGTGTAAAACAAAGGTGGATAACGTGAAAAGGGGGCAGGCTGGACAGTTCCTGACCCCCTAGCCTTTGTCAGGGGGTCTCAGAAGGACCCCCAAGGGCAAAAAATTAATTTAAATGTTTTTTTTAAAAATCGCCGAATGCGCGCAGCGTACGCGCACGGCCTAAACGGAGAAATTCCGCGAAATTCGCGTAATTACGCGTGCCGTGCGCGCACGGTAAAAAAAAAAATTCAAAAAGGAAAGCTTAAAAAAAAATACAAAAAATTGTGAGGTAAGGTTGGCTCTTAAAAGAGCCGTTGGGTTCATAGAGGGATGGAGGAAAGAAAGAATGGGAATATTATGAGCGTCTACAAACGTGCTGGTCTATCTTATTGTTAATAAGGGGAACACTGGTCTCCCCAAAAACAATAAGACCAGAACACGTTATACACCTCATTACAACCCTCCCAAATCGAGGGTTAACGTCCAGAGGAGCAGAAGAAGGTGATGCTCCCACCTCAGAGGAAGGGCTCAGCTGAGCTGCCGATGATGTACTCGGCTGAGCTTCTGAGGCTGAGCTCTGGTGACTTACTGAAGAGTTTTCTCCAGTATGTCGAGCAAAGGTCCTGGGATGTTTATCCCTAAGGTGTCTCATCATAGAGTGATTTTCAAAGGAATACTTTTTCCTAGGATTTCCTCTTGATAAAACACGGTCACAAAGTGAGCAAGTGACCAGTGGAGCATTGACCTTTTTCTCCCCCTCTGGAAAAGTAAAATACTCCCATACAAAAGAATTCTTCTGTTTCCTCCTTCTCTGGATGATGGTGGTGCTGCTAGCCTCACTCTCAGAAGAGGTCAGCTGTTCTGCCATTGTATCCCAAAGACAATTCAGCTCCTGCTCCTAGAGAATCACAAGCAGTAATGAGGGGAATGGGTGTGGTGTGGGAAGTTTCTGGAACTGAAAGTAGTTTCAACCAATGAAAAGTGTTCTTTCAAGCAGTAATGAGGGGAATGGGTGTGGTGTGGGAAGTTTCTGGAACTGAAAGTAATTTCAACCAATGAAAAGTGTTCTTTGTGGATCACATGACCTACCGTGCGCGCTCCGTAAGCTTACGGGACGCGCTCGTAAACAAGTACGCATGCGCAAACGTGACGCTTACGGAGCGCTTACGGAGCGCGTACGTAAGATGCACTCGCGCATGCGCATTACACGCCCCGGCGTAACCGCGACGTTGCTTCCGCGTGTACGCGTACGTCACGCACGTATCACGTAAGCGCGCTGTACTTATGACGTGCCGAGCGCGTAGCGTCAGCTTACCGTACGCATATCCTATTACGTACGCGCACCGTACTTATGACGTACGGAGCGCGTACCGTCAGCTTACCGTACGCGCACGGAAAAAAATGCATTAAAAAAAAAAAAAACCTTTCCATAATGCAGGATATAGTACATATATTATTTTATACATAGGTTTACAAAAAATCTCAAAAAAAATTTGCATTTAAAAAACCGTAGAAATTCACTGAAAAAACCATGGGTTTCACACACGTTATAGTTAGGAATTAGCATTTAAAAAACCTTGCAAATTCAATGAAAAAACCATAGGTTTCACACATAGTTAGCTGTACATTTCACTCGTAAAAAACCAATGAAATTCCCCCGTTATAGTTAGTGCAGGCAACTATAACTCACGCGACCGCAATCCTCTGTTGATGCTAATACTGTATCTTTAGCTATACATATATTACAAATATTTATTTTTTATAAACACACATATGTCATCAGTGATGTAATATCTGACATCATCAGCAGAGGATTGCGGTCGCGTGAGTTATAGTGGCCTGCACTAACTATAACGGGGGAATTTCATTGGTTTTTTACGAGTGAAATGTACAGCTAACTATAACATGTGTGAAACCTATGGTTTTTTCATTGAATTTGCAAGGTTTTTTAAATGCTAATTCCTAACTATAACGTGTGTGAAACCCATGGTTTTTTCAGTGAATATATATATATATATATATATATATAGGCAACCTAGGGTCCTAAGGCTGTTGGGTAGGTATTTTTACCCTCTTTTTTGCCTTATTTTTCTCTCCAGTATGTGGGCAGCGGTTCTGCCATGAAGAAGAAAATCGTTTTATGGATCAATTTGTCTTCAATGAGGTAGAACTATCAATTAATGATGCATAAAAACACACAACTGACCGTAAACATTGACACAAAAAATAACAAAAACGCAATTAAACTTGAAAAATTGTGTCCGATATATTTAGAAAATCATATCTCGTATGTGATTTATAAATAGGCTTCCGGTTTTATGGTATTTCTTTTTTTAATATTTCCGTCTGTATTTATCCATATTTATTTTTGGGCCATTTTATCTGTATTTATCCATATTTATTTTGTGTTTTGCATATAAATGTTGTTGTAAACCTAATACATTTCCATATTTATTTATTTAAATAGATGAATTCAAAAACAATTATTACATACAAAGACAGGCAGGGCACTCACAAAACTGTGTTCATCGAAATATCGAGATTTCATATAAAGGATAGAAAAATATACACATGTTAAAAACATTGCACAGTTTTTTAGCAAGCTAGTGATTTTTTTATCCTCTGTACAATTGTGAGCGACCAAAGCCTGTTGTGGTGTTCATAAATATTACCTACTGGCGGTCACCAGTACGTAGTTATAGTTAGGACCTCGTTTTTATTCAGAAAGCGTTCTTTCTTTTGCCAATATCCTTGGCGCCTTTTGATGAATCTTGGCGAAATTTTCAAAACTTGTGGGGCGCTCCAGTGCTTGGGGGACCCGTCCATCAAGAGTCTGGAGCAACATGGGCAAAATCAGTGAAGTGCTCACTACGGGATGAAGCCGAGATGAGATACTCACCCAGTTAGGCCAGGGAGATGCTAGCTGGGAGCTGTAGTTCACCAAAGTGGGCTGCAGCGAGGCTCTGATGATAGACTCGGCTCAGCTGGACTGCGGCTATTAACGTGGGAGCGTTCGAACATTTTAAAAGCAGATTGGAGGGAAAACTTGTTGCTTAAAGGCATTTGACAAAGGCATACTCACCGAAACGCGTCATGCCAATTGTTCCAATAAAGATCTTTCCTGGTATCCCCGCTGTGTCCCTCTGGTTCCTTCCGAAGAAGACATCTTACTTGTCATGTTTTGCGCACTACCCCTTGGCGTGCTTGGGGGACCCGTCCATCAAGAGTCTGTAGCAACATGGGCAAAATCAGCTAAGTGCTCCAAGGTATTAGAACGACTCCAGACCGCGGCATCCAATGAAAGCAAGGCACCGCTGCAGTTGCAGTCCATTACTACATGGTTAGGCTTGATCACGGTATCGTGGGCATATGTGGCTGGGCATTGGGGACCAAGGAGAAGGACTTAATTCAGCTGCAGAATTGTGTTTTCACCAACTTGGACTTCTAAAACGCTCTTTTCCAACTTCCAGCCTTCACTACAGGATGAAGCCAAGATGAGATATCCCCGCAGTGTCCCTCCGGTTCCTTCCGAAGAAGACATCTTACTTGTCATGTTTTGCACGCTAGCCCTTGGCGTGCTTGGGGGACCCGTCCATCAAGAGTCTGTAGCAACATGGGCAAAATCAGCGGCCCCCTTCCCATTCATTTTTAACTAAAAAAAATGAAAATCCTCAGTCCCCAGGGGATGGGCTCCCTGGGGCAAAAAGTGGCCCAGGGAAAAGGGGCCACGCAACCCCCCTCCCAGAAAATAGGAATAAAAATAAAAAATAAGAAACCAGCAACTCGCTGGAGGCCCTGCCCCTCCATGCAGCACTCTGCAAACGCACCCCCTGGCGCGTTCTAAGTTGGGGGGTTAGGTCCCCATGAATACTGAGGGTCCCTGGGGGCCAACTAGCCCATCAGGTACCTTCAGTATGCGCCACAGTGCTGTGTTGCAGAAATGCCCCTTTTTACACCTCTCTGCCACGCAGCTCTTTGGCACTTACTGGAGGCACCTGTTGGGCTAGTTGGCCCCCAGGGATCCACAGGATTCAAGGGGACTTAATCCCCCAATTTACAATGTGCCAGAGGGTGCGTTTGCACAGTGGTGCAGGTAGGGGGCGGGGTCTAACATAACAAGTGTGCAAATGTGCCCCCTGGCGTGTTGTAAATTGGGGGATTATGTCCCCTTCAATCCTGAGGGTCCCTGGGAGCCAACTAGCCCACCAGGTACCTCCAGTAAGCGCCACAGAGCTGTATTTGAGGCCACGCCCCTTTTTACACCTCTCTGCAACACAGCTCTGTGGCGCTTACTGGAGGTACCTGGTGGGCTAGTTGGCCCCCAGGGACCCTCAGGATTCAAGAGGACTTAGTCCCCCAATTTACGACGTACCACGGGGTGCGTTTGCACAGTGATGCAGGGAGGGGAAAGGGCCTGATATAAAAATTGTGCAAACACGCCCCCTGGCGCTTTGTAAATTGGCGGATTAAGTACCCTTCAATCCTGAAGGTCCCTGGGGGCCAACTAGCCCACCAGGTACCTCCAGTAAGCAGCACAGAGCTGCGTTGCCGAGAGGTGGTCTGTGGCCATGCCCCTTTTTACACCTCTCTGACACGCAGCTCTTTGGCACTTACTGGAGGCACCTGTTGGGCTAGTTGGCCCCCAGGGACCCACAGGATTCAAGGGGACTTAATCCCCCAACTTACAATGTGCCAGAGGGTGCGTTTGCACAGTGGTGCAGGTAGGGGGCGGGGTCTAACATAACAAGTGTGCAAATGTGCCCCCTGGCGTGTTGTAAATTGGGGGATTATTGAGGTGGTTCGAGGCCATGCCCTTTTTACACCTCTCTGCAACGCAGCTCTGTGGCGCTTACTGGAGGTACCTGGTGGGCTAGTTGGCCCCCAGGGACCCTCAGGATTCAAGGGGACTTAGTCCCCCAACTTACAATGCACCACGGGGTGCGCTTGCACAGTGGTGCAGGGAGGGGAAGGGGCCTGATATAAAAATTGTGCAAACACGCCCCCTGGCACTTTGTAAATTGGGGGATTAAGTACCCTTCAATCCTGAAGGTCCCTGGGGGCCAACTAGCCCACCAGGTACCTCCAGTAAGTGCCACAGAGCTGCATTGCAGAGAGGGCGCATGAGGCCACGCTCCGTTTTACACCACTCTGCAAACACGGCTTCTGGTGCACTGTTGGTGGGGCGATGAGATCATCTTGTGTCATGAGGACCTCAGGACACAAGTGGACTTCATCCTCTGAGCAGCAGTATGCCAGAAGCCGCGTTTGCAGTGTGGTGTAAAAAGGGACGTGGCCTCGGAACACCTCTCTGCAACGTAGCTCTGTGGCGCTTACTGGAAATACATGGTGGGCTACTTGGCTCCCAGGGACCCTCAAGATTCAAGGGGACTTCATCCCCCAACAAACAACCCGCCAGGGCGCCTTTGCACAGTGGTGCATGGAAGGGGTGGGGCCTGATATAACAAGTTAGCAATCCTGCTGTGTGGGGCTTAATGGAGGTAATAAAAGGGATAGCTGGCCCCCAAGGTTGACATTGTGGGCTAACAATCTCTCCTGCTACCTCCGCTAAATCCCACACAGTGGGATTGCTAAAAGGTGTCTGGAGGCCATGCTCACCTTTCTCCACCACTCTGCAAACGTGACTGCTATAGTTAGAAATTAGCATTTAAAAAAACCTTTGAATTTCACAGAAAAAAACATAGGTTTCAGGCACGTTCTAGTTAGAAATTATCATTTTAAACACCTTTGAAATTCACTGAAAAAACTCTAGGTTTCAGGGACATTATAGTTAGAAATTAGCATTTAAAAAACCTTTGAAATACACTGAAAAAATCATAGGTTTCAGGGACGTTAAGGTTAGTTGGACATTTCACTCCTACAAAACCAGAGAAATTCAGCCGTTATAGTTAGTTCAACTAAGTATAACTCAAGCCGCCGCAATGCACTGCTGATGATGTCACATATTACATCATTCATGACATGGTCAGTGACATCACTGATGACATCTCAAATGACATCACTGATGACATCATCCACGTAAAAATCTGATGCACCTCCTCACACCCTAACATAACCTTTGATACACCCACTCTAAAACACAGACTACCATTTTTGAAACCATATGGGTTGGTGGGATGAGCAGGTGCTTAGGAATGAATATGCTGAAGAGTGGTCTGAAAACATGGTCCTTTGGACCCGCTTTATTAAGCATCTTCTTGCTATATGGAAGGGGTCAGAGGCATCAGCAAGAAAGTTCACTGAGAGTCTCAATATCAATGAATTAAACCTACATTTTGCCACCACCATGAGTAAGAGTGAGATACACTTTTTAGATTTGACAGTTTATGTTAGTGATGGCAAGATCCCAACATGAACATACAGGAAACCTACAGCAGGTAATTCCCTCTTGCATGCCTACAGTTTTCATCCAAACAATCTTAAATTCAGTATCCTATACACAGAAAATCTTAGAATGATGCCATATTATAGTGACAAGAAGGTATTAATAGAAGCACAGGAAAATCTAAAGGAAAGATCTTTAAGCCGTGGTTACAGCAGCAAGATTCTGGACAGTGCCATTAGCAAAGTAATCTTAAAGACCATGAGGAAATCCTCTTTCAAAGAGGTGCCATTTGAAGGAGAAAAGAGAATTTAAAGAAAGGCCAAAATGATTTGAAAATGATCACAGGATATTGCAGAGAACTTCAAAGCATAAGAAAAATAGTCTCTGCCCATTGGCACCTCATTAAAAGTGATCCCCTAATTGGCAATTCAATACCTGGCAAAACATTAATGACTTTTAGACGAGCCAAGTCCATGAGACAAGAATTAGTGTGTCATAGCCCCGAAATATAGACTGTAGAATCCTGACTGACAGGTAGTCCAGGAATCAAGCGCTCTCTCAGATGCAAGGCGTACAAGTTTGGGATAAATACAAAAGAAGTGAGGTCCCCACTGTCCACCAAGAGCTACAATATAAGATCAGCCCTGCACCTGTCCTAAGATGTTTGTTGGCAGTACTATTTTAAAAGTGCCTTGGAGGATGAGGTCCCCGGGGCAGAAATTGGCCTGGGGAGGGGGGACTCGTGGCCCCATCCCACATTTAATTAAGGCCATGCCCCGGAAAAATACAATCCAGGAAGACATTTTGTGTAGGTGCTGTTTTAATACCCATCAATTATATCTTTGTCCAAGCAATGATGTTTTCAACCTTTAATAATTTTCAAGCGCTTCAGCTTGGAGAGAGCGAGCATAATGGTTGTTTAAAGGGGTATATGCAAAATATTTGAGATTTTTTGCATTGTCAGGTAATAGTGATCCCCAAAGGCTCCACAATAAATATAATCAGGAAAGGATTCAACTTTTACAGAACTGTGAATATGGAGCAACTTGATATCATCCCTACTCTCACATGCCTCTGAAGCCATCAAGTATCTTGTCCTCGAGGAGGTAGTAGAGGAGGATTTTAAACATTGTCATCATCATCAGAATCATCACCTACAGGGTTTTTTGGAAGTCTGTTTCTGATGGCTAGATTATGCAATATGGCACAGATGGCTATAATTTTACAGTACATTCCAGGATCATATTCTAGGGCACTCCCACTTTTGTGCAGACAGTGGAATCTGCCTTTCAATAACCTGAATGTTTGCCCTATAAAGCTTCAGGTGAGGAGCTATATATCACCTATGTCTATGTGCTCAAGGGTTAAAGTATGGTGTCATCCGCCATGGCTGTATAGACTATGCACTTTAACCTCAAATTGTAGAGGCATGTTTTATCTATAATAATTAAGCACAAAAAACATTCATTTTATACAATAGTAACCTAATATCCATTCATCTCGAAGCTTTCATCTTGCTTGCACAGTGCCTAAATATATAAGAGCCATAGGTATTGAACCTCTAAGTCTGTGATTAGGCATGCAGCACTGTATACTACGTGTACATTTAAAGAGTGCTGAATCTTTCTATTTCTGTATATGTACTCCATTTCAGAGAATGGACAAAATCTAGGTGACATATCAACACGTCCAATAACTTGGGCGAAATGATCAATAGCAAAAAATTGCATTTTTGTAGCTTGCAACTCATCAGAGGTACTTTGGAAAGCAATATGAGAACAAATTCTTGCCACCATTTTATCCAGAAGGTTTACAAAACCCTTGAAAAGGCACTCTAAGATATCCAACCTCCAATTGCTACTGTTCCTTTGCACCTTTCAGATGCTAAAAGGTGTAAGTTTCACCTTTCCAGACCTTTGCAGACCTATCCACTGCGTTGGATAGGTCTGCCTTCTACAGTGTCCATATCATCTGTTAAACTTAGAATTACCTGTTCACTAAACATATACCTAGCATGAACCTCCTCAACTATTTGCTCAAGCAGAATCATCCCGCAGGAAAATCCTGTCTCTCCTGCTCCTTCTTCCCTACTGGGATCTAAGACTACTCATCCTCCACGCTACAGTGGAGTGTGCTGAAAAATTGTGAACGTTTGCAATGCATTTTGGAGCTCCTTCTATACTTTGTACCTGGTAACCAACTTCTTCCAAGTTGATGCTACTTTATACATGCAGTTTGCTGTGTTTTAGATATTTGCAAATGTATGGCACAATTAAATTACAAATTGGCTAATGTTCTTGCTGCAGCAGCAACAAAGCAAGGAGCAAAGGGGTGCCATAATAATTATGTAAGTTCAGCGCCAGTGGTAGTGCTGGGAAGCATAGTACCAGACTTGATGCATAAGTAAAATATGAGCCTAAAAGCAATGTGTGAGTTACCATCAACTGGAATGTGTTTCTGTCTGATAAGGTGGTCATGAAAAGAAAAGGGGATAACAGGGACCTCTTTATCGGGATGTGAGCTGCAATAGATGACACAAAGGTAACACAGTGATGGTGTGAAATGGTGCTACTCATTTTCAAGGTTGTGGCAGAGGGTTCAGAAGGGAAGGACCATTAGATAAATAAGACGCCATGCTATGTTCAAAATCAAAAGATGAAAACATTTTTGTTGTTACACTTGTTGGATTTTGAATGCAGGCCAATAAACAAAGGTGTGCCAGATTTAATTTTCCCAGAGCATATATATATATATATATATATATATATATATATATATATATATATATATATATATATATATATATATATATATATGGAGAAGTGTTATAGAAGAAAACTGTTTTGATGTTCAGCATGATAGCACTTAGGCTTAGGATTTTCATGAGGAGCCAAAGAAGCATACCACAGGTTGGCAAAGGTTAATTGTGGAACGTCAATTTCAGAACTTTACAGACCAAGGGGTAGATGATCAGTTCATAAATCATTGTTTGGGCAAAAATATTCAACAGAAACCTCTGACCATGGGAAATATGACATTGAATGACACAATAAAATAATTTATTGAAATTTCACTAATAACAATGAGAGAGCTGACTGATATTCACACAGAAACTGCATGTCATTCACCACAAGAGTGATGAATTAAAAAGAACAAATGTAACAAGAAGCAGTTTTTCAAATAACTCAATATTTGCTTCATATGTGACTTTTCTTTGCATGTAAAAGGGCGAAATCTATGTCTTGCAAAGAAGGTAACCTACAAGTTGGGCCCTTTGTGAAAGTGTATAATAGCATAAAGATGAATGAACACAAGTTTGCTGCAGTAGTTCAAGGATAAGAGAAGGTAGACCTCAAAGCTACTGCATTTGATGATTTCCAAGAAATGGTGTTAGTTGTCTCAGAGAAGGTGGTTGGAAGTGGGAACGTTACTGAATGAGTGTGTCCGCTAAGGTGGGAGACAAGTTTTTGAACCTTTTAGTTGATTCTGGTGCAGAGATTTGAGAACTCTGAAGTCTTTGCAAAGAAATATGAGTTGATTTGCTTTGATTGTCTAAACTAAATAAGCTTAGAAAATAGAGCTAAATTCTGGGTTATGCTCCGTGCATAATTCTGCATAATCTCACATACATTTGCTGTAATTTTGCATAATTACACTACAGCAAATTATGCAAGTTACGCCCACCCCTGCAGGTGTCAAACACTTGAAAAGTTCCTCAGGCATAAATTTAATCCATGAACAAAATGTGATCTGAATGTTTTAAATGGGCAAAGTTGAACTGGTGCAACATACCAGATGCTGTTTCATCAATGTTGTGGTTGTTTCAGTCACGTTCTATGACTAAAGTCTCTCCCTTTGAGCTGTTGCTTGGTAGGAGACCATCATGTAAGTTGTTCCCCGATTAGATGTTAAGGTGCCTGAAGCAAGGGGTTTCGCTAATAGAGTTAGACAATATAGTCAAAGATGGAGTTGAAGATGCCCAAGGAAGGTTCAAAGATGAGTTTGACTCCAGATGAGCCACAACACCTAGTCAATTAAAAGTGGGAGATGTGGTGTGCATTAAAAAAACATAAGATGTCAAAAAAGGGGACTGTAAATTTGGTAAACATGTTGTGATTGAAGTGTGTGGCAATACTGTTCCTGCTAAAAGAAGCGACTAGTGGAATGGGTAGAGGGTGATCAGAGAGCATCACAGAGATAAGGGGCAGGCTAAAGGAGCTAAACAAATAGTGCCTATCCCACATTGCAGGGGAGCAAAAGTTGGCGAATTGCGTTCAGTTTCATTCAATAAATATTTGCTTCAATTGGTTTTTCTCTCTTATCCTTCCTATTTTTATCATTATGCTTTGTATGTGTTGGTAATTTAAATATCCATTAAAGGACACTCACTACCTTATAATATTTTGCACACAATCGTCTAAACATGCTTTTTGATGAACTTCAAGGGGCACGATGGTGAGAAGTCTTCTTCTTGTACAAGAAACCTTCCTTCATTGTTAAAAAATCATCATAAAACCTCACTATGCTGTTTGCCGAAGCATGAAATTAATATGAAATGACATGTAAGTGGTATTTTTCTAATTCCACTTGGAACATGGTTCATGTGCGAACGCCAATGCCCGCTTCCACCTTCCACAATCTTATATATTTATAAAATGGATAAATACTGTGTGTGCTCTTCCTGGAGACATGAGTTTATTAAGCTAGTATGAGAGGATCTATATGCTCAATCTCAAGCTGTACCCACCGTATGTCTAGGGACTAAACGCATCGGTCAGAATTCATTTTGTGTTTGCTTGCTCCTGGCTGTTTTTTAGTTCTACCAGTAGTCAGATACCAACATTCACAGTAGCAAAATGTTCTGGCAACACATATGTTAATGTTTTGGCGTAGATGGAACCAGCTTCAGAAAACCAACACGTAGTGTTGAAATGGCGAACACCCATTGACAGGAAGAATCCTGATGTGTCACCTCTTGATTTTTCTGCAAAAGAGTTCCCCTCTCAACTAGCTGATATAAGAGGGGTGGATTCATTTACTTATGGGTTTCACACAAGTAATGTTTGAAGAGCCAGAGGCATCCCATATGCATGCCCTGCATTCACTTAGAGATGAGCGACAAGCAAATGGTCTTAGGACTTAGCTAATTAGCCTTCAGTGCTTACGGGGTCTCAAGAGAAGGTCAAGTTTACTGTTTCTGGGCCATGGGATGGATGGTGGTGAAGCTAGTTTCTCAGATTTCCCTACTGGCACACTGGTGTAACCCTGTGCTGTGATGGCCAGAACTTCCTTTCACCAGGCAAATGGCTATATAGCCTCCCTTGTAGCATCCACTCACTATGTTTCTACCTCTAAATCATGCCCAGAGTGTGATAGCTGGGCTTTGGTACACTACATGGTTTTATATTGGGATATGCTGAGTAATTTACCGACTGCTGGCGTTTTTCCTACTTGCTTTAAGTCTATGTTGTTGAGGATTCTACTTGCATGTTTTACCACTGCTGCTGCTCTCTCTGCCTTATGCTCCACTCAGTATGCCTTAACACTGTCCTGCCAACTCACTCTCCTTTGTCCATCTCCCCTCTTTAATTCTCTTCACTTTCCCACTCTGCCTCACCTGACTCCCTCTCTGTCTCTGTCTTCCTCATCCTCCTGATTCTCCCTCTCTCTGTTTCACCCTTCTCTCTCTGTCTCACCCTCCCTTTTGTCCGCATACTGTCCTCTTTCTCTGCCTCATCCTCCTTCTGCTGTCCATCTCACCCCCTTCATTTTTCAGTCTCACCAACCTCATTCTCTCCAGCTCACTACCCTCCCTATCTCACACTCTAGTATTTCTCTTTTACTCTTACCTATCTCGCTCACCCTCCTCACAATTGCTCACTTTCCTTTCTGCTTCAACTTTACCTCTCTCTCTCTCTCTCGCTCTCTCACTCTCCTCTCTATATGCTAAGCTTTCCTCTTTATACCCCTCATACTCCTCTCTCTTTCTAACATATCCCCTTCTCTCTCTGCCTAACGCTCCTCTCTTTTTAATCACACTCTTCCTCCACTCCACCTTACCCTCCTCTCTCTCTTTCTGCCTCATGTTCCTTTCAATCAGCCTCACCCGCCTCACCTGCCTCACTCCACTTCCCTCCATAGCACTCTCACTTCTGCTGCTTATGTGATACTTGGTTTATGAATGTAAAAGAAGTCTGAATTTCTGCCAACCTGTATGACCACATGTGTTCAGGAGGGTAGGTGGGGGCAGGTGTGTGTGTGTGTGTGTTTGTGAGCGTGGGCATGTATAACCCATGCTGTGAGGGCCAGATCGGTCCTCATAGCATGGGTAAATCCTAACAGAACCAGACAAACACTATTTTTGTGAGGACCGATGTGTTAGGAGGACCAATCCCCTATTGTGTTTAGGTACTTTCGATCGAGTGCATAAAAAAACTAAAAGTGCAGTTCTATTTCCTTCGGTCTGCTTTATAAAGTGTGCATGTGTGTGTGTGTCTGTGTGTGGGTCTGTGTGTTTTGACCTTTTCTTATTTTTTGTTAGGGGATAGTCTGCTGCCATTGCCCAGTGCTTCGACTGAGCCACGTCTTGCCAGGTCTGATCCTTGGCAAAACAAAAAAGAAATGACATTAAACCTGAGTTGTATGGGGCTGCTTCTGTCATTCACCGGCTGGAGAAAAAGAACTACCTTTCTGCTTGTCGCGTACCAGTTAATGCTTCAACATAATGTCACCAGAAGTCTTTTTATGCTCTATGATCTGGGCCTTAAAGAGATGTGGATAACTAGATCTTCTCCACCTAAGGCAGAACTTAAGAAAGCCTACTGGACCTGGGTCCATAACAAGGTTTTTTTAGACCATAAACTAGGTAGGCTTACTGAGGAATTTATGCAGCATAAATTTACCATCTATTATGAACCTTACCTAGACGTTATTCAAAAACCTTATGATAGAGCCTTATACTTTGAGTTCAGGGTTGGCTCACTTCTTACCCGTGTAATGTCTGCCCAATGGAAGGTTCCCTACAAAACATTAGCCTCTTGTCCAAATTGCACGGCAGAGCATGAGACAATAGCCCATATCATGTTCGTATGGCCAGCCTACAAAATCCCAAGGAAATGTTGGCTTAAACCACTCTGTAGGGAGCTGGGCACTCGTAGCTACTCTGCGGCATTGCGCATCTTAAGATCTGATTCACGAGCTCTTTATGCTTGTAGTGTGGCAAAATTCTTGAGCTGGGCATGGAAGATTAGATCGAGAAACTTAAAAGCCGATCCTTGAATACTTCTAATGCTAAGAGCCAATTCGCGCCCCGCTAATGATTTTATGATGTTTTATGTTATTAATCTAATGATTTTGTTTTTTAATGCCTATTTAACTCTGATGAAATGTTTTGTATTCTGTAAAATGTTGATTTTTGTTTTAAAAAGTTTTTAAGATATGTTTTATCGAAATAAAGCTAATATGACTGATAGAGGAAATAAATGTTAGGTGGCTACTGCTGTTTACCATTGGTGTTCCAGGACCTACAGCATTGTTTCAGTTTAACTGAATAACTAATGTACTGCTGCTTACCTTGTAACTTTTGTTCACAAGTTTTTTTATTGCTTTTGGCCATGGATAAAGGTGCTATACAAACTGTTAATTAAATTATGTTGCTGTTTATGATTATGTTTTGTCCAGAGAGACCCCATGTATGATTTTGACAAACAAAGGTTTTTAATTCACTTGTATTAATTAAATACACCATGCAGAATGTAAAGGCTTCTCAAGTCACACACATTTTAGGGCCCGCAACCTTTTTCATCCCACTTCTGCCTATGACGTATCTGAGTTTTGTCTTGTGAAACTTGGTTAAAGCCAAAACGATTGTGTAGTGGTTTTTAGGGGTAAAATGAGTGAAAATGCAAATTGTGTCTGTTTTATAAGAAGTGGATGTCAAAATGTACACACATTTTTTCAATGGTACCTAAGAACAGGTCAAACTGGAGGAAAATGTCCATGTAAATCACCATGTTTCATGTAACAAAAAGCACAACGGGGGACCTAATATTACTTGCAAACTTAATTCAGCATTTTTAGTGCGCAGGCGATAATTAAGATCAAAAACACAATGTCATGTGCAAATGTTACTTATATCAGGGTGTTCTTGCAACCAGTTATTTTACCATGGGGGTCTAAATGACTCAGGCCCAGATTTACTAACATTTTGTGTCGTGGATGTGTCACTTTTTTGTAACTCAAAATGTTACTTGTGATTTAGAAGGCCATGCATGTCAGATTTGCTTGGTTTTGCGTGGGAGTTTCCCCAAAAACTGTCTTGCATTACTTAGTGCCAGGGAAGCATTCCATGGGTGAAGCATGGGAGTCCCCTTGCATCTGTCCATGAAGCAGGCGTAACTAGGGAAAATATCTTTATTTCTCCTTGTTACTTCTTCTTCCTATGCGTGCTGCATTTTGCGGCAGATCTAGAAAGAGGAAAATGCCTTTAAGGATTGTTTTTGTGGGTCTCCCTTCGTGCATATTCTTATACCAAATGGAAATAGAAAATTTCCACCAGTAGGACCTGTTCATCAGCATAATTGAAAGGACAGCAGAAATACGCCATAACTTAGTAGACACGGCTCATTTCTGCTGTCTCTCTTTCATGCAACGCAGCACAATAACTTTACTTGCTGCTCTGCGTTGCGTGAAAGATTTGTAAATATTCCCCTGAGTGTTTCTGTAGTAGAGTGTCCATCTTGGCGATGATGTGCCGGGTACATATAGAGCTGAGGGGTATTCAGGAAGTCTATCCATGTGTAATCTTGGGGGTTTATGTGTATATTCCTGCCTGGGTTCCTTTTTCTGTATCTCCTGAAAGTTCAAAATCCATGCCAAATGTATGCGCAGATTTCCAACTTCCTAAAAATTTCTCTAGAATCAGCCCGAATGTGCATTTCAAAGTCTTTTTATCAGAAGAAAATTGTATTTTTATGGCAGGAATTACGAAAACATGGACAGTTTACACCTGTAAAACATGGCGGAACAACTTGGCTCGTTTTTTTGAATCACTAATTGTTTTTTCATGTTTTGAATTCTGAACGCCAGAAGGCCTTTCAACCAACCGCAAAGTTCCAATAAGCTCTTTGGAAGCAACACACACACATAAAACTAATATATAAATCAAATCTACCATCCTAAAGTCAAAACGCCTTCTCATTTTCTCGTGAACAAAATATGCAAAATTCGACATCTTGCTCTCATACAAGGTTTTATTGATGTATTTCCTGCAAGCGAAACACAAACTGGATGGCAGCCTCGGACTTTTTCAGTATTGCGGTTTACTCTACCATCCAATTACAGTTAATATGTGTTTACAAAATTATCAATGTTTCCTAAGAAAACAGGGTTATAATTAGAGGTTTGAGGCCATGATTTTTATCAAGAAAGTGAAACTTCCAATATGCAGAGGATTGAGTTTGCAGTCCAAGTCCGACTGAAAAGCCTCTGTTTGCTTTGGTTTGACAGGTTAAGTTCGCACAAACAGATTAAGCGCGTTTCCCTCCAGAGGCAACACACCAGCCCTAAACCGGACACCTGCAGCTCTCAACACACCACACAGCGACCTTCGGCTTACATGCCTGCAGATGTGAGGCTGCCCAGAGGTCTCTCAGATGTTTGTGCGGCTGGGTCACCAGCAAGAGGAGCGACAATTATTCTGGAATCTCAAAGGTCACCACTTGACAAACAAAAAATACCAAGCATTGAACACATGTCAAAGAAACAAGGATGCAGTGGCTCAGGGGCCTGGTAATCAGGCTTAGGAGAGTTAACCAGGCTAGTGTTTCATCTACACGTTAGGAGAAGAGAGCAGCTGGTGGGGAGCAGCTAACAGAGGAAAGCCTGCACAAAAACAGGAAACAATGGCATTTACCAAGAAGGAAAGCAGTACATTCCCTTTTCTTCCCTCTTCGATTTTTAAGCAGTAGTTAGCGTTTAGTACTGGAGAAATGTAATACACAACCAAGAAACACAGATGTAGCACATTTCAAAGGATGCTAATCAAACAAACTGATATCATTCCAAACCAAGGGGTCCATTAGGATGGCGGTCGGACTTCAGTCCGCCCGCCACCCTAGCGGTGCTCGGACCGGCCGCCAGTGGTGCAGCGGTCCCGCACCGCCAATTAGGATGCGACCGCCATGGTGGCGGTCGCATCCCGCATATTCAACATTGTGGCGGAAATGCATGTTGTGCATTGGCATGCACAACGTGACAGGCACCGCGAGATGCCTGCCACCTTGAGTATGCCAATGTAGTTGGGTACCATGGGTACCCCCCCCAGGTGCAGCCCCCCACCACCCCGGGGCCCACAACGGGCCCCCAAAGCGATTCCCGCAAGCCTTTCCATGGCGGAGTCTCCGCCATGGAAAGGCATGACACCGCCCACATCATAATATGAATGGCAGTGCCTACAAGGCACCGCCACCATATTATAGGCCTTTTCCGCCCGGTAGGCAATCGTGACGATTGCCTACAGACGGAAAAGCAGCGGACGGTCTTTCCATCTGCCGCGGTACCCCCCGCCATGCTAATCTGGTGGGGGCAAAAGGCCGTCCGTTGGGGTGTTTTGGCAGGCGGATCGCCACCGCCGGTTGGGCAGTGGCGATCCACCCGCCATGCTAATAGGCCTCCAAATTTTCAAAATACCAGTGGTAGCATCAGAGGGGTAAAGCAAAATGATGGGGCCCCTGAGTCTCCCATATCTCACATATATTCAATGGCCTTTGGCTGAATGGGGCCCCCTGAAGGTTTGGGGTCTCCTCTGCGCTGCTGGGGTTGCAGGGGCTTGCGATACGCCCCTGAGTACCATCATTTTTACGTACCATTCAATATTAGTGAAACTCTATTAGGAAGACATCAAAGGTACTCCAATTTGACGGCTTCTTGCTGGCATATAACTCTCACTTGAAGTAGATAAGCACATTTATTGAGTCTTATTTAAAAATGATAAAAATTCAATGCACTCTACCTTTTCTATTACCCTCTAGAAAGACCTTTTGCTCCCACTGTTAAATGGTAGCGGCAGTTTCAGTCGATAACCTTTCAAGTATTGCCCGGCGGTAATCGCCTCTTATACCATTCGATGTTAAACCAATAAAGAGGCAGGCGCCGGAGACTGGAAGGCAGGAAACAAAGTTTTATTCCGTCGGAGCAGAACACATCAGATCAGACAACAAGGTATCGTCACGAGGTGCTCTAACTGCATCTCTGAGACCTGGTCTCTTATACACACGTTTATGACTTTATTGCAGGGTTATCATACATGGCACATTCTTGAGATCACTTTGATGTATGAAAGAACATCCTCTGAATCCCCGGCTCAGATCCGATCCCACACATAGCTACAGTAGAAGTCCCCACCTCACCCGCAGTAGGAGATGGCTATCACATAGCAGGATATTCCGCCAATTCCCGGGGGTGTGTGTGACCGGTCGGGTCTCAGGGGGTGGGGGGCCTTGATCTACTGTAATCCCTTTGATGTGGGGTGTTTCCCTTACAGTAGGGGCAATAAACTGCATCTGCAGGGCTAGGTGATGGCCTGGGATCGGTTCGGACAATGGGGCGCAGAGGAAGGGGGTTATCAAAGAGATGCATGACCATGTATGGGATGTCGGTCAGGCGTGGGATGCGGTTTCATGGTAGGGTCGCGCAGAAGGAGAGGGTTTATGGCCCGTGTATGAGAGAGCGGGGGTGGCCGGCGCGCGGGGGATGCTTGCAGCGCCAGGGGGACGCGCTGGCGATCGGCAATGTGCGGGGAGAGAGAGTGGGGTGCCTAAAATGGCGGCCGTGCGTTCGCTGCGCGTGGCGCTGGGGAGAGGCAAGATGGCGCAGATAATGTTCAGTTACAAGCTAAATTTCCACAGTCCTCCGTTTTAACATATCTCGCCAGCTTGTTTAGTTCGGATCTATCCCCATAATACTACGAACTTCCACCTCATACAGAGCTTTCATTCGTTCCGCTTCAAAGTTCAAAGTCTTAGGGCAGATGCAGTTCGTAAAAAGCGAACATAAAGGTGGCAGACACTGAATCCCCAAGCAACATCCACATAGTATCACAATCGGTATTAGGATAAATGAAAACAGCCTCCATCCCCAACTTTTAATAGTGTCCCAAAACCAGCTCCCAAGTGACCATCCTTCTTGCTCCTGATGAACCTCTGCGGAAAGTCTGTGGAGGTGTTCAATTGCTTTGTAGACTGAGGGTGAGTTATCTGGTACGTAGGTACAACAGCTGGACCCAATGATGCGGCATGCTCCTCCACGATCAGCCAGAACCACATCTAGAACGAGGCGGTTCTGAAGAGCCACCAGGCGAACGGCCTGAAGCTCGGCGGTGTTGTTGGCGAGGGCGCCAGCCGTAATGTTCATTGCTGTTTCGACTGCCTGGGTTAAGTGGCGGATGGCACGGCTGTTTGCCATTGGACCCCAGAGGGGAACAAGTCCCTTTACTGCATCCAGGAACTGTGCTCCGGTGGAGTCGGCTTGTACAATGTCTTTGGCACGTTTCTGTCGGTGATGGTTTGCTGGAGCCACATATGTCGGGGGAAGGACAAAAGCGATGTAGCAGGTGCCTCCCCAACCTTTCGGAAGCCAGGTGTAGGCCTTAGTACCACAGACGAAGTACATATTTCGGGAGGTAACAAAGGAGGGTGGATCAATTGAGTCCAATGTTCGGGTGATGAGGCAGGAGCTGTGGCCCACCAGCTGCGTCCCCAGGCCTTCGAGGCACACAAGTCCAGTGATGTTGATGACGGATAGGGCCACTGTTAGTGTGGCGGCCGTCCGTTTCCGGAGGTAAGAGAAGGTGGGTCTGGCTGGGTTGTTGAACACCTGCATTTCAACTCGTTCTTTGGCAGGGATGTCCATGTGAAAGGAAGTGTTTGACCTCAGAGGACAGAAGGGAGCAGAAGTTTTTCCAATTTTGTTCAGCCAGAACCCATGGTAGAAGTGTGACACCGTTTTGCCGGAAGTGGCATTATCCTTGTAGCTTTCTTGCAGGAGGATTAGCCAAGCGAGGCAGGAGCCATGGACAGAAAAAGGTGAAGGGATGAAAGGGATAGAGTGTCCGGTGGCATGTGGTAGCAATCCACAGATCCAGAAATTAGTGGCATTGGCGGCAAGATTGTGTTGGTGGAGCAACTGTACAAAGGAGTTATTCCAGAACTCCTTACGCCTTTCTCGGAGTTGGGGTGAAAGTGAGATCAGATGGTGTTCTTTCATGGTGGTAGGTTGAACGGTGGTCAGCAATGTCCTATGAGCAGGTGCGCTCTCCTCTATGATCCAGAAGGTGACCACGAGGAGAAGGCAAAAGAGAAGGGTAATGAAAAGTGCAATAGTCTTCGAGCTGTGCATTTTGTCAGTCTTTGGATTTTTGTAGTGGATCTTCAGACGTCCGGTTGCTTCCATCATCTTCATGTCGGGTGCTTCCATCACCTTCAAGGGACTCGGTAGCGGGCAGAGCCACAGACTTTGTTTAGTTTCTCTCCTGGTGGCCTTTGAGGTGACTAGGCAACCGCTCTGAGATTTCAACTTAGTTTGTGGTCTGCTTAGCCGAAGTTCCCTCCTTTCGTCGTAGGTTATACCCTTCCTTGGATGGCACAGTGGGATCGGGATATTTCATTAATTCAAGTGTCTCTGCATCCGGGCAGCGGCTCAGGGATGGTCGGTCTTTGTCCAGAAGTTCCTCTTGGGCGGTGATGTTGTCCGTGGTCATCAGGGTCGATGATACCTTCTTGCAGTGGTGTGCATGCAGCCAATTGCGCTTCCCCTCCACTCGAAGAGCTGTTCGGGTGGTGATCAGGACTTGCAGGGGGCCCGTCCACCGGGGCTCCAGACTCTTGGTGCGCTGGAAGTTACGCACTAAGACAAAGTCGCCGGGTTGGATGTCGTGCCCGGGGCCCCTGGAAACATCGGGAATGGCTTGCAGCACCTGCTGATGGATAACAGACAACGTTTTAGTCAGGTTATACAAATAGTCGGACATGAGGACGTCCGGGACGTCGTGGATGGATGTTGGCTTTGGTGCAGTCCAAAGGTTCATGGGCCGCCCGAAGACGACCTCGTAGGGGGTTAAGTGGTGTTTGGTGGGGGTGGAACGCATTGATAGCAATGCTAGCGGGAGAGCGTCTGGCCATTTCAGTCCTGTGGTGGCGACTATTTTTGCTATCTTAAGCTTCAATGTGGCATTATGTCGCTTAACCAAGCCTGCGGATTGGGGATGGAAGACCGCATGGAACTTCTGTTTTACACCCAGCCCCTTTAAGATGAGTTGGATAACCTCGGCTACAAAGTGGGGGCCGTTATCGCTCCACAAAATTCGACAAAGGCCGTAACGGGGGAAGAATTCTTTCAGTAGTACTTTCGCGGTAGTCATAGCGGTGTTGTCGCGGGTTGGGTAGGCTTCCACCCACTTGCTGAAGGCACACACAACGACAAGTACGTACTTCAAACCTTGGCACCTTTCTAACTGGATGTAGTCCATTTGTAGGACTTCAAAGGGGTGATTGGGAACCCCAAACCCTCCCCGGGGTACAGCAGTCCCTTTCCCAGGGTTGTGTTGGAGGCATACCAGGCATTGTTGGACCAGACGTTTGGCTGAGTCTGGGATTTTGTCGTTGTGCCAGACTTTGGAGATGAGTTCGATCATGGGAGCAGACCCTATGTGTGCGGGGGAGTGTGCCATGGTTAGCATGGGGATCAAGTATGAGTCAGGTAGCAACCATTTGTTCGAGTCTTTAGTTCGCCAGCAACCGTCATCGTCCTTCAATCCCACCCGGGCCCATTCAGTTAATTTGTGTGGTGTACTGGCTAATTGGATGTCCCTAATCGTTTCCCTAGCATCCTTCCATTTCTCAGTTTGTGACCTGGTCACGTACATACGGGTCGTGGACCTATTCTCGGCTATGGTTCGGGCAGTAATGTCAGCTAGTGCATTTCCCTGTCCTATAATGTCTGTCACCTTCTTGTGTGCCTGGCATTTGATCACAGCCAGCCGTGTGGGGAGGAGGACTGCTTCGGTCAGGGCAGAGACTAGATCTCCATGCAGGATGGGTGTGCCATGGGAAGTCAAGAATCCCCTCTCTTTCCATAAGAGCCCAAAGTGGTGAACTACCCCGAAGGCGTACTGACTGTCTGTGTAAATGTTTGCGGTTGTCCCTGCTGCCAGGATGCATGCTCGTGTGAGAGCGATTAGTTCCGCCGCCTGTGCGGATCGCTGTGTGATGCGGGCTGTCTCAACAACTATTCGGGCTGTGGTGACTGCATAGGCAGCTGAGGTGGTGCCATCGGGGAGCTTGATACATGAGCCATCCACCCACAGTTCTCCGTCAGGGTCCGGGAAGGCAGTATCTCGGAGGTCAACCCTACTCTTGGTTTGTTCGTCGGTGAGGGTCACGCAGCCATGTATAGGGGACGCATTGGGGTCAGTGTCAGGGAGAGGTAGTAGAGTAGCTGGATTCAGAGTGGTGCATCGTTTCAATGTGATGGTTACGAACTGACTCTGCTTGCACCCCGCAAGCAGAGTCAGTTCGTAACCAGTCAGTCGTGCGCTAGTCAGGTGTTGAGTCTTGGTTTGGTTCAGGAGGGTGTCAACCGCATGGGGTACCAATACAGTGAGGGGGTTCGAGAGCACGATCCCCTCACTTTGCCGGATAGAGACAGCAGCGGCGGCTACTGCTCGAAGGCAGGCGGGCAAAGCTCTGGCTACAGGGTCAAGAGTGGCAGAGAAGTAGGCACAAGGGCGTTGTTTAGGACCTATGGACTGGGTTAGGACAGACAACGCGCATCCCTCCCTTTCGTGGGTGTAGAGGGAGAAAGGTTTAGTGTAGTCTGGGGTTTCTAGGACTGGTGCTGAGCAGAGGGCATCTCGTAGTTCTTTGAAGGAGGATTGGCATTCGGGTGTCCAGGGGAGAGGGAAGGGGGCATCATTAGCCAACAGGGAAAGCAGGGGTTTTACAATAAGACTGAAGTTTGGCAACCACTGTCGACAGAAGGAGGTGAGGCCTACTAGAGACCGCACTTGCTTCTGAGTTTTGGGAACAGGGGTTTCTAGGATGGTCTGAATTCGGTCAGGTGTAAGTTTCCTCCCGTCCTTGGATAGGAGGTGGCCTAGGTATGTCACTTGGGGTTGGCAGAACTGTAACTTCTTCCTGGAGACCTTGTGACCGTTTTTCGCGAGGAAGTGGAGGAGGTGAATGGTGGCTGTGACGGCAAGTGGAGTGGTGTCGGCCGCCAAAAGAATGTCATCGACGTACTGTATTAACACCACTCCATCGTGTAATTGGACTGCATCTAGTTGTCTCTTGAGGGCTTGGCTATAAATGCTGGGAACCTCAGTGTAGCCTTGGGCTGCCCTACAGAATCTGTACGAACGGGCCTTTAAAGTGAAGCCGAATAGGTAGCGGCTGTCTGGGTGGATGGGGATGGAAAAGAATGCGTTCTTGAGATCAATAACGGTAAAGGTGGTGGCAGTGGACGGAATCAGGGTGAGGATGGTGGTATGTCTGAGACCACGGGGTACTGAGGTATGACTACTTTGTTAACTTCTCGTAAGTCAACAATAAAGCGGTATGCTTTCTCATCTCCCTCGCCTTGCTTTTTTACAATGGGTAGGATAGGGCTGTTGCAAACATTACTGACTACTTCTTCTACCACTCCTGCATCGACTAGGGACTCGATGATTTCCACCAATGCCTTCTCGCCTTCGGGCGATATCCGATACTGTGGAAGCTTTGGGGGCACTGCGTCCGGTCGGACGGTTATGTGTACTGGGTCGATCACCATGCGTCCTACATCTGAGTCGGTTTTAGCCCATAGATGTGAGGGTAACGTGTCGAGTAGGGACAGGTCAGCATCGGTTATAGAGAGCATACGTCGTGTGCGACAAGGTCTGAACAGATCTGGGTTATCGTGCAGGATGACTCGAACTCCGTCTGGGGAACATCTGATAGTAGCTCGGAAATGTTTTAGCAAATCGAGTCCCATAATAGCATCGGGGGTGTTGGAGGAGAGCAGAAAGGTTGTGTCAGTGGTGTTATCGTCTAAGTCAAAGGAGATTGGTGCTGACAAGGGGTTAGTGGAGGGCGTTCCATCGAAGCCTATTGAGGTTACATGTGAGCCAGACAAGGGTGCCCTAGGAATCAGTCGTTTAGATAACGCACTACGTGTCGCCCCAGTATCTACCAGAAATGGAGACTTTGTGCCCAAGACCTTAGCAGTGACGTAAGGACCTTGCTGGTCAACACGGAGTTCAACTGGATCCCTCCCTTGCCCCTGGCGGTCCTATGCAAAGTCATGGGTGCTTTCGTAGTCGGACTGCTGGCACTGGGTCTGTCGGGGGCGATCAAAAGTGTTTGGTCTGCCTGGCCTGTCGTTGATGGCGTCGTTCGTGTATCCTCGTCCCTGTCCTCTATTTCTGGGGTCATATGCTGTGTCTCTGGGGTCCTTATTTTTGTTCAATTCCAGAAGGACCGGGCACTGGGATTTCCAGTGTCCGAACCCTCTACAGAACGCACATTGGTTCCCATCCAAGTCTCTCCGTCCGTTGTAGGGTGCAGGTGTATGGTCTCTAGGGGGTAGCTTTCTAGGGGCGATTGGTTGGTAATTCCCTTTTGGGGGTTCCCTTCCTATGGTCACCCCTTGCAACTGTGCTATCATTACCCTCTCCTTCAGTTCTTTTTTCTTCCTCTCTGATGCCCTATCGTTCTCATTCTTTTGGTTTTCGTAGTATTGGGCCATCTGGAGGATTGCTGCGGGTTTGGAGGCTGCCCAACTACTCTCACTGGTCTGTAGTTTCTGGGAGACTTCTTGTGACAGACCCTTCACATAATTCTGGACAAAGAGGTGATGTCCGGTTGCGGTGGTCATGTCCTGGCCACTATAATCGGAAAACACAGTCTCGAACCGAGAGAAGTATTCAGACACATCCTCCTGGGGTTTCTGGCGACATGCCGTCACTATCGACCAGTCTACCTTTCTCTCTGGGATTAGAGTCTTTAACTTCTGTACAATCTTGTCTGGGAGCTCCAATATGGCTTTCGGGGGTTTCTGTCCCGGTTCTCGCTGTTTATCTATGGTATCGAGTTGTACCCAGGTATATCCGAATGGCTCAGCGTGGTCAACTTTCCGGATTTGCTTCCACACATCACCCGGCAGACATAACCCGAAGAACAAGTCGATATCTGCTAAAGTCATTATTGTTGAGCCTAAGGCGGTACCTAGTTCGGTGTAGAAGGCAGTCGGGTTCTTTCTTAAGTCGGGTAGAGTTTTTCTAAAGGTCAAAATATCTTGTCGGTCCCATGGCTGGTAGACCCAATTATATACAACCCTTCCCTTCGCATCTTGGTGGTTGATGTCGTCATGTGTTCCCTGACCTCGTGGGGGGACCCAATAGGGGGCAGCCTCTTTGATGGGCATCATGGTATCAGTTCTTCCTTCCTGGGGCTTAGTCGCTATGGGAGTTTCTGATTTGGTTGTCTTTCTGTGTTCTTTAAGGTGTCGATAGACCTCGAGTGTACGAGTGAAGAGGTTCGTCACATCGCCCTCTCCTTCTTCCCCAATGTCTACCTTCCTATATAGGGCCGCTAAGCCTTCGGGACCTTTATCGTGGTACCTATCCTCATATGTATTCAGGGCGTGATAACAAAGTCGTACGACAAAGTGTCGTCTGCGGTTGTCGGCATACGAGTTATACACGTCTGTTATATACTCCTCACTTTCCTTTCGCTCCACCAGTGTCCCTACTATCTTGTCGATTCCTGCTCGGTCACCCTTCGTTAGTCGATTCATTCTGGTGGAATCTTTCTTTCTCATCTCAGGGTCATCCAACGTTATTGCCGACGTTGTGTTCAGTACAAGAGGCTCGGCCGGCGCGGAGGCCGTGAGGACCGAGGCCCCTGTACTGCTTTCGCTCGTGTTTGGGGGTTGTGGGTGTTGCACTACCGATTGGGAGGGTGCATATGGAGGGGGCAGGTAAATGATCGGGGGACCTAATAGTATTTCGTCATTCGTTCGTTGCTTAGAGGACAACTCAGGGTAGAGCATAGAGGGGGTCCTAACAGGGTACTGGCCTGATGTTTCGGGCTCCTGTCTTAGTTTAGCTTCCCTTCTCTCCTTTATTTCTTCTTCTAACTTTTTAGCGGTAAGGTGAGCTGCCTTTCGCAATTCCTTTTCTGCCTTTACTTCTTCCCTCTTTTTTCGTTGTGTTGCTTCTTTGCGCCACATGCCGATACTGTCAAGCATAGTAGGCGTCGTCTTATTGCTACGCAGAGCTATTTCTAGCATTTCTATCTTATGGTCGTCGAAGGATCCCATCAGTGGCCACTGACTCTCGGGGTCCTTCTTCGTATATTTATGCCATAGCTTGCTATAAGCTACGGCGACTAGTCCATATTTAGTGAACATGTCCTTATTAGGGGTGCCCTCCAGTGGAGCCGGATGGTTCACCTCTAATAAGCGGTCCGGGCAGAACCAACTACCAATCAGTGGGGAGAAGATAGGCATGACGGGTTTCAACGGGGACAAAAGTCAGCACTACCTATCTTTTCACTGCTTGCAAAGACTAGACAGAATATCTCTATTCCTCGTTATTTGTAAGCAGAGAATACCTCCAAAGAACCAATATCGAACAGCTAGTGTTCGGACAATCAATCAATCAATGGGGAGATAAAGATAGGCACGACGGGTTACAATGGGGACAAAAGTCTGCGTTACCTACCCTTCACTATTTGCAAAGACTAGACAGAATATTTCTATTCTACGTTATTTGCAAACAGAGAATATCTCAAAGTGCACTATTCTTCAAAACAATCAATGTTCGGACAATCAATCAGTGGGGAGATAAAGATAGGCACGACGGGTTACAACGGGGACAAAAGTCTGCGTTACCTACCCTTCACTATCTGCAAAGGGAGAGAGAGAGAGTATTTCTACTCCTCCCCGTTTGTAGACAGCGAATATCTCAAAGAGAACAATCAATAAGCAATACTAGTATTTCAATCAATCAATCAATCGTTTCGCAATTTGTCGTGTTTCACGACCTTACCCGGACCGCGTGGACAGTTTCTCGTCTTCCGCCTCCAGCGCCCGATCGTCCTCTACTCTCCGTATTTGCCGTGGCACTCCTGATGGTTCCCAGTCAGGACCGTAGATCACTCGAGAGAGGTCTGCTCGGAACCAGTGAAGTTCGGATGATCGGCTGCCAGACGAGGGTCTATCGGGCAGGAGCTCTCCCGATCGTTGCAGTCGTTCACTCTGTCGTCAGGACCTCTCCCACTGGATCCACGTGTCGCTGATGGGCCCCACGCTTGGGACGCCAATTGTTAAATGGTAGCGGCAGTTTCAGTCGATAACCTTTCAAGTATTGCCCGGCGGTAATCGCCTCTTATACCATTCGATGTTAAACCAATAAAGAGGCAGGCGCCGGAGACTGGAAGGCAGGAAACAAAGTTTTATTCCGTCGGAGCAGAGCACATCAGATCAGACAGCAAGGTATCGTCACGAGGTGCTCTAACTGCATCTCTGAGACCTGGTCTCTTATACACACGTTTATGACTTTATTGCAGGGTTATCATACATGGCACATTCTTGAGATCACTTTGATGTATGAAAGAACATCCTCTGAATCCCCGGCTCAGATCCGATCCCACACATAGCTACAGTAGAAGTCCCCACCTCACCCGCAGTAGGAGATGGCTATCACATAGCAGGATATTCCGCCAATTCCCGGGGGTGTGTGTGACCGGTCGGGTCTCAGGGGGTGGGGGGCCTTGATCTACTGTAATCCCTTTGATGTGGGGTGTTTCCCTTACAGTAGGGGCAATAAACTGCATCCGCAGGGCTAGGTGATGGCCTGGGATCGGTTCGGACAATGGGGCGCAGAGGAAGGGAGTTATCAAAGAGATGCATGACCATGTATGGGATGTCGGTCAGGCGTGGGATGCGGTTTCATGGTAGGGTCGCGCAGAAGGAGAGGGTTTATGGCCCGTGTATGAGAGAGCGGGGGTGGCCGGCGCGCGGGGGATGCTTGCAGCGCCAGGGGGACACGCTGGCGATCGGCAATGTGCGGGGAGAGAGAGTGGGGTGCCTAAAATGGCGGCCGTGCGTTCGCTGCGCGTGGCGCTGGAGAGAGGCAAGATGGCGCAGATAATGTTCAGTTACAAGCTAAATTTCCACACCACTAGGGCCCTCATTACGAGTGGCCTGAAAAATTATCTGGATTTACCTCACCCTTGGAGTTTCCCATACTGGGGGAATGGGTAACAGTTGGTGGTGAGGAAATACAGGCCTTAGAAGTAGGACTCTGAGTGTGACAGGAGGAATTAAGAAGGAAAGCAGTAATTCTGAGTCCGAATTCCTCCTTAATTCCTCATTTTTCCCGGGTTTTCACAAGGAAAATCTGGCCGTATACAAAGGATCTGTGTGAAAAACTGTTCAATGGAAACACCACAGACCTTATAATTCTGATGAGGTCGATAACTGCTGCTACTCACCCCACCAAACTGAGGCAACTTGCAATGAAGACCTAAAAGGACCACTTTCTGCTGACCTTCAGGATACAAATGATAAATCAGCTCTTCTGCTCCCATGTCAGTTTCCTGGGACATGCTCCGTCTCTTGAACCCTAATTTCGATATCAAACCTCCCCATATGTGCAGAATTGAATTGCTGTTACACCCCTGTGCCCATGTGATGTGCACACTTTCGCCCCTGTAAGTGCCATACATATGCAATAGGAGAGAGAACATACGTTTTACATTGATTAAAATAAACAGAAGCTAGCTTTAGAAATGGTAGACCATGCCAAAAATGTGAGATCACTATTTGCAACCCCTTTGATCACTGTACATTATTATGTGTCGTCAAATCAACTCCTGGGAGACGCTCACTCTTGTGTCCCTAACACTTACACAGATCTCCTCTGGTGTAACGGTCCATCATCTAATGGCACATCCTATGTACACATTGCCACTAATGGAGAACTGAAAGGAGAAATATGGTTGCTGGGATGGCAAGTTCCCTAAACAATTAGATGAAACCAACAGTGCATCACGACACCTTGCTATAACAATCATAGAGATTGACTAGAATAGTGTAGTAATTTTGAGTTGCAGAGGTTTTATTGCTCACATTTATCATGTATAATAGGGGGTTCACTGATAGAATATCGATGCTAAAAACATTGATGTAAAAAAATATCAAAAGAAATATAGAATGCAAAAATATCAACTCCCTATACTTAAACAGGGAATAGAATATCGATGCTAAAAACATTGATGTAAAAAAAATCAAAAGAAATATAGAATGCAAAAATATAAACTCCGTATACTTAAACAGGTAAGTACAAAAATATTTAAGTTAAAAATATAGACATAAAAAATATTGATGTAAAAATATAAATTAAATACAATAATATATATTAAATATACAAAATATTAATATTATCTATAACAACATAAATTACATTTAATATACATTTTAACTAAATATAAAAATAAAAGTAATTAAAAAATATATAAACATGCAAACAATAATGTCTACAAATACATATATTTACTTTAAGATAATTTATTAACTATTATCTTTATTTAATTTTTAAACTTTTAAATTATATATAAAAATAAAATAGATATATATAGTCCCCCCCTCCCCCCCACATGTCTGCCCCGTACCCCCCCATGTCTGCACTGTACCCCAGCCCTGTACGTGTACGCACCGTACCCCACCACCCTACCCCAGCTCCTCACTAGTACGCACTGTACCCCAACACCGTCCCCCAGCGCCATACTTGTATGCATCGTACCCCACCACCATATCCCAGCCGCGTACTTGGATGCACTGTACCCCACCACCATACCCCAGCCCCGTACCCCAGCCCCGTACATGTACGCACCGTACCCCACCACCCTACCCCAGCCCCTAACTTGTACGCACCGTACCCCACCACCGTCCCCCAGCCCCTTTCTTGTACGCACCGTACTCCGCCACCGTACCCCAGCCGCGTACTTGGAGGCACCGTACCCCACCACCGTACCCCACCACCGTACCCCAGCCCCGTACATGTACACACCGTACCCCACCACCCTACCCCAGCCCCTTACTTGTATGCACCGTACCCCAACACCGTCCCCCAGCACCATACTTGTACGCACCGTACCCCACCACCATACCCCAGCCACGTACTTGTATGCACCGAACCCCACCACCGTACCCCACCACCCTACCCCAGCCACGTACTTGGACGCACCGTACCCCACCATCGTACCCCAGCATCCCGTACGTACGAACCGTACAACAACATTGCATATGTGAGCACTGTACAACAACATTGCGTATGTACGCACGTTACATACGCTAAAACGTCTCGTACAGAACCAGGACACTGCAAAACAGCACAAGGAGGGTCAATTCGAATCGCACAACACCACAAAAAACATCTACAGTACTAAAAACATCTAAAAGGCTGACCTGGCACATCCAAACAGGCAAACAGAGGCCCAAACTCACAACCACCTCTTATAACACACCCACCAAAAATTCAAACCCAGCCACACCCACAAATGGATCAATAAAAAGGGCCCACACTCACAAACCATAAGCCTTTGCAACAGACTCACTGCTGACAGACACCACACACAAACAACTGCACCCATACACCTTAACTTACACACCATCACACAATCTCCTTCACACATACCCCCTCTACACATTCACACACACACCTACACAGTCACACCCACACACCCACAACCATCCACACCCACACCCCACACCATGCCCACAGACAAGAATCCAAAGTTCACAAGGGAGGAGCTGGACATCCTTGTCAACAAAGTCATCAGAGTCGAGCCATAGCTCTTTGGAACATTGGTCAGACAGACCAGCATAGCTGAAAAATCACACCTGTGGCAGAGGATCGTCGATTGAGTGAATGCTGTTGCGCCCATCAGAAGGACCAGGAATGAATGCCAAGCCAGGTGGTACGGTCTGCGCAGGGCAGTCAAGCGCAAAATGAACGAGGACTACGCCCAGAGTAACATCACAGGAGGTGGGCTGCCCCGCAGACCGGTACATTACCATCCCTGGGAGGAGAAGGTGATGGCCCTGCTTCCGCCGGTGGGAGTACACAGAGTCGAAGGAGTTGCCGAGCCTGGTGAGTACACAAACAACTTACGTAACATGGGGGTAATGGCATCCACACCCCAACTACAACAAATGCACACACCTACCCCCAAGCCCTCACCGGACACAACCATACTCAAAAACAACGCTCATGCCACTAACATGTGTATGCCCCATTCTCCCTTTTTGCACAGAGGTATATTTTTTAAAACCTTCGTAGCCATAGTCCTGATGATGACCTCAACGAAAGGAGGTTGAAACGCCGTCGACCTGCCAACGCTAATTGCGGCTTTTCAAAGGGCCAATCAAGACCGCATTAATAGTGTTATAAGTGCAAATTTCTATGTGACTTCTGTTTGACCCTTTTGATTGGATTCAATTGTTCTCTCGCCGTTCCGCGTTGTTATTTTAAACACTTATGTCACTGCGCCGTTCACTTTTTCACTTCACTACCAGTGCACATATGATTGTTATGGTTACTGTAAATTGGACATACCTACTGTGCCTCTAATTACAAATAACAATTTTCATATTTCTTTGGTCTCCCTTGTCCCCTTTTTGTTGTTTTTGATTAATTCTCATGTTTAATAGTCCCTTTACATGATGTTCTAGTTTTTTGATATCATTCACAAAGCAAGGCATGCCATGTCCCAGCCTACACAAACCACAAACCCAAGACTGGATGTCCGGGATGCTGGGAGGGTGGGGATCACCAAACATATTGTACAACTCAGAAACAGACACCATTGCCCACAGCCCATATGGCCCAGGTACATACCCATGCACCATGTGCAATGCACAGGGACTGGCAAAGTACTGACAAGGTAGCTGACACTTGGCCCTGCTGTAGCCAGCACAAGGCCCTCCTGTGACAACTGCAAAATCTAACACCAACACAACCAGCTCAGATACCCAGGACAGGAACTCACACTCACTGACATGGCAGCATGCTCCATGGGGGGACAGATACATCACCTGGGAGACCCACTGCCAAATCACACTACACCCACCAGCAGGCACCGTCAATCAATCAACAATCAATCAGGGTACTTGTAAGGCGCGCTACTTACCTGTGAGGGTCTCAAGGTGCTGAGGGGGGGAATTTCCACTACTGCTCGAAGAGCCAGGTCTTGAGGAGTCATCTCAAGGCAAGTAGGTCTTGGGTCAGTCGCAGATGGGTTGGGAGGGTGTTACAGGTCTTGGCGGCGAGGTAGGAGAAGGATCTCCCGCAGGCGTCGTGCGGGGGATAGCTGCGAGGGCGAGGCTGCCAGAGCGGAGCTGGCGGGTGGGGTTGTAGAAGCTGAGTCTGATGTTCAGGTAGGCTTGTCCGGCACTGTGGAGTGCCTTGTGTGAGTGGGTGAGGAGCTTGAAGGTGATCCTCTTGTCGATGTGGAGCCAGTGCAGGTCACTCAGGAGGGGGGTGATGTGGCTGTGGCGTGGGGCGTGGTCGATCAGTCGTGCGGAAGCTTTTTGGAAGCGTTGTATCCGCCGTTGGTGTTTAGATGGGAGTCCTGCGTAGAGTGCATTGCCGTAGTCCAGCCAGCTGCTGATGAGGGCCTGTGTCACTGTTCTACTTGTTTCGGTCGGGATCCACCAGTCGATCCGGCGGAGCGTGCGTAGGATGTCGTAGCAGGAGGAGGAGACGGCGTTGACATGCTTGGACATGGAGAGGGAGGATGCGAGGATCAATCCTAGGTTGCGTGCGTGGTGGGTGGGGGTCGGTGCTGTCCCCAGAGCGATCAGCCACCAGGAGTTGTCCCAGGCTGAGGGTGTGGGTCCCAGGATGAGGACCTCCATCTTTTCCGAGTTCAGTTTCAGATGGCCGCTCCGCATCCAGTCGGCGATGGACCACAGCCCTTGTGGATGTATTTTTTGGCGGTGTGAGGGTCCTTGCTGAGGGAGAGGATGAGCTGGGTGTCGTCGGCATAGGAGATGGTTTTGAGGTGGTGGGGCGGGCCACTTGTGTGAGGGGGGCCATGTGGATGTTGAACAGCGTCGGGCTGAGGGATGATCACTCACCCCTTACACAAGCACACACTCCCGGGGAAGCCAATGGAGTTACTCACTCTCACAATGTACATGTGACACAAAAAGATCAAGCCACAGCCAAAGAAGCATCCAAGCCCAAATTCGACATGTCAAACACCCTGGAGAACATTTCAATCAGTCCCCTGCAACATACCCATCCACAAGTGAACATTGATGTGAATGCTAGGCACATACAACTACCTTGAAGAACTGTGGCAAATAGAATATGTGTGAAACATGGATGTCGCATTAAACAGCATTAACATTGTCTCTCTCTCACACACAGGGGAGACCAACAATGGGGGAGAAGAACCACAGTCCCAGGCTCGGGAGGAACCTGATCCCACCGGCAGCGACACCTCACAACACTCTGCGGATGACCCCAACCCACCTGGCCCCTCTGGTGTCCAAGCCCCTGCAGCACCTGCTTCAGGTACATCTGTGCCAACCACCACCACCATTCCTGCCAATCCCAGGAGACACCCAGGAGCCCTGCCCACACTGAACAACTGAGCCAGTCTGACCTGGAGGGACAAGGTTCGCCGGGCACCCAGGAGGAGGCAGACAACACCGACACTGCCATCCCTCAGGGGTCCCGTAGACCCGATGTGCCCACAACGGCAGGCCAGGCCCGTGTGGGCAGGGGTGGTGGGAGTGGAGGCAGGCGGAGGCGAGAACCTGACCAGCCAGCTGAAGGGACCGGTATGTCACACGTCCGCAACATCATGGAGGCATACTGGCATGACACCAGGGCCATCAGTCAGGTAGTGGCGACCCTCACAGACATTAAGAATCAGCAGGCCGAGCAACACGCCAGTCAACAACAACACCAAGGACGGATGGAGGCAAGACTGGCTGAGCTCGTGGCGGTGCAAAGGGACATAAGCCATTCACTCCGTCGGATCGCCGACAACATGGACAACCCTCCCTGTGACACCAGGCGCAGACCAGCACCAGCCACAGGGAGGGAGGAGGAGGAGGAGGATTCGTCCGACGGAGCGTCCAAATCATCGTCAAGGCCTGCATCTGAGGGTCCCCGGAGGAAGGTGGGTCATCCACGGAAAAGACCGTGAGAGGCAGCGGACCATCCACATCTCCCAGGTCACCTGGACTGGCACCTGGCCTTCATGCGCAACAGCAGCACATCATTCACTGACATTCTCTGCCACATGGACTTGCTGGTCACAGTCTGACCAATGATGACAAACACTGTGGTCTTGACTCTGATGCCTTCAAATGCCAAGGATAGCATCTCCCCCTGTGAACTTTGGATGGTTTCTATGCACCCGTTAGAGCACCTTATGTCTTCTACCAAAACACGCACCCCACCGAGAATAAAACTATTTTTTTTTCATGAGATGTTGCCGTCATTTTGCATTAGTCCACAACATACGTGTGTGTTAAGGTCAAACTATGCCTCAGTGTGGAACCAACTCCAGCCATCCATACCCTGGGATCTGAATCCGGTACAGGACACACATGGGTCACAATGTATGATCCAATAGAGCCTGGGAGCCCAATACTCACCCGTGATGGCCTCAAGCTGCTGAATGAATGACTGGAGGTAGGCAGGGAGGAGCATCTTTGAGGCATGTGTGTTGCGGAATCCCGCCACTTTGTGGGCCCTTGCTGAAGGGGCCGCAGCAGCAGGTGGTATGTCCTTGAAACTATGCCAAAAGTAGCACACAAAGACAAGGATATCAGAAAGGACAAATGCAACAGGCGTAAGTAAAGGAAGAAGTGTCCGGTTACCCATGGAACACCCAGAGAAAATGGATGCACAATCACCAAAGATAACTGACACAGGATCAGGAAACAGAAGGCCGAGCCACACACAGGAGACACACCCTCAGCAGGCGTTGACGGCCCATAGTGGGGACCAACATGCCCAAATACATACACAACCATGGACTTCATGCACAATAGAGATTCTGACCCATGAAGACCTGCATGCATGTAGCCAAACTACACATAGACTCATATGCACTATCTTTGACAACTATGCCAGAGATGCCGCATGCAAAGTGGCAAGAGACCTGCATTGACAAAGATGAGGCACCTTGGAGGGTTAGGAACCCCTTTATTACTCAGGCTCACACTAAGGAAAAAGCATCAATATGAACAGACACACAGGTCATTTGGCTGAACATGTGGGACCTACACTGGACACCCCCTTAACAACACAGATTTAGTAAATCCTAATGGCCTGGCACACAAGTTAAGGGGATGAGCCAAACACCCCCTTCTGCACACGGAGAGGCTGCAATTCTCCATTGAGGCTGTTATGGGGATGTCCCACACCATGTCCACCCGTAGCATCCCGTATGTTTCTGAGGGAAGTTATACACACATTGATGCCTTCATCAGAATCCACTAACCATTGGAGATGACTATCACGAAGGTAGACGATCAATTCATGGGAGTCATGCTACATGTCATGTGCCCCATGGTGAGTCGACATGTATGCATGGTAACCCAACATGCACAGAAGCAGTCCCCACACATTCCAAACACCTAACAGCCCCAAAATGCCTTGCTGCAATCCTCACCCAAAATTACTTTTCCACATGTCCATGCATGGAATGCTGATTCAGCACACGTTGCAATACTCATGAGGAATAGCAGGAGGCCAATGATGACACGACCAGACAACATGCGCAAGAACCTGTGGATGACAGACACACAAGCAGTCAGCTAAAAGATTGTTATCCGCATACATGTCTTATAATCAAAAAAAGGGAGCTAGAAGGAGCAGTCATCCATTCTTCTTCCTAATTGTATATCTTGAATCATAAGGGAATGGATCACTTGTAACTGGAAATAGGGGTCTTTTGGTCGTTATCTGAACCACTTAATACCTAAATAGGTATTATGAGAACCCTCAATCACGTATTTTTGGTGGTATTGGCGGTGTATCTTGGTTCTCCGCCTTATGAATACGTGTAAGCATTATCATCGGGTCTCTTGTGTGTTATGCTTCCTCCACCTGGAGGCAACCGCTAATTCGCAGTAGTGATCAGAGACATTGGTGCAAAAAAGGTGCAAAATAACGTGAAAAGTTGACGTTAAAAATGTCTTACCGGTACTACCTTCAAAAAGCAAAATTTATTCTGTCAGGTGTATTGGTAGACTTCTAAAAAATGGTGGTGCAGTGGGTCAAATTATGTAACCCCAGCACTATAAGGTGTCCAAATCAAAAAATGGTCGACATGTTTCTGCCCTTCTAGCGCCCCTGGAGGGGGTCGTTGGGCATTCCTCAGGACCTAGTGAGTGTGTGAACCGGTATTCTCCAGTTCAGAGAAGGGGGTTTATGGTAATTTCCATAAACAATGAATACATCAGTATCTTAAGGTTATTCTTTTCCTACAAAAAGGAAGAACAAGTACAATAAAATAAAATAAAATAAATTAAAGTAAAAGAGACAGTACGATGAAATGCACACCAATAAGGGTGATTATACAGCAGATATCTTTATAGAAAATGGCTATTCTTTAAAATACTGTACTGTAAAGCAATGTCAAAAATGGCAAATCTTCACCGTAATCAGAGAGAGCGATCTCAGAAGTTCGTATCATTTTACTATTTAAACAAACAAAGCCTGAATATAGAGCTGGGGTTGGGGAGAGGTAGTATGTAGATCTCGCTATCACAGCGGGAGTTAAGGCAGTGCAGTGGTCTGTTAATGTTCAATTTCGATGGTTGGAGTATTTGGCATTTAGAATGACAGATCACATCGCCAAGATTCTAATTCTAAAAAGAGGTATGTTTATACACTTTAGAACAAAGACGGGAAGAAAACATCGTCAGTTACCTTTTGGGCGCATCCGTGTTGCGGCTGCTACCTTGCCACCGTGAGCGCGTAGCCTGTAATTAGAAACGGGATAGGGCTGGGATGGGTGGGGGTAGGGTGGTTTCAAATACCGTGTAATTGTTGAAGGCTGCAGGACTGGTTGCCGGTTCCAGGGTTCCTACGTCGTACCTCCTTTGTGGGCTATGCACGACTTGTGCTGACGCTGGCTGGCAGGGCTCGTACTGAACGAGATCCCGTGTTCTTGCCGTTTTGTGCTCGTTCTTCATGAAGATCGAGGAAGGACTCTATCCGTCATTGTTTGTATGAATCGAAGAAAGACTCGCTTTGTATATGACGTGTTATGCGTTATAAAGTGGGAAAGAAGCTGTATTTACAAAAGGCTTATTTTTTAAAATATTTTATGCGCTATAAAGTAGGATTTAATTTGAAAAAGACGCTGTGTCTACATAAGGCTTACTTTTTAAAAGTAAATATTTTAAATATTTTATATGTGGTAGTGATGTGTTTTTATACGTATTTTTGTTTGTTTACGTTTTTTCACGGCAAAAGCCTTACGATGTTCTTATGAATGTAATTATCTCTATGGCATTGAGAAGGTTGAGAGCAAGTAGGGGTCAAAATATTATGATTATATTGTGTTAAACATGATATTGTCCATCGCATCATAGGTACAACATGAGATTGCCTCTGCCTTAGTTTGAGAAGGGCTCCTCACATGTGGGTGTCGAGGGTCAAGACCTAGCACCAAGTTATTTGAAACTTAACCAGGGTATGTTATCGTTCAATCCTTTGGTGTCTGTGCATAGACGGTGTACCAATCTTTGTTCTCTTTCGAAAAGGATTTTTTCAGCATTGGTCTTTGATCCCACTAGTGTTTCAATTACAATCCATTTCAAATCATCCACTGAGTGTTTCTGTTCGATGTAGTGTCGGCTCATCTTTGTGGTTTCTCGTTTGCATTTTATGTTGCTCCTATGTTCGCAAATTCTTACTTTGATTTTCCTGCATGTCATGCCGATGTATCTAAGGTTGCAAGGACATGTGATCATGTAGACAACAAAGGAAGTATTACAGTTTGTATGTTGTCTTATGGTCCACTTCAGATTTGGCGTTAATTGGATAATCTTTGTTGGTGTAGTCATGTGACAAACTGAGCACTGTCCACAAGGGTAATGTCCTGTGACTGGTTGTAGGTCCCACAGGGTGTTGGTCGTTTTTGGGGAGGGGGGAGGTGGTCGTGTATGTACCAAGATATCTTTTATATTCCTCGTTCTTTTATTGGCAAATCTGGGTTTTTGCCAATTTAGAGTACCTGAGGTCAAAATCCGCCAATTTTTGTTGATTATTTTCTTTACAGCATTGCTCGCTGTACTGTAGGTTGTCACGCATGTAGGTGTATCATCTGTAGGATCTCTCTGCGTTGTTTCCAAAAGACAGTCCCTTGGCTGATTTCTCGCCCTTTTCTTGCATTTCGATATTATTCTGGTTGGGTAGTCTCGTTTGAGAAGCTTTTGGCTAAGGTCATCAGCTTGCTTCTTGTATTCCGCTAGATCACTGCAGTTACGCTTCAGCCTTAAGAACTGGCTGTGTGGTAGATTTTCTTTTAGTGGACGGGGGTGGAAACTGTTGAATGATAATAGGCTGTTTCTGGCAGTCGGTTTGAAGAAAGTACGTGTCTTGATTGTGTCTTTTTCAATGTAAATCGTGAGATCTAAAAAATCCAGCTGTGTGTCATTAGCTGTATAAGTGAATCTCAGACATTCATCTTGTTCATTCATCCATTGGTGGAACTCCCTCAGGCTTTCTTGATCACCCTCCCAAATCACTATGATGTCATCAATGTACCGTTTCCAAAAACGGATGTGAGTTTGATATGGATTCCTTGCATTTTGTATATAGATTTTTTCAAAGGTGCTCACGTATAGTCCCGCTACGCTCGGCGCAAATGTGCTCCCCATAGATGTTCCGTGTCGTTGATGGTATAGTTTCCCTTCGTACTCGAAGTAGTTCTCTGTAAGCGCCAGGGTGCAGCATTGTAATACAAAATGTCGTGGAGTCTGGTATTTCCAGTCTTGGTCAAAAAGTATTGTTTCAAGGGTTTCGAGAGTTTTCTGCTGAGGTAGGCTGGTGTATAAACTCTCTACATCAAAACCTGCCAAGAGCATAGTTTTTGAAGTGTAGTTTTCATTTTTCAGAAGGTTCAATAGATCGCGTGTGTCTTTCAGGTAAGTTGGTGTTTGTTGAACCAAAGGTTTTAAAAAATAGTCCGCAAATTGTGAAAGGGGCTCTAGGACAGACCCAATGCCTGACACAATTGGGCGGCCTGGGGGTGGTCTCCTCTCTTTATGTATCTTGGGGAGTGAGTAGAAGTATGGTATTTTTGGGGATGTAGTCTTCAGGAAGTCTGCTTCTTTCTGTGATATCCACCTGTTGATTTCGGCTTCTTCTACCATGATCCTAATGGTTTGTTGTAGTCTTGCAGTCGGATCTGTTGTGATGATGGTATAGAATTTCTCGTCGGATAGTAGGTTTAGGCATTGTTGATTGTAGCCTTCCTTACTTATTAAGACGATTCCTCCTCCTTTGTCTGCTGGTTTTATTATCATGTCTTCGGCATTTTTCAAGGATTCCAGAGCTTGTTTTTCAACTCTTGTTAGATTCATGAATGGTTTTTTTGTAGATTCTGTCAGTTCACCGATTTCCTTCATTATCGCTTGTTCAAATGTCTGGAGTTCAATGGGAACTTGGTGATTAAGTGGGCAGAAGGGGGATTTTAGGCGTAATGGTGTATCACCTACTTTTTCCTCAGTATCTTTATTCGAGAAGAAGGCTTTGAGTTTTAGCTTTCTATAGAATTCGGCGGCTTCGCATTTTATCTTGAAGACATCTAGGTTTGGTGTTGGTACATACCCGAGTCCATTATTGAGTACCTTTTCTTGTGCCTCTGTCAGAACTGTATCAGTTAGGTTGATTACGAGCGAGTCGTGCTTGTTCCTGGTTTCTCCTTGGACATGTTGGACATGCTCCTGGTTTGGACTTGCCTTTCTTGGTCTGTCCACGTCACTCCTTTTCTTCGTCCTCTCTGGTTCGTCTGGCCACGTCCTAAAAAAGACGGTTGTTGCATATATGGTCCTAGATAATGGCCCATTGGTGGAGGTCCTGGAGTGAATGGATTCATCCAACCTTGAAAATTCGGTGTGTATGGTTGGAAGGGGAGTGGTTGTTGGTTTCCATATTGGGGGGTACGCCAGAAATTTGGTCTCCGCTGTTGTTGGCGTCTGTAGGTACCTCGGTTCCTTCTTGGTGGTCTTGTCTCTCCATTGTTCCAGTCGGAGCTGTCAATTGATGATCCGCTATTATCGGTATCTGACTGATAATCTGGTATTTCATAATCTTCTTTGCTGTATGGGTGCATTTTTTCCATGGAGAAACGTTTGAGATCTTTTCCCAATTTCTGTATTTTATTGTTGGTTATGTACTCCTTGGTCTCATTCATGTCCTTATTGATTTCCTCTAGTCTTTTTTTATAGATTGATAATTGAACCATGTTCTTGATTTTGGTTTCATTTAGTTGAATTTTGATAGTTAGAGCATCGGTCAGTCTTGTGGCTGTTTTTATTATTAACACAAGGTAATCTCTTGTGCACTTCCACGAAATCGCAGACCAGTCTTTGCGGAATGCTAGATCTTTTAGGAAAATACGTGGTGCATTGTGTACCCAGAGGCCCCTGGGGGCTGCATTAGCTCGTAAATATTCAGTCATTATGACGCCGTGGATAGCAGTCCTTACTTGCTCCTTTTTCAGCTCAGAGAGTTCTTCCCAGTCTGTATTTTGTTCCAATGTTTGTGTGAGATTGTTGTTCTGAAGTAGTGATGGTAAGGAAAGAATTGCATTTATTTCATCCGCTGAGTAACTCAAACCTAGATTTTCGGGCATTGGTTGATAAAGTAGGTTCAAGGTTTGTGTCTAGAAATGTTGCGTTTATAAGCAAAGTCCTTGGTTCCTTTCCAGATGTAAAAGCTCACTTTATCTTCCCAGATGTGGGGAGGTAGTTAGTGATGCTCCCACAGCTGTGCGCTGCTTAATATCTTATAATCAAAAAAAGGGAACTAGAAGGAGCAGTCATCCATTCTTCTTCCTAATTGTATATCTTGAATCATAAGGGAATGGATCACTTGTTACTGGAAATAGGGGTCTTTTGGTCGTTATCTGAACCACTTAATACCTAAATAGGTATTATGAGAACCCTCAATCACGTATTTTTGGTGGTATTGGCGGTGTATCTTGGTTCTCCGCCTTATGAATACGTGTAAGCAAAACGGCAAGAACACGGGATCTCGTTCAGTACGAGCCCTGCAAGCCAGCGTCAGCACAAGTCGTGCATAGCCCACAAAGGAGGTACGACGGAGGAACCCTGGAACCGGCAACCAGTCCTGCAGCCTTCAACAATTACACGGTATTTGAAACCACCCTACCCCCACCCATCCCAGCCCTATCCCGTTTCTAATTACAGGCTACGCGCTCACGGTGGCAAGGTAGCAGCCGCAACACGGATGCGCCCAAAAGGTAACTGACGATGTTTTCTTCCCGTCTTTGTTCTAAAGTGTATAAACATACCGCTTTTTAGAATTAGAATCTTGGCGATGTGATCTGTCATTCTAAATGCCAAATACTCCAACCATCGGAATTGAACATTAACAGACCACTGCACTGCCTTAACTCCCGCTGTGATAGCGAGATCTACATACTACCTCTCCCCAACCCCAGCTCTATATTCAGGCTTTGTTTGTTTAAATAGTAAAATGATACGAACTTCTGAGATCGCTCTCTCTGATTACAGTGAAGATTTGCCATTTTTGACATTGCTTTACAGTACAGTATTTTAAAGAATAGCCATTTTCTACAAAGATATCTGCTGTATAATCACCCTTATTGGTGTGCATTTCATCGTACTGTCTCTTTTACTTTAATTTATTTTATTTTATTTTATTGTACTTGTTCTTCCTTTTTGTAGGAAAAGAATAACCTTAAGATACTGATGTATTCATTGTTTATGGAAATTACCATAAACCCCCTTCTCTGAACTGGAGAATACCGGTTCACACACTCACTAGGTCCTGAGGAATGCCCAACGACCCCCTCCAGGGGCGCTAGAAGGGCAGAAACATGTCGACCATTTTTTGATTTGGACACCTTATAGTGCTGGGGTTACATAATTTGACCCACTGCACCACCATTTTTTAGAAGTCTACCAATACACCTGACAGAATAAATTTTGCTTTTTGAAGGTAGTACCGGTAAGACATTTTTAACGTCAACTTTTCACGTTATTTTGCACCTTTTTTGCACCAATGTCTCTGATCACTACTGCGAATTAGCGGTTGCCTCCAGGTGGAGGAAGCATAACACACAAGAGACCCGATGATAATGCTTACACGTATTCATAAGGCGGAGAACCAAGATACACCGCCAATACCACCAAAAATACGTGATTGAGGGTTCTCATAATACCTATTTAGGTATTAAGTGGTTCAGATAACGACCAAAAGACCCCTATTTCCAGTTACAAGTGATCCATTCCCTTATGATTCAAGATATACAATTAGGAAGAAGAATGGATGACTGCTCCTTCTAGCTCCCTTTTTTTGATTATAAGATATTAAGCAGCGCACAGCTGTGGGAGCACAACTAACTACCTCCCCACATCTGGGAAGATAAAGTGAGCTTTTACATCTGCAAAGGAACCAAGGACTTTGCTTATAAATGCAACATTTCTAGACACAAACCTCGAACCTACTTTATCAACCATGGCCGAAAATCTAGGTTTGAGTCACTCAGCGGATGAAATAAATGCAATTCTTTCCTTACCATCACTACTTCAGAACAACAATCTCACACAAACATTGGAACAAAATACAGACTGGGAAGAACTCTCTGAGCTGAAAAAGGAGCAAGTAAGGACTGCTATCCACGGCGTCATAATGACTGAATATTTACGAGCTAATGCAGCCCCCAGGGGCCTCTGGGTACACAATGCACCACGTATTTTCCTAAAAGATCTAGCATTCCGCAAAGACTGGTCTGCGATTTCGTGGAAGTGCACAAGAGATTACCTTGTGTTAATAATAAAAACAGCCACAAGACTGACCGATGCTCTAACTATCAAAATTCAACTATATGAAACCAAAATCAAGAACATGGTTCAATTATCAATCTATAAAAAAATACTAGAGGAAATCAATAAGGACATGAATGAGACCAAGGAGTACATAACCAACAATAAAATACCGAAATTGGGAAAAGATCTCAAACGTTTCTCCATGGAAAAAATGCACCCATACAGCAAAGAAGATTATGAAATACCAGATTATCAGTCAGATACCGATAATAGCGGATCATCAATTGACAGCTCCGACTGGAACAATGGAGAGACAAGACCACCAAGAAGGAACCGAGGTACCTACAGACGCCAACAACAGCGGAGACCAAATTTCTGGCGTACCCCCCAATATGGAAACCAACAACCACTCCCCTTCCAACCATACACACCGAATTTTCAAGGTTGGATGAATCCATTCACTCCAGGACCTCCACCAATGGGCCATTATCTAGGACCATATATGCAACAACCGTCTTTTTTAGGACGTGGCCAGATGAACCAGAGAGGACGAAGAAAAGGAGTGACGTGGACAGACCAAGAAAGGCAAGCCCAAACCAGGAGCATGTCCAACATGTCCAAGGAGAAACCAGGAACGAGCACGACTCGCTCGTAATCAACCTAACTGATACAGTTCTGACAGAGGCACAAGAAAAGGTACTCAATAAAGGACTCGGGTATGTACCAACACCAAACCTAGATGTCTTCAAGATAAAATGCGACGCCGCCGAATTCTGTAGAAAGCTAAAACTCAAAGCCTTCTTCTCGAATAAAGATACTGAGGAAAAAGTAGGTGATACACCATTACGCCTAAAATCCACCTTCTGCCCACTTAATCACCAAGTTCCCATTGAACTCCAGACATTTGAACAAGCGATAATGAAGAAAATCGGTCAACTGACAGAATCTACAAAAAAACCATTCATGAATCTAACAAGAGTTGAAAAACAAGCTCTGGAATCCTTGAAAAATGCCGAAGACGTGATAATAAAACCAGCAGACAAAGGAGGAGGAATCGTCTTAATAAGTAAGGAAGGCTACAATCAACAATGCCTAAACCTACTATCCGACGAGAAATTCTATACCATCATCACAACAGATCCGACTGCAAGACTACAACAAACCATTAGGATCATGGTAGAAGAAGCCGAAATCAACAGGTGGATATCACAGAAAGAAGCAGACTTCCTGAAGACTACATCCCCAAAAATACCATACTTCTACTCACTCCCCAAGATACATAAAGAGAGGAGACCACCCCCAGGCCGCCCAATTGTGTCAGGCATTGGGTCTGTCCTAGAGCCCCTTTCACAATTTGCGGACTATTTTTTAAAACCTTTGGTTCAACAAACACCAACTTACCTGAAAGACACACGCGATCTATTGAACCTTCTGAAAAATGAAAACTACACTTCAAAAACTATGCTCTTGGCAGGTTTTGATGTAGAGACTTTATACACCAGCCTACCTCAGCAGAAAACTCTCGAAACCCTTGAAACAATACTTTTTGACCAAGACTGGAAATACCAGACTCCACGACATTTTGTATTACAATGCTGCACCCTGGCGCTTACAGAGAACTACTTCGAGTACGAAGGGAAACTATACCATCAACGACACGGAACATCTATGGGGAGCACATTTGCGCCGAGCGTAGCGGGACTATACGTGAGCACCTTTGAAAAAATCTATATACAAAATGCAAGGAATCCATATCAAACTCACATCCGTTTTTGGAAACGGTACATTGATGACATCATAGTGATTTGGGAGGGTGATCAAGAAAGCCTGAGGGAGTTCCACCAATGGATGAATGAACAAGATGAATGTCTGAGATTCACTTATACAGCTAATGACACACAGCTGGATTTTTTAGATCTCACGATTTACATTGAAAAAGACACAATCAAGACACGTACTTTCTTCAAACCGACTGCCAGAAACAGCCTATTATCATTCAACAGTTTCCACCCCCGTCCACTAAAAGAAAATCTACCACACAGCCAGTTCTTAAGGCTGAAGCGTAACTGCAGTGATCTAGCGGAATACAAGAAGCAAGCTGATGACCTTAGCCAAAAGCTTCTCAAACGAGACTACCCAACCAGAATAATATCGAAATGCAAGAAAAGGGCGAGAAATCAGCCAAGGGACTGTCTTTTGGAAACAACGCAGAGAGATCCTACAGATGATACACCTACATGCATGACAACCTACAGTACAGCGAGCAATGCTGTAAAGAAAATAATCAACAAAAATTGGCGGATTTTGACCTCAGGTACTCTAAATTGGCAAAAACCCAGATTTGCCAATAAAAGAACGAGGAATAAAAAAGATATCTTGGTACATACACGACCACCTCCCCCCTCCCCAAAAACGACCAACACCCTGTGGGACCTACAACCAGTCACAGGACATTACCCTTGTGGACAGTGCTCAGTTTGTCACATGACTACACCAACAAAGATTATCCAATTAACGCCAAATCTGAAGTGGACCATAAGACAACATACAAACTGTAATACTTCCTTTGTTGTCTACATGATCACATGTCCTTGCAACCTTAGATACATCGGCATGACATGCAGGAAAATCAAAGTAAGAATTTGCAAATATAGGAGCAACATAAAATGCAAACGAGAAACCACAAAGATGAGCCGACACTACATCGAACAGAAACACTCAGTGGATGATTTGAAATGGATTGTAATTGAAACACTAGTGGGATCAAAGACCAATGCTGAAAAAATCCTTTTCGAAAGAGAACAAAGATGGGTACACCGTCTATGCACAGAAACCAAAGGATTGAACGATAACATACCCTGGTTAAGTTTCAAATAACTTGGTGCTAGGTCTTGACCCTCGACACCCACATGTGAGGAGCCCTTCTCAAACTAATGCAGAGGCAATCTCATGGGATGTATGTCGTTACAACGCACACTTTTACAACGCATGCACTTACAACGCATTTTTTACAACGCATAATCCATTACAACGCATGACATTACAACGCATGACACTACAACGCATTTTTAAAAACTACCTTTACAACGCATTTCCATTACAACGCATACTACCTTTACAACGCATACCATTACAACGCATAATATTAAATTGCATTTAAGGTAAGTATTAGATAGTATAGGGGTAAAAGTTACTTTTCTAACTCCAGGGGGTGCAACAGTAGGGTAAGTGTTGGATAGTATAGGGGTAAAAATTACTATTCTAACTCCAGGGGGTGCAACAGTAGGGTAAGTGTTGGATAGTAAAGGGGTAAAAATTACTATTCTAACTCCAGGGGGTGCAACAGTGGGGTAAGTGTTGGATAGTATAGGGGTAAAAATTACTATTCTAACTCCAGGGGGTGCATCAGTAGGGTAAGTGTTGGATAGTATAGGGGTAAAAATTACTATTCTAACTCCAGGGGGTGCAACAGTAGGGTAAGTGTTGGACAGTATAGGGGTAAAAATTACTATTCTAACTCCAGGGGGTGCAACAGTAGGGTAAGTGTTGGATAGTATAGGGGTAAAAATTACTATTCTAACTCCAGGGGGTGCAACAGTAGGGTAAGTGTTGGATAGTATAGGGGTAAAAATTACTATTCTAACTCCAGGGGGTGCAACAGTAGGGTAAGTGTTGGATAGTATAGGGGTAAAAATTACTATTCTAACTCCAGGGGGTGCAACAGTAGGGTAAGTGTTGGATAGAATAGGGGTAAAAATTACTATTCTAACTCCAGGGGGTGCAACAGTAGGGTAAGTGTTGGATAGTATAGGGGTAAAAATTACTATTCTAACTCCAGGGGGTGGAACAGTAGGGTAAGTGTTGGATAGTGTAGTGTAATATTATGCGTTGTAATGGTATGCGTTGTAATGGTAGTATGCGTTGTAATGGAATGCGTTGTAAAGGTAGTTTTTAAAAATGCGTTGTAGTGTCATGCGTTGTAATGTCATGCGTTGTAATGGATTATGCGTTGTAAAAAATGCGTTGTAAAGGTAGTGCGTTGTAAAAGTTGCGTTGTAAAGGTTGTTCCCCATCTCATGTTGTACCTATGATGCGATGGACAATATCATGTTTAACACGATATAATCATAATATTTTGACCCCTACTTGCTCTCAACCTTCTCAATGCCATAGAGATAATTACATTCATAAGAACATCGTAAGGCTTTTGCCGTGAAAAAACGTAAACAAACAAAAATACGTATAAAAACACATCACTACCACATATAAAATATTTAAAATATTTACTTTTAAAAAGTAAGCCTTATGTAGACACAGCGTCTTTTTCAAATTAAATCCTACTTTATAGCGCATAAAATATTTTTAAAAATAAGCCTTTTGTAAATACAGCTTCTTTCCCACTTTATAACGCATAACACGTCATATACAAAGCGAGTCTTTCCTCGATTCATACAAACAATGACGGATAGAGTCCTTCCTCGATCTTCATGAAGAACGAGCACAAAACGGCAAGAACACGGGATCTCGTTCAGTACGAGCCCTGCAAGCCAGCGTCAGCACAAGTCGTGCATAGCCCACAAAGGAGGTACGACGGAGGAACCCTGGAACCGGCAACCAGTCCTGCAGCCTTCAACAATTACACGGTATTTGAAACCACCCTACCCCCACCCATCCCAGCCCTATCCCGTTTCTAATTACAGGCTACGCGCTCACGGTGGCAAGGTAGCAGCCGCAACACGGATGCGCCCAAAAGGTAACTGACGATGTTTTCTTCCCGTCTTTGTTCTAAAGTGTATAAACATACCGCTTTTTAGAATTAGAATCTTGGCGATGTGATCTGTCATTCTAAATGCCAAATACTCCAACCATCGAAATTGAACATTAACAGACCACTGCACTGCCTTAACTCCCGCTGTGATAGCGAGATCTACATACTACCTCTCCCCAACCCCAGCTCTATATTCAGGCTTTGTTTGTTTAAATAGTAAAATGATACGAACTTCTGAGATCGCTCTCTCTGATTACAGTAAAGATTTGCCATTTTTGACATTGCTTTACAGTACAGTATTTTAAAGAATAGCCATTTTCTACAAAGATATCTGCTGTATAATCACCCTTATTGGTGTGCATTTCATCGTACTGTCTCTTTTACTTTAATTTATTTTATTTTATTTTATTGTACTTGTTCTTCCTTTTTGTAGGAAAAGAATAAACTTAAGATACTGATGTATTCATTGTTTATGGAAATTACCATAAACCCCCTTCTCTGAACTGGAGAATACCGGTTCACACACTCACTAGGTCCTGAGGAATGCCCAACGACCCCCTCCAGGGGCGCTAGAAGGGCAGAAACATGTCGACCATTTTTTGATTTGGACACCTTATAGTGCTGGGGTTACATAATTTGACCCACTGCACCACCATTTTTTAGAAGTCTACCAATACACCTGACAGAATAAATTTTGCTTTTTGAAGGTAGTACCGGTAAGACATTTTTAACGTCAACTTTTCACGTTATTTTGCACCTTTTTTGCACCAATGTCTCTGATCACTACTGCGAATTAGCGGTTGCCTCCAGGTGGAGGAAGCATAACACACAAGAGACCCGATGATAATGCTTACACATATTCATAAGGCGGAGAACCAAGATACACCGCCAATACCACCAAAAATACGTGATTGAGGGTTCTCATAATACCTATTTAGGTATTAAGTGGTTCAGATAACGACCAAAAGACCCCTATTTCCAGTTACAAGTGATCCATTCCCTTATGATTCAAGATATCCGCATACATGGTCATTTACTCTACAGTAATAATGTTGTCACCATGCGGATATAATAATTAGGGTCACAGCTAAAATGATTGGAATGACATCATCACTCGAGTGACACATCAGAACACACATCTAAGTCACTTAGCATACAGACAGCTGGACACACACATTGCAACACATGCCACACAAGGCTCCAAGCGTGCACACTCAGACCCAGTGACTCACCATTATGAGAAGAAGTTGCGTATGAGCTGACTCCGGATATCCTCCTCCTCCTCCACACTTGCCTCGTGACCAAGACCTTTATCCTCCACGGGTGGATATTCCTGCTCATGCTGCTCCAGTATGAGTGGCACTGCCTTCTCGACTGCCATGTTGTGCAGCATGCAGCACACGAGGAAGATTTTGCAGACCTTCACCGGTGCATATGGGAGGGACCCGCCTGTCTTGTGAAGGCACCGGAATCGGCTCTTCAGGAGGCCAAACGTCCTCTCAATCACTCGCCTGGTCTGCCCGTGTGCATCGTTGTAACGGTGATCTGCAGCTGATCTTGGGTTGCGGAGAGGCATCATCAGCCATGGCATGTTGGGATAGCCAGAGTCACCTACATGGAAACATCATGGAAAAAAGTGGGTCACGAGATGCCGTAAGATACAAAGATACCGCAAAACACAGGGCAAACAGAGTATACCCACCAACAAGACATGCTGGTTTGTTGTGCAGCCACAGCATCATTTCTGGCACCCTGCTATGCCTCATGATGTAGGCATTGTGTGCTGACCCTGGAAAACGTGCACAGACATGGGAAATCAGTATGTTGGCAAGACACACCACAAGGGCATTAATAGAGTGGTAATGTTTACGGTTGCGATAGGCGACCTCCTGTGCCTGTGGTGGTACAAAAGCCACATGTGTCCCATCAATGGACCCAATGACATGGGGCATCCCTCCCAGGGCATAGAAATCTCCCTTGACACCTGTCAACTCCTCAGGAGTCGGAAAATGGATGAATTCATCCAGGTGCTCCAACATGGCCGCCAAAACATCACGCAGGACACAGCTGAACATCATCTGGGACATGCCACCAACATCAGCTATGGTGAATTGAAACGTGCCTTTTGAAAAAAAATGTAGGGCTGCCATCACCTTCATCTTGGGGATCAGCGCAGTAGGATAACTGTGTCGCGGTTGGAGGTATGGTGCCAGCCTGTTTGTCAGGTCCTCAATCAACTGTTGGGTGAATCTGTAACGACGTATGCAGTCACGTTCCCTCATGGCACTCAAGTCTGGCATTGGTCTGGGGACAGGCGGTGCCCTGCAGAAATAGGGAATAAATAACGATGAGTGAGAACATAACAACATCAATGAACTGAGCACATGCTCAACTGCTAATACACATCTGCTAAATACAGAGTCTGGTCTGTGCAATACATCGAGGACACGTATGCCAGCCAGGTGATACTCCTACAAAAAGCCAGCTACACCCGTTGATTGGCAAGTGTACATGACATGCCCTGAAACGAGCTGTGGGCCAGTGTCAGTGAATAGCCAGAGAAATCACAAGAGTGACATACATCCACATTTCAGCATTTTAAGGATGTCATCTCATTCAGACAGCTGACGGCAAGCTAGACGCACAGATCACATGGAAGGTCAAATGTACAGATCACACACATTGCGATGAAGGGGTACACGTGAAATCAGAAAAAACAGACATTGAGACGACGCAGATATGTCCTCATGTCAAAATATCAAGTTAGATGCATACATACACACGTTATGTGGAAATCCACATGTGGCATGGTGTGCGTAGATGTGTGCCATGGCCATCTAGTCACAGACACATGTTGGATGCAGGAACAGCAGATGCAGTGGACGGGACACCAACAGCAAGCTCATTGGAACACATGACACACACATGACATAGTCACATCGGTGCACGCTGGTCGTTAAATGTAAGTTGTCAGTGTCCCTGTCCCTGGCATCAGGGGACAGTTGCGGGTGGTGGTGACTGTTCCATACCAGTGATGCTGTGCATGACACGTTTGTACTACATGCACACATGTGCAAAGTGTGAAGGGGAAGTATGCCACATAGTGTCCCATCACACAGGATATGTGTACACAGGTCATCACACATCAATTGTGCAAATACATGAGGAGACATGTGCAATATCACTGCCTGATACACCTAGGCCCTGCACATGTAGGACAGCAATGACAATGACTTGATGTACATCCTACAGCGGGTCTGAGACCTCCATTCCTTTCGTGTGGGCATCCTATCAACAGTGTAAGCGTGTGAAACGCACCGTACACATGCTCTGAGGGCATGTGTACGGTCCGTATCACTAGAGTTGTATGCCTGTAGGAGCACTCGTGGTACGGACCGTACACACGTATGTGTACTACCAGTGCCTACCTGTATGTGTACTCACAGTGCCTACACGTACGTGTCCGCAATGGTAGTACATGTACCCGTATGTGTACTACCAGTGCCTACATGTATGTGTACTCACAGTGCCTACACGTACGTGTCCGCAATGGAAGTACACGTGCCCGTACGTGTACTACCAGTGCCTACCTGTACGTGTACTCACAGTGCCTACACGTACGTGTACTCACAGTGCCTACACGTACGTGTCTGCAATGGTAGTACACGTACCCGTACGTGTACTACCAGTGCCTACCCGTACGTGTACTCACAGTGCCTACACATACGTGTACTCACAGTGCCTACACGTATGTGTCCGCAATGGTAGTACACATACCCGTACGTGTACTACCAGTGCCTACCCGTACGTGTACTCACAGTGCCTACACGTACATGTGCTCACAGTGCCTACATGTACGTGTCCACAATGGTAGTACACGTACCCGTACGTGTACTACCAGTGCCTACACGTACGTGTCAAAGGCACTGTGCAACTGGTGCCGTATGGGTACGTGTGAAACGCACCGTACCTGTGTGTGGATTTGAAAATTACATAGGGGACACATAAGGGACAAGTATTAGGCACTAAATGCATGCTGGTTGTCATGGATACAGAGTTTTCTGTTCAAATTTTCCATCAGGTGGCCTGGAAAAGTCAGTTGGCCACAAAAGACAATGTTTCAAAGTGGTTGTTGACTTGACATGATTCAGAAATTTTGAACGATGCAAATGCTGTCACTGGTGTATGTGGAAAGGTAAGATGCGAATGAATCTGACCAATCACTATGTACTCCTCCAAATGAATGCCCGTCAGCAAGACAGATATAAGTCAGCCAGAACCCATGAGAGGGCACTTGCCTGCACAAGTTTCCTGTCAACAACACTGCTGCTGTTCGTACTTCCTCTGGCACCATGTCAAGGTCTGTGGAGAGGGCCCAGCCATTCACCCAGGAGGAGAATGAGGCATTGCTGGATGTCATCCCCCCACAGTACCCCAGCCTGTATGGGAGACCAGGGGAGCAGGTGAGTGCTGACTCCACTAGCTTTGACTGTGCACCTTTTTTGTGACTGTCACTTCTGGCATTGTGTCCAGGTGTGACAGACATGCAATGTTGTTTAGAGTGGGTCCCGGGGGGGGGGGAATGGCTTATGTCTCCCATGCAGAGCATGATGTAGTTCATGTGTGCACTCCTCACTTGCATTGTGCTTACTGTGACATTCACTGCATAGTGCATGACACATTCAGCCTGGCTAATCCTTTGTGGCATTTTTTGTCTATTGTCCTGAGGTGATTCAGTGGTCCCCCTGGTGTGACAGGTGACTGTTCCCACAGATGTGTGTGAGTTGAGTGGAGCTGTGGTGAGAGTGTCCAAGTGATGTGTACGCCCCCTGGACATTGATGTGTGTGAATGTTCCTTGTCATGTGGGTGAGTGTCTATGTGAAGTGTTGCACCACAGCTGCATGGAGGAGGCAACAGCTCTACCCATCTGATGTGTGAAGTAAGCCGTGCTGTGTGTCTGACTTGCTGAGCTAGCCCCACATCCTGTGACACCCCACAGGCAAGTGGCACATGTGCAGAGTGAGGTTTGAATCCGCTGTTGCCAATGGCATGTGATTGATCTGTGCCTGTGTGTGTCTGTGTACTCTGCTGAGGTTGCGTCAGTGGCATGGGGCATGTAACTGCTTGGAGGTGCTGTCCATCAGCCTGGTGTCTCTTGTGATGCACAGTGTGTGCCATGTTCATGGAGTGTGTCGCACCCCTCATGCCACCTGTGTACTTTACATGCCATGTAGTGCATTGGGGCTTCCACAGAGGCCAATGTCCATATGACTAAAATGCAATTCCTTGGCAGCATCCTATGCCCTGTTCAACATTTCAAAGATGTTCAAATGTGTGTCTCTCTGACATGGAGCTGGTGTAGTGATGTTGTCTCACTTTATCATCCTCTCAGGTAACTGCCTACGCCAAGGGGGAGATCTGGAAGCAGGCCGTCAGGGCCGTGAGTTCGGTGGAGGGTCGCAGTCGGCACCTAGCACAAGTGAGAAAACGGTGGCAGGACATCCAGTGCTGGACCCGGAGGATCGCCCGGGTCCTGCTGGAGGACTCACCTTCACGCCGCCACGGCGGGTGCCGATGCCTGACCCACCAGATGAAGCGTGTCCTAGCGGTGGTCTTCCCTGAGATGGATGGGCGGTTACAGGAGAAACAGCAGCAGCAGCAAGGGGGTAGGTACATGTGTCTTTGTTGTGTGTCACCAGCTTTTGGAAGTGCTCAGTCGCCTGGATACACTGCCAGGGTTTATATATGCAGTGCATATCCTTTTCCCCCAAGTCAACCGGTGCTGTTCTTCCTCTCTTCCCCTCCTTGACATGTGTTCCCTGGTCTGTGTGTAAACACTATTGCACATGGTCATCTAGGCTGCCAGTTAATCCATGTGCACATTGCTTTCTGCATCATGTGTGGGGGTGGTCTGTGACATGTGTTGGTACCTTGCCTGTGCCCTGTCCTGTTCAGTCATTTGGGGGTCCATATTTGTTGGCACTGATGCTAAGTCTCAACATAGGAGTGTGAGGATTCAAATTAACAGACTTGCAGCATGCAGGACCGATGTTGTGGCCTCAGACAATGTGTGCATGAGTGGGAAATATGCATAGTGCCGGGACCTTTGCTCATGTTACAGTCAGATCATTCCAGGACCATGGAGCAGTGTGCCCACTACAGTCCCCTGAGACACCCTTGCCTCTGATTCATGTGTGTCATCCAACACTGTGCCCATTCTCTGTGTGTTCAGCATAGGTTGGCCTCTGTGGCATTGTTCCCTGGCCTCATTTGTATTAATGTAAAGTGTGCTACATGTGTCCACTGGACAGGGTGACCCCATTTGGCTTGTGCATCCTCACACTGGGCAGTGCCTGTGTGTCTATGTACAACTATCTGTTGATGGTTGTTTGTCACAAATATGTGTTGGCAGCCTCATGAGGTGATGTGGAGTACATTGGGATTTCTTGATGCACATTTTAGTAAACCCAGATTAAGAGGTGTAACTTCTTGATCTGTCTCAATCACATTGTGTCAGGAATGGGGGGTTTGTGCGGGCAAGGTCTACATGTCCAAACCTTATGTCTCCTTGCCAGGTCTGACCTGTGTGTGATAATTGTCTGGACAGACCCTCAACATGCAGTGACCCAGTCATGTTGTGCAGGGTTTAATTTTAGTGCCTTGCTGCATGTGTCAAAAGTTAAAATACATGATTCCTGCTCATCCATTTTTGGCACCAGTGTGTGGTCCAGATGCTATGTAGTTTGTTCTTTGTGTGGTTACATCTGTGTGGACATTCTTGCTTGCCATGAGTGTGTCTCCTCACTGCAGGTGCTCCTTATTCCGACACAATTGCAGGCCCATTATCTTAGGCATTGTCCTGTGTTTGGACATGTGTGCCACTCCACATGACAGACAGTGGGTCAGATGTCTTGGCAACTGTGTCATCATGGTACGGATGGCCATGTGACAGGTGGCATGATTCAAGTTGTTAGTCAAGAAGTCTTGTACCCTGTCACTCACTACACTTGTCAACATGTCTTCATGTTTTCAATGCTTGACTTTGATGTTTTGTTGTGTAGGACAATAATGTGCCTGCATGACAGATGTCTCCCACGGAAGTGCACAAGAAACCACCTTTACACTTTCAGGGGACACGCTGGCACATATTAAAGAAAGGCACAGTTCGAATAACACTTTTTCAAAGGTAATACATATCCATGTTCCCACAGTGTGGTGGCATTTGGGTAAGTCCTTGGTTGTTGCTGATACAAACTTACGAGTGTCAAGTCATCCAGACCGCCGTGGGGCCATGTATATGTACTTACTGAAACCCCATTTCTTTCTAACAGTGGCTTGTTTGAATAAGGCTGGCAGCTCATACAATGACTGTGTAAATGTAGTTTTGTGTGCGCCTCCTTTTGTGACTTCTTTTATACAGGCACATGTGTGTTTTGTTCACAAAGTGGCACATTCACACATTTTAAACATGTAGATTGTGTGAAGCGTTGTGATACCCAAGGGATCACAATGTATTTCATTTGGGTTTCCAAAGTACTCACAGGTCTCTGATTGTGGGGACACCTTCAGCATTGCGGTCTGTTATTTAGCCTTGGGTGCACCAATACTGTTTCGTTCACAGTAAACAAGAGGTGGCATTCCTTCATAGTATTGCTGTGCTCAACTGTTCCCAGACACTAGCTTCTCAGTATAATTCGATATCAAGTCATTGGCTGTTGTGTCCTAATTTTCCTTGTTTCCAAGTGGCATGGTGGGTCAACCAACTGGGGAGTGCAGGGCTTACATATGTGTGGAGTAATGTAGATGTTACTCATGATGCTTTTCCTGATATGCACTGTGACCTATTTTGTTTGGACTCATGTGTCAGATGTATACAGGTGACTGATTATTTTCTGTATCTTCACCTTGCCCACAGCATCATCGGAGGACACCGAGGGAGACACCTGCACGGACCTTGAGGAGGGATCCAGCACCGGTGCCACCACTGCTGGGGAGTCTGCGGGAGCAAGTGGCTCGGAGGGCGAGGGGAGTCAGGCGGAGGACCTGTCTGGTGGCGACACCGACTACGACACTGACAGGTCTGAGGCTGAACTCCTCGAGGGGGCGGAGGCTGCTACAACACCTGGCAGCAGCACAACATCTGTCACCGCCTCCTCCATTTTCATCATCGCCCTCCCAGTTGCTCCGGTCCCTTCTGTCCATGCAGTGCAACACCGTGTCTCCTTCGTGCCAGGCACCGCACCCCCTGCCCCTGTCCCCCCTGCTGCCCTCACTGCAGAGTCTGTGGACATTCAGCGGCAGTTGCAGGTTGGCCAGACATCGGTGCTAAATGTCCTCCATGGCCACACCAGACTGCCGACACAGATGGTGTCGTTCATCGAGGGCATGTCAGCAGCGATGTCTGACCAACGGATGTTGCTGAGGTCCATGGACTCTTCACTGACGACAGCAGTGAGTCTCCTGCGGCGCTTCGTCCCCCCTACCCCTGCACCATCCACACTTCCCACTCCCATGCCTGTCCCATGCACACCCAGACATTCCCAAGCACGCACCTCACCAGACACAGGCAGCACACAAACACGTAAGGGCAAGCACACACCTCCTGGCACGCACACTCAGGGGGATAAAGGCACACCCACTGGGTCTGGGGCACACAGGCATACACAAAGCCACAGTCTGAGTCCACATGCCTCACTACCCAGTCCCTCCAAAGACACTCCCCTTGGCTCCCCTGCCACACAGTCAGACAAGGAGAGCTACTTGGCTGTGCTGGGCCTCAGCCCCACTGGCTCACCAGCCCGCCAACGGGCAAGGCGCTCCCCGGTCAGGGGAGTTGATCCCCCCCCCCGTCCACCCCCTCCCCCAGTAGCGCTACACCCCATCGCTCCGACCCCACCCCCTCCTTTGTGCCTGTGGTTTCTTCTGCTGCAGGGGATACTCTGGACGACCTGGCAGAAGTGTGCAGCGCCGAGCTCACCTCCACCTTTGGCGCTGCCCCACCCCCTGTGGTGGAGGCGTCCAGCCCTGCACCCACCACGCCTACCCTTCCACCTCCTGTCCCTGCGGTGCCTGGTCTTTCCCCACATGATGCCCCCCCCAGTCGATGAACCTGAGGGTTCTAATGTGCAGGCAAGCTAGGGGAGACACGTGCCCATGTCCCCCCCCAAGGACTTCTAATCTGGACTAGCCATTGACCTTTGTATACAGTGTTGTTGATACAATTTTTATCTTATGCTGATTAAAGCATTTTCTTTTGACTTTGCACACTATTGCATTTCAGGTATTGATGTTGGTGCTGATGCTCCAGGAGTTGGGGTTGTGGTAATGTGTTATGTTTTGGGCAAAGGTTCGAGTCTGATGGTCAGGAGGTGGCCCATGGATCCGCGTGCCATCACAAGGTCTCTGCAAAGGATCTTTGGTTGTGTGTGTTATTTGTTTTTTGAGACATTGTACCAAGGTGTGTCCCTTCCTCCGTGGCACCTGACATCTTCCCTGCAGAGAGTTGCACAATTGTTGTGCTGACCTGTGTCTACATTCCGTTTGTTGGTGACGGATCCCTTCAACTATGGCCATGCCTGCTCAGCAATGTCTCCGGCTGCATCGTCTGTGCCATCCTTGCTAGTCGCTGTACTTGTGTATTGAGTATGTTGCCATGCCTTCAGGGAGTAATTCTCCTTTTTCCGCACTATGTATGTGTGTAATCCCAGCATAGCACACATATGGTACTTGTTCTGCAGGGTATATGGGCACCTGACTGACAATTGTGGGCATTGTATCTGTGGGAACTCCACCCTATTCCTTCCATGAGAGACAACATCTTGGTGGCTGTCCCAGCACCTGTACATTCCTATCAGTCCTGGGATGTGCGTGACAGTGTGTGTTCCCTTTGGCTCTCTTAGTTTAGTAGGCATTGACATGACTATACAGTCTTGTGGCATGATCTCTGTGTGTGTATTGTGCTGCATCCGCCAGGGGTGGGTATGCATGTGCCATTTGTCATCACACCCACATGTGGTATGTCATACAGTGGGGGAAAGACTTCCATCCTCATGGGAGTGGGACACTGCTGTCAGTGATGTGTTGTTATGGCACTTTCGACATAGTCGAAAATTAGGGATGCGTACATTCACCCATGGAGTTGTGGTCATCTGATAATGATGTACATACACCACGTCTCTGTCCACTGCTGGTATTCCTCTGCACCCACCCCTGACATGTCTCTGTCCACTGCTGGGAGTACTCTACACCCACCCCTCACATGTCTCTGTCCACTGCTGGGAGTACTCTGCACCCACCCCTCACATGTCTCTGTCCACTGCTGGGAGTCCTCTGCACCCACCCCTCACATGCCTCTGTGCACTGCTGGGAGTACTCTGCACCCACCCCTCACATGTCTCTGTCCACTGCTGGGAGTCCTCTGCACCCACCCCTCAAATGTCTCTGTCCACTGCTGGGAGTACTCTGCACCCACCCCTCACATGTCTCTGTCCACTGCTGGGAGTCCTCTGCACCCACCCCTCACATGCCTCTGTCCACTGCTGGGAGTACTCTGCACCCACCCCTCACATGTCTCTGTCCACTGCTGGGAGTCCTCTGCACCCACCCCTCACATGTCTCTGTCCACTGCTGGGAGTCCTCTTCACCCACCCCTCACATGTCTCTGTCCTCTGCTGGGAGTACTCTGCACCCACCCCCATGTCTCTGTCCACTGCTGGGAGTCCTCTGCACCCACCCCCATGTCTCTGTCCACTGCTGGAGTACTCTGCACCCACTCCTCACATGTCTCTGTCCACTGCTTGGAGTACTCTGCACCCACCCCTCACATGTCTCTGTCCACTGCTGGGAGTCCTCTGCAAACACCCCCATGTCTCTGTCCACTGCTGGGAGTCCTCTGCATCCACCCCCATGTCTCTGTCCACTGCTGGGCGTACTCTGCACCCACCCCTCCTCACATGTCTCTGTCCACTGCTGGGAGTGATGGGCACCCACCCCCATGTCTCTGTCCACTGCTGGGAGTGATGGGCACACACCCCCATGTCTCTGTCCACTGCTGGGAGTGATAGGCACCCACCCCTCACATGTCTCTGTCCACTGCTGGGAGTGATAGGCACCCACCCCTCACATGTCTCTGCCCACTGCTGGGAGTACTCTGCACCCACCCCTCACATGTCTCTGTCCACTGCTGGGAGTCCTCTGCACCCACCCCCATGTCTCTGTCCACTGCTGGGAGTCCTCTGCACCCACCCCTCACATGTCTCTGTCCACTGCTGGGAGTCCTCTGCACCCACCCCCATGTCTCTGTCCACTGCTGGGAGTCCTCTGCACCCACCCCTCACATGTCTCTGTCCACTGCTGGGAGTCCTCTGCACCCACCCCTCACATGTCTCTGTCCACTGCTGGGAGTCCTCTGCACCCACCCCTCACATGTCTCTGTCCACTGCTGGGAGTCCTCTGCACCCACCCCTCACATGTCTCTGTCCACTGCTGGGAGTACTCTGCACCCACCCCTCACATGTCTCTGTCCACTGCTGGGAGTCCTCTGCACCCACACCTCACATGTCTCTGTCCACTGCTGGGAGTCCTCTGCACCCACCCCCATGTCTCTGTCCACTGCTGGGAGTCCTCTGCACCCACCCCCATGTCTCTGTCCACTGCTGGGAGTACTCTGCACCCACCCCTTACATGTCTCTGTCCACTGCTGGGAGTACTCTGCACCCACCCCTCACATGTCTCTGTCCACTGCTGGGAGTCCTCTGCACCCACCCCCATGTCTCTGTCCACTGCTGGGAGTCCTCTGCACCCACCCGTCACATGTCTCTGTCCACTGCTGGGAGTCCTCTGCACCCACCCCTCACATGTCTCTGTCCACTGCTGGGAGTCCTCTGCACCCATACCTCACGTGTCTCTGTCCACTGCTGGGAGTCCTCTGCACCCACCCCCATGTCTCTGTCCACTGCTGGGAGTCCTCTGCACCCACCCCCATGTCTCTGTCCACTGCTGGGAGTACTCTGCACCCAGCCCTTATATGTCTCTGTCCACTGCTGGGAGTACTCTGCACCCACCCCTCACATGTCTCTGTCCACTGCTGGGAGTCCTCTGCACCCACCCCCATGTCTCTGTCCACTGCTTGGAGTCCTCTGCATCCACCCCATGTCTCTGTCTACTGCTGGGAGTACTCTGCACCCACCCCCATGTCTCTGTCCACTGCTGGGAGTCCTCTGCACCCACCCCTCACAAGTCTCTGTCCCCTGCTGGGAGTCCTCTGCACCCACCCCCATGTCTCTGTCCACTGCTGGGAGTCCTCTGCACCCACCCCTCACATGTCTCTGTCCACTGCTGGGAGTACTCTGCACCCACCCCTTACATGTCTCTGTCCACTGCTGGGAGTCCTCTGCACCCACCCCTCACATGTCTCTGTCCACTGCTGGGAGTCCTCTGCACCCACCCCTCACATGTCTCTGTCCACTGCTGGGAGTCCTCTGCACCCACCCCTCACATGTCTCTGTCCACTGCTGGGAGTACTCTGCACCCACCCCTCACATGTCTCTGTCACTCCTGGGAGTCCTCTGCACCCACCCCTCACATGTCTCTGTCCACTGCTGGGAGTCCTCTGCACTCACCCCCATGTCTCTGTCCACTGCTGGGAGTCCTCTGCACCCACCCCTCACATGTCTCTGTCCACTGCTGGGAGTACTCTGCACCCACCCCCATGTCTCTGTCCACTGCTGAGAGTCCTCTGCACCCACCCCCATGTCTCTGTCCACTGCTGGGAGTCCTCTGCACCCACACCTCACGTGTCTCTGTCCACTGCTGGGAGTCCTCTGCACCCACCCCCATGTCTCTGTCCAATGCTGGGAGTCCTCTGCACCCACCCCCATGTCTCTGTCCACTGCTGGGAGTACTCTGCACCCACCCCTTACATGTCTCTGTCCACTGCTGGGAGTACTATGCACCCACCCCTCACATGTCTCTGTCCACTGCTGGGAGTCCTCTGCACCCACCCCCATGTCTCTGTCCACTGCTGGGAGTCCTCTGCACCCACCCCTCACATGTCTCTGTCCACTGCTGGGAGTCCTCTGCACCCACCCCTCACATGTCTCTGTCCACTGCTGGGAGTCCTCTGCACCCATACCTCACGTGTCTCTGTCCACTGCTGGGAGTCCTCTGCACCCACCCCCATGTCTCTATCCACTGCTGGGAGTCCTCTGCACCCACCCCCATGTCTCTGTCCACTGCTGGGAGTACTCTGCACCCAGCCCTTACATGTCTCTGTCCACTGCTGGGAGTACTCTGCACCCACCCCTCACCTGTCTCTGTCCACTGCTGGGAGTGATGAGCACCCACCCCCATGTCTCTGTCCACTGCTGGGAGTGATGGGCACCCACCCCTCACATGTCTCTGTCCACTACTGGGGGTCCTCTGCACCCACCCCTCACATGTCTCTGTCCACTGCTGGGAGTGATGAGCACCCACCCCCATGTCTCTGTCCACTGCTGGGAGTGATGGGCACCCACCCCTCACATGTCTCTGTCCACTACTGGGGGTCCTCTGCACCCACCCCTCACATGTCTCTGTCCACTGCTGGAATTCCTCTGCACCCACCCCTCACATGTCTCTGTCCACTGCTGGGAGCCCTCTGCACCCACCCCTCACATGTCTCTGTCCACTGCTGGTATTCCTCTGCACCCACCCCTCACATGTCTCTGTCCACTGCTGGGAGTCCTCTGCACCCACACCTCACATGTCTCTATCCACTGCTGGCACTCCTCTGCACCCACCCCCATGTCTCTGTCCACTGCTGGGAGTCCTCTGCACCAACTCACATGTCTCTGTCCACTGCTGGGAGTACTCTGCACCCACCCCTCACATGTCTCTGTCCACTGCTGGGAGTCCTCTGCATCCACCCCCATGTCTCTGTCCACTGCTGGGAGTTCTCTGCATCCACCCCATGTCTCTGTCCACTGCTGGGAGTACTCTGCATCCACCCCACACATGTCTTTGTCCACTGCTGGGAGTGATAGGCACCCACCCCTCACATGTCTCTGTCCACTGCTGGTATTCCTCTGCACCCACACCTCACATGTCTCTGTCCACTGCTGGTATTCCTCTGCACCCACCCCTCACATGTCTCTGTCCACTGCTGGGAGTCCTCTGCACCCACCCCTCACATGTCTTTGTCCACTGCTGGGAGTCCTCTGCACCCACACCTCTCGTGTCTCTGTCCACTGCTGGGAGTCCTCTGCACCCACCCCCATGTCTCCGTCCACTGCTGGGAGTCCTCTGCACCCACCCCCATGTCTCTGTCCACTGCTGGGAGTCCTCTGCACCCACACCTCACATGTCTCTATCCACTGCTGGGAGTCCTCTGCACCCACCCCCATGTCTCTGTCCACTGCTGGGAGTCCTCTGCACCAACCCACATGTCTCTGTCCACTGCTGGGAGTACTCTGCACCCACCCCTCACATGTCTCTGTCCACTGCTGGGAGTCCTCTGCATCCACCCCCATGTCTCTGTCCACTGCTGAGAGTTCTCTGCATCCACCCCATGTCTCTGTCCACTGCTGGGAGTACTCTACATCCACCCCACACATGTCTTTGTCCACTGCTGGGAGTGATAGGCACCCACCCCTCACATGTCTCTGTCCACTGCTGGTATTCCTCTGCACCCACACCTCACATGTCTCTGTCCACTGCTGGTATTCCTCTGTACCCACCCCTCACATGTCTCTGTCCACTGCTGGGAGTCCTTTGCACCCACCCCTCACATGTCTTTGTCCACTGCTGGGAGTCCTCTGCACCCACACCTCTCGTGTCTCTGTCCACTGCTGGGAGTCCTCTGCACCCACCCCCATGTCTCCGTCCACTGCTGGGAGTCCTCTGCACCCACCCCCATGTCTCTGTCCACTGCTGGGAGTCCTCTGCACCCACACCTCACATGTCTCTATCCACTGCTGTGAGTCCTCTGCACCCACCCCCATGTCTCTGTCCACTGCTGGGAGTCCTCTGCACCCACACCTCACGTGTCTCTGTCCACTGCTGGGAGTCCTCGGCACCCACCCCCATGTCTCTGTCCACTGCTCGGAGTCCTCTGCACCCACCCCTCACATGTCTCTGTCCACTGCTGGGAGTACTCTGCACCCACCCCCATGTCTCTGTCCACTGCTGGGAGTACTCTGCACCCACCCCTCACCTGTCTCTGATCACTGCTGGGAGTGATGGGCACACACCCCCATGTCTCTGTCCACTGCTGGGAGTGATAGGCACCCACCCCTCACATGTCGCTGTCCACTGCTGGGAGTGATAGGCACCCACCCCTCACATGTCTCTGTCCACTGCTGGGAGTCCTCTGCACCCACACCTCACATGTCTCTATCCACTGCTGGGAGTCCTCTGCACACACCCCCATGTCTCTGTCCACTGCTGGGAGTCCTCTGCACCAACCCACATGTCTCTGTCCACTGCTGGGAGTACTCTGCACCCACCCCTCACATGTCTCTGTCCACTGCTGGGAGTCCTCTGCATCCACCCCCATGTCTCTGTCCACTGCTGAGAGTTCTCTGCATCCACCCCATGTCTCTGTCCACTGCTGGGAGTACTCTGCATCCACCCCTCACATGTCTTTGTCCACTGCTGGGAGTGATAGGCACCCACCCCTCACATTTCTCTGTCCACTGCTGGTATTCCTCTGCACCCACACCTCACATGTCTCTGTCCACTGCTGGTATTCCTCTGCACCCACATCTCACATGTCTTTGTCCACTGCTGGGAATCCTAGGCAGACACCCACCCACCCACCCGCACCCTTGGTGCAGTACACTGCTGTCCTGGCCATACACCCCCCCCCAATGTACTGGTGATATGCTGCACCAGGCCCTAAACCAACATTTGTGGTGTGTGTACGCCTTGTCTCACAAATGTACTGGTTCCCTTGGGGTAAGGGTGATGCGGTCCGTACCCCCGCATTCATCGGTTGGGTACGGTCCGTACCACGTGTACCCCTACATCACCACTGCAATGGTGGTACGGACCGTACCCACGCTCTGAGGGCGTGGGTACGGTCCGTACCACGCGTACCCCTACATCACCACTGCAATGGTGGTATGGACCTTATCCACGCTCTGAGGGCGTGGGTACGGTCCGTACCACGCACACCCCTACATCACCACTGCAATGGTGGTACGGACTGTACCCACGCTCTGAGGGCGTGGGTACGGTCTGTACCACGCGTACCCCTACATCACCACTGCAATGGTGGTACGGACCGTACCCACCCTCAGAGCATGGGTACGGTCCGTACCACCATTGTAGTGGTGATGTAGGGGTACGCGTGGTACGGACCGTACCCACGGCCTCTGAGCGTGGGTACGGTCCGTACCACCATTGTAGTGGTGATGTAGGGGTACGCGTGGTATGGACCGTACCCACGCTCTGAGGGCGTGGGTACGGTCCATTCCACCATTGTAGTGGTGATGTAGGGGTTCGCGTGGTACGGACCGTACCCACACCCTCAGAGCGTGGGTACAGTCCGTACCACCATTGCAGTGGTGATGTAGGTGTAAGCGTGGTACAGACCGTACCCACGCTCTCAGAGCGTGGGTACGGTCCGTACCATGCGTACCCCTACATCACCACTACAATGGTGGAACGGACCATACCCACGCCCTCAGAGCGTGGGTACGGTCCGTCCCACCATTGTAGTGGTGACGGGTACGTGTAGACGTCCACTTCCGTTGTGGTGGTACGCAGGGATTGGTGGACACGCCCCCCAAAGTGACCAGAGCCTGGAGGTAATGTATGTACAGAATATAGTTTTTATAAATTGGGTAGGGGTTATGTTTCCTGCTCCTCGTCCCCCCTTAGCCTCTGGGTGTTGGTTCTGACCTTCTGCGGCGTGCGTGGCGGTTTCGGTGCACCAGGTCGTAGGCTAGGAAGGCCGGGATGACACGTAGGATGGGGTCCATGGCTGTTTGTCGCGTAACGGTGCTCCTTCTTCGCGTCGTCCTCAATTTCCCGGGAGTTTTTGGCTGCTGTAAAATATTAGCCGTGCGGTGTGACGTAGGCACGAATCGTACTTGCTGGTCCGTAAAACGCTGCCTGACTCCGTCCGGACGTCACGTACGCGATGTCCCGGATCGGAATTGTGGGTATTTTTTCGCCGCACGTAGTTTTGTATGATTCGTACGGAAATGGTATTTCTGTACGAATCGTACTTGCTGGTTTGTAAGGTGGATTTCCCGGGTACGAGTCGTATGGAGAATGCGCTCCGTACGACCATTCGTTCCCGGGTTTTACAGGATCGAAATCGGCCCCTTATTGTAATGTTAATTACATATAACAAAAAGGTACAAATATTATATAAAATTAATTAATAAATACGTTTATAAACAATATTTATTTAAAAGGAGATATATTAACGAACAAACAAAATATTTAAAACATAAATGTATTTATTTTATTTCCTACCCTATTACACCACACAAATAAAAAAAGACTTCAACATTTGTATTTACATTTATTTCCATATTTAAAATAATTAATAATGAATTAAACCATTATTATTAATAAAAAAAGATGATAAACATTCATTCAGTACACATTCTTTAACACTATAATATCTACAATCCACACCTAAAATTAATTACACAATTATCATAATTAATTACTAATAAATTATTTTAAATTAATTAACTAGTTAATAATTCATCAATAAAAAATAAATTACTTCCCACCCTTCCCACCATTTAGACCTATAAACACCAAAACACACAGCTAAAATTAATTGCACAATTTCCATAACTAATTAATAATTCATTAACTTAACTTAACTAACAACTAATTAATAATTCATCAATAAAAAACTAAATGACTTCCCACCCGTCCCAACATTCACACCTAAAAACACCACAACGCAACTAAAATTAATTACACAATTACCATCATTAATTACTAATTATTTCATTTAAATTAATTAACAACTAAGGGGCCGATTCCGATCCGGGTCGGAAAGCAATCCGACCGAGCCGGATCCAGAGTGTTTTCCGACCGAGCTGGAGTCCTGCAGTCCGACCGAACGAGTACGATGCGGCCGTATGCTGTCGGACTCGGATCGGTCGGACTCCCATAGAAGTCAATGGGAGCCGGTCGTACGACGCGTACATGGCCTCCCATTGACTGAATGGGTACGTTGCGGACAAGTGCGCCCCCTACAGTGAGTACGCGTCAGTGCCATCCGCACCGTACATGCCTGTGTTGGGGAGACCCATGGGTCTCCCCCTGTGTCCGAGTCGTAGGGCTGCGGGTGACAGGGGGTCCGACACAGACCCCCAAAGGCAACCACCCGGACAGTTTGCGAGCCGGACAATGCGGCTCACACAGGCTGTCCGACGTGTGCATCGTACTGGCTCGGTCGTGAATCGCATCCATTGCATGCCAAGGTTAGCTTACGACCGAGATGTACGGAGCGGTTCGGACCCGGAAACGAGTCGGTCGGTGAATTTCATGTAGCTCGCATCATACTTGCTCGCTCATACAGCTGTACGAGTCGGGCGGAAAACACACGTACGGTGCGTAGTTTTTCCGGCCGGATCGCGTTCAGTGCCCTTCCGACCCAGATCAGAATCGGCCACTTAATATTAAATTCTTAATAATAAATTAATTTACATTTTTAACACTATAACATCACAATTAAACAAATATTAATAAATAGAAATTATTCAATAAATGTTATATAATTAAATTACTTCCCACCATATTCCCCTATAAACCCACAACCCAATACTGAACCAAAAACGCACATTTCAAATTAAGACAAATTAATAACTACTAAAAATTATCATTACATTTTAAATAATTAAATTACTTCCCACCATATTCCCCTATAAACCCACAACCCGCTATGGAACTAAAAACGCAAAATTGAAATTTTTTTTTTTTAAATATCTACTAAAATTTTAACACGTAATAAAAATACAAACAATTCTTATACAAAAAAACAAACATCACACACACATATAAAATATATACTAAAATACATATCATTAATAAAAAATCGATATTTTTAACAACTATATTTTTGCAAACGATATTAAACACTTTGATATTTTTTAAATCGATATTACTTACCTTAAATCAATATTCTTGACCACGAGAATTTGTCTGTCGATATTCCTGACCCACAATATTTATTTTTGCCACAATATTTGTGCAATTTGATATTTTTTACTCAATATTCTGTCTCTGCACCATAATAGGTGCCTCAATCCTCGCTCACACAAGGTGACATGCTTCATCATAGGGTTGTTCCTGGTCTTAGATGCAAGACCAAGATAAAACTTTATTCAGGATCTTTGCTACCCTACTGTGATTAGCACAAATTTAAGGTGACTGTATCTTTTTAGTTTTGTTTATAAAGGATGGTGCATAGCAGAATTGTGTAGAGGTGGGTGAATGTATATTTGGATTAGTACTCCTCCTATCAAAAAGATTAAAAACAAAATAAGGGTATTTTGTATTTACCTATATTACACAATAGTTCACTTGCCTCTGGTTTCATGTCAGTGATGATCATCAGGATTTCTTTAGGACTGAGGCCCTATAAAGTTCCTGTCACTTAAATTTATTATTGGGGGAGGGCCGGCTGCACACAGTATTGCATATTCTGATACACAGTCTTTTCATACGTATATTATTCAGGGTAATTTTCTGTGTTCAAAGGATACAACATCAAGATTCCTCACTACTCACTTATACTGGTAATGATACGTGTGGTCGATGTTCTATGGTATGTTACTTGCAAAGCCCAACGTTTGCTTTGGGATAGGAGGAATATAGGTACAATCTCTTTTTGTACATAGATATGTTCATTATATTAATCAGTCTGGTGGTATCAGTAATTAAGTCCAGTGATAAATCCTAAATTATAGCTCCTTACACATTGCAAAGTCGCATCCTACCTTTCAAGTTTGATTGTCCTGTCTGGTACACTTATAATCATCTATTTCTACTTCCCAATTAGTTTTGGGAGGGAGACCCACAGTGGGTTATATTTAGGGCATTCAGGTTTATTGTATTTATGTTTTTTAACATTTCCGTCTGTATTTATCCATATTTATTATTGGGCCATGTTATTGCTATTTATCCATATTTATTTTGTGTTTTGTGAACAGATGAGGTGATAACTTATTTCACTGATAAATGTACACTCATACTTTGATGCCGGTCAGCTTTTAGCACATCACACAGCCAAAAATAATAAAATAATAAACCCACATTAAAAAAGAAATGTAGACTAGCACATATGCGTGTTGAGAAAATTTGTAATTTAAGCACATTTCATTGAGTTGTGTAGCTCCCCATGCTGCCATTATGTAAGCTAATGGCCTGAAAGTCATTAATCTCAGCATGGTGAGTCACTCAAAAGAAGCCAAATTAACTGTATTTTTCTGCTTTTAAAAATAAATACAGACAGGAAAGACAATGTTTTCTGCCTGTAAAAATTTATAAAAATGGAAAACAGGGAGCTGGATTTATATTCAAGTGGGTGCCATCTCCATGTGCCAGCATCTATGTTGTATCCGGGCGGGCAAGTCCCAATTACTTTAATATATGAGTAAATACGATGTCTTGCATTTGACACAGTAAAGAAAATATGACAGCTTCACTGTGTGGGTGGACCCCCGTCTGGAGTAGAGGGACTGACTCTAGACTTGCAGTCTTGAACTTTAGTGGACTCTGTTTACAATCTTCCTCTGCTAGATAGTAGCGAGTGGGCTTGCCGCAGACCCTTAAAGTAATATTGACCTACTGACTAATGTGCAGTGGTCCTGGTGGGAGGTGCCCCAAGAAGGGTTAACCCCGCTGTCACCTATAGGACAAGGCGGTACCCTGCAAGTGGTTGAACACTTGGGTGCTAGAGGATTGCAGGCAGAGTAAGTGGTCTTCATTGAAAACTACGAGGGACTGTGAAGGAAGACCCCCCATGTCAGGAGACCCCCCCCCTAAAGGATGGACGGGAGGTGCATGTCCAGAGTCTTATAGCCCACTGTGGATAAGAGGATGCAGAAAGGTCCAGGGGTGGATAAAAGCATTTGTTAAAACTACCTAGAACATCCTAAAATGTTGGAGACACAGAGGCCTTAGAATTATACACCTGGAAGCTTAAGCACACTGCCAGAAACAGAAACGTCATTTAAGAGCATCCCATCATGGTCAGAAATATCATGATGTCCTTTTGCCTCTTGTGTGCGGCACTTTTTAGCGAGATTTGCTATTTGCTCAAGTAAACCAGAAATTCCAGGAGACCCATCTTGTTAGTTTAAAATATTACCTGTAAGTTAAACCTGGGCGCCAGACTACCAGTTTTCGAAAGGGCACAGGGATCCTCTGCCTGCCACCATTGGTCCATGGGGAGCTGAGTCTGCGAGGCACAGGGACGCAAACCGCATCCTGTCCCTCCTTCCTGCAAGGCGTGAAGACCAGAGGGAGCAGCAAGGACTGCAAACTCTCTCAACTAGCACTGATGAAGGGAGTGCTAGGGAAGTTGGGGATCCTCCATGGGCCACAAAGCTTAGAAATCGCCTTGTGGTAAGTTGCTCGTGGATGACCCAGGAGAGGGCAGGGCATGGCTACACGACCCGCTGAAGCAGGTGCTTTGAAAAGGAAAATCATTAAAGGAAACACCATAAAGAACAAGCATTTGCAATGCAATAGGTCTCGCATTAGCAAAGTTTGAAGTTGTTGGTTTTGTAAATGGCATTGTTTTTATCTATTTTTTTTAAAAGCGTCCGTGGTGCATTATTTATTCTAGTTTTATGTAGCACTATGTTCCAACGTTTTCTACGTCGCAGCGCTTAAAGTAACAGCTGTTACAGAAAACGGCACATTGCTTTAATAAGTGGGTTTTAATAATGTAATGAATAAACCTCTAGTGTAGAAAAAAAAGGCCGCCATTGGAAATACACACGTACATAAACATAGGGATCCACCCACAGGTATAGTATGTTAGGAACCTCCCGCTTACACAAAATGTATCCCACAGTTGTGGAGAATACACATCAGTTGTTTAAATACCCCTCACACACCAAAAGGGCCCTTGGTGTCATGCTTCATCATAGGGGTCTTCCCGCCCCTCTACGGGACGGGGCGTGCTACGACCTACGTTTGCGTGGGAGCACTGATATTACTGAGACAGCTATGTGTGATGCAAGGGTGTGAGAGGAAGGGTCAGGAGTGGATGGAAAAGTGAATTAAAAAATACCTGGCTCTCTGGTCTAAGGAAATTTTATTCTGCCGTTTGAGCTGGTATTGGTAAAAAGTGAGGGGGAGGAGGGTGTATGCCTCAATGAGCTATGCCTCCTAATGGTGTCGACATGTTTCGAAGCTTCCCCATGCTTCTTCGTCAGGACCTTAAGGATCCCTTCCTGCAACTCACTGTGATGTGTGAAAATGAAGAATAGTGAATGAATCAATGAAAAAAGGAAGTAAATAACCTCCACAAAGTAGTAATGCCTCAATCGGTCTTACATAATCCTATTACCTAAAAGGAACAAAACATAAAGGGGAGGTAAAAAGACATTAATCACGTGGGAAGATGTTCAATCCATCGTGTGAGAACAGTGATCTGAAAAGGAAGTGATAAATAATTGTCTCTTAACGCTATCCATAACGTTATCACGTGATCTGTGGTGAAGGCACTGTGTGACGAATAGACACACAACATCAGACATAACATACATAAAACATAAAACACACGCTCTATTCAGAATGGAACTATATTCCTGAGATTCCACAAAAATCAAGGGGTTTTCCATGCCAGTAGAACATATACAACATAGATGCTGGCACATGGAGATGGCACCCACTTGAATATAAATCCAGCTCCCTGTTTTCCATTTTTATAAATTTTTACAGGCAGAAAACATTGTCTTTCCTGTCTGTATTTATTTTTAAAAGCAGAAAAATACAGTTAATTTGGATTCTTTTGAGTGACTCACCATGCTGAGATTAATGACTTTCAGGCCATTAGCTTACATAATGGCAGCATGGGGAGCTACACAACTCAATGAAATGTGCTTAAATTACTAATTTTCTCAACACGCATATGTGTTAGTCTACATTTCTTTTTTAATGTGGGTTTATTATTTTATTATTTTTGGCTGTGTGATGTGCTAAAAGCTGACCGGCATCAAAGTATGAGTGTACATTAATCAGTGAAATAAGTTATCACCTCATCTGTTCACAAAACACAAAATAAATATGGATAAATAACAATAACATGGCCCAATAATAAATATGGATAAATACAGACGGAAATGTTAAAAAACAGAAATACAATAAACCTGAATGCCCTAAATATAACCCACTGTGGGTCTCCCTCCCAAAACTATTTGGGAAGTAGAAATAGATGATTATAAGTGTACCAGACAGGACAATCAAACTTGAAAGGTAGGATGCGACTTTGCAATGTGTAAGGAGCTATAATTTAGGATTTATCACTGGACTTAATTACTGATACCACCAGACTGATTAATATAATGAACATATCTATGTACAAAAAGAGATTGTACCTATATTCCTCCTATCCCAAAGCAAACGTTGGGCTTTGCAAGTAACATACCATAGAACATCGACCACACGTATCATTACCAGTATAAGTGAGTAGTGAGGAATCTTGATGTTGTATCCTTTGAACACAGAAAATTACCCTGAATAATATACGTATGAAAAGACTGTGTATCAGAATATGCAATACTGTGTGCAGCCGGCCCTCCCCCAATAATAAATTTAAGTGACAGGAACTTTATAGGGCCTCAGTCCTAAAGAAATCCTGATGATCATCACTGACATGAAACCAGAGGCAAGTGAACTATTGTGTAATATAGGTAAATACAAAATACCCTTATTTTGTTTTTAATCTTTTTGATAGGAGGAGTACTAATCCAAATATACATTCACCCACCTCTACACAATTCTGCTATGCACCATCCTTTATAAACAAAACTAAAAAGATACAGCCACCTTAAATTTGTGCTAATCACAGTAGGGTAGCAAAGATCCTGAATAAAGTTTTATCTTGGTCTTGCATCTAAGACCAGGAACAACCCTATGATGAAGCATGTCACCTTGTGTGAGCGAGGATTGAGGCACCTATTATGGTGCAGAGACAGAATATTGAGTAAAAAATATCGAATTGCACAAATATTGTGGCAAAAATAAATATTGTGGGTCAGGAATTTCGAGAGACAAATTCTTGTGGTCAAGAATATTGATTTTAGGTAAGTAATATCGATTTAAAAAATATCAAAGTGTTTAATATCGTTTGCAAAAATATACTGGCACATGCATCAACAATGCCATTTGCTATTCCTTAATAGCGAAAATTAAGGATTCACTAATAAGGAATAGCAAAAGGCTATGCATGTAGAAATCGCTTACAAAATAGCGATTTCTAAACATTCCTTAATTGCTACTCGCAAATTGCGAGTCGCAATTAAGGAATACCTCCCCATTTATTCCTATGGGCCTAGAGGCCCATAGGAATGAATGGGAAGACTTTCTCAATTTGCGATTCTCAATTAGAGAATCGCAAATTGCTCATGCAATTTCGAGGGTGCCAGGGTGTCAAAAGGACACCCTGTTGCACCCCTGAAATCTGAATATGAGTACACCTTGCACACACACATGCCCCAAGGTCATGTGTGTGTGTAAAATGGAACTTTGAAAAATGCACTTTAGTGCATTTTTCAGAGTTTTTGCACATTACCATGAAGTTCAACTTCATGGTAATTTGCTCCCCCTATTAGCGAAATCGCTAATTTTTTAACTTTAATGCATTGCATTTAAGGAATCTCAATTTGGGATTCCTTAAATGCAATCGCAATTTAAGGAATTGCTATTTAGAGATTCATTAAATTGCGATTTTTGCATTTGGGATGATGCATCCCAAATGCAAAAATACCGGTCGCAAAGGGGCAGATTCTGCTAATCTGCCCGTTTGCGACCAGTTTTCTCGTTGATGCATGTGGCCCAATGTTGTTAAAAATATCGATTTTTTATTAATGATATGTATTTTAGTATATATTTTATATGTGTGTGTGATGTTTGTTTTTTTGTATAAGAATTGTTTGTATTTTTATTACGTGTTAAAATTTTGGATAGCGTTAAGAGACAATTATTTATCACTTCCTTTTCAGATCACTGTTCTCACACGATGGATTGAACATCTTCCCACGTGATTAATGTCTTTTTACCACCCCTTTATGTTTTGTTCCTTTTAGGTAATAGGATTATGTAAGACCGATTGAGGCATTACTACTTTGTGGAGGTTATTTACTTCCTTTTTTCATTGATTCATTCACTATTCTTCATTTTCACACATCACAGTGAGTTGCAGGAAGGGATCCTTAAGGTCCTGACAAAGAAGCATGGGGAAGCTTCGAAACATGTCGACACCATTAGGAGGCATAGCTCATTGAGGCATACACCCTCCTCCCCCTCACTTTTTACCAATACCAGCTCAAACGGCAGAATAAAATTTCCTTAGACCAGAGAGCCAGGTATTTTTTAATTCACTTTTCCATCCACTCCTGACCCTTCCTCTCACACCCTTGCATCACACATAGCTGTCTCAGTAATATCAGTGCTCCCACGCAAACGTAGGTCGTAGCACACCCCGTCCCGTAGAGGGGCGGGAAGACCCCTATGATGAAGCATGACACCAAGGGCCCTTTTGGTGTGTGAGGGGTATTTAAACAACTGATGTGTATTCTCCACGACTGTGGGATACATTTTGTGTAAGTGGGAGGTTCCTAACATACTATACCTGTGGGTGGAGCCCTATGTTTATGTACGCTTGACTGGGAGGAAGTATCCACCTCCACCACTCGCTGAGTGGTACCTCTCTACTCCCCTCTTTGTTCCTTTTCCGCCATTGGAAATAACAATGCCTTTTATTTTTGTTTTCTTTTTAAAAACATAAATAAAAGGCATTGTAATTTACAATGCCAATAGCTTAAATGCTTTTTTTTGGTATGGCGCACAATGTGAACTGACTTGTTTATGCAACGGCCAAATAATAACAAAAGACACCAAGTTCTCAAGAATATCCGCACCTAAAATGTTTGAAATATGCTTCTACCGAAGAGAGATTATGCTGATCCACAGCAAACCAGTCTAGCTATTAACATAACCATTTCTGCCCACACTAAAAACATCCGTGTATCTTTGAATGTGTAAAAATACACAGACGTGTCAGACACTCTGCACACAAAAATTACTCTATATCTTGAAGGCTGTTCATACACAAGCAAGAGATTAGACTTGAATTAATGCTCTCACTTTACAAACAAACAAAAAGTAATGAAATTTAAAAAAATACACAGATTTCGAAGGCCACACAAGAGACGCTTTTAAGCCAGAAATGGTGATAAAAAGGCACACCTGGGAAAATAAAACGTACATATTGCGAACAAAAGTACATGTTTTGCCTCCCCACGTCCCCAAGCACCGTTATTTTGTGGTGGTCTAAGCTCGTGGAAAAAAAGGGACAGTTTGACTTTTCTCGTAAGTTGTACAACACAAGTGCTGATTGATGCTGCGTTTTGCCTTTAAACAACATGTGCTCCACAAAAATACGGTTTGTGTTCACTTTCTTAGGCAGGCTAACATAAAAACATTTTATAGAAAACTGCCGCCTAAAGCTAATGCCTAATAAGAGCCCCGGCCCCTCTTTAATGTCAAATTAAGCCCTTGGAAAGCGGATGTAACCAGCACCGTGAAAGCGGCTGAAGCTAAGCCATAAAAAACAAGGAACTGCAACTGTCTAGGTACACTTGCATTGTGATATAAGTTGCCTTTAAAAGTAAAATAAGCGCAAGTGCTAATTGTTGCTGCGTTTTGCCTTTAAACATGTCCTCCACAAAAATAACGTTTTTGTTCTCTTTTTGTTGGGCAGGCTAACACAAAAACATTTTATAGACAACTGCTGCCTAAAGCTAACACCTAATAAGAGCCCCGGCACCTCTTTCATGTCAAATTAAGCTCTTGGAAAGCGGCTGAAACCAGCACAGTGAAAGCGGCTGAAGATGCACAGATTCCAAAGGCCGCACAAGAGACACTTTTAAGCCAGAAATGGTGATGAAAAGGCACACCTGGGAAAATTAAAGTTACATATTGCGAGCAAAAGTACATGTTTTGCCTCCCCACGTCCCCAAGCACCATTATTTTGTGGTGGTGTAAGCTCGTGGAAAAAAAACCTTTGACCTATTGGTATTGTGAACGATAATGCCTTTTGTTATTGCAGTTTTTTTTAACACAAATAAAAGGCATTGTCATTTACAATGCCAATAGCTCAAAATCTTGCGATTGCAAGACCTATTGCATTGCAAATGCTTGTTTTTTGGGCTGTTTGTGGGCCCGTTTTACGGTCTGGTGTTATGGTCTTTACTTTTCATTTCTCTGATATTAAAATATAAGCATTGCCTGCAGCAAATTCAGATCCCTGCAATCTCCATTACCATGCAAAACACTTATAAAGCAAGTTTTTACAAGTTCGAACCTGGCCCGGTATGCAAAAAGTGAGCCACTTTTTAGCTACATGTGATTCGCTAATGGTGACCACTTTTATTTTCATGCCGCTCCTATTTTCTGTCCCAGTGCAAAGAATGCAGGGGGCACAGAGGCGCATCGAGGCTGCAGGTGGGGCTCAGAGGTGTGCTGGAGCAGCAGGACGGGCAGATGATCAAGAAGGCTGCAGGAGGGTGGATACAGAGGACCACAAAACCTGAAAGGCTCAGAGGAGTGTTAAGACGACTGGAAGAGGGTTAATATAGGCAGAGGCTGACTGCATTCACATAAAGAGGGTTAAGGACAACACAGAGAACTGACCAGAGGCGCCTGGGGTCGTGAAGCACGTTCTCTGTTTTATCTCGTTTGACAAGCCTCGAAAGCAGTTGCCGACCTGCTGTGCAGAGAGTCAATTGGGAACAAGCCTGGCGGAGCGTGGCGCGCGCGCTTGGCGGGGGCGGGGGAGCGCATTCCAGGTGGGGGAGCGGACCCTTTGAAGTACGATGCACGTGATTGTGCGCGTGCTCGCCATGCAATCCACTTTTGGGAGCACTTTTGGGAGCCCCTTACTAGAGTCTCGCATAGCGATTGCTACGCAATAGTGCGCGTGCTCGCCATGCAATCCACTTTTGGGAGCCCCTTACTAGAGTCTTGCATTGCGATTGCTACGCAATAGCTAGGCGAGACCTAAAAAAGGAACTTGTCTCTTCAGTGGCTGCTTCAAAGGCATTGCGACCACTGTGCCCTCATAGTGCTGATGGAAGATGTGTATATTTCCTTTGTGGTGCCGCAGGAGGAGCAAGGACATCACAAGAACAATTTGTTTGTTCTGGGAGGGAGGCTAGCCTGAGACTGAAACAATGAGCTCCTTTCATTGTAAAGAAGTGGGGTCACCCTAGTCTCCTGGGGTCAGGAAGGAATGTTCCTTCATTTTGCAAGCACTCCCAGATCTGAGGATTTAAATCCAGAGCGCCTGGAGTACATGGACCTCGTAGAAATAAAACTCCTGATGAAATGTTTATGGCTTTGTGCGCTTTATTGCTATTCCAAAGCCTTTAGAAACGACGAGGTACTGGTAAAAAAAATCAGAATGAGTGCATAATGGTGGTACTCTCTAGAAATGTTTTCATATTCCTGATTTGGTTTATTATTGTTCAGGGCTTGTATCTTGCCAGTTGAGTGAATGGCGGCACCCGTCACAAGCCATTAGAACTCGCATTCACAATGCACCCTGCATGTTTATGCTAGGCACATATGTGGGTATCGTGTTTTATGGGATTAGGGCCTGCTATTGAACAAGGCGTCAGAGGTTTCTCTGGGACAGGGGGTATTGTCTGCATTTAGGGGTTGTTTCGTGACTGCAACGTTTCCTTTCTATGGTCCCCTGTTGTTTTCAAAGCAATTCAGAGGGTGCCCCATTGACATTTCCACATACCATCTTGTACATGTACGTCATTGCGTGCATAGCATTTTGTGTTGTGTGTCATTTTCCTGTTTAAACAAACACACTTGTTGCGGTGCTGAGTTTTGCGTCTCTGGCTCAAAGCACTTACCAGAGGAACACTTAGACTGCTTTGCCTAACTACTTTGAAAGCTGAGTGCTACAAGGGGAACTTTGTTCCCTGGTTGGGGAGGACAGTACTGTAGGACGTAGGACATCAGACGTCAAAGATCCCAAGTTGTGACAACTGAGACCCAATAGCTTTTGATTGCAACCCTTAAACTCACAATCACCAGCAGTACATTACTTACTCGTGGCAGTGAATCAGCCTCTGATTACCCCAAGGATTCTCTGAGCTTCATCTTGTTATCGTCTCTAGACCTACACATCCTCCTTTAAATGTATCTATTTAATTTGTCACCCATTGTCTTCTGCCATTAATTAACCTACCATAATTCCCCAATGAATTTGATTCATCCAATCTCCCTCTTAATATGCCATTATTTTATTTCCCCACTATTCAGTTTTCTATTTTCTTCAAACTCTTGTTCAGTACTTTTTATGTTTTATAAACTTTGCTTTTACCACTGCTTGTTCAAAATTGTCCCCATATGTACACTAGAACTGGGATAATTATTTAATTATGGCAGCAAAATTTGCTAAATTTAGGGCTTATGTCCCGGAGGTATTCTCTTATGTGTTATTTTCTATCGAGATAAGGGCGAACCATTTTGCATAATTATGCATAAAGTTTGCAAAGCAATATATGCAATGTTATATGCCCACAATCTATTTTCACTATTTAGCACAAAAACTCTTGCACTTCTTGCCACTCATCCCCTGTGGGCCATGTACTATCCATTTGTTTTACCAATGCCATCTATTATTATTAACCCATGTGCATTCATATTCATGCTTTTGGGAGTTTGTTTGCCTTTTTCACAGAAAATGATTCCAGGAGAGGCTTTTAGACCTCAGTTCAACATACCTTACACCAATGAAGCTTCATGTTCAGATTTTGTTTCACACTATCTGGTCTACAGAAGCTCCATTTACATTGTCAATCCCGCTTGCCTTATGTCTTAGCAAAGAGATGAGCATTAAGGTTTTTCTTGGCACTGAGACATGGCAGTACACATTGCAAGTATAAAGTAAACACCGTGAAAATACAAGTAAGGTCTTCCAAACAGACAATAATAGAAAGTTAATTACGATCGAATAAGTATATATCAAGGAAATAAACAATTCCGAAGTTTAAATTTGAGATCAACTCACCAAACAAACAGTAGCTGCCATGCATCAAAGTTATTGCAATTTTAGTTCTTGAAGGTAATGTCCATTTCCTCTTTTAGAGTGCTCACTAAAAAAGCTAAGATCAGAAGTAAGAAAATGGACCAAAGACAAACTCCAGAGCTGCTTTTGGAAAACCATTAAAAATCAACAGATTAATTTTTTTTTTTTTAAAAGGAAGCGCACAAGCACTGTCAAAGTGGGTGCACAAACCACTGGATCCTGTTATTGGTTGGTATTATGACTGCTGAAACCCTGGATGAGTGGCAACAAACCTATCATATAAGGAAAGCAATTGAGCCCATGTCCATGTCTTAGTAAAGATACATTTGGTAGCAGCTAAAATCTGTTGTCCCAATAAAAGCAGATAACATCTGTTTTGACATAAATATCAATTTTAAAGGAGAAAAGAGCTTCTTTGAAGTGAGTGTGCCATAGCAAAATATAGCTACAAGTGAAAAGATGGCAAGATGTTCAATGAGAAAAACAGGGAAGAAGAAAAATTAAAAGTAGTACCTCAATCACAGCGCAATCAGTGGAAGGAGAGTAATCAACCTGATGCAATCAGTCCTTGGTCCATGCTCCAGTCGAAAGAAGATAAAATGAAGCGAGTACATACTGGTCGATTAGAAGGCAGCAAACTATAGTGACAATGAAGCCAACAAATGCTAAGCACTGGGCGGGCTGCAAGTCCCTTGTTGTATAAAATATCTTGAGCATGCACTGTTGTAGGCGAGACATAAAAAGGAGGACAGATGAGACAAATAGCCCAGGAATGATAGACACACCTGGCAGGGAAGCAAGACATTATGATGGCTGATCATGTGCTTGCTGCCATTATGGTTATGTAGTCTCTTGGTAGACATTGTCATGAGCCCTAATGGACTCCCACCTTGGATCCGAAGTGGTCTCTTAAACTCCCCACTCCCCCCAGGTTCTTTGATCCCTTCCTCGGACTTCCACCTTCACACACTCTGCCAGAACTTAACATGTGAGCCCCATTCCTTGTCTTCAGTATAGTCTTCTGGCACTTAGTACCTCGCAGAGACTTGTAATGCTTTCTGACAAAAACATATTTTTACTCTCCATGTCAATTCATTAACTTTACCAAAGGCATTCAAAGCTAAACTGATTTAATAGGAAGCACCAACAACTATGTTTTTACAAACTATGTGGATACTGGAAACCAAATCAAGCAATGGCAAAACAAATGTCTCCCCTTAGAACAAGATATGAACATATGGCATGTCAGCACTGTCTAAGTATTGCTCCTATGGTGTCTGAAAGATCTCAACGTCTCTAATTGATGAGTGGATCAAGTGCCAGTGGGAATATTTAAGTAAGAATCAACCCACACTGCCCTACACCTTACCGCAGAGTTCAGAAAGAGCATGCATCATTGAAGGGTCTTCAGTTCTTCAATGCAGTCCAATTTACAGCCCTCCTCACTATAATTTCAGGACTGCTCCAAAGGTCATGTGCAGCGATGGTACAAACAAAACTTTACGTCACATTGATTTTTAGGTCCAGACTAGCAGCAGAGCGCTTGCGCTGCTCGCTCTGAGAGACTGCTGTAGTAGAGTATGGGAGAGAAGGCGCTCCCATTTTCCACCCATATTTTTCATTGGCTTGAGTCATTGTCTTTCGTAAATGCTGTCTTCAGATTCGTTTATAGGCTTGTTAGTTCCTCCTTAGTACGGCCTTGTCTTAATTTGTAACCTCCCATGGTTACTGGCCCCTTTACTTCGGTTGTGACACGGGACCTGTAATTTATTCTGTAACCACTATTTAATTTATTGAGTTTCTATTACTGCAGGCCGAACATGTGCAGCTTCAGCTGAAAACGCTTGTGTGTTTTTTAAGCAGCACGGCCGCCCACCTAACACGGGCACTCGCTTTCAATCACTTTAACACGGCATTATCTTGTGTCTGTTTCAACCCCCCAAGTAAAATGGATTTAGAAATGATTAGTGAATTAAGTCATGTGAATTCCAGGTTGCACATAATCGTGTGCTAATGGGCTGAAGCTGACAGCACGTCTGGGTTACATGTCATCTGCACTAAAGCCACCTGATGGGTTGTTAGCTAAAGCCTGTTTTATTAACAACAACAACACCAACAATACCACCACCACCAACCCCACCACCAATACCACCACCACCAATCCCACCACCACCAATACCATCACCACCAATAGCACCAGCAATACCACCACCACCAATACCACCACCATCAATACCACCACCACCAGTACCACCACCACCAATACCACCACCACACATACCACAACCACCAGTACCACCACCACCAATACCACAGCCAAATCCAATACCACCCCCACCAATACCACCACTAATACCACCAATACCAATACCACCACCACCAATACCACTACCACCACCAATACCACCACCACCACCAATACCACCACCACTACCACCACCACCAATACCTCCACCACCACCAATAGCACCAACACCAATACCAATACCACCAATATCACCAATAGCACCACCACCAATACCAAGTGCCACCACCACCAATACAACCACCAATACCACCAGTGCTACCAATACTACCACCACCACCAATACCACCACCACCATCAATACCGCCACTAATACCACCACCAACACCAATACCACCACCACCAATATCACCACCACCAATACCATCACAACCACCAATACCATCACAACCACCAATACCACCATCACTACCAATACCACCAATTCCACCACCAATAACAATACCACCATCACCAATACATCCCCACCAATACTACCACCACCACCAATACCACCACCAATAACACCACTACCAATACCACCACCAATACCAATAACACCACCAACAAAACCACCATCACCAACACCACCACCACCACCAATACCAAAACCACCACCACCAATACTACCACCAATATCATCACCACCAATACCACCACCAGTACCACCACCATCAATACCACCACCAATACAAATACCACCAATACCACCACCACCACCACCAATACCACCACTACCAATAGCACCACCAATACCCCCACTACCGCCGATACCACCACTAATACCATCACAAGTACTACCAATACCACCACCACCAATACCATCACAAATACCCCCAATACCACCGCCACCACCAATACCACCTCCAATACCAGCACCAATACCACCTATACCACCACCAATACTACCAATACCACCACCCCCACCAATACCACCACCATCAAAACCACCATCACCAATACCACAAATACCAATACCACCACCACCAGTACCACCACCACAAATACAAATACCACCACCACCACCACCACCAATACCAATACCACCACCAATACCAATACCACCAATACCACCACTACCAATATCACCACCACCAATACCACCACCACCAATACCACCACCACCACCAATACCACCACCACCAATACCATCAATACTACCACCACCAATACCACCAATATCACCACCACTACCACCACCACAACCAATACCACCACCAGTACCACCACCACCAATACCACCACCACCACCACCAACACCAATACCACCACCACCACCACCAATACCACCAAAACCACTGCCACCAATACCACCACCCCACCAACAATTCCACCACCACCAACAAAACCACCATCACCACTAATACCACCAATACCACCACCAACAACAATACCACCACCAATACCACCACTAATACAACCAATACTACCACCATCAATACCATGACCAAGACCACCACCACCAATACTACCTCTACCAATACCACCTCTACCAATACCACCACCAATACCAATACCACCATCACCAATACAACCACCACCACCAATATCACCACCAATACCACCACCACCAATACCACCACCACCAATACCACCACCACCAATACCCCCACCACCAATACCAACACCACCAATACCAACACCACCAATACCACCACCAATGCTACCACCACCAATATCACCACCACCAATACCACCACCACCTCCAATACCACCACCACCACCAATACTACCACCACCAATACCACCACCACTACCAATACCACCACCACCAATACCACCTCTACCAATACCACCACCAAGACCACCACCACCACCAAAACCAATACCAACACCACCACCAATACCACCACCAAAACCTATACCACCACCACCACCACCAATATCACCACCAATACCAACAAAATCACCAATACAACCAATATCACCAATACCACCACCACCATACCACCACCACCAATACCACCACCAACACAATTCCACCACCACCAATCCCAACGACAATACCAATACCACCAATAGCACTACCACCACAACCACCAATACCACCACCACCAATATCAGCACCGCCAATACCAGTACCACCACCAACAATACCAATACCAATACCACCAATACCAATACTGCCGCCAATACCACCACCACCAATACAACCAATGACACCACCACCAATACACCACCACCACCAATACCACCACCACCAATACCACCACAACCAATACCAGCACCGCCAATACCACCACCACCAATACCACCACCAACACCACTTTACCACCTATACCACCACCACCACCAATACCAATACCACCACCAATACCACCACCACCAATATCACCACCACCACCAATACCAATACCACCACATCAGCGCCTCTCACTCACTAGTAATAGCAGGGGCACTGTACGAGGCCAGAGCTGCAGCCGAGACCATCCCTCCCTCCCTCCATGTCTGCCATAAAGCACAGCCCACCCTGCACCAGGAGGTGAAGCCAGGGCCAAATTACAGCTGGAGTGTGTTTTATGAGGCCAAAGATAGTAATGACATTACGCAATGCCACACTGCACACTAAAATCATGGAGAGGGCAGGAAATAGCCCCTCCTCCCGCTCTTCCTCCTGAGTCGCAAAAGTGTAATCACAGAGAGAAAGGTGTTGGAGCACTTTGTTAGTGTTTGTAGCTCGAATCATATGCAACTCTCACTTCACACTTTGTGTCTGTGGAATTTACAACGCTTACACATCTTCTTCACTGCACTATTTATCACTACTTTGAAGACATTGCAGGCCAGTCTCTTCCTCTGATATTTACAATGTAACAAGCGGTCGAGAAGGCCCTTTATTGCCATGCAATAGGTCTCCTAATTGCGAGAGTTTAAACTATTAGTATTGTAAATGACAATGCCTTTTATTTATGTTTTAAAGCCCAAAACAGAAATAAAAGGCATTGTCATTTACAATGCTAATAGCTCAAACTTGTGTGAATGCGAGACCTATTGCATTGCAAATGCTTGTTCTCTAAAGGTTACAATGACATTTTACCTATTTTTGCATTGGAGGAAATAAGTGGCCCTTTTCAGGTCTCCTTGCCAAATCAAGCTGTCTAGCATGACATTGAGGGCAATATGTAAGTAAAGATGGAGATCACAGTGAGAAAAGTTAGCTAAGAAAGTTGAGTAGAGAGGGAGACCCCTTACCAGCAAACTGCCCAGACAGCCGGGTGCACCTTTTGTGGAATACAAAGTCTGTCTGGGGCTGATGAGGGCTGCAATCAAAGCCTCCTGTTGCTGCTGTTTTTGTCCAGGAGTCTTCTGCACACCCCTGGCCAAGTGACATGGATTTACACTTACATGGGCATTGCCCACCTTGGCACCCAGCTTCTCGCCAACAAAAGAGCAACAGCTTCAGGACATATCAGGTGTGTTTCAACTCACGTGTACACACGATTGTGACACATCAGTTTTACCATGCCGTTTTTAGAGAAAGACAAAAATCAACAATCATTGTGTAGCATCTCCCCTGAGATGAGTTGGGGTCGGGTAGATGTGAGCTGTCATGGTCAGTGGAGGTTCAGCACATCACCAGAACAATAGCATGGATTGCACAAATGCAGGCCGGATTGGCATGTTTGCAGCAACAACACTACTACGTGCAAATGGTCAATAAACCAAAGTCTATTGGTAGCAGAGTCAAGCTGTTACCAGGTTGGAGGTATGAACATCTCTCTGAAGACCTGGCTGTGGTTTGTACAGTGTAGTAGCCATAGGGGGGCCGACATAGCATGCTGCATATAAGCATCAGTCTGGGTGTGTACATACAAGTGGAGCAGCTCTCTTGGGATATAGCCCCTAGCTGATGCGCTCATTGTGCAACATTACACACCAACGTCACTCCAGTTTTGGTCTGGGTACCCTTCTGCTGCACGTTGCAGATGGCTATTTTCTACTGGCACCAATTGATTGGCTGGGTCACAAACAAAGATGGTCCAAATCTGTCAGATAAATGTGTGAAACGTAATGAGAGAGAGGGTATTTTCACATTTCTGTGGGAAATGTAAGCCATATGCAGAAATCAGACTGGCAAAAACATTAATATTTCTTAGATTATTGCTAAAGAATAAGAACAGTAAATCAAACTGCATACACTGTATTTTCAATTCTCCTTAAGGTTTAGAAACAAGGTAAACAAAACAAGACTGCTGAGCTTGCACTGGCATCAGAAGACCTTGGGTGAGCAATGGCATTTATCGATGTCTGTTTTTACATCCCTGTGTGTATCAGTCAAAGTCACATCCTGTTATTATGAAATGGGGAAAAAGCAGCGTCTCCCATTCTTCTCAAGTGCTCCTGGAATGCTTTAAGATAAATCAATAAAGACATTTAGAAAGAAAATACAATGAGTCCTTTGAGCAAACAAAATGGCAAGGGAGGAGTGAAGAAGAAATAGTACCTCAATCACAGCATGAGCTGCAGACAGGCACTAATTAAATTCAACCAATCTGTGCTTGGTCTATGCTCCACAGAAAAGAATGGAAGGGGCACTTGGTCTTCGCTGGATAAATAGAAGGCAGCAAAGAACAGTGACACTGAACCCGACAAATGATAAGCAACGGGTGGGTTGCAAGCCCTTTTTGTAAACAATTGTGTCTCACCAGTGAGAATGCATACAATGCATGCCCTGTCATAGGCTCAACCCTAAAACGGATGATCCCACCCGGCAAGTTATGTGGAGTTCAGAGGAGTCATCTCTGCCCATTTAGGTCAACCTACTGTTTATTCCTGGGAGGCATTCACACTTTTTTTCAAACCTATTCAAGGCTGTGCACAGCTTAAGAGCTGGCAGAGAATTATGCTAATTAGCCTTCTGACAGCTCAGGCAGGTAAAGGGTGACTTTCTAAAAATTACTTTTCCTTCATTTCTATTAAAAATCTGACTTCACCATTAAACTGCATTTTTATTAAGTATTAAAAAATAGTTGCTTTATTATTTTTCTAGCCAGTCTTATATAGGGCTGACTTTTTTTTAAAAGGGAGGTCAAGAGGACGGTGAAAAGGAGGTTACCAATCAAAAGTGTTTATTTTGACAGGTACCATGCATGTTTACACTGATATCGCCAGCCTACACAGGATAGGCCTGAAGTCAAGCTTGCACTACCAATATAGTGGATGGCACAATAGTTGCTGCAGTGCAATAGTGACACTTAACTTCTAAGCCCTGGATGCCCTGTTTAAATGGTATACTAGGGACTTACAGGGAAGTTAAATGTTCTAATTAGGAATAAGCCAATGTAACCTTTTTAAAAATAGCAGCACAGGGACTTTACTACTAGTTAGCAGAGGTAAAGTGCACAGTTGTAAATCCAGCATAAATACAGGGTCCAGTGTTAGGAGAAAAATTCAGAGTGACCATGTATGAAAAGGTTAATTTGGTACAGTACCATGTTTATTTTACCTCTTCCACATATGTGGATACATTGGCATCACTGTGGTCTTTTCTGGGATCTCTTTACACAAGTCTGTATGCATTTTCGTGAGTATTTTTTTAGCAGTAGATGGCACCTGAGTATTTGCAATTTTGCCCATTCTGCCAACGTCTCCAGTTAAGGATCAGTAAATCAGTAATTGCTGACCCTGCTAGGGTCCTGGTTCTAGATGAATGTGTCTTTGGCCATGCTGGTGCCTTTGTGACTGATGATGGAGTTGGATTCTCCCACTACAAATCATTGCCGAGTCTGGTGTAGTATATGGCTGTCTCATTGACACATTTACTCACACATACAATTACAGCTGTATGGTGTAATTTTACATGTGTAAATATCCTCACAGGTGCATATTGTGGGTATTATGGGTGTGAACACGTGCAAATTCTGGTGAACACCTGCCAACTTACAAGCAGGTATCAACAAATATTTTGTGGCTATTGTCACAATCTGGAAGCATTTAAATAGTTACCCCTCTTAAGGGGCATGAGTAAGTCTGTTTTTAGAGTGGTATAGCAGAGGGAACACCTGATAGTTTGTAGGTGTTTGGAGGTAGGGCTTTCTCTATAGGGAAAGATTTTTCCAAATACAAAAGAAGAAAGAAAATATGTGATTTGAAGTGTAATACTACAGGTTTCTGTGATACACGATGGGAAGGGCAATCTGAGAAAATAAGACCCTTATTTCTGGGGATTTGGCGTAGGGCAGTGCAGCAAGTCAACTTGCTACCCTACGCCATAGTGAAAGGGAAGGAATGCACGGTATTTATGCAATAAAGTGCATTCCTGTCCTTTCTCCCTGCGGTGGTGTCATTTTGGCTGCTTAGCGTCAAGGGGCACCTTCCTGCTCAAAAACATTATTGAGAGGCGTTTTCCTCATTTCTATGTGTGCTGCAGAATGCAGCAGACATAGAAAAAGGAAAAAGCTAGGAGAAATAAAGATATTTCTCCTCGTTATGCCTTACCTCAAGAGGCGTAAAGATTTGGAGCTTCCCCAGGATTCTGTGATCTTGTAAATCTGGGGCGGCGTCAAAAACCATGGGTGTTGCATGGGAAAACCCACCGCAAAGGCCATGAAATGCCTCCCAAGAGCAGAATAAGGCAACACAGCGATTTGCGCTGTCTTGTCCTACTCCATATCTATGAGGCCATTCAAAGCCACGCAGAGTGGCTTTGTGTGGCCTCATAGAGATGATTTAGTAATCGGTGCCGCCGGAGCATCACCAAAAGTGATGCCCAGGGGCGCAGGGGGCTTATAAAGAAGTTCCTAAAGTTCTCATTTATGGCGTTTTGGTGAAGGGCAGGAATGTATTGTATTTAATCAATCCAGTGCATTCCAACCTCTCTGCCTTGCTGGTGCCATTTGTGGTGACCTAGCGCCAACGCAGGCCCCTTGTACCGTGGTACAAGGGTGCCTCCATTGCAGGCAGGATTGCTATTGTGCAGGAAGGGGTACCTTACTGCACAAAAACAATCCTATGATGCGGTTTCCCCTTTCTATGTGTGCTGCAGATGCAGCACACATGGAAAGAGAAAGCCAGGAGAAATTAACATATTTCTCCTTGTTACGGCCCACCTTGGGAGGAGTACGGATTTGATGCTTCCCCAGTATTACATCACTTTGTAAATCTGGGGCAGCGTCAAATTCCATGGGTGTTGCGTGGGAAAACCCACCGCAACACCCATGGAATGCCTCCCAGGCACAGAGTAAGGCAATGCAGCGATTTGACCTGCAACTCCTTACTCACAATTTATGAGGCCACTTAAAGCCAAGCAGGGTGGCTTTGCGTGGCTTCATAAGTCACGAATGTACCACTTTACGTGCTGCAAAAGTGACGCAGGGCTCTCATAAATAAGCACCTAAGTGTTTCTGTGCCCTGGCTCCTGCACTGCACTCATGGTGTTACACTGGTGGAATATGTGGCAGGTCAGAAAGCCTCGAGCAGCTCGAGCTGGGGGCTTTCAGAGCTGTGGTGTAATGTCGCTCCCGCAGCTCTGTACACTGTAAAATAAATAAATAGTTCAGAAGTGCCCAGTGGGCAGCTTTTGTTTGCATAAGGGGTAGGAAGAAGGAGGCGCAGAACAGAAGTCGAAATGTGCAATGCAACTTTGGAAAGTTTGCATTTAGTGATGGTAATAACGTGATCACATTCAGTAAAGCGGCCCTAAAGCAGCATGGGAGGGTCGTAAAGCAGCAGGAGGCCGCACCTGAGGCCTTTCAAGCGGCCTGCCAGACCAGCATTACCCGCCTAGTTAAATGGCCCGTGGCACAGGAGCGAAAACTGCTCTCGGTGTTTTGAACAGACCACTTATTTTAAAGTATATTTTCCACGTTATTTTAAGGAAATGTGGTTTTCTCAACATAATATTACCAAGTCATGCCATCTAGAAGAGTGATAATAAAGTGGACAAAAATGGTCCTGCAGGCGCTGCAAAGCACAGTTCTGCAACCCGTCCTTCGCATACTGTCATCCACACACATGCACAGACAACAGACATGCACTACTCAAACATCAGCTGACTTTGCAGGGATCCCTGTATTAACCAGGTGCACATTAAAATAACTTTTACCTGCTACTACCGTCTAACCAATGGAACAGGCTAAGACACACTGTCACAGGCTTCTTTCTTTGATGCTACATGGCAACTCTAACAAAGAAATTAATGTTGAATAAAATCCAAAACGTACTAGATTCCATACACCAGACGGCCACTATTCTCTATTATGTTCAAGTGATCCATATTTTCCCGTCACATCAATGTACAGTAAAATTACTTTGTTAGCAGAGAATACCCTCTGTCATGTAGCACACCACAAACGTCGAAAGCAACTTGCTATAAAACTTTTGTTGAATTCAGTTTACATTGGTGTGCACTGAGATATAAAACTGTGATTCATTGACTATCGACGTCATACTCTATTGCACCTGTGTCATTTACAATAAGTAAATGTAACTAAACCATGCAGCTTAACTCCCTCTCCATGTCATCTAATGCCTGTCCCCATGTAACAGCAATATAACGACATTACACCACACAGACACAACATAACGACAGTGCCATAACTATTATTCTGTATGCATCAGCAACTCCTAGCAATATGCAAAGTTTCATCAATGCCCTCCAATATCACACAACTATCAACACAAACTAATGACACCCAAGGTCACCAGGGAGGCAGATGTACCAACATAATTCTTCATGCATGTCAGAAAGAATTATGCATTTTTGCCATAATGGTCTGTGGCTATAGCTGGATCTCAGTACATGATGAGTTTTACATTGATTATCACCTGGAGTCGAACTATTGGAATAAGACAAATGGATTATGTTTTTTTGTCTAATGCCGCTTAGACTATTGTATTAAATTAAATGTTGATGGGTTAACAAAAATGTTAAGCAGCGGATGTGTGACATTAAGTCATTATTAGTACTGTAATTAATCAGATGAATATTATAGTAAGATCAAGGTCTATATCTACAGTCATTTAGAACTGTGTATATGAATTATTTATTTTGTATCTCTGATGAATTTTACATTGATTATCATATTGAGTTGATTCTTGAATACTCTATGAAGGCTATTGTTTGTTATAGGTTTGACACTATGTCATTAAATCTAATTCAATAAGGCAAAATAATTTATGACTACTATAGTCTTGATTTACTGTGAAACATATGTGAAACATGAGAAATATCTGACTCCTCAATGCTGAGAAGCAGTAGGAGATATGAAAATATTTTCTCTATTTGGTTACTTTTTTCTTTATACCAATACGAAACACTATGTGGAATAATTCATGTTTGATTTGTTCAGCATTCTGTCCGTCACCTGTTCTTTTTTCATTTGTCGCCCTAAATAGGAAGCGTATGCCAGGACATGGGTCCCGTGCTCGCTACGCCACCATCTTCAAGCTAGCCTGGCTGATGAGGCGTGATACACTATGGTCTGTTCAACCTGCCATCCCTTGATGTGGTCTTCGCCCAAACATTTTACCTTCATCCCTCCTGTTTTCTGAATTCTTTTTTGTTGTCTTTAGGACGTTGTGCACTTTGATACTGCTAAACAGTGCTAAAGTGCTTGAGCTCTCTCCCTAAAACATGATCCAATTGTCTTAAACCTGATTGTCAAATTACATTTATCCATAAATCCCTATTAAATGGTACTACACATGCCCAGAGCCTGTTCATTAAATGCTATTAGTGGGCTTGCTGCATTCATTGTGCTACCCTCTTAAGCAGTCCTTTAAAATATGCCTCAGGCATTGTATTAAGAAACGTTGTGCATGTGTTTTTAGGTTTTACATGTCCTGGTGGTGACATACTCCTAAGTTTGTTTTTCAAAACTGCAAGGTCTGTCTCTCCCATTGGATAACATTGGGTTACCTTATTACATATATTAGGTGTTAAATTTTGATTGGGAAATTATAATAATCTCAAGTTTGGACTAAAACAAATTATAATTTGAAACCCTCTGTAATGGCAAAGTCACAATTCTGAGAATGCCACTTTTAGTAAGTTGAAATGTTCTTGCCCAATCATTAGGTGCCTGCAGCCTGTGTTCTGTGCCACATTACTGTGAACAGATTGACAGTAGGCTTATGTGTCTACCTCCCAGACAGTGAGACAAAGAGGGACTAGATGTTGGCATGAAAGGGCCATCCCGCCAGGATGGGTGGGGCTGAGCTGTTCCTTGCCCCACTTACACTTCAAAAGGCTGCCTCCAGCACACCCACAAAGGGGCTTGACACCTGCCTTTTGTCACTCTAAACTATTTGGAGCCTTGACAGACAAAGGGAAGAACTTTCCAGAATCAGCTGTGGGACTCCTGCCAGGCCATGTCCTCCCTGGACCAGAAATAAGCATCCTTGGACCGGTTTCAGAGTATGTCACCCTTCTTCAGCCAGGCTAGCTTGAATCCAGTGGCACAGTGAGCAAGGGACCCACGTCTGGGCATACCCATCCCACTTAGGGGCGAAAAGTGTTACAGCAAACAAACAATGGACGGAATGCTGACAATGCAAACATTCTCCCCCAGTCAAAAGATCTGGGTTAAATCCATCGTTCTTTTGCCCACTACGCCACCCCAGTTTGGACCCAGCCGTATGCAAATCAGTCTTGACCCTGTACCCCATGGGAACAGCCCAAACCATATGCTGCTAAAATACTATCAGATTCGAGATTATTTCTCAAAGCATTTAAAGTTGACTAACACTATTGGGTCTGAGGTTTTGGATTTTATATACGACAAAGTAGGAAAATCTATGATCAGCAAGGTGTATAAATGGCTGAGCAGTTATAGAGCAGATGATTGTGAAAAACTGGCCAATCAATGGAGTAAGATATTAGAGATACCTGTCGGGGCTAGCACTATAACGCAAGCATTGAGTACTATAAAAGAGGTGGTGCACTCTACTAATCTGAGGTTGCAACAACATCGAACGATATGTCTCCTATATTATACTCCAGAGAGGATAGCCAAGTGGGCGGCTAATAATATAATTACGGATAGGATGAAGTGCCCAAGATGAGATTTGCACAAGGTAGATATCAAACATATGTTTGTAACATGCTCAGAGCTAAAAACATTTTGGCAGGATGTTCAGAATGTCCTTCATCAGAAATTGGGGCTAGCAATACCCCTGACAGTAGGGGAAATTATGATGGGGTGTAGTAATACTGGATCTAAAAATAATGGTCTATTAACTATCTTGTGAGTTTCAGCAAGGCTGATTATTGCCCGAGAATGGATATCGCCAAAGCCTCCAAATATGATGGATTGGTGGCTTCTTGTTCGACAGACGTATGACATGGAACAGGCATTGGCTAATTCAAGAGGCAACCGCTCAGTCACTAAATGCAATGCAATATAGGGTCTTGGCTTTAGATACATTTTTGGAATATCAGGATATCCAAGGTGGTGTAAATAGGTGGGTGGGGTCCAATAAGTATATGTCTGATATTAATTAAGGCTTGATATTTCCCCCTTCTTTATTCGGTATTTATTCGTTATATATCTCCATGTGCTCCTTTTTACTTATTTTATCTGTGATATTATGTTTTGATATTGGCTACATTTAGTATTGATACTGCTTTGATGTATTTCTTTTTTTGTGTATTATGTATTACCCAATCATTGACAAATACATAAAAAAAAAAAATGACCCTGTGCCCCATGGGAACAGTCCAGACCGAACTGCCAGGGCAGGTCCTCTCTGGACCGGAAACAAGCATCTTGGGACCGGTTTCAGAGTATGTCACCCTTCTTCAGCCAGGCAAGCCTGAATCCAGTGGCACAATAAGCAAGGGACCCACATCTGGGCATACCCATCCCACTTAGGGCAAAAAGTGTTACAGCAAATAAATGATGGACGGAATGCTGACAATGCAAACATTCTCCCCCAGTCAAAAGATCTGGGTTAAATCCATCGCTCTTTTGCCCACTACGCCACCCCAGTTTGGACCCAGCCATATGCAAATCAGTCTTGACACTGTGCTCCATGGGAACAGTCCTGAACGAACTGCCAGGCCAGGTCCTCCCTGGACCGGAAACAAAAATCCTGGGACCGGTTTTAGAGTATGTCACCCTTCTTCAGCCAGGCTAGCTTGAATCCAGTGGCACAGTAAGCAAGGGACCAACATCTGGGCATACCCATCTCTCTTAGGGGCGAAAAGTGTTACAGCAAACAAATTATGGACGGAATGCTGACATTGCAAACATTCTCCCCCAGTCAAAAGATCTGGGTTAAATCCATCGTTCTTTTGCCCACTACGCCACCCCAGTCTTGACCCTGTGCCCCAGAAACCGGTCCTAGGATGCTTGTTTCCAGTTAAGGGAGGACCTGACCTGGCAGTTCGGGCTGAACTGTTCCCATTGGGTGCAGAGTCAAGACTGATTATGGCTGGGTTCAAACTAGAATGGCATGGTGAGAGAAAAAACGATGGATTTAGGCCCAGATCTCTGTACTGGGGTGAATGTATGACATTGTTCTGCATTCTGTCCATCCACTGTTGTTTTTGCATTTATCACCCGAGTGGGACGGGTATGCCCAGACGTGGGTCCCGTGCTCTTCATTGCCACTGGAATCAAGCTGTCCTATCAACTGTTGTTTTTGCATTTCTCCAAGGTAAGCCTGACAGCTGTTAGGCCAAGCTACCAAAGGTTTAAGCACAGGTTAATTTATTGACATTTGTGGTGCATCTCACAAGGATTGTGGTTATTGCTGGCGAAGGGCCCCCCTCAACAAAAAAACTATTTCTTTCATGGTCCTATATTGCCAATGCTGGGTTCTGATGACATTTATAACCCACCCAGCCTTCAGCCTCATGGTTTGTCACCAGAGTCCATCAATGTCAATATAGGCCCATATCACACAATTACCCATTAAATATTCTCTCTCTCTCACACTCTTTCTCTCTCTCGTTCTCTCTCTCTCTCTCTCTCTCTCTCTCTCTCTCTCTATATATATATATATATATATATATACACATATATATATATATATATATATATATATATATATATATATATATATATATATATATATATATATATATATATATATATATATATATATACTCTCCACAATGTCCCCTTTCTGCCAAGGAAACACTCGGACACTCCGTAGAAAGTAAATCCTTTAATCAGGCAAGTAGAACGACGCGTTTCACCATTACGGCTTTATCACGCTCGTAAAATCGACATTCCACCATGTTTAAATACAACACGATAGTAAGTTAACAATGAAAAAGAAAAACGGACTTCTCATACAAGCACAGCACAGTATTGATACAAATGATGCGGCCATTTTGAAATGTCGCATATACAGGAATTCAATCCCCAACACGCTAATACCATGTCAGTGCAACAAAAACATTGTAGTCCTAGTGGACAAATATTACATGAATGTAAACAATAATACCCTGCGAATTCATGAATCCTCATGATTCTAATTAATTTGAAATTCATACTCATTATGATGTATGAACTCTAAAGTAAAATACGAATGCAAAAAACGTGGCCATTTTGGAATATCGCGTTACCCTGTTTTACTTGTAAACCATTCATTAAAAATGGCAAAAACACACCGTTGTTGCGGTCCAAGTGGACAAACATCCAACAAGTCTGATAACCGAATGACATGTAAGTCATCCAAAACCACATCGTATACGTGGTTCAAGTGGACTAACATAATAGCGATACAAATTACATATTTCATGCGACAGACATATGGACGTTATTGATTTCATATATTAATATCAACATCAGAAAATTGGACTAAGAATAAAAATCTCCTGGAAATATCTGCCATCACAATACGTATGTTTTTCAAACAACTAGGGCCCAAGTGGGCTTGATGCTTATACAAGAACATATAGGCAATACTCCAAATACACAGGAAAACCTGTACATAAATCTTTGACAATCTTCAATAATCCAATGATCCTTCAATAGACCCACAAGTTAGAGAAGTACCTGTAATAAAACAAAATCTGATTTAAAATCATGAAACAGATAGTACAGACAATACATGTTCAATTAATTGTGCAAATGAACTGCCAATTCTTCGCTTAAATTCAACCCCATAGGGGCCAGACTGCCCAAATCAATAATGTAACGAGATTCCAATTTCCTTAGCGACAATTCTCTGTTGCCACCGCTCACACCCAAATCTACTGTGTCTATTACCACCATGCGGACAAGTGTGTTATCTTGCATATGTTTATCATAGAAATGATGCGCTATGGGGTACTGTTTGTTGTTGTTTCGTATTGCACGAAAATGTTCCAAAACTCTTTTTTTTCGCCTCATGTTTCGTGCTACCAATATACCACATATTGCAAGGACAGATGCATGTCAGTTTTTTCTTAATTACAAACTCCCTCTTAGAGTTGGGTACTGGTAATTTGTTGCAATCACTACTGTTTCTACATGCTTTGCATTTGCGACAGCATCTAAAACCAGGTGTACCCTTGGATATATTTATATCCCGTTCTGTGATGTAGTTGTGACTAAGTACATCTCTCAATGATCGTCCTCTTTTGAAGGTAATTTGTGGATTACTCGCCAAATCCTTTTTAAGATGGTCATCGGTGAGTAATACATGCCAATATCTTTTAAAAATATTGCGTACTTCAGTAGCCTGCCCTGAAAATGTGGTAATGAACCTGATACATTCATCCTTTTCGTCCTTATGTTGAGGATAAAGTAATTCATTCCTAGATTTCAATTCTACTCTAGAAATAGCTTCCTGAATAGTCTTGTTACTATATCCCCGTTCTTTAAACCTCTGGCACATAGTTTTCTCCTCATCTTTGTAAGCCTCAACAGAACTGCAGTGTGACGCCATAGAGATATTTGAAAAGGGTGTCTTACATGATTTACATGAATTAAGATTTAAAAAGTTACAAGGTACTAAAAAAAACCTTACAGTTGAACAAATTGCCTCTATTGACAACTTGGTAGCTGACAAGAGTATTGTTATTAGACAATCTGATAAAGGGAGTAACGTAGTTGTCTTAGACAAACAAAAATATTTGGCTGAAGGTCTAAGACAACTCAATGACATTAATTGTTACTGTAAGACGAATATGGCTGAGGTTCTAAAATCCAATGTCATGTACAGAGAAACACTGGTTGAGTGGAGAGAAAGAGGGTTGATTGAATGGGAAGAATTCAACTATTTGTATTGTGCACATCCTAGAATACCCATTCTATATCTTCTCCCTAAATTGCATAAGAACACTTGTAATCCTCCTGGCCGACCTATAGTGTCCTCTATGGGGTCACTACTGGAGAATACATCTACATTTATTGACTACTTTTTAAGACCTTATGTAGTGGCACTACCCTCCTATCTGAAAGATACTACTCAGTCTTACTTATGACAAAAGTATGGCACACCTGAAGCCATCTTGATTGGAATAAAGTGGTAACACTTAAAACATTTAATTTACAAAGTAACAAAATGAGGGGGTTCATTTTGCCATAGAAATTATGATTAGTGCTGCAGAAAGAAAAATTAGGGCACATTTTGAGTGACTTCTCAAATCCTCTTCTATTTCATTAAATAATTCTGACATGCAGACTGAAACATGCACTTTCAATACCAGCAGCAGACTTCCCTGGTGAGCAGTAGCTTTACTACAGTGATCTAATAAGCAACTAGAGTGCTAACATTCTGAATTTATGGCAGATTTGTGACACATCTGAATGCCTTCTTGATGGAATCAAAGTAAAAAACTGAAAGTATTTCCTACTGAGGAGACTGTAGTAAATGAGGAAATTAGGAAACATCATAACAAATAAGTCTCCCAAAATGGCCACCAGAGACAAAAGAGCCCAAATGTAGCCCAAATATCACCCAGATGTAGCCCAAGTATAGCCCAATGACAGAATGTCCCAGAGTGTTCTAACGAACAACTAGAGCGCTAACAGTCTTACTTATGACAAAAGTATGGCACACCTGAAGCCATCTTGAATGGAATTAAGTGGTAACACTTAAAACATTTAATTTACAAAGGAACACAATGAGGGGATTCATTTTGCCATAGAAATTATGATTAGTGCTGCAGAAAGAAAAATTAGGGCACATTTTGACTTCTCAAATCCTCTTCTATGTCATAAAAAAATTCTGACATGCAGACTGAAACATGCACTTTGAATACCCGCAGCAGACTTCCCTGGTGAGCAGTAGCTTTACTACAGTGATCTAATGAGTAACTAGAGTGCTAACATTTAGAATTTATGGCAAATGTGTGACACATCTGAATGCCTTCTTGATGGAACCAAGTAAAAAACTGAAAGTATTTCCTACTGAGGAGACTGCAGTAAATGAGGAAATTAGGAAACTTCATAACAAATAAATCTCCCAAGATGGCCACTAGAGACAAAAGAGCCCAAATGTAGCCCAAATATCACCCAGATGTAGCCCACATGTAGCCCAATGACAGAAGTGTGCAAAACACTTATTTTTTGCGTATTTGCAGTTTTATATAGTGCAGACTTGTCAGGTATTGGAATGCTTTACATGAGCATTGGTTACATCACACACAATCAAATTCATTTTGGTTGTAGACATGGGGAGATTAAGTGATTTGACCACAATCACAGAATGTTGAGCTGAAGCAGAAACTCCAACCTGGTTCCCCAGTTGCAAAGTTTGCAGCTCTGGAAGTAACACCACATCCTCTCGCCAAGGTGCAACATTTAATCAAGTGGTCAACTGGATAAAAAAACATAAAGATGACAAATAATTTAAAAGTTCTTTGTCGCTATTTGAAAACTCAGAAAATATGTCCTCATTTTAGTTTTTTAGAGTACTAAACATAATTTTGATGCAAATAAGACCCTCTCATATATGTAATTTCTAAAGGAAATACTCTAGGTATTACAGTTTTGATTACATCAAGATGACGTCAGGCGTTCCACACTTTTGTAATAAATATAGAATGTTAGCAATCTAGTTGTTCATTGGGATACTGTTGAGAGGCAGAGGCCAGGGGCACGGACTCTGAAAATTGAAGGCAGGTAGGAGAGTGCAGAGGCAACAATTTGACCACACTGGGCAGGCAGGAAGGGCAGTGGCAGAACAACAGACTATGGAGGGCAGTGGAAAGGGGGGGAGGGGCAACAAACCAACAATACAGGACTGGCAAGAGAGGCTGTGGCAATATAATAGACCATTGTGAGCAGAAGGAAGAGGCAGTGGTAGTACAACCATACATGCCAACAGACCCGTTTCAGCCAGGAAACGTCCAATGTTTTTAAGCTCAAATGGGCTTTATTTGATCTGTCTCCTTCTACAATCTCTTCTTTTTCAATGTAACTCAAAGGGGAAAATCAATACCCCAGTTTTTTTTCACAATCTCCCTCTTACCAAGTTCAAAATGTTCGCAAGTATGGTACATTGAATCATGGTAGGCAGGAGGAATTGGGGTAGGGACATGGACTCGGATAACAGAGGACAGGAGGGACATGGAGAGGTGCACCAAACTGAACCTACAGGGCAGGCATCACGGTTTGCAGCAGCACAATACACCACACAGCGCATGCGGGACGGGAGTGCAGCACAACAATCCATAGAAAGCAATAGGGAGGGGACAGGACCATGCACATGGACAAAAGAGAACAGATGGGAAAGAGGCAATGGTAGCTAGCTTACCATAATCGACAGACAGGAGAGAAAACTGCAGCATAACAGACCATAAAGGGCAGGAGGGACAGATCAGGGGCATTACAATGGAACAGACAAGCCAGGAGAGAGGAAATAGGGGGTCTGCACATGGAAACAGAGGGCTGGGGGCAAGGTGGCAGGGCAGGAGCAGCAAGATGACCGTGGAGGTCAGGCAGGATGGGCACTAGAAACAAGACACACCATGGAGAGCAACAATGAGACTATGGTGGCATACACACAGACAATGGAGGGAAGATGGGAGGGGGTCAGGGGCAGCTAGCTGACCACACAGGGAAGGTGGGAGGGGCCATGGCAGCACAGAAGACCATGCATGGCAAGTGGGAGGGTTAGTGGCAGCACAATGGCTATGATGGGCAAGAAGGAGGGTGCAGGGGCATGCACAAAGGACCATGGAGGATAGAAAGGAGGGTCAGGACCTGGGCACAGACAAGAGAGTTCAGGGGAAGGGGCCTCACAACAGACCGTGCAGGGCAGGCAGGAGGAGCAGTTGCAGCACAACAGATCAGGGAGGGCAGAAGGGTGTGGCAGTAAAATGGACCATGGAGGACAGGAGGAAGGGGATAGGGGCATGGCATGTCGACAGGCAGGGTGGAGGTGGCAAGGACAGGTTACAGTCATCTGACAATGCTAGGCAGGTGGGAGGGTAGTGGCAGCTCAACAGAACACTCAGAGTAGATAGGAGTGGCAGTTCCATGGAACATAGTGGGCAAAAAGGATGGAGCAGGGGCATGCACAAAGACATCGGAGGGCAGGGGGAAGGAGAATAGGGGCAGCAAGCTAAGCACAGAGGCTAAGCAGGAGGTCAATGATGGGCCATAGAATTGGGCAATGGAGTGCAGTAGGAGTGGACTGGTACATCATGCTAAATGGAGGGCAGTGGCAGCACATCAGACCATGCATGGGAGGAGGGAGGAGGCTAGTCCATGGATTCAGGCAACAGAGGATAGGGAGGAGGTGGATGGGGCAGCAAGCTAACTGTTCAGAGAAGGTGGGTATTAGGAACTTTATTGTTTTTAAAATGTGTGTCTGTGCGAACTACTTAAAATATGAACAAGTATGCAGCATAATCTCACTTTTATTCAGGAAGAAGAGGACGTTTGTGACTGTGACTCCGGGCTCACTTGGCAGAAACACCCCCTGACCCTCCACCCCATCGCAAAATGTAATGCCCGTGAAAAGGGTAGGTGGACGCAGTGTTATGTAGAACATAGTCCTGAGAGCACGATTGAAAATGAAAACTAAATGTAGTATATGGTATAAACTATGCACCAAAAAGTGTGATATAAGATGAACCGGGGCGTGAAATATAATATGCAATACATTGTGCGCAATGACAGATTCATTAGAGAGCCCGAGATAGCACAGGCACTAGCGCGTGCTATGCGATATGCGCCTTGGAGTGTAATATGCACAGGGCAGTGTTGTGTAACATAACTAGTCTCTAAAGTTGTAATATAAAATATGTGCTGGGGAGTGTAACGTTGCATATGCACTGTGATAAAGATATGGATCCCAGATTGTAATATGTATGGCATAGCGCTGTGCGTTATAACATACACATCGAGGAAGGCACGTTAGATAGGACAATATAAGTAAATGTAAATTGATACTTGTATAGCGCACTACTCACCCGCAAGGGTCTCAAGGCGCTTGTACGAATACCGCTGTGGAACCCATCCTGGCTTTCCCTGTGAGGTGTCCACTCCTAGGCACCCCCAAGGTGGAGGCCAGGCATCCTTAGCGTTGTGGGGGCCGTTGTGGAGATTAAGCAAGCTATTGCCCAGAGTTGCAGAGTGGGACTCCATGATTGGAATGGCACCGAGGCGAGAATTATCAGGTCCATGGAATTTTTGAGCCCAAGACCCGCCGAGGCAGGGAATTGAACCCTGGTCCCGGGCTAAACCTCTGCATCAGGGACTGCCGCTCTAATCATTGAGCCACACTTCTCCACCCGTGCGAAGGCAAGTGTGGCATGACATATTCACGGGGTGATGTTACAGTGCACATGGGCTAGAGAGTGTCATAGCATACACACTAGCTGGTGGAATACAACACAGAGGTGTGAGGCAATCGGCGGGCACTGGTGGGTGTAACACAGCATTGGGCTCAGCCAGGAGCACACTGTGACTCTCAAATGAGGTTTGTCTCCTTTCCAGAGAGTAAAATAAAAAGTATTACACATCCGGCGGTGGATGTGTTTTTTATTAACCGTGAGGGGGGTTTCTTGCATAGTTCTGTCGAATTTTTGTCGAATCCCCTTTGAATGGCTTGGTGTAAGTGTATATTAAATGTGCCCGTCAATAGCTACCCATGTTTGTATAAATAAACTACAAGGGTGTCTACTTGGAGAGTACCCACCGGCGGGGGCGCCGGGATTAGGCACGGTAGGGCGTCAGACACGTCAGAGCTTCACTAGCGGTGTAAATACATTCCATGTGGATTCATTCTATGCATAGTCGCCTTTTAATGAATATCACGCAAATCGTCATGGTGATAGGTCCATACGGTTTGTCCAGCATGTCCTAGGTGTTTCTATAAATATATATATTTTTAAAATAATAAAAAACAAAGGCCGGCCCCGGGGGATGGGGTCCCCAGAGCCATAAGTGGCCTGAGGAGAGGGGCAACGCAGCCCTCTCCTAAAGAATTTAAATTAAAAAAAGGCCATGACCCGGGGGTTGGGGTCCCCGGGGCCGATTAAGGCCTTGGGAGGGCCAAATTAATTTTTTTCAACAAAAGAAATTGGGGTGCAGGCCCTGGGGGATGGGGTCCCCAGGGCCAGTAAATTAGAAAAAGAAGGGGGGCCACACAGCCCTCCTTCTTAAAAAAATAAAATAAATAAAAGACCGGCATCGCGCCTGAGGCCACGCCCCCTCCTTGCAGCACTCTGCAAACGCGCCCCCTGGCCAGTTGTAAGTTGGGGAATTAATTCCCCTTCAATACTGAGGGTCCCTGAGGGCCAACTAAACCAACAGGTATCTCCAGTGTGCGCCAGGGAGCTGCGTTGCAGACAGGTGTTCTGAGGCCACGCCCCTTTTTACACCTCTATGCAACGCAGCTCTGTGGCGCTTACTGGAGGTACCTAGTGGGCTAGTTTGACCGTAGGGACCCTTAGGATTCAAGGGGACTTAATCTCTCAACTTAGAACGGCCACAGGGCGCGTTTACACAGTGGTGAAGGGAGGGGACGGGGCCTGAGGTGACGTGTGCAAACACGCCCTGTGGCGCGTTTTAAGTTGGGGAAATAATTCCCTTTCCATCCTGAGGGACCCTGGGGGCCAACTAGCCCACCAGGTGCTTCCAGTAAGTGCCACTGCTCTGCGTTGCAGAGAGGTGGTGCAGGCCGTGCCCCTTTTTACACCTCTCTGCAATGGCGCTTACTGGACATACCTAGTGGGCTATTTTGCCCCTAGGAATCCTCAGGATTCAAGGGGACTTCATCTCCCAACTTAAAAAACGGCCACAGGGCGTGTTTACACAGTGGGGAAGGGAGGGGACGGGGAGTGAGGTTACGTGTGCAAACACGCCCTGTGGCGCGTTTTAAGTTGGGGAATTAATTCCCTTTCCATCCTGAGGGACCCTGGGGGCCAACTAGCCCACCAGGTGCTTCCAGTAAGCGCAACTGAGCTGCGTTGCAGAGAGGTGGTCCAGGCCGTGTCACTTTTTACACCTCTCTGCAACGCAGCTCTGTGGCGCATACTGGAGGTACCTAGTGGGCTAGTTGGACCCTAGGGACCCTCAGGATTCAAATGAACTTAATCTCCCAACTAAAAACGGCCACAGGGCATGTTTACACAGTGGTGAAGGGAGGGGACGGGGCCTGAGTTAACATGTGCAAACAAGCCCTGTGGCGCGTTTTAAGTTGGGGAAATAATTCCCCTTCAATCCTGAGGGACCCTGGGGCCAACTAGCCCACCAAGTGCTTCCAGTAAGCACCACTCCGCTGCTTTGCAGAGAGATGGTCTAGGCCGTGCCCCTTTTTACATCTCTTTGCAACGCAGCTCTGTGGCGCTTACTGGAGGTACCTAGTGGTCTAGTTGGACCCTAGGGACCCTCAGGATTCAAGGGGACTTAATCTCCCAACTTAAAACGGCCACAGGGCGTGTTTACACAGTGGGGAAGTGAGGGGACGGGGCCTGAGGTGACGTGTGCAAACACGCCCTGTGGCGCGTTTTAAGTTGGGGAAATAATTCCCTTTCCATCCTGAGGGACCCTGGGGGCCAACTAGCCCACCAGGTGCTTCCAGTAAGTGCCACTGCTCTGCGTTGCAGAGAGGTGGTGCAGGCCGTGCCCCTTTTTACACCTCTCTGCAATGGCGCTTACTGGACGTACCTAGTGGGCTATTTTGCCTCTAGGGATCCTCAGGATTCAAAAGGGGACTTAATCTCCCAACTTAAAAAACGGCCACAGGGCGTGTTTACACAGTGGGGAAGGGAGGGGACGGGGAGTGAGGTTACGTGTGCAAACACGCCCTGTGGCGCGTTTTAAGTTGGGGAATTAATTCCCTTTGCATCCTGAGGGACCCTGGGGGCCAACTAGCCCACCAGGTGCTTCCAGTAAGCGCCACTGAGCTGCGTTGCAGAGAGGTGGTCCAGGCCGTGTCACTTTTTACACCTCTCTGCAACGCAGCTCTGTGGCACATACTGGAGGTACCTAGTGGGCTAGTTGGACCCTAGGGACCCTCAGGATTCAAATGAACTTAATCTCCCAACTAAAAACGGCCACAGGGCGTGTTTACACAGTGGTGAAGGGAGGGGACGGGGCCTGAGTTAACGTGTGCAAACAAGCCCTGTGGCGCGTTTTAAGTTGGGGAAATAATTCCCCTTCAATCCTGAGGGACCCTGGGGCCAACTAGCCCACCAAGTGCTTCCAGTAAGCACCACTCCGCTGCTTTGCAGAGAGATGGTCTAGGCCGTGCCCCTTTTTACATCTCTCTGCAACGCAGCTCTGTGGCGCTTACTGGAGGTACCTAGTGGTCTAGTTGGACCCTAGGGACCCTCAGGATTCAAGGGGACTTAATCTCTCAACTTAAAACGGCCACAGGGCATGTTTACACAGTGGGGAAGTGTGGGGACGGTGCCTGAGGTGACGTGTGCAAACACGCCCTGTGGCGTGTTTTAAGAGGTAGTTTTAATCCCCTGCCCTATTATATACTAGGGCTGACAGAGGAGGTCATGCTGATCACAGGGGGACCCCAACGCATAGTGTTCCCTAGTGTATGTAGGTGATTTCAATGTATTCTGAGTGTCTTTTAACATAGCACTGGCTCTAGCACTGGTTAGTCAGACTCAGTTACCACCAGTATCCGTATGAAAAAGTTGAGGGTACAGGATGATTTTGCAACAAGGCTTCTTTCTGCTCTTCTGTTTGTTCTTTCTGCACGTTATCCTTCTTCCTGCACTTTTCTTCGTCTTTGAGGACTTCTGTTGCTTCTTTCTGCATTTCTTTTTTTTCTTTCTGTGCGTTTTTTCTTCTTTCTTCACATGTCCTATCTCTGTAGGCATAGTTAGAAATTAGCATTTAAAAAACCTTTGAAATTCACTGAAAAAACCATAGGTTTCAGGCACGTTATAGGGGCATATGCATCAACATTAGCATTTGCGATTCCTTATTAGCGAAAAATAAGGATTCGCTAATAAGGAATAGCAAAAGGCTATGCATGTAGGAATCGCTATTCAAATAGCGATTCCTTAACTTTCCTTAATTGCTACTAGCAAATAGCGAGTAGCAATTAAGGAATGCCGTCCCAATCATTCCTATGGGCCTCCAGGCTCATAGGAATGAATCGGAGATTGCATGAGCAAATAGCGAGTACCAGTAGGTTCTCGCTAATTGCTCATGCAATTTCAAGGGTGCAAGGGTGTCAAAATGACACCCTATAGCACCCCTGAAAATGATATGTGCACATATGTTGCACACACACATGCTCTAAGGGCATGTGTGTGTGCAACATGAAACTTTGAAAAATGCACAAAAGTGCATTTTTCAAAGTTTTTGCAAATTACCATGCAGTTCATCTTCATGGTAATTTGCTCCCCCTATTAGCGAAATCGCTAATTTTTTAACTTTGATGCATTGCATTTAAGGAATCTCACTTTGGGATTCCTTAAATGCAATCGCTATTTAAGGAATCGGTATTTAAGGAATCCCTATTTAAGGAATCGGTATTTAAGGAATCCCTATTTAAAGAATCGCTATTTAAGGATTCCTTAAATAGCGATTTCTGCTTTTGGGTTGATGCATTGGGATTGGGTATTTTTAACTTAATACCGGGAGCTATTAGCGAATCGGTATTTTACCGACTGGATTTTGGGTTGATGCATGAGGCTGATAGTTAGGAATTAGCATTTAAAAAACCTTAGAAATTCACTGAAAAAACCATAGGTTATAGTTAGCTGGACTTTTCACTCGTACAAAAACATTGAAATTCACCCGTTATAATTAGTTCAGCAAACTATAACTCGCACGCCCGCAATGCACTGCTGATGACGTCACATATTACATCACTCATGACATGGTCAGTGACATCACTGATGACATCACTGATGACATCTCAAATGACATCACTAATGACATCACTGATGACATCATCCTTGTGATAGAGTGGCAGACCTCCTCTTCCCCTAATATAACCTTTGATACACACATTCAAAAATAGAAACTACAATGTTCAAAACAATGGACATACCAATACCAGTTAAAACAACCTATTCAGTAATTCTAAGATCCACATACACATCCACTCATTCACAACAGTCCTATACAGTCACTCATACATGTACTCACTCATCATATGTACTCACACACCTATACATCCTGTTACACAATGCCACTCATCCATAGAGGTACTCACACACATAGTCACTCATGCTAATAAAGAATCAAACATCCATTTACTTGCATATACAGTTATACACACACCACCACACTTACTTCTACAGAAACGTACACATACTTAGTCTTTTAAACAATCACTTGTAGAAACACATACTTATTCATACAGGAACTCTTTCAATCTCTCACTCTCACATATACTCACTTATATAAACCAATAGTCACATATACTAGTTTAAAACATATGTAGTTACTCATAAAGACACTATTGAGACAGTCTATCACTCACTAACACACCCATGCACACACTCATCCACCCATACAGTCCTGCACACATGCTGTCTTCAACACATACAAACAGTGAGTCACTCATTCATGCACCTATGCACTACGTAATACCCCCCACCGAATCATACAGACACTCAGACACTCATACTGATACTCAAAAAACCAACTAATTACCTATATAGACACTCATGTAGCTACTCACCAACCCATGCAGCCACTTATACACAAAGTGAGAGACTGATACAGATATTTACACATTTAAACATTACTCACTAAGCCATGTATTCACTAAGATACACTTAATCAGTCAGTTATACAATCAATTTTTCAAAAACAAATCATCCATTTAGACACTTATATACCCATTTATTCTTCCATCGACCTTGAGATATACATATATAAAACATATGTAATTTTCAGAAAAACACACATTCACTGGATGATGTCATCAGTGATGTCATTTGAGATGTCATCAGTGATGTCATGAGTGATGTCACTGACCATGTCATGAGTGATGTAATATGTGACGTCATCAGCAGTGCATTGCGGGCGTGCGAGTTATAGTTAGCTGAACTAACTATAACGGGGAAATTTCAATGGTTTTGTATGAGTGAAAAGTCCAGCTAACTATAACGCCCCTGAAACCTATGGTTTTTTCAGTGAATTTCTAAGGATTTTTAAATGCTAATTCCTAACTATAACGTGCCTGAAACCTATGGTTTTTTCAGTGAATATATACATATATATATATATACACGAATGAATGAATTAATTAATTAATGCATTTATAAAGCGCAACTATTGCCGAGGTGTCTTGGCACTGAGCTGCAATGGGAGTGGTGACTGGAATGTGGTAGGCAGAGATAAGACAGCTATAGTTGGAAACAGTCAGGTTTTGATCATCTTTCTAAAGAGAGCTCTGATAGGTTGTAGCCTGAGATTGGCATTGTGTTCCAGAGTTTGGCTGCCCGGTAAGAGAGTGTTCTTCCCCCCATCTGGCTCTACGGATCTTAGGGACCTGGATTACTTCCTTATTGGCCGACCTAAGTTCATGTGGCGTGGTATGCCAGCTAAAAAGTTGCTCAGAGACCCTCCTCCATACAGTGCCTTGTGCACAAAGCAAAGAGCTTTGAATATATATATATATATATCTATATATAAAATATATTCTCTCTCTCTCTCTCTCTCTCTCTCTCTATAAATATATATTACCTACTGGCAGTCGCCAGTAGGTAGTTATAGTTAGGACCTAGTTTCCATAGGAAAAGCGATATTTCATTTGCCAATAACTTTGGCGCCATTTGACGAATCTTCCTGTACTTTTTTTACTACTGGGCCACTCACTTCAGCTGTTGTGTTGAAAGTTCCAGTCAAGCAGGGGCTGTGAAAAAAAGGGGGTCCCAAAACACTTTTTTTCCATGTTAACTTCCCCAGGAAACTTTAGACACAGCTACAGGCCGAACTGCTAAACGGGATTACACCAAATTTAGCAAAAAGGTAGCTCTTGGTCCATAAATGGTGTAAATCCGTTTAGTAGTTTCTGAGAAAGTTAAAGATTTCTTAGATATACAACTGTGGCCGCAGTGGATCCACGAACCTTCCCGATCTCGTGCCTTAGATCTTATTGGCTGCCAACAGTTCAAACCAAGAAATGTTGGCAGCCATCTTGTGACTTGGTTGAACCGAGTCACAAGCAAAAAGGTTAAAAAACAAGAAAAGGGGCAGGGTAGAAACAACCTGACCCCCTAGCCAGTTAAGCCTAAAAATTCATTTAAAAAAAAAAAAGAGGCGGAGGAGCCTAGCGCGCAACCAAGATGGCCGCGTAGGCACAGGGCTCCCAAGGGCCTCCACAACCTCCCACGTCTATCCTGACTCTATCCTGATTTCATCGACGGGCTTCTAAAGGCGAACCTATGCGGAGGTGATACCCGTTGTCCAAATTCAAATCGGACTTCAGGAACCGGGATAGCATCGATTTCAAGTCGGCGGCCTACTCCTGACCTTGCCCCGGATTTGAGTTGGCATGGTGCCCGGGCAGAAAGTGAACAACAACGGCCTGCAGGACCCGGACCGGTGTGCACTCCCTACTTTCACTTTCGGTTTTGGGTCTCCTGGCTGAAATTGACGGAGGGACTCTGTATTGTCGGCGTACACTGATGGTGGGAAGATTGGGTGTCCTACCTGGATATTGGACCCTAGTCTGGACCACCTTTGGTGGTCGCTGGGGCTCCCTAGATCGGCTCTCCGAGGATTGCTAATCGTGTTGGTGGACGACAACCTTGGTGACCATCAGACAATGGCGGCTAGATTGGACGGAGACAAGCAAAAATCCAAGACGACTAGGCGGGGAGCTCATACCCAAGCTAATAACATGGACCGCTATACCCAGCCAAAAGGATCCCCTGGTGGCCTGCATAAGTCACCGGAGAGATCCAAGGATGGCCCGGGATCGTCTACGGAGTTAACATTGCAGGACGTCATGAGCGCCATCGATGAGATGAAAGCAGCAGTCGGCCAGCAATTCGACACCTTGGCCCATAAATTGGACACGGTTTTGATCGACGTTAAACTTGTCAAAGCGGACCTTGCACAAACGAATGAGAAGGTCAAATCCTTGGGTATGACAACGTCGAGTCTGGCAACGGATGTGTCTGACTTGCAAACCGAGGTCCGTAATCTGCGGACGTCCAATGATTTGTCTGTCCGTCGGCTGGAGGATTTTGAAAGTAGGGCTCGGCGGAATAAAGTGCACATAATAGGGGAACCGGAGAAATCGGAGGTCCCTGCGGCTGACCTTTTCGTGGAAGACCTCGTGATCAACCATCTCGCACCCAAGGGATTGAGTAAATTCTTTTCGGTCGAGCGGGCCCATAGAGTTCCGGGTGGGAAGCCGAAACCGGGCGCTCCCCCACGGCCCCTCATTGCCAGAATTTTTCATTTCAGGGACAGAGAATCCTGCAGGCCTCGAGGGTGAGTGGGCCAACGAAGTTTGAGAACACTCATATAAGTTTCTACCCGGACTTTACACAATCGGTTCAAAAGCAGCGACAGGGGTTCATGGGTGTTAAATGGCGGCTGAGAGACATGGACCTGAAATATGCGATGCTCTTTCCGGCCAGGTTGCGAGTGGAGTTTGAGGATCGGACACATTTTTTCGATCGGCCGGAGGAGGTTGGAGATTGGCTTGATACCCTGCCCCAGCGACGAAGTCGAGAGGGACCGACCGAGGAGAACGGAGTGGGCCTGGCTGGACAGGAATAGACTTTGGTTCCCGGTGACTGAACATTGCGATGGCACTTCCATATTTTGGTTCGATGTTCTATTCAGTGCCTTATCCTTTAATGCCCGGGGGTTGTGGGGTGCTCAGTGAGGCTCTTTCCTCCTCTGGGGTTTTCTTTTTGTAGAATAGTTAATGTTAGGGCGACAGGCACACTGCAAGTTGGGGGGGCTGCACGGGCTCACGCAGGGGTGCAGGGAGGGGGGAGTTGTGTCCGAAATGTTGGTGGGGAGGGGGGGAGTTGGGGACTGTTTGAATGTTTTACAAGGCAACGTAACGCTATACGATTGGTGGTCGGGTTCGTGCTCTCTGGGGGGGGAGTTGTGCGCGGGGTTGGGATGGGGGTAGGGGATTGAGAGTACTTTCGTGGAATGTGAATGGCTTGGGGGATAGGATTAAACGTGGAGTAGTGCTGCAGTTCTTGAAACGGCTATCGCCAGACATTGTCTTTCTACAGGAAACGCATCTAATTGGGAATTCTTGCCATGCTATGAATAGGCGGGGATACCGTCTCGTTGTTCATTCTGGTTTCACTTCTGGCTCGCGGGGGGTGGGCATCTTGCTTAGAACCACTCTCCCGTTGGAAGTAGACGATGTGATCCATGATGATAGAGGGCGGTATTCTGCACTTGTAGGCCGATGGGAGGGCAGAACCGTCTCGCTCGTTTCTGTCTATGTCCCACCAGGGCTGCAGACCGCAACTTTCGCTGATTTGGGGCGATTGGTCTTGGGGATCCCAGGGGGGGGGGGGTTCTGGTGATGGGGGCGATTTTAACTCTGTCATATCCGGTAGAGCGGATCGTCACCCTCCCAGGGACCTCCCGGGGGCGCAGGCCTGGCTGAGTGGGTTTATAGATACCCTTGGGCTGATAGATTGTTGGAGACTGATGCACCCGGGGCAGGCGCAATACACTTTCCACTCAGGGGCTCATGGCAGTTTGACGAGACTTGATTATGTCCTTATGCCTGCGGCCCAGGCTGGGATGATTAGGGAAGTAAGACATCTGGCCCGGGGTGTTTCTGATCATTCCCCACTACTGTTGCACATTGAGGTCACCCTCGGGGCCGAGGGGAGGGTAGCACCGATTAACCCCTGGTACCTGCGTAATCCTAAACTCTGGGCGGACCTGGTCAAGTCCCTTGAGCACTATTTCAATGAAAATGTGGGGTCAGTGTCATCTGCTGTCTCGTTGTGGGAAGCCTTCAAAACAGTGATCCGTGGGCAAGCACTTTCTCTAATTTCCCACTCCAAGAAAAGCAAGACTGAAGAGGTGGTTCGCCTTGAAAACGAAATAGCCAAGTTGGAGGGGGACCTGGAGTTGGGTGTTACGAATGATAAGTTGAATGTTCTCAGTCTCAAGCAGCTTGACTATAAAGCGTTGGTTACTGATGCCGCCAAAGTAATGAGTAGAGAGCAACAAGGGCGCTTATACGATGTGGGAGATAAGGCTGGAAAATTGATTGCATGGTTGGACAAGAAGGAGAGAGCGAGTCGAGTGGTGCCGGTTATTGAGAGAACGGATGGCGTGTGTGTGACTGACACTGTGGACATTGCTGAATGTTTCGCGACTTATTTCCGAGAAGTATATTCTCCAGTCTCGGATGGCCTTGAGGTAGACTCTCATCTGTTGCTGAGAGATATTGCGTTGCCGTCTTGGTCGGAGGCGGACAGGGTGCTGATGGATGCGGCGTTGTCGCCGGATGAGATTGCTTTGGCTATTCGCTCGGTCGCTTCTGGCAAGGCCATGGGTCCCAACGGCCTTCCCATTGAACTATATAAGCTGCGCCCGGACAAGATGGAGCCTCATCTTTGCGACATGTTAATTGAGGCACGTGACGTGGGCTCCCTCCCCTATGATCAGCGTCTCGCTACAATAGTCGTGATTCACAAGGAGGGGAAGCTGCGGGATCGGTGTACTTCTTACAGGCCCATCTCATTGTTAAACGCGGAGCCTAAAATTCTGGCTAAGGTTTTGGCTAATCGTCTGGTTAGGGTCGTTGGCGACTTGATCCATCCGGATCAGTCCGGTTTCATACCTCACCGCAATACGGCTCTGAACCTGAGACGTCTTCATGGAGTGCTCGCCAGAGCGGCGTACATATGCGAACCGGCCATTTTGGCATCCTTGGATGCTACAATGGCGTTTGATACCCTAGAATGGCCGTATCTTTGGGCGGCGCTCGCGAAATTTGGTTTTGGACCCGGGTTTATCGGTTGGGTAAAGTTGCTGTATGAGGAACCGTTGGCTCAGGTAGTGGTGAATGGCAGAGCATCGGCACCCTTCGAGTTGGGACGAGGCACGCGGCAGGGTTGTCCATTGTCGCCCCTCCTCTTCGCACTTGCATTGGAGCCTCTGGCTGCCTGGTTACGATGGGAGCCCTCATTGCGCGGCATTAGGTGGACGCCTGAATTTGAGGACCGCATCTCTCTTTATGCGGACGACTTTCTCCTGTACCTCACAGCGCCACGGCAGTCTTTGATTGTACTAGTTGATGTTCTGACCTCTTTTGGTCGCAACTCCGGTTTGGTCATTAACTGGGCCAAGTCATGCGTCTACGTTCTCTCTGGGGATGCTCCTCTCCTCCCGCGTGGCTGCCCTATCCAGATTTCGCAGTCAGGGTTTAAGTACTTGGGGGTATTCATAACATTAGACCCTGTGGCCCGTTATGAGCGGAGCTTACTCCCCCCACTCCAACGACTGAGGGCCGACGTCTCGAGGTGGCGACGGCCCCCGCTTTCGCCGCTCGGACGCGCGGCGCTGTTTAAAATGATGTCGCTGCCACGATTCTTGTATGCACTGCAAAATACACTCGACGTCATACCGGCCCGCTACTTCCGTGAGGTGGAGAGCTTGCAGAGGCAGTTGTTTTGGGACGGGCGATCGCGAATCGCCCTTTCAAAATTGACACTCCCTTGGTATGATGGGGGTATTGCACTCCCCGATATTAAGCGATACTATTGGGCGTCCCAATTGGCGGCGGTTAACCACGGGATGTACGGACCGGCCCTGAACCCGGCGTTCGAGATGGATAAAATGCTATTGCCTGGGGGGGGATTATAATAGAGCACTCTATTCGAAGTCTCCTGGTGTGCAGTTGACAGGCCCAACCAAGATAGCGGTACGTGTGTGGCATGCTGCTAACGCTGCGATGGGTTGGAAGGACCGCCTAACTGGAGCGACTCCACTGTATGCTTCAGAAAGGCTGGGCTGTTTGTGGAAAACTAAAGGATTTGAGAAATGGGATATGATTGGCATATGTAAGGTGAGTGATCTCTGGGTGAAAGGGGAGTTTAAAACGTTTGAAATGCTGAAAGCGGAATATAAGCTGAATGATAGGGAGTACTTCCGGTATGCTCAGGTCCGTCATGCGTTGTGCTCGGTTTTCCCTGATGCTACTGTCATCCCGGAAAACTCCCCGCTGGAGGACAGGGTGCTCGATGGCTACTTGCCTGACAGCACAATCTCCCTGATCTATAAAAAACTTATCAACGACCAGGCAGACCTGTTGACCCACTTGAGGGCGACCTGGGTGTCTGACGGTTTGGAATTAGATGATGAGGACTGGGTCTCGGCAGTAGCCTCCCCGAGGGAGGTGGCAATTCCGGCCCGTCTTCGGTTCGTACAACTAAAGGTGCTCCATAGAGTGTATGTCACTGGTCCTCGCCTGATGCGCATGGGTTTCTCCGTGGATGGGATGTGTAAACGTGGCTGTGGCTCACTGGGTACTTTCCTTCACGTTATATGAGAATGCCCTGAGGTGGCTCGCTTTTGGCGTCGGGTGCACGCGGTAATGGAAGAGGTCACTCATGTTGCTCTGCTTCCAGAAGCTAGGAGATGCCTGCTGAATGTGTGGGAGCCAAACGATTATAATGTGGCGCAGACGCAGTGGGCGACTTTGGGAAATATGGTGGCTAAACGCAACATCGCACAGTTATGGGGTTCCCAGAGGTCGCCCACGATCTCGGTGTGGAAGGAGAATATGGATTGGTGCATGTTTAGGGAAAAGACGGTGTATGTAGCGAGAGGCAAGCCTAGGAAATGGACTGGGGTGTGGGGTCCGTGGAATTCTTATCGCGGAGACATCTGTGCCCCTCCTTTGGCTATTGTATTGGATGTCCCTGTGTCCCCCTGGCTGCCCATTCCTCATCTGTTAGGTTATGAGTATGTTACAGTTTGATTTTTCCTCTGTTCCCGGGCCCCCCTCCCTTCTCTGCAGCAGGTCATTGATTTCCTACCCCGGGGAGCGCGTCCTGATATTCACACTGCCTATTGCCTTGTTTGTGTGTAATGTTTATTAGTTATAAATGAAAATAGAAACCGTATTTAATATTGTTACGTAATTGCTGCTTCTGCCTTCACTGGGAGTGCTGATGGACTGACGGGATCTTCGGATTGACTAATCTGTATAACGGTACAATGACACGTCTCATGCTCTCAGTGGCAGGCCCAAGGGGTTGTAGGCACACGTCTGTAACTTCTTGAAGTTAAATAAAGGTTTCTTTAAAAAAAAAAAATAAAATGAATTGGTGAGTTTCGCAGTCGATCCGCAAATCTGCCAGAATGGGCTCCTGTGCTTCATCTACTTTAGTGCCCCGGATGGGCCAGGTCCCGGGGGCAATAACAAATAAAGATGTGGGGGCCCGCCACCTCCCTGGTGTTATTTTTTTCATGCGGGGGGCTACGCGGCACCCCGCAGCCCAGGGGACCGCCACCTCCCCATGGCTATAATGCTAAAAGATGCATGGGGGTCTGGAGCCTTGGAGATCGCCACCTCCCCAGGGGCTCGTATACAAAAATGAAGGGGGCCACGTGCCCTCCGCTGTCCTAGGGACCACCACCTCCCTGGAGCTATTTTAACAAGCATTTGCAATGCAATAGGTCTCGCATTTACGCAAGATTAAACTATTGGCATTGTAAATGACAATGCCTTTTATTTTTGTTTTAAAAAACAAAAATAGGCAGTGTCATTTACAATGCCAATGGCTTAAAATCGCGTAAATGCGAGACCTATTGCATTGCAAATGCTTGTTCTTTTTGAGGACCTGGCAGCTTCATTTTGCTGCTGGGTTGCTGTTTTATAAAAAGAAAATACGCTTAAGAGCAGTTTTACATTTTTTGTAATTTATCGACTCCCACCTTGGAGCAGTAATTTAAAATTATTGCAAAAATGGGCAGATTACCTTGATATAAGCACATCCATGTGTGGCCATCACGTTGGGACCACTGTAGTGTGATGACGCATATGCGCACATGCATCACCAAGTATGCTATTTATACACCATCCAGCGTTTTTAAACGTATTTTTTTTTTTTACTGATGCTGTTTAGATTGGCAAAAACAATTTGTTATTTTGCTGATGGTGGGAGTTACTGTAACATGATGATGTATGTACGCACATACATCACCACATATTGCACATATACATCATTTGGCCAATGCTGAATGCTGGTCAGCATTGCCAATAATCATTTTATTTATTTATTTATCAATGATGAAGGGCATCATCAAAAGCATTGCCATAGCCAATAGGTTTGCAATGGCAAAGCCAAAGAGCGAACACATATTGGCTTTGCCAATGCTTGTGTTTGTACGCTGTAATGCGCTATTAGCAATCCGCAAATTTGAAATAATGTTTCTCTGTGAAAACTGGTGTGCACATTTGGCCCAAGATGTTAAATCCACACTGATAAACCATACACAGCAACAATGACAATCAGATAGTCTATGTTTACACAAAATGTTGAGAGCGATTTTATCTTTTACATTTTTACTTCGCTGCACTTTAGTCTATTCATAATATTTAACAATGCAAAAGAACCCTGCTTCCATGCACAGTTCAGAGCAAATACCACACACAAAAATAAAAACATGCAATGGCAGAGCCAATATGTCTGAAGTTGGCAGCAGACGTTTTGACTTTGCCAATGTTCTTTGCAATTAGAACATTTACATAAAGCTGAAAGTACCTGCAACCACCATAGAACTATTTTTATAATAGAGATTTATAGAAATATCTGCCAAGTGGCTGCTAGGGGAAGAAAGGCGCGTGCTCACTGAACAAGCGCTGTCCTCCTAGAATCGTTTTCAAAGAAAGATTCCTAGAAATGCTTTGTATATGGCCACTCGTGTATGCCCATGCTTCCACTCGTAGGTGGCCTCCTTGGTTTAGTTTTAAAGCCATTCTCAGACATCCTGGCCACAAGCAGTGCACGAAGGGGAATACAGTGCACTGGGGGCAGCAACAAGGAATCAACAGTAATGTCTGGGGGGACAGGACCTTGCTAAGAAGAAGGGTAGGGACAAAGGAAAACAAGCGGCACTGAAAGCGATCGCGAAAGCGATCGCTATTTAAGAAAACTAAAACACGCCCGCTAGTGGTGCACGCGTGCGCCACAGCGAGCCATATGTTTTCAATTATCGAGCTCGTGTCTGGGCACGGTAATTGAAACCACATGGGCTTTGGTGGGCGTAACAGACACCAATAGCCCATGGGCGGAGCAATGCGCCCGCCTTTGGCCTATTGCGTGCTCTGTTAAAAAAAACACACGCAATCAAAGCCCAATAGCGGAACCCAAAAGGAAAGTCACACGCACGAGCGTGTGCGATTCCAGGGTCCGTTTTCAAACCCCGGACAAAAGGGCTCTCGCCTGCGCGAGCAGTGCTGCGTACTGCAACGCAGGGCGCGAGCCCTAAAAATGGGGGGGCCGTGCGGCCCAGAACCTGGAACCGTAAATGGCCTTGGGGACCGCCACCCCCAGGGCCAGCTCCAGCAATGTCCTAGGGTGCCAACCCCTTGGACATTGCAGTTTGCTATGGGATGATGGGAGCACTGCTCCTGCCATCCCATAGCAAACAAATGCTCTGCTTTGAACAAGTGAGAGCATTTTGCTCTTGCTTGTTCAATGTGGAGCACATAGCTTTTTACCCCCAGGGAGCTGCATCTTAGCAGCTCCCTGGGGGTAAAAAGCAATGTCGGCTCTCTTGCAGGAGGCGGGAGTTCGCCGGGACCGGGGGGTCTTCGGGCTCCCCCGTGGTCCTTAAGGAGATGGCCATGCCTCTGGATGAGTACAGCGGGGCCAAAAAGGGCCCAGGAGGGGGGCCACTCAGCCCCACTCCCTTTTATTTATAAAAGAACAGAAATGGCCGGTCCCCCAGGGATGGGGTCCCCAGGGCCAAAATTAGCCTGGGAGGGGGGCCACGCAGCCCTGCTCCCTTAAAAGAAAATACATTTAAAAAAAAGAAATGGCCTGTCTCATGGGTATAGGGTCCGCGGGGTCAAAAAAGGCCCGGGAGGAGACCCTCCTCCCTTGAAAAAGCTTAAATAAATAAAAATGGGCCAGGATTTGGGGGATGGGATCCCCAGGGCCAAAATCGGCATGGGGAGGAAGGCCACACGGCCCCACTCACCTTTAAAAAAAATATAAACAAAGGCCTAGCCCCAGGGATGGGGTCCTGGGGCCGAAGGGAGGGGGCCGCACATCCCCCTCCATTTTTATTGAGATAAAAAAAATGTATGGGTCAGGCCCCGGTTGATGTGGTCCCCAGGCCCCAAGAGGAAAAAGGGAATGGGAGCCACATAGCCCTCTTCCTAAAATGAAAAAAACAAAGCTGGCAAACTCCCAGGAGGCCACGCCCCCTTTCTCCACTACTCTGCAAACACACCTCCTGGCACGCTCTTGGTTGGGAGATGAAGTCCCCTTCACTGCTGAGGGTCCTTAGGGGACAACTAGCCCACCTGTTACCTCCAGTTTGCCCCACACAGTAGGATTGCTGAGAGTTGGTCTGGAGGCCACGCACCTTTTTCCACCACTCTGTAAATGTGCCTCTCGACGCACTGCTGGTGCGGCGATGAGGCCCCCTTGTGTCCTGAGGGCCTCGGGACTAAAGTGGACTTCATCCCCCAAGCAGCAGTGCACCAGGAGGTGAGTTTGCAGAGTGGTGGAGAAAGGGGGCGTACCCTCTGGCTACCTCTCAGTAATACAGCTGTGTAGGGTTTACTGGAGGTAACAAGAGGGCTAGTTGACCCCCAGGGACCCTCAAGAGGCAAGGGGACTTCATCCCCCAAATTGTAGTGAGCCAGGACGAGCGTATGCAGAGTGGTGGTGAAAGGGGCATGTCCTGCAACCACGTCTCAGCATTCTCACTTTGTGGGGCTTACTGGAGGGAACAGGTGGGCTAGTTGGCCCCTAAGGACCCTTAGCAGCGAAAGGGACTTCATCCCCCAACCAAGAGTGCGTCAGGAGGTGCATTTCTAGAGTAGTGGGGAAAGAGGGTGTGGCCTGCTATCAGAACTCAGCAGTCCTGTGGTATGGGACTTATTGGAGGTAATAGGAGGGGTAGTTGGCACACATGGACGACCTTGGGGGCCAACTACCCCTCCTGTTACCTCCAGTTTGCTGAGAAGTTGTCAGAGGCCACGCCCCCTTTCTCCACCACTCTATAAATGTGCCTCCTGGCACAGTACTAGTTGGGGATAATGTCCCCTTGGCTCCAGAGGGACCTTGGAGGCCTAGAAGCCCTCCTGGTACCTCCTGTAAGTCCTACGCAGCAGAATTCCTGAGAGCTGGTTGGAGGCCCAGCCACCTTTCCCCACCACTCTGCAAATGTGACTGCTAGTTAAAAAACCTTAGAAATTCACTAAAAAAACAAAGGTTACAGGGACGTTATAGTTAGCAAATAGAATTTAAAAAGCCTTAACTATTAACGGAAAAAACCAAAAGTTACAGGAACGTTATATTTAGGCTTACATTTCACTCGTACAAAACCAGAGAAATTCAGCTGTTATAGTTACCTGAGTTAACTATAACTTGCGCCCCCACAATGCACCGCATATTACCTCATATATTACATCACTCATGATAAGGTCAGTGACAACACTGATGACATCTCAAATGACATCACTGATGACATCAGTGATGATATCATCCAGATCATCTCTAATGCACCCACTCACACCCCATAGGATCTTTTATACACCCACTGCCACTCCCACACAACCATTCACAAACCCATTGACAGAGCGATACCAGTACTTACACAGCCACTCACTAATTCATAGAACTACACACACATCCACTTGCTCACCCATACTGCCACTCATACACCCGCTCAGTCACCAATACAGCCAGTGACATTTGCACTCATATACCAATACAGGCACTCACACACTGAGTGAGTCACCCATAGAACTACACACTCACCCATACAGTCAATCATACATGTACGCACTGACCCAAACAGTTACAGGGGAGAGGGTAGGAGTACCTTGACCTCTTAGCTCTGGGATCCCAGAGGGACAACGCCAGGGCAAAAAAGCATTTTTTTTTTTTAGCCTTTTAGCCGAAGTGTGTGGCAAATCCATGACTTTGGTGAAAATTCCCTCGCAAAAAGTGCAGGTTCCCATGCTTGTTTAGATAAGAGCCTCCAGGTGTGCCTGGTTCCTGGGGGCATTTGTTAAACTCCTAAAGCTCTTTGAGTGCCAGGGACCACCATCTACACTGGGCTTTATTCACAAAATGGAGGGGGGCATGCGTACCCTGCTCCATGAGCTCTTTTGAGCCCCGAGGACCACCACATCTCCGGTGCTTTCGTTAAAATATTTGGGGGGCCGTGTGGACCCCCTCCATTGGCTCTTTAGAGCCCTAGGGACCACCACCTTCCAGGGACTTTGCAGCAATAAATAGCGGGGGCCATGTGGGACCCCTGAGCCCCGGGGTCCACCACCTCGTAGGGGCCAGCTACGAAAATACATGTGAAAGGGGGGCCATGCCACCCCACTCCTGGGCCATATACGGCCCCGGGGACCAACACCTCCCTAGGGAAGGCCTGTGAAAACAGAAGTCGGAGAGTGCCCCAGAGCAGTGACCACCAACCCCTCACTCAGATCGTAGGTGCTCCAACAGCATGACTGAGTGAGTGCATGGATGGATGAATTGGTGAGGGCACTCGAAACAGAGATGGAGAGGCAAGCATACAGAACAGGCCACCATAATAACTATGACTATACATGCACTCCTTTATCGTCTCAGCCTTTCATCCATATAAATGCCAACAGACCCAATTCAGGTGGGAGACTACCGATTGTTCAAGCCCATAATAGCTTTGTTTTAGGTGTCTCCCACTTAAAACTTCCTCTTTAATGTAAGTCAGCGAGGAAAATCAATTCCCTCATTTTTTTATTCAAAATCTTCCTCTTTCCAGGTTCGAAATGTTGGCATGCATGTGGCATGTACCCACATACTATTCTCACATAGGGAAAGCAAGAGAAAACATGCCTAGTTGGATTCTCCCAAATAATATCATATAGAGAAAAGGGCAACTAGGCTGAGGAAAACCTACACCAGGGCCTGTATATTAAATGGTGCTAGTGGGTCTGCAGCACTGCTTGTGCCACCCACTAATGTAGCCTTTCAAACCTGTCTCAGGCCTGCCACTGCAGAGCCTGCATACGAAGTTTACCACCACTTTGACTTGGCATTTAAAACTACTGCCAAGCCTTAAACTCCCCATTTATTACACATAGGTCACCCCTAAAGTAGGCCCTATGTAGCCCTATGGGCAGGCTGCTGTGTCGTATTGTGTGGCATGTCCTGGTAGTGACAAACAACCTATTTTGTTTCTCACTGCTATGAGGCTACTCCTCTCATAGGCTAGCATTGGGAATTCCCTTATATGTGTTTAAGTGTTAATTCCTTATCTGAAAGGAGTAGGGTTGCCATGTTTGGTATTTTTATAATCGTAGTAATAAATCCTGCTTGCTGGTGTAGTTGGATTTTACATTACTATTTTGGAAATGCCACTTTTAGAAAGTAAACACAAGGAGATGATGGAAGGAGCACTGAAACATTTCAGAGACTCACCCCCAGATCTGGGTTGAATCCATCATCATTCTTTAGATCACTTTGTCACCTCAGTTCAGACCCAGTTATATGCAAATCAGTCTGGACCCTGTGCCTCATGGGAACAGTCCAGCCTGAACTGCTAAGCCAGGTCTTCCCTGAACTGGAAACAAGCGTCCTGGAACCGGTTTCTGGGTAACACCCTTCATCAGCCAGGCTAGCGGCAAAGTGAGCAAGGGACCCACGTCTGGGCATACCCGTCCAACTTAGGGCTAACAAAGCAAACACAAGGAGATGATGGACGGAGCACTGAAACTTTTCAGAGACTCACCCCCAGCCACAGATCTGGGTTGAATCCATCATCATTCTTTAGATCACTTCGCCACCTCAGTTCAGACCCAGTTATATGCAAATCAGTCTTGACCCTGTGCCTCATGGGACCTAGAATAGCTCGTAAACATCCTAAGATACGGCAAACACTTTTGAATATGAGGATATGGTGATCCTTGACGAAACAGGTTGAATTAAAAGTTTTTTCATAAAACATGAATTTAATTTGTGGGTATCTCAATTCTGAACACTGGTCAGAAAATACCGGATAGTGCTATTTGGTTGTGTTTAGGGTTATCTCACATTTGCACTATTTTATAACATCATTGACATCGATCCAGTAATCGTCATCTTTTGTTCCTCTCAGAATTTACAGAATATATAAAAACTATGTATATCCTTTTTTCAATCAACCTAAATTTCAAACTATTTAGGATTTCAACTACTGGTTAGTACAATTCCATTTGCCTACACCATCTTCGCGGCAGTCATGCGAACCATCGGACTTCCTTTCCCAGAAGCCTGATAGTCGCCGAGGGAGACACGTCGTCCTAGGTGCCTACTCCCACAGCCTCATTTTCCTTAAAACCGTCCAACACGAACACAAATTTTTCCTGCGGCGGTCTGAGTGGTATTATGCAGGTGACATCACCATTACCAATTCCTTGATATTGTAAGTGTGAACATGTACATTTTTTGTGACCTGTGAGAGCTCAAAGATGCTTAGAGCAATGTTAAAGGAGCAATCTGAGAGGGACCACCAGGATCTCTTTGAGCACTCGTTTACTCCACACATAGCGCAATCAACAACACAGCCCATGGCGGGAGCTTTGCATAAATAACAGAATGCACTGGGAATTCTAGGAGCACTCGCCTACTCCACACAAGACTCATTCTAAAATGACATTTTGGGCGGGAGCTTTAAAAACAAAATAAACAAACAAATGCAAACCTGCCGTATCAGGAGCCACTGCGATATCACTCTAAGCCAAAATATGAGGAGCGCTTGTATCTCTTTGCATTGTGATACCTTTTTGGCCCCCAGAAGTTTGATGGGAGCGAATGAAAAGAAATCCTTGAGCTTTTCCAAAATACTAGCCTCCTCTTGACTAGCTACATTACCCTTGGTGGGAGCTTGAAAGATATTGAAAAACAAAACCAAGACATGCAATATTGAGTGTTACCTCTATGCCTTTTGAATGTTTGTTTGTTTTTGATCTCATGTATAACACTGACACATGGACATTCATTATTCTAAATATCTTTTCACAAGTGTTTGACTATAGGATGGTAATTCCCTCCAGAAACGCATTACTCCTGAATCACCCAACAAAAGGGTAAGATTTTTGAGTGTTTGGAAACGTGAATCGCCTCTGAATCCGTGCAAGCGCACACACATAACTCCCAAGTTCCTACGTTAAGGCATGTGAGCACCTTTAATGATCTATGACCCATTGGATTTAGTTCACCATTGTGCAGTTGAAGTGGTCTTGTAATATATTGTTTTTTATTTTATCGCAAAAATGTGTTTGCTTGCACGAGTGAGGATTGAGAGGTGTTTTTGAATGAATGTGTGTTGCCCTCTCTGCCTAGCAAGAAAACTGGGTCACTAAGAGCTGAAAATTGAGCATCAAGCTTTCTTCAGTAAATGCACATGTGCATGAACCATTGAGAAACCACTTTTATCAAAATTTTTAAAAGCTCTTTTTGTTTGTTTGCTTTTCATTATCTATAGGTACCTCTGAATAGAAAGTTCTGTTTCAAGTGAGGGCCTTAAGCCTCATAGAAGTGCATGGAGTGCATGCATAGGTAGGCAGGGATATACACACTGCCCTGACAAAGGCTCTTAGTGAGGGCCAAAACATGTTGGCAAAGAACAAAGAAAAAAGAAAAAACAAGGGCAATTGAGGAACGAATGCTCATTTAAATCCCTGTATCTGTTTTTACGCATGTCTACGGTACCCCACAAATAAAGAGAACTCCTTTTTGGGTGTACCGTGAGGCATTCTTAGCATATTTTACTTAACTGGATCCTTGCCTTAACCAAGGAAATACTTTACATGGGAACTCCCATATTTGGTTGAGTCTGCCCTGGGGGTATCATCCCACCAGGGTGATGAAGCATCTCATGATTCAGTGAGTGAATGAGGTGTCTGTTCCAAAATCTTTGGATACCTCTGTAGGACCCTCAAGTGGTTTTCTCTCCCTCTTCTCTTGTTTTCCTCAGGCTAGTTGCCCTTTTGTGTATAAGAGCATATATGTACTTACCTGTTCACCCATCGAGAATCACAAAACGTCTTCCACCCATATACCTCCTTTCCACCCCCCCTGCACATTTAGTGACTCGCCCATCCATAGAATTGAACACACACAAAGAACACCTTTCAATTCCCAAGCACTTTCACTAATGCAAAGCCAGACCTTTTTACAGACAAGTGTTTTCGGAACAAGGAAAGCAGCCTTTCCCTCTCGTCAGGTGCAGAGGTATTGCCAGGCCCAAATAGTTTTTTTCATGCAGGACATCTGCGTAAGAACATTTCTTGGATGTCCATCTGAGCCCTCCCAGGATAAGCTCCAGTGGTTTACACGGCTGCTGCTTGCTGCCTTTCAAGATGTATTGAATGTCCTGTAGGACATTTTTCAGTTTTTAAAATGATCCGTTTGATCTACACATTTAGTATAATGATGATTCTCCTTTTCAGTTTATTTGCTTGCAGTCACTTACATTTCTGACGTAGAACAGCCCCTATTCACAGAGCCAGTGCAGCAAATCAATTCTCAATCGTTGCCAATAAGTGGAGGCCGCCCGGGCGTCTGCTTGCTCTGCCGCAATCTGTTGTCTCGCGAATTTGCATGGCCGTGGATCCCAGGGCGGAAGCGGCTCGCGCGTCTGAGGGTGCTGTTCCAAGAGCAGTGGAGAGAGGATCTGTCAATGCTGGGACCTGCCTGCGCGTGCCTGTGCTCGTTTGTTTGTGGTTGAGTTCAGGAGGTGGTTTGAAATGCGCCAACGGGTAAACACCAAGCAAACAGACTGTTGCTACACTTGAAAGGACAACATCAGGTTGTCTGATCTCTTGCCTGGCCAACTTTTAAGGAAAGGAAATGCTTCTGTTTTCAAAATGATCAAAAATCAAAGATAAGACACCCTTGTAACCTTTTTGTTGGTTCATAAAGCACTTGCTGGGGCCCAGCCAATAAATACACGATAAAAGCAGAAACTCAAAACATTGCTTCTCACACTGGGTCTGATGCGCAAGGATTTTCAGGTGCAGATTTGAATTCCTGTTTGACATTCTCCTGACTTGCGCCTGCATTTCCGTGAGCAAGCCGGCCAGAGTCGCAGATGCCGCTCATTGTGTCCACAACCTTTTGATGAGCCAAACTAAAAAGAGTTTTGTCTATTACTGTGCTCTGACCGCCTGATGAACGAATTTTTGTACCTGTTGTGCTTTACTTATTGACATTGTCACCGGGTTTTGTCGCCCCCAAAAACACAGACTAATTGATGATAATAATAATAATAAAAACAGTAGAAATATAAATATTAAAATTAATTATTGCAATAATAACAACGATCCTTATATTAATAATACCACTGCTAATAGAATAATTATAATAAAAAGTCTTATTATTAAACTACTGCTACTAATATTAATCATACATTTTTATGATGATAAATTATTGTTATTAGCAGCAGTATTATTATCATTACTACAAGAGAATAAAAATAAAAAAGACTACATTAAAAGTAATAAAGCGATAACAATACAATATTATTATTATTATGATTATGTAATGTAATGGTAATAGGAAGAAGAAAAAGGAGAAGATTAGCAATAATTCAGTGATAACATAATTCACCCAGTAATAAGGATGATTGCAACAGCCCATTCTTTTGGGACGCATTCGTTTTTAGGGCACGGAGGGCAGCCTAAATCTTGCTTCAGAGAGCTGACATTATAAGAGGCAGTAGCACATAACGACATAGGGTCTTATTTATGAGGCCTTGTGTCACTTTTACGCCACCGGTGCGTCACTTTTTGTGACGCACCAGCGGCGTAAAAAGTGAGCCTTGTTGCACCATATTTACAAAGTGACGCATCTATGTAGATGCGTCATTTTGTAAACCCCTGCGCCACATTATACCTGCACCGGGTATAATGTATGCAGGAGGGCGTTCTGACGCAAGAAAGGGTAATAGAAGTGACGCAGTGAAATCTATAAGATTTCACTGCGCCACTTCTAGGACGCAAATGCATCAATATCTTACGCCTGCCTCATGGCAGGGGTAAGACTGACACAGGCACATTTCACATGGGACTTGCCCATGTGTAAAGACCCATTGTTAGAGTTCCGTCACTTTTGTGACACACTCCAGCAATGCGTCATTTCTTCACCTAGATACGTCAGAAATACTGACGTATCTACTTTTCATAAATGAGGCCCATAGTGGCCATGTCCACCTTTGAAGTTTCATATATATGAAACTTCAAAGGTGGACATGGCCAGAATGTCCCAGAATCGTAACCTCTCCTTTTGGAATTTGTTGGTCCAGTGGAAATAGTTGGCTCCGTTGAGTCTCCGGGTTTTTTTTTTTTTTTTTTTTTTCCCCCGGGTCCGATGATTATGCCATTATACTCCAGGTGTCTTGGTGGTTTCCTTAAAAACCTTTCCGATTCCAAGTTGGAGTACTGAGGGGTTGTGAGCTCTCGTTTATTTCTTTTCCCCTTCCTACCACATTACTAACTTGGAGAACGTCTCCCCCCGGTTGACGCTTGTATGTCGTCTGGGTTTGGTTTGGAATAGTAGCCAGTTTTTTCTATTTTTCTCAGACGACATCAAAGGGGAGTGGCGTCTTTCCTAGAAATTTGTGGGGCAGGCAAATGAGGACACAAAAAAAAAATAGAAAATAGAAATAAATGCTAATTTCAGGCGCCTGCTCCTACAATGAGTTCATCTTTGGAAGGATGCTTGCTTCATCTGAAACATTCGGCCTGTATCTCCAAAGAAAAAATGTTGCACCTTAATGTGGGCCGTCTCCTGATAATGTTATATTTACATTAATAACGGTCAATCTCCTCTCTTAAAATTAGAATACGACAATCCTAAAATATCGGTCCTAAATCACGGTTATGGCAAGCGCCTCCTTAAGTGTTTCCGTATATTTATAAATCATGTTGACAACGCAATAAATTCACTTTTAGTGCGCCTTGCTGTCTAGATTTATAGATTTATGTTCAGTCGTAATGTCAAAAAGTGGTGCAATCAACGCGGGCAACAACGCCACACAAAACAACCAACGCTCCAACCTCACAAATGATTGTCAGGCTTCCTGAAAGGGGTGGAGTCAATCTTTAGTTGTAGCTTTCTGCCCGTGTCAAATATTGATGGTGTGTGGAAATAAGGCATCCGTGTAGCTATCCCGTGTTTATGTATATTTTTATTTATTTATCAAGAATTTCATAAAGCGCTACATGTCACCTATACCACTTCAGGGCGCTGCAGCAAAAGCAAACAAAAAAATCACGGCAGTTCTGAAAGCGAGCGAGTTACTTCTCTAAAAAGTACGTGACAAGCAGAAGACAGAATGTATTGATCAAGGCCAATGGACTAAAAGCTGCTATAATCACAAGCTGCCGGCCAGCCCCACGCTTTTCTCGAGGCACTGTGCAGTGTCATTGATTTCTGAACAAGACATGCTTTTTGTCTGGGCTTGAAGGAAACCAGACGAGCACTGCAAGGTTACCCATAATGGTGACACCGCTCTTCTCATTGCCACATGTTGGGAACTCGCCTTGGCGCTTCCGCCTTCTATCTACAGTGCACATCTGAGGGGGTTTGTTGTAGTTCTTGCACTTGGCATATCTCAGACCTCTTTAGAGCAGCAACACCATCAATCACGTAATGTGGGGCAGAGCAGCTGGGTGAACCCTGGCTGCCGCATGAGGGTTATTTGTCATCTGGGCATGTTTGTTTGGCATATAACACTCCTGCAGTCCCAGAACAATTTTCGTTTTCTAAAAATATTCCCTTTGATTCAGGAAACTCGTGATTAATAAAGGAGAAGAGTTTAAAGATGGGGGTCGAGGCTGGGGTCCTTAACTAAACAAGTGCACTGCTCACGAGTGCTTGCCTCAGCAGTCAGAAGCTCACTTGGCCAGATTATCTTACTGGCTATTTGGAGTGTGTTCCATTAAAAACAAGCATTTGGCCATGACAATAGATCTAGCTATATTTTGCTACAACATGCTCACAGATGCACACCACTCACCCTGCACTCAGAGACATCCTGCACTCACACAGGCACACCGACAGCATGCTACCCCTTCACCTCCACAGGCACCCCATACAACCCCACAGGAACCTCCCTTAGCATGCATTCACAGGGGATATATTGCCCAGCCTGCATGTACACAGGCGCACCACCCACCATACGCACACAGAGGCACATCTTGCAGTCACACAGGCACACCCAGCGGTCATACAAATACACAACTCACCCTGCACTCACCCAGACCCACCCTGCTGTAACACAGGCACACAGCTCAAACAGGCACACCCTCATTCCCAAGACCCAGGCACACTGCTTTCCACACATTCACACATGTAGAACTCTCTGTACACTCATACGGCTACACCCGTTCCCCTGCAGCCACACAGGCATACCATTAACTTTGCACTTTGACAGGCACTCCCCTTACTGATTCATCCAGGTAGCTTTAGGGCTTTAGCTTAGGGTGACCAGATGTTGAAAACCAAAAACACAAATATTTCACAAAGATAGAAGTATGACTACAAATTAGCAGCATGCACCAAGCGGCATAGAATATCTTGATTGACAGCGCTCACCAACATAGAAAAGAGAGACAATGACGCGCTACTGGAAAATTAAGTGCCGCTTTTCAACACAGTATCATCTGCAGAAACTAAACTGCTGGGGGCTGGGGTCTACTAGCTACTTTTGCACTGGAACACATTAAAACTAGCCTCCATGAGTGTTTTGTAAATCTATTCTAAAAACCCTAACGTGCCACATTTATTGACATTCCCCAGGACAGATGGGACCATCCTGGCAAATTCGGGAACCCGTACCCTATTTGTCTGTGTTCTCATCAATGCTGTTATTGGAGCACAGGCTCACCAAGGTCTGTACCAGGGACACACTGATAATCTGGAAACCTTATGCCCCATGAGCTGGAGTGGAGGCTCTGGATCCCCCAATGGCTTGTTCAGCGGCACTTAATTCCAAGAGGGCGCGCCCCTATTGCTGCCTCTCCTGGGTATTGCAAGTGCCAGGTGTGCTAACCTCTTTCCCTCAAGGGGGGGGGGGGGGGGTTGTGATAATCAAGGTGAAATGGTGTCTTCTTTTAAAAGGTTTATTTGCAAGAGGAACTCTGTCATGCTGCCTGAAGGCCAGCAGAATAAACTGTCCTCCTAGGAATACCATGTGAGGAAAACAAAGACAATCACATTAACATTTTGCACAATTTTAATGCCATATCTCATCTCCCATCCTTAAACATGAGAAAATGTGAAACAAAAAAAAAAGAAGATGAAAAGTAACTATAACTCACCGCATAAACACTACATAAAACTCCAAAAGGTTAAAACAGAATAAATATGCACAAATACTTTAGCTGACAATTTTTTGCCTCAACCAGACAAGGAACATCTTTTACTTATGAAACTCAAAACGCCATCTCCATGTAGTGTACTTTCACTGCCCTCATGGTGGTCTGCTATCTGCGCATCTCTAGCACCATAAAATGGCCCACCTCTATTACCACCCACTCAATCATTACTTCTTGCACGGCATACTACTCCCATCTCCTCCTCTTCTGCTCTAAACATCTAACCATCACATTTGTGATCATCATCCGCCACTTGTTTTTTATTTACCACACCTTTCTTTTCGTACAAGGCTACTTCTCTCAAATTCCATCTCTGCCTATTGTCACATGCCACTCTTCTATCAGAGGCCACCCATCTATCAGTATCATTACTTTGCATGGACCTACTGAAGTTGAACAACATAGTAGAACTTCTTGTATACTTGATCTTAACCCAATTTCCAGACTCAATGAGCTTAAAACATACCTTACCTTTAACCTCACTTCATTCACAATTGTCCGTCAACAATAACTTGTTCAACAAACACTGTTCCAAATTTGAACCTGCCTCTCTCCCTCCCATGCAAAAGAAGAGAGAAACTGCAATCTTGTCATTCACTGAGGCACGAAAGGTCCACAACATGCCCCACACAGCTTCCTCAACATCTAAACCACTCCAAAATGTCCTTTCCATCGTGCCCTTAACCAACTTGTTGGCCGTTTCAATGGAACCATTTGACTGAGGGTTGTAAAGTGAAGTTCACATGTTCAATTCCATTTTTCTTAAAAACAAATCCTTCATCTGATTAGAAACAAATTCTGTCCCATTGTCAGTCACTAAATATTGAGGCAAGAATCAACATGTTTCCTTCTGCAGATTCATACCCACGTCTGATATACTGGTCAGTACTCCTTCCGAAATCATGTTGTGCTTAATCACTGTGATACCAAAGCCTAAAATGTAGTCTTGAAAAAATTCAACATTTGGACATCTTTCAAATTGCCAGCCTTTATGCATTGAAACATACTTGCAGAGGATGCCAACTCAAAGGGAAACCTCGAAAATTGAAAGTTGTCTTCTGGTGTTATAAATGTTGTAAGTGATTTTGAGTTGAAATGCAGTTGGACCTGATGATAGACACATTTAAGTTCCAACTTTGAAAAATATGTCCCTCCTTTCATTATGAGCACAATTTCATTGATGTGAGAGAAATAGTCTCTCATTATGTTTAGATTAAGCAACCTCAGGTCTATGCAAAATTGCAAGGTTCCATTAGCTTTTTGAACAAAACAACAAGAGAAAGCCAATCGGAGACCTGTATCACCTTACCTACTCCATCACTCACCATCTAGCAAAACATATCTTTTAGCTTCTTCTCTAACCAGAACCGGGATCCCCCTTACTTTGTGCTTAATAGGCAAAATATTTTTCTTCAATACAAATTAGTGCTTTTAACCCTTGACTGTGCCCAATTTATCTTCAAAAACAATGTAAAAACGCACCAGGACCCTCTCTTCACACTTCAGATTTCATCATAATTTGATTTTGGATTTATAATTATGCTGAAATCATACTGGTGCACCCTCACCAAGATTGCTAGACGAACCGTTCCACTATACCATATAGAAACCCCATGCTCTTATCCTGGAACACAATAACCTAGAAAATTGCCCCACATTGTTTTGATATAAGTATTTTCACATTATGCTGGGATTTCATCCTATTGTGATGACATTTCTGAGTATGTATGCATGTTAGTTTTTGATTTTTCGTTTGTCTTTCTGTTTTTATAGTGACATGCCTGTATATTGTCTGATATATGTAGTTGCACAAAGAGATAACACACATAGGCGCACAGACAGGTACACTGAGACAACACATCAACAAGCACACATGCAGCCTGAAAACAAACATACACAAACAGGCACAGTCACTTTCAACGCACAACACTGCCAACCTAATCAGGCTTTCAGACACTTTGGAAACCATAAAACAGCTTGGAAAGGACTTAAGACATGGCTTTTTACTCTATAATTGTGTTCAAGGACTGGAAATCTAACATCTCATTGGTGTTCTGTGTGCCAATTCCGCAAGCGCCTAGACACCCTCGGGTAGTAGTGCGCTATATAAATATATATATAAATAAATAAAATAAAGACATACCTGGCTACCAAAAGCCTTGCTGTGTCATACCAATTGAGGACTTCATGCTACACAAACAGGGCTAGATTGTCCATTTGTTCCTCAGGGGACTAGGGGCACTGGAGGCTGTTTATGAGTGCTGAAGGCCACTGCCTTTGTCTCTAGCTCCCCTGGGGACAAGGCAGGAGGTACATCAGGCAAAGGTGAGAAAGAGATTGCAAGAGAGACAGAGATTGGAAAGTGAGATATAGAAAAGAAAGAAACAGGAAGGGACAGGGACTGGTTTCAACATTTTAGCCATGCTCCTTGTGGTTCCCAGCCTGGCCTTGTATACAGGTGTAGACTAAAAATAGCATGCATACACAGGTCGATTGTGAATGTATAATTGGATTGATTTATGAATTTGTAGGTGTATACATGGGTGAATTTCTGGATGGATATATGGCTATGATTGCATCAGAGGGGAGTTGGACCGATCATTGGGTGTGGGTATGTAGCTGGATAGATGCAAGACTGGATCTAGGTGAAAGGATAGATGAATGAAGACTTGCATGTGGGTGAGTGGTGGGTGAAACCTGATTATTGGACAGCTAGAAGGCAAAGAACAAGATGTGTAAAGAACGTGTTTTGTCTATTTCCATTATCTATATTGTTCTAAATTGCTTTTAATGAGATCATGTAGTTTAATCAGAGTCATTTTAAAGGCCCCTATTAGTTAGGTCTACACTGTTTGCACTCACTCCTCTGACATATACAGCCTCCATTGTGCATCGACACTTGTCGGCAAGCATTCAAGAATGACTAACTCAGCATGTGACATTCTTTTTTTATCTTATCTTTTTAAGGTCTTCTTGATCCTTCTTGTGAAAAAGCACAGCATCTGCTGAAACTCCCGCTGTCTTGAATTCTGATTTCGATCAAATGTATTTCTTCTATAGCGTATGGGACAAACACCTATAAAAAAGGGTGACGTATTGTGGGAGGGATCAGCATTCAATGCTAAATACTTGGGAAGGTGAGGCATAGCATTAATGAGGAACTATTTTTGTTATTTGTGTTTTAATAAATATATTTTAGACTTTAAGTAGGCGTGAAGACATTGATTTTATTTCACAAGTGGACATTGAAGAAATAGCATAAACACATGAAGCCTGGGGTGGGTGTTCATATAAATGCTGAATAACATCTAGTGTGGGTCACAGAAGAAGTGGGTCTGCGAGCAATGTCTCTCGGTTCAGCCTCAATCTCTGCATTGTTACACAACAGATCCGCTAGATTAGCCACTGCAGCTGCAGAGATTTCCGCTACTGAGCATCACAGCTGAGGTAGCAACAGCGGAAGCTTTGTTCGCTGACTGAGGGCATCAGGCATGTATTTAGTGTTTAAAGTTTGCATTTCTGCTGCACCTAATGAACTTTTGTTAGGTCTAGCATTACCTCAGACCTCTTTGATTTCACTAAAAGGATTTCTATAATATACTCACTTTTATGCACTTTCAGCCAGCCCTCTCATTCCATAGTTCTGTTATAGTATAATTCACATTTTTCTTCCTCCTGCTGCTGCATGGGGCCACAGGTCAGCCCGCTTGAGCTGCTGGCTACCTTCACTGCATGGCATTTTCCCCTTTCCCAAGAAGCACATCCACACAAAAAAGCAGCTCCCTTCAGGTTTCTAGAATGACAAGGGCCCAGCAACTTGTTCAGAAATAAGGTTTTGCAAAAACTATGGTAAAACAAACAGGCACTGACAAAGCCAAACGGCTGGCAGCCAGTGGACGACCTATTGGCTTTGCCAATGCTTGTTTAAAAACTAAGGGGAGACAGTCCTGTTGTTCCAGCCAATAGCACATTGTGTGCTGCCTACCTCATGTTAACTAAAAGTCAGGCCTGAATGAAGAAGTCATCTGCTCATTTCGCTCACTTTTTTATGTACAAAGGGCTCACTCGCATCACTGAGGGGGAAAGGCCTGCCTGCTTAAAGAGGCCGTCCGGTCTCATAGGTTTAAACACCCTGACGTGTAGAGAAGCCCCATGGCAGACTGGAGAGAAGTATTCCCACTAATTAGGCAAAACAATGGCTGACGTGGAGAGTGAACTCCATATTTTGCTGCTTAACATTCCTGTTGCCGTGGGCCTTTGCTCACACTTCCAATGTCCATTCATTGCTGCAGAGAATCCCGAAGAAAAACCGGGACAAGGAACAGCAATATTAAAAAATTGTGAGCAAAATATTTTAGAAATGAAGTGCTAATAATGTACTGATAGTCCGCGCAAGAAGCCCACCCTACCAGAAATTCCCTGAGCCAAACATATATAACAACTTCATAAAGATGCGACAAACTCCTTCCCGCATTAAAATGGTGGTCAAAATCAACATGTTTCTTCATCTCTGTGTATTGATAAAAGTGAATATTTTAGCACTGTCAACATACGAGTATAATCTCCCTAGGTAGAACAGAAACCAACAGACTCATTGGCCACAGCAGAGCTAAGTGATTACCAGTTTCTGAACAGACATTAAAAACAGAAAAAAATACCTGCACGCACACACTATGAAGTTTACAAACTTACGTAAATACGATGACCCTTGAATAATTTGCCTCTGTGCTGTGCTTTTATCAAGTTCTTTAATACCAAAACCACAACTCTAATTACTTTTTTTTTAAAAAAATGTTCTTTATTGATTTTCACAGGATCAGAACACTGCATCATGACTTCAGTGTTTCCACACTTATACAGCATTATAATTATAATAGTACTTGGCATATGAACATTTTGCCAACTCCCCGCAGCCCCCCCGTGCTAGCTTTAATGAAGTTATTATTTAAATGTATTATATTTATTTATGATTTAATTGTACAATTAATAAAACTACCACACACGTTGTACCTGAGCTGCAGCAGTGGCTGCAGGAGGAGATATTTTTACTCTTGGTGATCAGATAGCCACAACAAAAGTGGCTGGATGGAACCGGAAGCTGAGTGGCCACGCAAGCTGACACTCACAAAGATATCTACCTGTAATTGGGTTCATGCATAACAAGGTAGGCCAGCTCCAATGTTAGTGGGTGGCTAGAGGCTTCTGCTTCCACCTCCTCGGCGCCTTGCGCTGGTCAACACAAAGGCCAGAGAGCCGGGACTGCCATTGGCTGTTGTCTCCTGGATTGAGGGAAGAGGGGATAGAGAAGTGGGAAAGGCAGACGAGACAAAGAAAAAGAAGGAGAAAGGAGGAGGGGAGAAATGAAAGAGAGAGAAAGGAATGCATGACATGGATGGTGTGGCTGGAGGTGGGTTGCAGTCTTACCAGCCTAACAGTGTCTGGCAGCAGGTAGGATTCACTTTGATATTAGGATGGCCTGCCCTAAAGATGGCTGCCCCAAAGACTTACATGATCCCTGCTTTCGCTATTCATTTTATGAAACCTTCTTGGGGCAGCCATTATGGCATCAGGCCGTCAGACGTGAGAGAAAAACAAACAAATCAGCCCTGATAGGGTCAGACTCACACTCAAGTCCTATCAAATTCACTAGTCAAAGAAGTTTAAAAGATTTCTTTCTGTTTTCAATGCTTGTTTTATATACAGGATTGAAGGTGATAAAAAGTTTGATAATTATTCAGAGATTTAATATGTAAAATACTCCCTCGTGCATTGCAATGGAAGCTCTTCACAGGAGGTGAAGTCATACGCCAAACAAATGACACCATGTGATGGGAGAATTATTCTCCTTTGAAACTAACTGCATGGATATTTTTTAAATGAGTAGTGATAACGACTCTGGCGAGCAGCTATGTTGTCAAACCAAACCAAAACATTTGATGTATTTTCAATATCTACAAGCTTAATGGCAAAGGAATTGCAGATCAAGCCATAGTATGATGAAGGTCAAATATGTACATTTACTAGATAACATTATTTATAAACAATAGATGCCTTGAGGATTGAATTTAAGGTGTCACAGGTGATCTAGTCTGTGCTGTAACTTGCAGTCCAGCAGAGTCAATTCGCTCCAGGAGGTTGGTGAGACATCCCACAATTATACACATGCTGAAATCACAAATGGGATTCCCTGGCAAAGTTCTTCACTGGTTCTCCTTCTACCTTTATAAAAGACACCAGTTTGCTCACATGGGCACCTCCAAGCCACAAAAGATCCCTATCACATATGGAGTCGCCTAGGGTTACATACTGTCTCCTTTTATCTTCAACCTTTACATGGAGCTGCCTGGTGCTCTACTCACAGATAACAGCATCAAAATACACCAAAATGTCAATGATAAACAACCCTTCTTGAAAGTCTCCTCTGCTTCAGACAGCCAACTGCTGGAACACTGCTTGCACATCATACAGACCTCGAAGTCCATCACCTACCTGAAGCTCAAACCAACCAAGACAGAATCCCTATAATTTGCTAATAAGAACTAATGAGATACTGAAAAAACCTGGCTCAATGACATGAATGTGACGGCTCTGTATCCCACTTCTCAGTAATAACAAATCACTTGAATTCACCCTGGACACCAACCTCTTCCTCTAGGAACACATTGCCCAAAAAAGACAAAGATGGCTTGGTACCAGCTCTCTCTTCTAAATAAAGTCAAGCAATTTCTTCCAGAAAGTGACTTCAGAATTGCTATTCAAAGCCTTGTACTCTCACACCTGCATAGTGATTGTGCCCTATCCATGGCCTCCCCGACTCCACACTGGCACCCCTTAAGGGCATCCTACATGCCGCAGCATGTCTCATCCAGGGCCTAGAAGAATATGATCACATTACCCTCAGTCAGATGGCATTCCAATGGCTTCCCTTGCCAGTCAGCACATCTTCAAAACTAGCTGCATACTCAACTGTGTGTCTTTTGCTGTCTTTTGCTCATATAAAAAGCCATCACAGCCATCACCTGCTTATCTTGCAGACTAGTTCACCATCTCTGGGGATTCTCGGCACACCAGCAGCCAGCAAGCATTCAAACTGCAGACTAAGAAATATGGAAAAGAAAAATGCAAGACAACAGACATTTTTCATCTATGCACTGAAGATCTGTAACAACATCCGTATACTCATTGGGACTGCCCTAACACTGCTCTAATTGAGGAGAGTTGAATGTGCTGCTTTGAAGAACACTAGGAAAAGTGGGGGGTTGGGCCTCTTACTGGCACCCGTACTGGGCCTCTTATAAAGTAATATCAACAGTTTCAGTGTCTACGTGATGTAGTCAAATTGTAATATTTCGCTATAAAAATAACATTTGCAATTATAGTGGCCTTGGTGATTTATTTCACACTCATTTTTTATTTTGGAAACAATTTTAAACATTCATAGCATGTCTTTCTTAGAAGGGCAACTTCTTCTCTATTTTGCTTATACTACATTTCACAGTGATAATTAAACATATGAAAAAATTAACATTTAAATGAAACGACAAAACAATTGTGAAATAGACCAGTCCTCCAATTAACGAACAAAGCACATGGCGGAATTCACATTTAAAGTTCAATCATATTCTACATCCTGCCAGTGTAGGCTAGTTGGGATTCTGTGGTGCAAGAACAGGCAATTTGCCGTGTTTCCTGACTGCTGCTGGTCTGTTCAGGTAATATCTTCCCCCAACTAGCTTGGTCAATGTATTTTGAACCCTTTCGTAATTTCTGGGGTTCTCCTCTGGACCGGGACTTGGTCAGAGCTTTCTCCTTATTGTTCACTACTGGAGCGCGCAGTGAGTTCTGTTCATAGTGGTTTCTTCAAAAGTTCGACATGTTGAAGAAGGTTTTTGCTCTTTGTAGTAGTCCGTAAGCTGCAGTCTTCGAACGAGCTTGAATTATTCCTAACCTTTGGCAGACCGGCGTGTCTTATGAAATGAAACACATCGATTTCTTCTCGTGGTGTAACTTCTGTGGTATTTCAGAACGGCGTGTCTTTCAGAATGAAGCACATTAATTCCTTTCTCCTCCTTGCTTGACCAATGGCGTTTAAGCAACGCGAAAGTGGATGAGGTGCTTAAACGCCATTGGTCAACCAAGGAGGAGAAAGGAATGAATGTGCTTCAGTCTACGTTCGAAGACTGCAGCTTACGGACTACTACAAAGAGCAGAAACCTGCTTCAACATGTACAGAATAGTCGAACTTTCGAAGAAACCACTATGAACAGAACTCACTGCGTGCTCCAGTAGTGAACAATAAGGAGAAAGCACTGACCAAGTCCCGGTCATGAGGAGAGCCCCAGAAATTACAAAAGGGTTCGAAATGCATTGGCCAAGCTGGTTGGGGGAAAATATATTACCTGAACAGACTAGCAGCAGTCAGGAAACATGGCCAATTGCCTGTTCTTGCACCACAGAATCCCAACTAGCTTACACTGGCAGGATGCACAACATGATTGAACTTTAAATGTGAATTCCACCATGTGCTTTGTTCGTTGATCGAAGGACTGCTCTACTTCACAATTGTTTTGTCTTTTCATTTAAATGTCATTTTTTTTCGTATGTTTAATTATCACTGTGAAATGTATATATGCAAAAAAAATGAAAAAGTTGCCCTTCTATGAAAGACATGCTATGAATGTTCAAAATCGTTTCCAAAATAAACAAGCATTTGCAATGCAACAGGTCTCGCATTTACGCGAGTTTGAGCTATTGGCATTGTAAATGACAATGCCTTTTTTTTATGTTTATGTTTTTGAAGCATAAATAAAAAGCATTGTCATTTAAAATGCCAAGAGCTTAAACTTATGTAAATGCGAGACCAATGGCATTGCAAATGCTTGTTTGTGAACCTGCACCGTTGCCAAATAAAGAATTATTTCTACCCATTCATCAACCACACAATAAAGTCTTTCTTCAGCCTATAGCCATGTCCCTGTGGCCACTCAACATCAGTCCTGACTATGTGATGTTATTGAACAGGATGGATGGATGGATGGACCGATGGACTCGATGGATGGACAGACTGACGGGCTATGAAGAGTGTATGTATGAATGATGCTGCTGAATAATGGATGGATGGATGGTCTATGAAGAGAGTATGTATGAATGATGCTACTGGACAATGGATGGATGGATGGTGTCTGAAGAGTGTATGTATGAATGATGCTACTGAACACGATGGATGGATAGATAGATGGTCTACGAAGAGCATATGTATGAATGATGCTACTGAACAAGATAGATTGATGGATGAATGTATGGATGGATGGACAGAGCAGATGATATGAGGGTACAGATTTGTTGACAAAGCGGCAGATGCTAGAGAGAAAGAGAACAAAGGAGTAAATCAGATAGCTGGTTGCAGAGAGAGGTGGTCAGAGAGTGTAGTACACTAAGGGACAAATTAATGAATAGTCAGATGGGTGGATGTGGGGACAAGGAGGTGTGTAACTAATCATCCTGTGTCAAGTGAAAGATGTGCAACTCAGAGGAGCCAGGGGTGTCTGGCAGCACCGTCCAAACCCTAAAGCCAGGTGTGTGGCGAGCGTGCCTTAAGCATGTCCACGCAGCACAAGGCACCCCGCAGTAAAACAGACCAAAGTAAACACGAAGCACACGCTGGGCAATAATGTCCTCCCGCCCTCCCCCCACACACACACACACACACACAAACGGAAAGCCCTCCGGCCCAAGCACTTAAAGAAAGTTGTTGCCATGGGATTAAATCAAGGGCAGTGTGGAGCTGTCTTGGAAGAAATATACTAGAGGACAGGCACGCCCAGGTGTGTTGAAATAATGAAGTGCTGCCAACCAAACGACTGCACTATATCCATGGGGGAATACTTTTATCGACAAGCACACTAAACAAAAGTGTCACAGTACCTTACCGAAACTGCCGCATATTGATTAAATGTAACCAAGGCGCCAGCCGTAATAGTACGGACGCAACTGAAATATGGAGGCTTTTTAGTTTAATAAATAACTGATGTTAACTTCCGGGACGTTTCACTCTGTCTGTGGGAATACCCAGCTCTAGTTTTTGCTGCCCAAGACTTCCAGCAGCTGTTATTAGAGAGCTGTGTGTCCCATTCCTCGGCGAGAGGCTGGGAGTGGGCCAACAACACGTGACTCCACCCCGTGCATGAACACAACAACAACAGACTTCTGTCGGGAGCTGAGATTCCGACCTTATGGAGGGGTGGAAGGGTGTCCTAATCCACGGCATGCTGCACTAGGCGGGGTTGTGTGACGGACACTAATCCTGGTAGGGGGGAGATAACGAGGGAGAGAGAAAGATTAAAATTTCTGGGACAGTTTGGACAAGGCGGAACCGCAAGCCACGAGGATCACAAAGTGTAAAGTTAGGTGCTGGACAGTCAGGGCAGATTCAAGGTTACTAGAAAGCATCTATAGAGCCAGCTCGATTCTGCGGCGCTTTCCGCATAAATATGGATTACGCATTTGCCTTATAAGGCATCATCTGCAGCATAATCTGCAGATATTAACTACAACAAAAGTGTCTAGCTCAAACGGATCAGAAGTTACTAACCAGTACCAGTCGTTAATCCGAAATAAAAACGACCAATAAAGTTTCCAGAACGAATAACTAAAAGCTTTTAGTAACAGGCAGCGGCTTAATGCGATTTGGCAAAATGACAAGGGTTTTATTTTAAAGAAAAAAAAATGATGGCTGTGCGCCTGGAAATAAGTTGCTGTAAACTCGCACGCTGAAACCCACCAGACACGCCTACAAGATCTCTGCAGACCACAGAGCCGGAAGCGCGCACTGAAGCTGACGGAGTGGGAGGGGGAGTGGGGGCGGGCACGCAGGCTGCCAAATGGTGCGATGAATCACGGCTAAAGGGAAAGCAAACAAGTGGTTGCAGGACTCCAAATGGTGCGCGCGCCCGGACGGGTCACATGCACTGTAGTTGGAGGCCTGCAAAGCCACTGTTTGCACTTCCAAAACGCGCTTACTATAAGTCTCGCCAGAACAGCGCTAAAGCGCTGGTCAGGCGAGACCTAAAAATGAGTGTGAAATAAATCACCAAGGCCACTATAATTGCAAATGTGGGGGCAGATTTACAAGGACTGGCGCATCCCTGCATATCAGCAAGGATGCGCCAGGTAAGATGCATCACGCAAGTTTACCCTTGCGCCACCACAGATGCATCGTGGTGCAAGGATAAACAGATGCGTGACGCATCTGATGGTGTAAGGGCGGCACATTGGTGGAGTCGTGTCGCAAGCGCGACGCAACTCCAACAATACTCAGGGGCTGGCCATACCTAACATGCTGTGTCACGCCTTACACCTGCTTCAAGCAGGCGCAAGGTTTTGACGCAACAGCGCCGGAAAAGTGACTCCGTGAAATCTTGAAGATTTCACTGCGTCACTTTTCTGATGCTTTTTCCGATGGAACGCCCACCCTGCATACATTAAACCTGACGCAGGTTTAATGTAGCGCAGGGCTTTACAACTTGACGCATCTCCCTTGATGCATCACATTGTAAATAAGGCGCAACATGGCGCATGGTTTACGCCGCCACGGCGTCACAGAAGTGATGCAACAGCGGCGTAAATGTGTCAAAAGGGGCTTGTAAATCTGCCCCGTGGTTTTTATAGCGAAATATTACAATTTGACTAGAGCACCTAGACATTGAAACTGTTGATATTGCCTTAAAGAACACTACATCACAATTCATTAACCGTCCACAACCAGGGCCGGACTGACTACCGGGCGTTTTGGAATTCTGCCGAGCAGGGGGCTGATTTCACTGCGGTGGGGGCTGATATCGTTCATGGAGACCTGCGTGTACTTTGAAATAATTAAAGCAAAACGAATTTCGTTAAGTATACGCAGGCCCCCATCAACGAAATCAGCCCCCAGCTCAGCAGCATTCCAAAACGCCCGGTAGTCAGTCCGGCCCTGTCCACAACTCATCTTTATCTTTTATTTCTCACCGACTTTAAGCTTGTCTTTTACCATCTATAACGTTCCACTGCATTTTGGCTATAGAAATACCATATAGATACATACTCATACAGTGTGGAGTGGACCCTTCTCACTCCTTCAGTATACCCATACAAAAACTCCAGGCAAAGGTATTGCTACATAAATATCTAGTTGCGCATTTATTAATTTAGTATACTGTTTAAAAACATGCCTGGGACAAGTATTCTTCTCTCATGTGATGTAAAACAAAGTCACAAAAAAGGCTCCATTTGATTGCTATGCAGAGCTGTACTCTTACTAGACTATCATTTTCCTATTATAATTTATCTTCAAATATGGTATCTAATCTACGATGTTAGTTTTACAGAAATAAAGTGACTGTTTTTGTGTACTCTATGTTTTATTTGTGCAACATACTGGAACTGAATGCTTAAGACTACTTATTATACTACAGGGAATTGCTTTAAAAAAAATTGATATAATTTCTTATTTTCAAAAAGCAATCTCTGTTTAGAAAAAATATAAATGGCCTTCATTTTTGGTAATAAAATCGTCAGGACTACTGAATGCTGATTTCAGCATCTGCTGAATTCTCTGTGGCACACCAGGTGACATAATCTAGGATTCAAGACCAGAGTACCTTTGGTGATCAAATGGCAAAGTGCTTGGAGAACATAAAAAGTATTGTGAGATCATAGCTGGTCTATATATTGCTACAGAACTTATACAGTTATATATTTGAAGTGTAATCATCCAAAGAGAGAGAGGGAATCAAATATAAAAATATTGTACACACATTCACCTTTAAAAGCTAGCATCAACAGTGGGAACAGTGTAAGTGGGTGTTTTTAAAGTAAAAAAAGTAGTAATAATAAAAAGCATAGTGTTGCCTCTATTCAGTTCCTATTTTCAGGCCAGATGGCTCAGTGACTGCAAAAAAGATTTTGAAAATGTACAAAAGCCCTATTGCGATTTGGTAACCTGTTAACGAATCGCAATTTAGGTTTGTGAATCGGTATTTGGAAAGGGCGTGTTTAGGGCGTCCCTTTCTAATACCAATTCGCAGTGGTATGTATGAATGTTTTGTGACCACATTATGGTCGCAAAGCATTCATTTTTTACTGACACCTCATGGGTGGTGGTAAACATTTGCAAATGGTAAAGGCTCCCCATGGGACCCCTCCCATTGTGAATGTTGATACAAATATATTTTTGAGAGCAGGCAGTGGTCCCACAGACCACTCACTGCCTACTCTTAAAAAATTAAATGTAGACGTTTCATTTATTCTTTTTAAACACATGCCATTTTCCTTTAAGGAAAATGAGATGCATTTAAAACAAAAAAAAAGATTGCATTATTAAAAAGCAAAAGCTGACATGGTGGTCTGCTGATCCCAGTAGGCCACCATCCCTGGGATGGCTACAATTCTTAATGGGTCACAAATTGATACCTACCTCATTAATATTCATGAGGTAGGTCTATTGCGACCCCATTAGAAATTGCTATTACTAACTTGTACATTTTTGTGCATTAGGAATTGTGATTTCCTAATTGCAATTTGCAATCAATCACAGTTAGGAACTAGCAACCTCTAAATTCTATACATACTAAGAGCCTTCCATACTTATGAGGTCACTAAACTAATTATTTTACAAATAGGCAACAGTGAAACCTGTTACTTACACAGCTTAGAAATTAAAGAAGTGAAGTACAAAGAACTCTGTAAAAACAAGTTAGCTTATAATCAAGTTATATTCTCAATCGTGAGGTTGGCAAATATATTTAAATTGTAATCCTTTTAATGTCCACAGAAAGCGCCATACAGGTTATGCTACAAAAGTATACGTTAAGTCTCTTTTTTCACTGAGAAATATTCACCTGATTTGCCCATTGCATTGCTAGCATTATCTGCATTTTAGGCATAAGTGTTGTGTGTTGCAGTAGCACAAGGCTAGAACACGCGTCATCTAAAAAGGATGGTGCCTCGGGCCTTAACCACAAGCTTAAATCCTTTAATTGCTGTTATGGTTTGCAGTTGACAGGATAAAGTATGTATTGTTTGAACATATTCATAAAGATTAACGTATGATATGAGGTGTCAACTATGGTCAGGTGAATCATGATAATGGATTTCGAATGTTATAACGCTCCTAGATGTGATCAGTTTGGGCATTAATAGTATGGAGCACCAATAGATTGAGGACAATGGGCCGTACTTCCCTGTCTGATAAGAGATGTCAGTAAGGCAGGGTGACGTCAGCACAGTGCAATGTGTGAACAGGTTTTGGCACATCAACCTTTTGCTACCTAAGCACAGCTGCACCCACAATGAGGCTATGGTTGGTGCATAAACACTGGCATCTTCCCAAGCTGTGTGCATGCACTAACATGAGCAGCCAATGGTCACACATATTCGCTATCATTATAAATGTATATGGCGCTAGTTGACCTCAGGTTTAAAGCGCTAGGAGTATATCGTCATCCAAGGTACTCTAGAAAGTGCACATTTTCATGTTTTCCTGGAAGGTAAAAGCTGTATTTCCTAGACAGGCGCTAAAGACTGTGCTTAATTCTTGGTTCAAACACCTTTTACCACCCAATTATGAAAGCAGAGCTGTTAATTTGTGACCACAATGATTGTCCAGGATGCATTGTGTTGTGGTGGTGATGTGCTGTGCTGCTTTCTGCTGCTGGGGTTTTGTCCTGTGTTATTGCATTATATTGTTTTGTGGAAACTGGTTATTATGTTGCATTTCGTTTTTACTCATTAGTTATGCCATGCCCTTTTATGTTTCTATTGTGTTGTTATTTTACTTCGTGCTGTCTCCTGCTGTTTACTTTAGAAATGGCATAAAAATGCTGCAGCATTTCCAGACAAAAAAAGCACAGTCGTTTTAAAGATCAGCAGCAAATAGGGTTTACCACCAGGGTGGTAGAACACTGCTGCTTGAGCTCTTCAACCAATTAAGACACAATTTTGAGCTGAATCAAAATTGTAGCAGAGACCACTCTTTAAATGACCACTTTCAGTGCTCATGTCATTTGATACAGCACTAGTTTCAACTTTAGGAGAAACCTTTGAAGGAAATGTCACCTTCAAGGAGTGACAACATTGCAGATGCGGATAATTAGGTACTCCTCAGAAAGCATCACAGCCATGAGAGGGCCTCTCTTAAAGCCATTTCCAACAAGCATTGCCATAGCCAATAGGTCTCACCTTTGGGACCTTATAAGTGTTTAGCCATGCAACAGTTGCATAACTAAATACTTATAAGGTCCCAAAAGCGAGACCTATTGGCTATGCAAAGTGAAAGTGAAAGTGATCACGATCACGATCAAACATCAAAGCGGCCGTGCGCATGCACTGTTGCGAAACCAAAAGTAATCGCGGTAAAGCGTGGCGCGCGCGCCCGCGCACATGCACTGTTGCTCTAGGCTGGCCTGGTAGCACTTTTTGGAGCCCTCTCAATAAGTCTCGCCAGACCAGCGCATGCGCTGGGTCAGGCGAGACCTAAAAAGTAAGAGCGATACTGCAAAGTCTTAGGTTATTGACAATATATCAGAGATAAATACATTGGCAATCAAGTAGATCCAATCGTACTAATGAGCAACATTGTAACACTGAATTTGCGGGTGTTAGACCTGACAGCCTTTGGTGAGGTCTTCCCCCAAACCTTTTACCTTCTACCCTCCTGTTTGCTGGAATTCATTTTTGTTGGCCTTAGGACTCTGTGCAGTTTACTGGTGCTAACCAGTGCTAAAGTGCTTGTGTTCACTCCTAGAACATCTTAAAATTGACCTAAACCTGATTGTCACGTTTAATGTACAAAAATAAAATATAAAATAAAATATAAGCACCAGCACTGGGGCCTTAATGATGCACTAGTGTATTGTTATGACTATCTTCAATTAAAATACGGTCTACTTTTCTTGACCCCACTGCTTAGAAGCCACCATCCATAAACAACTGAAAAGGAACGTTAACTATAATTATGTAATTTTAGTTCTATTTCTTAACATAATTCAAACATTGTACTGTCCAAAACATATATAATATCGATAATTCGATGAAATTCAATTATTCAGGAGTCTTGCATGTGAGTTCAGATTCCAACTTTATTTATTATTTCAAAACACTTTTTCCATTCAGCCCAGCCAATGCGTTTTGTCCCTTAGGACTTTATCAGGGCTGTAAATTAAAAAACCTGCATCACCAATGTGATATATATATATAAGCCAACAGCGTCGTCTCCGCACTTCCTCGTGCCTAGCTGCGCAATCCGGCGAGCAGAGACCACACGACTCCCAGGTAAATAGGCACAGATGAAATATTTATTCCAGAGCTGCAATCTGACGCGTTTCGGACGGAACGTCCTTGCTCACCAATCTATAAACCTAATTTACATTAATACAGTATTTACACAATTATTTACAAAATAAACAACACAAGACTCCCTACCTATATACAGTCTCAAGAAAACCTTCTCTCCCATTAAAAATACTTCTCTGTTCAAATTCATTGATATATACAAATTCAATTAGCATTTATTAAATTGATGTTTATTACTCAATGTGCTCATCCATTACATTAATTAGAAATCTGTGCATTTCCATTATGGAATTGATAGACATGTTCCCCTCCCTAATAAAAATAAACACAAAGTCTCAAAAATGTGTTTTATGATTTATTGGGTTTGATTCATTGGGTCCTTACACTACCACTATATTGTGGTTACCATCTTAAAAGGCTTTGCTAAATAATTCATCTAACACTTCCTCTCCCTTGTGAGTTCCATCAAATGTCCTCTCTAGTTGATTCCATTAAAAGCAATCCTTCAAATATTTTCCACTCATGTGTACATTCCATCAAAGTTCAATTTCTGAATGGTATATAATCTTCTCCCAAATTCAGTATCTTCATGAAGAACCAGTCATGCCTGTGGTTGGTAAAATACTCCCTGTTTTGTCTATAATTTAGAAACAAGTATTCAGTGCCAAGGAACTTAAATACATGTATCTCTATATATAATCCTCTTGATAAGCATACAATGTAATAAGCAATCCCCTGCTGTCAAATCCTTTACATACGTCAAGTGCTAGCATCCTTCAATATCTATTTACTCTGTTCATAATCCCATCTTTAATAATTACATTTGGACAGGGGAAATTAACCACACAAAAGCAAAACACAAATCCTGGTTGTTTAAAAATTCCATACACCTTTCCTAAACTTAATGCCTTCATAAAAATAGCATGACACAAACAGCGTATTCCTATTCACCTACCCATAGTGTTCCATGAGTTCCATCTCCCTGTTCTGTACTGCTCTTTCTCCTTTGTGCTCCGATATCTGAATGCCACGGGAAATGTGCCTACACTGCAATCTTCGGGGAGCTGATAATTAAAGTATACTGTCAGCAAATCAGATCATGTCTCACACATCCACCAATCCTCCTAACCTAATCATATTTGAATCCACCAATAAAATAAAATGTTGGGTGCATATACAGCCTCCACAGCCAAAGGCACACCTAAGCAAATCATCAACTCCAAAGACAGGCATTGCTCCACAGACAGCTTCCTCTCCAGTCCGTCTGTCATACCGCCAATCAAAAAGAATCGCATCCGCGAGCCCGATGGTGTGCATAGATTAGTATGGCCTTTCTGGCCCAGATCAGAGTCTACTGATAGATTTTTTTGGAACATATTTTATTGGATTTTCAAAAAAAGAACATTCCAATATGACATTATTGGTACAGTGTCAACATCGCAGCATTATAGTATATTAGTATCAGCCGGATAACATTACTGCATATACAATCGGAAAGTTCAATCCAGCAAGCAATGTCCCTCCCCCCTCCCTATTACAAGTAACTATCGAATGTCCCTCCCACCTTCCCTCCCCAGACTCACTACTGTGCTAACATAGCCTTTTGACGGCGAACAAGTCCTAGTGTGGCACATGTTCCGAGGACTCAACTTACAATCTTACATATGACATTATAGTAGGGTTCATGCGGGGTCTGTCACTTATTGGGTCCATAGCAAATGTATAAAGCCCCAGAACAACATAGTATTTCAATGCAGTGAAGGTTCAGCAGAGACAAACAATTCCAACAGTGCAACCCACTCCAAGGAAATTGGATTTTTCCTCAGTCCTTTATTTTCTTCTCTTCTAATCACCATACTTTCGGCCCTCCCCCATCGGACCACCTCACCATGCCATGTTAACGCCGCCGGAGGCTGTGCAGACTTCAATTGCATTGTAAATGATTGTTTTGCCAATATGGCAAAACTAGTCTGCGTTCACTGTGACGTATGCTTTTTTCACAATCCCAGTGTGCAGTATTCCATAGTATCTATCCACATCCCAGTTGTCACCTCACTAAGGAGTTTTAAGACAGTCGCCCAGAAGGGTGTCAGTTGTGGGCATGTCCATAGCATGTGTAGTAGCTCAGCTGGTTGTGCATGGCATCTAGGATATGTATCTGCTGTTCCCAGGAACATTTTGCTCAGTCTGTGTGGGGTCAGGTACGCTCTATGTACCGTATACAAAAAGACCTGTTCACAATGTGAGCGAGTGGTTCATATATCCGTAACAGTTGTCATACATTTTAGACAATCTTTGAAGCACGTGATTGTATCATCTATGCTACTCGTTGGTGTGGCTCACTTAGGAAAAGAAAAGAAAAGACAAATATTTTGCATACGAGGTAAGGCAGGATGACTGTCAATAAGTCTAAAAACTTATGTCTCCAAAACCCAAACGTGATGAAAAAAGAGTGAGAGGGAGTGTTGGTGCCTCACGGTAGCAACACCAAGGAGGGTTAAGCAGGATGGTACTCGCCTGCTACCTCAAGATCTCATCATCAGCTACCAACACTCCAAAAGCAAGAGATATGTGTAGGGAGAAAAAAATTGACTGTACAAGTGCTAGGATGTGTAATTAAAGAGAAAAGAACTGTGCTATAATATGTGCACCATATTAAACCCCATAATGATATACAATGATATACAAATTTGAGCTAGATCACACTGGCTTGCGTTTTTTATTCTAGGCTGCGTGATTGCTCATATTTAAAATGCCGACATGTTTCATTGCCTTCTGGGTAAACTCACGGCAACTTCTTCAGGGCGTGGGGTCTTTTCATTTCACCCTGCACCTCTGTTTGTCAATTAAAAACAATTCTGTTGGAGACAAAAAATAAATAAACAAAACAACACAGGACAGACTTGGTTGGCAACCGGTTTACAACGGGGCTGATACCCTATGTATTGCATTCCGAATCACACCATATCATATTTACCGGGATATTGCCCACCATGGGCATACCTTTACCCTTGAGTCCTTGTGGCTGTGTGTACGCATTCAAGGCTCCGCTATTCAACTCCAATCGTGAGTCTGGAATATATAATAACGATTGTGAGACTTCTAGTATCAGACGCCTACCCCTGGTGGTGTCATCGATAGTTAATACTCATGTGTCTCAGTTCTACTAGGTGTCTACCCTACAACTGTGTCCTTCCTTAAATCTTCCTCATGCTTGGCATCCGGATAGGAGAGCTCTATCCCCTTACTACGGCATGCCCTTTATGGAGTTCATACATAACCCATTCGCACCAAAACCTAGCCTCCCGCTCCAACTAAGGTGGCCCAAGTTCCTGTCTTTTATTGCCGAGTGCCCCAGATCAAATTACATGAATCGAGACTCACCGTAGAAGCGTCTGTAACTGGCGTTTACTCAGCCCAGCAACAACGCGGCTGTTGTGTTTCGCTTTTTAAGAACGTGAACACGTTCACCACGTGACCTAACTGCAAAGGTCCCGTTCTCCTCAGGGAATTCGCGTAGTGTAAAAGAGGCTGCCATGTTGGAATGGTAGGTTCCTACTGTGCCACACGGTGATTAGAATTACCCCGCACAACCGAGTGTAACCCCCCCGTTAACTAGCAAAGGTTCATTACTGCATGTGTTTTCTACACCCCACTGGTGGATAATGTCGAATTTGTTGATAAATCGACCCATTTGTAACATTTAAAGCCCGCACCTAGGTCTTTCCATAAATACCCCTTCAAATGCGTTGTAATTTATTGTTTTTGGTTTTCTGTTGGGAAATGACCAAGTGGTTAGTGGAAATACACTGCCATGTACAGTCCCTTCTACAACAGTGAGGGATGTTGCCTTAGCTCTCATGTTCTCAAATGATGGCAATGAGAATTGGGACAAGTTATAATGCACTCTTTAGGTTAGGACCTGTTAGAAGTATAGTTCCCAACTTTTTGCTGTCTGAGATCGTAATAAACTAAATGCTGATGAACCTGTAGTGGTGTAAACTAAGGACTGAGCGATTCATATATTCACCTTATTCCATTCAATAAAGTCGTTCAATCCATTTTGATCTACACCCTCCTGGTAAATCCAACGTGCTTCCCTACTATTCAATCTGGATTCCATGTTGAACTGATCGCCTGTAACCTTTTCCAACACTACCCAACGCAAATCTTGAGGGGTATGTTTATGGGTCTGGAAATGTTGCACCAGTTTAGTGCTCAATTTACCTGCGCGTAGCGTACTAAGGTGTTCTTGTATCCTTGTTTTTACCTTCCTGGTGGTAAGGCCGATATAGTGGAGCTCACAGGGGCATGTCAGTCTATAGATGACATAAGACGTGTTACAGTTGCTAAATTTATTTAGAAACCAGATTTTTTTATTTACAAGGGTGACACTTTTAGTAGGTGATGTAAATGCACACACAGAGCAATTACCACACGGGTAATGCCCCGGAGGGATGTTGGTCTCACGTGGACTTATTTTGGGTCTGGTATGAACCAGCCGATCTCGGATGTTCGCCGATCGTTTAAATGCGGAAGAGAGACTAAGGGACTTTCTAACTTGGCTGAATGGTTTAGATAGCTGTTTAAAGTTCACCTGGGCGATGAGCAAAACATCTGCAGTATATCTGGACCTTGATATTCAGGCTGAAGATGACAAGCTCGTGACCAGGGTGCATCACAAATCAACTGATAAAAACTCCCTGCTGCATTATAGATCATACCACCCCAGAGCTCTCCGTGACAACTTGCCTGTGGGACAGTTCTTAAGATATCGCCGCAACTGTTCCACCTTACAAGAATATTCTGAACAGTCCAATGTATTGGCCACTGTTGGAAAACGAGGCAGCATCTGTGAGGCCTGCACAAATAACATGACTACATTTGTCCTTCACTGGGAACCAAACACCCAATTGTAGCGCCCGACTCTCAGAGGGTAGCGTTGCAGAGCAGTCTGAGGCTTACTCAAGGGAGGTGGTGTGGGCTAGTAATCGCCATTTGCAGGTGCACAAAAATAACACTCAATAATTGATTGTCCAGTCTGTACTTTGCTTTATAAAAGTAAGAGTACATTTATTAAACACACACACTACTCAATACTATGCACCAATTTACAAATATACATAAGCTGTTGGAATTACTTTGTGACATTGCATAACATCTCCACCCCTCCCGCAGGGGGGGTGGGGTCTAGTACCACCACTCCCATGTATGCACATCAACTTGCCCCCAATGCAGTTAGTTGAACATAACCTGGAGCGAGGGCCCTGCGCACTGGCACCATCCCAGTGGCGACCCACCCCATTACCTCAACAAGCATTAAAAAGGGGTAAACCTGCCTTGGTGACACATGACCCTGACTTAGCATCTCCTACTGACCATAAAGTATGCACCTCTATATCTTAAGGGCTAGCAGTCTGGGGTCTTCACCTAAGCGCAGCAGCAAGAATCCATGTTTACGCACACTTTAGAATGACAGTACTCATCACCTTGGTTGATCATTTGAATGCATTGCAATTACAGCCCCTTAGGGAATCACAGATGAAATCACAGGATTGCTCATATACAGCCAGACACCCTAGCAGGACTGTCTGGCCACATAGCCCCACTTGGCCTATGACATCTCCTTACACATGTGACTTACAGTCCCTTCAAAAGAAGTACTCCTGTCAACTACACTTCTCCTGCCGTGTGCCTCTTCACTTTAAAAGGAATCACAAAAGCATGGGATTACGTAAATACAGCCAGACCCCCTAGCAGGAGGGTCCAGCAACATAACTCCATTTAGCTTAACATCACCTTACACAGGTACTTCACTTTACACATGTAACTTTCAGTCCACCTAAAAAGAAATAACCAATAGTAAATGCATTTCGGTGCAATTACACCACTTCACCTCCAGGGGATGCCCTTCTCCAGACATCCCCCAACTCAGCCCTTCAATCCGTGATGCACTTCATAGTACACCCTCAGCTGTAGAACATAAGTTCCAGCCTAGAAGGTGTTAAAGGCTGGCTGAGTCCTGAAGGGGTTATTCTTTCAGATGCCCCATGAAACTTAGGGGGTGGACTGTTCTTCTTTATGCTGGGGGAGACTGCGGTGCTCCTGCAGCCCCCCTGCACCCCTTTTCACACGTGAGGGTGACCCCCTCCTCTGGGCACCAAAATGGCAGACTTCTTCATGCTGTGGGGGGGAAGACTGGGCCTCTCCAGCGGCTCCCCCAGCACCTTTTCACAAGTGAGGGTGACCCCTCTCCTCTGGGGGCCACAAAGCACCAAAACGGCAGATTTCCAAATGCCCGGCGAGGCACCATGGGGCGCTTCATGCTCCTCTCCACCAGCCCCCGTCACTGGGTACACTCTCCTCCGCCCTCAGGGTCTCTGACTCAGCAGGGTGCTGTCTTCACTGGGTCCCTGCGCCAGCCTCTCGCCAGGCTCTCCTTCTGGGACTTCTTCTCCCTGCGCAGAGGCCTCTGCTTCTGTGCACCAGTCCTGGGCTCTTCTTCTGGTGCTGATAGGGTCCTGGGGGCAGTCAGGGGGTCTCTCCTTCCAACTGCCCATTGCGCCAGGCTCCAGCACCTTCAGCCTCAGCCGAGCACACCCCAGAGAGCCCTTCTCTTCCTGTGCAAGCACTTTTTAAAAGTTGAGTAGGGGGCTGGCAGAAAGTTTCTGTTGGTCCTATCAAACAGCGACACATCACATTCCTGCCCCTGCTCCCTCCTTGTCCAGCCTCTGAGCTTGTTCAAAATGGTGTCCTCCAGGGTTTCTGGCCACATGTCTGAAGCCTCATCCCCCACGCTGCCTTCCCTCCTTGGGGCAGCCTGGTGCCTGGCACCCAGTGACAGCTGCTAATTGATGAGCCTGTATCCCCACCCATCTTCTCTTGTGGAGAGGAGGCCCTAGCTTGTGGAAGAAAGGTTATCAATCCATCCAGCTGAGGTCAGCCCTCAGCCTGGGTCTGGTCCTGGCTGGCTTACAGAAATATGACAGTTCTGGATGACCCAAAAGCAGTACAAATATGACTTTGGACTCTGCAGAATACTTCTTTTCACCTCCAATACAATGGACTTTAGTGCATGTCTGGAAACTGTAGGCCTTGTGGAAGTTAATTTAGCCATGGGCCCCACATTCCCTTAGGGAAATAATGAAGTGAAAACACAGTAAAACACACTGACTTTCCCTGGCATGTTTCCAGTGTATAAAGCCTATTCCACCCAATACTGCATAAGTCCTGCCACACCATTCACTTTGTAGCTGCTCCTGGACTGCAAACGCTAGGAATCTCCCCTGAGCTGCCCGTACACGTGTGCACACGCATGTACACATGTGTCTGCATGTAACCAGCCCGGTGTCCCTTACTTCAGCTGCTGCGCAGTGGCCTGGTCAAGCCAGGGGAACACCAGTAAAATCCCCATGCAGTCTCTTACATCCTGAGTTCACTGTGGGCGAGTCCCAACTTATGAGGCTCCCCCACAGTAAAAGCTCAACAATTAGGTGCTCAAAAATCAAAAAATCCTGGCGGCCCATAGTGTCAGAACCACCTTCTAACACACGCCGCGCCCAGCTGATTCCTACAGGGAAGAAGTAGCCACTCTACATGGGTACACTTCCCGTAGTCAGCGATAACTAGTTATAAGGGGTTCTGACCAGACCCCCCTTACTGACCAGTTATCCGCTTAGACCACCTACTCCTCCCATCCATGAAATCTCCACCCATGACAGGGATCCCAGACTACCCTAAGAACCCTCCGGGCTCTAGGTTAGATACCTCTAGGTCACTCATGGTCTACATGGACTCAGCCTAACTATGCTCACCTTTGCCCTTGGGCATGCAACACTATGCCTACCACTTCTCCGGACAAGGGTCCAGTGCCTCAGCACCGATGCGGTCTTCTGGGATAGGTCTAAATCCCATCCCCTGGGTCACTAGCTGGTCTCCCTTCCAGAGTTTGTTCCAACCAGTACCCTCTCTCCGTTTTGGTCCTTGCACCCCAAAGATGCAACCTCTCTGGACCCTCACCCTCAGCCTGCCGCTGAGGTCATTCTGCTGCCACCACCCTTTCGGGATGACTGTCTTCCCTAAAGAAAGCACAGCCACTTGTGCTTCCCCACACAGAAAAGCACCCTTTGGCCACTGGCCTGGCTCCCTGATAGGACCTCAGACCAGCCTCACCACCACACTGGCAGTGCCAGGGAGGAACACTGAGGGTGCCTCATCAGACATCCTACAGCTCATTCCCCCCGTCAGTAGCTCCACTCAGAAACTACCCCGGGAACCTAGACTCCTTCCTTGTTCTCCGCTGCGAGAACAGGGCCTATGTACCCTTCCCTCCGAGAGGTGCGCTCTCCTCCCGGAGTACCCTTAGAGAGCCTGTGGGTCCCGAGTTAGCTAGACCCAGGCCCATCTCTCATGGCTCTCCCCGGTCTCCCTGCAGCGCCATGGGAGACCGCCCAGGGACCTACATGGTCCCTGGATGGCCTGCACCACCCCTTATGAAGAGCAGGGTCCCTTCACTTAAGATAGGCCCCACCTGCCTTCAGGGTAGTACTACCACTCTCAGCCAGGGACCCTAAAGATCCTGGCTAGGCCTGCACCGCCCCTTCACGAAACACAGGGTCCCTTCACTTAAGATAGGCCCCACCTGTGTTCAGGGTGGTACTACCACTCTCAGCCAGGGACCCTAAATATCCTGGCTAGGCCTGCACCGCCACTTCACGAAACACAGGGTCCCTTCACTTAAGATAGGCCCCACCTGTGTTCAGGGTGGTACTACCACTCTCAGCCAGGGACCCTAAAGATCCTGGCTAGGCCTGCACCACCCCTTCGCGAAACACAGGATCCCTTCACTTAAGATAGGCCCCACCTGTGTTCAGGGTGGTACTACCTGACAGAAGTCCACCTCCTGCCTCCAGCGGGGGGAACACCCCCATGCTCTTGGTCCTTGAGTCCAAGTCCCACAGGACCTACCTGACTGGTTACTGGCTAGGCCTCGCCCCAGCCACCACTTCAGGTTCCCTCCACCAGCTCCTGGTCTTCAAGTCCCACCGGACCTACCGGACTGGTCACCGGCACCCCGACACCTCAGGGTCCACCACTAACCCTTCACGTTGAACTAGGGAGCACATCGCCCCCATTCAGATCTCCACTGGGTCAGTTACTTAGCCCACCTAGGGTACCTAGGGGCTACCACTACACACCATCACTCAAGAACTACCCTCCTTGGGGGCCACCCACTACCAGGGGACACCCCTGGGTTGCTCACCTCCCCACCAATTAACCTGGGGGGACCTGCCGGACACTCAACTCTACCACACCCTACTCCCACTGTGGGAAAAGGTTCTTGGGGTCCCCCACCATGGGAACCCCTGGGGCACTACTACCTGGGGTAAAGAAACCTCCTGCCCCACCCTTCCAGTGGTTTTGGCCTGCGCCATTAGCAAGAAACTTCCAGTGGGGGAAGGATATCTGTGGCCCCTCCTTTGGAAACCCTCCCTGCCCTTAAAAAGCGCGGGAACCTCCCAGGACCCCTACTTCTCCTGTCCCCCTTGAAGGTCAATCCACCCCTACACCCCCACCTGTGATGTAGCTATCAGTTGCTGTCCCTATCTCTTGAGGAGACACCCTCCTCATGCAGGTGTAGTGTATGTAGTGTTAGGGTTGAAAGGTGTACAATATGGCTTAGGACATTTGTATGCAATCATTTCCTGGAAAGCACCATCCCGCTAGCACATTATAATCAACATAGCGCGGTCATATCAATACAGCTTACATTTAAACCATAATAACTTCACATGACACATATGGGCGCGGGGCTTTCCTTTCCCATACATTTAGTTCACATAACCAAAACGTTGAACCTTTTTCAGAGCCTTGCGCTCTTCCATTTGCTCATTGCTGCATAGGTAATGTGTGGTAAAACTGGACTTATCAAATGCTATAAATGCACACATGAATGGGATACTATGTATCCCGCCGATGCCACCAATGTTGGAAAACGAGGCAGCATCTGTGAGGCCTGCACAAATAACATGACTACATTTGTCCTTCACTGGGAACCAAACACCCAATTGTAGCGCCCGACTCTCAGAGGGTAGCGTTGCAGAGCAGTCTGAGGCTTACTCAAGGGAGGTGGTGTGGGCTAGTAATCGCCATTTGCAGGTGCACAAAAATAACACTCAAAATTGATTGTCCAGTCTGTACTTTGCTTTATAAAAGTAAGAGTACATTTATTAAACACACACACTACTCAATACTATGCACCAATTTACAAATATACATAAGCTGTTGGAATTACTTTGTGACATTGCATAACATCTCCACCCCTCCCGCAGGGGGGGTGGGGTCTAGTACCACCACTCCCATGTATGCACATCAACTTGCCCCCAATGCAGTTAGTTGAACATAACCTGGAGCGAGGGCCCTGCGCACTGGCACCATCCCAGTGGCGACCCACCCCATTACCTCAACAAGCATTAAAAAGGGGTAAACCTGCCTTGGTGACACATGACCCTGACTTAGCATCTCCTACTGACCATAAAGTATGCACCTCTATATCTTAAGGGCTAGCAGTCTGGGGTCTTCACCTAAGCGCAGCAGCAAGAATCCATGTTTACGCACACTTTAGAATGACAGTACTCATCACCTTGGTTGATCATTTGAATGCATTGCAATTACAGCCCCTTAGGGCATCACAGATGAAATCACAGGATTGCTCATATACAGCCAGACACCCTAGCAGGACTGTCTGGCCACATAGCCCCACTTGGCCTATGACATCTCCTTACACATGTGACTTACAGTCCCTTCAAAAGAAGTACTCCTGTCAACTACACTTCTCCTGCCGTGTGCCTCTTCACTTTAAAAGGAATCACAAAAGCATGGGATTACGTAAATACAGCCAGACCCCCTAGCAGGAGGGTCCAGCAACATAACTCCATTTAGCTTAACATCACCATACACAGGTACTTCACTTTACACATGTAACTTTTAGTCCACCTAAAAAGAAATAACCAATAGTAAATGCATTTCGGTGCAATTACACCACTTCACCTCCAGAGGATGCCCTTCTCCAGACATCCCCCAACTCAGCCCTTCAATCCGTGATGCACTTCATAGTACACCCTCAGCTGTAGAACATAAGTTCCAGCCTAGAAGGTGTTAAAGGCTGGCTGAGTCCTGAAGGGGTTATTCTTTCAGATGCCCCGTGAAACTTAGGGGGTGGACTGTTCTTCTTTATGCTGGGGGAGACTGCGGTGCTCCTGCAGCCCCCCTGCACCCCTTTTCACACGTGAGGGTGACCCCCTCCTCTGGGCACCAAAATGGCAGACTTCTTCATGCTGTGGGGGGGAAGACTGGGCCTCTCCAGCGGCTCCCCCAGCACCTTTTCACAAGTGAGGGTGACCCCTCTCCTCTGGGGGCCACAAAGCACCAAAACGGCAGATTTCCAAATGCCCGGCGAGGCACCATGGGGCGCTTCATGCTCCTCTCCACCAGCCCCCGCCACTGGGCACACTCTCCTCCGCCCTCAGGGTCTCTGACTCAGCAGGGTGCTGTCTTCACTGGGTCCCTGCGCCAGCCTCTCGCCAGGCTCTCCTTCTGGGACTTCTTCTCCCTGCGCAGAGGCCTCTGCTTCTGTGCACCAGTCCTGGGCTCTTCTTCTGGTGCTGATAGGGTCCTGGGGGCAGTCAGGGGGTCTCTCCTTCCAACTGCCCATTGAGCCAGGCTCCAGCACCTTCAGCCTCAGCCGAGCACACCCCAGAGAGCCCTTCTCTTCCTGTGCAAGCACTTTTTAAAAGTTGAGTAGGGGGCTGGCAGAAAGTCTCTGTTGGTCCTATCAAACAGCGACACATCACATTCCTGCCCCTGCTCCCTCCTTGTCCAGCCTCTGAGCTTGTTCAAAATGGTGTCCTCCAGGGTTTCTGGCCACATGTCTGAAGCCTCATCCCCCACGCTGCCTTCCCTCCTTGGGGCAGCCTGGTGCCTGGCACCCAGTGACAGCTGCTAATTGATGAGCCTGTATCCCCACCCATCTTCTCTTGTGGAGAGGAGGCCCTAGCTTGTGGAAGAAAGGTTATCAATCCATCCAGCTGAGGTCAGCCCTCAGCCTGGGTCTGGTCCTGGCTGGCTTACAGAAATATGACAGTTCTGGATGACCCAAGAGCAGTACAAATATGACTTTGGACTCTGCAGAATACTTCTTTTCACCTCCAATACAATGGACTTTAGTGCATGTCTGGAAACTGTAGGCCTTGTGGAAGTTAATTTAGCCATGGGCCCCACATTCCCTTAGGGAAATAATGAAGTGAAAACACAGTAAAACACACTGACTTTCCCTGGCATGTTTCCAGTGTATAAAGCCTATTCCACCCAATACTGCATAAGTCCTGCCACACCATTCACTTTGTAGCTGCTCCTGGACTGCAAACGCTAGGAATCTCCCCTGAGCTGCCCGTACACGTGTGCACACGCATGTACACATGTGTCTGCATGTAACCAGCCCGGTGTCCCTTACTCCAGCTGCTGCGCAGTGGCCTGGTCAAGCCAGGGGAACACCAGTAAAATCCCCATGCAGTCTCTTACATCCTGAGTTCACTGTGGGCGAGTCCCAACTTATGAGGCTCCCCCACAGTAAAAGCTCAACAATTAGGTGCTCAAAAATCAAAAAATCCGGGCGGCCCATAGTGTCAGAACCACCTTCTAACAGCCACCAAGTTAGAAAACCGAGCATATCCCAAAAAGGTCATAAGACAGGCAAATAAACGAGCCTATAACACGCCCCGCGCGGCCCTGTTGGAAAAAACCTCTAAGGAAAAAGGTGAATGTATTCCAGTGGTCACCACCTTTGGGCCACTCTCTACCAAAATCAGGCAGATTATCCGCAGACATTGGCATTTGCTTAGTACCACCAACATGCAAATGCCTCCACCCCGTTTCGCATTTAAACGATCGGCGAACATCCGAGATCGGCTGGTTCATACCAGACCCAAAATAAGTCCACGTGAGACCAACATCCCTCCGGGGCATTACCCGTGTGGTAATTGCTCTGTGTGTGCATTTACATCACCTACTAAAAGTGTCACCCTTGTCAATAAAAAAATCTGGTTTCTAAATAAATTTAGCAACTGTAACACGTCTTATGTCATCTATAGACTGACATGCCCCTGTGAGCTCCACTATATCGGCCTTACCACCAGGAAAAACAAGGATACAAGAACACCTTAGTACGCTACGCGCAGGTAAATTGAGCACTAAACTGGTGCAACATTTCCAGACCCATAAACATACCCCTCAAGATTTGCGTTGGGTAGTGTTGGAAAAGGTTACAGGCGATCAGTTCAACATGGAATCCAGATTGAATAGTAGGGAAGCACGTTGGATTTACCAGGAGGGTGTAGATCAAAATGGATTGAACGACTTTATTGAATGGAATAAGGTGAATATATGAATCGCTCAGTCCTTAGCTTACACCACTACAGGTTCATCAGCATTTAGTTTATTACAGATCTCAGACAGCAAAAAGTTGGGAACTATGCTTCTAACAGGTCCTAACCTAAAGAGTGCATTATAACTTGTCCCAATTCTCATTGCCATCATTTGAGAACATGAGAGCTAAGGCAACATCCCTCACTGTTGTAGAAGGGACTGTACATGGCAGTGTATTTCCACTAACCACTTGGTCATTTCCCAACAGAAAACCAAAAACAATAAATTACAACGCATTTGAAGGGGTATTTATGGAAAGACCTAGGTGCGGGCTTTAAATGTTACAAATGGGTCGATTTATCAACAAATTCGACATTATCCACCAGTGGGGTGTAGAAAACACATGCAGTAATGAACCTTTGCTAGTTAACGGGGGGGTTACACTCGGTTGTGCGGGGTAATTCTAATCACCGTGTGGCACAGTAGGAACCTACCATTCCAACATGGCAGCCTCTTTTACACTACGCGAATTCCCTGAGGAGAACGGGACCTTTGCAGTTAGGTCACGTGGTGAACGTGTTCACGTTCTTAAACCGCGAAACACAACAGCCGCGTTGTTGCTGGGCTGAGTAAACGCCAGTTACAGACGCTTCTACGGTGAGTCTCGATTCATGTAATTTGATCTGGGGCACTCGGCAATAAAAGACAGGAACTTGGGCCACCTTAGTTGGAGCGGGAGGCTAGGTTTTGGTGCGAATGGGTTATGTATGAACTCCATAAAGGGCATGCCGTAGTAAGGGGATAGAGCTCTCCTATCCGGATGCCAAGCATGAGGAAGATTTAAGGAGGGACACAGTTGTAGGGTAGACACCTAATAGAACTGAGACACATGAGTATTAACTATCGATGACACCACCAGGGGTAGGCGTCTGATACTAGAAGTCTCACAATCGTTATTATATATTCCAGACTCACGATTGGAGTTGAATAGCGGAGCCTTGAATGCGTACACACAGCCACAAGGACTCAAGGGTAAAGGTATGCCCATGGTGGGCAATATCCCGGTAAATATGATATGGTGTGATTCGGAATGCAATACATAGGGTATCAGCCCCGTTGTAAACCGGTTGCCAACCAAGTCTGTCCTGTGTTGTTTTGTTTATTTATTTTTTGTCTCCAACAGAATTGTTTTTAATTGACAAACAGAGGTGCAGGGTGAAATGAAAAGACCCCACGCCCTGAAGAAGTTGCCGTGAGTTTACCCAGAAGGCAATGAAACATGTCGGCATTTTAAATATGAGCAATCACGCAGCCTAGAATAAAAAACGCAAGCCAGTGTGATCTAGCTCAAATTTGTATATCATTGTATATCATTATGGGGTTTAATATGGTGCACATATTATAGCACAGTTCTTTTCTCTTTAATTACACATCCTAGCACTTGTACAGTCAATTATTTTCTCCCTACACATATCTCTTGCTTTTGGAGTGTTGGTAGCTGATGATGAGATCTTGAGGTAGCAGGCGAGTATCATCCTGCTTAACCCTCCTTGGTGTTGCTACCGTGAGGCACCAACACTCCCTCTCACTCTTTTTTCATCACGTTTGGGTTTTGGAGACATAAGTTTTTAGACTTATTGACAGTCATCCTGCCTTACCTCGTATGCAAAATATTTGTCTTTTCTTTTCTTTTCCTAAGTGAGCCACACCAACGAGTAGCATAGATGATACAATCACGTGCTTCAAAGATTGTCTAAAATGTATGACAACTGTTACGGATATATGAACCACTCGCTCACATTGTGAACAGGTCTTTTTGTATACAGTTCATTGAGTGGGGGACGACCTGTTCTCTGCCCCTCTAGCTCCTTATTGTAGAACGCTCTATGTACCAGCATGTATTGAATCAGATTAAACTTGGGGTTACAGGATACTTGCTTGGGGTATTCCAGTATTGGCTCCCAGTCTTTGTCCGACATTTCAAGTCCGATATCTTCTGACCATTTATCTCTAAGCTCCTGGAGTGGGATTGCCGCATGTGATCGGATACTTCTATACAACCATCTAGTTAAGTGTCGCCCATTGCCCATGAGAAATAACATGTGTACAAGTTCATGTGATTGGGGTTCCATGCCGTGAGGTGACCAGGTACGTCTCACATATCTACTGATGCTGGCATGGAGGATATATAGCGAATTGGGAACCCCCTGCTCTCTGACAAAAGTGTGGTCCATAAGCATGTTATCTACGAACAGCATCCCAACAGTAGTGACTCCCTCGTCCGACCACTTGGTCAGACACCTCGTGGAGATTATTCTGGACGGTGTAAGGAATCTCTAGCATTGAGATATTAAGGGCATAGGGGCTCAGTCCCTTGATATAATGGATAGCCTTTTTCCAGTAGAAGATAGCCACCTTTAACACTGGCGGTGCTGACAACAGGGGCCTACCTATTGGCAACAGCAATGTATGAAGCGCGCCCTCCTCCCACGCTCTCTGTGATATTCCGATTTCTTGCAAGTGGTGACCAGCTGCTATCCAGTATGAGAGCCTCTGGAGTTGGATGGCATAACAGTATGCCTGAAAGTCCGGAACACCCAGGCCTCCCCGGTCCGTATTCAGCTGTAGTTTTGAAAGTCCCACCCTCCTACGCCCTCTACCCCAAATTAACTCAGTTAACCGCATGTTTAGTGTTTTAGATATATGTGCCGGGATTATTATCAGTAAATTGGTAAAGAAGTAAATCAATCTAGGGAGCATAACCCTTTTAGAAATGGCCACTCTCCCTGCCACTGAAAGTGGCAGTGAGGTCCAGAGTGCGATTGGTGTTTTAAATGCCTTGATTGCACAGCCTAGATAACCATCTAACAGATCCTGCGGCTCCCTGTGTATTTGTATGCCTAGATATTTAAACGTGGCTGGTGCAATGGGAAATGACCAATGGCCAAAATTAATGGGTTCCAAACGTGCAGTGTCCTTAAAATAATAAGCATAAAATTTGGACTCGTTTATGGCTAGTCCAGAAAGTGTTTGGAAGTGCCAAAACACTGTGGGAAGGGGCTCATAGGACCTCAGAGGTTATTGAGATAGATTATAATGTTGTCCGTGTAAGCAGACAGAATATGAGTAGTGGCTCCTAGCTTGATACCCTTATCTCCCGCAACTGCCCGTATCTTAATGGCCATAGGTTCAAGTGCCAACACAAACAATAGGGGCAATAGAGGGCACCCCTGCCTCGTACCTCTGTCTACAGTATAGGGCTGTGAAATATGGGCTCCTGTTCGGGCCAGTGCCGTGGGATCTGTATACAGCAGCCAGACCCAGGTTATGTATTCGTTAGGTTTTCCGAATAGTGGAAGGGCCCGTAACATATAGCTCCAGTGCAGAGTATCGAACGCCTGACGCAGGTCTAGTGAGATACAACCCGCCACAGCATCATTCGTTAGCACCAAGGTGAGTATCTGGTGTAGGCGTCTAGTATTAAGGGTTGTACTCCTGCCCAGAACAAAGCCGCACTGATCTATGTGTATCAGCTTCGGTAAGTAGTTAACCAGTCTATGAGCCAGTATTTTGCTGAGGATCTTATAGTCTGTGTTTAATAAAGAAAGGGGGTGATATCCCGACATGTCTGTGGGATCTCTGCCTGGTTTTGGAAGGGATTCAACCAAGGCATGTCTTGTGGTGGGAGGTAAGAAACATGTCTCTAGCACTGTGTGGTATAATTTTTCTAGGTGGGTGACCAACTGTGCCACAGGCAGGCCGTCAAACCCTGAGGTTTTGTTATGTTGGAGGTCTTTTATTGCCGATCGAATTTCATCTTTTGTTACTGGCGCTGCCAGTTCTTCCTTCTTTGCATCCGGAAGCTGGGGGAACGCCAGGCCATCAAGGAAGCTGATCAGCTCCTCCTCCTGAAGCTCCGCAGGTGCCGCATATAGTGCTTCATAGTATTTCCTAAATGCTGTGTTAAAGTCTAATTGTGTAGTTACTGTGGTTTCCTCCGGTGTATGGAACTCGTGTATAGGGACAGGGGTAGGCACATCACGTATAATCCTCACTAGGAGGGCACCCGCCTTATCCGCCTCTGCTTGTTGTTACTGAGTGTAAGTGCGGTAGTTAATGGTTCTCGACTGCTCTAAGAGTTCGGCATGTTTTATATGTGCTTCCTACAATGCCAGCTTATTCATATATTCCAAAACTGCGGCCCATTCAAGCCCTCCCAATCGGTCTTCTAGCTCCCGCAACTCTTTGTCTACTGTAGCACGGACCCCTACCTTAGTACTAATGGCCATCCCAAGGATGACTATCTTGAAAGCTTCCCATTCTACCTGTTGTGTACTTGCAGTATCTGTGTTATCTGTAAAGTAATTTGATATGGAGGTGGAGAGGGTGGTGCGGAATACAGGGTCCTCCAAGGTGACTGGTTGCAGTCTCCATGTTGCCACCGGTGTGGGGATCTTACCCCACCCATGCATCATCTCCAAGGGGTTATGATCCGACAGTGTCTTCCCAAGTTAAGTAGTGTGGGTAATGTTTGCGAGTAAAGGTATAGAGCAGAAACACCCTGTTGATGCGTGTATGTAACATATGCAGTGGGGAATAAAATGAATAATCCCGACTTTTCTGGTTGTGCACCCACCATGCATCCCCAAGTGCCCATCCTGCCGCCCAGCCCTGTCAGTGCTTCAGCTTGTTTCCTACTGTTAGCCCCCAATATTGGTGGGTGTGAGCGATCGAGGTCTATATTCAGTAGTGCATTAAAATCCCCTCCCACAACCCAGGAATATCCCTACCAGTCTGCCAATACCGTGTTTAATGACCACAAGAATCTATCCTGGTCTGTGTTGAGGGTGTATACACTGCCAAGTACCAGGTGTTGACCATGCAGTATACCACGGAGCAGCACATACCTGCCATTCACATCTATCCTCTATTCCAGGACTACAAACTGGGTGCTGCTCCTGATCTATATGGCTGCCCCCCTCGCAAATGCAGAATAAGATGTACAGAACAGTTGCCCCCGCCATTTTTTCCTTCATTTAGCGGCCTCGGAGTGAGTAAGGGGCGTTTCCTGCATTAGCACGATGTGGACCTTCCTTCTGTTCAGCTGGGCATAAATAAGACCCCATCCCCCTAAAATTCCAGGTCAAGACCTTGTGGTTCCCCATTGCAGCCATAAAGTGATTTGTGTTGCTGTGTCATACACACTAGGCCTGGGCCAAAATTCCGTTCCGTTCGCGGAAATTGCAATAATTTGGCATTTTTGCGTTCCGCGGAAAGCGCGAAAATGTCAAAATTTCCGCATTCCGCAGCTTAGCGATAATTTATTTCTTGCTCGCGCTGTAAAAAAATACATACTTGTGTGCGCGCGATCGCCTTACCTGAATCCCCGCGTTCGCTGACAAGCATTCCCGACCCGGTCGCGTTCTCCACGAGATGTTGGATGTGGATAGCCATTTTGCACTGTCTTGCGACAGTTCGCGCCCGCATTAACGGCATTTGTCGCGCGAACACGTCATTTGTCGTGCGATCACGTCTTTCTGCTCGCGATCATGCACCGCGAGAGTATGAGAAGATTGAGATCTCGAACACGTCATTCTCCACTGCGAGCGAGAGAGTGAGGACACGGGCACGTCTAATCGAACGCGAAAAGGAGAAAGAGACCCCGAACGCGTCATATCCAACGCGACAGGGAGCGAGTGAACGCGATCAAGTCATTTTCGACATGCCATCGACATCCGGCGGAAGTAATGTGAAGCTCGAGAACTCGAACATGTAAAATTTTCAATTTGGAGAGAATATCAGCTCTAGCAGCATGAAACCTTCTGCAAATGATGATTTTGGATGAAAACAACTCCTCAGATTGACATTTGGCTGTCCTTTTTTGTGCAAGGAGCCCTTTTTTAAAAAGGTGGGGAGAGGGAGTAAGTGACACAGAATCTCCAACTTCCTGTTCCTGTCCAGCAGGCTCCTCCCGGTGCTTTGTCCATCTCCTGCTCATTCTGCCTTTGGATTTTGAGCTGGAAAGATCACTCTTTTTGTCTGCTGCATCATTGCAATTTGATTTGAGGATTTTTTGATTTGGAAATTTCACAAGTAAGTGGTTGTTGTGTCTGTTTGATTGGGGGCATTGCAATTCTTGTAACTACAATTTATTTTTGGTAACTATCATTATTCCTTTTTTTTAAAAATGTCTGGGTAGTACTAGTCAGTAGTAGGCCCGAGCTAGTCATGGGCATGGCCTAATGGGTATGTGTGTGTGCATGATGAAGCAACTGTTCCTTTAGTGTTTTTTGAATGTATTTCATTTTCAAGCATCATTTAAGGGCATGGATGGCATTGGATTGAGTTGGGGAAGTGTGTTTTTTTGGGGTGGCCTTTCTGATGTTGTTGAGCCTGGCCATGTGGCTGGTGGCCATTTTGAAGCCTAGGCCTGCAAGTTTGCCTGGCCTTGTCTGCCAACAGGCCTGCTTTTTCAGCCACTAGTATCAGAGCAGGTAGCCACAGCTTTATTAATCAAGTGTTTTCTGTGTGGTCTGTTGAATTTAGACATCCTTTAGGGCATGGATGGCATTGGATTGAGTTGGGGAAGTGTGTTTTTTTGGGGTGGCCTTTCTGATGTTGGTTGTCTTAAAGACATGCTTTTGTTGTATGTGTCTGGTATGTTGGTGTGCAATGCATGCACCCTGCAGACCTTTTTGGGGCCTGTGAATGTTCGTATTTCCATTTTGTTGCATTAAAAAGGCAGAGCAGTGTGCTTTAGCATGCAGCCTTTACCTGGCTTTTAGAGGCCTTTGTCAGCTCCTGGTGTTTCCCAGGCCCCCTGCTTGTTTGTGTTTTGTGAGCGTCCATGTGGCTGGTGGCCTTATTTTGTGTTTGGACTGGGAGTTATTATTGTCCTGCTTTTGCCATAGGCCTGCATGGTTTTCCTATTGGCTATTTGGCCTACTGCTTCCATCCATCCACCCCCTTTGCCAGCAGCAGCTCCATGGATGCCGAGATGCTCAAAAAATGGAATGGCAAATAGGGTCCACCCCACTTCCATTACATTTTTATTTTGGTGGTTATTATTAGCTTTCCTATCCTTCCTGAGAGTGTAGTGTGTGACTGTACACAGTAGTACAACATAGCCCTTGTTAAAAAAAAAGTCATAAATGGCTAGACTATATTTTTTGTTTGCACTAATACAGTACTAAGTAACTGAATCACAACAACAAATGCAACATTTCACTGATGTTCTTCTCCTGGCTTATTTGGTTTTAGGTGCACAAAAGACAGAGGAGGAGGTGTCATCAGCATCACCCGGCTACCCGTTGTACTGCCAGCCAGACAGAAGTCCTGCTGCGCATCACGTCCACGTGTGACCAGAACTTGTTGTGCATCTTCTGCATCCTGCCTGACATCTGAAGAAGATGGCCCCAAAGAAAGTTACCAGGTCCAGTACCAAGAAAGTTGCCGGTGAGAAGAAGGAACAGAAAAAGGAAGTGCCATTAACCACGACTGGTGGTGTGCCGGCCAATGTATTTTTTGGCACCCAAAAAGTTACGCCTGCAGCAGCGTTGTCCGGGAACCAAGCTGGGAGCAGCACAGCGGTCCAACCACACCAACCTAGGCCCAAGGGCTTTAGTGTCGCAGAGGTAGCCAGTCTACTAACGAGCAGCGATGTTGAAGAAATGTCATTACCACAAAGTAGTACACAATCAAGTTCAACGCAGGCGCAAACTCAGCAGATAAGTGTACAGCCGCAACAAGAACAGCAGCAGCCGCAACAAGAACAGCAGCAGCCGCAACAAGAACAGCAGCAGCCGCAACAGGCCACCATAATAGTTGTTGCTCCTGACATAGGGGCATTTCAGGAAATCGAGCTTCCTGCAGACAAAGTGGAGCAAAGTCAAACCACTGTTTCAGAAGATCTATTGTCTTCCAGACCACCAGCAAGGAAAAGGAGGCTTAGTCCATCATCTTCTTCTTCAAGCCCCGCTTCTGATGATCGTGATGCCACTTGGGTCCCACCAGCTCAGTCTGAGAGTGATATACGCCATAAGACAATGCTTCTGAAAAGGAAGGTCCCAAAAAAACTTAGATTTATGGAGGTAGATGTAGAAGAGGGGGGTGATGATGATGATGTTGATGAAGATGTAGCCAGTCATCACGCACATTACTCTCGCCCCAAAGGGATTGGAGACCAACATTCTCACCCTATCCAGAAAGGCTACTACTGAGCGGGATGTAGCACGGATATCACCAACACAGCTCACACCACCACTACCACCAGCTGCCATATTTTCCAAGGCCCGGCAGGGACCTACATCCAGCTCAACCATCTCAGTAGGTAGTGGTAGTAAAAGTCACAGTCAAGGTGCACAGGGTCACATTTCAAGCACACCCTCCAGTTCATCTGGTATTGAAAGTGGCAATCCAGCAGTGCCAGACAGTTCTCCTCCCCAGTTTGGGACTTTTTTTCTGTTAGCACCAAGGAGGAGAACGTTGCTATATGCTCAATTTGTCGTCAAGGTGTTCGGCGTGGTAAGCTTGGTACAAACTATGGTACCAGAGGACAAGCAAGTCATCTCAGAATACACCACACTATCGTGTGGGAGAATCACCTACTTCAGTTAAAAGAAAGTAGAAAAACTCAACCAATGAAGTTGATCAGGATGAATCAGGGAGCGATATTGTTGCGGTGGCAGGTGAAGAAGAGGGAGGCATTTCTAGCCCTGTTCCCAGTAGTGCAGTGGGAACGCCCACATCCTCCACAGTAACATCAGAGTGACACCGCAGTAAGAGCCATACTCTGAGTCAGGCTGAGACACCAAGGCGACCGAGTACCGCAATGAGACAATCTGTGTCGTTGAGTCTGAGTGGGTTAATGAAAACAGCACCACAAAGGAAAGTAATCCAGCCTACCATTGAGAGCATGTTTAGGTTGGAGGGGCAGTTCCAACGCAACCACCCAATGGCACGGTTGTACAATGCGAAGCTGGCTAAAATGTTAGCGCTAGACCTTCTTCCTTTTTCATTTGCGGAAGGGGTGGGTTTCCTTGAATTTGTGTCTGCCATCTGCCCTAAATGGAAGGTTCCCAGCCGGTCATATTTCGCAAGAATTGCTGTTCCGGCACTACATCATGATGTGCTGGAATTGGTTGGACAAGCTTTGCAGCGGAGTGCTGTTTGCAATATCCACCTGACAACAGACATGTGGACCAGTTGCCAAGCCACAGATTACATGTGCATCACTGCACACTGGATCTCTTTTGTGGGGGTTAGAGATAAGATATCTGCACGAGGTGCTGTTGACACAGCTGCGATTTTTGAAGGTACTCGGAAACATGCAACTGTAGCCATGTTCGCCATGGAGAAATCTCATACGGCTGAAAACATTTTACACGAGTTTCGCAGCAAGGTTTTTGAAAGGCTGCGGCCAAGAGGGCTTGGTATTGGTTTTGCTGCCACAGACAATGGCAGTAATGTACTCAAGGCCATGGCACTTGGTTCCTATTTCAGGGTTCCGTGTTTGGTGCACTGCATAAACATTATGGTTCAAGACTTTCTGAAAAAAGAACCCATAGTCAGCAATTTACCGGCCATCTGCCGAAGAATATGCACTCATTTCAGCCATTCTTTTAAAGCTCAGAAGCAGCTGAGGATCATCCAACATGAACATAGAATGCCAGTCAAGGCACTCATCCAGGAGGTGGCAACACGCTGGAACTCAACGTATTACATGCTTGATCGTCTGTATGAGTACTACAGGTCACTCAATGAATATGTCTGGAAAAGAAAAGGGGATGCTACTGTTAAAGGCATGAACCTTGAGCTGGAGCAATGGAGCCTAATCAAATTCCTGACTGAGATGCTTTGTCCTTTTGAGGTCTTCACACGTGAAGTCAGCAAGGAGGACTGTACAATGGGCCAAGCTATCCCATTATTGCAAATGCTAGAGCATCAGCTGAATAATGTGTCTGAATCATACAAAGGTGTAGAGGACAAAAGAGAAGCTCATGACTTGGTGGGGAGCTTATCCCGTTGCTTAGCTGAAAATGTAATGATACAAAATAACATTTTGTCAGAAGAACATTACATTTGGGCTACAATTCTGGATCCACGTGCAAAATTTGGACTGAAGACATTCTTTGCTTTTTCCAAGATTGATGTTGCCTGCTACAAAACTTGCATAGCTGAAGCGGCCAGTAAGTTGGAAAACGAACGGCTGCTAATTAAAAGCCCGCAAGATCAACCCACAAGAAGTACTGCAGCAGGCCATGCAGGATCAAGTGCAACTTCATCGGCTGAGGGCAGTGCCTTTGGATCACAAGACTCACCATCACTATCGACCACAGCAACAATACCTGGATCAGTAGGCGGAGTACAATCATTTTACGATTGGTATGAAAGTTAGGCATTAATAAGCACAGTGCTGATGCACAGAGAAAAGAGCCTGAAACCTTACCAGCAGCAACCCTGAACATTGAGCGGATGGTCCAGGCCTATCTGGATGACCCAACAAAGGTACATTGATCAAAACCCATTGCAGTATTGGTATAGGAAAAGGTCTGAATGGCCACAGCTCAGCAGGCTGGCGATAAGCTATCTGGCTTGCCCTGTCGCAAGTGTCTCTTCCGAACGTGTTTTCAGTGCTGCTGGTTCTATTGTAACATTGAGAAGGACCAGTCTATCGCCAAAAAACGTGGAGAGGTTAACAATGATCAAAATGAATCAGCACTTCATACCACCGAATTACACAATACATGAAGCAATGGAGGTAGATGAGGACAGCGGCTCAGGTGACGGAAGTATTGTGTCACATGATTACCTAATACTGGCTGAACCCCCAGAGTTTGACGACGAGCTATACTTCCCTGACAATTAGGCTTGCACTTACTGTCTTCCTCCCTTTTTTCCCCCTTTGTTTGTGTGTCTGTCGTTCCGGTTACAAACTTGTGAATCACAACAAATCCATTACCACCGTCTTCTACTTTTCTAATTTAATATACAAGTTTCAGGTGTCTGCAATTTGACAGTACAGTCCTCCGAGTCCAGCTCCTCCGCTCCATCATACTGAATCTCCTGCTCAATTCCATTTCCCTCATGAATGATGATTGGATGATGGTAAAACAATACAACAACAAATTCAAACTTTCCTAGTCCTTCCAAAAGAAGCGGAGCATGAATCAGATGACTACTACAGCTATCCTTCTTTCAGAGCCGAGAGAGACTGGCCATTAACTGAAAATAAGATGGAACAGGTAATGATTGATGCCATGCATTGGACGCAGAGTTGCAGACTGAATGATTTAGATTTTGTTGTGTTTGTTGTGCATGAATTTATGTAATTGTGCACTGCCAGTAATCAACTTTCTACAGAACACACTAAACTTACCTCAAGGTAAATTCAATTTTCCCCTTCTTGCAAATATTAAATTTGTACTTCTCCTACAGCTAGGTGATACATTGCTTTTAATTCAATACAGGAAGGGGACTCACTCAATCTGCGCAATGAGTATGATTGACACAACAGCACCGTCCATCATGATGATGGCGAAATAGACGGCCCGTTAACTTAAGATGAGAAGGAACAGGTAATGACAATTAATGGCATGCATTGGACACCTGACTCTGAGCGATTGGTCTTTGTGTTTTCGTTGTTTGTTTGTTGTGCACAAAGTGAAGTCAAAGTGTACTAGTAATCTATCTTTCTGTACACACTAAAGAATGACTCAAGTCAGTAATATTTCTACTCTTGTTGTGTAATAAAAATGTTACTTATACTGCAGGCCGATCTTCACAGTCAGTCAGTAAAAGTATCGGAGATGATGATGAAGTCAGGAGGACGTTTCATGAGTAGCATAAAACGTAAAAGCCTAAAGGTAAACACGTCAACAACAACCACAGCAGACTCAAATGTCTGTGTAGAAGTGGAATAGAGTGTAGCGGTGGGATGACTGCGGTGCATTGATTTTACTAACTTAAACTGTAAAATGCTATGTTTGGAATGGATAATGTGCTTTGCGTATGTCCAACTCTTTAAAAAAAAAAGAACTCTAAAGTCTTAACGTAGGATGTGCTACTGCTAAGCACTGTGGGCCTGCTCTCTCCTGTTATTGTTGAAGGTCAATGCTGAAAACAGACTAGAGTAGACTGAGATGATGCATACATGCCACCTCGGAAAGTGTTCTTGTTGCACTACACCATAAGGTGTGCATTTGTTTCAACTTTGTTTCTCAATATCCCCTTTGGTTTTCCATCTACAATTACAGGCCGGGCCTTGCCCTATACTTTGGAAAACATTACAATGCACACTTACCTTACCAATAAATCAACATTTTTTTTCCAGCCGGGCAGTGGCGAGTGGCGAGGCGACACACCCAAGATTGATGGACGAGAGGAGCAAGAGGAATGCCGAGATGCAAATCCAGTCCACATTTTTTACCAGGATAACACAGTAACAGTATCCACTTTAATCTTCTTTTAAATAATTTGATTAATATTTTGTATACAATCTTTACAACAGTGTGTTCTTGGAGTTGTTATTATCATCATTAGGTTTGCTCTGTGTTTACGATTCTTCCCTACCAATATTTAAATTTTTTATTTGCTATCTGTAAAAGTATTAAGGTTGGAACAACAGAACAAGAACTAGAAGTGTATGTAATCCGGGTCTCTCATCTTCATGCATGCATTTCCTTTTTCTCCCTTAACATATGGATATGGTAGTCTTCAATGATTGTCGTTTGTTTGTCCATGCATACTGTTTTCCTATGTCAAACCTTTCCAAAAAAAACCCCTTCCCATCCATTCAACAAACCCTAACCCTTTTCCCCCGGGCTGTGTGACTTATTGTCGAGGTGTGACTAAATTAAATGTACACCAATACTTAATCACACACTTGCTGGGGCGGATGTGGCGAAAGCATCACTACTTCAATTTCAAGGCAGAGCGATGATCTTCTTCTGCTTGCCCACCCATGAGTAGGATATTTCAGAGGTTATTTTATTTAACAAAGGAACATATACCTCAGCATGAATGCTGCCATTGATTGGATTTGTTTGTTGTCATTCCTCATATACAGCACTAACTGTTAGGCTGTAGGCCTAGTCAAGTGACTCGACACAACTATAGTTTGTAACTCTGTCTAGTAGGCTATCCCAACCACCATTATGTTTTGTTGTCAAATATTTGAGCATATTATTGTTGCTCGGTAAGTTCTGTACTGTACTTCATTCTACTACTCCTCTAACAGTCTCTGAAAGGCGATTGACTGTCTCCTTTTCTTTTTTTGCAAATGCTGCCGCCCTGCCAGTGTCTACTACTACTACTATACTACCACCACCACCACCCCAATCATCGCATGTATGAAAAAGGAAACCATCTTCACCATGCAGCCATTGCTGTGCCTCAGTTGGACATAAACATCAAGCACCGGTAAGAGAGAAGTTTGGGGGAAGCAGAATTAATAATGGACATGTTGTCAATGATTTCATTTTCACACACCAGTCCAGATAAAGAATGCATAGACTAGAGGACAGACTGAAAGTACCAGAAGGACAAGTCAATGAGTGAGGTGTGTCGCATCTATCTGTTTGTGTCTTATACAGTCAGCCAATTATTTAAATCAAACACAGGCTATGGGCGGCCATGCACCAGAAAGGAAACAGTGTGGTGTAAAACAGTTACCCCACCTACAAAACATTAACAACATTGCATGTAACATAGAAAAATATATTTAATTTACCCTAACAAAAATAAACTAAACCCTCAAAAGCTGACCCGCCCCCCTCCCTAACTCCAACCAATGTCCATAGGAGAAAAAGTCTGTAACGCCCAAACAAGTTCCCACCCACCCACCCAAACAAGAATTAAAAAAGGGGCAGAACAAGATGACAGGGACTAAGGTGTGGGGCGGGACTCAAGGAGGACACGCATCTGGTCCTCTAAACGGGCGACGCGGCGTCTGAGTGCGCGGCAGTTGCAGCCACAGTGGGGGGGGTACCGGAGATGGCACTACGGTGGCGGCGGGCAGCCGCCAGATGGTGGCGCCGTACCGCTGGAGGGCGGTGGCTGGGGCCCGGGGCACTGGAGGAGGCTTGAAGAATTGCTGCCGCAGTCTCCTCCTCCTCCTCGGCTAAGACCACCAGCCGCCGGTATTCCTGCTGGATTGCCTCCAGCTTCCGGCGCCGTGCCTCGGCGGCCAACTCCTAACGATTTAGTTTCGGAGTAGCTGTGTATCAAAAAGAAAAAAACAAGACAATTGTAAAATATACTCTTAGAAAAACAGTAAGACAAGTTAATTATGTATACACATAGTGGCATGGTAGAGTAGCACTGTCTATAAAGCACAACAGGACATAACATTTTAAATCTCGCCCGTCCTTCTTCCTTCCACCCGTCTTTCACTTTTTAGTTGAACAGTGAGTGCACCAGGTGCTCTTCTCCATAAAACTTTCAAAGCGGAGTTGAAATCAGATAGATGAGGCCATTGGTTACTAAATACTCCTGTTCCTATTCCAATAAAAGGCAATTCTAGTCTTCTAGTTCACTCTTCAAACGTCCCCAACAACTCATACTTACTTACGACATCGGATGGCAGGCGGACTTTGTCCGCCCGCCATCCTCACGCTAAAAAGGGTGGGGGTCCCATGGGGACAATTAATTAGGATGATGCGCCCGGCACAGTGGCGGGCGCATCCTGATTTTTTTTACATTCTGGTTGGCGTTGCCGAAAGCAATGCTAAAAACACATGTTGTGCTGCTTTTCCAAGCACAACATGACGGGCCCCGCACGGAGCCTGTCACATTTTGCTTTGAAAGGCAGGGGGGTACCATAGCATTGGTAGGTACCCTCCATGGGGGCCCCCAAGCATACTCTGCAATGTCTGCATGCCTTTCCGTGGCGGATGGCAATTCCGCCATGCAAAGGCATTCCAAAATGCAGATTATATGGCTGGCGGTGTGTTCAGAGAGACACCACCGCCATATTGAACCCTTTTCCGCCTGGTCGACATGTGGGGGGTCTGAATATTTTCTACAGGGATGGCGGGAGGTTTGCCCCTGCGGTGTCGGCAGTGAATACCGCCAGCACGGCGGGGGCAATATGCCCGCCATCCTAATGGGGCCCTAAATCGCAACTGTACAGTATACATATACATACAGTACACACTTGCAGTGAGTGTACTGTCAAGTTCAACAATAGTTAAGGATTATGAATCTAACTTACCACCGCCCGCCAGTGGTGCTGCCACTCCCCCTACCGCTCCATTGCTATCTGCAGCAACTGCCGCATCCTCGCCCTCCGCGTCGCCTTCGCTGGCCCCGGCAATGGTGGTCGGTAGTGCGCCTAGAAAACATTACACATTTATTAGGCGTCATATACACCTCCCCCCTATTGATCAGTAGCAAGGTTGAAAAATGAGTTAATACTAACATACATAACTAGTAAAAATCAGGTAGTAGTAGAGTAGACACTAATAGTTATATATGATCATTGTAGCCTTTGCTTAATTAGCCCTAGCCATGCTACCATTTTACCTTTGTGTCTTTTATTTTTGCACATGTGACGTTACCTTTCAGCTTCTTGTATAAGACACCTTTGAGCCCACATGACCTGCCTCACATTGCTACTGTCTAGTCTAAGCGCTGCGTACAAGCGGTCAACAAAAACATTAACAAGCCACTTTTTTAGGAAGTACTGGTGTACTGTTAGTCCATATTGTTTATCCATAAATGCTACACTTTTTGGCACGGCTGAGAAATGCTTGCAAGTTGCAATATACTAACGCACACCATTTCATTTTTCGCATTACAGACAGAAGATTCCCTTCTAGGAACCAGAACTTCTGAATGATGCAACAACTACCAGTACTAGGTTCTTCTAAGGTGAGCGGTCCCTTCACTCACATCTTCATTTATAAATTGATATAAACTAAATTCCTAGGGGATGGTGGTGCTGCCTTCCACCACTGTTCAGTTATCATGATTTAATTCCCAACTGTATAAGTGTAACAATGTATATTGTTTTAATGTTATTGATTTTCCGGTTGGTGCTGCATTTTATAATAAAACAATGTACAGAGCTTCGTTCTCAATTCAAAATAATTTTTTTTAACTTACATAGACTTGGTGGTATTTGGTGTGGACTAACTTACACGAGTGAGCAAATTAAAGTAAGGGTGTGCATGTGCATTGCTTCCACGACTGAGAGGTTGGGTGTGTTATGTTCTGGGTTGTCTACTTGTTGGGTATCTTGGTGGGAGGGTTCGGAGACCTGATAGTTATGACAAGACAGTACTATAGTCGAGCAGTGGAATTGTGGTGGGTGCTGAATTTCTGATTGAGGTGTGTGAGGAAGGTCCAACCTACCATCACCAACATCCTATTTTCTGGTGCAAATGTCTGTGTATGTGCAAGATCCCTACAACAGTAGTAGTATGTCCTATAGGCTATCATATCAAAATAGTAATAAATCTGGTTGGGCTTTTGTTGCTGTGAATTTTCAAAGCCTCAAGATTAACAAAGACTCTAGATCAATAAGAGTAGAAGTAGTACAAGACGACGACCCAAAGGATTGGACTCAATGGCTCGAGCTACTGGTGAATATGAGTTTTATATTACAACCTTTCACATAAAGAGTGGCACTGGCCAACTGGGCAAGACTAGCTACTACAGTACAGACAGACTGATAGTAATAGTAGTAGTAGTAGTAGTAGTACTGAGAGTCATCATAGCGGAGGCAGGGATAAGATTTTTGAAACCGTACAGATCGAAGGATAATTGTTGGTAAAAAAATAGCATTTGGAAACAAACAACAGTTTGTGAAAAATATGGGGCAGTAAAAGTTATGGAATAAGAAATATTATTAAAAACAAGAAGACTTACTGGGGCCAGCAGAGGAGCCCTCATTGGTGTCCTCCTGGTGCTGTTCGGACTGTTGTCCCGCCGAACCCCCACTCCCTGTCTGTCTGCCCCTGGGTGCTGAATGATGAACAGGAAAGATATAAGAAAGAGACAAATATTGATGGATGGTGTCAAACAAATACAATATTTTTCAACAACGGTCAAAAAACACTTATGTATTGGGGAAATTCAAAATCAGAGGCCTGCTCACCTGCTGGTGGTCCCGTTCGCTGGTCTGCTCTGCCGGCCAGCGCTGCTGTTGCTGCTACAAGGGTTCCTTCAACCGCGTCTCTCCCCCGCCGCCGCCGCCGCCATAGCATTCTGAGGCCGAGAGAGAGGGGGAGACTACAATACCCAGACTTCCTTGCGGACCCTCACGTCCTGACGCCACCTACGCGCCCGGAGGCGCACAAAAGACAGAGGCTCCCTCTGGGGAGCGGGAAATTCAAAAGCAGAGGCCTGCTCACCTGCTGGTGGTCCCGTTCGCTGGTCTGCTCTGCCGGCCAGCGCTGCTGTTGCCGCTACAAGGGTTCCTTCAACCGCGTCTCTCCCCCGCCGCCGCCGCCATAGCATTCTGAGGCCGAGAGAGAGGGGGAGACTACAATACCCAGACTTCCTTGCGGACCCTCACGTCCTGACGCCAGCTACGCGCCCAGAGGCACACAAAAGACCGAGGCTCCCTCTGGGGAGCGGGAAATTCAAAATCAGAGGCCTGCTCACCTGCTGGTGGTCCCGTTCACTGGTCTGCTCTGCCGGCCAGCGCTGCTGTTGCCGCTACAAGGGTTCCTTCAACAGCGTCTTTCCCCCGCCGCCACCGCCATAGCATTCTGAGGCCGAGAGAGAGGGGGAGACTACAATACCCAGACTTCCTTGCGGACCCTCACGTCCTGACGCCACCTACGCGCCCGGAGGCACACAAAAAACCGAGGCTCCTTCCGCGTCGCAGGACGCGCGCGGGCGGCGCCGGGCTAAGCCCGGGCAAAGGGCGGGCCGTCTGTGGCCATCCGGGGCAAGAGGAGGCAGGGCTGGGCCACATCTCCTTCGTTTGCGCACTGTAAGTAGCCTGACTATGTGAAGTTGTGTGTTGATGGGACCGAATATACCAACTATTGTGACAGTTATATCAAACATTTTACAATCTCTTGTGTGAGCTTCAGAAACTGCTATTCACACCCATATACTGTTGTCCAGCTGAAAGTTTTCGGGACTGAGTAATTTGAAGTGTATAGTGCCTTGGTCTGAGGATGGGGAAACGGGCTTGCACTGTGAGACAACGCGATTCTACCCCCTCAACGAGCATGTCCAAACCCACATCCATAGATAGAATGTTGGAGAAAGCCTTAGGTGTAGTGGCTACTGAAATAGAACGCACTGAACGGCGTCTCTCTATTACTCCAAATCTAGAGCAGATTACTCAAGTTTCTGATTCTTTAACCACTACACGATCACTAGAAACAGAGCCCCCCAAAGAACATTCCCTAATTGAGGTGATCCAAACCTTAGATTGTCCAAGAGAGGAGGTTCCCCGCTGCTTGGGTCGTAAATGTAAAGAAAAAACCAAACACATTACGAAACCATCCATAAAAAAAACCAAGGGACAGGCCTTGTCTTTGGAGAAGGGGAATCAAGGTAGGCCTACTGAGGCTGACACTGCAACTGCAAATGTTCAACCTGAGTGGGTCACTGCACTGATGACGAATCTGCAACTGCAGATAAGACTCATCATTAAAGAAGAACTAACCCCTGTACTAGCAAGGTTGGATAGACTGTTATCAACGTGGAATGTACGGGCACAAAATCAAGAAACGTCCATCAATATAAACAACGAAAGGAGTATGGCGAATGTCCCGGCCCCAACGAGCAATAAGCAATCTGGGTCGACCTTAGCAACTAAGGCCCCCTCCAATATGACCCCACAGGGAATAACTGTTGACGACAGGGTGGGTTCTGTCCTTAATGCGGGTTGTATTCTGGCCCCAACCAACTTGGCGTCCCAGGTCCGACCGCAAACGCCATTAGAGGTTACACGTAGACGGGGGCCGGTCGAAACTCTTCCAAATCAGGATTACAATGATTTTGTACCAAACATTCAAACACAGGGTCCCCCAACTATCAATCTACCACCCGAGTCTGCACCTTATGTTTTGATCCTAGCAGGAACCCCTGCTCTAAGGGAGGGTACACTTGAATCTCATAAAGAGCTAAAATATAAAACCATTCATTGGCTTGCTAATCACAGTAACTTTAGCTATGAGTATACCCATGAGATCTTGACCACAAGAAGGGTAGGATGGATTGGTAAACACCAAAAGGACATTCAAGGGGACTGTGTAATAATTAATTTTAGGAATTCATGTATCATTGAGAACATTCTAGCAACAGAGCACGGAAAAAACAGGGGGTCCATTATTCTACTTCCTCTGGGATATTTTTACCCCCCGATAAGGCCTCTCTACCAAAAACATCTATTCCAGTTGAAAAGGAGAGCTCCTTTCACAAAAATGGATCCACCCAAACCGGCTCAATTGTTCTATAATTATCCAATTTTCAACATCCCCACCAGTAATAGGTATAGTTCACTTGAAGGCGTGGATTGACATGGGGACCCAGACACTATCACCAATGTGGGAACTGTTACGACAACACCCGATTTTGAGCTACAGGATAGGATAAAAGGGATGATTTCTAAGACTAGGGAAGAACTAGTTAAAGTGAGTCAGATCGGCTCCAGTAACCTAAGTTTTTCTTCTCTGCGTTGTGATCTTTCTGAACCCATAGATCACTCGAGTCACCTTGTTTGTAATCCTATTGCCAGTGTAGAACTATTAAATGTTTCCCCATATAAAATAGCTATGTTACCATATAAGAACTCTTCTATAGCCGAAATTACTAGGGTTTTATCTTGGAACAAATCGGGATTGACCAGTAAACTTGATGATCCAGAGTGGGGTACGTTCATTGATGGGTTTGAAATCTGCATGTTCCAAGAAACCTGGGCAAGAAAAGAGGTTCTTAAATTAGGATATGCCAGTTTTAACATCCTGGCATCCTCGAGGGGAAAAGGAAGACCCTCTGGGGGTCTTATTATTTGGGTACGTTCCCATCTGAGGTGCTCTGCAACCGAAATAGACACAGGCTCTAATGATATTCTATGTGTCAGGTTACAGTTTTTGGCTAGGCCCCCCGTTGTTTTAATAAATGTATACTCACGCCCGTCTCCAAAAGGTATTGAATCCAATACTTTGGAGGAATTAACTACCTTCCTCGGTACTATTGATACTAACCAGTTGATCATATTAGGTGGGGATTTTAATTGCCAATTCGAACCGCTGGAAGGTTTGCCACTGGATGGTCTGTATGATGAGGACCAGTTTTTAAAAATCCCAGAGTCAGGGTGCCCCAAAGTTAAAATTTGGTCCCCTTTGGCGATCCAGATGAGTTGTCTCACTATGAGTCTTCGTGCCTGTAATGGGAGAGCAACATCTGTGACATCGAATAGCCATACATTCTACAGCAAGAACAAGGGGTCTATACTAGATTATATTTTAATTAATTCACATTTTTGGGACATGATGCTGGATTTTAAGATAATTCCCCGTATTGACAGCGATCATTCCGCCCTTGTGGTGGAACTTAAAGCGCTGAACACAGGGAGTCCGCTGGATATGGGTAACCCCCTTGACCCTAGGCTTGTGGTCTCCTACTGCAGAAAGAGAGTGAAATGGTCTAATTTTATCCAATCAGAAACAAAAATGGCCACTTTATACGATGCCTTGCTCCCAGTTTTTATAGATGCGTCCAACCTGTCGAACTTGACCAAAGAGAGTTTAGACCTTCAGCAGGCCCAATTAAATTTTGATAAACTAGGTAAAATTACCTATGATTTCTTTTTCCCAACAAAAAAACGGAAAAAAGATAAGCAGCCTATCCATCCTTGGTATAATAGCTCCTGCCGTAAGGCAAAAAAGGTATTGGTATCAGCTATTAAAAATAAAGATCGTTCTTCAATAAGGATGGCTAGAGCACGCTACAAAATAGTTATAAATAAAACAAAACAAAGCTGGGAAGTAGAAAACTGGGCTACTATGAAAATCGCTTTGGGTAATAGAGACATGAGGACCTTCTGGGGAATAGCCAATTCAGGCACAACTACTTTACGCAGTGCGGTCGAACCAAATTTAGATGAACAGACCTGGCGGACCCACTTCGAAACCTTGTATGCCAAGGAACCTGAAGTTGTCCATGCTCATGGCTGTGATCCACCAATCTTTGGCCCAGCGATTAACGAAGATTTAAATCCTTTATTTGAAGATGATCTGATATTGACCATCTCTATAAAGGAAATAAATACCGCATTAGCTAGTATAGCTCCGGGCAAAGCCCCAGGGTTGGACAAGATACCCGGTGATCTATTTAAAAGCGAATCTGTTATCTGGGCTCCTTATCTTTGGATGCTTTTTAATTCAATTATGCAAGGCATGAAGATTCCTAAAAGTTGGTTAGGTGCGGAAATAATTCCGATTTTTAAAAAGGGTTCCCCACTTCTCCCGACCAATTACAGACCCATAAGTTTAATAGACATCTCCCAAAAATTTTTTGCGAGAGTTCTCCTCCTCAGACTACAGTCCTGGATGGAGGAGAGGGACATCTTGTCTATCCTCCAGGCCGGGTTCAGAGAAAAATTATCAACTCTGGACCAAGTCCTAAGATTGCAATTATTATACTGGAAAACTGTTTGCCTGCAGGGGGGTAGTCTTTTTTTAATATTTGTTGATCAGCATTTGACCTGGTCCCAAGGGAGAAATTATGGTCTGTTTTAGGTAGGATGGGGGTTCCTGTTTATTTAATAGATCTTTTTAAACGTTTGCATGAATGTAATTACGCCCAAATTAGGTATGGGAAGGATGGTAATCTCACTGCTCCTATTCCAATCAATCGTGGAGTTAGACAGGGTTGTGTTCTTGCACCAACCCTGTTTAGCCTCTACATTAATGGCCTAATTGATACCCTGTCAGCAGCAAAAGACCTAGATGCCCCCAAGCTAGCCTCTCGTAGAATTTCGGCTATGATGTTTGCCGACGACACCCTTTTGGTTGCCAAATCATCCATGGGGATACAAAAGGTTTTGGATAAATTTGAGGAGTTCTGTAGGGATCGAGGTTTAGAAATAAACCTTCAAAAAACCAAATTCATGGCATTTAATTGCCCAAAAAGTACACGTCCCAATCCATGCCTAAATGGTAAACCCCTCGAAAGGGTGTCATCTTTTGTGTATCTGGGACTTACAATAACCGAGTCTATGGATTGGGGGGCACACATTATAAAATCTACGTTAAGACTAGCACAAACTTCAGGAGGGATCATGAAGGTTTTTAATAAGTCCAGCAAAAGAAATGTTAGTCCAGCTGTGGAAATATATAGGGCTCAGGCAAGGGGTGGAGCATTGTATGGCGCAGAGTTATGGGGCCACCTAAACACGCCAAAATTATTGCAGGTGGAGAACCAATATCTAAGACAACTCTTTAGACTGCCCCGTAGTACCCCTCTGGTCCCGCTACGCCTGGACACAGGCATAACGCCAATAGATGAAGTAGCGGGACTTAAACCCATTATGTATTGGCGACGTCTGTGGACAACCCCCGAGCTTATACCATACAGGGAGGAGCTCTCAGAGGTACTAAGGTCATGTGGTTCTTTGAAAATTCCATGGTTTGACCATATAAGACTTCTCCTAACTAGCCTGGGCCTTGGAGATTGTTGGCTTCATCCTGAGTCTGCTTGTTTGTTAATATCAAAGGGTCAAATGAAGGCATGTTACAGTGATCATAGACTAGCACAACTTAATAATTCCTCTGGGATAGGGAAATGTACTAGTGCCTTTTTAGAAATCAAAGCCTTTTCACGCTTTGAACCGGCAATTGATCTCATCACTCCACCTGCAGCCAGGAAGCTCTTTTTACAATTTAGATACGGGGTACTCCCACTACGTTGTTTTACATCTAAATGGAGTAAACAAATCCCGACTCATTGCCCAATGTGCGATCACCCCGAGGAAACAGAGCTCCACGTTTTTTTCTGTTGCTCTGGGCACCAGAAGGCAAGGAGTCGCTGGTTGGCTCAGATCTGCAGGAATCTTGGCACCAGGTCTTGTTTTGAAGCATTTAGGATACTGAAATCTTATACAAGTATCCCAATAGTTTATTCGGTGGCCGTTTTTTTATTTTCAGTTTGGTGCACTAGAAGGGCCCATTTGAGAACCCAGAATGTAAATTGATTGTGTTAGCATATGCTGTATTTTTATCTCTTACCCATTTATTCATGCACTAGTTTTAATTATAGGAATCTCTCTTCCTATTTTTACTGGAAAATTGTTTTTAGTTTAATTTATATACTTATTGCTCCATGAACTCTCTAATTAAAACCGTGATATCTCTGTCCAAATTTTATGATGCAATGATTTGATGATTTTCTAAATCTGAAATTGTATGCATAACTGTATTGTTTTTATTTATTTGCATGTACTTTCTAGGACATTTTGTCCGAAATAAAGTTTTTCTGACTGACTGACTGACTTATGTAAACAACAATTGCAATAACTAAATTGACCGATCTCATCTGGTCAACAAGTAATATCGGGGGATTCGCAGATCGACTACTTAAGTTACTATTTATCAACAGTAATCCAGTCTTCCATTCTGATTCCAGAATACTAAGTTACAACTAAGCCTAAGTACGACGTACCACCAAACCTAGCCCACCTATTCCAGGCATGCCAATTGTACATTAAGTATGCATTTCCACTTTATTCCTCAACAATGCATATGGTCAAATCATGGAGGACACATGACTACATTTTTTGTATACACCAAATTTTGGGTTGATTGATTGATGCTGATGTTCTGCTAGTGCTAAGCCAATTACCACCACTCATTGAACAAACTAGAAAAGGTTCTAAACTACTAATAAAGACTGCCGTACTAGCAGCACGTCACGTAACTGAGGGGGCATCACGCATACCACTAACAAATTAGAAGCTCATACAAAGTACCTAAACCTAAGTATCAATTCGCCCCTATCTATTAGTGACAGGACAAAGTAAGGAGTGGACTAGAGTCACTGTAGCATTACGTAACTTAATTTCTCTAAAATAAACTCGTAAAGAATCACGCTAAGCAAGCGCAAACGCAAAATTGCAAACAAGTAAGATTAGTAGTAGCGCAGAAGAGCACCTGTGTCATAATCACAGAAGACTTTTAAATGTAATTAACCAAGGATTGAAAAGATTTGGAGAGGATTGAAAAACAGGCCCCAGAACCATGCAATAGAGTGAAAAACAAGATGGCCGCGCCCATTGCGACCACGTGCGCACGTTTGCGCGATATTTTCTCCCTGAGCAAGCAAAAAGCAACGCGATCAAGTAAAAGCGGTCGCGAACAGGAAATATTGACTGCGAACGGGCGCGAACATGCATTGCGCGACCCAGAACAGGAAGTAAGCATCGCGAGAGGGTGGGACAAGTGAAAACAAGATGGCCGCGCCCGTGAATAACCGCATGGGTAAGTTGGTGACCCACGATCACGCAAAAAATACCGCGAACAGGCGGGAAAAAAACTTCCGCGTCTTCGCGATATTTCCGGGCGTGTTTGCGGAGATTTTTAGCATTATTGCGAAAGTTAATTTCACAAATTCCGCCCACCCCTAATACACACCCCTATGTGGCCCTGGGTGGCGGATACTGAATCTGTAGCGAGTGAGTCTGTCCGAACCAATAACAGTCACCAATACTAGGCTCCCCCACCGAAAGGCAGAGGACCAAACTATGATAGTAAGAACAGCTGTAAAGTCTAACAATTGAGACAAAATTGCAGTTGCAATGAGGAAGGTGGAAACCACAGTCAGCAGTAAGCATAGGGGTGTAACACACCAAAGTAGTCCCATAGTCGGCCAAGCTCGGGCCCTAACACAACATATAAGCGAGCATTGCCAGATCTATTTATGCAATATATAACAATTTAACTACCTTCAGCAGGTCTCCCCGGCTCCTGTACTTACAAACCAAGTACATCAGCCCAAGTAATCATTCACTGTCTGTGGGGTTGGGGTGACAGAAGGGAAGAGGGCTAGGCTCTTTTTGGAGTCCGAATGTACAGTATTGTCCTCTGATGAGTCGTGTGATCCAGCCGTAAAGTGTGCGTCCTGTACATCCAGCGCTGCAGCCACTAGTATCGCCGACTTCTGACCTTCAATTATTTGCTCCTGGGATGGGCTTGCCATGGCATCCAAACGAAGCGATTTCTTGCAGTTCCGTTTTACCATGTCCAGCCTTCAGAGATTTGCGTGGTTTCGGCCTCGTATTCTGGAACGAGCTTTGTAACATAACTTCCATTCATTCCTCTGCTTCTTCCGGGCTATCAAAGAAGTGGGATTTCTGTTTGTGTATCACTTTTAGCCTGGCTGGGAAGAGGAGAGAAAATTTCAAGTTATTGCCTCTGAGCTGCCTTTTAACTTCCTGGAACAATGCTCTCATTCTTTGTACTGCTAGTGTAAAATCTGGGTATAGAGATATTCGCTTGTTCTCAAATTGTATCGGGGTGTTTTCATGGGCTGCGTGAAGCAGGGTGTCCCGGTCTTTGAAGTTAAGGATACGCGCTATCATCGGCCTAGGCAAGGCACCAAGGGGTGGGGGTCACGCCCGTATCCTGTGCGCTCTCTCCACACAAAAAAATTAAGTGAGGCATTCCGGCACAATCGTGTCTCGTAACCATTGCTCTATGTATTGGGTGGGGTTCAACCCCTCACTGTGTTCTGGTAAACCCACAATACGCAGGTTGTTGTGACAAGCCCTTCCCTCGGCATCATCCACCCTGTCCTGCAGACACAAGAGCTGCTGCCGCAAGTGTTCAAGTTGCTCTGAATGGGCTTTGTGCTACGGCATTATCTCTACAATGTGCATTTTGTTGGTTTGGACCGTATCTGCAAGCTTGCTATGGTCGGCTTTTGGAAGCGTGAAACCTGTAGTGAGAGCGCCTTTCTTGAGTCACGAACCTCCTGTATACTAAGTCCAGCTTATCAACTTGTTTTCCCATAGCTGTTGGGGGTATACAGTCTGGGTCAGGGGTGTTGTTTGTATCGTCCTGGTCTGTATGGTCAGGCCCTTCCAAGGCCAGGGGCTCAGTTTGCTTCCCCCTGGTGTGCCTAGTATTGTGCAGTGGGTGCTGCGCAGTATGTGTGTTCTCTCCCCAAAATATGCTGCTCTCAACCTTGTGTCATTCACACACTTTCACCTCGACAGTTCTAGGCCCAGCCTGTCATTTAATCAGGGTTCACGCTGGTAAGGTGGCTCCCTGACGCGTACTCAATCCCCAGCACTCCACCCAGGATACTAAGGCCCTTATGAGTTCGGTGAGCCATGGGGAATTGGGCCAGGCGGCAGCCAACAGGTGTTCTGTTCCATCAGTTCAGGGTAGAGGCCTTGCTTGGCCCACCAGGGCGCAGTACTCACTGTTCGCCGTATCCTAAAAAAAGAAGAAGAGTTAGCAGTTTCCCCACTGTATTTTCCCTGGGGCCGTAGTCGATCCGATCTTATTTGCTTGTCCAGCTGCTCTGCTCGTCTTCCAGGTGCAGCCAGGGCCGCTCCACTGCTCCGCAGTTGTTTCTTGCATGCCCAGCTCAGAGTGACATGCACCAGTGCCTGGGGGGGAGGTGTATTGCACAGTGATGGTTGCCGGCCCCCCTGGGATGACCGCTTTGCCCAGATCAGTCAGCAGCTACAGCAGGTACCATCCTTTCACCATAGCAGGGGCGGCAGGGCCCCATGGACTCCCCACCTCTCCTCTCTCAGTATTGTCTGGCAGAGCCCCTCCGTCGGTGCCAATCTTTGTCCTGAGCACCCTCTTTTCGAATCTTTGGCTCCAGCGACCTTAGGGGGGGCTTATATTGAGGTCCGTCGCCGCTCCTCCGTATGCCCATCTCTTCTCAGCTGTGCGTAGTGCGGCCTCAGCCATCTCCATAATCCGGGCCGCAACACCAGTGATTCCTCATTCAACCTCGGGTTCCGTGCAGGTCTCGCATCTTTCCTGCCCCCATAGAGTCACACAGGGTTGATGGGGGTCTGCCAAGGCAGCAGAGAGGGTCTGATGACCCAGCAAAGGTGCAGTTGTTGTCAGGAGTCAGGGCCCGGCCCTGAGCTCGGCTAGGACACGTCCCTCATGCTTGGCGGTTAGCCACTCCCCCTCCCCCAGTTTACTGATTGATAATGGTATTGTTTTTCCCTATGGTAAACCTCTTTACCAGTTTGTCTGATAGGCCAACCAATGAGTGGCCTCATATAAAAGTACCCAGAAGCAAAACCTTTCACTGTGGAAATCATCCTCTCTGGTCTGTCTGGCTTTCGGCCAATCACAAGCTTCGCACCTGTGAGACCAAAGGCATGCACAGAATCCTATTGTCATTTTCCCCACAACTCGACTGTCAGAGAATATTGATAAAATACATTCTCCCCATAAGTATCTATTCCACTGGCATCTCTTTTCTTACAAAATACTTACTCTCTAGTTTTCCGAACAAAACCCACCAATCCGAGACATCCTGTTTCAATGCCAGGCAATGTTATTCTCGTGCACAGGATATCAGCTGACCGCTGCACTTTCCTTGCTACAACCTCTATGTCTCTCGGCCATCCACACAAAAGTGAACCACCACATGCTTCTGTGAGCTAACTTTAATAAATTACATCCTTACACTTATATAAAAGGTTTTACGACACCCATCCTCAAAAGAAACTTAAATTTTCCACTTCACCAATCCCATTATGTATAAAATCTCTTTCCTCTATGCCCAGTACATCAGCGAATCCTCATGCTTCGGAACACTCCATTGTTCTCACATGCCCGTTATATATTACAAGATCACACCATGCTAGGCCCCATCCATTTGCTTAGTAAATAAACCACAAAAAATCATGCAGCCCATGAACCACTATCCACATCACTCGGACACCTTATCAAGCCCAGACCTCCACATACATACCAAAGCCCCACCATCAATCGCTACAACAACGTCTCTCCGGTTCCAAATACAGTCTGCATGGATCGACAAAATTATATTGTCTAGTATTTTCAAGAAGAATAAAATCTCAAAAATAGCGAGAGTATGTAATCATTCCCTATCGCCAGCATGTCACACAGTGATAGTTATTAGTCAACTTGTAAGTAGTGATACAATGTTCAACAAAGACAATTCATCTCTAGTCAAAGACAACATTTACATGGTTTTGGGTGGTCCAGTCTCAAACACATTAGCTCAGGTTACTTCTTTGCGGACATAGCAACACTTCTTTATTCATTCTCAAGTTATTTGGGGGGAACACTCCACACATCTGCATTTACTATTTGGTTTCATTGCCACCGAAAATTGTATGGTCATAACCTTAGCCAAGCAATTTGGTATACCCATATTATCCAAGGAGGCAGTGGGCGAAGTTAAGACCACAGACAGATGTGCCATTAAATCAGGGCCCATCACTCATTCCACTGAGGAACTGTTGTTCCATATGCAGGAAAACCACAAAGAAGTGGTGTGTTTTCATTTGATCTAGGCCCCCCAATTCCAAGCCATACTCAGTTTACCTTGCCTAGAGAAACATAACCCTGACATTAATTGGACTAAGCATACATTGACATTCCTATCTAGATTTCTTATCAAACGTATTTGTCTGGTATTCCTGTGTTTAGTTCCCAGAAGGAGGTAGCGTTAACCATGGAGGTTGACACTCATATTATGCCTCCATGCTACCAGGCTCTGGCAAAGATGTTTAATAAAGGAAAGGCTATGGTTCTCCCACCTCACCGTCCCTACGACTACCAGATTGGCCTTCAATCTGGGGCTCAGATACCTTGTAGCACGATACACGCCTCTATCTACGTGAATACATAGATGAAAGCCTTCAGATTGGGTTCATATGACCTTCCTGCTGTCCTGACTCTTAGGCTTTATTCTTCGTGCCCTAGAAGGAAGGAGAGCTCCGTTCTTGTATTTACTACTGAGCCCTCAATAATATGACCATAAAGAACCGTCACCCCTTACCTTTGATACAATTTTCACTAGCTCAAGTCAAGAATGCTTAATGTTAAAAACTGAATTTAAGGGGGGGGGGCGTACATTTGATATGTGTCAGAGAAGGAGACAAATGTAAAACTGCCTTTCAAACTAAATTTGGTTAACACGAATACTTGGCCATGCCCTTCAGCATCTGCAATGCCCCAGCTGCATTCCAATTTTTTATTAACAAGGCTTTACAGGAATATTTGGATATATGTGCTGTAGCCTATATCGATGACATTCTGATATATTCTGCCTCCCTGCAAAAACACGAAAACCTCCTTAGAGCTGTATTACAGAAACTGAAGGACCACAGCTTGTTTGTAAAGCTAGAGAAATGTGAATTCAATGTTGCTGCAGTTTCCTTTTTGGGCTATGTACAGGGGATTGGTATGGCTCCAAAGAAGGTGATGGCACTCATATAGTGGAAGTCCCCCAGACTTTTAAAGAAGTATAAAGCTTTCTTGGCTACGCTAACTCCTATAGAAGATTTAACAATCACTTTTTTCCTTAGCCTCACCTATTACTAGGTCTTGATTTTGTGCCAATCAGTTTGCGAAGTGGAAAAGAGGTTAGAGCAACCATTTCAAGAGTTTTAATATGTTTGCTAGGAGAGCCTAGGCATAAAGCTCTCTTCGCGGAAATCAATGTTTAGTATTGATTAACTCTTGGTTATCCACAAGCCTTTCACTAATAAGAGGGTAGAGCTATGGGCATTCCTCGCAGTACAAGAAGAACACAGTTGAGACAGGCCTGTGTCATGGCGCACACACGAGCCACGCTTGCCTATGGAAAGCAAAAATCAGCATTAGAGATCTAGATATCAGTGCAGTTGGGGCTCCCAGGGCAGGGCTGCACTTCCATTACCATGCAGAGGACTTTTTTGTCCAAACATTACTCAAAGGTGTTTATATGAGAGTGGCGATAGTAAATCTGACCCCTCCACTGTCTAACACCTTCCCAAAAATGATTTAGAGCAGAGTGGGAGTAGTAATTTTGACCATGTCAGTATCCAACATATTCATCAAAATGCTTTACATTCGAGAGGAATAGTGTGCATTTTATAACACACATACATATATATTTTTTATTTTTAACTGATATCTTTGTTTACAAATAATAGTAAAAAAATATTTTTTCACGTACTTTTTTTGTACATTTTACATTTTTACATATTTTTCTTTATTCTTAATAGATGGTAATGTAATTTGTAATGTCATGGATACATATATAGTTCACATTGTTATCAGTATTTTGATATAAATTATATTTTTTTTACATCTACGTTTTTCACCAAAATATAAAAGTTTTTGTAATAATATGTAAATTTTTACAATGTATATTATTTATAGTACTCTTTGATATATATTTTACTAATAATTTGTAAAATGTTTATAACATTTCTACAGATTTTTTAATATTTTACAATAATTATTTAAACACAAATACTGTAAAATAAATTATTAAAGTTTCCATTCAAGACAATTATAACATCGTTTTTTTATTTTCATTTCACAGCCATTTTGTTTTACCTATATTTTTTATTTTATTAATATTATTGTTAGGTGATTTTGGTTCCCAACGGTTGTGGATCCCTGCTGCTTTTCTACAGATAAGTAAGAATGCTTTTAAGGAATTATTTCAGGTTTTGGGGTTGGGAGAAGAGGATAGGGGTAGCTAGTCTTAAGTGGGGTAGGCTTTTGCATGGTATATGCAGTTTAGTTACCTTAGTTATTTATTTATATGACGTGACAATAGTTTGTGAATATATTTTGTATTGTTTGTTATGGTTTTTTAAGAGTATATGTTATGCAAGGACGAGTATGTTGTGTTTTTACATGATTTTTTTGTCAGAGTTGAATCCTTTCCTTATGTTTGGGTGAATTTTTGTTTGAGGAAATTATTTTGGTTATATTTTAACCAAGATTACTTTTTAATTTCTTTTAATGTTTCGGTATTCCAGGAGTGGTTTTTACTTAGATTTTTGGGTTTATTCTCATCGTTTCCTAGGACTCTGGATTATTTTTGTGAATTTACTTTTTGAATAATTCATTTATGTGTTTTTTTAGTTACTTTTTCTCTATTTTTGTGGATTTGTCTTTTGTGAATTGGAGCATTATCATGGACATCAGCTACAGAACAGTGAGTGGATTCTAATTTTCTATTTTGGACGGGAAACGTTTTCTACAGTTATTGTTCTGTATTATGTTGTTTTTTAGAAAAATGTGTATTGTTCCACAAATTAAAAAATTAAGCAGATTTTATTCCCATCAGCTCATTTGGGACCTAACTAGCTGACCGCAACATCAACAGAAATGTTGCGGCTGCTATTTTAGGACATGGGTGGGCCCCGCAAAGATCCCCCCGGAGCTAAAATTAAAGAATTCCATGTACTCTTGCAGGACCCGGCAAGGCCTCTAGTGAGGACCAGCAGTGATGCCACATTGAAAGGGAAGGCTTGCACTATCCCGCTGTAACTTGGTAGTGCCGTTAAGAAAAATAATTGAAATCTGAGGTGTATGCCCGGTGGGGTGGTGCGCAACGATGAGCCGTTGTCTAGCAAAGGGGGGTTGGCCAACAAAGGGAGATTGTCCAGCAAAGGGGGGCTGGCTTCCTGCGGGCTGTTGGTTCAGGGAATGGCTGAAGACCAAGCCCTCCGGCCAACTCTGTGTGCGATTGGGAGGTTGGTCGCTCTTGGTAGTTGACCGTTCCCTGTGGCCAAATCCACACTGCGCTTGGCCTTTAGCCATGTGTTACAGGGGTTGGCCGATCATTGGCGGTTGACCACAGGCTAAGCCCTGCATACAACCCACTACTGCACAGAGTCAAAAGGTATGCTCAGTGAGGGAGTTGGGTGAATATGATTAAAACTCCCAGGAATTCACCCAAAAAAACACGAAGTTTAATGTGGCATTATAGTTAAGTATGGTGATAAGATCTTAATATAATTTGTGCCCTAAAGTATCTATAACTCGCACCCTCGCCAGATCATTGATAACAACACTGTGCATGGCAAGGGCAAGTTATTGTTACTTTAGGGCATAAGTTATAATTACTTTAGCTAACTATAACTGGTGAATTTCAGTGGTTTTGTTTGTTCAAAATGGTATGTTTTAACTGACATTTTCACCTAACTAACACATCTCTTTAAGCTATGTTTTTTTCAATGAATATCTATCTATAAGTATGTACAGATAGATAGATAGATCGATAGATAGATAGATAGATAGATAGATAGATAGATAGATAGATAGATAGATAGATAGATAGTGACATTTAAAAAAAGTAATAACTTAACTGCATAGTAAAGTGCTGCTTTGTAAGGTACCTGAAAATGGCCTAGGTGGTACCTACCTGCTTGATAGGTAAAGTTGCATACCATCAATCCATCGAACTTGGTCTCAATCGGGTCCCGTTAAAGACTTTTAATGTACCTCAGTATAATTGTTAGAACCCCATCATCCCCCTGCCTTCCTCCCATCTTCCTCACACCTCCTTTCGTCACATCACACCGCAACGACTCCCCGCCCCCACAAAAAAACACCAAATTTTCTTTCTGCCCTGGGCGCTGTCCTGGTCAATCCGATTTAGGGCAGGTCCTGCACTCAATGACAGTCAAAAGGTAGCATCAAGAGCTTGCTTGGAATCCTTTCGTAGTAATTCCAATTTGTGTTCGGGCACGGAGGTATTCCCAGGAGCTCGAAGGAGTCACAATGCTATACAAATGGCATGCTTGCCTTTACAGTGTTACAGAGACAATATATTTTTTTAGTCCTCATATGTGACAAAAGCGGGAGGTATAAACTGGGAGCGGCCTGGGAATGCAATAAAACCACTGAGGGTTTAACCTCCTTCATCCAGCCTCCTTCAATCAGTGTTTAGAGGGGTTTTGCTGTAGCCACCGCTATACTCCTCCACTGTTGAAGTTTGTCTTTAATCCTTGGACTGTCATAATTGGGAAATTTGCACCCTTCCCTCCTAGAGGCCATCCAACCCGTTGGTTGGATGTTCTCCCTATGTGGGAAGGGTATGCCCAGACGTGGGTCTCGTGCTCACTACGCAACTAGAGTCAAGCTATCCTGGCTGAAGAGGGGTGAAAGCCCGAAACCGGTCCTAGGATGCTTGATTCCGGTCCAGGGAAGACATGGCTTGGCAGTTCGGACTGGACTGTTCCCATGAGGCACAAGGTCAAGACTGATTTGCATATGGCCATGTCTGAACTGGGGTGGCGTGGTGAGCAAAATAACGATGGATTAAACCAAGATCTGTGACTGGGGGTGAATGTTTTGCCAATGTGCAACATTCCGTCCATCATCTTGTGTGTTTTGCTGTTCGCCCTATGTGGGAAGGGTATGCCCAGACGTTGGTCCCGTGCTCACTACACCACTGAAGTCAAGCTATCCTGGCTGAAGAGGGGTGAAACCCCGAAACCGGTACTAGGATGCTTGATTCTGGTCCAGGGAATACATGGCTTGGCAGTTCAGGCTGGACTGTTCCCATGAGATGAAGGGTCAAGACTGATTTGCATATGGCCGTGTCTGAACTGGGGTGGCGTGGTGAGCAAAATAACGATGGATTAAACCCAGATCTGTGACTGGGGGTGAATGTTTTGCCAATGTGCAACATTCCATCCATCATCTTGTGCGTTTTGCTGTTCGCCCTATGTGGGAAGGGTATGCCCAGACGTGGGTCACATGCTCACTACGCCACTGGAGTCAAGCTATCCTGGCTGAAGAGGGGTGAAACCCCGAAACCGGTCCTAGGATGCTTGATTCCGGTCCAGGGAAGACATGGCTTGGCAGTTCGGGCTGGACTGTTCCCATGAGGCACAGGGTCAAGACTGATTTGCATATGGCCATGTCTGAACTGGGGTGGCGTGGTGAGCAAAATAACGATGGATTAAACCCAGATCTGTGACTGGGGGTGAATGTTTTGCCAATGTGCAACATTCCGTCCATCATCTTGTGTGTTTTGCTGTTCGCCCTATGTGGGAAGGGTATGCCCAGACGTGGGTCCCATGCTCACTACGACACTGGAGTCAAGCTATCCTGGCTGAAGAGGTGTGAAACCCCGAAACCGGTCCTAGGATGCTTGATTCCGGTCCAGGGAAGACATGGCTTGGCAGTTCGGGCTGGACTGTTCCCATGAGGCACAGGGTCAAGACTGATTTGCATATGGCCATGTCTGAACTGGGGTGGCGTGGTGAGCAAAATAACGATGGATTAAACCCAGATCTGTGACTTGGGGTGCATGTTTTGCCAACGTGCAACATTCCGTCCATCATCTTGTGTGTTTTGCTGTTCGCCCTATGTGGGAAGGGTATGCCCAGACGTGGGTCCCATGCTCACTACGCCACTGGAGTCAAGCTATCCTGGCTGAAGAGGGGTGAAACCCCGAAACCGGTCCTAGGATGCTGGATTCCGGTCCAGGGAAGACATGGCTTGGCTGTTCAGGCTGGACTGTTCCCATGAGGCACAGGGTCAAGACTGATTTGCATATGGCCATGTCTGAACTGGGGTGGCGTGGTGAGCAAAATAACGATGGATTAAACCCAGATCTGTGACTTGGGGTGCATGTTTTGCCAACGTGCAACATTCCGTCCATCATCTTGTGCGTTTTGCTGTTCGTTCTATGTGGGAAGGGTATGCCCAGACGTCGGTCACGTGCTCACTTCGCCACTGGAGTCAAGCTATCCTGGCTGAAGAGGGATGAAACCCCGAAACCGGTCCTAGGATGCTTGATTCCGGTCCAGGGCAGACTTGGCTTGGCAGTTCGGGCTGGACTGTTCCCATGAGGCACAGGGTCAAGACTGATTTGCATATGGTCATGACTGAACTTGGGTGGAGTGGTGAGCAAAATAACGATGGATTAAACCGAGATCTGTGACTGGGGGTGAACGTTTTGCCAATGTGCAACATTCCGTCCATCATCTTGTGTGTTTTGCTGTTCGCCCTATGTGGGAAGGGTATGCCAAGATGTGGGTCCCGTACTCACTACGCCACTGGAGTCAAGCTATCCTGGCTGAAGAGGGGCGAAACACCGAAACCGGTCCTAGGATGCTTGATTCCGGTCCAGGGAAGACATGGCTTGGCAGTTCGGGCTGGACTGTTCCCATGAGGCACAAGGTCAAGACCGATTTGCATATGGCCATGTTTGAAATGGGGTGGCGTGGTGAGCAAAATAATGATGGATTAAACCCAGATCTGTGACTGGGGGTGAATGTTTTGCCAATGTGCAACATACCGTCCATCATCTTGTGTGTTTTGCTGTTCGCCCTATGTGGGAAGGGTATTCCCAGACGTGGGTCCCATGCTCACTACGCCACTGGAGTCAAGCTATCCTGGCTGAAGAGTGGTGAAACCCCAAAACCGGTCCTAGGATGCTTGATTCCGGTCCAGGGAAGACATGGCTTAGCAGTCTGGGGGGGACTGTTCTCATGAGGCACAGGATCAAGACTGATTTGCATATGGCCATGTCTGAACTAGGGTGGCGTGGTGAGCAAAATAACGATGGATTAAACCCAGATCTGTGACTGGGGGTGAATGTTTTGCCAATGTGCCACATTCCGTCCATCATCTTGTGTGTTTTGCTGTTCACCCTATGTGGGAAGGGTATGCCCAGACGTGGGTCACGTGCTCACTACGCCACTGGAGTCAAGCTATCCTGGCTGAAGAGGGGTGAAACCCCGAAACCGGTCCTAGGATGCTTGATTCCGGTCCAGGGAAGACAAGGCTTGGCAGTTCGGGCTGGACTGTTCCCATGAGGCACAGGGTCAAGATTGATTTGCATATGGCCATGTCTTAACCGGGGTGGCGTGGTGAGCATAATAACGATGGATTAAACCCAGATCTGTGACTGGGGGTGAATGTTTTGCCAATGTGCAACATTCCGTCCATCATCTTGTGTGTTTTGCTGTTCGCCCTATGTGGGAAGGGTATGCCCAGACGTGGGTCCCGTGCTCACTACGCCACTGGAGTCAAGCTATCCTGGCTGAAGAGGAGTGAAACCCCGAATCCGGTCCTAGATTGCTTGATTCCGGTCCAGGGAAGACATGGCTTGGCAGTTCGGGCTGGACTGTTCCCATGAGGCACAGGGTTAAGACTGATTTGCATATCGCCATGACTGAACTGGGGTGGAGTGGTGAGCAAAATAACGATGGATTAAACCGAGATCTGTGACTGGGGGTGAACGTTTTGCCAATGTGCAACATTCCGTCCATCATCTTGTGTGTTTTGCTGTTCGCCCTATGTGGGAAGGGTATGCCAAGATGTGGGTCCCGTACTCACTACGCCACTGGAGTCAAGCTATCCTGGCTGAAGAGGGGCGAAACACCGAAACCGGTCCTAGGATGCTTGATTCCGGTCCAGGGAAGACATGGCTTGGCAGTTCGGGCTGGACTGTTACCATGAGGCACAAGGTCAAGACTGATTTGCATATGGCCATGTTTGAAATGGGGTGGCGTGGAGAGCAAAATAACGATGGATTAAACCCAGATCTGTGACTGGGGGTGAATGTTTTGCCAATGTGCAACATACCGATCATCATCTTGTGTGTTTTGCTGTTCGCCCTATGTGGGAAGGGTATTCCCAGACATGGGTCTCATGCTCACTACGCCACTGGAGTCAAGCTATCCTGGCTGAAGAGGGGTGAAACCCCGAAACCGGTCCTAGGATGCTTGATTCCGGTCCAGGGAAGACATGGCTTGGCAGTTCGGGCTGGACTGTTCCCATGAGGCACAGGGTCAAGACTGATTTGCATATGGCCATGTCTGAACTGGGGTGGTGTGGTGAGCAAAATAACGATGGATTAAACCGAGATCTGTGACTGGGGGTGAATGTTTTGCCAATGTGCAACATTCCGTCCATCATCTTGTGTGTTTTGCTGTTCGCCCTATGTGGGAAGGGTATGCCCAGATGTGGGTCCCATGCTCAATACGCCACTGGAGTCAAGCTATCCTGGCTGAAGAGGGGTGAAACCCCAAAACCGGTCCTAGGATGCTTGATTCCGGTCCAGGGAAGACAAGGCTTGGCAGTTCGGGCTGGACTGTTCCCATGAGGCACAGGGTCAAGACTGATTTGCATATGGCCATGTCTGAATTGGGGTGGCATGGAGAGCAAAATAACGATGGATTAAACCCAGATCTGTGACTGGGGGTGAATGTTTTGCCAATGTGCAACATTCCGTCCATCACCTTGTGTCTTTTTCGGTTCGCCCCATGTGGGAAGGGTATGGCCAGACGTTGGTCCGGTGATCACTACGCCACTGGAGTCAAGCTATCCTGGCTGAAGAGAGGTGAAACCCCGAAACCGGTCCTAGGATGCTTGATTCCGGTCCAGGGAAGACATGGCTTGGCAGTTCGGGCTGGACTGTTCCCATGAGGCACAAGGTCAAGACTGATTTGCATATGGCCATGTTTGAAATGGGGTGGCGTGGTGAGCAAAATAACGATGGATTAAACCCAGATCTGTGACTGGGGGTGAATGTTTTGCCAATGTGCAACATACAGTCCATCATCTTGTGTGTTTTGCTGTTCGCCCCATGTGGGAAGGGTATTCCCAGACGTGGGTCCCATGCTCACTACGCCACTGGAGTCAAGCTATCCTGGCTGAAGAGGGGTGAAACCCCGAAACCGGTCCTAGGAGGCTTGATTCCGGTCCAGGGAAGACATGGCTTGGCAGTCTGGGGGGGACTGTTCTCATGAGGCACAGGGTCAAGACTGATTTGCATATGGCCATGTCTGAACTAGGGTGGCGTGGTGAGCAAAATAACGATGGATTAAACCCAGATCTGTGACTAGGGGTGAATGTTTTGCCAATGTGCAACATTCCGTCCATCATCTTGAGTGTTTTGCTGTTCACCCTATGTGGGAAGGGTATGCCGAGACGTGGATCCCGTGCTCACTAAGCCACTGGAGTCAAGCTATCCTGGCTGAAGAGAGGTGAAACCCCGAAACCGGTCCTATGATGCTTGATTCCTGTCCAGGGAAGACATGGCTTGGCAGTTCGGGCTGGACTATTCCCATGAGGCACAGGGCCAAGACTGATTTGCATATGGCCATGTCTGAACTGCAGTGGCGTGGTGTGGTGAGCAAAATAACGATGAATTAAACCCAGATCTGTGACTGGGGGTGAATGTTTTGCCAATGTGCAACATTCCGTCCATCATCTTGTGTGTTTTGCTGTTCGCCCTATGTGGGAAGAGTATGCCCAGACGTGGGTCCCGTGCTCACTACGCCACTGGAGTCAAGCTATCCTGACTGAAGAGGAGTGAAACCCCGAAACCGGTCCTAGATTGCTTGATTCCGGCCCAGGGAAGACATGGCTTGGCAGTTAGGGCTGGACTGTTCCCATGAGGCACAGGGTCAAGACTGATTTGCATATGGCCATGACTGAACTGGGGTGGAGTGGTGAGCAAAATAACGATGGATTAAACCGAGTTCTGTGACTGGGGGTGAACGTTTTGCCAATGTGCAACATTCCGTCCATCATCTTGTGTGTTTTGCTGTTCGCCCTATGTGGGAAGGGTATGCCAAGATGTGGGTCCCGTACTCACTACGCCACTAGATTCAAGCTATCCTGGCTGAAGAGGGGCGAAACACCGAAACCGGTCCTAGGATGCTTGATTCCGGTCCAGGGAAGACATGGCTTGGCAGTTCGGGCTGGACTGTTCCCATGAGGCACAAGGTCAAGACTGATTTGCATATGGCCATGTTTGAAATGGGGTGGCGTGGTGAGCAAAATAACGATGGATTAAACCCAGATCTGTGACTGGGGGTGAATGTTTTGCCAATGTGCAACATACCGTCCATCATCTTGTGTGTTTTGCTGTTCGCCCTATGTGGGAAGGGTATTCCCAGACATGGGTCCCATGCTCACTACGCCACTGGAGTCAAGCTATCCTGGCTGAAGAGGGGTGAAACCCCAAAACCGGTCCTAGGATGCTTGATTCCGGTCCAGGGAAGACAAGGCTTGGCAGTTCGGGCTGGACTGTTCCCATGAGGCACAGGGTCAATACTGATTTGCATATGACCATGTCTGAATTGGGGTGGCATGGAGAGCAAAATAACGAAGATTAAACCCAGATCTGTGACTGGGGGTGAATGTTTTGCCAATGTGCAACATTCCGTCCATCATCTTGAGTGTTTTGCTGTTCGCCCTATGTGGGAAGGGTATGCCCAGACGTGGGTCCCGTGCTCACTACGCCACTGGAGTCAAGCTATCCTGGCTGAAGAGGAGTGAAACCCCAAATCCGGTCCTAGATTGCTTGATTCCGGTCCAGGGAAGACATGGCTTGGCAGTTCGGGCTGGACTGTTCCCATGAGGCACAGGGTTAAGACTGATTTGCATATCGCCATGACTGAACTGGGGTGGAGTGGTGAGCAAAATAACGATGGATTAAACCGAGATCTGTGACTGGGGGTGAACGTTTTGCCAATGTGCAACATTCCGTCCATCATCTTGTGTGTTTTGCTGTTCGCCCTATGTGGGAAGGGTATGCCAAGATGTGGGTCCCGTACTCACTACGCCACTGGAGTCAAGCTATCCTGGCTGAAGAGGGGCGAAACACCGAAACCAGTCCTAGGATGCTTGATTCCGGTCCAGGGAAGACATGGCTTGGCAGTTCGGGCTGGACTGTTACCATGAGGCACAAGGTCAAGACTGATTTGCATATGGCCATGTTTGAAATGGGGTGGCGTGGAGAGCAAAATAACGATGGATTAAACCCAGATCTGTGACTGGGGGTGAATGTTTTTCCAATGTGCAACATACCGATCATCATCTTGTGTGTTTTGCTGTTCGCCCTATGTGGGAAGGGTATTCCCAGACATGGGTCCCATGCTCACTACGCCACTGGAGTCAAGCTATCCTGGCTGAAGAGGGGTGAAACCCCGAAACCGGTCCTAGGATGCTTGATTCCGGTCCAGGGAAGACATGGCTTGTCAGTTCGGGCTGGACTGTTCCCATGAGGCACAGGGTCAAGACTGATTTGCATATGGCCATGTCTGAACCGGGGTGGCGTGGTGAGCAAAATAACGATGGATTAAACCCAGATCTGTGACTGGGGGTGAATGTTTTGCCAATGTGCAACATTCCGTCCATCATCTTGTGTGTTTTGCTGTTTCGCCCTATGTGGGAAGGGTATTCCCAGATGTGGGTCCCATGCTCACTACGCCACTGGAGTCAAGCTATCCTGGCTGAAGAGGGGTGAAACCCTGAAACCGGTCCTAGGAGGCTTGATTCTGGTCCAGGGAAGGCATGGCTTGGCAGTCTGGGGGGGACTGTTCTCATGAGGCACAGGGTCAAGACTGATTTGCATATGGCCATGTCTGAACTAGGGTGGCGTGGTGAGCAAAATAACGATGGATTAAACCCAGATCTGTGACTGGGGGTGAATGTTTTGCCAATGTGCCACATTCCGTCCATCATCTTGTGTGTTTTGCTGTTCACCCTATGTGGGAAGGGTATGCCCAGACGTGGGTCATGTGCTCACTACGCCACTAGAGTCAAGCTATCCTGGCTGAAGAGGGGTGAAACCCCGAAACCGGTCCTAGGATGCTTGATTCCGGTCCAGGGAAGACAAGGCTTGGCAGTTCGGGCTGGACTGTTCCCATGAGGCACAGGGTCAAGACTGATTTGCATATGGCCATGTCTGAACCGGGGTGGCGTGGTGAGCAAAATAACGATGGATTAAACACAGATCTGTTATTGGGGGTGAATGTTTTGCCAATGTGCAACATTCCGTACATCATCTTGAGTGTTTTGCTGTTCACCCTATGTTGGAAGGGTATGCCCAGACGTGGATCCCGTGCTCACTACACCACTGGAGTCAAGCTATCCTGGCTGAAGAGGGGTGAAACCCCGAAACCGGTCCTAGGATGCTTGATTCCTGTCCAGGGAAGACATGGCTTGGCAGTTCGGGCTGGACTGTTCCCATGAGGCACAGGGCCAAGACTGATTTGCATATGGCCATGTCTGAACAGGGGTGGCGTGGTGAGCAAAATAACGATGGATTAAACCCAGATCTGTGACTGGGGGTGAATGTTTTGCCAATGTGCAACATTCCGTCCATCATCTTGTGTGTTTTGCTGATCGCCCTATGTGGGAAGGGTGTGCCCAGACATGGGTCCCGTGCTCACTACGCCACTAGAGTCAAGCTATCCTGGCTGAAGAGGAGTGAAACCCCGAAACCGGTCCTAGATTGCTTGATTCCAGTCCAGGGAAGACATGGCTTGGCAGTTCGGGCTGGACTGTACCCATGAGGCACAGGGTCAAGACTGATTTGCATATCGCCATGACTGAACTGGGGTGGAGTGGTGAGCAAAATAACGATGGATTAAACCGAGAGCTGTGACTGGGGGTGAACGTTTTTCCAATGTGCAACATTCCGTCCATCATCTTGTGTGTTTTGCTGTTCGCCCTATGTGGGAAGGGTATGCCAAGATGTGGGTCCCGTACTCACTACGCCACTGGAGTCAAGCTATCCTGGCTGAAGAGGGGCGAAACACCGAAACCTGTCCTAGGATGCTTGATTCCGGTCCAGGGAAGACATGGCTTGGCAGTTCGGGCTGGACTGTTACCATGAGGCACAAGGTCAAGACTGATTTGCATATGGCCATGTTTGAAATGAGGTGGCGTGGTGAGCAAAATAACGATGGATTAAACCCAGATCTGTGACTGAGGGTGAATGTTTTGCCAATGTGCAACATACCGTCCATCATCTTGTGTGTTTTGCTGTTCGCCCTATGTGGGAAGGGTATTCCCAGACATGGGTCCCAGGCTCACTACGCCACTGGAGTCAAGCTATCCTGGCTGAAGAGGGGTGAAACCCCGAAACCGGTCCTAGGATGCTTGATTCCGGTCCAGGGAAGACATGGCTTGGCAGTTCGGGCTGGACTGTTCCCATGAGGCACAGGGTCAAGACTGATTTGCATATGGCCATGTCTGAACTGGGGTGGTGTGGTGAGCAAAATAACGATGGATTAAACCCAGATCTGTGACTGGGGGTGAATGTTTTGCCAATGTGCCACATTCCGTCCATCATCTTGTGTGTTTTGCTGTTCACCCTATGTAGGAAGGGTATGCCTAGACGTGGGTCACGTGCTCACTACGCCACTGGAGTCAAGCTATCCTGGCTGAAGAGGGGTGAATCCCCGAAACCGGTCCTAGGATGCTTGATTCCGGTCCAGGGAAGACAAGGCTTGGCAGTTCGGGCTGGACTGTTCCCATGAGGCACAGGGTCAAGATTGATTTGCATATGGCCATGTCTGAACCGGGGTGGCGTGGTGAGCAAAATAACGATGGATTAAACCCAGATCTGTGACTGGGGGTGAATGTTTTGCCAATGTGCAACATTCCGTCCATCATCTTGTGTGTTTTGCTGTTCGCCCTATGTGGGAAGGGTATGCCAAGATGTGGGTCCCGTACTCACTACGCCACTGGAGTCAAGCTATCCTGGCTGAAGAGGGGCGAAACACCGAAACCGGTCCTAGGATGCTTGATTCCGGTCCAGGGAAGACATGGCTTGGCAGTTCGGGCTGGACTGTTATCATGAGGCACAAGGTCAAGACTGATTTGCATATGGCCATGTTTGAAATGGGGTGGCGTGGAGAGCAAAATAACGATGGATTAAACCCAGATCTGTGACTGGGGGTGAATGTTTTGCCAATGTGCAACATACCGATCATCATCTTGTGTGTTTTGCTGTTCGCCCTATGTGGGAAGGGTATTCCCAGACATGGGTCCCATGCTCACTACGCCACTGGAGTCAAGCTATCCTGGCTGAAGAGGGGTGAAACCCCGAAACCGGTCCTAGGATGCTTGATTCCAGTCCAGGGAAGACATGGCTTGGCAGTTCGGGCTGGACTGTTCCCATGAGGCACAGGGTCAAGACTGATTTGCATATGGCCATGTCTGAACTGGGGTGGTGTGGTGAGCAAAATAACGATGGATTAAACCGAGATCTGTGACTGGGGGTGAATGTTTTGCCAATGTGCAACATTCCGTCCATCATCTTGTGTGTTTTGCTGTTCGCCCTATGTGGGAAGGGTATGCCCAGATGTGGGTCCCATGCTCAATACGCCACTGGAGTCAAGCTATCCTGGCTGAAGAGGGGTGAAACCCCAAAACCGGTCCTAGGATGCTTGATTCCGGTCCAGGGAAGACAAGGCTTGGCAGTTCGGGCTGGACTGTTCCCATGAGGCACAGGGTCAAGACTGATTTGCATATGGCCATGTCTGAATTGGGGTGGCATGGAGAGCAAAATAACGATGGATTAAACCCAGATCTGTGACTGGGGGTGAATGTTTTGCCAATGTGCAACATTCCGTCCATCACCTTGTGTCTTTTTCGGTTCGCCCCATGTGGGAAGGGTATGGCCAGACGTTGGTCCGGTGATCACTACGCCACTGGAGTCAAGCTATCCTGCCTGAAGAGGGGTGAAACCCCGAAACCGGTCCTAGGATGCTTGATTCCGGTCCAGGGAAGACATGGCTTGGCAGTTCGGGCTGGACTGTTCCCATGAGGCACAAGGTCAAGACTGATTTGCATATGGCCATGTTTGAAATGGGGTGGCGTGGTGAGCAAAATAACGATGGATTAAACCCAGATCTGTGACTGGGGGTGAAAGTTTTGCCAATGTGCAACATACCGTCCATCATCTTGTGTGTTTTGCTGTTCGCCCTATGTGGGAAGGGTATTCCCAGACGTGGGTCCCATGCTCACTACGCCACTGGAGTCAAGCTATCCTGGCTGAAGAGGGGTGAAACCCCGAAACCGGTCCTAGGAGGCTTGATTCCGGTCCAGGGAAGACATGGCTTGGCAGTCTGGGGGGGACTGTTCTCATGAGGCACAGGGTCAAGACTGATTTGCATATGGCCATGTCTGAACTAGGGTGGCGTGGTGAGCAAAATAACGATGGATTAAACCCAGATCTGTGACTAGGGGTGAATGATTTGCCAATGTGCCACATTCCGTCCATCATCTTGTGTGTTTTGCTGTTCACCCTATGTGGGAAGGGTATGCCCAGACGTGGGTCACGTGCTCACTACGCCACTGGAGTCAAGCTATCCTGGCTGAAGAGGGGTGAAACCCCGAAACCGGTCCTAGGATGCTTGATTCCGGTCCAGGGAAGACAAGGCTTGGCAGTTCGGGCTGGACTGTTCCCATGAGGCACAGGGTCAAGACTGATTTGCATATGGCCATGTCTGAACCGGGGTGGCGTGGTGAGCAAAATAACGATGGATTAAACACAGATCTGTTACTGGGGGTGAATGTTTTGCCAAAGTGCAACATTCCGTCCATCATCTTGAGTGTTTTGCTGTTCACCCTATGTGGGAAGGGTATGCCCAGACGTGGATCCCGTGCTCACTAAGCCACTGGAGTCAAGCTATCCTGGCTGAAGAGGGGTGAAACCCCGAAACCGGTCCTATGATGCTTGATTCCTGTCCAGGGAAGACATGGCTTGGCAGTTCGGGCTGGACTATTCCCATGAGGCACAGGGCCAAGACTGATTTGCATATGGCCATGTCTGAACTGCAGTGGCGTGGTGTGGTGAGCAAAATAACGATGGATTAAACCGAGTTCTGTGACTGGGGGTGAACGTTTTGCCAATGTGCAACATTCCGTCCATCATCTTGTGTGTTTTGCTGTTCGCCCTATGTGGGAAGGGTATGCCAAGATGTGGGTCCCGTACTCACTACGCCACTAGAGTCAAGCTATCCTGGCTGAAGAGGGGCGAAACACCGAAACCGGTCCTAGGATGCTTGATTCCGGTCCAGGGAAGACATGGCTTGGCAGTTCGGGCTGGACTGTTCCCATGAGGCACAAGGTCAAGACTGATTTGCATATGGCCATGTTTGAAATCGGGTGGCGTGGTGAGCAAAATAACGATGGATTAAACCCAGATCTGTGACTGGGGGTGAATGTTTTGCCAATGTGCAACATACCGTCCATCATCTTGTGTGTTTTGCTGTTCGCCCTATGTGGGAAGGGTATTCCCAGACATGGGTCCCATGCTCACTACGCCACTGGAGTCAAGCTATCCTGGCTGAAGAGTGGTGAAACCCCAAAACCGGTCCTAAGATGCTTGATTCCGGTCCAGGGAAGACAAGGCTTGGCAGTTCGGGCTGGACTGTTCCCATGAGGCACAGGGTCAATACTGATTTGCATATGGCCATGTCTGAATTGGGGTGGCATGGAGAGCAAAATAACGATGGATTAAACCCAGATCTGTGACTGGGGGTGAATGTTTTGCCAATGTGCAACATTCCGTCCATCACCTTGTGTCTTTTTCGGTTCGCCCCATGTGGGAAGGGTATGGCCAGACGTTGGTCCGGTGATCACTACGCCACTGGAGTCAAGCTATCCTGCCTGAAGAGGGGTGAAACCCCGAAACCGGTCCTAGGATGCTTGATTCCGGTCCAGGGAAGACATGGCTTGGCAGTTCGGGCTGGACTGTTCCCATGAGGCACAAGGTCAAGACTGATTTGCATATGGCCATGTTTGAAATGGGGTGGCGTGGTGAGCAAAATAACGATGGATTAAACCCAGATCTGTGACTGGGGGTGAAAGTTTTGCCAATGTGCAACATACCGTCCATCATCTTGTGTGTTTTGCTGTTCGCCCTATGTGGGAAGGGTATTCCCAGACGTGGGTCCCATGCTCACTACGCCACTGGAGTCAAGCTATCCTGGCTGAAGAGGGGTGAAACCCCGAAACCGGTCCTAGGAGGCTTGATTCCGGTCCAGGGAAGACATGGCTTGGCAGTCTGGGGGGGACTGTTCTCATGAGGCACAGGGTCAAGACTGATTTGCATATGGCCATGTCTGAACTAGGGTGGCGTGGTGAGCAAAATAACGATGGATTAAACCCAGATCTGTGACTAGGGGTGAATGATTTGCCAATGTGCCACATTCCGTCCATCATCTTGTGTGTTTTGCTGTTCACCCTATGTGGGAAGGGTATGCCCAGACGTGGGTCACGTGCTCACTACGCCACTGGAGTCAAGCTATCCTGGCTGAAGAGGGGTGAAACCCCGAAACCGGTCCTAGGATGCTTGATTCCGGTCCAGGGAAGACAAGGCTTGGCAGTTCGGGCTGGACTGTTCCCATGAGGCACAGGGTCAAGACTGATTTGCATATGGCCATGTCTGAACCGGGGTGGCGTGGTGAGCAAAATAACGATGGATTAAACACAGATCTGTTACTGGGGGTGAATGTTTTGCCAAAGTGCAACATTCCGTCCATCATCTTGAGTGTTTTGCTGTTCACCCTATGTGGGAAGGGTATGCCCAGACGTGGATCCCGTGCTCACTAAGCCACTGGAGTCAAGCTATCCTGGCTGAAGAGGGGTGAAACCCCGAAACCGGTCCTATGATGCTTGATTCCTGTCCAGGGAAGACATGGCTTGGCAGTTCGGGCTGGACTATTCCCATGAGGCACAGGGCCAAGACTGATTTGCATATGGCCATGTCTGAACTGCAGTGGCGTGGTGTGGTGAGCAAAATAACGATGGATTAAACCGAGTTCTGTGACTGGGGGTGAACGTTTTGCCAATGTGCAACATTCCGTCCATCATCTTGTGTGTTTTGCTGTTCGCCCTATGTGGGAAGGGTATGCCAAGATGTGGGTCCCGTACTCACTACGCCACTAGAGTCAAGCTATCCTGGCTGAAGAGGGGCGAAACACCGAAACCGGTCCTAGGATGCTTGATTCCGGTCCAGGGAAGACATGGCTTGGCAGTTCGGGCTGGACTGTTCCCATGAGGCACAAGGTCAAGACTGATTTGCATATGGCCATGTTTGAAATCGGGTGGCGTGGTGAGCAAAATAACGATGGATTAAACCCAGATCTGTGACTGGGGGTGAATGTTTTGCCAATGTGCAACATACCGTCCATCATCTTGTGTGTTTTGCTGTTCGCCCTATGTGGGAAGGGTATTCCCAGACATGGGTCCCATGCTCACTACGCCACTGGAGTCAAGCTATCCTGGCTGAAGAGTGGTGAAACCCCAAAACCGGTCCTAAGATGCTTGATTCCGGTCCAGGGAAGACAAGGCTTGGCAGTTCGGGCTGGACTGTTCCCATGAGGCACAGGGTCAATACTGATTTGCATATGGCCATGTCTGAATTGGGGTGGCATGGAGAGCAAAATAACGAAGATTAAACCCAGATCTGTGACTGGGGGTGAAATGTTTTGCCAATGTGCAACATTCCGACCATCATCCTGTGTGTTTTGCTGTTCGCCCTATGTGGGAAGTGTATGCCCAGATGTGGGTCCCGTGCTCACTACGCCACTGGAGTCAAGCTGTCCTGCCTGAAGAGGGGTGAAACCCCGAAACCGGTCCTAGGATGCTTGATTCCGGTCCAGGGAAGACATGGCTTGTCAGTTCGGGCTGGACTGTTCCCATGAGGCACAGGGTCAAGACTGATTTGCATATGGCCATGTCTGAACCGGGGTGGCGTGGTGAGCAAAATAACGATGGATTAAACCCAGATCTGTGAATGGGGGTGAATGTTTTGCCAATGTGCAACATTCCGTCCATCATCTTGTGTGTTTGGCTGTTTCGCCCTATGTGGGAAGGGTATTCCCAGACGTGGGTCCCATGCTCACTACGCCACTGGAGTCAAGCTATCCTGGCTGAAGAGGGGTGAAACCCCGAAACCGGTCCCAGGAGGCTTGATTCTGGTCCAGGGAAGACATGGCTTGGCAGTCTGGGGGGGACTGTTCTCATGAGGCACAGGGTCAAGACTGATTTGCATATGGCCATGTCTGAACTAGGGTGGCGTGGTGAGCAAAATAACGATGGATTAAACCCAGATCTGTGACTGGGGGTGAATATTTTGCCAATGTGCCACATTCCGTCCATCATCTTGTGTGTTTTGCTGTTCACCCTATGTGGGAAGGGTATGCCCAGACGTGGGTCATGTGCTCACTACGCCACTGGAGTCAAGCTATCCTGGCTGAAGAGGGGTGAAACCCCGAAACCGGTCCTAGGATGCTTGATTCCGGTCCAGGGAAGACAAGGCTTGGCAGTTCGGGCTGGACTGTTCCCATGAGGCACAGGGTCAAGACTGATTTGCATATGGCCATGTCTGAACCGGGGTGGCGTGGTGAGCAAAATAACAATGGATTAAACACAGATCTGTTATTGGGGGTGAATGTTTTGCCAATGTGCAACATTCCGTACATCATCTTGAGTGTTTTGCTGTTCACCCTATGTTGGAAGGGTATGCCCAGACGTGGATCCAGTGCTCACTACACCACTGGAGTCAAGCTATCCTGGCTGAAGAGGGGTGAAACCCCGAAACCGGTCCTAGGATGCTTGATTCCTGTCCAGGGAAGACATGGCTTGGCAGTTCGGGCTGGACTGTTCCCATGAGGCACAGGGCCAAGACTGATTTGCATATGGCCATGTCTGAACAGGGGTGGCGTGGTGAGCAAAATAACGATGGATTAAACCCAGATCTGTGACTGGGGGTGAATGTTTTGCCAATGTGCAACATTCCGTCCATCATCTTGTGTGTTTTGCTGATCGCCCTATGTGGGAAGGGTATGCCCAGACGTGGGTCACGTGCTCACTACGCCTCTGGAGTCAAACTATCCTGGCTGAAGAGGGGTGAAACCCCGAAACCGGTCCTAGGATGCTTGATTCCGGTCCAGGGAAGACAAGGCTTGGCAGTTCGGGCTGGACTGTTCCCATGAGGCACAGGGTCAAGACTGATTTGCATATGGCCATGTCTGAACCGGGGTGGCGTGGTGAGCAAAATAACGATGGATTAAACACAGATCTGTTACTGGGGGTGAATGTTTTGCCAAAGTGCAACATTCCGTCCATCATCTTGAGTGTTTTGCTGTTCACCCTATGTGGGAAGGGTATGCCCAGACGTGGATCCCGTGCTCACTAAGCCACTGGAGTCAAGCTATCCTGGCTGAAGAGGGGTGAAACCCCGAAACCGGTCCTATGATGCTTGATTCCTGTCCAGGGAAGACATGGCTTGGCAGTTCGGGCTGGACTGTTCCCATGAGGCACAAGGTCAAGACTGATTTGCATATGGCCATGTCTGAACTGCAGTGGCGTGGTGTGGTGAGCAAAATAACGATGGATTAAACCGAGTTCTGTGACTGGGGGTGAACGTTTTGCCAATGTGCAACATTCCGTCCATCATCTTGTGTGTTTTGCTGTTCGCCCTATGTGGGAAGGGTATGCCAAGATGTGGGTCCCGTACTCACTACGCCACTAGAGTCAAGCTATCCTGGCTGAAGAGGGGCGAAACACCGAAACCGGTCCTAGGATGCTTGATTCCGGTCCAGGGAAGACATGGCTTGGCAGTTCGGGCTGGACTGTTCCCATGAGGCACAAGGTCAAGACTGATTTGCATATGGCCATGTTTGAAATGGGGTGGCGTGGTGAGCAAAATAACGATGGATTAAACCCAGATCTGTGACTGGGGGTGAATGTTTTGCCAATGTGCAACATACCGTCCATCATCTTGTGTGTTTTGCTGTTCGCCCTATGTGGGAAGGGTATTCCCAGACATGGGTCCCATGCTCACTACGCCACTGGAGTCAAGCTATCCTGGCTGAAGAGGGGTGAAACCCCAAAACCGGTCCTAGGATGCTTGATTCCGGTCCAGGGAAGACAAGGCTTGGCAGTTCGGGCTGGACTGTTCCCATGAGGCACAGGGTCAATACTGATTTGCATATGGCCATGTCTGAATTGGGGTGGCATGGAGAGCAAAATAACGAAGATTAAACCCAGATCTGTGACTGGGGGTGAATGTTTTGCCAATGTGCAACATTCCGACCATCATCCTGTGTGTTTTGCTGTTTGCCCTATGTGGGAATGGTATGCCCAGATGTGGGTGCCGTGCTCACTACGCCACTGGAGTCAAGCTATCCTGCCTGAAGAGGGGTGAAACCCCGAAACCGGTCCTAGGATGCTTGATTCCGGTCCAGGGAAGACATGGCTTGTCAGTTCGGGCTGGACTGTTCCCATGAGGCACAGGGTCAAGACTGATTTGCATATGGCCATGTCTGAACCGGGGTGGCGTGGTGAGCAAAATAACGATGGATTAAACCCAGATTTGTGACTGGGGGTGAATGTTTTGCCAATGTGCAACATTCCGTCCATCATCTTGTGTGTTTTGCTGTTTCGCCCTATGTGGGAAGGGTATTCCCAGACGTGGGTCCCATGCTCACTACGCCACTGGAGTCAAGCTATCCTGGCTGAAGAGGGGTGAAACCCCGAAACCGGTCTTAGGAGGCTTGATTCTGGTCCAGGGAAGACATGGCTTGGCAGTCTGGGGGGGATTGTTCTCATGAGGCACAGGGTCAAGACTGATTTGCATATGGCCATGTCTGAACTAGGGTGGCGTGGTGAGCAAAATAACGATGGATTAAACCCAGATCTGTGACTGGGGGTGAATGTTTTGCCAATGTGCCACATTCCGTCCATCATCTTGTGTGTTTTGCTGTTCACCCTATGTGGGAAGGGTATGCCCAGACGTGGGTCATGTGCTCACTACGCCACTGGAGTCAAGCTATCCTGGCTGAAGAGGGGTGAAACCCCGAAACCGGTCCTAGGATGCTTGATTCCTGTCCAGGGAAGACATGGCTTGGCAGTTCGGGCTGGACTGTTCCCATGAGGCACAGGGCCAAGACTGATTTGCATATGGCCATGTCTGAACAGGGGTGGCGTGGTGAGCAAAATAACGATGGATTAAACCCAGATCTGTGACTGGGGGTGAATGTTTTGCCAATGTGCAACATTCCGTCCATCATCTTGTGTGTTTTGCTGTTCACCCTATGTGGGAAGGGTATGCCCAGACGTGGGTCCCGTGCTCACTACGCCACTGGAGTCAAGCTATCCTGGCTGAAGAGGAGTGAAACCCCGAAACCGGTCCTAGATTGCTTGATTCCAGTCCAGGGAAGACATGGCTTGGCAGTTCGGGCTGGACTGTTCCCATGAGGCACAGGGTCAAGACTGATTTGCATATCGCCATGACTGAACTGGGGTGGAGTGGTGAGCAAAATAACGATGGATTAAACCGAGATCTGTGACTGGGGGTGAACGTTTTGCCAATGTGCAACATTCCGTCCATCATCTTGTGTGTTTTGCTGTTCGCCCTATGTGGGAAGGGTATGCCAAGATGTGGGTCCCGTACTCACTACGCCACTGGAGTCAAGCTATCCTGGCTGAAGAGGGGCGAAACACCGAAACCTGTCCTAGGATGCTTGATTCCGGTCCAGGGAAGACATGGCTTGGCAGTTCGGGCTGGACTGTTACCATGAGGCACAAGGTCAAGACTGATTTGCATATGGCCATGTTTGAAATGAGGTGGCGTGGTGAGCAAAATAACAATGGATTAAACCCAGATCTGTGACTGAGGGTGAATGTTTTGCCAATGTGCAACATACCGTCCATCATCTTGTGTGTTTTGCTGTTCACCCTATGTGGGAAGGGTATTCCCAGACATGGGTCCCAGGCTCACTACGTCACTGGAGTCAAGCTATCCTGGCTGAAGAGGGGTGAAACCCCGAAACCCGTCCTAGGATGCTTGATTCCGGTCCAGGGAAGACATGGCTTGGCAGTTCGGGCTGGACTGTTCCCATGAGGCACAGGGTCAAGACTGATTTGCATATGGCCATGTCTGAACCGGGGTGGCGTGGTGAGCAAAATAACGATGGATTAAACCCAGATCTGTGACTGGGGGTGAATGTTTTGCCAATGTGCAACATTCCGTCCATCATCTTGTGTGTTTTGCTGTTTCGCCCTATGTGGGAAGGGTATGCCCAGACGTGGGTCCCATGCTCACTACGCCACTGGAGTCAAGCTATCCTGGCTGAAGAGGGGTGAAACCCCGAAACCGGTCCTAGGAGGCTTGATTCTGGTCCAGGGAAGACATGGCTTGGCAGTCTGGGGGGGACTGTTCTCATGAGGCACAGGGTCAAGACTGATTTGCATATGGCCATGTCTGAACTAGGGTGGCGTGGTGAGCAAAATAACGATGGATTAAACCCAGATCTGTGACTGGGGGTGAATGTTTTGCCAATGTGCCACATTCCGTCCATCATCTTGTGTGTTTTGCTGTTCACCCTATGTGGGAAGGGTATGCCCAGACGTGGGTCATGTGCTCACTACGCCACTGGAGTCAAGCTATCCTGGCTGAAGAGGGGTGAAACCCCGAAACCGGTACTAGGATGCTTGATTCCGGTCCAGGGAAGACAAGGCTTGGCAGTTCGGGCTGGACTGTTCCCATGAGGCACAGGGTCAAGACTGATTTGCATATGGCCATGTCTGAACCGGGGTGGCGTGGTGAGCAAAATAACGATGGATTAAACACAGATCTGTTATTGGGGGTGAATGTTTTGCCAATGTGCAACATTCCGTACATCATCTTGAGTGTTTTGCTGTTCACCCTATGTGGGAAGGGTATGCCCTGACGTGGATCCCGTGCTCACTACACCACTGGAGTCAAGCTATCCTGGCTGAAGAGGGGTGAAACCCCGAAACCGGTCCTAGGATGCTTGATTCCTGTCCAGGGAAGACATGGCTTGGCAGTTCGGGCTGGACTGTTCCCATGAGGCACAGGGTCAAGACTGATTTGCATATGGCCATGTCTGAACCGGGGTGGCGTGGTGAGCAAAATAACGATGGATTAAACACAGATCTGTTATTGGGGGTGAATGTTTTGCCAATGTGCAACATTCCGTCCATCATCTTGGGTGTTTTGCTGTTCGCCCTATGTGGGAAGGGTATTCCCAGACGTGGGTCCCATGCTCACTACGCCACTGGAGTCAAGCTATCCTGGCTGAAGAGGGGTGAAACCCCGAAACCGGTCCTAGGAGGCTTGATTCCGGTCCAGGGAAGACATGGCTTGGCAGTCTGGGGGGGACTGTTCTCATGAGGCACAGGGTCAAGACTGATTTGCATATGGCCATGTCTGAACTAGGGTGGCGTGGTGAGCAAAATAACGATGGATTAAACCCAGATCTGTGACTGGGGGTGAATATTTTGCCAATGTGCCACATTCCGTCCATCATCTTGTGTGTTTTGCTGTTCACCCTATGTGGGAAGGGTATGCCCAGACTTGGGTCACGTGCTTACTACGCCACTGAAGTCAAGCTATCCTGTCTGAAGAGGGGTGAAACCCCGAAACCGGTCCTAGGATGCTTGATTCCGGTCCAGGGAAGACAAGGCTTGGCAGTTCGGGCTGGACTGTTCCCATGAGGCACAGGGTCAAGACTGATTTGCATATGGCCATGTCTGAACCGGGGTGGCGTGGTGAGCAAAATAACAATGGATTAAACACAGATCTGTTACTGGGGGTGAATGTTTTGCCAATGTGCAACATTCCGTCCATCATCTTGAGTGTTTTGCTGTTCACCCTATGTGGGAAGGGTATGCCCAGACGTGGATCCCGTGCTCACTAAGCCACTGGAGTCAAGCTATCCTGGCTGAAGAGGGGTGAAACCCCGAAACCGGTCCTAGGATGCTTGATTCCTGTCCAGGGAAGACATGGCTTGGCAGTTCGGGCCGGACTGTTCCCATGAGGCACAGGGCCAAGACTGATTTGCATATGGCCATGTCTGAACTGGGGTGGCGTGGTGAGCAAAATAACAATGGATTAAACCCAGATCTGTGACTGGGGGTGAATGTTTTGCCAATGTGCAACATTCCGTCCATCATCTTGTGTGTTTTGCTGTTCGCCCTATGTGGGAAGAGTATGCCCAGACGTGGGTCCTGTGCTCACTATGCCACTGGAGTCAAGCTATCCTGGCTGAAGAGGAGTGAAACCCCGAAACCGGTCCTAGATTGCTTGATTCCGGTCCAGGGAAGACATGGCTTGGCAGTTCGGGCTGGACTGTTCCCATGAGGCACAGGGTCAAGACTGATTTGCATATGGCCATGACTGAACTGGGGTGGAGTGGTGAGCAAAATAACGATGGATTAAACCGAGATCTGTGACTGGGGGTGAACGTTTTGCCAATGTGCAACATTCCGTCCATCATCTTGTGTGTTTTGCTGTTCGCCCTATGTGGGAAGGGTATGCCAAGATGTGGGTCCCGTACTCACTACGCCACTGGAGTCAAGCTATCCTGGCTGAAGAGGGGCGAAACACCGAAACCGGTCCTAGGATGGTTGATTCCGGTCCAGGGAAGACATGGCTTGGCAGTTCGGGCTGGACTGTTCCCATGAGGCACAGGGTCAAGACTGATTTGCATATGGCCATGTTTGAAATTGGGTGGCGCGGTGAGCAAAATAACGATGGATTAAACCGAGATCTGTGACTGGGGGTGAATGTTTTGCCAATGTGCAACATTCCGTCCATCATCTTGTGTCTTTTTCGGTTCGCCCCATGTGGGAAGGGTATGGCCAGACGTTGGTCCCGTGATCACTACGCCACTGGAGTCAAGCTATCCTGGCTGAAGAGAGGTGAAACCCCGAAACCGGTCCTAGGATGGTTGATTCCGGTCCAGGGAAGACATGGCTTGGCAGTTCGGGCTGGACTGTTCCCATGAGGCACAGGGTCAAGACTGATTTGCATATGGCCATGTTTGAAATTGGGTGGCGCGGTGAGCAAAATAACGATGGATTAAACCCAGATCTGTGACTGGGGGTGAATGTTTTGCCAATGTGCAACATACTGTCCATCATCTTGTGTGTTTTGCTGTTCGCCCTATGTGGGAAGGGTATTCCCAGACGTGGGTCCTATGCTCACTACGCCACTTGAGTCAAGCTATCCTGCCTGAAGAGGGGTGAAACCCCGAAACCGGTCCTATGATGTTTGATTCCGGTCCAGGGAAGACATGGCTTGGCAGTTCGGGCTGGACTGTTCCCATGAGGCACAGGGTCAAGACTGATTTGCATATGGCCATGTCTGAACTGGGGTGGTGTGGTGAGCAAAATAACGATGGATTAAACCCAGATCTGTGACTGGGGGTGAATGTTTTGCCAATGTGCAACATTCTGTCCATCATCTTGTGTGTTTTGCTGTTCGCCCTATGTGGGAAGGGTATGCCCAGACATGGGTCCCATGCTCAATACGCCACTGGAGTCAAGGTATCCTGGCTGAAGAGGGGTGAAACCCCAAAACCGGTCCTAGGATGCTTGATTCCGGTCCAGGGAAGACAAGGCTTGGCAGTTCGGGCTGGACTGTTCCCATGAGGCACAGGGTCAAGACTGATTTGCATATGGCCATGTCTGAATTGGGGTGGCATGGAGAGCAAAATAACGATGGATTAAACCCAGATCTGTGACTGGGGGTGAATGTTTTGCCAATGTGCAACATTCCGTCCATCATCTTGTGTCTTTTTCGGTTCGCCCCATGTGGGAAGGGTATGGCCAGACGTTGGTCCCGTGATCACTACGCCACTGCTGAAGAGAGGTGAAACCCCGAAACCGGTCCTAGGATGCTTGATTCCGGTCAAGGGAAGACATGGCTTGGCAGTTCGGGCTGGACTGTTCCCATGAGGCACAGGGTCAAGACTGATTTGCATATGGCCATGTCTGAACCGGGGTGGCGTGGTGAGCAAAATAACGATGGATTAAACCCAGATCTGTGACTGGGGGTGAATGTTTTGCCAATGTGCAACATTCCGTCCATCATCTTGTGTGTTTTGCTGTTCACCCTATGTGGGAAGGGTATGCCCAGACGTGGGTCCCGTGCTCACTACGCCACTGGAGTCAAGCTATCCTGGCTGAAGAGGGGTGAAACCCCGAAACCGGTCCTAGGATGCTTGATTCCTGTCCAGGGAAGACATGGCTTGGCAGTTCGGGCTGGACTGTTCCCATGAGGCACAGGGTCAAGACTGTTTTGCATATGACCATGTCTGAACTGGGGTGGCGTGGTGAGCAAAATAACGATGGATTAAACCCAGATCTGTGACTGGGGGTGAATGTTTTGCCAATGTGCAACATTCCATCCATCATCTTGTGTGTTTTGCTGTTCGCCCTATGTGGGAAGGGTATGCCCAGACGTGGGTCCCGTGCTCACTACGCCACTGGAGTCAAGCTATCCTGGCTGAAGAGGAGTGAAACCCCGAAACCGGTCCTAGATTGCTTGATTCCGGTCCAGGGAAGTCATGGCTTGGCAGTGTGGGGGGGACTGTTCTCATGAGGCACAGGGTCAAGACTGATTTGCATATGGCCATGTCTGAACTAGGGTGGCGTGGTGAGAAAAATAACGATGGATTAAACCCAGATCTGTGACTGGGGGTGAATGTTTTGCCAATGTGCCACATTCCGTCCATCATCTTGTGTGTTTTGCTGTTCACCCTATGTGGGAAGGGTATGCCCAGACTTGGGTCACGTGCTTACTACGCCACTGGAGTCAAGCTATCCTGGCTGAAGAGGGGTGAAACCCCGAAACCGGTCCTAGGATGCTTGATTCCTGTCCAGGGAAGACATGGCTTGGCAGTTCGGGCCGGACTGTTCCCATGAGGCACAGGGCCAAGACTGATTTGCATATGGCCATGTCTGAACTGGGGTGGCGTGGTGAGCACAATAACGATGGATTAAACCCAGATCTGTGACTGGGGTGAATGTTTTGCCAATGTGCAACATTTCGTCCATCATCTTGTGTGTTTTGCTGTTCGCCCTATGTGGGAAGAGTATGCCCAGACGTGGGTCCCGTGCTCACTACGCCACTGGAGTCAAGCTATCGTGGCTGAAGAGGAGTGAAACCCCCAAACCGGTCCTAGATTGCTTGATTCCGGTCCAGGGAAGACATGGCTTGGCAGTTCGGGCTGGACTGTTCCCATGAGGCACAGGGTCAAGACTGATTTGCATATGGCCATGTCTGAATTGGGGTGGCATGGAGAGCAAAATAACGATGGATTAAACCCAGATCTGTGACTGGGGGTGAATGTTTTGCCAATGTGCAACATTCCGTCCATCATCTTGTGTCTTTTTCGGTTCGCCCCATGTGGGAAGGGTATGGCCAGACGTTGGTCCCGTGATCACTACGCCACTGCTGAAGAGAGGTGAAACCCCGAAACCGGTCCTAGGATGCTTGATTCCGGTCAAGGGAAGACATGGCTTGGCAGTTCGGGCTGGACTGTTCCCATGAGGCACAGGGTCAAGACTGATTTGCATATGGCCATGTCTGAACCGGGGTGGCGTGGTGAGCAAAATAACGATGGATTAAACCCAGATCTGTGACTGGGGGTGAATGTTTTGCCAATGTGCAACATTCCGTCCATCATCTTGTGTGTTTTGCTGTTCACCCTATGTGGGAAGGGTATGCCCAGACGTGGGTCCCGTGCTCACTACGCCACTGGAGTCAAGCTATCCTGGCTGAAGAGGGGTGAAACCCCGAAACCGGTCCTAGGATGCTTGATTCCTGTCCAGGGAAGACATGGCTTGGCAGTTCGGGCTGGACTGTTCCCATGAGGCACAGGGTCAAGACTGTTTTGCATATGACCATGTCTGAACTGGGGTGGCGTGGTGAGCAAAATAACGATGGATTAAACCCAGATCTGTGACTGGGGGTGAATGTTTTGCCAATGTGCAACATTCCATCCATCATCTTGTGTGTTTTGCTGTTCGCCCTATGTGGGAAGGGTATGCCCAGACGTGGGTCCCGTGCTCACTACGCCACTGGAGTCAAGCTATCCTGGCTGAAGAGGAGTGAAACCCCGAAACCGGTCCTAGATTGCTTGATTCCGGTCCAGGGAAGTCATGGCTTGGCAGTGTGGGGGGGACTGTTCTCATGAGGCACAGGGTCAAGACTGATTTGCATATGGCCATGTCTGAACTAGGGTGGCGTGGTGAGAAAAATAACGATGGATTAAACCCAGATCTGTGACTGGGGGTGAATGTTTTGCCAATGTGCCACATTCCGTCCATCATCTTGTGTGTTTTGCTGTTCACCCTATGTGGGAAGGGTATGCCCAGACTTGGGTCACGTGCTTACTACGCCACTGGAGTCAAGCTATCCTGGCTGAAGAGGGGTGAAACCCCGAAACCGGTCCTAGGATGCTTGATTCCTGTCCAGGGAAGACATGGCTTGGCAGTTCGGGCCGGACTGTTCCCATGAGGCACAGGGCCAAGACTGATTTGCATATGGCCATGTCTGAACTGGGGTGGCGTGGTGAGCACAATAACGATGGATTAAACCCAGATCTGTGACTGGGGGTGAATGTTTTGCCAATGTGCAACATTCCGTCCATCATCTTGTGTGTTTTGCTGTTCGCCCTATGTGGGAAGAGTATGCCCAGACGTGGGTCCCGTGCTCACTACGCCACTGGAGTCAAGCTATCGTGGCTGAAGAGGAGTGAAACCCCCAAACCGGTCCTAGATTGCTTGATTCCGGTCCAGGGAAGACATGGCTTGGCAGTTCGGGCTGGACTGTTCCCATGAGGCACAGGGTCAAGACTGATTTGCATATGGCCATGACTGAACTGGGGTGGAGTGGTGAGCAAAATAACGATGGATTAAACCGAGATCTGTGACTGGGGGTGAACGTTTTGCCAATGTGCAACATTCCGTCCATCATCTTGTGTGTTTTGCTGTTCGTCCTATGTGGGAAGGGTATGCCAAGATGTGGGTCCCGTACTCACTAAGCCACTGGAGTCAAGCTATCCTGGCTGAAGAGGGGCGAAACACCGAAACCGGTCCTAGGATGCTTGATTCCGGTACAGGGAAGACATGGCTTGGCAGTTTGGGCTGGACTGTTCCCATGAGGCACAAGGTCAAGACTGATTTGCATATGGCCATGTTTGAAATGGGGTGGCGTGGTGAGCAAAATAACGATGGATTAAACCCAGATCTGTGACTGGGGGTGAATGTTTTGCCAATGTGCAACATTCCGTCCATCATCTTGTGTCTTTTTCGGTTCGCCCCATGTTGGAAGGGTATGGCCAGACGTTGGTCCCGTGATCACTACGCCACTGGAGTCAAGCTATCCTGGCTGAAGAGAGGTGAAACCCCAAAACCGGTCCTAGGATGCTTGATTCCGGTCCAGGGAAGACATGGCTTGGCAGTTCGGGCTGGACTGTTCCCATGAGGCACAGGGTCAAGACTGATTTGCATATGGCCATGTTTGAAATGGGGTGGCGTGGTGAGCAAAATAACGATGGATTAAACCCAGATTTGTGACTGGGGGTGAATGTTTTGCCAATGTGCAACATACTGTCCATCATCTTGTGTGTTTTGCTGTTCGCCCTATGTGGGAAGGGTATTCCCAGACGTGGGTCCCATGCTCACTACGCCACTGGAGTCAAGCTATCCTGGCTGAAGAGGGGTGAAACCCCGAAACCGTTCCTATGATGTTTGATTCCGGTCCAGGGAAGACATGGCTTGGCAGTTCGGGCTGGACTGTTCCCATGAGGCACAGGGTCAAGACTGATTTGCATATGGCCATGTCTGAACCGGGGTGGCGTGGTGAGCAAAATAACGATGGATTAAACACAGATCTGTTATTGGGGGTGAATGTTTTGCCAATGTGCCACATTCCGTCCATCATCTTGTGTGTTTTGCTGTTCACCCTATGTGGGAAGGGTATGCCCAGACGTGGGTCATGTGCTCACTACGCCACTGGAGTCAAGCTATCCTGGCTGAAGAGGGGTGAAACCCCGAAACCGGTACTAGGATGCTTGATTCCGGTCCAGGGAAGACAAGGCTTGGCAGTTCGGGCTGGACTGTTCCCATGAGGCACAGGGTCAAGACTGATTTGCATATGGCCATGTCTGAACCGGGGTGGCGTGGTGAGCAAAATAACGATGGATTAAACACAGATCTGTTATTGGGGGTGAATGTTTTGCCAATGTGCAACATTCCGTACATCATCTTGAGTGTTTTGCTGTTCACCCTATGTGGGAAGGGTATGCCCTGACGTGGATCCCGTGCTCACTACACCACTGGAGTCAAGCTATCCTGGCTGAAGAGGGGTGAAACCCCGAAACCGGTCCTAGGATGCTTGATTCCTGTCCAGGGAAGACATGGCTTGGCAGTTCGGGCTGGACTGTTCCCATGAGGCACAGGGTCAAGACTGATTTGCATATGGCCATGTCTGAACCGGGGTGGCGTGGTGAGCAAAATAACGATGGATTAAACACAGATCTGTTATTGGGGGTGAATGTTTTGCCAATGTGCAACATTCCGTCCATCATCTTGGGTGTTTTGCTGTTCGCCCTATGTGGGAAGGGTATTCCCAGACGTGGGTCTCATGCTCACTACGCCACTGGAGTCAAGCTATCCTGGCTGAAGAGGGGTGAAACCCCGAAACCGGTCCTAGGAGGCTTGATTCCGGTCCAGGGAAGACATGGCTTGGCAGTCTGGGGGGGACTGTTCTCATGAGGCACAGGGTCAAGACTGATTTGCATATGGCCATGTCTGAACTAGGGTGGCGTGGTGAGCAAAATAACGATGGATTAAACCCAGATCTGTGACTGGGGGTGAATATTTTGCCAATGTGCCACATTCCGTCCATCATCTTGTGTGTTTTGCTGTTCACCCTATGTGGGAAGGGTATGCCCAGACTTGGGTCACGTGCTTACTACGCCACTGAAGTCAAGCTATCCTGTCTGAAGAGGGGTGAAACCCCGAAACCGGTCCTAGGATGCTTGATTCCGGTCCAGGGAAGACAAGGCTTGGCAGTTCGGGCTGGACTGTTCCCATGAGGCACAGGGTCAAGACTGATTTGCATATGGCCATGTCTGAACCGGGGTGGCGTGCTGAGCAAAATAACAATGGATTAAACACAGATCTGTTACTGGGGGTGAATGTTTTGCCAATGTGCAACATTCCGTCCATCATCTTGAGTGTTTTGCTGTTCACCCTATGTGGGAAGGGTATGCCCAGACGTGGATCCCGTGCTCACTAAGCCACTGGAGTCAAGCTATCCTGGCTGAAGAGGGGTGAAACCCCGAAACCGGTCCTAGGATGCTTGATTCCTGTCCAGGGAAGACATGGCTTGGCAGTTCGGGCCGGACTGTTCCCATGAGGCACAGGGCCAAGACTGATTTGCATATGGCCATGTCTGAACTGGGGTGGCGTGGTGAGCAAAATAACAATGGATTAAACCCAGATCTGTGACTGGGGGTGAATGTTTTGCCAATGTGCAACATTCCGTCCATCATCTTGTGTGTTTTGCTGTTCGTCCTATGTGGGAAGGGTATGCCAAGATGTGGGTCCCGTACTCACTAAGCCACTGGAGTCAAGCTATCCTGGCTGAAGAGGGGCGAAACACCGAAACCGGTCCTAGGATGCTTGATTCCGGTACAGGGAAGACATGGCTTGGCAGTTTGGGCTGGACTGTTCCCATGAGGCACAAGGTCAAGACTGATTTGCATATGGCCATGTTTGAAATGGGGTGGTGTGGTGAGCAAAATAACGATGGATTAAACCCAGATCTGTGACTGGGGGTGAATGTTTTGCCAATGTGCAACATTCCGTCCATCATCTTGTGTCTTTTTCGGTTCGCCCCATGTTGGAAGGGTATGGCCAGACGTTAGTCCCGTGATCACTACGCCACTGGAGTCAAGCTATCCTGGCTGAAGAGAGGTGAAACCCCAAAACCGGTCCTAGGATGCTTGATTCCGGTCCAGGGAAGACATGGCTTGGCAGTTCGGGCTGGACTGTTCCCATGAGGCACAGGGTCAAGACTGATTTGCATATGGCCATGTTTGAAATGGGGTGGCGTGGTGAGCAAAATAACGATGGATTAAACCCAGATTTGTGACTGGGGGTGAATGTTTTGCCAATGTGCAACATACTGTCCATCATCTTGTGTGTTTTGCTGTTCGCCCTATGTGGGAAGGGTATTCCCAGACGTGGGTCCCATGCTCACTACGCCACTGGAGTCAAGCTATCCTGGCTGAAGAGGGGTGAAACCCCGAAACCGGTCCTATGATGTTTGATTCCGGTCCAGGGAAGACATGGCTTGGCAGTTCGGGCTGGACTGTTCCCATGAGGCACAGGGTCAAGACTGATTTGCATATGGCCATGTCTGAACCGGGGTGGCGTGGTGAGCAAAATAACGATGGATTAAACACAGATCTGTTATTGGGGGTGAATGTTTTGCCAATGTGCCACATTCCGTCCATCATCTTGTGTGTTTTGCTGTTCACCCTATGTGGGAAGGGTATGCCCAGACGTGGGTCATGTGCTCACTACGCCACTGGAGTCAAGCTATCCTGGCTGAAGAGGGGTGAAACCCCGAAACCGGTACTAGGATGCTTGATTCCGGTCCAGGGAAGACAAGGCTTGGCAGTTCGGGCTGGACTGTTCCCATGAGGCACAGGGTCAAGACTGATTTGCATATGGCCATGTCTGAACCGGGGTGGCGTGGTGAGCAAAATAACGATGGATTAAACACAGATCTGTTATTGGGGGTGAATGTTTTGCCAATGTGCAACATTCCGTACATCATCTTGAGTGTTTTGCTGTTCACCCTATGTGGGAAGGGTATGCCCTGACGTGGATCCCGTGCTCACTACACCACTGGAGTCAAGCTATCCTGGCTGAAGAGGGGTGAAACCCCGAAACCGGTCCTAGGATGCTTGATTCCTGTCCAGGGAAGACATGGCTTGGCAGTTCGGGCTGGACTGTTCCCATGAGGCACAGGGTCAAGACTGATTTGCATATGGCCATGTCTGAACCGGGGTGGCGTGGTGAGCAAAATAACGATGGATTAAACACAGATCTGTTATTGGGGGTGAATGTTTTGCCAATGTGCAACATTCCGTCCATCATCTTGGGTGTTTTGCTGTTCGCCCTATGTGGGAAGGGTATTCCCAGACGTGGGTCTCATGCTCACTACGCCACTGGAGTCAAGCTATCCTGGCTGAAGAGGGGTGAAACCCCGAAACCGGTCCTAGGAGGCTTGATTCCGGTCCAGGGAAGACATGGCTTGGCAGTCTGGGGGGGACTGTTCTCATGAGGCACAGGGTCAAGACTGATTTGCATATGGCCATGTCTGAACTAGGGTGGCGTGGTGAGCAAAATAACGATGGATTAAACCCAGATCTGTGACTGGGGGTGAATATTTTGCCAATGTGCCACATTCCGTCCATCATCTTGTGTGTTTTGCTGTTCACCCTATGTGGGAAGGGTATGCCCAGACTTGGGTCACGTGCTTACTACGCCACTGAAGTCAAGCTATCCTGTCTGAAGAGGAGTGAAACCCCGAAACCGGTCCTAGGATGCTTGATTCCGGTCCAGGGAAGACAAGGCTTGGCAGTTCGGGCTGGACTGTTCCCATGAGGCACAGGGTCAAGACTGATTTGCATATGGCCATGTCTGAACCGGGGTGGCGTGGTGAGCAAAATAACAATGGATTAAACACAGATCTGTTACTGGGGGTGAATGTTTTGCCAATGTGCAACATTCCGTCCATCATCTTGAGTGTTTTGCTGTTCACCCTATGTGGGAAGGGTATGCCCAGACGTGGATCCCGTGCTCACTAAGCCACTGGAGTCAAGCTATCCTGGCTGAAGAGGGGTGAAACCCCGAAACCGGTCCTAGGATGCTTGATTCCTGTCCAGGGAAGACATGGCTTGGCAGTTCGGGCCGGACTGTTCCCATGAGGCACAGGGCCAAGACTGATTTGCATATGGCCATGTCTGAACTGGGGTGGCGTGGTGAGCAAAATAACAATGGATTAAACCCAGATCTGTGACTGGGGGTGAATGTTTTGCCAATGTGCAACATTCCGTCCATCATCTTGTGTGTTTTGCTGTTCGCCCTATGTGGGAAGAGTATGCCCAGACGTGGGTCCCGTGCTCACTATGCCACTGGAGTCAAGCTATCCTGGCTGAAGAGGAGTGAAACCCCGAAACCGGTCCTAGATTGCTTGATTCCGGTCCAGGGAAGACATGGCTTGGCAGTTCGGGCTGGACTGTTCCCATGAGGCACAGGGTCAAGACTGATTTGCATATGGCCATGACTGAACTGGGGTGGAGTGGTGAGCAAAATAACGATGGATTAAACCGAGATCTGTGACTGGGGGTGAACGTTTTGCCAATGTGCAACATTCCGTCCATCATCTTGTGTGTTTTGCTGTTCGCCCTATGTGGGAAGGGTATGCCAAGATGTGGGTCCCGTACTCACTACGCCACTGGAGTCAAGCTATCCTGGCTGAAGAGGGGCGAAACACCGAAACCGGTCCTAGGATGGTTGATTCCGGTCCAGGGAAGACATGGCTTGGCAGTTCGGGCTGGACTGTTCCCATGAGGCACAGGGTCAAGACTGATTTGCATATGGCCATGTTTGAAATTGGGTGGCGCGGTGAGCAAAATAACGATGGATTAAACCGAGATCTGTGACTGGGGGTGAATGTTTTGCCAATGTGCAACATTCCGTCCATCATCTTGTGTCTTTTTCGGTTCGCCCCATGTGGGAAGGGTATGGCCAGACGTTGGTCCCGTGATCACTACGCCACTGGAGTCAAGCTATCCTGGCTGAAGAGAGGTGAAACCCCGAAACCGGTCCTAGGATGGTTGATTCCGGTCCAGGGAACACATGGCTTGGCAGTTCGGGCTGGACTGTTCCCATGAGGCACAGGGTCAAGACTGATTTGCATATGGCCATGTTTGAAATTGGGTGGCGCGGTGAGCAAAATAACGATGGATTAAACCCAGATCTGTGACTGGGGGTGAATGTTTTGCCAATGTGCAACATACTGTCCATCATCTTGTGTGTTTTGCTGTTTGCCCTATGTGGGAAGGGTATTCCCAGACGTGGGTCCTATGCTCACTACGCCACTTGAGTCAAGCTATCCTGCCTGAAGAGGGGTGAAACCCCGAAACCGGTCCTATGATGTTTGATTCCGGTCCAGGGAAGACATGGCTTGGCAGTTCGGGCTGGACTGTTCCCATGAGGCACAGGGTCAAGACTGATTTGCATATGGCCATGTCTGAACTGGGGTGGTGTGGTGAGCAAAATAACGATGGATTAAACCCAGATCTGTGACTGGGGGTGAATGTTTTGCCAATGTGCAACATTCTGTCCATCATCTTGTGTGTTTTGCTGTTCGCCCTATGTGGGAAGGGTATGCCCAGACATGGGTCCCATGCTCAATACGCCACTGGAGTCAAGGTATCCTGGCTGAAGAGGGGTGAAACCCCAAAACCGGTCCTAGGATGCTTGATTCCGGTCCAGGGAAGACAAGGCTTGGCAGTTCGGGCTGGACTGTTCCCATGAGGCACAGGGTCAAGACTGATTTGCATATGGCCATGTCTGAATTGGGGTGGCATGGAGAGCAAAATAACGATGGATTAAACCCAGATCTGTGACTGGGGGTGAATGTTTTGCCAATGTGCAACATTCCGTCCATCATCTTGTGTCTTTTTCGGTTCGCCCCATGTGGGAAGGGTATGGCCAGACGTTGGTCCCGTGATCACTACGCCACTGCTGAAGAGAGGTGAAACCCCGAAACCGGTCCTAGGATGCTTGATTCCGGTCAAGGGAAGACATGGCTTGGCAGTTCGGGCTGGACTGTTCCCATGAGGCACAGGGTCAAGACTGATTTGCATATGGCCATGTCTGAACCGGGGTGGCGTGGTGAGCAAAATAACGATGGATTAAACCCAGATCTGTGACTGGGGGTGAATGTTTTGCCAATGTGCAACATTCCGTCCATCATCTTGTGTGTTTTGCTGTTCACCCTATGTGGGAAGGGTATGCCCAGACGTGGGTCCCGTGCTCACTACGCCACTGGAGTCAAGCTATCCTGGCTGAAGAGGGGTGAAACCCCGAAACCGGTCCTAGGATGCTTGATTCCTGTCCAGGGAAGACATGGCTTGGCAGTTCGGGCTGGACTGTTCCCATGAGGCACAGGGTCAAGACTGTTTTGCATATGACCATGTCTGAACTGGGGTGGCGTGGTGAGCAAAATAACGATGGATTAAACCCAGATCTGTGACTGGGGGTGAATGTTTTGCCAATGTGCAACATTCCATCCATCATCTTGTGTGTTTTGCTGTTCGCCCTATGTGGGAAGGGTATGCCCAGACGTGGGTCCCGTGCTCACTACGCCACTGGAGTCAAGCTATCCTGGCTGAAGAGGAGTGAAACCCCGAAACCGGTCCTAGATTGCTTGATTCCGGTCCAGGGAAGTCATGGCTTGGCAGTGTGGGGGGGACTGTTCTCATGAGGCACAGGGTCAAGACTGATTTGCATATGGCCATGTCTGAACTAGGGTGGCGTGGTGAGAAAAATAACGATGGATTAAACCCAGATCTGTGACTGGGGGTGAATGTTTTGCCAATGTGCCACATTCCGTCCATCATCTTGTGTGTTTTGCTGTTCACCCTATGTGGGAAGGGTATGCCCAGACTTGGGTCACGTGCTTACTACGCCACTGGAGTCAAGCTATCCTGGCTGAAGAGGGGTGAAACCCCGAAACCAGTCCTAGGATGCTTGATTCCTGTCCAGGGAAGACATGGCTTGGCAGTTCGGGCCGGACTGTTCCCATGAGGCACAGGGCCAAGACTGATTTGCATATGGCCATGTCTGAACTGGGGTGGCGTGGTGAGCACAATAACGATGGATTAAACCCAGATCTGTGACTGGGGGTGAATGTTTTGCCAATGTGCAACATTCCGTCCATCATCTTGTGTGTTTTGCTGTTCGCCCTATGTGGGAAGAGTATGCCCAGACGTGGGTCCCGTGCTCACTACGCCACTGGAGTCAAGCTATCGTGGCTGAAGAGGAGTGAAACCCCCAAACCGGTCCTAGATTGCTTGATTCCGGTCCAGGGAAGACATGGCTTGGCAGTTCGGGCTGGACTGTTCCCATGAGGCACAGGGTCAAGACTGATTTGCATATGGCCATGTCTGAATTGGGGTGGCATGGAGAGCAAAATAACGATGGATTAAACCCAGATCTGTGACTGGGGGTGAATGTTTTGCCAATGTGCAACATTCCGTCCATCATCTTGTGTCTTTTTCGGTTCGCCCCATGTGGGAAGGGTATGGCCAGACGTTGGTCCCGTGATCACTACGCCACTGCTGAAGAGAGGTGAAACCCCGAAACCGGTCCTAGGATGCTTGATTCCGGTCAAGGGAAGACATGGCTTGGCAGTTCGGGCTGGACTGTTCCCATGAGGCACAGGGTCAAGACTGATTTGCATATGGCCATGTCTGAACCGGGGTGGCGTGGTGAGCAAAATAACGATGGATTAAACCCAGATCTGTGACTGGGGGTGAATGTTTTGCCAATGTGCAACATTCCGTCCATCATCTTGTGTGTTTTGCTGTTCACCCTATGTGGGAAGGGTATGCCCAGACGTGGGTCCCGTGCTCACTACGCCACTGGAGTCAAGCTATCCTGGCTGAAGAGGGGTGAAACCCCGAAACCGGTCCTAGGATGCTTGATTCCTGTCCAGGGAAGACATGGCTTGGCAGTTCGGGCTGGACTGTTCCCATGAGGCACAGGGTCAAGACTGTTTTGCATATGACCATGTCTGAACTGGGGTGGCGTGGTGAGCAAAATAACGATGGATTAAACCCAGATCTGTGACTGGGGGTGAATGTTTTGCCAATGTGCAACATTCCATCCATCATCTTGTGTGTTTTGCTGTTCGCCCTATGTGGGAAGGGTATGCCCAGACGTGGGTCCCGTGCTCACTACGCCACTGGAGTCAAGCTATCCTGGCTGAAGAGGAGTGAAACCCCGAAACCGGTCCTAGATTGCTTGATTCCGGTCCAGGGAAGTCATGGCTTGGCAGTGTGGGGGGGACTGTTCTCATGAGGCACAGGGTCAAGACTGATTTGCATATGGCCATGTCTGAACTAGGGTGGCGTGGTGAGAAAAATAACGATGGATTAAACCCAGATCTGTGACTGGGGGTGAATGTTTTGCCAATGTGCCACATTCCGTCCATCATCTTGTGTGTTTTGCTGTTCACCCTATGTGGGAAGGGTATGCCCAGACTTGGGTCACGTGCTTACTACGCCACTGGAGTCAAGCTATCCTGGCTGAAGAGGGGTGAAACCCCGAAACCGGTCCTAGGATGCTTGATTCCTGTCCAGGGAAGACATGGCTTGGCAGTTCGGGCCGGACTGTTCCCATGAGGCACAGGGCCAAGACTGATTTGCATATGGCCATGTCTGAACTGGGTTGGCGTGGTGAGCACAATAACGATGGATTAAACCCAGATCTGTGACTGGGGGTGAATGTTTTGCCAATGTGCAACATTCCGTCCATCATCTTGTGTGTTTTGCTGTTCGCCCTATGTGGGAAGAGTATGCCCAGACGTGGGTCCCGTGCTCACTACGCCACTGGAGTCAAGCTATCGTGGCTGAAGAGGAGTGAAACCCCCAAACCGGTCCTAGATTGCTTGATTCCGGTCCAGGGAAGACATGGCTTGGCAGTTCGGGCTGGACTGTTCCCATGAGGCACAGGGTCAAGACTGATTTGCATATGGCCATGACTGAACTGGGGTGGAGTGGTGAGCAAAATAACGATGGATTAAACCGAGATCTGTGACTGGGGGTGAACGTTTTGCCAATGTGCAACATTCCGTCCATCATCTTGTGTGTTTTGCTGTTCGTCCTATGTGGGAAGGGTATGCCAAGATGTGGGTCCCGTACTCACTAAGCCACTGGAGTCAAGCTATCCTGGCTGAAGAGGGGCGAAACACCGAAACCGGTCCTAGGATGCTTGATTCCGGTACAGGGAAGACATGGCTTGGCAGTTTGGGCTGGACTGTTCCCATGAGGCACAAGGTCAAGACTGATTTGCATATGGCCATGTTTGAAATGGGGTGGCGTGGTGAGCAAAATAACGATGGATTAAACCCAGATCTGTGACTGGGGGTGAATGTTTTGCCAATGTGCAACATACCGTCCATCATCTTGTGTGTTTTGCTGTTCGCCCTATGTGGGAAGGGTATTCCCAGACATGGGTCCCATGCTCACTACGCCACTGGAGTCAAGCTATCCTGGCTGAAGAGGGGTGAAACCCCAAAACCGGTCCTAGGATGCTTGATTCCGGTCCAGGGAAGACAAGGCTTGGCAGTTCGGGCTGGACTGTTCCCATGAGGCACAGGGTCAAGACTGATTTGCATATGGCCATGTCTCAATTGGGGTGGCATGGAGAGCAAAATAACGATGGATTAAACCCAGATCTGTGACTGGGGGTGAATGTTTTGCCAATGTGCAACATTCCGTCCATCATCTTGTGTCTTTTTCGGTTCGCCCCATGTTGGAAGGGTATGGCCAGACGTTGGTCCCGTGATCACTACGCCACTGGAGTCAAGCTATCCTGGCTGAAGAGAGGTGAAACCCCAAAACCGGTCCTAGGATGCTTGATTCCGGTCCAGGGAAGACATGGCTTGGCAGTTCGGGCTGGACTGTTCCCATGAGGCACAGGGTCAAGACTGATTTGCATATGGCCATGTTTGAAATGGGGTGGCGTGGTGAGCAAAATAACGATGGATTAAACCCAGATTTGTGACTGGGGGTGAATGTTTTGCCAATGTGCAACATACTGTCCATCATCTTGTGTGTTTTGCTGTTCGCCCTATGTGGGAAAGGTATTCCCAGACGTGGGTCCCATGCTCACTACGCCACTGGAGTCAAGCTATCCTGGCTGAAGAGGGGTGAAACCCCGAAACCGGTCCTATGATGTTTGATTCCGGTCCAGGGAAGACATGGCTTGGCAGTTCGGGCTGGACTGTTCCCATGAGGCACAGGGTCAAGACTGATTTGCATATGGCCATGTCTGAACTGGGGTGGTGTGGTGAGCAAAATAACGATGGATTAAACCCAAATCTGTGACTGGGGGTGAATGTTTTGCCAATGTGCAACATTCTGTCCATCATCTTGTGTGTTTTGCTGTTCGCCCTATGTGGGAAGGATATGCCCAGACATGGGTCCCATGCTCAATACGCCACTGGAGTCAAGCTATCCTGGCTGAAGAGGGGTGAAACCCCAAAACCGGTCCTAGGATGCTTGATTCTGGTCCAGGGAAGACAAGGCTTGGCAGTTCGGGCTGGACTGTTCCCATAAGGCACAGGGTCAAGACTGATTTGCATATGGCCATGTCTCAATTGGGGTGGCATGGAGAGCAAAATAATGATGGATTAAACCCAGATCTGTGACTGGGGGTGAATGTTTTGCCAATGTGCAACATTCCGTCCATCATCTTGTGTCTTTTTCGGTTCGCCCCATGTGGGAAGGGTATGGCCAGACGTTGGTCCCGTGATCACTACGCCACTGGAGTCAAGCTATCCTGGCTGAAGAGAGGTGAAACCCCGAAACCGGTCCTAGGATGCTTGATTCCGGTCCAGGGAAGACATGGCTTGGCAGTTCGGGCTGGACTGTTCCCATGAGGCACAGGGTCAAGACTGATTTGCATATGGCCATGTCTGAACCGGGGTGGCGTGGTGAGCAAAATAACGATGGATTAAACCCAGATCTGTGACTGGGGGTGAATGTTTTGCCAATGTGCAACATTCCGTCCATCATCTTGTGTGTTTTGCTGTTCACCCTATGTGGGAAGGGTATGCCCAGACGTGGGTCCCGTGCTCACTACGCCACTGGAGTCAAGCTATCCTGGCTGAAGAGGGGTGAAACCCCGAAACCGGTCCTAGGATGCTTGATTCCTGTCCAGGGAAGACATGGCTTGGCAGTTCGGGCTGGACTGTTCCCATGAGGCACAGGGTCAAGACTGTTTTGCATATGACCATGTCTGAACTGGGGTGGCGTGGTGAGCAAAATAACGATGGATTAAACCCAGATCTGTGACTGGGGGTAAATGTTTTGCCAATGTGCAACATTCCATCCATCATCTTGTGTGTTTTGCTGTTCGCCCTATGTGGGAAGGGTATGCCCAGACGTGGGTCCCGTGCTCACTACGCCACTGGAGTCAAGCTATCCTGGCTGAAGACGAGTGAAACCCCGAAACCGGTCCTAGATTGCTTGATTCCGGTCCAGGGAAGACATGGCTTGGCAGTTCGGGCTGGACTGTTCCCATGAGGCACAGGGTCAAGACTGATTTGCATATGGCCATGTCTGAACTGGGGTGGTGTGGTGAGCAAAATAACGATGGATTAAACCCAGATCTGTGACTGGGGGTGAATGTTTTGCCAATGTGCAACATTCCGTCCATCATCTTGTGTGTTTTGCTGGTCGCCCTATGTGGGAAGGATATGCCCCGATGTGGGTCCCGTGCTCACTACGCCACTGGAGTCTAGCTATACTGGCTGAAGAGGGGTGAAACCCCGAAACCGGTCTTAGGATGCTTGATTCCGGTCCAGGGAAGACATGGCTTGGCAGTTCGGGCTGGACTGTTCCCATGAGGCACAGGGTCAAGGCTGATTTGCATATGGCCATGTCTGAACTGGGGTGGCGTGGTGAGCAAAATAACGATGGATTAAACCCAGATATGTGACTGAAGTCAAGCTATCCTGGCTGAAGAAGGGTGAAACCCCGAAACCGGTCCTAGGTTGCTTGATTCCGGCCCAGGGAAGACATGGCTTGGCAGTTCGGGCTGGACTGTTCCCATGAGGCACTGGGTCAAGACTGATTTGCATATGGCCATGTCTGAACTGGGGTGGCATAGTGAATAATGATGGATTAAACCAGATCTGTGACTGGGGGTGAATGTTTTGCCAATGTGCAACATTCCGTCCATCATCTTGTGTGTTTTTCAAAAAAGGGTTCCCACATTTTCCTTCTCTTCGGTGAACCATTTAAACAGTCAAGCCTACCAATGTGTTTGGCATAGTACACCCAGTCCAAACAAGAAGGTAATATATTATAAACCCATTTTATACATATTTCTCTTCGTGCTATAAATATCAAAATGAAGAGAGAGACCAACATCCCTTCAGGGGGAGCCCCTAATCAGCCACAAACCAGTGAATATCTGCAAAATATAGGAGACATCACGTGGCCCTCCTCCCCTTCTGCATTTTACGCCAGTCACAAACGTAATAACTACATAAAACTTTACAGGCTGTTAAACCTAAAAATAAGGGGAAAAAAGCTGCCGATTGATCTCCTCCACAGTACACATCTTTTTTTTAAAAAGCATCTGTGCGTTGGCCAGTTGTGCGTTCCTGTGGCTGCTTCCAGTGATCAGAGGGCAGTATATTTTTGTTTAAGAATCGAGTGTATCAAGATGGTCTGAACTGGAGTCAGCAACAGCAGCAGGCATGGGAATGCGGAGGTGTTTGTGCTGATCAGAGTGCTACAGGCCTGCCTTCCACCGATCACAGAAAACAACATGGAAACAAAGCTGTGAAAACGAAACAATGCAGCATTACAGCCAAAAACACCCGGTTCCATCTATCTCTGAGGAGTTACGTGGATGATTCAGAAAATTGCTCCCGTGTGCTCACCCAGCGCCTGCACCTGCGTTAAGCTCAAGTTGAGCCGGGTCAGGGGGGCATGTCGGGGGGGATAAACCTCAGTGAAACCATAAACACGCTGAAGCACCTGGATCTCCACTCTGAAACGAGTGCCGTGGCTGGCCAAGCACATTACCCAGGGTAATTGGAGCCGGAGTTTGCTGCAGGGAAAAAACGGCGCACAAACTTGAGGAAAGTGTTGCCCCCCGCTGAGAAAGCAATAGAACCCATTTAGAACGGAGCTCGAGTGTTACTGATCAGCGACCAAGCTGGCTGCAAGTGAGCAGGAAAGAGGAAATGCTGCACAGAAAGGAAGACCTGCCCTGACACGCTGCAGGCCAAGTCCCCAACGGGTCCTACTGTCCCTTTCACCCTTCAACAATGGTAATAAATAGCATGTTGCCCTCTGAGCCTCTCCATATAAGCTTTATGTCTCACTGCTTTTTATGTGTGAAAGTTATAAAGATAGGTATTTACCCTAAAAACCTGCAGCAAGATGCAATACCATGTAAAAGGTCCCGTGCCTGTGGAAACGATTGTTTTCTTATGCTTATGACCTTACATAATACATTACTTATGACAAGTTAAAATTTAAAGAAAGGGATACAAATGCGGGTTGCAGGTTTGTTCAGGGATGAGTGACGGGCAGGACCTGTACCACATTCCTTATAGGTGACTGACCTCTGATGTGCACAGACATTCACTGCACCCAGCAGGGCAGTGTAGGGCCTGACCTCCATCCGGGCACTGTGACCCACTGTCTGCAGGCGTCTACCACTAGGAATTTGTTTAGTGTTTTGGGGTTTTTGAAGTTCTAGATTTCATCTTTTTTAATATTACTTTTTTTGAAAAATTGATACAATTTTTCATATTTCTTCTTGAGGTGGGCATACATTGCTCAAGAGATGACAGACTTGTTCATCTCCCTATAACATATCACTTTTATGCACTAATCACTGTAGATTGAAAAATACTGCAACTTGTGATCCTCTTTCTTTGCCTGTTGCTGTACTTCTTGTGGCATGGTCTACAATTCTCCCTCCTAACTCTGCTGCCTCTGCATTTCTGCACTTAGTTACTCATTCGGATGTCTGGTCCCCATATGTTTGATCATGCCACTTGCAGCGGTGGCTAGTGACTTTCCAAAGTGGTGGGGCTACGTAATGCTATTTTACGAACAACTGTATGCTTAAATTTGTATTGCAGAGGTGATCGGGGCACATTCTATTTAAAGGTTCATTTTATTCATATCTGCAATACAAATTTAATATTGCACACTGCTGTACCGGATGTAAACATATTCTTACCTTCAGTAAACGTGATCCTCCCGCCGCGCGGTGCCTGGAAAAGATGTGCATGTTGGGAAATGGCATCCCAACCAACCCATGCACTGCTGTCTTGCTGCTTTTAATACCAAACAGCATAAAAGCAGTGCCAGGATTGGCTGGGTCAGGGAGGCACAAAGCTCCATCAGAGACCGACGGCGCTGTGTCTCTGCTCTTCCAGCTTCCAGTAGTGTTCATTATGGAAGCCTAAACTGCGCATGTGAGATTGGTCATATGAAAAACACCGGCCAATCTCACATGCGCAGATCTCACATGCGCATTTCACTCGACACAGCCTCCCATTCTATCGTCGCCAGGAGGTAGAGCGCTCCTCAGCCCTGACCTCACCCTAAAGGAATGAACGAATGGGTATTTGGAGTACATCTGGGGTGTAGTGGCTCGCAGTAGGGTGTCAACACCCCCACGCTCTAATCGATGAGCTGCCCCTGGCCACTTGTTCCGAATAAGTACATGAGAAGATACCCATGCTGTAGCACTTGATCAGAGTACATGTTGCACAGTCGGTATTAACCTTCTTTTTCCAACTGGATGCATGGCAACATTTCCACTCCAGACTTTCTCTTTCCAGTTGTGATGCAGCTGCAGCCTATGATGTGAAAGGCACCAATACAGCATCATATTCATCCTGCTGTGAAGATACAAATCCTTACAATACCCTAGTTAGATCCTGGTTTGCTTCATTAAGCTGGGATGCCATTGTTACCATTAATTTGAACCCTTCACTTACGACCAAGGTCTCCAACTCCATGCCAATTCTGTCTCCCATTCGAGGGATCTTTGCCACCGTATTAGAATGGAGCACAGGTCAATTAACAAGGCATCTTCAAATAAATCATCAACCTATGATTATTTGGTTATTTAATGTGCAGTCAATGATGAGAGGATTGGTAAGATTTTAAAAGCTTTATTTCTCATTAAAAGATGAGTAATTGTTTTGGTCTTTTTATTCAGATTAGGCAGATATATCCAGTAACAGAAATATCAAGAAAAATGTGATTAGAAGCAGCATGGAAATAACAGTGTGTTCCATGAAGGAAGTAGTCCATGTCTGAATCTACAAGGGCCTGTCCCAACCTATCAAGAAACCCATGAAGAGTTACTTTCGGAAAAGAGCAAGATTTCGAAGCATTAAGCTATTAGTTCTAAATGAGTGAACCTCAAATTAAGTTCCAGAAATTCGGCCAAGTTCCCCAACAGTCACAGTAGCGACCGTAATTCTAGAATAATAGAAAGCAATTAAAGCTGTAGCCATGACTTGGCAAAAGAGAAGTTTCCTCACAAAAAATGTAAGGAAATGAAGGGAAATCACCATCAGCAGTAGCTCACAGTAATTTGGGTAAGCACAGCAAAGTGCTAAGGGGAATGGCAGGGTAGGTGTGCATAAAATGCATTAACTCTTTAACAAGGAATACGTACTACATAGAAATGCATAAACATTATGTTGCAAAATCAGGAGCATGCATCACTTTCAGCCAGTGAAGAAGGGTAATTCGATGGTCCATCACCTCTCATCTCGGTTCTCACTGAAGCATACGAGTTGATATAAAGTTATCTGGAGAGCTGCTAAAACTTTGCACATTCAATACACTGCAGAAGGTTTTTCTCGAGAACCTTCAGTAAGCCCAATTATTAGCTGTTAAACGTCCCATTCTCCAAATGGACTAGTCTAATAAATAAACACATTTCAATTCACAATGTAACATGTGTTTTTGTAAAGCACATGTTCACCCAGAAGGATATCTTGGCACTGAATAACTGATGTTTATTGTTACCCAACTCAATGGTACTCACTTTATCAACCTCAGAAGGATGAAAGGCATAGTGGACTTCCAGGATTTGAACCTGTGACCATGAGGTCGAACACAGGAACCTACAGTGGTCGCATTAGCCCACTACGCCACCAGACCCTGCTAATGTCCTGGTTAGAACATGTGAAAACGCTTCCCCTCATCAAGCATTAATTTAATTAAACATTGTATTCATTATAGCAAATAGCAGGTGAATTAATCTAATATGATTAAATCATATGGTATGAGAAAAGAAAGAAATCCATTTTCTTGTAGCTACACATTTTCTGGTGATGACACATACTACAATTTAATATTAAGATGAAATCAGCATTTCTAAAAGGCATTATTTTGTTAAAGGGGAAGGAAAGAAGAGAATTTTTTTTGCAAAGTAGTCATGTATGCACTGTGGAAAAGGAAGCCTTCTGCCAATTAATAAGCTGCATGTTTATTTTAACACATTTAGGAAAAGCACATTTCTCTACTGTTCGTCTTTGTCAAACATTTCTAAGTTATTGTTAAGTCACATTTTCGTATTTATGTAAGGTTAAATGTCATCTAAAATTTTTAACTTTCACAATCCCTCCATCTGATCATTTTTCTAAAACATCACACAATTGTTTTTCACATGTAAATTTGTTTTAGAGGGCACTTTTATCATCAATTAAGTCCCGTCTTTTCCTTTTCTAGCCTTTGAATTTCAGAGAATTCATGTAATCATCATTGATTATACTCCTCAGTCCCAGATCTTTCTCATATAATCTTTCCTGCAACTTTTCCATTCTTTTCCAAAGGGTATATCTACAGCTTAAGAATAAAGCATAGAAAAATATTAGACAAAGTCCTGCTATTAGCATTGGCATTAAAATAGCCTTCAATATACCCTTCCCTGCTGTTGAAATCCAGTTCCAAATTGTGGCAATCTCTTTTCCAAAACTTTCAAACAAACTTGATGTTTCCAAGTCATGTGATTCAGGTTCTAGGCCTGAAATGTTCTTAGCAAAGCTTTCTAATTCCTACTCTCGCTAGGTATGTATGTGCAGCAATTAATTCATTTAAGCATTCAGCAGACTCCACCCTTTTCTGCGAGTAGGATGTCTAATGACAATAGGTCTTGCAAAACCATTAACTGTATGGCAATTTATTCTGTATTAATAATAGCAGAGCTCCAGATGTGCTAGTTGCAATTTTGTCCACAACTGTTGCCCGCTTCTTAATCTATTCTTCATTTAAGATATTAATTACAGGTAGAATGATTGCTTCAAATATATCTCCCTCGATTCCAGCTCCTGTCTTTGTACTATGTTTCTGTCTGTGTGCCGGTGTCATTGTTAGTGAATCTAAATGCTTTGCATGATAAATCTTTGGAATTACTATGCCTAAATAGCAAATACCTTCCCAATCAGCTGGCAATAAAAATTACGTGTTTTGTTCACAGATGTAGTAAACCCCAGGAATTGCATTTTCGTCCCCCTGCAAAATTTGCCAAGATCCTCCACTTAATTTGAATGTTTGTTCACAATTACTAATCCCTACTTGTGTAGTCCTTTTAGGTGTCCGTCTTCTATATACACACATCTTCCCTTTGTGTTGGCTGTCTAGTGTTAATTCAGGGTAAACCATTTTCCTTTCTGAATTTATTTTCCTCTTTCTGCCAAGTATTTTCTAAAATATCAGTCTGTTTGTCAGAGGTTTGTGCTATGTTAGTGTATCTCTCTTATAAAACGAATTATGTATGTGTAAGGTCCATCCTGAAATAGGCGTAAGGTTCATCCTGAAATTGTGACAGCTAGAGCCAAGTACAGGTGGGCCATTGATAGTGCTAAAAAGGAGTGGGAAAGCTCACTATGGCTAGCTCTACACACAGTACTAAATGGTAAAGACCAAAAGTCCTTTTGGAGAGAGGCAACTCACTGGCTTAAGGGGGAAAAACCAGAGTTAGAATTTAATGCACAGCCCGATGACTGGATAGCCCATTTTGGGTCTCTCTATGCTATTGAGAGTGATGGTAGTGACGAGATGGGTGAGTTGTCTGAGGAGGTGTTGAGGGAGGACTTTGAGACCCTTTTTTTTCCCTAGTAGAAACTTATGCGGCAATCTCTTCATGTAAACCAGCGCGTGCTCCAGGCCCAGACAAAATCCCCAATGACCTGTATAAAGAAGATAAATGCCTTTGGGGTCGGTACATAAATATTTTATCCAACTTGATTTTCCATGGAGCACCTATCCCAAAATCGTGGCAGGTTGCGGAAATTGTGCCTATTTATAAGAACGGAGATAAATCCAAGCCATCTAACTATAGGCCGATAAGCCTAATAGATTCTCTCCAAAAGATTTTTTGTAAACAAGTATTAGGGAGGCTCAAAGAATGGATGATGGAATTTCATATTTTAAGTGACCTACAGGTGGGCTTTTGCCCAAAAGTTAGCACCCTAGATCAGGTCTTCCGTTTTATTTGTATGTTCTGGAAGGAAGTGGACCTCAAAGGGGGTAAACGTTATGTGGCATTTGTTGACCTGCGCACAGCTTTTGACTCTGTGCCCCGGGCGAAGCTGTGGAGAGTATTGAGAGAACTGGGCATTCTGGTAAACCTTTTAGATATTCTAATTAAATTACACACCTCAAACTCAGCCCAGGTCAGGTGGGGCCCAAGAAGCGAAGTTACAGAAAAATTTCCTGTAAAATGTGGAGTCAGACAGGGTTGCGTGCTGGCGCCCACTCTTTTCACCCTTTTTATTAATGGGGTTATTGACTTTTAGGATAGGGATGGTTGTGATGCACCAAAAGTAAACAATAGAAGAGTCCCCGCTTTGTTTTTTGCAGACGACACCCTTTTAATTTCTAAATCCCCTCAGGGCCTCCAACAACTTTTAAATGATTTTATACAGTTTTGTAATGATAGGGGGTTGTTCTTAAATGAGGGAAAAACTAAATACATGATTTTTAACAAAAGTGGGTCAAAACTCTCAAGTAGATCTATTCGGGCAGGTAGCACCTTACTCAAACAAGTTGATGTTTTTGATTACTTAAGAATACGTGTATCCCCATCTGTAAATTGGGATGCACAAAAGGAGAAGGCTAACCGCCATCAAATATTCCAATGTAACCACATTAGTAAAATACATAGGAAAACTATGTCACGGCAGATTGCTCCTGCACTAGAAATCTACAATGCTAAAGTATTGGGGGGCATAATGTATGGAATAGAGCTGTGGGGGAGAGGAAATATATCATCTTTAATAGCTGTGGAAAATCGGTTTTTGAGGTCTCTGGTGGATCTCCCGGCTAGTACCCCTCTGACACCCTTGTACATGGATCTGGCACATAAACAGCTGAGACACAAGGCAATGTACCGATTGATAATGTTTTGGTTCAGGCTATGGACTGTAGATGAACTGGAGACCTACCGAGAGACTCTGATAGACCTCTTGAGATTTCCAAAGGCCTTGGCAATAAATTGGTTTTCCACTCTATGGAAAATTCTGGCAAAACTTGACTTGGACGCCTATTGGTCAAATCCAGAAACTATGAGGCAAATATCCAGAGAAAAAATGAAAAAAGAGTTTTGGGACTCGGTTTCAAAGGAAGTTCTTTCAGCTCCAGCATCAAGCCTGACCGAAGTCTTTCTCAAATCGAAATGCTCTCCGTCTTTTGAGCCAACTATTGACGAAATAGAGCCACGATGGCACGGAAACATTTTCTGCAGTTTCATTATAAATCACTTCCCACCAAACTGTTCTGCACAAAATGGTCCAGCAATAACGATTTGGATGATTTGTGCCCCACTTGTCAAGCTAGCTCTGAATCCATAGTTCACTTACTCTTTTTTTGCCCGACTTACCAGTCGATGAGAAAAAAATTGATTATTTCGTTATGCTTCTTGGTGAGTCGAGGGCATTATATAGAGGTCTTAAGACTCTTGTGTACGGATACCAGACAACCCTATTGTGTTTGGTCTTTCTAGATTCTGGCATGCTCTTTGGATTAGGCAAAAAAAATTATGTAGCTGAGTCAATGTGTTTTGGAATGCTTTGTCAGACCAGAATGTTATCCATGTGGTACTTCTGGGAACTTCGAGCACCTTATCCTGTGCCATACATATTGCTGCTTTGCACATATGCACCTTAAAACTGTTTCTAGGGGCCCTGTCACTTTGGATTTGTACAAATGTTTTTATCAATTTTTATTCTATACATATTTTATCTATATATTTCGGTGTATACCTTTCTGGGACTTTTTTTTGTTGTATACTTTTTAGGATCTGTGTGATCGCAATAAAGTTGTAAGTAAGTTAGTCTTTTCTGCTGCTTCAAACAGGTTAGATTGTTCTTATAAGCCTTGGTGCTATCTATAGGCTTATGGGGGAAGAAATAATACCAGGCTGTGTCCAATTCTTTTGTTTGTGAGTGCAAGTTCATGCTTTCTATCAAAGGCACTTGAGAAAGTATTATATCATGATTAGAATAGAAATACTCAAAAAGTTCTCTCCTATAAACTAATGACAGGAGAATTCTGCAAGAGATAGCATAAGACAAAAGCATGTGACAATAGTTAATCTCTTCAGAAACTGAAGTGGGTAAGTTTGCATATACATAGCATTCATTTGCATCCATAGAATTAGTGTATTCTTGAAGTAATCTAGAGTAAACTTTTGTTGAATACTCATTTTTCTTATAACTCACAGATGAATAACTAAATGGATCGCCCCCTAGTGTGAGAGTTAGTAATGTTCTTTATCTTAGGCTTTGACTCGGGCATTAGATAGAATCCTATCAGTACAATAGTGATCGTTATTATTTTTATCATGAAAATTGAACTTATAATACATTGACATTTATTTCTAATGCCACACATTCTCTTGAATCAGTACCTTATGTTTGTTAGCTGGTAGAGGAATGCAGTAGGCAGCTTTCTTTTGGTGCAACTCCTTCTTTTTCAGCAGATATGTTTCTAAAAGACAGTCCTTGTCCTTACTCTGTGTTCTTCTAAAATGTTGTCCCTATTCTTCTGTAACTTGCACTCAGGTCTAGGCTAGTCTTCTGTAAAACAAAGAGCTGAAATAGTAAATGCCTAACTGGCCTTATTTTCTTTCTTCAAGTTTTCCTGACCTTCAGTTGATTTTCATAACTTTTTACCAAGAATGTCGATTGTTTATTCTCAGGTAGAATCAAATAGTTCAGGATTCACACTGCACAATGTGACATTCAATGCAGTGTTCACAAAGTATGATTATTCAGGTGCTGAGTATCTGCGACAAGGCACCCGTGTTCTTTTTGATCTCCTCAGAACTTGTTGATTCAGATCTATACCACTTTCATCAGTGGAGTCAGTTTCTTTAGGTATGGTCTCTGGGATTTGGGCCATAGAAGAACTCCTGAAATTCTTATGCCCACAGTTCTATGGCCCCTACATTGGTCTGTTATCCTCATTCCAGTGTTCGTTCCTTCACCTGGATCTTCTTCTCGTCTTCATTCCACTTCAACGGTACTCTCACACTGTGATTCGATCTTTGATTCTTTGTCATTAGAGATTATAATGCTACTCTGAGTCAATTCAGGGACCTGCACTTGTCTCTCTGCTTGCTGATCTTCACCCCTTTCTTCCTCCTGCGACTGGACTGGCAGCGATGCTGCTGACCTGGGTGGTCACTCTACTGGTGGTGCAACCACCAAGGCTCTTCGTTCAGGATCAAAGACCAAAGGCACTTCTTCTGGATTACTCACTCTTTTGGCGTGAGAGACATGAATCCAGCGTGGAATTCCAGTATGCATAACAGCAGTGTTTATAGTCAAGATCACCTGAAAGGGGCCTTTCCATCTAGACTCGAGACAAGTCTTCAGAATGTGCTTCTTGATCATGAACCAATCACAAGTGCTGATGTTGTGGCAGGTTTCCAGACCCTGTTGGTGCGGGTCTGGAGTGGCGCTGAAACATGATGAGAGACAGAACGGACCACGTCAGCCAATTGTTTGCAATAATCCAGAATTTTTATCATCTGTGATATTCAGGATGGCATTTGCAGGAACCACAGGCAACCTCATTGCTCTCCCCATGAATATCTTATGCGGGGATAACCCTGTCTTCCTGTCTGGGATACTCCTAATTCTGCAGCACACATAGAAACTGAAAATCACCTTTAAAGGCGGTTCATGTGCAGGAAGGTGTGCACATAAACAATTGCCCCTGCAGCACAGGCACCCTTGCAACATGGTGCAAGGGTGCCGGCGCTGGTGCTAGGCAGCTTTTTTTACGCCAGCACAAGGGTAAACGCAGGGTTGTGCCGTATTTTTGTAAATACAGTGCATCCCTGCATTTAAAAAATGTCGGACTGCAGCATTACCAATTTTGGAGTAACACTTCACTCCGACATTTTATTGTAAATAGCCCCCTTTGTGTCCATTTTCAGCCAGGTGATTCAAGAGTTCAATGGTGTCGTGGTTACATACATCTCAAATTTCTGATGCCACAATCAAATCGTCTATACATTGTATAAGGGTTGATTTGCATGGCATTTGCAGGGTCTCCAGATTTCTTTCCAGAATCTGGTTAAAGATAGATTGACTCTCTAGATATGCTTGTGGGACATGACACCATGTTCATACTATTTGCTGGAACACAATGGAAAAAATAAACTGTCTTTCTTCATGTAATGGCACTGAGAAGAAAGCCTGACATAGGTCAATGACTGTAAGGCATTCTGCAGTGCATGGGGATTTGAAACAGCATGGTAGCGGATTCGGTACCACAGGACAAGAGGGCACTACTATTTTATTTACCTTAATCAATTCTTGCTCTATCCTAAATTTGCCATTTGGCTTTTGCAAGTCCATGATTGGAAAGTTTCACGGACTCCCAATCAATTCCCTCAAGATCCCTCTCTGTAGCATATTTTCTATTACTGGCTTTATTCCAGCAATGCTCTCAGGTGTCAAATGCTATGGTGGTGCTTTGGGATAAACAGCAACGACTCCAGTCAGGTTATTTTTGTGCAGTCCCTAAATACTTATATTGAAGCTGGTGCATTAGAATGAAAACGCTGGCTTGAATATTTTTGGATAGTACAGAGGCCAGTCTTTAACCTGCTAATGTGAAGAATATGATCAATCTCTTTTAAATTTCTGTTTTTTAACGGGGCTTTTTTTTAATAGAAGATAATATGATTGGATTTCTTAAGGCTACTGTTCTTCCCAAATATGTTTCCTTTTTTAAATACTTTTAAGTGATGGATGTTTTACTCTTTCTATAAGCCATTGTCTGCTTTAAAATTGTGATATATTCCAGGGTGCTACCTGTTTTCAATATTGTATGTATATTTGTCTTATTTGTTGAGTACTTTTATGGTTGTAAAATACTGATTAAAGTATTTTGATGATGATGATGATAAACAAAGTTTGCCTTCACAGTGACTGCTTCTACACCTTTGATAAGTCCAATGTCTTTCCCTGTAAAATCCCACACTTCTGGATTCGCCGTTTCCCTCAGGTCCTCTGGCAATTCCGCAATTGTTATTAAAGGGAACATTCCTTCTTCAGTTTGCTGTTTGATCATTTTGAAATCCACACCCTCATCATGAGTTAGAAAAGCCACACCATCTGACTACAATAAATGGTGCAATTTAACTTGCACCAGTAAGTCTCTCCCTAACAGATTCACAGGGCTTGTGTCGCAAACAACAAATTAGTGATTGTCCCTAAATGAGCCTACCTTTACTGGGACTTTCTCTGAAACTGGATTTACGATCTGACACAGGGTGGCCATAGACTTCAGGGTCTACATAGGAGCCACTCTGGTCTACCTCTAAGACTGCACAAAGTATGCAATCTTCCTCCTCCCTCAGGCACCATCATTGGGAATTATCTGAACCTGAACGATCATTTTCGAATAAAGGGAATTGCTGTAATGCATTCGAGTTTGGATGTTGGAATGGTGGCGAGGCATTTTGAACTGAGCTGGTATTCATTCTCAGCATTTGATTTAGAATAAATTGAGGATTCCCCATTTGTGCTGGTGCGATACAAGTCATTCATTGGAGCCTGTCCCTGCATCGGTATCTGAATCTGCTGAGTGGGCACATGGGCATACCTCGTTGTATTTGTACATTTCCCCCTGCATTATCAAGATTATATCAACACTCTCTCTTCCAATGTCCAATTCTATCAATCAATCAGGTGTTTGTTAAGCGCGACTACTCACCCATAAATGTCTCAAGGCACTGGAGGGGGGGGGGTTTGCAGGTTCGAGTACATCAAGGAGGGGGTCTGTCGAAGAGCCAAGTTTGGAGGTTTCTTGCGAAGATGGGGAGCGATGTTGTCTGTCTGAGGTGGAGCGGAAGGTCGTTTCAGGCTTTGGCTGCGAGGAAGGAGAAGGGGCGGCCTCCCGATCTGGTCTTTCTGGTGTGGGGGACCACAGCGTAGGAGAGCTTGGCTGATCGTAGGGTCCTTTGGGGTGCGTAGAATTTGAGTCGGCTGTTCAGGTATGCTGGTCCAGTGTCGTGGAGGGCTTTGTAAGCGTGGGTGAGCATCTTGAAGGTGAATTCTATGACAGATGTGATAAGCAGTAACCTTTTTCATAGCAGCAATCTATGATCCAGCTCCTGTGCCCACAGAGACACCTCTACATCTTCGCTGTGACATATTCATAACTCCTTGGTTTTCCAGAATACCAGGCTGTGGCACAACAGGTCCTTACAGGTTCCCTGATTTCCTACAAAAGAAGGGTTTTGAAAACCTTTCTGAGCCGGCTTTGTTTGTGCTAACATAAATCTTTCCTTTATCCTTTTCTGCTTCATGTCTAACTCATTGCTACAATATTTCGCATATCTCTGGATTTCGTTGAGCGGCTTATTTTGCAACCAGATCACGTTTTGAGTTATGTGCAAACAGATCTCTGGCTTTAACCCTTAGACAATAATGTATTCAAGTCTGCCCACAACACCTTTGGTATTTTTTTAAACTGTTCAACTTGGGCATACCACTGCACTGGCTTATCCCTTAATTTTTGGAAAATGTCTGTGAATGCTGCCAAATCACCTTGACCCCCAAGGAACATGTACATACGTTTGTCCTGCTATTTCCCTAAGTGGGTAAACCGTTACTTCTCCCTCACTTCCTTCGTCCTGCTATCCTGTAAAGGCCGCTTCCCTCTTTTTCTTCTCATGTTTTTTAGCCAATTTGGTTTAACATTTTTCAGTCTCATTTCATCTGTGTATGCACTTAGCTAATTCTATAATGTGCAAACGCAGTCCTGTAATCCTCATATATTTGAATGCCGGATCATCCAATTCAACCCTGCAGCTTCTGTGTGCACATTTTTTGTAAGACCTTTCTCATAGTTTTGAGCTAATTCAGTTAATTTGTCCTGAACTAAAGCTGCCCTTCTTGTAACCTCTTTGCCCAAGTACAATAATTATATCCTTTGATATTGCACCATGTGGTCAAATTCAAAACATCCCCTTATCATTTCCTCCAATTCCACTTTTAATTTAGAGACATTTAATGGATTTTCCTTTTCTGCTTCTTGTTTCTCAAGTGGTACAGTACCCTCTGCTTTACTAGGTCCTGACATTTCTTCAAACCAGGCTGGAATATATCCTTCCTCAGTTGTACCTATTTCCTCCGGTGACATTCAGGGTATAAGTACAAATCTCTCTCCATCTATTAGTATTGCAGAGTTAGTGGCAGCTTCCAGGCAAGCATCTGGGACTTCTGGTTAGTCAAGAAGAATCCCAAAGTGGGTAGACTTCCAGGAACTAGTTGAGGTCCAGGTCTCCCCTCCACAAATTCAGGAGCACTTGCTACCACCCTGGTTACAGAATGAGCATTAACAACAGGTACTGGTGCTATGCTAGTCATTGCAGCTATATGGGTCACAGTTGGAACTGTAACCGGTGGTCAAGCTATCATGGGTGAAGTAATCTGTAATATGTGCAAGGGTCATTTAATTGGAGCTGTATCCATATGTACAGAGGCAGTAGGCACTGTCGAACTGGTACTAGCGCCTGATTCACTCTGTTCAACTGAGATCCCAGGTGGCGGTCCTCTATCCATACAGCCTAATCTCCCAAATGAACAAGCTATTCTTGAAGAACCTGATTCTGATCCATGTCCGGAAGTGACTCTCTCCATGATATACCAGACAATGTTGGCTCATAGATCAGATACAAAAATGGAGATTGCCCGCACACTAGGCACATGTCAAAAAGTGAAAAATGCTGTGCGCCGTATTACAAAATTCTGCACCGACATGACGGCCAGAGTCTCGGAAGCCGAAACCAGGATATCTACCCTTGAAGACGAAGTCGCCACACAAAAGAAGGAACTTGCCTTTGTTAAAGCACAACGGGATGATGTCAGCTTCAAGCTTGCTGAGTTGGAAAACCAATCGCGGAGAAATAACTTGCGTGTGTTAGGAGTCCCTGAGAATCTTGGTGGAGCAGATATCCGGAAATTTATTTGTGAACTATTCTCAGCATCATTCCCGGAACTCACTTCTTGGGACTGGCCGTTGGTCATTGAGCGCGCCCATCGTTTTCCATTTCAAATTAAATCTAAGTCAAAAGAAGGAGAGTACCCGAGAGCCATTTTGGTCAGATTCAATAATTTCTTAGCCAGAGAAGCTATTTTTGATCTGGCCAGACCTGACAAAAAGCGTTCTGCTAACGGCTGTTGTTTCTTTGTAAGGCCGGATTTCTGCCAGTCTACTGTTACTAAGCGGTGGCAGTTAAGGCAATTAATAGCAGGTTTCCAAGAAAAAGGCGCCACTGTCTATTTACAAAATCCAGCCAAACTCAAAGTTATTTTCAAAAATCAAACAAGATTTTTTGTTTCAGAAATTTTGGCAAAAGAATATCTCGATTCTCTATGACCTAATGCTTATTTTCAATAGAAATGTTATTTAAAAATGCTATAGCTATGTTGGATTGATATCGTTAGCTGACTGGATTAAGCTGATTTTTTAACACTAATTTTTTTTCGGGTCATCTGAGAGGGGGGCGGGGAGGCACTCTGTGATCCCAGGGACTGGCTGTCCCTGTGCCTCATAAGGTGGGTTGGGGTGGGGGGAGGGTGTCAGGGGAGGGTGTGGTGGGGGGGAGGCGGTGGTGGGGGTGTAACTCAACATCAGTCAAAATTGAGCAAGATATAATGATAATGACTGGTTATCTGCAGGATACGGAGTGTTGTTCAGACTGGTCTACTAATGACGTAATATTGGGCAAAGTAATGAAATCTTTTGCTATTGTGATTTGTTTCCAACTTTATAAGGAGCCATGTTTGATAGACCACAGTTTTCTAATCTCCTTCTGTGTTCCATCATCCAATGGATAGGATAATTAAAATTTGCACTTTCAATGTTAACGGTCTTAATGATGCGAAAAAGAGAGGTATTTTGACCAAAATGATTCATTTGTTACAAATAGATATACTCTGCCTTCCAGAGACACACTTATCATGGGAAAAAAGGGATTTGTTAAAGAATCTGGGATTGGATGTGTTAATAGTTTCTAGGCAGACAGGCATTAAACAAGGCATAGCTATACTCATGCGCTGGAATCTGGGTACTGTAATCAAGACCTCTGCTGATAAATGGGGCCGCTGGGCCGCGGCAGAACTTTTAATTTCTCAGAACAGGTTCATGATTTACTCAGTCTATGGCCCCAACCTGGATGACTCTGAGCTATTTAATTATCTAAATCAGGAGCTTGCTCTTAGCAGTATTCCCATTATTTTTTGTGGGGATCTCAATATTCACATTGATTCTGATTTCAGCATCAGACAAAATCCAAGATATAAAGGTTTGAAGCCACGGTCTTTTAAGGCTCTGCGGTCTCTGGTATTAGATAATGCCTTATCTGATACTTGGCATATTGCCTACCCAGATGAGTATGGCTTTACTTTTTTCTCTGCCCCGCATAGGAAATTTGTTCGTATTGACTGCTTTTTTTTATCTCAGATCTTTTTGGATAAAATTGGGTTAGAAGTTCTGCCTAAACTATTATCTGATCATAACTCTCTCTGCTTAAAGCTTAGTTTTTCATTAGTTGGACAGGGCAATAAATCAACCTGGACGTTCCAGCGGAATTTACTTTTACAACCAGATTATATTCAGTTTATGTCTAATGTTATCCAGGAGTTTTTTGAGATAAACAATGAGTCGGCTTCAGTTCCAGTAGTCTGGGACACATTTAAATCAGTTGTACGGGGAGAGACATTAAAATATGCTAACCTTCAATTAAAGGACAAGCGGAACAAATTTAAAAAGGACTGTGATATGGTTCTACATGCAGAGAAACGGCTTACGGAAAGCATCAAATTGAATAGAGACATAGAGGAATCCCAACTCGATCTATCGATTAAACGCAGCTCTGTTTATGCTCATATAGCCGACCAGGTAGCTCTACATCATAATCAACATCGGACTGAAAGCTATGAACTGAGCGAACAAACCGGGAAAGTTTTAGCACAAAGATTATGCCAAAGAGCTACGGCTAATGAGATTCTTAAAATTCAAGAGCTTAACGGGGGCTTTAAAACTTCTAAAGAAGATATACTGGCAGCATTTAATGAATTCTATCAACTGCTGTATCATCAACCGGACAGTGTATCTGATCTCGCCACAAAACACTATCTTGATAAGATTAACACTATAGAAATGTCACTAGAATATGTGGAGTGTCTCAGCGCCCCAGTTACTTGGGAAGAGATTGAATTAGCTATCACCGGTCTTGCGGTCGGCAAAGCCATGGGTCCGGATTCCATTCCTCTAGAATTCTATCGAGTATTTAGAGGAATTCTAAAGCCAGAACTGATGAAGATCTTTTGCTCTGCTTTCGCCGGCAACCCACCTGAGTCATGGTCTCATGCTATTATAGTAATTTTTAAAAAGAAAGGCAAAAATAGTGAAGAACTAGGCTCATATCGACCCATCTCTTTGATTTCTACTGATAGTAAAATGTATTCAAAAATTCTCGCCAATAGACTGAATCCACTGATGCCGACCCTCGTGTTCATCAGACAACATGGCTTTATACTGAAAAGAGACACCACAGACCATGTTAAAAAAATAATAGCATTATTAGACTGGGCCCAGACCTCTGAATCCCCAGTTGCGGTGGCCCTGTTGGACGCAGAAAAAGCGTTCGACAGGGTCTCCTGGGAGTTCTTATGGTCTGTCTTGCTCTGGATGGGTTTTCCCATTGCATATATTAACGCAGTTAAAGCCCTCTATATCCAACCCAAAGCTGCCATAAGAATAACCAATTCTCTCTCTAAGGGCTTTGCGATAACAAGGGGGACTAGACAAGGTTGCCCTTGTTCCCCCTTGCTGTTCGCATTATATCTAGAACCATATCTACGTAATTTATCCTCTGCGGCAGATATTATACCTGTAAAAATTAATACCAACTCATTTAAAAGCTTCGCCTATGCGGATGATGTTGCCGTAACTACCATAGACATTAGACGTGCACTACCAAAAATCATTCTCCTGGCGGAAGAATTTGGCCTACTATCTGGCTATAAATTAAATGTGGCTAAAACTCAATTAATTCATTCTGATTTTGGCCGAGCTAATGAATTAGCTTTTGACTCTGAAGCCCAATATCTGGGGATAACGATTTCATCCAAGGTCGATGAGATTGTACGCTTAAATACTGAGCCTGTCCTGAACTCTTCTAACAAAACTTTGGAGAGATTAAATAATTTACATTTCTCTTTTTATGGCCGAGTCAATATAATTAAAATGCTAATCTTTCCAAAGTTTTTATATTTATTCCAAACCATACCACTTTTGTTTCCGGCATATTATTTCACAAAAATTGATAGAATGATCTCCAGATTCCTGTGGGGGTATCATCGCTCTCGCCGAGCGTTGAAATGGTGTATTTTGCCCAGACTGAAAGGGGGGTGGGGAGTCCCTAATTTTCGGTTGTATTATTGGCTTATTTCTTTAAGATTTATGGGTATACTCCTTTTTTCGGATATTGTCACTGAAGAATCCGTTTATCCCTCAGTCTATGAATTACTGCTAGGCAAGGCGGCTCCTCAATGCTTAGTCAAAATCATTGAACCCAGGTATTATAAAAAAAACAAATTTAAGATTATTTTAGCCTGTGCTACAATTTGGCGACAATTTAGGAAAAAAATTCTCGGTCTGGGTGAAATTAGCTATTATTTCCCAATGTTTAATAATCTTGCCTTACCTCCCGTTTTTCATGACCAAATCACAAGAAAATGGCTCCTTTCAGGAATACAGATTTTGGGAGATTTATACGAAGATGCTCAATTCTCTTCATTTTCAGCTCTCCAAACTAAATATGGTCTACCACAGCATCATTTTTTCAAGTATCTTCAGATCCGGAGTTTTTTAGAATCAAAAGGTCTTCTCACTCACTCCTGTATGAATCCTAATAAGATATTAGAAACTACGAGGAAAGCAAAGAAAATAGGCCCAGTTTATCAAATGACTATTAATCAATTTGAAGACGATTTATCTTCTGTGGAGAATAAATGGCAAAGGAAGCTAGATTTAGTAAATATCGATATGGGAAGATCAATCGAGTTATCCATTAAGGTACTCTTTAACGGATCCCTTCAAAGCCAACATTATATGTCTATTTTTGATCTTTATTATTCTCCCGCTAAGATAACTAAGTGGAAGGCTGGCGGTGAATCAAGATGTAATCGCTGTGATGAGGTGGATGCGGACTCCATTCATATGTTTTTTAAATGTGAGAAACTTTCTTGTTTTATTATCGATATTGAATCTTTTATTAATAATAATTTAGGGATTGCTGTGAAATTTTCTCCCGAACTGGTAATTTTTGGTTTTCAAGCAGATCAGTCTGGGATAAGACCTATGGCTGAAGAAGCATTTTTGTTTATCTGTATGTCCGTTTTCCGTTTCTGCATCACTTCTCGTTGGATTGATAATGAACCCCCAACCTTTCATCAATGGCAATGTAAGCTGCTCTCTATTTATCATTTAGAAATGGCTATGTATAGGCTTAAGGGGATAAGGAAAAAAAGGCAAGGATCAAAAATCTGGGATCCAGTTACTAAATGGATTTAAGACACTCCCCCTATTTGTGTATTTTTGCTGTCTGTTTCTCATTTATATTATTTCTGCTCCTTTTTACATTGCTCAATGTATGACTGTTTGTTGAAGTAAAGCAATATATAAAATAAAAAAATAAAAAAGATATCCCAGGTGGCGGAGGTCTCAATGTCAACATTTGTTCTAATATCTCATCTCCAGAATCAGTATTTGACTCAAACCTTTCAATTTTATAGGGATCCTAGTCCTTTCTTTTTTTTTAGCAGCTTCTGAGGTAAGTACTGGATATAATCTGGTCCCTTCTATAATAGCCTTTTTTCATCTACACTGTTCTTCATTCCATCTGGTATTTGCATGATTTTTCGCTGCTCTAATAGCCCTTCTCTGGTATTTTCCCTCTCTTTTTCCCCTGAAAGTCATTCCCAAGCATTAAATGCTTCCTACTGAAGGGGTCTAGGTTACGGTTTAATTATGTACAATTTTCCCTTTAAATGGTCAAGAATCCTGGTATTAAAGGTTCCGTATCTAGGAAAACTCAATGCACGCTCCTTCTCTGTGATTCTACTCCACTGACGAAGCCAGGCACATGTATTCAAACCATGCTCAGTATTCAGAATATAGGCAGGTTTACCCTCAGGAGGTGCCTCGTCCCCTTTGTGTACCAGAATTGTAACATCCCCTCGCATCAAATTCTTAATTTCCCTAAAACATTTCATGCTGACAAGTCAATTTAAAACAATGCAATTGCACCAAATATCATGATTTTGCTCTGTATCTGTCAATTTCTTATTAAGCCAATTAAATTCCAGGTGTCATCCATTCCCAGCGCGGCACTGCAATATCACCAACGAATCACAGCGTGAAAGCACACCCACAATCCAATGCCAGCGCGAAACACTATGATATACAACCTCACTCCTCGCAGCAGTTCACCCTCCTTTACAATTTTCTCCATACTTGCCCAACTATAATTATCAACTTTTAAACCACCTTATTGTTTGCTCTACTAAGGAAAAAGTAATACATTCACCAAAGAATACACTTCACATTCGCAAGTGAAATCTTGACCAGCATGAAATCATCCAAATCAATTCCCAAGCATTAAATGCTTCATACTGAAGGGGTCTAGGTGGCGGCTTAATTTTGTACAATTTTCCCTTTAAATGGTCAAGAATCCTGGTATTAAAGGTTCCGTATCTAGGAAAACTAAATGCACCCGCCTTCTCTGTGATTCTACTCCACTGGCGAAGTCAGGCACATGTATTCAAACCATGCTCAGTATTCAGAATATAGGCAGGTGTACCCTCAGGAGATGCCTCGTCCCCTTTGTGTACCAGAATTGTAACATCCCCTCACACCAAATTCTTAATTTCCCTAAAACATTTCATGCTGACAAGTCAATTTAAAACAATACAATTGCACCAAATATTATGATTTTGCTCTGCATACATCAATTTCTTATTAAGCCAATTAAATTCCAGGTGTCATCCATTCCCAGCGCGGCACTGCAACGTCACCAACCAATCACAGCACAAAATCACACCAACGATCCAATGCCAGCGCGAAACACTATGATGTACAACCTCACTCGTCGCAGCAGTTCACCCTCCTTTACAATTTTCTTCATACTCGCCCAACTATAATTATCAACTTTTAAAACACCTTATTGTTTGCTCTACTAAGGAAAAAGTAATACATTCACCCAAGAATACACTTCACATTCGCAAGTGAAATCTTGACTAACGTGAAATCACCCAAATCAATGCAGTTTCCTCCTTTTGCGCAAATATGTTCAACTAACACAGATCAATGTTTATCAGCCACCACAAATCTTTATAATCTTGCGTTAATGGTGTAGGTGATGGTACTTCACACACCACCCATTTAAATCTGCAAAGAAGATTTCACATTTATTTTGTAATATTCGAGGATCTTGCGACTACAACGAGCCCAAAAATCTTCATTCTATTTTCTTTAACAACTTATCAATACTTCTTCCACTCTTTCACTCAACCCAAAAATTTATTCCAAATGAAAGAACACAATCACAACACAAAACATTTGCCCTATTCATTCATTCATTTCATTTCATAAGGCTTTATTCGGAGCTTAAACACAAAGTCCATAAAAGCACATACACAGCAGTAAAAACAACATCATATTAACAAAGAATCAGACTGTTAAAATGCATTTAAAAAACATTAAAAAACAGTTTAAAATATCATACTAGGCCTTGCTTTAATAGCTCGTAGAAGAAAAGTGGCAGTAAAGAAGCATACATCAGGTGTCGGGTTAAATAACAATTTCATAGTATCTTTAACAGTCCTAACTCCATATTTCTTAAAAACAGGTTTTAAAAAAGCTGAGCGAGAATTGCCATAAATCGGACAAAATAATAGAAAATGCAAGGTGCTTTGAGCCGTAGTATTATCACAAGGGCAGGGACCATTCGGGCGTTTTTTGATACTTGGAAATGCCACCAAATGGTGGACAATCCCAAAACGCAATCTTGTCAGTACGAACCGATGGGAGGGTCTGGTGACAAAACTCAGATAAGGTTGAAAACCCATCGTCTCACAAAAACTACCGTAGAACAAACAGGTAGATAAATTACCACTGACCCTCCCACGCCCCTCTATCTTATGGCTCATAAAAACAGTTTTCATTTCGTTTATGGTCAGACTAGAGACTGCAACATGATCCTCTATTACATTAAGACCATAGATCTCCAGGAAACTACCCGAAACAAATTTGACCCATGGAATCTTTAGATGATTATCAATAGAGAAACAGTCTTTGATGATAGCTCTATTTAAGGAGGTCTCTTCCTTTGCCCAAATAGCACGCCACAACAAAAGTGGTCTAAGGGCTACAGAATCTATAAGATGTTGGATACCAAACTCTCTGTGCACCAAATCGGTATCCTATTCATATTCACACCATAAAAAATCAATCACCTCTGAATACGGCCTAGTCGGATCCTCAAGTTCTGGTAATTGTAATCAGGTATCGGGAATTTTTAAGTAAATGTTGGGTACCTATTTTATAGCTCCAATCAGGGTGTAAACCCTTCCTCTGCTACCAGATGTTTTGGCAGAAATTAGTGATGCAATTACCATTAATTAGAAACCTTTACTTATGGATGAGGTCTCCAACTCTGCTCCAATTCTGTCTCCCTGTCGAGGGATCCTTGCCCCTGTATTAGAATGGATTCATATCCTTTCAATACCCTAGTTAGATTGATCCTGGTTTGCTTCACTATGCTGGGATGCCATTGTTACCATTAATTTGAACCCTTCACTTACGACCAAGGTCTCCAGCTCTGTGCCAATTCTGTCTCCCGGTCGAAGGTTCTTTGCCACCATATTAGAATGGAGCACAAGTCAATTCACAAGGCATCTTCAAATAAATCATCAACTTACGGTTATTTAATGTGCAGTCAATGAGGAGAGGTTTTAAAAGCTTTATTTCTCATTAAGTGATTAGTAATTGTTATTGGTCTTTTTATTCAGATTAGGCAGATATATCCAGTTACAGAAATATCAAGAAAGATTTGGTTAGAAGCAGCACAGAAATAACAGCATGTTCCATAAATGAAGTAGTCCCTGTTGTAATCTAAAAGGACCTGTCATAAGCTATCAAGAAACCCATGAAGAGTTCCTTTTGGAAAAGAGCAAGATTTCGAAGGATTAAGCTATTTGTTCTAAAAGAGAAGTTACAGAAACTCAGCCGAGTTCCCCAACAGTCACAGTAGCGACCCTAATTCTAGAATAGAAGAAAGCAATCAAAGCAGTTGCAATGATTTAGCATAAGAGAAAGAGAAATCTCCTCACAAAAATGTAAGGAAATGTAGGGAAATCACGATCAGCAGCTCACAGTAATTCGGGCAAGCACAGCAAAGTGCTAAGGGGCATGGCAGGGTAGGTGTGCATAGAATGCATCAACTCTCTAACTAGGAACACTTACTATATGGAAATGCATAAACATTATGTTTAAAAAACAAGTGCATTCATCACTTTCAGCCAATGAAGATGGATCATTCAATGCTCTTGGTTCTCATGGAAGAATACGAGTTGACGTAAAGTTATCTGGAGGTTGCTAAAACTTTGAACATTCGGTACACTGCCGCAGGTTCTCATGAGAACCTTTAGTAAGCCTACTCTATTAGCTGTTCAATGGCCCATTGTCCATATAGGATAGGACAGGATAGGATAGGATAGGATATATGTTTATATAGCGCTCGAATGCCACGGCGTCTTGGCGCTGGTGTGTATGGAAGTGGTACAGCCTATGTTACAGGAGCTAGGTTGAGGTAAACAGCCAAGTTTTCAGATCTTTCCTAAAGGATTGCCGATTTGACTGAAATCTCATGGCTGTTGGCATTTTGTTCCATAACTCTGCTGCACAGTTTGAAAAGGTTCTTCCACCCCATCTCACTCGCCTAATACTATCAATTTGGAGAAGGCCCAGATTACTGGATCTTAGGGCGCGAGCGGGAGTATAGGGCATGAACATTTTTTGGATGTCCTTAGCCCCTCCCCCGTACAATGCTTTATGAACCTCAGTTGCTACAATCAGAGCAGATTCAGTAGAGTGGTATGACTGAAAGCCATGCTGAGTAAAATCCAGCAGGTTGTTGGTGTCCAGGTACTCAAATGGACTAGTCTAATAAATAAAACATTTTCTATCCACAATGTCCTGGTTAGATCATGTGAAAACACTTTCCTTTCGTCAAGCATTAATTGAATTAAACATTTTGGCCATAATAACACATAGCATGTAGATAGTATGACTTAGTGTAATACAATTAAATCATATGGTATGAGGAAAGAAATAAATGCATTTTCTTGTAGCTACACATTAGCCGGTGATGACACATTCTACAATGTAATAGTAAGATGACATCAGCATTTCTAAAAGACATTATTTTATTAAAGGGGAAGGAACGAAGAGACTTTTTTTGAGGAATATTCATGTTTGTGCAGTGGAAATGGGAAGCTTCTGCCGAATAATAAGCTGCACTTTTATTTTAACAAGTTTAAGAAAAACAAAATTCTCTACTGTTTGTCTTTGTCAAATATTTCTCTGTTATTGTCAAGGCACATTTTTTAGTATTCATGTAGGGTTAAATGATGTCTAAAAGTTTTAATGTTCACAACATGATGGTACTAGATGCAAAATGTAAGTCCACCTGTCTCAAAAGACAAATGAATAATTGAGTCTTTTGTAAGCTTAGCTCCGTTTTACTAGGACCTTTGGGCTTGCTTTTCAAATAGTGTGGATTATTTAGGCAATTAGATGGCTCCTTTCATTATCTGGGGGTGTTTTCGGATTCAAAGATTCTCAATTACTCCTATTGAAATAATGCTATGTGTTGAAGTAGTCTTACATGATTGCAAAGGCAGGAGGACTGACTTCGGGGCTCATGACTCCGAAACTTTGGAGTTGTGAATCCTACAACTTTTATAAAGTACTTTTGATAGGAAAACAAACTCACTTTTATGTTTTGAGCCTATGGGTTTGTTAACAGGTAATTGAAACTCATAGCTCTAGTAGTACATTTCAAAATATGCACCCTGTAGTCGCAGTACTGAGTCCTGGTACTGAGACACCAGGGAGTTTTCTTGGTGTTGCAGAGGATTCAGGAATCCTTGAACACCACCGTAAAGATTTAGGGCCCGATTCTGATGTAGTTCAGAAGGCCTCAGAATCAGATTTGGCTTTCTCGGATCCGATTTGTAGCCCTTGTTTCCGACCGAATCGTACACTGGTCCGAACGACCAAGTACGATGCGAAGATCGCATACGCGCCGACCGAATAGTTTCCGGGACCCAAACCTGTCTGTATGACTCGTTCTTAGCCGAATCGTGCCGTGCTATGGAACCAAATTCTGACGGAGAGAGTAAGATGCACAACTCGGACAGCCACTTGGCCTTGATCTCAGCAAGACGAAATGGCTGCCGGAACTGTAATTCGGGGGGGGGGGCCATAGCAGGCCCCCCCTTCTTCTGGGGCACCCCAAATCTGTCACGGGGGTGTGCCCATGGATCCCCGATCCAGGCATGCACAGTGTGGTGGGCATCATGGGGTGCCCGCCACAGGGTGTACGCTTTTCCCCACCCACCCCATTTTGCTATAGGAGCTTGTGTGCATCTGTACACAGGCTCCCATTGAGTTCAATGGGAGTTTGATCAAAACAAGTCTGTAAGCATATGGCTGCATCGTACTTGCTCGTTTGGACCCCCGCAGCACGTTTAGCTCGGAAAACCCTCCAGATCCGAGTCGTAGGGAGGGCTTTCCTAGCGATATCAGAATCGGGCCCTTAGTTGTTGCCCCCATATAAATAGTATGTGTCCTTATTATACATATCACTACACATAGTGCTGCAAGAGATCCAGAATGATGCCTTCTGAGCAGGGTGACCACCAAATGGGCAATCCAGAGCAAGCTGCTCAGATTAGCAGTGAAGATCAGTCTGAAGACTCCACAGTCGATTATGTGGCAATTATTTCCATCCCTTGTGGAGAGAAGTTGCAGGTGAAATTTTTTATATGCCCACAAACTGCATTATATAGTATGTGAGTAGTACCACAATATTACTACTCACATACTACAAAATGCTATTCATTAACATACATTAAGATGTCTCTGCCTCTCCTATCTTTTCTTTTTGGAGATCTCCACCCCGACTGCAGAGATGATCTCTGCACATTTACACCTAAATTTACTAGTAAATGAGGTGGGACATGGGAGTGGCTGGAAACAGGGGAATACTTTTTATTAAAAGGAAGGGGTTTTGAGCAGAGTAAAGAGGGGTTAAAGGAGGTCTAGGTAGGAGTTCAGGGAGGGACATTCACCACCCCACATAAGAGTAAGCACACTGATATTCATAAACTGCACTTCTAAAGCTACTACACCGAAAAGGAACCCACAACAGAAGTAAATTTCAATACAGCTCAGACCTGGAGTAAGTCCAGTACCACACATGGCAAACTACTGGTACTGCCACACCCTTCCATAGAAAATAATGGAGGCAGTCAATTAACAAATTACAGAAAATAATGTTAAAATACATCAACTTATTTTGACTATTCTAAAATATATATAAAATTAATTTAATTATAAATATATATATGTAAATAAGAATATTTGTTTCGTATTATTTTAATAACCTTTTCAATTTAAAAGTAAATATGACTTCATTTTATAATGAACTTAATTTAAATTAATTCTCTACATTATTTCTAGTAATGCTGAATACATAATAAATAAATATAAAGATTTTACTTTAGATGGGATTTTTAAAATGAACCTTTTGGAAAATATTTTTATTTTAATTAATATTTTTAAAGTAATATTTATTTCAGAATTGAGTTACTGATGCCGTAGCATTTTTTCATTGTGCTGTAAACTTAAAATAAAAATATAAAATGAATTAAATAAATATTTAACATTAAGTTAGTTTCACAAGTGTAGTAAACTGTTTTACTTCTCCTTGTACAGTACCACAGGGAATAGACACCTCGGTCACAGAGGTCTCTGCCTACGTGTGAAAAGTTACCAGAACTAACTATATACTCGTACATTTTGCTCCACCTACTAAATTCAAGGGGTACAGACATGTAAGTCTACACCTTGTAATAATTGTACACTTGTACATGATGAACAGCCAAACGGAGTACATTTACTACAAAGTGTAAGAGCAAATTTGCACATGTAGATTTACTCATGTGCTAATTTACGTTTGTGAATAGGCCGCTATGTGACAAGACACTCAGAAGAAAAAGAGTATTGTAAAATATTCTTTTGAAACATTATCGGTGCACAAGCATCTTAATACTTGGCAACAGAAGCAATTTAATGGGGCCAAAAGAAAGAGGGACTCCGAATAGGCAGCATACACATGTGCGGCTGGTTTAAAACATGCCAAACCCTGGAAACAAATTACCACAGTATGTCCTGCAATGTCCTGCAATGAGAGAGAGATTAAAGAGATGCATGATTCACCACTATTGGTTTGCACTGCCATGTCTGTGGGACAGTGATCTATATTGTGCGTGAGCACAAAGGACTCAAGCTCTACACATTAGCAGATGGGCAAAAAAATATTTGTTTTCCTTATGTTTAAAGTTCTTGTTCTGTTATTCCAGTTATATTTTTCTATTTTATACCTAAAAACTAAAAGATTTCTAAAAATTGATCTTTTTAGATCCAACTTTTATAGTTAAAACATTAATAAAAAAGTTTGCTGTTTGTTTTGCAAGTCCAAATCAAAGTTACTGCATTTGACGTTTAGTAGGCTTGGGTAAAATGTGCATCACATCAGAATAAATAACACAATTTCGGTAATTTTGTGTACACTTGTTAAACAAAATTCTCAAAATTATGCTAATATGCCAAATTATGTATTATATGCCAGGCACATGGGAGCAACATAAATGACAGCCCGAGCAGCTAATGTTTGTAGTGACTTTTTTTTGCTCAATATTTTTTCACAAAATTCATCCTTCTGTCCAAAGTGGACGGAAAGATGCATTTTGTGTTAAAACTTAGGGTGTGTGTGTAATTTGCATAATTTCATGCAGCGTAATTACACAAAATGACAGCAAAACTATGCAAAATTATGCATAATTTCCCAAAATTCATCTTGCAGTTGATTGTCAGTTGCTCGCATCCAAAACAATGACATTCACGTTCAGAATTATAGTAACACAAAATTCTCTGAACACTCAGGTAAAAAAATCTTCCTGAAACGGCACTTGCGCAAAAACAATTACCTGAACGGTGCATCTTGTGTTAAAATTTCTCCGCGAAATAACATGATGAGGTGTAATTGCGTAAGCTCTGTAATTCCATGTAAAATTTATTACGCAAAATAACGTTGATTACTCTGGTGAAATTTCATCTCAACCACACCTAGCTAAAATCCAATGCCAAATGGCAGCTTTGCATTTTGCGTAATTACAAACATTTTGCATACATTTACCAATTGTGCAAATAAAAAGAGTCATTGTATTGTGGCGGTGACTGTAGGACTTATCAACCAACCCCTAGCAGGTGTGGGGTACAGGGTGTGGCCAGATGTCAGGCCCTGCATACCACTTTCTGTGGGTGACTACTCTCACTGTGCACAACCTTTGGCCGTTTAAAGTGGTGGTGTGGCGAAGGGCATAGCCTCTGTCCTGGTTCTCCACTCCATCCTCCATGAGCATCCAACCACAGCTGCACATGGCATTTGGCTGTGTGCAGGAAGGTTGGGTTGCCTGTCCTCCACACGTGGCTGACCCCCACTATACATGGTAGAGTGTGTAGCAAAGTAATTAAAAAACAAGAAAACACTAGAATACACAAGTTATAGTTCAGTCAAAAAACTATAACTTGCACCCCCATCATGCACTGGCCAAGTCTCATTCCAACACCTAACTATAAAGTCACTTTAACCGGAGGTCACACTCTGCACCCAACCACTTGCTGCACATGGCCAAAGGCAGGGGCGGCTCTTTGATTTGAGTTGAGAAGCGTCACCCAAAAAGCCCCAGAGCTGAAAAATAAAATGGTAATGAAGTTATTTATGACCATTTTATTTTCCAGCAACCTGTCCCGAACTGAGTGCCATGACAGGGTGGAGCTATTGCTGCTGTGTGGCAGCAAGGAGCTGTGTGCTAAATTTTTAAATGCGCATGTCTCTTTGGCCGGCTGTCTTGCGACGGCCAGCCAGACATGTGCATTTTAAACCTCCCAAACTCACCTGTCTTAGACTGCTGTGGTACTGTAAATTTTGGAACCATGTCGGTGGCAGGGTCCCACCATGCCGATTTTGGTATCAGCGAACCGCAAATGAGTAACGCGGTATGCATGAGTGTTTTCGTCATGTTTCACCGATGAATTCACCGTGTATACGATACTATATAACGTACCCTCGGGTTCCATTTTAGAGCGGCAGCCATTTTGTGGTTGCCCTCACATAGGCTGCACTAAGGCCATGCTTAGGCCTAAAGGACACGTACACCTTCTGGTGACTTCTTTGTGACCTGTGCAAACTGACTCCAATGCCCGAGGTCATTCATGTCCAGCCGGTTCCTTTTACTGCGGCCAAATGGGATTAGCATCAGGGCTTGACACATCATAAAGTCGTTCTTCCCACACGAACCTGGACTAATCTCCTTCACACCTGACTCTGTTTCCTACTTTATGACTTGTTTTACGAGGAGGAGGTGCCGAATTTATTGGGGGCTGCTGATATCTGATGAGTGTTCTGAGCCTTGCTGGGTAAATACTTGTGATCTGAACGAGCTGAAATGTGGGATTATCATCATGACTTTACTGTTTCTTTGAAGCGAAAATATGTGAATGACCACTTGTAAAATAGGGGCGGTGTTGCCCAGAGCGTAATTTTGTGTATATAAGTAAAGACTGGTTTTTGGTTCGGGAGCAGTCTCCTGAGAACATACACCGTGCTGTACTTCTCGGATACCTGTGATTGGTCTGCAGCCAATAAATACAATCTTTGACTTCACCCAGAAGACTCTGTGTTTCTGTAGTCTGAAACAGGAAGAACTCGAAGTCTTCGGGTGTGTCCCCTGGCACCGCTGGGTTGGTTCTGAAAAACCCAGTACTTCAGTTGGCGCCCAATGTGGGGCGATTTCAGCGGTACCGGTCCAAGCCAGAGGTTCGTGAGGAGCTTCGTGTGAAAATTCTGGAGGAAGGCCGCCACTTCATCGACCCCTGCATGTCGACGTGGTCCGAAAGTCTTTACTGCGAGGTTCTCCGCGTCCCGACGGCTACAAAGGACTGCTGCCCTGACTATCACCCTGTTTTGGACCCTTGATGATTTGGTAGAGCGAAACAATAGACGAGTCTTCTGGTGACGTCATCGATACCTCAGTTAAGTATAAGTGGAGCGTCTCCCAGTTTCTTGGTTTGGTTCTTAGTTTGGTATCCCTTCGGGATCGCTTTGATTTGGAACTTGCAAGTGCCAAAGCCGAAGGACTCATGTATTCACGAGACTATCGTATTCGATAATCCTTTGAAGTTTGAAACTAGACTAGTGAGCGACGATGCCTGGTTCTAGTATATTTTGAAATTTGTTTTGTTTGGGTTGTAATAGGGACTCCCGATTAGAGGATTCGTGTCCGGTTCCTCCAATTGGAACTCCAACTTATGAGCTTTATGTAAAACATGGCGTGGGCCCCATTACGTATAATGAAGTATGGATCCGATACACCAGGAAGGATGGTGTTTTAAAATGGCCCCAAAATGGTAGTTTCGACACAGAGATCCTAGATAACTTAGAAGTTAAATTGTTTAAAAAGAAAGCCCGGCCGGCGATGTTTGATTCTTTCCACCTATGGCGAAAGGAAGCCAAACAGAAAGAAATTAAATTAGCAAAGAAAAATAAAAGAGAGAAAGGTATGTCGATAATGCAAGCAGCTTTGCAGTTTAAAGATAATGAAGACGAACAAATGAATGAGCAGTTGCGCAGGCGACATGAACTAGTAATTGATAAATGTTACCCAGTTTTGCCGCCCCTTCAGCAAGACACGTCAAAAGAAAAGGAGAAAGATTCCCTAATGTCACATTTGCTGAGTTCGCCTCCCCCGTATGTGCAGAGTGCTACAGCGCCTCCGCAACCTTTAAATGTACAGCCTCCAGCTAATGCGCCGCAAGCTTTCCCGCAACCGCCAGCTCCTCCTCAGCCGGCTCCTATGCCTACGGCGCAGCCCTCTCAAGGGCCGCCGATTTCGCTGCCTATCTCTTCTGCACTTCCTGCAACTTTACCTAGTACATCAGCTGCCTCCCCTGGCGTTTTTCCTGATACGACCCCTGTACCTGTATCTACACCCGTCTTTCTTCCCTCTGACTTTCCCCCTGTTCTTGCCTCACCTTCTCCTTCTACACGACAACGAATAGCTAGTGTCGTCACTAGCCTTATATCACCTCTCTTTGGGTCATCTAGTACGACCCCTGGTCCACAACGTAAGCAGTTACGTAGTCAAATACCTGGTCCGAGAGAGAAAGAAGAACTGGACCGCATGGCACGTAGATGGATTGTTTATCCTTCTAGATATGATGTACAGTCTGTTGTGAATGTTTTTCATCAATGGGAAGCACCACAACAAAGATACGTCTTTGAGAAAATGTGTGAATTCCTCTGTGAGGAATTAGAAGATCATGGTTTGGACTTAAGCCCGCAGGAGTTGTGTCAAGTAAGGTTTGAATTTGGAAAAGGCGCGATTGTGGGTTCTGATGTTGAGAAAGCAGTTGCGACATTGTTGTCTTTCAGGAATGGGGATTGTCATCAGTCGTTGTTTGAACAGGAATTCCCTGTAGGGAAACAGGTAAAAGCGCGCCAATACCCGATGCGTGAGGTTCCTCCAGTTTGGAGACCTGGTGATGCGAATGCTAATCCAGCTGTCCTGCCTCATTTCCAGCGTGTTTGGGTACATGTTCCCTGGAAGCGATCAGAAGTTTTAGCGCTTAAGCAGACATTGCCTGACCCCCGTAAAAACCCTGCAGGATATTATAAGGAGTTATCACAGACTGCAGAATCGTGTGTCATGAACCTAGCTGACATAGATATGTTGTTCGGGAATGTTGTTCCGCAGCATTTGTGGGGGTTGATTCGTAATGCAGATCATGCTGCAGAACTAGGTGACACATGGGCTAATATCATTGCTACAGTCACTGCACAAGTTGGTGGTGCAAAACCTGAGGCCTTAGTAGCAGAACTCCCTGGTAGAATAATTAATTATATGAAAACTTTAATGCCCGCGATGCGTGTGAATTGGGATAAATTATCCGCATGCAAACAAAAGAAAGATGAAACAGTGTCTGATTTCTTCACCAGGTTTGAAGAAACATTCATCGACCACAGTGGTCAAGACATGAGTACAGAAGGTGGCCAACGATTATTTGTTGATAAATTTGTGCATAATTTGCTTCCCGAGTTGTGTAAGAAATTAAAAGATTCAGAGAGTACTTGGGCTGTTTCCTCCTCAGCACAAATACTGGCTACTGCACAGTATTATGAAAATAGGGATAAAGATGAGAAGGATAGAGCAGACAAGAAAACAAAAGAGTTAAAGACGAAGGTTCTTTTACAGCAAGCTTACCCGCCACGTGGAGATCAGAATAACTATAAGCAAGGTCAGAGTAACTTTCAACAACCCCAACAGTTTCAGAGTAACTCGCAAAGGTTCGGGTATTCCCAACAGCGTGTTCCCGTGGGTCCCAATCAGTGTTCGTATTGCAAACAGGAAGGTCACTTTAAGTTTAGTTGTCCTATATTGTTGCAGCGCACGAATAATGCTTATGGTGCGAGAGGTAGAGGTGGTCAGCAAGCTCCTAGAGGTAGAGGGCATGGGAATGTTCCCCAGAATGCGCGTCCTCTTCCGCCTCAAAATACGATGAACAGTTTTGATCAGCAGGCCAACGTAACTGGTGGGACAGCCCAGTACTATAATAGTGACTATTATGCAGAAGATGGAAATGCAGAAGGTAATGATTACTAGGACAGCCGTAGACAAAGAGAAGGAGTTGTTTCAGTACCAGTGGATCAGAGTGGACCGTATGTTAAAGTGACTACAGCGGGTGTGTCAGAGCCTTTTCTGTTGGATACTGGTGCTGCTAAGAGTTCAATTATGCACTCAAAACTCCCGGGCGCGCCTTTGTCTGGCGAAATGAATGTTTCAGTAGGTTTTTCTGGTGCCCCGGTTAGGAACCCAATCTCTAGTCCTATTCCCCTTTCTGTTGGACCTTGTGAGCTGAAAGCACCCCTTATCCTAACGACAGGATGTGGTGAAAACCTGTTAGGATTGGATTTGTTAAAAAAGATTACATGCGACATTATATTGTTCCCCCTCTGGAGTACAACTTACACTGGGAAAGGAAGTGATTTCTCCCATGTATTTGTCGAAGAATAAACTGCCAGCTGAATTGTCGTCTCTTCCGGATGACATTTTGGCTACTGGTCCTAATGATGTGGGTCTCTTAGAAATACCGCCATATGTGGTTACTTTGAAAGCCAATGTAAAATTGCCACCCATTCCCCAATACAAGATCTCTAATGAAGGTGAGAAGGCATTGTTAGCGATCATCTATGATTTGATTGAAAACGATGTAATTGAAGAGACAAGAGGCAACGTTTGCAATAGTCCGGTTTTGCCTGTTTTAAAACGTACTGACCCCTCTCAGCCACCTGTTTACAGGTTTGTGATCGATCTTAGAGAGGTAAATATGATAGTTGTGCCACAGTTTCCAGTTGTCCCTGATATAACTGCCTTGTTAACTATGATCCCAGCTTCCGCTGCTTGGTTCTCAGTGATTGATTTAAAGGAGGCTTTCTTTAGCATCCCGATTGCAGAGGAAAGCAGGGATATTTTTGGCTTTGGTTTAGGAGGTCGCAGCTTCCGCTTTAAACGCGCTCCACAGGGCTACTGTGAAAGTCCATCAATATACAGTCAGGCGTTGAAAGCGCAGCTTGATGCAATTGTTTTACCTAGTGGTGCTACCCTTATTCAGTATGTTGACGATTTACTAATCGCCGCGGATACTGAGGAGATTTGTAAAGAAGCTACATTGTCATTGTTGCGTCATTTGTCTGCCTTTCATCACAAAGTGTCTCTCTCAAAACTGCAATATTGTCGACAAGAAGTGACCTATTTAGGTCATCTCTTATCGAAGGAGGGAAGGAAACTGACCCCAGAGAGAATTCAGGCCATTGCACAATTGAGCGTGCCAAGAACACAGAGAGAAGTACGTGCTTTCTTGGGTATTACTTCATACTGTAGGCAGTGGATCCCGAGTTTTTCTTTGTTGGCAAAACCTTTGATAGCATTAACATGCAAAGATACCCCGAATCCCGTCCCATGGTCTGAAGAGTGTCAGAAAAGTTTTTCGGAATTGCGTAGTGCATTATGTTCAGCTCCTGTGTTGGGTACCCCCGACTACAGTACACCTTTTACATTGTATGTTCACGAGAAAGAAGGTTGTGCGTTGTCAGTGTTGACACAGTCTTTTGGAGACAGACAGTGTCCATGCGCGTATTTTTCGTCGACTTTGGATCCAGTAGCTAAGGCATTGCCAAGTTGTTTGAGAGCCACAGCGGCAGCAGCTGTGTCTATTCGACAGTCTGCTGGGTTAGTAATGAATAACACGTTGATTGTAATGGTTCCACATGCAGTGGACACATTGTTAAACAGGACCAAGACACAGCACTTAACTAGTGCTCGATTGTCAGGTTACGAGTTGACACTGCTAGCGAGTCATGTGCACATAAAGAGGTGCAATACGTTGAATCCAGCTACATTATTACCGATTTCAGCAGACACAGATGAGATTGAACAGCATGATTGTCTGTTCAGAACAGAAGAAGAAACAAAAGGGAGAGTGGATCTTAAAGATACTCCCCTGGTTGAGTGTGATGGTACCTTATGGGTGGATGGCTTGTGCTTCAAGCTTCCGAATGGTGATACGACTGCTGCATATGCTATCACGACTTTGCACACGATTGTTGAAACTGCACGTATACCACATAATTCGGCACAAGCAGCAGAATTAATTGCACTTACAAGAGCATGCGTGTTGTCAAAAGGAATGAAAGTGAACATATATACTGACATTCAGTACGCCTTTGGCGTGGCCCATAGTTTTGGGCGTTTGTGGAAAGAACGTGGGTTCCTGACTTCGCATGGAACTAAGATTCAGAATGGTCAGTTGGTGAATGATCTCCTTGAATCACTGACCTTACCGTTACAAGTCGCGATTGTGAAATGCAGTGCACACAAGAAGGTTATTGATGATGTTGGTCGTGGTAATGCATTTGCTGACGAAATCGCGAAAGAAACAGCAAAAGATGTGACGAATCGAATGTATGTTGCAGGGTAGATTGGATGAAAATGGTTGTTGGATTGATTTGTCAGAGCACCGGCGATGGTTGTTACCTGATGCATATGTGCTTCCAGTGGTTTCAATGGCACATGGAATGGCGCATATCAGTGTGAAAGGGATTTGTAAGTTGTTAGCTCCAGTATGGCAGAATGCTGGAATTCCCAAGTGTGCAGAGAATGTGGTCAAAAATTGCATGGTATGTTTGAAATACAATCCTGGTAGGGGAACCCCAACTCCAGCTGGTCATTTTGCGCCTCCAACGTATCCGTTCGAGGTTTTGCAGCTAGATTTCATCCACATGGAAAGGTGCAACAATTTGAAATATGTACTTGTTGTTGTTTGCGCTTTTTCAAGATGGATAGAAGCATATCCCCTAAAAGACAATACTGCCTTATCTACAGCTAAAGCCCTTGTCAAGGAATTCTTCCCTAGGTTTGGAATGCCGAGAATGGTCTGGAGTGATAATGGGAGTGAATTTGTGGGACGAGTGATGAAGAATGTATGCGAGGGATTAGGTATAAAGCAGAAATTCCACGCTGCAAATCACCCCCAATCAGCTGGACTAGTAGAGTGCTATAATGGCACATTGAAGCTCAAATTGGCCAAGATTCAAGCGAGTTCTGGTCTCAAATGGCCTGACGCCCTGCCCTTAGCACTCCTATCAACAAGAATGACTGTGCATTCACGAGTGGGACTTAGTCCGTATGAAATCGTGTTTGGCCGTCCGGCCAATGTTTGGGGAGTGCCAAGGCCGACAAAATTCAGTGAGATCGAACATCCAGCACTGCTTGATTACCTGTATGAATTGATGGCTAAATTGCGTGTCTTACACCAACAGGTCCACGATACTCTGCCTCAGGCCTCTGAAGCTCCAGGACATCCTATCAATCCTGGATCGTGGGTGCTGATCAGAAATTTCAAAAGAACGAAAAATGATGAGCCCCGCTGGACCGGCCCTCATCTCGTCCTTATCTCGACAAGATCAGCTGTTCGAGTGAAAGGGAAAAAGAACTGGATTCACGGCGTACATTGTAAAAGAGTTCCTTTGCCTCTGCCGTATGACCGGTGGGTTCAGGAGGGTATCGCTGTTTCTTAGACGGACACTGTGCCCCGCTTTGTGCCATTTAGCAATGCACGTGTAAAAGGAGCAGTTTCAGAACTGGAGAACGGCGACATTCTGCAAGAAGCTGTGCCGCCATCAAATCAATTGGACACCACAGAGCCTGAACTCTTGTTTCAAGACCAGACAGTACCTACAAGGAGTCGCTACAATCTGAGGCCGAGAACTATGGACAAATAAAAATTATTTTTTTTCTTTAATATTTTTTTTTTTAAAGTACAGCTCTCTCTTCCATTTGGAAAACTTTCTTATTTTTGCTTTTTCGAACCACCATCCGGGTTCAGCTGTAGGGTCGCGGTGCCAAGACTTTGGGGTACAAGCCGGAGACGTTAGGTCAAAGGTTCTTGTTGGTCTAGGGCGTTCCCTGGACTGACAGGTGTACTCCTTAGCAGAAGACACTCATCCGCCGCGAACAGCACGATTAGAGGATGGAGTTTTTCGAGATGGAGAGACCTGATAAGGAAATGAATTTTAAGAGCAGAATATGTAAGGTGATGAATAGCAAACGTTTTGTAATATTATTTCTTTTTGTACTATTTAGTATGGTGATGTTTTCTGTAGGTTATGTATTATTGTCTTTTCAAGTATCATTTGCACCCACTGTACAGCCCATACCTCCTCCTACTGTTTCCTCACACTCTTTCCACCCTCTCCCTGAACATGAACAAGCTAGACGTTCTGAGTTCGTAAACAATTCGTTTATTCAACTTCTGCACCAGCACCAACTAGTTATGAATACAACAAATTGCTGGGTGTGTGGTTTGATGCCACATACCATTAATAAAGGTATCCCATATCTAGTGCTGCCGTTTAGCTATAATGGGTCATCATGGGCATTCCAGAATATGTTTCTCTTTGCACTTGAGACATATTCCCCGCGACCACCGCGTTCCACTAGACCTAGCACGAACAATAAGGCCTTGATGAAAGGAGTTGCTGATATGAGCAGAGACATCGATGCATATTCATCTATTCCCAAGGATGAGTTGCAAGCTTATGTAGGTTGGAACGCGACGGGGTGTAGCATTAGCCTGGGCGAGAAACAGCGTAAGAGTTCATCCCCAATTTGGGTCGTACCCCACATAGGTCGGTTCTGTTTACAAGGCAATGGTCAGAATCCAAGAGCTCAACTAGGGAAAAGTGACTGTACTGAAACGTACACTTTTCTATCACAGTTTTCCCCTGCGTTTTTGGCTGCCAAGGGTACATACTTTGTTTGTAATGATCGAGCATATACATGGTTGCCCCCTGATTTCTCGGGCACATGTTATGTTGCAAATTTGCTGCCGCCAACATTTACTGCCGCCTCTGACTATCACAAGACCAGGGTTGTGAGAGGCATTGTCAGTACAGAGGATACTGCTGGTCAGGAAGCAGGAGATTTCTTCTTGAGTTTCCTGCCGTTTTGGGGACCAATGGTCAATAGTAGGAACCTGAGACAACTGACTCGTGTAGTGGAAACCACTGTTAATGTAACGGCTGGTGCCCTTGGTAACTTGACAGCTGAGCTCCAAGCGGATCGCCTTATGACGTTGCAGAACCGTATGGTTCTAGATGTAATACTTGCAGACCGTGGTGGGGTATGTATGGTCATCCAATCAAGCTGTTGTATTTTCATACCAGATAACGCTCCGACAGTCTATCAAGCCATCTCCAAACTGCATAAGATTTCTGAATCCATTCACGTGGATAAAGGAGATTGGTCGATGATGGGGGGTTCTGGGGACTGTTATCAGCTTGGGGATGGAAGATTCTAGTAGTCACTGGGATGATCTTAGCCATTCTTTTCCTGCTCTGTTTATGTATACAGTGTGCTCCTGTAATGTGTAGCCTCTGTGTTACATCATGTGTAAGGAAACCTATATCAAGGGACGAGCTAAGCAATAGGATGATGCTACAGCAACATCTCCATGACTTTATGAACATAGACCTGGACTCAGATTAGTATAGTTATTGCCTATGTAAGGGCAAAAGGAGGGTCTGTGGTACTGTAAATTTCGGAACTATGTCGGTGGCAGGGTCCCACCATGCCGATTTTGGTATCAGTGAACCGCAAATGAGTAACGCGGTATGCATGAGTGTTTTCGTCATGTTTCACCGATGAATTCACCGTGTATACGATACTATATAACGTACCCTCGGGTTCCATTTTAGAGCGGCAGCCATTTTGTGGTTGCCCTCACATAGGCTGCACTAAGGCCATGCTTAGGCCTAAAGGACACGTACACCTTCTGGTGACTTCTTTGTGACCTGTGCAAACTGACTCCAATGCCCGAGGTCATTCATGTCCGGCCGGTTCCTTTTACTGCGGCCAAATGGGATTAGCATCAGGGCTTGACACATCATAAAGTCGTTCTTCCCACACAAACCCGGACTAATCTCCTTCACACCTGATTCTGTTTCCTATTTTATGACTTGTTTTACGAGGAGGAGGTGCCGAATTTATTGGGGGCTGCTGATATCTGATGAGTGTTCTGAGCCTCGCTGGGTAAATACTTGTGATCTGAACGAGCTGAAATGTGGGATTATCATCATGACTTTACTGTTTCTTTGAAGCGAAAATATGTGAATGACCACTTGTAAAATAGGGGCGGTGTTGCCCAGAGCATAATTTTGTGTATATAAGTAAAGACTGTTTTTTGGTTCGGGAGCAGTCTCCTGAGAACATACACCGTGCTGTACTTCTCGGATACCTGTGATTGGTCTGCAGCCAATAAATACAATCTTTGACTTCACCCAGAAGATTCTGTGTTTCTGTAGTCTGAAACAGGAAGAACTCGAAGTCTTCGGGTGTGTCCCCTGGCACCGCTGGGTTGGTTCTGAAAAACCCAGTACTTCACTGCTGGGTTAGAGAAAGCACAATCCTCGAGTTCTCTTGAGAGCACTGAGTGAGGCCACTCCCTCCAATCCTGGCGCTTGTCTCACGCTGTTTAAAAGCGAGAGAGAAGCACCAGGATTGGCTATGGGACCTGACTGGGTCCCGCGTTGGATCCTTCCCGAGGAGAGAAGACCCAAGCGAGGAGGATGTTGCACAGCAAGCCAAGAAGGTAAGTCTATTATTTTTTGTCCACCTCCCCACCATCCTTGGTACATGCCAGCCACCACTGGCCAAAGGCTGAATGCAGCCGGGAGTTTGCGACTTGTGCTGGGTTGAACGCAGGGCCTGTCAGGAGATGAGTCCATGGGGCCAACCCCATTCTGTGTATGGCCTTTGCCTGCATGTAGCAGGACGTTGGCCGCTCGCAGTGAAGTTAGCTGCAGGGGCTTGCTGCATGACCAAAGGACATGCGGGCGAAGTGTTTGTCATCCACGGGGGGTGTTCGCAGTGCTAGGCTAGAGGCTGGGCCCTACAGCAAACCGCTGGTGTGGATGGTCCTCAACTATGTGCATCTGGTGGTTGGTAAACCATACTGGGTTGGGGGCAGGGCCTGACCAGGCCATTGAGCCAACCCACCATTGTGCACAGTCAAATGTGCCACTAAGGATGACATTTAACATGTTTTAGTGAAGTGATATGTGAGACCCTAAGCAATACATGGGGGTAGTCCAAGCTATAGTTAACTCAGTAAATGATAACTTGCGATTTTCAGTGGTCTTTTTGTTTTTATATGCTAAATGTAAAAAATAAGGAAATCAGATTAGGTGAGTTTGTTTTTGTCTCATCATGCATTTCACATCCAGTGACCTGAAGCCATTTGCATGGTTAAACACACAAATGTTTGTTATCTTGTGGCCACCACTAGAGGATGCATGGCATGGTCCCTGTGTGCTGAAATAATTTGTAGATAAATGGAAGGGTGAGCAAACTCTAACTCCCTGGGCAGTGGCGTAATGTAAAATGCTGGGCTCTCAAGCACAATGTTATGAGGGTCCCCCAGGTCTCCTATGTCTCACAAGTGTTCACTGGCCTTGGAATGGGCACCCTCTGAAGGGTCCGGGGGCCAATGAAGGATTCAGGGCCACCCTGCAGTGCAGGGGTCCTGTGTTACGCCCTCTGGGTTGTGCCCACAAAAGGGTTTTCCCAACTTTTTTAATGTAAGAAAAAGTTTCATACTTGAGAGTGCATGGATCCAGCCTTGAGTCTGCAAACTAGGAAAGAAGCCAGATTCCCCTTCTTAGTTTGCCAATAATGTTGCAGATTTGTGGACTAAAAGTGACTGTCGGTGATTATTTAACCGGACATAGTTAATACATTTCAGTTCACAAAAAGAACCTTGCTCAAAACGCTGACCAACAATCTGTCGTCTATGTTCATCCAAGCATAAGTGAATTGAAGCCGAAAAGTGAGAAAAGCTGTTGTGATAGTAGCAAAATTAACAATCCTACCATATCACTGTAGCCAGTAACTCTGGGTAGTACACTTTCTTTTGGTGGAGAGCTGCTCCTTTTAATGGTGCACATCTAAACCACACATTATACCCTACATCTGTTTATCTCAAATGTCTGTTTTTTTCTGGTTGAATTTTTAGTCACTGAATTATCACAGTGCTGTCTGCACCAGGTTAGGATTAGCTAGAGGAGCAGAAAATGGCAATTCGAGGAACAGCATTACAGCTTAGAATTGGGTTAAAAACACCCAAGTAAGCATGTAATATATGTGTATATTCAGTTAAAAAAAAGGTTAAAGTACAGTTATGTTTATTTTTGTTTATAAAATCTTAACATTGTCTTAAAAACCTCTGGAACTCACTTACAAAACCATAGTTAAAAGTAGTTAAGGTTACAAATCAAAATAAAAGCATTGAAAACCATCTATGACATTAAAGCAAACTAACCATAGCTCCTGCCACATCATGCGGTGCTTATGTCACAACAATATCTCTGAAAGGCCTATAGGAGTGTGATAGTCATGTCTGATCCTGTTACTTTTCACCCCCTTCAAGTTCCATTTTATACTTTGCCTTGCTTGTGTTCCTCGATACTGTATTCACTCAGGCAGAAATTCAACTTGAACATTTACAAATTGTTTCTACAGGTCTGAATTCATTCTGGCAGGTTAGTTTTTGTTCATCTATAAAATTTCTATGTAACGAATTTCAGTCAGTTTACCCGATTGATTTCATACACTGATTGCTGGTATACCGGGACGTCTATTGGTTTCAGATGCTATATTTTTATGTACCTGTAGAATTCATCTTGTGTATATGTAATGCTCGACCCTTATAGTCCAATGCCTCAAAGACGCAAATGAATTACAGTGCCGGTCACTTGCAGCTGGTGAACTGGAAGTTCAAGAAGGTACTTCCTGTGGCACATGAGGTAATTGCAAAATGCTAATTCCTCTGTCCACATTCTTAAAGATAAGAAGACACGTGCTATTATTAGATTTTCATTTTGGAAGTAACTAAATCGTTTCTAATCTGCACCCTCGATTCAATGGAGAAACATTTTCCTAAAGTTAGTGAAATGTGCATTGAGTTGAAATATTGCTGGCATCTTACTCTGAAGCCCAATTAAATCTCAATCAATTGGTTCCAGATGTGGCCTTCAGCCTGAATACCAAGTGTGTACTAACAAGGTGTGAGGCCAAGGCAAACTTCTCTGGCAGTTTATGGTGCATGGAGGATCTCTGGATGAAAGCGTCCTCTGTGATAAGTGATGACTCTCTCGGGTCATGGGAGCAAAGGGAAGAGTTCATTTCCTATTTGAGCATAACATAGCTTGTGCCTACTTGTTGAAATTATGAAATATCTAACACGTGGCCGTCTCAATTTACTGAAAAACCTGAAGAGTAAATCAATACTATTACAGACGTTATGCAGCATTATGCAATCTTTAGTTTGCAGTATTGGTGCATGCTCAAGGAATTGCTATTTATGTGGCGAAGGAGAAGTTCCCTTTTAGTCTCGAACTTGTCGGTATAATGTACTGTTTTTATGACATTTTAATCTTTTAAACCTTTACCTACTGTTTTAATGAATTAATTGGCAACCAATCTAATCTTTATTGTACTTACTCTCTATGTACTGTAACAATTTTTTTGTTTTTTTATGATTGTATGTCTTTGTGGATTGCTTATCTTTTATGGTCTATGACCGAAATAAAGATTATTTTGATTGAGCTATTTATAGTACAAATTCATATTGTGTAATTTGTCTAATTGATTTATTTGCAGATGTGGACACTTTCACCGAAATTGCAGCCAGAGAGCATTATTCTAGTAAAAGGAATGCAAGAATTTAGATTTTGTTTTCAAGTAACCTAAACTCTGTGGGCAAATTCAGTGAACATAGGGGTCATCGGCATATGTCAAATTGTCCAAGTGTGGGGAGTGGAGCTGTATTTACCCTTTATGGAGAATATTGTTCTCTGGAAAACCAATAGCACATTCCCATGTGCCAGTGAGTGGAATAGAAAACCATAATTTTAAGTCTTCTTTTATGTTTATTTTCTAGAGAATCATGAGCTCAGCTTTCTGTCTGTGTTTCTTCATAGTACAGCATGTGCTATAAAAGGCACCTATGTTCAAAACATCTTCTACGTCGTCCTCATCCATGCTGCCATTGCTCTTCCTTTCCAATCTCACAACCTAATCTGGCATGTGCATTTAAAAGGAGTGGCCTGTACAGGAGTGTGATACCTTCGATGGAAGACTCCAGTGAAAATTAAGCCATCATCAAAGGAACTTCTACTACAACGTGAAATCATCTAATGGAATCCAAATAAAATTATTAAGAATCTTGATACCATGCAAACTTGTAGCGGATGATGGTGAAGCATGTCAGTCTATGATGTGAATTTAAGAGTTCTGTGACAAAGGACCAGTAAAAGGGATTGAATGGGATAATTTGGCAAATAGTTCCCAGTTTACCATCCTATATTCCAGTGTCAACACTCCCCAATCCACACCTGTTTGGTGACTGCTGGGCACTTTAGGATTTAAAAGAATGCAGACATGAAATTAACATGCTCTGCTGTCCCTGACAAGTCTTCTCTCCTCTTAGTTCTGCTTAAATGCACATCTCTCGCATTTGTAGGATCAGCATGAGGATTAACATCGTAGACACACAAGCATTTAGATTAACTGCTTGACATCTACAAGTTTCCAATTCACTTAAAATTTCAGCAGATTAATACTCATATAAAATGGCAACAGTTATACCCACCATTTTGTGATCAGTTCTTCACAATAAACATATTTCTAACAAAACCAATTTAATGGATGGCAATTTGTCTCACTATTAACAGGCTGTTAGAGATGTATTGAAGCTTTTACAGATGTTGTCATAATATTGCTTTCTGAGGTCAACTAACACACTTATAATGATGCAGCTGCTGTTCAGCACTCATTAATGTGTGCCATTGTTTTATTACAGAACTCAACTCATTTTATCTAGCATCTAGTACCATAGGCATATTTTGTGAACATAATCACCAGAAAGACTGGTGTTTATTTCTTCTTTATTTTCACAAGTTACTACTACACTTTTGGAGGAGTGGGCAAATACATTTCCAGTTCATTTGAGAACTCTTAGAAACCTCTCTATTTTGAAAAATGTAATCCTGATTAAAATTATTTTGAGGAATACTTTTGTATTATTCATAAATTTTCCACTGAACACTTGAACTTTGTAGTATTAGAAAAAGAAATACCAGTGAATGAAAGAATTTTGTCTATTTGTTCCCTGAAAAATGTCACGGCTCCTGTCCAAAATAGATTGCCTCTCAAGGTATTAGCAGTGTTTATTTCTTAGTTGGTTGATTTGAAGGACACTATCTAGAAGCTCTAATTACAAAGGTTCATTATCAGGGCAAAGCTTGTTGGTACATTAAAACCTATCTTGCATTATATAATAAGATGCCAAATAAGAATCATATGTGCAAAGCTGACCAATCTGGTTTTGTGATAGGCAAGTTTGCTACAGATCCTATTTTCAGTGTAAAGGTTTCCTCTATTAATTCTTCAATAGCTGTCCTTTCTCTTCATGTGAGAGGCTTTTGTGTTTTTTTTACATGAACCCAACATTTACTTTTCCCAATATTCTTTTAGGTTTCTTTTTGATTTCTAACTTACTACCTGTTCAAATGTCTATTGCCATGGATTAATAATGGGTTAATTATATATTAAAATAAGTAATGCAAATTTAAAAGGGACTTTTTTTGATCAAGGTTGATAATCTTTTTATGTAATGGGTATATTTAACTGCAAAGATATATTTTGATTCACCCTTATCATGTCTTTTGTTTATATTTTGTAGCCTTTAATTAATTATAATAGTGTTATTATTTTGGGTCCTTTTTATATTACTGTATAACGTGAATAATTAACCTTTATTATTGGTATACATCACTGTAGTCCTCTGAATTGTTTCTCATTTTCTTCTTTTCACATTAATCTAACTCTTGCCTCCCTATTATACATATTGTACTTTTGTAGACAAATGATATATCAACCTATTGTCAACCTTTTGTTTCACCCTGTAAAAATGTAACACCAGCACCCCACCACTTGCAATTTCATACAAATGTATTGTATCATAACTGGTACACATGTTTTGACCTGCAACAGTTCGGTCTTTCTAAAGACAGGAATATAAAATGGCGTGTGATGCATGTCCAAGTATTCTACTTAAAAATGGAAAATAGTGTATACCAAATTATTTTAATTTAGGTAATAACAGACTTCATGTTGTTTAACACAATCAATAATATCACTTAATTCATTGTCTCAGTATATTAAAAATACCTCATCAGTTCACTTGAATTGAATTAGGCAATTTATAATTGCTAGCTATCATTATATATCTGTTGACCTCATACAATTTCTTATTTCATGTTTTTTATTGTCCATCATTTACGGCTATTCAAAACAAACCACACATTTTCAACATCACTTCGATTTCGATGTGGTATATTTATCACTCTGCCACAAAGGTCAGTTGTCCATATAACCCCAGTTTTGTTTTTATCAATACATGGTTATGACTAAAAGGAAAAAATCCAAGCATTATGTTGGAAGCTAAAAGTTTAATAATATAATGGGGTAACCCAACCCAATGACATATATCTTGTGAGAGCTTGTCCTAGTCGGTCCAACATTTGAGGCTGGGCTCTAGTATCCAGACTGTAAAATTACTTCTTCTTCAAAGAGAACTAATGTACACTCAAATACTGTTATTTAAAATTTCTTTATGTAAGCAGTGGGAAAACATCAACGAGTTTTGACCAGTCTGTGGCACTGATCAAAGGAAAACAAGTTAGACGATTGTAAGTTTTTTAAAGCCTGAAAATTCAGAAATCAGAAATGGACTAAATTGAAAGTGCTGCCAGATAAGATGTTTGGACACAATAATGAGTTAAAAATATTGTGAGACAGTAAGATCAGAAATTAAATATTGGGACACACAAATATCGTGATGCACAAATATCACTGAAAAGTATATAATTTTTTGAAGTAAGTAATATAATTTTAAATAATATCAATGTTTTTAATATTGTTTTCAGTAATATAGAGGTTAGAAATATCATTGTCCGATTAATTTATTGTGTTTTACTCGATATATTAATTTGATATATTTTGTTGTTTATATAAATGTAATTAGATTTTTTTAAATTTAGCTTGTATTTTGAAGTGATTTAGAATTTTTAATTACAATTTTAATAGCAACTTATACTGTTGTAGTGGGCTGTTGGGTTTGTAGGGTGATAGGGTGGGAAGTTAAATAAGTATTAAATAATTTTAAACTATTCTAAGAAATTATTTATTTTTATGATTGATGTTTATTATCTAAATTATGTAACAAAGATTTATTTTTTGTTATATGTTATTTTCAGGCAGTTAGGTTTGTAGAGTTATAGGATGGGTACTTAATGAAGTAATACTTAATTAACAATTCATTATTAATTGCTAATTAATTATTTAATTGGAAAAATCATTAATTTTAATTATATTTTAGTTGTGTGTTGCTAGGCTTATAGGGTTCTATGGTGGAAAGTAAGTTAATTTATTAACAATTAATTATTAATTAATAATTTAATTGATTTTAAATATGTCAATTATGGAATACTTATTTTTTTTGTATATTTTAGGTGCTGGCTGGTTTGTAGGGGTATGAGCTGGGAAGTAAATTAATTTATAATGGTATAACAGTTATTAATTGATTGATAATTAATTATTTATTTAATAGTAATAATATACATTTATTGTTTCTCATTTTTAAATTCATATTTATATTCAACTTAATTAATACATTTTATATTGTGAATTTAATATGTTTTTCTACATTAATTGGGTTTCTCATATATGTAATGTGTTTGAAATGAAGTACTTTCCTTGCTCTTGCTTAGACAACAGTACGAATAGAAAAATTAACCTCTTTTCAGTTCAAAACATTCCCTACTGTTGAGCTGTCTACAGTGGAAATAGTCAATGTTACCACTCCAAAGTCCAATACTTTCCTTACTGTTGCGCTGTTTGAATGGTAACAATAAATGTTACCCTTCCAAAGTCCAACATTTTCCCTACTGTTGCTTAGATTGAAGTCGGAATAGTATATTTAACCCCTCCAAAGTTCATCGCTTTACCTACTGTTGAACTGATTGAAGTGGGTATAGTAGAGCTAACTCCTGCAAAAACCAACACTTTCCCTACTATTGCGGTGACTGGAGGAGGAATAGTAAATCTTACCGCTCTGAAGTCCAACACTTTCCCTATTGTTGCATAAACTAGAGTGGGAATAGCATATTTAATATTCTTAGACTCCAACAGTTTTCATAATATTGGTTAAATAGGTTTTATATCATGAATTGTTTTGTTTTTTATATCTTAAATTATTAGTTTCTATTTTTAAATGTATTTTATTGTTAATAGTATTTTTAGTAAATGTGTTTTGGGGTTTGAATTTTTAAATATTTAATTTATTGTCTTCATTAATTAATGAATCATTATTTTCTTATTTAATTTTTATATTGTTTGTGGTTTTATCATGTATGTATCACATTTATAAATGAATATATATGTGTGTGTATATATATGTATATATATTTTTTCAATTAAAAAACAAAGGTTACAGAGGCGTTATAGTTAGGAAATAGAATTTTAAAAAACCCATAAAAATTCACTGAAAATATCAAAGGTTACAGGAACTTTATAGTTAGGCTGACATTTCATTTGTACAAAATCCGAGAAATTAAGCTGTTAACTTACGCCCCCACAATGCACTGCTTAGGATCTTACATATTGCATCATTCATGACATGGACAGTGATGACATCACTGATGACATCTCAAATGACATCACTGACAACATCATCCAGTGATTGTGGGTGTTTTCTAAAAGTTAATGAGAGTTAAACTTATATACGAAGGCAAGTGGCAGTGGGAGTGCCTGTATGGATGAGGGACTGGGTGTATACGTGGTGTACAGAAGAGTGAGTGGGTATGTGAGAGACTTTATACATATGTGAGTGGGTGGGTGTTTCCATGGGTGAGTGAGTCAATGTGTTAGAGGGTGTATGAGTAAGTTAGTGGCAGTGTGAGTATCTGTATGGGTGAGTGAGTGGGTGTGTAAGTGGCTGTAATTGTTAATGAGAGGGTGAATGAGTGACTGTGTGGTTGAGTGCGCCAGTGTGTCAGTGGCTGTAAATGCTGAATGAGAAGATGCATGAGTGCCTGACTGGGTGACTAATCAAGTACATACGTATGTGAATGGGTGAGTAACTGGGTGTGTAAATTGGTGTATTGGTGTGTGAGTGGCTGTATGGGTAAGATAATGGGTGTGTGAGTGGCTGTATGAGTGAGTAAGTGACTGTATGGGTGAGTGAGTACATGTGTTAGTATATGTATGAGTAAGTGAGTGGGTGTGTGAGTAACTGTATTGGTGAGTGAGTGGCTGGCTGGGTGAGTGAGTGACTTTATGGGTGAGTGAGAAAGTGTGTGAGTAGCTGTATGGGTGAATGGCTCAGTGTGTGAGTGGCTGTTTGGGTGTATGAGTGGGTATGTAAGGGTCTGTATGTCTGAATGACTGGATGTGTGAGTGACTTTATTGGTCAGTGAGTAGGTGCATGGTGGCTGTATATGTGTGTTGGTGTTTGTATCAGTGGCTGTATGGTTGAGTTGATGTGTGAGTAGCTGTATGGATCAGTAAGTAAGTGTGTGAGTGTTTGTATGGGTCTGTGAATGGGTATGTCAGTGGTTGTGTGATAGTGGATGTATGAGATGTTGTTTGGAGAGAAATGGGTGTGGGTTGGTTCCGTGGATGATGTCATTTGAGATGTCATCAGTGATGTCATTTGAGATTTCATCAGTGATGTCACTGACCATGTCATGAGTGATGTAATATCTGAGGTCATAACCAATGCATTGCGGGGGAGTAAGTTATAGAGAGCTCAGCTAACTATAAGTGCTGAATTTCTCTGGTTTTGTAGGAGTAAAATTTCAGCCTAACTATAACATCCCTGTAACCTTTGGTTTGTTCAGTGAACTACTAAGGTTTTTTAATTTTTTCAGTGGAACATTTCTTTTTTCAAGCAAATTTTGTAAAATATGTTGTGATTCTTTTTTTAATTTTCTGTACTATTTAACTAGTAGTTGTTTTAAGAATCCTTCAATATTTTTGAAGGTGTTCTTTTTACAACTGTGTATTTTTATCCAAATATTTCTATTGTTTATAGCTTAATTGTAAAAAATATAACATAATTTCATAGATTTTTCTTATAAATTTAAAATACATTTTTAGTTTGATTTTTTTGGTATATATTTTTCTTAAATTGGAAGGTTTTTTTATATCTTATAATACATTTCTAAACTTTTTTTTAAAATAAGAACTATTGGTAGTTTTTTTGTTTTTAAAAGTATGTTAGTGGTTTTCTACTCCAATCACGTGATCACAAAGTGTCTATAGGTGTAACTCTGGGTGTGAGAGTGTCTTTATGGGTTTCTGAATGGGTGTAACAGTGTCTGTAGGATATCTGAATAGATGTGAAACTGTCTCTATGGGTATGTGAGTGGATGTAGAATGTTCATATAGGTGTAAGTGTGGGTCTGAAAGCCTTTGTGTGGGTTTGTAAATGGGTGTGAGGGTCTACATGGGTGTTAGAGTGGATATAAGAAGGTCTGTATGAGTCTATGAGTGAGTGTAGTGTGAAAGTCTCTGTATGGATGTAAGTGTGGGTGTGAGAGTTTCTGTATGAGTTTGTGAATGGGTGCTACAGTGTCTGCATAGCAGTAAGAGTGGGTATGAGAGGGTCTGTATGGGTATGTGAGAGGGTGTGAAAGTCTCTGTATGGCCATAAGTGTGCATGTGAGAGTCTCTGTAAGGTTTTGTGAATGGGTGTAACAATATCTGTATGATATCTAAATTGGTGTGGCAGTGTCTGTATGGGTATGTGAGTGGGTATAACAGTGTCTATACAGGTGCCTCTTTCTATCCTTCTCTCTGCACCCTCCTGCCTCTTTCTGTACCTCTGTTACCTCTTTGTGCACCTCTCCTATCTCTTTCTGCACTCTCTTGCCTCTTTCAGCACCTCTGTGGCTTCTTTCTGCACTGCTCTTACTTCTTTATGTACCTCACTTGCCTCTTTCTGCACTTATCTTGCTTCTTTCTACACCTCTGTTGCCTCTTTCAGCAATTATGTTTCCTCTATCTGTACTTCTCTTCCTTCTTTCTGCACCCCTCCTGCCTCTTTCTGTACCTCTCTTGTCTCTTTGTGTACCTCTCCTACCTCTTTCTGCACTCCTCTTGCCTCTTTTTGCATCTCTGTTGGTTCATTCTGCACTGCTCTTGCTTCTTCCTGCAACCCTCTTGCTTCTTTTTGCACCCCTCTTTTCTCCCTTCTGCATCTCTCTTGCCTCTTTCTACACCCCTGTTCCTTCTCTCTGCACCTTTCCTGCCTGTTTCTGCTCCTCTCTTGCCTCTTTCTGTACCTCTGTTGGTTCTTGCTGCCCTTCTCTTGCTCTTTCTGTGCCCTTCACGCCTCTTTCAGCACCTCTGTTGCTTCTTTCTGTACTTTTCTTCCTTCTTTCTGCACCCCTCCTGCCTCTTTCTGTACCTCTCTTGCGTCTTTGTGCACCTCTCCTACCTTTTTCTGCACCCCTCTTGCCTCTTTTTGCACCTCTGTTGGTTCTTTCTGCACTGCTCTTGCTTCTTTCTGCACCTCACTTGCCTCTTTCTGCACTTCTCTTGCTTCTTTCTACACCTCTGTTGCTTCTTTCAGCAAATCTCATGCCTCTTTCTGCACTACTCTTTCTTCTTTCTGCACCCCTCCTGTCTCTTTCTGTACCTTTCTTGCCTCTGTGCACCTCTCCTACCTCTATCTGCACTCCTCTTGCCTCTTTTTGCACCTATGTTGGTTCATTCATCACTGTTCTTGCTTCTTTCTGCAACCCTCTTGCTTCTTTCTGCACCCCTCTTTTCTCTTTCTGCACCTCTCTTGCCTCTTTGTACACACCTGTTCCCTCTTTCTGCACCGTCCCTGCCTGCTTCTGTACCTCTCTTGCCTCTTTCTGTACCTGTTGGTTCTTTCTGCACTTCTTTTGCACTTTCTGCACTTCTCTTACCTGTCTTGGCACCTCTGTTGCTTCTTTCTACACTTCTCTTGCCTCTTTCTGCACCTCTGACTTAGAGGTTGTTTTAATCTCCCTGCCCTATTATTTACTAGGGCCTTACAGGGAAGGTCATGCCAATCACAGAGGTACCCCAACCCAAAGTCTACCCTAGTGTATGTAAGTGCTTTCACTGTTTTCTAATTGTCTTTCAGCATGGCACTGGCTCTGGGCCTGGTTAGTCAGAGTCAGTTACCAGCAGTACCAGTCAGCAAAATGTTGGGGGCACAGGATGACTTTGCAACAAGGCCTCTTTCTGCACCTCTGTTGGTTCTTTCTGCATATTTCTTGCTTCTTTCTGCACCTTTCTTCATCTTTCTGGACTTCTGTTGCCTCTTTCTATTTTATTTTATTTTATTAATTTATTTTTGAGTTTTATAGAGCGCAAACCAGACCCGTGATGGTATCAGAGAGATTTACAGGATTGACAGGTGGTATAAACAGACTTAGAGTGGGTGTATACAATTTGGATAAGAACAGGTAGATGCATTATCCAAGGAAAGAAATTATAGGCAGTAACATATCCCGGATACAGTTGGGATGAAAACAGGTAGATACATTATACGAGAAAACAAGCTGTCTCACTTCCCGTGTGGGATGCCCAGAAGTGCTGGGTAGGTATCATCCAGAAGAACCATGGGTAATGTCGTAATAGAAGGAGAAACAAAGTCACTGAGATGATTGAAATGCAAGTGTTAGGAGAGGAATTTGCCCACAAGGAAAGTTTTGGTCTCCTTTTTAAAATGTGCCAAAGATGGAAGTCGTCTGATGGTGGGCGGGAGTGAGTGCCATATTCTTAGGGCGGCCCCTGAGAAGGCCTGATTTTACGTTTTTTTTCTCTGCAAGCGTGCTGGTTGGATCAAAAGGTCTCTGGCGGACCGTGAGATTCTGGCTCCTCCAGATATCATGAGTTTCTGGGTGAGAAAAGCTGGGGAATTGGAGTATAGAGCCTTGTGAGTGATGCAACCCAGCTTAAGTTGGATTCTGGCCTCGAGAGGAAGCCAGTTTAGAGCTTTATGGTGGGGGGAGATAGGGTCAAATTTCTTTGAACCTAGGAGTTTGGGGGCGGCGTTGAGGCTTTCAATGGGGTCAAAGAGTTCTTGGGTAGACCTGCGAGGGTAGAGCTTCCATATTCTAGTCTGGAGATGACTAGTGCCTGGGTTGCCATTTTGAGGTCGGGTGTAGAGGAAAGGTTTCAAATGTCTTAGGTAGCTCAGGTGAATTCTGGCAGTTTTGGCCACCGAGTTGATATGACCACGCATATTCAAGTTGCAGTCTAGGGTTATTCCCAGGGATTTAACAGAGTCCACAATGGTAGGAGGGCAGTTTAACGCTGTGATAGCCTTGATCCATTCCAGAATGTCTAAATTGGTTTTGGGTGGGGAGATAGGGAGAAATTCTGTTTTTTGTGTGTTAAGTTTGAGCTGGTTAGAGGTGAGCAAATGCACTGTCAGCATTGAGGCCCCATTCAGGGAGCGAATGTCCTCAGGAGAAGAGATTTTAATGTAGATCCGTGTGTCGTTGGCATACATGTGGTAGGCAATGTAGGTGGTACGTAGCACCTCTGAGAGCGGTTCAAGGTAAAGATTGAAGAGGGCAGGGGACAGGGTTGATCCTTGGGGGACTCCAACCATGATCGGAAAGGGAGTGTATAAGTTACCGTTGATTAGGATTCTCTGTGAGCGATTCTGGAGGACAGACCTAAACCATTCAAGAATGGTGGCATCCAATCCAATCTGGAGTTTGAGGCATTCCAGGAGATTTTTGTGGTTGACAGTAATGAAAGCCGAAGATAGGTCTAGGAGGACTAGGAGACAGGTTTTGCCTTGGTCAAGGGCTTGGAGGGCATTATCCACGATGTGGAGGAGGATGGTTTCCGTGCTGTGCCAGGTCTGGACCCGGATTGGAAGTCATCAAGTAGGTGGAAGTTGGTAATTTGTTGGCTCAATTGCTGTTGCACACATTTCTCCAGCACTTTCGCTAGGAGTGGGATGTTAGATATCGGTCTATAATTGTCAGGGGAAGCAGTATCCAGCGAAGGTTTTTTAAGATGGGGATGATTTGGCCGGCTTTAAGAGAATCAGGTATCAATCCCTGTAGGAGGGATGCGTTGATTATTGCAATCCAAGAAGAGATGATCGCCTGAGAGGCAGCGGCTAGGCAGTTATAAGGGAGAGGATCATTGTAGAGATTGTGCAGGTTTAAGGAGGATAGAATTTTCAAGACATTGTGTTCATCATAGACTTTAAAGTTGGATCAGTGCGCTAGGTTTTTGGGTGAAGGGTGGAAGGACAGCACGGAGAGAAGAGGTAAAGCCGACGTAGTTTGGGGGTGCGTTGCGGAATTAAGTTTATTTCTTAGGGCAGTGATTTTGTCACCAATTGGTGAACAAGCCTGCTTGGCAGGCGAAACGCGTCCTTCTAAGCTGTTCCAATAAATTTTTGGTCAGAACACAGCGTCGTCAATCTTTGTCGGTGCGAGAAAGAGAGAACAAATGTATATATATATGTATATATATATATATGTTCAACAAGCGCTCTGCAACGAAGAAGCACTCCACAGCAGGTAGGTTCCAACACCTTATTTAATTTTGCATATGAAGGTGAAGCTTTCATCCGTAATTTTGTTCGTTTCCCCAACGCGTTTCAGAGCTGTGCGCTCTTTCTTAAGGAGTATAAAAAGTTACTGCAGCAACAAGTTTACGGATGAAAGATTCACCTTCATATGCAAAATTAAATAAGGTGTTGGAACCTACCTGCTGTGGAGTGCTTCTTCGTTGCAGAGCGCTTGTTGAACATTGAATTCACACGACAGCTTCGTCGTGGAAGGAGCACCACCCAGTTCGAGAGAAAGGAGTCGCTGGAGATTGGGGCTGTTTACACATGAACCTTCAAGTGAGATACGGCGCAGCAGATTGTTAAACTACTGAAAGGTGACGCTCATATGCCAGGGGCCACTGGGGGCTCTAATATCGTAGTGAGGCAAAGATAAATCACTATGACTTTCGAAATTTGCAAGTTGTGCAGCAGAACCCACTGGGGGTTAAATACTAAACAATACAAGTCCCAAAATGCACGCTACTAAGCAGGCAGACGAGAGGCCATTAAATTCACGTGAGACTTGTTGCTGCAGTAACTTTTTATACTCCTGAAGAAAGAGCGCACAGCTCTGAAACGCGTTGGGGAAACGAACAAAATTACGGATGAAAGCTTCACCTTCATATGCAAAATTAAATAAGGTGTTGGAACCTACCTGCTGTGGAGTGCTTCTTCGTTGCAGAGCGCTTGTTGAACATATATATATATATATATATATATAGATATATATATATATATATATATATATATATATATATATATATATATATATATATATATGCAACCAACTCTGCCAAGGGAAATGATGACAGACGTAGACTCCCTGAGGATAAAGCAAGAAGTGGTTTTATTTCACAAGGAAGGCCACGCCGCGTTTCGACGGCAAGCCGCCTTTGTCACTACGACGGGCTTCACCTTCGACAACCATTAAATGCCGAGTTACTTGCAAAATCGTCATGACAACGGTAAATACATAGACATAGAAGTATGTACTTAACCCAGAAATCTGCTCAAAGAACAGACTAAGATCACGTTTTTCACATTGTCTTTAAACATCCATTTACATTCTTACTTTTCTCATTAATTAGAGTGTACATACTTATAAATGCTGTTATTGTCTCTAAAGTATAATACTGTATAATTTTATCCTTTTAAACAAAAAACACCATGTAAATACGTAGGTATTGTCCAGAAAAAGGAACGGATGAACTCAATGGATGACTGTAAAATAACAAAGATATACATTCATAAATTGAATACATATATAGAGACCAATTGAACTCAAATTGAAAGTCAATATACAGTCATCTTATACATTGTAAAGCCCATATATATATATGTCTTTCGATTGTGTTCCTTCTGCCTTCCCTCACCCTGTGCAGTGGATCGCTGGTAGTTGGCGGAGCGCGCCAAACGTAAATTTCCAAGCAGACAAAATGAAGCGATCACTCAGAGGTTTTTTCCAAACGCACCAGAAGTAGATTTAATCCAGATAATGCCTTTGACTTGCACAGCAAGCTTGATCACACACTATTTAGTGGGATGGGCTAGCAATACATAGGTAGTGTAGAAACCAAAGAGGGACCACAGGATACATATCTTCTTTCATCTAAATGGCATCCATTTTGTAGTGTTCAATTATACAGATAAACGTATTCAAAATATACAATAATAACAGTCAAAGTGAAAAAGTGTATTCATATCATACAGTAATATCGACAAATGAATTGTGTGTTCCACCCATTTGGTTGCTAGACTGGAGGTTAGAGCCAGCAGATTCACCAGGGAATGGAATTCACATGGGTCACTAAGTATAAAGCGGCATCCATTTTTTAGAGTGCACAAAGTTTTGGTACATAATATATAACCATATTGGATTTCAAATATTTATAGCCTTTACTTCCCTATTGTTCAGGGATGCAAAGAAAGGACTAACAATATATTCGAAACTGAGTAAACAAAAAACCTAAGTAAGTTAATTGTTCATCATGGTTATGTCCCAGGGCGATCATTCCAATCGGCCTAGTGCCACAGATAACCTCTAAACAGACTGTATTGTGAATGAAAGCAGTCTGCTTTTGTTAGTCCAAGTTATTTGAGAAAGTTCTCCACCAGACACCTCTGCATGTTAGTTCAACTAGGCATAGTGCATGTAAATAAAGTTTCTAGATAAACCTCATGATTGTTCCGGCCCGTCTTGTTGAGCCACAGGGGAAACCCAAAGTGTATATGACCCTGTGTGATGTTTCACTCGGCATAGTACCTAAAGTCAATATCGGACATTCCTTGCCCCAATTCAAAATGTAGGTATTGCTAATAGACCCATCCCATTTTAAGCAAAAACCAAACCAGTAGCCCATAAATGAAACATGTGAGATAAAAAGTGAAGAGAATTCGACATATAAAGTGACATAAGACATCGAGACACGTTTAAGTTATGGAAACAAGTCTCTTATCTGTCTGATCATATCCTCCACCATGGTGGTTGAAGAAAAGGTTAGGGGAGTCCATTGGAGTTGATTCTCTGAGTAAGCCCCTTCCTTTTTTCCTGTGTAAAAGAAAATATATACACCCATGAGATCTCTCACAGTATGAATTAAAATCTTATGTCAAAAACAAACATTTACTCTTGTATAGTGCATGCATGCTTCGGTAGTATGTACAAATAGAGGGCCAGGACAACAACTGTCAATTATTCACATTATTCATGTAATTGAATGCTCATTTCTTCGTCTTGGTTGAGCCCTTCCGGGCTTTTGGTTTGGAGATTGATTATGTGCCAGGATTTTTTCTTGCGTAGCTGTAAAACTCTATTCCCTCCTCTATGTGTGTACTCAATTTGTTCTATTGGAAAGAAGGTTAGAAGAGAATTGTTGGAGAGGTGATACTCTGCAAAATGTCGGGCCACTGGATAGTGGGGTTCTTTATTTGTAATCGCCCTCATATGTTCCAATACTCTTTTTTTGGTGCCAGGTGGTGCTGCCTACATATCTTTTCTTACAGGGGCATTCAAGAATATAGATAGTAAGTGTGGTGCCATATGTAAGGAATTGTTTTATCATCCTGTCTCCTACTGGTGTCTGGTATGATTTTTTCATTGGGCTGTTCCTGCAGGCCTTGCAATGGCAACAGGGAAAGAAGCCCTGTAGGTTAATCTGTGTGCTCAGCTGTCTGTTGGTAATATCTCCTTTCACCAGGAAATCCCTAAGATTTCTCCCCTTTCTATACGTTATCTGTGGTCTGTCTTGTATCGTGTGGCCTATGACTGGGTCACTTTTAAGGATATTCCGATTCTGTGTCAGAATTTTAGCGATTTGCTTAGATTCTCTGTTGTAAGTTAGAATCACTCTAGTTGTAGTGTCTTCCTCGGTATTCGGTTTTTCTTTCATTGTTTCCTCTCTTTTGATTTTGCTTACTTTCTCTTTTGCTCTAGACAGGACCCAATTAGGGTACCCTCTTTCTCTAAACCTAGTCATCATGTTTTCTTGTTTCATTAAAAAACTTTCTTGTGTGCTGCAGTTTCTCCTTGGTCACAGCAATTCACCAATGGGATACTCAATGTTTCAGGGTGGCTGCTGAAAGCATGGAGAAGACTGTTCCCTACTGTGGTTTTTCTTTTTTTTCTTTTATTTTTTTTTCTTTTTAAAGTTTTATTTTCCAATGCAGTAGATACAGAGATATGACATTTTCAGCTCCCCCCCCCCCCCACCCCCTACAGCAACAAAATTACTACGTTCCAAGGACACAAATAGAAAAAAAGAAAATATATACCGTTAAAAGAATTGGGTTCTTAATCACCAAATAAAGGAACATACGGAAAAAGAGATGACCAGGAAAGATACAAGGTAAAAGAAGGAAGAAATCATAAACTTAGGAAGAAAAAGAGGATAAAGCGCCGTCAGGCCTTTGGCTGACCATGAACTGTCCCTCGAGTGAAAGAAGGTGTATTAGCCATTTGAACCAGGCTGTTCCAGCCAGGTAGTGAGAAGTCCCCAGATGTCTAACTCCTTCTTTCGCCCTTTGCAGCCTTTTTTAGTGTATACAGCCTTTTCCAGGTGGTAGGTCACAACTAGCCTAGCCAACCATTGGGAAAAAGGAGGGGGGTCAGTCTCTATCCATGCTGAAGCAACGCAGATCCTCCACACTGTCATAGCGATGAAGATAAGCGCTCCACCTTTTTCCCGGTTGGCCTCCTCTTGTGTCCCCAACAGAATGGTTATGGGAGTCAACACTACAGCCTGAGAAATAACCCTCCCCAGAAAGTCCTGAACTTTAAGAAGGACTGGAGTGAGTTTTGGGCAAGTGGCGAACATGTGTACTGCGTCAGCACCAAACTCCGAGCACCGAGGGCACAGCGTCCCTTTGCCTGCTCCCCATTTGGCAATTTTACTGGGGGTGATATATAAAAAGAAAATGGTTTTAAAGTGTTGCGCCTGCAGTTTAGCTGACAGCAAATGTCTTTGGGAAAGTTCCAGTGAGTTATAGAACATGTTATGTGGGGTCTCTAGTTTTGTGAGCCACTTGTCTGATATTCTAGGTAGATCGTCTGGGGTCTGGCTGTTTAGTGCAGAGTATATAAGTCCTATCCGAGGGGTCACTGGGGCCCATAACATTTTAATGAATTCATTTTCTGAAAACCCTGCGGGTCCCCCAGCCTTTCGAGAAAAAAAGTCACGTATAGTGGAAATTAGGTCTCCTAGCTTTGTGATACCAGCTTTATACCAATCTAGTAGATAGGACCTGCCAAAGATAGCGGGCAGATTGCAGTTTGCACTGATGGGGGAATAGTAGTTAAGTCTTCCCAGCCCGTATATTCTACGAATATTGCAATTTTTTTTAAAGGAGTTCATCAGTGTCTTGAATCTGACATGTTTGTAGTATCCAAAGGATACCTGCCTGAGAAGACAGCCGCGGGTCTCCTCTCCCAGTAAGAGCTGAAATGGTGAAGGAAGCCCGGTTGAAGGAGACAAGTAGTGTTCCTTCACCAATTCAGTACTGTATTGCAGAACTGAAGCCCAATAGTAAAGCACTATGTTAGGAAAAGCCCAGCCGCCCGCTTCCTGGGAAGAGACAGTTGTTTTAGAGCCCACCTAGGTTGTGAGTAAGCCCAGATAAATTGCATAAAGAGCTGCTGAAATTTCTGCAGCTTAGTTTTGCTGATTTCCAGTGGAATGGCATGGGAAAAGTAGAGCAATTTCGGGAAGTAGGTCGTTTTGATTACATTGCATCTACCTACAAGAGTCAGGTGTAGGTTGTCAATTTGTTTGAGGGCTCTCTTTGTTTCAGTGGCCAAAGGGGATAGGTTCTCGGTTACAATTTTGTCTATATCAGTAGTTATAGTTATCCCCAAATATTTGGCCTTCGGGACAATCCGGCTATCAATCCAATTAATTTCTTTGTTCAATATTATTTGGGTTTTCTTTTATTCAATGCGTAACCCGAGATTTTCCCTAATTTTTGTGCCTCCAATTCCAATGCCAAAATAGCACTCTCGGGTTCAGGCCAGGAGTGGTTATGTCCAGGTCGTTAGCGTAGGCCATAATTTTGGTGTCACTGCCCTGCCTGCTTACTGCCTGCTTACTGCCAAGATTGCTGGGTTCTTTTAGATTTTCTTGATTAGGGGATCTATGTAGAGGGCAACAAGCAAAGGGGAGCAAGGGCAGCCTTGCCTGGTGCCCCAAGAGATGTTAAATTGCTCCGTTAGCCTCCCATTAATCGACACACATGCCGTTGGGCTCTGGTACAGAGCTTGTACAGCCTGCGTTAGTTAGTTTTGGCCCGAAGCCCATCCTCCTCATGACACACCACAGGAACCGCCAGGAGACCCGATCAAATGCTTTTTCGGCGTCTAATAGGATCAGTGACATCCGGTCTCCTGCTACCTGTGCTGCGTCAAACAGAGTGATGGCCCGCCTAATGTGTTCAGTGGTACTCTTCTTTGGGATGAATCCGTGTTGCCAATCGGACACCAGGGACTCAACTACTGAGGATATTCTTATTGCGAGGATTTTGGAAAAGACTCTGGAGTCGCAGTTTATGAGTGTGATTGGTCTATATGAGCCCATCTCTAAAGGTGATTTGTCTTTTTTTGGGAAATACAGAGATTTTGGCATTGGACCTGGAGGCAGGAGGGGAGGCCCCATTAAATATGGCGGTTACTACACCAAGAAAGATAGATTTTATTTGGAGAGCGAAGATTTTATAAAATTCCACAGGAATGCCATCCATTCCTGCGGCTTTCCCATCTGGCAGGCTGGCTAAGGCTTCTGTGATATCATCCCAGGTCGGGGTAACATCCAACTGCTCGCAGTTATCCTGGCTAAGCTGCCTTAGATCTACCTCTTTTACATAGTTGGTGATCTCGATTTCTCCTGAGTCGGCTGACCTACTATTCTCTTCTGCATATAACTCAGCGTAGAATTCTCGAAAACCCTCTTGTATTTTAATAGGATCACTGGTCTTTACCCCTGTTGACAATTGAATTGCAAGTATTGCGCTCCTAGTGGCCTGCTGCCTGGTTTTAACAGCAAGATGATGGCCAATGCAGTCGCTACACTCATAGTTTTTTTCCCGCATTGCCGCCCACTTGGCTGCGTTTTTTTCCGCGAATACTGCCCCAATTTCCGCCTTTGTGAGTATTACTTCATTTTGAATGTTCTCAGTGTCCATTCCAGTTTGAACAATTTGGACTACTTTCATTTCTGCTTTTTTAAATTTTTCCTGGAGATCACACATTAACAATTTTTCTTTCTTATTTTTCGTAATTGTGACCCTTAGAGTCTAATACCTGCTTTTAGTGTGTCCCAAACTATCATAGTCGGGCCGTTCCAGTGTTTATTTCCAGAAACTCCTGGATCCAAACTTGTATGTGAGACTGATAGCCTGGATCTTGCAGTAGCGCATTCTCGAAGCTCCATCTCGGTGCTTCCTTCCAGTTCCCCAGTCCCCCGATGTTTAAAATAAGTGGATTGTGGTCCAACATGAAGTGCGGAGCGGTGTCTGTGGTGCATTTGCCTAGTAAAGAGGACGATATAAAAAAGTAATCTAGTCTAGCAAATGACCGGTGCGGTGCAGAAAAGTAGCTGTAGCCAGGTTGAGTGGAGTTTAGGTTAGACCAAGCGTCACTCAGCCCGTGTGTTTGAGCTAGATTAATTAGTGTTTGGTACATTAGGGGCTTTCTACCTTTACTTGCTGTCCATTTTCCAGTTACAGGGCAAATTGATGTTCAGATCGCCACAAATGATTATTGGAGTAGGCCAGTGAGCTAACTCCCCAGAAATCAAGTTAATGATCCCTGGGTCGTCTGCATTACTTCCGTAGATTGAACACAAGAAAAAAGGGGGATTAGGGGAAATGTGGCATTTGGAAATTACCCATCTACCCTGTGAGTCGGATTTGACACGGGGACTTTTTAGAGGAAGTCTCCTTTCAGCCATAATTCCTACCCCTTTTATTTTGGCGCCCTGTGTAGTAGCCCCCACAACCTTAAGCCCTAGTGAGTTTGATAAACGTTTTTGTGATCCCTCTATGTGAGTCTCCTGAAGGCAAATGATATCGCCCCCCAGAGAGCGCAAACCTTGCGCTACTTTTTGCCTTTTTAAGGCATCGTTCAGCCCACAGATGTTAGCAGAAATAAACCTGAGTGAATTTATCTTAGCCATTTGAGTACTTAAAAAAGATTTAAGCCAGAAATTTCTTGAACTTTTGAGTGCACTTCATTTGGTGAATTCATTAACCTAGCCCAGTGACTAAGTGAGTGATTATGTGTAAAAAGGTGTCCTTGGATCCTCTGTGTCATTCTAGAGATCCCCTCCCACCAGCCCACCCCCCCTTTTTTGAGCAATCAGGAATAACCTGAATGATGGTAGTCAGTAGTGAGTCTCAGCCGCTGACCACGCCTAAGACATGTTAAGAATGCATTCGGCTAGATCCCCCTTGTGAGTTAAAGTAGAAAATTGCTAAGTCGACAGACCTTGAGCTTTACATAGAACTAACCTGATGTGGAAAACCCAAGGGAGTTAGGAGTGAGAAGGAGCGTAAAAAACCAAAGAGCTGAAAAAAAAAGGTATCCCTCCTTTGCCCTCCCCTACCCTGCCCGTGCCCGGTTGGTAGTCTCTTTATCTTGGGCCTTTCTTGGATTTAATCTCGTCCAGGTATTCCCCAGCCTTGATTTCAGAGAAGAAGATTTTGGTACCCCCATTAAAGATTATTTTAAGCCTGGCAGGGTTCATTAGGTACACTTCCGCTCCCAGCTGCTGGAATGGGGAAATTAGTTGTCTTAGACACCATCTTCGCTCTTCTGTCTGGTGGCAAAAGTCAGGTTTTGCGAAATATGTTATACCATTAGCCCCCTTCTTGCTGTGGTTTTTCTATGTAGTTTAGTGGTTATTTTGTTGTTCTATATTTCTACCACTATATCGTGGAATTCAATCTGTTTTCTGCTAATGGTGTATGTAAGGTTCAGGTTAAAAGTGTTGGATCAAACTAACTTCTGGTGCTTTTGCAAAAAACCTCTGAGTGATCGCTTCATTTTGTCTGCTTGGAAATATATATATAAAATATATATATATATATATATTATCTACTGGCGGTCGCCAGTAGATAGTTATAGTTAGGACCGAGTTTCCATAGGAAATCTCAAAATTCTATTTTGAATAACTTTGGCGCCGATTGACGAATCTTCGCGTAATTTTCAAAACTAATGGGGCGCTCCGCTCCGCTCCTACCCTGAAAGTCTCGGGGTGATTCGTCAAGCGGGGGCCGAGAAAAAGGGGGGGGCCCAAAACACGTTTTCCCCATGGATTTTTCCATAGGGACTTTAGTCGCAGCTACAGCCCGAACGGCTGAACAGAATTACGTGAAATTTGGCAGAGAGGTAGCCATAAGGTCCGTTTGGTGCCTTTTGCAGGTTTGGTGTAAATCTGTTCAGTATTTTCTGAGAAAATAGCATTTAAATCAATATATATATCCGTCCGCGAGCGCACTTCTGATTGGTTGTTACATCTTAGTAAACATTCGAATTGGTCGAAACCAGGAAGTGCCGGCCGCCATTTTGTCTCTCGCACTGAGAGGGGGGTGAAACACAAAGGAGAAAAACATGTAAAGGGGGCATGCTGGACAGTTCCTGACCCCCTAGCAGGGGTCAAGGGGTCCCAGGAGGTCCCCCAAGGGCAATTAAAAAAATTTAATTTTTTTCGGTAATTCGCCGAGTGCGCAAAGCGTGCGCGCACTATAGAAATGAAAAAAATTCCGCGAGGTTCGCGCAGCGTGCGCGCACGGTATAAATGCTTTAAAATAAAATCGCAATGTCAATCCCCCCGTGTGCACACGCTGCGCGCCGCGCAGTGTGTGTGCATCGCTTATCAAACGATTAACAGTTTATACCAAAACCCTTAACAACAAAGCGTATCATGTGTCCTCCTTCTGCGGACGGTGCGCGAAGTGCACCGTGCGTACATGGCCCATTAAGCATAACGTGGGCGCGCGGTGTGCGTAGCGCACTGCGTGCCCACCGTGCGTGCACGGTGCGCAAAGTGCACCGTGCGTGCACGGCACTAACTGCGTAAAGTGGGCGCGAGGTGCGCAAAGCGCACCGTGTGCTCACCGTGCGCGCACGGAACGAACTGCGTGAAGTGGGCGCGCGGTGCAGAAAGCGCACCGCGTGCCCACCGTGCGCGCACCGTGCGCAAAGCGCACCGTGCGCGCACGGCACGAACGGCGTAAAGTAACTTAGCATTTAAAAAAACGTACAAATTCACTGAAAAAACCATAGGTTTCACACACTTTATACTTAGGAATTTGCATTTAAAAAACCTTGCAAATTCACTTAAAAAACCATAGGTTTCACACATGTTATAGTTAGCTGGGCATTTTCCTCATGAAAAACCAATGAAATTCCCCCGTTATAGTTAGTGCAGGCAACTATAACTCACGCGACCGTAATCCGCTGCTGATGACGTCAGATATTACATCACTGATGACATATGTGTCTTTCTGAAAAAAAAAAATATATATATGTATAGCTAAAAAAAAAGGAAGAAGACATGGGTATATAAATGTGTAAATACAGTGATGTAATATCTGACGTCATCAGCAGCGGATTACGGTCGCGTGAGTTATGGTTGCCTGCACTAACTATAACGGGGGAATTTCATTGGTTTTTCATGAGGAAAATGCCCAGCTAACTATAACATGTGTGAAACCTATGGTTTTTTAAGTGAATATATATATATATATATATATGCTGAAAAAACAAAGGTTAAATGGCTGTTATAGTTAGGAAATAGGATTTAAAAACCTTAGAGATTCCCTGATAAAACCAGAGGTTGCAGGGATATTAAAGTTAGGCTGATATTTCACTCGTTAAACCAGAGGAATTCAGCAGTTATAGTTTGCTGAGCTAACTATAACTCACGCCCCCGCAATCCACTGCTTATGACCTCATATGTTACATCAGTCATGACATGGTCAGTGACATCTCATGAAATCTCAAATTACATCACTGATTACATCATTCTGTGACTGTGTTTCAAAAAAGTTTGTGAGTGTTACATATATAGACACCAAGGTGTATTGATGAATCAGTTGGTGTGTGAGTGCCGGTAGTTATAGTTATGACTTGATTTCTATTAAGTTATTCGTAGGCACTGTCTCTCTTGCTTTTCAAATCATGCTAAGCCTCAATGAGTGATGGCAGATTTACAATGTAAAACCAGACTATAATCTGAGACCTACTGAAGGGCTTTGAAATTTGAAAAAATTACTGGTAAAACACAGAACCCACTGGATGGTATGGTTGAATGCACTGCAAGCCCCAGCATGCATTAGTAATTGGACACACCTGTGAAGCGCCTCTTTGTAACTCCAGCACAGCCTATGAATAAGGAGCAGGAGGCTCTGAAACGTGTCAGGCGAAGTGAGCAATTGGATTGTTTTTTCTGGTTTTAAATGAAGAATTCAGTGGAACCATCTGCCTGCAAGTGCGTCTTCAATTTAGTGCAACATTTGGAGACCTATTTCACAGCGTCCAGCCATGGAGGACTGCACCACTGTCACTAAGGTATGTGGAAGTAGAGGCTTGGAATTGTGCTGAGCCTCAATGCGGGATGGAAGATTTACAATATAAAACCAGACTACAATCAGAGGCCCACTGGATGGTTTTGAAATTCGAAACAATAACTGGTAAAACACAGAACCCACTGGAGGGTATGGTTGAATGCACTACAACCCCCAGCATGCATTAGTAATTAGACACACCTATGAAGCTCACTGGAGGGCAGAGCAGCATGCATTTGAAAAGCAAGGAAGACAGCGCCTCTGTGTAACTCCAGCACAGCCTATGAATAAGGAGCAAGAGGCTCTGAAACGCATCAGGTGAAGTGAACAATTGAATTGTTTTTTCTGGTTTTAAATAAAGGATTCAGTGGAACCATCTGTCTGCAAGTGCATCCTCAATTTAGGGCAACACACACACACATATATATAAAATGTAACATAATTAATGCAAATATTAATGTTTTTTATATGTTATGTTTATTACTATGAAAACAAATAGATATATGTATATGTATATATATTTATTTTCATAGTAATATATTTAAAATATTAAAAAATATGTTAAATATTTTTATTAGTATTTTACTATATATGTGTATATAAGCACAAAACCCATATATGTGTGTATGTGTGTGTGTGTGCGTGTGTGTGTGTGTGTGTAGTGTAGTAGAGTGACCTAGAGTGGTGAAAGATTAGAGTGGCATAGAGTGGAGCACAGTGTCATAGAGTGACGTGGCTTACAGTGGAGTAGAGTATGATGGCATAGAGTGGAGTGGAGTGAAATAAAGTGGAGGGGAGTGGAGTAGAGTAGAGTTTGGTAGAGTGGAGTTGAGCAGAGTATAGTGCAGTAGAGTGGCAGTGAGTGGAGTGGAGTGGAATGGCGTAGAGTGGACTAGAGTGGCACAGAGTGGAGTATGCATGATGTGGTAGTGCATTGCATTGCCATTACAGACAACACGTTTTCAAATGAAATTACCAATTACATTTGCACACACATGTAGTTTTACTGATAAAACTATGAAGTACACAAATAGCATCACCTCGTGTATTGATTTGTTTTGATTGTATTCAAATGTTTGTATTAACCACACTTCTAAGTTACAGAAAAATGTGCTTTCTTTGTGCTTTTCTAATCTTTATATATTCTGAAATATTTGCACTGTTCATTTACAGACATTACATTTCTTTATGTGCTAGAATAAAGCCTTTAGAAGGTAAGTAAAATACATTTGTAGAGCGCACACTACCTAAAGGTAGCCAGTGCTAGCAACACTGAGAAGTTGCAACAGGGGAATGGAGACCTAATGAAACAGAAGAGAAAACCCTACACAAATTCAAAGGGACAAACACCACCCCCTTTCACGCTCACCTAGATTGTCAGATAAAGAAGCTCACTTTGAAGTCAGAGAAAGAAAGGTAAACACCAAGCTCCATTGGAAGGCAGAGTCTGACATTTGACCTCTGTCTTTGAATGCACAGCAAATGTGACAAAATAAGAACAAATTTAAAGGCCTGTTTACAGCAAGCCGGCACTCGTGGAAGAATACAGTAAATTGAATATGCTCCATGGGATGGACTAACTCAAGCTGGACAGCCTAAAGCAAATAAAGCCTGCAAATAGAAAGCAAGCAAATGTGAGCACAAATCAAATGGTAAGCTATAGGCGGAATACATTCCTAGGTCAGTTTTCCAAATGTCTCCAAGATGTCTTTTGACCTCAAAACATGCAGGTTAAGCTTTTGAAAGCTGTTGAAATATGAGCTGCTGATGGAACAACTCTGATAATTTAACAATTTAAAGAGAAATTAAAATAGGCTTTATGTTAACGGAGGGCTCTTGAAATACCGCACTAAGAGGTTGACAATATTAGCTTTTCTAGTCACAAAAATGAAGAAACCATTGCAGATTTTGTGAAATTTAAGGTTTACAGTAAACAAGTGGAAAAAGATGTTGCTAATCTGAAACTAGTGAATGATTACCTGATCTTTGGAGGGATTAAAGAGAGAACTTGTTTATTTTTTCATATTTTGGAAGCATGTAATGAATCTGTGCAGTTTATTGACAGTGAGGGTTGAGAGCTTTCAATCTAAAATAAATAGTTATGCTATAATAAATGAAGATTAATAAGAATGTATCTTGCTGTTAAATTAAAAACAGTATGATGTGGGTTTTTTCTAGTGGCTGAGCTTTCGAGACTGGATTACGCCAACACCTGCCTCATTAAAAATATGATCACGTAACTCCTCTGTGGCTCCACAAGTGGCTACGTTTAGAAGCGGCAACCCAGTTGAAACGAGCCTGAATCATCTGCATGGTACCCGGGAGCAGTGCACAGCACCTGCCTTGGCAGAGACCAGGGAGATCCAACCACCAAAACTCCATCCATTGATGCTGAGGTACTTGACCCATACTGTCCCGACTCTTAGGGCAGGGTCCTTTGCCCATGATTTTTCCTGAGCACCACTGCAGTAAGAGAGCTACATGCTTGGGCCCTTCTTAAACATGATTAATACAAATAAGACCCTTTGATGCACCACATATGCCTTCACCATTGATTTAAAAATTAAATGTGCAACTAACGGTGGGATGCATGTCACAAATTTTTCTGAATACCGGCAAGGATGTACGTGTGTTGGTTTTCACCTCCTTTCCATTTGCATTATCCTGGCCACTCTTTTGACACATGGCTGGGGATGCAAAGTAGTCAAATTCAACCAATGCAAAGCATGATCATGTTGGGATTATTTCCAGGGACAAGTCACATACAAGCCTCGATAAGGCTTTATGAATTGGACACCAGTTTTGAATTTCAGAAATGTTGCAATTTCTGACAACGTGGCCAAATCCTATAGGCATGTTGTTTAATTAACTTTGGTGGCAGAAGCTAACCATTCTAAACCTAAAATTGCAAGAGAGTAAATTACCCTTTCCAGCCTTTGATGAAATGACGGCTCTATCTTTAGCTTTGTCCCGGAGGAGAAAGCAATTCTAGCCTTACGCATAGATTCAAAGGAGTAGATTGACCTACAAATGAAACTAGCAGATATAGTGGTGTGGGAGGAGCACGTACTGCACACACCTCCATTAAAGCTCTTCTGTGCATGAGGTAGTTCTAAATTACTGATTCCCATGGGGAACCTGTCATTAGCGTGTTGGAGAAAACTTGCACTGCTCCCTGTGCTGCACATGATTTGCATGTACAAAGGAAGCTTGCAACCTACCTTTGGCCTGTAGTGGGTCTTCTTGGTATCCTGTGCCCCCAATCTTGTATGCTCTACTCCCTTCACTACTGAGCTCGCTTCAGCATTCATAGTGTCAATTTTTTTGACTTTTCAGTAGTGAAAGCTTGTTCATGAAGCTCTAGTAACATACAACACAAGGACAGCATGGGAAGCAACAGTAAATGTTTTGAGCAACAAGAAGGCCATTTATAAAATGCAGGACTGCAGCAGGGGCGGCTCCTCCACTATGGCAGAGGAGAGTCGCCCCACTGCTTTCTCGCAGTTATTAGTTATTACCATTTTCTGTTTGCGTTGCGGGTGGGCAAGTGGGCAGGGATGCTCTGCTCTCCGAGCAGGGGAGGAGTGGTATGCCCACTTCTGAGTGCGCAAAGACTGTTTGGTCGGCCCTCTCGGGCCACCCAAACCAGTCATGTACACTCTGCCCTTCTCTATGCAGGATGCATTGCAGCCTGCATGGAGAACAGGCCCACCCCATAAGGCCCTGGCTGTGCGCCGTCCTGACCAATCACAACGATGCTTGCAGCGTTGTGATTGGCTTAGGGGAGGGAGGGAGCCTGGCTTCTTTATTACATTTTTAGTTTTTTAAAACCCGCCACTCAGTACCTCCCCCGTGAAGCCCCATCCCGCGCAACCCCCCATTCACAAGCCATGCCGGACGCGACTGGACTGCAGTATAGGCTTTCTAACATACAGAACACGTTGAACATGAGCATCATCAGTGCAGGTTTTAATGTATGTAAAAAACAAAAAACATCTCCTGCTGCTAACCATATGCTTGCAAAATATTTGGTTACAAGTGTGGCGCTAAGTTCCAGACACCACCCCTTCTGACACCCAGAGTTCTTTCAAGAACTGAAACCATACTGGTTTAAAGTTTGTTGTTACATTAAATAGGAGAGCAAATCAGTAAGTTAGGATTTACTCAGTAACATTAATTCAATATGACAGTGTCTATATATCATGTTGTAAAGTAGCATCTTTGATATCTGTAAACTACAGGGGGAGCAGGGCAAGGGGAGAAGGTGTTGTGATGGTTCATTTGTTTGAAAATGTATGTCTAACAACAAAGTATGTTAGGAAGTTCCACTATTACTGCCCTCGGTTTATACTTGCAAAGGGCTGGGCGAAATATCTTAAAGTATACATGAGTATACATTTGCAACAAAGATACAATTCTCATGATACTGCTGGTAGTTGTAGAAGTCCTATACAAAGTGTATTCATACAGAAACATATTCTTTATTCTCTTAATGGCTTGTGTGGCTAATGGGCAACTGAAGAATATTAAGGAAAACAGGCTTCTCCAAAGCAGTGCCGTTTGTTTAAGGGTATCTGCTGCCAATGTCCTTCGGAAATGTTACACGTACCACGTGCCAAAGCTAATTTGAACTTTGTTGTCGAACATATTTAATTGCCCTTGGCTCTAAATTTTAAATACACTTTATTTGCATGTACACTATATTTTATATTAACTGTTATAATGAAAATGAGGGCTTGCATGCCAAATGTATTACATAAAAGCACACTAAAAGGGTGCACACACTTCACAGAACTTGAAAAGTAACTTTCAATGAAGTATAGGAAAGTCCAACTCCAGCGAGACATCATTATGGCTCGTGTGCACATAGCTGTGCTCCACAATTTTGCATAACTCAAAATGTAATGAAAATAAAGAAATCCCTGGTATGGCTTACTCAGTTTCTGCACTTCAACCATAATAGCTTTTGCTGTTTATTTAGTGTTTAAATCTTTTTGGGTATGTGTCTGGCATGTTCTCTAACTTTAATTACCTTAAATTCAAAAAATATGTATAACTTGGTGGATTACATTTACCTACAATTATTTAAGGCTTCACTTTATCTACTTTATACAAGACTCAACAGCAATTGATTGATGCCTATCATGGGAAAACAAGGCTTACTTTGCAGCGTTTATCGGAAAAAGTTATCCTTTTGGATTAAAAGAGAAAAATAGTAATAAGTGAGACATGATGCATGACTTGAAGACATGAGGAAAATAGGAATAAGTGGGACACAATGAATGAATGTGAACGCATCAGAGTCAAACAATAATAAGTGAGACATGATGCATGACGCTGAAGCCATAAGAGTCAAATAGTAGTAAGTATGGTGCATGACTCTGAAGGCATCACATTTAATATGTAATTAGTGAGACATGAGGCATGACTGAAACCATCAGAGTCAAACAGTAATAACTGAGACATGGTGCATGTCTCTGAAGGCATAAGAGTCAAATAGCAAGAAGTGAGACATGATTCATGACTCTGAAGTTGTATGGCTCCAATAGTGATAAATGAGACATGATGCATGACGCTGAAACCATAAGAGTCAAATACTAATAAGTGAGACACGATGCATGCTCTGAAGGCATCAGAGTCAAACAGTAATAAGTGAGACATAATGCATTACGCTAAAGCTATAAGAGCCCAATAGTAATAGGTAAGACGTGATGGTTTCGCTGAAGGCATCAGAGTCAAACAGTAATAAGTGAGACATGATGCATGACGCTGAAGCCGTAAGAGTCAAATAGTAAAAAGTGAGACATGGTGCATGACTCGGAAGGCATCAAAGTCAAATAGTAATACGTGAAGAACTGAGATATGATTCATGGCTCTGAAGGCTTAAGAGTCAAATAGTAATAAGTGAGACATGAAGGATGATGCTGAAGCCATAAGAGTCAAATAGTAATAATTGAGACATGGTTCATGACTGTGAAGGCATCAGAGTCAGATTGTAATAAGTGAGATATGATGCATGACTCTGAATGCAAAAGAGTCAAATAGTAATAAGTGAGACATGATGACGACGTTGAAGCCATAAAAGTCAAAAAGTAAAAAGTGAGACACGATGTATGACTGAAGACATCAGAGTCAAATAGTAATAACGGAGACATGATGCATAAATCTGAAGGCATAAGAGTCAAATAGTAATAACTGAGACATGATGCATGATTCTGAAGGCATGCTTTCTGAAGAATGCCCTAGCATTGACTCGGGAAGAAGTAGCGTGCTGAACAAAAAGCAGCAAGAATTCTCAAAGCCAACACAGCGGCAGTTGTTTTTTAATAAGTGAAATTGCTTATATATTGACTGATGCTTTGTGCAGGTGGGTGAGTGGATGAATGCGAGAAAGACTCAATTGATATAGAAAGCAGTACATGGATGAGTGGGTGATTGAGTGGATGGATTTCTGAATCTCTCATATATTCACTTATCCATTTAAGCATGCATTCAGCCATCAATCCATGCTCACATCTCGTCCCGACTGAACTCATACATTCACACAGCCATCTGTTGATGCACTTAAAACGTTTGCAGGTGGCACAGGGCAGAATAATTAGAAGTCATGGCCCTGCTCCTTTGACAGCATTCCCCCCTAAACAGTGCCACGGTATCACATCCTTGGTAGAGGGAACTATGCAACTGCTGGCAACTTGATCAAACTTAACAGACCTTTGGGTTTAAACATATACTAAACTGTAGAATCACAATGGTTGCAACCTGTTCTTGAAGCAAATGATTTGGCTGAGCCTGATCCATATTTTGTAATCTAAATGAAATTATTCTGAACCATTTCTTTTAAGCAGTGAAGTTATTTTCAGACTTGAGCATAAGTTCTGTGGAGAATTGATTGTCACAGGTCTTAAATAAAAGGGGGAAACCATTTGACAAAGTTTACTTCTCGTGCAAATGGTGTTGAGAAAAAAAAGTCTACACTGAAATCATAGAAAATAAAAGTGATTTATAAAAGGAAAAAGCATTGTCGCTGCTAAAAGGTCTGGCTTATGATAAAAAGTGTCTTTCTCATCACCGATGAGTGTAGATACTTCATACACACATGTTGTCACTCATCTTTGTACACATGCATCTATTTATCTACCCACTGTCGCACCCTTTCCTTCACTCTCCGACTCTTTTATTCACCCTTCGACAACAACTCAATAAAACACACGCAAATTCAACAACATATGTGGGATAAATTTGAATACAAACAAAAAAAAAGAAAACATGCTGTCTTCTAAACAATGTGAGCATATCATATTTTTGAAATATAAACATAGCAGCTGGGGTCTGTATTGCAATAGTTTTGTAAATAGTCTATAATTGTTTTAAAGTACAAGCTTGGCAGCCACATTTAATGCCAAGCTGTTAACTATCTTGGAATTGTAAAATAATGATACACTATGGACAACAGCACTTCATAAAGATCTCATGGTGTACAGGAATTGGCCATGTGGAACTGCAGATAAAACAAGCGAGAAGCAAGTAAGCCATAAGCACTGTCTAGAGAGCTGAAGTATCCCCTTAAAAAGCATTACAATAAAAAGAGGAGAAGGAAAGAAATGAAAGAGTAACTATAAAAAGAGAAAATAAAAAAATTAAGGACTGGCAAACCAACCCTGAGGCTGAAACGCACTAATCATCAGGTGGATGCACACACATGATCCGAAATGTCATTCACAGGGCAAAACAGTTGATGACTGAAACAGACTAAACTATTAGCACATGCAGTGTGCTGTCATGGATAGAAGCGAAGTGTAAATGACACTCCAGCAGACCAATGACCAAACAGAATGGACCCAAAGGCCCTCTATGTGTCAATATGGACTTATTTTTTATATATATATATATATATATATATATATATATATATATATATATATATATATATATATATATATATATATATATATATATATATATATATTCACTGAAAAAACCATAGGTTTCACACACGTTATAGTTAGGATTTAGCATTTAAAAAACCTTGCAAATTCAGTGAAAAAACCATAGGTTTCACACACGTTATAGTTAGCGGACATTTTACTCATAAAAAACCATTGAAATTCCCCCGTTATAGTTAGTTAAGCTAACTATAACTCGCGCACCCGCAATCCACTGCTGATGACGTAACATATTTCATCACTCATGACATGGTCAGTGACATCACTCATGACATTACTGATGACATCTCAAATGACATCACTGATGACATCATCCAGTGAATGTGTGTTTTTCTGAAAATTAAATATTTTTTATATATGTATATCTCAAGGTCGATGGAAGAATAAATGGGTATATAAGTGTCTAAAAGGATGATTTGTTTTTGAAAAATTGATTGTGTAACTGACTGATTAAGTGTATCTTAGTGAATACATGGCTTAGTGAGTAATGTTTAAATATGTAATTATCTGTATCAGTCTCTCACTTTGTGTATAAGTGTCTGCATGGGTTGGTGAGTAGCTACATGGGTGTTTATATTGGATTTTAGGTTGTTTTTTGAGTATCAGTCTGAGTGTCTGCATGGTTCGGTGGGGGGTATTACGTAGTGCATAGGTGCATGAATGATTGACTCTCTGGTTGTATGTGTTGAAGACAGCATGTGTGCATGACTGTATGGTTGGATGAGTGTGTGTATGGGTGTGTTAGTGAGTGAATGACTGTCTCAATAGTGTCTTTATGAGTTACTAAATATGTTTTAAAGAAGTATATTTGACTATTGGTGTATATAAGTGAGTATGTGTGAGAGTGAGAGATTGAAACAGTTCCTGTATGAATAAGTATGTGTTTTTATTAGTGATTATTTAAAAGAGTAAGCATGTGTAAGTTTCTGTAGAAGTACGTGTTGAGGTGAGTGTATAACTGAATATGCAAGTAAATGGATGTTTGATTCTTTATTAGCATGAGTGACTATGTGTGTGAGTAACTCTATGGATGAGTGGCAATGTGTAACAGGATGTATAGGTGTATGAGTACATATGATGAGTGAGTACATGTATGAGTGACTGTACAGGACTGTTGGTGAATGAGTGGATGTGTATGTGGATCTAAGAATTACTGAAGAGGTTGTTGTAACTGGTATTGGTATGTCCATTTTTTTGAAAATTTCAGTCTCTATTTTTGAATGTTTGTATCAAAGGTTACATTAGGGTGAGAGGAGGTCTACCACTCTGTCACAAGGATGATGTCATCAGTGATGTCATTTGAGATGTCATCAGTGATGTCATGAGTGATGTCACTGACCATGTCATGAGTGATGCAATATGTTACGTCATCAGCAGTGGATTGCGGGTGCGCGAGTTATAGTTAGCTTAACTAACTATAACGGGGGAATTTCAATGTTTTTTTATGAGTAAAATGTCCGCTAACTATAACGTGTGTGAAACCTATGGTTTTTGCACTGAATTTGCAAGGTTTTTTAAATGCTAAATCCTAACTATAACGTGTGTGAAACCTATGGTTTTTTCAGTGAATTTGCAAGGTTTTTTAAATGCTAATTCCTAACTATAACGTGTGTGAAACCCATGGTTTTTTCAGTGAATTTGTATGGTTTTTTAAATGCTAATTCTTACCTATAACATGTGTGATTCCCATGGTTTTTTCATTGATTTTGTATGATTTTTTTATTACAAATTCTTATATTAAACGTGTTTTTTTTTTTTTATTTGCAAGCTTTTTTTTTTTTTTTTTAACTTTCTATTCTCTTAAAACACTATGCTTAATTTAAAAAAATTCTGCAATATATTATTTTTTCTCATTTTTTTTTTTACCAAACAGGTAAGATATATTAGTATAACATAGAGATTCTTTTTTTCCTTTTTTTTTTTTTTAAAGTGCGCGTACGGTAAGCTTACGGTAAGCGTACGGTTTGCGTAATGTTCGTAATATTTCTACTCTTTTTGCGTATGCTTACGCAATTTACGTAGCCGTGCGTACTGCGTACGGGGCGCGTAAGCGTGTACGCTACACGCGCACGTTACGCGGAAGTGTTGGGGAGTGCCTGTTATGCGCATGCGCGCGAGCGCGTGTCTTTTTTACACGCATGCGTACTTTTACCGTAAGCGCTCCGTAAGCGCTCCGTAAGCGTAACGTAAGCGTAACGTAAGCGTAACGTACGCGCACGGTGGGTCATCTGATCATGAAACAAAACTTTTGATTGGTTCAAAGTAGTTTCAGTTCTAGAACTCTCCTACACCACACCCATTCCCCTCATTTCTGCTTGTGATCCCTTAGGAGAAGGAGCTGAGTTGTCTTTGGGATACGATGGCAGACCAGCACTCTTCTGCTGAGAGTGAGGCTAGCAGCACCACCATCAGGCAGAGAAAGAGGAAACAGAAGAGCTCTTTTATATGGGAGTATTTTACTTTTCCTGAGGGCGAGAAAAAAGTCAATGCTGCTTTGGTGACTTGTAAGCTGTGCCAGCGTGTACTTTCAAGAGGTAATCCTAACAAGAAGTATTCCTTCGGGAATCACACTATGTTACGACACCTTGAGGATGTACACCCTAGGACACATGCACGACATACTAGAGGAAACCCTTCAGTAAGTCAAGCAAGCACATCCACAGCAGCTCAGCCGAGTCCATCTTCGGAAGCTCAGCTGAGCCCTTCATCTGTGGGGGCAGATTCACCTTTTTCTGGTCCTGTGGAAACAAACCATCGGTTTGCGAGGGTTACAATGCGGTGTTCATTTTGCCATGGTCTAATTGTTCATAGGGAGACCAGTCTTCCCCTCATTAACAACAAAATAGACCAGCACATTTGTCCTACCAGCTAATGTTCCCATTCTTCCTTTCCTCTGTCCCTGCATGAACACAACGGCTCTTTTAAGAGCCAACCTTACCTCTCAACTTTTTTTAATTTTTTCTTAAAAACTTTTTTTTTTTTTTAAAAACACTAAAAAACAATTACCACATTACAAGGTCCTTGAGGGATTAATAACTAAATACTGAAAATCTGTTTGAGGAGAAGTGGAAGAAAGGGACCATCTAATTTCTGACTTACCTGACCCACCCAACAATTTAATTTTTAATTAAAATTTAATTGAAATTACTTGTAAAAATGGTTGTTTTTTTTCGAAAATTTTCTTTCACAATCTGAAAAAAAAGAAAAAAGTATTAATATTTAATAAATCATTGTAGAATACAGTACACGTATTTACATATTTTCCAAAAACAATTTTTTGCCTTTTTTTTGCTGTTTTCAGAATATATTACATCTCACAATAAATCGTGAAAGCAATTGCATTCATCACTTAACAGCGGGCAAAAAAAAATAACTATCTCAAAGATTGTTTTAAAAAAGCCCAGAATCTCTTTTTACTTAAACATAACATTATAGAAATGCATAATATTCTAAAAAAATATCATCTAATAACAATAACTATTTCTTTAAAATACCGTCTGACAATTTTGTTACAGAAGCATAATCACAAAAATAATATATCTCAAATAACTCCACAGTACATCTGGTTACATTTCCTTTAGGCCAAATGGTAATTTTAAAATTCTTTTTTGATTAAATATCCAATGGTAATCTAATAAAATTCCAAAATTTAAATTGTACAGATGTTACCGATTCTCTCTAAAATTTTGGTTTCCGAAAGATTAATTAATAATTAAATAAGTCCACAATACAATTGGTTACCTTTCCTTATGGCCAAATGGTAATTTTAAAAATCTTTTTTGAATACATTTCCAATGGTAATCCAATAAAATTCCAAAATTTAAATTGTACAGATGTTACTGATTCTCTCCAAATTTTTGGTTTCTGAAAGATTTATTAGGAATTTAATAAGTCCACAATACAATTGGTTACCTTTCCTTTAGGCCAAATGGTAATTTGAAAAATCTTTTTATTTGAAAATTCCAATGGTAATCCAATAAAATGGTAAAATTGTTTTGTACAGATCATTTAGGTTTCAGGAAGATTAGATAGGAATTTGCTAAATCAAAAGGAAAACGTTGCTTGAAAATCAATTGGGAATCATTACACAGTGTCCAGCCTTTTTCACATTCAAGATAAACTGTGTAATGTCCAGAAGTTACAGTAGGTCCTTCATGGAAAATTATTGCAACTGTTACAAAAGTTTTTCCTGAAATTGATAATTGCTGTCCTATAAACTTCTTTATTAAAGTCTCCAATTTTGAACCATCAGCTCTACATCGTTGCATCATTAAAATTACATACTGTCCGTATTCCTTTAAAATTAATGTTGAAAACATGTCAGATTTACACTCACCGCATTCCATGCTATGATTAGCATCTTTAACTAATTTAGCAAAAGTGACTGTTTTACTGTCTGGCAATGTTAAATAAATAAACCTTTCAGAATCAACATTAGAGCCACATGTATTGAAACAGTTTTCACAACTATGTTCCCATTTATAAGAGACACCAAACATATTTTCAATTTGTACCCCTTCTTCTTCCAGTACCTGAAGAAAATACATCAAGAATTCCTGTGCGTCTTGCTGTACATTTTGAGAAAACTGTGTTCGTCCTGAACATACATCTAAAAGTTTTCTAATTTCAGTAGCACTTTCTATTTGAGTTTTATCATTACTCAGCTTTTGAAAAAGGAGACTCAACTCAGAACAGAATCTTTTTCTCTGATTTACTATTATCTGCTCTTGCAAACTTTCCAGATAAAATGCAACATTCAGCACTACATTAGCGTAGCAGTTGACACCAGAGCTATTTTCAAAATGACAACATACAACCTCTTCAACATTTTCCTTTTTCTTTTTGCTTGCAATTACATCACTCCTCTTTTTTTTCCTCCTCTCTACATCCTCAATACAGATATTCTCAATTCTCCTTTTTCGAGAAACTCCACGTTTCTCCAACACAGGATACTGACCTAAATGAGGAGCATAGGTTCTTCTTAATCTATTATGCTCCTTTCCACAGTTTGTATCAGCACTAACTTTTGAATCATCAAAGTCTATCATGAATAAACCAGATAATGTTTTCACTCGTGACAAAGCTAGATAAGCCATACCTTCTTTGAACACAGTTGAACCAATGTTTACAAATGCACAATCTACAGTCAGTCCTTGAGACTTGTGAATAGTTACAGCATATGCTAGAGAAAACGGAAACTGTTTCCTTTGTACATATAAGTCTTTCACAAGCATGAAACGAACTGTACAACGACAAATGTCTATAACTTCTTCTATCTGATCAATTTTATTTTTAAACATTCAATTCCATCTTTTTTCTGATAATTAATAAAACCCACAACTCTTCCCATAGCTCCATTTACTAAACCTTTTTCAACATCCAAATTTCTCCTTAAAAATACTCTACAGTTCATGCAAACAGATAGATTTTTTTCTAATCCAGCAGTTTTGGAAATGTTCTTCTCTAGTGAATCCAATTTATTTTTCAGTTTGCCTGTTAATGTGATAGTAATTCTTTCATGCTGAATTTTGTCCACTGCTTCCAATTTCCTAATCTCTTCCTTTTCCAATTTCAAAAGCACCTCATTGAATATTGAGCATTCACGTAGAGTTGGCATTAAGCAGATGACACTTTTCTTTTCTGCAATGTTCTTGTATATCTTCTCTGCAACTATTTCTTCCTTTGGAAATAAATTATGTAGCAACCGACTCTGTAATGCTTTCGTGCCAGCTTCAGTGAGTAGTCCAATTCTGATATCTTTCAGAATACTTCCATATTCTTCATCGTTTGCTTGCCTCATATTAGTAGTAAGTTCCTTGTACTCAAAGAAGGACCAAATATTTGCATTACCAATGCTTCCCAATGACTTCTTTGTGTCTTCATGTGTCACAGTATTAAACACTGGTTGTCCTTTAACTGGAGTAAGCTGTAGAAGATCCCCAAAAACTATGACATGTTTTCCACCAAATAACATGTCATAGTCTGTCCTTAGAATTTGCTGCATTCTTAAATGCATAAAGGCAAGCATTAAGTTTGATACCATGCTCACCTCATCAATAATGAGAACTTGCATCTTCTTCAATACTCTTGAAACTTCCAAGCATGCTTCTCCAGTTAGCTTGTGGTATTGTATTTTGTTCTCATGCTCCACTGGTAACATTAGCAAACGATGTAAGGTGATTCCTTTTATGTTATATGCTGCTAACCCAGTTCGAGCAGTAACCACACAAGACAAAGTTGAATCCGTTTTTTGCTGTAGGTAGCTTCTGATGACTTTTATTAAGAAACTTTTTCCAGTTCCAGCTTGTCCGCTTACATACCTCCTGATTGGATGAAATGATGTGCATGAGCACTCTTTTTTTTCATGTAGTAATCCGTGATCAATTTTGTTTCAGATCTCTTCATAAATTTGTTGCTGCTCTTCATTCAGTTGTCTTTCCAAATTTGGTAAGTCTATAAATTCTTCTTGAGCTTGATTCATAGCCGTTTCCACTTCAGTCATAGCTATTGCAGCTTCATTTTCAACGATTGGTTGTCCTAGGGGATCTTGACTGAGTGTTCCTGAACTTTGGCTGTCTTGAGAACTGTCTCTAGCTACTTCAGCTGCAATTGTAGTTTCCTGTTCAATTTCTTCATTTAACATTTGCACATAATTTGTGAAAGTACTGCATTCTATGCTGTCTTTGCAAGCATTAAAGGAATCTTCATAGCTTTGAAATTCTCCCAGTAGTTCGTCCTCTGTACGCCATGGTTTAAACAGCTGTAAAAGAGCCAAGTAGTAAAATTCCTTTTTGTCAGTAGTGTCGCAACTCAGCTTCCTGTGATTTATCAAACTTCCTTTTGTTTGCTTCACCAAACATCCTTCCTCACCAATGACTTTATATTTTCCATTGTTGATGTCTTCTGTGGCTTTCCGTGAATAAATGTAGTTCTGCAGCACTTCATAGAGACACATGTTCTCTAGATGAAGACTTCTCTTGGGATAATATGTGTCCAACATGTTTGATTTCAAAATATCTGTACTTTCTGGGTCATTCTCGGCCAAATATTCAATTTCTCCAACAGATTTCAGTACCCGATTTCTCATTGCTGCAAGGCCTAAACTTGCCCAAATTATTCTTCTTGATTTCGAGTAGAGACTTGCAGAAGATAACCTATCTGAACATTCGTAGGATCCAATTTCTCGATGCGATAACATCTTTAAACTGAAACTGTACAGCTTCTTACTGACAGTCTTCTCGTGAGAAATCTCTTCCCACATTTCTTTCAATTCAGTTTTTTCTGATTTAGTAATGTAAGACGTTACATATCGAGCAACAGCAATGGAATTGTCAGCTACATACTGTATATCCATGTTAGCATTCCACATGGATAAAATGACTGGGTTGTAGTCATTTATATTTTTTGATTCTTCTTTTCTTTTAAGGTTGTAGGTATTCTTAGGTGATTTTCTTGTAATAGTATGTCTCACAGATGACATAAAACTGTTTACTCTTCCATTTGAAAGAACAGGTCTAGGAAATCCAAATCGACATTTAGTGTAGTATTTATCTTTGCTCTTGTATTTCCGTCGACAGTATTTTCCACACCGATGACTTTGGAAACGTAAAACTTGCTCCTTTAACTTTTTCTCTTCTGTGCTTTTTGGTATAGCACATGTTGCATATTCTTCAATGAAAGATAACACTGCTTCATCAGTATCTGTTCCAAACTTTGGGGCATCCTTGATCCACAACAGCATATGAATATGAGGAGCACCTCTTGCCTGGTACTCTTTTCTCCAAAAGAAATCCACTACTTCTCCAAGAGGTGGATTTTTTTTATTGCAGATGAAGGACATCATAGCCTCAAATCTATGATTGAAATATCTGCAAACATTAACCGGATCCAATGAGCACAGTTCTCCTGCTGTCTTGTATTCGATGTTTTTAATGTTTGAATTTGCCTCTCGTAGAAAATCCAGTAAATCATCCCAAGCGTACTCAGCACAGCTTAGGGTAAGGAACCATGTTGGTGTTCCTAAATTCCGTAACATGCATTTTAATTCACCATGGCGTCGGTACCAATATTCATTTGTCCCACGCTGACAAGCCATCAGATTGCTCAGTTGTGTTTCCAAATGATCATCTCAGTGCTGCACTTTCTCCATAAAATCCTTAGCAGATACATTTTGTAAATGTACTCCACTTTTTAAAATGTGATTTACTGCATATGATAATGCAGACAAGTCGCTTTCAAATAAAAGATGGAACAAATAAGGAATACTTTGTCGAAATCTTGGATCTTCTGGATATAGTCTTGTAGTTCGATACTCAGAAGCTGGAATCTGTTCTGGACGTTCATCGTATCGTCCTCCTTTTCCTGTAGGAAACAGCTGGGGAAAACATCGAGCTTCCAAGCTCTCCTCCCATACACTCACAGGAGTTCCTTTTGCTTTCTTCATCTGAAACAGATCAATATTGTCTCCCATAACTTCTTTTGAATGAAGAGGATGTATGCTAAAATGTTCATAAATTTCTTCTTCCTTTGACTTGTCCACTTTTTCAATTTGTCCAGTTGGTGTTTCTGTGTCTTCACCCAATTCAAAACAATTTTCAAGAAATATATATGTGGCAAAATCCTTCCACTTATAATTATAAAAAATAGCTCCCCCTTTCCAACTAATGCAAATGTAAAATTACCAGAGTAATACGCAATAAATCTCTGTCTATAATTCCTCTTTGCACACAGAGTCATGGTTTGAAATTAGGCAGAAAACGAAATTTCTTTGCCAATTTGAAAGCACACTTACTACTCTTTTTTTTGCAAGTGATAAGTACTTTTACAGTCTGACACATTTTGAATCCACTTTTCAGATTCTGAAAACAGCACATGTCCAAACAGCTTTTTGAGACCAGCAACATGTGTAACCTGGCTGACTGACTACAATCCAGAAAGGGCAACCAGCCTTAGTGATGCTGAATGTATTTGCATAACTGACTGCAACCTCAAACCCCACTCGGTTGTGAATACTGTGCATGATTCTACAGGATAAGCAGATGGGTGTGTGCTAAGAGTCTGCTTCTGCAGACAAAATAGCTCCCCCTTTCCTACTAATGCAACTGTAAAATTACCAGAGTAATACGCAATAAATCTCTGTCTATAATTCCTCTTTGCACACAGAGTCATGGTTTGACATTAGTCAGAAAACGAAATTTCTTTGCCAATTGGAAAGCACACTTCCTACTCTTTCTTTGGCAAGTGATAAGTACTTTTACAGTCTGACACATTTTGAATCCACTTTTCAGATTTTTTACAAAGCACATGTCCAAACAGCTTTTTGAGACCAGCAACATGTGTAACCTGGGTGACTGACTACACTCCAGCAAGGGCAACCAGCCTTAGTGATGCTGAATGTATTTGCATTACTGACTGCAACCTCAAACCCCACTCGGTTGTGAATACTATGCATGATTCTACAGGATAAGCAGCTGGGTGTGTGCTAAGAGTCTGCTTCTGCAGAAAAAATAGCTCCCCCTTTCCTACTAATGCAAATGTAAAATTACCAGAGTAATACGCAATAAATCTCTGTCTATAATTCCTCTTTGCACACAGAGTCATGGTTTGATATTAGTCAGAAAACGAAATTTCTTTGCCAATTGGAAAGCACACTTACTACTGTTTTTTTGGCAAGTGATAAGTACTTTTACAGTCTGACACATTTTGAATGCACTTTTCAGATTCTGAAAACAGCACATGTCCAAACAGCTTTTTGAGACCAGCAACATGTGTAACCTGGGTGACTGACTACACTCCAGCAAGTGCAACCAGCCTTAGTGATGCTGAATGTATTTGCATTACTGACTGCAACCTCAAACCCCACTTGGTTGTGAATACTATGCATGATTCTACAGGATAAGCAGCTGGGTGTGTGCTAAGAGTCTGCTTCTGCAGAAAAAATAGCTCCCCCTTTCCTACTAATGCAAATGTAAAATTACCAGAGTAATGCGCAATAAATCTCTGTCTATAATTCCACTTTGCACACAGAGTCATGTTTTGATATTAGTCAGAAAACGAAATTTCTTTGCCAATTGGAAAGCACACTTACTACTGTTTTTTTGGCAAGTGATAAGTACTTTTACAGTCTGACACATTTTGAATCCACTTTTCAGATTCTGAAAACAGCACATGTCCAAACAGCTTTTTGAGACCAGCAACATGTGTAACCTGGGTGACTGACTACACTCCAGCAAGGGCAACCAGCCTTAGTGATGCTGAATGTATTTGCATTACTGACTGCAACCTCAAACCCCACTCGGTTGTGAATACTATGCATGATTCTACAGGATAAGCAGCTGGGTGTGTGCTAAGAGTCTGCTTCTGCAGAAAAAATAGCTCCCCCTTTCCTACTAATGCAAATGTAAAATTACCAGAGTAATACGCAATAAATCTCTGTCTATAATTCCTCTTTGCACACAGAGTCATGGTTTGATATTAATCAAAAAACGAAATTTCTTTGCCAATTGGAAATCACACTTACTACTGTTTTTTTGGCAAGTGATAAGTACTTTTACAGTCTGACACATTTTGAATCCACTTTTCAGATTCTGAAAACAGCACATGTCCAAACAGCTTTTTGAGACCAGCAACATGTGTAACCTGGGTGACTGAGTACACTCCAGCAAGGGCAACCAGCCTTAGTGATGCTCAATGTATTTGCATTACTGACTGCAACCTCAAACCCCACTTGGTTGTGAATACTATGCATGATTCTACAGGATAAGCAGAAAAATTACCAGAGCAATACGCAATAAATCTCTGTCTATAATTCCTCTTTGCACACAGAGTCATGGTTTGAAATTAGGCAGAAAACGAAATTTCTTTGCCAATTGGAAAGCACACTTACTACTCTTTTTTTGGCAAGGGATAAGTACTTTTACAGTCTGACACATTTTGAATCCACTTTTCAGATTCTGAAAACAGCACATGTCCAAACAGCTTTTTGAGACCAGCAACATGTGTAACCTGGGTGACTGACTACACTCCAGCAAGGGCAACCAGCCTTAGTGATGCTGAATGTATTTGCATTACTGACTGCAACCTCAAACCCCACTCGGTTGTGAATACTATGCATGATTCTACAGGATAAGCAGCTGGGTGTGTGCTAAGAGTCTGCTTCTGCAGAAAAAATAGCTCCCCCTTTCCTACTAATGCAAATGTAAAATTACCAGAGTAATACGCAATAAATCTCTGTCTATAATTCCTCTTTGCACACAGAGTCATGGTTTGATATTAGTCAGAAAACGAAATTTCTTTGCCAATTGGAAAGCACACTTACTACTCTTTTTTTTGGCAAGTGATAAGTACTTTTACAGTCTGACACATTTTGAATCCACTTTTCAGATCCTGAAAACAGCACATGTCCAAACAGCTTTTTGAGACCAGCAACATGTGTAACCTGGGTGACTGACTACACTCCAGCAAGGGCAACCAGCCTTAGTGATGCTGAATGTATCTGCATTACTGACTGCAACCTCAAACCCTAAAAGTATTCCTCATTTATACCATTACACCTTAATTTATGGTGAAAACATAGTCCATATTATTTTACATGTTCCTTACATTTAAATTTCTCCCAAAACACAAAATGATAAACACAACTTCAACAAAAGGAATTCCAAATCTGTTATTCATTTCTTAATTTACCATATACATCCCCTCTCAAACTCATAACTCACCTTTAAAATTAGTTAGTTGTGAAAGAAATGTGGCACTCAAACAGCAGATTATCAGAGCCAGGATCTCTGTTCTGTACACCTCTCTCCTCTCAGCAGAACCAGATAATGGCAATGTTTCCCTCTCTTTTTCCACACATATACATGTAAATTTCAAATCTCAGTGCTTCCCCCTTTTTTTCAAATGTAATCACACATTTCTATTGGTTGAAAACCAACCCTTTTCCAAAAGTACCCTTCCCCCAACTTGACTTCAGCCTAGTACCCTTCCCCCAACTTGACTTCTGCCTGCTACCATAGCAACAGCTCATGGAACACTGCTGTGTAGAGTTAGGTCAGAAGTTCACCATACAATGTTTCATTTCCAAAGAGCAAGAGTGCTTGACTTTTCAAACCTAACAGCAAATCCATAGTACTGTTCTTTGGTAACACATTTTTCTGTACCAATACAAAACATGCTTCTATAAATTGACACATACAGCCTTGTTTTTAGTGTAGAATGGTATGAAACAGCCAATGAGTTCTTTTTATTTTAAAAAAATATGTATGCCTCCATTTCCAAACTGTCTTTCATTTCTTTTTCCCATTCTAGTGAAATACACCTCCTGAGTGCATCCAGATCTCCTTGGAAGATGTTCACAGTGTGGATTGTAGGGCACAGCTATGTCTTCTGGAGTGAAAAGTATGCAGAGAAAACAGGTATGGTGATAGACCTTGCTTTGCCAAATGTAGACATTAAATGGATTGGTCAGAGAGGGTTAAAGTGGCACCAATTGATGCCATTGGTGAAATCCTTCATGCAAATCCAACACCCTGACCTCATAATAGTGCACTGTGGTGGCAATGACCTAGGCACTTTGACTGGGGTAGGTCTGGAAATGCTTATGAAGGAGACCTTTGCACAACTGTTTTCACTTTTCCCTAAAACTGCCTTTGCGTATTCTAACATATGCCAAAGGCAAAAATGGAACTGGTCCAATCATTTTTGTCCGCAGATTGACAAAGCAAAAAAGCACGTCAACAAATCTGTTTCTGCTTTCCTCAGAGACTATGGTATGGGTTCCATTTACCACAAAAACTTGCGTTACGACATGCAAGACATTTATAGAGGAGATGGAGTACACTTCACTGATGAAGGGAACAGAGTCTTCCTCTTGAACCTTAGACTCTGCATCGGTACTTACTTGTAGGCACTACTAAAAAATCACTTCATAAACACAACGGCTCTTTTTAGAGCCCCCTAATATCTAAACACTTAAATCTGAATTTTATTTATTTTTTTATTTTTTTTCTACCGTACGCGTATGGTAGGCTTACCGTACGCGTACCCGCGATTTTTTTTAAAATTAATAAATGTTTTTTTTGTACTTTTCTGTCCTTCTTTGACCCCCTTTCAAATGTTAGGGGGTCTGTAACTCTCTTCATTGCCCCCTTTTCAAGTTATCTCCCTTTTTTTTCTGTGTGAAACACACGAAATGGCAGCCGACACTTCCTGATTTCGTCCGATTCGAATGTTTACAGTCATGTGACAACCAATCAGATTTGAGCTCGCGCATGGCACCGTACGCGTACGGTAAGCTTACCGTAAGCGCACGGTAAGCGCACGGTAAGCTGCCACAGATATATATATTGATTTAAATGCTATTTTCTCAGGAACTACTGAACAGATTTACACCAGACCTACAAAAGGCACTTCCTTGACCTGTAGACTGCCTCTCTGCCAAATTTCAAGTAACTCTGTTCAGCCGTTCGGGCTGTAGCTGTGTCTAAAAGTCCTATGGGAAAATGCATGGGGAAAACGCGTTTTGGGACCCCCCTTTTTTCTCAGCCCCCGCTTGACGAATCCCCCCGAGACTATCAGGGTAGGAGCGGAGCGTAGCGCCCCATTAGTTTTGAAAAATTCGCGAGGATTCGTCAACCGGCGCCAAAGTTATTCCAAATAGAATGTTGCGGATTTCCTATGGAAACACGGTCCTAACTATAACTATCTACTGGCGGCCGCCAGTAGATAATATATATATATATATATATCTATATGTATATCCATAGGAAAACCGCAACATTCTATTTTGAATAACTTTGGCACCGGTCGACGAATCCTCGCGAAATTTTCAAATCTAATGGGGCGCTACGCTCCGCTCCTACCCTGAAAGTCTCGGGGGGATTCGTCAAGCGGGGGCTGAGAAAAAAGGGGGGTCCCAAAATGCGTTTTCCCCATGCATTTTTCCATAGGACTTTTAGACACAGCTACAGCCCGAACGGCTGAACAGAGTTACTTGAAATTTGGCAGAGAGGTAGTCTACAGGTCAAGGAAGTGCCTTTTGTAGGTCTGGTGTAAATCTGTTCAGTAGTTCCTGAGAAAATAGCATTTAAATCAATATATATATCTGTGGCAGCTTACCGTGCGCTTACCGTGCGCTTACGGTAAGCTTACCATACGCGTACGGTGCCATGCACGAGCTCAAATCTGATTGGTTGTCACATGACTGTAAACATTCGAATCGGACGAAATCAGGAAGTGTCGGCCGCCATTTCGTGTGTTTCACACAGAAAAAAAAGGGAGATAACTTGAAAAGGGGGCAATGAAGAGAGTTACAGACCCCCTAACATTTGAAAGGGGGTCAAAGAAGGACAGAAAAGTACAAAAAAAACATTTATTAATTTTAAAAAAAAATCGCGGGTACGCGTACGGTAAGCTTACCATACGCGTACGGTAGAAAAAAAATAAAAAAAGAAATAAAATTCAGATTTAAGTGTTTAGATATTAGGGGGCTCTAAAAAGAGCCGTTGTGTTTATGAAGTGATTTTTTAGTGGTGCCTACAAGTAAGTACCGATGCAGAGTCTAAGGTTCAAGAGGAAGACTCTGTTCCCTTCATCAGGGAAGTGTACTCCATCTCCTCTATAAATGTCTTGCATGTCGTAACGCAAGTTGTTGTGGTAAATGGAACCCATACCATAGTCTCTGAGGAAAGCAGAAACAGATTTGTTGACGTGCTTTCTTGCTTTGTCAATCTGTGGACAAAAAGGATTGGACCAGTTCCATTTTTGCCTTTGGCATATGTTAGAATACGCAAAGGCAGTTTTAGGGAAAAGTGAAAACAGTTGTGTATATATATATATATATATATATATATTACCTACTGGCGGTCGCCAGTAGGTAGTTATAGTTAGGACCCTATTTCCATAGGAAAACCGCAACATTCTATTTTGAATAACTTTGGCGCCGGTCGACGAATCCTCGCGAAATTTTCAAAACTAATGGGGCGCTACGCTCCGCTCCTACCCTGAAAGTCTCGGGGGGATTCGTCCAGCGGGGGCTGAGAAAAAAGGGGGGTCCCAAAACGTGTTTTCCCCATGCATTTTTCCATAGGACCTTTAGTCCGAGCTACAGCCCGAACGGCTGAACAGAATTACTTGAAATTGGGCAGAGAGGTAGTCCTCAGGTCAGGGATGTGCCTTTTGCAGGTCTGGTGTAAATCTGTTCAGTAGGTCCTTAGAAAATAGCATTTAAATCAATATATATATATCTGTAAGCGCGCTCCGTGCGCTTACGGTAAGCTTACCGTACGCGTACGGTGCCGTGCGCGAGCTCAATTCTGATTGGTGGTTACATGACTGTAAACATTCGAATCGGTCGAAATCAGAAAGTATTGGCCGCCATTTTCTGTCTCTCGCAGTGAAAAACAAAGGTTGATAACATGAAAAGGGGGCAACGAAGAGAGTTGCAGACCCCCTAGCGTTCGTCAGGGGGTTCACGAAGGACCAAAAAGTATGAAAAATAAATTTAATAATTTTTAAAAAAAAACGCGGAGTGCGCGTACGGTAAGCTTACCGTAAAAAAAAATAAAAAAAAATAAAAAGAATTAACAATCACATTTAATATTTAAATCTAAGGACCCCCAAGGGAGAAAAAAACAATTGATATTTTGTAAAAAATGGCGAGGCGTGCACGGTAGGAAATGCGAGACGTGGGCGCTTCGGTGCGCGGAGCGCACCGAGTGCCCACAGCGCGCGCACGGTGCGCGAAGCACACCGTGCGCGCAAAAATGAAAAAAAAAATACATAACTTAGCATTTAAAAAACCGTACAAATTCACTGAAAAAAACCATAGGTTTCACACACGTTATAGTTAGGAATTAGCATTTAAAAAACCTTGCAAATTCACTATAACTTGCGCGACCGCAATGCACAATGTGTCATTTCAGATGTCATCATTGATGTCATGAGTGATGTCACTGACCATGTCATAAGTGATTTAATATGTGACGTCATCAGCAGTTTATTGTGGGCGCGCAAGTTATAGTTACCTGATCTAACTATAACGTGGAAATTCATTGTTTTTTTACGAGTGAAATGTACAGCTAACTATAACTTGTGTGAAACCTATGGTTTTTTAAGTGAATATATATATATATAATATATATATATATATATATATATATATATATATATATATATAGTTCCACAAATGCCCAAAAGCAGAGCGCACTCCCTACTTGCATTCTCCAGTTGGGGGAAGAAACAAATGCAGTCGGCGCCAGCAGAGCCTGACACGTTTCGAGTTGAACACCCTTCCTCATAGGCTTCTCTGCGTATTGGTGCTGCAAACAAAAGACCACCAGCTTATTAGTCCCTTATTTATTTCATCAACCAAAGAGCAATTCAGAGTAAAGTACACTGGGACTGGTAGTCCTTCAATAAAACCCATGTGGGCTGCTTGCAGTTTCTTCAATACAAATATTCATGATTACGAATGCGCTTGCACAATACTTCTCCGTTCAAATTCTCTGCAAAGTAGGTCTGTCATGCCGATTACACCATCAGCAGTGGAACCGCTCCAGTGTGCAGTGGAGCGCTCCCCGGCCGGGTCGGCCGTCAATATAAAGTTCCACAAATGCCCAAAAGCAGAGCGCACTCCCTACTTGCATTCTCCAGTTGGGGGAAGAAACAAATGCAGTCGGCACCAGCAGAGCCAGCACGTTTTGAGTTGAACACCCTTCCTCATAGGCTTCTCTGCGTATTGGTGCTGCAAACAAAAGACCACCAGCTTATTAGTCCCTTATTTATTTCATCAATCAAAGAGCAATTCAGAGTAAAGTACACTGGGACTGGTAGTCCTTCAATAAAACCCATGTGGGCTGCTTGCAGTTTCTTCAATACAAATATTCATGATTACGAATGCGCTTGCACAATACTTCTCGGTTCAAATTCTCTGCAAAGTAGGTCCGTTATGCCGATTACACCACCAGCAGTGGAACCGCTCCAGTGTGCAGCGGTGCGCTCCCCGGCCGGGTCGCCCGTCAATATAAAGTTCTACAAATGCCCAAAAGCAGAGTGCACTCCCTACTTGCATTCTCCAGTTGGGGGAAGAAACAAATGCAGTCGGCGCCAGCAGAGCCTGACGCGTTTCGAGTTGAACACCCTTCCTCATAGGCTTCTCTGCGTATTGGTGCTGTAAACAAAAGACCACCAGCTTATTAGTCCCTTATTTATTTCTTCAATCAAAGAGCAATTCAGAGTAAAGTACACTGGGACTGGTAGTCCTTCAATAAAACCCATGTGGGCTGCTTGCAGTTTCTTCAATACAAATATTCATGATTACGAATGCGCTAGCACAATACTTCTCCGTTCAAATTCTCTGCAAAGTAGGTCCGTCATGCCGATTACACCACCAGCAGTGGAACCGCTCCAGTGTGCAGCGGTGCGCTCCCCGGCCGGGTCGGCCGTCAATATAAAGTTCCACAAATGCCCAAAAGCAGAGCGCACTCCCTACTTGCATTCTCCAGTTGGGGGGAGAAACAAATGCAGTCGGCGCCAGCAGAGCCTGACGCGTTTCGAGTTGAACACCCTTCCTCATAGGCTTCTCTGCGTATTGGTGCTGCAAACAAAAGACCACCAGCTTATTAGTCCCTTATTTATTTCATCAATCAAAGAGCAATTCAGAGTAAAGTACACTGGGACTGGTAGTCCTTCAATAAAACCCATGTGGGCTGCTTGCAGTTTCTTCAATACAAATATTCATGATTACGAATGCGCTTGCACAATACTTCTCCGTTCAAATTCTCTGCATAGTAGATCCGTCAAGCCAATTACACCACCAGCAGTGGAACCGCTCCAGTGTGCAGCGGTGTGCTCCCTGGCCGGGTCGGCCGTCAATATAAAGTTCCACAAATGCCCAAAAGCAGAGCGCACTCCCTACTTGCATTCTCCAGTTGGGGGAAGAAACAAATGCAGTCGGCGCCAGCAGAGCCTGACGCGTTTCGAGTTGAACACCCTTCCTCATAGGCTTCTCTGCGTATTGGTGCTGCAAACAAAAGACCACCAGCTTATTAGTCCCTTATTTATTTCATCAATCAAAGAGCAATTCAGAGTAAAGTACACTGGGACTGGTAGTCCTTCAATAAAACCCATGTAGGCTGCTTGCAGTTTCTTCAATACAAATATTCATGATTACGAATGCGCTTGCACAATACTTTTCCGTTCAAATTCTCTGCAAAGTAGGTCCGTCATGCCGATTACACCACCAGCAGTGGAACCGCTCCAGTGTGCAGCGGTGCGCTCCCCGGCCGGATCGGCCATCAATATAAAGTTCCACAAATGCCCAAAAGCAGAGCGCACTCCCTACTTGCATTCTCCAGTTGGGGGAAGAAACAAATGCAGTCGGCGCCAGCAGAGCCTGACGCGTTTCGAGTTGAACACCCTTCCTCATAGGCTTCTCTGCGCATTGGTGCTGCAAACAAAAGACCACCAGCTTATTAGTCCCTTATTTATTTCATCAATCAAAGAGCAATTCAGAGTAAAGTACACTGGGACTGGTAGTCCTTCAATAAAACCCATGTGGGCTGCTTGCAGTTTCTTCAATACAAATATTCATGATTACGAATGCGCTCGCACAATACTTCTCCGTTCAAATTCTCTGCAAAGTAGGTCCGTCATGCCGATTACACCACCAGCAGTGGAACCGCTCCAGTGTGCGGCGGTGCGCTCCCCGGCCGGGTCGGCCGTCAATATAAAGTTCCACAAATGCCTAAAAGCAGAGCGCACTCCCTACTTGCATTCTCCAGTTGGGGGAAGAAACAAATGCAGTCGGCGCCAGCAGAGCCTGACGCGTTTCGAGTTGAACAGCCTTCCTCATAGGCTTCTCTGCGTATTGGTGCTCCAAACAAAAGACCACCAGCTTATTAGTCCCTTATTTATTTCATCAATCAAAGAGCAATTCAGAGTAAAGTACACTGGGAGTGGTAGTCCTTCAATAAAACCCCTGTGGGCTGCTTGCAGTTTCTTCAATACAAATATTCATGATTACGAATGTGCTTGCACAATACTTTTCCGTTCAAATTCTCTGCAAAGTAGGTCCGTCATGCCGATTACACCACCAGCAGTGGAACCGCTCCAGTGTGCAGCGGTGCGCTCCCCGGCCGGGTCGGCCGTCAATATAAAGTTCCACAAATGCCCAAAAGCAGAGCGCTCTCCCTACTTGCATTCTCCAGTTGGGGGAAGAAACAAATGCAGTCGGCGCCAGCAGAGCCTGACGCGTTTCGAGTTGAACACCCTTCCTCATAGGCTTCTCTGCGTATTGGTGCTGCAAACAAAAGACCACCAGCTTATTAGTCCCTTATTTATTTCATCAATCAAAGAGCAATTCAGAGTAAAGTACACTGGGACTGGTAGTCCTTCAATAAAACCCATGTGGGCTGTTTGCAGTTTCTTCAATACAAATATTCATGATTAAGAATGCGCTTGCACAATACTTCTCCGTTCAAATTCTCTGCAAAGTAGGTCCGTCATGCCGATTACACCACCAGCAGTGGAACCGCTCCAGTGTGCAGCGGTGCGCTCCCCGGCCGGGTCGGCCGCCAATATAAAGTTCCACAAATGCCCAAAAGCAGAGCGCACTCCCTAATTGCATTCTCCAGTTGGGGGAAGAAACAAATGCAGTCGGCGCCAGCAGAGCCTGACGCGTTTCGAGTTGAACACCCTTCCTCATAGGCTTCTCTGCGTATTGGTGCTGCAAACAAAAGACCACCAGCTTATTAGTCCCTTATTTATTTCATCAATCAAAGAGCAATTCAGAGTAAAGTACACTGGGACTGGTAGTCCTTCAATAAAACCCATGTGGGCTGCTTGCAGTTTCTTCAATACAAATATTCATGATTACGAATGCGCTTGCACAATACTTCTCCGTTCAAATTCTCTGCAAAGTAGGTCCGTCATGCCGATTACACCACCAGCAGTGGAACCGCTCCAGTGTGCAGCGGTGCGCTCCCCAGCCGGGTCGGCCGTCAATATAAAGTTCCACAAATGCCCAAAAGCAGAGCGCACTCCCTACTTGCATTCTCCAGCTCCAACTCGAAACGCGTCAGGCTCTGCTGGCGCCGACTGCATTTGTTTCTTCCCCCAACTGGAGAATGCAAGTAGGGAGTGCGCTCTGCTTTTGGGCATTTGTGGAACTTTATATATATATATATATATATATATATATATATATATATATATATATATATATATATATATATATATATATATGGATTTATGTGTCATTTAGAAATACGAAAATCAATTCCTCCCAAGGCAATGATTTTAACATATGCTTTTCACAATCAAAATGTTATGCCTTATGTGTTTATCATGTCTATTGCTTAACTACACGCCTGATGCAATTGATAATGAGGTTTTTGCACTTTAACCTCTTCAATGCCTATGACGAGCTCGTCTCGTCATGGGCCGCGGTTGCGCTGTGCCCATGACGAGACCAGCTCGTCATAAACCCCGCCTGCTAATGAAAGCGCCGGCACAGGGCGGGGAAAGGGGCGGGCACTGAAGGGGTTAAATACTTCATTCACGCCCTCAAACGTTGTTATGTGATCAAGGCCCCACGAGGGCTGAAACGCGTAATGGCGGCATTGGTGTTGGGCACTAAATAAACGCTAGCACAAATTCAAATTGGGTTCGCTTCGTCTTTGCCAAGGATTTGGTTACCTGAAGGCGTTTTCTCTCCATATATATATATATATATATATTACCTACTGGCGGTCGCCAGTAGGTAGTTATAGTTAGGACCACGTTTCCATAGGAAAACCTCAACATTCTATTTTGAATAACTTTGGCGCCGGTCGACGAATCCTCGCGAATTTCTCAAAATAGGTGGGGCGCTACGCTCCGCTCCTACCCTGAAAGTCTCGGGGGGATCCGTCAAGCGGGGGCTGAGATAAAAGGGGGGTCCCAAAACGCGTTTTTCCCATGCATTTTTCCATAGGACCTTTAGAACGAGCTACAGCCCGAACGGCTGAACAGAATTACTCAAAATTTGGCAGAGAGGTAGTCCCTAGGTCAAGGAAGTGCCTTTTGTAGGTTTGGTGTAAATCTGTTCAGTAGATTCTGAGAAAATAGCCTTTAAATCAATATATATATCTGAGCCCGCTTACGGTACGCTTACCGTACGCTTACGGTAAGCGTACGGCGGCGTGCGCGAGCGCGATTCTGATTGGCTGTTAGATCTTAGTAAACATTCGAATCGGCTGAAACCAGGAAGCGGCGGCCGCCATTTTGTGTATTTCACTCTGAAAAAAAAGAGTGAAAACAAGGAAAGGGGGCAATGAGGAGAGTTACAGACCCCCTAACATTTGTAAGGGGGTCAAAGAAGGACAGAAAAGTAAAAAAAAAACATTTATTGATTTTAAAAAAAATCACGGGGTACGCGTACGGTAAGCTTACGGTAAGCGTACGGTAAAAAAAATAAAAAAAAATAAATGAAAAGCAGATTTAAGAGTTTAGATATTAGGGAGCTCTAAAAAGAGCTGTTGTGTTTATGAAGTCATTTTTTTAGTGGTACCTACAAGTAAGTACCGATGCAGAGTCTAAGGTTCAAGAGGAAGACTCTGTTCCCTTCATCATTGAAGTGCACACCATCTCCTCTATAAATGTCTTGCATGTCATAACGCAAGTTGTTGTGGTAAATGGCACCCATACCATAGTCACGGAGGAAAGCAGAAACAGATTTGTTGACGTGCTTTCTTGCTTTGTCAATCTGTGGACAGAAATGATTGGACCAGTTCCATTTTTGCCTTTGGCATATGTTGGAAAACACAAAGGCAGTTTTAGGGAAAAGTGTAAACAGTTGTGCAAAGGTGTCCTTCATAAGCATTTCCAGACCTACCCCAGTCAAAGTGCCTAGGTCATTGCCACCACAGTGCACTATTATGAGGTCAGGGTGTTGGATTTGAATGAAGGATTTCACCAATGGCATCAATTGGTGCCACTTTAACCCTCTCTGACCAATCCATTTAATGTCTACATTTGGCAAAGCAAGGTCTCTCACCATATCTGTTTTCTCTGCAAACTTTTCACTCCAGAAGACATAGCTGTGCCCTACAATCCACACTGTGAACATCTTCAAAGGAGAACTGGATGCACTCAGGAGGTGTCTTTCAGTAGAATGGCAATATGAAAAGAAAGACAGTTTGGAAATGGAGGCATACATATTTTTTAGAAAACAAAAAGAACTGATTGGCTGTTTCATACCATTCTAGAAAATAAACTAGGCTGTATGTGAAAATTAATACAAGCATGTTTTGTATTGGTACAAAAAAATGTGTAACCAAAGAACAGTACTATGGATTTGCTGTTAGGTTTGAAAAGTCAAGCACTCTTGCTCTGTGGAATTGAAACATTGTGTGTCGAACTTCTGACCTAACTGAACACAGCAGTGTTCCATGAGCTGTTGCTATGGTAGCAGGCAGAAGTCAAGTTGGGGGAAGGGTACTAGGCAGAAGTCAAGTTGGGGGCAGGGTACTTTTGGAAAAGGGTTGGTTTTCAACCAATAGAAATGTGTGATTACATTTAAAAAAAAGGGGGAAGCACTGAGATTTGAAACTTACATGTATATGTGTGGAAAAATAGAGGGAAAGTTTGCCATTATCTGGTTCTGCTGAGAGGAGACAGGTGAACAGAACAGAGATCCTGGCTCTGATAATCTGCTGTTTGAGTGTCACATTTCTTTCAGAACTAACTAATTTTAAAGGTGAGTTTTCAGTTTGAGAGGGTATGTATGTGGTAACTTAAGAAATGAATAATAGAAATGGGAATTGTTTTTGTTGTAGTTACACATGGTGGTTTCATAATGTGTCAGTGTGTAAAAGTGATTTACATTTGCCCCTGAAAAAATAAAAGAGCAGTAAGGGTGCTTTGAAATTGGCAAAGAAATTTCGTTTTGGCACTAATGTGAAAACATGACTCTGTGTGCATAGAAGAATTATAGACAGAGATTTATTGCGTCTTGCTCTGGTGATTTCACAGTTGCATTAGATGGAAAGGGGGAGCGAATTTTTGGGGGAAGAAGCAGAGGCTTAGCACACACCCATGTCCTTGCCGTGTATAGTCATGCACAGTATGTACAAGCCAGTGGGGTTTTCAGGTTTAAGTCTGTAATGCAAATACATTCAGCATCACTAAGGCTGGTTGCCCTTGGTGGAGTGTAGGCAGTCACAGAGAATGCACATGGTGGTGGTCTGAAAAAAAAAGAGCTTGGACACGTGCAATTAAATAAAGCAAAAATAGTGGTTTCATAATGTGTCAGTCTGTAAAAGTGATTTCAAATTGTAAAAAGAGATTTTCACTTGCCCCTGAAAAAATAAAAGAGCAGTAAGTGTGCTTTGAAATTGGCAAAGAAATTTCGTTTTGGCACTAATGTGAAAACATGACTCTGTGTGCATAGAAGAATTATAGACAGAGATGTATTGCGTCTTGCTCTGGTGATTTCACAGTTGCATTAGATGGAAAGGGGGAGCGAATTTTTGGGGGAAGAAGCAGAGGCTTAGCACACACCCATGTCCTTGCCGTGTATAGTCATGCACAGTATGTACAAGCCAGTGGGGTTTTCAGGTTTAAGTCTGTAATGCAAATACATTCAGCATCACTAAGGCTGGTTGCCCTTGGTGGAGTGTAGGCAGTCACAGAGAATGCACATGGTGGTGGTCTGAAAAAAAAAGAGCTTGGACACGTGCAATTAAATAAAGCAAAAATAGTGGTTTCATAATGTGTCAGTCTGTAAAAGTGATTTCAAATTGTAAAAAGAGATTTTCACTTGCCCCTGAAAAAATAAAAGAGCAGTAAGTGTGCTTTGAAATTGGCAAAGAAATTTCGTTTTGGCACTAATGTGAAAACATGACTTTGTGTGCATAGAAGAATTATAGACAGAGATTTATTGCGTCTTGCTCTGGTGATTTCACAGTTGCATTAGATGGAAAGGGGGAGCGAATTTTTGGGGGAAGAAGCAGAGGCTTAGCACACACCCATGTCCTTGCCGTGTATAGTCATGCACAGTATGTACAAGCCAGTGGGGTTTTCAGGTTTAAGTCTGTAATGCAAATACATTCAGCATCACTAAGGCTGGTTGCCCTTGGTGGAGTGTAGGCAGTCACAGAGAATGCACATGGTGGTGGTCTGAAAAAAAAAGAGCTTGTACACGTGCAATTAAATAAAGCAAAAATAGTGGTTTCATAATGTGTCAGTCTGTAAAAGTGATTTCAAATTGTAAAAAGAGATTTTCACTTGCCCCTGAAAAAATAAAAGAGCAGTAAGTGTGCTTTGAAATTGGCAAAGAAATTTCGTTTTGGCACTAATGTGAAAACATGACTCTGTGTGCATAGAAGAATTCTAGACAGAGATTTATTGCGTCTTGCTCTGGTGATTTCACAGTTGCATTAGATGGAAAGGGGGAGCGAATTTTTGGGGGAAGAAGCAGAGGCTTAGCACACACCCATGTCCTTGCCGTGTATAGTCATGCACAGTATGTACAAGCCAGTGGGGTTTTCAGGTTTAAGTCTGTAATGCAAATACATTCAGCATCACTAAGGCTGGTTGCCCTTGGTGGAGTGTAGGCAGTCACAGAGAATGCACATGGTGGTGGTCTGAAAAAAAAACAGCTTGTACACGTGCAATTAAATAAAGCAAAAATAGTGGTTTCATAATGTGTCAGTCTGTAAAAGTGATTTCAAATTGTAAAAAGAGATTTTCACTTGCCCCTGAAAAAATAAAAGAGCAGTAAGTGTGCTTTGAAATTGGCAAAGAAATTTCGTTTTGGCACTAATGTGAAAACATGACTCTGTGTGCATAGAAGAATTATAGACAGAGATTTATTGCGTCTTGCTCTGGTGATTTCACAGTTGCATTAGATGGAAAGGGGGAGCGAATTTTTGGGGGAAGAAGCAGAGGCTTAGCACACACCCATGACCTTGCCGTGTATAGTCATGCACAGTATGTACAAGCCAGTGGGGTTTTCAGGTTTAAGTCTGTAATGCAAATACATTCAGCATCACTTAGGCTGGTTGCCCTTGGTGGAGTGTAGGCAGTCACAGAGAATGCACATGGTGGTGGTCTGAAAAAAAAACAGCTGGGACATGTGCAATTAAATAAATTTTTAAAAAAGGTTTCATAATGTGTCAGTCTGTAAAAGTGATTTTCACTCGGCCCGAAAAAAAAAGAGCAGTAAGTGTGCTTTCAAATTGGCAAAGAAATTTCGTTTTAGGACTAATGTGAAAACATGACTCTGTGTGCATAGAGGAATTATAGGCAGAGATTTATTGCGTCTTGCTCTGGTGAAAATAAGGCAAAAATATTTTTTTGAAAAAAATGTAAATATGTATACTGTATTATAAATTGTTAAAAAAATATTAATTCTTTTTTCTTTTTTTTCAGATCGATATAGAAAATTTTCGAAAACTACAACCATTTTTAAAACTATTTTTTAAAAAAACAAATGAATAAATATTTTTTTGAGTGAGTATGGTAAGTCAATAATAATAATTGTAGTCTCTCAAGGACCTTGTAATGTGATAATTGATTTTTAGTGTTTTTTTTAAAAAATAAAAAAAAGGTACGCGCACCGTACGCGTACGGTAAAAAAAAAAAAAAAAAGGTTTTAAAAAACATATGTAAAAAAAAGATGAAAGATAAGGTTGGCTCTTAAAAGAACCGTTGTGTTCATGCAGGGACAGAGGAAAGGAAGCATGGGAAAATCATTCAAAGCTACAAATGTGCTGATCTATTTTGTTGTTCACTAGGGAAACACTGGTCTCCCTATGACAAATTAGACCTTTACAAAATGTGCAATGAATATCAACCTTCCGAAATCGAGGGTTGATTTCCAGAGGGCCAGCAAAAGGAGATTCTCCCCCCACAGATGAAGGGCTCACCTGACCTGCAGAAGAAGGAGTCTGCCCTGCAGATGATGGTCCAGGCTGAGCTGCTGTGGATGTACTGGCTCGTCTTTCTGAAGAGTTACCTCCAAAAAGATGACCATGTGTCCTTCTGTGTACTTCCTGGAGGTGTCTCTTCATGGTGTGATTCCCAAAGGAATACTTCCTGTTAGGATTACCTCTAGAAAGTACACGCTTACACAGCTTGCAAGTAACTAAGGGTGCATTAACCTTTTGCTGGCCTTCTGGAAAAGTAAAATACTCCCAAACGTAAGAAGGCTTTACTTTCCTCGCTCTCTGCCTCAAGACAGTGCTGCTGGTGCTAGCCTCACTCTCAGAAGAGCTCTGCTGTTCTGCCATCGTATCCCAAAGACAAACCAGCTCCTTCTCCCAAGGGATCACAAGCAGAAATGAGGGGAATGGGTGTGGTGTAGGAGAGTTCTAGAACTGAAAGTAGTTTCAACCAATCAAAAGTTGTGTTTCAAGATCACATGACCTACCGTACGCTTACGGTACGCTTACGGTACGCTTACGGCAAAAAGTACGCGTGCGCGTAAAAAAGACACGCGCTTGCGCGCATGCGCATAACAGTCATTTCCCGGCACTTCCGCGTAACGTGCGCGTGTTGCGTAAGCGCGCACGCGTCCCACGCGCAGTACGCGCGGCTACGCAAAGTACGTAACTATGCGCAAGCAGCGTAGATAGATTACGGACGTTGCGTAAACCGTACGCTTACCGTGAGCTTACGGTACGCGTACTATAAAAAAAAAATAAAAAATCTGGAAATACATTTTACATGTTTATTTGAAAAAATATATATAAAAAAAATATTTAAGGATTTTAAAAATTTAAGCATAGTCTTTATAAAAGATAAGAAAATTAAATTAAAAATATGTTTGAAAAAAATGAAGAATAAAAGAAAAAAATAGCATTTAAAAAACCTTGCAAATTCACTGAAAAAACCATGGGTTTCACACACGTTATAGTTAGGAATTAGCATTTAAAAAACCTTGAAAATTCACTGAAAAAACCATGGGTTTCACACACGTTATAGTTAGGAATTAGCATTTAAAAAACCTTAGAAATTCACTGAAAAAACCATAGGTTTCACACACGTTATAGTTAGGAATTAGCATTTAAAAAACCTTAGAAATTCAGTGAAAAAACCATAGGTTTCACACATGTTATAGTTAGCTGGACATTTTACTCGTAAAAAACCAATGAAATTGCCCCGTTATAGTTAGTTCAGCTAACTATAACTCGCGCGCCCGCAATGCACTGCTGATGACGTCACATATTACATCACTCATGACATGGTCAGTGACATCACTCATGACATCACTGATGACATCTCAAATGACATCACTGATGACATCACTGATGACATCATCCTTGTGATAGAGTGGCAGACCTCCTCTCACCTTAATATAAGCTTTGATACACACATTCAAAAATAGAGACTAAAAATTTCAAAACAATGGACATACCAATACCAGTTACAACAACCTCTTCAGTAATTCTAAGATCCACATACACATCCACTCATTCACCAACAGTCCTATACAGTCACTCATACATGTACTCACTCATCATATGTACTCATACATCTATACATCCTGTTACACAATGCCACTCATCCATAGAGTTACTCACACACATAGTCACTCATGCTAATAAAGAATAAAACATACATTTACTTGCATATACAGTAATACACACACCACCATACTTACTTCTACGGAAACTTACACATACTTAGTCTTTTAAACAATCACTTATAGAAACACATACTTATTCATACAGGAACTCTTTCAATCTCTCCCTCTCACATATACTCACATATATACACCAATAGTCACATATACTAGTTTAAAACATATGTAGTTACTCCTGAAGACACTATTGAGACAGTCATTCACTCACTAACACACCCATACACACACTCATCCACCCATACAGTCCTGCACACATGCTGTCTTCAACACATACAAACAGTGAGTCACTCATTCATGCACCTATGCACTACGTAATACCCCCCACCGAACCATACAGACACTCAGACTGATACTCAAAAAAACAACTAATAACCTATATAGACACCCATGTAGCTACTCACCAACCCATGCAGCCACTTATACACAAAGTGAGAGATACACTTAATCAGTCAGTTACACAATCAATTTTTCAAAAACAAATCATCCATTTAGACACTTATATACCCATGTATTCTTCCATCGACCTTGAGATATACATATATAAAACATATTTAATTTTCAGAAAAACACACATTCACTGGATGATGTCATCAGTGAGGTCATCAGTGATGTCATTTGAGATGTCATCAGTGATGTCATGAGTGATGTCACTGACCATGTCATGAGTGATGTAATATGTGACGTCATCAGCAGTGCATTGCGGGCGCGCGAGTTATAGTTAGCTGAACTAACTATAACGGGGCAATTTCATTGGTTTTTTACGAGTAAAATGTCCAGCTAACTATAACATGTGTGAAACCTATGGTTTTTTCACTGAATATATATATATATATATATTATCTACTGGCGGTCGCCAGTAGATAGTTATAGTTAGGACCATGTTTCCATAGGAAATCCGCAAACTTCTATTTGGAATAACTTGGCGCCGGTCGACGAATCCTCGCGAAATTTTCAAAACTAATGGCGCGCTACGCTCCGCTCCTACCCTGAAAGTCTCGGGGGGATTCGTCAAGCGGGGGCTGAGAAAAAAGGGGGGTCCCAAAATGCGTTTTCCCCATGCATTTTTCCGTAGGACCTTTAGACAGAGCTACAGCCCGAACGGCTGAACAGAGTTACTTGAAATTTGGCAGAGAGGTAGTCTACAGGTCAAGGAAGTGCCTTTTGTATGTCTGGTGTAAATCTGTTCAGTAGTTCCTGAGAAAATAGCATTTAAATCAATATAGATATCTGTGGCAGCGCTCCGTGCGCTTACCGTGCGCTTACGGTAAGCTTACCGTACGCGTACGGTGCCGTGCGCGAGCGCGACTCTGATTGGCTGTTAGATCTTAGTAAACATTCGAATCGGTCGAAACCAGGAAGTGTCGGCCGCCATTTTCTCTCTCGCACTCTGATGTGGGGAGGAAAAACAAAGTTGGATAACATGAAAAAGGGCAGGCTAGACAGCTCCTAACCACCTAGCCTTGGTTAGGGTGTCCCAAAAGAACCCCCAAGGCCAAAAATTCAATTTTTTTTTTTGAAAAAACGCCGATTGCGCTTACCGTACGCGTACGGTCAAAAAAAAAAAAAAAAAAAATATCCACATGTTCCCCCCCCGTGTGCAAAAGGTGCCCGTAGAGCACCTTTTTGTGCATGGCATATAGAGCAATAGAACATTTAATAGATAACCTTTCACAACGAAGCGCATAATATGTCCTCCGTGTGCGGACGGTGCATGAAGCGCATCGTGCGTACATGGCCCATCCAGCGTAACGTGGGCACGGTACTAACTGCGTAAAGTGGGCGCGCGGTGCGCGAAGCGCACCGCGTGCTCACTGTGCTTGCACGGTGCGTGAAGCGCACCGTGCATGCACGGAACGAACTGCGTGAAGTGGGCGCGCAAGCCACGAACGGCGCAAAGTAACTTAGCATTTTAAAAAACGTACAAATTCACTGAAAAAACCATAGGTTTCACACACGTTATAGTTAGGAATTAGCATTTAAAAAACCTTGCAAATTCACTGAAAAAACCATAGGTTTCACACGTTATAGTTAGCTGGACATTTCACTCGTGAAAAACCATTGAAATTCCCCCGTTATAGTTAGTGCAGGCAACTATAACTCACGCAACCGCAATCCTCTGCTGATGACATATGTGTCTTTATGAAAAAAAAATATTTGTAATATATGTATAGCTAAAATTTAATGGAAGAAGACATGGGCAAATAAGTGTCTAAATACAGTATTAGCATCAGCAGAGGATTGCGGTCGCGTGAGTATAACGGGGGAATTTCAATGGTTTTTCACGAGTGAAATGTCCAGCTAACTATAACATGTGTGAAACCTATGGTTTTTTCAGTGAATTTGCAAGGTTTTTTAAATGCTAATTCCTAACTATAACGTGTGTGAAACCTATGTTTTTTTCAGTGAATATATATATATATATGCATCTATGTATGGATTTATGTGTCATTTAGAAATACAAAAATCAATTCCTCCCAAGGCAATGATTTTAACATATGCTTTTCACAATCAAAATGTTATGCCTTATGTGTTTATCATAAGTTTTCATAATAAACAGATCAGACCTCTGGCAACCAAAATATTTTTTCCAGTGAACCAATCGGACCAGTAGCTATTATCAATGGCTTATTACCATCACCAACTGAGGCCTCCTGTACTGAGCATAAGCTTTCCCACAAGGCAACCATCAGGCATACAGTAATAAACTTACACAGTATTCAAAATTATAGTAGGCAAAAAAATGCGATCTCTCTTAAAAGGGCTTAACCAGGATTCTGACAGTATGAATATTTTATGCCCAGAATTTGTCAAAAGGGGGAAACAGTACTAAACTGCTTGCCTACTATGATAATCTGTGGAGTCCATGTAACAAATTACATGCTAATCTGTAGGCTTTAAATAGAGTAATAACAATCTAACCTTTGATGCCTATTGACTTTAACACGTGCTTTTCACAATCAATATGCGAGGTCTACTTCCTTTATGGTAACTTTTCATTATAAACAATCAAGCCTATAACTATTATCATTTGCTTGTCACTATAAGTAATGCAACTGTGTTGGTTCATAAACCTTCCAACAAGAAAACCATCAGGTACACTGAAATAAAATCACAAATATGTACAAAATACAGTTGTCAAAACAATACAAATTCAAATAAGGATTACCATGGTGCAGATTGTCTATCCCCAAAGTTTATTCAGGTTGGTCACCAGCACCAAAACCCTTGCCTTCTATAGTAAATTGCAAGATTGTTTGTAACAGAATGTCTACCTACAGGCGTTAGTACTGTGTAATAATAACCTTTCTGTGGACTGTAAATTAATATGACTAAAATCCACTGTTAGGGACCTCCTGGGTTTACCATATTCTTTTCCCAATAAATAAGCCAGCCCTACTATCTTTGTACTAACGTTCCTTAAAAGACAGGTGTTGTATTAGCTAGAATTGTTTACATAGGAATTCCAGCTCATTCTTTGTGTTCCAGTCTCCATGGTGATGTCTAAGTTGGACATTTAGAGACTGGAGACCGAGGAGCTGGCAGCGACTGTTGGTGGTGCTCACTTGGAAATAAAACTACTTGACAACTTCACACAGTGTTTGTCCTTACAACACAGGCGAAGAGTGACGCTTGTGGTGGACAAGCCTACCCACCACCAACTCCCCCTGAACACACAAATTTCTTTAGACTTGGTTTTGCTGCCGGCGGTTTTATGGACTTTGGCGTTTCTGCACTTCTGTTTCCGGCGATTACGCATGTGTGTAGTGCCTGCGCAATCAAATTTCGTCGATTGGTATATATTAAAAATTACCTAGGACTTTGGGTTGTTCAGACTCACGGGTGACTCGCGCCTGCTTTGACTCGCGCTTGCACTACGCGATCTCTTGCCTTCTTGTTGATCGTCGTCACATCCTCATGCACGTCACGTCACGTTACGTTACGAAGTGCGGCCATTTTGTGTACAAGTTTCCATAGCAACAGCTTCAAGCGAGTGAAGATCGTTTCAAGCACCAATTTCAACGCAGTTGCTAACTAAAGTGTATATCGAGTTTGGGTCCTTTTGTCAGTTTTCTAATTCTTTATTCCACATTATTTACCAACATGTCTACAACCTCAATGAGCCAACCTCCTGCATTTCTCTGTGAAAAAGGTGAGCCTTTACTTCCATGGAAGAGATGGAAGAAACTATTTGATTCTTACTTAGTGGCTATAGGTGGGGAAAGAGTGTCAGCTTTTATTAAACAAGCCATTCTTCTTCACAATTTGGGCATTGAGGGTCGAAATATCTATGAAAGCATTCATGAATTACACATTGGTGAGGGTGATGGCGAGCCTGCGGATGTTTTTGAAATGTCCATGAAGATGCTTGAGAATTATTTTGGTCCAGGCATCAATGTTGTACTTGAACGTCATAAATTCTTCATGAGAATTCAACAGCCAAATGAAAAAGTCTCGAACTTGTGAATTTTGTGATCTAGCAGACTCCTTAATCCAAGATCAGTTAGTTAGATGCACTAACAGCTCTAGAGTTCAAGAGAAATGTTTATCAAGAAATCCCTCACATAAGGAAGCTATTGCTATCGTCAAAGGCATAGAGAACACTTCTGAATGGGTTGAAGAAATGAAAGGACAAAAACCAGTGACTGAGAATACTCTCACACCCAGTAACATCCATAAAGTCTTGCTCACTGACACTCAACATTTTAAAGCCATTCAAACACCCAAGAACAAAGTTCATAATGAGCAAGGAAAAATGAAATGTTATTGTTGTGGGAACTTTAACCATTCCTCAAATTATCCAAATTGTTATGCTAAAAATGCCACTTGTCTCAAATGTGGTATTAAGGGCAACTATGCTAGGGTCTGTAGGTCTAGTGGAAAAGTGCGCACTGTGGACAGTATTGAAACTATAAGTGTTAGACCAAAGATGGTTGTGTCAAATGTAAGGAGTGATGGTGTGGTGGATGCTGACCCCATATTCATGCCGGAATGTGATGTTGTGATTGGAGGAAAGTTATTTGTGGTTTTAGCAGATTCAAGTTCTCCTTTCACTATGATTGGGAATGAGTTATGGAACAAAACATTTCCTGATGTTCAGTTGCTCCCGCCTGATATCAATCCTGTGAGTTGTGGGGGTGCGCATATTGAAGTATCTGGTTATACTGTAATGAGAATAAACTTCAAAGGCAGGGAGACCATTGGAAAAATATATCTGGCGCAACGGGGAGACAATCTCTTAGGTTGGAGGCACCAAAGAGACTTGGGTATAATCCTTAATCCCAACGCTCTTAAAGCCTCTGATCAAGTCATGTTAGTGGATTGTAGTTTGAATTCCAACAAATTCTTTGATGAATTTCCTCAAGTTTTTGCTGACAATCTCGGTTTGTAGAAAGACGTTGAGCATCACATTATTCTCAAACAAAATGCTGTGCCATATGTACATAAAGTCAAGAAAATGTTCCTAATTTGATGATGACTCCTCTGAAGGTTGAACTAGATAGATTGATCAGGTCGAATGTGATAGAGGAAATTGAATCCTCTGAGTGGTTGGCCCCAGTGGTTTTGGCGCCCAAGGATGATGGAAAAAGTATTAGAATGTGTGTGGACTTGAGAGGTTTTAATAAATGGATATGGGTGGACCGCCAACCTCTCCCCAACATCGTTGAGTCCATCACTATGTTCAATGGGGCTAAAGTTTTTACTGTACTTGTTTTGTCTTCGGCATATCATCAAGTGCCGCTTCACCAAGACTCTAAACATCTTACGTCCTTCGTGACACCGTTGGGAGCTTTTTGCTTTGTTAAAATGCCCTTCGGTTTGGCGTCAGCCACAGCATGTTTTCAACGTGTCATGAAGATGGTTCTGGGTGATATGCCGAATGTATTATTTTTCCAGGATGATATATTAGTTTATGGTAAAGACGACAATGAACATGACACCATATTGAGAATGGTTCTTTTAAGACTATCTGAAAAGGGACTCACTATCAACAAACAGAAATGTAAAATTGGTGTGTCTTCAGTCACATACCTGGGGCTTGTGATTTATGGTGAGGGTATCCAACCAAAGCTTGAACTTGCTAAGAGAATTATTTATGTTCCTGTTCCCACTGACAAGGAGCAGGTCAGGTCTTTTCTTGGGCTAGATGAGTTCTACGCAAAGTTTGTCAAGGGCTTCGCAACTGTGGTAGAACCAATTAGGGCCTTACTAAAAAAAAAGGAACTCAGTTTGTGTGGAGTGAAGATTACAATGCTGATTTTTGTTCTGTCAAACGTGCAATCAGTGAAATGCCTCATCTTGGTCACTTTGACACTAAGAAAATAAATATTCTCACCACTGATACAAGCCTGTCTGGTTTGGGTGTGGTTGTAACCAAGGTGGATGCTGGTGTGGAAAAGGTGGTTGCATTTGCATCAAGAGCGCTAAAGAAGGCTGAGCAACAATACTCATGTATAGAAAGAGAAGCGCTTGCAATTGTATGGGCAGTCAGACATTTTAGATTTTACTTATGGGGGATTCCCTTTATTGTGAGATCCGATCATTGTCCACTCGTGCAAGTATTTTCTTGTATGAAGAGTGAAAGGTTGACTCCAAGATTGAAGTGTTGGAGCGAGGGTCTGGAGGAATTCAATTTTCAGTTGCAGTATCTCCCTGGTTCTGCTAATAAGGCTGCTGACTGTTTGTCGAGGCTGCCCATTCAGGTTCAGGAAGACTTTGGTGATGCTGAATCTATGGGAATTTGTTGGGTCTAAGAGCCTGCTATCACACAAGATGAATGGCCTGAAGCTAAATCTCATGATCATCTTTTACCTCTTGTCACTGATTTTGTAATCAAAGGTTGGCCTAAGTGCAGTAAGAATATTAATAGTGACCTCGTACCTTTTTGGTCCATTAGGGATGAGTTAACTTTGCTACAAGATGAGTTGATGCGTGGAGAGAGATTAATACCTCCTGGTAACTTGAGATCCAAACTTGCTAACCTTGCACCTGAAGGGCACTTGGGAAGGAGTCTGACCAAGGACCGTCTACGTGAGAAGTACTGGTGGCCAGGCGTGGATAATCAGTTTGAGGAAGTGGCCAAGGATTGTTACCAATGTGCCCCTAAGGACAAATCTAAGGTCATTAATTCTGCTCCCTTGTCTCCTGTAGAGGTTCCACGTGAACCTTGGTCAAAACTAGGTTTGGATTTGATGGGCCCTTTTGAATTATTGGGACCTTCTGAAAGATTTCTTATCCTCTTAGTGGATTACATGTCGAAATGGGTCTCTACTAGGTGTGTGAACTCAGTCAACACTAGAGTAATTCTTGACTTTCTTAAAGATGAATTTGCTTGCAAGGGTATTCCAAAACTTTTGATGACTGACAACGGGGTACAATTTACTTCTCAAGATATGCAAAATTTTCTAAATGATTTTGGAATAACTCATCTCAAAACAGCTCTTTATTCTCCGCAGGCCAATGGTCTTGCAGAACGTTTGAACAGAGTGGTCAAAACTTGTGTACAAAGGGCTTTGGAGTCGAAAGTCCCTCTTAAAGAAGTTTTGCGTGATACTTGGTGGGCTCATCGTACCACTATTAACTCTGTCATGCAGAGTTCTCCATTTCAAGTGTTGCGAGGTAGACAAGCTCACTCCAAATTGAACCCTGGATGGTTGCCTTTTCAAAATATTATTTCCTTGGATGGAGATGAGGTGGATTTCAGAATCAAATCTTATCAAAGGAAATATAAAGAGAGATATGACTTAAAAAATTCTGTAAAAGAAAGGGCATGGAATGTAGGTGAGTTGGTGATGGTCAAGAAACCCAGGTGGCAGAAGAAGGGTGTCACTCAGTCAGTCAAAAACCTTTATTCGATTCCAGATGAATCATAAAAGTTCTCAAAGAAAACAAACAATCATAAAAAACGACAATGTACAAAAGAGCATAAAAAATATCTACGGAGACAATTAAACACCTAGTTGTATACTTTTACATTGCATATCGTTTCCTTATTATCAAAACAATTTTTATAAAACTAAGCACAGAGCTACAAATGGAAGCATTTACTAAGGAGTGTAAATAATTAAAACCCTCTTTATGGGAGCGGAAACAGTTTTCGTTTAAAATTGGTTTGAGAAAGCGCGCCCTGGGGTCTTTATATAATGTGCAAAATAGCATAAGGTGCATGGTATTTTGTTGGGCTGTGTTATTACAAGGACAGGGGGGTAGCCTCTCACACCACCCCACCTGTTTTGGAAAGGTCGTAGGAAAGTGCAGTTTGCCAAAGCAAAATCTTGTCATTAAAAAAAATGCATTGCCCTGCAAGCTAAAAGACAAATAAGATTGTTGCTGTTTTAAGAAAGGGGGGTCCGGTCTATCTGTAAGCCCAGATGATATACTCAGCTCAGCTCCAAAAGCTTCTTTTATGGACATTTTCATGTTTGGCGGTATACACTCAGGCTTATCATAAAAATCTTCTAATCCTATCTTATAAAAAGTTTGTTTAACGTAGCATAACCAGGGGACCGCCATTGCATTATCTAAATTCATGCAGTCTTTTAAAATAAGTCGGGAGAAATTAAGTTCCTCTGAGGACCAAATCTTCCCCCATAATAGCAGGGGTGCCATGTGTATTCTGTCTGTAATATAATCCATGCCCACCTCTGAGTGGCAAAATGATGTAGGGAGCTGGACGGGATAAATAAGAGTCTCTTCAAAAATTTGTTCTCGATTATTTGAATCTGGGTACTCTTTTGATATCCCCACACTCCTACACCGTAAGTTGCTCCTGACAGACATTTTGACTTGTACAGGGTTATCAGCTCTGCAACAGGCTTATGGCCAAGTTTGGCCGCAAATCGAAACAACCCCTCGATGGCTCTTGAAGTTTGTTGCACCCAAGATACTAAAAGTTGATCTCAGTTTAGGTTAGAGTTAAAAACATTTCCCAAATAACAAAAAAATGTTACCTTCTCAATAACTGTCCCATTCACTGTGTATTTTTGTGTTTTTGTTAATCTTGGCCCACATACCATAACAAAGGATTTCTTATAATAGTGACGTCATATATTCGGTAAAAGCATCCAAGCATCCCTAAAGGCTATTGGCGGTCAGGGCCATCTAAACCGTGTCATCAGCATACGACAATCAAGGTGTCACTCAATTTATGGCTCCTTTTGTCATTACCTCAATCCAAAAGAATGTTGTGACAATGCACAATGGAAGTAAGTGGAGCATGTCAAGACTTGTAAGATTCAATGATGACAGGTCACTGTTTCCATCTTGTTCTGACTCAAATTTTTCTCATTTTGATTTGTCTAATTCTAATCCTGCTTCTGCAAAGAGATTTCCTCCCAGGTCTCATCGGCTTCCTTCGCATTTTAGAGATTATCATATGAATGTATCCTAGTCATATGATTTATTCTTTTCTCTTGTTTCTCTTCTGTTTTTTTTTCTTTTATGTTATTAGTATAGGGGATGTGTTGTATTAGCTAGAATTGTTTACATAGGAATTCCAGCTCGTTCTTTGTGTTCCAGTCTCCATGGTGATGTCTGAGTTGGACAGTTAGAGACTGGAGACTGAGGAGCTGGCAGCAACTGTTGGTGGTGATCACTTGGAAATTACACTACTTGACAACTTCACATAGTGTTTGTCCTTACAACAACAGGCCAGACACCTATGGCATTGGGCATAACATTGCCCTGCACACAAATCAAGCCCATAGCTGTTATCATTGACTTGTCACCATAACCAGCTCAGGTCTACTCTACTGAGCATAAGCTTTCCCAAAAAGCAAATATCATAAACCGGGTCCTAAAATTGCAAATGTACACACAATTACAGTTGAAAAAGCAAATGGCATTCTTCCTAACAGGGCTTATCCAACATTCTAACAGTGCAAACGTTCTATACTCATGGTTTTTCAGAGGGGATAAGAAAGACCAGAAACCTTGCCTACAAAGGTCATTTTATGAGATTACATTTAACAAAAAAACAGTAGGCTTTAATTCAGAGTATTAGCATTCCGCCATTAAAAACCTATTGTCTTTAACACATGCATTTCACAATAAATATATCAGGTCTTCTGCTGTTATCAAAACTTTTCATAATAAACAATAAGTCATATAGCCTTTATCATTGGCTTGTCACCATAAACAGTTTACGCCCATTGTACTGAGCATACGTTTTCTAGAATGTAACCAACCAGCATACAATCATATAAGTACAAATGTATATAAAATGACAGTTGGCAAAGCAAAATACTAGCTCTCCTAATAGAGCCTAGTAAAGATTACTGTGGTGCATATCTTCTATCGCCACAGTTTTTACGTATAGGTAAACAAAACCCTTGCCGAGTGCAGTAATCTGTGAAATTCCATGGAACAAAGTACCTGCCTACAGACTTCAGTACAGTGTGATAACAATCCATCCTTAAAAGTCAATTCTCTTGAACATATGCTTTTCACAATAAGTAGGTCAGGCCAACTGGCTTTGTTATGGCATTTCAAAATAAACAGATCATACGTATGAAATCTGGCATGCTTTTCTCAATGAACTAATGAAGCCTTTACTCTTTAACACTGGCTTTACACTTTGACCATCACCAGCCTATTCAAGTGCATATTAAGTGGCAACCATCATGCATACAGTTATAAAATTACAAATATATAGAAAAATGCAGCTTGCAAGACAATATACAACACCTCTCAACTAGGCCTAATAAGAATAGTCACAGTAAAACCGCACAGGGTTTGCCAGAGTGGATGACCAATGTCAAATTTCTTGTCCATTACTGTAATCTAAGAGATTCCATGCAACAAAATACCCATCTGTTGACTTTAATATAGAGAAATAACAATTCACACCTAAATGCCGATTGACTTTAACATAGGCTTTTCACACTAAGGGGCTTATTATGATGTTGGGCGGAATCACTTCCGCCCGACACCGACTCGGTCATGAAACCATCGATACCCGGACCGCGGCCCCGACTGACTGATTTCAATGCAACTGAACACTGTTCGGTCGCATGGTCCCTTTCCTCAATGTCCAGTAAATGTCCAGTATTTGTAAAGCGCGAACAATTACCCGAAGGTGTCAAGGTGCTGTTGGCCGTCGGGAAGATTAAGCAAGCTATTGCGTAGAGTCACATGGTGCTGGGCTGATCTGCCGCCGGCCCCAGGGATCAAACCATGAGCCCCCGGGTTCCGAGTCAGTCACCCTGGCCTGTGCGCCACACCTCTTCCACTTTAAATGGGAGCTTGTGCTACGGCAGGAAAGGAAAGGAAAGGGAAGTGCAGTTCTTCCCTGCACCCCATGGCAGGCACTTCAAGGGGCCTGCCACAAGGTGCAGGGATCAACGGGGGGGGCATCATAGGTGCCCCCTCAGCCTTCAACTGGAGGCCATGCACCAAAGGGGGCCCTTCTGTGGGCCCCCAGAAACGCTTTTCAACCTGGTTTCCATGTGAGACAGACCAGCATGGAAACCATGTCGGAAACTGTAATCTTAATCTCAAGGGCGGAAACACCCACCCTTGAGATTACTTGCCGGCTTTCAACTTGCAGACGAGCTCTCTGAGCCTGTCGGAAGCCAGCCGGAATGACCAGCCAGTTTCCAACAAAATGAGACAGTCGGAAAGTAAACCCACGTGCCTATTACGATGCGACAGTAAAGCCTCCGACCAAAGGTCAGAGCCATTATGGACTGTATCGTAATCGGCCCCAAAATGTGTCAGGCATAGTGGATGTATCATACAATTTCATAAAAAGCAGATCAGTTCTATGGCCATGATCATTGGTGGGACCACATGACCAACTCAGTCCTGCTGCATCAAATATAAACTTTGCCACAAACCAAAAAAGTGCAACACATGCAGTCCTTTTAGTGAAAGAACACAAATCTGGACCAATCAAATACTGTACTCAGGGAGACCAACATGTGAGTGGAGCCTAAACCCTTCTCTCAGTAGGACTCTGAAAGCTTTCTTTTGTTGTTCAGATAAGTTCAGGTGACATTTGCACTGTCAAGCCAGACCAAAAACATTATTTAGGTTAAGGACTGCCCTCCTCCCTTCTGAGCTAGTGCCAGAGAAAAACACTGTAAATTATCTACATTTCTAACACACTTTAATAGCATTACAGGGTCATGTGTGTGCCCCTGAAAGTTCAAACTCATACAGCTAAATAAATAAAATAATCACAGCTGCATGGAAGGCAAGCACTATTTGTGGGAGCACACAACTTCTGTCCAATCAAAACATCTACTCCTAGCTCCCAACATGTAGTCTTAGCCATAGCCCCTTTCTTGGTGATTCTCACATAATTATCTGGTGACAGCTGTGCTGTTAATGCAGACCATAAAAAAGGGTTGATATGTGTACATTTTTGTCATTTGCACACACTCTTAGATTTCGGGTGATAGAAAAAGGTAAGTGGAAAAAGAGCTAAAATACCAAAATCAACATGAATGGTTGTGTGAATGGTGAGTCAACAGGTTGCTTGAACGTCTACAATAAGGGACAGGAAATAGAGATTAAGGCTAAACACAACATAAATAGTGTCTGAAGTGTGTTGAACCGAACGTATATGGTCTGATGCTCCAATGTGTGTAACTGGACTATATGCTTAGTAGTTTTGCAAAGTTTCTGATATTTTCTTTTTTCCTTTTATTAGCCCTGGACTTTTGGGATCTTTATGGGTTCTGGTTGAATCCAGCTCTGAAGTGACTGATGCTTTCCTTGTAGAAAAACTCCTAATCTTCCGGGTATTGGGTTGGCCCCAAATGAGATGGTGTGAATCCATAAGATGGGCCTGATTCACAAACTACATTTTGTAGAACATAAACTAGTGCTACAGTAATACTACTCACTACAATATGGAATGCACAACCTATGAGTCTAAGGGTCTATTACGAGTTGGTGGTCCATGGGACCGCCGGACCTGTGGTGGAGTTGCGGTAGCGTTCATGGACCGCTGCACCAGTGGTCCGAACGCCGCATTCTGAGGGCGGTGGTCGGGCCATGAGAGGACCCCTGCAACTGCCGGAGATCCACGCACGCCGGCAGTGGCGCGGCAGTCCTGATGCTGCAATATGCACAGTAAGAGTTTCCTCCCTGCCTCACTTTTCATGGCAATGAGCTTGCAGTGCAAAGTGAGTTGGGGAGGAAACAAAACCTTGTGCCTCTGGACCTGGGGACACATGCAGGGGTCCCATGTTGTGCCCCCTCTGTGCATGCACCCCCTGTTCTTGCATGGCATGGATTCAATTGCCCATGCCGTGCAGGAACGGCCTTTGATGGTTTTATTGCGGTGCCTTTTTGAAAGGCACAACCGTAGGATTGGCAAAGGACCGCCTGCCAGACTACAAAAGTACTTTTAATCTGGCAGGCAGCCGGTGGTGAGCTTTGGCGGTGCAGGAGCGAGGCTTTGGCATGGCGGCACCCTCCCACACCACCAAAGTCATGCTCAGGCACTAAATCTCCAACTCCACCTTTCTTATCTCTTCTGTGGGAAGATCAGCACAGATATGAGTTTACTACTGAGGGCCTCATTACGATGTTGCTCTGAAAGCAATTCGATGACTCCTTGTCCGATTAAAATGGTTCCAAACACCATTCGGTCGGGCTACCATTGACTGCAATGGGAGCCTGTATTCTGACCAACAACGCAGGTTCACATTGAAAAAAGTGTTGGTTGCGGAAAACCTTGCACCCTGTCGCAGGCACCCGATGGTGCCTGCCACACTGTGCATGGTTGCAAAGAGGGTACCAATGGGTACCCCCATGGACCCCAACCGGAGGCCTCCTGGTGAAGGGGGGCCTACTAGAGCCCCCCAAAGTCAGTTTCCAACAGCCGTTCCGTGTCAGACAGACCGATTCGGAAAGGCTGCCCGAATCTGACATCGTAAGACGTCGGCTCGAAATGCGGTCAATAGAGCTGTACGATATAGCTCCGACCGACTCGGATTCTCCAAATGCTGGTCGGAACCAATTTAGAATGATCAAACAGTTACCTTCCATCGTAATCAGCTGGCATAAATGTTTCCAAGTCGGTCGGAAACATGGGCTCCAACATGGGTTAAGAAAATTTAAATGCCGTTTGGAGTCTTTACGACCGACATCGTAATGAAGCCCTGAGTAGTAAATGTGGAAGGATGGGGCAGTGGCTGGAAAAAGGGGGGTGCTTACTACTAAAAGGTAGGGCTTTGGGGAGGAGTGTGGAGTGGCTGAGGAAGGTTTAGGGAGATGTTTAGAGAGAGACATGCACTTACCCACAAAAGAGTAAGCTCATTGCCATTCAAAAACTGGACTTCTAAAGTTACTAGAACAGGAAAGGACACAAAAAAGGGCTAAATGCACTTCAGCTCAAAGCTGCAGCATGTCCAGGACTATATTTGGCCAACAGCTGGTACTATACACCCTTCAATAGAAAGTTGTTGAAGTAGCGACTTTAAAAAAATCCTATTAACAATAATTTAAAATTACATTAAATATTTAAACTATTCATAAATATAACTAAAAATACAACATATTTATTTTAATTTAAAATATTTTAATACACTTTTTTTAATATAAAAATGAATGTAGCATTACTTGTAATTAAAATATATTTACATGGCTTTTAAATAATTAAACACATGACATTTAATAATTTTAAATAATTACATTTTAAATTAAAATTGCCACTAAATGCTTTGGATTTTTTACATACATTTTGTGAAAGAAGCTTTGCCTTTAAGCCTCAACCTGCTTTCAAGAAAACCTCTGCAACCTACTTAAGGGGCACTCAGCATTTACCTTATTGAACACTGAACAATACTTCCACCCTGTTAGACCTGTCAGCCTCGGGGTGGCCTTTCCCCAAACATATAGCCTAAATATCTCAATTTGCTTGCTGAATTTTGTTTTTGTTGGCCTTAGGATTCTGTGCACATTACCACTACTAACCAATGCTAAAGTGCTTGTGCGAGCTCTCCTAAACATGGTTAAATTATTTTACACTTGATTGGCATATTTAATTTTATTTAATTTACTTATAAGTCTCTTTTAAGGTGGTATACCATATACCTAGGACGTGTAAATTAAATTCTCCTAGTGGGTCTGCAGCACATATTGTGCCACTCATTTAAATAGCCCCTTAAAACATTTCTAAGGTCCGCCACTGCAGCCTGAATGCACTTTTAAACTGCCAATTGGATTTGCCAATATAAACCCTTTGCCAAGCCTTAACCTCCCCATTTATTGCATATAAGTCACACCTAAGGCAAACCCTATGTAGCTGATAGGGCAGGGCGCATTGTAATAGAAGGTTGGACATGTACTTTTAAGTTTTACATGTCCTGGTAGTGAAAAACTCCTACATTTATTTTTCACTACTGTGAGGCATGTTTGTCCCATTAGATAACATTGGGTTGCCTTATTATATTTCAAAAGTGCTAACATTTGATTGAGGACAGATAAGCATTTCATGTTTGGTGTCCATGAAATAGAAATGAAAAAGCCTCTTTAATGGTAAAGTCAGATTTTTATTTTCAATTTAAAAGTTGCCACTTTTAGAAAGTTGTCTATTTCCAGCCCTTAGCCATTGTGTGCCTGTAGCCTTCCCTGGATCACATAACTGAGTGTGACTGACAGTTAGACTTTGTGAATACCTCACAGACACTCTTGCAATAAGGGGATAAGGGGATGGGGCAGAGCTGGGCACAGCCCCACTTGCATCATAATAGGCTGTGCTCTGCCTTCACACAAAGGACTTATCTCCTCCACACTATCACTGCAGCCATAATGCAGTTAGGGCAAGGGAGTCAGAAACTTGTAAGCACTTCAAAGAGAAACCTCTAGAAACTTCTACCAACTTTAAAGGAGTCATTCCACAGTTTCACTTTCTGGACATGCGGAAGGATTCTGAGAGGTACTGCCTGCTGCTGTGCCCTGCTGTGCACTCTTTCTATTAAATTAAGGTTATTATCATGGAAGGTAATAAAGAGAATCTCCAATTTAAAGTTCTAGATTGTCATAATTTATTACTTCAATTATAAATCCCGACCATGGAGGTTTCACTAAGAAGAGATTTTCTACAGATAATTTACTAATTTGCTATGTTTTTATGTATGCTAATTCGGTTTCTTCTTTCTCATGTTCTTTTGGTCATAGATGCTGAAAAATCTCTTGATGAAGTTAAATGGTGATTTCTTTATAAATTATACATTTTTACAAATATGGCTAATGCCTTATGTCTTAAACCTGTGGCCAAAATATATGTTAGTGAGATAACATATATTTTTTTTAATTTGTTTTCGAGAAACAAGTCAAGTCTCTTTTTATCAACCATTGGATCATTTTAATGTTCTCTTTGGAACAGTGATCTTATTAATGGCATTATCATTACTGATACAGATTTGCATATTGAGTACCCACCTATTACTACTTGAGTTGTCCTTAATATAATTGATGGATATGTTGTTGTGTTGTGATACTCGTTCAATAAGTAAGCTTGATTTTTTTTGTCTTAACGTTAACTGTATCCCAACAGGATCCGACTTAGAAGTATTATGTGGTGTAGTAAAACACAATCTCTGGGTATTTTTTGAAACACTACTAACAATACTATTGACCTAAATTGTAATATAATAAGAAGGTGAGAACTCCAAAGAGCTTATATTTTTTTGTCTATGTTACCATAACAGTAACCTTCTCCATTTTATAAAAATATAGGTTTATATCAAAATTAGTTTTGAACCAGAATCCTCCTAGAATCCATTATCATAAATTGAATGCTAACAAGTAAAATGGTGAATTATGTTTACCTAACTTTCGTAAATACCATTTTTAGTAGACAAGGTTCACTATGGTTCCAAATTAAGGGCCCTGCAAACTCTAATATAAGAAGTTGTCATTATTGGAAAATAATTTTGTTAAATGATTTCATTTGCCTGCAATATTATATATTTACAAAAATTAACATTGGAAAAAGAATCTCTAATCATTAGGACAACTGAAGCCTCCTTATTGAAGCTTTACTATTATTTCAATAATAATTGCTCTAAAATTCTGTCTTTGGTTTAGTTATCTTATCACACTAAAAAAGAATATAACATTGTGAAAAATTGTTTGAATTATGGAATTGTCTCTTATATCATACTTCAAGGTACATTTCCTTTACTTTTTGTGGTTTTGCAGAAGAAATGTACTTTGCTTCTCTATGACTTTCATAAATATGAAACTGTTATTTAACCCATTTCTTAACACTTTTGCTAATGTTCTATCTATTTCAAAATTCCCCCAAAAAGAATTATGTTTAAATGTATACAGCATGTTTAGGTCACATTTAAAAACATAACTAAAAACTTTTCCTTGTTTAATACTGGACGTATACATTTTAGAATAACAAACAATCCATATGTATCGAACACTTTAGAAAAATATTGTTGAGCAATTTTTCGGATTGTTTGGTTGTTTGCTTTATAGTTGTCCATAATTTCTTTGCAGACTTCATAAACCTAATTTAAGAGTAAACCAGGAATATTGGCATTGCAAATTTGCATCTGTTTCCTAAAAGCATTTTTTATGATATTTGACTTTTGGCGTAGTGCGCCTCAACAGGCAAGGGTCCTAAACGTAGTGCGCCTCACTACGTTTTGGGCCCTTGCCTGTCGCGGGTACTTGGGCCTCCCACACGAGTGAGGCACCATTTTTATCGGGAGACCTGGCGGAACGCTGGGTGGTAGGAAATTTGTGTCAGCCCACTGATGCCACAACTTTCCCACACAAAAATGTGTGAAAAGTTGAATTTTTTAGCTAAATTTGAGGTTTGCAGGGTATTCTGGGTAAGGAAACGTTGGGGGATCTATGCAAGCCATACCTCCCTGGAATCCCCCGAGTGTCTAGTTTTCAGAAATGTGTGGGTTTGGTAGGTTCCCCTAGGTGGCCGCCGAGCACCGGGCCAAAAACCCAGGTGACCCCCCTTGCAAAACCAGGTCGTTTTGATGTAGGCAATTTTCATGTCGCCTCAATACGTTTTGGGCCCTTGCCTGTCGCGGGTACTTGGACCTCCCTTACAAGTGAGGCACCATTTTTACCGGGAGACCCGGGTGAATGCTGGGTGGTGGGAAATTTGAGTGAGCCCGGTGATGCCACAACTTTCCCACATAAAAATGTGTGAAAAATTTGAGTTTTTCAGCTAAAATTGAGGTTTGCAGGGGATTCTGGGTAAGGAAACGTTGGGGGATCCACGCAAGCCATACCTCCCTGGAAGCCCCCGGGTGTCTAGTTTTCAGAAATGTATGGGTTTGGTAAGTTTCCCTAGATGGCCGCCGAGCACCGTGCCAAAAACCCAAGTGACCCCCCTTGCAAAACCAGGTGGTTTTGAGATAGGCAATTTTGATGTCGCCTCACTGCGTTTTGGGCCCTTGCCTGTCGTGGGTACTTGGGCCTCCCACACAAGTGAGGCACCATTTTTACCAAGAGACCCGGGGAGATGCTGGGTGGTGGTAAATTTGGGTGAGCCCGGTGATGCCACAACTTTCCCACACAAAAAAGTGTGAAAAATGTGATTTTTTCAGCTAAATTTGAGGTTTGCAGGGGACTCTGGGTAAGGAAACGTTGGGGGATCCACGCAAGCCATGCCTCCCTGGAAGCACACGGGTGTCTAGTTTTAAAAAATGTATAGGTTTGCTAGGTTTCCCAAGGTGCCCGCAGAGCTAGGGTTCAAAAACTACAGCTAGACATTTTGCCAAAAAAAGGGTCATTTTTCACTGCGAAATTGAGGTGTGACCACGTTGCGTTTTGTGCCGTTTCCTGTCGCGGGCACTAGGCCGACCCACACAAGTGAGGTACTGTTTTTCTCGTAAGACTTTGGGGAACGAGGGGTGGGTGGAAATTTGTGGATCCACGCAGATTCCGGAACTTTCCACCACAGAAATGTGGGGAAAATATGTTTTTTTTGTCAATTGCTTAGGTTTGCAAGGGATTCTGGGTAACAGACCCTGGTGGGAGGCAGTCAAGTCACCCCATCCTGGATTCCCCTGGGTGTCTAGTTTTCAAAAATGTATAGGTTTGCTAGGTTTCCCAAGGTGCCCGCAGAGCTAGGGTTCAAAAACTACAGCTAGACATTTTGCCAAAAAAGGGTAATTTTTCACTGCAAAATTGAGGTGTGACCACGTTGCGTTTTGCGCAGTTTCCTGTCGCGGGCACTAGGCCGACCCACACAAGTGAGGTACTGTTTTTCTCGTAAGACTTTGGGGACCGCGGGGTGGGTGGAAATTTGTGGATCCACGCAGATTCCGGAACTTTCCACCAGAGAAATGTGGGGAAAATGTGTTTTTTTTTACAATTGTTTAGGTTTGCAAGGGATTCTGGGTAACAGACCCTGGTGGTAGGCAGTCAGGTCACCTCATCCTAGATTCCCCACAAGTGAGGTACTGTTTTTCTCGTAAGACTTTGGGGAACGAGGGGTGGGTGGAAATTTGTGGATCCACGCAGATTCCGGAACTTTCCACCACAGAAATGTGGGGAAAATGTGTTTTTTTTTACAATTGTTTAGGTTTGCAAGGGATTCTGGGTAACAGACCCTGGTGGTAGGCAGTCAGGTCACCTCATCCTAGATTCCCCTGGGTGTCTAGTTTTCAAAAATGTATAGGTTTGCTAGGTTTCCCAAGGTGCCCGCAGAGCTAGGGTTCAAAAACTACAGCTAGACATTTTGCCAAAAAAGGGTCATTTTTCACTGCGAAATTGAGGTGTGACCACATTGCGTTTTACGCCGTTTTTCTGTCGCGGGCACTAGGCCGACCCACACAAGTGAGGTACCGTTTTTCTCGTAAGACTTTGGGGAACGCAGGGTGGGTGGGAATTTGTGGATCCATGCAGATTCCGGAACTTTCCACCACAGAAATGTGGGGAAAATGTGTTTTTTTGGACAATTTTTTAGGTTTGCAAGGGATTCTGGGTAACAGACCCTGGTGGGAGGCAGTCAAGTCACCCCATCCTGGATTCCCCTGGGTGTCTAGTTTTAAAAAATGTATAGGTTTGCTAGGTTTCCCAAGGTGCCTTGCCAAAAAAAAGGGTAAATTTTCACAGCAATATTGAGTTGTGACCACGTTGCGTTTTGCGCCGTTTCCTGTCAAGGGCACTATGCCTACCCACACAAGTGAGGTACCATTTTTATCGGGAGACTTAGGGTAATTCAGGTTTGTAAAGGAACTGTTACTATCTATTGACTCTCGATGCATTTCTGCCTTCCAAATGAAAGATACTGTGTAAAAACAGAAGTCATTCTAAAAAATGACTGATAAATCTCATGCTAGTATGAGTATTCCCAATTTCAGAAATGTGCAAATATCTACTGTTTCTAAACTCTACATTTTGTTCGCATTTCAGAAATACATAGGTGTCTTTCATACCGAATTTTCCATGTACACATTTTTACAGAATAATTACTATATACCCGGTACATAATTAAAAACCACTGCAAGTTGCTGCTCAGTTTTTGGCTCTGGGTTCGTCGGGTTCTTGGTGAACCTACAAGTCCTATATATCCCCACAACCAGTAATGTCCACCGGATGTAATGGTATACTGCTTTCAAAGAGCTGTCATAATTAGAAGAAGTTACAGGTGAAAACGTTGACACAAAAGGCTGTTTTTTTCAACTAATTTTCAATTTATCCTATATTTAACTGTTAGTTTCTAAAAAAAAACCTTAATGGATCTACACAAATGACGCCTTGCTGAATTCAGAATTTTGTCTTCTTCTTGAAAATGTATAGCTTTCCAGGATCCATTATTGCTTTTGAACCCATTTCTGCCATTAACTGGAAGGAGGTCAAAAGCACAAAAAAATAGCAAAAATAGGCTATGTCCCAGAAAAATGCCAAAACTGTGTAAAAAATGTTGGGTTTCTGACAAAAGTCTGGTATCCCCGAAAAGCTGGGAAAATGGTGATTTTAACCACACAACCCCTTTTTTGATAACATTTGCAGGGAAAAACCCAGATGCTTTCATTTGCAGCCCGTTTTTCAAATTTTTCCGAAAAAATGTTGCTGTATTTTGGCTCATTTCTGTGACCCCTCTAGGAGAATCCACAAACCCTGAGTACCTTTAGAATCCCCATGATGTTGGAAGAAAAGGACGCAAATTTGGCGTGGATACCTATGTGGTCAAAAAGTTACAGGGGCCTCAGCGCGCACTACCCCAAATAGCCAAAAAAGGGCGTGGCACAGGAGGGGAAAAGGCCTGGCAGCGAAGGGGTTAAACTTTCCATCTAATATTTTCAAAACCTGTAGCTATTTATATTGGAAGGTTGCTTACAGAGAATTTATGACACATTGACACAATAAATTCTAGTTGCTCCCTGTTCATAAGATGTCAATTTTCATAAAATTAAGCATAAGTCTGGGAAAAAATTACACAATGTTGAAGGTGCTTAAACTCATACCATGAACATGAATTTCTTTGGGTCATACATTCAAGAATAAAATATAAAGAAAATCAGGGAACTACAGGAGCCGTTTGATTACTTACTCGATACCGTTCTAAATCCGGGTGAAATTTCGAATGAGTTCCAGATGGATCATAATCCTTGAGTCAGAAATGAGCACTGCAATGTCCAGCAGCAGTTCTATGGTTAAGGTTTGGCATTTGATGTCTAGTCATCATCAGACCTTGTAAGGGAATAGACCATCTTAGAAGGTTTTCATTCCCCAAATTAAGCAATCTATGCAAGTGAGGCTTATTCTGAGCAGTGAAATAGGTTTCTAAAATCCAGATGACTAACAAACATTCCCACACAAAAATGTAACTGGCAGAATAAAGACCCCATAAAGGAGTTGATAATACTGAATTTGCCCAACTGCAATGTTGCTTGTGGTGCATGGAGCAGACTTGATTTTTATAATATTAATGATGAGTAAAAGATTCATTTTTAGAAACTGAAAAAGGAAACAAACCACCATGCTCAAGAGCTCTATGATTTAGTGAGTTGTCTCAATTTGCAACTCTTGAAACATTATATGCCAATGAACAAGATAGAAGAAGGTGAGAAAATCTGGAGCGAGTTTCTGGTGCTATGTGCATGAACGCTTATTCTTAGGTTGCATGTTTTTCTCCAACATAGTGACTTTGTGTCATAGTGTTGTATTCATCACATAGACAGGTCCTATTTATTGAATAATGTCCTTACATTTTATTATTTATTTATTTACTTGTTTAATATTGTCCTTCCCTGCTCTCATTTGCCTTCTAAACAGTATTAGTACTCGTAAATAGATATGTCAGGTTTATTTCTAAATGTGTATTATATTTGGTTTTTTAAGTATTCTTCATAAACGGAAGATGAAAAAATACAAAATGTATTTTTTCTTTTCTGTTGGTATTTTTATCTCCCTACAAATACAGTTTGTCAGCAGCTTTGGTAACAAGAGCTGTAGAAATTTGAGCTACAAAACACTTCAAGGGCCTTCAAGTGTTTAAAAGTCAAGGGGTATAATGGGTTAGCAATAGTAATTAAATATTTGGGGAGCCCCTTTTGGTGGTGGTCATTAATGTCTTGATATGCATCTTGGTGTTTGGCATTGCCTGCAAAATAAATCATCCCATGTGGTTGCTACATAAGACAACACTGCATCAATCATAATACTTAATATCTTTGTTGGCACAGTTGACTCAGAGTGCTTATCCCTTGTGTTCTCACTACTATCACGGAATGTAAAACTATTGTCACGATATGCACACAATATTCATCTATATCTTCTAACACAGTGTTAACAATATGGGTGGGCGGAACAAGCAGAGTTTCACTGCGGAGTTCTGCTGGGTTACATAAAACATCTGCAAGATTCCACGGAGTTCAGCGAGCAGGTGGAATCGGCATGTTGCGCTGATTATTAGCGCCGAGAGCTTGTTCTGCTCTGCAAAATCAGTGTAAATGGCACCATGCAGTGCACCAGAGGGTGCTGCTTCTTTCCTGCTGCTCAAGTAGATCTTTTACTCAAGAGGCAGCTTTCTCACTGCGAGCAAAAATTGATGGACAGAACAATGTCATACATTCACCCCAGTACAGAGATCTGTGCCTAAATCCATCATTTTATTTTTTTTGCTCACCATGCCATTCCAGTTTGGACCCAACCATATGCAAATCAGTCGTGACCCTGCACCCAATGGGAACAGGCCAGCCCAAACTGCCAGGATGCTTGGTTCCAGTCCAGGGAGAACCTGGCTTGGCAGTTCGTGCTGGACTGGGTGAACACTGATTTGCATATGGCTGGGTTCAAACTGGAATGGCAAGGTGAGCAAAAAACGATGGATTTAGGCCGAGATCTCTGTACTGGGGTGAATGTAAGACATTGTTCTGCATTCTGTACATCAATTGTTCTTTTTGCATTTCTCACAACTGCCCGCGGTGGGCCCACAACCATTAAAAAAAAAAATGCCAGGAGGGGCCCGCCGCATGCCCCAGAGGCATAATGTTTTTGGGGCCCGCCGCACACTGGGCACGCGGCGGGCCCCTTCTGGCATTTTTTTTTTCTTTTTTGGGTTGTGGGCCCGCTACGTGCCCAGTGTGCGGTGGGCCCAGAGGCATAATGTTTTGGGGCCCGCCGCACACTGGGCACGCGGCAGGCCCCTCCTGGCATTGGTTTTTTCTTAAAATAGTTGTGGGTCCGCCGTGTGCCCGATGTGCGGAGGGCCCGGGGGGGGCATTCTGTTTGGGCCCGCCGCATACGGGGCATGCAGCAGGCCCTGGGGAGCATCATTTTTTTTTTTAAACAAATGTTGGGCCCGCCTCATGCCCGGTGTGCGGCGGGCCCAGGTGGCCTTCTTTTTGGGCCCGCGGCAGGGCCTCAGGGGCATAATATTTTTTTTAAACACATATATGTAGCCTTGAAGCCAAACAAAGTGTCTACATTGTAAATAAACCAAATATACATAGCTTCAGCTTGTTAAATACTTTTAAAAACTAAGATATCTGTGTTTGTTGTAGGAAAACTGCAAACTAAAATGCCGCAAAATGGCCGCTAAATTTCCATATTTGTGCCGCTAAATTTCCATATTTGTGCCGCTAAATTTGCTAATCCATGCCGCTATATCCTGGGGGGTCTGTGAATCAATTGTAAACAAAGTTCATACTGCCACAGAAAACATCTAGTGCCCACAAGCAAAGTTAAAGGTACTGAAAGAACTGCTGCCACTTAATTTGTCTATGTGTTGGTTTAAAGAGTGTGTTTCTGCTGTGATGATAGCACTGAAACCCCCATAAGCCACACTTAAGTATTAATCATTCGCACATTATGAACGAACAATGGATTCTGAGTTTCCTATGGGTGGTCAAGGACAGCATTGAAAGGACAGCACTGAGGCCTCTTCATCTTTGATGCTAGCTCCCACTTTCTCTGACACGCTGTAATGTTTTTTTCCCCCAGTGTCTATCCCATGAGCACACCCGTATCTAAATCCTGAAAATAGAGAAACAAGGGAGAGTTCTGATGGACTAACTGCCAGCACCCTATGTAATCTGTCTACTTAACTTTCTAGCCATACTATTGCTTCTTCAAACTTGTACTTGATAGACATTTGATTACAGATCTTTGTCTGCCACTATATTCAGTCATCCTCTGCCTAACACATATTTCTTTATAGTGTGTGTTTGAGCCCTGATGTTATTTTCCTAGTAAGAGTTGACCTAAATAAGCACCACCATTATAAACCCCAAAGCTTTATTCAAAATGGCTCACATTTACCACCTTTTGGGGTAACACTGTGTATGCATAACGAAGAATAAAAATAGCATCCCACTTCCTCAATAGTGATACTTATGGCCTGAGGTTTTCCAATATTTACTGACCCCCCATGATGAACATTGAGTTCAAGGTGATATGTGACGTAGGTTACTTCATACCTACCCTTCTTTCCCCATCAAATAGAGAGACATCATGCTTGCTCCCTTTGCCAGAAGAAACTTCGCCAGATGAGCAGTGTCAAACATTCCGTTCGACCGCGATTGTCGCAGGTTGGATATTGTCCCAGATTAGTTCTGCTGAAGCTTTACCATCTCAAGTTTTGTGCCAAGAGTCCGTTTGGAGAGGATCGCATGGAGCAAGGAGAGTGTCATGGGCAGCTGTCAGCATGGTACTAAGAGCAGGCTGGGCATTGTAGATGGGGGAGCTAGAACTTCGTGTTGGGGGTCCCACGGGGGCTGTCGGTGCTGCTGTGCAAAGAGACGAGCTAGCGGTACTCGAGCTGGATTTCGTTTTGAGCGGCAAGTTTCCTGGTGGGAATGGGCCCATTCTTGCTCATTAAGAGCCCAAAAGCTTGACTTCAAGAGCTCATGAGCCACGCAAAGGGTCATTGACCTGAGAGGCACCACTAGGGAGTCAGGAACTGCAGATGGGTCCTGAAGCTGGTTGGGAAGCCTTTTATGTCCCTGAGGCTCAGCTCAGACTAGCCACTTGAGTCACTCTGTGGTCCTGGGTTCAAGATGAATTTGCAGGTCCAGTTCTTCTTCCCCAGACAAGAAGGCAGCAGGTCAGCACATCAGGGCAGCAGGTCTTTCAGAGCAGCAGTCCAGCTGAGTGGCAGTCCTTATAGCAGCACAGCAGTCCTTCTTCCGGGCAGAGTATCCACAGGTCCAGAAGTGTACTGAAGAGTTGGTGTCTGAGGTCCTTCTTTTATACCCTGGTGCCCTGGTTATGGAAAGCAGGACAAGCTTCTAGACAGTGGATTTGAAGTGCATGGATTATACTGCCTCCCCTGCCCTGGCTGAAATGAAAACGCAAGGTTGTTTGGCCTTTCTGTGAAGGTAGAGCACAGGCTATTGAGAAGTAAGTGGGGCTGTGCTCACATCTGCCCACCCCCAACCTGCCAGCAGAAGTCGAAAAACCTAATTCCTCTATTTTGTGACTGTCTGGGAGGAATTAGCTAAGTCTAACTGTGAGGTACACCCAGTCATGTGACCCAAGACAGGTTTAATGCACAAAATGGATAAGGACTGGTAAATGCCAACGTTCTAAAAGTGGCATATTAAAAATTGTAATAAAAATCTGACTTTATCTTTAATGAGGGTTTATTATTATAATTTCATAGACACCTACCAGGACATAGCCACCAGCTCACAATTGGGAATTACAGCTTATTAAATGTAATATGGAATCCCTAATGTGAGCCTATAGAAGGGGTAGGCCTCACAGTAGAGAAAAACTACCAGGCATCGGTTTCTTGCCGAGGGCATCGGTGCTCCACCCCCTTTACTTTCACCCCAATTACCAAAATTCCCAAAATAAAATCAAAGTGGTTGGCTGTATTCCTGCTGGAAATCTCAAGACCCAAAAGGAACAGACAACCAATGCAGTAGGTTGGCCTCTGAATTTTACACATTGCTCTAGAAACACACATCTCTCTCCATTACTTAATTTCACGTGAACTGAGAAGGCTATTCAGGCTGGAACAAGAGCAGTTACTTTCAGGACAACCGTTGGAACAAAAGAAAATGTAAACCGCCACTTCTTTATCAGGCCAGAGCATTTTGCCAGGCTTACGCAGCCCTCTTTTTCTTTTCAAGTGCAAAGAGACATCTAGTTGCTTCTTTTATCTGACTTCATTACATTTTGTATTTGCTTCTGTCTAACTGCTAGACATATGTCGTCTAAGCGCTTACTGTATCATGCCTGGATTATGGTAGCTCTATTTAGGCGGTGTACACCTAACGTGCCCCCTCTGACCAGCCTCCCCCAAAGCGAAGCCCAGCCTCACCACTCTCAAACTTTACCAGCCACCACTGCTACCAGTACATGTAAAACTTAAGAGTACATGTTCAACCTTTTAATTGCATAGCGCCCTGCCTATGAGCTACCTAGGGCCTACCTTAGGGGTGACTTGTATGCAATAAAAGGGGAGTTTACGGCTTGACAGGGGAGCCTTAGCGCCAAGTTGACATGGTGGTTCAAAACTGCATGAAGGCTGCAATGGCAGGCCTGGGACATGTTTTATAGTGCTACCTAAATGGGTGGCACAATAGATGATGCAGGCCCACTGGTAGCATTTAATTTATAGGCCCTGGGTATATGGTATACCAAGCTACAAGAGTCTAACAATTAAATTAAATATGGCAATTAGATATAAGTCAATTAGATATAAGTCAATGTATCCATACTTTAGGGGAGCAAGCTCAAACACTTTAGCACTGGTTATTAGTGGTAAAGTGCCCGGAGTCCTAAGGCCAACAAAAATAGGTTCATCAAAATGGGCAGAGAAGCAAAAGGTTTGGGGTAACACCACCCTAAGGCTGACAGGTCTAGCAAGCAGAAATGCCAATCACCCATTGTCAATGTAGAAATTGTGCTCTTAAAAGCATTGCTTCCGGATTATTTTGGAATTATATTCAACCAGCAGACAACCCTAGACCCAGAGGTCGAGAAGGAGCTAGGGGTCAACTAGATACTTCTCTATCCAGTCAAAAGGATCATTCAGTAAAAAGTGTAGGATCAAATCTGCTTGAGTCTACTCCCTATATTGAGGTGAGCATGGCTCATTATGCGGTCCACGCAAAAGTACACTTTCACTTTTTTTCCTATCGGTAAAAGTGAGCAGGAAGCCTATTCTCTGCCACGTAAATTCTTACATGTGCAGCAAAGGAAATCTCAAATGCCACTCTGAGTAGAAACTCATTATGCCATTGAATCACTGTGAGTTTTCTAATGTCTTCGGGTTGACCTATATTTTTGTACTTTTTCTAAGTAGCATGAATACGGTCCACAGGGCATTAGAATATATGTGATGGAGTCTCTTTGCATCCTATGAATAGCATAATGTCATAGACTGTTTAACAAACATCCAACGTAAAAAGAAATTTGCTTGGGAGAAGACTGGAGAAGACTGACTGGCAGTGTTGAGAGGGAATGAGTGTGAAAGTTAGAATACATATAGTAGGGAAAAGGGATTAGGTTTTTTTATTAACAGGGAAGATCTGTTTCATGAAGAATACTTAATACTGAGCAGCAGCAACCTTTGTGTGCATAAATTTATTGATGAAGATTCAAATATAAGGGTTCAATCAACTCTGCGATTGCAAGGCTTCTTGTCAGGTTTACAGTTTCAGGGTTTTGAATCATCAGGAGTTTTTGATACTTGGACAAGAAGATCCCAATCATCTCAGTCAGTAAAATGGAAACTGCTGGGAGGAAAAGAAAAGTGTGAAGTAAAATAAAGCAGTATCATCAAGGTAATAAATAACATTCTATACAAATAATTGAAGTGTGACTGCACAAATATTTGAGCTTTGAGGATCACTGTAAATAGTTTTGTTGTAACAATAACAATTTTATCGAGTCAAATAAGAGAGGGGGGGACCAGGAGTTTGTTAATGGTCCAGTGCCCGTGCTCCAATATGGTATATGAAGTAATCAAAATGGGGCACTGTTCCAGAGTGAGTGTTGCAAGAAGTCAACCCTCACTAAACAAAAAAAAGGAGGAATGGAGAAAGGGGAAGAAAGGTACTAGGTCAGGGACTTTGTGAGAGATGTGGGGAAAGACACAAATTGTCTCTAGTTGCCCTCACACATCCCGAGGGATGTCATGCTTCCTCATTGGGCAGTTGCTCCTCGTCGGGCCGGCGGTGCAATGCCCTACGGGTCCCCCGAAGGGTCTCTTTGGCGGAGATCTTTTTACAGAACTGCCGATGGGTGCATGTGGGTGTGTGGGTCAAAGTCCTCTGTGAAAGGTGGAGTTGTGCGTGCAGTGCATATTAAAACTGCCTAAGGGTTACCAAAAAGAGAGTTTTAATGACGTGGTACCCTATGGCAGGATAAAAAACCCGTAGGTTGGGAGTTACCAGCGGATGCGTAATGTGCCCGGGTAACTATAATAAGGTCGACATGTTTCACGCCTATGTCGGTCTAAGAGATCCCTGGCGTTTCATCAGGACCAGAGGTGAAGGTGGTGTGAGGTGAGTGCACGGAGATATTAGTATAAGAGGGGTACCATTGGCCCTCTCAATTATCAAGGGGGGGAAAACCCGCTTCCTAGAATTTTGGGGTCAATGCTATGACTAGAGAGTTGGATATGCCCTCTTGATCGTGATCTAGAAAGAGAGAGAACAGGGGAGAGAAAAACACAAGGCTCAGGTACATTGTCGAGAGGACTTGTAATGTGGCCTCCCAGTGGTGAATAGACCAGGAGGCGTACCTCGCTAGGATATTGTGAGACATGGCGAGTGGGTTACAAGCAGATAGACCACCCATTGAAGTGAGGCCTGCGTCACCATCAGATAGGAGCGTGATGGGAAACTGGGGGGTCATCGGACAGGAGCATAGAGAATGCGTGAGTCCGGATGGCACCCCATCCCACACACCCGCGGCCAATGCCATGACAGCAGGCTGCCACCGGGTATAGGTGGTAGTGTGCATCGTAAATATAGACAATCAAGGTCGTGAGCTTTTCGTCAAACCCGCACTCAGCCCGACTGTGTTGCTGCGGCTGGAGAAGGAAAATCGGTGAGCGTGTCCCTGCACAGCCCGTATTACATTATAACAAGACACGTTAAAGCTCACAATGCATGTGTTCAGGGCTGTGTCCCTGCTTACCTAAAGGGGGAGCTAACTATGCTCCATGAGCTAAAGGCGTAGGATGCCCACACCTTCTTGGGCTGCGGGAGCAAAGCGATGGCGAGAGAGAGAAAGGGGAGAAAGAGAAACGTGTGCACAACAAACGATCAGTATAGTCGCACAAACAGTATCCATATACACAGGCTTACTTCGGATGTGGGTGTCCCAACGTGATCATCGAGTACTCACGGTTAAACTCGGGTGTCGGCAGATGAAGCCTGCCCCGTCCAGACGCCAGCTCGTAGGTAGTGGACTGAGGTGTACTGGCCATAATTTAAGTGCTCGATGGAAATCACATAGGAGGTTCCCGCTTCTGGTATGCCCTGTCATGCATTGTCATGCTCTAGTGAAGTGCGCCTGCGTGCGTATTGCAACGCTGGGGTAGAGTAACGTGCATGCATGTTGGGTAGCTTACAGGAGCTGCGCATGCACGTAGGAGCGCTAAGGGAGAGGAAGGAAGTAAAAGTTCTCCCGATGTGTACTGTATTGGCGTATAGAGTCCAACGAGGGGCAATGGTCCCAAAGTTCATTATGTGTGCTAATGTCATGTGGTGGGATCATTGATAGACACATAGCGTGTGGGTATAAGGTAGAATGAACACATTGAAGACAACAAGCTTGCATCTCGTACCCCAACCCTCCTCATCGTTGCTTTGAGCATGGTTGATGGATTCAAAAATGGGGGGGGCGGGGGTAAACAGAGGTTGTGTCACATGCCCAGGTATGGGTTACTCATGGGTGGTAGTACGAGGTACTTGGAGGAAGAAAACCCACGTGTGTATGAGTACAAAGGCAAGGAGTATTATGCAGTTGGTGCCAGTCGTTCACAATATAAGTATTGTGAATACGTGGCACCGTGATGATGTGGTGGAGTCTGATAGTGAGGCTGCTAGGCTCAGTGGTTGACATGTTATGAATCAGTCACAGGTAAGGTGGAGAGGCTTGTTGGTATAGTCAGGCTACAACGCCCGGACGGTAGCCATGTCATGGTAACATGGTCAAGGCACTCATGGGAAGGGTCGTAGGGGGATTACAACTCTGACCAAGGAATTTCATCGTTCAGGCCCTGTGTGTTAGTGCGAAGGCAGTGGACCCACCGCTGTTCGCGTCTAAAAAGAGATTGACTGTTCCACCCTGGGTTGGCCTCTAGGATAGTCCACTGGATGGCCTCACATGGGTGACCTTTTTCTAACAAATGGCTAGTGAGTTTGGTAGCTGTGCGGGCTCATCTCTCGGTGCTCTTATGTTCGCTGATCCTCTTCTTTATTGCTCTCGTCATCATTCGAACGTAGTCCAGGGTACATGGGCATGTAATGAGATATATATACAATTGGTCGTGTTACAATTTGTAAGTTTACGTTGTTCCCATAGAAAATTCCCCAGTTGTAGTGACTTCGTATGTCGCGTGGATGAGCATGCCCCACATGTGCCACACGGGTAGTGTCCTGTGACAGCTGGGAGGTTCCACAGAGTGGTTTCCTTGGCCGCCTGCGGTGTGCTTGGGCTTGTGTTCACCAGTTGGTCGTGCAGATTTTCTGTTCTTTTGAACGCAAATCGAGGTGGGTGAATGTCTAATGTGTCACTGTTGAGGATCCTCCAGTTCTGGTTGATTATCTTTTTGATTTGATTGGATAGAGGGGTGAAGGTAGTGACGCAGGTTATGAGGTCATTGGTTTTGGGTTCATTCGTCTCCAGTAGTCCTTCTCGTGTGTTGTTCCTAGCCCGCTTTCTGGCTTTTCTGATCACCTCTCCGGGGTAGTGTCTCTCCGCGAGGTTGTTGGCCAGGCGGTTGGCTTGGGACTCAAACTCATTTATCCTGCTACAGTTACGTCTGATTCTCAGGAATTGGCCGTAGGGTAGATTCTCTCTCAGCGCTTTGGGGTGATAGCTCTTAAAGCTAAGGAGGCTATTGCAGTCTGTGCTCTTCCTGTAAGTTGTAGTATGCAGTACTTCGTTCTCGAGGCTGATAAATAGGTCCAGGAAGGGGATCTCCTTCTTACTGGCCGTCATGGTAAATTGTAGGTAGGGATCCTTGTTGTTAATCCATTCGTGAAATGTTTTCGCCGCTGTCTCCGACCCCCTCCAGAGGATCAGGATGTCGTCAATGTAACGTTTCCAGGTTACGAGGTTCTCATGGAAGGGGTTCGTGTCAGTGAAGATATGGGCAGATTAAAAATGGGCCATGTACAGGCCTGCCAGGCTTGGGGCGAAGGTGCTCCCCATACTGGTGCCTTGTACCTGATGGTACGTGGTGGTTCAGTTGGTGGTGGGGAGCCTGAAGGACTTGGGGGTATTCCTGTCAGATATACCGGCAATCTCCTGGGAACGGAACGTGGCTCCGGTATGGGAGCGAGTTCGCTCAGACATTAAGGGCCATATGTAGGTAGCATAACATTTACCGACTCATAAATACCGAATTTTACCGATTCGGTATTTATGAATCGGTAAATAGTATGTAGGTAATTAATCGGTAATCATTACCGATTCGGTAAATATCGGTATTTATGAATCGATATTTACCGAATCGGTAATAATGCATCCCTTCCCATTGATTCCTATGGGCCTGGAGGCCCATAGGAATGAATGGGAAGCCAGTTACTATTACCGATTCGGTAAATACCGAATCGGTAATAGGGGAGGCATTATCATGGGTGCAACAGGGTGTCACATTGACACCCTGTTGCACCCCTGATTCGTGCATGTGTGCACATGTGGCGCACATACATGCCCTAAGGGCATGTATGTCTGCCACATAGCACTTCACAAATTGCACAAAAATGCTTTTTTAAAGGTATTCGTCATTTACCATCAACTTGTAGTTGATGGTAAATAACGAATCCAGACACCAATTATGCACTTACTTGAGTGCCCCCTACATAGCATTTCTGGATTCGGTATTTACCGTATCGGTATTTTACCGATTTCTTAAAATTCCGATTCGGTAAATACCGAATCCAGAAATCAGCCACCTACATCTCAAGTGCCTCAATACCGGTCGGTAACGGGATATTTACCGAATTTCGGCCGTTACCGACCGGTTTTTGGCTTCCTACATATGGCCCTGACCCTGTTTGGAAGATCAGCAATCTTCAAGATGGTGGCGTTCCCTCGGCTCCTTTATCAGTTACAGAACCACCCATACAGGATTCTGCCTAGCTGGTTTAGGCTGGTGAATTCTGTGCTCGGGCAATTTTTGTGGGAAGGGGGTAGTGTACGCATGGCAAAACGTATGTGCTTTTTGTCCACATATTGCGGAGGGCTTGCGACCTCGGATACCTTATCATACTACCAGGCATCGCACTTGCTGGTTCTTAATGAATGGTGGTATGGGGATAGGGGAGATCCGGCATATGTGCTGGAACGGCAGCTTATGGGGCGTCACACACTTCACACACTCCTATACTCGGCACCGTTGAGAGGTGCACTGCCACCGGTCACATGGATAGTGTTTCAGATTTGGAGGCAGACTCTGCGCCGCATGGGATGGTGGAACACCTTGACTCGGGAGACCCCTCTGTGGAATAATGGCACCTGCCCCAATTGGCGGCACTACAGGGCTTCAAGGGATGGGATGATATTGGCATTTCAACACTGGGAGATGTGATGAGGGTTTGGAGTCACTCCCCGAATTTAGCCCACTGGAGGCAAAAGTCTTTATGGGGTACCTGAAGGAAAAAACGATCTCCAAGATATATCAATCCCTGGTCACACACTGTTCCTCCACACTGCGCAAACTTCGGGGGGATTGGGAGGCAGACGTGGGCGCCCTAGAGGAAGAGGACTGAACGGAGGCACTTGCAGCACCGCGGGGCGCGGCTATAGCAATGCGGCTCCGTCTGGTTCAGTTTAAATACCTTCACAGGGTTTATTTTACAAGAACACGATTGTGGCGGGCGGGATTGATTGCTTCCCCGGAGTGTTTGCGTTGTGGTAGGGTGGAAGGCACTTTCCTGCACACTATATGGCAGTGCACATCCTTAGATCATTTTTGGAGGGAAGTATTTGCATGCCTCTCAGAGGTGCTGGGGTGGGAGCTCCCCCGAACGCCGCGGCTGGCTACACTTCACGTCATGGACGGCATAGGGGGCAATATCTACTAACGACATCTTATGCTGTTGGGGTTTACGCTGGCTAAGCGGGATATTGCTAGGGAGTGGAAGGCGACACGGGCCCCTTCCATGACTGTATGGAAGAATGGATTGGATTTTTGTATGGGGCTGGAGCAACCCGTCTTTGTGGCCAGGGGGTGCCCATGCAAACACTATAAGATCTGGAAACGGTGGGCGGACTATCGGGGAATATGGTTAGAGCCGCCCGTGGAGGTGGATACCCATTCATTGGGGTAGTTGCTAGGAGGGTCTGTGGAAATTTAGCTTGCAAACTGAACATTATCTGCGCCATCTTGCCCCTCCCCAGCGCCACGCACAGCGAATGCACGGCCGCCATTTTAGGCACCCCACTCTCTCCCCGCTCACTCTCGACCGCCAGCGCTTTCCCCTGGCGCTGCGAGCATCCCCCCGCGCGCCGGCCACCCCCGCTCTCTCATACAGGCCATAAACCCTCTCCTTCTGCGCGACCCCGCTACGGAACCACTTCCGACCGACAACCCATACATGGTCATGCCTCTCCTTTGATAACCCCCTTCCTCTGCGCCCCATTGTCTGAACTGGTCCCAGGCCATCACCTAGCCCTGCGGATGCAGTTTATTGCCCCTACTGTAAGGGAAACACCCCACATCAAAGGGATTACAGTAGATCAAAGCCCCTACCCCCTGAGACCCGGCCGGTTGCACACACCCCCGGGAATTAGCCGAATTCCCTGCTGCGCGATAGCCATCTCCCACTGCGGGTAGGGTGGGAACCTCTACTGTAACCATGTGTGGGATCAGATCTGAACCGGGGCTTCAGGGGATATTTCCCCGCACATCAAGGGAATCTCAAGAATGTACTATGTATAATAAAGCAATAAACCAGTGTATAAGAGACCAGGTCTCAGAGATGCAGTTAGAGCACCTCGTGACGATACCTTGCTGTCTGATCTGATGTGTTCTGCTCCGACGGAATAAAACCTTGTTTCCTGCCTTCCAGTCTCCAGCGCCTGCCTCTTTTATTGGTAAATTATCGAGTGGTATGAGAGGCGATTACCGCCGGGCAAATACTTGAAAGGATACCGACTGAAACTGCCGCTACCATTTAACAATTGGCGTCCCAAACGTGGGGCCCATCAGCGACACGTGGATCCAGTGGGAGAGGTCCCGACGACAGAGTGAACGACTGCAACGATCGGGAGAGCTCCTGCCCAATAGACCCTCGTCTGGCAGCCGATCATCCGAACTTCACTGGTTCCGAGCAGACCTCTCTCGAGTGATCTACGGTCCTGACTGGGAACCATCAGGAGTGCCGCGGCAAATACGGAGAGTAGAGGACGATCGGGCGCTGGAGGCGGAAGACGAGAAACTGTCCACGCGGTCCGGGTAAGGTCGTGATACACGACAAATTGAGAAATAATTGATTGATTGTTTAATGCTCTGGAAATACTAGTATTGCTCATTGATTGTGCTCATTGATTGTTCTCTTTGAGATATTCGCTGTCTACAAACGGGGAGGAGTAGAAATACTCTCTCTCTCTCCCTTTGCAGATAGTGAAGGGTAGGTAACGCAGACTTTTGTCCCCGTTGAAACCCGTCGTGCCTATCTTTATCTCCCCATTGATTGATTGTCCGAACATTGATTGTTTTGAAGAATAGTACTTTTTGAGATATTCTCTGTTTGCAAATAACGTAGAATAGGAATATTCTGTCTAGTCTTTGCAAATAGTGAAGGGTAGGTAACGCAGACTTTTGTCCCCGTTGAAACCCGTCGTGCCTATCTTTATCTCCCCATTGATTGATTGATTGATTGTCCGAACACTAGTTGTTCGATATTGGTTCTTTGGAGGTATTCTCTGCTTACAAATAACGAAGAATAGAGATATTCTGTCTAGTCTTTGCAAGCAGTGAAAAGATAGGTAGTGCTGACTTTTGTCCCCGTTGAAACCCGTCATGCCTATCTTCTCCCCACTGATCGGTAGTTGGTTCTGCCCGGACCGCTTATTAGAGGTGAACCATCCGGCTCCACTGGAAGGCACCCCTAATAAGGACATGTTCACTAAATATGGACTAGTCGCCGTAGCCTATAGCAAGCTGTGGCATAAATATACCAAGAAGGACCCCGAAAGTCAGTGGCCACTGATGGGATCCTTCGACGACCGCAAGATAGAAGCGCTAGAAGTAGCTCTGCGTAGCAATAAGACGACGCCTACTATGCTTGACAGTATTGGCATGTGGCGCAAAGAAGCGACGCAACGGAAAAAGAGGGAAGAAGTAAAAGCAGAAAAGGAATTACGAAAGGCAGCTCACCTTGCCGCTAGAAAGTTAGAAGAAGACATAAAGGAGAGAAGGGAAACTAAACTAAGACAGGAACCCGAAACCTCAGGCCAGTACGCTGTTAGGACCCCTTCTTTGCTCTACCCTGAGTTGTCCTCCAAGCAGCGAACGAATGACGAGTTACTGTTAGGTCCTCCGATCATTTACATGCCCCCTCCGTATGCACCCTCCCAATCAATAGTACAACACCCACAACCCCCGAACACGAGCGAAAGCAGTACAGGGGCCTCGGCCCTCACGGCCTCCGCGCCGGCTGAGCCTCTTGTGCCGAACCCAACGTCGACTACAACGCTAGACGACCATGAGATAGGAAAGAAAGAGTCCACCAGAATGAATCGATTAACTAAGGATGAACGAACAGGAATCGACAAGATAGTAAAGGCACTGGTAGGATCCTTTTTGACCTTACAAAAACTAAAATAACGCTAGGAGTTAGCCCTTTGTGGGACATATGAAACCAAGGGAAGGAGTCAAGCTCACGGTCGAGACGACCGCGAGGTAGCCCGACTCCATTACTCTCGCTACCTAAACATGTCTGCCCTACTGCCCACCCCGCCCAATAAGCATAACAAAATCCCGCACAAACGGTAGCCTGCTGACACCCACCATCGACGTCACCAAACTAGGACTAGATCGCGCACAATTGGGCTATGTTATTTTTCCGATTGCACAGTAACCTCCTTGTGCTCGTCATCAAACTACAAATATGTACAAACACTCCAACGAAGTAATGTAGTTATAACATTTTAATAACTTATAGGATATAACAAACACACCAACAGGGTAAACAGGTTAAAACACGTTTTTAAAACAACTATTTACATGACAGTCTGCTGCAACCTCCATCCCAAAGCCTTAACGTCCACGTGACACCGTCCTCGCCTCTCCTTCCTCGAAATCGCAACATTGGCCTGTTTTGGGCGGTCCCTCTTAGTTGACTTTGGGCTATAAAAGCCATGCAAAAATCCCTTGACATCAGTGGCGGGCGATTGTGCGAATAGGCCGGAGGCTATACGAAGCACCGAAGTTCTGGCAACACCAAGGCGGAGCCCGCCACGCTGTGCGGGCCTTTCCGCTTTCTCTTCTTTCTTTAATGAGGGCTGATGCCCTGGCGGGGGGAGGCGACGCGGACGGGCCTCCCCCACCTCCCCAGGTGGAGGCTTGCCAGGCACCCCGACCGCCTTTTACTCGCCGGCCAGCTAAGCTGCACCCAACCGTCTTTTACTCGCCGGCCAGCTAAGCTGCACCCAGCCATCTTTTTCATCGGCCTGCTGAATTTCACCCTGGCACGCTGTGCGGATCTTCCCAGTCACTTCTTCCTTCAATAACGGAGGGTGCCCTGGCGGGGGGAGGCGACGCGGACGGGCCTCCCCCACCTCCCCAGGTGGAGGCTCGCCAGCAGATGAGGGCACCCCAAACCGCATCTTTCACACGTCAGCCAGCTGAGTTGCGCCCTGCCACTTCATTCGCCGTTCGGCTGAGCCGGCACCCCTGCACGCGGCCGCCAGGCAACCACCCAAGCACCGGGTTCACCAGGACTGCCGCTAGCACCCGACGTGAGGAGTGGGCCCCCGCAGCAAGGTAATCGGGGACCCACCCCGGTGGTGATACCATCCAAACTGCTGTCGTTACTGCTACTGGAATCACCCCGGTGGCAGTACCATCCGGACTGCCGCTGTTACTGCTGCTGGCTCCTCTCCGGTGACTGTACCGAAGAGCTGCTGCTACTGCTGCCCTTGAACTCCGGCGGTTGACCCCTCCGGTTCCAGGCCTGGCCCACCGTGAGACAATTCTGGACTCGAAAGCTTGTTTGCTAGGGCATGGGCCCCACCCTTGACAGAAACGCTCCCCTCAGCCTTGCAGAATTGGTTGGAGTCATTTGACGTTCGACTCCTGCGGACTTCCGGTAAGGACAAAACCACCACCATTGCTCTTTTTGCCCCCGGGCGGCAGCCACCTTGCCTCCGCTTGATACAGTGAGACAGTAAAGCATCGGCGGAAGAACCCGCCTGCTGCCCCGCCCTAAGAACAAACCGTGGCATTGCTACAGGGTTGCAGTGACGCCATGCTGACGCAAAGTTGACGCTAACGAAAGTTCTCGAACTACCGAAAGGAATTCTGGTTCAACAGCTAATTCATGGAAAGACTTAGACTGTGCACTGACCCGACCCCGCCCCAAGATGGCGCTGATGTAGGAGTGGCCTACAACTCCTTGTGGCGTTCCAGTCACGTGACATTTGTGTTAAAAAAGAGATATATATATATGTATGCGATGCTTTCACACATGATGGTGGGAAAAAGGGGGGAACCGATCTTTTTGTTAATCCAGTGTTGCTCATGTTGCTCGACGCCTCTCACACCGTGGCCGGTCTATGGCGGCTGTAGGCCCGTATTTCCATACTGACATTGTTTTAAATAAAGGGCTTCTTAAAAAGGAATTACGAAATCAGTGTCATGACTAATCATCTAGGTTGTTGAAGGTTTTTCTTTTAAATAAATGATTGTTACTCCTAAGCGAAAGCATACAGATAATACAGACACAATTTGCCTAAAAATCTTTTTGTTTAACGGAATTTGTACCCATCACGCCTGCCCTTTTCCCAAGAATTGTCAAATCAATAATGAACTATAACTTAAGGTATATGTCGCACGCAAAGTATGGTATCCTGCACCATAATACACGACCAATTGAGAAATACATGCACGACCAGGGAACCCGAATTTAGGAGATGAATGAACTAGAGCATCTTTGCCTCGAACTAAAGAATAATAGGTCCGTGGTATTACCCACCCCTGCGGCTAGCCTGGTACATGGTAGGTAGAACCTTTCGTGTCTGCGCGCGCTGGGGTATTTTGAATGCTGCACCTCCCCTCCCCTCCCCTCTTATTTTCCCCTCTATAGGTCACGACGAAGTTCCGACTGAAGAGTGGAGTGGACATGGACCGAACCAAGTTCAATATCAGGGAAAACATAGACAAACGTTGTGAGATAGTGCGTAAAATTACAGACCACCATTGGGAACATGAAAAACTGTATGATATGATTGTGCGTGTGTACTACGATTATACGATATGAATGTGTATGCATTTCATGTTCGGGTCACTTGAAGAGAGCGTCATCGTATGATTGAGGTGCTCGTCCACCGATCAAAGGGAGGAGAATAAAGGGTCAGACAACCCATAAGATAAACTACAAAATGCTAAAGGTACGCAGCATACATAGGAATAGAGGACAGGAAAGGAGAGGTCCCTGTGCTCGACGCAGCCCTGAGTCTCCGTCTTGATGCATGTACTGTCACACCCTATCCGGCATTTGTGTGTACGTGGTCACCGAATTTATGTCTTTTCCCCGCTTGTGTTTTCTTACATGGAACAGACCCATGCTACTCCATGTTGTGTGTGCACCAAGTGGCCTATTATCTTACCCATCTCTCTCTCTCTTGTTTTGTGTCGTATGTACGCCAAAATAGCCTACTTGATGCACACGTCTCTCTCTCTCTCTCTCTCTCTCTCTCTCTCTCTCTCTCTGCACACGTCTCTCTCTCTCTCTCTCTCACTCTCTCTCCCCCTCCCTCGCAAAAGGCTCTTTCTTGTCCTCTTTCTTCTTGAATAAATTAACGACATACACCTCTTTGGTAAGTGTATAATTGGCCCGAACACGGTGGTGTTCGAACAAAATTGACAGAAACAAAAACGACCATACTTAACACGATTACTACCTCTCCTTTCTGCAAACGTTAAGCCTAATCGGCTGAGAAGGAAAGGACAGGTAAGACGACTGATGTCTCCCAATCTGACCCTCAACACGGGGACTATATGTCAGTGGTTTTTGTTCTTAAAGGACACCATCTCCACCACCCAGAATTACTCCTGACCAATTAGCCCGAAATAGAATGTCTAAAGCACCCTGTTCTCCCAGAGATAACTCCAGCCCCATACTAAGCCGTCTCAGAGTATCCCGAACGAAACAACTGATGGCCCTGTTTTAAACTGATAAAGGGTCACCTACTGTATGAAAAGGATACTCATGAACGCATGACAGTAGCACCTCGCACTTACGGGTACTACCAAACCTTGTATTATAAGGCGCAGAAACCGACACCTAGAAGGCCAGACGATGGACAGGGACACCCACAGAACCCTGCACCACAGCAGTAATTAATAGATTAGTAACACGCACATTAACATCAGAGTTAATAGGCACCAATCATGTAGTAACAGATAAGAGCATTTCCGCAACTACTCAGTGGTTGGGAGAGAGAATGAAGTATGTAAATGTCTTCTCTGCCAAGATCTCTAAGACTTTCGTTTCTTATAACCTATTCAAGGATAACCTGCAGCCATCGGAAGAGAGGGGTCGGACGTGACGCACAGTCTGGCTGCGGATCATAAAACATCTATGACATCGACCAAGGGGGAAGCGACGAAGCAACAAGAGTGTGAGACGAGACACCATTATCAGAACGATGAGCGCGAAGGGCTACATCAAGGCCCCTGCTCACTGACCAGCGTGCCTGAAGTCTCAACCCGTCGGGCCCGATTGATGGGCCCAGTGCTGAAAAGATTCTGCTCTCCTTGGTCCGCATTTTTGATCCGATCCCATGCCACCCCATTCTCTCTTCCTCTTTCATTCGGACTATGACTTTGACCTACTACCGAGGAACAAAAGGCCGGCACCCTGTCTCAAAAGTACCTGTGGTGAACTGTGTTAAGGAACAGGACTGGAATCAAAGAACAGTGAGTGGTCGCACCCTGCCACGTGAAGAAATCGGATTTGAGCTGGACCTTAGTTCCACCGCCGGTGCTCAACAGTGCCAACGAAAGAAGAACAACAATGAGAGCTTACCAGTGATAGCTCTTTATGAAACAAGGACACTGGAAAGAAGAACCCATGTCAAAGTTGAAAATCCTCTCCCAACCACCTTATTATATTAACTATCTTCTTCATGATGTTGCATCAATCACTTCCGACTGTACACTGAGAAGTTAAGAAAATGTAACTTTGTATAGTAACATTCATACAACACCAGCCATGTACACGGCTATACTGCAACTTTGAATGTACTTCCTCCTCGCCTACTTTATCAAACTGTATGAGACAATGTACAAATGTGTCAGATTACTCCTGCCTACCCTTAAGACTCTGTATCTTTAAATGTATGACGAACATTGACGATACTGTAACTGAAAGGCTAACAAAGGTGAATATTGGCCGGACAAGCTGGCGAGATATGTTAAAAGGGAGGACTGTGGAAATTTAGCTTGCAAACTGAACATTATCTGCGCCATCTTGCCCCTCCCCAGCGCCACGCACAGCGAATGCACGGCCGCCATTTTAGGCACCCCACTCTCTCCCCGCTCACTCTCGACCGCCAGCGCTTTCCCCTGGCGCTGCGAGCATCCCCCCGCGCGCCGGCCACCCCCGCTCTCTCATACAGGCCATAAACCCTCTCCTTCTGCGCGACCCCACTACGGAACCACTTCCGACCGACAACCCATACATGGTCATGCCTCTCCTTTGATAACCCTCTTCCTCTGCGCCCCATTGTCTGAACTGGTCCCAGGCCATCACCTAGCCCTGCGGATGCAGTTTATTGCCCCTACTGTAAGGGAAACACCCCACATCAAAGGGATTACAGTAGATCAAAGCCCCTACCCCCTGAGACCCGGCCGGTTGCACACACCCCCGGGAATTAGCGGAATTCCCTGCTGCGCGATAGCCATCTCCCACTGCGGGTAGGGTGGGAACCTCTACTGTAACCATGTGTGGGATCAGATCTGAACCGGGGCTTCAGGGGATATTTCCCCGCACATCAAGGGAATCTCAAGAATGTACTATGTATAATAAAGCAATAAACCAGTGTATAAGAGACCAGGTCTCAGAGATGCAGTTAGAGCACCTCGTGACGATACCTTGCTGTCTGATCTGATGTGTTCTGCTCCGACGGAATAAAACCTTGTTTCCTGCCTTCCAGTCTCCAGCGCCTGCCTCTTTTATTGGTAAATTATCGAGTGGTATGAGAGGCGATTACCGCCGGGCAAATACTTGAAAGGATACCGACTGAAACTGCTGCTACCATTTAACAGGTCCAGTGGCCAAGGGGGGGGACGTGGGTGTGCGAGCCATGAGGGTGGGATATTTGGTTGGTGAGAGCGGCAAAATAATATTAGGCGGAAGTAGTGGATCACAGGGAAGTTGGGGGAGGGAAGGTGGGAGTTAAGGGTGGGGAAACTGATTGTTTTCAAACATGCAGTTTTTTATATATTTTGATTTTTCATATACAAATGTCATTTGCTTGCCTGTATATGTATGATTGATATGGCAGACGTCTCTGGAGTACAGAGCCCTGCGTTGTGATGGTCAAATTCACGAAATAAAATATGTTTAAAAAAAAAAAAGATTCAACTAAAGAACTGTTTAGCGTGGCGAAGAGTCTGATTGAACCTGCTAATAAAAAATCTGGTCCTCCTCCATTGGAGTCAGGGTGCAATATACTTGCTAACTTTTTCCTGGAGAAGGCTAGCAACATACTCCAATCTCTGGGAGGAGGCACTGGAGCAACTATAGCCCCCTATTTGGGCTTAGGAGCCACCCACCGCCCTTTTCCAGGCAAAAACAGTGCCTGTCAGGCTGAGCAAATGTCAGCCTGACAGACACTCTTCTTGTTCAGGTCAGGCAGCCAGGAGCTAGACAGGCGCTGGATGCGCATGCTTCTGGCTGCCTGAGCTGAACTTTGCCAGGCTGAGGATTTCCCAGCCCAGTGGGTGTGACCTCCTCAGCATTGCAAAAGTGTCTCAAGGCCTTCCCCCTCATGACAAGGGGAAGTGTCACTGATTGCCTCGCACCTTGGAGCTTCAGTTTTAAGCCTCGAAGAGCCCAGTGCAGAGTGTCAATCAGTGACACCTCGTCACAGAGTGGGGTAGGGTCAGCAGGCTCACTGACCCCATCCCACTCTGTGACGAGGTTGGGACTGCTGCCTTTCCTCATTGGCTGACTTAAGGGTAGGCAGCAGTACCTACCCCCCTGGGACTTCTGAGGCTTACCTCTTGGAGACCTGCAGTTAAGGTAAGTTGTATGCGTTCTTTTAATGTTTGGTGCGTGCGTGCGTGCATGTATGAATGTATGTGTATTAGTGAGTGTTGAGAATGGGGGTGTGCAGTTATGTGAATGCATGAGTGTGAGTGAGGTGTATGTGTGCGTGTGTCGGCCCCCCTTCGCCCCCCTCCCTCGTAAATTTACTAGCCGCCACCGGTGGTTATATAGTCATGTTGGAGTAAGTGTCTCAGTATTAATAATATTGGACCTGCTAGTGTCACAGTAGAGCTCCTTGTAATACTGTGAAGACAGAGTAGATTCATTCATCCTCAGTCACCAAATTTCCTCGAATAGTCATTATTGTATTCCTTGTATTTTCTTCAAGTAGAAGTACTGCCAGAACTCTCCCTGGAAACCGGCATTACTTGTGGCATCTTTTTTTTAAGTGTCCTACTCCTTTTCCGCCATCACCAAAAGATCTTGTTTGAAAACTGCCTTGGCCACCCTCCATTTCTCTAGAAGCTTAGTTGTGTCTGCAGGATTGTCTGCCTCAGTTGCACAATGAGCCCTTTGCAGAGTACCACATTCATCATTTACTTTCTGAAGTGTATGTTTCTCATCTCTAACTTGTTGTTCAATGTAACATATGCATGCACCATGAACTAAGAAGTTCAAGCAATATATATGGCTACTATTTATATGAATATCAATTTTAATATCACAATTAATATCGATAATTATATTAATAATAGCATTAACGTTCATAACAGTGGGCCTACCACATGTGTATACTATAAAAATAGAAACCTGAATAGAGACCTCTTCAGGGTCTCTGGTGCTGCCACTGCAGATGAGCACATTAAACAAATACCCTCGTGATTGCAGTATGGTCTGTTTAACGCAATTGGTCGAATTTGCCTAACTACATAATTAGCTAAATTCTTTAATTTATTTGAAAAATAGCGATATGATCCCTTGATCTGATGCTACTGGCGCCTCAAATGTATAAAATATTCTTTAATTAAATTGTTGATTCACAGCCATACACTAGGAGCGAGATGAATGGTCCATATCATAACTGAGAAGGCAACTGGAGTCACAGCATAGAACATGAGACTTTTGACAGGTGGTTAATTCAATTAAAAATCTTGCCAAAAAACTGCACCAAAAAAAACAAAGTCACATCATCACTGTACCCTTATCACCGTACTCAAACACTGACATGCCTCTGAAGGAAAGTGTCGAAAGTGCATCATGCTCCACCGCAGAAACATGTGCAAGGTAACATGGCCATTTGCCAAAAGCACGCGCTAACTTCACTAACTCTTTGGCGGGTGACCCGCAGAACACATCCCTAGTTTATAGTGTCCCTACAAAAGCCACCGCAGTGTCCCTCCCACATGCCAGCAGAAGGAAGAAACAACAGACCCTGTCTACCTTCTTATAGCCCATTGGCGATTGGCCTACAGCATTTACTGTCCATTCCTGTACCTTCAAACATTATGGTGATGGAGGATGACAGAGAGGAGGCTAAGTACATTGTGGATATGGCATGCACGTCTAAATAGACCCAGACAACGTAGCTGAAAACGAGACCCTAGCCGTAAATCAGCAGGGACAGTCATCATGAGGCCATCACCGACCTTTGCCCAGATGTGAATAAACAATTGACGAAGACTGCGTTGGCCATGACCTTGGCAAGCATTAAGATACAGGAGGTTTGTCAGCAGCCCTACATCAATGGTGCATAAGATTCAGTGGAAATCAGTCTTCTTGTCTTGCAGGTGGTTGACCAGATAAAGATCCCTCTTACAGAGGAGGCCAACATACCCTGCAAGGGACATGTATGGAAGAATCCATACAGCTTTGAATGGCCCTCTAAGACTCAATGAACCATCTGGCAGCATTGCGTGTCATGATCAGCGGGCAGGTTGCTAATTTCAACCATTCTGGGCAAGGTTGCTGGCATCGATTTCCCCTCTCTTAAGTGGCGGAACATGATCATGTTACACATGCCCCTGTTGGGTAACTGTGAGCGCAATACCCTAGCCACAGTGCCATTTCCCCCAGATGTCCACACCCCAGTCCAGGTGGCACTCTGCCACATTTCCTAGATCCTCAGTACCAGCTGATGTAAAGTGAAGCCACTCCTAAATATCAGTACTGCTGAAAAATATAGGTGTGTTGGAATTTGGGAGGAACTGGTCAGGGGAATTGTTATCTGGGTGTGTTGCAGAAAACAAGGAGTCGATTGTGGCCATGGGGCTTGTTCCTTTGGTTTGTTAGTGGCCAGGAAGTTGATAGAAATTTTGTGACAAATATGCTTTAAGATACTCACTTTCTTGCTGGTTTATTGCTGCCTGATTCAAGTATTCCACCCTCGATAACTTCTGATCAGGTCCTTTCTGAAGACAAACAGCTGTGCATCCTCCTGAAATGGGGCATGCCCCTTTTCTTCAGCATCCTCATCAATGGGTTAGTAGATACAATCTTGATAAGGTCACATTACAATACACGTCATCAAAGGAGAGTGATAGAGGTGAAGGAAGTCTAATATGTTTTAGGGAATTAAATCTGGAATTAAGTTTCACTTTCATGTTACCGGAGCACCAATGTGGGCATTGCAAACTCGAGACTGAGATCATCATAAGGGGAACAAAGGACGCCCTGATACCTGAAAATTAACAGTTTGGCATCAGTCACTGTACTTATTTGCAGTCTTTACCATGATCTCAACAGTAGGTTCATGTTCATATCTGTTGACAAGTCATCCAGAACAAGGGAGGCTCACATGACGTCACAGACAGCGGATCATTAGAACACAGCTGGAACAATAGGCTCCTGTTCAGGTTCGCTCTCTACACCCAAGCTTTCATGCTGTGTATTATCAGTTTGTAGTGTTTCCACCTCGCGCGCCACCCATGCGAGGTCAGTGCGCGCCTGTTGTCTCGCGCTGCCTGTTGGCACGCAAGCTCGTTAGATAGTTGATCCAGATTACTACACAGTTCTATTACTGTTTTGGCAGTTTCTAAAAGCATCTTCTTATTCTTACTTTCTCCTACTTCCTTCAACAGACTCCTTCAACGCACTCCTTGCCAACTCCCTAACTGAATAGGCCATATTAGCCTCTGCTTGGAGCATGAACCACTGCACAATGGTAGGCCTCAGCCCAAGCGAGGGTGAGGGTTCATAACGGGGGCAGGACATGATTTTAATAACAGACATTACTTATGTAATAAGATCGCTCCTCAACATTTTACCCATCGTAAAGCAGAGAAAAAGACCAAATGCCCCTACCTCCCCTATGCCGCGCCTCTCACTCTCGCGAGAGTTACAATGAAGGCAAAAAAGAGGAACAACATTCTAGCCACTCTCATTGTCGAAGCCAATCTCGCCATTCTATTCAGGGTGCCAATCGCAGTTATGTGATCGTCATCAAAGAGTAATATTAAAAAACACCCTCTACATACCTACTAGAAATGTCAAATAGTAGCAATCAAGGTCAGATACGAAGGCGCTAAATTCAACTTAGGGACACATTATATCTTATGTTGCATTTTAGTGAGTGGAAAAGGTTAAGCAGCAGGCTGTAAGGTTTATACTATAGATAAAACAGGATACCATTTTAACAAAAACGACATACATTTGTCACTTTATTCACAACTCATGGCTTTAAATGTTTTATACATAAGGTTATGCCTCGGCTGTTCGTTCAACCAGAATAAAATAACTTTAAAAAAGTTATGAAAAGAAAAAGGGTGGAAAACGTTAAAAACAATTAAAAAGACAGATGATCATTGGGGGTTGGTTCGAGGCAGGTACAGTCTGCAGCAAGTGTGCCTCCCATGATGCATTTCTACAAAAATGGCGTCTGTGAAGCCCCAACGTTTAAATGACTTGCAGTACCCTAATTCTAATTGTTGTCCTCTCATCTTTTGCTTTTACCTCCAGTTCAGACTGAGCGGCTTGTTCTTTTTTTTATTGCAAGGAATTATATAGAATGTTTTCTACCGCAGCATTACGTCTACATCAGATATTGCTAACGCATTCAGGATTTTCGGTTTTATGACGTTACAACGCATGCCATTACAGCGCATGCCGTTACAACGCATAATTTTACCCCGACTTGCTGTCGGGGCTGCGCTGGAAGTTGGATTAGTATAATTAACTATTCCAACTTCAGTGTGTGCAACAGTAGGGAAGGTGTTGGATTTAACTTCAACACCCTCTCCCCTCTGCAACAAGCCTTTTGCGTTGTAACACCATGCGTTGTAATGGCATGCTTTGTAACGCTTACGTTGTAAAGGCTGTTTCCTGGATTTTCCACTTAGAGGCCGATTCCGAACCAGGTCGTAAGGGCACTGAACTCGATCCGGTCGGAAAAACTACAAGCCGTACACGTGTTTTCCGCCCGACTCGTACAGCTGTACGAGCAAGCCAGTGCGATGCGAGCTACATGAAATTCACTGACCAAGTCGTTTCCGGGTCCGAACCGCTCCGTACGTCTCGGTCGTAAGCTAACCGTGGCGTGCAATGGATGCAATTCACGACGAGCCAGTACGATGCACGCGTCGGACAGCCTGTGCGAGCCGGAGTGTCTGGCTGGCAAAGCTCCCGGAGTCGGACTTTGGAGGACCCCCTGACACCCGCAGCCGTACGACTCGCACACAGGGGGCGACACATGGGTCTCCCCCACACATGCATGTATGGCACGGATGGTACCGACGGGTACCCACTGGACAGCATACGTGCACATCGTACTCGCTCGGTCGGACTGTAGGGGTCCGGCTCGGTCGGAAAACACTCCGGATCCGACTCAGTCGGAGTGCTTTCCGACCCGGATCGGAATCGGCCCCTAAGTAAGAATGATTTTCCACAAGGGAGTCGTTGTCTTCCCTACAAATGGGGAGGTGTTATTTTCTTCGAATTCAGCCCAATTCTTGACCAACACTGTCTTCCATTTGCCATGGATAAAGCACAGCAACTTCTCAAGTGGAGAGGACCTAAGCACGGACTGCACCAGGCTTGCGTCAATGGAGTTACCAACCAGCCGTGCCTATTTACATCTCAACATTTGCTGCTGTTCCACACTCAGGTAGATTCTACTTGAATTGATAGGCCTCTAAAATGTAGGAACACTACATGTCATTGACAATATGTGACTTTAATCTGTTACTCTTTCCTACTAGTGGAACTGACGAATTGACTGGAATTACGAGCTTCTTAGATGGATATTTTAGGCCCGGTCGAAGTTTGATATGGTGTAATCTTGCATGATTTCCTGAGTTACGGGAAATGCCTGGGATTATGCCATCACATTGCCTAATTTCTTTTTTACGTTTGAGTGAAAATCCTCTCACAGAGGCACAGAGCAATACAAATGAACAAAACACAGGTCGCTGCCATTTAATGTGAAATGCATCCTGAAGCAAAGATGTAGTTTCCCTAAAAATAGAGCACAAAATGCCGGACCAGCATTTATTAAAATTTCAAGTAATTTTTCTGGAATTTGGCTTAATTTCTGCAAAGGAAACTATGCTGACTTCACCCAGGGGTTTAGCTCCTAGAATCCAGATGTTTTAGCTCTGGTTTGAGCGCTTTCACTGCATAGTGTGCTAGAGCATTCAGAGTCCACTTCCACATTACTTGGGGAATGTTCTGCATTCATGGTTGTGGGCACAGATGCTCTCATGTGTGCAGAATCTTTTCTACTGTCTTGCAGGCGATTTCCGATCCTCATCTCAGTCAAGCAAGCAATTTGGGGCAGAGAAGAAGCAACTCTTTGGTCTTAACATCTGCATCAATTCTCTACTGAGCAACTCTTTGGTATTAACATCTGCATCAGTTCTCTTCTGAGCAACTCTTCGGTCTTAACATCTGCATCAGTTCTCTCCTGAGCAACTTTTTGGTCTTAACATCTGCACCAGTTCTCTCCTGAGCAACTCTTTGGTCTTAACATCTGCACCAGTTCTCTCCTGAGCAACTCTTTGGTCTTAAGATCTGCATCGGTTCTCTCCTTTCTTAAGATGATCCAGCTTAGCTGACTGTTCAACTTTACCTGCTAAGTTACATGGCTCTAATTAGCTTGTTGAATTCAGACCCTTGTTTGTTGGCAACTCAATACCTTTGGTGCTGAAGTATTGAGGTATCAGGATGGTCAGTCAGTGCACCAAAGACCCTTCCGATGTCCCTCCCCTCAGCCTCTCCATGGTATCACAGTGCATGGTGTGCTTTAACCTCCGTAATTGAACCTCTGCCCTCTGTGCCATATCAGTAATCTTTGCTTGGGACGAACGCTTAGGCGTGGATAACTTTAGAGCCACCATCATTGCTTGCAATGCAGTTTCCAATGCTTGGCGCTGTCCTAGTATTTATTTGCTCAATTTTTGTTTCCATTTCAAGTGTTTGTAATTATACTTTGTATGTTTGCAGCTGTGATTAGGCTGCTCCCCTTGTCAGCCTCCTGAGCAGTATAGTTAGCTTTGTCAGTGTATGGAAGACTTAGGGAATCTTTGGAGATAAATGATTAAAATAGCAAGAACAGTGTAGCAATGGGTGATATGCTATTCAGCACTTTGAATGCATCTTCTCTTTGCCTTCCCAATATAGCCTCTCCTTGAAGCCACTTAAAACGCTACAACAAACAAATGATGGACGGAATGCTGACAATGCAGACATTCTCCCCCAGTCAAGAGATCTGGGTTAAATCCATCGTTCTTTTGCCCACTACGCCACCCCAGTTTAGACATGGCCATATGCAAATCAGTCTTGACCCTGTGCCTCATGGGAACAGTCCAGCCCGAACTGCCAAGCCATGTCTTCCCTGGACCGGAATCAAGCATCCTAGGACCGGTTTCTGGCTATCAGCCGTCATCAGCCAGGATAGCTTGACTCCAGTGGCGTAGTGAGCACGGGTCCCACGTCTGGGAATACCCATCCCACTTAGGGCGAAAAGCGTTACAACAAACAAATGATGGACGGAATGCTGACAATGCAGACATTCTCCCCCAGTCAAGAGATCTGGGTTAAATCCATCGTTCTTTTGCCCACTACGCCACCCCAGTTTAGACATGGCCATATGCAAATCAGTCTTGACCCTGTGCCTCATGGGAACAGTCCAGCCCGAACTGCCAAGCCATGTCTTCCCTGGACCGGAATCAAGCATCCTAGGACCGGTTTCTGGCTATCAGCCGTCATCAGCCAGGATAGCTTGACTCCAGTGGCGTAGTGAGCACGGGTCCCACGTCTGGGAATACCCATCCCACTTAGGGCGAAAAGCGTTACAACAAACAAATGATGGACGGAATGCTGACAATGCAGACATTCTCCCCCAGTCAAGAGATCTGGGTTAAATCCATCGTTCTTTTGCCCACTACGCCACCCCAGTTTAGACATGGCCATATGCAAATCAGTCTTGACCCTGTGCCTCATGGGAACAGTCCAGCCCGAACTGCCAAGCCATGTCTTCCCTGGACCGGAATCAAGCATCCTAGGACCGGTTTCTGGCTATCAGCCGTCATCAGCCAGGATAGCTTGACTCCAGTGGCGTAGTGAGCACGGGTCCCACGTCTGGGAATACCCATCCCACTTAGGGCGAAAAGCGTTACAACAAACAAATGATGGACGGAATGCTGACAATGCAGACATTCTCCCCCAGTCAAGAGATCTGGGTTAAATCCATCGTTCTTTTGCCCACTACGCCACCCCAGTTTAGACATGGCCATATGCAAATCAGTCTTGACCCTGTGCCTCATGGGAACAGTCCAGCCCGAACTGCCAAGCCATGTCTTCCCTGGACCGGAATCAAGCATCCTAGGACCGGTTTCTGGCTATCAGCCGTCATCAGCCAGGATAGCTTGACTCCAGTGGCGTAGTGAGCACGGGTCCCACGTCTGGGAATACCCATCCCACTTAGGGCGAAAAGCGTTACAACAAACAAATGATGGACGGAATGCTGACAATGCAGACATTCTCCCCCAGTCAAGAGATCTGGGTTAAATCCATCGTTCTTTTGCCCACTACGCCACCCCAGTTTAGACATGGCCATATGCAAATCAGTCTTGACCCTGTGCCTCATGGGAACAGTCCAGCCCGAACTGCCAAGCCATGTCTTCCCTGGACCGGAATCAAGCATCCTAGGACCGGTTTCTGGCTATCAGCCGTCATCAGCCAGGATAGCTTGACTCCAGTGGCGTAGTGAGCACGGGTCCCACGTCTGGGAATACCCATCCCACTTAGGGCGAAAAGCGTTACAACAAACAAATGAATGATGGACGGAATGCTGACAATGCAGACATTCTCCCCCAGTCAAGAGATCTGGGTTAAATCCATCGTTCTTTTGCCCACTACGCCACCCCAGTTTAGACATGGCCATATGCAAATCAGTCTTGACCCTGTGCCTCATGGGAACAGTCCAGCCCGAACTGCCAAGCCATGTCTTCCCTGGACCGGAATCAAGCATCCTAGGACCGGTTTCTGGCTATCAGCCGTCATCAGCCAGGATAGCTTGACTCCAGTGGCGTAGTGAGCACGGGTCCCACGTCTGGGAATACCCATCCCACTTAGGGCGAAAAGCGTTACAACAAACAAATGATGGACGGAATGCTGACAATGCAGACATTCTCCCCCAGTCAAGAGATCTGGGTTAAATCCATCGTTCTTTTGCCCACTACGCCACCCCAGTTTAGACATGGCCATATGCAAATCAGTCTTGACCCTGTGCCTCATGGGAACAGTCCAGCCCGAACTGCCAAGCCATGTCTTCCCTGGACCGGAATCAAGCATCCTAGGACCGGTTTCTGGCTATCAGCCGTCATCAGCCAGGATAGCTTGACTCCAGTGGCGTAGTGAGCACGGGTCCCACGTCTGGGAATACCCATCCCACTTAGGGCGAAAAGCGTTACAACAAACAAATGATGGACGGAATGCTGACAATGCAGACATTCTCCCCCAGTCAAGAGATCTGGGTTAAATCCATCGTTCTTTTGCCCACTACGCCACCCCAGTTTAGACATGGCCATATGCAAATCAGTCTTGACCCTGTGCCTCATGGGAACAGTCCAGCCCGAACTGCCAAGCCATGTCTTCCCTGGACCGGAATCAAGCATCCTAGGACCGGTTTCTGGCTATCAGCCGTCATCAGCCAGGATAGCTTGACTCCAGTGGCGTAGTAAGCACGGGTCCCACGTCTGGGAATACCCATCCCACTTAGGGCGAAAAGCGTTACAACAAACAAATGATGGACGGAATGCTGACAATGCAGACATTCTCCCCCAGTCAAGAGATCTGGGTTAAATCCATCGTTCTTTTGCCCACTACGCCACCCCAGTTTAGACATGGCCATATGCAAATCAGTCTTGACCCTGTGCCTCATGGGAACAGTCCAGCCCGAACTGCCAAGCCATGTCTTCCCTGGACCGGAATCAAGCATCCTAGGACCGGTTTCTGGCTATCAGCCGTCATCAGCCAGGATAGCTTGACTCCAGTGGCGTAGTGAGCACGGGTCCCACGTCTGGGAATACCCATCCCACTTAGGGCGAAAAGCGTTACAACAAACAAATGAATGATGGACGGAATGCTGACAATGCAGACATTCTCCCCCAGTCAAGAGATCTGGGTTAAATCCATCGTTCTTTTGCCCACTACGCCACCCCAGTTTAGACATGGCCATATGCAAATCAGTCTTGACCCTGTGCCTCATGGGAACAGTCCAGCCCGAACTGCCAAGCCATGTCTTCCCTGGACCGGAATCAAGCATCCTAGGACCGGTTTCTGGCTATCAGCCGTCATCAGCCAGGATAGCTTGACTCCAGTGGCGTAGTGAGCACGGGTCCCACGTCTGGGAATACCCATCCCACTTAGGGCGAAAAGCGTTACAACAAACAAATGATGGACGGAATGCTGACAATGCAGACATTCTCCCCCAGTCAAGAGATCTGGGTTAAATCCATCGTTCTTTTGCCCACTACGCCACCCCAGTTTAGACATGGCCATATGCAAATCAGTCTTGACCCTGTGCCTCATGGGAACAGTCCAGCCCGAACTGCCAAGCCATGTCTTCCCTGGACCGGAATCAAGCATCCTAGGACCGGTTTCTGGCTATCAGCCGTCATCAGCCAGGATAGCTTGACTCCAGTGGCGTAGTGAGCACGGGTCCCACGTCTGGGAATACCCATCCCACTTAGGGCGAAAAGCGTTACAACAAACAAATGATGGACGGAATGCTGACAATGCAGACATTCTCCCCCAGTCAAGAGATCTGGGTTAAATCCATCGTTCTTTTGCCCACTACGCCACCCCAGTTTAGACATGGCCATATGCAAATCAGTCTTGACCCTGTGCCTCATGGGAACAGTCCAGCCCGAACTGCCAAGCCATGTCTTCCCTGGACCGGAATCAAGCATCCTAGGACCGGTTTCTGGCTATCAGCCGTCATCAGCCAGGATAGCTTGACTCCAGTGGCGTAGTGAGCACGGGTCCCACGTCTGGGAATACCCATCCCACTTAGGGCGAAAAGCGTTACAACAAACAAATGATGGACGGAATGCTGACAATGCAGACATTCTCCCCCAGTCAAGAGATCTGGGTTAAATCCATCGTTCTTTTGCCCACTACGCCACCCCAGTTTAGACATGGCCATATGCAAATCAGTCTTGACCCTGTGCCTCATGGGAACAGTCCAGCCCGAACTGCCAAGCCATGTCTTCCCTGGACCGGAATCAAGCGTCCTAGGACCGGTTTCTGGCTATCAGCCGTCATCAGCCAGGATAGCTTGACTCCAGTGGCGTAGTGAGCACGGGTCCCACGTCTGGGAATACCCATCCCACTTAGGGCGAAAAGCGTTACAACAAACAAATGATGGACGGAATGCTGACAATGCAGACATTCTCCCCCAGTCAAGAGATCTGGGTTAAATCCATCGTTCTTTTGCCCACTACGCCACCCCAGTTTAGACATGGCCATATGCAAATCAGTCTTGACCCTGTGCCTCATGGGAACAGTCCAGCCCGAACTGCCAAGCCATGTCTTCCCTGGACCGGAATCAAGCATCCTAGGACCGGTTTCTGGCTATCAGCCGTCATCAGCCAGGATAGCTTGACTCCAGTGGCGTAGTGAGCACGGGTCCCACGTCTGGGAATACCCATCCCACTTAGGGCGAAAAGCGTTACAACAAACAAATGATGGACGGAATGCTGACAATGCAGACATTCTCCCCCAGTCAAGAGATCTGGGTTAAATCCATCGTTCTTTTGCCCACTACGCCACCCCAGTTTAGACATGGCCATATGCAAATCAGTCTTGACCCTGTGCCTCATGGGAACAGTCCAGCCCGAACTGCCAAGCCATGTCTTCCCTGGACCGGAATCAAGCATCCTAGGACCGGTTTCTGGCTATCAGCCGTCATCAGCCAGGATAGCTTGACTCCAGTGGCGTAGTGAGCACGGGTCCCACGTCTGGGAATACCCATCCCACTTAGGGCGAAAAGCGTTACAACAAACAAATGATGGACGGAATGCTGACAATGCAGACATTCTCCCCCAGTCAAGAGATCTGGGTTAAATCCATCGTTCTTTTGCCCACTACGCCACCCCAGTTTAGACATGGCCATATGCAAATCAGTCTTGACCCTGTGCCTCATGGGAACAGTCCAGCCCGAACTGCCAAGCCATGTCTTCCCTGGACCGGAATCAAGCATCCTAGGACCGGTTTCTGGCTATCAGCCGTCATCAGCCAGGATAGCTTGACTCCAGTGGCGTAGTGAGCACGGGTCCCACGTCTGGGAATACCCATCCCACTTAGGGCGAAAAGCGTTACAACAAACAAATGATGGACGGAATGCTGACAATGCAGACATTCTCCCCCAGTCAAGAGATCTGGGTTAAATCCATCGTTCTTTTCGCCCTAAGTGGGATGGGTATTCCCAGACGTGGGGCCCGTGCTCACTAAGCCACTGGAGTCAAGCTATCCTGGCTGATGACGGCTGATAGCCAGAAACCGGTCCTAGGATGCTTGATTCCGGTCCAGGGAAGACATGGCTTGGCAGTTCGGGCTGGACTGTTCCCATGAGGTACAGGGTCAAGACTGATTTGCATGTGGCCATATCTAAACTGGGGTGGCGTAGTGGGCAAAAGAACGATGGATTTAACCCAGATCTCTTGACTGGGGGAGAATGTCTGCATTGTCAGCATTCCGTCCATCATTTGTTTGTTGTAACGCTTTTCGCCCTAAGTGGGATGGGTATTCCCAGACGTGGGACCCGTGCTCACTAAGCCACTGGAGTCAAGCTATCCTGGCTGATGACGGCTGATAGCCAGAAACCGGTCCTAGGATGCTTGATTCCGGTCCAGGGAAGACATGGCTTGGCAGTTCGGGCTGGACTGTTCCCATGAGGTACAGGGTCAAGGCTGATTTGCATGTGGCCATATCTAAACTGGGGTGGCGTAGTGGGCAAAAGAACGATGGATTTAACCCAGATCTCTTGACTGGGGGAGAATGTCTGCATTGTCAGCATTCCGTCCATCATTTGTTTGTTGTAACGCTTTTCGCCCTAAGTGGGATGGGTATTCCCAGACGTGGGACCCGTGCTCACTAAGCCACTGGAGTCAAGCTATCCTGGCTGATGACGGCTGATAGCCAGAAACCGGTCCTAGGATGCTTGATTCCGGTCCAGGGAAGACATGGCTTGGCAGTTCGGGCTGGACTGTTCCCATGAGGTACAGGGTCAAGACTGAGTTGCATGTGGCCATATCTAAACTGGGGTGGCGTAGTGGGCAAAAGAACGATGGATTTAACCCAGATCTCTTGACTGGGGGAGAATGTCTGCATTGTCAGCATTCCGTCCATCATTTGTTTGTTGTAACGCTTTTCGCCCTAAGTGGGATGGGTATTCCCAGACGTGGGACCCGTGCTCACTTAGCCACTGGAGTCAAGCTATCCTGGCTGATGACGGCTGATAGCCAGAAACCGGTCCTAGGATGCTTGATTCCGGTCCAGGGAAGACATGGCTTGGCAGTTCGGGCTGGACTGTTCCCATGAGGTACAGGGTCAAGACTGATTTGCATGTGGCCATATCTAAACTGGGGTGGCGTAGTGGGCAAAAGAACGATGGATTTAACCCAGATCTCTTGACTGGGGGAGAATGTCTGCATTGTCAGCATTCCGTCCATCATTTGTTTGTTGTAACGCTTTTCGCCCTAAGTGGGATGGGTATTCCCAGACGTGGGACCCGTGCTCACTAAGCCACTGGAGTCAAGCTATCCTGGCTGATGACGGCTGATAGCCAGAAACCGGTCCTAGGATGCTTGATTCCGGTCCAGGGAAGACATGGCTTGGCAGTTCGGGCTGGACTGTTCCCATGAGGTACAGGGTCAAGACTGATTTGCATGTGGCCATATCTAAACTGGGGTGGCGTAGTGGGCAAAAGAACGATGGATTTAACCCAGATCTCTTGACTGGGGGAGAATGTCTGCATTGTCAGCATTCCGTCCATCATTTGTTTGTTGTAACGCTTTTCGCCCTAAGTGGGATGGGTATTCCCAGACGTGGGACCCGTGCTCACTAAGCCACTGGAGTCAAGCTATCCTGGCTGATGACGGCTGATAGCCAGAAACCGGTCCTAGGATGCTTGATTCCGGTCCAGGGAAGACATGGCTTGGCAGTTCGGGCTGGACTGTTCCCATGAGGTACAGGGTCAAGACTGATTTGCATGTGGCCATATCTAAACTGGGGTGGCGTAATGGGCAAAAGAACGATGGATTTAACCCAGATCTCTTGACTGGGGGAGAATGTCTGCATTGTCAGCATTCCGTCCATCATTTGTTTGTTGTAACGCTTTTCGCCCTAAGTGGGATGGGTATTCCCAGACGTGGGACCCATGCTCACTAAGCCACTGGAGTCAAGCTATCCTGGCTGATGACGGCTGATAGCCAGAAACCGGTCCTAGGATGCTTGATTCCGGTCCAGGGAAGACATGGCTTGGCAGTTCGGGCTGGACTGTTCCCATGAGGTACAGGGTCAAGACTGATTTGCATGTGGCCATATCTAAACTGGGGTGGCGTAGTGGGCAAAAGAACGATGGATTTAACCCAGATCTCTTGACTGGGGGAGAATGTCTGCATTGTCAGCATTCCGTCCATCATTTGTTTGTTGTAACACTTAAAACGCTAGCACAAGCCTATTTAGTTTTTCGCTCTCCAGTGCATTACCAGCTCTCCTCTTGCCCAAATGAACCTCAGAGCAGATTCCCGTCACTTTCCTGTGAGTATTGGTACTAAATTAGGGACCTAAGGTGGAAGCCAGAATCATTCAAAATGTGTGAGAGATTGATTACTGTTGCTAACATCCCTGGCACCTCTTACCTTGGTGTCAGTAAACCAAGCAGGCGAGAATCTGGGCCTATCCCTCAAAAAGGGCACTGGTGGCAGACAAGCAGCGCTCAATGCAATGGGCGGGGACAGAAAACCAGAATGTTTGTTTGGACTGAGGAGACCTGCAGTTCATCTGAGCTGTACCATTACTTGTTGCAAGTCACACCTTGCTTGTGCTCAACCACAACTAGGAGGAGTACAGCTGCTGGATGAACACTTCCACTGCCATCTCTAATATTCTGTGGGAATTGTATCTGAAAGTAATATAGGGGACCTGAAGATAGAACTAGCACCAAAAGGGATCTCGGAGAAGGCATGGGTGAAGTTTTGAAGTGTATTTACTACAGGAGGGATGGATTTTATACATGATAAGTGAAGTGGGAAAAATGAGACTCTCCCAAAGCTTAGAGATACCCAAAAATCCGACAGTCAACATTAGACTTACTGACTTTGCACATTTTTGTGTTTTTCAGATCCATATTTTGAGCATCTGTTTGTGAGCAGGAAGTCACTTGCCTACTTTTTCCAAATGACAGTCTACTTTTCTTTTTCTGTAAATCCTTTGGAGAATGAACATTGATGGCATTCTGCATGTGCAGTACATTTCGATTCACGGTTCCCAAAAGCCATTTCTGCTTGAAACAATTCTTCATAAAGTGAAATATAGGCACTCAGCGTAAAGTAAAATAAGAAATTACAGAAACTACAATTAGTCCAATAATCAGGCTCGAGGTGAGATTACACCCATGTAAGGATGCACAGCCCTACTCTGAGCTTGTTGTCACTGTTGTGTTTCTACTCGCCTTCCTTTTCACCACTGTAGCATTCAAATACATTGATGAAACGCATCAGAAATGTGGCATCGGTCTGAAAACCGGCCGTTCAGCTTGGCTGAGCCTACCAGAGGAGTATCAGCATTGATTTATAAGTTTGGTCCCTCTTTGTAGTGGAACAGTGAGCAGAAAACCAATGCATTAGAATTCAGAGCAATCACCAGTGGCTGAGATTAATTCTAGAATTCCAACCATCACCTTTTCACTTTAGTTTTTCCAAACCAAAACAATTACATGAGTTTACTAGATTCTTTACTACATAAATGCTTTAAAATATATGATCCTCATTTTGTCAGGTTACGGTTCAAACTAAAAGGAACAAAAGGGTGCTTTTAGTTTGAAGCTTTGCTTTAAACCTTGCTCATCAGAAAACTGCACGTGATCACGTGATCAGCCGCAGGATGTACTGACATATTGTGTCATATGGGCTTCAATGGAAGTAGCATTTAGAGAGAACAGAAAGAAGTGTTGTTGCATCCCTTCTGGAAGATATATACCACATTAAAGATGTGTTATACTTTTGCTAAAAGACACACCCACGATCCCATATTAGAGCTAATTCCACGAGGAAACCGCGTCGTGCACGTGCACCCGAGGGTTACATCGGCACCCAAATAACAGATGTTTATTGTTATCACCTGAATTAAACTCACGTAATTGATCTCAGAAGGGTGAAAGGCTGAGTGTACCCATCATGATTCGAACCTGTGACCAGGAAGTCAAACACAGATCCCTGCAGTGGATATGCTAGCTCACTGAGCCATCAGAAGCAGCAAAGTACTTGGGTTTATTAAGATTTTTACAGCAAAACAGAGGTGCGATGTCCCTATTGTGATGCTAGTAATTACGTTTTCATTTAAATGTCCTGTTTTGACCTCTTGTGTAAGACTGGACCACTAGTACCACCGCATCCTTCTTCCAGCTCTGCCTCCCCTGCTGCAAAGCGCAATGGCACTGTACTGTGTCTGGCCACACTCTTCTCTCCGCGTTCTCATTTCCTAGCTGCCCAGGGCTGGTATTCCAACCAACCTCAGCAATCCTGCTGGGGACAGACAAATAACCTTCATATCCCACATTTGCCATTCCAAGGATAGGCTCACAATACCCCACATGCCTAATGCTCTTGGCCGAAGCAATAAAACGTAAGAAAATCACCCAAATAGTCAGTTAACATCCTTCTACATGGTCATCAAAGCATAGTTGTGGTTTAACATGTTTGGTTTTTACTTTCAAATATAACACCACCAAATAGTGGAGGGTCCAAAGGTCGTATTTTAAAGACCAGCAGAGAGGGTGTCCCCTATTGACAACGTTTTATAACACAAATCCTCACTGGGTCTAAACTCACAAAGTGTGTATCGGGTAGCAAATTAAGAAAGGTATTGACTCTCAATGAAGGAGAAAAATCCCTTTATGACGATTACTCTCACTCACCAAAGGTGACATGCTTCATCATTTGGGAATCTCCTCTCAGTGGAAAAACCTAGTTCCTCTGAGGGCTACAACCTCCTCCCTGTGAGGGAGGAGCTCAGGGATGTTTTTACAGTTGAAGCTGCTAACCTCTCAGGGATCCTAAAGTCCTGTGGCAGGTAAGGTAAAATGCAAAACACGTAGCGCAAATTATAATAACTGTGATTTAAAACTACCTAGTGAGCAACAAATTAAACTAACTTTATTGGTTTGCTCCCACTGGCAGATATAAAAAGCAGTGCAACAGCAGTATGGAAATTAAACTGCTGGTTGTGAGCAAAAGGTCAACATGTTTCAGCCCTTCTGATCATTAAAGTATCTGGGCTTTCGTCAGGACCATAAAGAAGTACAAAGCTGCTGCTGAAGTAAAAAACCATAAAAGTGCAACACAACACAATATTATTGTGATACTAAACCATCCTCCATTGTATCCATCTGTGATACTGGAAATACCCAATCTGTTGGATATTATGAGCCTCACCTCAACCTGGTGACAGCTCAGGGAAAGGGGCCCCGCTCTCTCCGTCGGTACCCCGTCACAGACTGAGGCTGTGACCGGAGGCTTTCTTAATTTGCTACCCCATACACACTTTGTGAGTTTGGTTTTTACTTTCTCCACCTTTGGGAAGCAAGGAAGCGCTTTATAAAATATCTCAAATAAAAAACAGTGAAGAAGCCCCATGTGTGTTACTTACTTGTTTACAGTTTTGTGCAGAATTAAACCAAGTCTCGTTGCAGCCTCTTCAGAGCCTGTGTAGTGGATTCTGTCCGAAGTCAAGGTCAGTCTAGGAGCCTGGGTGAAGGGAAAGGTTCAAGCTGTCTTGCTGGGTGTAAACAAAGATATCGGGTCTATGAGAGATCCTGGTGGTGAGTAGCGTCTGGCCATTTCTTACTGACATGCAGCAGAACAAAAAGAAAGTTAAAACCAAAAGAATGCAGAGACCAAATCTCCCAGGATTCATATAGCCATGCCCATGCATACACTAGCACGTATCCATAACTGAGAAAAATATATAAAAAATTATAAATGACATTTTTTACAAAGTATGTCTCCAGAAATATCTGTGAGCCAAGACATGGGTAATAAAGCAATGTTTAATAAAAAAACAAATACTTTTTTTAAACGAAGGCGCCACATCTTGTCTCAAAAACTAAGGGATGGGTGCTAAGGATTGAGCACGTGCTCAAACATAAAAGCAAAAACTGCTAAATATTTGGAGATACTTTTTATTACTGTACACTATATCTTGTTTAATGGCATTGAAAGCATGGCATGCCACCTGGAACCATCCTCCGACTCAAAGGTTGTCAATGTATTGACCCCAGAAGGATGTAAGGATAAGTTCTCCATACAGGGATCTAAACCTGTAATCGAATGGTCATCCAGATCTCTGCAATAGGTAGGTTTACTCACTGAGTTGCCTCGCCACACATAACACATACAAAAATATAAATGCAGGCGTTGCAGGGCCATAGTAAACTCAAAACGCAAAGAACATTAATATCTATGACATAACATAAAATAGCATAACACGTATATAAGCAAAAATCGCTCTACTAGAAATATTCTCAGAACGTTGATTGCATTATGACGATATGAATTAAGAAATGTCCGTTGTTCACAATATACCACACACTTCGTTGCAGGGGAGTACCAGAGCCTTTCTAATTTGAATGCATGAGTGCATACATTTAGCCCCCCAAAAAAATCCAGTGGAAAAACTCAAATGCCTAAGTATTAGTTCCCTGTCAAACAGATGACGAGATGCTGAGGCGCGCGGATAGACATCGATAAATCCCTTGATTGGGAATGTGGGCCGAGTTCTTAAAGAAAACGCGGGCGCAAAGGATGGCCTTCTAATTGCCTGAGACATGTGAAGTCAATTGTCCTTAATACTTTGAGAATGACAGACGCTGAGTGAATAGATATTGGGGTTTTCTGCTCTGCTGCTCCCGAAGAGGCTGCTGAAGGACAGGCACTTGCAAGTGTCACCTTGTCTCTCGAGGGGGGAGGGGCGGGAAGAGCCAGGGGATGACGAGGGGAGCAGGTAGACAGCGCTGCATTCTTCTCGGAGTCAGGCGCGCGTGACAGCCTCCGCGCGCACGGGGCACTCATGACTCCGCCGGCTCAGAGGGCCTGAATCGAGGCGCATTAAAGCATTTTTGAGCTTGATGTTTTAATTGGCAGTCATCCAGCCTCTGGGCCGAGCATAAAGAATGCTAATGTAAGGACAAGATATCAAATGTAGCTTGGATAATAGCCGCGCTGATGGTTGGGGGCGTGGCGGGCGCTCGGTCCCATCAAGGTGTTCTGATAACATCACAAATCAAAAGAGCAGGCTTCCCTGGCATAGGGCACCATCCGAACATGAAGGATCCCAGCCGCAGGCTGAAGTCTCCCATTGACATGATGAATGCACACCGGAAGCTGTGAAATCATATAGCGCCAAAAGTAAAAGCGGCATGGCGGTGGGGAGGGAGAGATAAATAAATGCTCCTGTGTGCCCAGGAGAACACGGCTGTGTTGGAGAACCGCCCTCTCAGCCCCATATGAATTGTATTATAGTTGAATTTCTAAAGTGCTTCTTATCCTGACTAGGCGGTGTAGCGCATCAGTGGATGGGTAGCACCATGTTACTCAGTGGTGCGTGCCTGGTTGAAAGGATGTTAGTTTCAGGGTGGCTCTCGCCTCTCACTAAGCCGGAGTATTTCGTGGAGAGGAGCGAGTGATGGCATGGCGGAGTTTCATATTGTTGCTCTGTCTGATGGAAAAGGATGTGAGTGTGACCTACATAGGAAGTGGTTTGGTGTCATGTGTGAGTAGTATATTGCATTTCCCGTGTCACTGCAATCATGTAAATCTCTATGGCCTTAAATGATAGGTGTGAGTTACACAATGTGCACCTGACAAATCATTCCACGAGTCCCCTTCTTTGATACACATTACGTTTGTGTACCAACTGTGCCAGCACATTAGCTATGCCAGGCAAAGCACCAAGGGCCTCATGTAGGTAGCCAAATACCGGTCGGTAACGGCCGATTTTCGGTAAATATGCCGTTACCGACCGGTATTCAGACAAGTGAGATGTAGGAGTCCAAAAACCACTTTTCGGTAAATATGAGGCGGTAAATACCGATTCATATATTCCGAATTCTAAAATACCGATTCAAATTTACCGAATACAAAATTAACGAATCGGTAAACATGAAGTGGTAAATATGAAGTGGTAAAATTTTAAAATGACATGTAGGAGCACTCGGTAATTAAGAAATCCTGTAAATTCGTTAAATAAGAGTCGGTAATTAACACGGATGAAAAGCAGGTGGTAACCATCAACAATGGATAAATGCAAACCCAAAATGCTACAGCGTGGACAACATGGCCGCTATGTACGTCATTGCAAGGCGCCTACGTCTACAGGCAGCAGGACTGAGGGTGTGGCGACGGGAGGAACAAATCTACAGACAGCGCATCACACTATTCCAGCTGACTGATGCAGAGATACATGAGAGGTACAGGCTTGACCCCGAAACCATCATGGACTTAATCAGGGACCTACACCCACGCCTGGACCAGCCAATAAGAAGGGCGCACGCCATACCCCCACATGTGCAGGTGCTCTGCAGCCTACATCTGCTGGCATCCGGCAGTTATCAGGTGGTGATAGCTGCGGTGGGTGGGGTATCCCAGAGTTGCCTGTCACGTTTCTTCAGGAAGTTTCTGGATGCCATGATGCAGAGAATGCACCACTACATCAGCTTCCCCAACACACAGGCTGCACTGCAGAAAACAAAAACAGACTTTTATCACATGGCACAGTTCCCCCATGTCATCGGCTGTATTGATGGTACACACATCCCAATCTGTCCACCAGCTGATACAGAGCACATCTACAGGAACAGGAAGTCCACCCACTCCATCAATGTGCAGGTGATCTGTGATGCAGGAAACATCATCACAGATATTGTTGCAAAGTTTCCTGGGAGCACCCACGACTCTTACATCTTCCAGAATAGTGGGATATACACACGACTGAGTGCCGGAGAATTTGGAGAGGGATACCTGCTAGGTAAGTTACAGTGACGCCCCTTGAAACCTGCAAATCATAGTGTCATGAGGCATGTTACTGATGGTTCCCTTTCACTCATCCAGGCGACAGTGCATATGCATGCCGGTCATTCATCCTCACTCCCTACCTACACCCAGCAACCCAGAGTGAGAGACGATACAACGTGGCACACAAAACAACACGCAATGTGGTGGAGCGCACGTTTGGACTACTGAAGAGCAGGTTCCGCTGCCTGCACAAGAGCGGAGGCGCACGCCAGTACAAACCCATCACCTGCTGCAAGATTATTGCCACTTGTGCAATGCTGCACAACCTTGCCACGAAAAAAGGGACAGATGTGGAACTAACATATCATGAGGACAACGAGGATGAGTCAGGCCAGCCAGAGGGCAACGCAGCTAGAGTGCCAACTGCAATCGATGGGAGAGAGAGACGGGCAGAGATCACAGCCAACTATTTCTGAGTAAGTAAGGGGACACAGCGAGTTGTGAGAAGTCATGACGTAGTTTTAATGTGGCACCACGCCATGAACACATGAACAGGCCAATCTGGCAATATACCATCTATACAAGTAGTATGTCCAGGGTTACGTCACCCAATGGGAAGTGGCAAAGCAGGGCAACATCAATGTTTGCGCATACGCGCTGCAGTGGTGGGTTGCACGGCCTGTGCATCCTCACTAGAGCCAACCCCAAGCCGCCTGCTGCTCCTGCGTGCTTCTGGGACGGGGGGTGTGATGCTGCTGCTGGTGTCGATGCTCTCCGCAGCATCCCCTGCAGCAGTTGTCGACGCCTGACTAGTCAATAGCACCCCTAGTGCACTTGTCACCTGCACCATCCCCCGAGACAGGTCGCTGCAGCACTGTGTTAGGCCCTCCTGCATCGTCACAGAGCGCTGGCACAGTAGAGAAGTCGCAGTTGCCAGACGGTTGAGTGCCCTGCTGGTGGTGTCCCTTCTCTGGCGTTCCCGGCGCCGTGCTTCGATGTCAGCATCTAGTTTGCTGCACAACTGCTGGATAGACTGGGACATGTCCCGAATGCCCGCAGCCATGCCGCTAATGTTAGTGTCCATGTTGACTAATGTTGTCGTCATCACCCGCATGTGCCTCTGGACTGACATGACTGCCTTTGATTGCAGGCGCTGTTGCTTTAACATTTGGCCCTCGAGCCCCAAGAAGACACCATGGCCGTCAGTGGGTGCTGGTGGACTCTGGACACGCGACCTGTGGCGCCCTCTTGCTTCCGTCTGTGCTGCCTGTGAGGTGTGGGGCACAGTGGCATGGCTCCCTTCCTGGGGCCCGGTGCGGTCTTCTGGTCCCATGCTGTCGTCTGACGAGGTGTCTAAGGCTCGTAGCCTGGCTGCTGGACGCCTCCTCATTCTCACGCCTGCAAGCGGGGATGTGGCTGGTGATTCGAACATGAGTGGCGATGCTGGCTCTGGTGGTGGTGATGCTGGCTCTGGGTGAGGTGATGCTGGCTCTGTGTGCGGCGAGGCTGGCTGTGTAGGTGGTGCGGCTGCCAGTGGGCCTGCTCCCTGGTCTGAACATGTGCTGGCTTGCGGCGATATATGTGGCCGGTGTGCCGTCTCTCCTGCAGCATGCCCTGTCCTGCATGGTGTCACATCTGTGGACAGAAATACAACATTGGCTCAGTGTCCCCGAAGGGCTGCATTGCATGCGTCACAATAAATCATTTCACATTCCAATATGTCCCCTGTCTCCTTGTGCCTCGAGTGCGTGACATGCCTTGTTGCCCTGTAACATTTACGTCATGGTTAGTGTTGCCCTGACTACATCTCCCGGAATGCATTGCCTGTCTGCACTGACACGTGTGGACTGCAGTGTGATTCTCGATTCACAATTGGGGGATGTGGGATAGGGGTTGGGGGGGCTACATTGCTGTGCTTTCGTCTTACCTTGGTGTGTTGCGGCTCTGGCAGAGCTGTCGGCGTCCCCAAGTCCCACGACGCTCTCTTGCTCGATTGTGGCCGCCACCAGCTCCTCCAGTTCGGTGAGGGCAGGTGCCCTGTTGGTTCCACCTCCGGTCTGGCTGGCCTCCTTCTGGATGTCGCCCATCTTCCTCTTGGTTACAATCCGGAGGTCATACCAGCGCTTTTTGAGTACCTCAATGTCCCTGTGGGTCACTCCCACAGCATTGACCTGCGCCTGGATGGCCAGCCATATGTTGCGCTTTTCCACCTCAGGCACTTGCAGGGATTGCCTTCCGAACAGCTTGTGGTGCTGCTTCACCACCTCCTCCACCAGCACCTGGAGTTCCTTGGGGCTAAATTTCAGCTTCCTCCTCCTTTCCCCTCCGTCTTTCTGTGTTCTCTGGCTGGACATGCTGTTCGTTTACCCGCTCGCACATGCAACGGCTCCTTGCCTCTCCTCTGCACTCCAAGCCTCTCCAGGGTCGGCTGATTATGTACACCTGCCTGGGTGTGGCCACTTCGGCTAATTTTGTACACCTGCCTGGGTGTGGCCTGTTCCTTGTTGGGTGGGCTGTCGTTGCACTTGATTAGCTGTTTCGTCAAGTCATGTGATTTTCTTTACCGAATCCGTACATGCCGATTCGGTATTTTCCGATTCGGTATATACCACCTCGGTATTTTCCGAGTCGGTATATACCACCTCGGTATTTTCCGAGTCGGTATATACCACCTCGGTATTTACCGATTCGGTCATTTCCGATTCTTAATTACCGAATGTTACCGATTCGGTAACTGTTACCGAATTTTTACCTACATGTAACTTACCGATTCTTATTTACCGATTCGGTACGGCTCGGTATTTTAGAACCGGTAAAATTTATTTACCTACATGAGGCCCCAAATGAGCTAGTTTCCATATAATTTACTTCGCTGGTTGCATCGTACCCATTGCTGTGGGCTGCTCCTCTTCCTCTGCTGTGTGGGCTCCTCAGGGAGATGTTTTGGAGGGCCACTCCGTATGGGATACACCTTGCAGGGCTTCTCAGAGAATATATCATGGGTGGATGCATAATTCTCATTCCCGTGGGCTGCTCCTCTTCTGGTCCTGGACGAATGCTTTAAATCTTATTCCATGGCCGGTTGCATACTACTCAGTCAACTAGACTCCTCACACCATAAACTATGACTGGTTGCATAAGACACACTCCTGTGGCTTGCTTCCTGATGATCTTCTCAGTCGTATCCTATGGCTGGCCGCGTAATTGCTGCTCTCCTGCTACTCAGTGCAGTCCTCAAGTACTATAATTGGTTTAGTAAAGGCCACTCTCATGGGTTGCTTTCTGATGCAACTGTGTGGGCTCCTTTGAGCAATCCATTGGTTGGTTACTTAGTGCCCGTTCCTTTGGACTGCTAGCCTGTTGCTCCTGAGTGGACCTTACAGAGCATATACGTGGCAGGCTCCATAATATTGACTCATATGGGATGGTCCTCTTCGAATCCCGGTTGAACAGCACAGAATACATACTGTAGCTGGTTGCCCAGTGGTGCTTACGTGGCTCCTAAGTGAACTGCTCAGAATGAACACATGACGGTACATCGTATGCCATCACAACGCATGCAATTACAACGCGGTTGTAACAACGCAAGTGCTATTAAAACGAGTTACCATCACAACGCACACTTTTACTACGCATATGCCTTTACCACCCATGCCATTACAAAGCAAAGGCATGCGTGGTAAAGGCATAGACTTGGTAAAATTGGTTAAGGTAAGTAATTATATATATATATATATATATATATATATATATATATCCACAGTTTTGTTTGGCTGGACCCAAGCCACTTTCACGGCGGGCACACGGCAGGGGAAGCCACCCTCATAAATCCACACTCAATCCAATGCGTGACTCCTCGATCAAAGAAGAAAACAACACTGGAGCCGTGGCCACAATTATGCAGCATGTTTATTGACAACACTAGGTCCAACGCGTTTCGGAGTTTCCTCACTCCTTTGTCACGGGCCATATATATGTGTGTGTGTGTGTGTGTGTGTGTGCATGTGTGTGTGTTTTAATATCCCTAAAACCCCAAATTACCCTTACCACCCCAATACCTATCCCCTAAACCCAAAAATTGCCCTTACAACCCAAAACCCAAACCCACCCTTAACCCTAAAATTACCCTTAGCACCCCAAAACCCAAACAGACCCTGAACCCTAAAATTACTCATCACCCCAAAACCATACCCACCCTGAACTCTAAAATTACCCTTAGAACCCCAATTCCTATACCCACCCGGAACCCTAAAATTACCCTTGTCACCCCAAAACCCATACCTCCTGTACCCTAAAATTACCCTTGAACCCCAAAACCCAAACCCACCCTGAGCCCTAACGTTACCTTGGCACCCCAAACCCACTCTGAACCCTAAAATTACCATTGACACCCCAAAACCCAAATCCACCTTGAACCCCAAATGTACCCTTGGCACCCCAAAACACATAAACACCCTGAACCCTAAAATTACCCTTGTGACCCCATAACCACCCTAAACCCTGCAATTACCCTTGGCACCCCAAAACCCAAACCCACCCTGAACCCTAAAATTACCCTTGACCCCCCTAAACCCTAACCCACCCAGAACCCTAAAATTACCCTTGACACCCCACAACCCAAACCCACCCTGAACCCTAAAATTACTCTTGTCACCCCAAAACCCATATCCACCCTGAACCCTAAAATTACCCTTAGCACCCAAAAACACAAACCCACCCTTAACCCTAAAAGTACCCTGCTCACCCCAAACCCATACCCACCATGAACCCTAATATTACCCTTAGCAACCCAAAATCCACCCTGATCCCTCAAATTACCTTGGCACTCCAAAACCCAAACCCACCCTGAACCCTAAAATTATCCTTGGCGCCCCAAAACCCAAACCCACCCCGAACCCTAAAATTACCCTTGCCACCCCAAAACCCAAACCCACCCTAGACCCTAAAATTGCCCTTGGCACCCCAAAACCCATACCTACCCTGAACCCTATAATTACCCTTACCACCCCAAAACCCAGACTCACTCTAAACCCTAAAATTTCCTTTCCCATCTCAAATCCACCTTAAACCCTAAAATTACCCTTCCCTTCCCACCCCAATACCCAAACCCACCCTGAACCCTAAAATTACCCTTCCCACACCAAACCCACCCCAAAAGTCAACCCCACTCTAAATCCTAAAATTACCATATATATATATTTTTTATATATATATTACCTACTGGCGATCACCAGTAGGTAGTTATAGTTATGACCAAGTTTCCATAGGAAGAGCATTATTTGTTTTGCTTATAACTCTGGCGTCGTTTGATGAATCTTCATGACATTTTCCAATCTTTGTTCATATCAGCTCGTATGTTGAAAGTTTGGGGGTGATTCGTCAAGGGGGGGGCGAGAAAAAGGGGGGGTCAAAAATGTGTTTTCTCAATGTTAATTTCCATAGGAAACTTTAGACAAGGCTACAGGTCGAAAGGGTGAACGGAATTACCCCAAATTTGGCAGGGAGAAGGGTCTTGGTCTAGAAAAGCACGCTTTTGTTTATTTGGTGTAAATCCGTTGAGTAGTTTTGGAGAAATATTGAAATTTACAGATATTGATATTTGGGAATTCTGCCTTCTGATTGGCTGTGGGTTACGAGCACAAGCTTGCTGCTTATTGGCTGCGAGCGGTACGAGCGGTTACAACTAGGAAGTGTTGGCAGCCATTTTGTGATTCAGTTGAAGTGAGTAAGGGGAAAAAAGGGCAAAAAGAGTAGGAACGAGGAGGGTAGGAGCGCTGTGAGGTCTGTGGGGTGGTTAGGGTGTGCTACACAGGGAGTGTCAAGCGATGTATTCACCCCTACCGGTGTGAAAGTGCTGTTTTGCCCAGAGTGAGATGGTGCTGAGGTGAGGTGCCGGTACACTCGGGGATGAAACAGTGAACTGATTGCTGTAAACTGATGTGCTCCTGGCGTTGTAGCATACTGGCCGCTGTAGCATAGCTGTGCAAGTGGTGTTAGTATGGGTTTAGACTATAGCGCTGTGAGCTCTGTGGGGTGGTTAGGGTGTGCTACACAGGGAGTGTGAAGCGAAGTATTCACCCCTAGGGATGTGAAAGTGCTGTTTTGCCCAGGGTGAGATGGTGCTGAGGTGAGGTGCCAGTACACTCGGAGATGAAACCGTGAGCTGATTGCTGTAAACTGATGTGCTCTGGGCGCTCTAGGATACTGGTCACTGTAGCATAGCTGTGCAAGTGGTGTTAGTATGGGTTTAGACTATAGCGCTGTGAGTTCTGAGGGGTGGTTAGGGTGTGCTATAGAGGGAGTGTGAAGCGAAGTATTCACCCCTAGCGGTGTGAAAGTGCTGTTTTGCCCATAGTGAGATGGTGCTGAGGTGCGGTGCCGGTACACTCGGGGATGAAACCGTGAGCTGATTGCTGTAAACTGATGTGCTCTTGGCGCTGTAGCATACTGGCCGCTGTAGCATAGCTGTGCAAGTGGTGTTAGTATGGGTTTAGACTAGAGCGGGAGTGGGAAGCAAACTACTCACCCCTACCAGTCTGAAGACTCGAATGGAGTGTTTTAGCAAGCAGGAATAAAGAAATAATCGTGAAGAATATAATGCAGAAGGTTGCACTGCCACAGAAGACAAAATGTCATGTTGTAGCTGGCTCCGATAATAGATAGAGGCAGGCAGCCGAAAAGTTGTTCCATTTTTTCACGGAATTGATGTAGCTTCGCGTAGAGGCGTATTCTGTCGGACATGCTTGTTACCGCAGGGAGTGCAGCCATTTTTAACAAGCTAAAATAGTAGTAGGATGGCCTCAAACAGAGCGACAATTATGGGCACTGTTCCTGTTATTCCAGAGATGATGGAATGAATGTAGTCTGGTATTAGACTAAAAACAGTTTGAAAGCCCGTCAGAAGGCCGGAGGAGACAGTGTTAAAAAAGTGTGCCAGACCTTAAATGTCAGATGTGTTGAAAATTGTGTAACAATTCACAAAGTGTATTGGGAGGTTCGTATTTAAAAGGGAGTGTATTTCACTTGAAGTTCGTGCTATCTGCAGTTGATAAATTACTTTTGGAGAAGTGAGAGACACTTCTGTTTGAAACAAAAGCGCTTTCAGTTTGCTCCGTTTAATAAAATCTGTTTTCAAAGTAGGCATTGAAGGCCAAGTTGAACTTTGGGAGTCACTTTGTGTGGGTGGGAATAGAGATTGATAGAGGAAGTTATGCGGTTTGAAACAGTAAGGACATACGGTACGCCAGCTCACATTGCGTGGCAGTCCATGTTATTAAGAAGCAGATAACTGCTGTTAGAAAGCTGTGTGAATGTTGGTCTGATTGTGGGAGTTGGCGTGCTTTAAGAAAGCACGCAAGATTGGGGGCTGTTAGCTTAGAAGCGTTGTGCAGTTGGACATTCTTGCATAGTAATGAATGACTGCCATTGTGGTCCCACTTTTCACCTGTGAGAAAAACTTCGGTATCCTCTTTAAGACAGCGATATGTAGATGGGAGAAACCACTGCTCATAAATAAACGCGCTACCTTATATAATCACATACAACATGACAAACAACATGTACACCTAGCAGGCACAACGACACTACGTACTGTGGGAATCGTGGCTAACCATGTACACAAACCAAACATAGCACCTCTGCCACACAATGCATAATGTGTGGAGAGATGGGAGCAAAGTGTGTGGCAAGTGATTCTCGATTATAAAAGTATACAATGCAAAGTGTTGAGGGGATGTGTCGGAGATACTTGAGTATCCAGAGCACAAACATGTACATGTGAAGATGCACTGATGGTCTATTGAGTGAAGTAGACAGTGGACGCAACCATGATAGTACAGTCAGTAGGGAAGATTACAAAAACATAGCGCGTATGTGCCCCTCCCCCCCCAACTCTTTAGCATAGTGGGCTGGCTCGGCGTACGCAAGGCTAGCGTAGGGGTATAAATAAAAGGCACGTTTCTCTAGGTGGGGTCTCTTCCGAAATGGCAAACATGTCTGTCAGGTCAGCGCAGGTTACACCGCCACGAGGCTGATGCTGTGAGTGAATGTGGCTGCAGGAATAATGCTCTCAGCCTGCTGGTACCCAGAAACCGTCATGGCCGCTGCGACACACATATGCCCCACAGTTCATCTTTTGACACTGCCGTATGTGAAAGAGGGCCCACCACGTGCCGGCGGAAGCTTTTGGGCCGAGGTCTGCGAGCTGGGAAGGCTACTGAGATCAACCCTGGCTACCGCGACACAGGCAGACAGCTCCCAGCCTGAGGCCCAGCACCGTGGATTGCTATGTATACTACTAACACAGTAGTCCAACAGGTACCAACAGTGGAACGGTGTCTTGATCCCACAATGGACGATGTTAGAACTACATCTGAGAGTGCAGATGAAGGTACTCCTTTCGACCAGCTGTAACCAACTGTAGGTCCCAACAGTGGAACGGTGTCTTGATCCCACAATGGATGATGTTAGAACTACATTTGAGAGTGGAGATGAAGGTACTCCCTTCGACCAGATGCAAGCAACTCTAGGTCCCAACAGTGGAAGTGGGTCTTGATCCCAGAATGGACGATGTCCGATATTACCTGCTGCTGGGTTTTCAGAGAACTCCCTCCGTTGAGGTGCATCAGACTCTGTGCTTCCGTAGCTAAGTGCTGCACATGATCATTGGGCTTGGCTGACTGCAGTGGGTGGAGTACACCGTGGTACAGCAGGTCGGAACAGTGGAACGGGGTGTTGATCCCAGAATGGACGATGTTAGAACTGCATCTGAGAGTGCAGATGAAGGTACTCCCTTTGACCAGGTGTAAACAACTCTAGGTCCCAACAGTGGAAGGGTGTCTTTATCCCAAAATGGACGATGTACGATACTATGTGCTGCTTGGTTTTCACAGAACTCCCTCCGTTGAGGTGCATCAGACTCTGTGCTTCCGTAGCTAAGTGCTGCACATGATTATTGGGGTTGGTTGATTGCAGTCGGTGGAGTACACTGCGGTACAGAAGGTCCGAACAGTGAAACGGGGTCTTGATTCCACAATGGACGTTGTTAGAACTGTATGTGAGAGTGGAGATGAAGGTACTCCCTTCGACCAGGTGCAACAAACTCTATGTCCCAACAGTGGAACGGTGTCTTGATCCTAAAATGGACGATGTCCGATATTACCTGCTGCTTGTTGTTTTTTACAGAACTCCCTCCGTTGAGGTGCATCGGACTCTGTGCTTCCGTAGCTAACTGCTGCACATGATTATTGTGCTTGGTTGACACCAGTCGGGGGAGTACACTGCGGTACAGCAGGTCGGAACAGTGAAACAGGGTTTTGATTCTGTGATTGAGGATGTCAGAAGTTAAAGTTTGTGATGATTTGTGTGTACCCCCTCCGATCAGGTGCAACCAACTCCATGCTTCCGAATCCAACGGCACGTGGTTGTGAGGTGTTAATGACCACTGCCTCTGGCCTACACTGTGGTCAGCAGGACTCACAATTCAGATCGAGGGGTGATTGTTTAATTACAGAATCCAGTAGGCAACTAACTACAACGTCTATTGAAATATACACAATAGCCTTTTAGTATACTTGGTTGAAGACGTTTTTTAAGATGACTTATAGGTCTAGTACAATGACTAAATTCTTCTTGGTAGTGGTGAAGAACACTGAATAACAGTGTACACAGTGGACAGCAGAAATCGCAATTTGAATTGTTTTGATTTATTTATTGCAGAGTTTTGTGTAATTTATGTTGTTGTATTTTGTGAAGAGGAAGTCAGAAAAATTATTCATGGAAGACTGTGCTCACTACTGCCTTCAATTTACACTGCAGACAGCAGTGTTCACAATTCAGATCGAGTCGCTATTGTAGATGACGCAGTCCTGTAGGCAAAAGACATTGCTCCAGTGCGCTCTGTCTGAACCACGCAGACACATCATCGCAGGGTCCGCACACGTTTTTTTTTGCTTCGCGTACTGCAAACAGGACAGCTAAAGTCAACGCCACGTGGCTGTGGGCCCTTGCTGACCTCTGTCTGGCCTACACTGCAGACAGCAGTGTTTACAATTCAGATCGAGACGCTATTGTAGATGACGCAGTCCTGTAGGCAAAAGACATTGCTCCAGTGCGCTCTGTCCGCACCACGTATATGCATCCTCAAAGTGTCCGCACACGGTTTTTGTTGCTTCGTGTACGGCAGACAGGACAGCTCTAGTCAATGCCACGTGGCTGTGGGCCCTTGCTGACCGCTCTCTGGCCTACACTGCAGACAGCAGTGTTTACAATTCAGATCGAGTCATTATTGCAGATGATGTAGTGTTGTAGGCAACAGACATTGCTCCTAGTATAGCCCGCCCGCAGCACGCATTATCACTGGCTGTGCACATGCTGAATGCTTTTGATGTGGCTATCTGAGTGCACTAGACCTGATAGACCCTTTATGATATAATCTTTTTGTGTATTATTTCAGATCTACTGCCTGTATCTCAGTATACCACAAGTTATGGTTCTTTTACAATAGAATCTTTTCTGTATTATTTCACATCTAGTGTCCCTACCTTACTGCAGCACAAACTATTGACCCTTTTATTATTGAATCTCTGTGTGTGATCCAATAATTACTGTTATAGTTGATGCTAGCAGCAACCATTCCCCGAGGGCTGGTTTACACTCACCCCCACGCAATCAGCACAGACGTCACTGGATATGTGACCCTGGCATTGCTTAATTTGTGCCGGTGCTTTCCGGTGCTTAGCACCGGCACTTACTGATCAGGGCCGGGTCTACCACGCTGCAACTCTGCATGTCATATGCCACTGTGATGCACGTAGGCAGCATATAAAATTACCTCACTGACCCGGCTCAAACAGTGTTGTGTTTGCAGTGTTCGTCTCCCGAGACCGATTTCCAGTGAAGCAGTAATGCAGAGTCTGCGCTGAAGTCAGTGTGTTGTGGCAGTGGCTGTGAGAGGCAATAAAAATATTCACATCGATCACATCTGATATAATATGATTCATTACTGCGTCCAGACCGCCCGACTCTAACCATAATTTATTTTCCCATTTCCAACTCCCATATGATCCACATTCAAATTTAACTGGTTGTGAGGGTGCGCATTGCGAATTTGCTTTAGTTAGGCGGTGGCCGTCCGTCCTTAGTTCAGTGTTTCCGGTGGGCGGGACACTGATTGGGCTCAATTTGGGCTGGATTTAGCTCTGCGCGCCCGTAGGGCTGTGCCGCAGGCAGCGTGGCGTAGATTTTCTTTAAATGCCATGCCACTGCACACCTGTTCCCCACCACGAAACATGAGCGAGTGGTAACTGGTGGTTAACGAGTGATGACGTCGAGTGCAGGCAGCAGCAGGCCCATCGCAGTTATCCATTAATAAAGGCAGACAGCCACTGCCCACCATCACCTAACCGTAAGTGTAGAACCAATGCTTGTTTTTTTTATGAGCATGGCCGTGGTGGGTGGTGTGTGACGTGACTCCAGCTCCCGCAGATGAAAAATCGATGATTGCACCGGGCCCCAGCCTCTGGCATGTGCAGTAGAATAGGCGCTGCTGACAAGCATGGCAGAGTCTTTAAAAGCACCTGTTGCTGTGTTCCAGCTTCGAGCAATTTTCAGGAAATTGTCAAGATAACTCCAGGTGATTAACGTTCTTCCTGGATCGAGATTGAAGTTTTTCTAGTGGAATTTTTAACTAATTGTGAGGTAGGTAGCAGAGAGGGTTAATATGCCTACTGCGAGGAAAATGTACTCTGCAGATCACAGAGTGCATATAATATAAATAGGTCAGTGGTTAATGCTTTGGTTAGGGAGATCATTTTGTTACTTGCATTTTATAAGTTAAAATTCTATGATACCTAGAAGGGTTCATGGGTTTTGTTTTTATCTTTTGTTTTATTGATTATTATGGTGGGTTTTTTTTTGATAGGTGTTATTGTCCTTTGCAGTGTGTATTGGACGTGGTTATGTGCTGTTAAGGATGTAAAAACTTTAATAAAAAAAAAATTAAAAAAAAAAAAATTCTATGATAGAGCAGTCAGCTATTAACTGTCATAAAAGAGTTACATGCTAACTGCAAGGTATAGATTAGAGCTTTCTGATTTTTTCATTATCCTATTGTTGCAAAAAGGGTTTATTAAGGTAGACATTAATTTTTATCATAAAAAAGAATCCCCCAACCATGGTGTTAAGTTTTAAATTCTTATTTTGTGCTTCTCCAGACCAAGCACACTTAAACTGTACTGCCTACCAGTATGGATGGTAGGTGACTCTTACACCTTATAATCCTGTGCCTTCTGTAACATTTTCTATACACTTGTCTACACATGTATGATTGTGTGTGTGAAATGTAAAATGACACCCCACACTGGTAGGGATGGCACTATAAAACTAATTTAATGCATCTGAGAGAAAGTGGTTATGGAGACGAGGGGTGCTGTTAGAGGGTGGTAGTGAGGGAATCCGTGGAGGAGGTGGTCATTAGGGGGGCACCAACAAACATTGTCACACTGGGCGCCACCAGCACTAAAGCCGGCCCTGCCCGGGGCCAGGGGCTGCGAGGCATGATTGCTTCGGATAGGCCTTGGACTCGTCACTCCGTTTACTTTACTGTTCACTTTGTTCATATAGGTATGAACTGAAGTGAACCACGGATGCCTCGCAGCCTCCAGCACCTTGTTCAAGTAACATGCCCTTAATGGCACTGATTTGTTTTTTAATTATGGCAGTTTTTTTATATAAATGAGTCCATTTCTGAAATGTTTTTGAAGCATCCTTCAAGTACGCCGAGCAGAGAGGGACAAGTGTTATTATTTATCTAAAATCCTCACATTGGGTGACAAAGGCTTCTTTCACAAGACAATAGGACATCAATATGCCAAGGGCACCCTAGTCTAAATAATGCTTGATAAAATGAAATCTTATTTGGACTGTTTTTAATGATGCATGTCTTTTAGTAGACCCTTTATCATTCGGAGTAAGAAGTTTTATGTTTAGGACTCTGGACCAAGGCACTGAACGACCTAAGAGTTAATAGGACAGGTCGACGTGCACAATATCATGAAGGAAGGTCTGCAATGAATACTGAAGAAGGGAAACATGGGGACAAAAAATAACTGAAGTGGCAATGAACGCTACGCAAAAATTAACTTCATATGTGTTGCAAATCGTCCACTTCGTATTGGCTTCTTGTTCACTGCTTGTACTGGTGCAAGGACTGGCTCTGCTGTGAATGGCCACAACAGTAATGTGTGTCTGAGTTCTGCATCACCCTGTTAAGGAAACTAATAATAGTTAAAAATGTCATACCAGTGTGTTAATGGTCCAAAATAGAACCTGGCCTGGACGGTTTTAAGCCTTGTTGGGGCTTATCATTGAGGTGCAACTTGAGTCCTATGAGATAGCTGTGTCATAATACAGCCCACATCTCTATACAGACTGCCCATATTGTAGACCTGATGTATGATTTTGAAATGGAGGGTGACGCTGATAAACCTTGTCTAGTGCTGTGTGTGGATAAACAGACCCTGTAGAGACAATTGGTCATCCTTGTACTTCAAACAGCTCTGATATAAATCATAGACCATGGCTACCTACCACAAAAAGTAAGAGTGTAGACTTTTAACTGCCAACCATGATATTTATGTATAGAACAAGGACAGTCAACGCCACTGATAGGCTGCTTCAGCACCTGGCGTTTAGGGCGAGTGCCATCCATCCTGAAGCCCCCTCTTAGCCCGAGGTGTTGGTATTTCTGAGAGGTGGCTAATAACAGAATTTAAATTTTAGAGGCTTGTTGGTAAATCTTGATGGAAACCCCAATGTTTTGTGTTGCACCATTACTTCTACTGCAGCAGTTACTTAGATCTGCATAGTGGCATCTCAATTTGAAAGAAACGCATGATGATGCGAACACAGTGGCATTCAAGCCAGGTAATCGATTTAAAAATGTGTCCCAGTCACCAGGAGAGAATGTATATTAGGCAGACAATGACCTAACATGATTTCATTTGCAGAAGTCACTAACCTGTGAGCTTCAAATGTTTCAGCGAAGCTATGTGGAAAGGAGATTTCCCTGAGGAAAATAAACTTTTTATCTTTTTCATTTTTTCTCTGTACTGTGGCTTGATAATTTTAACACTTCTCATTGAATACAAGCTATGCTCGATTCTATCAAATATTTGGACTCTGTATATCCGATTCACACACTTTGTTGGGTTCATTATTAATATGAAGAAACTTGTGGTGCGGCTGTAAGTTCCCTGTGAGTCAGCTGACATGTTGGATGTACTGTTGGGAATATCATTGTCATCCAGTCACCCATGTTTTCTTTTGGAGCACATTGATCTCCTGGGGTGCCGCAGAAGCATGGTAGCAAATGGGAGGTGAGGTGAAGAATAACTTAGAAGAGGGTAGGGAGGAAGGGTAGGAAGGAAGCAGAGAGAGACAGAGGTAAAGAGGGGTAAGGTCAGATACCGAGAGAGAGATAACGGAGAAAGAGATGGGTGAGGAGAGAAGTAAAGATATATAGAAAGACAAGGTGTTGAGGGAGGGATAGGTAGAGAAAGACTATCAGAGTTAGAGGTAGACGGGAGGGTGGGGGGAGAGATATGGACAGAAAAATAGAAGCGAGTAAGAGAGAGAAAGAATACTGAGAGGGCCTTGGGAGGTGGGGGCCCAGATTAAATGCCCATTTTGCCCTTGCCTTAAAGAATCTCTGGGTGACAAACTATCCCAATTGCCCATATACAAAGTTGTGATATTGTCTTCAAAGAATCAAAATGCCCTCCAGCACAGTTGATGAGTTGATGTAATTAATACTGCTGCCATGAGTTCGTTTGTAGTCTGTAAAGAGAAGACTGCAGTGTTTAGTGCAGCAGTATTTATGTACAAACTTGTATGAAATGTGTATTATTCATTTAACTTATAAAAGTTTGCATTTGCAAGTAATGCACATAAGGTGTATTGGCACTGCAGGCACATGGCAGTGGTGGCCACAACTTGTGATTTACACTTGGGAAACTTGCACTTCTGCTGTCACTGCTTCCTGTTGTTTAACTGTTCTTTGCGTTAGGGATGTTTGCACTCTTGTTGTCAAAGCTATACCTGTGTTATATGCTGCTGAAGCCAAAGCAATGAACTATATGAGGGAGAGGGGTGCAGGTTGCAAAGGGGTGGAGCACGTGTACAAAGAAGGGCAGGTTTCCCTCCCCCACACAGTGGTATGTACAGGTGGCTGTGCTTGTTGTCTGTGCATGTTGTCTGTGTTTTGGTTTGTGTCTGGCTCGGTTGCTTTGAAGCTGAGTTGAAAGAGGGCATAAGGTGGTAAAGCTAGGAAGCCTGTATCTAATTCCCAGAAGCCCAGCGGTTCTTCAGCCTCAAATTTCCATAGAGCCCTCTTTTTACACTTTGGCATTTTACATTTTCTGTATATGTAATGCAATGTTTTTCTTCCTGACCCATCTTGCACTTAATACAATACAATCCACGTACTGGAATGCCGGGAGCTCCTTTTAGGACAATTGAATGTTGATGACCAGTAGTGACTGGTATAGATCTACAACATTCCAATGTTTCCACCATTATGGTGCTTGCCTATTGTTCCTCCTTTTCTTTTTTAGAACATCTTATTACCATTGGGCGGAATGCTCTAACAGCTTTATTAACCTTCTGTGTATGTCAATACCGCTTATTAAAGGGCCACCCTCTCCTTTATAGGCCTGTGAGTTGGGCCTTAAACTCGGGTAGGGGGCATTTAACAGCAAGTATAGGCACAGTAATATACAATCTCTGGTGCAGGAACCAGCTTGGTTACCTCGCAGCAGAGGCTGGGGATGAGTAAATAGGGAACAGCCAGGCCTGGAAGGAAGTGCTCTTCTCTTGGCAGCAGGGCTTGCAGTGGAGAGTTTAATTTGCCAGGTAGTGAAGTCCTTCTGCTCTCGTTGCAATACACCCGTCGCCCAGTGACACTGACACCCACTGCATCGCTGCCAAGGTTTCAGATTCCTATAGTGCCATTTCCCTAATTTTAGTCAATTCAGTGTAATTACGAGTGACTTTTTAATGACTATGAATGACACTTTCTGGACAGCAAAATCAAGCAATGAAGAAGAAAGAAACATATAAATATCAGACATTGCACCTATTTGTACATCGAGATTGTTTGAATCATACGTTTTGAGCTTTATTAAAGCATCTGCTACATTATGGCCCAAACAGGGCATTAAACGTCCGTGATTGTTCAACACCTTTGAGTGATGTTTGTAATTTTTAGGGCAACACTCAGAAAATTGTTCCAGCACCACTGGCCTGGGTGCCTTGTTTGACATTTTAATGCTTTCTGGCTTGGGTGCTTATGTCAGGTTGTCATAATTTACAATTTACTAAGCTTTGAAAGTTAATGTAATGGAAAATGTGTTGTGCACCATTTTGGTCTTTCTTTTTACAAAATGTTCATGAGGGGAGTATTTCCCCGAAACATCTCTAGCAGTCATTGAGTTCGCTGCGCTCGCTTGCTACACACCGTATGGGTTCCGATCTAACAAAACTTGCCAGAACTGCTTTTGGTTCCCAGTTCAGCCCTGAGTGTTGATCAATTAATCATTTTTGTGAATCACACTGTGTAACTAACTCGGCACACTGCCACCACCTCAACCTGCTTTTGTAGTAATACCGGAAGACAAAGCTTAAAAGTGAGGCAAACATTAGAAGATTGTGTGTGTCTTTTGAGTGAGCATAGACTCTGTTAAAGATGACATACCCTACCTCAGTATTGACCCCGAATCGGCACATAGAGCACTGGAATATTTCAAGTGTCCCTTTTCAATGCATTAGTCATTTTGGATAATTTATTCCAAAATTGTGCTTTAAATGCACTTTTGATTTAATCCTTTTCAAAATTTTCACAGGGAAGGGGAACCTTCTATTTTCAACCTTAATATGAGGAAGACTGCCTTGCTGAAATTCAGATGGGGTATTACATCTGACTTTTAGCAGTGCCGGTTGAGGATGTGGGTGGAGCCAATAGAGTATGTGGGTGGAGCCAATAGAGTACGTGGGTGGAGCCAGGGGCAAGAAGGTGTGGCCTACGACAAACATTTGAGCACCTGGACTTCATATTTTACAAATTAAGCACTGGACCCTGGTAATAAAAAGTTGTCGAGCGCACGTGCCTGTACCCACTTCCACTATCCATCTAAGTCTGTGTGTTCATTATCTATGCATGATACTGCCCCTGGGCCGTACCACATTACATTGTGCTGTGGACAGCGTTTGCAACCATGTTACCTCTAGCAGTGGGGAAAAGTTCTGTTATGTAGCTTTTACATGCATAGCTATCACAGGTGGAAGGCTACTTTACAGAGCATGAACATTGATGAAGATGATGGTTGCATGTTGTGTGTAGTGTCAGATATGGGTATATAGCAAAAAGTTTTCAAAAAAGCTATGTAAGCAGAAGAGGAGTCTCTCATCAAACGCTGTAGAGAGAATGACTAAAATGGGTGGGGTCCTCCAACTGTTACAATGAGAAATGTTATGAACCAATGAAATGCTTTTCTTTAGGGTCACATGGCAATCGCGCGCCGAGCCTGCAAGGAGGCCGCATCCAACGCGATTTTGAGAAAATATATTTACCATAATATAAGTTTATTACAGTTAGAAATATATAAATGTTTAAATTATTTTAGATTATCGCTTGTTCTCATATACACTTTAAACTTATTTAGATATAGTATTTAGATGAAAAAAATGAGGGAATGGCGTTCCCGGTGCGACACTATATGTCTATGACGTAACACAGGGCCTGGCAGTGTGCAGTCGTCACATATGCAACGCGCAGTGGGCGTGACCCCATACGTACATGACGTAAGGCACGGCTTGGTACTGCGTACCTGTCTCATACCAAAGTAGCAGCTGGCGCGACCACATACATATATGATGTTACATGGGACGCGGTGCCACAAACCCGTCGGATACGAAATGCGCATCCTTTACGAGTTTAGCAATATGGCGGATAGGATTCGCGTGCTGATGGAGCTTGGTACACTACCGCTCCGGGACTTCAGTTTTCTCCCCCCCCAAAAAAACGATATACATACTTTTTTTTGAAGATATAAAACATTACATATTTTTCAAATAAAAAAAGGATAATAGAGTTCCAAAATCTTACAAAAAAAATAGAAAAAATATAGGTTTTATAAATATTAAAATATGAAATTAACATTTAAAAAACCTTTGAAATTCACTGAAAAATCCAAAGGTTTTACAGACGTTATAGTTAGGAATTAGCATTTAAAAAACCTTACAAATTCACTGAAAAAACATAGGTTTTAGAGACGTTATAGTTAGGTGGACATTTGACTCATATAAAACATGAGAAATTTGCCCGTTATAGTTAGTTGACCTCACTATAACTCATGTGCCCGCAATGCACTGGTGATGACGTCACATATTACATCACTCATGACATGGTCAGTGACATCACTGATGACATCACTGATGACATCTCAAATGACATCACTGATGACATCACTGATGACATCATCCACCTGATAATCTGATGCACATACTGATGGCCTAATATAAACTTTGATACACACACTCTAAAATAGACTACTATTTTTGAAACCATACACACAACAATGCCAGATACTACATACCACCCACTATTTCCTAGGTCTACACTCACACCCACTCACTTATACATGCAGTTACTCATCAATACAGTACTATAATATGCACTCATACACCTGTACATACAGTCACAGTCCGCCACTCATCCATAGAGTTACTCACACACCTAGTCAGTCATGCAAACAATCAATCACATACCCATTTACTCATGTATCCAGTTATACACACCAACTGCGTTATGTATACACACACCACATCACTTATTTATGCAGATACTAACACATACTTACTGTCTTATACAATCACTGATACAAGCAGACACTCTTTTATACACCCACTCCTTCAAATAACTTACTCTCATGTATAGTCATTTTTATACTCCAACACTCAAATATACTGCCTTAAAACATATGTAGATACTCACACATATACCAGTGAGACATTCATTCATTCACCAACACACCCATTCACACACTAACTCACCCATACAACCCTTCCCAGATGTACTTTTGAATCCATACAACCAGTGAATCACCCACTCAGACATGTATGCACAGAGTCACACACCCCCACACCCACCCACACAGAAACTCAGGCACTCATACAGATACTCAGACAACAAATCAATAACCCATATAGACACTCATGTAGCTACTCACCAACCCATGCAGCCGCTTATACACCAACTGAGACACTAATACAGACTTTCACACAGTTTAGTCAGTACATTCAGTAACACATGTTCAATCACTCACTTATACAGTCAGGCATGCACCTACTAAATAATCCATTCAGGGACTTGTAAATTCACTCTTTCTTCAATACACCTTGGCATAGATATATATGAAAAATATTTAAACTTTACAGAAACACACATTCACTGGATGATGTAATCAGTGATGTCATCAGTAATGTCATTTGAGATGTCATCAGTGATGTCATCAGTGATGTTACTGACCATGTCATGAGTGATGTAATATGTGACGTCATCACCAGTGCATTGCGGGTGTGCAAGTTATAGTTAGCTCAACTAACTATAACGGGCGAATTTCTCTGGTTTTATATGAGTCAAATGTCCAACTAACTATAACGTCCCTGAAACCTATGGTTTTTTCAGTGAATTTCTAAGGTTTTTTAAATGCTAATTCCTTACTATAACGTCTATAAAACCTATGGTTTTTTCAGTGAATATATATATATATATAAATACGTACCTTATACTTACATGTAAAACGCAAATGCCTTTTCCATTCATGCCTTTACAATGAAATTTGTTGTAAAGGCATGCGTGGTAAAAGCATGCATTGTAATGGATTTGTTGTAATGGATGTTTCCCCCTCAGAATACATACCATGGCTGGTGGCATAATGGTCAATTCTTTGGATGAGATCACTCCCCTTCTTTAAGGGCATTGAAACAAGGCTTGGGGTGCCCATGGTCTCCACTCAATTGTGGTGATGCTTTGGCCTTACTAGTGGGCAGGGAAGGTGGTCTGTGGACCCAGAAGCATACAGAGGCACGGTTCCTCTGGCCACCATTTGGGGTCACTGGCCGTCATTTGGGATTATTATTATTAATATTATTATTAATTAACACTTCTTAAGCGCATAGCTACCCTAAGGCATCCCAGCGCTAGCGGCAGAGAGAAACAGATGAGGTGAAGTGGCTACCAGTTGGTGTTCTGGAACAGCCAGGTTTTAAGACACTTCAGAAAGGTGAGATGGGATGTCTCTGGGCGCAGATGCAAGGGAAGCGTGTTCCAGAGCTTAGCTGTATTGTATGAAAATGAACGACCCCCACTTCGCATCCTTTGGATTTTAGGGATGACGGCTAGATTTAAGTTTGCAGAGCGGAGGAGTTTCCATGCATGGTATGCAGTGATAAGGGACTGGTTGATGAGAGGGCCTTTTCCCATAAGGGTCTTGTGGGCAATACAGAGGGATTTAAATTTGATCCTCTCCTCTATGGGCAGCCAGTGAAGGGTCTTTAGACAAGTCTCAGCAGAGTGCATTCTGGGAGAGCCGGATCATTCATTTCTAGCTCCAAGGCGGTGGTGGGCATGGCGCATGTGCAGCCTGAGATTGCTGACATCGAAGTGTCAAGGATTACATGAATTAGTAATTTTATATGTTCTGGTCACCTTGACCGGCCTGTGACTCATGGACCAGAATTTGCCAAAAAAAGGATTTTCTCTGCCATTTTGACTCTTTTGACCCTTGTTAATTAGTTTAAGGTCTTGTGGGGGCAGAGGGGGAGGTTTTCAGTTTTGTAATGTAAAGGTATTAGACTTGCTTATATTTGTTATTATTTGTAGGAAAGGAAATATGGTGTAAAAGGAAACCTATAATCCATATATGCAATACTGGATAGGTGTTCATTGTGTGTTTTCATCCTGCATAATTTTGTCTCTGGGAAGCGGGGGAGGAGTGAGTCCAAGGGTCAAAATGAGGCAATGTGTCACTGTGTTGTTCAGTTTTAATCCCCTGATCTCACCTCTGGCCCCTTTTTCCCGGTGGATGAACAAGCAAGTTCGTGACTCATGCCCAGTCTGGCAGTGGCATGGGACCTTCCCCCATTAAGTTGACACCATCTGATCTTCTCATATTGTAAATACTATTTAGAACTGTTCTTTAAGTATATTTTGACCTTTGAATTGGTAATTATTTGGAAATGCCAGAAGAATTATGATAACTATTGTTAAGCTGATGAATAGATCTTTGGTGTTACCAATAAATTTACTACCCATTTAAAAACAGCTTTGTATCTGGTCCGATGCCATGTCTCAGTTGAGTGGGGTGGGGTCAGGAATCAAAGTGGATGCATCACAGCTTATGAGGTGCACCTCCGCTACTCCTCTGTGTACTCCAGAGCATATACTCTAGTTAGTAGAAGACTGCATCATCCGGGGGCTTCCAATGCTCCATATTTAATGTGGCTTGGTAACTTCTTACTTGACTGGGCCTCTGCTATTTGCTACTACACCCATGAGTGTGCACAGTTAATCCCTTATTGCAACTTTGTTTGAGCTGTGTTTGTCATACAAAAACCACCAAAATGCATGCCACTTACACCACGCTGCATTTAGCGTCCTATCTTGCATTTATTTTCATGTCAATTTGCGGCAGGTCATAGTAACACAATACAGTAAGAACAGAATACTTGTTGTCATGCACAATACTGAGACACTCCCTATATAGGCAATAAGACAGACACATAAACTCTTCTTTCCAAAGCAATCCCATGGTGTAGCATATTACTCATCTTCAAATCTGCAAATGCACTTCAATGCCTCCTTAGAGGATGGTATGCTATATAAATGCATTTATAAGTCAATGGATACCTCTTGGACTGGTATAAACTTTGCGATCTACCCTGGTCAGCTTTGGAGTAGGGTTCCTCAGAATCAAGTCAATCATCTGGCCCTCCTGAGGAGTAGTTAACAAGGCAGGTTCTACTCCATTCATTATATTTTAGGCACTTACATCCCTCACCAATCTAATATGGGACTGTCCTAGTGTATATGCATGCACCTTTGGCAACTGTTCAAAATATGTGCACCAACACACATGCCCCCTGATATTTATTGTAACTTTAGCTAAGATATTCTCAAACTGAACCCCACTAGCTTGATATCTCTAGCCCATCTCTCTCCACTCGCCCAGCCCCCACACAAAGGTCTGTGGGTGCCATCCCACATTCTTCAGTCTACATACCAGACAGGAACGTTTAGTATGTATGTTTGCAAGGTGCCAAGATTAGGGTTTTTCACAACTGTGTCCATGGGGCATCACTTCATTTATTGTGCCACATTAATTGCAGTTATGAGTTAGTTCCATGGTATGTATCTCAGCTTTTGGTACTTTTATTGCCCTACTTATTAGTACTCAATTCATGTTTTATTGATAGTTTCCTATCCCTTTAAGAAAATAAATGCCTTTTTGTAAAAGGATGATTTAATGTTATAACTAAACTGCAGAACTTGACATCTTAGTGAAATGCGCTGTTTGCTGCAAAATGTATTTATTTCCTTCCTCACACCATCTGACTTCATTATAGTTTAGTTTCCTCTGCCATATGCTTATAATGAACAAGTATATTAATGAAATGAATGCTCCTTGTAGGTTCAAATTACATGATATGCTAGATTTAATGTTTCATTTCAGAGTGCAGACCACTGTTACAAAATGGGACAATGAACAGCTACCCGAGTAGGCTTGCAGAGGTTCTCATGAGAACCTTCCTAGATGTATCTTTTTGTAATACGCTGTAGCCACATTCAAATAACTGCATGCCGACATGGACGTTTACAGTGAGAATCGAAGGAAAAGGATCATCAGAAGATCCTTCCTCATTGGCTATAGATGACATAATCACCTGTTTGGAAACGTGTTTTGTGCTTTCTATGTAGTACGAGCTCCTAGCTAGAGTTAAGGCATTCTATGCACCCCTACCCTGCTATATCCCTTAGCACTTTGTTGTGTTAACCTAATTGCCATAAGCTACTGCTAACAGTGATTTCTCTGTTATCCTTACAATTTGTGAGAAGACGTTCTATCTTATGCTGATCTTAACTACTGCTTTGATTAATTCCTTTACCTGTTTTTAACGGTTGCTACTGCGGCTGTTAGGGAACTCGGCTGAGTTTCCTGAACTACTCTTTATCGGGAATTCATCTTTTCTAATTCCTATCAGTCTTTTACCCTGAAAATTTTACTTGCTCTTTTCCAAAAAGAACACTTTATGAATTCTTGTTAGCATAGTTTAGGTCCTTTATATTAGGATCGGGACTAATTCTTTATGGAACACGTTGGTATTTTGTATGCTTGTTCTAACCAAATGATCTCAATATTTTTGTAAATTGATTTGTTTGACTAATTCTGAATAAAAAGGCAAAATACAGAACAATCTCTTAAAGAGAAAATACTTTTACAAATTTCACCAAACCTCTCATTATTTTCTAAACATCTTTGGTTGTTCTCCAGTCTAATATGGTGGCAAAGATTCATCGACCCAAAGAGGTGTGGAAATTAGAAAATAGAAGTGGAGCAACTCATAAAATTTGTATGAGATTTCCACGCTCACATCATCCATCTAGAGTCTCATTATACATTCAAAGAGGCCCACGGGCGTTATCATACCTTCCTAAAACTGCAGCTCAGGTTAGATGGGTGTACTTCTGTCCTGTGGAAACCCTGTGCACAGTTTGAGTGATTCTCTAAAAGTACACCTTGCTAAATATTGTGTGGGTTATAGCCTACCCTTGATGTTATTACTATTACATTCAATGGAAATTGTTCATCAACTTCAGAAGGATGAGCAGTTGAAATGTGTGCCAGGATTTGCACCTGTGATTTACACAAAGATCTCAGTAGTGTGCACTTAAATCACATTTTTTATTTACAAATCTGTAAGACCCAGGACATGTGAGTACAATTTAATTTTATTGAAAGGTAAACTATATAAATTTATATAACTATATACATTTTGTGTTTGTACTAATTATAGCAACGTAAATATACATATTCATTGACAGCAGACACAAATATGCAAGGATATACAGTATGGCCATACTCCTGCCTGGGGCAAACCATAGACCCTGCGTAGTTCCCAGCTCTTTCTTGACTTCTTTCCACTATGTCTGCCTGGATGTCGAATGGAGACCTGAGGTGCTTCATATGGCATAGGAGTAGGACCAGTGATATATAATTCAAGACATTTCAATAATGTTCCATCTAAGTAATGGTTTATTGTGTGCAGCCTTGATACATTATGTCACAATGTCATTTTGGAGTGGGAGTTTCATAAAGCCAACAAGAATGGTAGCAAAGCTTTGGTCAAGAGTAGGCCGGGTGGCACCTCAAGAGCAAGGAGACAGCTTCATGCTTGAGGTAGTTGTGACATGTCTTTTTCAGAAATTTCAGAAAAGAACTTCATGAAGTGGACATAGTACAGTGGGTCTGGGATAAGGGAATCTCTGCAATTCTATTGACTAGTTCTTTTGAAATTTTACTCATTTTTGGAGTTAGAGATTTTTTCTCTGTTATCCACACTTTTGTTGGAGGAAGCACATTTTATTGCATCAAGATATATAAGGTCCGACAGGTGAAGAGCTGTTTGTTTGTAACTTGATAATTTCAAACAGCATTTTGGACCTAATTTTACCTGAGTTGAATTGATAGCTAAGACAGGTCGCTTACAAAGAGAGGCAAACCAATTTGTAATTTTATCTTTCAAGTTTTAGTTGATTTAGTGAACATGAGTTATTTTAAGTTTCCAAACTGTTGCAATTTAATGGACGCGCACCTTTTGAGGCTGAGACTCACAAAGAAACATTTAGAAGATTTGTTTTTGTTTATGGTCTTGCTAGCTATAGGGGCACAACCATCAAAGATGTGCTTTAGAGGAGCTTTAGATCTGAAGATAAAAATTGGTATTGCTGGAGGACGATCGAGAAAGCAGAACATCAGAGTCTTCCTTGTCTAGTTTTTTGCAGTCTGTAATTCACACAAATTCTATTTTGCTTTAAGGATATAGATTTGCAGTTCGATTAGAGAAGGACAATGAAATGGGGAAGTGGTCTATCCAATTCAGATTTATGGTGTCAGTGTTGTGAATAGAGTTATGCTTGCCAATAATAAGGTCAATAACAGAAACCCTACCTTGTGTGAATTTGAGACAATGATGTGTGCACATTTTTAGCTGTGAGGAGAGACACAAATTTGTAAGTTACATGGTCTGAAGTATTGCTCCACCTACTGTTAAATCTCTTAGTAGGATAGTGTCAAAGAGATGGAGGGGTATGACAAAGAAAAACATACCATAGCGAATCACATAAATTCTTTCGTCTCAACTGTACTTGAACTTATTGCTAAGACTGACTCAATTATTTGTATGTGATTCAGCTACTGCCCACATATGTTTATGTTGGTGCTTTAATTAAGAAATTAAAGGATCAGTAGATGGGAATGGAACTACCTGAATCTCTCATAGACGTGGTCCAAGGCTAATAATAAAACCTGCACATTACAATTTTTAAAATAATATCCTTGTGGGTTCATTAGAAACTATAGTATCACTATAGAACACAAAAGTAATCAGTTAATACATCAAGCCAAATAAGGACTGCCTCCAAATAAAAGGCCAAAATATCACAGCTAACCGCTCTGCAGCTAAAAGTAAAATTAACAAAAAGTTGGCTGTTCCCCAAAAAGCACATCTTTAATTGTCTCGGGTACAGAAAGCACACACATCCATATCATGACATGACATAGAAGGGTTGGATTATAACTATTTCAATCATGGCAATCAATAAGTCTGTTAGTTGTAATCGCACAACTAGAAACCCCTAATTCTTAAATCATCTAATTGGTTAAAGCTGTGCATATTTAATTAAGAAAATGAAATCATGCATTATGAAACACTGGAATACAATAGCATGTTCAACTACCAGCAGAATTAGCTAAATGACCTTGAACTTGCAACAGAAACACATCCTTCTCCGTTCCCACAGGAAAGCAACAATCATTACTAAATACAGAGACCCTGCTGAAACAGCATTTTCGAGAAAGACACATGCATTTACATGACTCCTACGCCTAAAATAAACATGCACCTTTCTGAAGCATTTCATTAATGACTGTCATTGCAGCCTGGTGCAGTGTCATTATGCTAACTGAAGCATGCCTGAATTAATCATTATTTTCTAGCAAAAATTCTTCCATATTTGTATACATGATCCAACCTGTAGTGTTTACAACAGAGTATTAGCCTAACCACAGCTTATTTCCTTTTTGATATAGGTCCACGTAGTGCAGCAAAAAGTACATATTTTGCTTGTTTCCAAAAAGGAGTGACTAATGTTCATAGAAATTACAGTGGATGAGGAGAAACGCCTCATCAGTCTGCTAAATTATAAAATGTTGCAGAACAATGCGCCCTAAAATTGCTCTGATTCTGAGAACATTGGAACAGAGGATGGTACTTACCACAGCCTGTAAATACCAATACACCATTCTCAAGCATTTACCAGGTGTAGTAAATAAGTCATTTTCCAAGTTTTGGAAGAATTTGGCATCTCATGCAGATTTGCAATTTATCACACTGGAATTCATGTTTTGTCTTCATACTCAAAATCTTCTTCCATTAGTTTGTCATGGTGAAATCTGTCAGAGGAAAAAAGTAGGGGTAGAAATAATCATCACACAACTCAGAAATCCGATGCCTGCACAAACTCCTTTTTTGTACATGAATCTTTATTTATCTCCACACAGGGACACATTAATGGTTCCATATTTACACACTCGATTCAGCCATTAATGTCTCTTGTATCTACACGTGGAAGCCTGTATTAGGATGTTCTCACTCACTTCTTCTGGAGCTTTTGTCTCTTAAGAACCACCAGAGCTTGAAGTAATCATTTTCCAGTTGTACCCCTATAATCTAGGGATTGCTCCCTCTGGCTCCATCAGAATTAATATCTCTCAGTTGTATATTCTTACTGCTTATTCTTATGCCGTTTGACAAGAGGATAGTCTGTCTTCTGATTGGGTTCCACTGCTGCTTTATGTTTGATTGTTCTCTATATGAGGCTTTCTATCTGAAATGTAGGCGTACTCTATATTTATTCTCTGTAAACATTTGCCATGCTTGTGTATACCTCTCTCTCTTTTTTAATATAGTACTTTTTTATGGAACTAATGAACCACTGTAAAGCACTTTAATGTATCTTGGGACATGTTTCATTCTGCAAAAACTACAAAAAAAAAAGAAGTCTACTCATGTTTTAAAAATCATTTTATGAAGCAATGCTTTTGCACATGTCTGTTGAATCATCTCACCCTTTACTAATAACGGTCTTTCGTTGTATTATAAAATTGCCTCAAAACTAAAGTTAAAATGAAGTTAGCCTTGGCTAATATGTTGACTGATTTTATGCCTCAATATCTAAAAAGACAGGGAATTCAAAAGTAAAGTTCTCACTTACATTCATAACATAGTCAAAGTCAGTTCTCATCCATGCACCACTCACAAAACTACTCCTTTTGGAAAATATCATTGGTATGCAACAAAATAATCCCAAATTTTCATAGGACACTTCATTAATAATCAGCCACACAGTGGCCTTGCTGTGTATAAAACCTCAAAAAGGCAAACTTACACTTTTCACCAACCCTTCCATTACCCATTCAAAAATAAAAAGATGAAAACATTGATACTGATAAAACAAGGTACATCTAATGCTAAGAAAGAACATTAAAAGTGTACATTTATTATCTAAGTTTATTATCTAAGTAATATATAATATGGCTGGGAATTAAGGTTAAGTGTTTATGAAGGTGGTTAAATATGGAAGCAGGGGTTCAAATTCAATTTCAATTTCCTGTCAGTTTAAAGTATTCTGACATACTGTTTTTTAACCCCTTGAGTGCCCATGACGAGATGGTCTCGTCATGGGCCGCGGTTGCGCTGTGCCCATGACGAGACTATCTCGTCATGAGCCCCGCCCGCTAATGAAACGCCCGGCACAGGGCGTGGAAAGGGCGGGGCACTCAAGGGGTTAAAGAGGTGAGTCTTCAGCTCTTTCCTGAATTACACCAGCATTAGGGCACTTCTGATGGATACACAGGTGATGGTTCAGACCCTGGGTGCATATATGGAAACGCTTTGCTGTATTTTCTTTACACCCCCTAGGACTATATGTACTAATATTAGGAATAGCAATCTCCTAATTGTGATTTTCTGCAAATCGGGCCGTTTTCGACCTCAAAAATGCTTCGTACATTTGGTCCTTAGTCTGCAATCTAATGGTGTCCTGGCAGTGGTTGTGTCGATATCTACCAGAGATGATGGATGTGTCTGCAAGATAAGTTAGGGTGCGGGTCGTGATAGCTTTGTAAATAATGAAACTGGTTTTGAAGATTGTGCGGACCAACAAGGCAAGCCAATGGATTTCCACCAGGATGGCAGTGATGTGATCATATTTCTTCAGGCCCTGTATGAGACATGCAAAAGCATGTGGGAAGCCTCTAAGGGGTACCAGTGTGGCATCCGGGAGGTCGTGGAGTAGGGCATTACCTTCATCCAGATGCAAAAGTACAAGGGCTTAAATACCAGTTCTGAAGTTGCTTTTTGGAAGAAATGGTTTGAATTTCTTTAGAAGATGGAGCTGGTGCCAGATACTTGCAACCATAATACTGCATAGCATGCTGCAACAGAGTACATCTGCTAAAGTCTTTTAAAATAGAACCAGTTGATAATCCAGCAGCAATGGACAGTGCCTGGAGATAGCCAACATACAGAATGAATCCTTAGAGCTTGTGTGAAGAGGCAAAGCTGGTCTTAATTGTCTGACTGGAGTGAAAGATTGGTATGTTATTTTATGTGCTGATAGTACAAGCTCCCCCCAAAGAAATCAATAGTGGACCAGAGGGACTCCTGCTCGGGATTCATGAACTCACCCACGACCTTCAAGAAGAAATCTGTGGCAGAGGGACACCATTGGAAAGGAGAGACCTTCCACTTTTAATTGGTGCCTCTCATGTCAGAATTACTGCTCCGGGGTTTGGCAGAAAGTCCCTTTACAAGCATGACCGAAAACAAAATGATCATTTTACTTTTCTATTTCTGGTGGGGGCATTGTGTCCTTCTCAGGCGACCAATCACACTTTCACAAGGAAGGGAAAATACACCACAAAAATTAAGCACCATATGGGTTTCAGTGGGGCAGACTCCCATGCCTCCAAAAAATGAATCTCTGATAGCCTAATTGTCAATCATGCTAGTGAAGCAGGAATCATGTTGTGACATGGGAAGCTGCACTCAGTTGCATCTTCCAGCCCCTTGTCAGGAGGGCCAATGATAAAAGCAGAATATGACATTGATGCGGGTGGGACAGAGCAGAGGCAGAGTCATATGAGATTCCACATCAGTCCCCAATAATATTTAGAAAGAGGGAAGCCTCTAGTACAAGGTTGATGAACCGTTCATGTCATTCACACTTGAGGGGTTAAGCAAGGCTAGAGGGTTCAGTCTAGTTCAGCCTTTATATTACTGCCAGTCCTAAGCCAAAGCCAAATGGAAGCAAAGCGATCCCTCCCACCCTTGGGCAATGAGGGGAGAGTGGTGGCATTATGAACCCCTCTCCAGCCCCATCTCCAAGGCTGTATGGGTTTAATTGCTTCACTCTCTGGCTTCTAAAGCCTGGGTTTATGAATAACCCAATCCCTCGTTTTCAAGCTTTGGTGTGGCAAAGAGGATTTATTTTCAATTTTCTTCTCTCTAGCCTCCATAACAGTCCAGAGAGATGTCTGCATAAGTGTGCGCCAACAACCAACCACCTATGAATATGGCTGTATCATGTTCTTCAATGTGTAGCTTTTTCAGTTTTTTCTATTTTAGCTTCCTTTTTTAAGTGTTGGACTGGCCTATAGGGTAATCAGACAGTACCTGATATCCTGGTCTGAAATGTCTGTGTGTGGGCCGGTTTCTTGGCTGCTTGTGTGCCTGTTTTATGGTCTGTTGGGCTGGTTTGTACTCTTAACTTCCCTGATATTGCCACAAACATTGAATGCAGCAAGCACAAATGCATGCAGTCTCCCATACCTTGCAAAACAGTTAAACAGCATTTCTTCACAAGTTTAAAACTGCCCCGATTTGCAAATGTGGGCCAATTTTTTGCTCTATTTGATTCACTAAATAGGGCCATTTTTACTTTGGTGCCCAGTACTAATTTCGATTTGAGTCCGACCCTGTATAATCACCTTCTATGTTCACCAAGGTATGGAACACAGGTAGACAGTATGTACAGCACAGGTGCACTTACACTTTGTTTAATGTTTATTATTTGAGGTTGAATCTCTATGTTTTAATCCAGGAATCAGAATAGACAAACGAAGTAAGCAGCAGGTCTTAGGAACAGTGTTTTCTTAAGGATTTTTGGGAACCTAGTCAAGACATATTTTTGGCCCCCCACTCGTAATTTTGCTCCGATTTTCTACAAATGGAAGTCCACATGAGGCCAACCAAATTCTCAGAAACAGGGTTCATCCAAACAGTTGAAATATTTATTTGCAGGGTCTCTAATAATCCTTAAAAAGCCATTTGGCAACGCAAGAGGTAGAGATAGGCAGAGAGGAGAGAGACCGAGATATGAAAATAAAGGTGAGGTACATAAAGAGAAAGTTTAATCTCTGAGGTGGCTCTTTGGAAGGTGGGGGCCTTAAGGATTTATTTCTAGAAGAAGGTTGTCCTTCAATTTTGATAACGGACAATGGCACACAGCTCACTTCACATAAAATGCGTGCCTTTTTGTCTGGCTGTGGTGTAACACACCACCGTACTTCTTTGTACAATCCTCAAGGAAATGGTGTTTGTGAGAGGGCTAATAGAGTGGGGAAAGGGATTATACAAATGTCTTGTTCTTTCGGTTGTTTTACTGACGAGATGGTGCAAGACATGGTGTGGGCTTACCGTACCACATCTCATGAGCATAAAGGAAAGTCTCCTTTTGAGTTAATGCAAGGGAGGCGCCCTGGTACCAAATTGACACCTTCCTGGATCAAGAACAGACTATCTGATAACAGAAAGGTTGATACTTGCTTGCATGAAAACCGAGATTTTTCAAGGTCTATATCTTGTGGTGATTTAGTTAAGGTGAAACCGGGGAGGTTTACTAAAGGTCTCGCTAAGTTCAAGGGCTCATATAAAGTTAAGGAGAGTTTTCAAGATTATGTTCTACTAGACAATGGGCAGAAGTGGAATCTTAGGAGAGTCGCTTTATATCAAAAGTCCTCTTCTCCCAATTTTTCCAATCATCTGATTCAGGAATCCAAGTCCAACACGGGGTACATGCTCTCTGCTTCGGTTGAGGGAAATCCCTCTCCTTCTACAACCTCTCGCAGTAGTGAAGGAGTTGGTGATGCCTTTCAAAGCGGTTCTAGCGAGCAGGTTTCCCAAACTCCTACTAGTCAGGCTTCCCAAGAGTGTCCTTCTGAGGATCCAGGAGTGGAAGAGTTCGCAGACCTCCTATTCATTTGAATGATTATTTGTGCTAGTTTTCAGATCTTTTTATCACACACACCACATATGTTATTGAATAATTATCTGTGCTAGTATTTACAAGGGGGGTGTTTTATTGTTGTGACTTATATTTAATTGTAAGGGGGAAGATGTGTTGTAAATGTTTATTCTCAAATGTATTTACTTGGTTCTAGCCCTTCCTTTGTGTCCTTTCCCTTCATGCTTCTAGAACCAGGGAATGTTCTTTGTGTGCTCTTTGAACCTGGCTGTGCTCGAGCTTGGTTAGTTATGAGTTCGGTCAGCTGGGGAGTTGTACGCTGTTACCTTCATTCCTGAATAAACCTCACACCTACCTTTAAGTGAAGTACTTGATGTTATTCTTCTCCGCTTCATCTTACATCAGGGCCCTAGGCAATTGCCCACTTTGCCCATGCTGTAAAACGTCCCTGTCTAGGAACGACTGGATGAAAAGTTGAAAACCATGATGCCAAAAAAGGAAACGAATGATGGAAGGGCTGAATGTACTAAAATTTGGTAAACTTTTGTCCAGCGCTTTCTGAATTCTGTGCAATCCAAGTTTGCTATGAAAAAACCCCATTTTAAATGTAAACTCTTTTGGACCTCACTCCCCTTTATACATTTTTTAACTGTTTGATCGGTATGCACCACTTTCAGTATGTTCCTGGTCAGTAGCTAAACGCAAAATGATGGGGCACCCTGCAAAATGTGAGAAATGGCCTATGAGTCTTTCATATGTCACATATATTTATTGGCCTTAGGCAAAATAGGCCCACCATAAGGACTGAGGACCACCTGCAGGTAGGGGGCCTCCTTGCGCTGCAAAGGGCTGCAGTGGCCTGTGTTACATCCCTGTTCCTGGCTTAAGCTTGATCCTCTGTGTGTTACAAATTGGTGATGGAGGCAAGGTTATTAAGGATGACAAAACACGATTTCCTATGGAGTTAGATGTTAACCTTACCTACAAAGGCAACAATCCACCTCTGTAACGACTATGCCTCACTGTCAAGATGTATCACCATAATTGATTGTTCCCTCTTTTCTCCTTCTCATTTCTGTTCCCTCATATCTCCTTCTCTTTGTACTAAGAATCCCTTAACTAGGAAGGGAGTATGTTTTTAAACTTCAGTTAGGGAGTTTATCAGCGGGGAAACTGTGATTAAAGGTCTTGAGCAATACGTTTTTTCATTACCTTGCACATTTGTATTCAATTTTAGAATTGTATTTTCTGATCATCTGGAAAGAGAGTATAGCACCGAGAGAGTCCAAAATGAAGTGCCTTATTATAATGAAGGTTGGGCGGACCGCCGCCTGCTATTACGGAGATCAGGAAACTGCCTGACAAGCAGAATGCCGTCCAACCACCTTACATTGCAACCGCTGTGCTGGTGGTCAGAAAGTGCTCCATATCACAGCGGCTTGTGCTGCAGCCAAGGAAAGGGCCGTAGCACAAGCCGCCACAGTATGGAGCACCCTCTTGCATGTGCATGACCGTGTGCCATGTAACATACCGTGTCTGGCAATTAATAGTGGCCAACGACAGATGGGACCCTGTTTGGAGGCCCCCCGTATCTGTTTCCAACAGCTTTTTCATGGCAGTCTCCCCACCATGTAAAGATTGTTAGAAAAGGAAAGGGATATTGAAATCCTGATGGCGGTGTCTGCCCCGGCACTGCTGCCATTCGGGGCTGCAATTCCGACCACCGCCCCAAAGGGATCTCGGATCCTGTCAAAGGTGGCGGTCTTCCCTCCAACAGCTGCGGGTCCGACCACCGGAATTGTAATCTGACGGTCTGACTGAAGGGATGTCGGTGGTTGGACCGCCACCATTGGCCTGTCGGTGTGTGTTCTGACCACCATCATATTAAGGCACTAAATTTCCAGTCCCAGCTCAACCTGTAACTTACAAGAATGGGCTCTAAGTCCACGCCAAGTTCTATTTCTAGGCGACAGATCTTTGCCACCATTTTTGAATGAATGCTAAAATCAAATCATATCAATCAACATTTAAGTTGATCGATCTTTACAATAAGTCAATAATGAGAATTTTGGATTGGTTTCGAAAACCTTTATCCTCATAAGGAAATTAGTAAATGTCTTTTTGTCTTGATTCAGTTGGTAAGTCAGATAAATCAGCTTGAAGAAATATCTCTGGAAAAATATGGTTAGAATGCAAAATTGACAAGCATGTTCCATAAAGGAATTAATCCATATTCTAAATAAAGGGCCAAAATTTAAAGTTAATAGAGCCCACATAGTGCTCGAGGAAAAGAAGTGAGATCAAAGGAGCATTAGGTTCGAAATAAAATGAAGTAGTTGAACTCGCCATAAACAGCAGTTCATAAAACTCAGCCGAGTCTCAATACTCGAAGAGCATCAGCAAGCATAAAGTTGTAGTAGCAATCTGTAAATGTAAAACCTCAACAGGGCAATATGAGATAACAGATGCAGCAATAGCTACACCCATCAAGGATAGTAATAGCAAGGTTGAGAGTCTGGGAACATCCCCTCCCAAAGTGGCAAGTACCAGTAGCAGCTGTCAGCAGTAGTATCAGTAGAATCTCTGTGGCAGAGCAGTGTGCCCTCCTGTCTAACTAGAAACACACACTAATATTAAAGAGAAGAACATGTGTAAATAAGATTGGTGCAGGTGAGATAACTTCCTTCCAATGAAGAGGCGCCTTTCGATGGTGAGCAGGCTTAGTTCCTAGTTTCTCATGGAAAACATAGGAAGTCGACAGCCTACTATCAAATATGTCAACTATAATTAAGAAAAGTCCCACTTGACCTGTATTGCTTCCTATATGTCTCACAAGTGCTTATGGTTCTGATCCCCAAATGGAATCGTACTTGATATGCAATATCATTTATTTTAAATGTATTCTTATATCTTGTATTTTTTCATACTTTTTAACATCAGTAAGCACATACCAAAATAATCCAAATAGATTACTTTTGATGAAATCTATTACAGCAAAAAATATATATATATTAAAATCAGAGATACCGCCATACAACAACCCATGTGCAGTAGTGTCTATACCCTCAACATTGCACTTACTGGTCTGTTAAGGGCAATAGTGCTGATGAATGACTTAGAATCACACTGGAATCAGAATTATTTGGAGCTTCCCCATTAATCCTTTTTAAGACTTCTTAATCAATTCCATTTCCTGGAGATAACAACTGTTGACAGTAAGGGGGCAATCAGGAAGTTTATGAGAGACTCAAACACTAGACCTTAGACCATGTCCTGTACAGAAGAAGAATAAATCATGAACGTTACCTCATGATATGTTTTTATTAGGTGGGACAAAAATCACAACTACGCGGTTCACTCTGGTTGACTCCTTTATCTATGTAAGGGCAACCTATTCATAAAACAAAGAACATCTGTTAAAACCCTTCCTATGCACAGAACACGGAGTCCAAAAAGCAGAATTCCCAATAGAGCTGTTTATACAAAACTAGAGGTTTGGACAACTTGCTAGCAAGGAAGCAAATCGAGAAAGGGACAATCTTTGCATGATATATAAGTATATGGAAGTGGTCGCCCTTCAAAAAGAACACCTGGGAGTTCTGTATACTGCAAATGGAAATTTTAATCTTATCTCCAATGGATATGTAATATATACCAGACATCACTAAACAGTTGTGTTTCTGGAAACGTTAACCTTAGTTCCCAGGGAGGCTTAATTCAGAGTCTATACTATTATTTATTCAATATTTCACATCACAATGAACTATACTATGGACAGAAACAGTTACTTGCAGATTTCTTGTTAGGTAGAGCTTTTTGTATTTCATATAAGTGAGAGCTATTGCTAAATCATGCAACTTTCTATTCAGCATGATATGAACATGAGATAGATAGGAAGTTCAAGCCTAGTGCAAACAAGAACATGTTGCTTAAGAAAGATAATACATTTATAAAATCAGAACATTCTGCACTTATTTCTGCACTTATGGAGAACATTCTAAGAAAGTCACATTAAGGTCAAACTATCAAAATACATTTGTGCATGGTTCAGCAATTTCTAAAGCTTCTATTTGTTAAAGGGAAATCTATCTTCAGATTTGTCAATTTGTTTTTAGTTCAAAATTTCACCTTTTACAAAACCCCCATCTGATGGTTATCTTAAACTTCAAACTAAGTTCGTTTCACATGTGAGTTCATTCAGAGAGCACTTTCATCATCTGTTGAGTCTCACCTCATACTTTGCTGGCCTCGAAACTCAAATGACTTCATGTAATCATCAATTATGAGATGATATAACCCCATTCCATTTTCAAATGTGCTATTTAAATATTTTTCCATTCTTTAGCATAAAATAAATCTAAAGCTTATTAATAAACACAATAGCAGACAAAGCCCTATAATCATTATTTGTATAAAGACAGCCTTTATAATACCTCCTCCTGCTGTTGTAAACCAATATTCAATTGTAAGAACTCCCTTTCCAAACTTATCAAAAACACACAGGGGCAGATCTACAAGAAAGTGCCGCAGCGTGGCACCGCAAGCCCTTTGGCTGTGCCACGCTGCGGCACTTTCAGAGCACAGGAATGCAACATATTTACAAGAATATGTCGCATTCCTGTGTTCTCCCCTGCGCTGGCACACAAACAGCTGCCATGCGCCGGCGCAGACACCCTTACACCATGGATGCCTGCGCCATGGGGAGATTGTTTTTGTGCAGGAAGGAGCACCTTCCTGCTCAAAAACAATCACTAAAGGCTTTTTCCTCTTTCAATGCGTGCTGTAGAATGCAGCACGCATTGAAAGAGGAAAAAACGAGGAGAAATGAAAACATTTCTCCTCGTTGCGCCTTGCTAAGCCACCTTTAGGGTGGCGTAGCATTCAGATGCATCTCCAGATTTACGATTTCTCGTAAATCTGGAGATGTGTCTTGTTCCATGGGTGTTGTGTGGGAACACCCACAGCAACACCCATGGAACGCCTCTTCAATGCAAAGTGCTGCGTGTGAAGGGGCCATATTTACAAGGAGAGGAAAAGTCACGTACGGTGGCTTTTGCTGTCCTTGTAAATATGGAGGAGCCCCCTCTGCCACCAGTACGTCACGAAAAGTGAGGTACTGGTGGCGCAGGCGGCTTCTAAATCTGCTCCGCAGTGTTTCCAATTCTTCTAACTCAGGTACTAAATCAGACATCTTTTTTTGCAAAACCTTCTATTACCTTACTTTTGTCAGGTATATAGGAGCAGCAATGGTACAATTTCAGCATTTTGCAAATTCTGCCTTTTTCTTCAAGCAATATGTCTAATGCTAGATGATCCTGTAAAACCATTCAGTTTATAGCAATCAGCTCAGTGTTAACTACTAGCAATGCTTCCAAAGTGCTGGTTGCCATTTTGTCGACAACATTTGACAGTTTTCTAATCTTTTTGCCATTTAATATGACTCCTACAGGTGGAAGGATTGTACCGAATATATTTTCCGATAATTCCGCTTCAGTTTCTGTACCACGTCTGTGTCTGTCTGCCGGTGTCATTGTTAATGCATCTGTACTTTTCACATGGTACATTTTTGGAATGTCTACACCTAAATAACAGATTTTCTCCCAGTCACCAGGCAGCAAGAGATAAGCATGTTGTCCACAAACAAAATAAACTCCGGGAATTGCAGATTCTCCTCCCTGCAAAATTTGTCATGATCCTCCTGTTAATTCAAATGACTGTTCACAACTACTAATCGCTACATGTCTGGATTGTTTGGGTGCTCTCCTTCTGTAAAAGCACATTTTACCTTTTTGTTGACTATCTAACCTTAATTTGGGGTAAGCAATTTTATTTCTAAATTCATCCTCTTCTTTCTTCCAAACATTATTCAAAACAGCACTGTGTTTATCTTTGGTATGTGTTATGTTGCTGTATCTTTCTTTTAAAGCCATTATCTAAATCTCCCCTATAGGTCTCAGCAAGCAGGTTAAATTGTTTTTGTATGTCTTAACACAATCTATAGGTCTATGGGGAAAGAAGTAATACCAAGCTGTGTCCATTTCATTTGATTGTAGGTGTAAATTCATGCTTTCTATTTAAGGTACTTTTGAAAGTATAAGATCATAGCTAGAATAACCTGGGACAGGTGTGCCACAGTGGCCAGAGTAGGTGACTCCAGAACGCGGGGCTCAAGATGCGATTACCGGCACAGCTAAGCTCAGCATCATGTGAATCTAGGCAATAGCTCGGTTAATCTTCCCGACTGGCCCCAGCGTCTTGAAACTTTAGGTGGTGATATGTTCATGCTTTACAAATATGGATTAACATTATCAATAAAAAAATACAAATTCTTCTGTCTATAAACAAGTGAAAGCAGAATACTACAAGATATAGCGTGTGACAGTGGCATGTGATAATAAGTGACTTCTTCTGATGCAGATGTGGGTAAGTGAAAGCTTACATAACAGTCCTTTGAATCTATAGCGTGAATGTATTCTTGTACTAATCTAGAGTAAACGTTAGTGAGACAATAATCTGTCTCTTAACTGACAAAGGAAGCGTTATGTTGGTCTTCGTCATTAGTGTATCCATTTGATTTAGTTATATTCTTTGATCTTGGCTCTACTTCTTGTGTTAAATAAAAACATACTATTACTATGGTAATCATTATTATTGTTATTACAAAGATTGAGCACATACTATATTTACACTTATTTCTAATGCAACACATTTCTCTCGAAGCAGGCTAGGTATAACTATATTCAGCAGTCCAATGTATAAGTTCTGTAAGTTGCTTTTAATGCGATTAGTTTTAGCAGTATTAGATCTCTAATTAGAAAATCCTTATCCCTACCCCGTTCTCTTCTATTTTGTTATCCCTACTCTTCTACAGCACACTCTGGCTTAGGTTGATCTTCTGTAAAATAAAAAATGTAAATAATAATTATGTAATGGGAAAATTAGTTTTCATCAATCAGTTATTGTTTTTCTAGTTTCAATAGTTCTCAGTTTTTAAATTTTGACTTTCTTAAGTTTTCTATTCAATGCTATTTGATGGGGGTTCAAACATACATTTCAGTTCTCACATCATACAAATCATCTAATGTGAGGTTTAGCACACTGTCCACGTAATATGACTTCTCTGGTGCTGAATACGTTCGACAAGGAACTCTTGCTCACTTAGATCTTCCTAGAGGTGGATGGCTTTATTCAATACCACTTTCATGACTTGATTCAGTCTCCTCAGGTATAGGTGCAGGTTTTCGATCAACGGATATACTTCTTATTAAGGTTTCCTGTTGATAATGCTGTGGCCATTCAGCTCTGTGGGTGACTCTCCTTATTCCAGTGCTTGCACCTTCACCTAAATCATCTATCTGTACTGATGAAATATCAGTAGTGTTCTTGTCTTGAGGGTCAGTCTCTACTTCTATTTCATTAGAGATCTGGATATCACTTTGTGTAACATCAGGCACTTGAACTTGTTCTGCAACATGCAAATCTTCACCCCGTTCTTCCTTTGGCTGCTGCTGTACAAACGGTACCACTGGTCTCAGCGCCTGGTGGCTCAGTGGACTAATGCCTCCACTGAATGGGCCTGTGTTCGACCTCATTGTCAAAGGTTCAAATCATGATGGGTCTACTCAGCCTTTCACCAATCGGAGGTCAATAAAATGAGTACCATTGAGTTGGTTAACAAGAAACATCTGTTATTCAGCGCCAAGACACCTACGGGTGTACGTGCGCTTTACAAATGCACATGTTATGTTATGTTATGTTATCTCTGGTATTGGTGCAGTCACCAAGGCTCGTAGTTCAGGAGCAAAGGCCACAGTTGCATCTTCTGGGTTTCTCACTTTCTTGGTGTGAGAGGCATGGACCCAGTTCGGAACTCCAGCACACTTAACAGCAGTATTGGTCACCAGTATAATTTGGAAGGGGCCTTTCCATCTCAGTTCTAAACAGGTCTTCTGAATGTGCTTCTTGATCAAAACCCAATCACCAATATTGACGTTGTGGCACTGTTCTGGGTGAGGATCTCTTGTGGCAGCTGTAACCTGGTAAGAGATAAAACGGACCACATCAGCCAATCCTCTGCAGTAATTGAGTATCATATCATCTGTGATGTTCAAAAGTGCATTTGCAGGTAGAGCAGGCGGTCTTTTTGCCCTGCCCATCTGAATCTCATGTGGCGATAAACCAGTCTTTACATCTGTGATACTCCGAACGCTCATCAGTACCAAAGGCAATGCATCTGGCCATTTCAGTGATGCTAAAGCACACACATTTGCTAATCAAGACTTAATGGTTCCCTTGAGCTGTTCCACTATTCCAGAAGCTTAGGGTCTGCCACTGAAATGTAATCTTTGCTTAATCTGTAGAGCTGAGCAAATCATCTTCAGGTTCTCATTATTGAAATGAGTCCCCATATCTGATTCCAGAGAAACCGGCATGCCTTACTTTGGAATCAATTCTCGTAATAATAGTTTTGCTACAGTGAGACTGTCATTTCCTCTGGTTGGGTAGGCTTCCACCCATCTCGAAAAGACACATACTATGACCAGCATATATCTCAGCCCATTGTATGCAGGCATCTCAATAAAATCCATCTGCAGTCTGTTGAAAGGACCACCTGATCCCCCTATGTGACTCAGTGTAATGTGTTTTCTTTCCTGCAGTCAATTGTTGGCATATTACACATCTACGGCAAACTTCTTCAGCTAGTATTCTGGAACTGGGATTGAACCAGGTTTGGCAAAAAAGTATGATCATTGCATCCCTACCTAAATGTGAGTATCCATGATAGTACCATGTCATCGGGAACAATAAGCTATCTGGCACCCATAAGTCATTAGGATTTTTCCCACAACTTACTCTAATTCAGGTGTTTGGTTCTGCTTCTGAAACATTTCCAGCACCCCCTTGAAATCATCCTAAGTATCATTCATTCTCATCAACAAGGTGAATGGAATTTCCTCCTAAAACTCACATGTGAAATTTCCATTAAATGTACAAATGAGCAAAATACAATACCGTGCAACTGAATCAGTATATCTTTTCCCCATGGCAATGTAGATATTATCACTTTTATGAGCTGCACATTTACCTACCGCAATTTCTCTTGGTACTGTAAGGCTTCCAGCAAATTTTTAACATACATTCCATTCCTGATTGGTGTACTTGTGGAAGTTAAAAAACCTCGTTGTAACCATAATTGTCCAAAATCATGGCCAACACCAAAGCTGTACTATCTGTTAATATAGTCACATGCAAATGAGCAGTTAAACTTCATTCTCTGATAAAGGCAGTCAATTCCGCAACTTGTGCTGAGGTGACTATTTGAAGCCTAGAAGCTACCACAACATAATTCATGGTGCACATGGCATATGCTGCTCTGGCTCAATTAAGGGTTCATCCTTAATATCGGGTCTCAGTTTGGTGCATAAGTCTGTGACATCTAAGCAATCATGTTCAATTTCATCACATGCAATATCATTTACAGGCAGAAGAATTGATGGATTGAGAGCTGGGATGCAACAAGATTTTCTTTCAGCTCTAGGAAGGCTCTCACACAGTCATTGCCCCATGGAATCAGATCAGACGCATCTCTTGTTTCAGCCTCAGTAAAGGCTTTGCCACCAAGGAAAATTTTCGTATCCACTGCCTATAGTAGCCAACCTTTTTCAAACACATCCTGACTTCCTTCACGTTCGAGGTGGATTCATTTGAAGAATTGCTCCCTGGGGATACTTTTATAGCTCCTTTTTCAAAAACGTGTCCCAGATATTGAACTTCTTTTTGACAGTACTGCAGTTTTCCTGGGGACACTTTATGTCCATTCTCAGCCAAGTGATTCAATAAGACAATAGTGTCTTGTTTACAAGCTTCTAGTGTTTCTGATGCTACAAGCAGATCATTGATGTACTGTACTAGTAAAAATTTGTCAGGCATTTGCAATGACTCCAGATTTCTATTTAGAATCTAGTTAAAGATGGAAATACTCTCTGTATACCCATGTGCGACATGATACCATGCTAAACCTCTTTTCTGAAACCTCGAAGGATAAAAGTAACTTCCTTTCTTCATGCAAAGGCACTGAAAAGAAAGCTTGACGCAAGTCAATGACTGTAAACCATTCTACAGGACATGGACTCTGAAATAATATTGTGGCTGGATTTAGTACCACAGGGTAACAAGTGACCACTATTTCATTAATCTTTCTAAGATCCTGCACTATCCTATATTTACCATTGGGCTTCTGCAAACCCATGATCGGAGAGCTACATTGACTGTCAATCAAAATTCCTTTTTGCAACATATCCTCTTCCACAGGCATTATTCCTTCAATGGTTTCTTGGGTCAAATTGTAGGATGGTGTTCTGGGATATACTGCATTTGCTTTTGTAGTAATCTGGACTGGTTCTACCCCTTTTATTAGTATGATATATTATCCTGTGAGATCCTAAACCTCTGGATTCACAGTCTCTCTGAAATCAGTAGGTAATTCTTCAACTCTCAATAAAGGAAATGTTGCTGTAGCTGTCTGTTATCATATAATTTTAAATTCCACATCCTCATCATGGGTTTGAAAAGCTACACCATCCGATGCACAGTTAATGGTGCAATTTAACTTGCACAACAAATCTCCCCCTAGCAAATTTACTAGACTTGAATAGCAAACAACAAACTGGTGTTTCTCCTCTAAGGAACCTTTTTTAACAGGGACCTTTTGTGAAATTGGATTGGTAAATTGTTTATTTGTTACTCCTACAACTTGGATATTTTTCCCTGAGAGAGATAGATCTGGAACTTCCATTGTTCTAACGGATTGCAGGATAGCACCTGATGCAGGGTGGCCATACACCTCAGCATCTACATATAGGCCACTCTGGTCTACTTCTAATACTGCACCAAGTACGCAACCTTCCTCCACTCTGAGTCACCTTCATTGAGAAATCTCAGAAACTGAACCATCATTTTCGAAAAAAGGGAAACGGCTGTTAAGCGTTTTAATTTTCCATAGGAAATTGCTGCATTGAATTCTGAAACTTGTTTGTATTCATTTTTGGCATTTGATTTGAATTGAATCTGGGATTTCCAATAGTTTGTGGAATCATTTGAGTTGGTGGGACTGCCATTATTGGGACTTGTCCCTGCATAGGCACCTGCATCAGCCGTGTAGGCATCTTTTGCATTTGCATTTGCACTCCATTTTGCATTTGCACATTTCCATTTGAATTTTCAGGATTATATATACACTCCCTCTTCCAATGCCAAACTCTGTGACAGATGTGACAAGGGGTAACTTTTTTCATTTTTTCATAGCAGCAACATTTACTCCTGAACCCATATTAACAGGAACACCTCTACCGCTACCTCTACCCTGAGGCACATAAAATCCTCCTTGAGTACCCTGGAAACCAATGTGTAGAACAGCAACACCTTGCATACCTCCTTGATTCCCTGTAAAAGAAGGATTCTGAAAACCTTTCTGTGCCAACCTTGGCCGTGCCAACTTGAATTTCTCCTTTATCTTTTCCTGCTTCCTCTCCAATTCATCGCTGCAGTATTTTGCATTTCTCAGAACTTCATCCAGCGATTTGTTCTGCCAGCAATTCACACTTTGTGTTGTGTGCAAACTGATCTCAGGTTTCAGCCCTAAGACAAACTGACACAAAAAGTTCTATATCCTTTTCTTCGGGATATTCTCGTCCACAATGCAGTTAAAACACCTATAAAAGTATTTCATAAAACTCATGAACAGATTCCTTTGGTTCCTGGGTCAGTCAGTTAATTTTAACCCAATCCAAATCTTTTGGTGGCACTCGGCCCTTCAGGAAAGTAATCACTCCTTCATATTTCTCCATAACTATAGGAGATGGTGCATTAGTACCAGCCTTCATCACTGGTTACTTTCATGGCCATTGTACAGAAGTCTAACCCTCAGCCCACAAATCAGTAGGCACCACAATATTAAAGTATGTATCAAAATCAGCCCACACCACCTTTAAAATCTTTATACTTTTGAGTACCATTGCACAAGTTTGTCTCTCAATTTTTGAAAATTGTTTGTAAATGCTGTAAGACTGCCTCTGCTCCAAGGTACATGTACATGCATTCCTCCTGCTTTCTCTTAAGGGATAAGCAGTCGTTTCTCCCTCATTTACCTCATATTTCTTTCCTTTCAGCTTTATTCTTTTATCTCTTCACATTTCTTTGCCCATTTAATTTCCAATTTTTCAGTTTTACCCCATTTGCGAATGCATTTGACCAATTCCATAATGTGTAAACCCATTCCTGTTGCATGCATATTTTCAATTGCTACATCATTCAATTGAATCCTATAACTTTTCTGCAAATTGATATTTTTATAAAGATCAATTTCCTATTTCTGGGCTAACACTGTCAATGACAGCTGCTCTTCTAGTAATTTCTTTACACAGGTAAATAAATTCTCTCTTTTGATAATGTTCTAAATGTTCTACTTCTAGACATCCTCTTATTATTTCCTCAAATCCACTTTTAGAATGGCAACATTTGTTGCAGGGATTCTGCACATACACAGAACTATGCACAGGAACCCAGGACTTCGGTGTCTTGTGTGTACCAAAAACACGCCTCAGTGTCCAGAACCCCTATCCGGCTAGCTATATCATCCCATTTGTTCTCCGTACTACAGCGAAGCTACCAATGATTGGACATCCCAGAACATGTGACTCAGGGCCTCTCAGCATTCATGGGGACAAGACACTCTTTCGCTTATATACTCATACCTGTTCACAATGTGAGTATCCAGAGACACTGTATAGTTTAAAATGTTTATTTCAACTAACATGCTCTGTAATGCAGTACACGTGCTAACATTAGCAAAGAAATGCATAAAAACAATATAATCAGCATGGTTACAATTCCATATAATAAGAACAGGGACAGCATATTATAATGACCGTGGATGAAGCCTTATAGTGCTTTACCACCCTCCCAGTGTTATAAGCTATGTTTATTATCTCAGTGGAAGACCTCTGGGCTTGGACAGGGGAACCCCCTACCTCAAGTCTTAGAAGATAGGATTTACATCTCCAGACAAGCACAGCTCTTCCTCTGGAAAGGTTTTCTCCAAGTGCTCTGAACTTGCATCCCGTGCAATATTAAAAGCACCCGAAAAGTCAGTAGCACAGCTGTGTTCCATGTTATGTCTATATGTGTGTGGGATGGACCAAAGCCGATTAACCAGTGAAGTTGTTTTCTGGCCTTGAACACGATGTACAGACGAGAACTCAGAGCACACCAGAAATAGTGAAAGGCAGACAGTTCCCATGTGAAGCAGCATGAGCAAGAGTGTTTACGGGAACAAGGCATGTAGTGTTGTGTGCATAAGCGGCAAGATGGTGGTGATGCAAAGCACAAACTAATGCTAACTTAGCAACGTCCGCTGGCACCCCTAAACCCTCATGACAGTCTAGAGGTCATTCTTTTTCAGGATTCAAATTAACTTGTGAATCTGTGCTTTGCATCCTTCTAGTCCCCGGCACGTTCCTCAAACCAAGGTGGAAAAATGTCATCCTTCATCGAATTAATTTCTCCTGAGGTCACAGGTGTTCAGTATGGTAACGTTTAGAGGTCATTCTTTTTCAGGATTCAAATTAACTTTTGAATCTGTGCTTTGCATCTTTCTAGTCCCCACACGTTCCTCAAACCAAGGTGGAAAAATGTCATCCTCCACCGAATTAATTTCTCCTGGGGTCACAGGTGCTGTAATGACCAGCAATCCTCCACCTATGAGTGCTTGTACTGTCTGGGGTGTTCTCCACACCGCAATCTGTGAAAATGTGAAGTTGGGATAAACCTTGTCGCATGTGGACCTCCTGCAGTTCTCTGAACTTTTGGCATGAAATTGACATTTTGTGGGGCATTTGTAACTGGTCTAGAAAAGGTCTGTACATTTGCTGGTGGTGTTTGTGCTGTACTATACACAATGGGTGTGCTAATCACAGCAGGAACTGTAACTGGTGATTGAGTCACAGCTGGTGGAATATTTTGAGGTATTTACTTAGGTCTTTCGATCCGAACTACACTTGGATCTACAATGGCAGAAGCCACTCTACCTCTAGTGCTAGTACTTGATTCACTTTGATTCGTGGATGTTGCAAAAGGTGAAGGACTAGCAGCTAGCATCTCTAAAATATCATCCCCTGAATGACTGTCTGTCTCCTCCTCCACCTTTTTCTCTTCACCCTTCTCTGTTGATGTTCACTTATTTCTCTTTACTAGTGTCCCTGTTGTAATAACTAGATAAGATCTCATTCCTTCAATCACAACCTTTTTCCATCTACGCTGTCCGTCATCCCATTGAGCATCTACATAATTACGCACTGTTTTCTTTGTCCTTCTCTGATATGTTTTCTTCTCTTTTTCTTGTGCAACCTTCTCCCATACATTCGGAGCTTCATATTGAGCAGGTCTAGGGGGTGGTCTCATTTCATATAATTTTCCTTTTAAATTTTCAAGAATTCTAGTTTCAAAAGTTCTATTTTTGGAAAACTCAATGGACCCTCTTTTTCTGTGTTCTTGCACCATTAATAAAACCAAAAACATGTATGTATTCCGTCTTCTGTTGTCTTATTGTATGAAGGCGTACCCTCAGGAGGTATCTCTGTACCTTTCTGTACAGTAATAATACCATCTCTCCTGACAACATTCTTAATTTCCTTAAAACATTTCAAGATTGCAATAAATTGAAAGGTAAAAGGAACTTCAATTCAACATTTTGATTCTGTTCAAGATACGTCAAATCTCAGTCAACCAATCCTGTCACAGCTATTAATTTCCAGTATTTTTTCAACAAATCTCAATACGGTATTCTCTCAACCACTGACCAATCCCAGTGCAACACCTTGACGTCACCAACCAATCCCAGCGTAAAAGCACCCCAACTAAAAGAATCCCAGCGCGAACCCTGTGACGTATGACTTCACTTCTACCAGCAGTTCACCCTCTTTTACAATTTCCTCGTACTTGCACCAACTTCAACAAAAACTATAAAATGCCCCAGAAAAAAAAATATATTTTATTGTTTGCTTCACTAAAAGAAGCACAATCGCACACAATCATAAGTAAAATCTCGACTTGCGTGAAATCACTCTAATCAATGCCTCATCACCCTTTTGCAAGATTAGGTTCTGGTAGCGCAGATCAATGTTAATCATTTACAAAAATGTTTTAGTATCTCTATCTTAATGGTATAGGTGATGGTCTCTCTTGCTCTGTACCTCAAACCTGCAAACAAGAAATACCAAATGATGATGGCTCTTAATTCTTATGATTCTATCGCAGGATCTTAGACTACTGCGAGTCTGAGACTCTTCAACTTCTTTACATTTGTTTTGCTGCAACTATAATTTTGGTACTTTCCATCATTTAACAAAAAATATATTGTGGGTAGCCAGTAGGCCCAGAGCTAGTCATGGTGGGTGCATGATAAAACAACTGTTCCTTTGGTGTGTGTTGAATTTATTTTAAACATCATTTAGGGCATGGATGGCATTGGATTGAATTGCAAAATGTGTACTTTTGGGAGTATTTCAGTTTTTGGGTGTGTGTTAAATAAATGCCTTTGTTGTGTGGTGTGTTGTGTACCTTGCACACCTTGTTTAGCTCTGTGGATTTTTGTTTTTGCATTAAAGCTGTGTTGTTTAGCATGCCTCCTTTGCCTGGCTATTACAGGCCTGTTTCCAGTTCATTGTTTTCCAGGCCTCCTGCTTGTTGCTTGTGACTGTGAGTGTCCATGTGGCTGGTGGCCATTTTGTGGTGGTAGTTATAAGTGTGCTGCTTTTGCCATATAGGGCCTAGGCCTGCATGTGTTTCCTTTGTTCCTTTTTGGCCTAGGCTTCTTGTTGTTGTGGGCCTGGCCATTTTGAAGCCAGGCAGTGTACTTTTGCCATAGGCCTGCATTGTCTGTCTTTGCTTTCTTGTTGTTGTTGTTGTGGGCCGGTCCAAATGACTGGTGGCCATTTTGAATAGGCCTGCAAGCTTGTGGCCTAGTCTGCCAACAAGTCTTTCATCCAGTAGGCTCAGAGATAGTCATGGGTGCATGAAACAACTGTTTCTGTGTGTTCTGTTGAATTTAAACATCATTTAGGGCATGGATGGCATTGGATTGAATTGCAAAATGTGTTTTGTGGGGTATTTCACTTTTTTGGTGTGTGTTAAATAATTGCCTTTGTTGTGTTTGGTGTGTTTGTTGTGTAACTTGCACACCGTGTTAAGCCCTGTGGATTTTTGTGTTTGCATTTTATTGCATTAAAGCTGTGTTGTTTAGCACGCCTCCTTTGCCTGACTATTATAGGCCTGTTTCAGTTAAATGTTTTCCAGGCCCCCTGCTTGTTGCTTGTGACTGTGATTGTCCATGTGGCTGGTGGCCATTTTGTGGTGGTACTTTAGTAGTATGCTGCTTTTGACATATATGCCTGCATGTCTTTCCCATGTTCCTCTTGGCTTACTGCTTCCATCCATCCCCTTTGCCAGCTGCAGCTGATGAGCAAATAATTTAATGCCAAACAAACAGGTTCCATTTCCATTAAATTTGTATTTTTGTTTTTGTTCTTCTTCTTTCCTATCCTTCCTGAGTGTACACAGTATACCATGAAAGCCATTGTTGTCAAAGTCTCACAAATGGCTACACTGTTATGTTTTTTATAACTTAAACAGAGTTAATAAAATGTAATAATATAACACTAACAAGTGTGACCACCACACACTAAGTTACATATTATATTTGTTTGTTTGTACTAGTAGTAATTGAACCACAACAATAAATGCAACATTTCACTGATGTTCTTCTCCTGGCTTCTTTGCTTTTAGGTGCACAAAAAGACAGAGGAGGAGGTGTCATCATCACCCGTTGTACTGCCTGACAGAAGTCCTGCTGCACACAACGTCATGTGACGTGTGGCCACAGACATCTCTGCAACTTGTGCAACTGCTGACATCTGAAGAAGATGGCCCCAAAGAAAGTTACCAGGTCCTCCAGTACCAAGAAAGTTGCCAGTGAGAAGAAGGAACAGAAGAAGGAAGTGGCACTTACCAAGACTGGTGTACTGCCCACGATGTTTTTTGGGAAACAAAAAATTATGCCTGCAGCAGCGGTGTCCGGGGACCAAGCTGGGAGCAGCACCTCCGCCTCAGCGGGCCCACCCCACCAACCTAGGCCCAAGCCCATGAGTGTCGCAGAGGTAGCCAGTCTACTAACGAGCAGTGATGTTGAAATGTCATTATCGCAAAGTAGTACCCAATAAACGCAGGCAGAAACTCAGCAGATAAGTAGGCAACAACAGCCGCAACAACAGCTGCAACAACAGCCGCCACAACAGCCACAACAACAGCCGCAACAACAGCCGCAACAATAGCCACAACAACAGCCCACAATAGTAGTTGCTCCTCGTGAAGTAGGGGCAGTTCAGGAAATCGGGCTTCCTGCAGACGAAGAGGAGCAAGCCACTCTTTCAGAAGATCCATCCCCAGCAAGGAAAAGGAGGGTTAGTCCATCCACTTCTTCTTCAAGTCCCGCTTCTGATGATCTAGATGCCACTTGAAGTCCACCAGCTCAGTCTGAGAGTGATGCACGCCACAAGACAAGGCTAGTGAAAAGGAAGATTCCAGAAAGCCTTAAAGTTATGGAGGTAGATGTAGAAGAGGGGAATGATGATGATGACGAGCCAGTCATCATGAACACCACTCCCGGCCCAGAGGAGATGGAGACCAACATTATTACCCTATCCAAAATCGCTGTGAGGGATGTAGCACGGATACCACCAAGACAGGTAACACCACCTCCTACTTCCATATTTGCATTTGCTAAGGCCCGGCAGGGACCTACATCAAACTCAACCACCACCTCAGAAGATAGTGGTACTGTAAGTGCACAGAGTCAAATTCTACGCCCACCCTCCAGTTCATCTGGCATGGAAAGTGGCACCCCCAGCAGCACCAGAAAGTACACCTCCCCAGTTTGGGACTTCTTTTCGGTTAGCAGTACAGAGGAGAACATTGCTATATGCTCAATTTGTTGGCACGCTATTAGGCGGGGTAAGCTTGGTACAAACTATGGTACCAGCGGCCAAACAAGTCATCTAAAAAAACACCACATCATCCAGTGGGAGGCTCACCTACTTCGCTTACAAAAAAGTAAAACTGCACCCATTGCTGTTGGTGGGGATGAAGAAGTAGAAGAAGATATGATTGCGGTGGAAGGTGAACAAGAGGGAGAAATTTCTAGCCCTGTCCCCAGTAGTGTAGTGGTACCGCCCACATCCTCAGCAACATCTCAGTGGCACCGTAGTAAGAGTCAGGCTGAGACACCAAGGCAACAGAGTACAGCAATGAAAAAAAGTGCATTGTTGAGCCTAACTGGGTTCAAGAAGACAGATGCACCACAGAAGAAAATATTACAGCCCATCGACAGCATGCTTAGGTCGGAGGAGCAGTACGAACGCAACCACCCAACGGCACGTTTGTACAATGCGAAGCTGACTAAAATGTTAGCACTGGACCATCTCCCTTTTTCTTTTGTGGAAGGGGTGGGTTTCCTTGAATTTGTGTGAGCCATCTGCCCTAAATGTAAGGTTCCCAGACGATCCTATTTTGCCAGAGTTGCTGTTCCAGCACTACATCATGATGTGCTGGAATAGCTTGGACAAGCTTTGAAGCAGAGTGCTGTTCACAATATCCACCTGACAACAGACATGTGGACCAGTTGCCAAGCCACTGATTACATGCGCATTACTGCACACTGGATCTCTTTTGTGGGGGTTAGAGAAAAGATATCTGAAGCAGGTCTTGTTGACACTGCTGAGATTTTTAATGCTACTCGGAAACATGCAACTGTGGCCATGTTCGCCATGGAGAAATCTCATACTGCTGCAAACATTTGGAAGAGTTTAACAGCAAGGTCTTTGAATGGCTGCGCCAAAGAGGGCTTAACATTGGGTCCCGTGTTTGGCACACTGCATTAACATTATTGTTCAAGACTTTCTGAAAAAAGAAGCCATAGTCAACAACTTACTGACCACCTGCCGAAGAATATGCACACATTTCAGCCATTCTTTTAAAAACCAGAAGCAGCTGAGGATCCTTCAACGTGAATATAAAATGCTAGTCAAAGCACTCATCCAGGAGGTGGCAACACGTTGGAACTGTACTTATTACATGCTTGACTGTCTGAGCAGTACAGACCAATCAATGAATATGTCATGCAAAGAGGGGATGCTACTGTGAAAGGCATGACCCTTCAGATGGACCAATGGTGCCTAGTTAAATGCCTGACAGAGATGCTTCTTCCTTTCGAGGTCTTCACACGAGAAAGTCAGCAAGGAGGACTGTACTATGGGCCAAGCTAACCCATTGCTGCACATGCTACAGCAACAGCTGATGGAGGTGTCTGAAGCGTACATAGGTGTGGAGAAAAAAAATGAAGCATATGAGTTGGTGAAGAGCTTATCCCGTCACTTAGCTGAAAATACAAGGGTGCAAACTAAGATTGTGTCAGAACAACATTACATTTGTGCCACAATTCTGGATCCCTGGTACAAATCGGCACTGAACATTAAGACATTAATTCCTTTTTCAGAAGTGGACGTTGCCCGGTACAAAAGTTGGATAGCTGAGGTAGCCAGTCACTTTGAAGATGAACGGCTGGCAATTAAAGGCCCGCTACTCAAACCCACACCCAGTACTGCAGCAGGGCATCCGCCATCAAGTTCCACTTCAGAGCCTGAGGGCAGTGCATTTGGCTCAGAGCGGTTACCAACACTATCGACAACAACAGCAGGAACCGGATCATCAGCCCCAGTAAAATCGGCACAGGATTGGTATTTACAGCAAGGGCTTGCTAGGTCCAGTGCTAATGCAAAGACAAAAGAGGCCAAACAAACTGTAGCACCCCTGAACATTGAGCAGATGGTCCAGGCCGATCTGGATGACCCAACAGAGGTCTACATTGATCAAAACCCATTGCGGTATTGGTATGGGAAAAGGAACCAATGGCCAGTGCTGAGCAGGCTGGCGATGAACTATCTGGCTTGCCCTGTCACAAGTGTCTCTTCTGAACCTGTTTTCAGTGCTGCTGGTGCAATTGTAACAGTGAAAAGGACCAGTATCTCACCCAAAAACGTGGAGAGGTTAACCATGATCAAAATGAATCAGCACTTTATACCACCAAATTACACAATACATGAATCAACGCAGGAAGATGAGGACAGCAACTTAGGTGATGGAAGTAGTGTGTTAGATGATGATTACCTAATTCTGGTTGAACCCCCAGAGTTTGAGGATGAGCTATACTTCCCTGACAACTAGGCTTGAACTTCTTACTTTCTTCCTCCCTTATTTACTTTTATTTGTGGGTGGGTGTCTTTCTGCTTAGAAACTTCAAATCCATCTCCACCGTCTTCTTGTCTTTTTTTATTGCCATATTGCAGTTGCAGCTGTCTGCATTTCACTGAAGTCCACTCCTCTGAGTCCTGCTCCTCCATCCTCCTGACTCACCCTAAATGCATTTCCCTCAAGCCAGATGATGACTGGATGTAGAATAGAAGAAAAAAGAAAATGTTGCCTCGTTGAGTCCCTCCAAAAGAAGTGGAACATGATGACTACTATAGCTATCCTCCTTTCCGAGCTGAGAGAGACTGCCCCTTATTAACTTAAGATGAGAAGAAACAGGTAATGAATGATGGCATGCATTGGACGCTGACTGAGTGATTTGTGTTGTTGTTGTTTGTTGTGCATGATGTGAATTAATTGTGTACTATTAATCTACACACTAAAAGTAACTCAAGTCAATGTTTCCCTTCTTGTTTTTTAATAACAAAATTGTACTTCTACTGCAGGCCGATCCATTGCATTTTGAATATGGAATGTGGACTCACTCTGCACACTGGACAACACCATGATGATGACCACAGTGACATAATATCTTTGCAGTCACTCAGTACGATCGGAGATGATTGATGGAATAAGTCAGGGCATTTCATGAGTGGAATAAAAGGTAAACAAGTCAACAACAACCACAGCAGACCTACGTGTCTGTGTAGTGGTGGAGTCAAGTGTAGTGGTATGACTGGCAGCGGTGCATTGATTTAGTCACTTACAGCCTCATACATCAAGCAAAAATCCAGTCGGTAAAAAACCGAATCGCTAATAACACCCGTTAGCGAATTTAAAAAAAAGGATTTCCAATGCATGAACCCAAAATGTGAGCCAATAACGAATCGCAAAAATAATCCGGTAAAATACCGAATCGCAAATAAGCCAAATGCAATATTACCGAATCGCTAAATACCGAATGAGCAGATACCGAAACACTATTAGCTCCCGGAAAGTGCCAATGGCAAATAACGAATCTCACCCCAATGCAACAAAAGTCGCAAATACCGAAAACCCCAAAATTCGCTATTTTGCTTGAGCTAAATAAGGGGAATCAGAACCTGGAGGTAAAGTTAAAAAAAAGTCATGTGAATAAAAAAAAAATCTTTCAACATGTGCAACTGATTGTGCCAATCACCAAACCCTTAAATGTGGCCCAGGAGACCCTGTTGGCTACCACAAAATGTCAGCCCTCTACGTGCTTGCAAGGAGGATGCGTATCAATGCGTCAGGACAGCGCAGGAGAAGGGTCCAGGAGAGATTTGTCAGACTGCGCATCACCTTGCTCGGGCAGAATGAGGACGAGGTGTACAAGAAGTATCGACTCAATCGTGCCATGATCATGCGCCTCATTGCAGACCTGGAACCATCACTGCAGCACCAGACACACCGGACCAATGCAATCCCTGCGCACGTCCAGGTCCTATGCAGCCTGCACCTACTGGCCTCAGGGAGTTTCCAGGGGGTAAGTGCGGTAGCCGGAGGCGTATCGCAAAGCGCACTCTCACGCTACTTCAAGAAATTCCTAGATGCCATGCTGACAATGCTACACACCCACATCAGCTTCCCCACAACCCCACAGCAGTTGGACCGCAACAAACAGGCATTCTACCAGGTGGCTCAATTCCCCCATGTAAGTGGATGCATCGACTGTACGCAAATCCCCATATGTCCACCCGCAGCAAATGAGTACATATTCTGGAACCGCAAGTCCTACCACTCAATCAACGTGCAGGTTGTGTGCGATGCCAATCACATCATAACGGACCTAGTGGCACAATTCCAGGGGAGCACACACGACTCCTACATATTCCGCCACAGTGGAATCCACAGGCGTCTAATCAACGGAGAATCTGGAGAGGGACTCCTGCTTGGTACGTACAAATTACGCTTCCCCACACCAACACCACACATGTATGGACATCACCAATGCTAAGTCTTAGCTTCTATCTTCTAGGTGACAGTGCTTACGCCCTGCGTGAATATATACTCACCCCATACATCAATCCAGCAACCCCACAGGCACAACGCCACAACGCAGCACACATAAGCACTAGGAATGTCATAGAGAGGACATTTGGGATTCTGAAGAGTCGCTTTAGAATCCTACATAAGACTGGCGGTGCCTTGCTATACAAACCTGAAACCTGCTGCCGGATTATTGCTGTATGTGCAATGCTGCACAACATTGCGACCAGAAGGGGGATACCCATAGAGGTTGACAGGAATGACCACCACCGGAATGACCAACCACCCGCCCAACAACGATAGGCACACGTCCCTAACACAGCAGAGGGCCACAGGAGGTGGACATACATCATGCAACATCATTTCTGAATCAGGTGAGAATGAAACATTACAAGTTTTTTTGGGGTGCAACTGTTTAATGCACAGTAGCACTGGGGTATGTGCAACAAACAAGCAATGGAAATTATGCTCCACAGGAATAAAGTAAAATCAAATGTGCGTTAAAGTCACGCCTGTGCAGACTCAGAAAGGGGAGGTCCATGGTTGTCCCACCATGGTCCGGCATGTCTGTGTATCTGTCTAGTGGCGCTTGCCACGTACCCCAAGCCTCCGCTCAGGTGTCTCCAATGCCTCACCACGGCCTGTCCCCGTGGAGGCCCGCGAACTGCGGCGCCTGGTGCTGGCCTCTGGCAGTGACACGCTGCTGACACTGGAGGCAGCCTCACTGGCGTCATCCCCTCCCAAAGCAGCTGCACTGCATGTGCTGCTCTGTAGGTGTTCAACAGCAGTGGTCATCTGCCCTAGTGCCTTGGCAACATCCCCGCAGAAGTGCCCAAGGTCCACCTGCAAGGACACAGAGCGGTACTGTTGCTGTGACGTGTGATCGCCTTTGTAGCGGCAGCGGAACGCACCAATGGCTGTTGGTGCCTCCTCTTCTCGCACTCATGGCCCTCCCTCGTGGCACGGGTGAGCTCTTGGATGTCTTCCCTGAGGTGAGCATTGCCCTCTGCCACCACAGTGATCATGTCCCTAACCGCTGTGCTCATGTCCGTAACCGCCGCAGTCATGGCACGCATGTCTCTAGCAAGGCGCACGATATTGCAGCTAATGTTTGCCATGTGTCGTCCCTGCAGGCGCTGTACACGCAGCATCCTCTCCTCAATGGCAGAAGTGTGTGGGAGATCCAGGTCGCCTGAGGAGACGGAACTTGGCCGAGCCCTGCGCCGCTGTGTGAGTCTTGCGCGTCCAGGTGGTGCATCAGGTGGTGTGATGGTGCGCAGACTGTGTCCCACTTGTGTGGAGGGTGTTTCCATCACCTGCAAGGGTGCAACTTGGGACCTGCGACTCAGCGCTTTTGTGGCTGTTGTAGCTGCAGCGCGTGTGGCTGGTGCTGGTGCTGGTGGCGCTGTTGCTGGTGCCTGTGCTGGTGGTGCTGGTGGTGGTGGTGCTGGTGGGGTGGCAGGTGGAGGTGATGTATGCGCATCCTGCGCTGTCTCCAGGTCTGAATCCACAGGTGTCTCGGATATTATCAGCCGCCCGCTGTTGTCCGAATCCCCAGGAGATGCATCTGTGTGTGAAACAGTGCATGGTTAGTGGGATAGTTACACCTACGTAGTGTTGTACACATACATGTCCCTCTGTGATCCACTAAATAAACAGTCTCTAGCCATGTTCAACTGATGTGGTGAATGGTCATTGCATTTACGCCTGGACATGCACACTGGGCTGACTAGACTACAACTCCCATGATGCACTAGTGTTAGGAGTAAAGCTGTGTGTGCCAAAGCTGCATACACACTCAGATCCTGCTGGGGGCATGGAAATGGATTTATGCTATGCTGGGTATGGGCACAGGCATGCATCTTACCTTGGGCACTTGTTGGCTGTGCCGGACGTGTCCAACTGGGTCTCTCCCACGACGGCTTCCCGCTCGATTGTTCCTTCCACCAGATCCTCCAGGGCAGTGTTTGCTTGGACCGTGGAATGGCCGCCTCCGGTTCTGCTTGCCTCCCGGAGCCTCTCTGAGATCCTCTCCTTTGCACGCTTCCGCAGGTCGTACCTCCTTTTCTTGAGGTCGTCGATGCTGCGGGGCGTCACACCTACAGCATTCACCCTCTCCCGGATGCGCAGCCAAATGCGGCGCTTCTCTTGCTCAGGCACCTTGAGGGACAGCTTACCGAAGAGGCGATCGTGCTTGCTGCTGACTCCCTCTATCAGGTGCTCCAGCTCCCTGTCGGAGAACTTGCGGTTGCGCTTGCGTGCAGCCTCAGCGCTGGATGGTGCTTCCTTCTCCATCAGGTATTTGTTTTGAGGATGGCTCAGTTGTTGTGGCTTCACTCTGCACAGGCAGTCTTCAGTCACAGCTCCTGTTTGCTCCTCTGTCGAGGCAATGTGGGTGGGGCTGCAGTATTTCCTGGTTGGTGATGTCATCTGCACGTTCCCGGTGGGACGCGGTCATTTGCGATTTCGCTATTACCGAATTCGCTATTAGCTAATTCGGTATTACCGAACTCGCTATTAGCTAATCGGAGTTTGCATGCCCCGCTATTGATTAATCGGTAAAAATAGCGATTTTTAAGGAATCGCTAGAATTTACCGAATCTGTTGATGCATGCCCAAAAGCGATTCCTTAATAACGATTCCTTATTTCTCGCTATTAAGGAATCGCTTTTGGTTTGCTTGATGCATGTGCCCCTTTATTTGTAAAATGCTATGTTGCTGTATATGTGCTTTGTAGGGGTGGGCGGAATTTGCGGAATTAACCTTCGCAAATTATCGCGAGAATGTTTAAAATTATCGCAAACAAGCAGAAATATCGCAAAGATGCGGAAGTTTTTTTCCGGCATGTTCGCGAGATTTTCTGCATGGTTGCGGGTCGCCAACTTACCCATGTGGTTGCTTGCGGGCGCGGCCATCTTGTTTTGAGTTGTTCTCGCGGTGCATGATCGCGAGAAGAAAGACGTGATCGCGCGACGCATGACGTCACTGCGGGCGCGAACTGTCGCGAGACAGCGCAAATGGCTAAAAACAATACAACATCTCATGGAGAACGCGACCGGATCAAGAAAACTTGTCGGCGAACGCAGGGATTCAGGTAAGGCGATCGCGCGCGCGCGAGAATGTATCATTTTACAGCGCGAGCAAGAAACAAATTATCGCCAAGCTGCGGAAACCGGAATTTTTGACATTTTCGCGCTCTCCGCGGAACGCAAAAATGTCAAATTATCGCAATTTCCGCGAACGGAACGAAATTTTTGCCCAGGCCTAGTGCTTTGTCTGCCTCTGTCAAAAAATGTGCGCCAAATGGAGGATGGGTCACGGGTGCCATGGGCCTGCTCTGTCCTGTTGTTGTTGTTGTAGGTTAATGCTGGAAACAGAGTAGACATGATGTATCCATGCCGCCACTGAAAGTGTTCTTGTTGCACTCCACCATAATTTATGCATTTTGCTTTCTCCTTGGGTTTTCAATATCTCTTTTGTTTTTCCATCTACAATTACAGGCCGGCCCTTACCCTATGCTATACTGGGGAAAAAAACTCACACTTACCTTACCAATCCACATCTGCCAGGCAGGCAGTGGCGTCACCCAAGATTGATGGAAGGAAGTCCATGGAAGGGAGGACCAAGAGGAATGGCGCGATGCAGCTCCCCAATTTGACCAGGATAACAACATACAGTAACAGTATCAACATTCATCATCTTTTAAATAATTTGATTCATTTTTTATCTTCAATCATTATGACTGTGTGTTGCTGTTATTACTGTTTGCCCTCTGCTTATTATAATTCATCCCTACAGCTATTTTTTTATTTTCTTTGCTATCTTTAAAAGTAAGCCCGATACAATAGAACAGAAACTGATTGTAATTTGGGTCTCTATGTGGGCAGACAGGCAAGGCACATTGCATAATATACTGCTGCGTGTACTACTGTCTAATTGTCTAGTAGTAGTTAGTAAGTATGACTTATCATTAACCATCAAGTTTACAATGTCATCATTATGCATGCATTCCTTTTTTCACCCTTAACAGATTTATGGATATGGTCGCCTGCGAAGATTGTGTGCGTAGTGTTTTTCTTTGTCAAACCTTTCCCCAAACCCCCCTTCGCATCCATTCATCAAACCCTAACCCTCTTTCCCCGGGCTGTGTAATTTATTGAGGTGTGACTAAATTAAATGTACACCAATAATTAATCACACGTTTGCTGGGGCGGATGTGGCAAAAGCAACACTAATTCAATTTCAAGGCAGGGCGAGGATCTTCTTCTGCTTGCCCACCCTTGATCAGTATATTTGCAAGGTAATTTTTTTTTTCCAAAGGAACCTAATCAATCATCATTAGTTGCTGGCATCGATTGGATTTGTCATCCACCTACACAGCACTAAAGGTTACGCTTGTGTCGAGTGTAGGCCCAGTCGAGTGACTCGACACAACTACAGTTTGTAACTTGTTGTACTAGGCTAGCCCCGCCGCCATTATGTTTTATTTTATTTTGGCATATTATTGTTTGTCAGTAATGTCTGTACTGTACTTCGTTCTACTACTCCTCCAACAGTCTCTCTCAGGCGACTGACTCTCATTTTCTTTTTTTTGCAAATGCTACTGCCTGTGTCTACTACTACTACCACAACCATGGCATGTTGGGAATCCAAACCATCATCATCACCATGCAGCCATCGCTGTGCCTAAGTTAAACATCAAGCACAGGTAAGAGAAGAAGTTTGGGGAGGCATAATTAATAATGGGCATTTTTTAATTAGTTCACACACCCTTTGAGTCCAGTTGCAGAATGCATAGACTAGAGGAGAGACTGACAGTACTAGTAGGACAGTGAGGGGTACCGCATCTATCTGTTTGTGGCTTACAAACTCAGCCGATAATTTAAATCAAACACTGGCTGTGGCCCTGCCCTGCAGCAGATAAGAAAACAGTGTGACGTAAAACGGTAACCCCACCCACAAAACATTAACAACATCGTATGTAAAGTACAAATATAATTTAATCCCCTAACAAAAATAAACTATATAAAAAATCCCAAAAACAACACCTGACCCACCCCTCTCCCTAACCCCAACCAATGTCCGAAACTAAAAAGTCCAACCGTGTCCATGTCCATTATATATAAACCCCAACGCCCAATCCCCACCCACCAAAAGAAGCAATAAAAAAGGGGCAATCCAACGGGGTCACAAGTTCACGACTCATCGGCGGGCTTGCCTCTCCAGGACCTTAATTCTCTCCTCTAGGTGGCCCACGCGGCGCTTCAATGCGCAACAATTGCATCCACAGGGGGGGCAGCAGCGCTGGATATTGAAGTGCGGTGGCGGGCGATTGCCAGGCGGCGGCACCGTAACACTGGTGGGGCATGGCTGGGGCCTGGGGCATTAAAGGAGGCAGCAGCTGCTGCTGCCGCCTCCTCCTCCTCCTCTGCCAGAACCAGCAGCCGCCGGTATTCTTTGCAGATGGCCTCCAGTGCCGAGCCATGGCTGCCAACTCCTTCCTGGTTGGTTTTGCTTGGGAAGGAGGAGCTATATCAAGAAAGAAAAAACTACTATTGTTGTAACCAATACTCTTAGCAAAACAGTAACACACAATTAATTCAACACATAGTGGCACAGTAGCACTAGCAAGCATAGTACATAACATTTGTGGTATGTATCTATCCTCCCACTTCCTTGGCCTCTAACATTTGTGGGAGTTTCAGGCATTATACCAGCACTATGGACTCGAGTACACAGTACACCAGTCTTCTTCTTCTCTCTTGCTTAGCGAAATTAGGTAACCTTGTTGTAGCCTGTATGCCAGCTCAGTCAGCTTGCGCCCAAGACAAACACACTCGAGTCATGACGCAGACTCACGTTAGTTTTGTTTACTACTGTCTGCAGGTGGGGGAGCTCGTATCCTTTTCTTCTCTGCCAGTCATAAATATTACATCTTGCACGTCCTTCCTCCTTCCACCCTTCTTTCCCTTTTCGTTTAACCCATCCATCAAGGTCATCTGATCTGACTTTTAGTCTTCTCTATAAAACTTTCACAGCTGAGTTGAAGTCAGATAGAAGAGGCCATTGGTTATTCAACACTCCCGCTGCTAATGCTATTGCTAATGCCATTGCTAAGTAAAGGGTGTCTTCTCCAACCGTTCACAACAACTTCTTACTTACTAAGTCTCAACAGTACAGTGTACACCATTGCAGCGAGTGTAATGTCAATAAGTAAGGAATATACCTTACCACTGCCCGCCACTGCTGCTGGCTCACCCCCTGCAGCTCCTGCAACTGCTGCATCTCCTTCTCCTCCTGCTCCCTCTGTGGCCTTGTCACCATCGCCGCTGGCCCCGGCACTGGTGATCGATAGTACGCCTAGAAAAAACATTACACATTTTTTAGATGCCATATGCACATCCCCCCTATTTATTCTTTTTAGCTAGCAAGATTGAAAAAAAAGTTAATATATACATATACAACATACATCACTAGTACAAATCGGGTACTAGAGTACAGTAGACACTAGTAGTGTTATATCATAGTTCCTAGGGTCATTCTAGTCTTTGCTAAGTTAGCCTGAGCCATGCAACCAATTTAGCTTTGTGTCTTTTATTTTTGCACACTTTACCTCTCAGCTTGTTGTGTAAGACACCTTTGAGCCCACATGAGCTCACATAGTACTACTACTGTCTGAGCGCTGCATACAAGTCGCAAAAACAAGCCACTTTGTTATGGAGTTCTGGTGGTTAGTCCGTATTGCTTAGCCATAACATGCTAGACTTTTGGCACGACTTAGAAATGCTTACAATATACTAATGCGCACCATTTTTCTCATAACAGACGGAAGATTCCAGTCTACGAACCAAAGCTTTGCAGAGCTTATGATGTAACCAGTACTTCTAGGTTCCTCTAAGGTGAGGGGTCCCCCAGGATTGGCTCGGAGATCTTCATTTATAATTTTATATAAACTATATTCCAACCAAGGGGAGGGTGGTTCTTCCACCACTGTTCATGATTGATTTACCCGTTTGTCTTCTATGTACTTGTAGTTGTAACAATGTTTATTGTTTTAAATTTTAATCTCATGCATTTATCAGTTGGTGCTGGCTCGTATACAGCATTATAGAACAACATACAGAGCTTGTTAGTTGAAAATAAACCTTTTGAACTTACATAGACTCTGTGGTATCTGGTGTGGACTTAAATGAGTGAGTGAGCGAAAGGGTGTGAGAGGTGAGGAGTGTAGTGTTATATTCTGGGTTGTCTAATCATTGGGTATCTTCAGGGGGTTCAGGAGGCTAATGAGACACTATAGCTAGTCGGTCACATGGGCAAGCTTAGCTACATACAGACTAAGAGTCATAGGAGAAGCAGTTAGAGGCAGGGATAACAAGAATTTAGAAACAGATTGTCTAGATCGAAGAAGATTATGTAAAAAACTTGAATTAGGAAATTGAAATAATAGTTTGGAAAAACTAAGGGGCAGTAAAAGTTAGGGAAGTATAATTATTAATATTAACAACAAGAGGACTTACTGGGGCCAGCAGCAGAGCCCTTGGTAGAGGAGCGTCCCTGGCCCTGGGAGGCATCTTCTCCAGCTCCCGTCGACTCCGACCCCGTCTTCTTACCCCTGGGTGCTGGTCATGAAAGATGTAAGTAAGAAAGAGACAAACATGAATGATTGGTGTAAAACAAATAAAATATTTTTAAAAGCTCTCAAAAAAACATTATGGAAACAACAATTGCAATAAAATTGACCTATCTAATCTGGTCTACTAGTATTGCGGGATACGCGGTCATTATTTATGAACACTAATCAAGTGATTCCAGAATACTAACTAAGCCTAAGTACCACCTCCCATAGTCCACCTATTCCAGATGGGCCAATTGTTCACTAAGTCTGCATTTCCATTTATTTTAGTCCTAAAAAATGCATAGATGGAGGATACATGCATACATTTTAGCATACACCAAATTGTTGGTTGATTGCTGCTGATGTTCTGCTAGTGATAAGCCTAATACCACTCACTAAACAAACTACAAAAGATTCTACTAAGGACTGGGGTAAGCAGCACTCAGCAACACATGACATGACAGAGGATGCGTGACGCAGACCACTAAAAAATAACCTACTAATAAGTAACTAAACCTATCAATCCACCACTATCTCTTCTTAGTGGCAGTAGGAAATAGGAAGGACTAGAGTCTCTCTAGCATTACCTAACTTAAGTTCTCTAAAGTAAACTCTTACATAATCATGCCAAGCGAGTGCAAAGTTGCAAACAAGTAAATTAGTAGTGCCGAGCACCTATGTTATAACAATCACAGAAGATTTTTAAACGTAATTTACCTGCATTGTAAACAGCAGCATTTTTGCTGTTCGGGTAAAAAAAATATATTCGCAATATATAACACAGAGCAGAAGAACACAAAGTAGTAATATTAAATAGCTACTCACCAAGCCCCGGGACCTCCACTCCTAGCAGATCCAGCAGGTCCTGCTCCCGGTCCAGGATATCCGACCACCGGTGCATCAGCTGGTTAGGGGTGCACCGGACCCCAGAGCAGCAAAACACTGTCCGGTGCACCATTCCCCACTGCTGGCGACACTCCCAGAGCCCGTACCCGGACCCAGGCCTGCCGCCTGCTGCCAGGGTTAAGGGGAGAAGGCGCCATACAAAAAAAACATACGCGGCCACCTCTACCTCACTAAACAAGGCCTGTGCCTGTACCCCGTTTGGGCGCCACTTTCCGCAGGGAAGGCGGTTGCGGCTGTGAGCACTAGCAGCCTTGGCCTTGCCCTTCAACTTGCCCACACCCTTGGCCATGGTTCTGGGACTCGGGGGGGGGGGGAACGGAAAAGAAAAGGGAGGAATTCGAAAAGTAAGTAAAAGAAATGAAAAAAGAAAGTTATAGAAAAACAGTGAAAAAGTAGTAAAAAGTCACAAAAAGTAGAAAAAAAGTCACAAAAAGTAGAAAAAAAGTTAAAATATAGAATCAGGAAAATAGAGAGATAGATAATAAATAAAAAAGATTAAAATAAAGTGTACAGGAACAAATGATTGCAAAGATAGAGGGAGGATAGAAAAGCAGGCCCAGAACCATAGCAATAGAGTGTAAAACAAGATGGACGCACCCATTGTGACCGCATGGGCAAGTTTGCACGATATTTCCCCCGCGAGCACTCAAAAAGCGTCGCGAACACGTAATACGCGTTCCCGAACAGGAAATACTCATCGCGAACGGGCAGGAGCACGCAACACGTAACCCGGAACAGGAAATAAGCATCGCGAATGGGCGGGACAAGTGAAAAACAAGATAGCCGCACCAATTGGCGACCGCATGGACAATTTAGCAAGATATTTCCCCGCGACCATGCAAAAACAAATCGTGAACGGGCGGGACAAGCAATTCTGCGTGTTCGCGGAATTTCCGCGTGCTCGCAGAGATTTTTTACTGTTTCGCTGAACTTTGCGTAACGCGACTACGCAAATTCCACCCACCCGTAAAAGTAAGTCCTAAGCGACTGAGCGGAATGTTAGGGAGCTCTGTGCATGTGGAGCTAACCTACATGACATTTAGTAGAAACTGCAGACAGAGGGCAGAGAGCTGGTTAATGAAGTGTGAAGCGTCTTTCAACAGTTCAAACAAAAACATAGCTTTTTTGGACTCTACATGCATTCAAAATATGTTCAGTGCTTTGCCCCCCTCCTCATCTTCATCCCTAGCTCGAATAAATTATAGATTATACCTTGGTATCCTTTGAGCACATGTGCCTGAAGCTACACCATAGTCATTCCTTCCTCATTGGTCCTTACTTGTCACATGCAGATAAAAATAAAGTTCAAGCCATTAAACATATTCTTCAGAACTGTCTAGAGTCTTGGTCACTTTAAATTGGAGGGTAAAGTCGATTGTTCAGCAACTGAACAACACCTTGGATCTAGAACTAGAATTCAGGGCATATATAGGAACAAAGAGATCCCATATGGAGGGTGCAAATTAACCATAGAATAACTGCATAACTGGATGTCCCTGCCACACTTCACCTTGCTTAGAAGACTACTTACACATATTCCAAAGGAGATTTTTCAATTACTGCTTTAGGCAATATTTCTAGGCTTAGTCCTACTTTCAGCATTCTACAGGTTCTTCTATTACCCATCCTCACATTGAAGAAATCATGTTAACAAAGGGTCATTGCTATCATTAGTGCAGCAAGTGCAGTGGTATCAGAGCCGGGGAGTTTGAGAAGTTGACAGCAATCCAATGACTACTGTTGTTTACTACCTAAAAAAGGCTGGGAGCACATTACTTGCTTAAGGGGAACCCCATGACACTCTTTAATATCACTGCATCAACAGGGCACTACATGATACCGTGCATGGTTTCTGCCATTACACAAACACCTATTTTCCCTGCTTGCAATCCGTAAAGGTCAGAAGTTTGCATGCCGAATGCAAGGCACTAGAGTAAAGGTTAAAGTAGAAAGGTGTAAGGGTGGAGAGACTGTGGTATGTAGAGAAGTGAGGTTACAAAATGATGGGGACACCTAGCAGAATGTGATGAGGTTCACGTTCACCTTCACATCATCACTCAAGATGGCCGCCGAGTAGGAGCCTCCCGAAGAGCTCCCGGTTTGCAGATTACCATTGGGTAGTTTATCCCCGTTAAAACTATACCGGCCTTCAACCCTCCTGCCCAAGGACCCTACTGCTCAGCCCCCCTTCGAAATACCTCGGAGGTAGATTTCGACATGCAACTCACTTGCTAGATGGACCGCCACTGCTACACAAGTTCATACCCTTGCTGTCCATAATCCGGCATGGCTGGGCTGGTCCCTCGTTCCAAGACCAATCTGCTGCAAGAGGGTGCACATCCACTGCCATGAGCCGTCGATGCAATTGTCCGCTGATTGGGCTCCCCTGATCTTGTGCATGCCTGTTAACCAGAGTGAAGTCCTCTGATGCTGGCGCCGTTGTGGTGACTCTCCCGTTGTTTGCCGACATGGCCGGCTATGAGTCCCGCCCGGCTGATGACGATCTTTGGCCCTGAGGACCCACCTGGAGGTCTGCACTCGGCCAGCAAGTCCTTTCCCCTCCGCTCCCGGAGTATTGATTTCCCGCTTTGAGACCAGCGGGGTGGCGTTGTTTCAGTGACCATTTGGACTCCGCAGCCATTTTGTGGCTTTTCCTCTTTGCAACCATCTGACCTACCCTGAGGCTGGCTGCCTGCGGCTGGACTATCCGGCCCGGTGCCTGCCGGCCTGCCCTAAGCGACCCAAGGCCTTCCTCGCTGCAGTGCCAGGCCCTGAGAACCTGCCTGGAGGCCTGCACTCGGCCAGCAAGTCCTTCCCCCTCCGTTCCCAGAGGATCCACGTCTCGCTTTAAGACCAGCGGGTGGCACTGTCTTATCGGCCAGCTGGGCTCCGTCGCCATTTTGTGGCTTTTCCTCCTTGCAGCACCCTGACCTGCCCGGGGGCTAGTTGCCCACTGTGGGCCTATCCAACCCGGTGCCTGCCAGCCTGCCCTGAGTGTCCTGAGGCCTCCTCGCTGCAGCGGCCGACCTGCCCCGAGACTGACTGCCAGCTGTGGGCCTATCCTGACCCGTTGTCTGCCGACCTGCCTTGAGTGATTCGAGGCCCCCTGATGCCAGCAGAGGTCCCTCGATCTTGACGCCACATAGAGCCTCTCCCGGAGTTCTGCATTGCCCGGGACATGCCTGGAGTGCAGCAGCTGGCGTGGAATACGGCTTTCTTGTACCCAGTGAGTCTCTTCCACCCGCCCACTACCCGACCATTCCCAAATCAGCTGGTTTTGCGTCCTTCAGAGGGGCCCCCTGGGTGCAACTACTGCGTGCTCAGGGGTGGGCTCAAACCTCTGACTCCATATGTGCTACAGCTGGAAACTGTGGCATGCAGGTTCTCTACTAAGACTTGTTTACTTTGCTAATTTGATGACCGTCTTGATAGTACCAGGGACAGCGGAGACACCTTCATTGCTTGGGCAGTAGAAACGTTGCTGTGTGCCCGAGATGTTGTTGCACTCTGGTGATTGAGGAGATGTACTATGGTGCCTTGCTGCGCTGCCCTGAGCGTGGCCTCGGCACTTCCTTTGGGTCCCTTTTTGAGGTCCCAGTCTGTCCTGCCGTTGCCCTGGGCCTGAGGCACTGAGGCTGGCCCGGCCTCTCGGACTCCGCTGCAGCCCTTGAATTCGACAACATTCCGCGAGGTTGAGAGTCAACTTTTCTGCTTTTAAATGACCAACTCCGATACCATAGTTCCCCAACATCCTGTGAAGGGGAGAATCACCCTTCCTGCTGTTTAGTGACCCATTTTCGATCCTATACTGCCCCACCCTAGCCAGCATGGCAGGACCTGGCCTGACTGCTACTGGGGAAAAATATTATACTCTTGTGTATCCTCCCAACCTCTCCGAAACTGCTGCGAAATCTCTCAAGCACTCTACCCTGAAATCTCACCCTGAGACCTTGATCTTTGATCTACGATATAGCGCTGACAAGGGCACAGTCATTAATGACCTCATTTTCTACTCCAGAAGAACATTCTCATGGCGCAAAACCATTGCGCACCTCCTCAATGTACACGGAAGCAGGAACATACCATACAGGACCAAGCTCACGATAGCGCCCTCAGCAATCTTGCGAGCTGACCTCACCATCACCCTTTACAAAAACGGCATTGTCTTTATCCAAGTTACAACCAAAAACTTCAATAAATTTGCAGACCGTTTTACCCTCCTACCATGTGCATGACACCTGCAGGGTAACAAACACCCGACCCAATGACCCCCTGACTAGCGTGCCCAGCCACCCACAAACCACCCACCTAAGGGCTCACAACTCAGATCAACCTAACCCCTCTATCACGCCACCTGGGCTTACCAACAGAATCGTTCCCAGACCTTTGGTCTCCTCCCCGCCAGCTCCTCCCTCTGACTTTGAGACTGAAACTCTTCCATTGGCCTATGACATAAGTCGACCCAGCCCCTCTACCCTATCATCAACGCATGCCAATAGAACTGCTACCAAACCACTGTCCCCCTGTCTTCAAGCACCTCCCTCTTATATGGATGGCAAAACTCTGCAGTACAGAGCAGCCAAATTAACGCAGAGCATGCATAACTCCATTCTGGATCTAAAGAACCTCCTTCACCTCACTGAACTCTTCTTCTCTAAGTTCAAGCCTCCGTAGAAACCCCACCCCACTCCCTATCACAGAGCCCCCCAATCACCCACTACCGCTATCCTTGAGACACCTCTGCCCTCGCAAGCAACCATGCCACCTCTCGGAGGAGGAAATTCTAGCTCTCCTCCTCTCCTACAACTTTATCCTTGTCACCCCTAGTCCGCTAGACCTTACTGAAGAGGAAATTCTAGCCATCCTCCTTTCCTACAACTCTGCCCTAGTAACCCTGAGTCCATTAGACATGAATGTCGAACATGCCATCCGCACGGTCGCAATCAACCCCAACAGATCAGCTACCCTCCACAACAGAAGTGTGGTTGATAGCAACCTAGTGCCAGTACCGCCGTCCGCCCCATCGCACAACACTCTCTCCAACCCCGCTTTGTCTGGCCTCCTAATTAACTGCTGCTCAGCAGTAAAGCATGCGGCCAATATCGCAGATCTCATACTGAGCCAAAACCTTGACTTAGCAATCCTGGCCAAATCGTGGCTCAACGAATCCTTGTCGCCATGCCTGGACCTCCTAGTCCCTCCCAACTACAACATTGCAAGGCTGGATAGGCAATCTAGCAAAAAAGGGAGATACACTGCCTGCATTTACCGCTCTAACCTCCTTGTCATGGAACTCCTGGCAGATACCACAGACTCCTGTGAATATCTCGTACTTTCCATATGCAGCAACACCACCCAACTGTGCAATCTGCACATCTTTTACCACCCCCCAGGCACGAATGACGCCTTTACTGACCACCTCATGGATATCATCACAGCCAAGGTTTCTTCCAACTCTAAAAACATTTTCCTTGGTGACTTCAACCTTCACTGGAATAACCCCAAGGATCCTCATATCCATGCCATTAAAGAGTTCCTGGCTGACCAAGCCCTAACCCAAGCCTGCTCACTCCCTACACACTCGAAAGGTGCCACTCTAGACTGGATCATCGCTAAGGAATCAACAGTCAAGCTTATCGCTGTAGACCCTTGTGACTGGTCTGACCACCACGCTATCACGTTCCTATTACCTGACACCCACAAGACAAGTCACCACAACAGATGATTCCTAAACGCTGGGTTAGAGACACCAAGAACCTGGATCCCAGGGAACTGGCAGCTCGCTGCAAGTCTGACCTCCCCCCTCCCTCAATATCACAACGGTCAGTGACCTCAATGATCATTACTCTGCGACTATAACTAACATTCTTGATGACCTTGCCCCGCTAAAACTAAAAAGAACCCAAATCAAAAACAGTAACCCCCGGTTCAATGGGTCCCTCAACAGCGAGAGGAGATCCCTCCGGCAGTCAGAAAGAATCTGGAGACAGCACTCCTCAGCCGCACATTTAAAACTTCTCCGCCAGGCCAGAAATGTCTACAACAGGAACATCCTCAACTCCAAAAAAGAATTCTTCAGATCTGAACTGGGGAACGCCAAGAACAGACCCCGCTAACTCTTCGAATTGGTCAAACACCAACCTAAAAAACTGGCCAAAACATCGAAAGAAACCCCCAAATCACTAATATCATCTGAGGAATTCTCCTCCTTTTTCTCTCACAAAATCACAGTTTTAGGAAACAAACTTAGATCCGCTACTTACTCTCAACCCCTTCCAGATCTGTCTCCTCCCTCCGCGCCACCTCCACAGGCTTCACCCAAAAACCAAACGCACTGGACCTACTTCAAAATCTATGACGAACAATCCGTCTCGAAAATCCTATCCACCTTAAACCCAAACAACCACTTTAATGACCCTCCTCTAACTGCCTAGCTGTCACCGCCCAATCCATCATTCCTAGCTGGTCTACAATAGTTAACGCCTCCCTTCTTCAGGGATCGATACCCGACCAAGTCCTTCCCATTAAAAAAAAAAATTCCAACTTCCACCTACTAGATGACTTCCAATCCGGTTTCAGGCCTGGGCACAGCACGGAAACCACCATTCTCCACATTGTGAATGATGCCCTCCAAGCCCTTGACCAAGGCAAATCCTGTCTCCTAATCCTCCTAGATCTATCCTCGGCCTTCAACACGGTCAACCATGAAAAACTACTTGAACGCCTCAAACTCAGGATGGGAATGGATGGCTCTGTTCTTGAATGGTTTAGGTCCTTCCTTCACAACTAGGCACAGAGATTCCTAATTAACGGTAACCTGTCTGCTCCCTCACCGGTCACGGTTGGAGTCACCCAAGGATCAATCCTGTCCCCCACCCTCTTCAACCTTTACCTCGAACCGCTTGCCAAAGTACTACACACCGCGAATATCTCACACCACATGTACGCTGACGACACCCAGATCTACATCAAGATCTCCTCTCTCTAGGAGATTCTTTCCCTGAATTAAGCCTTGAAAATGACTTTCCAATGGCTCTCCTCCAATAAATTCAAACTCAACGCAAAGAAGACAGAATTTCTACTAACTTCCCCACCCAAAAACAACCCTGAGACTCAAGTATGGATTAAGGCCATCACAGCCTTAAACTGCCGTCCGACCATCGTGGATTTGGCCAAATCCCTTGGAATAACCCTGGACTGCAACTTGAACATGCGGGACCACATCAACTCAATGGCCAAATCAGCCAGATTCCACCTCAGCTACCTAAGGAAACTGAAACCCTTGCTTGATACTCCCGACCTAAAAATGGCAGTCCAGACACTAGTCATCTCTGGATAGGAATATGGCTGCTCTACCCTCTCAGGTTTACCCAAGATCTCCCTGGCACCTTTAAAAGCCTGCCTCAATGCGACCGCCAGACTACTAACAGGCTCAAGGAAATTCAACCACATTTCACTACATCTGAAAGCTCTGAACTGGCTTCCTCTACAGGCCAGAATCCAACTCAAATTGGCATGTATCATGCACAAGGTATTATACTCAAACTCCCCTGCATATCTTGCCCAGAAACTCGTGGTCCATCAGAGACCTCTTCCTCCAACCTGCATGTTTCCAGAAAACAAAACGTACAATTTGGCCTTCTCTGGGGCCGTACCAAGAATATGGAACTCACTCCCGCCCGCCATTAGAAAAATCCCTCCTCTGGCTCGCTTCAAAAAGGATGTCAAATCCTTCCTAATGGGCAAATTCCTTGCCTAATTTTTGCCTTCTAATCACCCAGAGACCTTGCTCTACCTCCGTCTAATGTATCCCCCTGGAGTACCCATACACTATCCACCCGGCACCTCCAGGCATCCCACCATTGACCCTGGGACCTTTGTTTCTCGTAAAATGTAAATATAAAATGTACTTACTTGTCCTTTTTATTCCTTATGTATCCAGCCCCCCACTCCAAGTCTTTTGTATACTACTGCTGACGGGTCAAGTTCGCGCTCTATAAACTCAAGAATAAAATAAATAAATAAATACCTTAGTCTCCCATATTTCATAGTAGTCTTGGGCTAAAAAGGCTCTACCTGAATTATTGGGAGGCCCCCTGAAGGTATAGGTGCCCCGCACCGCAGGGGCTTTAGGAGCCTGCTTTATGCCCCTAATGTAGAGGAAGCATGGCAGCTCTATATTGTAAAAAAAGGGGAAGGGGACATTTAAGACAACTCATGGCTTTCCGCAATACAACAAAGGGTGAAAAACAGGAACACAAGGAAGGGAAGAAAAAAAGGGATAACATTGGTTTCTCCTAAGCTAAAAATAAAAAGGTTAAACGGAGAGAAGCAAGGGTGAAAAAAGAGGAAAATAGAAACAAGTAGAAAAAAAGAAGAGGAGGAAATTAGAGGGGCAATTAAAATTAGAACAGCGCAAGAGAATGTCAAAGACAAGGACACTGTTGAGCTAATGATGCCAATTTTAGGGTATTGCAATGAAGAGTTTAAGTAGTTGAGGCAGAGGTGTGACGATGTCAAGGTGCAGATATGAAGATATAAGTGAAGGCAGTTGATGTGTTGACATATGTTCATCCACTGTCCATAAATATCCAGCTGTGTGAGTAGTACCAATACATTTCTGACATAAATATTGCGATTTTTGTCCTAATGTTATTTATTTTACTGCTCTGTGTATTTTGGGGCATGATCACCAAGCCCATCTTTATTTGGCAGCAAATACACGCCTAAATAAAATTTACAGATAAACCACTATTTACTCCCATGAAAAAGACACTAAATTATGAATTTAATAGTCACGTCAGCAGAATAGTTTTAAACAACAGCTGTTTTTGTTCACAATCCTCTATGGTGTTCTCAGTGTAGTTCGACATTAAATGCATTATTGCTAGAGGCTGTCACATGCGATTATTTTTTTTCTCCGTGTAACATAACTTTTAAGTTATATTTAAAATAGTGAGTGGGTGTGGGTGACAGTGACATCCATAAACTTGTTTTTTGTCAAAGCCTTCACACCTCCTGATTTTCTTTACATACTTATGGACTCTTGATACCGTAATCTGAATCCTTTCTTTAAGCCCTAAATTGAATGTCATTACTCTTGTCACTGAACTCAAAGAACAACTGCTTTTCTCCAGGGAAGAGATAAATCAATTATTCATTCACACCTACAAGAAAGAAAACTGGTGAAAGAAGAATGTAAATTAAATACACATATCTCGAGTCCAAAAGTGCTATTCTTTCTTTCTGATTAATTCCTTTTGGTGCTACTAAGAATTTTAAATAATTAAAATGTAAGATGCAAATTTAACATACCCTATGGAATATATCAGAATGAATACTAAAGAAAGGGGAGGTGTAATATTGAAAGTTGTGTAGTTGTCCCCACTGTAGAACTTCATGAAAATTATGATTTATAGAAGTTCATGTTTTGAGTGAGTGGATTTGTGCAGCAAATCAACTGCTTAGAAAACAAGCCCCATTAGGCATGTAATTGTTATGCCTCCACACAGTGTACCCTCTTGGTATTTGGAACGTTAGTTGTTTGGTATTGTAGGGTGAGCAGCATTGGAGTCAAGAAGTGTCTGGATAAACACAGGCCTTTCACCTTAGTGGTATTGTGCACGTTCAGGGGGATAAAAGTATTAGGTTTCAAACCATTGCTTCCGATTAAAGATGATATATAGGTCTTGCTTTAAATACATTGGCTGTGGCAATCATGTTGTAGTGCAACATTAGCCTAAACAATGTCAATTCACGGCTATAAAAGCCACACATTCCAAGTAATAAGGTCAACATAATGCTAATCGTCATTCCAGTTTTATTGCGTTGCTGCTCGAGTTCTTGGCATTTTTTAGGTCCGGCTATATGTAGCTTAAGTTGTCTGAACACCTCATGTTTTCAATTCTTCACAAAGATACCATAAGTAGAAGTGGGAGAGAGAGGGGTTTGGGCCAGCTCCTTTCAATGGTTGGCTCGCCTCTGTTGTTCATGGTTTACCATTACTTGGTTGGGCTGTCCATCAAGGTCAAGGCATTGTCGAGACGACAGCATGGAGTATCTACAAACAAGAACCATTACTCGTTGCACCGTCTCCCCAAGCCCTGAGTGGACAACAAACCATTGGATACTGTGCTAATTCATATGGCACTTGGGGAAACAGGGGAACAAAACAAAACAAAGGATGAGAGGGTCAGCTGGGTCCGTAGGATGCAACATCGATGACTCTAAACACTGGGAAGATTGAAATAAGGACTATCTAACTAATTTTGTATATTCGTGGCTAGGAATGCACCACAAATGAAAGCATAAATAAACTCACCCTCAAAACACAGTCTGGAGAGGAGCTCAGAGGACTTCAAAGATGAACCAGGATGCTGCATAAAACAGAAGTGGGGAGAAGAAAGAGTGAAAGCAAAGCAACAGCTATCCCACTAGTGAAGGGGACCAAGGAAATGGCAAAAACGGTAAAGGTGCATACAGGAGGGAGACCAAGTGTAAACATTACAAAATGGCAGAAAAGCCACATACGGGTAATTATTCCACAGAAAGAGTAATTATGCAACTGGTTCTAACGGATGCATGAGTCCAGGATGGCATCAACTTCCTATTCAATTTCATCATTCTCTACCACAGGAGGAGGTGGAAGCTGAGTCACAGGAACTGGTTTTAGAAGAGAAAGGTGGAAATGTGGAAAACAGGATGACTACGCCAGTGTTGATGAAGAATCAGTTTAAACAGCCACAGGATTAACCACTTGTGAGATGGAAGAGGCAACTGCAGAATGTGGAGCAAACTTTGGAGTATAGCCAGGTAGCTGTTTGTAACATGTAGTAACCAAACCATGTCACCAATTTTATATTCAAGATGACACAGACTATCTGCATAGTTTTGTAGGCAACGTGTGCAGCACCAAGATGTACAATAACATTTTGATTGACAGATCATAATTTAGTTAGAAGATGAGTCGCTGAAGGAACTGAAGTTGATGAACAAAAGGGCAACATTCTTGGAGGTAATCCACAGGTGCCGAAAAAAGACAAGCTGTGAAGAGAACTGTGGAGCAAAATATTGTGAACTAATGTTGCCACCAGAATCCATCAAACCCAATCAGTTCAGTATTGAGCAAGTCACAGCATAAGCATTGTTCAAGTGCTTGATTTACTCTTTCTGTCTGGCTTTCTGATTGAGGATGGGAGCTTACAGAGGAGTTCAAAATAGGGAGATGAATTGAGAACCGATGTTCATAATTCTAACATTAGGAGGTCCATGTACCCATACTACTCTTTTTTTCAAGAATGCAAAAGCTAATACAGGGGCTGATGGTAATATTTCCATGGGTATAACATGAGCTATTTTTGTGTAATAATCCATGTCTCTCAGGATGACCATACAAGAAACAGGGATGAGAAAGTCAACAATAAAATGCATTGAAATTAGCTTCACAGCAGATGGCACAAGACTGAACACAAATCTAAACATCTTATTGAAGCTTCATCCATCACAAATGCTGTGTAATGACATCTAATGTTCATTTCTACCCTGTATGTACTGCCAAAGGTCCACCATGGCACCATTGTAATATTGATTTTTGCGATGAATTAGTAGGTCCAAAAGTGGCTCTTTTCTTTAGAGAAGACAATTTACCTTATGCCAGATGTAAGGTTATAATGCAAGCCACTCTGCACAGTCTATCTACTAGGTAGCTTTTAGTAACGCTTCAAGAAAAGATCATCTTTATCTATGAGTGCCAATGATATAAGGAGTAATTGGAGATTGATCCTGAGATCCTAAAATCTGGGTAAATGTATTGCCTTACTTGTTTCAAAGTCAGTGAGTTACCACAAAATGAAAACGTGAGAGGAACAGCAACCACCATGAATGTCTGTGATTAAGACATCGCCTTGATTTCAGGAAATCTTAGTTTCTTATGCTTGGGAGATACAATCACTTAATAGTTTTCCCCTTCAAGGTAATGTCTCAAATGAAAAAAAGGACACTGAGCCCGTGCAATATGGCAGCAGGCTGTGAGAACGTGATTTACACCTCCCACTCTCGGGGGGGGGGAGAACTAAGCTCTTCCCATCACAATGATGTGAGGCAATCACCGTTGGCTTACCTTCTCCACGACGTTGGACCTGCTGCTGCTCTTGATGCCTGTATCTTCTCTGTGGCCCCCTGCAGCTCCGGATCTGTGGCGTGGAGCTGCCGGGCAGACTCATTTTGTGTGGCCTGGAGGGGTCTGTTTCTTTTCAGTCCGCATGGTTGCGGCTGTTCTTTGGAGGTGGGTGAGCATGTGGAGTGCAATAGGCCAAAGGTGGATCAGGAGCACACTGAGAGAAAAGGAGGATCTGCCTGCCTACTGAAGGCCAGCTTCTGTCCCTGGTCAGCGGCCGACAGTGGTTTTCACCCTGTCAGTGTGCACTTGTGGAACTACTTCAGAGGTGAGTTACAGGACCAGCTTTGCACTTGACCTCTGCCAGGATTGTACTGTGAGTGGTTCTTGTGTCTATTGGAGGGTGCACAGGGGCAGGGGGAGCCTTCTGAGACCCTGCTGGTTCCTTCAGCTGTTGCCATGTTGGGACTCAGGCCGGTTGAGCCCAGCAATTTCCAGTGACCTGAACGTCGACTGCACCTGCCTTATCTGCATCTGAGAGATACTTGACAAGATTATTATATATCTTTACCTCCTGCCACCGATACTTGCTTTGTTTCTTTGCTGAACTGCCTACCAGCACCCACCCCAAGAAGTGAGAAATTTCAAAACCTACTGCCACTGGTGAATCACCTAAACAGGTAAACTTAATGGCTGGAGTTAAATCAAGGGGTAATAACCAAATAAATCCTGAAGTTAAAACAGAGACACAAAAACTCTTTAAACTGAACAATAGCAGAGGCAGAGGGTGTCACAATAAAACAAGGTCAGCTTAGGGAGATTAGTGGCAGCATCAGTAACCTTACATGGGACGATAGCTGTCAGTCTTGACGGTTCTGGCATGTCTTTCGAGGGCTGTCACAGTAACTCTGAGAAGAGTCATAAGACATGTGGAGAGCAGACTCCCTTAGATAGAGGTGATAACTCAAGTTTAAGATTGTATGGAGATATTGACGTGAATGCCTTATCTCCGGCTAACTCTCCTGAAGCTGTTAAATCCTGTTCTAATACCGTTTCCATGATAAGCAAACCAGATCGAAGCCTGCAAGCCCCCCTTCCAGTTTCAAATACTTCAACTAGCCTTATAACTAAGGATGCCAATTCCCCCATGAGACGATCTCCACCATATAATCAAAAGAACAACCCAGCTGGAGCAGCAGGTGGCAGCTATGTAACACAGAAAGCAAGTAGCCTTAATCTTTTCAGCTGCTCCCAAGAACTCTGATATGGCTAATATGATAGAAGCGGCGGAAACTTTTGCAAAACTTCCTGAATCAGAGTCATCAACCAGCAGAAAATCTACATCTAAATAAGATGATGGTACACCAACTACACAGAAGAAGCCGCCGCTTCAACTTTCCAATATCACTGGAGTGGGATGGAAAAGAGGCAAATATCTTCTTCATCTGGGCTACCTCAGTTAAATTCAACAGACTCCCAGCTGTCCAGATTTAACAGAAGTGCTCAGCCCTTACTGACAAGGCACAGTTTACCAAATATTATGTGTCACTCTCTTGAGGAGACTGAAGTAGCAACCCAAGGCTCAAAGAGCACTAAAAGTCAATCAATCAATCTATCAAGTTTCTTGTAAAGCGTTACTACTCACCCGTTAGGGTCTCAAGGCGCAGAGTTGGGGGGTCGGCAGTTGAGTCAAAGAGCCAGGTCTTGATGTCCTTCCTGAATTGCGGCAGCGATGGTGATTGCCTGAGGTGCAGAGGCAAGGAGTTCCAGGTCTTCTCAGTGAGGTAGGAGAAGGATCTTCCTCCAGCCATTGTCTTGCGGATCTGTGGGATAGTGGCCAGGGCCAGTTGGGTGGAGCAGAGATGTCTGGTAGGAGTGTAAAAGAAGAGGTGGTGGTGGAGGTGTCCGGAGTTGTGGAGGGCTTTGTAGGTGTACGTGGGGAGCTTGAAGATAATTCTTTTGTTGGTAGGAAGCCAGTGAAGGTCTCTCAGGTGGCCGGTGATGTGGCTGCGGCATGGTATTTTCAGGATGAGTCTGGCGGAGGCCTTCTGGATTTTCTGCAGTTTCTTAAGGAGTTTTTGGGTGGTGCCAGCATAGAATGTGTTGCCATTGTCGAGTCTGATGCTGACTAGCGTATGGGTGACCGTTTTCCTGGACTCTGTGGGTATCCACTTGAAGATCCTACGAAGCAGGCAGAGCATGTGGAAGCAGGAGGACAAGGCAGCATTGATTGGTGGTTTATTGAGAGCAAGAAGTCCAGAATGATGCAGAGGTTTTGTGCATAGTACATGGGTATGGGTGGGTTTGCGAGCACCGTGGGCCACCTGGAGTCGTCCCAGGTAGAGGGGGTGGAACCCAAGATGAGGACTTCGGTCTTGTCTGAGTTGAGCTTGAGGCAGCTATCCTTCATCCAAATGATGACTGCTTTTATCCTGTTGTGGAAGTTGCTCTTGGCGGCTGTGGGCTCATCTGTGAGAGGGAGAATCAGCAAGATGTCATCGGCGTAGAAGACAATGTTGAGTCTATGGTTTCTGGTGATGGCTGTAAGTGGGGCTAATTAGAAGTTGAAGAGGGTGGGTCCCAGGGAGGATCCCTGGGGCACTCTGAATCTGATCTCTGTGGGTTCTAAGTTGACGGTAGGAGTCTGACTCTCTGTGTTCGGCCAGTGAGGAAGGAGCGGATCCATTCCAGGGCTTTGTCATGGATGCTGGAGTCATGGAGTCTTGCACAGAGGGTGTGGTGGTAGACAGTGTTGAAGGCGGTTGAGAGGTCCAAGAGGATTAGGGCAGCAGTCTCTCCTCAGTCAAAGAGGGTACGGATGTCATCTGTAGCGTCGGTGGAGAGCAGTCTCAGTGCTGTGGTTGCTTCTGAAGTTTGATTGGAGAGGTCCAGGATGTGGTTCATTTGGATGAACTCGGAAATTTGGGCGTTGATGGCTTTCTCGATGACTTTGGCTGGAAAGGGGGGCAGAGTGATGGGTCTGTAGTTCTTGAGGTCTGTCGGGTTGGCAGAGGGTTTCTACAGCAGGGGGTTGATCTCTGCGTGTTTCCAGCCTTCAGGTAAGGTGGCGGACTTGATGGAACATTTGATGGTGCAGCAGAGTTCGGGTGCGATGAAGGTGCATGGTCTGTTGAAGACGTGGTGAGGGCAGGGATCCGAGGGGGCTCCAGTGTGGATGCTCTTCATGATCCTGAGAGTGTCATTAGAGGTCAGGGAAGTCCAGTTGGGCAAAGTCTGCTGGGGTCTGGAAGCCAACGGGTGCGGTGGTTGCGGCTAAGGCCGGAGCTCAGGAAATTAATGCTCTATGGCACCACCATAATGGGGGATGCATGAACTCCAATCTCTCGGTGAGCTACGCTACTGATGTAATAAATTCGGCATTTCCAGAGAAAAGGTAGTCAAATAGCTACTCGATTTTTGGCTCCTATGGCACAACTTCTGAAGAGGGAGCAAGGGCAGCCTTGGGTCTAGATTTGGGGCACTATGTGCATACCCCATATACATCTGAAGCTGAGGAATCCAAGGAGAACCCTACTCACTCCTCAACTTCAACATCTACCAAATCCATGCTTAAGACCATACTTAAAGAATTTTGCGTGGTAAAAAGTAATCAATTTTCTGAATCTGGTAAGCTTGAAATCCTGACACTAGAAGTACTATCTATAGGCAAAACAAATCCTCAGATCTGTGGACATCAATGAAACAACTGAAAACAAGATCCAAACTTTGGAGTATGTATCATCTCAGGTGCAACGGAAACAAAAATCTACGGGGGATCAAATCAGAATTCTCAAACGTAAATGCGAGGACCTGGAGAATCAATCCTGCAGGTCCAATTTGTGAATTATGGGAGTACCAGAAGGTGTAGAAACGACAGGTGGGGCACATGGTGCAGTTACAACTATGATTAAATGGATTGTCAAACTCATCTCTACTCGTCCTGGGCAACGCTAGAAACAATGATCAAGGAACCCTTGATTTACTCTCCATTGCACATGCACACAGGGTTCAACCAGGCCCATTCAAAGCAGGAAGCAGACCACGTACCATTTTTGCCTATTTTCAAGACTTTAATATAAAAGAAAGAAGACTCTCCATTTCAAAGGAGAGTAGGAGATTTACTCCAAAAGACGGTTACCAGTTGTTTCTTTTTCAAGATTTAGCCTCGGAGACTGCCTCTAGGATGCGGGAAATGAGGGCCCTGATTCCAAGGTTTAAGGCTCTTTCAATCCCAATCTACCTCATAAGTGGCTCTTCTCTATAAATTACTTGGAAAGGGTCCTTTGTTATTTGCTCGGAGCCAGAAAAAGCCAAACAATTTTGGTAGACGAATATTCACAACATTGATTACATTGACACTGCTGCATAACAGAGAGTGATCTAATGAAATTAGGGGGGAGATGAGAGGGGAGAGGGTGCACCAATTTAGGTGCCTTTTCAGAGTAGGAGGTGCTACTCCAATATTGACTGGATGTCAACAGTGACATCAAAACAGTATGGGTGATCTCCATTTCCTAGCAGTGCTGTCTAGGGGAGGGAGGAGGGCAGGGGTGAGTAAGGAAGAGGAGTTAAGGGTGGAGGGTGGTGGTAAGGGCCAATTGGGACAAAGCCAAGAAGAGAGTAAACAAACATCTAAATGCTGGAAAAAAGTCAGCATGTTTTAGAGAACATGCAAGTAGCAACGGACAAGATAGGTGAAATGGCTATCATTTTATAATGGAACATTAACAGTATAAAGGCCAAGCTTTTTTCAGAAGGCTGACACATGAAACCTGATATCCTGGCCCTACAAGAGACCCACCTTACAAAAAATGAGTCCGAAATTCAGAATATATTCAAATGTTGTAGAGGGTATACTATGCCCTGAAATTATGATATTGTAAGCGCCACATAGTGTTCAGTGTAGAGGGGAGTCTCTATTATATCTTCAACAAGGCATTTAGAGCTATTCAGTCTAAAGCAGACTAAGAGGGTGGGTGTGTAATAGGGGAAATAGCCGACCAGGAGAGTAACACTCACCTTATCTTTATTAATTTATATGCACCCAATTATGAAAACCCTCGGTTCTATGCAATTATGATGTTAGAATTAAGCAATGTTAATATTCCATTATCATAAATGGCAACTTTAATTCATCCACTAAAGGCTCAATCACAGACTTGTAAAGTGTGACTACTTATCTGTGAGGTTCTCAAGGTGCTGTTGGGGAGAAAGCTGCAGGTCTGTTAATGCGCTGTGATTCTGCCAAAGAGTCAGGTTTTGAGATCCTTCCTGAATTGAGGCAGTGACTGTGATTTCCTGAGGTGGAGAGGCAGGGTGTTCCAGGTCTTTGTTACGAGGTAGGAGAAGGATCTTCCTCCGGCTGTGGTCTTGCAGATACGTTATACGGTAGCCAGGGCAAGTTGGGGGGAGTGGAGGTCTCTGGTGGGTACATGGAATGCGAGGTGGTGGTTGAGGTACACAGGTCCTGCATCATGTAGGGCTTTGTAGGCATATGTGAGGAGCTTGAAGGTGATTCATTTGCTGATTGGGAGCCAGTGGAGGTCTCTTAGGTGGCTGGTTGCGGCGGGAATGAGTCTGGGGGAGGTGTTTTGGATGTTCTGCAGTTTTTTCAGGAGATTCTGGGTGATGCCGGCATACAGTGCATTGCGGTAGTAGATTCTGCTGCCTACAAGTGCATGAGTGACCGTCTTTCTGGACTCGGTGGGGATCCATTTGAAGATCTTTCAGAGCAGTCACAGTGTGTGGAAACAGGATGATGAGATGGCGTTGACCTGGCGGCTCATGGTAAGCAAGGACTCCAGGATAATGCTGAGGTTCCGCACATGATCTATGGGTGTGGGAGAGGTTCCAAGTGCTATGGGCCACTAGGAAGTGTCCCAGGCAGAGCGGGTGGAGCCCATGATGAGGACTTCGGTCTAATCTTAGTTGCGCTTGAGGCAGCTGTTCTTCATCCAGGTGGTGACAGCCTTCAACCTGTCATGAAAGTTGTTCTTGGAGACTGTTGGTTCATTGGTGAGGGAGAGAATCAGCTGGGTGTCATTGACATAGGAGACAGTGTTTAGTTTGTGGTCCCTGACGATGGCTGCAAACGGTGCCATGTAGATGTTTAAAGGCGTGGGGCTCAGGAAGGAGCCCTGAGGCACTCCACAGCTGATCTCTGTGGGTTCCGAGAGGAATGGAGGTAATCTGACTTTCTGTGTTTGGCTGGTGAGGAAGGAGTGAGTCCATTTCAGGGCTTTGTAGCAGATGCCAGCATCGTAGAGTCTTGTGCATAGAGTGCAGTGAGAGACGGTATCAAAGGCGGCTGAGAGGTCCAGGAGGATGAGGGCTGCCGTTTTGCCTCAGTCAAGGAGGGTACGGATACCATCTGTGGTGGCGAGGAGGGCGGTCTTGGTGCTGTGGTTGCTCTGGAAGCTGAATTGGGAGAGGTGCAAGATATGATTTGCTTCAATGAACTCGGAAAGTTGGGCATTGATGATCTTCTAGATGACCTTGGCTGGGAAGGGGAGAAGTGAAATCGGTCTGACGTTTTTGAGGTCTGTCGGTGTTGACAGAGGGTTTCTTCAGCAAGGGGTTGATCTCTGCATGTTTCCAGTCTTCCAGGAAGGTGGCAGAGTTGATGGAGCAGTTGATGGTGTCGCAAAGTTTGGGGGTGATGGTGATGCCTACTGTGTTAAAGATGCGGCCAGGGATCCGAGGGTGCTCCAGAGTGGATGCTCTTCATGATCTTGAGGGTGTCGTCCTATGTGAGGGAGGTCAAGCTGAGTAGGGTCTGTTGGGGTCTGGCATTGTAGGGTATGGTGGTTGTGGGTGGGGTGTGAGGGTCTTGGGTATCGAGGCTGTCAAAGCTGTTGTATATCTCCCTGATCTTGTGGTGGAACTAGGTGCCAAATTTGTTGCAGAGGTCTTGAGAGGGTTGGATGTCTGCTGTCTCAATGCTGGGTCTGGCAAATTCCTTGACACAACAAAATGTTCCTGGCTGTTGAGTGCATTGGCATTGTAGGGACGCTTTCTTCATTCTTCTGTTGAGGTGGTGGTGTACGATGACAACAGTCTTGAAGGCTGAGTGGTCTTCCGGAGTCTTGCTGCTTCTCCATCTCTTCTCGAGCCATCTACAGGTGCATCTGGACTTGTGAAGGGCAGGAGAGAACCCACTGGCTTTATGGAAGTGTCGCTTGCTTGGGTCTTTCTCTAAGGGGGACTATAATGTCAGTGCAGGTGGAGATCCGTCGGTGGAGGTTACCTGCTGCAGTGTTGGTGTCTGTGGATGTCAGTGGTGTGGGTTTCGCTGAGGGTGGGGTGAGCTGTTCTTCGGTGACCTTGTTCCAAGTTCTACTAAGGCAGCGCAGGGCATGGTGGTGTACGGTGGGTTTGGTGAAGGCGAAGTAGAAGACGCAGCAGTGGTTGGTCCACTGGAGCTCAGTGGTGTGGCTGAAGTTCAAACTGTCGCTGGCGGAGAAGATGGGGTCAAGAGAGTGTCCAGCTGAGCGGGTTGGGGAGATGACCAGTCATTTGAGTCAAATGGTAGTGAGGTTCTCCAGTAGGGGCGAGGTGTTTTTGTTGTTGGAGTTGTCCAGGGGAAAGTTGAGGTCGCCGAGGAGGATGTAGTCAATGGAGGCGAGAGCATGGGGTGCGATGAAGTCGATGATGGAATCGCTGAAGGGTGGGCAGGGTTTGAGGGGTCTGTAGATGAGGGTGCCACAGAGAGTGGGATTCGGGTTGATCTGGACCCAGAAGTGGAGGTGCTCCCAGTTGGCTGAGAGGTCATCAGTGTGGGTGGTGAGGCAAAGGGTGCTTTTGTGTACGATGGTAATGCCTTCCCTCGGTTTGTTCATGAAGTCCTTGTGGATGATCTTGTAGCCGAACGGGATTGCGGTGGCGATGTCCGGGGCGGATGTGGGGTTCATCCAGTTTTCTGTGAAGAAGGCAATGTCGGGGTCGACGGAGTAGAGCAGGTCCCAGATCTCCTCGCTGTGTTTGTGGAGGAGGCATGTGTTGAGCAGGATGCAGTTGAGGCGGCCGGGTCTGCTTTGTCTCGGTCAATGGATGAGGGGGCTGGAGTGCAGTGGCAGGTGAAGGTGCAGCTGCAGTTCCGGCAGGAAAAAGGGCCTTGGTTGTCCATTGCCGATGCCCAGCGGCAGGCGGTGTGGCACCCAGTGTTGAGAGAGTGGAGGGTCCTGGTGTTGTAGCAGCGGATGGTCTGAGAACCACAGTCCGTGCTGCTGGGCACAGTCCAGGACACGGACAGATGCTGATGGGCTTGCCTTTGGTGTGCCTTTGGTGCACCAGCGGCCACCATAAGTAGTGTTAGGGGGAGGGCTGGACAACTGGGAGGAGGGAAAGTGGGAATCAGCGCTGGAGGGGCCATGAGAGGCTAGCAGCAGCAGGGGCTTGGGGAAAAAAGGTGAAAAAGAGGCAAGAGAGCAGAAGCAGAAAAAGTGAAAAAAGGAAAAATTGAAACAAAGATGGGAAAAGGAAAAAAGAGATTAGAAGGCAGAAAGACAGAGGGCAGAGAAGTGGCAGAGCAGATAAGCCCCCCACTGGACCACCAGGAATGAGGCACAGGCCAGTGCCTGCGAATTGAGGAGGACCCCGAACACTGACCAGCAAGGGTTAGGGGCAACAACTACTTCAGTTGAGCTGCGTAGGAAGTCGAGCACTCCACTGACAAGGTCAATGAGATTGCTCCTTTACCTGCGCTGCAGCCTCAATAAGCAGTGCTAGGGGGAGGGATGCACAGCTGGGAGGTGGGAAATTGGGAAGCCGGAAGGGGCAGGGGAGGGGGGCGGGTGAGCAGCTGCAGGGACACAGGAAAATAGGTGAAATAGAGACAAGAGAGGAGAAGCAGAAAAAGAGCAGAAAAAGTGAAAAAAGTAAAAAGTGAAACAGGGATGGAAAAATGAAAAAAGATGAGAAAGCAAAGAGACAGAGGTCAAAGCAGCAGCAGAGCAGCTCCCCACTGGACCACCAGGTATGAAGCTCAGGCCGGTGCATGTGGGTGGAGGGGGGCCTCAAACTCTGACCAGCAAGGGTCAGGGCAGCAGCTACTTCGGCGGAACTGCGTGGGAAGTGAAGAACTTGACTGAAAAGTATCACTGACATTGCATCTTGAATCCTGCCCTGGATACTACCGACACTTCACAAGGCATGGATGAATTGAACTAGGGCAAGCATAATTAATATGATGCAATGTTTGAACTTAGTGGATGTATGGAGGGACAAAAATCCAGGAACTCAGGGATACACTTTTATCTCTAGACAACAAAGAAAATAATCCTGGGTAAACCACTGTTTGATTAGCATTCTAATTGCATCTTCCTGTAAAACTGAAAGCCTACATCTCTTATACTCTGACCACCCAGCTATTATGCTGAAAGAGGAAGGTAATTCTGTCTTTAATATGAACCTGCATTGCTGCTTTTTTCCTAAGTACGTATTGAACCGATCATGGTATGTTCAATATCTATGCACACAGATTCAGGAATTTATATCAGTTAATCAATGGTCAGCTCATCCATTTGTGGTTAGGATATTATGAAACCTTTCCTTACAGGTGCATCACAATCTTTTATTTCTCGAATCTCCAAAGCAGATAGTAAAGAAGACACTTCTGCTAGAAGACAGTTAGACAGATTATAGCAACGTCATATCACACAAATCATCTCACGCAGAACCACACCTACAATATATGGGCTTATGGGGCCATATCTCTGCATTATCAACTGCTCTACTTAACAGGAAAGCCTTTCAAACACAAGCTCAGGTCTGTGAAATATGTTAAAAGTCAGGGAAATCGCTTGAATTCCTCAGTGATTTAGATACCCCAAAACTATAATAATGCTGATAAAGAATACAACAGGGGAGGTCTGCACTTGACATTCTGAGAGTTTTTCAATCTTTACCAGCTATTATTCAAAATTATATCAGGAGAAGACAGAGGGCAGTCTTGCAGACAGTCAGGATTTTGTGAGACCTCTAGACCTGCCTAAATTAAATACTGATGATAATGTTATGCTTAATGTTGAGTTTTTGGCGAAAGAGTTACCCTAGGAAAAGCTCCTGGTCCAGACTATATTCTATCCCAAAAATACAAGATTTTGGAATCCATATTTATTCCACTGCTGCTGGAGGTGCTAAGAGAAATTTCTAACATGGGCTGCACTCCTACTTCCTAGAATGAATCCTTGATAACAATATTATTGAAAAAAGATAAAGATCCTGTAGAATGCAGCTCCTATCGGCCCATATCACACCTTACCACTGATTATAAGATATTCACGAAGCTTTTGGATAACCGGATCAACAGGATTATTTCTTGGCTAACATATTCTAACCACCATGGGTTAATTCCTAGTCAGGATACTACCTCATATACAAATCTCATCATTTCATTACTAGTTTGAGCTGAAACTTTACAAGAGACATTAAATATCATCCTATCAGATGCTGAGAAAGCATTTGATAGGGTTTCTTGGAGAACACTGTGAGAACTATTAAAACAATTTAATATTAGCTCACATTTCATAAAACTGATTTAAGCTTTATGCCAAGTGCATAAGGCTCGTATAAATATACAGCACATAAGGGGTTAGCTATTCCTAAAAGAGTGATATAATACAGGTGGATAGTTGGTACTGGGGGGAGGATCTTCCTTATTAGGAAGTAGTGCCCTCACACACCTTTGAAGGTGTCATGCTTGATCGTTGGGCATTTTGCTCTTCATGGGGTTGGCGCTACAATACCCCACAGGCCCCACAAAGGGCTCTTTGGCTGAGATCTTTTAGCAGAACACCGTGGTGGTTAGTGCAGGTGTGTGGAACAAGTGAAAAAGTGGGTTAAAAATACCACGGAGGTACCATGAGGGTGAGTTTTATTCCTGGGTCCCCGTGGTAAGGTTAAAAGCAGTATCTAAATTGCCAATCAAGCCTACAAATGAGCGAAATCCGGTTTTTAGGGACAATCAATCTGAACATACTCTTGATATCTCCTCTGGCCGTCTATGCGGATCATGTATTAATATTCTCACACTGCATTGATCCAATTAACAATATTATTGAGCAAACAGCTATTGATTTTGGTAATATTTCTGGCTACAAATTGAATGTGCATAAAACGCATCTTATCTTGACAGGGAGGGCAACTTGCCAGGGTCCCTAAGCATCAACTAGAGCCAGGTAGCTAAGTATTACCATTGTTCCTTCTATCAAACTCTGTTATGAATACAACTATATCACGCAACTACAATAGATTAAGATTTTGATGGATTAGTGGATCCATTTGCCTATTTCCCTAATTGGCCGAATCAAAATGAATATTTTCCCAAAACATGTTAAACTTCTTTCGAGCATTACCCCTTTATGTCCCCCACAAATATTTTACATAGCTCGATTCTATAGTAAGCAAATTTAGCTGAAAAGGGAAGAAAGAACGGAAAGTGATAACGTTTTTCAAACTTCCTATTACTAGGGGTGGGTGGGCACTTCCAGATTGGCGTTTGTATTATTGGGCCTGCATGGCTAATTGTATTAGAATGCTATATGATTTTACCTCACATAATTGGTTTACGTCATTTCTACTATTAAAAGTACGTGCAATACTAGGGTAAAATTTAACAGCAAGAAATTCTAAAAGGAAATCGGACTGAAGACTACTGAAGCCTTTGACAAGGTCTGAGCAAATATTAGGAAGTTCTTGGGAATTCTGTCATTTCATGCACATACTTTTTTATTGAACAATTCTAAAATACCTGATTGCTTTGGATCTCTGTAATTTGGTTCTTGATGGCAGGTCAGAGTGAGGTACTTAGGATATTTAGTAGATGATCATAGGGTTATATCATTTCTAGGCCTACAGGTATATTTCACATTGAGTTTTTCAAATAGCCGCAGATCAGAACTTTTTTACTTAGCAGATCCGTGAGCTTAAAAACTCCACTGGCCCATCCAAATTCGCTTGCTTTAACCATTGCAAGGATAATAATTGCTAGAAAATGGAAATTTGCTTCTGTGCCCAAGTATGATGAATGGTGGAAGAAAATCATGGAAGTATATGAACTTGAGATAGCTAAGGATCAACTGCTAGATTACATCGTGTTTGGGTTAAAATGAGGAAGTATGTGATGTCTTACTATGTATGATGAATTTATCTTACTAGGATTATCTGATATTTGTATGATTTCTTGAATCGGTGCATTTACTCTCATTAAAAAATATTTTAAAAAGAAGAAAAGCATACTGAATACTTAACAGACCACATCAAGGCTGGACTCCTCGTCAAATATAGGGACCAGGTTTCCCCCAGTGAAAGTTTAGCTGCTGTCTTAGAAAACTTTCTTGAGAAAATGTGGACATCAATGAGTTAGCGGAGGGCAAAGCTGTACGCTGGACCTGACGAATAGCTTGACGTAGACGGGGAGTCGCTGTGCGAGGCCTTGGCTCAGCATTGCGCCCGGTAAAGCTATCACGAAGGTTCTCTGCGTCCATCGGATGATGCTTAGCATTGCTTCTGGTGAAGCCGATTATGCAGGCTGTCGATGTTGATGCTTGATGTCTAATATGGTGAAGCTCGCAGTTAAGCAGGGAACAGTACACTCTAACCAAAAACAAGAGTCAAGGACCTTGGGTACAGTGTTTGGGGTGACAGGACTCATTTGCACAGAGGCCAATTCAAATAGGAACTGTCCAGCGGGTAAGTAGCAAAAAGCATCTGAAGGCTTGTTATGTTCCTGTGGCTGAAACAAAACGTCAGTTAACTGACCCTTGGAGTCACTTCTGGGATCCTGGTTTCAAGGCATGCAGGTCCAGTCTTCATTCAGGATTCAGACAGTAGGGCAGTCTCTCTTCACAGGTCTAGGAATGTTCTGAGGAGAGTTCAGGGAATACCACTTTTATGCCCAGTGCCATCCTGGAGGTGCAGACAATCCTTTGTCCACCCTCTAAACCAGATCAGAGTAACCCCCCACCTATTGGGTTTGGAGCCAGCCTGACTAAAAGAGAAAGGGGAGGCAGTCCTAGGTGTGAGTTTCAACTGCTAGTGACAAGGTAGGCATCTTTTAAAGTTCAAGAAGGGACTTGACATCACTCCCAAGGCTATCCTGTCAATGAGGGAAACTACCTCCCTAAACCTAGGGCCTTTTGACTATTGTCTGGGAGCAATACACATCTCATCACTGGGAAGTCATCAGTAGTCAGGTGACAGTTGGACAATGGAAAAAAGGCCTTTTGGAAACAACTTTCTAAAAGTGTCTTTTCCTTAACAGTAATATAAAATCAAATTTTACCATTAAGTTGTATTTTAAATTACCATTAAAAATGTCCTCTAGTCTTTGTTCTAGCTCCTCCCACACTGAAAACAAGCATTATAAGTTGTTATTTTGGTTCCGGAGGAGCGTGCTACTGGCCTAAAAGTGCCTCAACACCTCATCGGGGGTAGGAAGCGCAATATTAATGCAAACCTTTTCCCTCTTCTAGCCCTCCACTATCCTTCTCAATCCAAGTAACAGACTAACTAACGCCTCGTCAGGGGTAGTAAGTGCTATATAAATGCAATTACAATACAATACTGTAGTATCCTGGTTTGTTATGGTTCATGATGTGCCAGTGGAATGCTGCCTGAATGATGCAAAATGGAATGTTGGGAGTGAGAATTCACAGTTGGAGAAGGGCTGAGCGCCTGGCTGGCTGCTCCTGGTGGGGCTGAATACTACTGAACCTACATCTTGTAACCAACTTGAATAAATCTACTTTAAACTACATTCTGGATGTGGACCTGATTACTACAAATACAATCATGTAACCCTGTGTTTGACTATGGGAGAGCCAACCTAGGTACAGTGCAAAACTACTTTGGGGGGTTATCATTGCCAGAACATGTAAAACATTAATTTCTACAGGTCCAACTTTTAAATACCATACACTCTGCCTTATTGGGCAATAAGGCATACCTTAGGAGTGGAGTATAGATATTAAAAAGGGAGGTTTAGGCTTGTCAAAAGGGTGATCCTGGCAGGTCAAAAATACAATTTAAAACTGAAAGTCGACGTTGCAGTGGCAGGCCTGGAGATATGCTTTACAGGGCTACTGCAAAGGGTGGAACAATGAGTGTGGCAGCCACTAGCAGCATTGAATATACTGGCCCTGTGTACAGGTAGTACCATAAACTATGATAAATTAAAAGTGCCAATTAGATGTATGCCAATTTTACCATGTTTAAAAAGGAAAGCACCTTACCACTGCTTGACAGGGGTGAAGTGCACAGATGTATATGGCTGACAAAAATGGGTTCAGCAACAGAAGGCAAACCTCTGAGGAAACCCCATGCATAAGAGGGACATTTTCAACACTCAGCTTCAGAAACACATCAAGAGCAGAATTTCACTGGATATAGTGCGATTAGATAAAAGCAGTCCGAATCCTCAGGAGTGAGACGATTCTTAATGGGCCCACCTCCAGGCAGCACTGAATCTCTGATGAGGTACAGATTCCGGAACTGAGAGAAGGAGAGGCCATGCAAGGAGGAGGATTTTGTGGGAAAGGGAATAGCTAGGAGGTAGCCCTGAAAAGGCAAAGCGAGGACCTGGTCAAATACTTTTAAGTGAAAGTTTGCACATTATATTTAATATCTGCTCGTTACTGTTGAGGAACAGTACCTGTATAGCGGGGTTCCCTGGGAGTGTAAGGTCCTGGGTATTATGCACTCTGTGAGACTTAATATGAAGGACCGAAAAATAATTGCTGCATACCCATCAAGCTCCAGAAAATCATTTCAACTTTCGCAGTCACATTTGTTCTGTTTTCTCGTTATTCAAAATACCTGAGAGCAAATCATTCTTTGCGGAGTTTAATTATCTTCCTCGGTCACTCTCTAAAGTTTCAACAGTCTGTGTGCCACTTATTCCTGTATGGATATCATTCCTTCATGATAATTATCAATTGTCCTCATACAGATCTTTATCCATAATCACTTCCTTGTGCTATTTTCTTTGAATGTCAGAACTGTGTTTTCAACCTTTACCTGGGCAATGTTTTTGTTTCTCATGATTGTTCAATGTCCAACAGTTTTCAGCCCTCCACTATCCTTCTCAATCCAAGTAACAGACTAACTAACGCCTCGTCAGGGGTAGTAAGTGCTATATAAATGCAATTACAATACAATACTGTAGTATCCTGGTTTGTTATGGTTCATGATGTGCCAGTGGAATGCTGCCTGAATGATGCAAAATGGAATGTTGGGAGTGAGAATTCACAGTTGGAGAAGGGCTGAGCGCCTGGCTGGCTGCTCCTGGTGGGGCTGAATACTACTGAACCTACATCTTGTAACCAACTTGAATAAATCTACTTTAAACTACATTCTGGATGTGGACCTGATTACTACAAATACAATCATGTAACCCTGTGTTTGACTATGGGAGAGCCAACCTAGGTACAGTGCAAAACTACTTTGGGGGGTTATCATTGCCAGAACATGTAAAACATTAATTTCTACAGGTCCAACTTTTAAATACCATACACTCTGCCTTATTGGGCAATAAGGCATACCTTAGGAGTGGAGTATAGATATTAAAAAGGGAGGTTTAGGCTTGTCAAAAGGGTGATCCTGGCAGGTCAAAAATACAATTTAAAACTGAAAGTCGACGTTGCAGTGGCAGGCCTGGAGATATGCTTTACAGGGCTACTGCAAAGGGTGGAACAATGAGTGTGGCAGCCACTAGCAGCATTGAATATACTGGCCCTGTGTACAGGTAGTACCATAAACTATGATAAATTAAAAGTGCCAATTAGATGTATGCCAATTTTACCATGTTTAAAAAGGAAAGCACAAGCACCTTACCACTGCTTGACAGGGGTGAAGTGCACAGATGTATATGGCTGACAAAAATGGGTTCAGCAACAGAAGGCAAACCTCTGAGGAAACCCCATGCATAAGAGGGACATTTTCAACACTCAGCTTCAGAAACACATCAAGAGCAGAATTTCACTGGATATAGTGCGATTAGATAAAAGCAGTCCGAATCCTCAGTAGTGAGACGATTCTTAATGGGCCCACCTCCAGGCAGCACTGAATCTCTGATGAGGTACAGATTCCGGAACTGAGAGAAGGAGAGGCCATGCAAGGAGGAGGATTTTGTGGGAAAGGGAATAGCTAGGAGGTAGCCCTGAAAAGGCAAAGCGAGGACCTGGTCAAATACTTTTAAGTGAAAGTTTGCACATTATTTTTAATATCTGCTCGTTACTGTTGAGGAACAGTACCTGTATAGCGGGGTTCCCTGGGAGTGTAAGGTCCTGGGTATTATGCACTCTGTGAGACTTAATATGAAGGACCGAAAAATAATTGCTGCATACCCATCAAGCTCCAGAAAATCATTTCAACTTTCGCAGTCACATTTGTTCTGTTTTCTCGTTATTCAAAATACCTGAGAGCAAATCTTTCTTTGCGGAGTTTAATTATCTTCCTCGGTCACTCTCTAAAGTTTCAACAGTCTGTGTGCCACTTATTCCTGTATGGATATCATTCCTTCATGATAATTATCAATTGTCCTCATACAGATCTTTATCCATAATCACTTCCTTGTGCTATTTTCTTTGAATGTCAGAACTGTGTTTTCAACCTTTACCTGGGCAATGTTTTTGTTTCTCATGATTGTTCAATGTCCAACAGTTTGCATGAATTTGTCCCCTTTCTTTCCTGTACCACCAAGAGGAGTGCCATTATAAATGTGTTTGCACCCCTACTTGAAATCCTTAGTTAATTTCCAAAGACACGCTGGCTCCTGGGGTTGGAAAAGGGCTGAGGGGCAGCTGCAATATGAAATGACCCAATTTTTCAATATGCAAATGACCCCTAATGAAGACCACAATTTGCCTTTAAAAGGATTCTCACACACATAATATTTATGTCATGTTTCATCCATCAGAACTTCATCCAGAAGGGCCATGCATCTTGATATGTCAAAATCACAGGGTTAACACCTTACAAAAGACCTCAGGCTGCAAATTGGTCAGGAGGTCCCTGCCTTAACTATCCTTGTCTGCTGACACTAGGTTGTGCCTAAGCAGAAAATGCCTTCCAGAATGAGCCCCAAGGAGGAAAAAGCCCAAGCTCAAAAAACCTCAAAGGTTGCAGTGAGGCTCCAGGCAGGGGCAAAGGTCTTGACTTGAGGATTGAAGAAGAGGTTTGAAAGCGGTGAAGACAGCTTTCGGGGGGGGGGGTCCGAAGATCCTTCAGAAAAGGCTTGGAGGAACTGGAGAATTCAAGGGGGAGATAAGAGGAAGAGTAGGGAGACTGACTACGCAGGAAAAACTTAGGAAAGGTCAGGTGCGAGGAACACAACAATTGAAGTGTTCAAATGCATTGTGTCACAAGAAACAGAAGTTTTCTCTTCCATATGTAGTGTGAAAGCAGGAAATTACCTTAAAAACACTGTAAACCATAATGGATTGGAAAAACTTCCCAAGGAAGCAGTAGAATGTTGGCTATATTTCTATCTCAGAAATCCTCACAAGAGGATTCTGGGCAGAAGAAGAGGTAAAGGAATAGAGAAACTGAAGCTGTCTCTTCCCAAGAACCCACCAAAGAGAAGAATGGTGGAAGAGAAGACTGCACCCGTGGGCTGGCCTCCATAAGGTCAGTTTGGTAAGAGAGCACAGCAGCCCACTAGCACCCACAGAGCTCCAACAGTGCCCAGAAAGCTGTGCATATCTCCTGCGTGAGATTAACTTGGTAGCCAACACTGGGTGGGACGCCACTAGCGGCAAAACATGATATTGTAAATTCCAGGGATCTAGTGAAGCAATTTAGGACTAAAATTACCTAGTAGCCTGCCCCAGTAATGTCTTTATCATTTGGATTCACTGGGAAGGTTAAAAACGGGGTGATGATAGAGGTGATTCATACTCCTGGCTGATTCTAGTTGTCTAGAAGGATAAAATGGCCTTCGACAGGGCCACAGATCACTTTTAAATTCAGTATATCATAATCAAATGTATAATTGATTTGTGTGAATAAAACTCATTAAAGCATGCACACACTCTTGCATGCATATGTCCTCCAACTTCATTAGATCTCTTGAATTTATAATATCAATAGCGCTCTTCTAAGTTGAGCTCATCAAGATGCATGGCCATTCTGAATGAAGAACTCAATTATGAAGCATTCAATAAAAATTAAGATTATGTGGATGAGAGTCCTTTTAAAGACACATCTTGTGCTTCAGTAAGTCATTTGCAGAGTATCCAATTTACTTTCACCATTTTCCTGTTGGGTATATCTTTTTGGTACATGTAGATTTACGATAGGAAGATGATATAGCCAACCCTTATACTTCTGCCTGCCTCTTGTATTTATTTTATGTTCATATATGGCACCTTGACATGGTTTCTCCTGCTTCAAAGTCTTTTCCAGTATCCCATGTGATTTTATCTCCAATTCTATTAATTTCCATCCCTTACTGTTCTGCTGCCAGGCAATCCTGCTCTAATAAAGAATCACAAAAAGGTATGTTAAATTGCATGTTTTATGATATCTCTGCTTTATTCTGTTAGTTTTTACTTTTATTCCTCCGAATTATTTAACACACATACTTTTCTCTGACAGGTGCCGGTGAGGATCTACCTGCAAGTGTGGCACTTATGTCTGCTACACCAAGATGTTCTGTGTGTCATTTGAAATAAGAAGACCAAAAGGATGACTTGGGAAAACAAAACCCTGGACTGGTGAATATAAACTGCCCTAGTCATTCAAATTTGACCTATATTGCAACTTAGCAACTCTTTGAATACTGAAGGAAATGAATATTTTTCACCATTTCATTTTGAAGTGAAAAGTGCTGTTCTGTAACTGCAAGAAAAGCAATATACACATCTAGTTTACATAATTAATCCAAAGCTATAATCATAAATGCTCAATAAAACTCACAAATATACAAAACCAGAAAATACGTTTACAGAGTACCAGGTAAATGATGTTAACAGATATGTATATATACCAACTGAATCAGATATGTGGATGACCGTTTTGGACATAACAAGTTTATATATTTGTATTGAACATACCCAGGGAGTCCATGCTGTTAAGTATTTTTTGAAGAGTAGATCTCTACACTTCTCAGAACATAATGAAATGCTGGTTGAATTTATAGTGTTCTGCCTGACAAATAACATCTTTTTGTTTAATAAGCAGCATTTCCGGCAGATACAGGGGAGGGCGATGTGCACCTGCTTCACTCCCAGCTATGCAAACTTGTTCGTTGGCTGGTGGGAGAAGCAGGTGGCCTGGGCCGACCAATACAAACATTGGGTCAGTTGTATCACCACATGGTATAGATACATTGATGATTTGTTTATTTTGTGGAAGGGGCCCAAACAAGAAGCTGAGAAGTATATTACAGAACTAAACAACAATACTTTGAACTTGCACTTTAGTGGACACATAAGCTCAACAGAAGTATCTTTCCTAGATCTGAGAGTATTTGAGAGGGATAATAAAATTTGCACAACCCTTTATGGGAAAGATACAGCGGGCAATTCTGTACTTGAAGCATGTAGCAGTCATCAAAAGTCGCTGAAAAATAGCATACCATACGGCGAACTGTTACGTTTAACACGTAATTGTTCTCTAGATATTGATTTTCAAAATGAGGCGTCCTTAGCAATCGAACGGTTCAAGTCACGGGGCTACTGCCCGGAACTGTTGGCCAAAACCTTAAATAAGGTACACAGGATTCCAAGACAAAGCCTGCTACAAAAGAAGGAGACCCCTAATAAGGAAGACAGTGAAACCTCTAGATTCATCACAACCTTTTCAAATGAAACAGGCCCCTTGAGAAAAATGTTTGTGCCGGAATTGGCACATTCTGAGAGCGGATGGGGTTATAGTAAATTCTTTTCCTGCTCATCCACAAGTGACTTTTAGAAGGAGTAAATCCCAAAAAGACACATTAGTGAGAAGTCATCACGAATCAATCCCATTTGTTCCACGTATTAGCACTCTCACAGGTTTTTAGGTCTCGACTGATCCAGCGCTTGCGCTGATCTGGCCGAGACATTTTGTAAACAGGCTTTTTCAAAGTGCTGCCGTGGCCTAAAGCTACAGTGCACGTGAACGTGCACGCGCGCCCTCCGTTGCACGCGATCGTAATCGCGATTGCGATCACTTTCACTTTCGCGGCCGCGTTGCCAAAGCTTGTTTTAAACTCCTGATTGCCGTGCACATTGCACGGCTCTCATCTCCAGTCTGTGCCCTCTTCCCCATCAGTTTATGACTGCCTCTGTCAGCCCGTGTACTCCTTATTTATCTGTGCCTTGAGTAAATGCGGGTGTATAAATGACACCTGCCCGCATGGCTGTCTGCTTCTAGTATGTGGCACTGGACAGGTCGCCATTCCATAGCGTTGTAAATAGGAGTCGTTGCAGCACACCACTGAATACCCCCAATTGCCTCCAGGGCAGGTCGCACCAAACATGCAAACTCGGAAACTTGTGTATTGTTCGCAGAGCTGTGTTATGCAAACGAGTCTGAATTCACGCCTTTAGCTAAAACTGACATATCGCTTCCACTGGTAAAGCGCCTTCTGGGGTGGCATGTATATTTGACTTTGACCAGTTTGCACTAAAGTTTGATGTGTAGTTAAGGTTACATTAGGGGTAGATTGCAACACACACTTCAGTTATCTCGTCGGTTCGTTTGTTTAGTTACCCATGTGCAATATTGTGTTTTGTCGTTTACAAATATGGCTTCTGGTGAATTTACTTGATGCTTGATGTATACGAGATGAAGGGGGATTCGTATGCCCGATGATGTATTTTGTTAGTGCACTTGTTCGTTTTATTGGTGCGACTTTGAAGAAATGATTAGAGTAAGTATTAATTGATGAGGCCGCACGTCCAGTCGCTAAAATGTGTATATTGATTGAGCTCTTTCATGTTCCAGATGGTTCGAGTACTTCATGGACAAAGGGTTCGCGATGCCTGTTACTTTAGTCCCTCGTGGCCAGACGATAGTTGTAATGGCTTTGTGGAGTACTGTGCTTGTCATTTTCGGAAATATATATATATATATATATATATATATATATATATATATATATATATATATATATATATATATATTTTTTTCTTTTCTTTTTTTCCTGAATGCATCGACTGTATATAAATAAAGACTTCATTTTGCGACCTCAATCACGTCAAATGTTTTGAAACGCAGTTTCAAGATATTTTTAGAGTTTCTAATTGCTGAAATTGGTGTAGGTTCTCATATGTATGTTTCCATTCAGTGCTTAATTTGTAAGCACTGAATGCCACTATTTGAACTTTGAAATACAGCAATAATCGGGGCTCAGTGGCCCCCCTCAAGCCTCTGGGCCCCAGAGCCATTGCACATGCTGCTTCAATGCTCATGTCCAGATTTGTAGGGAGGTTCAACTCAGCATATGCTTCCTGACCTCTACCCCCTGTACTCTCACTTGCTGCAGCTCACGTCAACTAATACTTTTTAAATATTGTCTTGCTTCTTCTGAAGCTCTTATATCCCACTCTGCCAGGAGCAACAAGGTCATCCAGTCCTGATTTTATTTGCATTATGGTATTAATAGTCTTGAGTTCATAACTGGGGAAACAAAACAAGCCCCAAATTTCAAAGATACATTCAGGCAGTGCCCTGCCGTTCCCGCCCACTTCGACCACTGATTCAGAGAGATTTAGTAAGGGGCACAAGACCTTAGGAATGCGGTTTATGGCCAGTGCGTGGGAGGCATTCAAGCGCGAAGCTGGCATCTGGCATCTGGCATCGGACTTGAAAGCAGCAGACTGCTTTCGCCAGCGCCTGCTCGGCCTCACTTCCTGCATCCCCTCTTACAACAATTAACTTTCGTTATAACTCACACCCCATATGCTCGTTCCCTCCCACCCTTCCTTTGATGTCCGCTTTTCTTGTTGTTTACAAACCACGCCACACACTGCTGCACGCCACACACTGCTGCACGCCACACACTGCTGCACGCCACACACTGCTGCACGCCACATACTGCTGCACGCCACATACTGCTGCACGCCACATACTGCTGCACGCCGCACACTGCTGCACGCCGCACACTACCGCACGCCACTCACTGCTGCGCACACTGCTGCATTACACACTGCTGCATTACACACTGCTGCACGCCACAAACTGCTGCACGCTGCACACTGCTGCACGCCTCACACTGCTACACGAAACACTGCTGCATGCCTCACACTGCTGCACGCCACACACTGCTGCACGCCACACACTGCTGCATGCCGCACACTGCTGCACGCCGCACACTGCTACATGCCACACACTGCTGCACGCCACACACTGCTGCATGCCGCTGCACGCCACACACTGCTGCACGCCACACACTGCTGCACGCCGCACACTACCGCATGCCACACACTGCTGCGCACACTGCTGCATTACATACTGCTGCACGCCACACACTGCTGCACGCCGCACACTGCTGCACGCCGCATACTGCTGCACGCCGCACACTGCTGCACACTACCGCACGCCACACACTGCTGCGCACACTGCTGCATTACACACTGCTGCATTACACACTGCTGCATTACACACTGCTGCATTACACACTGCTGCATTACACACTGCTGCACGCCGCACACTGCTGCACGCCTCACACTGCTACACGAAACACTGCTGCATGCCTCACACTGCTGCACGCCTCACACTGCGGCACGCCGCACACTGCTGCACGCCTCACACTGCGGCACGCCGCACACTGCGGCACGCCGCACACTGCTGCACGCCGCACACTGCTGCACACCACACACTGCTACACGCCACACACTGCTGCACGCCACACACTGCTGCATGCCGCTGCACGCCACACACTGCTGCACGCCACACACTGCTGCACACCACACACTGCTGCACGCAGCACACTGCTGCACGCCGCACACTGCTGCACGCCGCACACTGCTACACGCCACACACTGCTGCACGCCACACACTGCTGCATGCCACACACTGCTGCACGCCACACACTGCTGCACACCACACACTGCTGCACGCCGCACAATGCTACACGAAACACTGCTGCACGCCACACACTGCTGTACGCCACACACTGCTGCATTACTCACTGTTGCATGCTGTACGACACTGCTGCACGCAGCACACTGCTGCACACCGCACACTGCTGCACGCCGTACACTACTGCACGCCGCTGCACGCCACACAGTGCTGCACGCCGCACAGTGCTGCACGCCGCACACTGCTGCATGCCGCACACTGCTGCATGCCGCACACTGCTGCACTCCACACACTGCTTTTATGCGAGTTTATGCTACTGACATTGTAAATGACAATGCCTTTTATTTGTTTTAAAACCAAAACATAACTAAAAGGCATTGTAATTTTACAATGCCAATAGCTCAAACTCTTATAAATGCGAGACCTATTGCATTGCAAATGCTTGTTTTCCATGCCTTAAATGTAAGGCTTGTAAAGGAAGTAGAAAGGTTCTCTCGTATAGAATTCCAAACATGCCTAAGCCCAGAGCCATCAACAAATTTTTGACTTGAAATACGCCGTTTTGTGTGTACAGCTTGCTTTGTCCTTGTTGTGGCAAGCAGTACATTGGGAGCACGATCCACCCCACAAAGCGCTGTATCTTAGAGCATGCACGAGCCATTGAGAATCTAGATTTTACTTATCCTGTAGCCAGGCACTTTGCCAAATTCCATAACAGTAACAGGAATTTGTTGACATTTTTTTGTCTTGATCATGTAACACTTAGTGAACGGGGTGACAACCGAGAATTACGAATGAGGCGACTTGAATCTAGGTTCATTATTGATTTACAAACCACTTTCCCTGATGGCTTGAACACAGGAGAACTAGCAAGCCACCTAGGGTAAAATTGGGTAAATTTGATGGTTGCTGATGTTTGAAATTCACAATGCTGCAGAACAGTTAAATAGTTGAAAACTGTTATGTCTGTCTCACCTCCCTTAGACATTTTAGCATGGGGGCAAGAGTCTTTAATTCCCCCCAGTAGACTGCCATGATAATGAATATACTTATGCTAATTCAGGGCTCAATTATGTGTGTTTTTATCTGTAGTGGTTTAAATGGGTTCTTTAAATTCTTGTGAAAGAATCAAATTGAACAATGAATTAATCATTTTTATTTTATTGATCACTGCAGAATACACAATGAAAAGTTTATAATTTGGTTGAAACAGAACTGAACAAAGAAAAAATGAATTATCTTCTGTTTCTTAGATAGGATTTGTTTATAATTTGTTTGAAACAAACAATGATTTAATGTAAGAAACTAATTTTTCTTTCTTTTTTTACTCGTGGCACCTCTATGTATACTAATATTTTGAGTCTGTCTACCATGTATATTGGGTTTGACCCGGAAACCCTTAATGTGTACCGGATATAATCGTGGATTGTGCAAATGCACTTTGTTAATCAGTGGAAAAAGGCGCACAAGCCGAAACGCGTCCTGTGGGAAATTCTCGGTGAATAAAAACAAACCGAGTACATTGCTGTGTGCAGACCCTTCACCATGCTAAACTGGGGTGGAATGGTGAGCAAAAGAATGATGGATTTAACCCAGATCTCTTGACTGGGGGTGAATGTTTTGATTTGTTCTGCATTCCATCCATCAATTGTGTGTCTTTTGCTTTCTCGCCCTAAGTGCGCCAGGTATGCCCAGACGTGGGTGCTGGGCTCACTGTGCCACTGGAATCAAGCTGTCCTTGCTGAAGAGGAGTGAAACCCCGAAACCGGTCCAAGGGTGCTTGTTTTAAGTCCAGGGAGGACCTGGCTTGGCAGTTCGGGCTGGACTGTTCCCGTGAGGCACAGGGTCAAGACTGATTTGAATATGGCCGGGTCTAAACTGGGGTGGCATGGTGAGCAAAAGAATGATGAGATATAACCGATATCTCTTGGCTGGGGGTGAATGTGTTGATTTGTTCTGCATTCTGTCCATCAATTGTGTGTCTTTTGCTTTCTCGCCCTAAGTGCGCTAGGTATGCCCAGACGTGGGTCCTGGGCTCACTGTCCCACTGGAATCAAGCTATCCTGGCTGAAGAGGGGTGAAACCCTAAAACTGTTCCTAGGATGCTTGTTTCCGGTCCAGGGAGGACCTGGCTTGGCAGTTCGGGCTGGACTGTTCCCATGAGGCACAGGGTCAAGACTGATTTGAATATGGCCAGGTCTAAACTGGGGTGGCATGGTGAGCAAAAGAACGATGGATTTAACCCAGATCTTATGACTGAGGGTCATTGTGTTGATTTGTTCTACATTCCGTCCATCAATTGTGTGTCCTTTGCTTTCTCGGCCTAAGTGCGCCTGGTATGCCAAGACGTGGGTCCTGGGCTCACTGTGCCACTGGAATCAAGCTATCTTCGCTGAAGAGGGGTGAAACCCCAAAACCGGTCCTAGGATGCTTGTTTCCTGTCCAGGGAGGACCTGGCTTGGCAGTTCGGGCTGGACTGTTCCCATGAGGCAAAGGGTTAAGACTGATTTGCATATCGCCAGGTCTAAACTGGGGTGGCATGGTGAGCAAAAGAATGATGGACTTAACCCAGACCTCCTGACTGGGGGTGAATGTGTTGATTTGTTCTACATTCCATCCATCAATTGTGTGTCTTTTGCTTTCTTGCCCTAAGTGTGCCAGGTATGCCCAGACGTGGGTCCTGGGCTCACTGTGCCACTGGAATCAAGCTATCCTGGCTGAAGAGGGGTGAAACCCCAAAACCGGTCCTAGGATGCTTGATTACGGTCCAGGGAGGACCTGGCTTGGCAGTTCCGGCTGGACTGTTCCCGTGAGGCACAGGGTCAAGACTGATTTGCATATGGCCAGATCTAAACTGGGGTGGCATGGTGAGCAAAAGAATGATGGATTTAAACCAGATCTCTTGACTGGGGGTGAATGTATTGATTTGTTCAGCATTCCGTCCATCAATTGTGTGTCTTTTGCTGTCTCGCCCTAAATGTGCCAGGTATGCCCAGACATGGGTCCTGGGCTCACTGTGCCACTGGAATCAAGCTATCCTGGCTGAAGAGGGGTAAAACCCCAAAACCGGTCCTAGGATGATTGTTTCCGGTAGAGGGAGGACCTGGCTTGGCAGTTCGGGCTGGACTGTTCCCAAGAGGCACAGGGTCAAGACTGATTTGCATATGGCCAGGTCTAAACTGGGGTGGCATGGTGAGCAAAAGAATGATGGTCTCTTGACTGGGGGTGAATGTTTTGATTTGTTCTGCATTCTGTACATCAATTGTGTGTCTTTTGCTTTCTCGCCCTAAGGGCGCCAGGTATGCCCAGACGTGGGTCCTGGGCTCACTGTGCCACTGGAATCAAGCTATCCTGGCTGAAGAGGGGTGAAACCCAGAAACCGGTCCTAGGATGCTTGTTTCCGGTCCAGGGAGGACCTGGCTTGGCAGTTCGGGCTGGACTGTTCCCATGAGGCACAGGGTCAAGACTACTTTTGCATATGGCCAGGTCTCAACTGGGGTGCCATGGTGAGCAAAAGAATGATAGATTTAACCCAGATCTCTTGACTGGGGGTGAATGTGATTTGTTCTGCATTCTGTCCATCAATTGTGTGTATTTTGCTTTCTCGCCCTAAGTGCGCTAGGTATGCCCAGACGTGGGTCTTGGGCTCACTGTGCCACTGGAATCAAGCTATCCTGGCTGAAGAGGGGTGAAACCACAAAACCGGTCCTAGGATGCTTGTTTCCGGGCCAGGGAGGACCTGGCTTGGCAGTTCGGGCTGGACTGTTCCCATGAGGCACAGGGTCAAGACTGATTTGCTTTTGGCCAGGTCTAAACTGGGGTGGCATGGTGAGCAACAGAATGATGGATTTAACCCAGATCTCTTGACTGGGGGTGAATGTCTTGATTTGTTCTGCATTCCGTCCATCAATTGTGAGTCTTTTACTTTCTCGCCCTAAGAGCGCCAGGTATGCCCAGTTGTGGGTCCTGGGCTCACTGTGCCACTGGAATCAAGCTGTCCTTGCTGAAGAGGGGTGAAACCCCGAAAGTGGTACAATGGTGCTTGTTTCCAGTCCAGGGAGGACCTGGCTTGGCAGTTCGGGCTGGACTGTTCCCATGAGGCACAGGGTCAAGACTGATTTGCTTTTGGCCAGGTCTAAACTGGGGTGGCATGGTGAGCAAAAGAATGATGGATTTAACCCAGATCTCTTGACTGGGGGTGAATGTTTTGATTTGTTCTGCATTCCGTCTATCAATTGTGTGTCTTTTGCTTCTCGCCCTAAATGCGCCAGGTATGCCCAGACGTGGGTCCTGGGTTCACTGTGCCACTGGAATAAAGCTATCCTGGCTGAAGGGGGGTGAAACCCCGAAACCGGTCCTAGAATGCTTGTTTCCAGTCCAGGGAGGACTTGGCTTGGCAGTTCGGGCTGGACTGTTCCCATGAGGCACAGGGTCAAACTCATTTGTATGTGGCCAGGTCTAAACTGGGGTGGCATGGTGACCAAAAGAATGATGGATTTAACCCAGATCTCTTGACTGGGGGTGAATGTTTTGATTTTTTCTGCATTCCGTCCATCAATTGTGTGTCTTTTGCTTTCTCGCCCTAAGTGCGCCAGGTATGCCCAGATGTGGGTCCTGGGCTCACTGTGCCACTGGAATCAAGCTATCCTGCCTGAAGAGGGGAGAAACCCCGAAACCGGTCCAAGGATGCTTGTTTCCAGTCCAGGGAGGACCGGGCTTGGCATTTCGGGCTGGACTGTTCCCATGAGGCACAGGGTCAAGACTGATTTGCATATGGCCTGGTCTAAACTGGGGTGGTATGGTGAGCAAAAGAATGATGGATATAACCGAGATCTCTTGGCTGGGGGTGAATGTGTTGATTTGTTCTGCATTCTGTCCATCAATTGGGTGTCTTTTGCTTTCTTGCCCTAAGTGCGCTAGGTATGGCCAGACGTTAGTCCTGGGCTCACTGTGCCACTGGAATCAAGCTATCCTGGCTGAAAGGGGTGAAAGCCCGAAACCGGTCCTAGGATGCTTGTTTCCGGTCCAGGGAGGACCTGGCTTGGCAGTTCGGGCTGGACTGTTCCCATGAGGCACAGGGTCAAGACTGATTTGCATATGGCCAGGTCTAAACTGGGGTGGCATGGTGAGCAAAAGAATGATGGATTTAACGCAGATCTCTTGACTGGGGGTGAATGTTTTGATTTGTTCTGCATTCCGTCCATCAATTGTGTGTCTTTTACTTTCTCGCCCTTAGTGTGCCAGGTATGCCCAGACGTGGGTCCTGGGCTCACTGTGCCACTAGAATCAAGCTATCCTGGCTGAAGAGGGGTGAAACCCCGAAACCGGTCCTAGAATGCCTGTTTCCGGTCCAGGGAGGACCTGGCTTGGCTGTTCGGGCTGGACTGTTCCCATGAGGCACAGGGTCAAGACTGATTTGCATATGGCCAGGTCTAAACTGGGGTGGCATGGTGAGCAAAAGAATGATGAGATATAACCGAGATCTCTTGGCTGGGGGTGAATGTGTTGATTTGTTCTGCATTCTGTCCATCAATTGTGTGTCTTATGCTTTCTCACCATAAGTGTGCCAGGTATGCCCAGACGTGGGTCCTGGGCTCACTGTGCCACTGGAATCAAGCTATCCTGGCTGAAGAGGGGTGAAACCCCAAAACCGGTCCTAGGATGCTTGATTCCGGTCCAGGGAGGACCTGGCTTGGCAGTTCGGGCTGGACTGTTCCCGTGAGGCACAGGGTCAAGATTGATTTGCATTTGGCCAGGTCTAAACTGGGGTGGCATGGTGAGCAAAAGAATGATGGACTTAACCCAGATCTCTTGACTGGGGGTGAATGTTTTGATTTGTTCTGCATTCCGTCCATCAATTGTGTGTCTTTTGCTGACTCGCCCTAAATGCTCCAGGTATACCCAGACATGGGTCCTGGGTTCACTGTGCTACTGGAATAAAGCTATCCTGGCTGAAGAGGGGTGAAACCCCAAAACCGGTCCTTGGATGCTTGTTTGCGGTCCAGGGAGGACCTGGCTTGGCAGTTCGGGCTGGACTGTTCCCATGAGGCACAGGGTCAAACTCATTTGTATGTGGCCAGGTCTAAACTGGGGTGGCATGGTGACCAAAAGAATGATGGATTTAACCCAGATCTCTTGACTGGGGGTGAATGTTTTGATTTTTTCTGCATTCCGTCCATCAATTGTGTGTCTTTTGCTTTCTCGCCCTAAGTGCGCCAGGTATGCCCAGATGTGGGTCCTGGGCTCACTGTGCCACTGGAATCAAGCTATCCTGCCTGAAGAGGGGAGAAACCCCGAAACCGGTCCAAGGATGCTTGTTTCCAGTCCAGGGAGGACCGGGCTTGGCATTTCGGGCTGGACTGTTCCCATGAGGCACAGGGTCAAGACTGATTTGCATATGGCCTGGTCTAAACTGGGGTGGTATGGTGAGCAAAAGAATGATGGATATAACCGAGATCTCTTGGCTGGGGGTGAATGTGTTGATTTGTTCTGCATTCTGTCCATCAATTGGGTGTCTTTTGCTTTCTTGCCCTAAGTGCGCTAGGTATGGCCAGACGTTAGTCCTGGGCTCACTGTGCCACTGGAATCAAGCTATCCTGGCTGAAAGGGGTGAAAGCCCGAAACCGGTCCTAGGATGCTTGTTTCCGGTCCAGGGAGGACCTGGCTTGGCAGTTCGGGCTGGACTGTTCCCATGAGGCACAGGGTCAAGACTGATTTGCATATGGCCAGGTCTAAACTGGGGTGGCATGGTGAGCAAAAGAATGATGGATTTAACGCAGATCTCTTGACTGGGGGTGAATGTTTTGATTTGTTCTGCATTCCGTCCATCAATTGTGTGTCTTTTACTTTCTCGCCCTTAGTGTGCCAGGTATGCCCAGACGTGGGTCCTGGGCTCACTGTGCCACTAGAATCAAGCTATCCTGGCTGAAGAGGGGTGAAACCCCGAAACCGGTCCTAGAATGCCTGTTTCCGGTCCAGGGAGGACCTGGCTTGGCTGTTCGGGCTGGACTGTTCCCATGAGGCACAGGGTCAAGACTGATTTGCATATGGCCAGGTCTAAACTGGGGTGGCATGGTGAGCAAAAGAATGATGAGATATAACCGAGATCTCTTGGCTGGGGGTGAATGTGTTGATTTGTTCTGCATTCTGTCCATCAATTGTGTGTCTTATGCTTTCTCACCATAAGTGTGCCAGGTATGCCCAGACGTGGGTCCTGGGCTCACTGTGCCACTGGAATCAAGCTATCCTGGCTGAAGAGGGGTGAAACCCCAAAACCGGTCCTAGGATGCTTGATTCCGGTCCAGGGAGGACCTGGCTTGGCAGTTCGGGCTGGACTGTTCCCGTGAGGCACAGGGTCAAGATTGATTTGCATTTGGCCAGGTCTAAACTGGGGTGGCATGGTGAGCAAAAGAATGATGGACTTAACCCAGATCTCTTGACTGGGGGTGAATGTTTTGATTTGTTCTGCATTCCGTCCATCAATTGTGTGTCTTTTGCTGACTCGCCCTAAATGCTCCAGGTATACCCAGACATGGGTCCTGGGTTCACTGTGCTACTGGAATAAAGCTATCCTGGCTGAAGAGGGGTGAAACCCCAAAACCGGTCCTTGGATGCTTGTTTGCGGTCCAGGGAGGACCTGGCTTGGCAGTTCGGGCTGGACGGATCCCATGAGGCACAGGGTCAAGACTGATTTGCATATGGCCAGATCTAAACTGGGGTGGCACGGTGAGCAAAAGAATGATGGACTTAACCCAGGTCTCTTGACTGAGAGTGAATGTTTTGATTTGTTCTGCATTCTGTCCATCAATTGTGTGTCTTTTGCTTTCTCGCCCTAAGTGCGCCAGGTATGACCAGACGTGTGTCCTGGGCTCACTGTGCCACTGGAATCAAGCTATCCTGGCTGAAGAGGGGTGACACCCCGAAACCGGTCCTAGGATGCTTGTTTCCGGTCCAGGGAGGACCTGGCTTGGCAGTTCGGGCTGGACTGTTCCCATGAGGCACAGGGTCAAGACTGATTTGCATATGGCCAGGTCTAAACTGGGGTGGCATGGTGAGCAAAAGAATGATGGATTTAAACCAGATCTCTTGACTGGGGGTGAATGTATTGATTTGTTCAGCATTCCGTCCATCAATTGTGTGTCTTTTGCTGTCTCGCCCTAAATGTGCCAGGTATGCCCCGACATGGGTCCTGGGCTAACTGTGCCACTGGAAAAAAGCTATCCTGGCTGAAGAGGGGTAAAACCCCAAAACCGGTCCTAGGATGCTTGTTTCCGGTAGAGGGAGGACCTGGCTTGGCAGTTCGGGCTGGACTGTTCCCATGAGGCACAGGGTCAAGACTTATTTGCATATGGCCAGGTCTAAACTGGGGTGGCATGGTGAGCAAAAGAATGATGGATTTAAACCAGATCTCTTGACTGGGGGTGAATGTATTGATTTGTTCAGCATTCCGTCCATCAATTGTGTGTCTTTTGCTGTCTCGCCATAAATGTGCCAGGTATGCCCAGACATGGGTCCTGGGCTCACTGTGCCACTGGAATAAAGCTATCCTGGCTGAAGGGGGTGAAACCCCGAAACCGGTCCTAGAATGCTTGTTTCCAGTCCAGGGAGGACTTGGCTTGGCAGTTCGGGCTGGACTGTTCCCATGAGGCACAGGGTCAAACTGATTTGTATGTGGCCAGGTCTAAACTGGGGTGGCATGGTGAGCAAAAGAATGATGGATTTAACCCAGATCTCTTGACTAGGGGTGAATGTTTTGATTTTTTCTGCATTCCGTCCATCAATTGTGTGTCTTTTGCTTTCTCGCCCTAAGTGCGCCAGGTATGCCCAGATGTGGGTCCTGGGCTCACTGTGCCACTGGAATCAAGCTATCCTGCCTGAAGAGGGGAGAAACCCCGAAACCGGTCCAAGGATGCTTGTTTCCAGTCCAGGGAGGACCGGGCTTGGCATTTCGGGCTGGACTGTTCCCATGAGGCACAGGGTCAAGACTGATTTGCATATGGCCTGGTCTAAACTGGGGTGGTATGGTGAGCAAAAGAATGATGGATATAACCGAGATCTCTTGGCTGGGGGTGAATGTGTTGATTTGTTCTGCATTCTGTCCATCAATTGGGTGTCTTTTGCTTTCTTGCCCTAAGTGCGCTAGGTATGGCCAGACGTTAGTCCTGGGCTCACTGTGCCACTGGAATCAAGCTATCCTGGCTGAAAGGGGTGAAAGCCCGAAACCGGTCCTAGGATGCTTGTTTCCGATCCAGGGAGGACCTGGCTTGGCAGTTCGGGCTGGACTGTTCCCATGAGGCACAGGGTCAAGACTGATTTGCATATGGCCAGGTCTAAACTGGGGTGGCATGGTGAGCAAAAGAATGATGGATTTAACGCAGATCTCTTGACTGGGGGTGAATGTTTTGATTTGTTTTGCATTCCGTCCATCAATTGTGTGTCTTTTACTTTCTTGCCCTTAGTGTGCCAGGTATGCCCAGACGTGGGTCCTGGGCTCACTGTGCCACTAGAATCAAGCTATCCTGGCTGAAGAGGGGTGAAACCCCAAAACCGGTCCTAGACTGCCTGTTTCCGGTCCAGGGAGGACCTGGCTTGGCTGTTCGGGCTGGACTGTTCCCATGAGGCACAGGGTCAAGACTGATTTGCATATGGCCAGGTCTAAACTGGGGTGGCATGGTGAGCAAAAGAATGATGAGATATAACCGAGATCTCTTGGCTGGGGGTGAATGTGTTGATTTGTTCTGCATTCTGTCCATCAATTGTGTGTCTTATGCTTTCTCACCATAAGTGTGCCAGGTATGCCCAGACGTGGGTCCTGGGCTCACTGTGCCACTGGAATCAAGCTATCCTGGCTGAAGAGGGGTGAAACCCCAAAACCGGTCCTAGGATGCTTGATTCCGGTCCAGGGAGGACCTGGCTTGGCAGTTCGGGCTGGACTGTTCCCGTGAGGCACAGGGTCAAGATTGATTTGCATTTGGCCAGGTCTAAACTGGGGTGGCATGGTGAGCAAAAGAATGATGGACTTAACCCAGATCTCTTGACTGGGGGTGAATGTTTTGATTTGTTCTGCATTCTGTACATCAATTGTGTGTCTTTTGCTTTCTCGCCCTAAGGGCGCCAGGTATGCCCAGACGTGGGTCCTGGGCTCACTGTGCCACTGGAATCAAGCTATCCTGGCTGAAGACGGGTGAAACCCGGAAACCGGTCCTAGGATGCTTGTTTCCGGTCCAGGGAGGACCTGGCTTGGCAGTTCGGGCTGGACTGTTCCCATGAGGCACAGGGTCAAGACTACTTTTGCATATGGCCAGGTCTCAACTGGGGTGCCATGGTGAGCAAAAGAATGATAGATTTAACCCAGATCTCTTGACTGGGGGTGAATGTGATTTGTTCTGCATTCTGTCCATCAATTGTGTGTCTTTTGCTTTCTCGCCCTAAGTGCGCTAGGTATGCCCAGACGTGGGTCTTGGGCTCACTGTGCCACTGGAATCAAGCTATCCTGGCTGAAGAGGGGTGAAACCCCAAAACCGGTCCTAGGATGCTTGTTTCCGGGCCAGGGAGGACCTGGCTTGGCAGTTCGGGCTGGACTGTTCCCATGAGGCACAGGGTCAAGACTGATTTGCTTTTGGCCAGGTCTAAACTGGGGTGGCATGGTGAGCAATAGAATGATGGATTTAACCCAGATCTCTTGACTGGGGGTGAATGTCTTGATTTGTTCTGCATTCCGTCCATCAATTGTGTGTCTTTTACTTTCTCGCCCTAAGTGCGCCAGGTATGCCCAGTTGTGGGTCCTGGGCTCACTGTGCCACTGGAATCAAGCTGTCCTTGCTGAAGAGGGGTGAAACCCCGAAAGTGGTACAAGGGTGCTTGTTTCCAGTCCAGGGAGGACCTGGCTTGGCAGTTCGGGCTGGACTGTTCCCATGAGGCACAGGGTCAAGACTGATTTGCATTTGGCGAGGTCTAAACTGGGGTGGCATGGTGAGCAAAAGAATGATGGATTTAACCCAGATCTCTTGACTGGGGGTGAATGTTTTGATTTGTTCTGCATTCCGTCTATCAATTGTGTGTCTTTTGCTTCTCGCCCTAAATGCGCCAGGTATGCCCAGACGCGGGTCCTGGGCTCACTGTGCCACTGGAATAAAGCTATCCTGGCTGAAGGGGGGTGAAACCCCGAAACCGGTCCTAGAATGCTTGTTTCCAGTCCAGGGAGGACTTGGCTTGGCAGTTCGGGCTGGACTGTTCCCATTAGGCACAGGGTCAAACTGATTTGTATGTGGCCAGGTCTAAACTGGGGTGGCATGGTGAGCAAAAGAATGATGGATTTAACGCAGATCTCTTGACTGGGGGTGAATGTTTTGATTTGTTCTGCATTCCGTCCATCAATTGTGTGTCTTTTACTTTCTCGCCCTTAGTGTGCCAGGTATGCCCAGACGTGGGTCCTGGGCTCACTGTGCCACTAGAATCAAGCTATCCTGGCTGAAGAGGGGTGAAACCCCGAAACCGGTCCTAGAATGCCTGTTTCCGGTCCAGGGAGGACCTGGCTTGGCTGTTCGGGCTGGACTGTTCCCATGAGGCACAGGGTCAAGACTGATTTGCATATGGCCAGGTCTAAACTGGGGTGGCATGGTGAGCAAAAGAATGATGAGATATAACCGAGATCTCTTGGCTGGGGGTGAATGTGTTGATTTGTTCTGCATTCTGTCCATCAATTGTGTGTCTTATGCTTTCTCACCATAAGTGTGCCAGGTATGCCCAGACGTGGGTCCTGGGCTCACTGTGCCACTGGAATCAAGCTATCCTGGCTGAAGAGGGGTGAAACCCCAAAACCGGTCCTAGGATGCTTGATTCCGGTCCAGGGAGGACCTGGCTTGGCAGTTCGGGCTGGACTGTTCCCGTGAGGCACAGGGTCAAGATTGATTTGCATTTGGCCAGGTCTAAACTGGGGTGGCATGGTGAGCAAAAGAATGATGGACTTAACCCAGATCTCTTGACTGGGGGTGAATGTTTTGATTTGTTCTGCATTCCGTCCATCAATTGTGTGTCTTTTGCTGACTCGCCCTAAATGCTCCAGGTATACCTAGACATGGGTCCTGGGTTCACTGTGCTACTGGAATAAAGCTATCCTGGCTGAAGAGGGGTGAAACCCCAAAACCGGTCCTTGGATGCTTGTTTGCGGTCCAGGGAGGACCTGGCTTGGCAGTTCGGGCTGGACGGATCCCATGAGGCACAGGGTCAAGACTGATTTGCATATGGCCAGATCTAAACTGGGGTGGCATGGTGAGCAAAAGAATGATGGACTTAACCCAGGTCTCTTGACTGAGAGTGAATGTTTTGATTTGTTCTGCATTCTGTCCATCAATTGTGTGTCTTTTGCTTTCTCGCCCTAAGTGCGCCAGGTTTGACCAGACGTGAGTCCTGGGCTCACTGTGCCACTGGAATCAAGCTATCCTGGCTGAAGAGGGGTGACACCCCGAAACCGGTCCTAGGATGCTTGTTTCCGGTCCAGGGAGGACCTGGCTTGGCAGTTCGGGCTGGACTGTTCCCATGAGGCACAGGGTCAAGACTGATTTGCATATGGCCAGGTCTAAACTGGGGTGGCATGGTGAGCAAAAGAATGATGGATTTAAACCAGATCTCTTGACTGGGGGTGAATGTATTGATTTGTTCAGCATTCCGTCCATCAATTGTGTGTCTTTTGCTGTCTCGCCCTAAATGTGCCAGGTATGCCCCGACATGGGTCCTGGGCTAACTGTGCCACTGGAAAAAAGCTATCCTGGCTGAAGAGGGGTAAAACCCCAAAACCGGTCCTAGGATGCTTGTTTCCGGTAGAGGGAGGACCTGGCTTGGCAGTTCGGGCTGGACTGTTCCCATGAGGCACAGGGTCAAGACTTATTTGCATATGGCCAGGTCTAAACTGGGGTGGCATGGTGAGCAAAAGAATGATGGATTTAAACCAGATCTCTTGACTGGGGGTGAATGTATTGATTTGTTCAGCATTCCGTCCATCAATTGTGTGTCTTTTGCTGTCTCGCCATAAATGTGCCAGGTATGCCCAGACATGGGTCCTGGGCTCACTGTGCCACTGGAATAAAGCTATCCTGGCTGAAGGGGGTGAAACCCCGAAACCGGTCCTAGAATGCTTGTTTCCAGTCCAGGGAGGACTTGGCTTGGCAGTTCGGGCTGGACTGTTCCCATGAGGCACAGGGTCAAACTGATTTGTATGTGGCCAGGTCTAAACTGGGGTGGCATGGTGAGCAAAAGAATGATGGATTTAACCCAGATCTCTTGACTAGGGGTGAATGTTTTGATTTTTTCTGCATTCCGTCCATCAATTGTGTGTCTTTTGCTTTCTCGCCCTAAGTGCGCCAGGTATGCCCAGATGTGGGTCCTGGGCTCACTGTGCCACTGGAATCAAGCTATCCTGCCTGAAGAGGGGAGAAACCCCGAAACCGGTCCAAGGATGCTTGTTTCCAGTCCAGGGTGGACCGGGCTTGGCATTTCGGGCTGGACTGTTCCCATGAGGCACAGGGTCAAGACTGATTTGCATATGGCCTGGTCTAAACTGGGGTGGTATGGTGAGCAAAAGAATGATGGATATAACCGAGATCTCTTGGCTGGGGGTGAATGTGTTGATTTGTTCTGCATTCTGTCCATCAATTGGGTGTCTTTTGCTTTCTTGCCCTAAGTGCGCTAGGTATGGCCAGACGTTAGTCCTGGGCTCACTGTGCCACTGGAATCAAGCTATCCTGGCTGAAAGGGGTGAAAGCCCGAAACCGGTCCTAGGATGCTTGTTTCCGATCCAGGGAGGACCTGGCTTGGCAGTTCGGGCTGGACTGTTCCCATGAGGCACAGGGTCAAGACTGATTTGCATATGGCCAGGTCTAAACTGGGGTGGCATGGTGAGCAAAAGAATGATGGATTTAACGCAGATCTCTTGACTGGGGGTGAATGTTTTGATTTGTTTTGCATTCCGTCCATCAATTGTGTGTCTTTTACTTTCTTGCCCTTAGTGTGCCAGGTATGCCCAGACGTGGGTCCTGGGCTCACTGTGCCACTAGAATAAAGCTATCCTGGCTGAAGAGGGGTGAAACCCCAAAACCGGTCCTAGACTGCCTGTTTCCGGTCCAGGGAGGACCTGGCTTGGCTGTTCGGGCTGGACTGTTCCCATGAGGCACAGGGTCAAGACTGATTTGCATATGGCCAGGTCTAAACTGGGGTGGCATGGTGAGCAAAAGAATGATGAGATATAACCGAGATCTCTTGGCTGGGGGTGAATGTGTTGATTTGTTCTGCATTCTGTCCATCAATTGTGTGTCTTATGCTTTCTCACCATAAGTGTGCCAGGTATGCCCAGACGTGGGTCCTGGGCTCACTGTGCCACTGGAATCAAGCTATCCTGGCTGAAGAGGGGTGAAACCCCAAAACCGGTCCTAGGATGCTTGATTCCGGTCCAGGGAGGACCTGGCTTGGCAGTTCGGGCTGGACTGTTCCCGTGAGGCACAGGGTCAAGATTGATTTGCATTTGGCCAGGTCTAAACTGGGGTGGCATGGTGAGCAAAAGAATGATGGACTTAACCCAGATCTCTTGACTGGGGGTGAATGTTTTGATTTGTTCTGCATTCTGTACATCAATTGTGTGTCTTTTGCTTTCTCGCCCTAAGGGCGCCAGGTATGCCCAGACGTGGGTCCTGGGCTCACTGTGCCACTGGAATCAAGCTATCCTGGCTGAAGACGGGTGAAACCCGGAAACCGGTCCTAGGATGCTTGTTTCCGGTCCAGGGAGGACCTGGCTTGGCAGTTCGGGCTGGACTGTTCCCATGAGGCACAGGGTCAAGACTACTTTTGCATATGGCCAGGTCTCAACTGGGGTGCCATGGTGAGCAAAAGAATGATAGATTTAACCCAGATCTCTTGACTGGGGGTGAATGTGATTTGTTCTGCATTCTGTCCATCAATTGTGTGTCTTTTGCTTTCTCGCCCTAAGTGCGCTAGGTATGCCCAGACGTGGGTCTTGGGCTCACTGTGCCACTGGAATCAAGCTATCCTGGCTGAAGAGGGGTGAAACCCCAAAACCGGTCCTAGGATGCTTGTTTCCGGGCCAGGGAGGACCTGGCTTGGCAGTTCGGGCTGGACTGTTCCCATGAGGCACAGGGTCAAGACTGATTTGCTTTTGGCCAGGTCTAAACTGGGGTGGCATGGTGAGCAATAGAATGATGGATTTAACCCAGATCTCTTGACTGGGGGTGAATGTCTTGATTTGTTCTGCATTCCGTCCATCAATTGTGTGTCTTTTACTTTCTCGCCCTAAGTGCGCCAGGTATGCCCAGTTGTGGGTCCTGGGCTCACTGTGCCACTGGAATCAAGCTGTCCTTGCTGAAGAGGGGTGAAACCCCGAAAGTGGTACAAGGGTGCTTGTTTCCAGTCCAGGGAGGACCTGGCTTGGCAGTTCGGGCTGGACTGTTCCCATGAGGCACAGGGTCAAGACTGATTTGCATTTGGCGAGGTCTAAACTGGGGTGGCATGGTGAGCAAAAGAATGATGGATTTAACCCAGATCTCTTGACTGGGGGTGAATGTTTTTGATTTGTTCTGCATTCCGTCTATCAATTGTGTGTCTTTTGCTTCTCGCCCTAAATGCGCCAGGTATGCCCAGACGCGGGTCCTGGGCTCACTGTGCCACTGGAATAAAGCTATCCTGGCTGAAGGGGGGTGAAACCCCGAAACCGGTCCTAGAATGCTTGTTTCCAGTCCAGGGAGGACTTGGCTTGGCAGTTCGGGCTGGACTGTTCCCATTAGGCACAGGGTCAAACTGATTTGTATGTGGCCAGGTCTAAACTGGGGTGGCATGGTGAGCAAAAGAATGATGGATTTAACCCAGATCTCTTGACTGGGGGTGAATGTTTTGATTTTTTCTGCATTCCGTCCATCAATTGTGTGTCTTTTGCTTTCTCGCCCTAAGTGCGCCAGGTATGCCCAGATGTGGGTCCTGGGCTCACTGTGCCACTGGAATCAAGCTATCCTGCCTGAAGAGGGGAGAAACCTCGAAACCGGTCCAAGGATGCTTGTTTCCAGTCCAGGGAGGACCGGGCTTGGCATTTCGGGCTGGACTGTTCCCATGAGGCACAGGGTCAAGACTGATTTGCATATGGCCTGGTCTAAACTGGGGTGGTATGGTGAGCAAAAGAATGATGGATATAACCGAGATCTCTTGGCTGGGGGTGAATGTGTTGATTTGTTCAGCATTCTGTCCATCAATTGGGTTTCTTTTGCTTTCTTGCCCTAAGTGCGCTAGGTATGGCCAGACGTTAGTCCTGGGCTCACTGTGCCACTGGAATCAAGCTATCCTGGCTGAAAGGGGTGAAAGCCCAAAACCGGTCCTAGGATGCTTGTTTCCGGTCCAGGGAGGACCTGGGTTGGCAGTTCGGGCTGGACTGTTCCCATGAGGCACAGGGTCAAGACTGATTTGCATATGGCCAGGTCTAAACTGGGGTGGCATGGTGAGCAAAAGAATGATGGATTTAACGCAGATCTCTTGACTGGGGGTGAATGTCTTGATTTGTTCTGCATTCCGTCCATCAATTGTGTGTCTTTTACTTTCTCGCCCTTAGTGTGCCAGGTATGCCCAGACGTGGGTCCTGGGCTCACTGTGCCACTAGAATCAAGCTATCCTGGCTGAAGAGGGGTGAAACCCCGAAACCGGTCCTAGAATGCCTGTTTCCGGTCCAGGGAGGACCTGGCTTCGCTGTTCGGGCTGGACTGTTCCCATGAGGCACAGGGTCAAGACTGATTTGCATATGGCCAGGTCTAAACTGGGGTGGCATGGTGAGCAAAAGAATGATGAGATATAACCGAGATCTCTTGGCTGGGGGTGAATGTGTTGATTTGTTCTGCATTCTGTCCATCAATTGTGTGTCTTATGCTTTCTCACCATCAGTGTGCCAGGTATGCCCAGACGTGGGTCCTGGGCTCACTGTGCCACTGGAATCAAGCTATCCTGGCTGAAGAGGGGTGAAACCCCAAAACCGGTCCTAGGATGCATGATTCCGGTCCAGGGAGGACCTGGCTTGGCAGTTCGGGCTGGACTGTTCCCGTGAAGCACAGGGTCAAGATTGATTTGCATTTGGCCAGGTCTAAACTGGGGTGGCATGGTGAGCAAAAGAATGATGGACTTAACCCAGATCTCTTGACTGGGGGTGAATGTTTTGATTTGTTCTGCATTCCGTCCATCAATTGTGTGTCTTTTGCTGTCTCGCCCTAAATGCTCCAGGTATACCCAGACATGGGTCCTGGGTTCACTGTGCTACTGGAATAAAGCTATCCTGGCTGAAGAGGGGTGAAACCCCAAAACCGGTCCTTGGATGCTTGTTTCCGGTCCAGGGAGGACCTGGCTTGGCAGTTCGGGCTGGACGGTTCCCATGAGGCACAGGGTCAAGACTGATTTGCATATGGCCAGATCTAAACTGGGGTGGCATGGTGAGCGAAAGAATGATGGACTTAACCCAGGTCTCTTGACTGGGAGTGAATGTTTTGATTTGTTCTGCATTCTGTCCATCAATTGTGTGTCTTTTGCTTTCTCGCCCTAAGTGCGCCAGGTATGCCCAGACGTGCGTCCTGGGCTCACTGTGCCACTGGAATCAAGCTATCCTGGCTGAAGAGGGGTGACACCCCGAAACCGGTCCTAGGGTGCTTGTTTCCGGACCAGGGAGGACCTGGCTTGGCAGTTCGGGCTGGACTGTTCCCATGAGGCACAGGGTCAAGACTGATTTGCATATGGCCAGGTCTAAACTGGGGTGGCATGGTGAGCAAAAGAATGATGGATTTAAACCAGATCTCTTGACTGGGGGTGAATGTATTGATTTGTTCATCATTCCGTCCATCAATTGTGTGTCTTTTGCTGTCTCGCCCTAAATGTGCCAGGTATGCCCAGACATGGGTCCTGGGCTCACTGTGCCACTGGAATAAAGCTATCCTGGCTGAAGAGGGGTAAAACCCCAAAACCGGTCATAGGATGCTTGTTTCCGGTAGAGGGAGGACCTGGCTTGGCAGTTCGGGCTGGACTGTTCCCATGAGGCACAGGGTCAAGACTGATTTGCATATGGCCAGGTCTAAACTGGGGTGGCATGGTGAGCAAAAGAATGATGGATTTAAACCAGATCTCTTGACTGGGGGTGAATGTATTGATTTGTTCAGCATTCCGTCCATCAATTGTGTGTCTTTTGCTGTCTCGCCCTAAATGTGACAGGTATGCCCAGATATGGGTCCTGGGCTCACTGTGCCACTGGAATAAAGCTATCCTGGCTGAAGGGGGGTGAAACCCTGAAACCGGTCCTAGAATGCTTGTTTCCAGTCCAGGGAGGACTTGGCTTGGCAGTTCGGGCTGGACTGTTCCCATGAGGCACAGGGTCAAACTGATTTGTATGTGGCCAGGTCTAAACTGGGGTGGCATGGTGAGCAATAGAATGATGGATTTAACCCAGATCTCTTGACTGGGGGTGAATGTTTTGATTTTTTCTGCATTCCGTCCATCAATTGTGTGTCTTTTGCTTTCTCGCCCTAAGTGCGCCAGGTATGCCCAGATGTGGGTCCTGGGCTCACTGTGCCACTGGAATCAAGCTATCCTGCCTGAAGAGGGGAGAAACCCCGAAACCGGTCCAAGGATGCTTGTTTCCAGTCCAGGGAGGACCGGGCTTGGCATTTCGGGCTGGACTGTTCCCATGAGGCACAGGGTCAAGACTGATTTGCATATGGCCTGGTCTAAACTGGGTTGGTATGGTGAGCAAAAGAATGATGGATATAACCGAGATCTCTTGGCTGGGGGTGAATGTGTTGATTTGTTCTGCATTCTGTCCATCAATTGGGTGTCTTTTGCTTTCTTGCCCTAAGTGCGCTAGGTATGGCCAGACGTTAGTCCTGGGCTCACTGTGCCACTGGAATCAAGCTATCCTGGCTGAAAGGGGTGAAAGACCGAAACCGGTCCTAGGATGCTTGTTTCCGGTCCAGGGAGGACCTGGCTTGGCAGTTCGGGCTGGACTGTTCCCATGAGGCACAGGGTCAAGACTGATTTGCATATGCCCAGGTCTAAACTGGGGTGGCATGGTGAGCAAAAGAATGATGGATTTAACGCAGATCTCTTGACTGGGGGTGAATGTTTTGATTTGTTCTGCATTCCGTCCATCAATTGTGTGTCTTTTACTTTCTCGCCCTTAGTATGCCAGGTATGCCCAGACGTGGGTCCTGGGCTCACTATGCCACTAGAATCAAGCTATCCTGGCTGAAGAGGGGTGAAACCCCGAAACCGGTCCTAGAATGCCTGTTTCCGGTCCAGGGAGGACCTGGCTTGGCTGTTCGGGCTGGACTGTTCCCATGAGGCACAGGGTCAAGACTGATTTGCATATGGCCAGGTCTAAACTGGGGTGGCAGGGTGAGCAAAAGAATGATGAGATATAACCGAGATCTCTTGCCTGGGGGTGAATGTGTTGATTTGTTCTGCATTCTGTCCATCAATTGTGTGTCTTATGCTTTCTCACCATAAGTGTGCCAGGTATGCCCAGACGTGGGTCCTGGGCTCACTGTGCCACTGGAATCAAGCTATCCTGGCTGAAGAGGGGTGAAACCCCAAAACCGGTCCTAGGATGCTTGATTCCGGTCCAGGGAGGACCTGGCTTGGCAGTTCGGGCTGGACTGTTCCCGTGAGGCACAGGGTCAAGATTGATTTGCATTTGGCCAGGTCTAAACTGGGGTGGCATGGTGAGCAAAAGAATGATGGACTTAACCCAGGTCTCTTGACTGGGAGTGAATGTTTTGATTTGTTCTCCATTCTGTCCATCAATTGTGTGTCTTTTGCTTTCTCGCCCTAAGTCCGCCAGGTATGCCCAGACGTGCGTCCTGGGCTCACTGTGCCACTGGAATCAAGCTATCCTGGCTGAAGAGGGGTGACACCCGAAACCGGTCCTAGGATGCTTGTTTCCGGTCCAGGGAGGACCTGGCTTGGCAGTTCGGGCTGGACTGTTCCCATGAGGCACAGGGTCAAGACTGATTTGCATATGGCCAGGCCTAAACTGGGGTGGCATGGTGAGCAAAAGAATGATGGATTTAAACCAGATCTCTTGACTGGGGGTGAATGTATTGATTTGTTCAGCATTCCGTCCATCAATTGTGTGTCTTTTGCTGTCTCGCCCTAAATGTGCCAGGTATGCCCAGACATGGGTCCTGGGCTCACTGTGCCACTGGAATAAAGCTATCCTGGCTGAAGAGGGGTAAAACCCCAAAACCGGTCCTAGGATGCTTGTTTCCGGTAGAGGGAGGACCTGGCTTGGCAGTTCGGGCTGGACTGTTCCCATGAGGCACAGGGTCAAGACTGATTTGCATATGGCCAGGTCTAAACTGGGGTGGCATGGTGAGCAAAAGAATGATGGTCTCTTGACTGGGGGTGAATGTTTTGATTTGTTCTGCATTCTGTACATCAATTGTGTGTCTTTTGCTTTCTCACCCTAAGGGCGCCAGGTATGCCCAGACGTGGGTCCTGGGCTCACTGTGCCACTGGAATCAAGCTATCCTGGCTGAAGAGGGGTGAAACCCGGAAACCGGTCCTAGGATGCTTGTTTCCGGTCCAGGGAGGACCTGGCTTGGCAGTTCGGGCTGGACTGTTCCCATGAGGCACAGGGTCAAGACTACTTTTGCATATGGCCAGGTCTCAACTGGGGTGCCATGGTGAGCAAAAGAATGATAGATTTAACCCAGATCTCTTTTCTGGGGGTGAATGTGATTTGTTCTGCATTCTGTCCATCAGTTGTGTGTCTTTTGCTTTCTCACCCTAAGTGCGCTAGGTATGCCCAGTTGTGGGTCCTGGGCTCACTGTGCCACTGGAATCAAGCTATCCTGGCTGAAGAGGGGTGAAACCCCAAAACCGGTCCTAGGATGCTTGTTTCCGGGCCAGGGAGGACCTGGCTTGGCAGTTCGGGCTGGACTGTTCCCATGAGGCACAGGGTCAAGACTGATTTGCTTTTGGCCAGGTCTAAACTGGGGTGGCATGGTGAGCAAAAGAATGATGGATTTCACCCAGATCTCTTGACTGGGGGTGAATGTCTTGATTTCTTCTGCATTCCGTCCATCAATTGTGTGTCTTTTACTTTCTCGCCCTAAGAGCGCCAGGTATGCCCAGTTGTGGGTCCTGGGCTCACTGTGCCACTGGAATCAAGCTGTCCTTGCTGAAGAGGGGAGAAACCCCGAAAGTGGTACAAGGGTGCTTGTTTCCAGTCCAGGGAGGACCTGGCTTGGCAGTTCGGGCTGGACTGTTCCCATGAGGCAGAGGGTCAAGACTGATTTGCATTTGGCCAGGTCTAAACTGGGGTGGCATGGTGAGCAAAAGAATGATAGATTTAACCCAGATCTCTTGACTGGGGCTGAATGTTTTGATTTGTTCTGCATTCCGTCTATCAATTGTGTGTCTTTTGCTTCTCGCCCTAAATGCGCCAGGTATGCCCAGACGTGGGTCCTGGGCTCACTGTGCCACTGGAAAAAAGCTATCCTGGCTGAAGGGGGGTGAAACCCCGAAACCGGTCCTAGAATGCTTGTTTCCAGTCCAGGGAGGACTTGGCTTGGCAGTTCGGGCTGCACTGTTCCCATGAGGCACAGGGTCAAACTGATTTGTATATGGCCAGGTCTAAACTGGGGTGGCATGGTGAGCAAAAGAATGATGGATTTAACCCAGATCTCTTGACTGGGGGTGAATGTTTTTATTTTTTCTGCATTCCTTCCATCAATTGTGTGTCTTTTGCTTTCTCGCCCTAAGTGTGCCAGGTATGCCCAGACGTGGGTCCTGGGCTCACTGTGCCACTGGAATCAAGCTATCCTGCCTGAAGAGGGGAGAAACCCCGAAACCGGTCCAAGGATGCTTGTTTCCAGTCCAGGGAGGACCTGGCTTGGCATTTCGGGCTGGACTGTTCCCATGAGGCACAGGGTCAAGACTGATTTGCATATGGCCTGGTCTAAACTGGGGTGGCATTGTGAGCAAAGAATGATGGATTTAACCCAGATCTCTTGACTGGGGGTGAATGTTTTGAATTGTTCTGCATTCTGTCCATCAATTGTGTGTCTTTTGCTTTCTTGCCCTAAGTGTGCCAGGTATGCCCAGACGTGGGTCCTGGGCTCACTGTGCCACTGGAATCAAGCTATCCTGTCTGAAGAGGGTTGAAACCCCGAAACTGGTCCTAGGATGCTGGTTTCTGTTCCAGGGAGGACCTGGCTTGGCAGTTCGGGCTGGACTGTTCCCATGAGGCACAGGGTCAAGACTGATTTGCATATAGCCATGACTAAACTGGGGTGGCATGGTGAGCAAAAGAATGATAGATTTAACCCAGATCTCTTGACTGGGGGTGAATGTTTTGATTTGTTCTGCATTCCGTCTATCAATTGTGTGTCTTTTGCTTCTCGCCCTAAATGCGCCAGGTATGCCAAGACGTGGGTCCTGGGCTCACTGTGCCACTGGAATAAAGCTATCCTGGCTGAATGGGGGTGAAACCCCGAAACCGGTCCTAGGATGCTTGTTTCCAGTCCAGGGAGGACATGGCTTGGCAGTTCGAGCTGGACTGTTCTCATGAGGCAAAGCGTCATACTGATTTGTATATGGCCAGGTCTAAACTGGGGTGGCATGGTGAGCAAAAGAATGATGGATTTAACCCAGATCTCTTGACTGGGGGTAAATGTTTTGATTTTTTCTGCATTCCTTCCATCAATTGTGTGTCTTTTGCTTTCTCGCCCTAAGTGCACCAGGTATGCCCAGACGTGGGTCCTGGCCTCACTGTGCCACTGGAATCAAGCTATCCTGGCTGAAGAGGGGTGAAACCCCGAAACCGGTCCTAGGATGCTGGTTTCTGTTCCAGGGAGGACCTGGCTTGGCAGTTCGGGCTGGACTGTTCCCATGAGGCACAGGGTCAAGACTGATTTGCATATGGCCAGGTCTAAACTGGGGTGGCATGGTGAGCAAAAGAACGATGGATTTAACCCAGATCTCTTGACTGGGGGTGAATGTTTTGATTTGTTCTGCATTCCGTCCATCAATTGTGTGTCTTTTACTTTCTCGCCCTAAGTGTGCCAGGTATGCCCAGACGTGGGTCCTGGGCTCACTGTGCCACTGGAATCAAGCTATCCTGGCTGAAGAGGGGTGAAACCCCGAAACCGGTCCTAGAATGCCTGTTTCCGGTCCAGGGAGGACCTGGCTTGGCTGTTCGGGCTGGACTGTTCCCATGAGGCACAGGGTCAAAACTGATTTGCATATGGCCAGGTCTAAACTGGGGTGGCATGGTGAGCAAAAGAATGATGAGATATAACCGAGATCTCTTGGCTGGGGGTGAATGTGTTGATTTGTTCTGCATTCTGTCCATCAATTGTGTGTCTTATGCTTTTTCACCATAAGTGTGCCAGGTATGCCCAGACGTGGGTCCTGGGCTCACTGTGCCACTGGAATAAAGCTATCCTGGCTGAAGGGGGGTGAAACCCCGAAACCGGTCCTAGGATGCTTGTTTCCAGTCCAGGGAGGACATGGCTTGGCAGTTCGAGCTGGACTGTTCTCATGAGGCAAAGCGTCATACTGATTTGTATATGGCCAGGTCTAAACTGGGGTGGCATGGTGAGCAAAAGAATGATGGATTTAACCCAGATCTCTTGACTGGGGGTAAATGTTTTGATTTTTTCTGCATTCCTTCCATCAATTGTGTGTCTTTTGCTTTCTCGCCCTAAGTGCACCAGGTATGCCCAGACATGGGTCCTGGCCTCACTGTGCCACTGGAATCAAGCTATCCTGGCTGAAGAGGGGTGAAACCCCGAAACCGGTCCTAGGATGCTGGTTTCTGTTCCAGGGAGGACCTGGCTTGGCAGTTCGGGCTGGACTGTTCCCATGAGGCACAGGGTCAAGACTGATTTGCATATGGCCAGGTCTAAACTGGGGTGGCATGGTGAGCAAAAGAACGATGGATTTAACCCAGATCTCTTGACTGGGGGTGAATGTTTTGATTTGTTCTGCATTCCGTCCATCAATTGTGTGTCTTTTACTTTCTCGCCCTAAGTGTGCCAGGTATGCCCAGACGTGGGTCCTGGGCTCACTGTGCCACTGGAATCAAGCTATCCTGGCTGAAGAGGGGTGAAACCCCGAAACCGGTCCTAGAATGCCTGTTTCCGGTCCAGGGAGGACCTGGCTTGGCTGTTCGGGCTGGACTGTTCCCATGAGGCACAGGGTCAAAACTGATTTGCATATGGCCAGGTCTAAACTGGGGTGGCATGGTGAGCAAAAGAATGATGAGATATAACCGAGATCTCTTGGCTGGGGGTGAATGTGTTGATTTGTTCTGCATTCTGTCCATCAATTGTGTGTCTTATGCTTTTTCACCATAAGTGTGCCAGGTATGCCCAGACGTGGGTCCTGGGCTCACTGTGCCACTGGAATCAAGCTATCCTGGCTGAAGAGGGGTGAAACCCCGAAACCGGTCCTAGGATGCTGGTTTCTGTTCCAGGGAGGACCTGGCTTGGCAGTTTGGGCTGGACTGTTCCCATGAGGTAATCTTCACTAGGGGGTATAGGCAAAAAAGGGAGTAGATATAAGCATCCACATCACCACTCCAGAATAGATATTTCACAAAAATGATAGAATGCTGGTTTGATAGAAACCAAACCTGTATTTCTAGGGATGGGCTGGGGGACAGGTACAAGAGGGACGAGGGAGAACAGTAGAAAAAGGGGGGGGGGAATCTTTTCTTTAAAGACGAGAACCCTCACTCACCCAAGGGTGACATGCTTCATCATTGGGTCCCCTCTTACACACAGTTACCGCAAGGTATCCAGTGTGGGCTACAACTCTCGCCAAAGGAGAGGAGCGTGAGGTGTTTTAATATACCCAAATTCGACAATTGGGGTGAGGGGCAGAGTGCATAAAGGAATAAAGTGTGTGTATTAAAACTAGCTCATGGGTGACTAAACTTAATTTAATATGCGTCCCCATAGACCAGTATTAAAAAAGCTAGTGATATTAAGGACTGAAAGGATGTCCTATTCGTAGTCGGTCAACATGTTTCTGCCAGATGACTAGGAGTTCGCGGCATTCATCAGGACCTCAAACGATGTCACTCTGCTTACAAAAGTAATAAAATGAAGACCATACTTAATTGTTATGGTAACATAGACAGTGGAACCAGCTGCAGTCCGGTCCAGTGTCTGTAAATAAAACAAACATTATTGTACAAGTCATAACCTAATTCTACCATCAACCCTCTAATCACCACACTCGTGTTAGAGCACCCACACGTGATAAACAACGTGAAAAGTAAAAATATTGAATCAATCAACATCCACTCACCTAGGCGGTAATATTAATTTACCTCCACCTTATGGGAGTTTACCTCAGATCACAGGTTTTCTGAGGAAAAAGAAGATACGCATTTCTTATGAAAAAGTCAACCTCCAAAGCAAACCACACAATCATTATCAAAACCAGCGATCACAAGTAAAAAATGCTCATAGTGATAAACATAATGTTATGTACAGATTGAGGACACAGTTAATGAAAAAAGCCCCAACACATGTACATCAACTCATAGTTTAGAGATCATATCCCTTTTACATTAATAACCTGCGTTGGAAAGGTGTTTATAAATAGTAGTGACCAAAAGCACTCTCATTTATGCTCACTTCTGAGCACTACGTATATGTAAATCCCATTATTTACAATGTCCATATTAATAGTCAGCATCACACTTATAAAGGTAATGCCCTTATTATAGACACAGAATCTAGACCAAAGGCCAAAAAACGACCCATGTCGAGCGTTTCGTTTCAGTATCTCGTTAAGGGGAAAATAGTATGCATTTGAAATATCCACCAACTCGTATGTTTCTCTTACGAGAATCAACATACCTCTCAATACTCTGTGTCTGTGCCATCTCGCGGTAAACATTTTAACACTATTCCCTTCCACACTGGGTACATGATTTTTTTACGTAGATAATATTGGGAAGACATAACAAATTCCACAAATTATCTGTGTTGATACATACACATGACACAACATGTGTATCTATATAGATGACGGGATTGCTTGGCATGTAGATAGCTCGTTTCCATTCCTTGATATTTATTTTCTTGCCATACGCAAGAGGGCGGAGAAGACTTGGACAGTTTTTTAGCATCCGTCTGCTTCGTTGCAAACTTTAGTGGCGCTCTTCCGTTTTACGGGATGTTGCTAACTACAAATCCCATGGTGCCGCCAAACCGGAAATGTATTGCGCTATACTCTTGGGGCACACGCCATAACGAAGCAGAATGAATGCTTATAATACACGAAGAAACAGGGCTTCCTCCCCTTAGATGTTTACCGCGAGATGGCACAGACACAGAGTATTGAGAGGTATGTTGATTCTCGTAAGAGAAACATACGAGTCAACACGCGTTCCGTTTGTTGGTGGATATTTCAAATGCATACTATTTTCCCCTTAACGAGATACTGAAACGAAACGCTCGACATGGGTCGTTTTTTGGCCTTTGGTCTAGATTCTGTGTCTATAATAAGGGCATTACCTTTATAAGTGTGATGCTGACTATTAATATGGACATTGTAAATAATGGGATTTACATATACGTAGTGCTCAGAAGTGAGCATAAATGAGAGTGCTTTTGGTCACTACTACTTATAAACACCTTTCCAACGCAGGTTATTAATGTAAAAGGGATATGATCTCTAAACTATGAGTTGATGTACATGTGTTGGGGCTTTTTTCATTAACTGTGTCCTCAATCTGTACATAACATTATGTTCATCACTATGAGCATTTTTTACTTGTGATCGCTGGTTTTGATAATGATTGTGTGGTTTGCTTTGGAGGTTGACTTTTTCATGAGAAATGAGTATCTTCGTTTTCCTCAGAAAACCTGTGATCTGAGGTAAACTCTCATAAGGTGGAGGTAAATTAATATTACCGCCTAGGTGAGTGGATGTTGATTGATTCAATATTTTCACTTTTCACGTTGTTTATCACGTGTGGGTGCTCTAACACGAGTGTGGTGATTAGAGGGTTGATGGTAGAATTAGGTTATGACTTGTACAATAATGTTTGTTTTATTTACAGACACTGGACCGGACTGCAGCTGGTTCCACTGTCTATGTTACCATAACAATTAAGTATGGTCTTCATTTTATTACTTTTGTAAGCAGAGTGACATCGTTTGAGGTCCTGATGAATGCCGCGAACTCCTAGTCATCTGGCAGAAACATGTTGGCCGACTACGAATAGGACATCCTTTCAGTCCTTAATATCACTAGCTTTTTTAATACTGGTCTATGGGGACGCATATTAAATTAAGTTTAGTCACCCATGAGCTAGTTTTAATACACACACTTTATTCCTTTATGCACTCTGCCCCTCACCCCAATTGTCGAATTTGGGTATATTAAAACACCTCACGCTCCTCTCCTTTGGCGAGAGTTGTAGCCCACACTGGATACCTTGCGGTAACTGTGTGTAAGAGGGGACCCAATGATGAAGCATGTCACCCTTGGGTGAGTGAGGGTTCTCGTCTTTAAAGAAAAGATTTTCCCCCCCTTTTTCTACTGTTCTCCCTCGTCCCTCTTGTACCTGTCCCCCAGCCCAACTTTAGAAACACAGGTTTGGTTTCTATCAAACCAGCATTCTATCATTTTTGTGAAATATCTGTTCCCATGAGGCACAGGGTCAAGACTGATTTGCATTTGGCCAGGTCTAAACTGGGGTGGCATGGTGAGCAAAAGAATGATGGATTTAACCCAGATCTTTTGACTGGGGGTGAATGTTTTGATTTGTTCTGCATTCTGTCCATCAATTGTGTGTCTTTTGCTTTCTTGCCCTAAGTGTGCCAGGTATGCCCAGACGTGGGTCCTGGGCTCACTGTGCCACTGGAATCAAGCTATCCTGCCTGAAGAGGGGAGGAACCCCGAAACCGGTCCAAGGATGCTTGTTTCCAGTCCAGGGAGGACCTGGCTTGGCATTTCGGGCTGGACTGTTCCCATGAGGCACAGGGTCAAGACTGATTTGCATATGGCCTGGTCTAAACTGGGGTGGCATTGTGAGCAAAGAATGATGGATTTAACCCAGATCTCTTGACTGGGGGTGAATGTTTTGAATTGTTCTGCATTCTGTCCATCAATTGTGTGTCTTTTGCTTTCTTGCCCTAAGTGTGCCAGGTATGCCCAGACGTGGGTCCTGGGCTCACTGTGCCACTGGAATCAAGCTATCCTGGCTGAAGAGGGGTGAAACCCCAAAACCGGTCCTAGGATGCTGGTTTCTGTTCCAGGGAGGACCTGGCTTGGCAGTTCGGGCTGGACTGTTCCCATGAGGCACAGGGTCAAGACTGATTTGCATATAGCCAGGTCTAAACTGGGGTGGCATGGTGAGCAAAAGAATGATAGATTTAACCCAGATCTCTTGACTGGGGGTGAAAGTTTTGATTTGTTCTGCATTCCGTCTATCAATTGTGTGTCTTTTGCTTCTCGCCCTAAATGTGCCAGGTATGCCAAGACGTGGGTCCTGGGCTCACTGTGCCACTGGAATAAAGCTATCCTGGCTGAAGGGGGTTGAAACCCCAAAACCGGTCCTAGGATGCTTGTTTCCAGTCCAGGGACGACTTGGCTTGGCAGTTCGGGCTGGACTGTGCCCATGAGGCACAGGGTCAAACTGATTTGTATATGGCCAGGTCTAAACTGGGGTGGCATGGTGAGCAAAAGAATGATGGATTTAACCCAGATCTCTTGACTGGGGGTGAATGTTTTGATTTTTTCTGCATTCCGTCCATCAATTGTGTGTCTTTTGCTTTCTCGCCCTAAGTGCGCCAGGTATGCCCAGACGTGGGTCCTGGGCTCACTGTTCCACTGGAATCAAGCTATCCTGCCTGAAGAGGGGAGAAACCCCGAAACCGGTCCAAGGATGCTTGTTTCCAGTCCAGGGAGGACCTGGCTTGGCATTTCGTGCTGGACTGTTCCCATGAGGCACAGGTTCAAGACTGATTTGCATATGGCCTGGTCTAAACTGGGGTGGTATGGTGAGCAAAAGAATGATGGATATAACCGCGATCTCTTGGCTGGGGGTGAATGTGTTGATTTATTCTGCATTCTGTCCATCAATTGGGTGTCTTTTGCTTTCTTGCCCTAAGTGCGCTAGGTATGGCCAGACGGGGGTCCTGGGCTCACTGTGCCACTGTAATCAAGCTATCCTGGCTGAAAGGGGTGAAAGCCCGAAACCGGTCCTAGGATGCTTGTTTCCGGTCCAGGGAGGACCTGGCTTGGCTGTTCGGGCTGGACTGTTCCCATGAGGCACAGGGTCAAAACTGATTTGCATATGGCCAGGTCTAAACTGGGGTGGCATGGTGAGCAAAAGAATGATAGATTTAACCCAGATCTCTTGACTGGGGGTGAATGTTTTGATTTGTTCTGCATTCCGTCTATCAATTGTGTGTCTTTTGCTTCTCGCCCTAAATGCGCCAGGTATGCCAAGACGTGGGTCCTGGGCTCACTGTGCCACTGGAATAAAGCTATCCTGGCTGAAGGGGGGTGAAACCCCGAAACCGGTCCTAGGATGCTTGTTTCCAGTCCAGGGAGGACTTGGCTTGGCAGTTCGGGCTGGACTGTTCCCATGAGGCACAGGGTCAAACTGATTTGTATATGGCCAGGTCTAAACTGGGGTGGCATGGTGAGAAAAGAATGATGGATTTAACCCAGATCTCTTGACTGGGGGTGAATGTTTTGATTTTTTCTGCATTCCGTCCATCAATTGTGTGTCTTTTGCTTTCTCGCCCTAAGTGCGCCAGGTATGCCCAGACGTGGGTCCTGGGCTCACTGTGCCACTGGAATCAAGCTATCCTGGCTGAAGAGGGGTGAAACCCCAAAACCGGTCCTAGGATCCTTGTTTCCGGGCCTCGGAGGACCTGGCTTGGCAGTTCGGGCTGGACTGTTCCCATGAGGCACAGGGTCAAGACTGATTTGCATTTGGCCAGGTCTAAACTGGGGTGGCATGGTGAGCAAAAGAATGATGGATTTAACCCAGATCTCTTGACTGGGGGTGAATGTTATGATTTGTTCTGCATTCCTTCCATGAATTGTGTGTCTTTTACTTTCTCGCCCTAAGTGCGCCAGGTATGCCCAGTTGTGGGTCCTGGGCTCACTGTGCCACTGGAATCAAGCTGTCCTTGCTGAAGAGGGGTGAAACCCCAAAACCGGTCCAAGGGTGCTTGTTTCCAGTCCAGGGAGGACCTGGCTTGGCAGTTCGGGATGGACTGTTCCCATGAGGCACAGGGTCAAGACTAATTTGCATATGGCCAGGTCTAAACTGGGGCGGCATGGTGAGCAAAAGAATGATGGATTTCACCCAGATCTCTTGACTGGGGGTGAATGTTTTGATTTGTTATGCATTCCGTCCATCAATTGTGTGTATTTTACTTTCTCGCCCTAAGTGCGCCAGGTTTGCCCAGTTGTGGGTCCTGGGCTCACTGTGCCACTAGAATCAAGCTGTCCTTGCTGAAGAGGGGTGAACCTCCGAAACCGGTCCAAGGATGCTTTTTTCCAGTCCAGGGAGGACCTGGCTTGGCAGTTCGGGCTGGACTGTTCCCATGAGGCACAGGGTCAAGACTGATTTGCATATGGCCAAGTCTAAACTGGGGCGGCATGGTGAGCAAAAGAATGATGGATTTAACCCAGATCTCTTGACTGGTGGTGAATGTTTTGATTTGTTCTGCATTCCGTCCATCAATGGTGTGTCTTTTACTTTCTCGCCCTAAGTGCGCCAGGTATGCCCAGTTGTGGGCCCTGGGCTCACTGTGCCACTGGAATCAAGCTATCCTTGCTGAAGAGGGGTGAAACCCTGAAACCGGTCCACGGATGCTTGTTTCCAGTCCAGGGAGGACCTAGCTTGGCAGTTCGGGCTGGACTGTTCCCATGAGGCACAGGGTCAAGACTGATTTGCATATGGCCAGGTCTAAACTGGGGCGGCAAGGTGAGCAAAAGAATGATGGATTTAACCCAGATCTCTTGACTGGGGGTGAATGATTTGATTTGTTCTGCATTCTGTCCATCAATTGTGTGTCTTATGCTTTCTCACCATAAGTGTGCCAGGTATGCCCAGACGTGGGTCCTGGGCTCACTGTGCCACTGGAATCAAGCTATCCTTGCTGAAGAGGGGTGAAACCCTGAAACCGGTCCAAGGATGCTTGTTTCCAGTCCAGGGAGGACCTGGCTTGGTAGTTCTGGCTAGACTGTTCCCATGAGGCACAGGGTCAAGAATGATTTGCATATGGCCAGGTCTAAACTGGGGCGGCATGGTGAGCAAAAGAAGGATGGATTTAACCCAGATCTCTTGACTGGGGGTGAATGTTTTGATTTGTTCTGCATTCCGTCTATCAATTGTGTGTCTTTTGCTTCTCGCCCTAAATGCGCCAGGTATGCCCTGACTTGGGTCCTGGGCTCACTGTGCCACTGGAATCAAGCTATCCTGGCTGAAGAGGGGAGAAACCCCGCAACCGGTCCTAGGATGCTTGTTTCCAGTCCAGGGAGGACCTGGCTTGGCAGTTCGGGTTGAAAACTGTTCCCATGAGGCACAGGGTCAAGACTGATTTGCATATGGCCAGGTCTAAACTGGGGTGGCATGGTGAGCAAAAGAATGATGGATTTAACCCAGATCTCTTGACTGGGGGTGAATTTTTTTATTTGTTCTGCATTCCGTCCATCAATTGTGTGTCTTTTGCTTTCTCGCCATAAGTGCGCCAGGTATGCCCAGACGTGGGTCCTGGGCTCACTGTGCCACTGGAATCAAGCTATCCTTGCTGAAGAGGGGTGAAACCCTGAAACCGGTCCACGGATGCTTGTTTCCAGTCCAGGGAGGACCTAGCTTGGCAGTTCGGGCTGGACTGTTCCCATGAGGCACAGGGTCAAGACTGATTTGCATATGGCCAGGTCTAAACTGGGGCGGCAAGGTGAGCAAAAGAATGATGGATTTAACCCAGATCTCTTGACTGGGGGTGAATGATTTGATTTGTTCTGCATTCTGTCCATCAATTGTGTGTCTTATGCTTTCTCGCCCTAAGTGCGCCAGGTATGCCCAGTTGTGGGTCCTGGGCTCACTGTGCCACTGGAATCAAGCTGTCCTTGCTGAAGAGGGGTGAAACCCCAAAACCGGTCCAAGGGTGCTTGTTTCCAGTCCAGGGAGGACCTGGCTTGGCAGTTCGGGATGGACTGTTCCCATGAGGCACAGGGTCAAGACTGATTTGCATATGGCCAGGTCTAAACTGGGGCGGCAAGGTGAGCAAAAGAATGATGGATTTAACCCAGATCTCTTGACTGGGGGTGAATGATTTTATTTGTTCTGCATTCCGTCCATCAATTGTGTGTCTTTTGCTTTCTCACCACAAACTGAAACAGGCCTTTCATTTATTGAGACAAAGTAGATAAACCTGTCCCTGATCCCTGTCTAGAAAGATGTCATGCCTTGCTTGGGTGGTCAAGTAGTATTATTTCTCATACAAAGGCATCCTTTATGGGGAAAAAGTAGGTAAACAATGTCTAGTGTTCTGAATAAATATGCTTTCAATCTACTGGCATCTGCTTCGGTAGATTTTTAGGTACCCACTGTCTCAGTGATGACCTTATCAATGGCTGATGTTAGTTTTCTCTTCATCAATTTACTTGAAATCTGCAGTCAAGTGTTTGCACATTTCAACCTCACACTGCAGTATGCAATATTGTTTATAAGTCTCAGTGAACATTATATTAGTTCCAATAGTGAATTCTCTATGAATTTCTTTGCAGAACACTTCTGTAATGTTAGATCTAACACCTTTTCAAAGACTGGAAGGCTAGAATTTAAGGCTTGTATTTGTGATAGTAAAAGTAATTCCACTGAACTTCATCTCATAGTTCTACATACATAAGCAATTGAATCTGTCATTGCGCAATATGATTTAATCCTATTATTTGTGTTACTTGGAGGGAAGCAGACCTCTTAGGATCTTTCATCTCACTGGTACATTTTTTGCAGCTTTAGGTCTGTGTGATTAGTAGTTGGACAATTGTGGACATCCAGGACAAACAACTTTATTGTAGTGGTGTTAAGGCGTTGCCTTAAGTAGTAGAGGTCTTGTGGACTATACAGAGCCTCGATAAAACTTTACAAGTAGATTCAACCCTTACTGTTGAGGCATGCTGAATATGAGATGTGAGGAGCCAAGAATGACGGAGATGGGAGAAAAGTGTAGAAAATAACAAGGTCATGTTGAGGAAATGACGCTTCAGACAGAAACACTGTTGAAATTGGAATTAATTGAAAAGCACTATGTACTGTGCCTTCCTGCACTTTATTGTATTCTAGCATCTCTACTCCAAAGCAACCAGGAGGAAGAAACCATGGGGCTGCATATGTGCATCTATAGGTCATTCACTCTGCTTTCTAGTGTACAGAATTTTCAAGATCTGAGGCTGTGAGCAATCTTGCTCTACTCTGCTACACAGCACGGTATAGCCTCTGAAAATTCCTGGTGCCCCATGTCACTGATGCATTATGATAGTGGGCCACCTGCAGCCATGCTAAGAAGAACTAACTGTGAATATCAAAGCCAAATCCACAATGAAGGATGATCTTAAGACCAAGAATCGCAAGAATATGCTTACAACCAGGTATGTCAAGAAAAAAATTACATAGCCCCTATTTCTAGGTCAATCATTTTTGCACTCCCCAAAAAACTTCTTTTAGGAGGTGCTCTACCTGATATTAGTAGAGGGGATCAAGTCCTATGTTAAATAATAACAGACTCTCTACCTCTAAACACTTCGGATTTTGGTACAATGTGCTCCTACAATCAGGATGAAACCCTTGAAAAAGTACATTGCACACCACAATCATATGAGAAATAATAGTTGAAAGCTGCCTGCCATCTGTGAAGCCACCTGCTTGTTACCACTGAAGGAGCAAATCTTCAACTTGTCATTAACCATTAAAAACTGTTTAAAAAACTGTCTTTTACCAGGTGATAACTTCCCCAGATATTACACACCAAACTAGCCAAGACTTGGTGAAGAGATACCAAAAACACTTCTGTCCCTCCCAAGACATGCAGACACAAAGTTCCAGGCTTACCCAGTAACTCCTAATCCACAAGCAGTTCATAGATCAATTATAATACTTATCTCAAATTAAACAAATGGAAATGGCCTTACCAGGCTTAGTGAAATAACATGTTAGAAATATAGTTAAAGCAAGGCCTGACTTTCTTGTAGAGATTACTGTAAATAGGTTAACGGAGTCTGCGGAGGCAATTTAGACCTCTTGGGTTAACTGCCACATGGCTGGCCTGAGTGGTGTTTCCCACCAGATGGGAGTGGCATATTTGCAAAAGTGCTTTTTCAAGAAAATGACGGATGATCGGTCCGCCATGCCATGTTTTTTTTTTTTTGGGGGCAAAAGCCTATGCATGTAGGAATCGCTAAAATAATAGAGATTCCTTCAAATTCCCTAATTGCGAGTCGCAATTAAGAAATTGCTTCCCATCCATTCCTATGGGCCTACAGGCCCATAGGAATGAATGGGATTTACATGCACAATTTGTGTATCCATTAGGTATTCGTAAATTGTGCATGCAATTTCAAGGGTGCAAGTGTGCCATAAAGACACCCTGTTGCACCCCTGAAATTGTAATGTGCGCCCATGTTGCGCACACACATGCCCCAAGGGCAGTGGTGACTGGAGACATTTGAAAGTGGTGGGGCGTAAACTTTCTGTCGGAGTGCACCGTGGTGAGCAAGCACAGCGAGCGAGCACGAACATCTTAAGGGGCGTCTTAAGGGGCGTTCGGGGGTCTTCTCCCCCGAGAAAATTTTGAAAAAAGAGTGGATAAATGGTGCATTTTCAAGCAAATTTGAGAAGTAAAGAAGGTTAATAAAGCAATTGTGAAAGTGCAGTTATTACATTAATAAAGTGATGTCATATAACAACATGTAGATACTGCCACAAAGTTGATTTTATAAAAATAGGTCTAATTGGTGAAAATTATAGCACAATTAATCAAATACATTGGCTTGAGGCCATAAAATCTATAGGGGACAGCATATAATATTGCATTAATTCAGGGTCTGCCACATTACCTAGGAGCTATATATTTCCAAAGCGGACAATCATCTGCTTATAAAAATGTTGTGCCAAATACAAAAATGGATGCAAAGTGGTGGAGCATTGATGCCACAGAAAATGCAGTGCCGGCCTGATACAGTCGGCCTAGTTGTAAACTTTGTGCCAGTATCTAATTCCCAACATTTTACATGTGCATTTATAACATGGTTTGCTTCTAATAGTATGATGATACACCAGCATACCACAGAACAGCCCATATGACATCACAGACCGAACGTTCACTGATGCTTATTGTGAGAGAAGACAGATCACTGTGCCAATCAGCCACTCAAGCTGTCTGCTTTGCAGTTCGTTATGCAATGACAGGTGCAGGTAACCAAATATACAGGTTCCAGTTTCACACATTATTAGTATTCAGTAACTACACGTACTGCTATGAAGCCAGCATCCACACTGCTAAAATTAGAAAAACAAAGATTACAATTGCAGATTCTGCAATTGAACATGTGTAGTAAATAACACTGCCGCACCTGAAACCTAATTGTGGAGTTATGCTATTTTGAACTGCATGCAAAGGACCATTGTCGTTCTAGAAAACATGTTATCCCACAACAAAACCACAATTACGATGCCGGTAGTCGCATTGCCCAGGGAAGTAGCACAACTCTATCATGCCAGATGAACTAACAAGGAAAGGGTACCAGATAGGTACACAGCTTTTCTTTCTGATTCAAACATCAACATTCCACAGAAGACGTCACGCAATTACTCAGCTCGGGCGGCTCCCAGAACATTCTCCGCCCGAGCATGCACACAGCAATGAATACAGGCAGCACCTCAGAAAAATCTTCACACCTAGGCAGAGGCTTAAATGCTTAGGAAATATACAGGCCGTGAAAACTACGAGGCACAGTCCGGCTGTACTCTGCTCCTTTTGCCGAGAACTTGCCTTCCACGAACATGTCTCCCAAGCAAGTATACTGCACAACTCCTACTTACATTTAACAGTAGTCACTCAAATCTGAGCCCAAGAATTTTTGAGGAGTAGGGTGAGCATGGCAGACGCGTGTGGTGGACCACATTTGTAAAAAAAAAAAAAAAAGTGAAGCTAACATTTGAATATCTGGCCATCATATTCCTCTTCCTTAATTCCGATAAGGCAAGAGTCATACAGTGGCAATATCTTTATTGCATCATATAATTCAGTCAGTAGATTAATTTGTTCTTTAAATTAAATTTAAGCGGAAGTTTGAGTCTTGAAGTACTTGACAAACAACTGACAACCTTGTTACACTGAAATTATGAAAATGTCACACATATGCAATCTGAAACCATGGCAGCTATGCCAGTTCAGCTAAAATGTTGAAAATTAGTCAGTGAGAATTCTGGTACCACTAAGACAAATAATCTCAGCATATATTTTAAAATGGGGTATTCAGGCTTACCAGAATTGATCTAGCAGTCATCGTTTCATTGTTTGGTCTACCAGCTAATGCTGTTACTTGGAAGGCTAAAATCAGAAGTAAATGTGTACTGCTACCGGTCGCGGACACTGTCTGGAAGCTGAGAGGGAAAGGCTAAGTTACACGCCGACTCAGTTTTCAAATCGCTTCTGAGTTGCAGAAAACGTACACGGAAGAACAAGAACAGATGCCCGTACCAGTAGAGAGATGGCTAAAGGCCAGTTTACAACACATAACCCTCCAATGGTTGGGCCTTTGCATCGACTTACAGAAATTAAACAAGAGCATGAGTGTTTGTCATTAACGAATTTAAATTAATACTCCTCGGTATATTTAAAAAGCAAGTGTTTCTTTATTAAGAATGCAGAGATTTCTCTTATTGCAAAGCAATAGCGTGAGCTTTGGCAGTTCTCGTTAACCTAAAATGAAAGTTTTACTGCATCAAGCTGGTCACCACAATTTCACCTATTACTTGATAAATGTACCCGGCTCATTCTTTCAATAATGACCGTGGTTCCACGCTCTTGCGGATGCACGGAAACTACTCAGTTCTAAAAAACAAACACATTTCCCAGTTTACATTTAATGTTTCGTTGAGGTCTGCTTGGGTACATTTGCAATTATAACATTTGCAGAGTGAGAAACTGTTTTGTGCTAATCCATTCCCACATGCATCAACAGAAGCAAGAGTTTTAAGCGTGTTCCTCTGAAAACACCACACGTTTTACAGCCGGGCAGTAGCGGCTCGCATGCATCGCAATACGGGGTGGGGAGGTTGTCGCATGGGGGTGGGGGCCGGGGAATTTCCGAATGAAATATAAAACTTACCTCACAGCTGGTTTGTGCCACCTCTGCTCCCCTTGGCGCCTTCACGAACGGCACTGGAGTGGACTGGCCCCTCTCAGCCAATCCTGGCGCTGCTCCAGCAGCGCCAGGATTGGCTTACGGCACGGTTACTACTCGCTCGCCTGCCCATTAGGAGACTGAGGTTTGAGCCTTTGATCAACCCTCGCTTTCTAATGGACATGCGCAAGCCAGTGCAAACACAAGTGCGCATGACTGGGCATGGCGGAAACATTCGCCGACCTTCCCCACTCATGCGCACTTGTGCTGCTGCCTGGCTGTTGCCCCTGGTCTGACAATTATGTCAGTCAACATGACGCAGACCGCCCACCCCCTTCAGACTCTGAAGGGGGTGGGCGGTCCGACGTCATGCTGACTGACATGATCGCCAGTTCTCCCTCGGCGTCTTTGAACTTAAGTAAACTGATTCAGTTTACTTAAGTTCAGAGACGACGAGGGAACTGCGGGCAGGGGTCTATGCCCCAACGCCCCAATAGACGCACCGCGCCTGCCCAAGGGCATGTGTGTGTGTGTGACATGTAACATTAAAAAATGTACTTTAGTACATTTTTCAAAGTTATCGTAAATTATCGTCCCGTTTCATTCGACAGTAATTTGCGACCCCTAATAGCGAAATCACTATTTTAAATTGCATCATGCGTTGAATTTAAGGAATCGCAATTTTGCGATTCCTTAAATGCGATCGCAATTTAAGTAATCACAAATTCTGCTATTCCTTTAGAAGCGATTTTTGCATTTGGAATGATGCATCTCAAATGCAAAAATACTGGTCGCAAAGGGGCAGTTTCTGAGAATCTGCCCGTTTGCAACCGGATTTTCGTTTGATGCATGCGGGGGTAAGTGATGTGCTCAGAATCACAGGATGTTGAGCATCCCTCCAAAGACTCAAAACCCGTTTCCCCAGCTTCGAGGTCGACCGCTCTAGTCAGTATTTTTTGTTGTTTTTCACAAACCTTCAAACGCAGAAAAATAAATAAATACCATGTAGATGATGAGTTGGGAGTTTTTGAGAGCACGTTTGAGGCTGAATATCATGGGCCTGCTCATGGAAAAAAAGGCGGATGAAATAATGTTGGAAGTGCTGCCCTAAACAGGAAGGCCTATCTCAGGCCAATTTCACCCATTTCATGGAAGGAATCGAGGGTATATCTGAGAACAGAACAGAGGGAGGCTCCACCATGTGAAACACTGTAATTCTTCCATCTTTAAATGAGACAGAGGATCCAAGACTTAGATAGACTGGCTATCTTTATTTTTATGGGATGACTCACTACTTCCCCAACTCTAAATATGGCCCTGAGACAGTAAAACTTCAGGTACTTTGTCACTCTGTCAAAAAGAATGAAAAACATACTCTTTCCTGTGCAGTTTACAATAATGTATACACATTTATAACCATACTATCAGTACTTTAAATGGGAAGGTACTGTCTGGTACTGAGTACCTGCACATCTTCAATTTGGATGAGAAAGTACCTGCACTTCTCAACACTACTGAAATACATTTAATGGGAGAGCACTTCTCAGGAGCAAACAGGTACTCTAAAAAGTGATTACCTACACTTCTATCTTTCCATTTAAAGCACTGCATAAAATACCAGCCAAAGTTTGGCAGATGAATCATCTTGTGCACTTTCAGAATTGCCAGGCATTTATGGAACGTGGAGGGCCTTACATGACTCAAATCATTACACATATGCTCTTGAGGCAAATCAACAGATGGCATCACACACTTTCCAATTGTGTCCGCCCTGTCAGATCGTCCACATAGGTATGATTCAGCATTCCGTAATCCTTTGCAAAATTCCTGAATTTTACAGATCCATATGATTTGGCAGTCTGGCAAACTCATTCTACAGGGAAATATGTTAAATTCCTATACGATTAGCCAGCAGATCACATGTACGTCCCAAATGTTAAAAAAGGAAATTGTGTATTCATAAACAACTATCCATTCTTAAACTAGCTATCACAATACTATGGCTTCAGAACTGAGTTCCCATAAAATAATCTCGGTGTAATATTTCATCTGTAGGTCAAGTCACCCAAAGGTTGTTACATTTTTCTACAGGCTGAACAATATTTTAATGGTATCCATAATTCCTCAGGACTGATGTCAGCTAAGCCAAGTAATTAAATATATTAAATAGAAGCTAGAATGCCTTGTTATGTTTAGAGACCTCTTAACACTTTGGATTTTGTTTTGTTTGATGATTGTGTTCATTACTAACAGTGGCTTTCAAAACACATGGTTAATATTGTTACAAGAAATAATGACACAAGGATGATCTGAAATTCGCGTAATTTGCTTTGCAGAAATTAAGCACACATTCCAGAAAAAATTCACAAAATGCTTATTCGGCATTTTGTGATATTTGTTAGTGTGAAATGCATTCCTGGATTCAATGTGGATTCAAGAAATCATGGTGTGCTAAGAATGAGTGCAAAATCAAATGTGATGCGAACAACAGCCGCTCACATTCTGTTCGTTCGCACTGTTGACATGCTACCGCAATGATTTTCCATTTCCTGACAGCCATCTCAATTACACAACGTGGTATAATGTCATAATCCCTGATTTTTCACATAACAAGTGTAATGCTAAAATTACATTAGTGTAACTGAAATTTCACTCAGACCCAGTTATTAACATGTCAGTTACATACTTTTTGTTAGGTACAATAGCACACCAGTACAGGAAAATCAAAAGCACTTATTTAAAAAATCTAAAATATAGAGTAGGCTGAACCACAGGTAAAACCAGCAATCGTGGTATAGTTAAAATGTAGAAGTCAGCTGCAGTTTCTGGCATATTAAGGGTACTCAAATTTCCCTATTATCCAATAGAAGAGAGGTTCCTATGCTAGGCTTAATTCTTTTTTTTTTTTATGTTTGAAATGCTTTATTGAAGAAAAGTATAGTGAACAACAAAATACAGATCATATAAAGAACATTGTCCATATAGAATCAAAAAAAGAAAAAAACAGTGGATCATCATGTGTTAACATAAGTAACCTGAAGGAAGATTAAAAAGCATTATGTAAAAATTTTTAAAGGCAACCAGGAAAAAAAAAGGGGGAAAGAAGAGAAAAAAGGAGGAGAAAGGAAGGAAGGGAAAGGAGAAAGAAAGAGGTAAATATGAGGCGTTAGGAGAAGAATAGATAACAAGATCATACAAAGACTAGGTAGAATAGAAAAAGCAAGAAAGCCGAGGATAGGGAATAGTTGAAAGGCAGGAAAGACAAATGCAAATGTAAAAGATACAAGAAGGGTAAAAGAAGAAGAAGAAGAAGAAGGACAGAGAAAGAGACACTTATGGGGGTTTAAAATTCTCAGAGGATAAAGGAGAGATAGATTTCAGAGCCATGCGGTCAAGATATGTTGTGAGAGGCAACCAGAATAAATTTCTATTGAGGGTAGGAGTGGAGGCAGCGGCGAAACGGACATCGAGCCTATGATAATGACAGAGAGAATTCCACCAACATTGTATAGAGAGCTTAGAGAGATCCTTCCAGTTAGAAGAAATGTGTTGAAAAGCCAGAGCCAGCATAAGATCTAATAGACCAGAGGAGTGAGAAGAAATATCGAGAGTGTCAGAAATACTACCTAAAAAAAGAAGAGGGATAGAGTATGGAATAGAGATAGAAAATAGACGAGAGACATAAGACCACACCTGATCCCAAAGTGCGAGAACAGAAGGGCACAGAAAAAATAGATGAAAAAGATCAGCATTAGGGGCAGAACAGGTCCAACAGGTAGAGTCCTTATCAGGAGAAAAGCGAGAAATAGAAACAGGAGAGAGATAGAGTCTGTGATATAGAAAGAACATAGATTGAGTTAGTGAAGCGGAACGGGAAATTTTTAAAGACCTGGTCCAAACTTTGTCCCAAACAGCTATAGGCCAGTCACAGCCCAGATCCAGCTCCCAAGCAAGTTCCAATTTAGATTTCTGGCGGGTCGGATTGGGGGAGGAGAAGAATTTATAGATAAGAGAGGCTTTAGGGAGAGTAGACAAGATCTGAAGAAGTGAGGAATGAGATACGGGAGAGGATGACAAGGGAAGTGAATAATAAACATCAAGTATGATGGCCATGAGGACAGTGAATCTGCGGAAAAAAGATTGGGGGCATTGAAACAAAAGTCGGAATCGAGGAAAAGAACATGGAAGAAGACCATCGAAAAGTTGGTTAACCCACATCAGACCCTTTGATCTCCACACAGTCCAACAAATAGGACGATTATTGAGGAGAATAAGCGAATTGTACCAAATAGGGGAGGCCAAGAAGGATTCACGAGAAACCGGATCAGGACGAACCAGAGCATGTAAAAGAGAGGAAGTGTGCTTGAACAGGGGTAAAGGAGTGGTTAAATTCTTAGCAGAGAAATGTACAATTTCAGATAGAGAGAAAGGAGAGAGGAGTGAGCGTTCAATAGAGAGCCAAAGAGGAGCAAGAGGGGAGGGTGTGAGAACAAGCCAATTAGAAGCCCGACAGAGAGAAAAAGATTTATGATAGAGACGGAAGTCCGGAAAATTGACTCCGCCATTGGATTTCAGTTTACGAAGAGCAACCAGAGCAGCTCTCGATTTTTTATGATTCCATAGAAACTTAGAGAGACAGGAATCGATGCGTTTGAAATAGATATCAGGGATATGTATGGGGAGCATGGAAAAGATGTATATAAGAATGGGAGATATCATCATTTTGATCGAATCCAGCCGACCCCACCATGAAAGAAAGAGAGGATTCCAAGAAGAGAACAACTTATCAATACGGGATAATACAGCAGACATGTTCAACCGAATAGAGGAAGAGATGGAGCTAGAGAACCAAATTCCAAGGTACTTAATTTTAGAGGAATTCCATGCAAAGCCAGTGGTCGAAAACTGATGAGGGAGACAAAATTTGGTAAGAGGAAGGATCTCAGTTTTATCAGAGTTAATCTTGTAACCAGAAACTTGGGAAAAGGAGTTAAACTCAAGCAGTAAGGCCGGAATGGATTGGTCAGGGTCAGAAATAAACAAAAGAATGTCATCTGCATACGCAGAGAGTTTCAAATGAGTCTTGTCATAAGGGAAGCCAGAAATAGATATGTTATTTCTAATAGACGTAAGGAATGGCTCTAAGGCTAGAACAAAAAGTAGAGGGGACAAAGGGCAACCCTGACGGACGCCGCGCTGTAGGGGAAAATAGGGGGATAGATGACCATTAACTAAAACAGAGGCCTTAGGGGCAGAATAAAGTAAAGAAACAAGAGAAATAAAATTAGGGCCAAAACCGTGCCAGCGCAAGGAGGCAAACAGAAAGGACCAATCTACTCTATCAAAAGCTTTCTCAGCATCAACCGAGATGGCGGCTAAAGAGATGTTGAGAGAAGGTACTTTATTTAGAACATTGAGGAAAAGGCGGAAATTATCCGAGGTAAGCCTGCCCTTTACAAAACAACACTGTTCCTTACCAATGAGATGCGGGAGAAGAGGATCCAAGCGCAAGGCAAGAAGTTTAGCAAATAATTTATAGTCTACATTAACAAGGGATATTGGGCGGTAGTTTTTACAGAATTGGGGGTCGCGACCCTCTTTAGGTATAAGGCAGATCGTAGCCTCGTGAAAAGTACCGGCAGCTGTGCCAGAGGTAAAGAAGGATTGGAAGAGGGAGAGAAGTTTAGGAAGCAAAAGATCTGAAAAATGCAGATAGAATTCCACAGAGAAACCATCCGGACCCGGAGATTTACCTTTAGTTAGAGACTTTAAGGCGCTATCCAGTTCGGTAATAGAGAGATCAAGTTCAAGACCAGGGAAGTTAAGATGAGAAGTGGAGGGGGGAGGAATTTTATCTAAGTAGGATTGAATAAGAGAAGCCGAGGGAGGGGACTCAGGAGTATAAAGAGATTGGTAGAAACATTGAAATTGGGTGAGTATATCCTGCTCCGTATGCAAGAGAAGATTATCGGTGGAATAAATCGAATCAATCGAGTTACGCTCCTTACGAGACTTAAGGTAGTTGGCCAAAAGTTTACCTGATTTGTTGCGACCCCCGTGTAGTAGCGGGCACTGCTCCGAAGTAATATTGAAGAAGCATTATCAGTAGTGGTGAGGAAATATGAATTTTTATGATCAATTGTGTCCCCTATCTAGACCCCAACGGCTCCATGTACATGCTACAAGTACATGTATGTTCCCTCCACTTCAAGCTATAAAGACGCAAATACATATGCGTCCAACGTTAACGTATCCTCTTTCAGATCCGCCATGAATGGGTCGAATATTCCGTTCCTAAGTATGCCTTGCCACCGTCTTTATATGGTATACTTTTCACGTTTTCCAGCTCTGGCAAGGTAGGCCCTGAATTCTGCCATCGAGCTTTTCCTGCTTCTGCCTCTGAATGCTCCAGCCTGGACCTGCATCTGTATCCATGAACTTTGTCCTACTTCCTGCGCGGTTAACGGTGCCTAGCCCGGCCTGTTGCCTGCCAAAACTGTATTCAGCCTTCAAGTTATCTGCTCCGCTCCTCGAGAAATGCATTCCTGTCTAGTAGCTTAGGTAAACATCCCTCCAGCTGCAGAGCAAAGGGCCCGGCCTTACTGTCTTCGAGCAAGTAATTCATGACTTTCGTTACCATGGTAGGCCCATGCCCCCTCGCATCTCATGTAGACACTTAGACGCTTGTACACGCACTAGCAGTCAGTATAGAATAGGCTCTGTCCGAAAAGACCTTTCCTTCTAGATAATATAGTTCCTTAAACACAAGATATTAGATACGATTTGGGATTAGGTTGTCCTGACATCCCAGACTTCTGTCTCCTCATGTAGGGCTAAATGTCAAGTTCCCTTCACCCTCTAGTTACACGTCAATCACACGTCATGCGGCTGCGCGCGCATCTCTGCCATGTATTTCTGCTGATTTTGCAGGATTCTTTTATGGATCCACCCACTTGTGTCATCATCATAATGACGTTTCTAGTATACGCCTTTATGCACGCCTATTGTAACGCCTTTTTCATTACGTATGTGTATTCTTATCTCTCTTCTCAACTGTAACGCCTTCTGCATCTGTCTTTACTGTAATACATTTTAATATAAATATGACAACCTGTCAATAATGTATTGCTGATCCCTTCCTGAACCTTCGTGGTGACGGAACTCGATTGCCTGGTTCGAACCATCACCATCATTCCTTTGTAAGGAATAAATTCCCTTTTATAACCTCAAATACCACGGATTCTGCCTCTTATTTTTACTGAGGTATTCCTATTGAATTTTACCGCATAAATTAAGTCTAGGTAATTTAAATTTACCACATAATTGGCGCCCGAATAGGGACACCTCTCACACCCCACGCGCCGGAGGTGCGTTGCAGACCCGGTCTCCTGCCACAGCCGGACGGACAAATTACGCGTACCCGCAGGATTTCCTGTATCTCCCTCAGGCCAACGGGGGCGACTGAGGCTGCGATCAACACCCAGACGAGGCGGTGAGGAGTGCGGAGAATCCCGACCAGAGCCTAGCTGAGAGAGCAAGATCCGAGGTATACAGAGGCCCACCAGATTCCGAAGTTCCGAAGTATCTAAGTCACGAGTCGAGTCCAGTCCAGTTTGGTCTAGTCCAGTCCAGACTTCCGAGGCCTTCCGTTCCGTGCTTCCCGGTGAGTACCGTTGCTGGGGACGCATCTAGACGTGCACATTAGTTTGTGCCGGTCAAGACGGGTTTGGGTACACAGACCTGGTCTGCACTGTTTTAGCAGTGTATCTGTACTGTTTAGCAGTACATTCAGTATATTTATTATTATACAGTTAACTAGTTTTATTTTAATTATTATTGAACGTTCTAAAATGTTTTGATATGTTTTAAATGTCGTGGTATGAGTGATTGTTCGATTTTCATTTCTGTGTTTATTGTATTAATTGTGTTCAAGTCCAAGTGTTAAAAATTCAAGTAAGAATCAAGTAGCAAGGTTCAAGATGCCGTTTTTCTCAAAATTAAGACAGATAAAAACTAGAAAAGGAATACTCGAGGAAGCTGTTCCCATTCCACCTAGGGACACTCCAGGGTACTTTATGTACCATAAACATGGCCTAGATGCCGTATTATATCTTGATCTATGGGTGGACTACACCAAGGATTTAGCAGAGAGTCAGAGATGGCCCGCTACTGGAACATGGGATGCAGATTGCATCATGAGAGTAGAAGAAGTATTATGGAAAAAGAAAGCTAGACAGTCACAGAAAGATGCCATTGAACTATGGCGTAAAGAATCGCATAGACGCACAGAAAAAGCGCTCAGAAAAGAAGAGAAAAGTAGGGAAGATTCAGAAAGAGCCCGAGAAAACATATTAATTGACGAAGGTATCCGAGTAAAAACAGAACAAGTAGACAGACAACGAAACACTCTTATGAATGGTATGTATCCTCTTCTGGCCGAGGGTTTGCCTAAGGCCACCCTGGAGGTACCAAAAGATCTGCCACCTCCATTACTCCCGATTAAAGTACATCCCAAGACCGCAAAAGACATTTTCCTTTCTTCCTATTTAGATGATGCAGCCCCCGAATATGCTAATGGTGCGCAGCAACGCACACCACCTGTTAACGACGCTCAACCCCAAGATCAGCTGCACCCACCTCCGCCGCAACAAACCCCTCCTCACGTTCTAAACATTCCATCTGTTTCTACAGTCCTTCCTGCACCCACACTCTCTACCCTACACCCAACAAATCCTTTTGGACTTGGCACCTCAGGAGGTGCGACAGGAGGTTTTTCCACGCCACCGCCAGCAACTAGATTGACTTATAGGGATTTAGCACACCAACGTACACCCCAAAGAGCTAATGACAATATATTAAATGAGCCTCTTACAGATTGTAGATATGATCCAGTGCCAGGTAAACATGACAGAATGTTGCTATCTTCAGTACGTTTACGACGAGTTGCAAACTATTTAATGACATTACCAGGAATGGTGGAACATCTAGACAAAATATATCGCTTTGTCCAAACAGGGCAAGGTCCTGAAAGTATTGGCAAGGCCATGGAATACCAGAAAGTAGATATGCAGAAATTATTGTTACGCTTTTTCATAAACTGCTTGATCAGAAACAGAGATAGGCCTGAGGTAGATTCAGAGGAAATGCAAGTACTTACCAGATGGGGTCAGAATATAGCAGACGGAAAACATGATAAACAGAAGTATATAGAAGTCATGTGCCGAAAGATCAGAAAAGAAGTAGAACGAATACATGAAAGAAGATTAGAAGCAGATAAAACTGAATCAGAGGAAGAAGAGGAGGAACAGTCAGAAATGAACACAGGACAATTAGAATTACCAGCTAGACAAACGATAGCTTATGTAGGAAAAGGAAGATCTTTTAATAAAACAATACGTCCGATACGTCCAGAATGTAACAGAATTTTTCAAACAGCTCTCTCAAATCCAAGGACCCCTGAACACTTATTCCAGGCTACTGATAAATTACTTCGAGAACGAAGGGGGTACCATGTGCTCGATTCTATGGATGAACAAGAATTAGCCAGGTCAGCAGTACAATGGGCTGACAGCCCTGAAAAATACAGTGATGATGCGCTAGCACACACGTTTCTGAATCTCGCCCCAGATGAACAGCGTTTAGCTAGTATATGCATGATACAACATCTCCTTATATTGTATAAAGGCCAACACTCCGATCCTGGTCCCCTACCTGATATACTGATAGAACTACTCATGAATAAATGGAGAGGTCTAGGTACCGATCTAATTAAAGTAATTCTAGAATACCGACATAGATATAGTGCCTTTTTGTGTCCAGAACATGATCCAGCTCCTTCCATGGAGAGAAAAACGTATTACATAGACAGACAGAATCCCTTACGCGAAGTACACCCAGTTAGAAATGATGATAATACGTTTAGACGCGTGTTTGTGTACACGCCCATAACTAAAATAGAACTATTAGAAATGAAAAAATTAGTGCCCAGCCATGACAAAGATCCAGCAGGTTTTCACCGTGAACTAAAGGACATGTTACTCATGGGTGATTATACCGATCCTGACATTATGAAAATATTGAAAGTATTATTGCCTGCCGGTATTTATGAGAAACTCAAAGAAAAAGAATGGGAAGTGGGAGACCAAAAGATTGATTGGACCGTATTAGAAAACGAAGAAAATGCCCGAACTGCAGGCGTAGGGCTTGGGGACAAAACAAAAGCATTGCCAGGATTATTAGTACAAGTATTGCCACGTTTATTAACTACGAAAAAGGAAGACTGGGGAGCAATCTCAGCTTGTAAACAGAAATCCGATGAAGACACTAGTGATTTTTATTCCCGATTTGAAAAATGTTTTGGTATTAATAGCGGCCTGAAAGCAAGTAGCGAGTCATATCCACATCTTTTTGTAACAAAACTAGTCGAGAATTCCCTGCCACAGGTCAAAAACAGAGTATTGAAAGTTGAGAGCACTTGGCAAGCTAACACTCCTTCACAAATGTTACAAATGTTACAGTATCACCAGAATAGAATTAGAGAAGAACAAGAACACGAACAAAGACGTATGAAAGACACGAAAATGAAAATGCTCGTCGCTCAGTCAGTTCCAGCTGACGGTCATAAAAAGGGTGCGACACAGTCCAGTAATTCAGCGGTTCCCGTTAAAGGGACATGCAACTATTGTAAACAGCCAGGTCATTATATAAACGATTGTGCAGTTCTGAAACATAATATCTCTACGGGTAAAACTAAGGAGAGACCACGTCCGCCTAGACAGGATCAGATCCAACAACAAGCACCGAAACATGTACAGCCTATGCCGGTTTCACAACAGACCGTAGTGGTACCACAGCCACAGCCTATTGCCGCAACACAAAACACGACACAACAGATGTACCAGTATGCACAAAATGACTATCCAGATTATCAGCGCTACACATGAAATAGCCTAGAGAGGGAAGTTGGCTTACCCCTTATTGAGGTTCCTGTAGATCAAGAGGGTCCTTATGTACAGAGTCAAGTATTAGGGAAAGACAGAAAGTTTCTACTTGATACAGGGGCAAGCAGAACAACTATAAGTCACGACGAAGTCCCAGGGGCACCCCTCTCAGGCTCACAAAATATTTCCCTTGGTTTCTCAGGAAAGCCTACTATTAACGAAGTATCGCAACCACTTGCATTTACAGTTGGTCCATTGACACGGACTACAGATCTATTGCTTACAAAATCTTGCCCAGAAAACTTGTTAGGTATTAAAACATTGAAAGCTCTAGGAGCTATAATATGTTGTTCTCCGGACGGAGTACGACTATTTTTGCGTGACTTTAAAGGTCACTACGTGTCAAGAGACATGGATCACCGGTTACAGAATCTACCTGCACATTTATGGGCAAAAGGCCCCACTGATGTAGGTTGTATGCACATTACACCATATCGAGTCACACTCAAAGCAGGAGTGGTATTACCACGAATGCGACAATACAAGTTACCTCCAGATGCTGTAGTGGCTCTACTGCAAATCATTGACGAGCTCATTGCACAAGGAGTGGTTGTAGAAACCGACTCCAATGTATGTAATTCTCCGATCATTCCGATTCTTAAACAAACTGATCCAAAGGCACCCCCAGTATATCGATTAGTTATTGATCTGCGCGATTTGAATAAATGCATTGTACCACAATATCCCGTGGTCCCAGATATCTCTTCATTACTGACAGCTATTGATTCAGAAGCAACGTTCTTTACTGTAATTGACCTCAAGAACGCCTTCTTTAGCGTCCCAATCGATCCGGAAAGCCAATATTTGTTCGGATTTAGTTTAAATGGACGAAGTTTTAAATTCGCACGCGCACCTCAAGGATTTACAGAAAGTCCTAGCATCTACAGCCAAGCACTGAAAAGACAACTTGACAGTATCCACATGCCAGTTAACACTGCACTGCTTCAGTATGTCGATGATCTGCTGATCACCGCCCGAAGCGAACCCGAATGTGAAAAAGCATCACTGACGGTTTTACATTTTCTGGCCGACAAGGGGCACAAGGTGTCCCCTTCGAAGCTGCAATTCTGTGCCCAGCAAGTTGTGTACCTAGGGCACTTGCTGTCCAAATGGGGGAGACAGCTCACACCTGACCGCATCCAGTTAATTGTAAACATGCCACCACCCAGGACCCAAAAGGAGGTACGGGCCTTCATAGGCCTCACTTCGTACTGTAGGCAGTGGATCCCCCAATATGCATTTCTAGCGAAACCACTCATTCAGTTGACAACCCAGGAGGCAGCGACATCGACTGTCCTCCCTTGGACTCCAGAACATACACAAGCATTTGAAGACTTAAAGAAAGCTTTATGCCAAGCACCTGTTTTAGCGACACCATGTTACAGTAAGCCTTTTACACTCTTTGTTACAGAACGTGAAGGTACTGCTTTGTCAGTACTCACTCAGGAACAAGCAGGATCACACAAGCCATGTGCTTACTTTTCTAGCACATTAGATCCCGTAGCTCAAGCTCTTCCTGCGTGCCTGAAATCAGTTGCAGCAACAGCTCTAGCGATCAGACAAAGCGATTCCATAGTATTAGGACATCAATTGACAGTACAAGTACCACATGCAGTAGAGGTTCTCTTGAACCGGACACAAACACAACACTTGACTATAGCACGACTGACAGGTTACGAACTAACATTGTTTCAACCACACATAGAAATCAGACGTTGTAGTACATTAAATCCTGCCACACTTTTGCCATTAAGTGGAACAGACCCACTGACACATGATTGTATTGAAGTCATTACTATTACGACGAAACCCAGACAAGACTTGACAGATGTCCCATTACCAGACCCAGACCTGACACTTTATGTGGATGGTTCATGTATGAGAACAAGTACAGGAGAGTTAGTGGCCGCTTATGCAGTCACGACAGACACCGAAGTCATTGAAACAAATTGTATTGACACATTATCAGCTCAAGCAGCAGAGCTTATTGCTCTGACACAAGCCTGTATTCAAGCCAAGAATAGAAAGGTTAACATATACACAGATTCACGTTATGCATTCGGAGTTGTACACAACTTCGGAGTCCTTTGGCGAGAGAGAGGTTGTTTGACTTCTCACGGTGCCAACATTCAACGCGGTCCTCTCATTCAAGCTCTGTTAGATGCAATACATCTACCTACTTCAATATCTATCATGAAGTGTAAAGCCCATACAAAAGTCACCGATATTATTTCCCAGGGTAACGACCTAGCAGACCGAACAGCTAAGCAAACAGCACAGAATAGGACTCATGCAACTGACTTGACAAAGACAATAGTTCCGACGCCGACACACTGCATGACAGTTAGGGATCCCGCCCTTGATGTAATTGACATACAGACACATGCTACACCAGAGGAAATAAAGAAATGGACTGAATTAGGAGGGATCCAAACAGATCAGGGATGGATGACGAAGGGAAAATCTATATGGTTTCTCCCCGACTCAATGGTCCAAGTTATCATTAACACAATACATAGTCCAGCACATCTAGGAGAAAAAGCTATGTTAGACAGTATTCAACACATTTGGTTCAACAAACACTTACGAGCTGCAGCCAAACAGAAAGTCCGAACTTGTATGATTTGTTGTCAGTTCAATCCAGGTAAAGGCGTACCTGTAGAGCAGGGTGGATTTCAACCTCCCGATCATCCTTTTGAAGTCCTCCAGATGGATTATATCCAGATGGAACGATGTCGAGGATTCAAATATGTCCTCGTAGTTGTATGCGCTCTTTCCCGTTGGACAGAGGCATATCCCGTCTCAGATTACACTGCCCCGACTACTGCCAAACAATTAGTTCGTGAATTCTTCCCACGGTATGGTTTGCCCCGTATCGTGTACTCAGATAATGGCCAACCGTTCTCGTCCGAGCTAATGAAACACATTTCACTCTTGTTAGGCTATCAATGGAAATTCCACTGTGTCCGACATCCCGAGGCAGCAGGTCTCGTGGAACGTCATAATAAGACCCTGAAAATACGACTTTCTAAAATCTGTAGAGAGAAAGGCGTCGACTGGATAGTAGCCTTACCAGTTGCACTCTTTTACATGAGAATGGTAGCACATTCTCGCACAGGGCTATCCCCGTACGAGGTGGTCTTCGGTAGGCCACCAAATATGTGGGGGACGCCTATACCTCGTAAAATCACTGATGTTGATTGTAATATGCTGACAGATTACCTTGCTTCCTTGATGTCTGCACTACAATCTTGCCGTTCACAGGTAGCTGCAGCCTTTCCCGACAACACCGAGGTGAAGCCCCATGAAGTGGTTCCTGGAGACCTTGTTTTCATCAGAAACTTCGACAGGAGGAGCCCGCTGGAGCCTCGCTGGCAAACACCAAAGCTGGTACTTCTAACCACGAGGACAGCAGTGAAGGTCGAGGGTCGCAAGGGTTGGTTACACTCGAGCCATATCAAGAAATTTCATGGACTACCATCTGATCTGAACTCTCAGCCCTGCCCCCTTCCAGAGACTGATTCAAAACTCCCCCTGGTTGAAAAGACCGAATCTCAAGACTATAAACTGAAACTAAGGTCTAGCAAGTCAGACAATTCGATTGTTTAAGTCCTCTCCAAGGTGAATCGGTTGAATTAAGTCTTTGACATGTATCCTCTAGACCGAATTAGAGAGAGAAATAGACAGAAACAGCTCAAGAAACATGCATACTGTAAATCACTTCATAGTCACTGTATAGTGACATTGTTGATCATGTTTTTTCTAAGTCTTTTTATTATTGCTGCAAGTATACTGTTACACATGTACTATCCTATTTTCAAGCGTGCTCATTCTGCTCACAATGTTACTGCCGAACATTCTTTTAGTGAACTACCTCCACATGAGTTGTCCTATAGATTTGCGCTGCGCAACAACACATTCATTAGTATGTTACATCATTCCCATCAGACCAGCAATGCTACAAATTGTTGGATATGTGGCCGACTTCCTCCCTATCAGAAATACAAAGGAGTTCTGCCTCTCTTTCCGTACCCGTTCACACACAATGGTTCCTGTGGAGCATGGTTTAGTTTGATTAACTCTTTAGATTCAAACACTGTAGTTTACCAGAGCAACTGGGTATGGGGAAACCTGAACTTAGTTTTGCTTAAAGCCTGTTATCCTAACAAGGAGGGACTTCCCAAAAGAACAGGAACTGATCTAGAAAATGAAGTATACGGATTAGGTAATTTTACACTTAACCTCATGATTCTGAATGTTGAATCTGAAGCTGCACTAGTCTTGCCTGCTATGTCAGTATTTCCAGTCAAAGGTGAATTCTGTGTAAGAAAGAATGGTTCAGTACACCTGGGTCATAGTAAATGTACTACTGTGATCGAATTCAGTGATAAAGGCAAGTCTACATTTAGAGCTTCCCGTCATTCCTACTTCATATGTGGTCATACCGCATATATACGTTTACCTCTAGATTGGGATGGTACCTGTTACATTGCATTCCTTCTGCCACCCGTTTTTCTAGCCCCTCCTGATTATCATAGAAATACCAATCTAGTACACCATAGACCCCAGAGAGATATCCCGATTGTTGACTACACTGAAACAGCATGGGAACAATATACAGACTTCAATAAAGGTCTCTTTCCTTACATAGGTGTTGTCTCAAACAGTAAACTGATACGTAGATTAACCAGAACCCTTGAAGCAGTAGTGAATGAAACTACTTCCGCCCTAGGCAACTTAACAGAGGAGCAGTCTGCGATGCGGATTGTTGTTCTCCAAAATCGTCTTGTCCTTGACGTCATCCTAGCCGATAGGGGCGGAGCCTGTAGGGTCATCGGATCAAGTTGCTGTGTTTTCATCCCAGAAAACGCGCCATCCGTATATAAAGCCATAACTCGTCTTCACAAGATTGCAAACCAGATACATCAGAATCCAGGCACCTGGACATGGTCCGGTTGGTTCTGGAGCGTGTTGTCAGCCTGGGGATGGAAAGTCCTATCCTTCCTAGGTATTGGCCTTCTCATAGTATTCAGTTGTTGCCTGTGTCTACAATGTGGACCAGCGATTTGCGGCCTGTGTGCCACATCGTGTATTCCACGCTCAAGTTTTCATTCAAGATCCCGGAAGAAGAAAGAAGAGCAAATGATGTTATATGAACAGATTGATGGATTCCTGAAGATCGATATTTCATGAAGGGTCCGTAGGGGACAAGGAGGGAATGAGGAAATATGAATTTTTATGATCAATTGTGTCCCCTATCTAGACCCCAACGGCTCCATGTACATGCTACAAGTACATGTATGTTCCCTCCACTTCAAGCTATAAAGACGCAAATACATATGCGTCCAACGTTAACGTATCCTCTTTCAGATCCGCCATGAATGGGTCGAATATTCCGTTCCTAAGTATGCCTTGCCACCGTCTTTTTTTGGTATACTTTTCACGTTTTCCAGCTCTGGCAAGGTAGGCCCTGAATTCTGCCATCGAGCTTTTCCTGCTTCTGCCTCTGAATGCTCCAGCCTGGACCTGCATCTGCATCCATGAACTTTGTCCTACTTCCTGCGCGGTTAACGGTGCCTAGCCCGGCCTGTTGCCTGCCAAAACTGTATTCAGCCTTCAAGTTATCTGCTCCGCTCCTCGAGAAATGCATTCCTGTCTAGTAGCTTAGGTAAACATCCCTCCAGCTGCAGAGCAAAGGGCCCGGCCTTACTGTCTTCGAGCAAGTAATTCATGACTTTCGTTACCATGGTAGGCCCATGCCCCATCGCATCTCATGTAGACACTTAGACGCTTGTACACGCACTAGCAGTCAGTATAGAATAGGCTCTGTCCGAAAAGACCTTTCCTTCTAGATAATATAGTTCCTTAAACACAAGATATTAGATACGATTTGGGATTAGGTTGTCCTGACATCCCAGACTTCTGTCTCCTCATGTAGGGCTAAATGTCAAGTTCCCTTCACCCTCTAGTTACACGTCAATCACACGTCATGCGGCTGCGCGCGCATCTCTGCCATGTATTTCTGCTGATTTTGCAGGATTCTTTTATGGATCCACCCACTTGTGTCATCATCATAATGACGTTTCTAGTATACGCCTTTATGCACGCCTATTGTAACGCCTTTTTCATTACGTATGTGTATTCTTATCTCTCTTCTCAACTGTAACGCCTTCTGCATCTGTCTTTACTGTAATACATTTTAATATAAATATGACAACCTGTCAATAATGTATTGCTGATCCCTTCCTGAACCTTCGTGGTGACGGAACTCGATTGCCTGGTTCGAACCATCACCATCATTCCTTTGTAAGGAATAAATTCCCTTTTATAACCTCAAATACCACGGATTCTGCCTCTTATTTTTACTGAGTTATTCCTATTGAATTTTACCGCATAAATTAAGTCTAGGTAATTTAAATTTACCACAGTGGTTTTGTTAAAATCGAGTTTGGCGCGTATAAGGTCTGGTAAAACAGTTTTAGTAGAAGAAGTGTAGAATTTATGCTCCAGGGACTTAATATGAGAGAGAAGGTCTTTCTGTTTCTTAAGGTAACACTTCTTTTTCTTTGAGACAAAATCAATCACAAAACTGCGAGCGGTAGCCTTAAAAGAGTCCCAAATAACATGAGGGGCTAAAGAGGGATCAGAATTAAGTAGAAAAAATTCCGTAGCAAAAGAAAGAAAAGAAGAGGAAAAGAGGGGATCCAGGAGAAGAGAGTTATTGAAACGCCAACGAGAGGATTTGGGATGAGGAGGGAGAAGATCAAGAACAGTGACAATGGGAGCATGGTCTGAGATAACTATCGGCTCTATAGACGAGGACAGAAGATTTTGAGAAAGAGACTGAGAAAGGAAGATGTAGTCAATCCGAGAAAAAGAGGCATGAGGAGGTGAAAAGAAGGAATAGTCCAGAGAGTCAGGATGGGACAGTCTCCATGAGTCAAGAAGGTGAGATTTAGAAATAGTGTCAAGGAATTGCGTATGTGATTTGTGGGGGGTAAAGCGGGCAGAGGATTTGCGATCAAGAAACAGGTCAACAATTTGATTACAATCCCCCCCCCAAAATGAACAAGGAATCACTGTATTGAAAACATTTAGAAGTTATTAGAGGCCAAAAATTACAATCGGGATGAGTAGGACCATAAACATTAAAAACAGTCAAGGATACAGAATTGATTAGCAGCTTAACTAAGACCCAACGGCCATCAGTATCATTCTCTTGAGAAAGAACTTTAAATTTGAGTTTCTTGTGACACAAAATGGCCACACCATTCTTTTTATTAGATGTAGGAGAGAATAAAACCGTTCCCACCCAGCCTCTCTTCAGTTTAAGAGACTCCGCCTCAGAAAGATGAGTTTCCTGTAAAAGAACTAAATCAGGAGTATAAGAGGCTAGATGGGAAAGCACTCTCTGTTGTTTAATAGGGTTAACGAAACCTTTCACATTCCATGAAATAACTTTGAATTAAAAAACAATAAAATGTGCAAGGAACACAGAAAAGGCATAAAAACAAGAACGCCATAAAGGACAACAACAAATGAATGAGAGAAAAGAGCAAGACAAAAGAAAGTCAGGAGATACAGTAAGAGAAGAGCAAAGAAAAAGGAAGGAGGGGAAGAGACAGTACATATCCAAAACGGATGACTGAGGAAAACATACCTGAAGGGGGAAGGGAGATGACAAGATGACGATGGGGTATGGGAGGATTCGACAAGAACGGCCTCCTAAGCCGGAGAGCAACACACCGCACCAGGACGGGATATGAGAAAGACGAATCGTATGAGATGGAGAGGAATACAAAAGGGCTTATCGAATAATCTAAGGGAGGAAAAAAGAAACGTGTTATACAAAAGTCATGTCAAGATAAACAGCACAAAAGCAGACATTATATGTAAAACAGAAAACCCAAACAACAACCACTATATAATCACATCAAGCAGGAGAAAAATCAAACCAAGGAGAGAATATATCAGCAAAAACCTGCAAGGAGAGAAACAAAACAGATACATAATCAACCAGTAGTAGGATTGGATGTATCCATGCCAGCATTGGTCTGAATGTGAATAAAATTCTTGAGTTCAGCTGGATCTTGGAAAGTCCAGGTGTTGTTTTGATGAGTTACTTTGAAGGTACAGGGGTGAAAGAGACCATATCTAGCTCCAATAGAGCGCAGAGGAGCACGAAGAGACAAGAATTCCTTTCTTCTGGCAGCAGTGACATTAGAGACATCTTGAGAGAGAAAAACTCTCTGACCCATCCAGGACACTTGGCGCTTCGCTCGAGCTGTAGAGAGGACCAGAAGGAGATCAGTAAACTTGAGGAAGAGGATGATGACCCCTCGCGGTTTGGTTGAGGAGGAGGAGCGAGGGCCAAGTCTATGGGCTCGTTGGATACTGAGAGAGGTAGTAGCGGGAAGGTCCAGGAGTTTCAGAAGGAAAGAGGAGAAAAACGTAACAGGATCATCTCCTTCCAAGGATTCCGGCAGGCCATAAACGCGTAGGTTGTTCCTCCTGTTCCTGTTTTCCAAATCTTCAGTGTGCTGTTGAAGGGCGAGAAGAGACTTTTCCAGAGAGGAGATGCGTTGAGAGTTTGACTGAATCTCTGTAACCTGCTGCTCCACAGAAGAAACACGAGCCTCCATAGTTGACCATTTAGCCTCAAAAAGCTGCATCTTAGTATTAGTCTCCTCCACAAACGGTGCAAAGCGCGAATCTCCTCAAGTATCAGCTCCATAGATATAGGGGATGGAGATGACTCAGATGGAGGAGGAGAGGAGTCCTGCTTCAGGCACTTAGGTAAGGAGGCAGAAGGAGAAGACTTGTTGGAAGTAGGTTGTGATGGAGAAGAACGGATGGAGGATATTGTCGCCATTTGATCTGTGGGAGGAGGATGAGAAGAATGACCTGCCGTTGAGGAAGAGGCGGAGGAAGGTGGAGTCTTCGAGGGCACAAAGACAAACTTTGGGTTGCGTAGCTTGCCCATAGAAGCCTGAACGTGCCAACGCCCTGCACTCAAAAAGCAAAGAATGTCAATTTGTCCGGTCCGAAAAACCCAGCGGTCAGCAGGAGCAGTGAAGGACACCAGCAAAAATCATGAAGAAACCCCAGACCCAGAGGTAATGTAAAGAGGAGTTAAAGAGTGTTTCCAGTAGTAACAAGGAGATCACCAGTGGGCGCGAAAGCCATGTGCACTAAGACTTGGTGACAAAATTGTAACAAAAATCCAGCACGAAGATGCAATGAGGATGGTATGAGTCTTACGCCTTGAGACTGAAGTAAGTTATCAAGAAAGAGCACAGCGCATGTGGTAGCCTGCGAGGGGAACATGAAGGCAGGGGTCAATCAGGAAGCAGCGTCGACATGAGGAGTAATTTGCAAACATAGCGCACTGGCAGAGCGCAAAACACAAAGGAGAGGTCATTAGTTGCTAAAAATAAAGTCCAGTGTCTGGAGGGAGAACAGGAAGAGCATGTCTGCAGTCACCTCAGCGTCGCGCACACATCGCGCATATTTCAAAATGGCGGTCGCGCTGAGGGACTTACATCGAGAAGCATGAATGGGCGAAAAACTGCAGGAAAACGAAGTCTGGCAGTCACATCTTCAGCACGAAGTCATCCGCTTACAGGAGCCACAAGAAATCAGCCGAAATGGTCGCGGATAGCGGCGAAGAGATGAAAAGTCCGCCGCGGCGCAGGAGAGCTCTGGTCTCAGGCGGCCATCTTGTTCGGCGTCCAAGCCACGCCCCCCTCTAGGCTTAATTCTTAATCAGGCCAATTTCATCAAACATTGGGCAACAAATGTGATACGATATGAGCGGGTATATCCAAGAGGATAAAAGCTAATAAGGATAAATATGGCAATGTGTCAAATAATTCAACTAAATCCTGCAAATCGGATTAATATCATCATATACCTTCCCTATCCAATCTTAAATATTGGCACACATTCGCGATAATGGAGCAAACCGCCAGTCTGGAAACAGTGCTATGCTAGTCAAACAGGGTGGCAGCTGCTTGAGTTGGTCCACAAGTTGTCAGACCAGGAGTATACATTCTTGGGCCAACAAATAATGAAAAAAACGTCAGCAGCCTCACAACAAAAATGTTAAATGTCCATAATGTATGGGGCTAAACTGGGTTTGATATCTTCTTATTTTTGTTCTTAATACTCATAGGATCTGGCAATGTTGATATTTTATATCAGTATAATAATCGTCTGGACACTCAATCCAACATTCAAAAAATGTCTCAAAACAGGCCATTATGGACCTTCAGCGAACACGTTTCATGTCTAGCACTGGATTTGATAGAGTCTGAAATATATATGGTGTCAGTAGGTAGTTATAGTTAGGTCCTAGTTCCCATAGGAATATATATATATATGTATATATACAGGAGGCTTGAAACTAGGTATATAGTGGAGTTAGATAGCAAAACACCATCTGGTCTTAACTCCAGTGAGGACTTTTACACCTGTCTATAATTGTTCTTAAACTGCATCGATCTTTAAATATTGCTTTTACATATATTTTTTCCAACTGATATATTGCTGCTGCTGATATTAATGATAGCTTTCACGTAATATTGCACATTTGCACAGACCAAATCACGGCTGTGATTTAGCATTATAATTTTATTTGCACTTTAGGCACAAGTACAGTGATAGGGGTGGGATGTATCAATCATGGCCCACTGTGGGCATTATTCTATAAAACAAACCCAATTATTCAAGAAACATATACATCTAAGTTCAATGGACAAAGGCATTAATGAGGTCAAACTAAATGTCTACAATTTATAATTTTTATTGATGACGTTTTTAAGCATTAAATTATATGTAATTTTATATAAGATGCTTATTCATGTTTGTATGGAATAGATTATTTGATTCCAACTCGTTGATCTGAAATGATCAACGAGTTGGAATCTTGTAACATTATATTGAAATTTTTATAGAAATGTTTATATTAATTTTAATGATGCATTTGCCAGTCCGTTATTTTAAACACTAATTTTCTATGTATTAACATGATTATTGTGTTTGAAAAATTCTGATGTATATAGAATGTTGCTGATTAATTACTGTATTTATACAATGATTTTTACGAAATTTGGGTTTGAGAAAAAAGACTATGACAGAAATAGTATGTTTTTCATGGGTATTGAACATCCGTATCATGTGATTAGCACTAGCACTTTAAGATGGTGAGAGCACTCTCACAGCGTGCCATGTGATCAAGGCCTTGGGTAGGCTGAAACGCGTAATGGCGGAGGTGCAGGGCGTTCTTTAATAAAGAAATAATTTGCACAGATTCCTGGGTTTGCATCTGTCTTTTCAAGAGAACGGAAGGTGGTGGAGTAAAGTAATATTTATACCGAGCAAGCTTCCTCGGTACTTGCAGACCCCTCCTTCAACATAAGGGCCGAACGGCAAGAAGCGCTTTTCCGGTTTACCGGAGATCGAAGGTTTTTCTCCCGAAAGGAGTAGCCGTAGCAGCCCCGGGACAGCAAACAGACCTACCACAGGAGTGGAAGACGGAGATGACGCTCTGTGTCAGAAGACACGAGCAACGCCAGGAGTCCCCCCGGTGGAAAGCACTTGCGGAGAATCCGGAGAAGGAGTGTCACAGGTACGAGCAGCGGTAATTACCTGATTGCTAATACCTCATTGAAACACTGCTCGCAATATTGCACCATGTCCGCTGACACGCTACGAAATCGCGAAGCAGCAGCATGCGAAATGTTCGACAACTCCCCAAGTGAGGAAACACTAGTAAACATAAAATTCAGCATGGTATCAGATGGTAAATCGAACATCAAAGAACTGTTCAAGAAACTAGAGAAATTGATGCGAACGGAACAATCAAAGTGGTGGGAGCATAAATCCCTGTCACGATATTTAGAGGTGGGAAGGATCCCAAGGGGTAGACAAATTACTCACATCTCCCTGATGGACCTCATTTATATGTCGTCAACCGGATAATTCTTGTCATTGTTCCTAATAGCCCTCATGTGTTTTAATATACAAATGTGCACCAAGTGAATGGTGCTACCTAAGTATAGTTTTGGGCATGCGCACTTCAATACATAAACTATGTATTCACTTCTACAATTTAGTGAAGTTCTGATCTTCCAGGGGCTTCTCATGAATGGTGATGTGACTTGTTTCCTCAACCATCCTTCCTCAGTGCTCACCTCGGGGCTACTATTGACCAATTCTGCTCTCATTGATATTGCTTTTTTGAAAGTTATTAACGGTCTTCGGGGTAGCATTTCATTGAGGATTGGATCCCTTTTAACTAGATACCAATGCTTACACAGACTATCTCTCACTTTAGAATGGTAGGCATTGTATCAAGTAATCATCCTGGTTTGTTCCCCTGTGTCTTTTTTCTTTATGGTGGTATGAGACTTGTTAGGTTGTAGTAAGGTCTCCCTTTCTATTCTGTTTACTTTGTGGAGAGCTTGGTCCAATACCTTGGGGCTGCAGTCCCTTTGGATAAACCTATGTGTCTAACCTGATTGCGCTTCTATCAATGCTTGGGCCTCACTACAGTTGCGCTTCATCCTCAGATGCTCTGCATAAGGTATGCTCATTTTTAACCTCTGGGGATGAAAGCTCCTGGCATGCAAGATTGAATTTCCTGCAGTAGGATTCCTGTACCTGCGAGTATGAACTGCTTTATCCTTCACACACACCTCCAAATCTAAAAAAGATACTTGGATTCACTGATGGTATCTGTGAATCTAAGGTTCAACGAGTTCATATTGGTTTCCTGAATAAAGTGCTGGGCTGATTCCAATGGACCGTCCCACACTACAAACAGGTCATCAATGAACCTTAGCTATAACACTGTGTTTTCCTTGCATTCATTTGTATTTTCGACTCTGAGCACCTGCTCCTCCCACCAGCCCATACGCAAATTAGCATAGCTGGGGGCGAAGCAGGTGCCCATTGCCGTATCCTGAAGCTGTTTGAATGTGTCTCCTCCAAACATGAATTAATTATTGGTAATTATTGGTAAGACACAGTCTGCACATTTCCAACAGCATCCCTGAGTGCCGATAGAATGATATGGGTCGTTTGTTAAGGAAATGGCGTATCGCCCGCAGTCCATCTTCATGAACTATACTCGTATAAAGGCTCATAACATCTAGTGTAATTAGAAGGTATGAATCTCTCCATCTCAAATTATTGATTTTATTCAGAAAATCCCTGGTGACCTGAATGTACGCAGGGAGCTCTTTTACAAATTCTTGTAGAAAATTATCTAAATACCGCAAGGTGGGCTCAAACAGACTGCCAACGGCAGAAATAATGAGTCTGTCTGAAGGAACTTCCTTGTTTTTGTAGACCTTTTGGATAAGGTAGAGGATTGGTGTTATCGGGTCCTCTACCTTTAAAAATTGGTATTCTGCCTGGGATAACATGCCCAAACCCCGCCGTCTTGCCAGCTCTTTCAGAAATGTATTCTTAACCTCTGTGATGTTACTCTGAGGTACTTTTAAATAACACTTGTGGTCTCTCAGTTGCATTCTAGCTTCTTCATTATAGAGGTCTAATGGCCAAAGGACCACATTGCCCCCTTTCTCTGCTTGACGCACTACGATCTATTTTCTATTTTTGATTTTATCCAGCAGTGCTGAGTACACTTTGCCATGATGACTACCACTCCTAATAACATTTTTACTGGATGATACTGATAGTGTTTTAAGATCTTTGATGACTAAATCTGAAAAGATATCTATAGTGTCCTTGGGGGCATTGGAGGTAAAGGTTGATTTCGGTTTAAGTACAGTATTTACACTCCCAAAAATATCAAAGCCAAACATACCTGCAGTGTCACTTAATGTCCCAGTCATTGATATGAAGAACCTCCAAATCTCCAACCTCAAGATTTTGTGTCACATCTATTGCTCTCTGTGTTCTCCCCAGCTGCTCTCTTCTGTTACCAAAGAATTTCTTGAGTTTTAGTGTTCATATAAACTTGAAGAAGTCAATACAGGTCTGGGTGTAGTTAAAGCTAGTTTTAGTGCAGTATGATAAGCCCAATGATAGTATTTGTGCCTCTTCAGTGGTTAGTTGTAGATCTACCAGATTAATTATCGTAGCAGGGTTTTCCATTATCTCAGATGGTATGGTTCCTTCACACTGGCTCCTGATCGCAGTTCCATGCCTGCTTCGTCTGTTCTTGCGCCTGCCTGCCCTTTGAGAACATAGCATTAGAGTTCTGGTAGGATTGATTTGTTTCCCTTCCCACCCTCTTCTCCTCCTTTTTATGATCCGAATTTAAGCAGTGAGTGCAACATGAACCTTGTGGCTGTGGCACAACGCTATATCTCGCTATCCACTGGATATTAATTCTACGACCAGTGATTGTGAAGATTGTGAGTCCCTTGCCTAGTGCTCAGTTTTGTATGATCCTAAGTAGTATGGATGGCCCCCTGCCACAGAAGTTATTTGCACAGACAACACCCTGATGAAAGTTGATATCATAAACGGCTAATTTCCGAAATGCGCGTCTGTATTTTTCTGTCAGTTAGAGTCAGCACTCAAGAAGTCATTAATATTTACATATTGAGTAACTATCCTTTTTTAGGTCTCGCCTGAGACAGCGCTTTAGCGCTGCTCTGGCGAGACTTATAGTAAGCACTTTTGGAAGTGCAAACGAGTGCTTTCAGGCCGCCAACTACTGTGCATGTGTGCCGGGCGCGCGCACCATTTGGCAGCCTGAAAGCACTCGTTGTCTTTCACTTTCGCCTGTCACACAGCCGCGCTTTGAAGTGTGATCGCGATTGCGATCACTTACATTTCGAGGGCGCTTTGATGTTTTCAGTGAGCCGCGCGGCCACTGAGGACATCAAAGTGCCCGTGAACACCATTTGCCACCCCCACCTCTTCAGCCAACTTACTCACCATGTCTGCTCTGGATTCTTGTGCCTCTTTTTGTAACTCAGGAGCAGTAACATTGTCGTGGTGTCACTAGGGCTTCAAGTGGATGCTTTTTCAATATTATATACAAGCCACAGTTACTGCTAATTTATCTTATGCAACTAACAACGATTGACAAAGCCAATAGTCCTAACTTGTTGTAGGTATCATGTTACTTGTTGTGTGTAGCTGTAAACACGTAGCTACAGCCGCCCACCCAGTGCTTAATTTGTAACAAATAAGTGCTGGTGTTTTAATGAGGCAGAAGCTTTACACTTTATACTTTTTTTTTATTTTGCGTAACACAGAGGACATCAACTGAAATTTAATAGTGGCTTGGCTACAGCCACTTTCCCAGTGCTTAATTTGTAACAGAAGAGGTGCCGGGGCTCTGATTAGGTGGCAACTTTACACAGCATGTTGTTTTGTTTAGCCTGCCTAACACAGAGCACACAAACTGGAAAAATGGGGAGGGGATGTTCTTTAAAGGCCACTACTGCTAACTTACGAGTTTTGAAACCAGGTTTTAATGTCTGAATATGCTTAATAGCCTGTGATTGTGGACAAATTAGTTGATATTTCTATAGACACAAACATAAATATGACCTAAAGTGGAGCTACGTTATTATTTTATTTGTGTGTAGCTGCAAACACGTAGCTACAGCCACCCTCCTAGTGCTTAATTTGTAACAAAGGAAGTGCCGGTGTTTTGATGAGGCAGCAGCTTTACACTGTATATGTCTTTATTTAGTTTGCGTAACACAGAGCATATAAACTAAAATTCAATAGTGTCTTGGCTACAGCCACTTTCCTAGTGCTTAATTTGTAACCAAAGAGGTGCCGGGGCTTTTATCATGTTGAAGCTTTACAGAGCATGTTTGAATGGTTAGCCTGCCTAACACAGAGCACAGAAACCCTACAAATGGGGAGGACATGTTGTTTAAAGGCCAAAACTGCTACATGCCACACACTGATGCACGCCACACACTGCTGCACGCCACACACTGTTGCATGCCGCTGCACACCACACACTGCTGCACGCCACACACTGCTGCACGCGTAACACTGCTACACGCCACACACTGCTGCACGACACACACTGCTGCACGCCACACACTACTGCATGCCACACACTGCTGCACGCCACACACTGCTGCAAGCCACACACTGCTGCACGCCACACACTGCTGCACGCCACACACTGCTGCATGCCGCCACACACTGCTGCACGCCACACACTGCTGCACACCGCACACTGCTGCAACCGTGACACTGCTACATGCCACACACTGATGCACGCCACACACTGCTGCACGCCATACTTTTTTTTTATTGTGCGTAACACAGAGGACATAAACTGTAATTTAATAGTGGCTTGGCTACAGCCACTTTCCCAGTGCTTAATTTGTAACAGAGGAGGTGCCGGGGCTCTGATTAGGTGGCAACTTTACACAGCATGTTGTTTTGTTTAGCCTGCCTTACACAGAGCACACAAACCGGAAAAATGGGGAGGGGATGTTCTTTAAAGTCCACTACTGCTAACCTACGAGTTTTGAAACCAGGTTTTAATGTCTGAATATGCTTAATAGCCTGTGATTGTGGACAAATTAGTTGATATTTCTATAGACACAAACATAAATATGACCTAAAGTGGAGCTACGTTATTATTTTTATTTGTGTGTAGCTGCAAACACGTAGCTACAGCCACCCTCCTAGTGCTTAATTTGTAACAAAGGAAGTGCCAGTGTTTTGATGAGGCAGCAGCTTTACACTGTATATGTCTTTATTTAGTTTGCGTAACACAGAGCATATAAACTAAAATTCAATAGTGTCTTGGCTACAGCCACTTTCCTAGTGCTTAATTTGTAACCAAAGAGGTGCCGGGGCTTTTATCATGTTGAAGCTTTACAGAGCATGTTTGAATGGTTAGCCTGCCTAACACAGAGCACAGAAACCCTACAAATGGGGAGGACATGTTGTTTAAAGGCCAAAACTGCTACATGCCACACACTGATGCACGCCACACACTGCTGCACGCCACACACTGTTGCATGCCGCTGCACACCACACACTGCTGCACGCCACACACTGCTGCACGCGTAACACTGCTACACGCCACACACTGCTGCACGACACACACTGCTGCACGCCACACACTACTGCATGCCACACACTGCTGCACGCCACACACTGCTGCAAGCCACACACTGCTGCACGCCACACACTGCTGCACGCCACACACTGCTGCACACCGCACACTGCTGCAACCGTGACACTGCTACATGCCACACACTGATGCACGCCACACACTGCTGCACGCCATACTTTTTTTTTATTGTGCGTAACACAGAGGACATAAACTGTAATTTAATAGTGGCTTGGCTACAGCCACTTTCCCAGTGCTTAATTTGTAACAGAGGAGGTGCCGGGGCTCTGATTAGGTGGCAACTTTACACAGCATGTTGTTTTGTTTAGCCTGCCTTACACAGAGCACACAAACCGGAAAAATGGGGAGGGGATGTTCTTTAAAGTCCACTACTGCTAACCTACGAGTTTTGAAACCAGGTTTTAATGTCTGAATATGCTTAATAGCCTGTGATTGTGGACAAATTAGTTGATATTTCTATAGACACAAACATAAATATGACCTAAAGTGGAGCTACGTTATTATTTTTATTTGTGTGTAGCTGCAAACACGTAGCTACAGCCACCCTCCTAGTGCTTAATTTGTAACAAAGGAAGTGCCGGTGTTTTGATGAGGCAGCAGCTTTACACTGTATATGTCTTTATTTAGTTTGCGTAACACAGAGCATATAAACTAAAATTCAATAGTGTCTTGGCTACAGCCACTTTCCTAGTGCTTAATTTGTAACCAAAGAGGTGCCGGGGCTTTTATCATGTTGAAGCTTTACAGAGCAGGTTTGAATGGTTAGCCTGCCTAACACAGAGCACAGAAACCCTACAAATGGGGAGGACATGTTGTTTAAAGGCCAAAACTGCTACATGCCACACACTGATGCACGCCACACACTGCTGCATGCCGCTGCACACCACACACTGCTGCACGCCACACACTGATGCACGCGTAACACTGCTACACGCCACACACTGCTGCACGCCACACACTGCTGCACGCCACACACTGCTGCACGCCACACACTGCTGCACGCCACACACTGCTGCACGCCACACACTGCTGCATGCCACACACTGCTGCATGCCACACACTGCTGCATGCCGCCACACACTGCTGCATGCCGCCACACACTGCTGCATGCCGCCCCACACTGCTGCATGCCACCACACACTGCTGCACGCCACACACTGCTGCACGCCACACACTGCTGCACGCCACACACTGCTGCATGCCACATACTGCTGCACGCCGCACACTGCTGCAACCGTGACACTGCTACATGCCACACACTGATGCACGCCACACACTGCTGCATGCCACACACTGCTGCACGCCACACACTGCTGCATGCCGCTGCACGCCACACACTGCTGCACGCCACACACTGCTGCACGCCACACACTGCTACACGCCACACACTGATGCACGCCACACACTTCTGCACGCCACACACTGCTGCATGCCGCTGCACGCCACACACTGCTGCACGCCACACACTGCTGCACGCCGCACACTGCTGCATGCCGCACAATGCTGCACACCGCACACTGCTACACGAAACACTGCTGCAGGCCACACACTGCAGCACGCCACACACTGCTGCACGCCACACACTGCTGCATGCCGCTGCACGTCTCACACTGCTGCACGTCTCACACTGCTGCACGCCGCACACTGCTGCACGCCGCACACTGCTGCACGCCGCACACTGCTGCACGCCGCACACTGCTGCACGCCACACACTGCAGCACGCCACACACTGCAGCACGCCACACACTGCTGCAAGCCACACACTGCTGCATGACGCTGCACGCCACACACTGCTGCCCACCGCACACTGCTGCCCGCCGCACACTGCTGCCCGCCGCACACTGCCCACATCTGCTGCACGCCGCACAATGCTGCACGCCGCACACTGCTGCACTCCCCACACTGCTTTTATGCGAGTTTATGCTACTGACATTGTAAATGACAATGCCTTTTGTTTGTTTTAAGACCAAAACATAAATAAAAGGAATTGTAATTTTACAATGCCAATAGCTCAAACTCTTATAATTGCGAGACCTATTGCATTGCAAATGCTTGTTTATATTGACTTGTTTCATTGTTTGTAATGTTATGATTGTTTCGTCCAGTGCTTCATATAGTTTCTTTTGATAATTGTTGTCCTTGTTATTATTGTATTGTGATTAATTATGTGTGTTTTCCTCTTGCTTGTGCAATATTATATTTCAAATATGGACTGACTGTTCGTACTTGTGGGTGCTCACAACTACATCATTGTATGAATTATTGTCCTTGTTTTGATACAAAAAATGATATACATATAAAAAAGAATCTTTTTGTATCATAAACTAAAAATATATTTTTGTATTAGATGAATAAATTACAAGAAATACTAGTCTGATTCATGGCTTTTTGCATATTGTAGACGTACTGCATTTGGTATACATAGTGTTCAGGAGAAGTTCTTCTTTCTTTGCAGGACCATTGATGACCTGGCAGTTGGAGCCAAAGAGATCAGAAACTCTTACTAAGATGTTGAAACATGAACCACCAGGTGGCTATCTTATTGACCTATGCGCCATTTTTTAATATACCACTATCTACAACCAGTCTCTCTCTGTGATGCCAAACACATAATCTTCCTCTCATTCATGACAAGTATACAATTAAGAACTGCTTACTTCCAGTCACTATACATGGGGTAGTGCATCGCAGGAGTTTGAAGCAATTAGTAGTGACCTAAAGATGATCAGAAGGTCGATAGTAGAATGAGTTAGAAGGTGTAATCAGACTCTGGATGACTGGCATCAGTAGGAAATCTCAAATGAACAAAACTCCACCACCAATAGTGTGTTGAAGAAGACGTACCACTGAAAATATGCTGTGCAAAAGACTCCCATCTAAAGTGATATAGCATTGAACTTGTACAGGCAAGAATATATATAGACTGTATGCTCTGCATCATCTGAAAATCAGAGCAAAAGAACCCCATGTTTAAGTAATGTGATCGTGAAATGTGAAGAAATGAACTTAACCTCAAAGGAAACTATTTTATTGTCCCTCAAGAAGGTGATGGAGCAGATATATTACCTCTCATTAATTTACCACAATTTACACAGAAATGATTTGGGACACTACTTTACATGGAAATGATAAAACATGTGTTAGACTTCACGTTTCAAGACAACTACAAAATGTGGTTCTGATGTAGATACCTCGTCGTAAAAGCATGCAGAATGTTAGATGTAGTTTTGTATTACACTTAACATTCAATAAGTAGATGTGAAAATTAAACAAATTAAATGACATGTGATCTTGTGATTAGATAATGTAATAATAACGATAACACTGAAATGTCCTTTATGGGAATTTAATGCTTCACATGTTAAGGATGAATAGCATATTAGAATGTGTAATGGGGCACTGAAAATGTTAAAAGAAAAGTAAATGCTATACTAGGTTATGTTAAAATTGCATTTCGGCAATCTTATTTTGATGTGCTTTTAAACATGCATGCTTTAATAACATATACTGTTACAAAATTATATGTGAGTGATAGCAATGTATGAAACGTTTTATGAGTACCATATACTTACATGAGGTAATTGTGTTCCTATTGAAGTGATGTTAATACATTTAATTGAAAGATTAATACATTATTTTATGTAACGCAAGATTAATAATTTATCACAATTTCATTGTGTATGAGCTGTATTTCATGAGGGCCTCAACTCTGCTTCCTTTCCTAATATGAACTTCATGAACTGAATAGTCTGAAGCCTATGGGAACTTTTCGTAAAGTTAACACTTGTGTTCTAACTTCCTATTGCCTTCTTTGACATTTGTAGTACACTTGATTAGACTTGCAACAAAAGTGCTACATACTTGAGAAAATGCTTGAGAACTAACAGACAAAGGATGAGAGCATAAAGTCGTCTACTTTCTGAATGCTACAATGATTGTATGATTAAACTACAATGGTTTTAAGAAAATCATGAGTAATGGATTACTTAATTCTTCCAGATCTGTATAATTTTTACTGACTACATCATCTCATCTCAGATTATTCTAACACAAAATGCTTTTCTACATAATGGTGAGTGGTTCTTACAGCGACGCGGTACTGCGATGGGCTCCAGATTTGCTCCATCTTATGCGAACCTTTTTATGGGCCTGTATCAGGTGGAGCATGTCTGGGGTCCAGGAGCACAAGCTTGGGTTAACAACGTGATCTTCTATGCACGGTACATAGATGATATCATCATGATATGGCATGGCACAACTAAACAACTCAATGAATACCACTGTTACTTGAATACCAACAATTTCAATGTAAAACTCACTATACAGTACTCTGAAACCAACATAGAGTTTCTGGATTTGAAATTGTTTACTTTAAATGGCAACATACATAGTGACATGTATAGGAAAAAGACTGCCTGTAACAGTTATCTGCATGCCACTAGTGCACACCCACGCTCTACCATAGAAGCGATTCCATTTGGAGAAATGGTTCGCGCTAGACGAAATTGCAGTCTAGAATCTGACTTTAAAACTAACATCAAGAAAATCAAAAGTAGATTCACACAGAGAGGCTACAATCAAGCATGTCTGAACAAGGCCGAGAAAAGGGCCATGTCCCTCAAGAGGCAAGAGCTACTAGTTACTAAAAGAAAGAAAAAAACTGACAAAGGAAATGGTGAATTTGGGATATAATTTATCACAGAACACAATGCCCTTAATAACCATGTATATAACATCTTAAAGAAAAATTGGCATTATCTCTCAAAGGATGGCTCGATAAGCATGCTAACCTCTAAAAAACCCAAAGTAATATACCGTAGAAGTAAGACATTTAAGGAGGTACTGAGCCCGAGTTATATCAGGGACTCCCCGATTTTGAGGCCCACATGGTTACCAGACAAACCACCAGGATTTTACACCTGTGGTAACTGCTGTATATGCCAATTCGGTATTAATAAGAACAAAAAATTCAGTAATGGTTCTAGGGAATATACCACAAATTGTTTTATTAATTGTAACACGGAATTCACGATATACATGATTGTATGTGCCTGTCAAAAGAAATACATTGGTAGCAGTATACGCAGCTTAAAGCTGCGCATACAAGAACATGCCAGAGCCATAAAAAATGGGAATGACAAATATCCTGTCGCTGTGCACATACAAAAGTGAACATCCTAGTGAAAAGAATTTTAAATTTTATGGCATCGATCATGTTAAAATGCCAGAACGAGGGGGCAATAGAGAGCTGATTTTGAGACAGCGGGAGGCGTCATGGATATGCCGGATATTGTCAGAACTGATCAGTTTTCTGAAGAAAAATGAATGAATGTGCTCTATGTAACTTGTTCAGATTATATATCATATCGTATTTGTGCTGATGTCATGATGTTAGAGCTCGTAGGAGTTAAATAGAGGTGAAATTACATAAATAATATTGATCTGTAATACATTATATAGTACATAAAGTGAAAATGACAACCAACTTTTGAATAATTGAAGGAACAGTAGGCGGACTGCGCGATTATATTCTAGTTCAGTTATGACATTTGGTTATTAGAAATATTATGGTACATATTATGACTGCATGTATATACATGTAAGAAAATCTTTCTTTTAGAATAACATGTGGCTTTGAGAAGCATTCATCGCGGAATCCATATCATAGGAAATCGCCATCATGATATACTTGAGGTATGCAAGATATATAAATGTTCTGTACATGAATCAATATATAGTGATGACTCGTGTAGTTGGTAAAACTGTAGGAATATGAAACGGTTATAATGGAAAACGTTTAATTGACAATGTTTATATATAATGGGACTTCCTCTTTGGTACTTATCCTACATTACGCGATAAACTAGAATAGTCCTGATACAATCAAAACAATATGCATGCTTCTCATGACTATGTCCTTGATGGTTCAATAAAATTGACTAAATAGTTGTGCTGAATTTTGTTGGTATGATGTAATGTGCAGATGCCTATGGAAAGCCATACATATAACTGTGAATTGAATATTGTGACGAATATATGATGCAAGATAAACATGATGCATTGAGAATAAGGTTTTTTCTATCGTAGTATACCTAGGCCTTTTTGTCTGATTGTCAGCAAATGAATTGAACTGTTAGTGGTGCTTTGACTTTGGATTTTTAATGAAATAGTATATATATTTTTATAATATGTTTGGAAGATTTATTATAAAATGAGAGATTTGAAATTGTTTTTATATATGCTTTCTTGGTAGCCCTGAAGAAGTCTCGTGTGAGATGAAACGCGTTGGCTACGGTTATGTGGATATATGAATTACAAGAAATCTGCGACCAAGATAAATAAAGAAGAAAATGTCTACAATTTGTGTCACATGCTCTGATTACATGAGAAGTGTATAGTGTATAGTGCTGAACCACTTGTGTCTACATATGTTGATGTAGGATCTTATCCTACACTTTTGGGAGTAAAGAGGGGAGTACTCTCTGGTTTCGTGCACCACTATTCACTGATTACGAGAACCACTGATATTTGCTGGGTGCGGATTCAATTAGCCTCTACCCTCATCTTTGTGCTTACATCATCTCATCCTATCGAGGGCGACCAATGGGACAAAGTGGTCTGACAAATTTGGTTATGTCAAGGGGTGTGAACCTGGAATCGATGGAGTATAATTGCTCAGATTTTGGAACTGATGTGGGCGGCGCCCTTAACCATCTTGCGGCATAGAGACTGACAATTTGGACTTCCGGAAACAAGCAAACTGTGACTAAATTCTGTGATCTGCTGCTGGCTGGCATGCTAGCCTATTGGAACCTTTTTGGCTGAGGGTTTGCGTCAGAAGAGCTGTGGCATTGACGCTGCAGTGTTGGACAGAGGCAGATATTCTGTCTTAAACTAACTGGAACTGGTCATAAAGGGTTGGTATGAAACACAACTAAATTCCCCTGTTGATCAACCTTTCCAAAGATAATAATCTCCCTCGGCTGAGGAAGATCAATTTCTTTATATTTGGATCTCGCAAAGTTTGCTAATGCTTTAATAAACCTGATCTAAATTGAATGCTATTCATTTGAAACTTAAATAGAAATACAAAAATCAAGAGTAATTATTCTGTTGACTCTTTATTTGTTTGTGTCTAAATTCATTTTAATTTGAAACAAAGTTTGGGACCTTGAGTGATATGCATAATATTTTATGTTAGCAATTATCCCATTCTCGGTCCTCATTTGATAATTTCTCATCTACTACACATTCCAGTCCCTTCCAGCACAGAACAAGAGCCAACGGAGGACCGCAGAGATGTGGTATGGTAGTTAAGGTTAATTTGAGAAAGGAGAAAATTAGACAGATAGTAGTTGCAACTTAAAAGGGCCCAACACATTAGCGCTACAACAGTTTTACTGGTAGCATGTCAGATGGTTAGCTGTCTGACAAAACTAGGATATAAGGGGGATGCTTATTGAGGTCACTCTAGATTTACCCAAAACCCAAGTTCAGTGACATTTGACCGAGTGCCAATTCTAAAGAGAAGACGACGAGGTGACGAGACAAGAGGTGTAAGTATTATTAGGGTTGAGTAATATTGCTGTTTAAATGTGTTACTAATGAGAATGGTAGAGTAATGTTTTTAGTGCTTAATGCTGAATAAGTTGTTGTTAAATTGAAGTTGTATCAGGTACGAAGTGGCCTAAGATCCCGGGATATACACCTAAGGGTAGTCTCAGTGTGGCATATGCTAAGTAAGTTCGTCTGCTGTTTTAAAGGTGCTATGCATGAGACATCATCAGCAGTACCATCAAAGATGGGAACTTTGTGAGAGTGTGAAAGCAAAAATTGTTGGCATTCTTCTCAAGTGCATAGAGATTATTCATAAGGATTTTAGGTGGAATCGTGCTGGTCAAGAATTTGCTTATGTTGTGTAAATAAATTCTGGTCATATGTAGATCTATAATTTCTTTTAGTGGAGCACACAAGAATTTATTTGTGCTTAACAAGTTGTTTAAGATCGAATTTTGAACAGGTCGGATTGTAAAGGAGGAGTTAGCTGCTGCAAGGAATTGCTTTGACATCATAGAGTGTCACGCTGTGATAGGAAGGATGGTGTGAAACCGCACTGGGATTGGTTGGGAGTGTAATAGAGAGCTGCACAGTGATTGGGAGCTAGAATAATAATAAGGAAGGATCTTTTGGGAAGACAAGTGAAATAATTCAAAAAGGACATTAGAAAATTTCTTCAGAATCATGAAAATCAAGAGTATAAAAACATTGACACATGGAGATGTGCCTGTACCTACTAGTGACGGGATACCGATACCACATGAAGGCACGCCTGCTTTGTATATGACTTTAGAGAAAGGTTATCATACATGTATATGGTTAGAGAATTGGTTGAAGTATATTGAGAAAGATGAACCTTTAGCTTTCCCTCAGTATGGTACCTTTAATGTACAAATTCTTGAGAATTTAAGGAGACAGATGAATGATATTAAACCACCACCAAGACTTATGCACTTCAAAGTTTTTGGAGAATAGGAACATGTGGCCCATCAGAAGGCGAAACAGAAATATCAGAGCAGATATAAGAGCACCTTAAATCGGTATCTAGAGATAATGTAGGATGCTCAGCAGGAAATGTGGAGAAGGGATATTGCAGAGGGAGCACGGATGTATCCTTTATTAGTCACAGAAAAGAGTGAGGGGGAAAATGTAAAGAAAAGAAATAACATATTGAGAATGCCCATGCCCTTACGTTAACTGATGAGAGTGGTGAGGAGATTGACGATGTGTTTCTGAGAGAATTATTGATGAATAGACCACCACCATATAACGAAGAACAGTCACAGACATGGTCAAATCCATTAGTGGAACTCAAACAGATGCACTTTCACTGTAAAATAGTTTAAATCCTACAAATCCTCTTCTGGTTAAAGAGCATATGTCTAGAGGAGCAGGGTTTAATAACCCATAATAGTGAATGATCCAGATGCTCTTTCAGTTCCAGTAACCATAGGACCTGTAGTTCCGTTGTATCAATCAGGTATGGGAAGACAGCAAATACATGCCTTAACTGTTCCCATTGGATTGTTGAGAGCAAATATTATTTCACAGGATTGAGTAGAGATCAAATAAATTCCCATTTGACAGTTTCCAAATGTTGGTGCCTCACATCAAGGAAATGAATCAGGAGTTAGTGCAGGGACTATTTGAACTACCGTATCACACAATCAAGTGAAACCGACAACATTATCTAGTGACAAAATTCTCCAAAAGAAACTGATTGGGTAAAGAGTAATAGAACAACACAAGAATTGAAGGAGACAGTGCATGCGTACTATGGGAGACTTTTACAGGCATTTAAGCATTACAGTGGAAGGGAAAACCTATCAGGAAATGGATATGGGATATTTGGTATATCGATTTGTGTATGGATTATGACCTGAAATAAGTGCTATGATACAATAGCATTTGGTTTGTTGGCAGAGGAAACCCATAGATGAGATTCTTTGGTATGCAAGGTATTGCGGAGAAGAAGTGGATTCCAAACATAAGAACATACGTTTTTGTGCAGGGAAATGGTCAAACGAATACTGGTATGCGAGGAGTAGCAAGAGGGCAACAACAAAATGCGACCACTCGAGGGAGAGGAGTTTCAATAGAAATATTGAAAAACACCAGTCCATGTCATATTTGCGGTTAGTTTGGGCATTGGAAGCGCGAGTGTAGGTTTAATCTACTGAATCAAATGAATGGACAGATGTCTCAAAATAAAACCACGCAGGCTCTAGCAGGTGATATGATGCAAAATCAGAAGATTCAAGGGCAGAAAAATGAAAATGTAACTATGCCACAAGCTCCTATGCCCCACATGAATGCTCAGGTTCAAAAATAAAATGTGAACATGGGATTCCATACCAATGACAATGTCAACACAAACCCGATTGTTACTCAGCAATACTTAATACAGGTTGATGACAGTGATTCCGATTTGTACCAATGACGGTGCCTGAAAGGGGAGGAGGAATGCGTGCTTGGCGCATCCTTAGAGGTAGACCAGAGTGGTCCTTATGTGGATGACAAGGTAAATAGAACACCTATTTCATTTCTTGTGAACATCGGTGCTACCCGTTCCACTGTGAGAACAGAGAAAGATCCCAATCTACCCCTCTATGGAGAAAGAATCCAAGTTGTAGGAGTTTCTAACCGATTAATGTCAATCCCTGTAACTGAGCCTGTTAAAGTACAAATTGGGTCATTTGAGGATTTGCACATTTTTGTGATATGCAATTTCAGTACAGTGAACCTTTTGGGTCGAGACCTGTTGTGCAAATTGAACTGTTCCATCCATTGTACTCCAACGGGAATAGAATTTCATGCCAATGAGGAAGACATTGTATTAAAAATGGCAAAACAAAAGACTGAAACCGAAAGGTTATTTCTCTTATTTATTAACAAGTGATTATTTGCCCTTAGAATTGAGATACACCATGCTACATGAAGTTTGGGATTTCACTGGAAAAGATATTAGATTTATCAAAGGAGTGGCTCCAATACAGATCACTTTGAAGCCAAATGTTGAATTTCCCCAAATTCCACCATATCATTTGAGCTCTGAGACCATTGCAGGTATAACACCTTTGATTGAGTCATTGATTGAACAAGGGATTTTGAGGGAAATTATCGGGAGCCTATGTAATTCACCTATTATGGGAATTCAGAAGCCAAACGGGAAGTACCGAATCGTGCAGGATTTGCGCGAGGTTAATCGGATTGTGATTCCATGTTGTCTAATCATGTCAAATCCAGCCATGATGCTATATCAGATTACATTTTAAGCTGAATGGTTTTCTGTCTGTCATGAATTTGTATCAAGCCTTCTTCTCCATTCCTTACACCTGGATAGCCAATTTTTATTTGCTTTGCGGTTTGGAAAACATGTCTTGACATGGTGCCGTGTTCCACAAGGATATACGTTGAGTCCTTCCATCTTCAATCAGATATTGAAGAAGAACCTGGAATCATTGGTAATGCCAATTCCTTTCGTGCTGGTACAGTACACTGACGACTTGTTGGTAGCGTCAGGTACTCAGGAGGCTTGTATATGTGACACAATTGCATTAGTGAATAATTTGGCAGTGAGCGGGCATAAGGTTTAACCAACAAAGTTACAATTTTGCAGAGGGGAAGTCCTTTACTTAGGACATCACATTGAGAAATTACTGCCATTCTGCAAATGAATCCGTCAAGCGCAAAAAAGGAAGTTTGCATGTTGTTGGGAATGGTTAGCTATTGCCAGCAAAGGATTCCAAATTTCTCAGTGACAGCCAAGTCACTTCAGAGGCTCACATAAAGATGTGTCAGATCCAGTCCCATAGAATGATAAATGCATGCGCTCTTTTAATGAACTGCGAGAGAGAGTATGTGTTGAGCTCCAGCATTGGGAATGCCTGAATTTAACAAGAGTTTCACTCTGATTTGCAGTGAGCGCAAAGGCTGCTCATTGTCAGTTTTAATGCAGATGCACAGAACTGCGCGCAGACCTGTTGCATATTTCTCAGATACATTAGATCCTGTAGCCACGGAATTGCCTGGTTGTCTTAAGGTTGTTGCTGCCACATGTGTGAGTTTGGAACAGTTTGAGAACATTGTGATGGGTCATCTGCTGAAAGTGCATGTGCCACATTCTGTTGAGATTATGATTACTCGTACTCAAACGCAAAATCTAAGAAGTAGCCAGCTAACAAAGCATGAACAAGTGATTTTGGGTGCTGAAAACATATCATTGGTGCAATTTACGAGTTTGAATCCAGCTATATTGATGTCCTTACCAGGAAATTAAGTTGTGATTGATGAAGCAGACCATGATTGTTTGGAAGTGACTGAATTGTGCACAAAGCCCTAACCGGACATTATGGCTGTTTCGTTACCTGAGTCACATTATTTATTGTTCGTGGATGGAACATGATTGAGAGAGGCAGGAGGAAATTTCAGAGCTGCATATGCCATCTGTACAATTGTGGGAGTAGTGGAAGCTTCATGGTTGCAAGGAGTGTACTCAGCTCAGTACGCCGAGTTGATTGCATTGACCAGGGCTTGCAGCATTATCGAATAATTAAGATTTACCATTTTCATAGACAGCTGATATGGTTTTGGGGTTGTCCACAACTTTGGGAAGTTGTGGTCTCAGCGTGGGTTCATGACCTCTTCGGGTTCACCCACTCGATACAGAGAGAGTGTGAAAAATCTACTGCTGTCATTACAGATGCCCGCCCAAACTGTGGTTGTAAAGTGACCAGCCCATCGATAGGGAAACGATTATGTGTCGGCAACCGCTATGCGGACGTCCGCACACTATTGCATCCTACATTCTTACATCATCAATGAGGACCCACCAAAAGAACAAACTGATGTCACAGAATGTAGGCTGATGTTTTCAGTTGTAGAAACATGGAAGAAAATAAAAGCTTTTCAGGATGAGGTGCCAGAAATGGTAAGACAGAGATGGATCAAAGCAGGTTGCACACAAAGGCAGGAAGATGAGTTGCAGGAATACACAGGTGGAAGACCAGTTCTACCCGACAGATTGTTGTCACCAATGGCAAGAAACTACCATGTTCCCCCACATGTTGTTAGAGATGCTATGATGTGTTTCTTTCGACAGAACAGGTTTAATCCAGCGTTTTAAGTTGTTGCAGAGGTGTTGTGTCAAAGGTGTGTAATATGTCAGCAACATAATGTGTGAAAGAAAACACTAGTTAAAATGAGCCATGTAGGAAGATTTGGAGGACCCTTTAATAGAATGCAACTCAATGTTATCGAGATGCCCCCTTGCAATGGACTGAAATATCTTTTAGTCATTGTGTGTCTGTTCTCTCGCTGGATGGAAGCCTATCCAATCAGGTGCAAAGACAGCTTAACTGTAGCTAAACTACTCCTTAGAGAGCTTATACCACAGTTTGGATTTCCGACCTCTTTGGAATCGAATAGAGGGACTCATTTTAATAATCAGGTGATGCAAATGCTCTGCGCAGCACTACAAATTGAGCAGAAGTTACATTGTGCATACTTACCAGAGGTGTCTGGAGTGGTTAAACAGGTTAATGGAAGTCCAGACTGGCAAAGGTGTGTGTGTGTCCACATCTCCGAAATGACCTGATGCTTTTCCCTTGGAGTTGATGAGTTTGAGAAGTACCATGGACAGAAGAAATGGACTGTCCCCACATTCAATCATTATGGGGAGACAGCCTACAGTCCCGGTTAGCCAGTTAGTGAATATTACTGAAGATTTGGTACTCGATTACTGTAAAGGATTAGCTAATGTGGTCATATCTGTGTCTCAACAGGTTGGGTAAGCTGCCACCTCACCTAAACAGGAGCAATGACATGACCTTTGTCCCGGTGACTGGGTTTTGGTGAAGAAACATGTGTGCAAATCGTGTTTTGAGCCTCGTTGGTGTGGGCAATATCAAGTGATCCTTGTTACCACAATTGCTATCAAATGTGGTGGTCTGCCTAACTGGATACATGCTGCCCACACTTGCTGACTCCCATGTCCCCTTGAAAATGCAGTACCTGTAGTGGATGTGCCGGTGGATACAGTGAGACATCCATCTCAGGTCACTCACATAGTAGAAGGGGTGCCAGCTACAGGGCCTCGAGGCCCTGGTTCAAATGAGGGTCCGAGGGAGTCAGTCCTTGTAGGATTTGATGGTAAGTGGGAGAGTGACCTGACTAGGTGAAGTATTAATCCAGCTGTTGTGAACAGTGTAAGTGAAAAGCGAGAGATAAGTGGAGACCATTAGCCCAAGAGAACTGACAGATTGAGGCAAATTTTGATGGAAGGCAACTGTTATCGAAGTTTCAAGACAATCTGAACAAAGTGATACTGATGATGACAGACCTATATTGAGAAAGCTGAAAAGAGCTAAAGTTCCAAATCTAAAATTGGCTGCACCCGAATGAACGTATTTAGAAGCAGCCAATGACTGGGAGAAAGCGTATAAACTTCTTAGCTTCAAGGATTCAATGTTACAAAAACCACTGTGAGAAACTGTTGCAAATAAAGGGACATTTTCAAAGCAGAAATACAAAAGAAAGGTCTATGAAAAATTGAAGAGACGAATATACACCGGAATATGCCAAAACTTGAAACCTATGAACTGTAACAGTGAGACAAAACAAAGGAAAACTGACCTAAGAGCTCAACAGAAAATAATTGCTGCAAAACCTAGGTTATATTGAGCCTTCTCTCTAACCTTAACAGAAAACATGAGTTCCCTTTCTACAGAGATGGGTGATCAAGACCCGGTATCTTTAAAACATAAACGCATATGGGCTTGCTTCTAAGCTGCTTTTTCCATAATTATTGTATTGCTACTTATTATTTTAAATCTTCCTCATCATATTTATGTAAAGCATGATATTAACCTCACTTCTGTGACTAAATCGTTGGAAGAGAAGAATGATGGAATTGTAACTAATGACTTAACTGACATAACTTTACATCATAATCAATCTAGTAATGTTTTTCTTTAAATGTCTTTACTAAACTCTTATATGAATATGTGGACACTATGGATGCTAGAGATTATTATGTGTGCATGCAACTACCTACCCCAGTATCAGAGGGGGTGCCCTACCGTCACCTGGTTCTCACTTATGGCAAGTCTTGTAGTGTGATAACTAGCTTGTTTTATTGCAAAGGGCAATTTCAATATTACTATTCAAATTATAATTTGATATTTTCAGAAATACCAATTAAGAGAAATATGATCATTGTACCAGATACACGATCTGGTAAAATAATGGGTGAATTATTTCAACCAACACAAAGGACAGATACAGTGACTGCGCATAGACATAGTTTAACCAGCTTTATACATAATGTAGAAAAATACTTTATCAATTCAGTTGAAGATAGGCATGGGAAAATAAAGAAAATATTGAAAGACAATCAAAAATTCCATCTTGGCCACCCCAGGAGGGTGGAATTAAAAAGGGTGATGCACACTCTGCAAGGACTCTGGATTGGGAGAATAAAGGAAAGCTATGCATATTAAAACTCAGAACTGAATTTAACAATACATTTGTAGATTCCAGTGAATGTGACCACACCTGCCAAATTGTGGGAGGATGGGGCTTGTATCTTGGAGGGGTGGATCCAGTATTTCCAGGGATATACTATATCTATGGGGGAACCAAAACATTGGTACGGATACTGCTATATGGGGATAGTATTTACAAAACATTTTTTCATGGGGACAAACAAGTGGAATCAACACATTTAGGCATACCCATTTGAGAAGGGGAAATTAGTGCTGCTGAAATAATTGGAGGCATTTTTGGTGCAATAATACCATCAGTTGGAGAAATTCTAAATTCTCACAAAATTTGAAAACGTTCTACTGTAGTTGATCATTTATCACCCGACACAGCAGGAGGATTCCTTGTCGTAGATACTGAAATGGTTGCTATCAGATTTATGATGTTACAAAACAGGCTGCGTTAGAAGTCCTACTCACAAAAGGGGGTGGAGTCTGTTGGATGCTAAAAGTTCAACAATGCTGCACTTATATCTCTGAGAAAAGTAAATTTTTGCGGGGCTATATCAGCAACATTACTAATTTGGGAAAAGATTTGAGTGAACTGAAAGCTGATGGAGCTCTGGAATCCATTGGTAAAGAATTTATTTCTGTGGGAAAATGGTTTGCAACTCTGGAAGGTAGTCTAGTGGAAAAAATATTATCACCCATACTAACTATTGCTAGTTGCATATTAATATTAATATTGTTTATTAGATTTTATAAACACATGAAAACAGAGAAAGAGACTAGGGGACTAACGAGAAAGAAATCCGAAATTGAATTAGAAGAGAGACAATGTGGGTACTACAATGAACTGAAAGCTCTAGAACAATCTAGGTTAAAACTCATGAAGACAGCACTATAAACGTGACATCAGATAAATATAAAGATAAGAGTGTGATAGCTTGATTCACCATCAAAGGGGGAATTGATAGAGCAGCGGTATTATCTCTCATTCATTTACGACAATTTACACCAAAATGATTTGGGACACTACTTTACATGGAAATGATAAAACTTGTGTTAGACTCCACGTTTCGAGAAAACTATAAAAAGTGGTTCTGATTTAGATACTGCATCATAAAAGCATGCTGAATGTTAGAAGTAGTTTTGTGTTACACTTAACATTCAATACATAGATGTGAAAATTAAACAAAATTAAAAAACATCTGATCGTGTGATCAGATAATGTAATAATAACGACAACACAGAAATTTCCTATGTGAGAATTAGAATCTTCACTTGTTAAGGATGAATAGCATATTAGAACGTGTATCGTGGGCACTGAAAATGACAAAAGAAAAGTAAGTGCTACACGAGGTTATGTTAAAATTGCATTTTGTAAATCTTATTTTGGTGTGCTTTTAAACATGAAGGCTTTAATAACATATATTGTGCAAAACAAACTTACAAAATTATATGTGAGTGATAGCAATATATTAAAAATATAATGAGTACCCTATACTTTATGAATTAATTGCGATCTAATTGAAGTGATAGTAATACGTTTAATTGAAAGATCAATACACTATTTCATGTAATGCGAGATACAAATTTTAGCACAATTTCATCGTGTATGAAATACAGTTTCATGAAGGCCGCAACTTTGCTTCCTTTCCTAATATGAACTTATGAACTGAATAGTCTGAAGCCTATGGGAACTTTTGGTAAAGTTACCACTTGTGTTTTGATTTCCAATTGCCTTCTTTGACATGTGTAGCACACTTGATTAGATTTGCAACAAAAGTGCTACTTCCTAGAGCAAATGCTTGAGGACAGACAGACAAAGGATGCGAGCATAAAGCTGTCTACTTCTGAATGCTACAATGATCGTATGACTAAACTATAATGGTTCCAAGAAAATCACGAGTAATGGATTTCTTAATTCTTCAGGATCCGTATACTTTTTACTTACTGCATCATCTCAGCCTATCAAGGGAGACCAATGGGACAGAGTGGTCTGACTAATTTTGTGATGTGAAGGGGTGTAAACCTGGAATCAATGACATACCATTGCTCAGATTTTGGTACTGATGGGGCGGCACCCTTACCCATCCTGCAGCATAGAGACTCACAATTTGGCCTTCCAGAAACAACGTGAACTGTGATAAAATGTTACAATCTGCTGCTGGCTGGTATGCTAGCGTAGTGGAACCTTTTTGGCGGAGGGTTCACGTCAGAAGAGCTGTGGCATTGACGCTGCAGTGTTGAACAGAGGCAGCTATTCTGTCCTAAACTAACTGGAACTGGTTATTTGGAACTTACTGAACACACCTAAAGGGTTGGTATGAAATGCAACTAATTTCCCCTGTTGATCAACCTTTTGAAAGATAGTGATCTCCCCCGACTGAGAAAGATCAATTGCTTTATATTTGGATCGCACAAAGTTTGCTAATGCTTTATTAAACCTGATCTAACTTGAATTTAGGGTTGTATGCTATTAATTTGAAACTTAAATAGAAATACAAAAAACAAGATTAATCACTCTACTGATTCTGACTCATTTTGATTTGAAACAAAGTGTGGGACCTTGAGTGATATGCATAATATTGTATGTTAGCAATTACCTCATTCCCGGTCCTCATTTGAGGATTGCTCACCCTCTAAGTCAGAGGTCTTCATACTGTGGGGTGGCCCCCCTGGGGAGGCGTGGATGGGTCCCCAGGGGGATGCAAATGTCTCTGCAAGTACATGTAAATGAAGATGGCCTGGAAGTGCAGCGATGTTTATTTGCTGCATTTCCATACTGTCTTCAATTACTCTGAAGCCCTTGAAGCAAGATCAAAGTGCCCTGGGGCCGGTGGTCAGTGAGTGTGCTGCTGTGGGCTTGGCTGGGCAGTGTCTGGAGTCTTATCACAGGTCTTTAAAGACCATTTGCATATTTACACACCTGTGTAAACTGGTTACCGAGGCGTATTTGTTTTTCTTGTTCCAGTACCCCCTGGGCCCCCACTCTGCCTATTCCTTACATTTGTAATTTACATTTACTAGTGTGAGAATGCATTTCATGAAAAGGAATATAAAGTAGGGTTGCCAAAAGAAAAAGGCCAAACATGTGCTGTTTAGAGATCCTGCAAAGACCTCTGTGTTATGATTTACACTGCTGGTATTAAATGTACACTGTGGAATCCTCTCCATGTCGTGGAATGGAGTGATGCATTGTATGATGCATCGCTCATTCCAAGGAGGGAGAAACAATGATTGAACGGTTGGTGCTGCTTCGCTGATCTCGCTGTGCCTGCCAATAAACTACCACTTTATCTTCTCTAAGCGGATCGTGACTTCATTACACTGGCGACGAGTAGACTTTGCCTGATTGGGGACGGGTAACATGGCTAAGCACCAATTCCCCTACGATGACGACGTTCTTTCTAGATTTGGACTTTTAACATTCCTTCCTTAAGTCTTGCCAGAGTAACGACGATCGAAGATCAACAACGGATGATCACTATACTTTAATGTGAGTTTTAAATAATTTTGGGAGTGTTAACAAGCAACATTGAATTGTATCGTTAGTCCCACGAGCCTCACGAGCTGGCCTCCGCGTGCTGCTGCTCTGCCTCGTTCGTTCACGTCATTCACGTCTGGAAAGCATGTCTTGGAACGCACGTTCCTATGTGTCTCGTCATCTTGCAGCCATCTCGTAGCGTTACCCTGACAACGCTATAAACAAGGATACGAACGAAGTGTGGTTTTTTTTCTCTTGTGAACGGAACGGAACTTTAAGCTGAAATGGCTCATACACTTGAACAAATATTGGAGGAGAGTGCTTACAACTAACATTTGGTTAAAATGTTTGAGACAATAAATGCATATTAGAAGAGAGTGCTTACAACTGGCATTTTGTGCATTTTTGAGACAACAAATGCACAATAAATTTTGAGACAAATTTATAACAAACCTTACTTCAAGGGTTTCAAGTGTTTCTTTTCAGATTTTGATTTCAACAAAATATGGCGTTAGCTTCGTCCTCTAGCATGTCGCAGACACCACCTTTTTTGTCAGAAGAAGGTGACCCAATTCTTCCCTGGAAAAGGTGGAAAAATCTTTTTGACTCTTATATAGCGGCCATTGGTGGAGAAAAGTTTTCGGCTGTCAGGAAGCAAGCTATCCTTCTTCATAACTTGGGCGTGGAAGGAAGGAATACCTATGACAGCATGGATATTATTCCTGTTGGTGATGGTGATGGTTCTCCCAGTGATGTATATGAGATGTCTTTGATTATGCTAGAGAAGTATTTTGGTCCCCGTATCAACGTGGTTCTGGAAAGACATAAGTTTTTCACTAGGATCCAAGGTCCCGTGGAGCGTGTAGGCAGCTATGTGGCAGCCTTAAAAACTCTCGCACGTACATGTGAATTTGGTGACCTCTCGGATTCGTTAGTGAGAGACCAGTTAGTGAGGTGCACTAACAGTGTTCGTGTCCAGGAGAAGCTTTTATCGAAAAATCCTTTTTTAGTTGAAGCTGTGGCCATTGTGGAGGGTATGGAGAACACTTCTAAGTGGGTTAAAGAAATCAGGAAGAACAAAGAAGAAGAAGGTCAGAAACCTAGTGAAGTACATGTCATAGAAGAAGGTGAAAACTCCGAGACTTGCAATAGTTTGGCGAAGATTTCTGTCTCTAATAATAGCAAGACTGTTGAGAAGGACACACGTATGCGTGCTTCTTCAAAGGGTGTTCAAAGCAGGGTGGAACGTGACAGTCATCCCGCTGATGGGAGTAGTAATTCTTCTGACAAGGCCGCATCTACTTGTCCTAAACCTAAATGTATTCGGTGTGGAAGCTTTTCGCACTTCTCTAATTACCCGCACTGTTTTGCTAGGGAGGCGGTGTGTAACAAGTGTGGTATTAAGGGGCATTATGCTAGGGTCTGCAAAGCTTCTGACAAAGCCCGTAACCCACAGAAAAATGTTGAAATAGTACGCACCATCCTTTTGAGTGTTAGGGCTGATGATGGGAAAATAGATTCTGACAGTATAACAATGCCTGAGTGTAAACTTACGGTTGATGGGTTTGATTTCTCTGTTCTGGCTGATTCAGGTTCGCCTTTTACCATGATTGGTAAGAAGCAGTGGGATGAGTGTGTGGGCCTTGACAATGTGATCTTGTCGGCACCAGATATCAATCCTGTCAGCTATGGGGGTTCCAAGATCAACGTCCTTGGTTATGTTCAAGCTTCTATCCAATTTAAAGACAGACGTACAATGGGTAAAGTCTATGTGGCGGAAAGAGGGAACAATTTGCTTGGATGGAGACATCAACGTGACCTTGGCATCATGCTTAACCCTTGTGCTAAGGATCCCAAAGATCAAGTTATGTTGGTGGACTCTTGGGATTCAAGCTGTGAGTGTTTTGATAAGTTCCCAGAAGTCTTTTCGGATGCCTTGGGTTGTCTTAAGGGGTTTGAGCATCGCGTTGTCCTTAAAGAGAAGCCATCCCTTGTGTACACAAGGTAAGGAGAGTACCTAACATGATGGTTGAACCACTCAAGGCTGAGTTACAGAAATTGCTTAATTTGGGAGTTATTGAAGAGATCGAAGCTTCAGAGTGGCTTGCCCCCATTGTTCTTGCTCCTAAGGATGGGGGGGCAAGTGTCAGGATGTGTGTGGACTTGAGGGGTCTGAATGAGTGGATTTGGGTGGATCGCCAACCCTTAACCAATATATCTGAGTCTCTCAGCGTTCTTTCAGGAGCCAAGATTTTCAGTGTATTGGATCTATCTTCGGCCAACCACTAAGTCATGTTGCACAAGGACTCAAGACACCTTACATCTTTTGTGACGCCTTTGGGGGCTTACCAGTTTTTGCGAATGCCCTTTGGGTTGGCGTCTGCTGCAGCATGTTTCCAGAGGGTCATGAAAATGGTGTTAGGGAAAGTACCTAATGTCATGTTTTTCCAAGATGATATCTTGATATATGGGAAAGATGAAAGAGAACATTGTACAACCCCATATAAAGTGTTGGGAAAACTGAGGGGTGCGAGACTCACAGTTAAGAGACAAAAGTGCCGTGTGGGGTTGAGTTCGGTAACATATTTAGGCCACGTGATCTCTGGAGAGGGCATTCAACCCAAGTTGGAACTAGCGGAGAGTGTAGTAAAAGCTCCTATTCCTCAAGACAAGGACCAGGTGAGGTCATTTTTGGGACTCGCTGAGTTCTATTCTAAATTTATACATGGTTTTGCGAGTGTAGCTGAGCCTATCAGGGCTCTGCTTAAAAAGGGAACACAGTTTGCCGGGTCTGATGAGTGTCAGAAAGCTTTTGATTGTATAAAGACTGGAATTGGTAAAATGCCCACTCTAGGACATTTTGATGTTAATTGCAAGACCATTCTAACAACAGATGCCAGTCTTAAAGGTTTAGGGGCTGTGCTCTCTCAGGTTGTGGATGGTGAGGACAGGGCAATTGCTTTTGCTTCTAGAGCTCTTAAGGATGCAGAAGCTAATTACTCATGTATTGAGAGAGAAGCTTTGAGTGTGTTCTGGGCTGTACAACATTTCAGATTTTACCTTTGGGGAATTCCTTTTGTGGTCCGAACAGATCATCGTCCCTTGGTGCAAGTTTTCTCATGCCGGCATAATGAGAACATTACTCCCAGGCTCAAACGCTGGAGTGAGGGTCTCCAAGAGTTTAATTTTGTTGTTCGGTATATACCTGGTTTGAGCAACAAATCTGCGGATTGCCTTTCTCGCTTGCCAGTCGGTCAAGCCTCAGACTGCAGTGAAGTTGAGTGTGTATCTTGGATATCTGAGCCTGCCTTTTCATCTGAGGAGTGGTTGGAGGGTGTAAGTAGGGACAAGGATTTTGTTCTTCTTAAAGAGTGGGTGAGTCATGGTTGGCCAGATTACAAGGACTTAGATCAGGACATGAAATCTTATGGGGCTGTGAAGGAGGAGTTGTCGTTTTGCTGTGATAATCTCATGAGAGGTGATAGAGTGATTCCTCCTAGTGTGTTCAGGGACAGAATAATCAACCTTGCTCATGAGGGACATTTGGGCAGGAGTCTGATGAAAGCCCGGGTGAGGGAAAAGTACTGGTGGCCTGGTATGGATCGGATGATTGAGGGTGTGGTTAAAGATTGTTTGTCTTGTGCTTCCAATGACAAATCTCACATTCCCAGCAATGCTCCTTTGTCCCCTGTCGAAGTTCCTGACAGAGTGTGGTCGAAGTTGGGTCTGGACATATTTGGTCCGTTTGAACTCTTACCCTCTTTTGAAAGGTTTGTTCTGGTGCTTGTGGACGATACCTCTAAGTGGGTGGTCACCAAATGTGTGTCAGTGGCTAACACAAGAACAGTAATAGACTTTCTTAAAGATGTCTTTGTTTCTGAGGGAGTTCCTATGTTCTTAGTCACTGATAATGGAGTCCAATTTGTTTCCCATGAAATGTGCAGTTTTCTTAAAGATTTTAACATTGTTCATCAGAAGACAACCTTATATTCGCCTCAGGCCAATGGGTTAGCTGAAAGGATGAACAGGGTGGTCAAGGGTTGTGCTCAACGGGCTCTTGAATTGAAGATACCTTTCAGCACTGTTTTGAGAGATACTTGGTGGGCTCATCGCACCACACCGAATGCTGTTACTTTAAGGTCTCCTTTTGAAGTCTTAAGAGGGAGGAAAGCTTCTTCCAAGTTGAATCCTAGTTGGCTGCCTTCTAGTTTTGGAAGGGGTATGTCTGCTGATACAAGACGAGCTAGAATTTCTAACTATCAGGACGAGTACAAGTCAAGTTATGATTCCAGGATGAATGTTAAATACAGGAAATGGTGTGTTGGTGACCAAGTGCTGGTGAAGAATCGTAGACATACTTTCAAGGGTAGGTCTGGTTTTCTGGGTCCCTTTACCATTGTGGCCATCAAGAAGAACGTGGTAAAGGTTAACACAGGCTGCTGGTGGAGTATGTCTAGATTAGTCAAACACACTAGTGGTTTCCAGAATGTGGAGGGTTCTGGACCTTCTTTGCCTGATGAAAATCATTCAAATGGGGAGGATATTCTTGACGGAAGGGAATCCAATCATTGTCCTCCTAGGTGCAGGAGGGTGCCTGTTAAAATGAAGGACTATGTATTGTACTAGTGCTTATATTTAGTCTGTTATGTATTGTACTAGTGCTTATATTTAATCTGTTATGTATTGTAATCTGTTATGTATTGTACTAGTGCTTATAGTTAGTTTGCTATGTTATTTGATGCTGTTTTTTTTTTATTACAGGTGTCCTTTTGTGAAGGTGTTTTTATGCTTTCATGAGAATGAGTTTTATTGTTCACATTTTATGCTTTCTTTTCTTTGGTTGGGAAGGGGATGTGTTATGATTTACACTGCTGGTATTAAATGTACACTGTGGAATCTTCTCCATGTCATGGAATGGAGTGATGCATTGTATGATGCATCGCTCATTCCAAGGAGGGAGAAACAACGATTGAACGGTTGGTGCTGCTTCGCTGATCTCGCTGTGCCTGCCAATAAACTACCACTTTATCTTCTCTAAGCGGATCGTGACTTCATTACAACCTCGTCTTGACACTAAATAGGGTTATAAATAAAAAAGTATGTATTCATTTGCAGTGTGACTTTTCTGTCTTTGTTCCCTTTAATTATCAGTCATGAATCATTTCGGCCACACTAGAACACAATTAAAAGTGCTTTCTATGTATATTTGCTATTCAAAGTATGCACAGATAGGTGCTGAATATACAACTTTAGATGACTGTTTATTTTTTGTACCGTCTGCAACATCAAAATAATGAGCTGGCAACCCTAATCATAAGACTGGAAGTTTGTTGCAGGATCAGCACATTATTTATTTCCTCCACCATCAATCCCTGATTAATACCATAATAGCAATAGTTTAACTTATATCTGAAGCCCTACACTGCTGTCAATAACATGCTAATTTACTTCAAGTGTCTGGGAATGCACTGTGCATTCAGACAACTCACTCCTCATTCTCACCCTTCACTTTCACGCTCACCCTGCACTCACAGCGCATAGGTACGGATTTCCCACATTTCTAAGGTTTTTTAAAATTCTATTTCTGTACTATAACGTCCCTGTAACCTTTGTTTTTTCAGGGAATTTTAATGTTTTTTTAAATTGTATTTCCTAACTGTAACCTGTAACATTTGAGAGTGGGTTTGTTAGTGGCGGTATAGGTAGGTGAGTAGGTGTGTGAGTTGCTGAGTGGGTGTGTGAGTATCTGAGTAAGTCTGTTAGTGGTTGTGTGAGTATCAGAGTGGGTCTGTGAGTGGGTCCGTAAGTGTCTGAGTAGGTCTGGGAGTGGGTGTGTGAGTGTCTGACTAGATCTGTGAGTAGATGCATGAGTCTCTGAGTGGGTCTGTGGGAGCGTGCAAAAGTCTCTGAGTGGAGGAGGAGCCTAGCGCGCAACCAAGATGGCCGCGTAGGTGTGAGGCTCCCGAGGACCTCCGCAACCTCCTACGTCTATCCTGAATTCATCCTGCCTCGGTTGAGGGGACTGTGTTGGTGAGCCTGAGCTGCGGTGGTACCCGTTTTCCGTTCTCAAATCGGACCTCGGGTGCCGGAGTGAGCACCGATTGAAGTTTGCGGCCTTCTTCTCGCCGGACCCCGGATTTGCGTTGGGGGGTGACCCAGTGGCAAAGTGAACAACAACGGCGGGCCGGGCCTGGCGAGTCGCGTACCCCGCACTTTCGCTTTCGCTTTCGCACCGTCTCTGCCAGTGAGATCGCGGAGCTTTCTGTGCTGGTGTGGCCTCGCTGGGGACCCTGCCTGCCTGCCGGCTGTGACCCACCCCGCCGATCTGGGGTGGCCCCCCCGGAGCTCGTGGCCCTGATTGCCTGCCCTCTACGGCATTGCTGGTGCGATTGTGGGACCAGCTGCGATGGCCACGAAACAAGATGGAGATCGGTCAAAGACCAAGTCGACCCGGCGTGGCACCGTCCATCAGGCCAACAGCATGGACCGCTATACCCTCCAGAGGGGATCTCCCGGCGGAACGCACAAGTCCCCTGAGGGCCCTTCTGATGCCCCGGACTTGCCCGCGGATCTGACTCTCCACGACGTCATGGGCGCCATTTCCGAGATGAAGGCCTCGGTGGGCCAGCGGTTCGACACCCTGGCATAGAAGATCGACGCGGTCCTTGTGGATGTTGGCCTGGTGAGGGCCGATCTTTCCAAGACCAACGACCGAGTTGATTCTTTGGCCCAAACCGCATCGGGCCTCACGACTGAGGTGGCGGCACTACAAATGGAGGTGCGCCGGCTTAGTCAGGCGAGTGCACTTATGGATCGGCGCCTTGAGGATTCCGAGAGTCGGGCCCGGAGGAATAACATCGGCATCATCGGAGTACCCGAGGGACGGGAGGAAGCGGCGGCGGATCTATTTGTGGAGGACCTGATCGCTACCCATCTCCAGCCTCGGGGACTGAGTAAATTTTTTGCCGTGGAGAGGGCCCACAGGGTTCCCGGGGGAAGGCCGAAGGTCGGAGCCCCTCCGCGACCTCTCATTGCCCCGATTTTTAACTTTCGTGACAGAGACGCGATCCTGCAAGCCTCCAGACTACATGGGCCGGTTAAGCTGGAAAATATGGAGGTGAACTTTTACCCTGATTTCACCCAAGCGGTCCAGAAGCAGAGACTGATCTTCCTGAGCGTCAAACGCTGACTGCGGGACCTGAATTTAAAATACGCCATGCTCTTCCCGGCCAAGCTGCGAGTGGAGGTGGATGGTCGCACGCACTTTTTTGATCGTCCCGAAGCGGCCGGGGACTGGCTGGACACTCTGTTTGGGGATCGTGATCGAGATGGCGGGGGGGGGGCGGTGGGAGGAGACAGCCCACTGGATCGGGACTGAGGGGTCAATATTGGGCCTCACTCTGGACGAATACGATGCTACTTTCGATCAAGCGTCTGTCTTTGTACATTCCCCTCCCATGGAGGTTGTGTGGGGTCTAGAAGGGGTACTCTTTCCTCCTCTAGGGGGTCTAGCTAGTTTCACTTTATAAGGGCGACAGGCACACTGCAAGTTGGGGGGGCTGTTCGGGCTCATGCAGGGGTGCAGGGAGGGGGGAGTTTTGTTGGAGTGGGTGGGTTGGGGTGGGGTGTTGTTCGTTTACACCACAAGGCAAACGTATCATTGTGTTATCTCTACAGTGCTCTCTGGGGGACGAGTGATGACTTCTGTTTATGATGGGGGGTAGGGGACTGAGTTTGTTGTCCTGGAATGTTAATGGACTGGGGGACAGGATAAAACGAGGTGTGGTCCTGCAGTTCTTGAAGCGAATTTCGCCCGATATAGTTTTTCTGCAGGAGACGCACCTCATTGGCAACTCCTTTTGCGCTATGAATCGACGGGGCTACCGTCTTGTGGCCCATTCGGGCTTCACGTCTGGTTCAAGGGGTGTGGGCATTATGGTTAAAAACTCGCTCCCGTTGGAGATTGATGAGGTGTGCCATGACGATAGGGGACGTTACACGGTTTTGGTGGGCAGAATGGAGGGCAGAGTGGTCGTTTTTGTGTCAGTATACGTCCCGCCGGGGCTGCAGACGACCACCTTTGCGGACCTGGGGCGCCTCCTCCTTGGCCTTCCGGAGGGGATTCTAGTGGTGGGGGGGGATTTTAATGCTGTAGTTTCCGGAACTGTGGATCGTCACCCCCCTAGGGATCTCCCCCGGGCCCAAGCGTGGTTATCTGGCCTCTTGGATACCCTGGGGCTGGTGGATTGTTGGCATTTAAAACATCCCACGCAGCTACAATACACCTTCCATTCAGGGGCTCATGGTAGTCTCTCACGGCTAGATTATGTCCTGGTCCCAGCGGCTTATGTGGGGAGGGTGGGAGAGGTGCGCCATTTGGCACGGGGTATTTCGGACCACTCCCCGCTCTTGTTGCACTTTGATATTTGGCCGAGGGGAGAGGGTAGGGTGGTCCCGATCCATCCCTGGTACCTGCGTGACCCCACCATTCGCGCAGAGCTGATTAAATCCCTTAAGCGCTATTTTGACGAGAATGTGGGGTCTGTGTCATCGGCGGTCTCGCTGTGGGAGGCGTTCAAGACAGTACGCCGAGGAGAGGCCCTGTCCCTTATTTCCCACTCCCGGAGGCGCGAGCGGGAGGAGGTGACCCGTGTTGAAGCTGAGATAACCGAGTTGGAGGGTGATCTAGAATGTGGGGTGACGGATGACAAATTACATGTTCTCCAACTCAAGCAAGCGGCCTATAAGGCCCTCGTCACGGAGGCGGCCAGGGGCCTCAGTAGAGAGCAACAGGGGAGACTGTATGATGTGGGTGATAAGGCTGGTAAATTGATTGCGTGGCTGGACAAAAAAGAGAGAGCGAGTCGAGTTGTCCCGTTGATTGAGAAAACGAATGGTGTGTGTGTCACTGAACCGGAGGAAATTGTCTCCTGATTCGCGGACTATTTCCGTGGGGTGTATTCCCCGGTGTCTTCCCGCTCTGAAGAGGATTCCCATGCCCTGCTCAGAGATATCGCGCTGCCTTCCCTTTCGGAGGAGGACAGAGTGTCGTTGGACGCCGCTCCAACCTCCGAAGAAATTGCCCTCGCCATACGCTCGGTCGCTTCCGGCAAGGCCATGGGTCCCAATGGTCTTCCCATTGAGTTGTATAAACTGCGACTGGATACGCTGGCGCCGCATCTCCGTGCTATGTTCCTTGCGGCCCACTCGGTGGGTTCCCTCCCGCTAGACCAGCGTCTGGCTACCATCGTGGTTATCCACAAGGAGGGGAGGCCACGGGACCGGGTCACATCCTATCGACCCATTTCGTTATTGAATGCGGAGCCCAAAATTCTCGCCAAGGTGTTGGCCAATCGGCTGGTCGGCGTAGTGTGTGACTTGGTCCACCAGGACCAGTCCGGCTTTATTCCCCATCGCAACACAGCGCTTAACCTGCGGCGTTTGCATGGGGTGCTCGCACGTGTCCCGTTCATATGGGAGCCGGCCATCTTGGCGTCCTTGGACGCCACTATGGCGTTTGACACACTTGAATGGCCATATATTTGGGCGACGCTCGCGAAATTTGGGTTTGGCCCAGGGTTTATCAGCTGGGTTAAATTGTTGTACTCTGGCCCACTGGCGCAGGTGGTTGTGAACGGTAGAGTTTTGGCTCCGTTTGAGTTGGGCAGGGGCACGCGGCAGGGCTGCCCGTTATCGCCGCTCCTTTTTGCGCTTGCCTTGGAGCCCCTGGCAGAGTGGCTGCGGTGGGAACCTTCTATTCATGGTCTCCGCTGGACCCCCGAGTATGAGGACCGCGTATCTCTATACGCTGACGATATTCTCCTGTACCTGGCTTCCCCACGTAAATCACTGATAGTACTGGTTGATGTATTGCATTCATTTGGTCGTAACTACGGCCTTGTCATCAACTGGGCTAAATCGTGCGTGTATGTTCTCTCTGGGGAGGCTCCTATCCTTCCGCGGGGCTGTCCTATCCAGATCGCCCCGCAGGGATTTAGGTACCTGGGTGTCTTCATTACCCTGGACGCGGAGGCCCGGTATGATCGGAACTTGCTTCCCCCCCTCCAGCGCCGGAAGGAGGATGTTGCGCGTTGGCGGCGTTTGCCGCTCTCGCCGCTCGGCCGGGAGGCATTGTTTAAGATGATGTCGCTGCCGCGTTTCCTGTACGCTCTGCAGAATACAATGGACCTCGTCCCGGCGCGCTACTTCCGCGAGGTGGAGAGTTTGCAACGCCGCCTATTCTGGGACGGGAGACCGCGTATCGCCCTGGCGAAGCTGACGCTCCCGTGGTATGACGGGGGGATTGCCCTCCCGGATATTAAACGGTATTATTGGGCCTCCCAGCTGGCTGCAATTAATCACGGCCTATACGGGCCCGCCCTAAACCCGGCCTTTGAAATGGATAAGATGCTACTGCCGGGGGGTGACTATAATCGAGCGCTCTACTCCAGCTCGCTCGACGCACGTCTGACGGGCCCCACGCGTGTCATGGTACGAGTGTGGCACGCGGCTAATGTAGCGATGGGGTGGAAGGATCGTTTGACCCGGGCGTCACCACTATACGCATCTGAGCAGTTGGGCTCCCTGTGGACCTCGAAGGGCTTCGAGAAGTGGGACATGATAGGCATCAGCAGGGTGGGGGATCTCTGGACGAGGGGGGGATTCAAAACGTTCGAGATGCTGCAGACGGAATTCCAGTTGCAGGACAGGGAGTACTTTCGGTATATGCAGATCCGTCATGCACTATGCTCCGCCTTCCCGGACGTCGCCTCCATCCCGGAGTACTCCCCTCTGGAGGATAGAGTGCTGGATGGACATGTACCGGAAAGCATGATCTCATTAATCTATAAAAAACTGATTAATGACCGCTCGGGATTGCTGACTAATCTTCGCGAGGCTTGGGTTGCCGATGGATTGGAGCTGGACGACGAGGACTGGGTCTCTGCGGTGGCCTCCCCGAAAGAGGTGGCCATACCGGCCCGCCTTCGCTTCGTCCAGCTCAAGATACTCCATAGGGTCTACATAACGGGGCCAAGGCTATTGCGTATGGGCTATGCTGTGGACGGGTTGTGTAAGCGTAGGTGTGGTTCTTTGGGGACCTTTCTTCATATTTTGTGGGAATGCCCAGAGGTGGAGCGATTCTGGCGTGGTGTGCATGAGGTCCTGCGGGTGGTTACGCGTGTGTTGCTGCTGCCCGAAGCGAGGAGATGCCTGTTGAACGTGTGGGAACCAACCGACTACTCGGCGCCACAGACGTGGTGGGTGACTCTGGGATATATGGTGGCCAAGCGCGATATTGCTCAACTGTGGGGTTCCCAGAGGTCCCCGACTGTCTCGGCCTGGAAGGAAAATATGGACTGGTGCATGTTTCGGGAAAAGGTGGTGTATGTAGCGAGAGGTAAGCCTGGGACATGGGTGAAAGTATGGGGCCCCTGGAACGCCTACCGCGGGGGAATCTGTGCCCCGCCGTTATTGCCCGATCCATCGCCTGCCCCGTCCCCTTAGCCGGTTTAGCTCTCCGGTACCGGGCACTGAGTCCACCCAGTCCCTGTCCTGACCTTCTCCCCCCCTTGATACTCCTATGGATTGGTAGGGTCCCCCTTCTAGGGGAGCACATGCTGCTGTTTTCGATTGTGGGTTGCCTTGTGGTTTGATTTTTTGTTGTTATTTATGTTAAAAAGAAACCGTCATGTGGGGTCCGGATGGTGTGGCCATCAACGTTGCTAATTCCTGTACGTTTCCCTTTGCCGCAGCATGCGTTCGACTGTGTGTATAATATGCTCCTCTTGTTTGCTAGCGGCCGGCCTGAAGGTTGTAGGCCCATCTTTGTATATTCTTTGAACTTTGTAATAAACGGTTTAAAAAAAAAAAAAAAAAAAAGTCTCTGAGTGGGTCTGTGAGTGGGTGCATGAGTGTCTGTGGATCTGTGAGTGGGTGTGTGAGTGTCTGAATGGGGTTGTGAGTAAGTGTATGAGTCTCTGGGAGGGTGTGCGAGTGGGTGTATGAGTCTCTGAGTAGGTCTGTGAGCAAGTGTGTGAGTCTCAGTGGGTTTGTAAGTGGGAGAATGAGTGCTTGAATGGATCTGTGAGTGGGTGCATGAGGGTATGAGTGGATCTGTGAGTGGGTGCATGAGTGGGTCTATCAGAGGGTTTGCAGTAAAACAAAGTAGGGGGCACACAGGAGCAGGCCATCATGCCTTTTTCTACTTGTTTTTCTGCTCATTTCAGTCCTCTATTTTGCCTTTTGGTGCTCGTTTCTCATCTCTATTTTGCCTCTTTCTGTTGATTCTGCCCATTATTTTGCTTCTTTCTGCCGGTTTCTCGCTTTTATTTTCCTCTTTCTGCTTTTGGCTGACCTTTATTTTGACTCTTTCTCCTCATTTCTAACCATTATTTTGCCTCTTCCGGCTGTTTTCTGACCTCTATTTTGCCTCTTTCAGGAAGTTTATGACCATTATTCAACCTCTCTCTGCTCCCATCTGACCGTTAGTCGGCCTCTTTCTGGTCATTTCTGACCTTTATTTTGCCTCTTTCTGCTCATTTTGACCTTTATTCTGCCTCTTTCTGCTAATTTCTCACCTGTTTCTTGCCTCTTTCTGCTCTTTGCAGAATTTGATTCGGCCTCTTTCTGCTCGTTTCTCACTTTATCATGCCTCTTTCTGCTCGTTGCTGACCTTTATTCTGCCGTTCTGCTTTTTTCTCACCTTTATCTTGCCTCTTTCTGCTAATTTCTGACCGTTATCTTGCCTAGTTCTGATGGTTGCTGATCTTTATTCTACCCCTTTCTGATCGTTTCGCACCATTATTTTGCCTCTTTCTGCTCATTGTTAACCTTTATTCTGCCTCTTTCTGCTAGTTTCTGGCCTTTATTCTGCCTCTTACTCCTCAATTTCGATCTCTATTTTGCCTCTTTCTGCTCGTTCCTGACCTTTATTCTGCCACTTTCTGCCTGTTTCTCATTTTACTTTGCATCTTTCTGCTCATTAATGACCTTTATTCTGCCTCTTTCTGCTCAATTAGGACCTTTATTGTGCCTCTTGCTGCTTGCTTCAGACCTTTATTCTGCCTCTTTCTGCTCATTTCTGCTTTTTATTCTGCCTCTTTCTGACCTTCATTTTGCCTCATTCTGCTCACCCAGGGACCGTGTGAGGAGCCTCAAGGCCTCTGCGGTCCCAGCTGGGTCCCCCCCTCCTGTGGGAGCCGGCATTGCTGCTGCATGGTGGGAGCTGCTGGAAAGGCAGCCCACTTTGTGCAGGAGCAAATGTTTCATCTCTTTCCCAGTCTGCATGTCCGCCAGCAGGGAAAGTGATGAAACCTCGACATCCAGTGGGCAGGAGCACTTTGACAGCTCCCACTCGCTGGAACCAGAGTGTTTGCTTTAGCTTGGCTGGGGCTATGAGCTTCCGCCAAGCTAATGCAAACAGCAATGTCCCAGGGGTGGGCACAATGGGACACAACAGAAGCCGGCCCGTGGTGTGGCGGTCCCCAGGGCTATGTATGGCTCCAGGAAAGAGGCCGAGTGACCCGCCTCTTTCTGTTTGTATGGGCTGCCACTGGGAAGTAGTGGTCCCTGGGGCCAAGAACAATTTGGTGTAATTCCGTTCAGCAGTTTGGGCTGTAGCCATGTCTAAAATTCCCTATGGGAATTAACCAGGGAAAAACACTTTTTTGACCCCCCCCCCCTTTTTCGTGGCCACTCACTTGACGGATTGCCCCAAAACTTCACATGCACAATAAGAATCACTGGCACACTTTTGGGAGAAAATGTAGTGAAGATTCGTCAATCGGCACTAAAGATATAGACAAGTCAAAAACTAGGTCCTAACTATAACTACGTACTGGCGAAAGACACCAAAAGTTAAAGTAACATTCTAGTAAGGTGTGATAAAAATATCTGTTTTGTTAAAAAAGAGAAACACCTTAGAAATTCACTGAAAACAGGTTAAATTTTCATCATCACTGATAACATCATCCAAGCTTCATTTGCACATATTGCTCTATAAATGGCATTCGAGGCCTGAACGTAAGTACAAAATAGCTCAGAATAATATGAAGCGTCATTAATGCCATAAGAGATGCAACTCCCTTGGGTTTACGAAGCAGTGAATTTCAAAGGTTTTTTAAATGCTAATCCCTAAATATATCAGGCCTGAAACCTATGGTTTTTTCAGTGAATTTCAAAGGTTTTTTAAATGCTAATTCGTAACTATATCAGGCCTGAAACCTGTGGTTTTTTCAGTGAATTTCAAAGGTTTTGTAAATGACAACTTTTAATGTATTAATTGTTATACAGATTTTTTTGATACTGATTTACTTTATTTTTAGATGTATTTTTTCTAATTACATTATAATTACATTATACATTACAATACAAAATATACTTTCTCAGAATGAATTACTTTAGTTTAAATACTTGGCAAATAGGCAACAGACTTTTAAGTACAGTAGTTACAGTTGTTGCAATGGGCAACACAATTTCAAACACAAAGCAACATTGAGCTCAATGTGAATTTCTAGTTAAATGCAATTAGTTACTTTATGGATTACTTTTCTAACCACAGGACTGGATCCTAGATTCAGTCCTTCAACATCTCCTGTAAACAGTTGAGTAAAAGCGTTTTGGTTACAGTAGTTATTTTTAAGGAATATTATTGTATTTTAAAAGTTGAGACTTAGAACATTTTTCACATAGAATCACCAATGTTATCCTATGGCAGAAATTTCACTTAGCAGGTAAGTAGTGTTATCGTTACTTTCTCTTACTCAGTGGTGGATCCTGGATACAGCACTGGCCAACCTCCTGTAAACAGTTGAAAGAATGTCATACAGACGATTTGTTAGGAATCTTTTTAGTGTGTGAAAATAGACACTTAGAAACTTTTCTGCTGAAAACCACACAATGGATTCCTATGGAAGGAAATACAAGTTACTGGTCAGTACGCTTAGAATTACTTTTCAGAGTCAGTGCTGGGCTAAAAGATGCAGCCCTGGGTTCTCTCCTGATTACAGGTGAGTAAATCGCAATTCGTAGTTTGGCTGATTTTAGAGGAATATTTGTAAGTTTCAAAATTGGACACTTAGAAACTTTTCTGCTGAAAACCACACAATGGATTCCTATGGAAGGAAATATAAGTTACTGGTAAGTACGCTTAGAATTACTTTTCAGGGTCAGTGCTGGGCTAAAAGATGCAGCACTGGGTTCTCTCCTGATTACAGGTGAGTAAATCGGAATTCGTAGTTCGGCTGATTTTAGAGGAATATTTGTATGTTTCAGAAATGGACACAGAAAATTTTCTGCTGAAAACCACACAATGGATTCCTATGGAAGGAAATGCAAGTTAATGGTAAGTACGCTTAGAATTACTTTTCAGTGTCAGTGCTGGGCTAAAAGATGCAGCACTGGGTTCTCTCCTGATAACAGGTGAGTAAATAGGATTTCGTAGTTCGGCTGATTTTAGAGGAATATTTGTACGTTTCAAAATTGGACACATAAAATTTTCTGGTGAAAACCACACAATGGATTCCTAGGAAGGAAATACAACTTACTGGTAAGTACGCTTAGAATTACTTTTCAGAGTCAGTGCTGGGCTAAAAGATGCAGCTCTGGTTCTTCTCCTGATTACAGGTGAGTAAATCGGAATTCGTAGTTCGGCTGATTTTAGAGGAATATTTGTACAATGGTGAAGGAAGGGGGCGGGGCCTGAGGTAACGTGGGCAAACACGCCCTGTGGCACGTTTTAAGTTGGGGAAATAATTCCTCTTCAATCCTGAGGTCCCCTGGGGGCCAACTAGCCCACCAGGTACCTCCAGTATGCGCCAGGGAGCTGCATTGCAGAGAGGTGTTCAGAGGCCACGCCCCTTTTTACAACACTCTGCAACGCAGCTCCGTGGCACTTACTGGAGGTACCTGGTGGGCTAGTTGGCCCCTAGGGGACCTCTGGATTGAAGAGGAATGAATTCCCCAACTTAAAACGCGCCACAGGGCGTGTTTGCACAGTATCACCTCAGGCCCCGCCCCCTACCTTCACCACTGTGCAAACACACCCTGTGGTGCGTTTTAAGTTGGGAGATTACGCCCCCTTGAATCCTGAGTTCCCCTGGCAGCCAACTAGCCCACCAGGTACCTCCAGTAAGCGCCACGGAGCTGCCTTGCAGAGAGGTGTAAAAAGGGGCGTGCACCTCTCTGCAATGTACCCCCCTGGCGCATACTGGAGGTTCCTGGTGGGCTAGTTGGCCCCCAGGAACCCCCAGTATTCAAGGGGAATTAGATCCCCCTCTGCAAACGCGCCAATGAAGCAAAGCAGTTTGCAATGGCAGGGTGGGAGCCGCGAGGCTCCCGCCCTGCCATTGCAAACAGCAAACATTGCAAACAGCAGTGGCCCGGGGGTGGGCACCCCGGGACACTGCAGGAGCCGGCCCTGGGGGGTGGTGGTCCCCAGGGCATGGGGTAGCGGTCCCCGGGGCTGCGGGGGGGCCATGAGCCCCACCGCATACATTGACATAGAGCCCTGGGGGTGGCGGTCCCCGGGGCTTGGGGGGCCTTTGAGCCCCCCACCCATCTATAATGAAGCCCCGGGGAGTGGCGGTCCCTGGCGCTGCGGGCGGTGCCGTGAGCCCCCCGCATATTCAATCTTGGAGCCCGTGGGGTGGTGGCCCCCGGGGCAGTGTGGGGGTATTGGGACCCCCCTACACTTTTTTTTTATATTATGCCCCCGAGATTTGGCCCCCAGGGGCAAAATAGAATATTCAGCGCTGGAGCCCGCGCTGAATTTTTTTTTTTTTTTCGGCCGAAATTCGCACTGGGTGCGCGAATCTCGTCGATTTTTTTTTTTTATTCTTCTTTTGGCCCTGGGGGTCCTTGTGGGACCCCCTGAGCAGGCCTAGGGGGTCAGGGTGTTTCTACCCTGCCCCCTTGTCGCGTTTTTCGCCTTTGTTTTTCAGGTTTCTTGTGGCTCGGTTCTACCGAGGCACAAGATGGCTGCCAACACTTCCTGATCTGGAGTGTTGACAGCCAATTAGAATACAGCTCGTGCACGGCAGGGTGCGGGCTGGGTGCGGGGAGGGTGCGCGCTGGGTGTGGGGAGGGTGCGCGGATCCTCTGAGGCCATAGATATCACTAACTTTTTTACCCTAATTTTCTCAGGAACTACTGAACGGATTTACACCATTTAAGCAAAAGGCACGAGTCTGAACTGAGGACTACCTCTTTGCCAAATTTGGTGTAATTCCGTTCAGCAGTTCGGGCTGTAGCTGCGTCAACAGGTCCTATGGGAAAATGCATTGGGAAAACGCGTTTTGGGACCCCCCTTTTTTCTCGGGCTCCCGCTTGACGAATCACCGTGAAATTTTCAGGATAGGAGCGGACCGGAGCTGGCCAAAAGTTTGGAAAATTTCTCAAAGATTCGTCAGTTCAGACTCGTGCCTTTTGCATAAATGGTGTGAATCCGTTCAGTAGTCCCTGAGAAAATTAGAGTTAAAAGTACATATATATCTATGACCGGGGAGGATCCGCGGACCCTACCCGCACCGTAAGCGCACCCTCCCCGAACCAAGCGCGCACCCTCCCGTTCGCCCGCTGAATGCTAATTGGCTGTCGAGTCTCTGTCTACATTCGAAACCAGGAACTGTTGGCGGCCATTTTCTGCCTTGGTAGAAGCGAGGCTGAAGAAGCAAGGGGAATAAGTGTGTAAAACATATAAAGGGGGCAGAGTGGAAATACTCTGACCCTGTAGAGGTGCTTAGGGGGTCCCAGAAAGACCCCCTGTGGCCCCCTTTTAAAAAAAAAAAAAAAATGGAAAATGTGCGCACGGTGCACGCATCCTATCGCGTTTGGTGCACGGATCCTCTCACATTGGGTGCTCGGATCCAAGGGGAAAAAAAATGAAAAAAGACAAGAAATCATTGGTTGTATGATAACTTTCTACACTGAAAGGTAGGGTGTATATTTCTGTTTTTTAAAGGCATGATTCTTATTGGTTCACAAAAACAGATTGTAAGGAACATTATATATGATAAGCTGATATGTTGAAAAGTCAAGCACACTTGCTGTCTTGTTTAGCAACATTGTGTGCTGAACTTGTGACCTGTGTGCTCAGTGCAGTGTTCCATAACCTGTTTCTATGGTAACAGGCAGAAGGCAGATTGGGGGAAGGGTTGAAATGTATTTCATTTGGAAAGGGTTGAAATGTTTAACCAATAGAAATGTGTGTTTGCTTTTGAATTTATGTGTGAAGGATTGTGATTTGATGTTTACATGTATATGTGTGGAAAATGAAAGGGAAACTTTTCCATTCTTTGTTTTTGCTGAGAGGTGCACAGTGCAGAGATTCTGTAAAAGAAAATCTGGTGTGTGACTGATATACTTCTTAATCTACAAAACAACTTGAAAGGTGAGTGTTCTGCTCGATTTCCCGGCCTTCTTGTGAGGCACAATGATTGAATGTGACTTCAGTCTCTTACCATTCAAGCCTAAGGGTTAGAGTAGTGAATGGAGCCTATTTACCAGGCACTTCGACATGATTCTGTGCTCTTCCCCATAGATCAGGGCTTGCACACATAGCCTAGGGGATAGATTCGTTAGTATTAGGGATAACCTGTCCTGTAGTGAGGGTATTTCATGGAGCTGTGCTGAATTCAGGCCTGGTAGGCCTCAAACGGGAGAGACTCCATCTTTCTTTCTGCTCCGGCAGCTTGGGATGCTTCTAGGTCAAAAGTAATGTTTTAGTTATGAGGTGTTATTCGCTTGGAGAGAACCGGTTCAGGCCGGCCCTTATCGAAGGATTGTATTTTTCTTCATGCCGAAGACACTACATCAGGCCGGCCGGCTGGGAACGTGTCCTTGGTACGGGGAGGTACAAGAATTTGGTGGGCGGCAGGTTACGGGCCGGAATTTTCCATGAGGAAATGCACCTCTATATTAGTGAAAGTCCGAGGCAGTTATATGTTCAGTCCGTAGGCGGCATCTAGCCGTTAGCAGTAAAGCTACTACTTATTCCAGGGAAGACAGACGCCATCTTGAAGGCGGAGAAGAACCGAGAGACAGATGCTTTCCTAGCAGAATAGCCAGAGAGGAGAGAGTAGCCGATAAGGAAGAGGTCCCAGTGACTCGGAGAAAGGTGATTCCAGGCGAGCCGAGGCACAGACGAGAAGGGAACCTAGATGACCACTGAGTGCAGGCTACATACTACTAAGGTGATGTCGACCCTTTCTTATTAGAGTGTACAACTTAATCTTTCACTTTTCTTTGCAGGTTATGTGTTATATCGTAATGTTAAGTCATTGTGTACGTAATGACTAATAAAGTATCCAGTTTGTAGTGAACCAACATGTGCTGTGTGTTCTTGTATAAGAGGGTAGCCTATTCTTCTAGTCAGCTGCGGCTACATGAACAGATGTTAACCCTGATCAGGTAAGTGGTAACTGAATAAGGGAAAGAGGAGCCCCTCGAACCTGAGAACAGGCCATGCTCGAACTGGCAATCCTTGTGTGATCTGATGAATAGTGAGACTGATTCCCTTTTTGTATGTTATGGTAATCATAGGATGAACTGTCGTGAGACTGCCGTCTAGGTAGAGAGGTCTGGATTCGTAGGGGATCGCGAGGCGCCGATTGTGCTGAGACTGCCGTCTGGGTAGAGAGGTCTGGGTTCGTATGGGACCGCGAGGCCGCCACTTGTGATACTGTCGTATGGGCAGAGAGGTCTGGATTCGTAGGGGATCGCGAGGCCGCCGATTGTGCTGAGACTGCCGTCCGGGTAGAGAGGTCTGGGTTCGTATGGGACCGCGAGGCCGCCACTTGTGATACTGTCGTATGGGCAGAGAGGTCTGGATCCGGATGGGATCGCGAGGCCGCCACTTGTGATACTGTCGTATGGGCAGAGAGGTCTGGATCCGTATGGGATCGCGAGGCCGCCGACTGTGCTGAGACTGCCGTCTGGGTAGAGAGGTCTGGGTTCGTATGGGACCGCGAGGCCGCCACTTGTGATACTGTCGTATGGGCAGAGAGGTCTGGATCCGTATGGGATCGCGAGGCCGCCGACTGTGCTGAGACTGCCGTCTGGGTAGAGAGGTCTGGGTTCGTATGGGACCGCGAGGCCGCCACTTGTGATACTGTCGTATGGGCAGAGAGGTCTGGATCCGTATGGGATCGCGAGGCCGCCGATTATAAGAGGTCTTGGTATGCATAGTAGGAATCCCCTGTCCTTAGGTGATAGATATATGTGGTTGCAGGATTGTAAATAGGTTCTAGGGAGGGGGTAACGTTCTGGCTGGGTTAGTGAGGCTCTGATGAGCGGGTTCTATCTGATCCGAAAACCCAAGCAGAACATTTGGCGTCACGAACCGTTTACGAAACCTGTGTGCGTTGTGGTTGTATCGTGTTTGCTTTCGGCGTGTGCGTGGTTTCGTTTGTGCATTATAATTGTTTGTTATTTTCTTTTCTCTTTCTTCTTTTTCTTTTTCTCTTTTTCTTTCTTTTCGAAGATGTTTTCTAGAAAGTCGAAATCTACTTTTAAGTTGCCCGTTGATATTCCCGGCTGGGATTCAACGCCTTATGAAGCCTTAGCCCGTGAGTGGGCTGATTCTACTGGTTTGAGTGAGAATTGGAATTCTTTTTTGGAGCTGGCGGAGCCGGCTAATGTGATTACTTGTTTACAGAAGGCGCCGGTATCTAAGGGTGATGAGCTTCCCGTTTTGGGACGCAGAGGTTGGATTGTTCTGTCTGCGTACAGAATTCTGCATGAGAGGTTGTTGAAGGTACAGAACTTGCATAAGGATTTGGAAGCGAACTTTGTTGAGATTCAGAATGCTCATACTTTGTTGCGGTGTCAAAATAAGTTGCTTGCTGATAAACTTGAGACGTACCAAACTATTGCCGAGAGGGCGGCTGTGCGAATTGCTCGTTATAAATACAAGAATCGGCGTGGTCGGGTCTCGACGCGAAAGGTGCATCTGGTCGTGGCGAAAGCCGGACTGGATTGGAATCCTGATGAATGGGATGGTAATATCTGGAACTCGAGTGATTCTCCTTCCTCGGGTGAGGAGTCTGCCAAGCGCGAGTCCTCTCGCTCCGGCTGTGCTTGTAAATCTGCTTCTTGCGCCTCTGATGGTGCACCCCGTGATTGCGCTCGTCCTTCGAGCGGGGTCGATGCTTCTTCCACTGATTGTTCCTCTACGTGTACTGGTCGAGCTCCTTGTGATGCTCATCCCGCGGTCTCGGCGCATCCAGTTTTTCGGCGGAAGGTGCAGCAGGCTCCCGGTGCTCCGAATGGTATTGCTTTAGACTCTTTGGAGGATTTTACTCAACAAGAAATTAGTGATATTTTGCAGCGATTTCGGCAGCGAGCTGGTGAGCCCTTACTCACATGGATGGTGCGCCTTTATGAACTGGGCGCTGCTGGCATTATGTTGGATGCTGGCGATTGTTTGAAGTTTTGTTCCTTGAGTTCGGATTCTACTGTACAGGATCATTTTCGTAACTTTAATGCTGGTGGTCAAATTTCTTTGCTTCAATTGGCGACTGAGGGTTGTAATCAAAAATATCCTACTGAGTCTGACTGGCCTCTGAATGACAAACCGTGGTATACTTTGCGCGATGCTGCGCAACGTCTCAAAGAGGAGGTGATGAAAACGGCAATTTTTCTAAATACTGCCGACAGGTTGCTTGATGGTTTCTTGACATCTTCTGTGCGGAATCGTATTATTCGTTCTTCCCCTGTTGCTTATAAGCAGGTCATGATGACTTTATTGATTAATCAGACTGGTAACATGTTATCTGTGGTGCTGGAATCGGTACGCCAACTCGGTGAGTTGGGTGAGTGGTTTAAACCTGAACGGCAGTCCCGGCCTGACACTCGTACTCCTGGTGACAATAAACTTACTAGACGTGATATGTTTTTTGGTCTTATGGCCGATGGTGTGCGGAAGGAGGACATTGATGGTGAGACTACTTCTCGTTTGTGGGAAATGTTTCGCAAACGTGGCTTGGATCGAAAGGAGGGTGCCCGGCGTGTTCGGACGACTGAGTGTGATCGTGGTTTTTCTGACGGTAGCGGTGATGACGACCGCCGTGGGCGCTCTGATCGTCGTGATGATCGACGTTATGTGCGTGATTTGTCCCCCCGTCGTGAGAGAGACAGGGAGAGAGAGGGGGAAAGAGAGAGGGGGAGAGATGATTATGTTAACAGCAGACGTAGAGATGATAGGGATCAATCCCCTGAGTTGAGAAGGAGAGAGGATCGACACATATTGGCCGATCGAAACCCGCAGTACAATGCAGGGAACAGTAATCCATTTCGTAATGGAGATGGATATGAACAGGAGGTATCGATACCTGGGAAACGTGAGAGTCTTTATCCTGATTTATCCTGGTACACAGAACACAGTAAAAAGGACTAGGAAATAGGTCAAGCTCCAGTACACAGATGGGCTCACAGAGATAATAGACCCTATGTAGATATTGATATTTATTGGAGACATCGTAATATCCAAAGGGCCCGAGCATTGGTAGATACAGGAGCGGAGGCCACTCTTATTCATGGAAAATCAAAGAAGTTTAAAGGTCAGCCTTTTACAATTACCGGATTAGGTGGAAAGGAAACTCCCGCAGTTCAAACCTTATTTGAAATGAGAATAGGTAGAATTCCTAGAAAAGAATACTCTGTATTAGTGGTGCCACTCTTAGAATTCCTAATTGGAATTGATATTTTGAAAGGAATGACTTTGCACTTAGATGATGGATGTTACCAATTTGGAACTAAACATTATATATCGTCCAGGCCTGTACGGGTTGGTCGTTTAAGAATGCCCCCCATAAACGTTCCCCAGGCGACAAAAGTGGTTCGTCAGAAGCAGTATCGTATTCCAGGTGGTCATGAAGAGATTAGTACCACTATTCAGGAGTTGGTGGATGCAGGAGTTATAACCCCAGTTACTTCTGCTTGGAATAATCCTGTTTGGCCTGTACGTAAGAGTGATAATTCTTGGCGCATGACTGTTGATTATCGAGAATTGAATAGACACACGCCCTCTTTGACTGTTGCAGTACCGGATGTTATTACCCTAATTGAAAGAATCCAAAAACATCCAGGTACATGGTATGCGTCCATTGATATTGCTAATGCTTTCTTTTCGATTCCGATTGCCCCTGATTGTCAGGAACAATTCAGTTTTACGTGGAACGGGCGTCAGATGACGTTTAGAAGTCTTCCCCAGGGCTATGTGCATAGTCCTACGATATGTCACCGGCTGGTGGCAGAGCATTTGGCTGAGGTACCGGTTCATCCGCAAATTCAGATATGTCACTATATTGATGATATTTTGATCCAAGGCGAATCACAAGAGGAAGTTCAGACCCAATTGGATAGAGTCATTGAGTGCTTGCGTGAGAAAGGTTGGGAAATCAACCCGGATAAATTACAAGGTCCGTCCCAGGCTGTGAAATTTTGGGGTATTAATTGGCATGAAGGGCACCGAGAAGTGATCCCTCAGGTTAAACAGAAAATTCTTGATTTTGCAGTTCCGAGAAATAGGAAAGAAGCCCAAAGCTTCATTGGTTTGTTTGGATTTTGGCGCCAGCATATTCCTCATTTGAGTCAAATATTGGCCCCTTTGTACCAGGTCACTCGTAAAAAGAATGCATTTGAATGGGGTAAACCACAGCAAGATGCGTTCAGTCTGGCAAAAGAAGCAATTCAGCATGCTCTGGATTTATGGCCTGTATGTGATGGTGATGTGGATTTGAATGTGTCTGTACAAGGCCTTTATGCGAATTGGAGTTTGTGGCAAAAACAAGGCAAGAATAGAGTACCGTTAGGTTTCTGGACCAAAAAGTTACCTGATGCTGGTGAGCGTTATACACCTTTTGAGAAACAGTTACTTGCATGTTATTGGGCTCTGGTGGATACCGAGCAATTGACTTTGGGACATGATATAGTTTTGCGACCTGAAATTCCTATCATGCAGTGGGTTATGAGTTCGCCGAAAACTCACCGAATTGGACACGCCCAAGAGGTGAGTGTGATTAAATGGAAATGGTATATACAAGACAGGGCACGTGTGGGACAAAAAGGAGTTGCATCTTTGCATGAGCAGGTGGCACGGGCGCCATCAGCTGAGACTGAGAGTGAATGTTCCGTACCTTTAGTACAGGAGTCTCCTGTTAAGTGGGGTAAACCTTTTGATAATTTGTCCGCAGAGGACAGAAACCATGTTTGGTTTACGGATGGTTCAGCAAGGTTCATAGGGACGAAACGGCATTGGAAGGCAGTGTCCTATAATCCGATCACACAAAAATTGCTGAGTACAACTGGTGAGGGTAAGAGCAGTCAATTTGCTGAACTCTATGCTGTTTATCAAGTTCTGAAACAAGAGTTACCTGGCACATGTCATATTTTTACCGATTCTTGGTCTACTGCCAATGGACTGGCAGTTTGGTTACCGACTTGGCATTCCCATAGTTGGAAAATCCATTCAAAAGAACTGTGGGGAAAAGAATTATGGCAGGAGATTTGGGAAATGCTCCCACAGAGTACTGTTACAATCTTCCATGTGGATGCTCATACCCCGATAGACTCTCTTGACAAATTCTTTCATAATATTGCAGATGAGAAATCTAAAATTGCTGAGGCAGTGGTGGATACGCAAGATTCTGATATTGCGGGATTGGCGAAATGGGCCCACCAGAAAGCAGGACACTTTGGAGAGAAAGCCACTAGCAGGTGGGCTGCTGATCGAGGAATTTAAATTCCCCTAGACTTAATTAAAAATGTTATTCTACATTGTCCCATTTGTCAGCATATCAGGCAGCGCAAAGTGCCCCAAATTGTTAAAGGTCATTTACATCGCGGGAAATTGCCCGCTCAAATTTGGCAGATTGATTACATTGGTCCACTCCCTATGAGTAGGAATTGTCAATATGTTTGCACCATTGTTGATACATACAGTGGCCTGTTGGTGGCCCTTCCCTGTAAGCAAGCTACCCAATTGAATACTATTAAAACATTGGAATTGATTATGATGTATTATGGTGTGCCATTCCAAATTCAATCTGATAATGCATCCCATTTTCGTGGAAGATTGGTACAGGAATTCTGTGTGGAAAACAATATTGAATGGGTGTTTCATATACCATATTATCCACAGGCCTCGGGTCTTGTGGAGAGGTTGAATGGCCTGCTGAAAGACCAATTGCGCAAATTAACGGATGACAAGTATAAGAATTGGCGATATTTTTTGCCTCAAGCGCTATTGATTTTGAATAACCGTCCTTTTCTAAATGCTGAATCCCCACTTATGCGTTTGTTTCCTCCGAATGTTGATGCTAAGCCCAATGAGATCAGAGAGACTGTGATGTACTGGGAGATTACTCCCGGAGCTTTGGCTCCATGTAGAGCGACCCCAGGGTCGGCAGGTTTAGACTTGCATGCCATGGATGACACCATTATAAAAAGTAAAGATCGAGTCATCATTGAAACCGGTGTTGGTGTTCATATACCACCTGGAAATTTCGGATTAATTGCCCCTAGATCGGGGCTGGCTGTAAAAGGCATTCAGGTGCTTGGAGGAATCATTGATAGTGATTATCAGGGAGAGATTAAGGTGCTCCTGCTGAATAGCAGTGAGGTTGACTTACTGATACATAAAACTGACCGAGTGGCTCAATTGCTAATAATGCCTGTCTTCAGTGGTGAGATGACAAAAGGCACTGCCCCAACGTTGCTAACTGTACGAGGCCAGAAAGGTTTTGGCTCCACAGATAATCCTGGGGCCAGAGTTTGGGTGCAGTCGCCTAAGAATCCCCCTGAACAAGCAGAAGTGATTGCAACCGGTCAAGACAACACCATTTTAGTTATGAGACCAGGGAAAGATAGCTGGGAAGCAGTCCCGGCTGACAAATGTTACTTACGAGAATGAATAATGCCTGTATTTGATTCTTTTTCAGATCATTCTTTGGACTGTTGCTGCAGGATGTGTCGGCGTTGGACTCCTTTTGGGCTGGTACGACGAGAGAGGAGGGATCCCATCAACCCGGGCTGAGTTGAGAACCCGAGTGTCGCGTTCCTTCGCTGCGTGGGATTCGTCGCCGAACTTTTGGGTTACATTGGCCAAGCAAGTGACTAAGGCCCCTCATTTCTGCTTGACACCGATGAGATCGGTGACGGATATCCTGGCAACTTGTTTGGTTGCTGTCCCTGCTTCATTGGAGACTTTGACTCATATTTTTAATATCTCAAATGCTCGCCCCAATGTTCTTCTGGGCGATTTCGCTGCCCATGAGTATTGCCCCTTGTGTACTGTACTGTCAGACCCGATACCGCCCGTCCAGTCCCAAATAGTTACCTATAATATCACACAAGGTGATTTATGTTTTTTCCTTACTTGTGATCCTAGTGCGATTTCTGAATGTATGCGTTTAAAATTGAAAGGTGCCACTTCATTCACCGCTCATGAACGAACTTTGTGCCTTCAAAGGACACCGAAAACATGTATTTCTGTTCAGAATAACATGACTTGCAAGAGTATGGTAGTTACCCCCAGTCACTATCGCATGATGTTACTACCTGCCGGATGGCTTTTCTCATGTGGTAATACTTCCTGGCCATATATCCCCGCAAATATTTCTGGAGGCCCTTGTGCCATTACTAGACTGAGCTTATTAATGTTCTCATCACATCCGAATGCCAACTCTCGTGTGATTCGAGATACAGTGAGGTTACAGGAGGATTGTGACTCATCTTTGCATTTATATTCCAAGTCTGAATACCTTAGCCTGGCTGTTTCAATTGTTGGTGTTCCTGCTTTGGCAGTTTATAATGCCAAATCTATTGGGAAAATGGCCTGCTGGATGGTAAAATCCATCAATCATACTTCTACAATCCTGTCTGACATGCTATTAGACGCCCAGGGTGAACGAAGGGCTATCTTGCAAAATCGAGCGGCCATTGATTATCTTTTGCTTAAACATGGACACGATTGTTCTGATTTTGAGGGTCTTTGTTGTTTTAACTTGTCGGATCATACAAAATCCATTCAGGTTCACATTGATAAATTACATGACTTGACAGAAGAAGTTAGAAAACACATTGACCAGGGCTGGTTTGACTGGCTCTTTAATTGGTTACCTGATTTGCATTTGTTACGTCAAATATTAGGAGGTATTCTGATTGCTATCGGCATTTTGATTTCTATCTGTTGCTTTATTCAGTGTATTCCTTCACTACTTCAATTCTGCACACCTGGTACTAGACATAGATCAGTTAGTCTTGTTTCATATTATTCTTCCACAGATATTAGTTCTGTTTAATGAATGTATAATAGACTGAAGTCAAGGGTGAAATGTTCTGCTCGATTTCCCGGCCTTCTTGTGAGGCACAATGATTGAATGTGACTTCAGTCTCTTACCATTCAAGCCTAAGGGTTAGAGTAGTGAATGGAGCCTATTTACTAGGCACTTCGACATGATTCTGTGCTCTTCCCCATAGATCAGGGCTTGCACACATAGCCTAGGGGATAGATTCGTTAGTATTAGGGATAACCTGTCCTGTAGTGAGGGTATTTCATGGAGCTGTGCTGAATTCAGGCCTGGTAGGCCTCAAACGGGAGAGACTCCATCTTTCTTTCTGCTCCGGCAGCTTGGGATGCTTCTAGGTCAAAAGTAATGTTTTAGTTATGAGGTGTTATTCGCTTGGAGAGAACCGGTTCAGGCCGGCCCTTATCGAAGGATTGTATTTTTCTTCATGCCGAAGACACTACATCAGGCCGGCCGGCTGGGAACGTGTCCTTGGTACGGGGAGGTACAAGAATTTGGTGGGCGGCAGGTTACGGGCCGGAATTTTCCATGAGGAAATGCACCTCTATATTAGTGAAAGTCCGAGGCAGTTATATGTTCAGTCCGTAGGCGGCATCTAGCCGTTAGCAGTAAAGCTACTACTTATTCCAGGGAAGACAGACGCCATCTTGAAGGCGGAGAAGAACCGAGAGACAGATGCTTTCCTAGCAGAATAGCCAGAGAGGAGAGAGTAGCCGATAAGGAAGAGGTCCCAGTGACTCGGAGAAAGGTGATTCCAGGCGAGCCGAGGCACAGACGAGAAGGGAACCTAGATGACCACTGAGTGCAGGCTACATACTACTAAGGTGATGTCGACCCTTTCTTATTAGAGTGTACAACCTAATCTTTCACTTTTCTTTGCAGGTTATGTGTTATATCGTAATGTTATGTCATTGTGTACGTAATGAGTAATAAAGTATCCAGTTTGTAGTGAACCAACATGTGCTGCGTGTTCTTGTATAAGAGGGTAGCCTATTCTTCTAGTCAGCTGCGGCTACATGAACAGATGTTAACCCTGATCAGGTAAGTGGTAACTGAATAAGGGAAAGAGGAGCCCCTCGAACCTGAGAACAGGCCATGCTCGAACTGGCAATCCTTGTGTGATCTGATGAATAGTGAGACTGATTCCCTTTTTGTATGTTATGGTAATCATAGGATGAACTGTCGTGAGACTGCCGTCTAGGTAGAGAGGTCTGGATTCGTAGGGGATCGCGAGGCCGCCGATTGTGCTGAGACTGCCGTCTGGGTAGAGAGGTCTGGGTTCGTATGGGACCGCGAGGCCGCCACTTGTGATACTGTCGTATGGGCAGAGAGGTCTGGATTCGTAGGGGATCGCGAGGCCGCCGATTGTGCTGAGACTGCCGTCCGGGTAGAGAGGTCTGGGTTTGTATGGGACCGCGAGGCCGCCACTTGTGATACTGTCGTATGGGCAGAGAGGTCTGGATCCGGATGGGATCGCGAGGCCGCCACTTGTGATACTGTCGTATGGGCAGAGAGGTCTGGATCCGTATGGGATCGCGAGGCCGCCGACTGTGCTGAGACTGCCGTCTGGGTAGAGATGTCTGGGTTCGTATGGGACCGCGAGGCCGCCACTTGTGATACTGTCGTATGGGCAGAGAGGTCTGGATCCGTATGGGATCGCGAGGCCGCCGACTGTGCTGAGACTGCCGTCTGGGTAGAGAGGTCTGGGTTCGTATGGGACCGCGAGGCCGCCACTTGTGATACTGTCGTATGGGCAGAGAGGTCTGGATCCGTATGGGATCGCATGGCCGCCGATTATAAGAGGTCTTGGTATGCATAGTAGGAATCCCCTGTCCTTAGGTGATAGATATATGTGGTTGCAGGATTGTAAATAGGTTCTAGGGAGGGGGTAACGTTCTGGCTGGGTTAGTGAGGCTCTGATGAGCGGGTTCTATCTGATCCGAAAACCCAAGCAGAACAGTGAGTTATTTAATTGTGAGGGGATATATGTAGACTATTTTGATTTTAATCAGACTAATGTATTTCTCCTGCTAAAGTGTAGGGACTACTTTTTTTCTCTACAATCTTATTGACAGTGTGTGTGCATGTAAAAACCATTCTGTGATAAGCATTTGTGTTTTTTTATGTGTTTGCAGACAGATAACTGCTGTTTTTATATTTTGGTAGAATTAGAAACCAGTCATTGTTTATGAATTTGTGAAATGATTTATGTTTCTATATTAAAATGTAGTACTCCTTCTAGATGAAGATATGTGTTTTGGTATAGTGCAAGGGATAGTGTTGTTTGTCTAGAATCACACAGTGAGTATGTGTGCATTTGGGAACCACTGTGAGAGAAGCATTTGGTAACATCGTGTATTTGCTGACAGGTAACTGTTTTAAAACCTGTCATGTTGTCATGTTTTAGTAGCATTAGAAGCCAGTCTTTGCTTATGCATTGATAAAATGATTCATGCTTTGACACTAATGTGCTGTACTTTAATATGTAGATTGTGTGTAGTCTCCTTACCCCTTGCACAGTAGTGAATGAGTTTTGGCAAGCTGCTAGGGATAGTGTTGCTTGTCTAGAATCACACTGTGAGTCTGTGTGCATTTGGGAACCACTGTGAGAGAAGTATGTGGTAACATCGTGTATTTGCTGACAGATAACTGTTTTAAAACCTGTCTTGTTGTCAAGGTTTGGTAGCAAAGCAGTTTTTGCTTATGCTTTGATTAAATGAGTCAGGCTTTGACACAAAAGTGCAGTCCTGAAATATGTAGATTGTGTGCAGTTCCCTTACCACTTCCACTGTAGTGAATGAGTTTTGGTGAAATCCTAGGGATAGTGGTGCTTGTCTAGAATCACACTGTGAGTTAGTGTGCATTTGGGAACCACTGTGAGAGAAGCATTTGGTAACATCGTGTATTTTCTGACAGATAACTTTTTTTAAACCTGTCATGTTGTCAAGTTTTAGTAGCATTAGAAGTTAGTCTTTGCTTATGCGTTGATTAAATGAGTTAGGCTTTGACACAAAAGTGCAGTTCTGAAATATGTAGATTGTGTGCAGTTCCCTTACCACTTCCACAGTAGTGAATGATTTTTGGTAAACTCCTAGGTATAGTGGTTGTTGTCTAGAATCACACTGTGAGTCTGTGTGCATTTGGGAACCACTGTGAGAGAACCATTTGGTAATATTGTGTATTTGGTGACAGATAACTCTTTTAAAACCTGTCATGTTGTCAAGTTTTAGTAGCATTAGAAGCCAGTCTTTGCTTATGCATTGATAAAATGATTCATGCTTTGACACTAATGTGCTGTACTTTAATATGTAGATTGTGTGTAGTCTCCTTACCCCTTGCACAGTAGTGAATGAGTTTTGGTAAGCTGCTAGGGATAGTGTTGCTTGTCTAGAATCAAACTGTGAGTCTGTGTGCATTTGGGAACCACTGTGAGAGAAGCATTTGGTAATATTGTGTATTTGCTGACAGATAATTGTTTTAAAACCTGTCTTGTTGTCAAGTTTAAGTAGCATTAGAAGCCAGTTTTTGCTTATGCTTTGATTAAATGAGTCAGGCTTTGACACAAAAGTGCAGTCCTGAAATATGTAGATTGTGTGCAGTTCCCTTATCACTTCCACAGCAGTGAATGATTTTTTGGTAAACTCCTAGGTATAGTGGTTGTTGTCTAGGATCACACTGTGAGTCTGTGTGCATTTGGGAACCACTGTGAGAGAAGCATTTGGTAACATTGTGTATTTTCTGGCAGATAACTCTTTTAAAACCTGTCATGTTGTCAAGTTTTAGTAGCATTAGAAGCCAGTCTTTGCTTATGCGTTGATTAAATGAGTCATGGTTTGACACTAATGTGCTGTACTTAAATATGTAGATTGTGTGCAGTACCCTTACCTCTTCTAGACTAGTGAATGAGTTTTGGTAAACTGCTAGGGATAGTGTTGCTTGTCTAAAATCACACTGTGAGTCTGTGTACATTTGGGTAAGGATTGTGATAGAAGCATTTGGTAACATGGTGTATTTGCTGACAGATAACTGTTTTAAAATCGGTCATGTTGTCAAGTTTTAGTAGCTTTAGAAGCTATTCTTTGCTTATGCATTGATAAAAATGAGTCAGGGTTTGACACTAAAGTGCAGTACCATGTACTATTATCTTCACTGTGTGAGAACTGAAAATTTAAAAGTTTTACCCAGGCACTGTCGTAGCAGTAGTCTGATGATTTAGTCAGTTTCCAAGTACTCATGTTGTGAACCATACATTACCACATAGACTGCTTCAAATGTCTATGCAGTATTCATGCAGTCTTCTAACATACTATACACTTGTCTTTCACATCTTCAATTCCCTAGTCAGTATCCATACAGTGCAGCAAACATCCTGTCACTCCCTTTGCACTCCTCTAGTGACCCATTCAGTACCAAGTACTAATCCATTCACTGTGTCAAAAGCAAACCACTTATAAATTCACCCAGGCACTCTCTTTGCTGTACTCTAATCATTCTGTCAGTTCCCAAGTACTCATGCAGTGAGCCAGGCCTTAGCACATAGACTGATTCAAATGCCTATTCACTATGCATGCAGGCCTCTAACCACCTAAACAGTTGTCTGTCACACCTTCAATTCCCCAGTCAGTATTCATACACTTCTAGCAAACACCCTGTCACTCACCCAGTGTGTCTCCTTATAGTACTGTAATCATTCAGTCAGTTAGCATGTAGTCTTTTAGTGAGGTAGGCTTTAGGGCATGAACTGCTTCAAAGTAGTATGCACTATGCATGTAGTGTTTTAACCATCATCACACTTGTGGTTCAGAGCTATAGTTTCTTAGTCAGTTTTTATATAAAATGTGTTTGTACAGTAATGCAATAGTATAAATTTGAAAGTTATTAATATATATTTATTTGTGATTCTTTTTTACAGATGCAGAACAGGAGTGTTTCTCATCCGTTTGCACTCTTCTCGTGCAAGATTGTTTGGCTGAAGGGTCCTTCGGTGTTTCATCATACTTGCCGTGCCGTACGAGTATTTCTTGTTAGGATCCCCTTGCAACAGAACTCTTTTGCAAATCTTGCACGTGACCAAGGTGGCATTGATCTTTGTTTGCCCCTCGGGAAAAGTAAAAAATTTCCACACCACTGAAGGAAAACGTTGTGGGCATGGTGCGTCCTCCAAAAATTCATCCTTGGATACGGTGAATATTTTAAAGCGACAACATTTACAGTTTTTGTAAGTTAAACGTATAAAATGTTGTTAGCTGTAAGCATTTTATATATCTGTGATTTGTATCTTGTGGTATTTTGTTGAGAATAGCATGTTGGTTTTTTTTAACAATCTTTTTGATTGTTTTTTTTTTGCCCGCTGTTAAGTGATGAGTACGATTGAAATCACTATTTTTAGTGAAATTTAATATATTCTGAGAACAGCAAAAAAGGCAAACAAATTACTTTGTGGAAATTATGCTGTGTTGTAAAAAATGTATTATTACATGTTATAATTTTTTTTTCCTTTTCTTTCACAGATCCAAATTTAAAAATAAGCAATTTATATGAATTTACATTGCAATGAAAATCTGAAAAAAATGTATACCATTTTTTATTGCTATTACTGTGAAGGTAAGTTTAACTAAGTCTCAATATGCAGAATGAGGAGGTCTGCAAGAAGCTACACAGTTGAAACACGTTTCTAAAAACACTCTGTTTATACCTATGTAGTTTTGAAATCTGACCATAATCAGATATCATGTGACCTGCAAAAAAAGAGATTTGAGGGGTTCATAATATTTCCCATTGTAGCTATTGAAGGACCGCAATTATTTCAATCATTCTTCAATGAACATCTTTGCAGACAAAACTCTGTGCTTACCTTCTATCATTCGCAAGGAATTTTTAAACTGGAAATATATCACTTTTTGTAAAGAGAGGAAAAGGCACTCTGTGCACTTTTTATACTCTATGTAAATCCAACCTCATTATGCACACCAGTTTGCGTTGAAAGGGTGTTCTATAAGTGTTGTTGTGCATGATTACACTGAATACTCATAGAATAAGACACATGTCTAGATTTGTCAGAAATCATAAATCTCGATTTGTGTGTGAATGCTGCACCATTTTAAAATTGATGTAGGAAAGCACAACAAGGAAAATTGTTTTCATTTCTCCACATTTTTATATCTTCAATGCATGCTACATTGAAGGAGAAAAATGCCTTTACTGATTGTTTTTGTGCAGGAAGGTGTGTCTTCCTGCACAAAAAAAAACAGCTCATGACACAGATATCCTTGCACTATGGTGCAAGAGTGCCTGTGTCACCACATGGCTGCAGTTTAAGCAGTCGTGCAGAGAGAAGCATAGATTAACAACATATTTATGTACATATGTTGCATCCCTGTGCTTCGGAAGTACTACAGCACACTGTAGTTAAAGAGGTTACTGTGTGATGTTGCAGCACTTCCTCACAGTTCCGCACTTAGACATTCACCATACGCTACTAATGCATTCATTCACTCAATTACGTACTACACATACATTCATCTAAACTTTCACACACTAACAAAGAAATTTAGCTCTTTGTTTGAACCAGGAAAGGTAGTTCTTAAAAGAACTTTTTTTTTCTTCTTTCTTCTTTTATATTTTTTTAGGGGATTTCTGAACAATTTTTAATGTTTTTAGTTTTTTCTGCCAAAAAAAAAAAAAACCAGGACGAACCAAACAATGAACCTCAGGGAACAATAAAAACTGTTTTAAAAAAAATAGCAAATGTGACTTTCTTGCCGGCGGCAGATCAGATCGATCGACTGCTCACCGTAACACAAAGCCGCATTGCACTTAGTGCAGAGCACTTTTAAATATTGAAATTGAGGACGGATGTCCATGTTTTTGGCCTTATGGATGCACTCTTGAAGTGCTCGGCTGCGATGAGGTGGAAGGTGCTGGAGCAGGAGTGTTTCTCATCCGTTTGCACTCTTCTCGTGCAAGATTGTTCGGATGAAGGGTCCTTAGGTGCTTCATCATACTCGCCGTGCCGCACGAGTATTTCTTGTTAGGATCCCCTCGCGACAGCACTCTTTTGCAAATCTTGCACGTGACCAAGGTGGCATTGGTCTTTGTTTGCCCCTCGGGAAAAGTAAAAAATGTCCACACCACTGAAGAAAAATGTGGTGTGCGTGGTGTCTCCTCCAAAAATTCATCCTCAGATGTATGAGGAGATGCAGGTGATGCCTGCTGCCCTGAAGCTATTTGTGGTAGAAAAAAGTTAGAGCTAAGTGTAAACTTAGTCTAAAAAAATCTTCTTCTCTGCAAAGAGATGCTCCTCCAAAGAAGGTCAAAGAAGAATGATTGAATTGGGTGGGGTCTTTCAATAGTTAGAAGAGGAAGTGTAATGAACCAATCAAATCTCTTTTTTTGCAGGTCACATGGGATCCGCTCACCCAGCGCATACGCAGCACGCACCCAGCGCGCATCTGCGAAATTGAATTAAAAAGAAATATAGGATTAGATGTATAAATATATTACTTTTAAGACTAGTTCAGAGTTTGTCTTCAATTAATATTCACATGAAATACATATATATGTTTTTTTAAATATTACGCAGATGACGCATCGCGGAAGCGCGCAAACCGTCACGTTACATACATCGAACGTGTCGCGTTTAGGCTGGGAGTCGTGTACCGGTCGCATTGCAATCGCACACAAAACATGTACCCAACGCATACCATGCGCAGATGCTATCGCGTAGGGATCGAGAACGGTGCGCATAGGGTGCGCGGATTCAAAAACATGGAAAAAACATATATAAAATAAAGTTTTGAACATATAGTTAAAAAAATATTTTGAAAAATATAAAAAAATATGTTTGAAAAACCCATTAAATTCAAATAATATTTTTTAATTTTTAAAATATTTAATTGAAAAAATAAGTTTAAAAAATGGTGATAAAAAGTATTTTAAAAAAACATAATTAATGAAATTGACACACTGAATTTGAAAAATATAGAAATCGAATCAAAATCATTAAACATGATATCTTTAGAGATAAGTTATAGATAGGAATTAGCATTTAAAAATCCTTGAAATTCACTGAAAAAAACATAGGTTTCATGCACGTTATAGTTAGGAATTCGCATTTAAAAAACCTTTGAAATTCACTGAAAAAACCAAAGGTTTCAGGGGCGTTATAGTTAGGAATTGGCATTTAAAAAACCTTAGACATTCACTGAAAAAACTATAGGTTTCAGGGGCGTTATAGTTAGGAATTGGCATTTAAAAAACCTTAGAAATTCCCCTGTTATAGTTAGTTCAGCTACCTATAACTCGTGCCCCCGCAATGCACTGCTGATGACGTCACATATTACATCACTCATGACATGGTCAGTGACATCACTGATGACATCACTGATGACATCTCAAATGACATCACTGATGACATCACTGATTACGTCATCCATGTGATAAATCAGTGCATCTTCTCACACCCTAATATAACTTTTGATACACCGACTCATAATTTCAGACGGCCATTTTGAAAACCATAGATACTCCAATACCAATAACTACATACCCACTCATTGACTCTTAGGTCTACATACACCTCCACTCACTCACCTGTACAGTCACTCATACTTACAGTCACTCCGTACAAGACTATCATATGCATTTATACACCTATATAGACACTCAGACACCTCCAATCATCCATTGAGGTACTGACACACCTGGTCAGTTGTGCAAATAATTAAACACAGTCCAATTTACTCACCTATACAGTTAAACACACTCAAGTTCACTTACTCATAAAAATACTAACAAATTCTGACACTCTTATACAATTACTAATACAAGCACACTGTCAGGAATCAGCCAATCAGTGCAGCGACCATCTCCCTGAGCAGCAATAGAGGAAAGAAATACCATAGAATCAGTTGCTACCCTCGGTGGAGAAGGCTATATCCACGGCGGAGGTTACTGGACCGAGTAATTTTCAAGGTGCTCCAGATTCACCATCGCGGGATTTTCAAGATGGCCGCCGACGCTTGGGATCCGAAAGGTGAGCAGTCTAGTGTTCTAAGGAAGCAGAAAGACAAGTGCGCGCGAGTGATTAACGCTCCTCGCACTTCAACTGAATCTCCTGAGGCGAAAGCAGCGTCTTCCCGCCGCGCCTGTCAGTTTTGAGGTATTTCGTTTAGAGACACTTTCGGAAGCTGAAGTAAGTGTCTCAGAGAAGATTCGAAGAATTCCGTGAGTAGCGTTTTGAGTATTCAGAAGGTGAAGCACCAGAACTTTTTGTGAGAAAACCTTTGCCGACCTAGTCCAGGTTTTGAATCTGTCTTCAAGAGTATTCCATCATTCAGTCAATTGCAGTCTTTAAAAGAAAAAACAAAATTAACTAAAAGTGAGACGACAACTAATTGAAGGTTCAGAGACTAATTTTATAAACAAGGAAAAGAGAAAAGTGCAGAACTTGAATTAGCACTAATTATCTGAGGAGAAACCAAGATCTAAATATATATATATATATATGTATCTAGCAACCAACATTACCAGGAGTCTATACCAGCGCACAAACAAGAAACAGCAGCAAGCAAGACGCAAGCGTAGCAGTGTCTACCCACGACTTCTGAAAAAAGCATCAAAATAGAGAGCAGTTATCCTCCAAATAATAACAGGTGTTCCTTCAAACACGATTGAGAGCAGAGCAGAGTAGAAAGGTGAACTTAGAAGCGCCTGACTGGAGGAGTCTCTCTTGTCCCAATTCCCCTTTCCCCCCAATTAGTGTTTTGGGTTGAATATGTAATTAGAATACATAGACCGGAAGCACTGGTAGAGGGAATTTGGGAAATAATCTTCTGCTCCTGAGGAAGTCGACTAGAAGAACCTGACACACACACTCATCCATACAGCCACTCCCGCAATCACACACTCTCACATATAGATAGTTATATACTCTTACACACATATACACTGCGTTTCACATATGTAGTTACTGAAAAATGTACAACTGAGATATACATTCAATCACTAACACACTCAAACATACACTCACCCAACCATACAGTCCATCACAGTTGCACTGTTAAAACCATGCACCAATAGAATCACCCACTCACACATCTATGCACAGAGTCACACACACCCTACCCACACACACAAACACTCAGGCACCCATACAGATACTCAGACAACCAATCAATAACCCATATAGACACTCATATAGCTATTCACAAAACCATGCAGCCACTTATACACCAACACACAGACCCATACAGACATTTACACAGTTTAATCACTAGTCTGCAGTAAGATACATTTAATGACTCACTTATAGAGTCAGTTACGCACCTAGAAAATCACCCATTATACACCCACTCATTCTTCCATAGGCCTTTCACTATAAATATATAAAACATATTTTAACTTTTCAGAAAAACACACATTCACTGGATGATGTCATCAGTGATGTCATCAGTGATGTCATTTGAGATGTCATCAGTGATGTCATCAGTGATGTCACTGACCATGTCATGAGTGATGTAATATGTGACGTCATCAGCAGTGCATTGCGGGGCGCGAGTTATAGTTAGCTGAACTAACTATAACAGGGGAATTTCTAGGGTTTTGTATGAGGGAAATGTCCAGCTAACTATAACGTCCCTGAAACCTATGTTTTTTTCAGTGAATAAATATATATATATATATATAGAGAGAGAGAGAGAGAGAGAGAGAGAGAGTAATACACTCACCTTATATACTGCATTGGAAAGACTGAGGTGCCGATTACGATCCGGTAAAAACCGGGTACGAACCGTCGGTCGGAGCGTTTTCTCCGTCCGACTCGTACCCAGTTGTAAAACTGTACAAACATGGAATTACGATTCGCACGGAAACACCATTTCCGTACGAATCGTAAAAAACACCGACCAACGAAAATAAACGTACAAATGCGATCCGGGAAAGCGCCGACGTGACGTCGGGACGCAAGCAGCCTGCCATTCACGAACCAGGAATCACGATTCGCACCGACGTCATCCCGCACGGTGAATACTTTCCGGCTGCCAAAAACTGCTGGGAAATCAGGACGACGCGAACAAGGAGGACCGGTACGCGACGGACAGACAGGACGACGCGAACAAGGAGTACCTGTACGCGACGGACAGACAGGACGACGCGAACAAGGAGTACCTGTACGCGACGGACAGACATGGATCCGAACCTACGTGTCATCCCGGCCCTCATAGCAGTCGACTTCCTCTACAGGTTCGGACGCAGACGCTGCAGAATGTTAGAACAACAAAGGGAGGGGGAAAGGGGGGGGGGGTGGCAGGACCAGGGGCAGGCCACAAAACCCCCACCATAGTCACACAGCACACATGCCCTGGACATACCTGACCCTCAGGCCCTGGTCACTACGAGGGGGTGGGGGCGTGTCCAGCTAAGCCAGCGACCGCCACAACAGAAGTTCTTGACGCGACGCGAACCGGCAACACAACAATACAGGTACGTCCCGTACCCACGCCTTAAGAGCGTGGGTACGAGTCGTACCACGCCCACACCTACGTCACCCCAACAATGGCGGGATGGCTCGTACCCACGTGGCAAAGGCCTGGGTACGGCCCGCACAAGCATTCCACAGCCTGGGTACGGATATGTACGGACCGTACCCCCACCCGCGTATGCATGGAGCGTACCCCCCACCCCAACAGTGTAAGTACGACCCGTACCCTCACCCGCGTACGCATGGAGCGTACCCCCCATGCCAACAGTGTACGTACGGACTGTAACCCCACCCGCGTATGCATGGAGCGTACCCCCACCCCAACAGTGTAAGTACGACCCGTACCCCCACCCGCGTACGTATGGAGCGTACCCCCCACCCCAACAGTGTAATACAACCCGTATCCTCACCCGCGTACGCATGGAGCATACCCCCCATGCCAACAGTGTAAGTACGACCCGTACCCCCACCCGCGTACATATGGAGCGTACCCCCACCCCAACAGTGTAAGTACGACCCGTACCCTCACCCACGTACGCATGGAGCGTGCCCCCCATGCCAACAGTGTATGTATGGACCGTAACCCCACCCGCGTATGCATGGAGCGTACCCCCACCCCAACAGTGTAAGTACGACCCGTACCCCCACCTGCGTACGTATGGAGCGTACCCCCACCCCAACAGTGTAAGTACGACCCGTACCCTCACCCGCGTACGCATGGAGCGTACCCCCATGCCAACAGTGTACGTACGGACCGTAACCCCACCCGCGTATGCATGGAGTGTACCCCCACCCCAACAGTGTAGGTACGACCCGTAACCCAACCCGCGTACATATGGAGCGTACCCCCACCCCAACAGTGTAAGTACGACCCGTACCCTCACCCGTACACGCATGGAGCGTACCCCCATGCCAACAGTGTACGTACGGACCGTAACCCCACCCGCGTATGCATGGAGCATACCCCCACCCCAACAGTGTAAGTACGACCCGTACCCCCACCCGCATACGTATGGAGCGTACCCCCCACCCCAACAGTGTAAGTATGACCCGTACCCTCACCCGCGTACGCATGGAGCGTACCCCCCATGCCAACAGTGTAAGTACAACCCGTACCCCCACCCGCGTACATATGGAGCGTACCCCCCACCCCAACAGTGTAAGTAGGACCCGTACCCTCACCCGCGTACGCATGGAGCGTACCCCCATGCCAACAGTGTACGTACGGACCGTAACCCCACCCGCGTATGCATAGAGCGTACCCCCACCCCAACAGTGTAAGTACGACCCGTACCCCCACCCGCGTACGTATGGAGTGTACCCCCCACCCCAACAGTGTAAGTACGACCCGTACCCTCACCCGCGTACGCATGGAGCGTACCCCCATGCCAACAGTGTACGTACGGACCGTAACCCCACCCCGTATGCATGGAGCGTACCCCCACCCCAACCGTGTATGTACGACACATACCCTCACCTCATATGCATGGAGCGAACCCACACACGTGTATGTTCTAAGCGTACATATTGTGAAATAGGAGGGGTGTGTGCAGAGTGCTCCCAGCAGTGCCCAGAGACAGGAGGGGTGTGTGCCTAACACTCCCAGCAGTGCCCAGACACAGGAGGGGTGGGTGCAGAGTGCTCCCAGCAGTGCCCAGAGACAGGAGGGGTGTGTGCCTAACACTCCCAGCAGTGCCCAGACACAGGAGGGGTGGGTGCAGAGTCCTCCCAGCAGTGCCCAGAGACAGGAGGGGTGTGTGCAGAGTGCTCCCAGCAGTGCCCAGAGACAGGAGGGGTGTGTGCAGAGTGCTCCCAGCAGTGCCCAGAGACAGGAGGGGTGTGTGCCTAACACTCCCAGCAGTGCCCAGAGACAGGAGGGGTGTGTGCAGAGTGCTCCCAGCAGTGCCCAGAGACAGGAGGGGTGTGTGCAGAGTGCTCCCAGCAGTGCCCAGAGACAGGAGGGGTGTGTGCCTAACACTCCCAGCAGTGCCCAGACACAGGAGGGGTGGGTGCAGAGTGCTCCCAGCAGTGCCCAGAGACAGGAGGGGTGTGTGCCTAACACTCCCAGCAGTGCCCAGGCACAGGAGGGGTGGGTGCAGAGTCCTCCCAGCAGTGCCCAGAGACAGGAGGGGTGTGTGCAGAGTGCTCCCAGCAGTGCCCAGAGACAGGAGGGGTGTGTGCAGAGTGCTCCCAGCAGTGCCCAGAGACAGGAGGGGTGTGTGCCTAACACTCCCAGCAGTGCCCAGAGACAGGAGGGGTGTGTGCAGAGTGCTCCCAGCAGTGCCCAGAGACAGGAGGGGTGTGTGCAGTGTGCTCCCAGCAGTGCCCAGAGACAGGAGGGGTGTGTGCCTAACACTCCCAGCAGTGCCCAGACACAGGAGGGGTGGGTGCAGAGTGCTCCCAGCAGTGCCCAGAGACAGGAGGGGTGTGTGCCTAACACTCCCAGCAGTGCCCAGATACAGGAGGGGTGGGTGCAGAGTGCTCCCAGCAGTGCCCAGAGACAGGAGGGGTGTGTGCCTAACACTCCCAGCAGTGCCCAGACACAGGAAGGGTGGGTGCAGAGTCCTCCCAGCAGTGCCCAGACACAGGAGGGGTGTGTGCCTAACACTCCCAGCAGTGCCCAGACACAGGAGGGGTGTGTGCAGAGTGCTCCCAGCAATGCCCAGAGACAGGAGGGGTGTGTGCCTAACACTCCCAGCAGTGCCCAGACACAGGAGGGGTGGGTGCAGAGTGCTCCCAGCAGTGCCCAGACACAGGAGGGGTGTGTGTCTAACACTCCCAGCAGTACCCAGACACAGGAGGGGTGGGTGCAGAGTCCTCCCAGCAGTGCCCAGACACAGGAGGGGTGGGTGCCTAACACTCCCAGCAGTGCCCAGACACAGGAGGGGTGTGTGCAGAGTGCTCCCAGCAGTGCCCAGAGACAGGAGGGGTGTGTGCCTAACACTCCCAGCAGTGCCCAGACACAGGAGGGGTGGGTGCAGAGTGCTCCCAGCAGTGCCCAGAGACAGGAGGGGTGTGTGCCTAACACTCCCAGCAGTGCCCAGACATAGGAGGGGTGGGTGCAGAGTGCTCCCAGCAGTGCCCAGAGACAGGAGGGGTGTGTGCCTAACACTCCCAGCAGTGCCCAGACACAGGAGGGGTGGGTGCAGAGTCCTCCCAGCAGTGCCCAGACACAGGAGGGGTGGGTGCCTAACACTCCCAGCAGTGCCCAGACACAGGAGGGGTGTGTGCAGAGTGCTCCCAGCAGTGCCCAGAGACAGGAGGGGTGTGTGCCTAACACTCCCAGCAGTGCCCAGACACAGGAGGGGTGGGTGCAGAGTGCTCCCAGCAGTGCCCAGAGACAGGAGGGGTGTGTGCCTAACACTCCCAGCAGTGCCCAGACACAGGAGGGGTGGGTGCAGAGTCCTCCCAGCAATGCCCAGACACAGGAGGGGTGGGTGCCTAACACTCCCAGCAGTGCCCATGGAACGCAAAGGGTGGAGTAGCCACAGATACCATGCCCACAAATGTCAGTCAGGTGCACAAAGACCCTGCAGTACATGTACCACATGTGTGCGAGGCTGGGAGTATACGCATGCATAGCGCCAAAAAGAAAACAAGTCCACATGAAGTCATGTCAATCGTCCACATACACAAGTACAATGACTACCAAGGATGCCACGAATGATGCAGGTGGAGACATCGCTCAGCATGCATGTGCAAAGTTGAAGGAGTCTGTCACACACCCAGCTAATGTAAACACAGCTCAGCGCTAAATATTGGGAACACCCTGCAGGGAAGATGTCAGGGTACACAGAGGAAGGAATACACCTTGGGACAATTTCACCATGCAGCAACTGCTTACATGAACAGAGAAACCTAGCTAACACCGTGTGATGGCACACAGATCCCAGGGTCCCCCCTATGACCAGCACACTACTACATTTCCCACACACCCAACACATGAACACCACCCAAAACCATGTAGCAGCCCCACCAACAGCAATACCAGCAAAGCAGTAGTGTTCCAAGGGAAAAAAATAAATTGCTTTATTCAGCATGATCCAATAAATTTTGTTTGTAGGAAGTTCAATATTTACAAAGCCCATAGGGCAGTCCAGAAGTCACAGCTGGATGGGGGACACAGTGGGAAGGTTGTCCCCTAGCTTGCCTGCACAGTTAGATTCCGTCGTCTTCCACAGGGGTGAGGGCATCATGTGGGGGGGAAGAACCAGGCACCGCAGGGACAGGAGGGTGAAGGGTAGGCGTTGTGGGTGCAGGGATGGAGGACTCCACCACAGGGGGTGGGGCAGGGCCAAAGGCGGAGGCCAAGATCTCGCTGCACACCTTAGCAAGGTCCTCCAGGGAATCCCCTGCACCCGAAGGAACCACAGGCCACAAGGATGGGGGGGTCAGAGGGATGGGTCGCAGCGCCACTGGGGGAGGGCGTAGACAGGGGGGGGACTCAACCACCCTGACCGGGGACTCCCTTGACCGCTTGCGGGGTGGTGTCACTGTGGGGCTCAGGGACAGAGCGGCCATGAAGGAGTCTTTGTGTGATATGTGGCCAGGAGAGCTGAGGGGAGGGGATTTGGAGGGAGTGGATTTGGTGGAATGCGGACTCCCACTCTGGCTGCGTGTCTTACGTTTGCCCCCCGACCCAGTGGGTGTGCCTACTTCACCCTGTGTGTGCGTGCCAGGAGGTGTGCGGGTGACCTTCCCTGCTGGTGTGGTGCCTGTGTCCATCGTGGTGGGTGCATGCTGACGTCTGGGTGTACGTGGGACAGGCATGGGAGTGGGAAGTGTAGATGGGGCAGGGGTAGGGGGTTGGATGAAGCGCTGCAGGAGACCCACTGCTGCAGTCAGTGTCGAGTCTATCGACCTCAGCAAGCTGCGTTGGTCAGCCTGCGATGAGTGAATGCCCTCCAAGTATGCCTCCATGTTGTTGAGGACCTGGCTGTGGCCATGGAGGACATTAAGGATCGCAGCCTGACCAATCTGCAACTGCCGCTGGATGTCCACATTGTCCACATTGGCGGCAGCAGTGGAGACAGGGGCAGGGGGTGCGGTGCCTGGCAAGAAGGAGACATGTGGTGACCGGGCACGTTGGGAAGGGACACGAGCAAGTGGGAGGCGGCTGATGGCGATGGAGGGGGCGGGGTGTGATGTTGTGCCGCTGTCAGCTGGTGGTGCAGCCTCCGCCCACTCGGAGAGATCATCCTCGGACCCGTCCGCTTCATATTCGGTGGTGCCAGTGGACAGGTCCTCGGCCTCACTCTCCTTCGCCTCAGTACCACTCAATGTGCCAGCCACGATGTCAACGCTGGCACAGGTGCTTGGTCCCTCCGCACCGTCTGTGTTCATGTCTCCCTCCGTGTCCCCCGACGATGCTGTGGGCAAGGTGAAGAGACAGCAATTAATCACACACCTGTATACATATGTCACATGAGTCCAATCTACATAGGTTACAGTGCATAGCCTGCAAAGAAAGACCAGTAACATCTACAAAACAAGGTACAGATGTAGGGCATGCAACACACAGTTGGTTCACCCACCATGCCAATGAAAACCCATGGAGAGCATGACACAATAGCAAATGACATGAAATGGAGTTTGACATAGGAGCCAGGCCCTGGGGACAATCCAGCACTGCATCTGCACCACACAGCGTTGACGACAATAGGGATGAGGAGGGACCATATCCATGAACTTGAGGCACATGCTGCATAGGTAATACTGAAAACATGCCCACCATGACTGGCTCACTGCACCTTGAGTGTATGTCCAGACAAACATCACACACTGGCCAGACCTAGCAAGGAGAATTCTGGTTTTGACATGTAGGCTTGGCCCGCACCAACCACCCCCTACATGAGACAATTTGTGGAGACACAGGTGGCACTTACATCTCTTAGTCTGGGTGAAATACACAGGGGCTGCAGAAATGCAAGATTGGACGCCAAATACCCAAGGTGCGCCTGTCCAAATAATCATGTACTAATGGGCATCATCAGAGGATTGTAACTAGACACACAGGCACTGGCCACTGTGACTATGAACAAGTAAAATCAGGTTAGGCTGTACACTGGACACTTGTACCACATTTCACGTCAATATACATGGTGCCAGGGGACAATGGCACAGAGCACAACCTATGCTGTAGACACTGAGAGTGTCCACGTTTTGTGATGACACACATGACACCTAGGAAAATATGCCCCAGGGGACAGTAGTGGCAACACAACTCCATGGTCCTGAATGGGAATGACTGCAACACACCCCAACATCCCTGCACTATGCGTATCGCACACTCATGCACATCTTGTCACAGGCCACAACAGAGGACATGCGCGCTGTAAGGCATGACACTTGTGAGACTAACTCCCATGTCTGGACTCTGCATCAGTGCCAACTGACATGGAACCCACATGTACTGAACTGGACAGGGCACAGCCAAGGTCCCCAAACCTGTTACACACCACCCCCACACATGATGCTACAGGCATAGTTCACGTGGAGAAAGCGCCAGCCTACATTACCTTGTGAAGGAGTGACTACACACAGACCAGGGAACACATTGCAAGGAGGGGAAGGGAGGCAGGAGAGCACAGCTATACTGTGGCTAACAGGATCTGCACAGCACCTTTAAACCCTGGCAGTGTATCCATGCAACTGTGCACTTACAAATGCTGGTGAAACACAACAAACACACATGTACCTACCCCCTTCCTGCTGCTGCTTCTCCTGTAAGCGCCTCTCCAAGTCTGGAAATACCACCGGCAGCACACGCTTGTGGATGTGGGTCAGTCGGCGGCGCCCGCGGTTCTTATGGCTCTCAGGTGAGTCCCCCAGCAGGACCCGTGCGATCCTCCGCGTCCAGCACCGGATATCCTGCCAGCGTTTCCTCACCTGGGACAGGCACCGCTTCCGACCATCCGCACTCCTCACAGCGCTGACGGCGGTCAGCCATTTCTTCTCCTTGGCAGAGGCGCCTACCTGTGAGGATGAACAAGTGACACTACATCAATACACCTGGCACATGTCACAGAGACACATATTAGAACACATTTGCTGTTTACAACAAGGCATAGTATCCATCCAACGCATTGCACCTTTGGCATAGGGACATGATCCTCTGGGGAAGGGCAAAAGCAGTATGTGCCATTGAAAGTACACAGGTGGAATGAGGGCAACTACACAATCAATGATCCTTGCTCACACTGTGCATCACAAGCTACACCAGGATAATGTGCAGCACCTCTAAGCAGTCACATGCCACAGGCCACTGACGCCACCGCAGCAGAGTACACAGACACACACAGGCACAGGACATTCACCTGCCATTGCCAAATGCAGCGACATACCTCACTCTGCACATGTGCCACTAGACGGGGGGCCCACAGGTGTGGGGCTGGCTCTGCACGTCAGACACACAGCACTGCTCCCTGCTCACATCACATGGCCAGGGTATATCCATCCCTCATGCAGCTGGGGTGCTACACTCCACATATGCACCCACCCACATGACAGGGGACTTACACACACACTGATGTCCAGGGTACGAACACATCATGTGGACACTCTCAGCACAGGTACACAGAACTAACACACATCTGTGGGTACAGTCACCTGTCACACTGGGCTGAACACAGAATCACATGAGGACTGTAGAGGCTACATTCCCAGGAGGACAAGACAGGCAGAATGTGGCATGCACCATGCAGTGATTGTCACAGTAAACACCATGCTAGTGAGGAAGGCAGACATGCACCACAGTATGCTCTGGCTGTGAGACATCAGGCATTCCCCCCCTGGGATCCCCCCTACAGGACATGGCATGTGTGTCACACCTGGACACAATGGCAGAAGTCACAGTCTTAAAAAAGGGACACAGTCTGTGCTAGTGGACTCTGCACTCACCTGATAACCTGGTCGCCCATACAGCAGGGGGTACTGTGGGAGGATCACATCCAGCAAAGCCAGGCTCTCCTCCAGGGTGAATGGCTGTGACCTCTCCACAGCCCTTGACATGGTTCCAGGGAATCAGTAGCAGCAGCTGGGTCGTGGAATACAGAGATGTGCAGGCAAGTGCTCCCTCATGGGACCTGGCTGCCTTATATCTGCCTTGCTGGCCTGTTTCATGCACAGGAGTACAGAGTGATTGGTCACTCACATTTGCATCCTATGTTTCCTCCAATCCCTTCAAACCTAGCAGTCAGTGGGTTCTTGTTGTGTTTTTTTCTTCAGCATGATGTCAACTCCACCAACACATTGCAACAAAGTAGATTCATTCCAACTGACTTCTGCTGTGCACCTTCCGGAAAAAATTCAAACTTTAAACTTGGTCTCCATGACAACCAGCATGCATGTAGGCCTTTATACTTGTCCCTCATGTGTCCCCTATGTAATTTAGAGCTTCACACACAGGTACGGTGCGTTCCGGGGCCCTAGGGCACCCCAAATGCATAGCAACGGCCCGTACAGGCGTGTGTACGCTCCGTTTCACTATGGGTGTTCTCGCGTATGCGTACTCATGGTGGTACGGACCGTACCCACGCCTGTACGCTCACTATCACTATGAGTACGCATACGCGAGAACACCCAAAGTGGTACGGAGCGTACACACGCGTGTACGGGCCGTCTCACTATGGGTGTCCTCGCGTATGCGTACTCATGGTGGTACGGACCGTACCCACGCCTGTACGCTCACTATCACTATGAGTACGCATACGCGAGAACACCCAAAGTGGTACGGAGCGTACACACGCGTGTACGGGCCGTCCCACTATGGGTGTCCTCGCGTATGCGTACTCATAGTGATAGTGAGCGTACAGGCGTGGGTACGGTCCGTACCACCATGAGTACGCATACGCGAGGACATCCATAGTGGTACGGAGCGTACACACGCGTGCACGGGCCGTCTCACTATGGGTGTCCTCGCGTATGCGTACTCATAGTGATAGTGAGCGTACAGGCGTGGGTACGGTCCGTACCACCATGAGTACGCATACGCGAGAACACCCATAGTGGTACGGAGCGTACACACGCGTGTATGGGCCGTCTCACTATGGGTGTCCTCGCGTATGCGTACTCATGGTGGTACGGACCGTACCCACGCCTGTACGCTCACTATTCCTAGGGGTACACATACGGCAGCACTCCCATAGTGATATGGGAACGTACACAGGCCCTTTTTGCGAAAGTACGGTGCTTTTCACACATCACAGTGGTGACAGGCAGCACACAGGAAGGAATAGGGCTGACATACTTGTCCATGGATGGACATCAAGGCATTGTCTGGGCAGTACTACATGTGTGGGGCACAGGTGTGAAAGGCTGTGATGTGGCACATTACTCCTGAGTGGAGAAGGCACCAGATGTATGATGAGATGTGTACACATGTAATGTGTGACGGTGCAATGTGTGCCAGGCATGCCCTTGACTCCTTTGACATGTGTGCATGTTGTACTGCACACTTGGGATGAGCGTCACTGGCATGGCACGGACAACAACACACGGGAGTGTCCCCTGAGGTCCGGTACAGGGGTTACCACACCTGACATGTCACTACTCACGGTGCACGATGTGACTATGTCATGTATGTGTGGGGGGTTCCCATTAGGTTGATGTTGGAGCTCCCTCACAAGCAGCAGCTGTTGCAGCAACCCCCATGTGTCTGTGTGTAGATTGACATGGCACACTGTTCCGCACACCATGGCACATGTGGTATTGGATGTGAGGTGCGTATGTATGCATGGGACACGGAGTAGCGTAACAAGGACATGTCTGCATCCTCTCTATGAATGTGTGGCGAGTCATTACATGCACACCTTCATGGCAAGGTGTGTGGGCTGTCCTAGTGTAATGTCATGTGACCTGTGGCTCTAGTGTTCCGCTACCAGTATCTGCAATCGACATCCTACTTCTGCTGATGTGTGGATGTATGTCACTCCTGTGTTGCGTCTGGCTGTTCACTTACACTGGGACACACCTAATCCCATGCCATGGCATGTGGAGGTTCACAATCTTTGTGTGTAGCTTGGTCTTGGTAGGGGTGTCACCTGGCAGCCATACGTGTCCAGGGCATGTGGCACATACCTGACTCCGTATGTAGCATATGTGTATTGACAGATTAACATGTGCTCAGTACAAATAAATTGTTGTTGTGGTGCATTCACTCTTCCTTGTCACTTCCAAATTACTGCAGGGCGCCGCCTCTTCACCGACCAATTCCGGACTTGGCTGACATGCGGGAGAATGACTGTATACGCTGCTACCGCTTCCCCCAACGGTTGATTCTGGAGTTGACGGCGAGACTGGCACCACACCTGCAACCGCTGCACAGGTATCCTACGGCACTGACACCCAAGCTGAAGGTAATGGCAGCCCTACATTTTCTTGCCACGGGTACCTTTCAAAATACCATAGCTCATGTTGGTGGCATGTCCCAGAGCATGTTCTGCCGTGTGCTGCATGATTTCTTAGAGGCCATGTTGATTCACCTGGATGACTTCATCCATTTCCCAACCCCTGAAATGTTGACTGGGGTCAAGCGTGGATTCTATGCCCTGGGAGGGATGCCCCATGTCATTGGGTCCATAGATGGGACACATGTGGCTTTGGTACCACCACAGGCACAGGAGGTAGCGTACAGGAATCGCAAGCACTACCACTCCATCAATGCCCTTGTGGTGTGTCTGTCCAACATGGTGATTTCACATGTCTGTGCTCGTTTTCCAGGATCAGCACACGATGCCTACATCATGAGGCGTAGCAGGATGCCTGAAATGATGACGCAGCTGCGCAACGAACGAGCATGTGTTGTTGGTGGGTACAGTCTGTCTGTCCTGTATCTTGCGTAGACTTCCAGCACAACCGCTTCTCCTGTCCTACTTATGTCCATGTGCTTTCCATGTAGGGGACGCTGGCTATCCCAACATGCCATGGCTGATCACACCTCTCCGCAACCCCATCACGCCGGCCCAGCTCCGCTACAACACCCCCCATGGCCGGACAAGGCGAGTGATAGAGAGGACGTTTGGCCTCCTGAAGAGCCGATTCCGATGCCTCCACAAGACCGGCGGCGCCCTCCCATATGCCCCGACGAAGGTCTGCAAAATCTTCATGGTCTGCTGCATGCTGCACAACATGACAGTTGAGAAAGCTGTGCCACTCATCCTGGATCAAGATGATCAGGACCATCCACCCGTGGAGGACGAAGGGCTTGGCAATGGGGCTAGTGATGTGGAGGACGTGGTTCCGCAAGAGGACATCCGGACTCGGCTCATACGCGACTTCTTTGCTTAGTGGTGAGTACCAGTGTCTGTGTGTGCACGCATTGGTCCCCGTGTGGCATGTGTTGCGATGTGTGTGTCCATCTGCATGTATGGCACGTGAGTCAGAGGTGTGTGTGGATGTGTCACTGGAGTGATGGTGGCAGTGATGTGTATTTCCCCAGTCATAATTGTGACCTGGCATGTTGTCATCCTTACATGTGTCGAGTACATGCACATGCAAGTGGCTGTGCTTTTTGTGGCTGACTTCTTGTGTCTCCCATATCCCCAGGTACTTGCGCATGCCGTCTGCTGGTTGCATTGTTGTGGCACTGCTATTCCTCATGGACACGTCATCGTGTGCTGACTCAGCGTTACACGCACGGACAAGTTTGGAAGTCTCCTTAGAGTAAGGGATGCATCAGGGGTGTATTGGGTGTGGCAGTTGTTTACGATGTGTGCACACTGCCCCTGTCGATGTTTGGTTCCTCTGCAGACATGTCGCATCACCATGGTACACATTACATGCAGCTGGGTACACCTGAATAGATGGTCAGACTTGTTGACAGTCATCAGTGATGGGATTTGTGGTAAATAATTTAATTACCGGAACTTAATTTGATGCGGAATCTAAACAAGAATAGCTCAATACAATAAGAGGCAGAATCCGTGGTATTAGAGGTTCGGAACGGGCTTTATTCCTATACAAAGGAACATAATTCGAACTATGGGCCTTCTATTCCATCACCACGAAAGTTCAGGAAGGAAGGGGCATATATTATTGACAGATAGGCAGTTTTATAGAAAATACATTACAGTAAAACAGATGTAGGAGGCGTAACAGTTGAAAACAGAGATAAAGGCATACATGCGTAACTAAAATAGATGTAACTAGGCGTAACTAAAGAACGTCATTGGGTATGGTGTCACAAATGGGTGGTTCTATGAAAGAATTTCGCAATGTCAGCAGAAATACTTGGCAGAGATGCGCGTGCAGCAGCATGACGTGTGATTTGACGTGCAACTAGAAGGAGAAAGTAACTTGACATTTAGCTCTACATGTGGAGACAAAAGTCTGGGGTTATGTCAACCTAATCCCAAATCATATCTAATATCCTATGTTTAAAGAACTGTGTTATCCAAAAAGAGAGTTCTCTTAGGATAGAATCTTATTCTATACTGACTATACTGACTGTTAGTGCGTGTACAAGCGTCTAAGTGTCTACACTAGATGCGAGGGGGTAGGAATATTCCATGGTAACGGGGCTATGAATTACTTGCATGAGGACAGCGAGGCCTGGCCCTTTGCACGGTAGCTGGAGGAATGTTTACCTAAACTACTAGACAGGAATGCATCGGATGAGGAGCGAAGGAGATAATCTCGAAGGTGAAATACAGTTTTTGGCAGGCGATGGGCTGGATCAGGCTCCGTTAGCCGCGCAGGGAGTAAGACAAAGTTCATGGTCACAGATGCAGGCTCAGACTGGAACTTTCAGAGGCAGAAGGCAAGAAAAGGCTTGGTGGCAGAATCAGGGCCTACTCGCCTGGACTGTAAAAATGTGGGAAGTGAACCATATAAAGCCGGTGGCCTTTCATACTTAGGAATAGAATATCCGGCCCATTCATGGCGGATCTGAAAGAGGACATGTTGACGGTGGACGCACATGTGTTTGCGTCTTCATAACTGGAACTGGAGGGAACATACATGTACTTGTGATTTATACATGAAACCGTTGGGGTCCAAGATAGGGGACATAACCGACCATAAAAATCCATATTTCCACATTCCCTCCTTGTCCCCTACTTGCCCTTAAGAGATATCAATCTTCATCAATCCATCGATCTGTTCACATAACATCATTTGTTCTTCTTTCTTCTTCCGGGATCTCGAACGAAAACTTGGATGTGGGATACACGAGGTGGCACACAGACCACAAATCGCTGGCCCACATTGTAGACATAAGCAGCAACTGAATAGTATGAGAAAGCCGATACCTAGGAAGGAGAGCATTCTCCATCCCCAGGCTGACAACACGCCCCAGAACTAACCGGACCAAGTCCAGGTGCCTGGACTCTGGTGTATCTGGCTTACAATCTTATGAAGGTGGGTTATGGCTTTATATACTGACAGTGAATTTTCTGGTATGAAAATGCAACAACTTGATCCGATGACCCTACAAGCTCCGCCCCTATCGGCCAGGATGACGTCAAGGACAAGACGATTCTGAAGCACAACAATCCGCATAGCAGACTGCTCTTCTGTTAAATTGCCTAAGGCGGAAATAGTTTCGTTCACTACTGCTTCAAGTGTTTTTGTTAATCTACGTATCAACTTACTATTAGTGACTGTACCTATATAGGGGAAGAAACCTTTATTGAAATCTGTGTATTTTTCCCATGCTGTTTCAGTGTAATCGACTATTGGGAGATCTCTCTGCTGTCTATTGTGTACTAAATGAGTATTTCTATGATAATCAGGAGGAGCTAAGAAAACAGGTGGTAGAAGGAATGCTATATAACAGGTACCATCCCAATCTAGAGGTAGACGTATATATGCGGTCTGGCCACATATAAAGTAGGAATGACGAGAAGCTCTAAATGTAGACTTGCCTTGATCACTGAATTTTATCACAGTGGTGCATTTACTATGGCCCATGTGTATGGAGCCATTCTTTCTTATGCATAGTTCCCCTTTAACCGGGAATACGAACATGGCGGACAAGATTGGTGTAGCTTCAGATTCAACGTTCAGGATCATGAGGTTAAGTGTAAAATTACCTAATCCATATACTTCATTTTCTAGATCAGTTCCTGTTCTTTTGGGAAGTCCCTCCTTGTTAGGGTAGCAGACCTTAAGCAAAACTAAGTTCAGGTTTCCCCATACCCAGTTGTCTTGATAAACTGCGGAATTCGAGTCTAAGGAATTAATTAAACTAAACCATGCTCCACAGGAGCCATTGTGTGTGAACGGATATGGAAAGGGGGCAAAACTCCCTTATAGTTCTGATAGGGAGGGAGTCGGCCACATATCCAACAATTTGTAGCATTGCTAGTTTGATGGGAATGATGTAACATACTAATAAAAGTGTTATTGCGCAGCGCAAATCTATATGACAACTCATGCGGTGGTAATTCACTAAAAGAATGTTCAGCAGTAACATTGTAAACATGTTTAGAAATAGGATAATATATGTGCAACAATATACTTGCAGCGATTATTAAAAGACATAAGAAAAACAAAATTAATAACGTCACTGTGCAATGACTACGCAGTGATTTACAGTACGCATGTTTCTTCAACTGCATTTGATTATTTCTTTCTCTATTCCGGTCCAGAGGATACATGTCAGAGACAAATTCAACCGATTCACCTTGGAGAGGACTTAAACAATCAAATTGTCTGACTGACTGGACCTCAATTTTAGTCTATATAGTTCTGAGTTCGTTTGCTCAACCAAGGGGAGCTTTGAGTCTGTCTTTGAGGAAATACAGGGTTTAGTCTCTATATCGGATGGTAGTCCATAAAATTTCTTGATATGACTCGAATGTATCCAACCTTTGCGACCTTCGATCTTCACGGCTGTCCTCGTGGTGAGTAGTACAAGTTGAGGCGATCTCCACCTCGGATCCAGCTGAGTCTTCCGGTCAAAATTCCGCACTAACACCAAGTCCCCGGGAACTACGTCATGGGGTTTCACCTCGGTGTTGTCGGGAAAGGCTGCAGCTACCTGTGAACGACAAGATTGTAGTGCAGACATCAAGGAAGCCAGGTAATCTGTCAGCATATTACAGTCAACGTCAGTAATTTTACGAGGTATAGGCGTCCCCCACATATTTGGTGGTCTACCGAAGATCACCTCATACGGGGATAGCCCTGTTCGAGAGTGCGCTACCATTCTCATGTAAAAGAGTGCAACTGGTAAGGCTACTACCCAATCGACACCTTTCTGTCTACATATTTTGGACAATCTGATTTTCAGAGTTTGATTATGTCGTTCCACGAGACCTGCTGCCTCGGGGTGTCGGACACAGTGAAATCTCCATTGATAGCCTAACAAAAGTGAAACGTGTTTCATTAGTTCGGATGAGAACGGCTGGCCGTTATCTGAGTAGACAACACGTGGTAAACCGTACCGTGGGAAGAATTCTCGAACTAACTGTTTGGCAGTAGTCGGGGCAGTGTAATCTGAGACCGGGTATGCTTCTGTCCAACGGGAAAGAGCACAAACAACTACAAGAACATATTTGAATCCTCGACATCGTTCCATCTGGATATAATCCATCTGGAGGACTTCAAAAGGGTGATCAGGAGGCTGAAATCCACCCTGTTCTACGGGAATGCTTTTACCTGGGTTAAACTGACAACAGATCATACAAGTACGAACTTTTTGTTTAGCTGCGGCTCGTAAATGTTTGTTGAACCAAATGTGTTGAATGCTGTCTAGCATAGCCTTTTCTCCTAGGTGCGCTGGACTATGTATTGTGTTAATGATGACTTGGACCATTGAGTCGGGAAGAAACCATACAGATTTCTCCTTCGTCATCCATCCCTGATCCGTTTGGATCCCTCCTAATTCAGTCCATTTCTTTATTTCTTCTGGTGTAGCATGTGTCTGTATGTCAATTACGTCAAGAGCGGGATCCTTAACCGTCATGCAATGTGTTGGTGTCAGAACTATTGTCTTTGTCATGTCAGATGTGTGAGTTTTATTCTGAGCAGTCTGTTTAGCTGTTCTGTCAGCTAGGTCATTGCCTTGGGAAATGATATCAGTAACTTTCGTATGAGCTTTACATTTCATAATTGATATCGCAATGGGTAGATGTATTGCATCTAATAAGGCATGAATGAGGGGTCCGTGCTGAATGTGGGTACCGTGAGAAGTTAAATAACCTCTCTCTCGCCACAGCACGCCGAAGTCATGTACAACTCCGAATGCATAACGTGAATCTGTGTATATGTTGACTTTCTTATTTGTGGCTTGAATACAGGCTTGTGTCAGAGCGATGAGCTCTGCTGCTTGAGCTGACAAGGTATTAATACGATTTGTTTCAATGACTTCAGTGTCTGTTGTAACTGCATACGCGGCCACTAGCTCTCCTGTACTTGTTCTCATACATGAACCATCTACATACAACGTCAGGTCTGGATCTGACAATGGGACGTCTGTCAAGTCTTGTCTGGGTTTCGTCGTGATAGTAATAACTTCAATACAATCGTGTGCTAGTGGGTCTGTTCCGTTTACTGGCAAAAGTGTGGCAGGATTCAATGTACTACAACGTCTGATTTCTATGTGTGGCTGAAACAATGTCAATTCGTAACCGGTAAGTCTCGCTATAGTCAAGTGTTGTGTTTGTGTGCGGTTCAAGAGAACTTCTACTGCGTGTGGTACTTGTACTGTCAATTGATGTCCTAACACTATGGCATCGCTTTGTCTGATTGCTAAAGCTGTCGCTGCCACTGATTTCAGGCACGCAGGCAGAGCCTGAGCTACAGGATCTAATGTACTAGAAAAATAAGCACATGGTTTGTGTGCTCCTGCTTGTTCCTGTGTGAGTACTGACAACGCAGTACCTTCGCGTTCTGTGACAAAGAGTGTAAACTGTTTATTGTAACATGGTGTTGCTAGGACAGGTGCTTGACATAAAGCTTTCTTTAGGCTTTCAAAAGCTTGTGTATGTTCTTGAGTCCAAGGGAGGACAGTCGATGTGGCCGCCTCCTGTGTTGTCAACTGAATGAGTGGTTTTGCTAGAAATGCATACTGAGGGATCCACTGCCTACAATATGAAGTGAGGCCTATAAAAGCCCGTACCTCCTTTTGTGTCTTGGGTATTGGCATGTTAATAATTAACTGGATGCGATCGGGTGTAAGCTGCCTTCCCTCCTTGGACAGCGAGTGACCAAGGTAAACAACTCGCTGAACACAGAATTGCAGCTTAGAAGGGGACACCTTGTGCCCCTTTTCGGCCAAAAATTGTAAAACCGTCAGTGAGCCTTTTTCACATTCAGGTTCGCTTCTAGCGGTGATCAGCAGATCATCGACATATTGAAGCAGGGCAGTGTTGACTGGCATGTGGATACTGTCAAGTTCTCGTTTCAGTGCTTGGCTATAGATGCTGGGGCTTTCTGTGAATCCTTGAGGTGCGCGTGTGAATTTAAAGCTTCGTCCATTTAAACTAAATCCGAACAAGTATTGGCTTTCCGGATCTATTGGGACGCTGAAAAAGGCATTCTTGAGATCAATTACAGTAAAGAATGTTGCTTCGGAATCAATGGCTGTCAGTAATGAAGAAATGTCTGGAACTACGGGGTATTGTGGTACAATACATTTATTTAATTCGCGCAGATCAATAACCAATCGATATACTGGCGGGGCTTTAGGATCAGTTCGTTTAAGAATCGGAATTATCGGGGAATTACATACATTGGAGTCGGTTTCCACAACCACTCCTTGGGTAATAAGCTCGTCAATGATTTGCAGTAAAGCCAATACAGCATCTGGTGGTAACTTGTATTGTCGCATACGTGGTAGTACCACTCCTGTCTTTAGTGTAACTCGATATGGTGTAATGTTCATACAACCAACATCTGTAGGGCCTTGTGCCCATAAATGTGTGGGTAAAGTCTGCAGTCGGTGATCCATGTCTCGGGACACATAGTGCCCTTTGAAATCACGTAAAAACAATCTTACTCCTTCCGGAGAACAACATATTATAGCTCCTAGAGCTTTCAATGTTTTTATACCTAACAGGTTTTCTGGACATGATTTAGTAAGCAATAAATCCGTAGTTCGTGTCAAGGGACCAATCGTAAGTGGAAGAGGCTGTGACACTTCGTTAATGATAGGTTTTCCTGAAAAACCAAGGGAAATATTCTGTGAGCCTGAGAGGGGTGCCCCTGGAACTTCACTACGTTTTATGGTTGTTCGGCTTGCCCCTGTATCAAGTAAAAATTTTCTGTCCTGGCCTAATAGTTCACTGTGTACATAAGGTCCTTCTTGATCTACAGGGACCTCGATAAGGGGTAAGCCAACTTCCCTCTCTAGGCTGTTTCATGAGTATCGTTGATAATCAGGGTAGTCATACTGTGCCGTCTGGTACATCTGTCGTGTCGTTGTTGGTGTGGCAGCAATAGGCTGCGGTGGTGGAGCTGGCATAGACTGTTGCGGAGCTGGCATGGCCTGTGCATGCTGAGGAGCTCCTTGTTGGTTCTGATCCTGTCTAAGTGGTCGTGGTCTTTCTTTTGTATTACCTATGGCGATATTATGTTTTAAAACTGGACAATCGTGTACATAATGACCTGGCTGTTTACAATAGTTGCATGTCCCTTTTACAGAAACTGCTGAAACACTGGACTGTGTCATACCTTTTTTATGACCGTCAGCTGGAACTGTCTGGGAAACTAGCATTTTCATTTTCGTGTCTTTCATGCGTCTTTGTTCATGTTCTTGTTCCTCTCTAATTCTATTGTGATGGTACTGTAGCATTTGTAACATTTGTGACGGAGTGTTACCTTGCCAGGTACTCTCGAATTTCAATACTCTATTCTTAACTTGGGGCAGGGCATTTTCAACTAATTTTGTCACAAACAGATGTGGATACGATTCGCTACTTGCTTTTATTCCACTATTTATACCAAAACATTTTTCGAATCGGGCATAAAAGTCACTAGTGTCTTCATCTTGCTTTTGTTTACAGGCTGAGATTGCACCCCAGTCTTCTTTTTTCGTAGTTAATAAACGTGGCAGTACCTGTACTAGTAAACCTGGTAGTATTTTAGTCTTTTCCCCAAGCCCTAAACCTGGACCTCGAGCTGTTTCTTCGTTTTCTAATGCTGTCCAATCTATCTTTTGGTCTCCCACCTCCCAATCCTTTTCTTTGAGTTTTTCATAAATGCCCGCAGGCATTAATACCTTTAATATTTTCATAATGTCGGGATAGGTATACTCTCCCATGAGCAACATGTCTTTAATTTCACGGTGGAAACCCGCTGGGTCTTTGTCATGACTGGGTACCACTTTCTTCATTTCTAATAGTTCCATTTTGGATATGGGTGTGTATACAAACACACGTTTAAACTGATTGTCATCACCTTTTATCGGGTGGACTTCGCGTAAGGGATTCTGTCTATCCATATAATACGTCGTTCTTTCCTTGATGGGCAGTGAGACATGTTCGGGGCATACAAAAAGAATGTACTGCTTTCTGGATTCTAGTATTTCTCTAATTAACTCAGTACCTGAACCTCTCCATTTATTCGTGAGTAATTCAGTCAATATATCAGGTAAGGGACCAGGATCGGAGTGTTGGCTTTTATATAATACGAGGAGTTGTTGAATCATATAGATACCAGCTAAACGCTGTTCATCTGGGTTGAGGTTCAAAAACGTGTGTGCTAGTGTATCATCACTATATTTTCCGGGACTGTCAACCCAGTGAACAGCTGACCTGGCTAATTCTTGTTCGTCCATAGAATCGAGTATATGATAACCCCTTCGTTCTCGGAGTAATTTGTCAGCGGCTTGGAACGAATGTTCGGGGGACCTTATATTTATTATAGGTGTTTGGAAATTTCTGTTATTATCTGGACGTATCGGACGTATCGGATCAGTAAAGCATCTAGTATTATTGCAAGATCTTCCTCTACCTACATAGGCCATTGTTTCTAACTGTCCTGTGGGCAGTTCTAATTCTTCCTCCTCTTCAGTTTGTTCAGACTGGTCTACTGCTAATGTTTCTTCGTATATTCGTTCTACTTCTTTGCGGATTTTTCGGCACATAGCTATTATACTTAATCGTTTATCATGTCTCCCTTCTGATATATTCCGACTCCATGTAGTAAGAGTTTGCATTTCTTCCGGATTTACTCCTGGTCGGTCTTGATTTCTGACCACACAATTTATGAGGAAACGTAACAGTTCTCCCTGTATCTCCACTTTCTGGTACTCCATGGCTCTATTAATACTTTCAGAATCTCGCCCTGACTGGACAAAGTGATATATACTTTCTAAATGTGTAGTCATTCCTGGTAGCCTCCCTAAATATATTGCAGCTCGTCGGATACGTAATGATGCCAACAGCATTTCATCCTTTTTGCCGGGCACAGGGTCATATCTACAATCTACTAGAAGTTCCTTAAGCATGTCGGGAGTTACTAGTTTGGGCGTACGTTGGTGAGCTAATTCTTGAAAGGAAAGTTTATTTACTCTGGGTGGCGTGGAAAAAATGTTTGTTGTACCTCCTGTAGCACCGCCTGGGGTGCTGGGTGTGAAAGGATTCGTTGAACGTGATATAGCAACCATAGGTGTGGGTACAGCTGTAGAAACAGATGTGTTTGCCGGAACTTGTATCGGAGTTTGTTGTTGTGGGGGTACAGACGGAGGGTCTTGGCGTTGAACCCCCTCGGCAGGCGGTCTATGTGGTGCAGTATTAGCATACTCGGGAGCTGCGTCGTCTAAATAAGAGGAAAGGAAAACATCTTCTGCGGTTCTGGGATGCCCTTTGGGATGTGCTTTTATCGGAAACAATGGAGGTGGCAAGTCTTTTGGTATCTCCGGAGTAGCCTTAGGTAACCCTTCGGCCAGAAGAGGATACATACCATTCATAAGGGCATTTCTTTGTCTGTCTACTTGTTCTGCTTTTGCTCGGGTACCTTCTTCAATTAATAGATTTTCTCGGACTTTATTTGAATTCTCCTTACTCTTCTCTTCCTGTCTACGTGCTTTTTCTGTACGTCTATACGATTCTTTACGCCATAATTCAATGGCATCTTTCTGTGATTGTCTAGCTTTCTTTTTCCATAATTCTTCCTCTACTTTCATGATGCAATCTGCATCCCAGGTCCCAGCTGCGGGCCACCTCTGACTTTCTGGTAATTCCTTGGTGTAGTCTACCCATAAATCAAGAAATAATATGGCGTCTAGGCCATGTTTATGATACATGAAGTACCCTGGAGTGTCCCTAGGAGGAATGGGAGCAGCTTCTTCGAGTACCCCTTTTCTAGTTTTGATCTGTCTTAATTTCGAAAAGAGCGGCATATTGAGAACTGATCTGATACCTAATTTTGAACACGTTTAATACAACAAAACACAATAATGAACAGTCATTCACACCACAATATGCAGAACGTATTTAAAACATTTAACATTTAACTTTTAATGAACAACAATGATGGCCATTTAGGGAACTAGTCACTAAGCATAATACTCGGCACTAACTAGGTAATTATGAATTATATACTAGACATACTAGATATACTGCTAAACAGTACAGATACACTGCTGAAACAGTGCAGACCGGATTTGTGTACCCAAACCCGTCTTGACCGGCACAACCTATGTGCACGTCAGAACGCCTCCCCGGCAATGGTACTCACCGGGTAGCTCGAAACGGAAGGCCTCGGAACTGAACTTGAACTGGACTTGGACCGAACTGGACTCGACTCGAAACTTCGGAACTTCGGAACCTGGTGGGCCTCTGTATACCTCGGATCTTGCTCTCTCAGCTAGGCTCTGGTCGGGATACTTCGCACTTCTCACCGCCTCGTCTGGGTGTTGATCGCAGCCTCAGTTACCCCCGCTCGGCAGGAGGGAGATACAGGAAATCCTGTGGGTACGCGTTGTTGTCCGTCCAGCTGTGGCAGGAGACCGGGCCTGCAACGCACCTCCGGCGCGTGAGATGAGAAAGTGTCCCTATTCGGGCGCCATATATGTGGTAAATAATTTAATTACGGGAACTTAATTTGATGCGGAAACTAAACAAGAATAGCTCAATACAATAAGAGGCAGAATCCGTGGTATTAGAGGTTCGGAACGGGCTTTATTCCTATACAAAGGAACATAATTCGAACTATGGGCCTTCTATTCCATCACCACGAAAGTTCAGGATGGAAGGGGCATATATTATTGACAGATAGGCAGTTTTATAGAAAATACATTACAGTAAAACAGATGTAGGAGGCGTAACATTTGAAAACAGAGATAAAGGCATACATGCGTAACTAAAATAGATGTAACTAGGCGTAACTAAAGAACGTCATTGGGTATGGTGTCACAAATGGGTGGTTCTATGAAAGAATTTCGCAATGTCAGCAGAAATACTTGGCAGAGATGCGCGTGCAGCAGCATGACGTGTGATTTGACGTGCAACTAGAAGGAGAAAGTAACTTGACATTTAGCTCTACATGTGGAGACAAAAGTCTGGGGTTATGTCAACCTAATCCCAAATCATATCTAATATCCTATGTTTAAAGAACTGTGTTATCCAAAAAGAGAGTTCTCTTAGGATAGAATCTTATTCTATACTGACTATACTGACTGTTAGTGCGTGTACAAGCGTCTAAGTGTCTACACTAGATGCGAGGGGGTAGGAATATTCCATGGTAACGGGGCTATGAATTACTTGCATGAGGACAGCGAGGCCTGGCCCTTTGCACGGTAGCTGGAGGAATGTTTACCTAAACTACTAGACAGGCATGCATCGGATGAGGAGCGAAGGAGATAATCTCGAAGGTGAAATACAGTTTTTGGCAGGCGACGGGCTGGATCAGGCTCCGTTAGCCGCGCAGGGAGTAAGACAAAGTTCATGGTCACAGATGCAGGCTCAGACTGGAACTTTCAGAGGCAGAAGGCAAGAAAAGGCTTGGTGGCAGAATCAGGGCCTACTCGCCTGGACTGTAAAAATGTGGGAAGTGAACCATATAAAGCCGGTGGCCTTTCATACTTAGGAATAGAATATCCGGCCCATTCATGGCGGATCTGAAAGAGGACATGTTGACGGTGGACGCACATGTGTTTGCGTCTTCATAACTGGAACTGGAGGGAACATACATGTACTTGTGATTTATACATGAAACCGTTGGGGTCCAAGATAGGGGACATAACCGACCATAAAAATCCATATTTCCACAGATTGTGGAATGTGATGATGGCATCAATGTGTGTTACACTGCCCTCGGACACATACGGTTTGCCTTGGCTTGACATGCTGTGGGACTTCCACATCAGCGGATGAATGGTGTATGGCAGTCTCTCCGTGCGCAGCAGGGGGTGTTTAGCTGTTAGCCGACACTTGTGTGCCAGTTCCATGGCTATCACACATTTGGGCTGCAGAAGGGGGGTTCCAGTGTTGGACCCACATGTTACTCCACATTAGCCGTTCATGTGTACTCCAAGTTGCCTCTGCAATCCCGAATACATGACTAATAAAGGTGTCCCTATGCCTCCAAGGTGCCTCTTCTCAGTCAATGCTGGTGTGTTGCCACGGTGCATCCGGCATGTCTGGCATGGTTTTCCGTGATAGTGGCTATGTGTCTATGTGTCGAGTAGCAAGATGCAAGCTGTTTGTGTGGGATTAGACTGTGTATTGTGCATGTAGTCAATGACTGTGTGGGTATTGTGACATGTGCCATCCCCATGCATCCCACGTTGGCCAGGCCACCATTCACTGCATCCACCTGACTCAAGCTTGCAGGACATGGTTCTGCCACCTGTCCACACATACCTGGGTGCCCCCCAGGACACTCCACATGATCCCTGACCTCTGCGCATGGCTGTAGCTGTACTCAATATGTCTGTCGGCACGGTTGTGCGGCCACCCCCTCAGCTGGTTGGGCCCATCACGGGTGTGTATGGTGCTCCATGTCTGTCTTGCCTACTACAATGTGACCCATGTGTGTCCTGTGCCAGACTCAGGCCCCAGGGTGTGGATGGTTGAAGTCAAATGAGAACTCAGGCATAGTTAGACTTTACAAGACACATGTAAGGTAATAATGCAATCAGTAGGCATCTTCTCTTTATGGTGTGACTTTTTATTTTGGTTGGGGTGGGGGGGGGTTGACATGAGGGGCTTTCCGGGTGTGTGGAATCCAAAGTTCACTAGGGGAGTTGGTGTCCTTGCCATTTGAAATCATCAGAGTCCATGCCACAGTCTTTGTCAACATTGATCAGACAGTGACCAGCAAGTCCATGTGGCAGAGAATGTCTTTTGATGCTGTGCTGCTGTTGCTCCAGTGGGCCAGGTGCCAGGCCAGGTGTCCTGGGAGATGGTGCTGTTGCGCCGACCCTCACGGTCTTTTCCGTGGGCGACCCGCCCTCCTGCGGGGACCCTCAGAAGCAGGCCGTGACGATGTTTGGGATGCGCCATTGGATGTCTCCTCCTCCTCCTCATCCCTCCCTGTGGGTGGTGATGTTCTACGCCTGCTGGCACAGGGATGGTTGCCCATGTTGTCGGCCATCCGACGGAGTGTACTGTGAATTCCCGTGAACACCGTCACGAGCTCAGCCTGTCTGTCCTCCATCCGCCGTTGGTGTCGCAGTAGACAGGCATGTTGCTCCACATGTTGCTGGGCCTGCTGGGTCTTGATCTCATCGAGGGTCCCCTTCATCTCATTGAGGGTGGATACAACCTGGCCCATGCCCGTGGTGTCCTGCCGGTATGTGTCCAGGATGTTACGGACATGGGAATATACCGGTTCCCCAGCCAACAGGTAAGGCACGCGCCTCCGCCGTCCTCCACTCCCACCACCCCTGCCCACTTGCACCTGGCATGCCCTTGTGGGCACATCGGGTTTCCGGGACCCCTGAGGGGTGGCATTGGCGTTGTCGCCTGCCTCCTCCTGGGTGCCCGGGACACCGTGTCCCTCCTGGCCAGCCTGGCTGCATTGTGGTGTTGGGGCAGGGATCCTGGGTGTCTCCTGGGATGTGGCAGGAGTGGGGGTGGTGGTTGGCCCAGTTGTACCTGACGCTGGTGCTGCAGGTGGTTGGACACCAGAGGGGCCAGGTTGGTCGGGGTCGGGTTCGTCCACAGAGTGGTGAGAGTCGTCGCTGCCGGTGGCTCCGTCATCCCGCCGAGCCGGGTCCTGTGAGTCTTCCCCCCCAGTGTTGGGGGGTGATCCACGACGTTGACCTGTGTGTGAGAGAGACAATGTTAATTTTGTTCCATGCAACATCCATGTTTCATTGGTTTCTAAGTTGGCACATTTCCTCTGGGAATTTGGATATGTCTTGCATTCCACTGACAGTGCACTTGTGCATGGGTATGTCCCTTGGCCACAGCTTTAGCGACTTGACCTATGTGTGGCACAGTCTTACTTGCTGCGTCAATTGTGACTGCAGTCAGCAGTGGAGTGGGCAGGTGTGGAGAGCCATGCATTGGCGCCTTCCGTGTTGCACTGTACGTGGGCACATGGAGTGGTTCCACACACTTAGATAATGCAGGTAGCTGTCGTTGTGCTCGTGCACAGGTTGTGACATGGCCCTGTGTTTAGCCATGGAGAAGAGGGGGGGTTCTGGCACTGGCCACCCTTGTCTACATGCACGCAGTCCACCTGCTGACGAGCAGACATTCCCACACCCCACAAGGCTGATTTGCTCTCCCTGTGTGTCCCTTTCTCGCTCCCTCTCTGTCCCCCTCTCCCTCCCTCTGTGTGTCAGCCTACTCCCTCTGTCCGTCTCCCTGTGTCTCCCTTTCTCCCTCCCTCTATCAGCCTCCTCCCTCTGTCCATCTCCCTCTGTCAACCTCCTCCCTCAGTCCGTCTCCCTCTGTCTCCCTTTCTCCCTCCCTCTGTCAGCCTCCTCCCTTTGTCCGTCTCCCTCTGTCAACCTCCTCCCTCAGTCCGTCTCCCTCTGTCTCCCTTTCTCCCTCCCTCTGTCACCCTCCTCCCTCCCTCTATCTGTCTCCCTGTGTCCACCTCTGTCTCCCTCCCTCTCTGTCCCCCTCTCCCTCCCTCCGTGTGTCAGCCTCCTCCCTCTGTCTCCCTGTGTCTCACTCCCTCTCTGTCCCCCTCTCCCTCCCTCCGTGTGTCAGCCTCCTCCCTCTGTCCGTCTCCCTGTGTCTCACTCCCTCTCTGTCCCCCTCTCCCTCCCTCCGTGTGTCAGCCTACTCCCTCTGTCCGTCTCCCTGTGTCTCACTCCCTCTCTGTCCCCCTCTCCCTCCCTCTGTGTGTCAGCCTCCTCCCTCTGTCCGTCTCCCTGTGTCTCCCTCCCTCTCTGTCCCCCTCTCCCTCCCTCCGTGTGTCAGCCTCCTCCCTCTGTCCGTCTCCCTGTGTCTCCCTCCCTCTCTGTCCCCCTCTCCCTCCCTCTGAGTGTCAGCCTCCTCCCTCTGTCCGTCTCCCTGTGTCTCCCTCCCTCTCTGTCCCCCTCTCCCTCCCTCTGTGTGTCACCCTCTGTCACCTCAGCCCAGCTTCCTGGGCACAGACTGTTAGCAAATCTTTGGATGGCCCTTGGATTGTTGATGTGAGTTGGTTTCTGATCCCCAGGCACCCATTGGGTGTAGTGTGTGTGTCTGCACTGCTGCTGTGGTGGTGTGTGCTGCCACTCTTTCACAGTGTTGGCTGTTCATTAGCTGCTGTCATGTGCAAAACGTGCCGTCACCCCCATGTGTTGATGCAAGGCGTCCGCCATTTGCTGGCGAGTCTTTCCTGTGTGGGGACACAGTGTTTGTCTGGCTGTGACCTAGGCCATATGGGCAGAGGGCATTGTTGTCTGCTTCTGAGTTGCACTATGTGATTTTTGTGGCCCACACTCCCGCCATCCGGGTTACCGTGTCTTGTGTTGGTGTTTTCTGTGGCCTGTGACTTGACATTGTCCTGCTGGGTGCATGGGGCATGGTGGAGCTAGTGGCATGTGCGTGTTCATGGAGTGTGGTTGAGTCATGCGATAGCTTGGGGTGGTTGGGTGCCTGTTTGTGAGTTTGGTTGTGGATGACGTTCCCCCCATGTGAGGTGAGTTGTTTGTGTACTCACCCGGGTCTCGGAGTCCTTCTAATCCGTCCACTGCCACCACCGGCAGTATGGCCATCACCCTCTCCTCCCAGGGATGGTAGTGTACGGGTCTGCGGGGCGGCCCTCCTCCAGTGACGTTGGCCTGGTTGTGTTCGTCCGTCATTTTGGCTCGGACCCTCCTCCGCAGATCGTACCACCTGGCTTGGCATTCATGACTGGTCCTTCTGGTGTCCGCAACAGCATTCACAGCATCGACGATGGTCTGCCACATGGATGTTTTTTCAGAAATGCTGGTCTGTCTGACCAATGTTCCAAAGAGGTGTGGCTCAACTCTGAGGATTTCATCGACAAAGACCTCCAACTCTCGGCTAGTGAACTTTGGATTCTTGTTAGTGGGCATGGTGAGGGGTGTGGGTGTGGATGGGGGGGGGTGTGTGGATGGTTGGGGGTGTGTGGGTGTGGTTGTGCAGGTGTGTGTGTGAATGTGATATGGGGGTGTTTGTGAAGGTGTGTGTGTGAAGGTGTGCACGTGTAAGGTGTGGTCAAGCTTCTAGTATGGTGCTGTAGGTTGTCTGTGGGGTCTGGCAGCAGTGAGTCTGTTGCAAAGGCTCCTGGTTTGTGTGTGTGGGCCCTTTTTATTGGTCCATTGGTGGGTGTGGCTGTGTTTGGAGTTTGAGTGGGTGTGTTATAAGGAGTGGTTGTGTTTTGGGCCTCTGTTTTGGATTTTGGCAGTTGCAGGTCAGTGATTCTGTTGTTTTTGAGCTTATTGGACATGTTTAGTGGCTTTGTGCCATTCGAATGGTGTATTCTTGTGTTGTTTTGCTTTGTCCTGGTTGTGTACGTGCGTTTTTAACGTGTGTATGGTGTGTACTTCGGCCATTTGGTTGTCCAGTGCTGTCCTTGTGTCTGGCTTGGTACGACTCGTACATGCGCGATGTTGTGTGAAGGTGCTGGTGTTGGGGCCTGGGGTATGCTCCATATGTCCGCGGGTGAGGGTACGGTTCGTACATACACGGGGGTACGACACGTGCATGGGTGGGGGTACGACACGTACACGGGTGTACATACACGGGCAGGGGTACGACACGTACACGGGTGTACATACACGGGTGGGGGTACGACACGTACACGGGTGTACATACACGGGTGGGTGTGTGACACGTACACGGGTGTACATACACGGGGGGTTCCACACGTACACGGGTGTACATACACGGGGGTTCGACACGTACCAGGGTGTACATACACGGGGGGTTCGACACGTACACGGGTGTACAGACACGGGGGTTCGACACGTACACAGGTGTACATACACGGGGGGTTCGACTCGAACGTACGGGGGCTGGGTGGGGGGTTCGACTCGAACGTACGGGGGCTGGGGGGGGTTCGACTCGAACGTACGGGGGCTGGGGGGGTCGGCGCGTACATACGGGGGCTGGGGGGGTGTTCGGCGCGTATGCAGGCACATGTCTCCATGGTTGCTATGGGTGTTCGGTGCGGACGGTGTTTTTTCCATACGGTTGTAACATCGGACGCACGGGATGGATCGTAATTCCGCGGTCGGACTTCACTTTTCACATTTGTACGGTAAATCGTCCGTGGACGTGTCGGACACATTTTCCGACCCGAGGACGTGTGGGGAATAATTCCCAATGCGATTCGTATGGACTTTTTACCATGCGAATCGTAATTGGCAGTTTGTACGGCACTTGTACGATTCGTACGGTAAAAAGACCGGATACGAGTCGTACGGGGAATTTTTTTACCGGATCGTGATCGGCACCATTGTGTTGCAAAGCCTGTGGGTTAAAAGCTTGATCCCCTGGTTCCCCATTCACGGTTTTAAAACAAGCAGTAGCTCTGTAATTGATCTCAGAATTATCGATCCCTACGATATCAGCTATTCCAGGTGCAGAGTTACCAATGTGGTTCCTCCTGCACTTCTAATAATGAGTACAAAAATCGTTAATATGGATGTCTGAACTCAAGTAACACATTCTTGTGAAAGCATTCACATGCCCCTTAATCTGCAAATGACACACACAAAACGCAGTATGTAAATTGTGCAACCATTCAACCATTTCTGTAATGTTTTATCAATGTAACAGTTTATTCTAAGGAATCAGCTCAAAGAAAAAGATTTCAGATTGACTAAACAAGTGTGTCATATTCAATAGAGGGCAAAACTAGGGGTGTGTGAAATTGGCATAAATTGCTTTTATGTAAATACAGGAAATTTTAGGAAATGTACACGTGAATACATCCCAGACATGGAGTTCTACTGAGCCCAGCAGGCCACCATACCTGGGATGGCCAGCCATTCCCAATGGGGTCGCAAATTGCGAGTGCCTCATTAATATTCATGAGGCATGCAATTTGCGACCCAATTGGGAATCGCAAACAGTGTCTGAGACACTGTTGTAGATTATGATTTGCGACTCACAAACTGCGATTCACAATTTGTCGCAATTTACGAGTCACAAGTCACAATGGTCGTACATCTGGCCCTTTATTTTAATTAATTTAAATGAATTTCAAATGTATTTATTTCAAATGTAGCCCGTTTTCTTTGAAAGAAACAGGGCTGCTTTTGAAAAGAACTGTCTAATTTAGTTTTTATAAGTGAGATCAGGCAGTTGTTGCATGGACCACTGGCTAATCCCTAACAACCTTTTGTTTTACATAAACAAAAGTGGAAAGCTACGAAATGATTTTGCATCGAACAGCTATGTAATTACAACATGGAGTAATTTAGTGAAAATTCAGGTAGCAAACGAAACACATAATTCCCAAATTTACTCGAATTACACCATGTAATTTATATTTTGCCCAGGCCTTGGCAAAATGCTTGTAAAAATGTAAAACTAGAAAGCTAAGCAATCTTGCTGTAGTATTCTAGCTGAGACGGGTTCTGAAGCCAGTTTCACTTCTGATCAATAAAACCTATGCATTTTATCTGACTTAAACCGTAATCTGGATAAGACTACTGAAAAAGAGAAAGGAGGCTTAAAATGAAAACTATCTAAATGCATATGATACGGTGAAAATGTTGTATTGAGTTGCTGGACAAAAAAGGACCCCATTTCAAACATCTCCCAGGTGTTCCTTCCCTCTATCAATAATTTAGTCATTTTTTCAGTTTTATATAGTGCCAACAAGACCCCAATGGGAGCGCCTTACACACAGGCAGTTTACATAAGAACAGTTTCAGAAGTCATTTTGCCCTTCACTGTTTATTGCAAAAAAATTACCCTTTAGTCAGGTGGCAAACAGAGAGTTGCAAAGGCATATATATCAGAAAGAATGTGCTGCCCTGCAAAGTGGCTCCTTTTCTAAGATGACTGATTACTAAGAATAGGCAATGTGCTCCTCCACTAAGGTAACTATTGTGAACCTACTGGAGCCAAAATGTTTTGGGGGCAACTGGGTATGCAATGGCTGTTAAAGGCAATAATCTTAATGTAGTAAAGATTTTCAATCCATGGTGGCACCAATTCCTTGTTAATATGCTGTGGGCACAGGGAATTGTTATCGCTCCAATTCATTAAGGGGAGATTACTATTAAACCTAATCATGACTGAGTACCACCAAAAGGGGTGCTATTGAAATTGAACATTTGATCCTTTATATGTTGTTTTCTTATGTTGCATAATTTTGATTGCTTTGAAACGAGATCATCGATGAGGTTCATCTTATGTTTATGTCATAAAACAGAATCTATTGCAGGATGTTAAAATGCATGCATTGCCTTTACAACGCAAAGCCTTACCCACGCATTCCTTTACCACAAATAAACCTTTGCCATGCATGCCTTTACAATGATTGGTAAGTATATATAAGGTAAGTTGAAACCTACATATCAAAATGTATATTTGTTTTTAATTACTCTTACCACTCTATATCCCTATCCCACCTCTTAACCCTAAAAATACCCTTAGCACCCTTACACACTCCTAAACCATTAAAGAAAACCTTGCCACCCTATACCCTTACACACCCATAAAGCCTAAAGATACCCTTGCCACCCTATATCCCTACCAACCCCTAAACTCTAGAATTACCCTCACCACACTATACCCTTACAGACCCCTAAACACTTAAGTACCTACACCTCCTTATACCCATATCCACCTCTAAACTCTAAAAACACCCTTACCACCCTGTAACCCTTCTCACCCCTAAACCTTAAAAATACCTCTCCCACATTACGCCCTTACCCCCTTAAACCCTAAAAATACCCTTTTCACCCTCTACCCTTACACAACCTAAAGCCTTAAATTGCCCTTACCACCGTATACCCCACCAACTCCTAAAAATACCATTACCATCCATATACACTATACTCTTCCCACTCTATACCATTACCCACCCCATAAACCTCAAATAAACTTACTACCTTAAACACTTACCCACCCTAAAACCTCAAAAACACCATTACTACCCTATACCCCTGCCCACCCCTAAATCCTAAAAAATACCCATACCATCCTATACCCTTACTCACCCCTAAACCCTACAAATACACTTACCACCCTTTACCCTTACCCCTAAATCTTAAAAATACCCCTTACCGCCATATAACTTTACCCACTCCAAAACCCTATAATATATGTATATATATATGTGTGTGTGTGTGTGTGTATATATATATATATATATGTATATATATATATATATATATATATATATATATATATATATATATATTATCTACTGGCGGTCGCCAGTAGATAGTTATAGTTAGGACCTATTTTCCATAGGAAATCCGCAACATTCTATTGGGAATATCTTTGGCGCTGATTGACGAATCTTCGCGAAATTTTCCAAACTTTTGGCCAGCTCCGCTCCGCTCCTACCCTGAAAGTTTTGCGGTGATCCGTGAAGCAGGGGCCGAGAAAAAAGGGGGGTCCCAAAACACGTTTTCCCCATGCAATTTCCCATAGGATCTGTTGTTGCAGCTACAGCCCGAACCGCTGAACGGAATGACACCAAATTTGGCAAAGAGATAGTCCTCAGTTTGGACTCGTGCCTTTTGCATATTTGGTGTGAATCTGTTCAGTAGTTCCTGAGAGAATTAGGGTAAAAAAGTTAGTGATATCTATGGCCGCGGAGGATCCGCAGACCGTACCCGCACCGTAAGCGCACCCTCCCCGAACGGAGCGCGCACCCTCCCTATCGCGCGCTGAATGCTAATTGGCTGAAGAGCGTCTCTCTACATTCGAAACCAGGAACTGTTGGTGGCCATTTTCTGACTCGGTAGAAACGAGGCTGAAGATGGAAGGGGAATAAGTGTGTAAAAGATATAAAGGGGGCAGAGTGGAAATACTCTGACCCTCTAGATCTGCTTAGGGGGTCCCAGAAGGAACCCCTGTGGCCCCCCCTTTTTAAAAACAAAAAAAGCGGCGAAATGCTCGCACGGTGCGCGCATCCTATCGCGTTAGATGCACGGATTCTCTTGCGGTGGGTGCGCGGATCCACGACAACGTTTTTTGAAAAACGACAAGAAATCATTGGTTGTATAACAACTTTCTACACTGAAAGGTAGGGTGTATATTTTTGTTTTTTAAAGGTATGATTGTTATTGGTTAAAAAAACAGATTGTAAGGAACATTATATATGATAAGCTGATATGTTGAAAAGTCAAGCACACTTCCTGTCTTGTGTAGGAACATTGTGTGCTGAACTTGTGACCTGTGAGCTCAGTGCAGTGTTCCATGACCTGTTTCTATGGTAACAGGCAGAAGGCAGATTGGGGGAAGGGTTGAAATGTATTTCAGTTGGAAAGGGTTGAAATGTTTAACCAATAGAAATGTGTGTTTGCTTTTGAGTTTATGTGCGAAGGATTGTGATTTGATGTTTACATGTATATGTGTGGAAAATGAAAGGGAAACTTTTCCATTCTTTGCTTTTGCTGAGAGGTGCACAGTGCAGAGATTCTGTAAAAGAAAATATGGTGAGTGATTGATATACTCCTTAATCTACAAAAGAACTTGAAAGATGAGTTATTTAATTGTGAGGGGATGTATGTGGACTATTTTGATTTTAATCAGACTGATGTATTTTTCCTGCTAAAGTGTAGGGAGTACTTTTTTTCTCTACAATGTGTGTGCATGTAGAAACCATTCTGTGATTGGCATTTGTGTTTTTCATGTGTTTGTAGAGAGATAACTGTGCAGTTTTTATATTTTGGTAGAATTAGAAACCAGTCATTGTTTATGAATTTGTGAAATGAGTTATGTTATGTTTCTATACTAAAATGTGGCACTACTTCTAGATAAGGAAATGTGTTTTGATATAGTGCAAGGGATAGTTTTGTTTGTCTAGAATCACACAGTGAGTCTGTGTGCATTTGGGAACCACTGTGAGAGAAGCATTTGGTAATATCGTGCATTTGCTGACAGATAAGTGTTTTAAAACCAGTCAGGTTGTCAAGTTTTAGTAGCATTAGAAGACAGTTATGGCTTATGCTTTCATTAAATGAGTGAGGCATTGACAGTAAATTGCAGTCGTGAAATATGTAGATTGTGTGCAGTTCCCTTACCACTTGCACTGTAGTGAATGAGTTTTGGTAAGTTCATAGGGATAGTCGTGCTTGTCTAGAATCACACTGTGAGTTAGTGTGTATTTGGGATCAGTGTGAGAGAATCATTTGGTAACATCATGTATTTGCTGACAGATAACTGTTTTAAAATCTGTCATGTTGTGAAGTTTTAGTAGCAGTAGAATCCAGTCTTTGCTTATATGTTGATTAAATGAGTCATGCTTTGACACTGATGTGCTGTACTTAAATATGTAGATTGTGTACAGTACCATTAACTCTTCCAGACTAGTGAATGAGTTTTGGTAAACTCCTAGGATAGTGTTGCTTGTCTAAAATAACACTGTGAGTCTGTGTGCATTTGGGTAAGGATTGTGAGAGAAGCATTTGGTAACATCATGTATTTGCTGACAGATAACTGTTTTAGAACCTGTCATGTTGTCAAGTTTTAGTAGCATTAGAAGACAGTTATGGCTTATGCTTTCATTATATGAGTCAGGCATTGACAGTAAATTGCAGTCGTGAAATATGTAGATTGTGTGCAGTTCCCTTATCACTTCCAGTGTAGTGAATGAGTTTTGGTAAACTCCTAGGTATAGTGGTTGTTGTCTAGAATTACACTGTGAGTCTTTGTGCATTTGGGAACCACTGTGAAAGAAGCGTTTGGTAACATCGTGTATTTGCTGACAGAAAACTGTTTTAAAACTTGTCATGTTGTCAAGTTTTAGTAGCATTAGAAGCCAGTCTTTGCTTATGTGTTGATTAAATGAGTCAGGCATTGGCACTAAAGTGCAGTCGTGAAATATGTAGATTGTGTGCAGTTCCCTTATCACTTCCAGTGTAGTGAATGAGTTTTGGTAAACTCCTAGGAATACTGGTGCTTGTCTAGAATCACACTGTGAGTCTTTGTGCATTTGGGAACCACTGTGAGAGAAGCATTTGGTAACATTGTGTATTTGCTGAGAGAAAACTGTTTCAAAACCTGTCATGTTGTCAAGTTTTAGTAGCATTAGAAGCCAGTCTTTGCTTATGTGTTGATTAAATGAGTCAGGCATTGACACTAAAGTGCAGTCGTGAAATATGTAGATTGTGTGCAGTTCCCTTACCACTTCCACTGTAGTGAATGAGTTTTGGTAAGCTGCTAGGGATAGTATTGTTTGTCTAGAATCACACAGTGAGTCTATGTGTATTTGGGAACCACTGTGAGAGAAGTGTTTGGTAACATCGTGTATTTGCTGACAGATAAGTGTTGTAAAACATGTCATGTTGTCAAGTTTTAGTAGCATTAGAAGACAGTTATGGCTTATGCTTTCATTATATGAGTCAGGCATTGACAGTAAATTGCAGTTGTGAAATATGTAGATTGTGTGCAGTTCCCTTACCACTTGCACTGTAGTGAATGAGCTTTGGTAAGCTCATAGGGATAGTGGTGCTTGTCTAGAATCACACTGTGAGTTAGTGTGTATTTGGGATCACTGTGAGAGAATCATTTGTTAACATCATGCATTTGCTGACAGATAACTGTTTTAAAATCTGTCATGTTTAGAAGTTTTAGTAGCATTAGAATCCAGTCTTTGCTTATATGTTGATTAAATGAGTCATGCTTTGACACTGATGTGCTGTACTTAAATATGTAGATTGTGTGCAGTACCATTAACTCTTCCAGACTAGTGAATGAGTTTTGGTAAACTCCTAGGATAGTGTTGCTTGTCTAAAATCACACTGTGAGTCTGTGTGCATTTGGGTAAGGATTGTGAGAGAAGCATTTGGTAACATTGTGTATTTGCTGACAGATAACTGTTTTAAAACCTGTCATGTTTTAGTAGCATTAGAAGACAGTTATGGCTTATGCTTTCATTATATGAGTCAGGCATTGACACAAAAGTGCAGTCCTGAAATATGAAGATTGTGTGCAGTTAGCTTACCACTTCCACAGTAGTGAATGATTTTTGGTAAACTCCTAGGTATAGTGGTTGTTGTCTAGAATTACACTGTGAGTCTGTGTGCATTTGAGAACCACTGTGAGAGAAGCATTTGGTAACATCGTGTATTTGCTGACAGATAACTAATTTAAAACCTCTCATGTTGTCAAGTTTTAGTAGCATTAGAAGCTAGTCTTTGCTTATGCACTGATAAAATGAGTCAGGGTTTGACACTAAGGTGCAGTACCATGTACTCTTCTGTTCACTGTGGCAGAACTGAAAATTTAAAAGTTTTACCTAAGCACTGTCCTAGAAGTAGTCTGATTATTTAGTCAGTTTCTAAGTACCAAATAGATTGCTTCAAATAAAAGTGTTCTGACATACTATACACTTGTCTTTTACACCTTCAATTCCCTAGTCAGTATCCATACACTTCCAGGAAACATCCTGTCACTTCCTTTGCAGTCCTCTAGAGACCCATTCAACAGCACGTACTAATCCATTGACTGTGCCAAAACTCAAACACTTATAAATTCACCTAGACACTCTCTTTCCAGTACTCTAATGATTCAGTCACTGCCTAAGTATTCATGCACTGAGCCAGTTCTTAGCACATGGACTACGTCAAACCCATATCCACTATGCGTGCAGTCCTCTAACCACCTACACACTTGTCTTTCACACCTTCAATTCCCCAGTCAGTATCCGTTCACTTCCAGCAAACACCCTGTCACTGCCGTTGCACTCCTCTAGTGACCCATTCAGCATCATGTACTAATCCATTCACAGCGCCAAACCCTAATAAATTCACCCAGGCACTCTCCTTGCAGTACTCTAATCATTCAGTCAGTACCCAAGTACTCATCCAGTGACTCAGTCCTTAGTATATGGACTGCTTCAAACCCTTATCCTCTATGTATGCAGTCCTCTACCCACCTACACAATTGTCTTCCACACCTTCAATTCCCTAGTCAGTATCCATACACTTCCAGGAAATATCCTGTGACTCTCTTTGCAGTCCTCTAGTGACCCATTCAGCACCATGTACTAATCCATTCACTGTGCTAAAACCCAAACACTTATAAATTCACCAAGATACTATCTTTGCAGTACTCTAATCATTCAGTCAGTGCCTAAGTATTCATACGCTGAGCCAGGCCTTAGCACATGGACTGCTTCAAACCCCTATCCACTATGCGTGCAGTCCTCTAACCACCTACACACTTGTCTTTCACACCTTCAATTCCCCAGTCAGTATCCGTTCACTTCCAGCAAACACCCTGTCACTGCCGTTGCACTCCTCTAGTGACCCATTCAGCATCATGTACTAATCCATTCACAGCGCCAAACCCTAATAAATTCACCCAGGCACTCTCCTTGCAGTACTCTAATCATTCAGTCAGTACCCAAGTACTCATCCAGTGACTCAGTCCTTAGTATATGGACTGCTTCAAACCCTTATCCTCTATGTATGCAGTCCTCTACCCACCTACACAATTGTCTTCCACACCTTCAATTCCCTAGTCAGTATCCATACACTTCCAGGAAATATCCTGTGACTCTCTTTGCAGTCCTCTAGTGACCCATTCAGCACCATGTACTAATCCATTCACTGTGCTAAAACCCAAACACTTATAAATTCACCAAGATACTATCTTTGCAGTACTCTAATCATTCAGTCAGTGCCTAAGTATTCATACGCTGAGCCAGGCCTTAGCACATGGACTGCTTCAAACCCCTATGCACTATGCATGCAGTCTTCTAACCACCTAGACACTTGTCTTTCACACTTTCAATTTCCTAGTCAGTATCCATACAGTCCAGCACTTGTCACTGCCTTTGCACTCCTCTAGTGACCCATTCAGTACTAATCTATTCCCTGTGCGAAAAGCCTAGCACTTATAAATTCACCTAGGCACTCTCCTTGCTGTACGATAATCATTCAATCAGTACCCAAGTAGTCATGCAGTGAGCCAGGCCTTAGCACATGGACTGCTTTAAATGCCTATGCAGTATGGATGCAGTCCTCTAATCACCTACACAGTTGTGTTTCACACCTTCTATTCCCTAGTTAGTATTCATACTCTTCTAGCAAACACCCTGTGAGTCACCAAGTGTGTCTCCTTATACTACTGTAATCATTTAGTCAGTTAGCATGTAGTCTTTTAGTGAGGTAGGCTTTAGGGCATGTACTGCTTCAAAGTAGTATGCACTATGCATGTAGTATTTTAATGATCGTCACACTTGTGGTTCAGGGCTATAGTTTCATAGTCAGTTTTTATATAAAATGTGTTTGTACAGTAATGGAATAGTATAAATGTGAAAGTTATGAATATAAATTTATTTGTGATTCTTTTTTACAGATACAGAACAGGAGTGTTTCTCATCTGTTTGCACTCTTCTCGTGCAAGATTGTTTGGATGAAGGGTCCGTAGGTGTTTCATCATACTTGCTGTGCCGCACGAGTATTTTTTGTTAGGATCTCCTCGTAACAGAACTCTGTGGCAAATCTTGCGAGTGACGAAGGTGGCATTGGTCTTTGTTTGCTCCTTGGAAAAAGTAAAACATTTCCTCACCACTGAAGAAACATTTTGTTTGTGTGGTGCCTTCTGCAAAACATTTTCTTCAGATTCGGTAAATATTTTAAAGCGGCAACATTTACAGTTTTTGTAAGTTAAACTTATAAAATTGTGTTAGCTGTATGCATTTTATATATCTGTGATTTGTTTCTTGTGGTATTTTGTTGAGAATACCATGTTGTTTTTTTTTAACAATCTTTCTTATTTTCCAGGTCTGTCGTCGACATCCATTGTCCCCACAGTAGTGTTCCGCCTTGTTGTTTTTTATTATTGTTGTTACATTTTGTTTATTAGTTTATTGTTCATATATATGTTAATAAAAAAATTAAGTTTGAAAATAGTTTTTCGTTTATATATTTATTATTATAAAAAATAAAGTTTGAAAAAAAAAAATGAATAACATTTTTGGTTTGTTCCCTTAACTGCTGTGTGACTCTTTCTTGTTCTTATTACTGTTATTTGATGGAGTCCACCATGGTGTTACATTTTGGGGGACTTATCGCTGGAATACTGGTGATATCTGCAGTTTGCACCAACTTCTGAATAGTGTGTTAGATTTATCTCAACTTCACTTCCGTTACAGTGCTGATAATGAAATGGAGAGTAGCCGTTCCCGTGCAAAAAGACACGACGTGCACCTTTCCGATTTATTCTAAATACTAAAATCCTGTATTGAATTGCACTGAGGTATTGGCTGCACTTACAGTGTATACACAAAATCTATTAAGAAATCTCATTGTATTTATATTGATTGGGAATAGTGCGTCAGGTGCTGGCTCTTGATGAGATAAACTGCTCAGTTCGTATACTGTTCTGCACACGTAAAAAATCATATCACAACTTTCACACCAATTGCAATGCGAAACAAATTCCGGCGATAAGACACGTTAGCACCAGGGATTTTACACCTGCTTTCTGCTGGTGTTAAGCAGGACAACTACCTGCACCATGAAAGGGAACACAGCCAAGAGCCACACCAGAACACCCACAGGTACCATAGAGTCAATGAGCATGATACAGGGATATCCATGAGGGCCAGAAGACTCATCTCAACAACTCCAGGACCGCCAATGCCCCCCAAACCCACATCTTAGTAAGTGTGTCCCTGTGGTCATTGTCTTAGCATGATAGGCACGAGCCCTGCAACATCACAGTGTGCTGTCACCACAGCGTTGGCAGTGAGCCTGGATGTGTAGCTACGCACGCATCCTCCTGCATGCACAACTGGCGTGTGCTGGTCTGGGGTTCACAGGTCAGTGCAGGGGTGTGCCTATCCGGCAAGGGGAATGGGGTGTTTCGGACATGTCCGTGTACAGGAAGTGCGGTAAGTGTGTCTCTGTGTTCTGGTGTGGCCTGCTACAAGAGCCGCAGCAGTTGATGTTGTAAACTGGCATGCACCACCTCCAAACGGCACTGTGATGTTGTAGTTGGAATGTAGCAGGACATGCGCAAATAGGCATTACAATGGTGTGCTGTACGAGTGTACGAGATACAACAGCGCACCGTACAAAAGTGTGGGGGCTCATGGGAGGGAGGTGCAGCCGTTTGGCAACATAACACACAGTGAACTCGACCAGGTGCCACATGCTGGGCATCTCATCCATGATGACCACGGTCGCAGACATCCCACAACACCAATGACTGGCCTTTGTACACATCTTGTATGAATGCAGCATGGTTTTCACTTCTATGCTCGTTCATTGGTGTGATGTTGGCGGGTTGTGTGGCTTGTGCTGCTTGTTGGTGTGTTTCATTTTGGCCATTGTTAGTCTATATGTGCATGTGTGCCATTCTGCCCATCTCCCCCCTCCCCCCACTCCCTGCTTCTTCCACCTCCTAGTGCTGTTGTGTCTATAATTTTGTTGCTGCACACATAAATACATGTAAAGAATAAATTAGAATAGTTCATTGATTCTTTTAGGTTTCAAAACTTCTCTATTGGTTTCTTTTTAATTTTCCATATGAACCGTTTTTTTAATATTGAACAACACATAGAAGTCAGAAGTGCAACGTATTCTATCAACACACTTTCTAGAACATTCTACAACACGTGCAGGTTAAAAGTTCATCAATTTTTTAAAACTTAACGATATTTTTTTGTAACATTTTCTTGAATATTTAACGACACGTACAGGTTAAGTTGATGATTGTTTTAAGTTCGAACAGTGCCTTTCAAATGCAAGTAGCAGGTGTGGTTGATCTGAGCAAATGTTATCCTTTGATATGTACTCCACGTTGAAACTGCTTTTTCTTAACCAATCACAAAGATGCTTTTCCACAAAACTAATGTGCACCCTACTTTAAAAAAAGAATGCTTTTCATGATATCTTCAGAGATAGGTTATAGATAGGAATTAGCATTTAAAAAACCTTTGAAAATCACTGAAAAAACCATAGGTTTCAGGGGCGTTATAGTTAGGAATTGGCATTTAAAAAAACCTTAGAAATTCACTGAAAAAACCAAAGGTTTATTTATTTATTTATTTGAGTATTTTGTAAAGCGCGCAGCGGCCCCAACGGGGCGTCCCGGCGCTAAGAACTCTGAAAAATAGAGGTCAGGGGTCAGAATTCCACTGTTTAAGAGGAGAATAGATGTGTTTTCAGGGATTTACGAAAGGCTGATTCTGACTGACAAGTGCGTAAGGCTAGTGGGAGCTTGTTCCAGCGCTGAGAGGTACAGACCTCAAAGGTTTTTCCACCTGCCCGAGAGCGTTTAAATCGGGGAGTTTCCAGGAAGTGGAGGGTATTGGATCGTAAAGTCCTGGAGTTGGTATAGGGTCGCAGAGTGTTTTTCAGGTGTGCCGATCCACTGCCTTTTGATGCTCGGTAGGCCAATGTCATGGGCTTGAACACACATCTTTTGGCTATGGGCAGCCAATGGAGTTTGCGGAGGTGTGGAGTGATATGGTGTCTAGCAGGAATGCTCTCCACCAGCCGGGCGGCGGCATTTTGGACCGTCTGAAGTTTATGGCAGAGGCCTGCTGTGATACCAAGGTAGAGGGCATTGGCATAATCAAGGTGTGAAATGATCAATGCCTGGATCACAGTTTTACGGCAGTCCGCCGGCAAGAAGTTAATGAGGCGTTTTATGGTGCGGATCTTAGCAAAGCAGGAGGATGCAACTGTTTGCACCTGATTGTTAAAGCTAAGTTGATTGTCCCAGCGAACTCCGAGATTTCTCACCGAATCTTTGGGGGTGGGGGCTAGGCTCAGGTCTTCTGGCCACCATATACTGGAGTCCAGAGGGGATGGTGTGTTGAAAAAGAGGATCTCTGTTTTTCCAGCATTGAGTCGGAGGGAATTAGCATCCATCCAGCTCGAAATGTCCCTAAGGCAGGATTTGAGTGGATCAAAAGCTGAGGCGGAAGGGGAGTCAAAGGTGAAAAGAGACTGGATGTCATCAGCGTAGGAGGTAGATTTAATCCCCGTCTGTGCAATCAGCTTGGCCAGGGGGGTGAAATACACATTAAAAAGGAGCGGGCTTAGGGAAGAACCCTGAGGGACTCCCCATTTGAGTGGTCTGGCAGAAGAGGTGAATGGAGGAGTGAAGACCTGCTGTGTGCGGTCCGAAAGGTAAGATGAGAGCCATTTCAGAGCAGCGCCACCCAGCCCAAGGTCCTCCAGTCTTTCCAGCAGGATTTTATGAGAGACGGTGTCGAATGCTGCCGAGAGATCCAGCAGCACCAACACCGCCCTCGATCCTTGGTCAAGCGTCCACCTCACCGAGTCAGCCATTTCAATTAGGGCCGACTCGGTGCTGTGGCCCGACCTGAAACCGTGCTGGGAGTCATGGAGAAGCCCATTGGTTTCAATGTAATTCGACAACTGCGAGTGTACCAGTTTTTCCAGGATCTTGGCTGGAGCAGGCAGGAGAGAAATAGGCCTGTAGTTACTGGGGTTGTCTGGATCCAAGTTGGGTTTTTTAAGGATGGGGACTAAGGAGGCATGTTTCCATTTGGCAGGGAAACAGCCCGTTCTGAGGGAGTTATTCCAGATAGAGTTGAGGTGGGGGTTGAGGAGGGATGCAAGATTTTTATATTGCTTGGCAGGCCAAGGGTCTTTGGGTGAGCCTGATTTGCATTTGATAAGTTCAGCCATGGAATCTGTTTCTGATATGGATGCAAATTCGAGTAGGATAGGCTGCAGAAGCGGGGAAATCACGAGTTCCTTTTGTCGCCCTTCTGTGTTAGGAATAGGGAAGGAAGAGTAGATGGCTTCGATTTTATCCTCAAAAAATTGTGAAAGTTTGTCGCAAAGCGACAGAGAGGCGGGCTGAGTACGGGTCAGCGCATTGGGGTTTGTAAAGGATCTTACTATATTAAAAATTTCCCTAGCGCCATTGCTGGCAAGTTTGATTCTGGAGGCTAGAAAATCTTGTTTGTGTTTTTCGATCATTCTCCGGTATTCTTTAAGGGCCGATTTATAAATGGTTTTGCTGTCCAAGGAGTAGTTTTGTCTCCAGAGGCGTTCGAGGGATTTACAGGAGGCCTTTTTCTGCCGGAGCTCATCTGAGTACCATGGTGCGGAGGGTGCCGCCCTGTAGGTTTTAGTGGGTTTAATGGGAGCCAGGGCGTCTATGGCCTGGCTAATCCATGCGTCCAGATGGTCAATCTGTGAGTCCGGATCGGACGATGGACGGGGTAGAGTGTTTTTTAAATATCCCAGGAGCGATTCAGGGGTGATACGACTCCAGTTTCTGCCTGATGATTTAGGGGTGATGGCGGGTCTGACATGACAGGGAATGTCGGTTTCAAAAGGGATGAGGAAGTGGTCGGACCATATAACCGGGATAGGAGATGTGGCCCGGATAGATGGTAAGTTGGAGCAGATCAGATCGAGCGTGTGACCTGCTTTATGCGTAGGTAGGGTAATTATTTGGACTAAATTGCATACTGCTAGCGTTGAAATGAAGTTGCTGCTGTGCAAGCAAGATTCATTATTAACGTGGAGATTGAAGTCTCCTAGTGCAGTAAAGTTAGCGTATCGTGTGCTAAGCTGAGTGAGATAGTCCGCCAGAGCGAGTAAGTGAGAGGTATTGGAATGTGGGGGACGGTAAATAAGGATTCCAGAACAGGAGGAGGATGGGGAGATTTGAACACTGAAGGGGAGGCCTTCAATACAGTCGATTGGGTCGTAAGGGGGGAGGGTAACCGTCCATTTGGATTTATGGATTAACGCAACACCACCCCCAGATTTACCATTGGGTCTGTTTGCACAGATGATGTTATAACCTTCCGGCAGTGCGAGGGCGATTGCAGGATTTGTGGTGTCATTCAACCATGTTTCGGTTAAAAATAGTAGGTCCCAGTCGTTGTCCCGTAGGGACTGCCAGATGTCGATAGCATGTTTACTCAAAGATCTGCAGTTGATTGTTTCAGGGGCGTTATAGTTAGCTGGACATTTCCCTCATACAAAACCCTAGAAATTCCCCTGTTATAGTTAGTTCAGCTAACTATAACTCGCGCCCCCGCAATGCACTGCTGATGACGTCACATATTACATCACTCATGACATGGTCAGTGACATCACTGATGACATCACTGATGACATCTCAAATGACATCACTCGTGACATCACTGATGACATTATCCACTTGATAAATTAGTGCATCTTCTCACACCCTAATATAACCTTTGATACACCGACTCAAAATTTCAGACAGCCATTTTGAAAATCATAGATACTCCAATAACTACATACCCACTCATTAACTCTTAGGTCTACATACACCTCCACTTACTCACCTGTACAGTCACTCATACTTACAGTCACTCCGTACAAGACTATCATATGCATTTATACACCTATATAGACACTCACACACCGCCAATCATCCATTGAGGTACTGACACACCTAGTCAGTCGTGCAAGTAATTAAACACAGTCCAATTTACTCACCTATACAGTTAAACACACTCAAGTTCACTTACTCATAAAAATAGTACCACATTCTTACGCTCTAATAGAATCATTGATACAAGCACACACTCATCCATACAGCCACTCTCACAATCACACACTCTCACATATACCCACTTATATACCCTTACACACATATATACTGCCTTTCACATATGTAGTTAGTCACACATGTACCACTGAGATATACATTCAATCCCTAACACACCCATACATACACTCACCCAACCATACAGTCCATCACAGATGCACTCTTAAAACCATGCACCCATTGTCACGATCCGCGCTCGGGTGGCGCTGAGTGACGCATCTCCTCTACCCCTGGACTACGGCCGAGCAACTCGGCGACCGCAAGAACTACATCCCCCAGAACTCCCGGTAGTTCCCGTCCCACGTGACAGTTCACGCTGCCGGAAACACTGAAAAGCGGCCAATCCCGGGGAAGCGGTGCCGATGATTCTCTGAAGCCTTCGGTATCGGAAGACCCGCGTGGATGGTTCTTCTCAGCGGCTTGACTTCCAGACCACGTCTCGACTACTACTTGTTCCTCGCTCGGCAGCCGGTGAGTATTGAGACAGCCACTGCCCGACTTTAGCCCTTCGACTTAGACGCGACCTCGAACAGTCGAGGGAGAGCGCTAAGAGACAGACAACGCCCACGGATTTCCGGGCATCTCCACCTGGGGGTTTCGCTCCTCTGCTCCCGGCTCCTCCTGGGGCACTGAGTCACAGCGCAACGCCACAGGCAGCGCCCACGGATTTCCGGGCATCTCCACCTGGGGGTTTCGCTCCTCTGCTCCCGGCTCCTCCTGGAGCATTGAGTAGCAGCGCAACGCCACAGGCAGCGCCCACGGATTTCCGGGCATCTCCACCTGGGGGTTTCGCTCCTCTGCTCCCGGCTCTTCCCGGAGCATTGAGTAGCAGCGAAACGCCACAGGCAGCGCCCAAGGATTTCCGGGCCCCAGCTTTCCCACAGTAACGCGCTCCTCGGCTCGAGACCTTGCTGAGCCTAGAGTAGCAGCGCAGACTCTTGACACAACCAAATCTCCGCGACTCGGATCGCCACAGCGAGGTTCTTTCAGTTCCGTGAGGTAACGGTGCTGGAGAACGTCGTGCGCTCCGAAAAGAGGAGAAGACAACCCTTCTCGTTTCCCCACAGTTAGACGAAAAGAGACGACCGGTAAGAGAGCTACACACAAGGGGGAGCCTGGGGAAAGGGTAAGGGAGCCATCACTCATTGTGTGTTTGTCTATTCACAGGTCTCCCGCCCAGCCGTCCCTTTCCGTCCTTCCCTCGCTCACCTACCCCTTTCGTCCGAGTGTATTACACATCCGCCGGACTAGGGGAAGATGGGAGGTGGACCCCTTTAAGCTTCAGCGTCATCCTGAGGAGCGGAACCAGTGGGATCCCGACAGAATCATCGGCCCACGAATTATCTCCTCCCGATCACGCTGTCATAGACCATGACCACCTTAGAGGACGTGGTAGCCGCTCTTGCCCTAGTGCAAGCAGAATTAGTTGCTTCTCGTTCAGACACCGCCGCTCTACATACACGGATAGATCGGCTCCAAAGGAACCCCTTCGATGCAGGGACCCCGTTCCCGTCAGCGACCCAACCAGTAGTGGTAGAAATGCCCACACACGTCCCGTTGGCCCCTCCTGAACGATTTCATGGAGACATACAGAAGGTGCAAGTCTTCATGACCCAAGTCCTGTTGCATTTTCATTGTAAACCAAAACTCTTCCATACTAACCAAGCCCGGGTAGCCTTTCTCATTTCCTACTTGGCAGGGGATGCGGCTCAATGGGCGGTTCCCATAGTCCGTCGTGACGAAGCCCTGTTGTACGATTGGGATGCCTTCCGCATCGCCTTTGAAAGAACATTTGACCGCAGAGCTGATACCTTCTCGGCTGACCGAGACCTGCTGAAACTACGGCAACACCCCAATGACTTCCTAGGCTACCTCAACAACTTTCGTCGGTTGGTGGCAGAAACCGACTGGCCAGAAACCAAACAGTCTGCCATCTTCTACGGAGGGCTAACGGACGAACTCAAGGACGTCATCGCCCAAATTGATCCCCAACCCCAGACCTGTTCGGCGATGGTAGAATTGGCCGCTCGATTGGAGCATCGGCTCAGAGAACGAAAAGGGGACCAGAAGCGGAAAGATAAAACACCGTTCCCCTACGACCATGCCCGAGCTTCGGATCAGACGGCCTCCAAGTCTGAGGCCATGGAAATCGGAACGGTGAGAGCCTCGCTAACCCTGAGCGAACGTGATCACCGCCGTAAACAAGGCCTGTGTTTGTACTGTGGGAAGAAGGGGCACTTCCTTCGGGAATGTCCGGTGAGACCCAAGACGAGCAGAACACGCCCCGGACAAGCAGCTATGGTCACAGAAGAAGGAATCGCGGGAAACTCCAGAGCTTGAAGGTACCGGAAGGGAAGCCTCCAAGCCACCACTCCATCCCTTCCATGGAATCCGACACCTCTCGAGAACCAGATCACTTCTTCATATCCCTGGAAGCAGTGATCAACCAGCAACCACAAACCATAAGAGCCATGATCGACTCCGGGGCTACCGGATGTTTCCTGGACAAACAGGAAGCAGAAAGGCTGGGGATTCCATTATCGCCCAAGGAACAGCCCGAACTCGTTTTTGCGGTCGACGGGAAGGAACTGGAGTCGGGACCCATCCGATTCGTCACCCCGTTTCTCTGGATTACCATAGGAGGGGACCATGGCGAGTGGTTGCAGTTGAACATAATACAAGCTCCCCGATGCAATCTGATCCTAGGTTTGCCGTGGTTACGGAAACACGAACCTACTATCGAATGGTCCACCAACACCATCTCGTTCCACTCCGCCTCATGCCAACAACGGTGCATCAGCCCTACTCCACACCCGAACACGATCCGAACCTCTGCTCAACATGTGGCGACTGCCGCGGAAAAGGACGTGACGCTCCCTACTTGGTATCTACCCTATAAAGAGGTGTTCAATGTGCAGATGGCGGAAGAGCTACCCCCGCACCGAGAGTATGACTGCCGCATCGATCTAGTGCCAGGCGCGGTTGTTCCGTGTGGTAGGATATACGCCCTCACCGGGCCAGAAACTCTCCATTTGAAGGAGTATCTAGACACCTACCTCCGGTTGGGGTTCATCCGTCCCTCCCGGTCGCCCGCAGCGTCCCCGCTCTTCTTCATCCCGAAGACCAGTGGTGAGCTGAGATGTTGCATCGACTACCGCGCCCTCAATGCGCTGACGATTAAGAACAGATACCCCTTGCCACTGATTCCGGTTCTCTTGGAGCAAGTCCGCGAAGCACACATCTACACCAAGCTGGACCTCCGAGGGGCGTATCATCTGGTGAGAATGAGAGAAGGCGATGAGTGGAAAACCGCCTTTAAAACACGGTTTGGACTCTTCGAGTACTTAGTGATGCCCTTTGGACTGTGTAACGCCCCGGCGGCCTTCCAGTTTTTCCTCAATGAGGTCCTACGAGAATTTCTGGATAGGTTCGTCGTGGTGTACATTGACGACATCCTGATATTTTCCACCACCCCGGAGGAGCACATCGTTCATGTCAGGCTCGTGCTACAAGCATTGAAAACCAACCGCCTCTTTTGTAAACTCACCAAATGCGAGTTCCATGTGACGACAGTGGAGTTTCTTGGAGTTCACCTAACTCCCACAGGTCAGGTCATGTCCGTCCGCAAGGTGCAGGCGGTGGAACAATGGCCCCAGCCCCAGTCAGTCAAGGAAGTCCAAAGCTTCCTTGGCTTTGCGAATTTTTACCGCCGGTTCATTCACCACTTTTCTCACCTGGTATCACCTCTCACCAGACTAACGCGAAAGAACGTGTCGTTCCACTGGTCTCCCGACGCCCAGCACTCGTTCGAACAGCTCAAGACGGCCTTTACATCCGCACCCATCCTGAGACACGCCCGGCCCGAGCTTCCCTTCATAGTGGAGGCAGATGCGTCCGACGTCGCCGTGGGAGCTGTCCTATCCCAACGCCATCCAGACACCGGCCACCTCCACCCAGTGGCCTACATGTCCCGGAAATTGAACCCCGCCGAACGCAATTACTCTGTGTCCGAAAAAGAACTTCTTGCGATCCGGGAGGCGTTTGTGGAATGGCGACACTGGCTCATGGGAGCTCAGCACCAAATCACTGTTTTCACGGACCACAGAAACCTCCAGTTCCTGCGATCTGCTCGACATCTCTCTCCCCGGCAATGTAGATGGATGTTGTTCTTCGCAGAATACCACTTTATAGTCACCTACCAGCCTGGCTCACAAAACCAAAAAGCCGATGCCCTTTCCCGGCAAGGTACGACCAACATGCCGACAGCGGAACCAAAAAGGGCTATCCTGTCCCCAAGTCAAGTGGTAGGAGGGGTGACAACAGACACCTTTCTGAGGGCAGTGAAGCGCGGACTCGCCACATTCGCTTGGAGATCTTGGTTAAAAGGACACAAGGAATGGACCCTACGACATGGCGTCCCCATGTGTGGCTCCAGAATGCTAATCCCCACGCTTCCTCTGCAGAAGCTCGTTTTCCATTGGTGCCATGAATTACCCTGTGCAGGGCATACGGGAGGAACGAAAACCCTGGAGAAGGTATTAAGACAATTCTGGTGGCCGTCAGTGAGACCAGATGTGTTACTATGGGTAAAGCGCTGCGACATCTGTTCCCAAATGAAATCAGACCATCGTAAACCACAAGGCCTCCTACGTCCCCTTCCTACACCCCAGACACCATGGGACAGAATCTCAGTGGACTTCATCGTTGGATTGCCCAAAGACCAAAACTGTACCACTATCGTGGTGGTGATCGACTACCTTACCAAAATGGGACACTTTCTACCGTGTAAGCAGGTACCCACGGCAGGGGCATTGGCAAAGCTCCTGTTGGTGAACGTGGTGCGACTCCATGGCCTCCCCAGCAGCATTGTTTCAGACAGAGGGTCCCAGTTTACGGCGCGGTTTTGGAAGGTCTGGTGTGCCGAACTGGGCATTCAGTCATCCTTGTCCACCAGTTTCCATCCCCAGACCGACGGGCAGACCGAGAGACTTAACCAAACCCTGAAACAGTTCCTCCGGTGTTATGTGGACAAGGCATCAAACGCCTGGGTGGACTGGTTGTGGGTTGCCGAGGTCGCCTACAACGACTCTGTCCATACATCCACACAACACACCCCTTTCTTTCTTTCCTCGGGGTACCATCCTCGATTCACCCCATTCAAACTCCCTCACACGAATCTCAGCGTTCCAGAGGTACAGGAAAGGCTTTCGGCGATTCGCCTAACCCTCACCAAGGCCCGTGAGAACCTGCGACTGGCCAAGGCCCGATACAAACTTCATGCAGACAAACGTCGCAGACCCGATCCTGTGTACCATAAAGGGGATAGGGTATGGCTATCCACAAAAAACATCAAATTCAAACGTCCTAGCGTCTTTAATCCGAAGTTCATAGGTCCCTATCCCGTGGTGAAACACGTCAACCCGGTATCGGTGCAACTGAAGCTCCCGAACCATTTGCGCATTCACCCAGTCTTCCATGTCTCCTTGCTGAAGCCATCGTTCAGTCCAGTGCGTAAGCTACCCGCTCCCGTATGGGTTCACCATGAACGCGAGTACGTGGTGCAACGCGTGCTGGACTCCAAGACTGTTCGGGGTAGACTTTGGTATCTTCTGGCTTGGAAGGGGTATGGCCCGGAGGAGAACTCCTAGGAGCCCACTTCCTCCGTCCATGCTGCTCGCCTGGTGGCGGCTTTCCATCGCCGGTGTCCTGGCAAACCGGGTCCTGTCCTCAGCGCCCCGTGAGGGGTGAGGGGGGATGTGCTGTCACGATCCGCGCTCGGGTGGCGCTGAGTGACGCATCTCCTCTACCCCTGGACTACGGCCGAGCAACTCGGCGACCGCAAGAACTACATCCCCCAGAACTCCCGGTAGTTCCCGTCCCACGTGACAGTTCACGCTGCCGGAAACACTGAAAAGCGGCCAATCCCGGGGAAGCGGTGCCGATGATTCTCTGAAGCCTTCGGTATCGGAAGACCCGCGTGGATGGTTCTTCTCAGCGGCTTGACTTCCAGACCACGTCTCGACTACTACTTGTTCCTCGCTCGGCAGCCGGTGAGTATTGAGACAGCCACTGCCCGACTTTAGCCCTTCGACTTAGACGTGACCTCGAACAGTCGAGGGAGAGCGCTAAGAGACAGACAACGCCCACGGATTTCCGGGCATCTCCACCTGGGGGTTTCGCTCCTCTGCTCCCGGCTCCTCCTGGGGCACTGAGTCACAGCGCAACGCCACAGGCAGCGCCCACGGATTTCCGGGCATCTCCACCTGGGGGTTTCGCTCCTCTGCTCCCGGCTCCTCCTGGAGCATTGAGTAGCAGCGCAACGCCACAGGCAGCGCCCACGGATTTCCGGGCATCTCCACCTGGGGGTTTCGCTCCTCTGCTCCCGGCTCTTCCCGGAGCATTGAGTAGCAGCGAAACGCCACAGGCAGCGCCCAAGGATTTCCGGGCCCCAGCTTTCCCACAGTAACGCGCTCCTCGGCTCGAGACCTTGCTGAGCCTAGAGTAGCAGCGCAGACTCTTGACACAACCAAATCTCCGCGACTCGGATCGCCACAGCGAGGTTCTTTCAGTTCCGTGAGGTAACGGTGCTGGAGAACGTCGTGCGCTCCGAAAAGAGGAGAAGACAACCCTTCTCATTTCCCCACAGTTAGACGAAAAGAGACGACCGGTAAGAGAGCTACACACAAGGGGGAGCCTAAGGAAAGGGTAAGGGAGCCATCACTCATTGTGTGTTTGTCTATTCACAGGTCTCCCGCCCAGCCGTCCCTTTCCGTCCTTCCCTCGCTCACCTACCCCTTTCGTCCGAGTGTATTACACATCCGCCGGACTAGGGGCAGATGGGAGGTGGACCCCTTTAAGCTTCAGCGTCATCCTGAGGAGCGGAACCAGTGGGATCCCGACACCCATAGAATCACCCACTCACACATCTATGCATAGAGTCACACACACCCTACCCACACAAACACTCAGGCACCCATACAGATACTCAGACAACCAATGAATAACCCATATAGACACTCATATAGCTATTCACAAAACCATGCAGCCACTTATACACCTACACACAGACACATATAGACATTCACACAGTTTAGTCACTAGTCTGCAGTAAGATACATTTAATGACTCACTTAAAGAGTCAGTTACTCACCTACAAAATCATCCATTCACACACTTGTACACCCACTCATTCTTCAACAGACCTTTCCCTATATATATTAAACATATTAAAACTGTACAGAAACACATACCTACTGGATGATGTCATCAGTGATGTCATCAGTGATGTCATTTGAGATGTCATCAGTGATGTCATCAGTGATGTCACTGACCATGTCATGAGTGATGTAATATGTGACGTCATCAGCAGTGCATTGCGGGGGCGCTAGTTATAGTTTGCCGAACTAACTATAACAGGGGAATTTCTAGGGTTTTGTACAAGGGAAATGTCCAGCTAACTATAACGCCCCTGAAACCTTTGGTTTTTTCAGTAAATATTATATATATTTATATATATTGTCTATATGTTAAATCAGTTAGTTTATCTTTTCTCAACAACTCACGTCCCATGAGGAGTATGTTATATTAGATTTTTGTGGTATTATAATTATATATTTATTTATATATATATATTATATATTTATTGACCAAAATTCTTTTATATGCTAATTGTATTTCAAATCAGCCATCTATTTATTATCCAAATGGGGATTTTTTCATGCCGTGACGTTGAACAAAATGAGTTGATATCATTTACTGTTAATCTACTGTTTTAACATGTATTTTAAAGTGATTGTGAAAGTATTTCCTTGAGAAGTGGAATAGTATGTCTTTTAGTTCTATAGCCATTTTCCCATCACGTGATAACCTGTAGCACGATAAATGATCTGTTTGCACTATCAGCGCTGTCATGTGATCAAGGTCCGTCAGGGACTAAAACGCGTAATGGCCGATATTGAAATACAACTTTAAAGCAGGGTCCGTGTCTGCTTTTCTCACAAACTGATTATTGAAAGGTAAAAGCAGCATATGCTGATATCTTAGACTGGCGAGGCTTCGGCCAGTTCTACACGGACCCCCAAGCACCCTGGGCGACCTGCAAACAAAGCCTTACTTTCGTGTCTTCGACCGGAAGAAGTTTATCGTTATCCGGAAGGAATCGCAGAGGGTTAGCCCCCCCACAGCCAAAGACTGTGCCGCCTGGATCGTCTGTTGCACTCGTGGCGTCGGAGGACTCCCGGGAGGCAGATACGACGTGACAGGTAGGACTCAAGGCATTGCGGGGTGTTTGGAGTGCGTTTTGGCGTACGGACCTAGAAGGTGACTTCACTTGTCTAACAACCCGGGAAACGCCAAATATTTAAATCATTCAAATTCAACATGTCAGCCGACAAGCTGAAAGACCGTAAGTGCCAGCCTCTGAAATGTTTGCCAATGTGCCCTCATCTAATATTCTGCATAAACAACAAGGGGCTAATGTAACCAACATCAATGACGACTTCAAAAGCAAAATGAAAGCATTAGAGAAATTAATGCGCGGTGAGCAGGGGAAGTGGCTGGAACATAAATCATTACAACGATACTTGGATGTGGGGAGAATTCCTAGAAGATTGCGAATACTCACAGCACCTAGTTACGAACAACCAAATCCAGAAATTATGCAAGAATGGGCACAATGTAATTTGGACTCTTCTAGACGCCTAGTTGAGATTCTGGTCAACTATGCGGAGATTGATAGAGCGGCGCTCCAACTCCGTATAGAGAAACTAACGGAGGAAATAACAGCCATGAACCTCACTGAGGAAACTGCCAAACTTAAATCAGAAATGACTAACAGATTACGCAAAGAGGAAGATAACGTCAAAGAACAAAAGGCATTTAAATTCCACCAGGACCGCGTGGATTATGAAACTGGCCGAATATTTACATTCCCGCGCAAATATGATGCAATGAAACACCAAATATGCTGCCTCCAATGCTCAATCCGGCCCTTCCTTCACAAAACAAAGAACTGTCGACACTTCGAATTCAGATCTTAGTTCAGCAATTGAAAGTGAGGTAAAGGGAGATTCCACAAGAATATACATGAACCAAACACAAGCTGCTCCCTCCCCCGCTGAAGAGTTGAATTTTTTAGCGGAGGAGCGGAGAGCCACTCTCCGACCACGACCCCAAAGAAATCCCACAGGCAGAGGAAAAACTACCAGCGGGGGCAGCGGAGGAGGGCCAGAAAACGCAACAACCTCACGCAACAACAGCAAGAAACGCGGGAGGGGATGGTGGAATCGGCGATAAACACATTGGAGGAATCTACGAGTACTGTAATCAATCTGTCTGAAGCAACCCTCAACAAAGCAGAAATTCAAATTCTGGCTTTAGGCTTATCTTATTGCGCTGAATCCAACTTTGACTACCCTAACACTAGAATGGATATTTATAAATTTGTGCGAAAACTCAAATTGCAGAAATTTCATGCCATGAAAGAATCTAATGCGGAGTCCAATTCCAGAAACCAACAGGACATACAAAGCACAGAAATGTTGCAATCACAACTATCTGCTGACCATTCTTTACTACAAGTATTGACCGAATTGCATTAAGAGAATTATGACACGGATTTCCAAAACTCTTCCCCCGACTTAATCAGAGACTTGTCTGTCTTACCCGAAACTCAAAAGATTGTTACACCTTTCAAAAAGAAATCTAAATTTACTCCCATAATGGCAAGAGACGGCATAGACTTATTCAGCGAAAATGTAGTTAATGAAATTAAACAATTAAACTACAAGATCTCCAACTCTAAGAACAAAATGAACAACAGGAGAAGACAATATTTTTCTTTGGTTAATAAACTGCAAAATGACAAAAGCACCATAATCAGGAATTCTGACAAAGGAGGGAACGTGGTTTTATGGGCTAGAAAAGACTATATGGAAGAGGCACATTCCCAGCTGAATGATAGATCTTGCTACAGACTTAGCAATTTAGGGGCCCTAAAAGATACAGCCAAGGAGTTTTATACTAAATTGGTGGCTTGGAAGGGCATGGGTTTATTATCTATGGACGAATACCACTACATTAGAAATGATTACCCTACTGTCCCCAATATCTATTTTATTCCAAAGATTCAAAAAGATGCTACCAAACCTCCTGGCAGGCCCATCATATCGGCTAGAGGCAGTTTACTTGAGAATGCCTCCAAATACATAGACTATTTTCTCCAAGATTACGTACAAGAACTTCCCTCCTATATAAGAGACACGGGCGACTTCATCTCCAAATTAAGTGACTTTGAATGGGACAACAAATTTTATCTTATAACTTTGGATGTGTCTTCCTCATATACTTGTATTAACCATAAAGATGGTCTACGTGCAACTGAATTTTATTTAAACAAAAACAAAGCTACCTTGCCCCAACACAATACTATGCTATTAGGCATGATACATTTTTGTCTGAACAACAACATTTTTCTATGTGATAACTCGTTTTAACAACAAATGCGAGGCGTTGCCATGGGAGCCAGCTTCTCCCCCAGCCATGCCTGTTTATTTATGGGCTGGTGGGAGGAGCTGGTTCTCATATGCAAACATAAGAAACAATTTGATGATCATGTCAAACTGTATTATCAATATATTGATGATCTGTTTATAGTATGGGGAGGTACCAAAGAACAGGCCTTGAATTTTGTTGCAGAAATTAACGAAAATGACATCAATCTGAATTTCACATCCAACATCAACAAAGATAGTATGAATTTTTTAGATGTAGAAATCTATGCTAAGGACAATGCACTTTATACTAAATTGTACAGAAAGAAAACAGCAGGAAATGCCATTTTGCATTTTTCCGGTTTTCATCCCCGTCACTTAGTACGCAGCATCCCATATGGAGAAATGTTGCGACTTAAAAGGATCTGTAGTAACCCAGATGATTTAGTCGTAGCTCAAGACAGAAGCAAGATGAGACTTTTATCAAGGGGATACCCAATGAATGTCATACAGGGTGCTATTAACAAAACTAACTAATTGGAAAGAAATGATTTATTGATTCCGAACAAAACTAAAAATATGTCTCAAAGCTCTGACAAAAACTCTGATGAGCTGAGACTTATCATTACATATAATGCTCAGGAAAAAGCAATAAAAAAGATTATACACAGAAACTGGGTTTCGGTTAAGAACGACCCCATAATTGGGGACAAGCTCCCCGCTAAACCAAGCATCACATACAAAAGAGTACCTTCTATGTCTAATCGCTTAGTTTCCAGTAGACCTGAGTCCTCTAAAACTAGTAACTGGCTAACCTTTCCAAATGGTTTCACCAAATGCAAGACATGTAAAGCATGTCAATATGGCAAAAATAAAAACAGCTACCAAACTGCATTTTGCAAAAAAGAGATTAAAATCAATAAACCCCTCCATTGCAATACTGAATTTGCCATTTACGTATTAGAATGTACATGTCAACTCAGATATGTAGGCAGCACTAAATTGCCTGTCAATAAAAGAATTCTACAACATATCCGAGCTATAAACAATGGTGATCCCAACCTACCCTGTTGCTAGGCACTTTCGAGAATGTCACAACAACAATCTAAAAGGTATATCTTATTTTATTATAGCTGCCATACCCAAAACCAAAAGTAGGGGCAACAGGGAATACCAACTCAGAAAACTGGACACCCGATTTATCCTTAACCTGAATAGTAAATCACCAGGAGGATTAAATAACACGGAAGATCTTTATACGTGCTTGTAATAATATCCTGCCCCTCTCTTGCTCCCATGCTACATTTGAGATGTCATCAGTGATGTCACGAGTGATGTCACTGACCATGTCATGAGTGATGTAATATGTGACTTCATCAGCAGTGCATTGCGGGCGCGCGAGTTATAGTTAGCTGAACTAACTATAACGGGGGAATTTCAATGGTTTTGTACGAGTGAAAAGTCCACCTAACTATAACGCCCCTGAAGCCTATGGTTTTTTCAGTGAATTTCTAAGGTTTTTTAAATGCTAATTCCTAACTATAACGTGCCTGAAACCTATGGTTTTTTCTGTGAATTTCAAAGGTTTTTTAAATGCTAATTTCTAACTATGCCTACAGAGACAGGACATGTGAAGAAAGAAGAAAAACGCACAGAAAGAAAAAAAGTAATGCAGAAAGAAGCAACAGAAGTCCTCAAAGACGAAGAAAAGTGCAGGAAGAAGGATAACGTGCAGAAAGAACAAACAGAAGAGCAGAAAGAAGCCTTGTTGCAAAATCATCCTGTACCCTCAACTTTTTCAGACGGATACTGGTGGTAACTGAGTCTGATTAACCAGTCCTAGAGCCAGTGCTATGTTAAAAGACAGTCAGAATACAGTGAAAACACCTACATATACTAGGGAACACTATGCGTTGGGGTCCCCCTGTGATCAGCATGACCTCCTCTGTAAGCCCCTAGTATATAATAGGGCAGGGGATTAAAACTACCTCTTAAAACGCGCCACAGGGCGTGTTTGCACACATCGCCTCAGGCCCCGTCCCCTAACTTCCCCACTGTGTAAACACGCCCTGTGGCCGTTTTAAGTTGGGAGATTAAGTCCCCTTGAATACTGAGGGTCCCTAGGGTCCAACTAGACCACTAGGTACCTCCAGTAAGCACCACAGAGCTGCGTTGCAGAGAGATGTAAAAAGGGGCACGGCCTAGACCACCTCTCTGCAACGCAGCGCAGTGGTGCTTACTGGAAGCACCTGGTGGGCTAGTTGGGCCCCAGGGTCCCTCAGGATTGAAGGAGAATTATTTCCCCAACTCAAAACGCGCCACAGGGCTTGTTTGCACATGTTAACTCAGGCCCCGTCCCCTCCCGTCACCACTGTGTAAACATGCCCTGTGGCCGTTTTTAGTTGAGAGGTTAAGTTCATTTGAATCCTGAGGGTCCCTAGGGTCCAACTAGCCCACTAGGTACCTCCAGTAAGCGCCACAGAGCTGTGTTGCAGAGAGGTGTAAAAAGGGGCACGGCCTGGACCACCTCCCTGCAACGCAGCTCAGTGGCGCTTACTGGAAGCACCTGGTGGGCTAGTTAGCCCCCAGGGGCCCTCAGGATTAAAGGGGAATTATTTCCCCAACTTAAAACACGCCATAGGACGTGTTTGCACACGTCACCTCAGGGCCCGTCCCCTCCCTTCCCCACTGTGTAAACACACCCTGTGGCCGTTTTTTAAATTGGGAGATTAAGTCCCCTTGAATCCTGAGGATCCCTAGGGGCAAAATAGCCCACTAGGTACCTCCAGTAAGCGCCACAGAGCTGCGTTGCATAGAGGTGTAAAAAGGGGCGTGGCCTCAGAACACCTGTCTGCAACGCAGCTCCCTGGGGCATACTGGAGATACCTATTGGGCTAGTTGGCCCTCAGGGACCCTCAGTATTGAAGGGGAATTAATTCCCCAACTTACAACTGGCCAGGGGGTGCGTTTGCAGAGTGCTTCAAGGAGGGGGCATGGCCTCCGGCGTGATGCCGGTCTTTTATTTATTTTATTTTTGTAAGAAGGAGGGCTGTGTAGCCCCCCTTCTATTTCTAATTTACTGGCCCTGGGACCCCATCCCCCAGGGCCTGCACCCTAATTTGTTTTTTAGAAAAAAATTAATTTGGCCCTCCCAAGGCCTTAATCGGCCCCGGGGACCCCAACCCCCGGGATATGGCCTTTTTTTTTTTTTATTCTTTAGGAGGGGGCTGCGTTGCCCCCCTCTTCAGGCCACTTATGGCCCGGGGACCCCATCCCCCGGGGCCGGCCTTTGTTTTCTATTATTTAAAAATATATATATTTATAGAAACACCTAGGACATGCTGGACAAACCGTACGTACCTATCACCATGACGATTTGCGTGATATTCATTAAAAGGCGACTATGCATAGAATGAATCCACATGGAATGTATTTACACCACTAGTGAAGCTCTGACGTGTCTGACGCCCTATCGTGCCTAATCCCGGCGCCCCCGCCGGTGGGTACTCTCCAAGTAGACACCCTTGTCGTTTATTTATACAAACATGGGTAGCTATTGACGGGCACATTTAATATACACGCACACCAAGCCATTCAAAGGGGATTTGACAAAAATTCGACCAAACTATGCAAGAAACCCCCCTCACGGTTAATAAAATACACATCCACCACCGGATGTGTAATACTTTTTATTTTACTCTCTGGAAAGGAGACGAACCTCACTTGAGAGACACAGCGTGCTCCTGACTGAGCCCAATGCTGTGTTACACCCACCAGTGCCCACCGAGTGCCTCACACTTCTGTGTTGTATTCCACCAGCTAGTGCGTATGCAATGACACTCTATAGCCCATGTGCACTGTAACACCACCCCGTGAATATGTCATGCCATACTTGCCTTCGCACGGGTTATATTGCCCCATCTTAACATGCCTTCCTCAATGCCTATGTTATAACGCACAGCGCTATGCCATACATATTACAATCTGGGATCCATATCTTTGTCACAGTGCATATGCAATGTTACACTCCACAGCACATATTTTATATTACAACTTTAGAGACTAGTTAGGTTACACAACACTGCCCTGTGCATATTACACTCCTAGGCGCATATCGCATAGCACGCGCTAGTGTCTGTGCTATTTCACGCTCTCCAATGAATCTGTCATTGCGCACAATGTATTGCATATTATATTTCACGCCCCAGTTCATCTTATATCACACTTTTTGGTGCATAGTTTATACCATATACTATATCTAGTTTTCATTTTCAATCGTGCTCTCAGGACTATGTTCTATATAACACTGCGTCCACCTACCCTTTTCACGGGCATTACATTTTGCGATGGGGGTGGAGGGTCAGGGGGTGTTTCTGGTGAGCCCGGAGTCACAGTCACAAACGTCCTCTTCTTCCTGAATAAAAGTGAGATTATGCTGCATACTTGTTCATATTTTAAGTAGTTCGCACAGATACACATTTTAAAAACAATAAAGTTCCTAATACCCACCTTCTCTGAACAGTTAGCTTGCTGCCCCATCCATCTCCTCCCTATCCTCTGTTGTCTGAATCTATGGACTAGCCTCCTCCCTCCTGCCATGCATGGGCTGATGTGCTGCCATTGCCCTCCATTTAGAATGATGTACCAGTCCATTCCTCCTGCCCTCCATTGCCCAATTCTATGGCCCATCATTGACCTCCTGCTTAGCCTCTGTGCTTAGCTTGCTGCCCCTATTCTCCTTCCCCCTGCCCTCCGATGTCTTTGTGCATGCCCCTGCTCCATCCCTTTGGCCCACCATGTGCCATGGACCTGCTACTGCTATCTACTCTGAGTGTTCTGTTGAGCTGCCACTCCCCTCCCACCTGCCTAGCATTGTCAGATGACTGTAACCTGTCCCTGTCACCTCCACCCTGCCTGTCCACATGCCATGCCCCTATCCCCTCCCTCCTGTCCTCCATGGTCCATTTTACTGCCACACCCTTCTGCCCTCCCTGGTCTGTTGTGCTGCAACTGCTCCTCCTGCCTGCCCCGTGCGGTCTGTTGTGAGTCCCCTTCCCCTGAACTCTCTTGTATGTGCCCAGGTCCTGACCCTCCCTTCTATCCTCCATGGTCCTTTGTGCATGCCCCTGCACCCTCCTTCTTGCCCATCATAGCCATTGTGCTGCCACTAACCCTCCCGCTTGCCATGCATGGTCTTCTGTGCTGCCATGGCCCCTTCCACCTTCCCAGTGTGGTCAGCTAGCTGCCCCTGACCCCCTCCCACCTTCCCTCCATGGTCTGTGTGTATGCCATCATAGTCTCATTGTTGCTCTCCATGGTGTGTCTTGTTTCTAGTGCCCATCCTGCCTGACCTCCATGGTCATCTTGCTGCTCCTGCCCTGCCCTCTTGCCCCCAGCCCTATTTTTCCATGTGCAGACCCCTATTCCCTCCCTCCTGGCTTGTCTGTTCCATTGTAATTCCCCTGATCCGTCCCTCCTGCCCTTTATGGTCTGTTATGCTGCAGCCTACTCTCCTGTCTGTCCATTATGGTCAGCTAGCTACCATTGCCTCTTTCCCCTCTGTTCTCTGTTGTCCATGTGCATGGTCCTGTCCCCTCCCTATTGCTTTCTATGGATTGTTGTGCTGCACTCCCGTCCCGCATGCGCTGTGTGGTGTATTGTGCTGCTGCAAACCCTGATGCCTGCCCTGTAGGGTCAGTTTGGTGCACCTCTCCATGTTCCTCCTGTCCTCTGTTATCCGAGTCCATGTCCCTACCCCAATTTCTCCTGCCTACCATGATCCAATGTACCATACTTGCGAACATTTTGAACTTGGTAAGAGGGAGATTTTGAAAAAAAACTGGGGTATTGATTTTCCCCTTTGAGTTACATTGAAAAAGAGGAGATTGTAGACAGGAGACAGATCAAATAAAGCCCATTTGAGCTTAAAAACATTGGACGTTTCCTGGCTGAAACGGGTCTGTTGGCATGTATGGTTGTACTACCACTGCCTCTTCCTTCTGCCCACAATGTTCTATTATATTGCCACCAAAGAACAAAGGGCGACCCCTAATCACACAATATGGGTAGTGAAGTAGGGGAAATAGGAACTAAGCAAAAAAACACAGAATACTCTACCCCTATGATTAAAGAATGTACAAAGTATCATGTATTTACCTCCAAAAGTATGGCACTCAGGTAGGAAAAGGACAGTGTGGCATCAAAACACATAAAGTTACCAAAAAAATGGATGTAAGTGCAACAAAACGCAAGACGATCAAAATAGAAAAAATATTGTTTCCTTTTATTTGGAAATAAATTAGGGAATTTAATACATTTGTTTATGTCACTTTGCAATACATCAATAACATACAAAACATACTAAAAATCAGTACAGAAAGGGATATAACACAAGTATGAATGAGTTACAAGTTCCCAAACCGGGGGGGAAAAAAAGGAATAGGGGGACAGTTTTTGATCAGACAAGCATGCATTCAAATTCAAACAGCTCGCATTCATACAGCATCACAAAATTCATTCAGCAAAGACCAGACAAACTTTCGAGGACCCATTCCCAAAAAGGTGATCCCAGGGGGCTTTGATAATTAGTCAAGATGGTCAGAGAAAACTTTTATCAAAGTATATAGAAGGTTCAATGGGGGAATGGCAAGCCCAATAAACAACGCCGACGCGCGTTTCGGTGAAACAACTCCTAACCAGGAGTACCACCTTCTTCAGGGCGTGACAGACAGACCCCCACAGGCTGGGACCTGCGTGAAAGACACAAAGAAAAAAGCAAAAGGTTTCCGAGCGGTAAAGTTCTTAAGCAGATCTCTCCAAGCCTGAGTCGAGGAGAAAAATAAACAAATGGGAAACCTAAATTCCAAGGCAGCCGAATGTAGAGCGGGAAAACATTCACCCGTTAGATACAAACAGTACTGGCCCTATTTCTCCCGTTTTTGTTCCTGGTACACTCGTCAAAAAAAGGTTCCAAAAACGGTTCGCGTGGAACCTGGGTCCAAAGGACCTTCCGTGGAGCACACTTCAACGAATAAACAGAATCAGGTTTTCTGAAGTATTTTTAAGATAGAAAGCCAAAATGGTCGGATCGCTCAATGATAAGGTCCGATGTCAGCGCTCAAAACGAACACGGTCAAAGTGGAAAATATCGCGGGGATGATCTTGGTTGATGCTTGAATGCTTCTCAATGTAGCGGAGCAAGTGTGAGCGTGATATATTGGCGGCGAACCGCGCCGTCGGGAATGCACCACTCCGGGACTCTGGCTGGCCGCGGGGGTGACATCTGCCGCCTCCATAATGCGGAGCATCAACTAAGGATTGAGGGGGCGTCCGCCTGTGGGGGCTCATCCATGGGCCCTTATTCCAGCAGAACATTGGCACATTGTAAATAAATGATTTGGTACCACAACTTCCATAATTCCCTGTGCATTTCATTTAGAACAACCCATCCAGGGGCGTATTACTTTGGGATAATTAAAAGAAGCTGTGGCCTCATCGTGCCTCTCACTCGCCACAAGCCCATGAGGAAGATTCATTCGAAACGCGTCGGCAGTGGAGTAGGAGCTGTGAAAGGATCTACAGTCTGACGACTCCCGTACCTTTAATTAAGAGTCATGCTTGCGACTCTTGGTTGATGCTTGAGTGCTTCTCAATGTAGCGGAGCAAGTGTGAGCGTGATATATTGGCGGCGAACCGCGCCGTCGAGAATGCACCACTCCGGGACTCTGGCTGGCCGCGGGGGTGACATCTGCCGCCTCCATAATGCGGAGCATCAACTAAGGATTGAGGGGGCGTCCGCCTGTGGGGGCTCATCCATGGGCCCTTATTCCAGCAGAACATTGGCACATTGTAAATAAATGATTTGGTACCACAACTTCCATAATTCCCTGCGCATTTCATTTAGAACAACCCATCCAGGGGCGTATTACTTTGGGATAATTAAAAGAAGCTGTGGCCTCATCGTGCCTCTCACTCGCCACAAGCCCATGAGGAAGATTCATTCGAAACGCGTCTGCAGTGGAGTAGGAGCTGTGAAAGGATCTACAGTCTGACGACTCCCGTACCTTTAATTAAGAGTCATGCTTGCGACTCTTGGTTGATGCTTGAGTGCTTCTCAATGTAGCGGAGCAAGTGTGAGCGTGATATATATATATATATATATATATATTGCGTTATTCACGTATAGATGACGTGCAGCCAAAGCGTTGTGCGTTCTCATCAGGCATCCGTGCCCGCGTGTTTTTGCATTGAAAACACTTCGTTAGGTTAGAAACAGAAAGCCACTCCTCATAGTGTTGTACATCATATTTATTCAGCACGGCAGATCCAAAAGTGCAGCTTCAGGTGCTTTTGGCTTGAAAAGCCTTTTTCACGATGCCTGCGCACAGAAAGCACTTCCTAGTTACTATGTTGTGCAGATACTAAACATGGACTAAGTCTCCTAAATCCAAATAGCGGATAATATTAGAATGCTTCAATGCATAAACATTACTATTGACACTCCACTATATGAAGTGCCATTGTGGTAACAACTGCTTTGCTGAATTACGCCCAAGTGAGCATAGGCACATATTAACCTTGGTGGGCTAAATAAACATCTACTCCATTCACACATAAAATATAGCAAAATAATCAAAACTATAGATTAAAAAGGAAAATAGACAGCTTCCATTCAGTCCCATTGGGCAAAGATTATACATAAAACTAACTGAATAAGACACATGATTGTTAAATATCACAGACAAAATGTTGAGCTCCTTTCCCATAGTGAATTCAATCCATCTCAAACTCAAAAAGTTTACATGACTCTCCATTGGTCACAAAATGGCAGCAGATTAAATGAGGGAATAAAACAATTTGTCCCAGATCTACAAAAATACAGATATTGCCCCATTCGGCTAAACATGATCTGACTTAGATTCAATTGCAAAGAAACAAAATTAAAAAAGAATATATCTTAGCTCGCCTACATTCTAAACAAATCGCAATCACAACAAGGCACACTTGAGCTTACAGTCCTGTGAATAAACAGAAAGATAATAATAATAAAATAAGCGTCGGTTACAAATAAACATCAAAAAGTGTTTGTTCCGTACAATACTAGATTATATAAATCTAAAAACATATAAAACTACTAAGGCAAAGACTGTTAAGTTTACTTTCATATATATGTATACAGTTCCTCATATGTGTTTAATCCTGCAGGTTCCAATGTTCATATTCTCAGGATGTATCTGCATTCTAATTACCTTAATATTCTTTCTCCGTCACCCCCATGTGGGGATTTTTTTACCCGGTATACCACACTGTAATTCAAAAAGTTGGAATTACTTCTGTGTCATTCCTTGAAATGCTGTGCTACAGGATATGTTTCAGCTTTGTTTTTCACAGCCCGTATGTGCTGCAAAATTCGCTTATGGACCTGCAGTTTCGTACTGCATATGTATCATTTGGGACAGGGGCATTTAAGTACATACACACCATATTCTGATTTACAATCTAGTGGTTTACGAATCTGTATTCATTCACCAATATCAGTTTTAATTTCAGTGATATTTTCTCCTGGTGAGCAGGCTTTGCATTTGCTGCATTCTCTGAAGCAATTCTTGGGTTTTAACCGGCTAACCCAAGTACTGATCTGGTTCCTTACTAAAGTGTCTTTGTAGTTTGTGATTTCCTGTAGATTGGGACCCCTCAAGGGTCCGGCCACCACATTAAAAGGGAAATGGTGGACCATGAGGCCCATAGGCCGTTTTCAGCCCAGTGGACCCCATCCTTAAGTATAAGTGGGAGGGGGCACGCAGCCCCTCTCCAAGGCCAATTTCACACCTGGGGCCTGCCCATTCTTAAAAAAGTAGGAGGGTGACCCCCACTGATGAGATGGTGGGTACCCTGCGTGGGCACTAGGGTACCCACCCTTTTGTAGGTCGGGCCCAGGGATGGGGTCCCCGGGGCCCAAACGGGCCCAAGGAGGAATGCAGTGTGCCCCCTTACCCCTTAATTATTGGCTGGTCCCTAGGGGATATGGTACCCGGGACCAAGTTGGCCCAGGGAGGGTCCCGCCACCCATCTCACCTGCTAGTAATTGGCTAGGCCTCAGGAGATTGGGTCCCCTTTGCCAAATTGGGCCAGGGAGGGGGCTGCATGTCCTCCTTCCCCTTTAAAAATGCAGAAGGCCCTGAGGGATGGGTCCCTGGGGGAAAATTGGCCTGGGGGCTGAGTGCCCCCTTCCCCATTTACTATATGGCTGGGCCCCGGGAGATGGGGTCCCTGGGGCCGAAATCAGCCTGTAGAGGGGGGCTGCGTACCTATCTCTCCCATAATTATAGTGGTAGGCTTTGGGGAACAGGGTCTCTGAGGCCAAAAATAGCCCTAGGAGAGGGACACATGTCTCCCTCCCCCACAAAATATGGCAGGCCCCGGGAAAGAAATCTACCCAGGTAGGGTTGGCTGCATGTGGGGGCTGGCCAGCCCAAGGTCGTTCGCAGTGGCTGTTGGATTAATGTATGGTGTATGGTAATTAAATATTACTTTACATTATTAAAACCCAAGAAATTCACTATAAAAGCCAAATATTATTAATGATGTCATAGAAGATGTAATGATTGATGCAATATATGGAGTAATTAACTGTGCATGACAAGTCAAGCTATGCGTCAATGTTGATCCCATAGGGGTGACGATGTGTCGGTTCTGTAGACGAAGCGCCGAGATGCGTTTGTTCGGAAGTGCAATACACCAGGTTTCTCCTCACAGTCAAAGGATGCGTCAATCTCTTCCCACTGCAAGGTCATCAAGGCGCAGCTCCGATGTGTCAGGGCTCTCCAGGTGATGCTTTGGTTCCGAGTGCGATGCGTCAACTCTACTCCTGCAACAAGGTTGATGCGACGGTTCTGCTACACGCAGAATGGAGATGCGTCGATTTCAGTGATGCAAGTATCTTGATCCATTTCCAGTGAATCAGGCACAGGAGCAGGGGTACAGACTTTGATATCCCTGAGTCTGAAGCAATAGGAGACAAGGGAACAAGCCCTTAGTGATCACTTCACTGCATGTCAGACCCCAGCTCTCCTCAGCAGAGTCAGAGAACAGCAGGCAGCAGGGAAGCACAAGAGAAAACCAGCTCTTTCAGGTCAGCAATCCAGCAGTTTGTCAGTCCTTGATGCAGCATAGCAGTTCTTCTGACAGAGTCCAGTTGTAGGTCCAGAAATGCCTGGTTTTGTGTGGTCAGAGACCCAATACGTATATCCAACTGTTCCTTCGAAGTGAGGGAGACTTCAAAGAAGGGTCTTTGAAGTGCAAACAGGTCCTTTCTTCCAAGCCCTAGCTCTAGGCTATCAGTAGTGGGTAATAAGCCCTTTGTGTGGGAAACAGGACAATGTCTATTCAGGTGTAAGTGTCAGCTTACCCCTCCCTTCCTGCTCAGGAAGATCCTGCAGGATGCAGATGAGAATGCAGACATTTCTAACCTTCCTGTGTTTGTGGATGTCTACAGGGAATGTACAAAGTGTAGCTGCCACCCACCCCAGACGTGTTTTAGAGACAGGCTGCAGGTACACAGAGCAGTAAGAGCAAGAGAAATGCCCACTTTCTAAAAGTGGCATTTCTAAAATAGTAATGTTAAATACAACTTTACCAGTAAAGAAGATTTGTCGAAACAATTCCAGAGATATCAATATGATGCAGCTACTCCTTTCTAATCAGGAATTACAACTTGTATTAAGGAATGTTCAATGTTAACCTATAAGAAGAGTAAGCCTCACAGCAGGGAAGAACACATTGAGGTGTTTGCCACTACCATACATGCAAAACTTAACAGTATATGTCCTACCTTTTACTTACACAGCACCCTGTCCTATGGGCTGCCTAGTGCCTACCTTAGAGGTGACTTTTGTGTAATAAAAGAAGAATTTAAGGCTTGGCAAGTAGTTTTAAATGCCAAGTCAATGTGGCAGTAAACCGCACACACAGGCCCTGCAATGGTAGGCCTCAGACAGATTTGAAAGGCTGCTTGTGAGGATGGTACAATCAGTGCTGCAGGCCCACTAGTAGCATTTAGGTTACAGGTCCTAGGTGTATGGTATAACACTTTACAAGGGACTTATAAGTGAACTAAATATGCCAATTATGTATATACTAATAGTACCATGTTTAGGGGAGAAGTGCACGCACTTTAGCACTGGTCAGCAGTGGTAAAGTACTCAGAGTCCTAAGGCCAACAAAAAGAATCAGCAAAAACAGGAGGTAAGCAGGCAAAGATTGGGTGGAAGACCACACTAAGGATGAAAGGTCTAACAAACATCCACTCACACACCCATACAGACACTCATTCACCCAATCACACATCCATACAGCCCCTCACACACCCATCCAGTTACTGATACATCCAGTCACAGACCCACACAGGAACTCACACCCAATCAGAGACCTAGAAAACCACTCACACCCCCATTTACACACTCATATAGCCACTCATACACCCAGTCACACATCCATAGAGCAACGCAAACACTCATACAATCACTGATACATTCATTCAGAGACCCAGTGTGGGTTTTTTGCATGTAGGGGGTTGGCTGCAGGGACTGTCCGCAGGCAAGGCCCTGTGGCCAACCCCGTGCTGCGCATAACCTAAGACGATCATTGGTAGTGCTTGGATTTATGTACAGTAATTAAAATATTACTTTATGTTAAAAAAAACAAAAGATTCATCGAAAAAAACAAAGGTTACAGGGATGTTATAGTTAAGAAATAGCATGAATACAAATCTACATTTACTTAAATCCTAAAGGTTACGGGCGCGTTATAGTTAGGTAATAAAATGTTAAAACTCTTAAAAATTCACACAAAAGACAAGGTTAAAGAGAAGTTATAGTTAGGGTCAGAATTTGCACACATAAAACCATACAAATTCAGCAGATAAAGTTATCTCAAAAACTATAACTCATGCCCTAAGGGATCTACAACTCACACCCTTACCATGCACTGCAAATTACCCCACATATTACATCATTCATGAGATCTTCTATGACATCAATGATAATATCACTGTAACATTTGTAATAAAATTATTGATGAGTAAGTTGTGCAAAGCGGGTGTGCAATTTATAGTTACCTTAGGTCACGAGTTATAGTTTCTTGAGATAACTATAACTGCTAAATTTCTATGGTTTTGTGTGTCTAAAATATGATCCTAGCTATAACATATCTGTAACCTTTGTTTTTTAGTGAATTTATAAGGTTTTTTAATATCTATTTCCTAACTATAACATTCTTTTAACCTTTTTTCCTTTCAGTGAATATATATTCAGCCACTTTTGCCCTTTTCTATTCAGTATGATACACAATTGAACTTGGTGTCATTGGTTCAAGACAGTTTGTCTTTCTGCCAATGCAGAATTTGCCAATGCAAGTTTGCGCTTGGCAGTGCAATGTTACCGTAACACATTTATTTATTTTCAGGAATGTGTCATTAACAGCCATTTGCTTTCATTTTATTTTACCATTTGATGTATTATTTGATGTATTGCTATTATGTAGATTTTTCACTTTACATGTCTCCATTTCAGGATTGTGCTGTTAACTATATGCATTTTGCCTTAGATTAGTCTGATTGCACTTTCCAATATGGCCGACTTGTTGTGATCTCTCTGTGTTGGTTTTCTATGTCACCTTACAGTTCTAATTGGCACTGAGTGGTGGTTTCTTTCCATGTGATCAAGGATGATGTTTCAGCTGAAATGCGTTGTGTAAATAAACAGTTTGCAGCATCTACTTTGGATTTTGGTGTTCTGTACCCTGAGAGCGCGTCTATTGGGAAACTCTGTGTGTGTATGTATATGTATATATATATATATATATATATATATATATATATATATATATATATATATATTGCCACAATGTGATCCAAGGAGATCTTTGCGCGCTCAAACGTGGGTGCTCTGCGTAGGGGTCGGATCCAGACCCGATAATTAATTTTTCTCCAAAAGACGCGGCACACAGGAACATTAATTAAGGCTTTTTATTTTGAAACACTCAGACCAACGCGTTTCAGCCCTCCTGGCTTTGTTCACGGTCAGTGAGCTCTCTTCTATTTCTACAATTTATACCATTTTTGCCGTTATGTGGCATTATGGGATTTGCAGTTTATTCAACCAAATGTTATATTTTTTTATAGGAAGAAAGTCTTATATAGGCAAACGTTATTATACATCATAACTGTTTGGTGCATTCTAGGTAATGTTCTTGGCATTGGCAGTACTATCGTGCGTGTAATTTGAATAATTCGTAGATTGGCAACTAAACAGTTTCTCAATATACATTGTATAGTACCTTGTTACATTTATGAAAACATTATTCACTTTGAGTTGGTATACCTTAAACTCACTTAAATGCCATTGTCTACACATTTGGGTATAGTACCCTGGTGTACAAGCTGAGTGGGTCTCACAAGTGGACAATTTCTTACTTCCTTAATGCCTGATTAATTTAACATTGTATATTCAGTTCAGATGAACATAAAGTTCTTCATCATTGTTCATCCCTCTCGGGGTCTTAGTCCTCAGTCGAATTATACACTTCGATTCTATTTGACGAAGTTTTTTCATTCGATTTCCTCCACGCTCATTTGATGGTACCATGTGTATTCCAAAGAAACTCATCGCTTTCCAGTCGCTTTTTTGACACACTGCCATATGTTTTGCTGTTGCGTATGCCATGTCCTTGTTCTTTACTGCTCTTATGTGCTCCAGGATTCGCTTTTTTAACATGCAAATGGTGCTGCCGATGTATTGCATTCCGCATCTGCATTCCACTATGTAGACAACATAAGTAGAAGTGCATGTGATTTTCTGGTCTATATCAAACATTTTGCCATCGGGTTCCTTAAATGAACTTACATTTTTACCAATTTTGCATGCCTTGCACGTGTTGCATTTTCTGAAGCCTTTCTGCTGTTTATCTAGCCAGTTTTCTTGTTCTTTTTCTTTGAAGTGACTAGGTACCAATGCATCTCTCAAAGATCTCGTTTTCCTGTATGATAACAATGGTCTGTCTCCCAGTAGTTTCCCTATGTCTGGATCCCCAGAGATAAGGTGCCAATATTTATTGATTTTTCGCATAATTTGGCTGCTTTCCTTGCTGTACGTTGTGACAAATCGTGGTACTTGATCTTTTTCTTGACATTTGCTCTTGGGTGTGAGAATTTCTGCTCTTGTTTTTTTATCAATTCTATTTTTGCTTTCTTGCAAGTTTCTCTCATGGTAGCCTCTCGCTCTTAGTCTGCTCATTGATTCCAGAATTTGATTTTCTGCATCTGTGGGTTCGGAACAGTTACGTTTCAGCCGGGTAAATTCCCCATATGGGATACTTGTGATCAAGCTCGTTGGGTGGAAGCTTGTCCCATGCAGTATGCTATTCGTCGCCGTTTTTTTGCGAAACAGTGTGGAGTGAATTCTGTTACCTTCAATGTAGATCTTGGTGTCTAGAAAATCGATTTCCTTCTTGCTTGAAGTGCATGTAAAGGATAAACCAATGTCGTTGTTACTTAGTTTCAAATAGTACTCATTGAAGCTTTGTGATGGTCCATTCCATATTATGAATAAGTCATCGATGTATCGGACCCATAGTATTATCCTATCCAGATCTTCTTGGTTTTCAGAGTTCCATGCTATCATCTTTTCCCACCACCCCATCGTTATATTGGCATAGTTTGGAGAAAAAGATATGCCCATGGCAGTGCCACACTGTTGTTTGTACAGCTGTTTATTGAAGAAAAACACGTTATTGGTCAGACACATTTCGATCATTTGGAGTAGCATCTTCGTATGTTGTAATTCCGAAATGTTCCTTTGTCTTAGAAAATAGCCGCAAGCATTGAGTCCTACCTCGTGTCTTATGGAGGTGTAGAGAGATACCACATCAATTGTGATTAAAAGGTATTCTTCGTCCCAAGTGATTCCCTCCAGAATTCGAAGAAAGTCGCCCGTATCCTTAATATACGAGCTCATTGATTTTGCGATTGGTGCCAAAAAACTGTCCACATATTGTGAAATGTTCTCATATAGTGATTCACAAGATGAGACTATTGGTCTCCCTGGTGGGTTGATTAAAGTCTTGTGAATTTTGGGTAGGAAATAAATTGTTGGTATTACTGGGAAATCATTGGTGAGAAATTTGAATTCGTCCTCGCTTAGTAGATTTCTTCCATGACATGATTGTAAAAACTCATTCAGTTCAATGGTCATTTTGTTGATTGGATTTATATTGATTTTACAATAATTGGTTGTGTCATTTAGCTGACGTAAGGCTTCATTCACATAGTCCCGTGTGTTCAAAAGGACAATGTTTCCCCCTTTATCAGCGGGTTTGATTGTAAGTTTATTATTCTCCACCAAATTATTTATTGCTGCCCTTTCCTTTTTTGTTAGATTCTCTCTTTGTTTTTCATTCCTCTTTTTCGGCATTTTGTCGAGCTCTTCAATGATGGCATCTGAAAATAAATCAAATTTGTTTCCCGGGGATAATGATGGACAGTATTTTGATTTTCTTTTTAGGCCACTGTCTACTCTTTTATCAGTATTTACTTCAAGATGGTTCATTAACTGTGTTTCTGAAACTTCTTCATTATTTTGATTATACATTAGATCAAACATGTTTTGCAGGTCTGGTATTTCCTCTATTGTCCATTCCGATTGATTCTGCTCTATTGATGTTGTCTTTTCCGTAAGTTTTGCTACTGTTTTATTAGCATGTATTTTCGCTAATTTCAATTTGCGGACATATTTGTATAGATCAATCCTGACTTGAGTGTAATTGAAGTGGTTTTCAGGACAGAAAGACAATCCTTTGTTCAGTAGTGATGTTTCCTCTTTAGTGAGTACGTGGTCTGACAGATTAATGATTAGATTCTCTACTTGCGATTTCTTAAAGAGTAGTGTCTTTTTTCTTTTCGCTCTTCTAGTTTTTCTTGTCCTTGATCCTGTCCATTGTTCATTATTCCTCTTCCCCGTCCTCGGTTGGAGATTCTTCCGCGACCCCGTCCTCTGGTTAATGTTTTGTCCAGATTCATGAGTCGCATTTCTTCTAAAAAATTCATTGGGGCCATTCCACATGTTGCATTTGATAGTTCCCCATCGCTCACATCAGATTCAACACTGCTTGCAGGCGTTCCTTGTTGTTGTTGATTTGGAAAATTCTTTTTGAGTGTGTCGAATCGTCTGGCAAAAGTTAGTATTCTACCTTGGGCATAATCGTATTCGTCCCTTTTAAATTTGCGTTGCTTGCGCTCCTCAATTTCTGTTTCATATTTCTCAAGTCTGCTGTCCATTTCTTTTCGTAATTTTACAATGTCCTCTTTGTTCGTTTGTTGCTTTATGAGATCCTCAATTTCCTCAATTTTCTTTGTGATCTCTATCACATCTATTTTAGCGTGTTTAATCAAGATGCGCATCATGTTTAATGAACATTGTTGATTATTTTCCACCCACTCATCAAGTAATTCAGCCTTAGTGTCTGGGTGTGTGGGCATCGTGAAAATACGCAGACCTCGCGGTATCCTGTTGACTTCTATATAGTTTTCCAAGGCAATGATTTCCCAACTTTTGTTAATTTCCTTTTTATACAATTTTTCTCCTTCGTTAAATAATTGTTTTAAGGTGCTGGGTGTTTTATTCTTTTCACTCGTGGTTGCCGCTTCAGCTTGTGACTCCACTGGATTTTTAAACATTATTGCCGCTTTGCTTGCACGTTTTGCTGCTCGTGCCTCCATTATCTAATGCTTTCGATAGTATCTTGCCTATTCACACAACTGAGTGTTTAGCAACGTTATCAAAATAATTGCCAGATTTATGTTCCTACTCGCTGTCCTCACGACCGCCATACTGTTTACGGATCGGTTCTATTGTTAGATGACAAGCGAGCCACTGCACCCGCTACTTTGTATCGTATTATTCACCACTCACCTCCCGGGAGACTCCCGAATCGGCGGCGTCCTCCGACCCCGTCTATCGACGCTCAACCGGCGGTGAATATCTTCCAGGCAAAATCCTTAGCGTAGCGGAGTGGGCGCTGCCAGATCCATCTTTAAATTGCCACAATGTGATCCAAGGAGATCTTTGCGCGCTCAAACGTGGGTGCTCTGCGTAGGGGTCGGATCCAGACCCGATAATTAATTTTTCTCCAAAAGACGCGGCACACAGGAACATTAATTAAGGCTTTTTATTTTGAAACACTCAGACCAACGCGTTTCAGCCCTCCTGGCTTTGTTCACGGTCAGTGAGCTCTCTTCTATTTCTACAATTTATACCATTTTTGCCGTTATGTGGCATTATGGGATTTGCAGTTTATTCAACCAAATGTTATATTTTTTTATAGGAAGAAAGTCTTATATAGGCAAACGTTATTATACATCATAACTGTTTGGTGCATTCTAGGTAATGTTCTTGGCATTGGCAGTACTATCGTGCGTGTAATTTGAATAATTCGTAGATTGGCAACTAAACAGTTTCTCAATATACATTGTATAGTACCTTGTTACATTTATGAAAACATTATTCACTTTGAGTTGGTATACCTTAAACTCACTTAAATGCCATTGTCTACACATTTGGGTATAGTACCCTGGTGTACAAGCTGAGTGGGTCTCACAAGTGGACAATTTCTTACTTCCTTAATGCCTGATTAATTTAACATTGTATATTCAGTTCAGATGAACATAAAGTTCTTCATCATTGTTCATCCCTCTCGGGGTCTTAGTCCTCAGTCGAATTATACACTTCGATTCTATTTGACAAAGTTTTTTCATTCGATTTCCTCCACGCTCATTTGATGGTACCATGTGTATTCCAAAGAAACTCATCGCTTTCCAGTCGCTTTTTTGACACACTGCCATATGTTTTGCTGTTGCGTATGCCATGTCCTTGTTCTTTACTGCTCTTATGTGCTCCAGGATTCGCTTTTTTAACATGCAAATGGTGCTGCCGATGTATTGCATTCCGCATCTGCATTCCACTATGTAGACAACATAAGTAGAAGTGCATGTGATTTTCTGGTCTATATCAAACATTTTGTCATCGGGTTCCTTAAATGAACTTACATTTTTACCAATTTTGCATGCCTTGCACGTGTTGCATTTTCTGAAGCCTTTCTGCTGTTTATCTAGCCAGTTTTCTTGTTCTTTTTCTTTGAAGTGACTAGGTACCACTGCATCTCTCAAAGATCTCGTTTTCCTGTATGATAACAATGGTCTGTCTCCCAGTAGTTTCCCTATGTCTGGATCCCCAGAGATAAGGTGCCAATATTTATTGATTTTTCGCATAATTTGGCTGCTTTCCTTGCTGTACGTTGTGACAAATCGTGGTACTTGATCTTTTTCTTGACATTTGCTCTTGGGTGTGAGAATTTCTGCTCTTGTTTTTTTATCAATTCTATTTTTGCTTTTTTGCAAGTTTCTCTCATGGTAGCCTCTCGCTCTTAGTCTGCTCATTGATTCCAGAATTTGATTTTCTGCATCTGTGGGTTCGGAACAGTTACGTTTCAGCCGGGTAAATTCCCCATATGGGATACTTGTGATCAAGCTCGTTGGGTGGAAGCTTGTCCCATGCAGTATGCTATTCGTCGCCGTTTTTTTGCGAAACAGTGTGGAGTGAATTCTGTTACCTTCAATGTAGATCTTGGTGTCTAGAAAATCGATTTCCTTCTTGCTTGAAGTGCATGTAAAGGATAAACCAATGTCGTTGTTACTTAGTTTCAAATAGTACTCATTGAAGCTTTGTGATGGTCCATTCCATATTATGAATAAGTCATCGATGTATCGGACCCATAGTATTATCCTATCCAGATCTTCTTGGTTTTCAGAGTTCCATGCTATCATCTTTTCCCACCACCCCATCGTTATATTGGCATAGTTTGGAGAAAAAGATATGCCCATGGCAGTGCCACACTGTTGTTTGTACAGCTGGTTATTGAAGAAAAACACGTTATTGGTCAGACACATTTCGATCATTTGGAGTAGCATCTTCGTATGTTGTAATTCCGAAATGTTCCTTTGTCTTAGAAAATAGCCGCAAGCATTGAGTCCTACCTCGTGTCTTATGGAGGTGTAGAGAGATACCACATCAATTGTGATTAAAAGGTATTCTTCGTCCCAAGTGATTCCCTCCAGAATTCGAAGAAAGTCGCCCGTATCCTTAATATACGAGCTCATTGATTTTGCGATTGGTGCCAAAAAACTGTCCACATATTGTGAAATGTTCTCATATAGTGATTCACAAGATGAGACTATTGGTCTCCCTGGTGGGTTGATTAAAGTCTTGTGAATTTTGGGTAGGAAATAAATTGTGGGTATTACTGGGAAATCATTGGTGAGAAATTTGAATTCGTCCTCGCTTAGTAGATTTCTTCCATGACATGATTGTAAAAACTCATTCAGTTCAATGGTCATTTTGTTGATTGGATTTATATTGATTTTACAATAATTGGTTGTGTCATTTAGCTGACGTAAGGCTTCATTCACATAGTCCCGTGTGTTCAAAAGGACAATGTTTCCCCCTTTATCAGCGGGTTTGATTGTAAGTTTATTATTCTCCACCAAATTATTTATTGCTGCCCTTTCCTTTTTTGTTAGATTCTCTCTTTGTTTTTCATTCCTCTTTTTCGGCATTTTGTCGAGCTCTTCAATGATGGCATCTGAAAATAAATCAAATTTGTTTCCCGGGGATAATGATGGACAGTATTTTGATTTTCTTTTTAGGCCACTGTCTACTCTTTTATCAGTATTTACTTCAAGATGGTTCATTAACTGTGTTTCTGAAACTTCTTCATTATTTTGATTATACATTAGATCAAACATGTTTTGCAGGTCTGGTATTTCCTCTATTGTCCATTTCGATTGATTCTGCTCTATTGATGTTGTCTTTTCCGTAAGTTTTGCTACTGGTTTATTAGCATGTATTTTCGCTAATTTCAATTTGCGGACATATTTGTATAGATCAATCCTGACTTGAGTGTAATTGAAGTGGTTTTCAGGACAGAAAGACAATCCTTTGTTCAGTAGTGATGTTTCCTCTTTAGTGAGTACGTGGTCTGACAGATTAATGATTAGATTCTCTACTTGCGATTTCTTAAAGAGTAGTGTCTTTTTTCTTTTCGCTCTTCTAGTTTTTCTTGTCCTTGATCCTGTCCATTGTTCATTATTCCTCTTCCCCGTCCTCGGTTGGAGATTCTTCCGCGACCCCGTTCTCTGGTTAATGTTTTGTCCAGATTCATGAGTCGCATTTCTTCTAAAAAATTCATTGGGGCCATTCCACATGTTGCATTTGATAGTTCCCCATCGCTCACATCAGATTCAACACTGCTTGCAGGCGTTCCTTGTTGTTGTTGATTTGGAAAATTCTTTTTGAGTGTGTCGAATCGTCTGGCAAAAGTTAGTATTCTACCTTGGGCATAATCGTATTCGTCCCTTTTAAATTTGCGTTGCTTGCGCTCCTCAATTTCTGTTTCATATTTCTCAAGTCTGCTGTCCATTTCTTTTCGTAATTTTACAATGTCCTCTTTGTTCGTTTGTTGCTTTATGAGATCCTCAATTTCTTCAATTTTCTTTGTGATCTCTATCACATCTATTTTAGCGTGTTTAATCAAGATGCGCATCATGTTTAATGAACATTGTTGATTATTTTCCACCCACTCATCAAGTAATTCAGCCTTAGTGTCTGGGTGTGTGGGCATCGTGAAAATACGCAGACCTCGCGGTATCCTGTTGACTTCTATATAGTTTTCCAAGGCAATGATTTCCCAACTTTTGTTAATTTCCTTTTTATACAATTTTTCTCCTTCGTTAAATAATTGTTTTAAGGTGCTGGGTGTTTTATTCTTTTCACTCGTGGTTGCCGCTTCAGCTTGTGACTCCACTGGATTTTTAAACATTATTGCCGCTTTGCTTGCACGTTTTGCTGCTCGTGCCTCCATTATCTAATGCTTTCGATAGTATCTTGCCTATTCACACAACTGAGTGTTTAGCAACGTTATCAAAATAATTGCCAGATTTATGTTCCTACTCGCTGTCCTCACGACCGCCGTACTGTTTACGGATCGGTTCTATTGTTAGATGACAAGCGAGCCACTGCACCCGCTACTTTGTATCGTATTATTCACCACTCACCTCCCGGGAGACTCCCGAATCGGCGGCGTCCTCCGACCCCGTCTATCGACGCTCAACCGGCGGTGAATATCTTCCAGGCAAAATCCTTAGCGTAGCGGAGTGGGCGCTGCCAGATCCATCTTTAAATTGCCACAATGTGATCCAAGGAGATCTTTGCGCGCTCAAACGTGGGTGCTCTGCGTAGGGGTCGGATCCAGACCCGATAATTAATTTTTCTCCAATTTTTACAAATATGTCCGCAAATTGAAATTAGCGAAAATACATGCTAATAAACCAGTAGCAAAACTTACGGAAAAGACAACATCAATAGAGCAGAATCAATCGGAATGGACAATAGAGGAAATACCAGACCTGCAAAACATGTTTGATCTAATGTATAATCAAAATAATGAAGAAGTTTCAGAAACACAGTTAATGAACCATCTTGAAGTAAATACTGATAAAAGAGTAGACAGTGGCCTAAAAAGAAAATCAAAATACTGTCCATCATTATCCCCGGGAAACAAATTTGATTTATTTTCAGATGCCATCATTGAAGAGCTCGACAAAATGCCGAAAAAGAGGAATGAAAAACAAAGAGAGAATCTAACAAAAAAGGAAAGGGCAGCAATAAATAATTTGGTGGAGAATAATAAACTTACAATCAAACCCGCTGATAAAGGGGGAAACATTGTCCTTTTGAACACACGGGACTATGTGAATGAAGCCTTACGTCAGCTAAATGACACAACTAATTATTGTAAAATCAATATAAATCCAATCAACAAAATGACCATTGAACTGAATGAGTTTTTACAATCATGTCATGGAAGAAATCTACTAAGCGAGGACGAATTCAAATTTCTCACCAATGATTTCCCAGTAATACCCACAATTTATTTCCTACCCAAAATTCACAAGACTTTAATCAACCCACCAGGGAGACCAATAGTCTCATCTTGTGAATCACTATATGAGAACATTTCACAATATGTGGACAGTTTTTTGGCACCAATCGCAAAATCAATGAGCTCGTATATTAAGGATACGGGCGACTTTCTTCGAATTCTGGAGGGAATCACTTGGGACGAAGAATACCTTTTAATCACAATTGATGTGGTATCTCTCTACACCTCCATAAGACACGAGGTAGGACTCAATGCTTGCGGCTATTTTCTAAGACAAAGGAACATTTCGGAATTACAACATACGAAGATGCTACTCCAAATGATCGAAATGTGTCTGACCAATAACGTGTTTTTCTTCAATAAACAGCTGTACAAACAACAGTGTGGCACTGCCATGGGCATATCTTTTTCTCCAAACTATGCCAATATAACGATGGGGTGGTGGGAAAAGATGATAGCATGGAACTTTGAAAACCAAGAAGATCTGGATAGGATAATACTATGGGTCCGATACATCGATGACTTATTCATAATATGGAATGGACCATCACAAAGCTTCAATGAGTACTATTTGAAACTAAGTAACAACGACATTGGTTTATCCTTTACATGCACTTCAAGCAAGAAGGAAATCGATTTTCTAGACACCAAGATCTACATTGAAGGTAACAGAATTCACTCCACACTGTTTCGCAAAAAAACGGCGACGAATAGCATACTGCATGGGACAAGCTTCCACCCAACGAGCTTGATCACAAGTATCCCATATGGGGAATTTACCCGGCTGAAACGTAACTGTTCCGAACCCACAGATGCAGAAAATCAAATTCTGGAATCAATGAGCAGACTAAGAGCGAGAGGCTACCATGAGAGAAACTTGCAAAAAAGCAAAAATAGAATTGATAAAAAAACAAGAGCAGAAATTCTCACACCCAAGAGCAAATGTCAAGAAAAAGATCAAGTACCACGATTTGTCACAACGTACAGCAAGGAAAGCAGCCAAATTATGCGAAAAATCAATAAATATTGGCACCTTATCTCTGGGGATCCAGACATAGGGAAACTACTGGGAGACAGACCATTGTTATCATACAGGAAAACGAGATCTTTGAGAGATGCATTGGTACCTAGTCACTTCAAAGAAAAAGAACAAGAAAACTGGCTAGATAAACAGCAGAAAGGCTTCAGAAAATGCAACACGTGCAAGGCATGCAAAATTGGTAAAAATGTAAGTTCATTTAAGGAACCCGATGGCAAAATGTTTGATATAGACCAGAAAATCACATGCACTTCTACTTATGTTGTCTACATAGTGGAATGCAGATGCGGAATGCAATACATCGGCAGCACCATTTGCATGTTAAAAAAGCGAATCCTGGAGCACATAAGAGCAGTAAAGAACAAGGACATGGCATACGCAACAGCAAAACATATGGCAGTGTGTCAAAAAAGCGACTGGAAAGCGATGAGTTTCTTTGGAATACACATGGTACCATCAAATGAGCGTGGAGGAAATCGAATGAAAAAACTTTGTCAAATAGAATCGAAGTGTATAATTCGACTGAGGACTAAGACCCCGAGAGGGATGAACAATGATGAAGAACTTTATGTTCATCTGAACTGAATATACAATGTTAAATTAATCAGGCATTAAGGAAGTAAGAAATTGTCCACTTGTGAGACCCACTCAGCTTGTACACCAGGCTACTATACCCAAATGTGTAGACAATGGCATTTAAGTGAGTTTAAGGTATACCAACTCAAAGTGAATAATGTTTTCATAAATGTAACAAGGTACTATACAATGTATATTGAGAAACTGTTTAGTTGCCAATCTACGAATTATTCAAATTACACGCACGATAGTACTGCCAATGCCAAGAACATTACCTAGAATGCACCAAACAGTTATGATGTATAATAACGTTTGCCTATATAAGACTTTCTTCCTATAAAAAAATATAACATTTGGTTGAATAAACTGCAAATCCCATAATGCCACATAACGGCAAAAATGGTATAAATTGTAGAAATAGAAGAGAGCTCACTGACCGTGAACAAAGCCAGGAGGGCTGAAACGCGTTGGTCTGAGTGTTTCAAAATAAAAAGCCTTAATTAATGTTCCTGTGTGCCGCGTCTTTTGGAGAAAAAAAAAAAAAATATATATATATATATATATATATATAATATATGTATTACCTACTGGCGGTCGCCAGTAGGTAGTTATAGTTAGGACCCCTTTTCCATAGGAAATCCGCAACATTCTATTTTGAATAACTTTGGCACCGGTCGACGAATCCTCGCGAATTTCTCATAATAGGTGGGGCGCTACGCTCCGCTCCTACCCTGAAAGTCTCGGGGGGATTCGTCAAGCGGGGGCTGAGATAAAAGGGGGGTCCCAAAACGCGTTTTTCCCATGCATTTTTCCATAGGACCTTTAGACAGGGCTACAGCCCGAACGGCTGAACAGAATTACTAGAAATTTGGCAGAGAGGTAGTCCCTAGGTCAAGGAAGTGCCTTTTGTAGGTTTGGTGTAAATCTGTTCAGTAGGTCCTGAGAAAATAGCATTTAAATCAATATATATATCTGAGCCAGCTTACGGTACGCTTACCGTAAGCTTACCGTACGCGTACGGTGGCGTGCGCGAGCGCGATTCTGATTGGCTGTTAGATCTTAGTAAACATTCGAATCGGCCGAAACCAGGAAGCGGCGGCCGCCATTTTGTGTGTTTCACTCAGAAAAAAAAGAGTGAAAACAAGAAAAGGGGGCAAGGAGGAGAGTTACAGACCCCCTTACATTTGTGAGGGGGTCAAAGAAGGACAGAAAAGTACAAAGAAAACATTTATTGATTTTAAAAAAAATCACGGGGTACGCGTACGGTAAGCTTACGGTAAGCGTACGGAAGAAAAAAAAAATTAAAAAAGAAATGAAATGCAGATTTAAGAGTTTAGATATTAGGGGGCTCTAAAAAGAGCTGTTGTGTTTATGAAGTGATTTTTTAAGTGGTACCTACAAGTAAGTACCGATGCAGAGTCTAAGGTTCAAGAGGAAGACTCTGTTCCCTTCATCATTGAAGTGCACACCATCTCCTCTATAAATGTCTTGCATGTCATAACGCAAGTTGTTGTGGTAAATGGCACCCATACCATAGTCACGGAGGAAAGCAGAAACAGATTTGTTGACGTGCTTTCTTGCTTTGTCAATTTGCGGACAGAAATGATTGGACCAGTTCCATTTTTGCCTTTGGCATATGTTGGAAAACACAAAGGCAGTTTTAGGGAAAAGTGAAAACAGTTGTGCAAAGGTGTCCTTCATAAGCATTTCCAGACCTACCCCAGTCAAAGTGCCTAGGTCATTGCCACCACAGTGCACTATTATGAGGTCAGGGTGTTGGATTTGCATGAAGGATTTCACCAATGGCATCAATTGGTGCCACTTTAACCCTCTCTGACCAATCCATTTAATGTCTACATTTGGCAAAGCAAGGTCTCTCACCATACCTGTTTTCTCTGCAAACTTTTCACTCCAGAAGACATAGCTGTGCCCTACAATCCACACTGTGAACATCTTCAAAGGAGAACTGGATGCACTCAGGAGGTGTCTTTCAGTAGAATGGCAATATGAAAAGAAAGACAGTTTGGAAATGGAGGCATACATATTTTTTTCAAAACAAAAAGAACTGATTGGCTGTTTCATACCATTCTAGAATAAAAACTAGGCTGTATGTGTAAATTAATAGAAGCATGTTTTGTATTGGTACAAAAAAATGTGTTACCAAAGAACAGTACTATGGATTTGCTGTTAGGTTTGAAAAGTCAAGCACTCTTGCTCTGTGGAATTGAAACATTGTGTGGCGAACTTCTGACCTAACTCCACACAGCAGTGTTCCATGAGCTGTTGCTATGGTAGCAGGCAGAAATCAAGTTGGGGGAAGGGTACTAGGCAGAAGTCAAGTTGGGGGCAGGGTACTTTTGGAAAAGGGTTGGTTTTCAACCAATAGAAATGTGTGATTACATTTGAAAAAAAGGGGGAAGCACTGAGATTTGAAACTTACATGTATATGTGTGGAAAAATAGAGGGAAAGTTTGCCATTATCTGGTTCTGCTGAGAGGAGAGAGGTGTAGAGAACAGAGATCCTGGCTCTGATAATCTGCTGTTTGAGTGCCACATTTCTTTCACAACTAACTAATTTTAAAGGTGAGTTTAGAGTTTGAGAGGGGATGTATATGGTAAATTAAGAAATGAATAATAGAATTGGAATTCCTTTTGTAGAAGTTGTGTTTATTATTTTCTGTTTTGGGAGAAATTTAAATGTGAGGAACATGTAAAATAATATGGACAATTTTTTCATGATAAATTAAGGTGTACTGGTAAAAATAAGGAATACTTTAAGGGTTTGAGGTTGCAGTCAGTAATGCAAATACATTCAGCATCACTAAGGCTGGTTGCCCTTGCTGGAGTGTAGGCAGTCACCGAGGATACACATGGTGGTGGTCTGAAAAAGCAGTTTGGACATGGGCTTTTTAAAAAAATCTAAAAAGTGGATTCATAATGTGTCAGTCTGTAAAAGTGATTTTCACTTGCCAAAAAAAAAGAGCAGTAAGTGTGCATTTAAATTGGCAAAGAAATTTCGTTTTGTGACTAATGTGAAAACATGACTCTGTGTGCAAATAGGAATTACAGGCAGAGATTTATTGTGTTTTGCTCTGGTGATTTCACAGTTGCATTAGTAGGAAAAAGGGGGAGCGATTTTTTGGGGGAAGAAGCAGACTCTTAGCACACAACCAGCTCCTTTCCATGTATAAGCATGCACAGTATTTAGAAGCGAGTGGGGTTTTCAGGTTTCAGTCTGTAATGCAAATACATTCAGCATCACTAAGGCTGGTTGCCCTTGCTGGAGTGTAGGCAGTCACCGAGGATACACATGGTGGTGGTCTGAAAAAGCAGTCTGGACATGGGCTTTTTTAAAAAAATCTGAAAAGTGGTTTCATAATGTGTCAGTCTGTAAAAGTGATTTTCACTTGCCAAAAAAAAAGAGCAGTAAGTGTGCATTCAAATTGGCAAAGAAATTTCGTTTTGGGACTAATGTGAAAACATGACTCTGTGTGGAAATAGGAATTACAGGCAGAGATTTATTGTGTTTTGCTCTGGTGATTTCACAGTTGCATTAGTAGGAAAAAGGGGGAGCGATTTTTTGGGGGAAGAAGCAGACTCTTAGCACACACCCAGCTCCTTTCCATGTATAATCATGCACAGTATTTAGAAGCGAGTGGGGTTTTGAGGTTTCAGTCTGTAATGCAAATACATTCAGCATCACTAAGGCTGGTTGCCCTTGCTGGAGTGTAGGCAGTCACCGAGGATACACATGGTGGTGGTCTGAAAAAGCAGTCTGGACATGGGCTTTTTAAAAAAAATCTGAAAAGTGGTTTCATAATGTGTCAGTCTGTAAAAGTGATTTTCACTTGCCAAAAAAAAAGAGCAGTAAGTGTGCTTTCAAATTGGCAAAGAAATTTCGTTTTGGGACTAATGTGAAAACATGACTCTGTGTGGAAATAGGAATTACAGGCAGAGATTTATTGCGTTTTGCTCTGGTGATTTCACAGTTGCATTAGTAGGAAAAAGGGGGAGCGATTTTTTGGGGGAAGAAGCAGACTCTTAGCACACACCCAGCTCCTTTCCATGTATAATCATGCACAGTATTTAGAAGCGAGTGGGGTTTTCAGGTTTCAGTCTGTAATGCAAATACATTCAGCATCACTAAGGCTGGTTGCCCTTGCTGGAGTGTAGGTAGTCACCGAGGATACACATGGTGGTGGTCTGAAAAAGCAGTCTGGACATGGGCTTTTTTAAAAAACTGAAAAGTGGTTTAATAATGTGTCAGTCTGTAAAAGTGATTTTAACTTGCCAAAAAAAAAGAGCAGTAAGTGTGCATTCAAATTGGCAAAGAAATTACGTTTTGTGACTATTGTGAAAAGAAATGTAGTAATATATTTAAATAAAATAAAGGATTTTTTTTAAAGTTTTTTTCAGGTATTGCTGAAGAGCAGTGGACAAAATTTAAGATGCCTACAAAATCCAGAGTTCAAAAAACGCACAAAAAAAACCTATATTTGAAGACAACTAGAGGACCAAAGTTAGTAGAAGATGCTCATGTTGGGAAAAAGAAAAAATCTTCTGGTAAGCAGAAAAAACAATTTCTAAAAAATATATTCAAAAGAATGAAAAATGTACAAAATGTCTGTACTCAAAAGGATGTTTTGAACAAAAAAGGAGAGGAAAAAATTGACAATTTAGTTAATGCAAATATACCTTCAGCAACTGAAAAGATTTATATAAATAGAAAAACAGCGTTTATAGAGATACGTAGAAAAATGTTTCAGAGAAGAGTTATGTCCAATTTGATGAAGGATGTGAAGAAATATAACAAAAAGACAAAGTTTTATAAAAGAAAAAAAGAAATAGAAGCCATTGCAGCAAAGGCATTAGAATTAAAAAGGAAACTATTCATTTTAATTTTGAATAGGATGCGTACATTAGACAAAATGGTTAATGTACTGAAATCACATAGCAAAAGGAAAAGAGTAGTGAACAGAACAAACTTTTGTAAAGTGTTTTTAGGAAAGTGGATGCATAGTTCAAGTAGTGAACCTTTTTTTAATGAAGAGAGCTATTTTCAAAGTAATAGTTTGCTGCATGCAGTTGACACCAGAGGTCGTTCTTACGAAGTAAAAAATGGTTGCATAATGGAGAAGGAGATAATGGTTCCAAGAGATGAGGTACAAGTGATGGCAGATGAGGCTATGGGGAGACGTCCTAAAGCCCCAGTGTACACTTGGAATTGTAGTAGTATTTGCACTGTGCGTCAGGAATCTATTGACAAATTTCGAGAGTTTCTAAGAGAATATAGTAAAAAAAGTATAAAACAGAAGATTAAGGTGCTTCAAAGTCTGGATCCATGCAGAGTGAGAGAGAATACTGGTTTGCAGGGTCATTCTCTGGCTTGTCTATCTAGAAAAGTGTGCAATAGTGTTTTCCATCATTTTAGGATGCTGGCTGTTCATCATACTGAAATGAGAAAGTTTGTGAGACGGTTGTATTTTGCCAAAAGTCCAGCAATAAAGTTAAATGAATTGAATAGGGCTCTGTTCCGAGGAACGGTATCAGATGTAGAGAAGGTTGTTGATGAAATTCAGTTTTGTTACTTTGGTCCTGAACAAAACAGTGCAGAGAAGGACACAGTAAATGAGGAAGAAGTGGAAGAGAATGTAGAACCCTCTGTAAGTAACACATTTAATGATCATATAACAAAATTTGCAATAGTCTCTAATGAAAGACCAAATTTTACTTGTATTTGTTGCCGCAGAACTCATTATAGAAAACAAACTAGGAATGTTGATCTCTACAGAAAGAGTGAAAATGAAGATAATTATAAGTGGAAGGATTTTGCCACATATATATTTCTAGAAAATTGTTTTGATTTGGGTGAAGATCAGCGTATTTGTAAATACTGTTACAACAAGTTAGAGGAAAAAAGAATGCCGACCAGAGCTGTACATAATAATTTAGAATTGGATGCTATTCCTGCTGAACTTTCTGAATTAAATACATATGAGTCTATACTCATTCAATGTGTTCATCCGTTCCAGACCATAGTACGTATGGAGCCGAAAACTGGTAAATTACCTCCTTCTGATTTACTGAGAGGTTTAAAAGGAAGAGTGGTGTATTTGCCCTTGGATTTGAAAAAAAATATGGAAACTATTGATGCGGATACTTTGGAAACTGAACCATTAATTATTCTGGTTAATGGTGTACCTACAAAGAATAAGAAGATTTGGCAGGAGCTGGTAGATGTGCGGAAAGTACAAAGAGCAAATTTGTATTTGAAAAGGAATAATAAATGGTATGAATCAATTTATATAGAAGAAGAAGAAGAAGAAGAAGATTTACAAGAAGACACAGAAACACCAACTGGACAAATTGAAAAAGTGGACAAGTCAAAGGAAGAAGAAATTTATGAACATTTTAGCATACATCCTCTTCATTCAAAAGAAGTTATGGGAGATAATATTGATCTCTTTCAGATGAAGAAAGCAAAAGGACCTCCCGTGAGTGTATGGGAGGAGAGCGTGGAAGCTCGATGTTTTCCCCAGCTGTTTCCTAAAGGAAAAGGAGGACGATAAGATGAACGTCCAGAACAGATTCCAGCTTCTGAGTATCGGACTACAAGACTATATGCTGAAGATCCCAGATTTCGACAAAGTATTCCTTATTTGTTCCATCTTTTATTTGAAAGCGACTTGTCTGCACTGTCTTATGCAGTAAATCACATTTTAAAAAGTGGAGTACATTTACAAAATGTGTCTGCTAAGGATTTTATGGAGAAAGTGCAGCACCGAGATGATCATTTGGAAACACAACTGATCAATCTGATGGCTTGTCAGCGTGGGACAAATGAATATTGGTACCGACGCCATGGTGAACTAAAATGCATGTTACGGAATTTAGGAACACCAACATGGTTCGTTACCCTAAGCTGTGCGGAGTACGCTTGGAATGATTTACTGGATTTTCTACGAGAGGCAAATTCAAACATTAAAAACATTGAATACAAGACAGCAGGAGAACTGTGCTCATTGGATCCGGTTAATGTTTGCAGATATTTCAATCATAGATTTGAGGCTATGATGTCCTTCATCTGCAATAAAAAAAATCCACCTCTTGGAGAAGTAGTAGATTTCTTTTGGAGAAAAGAGTACCAGGCAAGAGGTGCTCCTCATATTCATATGCTGTTGTGGATCAAGGATGCCCCAAAGTTTGGAACAGATACTGATGAAGCAGTGTTATCTTTCATTGAAGAATATGCAACATGTGCTATACCAAAAAGCACAGAAGAGAAAAAGTTAAAGGAGCAAGTTTTACGTTTCCAAAGTCATCGGTGTGGAAAATACTGTCGACGGAAATACAAGAGCAAAGATAAATACTACACTAAATGTCGATTTGGATTTCCTAGACCTGTTCTTTCAAATGGAAGAGTCAACAGTTTTATGTCAGCTGTGAGACATACTATCACAAGGAAATCACCTAAGAATACCTACAACCTAAAAAGAAAAGAAGAATCCAAAAATATAAATGACTACAACCCAGTCATTTTATCCATGTGGAACGCTAACATGGATATACAGTATGTAGCTGACAATTCCATTGCTGTTGCTCGATATGTAACGTCTTACATTACGAAATCAGAAAAAACAGAATTGAAGGAAATGTGGGAAGAGATTTCTCACGAGAAGACTGTCAGTAAGAAGCTGTACAGTTTCAGTTTGAAGATGTTATCGCATCGAGAAATTGGATCCTACGAATGTTCAGATAGGTTATCTTCTGCAAGTCTCTACTCGAAGTCAAGAAGAATAATTTGGGCAAGTTTAGGCCTTGCAGCAATGAGAAATCGGGTACTGAAATCTGTTGGAGAAATTGAATATTTGGCCGAGAATGACCCAGAAAGTACAGATATTTTGAAATCAAACATGTTGGACACATATTATCCCAAGAGAAGTCAACATCTGGAGAACATGTGTCTCTATGAAGTGCTGCAGAACTACATTTATTCACGGAAAGCCGCAGAAGACATCAACAATGGAAAATATAAAGTCGTTGGTGAGGAAGGATGTTTGGTGAAGCAAACAAAAGGAAGTTTGATAAATCACAGGAAGCTGAGTTGCGAAACAACTGACAAGAAGGAATTTTACTACTTGGCTCTTTTACAGTTGTTTAAACCATGGCGTACAGAGGATGAACTACTGGGAGAATTTCAAAGCTATGAAGATTCTTTTAATGCTTGCAAAGACAGCATACAATGCAGTACATTCTCAAGTTATCTGCAAATGTTAAATGAAGAAATTGAACAGGAAACTACAATTGCAGCAGAAATAGCTAGAGACAGTTCTCAGGACAGCCAAAGTTCAGGAACACTCAGTCAAGATCCCCTAGGACAACCAATCGTTGAAAATGAAGCATCAATAGCCATGAATGAAGTGGAAACGGCTATGAATCAAGCTCAAGAAGAATTTATAGACTTAGAAAATTTGGAAAGACAACTGAATCAAGAGCAGCAACAAATTTATGAAGAGATCAGAAACAAAATTGAACACGGATTTCTACATGAAAAAAAAGAGTGCTCATGCACATCATTTCATCCAATCAGGATGTATGTAAGCGGACAAGCTGGAACTGGAAAAAGTTTCCTTATAAAAGTCATCAGAAGCTACCTACAGCAAAAAACAGATTCTACTTTGTCTTGTGTGGTTACTGCTCCAACTGGGTTAGCAGCATATAACATAAAAGGAATCACTTTACATCGTTTGCTAATGTTACCAGTGGAGCATGAGAACAAAATACAATACAACAAGCTAACTGGAGAAGCATCCTTGGAAGTTTCAAGAGTATTGAAGAAGATGCAAGTTCTCATTATTGATGAGGTGAGCATGGTATCAAACTTAATGCTTGCCTTTGTGCATTTAAGAATGCAGCAAATTTTGAAGACAGACTATGACATGTTATTTGGTGGAAAACACGTCAAAGTTTTTGGAGATCTTTTGCAACTTACTCCAGTTAAAGGACAACCAGTGTTTAGTACTGTCACACATGAAGACACGAAGAAGTCATTGGGAAGCATCGGAAATACAAATATTTGGTCCTTCTTTGAGTACAAGGAACTTACTACTAATATGAGGCAAGCAAGCGATGAAGAATATGGAAGTATTCTGAAAGATATCAGAATTGGACTACTCACAGAAGTTGGCAAAAAAGCATTACAGAGTCGGCTGCTACATAATTTATTTCCAAAGGAAGAAATAGTTGCAGAGAAGATATACAAGAACATTGCAGAAAAGAAAAGTATCATCTGCTTAATGCCAACTCTACGTGAATGCTCAATATTCAATGAGGAGCTTTTGAAATTGGAAAAGGAAGAGATCAGGAAATTAGAAGCAGTGGACAAAATTGAGGATGGAAGAATTACTGTCACAGTAACAGGCAAACTGAAAAATAAATTGGACTCACTAGAGAAGAACATCTCCAAAACAGCTGGATTAGAAAAAAATCTATATGTTTGCATGAACTGTAGAGTATTTTTAAGAAGAAATTTGGATGTTGAAAAAGGTTTAGTTAATGGAGCTATGGGAAGAGTTGTGGGTTTTATTAATTATCAGAAAAAAGATGGAATTGAATGTTTAAAAATAAAATTTGATCAGATAGAAGAAGTTAAAGATATTTGTCATTGTACAGTTCGTTTCATGCTTGTGAAAGACTTATATGTACGTAGGAAGCAGTTTCCGTTTTCTCTAGCATATGCTGTAACTATTCACAAGTCTCAAGGATTGACTGTAGATTGTGCATTTGTGAACATTGGTTCAACTGTGTTCAAAGAAGGTATGGCATATGTTGCTTTGTCACGAGTGAAAACATTATCAGGTTTATTCATGATAGACTTTGATGATTCAAAAGTTAGTGCTGATACAAACTGTGTAAAGGAGTATAATAGATTAAGAAGAAGCTATGCTCCTCATTTAGGTCAGTATCCTGTGTTGGAGAAACGTGTAGTTTCTCGTAAAAGAAAAAATGAGAATATCTGTAATGAAGATGTAGAGAAGAGGAAAAAAAGAGGAGTGATGTAATTGCAAGCAAAAAGAAAAAGGAAAATGAAGAACAGGTTGTAGGATGTCATTTTGAAAATAGCTCTGGTGTCAACTGCTACGCAAATGTAGTGCTGAATGTTGCATTTTATCTGGAAAGTTTGCAAGAGCAGATAATAGTAAATCAGGGAAAAAGATTCTGTTCTGAGCTGAGTCTCCTTTTTCAAAAGCTGAGTAAAGATAAAACTCAAATAGAAAGTGCTACTGAAATTAGAAAACTTTTAGATATATGTTCAGGACGAACACAGTTTTCTCAAAATGTACAGCAAGATGCACAGGAATTCTTGATGTATTTTCTTCAGGTACTGGAAGAAGAAGGGGTTCCCATTGAAAATGTATTTGGTCTCTCTTATAAATGGGAACATAGTTGTGAAAACTGTTATAATATATGTGGCTCTAATGTTGATAATGAAAGGTTTATTTATTTGACATTGCCAGAGAGTAAAACAGTCACTTTTGCAAAATTAGTTAAAGATGCTAATCATAGCATGAAATGCGGTGAGTGTAAATCTGACATGTTTTCAACATTAATTTTAAAGGAATACGGACAGTATGTAATTTTAATGATGCAACGATGTAGAGCTGATGGTTCAAAATTGGATACTTTAATAAAGAAGTTTACAGGACAGCAATTATCAATTTCAGGAAAAACTTTTGTAACTGTTGCAATAATTTTCCATGATGGACCTACTGTTACTTCTGGACATTACACAGTTTATCTTAAATGTGAAAAAGGCTAGACACTGTGTAATGATTCCCAATTGATTTTCAAACAACGTTTGCCTTTTGATTTAGCAAATTCCTATCTAATCTTCCTGAAACCTAAATTTTAGAGAAACTTGGCAAGATCTGGACAAAATAATTTTACCACTTTACTGGATTACCATTGGAAATTTCTAAAAAAAAGATTTTTTAAATTATCATTTGGCCTAATGGAAAGATAACCAATTGTAATGTGGACTTTTTTAATTTTTAATGAAACTTTCAAAAACCAATAATTTAGAGATAATCGGTAACATCTGCACAATTTAAATTTTGGAATGTTATTGGAGTGCCATTGGAAATTTTTTCAAAAATGATTTTAAAAATTACTATTTGGCCATGCGGAAAAGTAACCAATTCTATTGTGGACTTAATAAATTATTTAAAAAAATTTCTTGAACCAAAATGTTACAGAGAATCGGTGAGATCTGGACAAATTAAACTTTAGAATTTTATTGGATTACCGTTGGAAATTTAATCCCAAAAAAAATTTAAAATTACTATTTGGCCTAAAGGAAATGGAATCAGATGTATTGTGGAGTTATTTGAGATATAATATTGTGATTATACTTCTGAAACAAAAATATCAGACGGTATTTTAAAGAAATAAGTATTGTTTTTTGATGATATTTTTTTAGAATATTATGCATTTCTGTAATGTTAAGTTTAAGTGAGAAGAGATTCTGGGCTTTTTTAATACAATCTTTGAGATTGTTATTTTTTTTTTGCCCGCTGTTAAATGATGAATGCAATTGCTTTCACAATTTAAAGTGAAATGCAATATATTCTGAAAACAGCAAAAATAAGGCAAAAATATTTTTTTGTAAATATGTAAATACGAGTAATGTATTTTAAAATGTTTAAAAAAAATTAATACTTTTTTCTTTTTTTTCAGATTGATATAGAAAATTTTCGAAAACTAGAACCATTTTTAAAGCAATTTTTTTTTAAAAAAACAAATGAATAAATATTTTTTTGAGTGGGTATGGTAAGTCAATAATAATAATTGTAGTGTTTCAAAGTCCTTGTAATGTGATTATTGATTTTTAGTGTTTTTAAAAAAAAAAAAAAAAAAAATACGCGTACGGTAAAAAAAAAAAAAATACGTTTTTAAAAACATCTATAAAAAAAAGATAAAAGATAAGGTTGGCTCTTAAAAGAGCCGTTGTGTTCATGCAGGGAGAGAGGAAAGAAAGAATGGGAAAATTAGTCTCTGTGACAAGTGTGCTGATCTATTTTGAGGTCCACTAGGGAAACACTGGTCTCCCTATGACAAATTAGATCATGACAAGAGGCACATCGAATATCAACCCTCAGAAATCGAGGGTTAATTTCCAGAGGGCCAGCAAAAGGAGATGCTCCCCCCACAGATGAAGGGCTCACCTGACCTGCAGAAGAAGGAGTCAGCCCTGCAGATGATGGTCCAGGCTGAGCTGCTGTGGATGTGCTTGGTTGACTTTCTGAAGGGTTACCTCCAAAAAGTCGAGCATGTGTCCTTCTGTGTACATCCCTGAGGTGCCTCATCATGGTATGATTCCCAAAGGAATACTTCCTGTCAGGATTACCTCTTGAAAGTACACGCTTACACAGCTTACAAGTTACTAAGGGTGCATTTACCTTTTGCTGGCCTTCAGGAAAAGTAAAATAATCCCATACATAAGAGGTCTTTTGTTTCCTCGCTCTCTTCCTCAAGGTAGTGCTGCTAGTGCTAGCCTCACTCTCAGAAGAGCTCTGCTGGTCTGCCATCGTATCACAAAGACAACCCAGCTCCTTCTCCTAAGGGATCACAAGCAGAAATGAGGGGAATGGGTGTGGTGTAGGAGAGTTCTAGAACTGAAAGTAGTTTCAACCAATCAAAAGTTGTGTTTCATTATCACATGACCTACCGTACGCTTACGGTACGCTTACGGTACGCTTACGGCAAAAGTGCGCATGCGCGTAAAAAAGACACGCGCTTGCGCGCATGCGCATAACAGTCACTACCCGACACTTCCGCGTAACGTGCGCGTGTAGCGTACACGCGTACGCGTCCCACGCGGAGTACGCGCGGCTACGCAAATTGCGTAACTATACGCAAACAGCGTAGATAAATTACGGGCGTTGCGTAAACCGTACGCTTACCGTAAGCTTACGGTACGCGTACTAAAAAAAAAGGAAAAAATGTACTGGAAAAAATTATAACATGTTTATTTTATGAAATATATTTAAAAAAACATATTAAAGAATTTTAAAAATGTAATCATAGTCTTTATAAAAGGTTAGAACATTAAATTAAAAATATGTTTAAAAAATAGAAGAAAAAAAAAAAATTAGCATTTAAAAAACCTTGCAAATTCACTGAAAAAACCATGGGTTTCACACACGTTAAAGTTAGGAATTTGCATTTAAAAAACCTTGCTAATTCAATGAAAAAACCATAGGTTTCACACACGTTATAGTTAGGAATTAGCATTTAAAAAACCTTAGAAATTCAATGAAAAAACCAAAGGTTTCACACACGTTATAGTTAGCTGGACATTTTACTCGTAAAAAACCATTGAAATTCCCCCGTTATAGTTAGTTAAGCTAACTATAACTCGCGCGCCCGCAATGCACTGCTGATGACGTCACATATTACATCACTCATGACATGGTCAGTGACATCACTCATGACATCACTGATGACATCTCAAATGACATCACTGATGACATCACTAATGACATCATCCTTGTGATAGAGTGGCAGACCTCCTCTCACCCTAATATAACCTTTGATACACACATTCATAAATAGAGACTAAACTTTTCAAAACAATGGACATACCAATACCAGTTACAACAACCTCTTCAGTAATTCTAAGATCCACATACACATCCACTCATTCACCAACAGTCCTATACAGTCACTCATACATGTACTCACTCATCATATGTACTCATACACCTATACATCCTGTTACACAATGCCACTCATCCGTAGAGTTACTCACACACATAGTCACTCATGCTAATAAAGAATCAAACATCCATTTACTTGCATATACAGTTATACACACACCACCACACTTACTTCTACAAAAACTTACACATACTTAGTCTTTTAAACAATCACTTATAGAAACACATACTTATTCATACAGGAACTCTTTCAATCTCTCACTCTCACATATACTCACTTATATACACCAATAGTCACATATACTAGTTTAAAACATATGTAGTTACTCATAAAAACACTGTAGAGACAGTCATTCACTCACTAACACACCCATACACACACTCATCCACCCATGCAGTCCTGCACACATACTATCTTCAACACATACAAACAGTGAGTCACTCATTCATGCACCTATGCACTACGTAATACCCCCCATCGAACCATACAGACATCAGACACTTATACTGATACCCAAAAAACCAACTAATAACCTATATAAACACTCATGTAGCTGCTCACCAACCCATGCAGCCACTTATACACAAAGTGAAAGACTGATACAGATATATACATATTTAAACATTACTCATAAGCCATGTATTCACTATGATACACCTAATCAGTCAGTTACACAATCAATTTTTCAAAAACAAATCATCCATTTAGACACTTATATACCCATTTATTCATCCATCGACCTTGAGATATACATATATAAAACATATTTAATTTTCAGAAAAACACACATTCACGGGATGATGTCATTAGTGATGTCATCAGTGATGTCATTTGAGATGTCATCAGTGATGTCATGAGTGATGTCACTGACCATGTCATGAGTGATGTAATATGTGACGTCATCAGCAGTGCATTGCGGGCGCGCGAGTTATAGTTAGCTTAACTAACTATAACGGGGGAATTTCAATGGTTTTTTACGAGTAAAATGTCCAGCTAACTATAACGTGTGTGAAACCTTTGGTTTTTTCATTGAATTTCTAAGGTTTTTTAAATGCTAATTCCTAACTATAACGTGTGTGAAACCTATGGTTTTTTCATTGAATATATATATATATATATTCACTGAAAAAACCATAGGTTTCAGGGGTGTTATAGTTAGCTGGACTTTTCACTTGTACTAAACCATTGAAATTCCCCCGTTATAGTTAGTTCAGCTAACTATAACTCGCGCGCCCGCAATGCACTGCTGATGACGTCACATATTACATCACTCATGACATGGTCAGTGACATCACTCATGACATCACTGATGACATCTCAAATGACATCACTGATGACATCACTGATTACATCATCCAGTGAATATCTGTTTTTCTGAAAATTAAATATGTTTTATATATGTATATCTCAAGGTCGATGGAAGAATAAATGGGTATATAAGTGTCTAAATGGATGATTTGTTTTGAAAAATTGATTGTGTAACTGACTGATTAAGTGTATCATAGTGAATACATGGCTTAGTGAGTAATGTTTAAATATGTAAATATCTGTATCAGTCTCTCACTTTGTGTATAAGTGGCTGCATGGGTTGGTGAGTAGCTACATGGGTGTCTATATAGGTTATTAGTTGGTTTTTTGAGTATCAGTCTGAGTGTCTGCATGGTTCGGTGGGGGGTATTACGTAGTGCATAGGTGCATGAATGAGTGACTCACCGTTTGTATGTGTTGAAGACAGCATGTGTGCAGGACTGTATGAGTGGATGAGTGTGTGTATGGGTGTGTTAGTGAGTGAATGACTGTCTCAATAGTGTCTTTATGAGTAACTACATATGTTTTAAACTAGTATATGTGACTATTGGTGTATATAAGTGAGTATATGTGAGAGTGAGAGATTGAAAGAGTTCCTGTATGAATAAGTATGTGTTTCTATAAGTGATTGTTTAAAAGACTAAGTATGTGTAAGTTTCCGTAGAAGTAAGTGTGGTGGTGTGTGTATAACTGTATATGCAAGTAAATGTATGTTTGATTCTTTATTAGCATGAGTGACTATGTGTGTGAGTAACTCTATGGATGAGTGGCATTGTGTAACAGGATGTATAGGTGTAGGAGTACATATGATGAGTGAGTACATGTATGAGTGACTGTATAGGACTGTTGGTGAATGAGTGGATGTGTATGTGGATCTTAGAATTACTGAAGAGGTTGTTGTAACTGGTATTGGTATGTCCATTGTTTTGAAAATTTTAGTCTCTATTTTTGAATGTGTGTATCAAAGGTTATATTAGGGTGAAAGGAGGTCTGCCACTCTATCACAAGGATGATGTCATCAGTGATGTCATCAGTGATGTCATTTGAGATGTCATCAGTGATGTCATGAGTGATGTCACTGGCCATGTCATGAGTGATGTAATATGTGACGCCATCAGCAGTGCATTGCAGGCGCGCGAGTTATAGTTAGCTGAACTAACTATAACGGGGGAATTTCAATGGTTTTGTACAAGTGAAAAGTCCAGCTAACAATAACACCCCTGAAACCTATGGTTTTTTCAGTGAATTTCTGAGGTTTTTTAAATGCTAATTCCTAACTATAACGTGCCTGAAACTTATGTTTTTTTCTGTGAATTTCAAAGGTTTTTTAAATGCTAATTTCTAACTATGCCTTCAGAGATAGGACATGTGAAGAAAGAAGAAAAATGCACAGAAAGAAAAAAAAGAAGTGCAGAAAGAAGCAACAGAAGTCCTCAAAGACGAAGAAAAGTGCAGGAAGAAGGATAACGTGCAGAAAGAACAAAAAGAAGAGCAGAAAGAATCCTAGTTGCAAAATCATCCTGTACCCTCAACTTTTTCAGACGGATACTGGTGGTAACTGAGTCTGACTAACCAGTCCTAGAGCCAGTGCTATGTTAAAAGACACTTAGAATACAGTGAAAACACCTACATACACTAGGGAACATTATGCATTGGGGTCCCCCTGTGATTAGCATGACCTCCTCTGTAAGCCCCTAGTATATAATAGGGCAGGGGGATTAAAACTACCTCTTAAAACAGGCCACAGGGCGTTTTTGCACACGTTAACTAAGGCCCCGTCCCCTCCCTTCACCACTGTGTAAACACGCCCTGTGTCCGTTTTTAGTTGGGTGATTAAGTTCATTTGAATCCTGAGGGTCCCTAGGGTCCAACTAGCCCACTAGGTACCTCCAGTAAGTGCCACAGAGCTGCGTTGCAGAGAGGTGTAAAAAGTGGCACAGCCTGGACCACCTCTCTGCAATGCAGCTCAGTAGCGCTTACTGGAAGCACTTGGTGGGCTAGTTAGCCCCCAGGGGCCCTCAGTATTGAAGGGAAATTATATCCCCAATTTAAAACTAACCAGTCCTAGAGCCAGTGCTATGTTAAAAGACACTTAGAATACAGTGAAAACACCTACATACACCAGGGAACATTATGCATTGGGGTCCCCCTGTGATTAGCATGACCTCCTCTGTAAGCCCCTAGTATATAATAGGGCAGGGGGATTAAAACTACCTCTTAAAACAGGCCATAGTGCGTGTTTGCACACGTCACCTCAGGCCCCGTCCCCTCCCTTCACCACTGTGTAAACGCGCCCTGTGGCTGTTCTAAGTTGAGAGATTAAGTCCCCTTGAATCCTAAGGGTCCCTAGGGTCAAACTAGACCACTAGGTACCTCCAGTAAGCGCCACAGAGCTGCGTTGCAAAGAGGTGTAAAAAGGGGCTTGGCCTCAGAACACCTGTCTGCAGCGCAGCTCCCTGGCGCATACTGGAGATGCCTGTTGGGCTAGTTGGCCCTCAGGGACCCTCAGTATTGAAGAGGAATTAATTCCCCAACTTACAACTCGCCAGGGGGGGCGTTTGCAGAGTGCTGCAAGGAGGGGGCGTGGCCTCCGGCACGATGCCAGTCTTTTATTTATTTTAATTTTTTAAGAAGGGGGGCTGTGTGGTTCCCCTTCTTATTCTAATTTATTGGCCCTGATGACCCCATCCCCCAGGGCCTGTCTCCTAATTATATTTTTTTACCCCAATCCCCAGGGCCGGCCACTGTTTTTTATTATTTAAAAAAAATATATATTTATAGACACACCTAGGACATGCTGGACAAACCGTACGTACCTATCACCATGACGATTTGAGTGATATTCATTAAAAGGCGACTATGCATACAATGAATCCACGTGGAATGTATTTACACCACTAGTGAAGCTCTGACATGTCTGATGCCCTACCGTGCCTAATCCCGGTAGACACCCTTGTCGTTTATTTATACAAACATGGGTAGCTATTGACGGGCACATTTAATACACATGCACACCAAGCCATTCAAAGGGGATTCGACAAAAATTCGACCAAAACTATGTAAGAAACCCCCCTCACGGTTAATAAAACACACATCCACTGCCGGATGTGTAATACTTTTTATTTTACTCTCTGGAAAGGGGACGAACATCACTTGAGAGTCACAGCGCGCTCCTGGCAGAGCCCAATGCTGTGTTACACCCACCATTGCCTGCCGAGTGCCACACACCTCTGTGTTGTATTCCACCAGCTAGTGCATATGCTATGACACTCTCTACCCATGTGCATTGTAACACCACCCCGTGAATATGTCATGCCACACTTGTCTTCGCACGGGTTATATTGCCCCATCTAACGTGCCTTCCTCGATGCCTATGTTATAACGCACAGTGCTATGCCATACATATTACAATCTGGGATCCATATCTTTGTCACAGTGCATATGCAACGTTACACTCCCCAGCACATATTTTATATTACAACTTTAGAGACTAGTTAGGTTACACAACACTGCCCTGTGCATATTACACTTCAAGGCGCACATCGCATAGCACGCGCTAGTGCCTGTGCTATCTCGCGCTCTCCAATGAATCTGTCATTGCGCACAATGTATTGCATATTATATTTCACGCCCGGTTCATCTTATATCACACTTTTTGGTGCATAGTTTATACCATACACTATATCTAGTTTTCATTTTCAATCGTGCTCTCAGGACTATGTTCTATATAACACTGTGTTCACCTACCCTTTTCACGGGCATTACATTTTGCGATAGGGGGTGGAGGGTCAGAGGGTGTTTCTGCCAAGTGAGCCCGGAGTCACAGTCACAAACGTCCTCTTCTTCCTGAATAAAAGTGAGATTATGCTGCATACTTGTTCATATTTTAATTAGTTCGCACAGACACACGTTTTAAAAACAATAAAGTTCCTAATACCCGCCTTCTCTGAACAGTTAGCTTGCTGCCCCATCCCCCTCCTCCCTATCCTCTGTTGTGTGAATCCATGGACTAGCCTCCTCCCTCCTGCCATGCATGGTCTGATGTGCTGCCACTGCCCTCAATTTAGTATGATGTACCAGTCCCCTCCTCCTGCCCTCCATTGCCCAATTCTATGCCCCATCATTGACCTCCTGCTTAAACTCTGTGCTTAGCTTGCTGCCCCTATTCTCCTTCCCCCTGCCCTCCGATTTCTTTGTGCATGCCCCTGCTCCATCCTTTTTGCCCACCATGTTCCATGGACCTGCCACTCCTATCTACTCTGAGTGTTCTGTTGAGCTGCCACTCCCCTCCCACCTGCCTAGCATTGCCAGATGACTGTAACCTGTCCCTGCCACCTCCACCCTGCCTGTCCACATGCCATGCCCCTATCCTCTTCCTCCTGTCCTACATGGTCCATTGTACTACCACACCCTCCCTGGTCTGTTGTGCTGCAACTGCTCCTCCTGCCTGCCCCGTGCGGTCTGTTGTGAGGCCCCAACCCCTGAACTTTCTTGTCTGTGCACAGGTCCTGACCCTCCCTTCTATCCTCCATCGTCCTTTGTGCATGCCCCTGCAACCTCCTTCTTGCCCATCATAGCCATTGTGCTGCCACTAACCCTCCCACTTGCCATGCATGGTCTTCTGTGCTGCCATGGCCCCTCCCACCTTCCCTGTGTGGTCAGTTAGCTGCCCCGGACCCCCTCCCACCTTCCCTCCATGGTCTGTGTGTATGCCATCACAGTCTCACTGTTTCATGGTGTGTCTTGCTTCTAGTGCCCATCCTGCCTGACCTCCATGGCTATCTTGCTGCTCCTGCCCTGCCCCCTTGCCCCAGCCCTCTGTTTACATGTGCAGACCCCTACTCTCTCCCTCCTGGCTTGTCTGTTCCATTGTAATGCCCCTGATCCATCCCTCCTGCCCTTTATGGTCTGTTATGCTGCAGCTTTCTCTCCTTTCTGTCCATTATGGTCAGCTAGCTACCATTGCCTCTTGCCCCTCTGTTCTCTGTTGTCCATGTGCATGGTCCTGTCCCCTCCCTCTTGCTTTCTATGGATTGTTGTGCTGCACTCCCGTCCCGCATGCCCTGTGTGGTGTATTGTGCTGCTGCAAACCCTGATGCCTGCCCTGCAGGGTCAGTTTGGTGCACCTCTCCATGTCCCTCCTGTCCTCTGTTATCCAAGTCCATGTCCCTACCCCATTTCCTTCCATGATCCAATGTACCATACTTGCGAACATTTTGAACTTGGTAAGAGGGAGATTTTGAAAAAAAACTGGGGTATTGATTTTCCCCTTTGAGTTACATTGAAAAAGAGGAGATTGTAGACAGGAGACAGATCAAATAAAGCCCATTTGAGCTTAAAAACATTGGACGTTTCCTGGCTGAATCGGGTCTGTTGGCATGTATGGTTGTACTACCATTGCCTCTTCCTTCTGCCCACAATGGTCTATTACATTGCCACAGCCTCTCTTGCAAGTCCTGTATTGTTGGTTTGTTGCCCCTGCCCCCCTTTCCACTGCCCTCCATAGTCTGTTGTGCTGCCACGGCCCTTCCTGCCTGCTCAGTGTGGTTAAATTGTTGCCTTTGCACCCTCCTACCTGCCTTCAATTTTCAGAGTCCGTGCCCCTGGCCTCTGCCTCTCAACAGTATCCTAATGAACAACTAGATTGCTAACATTCTATATTTATTACAAAAGTGTGGAACGCCTGACGTCATCTTGATGTAATCAAAACTGTAATACCTAGAGCATTTCCTTTAGAAATTACATATATGAGAGGGTCTTATTGGCATCAAAATTATGGTTAGTGCTCTAAAAGACTAAAATAAGGACATATTTTCTGAGTTTTCAAATAGCGACAAAGCACTTTTAAATTATTTGTTATCTTTATGTTTTTTTATCCAGGTGACCACTTGATTAAATGTTGCACTTAGGGGAGAGGATGTGGTGTTACTTCCAGAACTGCAGACTTTGCAACTGGGGAACCAGGTTGGAGTTTCTGCTTCAGCTCGACATTCTGTGATTCTGGTCAAATCACTTAGTCTCCCCATGTCTACAACCAAAATGAATTTGTTCTTGTGTGATGTAACCAATGCTCATGTAAAGCACTCCAATACCTGACAAGTCTGCACTATATAACACTGCAAAAACACAAAATAATAAGTGTTTTGCACACTTCTGTCATTGGGCTATATTTGGGCTACATCTGGGTGATTTTGGGCTACATTTGGGCTCTTTTGTCTCCGGTGGCCATCTTGGGAGATTTATTTGTTATGAAGTTTCCTAATTTCCTCATGTACTGCAGTCTCCTCAGTGGGAAATGCTTTCAGTTTTTTACTTTGATTCCATCATGAAGGTATTCAGATATGTCACACATTTGCCATAAATTCTGAAAGTTAGCACTCTAGTTGCTCATTAGATCACTGTAGTAAAACTACTGTTTACCATGGAAGTCTGCTCCTGGTATTAAAAGTGCATGTTTCAGTCTGCATGTCAGAATTTTTTAAAGAAATAGAAGAGGATTTGAGAAGTCACTCAAAATGTGCCCTAGTTTTTCTTTCTGCAGCACTAATCATACTTGTTATGGAAAAATGAACCCCCTTATTTTGTTCCTTTTTAAATTAAATCGGGGTGATTTGTCAAGCGGGGGCCGAGAAAAAGGGGGGTCCCAAAACGCGTTTTCCCCATGCATTTTTCCATAGGACCTTTAGTCGCAGCTACAGCCCGAACGGCTGAACAGAATTACGTGAAATTTGGCAGAGAGGTAGCCATAAGGTCAAGGAAGTGTAAATCTGTTCAGTATTTCCTGAGAAAATAGCATTTAAAAGCATATCAATATCTATACACGCGCACCGTGCGCGCACTGTGCGCGCACCCTGCCGTGCGCGAGCGCAATTCTGATTGGGTTGTTAGATGTCGGTAAACATTCGAATCGGTCGAAACCAGGAAGTGTCGGCCGCCATTTTGTCTCTCGCAGTCTGAGGGGGTGAAAAACAAAGGTGGAGAACATGAAAAGGGGGCAGGGTGGACAGTTCCTGACCCCCTAGCCTTTGCCAGGGGGTCCTAGAAGGACCCCCAAGGGCAAAAAAAAGATTTATTTTTTTTCGAAAAATCGCGGAGTGCGCGCACTGTGCGCGCATGCTGAAAAAACACACGTAAAAAAATGTTTTTAAATTTTTTACGGAAAATTAAGCGAGGTTCGCGCACCGTGCGCGCACGCTAAAAATCCCATAAAAAGAATAAAAAATACATACATATATTAGCATTTAAAAAACCTTTCAAATTCACTGAAAAAACCATAGGTTTCACACACGTTATAGTTACGAATTAGCATTTAAAAAACCTTGCAAATTCACTTAAAAAACCATAGGTTTCACACATGTTATAGTTAGCTGGACATTTCACTCGTAAAAAACCAATGAAATTCCCCCGTTATAGTTAGTGCAGGCAACTATAACTCACGCGACCGCAATCCTCTGCTGATGACGTCAGATATTACATCACTGATGACATATGTGTCTTTCTGAAAAATAAATATTTGTAATATATGTATAGCTAAAGATTAATGGAAGAAGACATGGGTAATTAAGTGTCTAAATACAGTGATGTAATATCTGACGTCATCAGCAGAGGATTGCGGACGCGTGAGTTATAGTTGCCTGCACTAACTATAACGGGGGAATTTCATTGGTTTTTTACGAGTGAAATGTCCAGCTAACTATAACATGTGTAAAACCTATGGTTTTTTAAGTGAATATATATATAGATAGATAGATAGATAGATAGATAGATAGATAGATAGATAGATAGATAGATAGATAGATAGATAGATAGATAGATAGATAGATAGATAGATAGATAGATAGATAGATAGATAGATAGATAGATAGATAGATAGATAGATAGATAGATAGATATTCCAATCGAAGAAAGCTCCCAATTGAAGTGCCACACACAGCGTGTTTTCACCTTTTATTCCAGCAGGAGAGCGGGGTACACAGCAACACCTTTCAGCATTCAAATGCGCCAAATGCGTTTCGGGCTTCTATCGTCCTTGCTCACTGGCATCCTGAGGAAAACAGCAGCCAAGGTTTTCACCGCCTTTTGCAGTGATGCTTTTAAGTCCAGCCTCTAGTGGGCGTGTCTATATGGCATTATGAAAATTGTAGTTCTTCCGATATTGGCGAACCTGCAGCAATTGCCTTGCATAAGTGATTTATATAGGGGCCCCAGACACTGCAGTCGTGCTTTCGCAAATCTCCCGGAATTTTATTGGGACCTGGAGCTTTCCCTGGCTTAACTGCATTTATTGCCTGCAATGTTTCCTCCAGACTAAAGTGAAGATAATTAATAGCATATATATATATATATATATATATATATATTCACTTAAAAAACCATAGGTTTCACACATGTTATAGTTAGCTGTACATTTCACTCGTAAAAAACCAATGAAATTCCACGTTATAGTTAGATCAGGTAACTATAACTTGCGCGCCCACAATAAACTGCTGATGACGTCACATATTACATCACTCATGACATGGTCAGTGACATCACTCATCACATCAATGATGACATCTGAAATGACACATTGTGGATTGCGGTCGCGCAAGTTATAGTTACCTGATCTAACTATAACGTGGAATTTCATTGGTTTTTTACGAGTGAAATGTACAGCTAACTATAACATGTGTGAAACCTATGGTTTTTTAAGTGAATTTGCAAGGTTTTTTAAATGCTAATTCCTAACTATAACGTGTGTGAAACCTATGGTTTTTTCAGTGAATTTGTACGGTTTTTTCAATGCTAAGTTATGTATTTATTTTTTATTTTTTTTTCTGGTTTTTCACCGTGCGCACACCCTGCGCGCACGGTGCGCTTCGCGCACCGAGCGCCCACGTTGCGCAGTTCATACCGTGCGCGCCTCGCCTTTTTTTACACAGTAACAATTTTTTTTTTCCCTTGCGGGTCCTTCAATTTATTTAATAAATGTGATTGTTATTTCGTTTTTTTTTTAATTATTTTTTTTTGCCGTGCGCGTACGGTAAGCTTACCGTACGCGCACTCCGCGTTTTTTTTTTTTAATTATTAAATGTATTTTTCGTACTTTTTGGTCCTTCGTGGACCCCCTGACAAACGCTAGGGGGTCCGCAACTCTCTCCGTTGCCCCCTTTTCGCGTTATCCACCTTTGTTTTTCAGTGCGAGAGACAGAAAATGGCGGCCGACACTTTCTGATTTCAACCGATTCGAATGTTTACAGTCATGTAACCACCAATCAGAATTGAGCTCGCGCACGGCACCGTACGCGTACGGTAAGCTTACTGTAAGCGCACGGAGCGCGCTTACAGATATATATATTGATTTAAATGCTATTTTCTCAGGACCTACTGAACAGATTTACACCAGACCTGCAAAAGGCACATCTCTGACCTGAGGACTACCTCTCTGCCAAATTTCAAGTAATTCTGTTCAGCCGTTCGGGCTGTAGCTCGGACTAAAGGTCCTATGGGAAAATGCATGGGGAAAACGCGTTTTGGGACCCCCCTTTTTTTCTCAGCCCCCGCTTGATGAATCCCCCCGAGACTTTCAGGGTAGGAGCGGAGCGCCCCACCTATTTTGAAAATTTTGCGAGGATTCGTCAACCGGCGCCAAAGTTATTCCAAATAGAATGTTGCGGATTTCCTATGGAAACACGGTCCTAACTATAACTATCTACTGGCGACCGCCAGTAGATAATATATATATATATATGTATATATATATATACATATATATATATATATATAATCTACTGGCGGTCGCCAGTAGATAGGTATAGTAAGGACCTATTTTCCATAGGAAATCTGCAACATTCTATTCCCAATAAGTCTGGCACTGGTTGACGAATCTTCACGAAATTTTCCAAACTTTTGGCCAGCTCCGTTCCACTCCTACCCTAAAAGTTTTGCAGTGATCCGTCAAGCGGGGGCTGAGAAAAAAGGAGGGTCCCAAAACGCGTTTTCCTCATGCAATTTCCCTTAGGATCTGTTGTCGCAGCTACAGCCCGAACCGCTGAATGCAATGACACCATATTTGCCAAAGAGGTAGTCCTCAGTTCAGACTCGTGCCTTTTGCATAAATGGTGAGAATCTGTTCAGTAGTTCCTGTGAAAATTAGGGTAAAAAAGTTAGTTATATCTATGGCCGGGGAGGATCCGCGGACCCTACCCGCACCGTAAGCGCACCCTCCCCGAACCGAGCGCGCACCCTCCCGATCGCGCGCTGAATGCTAATTGGCTGTCGAGTGTCTGTCTACATTCGAAACCAGGAACTGTTGGCGGCCATTTTCTGCCTCGGTAGAAGCGAGGCTGAAGAAGCAAGGGGAATAAGTGTGTAAAACATATAAGGGGGGCAGAGTGGAAATACGCTGACCCTCTAGAGGTGCTTAGGGGGTCCCAGAAGGACCCCCTGGGGACCCCTTTTTTTTTTTTTTTTTTAAACGGCGAAATGCGCACAGGGTGCGCGCATCCTATCGCGTTGGGTGCACAGATTCTCTCGCGTTGGGTGAGCAGTTCCTAACGCGTTGGGTGCACGGATCCCAAAAACTTGGGAAAAAAAATATAAAATAAAGTTTTGAACATATAGCTAAAAAAATATTTTTGAAAATATAAAAAAATATGTTTGAAAACCCAATAAAAACAAATATTATTTTTTAATTTTGAAAAGATTTAAATGAAAAAATAGGTTAAAAAAATAGTGTTAAAAAAGAATAAAAAAAAAACATAATTAATGAAATTGACACACTGAAATTGAAAAATATAGAAATCCAATGTAAATCATTAAACATGATATCTTTAGAGATAAGTTATAGATAGGAATTAGCATTTAAAAAACCATTGAAATTCACTGAAAAAAACATAGGTTTCATGCACGTTATAGTTAGGAATTGGCATTTAAAAAACCTTTGAAATTCACTGAGAAAACCAAAGGTTTCAGGGGCGTTATTGTTAGGAATTGGCATTTAAAAAACCTTAGAAATTCAATGAAAAAACCATAGGTTTCAGGGGCGTTATAGTTAGCTGGACATTTCCCTCGTACAAAACCTTAGAAATTCCCCCGTTATAGTTAGTTCAGCTAACTATAACTCGCGCCCCCGCAATGCACTGCTGATGACATCACATATTACATCACTCATGACATGGTCAGTGACATCACTGATGAAATCACTGATGACATCTGAAATGACATCACTGATGACGTCATCCATGTGATAAATTAGTGCATCTTCTCACACCCTTTGATATACTCAATCAACATTTCAGACGTCCATTCTCAAAACCGTAGATACTCCAATGCCAATAACTACATACCCACTCATTGACTCTTAGATCTACACACACATCCACTCACTCACCTGTACAGTCACTCAATACAGGACTATCATATGCATTTATACAACTACATAGACACTCACACACCACCAATCATCCATAGAGGTACTCTCACACCCAGTCAGTCATGCAAATAATTAATCACACTCCCATTTACTCACCTATGCAGTTATACACACACAAGTTCACTTACTCATAAAAATAGTATCACATTCTTACGCTCTTATACAATCACTGATACAAGCACACACTCACATATACCCACTTATATACTCTTACACACATATATACTGCCTTTCACATATGTAGTTACTCACATGTACCACTGAGATATACATTCAATCACTAACACACCCATACATACACTCACCCAACCATACAGTCCATCACAGATGCACTCTTAAAACCATGCACCCATAGAATCACCCACTCACACATGTATGCACACAGTCACACACACCCCACCCACACAAACACTTAGGCACCCATACAGATACTCAGACAACCAATCAATAACCCATAGAGACACTCATATAGCGATTCACAAAACCATGCAGCCGCTTATACACCAACAGACAGACAGATACAGACATTCACACAGTTTAGTCACTAGTCTGCAGTAAGATACGTTTAATGACTCACTTATAGAGTCAGTCACGCACCTACTAAATCATCCATTCACACACTGATACACCCACTCATTCTTCTATAGGTTTTTCCCTATATATATATTAAACATATTTAAAATTTACAGAAACACACACTCACTGGATGACGTCATCAGTGCTGTCATCAGTGATGTCACTGACCATGTCATGAGTGATGTAATATGTGACGTCATCAGCAGTGCATTGCAGGGGTGCGAGTTATAGTTAGCTGAACTAACTATAAAGGGGGAATTTCTAAGGTTTTGTACGAGTGAAATGTCCAGCTAACTATAACGCACCTGAAACCTATGGTTTTTTCAGTGAATTTATATATATATATATATATAGTACCTACTGGCGACCGCCAGTAGGTAGTTATAGTTAGGACCTAGTTTTTTGTTTTCCCAATAACTTTAGTGCCATTTGACGAATCTTCGTGAAATTTTCAAAACTCCTCGGGTGCTCTGGTCAGCTCCTATCCTTAAAGTTTCAGGGTGATTCGCCAAGCGGGGGGCCGAGAAAAAAGGGGGGTCCCAAAACGCGTTTTCTCTATGTTAATTCCAATAGGAAACTTTAGACACGACTACAGCCCAAACTGATGAACGGAATTACACAAATTTGGCAAAATGGTAGTCCTTGGCTCAGAAAGAGACCTTTTTTTTAAATGGTGTAAATTCGTTCAGTAGTTCCTGAGAAATTAAAAAAATAGAGGTCAAAAAATTAATTTCCCATAGGAAACTTTAGACACGGTTGCAACTAAAACTGCTGAATGGAATTACACCAAATTTGGCAAAGAGGATCAGAAAGCGATCTTATTTTTAAATGGTGTGAATCCGTGCAGTAGTTGCTGAGAAAATAAAAAAATAAAAATATCGATATATAGAGGTGCGGTGGATCCGCGCACCCTCCCGATCACGAGCTTTATTCAAATTGGCTGTCAACACTCCAAACTAGGAAATGTTGGCAGCCATCTTGTGGCTCGGTAACCGAGGCACAAGAAAACAGGGGAAACAAAGGTGGAAAAAAAGAAAAAGAGGACAAGATAGAAACCCCCTGACCCTCTAAGCCTGCTCAGGGGGTCCCAGAAGGACCACCAGGGCAACAAAATAGCAGAATGCACGCTGGGTGCATGGATCTGGACAAAAAAAATTAAAAAACGAAGCAAGGGCTTCCTCGCTTCATTATTTTTGTGCCCCCAGGTGGGCCAGGTCCCAGGGGATTAGGTGATTGTAATGTGGGGGCCTGTGGGGGCACCACCAACTTCCCGGTGTTGATTTTTTATTAAACAAAGAAAATCCTGTATGGGGGTCCTCGATCCCCCCGCACACGCCCTGAGGGACCACTAACTGTTTAAATGCGGGGGTCCATGTTGGACCCCCGAGCCCCGGGGACCATCACCTCCCCGGGGCTATGCAGACGTTGGGAGGGGGACCGCGTAGGCCCCTCCTGGAGCCCTTTATAGCCCTGGGGACCACCACCCCCCCAGGGCCAGCTTCTGCAGTGTCCCGGGGTGCCCACCCCCGATATACTGCTGTTTGCTATGGTAGGGTGGGAGCACGTCTCCTGCCCTACCATAGCAAACTCTGCTTTGGAATTCAGAAGAGTAAGCAGGGAAACCCTCTCTCTCATCCAAAATCCAAAGCAGATTGCTTTTCCACACGGGGAGCTGCATGTTAGCAGCTCCCCATGTGGAAAAGCAGTGCCAGCTTCCGCAGGACGTGGGGAGCCGACAGGACCGTGGTAGCATTGGGGCTCCCCCCACGGTCCCCAATGAAATGGCTAGGCCCAGGGGGATGGGGTCCCCGGGGCGCATATAAATTACTGGTAGGAGCCATTTTTTTTTAATGAAAAATATGGAGTCGCGACCCTAGCGTGACGCTCAGCGCAGCCCCCTGGTGTGAACGTGAGGGTTGCGCGGCTCCCAGCACGGCCCCTTGGTGTGAACACGAGGGGTGCGTGACTCCCAGCGTGGTCCCCAAGGGGTGCGTGGCTCCCAGCATGGCCCCCTGGTGTGAACGAGAGGGGTGCGTGGCTCACAGCGCAGCCCCCTGGTGTGAACACGAGGGGTGCACAGCTGCCAGCATGGCCCCCTGATGTAAACATGAGGGGTGCGTGTCTCCCAGCATGGCCCCCTGGTGTGAACACGAAGGGTGCGTGTCTCCCAGCATAGCCCCCTGGTGTGAACGCGAGGGGTGCACGACTCCCAGCACAGTCCCCAAGGGGTGCGCAGATTCCAGCGCGGCCCCCTGGTGTGAACACGAGGGGTGTGCGGCTCTCAGTGCAGCCCCCTGTTGTGAATGCAAGGGGTGCGTGGCTCCCAGCGTAGCCCCTGGTGTGAACGCGATGGGTGCACGAATTATAGTCACGCTGGGTGCACGACTCCCAGCAAAAAAAAAAGATTTTTTTATTATAAACCTAGGTTATTTGTTTGGATCTTGGGTGACTCTAAAAAGAGCCCTTGTGTTTATTGGGAGATTTTTGTAGCTATATGTATGTGCCAATGCAGAGTCTTAAGTCGTTGAGAAGGACTCTGTTTCCCTTATCTGTGAAATGTACACCATCAGTCCTGTAGATGCCATCCATATCAAAACGTTGATTGTTGTTGTATATGTACCCCATACTATGGTCTCTGAGATAAGCAGAAACAGCTTTATTGACATTTTTTCTAGCTTTCTCAATCTGTTGACAAAATTGATTGGGCCACTTCCATTTCTGTCTTTGGCATCTGTTAGAGTAGACTAAGGCGGTTTGGGGGAAAAGCAACATCAATTCTGCAAAGGTGTCCTTCATTAGCATTTCCAGACCTACCCCAGTCAATGTGCCTAGGTCATTGCCACCACAGTGCACAATCATGAGGTCAGGGGTTTGGAGATGCAAAAAGGTTTTAACCAATGGCATCAATTGGTGCCACTTTAATCCTCTCTGTCCAATCGATTTAATATCTACATTTTGCAAAGCTAGGTCTTTGTCAATACCTCTGCTTTCAGCAAACCTTTTGCACCAGAAAATATAGCTGTGCCCAACAATCCAAACTGAAAGCATCTTGAAGGGATCTCTGTAGGTAATCAGAAGATGTCTGTAGCTGAGGTAGGCAGGTGTTAGAATGAAATCTATCTAAAATGTTGGACAACATGTTGTTTTTAAGAAAGTAGAGATTTTATTAGCTGTTTAAGAACACTCTACATTCATATATAGCGTGCATTTTACTTTCTTTATAAAGCATGTTTCTTATTGGTTATTAAGAAATGTTTGAAAGGTACAGCAGAAAGCATAAGGGCATGCTTTGCAAAGCCAACCACACCTGCTGTTGTCATTTGCAACATTGTGTGGTGAACTTGTGACCTGGTAGCTAAATTGAATGTTGCATGACCTGTTGCTATGGAAACTGACATTAAGGACAAGGGGTGAAGATGTCAGTTGAAAAGTATTATTCTCTATGACCAATGGAAATTTGTTTTTCAATTTGAAAAACGCTTGGAAGCAATGTCATTTGTAGGTTATGTGTATATGTAGGGAAAATTAGAGGGAAGGTTTGCTATTACAGGTTTTACATTGGAGAGTGTGCTCATCTTCATTCTCTGTGAGTAAACGAAAATCCTGACTGAGTGTGTGAGATCAACAGATTTATTTAAACGGTGAGTTATATTTTTAAGAGATTTATGTAATATAGATTTGACATTTTTATGAACCTCTGCTGGTAAAATTAATTTATGAAATGTACAGATATACATTGGGATAATTTCTATTGTATTTGAACTTTGTTTAAAAAATAGTATGTGCACTAATATATATATTATTAGGTGTCTTGAAATGTATAGCTGAATGATGCTTCTTATTTATTATTAATTAGTTAAATATGCATGAAGAATGTGTATTTTCAAAAATGTTCATATAAGGTGCAGTTTATTAGGCATGCATATTTCTTGTCAGTAAAAAGGTATAGGTTAATAAAATGGCATTATTATAGATAGTTTGGTAAAATGAGGTACAACTGTGCTGTTTCCAAGATGATCATATAAGGTGTTAATGATTACAATTCTGTTATTAGTTTTTACAGTTTGTGTGGTTTTAGAAATCCTCATAAAACAAGGTGTTGTTGATTACTCTTCTAAATTAAGTCTGTTGAGAGCTTCAGTTTGATGATGTTGCATATTTCTAGATTTAATTGGCAATATGTAGTTCAAAAGAAAACCACTACATTTTACTCTTTCTGGTATGTAGTAGTTGTCTCTTTAAGTAGATAGTATGTCATGAGTTATGTATTTGTTTAGATTGCATTTATACAGTTGTATCTATATTTACTGAATTAAGGAGCGGTAGCTGATAGATTACAGGAATGCAAAGGTAGTGAATATGTGATTTTATAAGTGCATGAGAAGTGTTTTTGTGATTTTATAATGTGTAATTTGGTAGTTAGTATGTAGTTAAATGTGCACAATCTATACAGTCCCTTAACCCCCTGCAGCCTACTGATTCACTCCTGCAAAAATCCAAGTAGTAGCCATGCAGTTTAGTAATCAGTGTCAGTCTCTGTCCACTCCTGCTATCATCCTGACAGAACCATATCCTTATCTAATCTCTGTGCAAAAACACAAGCACTTATAAACTCACCATGCTGTCAACTACCAGCACTCTACCTACCCAGTCACTGCTCATGTACTTGTACAATGACTCAGGCATGAAGACACACCGTGCTACAGTCAAATGTGCACAATCTATGCAGGCCCCTAACCCCCTGTAGACTACTGATTCACTCTTGTAATAATCTAGGTAGTACTCATGCAGTGCCCCAATCACACTATCAGTCTCTGTCTCCTCTTGCAATGATGCTGACAGAACCATGTCCTTATCTAATATCTGTGCCGAAACACAAGCACTTATAAATTCACCCTGCTGTCAACTACCAGCACTCTATCGACCCAGTCACTGTCCATGCAGCAACAGATTGACTCAGGCATTAACACACGCAGTGGTACAGTCAAATGTGCAAAATGTATGCAGGCCCCTACCCCTCTGCAGACTACTGGTTCACTCCTGCAATAATTCAGATAGAACTCATTCAGTGCCCCAATCACACTGTCACTCCCTGTCCACTCTTGCAATCATCCTGACAAAACCATGTCCTTATCTAATCTCTGTGCCAAAACACAAGCACTTATAAATTCACCCTGCTGTCAACTACCAGCACTCTACCTACCCAGGCACTGCCCATGCACTTGTACAATGACTCAGGCATGAAGAGACACCGTGCTACAGTCAAATGTGCACAATCTATGCAGGCCCCTAACCCTCTGTAGACTACTGATTCACTCCTGCAATAATCCAGATAGTACTCATGCAGTGCCCCAATCACACTATCAGTCTCTGACCACTCTTGCAATCATGCTGACAGTACCATGTCCTTATCTAATCTCTGTGCCAAAACGCAAGCACTTAAAAAACTCACCCTGCAGTCAACTACCAGCACTCTGCCAACCCAGTCACTGTCCATGCACTTGTACAATTACTCAGGCCTTAACACACTCAGTGCTATAGTCAAATGTGCACAATCTATACAGGCCCCTAACCCCCTTCAGACTACTGATTCAGTCCTGCAATAATCCAGATAGTACTCATGCAGTGCCCCAATCACACTGTCACTCTCTGTCCACTCTTGCAATCATCCTGAAAGAACCATGTCCTTATCTAATCCATGTGCCGAAACAGATGCACTTTTAAACTCACCCTGCTGTCAACTACCAGCACTATACCTACCCAGTCACTGTCCATGCACTTGTACAATGACTCAGGCATTAACACACATAGTGCTACTGTCAAATGTGCACAATCTATGCAGGCCCCTAACCCTCTGCAGACTACTGATTCACTCCTGCAATAATCCAGATAGTACTCATGCAGTGCCCCAATCACTCTGTCACTCTCTGTTCACTTTTGCAATCATCCTGACAGAACCATGTCCTTATCTAATATCTGTGGCGAAACACAAGCACTTATGAACTCATCCTGCTGTCAACAACCAGCCCTCTACCTACCCAGTCACTGTCCATGCACTTTTACAATGACTCAGGCATTAACACACACAGTGGTACAGTCAAATGTGCAAAATGTATGCAGGCCCCTACCCCTCAGCAGACTACTGATTCACTCCTGCAATAATTCAGATAGTACTCATGCAGTGCCCCAATCACACTGTCACTTCCTGTCCACTCTTGGAATCATCCTGACAAAACCATGTCCTTATCTAATCTCTGTGCCGAAACACAAGCACTTATAAATTCACCCTGCTGTCAACTACCAGCACTCTACCTACCCAGGCACTGTCCATGCACTTGTACAATGACTCAGGCATGAAGAGACACCGTGCTACAGTCAAATGTGCACAATCTATGCAGGCCCCTAACCCTCTGTAGACTACTGATTCACTCCTGCAATAATCCAGATAGTACTCATGCAGTGTCCCAATCACACTATCAGTCTCTGTCCGCTCTTGCAATCATGCTAACAGAACCATGTCCTTATCTAATCTCTGTGCCAAAACACAAGAACTTAAAAAACTCACCCTGCAGTCAACTAACAGCACTCTACCTACCCAGTCACTGTCCATGCACTTGTACAATGACTCAGGCATTAACACACTCAGTGCTACAGTCAAATGTGCACAATCTATGCAGGCCCCTAAACCCCTTCAGACTACTGATTCAGTCCTGCAATAATCCAGATAGTACTCATGCAGTGCTCCAATAACACTGTTACTCTCTGTCCACTCTTGCAATCATCCTGACAGAACCATGTCCTTATCTAATCCATGTGCCGAAACAGATGCACTTATAAACTCACCCTGCTGTCAACTACCAGCACTATACCTACCCAGTCACTGTCCATACACTTGTACAATGACTCAGGCATTAACACACGTAGTGCTACTGTCAAATGTGCACAATCTATGCAGGCCCCTAACCCTCTGCAGACTACTGATTCACTGCTGCAATAATCCAGATAGTACTCATGCAGTACCCCAATCACTCTGTCACTCTCTGTCCACTTTTGCAATCATCCTGACAGAACCATGTCCTTATCTAATCTCTGTGCCAAAACACAAGCACTTATAAACTCACCTTGCTGTCAACTACCAGCACTCTACCTACCCAGTCACTGTCCATGCACTTGTACAATGACTCAGGCATGAAGAGACACCGTGCTACAGTCAGATGTGCACAATCTATGCAGGCCCCTAACCCTCTGTAGACTACTGATTCACTCCTGTAATAATCTAGGTAGTACTCATGCAGTGCCCCAATCACACTATCAGTCTCTGTCCACTCTTGCAATCATGCTGACAGAACCATGTCCTTATGTAACCTCTGTGCCAAAACACAAGCACTTATAAACTCACCCTGCTGTCAACTACCAGCACTCTATCTACCCAGTCACTGTCCATGTCTACCTAGTTGTCCAATTGAAAAAGAGAAGATGGTTCCCAGAAATGTAGAAGAAGTGACAGCTGATGAAGTTCTTGGGAGACGTACTAAAGGCCCACTGTATACTTGGGATTGTAGTAGTATTTGCAGTATACAACAGGAATCTCTTGATATTTTACGGAATTTCTTACGAGAGTATAGCAAAAAAAGTGTTAAACAAAAGATTAAGATGTTGCAAGGACTAGAGTGAGAAAAAATACTGGTTTGCAAGGTCATTCTCTGGCTTGTCTTTCTGGAAAAGTATGTCAAAGTGTTTTTCATTATTTTAGAATGTTAGCAGTATATCATTCTCAAATGCGGAAGTTAGTCAGAAGATTTTATTACGCAAAAAGTCCAGCAATAATTCTAAATGAGTTAAACAGTGCTCTTTTGCATGGGTCAGCATCAGATGTAAAGAAGGTATGTGATGAAATAGAGTTTCGTTGCTTTGGTCCTGAAGAAGAGAGTGGACAAAGTGAGACATTGATAGAAGTAGGTGTTGAAGAAAATTTGGAAAATAGTAGTACAGAGAAGTTTGAAGAACAAATTACAAAATTTAAGGTAATTTCGTGTGAAAGGCCAAATTATACTTGTCTTTGTTGTCGACGAACTCACTATAAAAATCAGACTAGGACTGTTGATCTGTATTTAAAAAGTGAAAGAGAAAATAATGATAAGTGGAAGGAATTTGCAACTTATTTGTTGGTAGAGGATTGCTTTGATTTGGGTACAGATCAGCGTATTTGTATATACTGTTATAACAAATTAGACGATAATAAAATGCCTGCTAGCGCTGTCCATAATAATCTAGAGTTGGTAACTATTTCTCCAGAACTAATAGATTTAAACACATATGAGTCCATTCTAATTCAATGTGTGCACCCATTTCAGGCTATTGTTCGTATGAAGTCTAAAACAGGTAAATTGCCTCCTACAGATTTACAGAGAGGATTAAAAGGTAGAGTTGTATATTTAGCACTAGATTTAAAGAAAAATATTGAAACTATTGGTGTAGAGAATGTAGAAAGTGAACCGCTAGTTATTCTAGTTAATGGTGTTCCTACTAAGAGTAAAAAAATCTGGCAAGAATTAGTGGATGTGAGGAAAGTTCAAAAGGCAACATTATATCTTATAAAAAACAATGATTACTACAAAAAATGTGTATGTGGAAGAAGAAGAAATACTTTTAGGAGATAATAGTGAAATGTCAAGTGGTCAAATTGAGAAAGTGGATATGTCCAAAAGTTAAGTAATTTATGAACATTATAGTGTACATCCACTTCATTCGAAAGAAGAGATGGGGAATACTATTGAATTATTCCAAATGAAAAAAGCGAAGGGGACTCCCATGAGTGTTTGGGAGAAAAGTTTGGAAGCTCGTTGTTTTCCCCAGCTGTTCCCACCTGGAAAAGGTGAATGATATGACGAACGATCAGTACAGATTCCTGCATCAGAATATCGGACAACAAGATTGTATGCGGAAGATCCAAGATTTTGACAATGTATCCCATATATATTTCATCTTTTGTTTGAGAGTGACTTGTCTGGACTTTCATATGCAGTCAACCACATATGAAAAACTGGAGTACATCTTCAAAATGTTTCTGCAAAGGAATTTATGGATAAAGTACATCAGAGAGATGATCGTTTAGAATCTCAACTGATTAATTTGATGGCATGTCAGCGTGGTACTAATGAGTAGTGGTATCGTCTTCATGGAGAACTCAAATGCATGCTAAGGAACTTAGGAACCCCTACGTGGTTTGTTACCCTAAGCTCTGCTGAATTCGCTAGGGATGATTTACTTGAATTTCTTCAAGAAGCAAATTCAAATATTACAAATATTGAATACAAGACACCTGGAGAATTGTGTTATTTGGATCCTGTAAATGTATGCAGATATTTCAATCATAGGTTTAAAACTATGATGTCTTTTATCTGCAATAAAAAGAATCCTCCTCTTGGAGAAGTTATTGATTTCTTTTGGAGAAAGAAGTATCAAGCTAGAGGTGCTCCTCATATACATATAATTTTATGAATCAAGGATGCACCCAAATTTGTAACTGATTCGTATGACACTGTTTTATCTTTTATTGAAGATTATGTTACATGTGGTATACCAAAAAGAACAGAAGAAAACACCTTAAGGCAAAAAGTGTTGCGCTTCCAAAGTCATCGATGTGGCAAATACTGTCGACGGAAATACAAGTCAAAGGAAAAGTTTTATAACAAATTCCGTTTTGGATTTCCACATCCAGTAATATCCAAAGGAAGAGTAAACAGTTTCATGTCAGCAGTGAGACATACCATCACTAGAAAATCACCCAAAAATACTTACAATTTGAAAAGAAGTGAAGAATCAAAGTATATCAATGATTATAATCCAGTCATTCTCTCGATGTGGAATGCTAATATGGATATCCAGTATGTTGCGGATAATTCCATTGCTGTTGCTCGGTATGTAAGATCATACATAACAAAATCAGAAAAGACGGAGTTAAAAGAAATGTGGGAAGAAATTTCCCACGAGAAGAGTCTTAGTAAGAAATTGTACAATTTTAGTTTGAAGATGTTATCCCATCGAGAGATTGGAGCGTACGAATGCTCGGACCGGTTGTCGTCTGCAAGTTTATATTCAAAGTCAAGAGGAATCATTTGGGTGAGCCTAGGTCTTGCTGGCACGTGAAATCGAGTACTTAAATCTATACAAGAAATCTAATATTTAGCAGAAAATGAACCGGAAAGTAGAGATATTGTCAAAACAAACATGCTGGATACATACTATCCAAATAGAAGCCCTCGTCTTGAAAACGTATGTCTCTATGAAGTGCTGCAATATTACAGTTTTAAGAGAAATACTACAGAAAACATAAATGAAGGAAAATATGCAGTGATTGGTTCAGAAGGATGTTTGGTGAAACAAAGTAAAGGAAATCTGATTAATCATAGGAAACTGATTTGTGATACTACTGATAGAAAAGAATTTTACTATTTAGCACTTTTGCAACTGTTCAAGCCTTGGCGTACAGAATTGGAATTACTTGGAGATTTTCTGTGCTATGAAGATTCTTTCAATGCATGTAAAGATAGCATTGAATACACTGCTTTTGCAGATTATCTCAAAATGTTGAATGAAGAAATTGATCAAGAAGCTACTATTGCAGCTGGGATTGCTAGAGATAGTTCTCAAGACAGTCAAAGTTCTGCTTCACTGAGTCAAGATCCACTAGGACAATCAATTCTTGAAAATGAAGCAGCAATTGCTATCACTGAAGTGGAAACAGCAATGAATCAAGCACAAGAAGACATTATAGACTTAGGAAACTTGGAAGAACATCTGAATATTGCACAGAAAGAAATATATGAGCAAGTGAAACAACAGATGGACCATGGGTTTCTTCATGAAAAAAAAGAATGTACATGCACATCATTTCAACCTATCCGAATGTATGTCAGTGGTCAAGCTGGAACAGGAAAAAGTTTCTTAATTAAAGTTTTGACCAGTTACCTACAGAAAACAACTAACTCACATTTGTCTTGTGTTGTAACTGCTCCAACTGGGTTGGCAGCACACAACATTAAGGGAATTACATTACATCGTTTACTAATGCTACCTGTAGAGCATGAAAATAAATTGGAATATCATAAGCTTTCTGGAGAACCTTGTTATGAAGTTTCAAGAGTACTAAAAAAAATGAAACTTCTGATTATTAATGAGGTGAGCATGGTCTCAAACTTAATGCTTGCCTTTGTGCATTTAAGACTGCAGCAAATTCTAAAAACAGAATACTATGTCTTATTTGGAGGGGAACGTGATAGGTTTTGGTGATCTACTGCAACTTACTCCTGTAAAAGGACAACCAGTATTTAAAACGCTATGGGAAGTGTTGGAAACGTTAACATTTGGTCATATTTTGAATACAAAGAACTTACTAAAAATATGCGACAGGCAAGTGATGAAGATTATGGAACCATTCTTCAGGATATCAGAATTGGACTATTGACAGAACATGGCAAACAAGCTTTGCAAAGTCGGCTACTTACAAACTTGTTTCCAAATGAAAATATAGTTCCTGAAAAAATATACAGAAAAATTGCAGAAAATAAATCTGTAATCTGCCTAATGCCAACACTACGAGAGTGTTCTACATTCAATGAAGAGCTTTTAAAGCTTGAAAATGAACAAATAATAAAAATGGAAGCCATTGATAAGATAGAGCATTAAGGAATTTCTATTATTTTGACGGAAAAATTAAGAACAAAATTGGATTCTCTGCAAAAATCTATATCTAAAACTGCTGGTTTAGAAAATAATTTTTTTATGTGTAAACTGTTGGGTTATTTTACGGCGGAATTTGGATGTGGAAAAAGGGGTTAGTAAATGGAGCAATGGGAAAAGTTGTTGATTTTGTTTCTTATCAAAAAAGAGATGGAATTGAATTTTTGAAAATCAAATTTGATCAGATTGATGAAGTATAACAAATTGCTATTTGTTCTGTTTATTTTTTGCTTTTTAAAGATTTGTATGTTCGTAGAAAACAGTTTCCTCTTTTTTTGGCATATGCGGTGACTATTCATAAATCTCAAGGTTTAAGTGTAGACAGTGCTTTGGTAAACATTGGAAGTACTGTATTTAAAGAGGGTATAGCATATGTTGCTTTGTCTCGAGTCAGAACTTTATCTGGATTGCATTTGATTGATTTGTATGAGAGAAAGATTAGTGCAGATGCTAATTTTGTTAGAGAATATAATCAGTTACGAAGACTGTATGCTCCCAATTTAGGTGAATATCCTGTATATGAAAAGCGCATAGTGGGTCAAAAACAAAGATATGAGAATATCGGTAGTGAAGTCGAAAAGAAGAAAAAGAATCAAGATAATGTTGAGATTCCACACAAAAAAAGGACACTATTGAAGAGATTGTAGGATATCAGTTAGAAAATAGTTCAGGTATCAACTGCTATGCAAATGTAGTGGTGAATGTTGTATTGTTTCTAGAAAATTTGCAACAGCAAATTATGGAGCATCGAGAAAATAGGTTTTGTTCTTTGTTGCATTCTATTTTTGAAAAATTGAAAACAGATAAAAGTAAAATCCAAAGTGTTTCTGATATTCGAAATCTTCTGGATATATGTTCTGGTTCTACGCAATTTACACAGAATGTGCAACAAGATGCTTAGGAATTTCTAATGTATATGCTTGCAGTATTGGAAGATGAAGGAATACAAATTGAAAATCTGTTTGGACTTCGTTATAAATGGGAACATGAATGTGAAACTTGTACATTTACTTCTACCACTAACATAAACACTGAAAGATTCATATATTTAACAATATCAGACTGTAAAACAGTGTCTTTTAACAAATTAGTTAAAGCAGCAAATCAAAACATGGAGTGTACCCAATGCAAATCAGAAATGTTATCAACATTATTTATACAAAAATGTGGACAATATATCATTTTAATGATACAACGTTGTATAGCTGATGGAAGAAAATTGGAAACTTTAATAAAAAATGTTGTAGCAAGTCAACTATCAATATCAGGAAGAACCTTTGTAGCAGTAGCAATTATTTTCCACAATGGACCTTCTACAACATCTGGACATTACACTGTCTATTCAAAATGCAATAAATGATGGACATATTGTAATGATGCTCATTTGATTTTTAGATATCACTTGCCTTACAAACTACCAAACTTATACCTAATATGTTTAAAGCCAAAGTTCTAAGAACATAATTCGGCCTATAGGGAATATGTTAATATGTATTAATAAGATTACTGTGGACAATTTCAGTATAAAGGATTTCTGGATTATCATTTGGCCTAGAGTAAAGATATTGATATGAATTAAACAATTTGTCAGGGATATTCTGACACCAAATGATTTAAGAACATCATTTAGAATATATGCAAATTAAGAAGATTAGCTGATTGAATTATTGTTCCTGTTGTCTTATATTATAGTGACAAAATTCTCTTAGAAAGAAGCATTGTATATCTTTGAGATTTGTATTATATGCTATGTTATTGAGGATGCTATTTTTATGCAATGTGCAGACATGCTTGACTATATTGAAAAAAAATTGACACAAATTTGGGATTTTTTAAACAATCTTATTGATTGGTTTTTTTGCCCGCTGTTATGTGATGAATACATTGAAATCACTTTTTTTGGAGGAAAAAGGTTCTCCCTATATTACTTAAGGCCCCAGAGGAGGGAGAGAGCAATATGAACAAAGATATAAACACCTCTGAGCCGGCCTATATACTTAGACGATTGATCTATTAAGATTCCACATTATCTAAACAACATTGCCAATTGTCACTTCAGATTTTATCATTGTCTTTGTGGAAGCATAAATGGTCTTTTATAGTTTTTAAATCCAAGAATTTTTTATTTATAATTAGAATCAAGCAAAAAATACATTTTTTTCTTTTTTTAGAACACTTACATTTTTAGTTCTAACATATCACTTAGTCAATGTGATAAGAAATATTCATGACATCCTAGACAGCAAATACAAAAAACAAAATTCTAAAATATCCTAAACAGCAATATACACATATTACTAATCATTCATACTTACATGCATACACAAAAGAATTTTACTAAATGCTAAAGGAAAAACAAAGGGAAAAGGGGAGACACCGGACCCTTGGATTGGTCAACTTAGGTCAGATTGTCAAATTGGAGTTTAACAATCTTCAATGTCACTGTGATGTAAACAAAATCGCGGTCAACGCGCGTTTCAGTGGAGGACCACCTTCTTCAGGACCGATTGTTGTTAGTTTGAAAGTTTTTGAAATATATACAAAGGATGTCTGGATGTCTGCAAGGAAGACAAAAGAAGCGGCATTGGCAAGTTGATAGGGAATGCATTTAGTTTCACAAGTGGATTACTTCCATAAATTATTAATAACAAAGTTTGAATTCCAGAGGTGCCAAGAGATATCAGCGTGGTGGCTCAAAAATAGTTTTATGCAGCATGCAAAAAAGTGACAGAGCAAAGTCCAACTATTGTACAAACCCATTGGTGTTATTGGGGTAAGGGTTGGAAAGAGTGTGTTTGCAAAGAGTAAAACATCCACCAAGAAAGGAAGGAAGGAGAGTGCCTAACCTTAGAGTCATACAAGGGAAAGCACATGCTGTGCTATTAAATCCATCCATGTAAATCGATGTCTAATGGAGAAAAAATATTTATTATTCATAATATTCATTTTGGGGACTTTACTCAAAAGGAGTTTTAGTGATATGACCTTTGTACCTGGGAATATCTACCATTCAGGTGCGAACTCACAGGAGATAACTTATTATTTATGTATCCACGGTTCGTTTTGGAATGGCAATCGTAGAGAAATTAACTGTAGGGAAGAAATTGTTAGAACTGTTTAGACTATTTGGCGAATTACGCAAAGTAATCAGGTATGATATATACCATAGATTAGTTTACCTTTCCTAGGCGTATAGCCATGCATCAACTGTAGGGCCCGAAGCCAGGATCTGCTATTCTCTATGCCTCACACAGAGAATTCTTTTCATCTTTATCTGTAGGGCTATAGAGTCCCAAATTATCTATGAGCAGGAACAGAGACAAGTATTGTTGTTTGGATAGGGGTTTTTTAAACAGCATTGATAGACAGAGGGTAGGGCTATTTAGCTAACATTACGTGCCATGGAGGTATATTGAAACGGTATAACCATTAAAGGTCTGTTAGTACGTTGACCAATTGGCTGGAACTATTTCTGCAGTCTAAAACTACGGGGACGTTTTTCTTAGCCTACAAAGATATATCCTCTGAATGGAGGCAGAATATTTATTACAAAAGACTTTGTCAGGGGAAACATTTGTACTTTTCTATTAATAAGGAGGGGTCGTCTCTGAATTAAAAGGTTGACTGTACCATAATAGTAAAATACTAAGCGCTTGACCTATGAAGTTGGCTAGAACCTGATGAAATGCGCTACACGGTTAGAGCGTCAGATAGGCTAATGATTTTAAATAAAGCAGGACTGCAGCACAAAGTACATCGTAAGGCGCTAGTGGGACATACCTCTATCAAACGTAGTCTCGCCGACAAACAAACGAGGAACACAGGCGGAAATGCAGTGTGAGAGGAAGACACATTATATCGTCATCCTATTCTCGCGAGATTTCAGAATAGTCCTGTTTTACTTCTGATGTCGGTACATGAAAATGGGCGCCATCTTTCAAAGGGATTGAAGCTTTTTCTAAGTGAACGAGAGAGCGCATACTACTGGAATATCATTATCGATTTGAAAGGGGGTAAAGATATTATCTTACAGCGCCATCTTTAAAAAGAGTCTGATGACATTATTGCCGATTTAAGAAGCGAGTCATGCAAAAGTGCATGTAGATGTTAAAGATATATGAATACGACATTTATTCCGATGATAGTGCGACATTTTGGGGGTGAATTAAAATATCATTGCCGTTCTGCAGTTAGTGTATTTAAAATGCTTAATTGTATCTTTGGTACATAGCAATGTGTAGTGGGCGCCATCTTTGAACGGAGTGAGGTCTGATACTGTTCCCGATGTTAGGTAGAAACAAACTCTCCCACCATATGACTATATGTGAAGAGGGACTGTGTTTCTCCTTCAAATTGCAAAATATAGTAAGCATCCACACTAAATAGGGGCCATAAAGGCACCAAGAAGGTTGTATAAAATGTGTCACGTTCCTTCTTAGATAATGTGTGTATTGAGGGAATACTTACAGAGAGCCCACATCTCTATATGGTGGAAACCAGCCAGGGCGTGTTGAATCGATAAGAGTATCGGCCTTGCATTATCCAATATACGACGAGGCATCAGTGCGAATGTACGAGTAACGAATCAATTGGCAAATTAGCCCCAAATACCAAAACCACTGGTTCACTCTATATTAGCCAAGCTCATACAGCGTGCATAGCTGCTATAGTTGAATTGACCTATTAGAATGGCCTAAGACACAAAGATTTTTAGAACAGTGTAAGGTATAAGTGGAAACTTGAGTAGTTCGTGCATATAGAGGCCTTTTGATTATGATAAGACTACAGAAACTAAATGGATACGATCAAGGTGTGATCATCAATAGCGAGTCAGATGTAATGCATAGGATCACAAGGAGTGTGGTTAGGTAATGATCCAAGTTATCTCCTCATTAAGGCCATTACGAACTGTATCACAATGGAATACCCAGAAAGTCTCTCTGTTTTTCCGGACCTTACTGATTTCTTGTCCTGGTCGCATGGTTATTTTCTCCAGGATTAGCCACTTCAGATCATGTTCCACATGGTTGTGATCTAAAAAATGTTTTACCATGGGGGCTTGTTCTTTACGGGTTCTGATAGCCGATTTGTGCTCAGAAAGTCTTGTGCGAAATTCCCGGCCAGTTTCGCCTATATAGCCCAACCCACAGGGGCAGAAAATCATGTAGATTACGTTATTACTTCTACAATTGGTGTGGCTTTTAAGCCGTCCTTTTTTTGTGCCATATGTCCATACTTCCGTTGTAATTGCTGAGGGGCATGCATGGCATGTGCCACATCTGTGATTTCCTAAGACCTGTGGTAGGTTATCCATGGTGCTCTGTACCACAGTAATGTTTTTTTGCTTCATTCTGCTGTGGACAAGTTTGTCCCGCAGATTGGCATTTCTTCTGAAGGCCAATATGGGTTTCTCAAGAAATTTACAGCTTTCATTGCTGTTTAGGATTTTCCAATTTTTGTTTAGTATTTGTTGTAATTTTTGATTATAGCATGTGTGGTTAACCACACATACTAGTCGTTCCATAGTCTTTTTTTCTTGGCCTGAGATAAGGGTGTCCCGATTGTAATATTTAGCTCTTCTCATGGAATGTTTATTGAAGCGTTTGGGATAGCCTCTAAGTAAAAGTCTTTTTTTCAAATCTTCCGCATGTATGTTGTAATCATATGTGTTCGTACAGTTACGTCTGATTCTGAGAAACTCCCCAAAAGGGATGGAATCCTTTTGGCAGGGGGGGGTGGAAACTAGCATGTTGCAAGATTGTATTCTTTGCAGTAGGTTTACGATAGAGGCTCACCTCAATGCTCTCATTGCCACTTTTGATCCAGATATCCAGAAATTCCACCTTTTCAGATGAGTATTTTGCTGTGAATTTCAAATTATACTCACTATGATTCAGCCAGTCAATGAATTGATTTAGATCTTCTTCGGTCCCTGTCCAGACAAAAAAGATATCATCTATAAATCTATGCCAGGTGTTGATATTTTCAGAGAATGGAGCCATTTCATTATAGATGTGCTTAAGCTCAAACTCCCCCATGTATGTATTGGCCACACTCGGTGCACACGAAGCGCCCATACTAGTACCTTGGACTTGTTTGTACAGGTTTTCATTAAATTCAAAAAAGTTGTAATGGAGAACTATATCTAAACATTCCAAGATAAAAGTATTGGGTCTCTCACCCGTTGATCTGTTAAGGAGGGCTGCCACCACCTCCAGAGCTCGATTCTGGGGTATGTTTGTATAGAGAGATTCTATATCTAAGGTGGCCAAAAGTTGACATTCTTTGTTAAAAGGCACACATTCCACAGTGGAGATCATATGCCCTGTATCCTTGATGTATGACCGATATGTTTTGGTCAAAGGGCAGAGAAATGAGTCTACATATTGAGAAAGAGGCTCTGTATATGAATTGATAGATGATATGATGGGACGCAAAGGTGGATCCAGTATGTCTTTATGGGTTTTTGGGACCCCATATAGAGCTGGAATTACTACATGTTTCTTATTAAGAAAGTCTAGTTCTTTTTGACAGATGTACCCATCCATGAATGCTTTAGATGTACTGATTTCTATTCTGGTCTGAAGATCTTTTAAAACAGATCTGCGAGCTGGTTGGTAATGTTCTGGTATCTGAAGCATGTTTTCTACTTTCTGAGAATATGAAAGGCTATCCATAATCACTATACCTCCTGCTTTGTCGCTTGGTTTTATTATGATGGAATTATTTTTGCTAAGATCTTTGAGTGCTGTGATTTCCAGTTTAGTAAGATTTGGTGTTGGCTTGCGGACATATTTAGTAATCCTTTCTAATTCCCTGATTACTGTTTTCTCAAAAATAGCGACTTCAGGTCCTACCATCTCCAAGGTGGGAGTAAATTTGGATGGCGGTTTGCATCCTGAGTAGTTGTTTTCCTCCTCAATAGGAGCTATGTCAGACATAAATTTGTGTAGGCGGATTTTCCTAAAAAAGGAGAACAGATCTTTATTCATGTTGAAAATGTCTGGAGAGGTGCTAGGGACAAAGGATAGGCCTTTGCTAAGGAGCGTAATTTCTGCAGACGTCAGTTGCTGTTTAGAGAGGTTAAAAATCGGGATGCTTTCCCTCTCTACTGAGTTTGCTACTTCCAATATTGTTGGTTTCTCGTTCGCATGTATGGTTGAGGATGTACTTGCTCTGTCTGACGATAGTTGTTCCTGCCTTGCCTTTGAAACCTCGCTCGTCCTCTGCCCCTGCCTTGTTCTAAAAAAGAAGTTTGGCCATATTGTTGATGATTAAATGTAGATCCCCTACGACTTCTTGGGTCGTATTCAAACTCTTCATTCAGATCCGGACTCTCATGGTCTGAATCTGATGAGTTTGTATCTGAGAAAGTAACAAATTTCTGTCTCTTTTGGGGGTACATATTTGTTTGTCCTGCATTCGAATCTTCTTGTTGGTAAAAATTACTTTGAAGATATGGGTAGATTTTCTCTTGAGAGAACCATCATATATCTTTTTTTAGTTTTTCTGTTTTTTTCTTTATGAGATACTCTTCAAAGTCCTGTAGTTCCTGGTTCATACTCGAGAGTTTATTTTTACCATCTTCTACACTGGTGTTAGTTTTTAATTTCTCTTCCAGTTCCAAGATTTCTTGATTTAGGACCTGTATCACTTCCTTAACCGTTTCAATGATCAGGATCATCCAGTCCCTGGAGCAGCGGTTAGCGATATGTGACCACCGCTCCAGGAACTGGCGCACCTGTGTAAACAGTGCGGGGATGTTTCTAACCCTTAAGCCTGAGGGTATTACTCCTGCTTTTAGGTATTCTAACATGTAGTGGGCGTGGGATTCCATCCTTTTAGCCTTTTTCTTTAGATTGGTGAGTTTGTTCCATTCACTACTGTCTTTGGTTGAGCTGCCAGTGCTGCCCATAGTACCAGCTATCTGTCCCACTAGTGCTGAGAAATCCGCATCAGTGAATCCGAAGGTTTTGAAACCTTCCATTTTGTTTGTAAACGGTGAAAGTTTCTAACAAGGTAGATGTGCCCACACAAAAAATAGGGTAAGGAATAATTGGAAACACCTGAATTTGTGTATCAGATACTACTCTGTATTTAGCAAAGAGATGCAACTAGTTAGGAAGAGTAAAAAAAATAGAAAAAGAAGAATTTTTTAAATAAGTAGAGGCTTATCATATGATGACCCAAAATAGTACACCCTCAAGTGCAAAAGTTGCAAACTGTATGAGCATTTATTGGCACATAGAAAAAACGTAATTAGAAAAATAACCTTCGGTAAAAACCGAGAAAAATATTTTGGAGGAAAAAGGTTCTCCCTATATTACTTAAGGCCCCAGAGGAGGGAGAGAGCAATATGAACAAAGATATAAATACCTCTGAGCCGGCCTATATACTTAGACGATTGATCTATTAAGATTCCACATTATCTAAACAACATTGCAATTGTCACTTCAGATTTTATCATTGTCTTTGTGGAAGCATAAATGGTCTTTTATAGTTTTTAAATCCAAGAATTTTTTATTTATAATTAGAATCAAGCAAAAAATACATTTTTTTCTTTTTTTAGAACACTTACATTTTTAGTTCTAACATATCACTTAGTCAATGTGATAAGAAATATTCATGACATCCTAGACAGCAAATACAAAAAACAAAATTCTAAAATATCCTAAACAGCAATATACACATATTACTAATCATTCATACTTACATGCATACACAAAAGAATTTTACTAAATGCTAAAGGAAAAACAAAGGGAAAAGGGGAGACACCGGACCCTTGGATTGGTCAACTTAGGTCAGATTGTCAAGTTGGAGTTTAACAATCTTCAATGTCACTGTGATGTAAACAAAATCGCGGACAACGCGCGTTTCAGTGGAGGACCACCTTCTTCAGGACCGATTGTTGTTAGTTTAAAAGTTTTTGAAATATATACAAAGGATGTCTGGATGTCTGCAAGGAAGACAAAAGAAGCGGCATTGGCAAGTTGATAGGGAATGCATTTAGTTTCACAAGTGGATTACTTCCATAAATGATTAATAATAAAGTTTGAATTCCAGAGGTGCCAAGAGATATCAGCGTGGTGGCTCAAAAATAGTTTTATGTAGCATGCAAAAAAGTGACAGAGCAAAGTCCAACTATTGTACAAACCCATTGGTGTTATTGGGGTAAGGGTTGGAAAGAGTGTGTTTGCAAAGAGTAAAACATCCACCAAGAAAGGAAGGAAGGAGAGTGCCTAACCTTAGAGTCATACAAGGGAAAGCACATGCTGTGCTATTAAATCCATCCGTGTAAATCGATGTCTAATGGAGAAAAAATATTTATTATTCATAATATTCATTTTGGGGACTTTACTCAAAAGGAGTTTTAGTGATATGACCTTTGTACCTGGGAATATCTACCATTCAGGTGCGAACTCACAGGAGATAACTTATTATTTATGTATCCACGGTTCGTTTTGGAATGGCAGTCGTAGAGAAATTAACTGTAGGGAAGAAATTGTTAGAACTGTTTAGACTATTTGGCGAATTACGCAAAGTAATCAGGTATGATATATACCATAGATTAGTTTACCTTTCCTAGGCGTATAGCCATGCATCAACTGTAGGGCCCGAAGCCAGGATCTGCTATTCTCTATGCCTCACACAGAGAATTCTTTTCATCTTTATCTGTAGGGCTAAAGAGTCCCAAATTATCTATGAGCAGGAACAGAGACAAGTATTGTTGTTTGTATAGGGGTTTTTTAAACAGCATTGATAGACAGAGGGTAGGGCTATTTAGCTAACATTACGTGCCATGGAGGTAAATTGAAATCACTATCTATAGTGAAATTCAATATATTCTGAGAACAGCAAAAAAGGCTAACTAAATCATTTATATAATGCTAAAATTATGTTGTGTTCTACAAATTATAACTTTATATATTATACCTGTATTTTTTCTTCTCTTTTACAGACTCTAATTCTAAAGTTCGAAAGGTTTTAAAATTTAAATTATAAAAAACAACTGCAAAAATGTTTTAGAATATTTTGATATCTACTACTGTAAAGGTAAGATTAAGTAATCCAAACACTATCCATGCACTACTACATTAAGCTGTGCACTATCTATATAAACCTCTAACCAGCTACTTACTAAGGTACTACCCATGTAGCCTAGGAATCTTCTTGCCTGTCCCATGCACTTCTCCAATCACCCATCCAGCACTATCTACTTATCCTATCACTCCGCCAATACCTAAGCACTTATAAATTCACCATGCACCCTCTTTGAAACACTGTAATCATTCCAATTACTAGTGATGTACTTATGGAGTGGCCTAGCCACTAACACAAATACACCTACAATATTCTCTGCACAATGCATGCAGACCTCTAACCACGTATATACTATTAGAACACTCTTTTAAATAATAAGGTACTACCCATGCAGCCTAGGATTCCTCCTGTCACTCCCATGCACTACCTCAATCACCCATCCAGCACTATCTTCTTATCCTATCACTCCGCCAATACCTAAGCAGTTATAAATTCACCAGGCACTCTCTTTGCAGCACTGTAATCATTCCAATTACTAGTGATGTACTTATAGACTGGCCTAGCCACTAACAGAAGTACACCTACAATATTCTCTGCACAATGCATGCAGACCTCTAACCACATTCATACTATTGGAACACACTTCAAAATACTAAGGTACTACCCATGCAATCTAGGATTGCTCCTGTCACTCCCATGCACTTCCGCAATCACCCATCCAGCACTATCTTCTCATCCTATTACTCTGCCAATACCTAGGCACTTATAAATTGACCAGGCACTCTCTTTGCAGCAGTGTAATCATTCCAATTACTAGTGATGTACTTATGGAGTGGAGTGGCCTAGTCACTAACACAAGGACACCTACAATATTTTATACACTTTGCTTCCAGACCTCTAACCAGCTACACACTATTGGAACAGTCTTGTAAATACTAAGCCTGGGCAAAGCACTACGCTATGCTCACGTAGATTGCGAAGTTTGCGCTAGCACAGTGCAAACACACGTAGCGTACGGCAGAGACTTTTTCCTCGTTCGCGATCAGCAGCATCAAGTTGCCGATTGCGAGCATGGAAAATAAACCTCCAGGCGAGCTTATCAACGCGGGGAGGTCAGGTTTCTCATTGCGTGTGGTCGCGTATGCTTGCGACCGCTCACAATGAGAAACTACCAATCCGCGTTGAGAAAGCTGCCGCTTGAGTAGAAATCTACTCGAGCGGCAGAAAACTACCGCTTGCACTGTGCAAGATGCAGTTTGCACTGATTGCACAGTGCGGACAAGCATCCGGCACTGTGCAATCAGTGCGAACAGCATCTTGTACAGTGCACTACGCAGTTTGCAGAGCTACGCGTAGCTCGCGTAGTGCGAAGTGCACTTCACTTAGCTACGCATCGCGCTACTTCGCAAACTACGCCCAGGGTTAGTAAATATTAAGATACTACACATGCAGCCTAGGAATCCTCCTGTCATTACCATGCACTCCTCCAATCACCCATCCAGCACTATCTACTTATGCTATCACTTTGACTATATCTATCCACTTATAAATTCCGCAGGCACCCTGTTTGTAGCACTGTAATCATTCCACTTACTACTCATGTACTTAGGGAATGGCCTAACCACTAACACAAGTACACCTCCAATATTCTGTACGATATTTATGCAGACCTCCAACCAGGTATATACTATTCATACACTCATACAAATACCCACATACTACCCATGCAGCCTAGCAATCCTCCTGTTACTCCCATGCACTTCCTCAATCACCCATCCAGCACTATCTTCTTATCCTATCAATCCGCCAATAGCTAAGCACTCATAAATTAACTAGGCATTCTCTTTGCAGCACTGTAATCATTCAAATTACTACTGATGTACTTATGAAGTGGCCTAGCCACTAACACTAGTACACCCACAATATTCACTGCACTATGCATGGAGACCTCTTACCACATACATACTATTGGAACACTTCTAAATACTAAGGTAGTACCCATGCAGTCTAGGATTCCTCCTGTCACTCCCATGCACTTCTCCTCAATCACCCATCCAGCACTATCTTCTTATCTTATTACTCCGCTAATACCTAAGCACTTATAAATTCAGCATGCACTCTCTTTGCAGCACAATAATCATTCCAATTACTAGTGATGTACTTATGGAGTGGCCTAGCCACTAAATCAAGTACACCTACAATATTCTTTGCACAATGCATGCAGACCTGTAACCACATACATACTATTGGAACACTCTTGTAAATACTAAGGTACTACCCATGCAGCCTAGGATTCCTCCTGTCACTCCCATGTACTTCTTCAATCACCCATCCAGCACTATCTTCTTACCCTATCGCTCCGCCAATACCTAAGCACTTATAAATTGATCATGTACTCTGTTTGCAGCACAGTAATCATTTTAGTTACTAGTTATGTACTCATGGAATGGCCTACCCACTAATACAAGTACACCTACAGTATTCTCTGCACAATGCCTACAAACCTCTAACCAGCTACAGGCTATTAGAACACTCTTGTAAATACTAAGATAGTACCCATACAGACTAAGAATCCTCCTATCAGTCCCATGCACTTCTCCAATAACCCATCCACCACTATCTACTGATGCTATCAGTTTGCCAATATCTATTCACTTATAAATTCATCAGGCATCCTGTTTGTAGCACTGTAATCATTCCAGTTACTAGTCATGCACTAATAGAATGGCATAGCCTCTAACACAAGTACATCTACAGTATTCTGTGCACAATGCCTGCAAACCTCTAACCACATACATACTATTGGTACACTCCTCTAAATACTGAAGTAGTACCCATGCAGCCTAGGAATCCTCCTGTCAGTCCCATGCACTTCTTTAATCACCCATCCAGCACTATCTACTTATCCTATTACTCCGCCAATACCTAAGCACTTATAAATTAACCATGCACTCTATTTGCAGCACTGTGATCATTCCAATTACTAGTGATTCAAGGAGAAAACGAGTAGTCGTGTCCCCTAAAATGGGAAAACCGCACCTCTAGCAATACAAAACAGTATCAAATTATAAGTAATTAGCGTGATACGTATAATCTTGCTATATTTGAAACTGGGTGCGATATGAGCCTCTAGCACCTACTACCCAAAGGTGTCACATGCACATCAAATCAATGCTGCGCATAAACATAAAAGAGAAAAAGAAGCTATTTGCAGCACAACCACAAATTGAAGTTGAATCCGACCGAATCAGGTTCTGTAATAAATGAGTATAGCCCCTTAATAAGGTATTAAAGTTTCTTGGCAGAATGAAAACAATGAAGAAACGTCAGTTGGGTATAATTAATAACATGTGATCCATCAATGAAGTTTTCTTTTACTTTTATTGTAGTCCTTCTTTTTCTCAATTACTAGTGATGTTCTTATGGAATAGCCTAGGCACTAACACAAGTACACCTACAGTATTCTGTGAACAATCTGTACAAACATCTAAGCACATACATACTATTTGTACACTCCACTAAATACTGAAGTGGTACCCATACAGCCTAGGATTCCTCCTGTCAGTCTCATGCACTTCCTCAATCACCCATCTAGCACTATGTTCTAATCATATCACTCCACCAATACCTAAGCACTTATGGGGCAGATTTACAAGCCCCCTGCACCACCAGTACGTCACTTTTTATGAGGTAGTGGTGGCGCCGGGGGCACCTCCATATTTACAAGGCGAGGAAAAGCCACCATGTGTGGCTTTTCCTCTCCTTGTAAATACGGCCCCTTCACACGCAGCACTTTGCATTGAAGGGGCGTTCCATGGGTGTTGCTGTGGATGTTCCCACACAACACCCATGGAACAAGACACATCTCAAGATTTACGGGAAATCATAAATATGGAGATGCGTGTGAATGCTGCACCACCGTAGAGGTGGCGTAGCAAGGCGCAACGAGGAGAAATTTTTTAATTTCTCCTCATTTTTCCTCTTTTAATGCGTGCTGCATTCCATAGCACGCATTGAAGGAGGAAAATGCCTTTAGTGATTGTTTTTGTACAGGAAGGTGTCCCTTACTGCACAAAAACAATCTCCCCATGACGCAGGCATTCTTGCACCATGGTGGAAGGGTGCCTGTTCCAGTGCATGGCTACAGTTTATGCGCCACTGCAGAGGGAAGCACAGAGATGCGACATATTCATGTAAATATGTCGCATCCCTGTGCTTTGGAAGTGTTGCAGCGCGGTACAGTCAAAGGGCTTGCAGTGCCACGCTGCAGCACTTCCTCATAGATCTGCCCCTATAAATTCACCATACACTACTAATGCATTCTTTCAGTCAATCATGCTCTACATATATATTCAACCAAACTTTCAGACATTACCATGCAATTATAGTTCTTTTTTTAAACCAGATAAGATAGTTCTGACAAGAACTTTTTTTTTTCTTTTTTTCTTTTGTATTTTTTTTTGTTTTTGAACAATTTTGTAGTTTTGTTGGTGTTTTTCTAAAAACTGAACAAAAAGGAACAAAGTTAACAGGTAGCTTTTGGAATTAAACATCATTCCAAAAACAAAAAATAAAAAAAAAATAGCATTTATGGTTGCCCTGTGCTGCGCAAACAGCATCTACTGATTGTTCACCATAGCAGATGATGGCTTTGCACTTAGTGCAGTGCTGCTGGAGAAATGCAAATTCTGGATGAATGTCTATCGGAGCTGTTGATGTAGATGCTCCGGAGGTGCTAGCAATGCCTGGTGGTGGATTTTTTGCTGCACGTCTCATCTCTTCTCGTGCCAGATTCCGTGGGTGAATGGTACGTAAATGTTTGTACATACTCGCAGTTTCACAGGAGTATTTTTTTTCACTGCCTCACGACAGGACCCTGTCACACAGCGAGCATGTGACTTTTGTTGCATTTACCTTTTTTTGTCCTGCAGGAAAGGTAAAATATTTCCAGACCACTGACTCAGGCCTCTGCTTAGGTGGATCTTCTTCCAAGATATCTTCATCTGAAGAATGATGAGGAGCTTGTGCTCCAGATGCCATTGTTCCAATGCAATATTTGAAAAACACCCAAAAAGTTGCAAAACCAGCTCTTGAAGGAGAAGAGATGTCTCTCATCAATTGCTCCAAACAGAATGACTAAAATAGGTGGGGTCCTTCAACTGTTGCAATGGGAAATGTTATAAACCAATCAAATCCCATTTTTTAAGGTCACATGGGATTCAGGCACCCTGCTCTCACGATGAACGCACCCGACGCAACTTCGCGAAAATATATTTAACAATAATATAAGTTTATTACAAGTGCAAACATATTATTTTTATGAATACCTTAGATAATCTCTTGCCCTAATATGTACATTAAAGACGCATACATATTATTTTACAATATAAAAACTTTTACGGGAGTCGCGCACCCAGCGCGCCCCAGCATGTATATGACGTCACACGGGGCCTGCCACCGCGCAAACGTCGCGTACCTTAATGCGCATGTGTCGCGAGTACCAGGGAGAAGGAGTCGTGCATCAGTTGCATACCTATCGCGCATACCACGTGATATTATACGTATGTGACGTAACTGGAAGCCACGCACCCATTGCAGACCGTACGCGGATCCTTCACGACTTTAACAAAATGGCGGCTAGAACACGCGCACCCGCAGTGTTAGGTGCGCTTTGGGTGCACGATTCCCAAAAAAATTTGAACAAAAAATATACATTTTTGAAAAAAGGACATTACATACTTATATTAAAATGAATAAAAAATAATAATAATTATACATTATAACACTTTTATTAAAAAAAAGAATTGCAATTTTCAGAAAAGTATATAATATTGTTTATTAAATATTAATATAAATATTAGAGGTTGTTTTTAAGTTCTTCCTCTTTCAGCACATGTCCTACCTCTGCAGGCATAGTTAGAAATTAGCATTTAAAAAACCTTTGAAATTCACTGAATAAACCACAGGTTTCAGGCACGTTATAGTTAGAAATTAGCATTTAAAAAACCTTAGAAATTCACTGAAATAAACATAGGTTTCAGGGGCGTTATAGTTAGTTGGACATTTCACTGATATAAAACCAGTGAAATTGTCCTGTTATAGTTAGTTCAGCTAACTATAACTCGCACCCCCGCAATGCACTGCTGATGACGTCACATATTACATCACTCATGACATGGTCAGTTACATCACTGATGACATCTCAAATGACATCACTGATGACGTCACTGATGACATCATCCATGTGATAATTTCATGCATCTTCTCAAACTCAAATATAACTTTTGATACACCCACTCTAAATTACAGACTGCCATTCTCAAAACCATAGACACTCTAACACCAATAACTACATATCCACTCACTGATTATTAGGTCTACACACACATCCAGTCACTCACCCATACAGTCACTCATACTTATGGTCACTCAATACAGGACTATCATATACATTCATACACCTATAGAGATACTCACACACCGCCACTCATCCATAGAGGTACTCACACACCTAGTCAGTCATGCAAATAATTAATCACACTCCCATTTACTCACATATACAGTTATACACACACCAGCTCACTTACACATACAAATACTATCACATTCTTACGCTCTTATACAATCACTGATACAAGCACACACTCGTCCATAAAGCTACTCTCATAATCACACACTCTCACTTATAGCCATTTATATACTCTAACACACATATATACTGCCTTTCACATATGTAGTTACTCACACATGTACTACTGAGATACACATTCACTCACTAACACACCAATACACACACTCATCTACCCATACAGTCCATCACAGATGCACTCTAGAAACCATGCACCCAGTGAATCACCCACTCACACATCTATGCACAGAGTCACACACACCCCATCCACATACACATACTCAGACAACCAATCAATAACTCATATAGACACTCATGTAGCTATTCACAAACCCATACAGCTGCTTACACACCAACAGACAGACGGATACAGACATTCACACAGTTTAGTCACTAACCCGTGCATTCAGTAAGATATGTTTAATCACTCACTGATAGAGTCAGTCAGGCACCTACTAAATCATCCATTCAGACACTTATACACCCATTCATTCTTCAATACGCCTTTCCCAATATGAATTAAACATATTTAAACTTTACAGAAACACACAGTCACTGGATGATGTCATCAGTGATGTTATCAGTGATGTAATTTGAGATGTCATCAGTGATGTCATCAGTGATGTCACTAACCATGTCATGAGTGATGTAATATGTGACGTCATCAGCAGTGCATTGCGGGGGTGTGAGTTATAGTTAGCTGAACTAACTATAACGGGGTAATTTCACTGGTTTTGTACGAGTGAAATGTCCAACTCACAATAACGCCCCCTGAAACCTATGGTTTTTTCAGTGAATTTCTAAGGTTTTTTAAATGCTAATTTCTAACTATAACGTGCCTGAAACCTATGGTTTTTTCAGTGAAGAGATATATATATATATATATATATATATATATATATATATATATATATATATATATATATAAACAAACGCTGTTATTCCTTCATGCTTGAAAGACACAGCAGCCACGGACAACTCTTGAGCTTCAAAAAACAGTCCTTTATTGGAGCATTAGCCAAAACGACCGACTCTACGCGTTTCGGGATGGAAATCCCTTGCTCACGAGTAACGTGTGCCGAAACCAGGAAGTGTTTTAAAATCATCACGTGATTACAAAATCATGGAAAGTGAAAGCATACTTTTCGATAATTCATTATATCGCTCTGTTTTTTTCAACAAAACTTTAAATCCAAACAATGATATTTAGTTGTAATGCATATTTGTGTGACCATATTCGAGCCAACAGTTAGCACATTTCAAGTGGATACAACACGTGGCAATCACCCAATAATAATATAAAGTTTTCAAAAGAACAACTAGAGCGCTAACAGTCCTACTTATGACAAACGTATTGCACACCTGAAGCCATCTTGATTGGAATAAAGTGGTAACTCTTAAAACATTTAATTTACAAAGGAACAAAATGAGGGGGTTCATTTTGCAATAGAAATTATGATTAGTGCTGCAGAAAGAAAAATTAGGGCACATTTTGACTTCTCAAATCCTCTTCTATTTCATAAACAAATTCTGACTTGCAGACTGAAACATGCACTTTGAATACTGAGGAAATATGAATTTTGTGATCAGTTATGTCCCCTATCGTAGACCCCAACGGCTCCATGTGCATGCTATAAGTACATGTATGTTCCCTCCTACTCCAGTTTTGAAGACGCAAATATATGTGCGTCCACCGTCAACATGTCCTCTTTCAGATCCACCATGAATGGGTCAGATATTCCATTCCTAAGTATGAAAGGCCACCGACTTTATGTGGTTCACTCTCCACATTTTACAGATCCAGGCGAGTAGGCCCTGAATTCTGTCATCAAGCCTTTTTCTGCCTTCTGCCTCTGAAAGCTCCAGTCTGAGCCAGCATCTGTATCCATGAACTTTGTCCTACTCCCTGCGCGGCTAACGGTGCCCGATCCAGCCTGTTGCCTGCCAAAAACTGTATTTCACCTTCAAGATTATCTGCTTCGCTCCTCATCCGATGCATTCCTGTCTAGTAGTTTAGGTAAACATTCCTCCAGCTACCGTGCAAGGGGCCAGGCCTCACTGTCCTCGTGCAAGTAATTCATAACCTCCGTTACCATGGAAGATTCCTGCCCCCTCGCTTCTCACGTAGACACTTAGACGCCCGTACACGCACTAACAGTCAGTATAGAATAGATTCCGTCCGAGAGACCTTTCCTTTTGGATAACACAGTTCTTTAAACATAGGATATTAGATATGATTTGGGATTAGGTTGACATGAACCCCAGACTTCTGTCTCCACATGTAGAGCTAAATGTCAAGTCCCCTTCACCCTCTAGTTGCACGTCAATCACACGTCATGCGGCTGCGCACGCATCTCTGCCCAATATTTCTGCTGACATTGCAGGATTCTCTTAAGATTCCACCCATTTGTGACATCATGTTTAATGACGTATTTTAGTTACACCCATGTTTACGCCTTTTTTGGTTACGTATGCATATTTTATCTCTCTTATCAGCTGTTACGCCTCCTGCATCTGTTACACTATAATGTAATTCTTATAAAAATGATTACCTGTCAATAATGTATGCCCCTTCCTTCCTGAACTTTCGTGGTGATGGAATAGAAGGCCCACAATTCAAATTGTATTCCTTTGTATAGGAATAAAGCCTTTTAAAACCTCTAATACCACGGATTCTGCCTCTTATTTTTACTGAGTTATTCTCACTAAGCCTTTACCGCATAAAAAATAGTACCGGTAACGAAATATTTACCACATAAATTGGCGCCCGAATAGGGACACTTTCTCATCTCACGCGCCGGCGGTGCGTTGCAGGCCCGGTCTCCTGCCACAGCTGAACGGACAAAAACGCGTACCTGCAGGATTTCCTGTATCTCCCTCCGGCCAAGCGGGGGCAACTGAGGCTGCGATCAACACCCAGACGAGGCGGTGAGAAGTGCGAAGTATTCCGACCAGAGCCTAGCTGAGAGAGCAAGATCCGAGGTATACAGAGACCCACCAGGTTCCGAAGTTCCGAGTCCAGTCGAGTCGAGTCCAGTCCGGTCCAGTTTCAGTTCCGTTCCGAGGCCTTCCGTTCCGAGCTACCCGGTGAGTACCATTACCGGGGAGGCATTTAACGTGCACATAGTCTGTGCCGGTCAAGACGGGTTTGGGTACACAAATCCGGTCTGCACTGTTTCAGCAGTGTATCTGTACTGTTTAGCAGTATATATAGTATGTCTTGCATATAAATAAGTATTACCTAGTATCAGTATTATGTCAGTAACTAGTTTTCTATTAGTTATCATTGTTCGTTAAAAAAAACTGTTAAATGTTAAATGTTTAAATACGTTCTATACATTGTGGTGTGAATGACTGTTCATTATTGTGTTTACTGTATTAAGTGTGTTCTAATAATAAGATCTAAAAATGCCGCTCTTTTCGAAACTAAGACAGATCAAAACTAGAAAAGGGGTACTCGAAGAAGCTGTTCCCATCCCACCTAGGGACACTCCAGGGTACTTTATGTATCATAAACATGGCCTAGACGCCGTATTATTTCTTGATTTATGGGTGGACTACACCAAGGATTTGCCAGAAAATCAGAGATGGCCCGCAGCAGGGACCTGGGATGCAGATTGCATCATGAGAGTAGAAGAAGAATTATGGAAAAAGAAAGCCAGACAGTCACAGAAAGATGCCATTGAATTATGGCGTAAAGAATCATATAGACGTACAGAAAAAGCGCTCAGACAGGAAGAGAAAGGTAGAGAGAATTCAAATAAAACCCGAGAAAATCTATTACTTGAGGAAGGTACTCGAGTAAACTCAGAACAAGTAGATAGACAAAGAAACACTCTTATGAATGGTATGTATCCTCTTCTGGCCGAAGGGTTACCTAAGGCAATCCGGGAAATACCAAAAGACTTAACTCCTCCATTACTCCCGATAAAAGCACATCCCAAAACACATCCCAAAACAGCAAAGGACGTTTTCCTTTCCTCCTATTTAGACGACGTAGCTCCCGAGTATGCTAATGCTATGCCACCCACACCGCTTGCCGATGGTGTTCAACACCAAGAGCATCCTTCTGTATCTCCGCAACTACAAACTCCTACACAAGTTCCCACAGGTCCGTCCGTTTCTACAGTTTTTCCCGCATCCACAATCTCTATCCTACGTCCAACGAATCCTTTCGTGCCTAGCGCCTCAGATGGTGCTACGGGAGGTACGACAGACATGTTTGCTACCCCGCCGAGAAATAAACAGACCCTTAGAGATTTAGCACTCCAACGTACCCCTCAATTAGCGACCTCCGACATGTTTAAAGAACAACTTGTGGATTGTAGATACGATCCAGTGCCAGGTAGACAGGACAAATTGCTCATATCATCACTACGTATACGACGAGCTACATTATATTTAATGACAATACCAGGAATGGTTGAACACCTAGACAATATATATCGCTTTGTCCAAACAGGGCGAGGTTCAGAAAGTATTAACGAAGCTATGGAATACCAGAAAGTGGACGTACAAAGACAACTACTACGTTTTTTCATAAATTGTGTAATTAGGAATCAAGACAGGCCCGGGGCAGATCATGATACCATGCAAAAACTTGTCAAATGGGGTCAGAACATATCAGAAGAGAAACACGATAGACAGGCGTGTATAATCGCCATGAGTCGAAAGATCCGCAAGGAAGTAGAACGAATACATAAAGAAAGACGAGAAACAGACAGAGTAGAATCAGAAGAGGAGGAGGAGCAAGGATCAGAACAAGTCGAAACAATAGCTTATGTAGGTAGAGGAAGACCCCATAATAATACTAGAGACTTTAACGACCCGATACGTCCAATACGTCCAGAATATAATAGACATTTTCCAAATCCTATGTTAAATACAAGATCCCCCGAACACCTATTCCAAGCCGTTGATAAATTACTCAGAGATCGAAGGGGGTACCATATGCTCGATTCCATGGACGAACAAGAATTAGCTAGGTCAGCAGTACAATGGGCTGACAGTCCCAGTGACTACAATGATGATGTACTTGCACACACGTTTCTGAATCTTGACCCATACGAACAGCGTTTAGCTAGTATATACATGATTCAACACCTCCTTATATTATATAAAAGCCAACACTCCGATCCAGGACCCTTACCTGACATATTGACAGAACTACTCACGAATATATGGAGAGGGTCAGGTACTGATTTGATTAAAGAAATTTTAGAATTCCGAAACCAATATTTAAATTTCGTATGCCCAGAACACGTTCCAGTTCCCATCATAGGAAGAAAAATGTATCACATAGATAGACAGAACCCGTTACGCGAAGTACACCTAATCAGAGGTGACGGTAATAACTTTACACGCGTGTTTGTGTACACGCCTATAACTAAACTAGAATTATTAGAAATGAAGAAAGTAGTACCCAGCCATGACAAGGATCCAGCAGGTTTCCACCGTGAAATAAAGGACATGTTACTCATGGGAGAGTATACCTACCCCGACATTATGAAAATATTAAAAATCCTATTACCAGCTGGTGTTTATGAGAAACTTAAAGAAAAAGAATGGGAGGTGGGAGACCAAAAGATAGATTGGACAGCATTAGAAAACGAAGAAAGGGCCCGAGCTGCAGGAGCAGGACTTGGGGAAAAGACTACAGCACTAGCAGGACTACTAGTGCAGGTACTGCCACGTTTATTAACTACGAAAAAGGAGGACTGGGGTGCAATCTCAGCCTGTAAACAAAAGCCAGACGAAGACACTAGTGATTTCTATTCCCGATTTGAAAAATGTTTTGGTATAAATAGTGGCATAAAAGCCAGTAGTGAGTCATATCCACATCTGTTTGTGACAAAATTAGTTGAAAATTCCCTGCTGCAAGTTAAGAATAGAGTATTGAAATTCGAAAGTACCTGGCAAGGAAATACCCCATCACAGATGTTACAGATGTTACAATATCACCACAATAGAATTAAAGAAGAACAAGAACACGAACAAAGACGTATGAAAGATACAAAAATGAAAATGCTTGTTGCTCAGTCAGTCCCAGTTAATGGTCATCAAAAGGGTGATTCCGCAGGTCCTACAAAAGGGACATGCAACTATTGTAAACAACCAGGTCATTACATACACGATTGTCCAGTCCTGAAACATAATATTGCTACAGGTAGAACCCAGGAGAGACCGCGTCCACCTAGACAGGATCAGAATCAACAACAAATCCCTCAGCATGCACAACCTAGGTTAGCTCCGCAACAACTAGCTCCGCAACAGGGAGCTCCACAACAGACCGTAGCACCACCACCAGCGCAGCCTATTGCTGCAACACAAGCAACAACACAACAAATGTATCAGTATGCACAAGCAGATTATCCCGATTATCAGCGATACTCATGAGATAGCCTAGAGAGGGAAGTTGGCTTACCCCTTATTGAGGTTCCTGTAGACCAAGAGGGACCTTATGTACATAGTGAACTATTAGGGGAAGACAGAAAGTTTTTACTTGATACAGGGGCAAGCAGAACAACTATAAGACGCAGTGAAGTTCCAGGGGCACCCCTCTCAGGCTCACAGAATATTTCCCTTGGATTCTCAGGAAAACCTATAATAAATGACGTAACACAACCTCTTTCACTTACGATTGGTCCATTGACACGTACTACAGATTTATTGCTTACTAAATCATGTCCAGAAAACTTGTTAGGTATAAAAACATTGAAAGCTCTAGGAGCTATAATATGTTGTTCTCCGGAAGGAGTACGACTATTTCTACGTGACTTCAAAGGTCACTACGTGTCCAGAGACATGGATCACCGACTGCAGAACTTACCTACACATTTATGGGCACAAGGCCCCACTGATGTTGGTTGCATGAATATTACACCATATCGTGTCACACTAAAAACAGGAGTAATACTACCACGAATGCGACAATACAAGTTACCACCCGATGCTGTTGTGGCTTTGCTGCAAATCATTGACGAGCTCATTACACAAGGAGTGGTTGTCGAAACCGACTCCAATGTATGTAATTCCCCGATAATTCCGATTCTTAAAAGAACGGATCCAAAAGCACCACCAGTATATTGATTAGTTATTGATCTGCGCGAATTAAATAAATGTATTGTACCACAATACCCTGTGGTCCCAGATATCTCTTCATTACTAACAGCTATTGACTCGGAAGCAACGTTCTTCACTGTAATTGATCTCAAGAATGCTTTCTATAGCGTCCCAATAGATCCGGAAAGACAATATCTGTTCGGATTCAGTTTAAATGGACGAAGTTTTAAATTCACACGCGCACCTCAAGGATTTACAGAAAGCCCCAGCATCTATAGCCAAGCACTGAAACGAGAACTTGACAGTATCCACATGCCAGTTAACACTGCCTTGCTTCAATATGTCGATGACCTGCTGATCACCGCCCGAAGCGAACTTGAATGTGAAAATGCGTCACTGACGGTATTACAATTTCTGGCCGACAAGGGGCACAAGGTGTCCCCTTCTAAGCTGCAATTCTGTGTCCAGCGAGTTGTTTACCTTGGGCACTCGCTGTCCAAGGAGGGAAGGCAGCTTACTCCTGACCGTATCCAGTTAATCGCTAACATGCCACCACCCAAGATACAAAAGGAGGTGCGGGCTTTTATAGGCCTCACTTCATACTGTAGGCAGTGGATCCCTCAATATGCATTTCTAGCAAAACCACTCATCCAGTTAACAACACAGGAGGCAGCCACATCGACTGTCCTCCCTTGGACTCAAGAACATACACATGCCTTTGAAAGCTTAAAGAAAGCTTTATGTCAAGCACCTGTTTTAGCAACACCATGTTACAGTAAGCCTTTTACACTCTTTGTTACAGAACGCGAAGGTACTGCCTTGTCAGTACTCACTCAGGAACAAGCAGGATCACACAAACCATGTGCTTATTTCTCTAGTACATTAGATCCAGTAGCTCAGGCTCTTCCTGCGTGCCTGAAATCAGTGGCAGCAACAGCTTTAGCTATCAGACAAAGCGATGCCATAGTGTTAGGACATCAATTGACAGTACAAGTACCACACGCAGTAGAGGTTCTCTTGAACCGCACACAAACACAACACTTGACTATAGCGAGACTCACTGGTTACGAACTAACATTATTTCAGCCACACATAGAAATCAGACGTTGTAATACATTAAACCCTGCCACACTGTTACCAGTAGGCGGAACAGATCCATTGGCACATGATTGTGTCGAAGTCATTACTATCACGACGAAACCCAGACAAGACTTGACAGATATCCCTTTGTCAGATCCAGATTTGACATTGTATGTAGATGGGTCATGTATGAGAAAAAGTACAGGAGAGTTAGTGGCCGCTTACGCAGTCACAACAGACACTGAAGTCATTGAAACAAATTGTATTAACATTTTGTCAGCTCAAGCAGCAGAGCTCATCGCTCTGACACAAGCCTGTATTCAAGCCAAGAATAAGAAAGTCAACATATACACAGATTCACGTTATGCATTCGGAGTCGTCCATGACTTCGGCGTACTATGGCGAGAGAGAGGTTATTTAACTTCTCACGGTGCCCACATCCAACACGGACCCCTCATTCAAGCCCTATTAGACGCGATTCATCTACCTACTGCAATATCGATTATGAAATGCAAAGCCCATACAAAAGTTACCGATATCATTTCTCAGGGTAATGACCTAGCTGACAGAACAGCTAAACAGACTGCTTAGAATCAGACTCTCACAACTGACATGACAAAGACAATAGTTCCGACACTAACACATTGCATGACAGTTAAGGATCCCGCCCTTGATGTAATTGACATACAGACACATGCTACACCAGAAGAAATAAAGAAATGGACTGAATTAGGAGGGATCCAAACGGATCAAGGATGGATGACGAAGGAAAAATCTATATGGTTTCTTCCCGACTCTATGGTTCAAGTCATCATTAACACAATACATAGTCCAGCGCACCTAGGAGAAAAAGCTATGCTAGACAGCATTCAACACATTTGGTTCAACAAACACTTGCGAGCAGCAGCTAAACAGAAAGTTCGTACCTGTATGATATGTTGTCAGTTTAATCCAGGTAAAAGTATCCCCGTAGAGCAGGGTGGATTTCAACTTCCCGATCATGCTTTTGAAGTCCTCCAGATGGATTATATCCAGATGGAACGATGTCGAGGATTCAAATATGTTCTCGTAGTTGTCTGTGCTTTTTCCAGTTGGACAGAAGCATACCCGGTTTCAGATTACACCGCACCGACTACTGCCAAACAGTTAGTTCGAGAATTCTTCCCACGGTACGGTTTACCACGTGTTGTCTACTCAGATAACGGCCAGCCGTTCTCATCCGAACTAATGAAACACGTTTCCCTTTTGTTAGGCTACCAATGGAAATTCCACTGTGTCCGGCATCCCGAGACCGCAGGTCTCGTGGAACGCCATAATCAAACTCTGAAAATTAGATTGTCCAAAATATGTAGGGAAAAAGGTGTCGACTGGATAGTAGCCTTACCAGTTGCGCTCTTTTCCATGAGAATGGTAGCACATTCTCGAACAGGGCTATCCCCGTATGAGGTGATCTTCGGTAGACCACCAAATATGTGGGGGACGCCTATACCTCGCAAAATAACTGATGTTGACTGTAATATGCTGACAGATTACCTGGCTTCCTTGATGTCTGCACTACAATCTTGTCGTTCACAGGTAACCGCAGCTTTTCCCGATAAAACTGAGGGGAAGCCCCATGACGTGGTTCCTGGTGACCTGGTTTTGGTCAGGAATTTCGACCGGAAGACCCAACTGGATCCTAGGTGGAAGTCGCCTAAGTTGGTTCTACTGACTACAAGGACTGCCGTGAAGATTGAGGGTCGCAAAGGGTGGTTGCACTCGAGTCATATCAAGAAATTTTATGGACTACCACCCAGTGCGAATACTCAACCTTGTATTCCCTCACAGACAGACTCAAAGCTCCCCTTGGTTGAGAAATCAAAACCAGAACTGTACAAACTAAAATTGAGGTCTAGCAAGTCAGACAATTTGATTGTTTAAGTCCTCTCCAAGGTGAATCGGTTGAATTTGTCTCTGACATGTATCCTCTAGACCGGAATAGAGAAAGAAATCAGCAGACGCAGCTGAAAAAACATGCATATTGTAAATCACTTCGTAGTCACTGCACAGTAACCCTATTAATTTTGTTTTTTCTAAGTCTTCTGATCATTATTTTCAGTGTACTATTGCATATGTATTACCCTATTCTTAAACGTGCTTACAATATAACTGCAGAACATTCTTTTAGCGAATTACCTCCGCATGAGTTGTCCTATAGATTTGCGCTGCGCAACAACACATTCATTAGTATGTTACATCATTCTCATCAGACCAGCAATGCTACCAATTGTTGGATATGTGGCCGACTCCCTCCCTATCAAAACTATAAGGGAGTTTTGCCCCTCTTTCCATATCCGTTCACACACAATGGCTCCTGTGGAGCATGGTTTAGTTTGATTAATTCCCTAGATTCGAATTCCGCAGTTTACCAAGACAATTGGGTATGGGGAAACCTGAACCTAGTTTTGCTTAAAGTCTGCTACCCTAACAAGGAGGGACTTCCCGAAAGAACAGGAACTGATCTAGAAAATGAAGTATATGGATTAGGTAATTTTACACTTAACCTCATGATCCTGAACGTTGAATCCGAAGCTACACCAATCTTGCCCGCCATGTCAGTATTCCCAGTAAAAGGGGAATTATGTGTAAGAAAGAATGGTTCCATACACATGGGCCATAGTAAATGCACTACTGTAATAAAATTCAGTGATCAAGGCAAGTCCACGTTTAGAGCTTCCCATCATTCCTACTTCATATGTGGCCAGACCGCATATATATGTCTACCTCTAGATTGGGATGGTACCTGTTACATAGCATTCCTTCTGCCACCTGTTTTCCTAGCACCGCCTGATTATCACAGAAATACCCATTTAGTACACAATAGACAACAGAGAGATCTTCCAATTGTCGATTACACTGAAACAGCATGGGAAAAATACACAGATTTCAATAAAGGATTCTTTCCATATATACTAATAGTAAGCTGATACGTAGATTAACCAGAACCCTTGAAGCAGTAGTGAACGAAACTATTTCCGCCTTAGGCAATTTAACAGCAGAGCAGTCTGCTATGCGGATTGTTGTGCTTCAAAATCGTCTTGTCCTTGACGTCATCTTGGCTGATAGGGGCGGAGCTTGTAGGGTCATCGGATCAAGTTGCTGCATTTTCATACCAGAAAATTCGCCGTCAGTATATAAAGCCATAACCCGCCTTCATAAGATTATAAGCCAGATACACCAGAGTCCAGGCACCTGGACTTGGTCTGGTTGGTTCTGGGGCGTGTTGTCAGCCTGGGGATGGAGAATCCTATCCTTCCTAGGTATTGGCTTTCTCATACTATTCAGTTGCTGTTTATGTCTACAATGCGGGCCAGCGATTTGTGGTCTGTGTGCCACATCGTGTATCCCACATCCACGTTTTCGTTCAAGATCCCGGAAGAAGAAAGAAGAACAAATGATGCTATATGAACAGATCGATGGATTGATGAAGATCGATATCTCCTGAGGGTCCGTAGGGGACAAGGAGGGAATGAGGAAATATGAATTTTGTGATCAGTTATGTCCCCTATCGTAGACCCCAACGGCTCCATGTGCATGCTATAAGTACATGTATGTTCCCTCCTACTCCAGTTTTGAAGACGCAAATATATGTGCGTCCACCGTCAACATGTCCTCTTTCAGATCCACCATGAATGGGTCAGATATTCCATTCCTAAGTATGAAAGGCCACCGACTTTATGTGGTTCACTCTCCACATTTTACAGATCCAGGCGAGTAGGCCCTGAATTCTGTCATCAAGCCTTTTTCTGCCTTCTGCCTCTGAAAGCTCCAGTCTGAGCCAGCATCTGTATCCATGAACTTTGTCCTACTCCCTGCGCGGCTAACGGTGCCCGATCCAGCCTGTTGCCTGCCAAAAACTGTATTTCACCTTCAAGATTATCTGCTTCGCTCCTCATCCGATGCATTCCTGTCTAGTAGTTTAGGTAAACATTCCTCCAGCTACCGTGCAAGAGGCCAGGCCTCACTGTCCTCGTGCAAGTAATTCATAACCTCCGTTACCATGGAAGATTCCTGCCCCCTCGCTTCTCACGTAGACACTTAGACGCCCGTACACGCACTAACAGTCAGTATAGAATAGATTCCGTCCGAGAGACCTTTCCTTTTGGATAACACAGTTCTTTAAACATAGGATATTAGATATGATTTGGGATTAGGTTGACATGAACCCCAGACTTCTGTCTCCACATGTAGAGCTAAATGTCAAGTCCCCTTCACCCTCTAGTTGCACGTCAATCACACGTCATGCGGCTGCGCACGCATCTCTGCCCAATATTTCTGCTGACATTGCAGGATTCTCTTATGGATCCACCCATTTGTGACATCATGTTTAATGACGTATTTTAGTTACACCCATGTTTACGCCTTTTTTGGTTACGTATGCATATTTTATCTCTCTTATCAGCTGTTACGCCTCCTGCATCTGTTACACTATAATGTAATTCTTATAAAAATGATTACCTGTCAATAATGTATGCCCCTTCCTTCCTGAACTTTCGTGGTGATGGAATAGAAGGCCCACAATTCAAATTGTATTCCTTTGTATAGGAATAAAGCCTTTTAAAACCTCTAATACCACGGATTCTGCCTCTTATTTTTACTGAGTTATTCTCACTAAGACTTTACCGCATAAAAAATAGTACCGGTAACGAAATATTTACCACATGAATACCAGCAGCAGACTTCCCTGGTGAGCAGTAGCTTTACTACAGTGATCTAATGAGCAGCTAGAGTGCTAACATTCAGAATTTATGGCAAATGTGTGACATATCTGAATACCTTCTTGATGGAATCAAAGTAAAAAACTGAAAGCATTTCCTACTGAGGAGACTGCAGTAAATGAGGAAATTAGGAAACTTCATAATAAATAAATCTCCCAAGATGGCCACCAGAGACAAAAGAGCCCAAATGCAGCACAAATATGACCCAGATGTAGCCCACATGTAGCCCAATGACAGAAGTGTGCAAACACATATTTTGTTTGTATTTGCAGTTTTATATAGTGCAGACTTATCAGGTATTGGAGTGCTTTACATGAGCATTGGTAACATCACACAAGATCAAATTCATTTTGGTTGTAGACATGGGGAGATTAAGTGATTTGACCAGAATCACAGATTGTTGTGCTGAAGCAGAAACTCCAACCTGGTTCCCCAGTTGCGAAGTCTGCAGGTCTGGAAGTAACACCAAATCCTCTCCCCTAGGTGCAACATTTAATCAAGTGGTCAACTGGATAAAAAAACATAAAGATTAAAGTTCTTTGTCGCTATTTGAAAACTCAGAAAATATGTCCTCATTTTAGTTTTTTAGAGCACTAACCATAATTTTGATGCAAATAAGACCCTCTCATATATGTAATTTCTAAAGGAAATGCTCTAGGTATTACAGTTTTGATTACATCAAGATGACGTCAGGCGTTCCACACTTTTGTAATAAATATAGAATGTTAGCAATCTAGTTGTTCATTGGGATACTGTTAAGAGGCAGAGGCCAGGGGCACGGACTCTGAAAATTGAAGGCAGGTAGGAGAGTGCAGAGGCAACAATTTGACCACACTGGGCAAGCAGGTAGGGCAGTGGCAGCACAACAGACTATGGAGGGCAGTGGAAAGGGGGGCAGGGGCAACAAACCAACAATACAGGACTGGCAAGAGAGGCTGTGGCAATATAATAGACCATTGTGGGCAGAAGGAAGAGGCAGTGGTAGTACAACCATACATGCCAACAGATCCGTTTCAGCCAGGAAACGTCCAATGTTTTTAATCTCAAATTGGCTGTCTCCTGTCTACAATCTCCTCTTTTTCAATGTAACTAAAAGGGGAAAATCAATACCCCAGTTATTTTTCAAAATCTCCCTCTTACCAAGTTCAAAATGTTGGCAAGTATGGTACATTGGATCATGGTAGGCAGGAGGAATTGGGGTAGGGACATGGTCTCGGATAACAGAGGACAGGAGGGACATGGAGAGGTGCACCAAACTGACCCTACAGGGCAGGCATCAGGTTTGCAGCAGCACAATACACCACACAGGGCATGCGGGACGGGAGTGCAACACAACAATCCATAGAAAGCAATAGGGAGGAGACAGGACCATGCACATGGACAACAAAGAACAGAGGGGAAAGAGGCAATGGTAGCTGGCTGACCATAATGGACAGACAGGAGAGAAAGCTGCAGCATAACAGACAATAAAGGGCAGGAGGGACGGATCAGGGGCATTACAATGGAACAGACAAGCCAGGAGGGAGGGAATAGGGGTCTGCACATAGAAACAGAGGGCTGGGGGCAAGGGGGCAGGGAAGGAGCCGCAAGATGACCATGGAGGTCAGGCAGGATGGGCACTAGAAACAAGACACACCATGGAGAGCAACAGTGAGACTATGATGGCATACACACAGACCATGGAGGGAAGGTGGGAGGGGCCGGGCAGCACAGAAGACCATGCATGGCAAGCGGGAGGGTTAGTGACAGCACAATGGCTATGATGGGCAAGAAGGAGGGTGCAGGGGCATGCACAAAGGACCATGGAGGATAGAAGTGAGGGTCAGGACCTGGGCACAGACAAGAGAGTTCAGGGGAAGGGGCCTCACAACAGACCGGGCGGGGCAGGCAGGAAGAGCAGTTGCAGCACAACAGACCAGGGAGGGCAGAAGGGTGTGGCAGTAAAATGGACCATGGAGGACAGGAGGAAGGGGATAGGGGCATGGCATGTGGACAGGCAGGGTGGAGGTGGCAGGGACAGGTTACAGTCATCTGACAATGCTAGGCAGGTAGGAGGGGAGTGGCAGCTCAACAGAACACTCAGAGTAGATAGGAGTGGCAGGTCCATGGAACATGGTGGGCAAAAAGGATGGAGCAGGGGCAGGCACAAAGACATCGGAGGGCAGGGGAAGGAGAATAGGGGCAGCAAGCTAAGCACAGAGGCTAAGAAGGAGGTCAATGATGGGCCATAGAATTGGGCAATGGAGGGCAGGAGGAGTGGACTGGTACATCATGCTAAATGGAGGGCAGTGGCAGCACAGCAGACCATGCATGGAAGGAGGGAGGAGGCTAGTCCATGGATTCAGATAACAGAGGATAGGGAGGAGGTGGATGGGGCAGCAAGCTAACTGTTCAGAGAAGGTGGGTATTAGGAACTTTATTGTTTCTAAAATGTGTGTCTGTGCGAACTACTTAAAATATGAACAAGTATGCAGCATAATCTCACTTTTATTCAGGAAGAAGAGGACGTTTGTGACTGTGACTGCGGGCTCACTTGGCAGAAACACCCCCTGACCCTCCACCTCCCATCGCAAAATGTAATGCCCGTGAAAAGGGTAGGTGGACGCAGTGGTATATAGAACATAGTCCTGAGAGCACGATTGAAAATGAAAACTAGATATAGTATATGGTATAAGCTATGCACCAAAAAGTGTGATATAAGATGAACCGGGCATGAAATATAATATGCAATACATTGTGCGCAATGACAGATTCATTGGAGAGCGCGATATAGCACAGGCACTAGCGCGTGCTATGCGATATGCGCCTTGGAGTGTAATATGCACAGGGCAGTGTTGTGTAACCTAACTAGTCTCTAAAGTTGTAATATAAAATATGTGCTGGGGAGTGTAACGTCGCATATGCACTGTGACAAAGATATGGATCCCAGATTGTAATATGTATGGCATAGCGCTGTGCGTTATAACATAGGCATCGAGGAAGGCACGTTAGATGGGGCAATATAACCCGTGCGAAGGCTAGTGTGGCATGACATATTCACGGGGTGGTGTTACAGTGCACATGGGCTAGCTGGTGGAATACAACACAGAGGAGTGTGGCACTTGGCGGGTACTGGTGGGTGTAACACAGCATTGGGCTCAGCCAGGAGCACGCTGTGACTCTCAAGTGAGGTTCGTCTCCTTTCCAGAGAGTAAAATAAAAAGTATTACACATCCGGCGGTGGATGTGTGTTTTATTAACCGTGAGGGGGGTTTCTTGCATAGTTTGGTCGAATTTTTGTTGAATCCCCTTTGAATGGCTGGGTGTTAGTGTGTATCAAATGTGCCCGTCAATAGCTACCCATGTTTGTACAAATAAACGACAAGGGTGTCTACTTGGAGAGTACCCACCGGCGGGGGCGCTGGGATTAGGCTAGGTAGGGCATCAGACACGTCAAAGCTTCACTAGCGGTGTAAATACATTCCACGTGGATTCATTGTATGCATAGTCGCCTTTTAATGAATATCACGCAAATCGTCATGGTGATAGGTACATACGGTTTGTCCAGCATGTCCTAGGTGTTTCTATAAATATATATATTTTTTTTAAATAATAAAAAAACAAAGGTCGGCCCCGGGGGATGGGGTCCCCGGGGCCATAAGTGGCCTGAGGAGTGGGGCAACGCAGCCCCTCTCCTAAAGAATAAAAAAAAAAAGGCCATGACCTGGAGGTTGGGAGGGCCAAATGTATTTTTTTCAACAAAAAAAAAAGGGTGCAGGCCCTGGGGGATGGGGTCCCCAGGGCCAATAAATTGGAAAAAGAAGGGGGGCCACACAGCCCTCCTTCTTAAAACAATAAAATAAAAAAAAGACCGGTATCGCGCCGGAGGCCACGCCCCCTCCTTGCAGCACTCTGCAAACACGCCCCCTGGCCAGTTGTAAGTTGGGGAATTAATTCCCCTTCAATACTGAGGGTCCCTGAGGACGAACGAGCCCGACAGGTATCTCCAGTATGCGCAAGGGAGCTGCGTTGCAGACAGGTGTTCTGAGGCCACGCCCCTTTTTACACCTCTATGCAACGCAGCTCTGTGGCGCTTACTGGAGGTACCTAGTGGGCTAGTTTGACCATAGGGACCCTTAGGATTCAAGGGGACTTAATCTCTCAACTTAGAACAGCCACAGGGCGTGTTTACACAGTGGTGAAGGGAGGGGTCGGGGCCTGAGTTGACGTGTGCAAACACGCCCTGTGGCGCGTTTTAAGTTGGGGAAATAATTCCCTTTCAATCCTGAGGGACCCTGGGGGCCAACTAGCCCACCAGGTGCTTCCAGTAAGTGCCACTGCTCTGCGTTGCAGAGAGGTGGTGCAGGCCGTGCCCCTTTTTACACCTCTCTGCAATGGCGCTTACTGGACGTACCTAGTGGGCTATTTTGCCCCTAGGGACCCTCAGGATTCAAGGGGACTTAATCTCTCAACTTAGAACAGCCACAGGGAGTGTTTACACGGTGGGGAAGGGAGGGGACGGGGCCTGAGGTGACGTGTGCAAACATGCCCTATGGCACGTTTTAAGTTGGGGAAATAATTCCCCTTCAACCCTGAGGGCCCGTGGGGGCTAACTAGCCCACCAGGTGCTTCCAGTAAGCGCCACTGAGCTGCATTGCAGAGAGGTTGTCCAGGCCGTGCCACTTTTTACACCTCTCTGCAACGCAGCTCTGTGGCGCTTACTGGAGGTACCTAGTGGGCTAGTTGGACCCTAAGGACTCTCAGGATTCAAATGAACTTAATCTCCCAGCTAAAAACGGCCACAGGGCGTGTTTACACAGTGGTGAAGGGAGGGGACGGGGCCTTAGTTAACGTGTGCAGACACGCCCTGTGGCGCGCTTTAAGTTGGGGAAAAAATTCTCCTTCAATCCTGAGGGACCCTGGGGGCCAACTAGCCCACCAACGTTGCAGAGAGGTGGTCTAGGCCGTGCCCCTTTTCACTTTTCTCTGCAACGCAGCTCTGTGGCGCTTACTGGAGGGAAGGGAGGGGATGGGGCCTGAGGTGACGTGTGCAAACACGCCCTGTGGCGCGTTTTAAGAGGTAGTTTTAATCCCCTGCCCTATTATATACTAGGGGCTTACAGAGGAGGTCATGCTAATCACAGGGGGACCCCAACACATAGTGTTCCCTAGTGTATGTAGGTGTTTTCACTGTATTCTAAGTGTCTTTTAACATAGCACTGGCTCTAGGACTGGTTAGTCAGACTCAGTTACCACCAGTATCCGTCTGAAAAAGTTGAGGGTACAGGATGATTTTGCAGCAAGGCTTCTTTCTGCTCTTCTGTTTGTTCTTTCTGCACGTTATCCTTCTTCCTGCACTTTTCTCCGTCTTTGAGGACTTCTGTTGCTTCTTTCTGCATTTCTTTTTTTTCTTTCTGTGCGTTTTTTCTTCTTTCTTCACATGTCCTATCTCTGTAGGCATAGTTAGAAATTAGCATTTAAAAAACCTTTGAAATTCACTGAAAAAAACATAGGTTTCAGGCACGTTAAAGTTAGGAATTAGCATTTAAAAAACCTTAGAAATTCACAGAAAAAAACATAGGTTTCAGGGGCGTTATAGTTAGCTGGACTTTTCACTCGTACAAAACCATTGAAATTCCCCCGTTATAGTTAGTTCAGCTAACTATAACTCGCGTGCCCGCAATGCCTGCTGATGACGTCACATATTACATCACTCATGACATGGTCAGTGACATCACTCATGACATCACTCATGACATCTCAAATGACATCAATGATGACAGCACTGATGACATCATCCTTGTGATAGAGTGGCAGACCCCTGTCCCCCTAATATAACCTTTGATACACACATTCAAAAATAGAAACTAAAATTTTCAAAACAATGGACATACCAATACCAGTTACAACAACCTATTCAGTAATTCTAAGATCCACATTCACATACATTCATTCACCAACAGTCCTATACAGTCACTCATACATGTACTCACTCATCATATGTACTCATACACCTATACATCCTGTTACACAACGCCACTCATCCATAGAGTTACTCACACACATAGTCACTCATGCTAATAAATAATCAAACATCCATTTACTTGCTTATACAGTTATACACACACCACCACACTTACTTCTACAGAAACTTACACATACTTAGTCTTTTAAACAATCACTTATAGAAACACATACTTATTCATACAGGAACTCTTTCAATCTCTCACTCTCTCATATACTCACTTGTATACACCAATAGTCACATATACTAGTTTAAAACATATGTAGTTACTCATAAAGACACTATTGAGACAGTCATTCACTCACTAACACACCCATGCACACACTCATCCACCCATACAGTCCTGCACGCATGCTGTCTTCAACACATACAAACAGTGAGTCACTCATTCATGCACCCATGCACTACGTAATACCCCCACCGAACCATACAGACACTCAGACACTCATGCTGATACTCAAAAAACCAACTAATAACCTATATAGACACTCATGTAGCTACTCACCAACCCATGCAGCCACTTATACACAAAGTGAGAGACTGATACAGATATTTACATATTTAAACATTACTCACTAAGCCATGTATTCACTAAGATACACTTAATCAGTCATACAATCAATTTTTCAAAAACAAATCATCCATTTAGACACTTATACACTCATTTATTCTTCCATCGACCTTGAGATATACATATATAAAACATATGTAATTTTCAGAAAAACACACATTCACTGGATGATGTCATCAGTGATGTCATCAGTGATGTCATTTGTCGAGCCGCGGAAGATGCACCGTATGGAAGTTCCAACTAGGTCTGCAAGGCTGTGAATATTTACAGCCTGCCAGCACGATGGATTGCCATAATTGAACCATGAGGGCAGCCCTGAAGCCCACTGGAGGATTATGAACATTGGAAAATACAATGGGGTAAAAAACAGTGTGGCAATATTAACTGACCCTATTGGAAGGGAATGATTGTTACTTCAAATCCCAGCATACAGCTTACTTGAAAGCAAATGCAATTTGGGTAAAAAATGACTTTGAAGTAATTACCGGATTTTGCTTGTTGCCCTTTCCCTATGATCAAGTTGCAGGTGCAACGAAACGCGTCAGGGACTCACACCAGTTGGGGCAGCTAGCATGGTTTTGAGCAATAAAAGATTTAAATTTATCCTCGTGGAGTGGCATTTCCTTGTTCCGGGGCACCTTGGTGAATGGATAATACACAGCAGGCTCCGAGCCGCGAGAGATGCACCGTCTGGAAGTTCAATCCAGGTCTGCGAGGCTGTGAATATTCCTTGTTCCGGGGCACCTTGGTGAATATATATATAATTCTATTTCGAGCTAATTAAATTCAAATTATATAAATATAATAATTTGATTGTCTTCTGTTCTTTTGTTATGAGCCTAGAAGCACTAAGCTTTCATTATGCACTTATTAGCACATTAAGAAAACGTGATTTGTAAACCATGTATGTAACTTGATTGGTTAGGTTGTCATTTAAAAAAACTAGCCTATTTTTATGTTTGTACTCCGTTCTGAACTAATTTGAATATTTGTATCATGTGCTCAACTATGTCACTATGTCAGGGCACGATTTCCAGACAACGGATACCAAACCTCAGGAGCGAAGAATATTCTCCACTCTCCCCTCAGGGCACGACCAGACTCGAAAAGAATCCCGACAACTGATCAACTGCCCCACGGGGAGGTAAGAGACAGCTTAGGACCACCAGGCTTCGAGGAGGAACAGCAGAGATGCAAGGCTGTCAGGAGTGAGGTTTCCCTACAGAGAGAGAGAGAGGAAACAGCAGGTAAGCGAAGGGATATGGTAGGAAACCCTTGTGTACCTTCCCCCCTCTTCCCGCCAGTTATCTCTCTACTCCTATAGTAGCTACCCTTCCCAGGATGTGTGCTCTCTCAGACTCACCAGGGCGTTGTTCTGCAAGTGGTGTCTTCGCATAAGCAGGAGACTGGATTGTACTCGAGGACGAATATTCCCCGACGTAAATGGCAGCAGATCTTGAGAGGGTTTACGCTCTATCCGGCGTAGTCACAGGTGGCACCAAGGTTCTCCTTGTGAGTCATTCACTCCTCGGGAATTGCACACCAGGCACTCGATCTTGACAGCGTTATAATTGTATCCCACACAAGACGCGCAGAGAGAAGGGTCCGGTAACGGCGTTGAAGGGAAAATGATGTCGTGTGCAGATAAGTCAGGCCCCCTCAGTGGTTTGTAGAAGGCGGGGGTTCTGAAACCTAGAGCTGTCTTACAGCGGCAAGACGGAGGCGGGAGGAAAACGCTGACTGAAATTGGTGGGCGAGACACCTGAATGAGAGCATGCACGCTCTCGGACTCTGGAGAACTTGAATAGGTTACTCGCTGGTCCGCGGGGCCGCGGAGGAACGATAAAGTGTGCAAAGGCCTCAGGGACTGGAAAGGTCGCAATAATAACAGGCAATGGAGAATACGGGCTCAAAGCCGGAAGGCAGCAACGCGCTACCTGACGAACACCAACTGCAGGCAAAGTTCCGACACACAGCTGAGGGAGGCATGGTCCATCCAAAGGAGGGATTGTCAAGCACCTGCATCACGTAGAGTGACGCTCTATATCCGCCTCTCTAATCAGGTGATCTCTGCGAGCGCACACAACCTCCTCCCCCTTCCCACTGCCTTCTGGGTTATGTAGTGTTTCTGACTAACCAGGGACCTGGACCGGGTTCTAAGGTGTACTAGGGGTCAGGGGCCTGGATCGGGTTCTAAGGTGTAACAGTTCCGCCCCCTTAAAGATCTTCCCACTGGTCTGGGTTTGCCGGGGTTCAGGACGTGGAATCGTCTAACCAGAGTAGGGGCATGTACATGTGCAGCTGGTTCCCACGTTCTGTCGTCAGGGCTATAGCCTACCCAATCGACTAAGTATTGTAGCTTTCCTTGCACCCGTCTAGAGTCTACAATACGCCTGACTTCATACTCTTCTTCTCCGTTAATGAGAAGCGGAGGGGGTGGAGGTTCCGTACAAGAGGGCGTTAAATAAGGTTTAAGCAAAGAAGTGTGAAAGACCGGGTGGATCTTCATTTCCCCAGGGAGGTCTAACTTCATGGCCACGGGATTGATTACTTGTTTCACCTCATAAGGCCCTATATATCTGGGTTGCAGCTTGCGTGGTCCCGGCATTCTCAGGTTTTTTGTGGCTAACCAGACCTGATCGCCTTCTTGATACTCGGGAGCTGGGCTTCTATGTGTGTCTGCTTGTTTCTTCATTCTGTCTTTAGCTTCAGTGAGTTCATGTATTGCTTGTTTCCAAATCTGTGTTAGCAAAGCATGATGCTCGGCTACTGCAGGGAATTGCGCTACACAAGGGGGGAGAGACAAGGGCAAGAACCTTGGATGATAATTATAGGAAAAGAAAAAGGGAGATATTTTAGAGGCAGAGTGATTTGTGTTATTGTAGGCAAATTCCGCCAACGGAAGTGCTTGTACCCAATCCCCTGTAACAGTACTTAACAGGCATCTTAGATACTGTTCGAGGGTCTGATTGATGCGTTCCGTTTGCCCGTCTGTTTGCGGGTTTATATGTAGAAGATAGGCGATGATCTAAGTGAAGAGCTGCACATATGCCCTGCCAGAATTTAGAAATGAATTGGGGGCCCCTGTCTGAAACAATGACCGAGGGCAGTCCATGCAAACGTACCACATGCATGATAAACGTCTCTATTAATTCTTTGACTGAGGGGAGTTTCTTGAGTGGTGTGAAATGTGCCATCTTTGTAAGCATATCTACTACAATGAGTACGGCAGTATAACCCTGGGATCGGGGTAAATCTGTAGTAAAATCCATACTGATGGACGACCAGGGGCTTGGGGGAATAGGTAAGGGGTGTAACAACCCTGTGGGAGCACAACGGAGAGATTTCTGTCGAGCGCAAACGGGACGGGCCTTAACATAGTCATGGATGAACAGAGACATGTTGGGCCACAAAAAACATCTTTTGCACAACTGTAATGTTTTATCACCCCCGGGGTGTCCCGCAAGAGGGAGAGCATGACACCACTGGATTATTTCCTTCTGTAACTCCGTAGAAGGAACATACAGTAATCCCTCATGAAAAAAATAGAGTATTTTCGATTGTATTCAAAGGGTCTAGTAACCAGTCTTCTTCATTGAGGGCAGTGTAAGCATTTACCAATTTATCAATAAAAGGGGTGATTGCTTCTTCTTTTGCATCCCCAACTGCTTCGATCTTGTTGGCCGGTATCAAAGGCACGGGCTCCTCTATGGTGTGTTTAGCTTCCTTGCCTAGACGAGATAAGGCATCTGCTCTGCCGTGTTTTGCTCCGGGCCTGAAATTTATGACAAAGTCGTACTCACAAAAGAAAGACACCCATCGCATCTGGCGAGGCGTGAGTGCTTTCGCTGATCTGAAAAACTGCAGGTTCTTGTGGTCTGAATATATGGTTATGACATGAGGAGAGCCCAATACATAGTGCCTCCACTCCTGGAAGGCCAATTTAATCGCTAGAAGTTCTCTCTCCCCGATTGTATAGTTTTGTTCAGCGGGGGCAAGAATTTTCGAGAAATAGGCTACGGGATGGAGTGTTCCCATCAAAAGGTCTCTCTGCAATAGTACACCACCCACAGCTTATTGAGAAGCATCAGCTTCGACGTAATAGGGTTGGGTTTCATCTGCGTGTCTCAATATCGGGGCTGACACGAATTTGTCTTTCAATGCCTGGAAAGAGCCTTCCGCTTTGTCGTCCCACTTGAACACCACTCCCTTCTTTAATAGTCGGGTAATGGGCGTGATGAGCTCTGAGAAATGATCTATGAAGCGCCTATAAAAATTGGCGAAGCCAAGAAAGGATTGCACGTCCTTGACGGACGAGGGACTGGCCCACTGTGTAATGGCCGAGATTTTAGCTGGATCCATATTAATGCCTTCAGGGGAAATCACGAATCCTAAGAAGTCTACTTTCTCTACGTGAAAAAGGCATTTCTCCAGTTTGGCAAAGAGATGGTTGTCGTGGAGTATCTGGAGGATCTTCTTCACGTGAGAGACGTGTTCTGTGAATAGACTAAGATATCGTCTATGTAGACAATGACACACACATCAAGGTATTCTCGCAGGATTTCATTGATAAAAAATTTAAACGCTGTTGGAGCGTTGCAGAGGCCAAACGGCATTACGCAGTACTCTTAGAGTCCAAACTTTGTGCGGAATGCCGTCTTCCATTCATCTCCCTCTTTCACTCGGATGAGATGATACGCGCCTCTCAGGTCAAGTTTAGTGAATATCTTAGCCTTTCGGACTTGGTCCAAAAGACCAGGAATTAAAGGGAGAGGATACTTGTTCTTTATAGTTACTTTGTTAAGGGCTCTGTAGTCCAGGCAGGCTCGCAAACCACCTTCCCGCTTAGGTATAAAAAAAAGCGGGGAAGAGACGGGGGAGGTCGAGTGGCGAATGAAACCCTTTTTTAACATGTCCTCCAAATATTCCTGTAGATACTTGCTTTCAGGTTCGGTCAACGCATACTCGACTCACGGGCAAGTCTGCGCCCGGGATCAAGTCAATGCGACAGTCAAATGGTCTATGAGGTGGCAGAGCCACTCCCTTGACCTCGTCAAACACCGCAGCATAGTCTTGATATTCTGCAGGTAAAGCGGTGGTATTGTAATCAGCGAGGGCACAAGTAACAGAGGTTGTGGTGGGTGTGGTATCCAGGTAGCAATGTTGTATGCAATAGGGAGACCTAAGCGTAACTCTCCGTGTTACCCAATCAATGTGAGGGTTATGTTTCTGAAGCCAAGGCACTCCGACTATGGCACCGAAATTCGGAGCAGCTATTAAGTCAAACTGGACCATCTCAGTATGTCCGTTACCGCACACCATAACCTTTGCTGGGGTTTGATAGGTGATTCTACCTGAAGACAGCTCAGTACCATCCACAGCCTTAACTGTCTCAGGATGTGTCTTGGGTATGAATTCTATTCCTAAGGTCTTAGCTAAAGTAATGTCCAGGAAGTTACCGGTAGCCCCGGAATCCAACATGAGCGACAGCGTGGTCTTATCGGTAGAGGATAAAAACAGCACCACCGATAAGGTTAAGTGCTTGGGCGTAGAAGAGGAGGTATTAGCTAGAAAGTTAGAGATCAAAGAGGTTAGCGGACTTGAAGAACTGGTCTCCTGTTTCTCCAAGTCAACTTGTTTTCCGCCTGCACGGATGATCCTATCTTACCCACAACCGACCTAGCGCTAGCCTTTGGTTTAACCAAACAGTCTTTGGCATAGTGTCACCCTTTCCCACAGTACAAGCACAGATCAAGTCTTCTACGCTTCTCTCTTTCCTCTTTACTTATAGGTCCACGGATTCCCCCTATCTGCATAGGCTCTGCTCCCTCTTTCACTTCCTTCCTATCACTACGCGCCACCAGCAAGCGGGGAAAGTCGCCTTTAGTACGTTCTCCCTTCCTCTCACTAAGTCTGTGTTCCACCTTGACTACTAGATCAATGAACGAAGGACAGTCTTCGGGTGGGTCCACGATTTGTGAGAGGATGTCCTTCAAGTCGTCTCGGAGTCCTCTATAAAACAAGGAAGTCCGTTTTTCTTCGGGCCATTGAGTTTCGGCCACCAGCCGATTGAATGTAGTGATATAAGTCACCAGGTCTTTGGAGCCTTGTTTCAGCCCTAATAGCTCATTATCGCTTGCCTGCATATAGGCGTGCCGAGCGAAAAGGCTTTTCATACGATCCTTAAAACGGGCCAAATCATACAGGATGGGGTCGTCGTTTTCAATTAGCGGAACCGCCCAAAAGGCAGCATTGCCAGATAAATATGATATGATGAACGCCACTTTTGCGTTCTTCATATGGGCTGGTGGGAAGACCAAGTTTTGAACAACCATCCCCTAGATAAATGGAACAGCCACATATATTTATGGCTGTGTTTCATAGATTACATTTTTGCAATATGGAGAGGCAGCAAAAACACAGCAGAGATGTTTGTAACTGAAATCAATTCCAACCTACTGAACCTTAAGTTCACTAGCCATATTGGGCCTGATGAAGCAGAATTTCTGGATGTCAAGGTAGAGATTAAAGAACATCAATTGGTCACTACTTTGTTCAGAAAATCAAGTGCATGGAATAGCACATTGCATGCCAAAAGCTTCTACCCCAGACCATTCATTGACAGCATTCCTTATGGTGAATTTTTAAGAGTCCGGAGAATATGTAGCACAGACAAGAGTTACAAAGGAGTGAAAGATTAAATAATAGTGAGATTTAAAGAACGGGGATATAAGACAAGAATCCTTACTAAAAGCGGGCAATAGATTGGAAGAGGTTAAAAGAGAAAGTATACTGTTCAGAAACAAAGGGAAGATTGACAAGGGCAATACAGAGCAGATGTTTAACACCATGTACCATAACTCATACCAGAAACTCAGAAGCATACTGCATGAGCATTGGCATCTCTTAAGAAGTGATCCAGTCATTGGTGAAGCAATACCTAGGAGTCCCATGATAACATTCAGGAGAGCCAACTCCATGAGGGATAGAATGGTCAGAAGTGATGTAAGAGTTGAAAGAAGCACTTGGTAGAACCGAAGGATGGCTTTACACAGTTTAACAAGTGCAAGGCCTTTTGAAATGGAGAACATTTGAAGGAAATACATTTGGGACATGTAAAAGTGAATCTGTTGTGTATATTCTCAAATGTAGCTGCCAGAAAACTATGTGGATAGTGCTAACCTCCAAGTACACAAGAGAATACCGCAACATTTATTAGCTATAAAGAACTGTGATAAAGCTACCCAGTAGCAAGGCATCACCATGAAGTCCATGGATGGGATGAAAAAGACCTGAAGTATAGTATGATTGATGAGGTGAGACTGGATGAAAGAGGAGGGAACAGAGAGAGAAAATTGAGGACTTTGGAATCAAGATATATCTTAGCATTAGACAGTAGGGAACAAAGGGGATCGAGCCATGACAATGAGATGTATGTGCTCTTATAGAGAGAGAATGTATCGCTGCTCCTGATCCCTATGTGATTTTAGTATTATATTGATCTGTATTTAGCTAGACCTGGAGTTGCTTGTAGCAAAGGTTTGCCATTTCTTTAATAGAAATATAACCTTTTTTATTCTATATGTGTTTCTCTACAGGGTAGTCATAATGAAGTGAACAGGAGATATAAGTTCTTGCAGGCTGCTTACAGCATCGAAACAGAAAGTCATAGTACCTGTACTTTATGGGGACACTGGTTAGAGGCGAACGGCCCACTTGGGGACAATCTGACCCATCTGCAGTTTATTTTTATTTTGTTTGTGAATTTATATGCTATTTAATGCTTCTTTAACATGTTTTTATGCTAGCCCACCGGGGCTTTATTGAATATAAAAGCTTTTGGAATGTGATTAGAATTTTTTACTTTAAGTACATACATTTTTTCTATGCTCCTTTCCTCTACACTTTACTATTTGTAATTTATATAGATTACGTATATGTTTTCCAGGACTGCCAACTACAAATTATCCAGAACTTCTATCTTAGAAATCAAGTTAATAGGGCACAATGGACAGCATGGAGTGTGCAACAATGTCCACCAATATTCAATATGATGTATTAGCTCTAATGAGATCATGAACAATGTCGAAATTTCAATAGAAATTGAGATCTTTTTTTTTTTTTTAAATATTTTTATTGGTTTTAACATATTTTTATTCCCCCACCCCCGACAGGTAAACATTCTGTACATTTACATCATACATTTTTATGTTTATCATATTTACATAACTATTATAGGAGATCTTGCAGGATATGTTCCATGCTTCATAGAGAAAAAAAGAAAAAAAAGAAAAAAAAAGGGAAGAAAGGGAGAGAAATCAGCTAGGAAAAATAACATAAGCATATTGCTGCATTGGAAATAAATCAAATTTGTAAATCTCGCCAAAGTGTAAGAGGAGTCCAGATATTCATGCCCCTTTCCCGTCCCCTTCTGCCTTTCCGCTTATAAATAGCTATCTCAATATTATGCACCGCTAAAAGCCTAGCTAACCACTGTTGAAAAGTGGGTGGTAGAAATTGAGATCTAATGCAACAGACAACCCTGCAGTCTGAAGTAGAGAAACCATATGCTTGTATTTTTTCCATGATTGCTATTACATGCTGGTACATGCGATTATAAAGATGCTAAAAAATGACAGAGTATTGTTGACAAAGGCAATGAGCCGAAACGCATCAGAAAAAGACCATTATTGCAGCCAAGATACTTTGAATAAAAACACCTTACCCACAGCGGAAATTCCTTTTATAACCGTAAGGACAAGTGTATATATATTTACACATATGCTACAAATACAGAGCGTTTGTACATGTTCATTATACAACAGAAGGCATATCTAAGGGGATATGCAATTTAAAAAAAAGGTAAATTGACAAATTTGGAGTAGCAGATTTGCTCACTTTGTGCTTGGTAGTAAATCAGCACAAGTCAAAGGTTTCTAGGCATATATCTGGGGAAGGTCATCTGACTTCCTTTTTTTATGAATATTTTTTGGGAATTAGGAACTCTTTTCCCATTTAGAGTAAATTCACTCTTTTAATTGGAGGAAAGATTTTAAGGACCTGATTCACAAAGTCACTGGTTCTCATACATTCTGTTTTTTAGCACAAACAGTTTTATTTACGGCTGCTGTGCAGCTAGGGTTACCTAGCATTCATAAATCATCTAACTGCACGTGTTCTACTTTGAAAGTTTGTGGCTGCCCAAAAATATGGATGTTTGTACAAACTCTTATTCAACCATTTTCCTCTCTGGAAATATTTTCACAACACCATCAACAACTTCTGAAAATACAAAAACAAGCATTTATCAAACAAAGACAAAATGATAAAATATTTTATTTATTTTATAAATAAATCTAAAAATCTCAATGTTTTTATTTTTAATGGTATGTTTGGGGTATTTCTAACTTCCACTGGGGCCACACATTGCTCATACTATATTCTGTTTGATGTACTTGCACTCCTTCCACGAATCAATCTGAGGACACCAAATTAATGTTTTGCCTCCAATTGTAAATTCACATTAACTTAACATTTTAAAATATGATATTTCAGATGTTGCTTTTTTATTTACATACACTTTATTAATCTGTTAATATAATTTATTTTCCTAAGCAGTCGTGGACCACCTGCTTAGCTGTGGCAGACTCCCAGGGGTCCCTTAACCACTGGTTAAGAACCACTGACTTATATCATCATGAATTAATGCACAATCCTGCAACAAAAGTTGCAATGCAGTTACAGAACCATGGAGAAGGTAACCAATGTTTGCAGAGAATGGATGATTGTGATTGCCAGCAGACTAGCAGACTGCGATCAATACAGTCCACTGTATAGAATTTCTAATAATTTTACTAAAATTGTTACTTTGCTAGGGGTAGTCAGTGTTTGCAACCCTTGTGTTTATAGACACCTAAACACGGGAATAACAAAGCAAATATGGTATTATATACTTTACAGTATATATAATAGCCTGCAAATTAAAAGGACAGTGTCTTGAAGTTCAAAACGTGTTTTTACTGTCTCTTGTAAAGTAAGGTAAATATCCATTCTGTGGATTAAGGTTAGTGATATTGATTACCCAAAATTAGGTGTGGCCCTATTCATTCTGGGTCAGTGGCTCCATATTCAAAGGTGATGGCATGATGGTGATGGGGCAGACACCTGGCTCACACTCAGAACACGAATGGAGCCAAAGGCAAAACAGGCTTCTCTCAGACGAAACAGGTCATACTTGATCGGGCATATTGATAAACCCGAAAGGTGCTGGACAACCACAAGAACAGCATGGTCAAATTAGGAACAAAGAAAATTATAAAGGTTCACGCAGAGAGGGAAATCAACTTTCATGCACCTCAAATAGTATGTTTCTTGGTCTGCCTTCCTCTGGTCTCTGGTGAGGGATAGAGGGTGCTTCAAAGTGCTGTGTCTGTGGGTTCATAGGGCTGGATTAGAGAATTTCACACAGCAAGGTCAACAGCAAGCAAGCCAGTGGAACTTCTGCAGGGACCTTCAAACTTGGTCCCACTTAGGAAGAAATATGCAGCACTAAGCTCCCCATTCTGAAAGCAAAAGGTCCATGCAAAAACAGGTCCTACATATATTCAAAACATTGGAGGGAAATACCAGGCTATATGTGAAAAATCCAACAGTTAGTTGAAACCTCCTGCCAAGCAGAGTCAATGCTTCTCCACATTCACTGGGTCAAGCCAATCAGGCAGAAACAAACTTCCCCTCATCAGAAAGGTGTCTCGCAGTTATGTCCCCAGAAAACAATGCTGGGTCACTGTCTAGGATCAGATGACAATGTAGACCTTCCTCTGGGCCCCTGTGGCAGTAAGCCTTTTGTATTAACTTCAAACAGCTGAAGAAAACAAAGAACAACAGAGGATGAGACAGGGGGGATGGATTTGTCCTTATTGGGTAGCATACATTCTCCATTTTGCAAATGGCACTCTCAAAAAAGAAATATTTGCGACCAGCTAGAGGTAATCCTAAATGAAGATGCACTGGTATGGTTTACCAAGCATCAGAAGTTCGCATAATCATGATCAACTTTGCAAAATGTATGTTCTTAATATTTCTGAGCCTCTCAAAACATACACAAATAATGAAAAAAGGGGCCTCTGTCTGAGCCTCTAGGCTAAATTTACAATAGGAGGATAGTAGGCAGCTCCTGCATTACCTCTATGCACTTCAAATCTATGAAGGAGCTACTACCAGTCAGGGCTTGTGCAAAGAAGATAAGACTACAGTGTGGGAAGAGTAACTATCTATGATTCCCCAAAAGGTTGGCCCAGATCTGCACCAATTTGCAGTTTGAGGGGCTCCTCCAGGGGAACTGTTATGGCCAAAAGAAAAATGGTGGGGATGGCACAGCTGCACAGGTTGGCTTGGACTTTTATCTGTACAGATGTTGGCGAGTTGAAAAGATGCAGATGGGCCTGGATGAAATGGGGAGCTATGTATGAGCCTTAGACATGTCTGGATTGATATCCAGTTACTGCATGATTCATGTTGGGTGAAAACAATAGGGAAGATGGAAGTAGAGCCCCTTTGTGAAACAGACTGTATTAGCAGGTGCAAACTGTCCCCTCACAAAAGTGTTATCAAAAGGAATCAGAAGATAAAGTTTGTTTTGCAAGTGGTATTTGAAAGTCGTGAACAGCAAAACATAGCTTAAAATATCATTTTAACAAAGGGCCAGCATTTATTTTTTATTTTTAAGAACGTCTATGTGCACACGTATTTAGTTTGCGAACAAAAAAAGGTACAAACACAACAACATTATCAGGACAACAAACTAAAACAAATGGAAGGGATATTAGTGAGTGGCACTGAGTCTTTATAACAGGCTGAGGCACCTAAACAGCACATTCTTCCTCAACAAAAAAATCCATGAATCAGCAATTAAAAAGCCTTTGTGTTAGGAAAGTAAACACATTCAAGAATACATACACTGACTCTGAAATAGAAGCTATGTATCATGTTACATCTGCAGTTTAGCTAAAAACCTACTTAATGCCCAATAGCATAAACCTAAAGGGAACACAAATGTTACAATGTAACCCTGCATGAAATGCCATGGCCTTGAAGGACAGCCCTACATACGAAAACCATGAAACCACATGAAAGTCAAGGACACAATGGGGGCTTATACAGCTCTCTCTCTCCCTCCGTACTTGTAGTTTTCAAAGAAAGGATGATATGAGTATTTCCATACATTTATAGCGAGCTGTCTATAATCAAACCTAAAAATGACAGTATACTTTGGGCCATATGCATCAACACGATTTCCCATAGACACAGAATGTTCAAAACCCTTTGATGCATCTGGCCCTATATCGCAGTGCAAAAGAAAGTGTCATAATTTGAAGTGTATGGTTCACAATGTATATGAACATTCTATCAAAGAGGAAAAACCAAGTTTGGAAATTCAGCCCTTGAAAGTACCAATAGTTTAAATGCAAGTACCCCATCACACATATTGAAGGAAGTGACACTGTAACATACGATGCTTATTAGTTTGTAGGGGACGCATTCTACCGTTGAAAAAACGGACACTATATGACCTGAAAATGTCCCTAGTAAAAACAGTATGAATTTCCAGAAAAACTGAACCGTATATAAGATGTATTTTAACTCAGCAAATGAGCCGCCCTAACAACAAAATTGCTTGAGTTTTAGTTACAGTGTAGTGTTGCATTTCCGAACAATTTTTATTTCCACAAGCCTAGCCTGGGAACCAATTTTGCATTTCATTATATTGTTACTTAGTGTCAAAAATCACACAAATTGCTCAGTTTCACAGTTATAAGAAAGCCAGCCCCAGAAACGTCGTACCTGTGTGTTTTCCAAGTGCCTACTGCTGTTATGTGACAGCTATATTCTAAACTTCGAATTCTAAAAGCATTATACCCTGGTAATGTCATCTATCAAAATTGAGTCATTTTAAAGTGCGCTTTCCAGATCCTTGCGCACGACAACTTGTCGCTTTTAGGCAAGGCTCGGCGGTGTCCTGAGATGCTGAAAACATGTTTTACTCCGCACGGCGCCATCCAGAGTCCATTTAATTTGCTATTTACACAACAAACGATGAAAACAAATTCTATCACTCGTACGGTGATGCAGATGATAACTGCTTCCCTAATTGGTTCAGGCATAGACACCAAAACATGCCATTAAAGCTTTATATACTTGCAGGATGGTTCAGATAAGTTATGCAACCTGTACGTGAAAAACATGGTAACCGTGAAACACGCGCAGTCTCTTTGTCGCTGACATGCCCGTATTTGGTTTCTTGGCGCTATGGCATTAAAAAGTCGAATGTGAATACTTCCTCCGTATCCCCCACAAAACTCCACTTGTAACGAGAGCTAAACCCGCTGGGTTTCATTTCATACTTGGTGATAGCATTAATCAGCGAAATCTTCATGGAAAAAAACTGAAATATGCAACTTAAGCAGGATCATAACTGGGCTCTAAGGAGGAAAGTGGGGGATTACTGGAGTTTGGTAGCACAAATATAAGATTGCATTGTCATCGCGGGCTATAGGACTCTTGGCTAACCGTAGTGTAAGCCCCGGCTGACAGGCCTTTTCACAACTGACAGACGAAAATATGAAACTTAAATTCTTCGTGACAGATAAATCTGTTGAATGAAAGGAAGACCAACAAAATGGCGGTGAAACAAAAACGCATTCTGGATTAAAGTAATTCCTTCAAATCTACCATTTTGTAAATAGACAAAATACATCGTAAACTCGATTCCCTCAGCTATTCTGAGTCTAAGACCACAAAATCGCCAATGGTAAAATAATAAGACTCCTGACTTTCTCAAATGAGCACAAAGGCTATATACACTCTGTAGTAGATTACATTTAATATGCAAGATTACATTTAATATGCAGAAGTGAAAGACGGTTTCTGGAAGACGCTCACCAGCAGAAGGTTCCTTGAAGTACAACTGCCATGTTCCCATTGTACAGTCTGTATTAATTGGGTTATTACATGTAAGTAATCCTTTGGCGATTGCAGTCTTTCTCGAAATTAAAAATTTACAACCACAAATAATTGTTCCTTTCTGTCACCAGGTCGAGTAACTGGACCGCAGACCCCCCCCCTCCCACCTCCCCCCTCCATCCCCGCCCCCGACTCCATTTCAACTCATTGTCTGCCGCCCCTGATACAGATGAGTCTCAGGGCGCGTAAATATGACGCGGGCTTTGTTTCTGCTACCAATGATTCGCCTGTCAAGATGACTTTAAAGCTAGGTATAAATGTATGCTTTTCTAAAGCACATCTTTCCGGCTCGTGACTTGCTGAGTATGCAAACCCCCTCAATATTAATTAAGGGGTGATACCCCTTGCTTGCTCTTTAGTAGTCCTGGCGATGCCTTTGCTGCCAGGGTCTCAAGATTAAAGTAGAAGCAGTTATAGAAACAAAACATATTTTCAATGGTCCTGTTAATGGTATGTTTATGGTATGGATCAGGGCTTTAAGTGGGAAAAAAAACTGGGGGTGCTCTAAAAGGGGTGGGGCAAATCTCAAAGGGATGTGGCCTATCTAAGTAGGGGTGTGGTCTAAATAAAGATAACTAGTGTAGCAGTACCCCCTGCTCTGACAAGCCGTCAGCTCTAAGACTCCTCAGAGAACAACTGCAGTATACACAAACATAGACATGACACAATATATTCCACCTAACCTCAATGCAGGTAGAATTGTGACACAGGTTGTCGAAGCACATTTACTTCAGTACAGCCTGCCGTACACCTCAAATCACATCTACCACAACCCAGCTGGGCCTGTAAACAAGGATTAGAGCACTCCCTACTTTACTCCCCATGCAGAATCAACATAACTGTGCTTATTTATTTGCATCACTACTATTACATTATCATTCTTTTAAATGAATTACTTTTTATTGCATTTTTGTTTGTTGTTATCAACAAACCGCTTGACTATGGCAATGCGCTACTACTTGAGTCCCCAAAGTACTTGATCGGGAGACTCCAGATAATCCAGACGGTGGCGGCTAAACTGGCCTTATCAAGACCACGACGGTCATCTACATCTCTGACGCTGGCGGAGCTACATTGGCTCCCTGTATTCCAGAGGAGACAGTTTAAAGCACTCTGCATTGTCTTTAAGGCATTACACGGGTTGGGGCCCATACCGCTGCAGTCTAAATTCAGCTGGTATACTCCCACCTGCAGCCTCCGTTCCTCGTCGACCAATCTGGTGAATATACCCAAGATTAAGAGAGTTAAATCTGGCGGAAGAGCTTTCAGCTATGCAGCAGCACGCCTTTGGAACAGTCTCCCAGCTGACCTGAGACAGTCACAGGATCCGCTGAAGTTCAGGGGGAAGGTTAAAACCTGGCTATTCCCTAGAGTACAGGCTCAGCTCAGCAACATGCTGATTCCTGAACTGTAGTGACAGTGCATATATACCGCAGTGCCAGGATGCCCGCAGGGTTACAGTGCGCTTTATAAGACCGAATACAGTACAAATATTATTATTCGCGATGATGATAATATTAATAATAGCAGTAGTAATGGAACAATAATAATTATAATAAGCAGGTTAGACAATATTTACTTCATAAAATCGGATATACTGCGTTCTTATGTGATCCGTACCACTGTTTCTCTTCCTCATAATCACCTAATTAACAAAGCTTGATAATATATATATATATATATATTTCGCCTCACACTATTCGTTTTTCAGAATAGTATAATTGAAGCTGGACTGTGACGTGTACCCGGAGGAGCCACAGTGGGCTGCTTTCTCTCTCCCACAGGGCCGGCGCTAGGCATGAGAGGCGTGGGCAGCTGCCCAGGGCCTAGCACTCAGCCTACCAGCATGGGGCCTAACACCGATCGTGTGCCCTGCTGTTTCCCTGTCTCCTTGCAATTAGGGTCCATCAGAGGGGTCCCCTCCATGGGCCTCTCAGGGATGGTGTCTGGAGGCCTAGGGGGGGGAGACGCTTCCTTTTGTCCCAATTGCAAGGAGACCATTCAGAGACACTGCGGGAGGCCCATTGTACAGGATTTTAGCGCCCCCACAGTGTTAACTCTCAGCCCACAAGCAATTCTTACACCCACCAGGCTAAAGGTGTGAGAATTGCTTGTGGGCTGAAAGTTAAAACTGTGGGGGTGCTAAAATACTGTACAATGGGCCTCCCACAGTGTCTCTGAATGGTTTCCTTGCAAGGGGTCACTTAAGTAAATTAGAGGGGCCTCGCACATTCCCTTTTGTCCCAGGGCCCAGCAAATCATAGAACCAGCCCTGCTCTCCCAAGTGGTGGGGAGTCAATGAAGACGCACTGCACGTGCATGCTGCAGCCGTATTGTGGATTCTGGAGAAAGCCGTCATGAGAAAAAGAGTTCACAACAGCTAGCTAATTGCCACGTATATATTAAAAAAATCTTCGACATAGTCTTATTTTTGCACAGAAAATAGAGCCCGATAGAGACCCGCTTCGAGGCCTCCTGAAAATAACTGCCAGTGCTCAGACCCGGACAGACCCGGCCCACTTAAAGCCCTGGTAGGTATACATAATCGGGCCAAACCTGTGATGTGATGATGGCATGGGTCAAAGGGAGTGTGAAATCACTTCCTCTACTCTTAGCACTGTGGTGAATCAACGCCCATGCCTTAACTCTTTATTAATAAAAACAATGGATGCTATTTATTAAAGTTACACAACTGTGGCAAGAAATGCTAGTTACGAACATTTTAACTAAACATTTTACAAAATTCCGAGGTTAGCATTAAGTGCTGAGTGTGTAATTACAACAAGCATTGGTGAAGCCAATAGGTAGGGCCTTCACAAGCCTGTGATGTTTTTTTTCTAAAAAAAAAACATACAAAATTGTCAAAACACATTTTGAAATTAATAAAAAGTAAAAATGCTGCAGTCTAAAGGTGATACTCATATAGTTGCATGAAAAAAAAAATTGGAAAATCGTCCCTTAGCAAAAACATTACAAAAAGCCACTTAAATGAAACCAGAGATTGGCCCTCCAGGCTTGATACTGAAGCAGACTCGTTTTAGGTTGTGCACAAGCAAAATGGCAGCACTAACACTGACACATCCGATGCAGCGCGCACAACGAAATTCGTTTTATTTATTTAATTGTTTACTTACCTCTGTTAATCCATATTCCGGTGTTTACTACCCCCACCCTGCCCCTCCCCCGCCCCGCCTCACTGCCCCACGGAACTCCCTCCACGGGCCACTACTGGTGCTGACGCAGGCTGACCCACTGTCCTATCCTGTAGGCTGTGGTGGTCACAAGTAAAATGAGAAGGACACACGGACAAACCAATGGATGAAAATGGATGACTGAAAGCCCTGTTTATGTATCTATGTGTATTTTTAACTCTGGTGTTAGCCAAGACCTTTTGAATTGAGTAAAATTGCTTACATAATATACTTGTGTAAAAGGCCTTTCAGCCAACCCTCTTCATCCATTGGTCTGTTGTTGTGTCATTCACATTTTTCTTCCTCCCACTACAGCATACAGAATGGGGCAGTGGGTCAGCCCACTTCATCCACTAGGTACTTCACTGTGAATAACAAAATTATGTCCTTTAACTAAGAACCCTTCCACATTCAAAGTAGTTCCCTTCCATGCCAGGGAATACTATGGATATGTGTGATTTTAAAGACCAAAACATATCTTAACTTTAAGCCAATTTGTTTTATTTGGTGAGGGCCTGGCAACTCCTCCAACAATAAAGGTTTACAAAAACCATGACAAAACAAATACTGATAAAGCTAAAACGTCGGTAGCCTATTCCACACCAATTGGCTTTGGCAATGCTTGTTGTTTTTTTTTTTTTTTTTTTAAACATGGGGCTGGTAATGACAATTCAGCTAATGCTTTCTTGCAGCGAGACCAAAATGTTAATATCTTCAAACAAAACTGCTCAGGGAACTCCCAAAGACAATCCAGTTTCTAAAATCTTCAATGTTTGAATACCCATAACACACTCCAGTAAACACTTTTAAAGGTAACTCTACCCTAGGCACCCTGGCACGAACACCCCCTCCAGCTCCCATGAACATCAGCTTCATTGACAGTCAGAGGAATGAGCCCATGCCCCCTACCAAACCTAAGCTTGGTCAAAATAAATTAAAATTATTGATCTTAAGAAATCTTAAAATGAGGAATTTTCAGGGGCAGCAAAACTAGTGAATAAAAGTGAGATAACAAAAAAAAATTAACAACACAATCTGCTAAATAAGAAAAGATTCTAAGTTTCCTTATCACCAAACTAACTAAAAGGCTACGAGAATAGAGGAATGGGAATCCTAAAGTTCAATATTTGCTTTGGATGGAGAGAGCCTCCACGAGTATGAATGTCCAGGGGGAAAAGAGGCTGAAACCCTTTTGCCTTTGGATTTTGTAACTCAGAGCCACCTGAAATTTAATAGGGTTACACCACTAGTGACTTGAATTCACATCATACTGTTGGCTGCAGACCTTGCATTGGAACTAGCAAAGCTAATTTGCAGTCGCAGATCCTGAAATTCAGAAAATCGCAGGTCTTGCAACTCCAAATTGGCTTTTATTCTATTTACTACAACCATTTTGCCAGTCAGTGAAAACATTCTGATTTTAAAATTGGATTTTGGGACCCATTCTGATTCACATTTAGGATGGGGGTGAAGGGTGTATCCCCTCATGAGTTGTAATGGTGAGTGTCAATGGCTTACAGCCACAATTGCAGTCACAAACCATTGACCAGTTTCCAGCACCTCAAAAGAAGTAGTAACGGCACACAAAGAGGACCGTGTCCCATTCGGACACCTTTGCTTTTGTGAATCCTTCTGGGCAATTTCATGGAGAGTATTCAGTGTTCCGGGGGAAAACTGTCTGCTCCTCCCAATGTTTTCGCAAATGGGAAACATTTTTTTCTAATCAGCACTGTTTCCTTTAAGGACCATGGGTTGCTTTAACCCCTTCGCTGCGGCGCGAATTCCGCTGCAGCACTGGGAGGGTTTGGGGGGTTTGCGGCGCCGCTATGCTCATGACGGAACCACGCCATCATGAGTCACGGGCGAGCTGTGCTCATGACGGCGTGGTACCATCATGACTCCACCCACTTGCGCTAATCGCCCGCACAGGCGGGGAATTAGCGCCGCGTGGGCGGAGCGGCCGCCAACGGCCGCAGCATGACGGAACCACTCCGTCATGAGCACACGGCGCCCGTGGCTCATGACGGAGTGGTTCCGTCAAGGGCATGCAAGGGGTTAAAAAAGAAGTTAACATTTGGGAATCCAATCACAGAATGGCTGCTGTTCTTTGCAGGCTACCTTTCCTCTATTTGTATAAAATCACAGGGGTTGCAAATAGCGACCTGCCTAATTATTATTTATTAGGCATGTTATTCTGCAACCCACTGCCACTGAGGGTTTTGTGATGTGACCATTAGTACATAGGTCACACAGCAAAATCTTAGAGAGGTGGCTAATAGTTGGGCAAGAATTTCAAGTACTTCTTTAATAACATATTAGTATAATATACTGATTGGTTTAACTTTACATACCTATATTTTGATAAGGAAAGGGTAAGCTCATGGGCTTTCAGCATTCAGGACTCCTGTGGGCCTCTCTCGGAGTCTCATCCTAATCCTGATTGGGAAGTGACTCAAGTTTAAAAGTAATGTGCCAATGTCACATTTTTCCCCCCACAAATTTCGTGTGATAATACCTTGCATTTGGGTAGTGAAAAATTCAGTATTACGAGTACACGGATCAGAATCAGCAAAAATGTATGATATTACTGATTTACGCCTATTTCGAAATGTAGAACTAGAAATGATATCCTAATACTGCACTTTGTAAATACTGCACCCTAAAATATCAGCATTTACAGTAGTACAGCATCAAAAAACAGGGCACTCGTAATGTGACCTCACACATGCAACATCCGCTTCTGCAGGCTTCTCCAACAAGTAGCTCATGACCTACTAATAGCTCTCCAGCTACCTGTGAGTTGTTCTATTGTGTGCAGAGCAGCCTACTAAATTAGCTTTTGTTTGGTTGAATTAATATATGTAAACAAACATTGAAAAGTGTGTATTTGGTATGAAAATGTATGTCTTTTCAGAGCACATAGTTTCTCAAATATATTTATAGCTGATATTTGAATGATGAATCATGCAGCATTATGAGATTTATTTCTAATGTGATTACCTTGGTGCCAGGGGGCATTGCAACTGTGGCTGTTATGTATTCCCTTCTAGTGTTATACCACATTGACTAAGACTTTTTAGATTACTGCTGGCAATCCTGCACTGTGGTGACCAGGCGTGGTAATCTTGCATAGGGTGGCCACTAATGTAATTGTGTCTGATGTGTGTAACACTAATAATATTAGTAGTTTGGGATGATTTTCATTGAACATAAGTAGCTCTTATTAATGAAAAGGTTGGAGACCCCTGGCCCTTCTATCTTTTGTACCTTGTCAAGTCAGTTCAAAAACATGTTGAAAAAGATTGTAAAAAAAATAAAAACATTGTTTTCAAGAAAGAGCAGGAGGCCCTATGCTCTGAAAGGTGTAAGAGCAGGAGCTGAATACACAATAATGTATTGAATGAGAGTAGCTCTTTCAAGAAGGGTTGAAATGCAAATGAGAAGGAATTGAAAAAGGGGAAAAAAGTGAATTAAAAAAGTGATACATTTGCAGCAACAAATAAGCAAACTCAAGCAATGATATCCAAAACAAAATGGGGCACAAACATGAAAAGTGGAAAATGAGGAATGGTTAAAAAAAATGCATTTAATATGGAATGGCATACTGGATGAATTAGCTATTAATTAAGACATGGGTAGTGCTTTGTGGCATTATGTACAGAATCAATCACATACAGGTATTCCCCTATTCTACACTTATGGGCCATGAATTACGTTACTGCATCTGCCTTTGGATATAGTACATTACAGAAGGAGTAGCTTTTCATTTGCGGAGTGGAGGAAGCGTCAAGGCATTTTCTGCGTTATTTTGTCACTGAGATTATGTGACGACTGTGAGAGAAAAAATAAAGAGGGTTAAAAAAAAGAGTAAATTGAGTCGGGCTGTAAAATAAGGAACCAGTGAAGTCAATTACATAAAAAAATAAAAAATGGGTATAGTTATAATAAACAAAATCTGTAATGTAAACATAGGGGGCACAATAAAGAGATAGGTAGAAAATAAGGAATATAGACTTACGGTAGAGAAGTAAAGAGAAAAAATACAGTAAAGAGATCATCCATATATGCAAGGATGGTGGTACAAGTGTTAGAAGGGGTGAGGTAAGAAGAGAAGTGTGGGAATTGATGAAGTGAGAAGGAGATGGTGTGAGACGTTGTTCCAGAGGTGAGAGAAGAGGGTGGATACATTTTGGAAGAGATGAAGGGTTATTGGAAGCGTAGTACAAGTGTTGGAAGGGATGTTGGGACCAGAGAAGTGTGGGTCAAATTTTGGGAGGGGTGATCGAGAGGCGACTGGTGGGGAACACTTGAGGATAATGTTTGGAATATGTTTTTGGAAGTAAGTGATGTCTAAATCTCATTCTCTGGATACTGTACTGATACAACGCAGTTCTCCAACCAGGGCTTGCACATGCCGTCTGAGTCCTGGTTTTTAACTCATTGTCCCACTCTTGATTTGCAACAGAAAATTTCATCATTTATGTTTCTTGGTTATCTATTTTCTACTTATTGAACTATTTGTAAAGCACTCTGATACTCTTTTTGGGTCAAGTTTGCGCTATATAAAACTTTATACATAAATAAATCTCGCTTCTTTCCCTTTGTTAATGCTTAAACAATACTTTAAGCAAATCCAAATGATCTTGTGCAACTCCAAAACATTATTATATATTGTATCAGAACTGATTAATCGTGGTATTTTCTCTTTGTTACAACTCCTGTAAATTATGCTTCAATGACTCTATGTAGCTTATGCTATTTTTTGTATCAGAAAATACTGTGATACTTGTAGGGCTTGTTTGCACTAATAAAACACTTTCTAAATATGTGTGGCTTGGACGTCTAAGGTGACAGTCGTTTGAGCCTGCTGCCCCACCTTTTATCCTGCATCACCCGACGGTGGGGTACCACTAAAAGACCCCGGGGTAGATTTCTGAAAGCAGCATGCATGACACCTGAGCAGTTTGAGATTGTGTCTGATCCTGCCATTGGACTTGTTTGGGTTGGTTCTGCGCGCCTCTGCCTAAAGAAGGTTGTGGTTAAAAGGGGGCGAAGAGTGATGGCATTCCATTTTGGTAGGGCGGGTATTGCCACATCGGCGGTCCTTGGAACGGTATGGGTCCTTGGTAAGGTGCTGGGCTGTAACCATACATAGGGTTCGGTGGTATTCCATGTTGTCCGATTCAGACTTTTGACGACCAAGTAGCTTGCACGTGCTGAAGGTGACTCTGAGATCAGCCAACAAAATTATCTGGTGCATACTCCTGCTGATTTGTTGATGGGGATCTGTGATACTTTTCTAGTAAACCAGGGTTATGTTGCACACCTGGGCACTGATAATAACTTGGTCCAGCATGGAACTGGTAGGGTCTCACTGTTTTCTGGTCATTGCCTACCCCCTCCCGGATAGTCTTGCTCCAGGCGACTGGTGGAGGCTTTCCGATACTAAGGTTTCTATGCTTCAGTTTGGGTGGCTAGACGTTGTTGGGCTGTTTATGGGAGTTCTTTGTTTTTGTTCCTATTTGCAGGGATAGCTCTGGGACTCATGGGTACCAGTCCCGAGGTTGGAGGGGGTGGAGCAGGTGAGGGGGAAACACAGTTTTCATTTCTACACGGCTGCTGCACCCTACACACTGAAAAATCTGTCCTGGAATATCCAAGGGATAGGATCAGCTACTAAGGCCCACAACATGCCCAGATACTTGCGGAGGCAACGGATTCAGGTGGCCATGCTACAGGAGACACATCTTACGTAGACAGAAGTTGAGTTGTTGCACCGTAGATGGCGAGGACAGTTGTTTGCCACCTCATACTCAGCCTTTGCATGAGGAGTACTAATATGGATTAGAACGGGCATCCCGTTTGAGCCTTTACACACCTCCATAGACAAAGAAGGCTGTTATGTATGGCTTAAGGTTAGATTTATTTTGAAGAGATATTATTCTGTAATGCATCTATGCTCCGAATCAAGACCAGATATGATTTCTACATACACTTTCCACCTCACTGGCCCCATTGGTTACTGTGGATCTCCTCATTAGTGGGGACTTTAATTGTGTGGCAGTGTGACCAACCCCCCCGCCCCCCAGTCTGGGGCCCTTACACACTGAGTTGCTGCGGGCTTCCGTGAGTGGCTGAGGCACTGGGCCTTAACGGATATTTGGCAGACACAACATGCTGACACCAGAGATTTCTCCTTCAACTCCCCCATATATCAATTACACACACAGATAGACACATTTGTGTGCTCCCACAGACTGAGTCACTTCATAACCCATACTGAATGTTTGGGGTGCAGTATTTCCGACCACAGCCCCTTGTTGATGGATTTTAAACCAATGAAGGAATGCCCTTGTGGAAGCTAAATCCGTTGTCCCTAAAGGACTTGTGCTTCCGGGAATCCCTTGGGGACGCAATATCTAGCTATTTTGATTTTATTAACGATTCGGGAACCACGGAATCAGTAGAATGGGAGGCTTTAAAGGTGGTGGTGCGGGGGCATTGTTTAAGGCAGTCAATGGGTATACAACATAAAGTATACCAGGAGCTCAGGGTGCTTGAGGATCGGTTGCATGGCCTTAATAACGCCCAGGGCACATGCTGCAGACCCTGATGAGCTTTGTGAGGCATGCGGGCTTTATAGCGCAGCGCTGGAATGGCTCCGATGACACGATTACAGAGGCTATCTATCCAGGGTGCTGGATGGAGGGGCGCCCAGCTAGGCTGCTGGCATGGCTTACTAGGCCAGAGACCTGACGGGCCCCAATTACCCATGTTAGGACAAATACTGGGGACTCATTGTTTGTACCGGGATCTATCAATGCCCTATATCAAGAATATTATGGAAAGATGCTCGGCTTGCCGGAACGCATCACACAGGGAGCACAGGCAACTTTTTTAATGCACTGAAACTGCAAGAACTGGACCTGAATGACAGGGAGAAATTGGGGGGGTCCAGTGTCAGCTCAGGAGATTTGGATAGCTAATAAAAGCATGGCTATAGGCAAAAACCTTGACCCGGAAGGCATCCCTGTGAAGTTTTACTCAGTGTGCTCCTAGACTAGAGACTTTGCATGCAGAGTCCCTGTGACTGGGAGGCTGCCTGCATCTACTTGAGATGCTGTTGAGATCCTTCTCTCAAAGCTCAACACTCAGCGTGCTCAAACTACAGATTTCTGTCCCCTCTTCATGCTTAACATTGATTTCAAAATTCTTAGCAAAATTCTAGCTCTCCGTTTTCTCCCCAATATGCCTACCGTTATACATGATGATCAGAATGGTTTCATCCCCGCACGTAACACCTCATTCAATCTCCGGAGATTATATCATGTAATGCACCATCTGGAGGTACAATTCCCTACTGCAGACACCACTATTGTCAGTGGACCTAGAAAAGGCCTTTGATACTTTACGCTGGGACTTCCTATTTGGTTATGAAAAAGATGGGCTTCGGGGATTGCTGGGTTAAATCCTGTATACAGCCCCTACTACCCGGGTCAAGACAGGCAGGACAGTGTCCCCGCAATATAAGATATCCTGTGGCACCCAACAGGGGTGCCCTTTGTCCCCACTTTTATTTGTGTTATCCATTGAACCACTAGCTGAGTTTTTTGTCAACAGGAATCTGGCATGGGTCTGACGGTTGGGGGCCAGGAACATATTATCTCCTTATACACCGATGATCTTTCACTTTACTTGGCTGACGCCAGCGCAGGCTCTTCAATGGCATTAAATCTCCTACAGGAGTTTGAACACATCTCCGGCCATCGGGTCAATGAGACAAAAAAATGTTTGTTTCTAATGTCCCCCGAGGCCATTCATCCTCCTGAGCTTCCATCAGGCCTAAACTGGGCTCAGAAAACCTTTCGATATCTAGGTATACAGAGTTTTCACTCCTTGAGGACTTGCGGGAGGGTAATCTTGGGAAAGTACTCAGGTCCCTCTGATCCTGTGTCCATTTTTGGCATTCTCTTCAATTGCAGATTATGGCTAGAATCTCCCAGTCAAAAATGGTTATGCTGCCACGCTTGCTTTGCTTTTTTATTAATCTTCTGGTTCGGGTGACATCTCCTTAGTTTCAATGAAGATAAAGTATTAGCACTCCTGGTTAGTGAGTATCTTCTATTGGTAAATGGGATTTTGCATTCAACTGCAGGTATCGCCCTCTGTTCCTTAGGGCGTGTAAACTAAATTAATGAACATGCGCTTCCCAACTTGGGAAACGTCCCCTTAGCGCACTGCATGGGAACCACTGGGATTTAATCAGTTAACCAAGAAATTCAAATGCAGAGTTGTTCTTTTGGAACCAAAATTCAACTTCCATATAATTTTGAAAACTTCACAAAGTTTTATTTCAACATCCTTGAAAAAAACGATCCATGTATTTTCATGAATAGGAACGCTGTCTTATATGAAATATTATGGATTCATCACCCAATGCATTTCGGGCTTGTTTGGTCCTTCATCAGGAATATCAAATCTGTGACAAAAGAAATGAGACGAAAGTCGAAAAACAAGCATGGTATGACAATCTATGAATGGTTATGTTGATGTTAGTTATCGTATATGTGAACTGCAAAAAAGTCAACATGCGAAAAAAACATGTGTAAGGTAATTAGTTATGAGTGCTTTCTTAAACGCACCGAAACGAAAAAATGAAAAAAATTGATTAGTTGAATGTGCTCTCTTAAACGTGCCAAAATGAAAATAACGGATGCCTGAAAGAAAAAAGGACGGCTTTACGCCGCTCGTGTAAACATGGTGAAAATAAACGTTATGAAAGTAAACGGTACGTGAATATAGGGATCACCGGTTTAGCGAGGAAAAGACCAGTTAATGCGAGAATTATGAAACCTCTCCCAGACTCGTGTGGCGATGTACTAGCGAGGATGGTGTACGCGCAGGGCGTCTACTGAATAGAAATAAAAGTCATATTAAGATTTAGTGCAAGAGAAGATAAAAGTTATGTACCTTTTCATGTGACAGCATCATACGTCGGTTCCCAGGTGATCGAAATTAATTACCGTGAGCAGCGTGTTCTGAAATGTGTTTAAAGCCGGCTGAACGGTGCGCGTTAGTCATAGAGAAAATGAAAAGAAGACTGCTGCGAGAGAAAATGTTCACTCGATGTGGCCATCTTGGAATGGTAAATGAAAAATAAATGACCTAATATGGCATAACTATATAGATAAAATGAAAGCAATTATATAGATAACAATGAAAGCAATTACAAAAAACAGCTGTATTCTAAACGGTCATTAAGACCATTCGGTTGGAGAGAGTCCAGAACTTTGATCCAGAGCAGTTCTCTGCGTAGGAGTAATTTGTTAATGTCATATCCTTCTCTGTGGGTGACCATTTCTAGTACCAAAAAACGTAATTGACTCACGTTGTGGCTATGATCTTGAAAATGGGTAGCAACACTTGATTTCTGATTGTGTGTGCGAATATTAGACTTGTGTTCATTTATGCGTACTTTCAATTTACGTATGGATTTGCCCACATAAACTTGTCTGCAAGGGCATTTCAGCATGTAGATAACATTAGTAGAGTCACAAGTAGCCGTAGTATAAAGTTTGATCTTATGTCCTTTTCTGGGATGTGTCATGGTGTTTCCTGGTATTATGTTATTACAATTGTTGCAATTATGACACGGAACTGTGCCCTTGTATTCTTGATGTTGTCTGATAGTGATAGGACTTGATAAAATGTCTCTAATGTTTTTGCTCCTTTCATAGGCAAAAAGAGGACTTTGACTGAATATGCCATTGAAATCTGGTTCTGATGCTAACATTGGCCAATGTTTTAAAATTAATCTCTTAAAAGCTGGACTTGAGGTTGAATATTTAGATACCATTACCATTCTGTCACTGGTGTTCACATATGTTTTGGGCTTTAGGAGATCTTCGCGAGTGTTTAATTGAACTCTATTCATTGCTTGTGTAAGTATTTCTTGAGGATATTTTCTATCCGTAAATCATTTTACCATGTTTGTTAGGTTGTTTTCCAAATCTGCTGGTTGTGACACAATTCTTTTGACACGTAGAAGTTGCGAATACGGCAAGTGTCGTTTTAAGGGTTGTTGATGGAAGCTTGTGAAATGGAGGAGGTTATTTCTGTCACAGCTTTTTCTGTGAATATTAGTGATGAGTCTGTTGGATTCAATGGAGATTTTTACATCCAAGAAATTGATCGATTTGTTACTAAATTCATGAGTAAATTGTATGCGTTGATTCACTTAGTTCAATTGGTCTATCGCTTGAGTTAATTCTGTTTTTCCATAAAAGGAATATGTCATCAATATATTGAAAGAAAAAGAGTAAATTCTTAAGCCATATGTTGTTAGACAAAATATGTTCTTTTTCGTATTGATGCATGAACAGATTGGCATAGCTGGGGGCTGCACAATTGCCCATAGATGTACCGGTGAGCTGTAAAAAATATTGATCATCCCACGCAAAGTAACTGTGGTACAATGTGAAGTGTGTTAGTTCCATCAAAAAAAATTTTTATCGTTACTCCAATCTGTACGGGTAATGAAGAATTCCAGGGCCCCTAATCCCATGTCATGTGGTATCGACTTTACATCTATGGTACAGAGGTATATCTCATGTGTTGTTTCCAGTTGTATGGTTTTCAATTTGTTAAGAAAATCCGTGGTGTCTTTAATATATGTTGTCATTGCTTGAACAATGGGTTGTAGGTGTACATCAATATATTTACCAATCGGTTCATGTAGTGAACCTCTAGTTGAGACTATAAGTCTGAAAGGTGTTTTTTTCAAATCCTTATGTACTTTCGGGGTCATGTAGAACTTAGGTTTTCATGGGTGACTAAGAAGTAAGTATCTTTTGTCTTTCTCTGTGATGGTACCATTGAGTAGAGCTGCGTCAAGGATCATCGTAAGTTTGCTAATAAAGGCTTTAGTGGGATTCGAAGAAAGTTTCATGTAGGTGTTAGGATCGTTGATGTGTAGTTTGACGTTTTCCCGATAGTAATCAGAGTCCATGATAACTAATGCTCCTCCTTTGTCAGCAACTGTACATTTGATGTCCAAGTTATTGGCTAGTTTAATTAGAATGTTCTTTTCTTTCAAAGTGATGTTACTATGTTTATTATGTTTAATAACATCTGGAAGATGATGTTTCACGAGAGTCTCAAAAGAATCTAAAATGTTGTGGCTCATAGGAGCCATGAATGTACTCTTTGGTTTCAAACCTTTGAGGGTACTTTCATCCATGGTAGGTTGGTTAGTAACGATGTTGTTAAAGAAGTGTCTTAAATGTAACACTCGCATAAATTTGAATAGGCTGATTTCTAATTCAAGAGCATTAGTGCGGTACATAGGGACAAATGATGTTCCTTTGTTCAGTACTTTCTTCTCCAATTGTGACAGATGGTATGAAGAGATGTTAATTACTAGATCATCTTGGTGATTGAAGTCGTATTCAGAGTTGGTTATTTCTGGCTTCTGGTTACTCTTTTGTCTGTGGTTAGACTGTCTTTGGATGTGTGTGACACGCTTGCCCCTCCTGGTGTCTCGCTTTGTAGGGGTCCTTGTCCTAAAAGAGGGTCACTTGTGCTGGAGGTAGATGGATCAGGTATAGTGGGTGGTATTCGAGATGGTGATTTTCTCTGTCTTTCTGATCTGTCCGTACTCAAATCTGTATCAGAAGATGAGATTTCAGTATTAGTTGTTCTGTAAGAAGGTTTGTTTTGTCTTCTTTTGACATAAGATCAAACTTTATACTACGGCCACTTGTGACTCTACTAATGTTATCTACATGCTGAAATGCCCTTGCAGACAAGTTTATGTGGGCAAAACCATACGTAAATTGAAAGTACGCATAAATGAACACAAGTCTAATATTCGCACACACAATCAGAAATCAAGTGTTGTTACCCATTTTCAAGATCATAGCCACAACGTGAGTCAATTACGTTTTTTGGTACTATAAATGGTCACCCACAGAGAAGGATATGACATTAACAAATTACTCCTACGCAGAGAACTGCTCTGGATCAAAGTTCTGGACTCTCTCCAACCGAATGGTCTTAATGACCGTTTAGAATACAGCTGTTTTTTGTCATTGCTTTCATTGTTATCTATATAATTCTTTTCATTTTATCTATATAGTTATGCCATATTAGGTCACTTATTTTTCATTTACCATTCCAAGATGGCCACATCGAGTGAACATTTTCTCTCGTACCAGTCCTCTTTTCATTTTCTCTATGACTAACGCACACCGTTCAGCCGGCTTTATACACATTTCAGAACACTCTGCTCACGGTAATTACTTTCGATCACCTGGGAACCGACGTACGATGCTGTCACATGAAAAGGTACATAACTTTTATCTTCTCTTGCACTAAATCTTAATATGACTTTTATTTCTATTCAGTAGACGCCCTGCGCGTACACCATCCTCGCTAGTACATCGCCACACGAGTCTGGGAGAGGTTTCATAATTCTTGCATTAACTGGTCTTTTCCTCACTAAACCGGCGGTCCCTATATTCATGTACCGTTTACTTTCATAACAATTATTTTCACCATGTTTACACGCGTGGCGTAAAGCCGTCCTTTTTTCTTTCAGGCATCCGTTATTTTCATTTTGGCACGTTTAAGAGAGCACATTCAACTAATCAATTTTTTTCATTTTTTCGTTTCGGTGCGTTTAAGAAAGCACTCATAACTAATTAACTTACACATGTTTTTTTCGCATATTGACTTTTTTGCAGTTCTCATATACGATAACTAGCATCAACATAACCATTCATAGATTGTCATACCATGCTTGTTTTTCGACTTTCGTTTCGTTTCTTTTGTCACAGATTTGATACCCCTGATGAAGGGCCAAACCAGCCCGAAATGCATTGGGTGATGAATCCATAATATTTCATATAAGACAGCGTTCCTATTCATGAAAATACATGGATCGGTTTTTTCAAGGATGTTAAAATAAAACTTTGTGAAGTTTTCAAAATTATATGGATGTTGAATTTTGGTTCCAAAAGAAGAACTCTGCATTTGAATTTCTTGGTTAACTGATTAAACCCCAGTGGTTCCCACGCAGTGCGCTAAGGGGACGTTTTCCAAGTTGGGAAACGCATGTTCATTAATGTCCTTAGTTTCGCCAGCTGGAGACTCTGCTACGAGAGCTGATATGGGACGGAGGCCACCAGAGGGTGTCTCTAGAGACAATTCTTTGACCTGTTCATGAGGGGGGTTTGAGAGCTCAAAATTTCTAGTTATATTTTTTAGCTTCCAAGATACAGTGGATTACACAGCAGCTTGATGGCATGCAGCAGGAAGAGCTGGGGTAGGTGGGGTCCTATGCCCATACGGGTGCACTGTTGACTAAGTTGCTTTGCCCGGCGGTCATGATCCCACGCCCGAAAGTATTGTTGGCAACTGCCCTGCAGTGTTGTAAGCACTGAGTCGCTCAGACAGTGGGCATTCCCCTGTACACGCAAGCATTGCTTTGGTGGGCCTCCCACATAGCGATCCCTTACCTTTCTTTAAAGCTGGACAGCTTTCAGCTTGGACTGGCGTTGGATTGGTGACCATGGGTGATTGTTATCAGCAGGGTGTCCTCCTTCCCTTTGAGGAACTACTGTCTAATTTTAGTTTACCAGCTGGTCAATTCCTCCTATAAGAGGCCCTGGTCCGTACTTTCAAAGGACTTTGGGAAGGGGGCCGCAAGGAACCCAAGACACACACGGTATTACAGCCCCTACTCTCCTTGGGTGCGGTGAGACACCTGGTGAAGAGGTCCTATAGATCACTGTCAGAGATGTCCCGTAGACCTTTGTTGATGTTACATCAGAGGTGGGAGGTGATAGTTGAACTGGAAATTTCAGACTTGTACTGGAGTAGGATCCTGGCTTATCCCAAGAAAGTCTCGAGGAATATGAGTTTGAAATTTACGCAATTTAATTACTTGCACATTACTGACATGACCTCTCATAGACTCCAGGTTGTCTATGGCATGGAGTCATCAATGCAGTTACTTAGACGCAGACTTTATCCATATGACCTGGGGTTGCTCTGCCCTGCGTCCCTTCTGAAATGAGGTTGTGGACGACCTAAAAGCCACATTGGGACTCTCTCTTGCACCCACTGCGAAGGTCTGCCTGCTGGGGCTCTTTCCTCTGCCATCCGAAAGGAAGGTGGGGACTAGATTTCTTGACGGGCATTGGCACTAGCTGAAAGGAGGATAGCAATGGCTTGGAAAGTCAGGACCGGGCCTGTAGTAGGAACCTGGTTGAGGGCTGTTACCCAGTGGGCTGGGCGGGAGAGGAGAGGAGAGGGGAGGGTAGGGGAGGGGAGACGGGGTGAGGATAGGGGTGGGGAGAGTAGAGGAGAGTAGAGTAGAGGAGAGGAGAGGAGAGGAGAGGAGAGGAGAGGAGAGGAGAGGAGAGGAGAGGAGAGGTGAGGTGAGGTGAGGTGAGGTGAGGTGAGGTGAGGTGCGGTGCGGTGAGGTGAGGTGAGGTGAGGTGAGGAGAGGAGAGGAGAGGAGAAGAGAGGAAAGGAAGGGAAAGGAAAGGAAAGGAAAGGAAAGGAAAGGAAAGGAAAGGAAAGGAAAGGAAAGGAAAGGAAAGGAAAGGAAAGGAAAGGAAAGGAAAGGAAAGGAAAGGAAAGGAAAGGAAAGGTAAGGAAAGGTAGTTGTGGAAGCGCCAGGAAGGAGAGTGTGACAAGTGTTGGACTAGTCACTGTTGAAAGGAAGCAGGAGACAAGGCCCACAATAGTCACATGGGCATTGCGATGAATAAGCAAAAAGGACAGCCTGGAACAAGTGCTGGAAAGTGTGCACTGTTGTGTTCTGAGCCGAGAATGGCTTTTAGGATAACGTCCACATCTGTATTTGTGTGTAGATTGCTGCAAAACACAACGTTTTAAAATTGAAATATAGTTAGTTGTATTCCCCCATATACACACTTAACCTCCTGCTGTTTGAAACTAGGAGTGAAATGTTCGCCCATCACTGTGTCATTTTCTCGGGCACCGAGTGAGTAACAGGGAGAAGGAGAGGAATCATAAAGTGAGAAAGACTAGAATTCATCACAGAAGCACTAGGGAGCGGAGGAGGTACAAGACGCGCCACAGATGTGAGTGCTGGGAAGACATGTCCTGTGGGGAATGATAAAAAGGGAGTAGAAAACGGTACCGGCCTGCATCGACGCCAACCTAAGGGGCCCCACTGACAACGAAAGAGGAGAGAGTGGTTTTGACGCTTGGGAGACAGTGAAAAGACCCTATGTACAGAGTTGAAATACACCTCTTCTGCTCTACTAACGAAGGGTCCCCAAATGACTCCTATGTCTAACCGCTCTCGGCATCTTGGCGAGTTTCTCAATCTGTCAATCAGAATGAATGATATCCACAAAAGTTTGCGTGTGGTACTCAGCACCCTAGGGGATAGACGCAGTCGCTTGTCGGCGTGAAGCAGGGAGTGGCTGCTTTACAGTACATCCGGGGAAGTTCAGTTGACAACCACCTGCTGGTTTGAAGCTTCTGGAAACAATGACGCGTTATTGCTCTTGCGAGGAGATGCCCCTCGCAGTTGCCCCAGTTGCTAGGCCCACGCACGGGCCTCTAACCTCACTCGAGAGTGAATCGAGGGGACGAGAGATAAGTGTGAGGAAGCCCCCCCACCCCTGTCTTGCCTCTAGGCTCTGGACAGTGTGCTATCATCGCGTCGCAGACAGGGCAGGAATACCAGACGGCAGCCCAGGGCTGGGCACCGGGCCAGCCGCACGGCGAGCGTGGAGCGACTCTCCCATGAAACCACAGACCAAGGTGTGTGGAGGAGAAAGGGCGAGGGCGGGAACCGGGCGTCGGGGAGCCAGCCTGGTGCCTGAGAGGGAAGAATCCCGGCGCCACGGCGGAACAGCTGCCTCAGGTATGCTAGCCAGTCCCAGCTCGTTTTCAGCTCCCACCGGCGCGAGAGCGGAGAGAGGCGTCTTTGTTGGAGCGAGATGCACCCTTCGCGTGCACACGCTTCGTTTCCACCCCCACACTGTCACCCCACAGGGCTCCTCCACAACTGCACTTATATAACGCTTCACGTCACTGACCAGGCGTCGAGAAGCTACATTGTAAATTATGGGCAATATGCGATATATCCCAATGGGATGAATAAAGACTTTGATTATTTACCTTAGACGGATACAAAAACAAGCATTGTCAAAGGCAAATAACCTGCCAGTATTCTGCTGAGAAGGAAACTCACCCAGCCTAAACGTCATTTGTTTTACGCCTCTTAACTGTCTCTGTTTGGTCCGAGGGCCGATGTCGTGAAAGCCAAATCATACATTGATTTTAGCCCTAGTCAATGAGTGTCTGAGAGAAACTGTTATGTTATCTGCGAAACTCAAACATTTCAGGGTGCCTGCCTCTCACTTTAAAATGAGCCGTGACTTCACACCACACCTCCCGGGGTCACTAGAGTATCAGTTCTCACTGTTACTCACCTGCAGGCTGCAGCAGAACCAACAGGGCGGTGAAAGTGGGCGTTTGATGGCGCCATTCATACTCCCGCGGCAGTTCTGGTCACGAGTTGGCACATAATTATGTCCCTATCCTCTCTTTTGTTGTTGAAGTCCGAAATGTTGTTTTCGCATCACCCACGCACTTCAAACGCCTCCTACCAATAGGAAACTAGTTGGGCGGGTGTTGGGTCCCAGCCGAGAACGTTTTTAGCTTGTCTGAGCGTCGTTGTTGAAAAATAAAAACATGACAGGTCGTGACTTCACTATATGGTCACTTGGTGGGGGACAAAAACACTACTTTTCCAAACCGTATCGTGCCACTCTCTCCTCATTAATGTAAAGAGGGGCGCAGTAAAGGTCGCGCTTCAACGCGTTCTTATTGGTTTAACCTAGTGCTTTTGTTAATGTATGTTTTATGTATTTATGTATTGCAGTAGCGAGATCATTTTCTCTAAGCAGCCTACTTCAATAGTTTTCAAGAAGAAAGTCACAAAATATTTTTTATTTTGTGGAAAGACATGGTTACTCTTGCATGTTTCTACCAGGAAACTAAGAGACGATTACATTTAATTTCATGAGGTAAGAGTGTTTTGTTCCTTTTGTGGAGATTAGGCTAGATGGGCAACATACACAATTACATTGCTGCACATAACATCTACCAGCCACTTATTTGCACAAGATCCTTGAACACCCAGTGCAAAAGTTGGATTCTCAAGCACAACACAGGAATGGCAGTGTGAACGGGCATACACTAACTAACAAGAACAGATTGTATAAATACCTTCTATCAAGGACATTATTTTTAACTTTTCTTTTTTACACCCGTCTGGCATCATGCCACACCTCTGCCACTCGTAGGCATTGACTATCTCATGTGGCAAATGTTGCTACATATGGTTATGCAATTTGGTAATTTCCCAGCTCTTTTGAGAAGTGCACGGATTGTGTTTACATAACCACAGCTCGCCAAAGTCTCGAAGTGTCGATAACAGATGTCTGTGTTACCCACTCATTTTACTGAACTTTGAAAAAGATGAAAGGCTGATCCGACAGTGGAATTCAATCAAACTTGTCACCAAGAGCAGTGCTTTAAATGGAAATACAGACGTGCAGATACTCACTCTTTCGAGTACCTGTTTGCTCCTGAGAGTCTGTGCACTAACGTTTACTAGGCGTGTGAACTTCAAAGTGACACACCCAGGGTGTCAACGTGCTACTATCCATCCACCTAATAATTGGAGTCAAAGACTCGATCATTATTAAAAATAAGATCAATAGGTTAAATAGGCGTCCTTGAAACAAGCGGTGATCGACAAGTCATCAGGTCGAATCAATCTGAGTCCTCGCGACCTTACTCTTTTTAGTGCATACAAATGGCAGTCGTACGGTAGGAAGCGCTATAGCATTTCAGATCGGAGACGGTGTACCTGATACTCCGTGGCTTGAACATTACTCACCAGCTCTTCCCAGGTTACTACTGTGCTTTGGTACATTTTCTTTCAATAATTAGTTGTTTTTATATAGCGCTAGCTGTTGCAGCCTCGGGGCTTCTAAGCACTGTCAAGAACCGGCATCACGAAAAAACAATTGAGTTGTAGTCGCTTTATCGCGCTCAGGCGGATAGAAGATTGGTTTGGTCCTGCCTGGCTAGGAGCCGTCTGCCTACACAGGCTGCACCCGCAAACCTCGGCTGCCGGTGCCCTAACCATCCGAGCTCCACAGATGCTATTTTTCTGGTGTGCTCGCGCTAGTCTGGGCGCTGATTTGTTTTTCCTGTTTCAGTTACAAAAGTCTTGCTTTCTCTCTGCTCGTGTCTCTCACCTCGAGTTTTGTGCTGTCTAAGTTGAATGTGTGAGAAATTAGTCTTGAGCTCACAGTGAAAAGACACAAATCCAATGCAAGGAAACAGTCGAGAAAATCACTAAAACACATATTGTTTTTAAATAACCATTGGAATTTCCATTTATTCATAAACTTCCCATTTTATAATATTTGGTATATATTTCTTGATATGGTTCTCTGATTTCAAAAGACCCTGGTTTAATGGAGGACTGTCACCGTGCTCCCCTTACGGCAGATGTTACTCCAACGGCATGGCAGCCGCCCCTCTTTCGAAATAGGCACTGGCAGCTGTTATAATAATTGTAACTGTAAATTGCATATGGCGCTGACAACATTGGTTGTCTGTGAACAGTTAGGAGCCGAGCCAGCCACAGAAAACAAGTGCACTTTTTTCAATGCGTCATTTTCACTTACATGTGGTGTAGGTCGGACAGTGCGTCCCTGAATCACAAAATGGACGATCCAACTCGTGCACAAACTACGCATGCCGTACTGCCTGACGAGCACAAATAAGACATTTTACGTTTTCACAAGTTCGCACCGGATTTTCTGGGCCTATTTGTCTGTGTTTTGTAGGTAAAGTACACATTTGACTGGTTAGGATTAATGAGACATTTGATGTTTTGATTTTGATTTTTCTTAATATTCAGTCCCAAACAAGTTTGCCCTTACATGCCACCCCCTACTTTGCACCCCATGTAAACCATGAAAATATGTGTGCTCTTTCATACCACTTCCGCCTGGACCATTTGGGTGGTCAGTCAGATGTGCAGACAATGACGGGAAAGAAATTAAGAAAGTTTGACTCTGCAAAGACTGCAGATATGTGCGTTCTTAAGGTGGAAAAAATGAATGACACATCTTCTAAGTATTTTTTCTGTGTTTATTTTGTTTCTACATCTCTCACTGCATAAGTTAAATGGGTAAGAAATTAAGAGCACAATACTAACACAACTAACGCACAAGAAAAAACAAAACAAAAAATTGTGCTAGTCCACTAATTACTCATCTTGGGGTCCGGAGTACAGTGGTGCTCGGCACAAAAGGTGCTTAAATTCCTCATTAGGGGTCGTAAGCCCGGTATAAGTACATTTACTATTACAAGTCTCAGCACTCGAGTGGTACATAAATGCAGGGAGGTAGATGGGGTTACACCGCCCTCATATGAGCAACTTCACACGGTCTGTTAGGGTCATCTCTCCTGGACAATCAGTCTTGTTTACTTTAATTGTACCGTTCATGCCCATACTGTACAAGGAGGTACACATCATCATAGACATCCCTTAACACTCAACAGTAGACTCATGCTACATCACATAGGCACCACTTCATACCGGCTCCCATGGTAAACTCACTGCCACACTTGAACCTTTCGTAAGAATTTTGTCACAATGGAAGTGCCACCGTTGCTACACTTGAGTCCCTTCACAATAGAGAGTACACTACATGGTACACTTTGACGTTTTACAGCATGCCTACACATCGAAGCAAATGGTAAATGGTACAGTTTAGCATTCCTTAGGCACCCCTTCACATTGGAGAATGCACTAAACGGGGTACTTTAGCATTCCTTAGGCACCCCTTCACACTGGAGAGTACACTCAACGGGGCACTTTAGCATTCCTTATGTACCACCTTCACACTGGAGAGTACACTCACCGCGGCACTTTAGCATTCCTTAGGCACCCCTTCACACTGGAGAGTACACTAAACGGGGTACTTTAGCATTCCTTAGGCACCCCTTCACACTGGAGAGTACACTCAACGGGGCACTTTAGCATTCCTTATGTACCACCTTCACACTGGAGAGTACACTCACCGGGGCACTTTAGCATTCCTTAGGCACCCCTTCACACTGGAGAGTACACTAAACGGGGTATTTAGCATTCCTCAGGCACCCCTTCACACTGGAGAGTACACTCAACGGGGCACTTTAGCATGCTTTATGTACCACCTTCACACTGGAGAGTACACTCAACGAGGCACTTTAGCATTCCTTAGGCACTCCTTCACACTGGAGAGTACACTCAACGGGGCACTGTAGCCTTTCTTAGGTACCACCTTCACACTGGAAAGTACACTCAACTGGGCACTTTAGCATTTCTTAGGCACCCCTTCACACTGGAGAGTATATCAATGGGGCACTTTAGCATTCCTTATGTACCACCTTCACACTGGAGAGTACACTCAACGGGGCACTTTAGCATTCCTTAGGCACCCCTTCACACTGGAGAGTACACTCAAGGAGGCACTTTAGAATTCCTTAGGCACTCCTTCACACTGGAGAGTACACTCAATGGGACACTTTAGCATTCCTTAGGCACTCCTTCTCACTGGAGAGTACACTCAACGGGGCACTTTAGCTTTCCTTAGGTACCACCTTCACACTGGAGAGTACACTCAACAGGGCACTTTAAAATGTCAATGGGTACACTCGATGGTACTCTTGAATATTTCAATAGGCGTCCTTTCACACCGGAGGGTACTCTCTCAATGGTACACTTTAGCACTGCATAGGCATCCCTTCATATTGGTGGTATAATCAATGGTACTCTTGAAACTTTCAAAATACATCCCTTCACATTGGAGGCATAATCAATGGTACTCCTGAAACTTTCAATAGACATTCCTTCACAGAAGAGGGCTCATTCAATGGTACTCCTTAATATTTCATAGGCATCCCTTCACATTATAGGGTGCACTTAATTGTACACTTTAGCATTTCAATAGAGATCCTATCACACTCGATAGTACACTTGATGCTACACTCAAAAAGATCATAAGAGTCCCTTTCATATGTGCAGGTACGCTTAATTTGACACTTGAACATTTCATAGGCTTCCCTTCACATGGGAGGGTACACTCAATTGAACATTTCATAGGCATCCCTTCACATTTGAGCGTATGCTTAATTTGACATTTGAACATTTCATAAGCTTCCCTTCACATGGGATGGTAGACTCAATGGGACACTTGAACATTTCATAGGCATCCCTTCATATTGGAGGTTGCACTCAATTGTACACTTTAGCATTTCAACAGAGATCCTATCACACTCGTTAGCACACATGATGCTACACTCGAAACGTTCATAAGCTTCCTTTTACATGTGACTGTACACTTAATTGGACATGTGAACATTTCATAAGCTTCCCTTCACATGAGCAGTTACACTTAATTGAACACGTGAACATTTCATAAGCTTCCCTTCACATGGGCAGTTACACTCAATTGAACACTTGAACGTTTCATAGGTATCCCTTCACATGGGAGAGTACTCTTAGTGGGGCAGTTGAACATTTCATAGGCTGCCCTTCACATGGGAGTGAACACTCACAGGGATGCTTGAACATTTCAATAGACATACCTTCACGTTGGATGTACACTTGATGGGATACTTGAACATTTCACAGGGTTACCTTCACATGGGAGAGTACTCTTAGTGGGGCAGTTGAACATTTCATAGGCTGCCCTTCACATGGGAGTGAACACTCACAGGGATGCATGAACATTTCAATAGACATACCTTCATGTTGGATGTACATTTGATGGGATACTTGAACATTTCACAGGGTTACCTTCACATGGGAGAGTTCACACAATGGGACACTTAAACATTTCACAGGTTTACCTTCACATGGGAGAGTTCACACAATGGGACACTTGAACATTTCATAGGGTTACCTTCACATGGCAGAGTTCACACAAAGGGACACTTGAACATTTCAATAGACATACCTTCACGTTGAATGTACACTTGATGGGATACTTGAACATTTCACAGGGTTACCTTCACATGGGAGAGTTCACACAATGGGACACTTAAACATTTCACAGGTTTACCTTCACATGGGAGAGTTCACACAATGGGACACTTGAACATTTCATAGGGTTACCTTCACATGGTAGAGTTCACACAAAGGGACACTTGAACATTTCAATAGACATACCTTCACGTTGAATGTACACTTGATGGGATACTTGAACATTTCAAAGGCTTATCTTCACATGGGAGAGTTCACACAATTGGACACTTGAACATTTCACAGGGTTACCTTCACATGGGAGAGTTCACACAATGGGACACTTGAACATTTTGCAGGGTTCCCTTCACATGGGAGAGTTCACACAATGGGACACTTGAACATTTCACAGGGTTCCCTTCACATGGGAGAGTTCACACAATGGGACACTTGAACATTTCACAGGGTTACCTTCACATGGGAGTGTACACTAAAGTGGGACACTTGAACATTTCATAAACTGCCCTTCACACGGGAGGATACACTTGATGAAACACTTGAACATTTCATAGACATCTCTTCACATGCGATGGTACATTTGATGGTGCAGTTTAATTAAGTAGTCATGCTTTTAAATTCAAGGCACAAAGGGAGCATGTAAAAAGGCACGGTTGCTGTTAGATAGGGGGTCCAACTATTGGGTTTGCAGAGGTCCGAAAAAACAGTTTTTTGATAGCGTGAGATCGATGTATTTTTCATTCATGAGCTCCCTGAAGCTGATGTTTCATCTTGAGGTGCTACATTTATAAACATATCCAGACTAGACATGTTAACGTTCATTTCAGTGGAACTTTGGGCACTCTTTAAATTCATCACACTATCTAAGATCAAGATTCTGCAGTTTCTCGACCACTTTGAACAAACTTGCTGTATCAAATATTAGGTCCAATTACGTGTCACAACAGCACGAAACACTTTGTAAAACGCTACAAATAAATACCTATCAATGCAGCTCGAAAACGAATTCACCGGATTTGTTACATGCAGATATATATTTGGAGAAGAAATTATGTTTTAAACCTAGAGAACGTGTCAAAGTTTGCATTTTGTTATTTTGGAAGTTCTTATCAAAAAGCATTACAGGCTTTAAAAGTTGGAATATCTAGAAAAAAATCTAGACTAAATGTTTACGTGGGTAAAAAATAGTTCTCAGTCTCACCCCAATGATCTTAGCCCTCCAGATGGTGTTTTTGTAATGGGCCCCTCCCCAACAGACTTCCTTTCAAAGCTTAGGGGAATGAATGCTAGGTGTGAGGGTGCTTGTATGGGGGAGGAGGAGCCCAACCTGTGAGTGCACATCTGTAGCCTGCAGCAAGTTCAACCTACCCTCTGCTTACAAGCACAACATCCTGTGATTAAATGGGCATTAAGTGCATATGGGCAATATCTGCTGATAAAAGTAGTGCACAGTTAACACCAGTTTGTGCATTTCACTATTTCACAGCCATAAATACAAAATCAAGCCGGGATATGTTAAACTGTGTCAGATGTATGTATTGCTTTACGTCAGAAACCCAGCAAGCTGGAATGTCACAACAGACATTTACTGAAATACCAGGGGAAATGTAACAAAAAATTGCTCATAGAAAATGGCCTTTCAGCTAAATTACCTAATATATTTGCTAATGGTATCTGATTTAAAAGCCACAAAAATAAGAAGATAAAAGCACATTAGGAGATGTGTTACATTTATAAGTGTGTGTCACCTTGGCAACACAATCTGTATTCCGAATCCAACACTACCTCTGATGGGCCAAGACCTCTTAAAATTGGTAAATAGTTTTTTATGGCAATGATCTGCTTTCAGCTTCTGCGTGCGCCGCTGCATAAGATACAAAGTGGGTTCCTGGATACATGAATAGATCTTAGCAAGCTCTTATCTACAATTTATATGTTTTTTTCCTTCGGTACCTCCAGTCTTTTCGCATGAAATACCAACATTTTCTAATAGAGGCAAACTAGCGTCCCCTTTGGTCTCACACATTTGCAGTTATTTGTGCTAATGCACAGTTGCCTCTGTGATACTCAACATGGCTGCTCTTTTTAGTATCAATGTAATCACTGAAAGTAAATTAAAAGTATTGATCCATAAATGTGCTCTTAACCCCAGTGTCACCTGTATTACACATGGGATCTGGGCTTGAAGATACTTTGGCCATGAAAGCCCAGGCAACAAAAAATGTGGCTATCTGTTTTGGAATGATAAGACTGCCGCGCAAGATCCTACCCTTGCTCCCCCCAGACTTCAAGACATGTGGTGATTCAAGCCTTGGTACTGTTTCGTTGGGACTACGGTAACTCCTTTGTTTTTATATATAGCAGTTTTTTGTACTTTGTTTTAACTTCTATTATGATTTTTAAACTTTGTTAGGGATGTATTTGGTAGCTTTTATGATTCACTGTGTGATTTCGAATAAAGCTTATTTTTACTTGTACTCCTTATACACTCAGGTAGGCAGGGCCTGAGGTATCTTCATTGGCTTCCCATTGCCCAAATGTTGGAATTTAAATCATTGTGCATTGCACGCCGGGCTTTGCAGGGCCATGGTCCACCTATCCTTGAACAACTGATCATTCCCTATACTCCGAATATACCACTCCGGTCTGCAAATTTACATCTGGCTTCTGTCCCAACAATCAAAAAATGAGAAGAGGTGGTTGCTCCTTCAGTTTTAATGTAGCAAAGCTTTGGAATGCCTTACCAGCAGCTATATGCATGATAGAAAACGAGCTACGCTTCCGGAAAACAATTAAAACATGGCTCTTTAAATGGCTTAATCTTAAAGGGCCTAGTCTGCTAGGTTGGAATGCTGCCTCCTACTCAGCGCTGGGATGCCTTTGGGTCGCCATGCACTCTATAGATAATGTAAATATAGAAACCTGGGCAGAGAGGAACAGTGCATGTCATGGGTATTCTTGGTATGGTTTCACCAATGACTAAATGAATGAACGAATGAATTCATAGGTATATATCGACCATACCTCTACGAGGGCAGCCACTCTACCTCCTCTTGTGCATCTGAAGCAGACTGCAGTTGTATGTGTCTAATGACCTAGAAGCGTTGGACTGAATACCAAAAGATGAGAGGAGGGTTAAAAGTATAATTGCACCTAGCTATGACTTGATATCACATGCGTCTGTCTGTCTGTCTTTCTGTCTATCTATCATAATTATTAAGCACACCTAAATTGAATCTTGGGCCCAAGGTACTAAACAACACGTTTGCCTCTGCAAATACTGCAATTTGCTAAATCACAGTCTTTGTGAATACCAAATTCTTTTATGCAACATCATAAGCTAATTTCCTGGTCTGGTGGCTTAGTGGACTAATGCATCCTCTATAGAGGCTTTTGTTCAACCACATGGTCACAGGTTCAAATCCCGGGTTCACTCAGCCTTTCATCCTTCTGAGTTTGATAAAACTAATACCATTGAGTTGGGTAACAATAAACATCTGTTATTTAGCACCAAGATGCCTTAGGGCGAACATGCGCTTTACAAATTCAGGGATTGTTATATTATTTTGGGAGTAGGAAAGTCAGATTCCGGCTCACAAAATGAATTTAGTGATCCATTCCACATTTAAGAGGAGATGGGAAAGATGTATCCCCTCCTAATTGTAAATAGCAATGGTATGTACCAATGGTTTTCAACCACTAACTGATTTGCAAAGAGCATAGTGTTCCCTTGGAACACCTTCCCTTTGTGAATCTTATCGGGCAACCTCAAAGAACCACACCTTGCACCCCCTGACATATTCTCTAAAAGAATTTATTTTCTTCTTGAAAGCAGCACCAGTTCCTTTAAGAACACGGGGTGCTTTAAAAAAAGTTTCCTGTTTGGAAATGCAAACACAGGGGTGGGGGCTGCTGTTCCTTGAAGGACACCATTTCTGTGTTTGTAGTCAATCACAGTCAGTCACAAGTAGCGCACCGCCTAATTAGTATTCATTAGGCAGGTTGCTCTCCAAGCCCCTGTGACTGTAGATTTTGTGATGCAACCTATAAATACTCAAGGTGCATCGGTCGCAAAAAGTCAGTGCACAATTATACATCAGGCTCCCTGTTTCCTGGTGTCCATCACCTCAACGGTCTGAAGTTTAAGAGAAAAAAAATGTTTCTTGTTGTTTCATGTAGCGAGGATGATTGGATAGTTTGGAAAAAAAAGCCAAGGCAATCCTGTTCCACTGCACAGTGTCCAGGACATAAAAGGAAAGGGCAACTCTTTTGTCTTGTCGGAAATGAGGGACTGTTGACTGCTTAAGTCATGTGAAATTTAGGAGAAACAATATAAGTAGTGGCAAAACAGTGCATGAAACTGAGAAACTTGAAGTACATCCTTTGATCTACTGGCCAACTTTGTTGAGGTTTGAGAAGAAATGAAGTGAAAAAACGGCTAAGCTGGGAAACCAGTTCCAATAGGTGCATCCTTACCTTATCTTTTGAAGTTTAACCTGGGTAACAAGCCAACACTCAGAGAAAGTGCAAGAAAGTGTTGTACTTAACACACCAAACAAAACAACAATACATTGAGAAATAAAAGAATGTGTATGTCAACATCACATGTAAGAAAAAGAGAAAAAATCTGCAAAAATTAAGATGATTAAGTAAAGAAATTCCCAAATATGGGAATACGAAAAAATGCTATAAACTCTTTTCAATGGCACAAGATGCTATTGTAAAAATACAAGTAAAATGAAATAGTGTAAAACAATGAAAAGGTTTCCTAGTGACCTTTAGGAAATTGCACTGGAACTAAACACTTGTACATGTCATACACTGTAGTGGTTTATGTAGGTGAAAGATCCTACCTTCACACTTAGAACAATTATGGAGGTATAAATTGACCTGCAGTACCCACCAAGAGGCTCAAAACAGGCAGGATTCTCAGATGCCAGATCCATTTGTTGTGAGCTCTTAGTCGGAATTTGTGAGTGCATCTGGCTGACTTCGAATTTCAGGTTGCCATGAGTCAGAAATTCCACAGATTAGAAAAAACGTTGGAGTTCAAGTTCCAATCCATTCAGCACACATTAAATTGTTCTGCAAATCCCTATCCCAGGGATGTCACACTTCAAGTGTCCCTTGCACACAGGAAGGGAGGAAGTCTTGTTGTGATCTATAAGTCCTCCTGGTCCTGCACACTAGGCAAGCAAGTAACACTCAACTCCATGGAGCTGCTGACATGCCATTTCCCACTCGCTGCACCTCAGACCACGACCTCCATCTACAGGCCTCTGGGCAGAACAAAGACTTCATTAATTCTGAGATCTACTCATGACCTCATCCATCTGACTTGCCCACATCACCCTCTTGGGTGACTTCAATCTCCCAGACAACGGAAGCTAAAAAAAACAAAACAAAAGACAGGCTCTTTAAATTCAACATACATTAAAAGGACAAACAATTTTCCAAATTTATAAAACATAAAAGGTAAAAATCAATTAAAACTTCTTTATATGATTCATAAACAGATAATGTAACGAATCACCATCAATATTCATACACAACATGAAACGCGTCGATGCTCTAGTAAAAGGAAATCGTATAAAATCTGCGATGACAATGGTTTTGTGACATGTGTATTGTGATTGAGTCTCATTGTGGTCACAACCGATGAATCTTTGATTTGGCGATTTCCTATTTTGAGTAGGATTATTTGTCCTGTTCTTTTTTCCCAATTTTATGTTGTGTATGAACATTGATGGTGATTCGTTACATTATCTGTTTATGAATCATATAAAGAAGTTTTAATTGATTTTTACCTTTTATGTTTTATAAATTTGGAAAATTGTTTGTCCTTTTAATGTATGTGTACAACATCTTATATTTTTTGTGACATATGTGATTAATTTGAATAAATTTGTTATCAAGTAATTTGATTGCTTCGTTGATGCCGAATCTCATCCTGCTAACGTGAGACCTGTGTGTTTGAGTGATTGTTGATACATACAGATCCAAGGGAGGTCTTTCTTTTTGACTACGGTCCTGCTTGGTACCCCTCTCCCTTGGTTTAGGGGTCCCTCTCTCTTTGTTATAGACAATAAATAATCCACCTGCAAGAAATTGGAAGAAAAACAGAAATCGAGATGATCTCCTGATACTGATGTCTCTATGCACAACACACAGACAGCTCATCACATATGCTAAAGAAAAGTACCATACCAACACAATCAATGAAGTCACCTATAGAAGCAGAATGATTTTCAAGATAACCAAGCACTACATCACCCCCCTCACAGACACATCTATTCCTCATTCCACAGAAAAGTGAAATTCCATAAGCTTCTACTTGGCAGAACTTAAGACCACTATCCTGTCAATCTTGATGCTGGCAGGAGTGACGTGGTATTTCACCAAACCTCCATTCATCAATAACTTACCCCTTAAATTTAAACTGGGAGCCGATGTTGTCAAACAGGGGTAGATGATTGGGTAATGTTACGGAACCAATCATGCAATTACCATGCATGCCGGTTCCATGCTGTCTAAATCACGCAAGTCTTAACCACACATATGTCTTTACCACACATGCCTTTACAACGAAATATGTGTTGTTAAGGCATGTATGGCAAAGGAATATGTGTGGTTAAGACTTATCAGGTAAGTGTAACCACGTCCTCTGCCCCCCACCCTGAGTCCTAAATCACCCTCAGGCCAGAATTCTACTCCGACCACCAGCATCCAACCCTGAGCCCTAAAACAGCTCTCAAAGCTCAAAAAAGTTCCCCAATCCCTGCCCCCCACCCTGAACCCTAAACCGGCCCTCACACCTCACCCTGAGACCTAAAACTACCCCCTCCCTCCTGAAAACCAACCCCTTCCTCCCAGAGCACCTAAAACTACCCTGCCCCCAAAGCCCTAAAAAGTACCCTGATATCTGCCTGAGCCCTGAGCCCTAAAACGGCCCCCAAGCCCTTGCCCTGAGACCTTAAAGTACTCCACTCCCTCATAAAAACAACCCCTTCCCCCTGAGCCCTAAATAATATCTGACCCCGTCAAGCCCTAAAAACTACCCTGACCCCCACTGAGTCCTAAAACCGACCACGACCTGCAGAGCCCTAAAAACTTCAAAACTCCCTCAAGCCCTAAAAACAACATGACCCTCCCAAGCCCTAAAAAGTATCCTGGCCCCCCTGAGCCCTAAAAACTACCCAAGCCCTAAAAACATCCTGACCCCCCAAGCCCTAAAACTACCCTGCCCCGAGCCCTAAATCGACCCCAACCCCCCTGACCCCTAAAAACGTCCCGACCCCACCTGAGACCTAAAAACAACACCAATTCCCCAGCCATGAAAACAACCCGACCTCCCAGCCCTGAAAACTACCCGCACCCCCAAAACCCGGCTCCAGCCCCATTTACCTCACTACATCCTCTCCCAATCCTTCCCCTTCCTGGGCCCGCCCATTGCAGCAGCTAGACCGCGCATTGCCTAAACCACCCATATGCGTGGTTAAGGCAAGCGTGTTTGAGCTTGCATTGTTCAGACACGCGTGGCTGAGCATACATTGTTCCAACATTTTCCAGGGGATTGGGTTTAGAAAAGAGATAGTAAATTATTTTACTTCCTCCTAGCAATCTGTGTAGGAAGGTCCTTCTCATGTGTGAAGTGTTGTTTTTGGGTTGGTAACTCAAGGCCCTCAAAGTTAATTTCCTTGATTAAATAATAGTACAATAGTAATTACAGTGCAGTTTCCTGTAGGTTCATTACAGTTTGCAACTTTTTGTATGTCCGAACCTCTGTTGAATTCATACACCAACAATCTCTGCTTCAAATCACTTATATCTTGTGCTTACTTCTCTAATTTTCATCCCAATTGATTTCCAAAAGTGTTACTGTCTTTATCTGCAAACAGACTTACAACATTAACCTCTCTGTATAAAACACACTTCCACTTCACCTGCAGATTCAGTTCCACAAGGTGTTCCTCAAGGACCAATCCTGTCCCCTGCCTTATTCAACCTCTATATGGAACCACTTGCAGTCATCCTGAAATAAGACAGAATTGCCTACCATCTCTTTGCAGATGGCACCCTACTGTACATTAAAATCTCGTCATCTAAAGATATCCTGCACCTACACAATGCTATCTCTGTGGTACAATCCTGACTGACCAACAACCACCTAAAGCTCAACCCCAACAAAACTGAACTCCTCCTCATCCAACCAAAGGAAAGTCATATCTTGTCCATACGCTTTACAACCTAACTGCACTGAACTGCAAACCATCTCCAACTCTCTTAAGTCAGTAGAGATTACACTTGCTAGAAACCTAAGCATGAAGTTCCATAGCAAAAAGTAAAAAAGTGCCTTCCAGACGTTGAAACACCTAAAACAAAAATCAAACCCTTCATCCCCCTTGAAGACCTAAAGACCATAGTACCATCCCATGTCCTTTCCAGGCTGGACTATGGTAATGCAACAACCACTGGTATTCCTAAATAACACCTTATCCCAATGAAATCCACATTCAACACAGCGGCTAGACTTCTCTCTGGAGAGAGCTACTATGATCACATCACCCCCACACTTAAGAAACTCAACTGTCTGCCAATGGAATTGAGAAGCAGTTTCAAAACGGCCTGCATAACCCACAAAGCTATCAATGCTGAAAAACCTTACAACCTTGCATACAAACTATCAAAAGCTGGATGAAAGAGGCCGCTGCGAAGCTTTTAACACTCAACTCCTGATTCCGCACAAATTTAAGAAAGAAAAATCACTCACCCGTTCTTTCTCTGCGAATGCGCCTAGAATTTGGAATGCTCTACGTGACAATCTCTTATTCCTACACTTCCGAAAAAGCCTTAATTTACTTCTTCTCAACAAATACCTGACCCCACCCTCATACAATAAAAGACTTCCTTGATGTGCTTCCCCATCAATCATCAGAATCTGAACAACACTACCTCTGAAAAGAACTGTGCATTCCTCCAACACCTGAACGAACAATTGCTACCTCTAATCTATATCGTCCATCTTTTCCCCATCTATTATATATTATGTATGCCTATTATTTTATCTTCTTCTTTTGTTTTTTCTCCTTTTTATCTTGTATATTACTTGCAAATGTCCTCTACTTGGTAACCTGTAAAGCACTCCGATACCCTCGGGTCAAGTTTGCGCTATATAAAACAAAAATAAATAAATAAATACTTTAGTTTTAAAAAAAATTGATTTTTTTACCTGTGTGAGTATTGACATATATTTTTTATTGTCAGCATTACTTTAATGTACATATTATTGGCATATGTGTTTTCATTTTGCTTCACCAATTGCTTTCTTTTTAGAGTCAGTATTTGTGTTCTTGCGCTCTAAAACTAGCATTCATAGATTGAGCGCTAGGTGGCACCGGACCAGCATGGCTGCTTCGCGGTGAAGCTCCAGGCGCCGGACCCTGCTAATCCTCCCTACCACATCCTAACCTGCCCTGGCCGGCTTCTTCCAGTTGCTTCGGAGCCCTGAATTGCCCGGCTTCCTCTGGCCTGGGTTTGGGGCGCGTCTGCCCCCTCGGAACTGCCCCTGGCGTATCTGTAACTGCCCGGTGAGAGGCAGCTGCTGTCCTGGTCCCTGGACACGGGCGCGCGGCTAATCGAGCCCGCAGCGCCCACGAGTTGCTGAGGCCTGGGAGCCCCGGCGGCCGGGAAGAATCGCTTTGGCTGATCCAGCGGGGCCCCCCCCTTCTAGGAGACAAGCAGGGCGCCTGCCTGCTGTCCGCCAGCTGGAGGTGAGGAGGTGTGGGGGCGCATCCCGGGAAGCGAAGCCCTGCCGATGGTCCGGCGGTGAGTATGCTGCTGGCCGGAATCCCCGGCGGGACGAGCTGAGAGGTTGTGGGGGTTGGAGGTGGTGGGGAGGCCCTCCCCATCGGGCCGGGTGTCGGCGGTCAGGAGACGGCTCCCTTCCTCCCCCCACATACGTTGCTTGACTTGCCCTGGTTCTCTGCGGCCGCCGCGCCGCGGTGGTGGGTGCGGTGCCGCCTCGGGGGCTAGGGCCGCAGGCCGGCGGTCATGGTGGGGCTGGCCATCAGTTTTCTTTCTCCTTTCCCCCCCCCTCCCCCCGAGTTCAATGCCGGAGTACCGTCTGCTGAGCTGCGATATATAGATACCACTTGACTGACCATAGACTGACAGGGTGCGCTCCATTCTGTGTCCCCCATCAACCCCCCACCCCCCGCACAGGGGTGCCCTGGCTCTACTCTGCAGGCTCCGGCAGTTGCTTCACTAGAGTCGCCATCGGTGGGTGTCTCTGCGTTGGCAGACTTGGAGTGCGGCCCCATTTGCAGCACCGGGGGCTGCATCGCATACCTCTGAGCCAGCAAGAACAGAGGAACCTGGTCAGCGCCCGAGGCGCAAGCGCCCAATAATGCCCGAGTTGCCTGAAAGCACATGTACATAGGCATATAGTATCGAGTACGGGTTGTGGTGGCATTGGATCCTCCGGGCGGAGGTCTGTGGCGCAGGGGGGGTGCCCCAGGGACATCGGCTGGTGTGAGAAGACCTGGCCCCGACTGTGGCGTGTGGCGGACGGAGGCGCTCCTCCGGGAGCGATTCGGGGCTGGAGGCTAGCGGTAGCTCCTGAGAGTTCATCGGCTGCCAGATCGGGCAGACAGCGGGACGATACCCTGCGGGGTTGGGGGAGAGTGACCTTCTGACCCAGCGAGGTGTCCCGCTTGGGCTTTCCCTCCCGCCGTTCACCTCCCGGGTCCTTACGGAGGTGCGGCGACTGGCCCTGTGGCCCTTCGACTAGGCGAGGTGCCCCCATCGCCCGGGGGCTGCCGCCATGGGTAAAGACAGGGCATCCAGACCGACGCCCGCGGCCACCCAGACCAAGATGGACAAATTCACGAATTCCGAGAGGGGGCCGAGCCCTGCCGGAGAGGTGGCTCAAACCCCTGGCACTGACCTTGCTGCCATCCTGCAGGCCATCACGGCGTCCCGCTCTTCCCTGGAGGGTATGGTGGGAGAGGTGAGGGTTGACGTGGCCCTTATTCGGCAGGACCTGCGTAATGCCACCGCCCGCATCTCTGAAACTGAATCTAGAATATCGACAGCTGAAGACGATATCCGCCAGCCGCAGGACCAGGTACGTGAGCTGACCACTCATTCTAAGGAACTGCACCGCCGGGTTGAGGATGCTGAAAACCGTGCCTGTCGCTGTAACCTCCGTCTGGTGGGCTTCCCGGAGAGGACGGAGGCGAGTCGGGCGGATGACTTCTTGGAGCGCTGGTTTAAATCCTGGATGCCGGCGGACAGCCTCTCGGCATGTTTTGTGGTGGAAAGGGCCCACCGTTCCCTGGCTCCCAGACCCCCGGGGGCGCCTCCCCGTCCCTTTATCCTGAAGATCCTTAATTTCAGAGACACAGATGCGATCCTACGGGAGGCCAGGCGCTCCGAGACTCTCAAGCACCAAAATCACACTATCATGATATTCCCGGATTACACCCGAGAGGTCCAAGAGTTACGGCGCTCCTACTCGGAGGTAAAGCAGAAGATGCGATCTATGGGCCTCCAATATCAGCAGCAGTTCCCGGCCCGCCTCCGAGCCATTTTCTAGCACAAGACTTTCTTTTTTGACACGCCACGAGCGGCCTGGACCTGGCTAACTGAGGAGTGTCCCCTGCACCGTCCTGGACAGAGATCACCGGCGGGCGGGCGGCGCCTCGATCCTCCAGATCTCGACGAAGACGGCGCACGCTGCCCCGGAGCTGCGCCGGCGAGGAGGTGATTGTTACGTGCTCCGGGGGGCGGCAGCGCCGAGCATCTGGGGCGTCCTCTGCCTCCTCGGTGGCGCCTACCAGTCCTGCTGCCGCTGGGCGGCAGGTCGTGTCCCCCCAGCGCGCAGATTCCGCGGTCCGACCTGCCCTTCCAGTGGACACCTCGGACCTTTCCCGCAGCCCCACCATATGACTTCCATCAACTGTTCACAATGGTCCGTCAGGGAGGGGGGGTTGGGACGTGATTCCTGGCTGTAGGAATTAGAGATCGGGCTTCAGTGCTCCAACATATTTACTGCTCTCGGCCAGGGCGGACGAATTGGGTTGGCTATGATTTTCCAGGGGTCCACTGGCACTCAGGCCCGAGCGTTTTAGCTTGGTTGTTGTTACAAACTGTTAGGGCGACAGATGCTTCTGTTTTCGAAGTATAGGGTGGGGGGTGTTGGGTTGGGGTTGGTTTGGGGTTGTTTTTTCCTCCTAGGAAATGGGAGGTTGATGGGAGGTTCATTCCTCGCTGTTGTAATTCTAAGGCATCATGTAACGTTTGACCTGATCTCCTGCCCGATCTCTTCATGTCCCTCCTTTCGGGGAGCTCACACGCCCACGCATCCGTCGGTCCTGGTGTGGGCGCGGGGCCTGCGGGGTGGGGGCTCCAGACATGCTTCCCGACTTACCCATTGTTTGCTCTCGTGGTCACCTCTTCCTTCTCCTGTCATACATGCCCCTGATTGCCTCTATGGCAGACACACCCGTACCTAGGGCTGCCATGCGCGTGTTGTCCTGGAACGTGAATGGCCTACTGGATCGTTTCAAACGTATGGCAGTCCTTAAATACGCACAACGTGCAGAGATTGATGTGCTCCTCCTTCAGGAGACCCACCTTTTGGGTAATAAATGTCCCTTTCTCGCCCGGTACGGCTATGATAGGGTCTGGCACTCTGGCTTTGTTAGGGGCTCCCGGGGGGTGGCTATCCTGCTCAAATGATCCTTTCCTTTTGTACTGGCTCAGGTGCATCTAGACCCCCGGGGAATGGCTGTCGTGGTCTGTGGCACTCTTGAGGGCTGACCGCTCACTCTGTTGTCCGTCTATGTAGCGCCGACCCTGCTACAAACCGCTCTCTCCTTCACCACAGATCTACTCCCGAGACTTCCGGTGGGTCCGCTTGTCCTCGGGGGTGACTTTAATGCTGTTTATACGCCCCATCTGGACTCGACGGGCCCGGTTTCCCTTGCCAGAGCCGCTTGCGCGAAGCAATTATCATGTTGGGCGGAGACCCAGGGCCTGTGTGACGTCTGGAGGGTCTGGCACCCTCGCGATCGCCAATATACCTACACTTCGGCAGCACACCATTCTCACGCCCGGATTGACCTACTCTTTGTCCCCTCTACCGAGTGTGCGGGGGTTCGCGACGTCCGCATTCTGCAGAGGGGCCTCTCTGATCATTCGCCAGTGCTTCTCGCTCTTGGTCCACCTCCCTTTTCTGCTCGTCCGACGTGGCGTTTGAACGCCTGGTTCCTTCAAGACAAAGCCTTTAGGAAGGTGGTGGAACATGAAATTGGGGAGTACTCCTCTCACAACGTAGGCTCAGTCTCCTCCTCGGCAGTCCTCTGGGAGGCCGGCAAGGTGACTATCCGAGGGGCGGCTAAGGGACATCTGCAACAACAGCGTCGACGTCAACTCCAGCAGCTCACAGCTTGTGAAGCGCAGGCCCTGGAGCTTGAGCGTGATCAGGACGCGTTGGGAGATGCTACATGGGCGCGACGGCTGGCCTTTCTCCGAGACGAGATACACAAGTATTCTCTGGAGGCGGCGATGACTCTCTGGCATTCCTCGGTGGCACGGATTTATGGATGGGGGATAAGAACGGTGCACTTCTTCACCGGCTGGCTACCTACCCTCGTGCAGGCCGGGTTATTCCTGCCGTCACGGACTCCGACGGTGGAACCCACACGGTTTCGGTGGAAATAGCCCAAACCTTTGCAGATTACTACTCCCAGCTATACCGGGCGCGGGCACCGGGGATCTCCCTTGCGGAGTTGATGGAGGAGAACGGGGCGGCCCTCGAGCGACTGGGGCAGGAGGCTAGTAAGACCTTGGACCTGCCCATTACCCTGCAGGAGGTTATAATGGCAATCGGCCACTTGGCTCCTGGGAAAACCCCGGGAACAGACGGTTTCCCACAGGAATACTACGCCCATTTCCGTGAGACCCTGGCGCCGCGGCTTCTGGATCTCTTTACAGAGGTGGTGAAGAAGGGCTCATTCCCGCGGGAAACAGATACTGCCACTATAGTCGTCATTCCGAAGACTCAACCCGCATCACAGTCCTGCTCCGATTATAGGCCGATATCCCTCATCAACACCGAGCTTAAAGTGTACGCTACCATTCTTGCACAACGACTGCACCCGGTCCTTGTTTCGCTGGTCCACCCGGACCAATGCGGATTTATGCCAAACCGAGGAACCAGACACTGCCTGCGGCGCTTACACCTTGCCCTGGCCCACCGAGAGCGCCTTTCTCCTTATCTGGCCCTTCTACTGGTTGACTTTGAGAAGGCCTTCGACTCAGTGGGGTGGGAATACCTTGGAGCAACCTTAGAGCGAATGGGGTTCGGCCCCCGGTTCTGCGCCATGGTTCGGGTACTGTACGCGGACCCACGGGCTCGAGTACTGGTCAATGGGACCTTATCCTGCGTGTTTTCCATAGGACTGGGGACTCGGCAGGGCTGCCCGCTCTCGCCCCTCCTCTTCGCCTTGGCGATGGAGCCCCTGGCTGTGCTAATCCGGTCGGATCCTGTTCTCCATGGCTGGAACTGGCCGGGTATGGTCCCAGATAAAATTGCTTTATCTGCGGACGATGTCCTCCTTTATCTCTCGGATCCGGCTGTCTCGGGTCCTCGGGTGCGCCGGCACCTTCACCCTTTCGGGCAGGCATCTGGTCTCCGTCTAAATTCCGGGAAATCTGTACTGGTTCCGCTACACCCCTCGAGGGAGTGTTTTGATTGGCAATCTGACATTCCCATCCGGAGATTGTCCTTTAAATATCTGGGGATCTGGGTTACCCTTCTCCCGGAACTCTGCTGGGCTCTTAACGTAGCCCCCGTGGTTAATAAGGCCAGATCAGACATGGCAAAATGGCAATCACTCCCGCTGAACCCACTGGGGAGGCTTGCTCTTTATAAGATGATGGTCCTTCCTAGGTTTCTCTACCTGCTCCAAAACACGCCTTGCTCCTTTCCCCGCTCTTGGTTTCGGGACCTCGACAAGACCGCGACTAAATTTCTCTGGGGTGGCGGTAGGCCCCGGTTAGCTTTAGACCGCTGCCGGGTTCCCTCTTATGACGGCGGCCTGAGCATGACAAATCTTTACCTGTACTATCTCGCTACGCGGCTGGTGGTGGTCCATGACTGGTTTTCAGGTGGCTGGGATGATCCGGCTTATAGGCTGGAGGTGCAGCTCACCGGGTTCCCCTCTATTCAAAGCATGCTCTATGGGGCGACGATCCCTCGGTTGCTACCGGAGGTCATGCAGGCTCCATTTCTGGCGTGGCGTGCCGCCCTACGGCACACCCGTTGGTCGAAGGTACTGACCCTGGTTACACCGCTCTGGCATGGCACTTGGCTGCGGGAGGTAGCGGGGCTCGATGGATTCCGCACCTGGGATCTTCTAGGGATCTCCTGCCTGGGTGATGTCTGGCGGGGAAGTCATATGTGTTCCTTCCAAGAGCTCCGGAGCCGGTTTTCTTTACATCCATCGCAATTCTATAGGTATCTCCAGCTGCGCCATGCTCTCCAATCTCACGTTCCTCTGGACTCCAGACTCCCCGACCATAGCCCGCCTGATGCGCAGGTGATGCTGGGGTACCTTGGGAGGGGGAGCATATCCCGTATTTATCGATCCCTAGTCAATAACTCCCCGGTGGACTGGAACGGACTGAGACAGCGGTGGGAGGCCTGGGTGGGTTCTTTGGACGAAACTGACTGGAGGGACGCCCTTATGGCACCCAGAACGATCACCACATCGGCCCGATTGCGGCTTATTCAGGTTTATTATCTCCACATGGCATACCTGACCCCAGAGCGTCTGTTTCGAGCGGGCCTGTCCCGAGTGGCTTCATGCGCTCGATGCGGGGGGGAGCCGGCATATTTCTTTCATATGGTCTGGTCTTGCCCTCGACTGGAGAGCTTCTGGGCGGAGATTGAAACTGAATTAACTGAAGTCCTGGGATGGGAGGTTCCCCATGACCCTCGGTTGGCGCTGTTGGGACTAACGGATGGGCTGGATGGTTCCCGTAATGAGAAATACTTCCTAACTACGGCCCTGGTGGTGGCCAAAAGGGATATTGCGGCCGCCTGGAAACAGACTGACCCGCCCAGTGGGGCCAAATGGAGGAGAGGGGTGGACTGGTGCGCTGCACAAGAACGGACACTGTACACTGCCCGGGGTTGCCCTAAAAAGTTTCGCAAAATATGGGGAAAATGGCTTGGGGGCTTAGTTTAGGAGAGGGATTACTTTGGGTGGGAACGGAGGGGGGGGTGGGGGGGAGAGATCAAGCGACTGATTATCAATGATTATGCGACAGGTCTTATTGATGCCAAGTTACTCCAATTGCTGTATGTCCTTTTTGACTTTGCGGCTTATTTGAAAATAAAAATTTGTTTATAAAAAAAAACTAGCATTCATCTTTTCAAGAGTCTTTATTTTTCACTGGATCACTTTATGTGCATTCTTCTTTTTATGCCCTTTGTCTCTTAGGAGTTTGCAGTCTGAGCATGGAACTAACTAATCTTAATGTTTCCTTCTATTCTTTCAGATTTTTTGTCCCTCCGATGGATCAACTAGACTTGCAGAACACCAAACTGAACAAACGTAAGATCCTCGCATAACAGAAAAGTGTTTTACAGCTTTCTTTTTAAATGGATTACCAGTACCTTGATTCTTTTCTGAATGCTCTTTGTATTTTTTTTACCACAGGTACTTGCGTTCCCTTTGACAAACAGCATCGTAGGATTTTGCTGGGCCAAAGACCAGATGCAAATTCACAAACTCGCAAGAGTTTGTGTGAGGTTTTGCAAGATTTTGGAGTGGAGGTGCATCTTAGCACATTTACGGACTGATGTGCTGGCCTGGTGCATACTCCTCCTGATCCAGGAAAGGTTGCGGTAGAGGGTCAAGGTACTTGGGTGATGCAGACCTGGCTATGAGGGGCATGTCCTGACAGTACGGCCGCCCCAAGAATTTTGCCACCGCATTTGGTTTGTCTGGATATTTCTGATGGAACTGTTTTTTTTAACAGTCTAGGAACATGTAAATGACTATCTGGCTTCTAAGATCAATTTTCAGGACCATAGCCTATCCAGTCAGGTAGATAGAATAACTGGACCTTGATTCCTTTTGTTTCATTATGGATTTAACCTCATATTCTGGATGCTCATTGATGAGAATGGTTGGTGGTGGCTTTACTAAACATGCTGTTTTAATGAAGTGGCATTATTGAAGATACACAAAACACAGTGGTAAATTGCAAGGGTCCCAGCGAATTGAAGTTGCACAGCTGCTGGATGTATCACTTAGATTACTTTATATGGTCCAAAAAACTTAGGGTTTAATTTGTTAGCTCCTTTTGATTTTATGTTTTTGGTGGATAGGGGTGCTCTATCTTCAGGATTAAAGAATGGTGCCAGAGATCTATGCTAGTCAGTATAATCCTGATATTTTTCCTTGGTCTCTACAAGGTTTACTTTTGGTGCATTTGTTGACTTTGTCGAATTCTTTCTTGAACAGCAGGGACTGTGATATTTTACTTACGATGGTCACATAGCATGCAGAAAAAAGGGTGGAGGCAGAAAAGACATTTGATATGTTGTTGTAGACAAAGTCAGCCAGCAAGAGAGTTCCAAACCAGTCTTTTTAGCTCTGAAATGTCTGTTGGCGTAGAAACGTATCCATCATCTGATTTACCCTCTCTGTCTGGTGGTCAGTGATAACTTGAGGCTAGCCTAGCATCAATGTCCGTGAACAAACAAGGGGCTCACCAATGGACAGTAATTAACATATCCTATACAATCAAATTATTTCTTGTGAGAATGTTGTGGCCGGTTTAGAGACAGAGGGTGCTCCCTTAAGAGGAATTAAATAAGCCACCATGGTTAAATGGTCCACTGCAACTAGAATGGTACTGAAACCTCCTTTGGTCCGTGGTGGTCCAACTATAAAATCCAAAGACACAGTGTGCCATGGGCTTGGAGGAACTAGAATGGGCAGTAGTAATCCCTTCATAGCTTGATGACTGATTTTGGATTGAGTGCAAATTGGTCAAGCAGCAACAAATTCCTTGATGTCCCTGGACATCGTGTTGCAGTACTGGCATTTTCGCTGCCCGCACACTCAAGAACTGCAGTACTTTCTGTGGTACTGCAGCTGCCAGGGCTCAAAAGACACCACATGAAGGTTGCGACTGCTGGCTGTGAGTTTCACTCACATGGGGCCGCCTTTCCTTGAGCTTCTAGGCTCCTAGTTGCTGCTTCTTGCTCCTCCAGCTCCAAATGGCAATCACCTGTCTTCAAGGGTTTGAAGCTGCTTTTGAAAGTCACTTTGTAGCTAGGCCACTTCAGGTTTTCGGTTTATTTTCTTTATCTTTTTCATCATGGCTATTTCTTCCTCGGTTCCCTCCTGATTTTCCCAATCCTTTGTGTTACCTGTCATGTGATGCTTTGATGGCATTTATTTTTCTGTTCCTTTCCCATATAAAGGGTTCAGTTTGGTTGTAGGGTGTGTCACAACAAAATTTGTGTTCCTTCAGTTATTTTCCCACTCCCTCCATTTGCTGATCCCGACTCTTCATTCCTATAGAATTTCGCTAATAGATTAGAGATTCCTGGTTTTCTTCAATCCTTTGAAGGTTTCTTCCAGCAAGGAGGTTTCACACACCTTCAGCTTTTTCCTTCTAAGAAGGTGGCAGCTGCTAGAGGGCACTTGGCTACTACATATTCCAGTGTGTGATGATATTGTGTTTCTTCGGAAGAGGGGAGAAAGGCCCCTATCCCTTACTCGCCAGGTAATAAGCGTTAGTCGAGAGGTACTGGTTCTTGCCCAATGACAGGGGGAAACCCCTATCCCCCTAGTTTTAGCAAAAGTTCTGATGGGTTGTCAAGGCAAGATTAGTGTATTCTGATTCTTGGAGGAAAAAATTCCAATTCAAAGCAAGTTGATTTAAACGTGAGCTAGTCCTTTATTTGCACTCATACATAGGGGTGGGTATGAGAAAAAACCAAGGGGTGGCACAGCCAACACGTGTTTCGCCCCCTACATGGCCTATAGGCCTGGGGCTTCTTCAGGGCGGGTATTACTGAAAATGGACGTTTCCACGATGTGCTAGAAAGATATAGTCGGATTCTAAGGGGAGGGGATCAAAAAGGAGAAAAGAAATCCTTAGTTCAAAGAAGGAGGTAAAGCCGACGGGAGTAACTGCTTCGTTGCAATGCTTACCTCAAATCTTGGCTAATGCCCGGTACGAGTGTTCTGTTTCATTCAGTTCTGTTTGTGCGCTTAGCGGAGGCAGCGTAAATAGCGGGGCTCATGGAAGGACATCCGGGTCGGGACCCGGAAGTGGCCTGGTTCGTGCGGGAGCGCCATTTTGGATAGGGAAGGGGACGGGGGAGGTAGATTGGCCGTTTAAATGTCATGTTAGTAGTCAAGGACAAATAAAGTTTCTAGTAAGAAAAATTATAAGGATTTAGTTGAGTTGAAAGGGGCCAATGGATCATTGGCCATTCAAGAAGGTGCGTAGAAATATAAAGCGAAATTCTAGGGGATACCAAGGGTCGGACTGTGGAATGGTTCTGGATATATAGTGTAGATTTTGTACAAAATACTATTCAGACACATTTCCAGGGGAATGAGAGGAAATTCTAGGTTTTAAGATAGGGATGTTAATCATAATGGTTTCACACCCTAGGGAGAAAAAACAATCAGAAAAGGTGGACATTCAGTTAATACAATTAGTCATCTCCCAGCCATACATGCATTTCTGCATCTTTGTTGAGTCCTAGTTCAGTTGTTTTGAAGTTCATGATCAGCTCGCTTTCGCGTCTGCGAAGTCTCAGTTCTCGGTTTCCTCCTCTTTTGGTCTGGTGTACAATTTCCAGTCCATAGAAGATGAAATCCTTTTTGTGTTGATGTTTGTCTGCAAAATGTTCCGTCAGGGGGTGACCGGATGTGTGTTTGTGGATATTACGGTAATGTTCTTGTATCCGGATACGTAGGGGTCGGATTGTACTCCCGATGTATGGTAGGTTGCATGGACAAAGGATCACATAAATGCAAAATTTGCTATTGCAATCAATCCATTCTTTTATTGTGAATTCTTTTCCTTGTGTCATTGGTATCTTTTTGGTTTTGTCGCGGCTCAGTTTACAGACACTACAGTTCTTGCAGGTATGGTATCCTGGCGGTCTGTCTAGAAAGGTGGTAACTTGTTTGCGTTTATCCTCAAATTCTGATTTGCACAGTATGTCTTTTAGGTTCGGGGCACGTCTGAAGGTTATCTCCGGATAGGTTTTGATTTCATCAGCTAGATTTGGAGTGTGTTGTAGCAGGTGCCAGTGTCTTTTCAGGCTTTGCCTGATTTGGTGATGACCAATGCTGTAGTCTGTAATAAATCTTATTGCTGAGTCATTCTTATTTTTTCTTTTACCATCAGTTGTAAACATCTGTTTGCGATCTAACTTTGATACTGTTGTCATGGTGTTTTTAAGTGTGGACTTCTCATATCCTCTTTCGGATAGTCTTGATATGATCTCATTCCCTTTGGTTTCGAAGACTTCATCCTCGCTACAGTTTCTGCGGGTCCTCAGAAGTTCTCCTTTAGGGATATTTTTGATGTTGTGACGTGGGTGGAAGCTGTCAGCTCGCAGGATGGAATTAGCTGCAGTGTCCTTTCTGTAAAGTTTGCTTTGTAACATAGCTGTCCCGCATCCATCGAACACCGCGATGGACTAACTGCAGCACAACTCTCATTATGGACACAATCAGCCAACTTACTGGAATGCAACAAAATGACTCTTGAAATGCTGAACTTCTGCTTGGAAAACAATGTCTTCAGCTTCAATGGGAAGATATACAGACAGAGACGCGGGACAGCTATGGGAGCCAAATTCGCGCCGCCGTACGCATGTATCTTCATGAGCCACGTGGAAAAATTCTGGCTGTGGGACCATAACTTCGCCGATTTTACCTCACACATAATACTCTGGCGACGATACATCGATGACATTTTATGCATCTGGCAAGGAGATGAAACACTTCTAAAAAGATTTCTGGAAAAACTCGACCAAAACCCCTGGGGAATCAAAACGACTCACACTTTCTCCAAAAAGGAGGTCAATTTCCTGGACGTTACTCTTTATGTCAAAGACAATACGTTACAAAGCAAACTTTACAGAAAGGACACTGCAGCTAATTCCATCCTGCGAGCTGACAGCTTCCACCCACGTCACAACATCAAAAATATCCCTAAAGGAGAACTTCTGAGGACCCGCAGAAACTGTAGCGAGGATGAAGTCTTCGAAACCAAAGGGAATGAGATCATATCAAGACTATCCGAAAGAGGATATGAGAAGTCCACACTTAAAAACACCATGACAACAGTATCAAAGTTAGATCGCAAACAGATGTTTACAACTGATGGTAAAAGAAAAAATAAGAATGACTCAGCAATAAGATTTATTACAGACTACAGCATTGGTCATCACCAAATCAGGCAAAGCCTGAAAAGACACTGGCACCTGCTACAACACACTCCAAATCTAGCTGATGAAATCAAAACCTATCCGGAGATAACCTTCAGACGTGCCCCGAACCTAAAAGACATACTGTGCAAATCAGAATTTGAGGATAAACGCAAACAAGTTACCACCTTTCTAGACAGACCGCCAGGATACCATACCTGCAAGAACTGTAGTGTCTGTAAACTGAGCCGCGACAAAACCAAAAAGATACCAATGACACAAGGAAAAGAATTCACAATAAAAGAATGGATTGATTGCAATAGCAAATTTTGCATTTATGTGATCCTTTGTCCATGCAACCTACCATACATCGGGAGTACAATCCGACCCCTACGTATCCGGATACAAGAACATTACCGTAATATCCACAAACACACATCCGGTCACCCCCTGACGGAACATTTTGCAGACAAACATCAACACAAAAAGGATTTCATCTTCTATGGACTGGAAATTGTACACCAGACCAAAAGAGGAGGAAACCGAGAACTGAGACTTCGCAGACGCGAAAGCGAGCTGATCATGAACTTCAAAACAACTGAACTAGGACTCAACAAAGATGCAGAAATGCATGTATGGCTGGGAGATGACTAATTGTATTAACTGAATGTCCACCTTTTCTGATTGTTTTTTCTCCCTAGGGTGTGAAACCATTATGATTAACATCCCTATCTTAAAACCTAGAATTTCCTCCCATTCCCCTGGAAATGTGTCTGAATAGTATTTTGTACAAAATCTACACTATATATCCAGAACCATTCCACAGTCCGACCCTTGGTATCCCCTAGAATTTCGCTTTATATTTCTACGCACCTTCTTGAATGGCCAATGATCCATTGGCCCCTTTCAACTCAACTAAATCCTTATAATTTTTCTTACTAGAAACTTTATTTGTCCTTGACTACTAACATGACATTTAAACGGCCAATCTACCTCCCCCGTCCCCTTCCCTATCCAAAATGGCGCTCCCGCACGAACCAGGCCACTTCCGGGTCCCGACCCGGATGTCCTTCCATGAGCCCCGCTATTTACGCTGCCTCCGCTAAGCGCACAAACAGAACTGAATGAAACAGAACACTCGTACCGGGCATTAGCCAAGATTTGAGGTAAGCATTGCAACGAAGCAGTTACTCCCGTCGGCTTTACCTCCTTCTTTGAACTAAGGATTTCTTTTCTCCTTTTTGATCCCCTCCCCTTAGAATCCGACTATATCTTTCTAGCACATCGTGGAAACGTCCATTTTCAGTAATACCCGCCCTGAAGAAGCCCCAGGCCTATAGGCCATGTAGGGGGCGAAACACGTGTTGGCTGTGCCACCCCTTGGTTTTTTCTCATACCCACCCCTATGTATGAGTGCAAATAAAGGACTAGCTCACGTTTAAATCAACTTGCTTTGAATTGGAATTTTTTCCTCCAAGAATCAGAATACACTAATCTTGCCTTGACAACCCATCAGAAATGTGATGATATTGTGGCTTCCGGAAATAGTCACCCATACATCTGCATAGCTGAAGACCTGGATTACAGGCAAGCATCCAGACCTAGTCAGGTTGCAATGACCGACATTTTTAAATGTTTCATTCTTGGATCCTGGTATATACCTGGCAGCTATCTATCGGCAACAAACCCTGGAATTAGACTAGTTAAGGACCATGTCTTGCTGCCATCCACTAAGCAATCCATCCAGGTCTTGCAAACGTACTTCATGCCAGAAGCCCTTCCACTTCTAATTATTTAGGCAATCCTTTCAATTTGTAGGAGTTTTGGACATCCAGGTGGTTAATTTTGTCTTTCAAACTTGGTAGTTCTCCATCTGCTTTGCTTTTTAACCGGTGCAGCTCTGGCTTGGCATAATCCCCTAGTTGTTTTGGGAAACTTCAAGAAGATGTTTGAGAGATCCTACTGTGAAGATACTGCAGAGGATGCCTTGTGTAAGATATCTTAGGGAAATTCCAATGTACTATCCTCTTTCTGAGAGGCTGGCCTGGTATATGATGTACACTTATATAAGTAGACACCCTGCTCCAGACCAGACACCCTTATAATGATTTAGGAGATCTTAGACAACCATAGAAAGCTCTCTAAGTTGTAGCTGTGGAGAGCAGCATTCAGGCTTAGTCCAGAAGGAGTGTAAAGCAGCTTGTTTTACCAGAATGTAATCTTATAGGCATAGATTAAACAAAAAAGAAGCACACAAGATATTTATAAAAATATGTATTTATTGTATAATACTCTCTAACACGTTTAGATATCTCCTACCCAGAGATATGCACAATGCACACAATACTTTGCATAGAAATCACGTAAATAGCACAGTGAACCCCGGGGGGGTGCGGGGGGGGGGGACCAAACCATATATTAAGAAAGTGGTATAAGAACCATGACTCAGGTCAAGACATGGTCTAGAGGACATAGAAGTACCAGGCCCCCAAGGAACCACCCAAGGTGAGTGACTAGGAACCCCAAGGAGATCGTGCATGGAGGGAACACGACTGTGTTCTCCTTACAAATCAACATGTAATTTGCGGTTGCAATTTTAAAGAAAAAGACCCTTCCCAGTGGACCCTGAAGAAACCCCGTGGAAGTTTGAAGGTTGGAGAGCCAGCCCACCTGTGGATACCCTAGTACCCACGTTACCTTCACCAGGGAAGCCGGGTGCATAGGTATGAAGCGGTGTCAGAAACCGCCATCGAACCCAATGGAGGACTGCAGGAAAGTGCTGCTGCTGGAGAAGGAGAAGGAGTGTGAGTCTGAAAGAACAGAAGCGGAGCATTTAAGGTTTTGACTCTCTGAGAGTGGGGATTATCAATAGATCCTCTTAAGGTCTCTGCCTTCTTGGACTGTCTGACTCCTAAGTCCCGCAAGTAGACAAGAGTTTTTTTCTAGGATTGCTAACATTTATAAATAGTTCATAAAGAGCTTTATCGACATGATCAGAAGAATGAGAACTTAACTAAAGGTTTTTCATCGACCCCTAAATCCCAGGAATTCTTTTTCAATCTTATGAAGGCTTTCTCCCAAGCTCATATTCTCAGTCACCCAGATCAATCCAGGCAATTAATAGCGTTTATTGATTTTTCAAACTTCTTCTGTTGGAGCAGTGCTACTTCGGCTACCGGAGTACCACACTGAAGCATTCTTTTTTTTAATCTCACCCAAATGCTGAGTTTATGTGAGCAATGAAATCCAGTTCTGGAATGCAGGCATTTGGCCCTCAAATATGCTTTTATGGAATGGCAACATCTTTTAATGGGAGCAGTCAAACCTTTTGAGGTTCGGATAGACCATCAAAACCTCAAGTTTCTGCAATGTAGAAACAGTAGACAAAATTGATGGGCCTATTTAATTTTTCAATATGATTTCTATGTAACTCACATCTCCGGCACGCAGAACATTCTTGCCAATGCCTTGTCTAGATCGGACATTTTGGTTGAGAAATTTGACAAAAGTACTTTTTCTTTCTGACATAGTTGCTTGTCTTGCAAAGTCCTTTTTACAGTGTGTAAGAGACAAGTACTCTGAGATCTCTTGGGAAGACCTTCATGCTCTAAGGAGTCAAGTATTCTTGGCCTTCCACCAGAAACTTCAGGTGGCATCGATGGGCCGCTGCATGCTTAGGCTTTGACAAGCAGCTGTCTAACATCTCCGTGAAGGGTGTCCAGTTTGTGACCCAGACGGGGTCCTACATTCTTTCCAGCCAAGTAATGGGGTTGGATCATCCAGTGTGGGATTCTTGGTAGATAGACACACCTACACAAACAATCTAGACACACATAGAGTACGGATTTTATAGTAGGAGTACGCCTGATTACCACCTTGTTTTATATGCCTGCATTTATACACTGTTTTAGCACCATGGTGGAACTATACCTGCTATTCACTATTTTGGTACTTGTAAACACTTTCCTATGCTTCGGTCTTCTGATTATCGCAGCGCAAGTATTCTATACATTGGTTCAATAAATATGTTGACAATGTCCCATTGTGTATTCTCTCTATATTTCTCTGAGAACAAGAGAGCATGGAGTGATTAGGCGAAGGAGTTCTAGATCTGTTACCACGATCCCTGAGGGGTCAGGGTTGTCATGTTCCGTGGTTGCCAGAAACCATTTTGCACCCTCTTTGGTTAGGGGGCCTATGGCATCACTGTGAGCTAGTTGGTCTTTAGGCCAACATATCCTACGGGGGTGCATGGAATCAGTTTTAGGACATCACCCAAAGTTTATGTTGTCCACAAATGCACAGATCCAATGGATTAGTTGGACCTACACAGCATACCCTTAGTAGAGTTCTCATATATCAACTCTTTTCACCATGCTACCAAGGTTTCTCCATTCTATCATATCTAGGGGTTCGATTCTCGATCCCTTCCATCTTCTCCATTCTCCACTTCTCTTGTAACAGCAGCATCTGATTTACTAGGGAGATCTGTCTCTGAAAGAAACATGATTGCCCAGAATTTACAAGATTCCAAAACTGCTATGAAAGCTAAAATCGATAAATTAAGAAGACCAGTCCCAAACTTTAAGATTATAGAAAAGGTTTAATGAAATGAAATTAGGTATTTATAAAACACACGGATACTCACAGGGAGTGTCCCAGCGCTAATCTAAAAAAAACTGAAGCAGAAAAAAGGCCCTCCCCGAAACCAGGAGTTATTGTTGGAACAGCCACGTTTTATGTTGTTTCCTAAAAGACAGCAGGTTCTGAGCCAGTCTAAGGTGTAAGGGTAGTTCATTCTACAGACGCGCAGCTGGTACCTGAAATGACCTTCCTACTATCCGAGATCTCGTAATCTTGGGAATCACAATGAGGGATTGTTTAGAGGATCTAAGGACCCGTTGAGGCTGGTAACATTGGATCCTATTCCTCAGATAAACTGCACCAGTATCATGGAAGGCACGATAGGCGAGAACTCTCTTTCTCACCGGGAGCCAGTGCAGCGCCTTCAGGTAAGGTGACATACGTGTTCTGGTGTTTACCATAAGAATAGCTCTGGCTGCAGCGTTCTGTAAAACCTGCCGCCGATTGAGCAAATACTCTGGCAGCCCCAGATACAAGATGTTCATTTAATCCAGCCTAGATGTAATTAAGGCTTGCACAACGATCTTACGGGATTCCATCGGGAGGAGGGGAAGAACGTTTTTTACCATTCTTATCAAGCCGAAGCAGGCACCAGCGACCGCTTGAATTTGGGCCTTCATCGCTAGGTTCGAGTCAAGCTTGACTTCCAAGTTTTTAACCATACTGACTGGGACCGAAGGAGGGGACATGTCGCCGGGCCACCATGAGTTCCAATCTACACAAGGGGCACATCCGAAAAAAAATGATTTCGGATTTTTCTGGATTACACTTAAGCTGGTTAAGTCACAGCAAAGAAAAAACCTCTGTTAAACATTTATTTATCTGCCTTTCACGAAAACTCTCACCCTTGTCACAAGTGAACAGGAGTTGAGTATCGTCGGCGTAGGAAATAATCTTTGCTCCATGCAGTACTGCCAGACGAGCAAGAGGGGCCATATAAATATTAAAAAGAGTGGGGCTCAAAATAGAGCCCAGCAGGACTCCCACTTGCATTGGAGGAATGGCAGCTGTAAATGGCGGAGACCAAATTTCCTGCTGCCGCTCCGTGAGGAAGGAAGCAAACCAATTGTACACCATGCCCCCAACACCACACTCTGCTAACCTGCACAAAAGCCGGTCATGGGGCACGGTGTCAAAGGCTCCAGATAGATCCAGCAATAATAAGACAGCACAGCCCCCTTTGTCCATTTGAGCTTTAATGGTTTCCGAGACCTCCAATAGGGCTATTTCTGTACTTAGAGTGACTCTAAAGCCCGACTGGCTGTCATGAAGCACATGGTTTCCTTCTATGTAGTCTGTTAACACAGAGTTAACGTACTTCTCCAGGACCTTAGAAAAAAAGGGTAGCAGGGAAATGGGCCTATAGTTGGATGCGACCGCAGGGTCCGCTGTAGGTTTTTTCAGGAGGGGATGATTTTAGCCCTTTTCCAGCAGCTGGGTACCGTTCCATGTCCAAGTGACGAGTTAAGAACTGAATTGACTGCAGAGTTTAAAGGTTCCGCAAACTTTTTCAGAATACTTGCTGGGCAGAGGTCAGAAAAGGAGCCTGACTTCAGAGTAGCCATGATGTCCAAGGATTTTTCTAAGGAAATGGGGGGGAATTGGGAAAGTGTGTAACTAGCCCCAGGAGGCAGGACACTCCATGTCTCATCAGTTTCGGTTGTGCCCATAAGGGCAAATGACTGTTGAATCAGGTGGATTTTGTCGTGGAAGAAAATGGTCATCTGATGAACCCAACTGGAGGTGGGAGTGAAAGCCTTGCTTAAAGCACTGGGAGATGGGAAATCTTTAACAATTTAAAATATTTCTTTACTTTTATTCGCGGCTCCTTTTATTTTTAAGGTAAAGAAATGTTTCTTTTCAGCCCGCACATCGTTAAAATAAGTTTTCAAAGCTTTCTTATATATGGCTTTATTCTTAGAGTCTTACTTGGTTCGCCAGACTCCCTCTAAACGTTTGCAGGCACTCCTGATTTTCCTGAGGGTAAACCACGGCGCAGATGCAAGGTCGCTTGTGGCTTTACGCGTTGAGGAGAATGTCAACACCGCGACCAGTTCTTCAAGCCATTGCTCTAGACCAGGAGCATCAATTTCTGGCTTTCCACTGACGGGGATCGGGTGCTTACCCAGGGCTCTCTCCAGGCTATCAGATGTAACCTGATTAAAGGGTCGGAAGGTGACAGAGCGGAGCTTCTCCCTAGGTTGAGCATAGGATAAGGACTTAGGGATTTTAAAACTCAAGAGAAAGTGGTCCGACAATACCTGTGGTTGAGGAGCATCAGTTTCCATACTGACGCTGGAAAATAATTGGTCTAACGTGTGGCCCTTTTCATGAGTGAGAAGATGAATATAAGGGGACAAATCGTAGATCGCTAAAGATTCCAACAGCCGAGTCACCTCAGGGTCAGAGGGATCATCCATATGGATATTAAAATCTCCTAACAAAAGGCAGTGCCTGTATTTAACTGAAATGGGGGAAATAACTTGAGTCAGTGACTCAATAAACTTGCCACCCTAACCTGGTGGCCTATAAACCAGAATGCCCGCAATAGATTGATGATCCGATATAGTGATCACAAAACTGAGGCTTTCTGCCTCGGCGATATCCTGAGCAGGGAGAATAGAGCAGGACAGTGAGGATTTAAAAATTATGCCAACTCCACCCCCTCTTCCTACAGGCCGATCCTTCCTCAAGTTCTGGTAGCCCGATGGGATAGCCCCTGCTATTGTGGTGTTCAAGCCGTCATTCAGCCAGGTTTCTGTAACAAACATAACGTCAGGGTCTGACTCAGATAATAAGTCATGTAATTGGACTTCATGTTTTTTTATAGAGCGGATGTTCAGGAGGAGAAATTTCAGTGGGTCGTTATCCAGTAAGCACGGGCCCAGAACTGAACCCTTGCTCGCCTTAATGGCGCTTCCGCCCCGCCATTTGGTACCGAGAGGATCCGCTACCCAGTTGCACACATGGTAAATCAGCGGGGTCTCAGTCATTCTATTCGTACCATCATAACAGCATATTTGTACCTGATCTCCAATATCAAAGAGTTCTGATTTGCTGTAAACAACAGATTTCCCCGGTAGGGATAGGTAACCGTCAGCATTTCCGGCTCCAGACTCCTCCGGGACACTGACGGGCGCAGACGGGCTTAACTGTCTTCCAGGTTCTTGCCTACTCTAAAGTTGCCAGTCCAGTTTCATCTACATTGTTTTTCTATCCCTTTTTAATCCTGTAGTTTTTAGGTTCCGTCTTCCTAACTCTAGGAAGATTCATACTACATTCACACTACCTTTCATGTCTCCAAGTTGATGCCTTTTGTACCTGATCCTTTTTGTCGGAGTTCTCCTCCGCCTCCTGTTACGGTAGATGAGGAACCAGAATACGTAGGGCCTGATTCACAGAACTAATCTGAGACAAAATCCTAAACTTACTACTTTTGGTATTCACAGAATGCACTTACTACTTTTGGTTAAACTTACTACTTTTGGTTAAACTTACTACTTTTGGTATTCATGGAAGGCATTTAATAATGCCTTTCATGAATACCAAAAGTAGTAAGTTTAACCAAAAGTAGTAAGTTTAACCAAAAGTAGTAAGTGCATTCTGTGAATACCAAAAGTAGTAAGTTTAGGATTTTGTCTCAGATTAGTTCTGTGAATCGAGCCCATAGTTACCGAGATCTCTGATTCCCATATTTTTAGAGGTTGGTTGCAGTTTTCCATTCACTGGAAAGTCTATCCTGCTAGTGAGCATTCTTGTGTTCCAACCTCTTCCATCCATGCCTCAAGATTGGTCTGTCAACTTTTTCTGGCCATTCCTGACAAGCCTAGGGCCTCGGGAGTGGGTATACTGTTGCAGTAGCTGCGCGTCTGCAGCCTGCACACTCAAAACGGTGGTACCTTATGTGCGAACGGTCTCTGGTTTTAATATCTCAATAGGTTTCCAAAAGTTTTAACTTCCTTCATCTGTAAACAGATTTACAACATAACTCCCCTTTATGTAAAAGCACACATCTGTAACTTAGTTGTAAAAAATAGATTTTTTTACCTATGCGAGTAGTGACTTTTCATTCTAGTTGTCACCATTCTTTTAATTCGCATATAGATGGCATATGTGTTTTCTTTATACTTTCACTAATCACTTTCTTTAAGAGTCTGTATTTGTAGACAGGCTTATCAAGGATCTTTATTTTTCACTAGATCACTCTACGTGCATACTTCTTTCTATGCCCTTTGTCTTTTAGGAGTTAGCTATCTGGGCGTGGAACTAATCCTAATGTTTCTTTTTTATCTTTCAGACTCCTTGTCCCTCCGATGGTTTAACAAGGCAAGGCAGTTGGCTGTTGCAAGGGTGTGGGTTCTAACACTCGTTGACTTTACGTGTGTCTTTTGTCCCTGTACATAGCTCTGTGGCCTTTTGGCTAAGTTTGTGCTATAGAAATACCATAAACATACCTACATCCATGAATGCATACATACTTACATACTGTAAGCATGTGCAAAAAATAGAAAAGCAAACAAATGAAAACATACAGCCACCTAAATATGGCTGCCAAATGCTTGCTGTAAAACTTTTATACTTACAATAAATCACTACTGTGGCTGTTTCAGTAGGGGTTTAAAAAAATATTAATAAGGCTTTTACTTATGTCATATATTTTATTATTATTACTTCTGAAAGCGACAAGAATAAATCATCACCTAACCAAGCACTCAAACTGCAGACAGCTATAGATGTTATAAAAGTGTCTTTACAAAAGAGATGGAAAATACATCACCATCTATTTGGGCATCCGATGTGCAGGCAAAATAAATGGCGCATATATTTAAAGTTGATATAAAAAAAACTTAAATAAAAAAGCACACTTTGAACTACCATTGTCACTGAAGACAAAGAAGCTATTTTTACGCAAATGTGAACAATGTACATAGGCTTGTGCAGTCACTCAAACTGAAGGAAGCCAGTGGGAAAAGTGGGTTGACTCACTTCCCCATGCTGTATACTGAAATGGGAGGAAGCAAAATGCGAATGACAATTTAACAGAGGAATGGGTAAAGCTCACTGACCAAAATGCCCTTTTTGTGTGTATACTATGGATGAATCGTTTGAAAAACAAGAGTTTGGGGAGACAGCTACAGCTGTCCTCAAAGTAAGATCTAAACAAACATTGGCATAGCCAATAGGTCTCGCTTTTGGGACCTTATAAGTGTTTAGCCATGCAACAGTTTCATAACTAAACACTTATAAGGTCCCAAAAGCGAGACCTATTGGGTATGCCAATGCTTGTTTTAACTGCTGCAATCTTTTGAAGCCTCACTGAGAACATCAAAGCGGCCGTGCGGCCGTGAAAGGATCGCGATCAAACATCAAAGCGGCCGTGCGGCTGCGAAAGTGAAAGTAATCTCAGTAAAGCGCTACGTGATCTGGGCCAAAGGATGGAGGCCGAGTTGGGAAAAAACGTTGGACCAATATCAAAAGACCTACAGGAAGAGCCTCAAGACCTGGCTCTTTGGCTGAACCAGAGCTGCCCTCCCCCCTCCCTCCCTCCCCCCCCCCAGCGTCTTGAGACCCTCATGGGTGTGTAGCATGCTTTAAACCCAAGATGAGTGAGATATCTGTAGGTTTGTTACTGTTTAGGTTCCCATGGCTAATATGCCATGGGAGACAAATGCTGTGCCACATGGCACCGCTCACCAGCACCAGACCAGCTGAGCAAATATTCCCTGGAGTAGAACTCCAGGAATCAGGCTTGTAATTAAAGCATCATAGGTAGGGAGCTGCATTTGGCTCATTTCCCATGACACACATTGATGTATTTACCAGATGCCCCTAAAGTATAGAGCATAGATTTATTGTGGGCGATGATAGTATGGCATCACACTACTTACATTTTGATGCAGTGGGGTCTGCAAGCTCATCTTCATAGTCCATATGTAACTGATAGAAAAGGACCGGAATATCGCTTTAGTAGAAGAACACTGCCACAGGTTTGGATGAACCAAATATGATCTTCTGTTGCATGATTGAGAGATCACAAGCTTTGCCCCATTTCCACCACATACCTTTAGGAAATTCGGATAAATATTGAAACAGCTCGAGGAGCCTTGAAAAGAAATGCTGACTGAGGCCCTCTTGCATTTTCAGTCATCAGGTTCTTCAGGTGAATCATTCTGCTAAACAAATCCTATAGTACTCTGAACAGCCTTGTGGCCATATAGTGAGCTGGAGAGCCTACAAAATCGACCAGATGTGACAATTTACCATGATGATGATTTGGGATGTGTACATTGGACAACTGGGCTATTATTAGGTGGACTATAACCTTACGAATTGCAGGTGTGATTGTGGTAAATCACCCCTCTCTGCGCTGGAGAACGCAGCTTTCATACGAGAAGGTCTGATACAACCCTAAAAATCCCCTCAGGGGGCTTTCAGGGACGTATCTACCCCTTTATCCGCAATGTATTGAGACAGTTGAAACAACAAAACAGCGCCTGGACTTCACTTAAAGCCAAAAAACATTGAGACAACTCTTGTTCTCTGAAGCATTGGCAGGTACGAAACCAACTTCAAAACAAGCATATCCCCAAATTACAGAGGTAATGCTCGAAGCAATAATGATTAAAATCTCCTCAAGTGGAATGGCCATCTCCAAACTGGAGAACACTATGTCTAATATCTCTTAGAATTGAAATCGCTGAGGCCGGATGTAGGAGAGTAGGATCTGCCTCTCATGGTTACCCCCACTTTTTGCTGGTGTTTCAATGCTATTCGATTTTAGTCTGGCTGGGGCCCAGCTATTCAGGACCCCAGCCTAGCTGCTTCCTCTCTAAAATGATTGCATGTACTTTAGGTACACTCCAGATTGGATTTTGGGGTACCCTTGTGAGTCCCTAGTATATGGTATACTATGTACCCAGGGCATAGGTACCCCAGAGGCCTACCAGGGGTTGAACCATGTATTGTGCCAACCCCGGAAAGCCCTCCAAAATGACACCACAGGTCTGCTACTGCAGTCTGGGTCAGGTGGTGCATGCACCCCTTACTGAGGTATAGGTTCACTATACCTCACCTATCACTGCACATAGAAACCTATCAGTCACCCCTATGGCAGGCCTTAACAATCCTGAAGGCAGGGTGCTTGGTTATATGTGAGAGGGTGCCCAGGCATGAGCTGAGCCCCTCTGCAGCCTTCAGAATCTCTTCTCCGAGGTTGTCAGTGGTGCAACCTGACCATATACTCTTAAGTGCATTACAACTAAAACGGTTAATGCTAACTTTTGACTGACTGCACGGAAACATGTCGTGTTTGGTGTCAAACACCTTGGAATCATACCCCCACATCAGTTCCTGATGTGAGAATATGATCCCACCTTTCTAGAGGGAGAGACATGGCAGTACTGGTATACCCGGTAGAAACTTAACAGAGCCCTGGCATCACAAAATGGAAGCTGCAGCCACAGACACGGGTCTGGTATCCTGCTGCTGACCCAAACTCCGGCAGGGGATGCATGGACAATAGGTTTCCTGTCACAGGGAGGTGTAACCACCTCCAAGACAGAACGATGTGTATTGGGGCTGGGTGGGAGCACTCTCAAAGCGCTTTGAAGTCCTGCACTGAGGCACATTTGGTGTCCCTGTGCATAGTCCAGCTCAAACGGGTTCAGGGGCTTCCAGCCCCTGCTCTGGCGCAAAACTGGACAAAGGAAATGGGTGTAGCCACCCCTCTTTCCAAACCCTCCCATAGGTGGGTCCCTAGAGCTAGTCCAACCCCTGCCTTAGGTATAAATAAGGAACCCCTGGCAACAGGACTTTCGATATCTCGAAACTCGGAAGCTGAATCCTGGAACTTCGACGCTCTACTAAAGACTAGAGGACTGAAGAAATCTCCCTTGGGGTCAAGGAGTGACTCCCCTGCTTGGCAGACACCAACGAAGCATTTTGCCAGTCTGCATCTCTGAAGCTCCCACTGGACTCCGAAGTATTTGCAGCCCAGGAAGAGGATATCCAGACATCTCAGAGGCCGACCCGAGTCCCCAGCAAAGCTGAGACCCGCAGCCCTCGTGAGTAACGTGGAACTGGAACTCCTGGTCACCGTGCACTTTTGCAAGTGCATTGACTTCTCGACGTCTCCTGAAGTTGTACTTGGGGTTACTTGTAGCCTTCACCTCGAGCAGAGAATCCACCGAAGATTGTCGGCCTAGTCACCCCGAGTGACCCGTGGGCCGCCATTTTGTGATTCCTCTTGAGGTCCCTTCGCGATACTTGGTCCGTCGACTGGTGGGTCCCTGAGAAGGTAACTTTGATTTTCCTTTGGCTTCTCTTGTTGCTCCAGACGTGCCCTGACTCCCTATCAGGTGGTGAGTCCCTCAGACCTTGCTGGTCTGCACCGAAGAATCTTTCTCCTTTCTGCGTGGGTTGCTGTTGCCAAGGCTTGTTGTGTCCAATCCGGGCACCGAAGCTGCAGCACTTGAAATCCTTTATGGGACAGCTCGAATCCAGCTCCTGGTTGTCCTCGACACCTCCTGGTCCTTGTGGCTGAAGAGTCAAGCTTCACCTTCTTCACCTGAAATCACCCGACTTCAGTGGGCATTCGCCTATCGTGCCCCTGGTCACTGGCTAGTGACCCACACTCTGTCCCCTCTGCTTTCAGGTTCTTTTCAACTTCGATCCAGGCTTGGATCTCTTCGGACACTTCTCATCTTCCCGGCAGCAGCACTTCTTTGCCGGCTCCCATTGAAAACGACGACGTGACCCGACACCATTTGACACCTATACACCCGGCTTCCCTGGGTTAGGTAACATGAGTGCTCCGGTGCTCCCGTGGCTGTTGACCCTAGAACTTCCTAAGTCCCAAAGGGATTGGTCCTGACTCATTTCTAAGTGTCCCTAATCTTTAAAAATCTAACCGTGACTTTCCCCATAGAAACTAACTGGAGCTCGCTGCTGTGTTCTCACATTGCACACAGTCCCTGTGGGTCCCCTGTGTCACTACCTTGGGTGGTTCCTTGGGGTCCCAGCGATTCTACCAGCTCTAGGCCTTGTGTCTAGTTAAGTCGTGGTTCTTTTACCACTATTTTAGTATATGGTTTGGCTCGCCCCTAGTGCCTGACATGTATTTGTGCTATTTTACTGTACTATTTGAAGTGTAACTTATGTGTTTTGACCTCTAGCCTCATAAAGAGACTAGGAGGGTGTGTTTAGAAATAAATAAATACATTTTATATATATACCTGGTGTGGTTGTCTTTCATTTAGCCATTCAGGGGATTATAGACTGGTAAAACAAGCTGCTTTACATTCCTTCAAGACTTAGCCTGAAGGCTGCTCTGCATAGCTACCACTAGGATAGCTTTCAATAAAGGTTGTCTTTAACCTATCACCAATAAGGGGTTGTTTGTACTGGTACAGGGTGCCCACTATAACTAGTGGACAGCATATACCAGGCCAACTTCTCACATTGGTGTGCAGCGTGTTGGATTCCAGCTTGCTATTGTTTTACCAGATAATCTCAATTGAGTGACTAACTGAAAACCACTAAAGGTACCCTAGGTACATATAATACAAGCTTTAGAATACAGTAAGTGCTACTGAACTAAGAGTTGTGTGTTAAAGGCTTAGCATACCCTTTCTACAACTCAAGAGAATATAGTATGCCACACTAGAGTAAGTAGTGCAATACACCACACCTCACTAGTAATGTCTTCAAGGCCAGGAACCAGTGGGTCCCTGCCAGAAGCCAATGGGCTTCTTGTCTCCAAGTATGATAACCTTCCCATCCTTGGAATTGAGTGCATTATGCACCACTAGGAGACTAAAGACAGGCAAAAGCCCAACCACCCTGCATCTTATAGAAGTACTCAGGCTGGATGATCTCAGAAGACTTCTAGGGTCTGAGGGGGTAGGCAGAGTGGGTGGGGCAGCACATGAGGAAGGGCCTAGGGGTGAAATTCCACATGACCTGACCTCTGATGCTGACCAGGAAGATGACAATGATCTTGACCTGGGAAATCTAGCTCCCCTGGAGAATGAGGGGGAGGGCCACACTGGCCCCCTCTTTGTCCCTCCTGGAAGAGTTGGTGGTGGGCCTAGACGGTCTAGATCTCCCTCAGTGGAGTCTAACCATTCTGGTTCAGGTATAGGGACCTCTATTTCTTCTCATAGGAGGGAATCCTCCCAGGAGAGGAGGGAGAGACTGCTGAAGTATGAGGAAGCACAGCTCAAAATCAGACAACAGCGGGTAGCCCTCAATAAGGAGGCCCTAGAGCTCTACATAGCTAGAAAAAAGATGGGACTAGAGTCCCATGGTGGCAGCAACTTCCCTAGAGATAGGGAGAGGTCTCATGACCATATAAACCTGAATAAGATTGTCCCTCCCTACCAGAGTGGGGATGACATCCACATATGGATAACTGCACTGGAAAGGGCCTGCAAAGTTCAAAGTGACCCCAGGAGCAGTGGGCAGCAATCCTATGGCTCTCCTTTGCAGACAAAGGTAGAGATAAGCTCCTCACTGTTAGAGAGGAGGAGGCAGATGATTGTACCAGTCTGAAAAGTGCATTGATTGAAGGGTTTGGCCTAACCACTGAGCAATAAAGGTTAAAGTTCAGAGATTCCCAAAAGACACAGAATCAAGACTGGGTGGACTTGGTAGATTGTGCTACTAAGGCTCTGGAGGGTTAGTTACTTGGCAGCAAAGTGCATGACTTCCAAGGATTGTACAATTTGATTATGAGGGAGCTGATCCATAATAACTGTCAAAATCAGCTGTTGCACCAGTACCTGGTGGACTCAGATCTGACCTCTCCCCAAGAATTGGGAAAGAAGGCAGACAAGTGGGTCAGAACTAGGGTGAGGCCGAAGGTACAGCACCAAGGTGGTGAACCAAAGAAGCAAGATCCTAAGAACTCTGACAAGGGTGGGGAGAAGGGTAAAGAACAAAAGTCTTCACAAGGTCCCCAAAAATCTTCTTCAGGTGGGGATTCACAGTCTAACAAGGGAAAAGGCCAAAAGAAACCATGGTGCAAAATCTGTAAACAGAAGACTCACTGGACAAGTGATTGCACCAAGTCCAAAGACTCAACTCCAGCCACCATTGCCCCTAAGGCAACTGTTCCCCCTAGTACAGCTACAATTGGTGGTGGTAATGTTCAGAATAAGGGTGTAGTAGGATTAACCTTGGGTTCTGAGATGGACTCTGGCCTAATCAGAGTTCCAACTCAGGCTGTTCTGATCTGTGATAGAGGCATGGATATGTCCTCCTTTGTGAGTCCCAGTAATTTGGGCAAATACAGACAGCAGCATTTGATAAATGGAAAAGAGGCTTTGACATTCAGGGACACAGGAGCAAGTGTCACAATGCTGACAAAAGATCTTGTGGATCCTGGGCAGATTATACTTGGGGAAATGTACGAAGTGACCAATGCTAGCAATGGCAGAACAGACCATTCTCTGGCAGTTATTAACTTCTCCTGGGGTGGGGTAACTGGCCTTAAGAAGGTTGTGGTAAGTGCAGACCTACCAGTTGAATGCTTGCTTGGCAATGATCTGGAAACTTCAGCTTGGGCTGAAGTGGAGCTCAGGACACATGCAGAAATGCTAGGGATCCCTGCTCATGTCTTTGTTGTGGCTAGGTCACAGGCCAAAATGTCTAACAGTGGACAGGCCCTGGATTCTGAAAGAATGGACCAGGTGCCTCCCAAGAGGAGGAGCAGTCGGGTTAAGGCAATGCCTTCCCCCCTGACTCAGAATACAGATCAGCCTCCTGAGGGAGACGATCTTGGACTGGAAGAAGGAACTGTCCCAGAGGAGCTTGAACCTGACCAGGTTGAGTTCTTGGGGACAGAGGGCCCTTCCAGGGCAGATCTGAGCCAGGAGCAGTAAAGCTGCCCCTCTCTTGAACCCCTCAGAAAGCAAGCTGCTGATGAGGCTGCTGGGAATGCTAGTGGCACCCATAAAATGTATTGGGATGATGGACTCCTTTACTCAGAGTGTAGAGACCCCAAGCGCTGGTGCTTCCAGGAGGTTGGGTATACCTCTGAAGTGTAGGGGCTTCCTATTGACACTAGCCCATGATATTCCCTTGTCCAGCAGGACACCTGGGCCAGAACAAGACTTGGGACAGAATTTTCCCTCACTTTCACTGGCCCCACATGTCTGAAGACACTAAGGAGTTTTGCCGCTCCTGTGTGACCTGAGTGGCAAGGCAGGTGGAACCACAAAGGCCCCCCTGAAACCACAACCTGTGGTGGGTGTTTCCTTTGAGAGGGTAGTGATTGGCATTGTTGGTCCCATGGATCCTCAAACTGCATCTGGGCACAGATTTATCCTGGTGGTGGTGGACCATGCCACTAGGTACCCAGAGGCAATCCCACTTAGGACCACTTAGGACCACTAAATTCAATTCATGAAGCTTTATTCGGTACATATAAAATGACCATAAAAAGCACAACAAAAAGTATAAAAAATGCATTAGGGTGTCAGGTACAACCGGTTTACAGTCAAAGCCTAAATATTACAAAAATAATAGATTAAAAACACATACTTTTCCTGGCCTTAAAAGATTGAATTAAAAACATAGCAGTAAAAAAACAGATATCGACGTGTTGTAAATTAAAAATTAAGCTCATAGCCTGATTAACAGTACGTATACCATATTTAAGAAACATAGGTTTTAAATAGGCAATACGAAAATTCATATACAGTGTACATATGAAAAGAAAGTGCTCAGTGCTCTGTTTGGAAACGCCATCGCACATACAGGGCCCCTGCGGGTGTTTCTTGAGTGTTGGCAATGCCACTAGATGATGGGCTATACCAAACCTTAGTCTGGTCAGCACAAACTTATGGGATGGCCTTGTTACCCATACTAAATAAATGGGTGAACCTTCAACAGAGTTATGTTTATTATAAAACATAACAGTAGATAGAGAGCCGTTAGCAATGGCCCGCTTCCTTGCGGCAAATGCCAAAAAGTTTATTTTCAGCTCTTGTTTCGTTACTAAAGATGCTGCTCTAGGGTCCGCCAAGATGTTTAGATTAAATATTTCTGAAAAACTTCTGACAACATAATTTAACCAGGGTATATTTAAAAATTTATCCAACGAGAGACAGTCTTCGATGACCAATCGATTAAAAGTTTTTTCTTCCTGGAGCCAGATAGAACGCCAAATCATAAGTGGCCTCAGAGATAGTTGATCAGTAAGAAAATTAATGTCCAGCTCTCGGTGGGTAAGCTCGGTACGAGCAGTGTAAGGTAGTAACAGGAGTTTTTAAAAAAAAGCATTTTCCTCCACCTGCAAAGTATGGGCATAGGAGTGTCCCCAAACACCCGCCCCTGACTAATACCTCTTTTTACACCAAATTTAGGGGTGCATTCTCCTTTGGTCCCAAAACGCACACAAGTTTTTAAATTCCCATACAATCTAGCAAGAAAATAGAATATACCTTCTGGCGCACCTAACTGTAACAAGGTTGACCATAAAATCGAATGGTCAACCATATCAAAGGCACTACTAAGGTCTGCGAAACAGAGGTAAAGTGAGCCTGGCTTAGCTTCAGTGTATTTCCCGATCAATAGATCAAGGTTTGAACACTGATCGAGTGTGCCCCTGCCCTTTCTAAATCCATACTGGCTATCAGCTAGGATGCCCTCTTGCTCGGCCCATTCATCTAACCTCACTAACATAATTCTGCTCATGATTTTGACAGACGAATCTAAAAGAGAGATTGGTCGATAATTTTTTATATCGGACCTACTACCTTTTTTATGTATTGGAATAATAATAGATTCCCCCCATGTTTCGGGGGTCTCGGTACATATAGCAGCATTAAAACTGTAGCTAACAGAGGGCTCCACATCTCGGGAGCCGTTTTGTACACATCAATGGGCACCCCATCTGGTCCCTGGGCTTTCCCCCCCTTACTGGCGCAGATGCCAGATTCTACCTCATTAACTGTAATATTCAAGGGAAAAACAGGCCATCTATTCTGGCAGGTGCCCATACAGCTAATAGAGTCAAAAATATTTGAAAAATGGGCAACCCAACCATCACTCGGGACATTGGAGGTTAACGTTGGGGTATTCTCATCCTTAAGGAAAGGAAAGTTAACAGTAGCCCAGAACAAAGTACTGTTAGATAGTTCAGCTGCTTGATTAAGAGAGCCCCATGCCGACTGCTGTAGCTCACTCTTCCTCCGCCTTAGAGCAAGCTTATATTCTAGCCTTAATTTCGCAACAGAATCAGTGTCCCTAGGCTTTTTGGCAAGCGCATGTTTTAATTAGGTTAATAGACGGGTACACAAATGATCGAACCATTTTGGTACCCCCCTTAGATTTGGTAAATCTGGCCTCAATAATTTTGTTGATATCCTTAAAAGCATTTAAAACCTGCGTTTCGTCAGTAGAGTTATCAAATATAATACTAATATTAGGTAAACAGTCCCTCCCGATAAAACTAATTAAGTCACTTGCTTTATCCCCAGCCCATCTCAGACGGACACCATTTGGTCTATACGGTTCAATATTAGAGACCAAAGCGCCCGTTTTAACACAACTATCGTCCCAAAAAGTTGTTTCCAAAATAATACAATTGTGGTCGCTTATGGTAGATACTTCAATCCTGGGGGGGGGCACAACAGGAAACAATATGAGAGGAAACAATCACATGATCAATAACTGAGCAGGAATGATGACCCCTAAAAGTAGGGATAATTTGACCAGATTCCTCTCTTGGGAGACCTAGAATTTCTAAGTCATAGTACCCCATAAAGTAACTTAGTACATCTCCATAGTTGTTATGACAGAAAAGCAGGTCTTCCACTCCCACATCGTTGTTGAGTATACAGACTTTTTTAGTTGACAATTCACACAATGGGATATTAAAGTCACCAACCCAGACAAAATCAAAGGAAACATTAACTTCTGCGTTTAAATTTTCGATGGCACAGGCCAAATCACGGACGACTGCATCCCTGGAACTATCAAAAATATTATTATAATAATTTATCAATAAGATGTTATGGGTCTGATCCGCTAACAACCAAAGAATCTGAGCATGTTCTCCCACTATAATATACCTTTTTACTATAATTGGGTCATGGATTGACACTAATATCAGCAAATCACCTTTAGCTCTGCCCGGCCCAGTGCCCTTCGCCACCAAATTATATGAAACAAACCCCTCATAATTAATTTCTTCCCTGCACCATGTCTCCTGAAAACATATAATATCATAGGAATTGATAAAATTCTGCCAGCCCAAAACCTTCCCCTTGGATTTCAAACCTGCGACGTTCCAGCTGGCTAAGATTATTCCTTTTCCCCTTACGTTGGTCCGGTCTGGTGTGATAAATACAGTTGGAGGAATTTCGTCCCTTTGATTTCCATTGACTGCCCCCCTACACTCGCTATCAGGAGAATCCTCCACCCTGGTTGGCGCCAAAACCAAGTTAACATTGATGGTTTCAATAGCCCGTTTATTAATAGCATCACCCGAGGGTATCGGGCTCTCCAAATTGAGTCAGTCATTAGAATCTAAGCTGTTAAGGGCGTGAAAACGATTGTGCAGAGGGATGGCTAAACCCTGCTGCTGGATCGGCGGAGGTAGCCAAAGAGGATTATTATCATTAGGCATATTAATAAGGTGGCTATAAAAAAAGCCAAGCGGGCGTGCACAAACACTATTGTCAGTAAACGGTAGGGTAGCTGCTCTAAGCAGAACTGTAGCGACGTGTTGGGGATGTTTAAAATTAATAATAACACAGTCGCCCCTACAAGTCTTTCTAGAGTTACCCACCCAGTTGACCCTTCTAGTAGTTAGTATGTCATTAGAAAGGGCCATTGGGAACCCACATTGCTTATGCAGCCAAAAAACAGTTTTATTTTTCAGGGAATCATGAGATTCATACTGAGACTGAGACGTTAGTGAATCAACCCGTGGAACGTTAGTTAGAACCACCACATAGGGGGCACAGTCTGGCGGAAGATTAACAGAGCCCTTTCTCCTCACCTCGGTCCAACCCACATTGCTTTCAGCTGTCGAAGTAGCCTTGTTTGGACATGCTTACAACCCAGACACAACCTGCTACACAACCTGCTACACAAATATAAAAATAAACACGCCTAAGCTATCATGAATTGCACAACAATAACAATAAAATAATAATAATGATAATAACAATTGCGATATCCCAATCACAATGCTTAAAATAAGTTGAGATTATCTCACATAAGAGGCGATAGGTCCTGACAGCAAACACCAATGTCCCTGGCCCTGCCCTGCCACCTCCTGCCCCGGACGGCCACAGACGGCCCGCCCTTTGCCCGGGCTTAGCCCGGTGCATGCCCGCGCGCGTCCCACGTGGCGGGAGGTGCGAGGAGCAGAAATACGGTCCCCGGTGTTGGAGGGCGGGATCTCCGCTGCTGGCGCTGCCCCTTAGGCTCCTGGGGCTCGTAGTTCAGGGTCTTTTGCGTCTGCTTAGTACCCCAAACGCTGGTGCTGCATCTCCCGCGAAGCGGGAGGCGCGAGGTGCAGAAATACGGTCCCCGGTGTTGGAGGGCGGGACCTCCGCTGCTGGCGCTGCCCCTTAGGCTCCTGGGGCTAGTAGTTCAGGGTCTTTTGCGTCTGCTTAGTCCCCCAAACGCTGGCGCTGCGTTTCCCGCGAAGCGGGAGGCCCAATGTGCAGAAATACGGTCCCCGGTGTTGGAGGGCGGGACCTCCGCTGCTGGCGCTGCCCCTTAGGCTCCTGGGGCTCGTAGTTCAGGGTCTTTTGCGTCCGCTTAGTCCCCCAAACGCTGGCGCTGCGTCTCCCGTGAAGCGGGAGGTGCGAGGTGCAGAAATACGGTCCCCGGTGTTGGAGGGCGGGACCTCCGCTGCTGGCGCTGCCCCTTAGGCTCCCGGGGCTCGTAGTTCAGGGTCTTTTGCGTCCGCTTAGTCCCCCAAACCCTGGCGCTGCGTCTCCCGCGAAGCGGGAGGAACGAGGTGCATAAATACGGTCCCCGGTGATGGAGGGCGGGACCTCCGCTGCTGGCGCTGCCCCTTAGGCTCCTGGGGCTCGTAGTTCAGGATCTTTTGCGTCCGCTTAGTCCCCTAAACGCTGGTGCTGCGTCTCCCGCGAGGTGCAGAAATACGGTCCCCGGTGTTGGAGGGCGGTACCTCCGCTGCTGGCGCTGCCCCTTAGGCTCCTGGGGCTCGTAGTTCAGGGTCTTTTGCGTCCGCTTAGTCCCCCAAACGCTGGCGCTGCGTCTCCCGCGAAGCAGGAGGCGCAAGGTGTAGAAATACGGTCCCCGGTGTTGGAGGGCGGGACCTCCACTGCTGGCGCTGCCCCTTAGGCTCCTGGGGCTCGTAGTTCAGGGTCTTTTGCGTCCGCTTAGTCCCCCAAACGCTGGCGCTGCGTCTCCCACTACAGCAAGAGCTCTCTTGGGTGTGTTCTCAAGAGTGGGCTTTCCTAAGGAGGTAGTATCCGACAGGGATGCAAACTTCATGTCTAGTTACTTGACTGCAATGTGGAAGGAGTGTGGAGTGAACTACAAGTTCACCACACCCTATCACCCACAATGCAATGGTTTAGTTGAAAGATTCAACAAAACCTTAAAGGGCATGATCAAAGGTCTCCCAGAGAAGCTTAGACGGAGATGGGACATCCTTTTACCCTGCCTTTTGTTTGCCTACAGGGAGGTGCCACAAAAGGGGGTTGGTTACAGCCCTTTTGAACTTTTGTTTGGCCATCCTGTTAGGGGTTCTTTGTGTCTGGTGAAGGAGGGATGGGAGTTACCTCTCAAACCCCCTAAACAGGACATAGTGAACTATGTACTTGGTCTCGGCTCCAGGATGGCTGAATACATGAAAAAGGCAACTAAAAACCTTGAGGCTAGCCAGGAATTGCAAAAGGCCTGGCATGACCAAAAGGCTGTGCTGACTGTTTACTAGCCAGGGCAGAAAGTGTGGGTGTTGGAGCCTGTGGCCACAGCAGCCCTTCAGGACAATACAATTGTTGAACAGAAAGGGGAGTTCACCTTCTTGGTAGACCTTGGAACCCCTAGTTGACCCCACAGGGTACTTCATGTCAATAGACTAAAACCATATGTTGACAGGGCAGACATGGGCTTGCTCATGGCTACTGATGAGGGACAGGAGGAAGAGAGAGACCCACTCCCTGACCTGCTCTCACAGAACCCTGATGATGGATCAGTAGATGGTGTAGCCTTGGCAGGCAGCCTCACTGTCCAGTAGCAAACTGACTGCAGAAAACTTCTCAGCCAGTACAGACATATGTTTTCTCTGACTCCAAGTCAGACCACCTGGTGCAGTCATGAAGTGGACACTGAGGATAGTCTGCCTGTGAAGAATAAGATCTACAGGCAACCTGACCATGCCAGGGACTGTATAAGGAGAGAAGTCCAAAAGATGTTGGATTTGGGAGTCATTGAACCCTCAGATAGCCCTTGGGCTAGTCCAGTAGTCCTTGTGTCTAAACCTCACACCAAAGATGGCAAGAGAGAGATTAGGTTTTGTGTGGACTACAGGGGTCTCAATGCAGTCACCAGGACTGATGCAAATCCCATCCCCAGGGCGGATAAGCTGATAGATACTTTGGCCTCAGCCAAGTTTCTAAGCACATTTGACCTGACAGCTGGCTACTGGCAGATCAGACTAGCTGATGATGCAAAGCCAAAGACAGCATTTTCTACCCCTAATGGGCACTATCAATTTGTGGTAATGCCCTTTGGTTTGAAAAATGCACCTGCCACTTTCCAAAGGTTGGTGAATCAAGTCCTTACAGGCCTGGAAGACTATAGTGCAGCATATCTAGATGATATTGCTGTGTTTAACTCCACCTGGGAGGATCACCTGGTCCACCTGAGGAATGTTTTGGAGGCCCTGCAAAACGCAGGCCTAACTATCAAGGCTACTAATTGCCAGATAGGGCAGAGTCAGGTTGTGTATATGGGCCACCTTGTAGGTGGAGGCCAGGTTCAACCATTGCAGAGCAAAATCCAGACCATTATGGACTGGTTTGCTCCCACTACCCAGACTCAGGTGAGAGCCTTCTTAGGCCTGACTGGGTATTACAGAAGATTTGTCAAGGGGTATGGATCAATAGTGACCCCCCTGAATGACGTACCCTCTAAGAAAATGCCCAAAAAGGTTCAGTGGATAGTTAGCTGTCAAAAGGCATTTGATGACCTGAACCAGGCCATGTGCACTGCTCCCATTCTGCAAAGTCCTGATTTCTCCAAAAAGTTCATTGTGCAAACAGATGCATCTGAGTTGGGGGTAGGGGCTGAACTGTCATAGTTGAATGATGAAGGTCAGGATCAACCAGTAGCCCCTCTTATGGCTAAAACAGATGAAGGGTGAGAACCCCAAACTTCTCAGGTGGTCCATTTCCCTACAGGGGATGGACTATACAGTGGAACATAGACCTGGGAGTAACCATGCCAATACAGATGGACTCTCCAGATATTTCCACTTAGAACATGAAGACACAACTGGTCAAGGTTAGTTTAATGTACCTGCGTTTGGGGGGGTTGTCTAGGAGAGTAGGATCTACCTCTTATGGTTACCCCGACTTTTTGCTGGTGTTTCACTGTTTTTCGACTTTAGTCTGGCTGGGGCCCTGCTATTCAGGACCCCAGACTAGCTGCTTCCTCTCGAAATCGATTGCATGTACTTTACGTACACTCCAGATTGGATTCTGGGGTACCCTTGTGAGTCTCTAGTATATGGTATACTATGTACTCAGGACATAGGTACCCCAGAGGCCTACCGGGGCTGAAGCATGTATTGTGCCACCCCTGGAAAGCCCTCCAAAATGACACCACAGGTCTGCTATTGCAGCCTGGGTAAGGTGGTGCATGCACCCCTTACTGAGGTATAGGTTCACTATACCTCACCAATCACTGCACATAGAAACCTATCAGTCACCCCTATGGCAGGCCTTAACAATCCTGAAGGCAGGATGCTTGGTTATATGTGAGAAGGTACCAAGGCATGAGCTAAGCCCTTCTGCAGCCTTCGGAATCTCTTCTCCGGGGTTGTCAGTGGTGCAGCCTGACCATATACTCTTAAGTGCATTATAACTAAAACACTCGATTCTAACTTTGGACTGGCTGCACGGAAACATGTCGTGTTTGGTGTCAAACACCTTGGAATCATACCCCCACATCAATTCCTGATGTGAGAATATGATCCCACCCTTCTAGAGGGAGAGACATGGCAGTACCGGTATACCCGGTAGAAACTTAACAGAGCCCTGGCATCACAAAATGAATGCTGCAGCCACAGACACGGGTCTGGCCTCCTGCTGCTGACTGAAGCTCTGGCAGGGGTGGCCTGGACAATAGGTTTCCTGTCACAGGGAGGTGCAACCACCTCCCAGACAGGATGATGTGTATTGGGGCTGAGTGGGAGCACTCTCAGAGTGCTTTGAAGTCCTGCACTGGGGGCACATTTGGTGTCCCTGTGCATAGTGCAGCTCAAACCGGTTCAGGGGCTTCCAGCCCCTGCTCTGGGATAAAACTGGACAAAGGAAATGGGTGTAGCCACCCCTCTTTCCAAACCCTCCCATAGGTGGGTCCCTAGAGCTAGTCCAACCCCTTCCTTAGGTATAAGTAAGGAACCCCTGGCAACAGGAATTTAGATATTCCTGGACAAAACTCTGAAGCTGAATCCTGGAACTTCTACACTCTACTAAAGACTAGAGGACTGAAGAATTTTCCCTTGGGGTGAAGGAGTGACTCCCCTGCTTGGCAGGCACCAACAAAGCATTTTGCTGGTCTGCATCTCTGAAGCTCTCGCCGGACTCTGAGTATTTGCAGCCCAGGAAGAGGATTTCCAGACATCTCAGAGGCTGAGGCTGAGACCCGCAGCCCTTGTGAGGAACGTGGAACCGGAACTCCTGGTCACCGTGTACTTTTGCAAGTGCATTGACTTCTCGACGTCTCCTAAAGTCTTGCTTGGGGTTACTTGTTGCCCCCACCTCGGGCAGAGAATCCACCGAAGATTGTCGGCCTAGTCACCCCGAGTGACCCGTGGGCTGCCATTTTCTGATTCCTCTTGAGGTCCCTTCGTGATCCCTTGCCCGCTGACTGGTGGGTCCCTGAGAAGGTAACTTTGATATTCCTTGGGCTTCCCTGGTTGCTCCAGACGTGCCCTGACTCCCTACCAAGTGGTGAGTCTCTCAGACCTTGCTGTTCTGCACCGAAGCATCTTTCTCCTTTCTGCGTGGGTTGCTGTTGCCAAGTTTTGTTGTGTCCAATCCGGGCACCGATGCTGCAGTACTCGACATCCTTTCCGGGAGAGCTCAAATACAGCTCCTGGTTGTCCTGAATGCCTCCTGGTCCTCGTGGTTGTAGAGTCAAGCTTCACCTTCTTCCCCTGAACTCACCCGACTTCGGTGGGCATTCGCCTATCGTGCCCCTGGTCACTGGCTAGTTACCCAGACTCTGTCCCCTCTGCTTTTAGGTTCTTCTTGACTTTGATCCAGGCTTGGATATCTTTGGACACTTCTCATTTTCCCGGCAGCAGCACTTCTTTGCCAGCTCCCATTGAAAACGATGACGCGACCCGACACCATTTGACACCTAAGCACCCAGCTTCCCTGGGTGAGGTAACATGAGTACTCCAGTGCTCCCATGGGTGTTGACCCTAGAACTTCCTAAGTCCCAAAGGGTTTGGTCCTGACTCATTTCTAAGTGTCCCTAATCTTTAAAAATCTAACCGCGACTTTCCCCATAGAAGCTAACGGGAGCTCGCGGCTGTGTTCTCACTCTGCACACGGCCCCCGTGGGTCCCCTGTGTCACTACCTCCGGTGGTTCCTTGGGGTCATAGCAAATCTACCGGCTCTAGGCCTTGTGCCTAGTTAAGTCGTGGTTCTTATACCACTATTTTAGTATATGGTTTGGCTCGCCCCTCGGGCCTGATTTGTATTTGTGCTATTTTACTGTACTATTTGAAGTGTAACTTATGTGTTTTGACCTCTAGCCTCATAAAGAGACTAGGAGGGTGTGTTTAGAAATAAATACATATATTTTATATATATACCTGGTGTGGTTGTCTTTAATTTAGCCATTCGGGAGATTATAGACTGGTAAAACAAGCTGCTTTACATTCCTTCAAGACTGAGCCTGAAGGGTGCTCTTCATAGCTACCACAAGGATAGCTTTCAATAAAGGTTGTCTTTAACCTATCATCAATAAGGGTTTGTTTGGACTGGTACAGGGTGCTCACTATAACTAATGGACAGCATATACCAGGCCAACTTCTCAAATCGGAGGTCACATCTTTCCATTCACATCTGGACTCGGTGGAGAAGCAAATAGAGGAACTTGAAGAAAAACAATATAAAACACTCAACTGTGGTGCGATATACACTTTCGAAAACAATAACAGACATAGGATATTAAACATGACATGATAATATTCCTCTCCATGAAGTGTCAGAACAGGTAAAAAAAGACAATAAGCCCGGATTTTTAGTTGATCTCCTTCTGAGATTATTAAGCTTCACTTTTCTAGAACCCTCAAAAAGATTGAGACAGTGAAATCAAAGGATAACCCTAGACGGAACACAGCTCATCTTCTACAATGCAGTCACATGAGACTGATCATTTACATGGCTGAAAATAAATAATTCTGTCATATGGGATGGCTGCTATATCCATATCACAGCAGACTTCTCTTGCAAAACCAATTTAAAGAAGAAAAAGTTCTTCATGATGAGGCAAAAACAAGAAATAGGATATCAAATATGGCCTACTCAACACAGACCTTACGATTATCACGATTGATGGAAAGACAATGGAATACTCTGATACCAGAAACCTGTTCTTGATTCTCTGGAGAAGACAGAGATGGACACATATACGGACACTGTTCTTTCAAAAGGGAACAGTGGCCTGAATCCTCAGGAGCCACAACTTAACATGACTCACGTTCAGAGTAAAAATGTAAATACATCCAGATGACACTGAGAGAATGGGAATGCATCGAACAATGGAGACACTGACAAGACACAGGGTCAAATCCAGGTTACCCATGAAAAATAGTTATGGAGCCAATGGAGAAAGATAATGTGTCACTTATAGCAACTGTCACGATGTAATGTCTTGCTTCTCTGGATGTACTAGATATTTAGCAGCTTAACTTACGACAGCAGAGCATAATAATAACCGCTCATTTGACAACTGGTAAAGTGGTGATGCACATAACACACTGTTTAGTGGTACAAGAAATCTGGTAGGTGGATGCTACATTGGACCATATCCTTGCTACCAAGGGGATACCCATCAGGGAGTGGTTGGACCCAACACAATATTTAGGATGGACCAGAATTCACCATGGAATTTCCTTATTAAACCACAATAGGTATCAGTCTTGTTTTTTAATTGCAGTCCAAAAAAGTTCTACCAATCATGCTAAAGATAAAACCAATTTCACAGTGTTCTAGCCTAGTACTATTATAAGCTGTCCAATTCCTCTATAGATAAACAGTCAATGCAATGGAAAGGTGTTTGTAAAGTCTGATGATTTCTTAGGGGACGGGTTAAACAAAGGAGGGAGTGAAGAGGTAATGCTCTAAGAGCATAAGGGGTGGATACGACCTCCTCAAATCAATATGTCAAAAAACAAAGGGATCCACTCATAAGAAAGTTTAGACGTGTTCCTCCAGACTACGTGTGTCTCCTACAATGGTGGAAAGCACACAGCTTTGTTTAAATACCCCTCACCCACCAAAAGGGCCCTTGGTGGCATGCTTCATCATCAGTGTCTTCCCGCCCCGCTGCGGGACGGGGTGTGCTATGACCTACGACTACGCGGGAGCACTGATTTTTGAAAAACAATACTATGTGTGGTGTAGGAGTGTGAGTGGAAGGGTCAAAAGTGAATATAAAGAGTGAAAGGTTAAAAAATACCTGCCTTTGGTCTGAAAAAGTAAGTTTAATTATTCCTATAAGCTGGTATTGATAAAAATGGGGAATGAAATGGAGATACTATGCTTCAATGAGCTGTTTCTCCTGAGTTAACATGTTTTGAAGCACTCCCCTGGCTTCTCATCAGGACCTCAAAAAAGATCCCTTCTACACTCGAAATTGCGAAATAATATGGAAAAAAGTGTATTTACATATTATAATAGCTAAGTGGTGCACCTGATTATCCACATGCACAATATACTATAGAGTTAAAAATAGAACACATATGCCTTGCACCGTCAGTGATGATGACCTATAAAGGAAGGTGATATATTTTTTGTGTGATATCTTTTTCTTATCTTTATCCGTTACGTTGCTGGTGCTTTTGTTATATCGGCGAGATGGGACAAAACAAAGACATACAACCTATATAACATAAAGCACATACTCTATATCTGGGAACCACATGATGTGTGTGTCCATTTTATAGGTATAAATATTGGTCTCAGTAAAAATATATATATATCCTAGGAAACATTGTCTCGAGCCAAGTGAAAGGGGTGAAACTAAGCCTGCACACTCGATTATTCACGTACTTGGATTCTGCCCTGCTAATTCCTCATGAGCCTTTGAAACGGGAGGGAAGGGGTACCTATCGTCAAACACTGGACAGAAGACATGCAGAAAAAAACTTGTTGGTTTTGAGAAATTCCCTCCTAAACTAACAGTGTTGCACTGTTGCATAGTGGCTATGCCGTACTTACAATTTCAAGGTTACCTCCTCACCAGGATACTACCTCGCCGCGGCTCCGTGGAACATTGAGCCAGTGCGGGTAGCATCCTTATATACTCATCTTAATTGATAGTTTCCCGCCAAAAGGGGCCCTAATTGGTGAAAAAACCTAGACCGCTACTCCGGTGCCTCTAATCTGAGGGAGTTCTCACTTCCTGTTTGCGGCAGTATTTGTGATATAGAGGAAGGCTGGGGCACTAGACCTCTAAACCAAATCACAGGTTGAACGGGAACCTCACTTCCTGTTGATGCGATTTTCATGTATTGCTACACTTGAATGTTATGAGAGGGGGAGCCTGGAGCGCTAAATGGCGGTTATTGAAAAAAACACTGCCTATTACTGTTCGTGAAGTTATAAAATGAACGGACAGTTTGAAATAATCTTTCCGTACATTCAATGGAAAATAAAGAAAAAAGTAAAGAACGCCCCATTTGCCAAATTACGGATCTTAAGAGGAGATTTTAAGAGGAGAATGACCCCCGTGCACTTGGCCTGCTGATGGCGGTGGTAATACGTGAGTGTGAACCAAGTACACAGGGTATCCTAGTATATATCTGCTGTAATTCTACTATAGTTCCCGACCTGGTGTTAGAAACGTAGGGGTAGAAGTACCTATTCTAAAGAGGGACGTATCTTAAGGTGGCATAAGTAAAAATAGAAATGATGCTCCGTGAGGCTATACCCCGGCTGAACAAGCTAGTTGATCACCTATTGGTGACATTATTTAAAGGTAGCATGTACTGGTCCCTAGTGAGAGATTGGCAAAAGACCTGGTAAGGGGGATCAGTTTATTTTAGGGGTCTTTGTATTGAGGGCATGCATTTCTGTTCTCTAAGGGAAAAAGACAGCAAGGGATCAGCTGAATTGACCCCAGGGGATGTCATCATTAAGACCCATGATGTGTGCCCCCAAACGGAACACCTAACACTGTTATTTTTCGAAAAGGCCATGCTCACTGTTCAGTTGCTCGATAATGGTCCACTGTAGGTCTTCCATAGTGTGTTGGGTCATTAAGTATTGAGTGGCCATTTTCGTGGTGCTTTTCTTGCAACGTACGTTGCTCCTGTGCTCTCCTATTCGTGTCTTGAGAGATCTAGTAGTCACTCTGACATATTCCATTCCGCAGGGGCAGGTAATGATATAGACTACATTCTTACTATTGCAGTTCGTAAATCTCCTTTGCTCCCATTCAGTGCCATTCCTGAATGAGGTGTGTCTGTTTTTTTTCATGAGGTGGCAAGTGCTGCAATTACCACAAGGGTAGTGACCCTTCACTGAGGGTAGAAGAGTGTTTTCTTTTCCCATTGGTAGGGTGTTCCGTAGTCTTGTGTGGACCAGCATGTCCCTAAGGCTCCTTCCTCTTTTGTGTGCAAACATAGGTTTTGGAAGATTGAGGTTGCCGCATGTTAGTAGTCTCCAATGTTTGTTTATGATTTTAGTAAATTGATTGGAGTTGGTGTTGTAAGTAGGGACACATATTGGTCTCTCTTCTGGTTCCTTGGGGATCTTTGGTTCTAGCAGGGCCTCCCTGTTGTTATTACGGGCCCTTTTCATAGCTCTGTCAATGATCCGTGTTGGGTAATTTGCGTTTCTTTAACTTCTTTTGTAGATCAGTGGCCTGTTTCCTGAAGTTACTGATCTCCGTACAGTTCCTCAGGAGGTGGAGGAACTGTCGTAAGGGAGGTTGACTCAAAGATGGCGGGGATGAAAACTGTTATATAACAGTAGACAGTTCTTGGCTGTAAGCTTGAAATGAGTGGTGGTCTTCAAAGTGCCCTCATCCTGGTAGATATTCAGGTCCAGGAAGATCAAGTTGGTCTCAGAGGTAGATGTTTTGTTGGTTCAGCCAGGTCTAAAGTTTCCAGTTGATGTTGTGTCTCCTTCCCATATAACCAACACATTGTCTATGTAACGTTTCCATGTTTGTATTTGGTTGATAAATGGGTTACTGGGATGCAGGACCTTCTTTGTTTCCAGGTGATGGACGTATAGGCCTGTTATAGCAAAAGTGCTCCTCAAGCTGGTCCTGTGCTTCTGCAAGTAGATGGTGTCCTCATAAGCAAAAAAGTTTTAGGGGAGTGCCAGATAGATGCATTCCATGACCACGTTGCGTGGAGTTTGTTATTCCCAGTCAGTAGTGAATAGTACCTCTTCAATGATTGTTAGAGTCTCATCATGTGGGAGACTCGTGTACAGACTCTCCACGTCCAGTCCCATCAGAAGGTGTCTGTTGGGATCAAATTCTATTCCTTGGAGTAACTGTAGGACTTCTTTTGTATCCTTTAGATATGTCCCTGTTTTTTGGACCAAAGGGCGAAGGAAGGCGTCTGCAAACTTTGATAGAGGTTCCAGTATGGAGTCAATGCCAGATACTATGGGAAGGCCAGGTGGTTGCCCAAGGTTCTTGTGGATCTTGGGAATGGTGTAAAAGTAAGGGGCTCTTGGAGATTTTTTGGTAAGGAACTCGGCCTCCTTTTTGAAAATCCAATTGTGTGATGTTACCTCTTCCACCATAGAGGCTATCCGGGCCCTCAAGGATTCAGTAGGTTCCTCCTGCAGAACCTCATAGTTCCAGCGGTCTTCAAGTAGTCTTCTGCATTCGCTGTCATAAGCAGTGGTGGTCTGTATGAGAATCACCCCTCCTTTATCAGCTGGCTTTATCACGATGTCATTGTTGGATGAAAGTTGTCGCATTGCTTCTTTTTCCTCCTTGGTTGTATTGTGAAAAGTGTGGTTGTCCTGGGTAGTGATGTTCTCGACCTCTTTCATCACAGCCTCCTCAAAAGTTAGTAGTTCAATTGGGAGTGTTGAATCAGGTGGGGTGAAAGTAGACTTGACCTGTAGTCCTGTGTCATCTCTTTCTTCCTCAGATGTTGCCTTTTCCTTAAGAACTTGTAACTTGAGTTTTCGAATGAACTCCTTCATTTCGGTACAGAGTTTGAATCTGTCCAGATTGTTGGTGGGAACAAAACCCAAACCTTGTTCCAGAACAATCCTCTGTGCTGGTGTCAATTCACAGTCTGTGAGGTTAACCACTAGTTGATCCTCCTGCTCGTTGATGGTGGGTTGGGTAGTGCGCCTGTCATGCTCCTGGTGGAGATGTGTGATGTCACGTCTTCTGTGGTTAACCAGTGGACATTGTTGCCCTTCTGGTTCCAGCCCCTCCAGGGTCCAGGGCGCGCCCCTAAAAAAGGTCCATAGTAATTATAGTCATATTCCTGTGGTGGAGGCACCCAGTGTGGGTAGGGCCCTCCCATTGTTGGTGGGCCGTAGGGGTATGGAGGATATGGCGGTGGTCTTTGATAATTCCCCTATCCTCTCTGTCCTCTGTTGTAGGATCTTTGGTACTGGTCACCCCCGTGCTGGTATCTTGGGCCGCTCCCTCTACTGGAATAGGAACTGTTCGATCCTGAGTCCGATGTGTCTCCATCCGAACCCTGTTCTTGGTTTGAATTTTTATATACATATATGGGTATATTTTTTCATGACTGAAAGGTGCTGTGTCCTTCTTTAATTTATTATATTTGCTTTGTTTTAGTGTCACCTCAAAATCGTTCATTTGTTGGGATAGTTCTTCCAGGCGTTTCTTTAAAATGTTTGCAGACTGGTAACTTTTCAGTTTTACTTCCAAAGTCTGGATCTCGATCTTGAGTTCCTGGGCCAAACTTGTGGCTGTTTTTACAATTAAGATGAACCAGTCGAGAGTACAGTGCCACGATATTAGTGACCAGTCCTTCTTGAACACCTTATCGTGCTGGAATATAAAGGGTTCATTGTGGACGATCAGGCCCTGTGGTTCTGCATTTGCCCTGAGATATTCCGTCATTAGTAAGCCATGAAGTGCTGTCTTAATCTGTGTTCTTCTCAAAGTAGCCAACTCACCCCAGTCACCATTGTTTGGACCGGGTTCAGAAGCATTGAACCCCTCAAAGGGATTGATGAAGGCCAGGATTCTGTCCACTTCTTTTTCCGAGAAAGTGAGCCCGGTTGCTTCAGCCATGGTCAAAATATGGAGACTTAAATTCTATGAAATATGAGATTAAATAGAAGTGTGTGTTATGGTTGTGTATGAGATTCTAGCGTGGTCACTGACCACTTTACTGTATCGTTAGTGTTTCGGATACCTAGTGACCAGTAATACCGGATTACTCCCACAACTGCACGCTGTTATTAAACGCGTTAAACAAAGGAGGGAGTGAAGAGGTAATACTCTAAGTGCATACGGGGTGGATACGTCCTCCTCATATCAATATGTCAAAAAACAAAGGGATCCACCCTTATAAGAAAGTATAGAAGTGTTCCTCCAGACTACGTTTGTCTCCTACAATGGTGGAAAGCACACAGCTTTGTTTAAATACCCCTCCCCCACCAAAAGGGCCCTTGGTAGCATGCTTCATCATCGGGGTCTTCCCGCTCCGCTGCGGAATGGGGCGTGCCACGACCTACGACTACGCGGGAGCACAGATTTTTGAAAAAATAATACTATGTATGGCGTAGGAGTGTGAGTGGAAGGGTCAAAAGTGAATATAAAGAGTGAAAGGTTAAAAAATACCTAGCTTGGCGGAAAAAGTAAGTTTAATTATTCCTATAAGCTGGTATTGTTAAAAATGGGGAATGAAATGGAGATACTATGCTTCAATGAGCTGTTTCTCCTGAGTCGACATGTTTCGAAGCCCTCCCCTGGCTTCTCATCAGGACCTCAAAAAAGATCCCTTCTACACTTGAAATTGTGAAATAATATGGAAAGAAGTGTATTTACATATAATAATAGCTAAGTGGTGCACCCTTCCACTCAAACTCCTACACCACACATAGTATTGGTTTTTCAAAAGGACGTAGCACGCCCCGTCCTGCAGCGGGCGGGAAGACCCCGATGATGAAGCATGCCACCAAGGGCCCTTTTGGTGGGTGAGAGGTATTTAAACAAAGCTGTGTGCTTTCCACCAGTGTAGGAGACACACGTAGTCTGAAGGAACACTTTTTTACTTTCTTATAATTGTGGATTTCTTAGGGGAGACACAGTGAGAGCAATTGCACAAACTGACGATTTCATCTAGAGAGTTACAGTTGATATAGTGAAAACATTTTTTGTGCAGCTTGATAACTTCTTAACAAGAAACACAGCCAACACGTGTTTCATCAAAATCGACTTTTTCAAGGCTTCACTCCTTCGATGGGTAAGTCAAAGCGAGGGATTTTCAAACATACATACAGTTCACAAGTAAGGAAAATATATTGTTCCAGTGCAGTAAAAACATTTTTGGCAATGAAACAAATTAACGGCAGACTTGCAGTCACAAGGTCACAACTGTGATGGTTCCCAGCACGTAGAGGAAGAACGGAACTATATATTGTACAACATACATTATGAAGAGACTGCAAAATTTGAAAAACACTTCTTACAACCCATGTATCTGCTAAGACTTTCAGGTGACAGCAGAGCTCTCTTAAATGGATACATTTCCAAGGATGAAATACTGGAATCCGTAGATAGTCTCCTTTATGTAAATCTTCCAAAAAGGATGACTTCACCAGGGAATTTTATAAAATAGAAAAATCACTACTGGTGCTTCTGTTGTATGATCCTCTAAAGAAAGCAGAAAGTTTGATATGCTACATCACATATCTAATTAGGCATTCATCACTCTGCTATTTAAGGAAAGGAAAGATTCATTGCTGTGCCCGTTACAGGTCAATATCCCTTATCAAAGTGATGCCTTTCTTAACACACCCGCCCAAAGTGGGCTTTATACTGGGATGAACATCTAGGAAACATTTATGTATGTTGCTACATTAAGTAACGGTAAACAAGAAACAGCCCCTCACAAACAATTGCCCTATCTATCAGTAGATGCTGAAAAAGCCTTTGGTAGGGATGAATGAGGATACTTTTTTGGTAGGTTTGGAACAAGATGTCATTGCTAAAGTCTTGACTTCATACTAATTCCATCACTAAAATGACCTGTAACACAGTCTTGCCGCAAACTATTCAAATCAAACCCAGTGTCCCTTTTCTCCCTTTATTTTTCCATTGCCATTGGAACCACTGTCAGTGGCATTTTCGAAGTCACTTTACATTCAAAGGATTGAAAAAACAGTTACTAAAGAGAAAGCATTTCTCAATACTGACGATATTTTGCTCACACTGACCAATCCAACCCTTTCAATACCAGCAGTAATGATGCTCATACAATCTTTCTCTAACTTCTCAGACTATGAAATTAATTGGGATAAGTGTGAAGCCCTACTCATTTTCTGTGAGTAGTGCTGTAGCGCCACTGGGCCCATTTACTTTGATCCTTAATTTACTTGGCACTAACCTCAGGGTCATTTAACATGGTTCACCGGTGGATCTTGAACTGTGCCGTGAGGGGTCGGATATAGGGGATCCAATCCAGTCATCCAATAATGGACCTGGAATCGAATAACTAACCTATAAGCTAGTAATTAGATTCATGTATATGACTCTCAATATTACACTATACAAGTATAGAATTATTACTGCTAAACCAAATCTCCTGAAGAAATTTAGACAACCTAGGATCATACAAACAAGTAACTCAGTTAAGGCTATACAGAATAGTAACATTAGGACCTGTTGACTAGAGACCTCTCTGTTATAATTCCCATCCCCCATTTATACAATGGAAATGCACAATCAATATTTTGAGACTAGTTATAGAGAGACAGAAACAGGGTTCGTAAATGGTTAGATTTATAAGTATTTTGAAAGTAAGACACACCAATGCCAGGCATTAAAAGTTAAAAGTACAGAATCATCAAATTGGTCTCTTTGGGCCATCAATTACCAAAGTTCTAGAAGGAAGGTTCAGGAAAGAACATGAACCATATCAGCACAAATTCTCTTCCAAGGGGGAAAGAAGTCCCGATTAGCGCACACAGCGTATGCACCAGCCAGGAGAGTCTGCCAGTCCGATAGTTGTCTCTCAGTCTGATAGGAAGCAATCCACATAGGAAAGGTGGCAAAGAGAATGTGAGACCTCCTCAATCATCAATTCAATGGATATTCCATTTTCATAGTTCTGGGGTGACACCTTCTAGGTTACCTCATCCGATCAGACCACTCAGTCCATCGGTCAGTTTGTATAGGATGCTTGTCATGAGACATAAAGGCGACACATTTTTCAGGAATATAGGCATTTCAGGGTACGTAAATAATCAGATCATCCAGTAGAGGTGGGCCTTTAAACAAAGGTCCTTTAACAAGGCACATGAACAAGTTCGAAAGGGCAGTTTCCCAGGCAGATGTTCATGGTGGAACAATAATTGTATACAATAGTCATTGTAAGCCCATGAGAACTCCTGAAACAGGATACAGTTGCAATACATTTGTAGGTGCAACACCATTTCTTCTTCTCGGTTGATGCACACATTAACATGAGGAAAAATTGTAACAAGCAACTCTTCAAGAAACGTTCATAATGTCATCTAATTTGCATTTAGTTATGTTAATTCTTCACATATATCATTATCCAAAGAAAACTGTTTAGAAATACTTCCATTTATGTGAGACATCGCTTGCACGTTGTTATTTCACCTTAAAAGAATACTATAGAATCTTAGTAAGTACACATCAATGTTATTCAAACGAGCAGTTTTACATCTACTTTACTCTTTTTTGCATGCTTTTACGATGCAGTAACTAAGTTTCTTTATAACTATCTCTTAAAACACCTCAAAGTAAATAAGCATCAATTGTGCAAGTTTGTTCTTTTCTTTCAAAAGGTGACAAAATGTAGTTTTATATGTCGAGTAAGGATTACGCAGCTTATCTGCTTCATCAGTAGGGCTACACACTTATCCCACACAAGGAGGAACCTGTACAGACCCTTAATACACAGTGAATGCCACAGGCCTTACAAATTTAGGTGTTCTAGTGAATAAAGGCCTAGAGAAGATGATGGACAATAAACTGGCACAATTACAGGCTTAATCAAAAAATAAATTTGCCAAATTGTCCCAACTTAGTATGTCTCTCTGGAGTCGAAAACAAATAGTTAAGATAGCGATAGCCCCTAGATATATTTATGTCTTCAATATGCTGTCCCTCCTGAGACACAGGTCATGGCTCACACAAAGTGACACAAATATTAAGGCATACATAAGGGGTTGGAGAAAGCCTAGACTAAGGCCTCAAGAATTGCGGACATACTACTTCTGGGGACCTCATACTTCTCCATATGAATTCATGCTACCTGCCCTGTCGACTATTGTTACTTTCATACTTTTTTCCAAACATTGCCGAAGTTCCACAGTGGGTAACCATTGAGAAATCATTACTTCATTGGCCAAAAAATATTTTCCTGTTTATTGCAACCATGCACACTTAAAGCAAATTGATAACTCAGTGATTAAAACAATGTTTACAACTTGGCATACAACCCATACACTGTTTAACAGGCATCCTCGATTACATAAATATGCACCTATTTGGCACAATGAAAGTATTGTTATAAGACAACTTGGTTGGACTGACCGAGTGTCTTTATTCAGTAAACCAACTCCTCGATGGAGCCTCTTTTAATAATTTGAGAATATAGAGGAAGCATATGACTTTCCACTGACTCAACAATGGCAATAACTTAAATTAAGGCAGAGTATTCTAAGCACAATTGGCAAGGATCTCATAATGTGCAGATATCACTGAGAATAAACCTTCTTTCTTCAGGTCATTAAGGCGTGAGGTCAACAACATGGAGAAATATCAGGACAATAAACTGCACAGATCAGACCTCAACCCTTCAACCTCACAGAGTGTACTACAAGATTATACAGGCAGGCATTATCGAAAAAAAAGTACTCTCCGAGGACTGATCCTTCACTATTGCAAGAACATGACAAAGTATTTAGACAAAATAAGGATACGTTTCTGTATTTTAAAATATTGCATGATTTGTATTGGACACCCAAAAATTTATATCTGGCTAAACTTCTTCCTCACATGAAATATTGGCGGTGTGATAGGCATATGTGTGAGATTTTACTGAAGAGCAGAAAGCATGGGGCACGCTAGAAAAAGTGAGAGTAATACAGATCACACCCTCCTCTGATTTGGTGATGCTACACGAAACAGTAGATATTGTGGAAATACACACACACAACTACAGGTGTCTCGCCACATCCTTAGCACCATCCGAACTGCATATTACTGCACTGGCCTAACAGGGAGGAACACAATTCTGAACATGATAGAATTTAAAAATACTACTCACATCCATTGCATGCCCACATTTAAGATGTAAACAAACTTCAAAGTTAATCAAAGGAGATGGATTATCATACAATTGGAGGGGTGTCGCCTGGTATTTAAGGCAAGATTCTGTATAAAGATTTCTATGGCTTGGCCTGACAGCACAGCTGTCACCAGACAATTATGTGAGCATCACTAGAGAGTGATTTTGGCACCACGCACATGTTGGGAGTCAGAAGTACATGTTTTGATTGAGCAGAAGTTGTGTGCTTCCACAAAAAAAGGCTTGCCCTCCACACAGCTGAAACTATTTTGTTATTAAAGTATCTTAGCTATCTTGATAATTTACAATGTTAGCAGCAGCACAAAAGTGAGGGTGCAGTCATTAACCTACAAGTTTTTTTAGGTCAGGCTTGATAGTGCAACTGCCACTTGACCATGTAACCTACACCAATATCATTCCACAGTTCTTTGATTCCACACAAACACATATCCATTCCCATGTTATCTACTTGTAATGCTTCACATTACCATACATAATTTTTTTAAACCCAGGCCTATTGGCATTGCTAATTCTTGTTAATTTATTTCACGTTGATGGCTTCTCCTGAGTCATTTTTATTTTGACAGATTAACTGACACATTTGAGAGCAAATAGATCAGCATATTCATCACATTTGCAAATTGTTTTCTCACTACGTGAGAAAAAAATGGGAAAGTCACTAAACGTATTTCGCCTCCTCTGTGCCCTGAGCAGGAGGGCCCTTAGAGAAAATGCACGTTTCTCATGTTGCTTAATTTATAACTTATACATCTTCCAGTCCCTCAAGAGACCTGGCAGCGCCCCCCAGAGAGTACCAACCAGACAGCCTGAAATGCCCTGTCTCCTCAGATCCCAGCTTAATTAAAATGTCTGCCTCTTCCCTGTGGGTCAGTCAGACAGCAGAAGCAGAAACCCCCTGACAGGAAGTGTGAGTGTATCCTAAACAAACTACAGGGAAAGGGGCTGCAGTCATAAACTATGTGAACAATAACCCAGAGAACATCAAAAACACGTGGGCACTGCGGGTGTTTCTGTGATCACAGAAAGACGCATTTGCAGCCAGAATGGATTGATGACAATATAACATTACACCGGTCTTTAGTTGATTATGCTGCATTGTGGTGTAGAAAGCCCAGAGCAGATAATAAATCAGCGATTCACACCTGTTAAAAGAAAAGAGGATTTGGAGTAACAATTTTTTAAAACATAAGTAATGCCTCGCCATAGAGGATGGTTTTATGTCAATATCTCCTTGAGTGTACGTCGTACTGTGCGGTAATATGACTTGTAATGTCATGTAATGGTGACTTGGTGGTAATTGCTTGCTCTGTAAACATTCAAAGGAGTGAAGCATGCCATTATATTCACCTATAAGAACACATGAATGTCTCCAGATGACATTTTTGAAACTACAATGAAATCATTTTTGTCAATGGTTGCCATACAAGAGAAGGTATATAAATAAAAATGCACATTCATATTTCTATAGGAGCTGATAATACAACTCCATGTATGTATGTATTTGTGCACATTTATTCAGGCCACACCGAGCTTCGGGGCAATAGAGCTATGTGCAAGAAAATGTATCTGGAGTGTGGGTAAGAGAAGAAGAGATCATTAAATATCATGTACAAAACCAGAGTTACAGGAAGGAGGGGGGATTCATTTGATGGCAGTGCGGTGATTATCCATGTGAGTGGTGAAGAAAGACTTCAGACAAACACTGATCTGCAAGAGAGATGGGTCAAGCGCGCTGTGGAGAGAGACGCGGATCAAGCCCGCTGTGGAGATAGACGCTATTCTACTTCCTGTGCATGTAGATGGTGAAGGGTTGACTTTGTTTTTTTCTTGTAGTTCTTAGCATCCAGTCTTGGGAGGTGGCAGGAGTGTAGATATGGTTGGAAGGCTACTTTTGTTCCTTTGGTTTCCCATCATGAAAATGGCTAAGGGCTGCCTAGGTCATTATATCCTTTTCTAAAAGTGGAAAAACCTGGCCAGTTTTGAGAGGTACTTGAAAGACACGTAGCGTGAGTGGTGCATTGGTATATTAAGGCAAGTAATGAGTGCTTCTAGGATGATGGATCTCGGTGTGGGCAAGTGAATGATGTTTTCTTCTTAGGTGGATATTTCAAGGCCAGCAAGAATAGTTCTAAGGATGGTGAGAGTCAGTGGAGGGGATTGGTCGGATCGAAGTTATATGTTTAGTTGCTGTTGATCTGTTGGCTGATGTTTGATGATCATTTCAAATTGTTGATAGTGCCTGCTAGCTGGTTGATGCAGTATTTAAAGCTTTGAACGGACTTTGCCACCATCAGATTTTTTTTGTGGTAGTGTTAGGTTAGTGTGTCAATTTTCTTTTTTTAAATTACCCTTCAATGCATTTATTGCAGGTTCTTCATTTTTTAGAGTTCGTCCTAGAAATGTGCCCTGCAATTTTTTCTTTCTGACTTGTGGGGGCTTTATCTCCAGTGGCCTCTCACCTGTCCATGCAGTCACATCACAGCTAATGGAGCACTGATAGACTTAGTGTGGACCTTGAGCCTTATTTGCCAATCGATTCGGATTCAGCCATGCAGTGGATGGACAGTGGTTTCTCTTGTCATCGCTACCGAGATGCTGAGGGGCAGAGACAAGTGTGCAAAACTGGTGAGTTATCCAGGATTTTGCTGGCCTTAGAACTAGATTAAGGAAGACCTGTCTAAACTCTGTCCAACAACATTTCCCATTTCCATACTTGTGCTTTCTCAAAGAGTTCTGAATAATTATCTTAAAACGCTGCATCTTGTAACTTAGTGCTTGAGTGCTATGTAGTACGGCCAGCTAGATTCTTTATTGGTTCAGGTGGAGATCAACCTTTGCTTAGATGGAAACCAACCTGAAGGGGAGGTCTGGCTCAAGGTGGAACAAAAACAGTATGGTCAGAACACCTTATTGCATGCTAAGACAAAGGTAGTTTAAAGGCTGCCTATAGAAGAGAGGTCAAAGCAAACAAAAGGAGATGATGGATGGAGCACTGAAACTTTTCAGACACTCACCCAAGTCACAGGTCTGGGTTGAATCCATCATGATTCTTTAGCTCACTTCACCACCCCAGTTCAGACACAGCTATATGCAAATCAGTCCTGACCCTGTGCCTCATGGGTATAGTCCAGCCCAAACTGCCAAGCCATGTGTTCCCTGGACCGGAAACAAGCATCCTGGGACCGGTTTCGGGGTAACACCCCTCATCAGCCAGGATAGCTTGGATCCAGTGGCAAAGTGAGCAAGGGCCCACTTCTGGGTATATCCTGCCAACTTAGGGTGAACAAAGCAAACACAAGGACATGATGGACGGAGAGCTGAAACTTTTCTCACCCCCCAGTCACAGATCCAGGTTTAATCATCATCATTCTTTAGCTCACATCACTATCCCAGTTCAGACACAGCTATATGCAAATCATTCTTGACACTGTGCCTCATGGGTACAGTCCAGCCCGAACTGCCAAGCCATGTCTTCCCTGGACCGGAAACAAGCATCCTGGGACCGGTTTTGGGGTAACACCCCTCATCAGAGAAGAGAGGTCAGAACCTTTTATTTTCATTAGAACCATGATGAGAGCCTGTTTGAGCTTTTGAGGCCTATTCTTGTTGCAAGTGAGATGCTTATAAACACAATAATTTGAAAGTCTGGAGCCTAAGGGCTCAGATTAGCCAGGTTTGGATTGCAAATGCCTCTAAATGTCAATGTCAGTTTAAAACCAAATAGAAGTTTGGACTCCAAAGTCAATCAATCATGTTACTTGAAGATCAGACTGCTTGTAAGGGTTGCACCCTTCTTGAACTTGACTGCGAAAATAATGCTTGCCAGTGGCTTTGGCCAACCAAGACTCGACTACAGCAACTTGGTGTATCTGGCCATATCCTAGAAATGCATTAGCCACAACCAAATCATAAATAAAAATTTCCCTGATAAGAATCATCATCTATTTGAAGAAATTTGAGTCAGTATCACCATATCATCAACAGCTCTATTGGTTCCAAATGGACTGTATTAAAATCTTGCTGAACCATGCATAACATATATTATGGAACAGCACACATATCGTTGAAGCAGCAATTCAAGAAATACTTTCAAGCCCAAACACTACTCTGTAGTTCCAAGGCTTCCTTTGTCGTCTCACCCCAAAAATTTGTTTTTGTGGATGCACCATTAGCAACCAGTAAGCTACCTTTCCTCTGGGACAAAAGTCTTGTGTTTCCATCTGTTCAATCTCCCACCTCATTCCTTTGAGGAAATCACTCTGAACAGATATAACAACAAGATTGCCCTTCCTTCTACCAGGCATCAGCGTCAGGAGACTCATTGTGAGTAATAGTGCACTCACAAGAAAAATCTGTATAGTAATAATAGTAATAATAATAACAGGAAAAGAATACACACAACATTTTACCAGCACTAAGGTTTACGCATACTTGTTTTTTTTCATGAGAAGACATTAGAAAAAATGTTTGCTATTTTTCAAATATGTACGATGACACCAAGGTTATGGCAAAATTAGTTTGATGCATTGCTTATTTCGGTAGTACAAAAATAGTAGACAACAAGATTCTTTTTTTTTTTTTTAAACAACGTTTCCACGGACAAAAAAATATTTGTTAAAATCTCTATTACATTTGTCTAGTGATTTACAAAACAATAAATGTGTTATATATTTAGCAATGTTTGGACAAACTATTTTCTACATTTTCTAAGTTTATATAATATGGATAAGCTGTCCTGTTGTCAGTGTTTATTTTTTGTGCATGTCAATGCTGTTTTCTCAGTGTTTTTCAAGCCTTTTCAAATTAGTGCACATCGATGTTTATTCAGCTGCCTAATCCCCATATAGAAACAACTGCGTTTTCCAGTTTTTACAAAACATGTTTTTTGTATTTATTGTTATAAAGCACATATTTAATTTAAAGGAGAAGTAATGTAGCAGAGGTAGTGTCTTCCCATCGGCAGTGTGTCCAATAGATTTACATTAGACTGTTTTAAGCATAGAAAGACTGTGCATTGCAGTCTAACTGACACTCACATTGTATTAGCCTCTCTTACATCTCATTACCCCTCACACTCACTCTGGCAGGATTCTGTCTGGTGTACAGGGCTATTAATAGATTAATAAAATAAGAGGGCTATATTCAAATAGTTTATGAAAGATATTCCTGGACACAGCTGGGGGGTGGGGAGGGTCATTCACCACTTCCTTCCTGAATATTCTGACATTGTAGGAGTAGTCAACCCTGCCAACAGAATGGTAACTCATGAAACCTTAAAGAATTTGAATTACAGCAGATTAATTTGTGGCCCTAAATTCTAAGGCATCTGAAACTTGAGGAATTAAGCATGCTTGCAACGACTTTTCTGCATGTTTATCCTGACTACATTAAGTTGGTGTTGCTGTTGTGTGGAAATTACGGGCTGCCTAATGTCTCCATGGTAAATGTCTCACTTTAGGTCAGTCCAGGCTTTAAACAGACAATTGTGTTCTGGGATTTCAAATGTTGCTGTTAGCATTGTAACTATGGCTCAAAAGCCCCAGTAGTGAAGTGGAGTTGGGTAAAAAGCTAGAATTAGATGAAGGTATCACACATAACAACAAGACACCTTGCAGCTATGAATTGTGTTGGAATGTGGACCGTCTTCTGTCACATTTTCACCAGTATCCCATGTGCATGGTGGCAGTGCTCTTTTCAAAGTTAGCTGTCACTACACCTTGCATTGCATCTTTCAAGACTAGGGTGTTTGTCAGCTGACTTTTCCTTTTTTGCAGAGGCTTACATGAATCGAGCGACGGTGGGTGTGCGATTGGGACACAAACTAAAGTGTCCACTATGAGGGCAGACTGATCTGAACCAATAAGAATCCAGAGATCCCGTCTATATATAAAAAAAAGATTTTCTTAAGGTGGAATGTGGAATCAAGGAATTGATAAATTACCTAATGATATGTAAACTTAACGCTCTGAAGAAGTTCACATGTGGTTAACAAAATGTATGCTGTAACGTTTAGAGTCTCTTTTTGGTCCAAGCAAAATAAAGAAGATATGGATTATGTTAAGTCTTGATCTGGACTTCATTGCATGAACATTGGTTGTTTGGTGCATCACTATTTTTGTTACAATGTGGCCATAAGGTCGTACCCATTGGCAGCGGGTGCGTATAGTGATTGCACACGTTAAGGACCATATTTCTAGAATCTTTCGACCTGGGACAAGGGGGAGGTGCAATTCTTTCGTGCTCACTGCTCTGTTGCTTTTGCTGTAATGCTATCAATACTAACTTGTTAAATAAGGGGAGGATGTCTCAAAAGGTTTCCCCAATGTGTGTTTATCAGTAAATGTGATAGTACATATTGGCCAAGACTCCTATGAGCCAGCCATTTCACCATTGCTTAGATTTGTACCCCATTTACCCCATTCAATGACATTATACTCTTAAACATGGCAGACATTAGAATGGCATTGCTTACACTTTCATGCTGATGCCCAAGCCCACCACACCATTCTCACTCCACAGATCGGTTGCTGCTTTTGTCAGGTTTGATGCACCCCGGAGTCGATTTGATGCTCAAACATGGGTCCACCTCTTGATCGTCTCAATTCTGTTAGTGTAACACCACAGAATGTTGATATGATCAAGCGAGGGAAGGAAGGGAAGGGAACAGCAGGGAAGGAGACCTAGAAGTTAACCAAAGTACACAGTAGAAGTACCTTAGTACCTGTAAAGTAAAAGAAGAAGACATTGAACACAGACTTCTATAGTTGCCCCAGATTAATGATTGTTTTAGATCAATCGTGTTCATGTATCATGAAACACAGAAACAAGAACACGGCAGCTCTGATACCCATCAAGGTAACAATAATCTGCCACGAATGTCCAGGACGGCCGCTTCTTGAGGATTCCGGCCGATCATTCTACCCAGAGTACCTTGCGTCAGGAACATGGCGCAATCCAAAAGGATCATGGGAGTTGTAGTCCAGAAATGCTTCCTTCCTAGAAATCACCTAGAGACAGCATTAACAATGACACAACATATTGTAACAGTACACCCATCTCCCCAGAAAACGCTGTCACGGACCAAGTTTCCGAGGGAACCGCACATGGAACCTCCGAACATACTTGGGAGCATGAACCCCGGAGGCAGGCTCCCATGAATTCTCCTCAGGACCAAACCCTTTCCATGAAATCAGGTACAAATGCTAGCGCCCTCGATATTTAGAATCCACAATGTCCTGCACCTCATATTCGGGCTCCTGATTAACCCAAATGGGTGAAAGCAACCTCCTCACGGGAGTGTAAGATGGTTTAACCAGGGAAACAGGAAACACAGGCTGAATCCTCATATGTTTGGGCAAGGCCAACTTAACTGCCACTGGGTTGATCACTTTGACAATTTTATATGGCCCAAATACCTCCTTAATTGTATTTTCCTGGTAGATAGCCAGACTAGGTCAACTTTCTTGTACTTTAGTTCTTTTCTCCTATGTACATCCACGTATTTTTTGTACCTATCCTTTGCTTCTTGTACCCTCTTTCTGGTGTCTTGTAAGGTTTTTTGTATAAACTTCACCCTGTTTCGCACCTCGGGAAGTTTATCGGATAAACAGAAATGAACAAAAGGAATGAATCTTGGAGGAAAACCATATGTGCTGAAAAAAGGGGCAGTCGTACTGTGTTGTGCACTATTGTATGCCACCTCAGCAATCGACAGCCACTCCTTGAAGGCCTCTTTTATTGCTAGAAGTTGCTTGTCGGCTACTCTGTAATGTCGCTCTGCATCATTGAATTTCCGTGACATATATGCTGCTGGATGTAGCTGCCCATTGTACGTATTTCTTTGGGACAACACGGTGCCAATAGCCACCTCAGAAGCATATGCTTCCACTGTATATAGTTTTTCAGGGTTGGGGTGTGCCAATATAGGTGCGGCTGTGAAAGCCTTTTTTAAGTGCTCAAATGATTGCTGTGCTCCCACAGTCAACCCAAACTACACCTTTTTTCTCAGCAAACAGGTTATAGGAGATACCACTTTCGAAAATTGATCAATAAACCTCCTATAGAAATTGACAAAGCCTAAAAAGCATTGCACGTCACGAACAGTAACAGGAACAGGCCACTCTTGTACTGCTTCAATCTTTCTTTCCAACATTTCTTGCCCTTGTTCAGACAACATAACCCCTAAAAACTCCACTTGTGACACATGAAACTTGCACTTGCTAAGTTTACAAAAGAGGTTATTCTTTTGCAGAGCCCCAAAGCCAACTTCACATGTTCTCTGTGTATCCCAGAGTCAGAGGAATAGATTAGGATGTCGCCAATATATACGATGGTAAAAATATCCAAATACTCCATTAATACTTCATTGAGAAAGTATTGAAAGGATGCTGGGGCATTTCACAACCCAAAAGGCATTACTCTGTACTCAAACAACCCATACCTAGGGCAAAAGGCAGTCTTCCACTCATCACCCCTTCTCATCCGAACCAAATGATAAGCTCCTCGCAAATCTAGTTTAGTACAGATGACTGCATTCTTGACCTGATCTAACAACACATTAATAAGCGTAAGGGGGTATCTATTTTTGACAGTCACGTGATTGAGGGCTCTAAAATCAATACAAGTTCTTTGCGCACCATTCGCCTTCAAGATGAAAAACAAAGGGGAAGCTGCGGGTGATTTGGATGGGCGTATAAACCCATTAGCTAGATATGTGTCCAAGTATTTTCTCAAATGCTCATTTTCATCTTCCATTAATGTATAAATGCGACCACAAGGCACTCCCGCCCCTGGAAGAAGGTCTATCTGACAGTCGTACTGCCGGTGCGGGGGTAGCACCTCCATCTTTTTGTCACAAAACACTTCTCTGAACTCATGGTATAATTCAGGGAGAACAGTGTCTTGTTCTGCTGCAGTGGGTATGGTATGTTTCATAATCAATGCTTGTACAGGGAAGTGCAAATGAACCACACAATGTTACATGCAAAACAAATCCTCAAAACAGACAGACTTCTTTATCCAATCTATCGTTGGAATGTGTTTTTGCAGCCAAGGCAAACTCAAGATGATACTGTAATGAGGTGCTTTAATGATGTTAAACACTATTTGTTCTGTGTGATTCCCCTTGCATATCATTTCCAATTCCTGAGTTTGCCAAAGTATAGGTCCTGAATTTAATTTCCTGCCATCTACAGCTAACACTATCTCAATGTTAGCTTTTCTCTCGGTTTTCAGACCTAATTGCTCCACCAGTTTTTGATCTATAAACAAACCTGTGGCTCCTGAATCAAACTATGCCTTTACATTGTGATCTCGGCTTTCAACTCGATGTCAAAATAACTGTTACAATATTTTGTGTCATTGTTATCGCTGTCTCTAGGTGATTTCTACGAAGGAAGCCTTTCCGGACTACAAATCTCATGATCCTTTGGGATGGCTTCCTGTTCCTGACGCAAGTTACACTGGGTAGAACGATCGGCCTGAATCTTCAAGACCGTTCGTGGCAGATTATTGTTGCCTTGATGGGTATCGGAGCTCCCGTGTTCTTGTTCCTGTGTTTCATCGGACCTTGTTTTCTCCAGGAGTCGGCGAGGGGTAAAGTAGAGCTGAAAAGCGTGTGGACACACGCTTGTGTACTTTTACAGTTTGTTATCGATGTTTTCAGTGCTGGTTTAGTCGGGAAGGATTCCGGTGAATTATAGAACACTGTATGTGCACTCGGGTTGCAAGTCATTAGTGGTGGGTACTGTAAACCTTATGTTGAGGGTACCCTTATAGTTGTAGACTCTGAGAGTCTGTTCATCTCTTTTTTCTTCCGTTAAACATTGCAACTACCTTATCATACTTGCTACTGAAAACCATTGTATGGGTGGGAACAACTCTGCAATGACGTTCATTTGTTTTGCTATCATGACACTTTGTTTATGGAAAAAAGTGACACTATGACAGATGCTTCATAAAGACTACTGGTATTTCAAAGTGGTATAGATATATCTTCACTACTGGTATCTTCTCTGCATTAAGAGAAGTAGTGGATTCAGAATTGAGACTGAGAGTGATATGCTATTTATTTCTTGCCATTAACAGGGGAGGAGATGTTGAGGATTCTTCCTCTTCCTGATGCTGGGCAGTATACTACTCTTGGTATGTACTCGAAAATCTAGTTTATATTTATCTGAAGCGCATGAATCATCTTATTTCATGGGTTATATGGAATGTTCCTTTTGTAATATCAGGTGGTTACATGAACAAGATTGATCTAAAACAATCATTAACGTGGTGCAACTACAGAAGTCTGTGTTCAATGTCTTCTTCTTTTTCTTTACAGGTATTAAGGTACTTCTACTATGTACTTTGGTTAACTTCTATGTTAGGTGTGTATGAAACGCTCCAATGTGTGCATTTCGTTTCTAGGTCTCCTTCCCTGCTGTTCCCTTCCCTCCTTTGATCATATCAACATTTTGTGTTGTTACAGTAACAGAATTAGGATGATCAAGAGATGGACCCATGTTTGAGCATCAAATCGACTCTGGGGTGCATCAAAGCTGACAGAATAATCTGCCCACGTTTACTAACCTAACGCTCGACATAGTGCATAAATATGGCTATGTTAGATGATGTCCTAGCTGCATTACATATAGTACAGACCAAATTAGCTGCGTCACGAGAGCAAACCACTGTTTTACAGGAACGAGTAGATAGGTTACAGAGAAATCTGTTTGATGTGCCTGGTAGTCGTACCGATGGGGGTCTTGATTGGTCAGCTGGGGGTTCTGCATCGGGTTCCACTCCTATAACAGTGGAAATTGCTGCTCACATACCATTGGCAGTCCCAGAAAGGTTCAATGGAGACCCCACCAAGGTGCAAGGTTTATGACTCAAATATTGTTGCACTTTACCCCTCGCCGACTCCTGCAGAAAAGAAGGTCCGACGAAATACAGGAAAAAGAACACGGCAGCTCCGAAATCCATCAAGGCAACAATAATCTGCCACGAACGTTCCGTACGGCCGCTTCTTGAGGATTCCGGCTGATCGTTCTACCCAGAGTACCTTGCTTCAGGAACAGGAAGCAATCCCAAGGGTCATGGGAGGTGTAGTCCGGAAATGCCTTCTTCGTAGAAATCACCTAGAGACAGCGTTAACAATGAAACAACATATTGTAACAGCTTTAAATGATGGGTATGACCATGTAGCACAAAAAATGGCAAGGTGATGGCAGGGATTAAGTCTCCACAGAGATAATATTTGTACACAGGTCTAAATGAGTGTACTATGTAATTTGTTTTGTTATTTGGGGATTTTGCACTTTTGAACAGGTTTCTTGGCACTGTAAAGAAAAAAAGATGCTAAAAAGCGACAGTAAAGGCTAAGTATAAAAAACGTTTTTCAATACTTTGCACAATTTAAGAAGATATAGTCTTTCTTGACATGTAAAGTAATTTCAATCCATTCCAAAAAGATCTATTTTCCCATTTCTTCAAATGAAATTTGGGCACAACAAATTGCAGTTGGTCTATTGACCTCAAGGTTTTTCTAAGTAAACATTTGACAAATCCTCTACTCAAAACAGAGTTTTTTTCAAACAAGCCGTTTTGAAATGTATTTGTTTCCTCATCAGAAATCAAAGCAGTTCAAAGAGTGCTTTAGAAACATTAGCAATTGTCCAAAGTCAGTACAGAGTCCCGGCTGCAGTGTTAGGAATATACTGCAACATTGCAACTTGCTTCTTATGTAGGTCCAGCTAGAAGGAATTGGCAAAATAAATTGACAAACTCATTATAAGCCATCACCTTCTGAAAACAAAATTCAGAAAAGGAAAGCCTCTTTGCAACTCTGCTAGCAGGCTGTAGATGTAGAGGCGATCCATTGAGAGATGGTAAGGTCAAAATTAAATGTAGATGTAGAGGCGATCCATTGAGAGATGGTAAGGTCAGAATTAATCATTGCTAAATTTCTGAACTGAGTAACAGGAACAGAACAAGGGCGAAGAGCAGCCAACCCTCCCAACTTGTCCTCCCAACTACTGTGAGGATGTGGCATAAGCATGATTCAGTCTTGGCTGGATTGAGCTTTAAAAAATTGCAGGATTTAATTTTTAAACCGACTATAAAACAGCAGGAATTCAGTCTAATGGATTAATCAAGCCAAGACCCTTTATTTGAATTTTGAGAGGAATCTGGACACCATCAGCATACATATAATACGTAAAATGATGGAATTGCAATATCAAATTGAATAAAAAATAAGTACATTTATAAACATTATAAAACAACACAAGAAAAAAAACACACAAGAAAATGAAGTCATTCTTTTACATGTATTGTGAATCAGGCATGCTTACCGTTCTCTATGTCTTAAGTCCTACATTGTATTTCTTTTCACTGTTTATAAAATGTGGCTTTATCTTAGTCTTAATCTGCAAATAAACATTGTCACCATGAAACCAGTGAACAAACAGATTGATGTGTGTCTCTGATGGTTTGTATTCATTAAATGTCTTACCATAACCATGCAAGTTGTTTCGCATGCAAGCAGAAAATAGTGTAAGAACGAACCTCTAACTAACCACTTTGGGAAATGGGCAAAACATCTGATCCCAAATTGCTGGTAGGTAGGTTAGAAAAAAGACAATAGACACCCAGATGTATTCTACCTCTTGGTGTTCAGATGCTAGCAACATAGGGCTGGTGATGACATATGGTGTCTGTTCGTGTTATGTACCCATGAGAATTCAAAGATCCTTTGCTTAAAATAACTATTGACAATTCACGAAGGATTGACGCCCATCTATATTTTCTTTGAAGGTTTTAACTGGCGAGGCTTCTTCAAAAAATAAACGTGTCACCAAAGTGCAGAGTATAGGGTGTCTGGTTTTTTTAAGGACTTTCCCAATATATTCATATGTTTTCTTTGTTAAAGTCTTCTGTGTTTACATTGCACGTGCTACCATTGCGGAAAGATTGTTAGGTCATGCACTCCATTTGACTAAAGAAAATCACCCCAGGGCTAACAAAATGCTTGTCAGATGTAAGCCTGCATAGAAAACAACCACATTTCCCATTTCTTTTGTGTCTCATTCTCACTTCATGACAACGTTTCAAGCGCAGGATAAAAAATAGAATGTTCATCTAATGCATGTGGACATTTTATTTACCTGAACATGAGAGGATCAACGCCCTCTCGGGGAAGCAGCTAAGAAAACGACTGCAAAACAGCTGGATTTATCACATACACAGTGGAAGAAATGGATACCACGACATGAGGATTTACTGAAGATGTGATTGCATCCTGTGTCATTTTATTTAACCCTTAGAAAAAAGAGTCTGTTGTCAATGGTAGTATATACACAAAATGCCAAGTTGTGATTTGCGTTGTGTTCTCCTTCATATCTGCTGTACATTAGCCTGAGGTGTCGTATTACAACTGGGCACCTCAGAATAATGCACACACGGTGCTAGCGAGTACCTGCAGAGAACAGCACTCACACTTCCTGCATTGAATAGCACCCTTTGCACCCTACACTATATGTGGGTGGGTGACCCTTTGGTATGGCAGAGGAGAGGGGACATTAGAGGGCTCTAATGAGATTTCGACTTAATTCCCCTACTGAGGTCCCTCTAGCCGGCCTAAACAGTTGGCACAGCAAAGCCCTGACATTGTGTTAAGATATCAGAGCCAGCATTTGTCTACCGGCACTATGCTAGGAAAGCCCCAACCTGACTTTAGAAATTAACAGAGAGACCAGACTCAGGAGCTCACTGGCCCCTGCTTTTCCAATTTTGATCTTTCGGAGCTTTAACCACCCAATCTGTTGGTCACCTAAACCCTTTAAGGTAGTTGGCATGCCCATAATAATGTTGGGCAGATAAACACCATCACATGATGGACAATATTGCGGGCATCTGCCTATTTTATACCATAACTCCTTTTACTGCCCTGCATTAAGTCCAGTCAAAGAGTATCCAAGCCGAGCGTTCATAGTAGTTAAATACCCTGATAAGCGCCATCATCCTGTTATTTCAATATCAATGAGAAACTATGAAAACAATATGGCCATAGAGGGTATGTGAAGTGAGTGAATAAACTGAGTGAAAATATTGCAGTGCCATTACGATTAGCTTTTTTAGACAAGCCACAGCAACAAGCCCTCACACAACAAACCTAAACAATGTTGATGAACAAATAGGGGTTACTTAGTCCGAGCTTCAGAAAATCACTACTGTGACACCGAATACAATTGTAGTTGACTTTCTGATTGTTACTCCCAGTAAACTTAATTATCATAGTTCACTAAGGATTATATCTTTGAATGTAGCTGGAATTTTCATCTATGGGCAAAATCCAAGATTGGCACACATACATTGATAAATGCTCTTTGTGTATACAGGAAACCTAAGAGTCCCAGCCATCCCCTGGTAAGAAATTGGGTTACCAGTTGAGGGGGTGAAACTGTATCCAAGCAGGAACCACAATCCTTCTCAGGGCAGAGTCGCAAGCAAACCTCCAAATTACCATGTGCTCAACCCTCTGATAGCTTGGCAGTTTGTAGTCAGGCTTAACTGAGAGGCAATTTGTAAAGTATTTGTGCAAAGCTTCAACAGTAACACAGTGAAAACATACCACATAAGGATCCTACACTAGTTTAGAAAACAATAGAGTAGATTTTAATAAATAAAACAAGTCCAAAACACCAAAATGCAATCAGTAGTAAAGGAGGCATGCAATTTTAAATATTTAGGTGAAAATAGTGGCATTCGCTGCTAGCTAGTTGTGCGAGACCGGGTGAAAGTCACAAGATCAGGTCGACTGTGATGAAGTGCAGGTGGGAAATAGGGATCAGGTTAGTCTTGCCTAAAAGTTACCTTCTCAGTCCAGTGAAAAGAGTTTTGTTTGCTGGGGAGGGGTTCATGAGGAGCAGGGAAGCGTTGTAAATGGTCGTCAATGTAGCACATGGTGCAGGCCTAGTGTCATGAACCAGCCTAACTGTAGCACTAAGATTTTGTTCTCATCATGAACTGTCGGGCCAGAGCTTCGCGATGGCGCTGTCTGCGAGCATTAGATGCTATAGCACGAAGGGTCGGGCCAACAGAACTTCATGTTGGCGTGCTGTGCAAGTGACAAGATTTCAGCACCAATGGACCAGTTTGTATTTGCAAAGCACCCAAAAACTTTAATTCAACCTCCCTGAGGCTACACCAAGGGTCCAAGACCTGAGGCACCACTTGGGGGTCAGGGGTTTGCTCCAGCTGGATCTGGGTGCTCGTTCTGGTGGTTTGGAGTCTGTTATGTCCCTATGACTTTGAACAGAAGGCCACCAGATTAGCCCTTAGAGTCACTCTGGAAGTCCTGGTTTCAGGTGCAAGTCCAAATCCCTTTGGCTCAGGCAGCACGGCAACAATACATCAAGGCAGCAGTCCAGCAAGGCAGTACTCCAGCAGGGCAACCGTCCAGCAGAGTGGCAGTATAGAAGTTCTTCTTCCTGGTAGAGGCGCCACTGGTCCAGAAGTGCACTGAAGAGTTGGTGTTTGTGGTCCAGTATTTATACCTGGTTCTTCCTTTGAAGTAGGAGAAGCCTCTAGAGGCTTCCCTTTGAAGTCCACAGTCTTTCTGCCTTCCCTGTCTCCAGATGAACGACAGAGTGTGTTCGGCCTTTTGTGTGGAGGCAGAACACAGCCTTTTCAAGTATAAGTAAGGCTGTTCCCAGTACTGCCCTTCCATTCTGCCAGTGATGGCCCATCCAAGCACACATAAGCTCTCTATTGTGTGTGGCTGTGTAGGAGGAATGTTCAAAGCCAAACTGTCAGCTACAACCAGTCGTGTGACCCAGAGACAGGCACCCAATGGTAAGGCAAGAAAATGGTGTCTTTCTAAAAGTGGCATTTTTTTAATTTAAATTCAAAATCTGACTATTTTTCATCACAATTCTAAAGACACCAACCATGAACTGGTTACCTGTTCCCATTTGAAAATGACAGCGTATTAAATGTAATAAGGTAACCCCAATGTTATCCTATGTGAGAGGCAGGCCTTGCAGTAGTCAAAAACGAATGTAAGAGTTTTTCACTGCCAGGACATTTAAAACATAAGGGTACAGATCCAACTTCTTAAATGCACTCCACCCTGCCGTCTGGGCTGTCGGGACTACCCTAGGGGTGATTTATGTGTATTAAAAAAGACGTTTTGGGCCTGGTAACATTTTTATTTTGCAGGTTGAAATGGCAGTTTAAAACTGCATACACATTCAGCAGTTTCAGGCCTGAGACATGTTTAAAGGGCTACTTAAGTGGGTGACACAATCAGTGCTACAGGCCCACTAGTGGCATTTAATTTGACCATGGATACATGCAGTGCAACTTTACTAAGGACTTTTAAGTAAAGTAAATATGGCAATTGAGGTAAGGCACTGTTAACATGTTTAGAGGAGAGAACACATGTACTTTAGCACTGGTAAGCAGTGTAAAAGTGCACATAGTCCTAAGGCTAGCAAAAACAAGAGCAGCAAAATTGCAGGAGGCAGGCAAAAAGTTTTGGGGAAGACCACCCTAAGGTTGATAGGTCTCACACCCATCATAGGAAAAGGTATCTAATTTTCTAAACTCCAGCTACGAACAATGTTTATGGTCAGCCTCAGTTGAGTTGGAAATGTGGATGACAAATACTTTATTATCTAAGAAAAAAAGTTTCCCAAGTACGAAATGAGATACTGTTAATTTGCAGTTGGTTAACATGATTAATCTTGCACTTGACATCTTTGTTGTTTTTAATTCATGTTGGAAGTCAAATTTAGTTAGGCAAATCACATTACGGTACTTTCCCAATGGTCCCTGATTTAAACCATCTTGTAGTGCTTGTCAGATAATAAGAATGGCTTAAGAAAATATTTTGAATGTACTGAATGATCATTTAGCTTAGGATCTTCCTGCTGAACTGGCTTGTTGGGCTCATCATTTTTAAGATTCCTATCGATTATGTGATTTTTTCTTCCAGCTATTAGCATTGGGTTGTTGATTGTTTTGGTTACCTTTTCTCAATAGTGACCATAAGCCTTTAGGCATTATACTCTCTTTTCTATTTGGTGACCATCTTACAGCACGATCATCTCATACAGTGCATTCCAGGGGGACTGCCTTATCAAATTATACAAAATACATACAATTTTGGTCATTTTGGATAACTGTTAATTTTGCCCCAAACTTTTTCACTGAAATCCTGGATTGTCTTGCAGATATACTTTATTTAAATATCCCTAATAACCAATCAGTGCTGAATAAATATAATACCATGAAAGCAATCATGTGCCAATGTCATTGCATAACCAAGGGAAGTTAGGAAGAATTCTTCAGTATCGCAAAATGAAGAAAATCACTGAATTGATAGAAAATGCAGATAAGACAAGCAAATACTTTGTAAAAGTTCGGGGTAAAGTCCAACGGGTAGTTGGGAGGATAATATACACAGATGGAGGTATGTCTACCGTAAATTAATAATAAAGAAAAAGCATCAATTTGCTGGCAAGAAAGTAAATTATTAAGTGGTGTGACTGGTAGTCCTAGTAACCCTTAGACATTTTTAGGATACCACTTCACTATTACACTCCACCACCACATAGTTCTTTTTTTGTTAGGACCCAAACCACACACCCGCATGCACCAAACGGCGTTTTCTCAAAAAGATCTCCGCTAAAGCGACCCTTCGGGGGACCCGTAGGGCATTGCAGCGCCGGCCCGACGAGGAGCAAACGCCCAATGATGAAGCATGACATCCTTCGGGGTGTGTGAGGGCAACATGAGAAACTAAGGAATGCCCTCCCCTATCCTTAGGTAGTTGGGCCTAATACTAGCCTAGACTTTTTCGTTTCATTTCTCCCTTCGTCTCTTCAGGAACAGTGTCTCCATTGCAATACTACAGTGACTGGTAGTCCACCACAAGTAATGAAGTCACTAGCCAGTTAGGAGGGAACAAGGTTTCAGCAAAATGGCACAGATCAGACAGGCTTAACTGAAAATGTGTAAAGCACTTAGAAGTACCAAAACAGTTAAAACGTAAAAAAACACAAAACAATGAGTAAAATGTAATAAACAAAATGATACCAAAATGTATAAAAATAAAATAAGTGGAACAGGACATATGAGTTTTTAAATATTTAAAATACATGAACCAAGAAAAAATTTAGCACCAAAGTGACTGGGACCTAAGCATGATTTCAGGCTGCCCATGATGGAGCTTTGGCTGGATATGCCAAACAGTTTCATTCAAGTCTAAGATTTTACCCTAACACTTTAAAACTCTAGAAGTCGAATGCGGCCAGTGGGCCAAGGTTCAACTATCATTCCCAGGGAGGTTTGGCCATCAGCTGAATACTTTTCATGCCTTCTGCGTTAGGACTTACTCCCTTTTTCAGAGCTGACAATCCTCCAGGAGGACAAGGCTGCAGGCTGTATCTGACAATGAGTTGCATGAGGCCAGACACCTTCTTGTCAAGGGCTAACTGAAACAGATTACTCCTTCGGAGAGGCTCCAAGCTCCAAGCAGGACAAATTTGTGTTTTTTAGCCAAGCGAAGTCACGCCTTGGTCAGATTGACTTCAGCGGTTTGTCCCACTCCTCTGGCAGCCGGAAGTCAGAATGTTTCGAAGTCCGACAGATTTTAAGAGGTTATAGGCAAACTCCAGTTAGAAACAGCCAAGGGTACCTGGATCACAGGGACATCACTTAGCTATCAGGACTCACTTCAACAGAGGCCACCAGCAGAGTCTAGTTCAGGTCCAGATGTACCTGGACAGGGAAATGGCTTCTGGCAGCTTGTTGTGCCCCTGTCCCCTTAAAGGAGGTCTTTGTCAGGAGCGTTGCTTCAGGGGGTGTTTGGAGTGTGACACCCCCTCAAATAAATGCATTCTTGACTTGAGAGTTGGGTCGTAGGGCCCTGAGTCATGTCTCCAATGCTTTTGTTTGTCCACATTTGATGAAATGATTTTAACTAGTTATTATTTTTGTTTATATCACGAACTTAGACAGAGGCCCACCTACTGCAAATCAACAATGACCTTATTCCTCATGGGAACAGTGCATCCCAAACCTTGGTCATTCCGCCTCCCTTCAGCATAATGTTTTGTAGTCAGGAAATGTATGATTTACACCCTCGAATCTCACTGACTAATCTACACCCCTGCTCTTGGCCCTGGGTACAAGTGGAAGCAGGTCCAGCTCTTCAGCTGTCCTCACAGGTCTCAAAGAGCAGATGAGGCCTTCATCTGCTATTCCACAGGTCCAGAAAATGTCCTGAGGAAAGTTCCTTTGGGTGCCACATTTTTGGTTGAAACTAGCTAGTGGGCTGGTGGGGACTCCTGGCTCCCCTAGCCCACAGGGGAAATATTCCCAGGGGCAATCGTACCCACTTTTTCATCAGCTCAGATTTACTCTACTGCACACAATCTCACAGGTACCTTAGTCCTACAACTCAAGGTAAGGAAGTGCAGAGGCTGTATGGTTGTGTGCCCAAGATAATGAGTTGTCCCTCTTTTGTGGTCAATCAAAACCAGTTCTGAGGGGCAGCTTCTCTCTCATTAGGTTTGGAGCCAGCCATGCTGGAGTAACAAACTTTTGCCTTCCCCTAGTCTCAACGTACATTTACTTGCAAAATGCCTGGATCTTTACATGTTAATGAAGTTCTTAAGTACACCCTAAAGAATCTTTCTTCATGGGGGGGAATGCCACCCAACACAGGCCATTGCTTCTTCTCTGGGAGTGGTTTTCACACCGCAATAAAGTCAAGCCCTGACCGAGCAGCTGCTAGCAGCCTAATTCAAATTATCCTCCAGGGGCTTCAAATAGGTAAAAGGTAACTCTCTAAAAGTTTATTTTCCTAAATGTTAATTCAAAATCTAAGTTCACCAATGAATTGAGTTTTACGAAATATTATAAACAATGGTTGAACTGTTTTTCTAGCTTGCCTCAAACCCAAGATAAGATAACTGGTGTTTTAATATGTACTGTAGTTTTCCACATAGAACAGCCAGAGTCTTCCAACAGGAAAATAGCATTTGAGGACTTGTAACTGCAGGAAAATTGTAACATTAATGTCAACACATCCCACTTTTAAGTACCATACACACTACCTTGTGGACTACAAGGCCTATATCGGGTGATATTAATATTTAAAAGGAAGGTTTTTCTAGTGTCAAAAGGTTTGTTTACAGGTCGGGCTTCAAGTTTCAGGTGCAGAAGCCAACCTACAAAGGCAGACCTGAGCCATATTTTTTCATTGTCACATTAGGAGATAGCACAATAGGTGCTGCAGTCCACAGGTGTCATTTAACATTCCATGTCACGGATGTAGTTTCAGTCCCAAATACTATGGCATTGCAGGTGAGTTAAATATGCCAGTCAGGGATGAGCCAATCTTTAGATCTTTTAAGGCCCAGAGCTCATACACTTGGCATTGCACAGCAGTGTCTTAGTGTGCACAGTCTAAGAATTAGGTATCAAATTCAACAACAAAGTGGAGGTGACCATGAAAAAAGGGGCATTTTCTCACATTGTCCTAAACACTTGAGACTCTTTGAACCATGCACTGAAGCAAGGCAACACTGCTAGGATTTGGGAAATTGTAATATTGGGCCCTCATACTTGTAATTGAAAAGTAAATAGCTATAACTCAAGTTATCTCTGGGGGGATCATTCTTCAATGGTTTTCGGCATATCCAAATGGTATGCTTTCTTTCTACAATAACAACTGATTTTCCAGTCATACATACTCTTCTTAAATTTTGTATTGATGAGGAATCTCAGTTAAATAAGGTAAGACCCACCTCCCTGGTTGAAAGCATATAGGAGATAATTCCTATCTTTCAAAAGAACAACAAATTGCATCCTTTAAATTACCACACTATATAACCTTGCTTGATGCAGCAGGAAAACCTTTTGGGAAACTTATTTTTACTGAGATTGAAACTCGAAACCCATGAAATCAACACCCTGTTATGCAAAGAGGTTGGACTCTATTCTGATTTTGGAACAATAGAAAATGATTTTATATAACACCACTTCCTTATTAAATACTGGGCAGTCTGAAGGACTTTCTGGTATTCATGGAAAAGTTGCCTTTGAAGTGGTTTCAGTAGCCTTCTTGGTTTCCACCATAACCTCCCTTGCCCTTCATATGGACCTTGTTGAAGCAATTATGCCTTTGCACATTGAGAACCCTAACAGAGTGGTGAACTTGAAAATGGCAATCTCATTTACTAAAGATGTAGGTTATGGGTGTTTTTAGCAACAGTTCTATGGATGACGTAGTTGTAGTACAATACTGCCAGTATCCCTGCAGTCCTTTTGCTTAATCAAGGAATTAGTTCTTCGTGAATCAATGTGCAAGATAAGAGTCTTTGGGACATGGAAAATGTGTTAGCACTATCTAATCTTTACAATACTACAAAGGATACTGTTCTTGTATATGAGATTTTATAGGTGTGCTAAGCAAACATCGACCAAGATTGATGGTGAAGACCTAATAACTATCTGATCTTAAATAAGAACATGATCAAAAGCATAAAAGCTTCCTATTGGGCAAAACTTGAAAACATGATAATAACCATAGCTAGTTCAGGATGTCTAACTACTGATTATTTTTCCCATCAATTAATTTGAGTTAGAGTGTGCTACCTAGAATAAAATGTACCTAAGCTTTTTAAAGATATTTTACATTAAATTTAGGTTAGGCATTCATTCTTTGGTATTCTGGACTATCCTCTGTTAGGCTGCCACTCTACTCATGTTACCATACTTCTGTAAGGATTCATAGTAACATTCAACACTGCACTTATCAGAACAACCACATAAAACAGTGATAATTATAGGCAAGTTGGGATGATATTGGCCCCTTGATCCTGGGGTTACATAGTACTACAGCTGGTTTCATGACTTATGTGGTAACATTTTTTCCTCTATATTGAAAAAGGTTTGAATGATATCATCACTACTGTTGCTTGAGCATGTAGGATTGGAATCATGTATATGTTTTTTGTCAAGTAAGCCTGGCTATGAATGATCTGTAAAATGTATGATTTTTTTACTTTGCCCCTTCTAAGAAAATTATTTGTTATAGTTTATAACTGGGAATATACCTAGATGGGACAGGATGAAAAAAAGATGACATATACATTTTGAAGAATGACTGGCCATGTGATATTACATTACATTACATGAGCAGATCTTCACTGATAAATATACCTTTTTAGCTAAGGGTAAAGCGAGACTGAAAAATAGATCGAGTTATAAAACACCTATATCTGTTTTTTCAATATTTTATTGGAGGAGAGCAGCTAAAATCCCTGAATAGAAACTAGGGCCCAGTCGCAAGGTCTTGTTTGCAAAAGGTATTTAAAATCAAGCAATATAAAATGTTATCGACCAGGACTGCAGTGTACAAGGATTGTGACTGACAGCTTCTGAACTTCCAATGTATATCTGATGTCTGAGATCATTAAGCTATGCCTTGCTTAGAGTCAGGTGTCGATCCCATTGGAGGTACATAGATGTGGTACCTGACTGCCAAGAGATCCCGTTAGACAAGATTCCTGTTAGTTAATTATGAAGCATTGTTTTCACTTCTACTATAACAGACTAAGATAGGGCATGGCCACTGGAATTATGTGATACTGCGGCTGTAGTGTTTTGCGCATAATTAATCATTTGCAGCATTTGCCACATAATCCGTCATCTGCTGCATAATCTGGAGATTTAAACAAATAATAATTTGTTTCTAGCTCAAATAGATTAAAAGTTACAAAGAACATGGTGATGTGTTGCAAAGGTTGACTGGTCAGCTTTCAGTTGCTTATTGCTATATATGGTTGTTAACCTAGTACTAACGAGGGGAAATCTTTGCACAGACGGTGTAAAAAGTACAAAACAATTAAGTAGTTTACCTTAAAATGTGCCAAATTACACCCCACAATTTGCCCTGTCTTGCTGCATAATTTAGTCAACCCATCTACATAATTTGCTGCTCCCCTGCCACATAATTCCAGTGGTCCTGACATCACTGTGTATTTGAACTGATGCAGTAGTGCAACAAATCCTGACTAAGCGATGATTGGTTTCCTTTGTAAAACTAACACAGTTACTTCCATTCACAAATATTTATTTTCTTTAAATGATACTTAATACGCTAATGAATTTATGGTGGGTTAAAAGTCATGGAAAACCATTAGGCATGCTGTAAGAGTAATTAGCTAAGTTAACAACGACAGTCCTATTAAAAAGAACATTATATTCATAAAGATTCTCTGAATGAACAAGCTATAACTTGACTATATTTCTGAATGGATAATCAACATAATCAAGAACTTTTGTGTTATAGTGACTCGAGCGATCAACAGTGCAGAAAATGTCTCTTTCTTTGTATCTCATTCACAAAATCAGTGAACATGGAAATGTGATTCACACGTGCAAATAGCTGGATATTACTGTAAAGCTTTCTCAAAAGGCGACTTTGCACTCATAATTAATTTTACTCATGCAAGACCCCAGGATAGTGCAGTGGTACGCCAACAGCAGTAGTAAATCTCTTTTTAGTGTGAGAAGTGGAAGTGAGCCCTCCCAAAATTTGTGAGTGTGTAGAGAAAGCTGTTTCTCTGAGATGAAAAAATATTTTTAGTAAAAGAAACAATGTGCTACTACATAAATGTGATGCCATTTCAGCAGGAGCCGTTGAATGATACATACAGTGGAAATGTCAATGCACAAGCATAAAAAGCAATATCAAATTGTATCTTGAAATATTCTTGGAAACCAGCAAATGGTGTAGCTTTCAATGCACATTTTTAGGTTTTCCCTGCACAGCGCTTGTGCTGTGCTTGTGAAATCTATTGTGTTTAATATAAATCTAAAAAGGGGCTTACATCCTACCCTTACTTATTTGGGGATTTGTGTACTTGCCATTTACTTTTCCTCAGTTTCTATTGGCTGTCGCACACTATTTCCTGTTATTACGCGTGTTCGCTCTTATCGGTGTCCCAAGGCCAAAGTACTCTTTTTCATCCACCAAAGTTCTTTGTGAGGCTGCTCTCTTGAGGCTGATGAAAGTCCACTTCTAGTGTTCTTTCTCTCCAGTGTGCACCTCGGCTGCACAGCACTTCCTGTTTGTTCAGCCCTCATCATCTTCCCGTAGCTGCACTACAGTAAAAGGCTCTGTGAAACCAGGAGCTGCATGCTCCGATCGCAACGGCACTCACCAGTCCTCCCCCAGGGCAACGTGCACTGACCAAGTACCCCGGGGCCAAAACAGGCACCCACTCTAGTGCTAAAGCTGCATCAGAGGCCAGCGCTTGTTTGTTTTTTCTAAGGTTAATGGTGTTGTTCTTGTGCTCTCTATGTTAAGCATAAACAATTCTTCTGTAACTTATGGTACTGGCATTTGGAGGGGGAATGCAAATATACACAAAGAAGATATTAAGTTGTTGAAACTCTACAATGCTTGTTTGAACTGTAGCGGAAGCAGTTTGGCCCCGTTTGCTTCCCATACCCGGGGAAATGTGTGACGTAGGACATTGATTCAGAAGAAGAGGACTACATTACAATTGGGAACCCTCTCGAGCCGCTGTAAGAAGGTAATTCCCACTGACTCCAGATGATAATTTACTTCCCTCCGTGGACCGTGGGCATTTGTTCTAGTGAGTGCTGTGAAGCAATCTGCATGGCATTACTGTTTATACATGTAACTGTAACACGCAGTCGTAGAGTCACATTGCACGATTGCCCAACACTGTGTGGTGTTGATTCACTAGGTACAACTGGCAGCTTTCAACATGTAAACAGCTATAGAGAGTACACGCTTTTCAGGTCCACGCTCGAGTAGCTCACTGAGTCCATTTTTAACGTTTGTATTCTGGGGCCTGTAGCCTGTTTATTCTATTGTAAACAAAATACTAAAAGCACCAGAACGCAAAGATAAAACTGGAGTTGGCTACCCACCCACCCAAGAACTCTACTTATGCAGCTGAAAAAACGTAAGGAGATGTATCCACAAGGAGAGATGTGTATGTGCAGAGACAGCTTTGAGGTGGTTGGTCACATGGGTGTGAGGGGTCAAGACATACATTTACTGAGTGCATCGAGGTGAGGGACGCATCAGCAAAAGACAAATGACAGCAACTTTGTCGGTGCAAAACCTTAAACTGGTTGTGCTTTTCCACCACATGAGTAAAGTACAGCAGTCTCTATGGGCATCATGGAGGAGAAAGTCATGAGGAGAAACTGCTACGGGCTAACCAAGCAAAGACAAAAGAAAAGAGAAAGAAAACAATACAATAAGTCTCACCTTAAAATGCACAAATGCTATTTGCTTGTAGAATAACCATACTTTTTGGCTTTGCCAAAGCTAGGTGTACTGAGACTGAGCAGCACAATTCTGCAGTACTACACTCTGTTACTAGGTGTCTTTTATTTTGTTTGACTTAACATTATTTATGAGTAGGATCGACCTTGCATGGTACAGTTCTCCTTTTATGACATCAAACTAGAGATTCTGTCAAGAGATGCATATGCATATCCTGATGAGACCTTTTTCAATGCGGGTGCCACTTTCCCTTTAGTTGGCTGATATATTGGACACATGTGAATACGGCCCTCTCATTTGTTCAATTTCATGAACCCTCCCTCATTTTTTTGTTTGTTCAATTTTATGATGCGGGTGATGTGGGCACTGCATGCCTTTTAGTTGGTTGCACATGTTTGCATATTGGATATGAGCATATATTGCTTATCCTTGCTTGGCTTTTACAATCTCCTGAGTCCTCTGTATTCTCTGCTTGTTTATTTTCGTGATGCCGGCACCACTTACTTTTGAGCTGGCTACATGTATTTCTATACTGGATACACACTGTTTCTTAGTATAGATATTTATTTTATTAAGAATACCTATAGAGCTACTATTACTATTTTAAATTAGCATATATGAGATGAGGACACTGCAAAATATATATATTTTCTGTTTATAGAAGGTTTTGGTGACTATACCATTACATGAAACAAGGCAAGAGGATAACTATTGCCAGAACCTTACAATATCATAAGTAAGGTACATTCCTGATCTTTTATAAAGAGATTACCCTGGGATACCATGCTATATGAACCCGTTTCATGCTGCGGATGGCCCCGGGCTGACCGACATCACAGTGGGCGTGTGCGGAGGACGGCCGGGGTCCGTCCGAACCCCGCCCGCTCATTAATTGTCCAGCACCGCGGCAAAATTCGCGCCGCGGTCCAGGTGTTAATCTTAAGGTAATGGAGTAGCCTTCTGCCTTTTGCAAGGTCTAGCACGCTGCTCCCCTGCTGCTGCTGCTCATAGCACAGAGGCATCGCCACAGGCTCGAGCTCACCTCGAACAGCTGTTCGGTCCCAGGTCTCCCCTGTATTTGTGCTCTGCCACTACAATGGCCTCATTTGTAAAAAAAAAAAAAAAAACAGTTTTATCACTGTATTTCAGTCCCAGGTCTCCCCTGTAATTGTTGTCTGCCATTAATGTGTCCGACTTTGTAAGCAGTTTCTACTGTTTAGGTTTCGCCTGCACAGCGCTTGCGCTGTGCCTGTGAAATCTACTGTATTTAATATAAATCTTAAAGAGGTTTACGTCCCGCCCTTTCTCATCTCTACGTTCTCTTTTTCTTGTTTAGGTTTTGCCTGCACAGCGCTTACACTATGCTTGTTTGGTTTGTCCTCCCCCTTCACCTAATCTCCCTGTGACTGCACAAATTTGATGCATGCTTGTCAGATGCATGTTTTTTTCTTTGTCTTCCACCCTTCATCTTTCAGTAACTAATATTATACAACTGCTTACTAAGCTAACACTTAAAACAAAATATTTTTTAATCACTTAGGCAAAGCCTTTTGCATTTACCATTGCTTGTTAAGCAGGCATCGCCTGGCCACTGACTTGTGTCTGTGCCCTTATCTGGCCTGGTCCTACGACTAGGCTAAACTCTTTGGTACCAGTTCCAGCTCTGTCACGAGGCTTCCCACCTCGAACTCCTCTAACTCTTCTTGGACTTACACTTATTTCTCTTACTTAATCTCCTGTTCTCGCTCCCATTTCACCACTTTCTCTACGTCTTTGCCCTTTAACCTCCTTTGCCACTTTCTGGGCTTTTCCTCTTTCCTTTCTCTTTTATTCTCTGCCTCTTTCGTGAGCATTTCTCACCCTTTTCTTGACATTTTCTTTGCATTTCTCATTCTTTCTCAGTAATTCATTGCAGCTTTTTTGCTCATTTCTCAGTCTTTCAATGCCACTTATCTATGGTTTTCTCATTCTTTCTCATGCTTTCCTGATTTTTAAGCATTCTCTGCTTTTTTCTGGGCATCTATCACTCTATCTCATTGGGTCTTTGCCATCTTCTGTGCTTGTGTTGTTCTTTCTTTAACATTTCTCTCTGCCTTTTTCACTCAATCATTGACACCTTATGGCCTCTTTTAGTCGCAGCCACTTTGCCCTTTTTTGGAGTTTCACACTCTCAAGTGCTCTCTTACTTACTCTTGTCTTTCCAATTTCCTACTCTTTTGCACCATTCTCCCCTGTGACTGCCTTTCCTACCCCCTCTTCCATGCTGCTCTCGCTTACCGCTCGCTGTGCTAGCTTAGCCCCGCCCACCACCCAGAAGCTTCAGCTGGTACTTAATAGCAGGTATGATGCAGAGTAGATGCACAGCTGACAGGCAAAAGTTGTGCCAAAGGCCAAGTGTGTCTGTGTCTATCTGTGCCCTACCTTTGCCTGCCACCAGGACCCTTGGTCCTCCTTCCACCCACTGCCACTACTCCAAAACCTCCCTTCTCGCCCTGATCTCCAGACACATCTCCCGGTGCTGCTGCCAAGCATCACCAATCGATGAAGAAACTTCCTTCTCTCGCTCCACCTGTCACTTCTCCTGCACCATCATGACACCCCACTGACACTGCACACAACAGAGGCCTCACACTCACCCATGCTCATCTAACCCTCATCTCCCTCACCCCAAGCCAGTCCCTGGTCTGCTGGCCACCAGGTAGGGTACCACGAAAAAGTGCCCTCCCTGAAGATCATCATTTCGGTCTTGTCGGTGTTCAGTTCCAGACAGTTGGTCTTTCTCGAGTGGACGATTCTGGTCATGCAAGCAATGAACTTGATATGGGGACTGGGCATCTTGTCCATGAGGAAGAGAATGAGTTGCGTGTCGTCAGCTTAGTAGAGTACATTGATGTTCTGAGAGCGGATGATGCTGGCTAGAAGGATCATGTATGCATTGAATAAGGCTGGGCCCAGGGAGGATCCTGCGGGACTTCGCAGATGTGGTCCTAGGGCATCCTAAGTGTATGGTGCAAGGCTGACTGAGTGAGTCCTTTAAGTCAAGAAGTAGTAGATCCATCGGAGTGCCTGTTCTTGGATTCTGATGTTCTGTAGGCATTGGATAAGGATTGGGTGGGAAACCATGACAAAAGCTGTGGGTGGCTTTAGCAGAATGAGGGTGGCAAAATATCTTCTGTCTAGAGTCATGTGGATGTCATCTGTGGAAGTGAAGAGGGCAGCTTCTGTGCTGTGGTTGGTTCTGACATCAGACTAAGTAGTGTCCAGGAGTTGGTGGTCATTCAGTTATTCTATGAGGCAAATACCTCACAGAATAGCCCAATGACCACCAACTCCTGGACACCTGTTGATGATTTTCTCTAAGACCTTGGCTGGAAATAGTACCAGGGGGTTTGTAGTTGGTGAGCATCTTCAGCAATCGGAGGACATTTGATGAGAGCATTTGAGTTGGGGTTGGCCTGGTTTTCCAGTTGGAAATTCAAGTCTTCGAGTAGGATATAATTGCTAGCGTCATGGGTGAGTGGTTTGTCGCAATCCGTGATGGTGTAAAGTTGGTGCATGGTCCCAGTGGTCTATAGATGACACTGCCACTTAGGCTGAAGTTGGCTATGATATGAAGCTTGAAGGACGGAAGTTCCATGTTGGAGGATGGCATGTTCTTGGAGGTGGTGCAGCTGCTGGCATTCTTGTGAATGCTGGCGATTCTGCCACCGGGCTTAGGAAGTCTGTTTTGCCTGGCGATCTTGTAGCTGGGGTAGGGTGGCAATGTCAGGTGCCCATGCAAGGTTCAACCGTAAAACACTAGCCAGCTATAAGCCCATCTCCATGCTACATTTAACAGCAAAAGTCTTGTAAAAGATCATGAACAATTATCTAGCCGCCCACCACAACAAACTCCCCAACACAACACAATCTGCCTACAGAGTAAAACACAGTACTGAAACTGATCTTATCACTGCCGTGGACGGCACCCAACTGATCATGGACAGATAAGACACCACTGCCCTCATCCTCTGGAGCTATCCACAGCCTTCAATACTGTCTCTCACCCTATCCTCATTCAATGCCTCAACGATTCTGGCATTCATGGACCAGCGCTCCGTTGGATATGCTCTTTTCTCACTGGTCACACCCAGTCAGTCAGTCTTACTCATTTTACCTTGGCCACCACCAAACTCATTTGCAGAGCTCCACAAGGCCCCACTTGCCAGAATCATTTGCACCCATGGAATCAACATAATATCCTATGCAGATGACACCCATCCAGCCCATCCTCTCCCTCTCCAACAAAACTTTAAACACCTGCATGTCCCAAATCAACAGATGGCTGAAAATCAACTGCCTCAAGAACAACACAGACAATATGGAAGAAGTCATCTTCAGTAAAGACACTTAACAAAGGGACCCCAGTTGGTGGCCTGCTATCTCGGACCCACACCTCAGAATAATAGCTGACAACCAGTTCACTATTACTGACCAAATGAATACAGTCTCAGTCTCCAAACACTGAAAATGCTCAAGATGATTTTCAAGAGGCTTCCCTTTAACACCCATTGAATCATCCCCCAGGCCCTCATGCCCATGCCCTCATCACAGGCAAGTTGAACTACCGCAATGCACTCTACATAGGAATCAACGAGCAACTGACCAGAAGTCTCTAGACCTTAAGGACAGACCTTTGCTGCCAGACCCACTCACACTTTTCCCCACACCCAAATCATGCCATACCTCAAAGATTTCTACTGGCTCCCCATCCACAAATGGCTACTCTTCAAAGTCCTCACACACACCCACAAATCCCTGCACAACTACCAACCAAAACAGTTGCATGAACTTCCACAAACCTACCCAACACCACCCATTGCACACATCCCTAAACACACAGAACCACATCTGACGACCAGGCCTTCTTGTGCCTCATACCTTGCACATCAGAGCTGCCTCCCCAGTTCTTGAAATTTGCAAGAAACTGAAGACATGGCTCTTCACCTAGTCTGGGCACTAGCTCAGCCCATGCCACTGCTGTCTTTCGGAACCAGAATATGCTCCTGGTAAGTCCTGTGCTCTACATATACCCATAAAATGAAATAACATACTTCTCGAACATTTTATGAAAAAATTCTTACATTTGCACCCATGCACGCCAGCATTTTTTTGGCCACCGATTAACAGTTTTTTTGTGATTTGGCCAAATGTGTTGACTTGATAAAACCCAATTAGATAGTATTTGGTCTGCTCAATCATGCTATTTTAAAATAGCGCATATATTTACTAATATTTAAGAATTAGACTAAAAGGTATGCAAAATAGATTCATGTAATGTTCTGAAGAGGAAGGGGCTATCTCATGATCTGTGGTGAAGCGAATATCTGGTGGAAAAACTTGCCATATAAAGGGATGTGGTTTTAAATTTAAGAACTAGAAAAAGGTGACTTTTAATGCCTTCTGAAGCATACTGATCCTTTTTATCTATAAACGTGCGGAGAGTGCATTGTAAACATGCGTTTGCTTTGTAAGTACACGCACCTTAATTCTGGTAGAACCTGGAACAACAAAACGCATCGAAAGTATTTTGTTGGGAATTTAACGATGAATTTTACAAAAACTACGAACGTTCTAAAAATTAAACGCAGAAAACATCGTTCAACAATAGCGTATCAAGAAAGAGAACACACTTTAGACTGTTCCTCGTTTGTTGCATTACAAAATTAGTGGCATTCGCCTTTTAATTCCTTTACGCTGAAGGTCCTGGAGTATGAGACAGTCGAAGGTTTCCGAAAATATATAGCTGGGTTCAAAATAGATACATTCTGCAGATCCTAAAAGAATAATATTTGTATTTATTGCCTGAACTGCAAGAGGATAAATTGCATGTATCCACATGTGTGAAGTCGACAGGCATTTACAATAATCAAATTGGCAAATCAAGTGAAGGAGCAGACGAATGGCAATGCATCTGTGTCGTCAGCACATGGCTGCATGATGATGCGCAGGTCTGCAATCCCTGAGGAGCACATGTTCTCTTTAAAAAGGCATTGATGGAATAACAATACGGCAAATCAGTGCTACAAAAAAAGTGCACAATCTTTGATTAGGGCAGATGTACCAGGGTCATCAGAGGCACAAGAGGGTCAAATCCACATTAACATCTTTTCATGAATGGCTTAGGGGAAATAATAAAAATAGGCTTGGAGGACAATGAAGCTAATTTGTGCACGCTGTTCTGATTACCATTCACAGTGGGTACCACAGGGTGAGGCCAAAACATAACTAAGGTTTGAACCAATAGACATTTGTTGAAGTATATTAAACTAGTGCCAGAGGGTGGTCAAGGCAGTCTGTGTGACGCCGGTATGAAAATGTTGACAAGACAATGGAGCCTTACTTAATGGAGTTTCACTTAGACAACAGATCAATACTGGTTCAGTGATGTTACATTTCACATCGACTCAAGTTTTACCATTTCTGCTGCAGTTCATCAAAACTCATTTTCCAAATCCAGTCATCTTTGTTAAGGGTCCTCACCAGAATTGCCCTCTCGTTCCAGAGCCTTTCTGGCTTTTCAGCACATAAGCTTCCTGACGCCTGCTCCCCCAGCAGGCATCCTTCTCAGTAGACTGCATCTCCAAATATCATGTGGGTCAAGAGAGAAGGCTATCTCGCCCAATTGTGGAATTATTCCCAGAGAGCAGAATCTTATTTTGGGAGGAAAAAAACATAGAATGTCATCAGTCAGGCAACTGAAGCACTTCTTGTAGCAGATAAATTAATTCTTATTATAGATCAAATATGTTTCTGAACTGTCAGTTGGATCACCAAAATGTATTAAATGGAAAACTAGCAAGATATTGTGAGGTAAACCAATGGAAACCAAAGGCCTTCAAAGTACCTATGTTCGCAATTACCTCAAACTCCACATCTAATCTCATGTGAGCTGAAAAAAAAGCCAATAAGGCTGGAGATAGCTTTGTAGCTAGGGATCTCTCTCCTTCTCTGTCATTTCATTGACCATCAACCAGTGTAATAAAAACATGAAGCACCTGGCACAAGAACTGGAAATGTGCTGACAGCTGAGGTAAATAAAATAAAATGCTTTTAAATGCATGCTGTGTGTGTGTGTGTGTGTAATAGTGTGATTATGTGTGTGAGAGAGACAGAAAGAGAGTGTGTGTATGTCTGAGTGTGCCTATTTGTATGTGTAAGCATGTGTGTGTTAGTGAACGTCAGCGAGAGAGAGTTACAGGTAGTAAGGCTGCGAGTCCTGAGTTCTAGACCCCAAGTCGACAGGGGTGAGGTTCCTAACCCACGCGTGCAAGGACTTAGTTCAGTGCACCGTTACTGTGGAAGTCTAGTTTAACCACAGTCCCACATAACCCACTGAGCATTCCTGTAAGTGTGGTGTTTGCTGAATTACTACCAGTCCCAGAAAGAGTTCAGGGACACAGTGATAATTCAAAACCAATTTAGTTCTTAGGATAGCACACAGAGGCACAGCTGTTAGACCTGACATCCTTGGCGTGGTATTCCTCCAAAGGTTTTGCCTTCACCCTTCCTGTTTTGCTGAATTTGTTTTTGTTGGCTTTAGTACCCTGTACACTTTACCACTGCAAACCAGCGTTAAAGCCTCATTGGGCAAAGTGCATTGTATTGTTAACTGGACTTGTATAGCGCGCAGCTGCCTCAGCGAAGAGGCGACCCGGAGCTGACAGCTGACAAACATAGAGGCTAAGAACTGGGCATGTCGGTGCAAAACATAGTGCACATAGGGAAGAGAGGACAGCTAAGCTGAGGAGAAGAGGTGTGTTTTAATGGCTTTTGTGAAGGACAGCAAGCTATTCAAACTATGGATCTGGAAGGGCAGGGAGTTCCATAGTTTGGCTGCCAAACATCGGAATGACCGCCCCCCAGCACAGAGACGGTTCACTCGGGGGACCACAACCAAATGTTGCCCCAGAGAACGCAGCTGGCGTCTAGGAACATAAGGTACCAACAGGTTGGCCAGAAGCTCAGTAGATGCAAGCTTCAAGATTTTAAAGGACAGAGGGCCTTGAATTCAATCCGCTTGGCCATGGGCAACCAGTGTAGCCGCCGGATAGCACCGGTAGAAGAGCAGCTACGCGAGAGCCCCAACAGGGCTCTGGCGACAGCATTTTGGACATGCTGCAAGCGCATAACCTCAGCTTGATTAGTCCCTAGGAGGAGCTTGCATAATCCAATCTAGATAAGATGGGCGATTGAACAATCAGCTGACGGGTAGGTGGATCAAAAAATTCCAACAAGGGCCTAAGTCCCCAAAGAAGGCCAAAGCAAGTGCCAGCCACCTTCTTAGTGTGATCCTGGAAACTGAGAGTAGAATCCATCCATACCCCCAGGTTCTTAACCACCGTCTTAGGGGTGGGAGCACTACCAAGAGAGGTAGGCCACCATTGCTCCCTCCATAGACTCCTGTCTTTCCCTACCAGTAGCACCTCCGTTTTATTAGTGTTCAACTGGAGGCAGTTGGTGGTCATCCACTCCGCTACAGCAGCCAGCCGCTCCGAAACTTGGAAGCATCCTGCGTGAAGCCATCGGAGAGGGCCACCACCAACTGTGTATCATCAGCGTAAGAGACCATAGTGAGGCCCATGTTCCTAGACACCGTAGCAAGAGTTTGAACGTAAAGATTAAAAAGCACAGGACTCGGAGCAGAGCCCTGAGGCACACCCTGCCCGATGGAATGGACATGGGAGAGAAACGGGGTGGCAGTCTCTCGGAAACCATTCCAGAGCTAAGCCTACGCACCCGCCTCCTCCAGACGATGTAAAAGAATCCCATGGGAGACTGTGTCAAATGCAGCAGTGAGATCAAGCAAAATCAGTGCCGCAGAGTGTCCTGAGTCAAGATGTTCGGTAACAGCCAAGAGAGCATTCTCCGTACTGTGACCAGAGCGGAAGCCATTCTGGGAGGGATCCAAGGTGCCATTAGTGTTCAAAAACCCCGTTAAGATGTTATTCACGTGAGCCTCAGCGATCTTACCGACCCATGGAAGGAGGGATATCGGACGGAAATTTTCCAGTTTAGCCGGGTCCAACAAGGGTTTTTTAAGTATAGGAGTCACCAAAGCCCGCTTCCATAACTCAGGGACCACAGCTGTGGAGAGAGATGTATTAACAACCTGGCACAAAGGAGCCAGGAACACAGGTAAAGAGTCCCTGAACTGGGCTGGTTTTAAAGGATCTACCGGAGAGCCAGATTTAACTTTTCTGCTCAGTAGTACGAACTCTTCCTGCGTGATGGTGGGAATAGCCTCCAAAAAATGAAGAGGAGGCGGTCCGTGAGAGGCAACAAGATGTGGAGGCACCAAAGGGAAAGACCTATTGATGGTTTCAACTTTATTGACAAAGAAGGTCGCTAGGTCCTCACAGTGTTGCTCAGATATGATCACAGAGGCAGAGGAGTTTTTCCTAGCTCTGAGATCCTTGAGTATTTTAAAAATGCACTTGGCAGGGTTACGGCTTAGCTTGATTTCATTAGCGAAGTAGGCCGCCCGGACGGTGTGAATGGTCCTATGGTAGCTCTTAATAGCAGCCAGATAGCAACTTTTAGCCACGGGGTCATAATCCTTTCTCCAGGAACGCTCCAATTTCTTACAAGATTTATGCATAGCGGCCAGAGAATCATTAAACTATGGACTAGAGTCCGACTGCGACCTTTAGACCATTTGGCAGGGATGAGAGCATCCAGCGCTTGAACAATCCAGTTACAAAGTGAACTATAAGACAAATCAGAATCACTGAGTAGTTCAGGAGAGTTTGCAGCAAGAAGGGTGTGGAAATCCTCTAGCCTTAATTTGCGCCAAGGGCGTTTAAAGAAGGGTGGTTGAGCGGCCCTATATGGGGGCTCAAAGACAGGAAAAGACATAGAGACCAGAAAATGGTAAGACCAACCTACTGGCTTGGGTGATTTAACAGCAGCGGAAGAAATATTAGAAAAAATAGGGTCCAGCAAGTGGCCGACCGTATAGCTGGGGCCTGAGACCAATTGACTTAATTGGCAGGCTGCCAAGTCTGCGAGCAAACTGCCGATTTCAGTGTCATGATGAAGCTCGAAGTGTAAGTTAAGATCACCCAAAATGCTGAAGGTGGCTGCACACATTGCTAATGTGCAAGTGGCATCCATGAGGGCAGATTTAGACTCCTTAGCAGGCCCCGGAGGGCGGTAGACTAACAGCCCTGACATAGTCAAATGAGCGCTGAAAGTGATTCTGAAACGGGCGCATTCGCATCCCTTCATCGACTCTTTAACAAATTAGTAAGAATAGCAGGACTTAAAAATAACCGCAATACCGCCCCCTCCAGACTCTCTGTTTACAGTCAGAATACTGTAACCTAATGGAAGCGCTAGGCCTGGTTCTGCCACCATGTCATCATTTAGCCAAGTTTCGGTTAAAAAAAAAAGGCATCAGGTGCTTCCTCCCGAACCAAATCATAGATATACAAGTAGTGTTTGGCCAGAGAGCGAACATTTAAATGAAGGATTCTCATAAAAGATCTGGACGGGTGAGGGTGGGGTGAGGGGGCGACAGCGTGAGAGAATCGAACCCACATCAGAGGCAGCCAAAGGGCCCTTCCAAGGAACCTAGTAGAGGTGAGCTACAAGGCTTCACCAGAGTATTGACCGCCAGCAACTAATCCCTGTAATAGGTGCATGCTCCTGAAGTGCCACTACCAGCGTTTCTGGCGAGAGGCAACGTCCAGACGCGGACGGGCATAGACCGGCTTGCCTTTGGCGCACCACCGGGGCGCCCGCTACGAGCGTCCGGTGCGCTCCTGCGCCATGGCCTGTTTAAGTACCGGCTCAGGGGATGAGGCGGAAAGACTAGACCGCCACACAAACAGTATAGCGGCTAAAAAATGGCACACCACAAGAGAGGAACTCCGGCGACGGTGGTTCAGTACTCCCTCCACATCAATCAGCCCACTAAAGGCTCTGGTGGACCTGGGAGACGAACAACCAGCAAAAATCACTCCCAACAAAATGCAGGGCAGAAAAAAGGGTATTTACACGCTGAAGACAGACAGTGAATAAAAGAAGGTGAATACAGTAATTTTACAATAAAACACAATGCCAAACCAATTTTAAAAACAAGAGAGCGACCATAGAGGTGCTTAGCCCCTAGCAAGCTGCCAGGTATTGAAAAAGTGGGACATGTGTACATAAGTTTCACATGTCCTGGCAGTGAAAAACTCCTTAAGTCGTTTTTCACTGTTGCAAGGCTTACCTCTTCCATTGACTAAAACTGTGATACCCTATTACATTTAATATAACTTTGGATTGGAATCAGCTAGAAATAGGCTGTTTAGACGCAAATGTATAGTAATTTTAAATACTCTTTAATGGTAAACTGTGCCCCACTTGCACTTCAAAGGGCTTACCTCTAGCATGCACAAAGGAACCTGCCACCAGACTTTTGTCACCCTAAACTTCTTAGAGCCTTGAGAGGGGAAGGAAAGAACTTTTTAGAACCAGACATGTGGGTAGGACAGGGTATCCCCTCACACACAAAGACTGGCCCCAGTTATAAATATTGGACCCTCAGACCAACTCTTGGACCTGTGGACATTACAGAAGGACTGCCTTCCTTCTTTAGGACTGCGTTGATGTCTGAGAAGGAATACTGGACCTACTTACCTTCATCCCAGGCTAACCTAAGTGATTCCATGGGTCACCTGGCTGACCTCCAGTTGGTGCTACAGGGACATAGCAAGCTCCAAAGGATTCCCTGCAACTGCCAAGCTCACCTGCTGCAACTGAATCTGCTGTACCAGCAACTAGACCTGCCAAAGCTGTGCTGGCTTCTGCTGGAGTGAGTTCCTCATCCAGAAGACTGGCTTCCCAGGTCCTGGACCCATAGTTGGCATCATTTGGAGCTCATCCCAAGGGTAAAAGGTGAAATCCAGATGATTGGGCTCTTTGCGACTGTGAATGGGCCCCTTTGCACCGAGACACTGCTGCCTGCGATGACCGCCAATGCAAAGCTCTGGTGTGACCTGGTCTTCCCACTACAGCGACCGCCAGCGACAACTAGCAACACAAGATCTGCACTCTGCGCTGCAGCAACAAACAGCCTTCAGTATCCACCAACATAAAGCTCAAGCCAAGACTATCCGAGAAGCCCGTCCTGCTCTTTGCACTACAGTGACAAACATCCACAACACTTTTCCTACTCCTCACACCCTCCTCCACTGTGAACGGAACGCTTCACACCAGACTTAGAGAAGACAAGTCTTTCAACAGGACTAACCTGCTCAATGTATCTGACCTGCACTCCATCGCTGTTGGCTTGAACTTGTGACTTTCCCCCAGTCTAGCATGCCAGCTGACCACGAGTGGTGCTTTGTGCTTTTTCACGCTATATTCACTTACACATTCAAAATTGAATATCTCTGGTTCTTCTGATTTGGGTTTTTGTTGTTCTGGTATCATTTGATTGATTAAGGTTTACTCTATGATCCTAAGTTGGTCTGGGATTTTTCTTGTTTTGTGTTTCCATGTAATTACTGTTTGTGTACTTCATAAATACTTTACACATTACCTCAACGTTAATCCTGAATACTTTTTTCCAAGTTACCAAAGGGTTAAGCACAAGTTCATTTAATGACTTTTGTGGTTCACCATGACAAGGATTGTGGTTGTTGTCTGAGTGGAGCTTCTACCCCCTTAACCACCAAGCCAATTTCTTACAATAGCATTAAGATATATATTTTACAGTGTTTAATTCATCAGTCTTATTCCGTTGCTTTTTACATGAATAATAAGCACACAGAGTATAATTAAAATAGCATCTGTGTATGTTGCTAGCATAAAAAAATAGAATGAACTATTCTAACATGTTTTAGACTGTTCCTAGCATCCTACCACCCTAATGCTACTTCTAAACGCTACACTATGAGAGCATGAAATAGCTAACTTGTCTCTAGAGTTCATTGGGGCCCTGTGCACTGTCTACCTGTTCACAGGGATCAGATGAGTTATCAGACTTCAGCAGGGAAGATAGTATGCATTCAGAAGGAAAACACACTATCAGCTGGGCTCAGCATCTCTCATCACTGGATCGACTTGGCAAAGGAGTGGATATTCAGGCAGTCTAGCGGGACTTCTTGTGATAACCTGGAGCAAAGGGTTCTCCTGCTCAGTGGTCAATTCCAGAGGTTTATAGAGGATATTGACCACTGACTTTTAGCCTGCACTGCAAAACCAAGTGGGGTTTTCCAAAATTTGAGATGCAACTGGTCAAAACCAGAAAGATGAAAATACATCAATTCAGACTACATGTTTACCTTCCATATCTACTGTTAAACCATTAGATGTAGATATTGTGTCACCTGATGTAATAACAAATCAATGTTTAGATAAAAATTATACTTGTACAAGTTCTAAGAAAGATAACAACATGCTAGCTGTGGACCAAAGGCAGATTGACTAACTTAGCATTTTATAAATGGAGCCTGTCTTAAGGGTTCACGACAGTAGGGGTGAGTGAAAATTAGTCACACTGAGTATCTGTGAGTGTGACTGAGGGAGAGAAAGTGACTGGAAATGAGTGAGAGTGAGTGAGAATAAACAATTAAGAATGAGTGTGAGGGAGTGTGAGAATGTATGTGAGGAGAGTGATTGACAGTGAGAGAATATAGATGTGAGTGAGAAAGAGTGAGTCAGAGTGAGTGAAAGTAAATGAGAATGAGTGAGTGAGAGTAATAGTATGCAAGTGAGTGTGGGTGAGAAAGTTTGTGTGAGTGAGCATGAGAATGAATATGAGTAAGTGAAAGTGAGCCAGAGTGAGAACGAAAAAGTGAAACAATGAGAATGAGTGAGAGTATGTCAGTGCAAATATAAGTCAGAAAGTATGAGTGAGCCAGAGTAACAGTAAGTAAGAGTTAGTAAAAATGAGTGAGAATGAGTACGAGTATGAATGAGTGCGAGAGTGTACAAATGCATGTGATTAAAAGTGAGTTTGAGTGAGTGAATGTAAGTGACTATGACTGAGAATGTGTTTATATGATTGTGAGTTTGCATTGACCCTTGTATACTGAAGGTAATTCTTGCGTTATAGAGGAAATATTGGCAAAATATTGGCAAAGAGGAGGGAATTCTTAACATGACAGACACCTGTGACAAACTAATGGCACTGGCATTCTGAAAGGTAACTTTTGGCATATGGAACAACCATGGAAAAATTGAGGCACAGGCATACTGCAGGTTATTTGTGGTATAGGGTAGCCTTAGAAAATATTGGCATCATCATAATGGTGGGAATTCTTGGCATAGGCGGCACCCGTGACAAAATGCTGGCACAGGCACATTGGAGGTAATTCTTGGCATAAGAGTGGACAACCAGGACATACGGGAGCAGGCAACAATGACAAAATACTGACCCTGACATGTTTTAGGTAATTTATGACAAAAATGTCACCAAAAATATATGGACGCACTAATAGCAAAATTCTGGCATGAGTGATGGGTTGAAATACTACCCCAAGCAAATGCAATTGTTTAGACAAATTACAAGCATTGCTCTCATCACTTTTTGTGTGTTTGATAACAATTCTTCCATTGACCTATTGCATGTAATTTTTTATCTTGATTTCAGGCTCCTGTGACAAAACACTGTCCCTGGCACAATGGAGGTAATTTTTGACATCTGAAGCACAATTTGAAAACATTGAGGTAAACTCCTGGGGAGGGTCTGGTTTTATTGGCTTGGCACACCTTAAACGGACTTGAACATTTAATGAGTGCCTCTGGGTTTTCAGTACATTTACGTGTAAATTGTGCTATTTGAAACACTATTTTACTATATTTTTTAAAGCTTCTCCCAAGAAGAGCACTCGACCCCCACCCACAAACCCACTTAAGAAAAAGTCAGGGTCACTCTCTTCATTCTCTTTAATTGAGGCCCACTATTACACCCACCACTTTCAAAGATCATCAGCTGCCACTGCAAGAACAGAAGTTAAACAGTGTCTAAATGGGCACTGTTTAAATTCTGCAGCTTCCACTGAGATGGGGACATTATGCTATTGGTTTGTAAAATAAATACATTCAGCAGTACAACGGGCACTCCTCTCATACAATACACATTTTTAAAAAATGAACTTAAAATGAAAGATATTTAAAAAATGTGATTGCCAAGCTTCATTATTGTGAATACATAAAAAATTATGTTTTAATAAAACCTCTTACTTCACACGAGTGATAGTTTTGCAGCACTTTATTCTTTTCAGATGAAAATATAATTTTTTATTTAACTTCAAAAAGAAATAAGTAATTTTCTCCAGCCTTAACATGTCAACATCCTAATGTAGAAATATGTCTGTGTTGTGTTGTGATATTGTGATATTAATGATACAGTTATTAGCGAAATTCTGCAATATCAGTTATTGTGATGTCATTAGGGTCATCATGTGACATCACTTCTTGGGAAGATTCAGGGCAAGAGGCCGTACCATGTCGCTTTCGGTGATGTCCTTAAGGTCAAATGCCGCAGATAAAATAAAAGTTCACTTACCTTATATGTTGCATGCACGACACGTGCTCCTCCTCGCTCCAGTATGGTGTTCAGAACGGGTCCCTGCCAACTCCCTTAACCAATCCTGGAGTGCTCTCATGCTGTTAACCAGCATGAGAGAAGCCCCAGGATTGGAGGGAGCAGCCTCTCTCTGCGCTCCCGAGGACACTGGAGGCCTGTGCTTGCTCTCAACTCAGCTGTCTTAAGACAGCAGGGTTAGAGAGGTTTAAAGTGTGCATTTCTGGCTGGCTGTCGCAAGACAGTTGGCCAAAGGGAAATGTGCACTATAAATTTAAGTGCACAGGATCCACATCACTCCTTCCGGCTGCTGCCACTCTGCAGTGTCCGCCCCATCCTGATACTCAGTTCAGGACAGGTTGATGAAAAATAAAATGGTAATAAATTGCCATTTTTACATTTCTGGGGCTTTTGGGGGCATTTTAGTTGGCGGAGTGACGCTCCCCCACTCTAATGGAGGAGCTGCCCCTGTATAGATATGTAATTATGTATCTGTTTGAAAATGAATGGAGACTAGGTGTCATCCAGTTTGATGCAATAAGAATTTCCTTTTCTATGCTATATATTTCACCAATGTGTGTAAAATGGCACAGCAAATCATTTTAAGAACTGTGCACAGGACCCCTCAAATCTATAGAGCAGATTCAATGGGTTACATAGTTTGCCAAGGCAAGTATCACATTTAATTTTAAAAAAAATAAAAAGATGTTTCCGTATCGGTTGGTGCCAGGTTGCTGCATCCTCTCTCTTGATCCTTGGATAAAAAGAATGGTGAAGAAGGAGGGATTTACACAGTGGCCTGGTACCAGCTAGTAAGTATTTTCACCCTCATTATCATCGTAACGGGCAGGAGACAGTCCGACAATGAGTTGGTGGTGCCACCTGCCCTATTACAGTATGACCGCCAGCACGAGGGTCGGAAAGTTCTGTTTTGTATTGCCTCTTGTGCTGTGGCCCAGTAAATTGGCTGCAGCACAAGCCAAAGTACATGAAGCACTTTGTGCACATCCATGCACCATGTGCCCGGTACACGGTGCATGGATCTGTGGGAGGGTGCACCACATGTGCCCCCCAGGCTACTCAGCAGTGGCCCATGAGGGATATGGGCCCTGGTTGAGGCCCCCAAAGTCTGTTTCTGTCTGCCTTTTCATGGCGGTCGGACTGCCATGAAAAGGCAGTTGGTAAGGGACATCCTAATCTCTATGGCGTCGCCTGCACAGGCACTGCCTCCATTGTAGGGATAGGATTCCAACTGCCACTCCCAACGGGCTCCTTTAGCCTGTCGGCGGCAGCAGTCTTTCCTCCCGACCTCTGCACTCCAACCGCCAGTATTGTAACCCGGCAGTTGGACCGATGGCCTGGATGTTAGGCGAACTGCCACCGACGGAGTGTTGGTGGCGGTCCAGCGACATCGTAATGAGGGCCTTAGTTTTATAGAAACAGTGCTTTATTAAACAAAAAAATTTAATTGCCATTGGTAGAAGTCTGCTGTGTGTCATCCCCTCCTCTTCTGCTGTGTGCTACTATATATAAATAACAGGTGTTCCAATTACACAGACTAAAAAAAGATGGAAGACTGAGTTGGCTATGCTGAACTTCTAACCCATGACCAGGTCACACAATCGTTCTATCAAATGGCATTGTCATGGCAATAGTACACATACAATACACAAAACAATACTGTGGGTCTCGAGTGTAGGATCAGAGCATATAATACTATAGCAAGAAAGAGAAAGAGAAAGAGAGTCCGCAAATAACCGTGGCAGGTGTATGAACCTCCACTGAGGTATTAAGTTCCCATCACCCACCGGTGGTGGTTCTTCATCATTTGGGAACTAAGGACGAACCCCGGAGTACCAATCACTCTGTTAGTTGTGGTGGTACCCTGGTTGTCCAAGGCAACCGTGCCAAATTGTTACCAGCGGGTGATGATTGCAGTGCGAAAAGGTGGTGAAAAAAAGAGGTGAAATTAAAAATGACTACCAAGACACTGTGTAATTTTATTCTGGCGCTATCTTGGTGTCAAGATTAAAATCAAAATAGACAGCTTAAACAAATAACTGTCAGGTTACAGGTCTACATGTTTCGGCTGTTGGACAGAGGAGTCCAAGCTCTCGTCAGGACCATGTAAACGCTACTGCAAAAAACGTGAAAAACTCAAATATAATAATAATAATAGTGAACTGAATCAACGGTTGGTACCCAATACAACCTGATCAAGTCCTGTGCGTCACAATGGAACTGTTACAGGCATTGTCTGGAGGTTGGCCTCTGAATAGAAACAAACAAACAAGTATACTAAGAGGGACGCTCAACTCAATCTGTTTGCATTATAATATATATAGCTGATTCACGAATAGTGTGTAGTTCAATGTAGTATACACTCCTCAATTCTTAACATTTGTCTAAGATATTGAATTATTACAAAAGGGATGCATGTTTGTTAAATCAAGAGATGCAGTTGACACAAAATCTCAAGTGCACTTACCCGCGTCAATATGGGTACGCGCCTCGCCTCGCCTGGCATCCGCTCAGGACTGTGAGGCACCGCTCTAAGGAGGAAGAAGTCCAGAAAAAGGTATAATATTAACACCGTGGGCCGAGAAACACCTTCAGCCTGCACGGGCAAAAAACGGAATTCCCTCAACTTATGTTAGTGAAGACTATGCTAAAACCATGGCAGAAACGACGTCAACCAACTGTTGACCAAGGTGTGGGATCAAAGGATTAAATGGTGGGCACACATAATATCGAAAGTCCTTCGAATCGTGTGTCGTAACCGGAGTGAAAAGAATATTTAAAATGACCGAAGCAGACTCGCAGGAAGGGAAAAGGTCCCGTGAGCCTGCCATTGTATCGTCATGTGCTCTTACGAAGAATATTAGTGTTCGATACAAGAATAAAGTGAGAGTTGCTGAAAGCAACGCTTACCTGTCCGTCGGTACCCCGCTCCAAATGTCAGAGCTGGAAGGGGAGGTAGCTGGCGGACGGCGAGAAAGTGGATTTATAGAGTGAGGGTGTATACGTGCGCGCGCTTCCGTGTCAAGGCTACGGATCGCGCGGGCGTTCAGAAAGCGAAGTGGTATCCCTTGGAGTACTGAGCTTTCTGGGACATGTAGTTGACGGTGAAAGTGTAATGATCAGTGCATATAATTGAGTTTGACGCCAAACTTGTATGTCAGGAGGGTATAAAAGAGCCTGTTAGAGATCACTAAATGTGATGGGATGAGGAGTAGAAATAAAATACGATTTTTTTAGCAAACAAGGGTCCTGCGAAATAAGGATTGTATGTAAGATCAGAGGTAGGACCCACATGTACCGGTCAAGGATAATAATTAATAAATGTCTGAATATACAAGTAGTCTATGAGCTGAATTGCAAAGCGGACAAAGAAAAAGTGAGTACTATAAAGAGGACCACGGAATATCGTCATTTAAACCCTGTTGGTCACTCTTAAGTTTGAAGACCCATTTTTGTTCCTTAATGAACAGAAAACGTGTAATATCAGTCACATGGGTAGGGATGAAGGGCTGTTCCAACACCAGCCATCTTAAATCCTCAGGTTTATGTTTGAGTTCCAGAAAGTGATTAGTGAGTTTCGTTGCTTGTCTGTTTCGCCTGATGGTGCTTTTGTGCTCAGAGATGCGTGTTTTAATTTTACGTGTTGTCATACCGACATAACGAAAGGAGCACGGGCAAGAGATGAGGTAAATCACTTTTTCAGTATTGCAATTGGTATGTTTAAGAAGTAACCAAGGTGTACCTGTGCCTATATCTATTGATTTGGTCACCTCAGTTTGGGGACAGACTGAACAGTGGCCGCATGGAAAATGGCCTTGAACTGGCGGCAAATTCCATAAAGTAGTACACATACTACAAGACAGGGAGGGAAGAGGAGTAGAAGAGGATGCAAAGTGTACAGTAACTGGACTGTGACTGAACTATTTTTTAGAAAAAATATTATTTACCAGTGGGTGCTGGGCCACTACGTGCTCTCTCTTCCTCCACCCTCCCTATCAGGATAGCGTGTTTGCTATGCTCATGTAAATATGGTTAACTTGACATAGTAGACCTTTTAGCACAAGGAGGGGATAGTGCATTCATTGGGAAGGCACCAGTTAGTGCGGGCGTATTTTTGTAATATGTAACTGCCCTGTAATGGGCATGCCCTTCTCCACAGGATGTCTCTCCCTCCACTTCAAAAGAGGGAACAATAGTCCTGCAGGGACTTTCCTTTCCCCTAAGGGTTATTATTTTTTTTTTTAAAGATATAAATGTGCTCTATGACCTAAATCAGGAATCAAGTATCTGTAAAGTTGAAAAAGGCTTGTTGAATATCAATCTCAAGATTTCTGAGGTGTTCCAAATCTCCATCCTGAGTCTTTATGATTTGGGGGCCTAATAAGAGTTTGTCAGATGGGGTAGTGTCTGTCAGGTTGGCGGAGAACATTACCGCCACCATCCTAAGGGCACTCTGTCCATGAAATTTAGAGTTCTCCGCCAGCTCCGCGGATAACGCTGAACAGTGAAAGGAACTGCCATCACGGCAATTTCTTTCAATGTATTTAAAATTAACTCTGCTGTTGGTTATGATGAACGTACACCAAACTTGAAAACCTTTTGTGCTTTGAAACAAAAAACTTCCAAAGTGGGAGTTTGTTGTTGAAAAACAAAATGATAATGACCTTCACACCCTGGGAGTTTTCCCAGTGTGTGGGGGTCATTATTATGTTTTTCCTGTCGCTCACCACTACGTTTTTCATGGCGGTGATGGCAGTGATGGACAGTAAATTAAAGGCATTACACGGCGCACCCTAAATAGAGAGAATGGTGTAATGTCCTTCCTCTGACAGTCCCTACTCCATTGAGCCATCAGAGGATGCATTCCTTTGAAATCACCAACTGGGGACCACCGGCAGACTACTAAAAGTCTGCCCAGCTCTAAATGAGGTGGGCGAAACAAAGGTTTGGCAGGCAGGGAACGCCATCACGTTTGCGATGGAATACCCTGTCTGCCAAATTTTAAATCAGGCCTTTGGTTACTCTTGAACCTGATGCTCTGAAGGAACCCAATTATCGGAGTAAAGGCGTTATTACGAATCATGAAAGAAAAGGCAAGTGTGTCATATGGCAGAGTTTGACATGGTATGTGCTCAAAAAATAAACTGCACTTTTGAGTAAGTTTACACTTTTGAGTAAGTTTACTACTTTTCAGTATCTACAAACATTTTTTAACATTCATTTATATTTATATTTCTAACTATTTTAAACCATTTAATTTAATTTAACACTATTTCCAATGGGGTTGTATTTCAAGTCCCAACCGCTAATATTTTCTGTCAGAGGGGGATTCAGTATCAGAGGTTGGCCATGTTTAACCCCTTCAGTGCCCGCCCCTTTCCCCGCCCAGTGCCGGCCGTTGCATTAGCGGGCGGGGTCTATGACGAGCTGGACTCGTCATGGGCACAGCGCCACCGCGGCCCATGACGAGTCCAGCTCGTCATGGGCACTGAAGGGGTTAATGCTTGACTTACTACAAATGAGTGAGTTACAACAAAAGTGTAAATTACTACAAAAGTGTAGTTTGTGAATACTGGAAGTTAGTAAATTTACCCTAGATTGTAAACGTATTCAAAAGTGTACGTTCAGGGCCTACATTTCTTAGGGAACCTATCCTCACAAAGTTTAGTGAGCCAAATGACCATGTCCATGAGGTACAACACTATTGTATATGGAAAGGGTAACTACCTGTGGGGAGCACGGTGCAGCAACTACTTAGATAAGGTGATGATGTACTTGGGGCAGTGCATCGCTTCCCATCAGTAGTCAGGTGTGCTGTAACCATAAGCGGCTATGAAAACCTCTCCTTGCCATTGTGTAGCACAGCTGTGGAGGCTTCCTGGTGCAAGTTCTCTATTTTAAGATTTACATTTTTCTGATTGGAAAATGTGGGTATAATTAAGATTTGTGTTTGTTTATTTGAAGTATTAGGCCCCTGTTACGGACCTACAAGGTTTCAAGGCAGCCCCTTCTCCTATTGTAAATTGTATTTATATAGCGCTTGCTACCCCTGACGAGGCGTCGAAGCGCTTTTCGGCGAGTATCACACTACTGTGACTGTTCTTTTCTATTTTAACTTAAATTGTGGCAAGAGAAGCGGCCAGCGGGTGATGCTGGAGGAACTACAAAAGTACATGTTATGTAAAAACAAACTGACAACTTTACAATGAATGTTCATTGCAAAGTCCTTCATCGATAATTCAGAGGCAAATTATTTTGATAACAATATCTGCTTGACAGTACTCCTTTAAGGCTCGGACTCCTTTCACATTTGATGCGCTCTGTGATTTACACGCATTTACATTATTGATTCGCCTTAAGAAGCCGATACACGAGGCAGGTGCAATTTAAGACACAATGGCGCATATTGTGATGTTTCAGCCGAAGATAATGCCCCCTGTTGTTTCTGGAGACTTCTTCAATAACGGCCTGGCTGTCATGCTACGTGTTCCCATGACCCCGCGCCTCTATGGTTCGTCGACAAGCTTGCTGACCTTCAAGCAGAATTCCAAAACATCAATTTGTGGCTTCAGTCATTAAAGCAAGAACCGCTCTGATGGAAGCATCGGTAATGAAAATCTCCAACACTGTATGGCGCGGGTATTAGAACAATATTGTTACCTTTTAACCCGTGTTTGTGCCACATAAATGTTCTGACCACCCTGAAAAACTCCTGGTACTGCCCACAGCCGAGAAGAATTAATACATATTTACAACAGGAGCGACCAAGTGTGTACTTTTAATTCGGAAAGACAAAATAAAATACCCAAGAGCCATTTCTATTTTGTGGGTGAAGTGGGCGGTAATTACGGCATCTGGAAAATACGGATGCAACAAGGAGTAGAATTCACTGGATTCAACAATTACGATACGTTTTACAATTTTTTTAGGCCATTTTAACTCAGACAATGTTGCGAGGTGTATCCTGTCAAAATGTGGCTGTTGAAATGTTGATGTATGGTAATTACCATTTGCTGTAATTTCCGAACCACTCTGAATCCTGAATCGAGAACACAAACCCCTGTTTTAATAAAAGTAAAGAGACTGGCTTAAAATGTAGGTCGTAAAATATGTGTTGCTGCAGTTTAGCATCCTGAATGGCACAGAAGAATAGAAGAGACTAGCATATCATTTAAAGGGTGCAGACGCTCATCTGAGGGGGTATTAAGGTGCTAAACAAAAAACAGACTAATTGATAAAACAGCAAAGAACAAACTGAATAACAACATTATTAACAGAGGATACTGACTGAAATATGATGGCCGTCTATAGGGAGTTAAAGGTATTAAACTCTGGGACCTCAAAGCACAACCCAACTACCTCAGATTCAAGAAAATCCTTAACACTGAAAGAATAAGGAGTTCCTATGACTGACTCCTCTTCCCTTGGCACATAGTTGGAGAACGCCAGAGTGGAGTTTCCGCTACATCCTGCTGGACTGTGGGGGGACTAATATCCTGCTTTCGGGGTTTTTTTTTCGTTGCTCTCAATATGTCACTCAGCACTTTAGAACATACCTAAATAAGAACACAAATAACACCCCATATGTTCTCTCACCCTTTCGTTTGGGCTTTCCTGACACTTCTTTGCAGTTGATTACCAGATCTTTCTTTCCTTCTTTGACTTTTTTTCGTAGCATTGGCGCGTTGTGGTACATGACCTCTGTTCAAGTTTGAATTTCTTCACACTCCCTCCAGCTTACCCCTTTCTTCCTTTCACACTATCCCTAGGCCTGTTTTCATACTATGTGAAATTGATTTGTTCACTCTATTTCGATCAGTGGCGGCTGGCATCTAGGGGGAGTGGGGACACTGCGCGCCCTAATATTTATTTAAATAAACATACCTGATCCGATGTCCTCGTCCTCCGCTCCAGACCTCTTCCCAGGAACTGCTGTGCGGGCACCAATTCCGGCGCTGCTCTCATGCTGTGAGAGCAGTGACCTGATTGGAGGGAGCAGCCTCACTCACCCTTCCAAGGACACTGGACCCCTGCACTTACTCTAACCCAGCTGTCTTAAGACAACTTGGCTAGAGGTTTCAATGTGTGAATGTGTGGCTGGCCATCGCAAGACGACCGGCAAAAGGGACATGCACACTTTGAAAAGTGCACGAACAGCCCACCATCCTTCCTGCTGTTGTCATTCAGCAGTGGTCCCGCCCCCGCCCCCCTCCTGACGCTCGGTTCACGACAGCAGGATGAAAAATAAATGGTAATGAATGACCTTTTTATTTTCCATCTTTGGGAGTCATTTAAGTGGTTTGACGCTCTTCCATTCCAACGGAGGAGCCGTCCCTGATTTCGATAGCTTGAAATCGAGTGTTATCTTTGATAATACTCTTTTCTTAGCACATATCTCCTACATGCTGATTTCAAAAGTAGAATATGTGCAAAATATACTCTTTCTCTAGCTTCTGAGCAGCTTGGATATTCATTCATAATCTCATTCTCTTTCATCTTGACTACTGGCCTTCATTCTTGTTGGTCTCCCAGCCTGTGCAATTGTCTCTCTTCATTCACTCTTCATTTCTGCTATTTGATTAATCATACATTTTCTTCTTTCTGTCTCAATCTCAGGGGCGGCTCCATCATTGGAGCAGAAGAGTGTCGCCCCACTTAAATGACCCCCAAAGATGAATAATAAAATGGTAATTCATTACCAGTTTATTTTTCATCCTCCCATCCTGAACAGAGTGTCAGGACTGGGGCGGTGCGGCTGATATCTGAAAGCAGCAGGGAGGAGGGTGGGCTGTTTCTGCACTTTTCAAAGTGCACATTTCCCTTTGGCCGGCTGTCTTGTGATGACCAGCCACACATGCACACTTTGTATAGGGCTCCAGTGTCCTCGGGAGCAGCGAGTGAAACCGTTCCCTCCAATCAGGGTGCCGCTCTCACAGCATGAGAGCAGCTCCACGCTTGGTGCCCGCTCCGCATAAAGTTCATGAGAAGCGGTCCGGAGCGGAGGACGTTGGATCAGGTAAGTTTTTTCAGATTAACATTAGCGAGTGTGCACCCACCCCTGCGTAGATGCCAGCCACCACTGCTCGATCTCCTCTTTTCCTTCTCTAGTATGGCTGTTGTTTGGTGCCTGCATTCTCTTTCACTGTGCAGCACTTTTAAGTGTACTCTTGGGCTAGGCTCACTATCTTTCTTCCATGTTGCTTTCCAAGTTCTATGTCACACTCTTCTCTTTGCAGCTCAATATCTTCTCGCATCTTCCGGCCCTTCCTGTTTCCACCTTGCTATCAATCAATTTCATTGCTAGTCTCTAAACACCAAACTTCTCTCTCTCTCCTTTTCTACCTGCCCCAGGTTTCACAAACGTTCTAGTCCCACCCGAGGGAAGTGGCACGGCCATTAATGCCATCAATGAGTCTAGAAGGAGTAACATTGAGCAGGGTAATCCGTTTGGATGGTGAAGCCACTTGTAAAGCTTCTCTCACACACAGTACAGATGCCACACGCTCCCTGGCAGTCCCAATGTTCCTCCACATTCACACGCAGTGCAATCATAGGTTGGTCAGTAGCAGTGCAAGCTCTCATACAGAACAGTTACAACACTGACAGCAGCTGTTTCAGCTAGTCTGATACACAGATATGGCATCAGCAGTGCAAGTCCCTCACAAATAGAAAAGGTATAAGAGACAGAGCAGTAGTGCAAGCTTTCCATAAACATAGAACAGATGCAAGATGAGCGGCAACCGTGTTTGCTTAACTGAGAGACAGCCCGGCATAAGACTGGAAGCATTAGTAAAAGTTTCCCTCAGACACAGATGTTTGCCTTTGGCATCAACTGAAACCTCACCTGGTGGGGATAAGGTGGGATCCTAGTCCTGTGACTTCTCCATACAGCCTATACGCAACCTGGACCCCATTCATTTGAACCCCATTGTCATGATCAAAAGAGTGAACATCTCTACTCGGGATGACTTTTGTGGCACTTGTCCTTTGACAGAGACAGAGAGTTTTGGAACTTGTTTACTCTCCTTTGTTGTCAGAAGGCAGCCACAGCCAAATGGCCCATGAAAGCCAGTGCTTCCCAAAGTGTAGACCATGAATAATATGTTGTTCACAGCACTCTGAAGTGCTGCTTGCCAGATAATCACTAACTGCAGACCTTTTATCCGTACTTTGTTTGCAAACACTTTTTTTTTGAAGAGGAGAAAAAGGAGGATTTTCTAGTTGGTTTTCTTGGTGGATTGCCCAGCAGAAGCACAAATGATTCAATAATGAAGGTCTGAGGCATTTATTTGGACCACTTATAACAGAGGGGTTTCTTCACTGCAGGGCAGATGCAAGCTTACTGCTGACATGTTTACCAAAGTGGAGAGCAGTAGATGTCAAATGTTTGCTGATGAGTAGAGCATCTGGACATAGTTAAGAATGGCCTCTGCTCCTTGATGGAGCAAGGTCTCATATAAAAGAGACTTGCTTGGATGCAATACTCTCAAATAACGTATAACACTGTAATCAGTCTGTTTGTAAATACTAATATTGCATTACACACATTACACTGAATCTAGGGGAAGCTTGCGTATGTGTATTACTAACAAGTAACCCAAGTGTCATTAAAATGGCTGCCAAAAACACGGGATTCTTACTGCTCATCCGTCTACTGCATCTACATAGTATGGTGTTTTCTATGCTTGGAGGGAAAACTTTGCAGCTGCGCAATAGCTTCTAAAATGGCCGCTTGAAACTCACATGTTAATGCACATGCTTTGCTTAAACTAAACCTTACAAGTTCTACTAACTTACTAATGCGAAAGATATGTATAAGTAAATGGGATTAGAGTAGAGATAAGTGGTGTTAGAACTGGGAGTCTCTAGTTGGTAGAGGTAGGTACCGTTGACCAAATAGGGACCCTTGCTTCTAAGTCAGGGAAAGGGGATTACACTACTAGATAACCCCTGCTCACCCCCTTGGTAGCTTGGCACGAGCAGACAAGTTTATCTCAGAGGCAGTGTGTTAAGCATTTGTGAACACATACAGAAATACAGTGAAAACACTACAGATGGACACCACACAGGTTTTATAAAAATAAGTATTCTTTATATAGACTTAACACAAGACCATAAATGACATAAAATCCACAGTACTGTACTCAAAATTGACTTAAAGATTGTAGAAGTAACTTAGTTCAAGTTGCTGGTAAATGCGACACAGTTCTCACAAAAGTACCTGGATGCGTAACGCAAATAAAACAAAAGGCTCGCAGCGTTGGAGATGCGTCAGTTCCTTGCTCCGGGGGAGACGATGTGTCGTGCCTCAATGCTTGCGCAGAGTAGGGGATGCGTCTTGATCCTTCCCGGAGAGGAGGTGATGCGTAGATTCTCGTGCTGCAGCCTGGTTACGATGCGGCAAGATGGCACCGCGATGCAACAATCCGGTGCGATGCGATAAGATGGCGCCCTTGATGCGACGATGTTGAGACGATGCGGGCACACCCTGGCAGCCTGGCGGCAACTCTGTACTTTGTTGTTGCGACAGGCCTGCGACACGCTTCTCTGATGATGTGACGGCGACCCTCACGGTTGAGACACGCTTCTCCGGTGATGCGACAGCAGACAGCTAAGACGAAGACATGCTTCTGGGAGATGCGGCGGCGGCACGCTTCTCCGGCAATGCGACGGCTACAGCTGCAGTGGCGACACACTTCTTGTTGCGTTGCGCTTCCAGCTCCCAGCGAAACGCAGGCTTCTGAAGATAGAATTCCCAGCAAGGAAATTCAGAGGGGAGCTGGTGGTGAAGTCTGTTGTCCCTGAGACTCCAGCAGGAGGCAAGCATAAGTTCAAGCCCTTGGAGAAATATTCTGCAAGATGATGAAGTACACACAAAAGTTCCTTCTCCTCTCCTTGGCACTGAAGACACCACTGTAGGCCAACCCAGCAACACAGCACACTGGCAGGGGGGCAGTCCACTCCTACAGCTTCTTTTGGTTCTTCTCCTTGGCAGAGGTTTCTTTTTGTTGTTCCAGAATTGATCTAAAGTCTTGGGGTCTGGGTCCCCATATTTATACTACTTTTCTCTTTGTGCTCTGAAGGCAGAGAGGCCTTTGCCTAGTCCAAACCAGTTCTGGTCAGTCCTGGAGCACTTTGTTGACAAGACTCCTTCTTTCCTTTCGCAGGGCAGAGACATCAGACGCACCACAGGAGGTGGAGCCAGCATTGTGGAGGGAAGGCACAGCCCTATTCAGGTCCCAGGTGCAACTCCTCCCACCCATCTACATGCAGATCTTCCTATTCAGCCCTGTGCTGACTTACCCTCTCTCCTGGAATCCCCCAGCCCCTGTCACTCCCAGAACCAGACACACAATACACAACCTAGCAGAGGCAGGCTTGGACAGTTAAGCAAGAAAATACCTACTTTCTAAAAGTAGTATTTTCAAACACAGAATGTTAAAACAAACTTCACTAAAAGATGTATTTCATCACTGTGAGTTCAGGCATACTAAACTCGAATTTCTACCTTGTTCCCTGAGTCAGTTAGGATTATAAGATGTAATAATCAAACTGCCCATTCTGGCCTATGGGAACAGGTAGCCTGGCAATAGTGAAAAATGAAAATGGCTGTAATTCACTATTAGGACATCTCTCACACACCAGGGCATGTCCTACCTTATACTTACAATGCACCCTGCCCTTGGGCCTATCATAGAGGTGTCTGATATGAAGATAAGGGAAGGTTTGGGGACTGGCAAGTGGGTGCACTTGGTCAGTCAGCATGGCAGTACCAGACTGCACATAGGCTCTGCAATGGCAGACCTGAGACACACTTTACAAGCTGCTTCTGTGGGTGGCACAAGCAGTGCTGCAAGCCCATCAGCAGCATTTTATTTACAAGCCCTAGGCACACATGGTGCACTGTACTAGGGTCTGACAAGTAAATCAAATAACCCAATCATGGAGTCACTAATTAATACATCAATTTAACATAGGGAGCACTTGCACTGTGGCACTGAATAGCAGTGGCACTGTACCCAAAGCATGTAAACCAGCAAAACATATCAAAAACAGAGGAGGCAGTCAGAAAAAATGGAAGGGAGACTCACGTCAATGGTACCAGGTCTAAAACGTGTCCCCTCCAGATAAAATATGGGGAGAACTACCCTTGAACTTGGGAGTTCTCTTCACTAAGGCGGAAAAATCTGGACAGACCATCAGCATTGGCGCGTTCTGTACCATGGCGGTGTTCCACCGTAAAGTCCAGCCCCTGTAGGGAAATGGAGCACCTCAACAAATATGCGGTTTGACCCCTCATCTGCATCAACCATCTGAGGGGCCTGTGGTCTTTCTGAACCCGGAAGTCCAGTTCACTTTCTTGGGCTGCTACCTGGCAGTCAGCTCAGTCAAGGGTGCAACAATGTTGCCATACCCCTTGACAAACCTTCTGTAGTACCCTGTGAGTCCTAAAAAGGCTCTCACCTGTGTCTGAGTCTTTAGGGGTTCCCACGCCAGGATGCTATCAATCTTGGGTTGCAGGGGTGCCACCTGGCCGCTCCCTACCTGGTGCCCCAAGTACACCACAGAACCCTGCCCGGTCTGGCACTTACTCGCCTTGATCGTGGGGCCTGCCTTTCGCAGTGCCATCAACACTTCCCAGAGGTGGCGCAGATGTTTTTCCCAACTGGCGCTGAACACTCCAATGTCATCCAGGTAGGCGGCACTGAAATCTTCCAGTCCAGCCAACACCTGGTTGACCAACCTCTGAAAGGTGGCAGGGGCTTTCTTCATCCCAAAGGGCATAACCTGGAATTGGTAGTGCCCATCTGGTGTGGAGAATGCTGACCTCTCTTTGGCCCCATCAGTTAAGGCAATCTGCCAGTACCCAGACGTCAAATCAAACATGCTGAGGTACCGTGCAGCCCCTAACCGATCAATGAGCTCATCAGCTCTGGGGATGGGGTGTGCGTCAGTCATGGTAACTGAATTGAGTCCTCAGTAGTCCACGCAGAACCTGAGTTCAGGTGTGGCACCAGGCGAGGCAGCCTTTGGGACCAAGACAACTGGGCTGGCCAAAGTACTGTTGGAGGACTCAATCACCCCTAAGGCAAACACCTTGGAGACTTCCTCCTTGATGTAAGTCCTGACCTTGTCAGTCACTCTGTAAGCCTTGTGCTTCACAGGAGGACTGTCCCCAGTGTCCACATCATGGACGCACCACTCAGTGACACCAGGAACCAAGGAAAACAAATCAGAGAATTGTCCCAAAAGTTGGTGACAATCTTGCTGCTGATCATGGGTGAGTGTGGCAGAGAGGCTGACACCATCCACTGACCCATCTTGCTCTGTTGCAGACAGGAGGTCAGGAAGAGGCTCTTTCTCCTCCCCCATTGCATCATCCGTCGCTAGGAGCATGCCCACTTCGGACCTTTCTAAGTGGGGCTTCAGGCGGTTAACATGTAGGAGCCGCAAAGGGTTCCTTGGAGACCGCAAGTTCACCAGGTAGGTGACATCACTCTTGCACTCCACCACCTCAAATGGACCGGTCCACCTGTCCTGGAGCGCACAAGGCTCTACAGGGGCCATGACCCAAACTTTCTGTCCAGGTTGAAACTCAATCAGCGTGGCATTCTGATCGTACCACCGCTTCATCTCTTCCTGGCTGGCTTCCAGATTCGCCTGAGCGAGCTCTCTGAATCGCCCGAGTCTGGTTCCTGAAGGCCAGCATGTAACTGTATGCATCCTGGGGAGGTTTCCTGGGAGATTGCTCCCAGCCTTCCTTGACCAGACTCAAAGATACTCTTACCGGGTGTCCATACAACAGTTCAAAGGGACTGAACCCTAGGGACTTTTGTGGCACTTCATGGTAAGCAAACAGAAGGCATGGCAAGAGGACGTCCCACTTACGCCTCATAGGTTCCTCAAGACCCATGATCATGCCTTTAAGGGTCCGGTTGAATCTTTCAACCAGCCCATTACCTTGGGGGGTGGTAAGGAGTGGTGAACTTGTAGGTAACACCACACTCCTTCCACAGGGACTTCATATAACTGGATATGAAATTGGTATCGCGGTCTGACACGACCTCTCTGGGGAACCCCACACGGGAGAAAATCCCCATCAGTGCACGTCCCACCATGGGGGCCGTCACTGTCCTGAGTGGGATGGCTACCGGGTACCGGGTGGCATGGTTCACCAAGACCAGGATAAACCTGTTGCCCATGGCTGTCTTGGGGTCCAGTGGTCCCACAATGTCAATGCCCACCCATTCAAAGGGAGTACTGACTACCGGGAAAGGTTGGAGAGGAGCCTTTTGCTTCCATCCACTTTTCCCACTTGCCTGGCAAGTTTAACAGGTCCTACAATGAATATCTGAACTCCTCCGCATCTGGGGCCAATAAATGTGGGTGACAAGCCTTTCAAAGGCCTTGTCCTGCCTCAGATGTCTAGCGCTGGGGTACCAACAGCACATGGGCTGACCCAGGCTCAGCAACCTTAGGCTCTGTATACAGGAGGTTGTTCTCCCAGTAGATCCAATGTGATCCAGGCTGATCACCTGCTGCCTGGTTTGTGGCCTGTTGCCGCAAACCCACAAGAGAAGGGCACTTCTTCTGTTCTGCACAAAATTCCTCCGTGGAGGATCCTCCTTCTTGCTACCAATGGGTCAGCTCAGGCAGGCCCCCCAGTTCAGCAACCTGTTCCCTTGTAGGTTCCAGGGCATCCCCCTCAAGGTATGTCTCCTCCTGGACTGTGGGAACAATGGGGGCTGGTTTTCCACGCCCCCACCTCCTCTCTTTCAGGCAGGTCCCTGGCCATACTTTCAGGCTCCAGGACCTCTTCAACACTCTTACTGGCTGCCATAGACCGAGTGGTAACACACGCCCACTCAGGCAGACCCAACATCTCCAAATGAGCCTTCTTCTCCACCTTAGCCCAAGGGGAGCTTTCCAATTCATTGCCCAACCTACAATCCACAGGCATGGCTAGCCTCACAGCTACCTGAAGAGTACCAGAGACCCCACCCCACTCAAAGGGAACCTGACCCACCTTGCAGTGGCTCTCTGTGTTGTCAGCAGCAACAACTTGGTAAAAGGCATTGGGGACAACCTGCTCTTGAGACACCAGGTGACACTTAACAGCTGTCACACTGGCTCCTGTGTCTCTAAGAGCCTCCACTCTATGGCCATTGATGGTCACTCACTGCCTGTATTTCTTAGTGTTATCAGGCAGCTGAGCTTGAGGGACCATCTCAAAGTCTCCTAATGAGACAAGGGACATTTCTGCGGGACCCCACCCACCTTGGGCACCCTTCTCCTCCCCTCCCAGGGCTACACTCGCCATCTGACGGGGTGGTGCACATGGTGGCACTCTGGAATCCTTTCATGGGACACTGTGCATCAAACCAACGGTGGCCCACTTGACCACACGTAAAGCACTTGTAGGGGCCCCTCTGAACAGGTTTACCTGTCTGGCCTCTTGCTTCTTCTCAGGGGAGGCTGGGAACCCTTCCCTTGGTTCCCTTGGGAATTACTTTGGGCCCTTTTTGGAACTCCCTCTGTTTACCCTTGTCCCCCCCACTCTTCTGCTGGGGACCGTGCCCACCTTTGGCGGAATCTCACACATGACCCTTGTGGACCCTGGTACTGACCCAGCGGTCCGCCTCCTCAGCAAGCTTACTAGGATTAGTTAACTTGCTATCAATAAGGTGCTGGCGTAGCTCTGGAAAACAGTTAGCAGACAAGTGCTCCCTTGAAAACAAATCATAGAGCGCTTCAAAATAATCCACTTTTCTACCTTTCACCCAACCATCCATAGCACTGCAAAAAAAGATACATATTCTACCCAAGTGGTTCTCTCCAGTTTCTTATAATTCCTGAATCTCTGTCTATAGAGTTCTGGGGTCAAACGATACCTTGTCATCAGGGCTTCCTTCATGTGGTCATAAGACATCCTATTCTCACTGGGCAGGTCTAACAAAGTATCCCTCCCCTCACTCACAAAGCGGCCCCACAACCCAGCTCCCCAATCCTTCTCAGGGACCCGGTGGGCCAACATTGCTATCTTATAGGCTGCAAACCCCTGCCCAATATCCTCATGCTTGTGGAAATCTTTGATGACATCCTTGGGAATGTACACTCTGCTTTCTGAAGGCACAGATGGTGCGCTGCCACCAGAGGGAGCGATCTCTAAGCCCTTTGCCTTGATCTCTAACTCCCTCAACATCTTCTCATGCTCCATTCTCATTCTCTCTCTCTCCAAGGACAACTTGTTATTCTCCATTTCCCTCTGACCCTCCATCTTAAGCTTAGTCATTTCCAGGTTGTGTGCCCTATTTCTCTCCCTGTCTTCCAACTCTCTGGGGGACAGGTCTTTGAAATAGACACTACTGTCAGGTGGGGACGGCACCCCTCCCCTGGCTGGAAACACTGGCCTATCCAGTTGCCCATCTGCATCCTCAGCTGGCTCCACCACTGACTCAGGGGCATTTCTTGCTTTTACCCAGGCCCTCAGCGCCTTTTGGTAGTCATCCTCTTTAGAAATGCCCGGTGTAGCAACTTTCAATTTCTTGCAGAGATGCTTGAGCTGTTTCAAAGTGTAGGTTTCCAATCTCTCTACCTCAAAATCTAGATCCATAGATGCAACAGATGCTGGCCTACTCATGGCAGTAAGAATTGGTAGTTCTCAGGAAAAAATAACAGTCCAAGGAAAAACAAATTCTACCAAAAAGTATGTGGTGGTGTTTGGTCTGCACTCACTAGTAGTGTACACCAATCACTGTATATGAGCCAAAAATGCAGGTTCAAATCCTCACCGCTGACCGCCAAAGTTGGAACTGGGGTCCCTAGTTGGTCAAAGGTACCTACCTCTGCCAACTAGAGACCCCCAGTTCTAACAAGTGGTTTACAGTGAATTCATTTATTTTCGTATTCTAACATGTCTTTTTCTGACTTTATTATTAGTTCATATTTGGGCCTCGGAGGGTGACTGAAATCTCTACCCCACCTGACCTGTGCGCAAGCACACTCAAACCTTCCCGGAACTATGATGACAACGTTGAAACTCAGCCAAGGTTGTGCTGGCAAGATTCTTTTGGGAACTTAACCCATCGACCCGGACAGAGGAAGGAGAAGATATACCAAATAAATACAATTAATTGATCATAATGTGAAATGCGGGTGGGAATAAAACTTGGGAAAGTAAATTAAGGGGCGGGAACATTGAACAATGAACCTAAAGTAAAATATTACATTTAGCATGGTGTGATGAACTCTACCCCTTGCCCAATCAGAAGTAGGGGTTTCCACGATATTGAAACATTTGGGGGTGGTACATGAACATATATTAGTATAACTGAGGTAGTTTAGTTAGTTAGATGACACAGACCCTACGCAGACTGCAGATGCCAGAGACCCTGCTCGAGAGACCGAAATACTGATCGAAGAATCCAATCATCTAGAAGGGGACCGCGGAAGAAAATCGAGGAGGCACATACAAGAAGGGATGCGTGGAAGAAAATTGAGGAGAGTAGTGCCAGAGAAGGGTGTGACGCAGGCGTTGCACTTAGAAGAGGTCACCTTCCCGGTCCTGAACCTGTCCTGATCTTTATCTCCCACCTGTCCTGGGACTTCACCTGACTCATTGGCCAGGAGTTTGGTTCTCACATCATCCTAGGTAACTATAATTCTGTGTAGTATGTCCTTGAACTGCTCTCTGTTTTCTCCCTCTTCAGGTACTGTCATCACGATATTTTAAATTGAGACTTATGTTGAACCTAACTTGATTTCTTGCTGAAGGAAAACGGTGTTTAACATGTATGTGAGAAGTTGGCCTGGTATATGATGTTCACTAGTTAAAGTGACCACCTTGTACCATGCCAAGCAACCCTTATGGTGTGGTTGTAAGTCAACCTTTTCGTATTAGCTGCCCTAGTGGTAGCGTAGGCTAAGCAGTCTTTGAGGCTAAACTCGTTAAAGCGTGTTAAGCAAGCTGTTTCACCATATCTAACCCCCCTTTATAACAATGAAAGGACACCACACAGATATATATTCAAAATATATATGTATTTATTACTCAAAGTATCCCCTAGACTCTTTATGAGCACAGGAGCACAAATCGTTAAACAAGAAAGTGTTACAATATACAGAAGTTGCACTTTATATGGATAGGCCCTGGTGGCCGATCAAACCATATACTAAAATAGTGGTATAAGTACCACGACTAGGAAAGGGAAAAGGCCTAGGGCCTCTAGAATCGCTGGGCCTACAAGGAGCTAACTTCAGTTAGTGACCAGGAGGTCCACGGGTCGCGTGTGCAGTGAGGAAAGTTACACGCGGGCTCCCATAGGTTTTCAATGGGTGCGTAAAAGTTCAAAAGTTACTGCTAGAAGGGTCTTCTGGATGGACTACGAACTCAAGACTTAAAACACAGACACTAGAGATGTTTCTCTACACTTGGGCACCGGAGTGCCAGCTTTACCTCACCCACAGGAAGCGGGTGCATAGGTCTCGAAGTGCGTCGGGTTTCGTCTATCTGTTCAATGAAGCCTGGTGACAAAGATGCTGCAGGCGGCCGGTCCAGAAGAGATGCGGTGGATCCAAGGGTGGATCGGAGTTGTAGAAGACCTGAAAGCAGAGGGGACAGTGTTCACAGTCACTAGCCAGTGACCGGCGTGGCACCAGGTAGGTACCAGGCGATGTCGGGTGCAAACAGGTGATGAGGTGTAGCTTGTCTCCGCAGCCACGTGGTCCCTGAAGGTCGACGACGTCCAGGAGTCGGTTCACGAGCTGTCCCACGCAGGCTCTCGCTGTCGGCGGTGTCGGCGACTCGAAGGAAGCAAACAAGCCTTGGCAAAAGCAGGAGTCGTGAAAAATGAAGAAAGCTGAAGGTTCTGACCGGCAAGGTCAGAGGGGCTGCTCCTTTGGAGGGCAGCAGGGGCCAGTCTGGAGCAACCAGACCAGCGTCATAATGTTCAAAGTTCATCGCCAAAATGGCCACTAGCCAACGGGCCAGGGACCGGGCAGGCGCGTCGAGATGCAAAGTGCAGAGGGGCCCCACACAGATCGTGGAGATGCTGGAGGGCTCACCTTTGGTGCAGATGCTGCTCGGATGTTGGGCTTCTCGGGACCCAAAGCACAACTTGGAGGGAGCCTCTGTTGTCACGCTTGCAGCTTGTCGTGGGTCTTTCAAGATGGCTGGCTCCACGTGTCTCGGTGCCTCCACGGGTTCCTTCTTTGCAGAGACTGTGGATCGGGCTGTGAGAGGTCTGGCGGTCCAGTTCTTGTCGGGCTCTGGGCTCGGGCTCCGGCAGGAGGCGGCGGCAAAGCAGACCTCGAGTAGCTGGTTGGTGCTTGCGTTAGGAAGATGGTCACTCCCTGACCATAGGGGAGATTTCCTTCTGTCCTCTGTGCAGCAGAGCATCGAAGTTCCCGTCTTCTTCTTTGTAGTAAGTTGATTCCAGGATGTCTGAAGTCTTAGGACACAGCTCCTACCTTTAAGCGGATTCTAGGGGCAGGACTACCTGCTAGGTCCCTCCCTAAGGGTGGGACCAGGAAGGGGGGCGGTTACACCCCCAATCCTTTGTCCAGCTCGCCCCAGGTCTGGTGCTGGTGTGCCCCAAGACCGGTTTGAACTGGCATATGCACCGAGGCTCCTTGTGAGCCTCAGGCATGTCTGATTCCATTCAAGCCCTACCTGACCAATACACAAAATCCTGTCTGGGGTGGTGCACGCACCTCCCCTGGCAGGAAACCCTTTGTCCACGTCTCCCAAGCTGGAAGGACTCCCAGCAGCAAGAGGGCAGACTTGTGTCTGTGGTGGCAGCGTCCATTATGTGGAGCTGAGGCTATACCCGGGTTTCAGGTACTGTACATGTCGTGTCCCTCTAGAAGGGTGGAATGCTAACCCCGTCACCAGAATTGGCGAGGGGTTAGTATTCCAATTCGTATGACACCTTACTCGACATGTTTTGATAAAGCCAAACCAAAGATAGCATTTAACCGCGATGTTCATAATGCACTTAAGAGTATATGGTATGGCGATATCTGGAAACGGTAGAAGGAAGTTGTTCCGACCACTGCAGACAGGCTCAGCTCATGCCAGAGCACCATCTCACATGGAACCAAGCACTCTGCCTTCAGGATTGTTAAGGCCTGCCATAGGAGTGACTTATAGGTTAACATGGTCCCATTTAAGGTTAGGTATAGGTATACTACACCTAGGTAAGAGGTGGTTACACCAACTTACCCCAGCTGAGTGATCAGCCAGTTGTGTCAAATTTGTTAGGCCAGTCCAGGGGTGGCACAATACATGCTTCAGCCCCTGGTAGGCCTTAGATACACCAATGCCCTGGGTACCTAGTGTACACTGGTACAGGGGCTCACAGGGTGATCCAATTCCAATTAGTTATGCACCTAGAGTGCATAGTGTCAATTTAGTAGAGAGAACAGCAGGCTGGGGGTCTGATTAGCAGGCCCACAGCCTCAATATGTCAAAAACCAGTGAAGCAAAAAGCAAAAATTTAGGGTGACCATAGGATAGCAGACCCTACTCTCCTACACAACCCCCCGCCCCCCCAACGCAGGGACATTAAACTAGCCTTGACCAGTCTCGTCTTCATGTCCTAAGTGGAAGTACCTGGAGAGACCATCTGCATTCCCATGGTCTGTACCTGGCCGGTGCTCCACTGTAAAGTCCATCCCCTGTAGGGAAATGGACCACCTAAGCAGTTTGGGGTTCTCACCCTTCATCTGATTTAGCCACAAGAGGGGCTTATGGTCGGTCTGAATCTTGAAGTGAGTGCCAAACAAGTACGGCCTCAGCTTCTTCAGGGCCCACACCACAGCAAAGGCCTCCCTCTCAATAGCTGACCAATTTTTCTCTCTGGGGGTCAACCTTCTGCTAATAAAAGCAATGGGTTGGTCTTGACCATCTACATTAAGTTGTGACAGCACAGCTCCCACACCCAACTCAGAAGCATCTGTTTGGACAATAAACTCTTTGGAGTAGTCAGGACTTTTCAGGATAGGTGCAGAGCACATGGCCTTCTTAAGGTCATCAAATGCCTTTTGACAGCTTACTGTCCACTGAACCTTTTTGGGCATCTTTTTGGATGTCAGATCATTAAGAGGAGTCACAATGGACCCATAGTTCTTAACAAACTTCCTGTAATACCCAGTCAAGCCCAAGAAAGCTCGAACTTGAGTCTGGGTGGTTGGAGGAGACCAGTCCTTGATGGATTGTATCTTACTCTCCAGTGGTTGAACTTGGCCTCCACCTACAAGGTGGCCCAAGTACACAACCTTACTCTGCCCTATCTGGCACTTAGTAGCCTTGATAGTGAGGCCTGCCTTTTGCAGAGCCTCAAGTACCTTCTTCAGGTGGATCAGGTGATCCTCCCAGGTGGAGCTAAAGACAGCAATTTCATAAAGATATGCTGCACAAAAGTCATCCAACCCAGTAAGGACTTGATTCACCAACCTTTGGAAGGTGGCAGGTGCCTTCTTCAGACCAAAGGGCATCACCAAAAATTGATAATGCCCACCTGGGGTTGAAAATGCTGTTTTGGCCTTAGATTCCTCAGCTAATCTGATTTGCCAATAGCCAGCTGTCAAATCAAATGTGCTCAAAAACTTAGCAGAAGCCAGTTTATCTATGAGCTCATCTGCCCTTGGAATAGGATGTGCATCTGTCCTAGTGACAGCATTGAGTCCTCTGTAATCCACACAGAACCTCATCTCTCTCTTGCCATCTGCGGTGTGAGGTTTGGGGACCAGAACCACTGGGCTAGCCCAGGGGCTCTCTGAGGGCTCAATGACACCCAGTTCCAGCATTTTGTGTACCTCAGCCTTTATACAGTCCCTGACGTGGTCAGGTTGTCTGTAAAGTTTGTTCTTTACAGGGAGACTGTCACCAGTGTCCACCACATGGGTACACCAGTCAGTTTGACTAGGTATCAGTGAGAACATATGTTGAAATGATTGTAGAACCTGTCTACATTCAATCTGCTGATGCTCAGTGAGGTTGCCTCCAAGGGTCACTCCTTCAACTGAACCATCTTCAGGGTTCTGAGACAACAGGTCTGGGAGAGGGTCACTCTCTTCCTCCTGTCTATCATCTGTAGCCATGAGCAAGCCCATGTCTGCCCTGTCAACATATGCTTTTAACCTGTTAACATGGAGTACCCTGTGGGGACTCCTGGGAGTTCCTAGGTCCACCAAGTAGGTAACCTCTCCCTTCTTTTCCAGGATTGTATGGGGTCCAGACCATTTGTCTTGGAGTGCTGCTGGGGCCACTGGCTCCAACACCCATACCTTCTGTCCTGGCTGAAACTCAACCAAGACAGCCTTTTGGTCATGCCAAGCTTTCTGTAAGGCCTGGCTTGCCTCAAGGTTTTTGGATGCCTTCTCCATATACTCAGCCATCCTGGAGCGGAGACCAAGTGCATAGTCCACTATGTCTTGTTTAGGCTTTTTGAGAGGTAACTCCCATCCTTCCTTCACTAAACACAGTGGGCCTCTCACAGGGTGCCCAAACAACAATTCAAAGGGGCTGTAGCCAACTCCTTTTTGTGGGACCTCTCTGTAAGCAAACATAAGGCAGGGTAGAAGGATGTCCCATCTTTGCCTGAGCTTTTCAGGTAATCCTTTGATCATACCCTTTAGGGTCTTGTTGAATCTCTCAACAAGCCCATTGCATTGTGGGTGATAAGGGGGGGGTGAACTTGTAGTTGACACCACATTCCTTCCACATAGCTGTCAAGTATCCTGACATGAAGTTGGTACCTCTGTCAGAAACCACCTCCTTAGGAAACCCCACTCTGGAGAATACTCCCAGTAGGGCCCTGGCCACAACAGGAGCTGTAGTGGTCGTAAGGGGAATTGCCTCTGGGTACCTGGTGGCATGATCCACTACCACCAGTATAAATCTGTGCCCAGATGCAGTGGGGGGATCCATGGGACCCACTATATCTATCCCCACTCTTTCAAAGGGAACCCCCACCACAGGTAGTGGTATTAGGGGGGCCTTTGTTGTGCCACCTGATTTGCCACTGGCTTGGCAGGTCACACAGGAGCGACAAAACTCCTTGGTATCTTCATTCATGTGAGGCCAGTGAAAGTGAGGGACAAGCCTGTCCCAAGTCTTGTTCTGGCCTAAGTGTCCTGCTAGAGGAATATCATGGGCCAAGGTAAGAAGGAAGCCCCTAAATTGCAGAGGTATAACCAACCTCCTGGTTGCACCAGGTTTTGGGTCTCTAGCCTCTGCTCTGAATAAAGGAGCCCATCATCCCAATACACTTTATGGGTACCTTGAGCATTCCCAGCAGCCTCAGCAGCGGCCAGCTGTCTGAGGGGTTCAAGAGATGGACAGGTTAACTGAGCCTGCCCCAAGTCAGCCCTGGAAGGTCCCCCTGTCCCCAGAAACTCAACCTGATCAGGTTCAAGCTCTTCAGGGACAGTTCCTTCAGGGTTCTCTAGATCATCTTCCTGGGAAGGCTGATCATCACTTGGAGGCAGGGGGGAAGGCACAGCCTTAACCCTCCTGTTCTTCTTCTTGGTAGGTGCTTGGTCCATTGTTCCAGGATCCAAGACCTGAGGTTCAGTAAGGCACTTTTTGGCCTGTGACCTGGTCACAGCAAGGACATGTGGTGATATACCTAACATCTCTGCATGTGTCCTGTACTCCACTTCTGACCATAGAGAACTCTCTAGGTCATTGCCCAACAAACATTCTACTGGGAGGTCTGCACTAACCACAACCCTTTTGAGGCCAGTTACCCCTCCCCATGAGAAGTTAATAATAGCCACACTATGAGAAGTAGTGGCATTGCTGGCATTGGTCACCAGGTAATTCTCACCTGGTATGTTCTGTCCAGGGTCCACAAAGCCTGGTGTCACCATAGTGACACTGGCACATGTGTCCCTGTAGGCTTGAGCCACTTTTGCATTTATTAAAGGAGTCTGTCTGTACTTGCCCAGGTTACTGGGGCTCACAGTCAGGGACAAATCCATGGCCCCATCATAGATCAAGACTGCCTGTGTCAGGGTTCTGTCTAAGTCAGAATCTCCTTCAGTTCCCATAGTGATTCCCACTACACCCTTTGTCTGGGGACCAACACTGCTAACAGTAGTACTGGGAGCAGGTGCCTTAGGGGCAACAGTGTTGGGGGCTCCACCCTTCTTACAATCACTAGTCCAGTGAGTTGTATTCTTGCAAGATTTGCACCAGGGTTTCTTTGGACCTTCTTTCTTCTTCCCTTTAGGTTGTTGGGACCCACCCTCGTTAGTACTAGTTTGGGGCCCTGTTGAAGACTTCTGGTCTTTGGATTTCTGATCTCCACCCTTTTGGTCTGTTTTCTTCTGATCACCCCCTTGGCCCTGGTTCTGGTTCTTTTGCTTAACCCTGGTTCTGACCCATTTGTCTGCCTTCTTTCCCAATTCTTGGGGAGAGGTCAGATCTGAGTCAACCAAGTGTTGATGCAGTTGCTGGTTCTGACAGTTATTTAAAATCTGTTCTCTCATCATCAAATTGTACAATCCTGTATAGTCAGACACCTTACTTCCCAGCAACCAACCCCCCAAAGCCTTAGTGGCACATTCAATGTATTCAGACCAGTCCTGAGTCTGTGTCTTCTGGGTATCTCTGAACATTAACCTGTACTGTTCAGTGGTTAAGCCTAACCCATCAACCAGGACACTCTTCAGGGCTCTGTAGTTTCTGACATCCTCCTCTCTAACAGTGAGGAGTCTATCTCTGCCTCTACCTTCAAAGGAGAGCCATAAGATTGCTGCCCACTGGTCTTCAGGAACCTGCTGCACTTTGCAGGCTCTCTCAAGAGCAGTCATCCACTTGTGGATATCATCCCCACTTTTGTAGGGGGGCACAACCTTGGACAGGTTCCTATTGTCAAAGACCCTATCTTTGTCCTTAGGGACAATGCTGCCACCAGTGGGTATAGACCCACCCTCTCTAGGTTGCCTAGCCTTGTTCAGTTTCTCTTCCATCAGGGCTATCTCTAGCTCCTGTCTCCTGATCCTCAGCTGAGCTTCCTTCATTCTGGCCTCATGCTCCCTCCTCTGAGGGCTGGTCATCCTTCTCCTGGAGTGACCTTGAGAGCCTCTAGAGGCATGAGAAGCATTAGAGTCACCTGAGCGATTCCTATGCCTCCCAAACCCCTGGTTAAGTCCACTAGGGAGATCCAATGGGGTGAACCCATTGTCAGTCCCAAGTAGCCTTAAGTTAGCTGAGCCAGGTCTGGCACCTGGCACTGGGCTATCTCTCCCATCTGAACTACTACTACTGTCAGATTCACCCCCTTTGTCATCCCTGTCCCTATGCTGATTCTCATCATCTGTAGTCAGATTCTCAACTAAGGGGCGACTGTGGGAAAGGGGTACTTCAGTAGCATCTTCAGAAGGAGGGCCTCCTGTTCCTGTCCCTAAGGGGTCTAACTGGGTGGCTTTCTTGAGAGCTCTCTGATCTTCATCAGCTTGTAAGAGTTCTCTGAGTTCAGCAGAGGTAGAGTTCCTGGACTGTTTAAGGCCCCTGATATTTGCCAACTGCCTGAGCTCATTCTGGTTTAGGGTAGCAAAGATGGTTGGTGCCCTCTGGGGGTCACTCTCGACAGAGATGGGTACATTGGACCCCTCTGCCCCAGCCATTGCTCTTAAGTGTGGGTGGATGTGTTGCAACTACCTACACTTGGGTTTTCCTACTAAACCTATCTAGTAGTTGTAGTCAGGGTTTGCTACTCCCTTTGCTCTACAACAACTAAGTTCAGTAGAACTTAAGTATATAACTATTCTTGTTTTATATGTACCTAAAGGTACCTGTATGATCTTTCAATTGGTAACAAAGAGATTACAGAGGTAAAACACAGCAAGCTCAAATCCAACCGCTGCTCACCAATGTGAGAAGTTGGCCTGGTATATAATGTTCACTAGTTAAAGTGACCACCTTGTACCATGCCAAGCAACCCTTATGGTGTGGTTGTAAGTCAACCTTTTTGGACTAGCTGCCCTAGTGGTAGCGTAGGCTAAGCAGTCTTTGAGGCTAAACTCGTTAAAGCGTGTTAAGCAAGCTGTTTTACCATATGTAACCCCCCTTTATACCAATGAAAGGACACCACACAGATATATATTCAAAATATATATGTATTTATTACTCAAAGTATCCCCTAGACTCTTTATGAGCACAGGAGCACAAATCGTTAAACAAGAAAGTGTTACAATATACATAAGTTACACTTTATATGGATAGGCCCTGGTGGCCGATCAAACCATATACTAAAATAGTGGTATAAGTACCACGACTAGGAAAGGGAAAAGGCCTAGGGCCTCTAGAATCGCTGGGCCTACAAGGAGCTAACTTCAGTTAGTGACCAGGAGGTCCACGGGTCGCGTGTGCAGTGACGAAAGTTACACGCGGGCTCCCATAGGTTTTTAATGGGTGCGTAAAAGTTCAAAAGTTACTGCTAGAAGGGTCTTCTGGATGGACTACGAACTTAAGACTTAAAAACAGACACTAGAGATGTTTCTCTACACTTGGGCACCGGAGTGCCAGCTTTACCTCACCCACAAGAAGCGGGTGCATAGGTCTCGAAGTGCGTCGGGTTTCGTCTATCTGTTCAATGGAGCCTGGTGACAAAGATGCTGCAGGCGGCCGGTCCAGAAGAGATGCGGTGGATCCAAGGGTGGATCGGAGTTGCAGAAGACCTGAAAGCAGAGGGGACAGTGTTCACAGTCACTAGCCAGTGACCGGCGTGGCACCAGGTAGGTACCAGGCGATGTCGGGTGCAAACAGGTGATGAGGTGTAGCTTGTCTCCGCAGCCACGTGGTCCCTGAAGGTTGACGACATCCAGGAGTCGGTTCACGAGCTGTCCCACGCAGGCTCTCGCTGTCGGCGGTGTTGGCGACTCGAAGGAAGCAAACAAGCCTTGGCAAAAGCAGGAGTTGTGAAAAATGAAGAAAGCTGATGGTTCTGACCGGCAAGGTCAGAGGGGCTGCTCCTTTGGAGGGCAGCAGGGGCCAGTCTGGAGCAACCAGACCAGCATCATAGTGTTCAAAGTTCGTCGCCAAAATGGCCACTAGCCAACGGGCCAGGGACCGGGCAGGTGCGTCGAGATGCAAAGTGCAGAGGGGCCCCATGCAGATCGTGGAGATGCTGGAGGGCTCACCTTTGGTGCAGATGCTGCTCGGATGTTGGGCTTCTCAGGACCCAAAGCACAACTTGGAGGGAGCCTCTATTGTCGCGCTTGCAGCTTGTCGTGGGTCTTTCAAGATGGCTGGCTCCACGTGTCTCGGTGCCTTCACGGGTTCCTTCTTTGCAGGGACTGTGGATCGGGCTGTGAGAGGTCTGGAGGTCCAGTTCTTGTTGGGCTCTGGGCTCGGGCTCTGGCAGGAGGCGGCGGCAAAGCAGACGTCGAGTAGCTGGTTGGTGCTTGCGTTAGCAAGATGGTCACTCCCTGACCATAGGGGAGATTTCCTTCTGTCCTCTGTGCAGCAGAGCGTTGAAGTTCCCGTCTTCTTCTTTGTGGTAAGTTGATTCCAGGATGTCTGAAGTCTTAGGACACAGCTCCTACCTTTAAGCGGATTCTAGGGGCCGGACTACCTGCTAGGTCCCTCCCTAAGGGTGGGACCAGGAAGGGGGAAGGGGGGCGGTTACACCCCCAATCCTTTGTCCAGCTCGCCCCAGGTCTGGGGCTGGTGTGCCCCAAGACCGGTTTGAACTGGCATATGCACCGAGGCTCCTTGTGAGCCTCAGGCATGTCTGATTCCATTCAAGCCCTACCTGACCAATACACAAAATCCTGTCTGGGGTGGTGCACGCACCTCCCCTGGCAGGAAACCCTTTGTCCACGTCTCCCAAGCTGGAAGGACTCCCAGCAGCAGGAGGGCAGACTTGTGTCTGTGGTGGCAGCGTCCATTTTGTGGAGCTGAGGCTATGTCTGATTTTACCCGGGTTTCAGGTACTGTACATGTCGTGTCCCTCTAGAAGGGTGGAATGCTAACCCCGTCGCAAGAATTGGCGAGGGGTTAGTATTCCAATTTGTATGACACCTTACTCGACATGTTTTGATAAAGCCAAACCAAAGATAGCATTTAACCGCGAGGTTCATAATGCACTTAAGAGTATATGGTATGGCGATATCTGGAAACGGTAAAAGGAAGTTGTTCCGACCACTGCAGACAGGCTCAGCTCATGCCAGAGCACCATCTCACATGGAACCAAGCACTCTGCCTTCAGGATTGTTAAGGCCTGCCATAGGAGTGACTTATAGGTTAACATGTGTCCCATTTAAGGTTAGGTATAGGTATACTACACCTAAGTAAGAGGTGGTTACACCAACTTACCCCAGCTGAGTGATCAGCCAGTTGTGTCAAATTTGTTAGGCCAGTCCAGGGGTGGCACAATACATGCTTCAGCCCCTGGTAGGCCTTAGATACACCAATGCCCTGGGTACCTAGTGTACACTGGTACAGGGGCTCACAGGGTGATCCAATTCCAATTGGTTATGCACCTAGAGTGCATAGTGTCAATTTAGTAGAGAGAACAGCAGGCTGGGGGTCTGATTAGCAGGCCCACAGCCTCAATATGTCAAAAACCAGTGAAGCAAAAAGCAAAAATTTGGGGTGACCATAGGATAGCAGACCCTACTCTCCTTCAATGTATTTGATATTTGACTCACAGAATTATTGAGTAGATAAAACTTTTAAACTCTTTGAGTCTGTGGTTATTGGAGAATAAAACTTTAACGTCATTTCTACCTATTCATCTAGCAACTAGATTAATTGACCAGAGGAAATTTATCATCAGGGAGATTGGGTTGGTAAGAATTTGGTAAAGGTAAATACAATCTCGCAGGTAAAGCAAAATTGACTCCAGTGGTACTACTAGCTTATTGTATGAAAGTTTATGGGCCCAGGTGAGTATATGGTGTGTGAGTAACCCAAGCTGGTAACCCGCTGGATCAGTTTTTCTTGGTAGCAGAGCTATGGTTTATAGTTCTAGTTAGTGAGGTAGACAATATCATGGATTGAATTATTGATTTATGTATTAACCAAATCTGTGTGTTTTGTTTTATGTTGTCTGGAAATTCCCGGGAATATTGAATAGCGGGTGGCAAATGGAAGCCACACTGCAGTGAGGTTACTTGTCATGATTTAGAGATAGTGCTGAAAGTTATGCAGAACTACAAGCACTGATTTAGGGACTATTTCTTCGTATGAAAATGTGAATAATTGGTAGAAAGGAGTTTGTTGGTGAAACTTTGGTCTTATATCACCCAGAAAGGGTAATACTGAAGGAGTCGCAGGTCCTCTGATGCTTGAGTGAAGAGTAAGCGGAAAGGTTTTACTCATAGTGTGTGAAGAGTAAGCGGAAAGGTTTTACTTCCAGCAAAAGAAATTGACTATTCTTTGAAATTTAGAGAATCTCACAAAGTAGTGAATGTTTCTATGTTGTTAATTAGTGCAATATACATGTAAATTGGTTAGAAAATAAGTTGTCGCAATTACGTTGTAAAGGAGTCAGTTGCAAGTGCTGTATTGACGTCACAGAGGGCCGCGCTGGGACTGGCTGGAAAAGCGGGCGTGTGACTGACGCGAAAATTGTAAAGGAGGGGTCAGTAGTAAGGAGTAATACTGACGTCACTGAGAGCCGCGCTAGCATTGGCTAAACGCATAAGTGTAAAACAAAAGCTGATTGGTTACACAAATAGAAACGCACTAGTATTGGAGAAGCATTAGAGTAAAAGTGAACATCTGATTGGTTGTAAACATAGAAGCCCCAAGAATAATAATAGACAGTGGAGTTTGTATGTACGATCCGACATTAATAGAGAATCGCCCAGACAGAAGGTATTTAGGTTTTGCCCAAGAACAGTACATAAAAGTAAGATCTCACACAATGTATGGAGAGAAGAGAAGAATGTAATTCACGCAGAAAATTTAAAATTATTTAAAAAAGAATAAACCCATTAAAACTAGAGAAGGAATTCATATCCCACCCTCAAAAATGCCCGCATCCTACATGATGATGGAGAGAGGCTATCATACCTGTGTATGGTTAGAAAATTGAATAGAATATACAAAACATGATGGAATACTAGATTTTCCAGAGTTTGGAACATTTAATGGAAGAATCTTACATAACTTACACACTAGAATGAACGAATTAGAACCCTGACCCAGATTGACACAGTACGAGGCATTAGAAGAATGGGAGACTGAAGCATTTGAGCGCGATAGATTAAGAAGTAACAGAAACTTAAGCAGATTTTATCCCAAATTTCCACGCGAAACCCGGGATAGTCAGTTGAAACAGTGGAGACAAGCCATGGTGGCTGAAGGATTATGTCCTGTATTGATGGCTGAGGAACAGAAAGGAGGCAAATACACAAAGAAAACAAAACATTTAACAATGACATGAAGTGGAGACTCAGAAGATGATTATTTAGAAGATATTTTAATGAAAAATCCTCCGCCTTATCAAGAAAATTCGAATAGAACTACCCAGAGTGCCCCAATTCTAGAAACACCTTTGGTTTAAGAAAGAGAAAGGGAAGTGATAAATAAGAATATAAGCAAATTAATACAGAACATAACCCAGTTAAACACGCAAACTGAAGCTCTGACTATACCAGTGACTATGGGTGCTGTTGTCCCATTGTATGGGGATAAATCAAATTGTCCTAAAACACCCGTCATGACTACTCCCATCATTGAACCTAGATGTGAGTCAGTGATATCATTAATGGACTTACCGATAAGAGGGCAAATAAATGACACACCCAGAAGAGCCACACCAGGTTGCTCGAAAGAAGTACGAATAGAGACATCCACCAGAACGAAAAGTGCACAATAGTAATCCCAGAAGAAATAGAAAGATGGGCACAAGAAATAGAAAATCAAACCCACCACCAAACATATTAGACATTTTTAAATTAAAAGTTGAATTAGAAGAAATTATAGCTGGGAATGTGGGACTGGATAGGTTAAACACCTATAGTGAGGAAGAATTGATGTTCATTTGCAGAAGCATAACCCGAAACACAAAAATATTTCCTGAAAATTTGACAAATTTGGCCTCTGAAATGGGAATGGAGATAGGGAGATCCAAAGTGTTGCAGAAACCCTATAGAGCAGAATTTTCTGATAAAGATTTGGAAAACATGAATATGTCAGGAAGAAAATTGCAGATTAAGGAGTTGATGACGATATTGCAAAAGTGGGGAGATTTAGACAGACGGAAAGTCAGATGGACAAAGAAAAAAGAGGAAGCACAGGCAAGTCAATCGACATATGAATATTTGATGAGAGAAACAGAGAAGGTTGAAAGATTGTGCCCAATGAGAGACGTTCCAGGAGGGGGATATGTACATGTCCGATGGACCCGACAGGATATTTTATCATTTACTAATGATTTCCCTAAATTGAGAGAAAAGCCAGTGGAATGGTACAGGCAAGTTGAGAGGTTTGTGAAGGTTTCAAAGGTTTTGTTGAAAGATCTGGATGGTTTATTGGACATAGTGGTGCCTGCTGATTTGTGGACAGAATGTAAAATTACAGTTGATTGGCCCAGTGATGAGTACCCGAGGGATGTTAAAACAGAAGAGGTTATGAAGAAATATCACCAAGTAATCACTTTCTTAAAAGGAAAAATTCCACCAAAAGAAACAGATTGGATAAAGATAGATAGAACAGCTCAGGAAAAGGATGAGTCTGTACATGCTTACTATGAGCGCCTTTTACAGGTGTTCAAACAATATAGTGGATTTGAAAGTATTGGAGATAAGGACATGACTCATTATGTGTATCGATATGTGTCAGGGTTAAGGCAAGATATATCCCAAATGATTAAACAGCACCTGCTGTGGCTGTGCTGGCAAGCGAAGCCTATAGTAAAATACTGTGGAGATGAAATTGACAATAGACGAAAGAATTTAGAAGAGAAAGGGATGTGGGCCCTAGTGAAATTAGCAGAACAGCAAGAACTCCAGCTAAATAATCTGGCTGGAAATACGGGAAAGGGACCGAGTCATGGTGGAAATAACGGGGGTAAACCAAAAGGGCGATTGAGCAGAGAAGAGGCAAAGAAAAAGATTCCCTGTCATGGGTGCGGAAAATTGGGGCATTGGAAAAACAAGTGTTAATGTATACAGAATAATAATGGCCCAAATTTAAATTTAAATCCACAGACGCAGAATGAGGTGATAATAAGTCAACCGCAGCAGGTTGTAAACCTACAGAGTCAATTGCCACCTGCCCCTATGCCAAATTTTGTGAGTCAAGCCAAGTACAGTGCGGACACCGAATTTCAAGAAGGAAGTGGTAAGAAAAATGTTGTAACATCGCAGTTTCTTTTGCAGGACTCTTATTTTGATGACAATACCCTATGACAGTGCCTGAGGGGGGAGGAAGAGGAGTGCGTACTTGGCGCATCCTTGCCGGTAGATCAGTCAGGTCCATATATTGATGGTAAGATAGAAGGAAATTACATTACCTTCTTGTTGGACACGAGTGCTACCCATTCTACTGTGAGAACAGCAGACATCCCAAACCTACCCCCCTCGGGAGAAGCGATCCAAGTAGTGGGCGTTTCTAATAAACAAATTAGGACCCCTATTACAAAACCAATGGAGGTACACATTGGCAAATTTAAGTACATGCATAAGTTTGTAGTGTGTGACTCCAGTCCTGTGAATTTATTAGGTAGAGATCTACTGTGCAATATGAATTGCACCATATTTTGCACACTGGACGGTGTTGCAATTCAGACCCCAGACGAAGACGGAATCTACAAAATCATGCTAGCCAAACAAGGAACAGAAGTAGATGAATTGTTTTCCATGATGTCAAAAGATGACTTACCAAATGAGGTCAAAACAACAGTGAATGAATGAATGAATGAATGAATGAATGAATGAATGAATGAATGAATGAATGAATGAATGAATGGATGATTACGGTCTTATATAGCGCATAGCTACCCGGAGGCATCCCAGCACTTCAACTCGACTAGATCTCGGAAGAATCAGGCAAACAGGAAGGTTTTCAACCTCTTCCTAAACCTAAGGTGGTTAACTTCCATTCTGATAGGATCGGGAAGGTTGTTCCAAAGGGTGGCGGCTTGAAGATAAAAACGCCTGCCTCCCATTCGCACTCTCCTGGTTTTAGGGATTGCAAGCAGCTTCTTGTTATCAGATCTTAGGGCACGTCCAGGATGATATAAGTGGAACATTGATTGAGTCAAGGATGGTCCTATTTTATTAATTGCTTTATGGACCGTAATCAAAGCTTTAAACTCTACTCTCTGCTGGACAGGCAGCCAGTGGAGTTGACGCAACGCTGGCTTAGCCGAAGTCCGGCAAGGGACATTCAGCAGCATTCGAGCAGCGCAGATCTGCACTGTCTGCAAGGTTTTAATAGTTGCTTGTGTGGTGCCTAAATACAACGCATTCGAATAGTCCAGGTGTGAAAGAATCAACGCCTGCACTAGTAATCTCCTGGCCTCAAACGGAAGAAGCTTAATTATCTTCCTAAGTAGTCTAATGATGGCATAGCAAGTTCCTGCCACCTTGCGAACCTGAACACCAAAGTTTAGGGCTGGGCCCAACCAAACCCCTAAGCTCTTAATTTGTTCTTTAGGTGAAGGCGGAAGGCCAAGATTAGACGGCCACCAGCCCTCTACCGTATTAGATGGTTTATACCCCAGCAACATCACATCAGTTTTTGCTCCATTCAGCTTTAAGAACGATCGATCCATCCATTCTTGTACTTTGTTGCGACATAAGGAAAGATTCTCAAATGGAGCATCCTGGGAGGCCAGGGAGATGATAAGCTGCGTATCGTCTGCGTACGTTACCAGCTGTACTCCCCAGGGCAGCACCACCTCAGCCAAGGGCCTCATATAAATGTTAAATAGGGTAGGGCTGAGGGATGAACCCTGGGGAACACCGCACTGCAGACGCATTTGGGGGGAGCAGGCATCGTCCTCAAAGACCGCAAAGGTCCTATCGGACAGGAGAGAGCGCAGCCATTTTAGTGCGCCTCCCCCGACACCTACTTCCATCAGTCTGTGAATCAAGATGGAATGATTCACGGTGTCGTAGGCGGCGCTAAGATCTAATAACAGAATGGCTGCGCTGTTTCCATTGTCCACAATCTTCCTAGCTTCCTCCATAACAGTAATTAGGGCTGTTTCCGTGCCCTGCTTAGCTCTAAATCCTGTCTGAGTGATATGGAGGGAATTGCTGTTTTCAAGGTAAGATCCCAGCAGCGAGTTGACGTGCTTCTCCGCGAGCTTACTGATAGTTGGCAGTAAGGAGATAGGGCGATAATTGGCCCAATCTTCCGGGTTTATGTTTGGCTTCTTCAATAGTGCCTTCACTTTTGCCTGCTTCCAGGAAGGGGGAATCGTGCCTGATGCCAGTGAGGCATTAATCATCTCTTGAATAACCGGGGCCACAGTATCTGACACCAAGTTCAGAATGGTAGGGGGGGGCGGGGTCCGCCGGAGAGCCTGATTTCAGATTTTTCAGGAGGGACATAGTTGTAGGACCATCTAGCCGGGAGAATTCATCCAATCCGGGGTTACCGGTGTCCATTGGAAGGGGCAGGATCGATTCACTGGGCATAAGTTTAAATGAAGAAAAGATGTTATCCACCTTATTGGAAAAGAATTGTGCTAATTCATTGCAGCGCAAGTTTGCCAACCCAGGGTCATTAATGGGAGCAGGGGGAGTAACCAAGGATTTAAAGATTTTGAAAATTTCCCTGGGGGCATTGGAGGCCAAATCAATTTTTTCCTGATAGTAGGTTGACTGGGCAGATTTAATTCCTTGTTTGTATTTCTTCAGGGCCAATTTGTAGGTGTCCTTACTAACTTCTGAGTAGTTTTTCCGCCATTGTCTCTCCTGTTGCTTACATTGGCGTTTAAGGGCTTTCAATTCTAGAGAATACCATAGTTTTTTATTATTGCCACTTCTGTGAGAAAGTTCGCTTTTGAGGAGGGTGGCATCCAGAGAGGACTTTACCCATTGGTTGAATTGTGTATCAGCTACCAAAGGGTCCTGGGTGAGTGTTGGTAGTGTTTCCATCAGTTTCTTCCTCCAACTCTCAGTTGGAAGTTTAGACCAAACCCGTATGGACCTCTTCGTCATGTTGGAGGGTCCAGGCAATACCGATGGGGCAAAGGAGAGGAGCAGCAATGTATGATCGGTCCAGGGAGTATCAATTAATTTCTCAAAGCTAAGAGTATCCAGATTGGTATAACAATGGTCAAGGGTATGTCCAGCTCTATGGGTAGGGCCTACCACTAATTGCCTCAACTGGAGCACTTCCAATCCTGCATTCAGACTGATGCAAGCTGGTGAGTGTGCCTCGTCTGAGTGGATGTTAAAATCACCCAGTAACATGAAATTAGCGGTGGTACTAGCGTAATTAATAGCGCTAATAGAGAGGTCCTCGCAGAATTGGCCATAGGGACCTGGTGGCCTATAGAGCAGGAGGCCCGACAAGGTGCAAGTGGAGGAGAAGGAAATAGCAAATGTTAAGCTTTCCGCACCTTTTATAGCTGCATTTTCAACCCTGCATCCCAGTGTGGATTTATAAATAATGGCAGTCCCTCCCCCCCACCCTCTGGGCGGTCGTGTCTCAAGAGTAAATCCTGAAGTGTGGGATTTTACGGGAAAAGAAGTAGGATTAATGACAAATGTAGATCCTGTGAAGGTGACTGTGAAAGAAGGTGCAGTTTATCCAAATACTCGACAATACAAAATGAGTCCTGAGCTAAAAGCTGGTGTTGCAGCAGAAATTGATTGAATGGTCGAGCAATGCATTTTAAAAGAAATAATGAGTAGTCCCTGTAATTCACCTATAATTGGCATCAAGAAACCTAACGGAAAATATAGGGTAGTTTAAGATCTGAGTAAGATAAACAAGATGGTTGTGCCGTGTTGCCCTATAGTACCCAACCCTGCAGTGATTTTGTACCAAATACCATGGAAGGCATGATGGTTTACCGTAATTGATTTATGTCACGCCCTTTTCTCCATTCCATTGTAGCCTGATAGTCACTATTTATTTTCTTTCAAATTTGAGGATTGCATTTATGTTTGGAATCACGTTCCTCAAGGTTATACTGAAAGTCCTTCGATTTTTAACCAAGTTTTGAAAAAGTGTCTTAAAACATTAGAGCTGCCTAGGGAGTCAGTCCTGGTACAGTATATTGACGACCTATTGGTCGCATCAAAAACAAGGGATGACTGTGTTACTGATTCCATTGCTTTATTGAACCATCTAGCCAAAGGCGGACATAAAGTGTCCCCAGAGAAATTACAGTTTTGCAGAACAGTAGTTAAATATTTGGGACATCAGATAGAACAAGGAATAAGAAGAGTGACCTCTGAAAGAATAGAAATAATAAGACAAATGCAGTTACCACAAAGCCAAAAGGAAATAAGGATGTTCCTTGGTGTCGTAGGATATTACAGACAATGGATTGTAGGGTTTTCTCTATTGGCAAAACCCCTGATACAAATGTTAAAGAAATGAGCAAAAGACCCAATAGAGTGGGATGATCAAAGCATGGAAGCCTTGGTGAAATTACAAAATTGTTTGTGTGAAGCACCTGCCTTAGACTATTCAAAAGAATTTGCATTGTTCTGTTGTGAGAGAGATAATTGTGCACTCTCATTCTTAACACAGAGACATGGTCTAATGCGACGTCCTGTGGCATATTTTTCTGCTACCTTAGACCCTGTAGCATCTGCATTGCCTGGTTGCCTAAAAGCTGTGGCCGCAACGTGCATGAGTCTGGAACAGAGCGATTCCATTGTGAGGGGACACCCAGTAAAAGTGTACGCCCCTCATTCAGTTGTAATTCTTTTAATAAGAACTCAAACTCAGTATCTTACCCCTAGTAGAATGACAAGATATGAGAGAATTACACTAGGGGCTGAAAACGTGACCATAGTCAGATGTACTGTTCTTAACCGAGCTACCTTGTTACCAGATGCATACAATGAAGAAGTGAAAGATGAAGTCGAACACGAATGTCTTGACGTGACGGAACTCAGTACCAAACCCCGTCCAGACATACAGGAGGAGCCCTTGAAGAATGCCGAACATGAGCTCTTTGTAGATGGCTTGTGTATGCGCCATGAGGAAGGAGGCCTGAGTGCTGCTTTTGCTGTGTGTACATTGGATGGAACAGTCAAAGCATCCTACTTACCAGGAGTCAAGTCTGCACAAGTAGCCGAATTGATAGCTTTAATCAAAGCTTGCAAAAGTGGTAAAAATTGGAGAGTAACAATTTACGCTGATAGCGAGTATGGTTACGGGGTTGTGCTCGACTTTGGCCAGCTCTGGATGCAGTGAGACTTCCTGACTTCTTCAGGGTCTCCCATTAAAAAGAGAATATTTGTGAAAGAAATGCTTCAAGCAATACAATTGCCAAAAGAAGTGGCAGTGGTCAAGTGTGCTGCACATCAGTCAGGAAATGACCATGTGACTGCAGGTAACCGATATGCTGACCAGGTTGCCCAACACTGCGCAAAATATAAAATAGCAGTAAACAAGCAAATTTAAACATGTGGAATCAGCTGCCAACGTATGCTAATCTCAGGATTAGAAACATGGAAAGAAGTAAGAGAACTACAAGATGAAGTGAAAACAAAAGAAAGAGAGGAGTGGGAGAAAGTTGGTTGTCAGAGAAGGGCAGAAGACGGTGAATGGGTTTATTTAGATGGCAGACCAGTGTGGTAAAAAATTTAATTACCGGGACTTAATTTGATACAGAAACATAATAAAATAGCTCAGTAAATAAGAGGCAGAATCCGTGGTATTAGAGGTTCGGAATGGGCTTTATTCCAGTGGTCGATTATAATCGGTTGCTCCAAGTTCCATCACCACGAAGGTTCAGGAAGTGAAGTACATACGTTATTGACAATCAATTACTTTTATACAATAGGCATTTACAGTGAAGCAAATACAAGAGGCGTAACAATTGATAGTGGTGATAATATATTCATACGTAGCGAAAATAGGCGTAACTGGGAGTGATTTAAAGAACGTCATCAGATGTGATGTCATAAGAGGGTGGTTACATGAAATAATTTCGCAATGTCAGCAGAAATACTTGGCAGAGATGCGCGCACAGCAGCATGACGTGTGATTGACGTGCAACTAGGGGGTGAAGGGGACTTGACATTTAGCTCTACATGTGGCGACAGGAGTCTGGAGGGTCAAGTCAACCTAATCCCAAATCATATCTAACATCCTATGTTTAAAGAACTATGTTATCCAAAAGAGAGGTCTCTTAGAGTAGAATCTTATTCTATACTGACTATACTGACTGTTAGTGCGTGTACAAGCGTCTAAGTGTCTACACTAGATGCGAAGGCGGAATCTTCCATAGTAACAGGGCTATGAATTACTTGCATGAAGACAGAGAAGCCGGGCCTTTGCTCGGTAGCTGGCAGAATATTTACTTAAACTACTAGACAGGAATGCATTGGGCAGGGATCGGAGCAGATAATTTCGAAGGTGAAATACAGTTCTTGGCAGGCAGCAAGCTGATGTCAGGCATCGTGAGCCTCGCAGGGAATGAGACAAAGTTCATGGTCACAGATGCAGACTCAGACTGGAGCTTCAGAGGCAGAAAGAAGGAAAAGCTTGATGACAGAATCAGGGCCTACTTGCCTGGACTGAAAAATGGCATAAGTGAACCATATAAAGCCGGTGGCCTTTTATACTTAGGAATGGAATATCCGGCCTATTCATGGCGGATCTGAAAGGGGACATGTTAACGGTGGACGCACATGTGTTTGCGTCTTCATAACTGGAACTGGAGGGAACATACATGTACTTGTAACATGCACATAGAACCGTTGGGGTCCAAGATAGGGGACATAACTGACCAGAAAAATCCATATTTCCACATTCCCTCCTTGACCCCTACTTGCCCGTCAAGAGACATCAATCTTCATCAATCCATTGATCTGTTCATATAGCATCATTTGTTCTTCTTTCTTCTTCCGGGATTTTGAACGAAAATCTTGATGTGGAATGCACGATGTGGCACACAGACCACAAATCGCTGGTCCACATTGCAGGCATAAGCAGCAACTGAATAATATGAGAAGGCCAATACCTAGGAAGGATAGAACTCTCCATCCCCAGGCTGATAACACGCTCCAAAACCAACCGGACCAAGTCCAGGTGCCTGGATTCTGGTGTATCTGGCTTACAATCTTATGAAGGCGGGTTATGGCTTTATATACAGATGGCGAATTTTCTGGTATGAATATGCAACAGCTTGATCCGATGACCCTACAAGCTCCGCCCCTATCGGCCAGGATGACGTCAAGGACAAGACGATTTTGAAGCACAACAATCCGCATAGCAGACTGCTCTTCTGTTAAATTGCCTAAGGCGGAAATAGTTTCGTTCACTACTGCTTCAAGGGTTCTAGTTAATCTACGTATCAGTTTACTATTAGTAACGGTACCTATATAGGGAAAAAGACCTTTATTGAAATCTGTGTATTTTTCCCATGCTGTTTCAGTGTAGTCGACTATCGGGAGATCTCTCCTTACTCTATTATATACTAAATGAGCATTTCTGTGATAATCAGGAGGAGCTAGGAAAACAGGTGGCAAAAGGAATCCAATGTAGCAGGTACCATCCCAATCTAGAGGCAAACGTACATATGCCGTCTGACCACATATAAAATAGGAATGGCGGGAAGCTCTAAATGTCGACTTGCCTTGATCACTGAATTCTATTACAGTGGTGCATCTACTATGGCCCATATGTATGGAACCATTCTTTCTCACACATAATTCACCTTTTACTGGAAATATTGACATAGCGGGCAAAATTGGAGTAGCTTCGGATTCGACATTTAGGATCATAAGATTAAGCGTAAAATTACCTAATCCATACACTTCATTTTCGAGATCAGTTCCTGTTCTCTGGGGAAATCCCTCCTTGTTGGGGTGGCAGACTTTAAGTAAAACAAAGTTCAGATTTCCCCATACCCAGTTGTCTTGATAAACTGCAGAATTTGAATCTAGGGAATTAATTAAGCTAAACCATGCTCCACAGGAGCCGTTGTGTGTGAACGGGTATGGAAAAAGAGGTAGAATTCCTTTATAGTTCTGATAGGGAGGGAGTCGGCCACATATCCAACAATTTGTAGCATTGCTAACCTGATGGGAATGATGTAACATACTAATAAAAGTGTTATTGCGCAGCGCAAATCTGTATGACAATTCAAGCGGAGGTAATTCACTAAAAGAATGTTCAGCAGTAACATTGTAAACATGTCTAGAAATAGGATAATATATGTGCAACAATATACTTGCAGTAATTATTAAAAGACTTAAGAAAAACAAAATTAATAACGTCACTATGCAATGACTACGCAGTGATTTACAGTACGCCTGTCGTTTCAACATTTTTCGGGTGTTTTCTCTATTCAGGTCCAAGGGATACATGTCAGAGACAATTCAACCGCTTCACCTTGGAGAGGACTTAAACAATCAAATTGCTCGACTGATTGGACCTGAGTTTCAGTTTATAATGTTCAGAATTACTTTTTTCAACAAAAGGAAGTTTTGAGTCAATGGGTGAAGACACACGAGGTGTGGTATTCACATCTGATTGTAGTCCATGAAATTTCTTGATATGACTTGAGTGAATCCAGCCTTTCCTGCCCTCGATCTTCACGGCTGTCCTTGTGGTGAGCAAGACCAACTTCGGCGACCTCCACCTAGGATCCAGCTGAGTCTTTCGATCAAAGTTCCTCACTAAAACGAGATCCCCCGGAATTACGTCATGGGGTTTCACCTCAGTGTTGTCAGGAAAAGCTGCAGCTACCTGTGAACGACAAGATTGTAGTGCAGACATCAAGGAAGCCAAGTAATCTGTCAGCATATTACAGTCAATATCAGTTATTTTGCGTGGTATAGGCGTCCCCCACATATTTGGTGGTCTGCCAAAGATCACTTCATACGGGGATAGCCCTGTTCGAGAGTGTGCTACCATTCTTGTGTAAAAGAGTGCAACTGGTAATGCTACTACCCAGTCGACACCTTTCTCTCTGCATATTTTGGACAATCTAATTTTCAGAGTCTGATTATGTCTTTCTACGAGACCTGCTGCTTCGGGGTGTCGGACACAGTGGAATTTCCACTGATAGCCTAACAAAAGAGAAACGTGTTTCATTAATTCGGATGAGAACGGCTGGCCGTTATCTGAGTGAACAACACGTGGTAAACCGTATCGTGGGAAAAATTCTCGAACCAACTGTTTGGCCGTAGTCGGGGCAGTGTAATCTGAAACCGGGTATGCCTCCGTCCAACGGGAAAGGGCACAAACAACTACGAGAACATATTTGAATCCTCGACATCGTTCCATCTGGATATAATCCATCTGGAGGACTTCAAAAGGATGATCAGGAGGATGAAATCCACCCTGTTCTACGGGAACGCTTTTTCCTGGGTTGAACTGGCAACAGATCATACAGGTACGAACTTTTTGTTTGGCTGCTGCTCGTAAATGTTTATTGAACCAAATGTGTTGTATGCTGTCTAGCATAGCTTTTTCTCCTAGATGTGCGGGGCTATGTACAGTGTTAATTATGACTTGGACCATTGAATCAGGAAGGAACCACACAGACTTTTCCTTCATCAACCATCCTTGATCCGTTTGGATCCCTCCTAATTCAGTCCATTTCTTTATTTCTTCTGGTGTAGCATGTGTCTGTATATCAATTACGTCAAGAGTAGGATCTTTAACCGTCATACAATGTGTTGGCGTCGGGACTATTGTCTTTGTCATGTCGGATGTTTGAGTTTGAGCAGTCTGTTTAGCTGTTCTGTCAGCTAGATCATTGCCTTGAGAAATGATATCAGTAACTTTCGTATGAGCTTTACATTTCATAATTGATATTGCAGTTGGTAGATGTATTGCATCTAATAAGGCATGAATGAGGGGTCCGTGCTGAATGTGGGCACCGTGAGAAGTTAAATAACCTCTCTCTCGCCACAGCACGCCGAAGTCATGTACAACTCCGAATGCATAACGTGAATCAGTGTATATGTTGACTTTTTTATTTGTGGCTTGAATACAGGCTTGTGTCAGAGCGACGAGCTCTGCTGCTTGAGCGGACAAGGTATTTATACACTTGGTTTCAATAATTTCAGTGTCTGTTGTGACTGCGTAAGCGGCCACTAACTCTCCTGTACTTGTTCTCATACATGAACCATCTACATACAACGTCAGGTCTGGGTCTGACAATGGGACATCTGTCAAGTCTTGTCTGGGTTTCGTCGTGATTGTAATAACATCACTACAGTCATGAGCTAGTGGGTCTGTTCCATTTACAGGTAAAAGTGTGGCAGGATTCAATGTGTTACAACGTCTGATTTCTATATGTGGCTGAAACAGTGTTAACTCGTACCCTGTAAGTCGCGCTATCGTCAAGTGTTGTGTTTGCGTTCTATTCACAAGAACCTCCACTGCATGGGGTACTTGTACTGTCAATGGATGTCCTAACACTATGGCATCGCTTTGTCTGATTGCTAAAGCTGTCGCTGCCACTGATTTCAGGCACGCAGGCAGAGCCTGAGCTACGGGATCTAATTACTAGAAAAATAAGCACACGGTTTGTGTGATCCTGCTTGTTCCTGCGTGAGTACTGACAAAGCAGTACCTTCTCGTTCTGTAACAAAGAGTGTAAAATGTTTTCTGTAACATGGTGTTGCTAAAACAGGTGCTTGGCATAGAGCTTTCTTTAAGCTTTCAAAAGCTTGTGTATGTTCCTGAGTCCAAGGGAGAACAGTCGATGTGGCTGCCTCCTGTGTTGTCAACTGAATGAGTGGTTTTGCTAGAAATGCATACTGAGGGATCCACTGCCTACAATATGAAGTGAGGCCTATAAAAGCCCGTACCTCCTTTTGTGTTTTGGGTATTGGCATGTTAGCTATTAACTGAATGCGGTCGGGTGTAAGCTGCCTTCCCTCCTTGGACAGCGAGTGTCCAAGATAAACAACTCGCTGGACACAGAATTGCAGCTTAGAAGGGGACACCTTGTGCCCCTTTTCGGCTAGAAATCGTAAAACCGTCAGTGATGCTTTCTCACATTCGGGTTCGCTTCTAGCGGTGATCAGCAGATCATCGACATATTGAAGCAAGGCAGTGTTAACTGGCATGTGGATACTGTCGAGTTCTCGTTTCAGTGCTTGGCTATAGATGCTGGGGCTTTCTGTAAATCCTTGAGGTGCGCGTGAGAATTTGAAGCTACGTCCATTTAAACTAAATCCGAACAAATATTGGCTTTCCGGATCTATTGGGACGCTGAAAAAAGCATTCTTGAAATCAATTACAGTAAAGAATGTTGCTTCGGAATCAATAGCTGTCAGTAATGATGAGATATCTGGGACCACAGGGAATTGTGGCACAATGCATTTGTTTAATTCGCGCAGATCAATAACCAATCGATATACTGGCGGGGCCTTCGGATCTGTTCGTTTAAGAATCGGAATTATCGGTGAATTACATACATTGGAGTCTGTTTCCACAACCACTCCTTGGGCAATAAGCTCGTCAATGATTTGCAGTAATGCCACTACAGCATCTGGTGGTAACTTGTATTGTCGCATTCGTGGTAGTACCACTCCTGCCTTTAGTGTGACTCGATATGGTGTAATATTCATGCAACCAACATCAGTAGGGCCTTGTGCCCATAGATGTGTAGGTAAAGTCTGCAGTCGGGGATCCATGTCTCTAGACACATAGTGACCTTTAAAATCACGCAAAAACAATCTTACTCCTTCCGGAGAACAACATATTATAGCTCCTAGAGCTTTCAGTGTTTTTATTCCTAACAAGTTTTCTGGACATGATTTAGTAAGCATAAATCTGTAGTTCGGGTCAAAGGTCCTATCGTAAGTGGAAGAGGTTGTGACACTTCATTAACAATAGGTTTTCCTGAAAAACCAAGGGAAATATTCTGTGAGCCTGAGAGGGGTGCCCCTGGAACTTCACTACGTTTTATAGTTGTTCGACTTGCCCCTGTATCGAGTAAAAATTTTCTGTCTTGGCCTAATAATTCACTATGTACATAAGGTCCTTCTTGATCTACAGGGATCTCGATAAGGGGTAAGTCAACTTCCCTCTCTAGGCTTGTTCATGCGTATCGTTGATAATCAGGATAGTCATACTGTGCGGTCTGGTACAGCTGTCTTGTCGTCGTTTGTGTGGCAGCAACAGGCAGCGCTGGTGCAGCTGGCACAAACTGTATAGACTGTTGTGGAGCTGGCATGGACTGTGCATGCTGCAAGGCTCCTTGTTCATTCTGATCCTGTCTAAGTGGCCGTGGTCTTTCTTTTGTAATACCTGTGGCGATATTACGCTTCAGGACTGGACAATCGTGTACATAATGACCTTGTTGTTTACAATAGTTGCATGTCCCTTTTACAGGTCCTGCTGAATCACCGGAATGTGTCGTACCCTTTTTATGTCCTTCAGCTGGAACTGTCTGGGAGACTAGCATTTTCATTTTCGTGTCTTTCATGCGTCTTTGTTCATGATCTTGTTCCTCTCTAATTCTATTGTGATGATACTGTAACATTTGTAACATTTGTGATGGGGTGTTACCTTGCCAGGTACTCTCGAATTTTAATACTCTATTCTTTACTTGGGGCAAGGAATTTTCAACTAATTTTGTCACAAACAGATGTGGGTATGATTCGCTACTTGCTTTTATGCCACTATTTATACCAAAACATTTTTCGAATCGTGCATAGAAATCACTAGTGTCTTCATCTTGCTTTTGTTTACAGGCTGAAATTGCACCCCAGTCTTCCTTTTTCGTGGTTAATAAGCGTGGCAGTACCTGTACTAGTAAACCTGGTAGTGCTTTAGTTTTGTCCCCAAGCCCCGAACCTGGACCTCGGGCCTTTTCTTCATTTTCTAATGCTGTCCAGTCTATCTTCTGGTCTCCCACCTCCCACTCTTTTTCCTTGAGTTTTTCATAAATGCCAGCAGGCATTAATACCTTTAATATTGTCATAATGTCGGGATAGGTATACTCTCCCATGAGTAACATGTCTTTAATTTCTCGGTGGAAACCCGCTGGGTCTTTGTCATGACTGGGTACCACTTTCTTCATTTCTAACAATTCTATTTTCGATATGGGCGTATATACATATACACGTTTAAACTCATTGTCCTCGCCTTTTATTGGGTGTACTTCTCGTAAGGGATTCTGTCTGTCCATGTAATACGTGGTTCTTTCCTTGATGGGCAATGAGACATGTTCTGGGCATACAAAAAGAATGTACTGCTTTCTTAATTCTAGTATTTCTTTAATTAACTTAGTACCTGAACCTCTCCATCTATTCTTGAGTAATTCAGTCAGTATTTCAGGTAAAGGACCAGGATCTGAATGCTGACTCTGATATAGTATAAGGAGTTGTTGAATCATATAAATCCCAGCTAAACGCTGTTCAGCTGGGGTGAGATTCAAAAATGTGTGTGCTACTGTATCATCACTATACATTCCGGGACTATCAACCCATTGAACGGCTGACCTGGCTAATTCTTGTTCATCCATAGAATCGAGGAAATTATAACCCCTCCGTTCTCGGAGTAATTTGTCAGCGGTTTGGAACGAATGCTCGGAGGACCTTATATTTATTATAGGTGTATGAGAATTTCTGTTATTTTCTAGACATATCGGACGTATCGGGTCAGTAAGACATCTGGTACTATTACAAGATCTTCCTCTACCTACATAGGCTATGGTTTCTGACTGTCCTGTGGGCAGTCTTGATCCTTCCTCCTCATTTTGTTCAAACTGGTCTACCGCTAATCTCTCTTCGTGTAGGCGTTCTATTTCTTTACGGATCTTTCGGCACATGGCTATTATACAGTTTTGCTTATCATGTCTCCCTTCTGATATATTCTGGCTCCACCTGGTAAAAATTTGCATTGCTTCCGGGTCTACCCCCGGTCGGTCTTGATTTCTGATCACACAATTTATGAGGAAACGTAACAGTTCCCCCTGTATCTCCACTTTCTGGTATTCCATAGCTCTGTTAATACATTCAGAATCTCGCCCTGTTTGGACAAAATGGTATATATTATCTAGATGTGCAGTCATTCCTGGTAACTTCCCTAAATACACCGCGGCTCGTCTGATACGTAATGATGCCATGATCATTTCGTCCTCTTTGCCGGGCACAGGGTCATATCTACAATCTACAAGAAGTTCCTTAAGCGTACGGGCATTTATGAGTTTGGGGGTACGTGAATGTGCTGACTCTTGAAAAGTAAGTTTATTTATTCTAGGTGGCGTAGAAAAGATATTGGTAGCACCTCCGGTAGCCCCGTCTGGGGTATCGGGTGTGAAAGGATTCGTTGAACGTGATACAGCAACTATAGGTGTGGATACAGCTATAGAAGTAGCTGTAGGAACAGATGCAGAAACAGATGTGCTTGCCGGAACTTGTGTCAGAACTTGTTGCTGTAGGGATACGGGTACTGGATCTTGGCGTTGAACCTCCCTGGCAGGCGGTCTATGTGGGGCGGGATTAGCATACTCGGGAGCTGCGTCATCTAAATATGAGGAAAGAAAAACATCTTCTGCGGTTCTAGGATGCCCCTTAGGATGTACCTTTATTGGAAATAATGGGGGTGGCAAGTCTTTTGGTATCCCCGCAGTAGCCTTAGGTAATCCCTCGGCCAGAAGGGGATACATACCCTTCATAAGGGCATGTCTTTGTCTGTCTACTTGTTCTGATTTTACTCGTGTACCTTCTTCAATTAATAGATTTTCTTGAACTTTATTTGAATTCTCTTTACTCTTCTCTTCCTGTCTACGTGCTTTTTCTGTGCGTCTATACGATTCTTTACGCCATAATTCAATGGCGTCTTTCTGTGATTGTCTAGCTTTCTTTTTCCATAATTCTTCCTCTACTTTCACGATGCACTCTGTATCCCAGGTCCCAGCTGCGGGCCACCTCTGACTTTCTGGTAATTCCTTAGTGTAGTCTACCCATAAATCGAGAAATAATATAGCATCTAGGCCATGTTTATGATACATGAAGTACCCTGGAGTGTCCCTAGGAGGAATAGGAACAGCTTCTTCGAGTACCCCTTTTCTTGTTGTGATCTGTCTTAATTTCGAAAAGAGCGGCATATTGAAAACTGATCTGATACTTGATTTTGAACAAACTTAATACAGTAAACACAACAATGAACAGTCATTCATACCACAATATGCAGAACGTACTAAAAACATTTAACATTTAATTTTTAACTGAGCAACAATGATGATGACGATCTAAGGAAAACTTAATCACTAAACATAATACTCGACTTGAACTGAATTATTCTGAATTTATATACTTGATATACTAGATATACTGCTAAACAGTACAGATACACTGCTGAAACAGTGAAGACTGGATTTGTGTACCCAAACCCGTCTTGACCGGCACAACCTATGTGCACGTCAGAACGCCTCCCCAGTAATGGTACTCACCGGGTAGCTCGGAAACGGAAGGCCTCGGAAACTGAACTGAACTTGAACCGGACTGGACTCGACTCGAACACTTCGGACACTGGACTCGACTTGGGACTTCGGAAACTGGTGGGCCTCTGTATACCTCGGATCTTGCTCTCTCAGCTAGGCTCTGGTCGGGATACTTTGCACTTCTCACCGCCTCGTCTGGGTGTTGATCGCAGCCTCAGTCGCCCCCGCTTGACCGGAGGGAGATACAGGAAATCCTGCTGGTACGCGTTATTGTCCGTCCAGCTGTGGCAGGAGACCGGGCCTGCAACGCACCGCCGGCGCGTGAGATGAGAAAGTGTCCCTGTTCGGGCGCCATTCATGTGGTAAATAATTTAATTACCGGGACTTAATTTGATACAGAAACATAATAAAATAGCTCAGTAAATAAGAGGCAGAATCCGTGGTATTAGAGGTTCGGAATGGGCTTTATTCCAGTGGTCGATTATAATCGGTTGCTCCAAGTTCCATCACCACGAAGGTTCAGGAAGTGAAGTACATACGTTATTGACAATCAATTACTTTTATACAATAGGCATTTACAGTGAAGCAAATACAAGAGGCGTAACAATTGATAGTGGTGATAATATATTCATACGTAGCGAAAATAGGCGTAACTGGGAGTGATTTAAAGAACGTCATCAGATGTGATGTCATAAGAGGGTGGTTACATGAAATAATTTCGCAATGTCAGCAGAAATACTTGGCAGAGATGCGCGCACAGCAGCATGACGTGTGATTGACGTGCAACTAGGGGGTGAAGGGGACTTGACATTTAGCTCTACATGTGGCGACAGGAGTCTGGAGGGTCAAGTCAACCTAATCCCAAATCATATCTAACATCCTATGTTTAAAGAACTATGTTATCCAAAAGAGAGGTCTCTTAGAGTAGAATCTTATTCTATACTGACTATACTGACTGTTAGTGCGTGTACAAGCGTCTAAGTGTCTACACTAGATGCGAAGGCGGAATCTTCCATAGTAACAGGGCTATGAATTACTTGCATGAAGACAGAGAAGCCGGGCCTTTGCTCGGTAGCTGGCAGAATATTTACTTAAACTACTAGACAGGAATGCATTGGGCAGGGATCGGAGCAGATAATTTCGAAGGTGAAATACAGTTCTTGGCAGGCAGCAAGCTGATGTCAGGCATCGTGAGCCTCGCAGGGAATGAGACAAAGTTCATGGTCACAGATGCAGACTCAGACTGGAGCTTCAGAGGCAGAAAGAAGGAAAAGCTTGATGACAGAATCAGGGCCTACTTGCCTGGACTGAAAAATGGCATAAGTGAACCATATAAAGCCGGTGGCCTTTTATACTTAGGAATGGAATATCCGGCCTATTCATGGCGGATCTGAAAGGGGACATGTTAACGGTGGACGCACATGTGTTTGCGTCTTCATAACTGGAACTGGAGGGAACATACATGTACTTGTAACATGCACATAGAACCGTTGGGGTCCAAGATAGGGGACATAACTGACCAGAAAAATCCATATTTCCACACCAGTAATGCCAGACTGTATGCTTACACCAATGGCTAGGATGTTTCATGGAGATACCCACATAGGCAGAGATGCTATGATTAGACTTTTCAGACAAGATTGGTTTAATGCACAGTTCAGGAATGTCTCAGAGAGTCTGCCAGAGATGCTTGACATGTCAATAAATGAATCCAGGCAAGAAAACAATAGTCAGTATGGGAAAAATTGGAAAGGTAGAAGGTCCATTTGTAAGACTTCAAATAGATTACATTCAGTTACCTGTTTTATATATATGTACTTGCCATAGTTTGTTTATTTTCAAAGTGGGTGGAAGCATACCCCACCAGAAGAAATGACAGCTTGACAGTGGCCAAACTCCTATTGAGAGAACTCATTCCTAGGTTCGGTTTTCCAGTAACTATTGAATCAGACAGAGGATCTCATTTTAATAATGAAATAATTATCAATCTGTGAAGCATTTAAAATTGAACAAAAGCTGCCCTGCGCATATCGCCCAGAGGCTTCTGCAGTGGTAGAACAATTGAATGGCACAATTAAGTCAAGACTGGGAAAGGTGGGTGCATCCACCCCACTGGACTGGCCTGATGCTTTACCTCTTGTTCTGATGGGACATAGAAGTATTCCAGACAAAATTTCAGGATTGAGTCCCCATGAAAAACTCATGGGAATAGCAATGAGGCAAGCATATATGCCAGGACACAAGCTGTTGAATACATCTGATGATTTGGTACTGGAGTATTGCAAAGAATTGGCTGACCAAGTGTGTTCTATCTCTCACCAGGTTGGAGAAGACGCAGTCGCCAGGCAGCCAAACCAAGCGCATGATCTGAACCAGGGTGACAGGGTAGTTGTGAAGAATCACACTTGAGAATCGAGCCTAGCACCAAGGTGGGAAAAACCACATAAGGTTTTATTGGTTACAACAAAAGCAGTAAAATGTGCAGGCTTGCCTAATTGGATTCATGTAAGCCATACCAAAAGAGTATCAGCACCTGACGAAGTAGGACCTCAACTGACTCTGTTGGGGCTGCTGAAGGTTGTACAGCTGAATGATCAAGAATAACAGATCCTGAAATAGCTGACCAAGAACAACCAAGCATCAGTCAGGACAATTGAATCCCAGTAGTAGACATACCTGAAGTAATTGTGAGAACAAGGAGCTAAACCAGATTAGATAGTCAGGTAAAGAGTGAGGACCAGATAGGAGCAGAAGAACGCACTCAGGTAAGAGAAAATACAACTGTTAGAGAACCTGAACAGGACCAGACAAGGAGAGAGCAATCTACTCAGACAGAAGAAATTGAAGACACAGCTCCTGAGTCTGAGAAGGGACAGATAGATCTTAGAGAACATGTTCAGGCAGAAGAAAATCAAGAAACAGAAAGACCTGAGCAGGACCAGTTTGGAAAAGAAAACTGGGTCAGGAAGAAGAAGAAAAACACATTGAAATAAAACCTAAACAGGGTCAGACTAGGGAAGAAGAACGCATCCAGGCAGATGATACTAAGATGATAAGCCCTGGACAAGATCAGATAGAGAGATATTCTGAAGAAGAAAATAACCAATTTGTCCCACAAATCAATGAAAACAAAAGAACACTTGAAGAAAGTGAAAGTGCAGTGCAAGCTAAAAGAATCAGAAAAGGTGATAATTGGCCTAGTATTATCAAGAGATTGAAATACCACCTTAAAGCAATAAGTGAAGAACCAGACCAAGTAGACGAAGTATCCAGCCAGTCTGGGCCCTCAACTGAAAACCCCAAATGAAGAAGCCCAAGATTGGAAAGACTGAATAATAAATTCAAAGGTCCTGAATGGACGTACGTTATTCTTGAGGATTTCGAGAATCTGGATATAAATGAAGAAAGTGATGAAGAATTAAATGTAGAACAAATTGACGAAGAAGTGAGACCAACTTGAAAGGAATTTTTGTTATTTTTCCCAAAGATTCTGTCGCATATTGAAATACTAAATTGAAGGAGAGAAATCTTCTTATCCAAAAAGAAAATGGCTAACAATTGTGCTTCTGGAAAACCAAAGCAAAACGGCAAGAATCTCTTGGGAACTTAACCCATCGACCCGGACAGAGGAAGGAGAAGATATACAAAATATATACAATGTATTGATCATAATGTGAAATGCGGGTGAGAATAAAACTTGGGAAAGTAAATTAAGGGGCGGGAACATTGAACAATGAGCATGGTGTGATGAACTCTACCCCTTCCCATGCCCAATCAGAAGTAGGGGTTTCCACGATATTGAAACATTTGGGGTAGTACATGAACATAGAACATATATAACTGAGGTAGTTTAGTTAGTTAGATGACACAGACCCTACGCAGACTGCTGATGCCAGAGACCCTGCTCGAGAGACCGAAATACTGATAGAAGAATCCAATCATCTAGAAGGGGATCGCGGAAGAAAATCGAGGAGGCACATACAAGAAGGGATTCGCGGAAGAAAATCGAGGAGAGTAGTGCCAGACATGGGTGCGACGCAGGCGTTGCACTTAGAAGAGGTCACCTTCCCGGTCCTGAACCTGTCCTGATCTTTTATCTCCCACCTGTCCTGGGACTTCACCTGACTCATTGGCCAGGAGTTTGGTTCTCACATCATACTAGGTAACTATAATTCTGTGTAGTATGTCCTTGTACTGCTCTCTGTTTTCTCCCTCTTCAGGTACTGTCATCACGATATTTTAAATTGAGACTTTTGTTGAACCTAACCTGATTTCTTCCTGAAGGAAAACGGTGTATAACATGTATTTGATCTTTGACTCACATAATTATTGATTAGATAAAACTTTTAAACTCTTTGAGTCTGTGGTTATTGGAGAATAAAACTTTAATGTCATTTCTACCTATTCATCTAGCAACTAGGTTCATTGACCAGAGGGAATTTATCATCAAGGAGATTGGGTTGGTAAGAATTTGGTAAAGGTAAATACAATCTCGAAGGTAAATCAAAATTGACTCCAGTGGTACTACTAGCTTATTGTATGAATGTTTATGGGCCCAGGTGAGTATATGGTGTGTGAGTAATCCGAGCTGGTAACCCGCTGGATCATCCTCCAGCCTTACTTCTACCACTAGACCTGCCCCTCTTCTCCTAATGCCTTTTCCTGCACAGGCACCTTTTGTCTGAACAAGACTCCATCAGCACCATAAAGAGGCTCATTTATAGCAAATCCATTACCCGAGCGGTCCAGGGCAAACTAGCAAGCAAAGTAAAAACCATTGTCGGGAACTGCACTGATAAGGGTTTGGGAGGTGTTGTGTTCCACACCAGGAAAGATTCACACTCCAGATAAAAGGGTATGGTTTAATTGAAAGTAGGTGCAATGAATACACCATCAAGAAGTTACTGCAGTGGTCCATCAGTATCTGTTCACTTCAAAACATAATACTTCTGAACAAGAATGTTGGAGTATACATTCCAACCACACAATGGAACAAGATATTAAACATCTTTCCCCCAAACAAATAATAAAAATATTGTCACGGGGGGGCTTGGCCTACAGCCGATCAAGATGACCGCAGCTTGAACGAGTTACGGCGGCCATCCGTCGCATATCCCAATGTATCCGACACATTATCCATTTTCCACACACTGGGGGAGTGCAGAGCAGCCCTGTCACCGATCTGAGTGGTTGCAGAGTTCACAACTCGTGTGTTGAACCACCTCCGAGAGGAACTCTGAGGCTCTGGTAGCATGGCCTGTAGGAACGAGGCGGGCCATGTGTCGATCCATCAGGTGCCTGAGCAAAGTTGTGGGAGGCTGCCCGTGGCATGGCAGCACCAAGGCAACTGCTGCGGCGGTGATCGGTGGGAGACCCCAGCCTTGAGAACCTAATAGAGGCGACAGGGGAAAAGACACGACGGCCCGGCCCTCCGAGTACCGGAGATAGGCAGTCTAGGTACTGTGGGGCATGGCAGATTCCAGCCGCACGTGGAAAAAGTCACATGAAGGCGCCAGCGAAGGGTGCGACTGACAGCTGATCCTGGGACAGAGCCGTGAGACAGTGTTGCGGACTCAAGTGGCAAAGGAGACACATCGAAGCTGATACGCAGAACACATTACAGGAGGAGGGAAGAAGGTATGCCCTGGTTGGAGAGGGACTATCTCCGTGGATGGCGATACAGGAGGGATCTCCCCTGGCCCCCCTCTCTCCTACCTGAGCCTCTATAACTGCACATTTTCTTGAAGACCCAGAGGAAGGAGGAGGCCCTCTCTCACGCCCAAATAATATACCCTAGGCCATGGATACTATATAAGGGGGCTGAGTATCAATTGTTTAGACAGCCCTTCACACGTGCACACCAGCGCTTGGGTGAGACTAACTGCTCTGAAGACAAAGGGCTAAGAGGAAATACACAGTCAGTAAAGTGCACAATGGCATAGAATGCTTACCATTAAAAGCCAGTCACATGCAAGTCAGGTCACAAGGGACCTAATGTAACACACCAAACGAAACTCGATAAATTTGCACCGCCCAAGCCAGATGTCCCAATGGATGGGGGAGGCGATATGCGGCAAAAGCACTGGCTGAGGAGGGGGCCCTCACACTACAAGATATAATGGAGGCAATCCAGGATGTCGAGTCCACTCTGGTAAACAAGATTGACACGGTCACATTAGAAGTAGCATTAATGCATGCGGACCTTCATAAGTTAGGTGAATGTGTGAAAACCGCTGAAGATTCCATAGTAAGCATCCAATCCTCGATCAAGGTACTTGAAAGCCATGTAAAAAAACTCCAAACCACGTCCGCAGCCCTGGAGGCTAAGCTGGAGGATTTTGAGAGGCATGTGCGCAGGAACAATGAGAGAATTTTGGGGGTTCCAGAACGGGAAGAAGGCCCAGCCATGGACCTGTTTGTTAAGAACCTCATCATTAAAAATGTGCAGCCCTGCAGGCTCTCCAACTACTTCTCAGTGGAGCAGGCCCACAGTTTCCTGGGGGGCCCACCACAACCAGGGGCGCTCCTGTGTCCAATATTGGCAAGTATCTTCAATTATAGAGACAGGGACGCAATACTACAAACTGCTCACTCAGCCCCCCCGTAAAATATGACAATGCCACAATCACCTTCTTTCCGGACTTTACCATCAAGGTCCAAAAGATGTGCCATTCCTTTCTAGAGGTTAAAAGTGTACTTCGTGAAAAAGAACAAAAATACGCAATGCTATTTCCAGCCAGACTCCATGTGTTAGGGGATGGAAAGGCGTGGTTCTTTGACTCCCCCGAGGAAACCTGGGAACGGCTGGATGGTTGGCGACAACCCGGAAATAGGAGATCCAGTGCACGTCAACAGAGAAGAAGCAAGAAAAAGCGATTCTAGGAACTGAACAGGGTCAGGAGAAGACTTCTGCTGCAGAGCGATCCCTGGACTCTTAGCCGCCAAAAGGTTCACATCGGTATTAACTGAAACCTCGAGAACTTGGGGCCGGGTGCTTCATGTGATGTCAGGTGGGGCCTGGGACGGAAGTCAGATGATTTCGCCCCCTCAGGAGCCTATAACTGGCGTACAACACCGCATTCACAGAACTGTAGAAACCCAGCTACTCTGCTTCAGGACACGGAGTGGTCTATTCTGCAATGAACTAATGGGAGAGCACGCGATCCTACGTGATCCCAAGATAAACATTGCTGTGTGGAATTTCGTTTTCACAGGCACAGGTGAGGGGTTATTGAAGGGTGGAGAGCTGGTTGAGACACGCTCCCCGACAGTGGGAGATGAAGGATGGGGTACACAGGCACTCTGCAAGTTGGGGGGGTGGGCAGTTCTAAGTCCACGATGCAGGGAGGTAGGAAGGAGGGTAATTGTTAATTGGATGTATATGTTTTCATGGGACAGCGTCTTAATCAAAGTGGCACTGACACACGATACATGACTTAAACGTTAGAATGTAGCTATTCAAGACTTCTCCAGGAAGCACCGAAAGCTGTAATGTCGTCCCGCCCCTGATGGCTCCTCATCGTGCCCTAATATTTACTGATGGAACAGGGGTCTCCTCAAAGATCGCTGGACCTCTGGGCTGAGCACCCAGATTTTATAGATGCATAACAATATGAATATGTCACGAGTGTCAGGTAACTTTAAAATTCTTTCTTGGAATGTGAGTGGGCTAGGGGAAAAAATTAAAAGAGGAGTAGTGCTGCAGTACCAGAAACGTCATTCTCCTGATTTAGTCCTACTGCAAGAAACTCACATACAGGGGGACCAATTATTGTGCATTAAATAGATGGGGCTACAAATTGGTGGCACATGCAGGCTACACCAGAGGCTTGAGAGAGGTGGGCATCCTCTTGTGAAAAACCTTTCCATTTATCATGCAAAAGGTCACACATGACCATGACAATGGCAGTTTTGTAACATTATCGGGATATTGGGAGGGCTGACCATTCAATATTAGGTCCCCTTATATACCACCGAGACTCCATGCGCCCACACTTGCAGACCTTGGCTCACATATTGTCACCCTATCGCAGGGAGAGTTACCTATAGGGGGAGACTGTAACACAGCTCTCAATGGCGAAACATACCACTTACCAGCAAGAGAGGAAGACCCCTCCGGAAAGCTTCTATCAGATTTTCTGTCTGCAAATGGCCTGGTGGACGTATTGCGGATACGGAATCTGTCAACCTGCCAGTACACCTTCCACTCTGGGGTACGCAGGAGCTTGTCCTGTATAGATTATATATTTGGGCTGGCTGGACAACTTCCAGGGTTTAAAGAGATGATTTACCTCCCGAGGGTAATCTCTGATCACTCTCCGATCTGCACTAGTTATGGCAGCAAACCCTCACCCAGAGATAATATAACAGCACACAATCCAAGGTACTTGAAAATACCATTGATCCGTGCTGGTATGTGAAAGGCCACGACTTGCTATTTCGAAGAGACCGTAAGCTCGATAATGTCGGCCCAGGTCTTATGGAAGGTCTAAAAAATGGTAATTGAGGCCAGGGGGTCTCCTTGATTACTGGGCACAAAAAAGAAAAACAAAAGCAACTGGAAGACATCGAAGGGGACATCCTTAAATTGGAAGCTGAACTGCTATTGCCAGATCCAACATACGCACAGCATAGGCTAAGACTTAAACAAAAAGAATATAGGGATATTGCTGACATCGTGGCTAGGGCCAGACACCGAGCAACCCAGCATCGCTTGTACGATGTGGGGGCCAGAGCGGGCAAGCTCTTTGAGTGATTGGACAAGAGAGAAGAGGCATCCAAATGGGTATTCAAGATCAATATACAAAAGGGGGAGACAGTGCGAGAAGACAGGGAATTGCAAATGCATCCTCAGACTACTATAGGCAATTATATACACTATCCGCGCACACCACACATTTGGAAGCAAGGGAACTGTTGGCAACTAGTGATGTGCCCTCACCGGAGGCAGCAGACAGAGACAGTTTGGAAGTAGGCCTTACAGACAGCAAAGTAGTACAGGCTATCCGAGCATTAAAAGCTACGAAAGCTATGGGCCCGAACGGCTTACCAATTGAGCTTTATAAGCTGACTGCGTCCAAAATTGCCCCATACTTAGTAGTGAGGATGTACCAGGAAAGCCTTAAAGCTGGGAAATTGCCCGAAAATCAAAGGCTTGCAAATATAGTAGTGATACACAGGACTGGAAAACCACCAGGTAACTGTGCGTCTTATAGACCAATCTTTCTACTAACCAGAGAGGTTAGCAAAAGTGTTGGCAACCCGACTTGTTACAAAGATACACAAATGAATCCACCCTGACCAGTCAGGCTTCATGCCCGGCAGAAATTCCGCACTTGAGTTACATCTACTCCAGGGAGTGCTGGGGAGAGCTGACGATGCTAAGATGGCGTTCAACATGATAGAATGGCCATTCTTGTTCACTGTCCTCGAGAGGCTAGGATTTGGAGAGAACTTTTTAGCGTGGGTCCGAATGCTATATGCGGAACCTTTAGCAAAAGTGATGGTAAATGGGAGGCAATCGGTGGTGTTTAAATTACAAAGAGGGACGAGACAGGGATGTCCCCTCTCTCCTTTGATATTTGCTCAGGTCTTGGAACCACTAGCGGTGTTGGAGTGGAGGTACGGACACTTCTCTGGGACGGGAAGACTACTGGCATAGTGTTAACTAAACTGACCAAAAGCTGGTATGACGGAGGGGTTTCTCTGCTGGCACTCTAATATTATTACTGGGCAGCACAACTTATAGTGATTAATCAGTGGGTACACACAACTCATGAACAACTAGTCTATAGAATGGACAAATACAACATGGGGTCAGAGAGATATCTCAAAGCCATCTATGGCGGCAAACCTGAGTGCCGGCAACCACACCAACATCTAGCACAGTCAAGATATGGTACATGGGGTCAGTGGCGTTTGGGTGGTGAGAGAAAATTACCCAGGCCACTCCACTGTGGGACACGGTGCAGCTGGGATCTCTGGCGAACTACCCAAGCTTCAGTAAAATAGGACCTTATTGGCCCCGCAAAGGTGGGGGACTTATGGGTGAATGGGAAGTTTTGGCCCTTTGTTGACCTGCAAAGAGACTACGAGTTAGCGCCATCCGAAAGCTTCTCTATATTCAGATCCGGCACACTCCACAATTGGCCATTCCAAAGGGCACCGATCTAACAGTCTCCTCGCCACTGGAGGTTAGGTTACTAGATGATCATTTAAAGGAAAGAGGAAAAAGCTATATCTCTAACATATTGTAAACTATTACATAATTCCCCTGATACGTTAGAGAAAATATGGACCAAATGGGTGAATGACCTAGGGGACTTGAGTGATGAGGAGTGGCTGGAGGGGCTTGTGTCCCCCCGGGAGGTGGCAATACGATCTCGATTTAGACTGGTCTGGCTGAAGCTCCTGCACAGGACATATTGTACATGCACGACACTAGTAAAAATAGGCAAACCTGAGTCAGCACATTGTGCTAGGAACTGCGGCCAAGAGGGCACATTTCTTGTGGTGGGATTGTCCGCAAATCCAGAGGTACTGGATTACGATCAAAGCATGTATGATGACGGTGTGTGGGACACAGATAGAGGCTTCACCTTGCTGGTGTTTATTACACATTTGGGAGACAATTAATCTAAAGGTTGGGCAAAGACTTTGGGTCACATTGGGCCTAATGGTGGCCAAGGGTAACATAGCTAGAAATTGGAGGACAGAAGCGGGCAGGCATTCGGAGATTGGGAAGTTGACATGGACTGGTGCATGCAGTCAGAGAGGGTGGTGTATGAAGGGAGAGGTGGCCACATAAATGAACCAAGATTTGGGGTGGCTGCAATGAAAGTAGAGGGATGCTTTGTTAGCCGATTGGAGGTCCCCCCCGGGTGGGACGAGTCCGATGACACAGTGGGGATTCGATGCAAGATAAATGGATGAAATAACGCGCCAATCTTGGAGATAATTGTCCTGGTAATGTCAGATGTGTAATTGTGTACTGAAGCTAATTGTGATAAACATTGCTGTCAAATGTCCCTTGTTTTCTTATTTTTGCAATAAAAAAAAAGAAAAAAATAATGTTACAACAATAACACTGTCATTGTAGAAACATAATAAAAGTAATAAAATATAACAAAACGCTAATGAAAAACAGAACAGTCAGTAATGCACAACTCCTTAGAAGAATCAGTAATACATAAATCCTTAGAAAAATCAGTAGTGCACAAAATACTTAAATGCTTGTACCTTCTGAACTCTACTCCCTCCTCTGACCTCTGTTTCAAATTCAAGATTGTCATACTTGTTGTTTTTCCCACTCCTCAATTTCCCATATGCATCATTCATGAAATGCTCCAGGCTTCACCAAAATCCAGGTGCACCACATCCGTTTACTTAGCTAATTTTAACTGGCCCAAAGTACATGAGCTTTCCTTTCTTGACGACATCAGGCTTCTTGACAAAAACGCTGTCACCCACTTTTCCCTTCCTTACTTGCACACCATGCTTGGTACCATACCAACTCTTGTATTTTCTTGAACACTACAACCTTTTGCTCTCCACAATGAAACTAGCCAAGCTAGTTTCATTGTAGCACTTCAGCTGTGATGAATTAAGTTTGGAACACATACTCCTTCACTTTAATCATTGAAATGGAGGTAAACCTGTTACACTGTCACGGGTGCTATAATGAGGCCAGACTTTATCTCTCAAAATTTCTTTGAGCATAACATTATTATCCACTGCCCTTTGAGCACACTCTTTCTCCAACTGGCTCATGCGTTCCAACAGTCCTGAGCTTAGGGTGCATAACATACTGTTTTGAAATGAGTGGTAGATAGGGCTGAAACATGTCAACCACTCACGTTTTTAAAGTAGGTGCTATAGCACAGTAGCTCTTCTAGACACACACCGCCTTTTGACTTTTAACCTTGCCCAATCTCCAATCGAATAAAAATCCTTGTTGTGGGATGGAGGTAATTTTAAATTTACTTCACTCACACTTTCACCATTTCTGATAACTACTGTAGATCACTAGTTGGTCTCCCTCTAGGAGGAGGAAAGCATATTAGGAGACCCTATGATGATGCTTTTCACGTAGATACACAAGCGTAAAATCAAGATATAGCGCCACGGTACTTTTACGTGAATGAGGGTTTTTTAAGACGGCTAAAACACAAGACCCTGGTAATAACACAGGACAAGTGATCCATTCTCCCATGATTGTATGGCAAGAAATACACCATCAATATGTTACAGCAGCAGTGGTCCAGCAGTAAATGTCCACTTCAAAGCATAATGTTTCTGAAAAAGAATGTTGGAGTAAAATACTTAAAGGAACAAGACATAACATGAGGTCTAATCGTGATAAGAGCTGAGCTCCAAAAAAGTGAAACAATCTAGAGGTTTCGGTGAGGGATCACAATCTTATCCTTAGTTGTTTGGCAGAAGCAGACAAGCAGTCAGGCTTCAGACAGCAACATTTGGTGTGGTATATAAGTTGTAATCCCAACATAAAATTACAGTTTAATTAACAAATCCAACATGCTATCCTAAACCAATATAGTCACATATCAAGGAATTTAATGATACAAATGACACCAAAATGAAGCAAATCTGAAGTAGTGTCCAGGAAACACCTACCTAAATGGATAACCCAGTAGTGGTTTAAGATTCCTTCACCAATCAGTGAATCTATCAGTAAGGAATTTTAATATGAGCATATCTTGCTCTGATTGAAGTTCCCCAAATCAGTGGTTAACATATCCTTTGACCAACATCATCTGCTGTTAATAGACAGCTGTCGGAGCAAGGGAGTACAGTTGCTGGAGTTGCTAGGGTAACAATAATTATATGAACAATTTACACCTCTAGTTGCCTCTTGAAGCTGTATAGGCTTGTGAAGGAAAATAATTATAATGCACTGAACACACCTAAGCCAATAGCTACAGTTGGCAACTTGGATTTAGGAATGGTTTGAGACAGGTGGTAGTCAAATTACAAAACATCTTGTTACTTTTATCAAAATCAATTTTGTTGTTTGTATTCTACTCAATAAAAAAATGTCACGAGAATGGCATTAATTATCTGATTCACAGTCAAGCTTATTAAAAGTTTGTATTCTGGACACAATGAGGGTTTACTAATATGTAATCTGCCACAGCATCCTTTTAACATTAGAGTGATGGCCATGTCACTCTTTAAACCCACACGTGAGCAACCTACACATTTTAAATTTAAAGACGCTGCCGCTACAGCTTACCTTTTTAATGCAGTGGAATTACCTAGTGTCAGAGTTAGCTTTTGAATGTCAAAATGATTAATTCTGACATTTCAGCACTAAAACCAGGCCCACAGTGTGGCGTGGCTGAGGTTTCAATCTGTGAACTATATTTTAGTCCCAAGTGTGGAGGGCCAAACCTCACTGCTTCCTACATTGACATTTGTGACTTCTACTTCATTGGCACATTTGCTGCATACTTTAAAGTGACCTTAACAAAAAAGGCCCATATGCACAAGACTCTGTCTCGTCAGCAATCAAGATCCATATAAATAAGGAGAAGAAAATGTAGAAAAGGCAAGTATCCTACACCAATTATTATGCCAACTTAAGTCTTTTAAAATTTGGAGTAAGAGTAGTGTGGCATATGTGGAGAAGAGGAAGGTATGCTTGCTGGGCAGGGCCAGAGGGACGTTATGGAAGCATGAAAACGTGCTAGCTAGATAATTATTATATGTGAACATTACTAACTAGGACAAAGGATATATACACTGTTGGTAAAATTCAAACAAGGGACAATGAACTACCCAGAGAATAATTACAAATGCAAAGAGCTAGCTAGGACATTTGGAAAGTGTGCTAGCTAAAGAAGTTATGGAAATGTAAAAGTCGTACTTATTTTGGTCAAATGGAAAAAAAATTAAATTTCACAGACCATGTGACATTCCAAGTTCATTTTGTGTTTCCTGTGTGTCGTTTATGATCACTGCATTTACAATCTCTGCTGAGGACTAGTAGAGACGCTGCAGCTACATTTGCTTAGCTAAAATGGAGTACCATGGTTCATCCTGGGCAGCTCCACATGTATAGGGCTGATGTAGCTGCCTGCTATGGTCTGGCACAGGGGGCCAGATTTAGATCTTGGCAGATGGGTTACGCCGACATAATGGAGACGGATACAGATCCGCCAAAATATAAATCCTATTATATCCTATGGGATTTATATTTTGGCAGACGGGGTACTCCATCACCGTTGTGATGCAGCAACCCATCCGCCAAGATCTAAAGCAGGCCATAAATAATAATTGCATATAAAAGATAGTCAATTATGAGGTAACCGTGAAAGTGCGATGCACCTCACTTGTTACATCTGGGAAGGATGTGGAACTGTTGAGCAGGACGCTTTTATCAGCAATTGTCCTGCAGCTTGCAACAATGAAATGATGGCAGTTGATTGATGGATTAGTGAATTCATTCGGATCTCAGAAATGGTGCATCTTACCGACAACTTTCCCATACAGGACTTAATGAAATTCACAAATTCTGCATGATGGGAGCATTGTGGCAACTTGAAGAGCACATTATGTTAAAAAATGCATTATGGAAACTTGCAACAAATGGTAAATGGGTCATTATAAAAAATGGCAGAGTTTTCTAAAACCCTGATGTAAATAGACCTTACAACCTACCCCAATTCCAAATACTTACTATCCTTGTGTGCTACAAAATGTGCCCCTTTCAATGGAACTTTCCATAAATCCTTGGGGTATCCCCGGGCCAAATGAAAAAAACTTTGGGCCAGATGTATCAAGATTACATTTTGCGGTCTATAATAGCAAATTTTACCGATTCGCCATTATAGACTCGCAAAATGCAATGTATGTAGGTTTTTGCAAAAATGCTGCGATCCCTACATATTCCTTAATAGCGAATCGCAAATTGTGAATCACTATTAAGGAATGCCTTCCCATTCATTCCTATGGGCCTAAAAGCATGTATGCGCGCCACATGGCACTTTGAAAAATGCAAGAAAGTGCATTTTTCTAGGAAATTGGTGGTAATTTGCGATTCCTTAATGCTAATTCGCAATTTGTGATAGCTATCAGAATTGCATTTAGGGAATTGCAAATTGCTATTCCCTAACTGCATTTGCAATTCAGGTAATCGCAAATAATTGCGATTACCCATATTGCGAATTACAAATGTTTGATACATTGCAAAATGCATTTTTGCTAAAGCAAACGGGCCAATTCTGCGAATCGGTCCGTTTGCGATCGCAAAAAGCGTTGATACATCTGGCCCTAAGTATCCTACCGTGTTTAGAAAAATGTGACGCGCCCACTATAATTAAAATGTACCATTTTCTTCTAGATTCCCAGACGTTCCTTGGAAAGAAGTCCCTACCCACTCCATGTAAGGTTGTTTTATAATCTTACCATGTTTTGAACAATGTTGTTGAAGGTGCAGAACCCCTAAACATATTTCCAAACTGGTCTTGAAATCCAAACAGGTTTGCAACAATGTAACTGCTTTAATGTTCTTCAACAGGCACCATTTTTTACTAAATTCTTAAATATCTATTCGAGATCGTTTTCAATACCCTTGTAAAGTGGTCTCTATATCTTTCCAGTTATAGACATTTTTTGGCCCAATATCCATTTAAATTCACAATTCACCATTATTTAATAACAATCCTTGTAAAGATTCCACAACACCTGTAAATTAGGCTTAAAATGTATAGAATTGTAGTCACTGTCACTGGCCTGTGTTGTGTTTCAAATGTACAATATGCCACAAAATGTCCCCCCAAAGTACAATACGTTTCAGCTAATTCATATGTATAATGCATTATATTTTAATATTATGTTCATTAATAATGATTCATGTTTTAGTTCTTCCACTAACACATTTATGTTGGCACGATCCCCTGTGGATCTACTTCTGTGCACCAATTCAAATTAAACCCAAATGCTGCTCTTTGATCACAAACGTTTAGGTCTCTGTTGTAGGCAAACTTTAGCAGTTTCATAAATGATCAGTGCATAACATCTAGAACAATGAGAGCACACAACAGCTCAGCCATGACTAACACCGAGCTGTGTGCTTCCTTCAGTACTGCCATTACAGGTACAACACTGCTCCCATTCCAGTAGCCATTCATAGATAGCAGCCAGCCATCATGCACAACCTTAGTGAAGTGAATTGCTGCACAGATTGTAAGCTAAACATAAATGAGCATGTGCTCTAACCTCAGAACCTGCACTGAAAGGACAGAAGCAGCCATTGCCATAGGGGTTCGGCCACCTCTCTGCCCTAGTGCCACTTCAAAAGTTACACCTGTTATCCATGAGATATGCAGAGTTATGGGTAATATTATTTTTTAACAGGTGACTTCTACTTATAAAATGTTATCTAGTGTAAGGGCAATATGAGTGTGTGAGTTGTGCAAAACAAAGGGTGTACTGAACTAATTGATATATGTAGGGCTGACGTAGGAGAAACCACGCATAGGAGGCCCGGAATTCGAAACATGGCTGATCATTCACACCACCTTGCCTTTGTGTGTAGCTATCTAGACAGAATGCAGGAAGACACCTGTCACCCACTCCATACGCGTATTCAAGGGACAGGTAGTGACCACAAAGTACCATTTTCAGAATTGCAATTTAAAAACCAACTTCACTATAAGCTGTTTTTAAATCGTGAGTCCAGAGACACCCAATTTGATTTTCCTATCCTGTCCAAATGGGAAACTACACTAAAGGTTATAAGGCAATCCTCATGTTAACCTATGGGAGAGGTAGGCCTTGCAGTAGTGAAATACAAATTTAAGAGTAGTTCACTAATAAAGGACATGTAAACTTTTAAAGTACATGTCATACTTTTTAAACACACTGCACCCTGTCATTAGGGCTGCTCAGGGCCTATCTTAGGGGTGACTTATAAGTTAATAAATTGAGGTTTTGGGCCTGGCAAGCAGGTCAACTTGCCAGGTCGAAATTACAGTTTAAACTTCACACAGAGGCTCTGCAGTGGCAGGCCTGGGCCGTGTTTAAAGGGCTACTTAAAAGGGTGGCACAGTCAATGTGGCAGGCCAGCTAGCAGCATTTAATTTACAAGCCCTGGGCACATGGAGAGCACTTTACTAGGGACTAATAGGTAAATGAACTATGCCAATTGTGGATAAGCCAATGTTACCATGTTTAGTGCACACGGAACATGTACTTGAGCACTGGTTAGCAGTGGTAAAATGCCCAAAATCCTAAAGCTAACAAAAATGACATCAGCAACACATGAGGTGAGAAGGCAAAACATCAGGAGACGTCAGGGGAAACCATGCCATAGATGTCAGGTCTAACATAGTGCCTTCAAAAGTTTGAAAAACATGTATGTTATTTGTTAGTATTGGCCTATTTGTCACAATGTGATCAAGTAAGCCCTACTTTTCTAAGTGACTATAGACCATTGTGTTTTCTGTATAGGCTTTTGCTTTTCAAATGTGAAGGACTAAAAAGGACACAAATTAATAAATGTGCATTTTTTAAGAGGAGTAAAACACATATTTGGCTGGCACAATTAAACCGATGTTAAAAAGAATAAAATCATTCAAAACAACAAGGCATCCTCTTGCTCAGCTGGTGGCATGCCATTAAACGTATATGTAATTTGAACAGCATTGGCAGTTAAATGTGCAAAAATATGTGACACCGTGGATGTTTCTAATTATATCACTGTTATAACAGTTTTATATGGATGCATCACAAATCATCAAAGGCTAGACCTCCATGCCCCCAACAATATTCTAATGCTTTCATTATTAACACAACATAGGTTGAGTAAGTGAATGTTTTTAAAACAATTTATGATATCCTATGTGTAAGAAAAGACCTCCTATTTGCATGACCACCCCAATTTTTTTAGACTGATGCCATTGTTTTTTTTAACTCTGTACACTGATACCAGGCCCTAGTGCATGTGCTCTGCCACCTCAAAGTTCATAGAATAGGCTAAAAATACTAACTGGCACCTTTAACATGCCAGTTTTAAAACTGCCACGTCGACCTGTTAAAATCACCCTCTTCATTGCCCAAGCCTTCATTTTAATAATTATAAGGCACCGCTAAGGTAGGCCCTAAATGCCCCTAGGGCAGGGTACATGATATTTAAAAAGTAGGACATGTGGACTTTACCATGCGGAGATCTCTGTCCCAACTGCAGTCTCCCAATGTGAAAAATTAGTAAATGTTTACTTAACTCGAAAATAAATATTTAAAAAGTATGTTAAATAATAATGCAAATTAATGTTATATATTTATTTTAAATATAAAACACAAAAAATGCTGCAGCATTTTCAACTTAATTCTGAATTAACACTTTATTAAGTGGAACTCCATTAAATTAAATGTAAATTATTTCTCTGAAGTTTAAATTAAAAAATGTATCCACACGTAAAGAAAGAAATATTTTTAATATGCAATAATGAAAAGAATTGTTATATTTTGATAAACGTTATGGGCCTCATTACGATTACGGTCAGAGATCGTTTCGGGCACGGGACCATCCGACAAGGAGTCGGCGGTCCCGACAGCCCAATTACTATACAACCACCATGCAGGCCGTAGTAAACATGGCTTTTTCTATTGTGGTTTGTGCTCTGGCCCGGAAAAGGGGCAGCACAATCCACAATAGAAAAAGGAATATTTCAAACATCCATGCACTGTGTGCCTTCTTTAATTCTGCCCCTTACCTTTTGCAGATTCGCCATGAAATTGAAACTACCAAGAGTAGGCTAATTATGCTAAATCTCTACTAAATGCATTCCATATTCATTAGTGTCAAAGTTATTATTAATTTAGAAATATTTTGAGCCCCTCATCTAACTTCCACACCCCATTGGTTCTGCACTAGATCTAAAATACCTGCACTGGGTGTAACTTGCTAATTGTTGTAAAGGTAAAGAAAATTCAGGTTGCCGTAAGGTAGATTACATGAGTAAAATGTATTAAGTCTTGATTACAGGATATTCAGATGGTAAATAGTAAGTTTTGCCCCACCAGGAGCAGCGTCCTTGCTGCTCAGCTCACACACTCCAACTGACACTCTCTCAACCCCACCAGCCACTCCAGCATTCCATTATCTCACCAAGCAGGGAATTAAGGGAAAGGATGCATAGTAACAATTCAAGTCACAACACCTACATTATTTCATTCTTATTCATCAAAAAACACCAAAATTATTAGCAAATTATCATTATATTGTTCCTTTATAATTTTGATTCCTGAGGGACTAGAAAAAATGCTTTAAATACAAACAGAAATATTCCTTCTAAACGTCTGCCAAAATGAGTGCAGATTCATTAAACTGTACCAAAGTGATTACAATATGAAAATGTTTGCTCCCCTTTATCAACACCCCCCTTTATGAATCTGCATGAAGTCAAAAATACCAAAAGTAAGTTAAAATTGCTGTCTGCCCCATTCATGGGTATTCGACAAACTGGTGCTAAAGTTATAAGCAAATTAACAAATGTTTTACAACTGTCAAGATACCAAAGCCATTTCAAGCCCACTTGGCACGATCAGTGATGTCATCAATGATGCAATTTAACATGTAATAAGTGATGTAATAAGTGGGGTCCTAAGCAGCGGCTGGTGGGGAGCAAGTTATAATTATCTCAGTAAATTATAACTGGTGAATTTCAGTGTAGTTTTGTGTTTTAAAATGATAGTTTTACATTGTTAAAATCATAACAACATGCCACCTCCATGATGTGTTCTGCTTAGGGAGACTTTTTTGACTCTTCATTGGCAAAGCAGATTACTGATCATGGAGGGTAATGCAAGATTTGTCTTTTGCATGCAATAACTTGTGAATTACAGTTTTTTTTGGGTTTGTGCTTACTGAATCATAGCCAGGGCCACTAGAATCATGCAGCAGAGGAGGGCCATGGTGTTTGGGTTGGTTGACCATATTATTCAGCAAGATAGTGCAAATTATGCAGCATAAGACAGCATATTTTGTAGCAATATTAGTTCATTACTGTGTTATTTTCAAATATTAAATCTGTCTGGATAAAGGCTTCACCGATTTAATATCAATATAATACCAAAATATATCAGTCAGCAACTGACAGATGACCAGTATTCTATGTGAAAGGCTTGCCACTGTGTCACAACATGAGGGGCAGCTTTTTCAGTCACTTTTGATCCATTGGAGCTAGAATTTGTTTTGCAGGAGGTTGTGGATTATGAAAAATGTGACAAATCCATAATTATGTGGGAAATAAGCAGCTGTAGAATCGATACATGAACCAATTATTTTGATGAAGCACCACAAGAAAGTACTGGAACACCCTCCGACCCTTTACATGACCCCATGCCATTCTACCTTTTAAAAGGAACTTAAAGGCTCTTCGCTTTAAAAGACATTTCTTGGGCTAAATATATCATCTCCTGCACACTCTGTTTTTAGGTCGAGCCTGAGCCAGCACGCATGCGCTGCTCTGGCGATCTGCTGTAGTAGAGTCTGAAAGAGAAGCCCCACCCACTCTCTGGCCATATTTGTCATTGGCTTCTTTGCTTGTCCTTCGTAAATGCAGGCTTCTGATTAAGTAATCGGTTTGCTAGTCCCTCCTTAGTACCCCCTTTTCTTAATTTGTAACTTCCCATAGGTACTGGCCCCTTTACTTCAGTTGTTACACAGTACGTGTTATTTAGTCTTGTAAACACTATTTTCTTCATTGAGTTTCTCTTCCTGCAAGCATGACGTGTTTTGCTTACATTCAGCGCGCCATGCATTATTTTTTTTACACATCCTGTTTCTGTCTGGTGCCACGACATGCTTTGCTTACATTCATAGCGCCATGCACGCTTTCACTTTTCAAGCAGCCCGGGACTATGGCGGCCACGCCACAGGTCTTGCATTTTTTTTTATCTCTGGAGAAATCTCTTTGCATCTGAGCCCCTTGTAAAGCCTGCTCCCTCGCCAGTAAAACCAGATTTTCAGGATACTTTTGTCGTGATTCTTCAGTTTGTTAGCCTGCGGTTTTATCTGCATTTGGTAGAGGGTAGTTACTTCCACGGCTGGGCACACTGTCAGTAGACCACTCTGGTGATTGGGAAACCATGTTTTCTCCCCCTGAATTTAAGTTGACTTTTTGTTTCTGGTTCAATATCTTATTTTCTTCCTGTCTGCTCATATGGTGGTGCCCTTTTCCTGGGGTTTTTGAGGCCTCGCTACTGTTTGTGTGATATTTTTAACTCCATACACAGTAAGATTGGATTTTCAGTTATTTGTATTGTATTACATTACTGTGTGGCGTCTTTGTTAATAAATTAACATTTGACGGGGAGCTGATTGTTCCATGCTTTTAGCTCTGTTATCTGAACTCACTGTGCTTCTCTACCGAAAGTAGACACTTAGCTAATCATGTAATTGAAATTAAAGTTTTTTATTAAAACAATAGAGCCAGTTGGTCAAGAAAGATGATGGACAGTGACTCCTTAGATTTGCTTTTCCTGGCCAGGGGTCTGATCTAGCTATACACAAGATACGCCCCAGACCCACAGTTACTAACCACTCTCCAGTCAAACTACAACATACATTTCAAAAGGGTGTTCTCGAATCCGTATTGTTGCATGGTCTTGGACGTGTAAAACAGCAGCCACCAGCATAGTTCTGGCTTCAAGCAATCTCTAAACCTAATGGGGCTTTGGAGCTTCTGAGTTAAATGGGATAGTACTGAACTGCAGACTTCCAAAAGTCCCTCCTGATTGCCATTTCAAATCTGCCGCGGCAAATTAGTAACAGGATAACAGTCTACAGTGCTCGACTACTAAGCAGGTTAAGTTGCAAAACAAACCTTTATTTTACGCCGTCTCAAAAAGACCATTACTGGCTTTCCCTTGGAGTCAGAATCCTGAAGCCAGAAACTCGGTGACTCTCATTCCAAGGTGTTTTCATCAAGTTATGTCTTTTGCGACATTTGAGGCAGGCTGCTAGACCAGCACTTGTATAGAACAAGCACTGTGGTTTGCTGACAATTGGTGTGCAAGAAGCGAGGTTCTACACCATAGGTAAGGCTTATCAAAAACTTTACCGTTGAACTCAGTAGTGAAGGTGTGTCTCCCCCCGGGGCATCTAACAAATTGATATGCAAGACTATGGTGTTCTTCCAACACTAAGGTGGATTTGTGCCCTTTTAGAATGTTCACAAAGTCTTTGAACATATTTGTACATAGTACATCTGCTCCACCTTTGGTAAATCTTGCCAATTGACTTTACTGCACCAACACTTTTACTTTTTACTTTAAGAAATGGCCCAGATTCTGTAGTGTAACATACTTCTGCAAATAATATGTGTTGTAATCCCTACTTGGTATGCCCCGCCACCTCTCTGCCCTCCTCCCCTATGGTATAGCCCAGGCAAGAATGTGTGAACATTCCACAGCTGGAGCCTGTGATGGTGTTAAGATGGAATAAAGAAGACTCCTCTTATTAATACGTGTGCTTCATCTTTGTAACAATATGTTAAAATGTTCAAGAGCAATTTTCCTAGAAGTTGGCATAATATTTGCTGGTTAACCTGTTTTACTCTGCAACAAGTAAAGTGTTCATGTAAACACAACATGGGTTTAGTGTGTTTTTTAAAAGTGCATCTGTAACCTACATCAGTGAGTGGGCCTATTGTTGAGATTTATGTGCAACTGACAGGTTAAATGTCTGTTACTAGTAGGTCCTAACCAGCAATTGACTCGTGTAGTGAGAAAAAGTTGAATTAGCAAAATATATCCCCTGTACGTACAGTTTCTCTAACCGTATTGAATATTTTGCAGTTGTTTTTTTATCTCCTCTTGTCTCAGGAATGGCAGAAGTGGTCCGAAACTGCAGTTTTCGTTAATTTCTTATCATCTACTGCTATGCCTTGATTTTCCTTTCATCGGTGAGGTTTGGGAGAGTCCTGCTGGCTCATAGTGTGTCCTTCTGTACATTATCTTTAGCTCTTGGCTGTAGCCTTTCTTCTGAACTAGAACATTAAGTACAGTATACTGGTCCTTGTGAAGCGAGAAACTTCCGTTAATGAGTTCAATGAGATGAAAGACCGTCTTTTCACCATGATCGGCAAGATAATGCACTGCTTTTTCATTCTTTGTTTCTTTAAGCCTGCCAAACACTTTCTGTGGTATCAGATAGGGTGACCACCCGTACGTAAATTTCACGGACCATCTGTAATTTAGACCTCACGTCCATTGTCCGAGAGGATCCTTTTTACGGACGCCTTTTGTCCGTAATTTTGGGCATTGCAGGGGAACAGAGCTGTTCCCCTGCAAGAGGCCTCAGCTCCCTGATAGGGCCGCTTGCACTCATCTTAGGAGCATAAGAGCAGTCCCACCTCGCCCATTGTCATTCTGTCTGCAGCTGATTGCCACATACAGCATGACAATAGGCCAGTTCAGGCTCTTACAGCATGTGGTTGCCTCCTCCTGCCGTGGTCAAGGGCAGGGCATTCTGTTAGGGTTAGATGGAAGAAATGTACAAAACAAACATACAAAGTTGAAAAGAAGAGGTTATAGTTCTTACACAGTCTCATCATTTCAGAGCTGAAGTATTGTTATTATTATATAAAATGAAGGCATAGTTGCTGCTTTTTTTTTTATTTTATGCAACTAACATCCATTGACAAAGCCAATAGTCCTGGCTTGTTGTAGGTCTAATGAATGGAAAGGAATGATAGAAACAGCAAAATACTAGTCGTGCGGTACATTATGCTCAGCATATATTTTAAGGTGAGGTGTTTTAAGCCACGCCCTTAATTACATCAGACACGCCCCATGGAGAGACCCCCAGATTTTTCAGCCCACTTAAAGCCCTGGAAACAACACCATGTCACAGTCACCAAGCGTCCTGGCACTGTGCATCATGCATGACTCATGGCTTCCAAGTTTTCAGATTGCCTATGTGCAGTGGCATAGTGAACCCTTCCCCACCCCACCCCTTGCTTTAGGAACTAAAGCATGGGTGAAGTTCTAGATGGGTTTCTTCTGTCTGCAACTGGAGGGGTGAAGGACAGGTGGCTAAGTGAAAGGGGAATGGAGAGAGAAAGGATGGATGAATGATAGCATGGATGAATGATTGACAGAATGGGTGGGCGAATGGGTGCATGGATGAGTGAAAAGCGGCACCCCCCCCCTCCCTTCAGCGCCTTGAGATCCTCACGGGTGAGTAGCGCACTCTACAAATGTATTGATTGATTGATTGAAAGAAGAATATAAAGATGCATGAGTGAAAGAATGCATACATGAGTCAAAGGGAGTGTGGAGAGCTGGAAGAAGGGATGGATGGATGAGTGAAAGGGTGAATGGGTGGAAGGATGAGTGGCTGGGTGGGTGGATGAGAAAGTGAAAGGAAGGTTGGATGGGTAAAAGGGTAAATGTTTGGAAGGATGAGTGGATGGGTGGAAGAGTGGATGGATGAGTGAAAAGATGGCTCTGTGAAAGTGTAAATGGTTGGATGGATGAGTGAATAGATGGATGGGTGGAAGAGTGGATGGATGAGTGAAAAGATGGATTGGGTGAAAGGGTGGATGGCTGGATGAGTGAAATGATGGATGGAAGTATAGATGATGGATAGGTGTGCAAATGGTTGAAAAGCTTTGGATATGGATGGGCACACAGATCGAAGGACAGAATGAATGGTGAAAGACTGAATAATGGATGAAAGAATTAATAGATGACATTTTGAGTGACACCCAACTGCTACTTGAATGTTACACTAGTAATTGAACATTTTGCATGTTTTGTTTTAGGTGTAAGATTTTAGGGAGAGTCTCATAGTGCTATGAGCTGTGCTTGAGATGTTTATTGTGTTTGTAGCAATAGGCAAGGCGTCAAAAATAAACTATGTAATAGTGTATTGACAGTGCATTCTTTAAGAAAGCTGAGGGAAAAGCACCTTTGTGACTTCCATCAGCTTGTGCAACTCTCTGCGAAGCCCCCATAAGCAAAGTCAGATTCCATATTTTAAGTTCCTTTTGCTGAAACACCCATAATGCTAGTAACAAAGTTTATCCGAGCAGATCTTCCTGACCACTTCTCCCACCAAACATGCCTGCTCAGGACCATGAGCTAACCAAAATATCAGACTGTACAACCCAGTGCAGTAACCATATCATCATCATAGATCATCATATGAAATACCACAAAAAGAACTGCAGTTGCTCAAAGCTGCTGATGGAGCGGGTAGTACAAAATTTTGTATACCCCCCATTTCTGTATGTTCATATTGTGAGAAGTTGGCCTGATGTATGATGTCACTAGTTATAGTGTACACCTTATATCAGTCCAAATACCCTTATGGTGATTGGTTGTAAAGTCAACCTTATAGACCAGCTATCCTAGTGGTAGCATGGACAAGAGCAGTCTTAGGCTAAACTCTGAATGGCATGTGAAGCCATCTGTGATACCATATATAATCCCTTGAATACCAAATGAAAGGACACCACAACAGATATATATATAAAATAAAGTGTATTTATTCTAAGCAAACCCTCAGCACTCTTTATGAGATTAGAGGTAAGTACAACACAGTCTTATTAATGCATACAGTAAGTCACACAGGTAAGTAATACAGTTATGCCCTAGGGGCCACGCAAACCATATACTAAGTAAGTGGTATAAGAACCACTGTCACGGAAATAGAATAGGCCTAGGCCTAGGGAATCGCTGGGGCTGCACTACACTAGCGTTAGTTAGGGAGTGGGAGGCCCACGGGATTCGTGTGCAGAGTGGAAACACTCACGCGTAATGCGTAAAAGTCAATAGCAATAGTACAGTTTAGAAAACGGTAGATTTAGGACACTTCCGGAGTAGCTAGGAAGTTGAGACTTGAAAACTAGACACTAGGATAGTCACTATCCTGATGAGCACCGGAGTACCCAAGTTACCTAGCCCACAGGCTGCGGGTGTATAGGGGTGAAGATGCGTCGTTTTCGTCGTCGACTCCTATGGATGCCTGAAGAAAGATGCTGACAGGCAGTCAGTGAAGAGTGTCCGGTGGATCCCAAGGCTGGGATCAAGAAGAAAGGAAACCTGCAAGCAGAAGGGACAGAGTCAAGGTCACTAGCCAGTGACCACGTGGAACCAGGAAGGAACCAGGCGATGTCGTGAAGATTGCAGGTGAAGGTGAAGCTTGTCGCTGCAGCCAGGAGGACCAGGAAGCGTCGAGGACGACCAGGACCAGGAGGCGAGCTGTCCCACGAAGGCTCTTGCTGTCGGCGGCGTCGAAGTTGGACTAGGACTCACCAAGCCTTGGCAAGCGGAACCCACGAAGAACGAAGGACTTGCTTCTGGTGCAGACCAGGAAGGTCTGGGGTGCTTCTTCTTTGCAGAGAAGCGGGAGCCAGTCTGGAGGAGCCAAACCAGCGCAGAAGATTTCAGGGTGCGTCGTCACAGAGGCCACTAGCCAGCGGGCAAGCAACCGGACAGACGCGGCAAGCAGGAAAATGCTGAAGGGCCCCACGCAGGACTCGTGGAGTGTGGGGGGCTGATCTTCGGTGCAGATGGTGCTTGGGGTTGGGGCTTCTCAATCCCCGGTGCACAACTTCGAGGGTACCTCAGAAGCTGCGCTGTAAGTTACTAGCCACTTTTCCCAGGTAGCCGGTCCCACGTCGCTCGTCGCCTCCACGGATCTCAGCTCTGCTGCAGATGTGGATGAGGGTCGGAGAAGTCTGGAAGTCAAGGCTCTGGTCAGGCTCTGCAGTCGGTTCCTCGTAGAACGGTCGCAAAGCAAAGGGTAGTCTCTTGATGGTGCCTGTTTGCACAGGGTAGCCACTCCTTGGCTACAAGGGAGATTCTTCAGTCTTCTTCTTTCGTCGAATGTCGAAGGTCCAGAGTTTCTGTTCAGTTTTGCAGGTTCAGGATAATCTAAAGTCTTGAGGCCCAACTCCCACTCTTATACTAATCTGGGGGGCTGGGATACCTGCTAGGTCACGCCTTATGGGTGGGACCTGGGAGGGGGTGGTTACACCCACTTCCCTTTGTCCAGTTTCGCGCCAGAGCTGGGGCTGGAGTGCCCCAGCGCCGGTTTGAACTGGACTATGCAAGGAACACCTTGTGTGCCCCAGGCATGTCTCATTCCTTTCAGCCCACCCTGCCCCAATACACTAAAGGCTGTCTGGGGAGGTGCTAGCACCTCCCCAAGCAGGAAACCTATTGTCCAGGCCTCCCTGGCTGGGATCACTCCCAGCTGCAGGAGGTCAGACTTGTGTCGTGGCAGCAGCATCCATTTTGTGATGCTGAGGCTTTGGTCAGAGGCTAACAGTTGAAGTATGATTTTAACATGTCTTTCCCTCTAGAAGGGGGGAATAATATTCTCATGTCCAGAAATGGCATGGGGGTATTATTCCCTAGTGTTAGACACCTTACACGACATGTTTTGATAAAGCCAAACCATAGTTACCATAACCGTCTAAGATTATAAGGCACTTTAAGAGTATATGGTAGGCTATATCATAGAACAGCTATAAGGACAAGGTTCCGAAAGCTGCAGACAGGCTCAGCTCATGCTAGAGCACCATCTCACATGTTACCAAGCACTCTGCCTCCAGGATTGTCAAGGCCTGCCATAGGAGTGACTGATAGGTACACATGTGTCTATATGTAAGTTAGGTATAGGAATACTACACCTAAGCAAGGGGTGATTACACGACCTTGCCCCAGCTGAGTGATCAGCCAGTTGTGTCAAAATGGAAGGCCAGGCCAGGGGTGGCATAATACATGCTGCAGCCCCTGGTAGGCCTAGGGTACACCTATGCCCTGGGTACCTAGGGTACACTGTACAGGGGCCAATAAGGTGATCCTATCCAAATGGGTTATGCACCTAAAGTACATAGTATTAATTTAGAGAGAGAACAGCAGGGCTGTGGGTCTGATTAGCAGGCCCACAGCCACATCTAAGTCGAAAACCAGTAAAGCAAAAGCAAAAAGTGGGGGTGAACATAGAAAGCAGACCCTACTCTCCTACACATATTATTCCAAATAATCTATTAATTGTAATATTATTAATCTGTTTGCAGTGATATCTAATCAACTTTATTAATGGAAGAATTACACGTGGGATTTGCATTTGCATGGCTGAATTAATTTGTATACTAATGTATGTACGCATATTAATGGTAGAAAATTAGAAAATTGCATGGTATATGTTGCTTTTGTGATGTAACTGTATGTTGCACCAGATGACATCGTTGGGTGAATATAAATGCTTTGAATGTTGCTATCATGCTAGATAATTACATACGCATAAGGGAATTAGTGAGGGTTTAACATTTTATTAGCTATTTCAATGTTTTAATTACGTTTTGTGTTTGTTTTGCTTAAGTTGACCGATTGGGCCTTCGTAAAGAAGGCTGACTTTGACTTGACGGCCCTAGTCACCGTTCCACGAGGTTTCGGGTGAAGTGCGCCTGCGCCACAGCCAGCAACAAGTGGCCTCTTCCTGACCCCATGCAAGATGTACCCATCAAGGTCGTACTGGGAGTTGCCAAGACTATTAGACAAAAGACTGCCTTTAAAACCGGAACCAGCAAGTGTGATGACCTAACCAAATAGACTATGTGAAAACTTTACCGAACGACCCCAAACCCACCAATCAGGACTGCCTAAAGCTGATTTTTGTTACATTTTGATGTTAATTTCATTATAAAAGTTGGTAGACAAAGCGAATTGAAAAACACAGAACCGGATCTTTTCCTGATTCCTGACGTTATGCTGACGGAGAGGACGGTGACACTGCTGAACAGCTGTTTTCCTGAATCTTTGACAGACTGAATTGCTGCCTGACTTTGATGAATTAAAGACTTTTCACGACTTGATTGACTTAGAGGACGACTAATAGCCAGAATAGGTAAATATGATGTTCCGTGGTTTGATTTATGACTTATAAAATTTGCAATTAATTAGATAAACAAAATTATTATTTTAACAAACAAATGTGTTGGGTGATTTATTTGAAGAGATTAGAATAAGATTAAATGTAGATTAAAGAATTGAGTCACCAAATATCCAAATTCAACTAACTGATCTATCGACTAAATGGAGGGAATATCTCGAAGAGCAGAGTTTAATAAAGATATTCAATGTATGTTCATGTAAACTAAGTTCTTTAGGTGAAAAGGTATTCCTTTCATGTCAGCGTTTGGAAAATGTATCTCTCCCGTGAGAACGGATCAATGAAGTGTGAGTGTTGGTGCTATGGGCCCCACCAATGAATGTATTGAGTGAATATGCTAGTATGATATTTGGTCTGTGACAAAGGGAGGATTTAAAATTCCACGCTGCATCACTGCACACATACCAAAAAACTGTGAAGTGCACGATTGCCTCAACCTAATATAAAACTTATTTTGACTTGTACGTAATTGGTTGTCTATTTACGTACTTTCATACTATTGCGCAACTTCCTCTGATGTGTCTGTAAAACGTATCTTTTGTCCTGAATTTTGACCCTTTGTACTGAATGTTTACACTTACCGTCCTGAATTTGCACCCATGCCAATTGGTCTCACCCTAGTCTCAGAAAGTGTGATCTTGCATCTCCAAATTAAAACCCAAAACATAAATAAAATGTATTGTCATTCTCATTTACAATGCTAATAGCTCACACTCGCATAAATACGAGACCTGCAAATGCATGTTCTCTTTTCCTTTGCTGTATGTCAAATATAGTCTTACAATGACTTGGTAAATCGCTCTGTTGCACCTAGGACACGTCCGCGCTATATAAAATCCAAACATAATAAATAAAATCAGAGCGTAGCTGCATCCAAAAGAATTTAGGTGGCAGTACAATCGTTTAATTGCAGGTAATCACAATTATAACACGTAACTTTAAAACCATGCACTATTTAGAAATATATCAGTCATACTACTAATCGCTGAAAGCTGACAAGCTGCAGTCAGGCAAAACACATTAGGTCAGTCATCCTTAATCCCATCATTCTCAGCGGCGGTCATAGAGTGTATTTCCAACGTATTACGCGTGCATCACGTCTGCTCTACGCCGCTGTTTTCCTCTCTATGGTTAGCGAGAAGGCAGAGCTTCTATCCTAAATCGGCCGGGGCGCAGAAATGTCGGATAAAAAGCAGACAGTGGATCTGGGTTTGCTGGAAGAGGACGATGAATTTGAGGAGTTTCCCGCAGAAGGTAAAGATGAGTTCTTACGCCGTGCTCTGGCTTGCTGGGGTATGGGTAGGCTGAGCAGACAATCGCCCTGTCCTGATTGTGCGCACTTAAATAAAAGCCGCAGTATGGGCTCTATGAGACCCATTACCAATGTGAGACCTGCACTGTGCCTTTCGAGCTGTTGCAGATCAGTTTTAAATAAACAACGTGCAGTGTTAGCTTAAATGGTGGATCGTTTGTGGCGTGTTTAGTTCTCTATGCAAATGTTGTTTCTTCTCCGATACTTGTACTTAGATGAGCAGCATCCTGTCATAACATGGCGACCCACTGTATGCGTGACTTTGCATTTTCTGCTTTGAAGCGTTGGTCACTAAGGTGCGTTTTAGTTTCTTTTCATGTGGGTTTAACTCACTGTGGAACTTTTTTTAGTCAGTTAATTTGTGTTTTAATGAGTGCTCTTCAAGCGGTTTGGCATGTAGTGTTTAAACGATTTAACCGAGTTTCCTAAACCGAGTGGATAATCTGGTTCTTTCGGAGGAGAAATTAATGTGGATGAGCCACAATTACTCCAGTTTGACATTTTCTGTTTCTGTTTACTAGGCCGTTATAGAAAGACACTTTTGTGCTATGCCCAATATAGGTTACGTCATGTATCTAATGTTGGTCATGTGGGGCCTGTAATGGAGTGCTGTCTACCTGCCCCCCCCCCCCCCCCCCTTCATGTTAGCTTCTCAAGTTCATTATTAGAAACATGCCCTCCAAAGTATGATCAGTCGCCGCTTTATTTTCGGTTCCTATGCGGGAGCATGACGAGAGAGTTCTAATTTGTACACAGTGTGGGAGAGACCTGTATCATTTTACCAGAGTATAGTAAGGTGCCTCTTAAGAAGAGCTGATAACCGGTATAGTGGCCAGGGCCCTGATAGGGAGGGATGTTGGTTTACATGGCTCGTCAAATGGATATTTGCCCATCTTTATATAACTCCTGTAATTCTGCCTTTAGAAATTCAGCCTTTTTAGGTCTCGCCTGATCCAGCGCATGCGCTGGTCTGGCCGAGACATTTAGTAGCTGCTTTGAAAAGTGCTACCAAAGCGTCCACCAGCTTACTGTCACGCGCACAAGCGCGCTACTGCGCACACATCCCTAGCGTGCTTTAACGCTTCATCGCGATCACTTTCGCTTTCAGAGTGATCGCCATGACTTTAGCTTTTACGGCTGCGCTGCATTACTTTTACTGCCGCGTGGCCAATGCTTGTTTCAAACTTGTCAGGGACTGGAGAGATACATTAGCTGCCTCCCCTTGTGACAAGCTTTTCCCCACCAAGCCTGCCAAACTGGGTAGCAGCTCACCAGGAGTAAGATCCACTATTGTGTGACCATATTGTAGAACCATATCGTAAGCCCACTATTTTACTCACAGTATCCTCCGGACCGCTGCCATCTAATTCTTCTGCCGGTGTTCCTTGAGCTTACATTTCTGTGGCCGTAAAAGGTTGTTGTGGAGCTGCAAAAGTAAAAATCGCAGGGATTACTGGTTGCTTTTGTCCAACGTGTCCCCATTGGCTGGTAATACCCCATTATTCCTTCGGCATTCTCGGTTTCTCTATTGCAGGTCCCGGTTTTACTTTCAGTTAGGTCTCACCATCAAGTTCCTCTGCTGCTTTCCTCCCCGCAGTTCTCTGTCGGAGGAGCGACGCCATTGTGATGCTGGTGGTGTCTCTTCACGCTTCTCTTTCACCACCTTACTTGGCAGTGGCAGCATCCTTCGACATGGGCGGGTAAACCACTATGCCAATAAAACACCGGTCATCCTCGCCAATACCATTACCAGTCGAGATCTCGCCGATTGAACAACCGGACCAAGCAGGAAATATAAACGGTCTAAGGAAGCCACCCGCATCTCACGGTGTTCCAAGATAGGGTAAACTCTCTCTATTCCCTTCAGATTACCATCTCCTGCTGTTAGAACCACCGGAGCGCCGAAGATTTGTTAGCGTGGTGTCCTAGGTAGACGCCATCTTGCCCCACAAGGGAAGGTTTTTAAAAGACTATTTTGGCTTAGATGAGGTAAATTTAGCTTTTTATTTTGTTTTAATCATCGTGTACTAATGAATTTTTCTGGTTTTATAGACTATGGTCTAAATAAACTTGACTTGTAACTAACTTAGTAACATGAGCATCGATGTGAAAGTGATATGCAAAACATAGCGATCCCCCAGGGCAGACTTCATCCATCATGCAGCTTGTGTAGAGATGCCCAGGTATGCAGCATACTTGGGCTGAAGTACATCTGGCAATATAGCAAACGGGCGTTTTAGGAAAACATGCACAAATTGCTGAAAACAATCGAAGTTCAGAGCTATGGCATTTTTAATAAGCAAGAGAAGAGTGGCAATGAAATGGGGCAGAACACAATGCCAAAAAAATGGCTTAAAGTCTTAACATTATTACATGATCAGGTAGAATTATATGCCACTTTGCACCGCACGGTGTCCAGGACTAGGGAGGAATTTGGGGCCCATCAAGCAGATATTTACTCAGATGGGTAGACAATACTACTGTTTGAGAAGTGTATTTTGTAGTTGTTGTAGTAGTTACATAATAACTATATTGAACACCTGACATACACTACTCTCCATAGGATACACATACTTTTGGAATACACAGAATCACTAAGAGGAAACCGGTCATGTTACCAGTCCAAGACAAACTGATTGTTTACCTGCCCAAACTATCGCCATACATATCTAAATTAACTGTGTTCATATATTAGTTATTGTCTTGTTAAATGCTGAATGAGCAAAATAAAAAAGTTGGGAAAAAAAATTAAACATAATACTCTCCCACTGCCTCAATTTCCCATCATCTGTGCGAAGACTATGGTCTGAGCTTAGACTTTAGGAGAGCACTAATCTGAGATAGTCATGCCCAATACTTACACTTTGAAAACAATGATAGGAACTCTGGGTAGTTCCCAAGTTTAAGTGGAAGGCTGCTCCTGTTGGACTGCATATACAACAGCAATGGCACTATAAATCTGCCCACCTCACTTATTGGCTTTTTAGCAGTTTTAAGCATAGGATTGGAACAGTGCTATCTATTTTTGAAACCAAGTCTCTAAGAATAGGATTAGCCAGTGCTATCCATGCTAAACCGAATAATTAAAAAAACCTTCTACCACTCCAGGAAAAGCATCACAGATTTGGATTATTAAAATACCATTCAAGTCAACATGGAATGAATAAAAGCATCTCCTGACGTGTTTAGCTCTCAGTATAGCTCATCTGGGAAGCATAGCTTTGCCTCTATACTTTCAATCAACATAGCTCTAAAATGTTCCCATTTATTATATGGGCCACTGATAGGCTTGGTTGGCTACGCTGGCTCCAAACATTGTCAGAAAGAGACTATAAAGCGCCCAGTAATAGGTGAATTCATGGGTTGGCTTCCTTATCCGAGCTAACCATTTGATCTTGTTTAAAAAACAAAATTTGGATTTGAATATAAAGGTGTTCCAAAACATAGTAATAACGCTTTTTTATGCATATAACAGGATTGCGGCCTCAGTGAGATCCTTTACAAGAGCCGGCAATGGCGGTACCCGTGTATGCGATAGCCGGTCTGGTAGCTGAAAGGATTTATGGATCCAAATAACAGGGATTATGTTAACTGTGTGAACAAAGGTTCCAATTCCAGCAGATCACCCAAGTCTTTCATCATAACAAGGTCAATATGAGCATCGGCATAGCCAATAGGTCTCGCTTTTGGGACCTTATAAGTATTTAGTTATGCAGCACGATATCCTTGGGTTAACAACATTAACTGTTGCATGGCTAAACACTTATAAGGTCCGAAAGGTGAGACCTATTGGCTGTGCCAAGGCTTGTTTGGAATTGGCCGGCAGCCTTTGACCCCTTGTGCAGTATGCACTCTTAGTAGCTCTTGTTTAACTCTTCTTTTTCTTGAGACGCCACATGGTTCTCCAACCTTTTCTGAAGTGAGAGCAATCAATGTTCAGTGAGAATCACCTGAGATGCCAATGTTATTAGTAATGTAATAGGGACCACATCAAAAAAGATTACATTTCTGTCCACCCAATCCAAGATTACCAGCAGTGTTAATCTCAGTGTATTAGCCGCACTTGCCAGCAGTAATGTAAACTATCATGGGCAAAACCAATAGTTCTCGCCTAGTCTATATCTATTTACTCTGTCAATGTTTTTAGGTCTCGCCTATGCAGTGCGCATGCACTGCATAGGAGACCTTTAGCCGTCGTGCAGCTCTTTTTACAAAGCACATACTCGTGCTTGTGGCGGCATATGCCTTGTGGGAGTGTGCAGCGGCGCGCCACAAGCAAGAGTATGTACTTTGTAAAAGAGCAGACTGCTCTCTCCAGCGTGCGGCCTCTCTTTACCAATGCAGCGCGAGGCGCGCGCGCTTGTTGGGGGTTGGGATTGTTTCGAACTTGTTTCTTAAGCGGTTTTCCTGTGCCCACCAACCCCTTCTCTATATTGTGCCTACTACGTCTCCCTTTGCTATTGGTTTAACTATGTAGAGTGCTCTTTTAATTTAGTGTCGGCCTCAGGACAGATTTCCCCTTGCACAGCTGAAAAGAAATCGAAATCTAAAATTACATTCCAGGTCCTTAACCCCTTGTGTGCCACGCCCTTTCCCCGCCCTGTGCCGGGCGTTGCATTAGCGGGCGGGGTTCATGACGAGCTGGACTCGTCATGGGCACAGCGCAACCGCGGCCCATGACGAGTCCAGCTCGTCATGGGCACACAAGGGGTTAAACGCCTATTAATCCTCTCTGGAGTATGTATATAAAGGATCATCCGTCAACATGATTTACATTCAGGCACATAAAACTGCCCAAAAATGTATAGGTGATTCTAAATATGCACGTATTTACTACTTTTACTAAATCGTCTCCCTATACTTAGCGAAATAACTACTTTGTCAGGGTTTAAAATGAGAGGGGAGAGGATGTGGCGTAACTTTGGAGCTGGTGGAGCAGTCTCGCGTTGGCTCAACATCCTGGGATTCTTGGCAAACCACTTATTCCCACTGTGAATATATAATAAATGGATGTTTCTTGGAGCAATGTAACTGGTGTTCCTGTAAAGCCCTCCAGTACCTTCTGGTTGAACTTGCGATATATAAAACTGCAAACAACATTAAAGTGACCCTCCAACTTCCCGGCGTAGATCAACATAGAACGTAACGTTATTTACGTTTGTAGTGTCTATTTTTGCCATCTAAGGTGTTACATGCACCCTGGCTGTAACTGCAATATCGAATGAATGATCTGTAAACTTTCCTCTCTCTGCTCCGTGATTTTACTGACATAATTTTTCCAATCTTGGAACGTCTGTGAATAAATATATTTGAAGGATAGTGGTTTATTTTAGGTGGCTCTTCGCCTCTTCCGAAACATCTCGGCCCCTCTCCCCGCCACTGATCGTGCGCTCCTCCTGCGTTAAAATATTTTGTGGCTCGTGACCCCATGCACCCTGGCAGCGTTGTTAAAGACCATGATGAGTACAGGCCCCAGCTAGGCCCGCAGGCCACAAGGGTTCGCTCTCCTGTAAAGAAGCCTATAAGGAAATTGGCACGGAAACTGCAAAGTACAAAGACACGGTTTATTAACCCTTAAGGGTGGTCCTACAATCCATACAATACCCTTCAGTATTGCATAGAGTAGCACAAAGAACTTGCATACATGGTCCCCTTTTATACACAACAGAGGGGCTCATAAGTGGGAGGATACGACATGATCGAGAAATGTTACCTTTTATGGACATTTGCAATACAAGATCGATATGTGGGCGGAGCTGACATACTCCTTAAGCCCGCGAAAACATGGTCAAGCAAGGACTAACTGATAACAGATGTGGTCAAGTCTGGGCATGCGCCAGACGGACAAAGAAACTATTTATAGACTGTTACTAGGCAGATTACAAGAGCAACTAACACAAAGATAAGACTCTTCTCGTGCTGAGTACGTGGAGACATGACAATACAAAATGGAGTCCAGACTTCAGTCAACATAACAAAAGGAACATGTGTAAGGGAGGAGAATTCATGTCTTTAGTAAATGCTTAATCACATCGAAGTTGCAATTTACAACAGACGACCCTTTCAGCATTTACTGAAGACATCCGGCTTGTTAGAATAATCATCATATATATCGATTATCATCATTTCTTCTACTTCCTTAGCTAAACGTTTCTGATAAGTGACATTGGCAATAGCTTTCTTATCGGGGATACAAAATGATACACATACGGAACAGAGCAAGGGACCACATTGAACACAGATACAACAAGAAAACAGAACTGCTATAATTATGCAGAGGCCAGTCAAAACCTTCCAACCCCAAGCAGTGATCAATGCCCAAAACCATCCAGAAAAGGACCAAGTGCCGTTTTCTGTATGGATTTCAGCTGCAATTTTATGCAACCTATTGATTGCATTATAGACTGAAGGTGTGTGGTCAGGAATAAACACACAGCAACTACTTCCGATAATTTTACAAGCTCCACCTCGATCAGCTAACATAACATCTAACACCATACGATTCTGCAATGCAACAATTCTGGTAATCTGTAATTCTTCCGTAAGATTCCCAAGAGCAGCAGCGGTTTGGTTTGTCACAGCCTCTACCACTCGTGTTAATCTTCGAACTTTCCTACTATTTAGGGCAGCTCCAACGAAGAAGAACAATCCTAGATTGAAGTCGATATACTGCTGTAAACTGGTGTCAGTCTGATCCACATCATCAATTGATAAAGTACGTGTATACCTATTTACAGTCACATTATTTAACAACTTTAAATCCTTATGATAGGATGCAGGTGCCAGAAATACAGGAGGTAACAAAAATGATACATAGCATACTCCAGACCAACCGGCTGGCAAACGGTAATAACCTTTAGTTCCACACACAAAATACGTATTATGGGATGCTAAGAAAGTACTGTTATTCAATCCATCGATGTTTAATATGGTAATACAATCGCTAACACCAACAGGAATATAACCCACACTTTGGACACACAGATCCGCTTGAGCTTGTGCCACTTGAATCACAAATCTGTCTTTTCCCACAGTGTCTCTGGTGTTCGTGAAAACATATGGAATCGATTCATTATCTGGTCGATACTCTTCCCATTCCCAAATTGTCCCATTCGCTTGCGGATATCCATCTTTATCCTGATGACATTCTTTATTGAGTCTGAAGAGTAATCGTCCCACTGTGGGTTTCCGAGTGGCAAAAAGCAAAGTGTACCATGCTCTACAAGAGCCATTATGAGAGAAAGGAAGAGGTATGAATGGCGTTCCTCCCTTCTTCTGATGAGCTGGCATCATACCACATATCCAACAGTTCGTAGCATTGGTGGCAACATGGGTATGATGTAACATCTGGATGAAAGTGTTATTCAAATAGGACTGACGATGCTTCAATTCTTGATACGGAAGGGTATAGAAATAGTGCTCCGCAGGCACTGGAGTGGTCAACACAAGCAACTCTCGGGCAGGAGTCACATTCTCCACAAACCATGTGGTTATCCCAACAATAGCTACTGTGAGCATAAAACCTATTGCACAAAGGATCTTCTTTTTCTCCATGTCAAAATAGAAAATCAATATCTTCCTGAAACTAAAGGTTTGTCAGAACTCTTCCCCTTGGGCAGCGGTCGATTTCTTCACCAACGGGCCAAGACGGGTGTCACTACACTAATGCAGGGCTGATCCCCCCCCCCTTGCCTCACTGGCTCTCCGTTTCACTAACCCAAGGGCCGTTCTGACAACATGTCCCGATACTGAAGGATTCACTTTCTTGGCCTCAGATAATATCGCCTTCCTCCAGGAGTCGCGTGGTCCGGAAAGAGCTCCTCAGCGTCGTTCGATTCCACAGCACGGCCTTTCTCTGTGGTCAGAATCTCTCGTTGATCGGTCAGTACAGCGGGCTCCACCAATCCGGGCGGTACTTTGCGGCAGTGCAGGGAATGGATCCAATTCTTTCTGTTGGAAACTCGCACAGCCGTCCTTGTTGCCAGTAAGACTTGCTCAGGGCCAACCCATCTCGGCTCCAGGCTGTTCGTCCTGTCGAAGATTTTCAACATGACATAGTCTCCAGGCCGGAGACTATGTCCTTCGCCGGTGGACCGATCAGGGAGCGCCTCCCGGACCTGTTGATGAATGGAAACCAAGTTATCCGTTAACTGTGCCAGATAATCATTCATCATTACACAAGGTACATCATACACAGTCTTAGGTTTTGGTGGACCCCAAATATTCATTGGACGTCCAAAGACAATCTCATACGGTGTAAGACCGATTCGAGAGTGCGGTACCGATCTAATTGACAACAATGCCAGCGGTAAAGCATCTGGCCAAGTCAAAGACGTTGAAGCTTGAATTTTAGTGATCTTGAGCTTCAGTGTACCATTATACTTCTCGACTAGTCCTGCAGATTGAGGGTGGAATACTGCATGGAACTTCTGGGTGATGCCTAGACCCTTCAGAACATACTTTATAACATCCGCTATAAAGTGGGGCCCGTTATCACTCCAGAGAAGTCTACAAACGCCATATCGAGGGAAGAACTCCTTCAACAGCATCTTAGCGGTAGTCATTGCAGTATTGTCTTTCGTAGGGTAGGCCTCAACCCATTTGCTAAAGGCACACACCACTACTAGAACATACTTCAAATTGTTACAACACTCGAGCTGAATGTAATCCACCTGTAAAACCTCAAAGGGTGCAGTAGGCGTTACGAACCCTCCTGCTGGGGTCCGAGTCCCCTTTCCTGGGTTGTACCTCAGGCAGATCATACAGGTCTGCACCACTCTCTTTGCCGTGCTAGCAATCTCTGGATGCTCCCAGACTTGGGTAAGCAATTTTACAATTGCGGAAGCTCCAACATGTGCTAGCCCATGTGCCATCTGAACCATAGGTTGTACAAAAGCTGTGGGTAATTTCCATCGATCCATCTGCTTATTTCTCCAGCAACCCTCTGCTTATTTCTCCAGCAACCCTCATCATCCAATTCTCCCTCACTGGACCATTGCTCCCGTTCTTTATCAGAAGCGGTCCTCTGTATTTCTCGCACTTCTTCCTTCGCATCATGCCATCTTTCTACTTGTGACTTCACTACATACATGGCAGTAGCACCGGGCTGCATCGCAGGCTCCCGCGCCACCCGGTCTGCTAACGCATTCCCTTCTCCAACTTTATCGACTACTTTCCTATGGGCGCTACATTTAACGATGGCAATTCTCTTCGGATATGTCAATGCAGTTAAAAGATTATGAACTAACTCCCCATGCATTATTTGTACTCCATGCGACGTTAAGAACCCTCTTTCCTTCCAGAGCAGGCTGAAATCGTGCGCTACTCCGAAGGCATAGCGGCTATCTGTATAAACATTCACACACAATCCTGTACTGAGCTCACATGCTCGTGTTAATGCTATCAGTTCCGCTGCTTGAGCTGATTTCTGTGGTATGCGTGCTGTCTCCACTATTGTTTGCAATGTGGTTATCGCATACGCTGCCGAAGTCGTACCATCTGGTAGCTTCAGGCATGACCCGTCCACCCACAGTTCTCCATCTACATCTGAAAAGGGCGTATCCTGGAGATCAATACGACCCTTTGTTTGTTCCTCGGTCATAAGGATACAATCATGTGCTTCTCGTGCCTCAGACCGAGTCTCGGGGTATGGCAACAATGTGGCAGGATTTAACGTCACGCACCTCTTCAACGTGATATGAGGAGCCAAAAGCGTCAGCTCATATCCCGTTAAACGGGCACTGGTCAAATGCTGCGTCTTTGTCTGATTAAGCAGGGCATCAACAGCATGGGGGACTAATACCAACAGCTTATGAGAACACAATTCCCTCGCTCTGGCGTATTGACACAGCTGTCGCCGCAACCGAGCGAAAACAACCAGGCAATGCTCGAGCAACAGGATCAAGTACAGCCGAAAAATATGCACAAGGGCGCTGCTTGTCGCCGTGCATCTGCACTAAAACTGATAATGCACATCCATCTTTCTCATGCACATACAGCGAAAAAGGCTTGGTATAATCGGGAGTCCCTAACACTGGTGCTGAACAGAGGGCCTGTCGCAGTTTCTGAAAGGCAGTGTCACACTCATTCGTCCAGGGGAGCGGGATAGGTGTATCTTTTGTTAAAAGGGCTAACAATGGCTTGGCTATGTACGAAAACCCTAATATCCACTGCCTGCAAAAAGAGACAAGACCCAAAAATGCGCGCACGTCCTTCTGCGTGGACGGCGTCGGCGTATCCAGAATCACTTGGACACGATCTGGTGTGAGTGCACGTCTCTCCTTAGACAAAAGGTGACCTAGATAAGTCACCTTTGGTCTACAGAATTGCAACTTTTTCCTAGAGACCTTGTGATTGTGGGATGCCAAAAAGGAAAGCAAAGACAACGTACTCGTTTCACACAACTCCGGGGTGTCAGCCGCCAGCAAGATGTCATCGACATATTGAATGAGGGCGACACCCTCGGGCAGAACAAAGGAGTCCAATTGTCTTTTCAAAGCTTGACTGTAGATGCTAGGGCTTTCCGTATAGCCCTGAGGAATTCTACAAAATCGGTAAGACCTATTATTTAAAGTGAAACCAAAAAGGTATCGACTATCGGGATGAATGGGAATCGAAAAGAAGGCATTTTACAAATCAATAACTGAAAACGTGGTCGCCGTAGGCGGGACCAAAGTAAGCAACGTCGTGATATCCGAAACCACTGGGTACTGAGGTATCACGATCTTGTTTACTTCTCTCAAATCAATGATAAACCGATAGACTTTGGCATCCGTATCCTTTTTCAGAATGGGTAGAATCGGGCTATTACAAACATAGGGAACTTCTTCCACCACTCCCACCTTAATCAAATCCTGCACAATCTGTATAAGAGCCTCTTCCCCCTCCTGCGAAATACGATACTGGGGAAGGCGTGGTAACACCGCCCCCTCCTGGACAGTAATGTGAACAGGCGGAATCACCATCTGTCCCACATCAGTATCCGAGGTGGCCCACAGAGCACGGGGGAGGGCAGCTAACGCAACATCTTCTGTGACCACACACATCCGTTCAGACAGGGGGTAATTGTCATTCAATATCACCCGCACTCCAGCAGGGGAACACCGGATCGTAGCTCTGAAGTGCTTCAGCATATCAAGGCCCATAATATTATCCGGCGTGTTCGGAGCTAACAAAAACGGACAGGGTGCAGAAAAGGAATTAACCTGAAATGTGAGGGGCTGCGAAAGAGGGCTTCGGGAGAGTGTTCCATCGAACCCTACCGATGTAACCATTAAGCCAGATAGGGGAGCCCTCGGAACCAATTGTTTAGACAGCGCACTACGAGTCGCTCCTGTGTCCACTAGAAACTGATCAGTGGAGCCCAAAACCTCAGCTGATACGTAAGGACCCCTCTGATCAACTGGCACCTCGACTGATTCCAACCCCCATCCAACGCATTCCTATGCATGCTGAGAATCATGGTACCCAGAACGGTCAATCCCCGACACTTGATACTGATTTTGTCGATCAAAAACATTAGACCTATCTCGTTGCTGCCCAGCAAGGTCAAAACGAGCGTGATCATTAGAATTCCCTCTAAAATTCGAGAAACCCCCTCTACCTCTCGGGCCGCCCTGAGTGTGTCCCTGACTGTGTCCCTGCCGTGAAGCATGCAACGCTGGGCATTCTCTGGCCCAGTGCCCCGATTGCTTACAATACGTATATTGATTCCTATTCAGATCAGATCGGCCCGAGGGAGGACCATAAAATCCTCCCCTACCTCTATTTACACCCCGTCGGGGCGGACCATATACCTGTGCTAACATCACCTTCGTTTTTAAATCCTTCGATTTCTTTTCCTCCTGCCCCTTCGCTTCTAGCTCCTGGCGCTCATAGTACTGGGCTATAGTCAGGAGGGCTGTCGGGGTCGTAGTGGACCAAGAACTTTCACTCGCTTTGAGGCGAGCTGCAATTGCCGGTAATAGATTCGCCACATATTTGTCAGCAAAAAGGTGCCGACCCGTATCATCCGTAAGAGACTGGCCACTAAAATCATGGAACGTCTCCTCAAAGCGCGTAAAGAAATCTGCAACTGATTCATCGGCTTTCTGCTTACACGAGGCTAGCATATTCCAGTCAATCTTTTTAGGAGGAATGATGGTCTTCAACTTAGTCAGAATAGCAGCGGGGAGATCTAAGATAATCTGAGGTGGTTTCTGCGCGGGCTTTCTCTCCCTATCCTCATCCTCAAGTTCAGACCATCGAGCCTTAAAAGTGGCAACATCATCCACCTTCCACACGGATCGCCACATATCCGGTGGTAGAATAAGCCCAAAGAACAAATCTATATCTGCTAAGGTCATAATACAAGAATTCAAGGCCCCCTCGACTTCTTCGTAAAAGGCCGCTGGATTCTTGCGGGGATCAGGCAACGCATTCTTTAATGCCATGACGTCAGCCCTATGCCAGGGAGTATAAACCCAATTATACACAAAATATCCCTTAGCATCGGCGGAGGTAATATCCGAGCTAGTCCCCGCTCCTTTAGGAGGAACATACAAAGGCGCCGCTTCGCGCATTGGTTTAGCATGCACTGGATCGCTCTTATCTGATTGAGAGGTGGATGAATGGCCGCCTCCGGTACGCGAATCCGACCGCTTTTCCTCCTCAAGGTGTTGGCGCGCTTTCTCTTTAAGGTCTGCTGCCGCATCCCGCAACGCAAACAGTCGCCGAACCGCCTCAGGCGCCTTAGAGGGAGAGAAAACACCATTACGCAATGCTTTAGAATCTAATACCACATCAGCAGGTTCAAAGACACTGGAATATTTCCGAAAGGCGGCAATCACTTCATCAGAAAAGTGTCCCAAGAAATACACCCTTTCTCTATCCTGCCACGACTCCCAAGAAGCCAACAGTTCATCAAGGGATAACTTGCCCTTACATGCACGATAGGAAAACTGTCGAAGCTCACCCATTCGCTCGGCCGATAACATGGACCGCGTGTCTACCTTACTTGAACCCGATCCAGAATCTTGTGGCCTCGGGGCAGACGCGCCAACATAAGGAGGCGGAGAACGATCTAATAAATAAAAATCATCGTCATGATTATTAAGGACAGGATAAAGTGGCTGACGAACAGCATATTGACCCGAGACTTGTAACCTATGTTCTTTATCTTGTTTCTCCGTCTGTTCTCTTTCCTCCCGACGCTTTGCTTCCTGCGCTCTCACATGATCATTCTTTCGTTGCTCTTTGTCAAACAGCGCTTTCTCGCGTTTCTCTCGCTCACGCACTTCCTTCACCCATAGTCGCACACATTCAAACATGTCTTGACGCGCACGCCGTTTACACATACACTGTTCCACATACTCAATCTTACGTATATCAAACGACCCATACAACGGCCACCGTAACTCAGGATCCTTCTTGGTATATTTCCTCCATACTGTGCTGTACATTATGGAGGAAAGACCATGCTTCACATACATATCCCTATTAGGAGTCCCCTCTGGGGGAGCTGGAGCAGATTCCTCGAGGTTTAACCGGTTTCCAAAGCAGCAGCACCACTTACGGAGTGCGCTAAAAGCAGGCATGCTCAAAAATAATGCAGAATATGCAGTATTATCAAAAAAAAATGGCACTTAAACGTTGTGCTGTTCAAAGTTACACAGTTCCGGAGAAATATCTCCACATTACCTGCCTATATGTGTTGCAACGCATATATTCTCACAATAATCAATACAAGATATGACCGGTCATCACAAATCAAACTCAAATAGCCAACCCAGGCTTCAAAAACTCGGAGCAAGTACCGTACAACGGTTCTAACCAATCAAGAGTCCAGATTCCAACTGCCAAGCTCCGAAATTCGCCCAAACGGCTGTCACGGCAGAACCGACAGAAGAGGTCTCAGTCGAGGACCGGCGCCACCCAGATGGTCAGCTTGGAAGAGAAGGAAGAAAAACCTCGGGATGCCAGGACTAAAGTGCCTCTGGCAGTGATCACATCCCCGGCCAAATTCCTCACCTTCGTCGCGACCAATCCTTCGAGCATCCGAGTCGCCGATGAGCCCAACGTTGGGCGCCAATTGATGAGTACAGGCCCCAGCTAGGCCCGCAGGACACAAGGGTTCGCTCTCCTGTAAAGAAGCCTATAAGGAAGTTGGCACGGAAACTGCAAAGTACAAAGACACGGTTTATTAACCCTTAAGGGTGGTCCTACAATCCATACAATACCCTTCAGTATTGCATAGAGTAGCACAAAGAACTTGCATACATGGTCCCCTTTTATACACAACAGAGGGGCTCATAAGTGGGAGGATACGACATGATCGAGAAATGTTACCTTTTATGGACATTTGCAATACAAGATCGATATGTGGGCGGAGCTGACATACTCCTTAAGCCCGCGAAAACATGGTCAAGCAAGGACTAACTGATAACAGATGTGGTCAAGTCTGGGCATGCGCCAGACGGACAAAGAAACTATTTATAGACTGTTACTAGGCAGATTACAAGAGCAACTAACACAAAGATAAGACTCTTCTCGTGCTGAGCACGTGGAGACATGACAATACAAAATGGAGTCCAGACTTCAGTCAACATCACAAAAGGAACATGTGTAAGGGAGGAGAATTCATGTCTTTAGTAAATGCTTAATCACATCGAAGTTGCAATTTACAACAACCGCATCTGGGACAATTAGACTTGGCCTGAGAGTCCGCATAGCTACCGGACCCCTGCTCCCCCCTGGGGCTCCCTTGGGCTGTAAATAGCTGCACGGTGAGCATGGATACAGCAAGGGGGGGGGTGCGGCGCTAGAACCTCCACCTGAAACATTTCACCCCCACACATCGTAGCAGCTCTTCGGTGGCAGGCGTGACCGGCTGAAATAGGTGCATTACGTCTGGATATAAGTAGTCTGTTTAAGCCTGGTACAGTCCCCGAAAATTCCAGTAGACCAGTTGCAAATGGTTTCTGGTGCCCCCACTGCTATTCAAATATTGCACCCAATGTGTCCCGCAGGATAAAAGTTATGAGTAATGTAGGCTGGTTAAACAAAACCTGGTAAAATCAGTAAATCCGAGACCAATGAATGGTTCCAAGATGCAGCTAGAATATCCTTCAGGTCAGTACATTATTTGCCCAAAAACCCACCTGGCTCCAGAAGAAACCATTTGTAGCTGGTCAACTGGAATGTCCGCCATGACTTCTGTAACACGTCTTGCAAAAACATATTTGACGCGTTTTCGTTCAGAACAGCTTTCTTTGGAAGCTTTCTAAAGCCTGGCCATGTTTGAAACAATGACTTCGGGCGGGTATACAGGACAGAACGAGAGAACTACAGCAGCGGGGGGGGATACACTTGTTGGAGAAGGATACTACAACAGGCGTGAGGTGGGCGAGATTTGCAAAGCATGACATTTTGTAAAAAAAGGAAACCATTTGAGAAACCTCTCTCAAAAACAGGAGTTTTGACAACATAGATTCCAGGAGATCCTTGGTACAGAATGCATAAAAAAAAGATTTTATTAAACTTTTATGATCAACATTTTCAGTAGCGACCGATTGATGGAGACAATATAATTCATGAACAGTTACTACATGTACATAAGCATCGATTCAGTATCACGTAGAAATCACTCCATCCCAGACTCCCCTCTTCGGTACCTCTTGTGAACTCGTAAAGCATCGCTGTCCAGTGGTTTCCATGTCCTCGGATAGTTTGTCATCTGATCCTACAATACCCGCTCTGCGGTCAAACATCAAGTGGAGCTCTTTGATCTCCTGGACACCACTAAGCCCGATGTTTTGTTCCTGACCGAAACCTGGTTCACTCCTGATTCTTTGCCAGATGTTTTAGCAGCCTTTCCCATCCCGTACTACGTCCTGCGTGCCGACCGCCCGGAGGGGAAGACTGGTGGTGGAGTGGCGATGATAGCCCGCTCCAACCTCCAGTTTCAACCTCTCCCCCACCCTCCCCATTGCAGCAGTTGACTGCTTGGTTGTTCACTCCGCCAACCTTGCGACCCCTCTTACCTGTGTGCTTCTTTATCGGCCCCCTCAGGCAATGTCCCACTTTATCCCTGCCATACAGGAGCTATTGGCCACTCTTGTTATCAATAATTCCGCAGTACTACTATTAGGAGACTGTAATTTCTGGCCGGGTGATCCTCGCGAGAACCCCATGTCCGAAGATTTCAATAATACCCTTCACTGTATGAACTTCACATCTCATATTTCTCTCCCCACCCACACACACGGTCACACACTGGACCAATTCTGGTCCGCCAATCAGTCAATTTCCACCCCCTCGGTGCTTCCCTGTGCATGGTCAGACCATTTTTTGATTTCTTTCCTTCTTGACCTGAGAGTGGCTACTAACCCCTCCCTCCCCAAAAATATCTATGCCCGAAACTGGAACCGTGTAAAGTTGCCAGCTCTTTGCCGTTCCCTAGCATCCTCATCTCCTGTTTTAGCTGACACCTTCCCTAACTCTCAGGTGACCACCATCCATAGTTGGCTGCTCGCTACTTGTGACCAAGTTGCCCCCCTCAAACGGGTTAGAACATGTCGCTCCCATGACGCCAACAGATGGTTCACCAACTATCTTAAAACCCAGAAACTTGCGCTTAGGCAGGCTGAACGCCGCTGGAGGCACAAGTACTGTCCGGATCGGAAGGCTCATTATTTGGCTCTTCTCCGGGATTATAAAAAAGCCATACTTTTAGCGAAGTCGGATTATTTTTCCCAGAAAATCCATCAAGCGGCCAATAAACCCAGAGAGATCTTCATGATCGTACACGAGCTCGCAGCCTCTGATAGAGTTGCCCCTAAGCCTACCCCCTCTCAATCACTCTGCAATGCCCTCATGACTACTTCATTGAGAAGATTGCTAAGATCAAGCGCCACATCCCGCGGCCTCCCCCTTCTTTCTCTTGTCCCTTACCACCGCCTACCCTCCCCACCCTTGACCATTTCCCTCTGATCCCAAAGGAGACCTTCCTCACCCTGTTGAGGAAAGTCAAGACAGGCTCCCCCTCAGATCTTTGTCCCGCCCATATTCTGAGGGAGATATTTTCCAGCTGCCCTGATCCTCCCCTCACCCTGCTTAATTCTTCCATTTCTCAGGGACTTGTTCTTGACTTGTTTAAAGTCGCTACGGTCCTTCCCATTCTCAAAAAGGTGGGTGCCGACCCCACCCTTCTTTCGATCTTTAGACCCATCTCTTTTACTCCCATTCCTGAGTAAGATCCTGGAGAGCTACATCACTTCCTACCTCTCCACCTTTATCGAAGATAATCCCCTCCTCGCCGCTAACCAGGCTGGTTTTCGCCCAGCTCACTCCACGGAGTCCGTTGTTCTCTCCGTGGTGGATGAGCTCAGGAGGAGCGCTGACATCAATTCTCCGCAGGCCCTGGTCCTCCTCGACCTGTCCGCCGCCTTCGACACGGTCGACCACTCTATTCTTTTAGACCGTGTCGGGGGCGCCGGCGTTTGGGGTTCGGCTCTGGCCTGGATCACCTCCTTCTTGACGGACCGTACCCAGGCCGTTAGACTGGAGGGCTTTTCCGCCCCTATCTGTCCAGTCTCTTGCGGGGTGCCCCAGGGCTCGTCTCTCTCCTCTCCTTTTCAATCTTTATATATATCCCCTGATTGCTGCCTTGCAGGAAATGGAGGTCACGGTATTTAACTATGCCGATGACCTTCAGCTCATTTTCAATCTCTCCCCCTCTCCTGACTCTGTTCGCAAGTTCCGCTCCACTTTGACATTCATCTATGATTGGATGAACCTCCACCAACTTAAATTGAATCCCGACAAGACGGAGTTGGTTCTTATCGGGGGTCCTTTTAACCCCTAGACCCCCGCTTTTTGGCACCCTACTTTTGGTTCCCCTCCTCTTCCCTCTGTGTCTGTGAAAACCTTGGGTATTAAAATCAACCAAGACCTCTCTATGCGCTCCCAGATCAGCTCGGTGGTCTCATCCTGTTTCCTGTCCCTTAGAATCATCCGTTAAATCTCCTGTTGCTTCTCTGTGGAAGCCCTCAAACTCATCATCTTGGCCATGATTCTGTCCCGCCTGGACTATGGCAACGGCCTGTATGTCTATTCCCGAGTACGAGCGCCACCGTATGCAGCTCATCCAAAACCAGGCAGCTCGCCTTATTTACAGGCTTCCGAAAATCCATCACATTGACAACCCCCCCCCCCCCCCCCCCCCCCCCCAAAGCCCCTTCGCTGGCGTCCCATCCTGGAGCGATCCTTATTCAAGATGGGTTGCCTGATCTTTATGTCACTGGCCGGCACAGCTCCAGACTTCATCAGATCAAAGATCAATGCCTACGTCCCGGGCAGAAACCTTCGCTCCTCTACCCAGTTCCTCCTCAGCGTCCCTCGCTACTGAAGAAAAAAACTTGGTGGTTCGAGATTTTCTACCCTTGCCCCCCTCTTCTGGAACGCACTTCCTTTTGCCATCAGATACATTTCCATTTACATGGACTTTCGCAAAGCTCTTAAAACCCACCTCTTCTCCATGGCCTATTCATTGTAGTATCCTCCCTGCGTCCCCCATGATAGTCTTTGTTCAGCGCCAAGAAACCGCTTGGTAGTAGAGCGCTCTATAAAACCTTTCAACTTCATTTTCATCCTGAGGTCATCCGGGATTATGCAGAAGGTCATTAATACATCCACAGTTTGTTTCGAGGCACTGAGTGTTTCTCATTCTAAAGTTTATTCGCCATTTTGTGAACCTAAGGTGTAAACAAGCATTGGCATAGCCAATAGGTCTCGCTTTTGGGACCTTATAAGTGTTTAGCCATGCAACAGTTGATGATGTTGCACAAAGGATATTGTGCTGCATAACTAAATACTTCTAAGGCCCCAAAGGCGAGACCTATTGGCTATGCCAATGTTTGTTTAGCAATGTTGCACAGCCGTTGTGCAACATGGCTGAAAGATAAAAATAAAATAAAAAAAAAAGATCTGAAGTTGACAGCGTTAGGTTGTATGTCGCTGCTAAACACTGAGCCTGTTTTTCTTCACATTAAATAGCAGAGGTCCGTTTACAGTAGGGGATGTCCATCTCAAGCTGGAATCCACAATATGCTTGAAACATTCTCTTTGTGTCGTGTTTGTAAAAGTGGGGAAAAACATGTAGTCCCAAAGACTTGACTGGAAATCCCAGTAGCTGAAATAGTCTAGCTTTCGGAGAGGAGCTAGGATGGTTGAAAGTCATGTTTTTCGGCATCACAATAGGAGTGCTTTGGGTTGTTACTACCGAAAAACAGACCACCATGTAGCTAGGTACTGTGTTTACGGACTAAATACTACAAACCACATTATTATGTAACTCTGGAAAAAAGCACAGTACTCTATGCCTTGTTATAGAGAATTGGGCCCCCTGCTTTCAAAAAGCAATGTAGGCAATTTATTTTGCATTTGCAGTGGGAAAACTGCTTGTGTTATAATGGTCTAAATCTGTGTAGTTCCAGTACAGCCAAAATGCTTCATGGTACCGGCTGCGCTTTTCGTTAACGGAAATCCCACATGCGAAAGACCGTTGAAGAGAGCACCAAGAAAATAAGTAGACGATTATAGAATTGTGCAAAGGGGATATGAAAAAGACGGGTCCCAAGTAACAGATTATTATAATTTGCAGATGTGTTGACCCAGCCTCAGGGTATAAAGAGTGAAATCACCTTTTCATTAGCCAGCAAGACAGGCTGATGCGCTATGGGTTTGCAAGTTCAGAAGCTGGTAATGGCAACTGCTCTCTTTACCCTTATGAGTTTGATAAAGTATCAGTATGCTGCAATAAAAATATCATTTGTTATTTCTATTGCTTTAAAGCTGTAAAACAGTATGTGTCAGTAAATGTTATCTGAATATGCCACAAGAACTATTCTTACCAGTTCAAGCCGCACGACTTAAATTAATTATTTTGTTTTTCGAAGCTTTGTTTCTTAGTGCACAAGCAACACCTTAGCATTCAATCAACATCATTTTACTGCTTCAGTTTCTGGAAAAATATAGGAAATTAAGACTGTGCATGAGCCAAAAGGTGCGAAAACGCATATTCTGAAGTGCTAAGACTACCATGGTCCTTCCCCCCCCCCCCTTTTTAGGTCTCGCGCTTGTGTTGCACTTTGTAGGTGAAAAATGAGGAATCTAAGCTGTGCTAGGGGTGCGTTTCCTTTTCAGCTACCCCATTGGCCTTAGCGTGCGTCTTTTAATGAAAGACTGAATGCTATTGGCCAAAGGCGGGTGCATTGCTCCGCCCACGGCCTATTGGTGTCTATTACGCGCTTGGTGCGCGTAATAGACACCAATTGGCCATCACGTGGTTTCAATTATCGTACCCAGACCCTAGTGCGATAATTGAAAGCACATGCCTCGCGCGCGCGTACGTCTGGTTTACAAACGTGGCTTTAAGGAGAAAGGCTGCGCATTCATGTGTCACACTCTGACAAAGAGGGAAGGGAGATGAAAAGGAGGCCGTCGCCATGAGTACTTCTTACCTCTCCACTACTGCCCCCCTACACAGGCCCCCGCTCCGGCCGACTTCCAGAGCGCCTTAAGGCTTCTTTTCAAAGAGGCCTCGACAAGTCCATTGTACACCCGTGTCTGCAGCGAGCCGAGCACTCCCAGCAATGGAACACCTGTTCCAGGCTGCATGGACCGGATCTCAGCCCGCCCACATAGCTCAGGAGGTGGAGCGCCTGCTGCAGAGATCTGTGTTTACCATAGAGGCCTGGGGGGCGGGCTGGGAGGGTATTGCGGGCAGCATGCCTAACAACCGCCTTTACGATTCCCACCTCGCTTAAACTCTTATTGTTACATTATTTAATAAAAACGCCTGTTATCTAAGCCTGAGCACCAATTCGATTTGTGGCGTTCGCCAAATATATGAATATTATTTAAAACTATAGGATTTGATTTCGGATAAGGAGCGCAGGCCACTGAAATCTCCTCCTTTCCAGGCACCCTTTCCCTCAAACTTTCCTTTCTTACTGAGTGAGTGCTACAGCTAAACAAAGAGGGCGTGCACAGAATAAAAGTTGTTTTTATTGTATACGTACCTAAATGTCATAGATCTATTTGTAATATTACAAGTGCCTGCTGTTCTATCGTGTGCATATTTTCATATTTGCACATGCCCACATACAGTCCTTCTAGGAGTCCATAAATTGTGCAATAGTAATATCTATCATTCACAGCAGTTGGAAGCAGAAGAGGCACACGAAGCGCTATATAAAACAAGTGAAGTTGTTATTTTCATTATTAGAAATCATTGCCAGCACAAGAAATATGCAGCTCTGCCCGTTTAGGACACGTTCGTTCAACTAATTACTTTTGTTTGAGGTTACTTTTTATATTAATCACCACAAGATCTCTAGTTCTTGTTTTGTAGAGTTCAAACATGTCATGGCCACTTCAGGGGATTTTGCATTAAAGTTATGTGAATGGATATAGATGCTAATTTAAAGAAAGTCTCATAAATGAAAACAGAAACTTCTTGAATCAGATCTTGAGTGTGAGGTCAAGTTAGGTGTCCAATTCAGAGCTTTTGGATAGAGGCATAGCAAAGTATATGGGCCCTAAACTAGCTGTCGATTGCCCGTTATGCCACAGGCATGTAGTGCAACTTTGTTGTTTTCCAAAAATGTTTTTTTTTTTTAATGGGACCAGGTTATTAACCTTGTGCCCAAACCCCTCCCTCTCTACACCTCTCTCTCTCTCTCTCTCTCTCTCTCTCTCTCTCTCTCTCTCTCTCTCTCTCTCTCTCTCTCTCTCCTCTCTCTCTCTCTACATCTCTCTCTACATCTCTCTCTCTCTCTCTCTCTCTACATCTCTCTCTCTCTCTCTCTCTCTACATCTCTCTCTCTCTCTCTCTACATCTCTCTCTCTCTCTCTCTACATCTCTCTCTCTCTCTCTCTCTCTCTCTCTCTCTCTACATCTCTCTCTCTCTCTACATCTCTCTTACATCTCTCTACATCTCTCTCTCTCTACATCTCTCTACATCTCTCTCTCTCTCTCTCTACATCTCTCTCTCTACATCTCTCTCTCTCTCTCTACATCTCTCTCTCTCTCTCTCTACATCTCTCTCTCTCTCTCTCTACATCTCTCTCTCTACATCTCTCTCTCTCTCTCTCTCTACTCTCTCTCTCTCTCTCTCTCTACATCTCTCTCTCTACATCTCTCTCTCTACATCTCTCTCTCTCTACATCTCTCTCTCTCTACATCTCTCTCTCTCTACATCTCTCTCTCTCTACATCTCTCTCTCTCTCTACATCTCTCTCTCTCTACATCTCTCTCTCTCTACATCTCTCTCTCTCTACATCTCTCTCTCTCTCTCTCTCTCTCTCCACCTCAATAATGCGAGACCTATTGCAATGCAAATGCTTGTTTTTTAAAATTATTATTATTATTATTTTTATTTTTTTTTATTGCCGGAGGGGGTTGGCAAGAGAGACAACAAAAGTTTGGTGTGGGTGGGAAGAAGCAATACTGAGAAGGGGGGAGTGGGACGAAAAGAAGCAACATGGAGAAGGGGAGTGGTCAGGGACAAAGATTCACGGAGAAGGGGGTGTGAGTAGGCAGGAAGCAACACCGATGACTGGGTGGGAAGAGAAGAAGCCACATGGATCCCTGGGGGTGGCTGGGGAAAAGCAACACTGACCAGGCCAACAGAGGAAGAAGGAAAAAAAGAAAAATAGTACCTCAATCACAGCATGAGCAGTGAAAGAATACTAATCAAGATGAAACAATCAGTAGTTGGTCCATGCTCCACATGAAAGAATAGGTAGTGAAGCCGGCCTGCGCTAGCCAATTAGGAGGCTGCAAATAAGAGCGCCAATGAATTCAACATATGGTAAGCAGTGGGGGCTCCAAGCCCCTTGTACACAATATCTCTCGGAAGTGATAGCTCTTGCACACTGTTTTATCAAAACCTAAAAATGCTTTGTCAATGTGGAATACTTTTACATGGGTAATACATTACAGCCATAGTTACAGTGCTCTGGGACATGTGAATGTTAGTAATATGTGTCCAACGCCACCTGAATTATTATTCAGATCTCAGCACACCATCTAGAACTTCATTCTCTTCCTAGACCGCTCTCAATCATGCTTTTGCACCAACCACAACCCAGAGACACCCCTCATTGCGGCCACCGATTACATCAGTAGCATCCTCGACCAAGGAGAAATGGCTGCTCTTATCCTGACCTTTCTCCTGTTTTCAATATGGTCTTCTACAAATCACTTGTGAGAAAGCTTCAGTACTTGGGTATCTGTAGACGGACAAAAGTCAACAATCAGAAACCACTCCCCCCCCCCCCCCCCCCCCCCACACACACATATACATACACACACACACCTCAGAACCTAAGAAACTCATCTGCGGAGTCCCTCAATGAGCCTTGCTCAGCTCAACACTCTTAAATGTCTACATGATGCCGCTTGCGGACATTGCCAGAGTCCATGTCATCAATATTGTATCCTATAGTAAGGGAAGTGGTTGACACAACTCAACCTCTTCCCTTGCTGATCCAAGCAGCACCGCCAAAGCAAACCGCCAACTGCATGAGAAACGTCGTTTCTCGGGGAAAAAACTGCCTTCAGCATATCTCCGGCCACAACCACTTGTCCCTCCCACCCCAACGATGCCTTTCTGTGGCCCTCCAAACATGAGCTGCTCCTATGTACCATACCAAAAACCTCAGGATCATCCTGGACACCAACTGACAGATCAGTGCCATCTCCTCATCATGCTTCCACATCCCGCAAATGCAGTTTCAAGTGGACCCCACTGAACACCAGACAAACGGTTGCCCAGGATTTAATCACAAGTAGGCTTGATTACGGAACTGCCCTCTACTTCGGAATCCCAGCCCATGTCCCGCGCAGACTCCAAACCACACAGAAGGCTGCCGCGAGACTCATCCTGAACATCCTGCAAAATAACCACAAATCTCCACACCTCAGCAATCTCCACTGGCTCCAAGTGCGGGAAATATGCAAGTTCCAGCTACTCACCCACGCCTGCAAAGCTCTCCATAACACCGGTCCAGCTTGCCTCTACCAACCCACCAGACAGCTTCAATCGGAGTCCCAGGCAAGAACACAACTCCCTTGCATCAAGAAGACGAGAAGCAGAGGACGCTCCTTCTCATACCTTGCAGCCAAGACCGGAAATGACCTATCAGAACCACCCCACCCCCTGCTCCCCCCCCCCCACCCCCCTTGTTGACTTCTGAAGGAACCTCAAGACATGGTTCTTCTAGACCAAACCGGCATGATCTCCTCTATTCCTCACATCCCCCCTCCCCCCCCCACATCCCCCTCGGGCCTGCCCTACTCAGTGCCCAGATAAGCTCACAGATGAATAACTGCGCTTTACAAATTCCCATACATTTTACGTATATTTTGGAAATTCAAACATTTTTCCAAACGTCTGCATATTGGTTATGAAAATACACACAATTTCGCCTCAAATACACACTCTTCGATTTTGGTACACATACCAAAGTAACCAAGCAAAATCTTCCATTTAGTAGGCAGGCCAGCACACAGAAGTTACTTACAGGTAGCTGGAGAGCTATCATTAACCAGTTGTTGGAGACCCCTGGGATTACATACCCAGTCATGTTGTCTTTTTCACATTTGCATCTTATTTGATTTCACAGACCTTCCAAGCTGATTCAGTGAACCACTATCTATTCATATATTGATATCTTTATTTGGTAAATTATTTGTGAATATCTGTTTTAGCGATTAGTTGAGCAAGTACCCTTAATAGTAACACATTTTGTCTTTGAGTGAGGGCCCGTTCATTTTGACTCAACACTTTACTTGGGATGTTTCCTTCTGATGCAGACTAAGAAATAGTAAGTAGAAGAGTAAACATTGCTAGCAATACATAACTAGTGTGAGTATGAGAATCCTTTGATTTTTGCCTCATTCCTTACCAAATAACATTTCTGATCAGATCACCTATCTCCTGCTCCAGGCAAGTAGACTTGTCAATCTTCCCGAAATGTAGCACATATCCAGACATTGAACTGTGCAGAATGTTTCCATTTCCTGACCTGTTTTTTTATATATATATATAATCTATTTCCCTCGTGATTCTCGGGTATTCCTTGCCACTCCAAAACGAGAGTTGCGTCGTCCATTTGGACTCCTCGGGATAAGTCACATAAATATTTCAAAAAGACGATGACTACGCCATGTGCGATTTCAATTTTTATTCTCTGCCGCTACCAAACGTGTTTCGACTGCCAAGCAGTCTTGCTCACTGGTAAACGAAGTATAACAATGCGGCCTACACTCAGTATAAACACTAATATAGTGAATGAAAAGAGCATTTTAGGCAGATCGAATGATTAGGGATTTATCCTTCATATATATTTTTGTGCATGCATTTATTTATAATTAAAAAAATTTATCATGTAATGCAATGTATTTAAACATCATATAATATTGCTTTTACTGATTTTATGGATGTATTTTAAGCAAAAAAAATATTTATCTATTTATTCAATTGCAAATTTGCACACAATGACTTGCACTTTATTGTTATCCACAAAACAAAGTCTGAATCGTAGATTTAAATGATTTAAATATTGATGACAACAAACAAGCAATATATGTTGATGTCTTTTACTTGTTTTTAAATGTTGTTATTAACAACTTTAAGATACAAGCACAATCACAATACATAAAGTTAATGTATCAGAAAAAGAAAAAAAACGAAATAGAAAAAAACAAGCTTGGAAAAAAAAGTGTATCCTATAAAAAGCACTCCTATTGGCAAATGCGCGTCATGTGATCAAGTCCCCAGGGAGGGACGAAACGCGTAATGGCTGCCGTTCCTGTTGTGTAATTACGAAAATAAATTGAGCGGTATTACGAAAGGATTTTGTGGTCCGTGCTCTTTGTATCCAGTATCCAGATGGAAGGAAATGTGGTGAAAGAGTATTAAAGCGATATATATAATTTCCCTCGTGATTCTCGAGTATTCCTTGCCACTCCAAAACGAGAGTTGCGTCGTCGATTTGGACTCCTCGGGATAAGTCACATAAATATTTCAAAAAGACGATGACGCCATGTGCGATTTCAATTTTTATTCTCTGCCGCTACCAAACGCGTTTCGACTGCCAAGCAGTCTTGCTCACTGGTAAACGAAGTATAACAATGCGGCCATTTTTAAAGTGCAAAACGTGCAATAATGTTACTACAAACGTAAAGAAGGGAATTTCCTTTTTAGGACTTGCCTATGCAGCGCGCATGCGTTGGATAGGCAAAAAGACCTTTAGCGATCGCTTCGGCTTTTAAGCCAAAAACGTGCACGCGTTCCATTGCCTTCAATGGCAACGCGTGCACGTCTGGAGATTCACTTGCGAGAGCGAGCGGCTGGGGCCATATGTTATCAGATATCTGTATATTAAGAACGGTATGGAATGTTTTAGTTGAGGCGTTTGCATGATTGCATTGCCCTTCTAATGGTTGAGTAGGGATCGGAAAGCTGGTTTTAGTACTTCGCAGCCTTCCCACTGTTATTGCAGAATGTAATGAGAGAGTATCTTGAGCTCCCTGGCTATGTGGAAATGACCCACGGGCTGTGATCTCTCAGAGGGGCTTGTGATCTCTCAGAGGGGCTTGTGATCTCTCAGAGGGGCTTGTGATCTCTCAGAGGGGCTTGTGATCTCTCAGAGGGGCTTGTGATCTATCGGGTGGGGTGCTTATGATCTCTCTGGGGTGCTTGTGATCTCTGACTGGCATGCATAACACAGTGCCAAAGGCGGGCGCGCATATAATAAGATGAACACTCTCGTAAATAGATTTTTCGCCACCTAGATACATGAATGAAACACAGCCAGGAAAACTCTCCACCATCGCAGAAGACAGCAGACAAAAAGCGCGAACAAGGCAGACTTCAGCCATATGGCATTCCGTCCATATGCGGCCTCGAACATTGTGAACCTGCGCTGACAGATTTAGACATCTGGCTCGCTCAAAAGAAACTCCCGTTGCGTTAGTGTCACCCATGTTGAATAAGTGAAGATTAGATTATAGGATCAATTTACAAAATGGTTGTCAGGGCATTTTTTTTAAATTGTAAAACGTTTTGTGATTGAATTCAGCGAAAAGACTAAAGGCAGAAATCAATGGAGATAAAAGGTGGCCAGTAACCTACAGGCGCAGACTGCCGCCGATTCACTGCTAGATTTTTCACACTGCTCAGCCAATGAAGGCCTGCCCTGATTAGAAAGGACCACCTTTTTCTGGGGTGTGAGGGCAATTTGTTCTCCATGCTCATTTAATCCCAAAGCTCTTGAATAGGCTGCCAATTGAACCTACATTGTGCCGCATTATGCATGCAGTTTTTTTTAATGCAGACCATTGTTTGCCAAAGACTGGAGAAAAATCTCACAACCTATTTCCATTTCGCATGATGTCACGCTGACCCCAGTACTAACTCGAAGGGAGCTGCTGCAGTGTTCCCAACCCCCACCCAGCTTGTTTCAGTGAGCACGGCCTTGCAACATAATCAACACTCTGTGCGCACAGCCCGCTTTTTAGGTCTCGGCTCGGCGGCTGCGCTTGCGCAGTCTCGATCCGAGATTTAATGACTTGGAGAAGAGGGGCTTGAACCCGCCCCTCTTCTCCCCTGTTATCCATTGGCTAGCCTCTTGAATGCTGGCCAGCCATTGGAGAAGAGGTCCGTCGTTCCGATTAGGCCCCGTCCTTTTCGGATCGGGGGGCGTGTTTTTTGCAAGAAGTCTAATTATCTCCTCCAGCCAATGGCTGGAGGAGAGAAAAGACAAACACGCCCCCGAATCCGAAAATGCCGCTTCCTTTTTCCGAGGCATTTCTCCTTCGCCTCAGAGAAAGGCAGTGGTGTGCTTGCCTTTTGCTCTGCCTTGTTTTTTTTTTATGTATATACAGCTTCCGATTGCTGGAACTCGATCCTGAACGTATTGGAACCTTTACACGAGCACCAGTGCACGGGTAAATTAAATGATTTGCGCAGAGTCACTGGTCCCTACGCCACATCCTTCGAGCGCTTACAGTCCAGTTAAGCCACACAAGGAGGCTAGTAAAGGAAAGTGGATTAGCGATCTGGACATATTGAAGTGAATAGGGAACTTATAGAGCGCGTTGTCACTCCGAATGGATCATCCTGGCGCTATAGAGTTCAGGGCATGCAGAGCAGATCAACATATGTTGACTTTCTTTCCTATAATGCGTGTAACCATGGTAAAATTCTACCTAAAGTAGTAATTCATTCACGTGTGCGTACGTGAAGTACTCTGAGCGGGGACTGTGCGTGATGCTCGTGTCAGTGTGAGTGAAGCCCGCGTCTCTCAGCACGAGTGTATTTGTGCACCTCCCCGAGTACGCGCCGTGACAGTCTTGCCCCGGGCCCTCCTCCCGCGCCCGTTTCCGGCCCTCGGCCCCTGCAGCGCCAGTGCTGGAGACTGGGAACAGCTGAAACTGTAACCCGAGCTCGGCGGCTCTCCTCCCCCATCATTAGCATAGGCCCTGCCACCATACCGACAGAGGGAGCGAGGGGAAGCGGGCGGGCGGCGGACAGGCAGCCAGTGGTCGGGCTCAGGGAACGCCGGGGCGTCCGCGGGGCTCCGAGCAGGGGGCAGCGGCAGAGCACAGGATCCATGGAGGAGTGAGACCGGCGCTGAGCGGGGGTCACTGGAGGACTGGGGGGACGAACATGGAGCCCGTCGCGAACTGGATAAAAGGTAGGAGGCAGGATGAGCCTGTGCTGCGGAGCCGGGGAGAGCGAGCAGGCGGGGGGCGCTCTACCATCTGTGTGCCCCCTGATACCGCTCCCCTCAGAGACGCTTGGTGCTCGGGTATCTTTATTTACAACTGTTAAATTGCTTGCCAAAAAAAGGCTTGATCCGCGGGGTCTCCCGCTGAGCGCTAGTGTTGCCCAATGTACTTCGCGCCCCCTTTCCGACACCTCAAGTTCCAGTAATCTCTTGGAGGGCTTTTTGAGCCCAGTAGCTTAAAGGCAGTTTCTAGCCTGTAAACCGTGTTGTATCGTGAATAAACCAAGCCTCAGTATTCACTTGTGGAGATTCTGCTGTTCATAGTCCCCTACTGGTTAAACAAGCATTTACAATGCAACGGTCTCTGCATTGTTAAAGTTAGAGGTATTGGCATTGCTCATGACATTATTTTTGTTTGTTTTTGTTTTTAAAACATGTAGAGAAACGGCATTGTTGTTTTCAATGTCAATAGCTTAGTCAGTGTGTGTGTGTAGGTGGCTCTGTGTGTGGGTGCAAATGCAATAGGTCTCAACAAAAACATAAAACAAAAATAATGTCATGAGCAATGCCAATAGCTCTAACTTTACCAATGCCGAGACCATTGCATTGTAAATGCTTGTTACTTTTGGGGAAGTGCGCATCAGTTCCAAAAGGCCTTTGTTCTGAGGAGGAAAGACATGCACTGAAAAAACAGCTATCCCCACCGTGGTGTGTACAGGTCGCATAATTCGGGTAGAATAAAAGGGGCCAGAAAGGCTGCCTTGTAAACCAAGCTCGGTTAAAGGCAGCGCTCTGCCACTGGTCTCTGTGGATAGCCCGCCGAGGCTGCTTCACTCTGGCTCGCGGGTGCTTTATGCCTGACGTGCAGAAGCAATGTATTCCTAGTGATGAAAGGAAACTCGTGGCACTTACACAAGAAATGGAAGACCTTTCTTCATGAGAAATACTACGTGCCTGTAGATCTGTAAGAGACGCACGTTTAAAGTTTCATACAGCTGTGGTCCTTGTAAGTCTTAAGTGCTGGCCTGCCATGAAAGAATGTTTTTTTTTCATGTACAGTGTCCCATCCAAAACTTCTTCTACTGAAGCTTACAGGCAGGGCTCGGTCCTTGGATAGTGAATAACACTTCATACAGGGGCGTCTTACAACATTTTGCTATTTTCTGCTCTTTAGGCCATCTTGAACAAGATTAAATAATACATTTTTGAAATTAATAAGCTGCACATAAAACAGCTCAATTACTTTCCTCTTGCTCCATGTAGATTGTGAAAATGTCACTTTTGTGAGTCAAAGAAAGCAAGACTTGACTAGGTTACAGAAACAAAACACAAAATAAATAGGTAGCATGAACCCAGTGCCTACTGTTTAACCACAACCGTATGCCATCACCTGGGGGGGGCGGAGAATCCATGATGACGGTTTCAGAAGAGTGCCTGAACAAGAAGTCCTGAAGTTCTTCATCTTAAGATGGTATGACTCCATGAGCTCCTTATCGGAAGTGAGCTTGGTGCTCTAGGAGATGGCGGGAACAATCTCTGCGACTGTATTTTAAGAAATGAAAGCTTTTTATTTTCTTTTTTTTTTTTTTCTTCTTCTTTTTTTTCCAAATGCACATAAGAGTTCTGGAACACGTTTGATGATCTGGCCAAGCTTTCCTTCAGAAGAAACTGGGACGTCTGTCCATCCTGCAGATTATACTGCAATGTCTTAGGAGTGTGTGTTAATGCTGTGGCTCAGTGTTAACCAGTCGGCATTCTTGATGGGAAATAATCCTTTATGATGTCATCGGCCCTGCATCGAGGATGCAATTTACACTGGAATCGCCGTAAACTGCAATGTGACCAATAAGAAAAATAACATCATAGCATGATTCCGTGGAAGACGCTTGTGTGTGTGGGTGTGTGTGTGTGTGTGTGTGTATATTACATATAATATATTTTCCCTAGAAACTACGTTTAAATCAATAGTTAACTGGAATCACAGGAGTTGTAGAAAGAAAGTCTTCAAAGGGATGTTTCAGAATAAATGCCCATTGAATATGCTGTATATCCAAATATGAGAACTATACAATGTAGGTGGTTAGATCCAGCAAGTAGGATGTTACATCTATGATTTGATCAAGAATACCTGCCCGTGCCACTCTTCTGATGTTTCTGTCCACTTGTTCACACTGTTGGCCCAAATATCCTTTTTTACACAAACACTTATTGGGCCTGACACAGACACCTCCATGGCGGCACACTGGTTTGCATTTGGCTGAGAAAGAAAAACTTTGGAGTTACTCTTTTCAGTTCAGGGAACTTTACTTTTTATAACAAAATAATTTACATAGAAGCTCTAAGCATGCAATGGCCTAAAATTAAAAAAAGATTTTGCTTGGCTACAAAACTCACACTTGTTATTTTGTGTGCACTTATGAAATCACTCCTTTAATGTAATTATCAGCTGTATGAAATCTGCAAGTCATAGATTCTGATCCCAGCATAATCACTCAACATTCATCCTTCTTCCATTGCTAAAATGAGGGCTATTCCCTTTGGAGTACTAGTACCAAAGCCTTTGATGTACAGCAATTGGACGCTCCAAGGAGGATTTATGTTAGAATTATCATTAGCAAAAATATTGTCTGACCGAAATATTATATCCCATATATAATTTGCAAACACATTGTCCCGCTGGGTGTAGATGTTTTGTTATTAACTCCAATGGGGTGATATTTCTATAAACAATATGTTGGGAGAGGTGTGGCACAGTGGCCTGAGTGGCTGACTCCGGAAGCACAGGGCTTAAGGTTCAACCTCGGGCTCCGGCTGCACCTCAGCTCAGCATAATGTGACTCTGGGCAAGAGCTCACTTAATCTCACTGAGTACCCCCAGTGTCCTGAAACCCTTAAAGGGGTGAGATTTTCTCACATTACAAATAGGAAATATTATTATTATAATATTTAGGACACAGTACGTTTGTAGGATGACCCTATTCAGCCCAAAACCTATAAATATCTATGAGAAATGGGCATTTCAGGGGCCCTTCACCACATTCTGGAGGGCACCCCTTCATTCTGCCTTATATCACTGTATTGTTGGTACAGTATTTTGGTGCCATAACCTCCATCTCTGTTGTTGTATTTATAGTTTAAAATCTCAGTGTCAACTCTGAGTACTAAGGTTATGTGTTATTCACTTTCAGTGAAGTGAGTAAAGCATAATCTTAGTGTTCACATGCCTTGCTTTGTTTAAATGGGGAAAAAATAAAACCTGCAATTAGTGGTGTATTTAGCTCTAACCTTCTGTGCGAAATGTGTCCTAATATATAAAGAAATAATGTCAATCTTGAAGTCACATGTTACTTTTAATGGTATAAAGAGCACACCACTGTAGACTCCATTGCATTTAAATGATTCAACAGATGACAAAACACATTAGGAAAACAACCTAGCTTTCATCCCCATTCAGACATCAGCTTTTTATTTCTCTATTTGTGGTCCAGAGTGGAGATAGTTACCATCGAGTTTGGCAACCGTCCTCTGCAACCATTGCATCATGCAAATGTCGTATCATCCTCCGTGTCAGCAGCTCAGCCCTTTGAGACTGTTAATATTTCTACTCCCCTCCCTTGCGTGAAATCGTATTAGAAGGGGACGAGGTGACTTCACTTTAAGGCACAACCTATGTCCCAGTTCCTCTCATACTTTTTCTTGCTTGGAAATGTAAGGCTTCCTCTTTAGCGAAGACTGTGTTTAGTCAAATAGTTTTTTGCTAAAATTTAAGGGCAGGAGCTTCCAAACGTATGTTCAAGAGTCTCCAATATTATTGTAGTAGAATGACATATAAAATATAGGCAATACATTTTTGCAAAATAATTCAAGTTAAACATTGTTTGGGACCAACTTCATCTTCTGCAAATAGTTCATTTGACCTAAACAGCTTTATCCTCTATATCAGTAATGTCCTGATTACTTACTGGCAATACACATTACTTCTAGTTCCACTCATCCTTGTCAGTCATTAATCAGTGTGTTTCTCTGACAAGAAACCTCTGGAACTGGGCTGAAATTTAAGGGCTACCCACCCAACTGGGCACTTAAATGAATTAACTTTACCAGCATACTCTGACCAAAGCAAAGGCATGGAGTCCAAGTGGATGGGCAGGCCAAATTACTGTGACCAGGAGGAGTAAAACTATAAGTAATGACGATTCCTAGCAAGTAATCAGACCAATGTCATTACGTTTCTCATCCCAGTCATTACCCTTGTGGAACACCAAAGCTCTTCCTGCCTTCATTTAAGACCAGCATTGGCATAGCCAATAGGTCTCGCTTTTGGGACCTAATAAGTGTTTAGCCATGCAACAGTTGCATAACTAAATACATATAAGGTCCCAAAAGCGAGACCTATTGGCTATGCCAATGCTTGTTTCTGTTTATTACTGCTCTGTAGTATTGGCGGCGCTCGGGTGCCACCATTACTACATAGAAGTAATAAACAGGAAAAAAAATTGCGATCAAACATCAAAGCGGCCGTGCGGCCGCGAAAGTGAGGTGCCTGCGCACATGCACTGTAGCTCTAGGCTACAGTGGTAGCACCTTTTTTGAGCCCTCACAAAAAGTCTCGCCAGACCAGCGCATACGCTGGGTCAGGCGAGACCTAAAAAACCACTCATAAATGTAAGCACTTTGATGTGCACAAATGACTTTATTAAAATGTGCAAAAAGTTTCAATATCTAATATTCATTACTAAAAATCAATATTAAATATTCATGTCAAGTTGCAACTGGGCACACCCACACCAAAATCCCTTTTTTTTTTTTTTTAGATTCCAAACTCTGCAGCCTATAGTGCTGAACAAACATACTAGAGGAAGATCAAATTGGTTGCTCTGCAAATCTATATATTAAGGGAACTCTAAACATCTCTCCTCAGTAAGCAGCTACAATTTTGGTCAACCTTCCCTCTGTATCTTCTTTTTTTTTTTTTAAGTGCTATATAACAAAATATTCAGAAATACATAGATGAACATATAAATACAAATTTAATTGTAAGAAATATCATGGGAAATAATAAACATAATTTAAAACAATATATAATATTATTCTTAATAAATAGGAACAAATTTCATTTTATTGTAATGGTTTTTAAATACATTTTTCCCACAGCCTGACAACTTTTTGTGTTGCTCCTAATAAAGCCACATACAGCGTTATGTGTATTTGTATTTTTGCGGGCGTTCGTTGAATGTTGGAATAAAATTACACTTCAATTTTTACAATATTAGTGATCAGGCTACTAGTACAGAGATATATATATCACCTTACTATGCTTGTTTAATAGTCACACTGAAGATCAATACCCCAGTAAATTATTCTATGGTCACACAATTTCATATCTAATTTATTTTCATAATATTCAAAGACTGCTTTCCAATAAAGGTATAAGCTAGAACACCACACTATAGTGGGGGACTAATTTCCCACGCGGCGCTAATTCCCCGCCTATGCAGTGGGTGGAGTCATGACGGAGTGGTTCCGTCATGAGCGGGGAAGGGGTTAAAACTGCTTTTTTCTTTAAAAAAAACAAAACAACTTTGCAACATCTTGTATCAAATTCTCTTTAGTGATTTTACCAATCTAATAATGTTGTCATTCTTATTTTCCTTAAGAATTACAACCATCAAATTGTTATCAAAATTTTTATGTGCATGAGGCATATTTTTGTACCTTGACGATATATGTACAAAAGTCACTCCTATAATAAATGATTTTACAACTATCCAAAAGCTGTTCTTCACTATATCTCTATCTGTGTCCTACATTTTATTTCCGGAGAATATAACATCTTAATAGTTCTTTGTGTGCATTTCTCTTAGGTCTGACAAGCGACGACTTTCCCTGAGAACTTGCTTTCTTCATAAGTATGTTGCATTGCTTTAAAAGACCACCCCATAATAATGTTCACACGGTCTTGTTTCATCTTCTCTATTTAAATAACTTTTATAATTTCGATATTTATCATAAACACGTTTAACCTGTTTTTCCAAGTTTTTTTGTGAACTTTTCTTCCTTCTTCACTTATGTCCCAAGCTATTATCTGTGCTCTCAACGATGTCCTGAAGGCATCTAAGACCAAAGCAACTCTGTCTGCCTAGCCTGAGAAAACAACTCCATGATCTGTTCTGAGACCCATAGCTTTTCTTCTAAATTAATGTAATTAACATTTCCATTTCTTAGTGGAACGGGGCTTCTTAATGTCTGCTATATTCAATTCTAATGCTGAGTGATCTAGAAGCTGTTCAGAAAACTCAAAAGTTACATAAATTAAGAAAAACAATAATATTTTTTTAAAACCTCTATACGTGTAGCGGATTTAAGCTTTCCTTTTTATCCAAAAACCTAGATCTCTATGGATCTATCAAATCTAAGCCCTTCTGATATAAAGCCAGACCCTTTGCTCTTTTTGGTTCTGCCTTCGGCTGGACAATGTAGAATCTAAATCTGCTGCTGGAAAAAATTAAACTCGCCCCCAACAATTATCTTGCCACATAACTGTAAAAGTGATTGTAAAGATATATTAATGTTTCCGGATGATCTTCTATGAGACGTGTACAGTAGCAACATCATTATTTCACAGTCAATCGTGCAAGTGCCCAGGCCCATCGACCTTCTTTATCCGTTTGCCAACTATGTATTTCAGCCTGCAGACCTTTTGCCGATCATTTGGCTAACCCTCTATGGGCCATCCCGTTTGAATAATAGCATTCAAAACTTGACTATTTATTAAACCTAGCAAACTTTGAAAGTCTACATTTGGAAATCGGGTCACCTGTAAAAGCATTACAGTCAGGCTATGTTTTGGAACCCATATTTCAATAGCCGGTAATTTATGTCTATTGTTGAGCACATTTCACTTCGATTAGAGTTTTCTTTAAATTATCTAATTCCACAAAAATGATATAATCCTTTATGGAAATATGATGGTCCATTGTTATAAATATGAAGAATGGCCAAAGAGGAAGAATTGCTACAGTCTTCTTTCCTCTACCATTTGTAGAATTACATTCCCCAACTATCTAATACACTCTAGCCATTCAATGCAAGCAGACCTAAAGAGTGTTAATATGTACTCCCAAACCTCATCTCAAACCACATCACAAAAACAGTTGACCTTCTCTAAGGGATTGAAGAAGAGACCCATTGTTATACAGTACTAAGTGCTTGCTTCCTAAATAATTTATAAAGTGCATTTCTCCAGACCAACTGGTCTGTATACATCAGGTTATGGTTATTATGGAATAAGTGTGAGTGTACAAATATGCATCTTGTTTGAGTGTGCAAAAATAAAAAAATAATAAACGCCTTAGCCACATCCGATAAATCCAGATTTGCCTAATTTTTATGATAACGCAATATAGAAAACAACCTAAATCTTATATCGCCCTGTTTTTAAATGCTTATACCCCAGTATGTTGTTACAGGTTGTCCCAGCTCCAACCCCAGACCAGGATATCCTTGTATATCAATTTGCAGCATGATTCAATATGTTTACTCCCTGTGTTCTCTGTTTATCTCCTCTTCCTCATTCTTTAGGGCCTTCAAGTCTGTTTTTAACATAATCATCAAACACAGGGGTGACTAACATCATTCCAACAAACATTGGCATAGCCAATAGGTCTCGCCTTTGGGACCTTTATAAGTGTTTAGCCATGCAACAGTTGATGTTGTTGCACCAAGGGTATGGTGCTGCTTAACTAAATACTTATATGGTCCCAAAAGCGAGACCTATTGGCTATGCCAATGCTTGTTTAAAATGTTGATGGGTTTCTTAAAATTCATTGCTAGGGGTATTGGGAGCTGGTTATCACCTATTGAAGTGCAAACTACTTTTATCCACTTCATTTCAGAATATGTCTGAACTCTCTTCAATGAAAAATACTGATTTGTATCCTCCAATACAACTTCTAAGGCTTTCCTCCGCTGCTGTAAGCTAAATTCAAGCTCAACAAATACCTAAAGTCTCAAAATAATATCTTCAGAATTGCAGTATTCTGGTTAAGTTCCAGTGTTTGCCCTAGTAAAGTTGCCTCCCTATTCGCTAAGAATCCTTAGTTAAGAAATTTGAAAATGGTCTGTTTCTTGCAACAATTTGTTCTAAATATAAGCATCTGATCTGGAGATCTGCCTAACAATAGCCGCTTACTAATTAATGTCTCATTTTTATAAAGCAACTTGTAAGTGTTGTACTTAAGAACAATAACCCCATACTTGGAACAATCAAGTAACCATTGAAGGCGCAAAGTCAAAATGCTAATGACTGTAGTTCAAGCCAGTATCAATATGGTGCATAAAAGAAATTGGAGAATAGCAGAACATAGCAGCTAATTGTGCGTGGGAAAGTTAAAAGGGATAAAAGGTAGGAGGCTGAGGGTTCAGGAGATTAGGTATAAAGGAGAGCCTAAAGGGAGAGTGTTTATAAAACAGGAATTGCTGGAAAAACCTAAAATAGAAGAGCCTGGCAGAAATGATCCAAACATTACTTGAGGAGTTGGGGTAGAAGTAATAAAAATACACTAAGTAAGGGAAAAGTAAAATATGAGACATGGAACCATGGGAATTCAATGGTAGGATATAGATGAAAGTAAAGGATTGCCAAGGTAGAGTGAATAAGGAGATGGGGAAACGAAGAGAGACCATCCAGCGAGAGACAAGGTAGAAATGTGCTAAGGATTTATGATAAGAACATGCAGAAGTAGAGTAAGATGTGCTAATAGGCAGAGATGAAAATGTGGGGAATCTACTTCAGGGGCGTAAGGGATGATATGGTGTTAAGGGCGCGCGGCGCATAAAGCAAATAGGCAGAAGGTCAGTGACTTAGATTTAACTCTGATAGCATCTGCACAAGTGTTTTTAGTCCATTGCAGAATTATAGGAGGTCCTTAGAGCATCTCAGATCAACTGGTAGTGAGTTCTAAATAGCAAGAGCTGCACCCGAAACGTACTGAGTACCAACTTTGTATAAGTTTTGAGATTTTTATAAAAACTCAAAACTCATCAAGTTCTTGATACCACGAGATTTTTCAGAGGTGATAGCAGTCCAGGTGTTGATTGTGAAAAACCTTGCGTGCTATATATGCCAGCGTGAATCTAATTCAAACTTCTAGAGGAAGCCCACAAAGTTGCTCTTTCAGGCAATATGTAGTTAAACCTTTTAGTTCTGCTAGCCATTTCAGCCCCTCAGTAACCTAGCCTGCTGTAGACTTCAACTCGGATGGCATCCTGTGTAGGTGAAAATAAGGTCTCCATACATATCTTGCCACTCCAGTTCCCTTGCGTTTCATTTAGCATCGTGGTATTGCTTGCACTGTAGTTAACAACACTTTCGAAATTTTATGCAGTTGTTAACCAAAGTAGTACAGCTTCTTTTACCACCCTTGTATCTTTTTCTTTTGATTTGGTGAGACAGTATTGTCCACAGCTAGATCATTCTCTCAATTTATTTTTTGTAAAGTTAGGTTGTGTTGCTGTTTTAAGTGACCATCCTTGTTCCACTAAAGTCAAAATTTGTTAGATTGAAAATAGATTCCATCATCAAGACATAAAAAACAGACATAATAAATGCAACATAAAAGCAAAAATAGTTTGTCAAAAATCTTAAAAACCAACAATTCCAACGTATTCATCAATTAAATGGTGGTAAATGATGTTGGAAATTTCCTAAAATGAACTGACTATGTGATTCTAGTGCACTAGAACAGTCCGTTTATGTATAATGGACCAAGTCACAAAAATAAATTTGGATACAGCCACCACAGTCACCTTTGAGGAATCTCTTTTGCCAATCCTAAGAGCATATACTCGATTCGGTAGTCCCAAGAGCTGACATGGTATGCAATTCACCTAGTTCTGGGTTTAGCATATTTAGGGCAAAAAAACCAACAAATGTTCCTCTGTTTCATCAAAGAGGATACATGGTTGACACTGAGTTTGCCCGGGCTTTGAATGCTCCCATGATGAAGTGTACACAGCAAATGGGAGGGTTTCATACCCAAACTACAAAACCGATGAACAAACATGCACTGGACACACACGATTTAGAAAATCCTCTGCCTTGGGTGCAAATCTGTGCAATAAAATCGCCTTGAGCCTGTGCAGCTGGACAATTTAGTTCTGGGCAGTAACTCTCCCAATAGCTTCATTTGACCAACACCCCCACAGTGGGCAAGAGAGGCAGAGGGCCTGCCCCAAAATTAGCTAGGCCTAGCTCGTATCAAGTGTTTTTGACTTAGGCCAGCCACTTGATTTTCTTGGAGCATTGTAGTTTTAAAATGTCAACAAGGCCCTCTGAAGGGGCATAGTTCTTCTGTAACCCAGATGTGCACACAATAAAGTAACAGCCTTACGGCAACTGCCTCAGGGACAGGGTTGAGGTCAAGATCCAATCTGACTGGCACCAGGGCTGTGCCTTCCCCAGTTAGGGCTCTGATGAAGTTGTTCTCACTAGTGCCCAATGTACCAGTGTGACAATATCCCCATAGTTGGCACCATATAGTGCTGCACCCCTTGATTGGTACATATAGATTTCCTTTGCTGGAAGGATCGAGAGCCGCTATGCCTTTTTTGGTACATCTAAGAATTTCCCCTGCTCTATGGGCTAACAATTGCAAGCTTTTGAGGATCTGCAGAGTCCAGGAGCCTGAGTCGGCCCAACGAATCCTCCAAGTAGGCAAATTCCCTGACCCTTTCGGATGTTTTCTTCCCAAAGCTTATAGTGCCATTTGCCCTCCTAACCCCTGGAATAAGCCATTGCTTTGTTTTGGAAGCATTGATTTCAAGACCATATATATATATATATATATATATATATATATATATATATTTCACTGAAAAAACCATAGGTTTCACACAAGTTATAGTTAGCGGACATTTTACTGATAAAAAACCATTGAAATTCCCCCGTTATAGTTAGTGCAGGCAACTATAACTCACGCGACCGCAATCCTCTGCTGATGCTAATACTGTATTCAGACATTTATTTACCCATGTCTTCTTCCATAAATTTTTAGCTATACATATATTACAAATATTTTTTTTTCATAAAGACACATATGTCATCAGCAGAGGATTGCGGTCGCGTGAGTTATAGTTGCCTGCACTAACTATAACGGGGGAATTTCAATGGTTTTTTATCAGTAAAATGTCCGCCAACTATAACTTGTGTGAAACCTATGGTTTTCTCAGTGAATTTGTACGGTTTTTTAAATGCTAAGTTACTTTACGCCGTTCGTGGCGTGCGCGCCCACTTTGCGCAGTTCGTTCCGTGCGCGCACCGCGCGCCCACTTTACGTAGTTAGTGCCGTGCACGCACGGTGGGCACCGCGTGCCCACGTTACGCTAAATGGGCCATGTACGCGCGATGCGCACCGTCTGCACACGGAGCCCGTATTAGGCACATCGTTGTTAATGGTTATCTACTGATTGTCTTTAAAATTCATATGCCATGCACTAAAGGTGCCCTTCGGGCACCGATTTGCACACTGGGTGATGCAAACATGGATATTTTTATTTTTTTTAGTTTTTGTTACCGTACGCGTACGGTAAGCGTAATCGGCGATTTTTCGAAAATAAAAAAATTTAAATTTTTTGCCTTTTGGGTTCTTTGGGGACACCATAACAATGACTGGGTGGTTGGGAGCTGTCTATCAAGCCGCTTTTATTGTTTTCGGACTTTGTTTTTCCTCCACTCCCCTAAGAATGCGAGATAGAAAATGGCGGCTGACACTTCCTGGTTTCGACCGATTCGAATGTTTACTAAGATCTAACAGCCAATCGGAATCGCGCACGTCACCGTACGCGTACGGTAAGCTTACCGTAAGCGCACCGTAAGCTGGCTCAGATATATATATATATTGATTTAAATGCTATTTTCTCAGGAACTACTGAACAGATTTACACCAGACCTACAAAAGGCACTTCCTTGACCTGAGGACTACCTCTCTGCCAAATTTCAAGTAACTCTGTTCAGCCGTTCGGGCTGTAGCTGTGTCTAAAGGTCCTATGGAAAAATGCATGGGAAAAACGCGTTTTGGGACCCCCCTTTTTTCTCAGCCCCCGCTTGACGAATCCCCCCCGAGACTTTCAGGGTAGGAGCGGAGCGTAGCGCCCCACCTATTTTGAAAATTTCGCGAGGATTCGTCGACTGGCGCCAAAGTTATTGCAAATAGAATGTTACGGATTTCCTATGGAAACGTGGTCCTAACTATAACTATCTACTGGCAATACAGAAGAGTGTATAAATGGAGTCAACAAATCCCAAATCCTCTTCGTTTGTGCTTTGCAATTCTTTTTATTCTCTGTATTCCTTGCACCAAACTGTACAGCCAACGCGTTTCACCCCCTGCGGGGATTCTTCAGGGCGATCAGAAACCGTAAGCACAATCGTATTTGTTCACTTAGTGTAAAGGCAGTGGCAAGTTTAATAATTAACTCCTCAACCAAATACGAACCACTTGCGATTTGTCGGCATCCAAGAAGAAACGTAAGGCACAATTTAAATCTCCACAAAATCCAAAGGCCAGTTGCAAACTCTTTACTAACACGGTTTGGTTATTGAACACGGATCGATTTACCCATTGGAATTTGAGCGATACGTTGGCAAGCAAATTGTGACTTGCGTTTCTTCTTGAATGCCGACAAATTGCAAGTGGTTCGTACTTGGTTGAGAGAAGAAACAGTTAATTATTAAACTTGCCACTGCCTTTACACTGTGAACAAATTGGATTGTGCTTACGGTTTCTCATCACCCTGTTTTGATTGTATTATATTTATGACCATGTGGCAGCTGATCATTTGAAGTGTGGCAATACGTGCTTGGATATATATTAGTCACTAGTCTAGGTGCTGCAGTGTGTATCAGCCTTGTTGCCTCTCTTTGCTTTGAAATTATATAACCGAATAGGTTAAATCTATCCACCAGCACTAGAAGGCCATCCCTAGTTTTAGCCAGCAGGAAAGTGTAGTTGGCAAAAAAAAAGCACCAGGGCCTTCTGACCTGCAATAGGGGGATGGGAGTCATTGGCTTAATTGGTCATTAACTTGACACAGTAGTTAATATAAAGAAGGATGAGGGTGGGACCAAAACACAACCCTGGCACGCAGGCCCTTGTTAATGGGAATTATCTGGGTTACTTCTCCTTTCACACCACATCGAACCCTAGCAAACATCTCATTTAGCCGCATAATGATGTATAGCAAATTGCAAGGAATACCCATCCCGGATAAGACCTACCAAAGTTCCTTCCTGGGAACCAGGCCAAAAGCTGCACGGAGATTGATAAAGGCTACAAAAAGTGTCCCCTGTCCAACATCTTCAGTTGTTCACTTAACCAAAAGGAAGTGGAAGACCTAATTGATCGAACATGTTTTGGATCTGAAACCTGCCAAGAAATTGATTTTCATGGATCCAGTCCAAAAGTCTCTCCAGGACTTGTGTACAAAAGATCTTTTGCAATGTGTTCAAGAGGCTAATTGGGCGTTAGCTGGCTGGGACACTTGGGCTTCCCTTCTTATAGATGGGGACAATCTCTTCTGGTTTCCAAGTAACGGGCATTGCTGCCCCTGCAGCTGTTTCAGAGGAGACCATATTAATATAGGTAACCCATGTATTGGGGTCAGATCTAAAAGGTTGGCTGGGACCTTATCTGAACCAGGACTCTTCCCTTGCTTCAATGACCCTACCACAGAAGTAGTCTGCTAGAGTAAAAACTATAGAAGAGGGGAGTGATATAAATGCAATGCCTCCCCCAGTTCTGGTAAAGGCCAATTCAATTTCATGTGAACAGAGTAAATATTCTTAAAATGAATGACCCAGTCATAGGGCAGAATAGATGTTCTTGCTTGTTTCCTGCCACTTTGGCTTACTAGGTGCCAGAATTTCCTCAGATCGTTGTTGGCAGAGGTGTCTAGAAGGTTAACCCATTTACTGCTCTCCCAGGTAACTTTAGTTTGCATTACTTCAAGCCGATATTGAGCCCTGCATGCCCTTATTTCTGGCTTGCTCCTTTTTTTTTTTTTTTTTATTGCTCGAAGAAGATTCATTTTTGCCACTCTGCAATGTTGTGTAAACCACCCATTCATAGTGGCATGTGCACGAGCCCTCGTGAACTCCTTTTTGAAAGAAATCTTTGATAATAGCAAATAGATTAGTATGCTCTTCCACAATCATTTCATTGTCGCCAACCCCACCTCTTCAGTCGTCGAACATGACCGCCATATGGAAGGCGACAGCTGAGTACATATCTGAAAGTACCTTTTGTAACCTTCAATTGTTGGTCACCCATCTGGGGGTTGGGGTTAGGGGGAGATAAACATGAGAGACCAAGTCCTTTGTGATTAGATTTGCAGGGACGCAAAAACTCTTAAAACTGCTTCTGCATACATTCCCAGGCGCCCCCATTTCCTGTAAAAGACAATGTGCATGATTGTCAATGAATTGGGCCCAAACAGGTCCTCTAGCTTTGATTTACTCCCAGTAATATTCCAACTGATAATAGCAGCAGAGTTGGACAGCAGACTCTGAGCCAATACAATTGTCGGGTGGGACCAATGGCCGCTGGGCAAGAGTCGTAAGATGGGCCTGGTCCTCAGCAAGGGACTGGGCAGTGACTGGGGGTATTTGCACAATGTCAGCCATGAATTTAGAAGCGTAATCCGGAGTCAGCTTGGATGCTGTTGTTGGCCAGAATCTAGTGAAGTGCATAATAGGAGTTTGGGGATGCTAGCTATGAAGGCCCTGGTAATGAAGTCCCAGCTCCAAGAACTGAAAGAACTAGGTAATTGTAGAGCTGTGATCAGCGTGCAGTCAATCAACTTCGATAGGAGTCAAAGGGCTGGATGGTAACTAACGTGTTCACTGTTAGAAATCAATGGTCTAAGTAGGTGAGTCGGAGGCACAAACCTTGACTGGAGGTGGGCAGCCCAATGGGAGAAGGAACTTATCGGATCACAATCCACTAAAAGAGCGACAGTTGGCCAGTAACTTCTGTACAATGGCAAGAGACCTGAAATTAACAATCTTGCCCAAGAAACTCTTTGCCAACGGGCCAACTCAACCCACCCCACGAATCAGCAAAATATCCGGCACTGCTTAGTATGGGAAATGAGCGCTGTCATGCAACCAGTGTAGAACCTTGTACTTAAGCTGAGCAGGGAACGTTTAATATACAACTGTTAGAAAGTGCACTCTTTTTGCATGGTTGCCCCCAACTTTTCCCCAAACGTTTGATGTACTTTGACTGCGTGTGTCCTGGGTTCCTGCCAACTAGGTAGCCAGCGCTTATGTTCTTTCCCTAAATTGTACTGTTGCAAAACCAAATTGGCAACTCTCTGGCCACATGTAAATCCCTTGTAAAAGGTACCACAGGTGCCAGGGGCACTGTGACCACGGAAGGCCTCTAAGGGTTGCAGCACTTAGTGTTATGCCCATAGAGGCCCCGTACCTTTAAAAAGACACAGTGCCTTGCCTATGCCATGTCTAGAACCCGCTGCCATGGCATATGTGAGCCACCTCTCTAGCAGGGTACACTATACCAGTGGTGAGGGTACAGGTGCATGAGCCCTGTACCCGTACAGTGTCTAAACCAATTCCTAGACATTGCAAGTGTAGTATTGCTATTAAGAGTGTATGGTGCTGGGAGGTTGTCATTACGAGCTCCACAGCACCATAATGGCTTTACTGAAAACTAGGAAGTTTGGTATCAAACTCCTCAGCACATTAAACACACACCGATGCCAGTGTGGGATTTAATGAAAAATGCACTCCGAGGGCATCTTGGGGATACCCCCCTAAAAAACGACCTAAGTCTTGTGTTCTGGCTGAGTGGCTGCTCGCCAGCTGCCACCAACAGGCATGTTTTAGTACCCCTGGGTCAAGAGCCTGCTGCTCTTGGGGGTCTGAAATCATGCACATCCTGGGACGAGCTACCAAGCCTCCTCCCCCAGGGTGGACAGGGAAGCTTCGAAGGCTTGCTGCCGTTGTGAGCTACCCCCAGCTATTTGCTGCTTCCAGCAACTGGCCCCTACTGGTTCTGGCCCTTACTTTGGATGGGAGAATCATTTGGAAAACCAAGTGAGAAAGGGAGATGTGCCCACCTCTGCCAACCCTTCCACCCCCTCAGGTGGGGAGGCAGGGTAAAGCACAACTCAGTCCCTGCCATCTTGCAGATGGGGGGGGGGGACCCATCCAACCAGTGAGGGCTATGGCCCCTGATACTGGAGGGTGCCATAATAGGGGGTGAACCCACCCTAAGAAAGGGACCCATTGGTCCTGACCTGTACCTACCTGTAACACCCCTAATTGTAGTATTTACCCTGAACCTTGCCTCTTCAGACAAAAACTGACCAGAAGAAGAAGAACCAAAGAAGCTGTGCTGAACTAGATGCCCACCGACTTGTCCCCAGCCCTACCGGCCTGTCCCTACCTCGAACCTGCTCCAGTGAATTCCCGTTGTGTCCTGCAGCCCCCAAGAATCCAGAAGACCTGCCCTGCCTTCCCAAACCAAGACTTTGTCTTCCGTGAGCGCTGGATTTGCTCACCCACAGACTCTGTCTCTGGACAAATCTGCAAGTCTGCACCACTCTTCACCCGACGCCCACAGCCTGAGTCTGAGTGGCCCAAAACCACGAGGGGTTCTCCCCGGCGATCTTGACCTGAGATCTGATAGTCTCTGACCTGCCTTGAATCTCCAGTCAATGCCTGCAGCCCCTTTATGGAGTTTCCCCTCCCCCCTCCCGACCGCGACCGGAGCTAGAAAGAGAAACCTGATGCCTAAGGACACCTCTGCACCCGAAGTCCCATGACCTTGAATGGCCCAACCAACTGTGTCCCAGCATCCCAACTTACCTCTCCAACTGGTGGTCCCCTCCAGAAGATCTTCATCCCCGAGCCTGCTGTGTTTGTTGCAACCTGAGAATCCCCATTGAAATCAAAAGGGCACCAATGCTAAAACAGCACCCTGCACCCAGCCGCCCATGTGCTGCTCCGGGTGCACATTGTGTGCAAACTCTGATCCCCCCTTTGCCCTGAGCCTAACACCAGGAGCTTTGCTCCCAACACCTTGTGGCCTGCTCATGAGCAGCCATCAACCGGAGGCCCCCTGTCCCCATGGATAACATTGGGCCTCAGCACTCTGTACCCTGCCGCCCTAGTGCTGCTGAGGGTGCTTTGAGAGTGCAACCTTGACCCTGGTGGAACCCTGGTTCTAACCCTAGAAACCCAACCAAGTACTTACCTGTAAACCAATAACTCAATTTCCTCCCTTAGGATTGCATTGACTGCTTTTCTTTAAAATTGTTTTAAGGGAAACTGCAATTATACAAAAACTTCACTTACATTTTCTCAAGGAAATGTCCCAGTGTGATATCTAGGCATATCACACTGAGTAGAGAAAGTAATCTGTAAAGTAATCGAACAACCTGTAACAATATCATTTTCATTCAGCTTGCTTATATAGTTCAACTAGCCTTTAAAAGTACTAATTGTACTTACCTGTGCCAGGCTTGCTTGGTTCTACGGAATAAATATAACTAAATAATATTTTTATACAAACAAATTGGTTCTAGTTCAGTCTTTGAGTTTGTGACCTCATTTCTTGCCTGAGTGTGTACAATAAAATGCTTAGCACTACCCTCTGATAAAGCCTTACTGCTCTTCCACACTACCACAAACAGAGAGTAAGGTATTGCCTACTTTTACCTCTGCCTACATTTGGGGTTCCACTTGACTCTGTACACACTATACCTTACTTAGGTATAGTATATACAGAGCCAGCTTCCTACAACAACCACATGTCGATAAATCTTGGGGAATAGGTTGAGTGAGGTGGGGTTAAATTCCTGGATAGATTTGCAACGCACTGTCCTAGCAGCCCCTTTCCCAATACTCCAACCCCCCCCCCTAGGCACACCGAAACAAACCTGTTCATGTAGAGTAGATGGTTGCTTGGTCAACCGGTCCCATGAACAATTTTGCATCATCCAGTGTTGCCCTCCCTAATAGCGGTGGTGTTAGTATGGATGGATTCCACTGAGCCATGAGTAATAGGTGTAGGCAAATTAGGGGGCTGCGCTAGTGGAGCAGAGTTTAGATTGCATAGTTCTGCCTCAATTGAACACAAAACGTCATAGATTGGCCTTCCAAAGTGTCAAGAACTGTATTAAATAAATCCCCCATAACGTCAATAAGTGTCTTCATCATGACCAGCGCAATCTCTGTTGGAACTACAGAGGGTTAAATATGATTGTTTGGAGTTAGCGCACACTTCTGTCCTCTTTCTTTTCATGGTCTGGCTATTAGGTGAGAGACTGGGCAATTTGAGTTGTGGGTCCAAAAGTGATGGAGATGTAAAGCTGAGCTGGCCGAAGAACCGGAGGAACCTGCCACCAATGTAGTAGCGGAGACTCTGATTCCCATCTCTGACTACTGCAACAGTGAACAGGGTTCACATGGAAAAAATTTCAAAAACTGTACCTGAAAATGTACAAAATAGAGAATTACTGAACTGTTGAAAAAGAAAAACCTGATTATCTTTCTGTTTTGTTTTTTGTTTATCAACATCCTTTTTAGGAAGCCTTAGAGATTGCAGACGTTGCAAGGGGGTAGAAGTAGGTCTTCCTCATTGTAAATCACACTCCCTAAGGTAGTCAGGTCCTAGATTACTATTACAGTATGTTGACATCCGCATTCATAAAAAACCCAAATCGAGTCTTAAGTAGATCTACTTGACTACATAAAAAAATCAAAACATACTTTTATTTTTTTATTTTTTTAAATGTTCGGTAAGGAAAGGCGACTATAAATTATTTGTTCCATAGTAATTGCCAGATTTGTACACCTACTTTACGTTTAAAAGGCATCTTGGTAACAGAAAAATGTAATTGCTCGACAGGGGATGAGAGCTCCACGAATAGTGTCACCTAACAGTAGTATATTAATATATCACTTAATTTTTTTACAGACTGGACTGGCTTAGATGAGGATGAAGATGCCCATGTTTGGGAAGATAACTGGGATGATGATAATGTAGAAGATGATTTCTCCAATCAATTGAGGTATTTTTTTCATCTCTCCTGTGTTGTACCAACGTTGACATGGTTATTTTGTTTCCCAGGAACTGAAAATCTCCATTATTCTTGTTTTAACAAAATGTTATTAAAATAAAATGTTTTAACTGTAGGGCTTTTTGTCTTGGTGGCTGCTTCCTATTACTGGATGCCTGATCAAGGGAGGTCATTAATCCTCCGAGCAGCACAGTCTACAAAGGATCATATGCTAAACATGAACGATGGGGGCGTGGCCAAGATGCAGCAGTGTAGGGCGTGTCCTCTGCCGGCCTGACCATTTAGAACTGCAGCTTGCGGTGTCCTGGGGCACATAAATGCCGGACAGCTTCTCCCTCATGCTGCAGTGACTGCCGGGCACTTGTTTTTGGGCTCACGCTGGCCATGGGGCAGACCAGATCAAAGCATGGTAGCCCGGGCCGCCGACCGTGAAGCAGACCAGATCACCTGAATCATGGGGTCGCTGACTGAGCCGCAACACGTCCCTCCTGCTACGGCGATGTCCCATAGACAAATGGGCACAACTGGGTCCCTGTAGGCATTGCAGAGAGCCCGCCGCATAGCAGGAGGCGCCCCGCCGGCATTTCCTGTCACGGTACCCCTGAGGGGAGATAAGATGGCAGTCACCTGAACTTGTGACTGGGTGACTGTGCCTCTATCTGATAACAACGCTAGCGCTAATCGCTATTCGCTTTTAAGACTCCCGTTTTGTATTTGCTTTGGTCTTTATTTTGTTCTCCCTGATTTTACCAGATCATGCTCCTCATACTTGCACTCTAAAAGTTACCTTCACCGCTGTTTTGCGGGTCCTTGTCATTGGGGAAGTGTGGATGACCTGCAGACGCCATTTTGGTTTGGGAACTGCTAGGGCATTCTTGGGTGACATATTGGAGGAGTAGGCGGGCTATCCAGGCAAGGCCGGCGCATTTAAACCGGGCACTCGCTCCCGTCAGCTGGACTGGGTGACTGTGCCTCTATCTGATAACAACGCTAGCGCTAATCGCTATTCGCTTTTAAGACTCCCGTTTTGTATTTGCTTTGGTCTTTATTTTGTTCTCCCTGATTTTACCATATCATGCTCCTCATACTTGCACTCTAAAAGTTACCTTCACCGCTGTTTTGCGGGTCCTCGTCATTGGGGAAGTGTGGATGACCTGCAGACGCCATTTTGGTTTGGGAACTGCTAGGGCATTCTTGGGTGACATATTGGAGGAGTAGGCGGGCTATCCAGGCAAGGCCGGCGCATTTAAACCAGCCATTCACACGCGCAGTGGTGGGCGCCCTCCCTGCGCCGGAGTCGCGCCAGAGTCCTGCCCGTCTGCGCTCGTCCGCGCCTCGGCAGGACTCGGCAGGCTACGCAGGGGGATGACCATGTTTACGGCTGCTAATCTGCGCAGCCTTAGAAACAGGGTGAGTGATTGTATTCATGGTCCTGTGGACCCCCTTTCGGGCCCTTACCAATGCCCTGGGTGCAGTTTCGTACTCCCTTTGCCCATGCCCGTTAGGGTGTTTGAGCCCCTTGTCACTGTTAGTAACTCTGCCTCCCGCCCTCTCGTCCCCCCTCGTTCGTCCACCTTCAAAATACTCCACCTTAACGTAAGATCCCTAGTCTGTCATCATCTAGATATTTTTACTGTGCTCACGGATGAAAAGCCGGATATCATGTTTCTAACAGAGACCTGGCTGCACGATAATGCCACGGCGGCTATTAACCTTGCCTTGCCTGCAGACTACTTCATGCACACCTTACACCGTAACTCGAGAGGTGGTGGGATCGCAGCGGTCGTAAGAACATGCTATCCTTGCTTATGGAACGCTGTGAGCATTGCGGGCTGTGAAAGTGCCCACTTCGCTATCTCGCTGACTCCCCAATTTACTTTTTCGGGCTTGGTTATTTATAGACCCCCTGGTCCCGACGACGCCTTTCGGTCAGCCCTTCCAGAAGTAGTCTCTGCCTTAGCCCTTAGATCAGCTAATTTCAGTGTTATTGGAGATCTTAATATTCACATGGATGCTCCTCTATCCTCGGTGGTGAGTAGTTTTCTCACAGACCTGGAAGCACTTAGGCTACATCAGCTAATCCATGGGCCCACGCATGTTGGGGGTCACACCTTGGACCCCATCCTGACGAATTTGGATTGTGTCGAAGCACTGCCACCGAAACCAATTGTCTGGACAGACCATTTTCTTATTGACATTCGGATTACTTTGGCAGCTTCTTCTCCTAGAAACACTACATCTGTCATTTTCAGACGCCCTTGGCGGAAGTTGAACCTGGAGGCTTTTCAGCTGCTGCTGTCGCAACACATACCTGACCCTCCCATTGATGTCACCTCTGGATATGACCATTTTTGCAGCTGGCTTATCCAGGCCCTTGACACCTTTATTCCAGCGGGCTGGAGTAAGACCAGACCTGGCCATTCTAGCCCTTGGTATGACGAATCTCTCAGGCTCCTTAAGGTTGCCTGTAAAAGGGCTGAAAGAGCTTGGCGTAAGGCATATGATGTCACTCTTAAGCAGGTTTATCGAGCCAGTATTAAGGTATACCATCGAGCCATCTGCAAAGCACGTGCCTCCTTCTATTCCTTAGAATTCAGGAATAGTGCTAATCCAACTAAGTTAATCTTTAAAGTTCTTAAAGAGCTAACTAGCAGAAAACCCGTTACATTGGGTAACGGTTCTCAGGCTCATTGTGATGAACTAGCGTCATTTTTTGTTGAAAAAGTGGAGGCGATTTATAGATCTTTCCCCTCCCCTGTTTCTTCCTCTTACCTTGTTACGTCGATGAATGACTCTTCTAGCCCATTACTGGTGCTTCCTGCGCCTTCTCAGGAAGAATTTGACTCCCTGGTGATGAGGGTCAAGTCGGGCTCTCCAATGGACCCTCTGAGACCCGCACAATTCAGGGATTTGCCAGAGCTGTGTCTTCCGTCTCTTCTCAGTCTCATTAAGCTATCTCTCAGTACTGGGTCGGTACCTGTAAAATGGAAGCAAGCTATGGTTATGCCGGTACTGAAAAAGGCTACATTAGATCCTGCGAAGCCAGAGCACTACCGGCCCATCTCTTTGCTCCCATGGGTCTCCAAGATTGCTGAGGCTCACGTCAATAACATCCTATCTGGCCATCTTTTAAATACAGGTATCCTTCATCCTTCCCAGAATGGCTTTAGAGCAGGCCATAGTACTGAGACAGCCCTGGTGGCTATGGTTGAACATCTTCGTACTATGTTAGACTCTGGTCAGACGGCGGCACTGATTCTGCTAGATCTCAGTGCCGCCTTTGACACAGTCTCCCACCCGATCCTGCTCCAGAGGCTGAGAGAAGCGGGAATAAACGGCACTGCCTTGGGTTGGTTTCGTTCTTTTTTGGCCGAGCGTACGTTCAAGGTTTGTATTCCCCCTTACGAGTCTTCCCCTCGCCCGATTTCCCAAGGAGTTCCGCAGGGTTCGGCACTCAGTCCGACCCTGTTCAATTTGTACGTGAGACCGTTAACGGAAGTTGCCAATAAATGGGGTCTCACTATGGTATCTTACGCCGATGACACCCAACTAGCTGTGGCTCTTAATGGCTCTACCACGCTGAATTCCTCTAATTTTCAACAAGCTCTTAGAGAGGTGGCAAGTTGGATGACCGACAATCGTCTCCAACTTAACGCCACAAAAACAGAAGTCTTAGTGCTTGGCAAGGAAATCCATCTTTGGGGAGACGACTGGTGGCCTTTAGAGCTCGGTCCAACTCCCACACCAGTCACCCAGGTGAAGAATCTTGGAATTCTGCTTGATGCTAATCTTTCATTCACCCCCCACACAAAGAAAGTTGCGGGCACCTGCTATGGCGTTCTTCAGAGTCTCAGGCCTATCCTTAAATTTGTTGACGCCTCTACCAGGCAACTTATAGTGCAGGCCACGATCCTTTCCAGACTGGATTATGCCAGTGCACTCTTATTGGGCACCAATCAAGCAGAACTCACACGCCTTCAGCGCGTACAAAACGCGGCTGCCCGTATGCTGATAGGTTTGCCTAAATTTTGCTCAGTTAGGAGCGCCATTTTAGATCTTCACTGGCTGCCCGTTAGGCAGAGGATAAAATTTAAGGTACTGTGCCTGGTTTTTAAGATTCTGAAACTGGCCTCCCCTCCTATTCTGTCTCAGACCATCTCCTACTACACACCGGCTAGAACACTTCGTTCAACCGGTCAATTTTTGGCCACAGTCCCTCGCTTTAAAAAAGCCAGAATGGGCGGACGCTCATTTGGTGTCTTGGCGGCCAGCCTTTGGAACACACTGCCGTTCAGTGTTCGATCCATTCCGGACTTGCTTCCCTTTCGGAAAGCGGTGAAAACATTCTTGTTTCCTTTGGTCTAGCGATCTTGGTTAGCTTGTTACATGTGTTGGTTGTGTTGCTTGTCCTTTGTAGCGCCAGGACGCCGCTTGGCTGTGGCATCTGTGCGCCTTATAAATGAAGAATAACATAACATCATAACATAACTTGAGACGGAGTGCCTCGCTGCACTGCCTCCTGCGACACTGGCCATTGGCTAGCCAGGCAGAGGACAGAGCGAGAGGTCTGTGCTACAATGCTGGAGGTTGAGGTAAGCCAGCAGCTGTGACCCTGGCTCTGTTGGGACTTTGAAAGTGTTCTCTTGCCGCTTTGGGACTCTGCAGGCCAGACCTGTCTCCTGAACTGTAGACGCCTAGGGCCTGGAGTGGAGCTCAGGGCCTGGTCAAGGGGCCAGAGTGAAATCGACCCCTTGGCTCCCCAGTGCTGGCAGACTTGCCCATTCTTCGCACCTGAGGCAGACCCCCATGCCACTCTTTTCCCCCCCCCCCCCCACCCCATTTTGCAGAGGAAATCTTGCAAGTGACGGTTGGAGAGATCCCAGAGCTCAGCTTACTCCCACTGTGGTGGGAGTAAGCTGAAGCTTCTGAAAAAGTGAGAACCGCCCGAGACCGGGTGAGGTAGTGGAGCGTTTAGGGCTGTGCTGCTTGGAGCCAGATTGGACAGGCCTGGTGGGTGCGCTGTGGGCCCCAACATCCATCATCCCCCTCCCCATTCTAGCGCTCACTGTCTGTCAGCCCACCCGTACTGCCTTAAGAAGGCAGGTATGATCCCCATGTTGACTCTTGCCCTCTGAGTTGACCGCTGACAGATGGAGCCATCGCAAAGGGGTCTGCTGGGAGCTGAACAGAGCATTGCAGTGTTGAGGACAGATCCCCATAACTGACACCCAACCCAACTACTCATGGCAGTAGCGAAAGGCAAACGGTGCGAGGCATAGCGACCACCCCACCCCTCCCCCCAGATGGATGCAAAGGGGGCCCCTGACCTGGCCCAGTGACCCTGGCATTCCTTTTCGACCCCCTCAAGGCAGATATTCAGGACTTCAAGAGAGACCTCTTGCAAGATCTGCGTGAAGTGAGACAGGAGTTGAACTTGGTGGGTGGGAGTCTTCTCCCTGGAAGACAACAAACTGGCAAGGGGTGAGGAGGTGAAGATTCTGCAACAGGAAGTGATCTGTCTCCACAAGCAACATGATGAGCTCTGGGCCCAGTCAGAAGACCTCGAGAATTTATCCTGACTCAATAATGTCCGTCTCCGGGGTGTACCTGTGGGCTCCGACAACCAGTGCTACGTCTGGCCCTGTGTTGATCTGTCCTGGGTTGGGCAGAGGATACCGCTCTGCAGTTTGACAGGGTTAATCAGGTCGGCCGCCCTGTAGGCTCCCAACACCATGACATTTCATGGATGGTTACCTTTTCCCATTACTGTTCCATTGAGTTTTGGTGACCGTTAAGGATTTAAGTAGTCCTCATTCCCCAGGCCTCCCACATCATTCCCTAATTCTGTTTGCTCTTCTTCATCCTTTCCACCCTTGTTTTCCTTACAGCTTCACTGTTGGTGCCCTCCACACATGTTCACTTCTCTGGCTGGCTTCCCCTTTTGTCCCATCCCACCTTCTTGCATCCCATTTAATGCTCTGCTCTCACAAGCTGTCATTGCCTCTCAGTTCAAATCTTCTTTTCGCCTCTGTGAAATTCCTCTCCCCGTCTTTAGCATCCCCATTTATACCTGACTGCTTACTGCTGCATTTTGTGCTCTTTTTACATTGGTGGCTGCTGCTTTGCATGCTGTAAAGCGCTGTTCCTATATAGCATAGTGTGTTTCTAAACACAAGTGATTGACACTGCATACATATTATGGGGGTGACAGACCAGGGGGTAAGATGGCCGCTGACTGATCTCTGTGAGAGTCGCTGCGGAGACTCTCCCCCGGAGTTAAAAAACTACGGCTAAAATGCACCTGTGATATGCCGCTGTTCACATACCTGATTGACCGGCTGATTAGCTGGGTGTTGGGCTGAGGTTTACGTTGGAGTCCTGCTGGATTGATGGCTTGGAGGAAAAGGACACCGCTTCCTGAGACTCGGGCTGCTCTCCTCTCGCTGCTCCCATGTCCGCTTTCGGCTGGGAGGATGGGTCCGAAGCCGAATAAATCTGCAAAGGAGAGCACAGAAGACTCTCAGAAGGAGGTCCCCACTCCGGCCATCCCCGCTACGGGGTTGCGCTGCTCAGGACAGCCTCGGCGGATCACGCTGAAAAAGACTGAGGAAGCCAGCAGCGGAAATGGTGGCAAAATGAAGGACGGCGTGGAGGGAACATGCAAGGCTTGGGAGGGCTCTCTTCGGCAGGTGACGGAGGCATTCCAGGCAGCTGCAGCAACAGTCACAGCAGTCGGTGTGAAGGACGCTGCCAACTATGCTGAGAACGACCTGAAAGACGCTGCTGAGCCCGGTTTAGCTCCCCCCCCTAGTGGGGATACAGTGTTGCAGTTACCAATGGATCTGGAGTTTGAACGAAGAGAGGAGACTGCATTAGTGTCTGTGGAGCCGCAGGAAGCAGCAAGGCACTCAAATGGTGGAGAAGCTGGTATGAAAGGTAATGGTAGCCTGATGAACTCCTCTGTTGTCCCTAAATCAAATGTGCTTATAGGTAAGCCGTTGGGACAAGAACAGTTGTCTCTCTGAGCCAATTTGACTTTGGAATCCCCCATAGGGAGATAAATTCTTTTCACATAATGACAACTCTGATACTTCATTATCCAGTGAAGGTGATATCTCTTATGGGTTTGATTCCGAGGAGTCCTCGTCAATACAAAAGGCATCGCATGCCCACAAATTTGCAACTCAAAAATTGCGAAGGGGATCCAGCAGCAGTTCGCAAGGGATTACCCAGCAAATAACTAGTTGTATCAAGATGCTGGTGAGGCATCCAAGTAGGGGGGACCCTCAGGCCCAGCTGACGCTAACGCTTTACCATCGCTTGAGTTAGTGTATGCCACCTTAAAACAAATGCAGGGGGAGGCCAGGGTGGAGAGCAGAAGAGCGCAACAAGCTACTAAAAAATTACTGGGCTCACTCCGAAAAGTGAATAAAATGTACACAGACATAGCAAATGTGGTTACTCAAGTCGAGGAAAGAAAAGGGAAACTGGAGGAGGAAGTGGGGAGACTGCATCTGTATAAAGAATCGAATGAGAAGCAAACGGAAGATGTGATGTGGAAACTCGAAGATTTCGAGAACAGACCGCGAAGAAATAACATTATATTGCTGGGTCTTGCCGAAAATGTGGAAGGGGAAACATTATGGCATTTGTTGTTGCTCTCTTAAGGGGAGCATTTCCCGATCTAGCTCAATGGAACTGGGATGCCGAGGTTCAGAGGGCACGCCGCTTCCCATTGACTCAAAAGAAAAATAATGGATCTGGGGAACTGCCAAGGGCTGTCCTAATATACATCGGCAACTTTCTTCTTAGACAGGCAATTTTGGACACCGCGCAAAGCCAGATGCAAAACTAACATTCGAGGGCAACACTTTTTTCGCTCGACCAGACTTTTGCCATTCCACTGTCGAAAGGAGATGGAAGTTTTGACAGCTGACAACTCTTTCAAGGGATGAGCTGTGAAGCCTTTTTGCTTTTCCCGGCCTGACTTAGTTATCTCAAATGGAAGGGTTTGAATGTTCTTTTCAGAAATCAAGGCACAAGAATAGTTGACTGAGTTAAGAGGCAAGGGGGATTTTGGGGGGGGTGATTTGGGCCACTTAATGAAAAGGGTATAACCGGAATGTAAGCTCTTTAGACCAAATAATAGCAAAAGATCTAATCCTTACTTGGCCCGGGTTATTGCTCTAACCTTATCTCTGCCTTGCCCTCTTTCTTTTCTGCATTAGTCTTTATTAGTCTTTTCTGCACGGTGGTCGGGGTGGGAGAATCCGCGGCGACTCAAGCTTTGAGCTTTGACTGCCTTACTTGGGTCATGTGTGACCTTCTTGCCGGTCAGGGGTGTGGGGGGATGGTTTGGTGGGTGGGGTTTGGGGGTGTGGGACAGGCACGGCACAGCATAGTACACTATGGCATGTGTGATGGGTATAGAAAAGAAAGGAAATTGATAAACTCAACCAAGGATTCAGGAAAGAAAAATTGAATAAAGATAATTGGTTTGGAAAACACCTTTAATGCTAGTTAATGAATCTGCGTATTGCATCAATTAATATCTGTGGTTCAAACGATCAGGCCAAGAGACAAAGGGCTGCAATTACTTTAAAGGCGCTGCGTATAGATATCTTATGTATCCAAGAAACCCACATCGAGGAAACTAGTGGCAGCCTGATGGAGCAATTAGGATTTAAACTTCTTATAAATACTAAACAAGGTACCAAGACGAGGGTTTTCCCATTCTTTCCCGGTGTTCCGACATTGTTTTTAATAAGAAAGTATCCGACAGTTGGGGTAGATGGGCCATGGTAGAATGTATGGTATCCGGAGAGATATTCACTATTTGTACGGTGTATGGCTCATCCGGGGACGAACCTGAACTCTTAGAATTTGTGGATGCTGAGTTAGCCTTGTGGCCCACCCCTGTAATCATGTGTGGGGATTTTAATATTAGTGGCTTGAGTGGTCTCTGAGGGGAGGCAGGAGTGAGGTATGCGGGTCGGAAGAAAAAAGTCTTTAGAGCCATTACCGATCCGGTTCAGAACAATGCGCTTACTGATGTATGGATGCACTTAAAACCTAAAGGTCCTGCGAGTAAGTTTTCTCTGCCCCACATAAATCAATTTTTAGGCTAGATTATTTTTTTGCATCGAATCATCCAATTCCCAGGTGGAGGATAGAGAAACATCCCCGGATTATCTCAGATCATAATCCTCTGATTTTAACGGTTACCCTTGGTGGAGGAGAAACACCAGAGCGGATCTGGATTTTTGAAAGAGGACCCCTGAAAGAACCTGAATATATCCATCATATGAAACTTTGGATAAAGGGGTTCTGGGAGATCAACCGGAAGAGTGCTAGTTCAGGGGCAGTCTGGGATGCTTAAAGCCGGGGTGCGCGGAGAGACACCAAGCTCTAGCTTGCATCAACGGAAATGTGAGGCCCAACAGGAGAAGAAGCTCTGTCAGGTGATAATGGAGGTAGAGGAGGCGCTCGCTGGTGTAATTTGGCTGGGTAACCCACTGGACGATATACTGCTTAGGCTGGCTTTAGCCAAGGCCAAATTGGGCGATATCGCAGCTGCAAGTTTTTTTTACTAAGAGGGTGCATTGCCATGAGTATAGTGAGTGCGTGGGGCACACTTTGACAGTCCGGGTAAGGCAAAAGAGCGCGGCTGGAGAGATCAGTGAAATACGAGATGACAACGGGAATATAATTGAGGGTTTATCAGGGATCCGAGAAGTATTCCGCCACTTTTATGAGAATCTCTACAGTGAGCAACGGTTAAGGGTACAGAGTCTAATCCAAGGGTATCTTAGTGAAATGTTTACACAAAGGATAACCCTAGCAGATAAGGAGGCACTCGAGTCGCCGCTGACCCAGGAAGAGATCTATGGTGCACTATGTAGCCTTCCCTCAGGCAAGGCAGCTGGACCAGATCAGATCCCTTTAGAATTTTATAAAATCTTTTTGGATGTTATCGGGCCTGATCTGGTAGATGCGGTACTACAAGCCCAACAGGGTGGCTTCATTCCTGAGTCATGGGCTAGGGCAGATATAGTAGTACTCTTTAAAAAGGGCAAGTCTTCTCTTGAGCCAGGGTTATAGAGACCGATAACTCTTATGAATAATGATGCAAAAATGTTTTCCAAAGCCTTGGCGACACGATCAAATCATATTATTGTAAAAACTGTACACCCCTGTCCGCATGGGTTCATACCGGGCAGGGGAAGAACACAGCATGTTCGAAGGGTCAATCAATCAATCATGGAATTTATATCGCGCACTACTCACCCGGAAGGGTCTCAAGGCGCTTGGGGAAGGGCTACTGCTCGAACAGCCAGGTCTTGAGCTGTTTCCTGAAGGCCAGGTGGTCCTGGGTCAGCCGCAGGTGGACGGGTAGGGAGTTCCAAGTCTTAGCCGCCAGGTAGGAGAAGGATCTTCCTCCGGCGGTGGCTCTCTGGATGCGAGGGACGACGGTGAGGGCGAGGTTCGCGGAACGTAGCTGGCGGGTGGCCGTGTAGAAGGTGAGGCGGTCGTTGAGGTACCCTGGGCCCAGGTCGTGGAGGGATTTGTGTGTGTGGGTGAGAGTCTGAACGTGATCCTCTTGTTGACAGGGAGCCAGTGCAGGTCTCTCAGGTGGCATGAGATGTGGCTGCGTCGGGGGACGTCCAGGATGAGACGGGCGGAGGCGTTCTGGATACGCTGAAGTCTTTTCTGAAGCTTCATTGGGTCATAACCTTCTTTGATGCTGCTGAAGTCTCCGGGGACCCCATGGCATTGCTGCTAATGGATGCTGAAAAAGCATTCGATAGGGTCTCCTGGGACTATCTCTGGGCAGCCATGGAATGGTTTGGCATCGGGAAAGGGTATATCAAGGCAATTCAATCATTATATAAGGCACCGACGGCTCGGTTAAGGTTGAATGGGGGGGTATATGTCCTCTTTGTCAATCAGGTGCGGCACGCGGCAGGGCTGCCCGTGCTCACCACTTCTGTTTGCCATGTATATTGAACCCCTAATTCGAAAACTGGATATTAGCAAAGGAATTACCCCTATTAAATATCATGGGTTGGAAACAAAAACATTGGCATATGCCGATGATATTGCTGTGGTCACCTCTAATCCTCAAACTGCCCTAGGTGCTACAGAGCTAGAAGCCCAAGCCTTTGGCCCAGTCTCCGGGCATGCATTAAATAGATCTAAGACACAGATAGTTACAAACGGTGGGGCTGATCTAGATGATCCACGGGTGACTGATTCAGCTATCTATTTAGGCATTGAAATCATGTCAGTCCTGGGAAAGGTGGTTTAGCAAAATATCGAACCAGTAATAGGGAAGGCAAAAAAAGACACTGACAGATTGCATAACTTACATCTGTCATTGGTTGGACGCTGTAATGTGGTGAAAATGGTGTTCCTACCAAAAGTACTTTATTTATTTAGAGCCATACCCCTCGAATTTGAGAAGTAATGGTTTGTGGCCCTCGAACATCTTGTAAATAGGTTTATATGGGCACACAGGAAAACAAGGAGAGCCCTGAGCTATATGTTACTTCCAAGGGAAAGAGTGGGCTGGGCTGTTCCCGATTTTAAAAATGTATTATTGGGCGGCTGCCTTTCAATATATGAGTGGGCCTATGGGTGGGAAGGTTATAGATCCATGGATTGAGACTGGGTCTTTTGAAGTGTAGAAGTTACTACTGGGAGATGATGCTGTGAATTGTTTGAAATTCAGTCAGCCTAGTTATTTAAAAAAAAACTAGATTTAAGACTTTGATGGCCGCGTTTTAAGATCTGGCCATCGGTCAGGAAAAAATGTGGTCTTCGGAGAATTAACTTTTATACACAGCTGTTTAGAAACCCCACTTTTGTGTGAGCGGTATGGGATCCGGAAATTAGGTGATCTATTCGGTCCAGATGGAATTCGCCCTTTCTCTGAAATTGAAAACGATTACGTTATAGAAAAGAGAAATTTCTTTCAGTATCTGCAAATACGTAGTTTTCTAGGTGGGGAAAAAGGGTGGGCTGAATGGCTTCAAGGAAAATAAAATTATTGATATTGTCAGAGAAGGGGAAGAGTCTACTATCCGGCGGATACACGCTGAACTCTTCTAAAGCAAGACGATCTGGAGAAGCAATGGAAGAAATGGACAGACAAATACAGCATTGAACAAGAAAGCTTTAGTGATTCTTTAGAGCTGGGCCAGTCTGTCCTCTGCTCTGCGGGGCTTCAAGCTCAGTATTATAAAACAATTTTTTCCTTGTATTATACCCCAGCAAAGATTGCATAATGGTGGGGGGGGGGGGGAGGAAGGAGAGACAGCGGGGTATCAATTGCCCCCGTTGTAGTAACTTTGATGCTGAGCTGATCTCTATGTTCTCATCTTGCTCTAAGCCCTAATCTGGTCAATTGAAAAGTTTTTTGGGTGAATCGCTGAATCTTAAGATCTCCCTTACTCCTGCTATAATTCTTTTGGGGATAGACAGCAAGGGAGGACAAGATTCTTCTCCCCACTTTCTCTTTTTATCCATGGCGGTATTGCGTATATGTATTACTTCAGTCTGGCTGGATCAAGCTGCTCCAACATTCCAACAATGGCTTGCCAGGCTACTAGCTACTTATAACCTTGAAAAAGGGATTTATGAGAGAAAGGGTAAAAAAGGGAGAATGTTAGGGAAAAGCATTTGGGGGTCCATATATAGATGGAAGGAGGATATGAGTGCCAATAGCCCCTAAATAGGATTGGGGGGGTCTCTTTATTCTTCTACTTTTGTCTTTCTTACTCCTCTCCCTCCCTTCTTTTTTTCCTGTAGGTTTTTTTTTCTCTGTTTACTAGTTTTCTTGTTTTATTTAAATTTTTTTGCTTTCATCTGATTGAACTGTATTAGTTAAGATGGTAACTGTATTTAGTATAATGTCTACTTCTATGTTGTCAAAAATGTATTGTGAAATAATCATCGGATTATATGTGTATGACAGATACTGGTATTTTATGGGGACGGCTTCCAAAACAGAGGATGCGATCCGAGCCCCATTAATGAATTTCACTCTCATAACCTAGCATTGGTGTATTTGTTAATAGTTCATAACCAAAAATCAGCAGCCTTGCTTAAGTGCATATGGATAGTTATATCTTTAGCCCGAGCCCTCTGTTGCATGCCATGCTTAAATCAAAAGCACAGTTGAGATTTTTTAAACTCATGTCTGATCCTGCTTATATTGCCAGCAGTGATAATACCTTTGTAATTGTAGGTATTAAACATCTGTTTTTTGTTTTTGTAAGGTAATTGGATGCAACATTTGACTCTTAAAGTAATTACTTGCTTGGATGAGGTCATTTGTAGACCCTTTGCTGTAATGTCCAATTGAAATGCTATTCCATGTGCAGAAGCGTGTTGCCATTTAACCAGTTCAATTTAGGGTAACCATATTGTAATCCTCACTAGCACTAAAAGGGCTGAAGGGCTAGAGGCTGTGTGGGTAAATGGAATCTTAAGCTTATTAGGGGTTCAGGTAATGTTCTCTGCATGCAGGCCAACCTAACCTTGTAAAGTTGTTTACCGATTCTGGTAAATAGTGATTGTATGAGAGGTACTTCTTCATATTGTTTCCTACGGGCAGATGGCTTACACAAATGGCCAATCAACTTTTGGGACACGACAATCTGAAACATTGCATTTCTCTTTCTGGTAGCCATGTCTCCAAATAACCGTTTAGGACATTAACGTTTCTTATTGTGTAATGCAGGTCGATGGTTTCTGACTCGAGCATGAAGCACAGCATGGGTGGGATAATAGTTTTCAGTCTTATCTTTGCATAATTGCAGCTTTCCCTTCGATCACATCCTGACCTGCTAGAACTGGTTCATAGTTTCAGCCTGAGCTCAATACGTCATGCAGGGGACTGGATATTAAAGATAAAAGATGCATTGCTTCAATATTAATTCAAGAAGCACAGGAGAAATCTAAAGGAGCGGCTTACAGAGATATGCTAGAGTGGGGGAAGACAGTTATCTCTGGCTACCATTAACCTCATTGATTACCCTATTGCTTTAGGAGTATCCTAGATACCTGTGCAAGAACTCCAACCATCCCAATTGTACCAAATTAGTCCAATACAAAACATATGGGGAAGGGGGGGGGGGGACTGCCTCTCATCCCAGCACAGTACACCCCATTGTATCCTGGTAAATGCAGTACGCTTACTTTCAAAGTTGCTGTAGTCTTTCACCAAAGTTGGTGCAGGTAGTGCTGTTATCTCTAGACACGTGTTTCTGGGTTTAGCCCGTCATCAGTAGAGAGCAAAAGTTAATAAGAAGCGGAGAAAAGACTTCAGCAACTTGAAAGTAAGCGTACTGCATTTAACAGGATTCAATGGGGTGAACTGTGCTGGGATGAGAGGCAGTGTGCTCCCTCCCATCAGCAACCCCTGATGACTTTTCTCTGCTCCTTACTACTTTTTGCTCTCTACTGATGACTGGCTAAACCCAGAAACGTCCTTTATCCAGTGGAATGTGAAATAGGCAACAGGGTGGCAAGGTAACTTTGCCATCTTGCTATCTATGACCATATCAAGTGCATAGTATAAGGAAGACTTACTAGACTCTCAGGGCCTCCATCCTTCCCATATTGACAACAGTCCCATCAGTAAACTCGAAGGGAGGAACGGGTAGTGAGGGTCCTCCTTGCTCTGTCCACTCTCAGTTCATGATCTTGATTTTTGAGGAAGAGGTGATAAGGGTCTCCGCCATTCTCTATTAAATGAAGATCTGAGGAAGAAGTGGGCCTTGAAAGGAAAGAAACAGGAAACTGCTACATGCTCTTTACCACCAGAACTTTGCAAACACCAGCTTGTTTATAGACTTTTTTTTTTCTTCCCCTTGTTGGTGAGAATGTGTTTTTGGTATTAAGTATACACAGTGAAAACCTGAAGGTAATGCAATAAAAAGCAAACTGCTTAAAAAAAAAAAAGGAACGTTTTACAAGATCTAGTTGGAATTTATGTTCCCGTTTCCAAAATCATTAAGAGATCCGATCCTTATACTATCAAGGAATCAGATTGCCTTAGGTTAACTTGTAAACTGTTGCTACTAAATTCCTCGCATATCACTATAAATAAGTTATTTGTAGGAAGAAAGATTTAAACTACCAACGTTCAATTTCACTAATAGTAATCTCGAGCATCTGATTCTTCTCCTGTAAGTAACCTGTTCAAAAGAACAATTTTAAATCTTATGGAGAAATTTATTAAAACAAAAGCTATGAAATGAAACCTTAGAAATTGCTGATTGGAGTTTGAAAACCAGCTCTCCTAGATAAATACAATCTGAACCAATAGGTGTTTTCACAAACTTTTGATTAATTAGAAGGGTGTATTGTTACCTCTTAACATGAATGTAAAATAGCTTCCAATTTAATCAGCACTTTACTTCTTTCATCCCATCAAGTGCATTAACTGCATTTAGCACTGCATTTAATAATTTTTACAGCTTTTATAGATCCATGCTTTGAGCATTGCATGAGGTCCACAGCAGCTCGCTGGAGACTGCTGAGGAAGAGACCTTTTAAAGTAGAATCGGATCAAATAAAGTAGGGAAATGCAGCATTTTTCCCTTTTATTTCAGTCTGCTCAGCCGGACTTTGTGTTCGCCTTCTCCTGTCCTGTAAGAAGTCATTTTTGTTATGACAGTTGCAATAAGTTAACATGAACTATATTATAGTATCACATGATTTACACATCTGCAAATATGCCGGCCAGTCATCCTTCGGAAAATTTTCACCATGTTGGAGGTACCTTGGGGTGGTCGTGGCCTGTAGAGAGGGTGGGTCCTATAGCCATTTAGTGTTACAGTGCATCATCAATAGGCATAGGAGGGGGCAATTGAAAGAGGTGTGGCGTCATGCAAAGACTCCTACCATCCCAGGGAAGGGGGTAGGGGACCAACAAAAGTTGGAGGCTACCACTGATATCCTGGGGAATTTGCTAAACAACCCCCCTGGACATTAGTTGTGCAAAGAGTGCTCAAAGGAGTTGCAACCATCTCTCTGCTGGGATTTGCAGCTCACTAACTGTGTTATATCGCTTCTCACTGGGTGATTGTGTGGAAAGAGCTGATATCATGTGACCCATAGTGGCGTTGCACGAGTTGGCGTGTCTGAATAGGAGCGTTCCTTAACCGTCCAAGCAACGCTCCAGTTGGTATGGACTTAATCCATGTTCATGTAGGGCAGTCAAGTAAGCAGCAGTTTCTGTTATTGAATCTAGAGCGCTTGTAGTAAAGTGGGGGTTGGCATTCATTTTAAGAAGCAGTTGGCAGAAGTGAAATAGTGACTAGAGGGCTTCACACACAGTGAACACTTGGCTCATCCAATTTCTCTCTCAGAAACCTACCTACATGGGAAAACCAACAGACTATGTTCTGTGATAGTCCCAAAGAAATGCAATGAATGCCAGTAGATTGACAAGCAGTGCCAGACCGATTAGCTTTGCCAGTGCTGGTTTTGTCTGTAGGCCATTCGTTTTCAGGTGTTCATTTAGAAATGTAACTCTTTTTGGCATTAATGACTTATCTCTATGTTAAGAAAATGCATTATTGTATCCTAATAATGACTGACCACTAAATAGTTTCTATTAATGTACTTTAATAGAAAGAAGTGCCATTTTGCTGCTCCTTCATAGTGAGGAAAAAAGCATCAAGGAAGCTAGAACCTAAAACTTGCAGTTTCATTGGATTTATTTAAAAAAAAAAATACCATTAACTATATTTTGTTTGAACTTGTTAAACCAAGGCACATTAGTTGTCACTAGGGGCCTAATTACTATCAGTGGCTAGCTTTCTCCAAGAGGTACTGGGTCCAAAAGGATATATTATGTAGTTTACCTTTTTAAAGTGAGACTTTTTTTTCTTATTATTATTGCATAGAGCCTGGAAAATCACTATGGTTTGAAATAGGACCTTAAATGTTTAATTTGAAAATGTTATAAAAGTGATTTTGTTACGATATTCAAGACTTTATTTTATGTAGTGGTGTATGTGATCTTGGATTAGTAATTAAATAAAAAGATGGTGCTGAGATATTCGGCAGGCGCATGCCCACACCTTTGGCATAACAACCGCCAGCACTGTCATAGCACCATCCTTTCTTTTCTTTTTTTATTTTTTTTTCCTCCATACTTGTCGATCTCCCACAGCAGCGACCAGGACTGTTGCTTTGACAATACTTGTTTAGTTATCTTTTTTAATTGTATCGATTTCCATTATTAGTGTGTTGTCAAGCTTGCAGCTATCCGCAATGGGTTTCCTGGCGCTAAACCCCCACATGGTCCTTTTTTAGGTCTTGCCTACGCAGCGCGCATGCGCTGCATAGGAGGGGACCTCTTGGAATCGATCGGCTTTTTTGCCCAAAAACGTGCACCCTTTGCATTGCTTTCTATTGCAACGTGTGCACGTTTGGCGTTTCCCTTGCTGGAGCGAGCTTTGGCAACATCTGATGGCGCCCCTGCTCGCTCCTGCAAGGGAAACGCTGTGTGTCCGTTTATTTTTTGTTTGTTTTGGCTTTACTGCCCTCTTACCTTGGGATGTGTTTACAGTTACATTGCTGATTAACACATGTCTGTAGTCTGCAGATTTCAGATGGGTTCTATCGCGTACGGTTTCTGTGACAAAAGACTTGCTTTTAATAAAAAAAATGTTTTCGCGTTTTTTTTTTTTTTTTATTGAACTTTTTGCACACATGTCCCTAGTTTGTGGTCTTGTCTTTGAGCACTTGTTTTTTTAAAGGGGGGGGGTTCCTCTACCACGCAAAGCCGCCCCCTGTACCCTATATTGCTAACTAACCTTAAATCACAGATGTATAGATGACACGATCAGGTCCGGAGACAGTGTCTTTAGTTACCAAGATTGAGGTAGCTGGCCACCCTTGGCACAGGCCAGTGGCCTCAGCTGAGGTGGCCACAAGCAAACTATGCATAGGACAAGCAGCACAGGCGTTACTCATACTGAGGGACTGCAGGGTGCAGACTGCCCACACACAGATAGAAGAACCTACCAGGCTCACCACACTCATGAGGGTCCACATACATTACACACTGGGCACTGTGTGTGCCCTCTGTGATGGTTGACAGCACTCTGATTTTGTAGTGTGTTTAATTGGAAGCTCCCTCCTGCTTGATTACCCCCGGTCGGGTGTGGGGAGTCCGTGGCATCTCCGGGAACTTTCACACGCCTCTGCATCTCCCCAGGCCCCTCCTTACCTCGCCCACCCCCAATTTACATTGTGATGCAAACCCCAGCGAAAGAAACCACCATTTACGAGCCCGAAACTTGCTAAACTCAAAGCTGGGTACCCCCGTTGGTGTCCTCTTACAGCTCATGGAGGAGGGCGAGATGAGTGTAGGACGAGGTCGAGTCACACTTTGTGCTAATATAGCACACTGATTGCTTGGTTGACAGTCTCGTAGCGCTGTACATAAAGCTTCAGGGAGTTGCTGTTGCTCCCGCTGACCCTGCTGCTCCGCTTCCTCCCTGGTCTGCCAGTTCCACCATATAGGTCCTTGCTTTATTTATTTGCAATTTTATATAGCGTGAGCTCGACCCAAAGGTATTGGAGCACTTTACATGACTTTCAGTTACATTAGACAAGGACGTATTTATTTTTCAGGCACAGGGAGATTAAATGATTTCCTCGGATCAGGGTGCTGAGACTAGAACCTGCGACCACAGTTCCAAGGTACACAGCGCTGGCCGTGACGCCACATCCCTCTCCCAGTGCCTCTGGAGCAGCTATGATGTCACTATACGTGTGACACCTTGAACTCGTTCTCATTTTTAAGCGACTACGCTTTGCCTCCTGGGATATGTCAGCCCTGACTCGCAGTTAAAATGCTCTTAGACACAAAAACTTTGAAACAGGCCTTCTCTGGGGCATCTCCCGAAACTACGGAAATTCCACCACTCTCCCTCAGGAAACTCCCGTTGCGGATACTGTGATGGAAGCCTGGTTCCATAGTTTAAAAAATCTGCAGCTCTTGCCTATTTTGTTAAGCTATTTTGCACTGTCCACACCAATCTTTTACTTTTTTTAAATATATATATATATATCTCAATTTCTGAACAGCGTCCCTGGTGTTCACTGTAAAAAAATAAGTAAAATAGGATTACAAAAATGAAACAGACCTAGTACAATGTAATCTGATGGTCGTGTAAAGCACTCCAATGCTCTTAGGACATGTTCGAGCTATATAAAACTGATCAGAGGGAACGGCTAACCTACAAGTCCCAGAATGCAAAGTGATGTTGGCGGATACGTTTAAAGTGCCACATATGACATGGGATTACTGAGTGGACTTGCCCAATATGGGCCTCAAAAATTTAGTCTGTAATTCCTCAAATATGCCCCCCTCCCCCTCAGTCAGTGCCGCCAACTGCTCCCGTACCTGCCCCTTTTCACCACCTCTGAAGGGCACTTGCAGTCAAATGAAAAGGGTCAAACATCCCACCACAAATTAACAGAAAACAAGCATTGGCATAGCCAATAGGTCTCGCCTATGGGACCTTATGAGTATTTAGTTAGGCAGCACAATATCCTTGGTGCAACAACATCAACTGTTATATGGCTAAACACATAAGGTCCCAAAGGCGAGACCTATTGTCTATGCCAATGCTTGTTTCTAAAATGATATGATTCTCTATTCAAGACAGCCAGGTTTTTAGTAGTTTTTGAAAGATGGAAAGAGACTTGCAGACCTCTGTGACTGTGACCTTGCGTTCCATAGTTTGGGCCCTAGTTAGGAGAATGCCCAGCATCCTTGGCATGTTCATCTTACTCCAGTAACTAAGGGGGGGGAGTTGCTATACTGTAGAGAGCAGTGTGGTTTGTAGGGTGATGCCAAGTATAGTAGTTGGTACATATAACCTAGTGCTTTGAAATTCATTATTTTTTCCTTTGGCAGCCAGTGGAGCTCCTGCAAAAACTCTGCTTTGGAAGTGAATTTAGGCAGCTTTAGAAGGAGCTTTATTAGCAGCATTTTGTACTAGCTGCTGAAGCTTGAGAGCACCCATGGCAACACCCAGATACAGAAGGTTGCCGAAGTCCAATTGGGAGAGGATCAAAGCCTGTGTCACTGTTCTTTGGGCTGGCAATGGAAGGTAACCCAGAATCTTTCTCTGCCATCGAAGCATTCCAAAGCGGGTGGCCGCTATTTTAGTAATCTGGGTGTTTATTGAAAGCTTCTGTCTAGCCAGAAACCCAAATTCTTAACACCTGGCACATCTTGAGTCATATGCCACTGATGAGGACCCTACAATTGGGGTTGGTTGTCTACCACAAAGATTTTGGTCTTGTCACCGTTCAGTGTACGGTTTGTATTCGTCCTGCACTTTTGACAGCCAGATATTAACACACCTGTATTCTGGTTTTCCTGGGCTCTACAATATCTGCCAAGATACGTAAATAGACATAGTTGGGTTGAGAGTGGAACCCTGCGGTGTCCCACATGATAGTGTGTGGGTCTGGTAACAGTACTGTTTTGTGTGTATTGGAAAAGAGTGGTCCTGCAGAAAGGACTTGAACCATTTCAAATTTGTGCCACCCACATCAATTTCTTTTACTCTTTGCATCAGGAGGTTATGGCTAACTGCATCAAAGGCAGCACTTGGGACATATAAAATCAGAGCAGCGGTGCCACATCTGTCCAACTGAACTTAAAGATTTTCGGTGGCTCCCATCTAAGGCTGCCTCCATTTTTGTTTTGTTTAAGGAAGTACTGAAAATAAACAAAGGGGCAAGGCTTGAGTCAGGGGCATAACTTCATGGTAAGTACAGAGCTTTTATTGAAGGAGAGTGATGCAGTCCCATTGATTGTTTGGTGCGCTGTGCACTACTTTAACTGTTCATCTATTCACTGGAAGCAAACACAGGGAAATGAGGAAGTGTGACGTGTCCTCCTCAGAAGGTCGGTAGCGGCTACATTCTAGATGCTCTAGTTTCTAAAGTATTAGTAAGAGTGCTCCAATATATATTCTATTGGTGTGGCTAAGGTGGAAGAGTACTAGAGTGATAGCGATGTGTACCTTTTCTGAAACCATAAGAAATGAGAAAAGTTGACTTGGGCATCTCGTCATGTAGAATCACCGTTTGGAGACCCGATTCAGTTTTCACCTCTTTGGCAGGTAAGAAAAATACTGCAGATGTACTTCTAGCTGAATTTTTATCCCAAAGGAAATTCTTTACAGACACTTTCGATCAGAGGAGCAACTTAACATAGAGATTCTTACATGAGCAATTTCATTATTCACAAAATTCTGACTTTTAACCCATGTTTAATGTAACAAGCAGCTAACTTTGTCTTTTGTGCTGAATGAGCAATGAAGCTAGCTCGTACATAAACTATATAAAGTAATTCTTATTGAAGGAGCCATATTGGAACCTACCAAATCCCGTCCTAGCTAGAGTAGAATTGTAAGAAGAAAATTGAATATGTACTAGACCTAGATAGATGTACAATTTTAATGCATCTCTCTATTTTTTTTTCTTGCAGAGCTGAGTTGGAGAAACATGGATATAAAATGGAGACCTCGTGACGGATGCTTTGGACATGAAAAGCAAACTACTTACTATGATGATCTCGCACCTGTATCTGAATTCAGATGTGATTAACATGGGTACAAAACTGAGACATCTCAAGTGACACCCAACACAGTTTTTGAACAATTTTCCGTCAGTTCCTGAGGATGATATTAGAAACCTGCAGAAACCTTTCTTTTCTTAACCTGATGTTTTTGTTTCAGCACTGTATTATAAAATTTATTATTGGTAATGCAAGGCCTGCAGTGATAAGCCACACATAAAATACTCCACTTTGTTTTAAGTTACATTGAAATTGTTGTGTGCAGTTTTACTTCAGCTAGTGTTGTCACCTCAGAAGACTGAAGCAATATTTCAGTTTGAATTGATAGTTTTTCCCCCAAATGCTTATTTTTATAAAGTAAATTAAAATGGTTTAATGAAAGCCAACTAAGCAAATGTGTATTAATTTTTATTTTTAAAAATTAATGTCTACGGTGTGAAAAGTACATCACAAATGTTTCGTCTCAGACCTGCTCAGCACTCCAAAGCAGAAGAGTTCTGGAGTAAGAAACCTTGTCATGAAAACATGTCTACGTCCAAAGTTTAAATAAAATTCCTCAGCATATTCTTTGAGAGCAAAGTTTTATTGATCTGAATGACATGGGAGCCACAGGAGTTGGCAATTTTCTTTTTAAGTGCCAGTAGTTATACCCTTGTCCAACCGTGGAAATTTACTCAACTGTCCACTTTCCAGGCAAGAAAAGGTGAAGTGCATTCACTATAGGTGTAACCACACCTTCCTAGTACATTGATAATATTTGTTAAACTATGTGTTTTTCCTGCTGCAGCCTTTAGAGATGCTTGCGAATGGCAGGATGCGAATATCATCTCTCCCGGGTCTTCCCATACCATTCGAAGCGGAGTTCTACTCAATACCTTTAATGTTGCAGCGTGAATCTTTTCTGGATTCACCTGCTGTGCATTATTTCGTCATCTAGTGCTGGTTCCGGAATTCTCTGCTATTGTAGTCCTATTTTTTGTTTTTCTTTTTGGGCATGGAATGTCACCCCATTTGGTGAATCCTGTGGCATTGTACACCCGCCTCCGGGAAGCACCCACCGTTGATCTCCATCTTTAGATTATATTTTCTGCCACTGCGTCTGGATGCTTGACTGAAGGCTCTCCAGCACGATGAACAAAAAAAAGTTACAAGGTTCGTCAGTATTTTGCCGGAGGAGAATTCTTAAGGGAAGGACACTATTTTCATTGACCGTTTTTGAGAAATGTTTGAGTTGAAAGCACAAATTCTCACCGAAGGACCAACACCCGATGTAGAACCTCTGCCTGCCTCTGGAACGTCGAAATGAAAACGGCACTACCTGTGCCGTGTTCACATCTTAGGCGCTGAGAGTGAGAGAGAAGCCGAGGCGAGCACATCACACTATGCAGGGGCAAGGAACATCTCCGTCCCTGAAGTCCTTGGCCTGTCTAGCGACAAGGAGAATGTCTTTGAAGGTGGCAAGTGAAAAGTATCAGACACCGACTTGAGTATCGTTAACGTCGAATCTCAGGCAACCAAGAAGAGCCAGGAGATGAGAGACACCGAAAAAAGGGCCAGAGTCCTAAAAATGGGACTGAAGTGCGCCGAAGGGAGCATCGTCGTCAAACGCTCGCCAACCAAAGGCAGGCCCCAAGACAGAGAGCCCCTCTGACCTCTCGAAAGGGAAACCGCAGGAGGAAGATCTCTATAAAAGCCCAAAACGTTGAATGTCAGTCAAGGGACAGACGCTTCTACAGCGAAGAAGGAGAGGTCTCAAGAAGAACTTCGAAGCTCTACTACCAATACGTCATCAAAGGATTGTTGGACGTCTAAGAGAAAATCTATGTTGGGCCTCAACACCAAAGAAAAGCCGGAAAAATCGAAAAAAAGAAGAAAAGGTGTCTCAAGGTCGGCAGCCTTCCTTAAAATCTCTCCCCCCCCCCCCCCCCCCTTCCTTTTTTTTCTTTTCTAACCAATCTTTTAAAGGAATTTTGAATAACTCCAAAAGAACAGGGCGAGAAGGTCGTCGAAGAGCTCAAACCTCTGACACTAAAGCCTTGGGAGGAAGAAGAGGAACAACTAGACGGTTAAGCCCTCTGTCAAGACAAGCGAAAGAAGGTACCACGCACCTGAAATTCCCTTCCTCCACGGGAACAGCTGGACTGAAGACCTGGACTCAATTGACGAGAATTTCCCAGCTCCCCTGCCTCGCTACAGCGAATAAAATTCACTTCCAGCAAGAAGGGGGAAAGGGGAATGGGATAATAGAGAGACTCCACTGTGATGCCTGTTTCTCCCGGGCTAGTATGCCTGCTTCTCCTGGACTAGGGTGGTTACTCTGGCATCTGTGAATTAAGTTAACAGAGAATTAGTGGAAGTCCCCTTAAAGGCCCTCACTACTCCCTACCCACTCCCTACGCCCTGACCTTTACCTGATCTCTACTGTGGATTTGCCCCTCTCTTTTAGTTGCCTTTTTTGTGCTCCGCGCTAAGCAAGCGCTACTGTGCTTGATGACTGCTGCTGCGCTTGATGGTGCTCCTGCGCTTGATGGTACTGCTGCACCTGATGATTACTGCTGCGGCAATTGGTGGTAAGCAATATATATATATATATATTTAACATACAACGAGATGAAGTAGATTCTTTTCTTGTTATCGGCACTGCAGAAGAAAGTTCCTCATGGAAACTAAAAGCCAGTAGACTGAATTGTACTCTCTTGAAATTTCTGTCAGGAACCCCAAACAATGATTTAGGAAGTCTATGGGGACTGCTTCTTGTTCTACTACCAGGAACGTAGTAGGGAATGTCAGTAGCCTGGCAGTCTCAAATTGTTTAATGCTTCAATACGCATTAAGCATTAGGCCACTCACCGAGGAATGACTGTTTCTCGGTAATAGTTCCTGCCTTGAAAGACCTTCCACAAGACACCGCTGGTAGAGACTCTGGAGAATTTCCACTCACTGGAAATAACAGGAAAGTTCTTGTGACACGAGATGAGATAGAAGACTTCTAACTCCACCTCCGGAATCTGTTGAGCAGCGAAGAATATCCTTCTCAACCCCCAACGAATACTTTCTGAAGTTCTGTGAGAGACTCGAAAGACACAGCCTCCTCACAAATTTCTACAGTTGAAGTGCGCCGCGGTCAGGGAACGCGCGCACGTTCAAACATCTGCCTGTCAAACACTAGACCGCTAACCCACAGACCGCCCTGAGAACGGGCGCCCTGTTGGTAATAGTTTTTAACAGACTAGTCTTCTTTTGGGAACGTCTGAAGGAAGGGAAGTGAAACAGCCGACTCCAAGGGTAATTGAAAAGTTTTCTTTTGCGATCAGAACCAGGGGAAACCGTGCAGGAACACGTTTTGCCGTTCTTGACAGTACCCCCCACCAAGAACTCCCCTCCGCTCTCCTTTGGTTTATTGGGATATGTCCTATGAAACTCTCGAACCAATCTGGGGGCATGGATATTTGAACTGGGCTCCCAAGAACAATCCTCCGGACCAAACCCTTTCCAGTCAATTAAATAGAAAACTTCTCCTTTCTTCAGTTTTGAGTCTAGAATCCTCTTGACTTCAAATTCTTCTCCAGCCTGTCTGTGAACTGGAGCTGGAGGCAAACCCATTCTCATACCCACGGGGTTTTTCTTTACTAATGATACATGGAACACTGGGTGAATCTTTAGACTAATGGGAAGCTTGAGTTTCACTGTAACTGAGTTCATCATCCTTTCTACCTCATATGGACCTACAAATCTAGGCTGGAATTTACGATTCTCCTTGAGGCGCATGTATCGAGTGGATAGCCAAACCTTGTCCCCTGGTTCAAAAACGGGATTCTTCCTTCTTTTCTTGTCTGCCTGCACCTTCTGTGTTGCCTTTGCCTTAATCAAGTTCTGAGTTGCTACCTTATAAGTCTCTTGTAATTTACGCACCTTCTCTTCCACAGCTGGTACTAGACTTTCAGACTTATTCACTAAGGTATTGGGGTGTCGACCTGAATTCAAAAAGAACGGGGAAAATCCGGTAGAAGAGTGAACTGCGTTATTATACGCAAATTCTGCTGCCCAAATTAACTCAGGCCAATCTCCCTCCTGATCCATCAAGTACAAGCGCAAATATTGCTCCAGTTCTTGATTTACTCTCTCCGTTTGCCCATCAGTCTGTGGGTGAAAACTGGTGGACAAACTAGAGTCCACCCCTAATTTGCCTAGGAAGGCTCTCCAGAATCGTGAAATGAATTGAGGACCCCTATCGGATATGACCACCTTTGGAATCCCATGTGCCTTGACTATGTGTTGAGTAAACAGAGTGGAAAGCTGAGTTGAAGTTGGAAGGGATTTCAATGGGACAAAATGAGCCATCTTGGTGAAATGATCTACCACCACCCATATAACGGACAACCCCTGACTAGAAGGAAGATCCACAATAAAATCCATTGAGATGGTGTGCCAAGGAGCTGGTGCTATGGGCAAAGGTTGAAGTAACCCTTGTGGGGCTTGTCTTATGGCCTTCCCCTTGACACAACTAGCACAAGATGCCACATACTGTCTCACCTGAGCTTCCAGACCGGGCCACCAAAAGTCTCGTTTGATCAATTCAATGGTCTTCGTGACCCCTTTGTGGCCGGCCAAAGGATCATCATGACAATGCTGTATGACTCTTTCTTGTAGATCAGCCTGTGGAACGAACAATACTCCGTGATGATAGGGTTTCCCATCTCTACTTTCTCTCTCTGGGTCCTCTTTCAACCACTTTGCCAGATCTTCTTGTGACATGGAATCTCTGATCTTCTCTTCCAATTCTGAGTAGAGTATCGCCCCAATAATCTTTTCCTCAGGAATTATGTGAACTTCTCGGGAAGTTTCTCTTTGCTCACTTGAATTTAGCCGGGACAAGGCATCCGCCTTTCCATTGTCTGCTCCAGGTTTGTATGTCAAAACAAAGTTGTAATCTGCGAAGAACAACGACCATCGCAATTGTCGTGGCGAAAGTGTTCGCGCTGACTTCAGGAACTGCAGATTTCTATGGTCTGTATAGACTGTTACTTCATGCTTGGCCCCTAATAGGTAATGTCGCCAATCCTGAAAAGCATCTTTCACTGCCAAAAGTTCCTTGTCTGCAATGGAATAATTGACTTCAGCCGCTGTTAACTTCCGTGACCTGTAAGCAACGGGATGAAGTTGGCCAGTCTCCCGATGTCTCTGCGACAAAATTCCTCCAATCGCCTGATCAGAAGCATCCGCCTCCACATAAAATGGTTCCTCTATGTTTGGATGCTGCAGAATTGGAGCGGAAATGAAGGCCCTTTTTAAAGACTGAAAGGCTTCCTCAGTCACTGGTCCCCACACGAAAGGTTCTTTCTTCCTCAAAAGGAGAGTGATTGGACGAACTTTCTCCGAAAAATTTGAAATGAATCGCCTGTAGAAGTTAGCAAATCCAATGAATCTTTGTATTTCCTTGACATTTTGTGGAGGGGGCCAGTCTCTTATTGCTTTTACCTTGGAATCGTCCATGGCCACTCCTTCAGGGGACAAAATGAATCCCAGAAATTCAACCTCTGTGGTGTGAAAAACGCATTTTTCCAACTTGACAAAAAGCTGATGATCTAGCAACTTCTTCAAAATGGCGCGCACATGTTGTACATGTTCTTCCATATTAGCAGAGAAAACAAGGATGTCATCAATATATACCACTGCAAAGCGGTCAAGGAATTCTCGAAGGATATCATTTACAAAATGCTGAAAGGCAGCTGGGGCATTGCACAGGCCGAATGGCATTACCTGGTACTCAAAGAGGCCGAATCGCGTCCGGAAAGCTGTCTTCCACTCATGCCCCTCAGCCATTCTAACCAAATGGTAGGCTCCGCGAAGGTCCAACTTAGTGTAGATGCAAGCATCCTTTACCTGATCTAAAAGTTCCGAAATCAGTGGTAGCGGGTATCGGTTCTTCTTTGTCACCTGGTTCAAGGCACGATAGTCTATGCATGTGCGAAGCTTCCCATCCTTCTTCGGAATGAAAAATAAAGGAGAAGATGCCGGAGACTGAGAGGGTCGGATGAATCCATTAGCTAGATATCGATCCAGATACTCCTTCAGATGTACATTCTCAGCTTCAGAGAGGGCATAGATTCTACTGCACGGCAAGAGTGCCCCTGGTTCCAATTCTATGGTACAATCATACTCCCTATGTGGGGGCAATTTATTGGCCTCCTGTTCATCAAAAACATCTCTCAAATCCAGATATTCGCTGGGAATCGCTGGAACCTCCAAAGCACAGACCACCAAAGACGGCTCTGCCAATAACGTTGCTTGGGAGGGCTGGAGATGGGTTTCCTCTCCTTGAAAGCAATGTTCCTTGCAATAATCCGAGCTCATTTCCACCGATCTTCTTGCCCAGTCAATCCTTGGGTTGTGTTCCGTGAGCCAGGGCAAACCCAAAATGAGCTGAAACTGAGGGGCATCAATCAAGGCAAACTTTAAAATGCTCCTATGGCTCCCTGGACCTTCCAAGATGATCTCTTCAGTATCCCAAGTGATGGGGCCAGAAGAGAGATTTGTTCCATCAACAGCCCGCACCGGTTCTGGCTTGATTTTGCGGACAAACTGGATTCCTAGGGATTTGGCAAATCTTATGTCGCAGAAATTCCCTGTTGCCCCAGAATCAATCATGACAGAAATGTTCTCCATTGCTTTTATTCCAAATTTTATCCCACAGGGGATAATCAAATGAGGGGCCGCGGACTGAAGGGTATTAGCAAGCATTTGTGGATCTGGAGTTGACTTCTCTTCTGCGCCCACCAGAGCAACTCCTCCTACTGGTGGGGCTTGTCTTTTGGCACTGTGCTAATCTTAGGCCTTCGTGAACATTCCTTGACAAAATGCCCGGCAGTTCCACAATACATACACAGTTTTCCATTACGTCGCCTCTCCCTTTCCTCCTTAGTTAATGGGCCTCTAATTGACCCAATTTGCATTGGTTCTTCCCCCGAAGTTGTCTCAGATGACTTAACCGGATCAGACCTGGCTCTGTCGAAACGCGGAAGGAAAGGCCGTACCTCCTTGCGACGCTCACTCCGCCTCTCATTTTGCCTCGAATCAATCTGAAGTACAAGGTCCATTAATTCTGACACATCTGTGGGTCTCCTAGGGATTTGTGCCAACCCATCTTTTATTTCATCTTTCAGTCCTCGATAAAAAATGGCCGCCCTCTTTTCCTTTGGCCACTTGGTTTCCACTATTAGTTTATTGAATTGGGCAATATAGGCTACTAACTCCCGACTCCCTTGTCTGAGATCCAAAAGTTCATTGTCTGTCGTTTGTGACACTGTGCGCCGATCAAAGATGCGAAGAAATTCTTCCTTGAATTCCTCAAAGTTATACAGAATTGAGTCATTGCAACTCACAAGCGGCATAGACCAGGCTGCCGCATCTCCGCTCAGGTAAGACAGTACAAAGGCCACCTTGGATTGATCCTCTTTAAAAACGATAGGCTTGCAAAGGAAATGCAAAGAGCATTGGGTGAGGAAAATTTGCGCCTTATGGGGATCACCTGTAAATCTTTCTGGGGCTGCCAAAGGTATAGTGGGAGACATGGCATGGATAACCTGAGTGGTCAGTTCAGACGTAGATGACGTGGGCGAGAAATGGAAAGATTTAGGGGCCTTAAACTCAGCACTATCTCCGGAAACCAATTCTTCCACCCTCTGCCTAAGGAAATTCGCTTCCTGACTAGACTTCCTGACCTCCTCACTGAGAGTCTTATTTGCCTCCATGGTGACATTTAACTGTTCCTGAATTCTTTCTAGCACTGCTGCCAATGTCTTAACATCCAGACCCTCAGCCATACTGCTCAGGTGGGATTAGTTGAGCGGCACTTCAATCTGTCAAGACAAGCGAAAGAAGGTACCACGCACCTGAAATTCCCTTCCTCCACGGGAACAGCTGGACTGAAGACCTGGACTCAATTGACGAGAATTTCCCAGCTCCCCTGCCTCGCTACAGCGAATAAAATTCACTTCCAGCAAGAAGGGGGAAAGGGGAATGGGATAATAGAGAGACTCCACTGTGATGCCTGTTTCTCCCGGGCTAGTATGCCTGCTTCTCCTGGACTAGGGTGGTTACTCTGGCATCTGTGAATTAAGTTAACAGAGAATTAGTGGAAGTCCCCTTAAAGGCCCTCACTACTCCCTACCCACTCCCTACGCCCTGACCTTTACCTGATCTCTACTGTGGATTTGCCCCTCTCTTTTAGTTGCCTTTTTTGTGCTCCGCGCTAAGCAAGCGCTACTGTGCTTGATGACTGCTGCTGCGCTTGATGGTGCTCCTGCGCTTGATGGTACTGCTGCACCTGATGATTACTGCTGCGGCAATTGGTGGTAAGCAATATATATATATATATATTTAACATACAACGAGATGAAGTAGATTCTTTTCTTGTTATCGGCACTGCAGAAGAAAGTTCCTCATGGAAACTAAAAGCCAGTAGACTGAATTGTACTCTCTTGAAATTTCTGTCAGGAACCCCAAACAATGATTTAGGAAGTCTATGGGGACTGCTTCTTGTTCTACTACCAGGAACGTAGTAGGGAATGTCAGTAGCCTGGCAGTCTCAAATTGTTTAATGCTTCAATACGCATTAAGCATTAGGCCACTCACCGAGGAATGACTGTTTCTCGGTAATAGTTCCTGCCTTGAAAGACCTTCCACAAGACACCGCTGGTAGAGACTCTGGAGAATTTCCACTCACTGGAAATAACAGGAAAGTTCTTGTGACACGAGATGAGATAGAAGACTTCTAACTCCACCTCCGGAATCTGTTGAGCAGCGAAGAATATCCTTCTCAACCCCCAACGAATACTTTCTGAAGTTCTGTGAGAGACTCGAAAGACACAGCCTCCTCACAAATTTCTACAGTTGAAGTGCGCCGCGGTCAGGGAACGCGCGCACGTTCAAACATCTGCCTGTCAAACACTAGACCGCTAACCCACAGACCGCCCTGAGAACGGGCGCCCTGTTGGTAATAGTTTTTAACAGACTAGTCTTCTTTTGGGAACGTCTGAAGGAAGGGAAGTGAAACAGCCGACTCCAAGGGTAATTGAAAAGTTTTCTTTTGCGATCAGAACCAGGGGAAACCGTGCAGGAACACGTTTTGCCGTTCTTGACACCCTCACTACATAACAAAATAAAATAAAAAAGAGGACTGACCCAGCACTCCCCAGAGAAGAAGAACCCATGCTGGAAACTAAAAAGGGAAATAGGACTTCCAGCACATCAGCAGAAGCTTACTAAGCTAAGAGTTGGCCATCTTGGAACTGTACTATCTGCTCCCTTTTTCACACCCACATCAAAACTGCAAGAAAGATGAGGATGTTTCACTCCTGCAAAGCCTGCCTGACCTTCAAATGGCGGAGCTCCGATCCTTATCAAGATCTCGAAACGCTCATTTTCCCAGCACGGACTCACAGCCATATGGAGATTTGGGTTGGGAGCCCTCTGATATGCCACAGCTGTTAAAACAACTGTTAAACCAAGCAGGCCGGGGCTGTGTTGGTATAACGAGTGGAGAATTTTGTAGCTGCAAAGTCTGTAGATACCTTGCCTTTCTACGACCTCCTAGAAGTCCCCCTCATGCTCTGGAGAGTCAACAACCAGCCCTAGAGCAACAGCACAAAATCTCTCTACTACTTGTACTTTCCCCTCTACGGATGGCTCTGGAAACTCTAGCCCACCCGTCCTTATAGGGTGCCTGCCCCGTCCCACTTAGTCACTATGCCATACGCTACATCAGCCTACTCCAACGGCGCCTCTGCGAACCACTTAAAACCGCAATCCCCGAACTCCTTCTCGATCAGCTTTCCCCCTAACCTCTCACCCAAAGCAAAAAAAACTTTAAACAAAAACTGATCAGACAACATCCTGAATCACTATTCGTGAACATCTATCACTGCACCTCCAAAGGACAAGTAAAAATGGATCTCATCTTACAGACAAAGACCCGAAGCTTGGAACGCCATCCTCAGATTGCAAATCAATATCTCCAAAATGACTAACATGTCCCATAGATGCAAACTGACTTTCTCAGCCCCTAACCACACTAGGCGAAATGGTAAAACCACTGCGACCATCTACTCCAATGGCACAGTCCTGATGCAAGCCAACTGATGACCTAGAAATCATTGATGCTCTCTTCCCACCCCTCTGGACTTCACCCCCCCCCCTCCCACGCACTCCTCCCCTGCCCACCCAGCCTCCTCTCCCTGGAGAACCCGACCCGCCGACAGAACTCGCCCACCATTCCGGTGCACCCTAGTAATAACACCTGCCTTCTGCTGCAAGACACTACCTCCAACACTACCAGAGAGAACAAAGCCCCTCTATCCCCCTTTGGCAACCACCCTCTTCTGACCCCCGCCCTCCTGCCCTCCCAACCCACTTCGAACGACCTCAACAGTACGTGACTCCCAACCCCCTCCCCAGTCCCTCATGCAATTTAACATCTACACCCCATCATGGCCCCCGCCTCCCTGCACCACCGACCCCCGCCTAGATCCCACACGGACACCTCACCCACTAAAGGGCAACTTAACAACGTTAGGCTCTCCCCCCGGTTTAATTTTCCCACACAGAACACCCACACCGACATAGAGACTGGGCAGCGGCTCATCCTGCTTGAAAGCCAAATAACCACCATAATCAAGGGTCTTAGTGAAATCCTTACCAACCTCGCCGCACCCCTAAAGCCACACCATTACCCTCTCTCTCCCTCCCTCTCCCTCCTCCCTCTCTCTCCTCTCTCACCTCTTTCTCTCCTCTTTCTCTCCTCTCCTCTCCTCGCTCCCCCCCCCCATGCTCCCGATTTGGAAGGGATCTCTACCCCCCTCTCTCATCAGACACAGAGACCGAAAAGAACTAGAGATGACACTTCTGCGAGTGAAGCGGCAGCTCTCGCTTCCTCATACGGCAATCTTATTACTGCCACCCTCCAATCCAGAATACAGGTGATCATCGGACTGGGAAGAGAACAGGCCCCTCTGAAATCCCCTAGACCCCTGGCCACACGCACTATCATCCCCACGGTCCCCCGAAAGATAAAACACACAACATAGACGTCCCCCATAAACTGCAGATCAGCCTCTAAGCATGCCACAGAGCTAGCGGAATCCATCCTCACCCACGACATAGACATAGCATTCATCACTGAGACATGGCTAAATGACTCTTCATTTCCTCTCATGGATACTCTTGTCCCCCCTGGCTTTGTTATCACCAACAAAGATAGAAAAGATCAATGAGGTGGAGGCATAGCCATCATCCACAGAAACAATATTTCCGTTACTGAAATAGACTCCTTCATCTAAAAAACCTTTGAGTGCCTAACCGCCAATATCAACACTAGCAACAATAAAACACTCATCTGCCACCTCATTTACCACCCCCCGGCAACACCACCACATTCACTGTACACCTGTCCGACCTGATTGCCCACTTCTCTCTCTGAGATATGAACAACCTTATTCTGGGCGACCTCAATCTTCACTGGAATGAAGAAAACAACCTGTTAATCCAGAACCAGAAGGAGCTGCTTCACAGTAACAACCTTACCCAACACTGCTTAGAGGAAACCCACAACAAAGGAGCAATCCTAGATGCCGTTACCGCCCAGCACGACACTGTCACGATGGATCGCACCCTGCCCATGGACTGGTCCGACCACAACTTAATCCTTTTTCACCTCAGTCAGCCTATCACACCTAAATTTCCCCCCCCCCCCCCCCCCCCAACCAAAGACCCTCCGCGATGGACTATAAACTTTACCCAGATTAACATGACTGACCTAGAGGGAAGGATTAACTCTCTCACTGCCTCGACGGACTATCTATCCACAACAGAACTCACCGCCCACTACAACACAAACATGACATCCATTCTAGATCAAGTAGCTCCCTTGAAACAAAAACAAAAAAAAACAGGAACATCCCATCCAGATCTTGGTTCAACACGGACATTAGACAACTAAGAGCTACAGAAAGACTATGGAGGAGCAACTCCTCCTCAAGCCTACTCGAACAGCTCAAAGCAGCCTGAAGGAAATACAAAAAACACATGAGCAGCGAACAATCCACCTTCTTCTGCGCCGCCCAGGACAACGCAAAAAACAGGCCCAAGAAACTGTTCAAAATCATCAGACAACAAACCTCCAAACCCCCGGAATCCTCCCTACAGGCCTCCAAAGACTTGCGTGAAAACTTCGCCAACTTCTTCGAAGAAAAAATCACTGAGATTGAGCTCTCACTGGACATCAACGTCAACCCCGTGTGCAAAAACCTGTCTCCAGTGACAGTAGATAGCTCGTCCAAGCACCCCACAAAAACCTGGAAGTCCTTTAATCCCATCATGGAAACAGAGATCCTCGAAACTGATCTCCACCTCCAAACCAGCCTCTCGCGTCCTTGACCAAATTCCCTCCGAACTGACCAAAAAAATGACTCTCCATAGCCCCGTTCTGGTGAAAGATCATTAACAGCTCCCTGAGAACTGGCATCATACCTGAATGCCTCAAAGTTAGCCAAGTCACGCCACTACTAAAAAAAAGAAAACCGGCCTTGACTCCAAGGAACTGAATAACTTCAGACCCGTCTCCAATCTCCCCCTCCAATTCAAAATCCTTGAAAAAATGCGTCCTCCAACAACTGACTGAGCACATGGATAACATCAACTTTCTTGACCCCCTCACCAATCGGGTTTCAGAAAAGGCTACAGCACTGAGACCGCTATCCTTAACATCGCAGACGACATCCACAAATCCCTAGATACTGACCAATGCTGCCTCCTGATTCTTCTAGGCCTACCGGCTGCCTTTGACACGGTGGATCACCAACTTCTCATCAAGGCTTTACAAGAAAGGGTAGGAGCTGATGAGTTGGTCCTATGCTGGTTCTCCTTCTTACACAGCCGCTCACAAAGGATAAAAAAAATCTTTACCTCCGACCTACACCCTGTCGGGTTCAGTGCTCTCACCTCAACTGTTCAACATATACATGGAACCCCTCACCACCCTACTCAAATATGAAAAGTCACTCTAAAAGAAATCCAACATTGGCTGTCGCTTAACCACTCTAAACTCAGCCAAGACAAAACCGAAATACTCCTCCTCTCCAACAAAGAGGAGAACCCTCATATTTCAGAATGGCTAAAAGCTTTGGATGCTCTTAACGGCAATCGCACTCCGACCCACTCCGTTAAATCATTAGGAATTACCCTAGACTCGAAACTTGACATGGCCAATCACATCAAGAACTCCGCAAAGCGTGCCTTGGTCAACCTGAACTTACTTAACAAAATAAAACCATTCATCCCAACCAACGACCTCAAACAAGCCACCTAATCACTGGTGCTATCCAGACTCTACTATAGAAATGCCACCCTCACTGGTACAACAAAATCTCACCTAGCACCCCTCAAAACTACTCAACGCAGCAGCTATAATGGTCACTGGAATCAGGAAATACGATCACATCTCACCAGCACTCAGAGAACTAAAATGGCTCCGAATCGAGCTGCGTGCCTGATACTGAATTGCCTGCCTCACACACAATGCCCTGCACATAGGAAAACCTGAGTATTTGGCTGCCAAACTCAAGAGGGCTGGTCAGATAAGGAACCTCAGGAGCTGCCGCACGGTCCTTCCCTGGAAACGCGCCCAAAATCTGGAACGCCACCCCAGTTGGTATCAGAACTATCTCGTCCTTCACAATATTCAAAAAACAACTTAAAGTCCTTTTTCTCAACCGCTCCCTCCCGAATGGATAGCTGCCATCAAAATGCTATTCCCTGCTCGTCGTCTCTTCCTGACATTGTCGCTCTTAAGACTTACCTCCTCCATGCTATTCGACCCCAACTGCTCCTTCCTCCCCCTTAATTGGTTCAACCCCAAGAGAACGTGCACTCTGAGGTTATCTCAGGACTCACGTACTACCTCAATACTGGTCAGCACACTTGGACTGCCGAACCTAAATGTAGAATACTGCTTATTGTATGAATCTTGCTAAAAAACGCTCCCAATACCCTCGGGTCAGGCTAGCGCTATATAAAACTCCTAAATAAACTATAGGGGATGTATCAAGGCTCGGGGAATCTGAATACACTGAATCGCAGTGGCAAGACCTGGAGTTAGACTCCCCGGAGGAAGATGTACACCTTTATTTGCCGAGGTCTTCCCCTTACAGATGACACGGCATGTATAACCAAGTTTCCAAAACGGCTACAGATAAATATGGAGTGCAGCTGGGGGAAGATAAACCACTCTTTTTCCTACTGGATACCCTCTTACCATCACAAGCTAGGAACAAATTCCTGCCTGTGCTCCCTAGTGTACTAGATCAAGGAAGGGAGGCTTTCAGAGAACTTGCTACTTGTGGAGCCGTGACTCCAAGGGCGGAAAAGAAATACCAGTATTCATCTAAGGACCAAGGATGCAGTGCAGGCTGATTTGATCACCTTGATAGCACCGAAGAAGTCTAACATTCCCTCAACATTGGGACCACCTCCTGACCAGAAGAGCAAGAGTATGGCACTCATGAGTCAAACATTTAAGTGCAGTGCAGCAAAACAGCGGCCCATTGCTAACTAGAATGCCCCCCCTGATTAGACTTGCATACCAACATTGGGAGGATATGGCTGGCTGAACTTATGAAGCACTTGTCAGAATAGTTCAAAAGGAACGCTGCACACCTGGCAGAAGAGGGGAAAAAACCATAGGCAACACATAACTGAAATAGACATTGGATGCAGCAGACCCCTCAAGCCGCCAGATGATGATGGGGGTTATTGTACTTCGCCACTAATAACTGCAAATATCTGGGTTCAAGGCAGAGATCTAGGTGGAAATTATGAATACCCCATTCATTGGGGAACAGTTGTTTGGGAGCACGGTGATGACACCATGAACGAGCTCAAGATGGAGAAAGAAAACTCATAAGTCCATGGGGGCATTGCAGTTTAAAGGAGGTATGTGACGAGGGGCTGTGACATCACGTGTGCCCACAGGAAGAGGCAGCTTCCAAACAGGAACTTTACACCAGACATTCCAGGGGAGCAGTCCAACACGCACCCCTAACCGCACAGGTAATACCAGCAACCAGGACAACAGACCTTTTTAAGGAAGAACAAGGCGGAGGGGACAGCCGCACAAGGGAGGCATAGCCACCACTAAGCGACTTCCTGAAAATACAAAAACCTTTGCTCCCAACTCCAGTGGGAAGCAGAAGAAAAATCTTCCTCCTGGAGTAGAGAGAGATAAAATCAGACAAATTGATCCTAATTGTCATTCAATATGGGTATTGAATAGAATTGGACAAGGTGCCTCCAAAAAGAGGACCAAAAGAGAAGGTTCATACAAAGGAAAAAAGATCTTGCCTACTCAAGTATGTTGAGGAATTGCTGGAAAAAAGCACAATAGAGAAAATACCAAGACAAGAGCTCAACAAGTGAAATTACTTGACCTATTTTTTTTATACCAAAGATAGACTGATCTCTATAGCCATTTTTAAACCTTAGATTTATAACCAGTTTATAAGCACACAAAGGCTCAAAATTGCAACCTTGCAGGAAGTCATCCCACAATTGCAAAAATGGGATTGCATGGTTACCGTAGACCTAAAGGACACCTACTTGCATATCCCAGTGAATGCAAAACAGAAGAAATACCTTTTGGGTTTGTGCTAAACAAAACTCAATACCAGTTTGGCTTTCAGGATAAAATCAGTGCCATGACTCTTCACAAAGTGTCTAGGAGCTGTAGCAGCTCACTTACGAAGGCATACATGTCTATCCGCACCTGGGTGACTGGTTATTAAGAGCTAATTTACTCAAGTGCAAGGAGCATATACAGCAAGTAATGAGAACTCTATTAAAGTTGTGGTTCTCCATAGAGAAGTACTCGCCAACACCAGAGCAAGAAAAATTTGTTTCTAGGAGCAAGTATAAACTCAATACAATGGAAGGTGTATCTCACTAAGAAGAGAATACAGCCTTTTGTTACTGGAGACTCCTCTTCACCAGGAGGAGCAAGTGAGGATAGTGGGCAAACTGTTAGTGAAAATGACTTAATGCATCCTTTTGATTCCATATGCGAGGAAACATGAGACCAATTGAAGAGTGGATCCAAACCCAATGGCCACAAGCAACTGGGAAGATCTATGGTTGCCAGGCAAAAAGTACAGGAGGAAATGGCATGGTGGAACAAATCACATATATCGTGAGGAAGAAACTTTGCACAACCAACTCCAACAGTGACCATTACAATAGATGCCTCAAATGGGTTGGAGAACTCAATGGGCTCGCTGAAGATAAGGAGCCTGGAAGGAACTGAATGCAGTTCAACACAACAATATTTTGGAACGAAAGACAGTTTACCTGGCCTTAAAAACCTTTCAGAAAGAGCTACTAGGAAAGACAATATTGATCCAAACAGACAACTCAACATTTTACATCAAGAAGCAAGGGATAACAGAATCCTTTCCATTATCAAGATTATCCCAAGAACTCTAGAAATGGGCAATACAGAGGAGGATGTAAATCACAGCAGTTTATCTTCCAGGCAAGAACAATAGAGGCAGACTGAGCAGACAAGTTTCCTTCTCCCGTGAATGGGAGATGAACCAAGGAGTACTAAATATTTTTTGTAGTTGGGGAACACCAGCAATAAATCTATTTGCAACACCACAGAATGCTAAATCCCAAAGCTTTGCTTCCAGACAACCACTATGCCAATCCCTGGAGAATGTTCTGTCACTAAACTGGTCAGGGATATTTGCTTCCTCATTTTCCCCCTGATGCCGCTATTAAACGTAGTGATCAGCAAATACAAGACAAGCAAAATGACACTAATACTGATGGCCCCACAATGGGATAGGCAGAAGTGGTTTTCAGAGCTAGTGGAATTGTCTATGAAAGAAAGAAGGGTACTACACCCAGAACCAGAGTCTTTGAGCCTGGCTCCTGAAGACCTAGAATTTGGTCATCTAAGGGTACCGGAAAACACTAATGGCAGTTTTAAGAGAGGCAAGAAGGTCAACAATGAGAGCGCTTCATGGCAAAATGGGATAGCTACTCTGGTGTCTTAAAAGAAAACTACAAAGGGTGCTACAGATTTAAGATACCTAGCATACCTAATAGACTGCAAGTTAACGTATGCCTTATTGAAGGTTCACTTGGCAGCAATACAGGCTTGCAGAAGAGCTCAAATAGGAAGAAGCTTCTTCACAGCTCCAGTAATAAAATTATTTCTTATAGGGGCATGAAGAATTGCACCACTAAGGAAAGTACCTGCACCCACCTGGAATCTAAATGTCGTACTTGCACAGTTAATTAAGGCACCGTTTTGAGCCACTGCAGAAGGCCTCATTAAAGATGCTCCCCCTAAAGAAATCTTTTTTGGTGGCCACAAGATCTCTGCATAGGGTAAGGACAGGATCGTCATGAGGACAGATCCACAATCCTTTCTGAAAGTAGTGTCACACTTCCACATTAACCAAACAATACAAATTCCAAGTTTTTTGTCAAAAACCAAAGACGCATGCAGACAGGGCACTACACACAATGGACACAAGAAGTGCCATAATGTATTTCATCAAACAAAGTCGAGCAGAAAGACAAAACAACAATTTGTCTCCTTTACAGAAAATAATGTTAGAAAACCAGTAACTAAGGGCACAATTGCCAGATGGATGTCACAGACTATTCGGCTGTGTCACAAGTGCAAGGAAAAAACTGCCATCAACACAAAGAGCAAATTTAACTAGAAAGAACGGATCAACCATTGTTTTTCTAGAAAATACACCGTTACAGGAAACATGCATTGCAGCAATGTGGTCATCAGTACACGTTCACAAAACGCTACTTTATAGACTTTGAAATAAACAAGAAGCTTGAGTAGGACAAAGGGTTTTACAACATATGTTTACAAATCAAAGATTATCTTCAACCCAACCACTACAAGAGTAAAAAAAAAAAATGCTACAAAATCTATGTACAGCATGTGAATCCAGAAAAGATTCACGCTGCAAAACCTATAGTTTCATACCTGTAGGTGGAGTTCTGCAGCTAGAAGAGTTTTCTAGATTCACAGGCGACCCACTCACCTCCGCCAAGAACATGGAAGGAGGAAAAGAAATGATCTGTAGATGGCGAACGATCGTGTACAACATCACAGGATGCACCAAATGGTGTGTTGCTGTTGCCCAACAAGAAAAACAAAAAATAGGACTACACAATAGTGGAGAATTCCAGATCCAACCAGTGGCTGGCAGAATAATGCACAGCATGTGAATCCAGAAAATCCTTCAAGCTGCAAATTCTCAACTAAAGGTAAGAAACTATACATTATTGGTTGCTGAAGCTCAAACGTGTATTTGTACTGCAGCGTGCTCTCGTGACAAAAGCAGGGTTCCTAGGTGCCTACATTTTTCACCTTTTGCCACTGTGTGCCAACTTTACTACCACCCATTGTTGTTAGATTGCCTAGCCTCCTTCTGTAATTCAATGATGGTCGCGGTGTAATAGGAAATGGGTGCAATTTGACGCTGACCGGGATGAAGCTCAGGTTGAATACACTAACCGTATTTCACCCTAGCCAAAGGGTCCTTTAAAACCAAATCGTCCACAGGAGTACACTTCTAAAGCTTATCGGGAAGGCTCTTGGAGACACACAGGGTGGCAGGCAGAGGCCAATAGGAATGTCCAATCCAGGTCCAGTTACCTCTGCTCTGTTCGGCAGTTACAGGAAAAGGCCGCTTATGCTACAATAACACAACAAGCTATAATCGGTCATTAGCCTTATGATCCCTGGAGTCCACATCTTTGTCATGGGTCCTCCAGGGCTTTTCTCTGGATGCAGACCTCAGATTATTGCCTCATCTGATCTTCCTGTGGTCCAAGAGTGTTCTGAAGTAGGAGCCCGGTGATGCTACATTCATGCCTGGCACGAGCTAGTGAGTGGGGGATGATCCCTGGGGTTGCCCTAACAAATGGCAGTGAACTATTTTAATCCCCGTGCCCTCCCACATCTAAAACTGGTTTTAGGCTGTCCCTGTACACCCACCAAACCCAGATAAAAATAAGAAAGCTGAGCATGCAGCAACCGGACAGTGGATACACATTATTTTGCCATTCTGTTTCCCTCTAAAGTACGCCCCTAATGTCATATAAAAAACCACAGCACATCTGTCACGCAGGTCTTGACACCATCAAGATCTGACACTGATATCAACAAGTGGCCCACTGTGAGGGAGGCTGCTTTGGCTTGAGGGACAACAGAAGGGTGCAGGCCTGAGTGTTAGCTGCATCTGCTTCTAACAGGTAGGCCTCTTTCAAGTTAATCAAGTCCTTGGGCCTAGCCCATTTGCCACCCTCTGAAGGGCACAACTACACTTCCCCACAGCCAAAGCCAACACCTCATTTGTGCCCATTAAATGGTAATTACTGACCGGTAAATTGGAGAGTAAAATGCAGATTTAGCTTCCTGGGACTTAAAGCAGGTAAAGATGACGTTTTAAAAGTCGCTTTACTAAAATATTTATTACAAATCCGACTTCACCAATGAATTGGGCTTGTAATATGTATTTTAAAAAAATTCTAAATTACATTTGTAGCTGTTTCCTATTAAACTTCATTTTGTATCTCAGTGCTCACCTATGGAGCAGCCAAACCTACAACAGTGAAAATAGCTTTGAAGTACTAGTTACTGTAAGGACCTGTTTAGCATTAACTTTTGTGTCCTACTTCTGAATACCATGCACCTATCATTAATGGTTTACTTAATAGGGATGGTTGATAAATATTTTAAAAGGAGGATTTTAGGCTTGTCGAAAGGGTTATTTTGGGAGGTTGAATTTTCTGTTCAAACCTGCTCAGCCAGGCTACTTGTGGCAGGCCTGCAGCCACTTTTGTATGGTGTGTACAGTGTGTGGCACAATGAGTGCTGCAGTCTACTGGTGACATTTGACTTACAGCCCTGGGTATATTTTGGGTGCCATATACTAGTGGCTTACTATGCTAATTAGGGTATTCCAATTTCATCCTGTTGAGAGGAGTAGCACATGCACTTTACTACTGTTTAAGGCAGGGATAAAGTGTGCAAATTTCTATAACCAGCAAAAACATAGTTCAGTGAAAAGGCAAAAATAAATCCTAGGGAGATTCTGCAGAAGGGACACCTTTTCCACACCACCTTTATTTTTATTGCAACCCTTTCACTTCCATTCCTGCTTCTCCATGCCCTTCATGCTTCTGAATGCTCCTGGCCTTTTCCATTGTATTTGCAGACACATTAAGGGACTGCCAATGCTGTGAATAAAGCAGTCCATCCGGCAGAGGCATTTAATGCTTAAAACCTGGCCACTGTGCTTGCAAAATAGTTTCCTCTTCCTTCCTATGACTCTTGCTGATGTGCAATAGCTATTTTAGATGATATTTGCAGAGCTCACAGTAGTTTAAGCACCAAGCTGCCACTGTGTATTGGAGTACCAAGCGAGGCCACAGTAACACCCTCTGTGGCCAAAGCGGCGCATAATCACGCACCTTACCAATCTCAATATACCTTCGGGTGAATGTTGCGCTTTATAAATAATACCTAACATAACACGACAAATCTATAACTGGCGTCTATAAATTGACAGATTTCAATTATTTGCTTGACGAAAAGCTCTTGTGAGCAATTACTTGTGCAACTTGTGCTGTCCATACATTTGCTAAAGAAGAGACTTCCACTACTCTTTCACTGGTGCACACCGCATATGCAGCTCCAACATCTGCTTTTAAACATGCCCATCTATGAGCAACACTTTAATACATTGTTTTAGGGGTTCATCTTTGATGTCTGGGTGAAGCTTTGTGCACAGTTCTTCGTCGTCCTGGAAATGTAAATTTAGAAATGTGGCAAAAATTCAATAAGGTGGAAATAGCAAGCAAAGCTATTTCATAACATGGAAGTCTGACATCGGTCATAAGTTGTTTTGTGTCGCATCAAGAACATTTTAACTGATGTGATACATGCAAAGTCACAGAATTCTCTAACACAATATTATCACAGCCACTGTGTCAATGGTTCTCAGGCACCCTGGAATTGCTTCTGCAACAGGGTCCAAGGAAGATGAAAAAAATACAACTGAAGTGGGGGTGTTGAGTGGCCAAGATGGTGGTGCGGTGAGATGTTCGCTGCCATCGCTCCCGCAGGCATCATGTTTATGCCCGATTACTCTTTCCCCCTCTGCAGAAAAATGCCAAAGCCATGAGCAAGGAATATCATGAACTGTCCCCAAGCTCAGCTGTCCAAAATAAGCCCAGGGGAGTGCAGCAGGGGCTCTGAGGCCAGGACAGGTACGCCTGTGTGATGAGGAGCCAAATGGAGGTGGCCAGAGTGAAGGTGGGCCCTGGTGAATGCTGCCAGCAGGGAGGGGGTGCACGACCCCTCCTCTTTATAAATCAAAACATAAACAAAGGCCTAGCCTGGGGAAGATGGTGTCCATGGGGCCGAAATCAACCTCGGGAGGGTGGGGGCTGTGCGGCACCCCTTCATTTTTATTTTCATATTTTAAAAAAATGGGTCAGGCCCTGGGGAATGGGGTTCCCGGGGCCCAAAATGGTCAAGGGAAGGGAGACCAAACAGCCCCCTTTTCGCTTTTATTTTTTAAACGAAGCCAGCAGCTCGCTGGAGACCTGCCCCCTTTCTCCACTACTCTGCAAATGCACCTCCTGGCATGCTCTTGGTTGGGGAATGAAGACCCCTTCGCTGCTGAGTGTTCTTAGGGGCCAACTAGCCCACCTGTTACCTCCAGTAAGACCCCCACACTGGAATTGCTGCGATGTGGTTAAAGTCCACGCCCCTTTTTCCACCACTCTGCAAATGTGCCTCTTGGCACGCTCTTGGTTGGGGGATGAAGTCCCCTTCATTGTTGAGGGCCCTTAGGGGCCAACTAGTCCACCTGCGACCACCTCTCAGCAATCCCACTGTGTGGGGCTTACTGGAGATAACAGGTGGGTTAGTTGGCCCATAAGGACCCTCAGCAGCGAAGGGGACTTCATCCCTCAATCAAGAGCGCTCCAGGAGGTGTTTGCAGAGTGGTGGAGAAGGGGGGCGTGGCCTGCTATCAGAACTCAGCCATCCTGCTGTGTGGGAGTAACTGGAGGTAAGGACGTCCTTGTGGGCCAACTACTCCTCCTGTTACCTCCAGTAAGTCCCACACAGTGGGATTGTTAAGAGATCTTTGGAGGCCATGCCCCCTTTCTCCTCTACTCTGCAAACGCGCCTCCTGGCACACTACTGGTTGGGGATTGAAGTCCACTTGTAAAGATCCACTTCAAAGCAGTTGAAGAGGAAAAGTAATTCTAGGGGAAGTTGGGCGTGAGGAGGCGTGTACATAGATGCAAGGAAGAAGTCAGCGCGAGGAGCAAATCAGCATGGATGCCGCACGAGTCTCAAAGTTGCCTTGAAGTCCACGGTAAGCAGCGTTCTAAAACGTTGAGTACTTATTTACTTTTAAGCACATAAGCGATTATCTCCGTGGCATCCTTTTCTCCCAATTATCACCAGGAAAATGAGGCAGAATCTCCAATGCGCTACAGTTAACGTTAAGCACTTATTTACTTTTAAGTACATCAGCGGTTATCTCAGTGGCCTCCCATAACTTAGTTATTAAGAACACATGAAGAAGTAGTTTAAGGCAAGGCAAATCCCAAGCAGAGATACCGGACGACCGGAATCAGCAATAAATCCACATGCACATGAGCTAGAAAGAAGCTCAATGTCTTAAGTTGCTAAGTCAATAGTAAATAGCAACAATCAGCCAAATTTGCGCATGTACACAAAAGGCATGTAGAAGTCAATTAGCAGACGAAGTAAGTTGCAGTAGGTTCTTTTTCTTCAGTAGAAATCCTTTAGAAATGGATTAATCCAGGGGTGGAGGTACCAGTACAGGTTATCTGCCCCCTGCCCAGATAGGTCAACTCGTCGCCAATGTAAAGATCCACTTCCAAGCAGTTGAAGAGGAAAAGTAACGTTTATTGTAGAGTAAACGTAGGTACCTCCAGCTCAGCTTTACAGCTACAAGTACTGAATGCTTTTCAAGGCATAAAATTCTAACCTAGCAACAAGCTTGACATTCCATTATATTCAGAACAACTCCACACCACTTTACTCCTGAGGGACCTTGGGGGACCAAGAAGCCCTCCTGGTACCTCCAGTAAGTCCTACACAGAGGAATTCCTGAAAGCTCGTTTAAGAGCCAACCCTTTCTCCACCACTCTGCAAATGTGACTGCTAGTTAAAAAACCTTAGAAATTCACTAAAAACCAAAGGTTACAGGGACGTTATAGTTAGAAAATAGAATTAAAAAAACCTTAGAAATTAACTAAAAAAACTAAAGGTTACAGGGACATTATAGTTAGCAAATAGAATTTGAAAAACCTTAGAAAAACACTAAAAAAACAAAGGTTACAGGGATGTAATGGTTAGGCTGACATTTCACTCTTACAAAATTGAGAAATTAAGCCATTATAGTTACTAAGGCTGGGCGGATAACTACGCTCTGCCAGCAAAGTTTGCGGAGTTTTAAAACTTCACTCCATTTGGAGTGCTAAGTTTTCCAAAACTCCGCAATCGGAGCGGAGTAAGACTTATCTTCCTCCAGTCCCAAATCGGTGTCCTGCCTGCTCTTGCTGCTGTGGCTACACTTGCCTACTGCTGCGCTGCTCGGGTTCAATTAATTAACAGGAAGAACTGTAGTGCACATGGCGTTCTGCGTAAAGGCATGCCTGACCCTATCATGGGATTGGATACGGTCAGGCATGCCTTCACGCAGTATACCATGCTCTCTGCAGTACTTCCTGTTAATTAATTGAGCTGGAGCAGCGGAAGGCGAGTGGAAATGACACTGATTTGGGAGAAAGAAGGTAAGTCTTGAAGCCAGCAGGCCTTCCTATGCCTGAGGGGGTAGTGGGGGGTTTAGTGGTAAGGGGGTTGGGGTTTAGTAGGAGGGTGAGGGGCAATGAGTGACTCTGCTAACATGGAACTCTGCAGAATTTCACAAAGTTTTCCAGTAACTGTGCAATTCCGCAGAGTTCTACTACGCAAGCTCTGCACAGGCCTGATAGTTACCTGAGTTAATTATAACTTGTGCCCCCGCAATGCACTGCTTATGACCTCGCATATTACATCACTCATTACATGGTCAGTGACATCATTGATGACATCTCAAATAACATCAGTGATGACATCTCAAATAACATCAGTGATGACATCAGTGATGACATCATCCAGTGACTGTGAGGGTTTATAAAAAGTGGATGACTGAGTGGATGCGTGACTGACTGTATAAGTGAGTGATTAGGTGTCTCAGTGAATGTATGGTTGAGTGACTGGTTGTGTGAATGAATCTGCCTGTCAGTTGATGTCTGGTTGTATGAGTTTGTTAGTGGGTACGTGAATGGCTATGTGGGTGATTGATTAGTTGACTATCTATGGTTGTGTGTGTGGGTGAGGTGTTGTGTGACTGCCTGTATGGATGAGTTAGTCAGTGCCTGTATGGGGTAGTGATAAGCTGTATGGGTGAGTGTGTGTCTGTATGGCTGTGTCAGTGATTGTGTCAGTAACTGTATGTGAACGGCAGTATAGGTGAGTAACTGGGTATATGAGTGACTGTATGCGTGAGCGAGTGAATTTGAGAGTGGCTATATGTTTTTAGTACATGCTTCTGTCAGTGACTAGGTGAATGAGTACGTGTTACTATTTGTATGAGCAAGTGAGTGTATGTAGATGTTTTGTTTAGTACGTACCTATATGATTGACTGTATGGGTGAATGTGTATGTGTGTGAGTAGTTCTATGGATGACTCACTCTGTGTGTGAGTGCTTGTATGGGTATAAGAGTAGATATGTCAATGGCTGTATTGTGTGAGTGGGTGTATAAGTGGCAGTATGGGTGAGCAAGTGGATATGTGTGTAGATCGATTAATTAGTGCTTGACTGTGTCAATGGGTTTGTGAATGGTTGTGTGGGAGTGGCAGTGGGTGTTTAAAAGATTCTATAGGGGGTGAGTGCGTGTGTCAGAGATTATGTGGATGATGTTATCACTGATGTCTTCAGTGATGTCATTTGAGATGTCATCAGTGATGTAATATGTGAGGTCATAAGCAGTGCACTGCGGGTGAGCAAGTTATAGTTAACTCGGGTAACTATAACAGCTGAATTTCTCTGGTTACGAGTAAAATGTCAATCTAACTATAAAATCCCTGTAACCTTTGTTTTTTAGTGAATGAATATATATATATATATATATATACACTGAAAAAACCATAGGTTTCAGACATGTTATAGTTAGCAATTAGCATTTAAAAAACCTTAGAAATTCACTGAAAAACCATAGGTTTCATGGGTGTTATAGTTAGCTGGCCATTTTACTCGTACAGAACCATTGAAATTCCTTTGTTATAGTTAGTTCTACTAACTATAACTCGCGCGCCCGCAATCATCAGTGATGTCACTGACCATGTCATGAATGATGTCATATGTGACATCATCAGAAGTGGATTGTGGGCGCGCGAGTTATAGTTAGTAGAACTAACTATAACCAAGGAATTTCAATGGTTTTGTACGAGTGAAATGTCCAGCTAACTATAACACCCCTGAAACCTATGGTTTTTTCTGTGAATTTCTAAGGTTTTTTTAAATGCTAATTCCTAACTATAACATGTCTGAAACCTATGGTTTTTGAAGTGAATATATATATATATATATATATATATATATATATATTCACTGAAAAAAACATAGGTTTCAGGGGCGTTCTAGTTAGCTGGACTTTTCACTCGTACAAAACCATTGAAATTCCCCCGTTATAGTTAGTTCAGCTAACTATAACTCGCGCGCCCACAATGCACTGCTGATGACGTCACATAGTACATCACTCATGACATGGTCAGTGACATCACTCATGACATCACTGATGACATCTCAAATTACATCACTGATGACATCATCCAGTGAATGTGTGTTTTTCTGAAAATTACATATGTTTTATATATGTATATCTCAAGGTCGATGGAAGAATAAATGGGTATATAAGTGTCTAAATGGATGATTTGTTTTTGAAAAATTGATTGTATAACTGACTGATTAAGTGTATCTTAGTGAATACATGGCTTAGTGAGTAATGTTTAAATATGTAAATATCTGTATCAGTCTCTCACTTTGTGCATGAGTGGCTGCATGGGTTGGTGAGTAGCTACATGAGTGTCTATATAGGTTATTAGTTGGTTTTTTGAGTATCAGCATGAGTGTCTGTATGGTTCGGTGGGGGTATTACGTAGTGCATAGGTGCATGAATGAGTGACTCACTGTTTGTGTTGAAGACAGCATGTGTGCAGGACTGTATGGGCGGATGAGTGTGTGCATGGGTGTGTTAGTGAGTGAATGACTGTCTCAATAGTGTCTTTAAGAGTAACTACATATGTTTTAAACTAGTATATGTGACTATTGGTGTATATAAGTGAGTATATGTGAGAGTGAGAGATTGAAAGAGTTCCTGTATGAATAAGTATGTGTTTCTATAAGTGATTGTTTAAAAGACTAAGTATGTGTAAGTTTCTGTTGAAGTAAGTGTGGTGGTGTGTGTATAACTGTATATGCAAGTAAATGGATGTTTGATTCTTTATTAGCATGAGTGACTATGTGTGTGAGTAACTCTATGGATGAGTGGCGTTGTGTAACAGGATGTATAGGTGCATGAGTACATCTGATGAGTGAGTACATGTATGAGTGACTGTATAGGACTGTTGGTGAATGAGTGGATGTGTATGTGGATCTTAGAATTACTGAATAGGTTGTTGTAACTGATATTGGTATGTCCATTGTTTTGAAAATTTTAGTTTCTATTTTTGAATGTGTGTATCAAAGGTTATATTAGGGGGAGAGGAGGTCTGCCACTCTATCACAAGGATGATGTCATCAGTGATGTCATGAGTGATGTCATCAGTGATGTCACTGACCATGTCATGAGTGATGTAATATGTGACGTCATCAGCAGTGCATTGTGGGCGCGCGAGTTCTAGTTAGCTGAACTAACTATAACGGGGGAATTTCAATGGTTTTGTACGAGTGGAAAGTCCAGCTAACTAACGCCCCTGAAACCTATGTTTTTTTCTGTGAATTTCTAAGGTTTTTTAAATGCTAATTCCTAACTATAACGTGCCTGAAACCTATGGTTTTTTCAGTGAATTTCAAAGGTTTTTTAAATGCTAATTTCTAACTATGCCTACAGAGATAGGACATGTGAAGAAAGAAGAAAAAACGCACAGAAAGAAAAAAAAGAAATGCAGAAAGAAGCAACAGAAGTCCTCAAAGACGAAGAAAAGTGCAGGAAGAAGGATAACGTGCAGAAAGAACAAACAGAAGAGCAGAAAGAAGCCTTGTTGCAAAATCATCCTGTACCCTCAACTTTTTCAGACGGATACTGGGGGTAACTGAGTCTGACTAACCAGTCCTAGAGCCAGTGCTATGTTAAAAGACACTCAGAATACAGTGAAAACACCTACATACACTAGGGAACACTATGCGTTGGGGTCCCCCTGTGATCAGCATGACCTCCTCTGTAAGCCCCTAGTATATCATAGGGCAGGTGATTAAAACTACCTCTTAAAACGTGCCACAGGGCGTGTTTGCACACGTCACCTCAGGCCCCATCCCCTCACTTCCCCACTGTGTAAACACGCCCTATGGCCGTTTTAAGTTGGGAGATTAAGTCCCCTTGAATCCTGAGGGTCCCTAGGGTCCAACTAGACCACTAGGTACCTCCAGTAAGCGCCACAGAGCTGCGTTGCAGAGAGATGTAAAAAGGGGCACGGCCTAGACCACCTCTCTGCAACGCAGCGCAGTGGCGCTTACTGGAAGCACCTGGTGGGCTAGTTGGCCCCCAAGGTCCCTCAGGATTGAAGTGGAATTATTTCCCCAACTTAAAACGCACCACAGGGCTTGTTTGCACACGTTAACTCAGGCCCCGTCCCCTCCCTTCACCACTGTGTAAACACGCCCTGTGGCCGTTTTTTGTTGGGAGATTAAGTTCATTTGAATCCTGAGGGTCCCTAGGGTCCAACTTGCCCACTAGGTACCTCCAGTAAGCGCCACAGAGCTGCGTTGCAGAGAGGTGTAAAAAGTGGCACGGCCTGGACCACCTCTCTGCAACGCAGCTCAGTGGCGCTTACTGGAAGCACCTGGTGGGCTAGTTAGCCCCCAGGGGCCCTCAGGATTGAAGGGGAATTATTTCCCCAACTTAAAACGCGCCATAGGGCATGTTTGCACACGTCACCTCAGGCCCCGTCCCCTCCCTTCCCCACTGTGTAAACACGCCCTGTGGCCGTTTTTTAAGTTGGGAGATTAAGTCCCCTTGAATCCTGAGGATCCCTAGGGGCAAAATAGCCCACTAGGTACGTCCAGTAAGCGCCATTGCAGAGAGGTGTAAAAAGGGGCACAACCTGCACCACCTCTCTGCAACGCAGAGCAGTGGCGCTTACTGGAAGCACCTGGTGGGCTAGTTGGCCCCCAGGGTCCCTCAGGATTTAAAGGGAATTATTTCCCCAATTACAAATGCACCATAGGGCGTGTTTGTACACGTCACCTCAGGCCCCGTCCCCTCCCTTCACCACTGTGTAAACGCGCCCTGTGGCCGTTCTAAGTTGAAAGATTAAGTCTCCTTGAATCCTAAGGATCCCTAGGGTCAAACTAGCCCAATAGGTACCTCCAGTAAGCGCCACAGAGCTGTGTTGCATAGAGGTGAAAAAAGGGGCGTGGCCTCAGAACACCTGTCTGCAATGCAGCTCCCTGGCGCATACTGGAGATACCTGTTGGGCTAGTTGGCCCTCAGGGACCCTCAGTATTGAAGGGGAATTAATTCCCCAACTTACAACTGGCCAGGGGGCGCGTTTGCAGAGTCCTGCAAAGAGGGGGTGTGGCCTCCTGCGCGTGCCGGTCTTTTATTTATTTTATTTTTTTAAGAAGGAGGGCTGTGTGGCCCCCCCTTCTTTTTCTAATTTACTGGCCCTGGAGACCCCATCCCCCAGGGCCTGCACCCTAACTTTTTTTGTTGAAAAAATGAATTTGGCCCCGGGGACCCCAACCCCCGGGTCATGGCCTTTTTTTTTTTTTATTCTTTAGGAGGGGGCTGCGTTGCCCCCCTCTTCAGGCCACTTATGGCCCCGGGGACCCCATCCCCGGGGCCGGTCTTTGTTTTTTATTATTTATAAAAAATATATATTTATAGAAACACCTAGGACATGCTGGACAAACCGTATGTACCTATCACCATGACGATTTCTGTGATATTCATTAAAAGGCGACTATGCATAGAATGAATCCACATGGAATGTATTTACACCGCTAGTGAAGCTCTGACGTGTCTGACGCCCTACCGTGCCTAATCCCGGTGCCCCCGCCGGTGGGTACTCTCCAAGTAGACATCCTTGGCGTTTATTTATACAAACATGGGTAGCTATTGACGGGCACATTTAATATACACGCACACCAAGCCATTCAAAGGGGATTCGACAAAAATTCGACCAAACTATGCAAGAAACCCCCCTCACGGTTAATAAAACGCACATCCACCGCCGGATGTGTAATACTATTTATTTTACTCTCTAGAAAGGAGACGAACCTCACTTGAGTCACAGCATGCTCCTGGCTGAGCCCAATGCTGTGTTACACCCACCAGTGCCCGCCGAGTGCCTCACACCTCTGTGTTGTATTTCACCAGCTACTGCGTATGCAATGACACTCTCTAGCCCATGTGCACTGTAACACCACCCCGTGAATATGTCATGCCAAACTTGCCTTATATTGCCCCATCTAACGTCCCTTCCTCGATGCCTATGTTATAACGCACAGTGCTATGCCATACATATAACAATCTGTGATCCATATCGTTGTCACAGTGCATATGCAACGTTACACTCCCCAGCACATGTTTTATATTACAACTTTAGAGACTAGTTAGGTTACACAACACTGCCCTGTGCATATTACACTCCAAGGCGCATATCGCATAGCACACGCTAGTGCCTGTGCTATCTCGCGCTCTCCAATGAATTTGTCATTGCGCACAATGTATTGCATATTATATTTCACGCCCCGGTTCATCTTATATCACACTTTTTGGTGCATAGTTTATACCATATACTATATCTAGTTTTCATTTTCAATCGTGCTCCCAGGACTATGTTCTATATAACGCTGTGTCCACCTCGCCTTTTCACGGGCATTACATTTTGCGATGGGGGTGGAGGGTCAGGGGGTGTTTCTGCCAAGTGAGCCCGGAGTCACAGTCACAAACGTCCTCTTCTTCCTGAAAAAAAGTGAGATTATGCTGCATACTTGTTCACATTTTAAGTAGTTCGCACAGACACACATTTTAAAAACAATAAAGTTCCTAATACCCACCTTCTCTGAACAGTTAGCTTGCTGTCCCATCCACCTCCTCCCTATCCTCTGTTGTCTGAATCCACGGACTAGCCTCCTCCCTCCTGCCATGCATGGTCTGATGTGCTGCCACTGCCCTCCATTTAGCATGATGTACCAGTCCACTCCTCCTGCCCTCCATTGCCCAATTCTCTGGCCCATCATTGACCTCCTGCTTAGCCTCTGTGCTTAGCTTGCTGCCCCTATTCTCCTTCCCCCTGCCCTCTTTGTGCATGCCCCTGCTCCATCCTTTTTGCCCACCATGTTCCAAGGACCTGCCACTCCTATCTACTCTGAGTGTTCTGTTGAGCTGCACTCCCCTCCCACCTGCCTAGCATTGTCAGATGACTGTAACCTGTCCCTGCCACCTCCACCCTGCCTGTCCACATGCCATGCCCCTATCCCCTTCCTCCTGTCCTCCATGGTTCATGTTACTGCCACACCCTTCTGCCCTCCCTGGTCTGTTGTGCTGCAACTGCTCCTCTTGCCTGCCCCGTGCGGTCTGTTGTGAGGCCCCTTCCCCTGAATTCTCTTGTCTGTGCCCAGGTCCTGACCCTCCCTTCTATCCTTCATGGTCCTTTATGCATGCCCCTGCACCCCCCTTCTTGCCCATCATAACCCTTGTGCTGCCACTAACCCTCCCGCTTGCCATGCATGGTCTTCTGTGCTGCCATGGCCCCTCCCACCTTCCCTGTGTGGTCAGCTAGCTGCCCCTGACCCCCTCCCACCTTCCCACCATGGTCTGTGTGTATGCCATCATAGTCTCATTGTTGCTCTCCATGGTGTGTCTTGTTTCTTTGTTTCTAGTGCCCAACCTGCCTGACCTCCATGGTCATCTTGCTGCTCCTGCCCTGCCCCCTTGCCCCCAGCCCTCTGTTTCCATGTGCAGACCCCTATTCCCTCCCTCCTGGCTTGTCTATTCCATTGTAATGCCCCTGATCCGTCCCTCCTGCCCTTTATGGTCTGTTATGCTGCAGCTTTCTCTCCTGTCTGTCCATTATGGTCAGCTAGCTACCATTGCCTCTTTCCCCTCTGTTCTCTGTTGTCCATGTGCATGGTCCTGTCCCCTCCTTATTGCTTTCTATGGATTGTTGTGTTGCACTCCCGTCCCGCATGTGCTGTGTGGTGTATTGCGCTGCTGCCATCCCTGATGCCTGCCCTGTAGGGTCAGTTTGGTGCACCTCTCCATGTCCCTCCTGTCCTCTGTTATCCGAGTCCATGTCCCTATCCCAATTCCTCCTGCCTACCATGATCCAATGTACCATACTTGCGAACATTTAGAACTTGGTAAGAGGGAGATTTTGAAAAAAAACTGGGGTATTGATTTTCCCCTTTGAGTTACATTGAAAAAGAGGAGATTGTAGACGGGAGACAGATCAAATAAAGACCATTTGAGCTTTAAAACATTGGACATTTCCTGGCTGAAACGGGTCTGTTGGCATGTATGGTTGTACTACCACTGCCTCTTCCTTCTGCCCACAATGGTCTATTATATTGCCACAGCCTCTCTTGCCAGTCCTGTATTGTTGGTTTGTTGCCTCTGCCCCCCTTTCCACTTCCCTCCATAATCTGTTGTGCTGCCACTGCTCTTCCTGCCTGCCCAGTGTGGTCAAATTGTTGCATCTGCACTCTCCTACCTGCCTTCAATTTTCAGAGTCCGTGCCCCTGGTCTCTGCCTCTCAACAGTATCCCAATGAACAACTAGATTGCTAACATTCTATATTTATTACAAAAGTGTGGAACGCCTGACGTCATCTTGATGTAATCAAAACTGTAATACCTAGAGTATTTCCTTTAGAAATTACATATATGAAATGGTCTTATTTGCATCAAAATTATGGTTAGTGCTCTAAAAAACTAAAATGAGGACATATTTTCTGAGTTTTCAAATAGCGACAAAGAACTTTTAAATTATTTGTAATCTTTGTTTTTTTATCCAATTGACCACTTGATTAAATGCTGCACCTAGGGGAGAGGATGTGGTGTTACTTCCAGAGCTGCAGACTTTGCAACTGGGGAACCAGGTTGGAGTTTCTGCTTCAGCTCAACATTCTGTGATTCTGGTCAAATCATTTAATCTGCCCATGTCTACAACTAAAATGAATTTGATCTTGTGTGATGTAACCAATGCTCATGTAAAGCACTCCAATACCTGACAAGTCTGCACTATATAAAACTGCAAATACACAAAAAATAAGTGTTTTGCACACTTCTGTCATTGGGCGACATGTGGGCTACATCTGGGTGATATTTGTGCTGCATTTGGGCTCTTTTGTCTCTGGTGGCCATCTTGGGAGATTTATTTGTTATGAAGTTTCCTAATTTCCTCATTTACTGAAGTCTCCTCGGTAGGAAATGCTTTCAGTTTTTTACTTTGATTCCATCAAGAAGGTATTCAGATATGTCACACATTTGCCATAAATTCTGAATGTTAGCACTCTAGTTGCTCATTAGATCACTGAAGTAAAGCTACTGCTCACCACGGAAGTTTGCTGCTGGTATTAAAAGTGCATGTTTCAGTCTGCATATCAGAATTTGTTTAATGAAATAAAAGAGGATTTGAGAAGTCACTCAAAATGTGCCCTAATTTTTCTTTCTTCAGCACTAATCATAATTTCTATGGCAAATTAAACCCCCTCATTGTGTTCCTTCTTAAATTAAATGTTTTAAGTGTTACCAACTAATTCCAATCAAGATGGCTTCAGGTGTGCCATACTTTTGTCATAAGTAAGACAGTAAGCGCTCTAGTTGTTCTTAAGAACACTCTGGGACGTTCTGTCATTGGGCTATACTTGGGCTACATCTGGGTGATATTTGGGCTACATTTGGGCTCTTTTGTCTCTGGTGGCCATCTTGGAGATTTATTTGTTATGAAGTTTCCTAATTTCCTTATTTACTGCAGTCTCCTCAGTGGGAATACTTTCAGTTTTTTATTTTGGTTCCATCAAGAAGGCATTCAGACGTGTCACACATTTGCCATAAATTCTGAATGTTAGCACTCTAGTTGCTCATTAGATCACTGTAGTAAAACTACTGCTCACCAGAGAAGTCTGCTGCTGGTATTTAAAGTGCATGTTTCAGTCTGCATGTCAGAATTTTTTTATGAAATAGAAGAGGATTTGAGAAGTCAAAATGTGCCCTAATTTTTCTTTCTGCAGAACTAATCATAATTTCTATGGCAAAATGAACCCCCTCATTTTGTTCCTTTGTAAATTAAATGTTTTAAGTGTTACCAGCTAATTCCAATCAAGATGGCTTCAGGTGTGCCATACTTTTGTCATAAGTAAGACAGTAAGCGCTCTAGTTGTTCTTAAGAACACTCTGGGACGTTCTGTCATTGGGCTATACTTGTGCTACATCCGGGTGATATTTGGGCTACATTTGGGCTCTTTTGTCTCTGGTGGCCATCTTGGGAGATTTATTTGTTATGAAGTTTCCTAATTTCCTGCAGTTTCCTCATTAGGAAATACTTTCAGTTTTTTACTTTGGTTTAATCAAGAAGGCATTCAGAGGTGTCACACATTTGCCATAAATTCTGAATGTTAGCACTCTAGTTGCTCATTAGATCACTGTAGTAAAGCTACTGCTCACCAGGGAAGTCTGCTGCTGTTATTCAAAGTGCATGTTTCAGTCTGCATGTCAGAATTTTTTTATGAAATAGAAGAGGGTTTGAGAAGTCAAAATGTGCCCTAATTTTTCATTCTGCAGCACCAATCATAATTTCTATGGCAAAATCAAGCCCCTCATTTTGTTCCTTTGTAAATTAAATGTTTTAAGTGTTACCACTTTATTCCAATCAAGATGGTTTCAGGTGTGCCATACTTTTGTCATAAGTAAGACTGTTAGCGCTCTAGTTGTTCGTTAGAACACTCTGGGACATTCTGTCATTGGGCTATACTTGGGCTACATCTGGGTGATATTTAGGCTACATTTGGGGTCTTTTGTCTCTGGTGGCCATTTTGGGAGACTTATTTGTTATGATGTTTCCTAATTTTCTCATTTACTACAGTCTCCTCAGTAGAAAATACTTTCAGTTTTTTACTTTGATTTCCTCAAGAAGGCATTCAGATGTGTCACACATTTGCCATAAATTCAGAATGTTAGCACTCGAGTTGCTTATTAGATCACTGTAGTAAAGCTACTGCTCACCAGGGAAGACTACTGCTGGCATTGAAAGGGCATGTTTCTGTCTGCATGTCAGAATTTTTTAATGAAATAGAAGAGGATTTGAGAAGTCACTCAAAATGTGCCCTAATTTTTCTTTCTGCAGCACTAATCATACTTTCTTTGGCAAAAAGAAACCCCCTCGTTTTGTTCCTTTTTGAATTAAATGTTTTAAGAGTTACCACTTTATTCCAATCAAGATGGCTTCAGGTGTGCCATACGTTTGTCATAAGTAGGACTGTTAGCGCTCTAGTTGTTCTTTAGAACACTCTGGTAAGCTGCAGTAGAACACAAAGGAATCAACTGACAGTCTCTGCCCTTGTTGGATGTACATGTTTTACTGAGAATGTCAGACTTCATTCTCACATGACTGAGAAAGATAATGTGAATTTACAGAAAATATGCTCTCAGTTTAGCTAATAGATCACCTTCCAAACCTCTGTGGGAAAAGCATGAGAAAATAGTTTTCTCTCAAACATGATTCATGATATCACAGCAGAAGGCTTTTTCACATGGTAAAATCACCATAGAACACACCACAATTCCTAAAATGAGTATGGTACCATCAACAAATGATTTATAATGTAACTAAAGTCTTAAAACCTTCTATTAACTGCAATGCTTGTTAATGAGGTGCTATCATGTATATTGGTCCCAAGATGGCTGCCAACACTTCTTGGATGAAGTGCTGACAGCCAATCAGATCTCACGGTGAGATGTGTGGTTAGGCTCCGCCCAGATATATATGTGATTTTACTTTTGATTTTCTCAGGAACTACTGAACAGATTGACACTATATATGCAAAAGGCACATGCCTGACCTGAGGACTACCTCTTTGCCAAATTTCAAGTAATTCTGTTCAGCCGTTCGGGCTGTACCTTCGACTAAAGGTCCTATGGGAAAATGCATGGGGAAAACACGTTTTGGGACCCCCTTTTTTCTCAGCCCCCGCTTGACGAATCACCCCGAGACTTTCAGGGTAGGAGCTGAGCAGAGCGCCCCATTAGTTTTGAAAATTTCACGAAGATAAGTCAACCGGCGCCAAAGTTATTCAAAATAGAATTTTCAGATTTCCTATGGGAAGTCGGTCCTAACTATAACTATCTACTGGCGACCGCCAGTAAATAATATATATATATATGTGTGTGTGTGTGTGTGTGTGTACAACATAACCTATTACCTTTAAATATGGTTTGCTATTGCCATTGAGTGATTCTGGTAACATCATAAACTGCATTGCTGAATGCTGTGCATTTTGTAAGGGAACACAGAGATGGTAATTGATGACCATATTACATATAACCCATTATGAATTTATTTTATATTACAAGTGCATTTCGGGATACCTTACTTAACAAATGATTATTTAACTCAAATTTTCATTGAAATTAGTGAAAAAACGATCATTGCACTTGGCTAGTTGTCTGTAGTAACTCCAGAACAATTATGACGTAAAGAATGTCGAATTGTGAAAAAATACTTTGTATTGGACACATCGTAGTGTGAACAAGGCTGTTGTGTCCAGCTAAAAACAATTTGCAAGCAGCTATTTGAGTGCCAAACCAGGGGAGAGGAATCAGTATTGTGAAAACATGCAGGCAGGTGCATATGTCGCCGAACAACACTGGCATTCTGCAGCATGCTGGCCATCAAACACTTTGCAAGGAGTATATATCTCTCTCTCTCTATATATATATATATATATATATATATATATATATATATATATATATATATATATATGTGTATATATATCCAAGTGACAATCACTACTGGGTAGTTTAAATCTAGGTATGTGTTTCCAGAGTATTTGTTGGGGGGGTTTGCTTGTAACTTTGGCACCGTTTGATGAATCTTCACAAAACTACAACAAAAAAAGTCTAATCTACCTCAGCTCCTTCTTGGAAGGTTTCAGGGGGATCCGTCAGGCGGGGGGTCAGAAAGAGGAGGGTTTTCCCAAACCCATTTTACCCTTTCATTTCTCCATAGAAAAAGTGATATCTCAAAAACGGCTGGACGGAAGTACACCAATTTTTACTAAAAGCTAGATTGGGATCCCAAAAGCGTGCTTTTTGTGATTTGGTGCAAATCTGTTCATTAGTTTTTGAGAAATTAAGGTTCAACAACTTTCTATATTTCACGCTGCGATCTATCGTGAAGGGTCAGGGGATGCAGCTGTGCTCTGATTACATGACCAGGACTATTCAAGATGCATCCACGGATCTGCGAGCCCTAGCACAAGATCCTATTGGCTGGCCGCATCCTGAGGAAAATGTTGCGGCCACCACCTTAGGACCCAAGGTCTCAGTCCCCAAGCCATTAACAATATTTGGAAAAAGAGTATAAGGGCTCAAACATAGAAAATAATTATTATTTTTTCACTGTTCTGTAAATCTACTGATCCATTGCGGCACTCAGTGCCCCCCGCTATCCCCCGGAGGCCTGCAGTGAACCACTGGATCCAGGGAAGTGCAAAAAAAAATTAAATAATGCAGGTCCTTCCCCAAGCCCCACGCTGTGCATGGCCAAGCCCATGCACAGCAGGGGCTGGATCACAGTCCTTCACCCAACCTCATGTCACTCATGGCAATGCACATCTTACTTTACTTAAAACAAAAACATAGACGTTCACTGAAAAAAACAAAGATTAATGTGGCAGTTTCAATTAGGTATTGAAAATAAACCTTAAAAATTCACTCAAAAAAATAAAGGTTAAACGGAACGTTCTGGTTGGGAGAAAATGTTAGTTAAAACACTGTTTTAAACAAACAAAACCACTGAAATTCAGGAGTTGGAGTTCTCTCAAGTAACTATAGCTCACGCTCTAAATTAAATATAACTCACACCTTTAATATGCACTACTAATTACCTCCAATATTAATTCACTCATTACATGTTCCATGATGCCATTGATACCATCACTACAACATCTAAAATGACATCAGTGATGAAAACATTGTGCAGGGCGGGCACAAGTTATAGTTACTTGCGATAACTGTAACTGGTGAATTTCAAGGGGAAACAAGTCTACTACTAGTCACAAGAGCTAGGCAGTGTGATTTTATTATTCCATAGTTTAACACCTTTGTCCTGGTTATGGTTAAATGCCTTTTTTATTACAGCTACAGATAATGAAAGAGGATGTCAGAAACCGTGTGAGCAGAGGCGCTTGGGGCCTTTCCTCTTGTGAGTCATGGTCTCCCCATGATCTCCAGTAATAATAAATAGCATGTTATGCTGATGCTTGTATTCTGGGGGGCAGGGGGTGATTTGAGAAGAGACATATCTCAAACACTTCTTCTAGGGATTGCTATCCTGACCCCTCCTTGTTCGACCTCTCACAGCACACCTGTTCCTTAAGAGCCCAACACATGCACACCAATCCAATACTTCAAAGCATTCTTATATGCACATTCGTTTTAAATCACCCTCTAATGCACATGAACATAGGCTCACAGATGTAACTGGCTTTGTGAAGTGGGATCTTAGTGTTTCTTTTAATCTATTACTCCCTGTCCCTTAAGCACTTTCCTCTCATTGACTGCACGGTTGACCTATTCCTGGTACATCTCACTCAGCACACCTATTCCTAAAGAGGCAAACAATGGCACCCCCTGCATTTCAAAGCATTCCTCCATTCATGTGAACTCTACAACACATTTTAAATGTAGCTTTACTGCTGTCAATGTCTTAGTGAATTTGGGCATTCATATTCTTTCCCTCTCCTCGCCATCTGCAAAAGTGCACTCATCCCAGGAGCTGCTTTCCTGACCCCCCATTACACCACAGCAATCTCACCTATTCTAGAAAAGCCAAAAACTCATCAGCCCCAACTCTTCATTCCTCCATGCACATTCCTTTACTGCATGCAGCACATCCAGATACTCTGGAATGGAATTAATGGCAAGTCCCAGAGTGTAAAGTTCTGTATGCTGGCTACCTCCAAAGAAAGTCATTGGTCTGCCCTCAGCTGGGTGCACAAGTTGAAGAGTCATGTGCTTGATTTTTCCAGCTCTTTAAAGGCAAGGTTCAAGAATCTCACAGTCTTGCATGCCAGTTGCACAGAAGCCACATCCATTAAAGAGATTACAGCTGGTTGGTATGTTCTGATTTGCAGACTTCAGAGTTTTTGTCTGTGTGTTAAAAATGCCCGGCAAAGGCACAGTAGATGAAGCAAAGATTAATTGATTTATCCACAGAGCCGGCACTCTGCAGTAGACAGTGCTGTTTCCGGTGTGGGGGGAGGGGGGGAGTGTTGGGGGGGGGGGGGGGGTGCTGGAAATGTGGGATTGGGCACCGATGTTGAGAAATTACATTTATGAGGGCTTTCTGCTTTTGAAAAATACTTGCATGTTGCACATTCTTCAGCAATCCCCCTAAAATCTGATTACCTTCATTCAATGAAATGCCTCTTAACATATTTTCAATGCAGTTTTTCTAAATTTGGACCGAAAGTATTGTGCCAATCAATCCATCAGTTTTAGCTGGCTCTGGGTGACAAAGTGGGGGTATGGATTTACACCTGTATACAGTTCTGGCATGCAATTCCATAGTAGTGAAACCATTTACAGCTGGCTGGTATCATTTTGTGGACATCTGTGAGGCATAAGCGGGGCCATTTTCACATTGCGTGGCTTTGTAAATTGAGCTGGTTGTGTACAAGATAATATGTATGCTTCAAATTCTATGTAGTCGTCCCTACTGAAGGCAGTTCATTCAATCCATTTAAAACAAATATATATTCTTTTTGTTAGCATTACACCTTGATGAAGTTTGCAATGGACATTTGAGGTATTTCTCCCATGCATGGTAACCATGTTAAACAAGAATTACCAAAGACAATAGGTGTCACCTATGCAAGCTCCGTTGGCTATGTCAATGGTTTTATTGATGGTGTACAGCAGCCCACCTCCCGTGCTGTATGACTGAAAGCTTTTTAATTAAGAGTTATTATGCAGTCAACACTGGGCGCATCATAGCATTTAAAAAAACAACTTTTTTATAACTTTTAACCATGCTGCACAGAACTCACACAGCTTTACAACATGGCTTTAAAAACATTGAAAAGCCAAATAGTGTAGCTATTTGGCTTTGTGAATGTGTTCCTTGCCATGCTTTACAGCTGCACGTCTGCTGTGCAGCATGGTTGAAAGGCAAAAATAGCACTCTAAAGTGGACAGTGTTGACTACATCATAACACTTTTTATGCTTTTAGACATTTTGCACAGAACTGCGCTGCTGTAAAACATGCCTAAAACTAGCATTGGTAATGCAATAGGTCTCGCATTTGTTTGAGTTAGAGCTATTGCTATTGTAAATGGCAATGTTTTTTTATTATGTATTATTGAGTGTATGTATGTGGTGTGTAGTGGAATTATGTGGGTTGGATTGGATTAGTTAGTTGTGGAATTGTGTGGCATGGAATTGTGTGGAGTGGATTTGTGTAATGTAATTATGTGGCATGCTGTGCTGTAGAATTATGTGGATAGATTTGGTAGTAGAGGTGGGGCAGTCCTCATCAGCTGTGGGGCACCCATTTTCCATACCCTGAGAGACATATAGGTATATATTGAGAAACTATTTCTGGCCATTATTAGTGCAAAGATGTAAATATAAGCGAGGTAAAAAAATGCATCCATCAAGTCAGTAAGTGAGAAGTGCACCAGCTGACCCAATTATTTTGAACAGCAGTCCTGAGATAATAATACAATTGCCCAAGAGGCTGAAACAGCAGTTTATTGTGTGTCTACCAACCAAATATGCCTGGACATTTATGGCCTTTAATACAAGCGGCGCGTAATTTGATTTTCAAATTGCACACCAGGTAAATGCCAATACCATGGGCTGTGGTGTTAACCGGGTATGCACTGTATACAGGCCTTTCAAGTTTCAGACCTCGAAATGTATATGACATGATAATTCTATGTCAGGACCAGAGGCTCCGATTATGCTTCTCATTTCTTTATTGAAAACTCAGCAGCCAATAGAAAAACCAGTAACAAAAAACCCCACATGGGTCACATGATCAACCATAGAGTACCATCATATATAAAGACCAAGCACAACCATAGTGTTCTCTTTCTTTGCTGCTCCGCAGCCAGTTAAGTGCTCTTCCCCTTAATTTGCATTGTTTGCTTACAGGGGTTATTCATATTGTGTAATCGCTATTTTGCATTGTTGAAGTTGATTGCTTTATGCCGCTTTGATGTGAGTATTATTGCCTTGATTTTGCTGTGTTTCTGCGAGTATTATTGCGTTGATTTCGCTACTTCTTGGTGCCCGTTTTACATCTGCGCTCTACGCTTCGAGCGCTTCATTTCTATTTCAGGTTTCTTCGCGCAAGAGTGTACGTGCGTTCTGTGATTATATTCGGGCTCTCCTTGCCTGTTTGGCTGTTCTGCGTGGAGCTGGAGTCTCTGCGGGGATCGAGGACTCGCATCTCAGTGACGCGTAGTACTCTTTCAGTTTCCAGCGTCTGTCCGGTTCTTCTCATGCGCGGCGGCCATTTTGTTGCTCAAATCTATTCGAGCTTTACTGAGTGCTGGAGCAGCATTTCCCTGGCTTCTCTGACCCCAAACAATTAGCATTTTCAAGCGCATTTGGACCACTGGTGCTCCCCTTCACGCACCTTTAAATATTGACTGGTTTGGGGCCGTATAATTTGCATAGGCTTTGCCTAGAGTGGTGGCAAACCCTCCCTCCACTTCCTAATTGCTTATTTGTATCCAAGAAGGATCAGACTTGACTTGCCTGGGGTTTCCACTCCCCCTTAATTATACATTTGTATTTATATTTACTTGCTGCCTGATCTGTGTCAATCATCCCTGAATTGTTCACAGGCACTCCTCCTGGGGGAATATTGCTACTCTTCTGAGTGGCTATAATGGCTGAATTCTATTTTGAGGAGGACTATTACTATGAGGAGTAACCCTCTGGGTCCATGGAGCAGGACTTCGTTGAGGTTCTGGACGCAGGTGTCCAACATTCAGTGAATCCGGCCTTAGTGAGGGCCATAGAACCCCTCAAGCATCACCTTTGCACCTATGCCAAGCAACAGGGCTGGCTACCTACCGTAGGCAATCGCCCTAGGGCAAGTGGTACTGGGGGTAAGAACCCGCACGCTGCAGACTTTGCAAAGTTAGATCTATGGCCTAGCCAGAGTATAATGTCCCCAGCAGGGAAGCTACCATCGCAGAGCTCACCCAGGATGATGACCAGGACACTTCCTCAGACCCTTCCACCGGCCAAGAGGAGGCTCCTAGACCCTCCAAGAAGGCAAGAAAGGAGAAGCACGCTGATGTTCCCTTTACTCCCAGGGTCCTCAATTTTGAGCCAACCGAGATCGTTCACCCTAATTCTACTGCCTGAACTCCATCCCAAGAAGTGGTCGAGTTTGCCCCATCACATTTACGCCAGGCCTTTCACAACGACCTACAGCTGCACCTATGCTCCGGGGGTCCCAGACCTGATCTTGCGGGTAAGGTGGCGGAGACCCCGGAGGTTGATCCATCCATGCTTACTTATTTAAAAAAGTATTCTAAGGATCCCAAGAAGGGCCTCGATAGGTCTTGGCGTTCATGTCAGGACAAGTTACTGGATATGGCCGGACCCCTGACGAAGATCTTGGAACTAGGATTCAGGACGAAAGAGTCTGCCGTATCAATAGACACTGAGGAGCTCATTGGTTGGGCTTAGAGAGCTGTGTACCAATTGGGCAACGCGAATTGTGCATTATCTACAGAGCGCAGATGCTCCATTTTGTTAAAATTAGATCCTAAACTGGCTGAACTCTCTACATCTGAATCTGGCCCCTTAGCCCGAGGCCTCCTATTTGGAAAACTGTTTCTTAAAGAGCATACAAAGTTTGTTGCCACGTTTAGTGGTCTAGACAAAGCACAAGGGTGCCTCAAGCGGGCTTTCCGCCCGGTTTTTGGCAGGGCTGGACGATTTAGGGGGCGCTCGTTCAGCCGGGGGTACAATCAAGGTGCCCCTCGGGGTCATCAGCGAGGAGGGTATCAGGATCCCAACTCCAACTCCTCCTTCTACACCATGAGACGCTCCAGGAACAAGTTCCACCAGAGCTGATTTGGTGACGATTCAGGAAATCAACAGATTGCCGGAAATTCAGGTGAGACTGATTCCGTGTTCAGAAGTGATATTGGGGGGCAGAGTAATGTTTTTTCTAGACAATTGGCACGCAATCTCATAGGATGCATGGGTATTAGAGCCCGTTCAGGGATACACGTTAGAGCTTTACGATTCCTCTGTCCAGAGCGCTCCTCCTACACAAATGGTTTTTTCCCCGACTCGATCAAACATTTATCTCCACACAGATAGCCTCCTTACTTCTGAAAGGAGCCATAGTGGTCTCGTCGCTGCACCCCCGAAGTTTCCTCAGCAATGTCTTTCTGGTGGAGAAGAACGGGGTTGGATCCAGGCTAGTTCTTAACTTAAGAGACTTCAACGCCTGGATAGTCGACAGACATTTCAAGATGGAGGACATCCATCTCCTGCACGACCTCAGAGAAGGGGACTGGATGGTCCGCTTGCACCTGAAGGATGCGTATCTGTCCATTCCCCTAGTGATGACTCATCTCGAATGGGCGGTCAATCTCCTGCAAAGCCTAGGGTTCATTGCGAACTCGCAGAAGTCGATTCTGACACCATCTCAATCGATCGAGTTCCTAGGATTACTAGTAAATTCTCTGAGTTGTCAGCTCCTTTTACCGGCACAAAAGATCAGATCGATCAAACAGGAATTGAGGTCCGCCCTACACAAACAGACGGTATTGTTGCGATCCGTAGCCCGGATCGTGGGTTTGTTGGCCTCCTCGATTCAGGTGATCTTTCTGGGTCCCCTCCACTATCCGGCCCTTCAATGGCTGAAAATTTGACACCTCAGAAAAGGCCTCAAGTATTCAGAGCAGATTCCTCTCTTAGAGGAGGCGAGGCTAGAGTTGTTTTGGTGGTTAAACCACATGGAGGCCTGGAACGGCCGTGCAGTGTTCTGATCGACACCAGACGTAGTGATCGAATCCGATGCCAGCCAGTGGGGTTGGGGAGCCCGTTGCGGCCAATTGTCCATGGGTGGTCGTTGGTCGCAGGAGGAGCTCGCTATACATATCAACTGCCTGGAGCTCCTTGCTGGTTCCTTTGCGATCCGCTGCCTTTCACTGCAGAAGACGGATTGTTGTATCCTTCTTCGGATGGATAACATTTCAGTGGTGAGGTATGCGAACAAACTGGACAGCACGAAGACCCGCATGGTGGCGGAGATCGCCAAGGACTTTTGGCACTTTTGCCTACAGAACAGACTTTCCGTGATTGCGGAATATCTTCCGGGTTCCAGCAACGAGGTGGCTGATTGGCACTCCCATCATCTGCAAGATTTCAGCATTTGGAGGTTGCATCCCCAGGTGCTTCACGTACCGCCGCAACAGGCAGATTCCAGCCTTTTACAGTTGACATCCGGAGGCTCTAGCCACGGATGCCTTCCTATAGGTGTGGCCAACTTCTCTGTGTTATGCCTTCCCTCCGTTTGCAATGATTCCCAGGGTTCTAGCACGAACCAGGCTTTATCGGGCGGAGTTGATTTTGATCACTCAACTTTGGAGGGCGCAGGCTTGGTTCCCGATCCTCCAAGAGATGATCTGCGCAGTTCCCATTCTCCTCCCATGGTTATGGAACCTGCTGCTGGACCCTCTACAAGCTCCTCATCCATTGATAGAGGTGGGTCAATTTCCTCTGGTTGCTTGGCGGGTTTCCGGGATAGATGGAAAGTCCCAAGCCTTTCACGGGAGGCTGACATTCATTAGTAAGGCATGGTCAGCTAATACGCACAAGCGTTATCCCTCCTCTTGGCGAAGATGGTGTGATTGGTGCTCTCAACGGGAGGTGGATCTCTCTGAAGCACATGTCTCTCTAGACGTTAACTTCCTGGCTTCTATTGCATCTTCTGGCTTAGCCTATAGAACCGTTAACAACTTTCATTCAGCCATCTCTGCAGGTCATATTCCAGTGGATGGCAAGCCAGTTAGGGAACACCCGTTAGTGTGTGAATAGCTTAGAGGCTTCCGGATGGTTAAACCTCCATGTCCCAAATATTCACAGTTATGGGATGTCTATTGTCTTGAATTTTCTGGAAGCTTGGCCTTCTTATAAGTATCTTTCTAGGAAACAGTTATCTGCTAAACTGACAATGTTGCTCTGTTTAGTCTCTTGTAAAAGAGTTTCCGACTTTCGAGCTCTAGACTTAGCAGGGTGTAGATTTTGTCCAGAAGGAGTATCCTTCACTATCTCAAGGAGGACTAAGTGTAACACTTCCTCAATTTCCTATCCAGCCTTTCCTAATAATCCCAAGCTGTGTGTTGTGCAATGTTTGAAGGATTGCGAGGTGAGTATGGCGGAATTTCAAGAGGATATGCAAGGTCAACTTTTAATCGCATTACAGAAACCCATTCGCCCAGTGACCCCAGCCACCTTGTCACGAAGAAAGCGTTGGCTCAGGAGCGAAGCGGGTGTTGATGTGTCAAAATTTGGAGCACATTCAGCCCGTGGTGCTACGACTTCTAAGGCCTATTCGTCGGATATTATGAACGCAGCTGACTGGTCTACAGAGAGTACATTTAAAGCTTTTTTTATCATAAACCAATTGTAGACGTTGCTTCTGTGGTGGTGGCTAAGCTTTGAACAAGCATAATCGGAGCCTTCGGTCCTGACATAGAATTAAACATTTTCAGTTCTATGATGAACACCGAGGCGAGGATTATCCCACCTGAAATTTACCTTGACATTTTATACTTTCCTTGATATCTGCTAAAAAGTATTATACTGTGCCTATTTTTCCTTGTTTATTCCCACCCTTCTGTTGATACATTACTCACATGTTGTGGAAAAGTGTTACGGGTATTCTTTCTGTTCTATCCAGGTGCTGATAACAAGTAATGTGTGAGAATCCTTGGTTGCTTCGAAGTTCTTTGTGGCCACACGATGTTTGTGTTCATTGGTCTGTGTCCCACTTCAGAAGTGGAGCCTCATTGGGCTTCTGGTTTGTCGGTTTGAAGAAGTTACCTTGTCTTCATGCTGTTCTTGGGAGCTGGTGGCGCATGGACCTAACTGTTCTGGTTTACAAAGAAAGAGGACACTATGGTTGTGCTTGGTCCTTATATATGATGGTTGATCATGTGACCCATGTGGGGGTTTTTGTTACTGGTTTTTCTATTGGCTGCTGAGTTTTCAGTAAAGAAATGAGAAGCATAATCCTCGCCTCTGTGTCCTTAATAGAATTGAAAATTCTTGTCACGAATGTTAGCAAATTTTTAATTCCTTATGCCCCCCCTCCACACCCATTTTGGACATGCTCAAACTCAGGAATTATTTTTGCCTGTATGTATTTATGGTATATCTTATATGGTGCAAACAGAGGTGGGCGAGTCAGCAAATTAACAGGTCGGGCTGAGCCAGGGCTGAGCTAAGGGTCTGGCTTGCCTGTGTGAGCCGAGCCCTGAAAATATTTGACTTGTAAATCATTCAACAAACTTCAGATAAAATATGATTACGTCAAATCACAGTTCAGAAAAGTGGCGTTCTTTCACATGTGGAACCTTTGACATTAATATGTCAATCAGAGCAGTACACTGAGTAGTACTTATTAAACGTTTTTAAGCATGAACTTAGAACCTTTCTGCCCCGCCACCACCCTGGTGAAAGCGTCATTAATGAACTACGAGGCAAAACAGTTGTCACATGCCCCCTGTATGTGGCTGAGATTTTTGTAGATTATAGAACATTATAGTCTTCTAAATCAAACACAATGGTGGGTCATTATGATGGCATAACGATCGCCACCGCTGAGCCGGCGGTGGCGACCGTTACGCCATCGTAATGAGTAATACCCCGCCATATTATAATGGCGGGGTGTATCGTGGTGGACGCAAAGTGCGTCCGCCTCTTTTCCGCCGGCCGGGTGGACTTGGGCCACTAATATGGTGGCAGTGCCTAGCAGGCACCGCCAGCCATATTAGGATGTGTGCGGTATAAGGCCTTTCCATGGTGGCGATGCCGCCATGGAAAGGTGGCAGGGATTTGCTTTGGGGGCCCGTTGCGGGCCCCTGAGGGGGTGGGGGGTGCACTTGGCATTTCCATGCACTAGGTGGCAGGCACTGCGCAGTGCCTGCCATGTTGTGCATGGAAATGCACAACATGGCAATTTGACAATGCGGCGGGTGCTGCTGTAAGAAGCATCCGCCGCAATGTTAAACTGCGGAATGCGACTGTCAGGGTGGCGATCGCATCCTAATTTGCGGGGCGGGACCGGTCCCAACACCGCGAGGATGGTGGGCGGACTTTGGTCCGCCCGCCATCTTAATCGACCCCAATATATTTTTGTACGGCTTATATTTGAAACTCGGGATTTTGAAGGTGCTTTCATTTTCTAAAGTGAAGAAAAGAGAGGATCAATAAGATCTTTGTCTACAATCACTCCGTTTTTTTTATAGGGTAATTCGTGTTTATTGCCGGTTTTCTGGTTCCACTTTGTACATACAAGCCACTAAAAAGATATCTATTTGTGTCTCCTTTGTAACTCAAATATTAGTGTTTTGTTTTACTTCTTTGTGCATGAAGGTAGATGAGTGATGGTGTGGGCAGGCGCCATATTAAAGGCTGGGCCCCAGGTTTCAACAGAACCTCGAGCAAAGCCAGGCTTCAGGTTTGTGCCTTCAGCTGCTTGCCCACCACTGGGTGCAAATTACACAGGCAATGACTAGAAGAATGCGCAATAGGTGGACTCGTTTAAATCCCACGTTTGCAAACAGGAGTTTATTTCTGAATCAGAATTTGCTCGGGAAAGGTAAATGAGTCTCATAGATGTGGAAGGGCCCTGCTTATTTGTGGGAAAGTGTGCATATCACAAATCTCACAATATACCAACCCGAGGATCCTAATGATTTGGGAAATTCAAATATCCATATCATAAAACGGAGGTCAGGATTCTCGGAGGAGTCTGTGTATTTCTGAATAAATGTACACAGCATATATGCGTCTGCCATGTCTTTTGACTTTGTTCACCCCGTCCTACTGAAAAATAGTTAGTCACACTCAAGCTAAACCTTTTAAATGCTGCTTCTCATTTAATGCACAGAAAACATTGCAGCCGCGCTGTTACCTCGCTCTTTCCTACGAGCCTTAATCGCCCCTGCAGCGCCGCTCCCACCACTCCGCACCAGAGGCTGTGGTCAGCACCGCTCCTCTGTTTGGTTGTGTCTGCTTCATTCTGGCATAAGCTTAATTTACGAGCTAATTGCGTCTATTTGTGCGTCAAATGACTCACTAAAATAAAATATTTTTTTTGTTCAGTAAAATGGGTCTTTATTCAAAGTCCGTGAAATAAAGCCAAAGTAACAAGGAAGAGTCGCGGGAAACAACAATTAGCAATTTAAGAATGCTGGTGGAAGCACCGAAGGAGCAACGAGTTGCCGGGTCTGGTGGACATGAAAGCAGAGCGGGAGAGAGGCCAGGAGGGGCTGGAACAAATGGATGGGGGTGCGTGAAGGATGACAGCAACAACAGGGAAGGAATGTGCTAAGATGCACTAAACAATGGGGCTGAAGCTGAACACACACCCGAAGAAGAGCCTGGGAGTGATGCTGTGTAAAAAAAAAAAAACCCTAAGCAGAAAGCAAACAATGCGGAAGCAGACAAGTCCTGCGGCAGTACTCCAGAGCCCACAAAGTACATACAACAGATGATTCTTCAGCCCAAGCGCTGTAGGCTCGACCTAAAAACACTGACAAAGCCAATAGATCTCGCATAGGTGAGACATATTGGGGCAGATTTATGACGACTGGCGCATCCCTGCATATCAGCAGGGATGCGCCAGTTATTATGCGCCACAGCTGCGCCACCATGGATGCGCCGCATTTGTAATATAGCGCACCATGGGGCAAAAACGGCACAGATGCGTGACGCATCTGTGCCGAAAAGTGGCGCATTGCTGGAGTTGCTTCGCAAGCGCGACGCAGCTCCAGCAATGATCTGGGGGCCCTATCTTTACAATGCTGCGTCAATCCTTACGCCTGCTTCAAGCAGGCGCAGGGTTTTGACGCAGCATGGGCCTAAAAGTGACTGAGTGAAATCTTGTAGATTTCACTCAGCCACTTTTAGGAGGCGTTCCTCCGCCGGAACGCCCCCACTTGCCCTGGAACGCCTACATGTGGTGCAGGGCTTTACAACGTGACGCATCTCCCAGATGCGTCACGTTGTAAATACCCCGCACCATGGCGCAGGATTTGCGCCGCGGCGGCGCAAAAGTGGCGCAAGTGCAACATAAATCTGCCCCATTGACTTTACCAATACTTATTTTAAAAATGCATCAGCAATCACACAAATGCAATTGCTTTGTAGAGCTTAAAAATATAAATGAGGCATATTTCAAGAAGCATATTTCTCTCTCCTAGTCCTTTTAGAAGTACTTGTTGGACTAGGTTAGTCTTTCAAAATCGTAAATATTGCCCAGTGTCTCTGCATGTAAAGAAACCTGCAAGTGCCTCCTATAATACAGCACGGTCTGATCTTGAGAGTCTGTGCTTCATCACGGTTTTCCTGTGTCCGGGGCTGTAATCATGTGTTACAGCTGCTAACTATGGAAGAGATTGAATCCGGTGTATTCAAATTAATGGAAAAAGAGTAAACCACTGTTACAATCTGTGGCTAAAAACAAAATAAATGAAGAAATGTGTGATCTCTAGTGCTCGAGCTGATGCGCAGATTAGGGATCTTAGCACAACAAAGGACCTGTGGCAAGACAAGTAAGGGGGGTGGGAGGTGGCCGGCAACAGCCTTTCTCCTTGGATGAAAGTCAACAGTTTGGGCTTGAATGTGACATTCAGCATGGGGGGTGGGGAGAAAACCATGCAAGGGAGACAGCTCGAGAACGCATAGACTCTCATGGAGTGTTTCAGGAAAAAAGAGTTCCAGAAGAGCACGCACCCATGGGAGAATGGAAGGAGCCAGTCAGAGAGGCAGTAAACAGGCTATGCTCCAGGGAATGGACAAAGACATGTTGGAGGTGCTAAAGAAAATAAAGCCTGCAAATAGAAAGCAACCAAACACGCTAAGCCAATGGTAAGCAATGGGCAGACTTCACTCCTGGTGGTGCTAAAACAGATGAAGCCATCAAATTAAAAGCAACTAAAGGTCAGAGACAAAACACTAAGCCAATGGTAAGCAGTGGACGGAATGGATTCATATGTCTCCAAGCTGTCTTTGCAACCAGGCAGCTGTGTTGTCTGGTAGTCTTCAACCTAAAAAATGAGGCAACCTAGAGCTTGCTTGGGGAGGGGCAGAATGGAAATTGATTTTGCATCAGCACGCAACAATGCTCTGTTTCCTTATTCAAAGGGAATGTTCCTGTGCATTGGTTTGGTGTATCTACAAGTGACCATGATTAGCTCTATCACTGCGTGTGATAATTTATAATCTTCATATTCCTATATTGCCTATGTGACATTAAATAATTCAGGAGTTATTGATAACAGTTGTCACAATGAAGGTTGCCGCTTCATCACAAAGAAAACTATTTCTTCTTTAATCGGCTATGGCAGCCTGCAAAGACGCACACATTATTGTTGTATTGTAAAATCCACATTCTGTTGGTGTTTGCTCATTTGTCCAACACCATGTGCCCTGGTAACATATGAGATATTGACTGAATCATCTTAAGCAGCAGGTAAGCATTGTTAGTGAAGGTAGCTTATTTTTTAAAAAAGTTACATTCCAGACAGAGCTTGACAAGACCTCTTGATACCACCTTGAAAAATCCTGTTGAGCATAAATCATTGGCTGGGTTTCATTATGTTGATATGCAAAAGATGGAGTGCTTTATAATTTTGAGAAAAAATGTATTTATTTCTTTCTCGAAACATTTAATGTTTATTCTTTTCAATTCATATTTGTTTTGAGTTGATACTTCCTGTTATTGTTTTTGTAGTATCTTGGTATAGTGTTGTTCTTGCCATTCACTTCTCCATCAGTGGAACACTGTGGAGATGATGTAATGTGGAATGTTCATCTATGAAACCCACAGTTGGAGAAGGGCTGAGCGCCTTGCTGGCTGCTCCTGGTGGGGCTGAATTACAGCTGATTTACAACTAATCTACTGCTGAATATTACTGAATACTACTGTATTACTGTTCTTGTAACCAACTTGAATAAATCTACTTAAAACTACATTCCTGATGTGGACCTGATTACTACAATTTATTGGTGACTATTTGAACCTAAGAGCCCGCTTCTGCTACCTCTGAACACATCTGAAGTACCTACTCTCTACCTCAATCTATTCTTGTATCTGCAGCTGCACTTACTTATCAAATGGCAACACATCAGCCCCACCAGTGACCTCCCACCGGTCGCCCTCAACGCAAAGGTGCCAGTTCCATTCTCTAAAAAGCTCCTGTCTCTGTTTGCTGTTCCTACAGCATCTCAAAAGGGTTGTTCTTACTGTCTCTACAGCATCTCAAGAACTCTTTTCCTGTTGCCTCTACAGCGTCTCAACATGCAAGGAACATGCATGGAACAAGGATTTACAGTGCCAGCTCTTTCCTTAAATGCAGCTCAAGCATATCGACAAGCAAGCGTTTCAACAGACAAGTGATATGTGCCCAGTGAAGATTTTCAACTAATTTATTGTTTTTAACTGCATCTAGATAAGGAAGCTCTTGCCTTTCATATAAGCTCTTCACTCTAAGACCATCCTCTTTGTGTGAAGCATCGCGGCGTTTCATTTTGGTGAGGCACGTTTCTTGTGATTCAACTGTTGCCCAAGTACTGCATGTTTAGCCACCCGGGATTTGGTGAAAACAAATTAAATGAGAAAATGTATCTTTGCCTCTCTTGAACTAGCGCCAGTTTATCTGCCTTGTTTACAATTCAAGGGTGTAGCACACAGCGCGTTAAATTACTTATGCGCATTCATGTGGGACATAATTCTCTTGTCTATGGTGAGCGTTCTCACTTTATTTTACTCACTTGTTTGCTTTGAGATCGTGGCTCTGGGTATTGGCTGTTGGTCATTGCTACCATCTAAAAATGACACAAGCCCCCTCCACAGCTTGTGCATTCTCAGAGTGCATGCAACCTCACCTTTTTGATTTTGTGGGCCGTGACTGTGAGTTTGGATTTCACTTAATATGTTGGCCATTTTTGAAAAGTTAGTAATAGTGATCTGATCGAGGTCAGCTACAATATCCAAACCTAGATACCTCATCTGACTCCCCGGCCGGATTTCAGAATTAAAAGTACTTTAGTCAATATTCCAGGTCATCATCTCGGTCTTTAAAGTATTAATTTCATAGCCAGAGACCCTCCCGAACTCCGAAGCCAACTTAAATATTGCTGGGAGGGCCTCATGCGGTTCAGAGGTAAATATAAGGATATCGTCGGCATAGAGGGCCACCTTTCTCTCCCAGCCCCTGTATGCAAATGCCTTGATGTTAACACTATCCCTCAAAATCTGGGCAAAAGGTTCAGCATACAGATCGAACAGGAGTGGGGAGAGAGGGCAGCCCTGTCTGGTGCCCCTCGAGATGTCAAATGGGTCAGATAACATACCGTTAACCAATACACAGGCACTGTTCTGATAGAGAAGACCAATCGCCTGACGAAATCTACCCCCCACACCAAACTTTGCCAAGGCCTCCGACAGATACAACCAATTGACTCTGTCCAAGGCCTTGGTAGCTTCCAGCATGAGAACCGCCAAGGGCAAAGACTTCAAACATGCCAAATCTATTGATCCAATCAAATCAAAAGTCAGTTCAAAAAGCTGTCGCCCCTTAATAAATCCTTTCTGATCAGTGTGTAAAATAGTGGGAGCGACTAGAGCCAATCTCTTTGCAAGAATGGAGGCAAAGATCTTATAGTCTCCGTTCGAAATAGAGATTGGTCTATAAGAACCGCAGGCTGTTGGGGACTTCCCTGGTTTCAAAATTACAGTTATAGATGCGCTATCCCATGACACGGGTGGTCGCACTCCATCCAGCAAGATCTGATTAAACAGTGTAACCAGGAAAGGGACAAGTTCCTGCTCCAAAGTTCTATATATTTCAGCAGGCAGGCCATCAGGCCCAGACGCCTTTCCTTTCTTGGCATCCTGGATGGCTTTCCTTACCTCTTCTTCCGAGATTTTACTATCTAGCATTACTGACTGATCAGCGGAAAGACTTGGTAGATCTATTTTCCTAAGCCAATCATTGATAGTAGCAGTATCCAATTTCTTATCTTCATGGTAAATAGCTTGATAGTAATCTCTAAATTCTGCTCTAATATCTGTATCTGAAGAAAGAGGGACGTTATTGACATTGATCTGGTTGATGTTATTACGAACCTGATCAGTTTTTGCTTTCCATGCCAATAACTTACCAGCACCTTCTCCATACTGGAAATGTGCGATTTTACTGGCCTCCCATCTTTCCTGAAGCCGCCGGTCAAGAATCGAGGTCAGTTGGCCCCTTAGAGTAAGTAGTTTAGCCCGCAAAGGTATTAAGACATCATCTGTAGACGCTAAGTTGGCATCAATATCAGTCTGCGTTTTAGACAAATTCGCCTCCACAGAGGCAATGACCTCTCTGTATTCCCTCCTTCTATATGACACCTTGCCCGTAATAAGACCTCTCAAAAAGGCTTTAAGTGAGTCCCAGACCACACCGGGTTCTGCAGAGCCCACATTTACCTCTAAGAAGGACCTCACTTCAGTTTTTTAAAAAGTGACATCTTCAGGATGAGAGAGTAAAGTGCGGTCAAAAGACCAAGTCCTTACTACGGCAGGAGTAGGTACCATAAGTTCCAGGAATACAGCAGAGTGGTCGGATAAATGTAACGGGAGATATCGAATGTCCTTAACCGCGTCAATTAAGCTATGGTTGATTAATATAAAATCTATCCTGGACTGATGATTATATTTATAATTTCTAAAAGAGACCCCCTGCTGCTGCCCGGCCCTTAATCTCCAAATGTCCACATATCCGTACAATTTCATTACATTCAACAAGAAAGATCTTGATTTCGAAGGGACACGAGATCTACTGTTATGAGATTTGTCCAGGATTGGATCTAAAATGATGTTGAAATCACCAGCTAATATAACTGGTTCCGGGAAGGACAAAAGATGGAAAAAAATCACTTCCAAAGATGTAGGATCGTCAAGATTGGGGCCGTAGTATCCAACCACTGTAAAACAAGCACCCAAAATTGCCAGGGAGGCATTAACCCATCTCCCCGCAGGGTCAACCTTAAAGTCTAATACCCTGGCCCTAAGATGCTTTTTGAAAATCAATGACACGCCTCGGGAGGTCATGGATTGACAGGTCGATATTATGGAATCAATCCATTTATTCCCTTTAACCAAGGTGTCAATTTCAGACTGGATCAAATGTGTCTCTTGGAGAATGATGACCTGGGCATCAGAATCCCGGAGGTACTGCATCAATGTTCTAGCCCTAGGTTTAGTACGGAGCCCATTGACGTTCCAAGACATAATCTTTAAACTAGCCATCCCCACAGATCCAGAGCACAACCAGCCTTGCCTTTATAATACAACCAAATATACACTGACCCACCTCCATGAGAAAATTTGCAGCACAATATGAAAACAGGACTAACAAAAATTGTAAAAAAATAAAAGAGTTGGCTGATGAGAAATTTTATAAATTTTGCCCGTGGATCCCCCCCCCGTCCTTCCACCCTTCCCCCCGTGGAGAACCCGTGGTGTATCTAACCGGATCAAGTCCAGTAAATGGCACCCCTACCTCAGGCTCCTGTTACTCCCCACCCGAAACCCAACACCTGAGTAATAGAATGAGATAAAAAAGTGATCCCACCTTAAGTGATATTATGTTTATTATGTAGGTTAAAAAAAAAATAATAATAATTCTTCCTTTCCTTCTCCTCTCCTTTTTTTTTTTCCCCTTTCTTTCCCTCCTTTCTTTTTGCAAAATAACTACATTTGCTATCCTTAGTGTTGTTTTTTTTTTGTTTTTTTTTCTCCCTTCTTTCTCTCCATTCACCTTTTATAAAGTTTTTTTTACTTTTTCCCCCTATTTTCATTTACTGGAATAATAGATTCTAATATACTACAATACCTACGAGCGACCACGACAGCTATAAGAGACCAGGAGAGTTAAGTACTATTTACCAGATGACTTATTACCTATGTTCAGAAGGAATTCATCGGCAACTTCGACTGACCTAATGTTTACCATCTTGTTATTATACATGACCCTCTGAGAAGCCGGGAACACCAATTGAGCTGAAGCACCCAGCTTCCTGAAGGCCTCCAGCCGCCTCCCGAACTCCCATTGCTTCTCCAGCGTGACCCTAGATAGGTCAGACCTGATAAGGAAAGTGAACCCCTTACCAGGTAGAGACTTCTGTTTAAGAGCCACATTGAGAATCTGCTCTTTAAGGGTGTACGTATGAAAGTTAACAAGGATTTTGCGTGGTTTTGGCCTTTGGGGGTTCTGTCTAAAGGGTTCCCTATGAACCCTTTGAATATCAGTTGCCAGCTGCTCCAGAGATGGATCCAACCATAATGCTTCTATCAGCAAGCGGACAACAAACTGCTTAACATCAGAACCCTCAGATCCCTCAGGGACATTAAGGATACGAATGTTTCCTCTTCTTGCGTTGTTTTCCAAAATCTCTATCCTATCTAACAAGGCCTGGTCCTCTCTTTTAAGTTTGACAATGTCCTCAAGTTGCAAAAGGATGTCGTAAGCTGCTCCAGACCTGGGCCCATCTTCCGCTCTCCCTACTGGGTGGGGTCAGCCTTGTTAAAATGTCCATTTTGCCCAAAGTTTCTTTTTTGTTTAATACGATACCCTTATATTTTGATCCCGCCTCTATCAGAAAATTGCAGTCTGATATTAGTACCTTTATCTGGAATAAACATCTTCCAAGAATCTCCTGGAAAAAAATCAGGAGGCGTAGGGAAAAAGGAGGGCTCACTGCCCCTGACCTCCAGGCTTATGCCTGGGCTTTCCAGCTATCTCACGCCAGGATCCTATTAAAGAGTCCAGTAGGTTATGGAGTGGGGTCCATTTATTCTATGTTATTGGATGCAGAAGGGGTAAGTCAGTCAGGGTTTCTTTTCAAATTTGGAAACCCCAAGTTTTTCAAAACAATTAAACTGAAAATTTTATGGGGTATGGCTAGAATATGGGCTCAGATGTCTAAGGCCATTAAAGTTGGGTACTATGGAAGCAGGACACCGCTGTGGGATCTCCCTGACGGTCCAACTTGGTTAGGGGATGCACTAGCTATGTCTATGAGAGAGGCTGGACTGGAGGAGTGGGGTGACCTATTTGTTGACGGGGATTTGTTACCCTGGGAATATCTTTGCACTAAAATTGGTCCAAACTTCTCCAGGCTTAAGTATCTTCAAATATCGAGTTGGTCTCGTGCATATTCTGTTCAACCTCCACATGAATGAATGAATGAATGAATGAATGAATGAATACTTTCTTATATAGCGCATGGCTACCCATGGGCATCCCAGCGCTGTAAGACCTAGAGGATGATAGTAGACCTACTTAAACAAGAAAGTCTTTAGTTGCTTCCTGAAGATGGTAATGTTTGATTCATGCCTGATGTTGTCGGGGAGCTTGTTCCAGAGGTTAGCCGCTTGTACAGAGAGAAGCCGGCCGCCCATTCGGGCGAGCCTCACCCTGGGCACCACTAGAAGATTACGGTGATTGGATCTGAGGGATCTTATTGATTTATGGCGCTGAAACCAAGGGTTCAGAATAGAGGGGCCCATGTTATGAATGGACTTGTGAGCCAAACACAGAGCCTTAAATGTGATCCTCTCCTGAATTGGGAGCCAATGAAGAGTACGAATTGAGGATTTTGCTGAGCAGCGTTTGGGGATCTTCATGAGCAGACGTGCTGCGCAGTTCTGAACACCTTGCAAAGTTTTTAAAGTGGCTGCTGATGTTCCCAGATATATAGCATTCGCATAGTCCAGTCTTGAGAGAATTAACGACTGGACCAGAATGCGTCTTGCTTCAAAGGGAAGAAGGTCAAGGACTTTTTTTAACGATCTCATAAGACCATAGCAGGTTGCCGCTACTTTGTTGGCCTGATGTTGGAAGTTTAGAGTGTCATCCATCCAAACCCCTAAACTTTTTATTTTGGTCTTAGGTTTGGGGGGGGTTCCGAGACAGCCGGGCCACCAGGGATCAAGGTTTATCGGAGCTTTGAAGCCCAACAACATGATATCTGTTTTGGCCCCATTTAATTTTAGGCAAGAGGAAGTCATCCATTCCAGGACACTGGAGAGACAAGGGGTGAGGTTGTTGAGCCCATGATGTAGATTGTTGTCCCTTGCCAGAGAAACCACCAGCTGCGTGTCATCGGCGTATGTGACAAGCTGAATTCCCCAAGGAAGCACTACATCAGCCAACGGTCTCATATAAATGTTAAAGAGTGTAGGGCTGAGTGATGATCCCTGGGGAACGCCGTGGCTCAGATGCAACTGGTTTGATGACACCTCGTCCTCAAAGACAGAGAAATACCTGTCGGATAAAAAGGAGTGCAGCCATTTGAGAGCCAATCCTGATATCCCAGCAAGGCGCAGCCGGTGTAGCAGGAGAGAGTGATTTACCGTATCGAAAGCTGCGCTGAGGTCCAATAGGACCACCGCAGCGCAGCCTCCAGCATCCACAATCCTCCTGGTAGCCTCGACTACCGCCACCAGCGCTGTTTCGGTACCTTGCTTAGGTCTAAAACCAGTCTGAGAAGAATGAAGGGCGCCCGAGGATTCAACAGAAGAAGAGAGGACATGGTTGACGTGCTTTTCAGCTATTTTGCTGAGACTGGGTAACAATGAAATAGGTCTATAATTAGTCAGGTCTTCTGGGTCCAGCTTAGGTTTTTTTAATAAAGCGCGCACCTTTGCTCTCTTCCAATTCGGGGGAACCACTCCTGAGGTCAAAGATGAATGAATGACCTGCATTATGATAGGGCAGACTGTTTTAGAGACAAGTTTGAGTACAGCCGGAGGAGCGATGTCCTGAGGCGAGCCCGATTTTAAGTTGGTAAGAAGACGTTCCACCGTGACAAGATCTAATAGCGGGAAGGCCATGAGATCATCGCCTGACTTAGGAGCAACCAACTCCGAGCTTTCGGTAACATTGTCCAAATTATCAGGCGTAGGAGGGATTGCTGGAAAACTAGTGTAGATGTTAGACACTTTTGTCGCAAAGAAGTTAGCTAACGCCTCACAATGTTTATGCAAGTCAGGTGGCAGATTGATGGGCCGATGGGTAGCAACCAGTGATTGAAAGACCTTGAAGATCTCTCTGGTGGAATTCTCTGCCTCTGAAATTTTTATTTGATAGTATTCTGCTTGAGTGAGTTTGAGTAATTTTTTATAAGACCTGAGGGCTATTTTATATTCCATTTTAGCAACGGGAGAAAAGGCTTTCCTCCATTTCCTCTCTGCCCGTTTGCAGGACTGTTTATGTTGTTTAAGATTATCAGTATACCATGGATGTTTGCTATGGCCTTCACGATGTCGCATTTCATTTTTAGGCAGGATGGTATTTAGAGTGGAGTTCAGCCAGTGATCAAAGGCTTCATTGGCAGCCACAGGATCCTCAAAAAGGGATGGTGGACATCTCCTAAGGGCAGCTTCCCAATCGCTGACCGATAGTCTGGACCAGACTCGGCCTACTTTCTTTGAGAGTCTAACTTTATGGTTCTGCGTGTCAGGAGACCAAGCAAAAGAAAGTAGGGCGTGATCTGACCATGGGATGAAATGGGGAGGCTCACACACTATATTCTTGAGATTTGTGAAACAGTGGTCCAACAAATGACCTGCTGTATGTGTTGGGGAGGTCACTATTTGGTCAAGGTGGACTAATCCCAAGGTATCCAACAGGCAATGAGTCGCAGCTGTATCTGTTTCGGCCAGATGAATATTAAGATCGCCCAGAATGGAAAAATTAGATGAGCTGCTAATAGGAAGAGAGATTTTGTCAAGAAGATTGTGACAGAAGCTGTGATGGTCACCCGGGGGTCTATAGACCAAGATCCCTGAGAAAGTACTCGTGGGCAAGATGGAGATGGAAAAGCCGAGGCTCTCGCAGTCTGTGAGAGGGCTGTCTTGAGTTCTGCAACCAAATATGTTCTTATGGATAATTGCCACACCTCCTCCACGTCCTGTCTGGCGATCTAATCTAATAATAGAGTAATTGGGAGGGAGGGCCTGAACAATATCCGGGTCAGATGATTCAGTGAGCCACGTCTCGGTTAGGAAGAGTATGTCTGGGGCTATTTCCTCTAGAATCAGGTTAATTTCTATTGAATGCTGCGGAAGGGATCTACAATTTAACAAGGCGAAGATAATAGGGGTGTTAGTAGTTTCCATTGAATTAAGGGGATTGCAGTGCAGTGTAGTGCAGCGATGGCAATGGGTAGATATGCCATGTAGATAACACATGGTGTTAAATATCCCTTGGGTGCGTATAGTTATCTTATAACGCTTTTGGCAGATAAACTGCCTGCCAAGAAGGAAATTTCACTGTGGTACAATCTAATCCTGGAGGAAATGGATGGAATATTTTCATTGCCAGAGGAGCTTTGGTCTTCGCATGTCACCAATCCCGATCTACAACATCTTTGGAATTCGTCTTGTACGTTGATGTGGGACATTGTCAAACCTGCATGGTTACGCAGGAACCATCTTTTCACCATTCATCGAGCATATTATTCACCTTTTCGTCTCTCCAAATTTACCGTGGGTAGTAGTGTGGCTTGCGCAAAATGTGGTTTGGTGGCTGCTTCTGACATTCACATGTTCTTTGAGTGCCCGCATTTGTCCCCATTCTGGGAAGCCATTAGTAAGACTCTTTCACTTTCTGTTGGTGTTAACATTACCCTGGACCTTACATCAGTAATATTTGGTTGCTATCAAGGGGTCGCTTCCTTGGCAAAAAAGCTTATCTTTTATGCCATACTGCTTGCCAGGAGGGAGATATGCAGGAAGTGGAAGGACTCTTCATCTCCTTCTATAAATGACTGGTATGCTTCTATCTGCTGGTCTCTAAGTTGGACCTGGCTAGAACTGGTAATCCAGATATAAGATCCTTCTGGCATCTTCTGAATTGGGTCCATTGAGTATCTGTTTTTTTTTTTTCTTTTTTCTTTTTTTTCCCCCCCAGGTCCAATGATTAAGCCATTAATCCCATTCTGGGGGTTAGTTGTTTCTTTTCTTGGTGCTATAATTAGTACCTTGGCTGGATTCTAGCAATCCCTGTTTGGTTTTATATTAGCGATCACTGCTGGTTGAAACATTGTTGCTGAGGGGTGAGCTTTCCGTTCCATAACAGCCCCAACCAGTCATAGTAACTGAGGCAGCACAATGTGTGTAAACCTACAAGATTGCATATTGAAACCTGTGTGGCAGATGAGGACAAAAAAAAATATGTTGGGCATTGACATTTTGTGGATCGTCACTACAACAGTTGAACCGCTAGTGTTTATTTCGTAAATGTATGCAGCGCGTGCAGTCTAACCCGCATTCAGCGCAACAGAAGGGGGCAGAAGGGGTCTATTGTCATGAGCTCTGTCGCGAGTATGGCAAGTTTTAGTCAATATTTTATTACCCTCAACGATCTGCCCTCAGCTTTTAGGTTCTAACAACGGTCTTTCACAAGTTCAAATTTAAAAAAATGCGCGTGCCACTCACAGTATTCTTGGAGTTGCGCGTATCCCTTCTTCGAACTTCTGTGATGTGGGTTGCTGTGCGGAGTTCTGTTTTCAGACGCATTCACGCTCAGACGTGCCATGAGCCACTCGGCACGGCGCTCAAAACGTGCCGCCATCTTGTGGCTGGAAGCTCAAGTCACTCATCGTTTTTTCTCATGTGCCCAGGATTTCTTTTTTTTTGCCAGCCACGTTTTTTCTTCACAGCATGTTCACCGCTTGCTTTTCCTCACGGCTTCTACTTCTACGCATCGTAAGTCTAACGGACTACTGCTACAACGGTTGATGGTGAGTTCATGTACTCTCGAATGTACAGTATCTTCAACAGATGTGTGTGTCACTTTTGCGCTCAAGCACTGGTTGTCTGGAAGGAAATTTTCATCCGATGTTGTTTCCATCAGCGAACTGCTTATTTTTGTGGCTCATTTGCATACCTGCACTTCTCTTCACTCCGGTGACAGGCACACCACTTTATGACTGCCTGTCTGTGTTCTCGTCCGCAGCATTGAGTTGTAGCATGCCATTAATGTCTCGAGGTTAATTTCACTTTCCACCTATACAGATGTCGTTACCATGTTGATGCCCGGAGCTTTGTGTGTTTCATGTTTTTTTCTCACAGGTTTGCATGTCATCATGGGTTTCTACCCATTAGTTCGGGTTCTTGCCCACATTTAAGTTTTGGGTTCCTATCCATGTATACGGGTTTTTACTCTAAATGGTAACATTTGCTCTGCGCCTCACGTTTGTCCTGTGTGTAAGTCGCCCTGCGTCTCATGTTTGGACTGTGTGTAAGCCGCCCCGCGCTTCACGTTTGACTTGTGTGTAATCCGCCCAGCGTCTCATGTCTTTTGTTATGTATAAGTCGCCCTGCGCTTCATTTGGTCTTTTGTGTGTAAGTTGCACTGCGCCTCACGTGTTTTTCTATGTAAGTCGCCCTGCGCTTTATTTTTTTATTTACACTGGGTGCTATGTGCACCTGCGCCTCACGTTTGGACTGTGTGTAAGCTGCCCTGCGCCTCGCATTACATGCTATGTATAAGTCGCCCTGCGCTTCATGTGTTTTTGTGTTCTCAGTGTAAGCCGCCCTGCGCCTCACTTTATATGGTATATATAAGTCGCCCTGCGCTTCTTTTGTTTTTTTTGTGTAAGTCGCACTGCGCCTCACGCGTTTCTCTGTGTAAGTCGCCCTGCGCTTCATGTGTTTCTTTTATGTAAGTCGCCCTGCGCTTTATCTTTATTTTCACTGGGTGCTATGTTCTTTCTCTACGTATTGTTTCCTGTTTTAGTACATTGTTTTACCCAGTGCTGTTAACATTTTATTATCTTTATTTCTATTACAGGGAAGCATGAGTAATCTTTTGTATTTCTCTTCTTCTCTGTCATTTTGTTTCTTCCTGTTGTGGGTTGCTCTCTCGCACACTCAGCTGGCCAGTTAGTGTGTAGAAGGAGTACTCATTGATGGTTTCTTTTTCTTTTCTTTATTTATTTTTCTCATTTATAGAAAGGAGGATGGGAAACAAGTTATTTTATGTTTTTTTAAGACCTTTGCTTGTTTTCTCTTTTTCTACCTCCGCTCTGTTCTCCCTTCTACCCTCCTCTCGATTTTGTTCTTCTGAGCTCTTTATCTAATTCTTGATGTCTCTGTTTTGTTTTCCTTCTGGAAGAAAGGAGGATATGTAGTATCTTGGTATAGTGTTGTTCTTGCCATTCACTTCTCCATCAGTGGAACACTGTGGAGATGATGTAATGTGGAATGTTCATCTATGAAACCCACAGTTGGAGAAGGGCTGAGCGCCTTGCTGGCTGCTCCTGGTGGGGCTGAATTACAGCTGATTTACAACTAATCTACTGCTGAATATTACTGAATACTACTGTATTACTGATCTTGTAACCAACTTGAATAAATCTACTTAAAACTACATTCCTGATGTGGACCTGATTACTACAGTTTTGTATAGCTCCTCAGCTATTTCTCACGTCTTTCAATTCCTTTGGCCTCTCTCGTTTTGATCTTTTCATGCTCAGGGCTTTCTTCATCACCTGTACAGGTCAGTAGGCGTGTATGCTTCCCAAACTGTCTCCCATAATAGTATTGTGCCTTTGTGTGTAGATCTGAATAACAGCAATAATACTAATACTGATGCTTTTTTTTTAACTCGCATTTAATTACGAGGGGACACATTGAAGAAAACAACATGAACCATAGACCTCTCTTTCCGTCTGATTAATCAATGAATTTCTTTTATTTATTTTACACAATCCATTGCCAATAGTTTTTAGTTATTCAAAAAAACCTGTACACAACACTACTACTACCTCCTTCTTAAATAGAATAATCTAACACTCTCTTCACACCCAAATCACTCTCATCAAACATCTCCAAACATTCTCATTCACTAACCACATCATCCAATAAGCTCAATCATACATCCTCTCACATCTAAATGACATTGTTTGAAATCGCTAAAATTTAATCTATACAAGCCATAGAAATATGCTAGACAAAGTATCCACTGAATCTGACAATTCAATTAGTTCACAATTTTTATGGCCCAAAAATAATAGGTCTACGCGTTTCAAACCCCCTCCAATCCCGGGGTTCTCATCAGGACCTGTAAGCTAAAAACAGAGAACTTTTTCTGTGAAAATGAATGCCCAACAACCTCTTTATGCATACTAAGCCACTGCTCACGATTTGGCATACCTCAGTCAAAAACTAGATCAGCCGATCTAGAGTAAGGAACAAATCTATATCGGGAAACAACAATCAAAATTGGACCAGAGTCAATACCAATTCATAGTCAAATCATCAAAAGACATTTAATCAACACACTCGCATCTCGCTTACATTGTAAGTTGTCTGGCTTTTCTTTCTAATTTAAAGATGTCTCCAGTACTCCAATTCCTAAAAAAAACAGAAACACCTTGGTATTATTGCCCCATTCAAAAACTAGTTTGCAGCATTTTATAAATGTTAAAAAGGGCCATGAAAAGGGCATGGTGGACCCCTCGGGAAGTTCTACTTGAAAATAAGAAAAAAACAGCACTGGAAAGAATAGTTTGTGTTTCAACATTTTGTCCAAACTCTAATTTTCTGAAGAAATTCATCAATCAAAATTGGCATTTGGTAAAAAAATCTAGACCATTCTTTAAAACATCAATCCGCTTTTTGCTTTTAAAGAAGATCGCAGCATTGCTAATCAAATAGTACGAGCAGCGATGCCACCAACAAAACAGATTTCTGTAAGGGACTATGTAGGCCTTCCGCCAGTATCTGGCCATCATAAATGTGGAACCTGCATTTGTTGTGCTTCCACAGAAGATGGTGTGTTATTTACACACAATTCGATTAATTGGAAACACGAGTCGTTCACTAACTGTAAAAGTAAAAATGTGATCTATGGGATACGTTGCCCATGTAATTTGCTTTATATAGGTAAAACGAACCAAGAGATTAGAATAAGAGTTTCTGAACATAAATCTAGAATCAATAAGAACGTCCAAACTGCGCCATTAGTCAACCATTGGAAATTGAATAACCATTCCGCAAAAGATTTGAAATGGACAGTAATTTCGAAAGTGGAACAAGATGCGAGAGGTGGCGATCTAGAGCTAAAATTATCTAGGAGAGAAGCAATGTTGATAGTGAAATTCAACACAGCGATAAATGGGCTAAATGAATTATCAGAAATTTACAAACTGGGATAAGTAGACTTTCCAACTCAACCCAGTAAGGACTCTCGCAAGTTTTTAAAGTTGTAGTTAATCCGTTATAATATCTGAATATAAGAAGCAGGGATGCCACTTTGTCTTTCATTTTAAAGACATTATGTATTTAACTATTCAATAAAGCTTGATTTGTTTTGATGGTAACAAAAATGTCATGGAAGTACATCGATCCTGAAAACACTGACATTTCCCATAAGCGCTGATTTAATATCCTGATTATTCATGGAAGATTCCGCTTTCAATCAAAAGAATTAACAGCACTTGTGCAGGTTATTTCATTAAAGACAATTAAAATGAAAGAAACTACAATTGCTTTTACAAACTACATTTCCCATCAACACGTGAGACCAGGAAATGCGTGGCGTTAAGTATAAGCGCCGGGCAGCGTAATCACAGACTGCGGTAACGAGACCGCCAAATGAGAGTGAGCGGAATGCAAAACCCGTTGGATATGGAGATAAGGTACGACAATATACAAGCGCAATGAGAGAGAAAAGAAAGCGCTAATTTCCCGTGTATATGAATTAGTTCAAGTTCAATTTTATTTCTACAGCTGGTGAAATGAAAAATTAACGTCCTTCGACAAAAACGGTTCCATCAACAAATAATGCGGCACGAGCAGAGATCACACCCATGATGTTTTCAAGTGAGTCAGTTGTCACTTCCATGCATTTTTACAAAACGCTGCAAACTAGTTTTTGAATGGGGCAATAATACCAAGGTGTTTCCGGTTTTTTTAGGAATTGGAGTACTGGAGACATCATTAAATTAGAAAGAAAAGCCAGACAACTTACAATGTAAGCGAGATGCGAGTGTGTTGATTAAATGTCTTTTGATGATTTGACTATGAATTGGTATTGACTCTGGTCCAATTTTGATTGTTGTCTCCCGATATAGATTTGTTCCTTACTCTAGATTGGCTGATCTAGTTTTTGACTGAGGTAAGCCAAATCGTGAGCAGTGGCTTAGTATGCATAAAGAGGTTGTTGGGCATTCATTTTCACAGAAAAAGTTCTCTGTTTTTAGCTTACGGGTCCTGATGAGAACCCCGGGATTGGAGGGGGTTTGAAACGCGTAGACCTATTATTTTTGGGCCATAAGAATTGTGTACTAATTGAATTGTCAGATTCAGTGGATACTTTGTCTAGCATATTTCTATAGCTTGTATAGATTAAATTTTAGCGATTGCAAACAATGTCATTTAGATGTGACAGGATGTATGATTGAGCTTATTGGATGATGTGGTTAGTGAATGAGAATGTTTGGAGATGTTTGATGAGAGTGATTTGGGTGTGAAAAGAGTGTTAGATTATTCTATTTAAGAAAGAGGTAGTGGTAGTGGTAGTGTTGTGTACAGGTTTTTTGAATAATTAGAAACTATTGGCAATGGATTGTGTAAAATAAATAAAAGTAATTCATTGATTAATCAGACGGAAAGAGAGGTCTATGGTTCATGTTGTTTTCTTCAATGTGTCCCCTTGTAATTAAATACGAGTTAAAAAAAAAGCATCAGTATTGGTATTATTGCTGTTATTTGGTTCAATGGAGGCTTGGCCTTACTGATCTGAGCCCAAACCCAGTTTTGGTATTGGTTTGTGTGTAGATCTGGTGTTTTTGTGCAATTTTCTACTGACCTATTATTACCAATTCTGTAAAATGTACACAGAGTGGGCTTTGGCTTCACCCAGAGTAATGCTCACCTTATACTATTGGCTGTTTGATTTGACCTTCAGAAAATAGCTTCTTTTGGAATGCATTTCATACCTAATTAGTAGACATCAGACCGTCTCCTTGAGTTTTTTATGGTTAATAAGGTAAACATAATTTGTGCATGGAACAGTATTAGTCAATGCCTCCGTTTGCATACACTGCCACATTAAAGCCAGACCTTTTGGCTTGGCCATTCTTTGTTAATTTTTAATTATTCCTCATCCACAAACATTTTTCCCTGACATGTTTTTTGTTTAGAACCCTAGCTACAATTCCAATTAGATGCTGAACTAAATCATAACAAGTTCCAGAAAAACGAGGCTATTCTTTGCAAATGGGCGTGATCACCTAGTAGGGGGCATCCATTTTACTGATGTGCATAAAAAACAAAAATAGGACATCGAGGGTTGTATTATGTGTATGGTGCACTTTCTCTGGTTGTGACAAGGTGCGCCTTTCAAAAGTTGCACCAAGCACAAACTGCGAAAGTGCACCCTGTTTTGCAGAATGTGTTGCCCACAAGGCAGCTGCGAACTCATGCTACCCTGCAGGTAGCGCATTCAAGTGAAATACTGAGCAGCTGCTTCCAAAGCCGTTCTGAGTTTGCCAGTGCCGGCGGCGTGCCGGCTGCATGCCGCGTGCCATTTTAAGAGGGGAGAGAGATCCCCAGGCACGATATATATTATGGCCCCATGTCTGTTGCATGATGCAACCTGGCACATCTGCATAAGACTCTTGTAAGAGTTAGGCAGTGAAGCCTTAAGTCTTTCTCATCCTGTGCTAGTCGTGAGAGAGCGAGCAATGGAAAAGTAATGTTTTAACTATCATGCATATACCCACGTTGCTCTCTTTTTAAACCGGAGTGTGTATTTAATTTAAATCTAATTGTTGGGATGGAGTGTGTATTTAATTTAAATATAATTGTTTGGATTCCAGGATAGTTGTCCAAAAACTGGGACTACCCCAACTATTCAGAATCAGCCTGTGTGCTCATCCTAATTTTCCCTTGTGTGTGCTTTCTCTCACCTTTACAATGTGGCCTGAAAATGTGGTTGTCAATCAATCAATCAATCAATCAGTCAATCAATTAGTTAGGGGAGAGGATGTGGTCCGTCGGCTAGACTGCCAACTTTGGTGCTGGAAACCAAGGTTCGTGCCTCGGGATCGCGTCCACATCCGTGATTCTGGGCAAATCTCTTAATCTCCCCTTGCCTGAATGTGTCCTTGTGTAACGTGCTCATGTAAAGCGCTCCAATACCTTCTGGTCGAGTTCGCGCTATATAAATCTGCAGGAAATAAAATGAGTAGTTTGTATAGTGCAGCTACTCACCCGCGAGGGTCTCAAGGCGCTTTCATCTTGAAGTATGAGCAAGTTTCCTTGCAGCTTGGACCTGGGAGCTCTGGAGATACAGGATGCTCATGCCCGTCAGCCGTGCAGCCACAGGGAGAGGTATGATCCCGCTCTTCCACAGCAGGTCGATTCCATTAAACCACACGTAGGCGCATGTGGCACTAAGCTAAAGCCACACATAAAATTCAAACCACCGTGCAGAATTGAAAGAACATGGCATCTTCCAGGAGAGATGCTTTTGCTGGCAACGTAAACTAGATAAGTATTTATATTGGCAGGTTTCTGGCCGAATGTTTGGCCGTGTTTTTGGCCTTATTCTGTTGAAAGTAAACTGTGCAAAGGAAACTGCTGCAGGCATTCAGGGTTTCACTACATGAAATGAAAGGATGTTTTTGTTATAAACACAGACCCATACTCTGAACCAACAACCCGCCCCCAAATGTCAGGCTCAGTGAGTTATGGAAAGCAGCGGAGTTCGGCAGGCCACGAGTTAGAGTCCAGGGAACCTTTCCTTCATTCCAAAGGTGGGAACATTGATTACCATTAGATTGGGCCATAGTAACATCTATTTACAGCGCTTAGAAACAGAATTTCGACTTGAAGCACTATATAAAAATATGGATATATTTATAAAACGCGTGTGTGATGCAAGTATCACCTTATTTCATTCAGGTATGGGCATATACCAGATGCGAGCACTGCTGCCTTCTTTGTAAAATAAATGCAGACAAATGAAGGTATAAGAGTCTTTTATTCCACGGTGGTGGGGGGGGGGGCGCAAATAGCTGCGGCCTGTAACAGAGTTAGGCAGTATACATTCAGGGAGCAAATGTATATCAGGAAAAACACGAAATACTGTCCCAGCCAATAAACACATTTCTGAGGTCAAGCTGCTGAGATATTGGGTGATTTGCATTTCCTGGGTTTGTGAGGGCAGCCTTTGGTGGAGCCATCATGCAGTGGTGCTCCTGCACACCCACAGAGGCGCAGGAGCTTGGACCAACACTGTGAGACTTTTAGTAGGGCCGCGGCTGTGGGTGTCACAGAGGGAGTCTGGGCATCTTTGTGAACATGCGGTATGAACGGAGCAAATGCCTCCCCCCATGAGGGCAGAGTTGTCACTGGTTTCAGACTCTGAGTGAAGGGAATTACCGCATGAACTTCCTGGTGTTGACATTGGAACTGCCCTACCAATCAGAGCTGGGATTAGCTTCTAAATGATGCTTCTGTGCCGTCATGGAAAGCTTAGTAAAAACCAGGGAATTGTTTTATATTTTGCGTTTCCCAGGAGAAAACGTTCCTTTGCAGTGCGAATTCCGGCTGTGCATACTCAAACAGGCCGTCCACTGTTTTGCGAATATGCATTTACATTTTGCTTCCATTTTTTTAAATTTTATGAATAATATAAGTCCTTCAATGCCCATTCTGATTATGGTCTTGGTCAGTTAAAAACAAACCAAATCCTACCAAATGCTTTACCGAAACACACAAAAAATGTAACATCCAACGAGTTTTCGATTTCAATGTAAATCTTGTTTTTGTTTTTTAAAGACTAAAATAAAATGGAGGCGGTTTTCTTCATGCAGTTATATCAGGCAGAGACGAAACCCATGTTTCAGTCTGTTCTTATAAAAACTGCAGTGGCTCTTTATGCGTTGACGAAGATTTGTTTACATTTCCAGCACTGAAAAGACACTTGTTAATTGGATTCAATTAAAAAATGTATTTGGCACAAGAACAAAAGGCCATAAAACTACATCAAAAAAGCATCATCATAAAAATTCATAGATACACCACAATATTAAAATAAGATAAATATATAAAAACCAGCTTAAAACTGACATAAAATACATTACAGTACTATGCTTTTCCTGAGCTATATGGCAGCCCAAATATAAAGCGGAATCCTAGTACAGACCAAAGGATTCATTAGTGCAAATATGAATTTCAAAGCATCTCTGTAGTCCCTAATGTTATTCTCAAGGTAAAGTGGTTTTAAGTAGTATTTTCTTAAACCCTCTTTAAAACCACAAAATAACATAAAGTGCTGTATGCTTTGAGCTCAGACACCATCGCAAGGACAGGGTATGCTGGTTGATGGATGCTTTTTCATTTCAGGGAAGGCGATCAAATAGTGGGCAATACCCAGTCGTAGTTTATATCGCTGCTTTTGGGTTCCTCAACTCTCATGTAAAGCGCTCTGATACCCACTAGGGTCATGTTCTCGCTATATAAAACTTTTTAAAATAAATAAAATAAAATAGCCTGGTTAACACAAAACGATGTTGGATGTTAGTCACCCAGTTCAAATAATGCTGACATCCCTCCAACAAATTATTTGATACATATCTAACTACAGTATGTTTCTTGTATTCTCCAAGAGTTCTATGTTCCTTTCTGTAGTTCAGAAAGGAGCTCTTAATAACGCATTTTTTCCAGTGAGGAACAACTAGCAGGGTTGGTCACGATGAATAGGTCAAACAACTATTCATAGAAACCATTTATATAGGACAACCAGGGTATTTTCAACGCATGGTCAAGGTCTAAACAGTCTGTTATAATTGACTTTGTGAAGTTTGTTTCTATTTTCAACCATATAGAGTGCCAAAGTAAAAGAGGTTATTAGAGCTAGTATGTCGTCTATAAAATGTATCCCAGCCACCTTGTGTATTATGAACGATGACACAGGTTTAGGTGCACACACCAAATGTTAGAGAAAGTGGGACTATTCCACCTGTAGTAGTTGACTGGTAGCATAACCCCGCAAGCCTCCCCATAGATAGTGGTTGGAATACCCCTCCTCTTATAGATTTTACATATTGCCTTAATTGGGAGACTGCCAACCTTCTGAGAAAACCTGAAGACTCCCTCGCAAACTCTGCTCAATTTCATGTGTGTGCTTAAAACTTACTGAGCCCAAGATCCCCTACTCATGAATAGAACCCCTAGGCAGGAGAAGGAATTCACATTAACAATTGGGACTCTCTTGATATAAAAGGTCTTACGTTTCTGTACTTAACCACATACCATCGAAAAAGTCTGCCTTATTGATTTTCATCTTCCAAGAATCGATGAAGTCCCCGAAGGTGTCCATCAATTTTTGTAAGTCAACGGGTGTCCTGGATAGTAGGACACAGCGTCAGTGTACAGTAAGATTGATACATGGCATCTACCAACAACAGGAACATCGGCCTGCACTGTCTGAATTGAGTCCACTACCCCATTGATTAAAAAGTGAAAAGAAGAGTGGCGCTAGTGCGCAACCCTGTCTGATACCCCTCTTGATCCTGAGTGTGAAGGAACATTCCCTAATAGGGTCATACTGCACCGTGCCAGAGAGATTTCCATAAAGATGTACTAAGAAACTAATTATGTTCCTAGGGATGCCCTGAGAAATCAGTCAGGACCAGAGCAGAGTATGGTCAACCATGTCGAAGGCAATACTGAGATCAGTGAAACAAAGATAAAGGGAACCTCACTAGTTTCGGTGTATTTCCCAATGAGTAATTCATGGTTCATACATTGTTCCACTGTCCCCCGGCCTTTCCTAAACCCAAATTGCACATCAGAAACAATGGAATTACTCTCTGCCTAATCTTTCAATCTCACCATGAGAACCTTGACCATCAATTTAGCTGACGAATCGAGAAAGGAAATTGCATGCAGAGTCAGATTTATTTCCATTTTTAAAAATAGGGACTGGTTGATACAGCCCAAGAATGGGGGAATGTACTCTCCACAGCTGCATTCATTACCCTGGTCAAAATGTGCCCCCAAAACTCCCTCAAAGCTTTGAATGCATCTACTGGCACTCCATCAGGGCCCAGCGCTTTCCCCCCTACACTTTTATCAATAGCAAGGAGAACCTCCTCCAATGTGATGGACAGAGGAAGCTGAGATTTAATGAGATCTCCCTTGCCGCTATCTAATGGGGTATGAACCACAAATGAATGAAAAATACTACTAAAATGGGTGACCCATGCTTCACAAGAAACTAGGGAGTCAAGTTTGGGCATAAAATCTTCCTTTAAAATAGGGGCATTCACAATATGCCAAAAGAGAACCGGGTCCTTAGTCTCAGATGCCTTAGCTAAATTAGCCCATGCTTCTTCTTGTGGGGCCTTTTTTCTAGCTGCAAGTACCTGAGCATAATTCTTATGTAATTGCTTTACTTTTTGCAGGTCCCTGGGGCGAACTTGAAGGCCTCCCTTTAGATGCTTGGGTGCATGAGTGCTCAAACCACCCTCGTTTCCCTGTATTACCAGATCTGAAAGGTGTTAATAATAATGAGTTAAAAGATCAATTTGAATGAGTTAAGAGATCTAGTAATTTGGTCAAATGCAACTAGGAGCTCCTCATGACATACCTTATTGTTTAGACAGTAGACAAATTTGGGGGGGTCATAATTAATAACTCCTGCAGTACCTTACTAGGATCTATACCAGCCAATTTGATACTAATGCCATTTGGCCTAACAGGGGTAATGTTGGAAACATGAAAACAACTTTGGGTGCTATGGGCCTGAATTGCTAAGATTAAAACTATGGGGTTGTGGTCGCTCAGCGCAGTAGGAATAGCATTAAAAGGGGAGACCAAATTACTTGCAGTAGCAAAGAACAGGACATGATCAATAGTTCTATGGGCATCTCTGCCAGTAAAGGAGGGCATCAAATCATCATGGTCCTCATAGCAATTCCCTAGAGTTAAAAAATCATGCTTAAAGATCAGGCAATTCAAGGCTATAGCCTAGTCATTATGGTGAATTTACAGTATGCCATCCCCCACAGCGTTGGTCACCCCACAGATCAGTTTCGCCAGAACATTTCTGGATTTTCAAGTCACATAAAAACTGCAATGGTCTTTATGCATTGACAAATATTTGTTTAAATTTCCAGCACCGAAAAGACACTTGTTAATTAATTTTTCCTCTTTCAGGGTTATTGAGAATTCCTTATCAGAAATGTTTAATTACCACCTGTTAGCCCTGGCATCCTTGGTGTGTTTTCCCCTGACATTTTGCCTCTACTTCCTGCATTTTTGACTGTGTGATGGATTTCATTTTTGCTGGCTTACATGTTTTGGGTACTTTGCCACTGCTGAACACTTTCGAAGTGCAAGTGCTCCCTGTTTAAATTGTAATTATATGTTTGTATGTCCCGCACACCGTTTTAGCTCAAGTTTATCGTGAAGTATTCCATTAAGGGGAGCTATCTCGGAGTGCGCTTCATCCTGGTAGCGCCGAAGTAATATCCATGAAGTTGCTGATATGGGTAATATCAGTCCCGAGATGCTCACACCATGTAGAGATGATAAAATCATCCTGTATCGATTCATTCAAAAGTTTCAACTCGTTTACTTGTAAGATCATCATTTTATTGTTCGTTTGTGCAAATTGTGAAACCGGTGATCTCCAATATTCAAATGCATGTATTATGCTCAATCGCCTTTGATACAGCATGTTAGGATCCCAGTTTCTTAGAAATACAAGATGTTTAACCCAATGCATTTCGGGCACCTTCTGCCCTTCGTCAGGGGTTGTATCTGTGAATTTAAGAATCACATAAATGCTGTTACAATAGTGTATTACTTTTCACCAAACTGGCATTTTAAACAACAATGTATCCATGTGAGTAGCCGATCTTAACGCTCCCAACTATACCGCTTTCCCGCTAAAAAGATATTCAACACATTATCACGATTTTACCCCTAATGTACTGATCAGTCCCATTACTCCAAAAAAGTTACCAACCGTCTAAACACAAAACATTCATCTAAATATTCAATACAGCTTCTAGCCTTTAGTTAGAACAAAAACACTGAACGTGCTGCTAAACTTACTTAAAAAAGTTTGCAAAGGCCGCTCCTTCCGTCTCTCCTATGGAGATTACGTCCCCTTTACCTTACCACGTGATACGATCGTTTTGTAACCCTCGTTGTAATCACCCTCACCTGGATAGCTGCTTTAACTAAGCTCCTCGATGTTACTTAGCATACAACTCCCATGATTCCCCCAAACTGTCTATTGGTCCATCTACTCAGGTTCCTACTGTTCACATAGGTAGTCGTGATTTAAATTTGAATACCCCGCCCATCCCTAAATGGTCAATTAAATGCGATTTGAGTTGAAGATGCAATATACCCAAACCATGAATAAAAATGTAAATAATGCAATAAACCTCAGTAATAACATTTTGAATACACCAAATGTGATAGCAATGTATGATAATCAACATAATTTGATCGCGAAATAAAGTCCATATTTGATCCATTTAAGTTCATTGTTGTTTGGGTGCTGGTTCAAAGTAGGATGACAAAAAAGTAATTGTATGTTTGTATGTCCCGCACACCGTTTTAGCTCAAGTTTATCGTGAAGTATTCCATTAAGGGGAGCTATCTCGGAGTGCGCTTCATCCTGGTTGCGCCGAAGTAATATCCATGAAGTTGCTGATATGGGTAATATCAGTCCCGAGATGCTCACACCATGTAGAGATGATAAAATCATCCTGTATCGATTCATTCAAAAGTTTCAACTCCTTTACTTGTAAGATCATCATTTTATTGTTCGTTTGTGCAAATTGTGAAACCGGTGATCTCCAATATTCAAATGCATGTATTATGCTCAATCACCTTTGATACAGCATGTTAGGATCCCAGTTTCTTAGAAATACAAGATGTTTAACCCAATGCATTTCGGGCACCTTCTGCCCTTCGTCAGGGGTTTGTATCTGTGAAGTTAAGAATCACATAAATGCTGTTACAATAGTGTATTACTTTTCACCAAACTGGCATTTTAAACAACAATGTATCCATGTGAGTAGCCGATCTTAACGCTCCCAACTATACCGCTTTCCCGCTAAAAAGATATTCAACACATTATCACGATTTTACCCCTAATGTGCTGATCAGTCCCATTACTCCAAAAAAGTTACCAACCGTCTAAACACAAAACATTCATCTAAATATTCAATACAGCTTCTAGCCTTTAGTTAGAACAAAAACACTGAACGTGCTGCTAAACTTACTTAAAAAAGTTTGCAAAGGCCGCTCCTTCCGTCTCTCCTATGGAGATTACGTCCCTTTTACCTTACCACGTGATACGATCGTTTTGTAACCCTCGTTGTAATCACCCTCACCTGGATAGCTGCTTTAACTAAGCTCCTCGATGTTACTTAGCATACAACTCCCATGATTCCCCCAAACTGTCTATTGGTCCATCTACTCAGGTTCCTACTGTTCACATAGGTAGTCGTGATTTAAATTTGAATACCCCGCCCATCCCTAAATGGTCAATTAAATGCGATTTGAGTTGAAGATGCAATATACCCAAACCATGAATAAAAATGTAAATAATGCAATAAACCTCAGTAATAACATTTTGAATACACCAAAAGTGATAGCAATGTATGACAATCAACATAATTTGATCGCGAAATAAAGTCCATATTTGATCCATTTAAGTTCATTGTTGTTTGGGTGCTGGTTCAAAGTAGGATGACAAAAAAGTAATTGTATGTTTGTATGTCCCGCACACCGTTTTAGCTCAAGTTTATCGTGAAGTATTCCATTAAGGGGAGCTATCTCGGAGTGCGCTTCATCCTGGTAGCGCCGAAGTAATATCCATGAAGTTGCTGATATGGGTAACGTTCAGTGTTTTTGTTCTAACTAAAGGCTAGAAGCTGTATTGAATATTTAGATGAATGTTTTGTGTTTAGACGGTTGGTAACTTTTTTGGAGTAATGGGACTGATCAGTACATTAGGGGTAAAATCGTGATAATGTGTTGAATATCTTTTTAGCGGGAAAGCGGTATAGTTGGGAGCGTTAAGATCGGCTACTCACATGGATACATTGTTGTTTAAAATGCCAGTTTGGTGAAAAGTAATACACTATTGTAACTGCATTTATGTGATTCTTAACTTCACAGATACAAACCCCTGACGAATGGCAGAAGGTGCCCGTAATGCATTGGGTTAAACATCTTGTATTTCTAAGAAACTGGGATCCTAACATGCTGTATCAAAGGCGATTGAGCATAATACATGCATTTGAATATTGGAGATCACCGGTTTCACAATTTGCACAAACGAACAATAAAATGATGATCTTACAAGTAAACGAGTTGAAACTTTTGAATGAATCGATACAGGATGATTTTATCATCTCTACATGGTGTGAGCATCTCGGGACTGATATTACCCATATCAGCAACTTCATGGATATTACTTCGGCGCTACCAGGATGAAGCGCACTCCGAGATAGCTCCCCTTAATGGAATACTTCACGATAAACTTGAGCTAAAACGGTGTGCGGGACATACAAACATACAATTACTTTTTTGTCATCCTACTTTGAACCAGCACCCAAACAACAATGAACTTAAATGGATCAAATATGGACTTTATTTCGCGATCAAATTATGTTGATTATCATACATTGCTATCACTTTTGGTGTATTCAAAATGTTATTACTGAGGTTTATTGCATTATTTACATTTTTATTCATGGTTTGGGTATATTGCATCTTCAACTCAAATCGCATTTAATTGACCATTTAGGGATGGGCGGGGTATTCAAATTTAAATCACGACTACCTCTGTGAACAGTAGGAACCTGAGTAGATGGACCAATAGACAGTTTGGGGGAATCATGGGAGTTGTATGCTAAGTAACATCGAGGAGCTTAGTTAAAGCAGCTATCCAGGTGAGGGTGATTACAACGAGGGTTACAAAACGATCGTATCACGTGGTAAGGTAAAAGGGACGTAATCTCCATAGGAGAGACGGAAGGAGCGGCCTTTGCAAACTTTTTTAAGTAAGTTTAGCAGCACGTTCAGTGTTTTTGTTCTAACTAAAGGCTAGAAGCTGTATTGAATATTTAGATGAATGTTTTGTGTTTAGACGGTTGGTAACTTTTTTGGAGTAATGGGACTGATCAGTACATTAGGGGTAAAATCGTGATAATGTGTTGAATATCTTTTTAGCGGGAAAGCGGTATAGTTGGGAGCGTTAAGATCGGCTACTCACATGGATACATTGTTGTTTAAAATGCCAGTTTGGTGAAAAGTAATACACTATTGTAACAGCATTTATGTGATTCTTAACTTCACAGATACAAACCCCTGACGAAGGGCAGAAGGTGCCCGAAATGCATTGGGTTAAACATCTTGTATTTCTAAGGAACTGGGATCCTAACATGCTGTATCAAAGGCGATTGAGCATAATACATGCATTTGAATATTGGAGATCACCGGTTTCACAATTTGCACAAACGAACAATAAAATGATGATCTTACAAGTAAACGAGTTGAAACTTTTGAATGAATCGATACAGGATGATTTTATCATCTCTACATGGTGTGAGCATCTCGGGACTGATATTACCCATATCAGCAACTTCATAAATTGTAATTATGACTGGTTATCCATGATTGGCATAGTTGGTTTACTGGTATTTCCCTAGTAAAGTGTACTTAGTGTGCCAGGGCATGTAAATCCAATGCTATTAGTGGACTTGCAGCACTGGTTGTGCCACACACGAGTAGCCCAGTAAATGTATCGAAGACCCGCCACTGCAGGTCTGCACGCGCAGTTGTAAACGACCACGTTGACCTGGCAAGTGCACCCATTTGCTAGGCCCTAACCCTCCCTTTTTCTTACATTTAAGGCACCCTTCAGCTAGGCACAAGTTACCCCCATGGGCAGGGTGCAGTGTATGTGAAAGGTAGGACATGTACTGGTGTGCTTTACGTGTCCTGATAGTTAAATTCTGTGCATTTGTTTTTTCACCATTGAGAGGCTGTCTGTCCCACAGGTTAAAATGGGAGCTGAACTGTAACATCTTACAAGTGTAACTTTCCATTGGAACAAGACAGAGAGATGGGGTTTAGTGTCTCTGAGCTCAGAATGCACTAACACATCTTTTAGTAAAGGTGGTTTTTAAAATGTGTGTTTTAAAATGCCACTTTTAGAAAGAAGGCATATTCTTGTCCAGCCATTCTGTGTGCCTCTGCCTGTTTGTGTATCCACTGTCCGGTTTTGGAGTGACAGGAGCTGGGGATGTGCATTTACTCTAGACAGTCCCAAGGGGGTTGAGGAGTGCTCTGCCTTTCCTGGGTAACTCATAGCTGGGCTGAATAAACCTGGTCTGCATTTAGAGTAGTGGGAGGAGTTTTACTAGCACCGGAATAGGCTGTGTCTACTTTGCACACTGCTGTCTCCACCTCCTGTAGGGAAGCTGGACCAGAGAGGACAGAACTGGTTTGGACTAGGCTCAGACACCCTTGCCATAAAGAGAACAAAGAGAACATGGGGTATACGTATTGGACCTTAAACTCCAGAGAATTAGATCACTTTTGGACTCAAGAGTCACCTCTGCCAAGGCAAAGAGCTGGAGAGCTGTAAGGAAGAGTACAGCCCCTTTGCTGTATGCGCAATGCTGGGTTGGCCTGCAGTTGCTGCTTCTGCCAAGGAGAGGACAAAGACTAGAACTTTGCTGTGAACCTGCTTGAAGAAGAATTTCCAAGGGCTTGTGTGTGCTTGCCTCCTGTTCTGAAGTCTCAGGGCCACAGAGACCAACAACCCACTCCTCTGTGAACTCATGTATTCAATAGGGCGCCAATTCCTGTTCCTGGTTCCTGAGAATTGTGTGGTTGGTGCTGGAAAGGAAGAACAACTCCGATGCGGTCAGCGACACTGCCAGCGATGCTGCAACCTGCACCGAGGCTAGGGGCACCTCTTGTGAAATGCACAGTGCACTACCCCACCTTCACAGCAGCTCCAATGCTAATCGGCGCCTGCAGTTATTAGCTTTCCCAATGCCAACACCCACACCGACACAGCCAGTGACAGCCTCACGTTATCACGGAGCCAAAAACCTACGATGGTGAGTTCACAAACTCTTCGACATTGCTTCATTTGAACCGATGCTTCATCGCTGCTGCCTAACTTCACTTCAGCACCGATGCCTCGCATCATCTGTTGACTTTGTTTCCAAGGTACTGTTGTTTGGGGGTCCATGCGACTCCGTGCCCAGCCTACGCACCTCGTAGTTGGTGCCGTTCTTGGGATTTGTGCCTGTCACAACATCGTAATACCCCAGGTGGAGCTATCTTGTTTCTACACGTTCTATTTTTGAAGTAACCATTCTAAATATATATCTTTTTAAATGTATGTTGGAATTTTGTCATTTTGGTCATGTTTTGTTTAGATAAAGATACCTTATTTTTCTAAACAGGTGTGGTGTCCATTTGTGGTGTTTTCACTGTGTTACCCTGTGTTTGTGGTACAAATACTTTACACATTGACTATGGGATAAGCCTGTCTGCTCGTGCCAATCTATCAAGGGGGTGAGCAGGGGTTATCTAGAGTGTGTAAACCCCTTACCCTGACTAGAAGGAAAGGTCCCTACTTGAACAAAAGTGCATACCTCTGCCAATTAGAGACCCCCATTTCAACACTGCCCAAGGCTATAGATCAAAGTTCAACAAGGATTTTTTTCCAGAGTGTTTAAAGATCATTTCTGAATTAGAAGTTCCACATGTTGGTGTCTATCCTTGTGTGGCAATACAGTTTTTATGTCTGGCATTAGCAAAAATCTCTGATTTAAATTTTACTAAAATTATATAAATAATGTGCACACTTAAGGGGACTTTCTGCCAGCCCTCTTCTTCCATTGGTCTGTGATTGTCCCATTCACATTTCTCTTCTGCCCACTGCAGAATGCAGCATGTGGCAGTGTTTCATCCCACTCTAGCCATTGGCTAAGTTCATTGTGAGTGACAGCATTCTACCCTTTTACAAGAAGCACATCCACACACCTAATAACTCCTTCAGTGCCAGGGGCTACTATGGCAATGTTTGCTTTTTGAGACCAAAAATATTTTTGCTTTTAGCCAATATGTTTTTATATTGTCAAAGACCCAGCAGATCCCGCAACAATAATGTTTTACTAAGATCATTTTCTGTAATGCAAGATGTAATTGTCAATGTTATGTTGGGCTTCAACATAATGGGATACCACGAGAATAGAATCCAGTGGTATAAGGAGGGGTGCAATAACTTTATTGACGACTGGGTCCATACCCATTTTAAAGAGAGAAGGATACATCTATAAACACTTGATGATCAAGATGCAATTGTTTAGCTGGTTACAAGAAAAAAACTATTGTGCTGTGGAAACGACTACTATAAAAATCTTTAGTGCAGACTGATTTAGAGATTGATGCGATACCAATGGCTTATTAACCTAATGCGGGAATCACATGGGGAGACCAAGACGAAACTTCAAATAACACTATTGGCTATAACCTTATGAGATCAATAAAGATAATTATATATTTTGTGTTGGGGAAAACATAGCACACGGAGATGGCCTCGGATTTGTTCCACTTGTGGAACAAGATCTTGTGAAAAAATATACTATAAAACGGCACATTGGGTGGTATGATGACAATTTAGATTATTCACATGTAGAACCTATAAGAGCCCCTTTTTAGGTCTCGCTTGATCCAGCGCATGCGCTGGTCTGGCCGAGACATTTTGTGTACGGGTTTTCAAAGTGATGCCTGTGGCCTAAAGCTTGCGTGCACGTGAGGGTGCACGCGCGCAGCCACCATGTGTCTTTCCTCCGCCGCGCTTGATCGCTATCGCGATCACTTTCTCTTTCGCGGGCTGCGTGGCCAATGCTTGTTTTTTTTTACCTTCAGCGCATGGCGCGCGCACTTGTTTTGCCATTGCTGCTTTCGGTTCCCCGGTCAGGCTCCGCCTGTCCACCAAAAATTCTCTTCTCAATGGTTCCACGTGCACAGTAGTGTCATGTGAAGCGATAATGAAAAGCTGGCACCCTACCCACTCACTTATGGTTAACCGCGTCCGTGTGGAAGAGACTAATAAGTAACTAATCTTCACCCACACCTCACGGAATGTACGAAGTTATTAGGGATGCAGAAACATCTTGGCCATTTTCCGGCTCCAAACTGCTACCCACACACAGTGGTATGGTATGCGGCTTGACAATGTTTACAGACCGTAGAGACCTCACAGTCAATCAGCAAATCGAAGTTCTACGCCAAGCACTAGGATTGGTCGAGGTGCAGACAATGCTCCAATCCTATATCTCCTAAGACGTCACTCGTTCCGCCCACTCCCACCAATCTCCTCGAATACGTTCAGCCGTCGGAAGTATTAAAATAACAAATGCTGTTGAAAGATCAAAATAACATGCAACAGACATTGAGTTGAGTTTGTGGATGGTCCTTTTAAGTAACGCTCATGTTATTTGTGCTTAATGTTCTCGCTCTCCATTCGAAAGTGACTGATTTTGCAGGTAAGTCTAATCCCAGAGAAAAGGTTTTTGAAAACTGTAACTTTAAATTCCTCAATACTTTTTAATTTTTTTAAATTAATTTGTATATTGTGTTTGTACAAATATCGTTAGCCCTGTTAAAAATGTCTGTTCACACTTTCTTTCCGTTATCGCGATTGGAGTACTTTTATTTTCGCTTATCTGTTTCATAACTGTTCGCTTCTGCTTGATTTCTTGATATGCCATTTAGTGAATGATCTGGTTTGCCCACCTCAGTAATTCCGTCGATACGTGTTTAGGCTTGTATATTTGATATCGCCTGGACCTGTTGGGGAGTTGTTGAATGCAGTATGACAGCCATCAACATTCTGAACAGGTGCCCCACCTAGGCTGGGATATTACAGTGCATGCATTGAACACCTTTTCGAAGGGGTGGCACCCGTGTGATTGTCATGAACATAGTTACTTCATCTGTAGCTGGGTTCCTCCAGTCAGCGATGACCTGCTAGGTGAAATAATCACTAGTCGATATGCAGTAAATCGAAGAACCAACATAAACTTTACCATTATGAAAATGGCACAAACCAGTGCTAAAATTGGATACAAAATTCTCCAGGAGACAAATAAATTGAGGACCAAGGCGTGAAAGAGGAAAGGGGGTAGTGTTACTTGGAGCATAGCTTGGAAATCACGGTCTGACTGTCAATTTACATATATATATATTTTTTAAATCTGCTTCCAAGAAATTGGGAACAAAGACCTATGTGAAAGTAAATGTGTTCTAATTTAATTGGCCACAAAGAGACTGCATTTTAAAATATAATATTGGGTTAAACCACCAGCTGCACGGCTATTTTGAGAGGATTATAATAGCGGTAAAATAACTCTAGTGGTATGGTTAACGTAGTTCTGGAGTGTTCAGTGTTTTGTCCAGTCACCCTTTTAACTCGTAAAGTAGCACAGAGGGTTAATGTGACTTCTGCAGAAGCACATCATGTAACGTTCAGATCGCAGATATGTATTTTCCGAGGATAGGCACGCGTGCTATTGCTTGTGACAGAGATTTCTTTTTTTACTTCCTGTTCATAAGTTGAAATCCTTTAATATAGCACAGTGATCTATTTATCCCTGCGTTAAAGCAGGGATTGGAAGCGTGTTCACGGACGTTCCAGACCAGTTATAGCTCATGTAGTGTAAATTGTTTAGTGATATTTCCAGTCCTTTTTCCCGCTACATTTCAGGTGCAAATTTGCTCTGAATTCTGCCAACTAAAACAAGCAACACAGTATGGCGTCCTTCTGCAATTCTTATTCTGTTCAAGGATCATTGAGCAAGAAATATTCAAAGCACTTGCAGGAGCTTCAATCAGTCAGCACTCATTAGAGGAACCTGATGCATATCACACTTAATGCAGCTTCAGATACATTGAACATGTTTGGACTGTGGATGCATTGTGTTATAGGAGCATTATTTAAAAAATACTTTAGCAGTGCAGATTAATACTAAACATTTACACCACACCTAGTGACTTAAGAATTGGAGAAGCAGAGTCGTTTCATTATGCATCCTTACATCATATGTCAGTTACAACCATGCTGTTTAATCTCCATATCTCCATATCTTGCATGCTTAAGGTTTGTCTCTTTGATTTAGGTGAAATTAATTCCCCACCGATACATATATTAATAATAAATGTCGCTTTTGTGACTTTGGCTGTGAAAGCGTAGCTCATATAGTTTGTGGTTTAACAAAATTTGAAGCGTTTAATTTATGTGCTACCATCGAATTGATTAGTACTCCTCCCCCCTTTTTTATACTGTCTTACTGCTGAATATGTTTATCAATTTCATGAGAAGTATTTCACTAACTTTAAAGTGTGCCAATGTCTAATGTATACGAATATTCAACTCGGTTTTTAATGAGCAGCCTTGTGACTAATGTGTTTACATTTTCTGTTGTGATTGCTGGGTCTGGCATGCAGTTAATTTCTTTTGTTTCCATTGACGTGGTTTTAATTGCCCATCAATAAAGATGTAAATGTCGAGAGATTGATTAAAACAATAAGCTTCTGTTGGTAGAAAAAAACATCTATTCACCAAACCTGAGAAGATTCTATTTTGGGCTGAACATTTTGCTCATTTCCTCATAAAATAACGTGGTTTTGTTTAGAGGAATTGTCAGAAAAGACCACCACGACCATCACTTTATATAGATACCATAGGTCAATTTAACCTGTTTAGGTATCACACCTTGTTTTTAATCTTGTCTTATTGCTCCATATTAAACTTTATGGAGAAACATAAAGGCATTTTTAATTCACTTTCTCACTCACTTGCATTAAACGTTGTGAACAAAACCTACTCTGCTGTATTCAGGCGATGAAGCTCACCCGGGTGGCATTCGCTACTCGGTGGGACCCCAATGATGAAGCATGTCACCAACTAGGTTGGTGAGTGAGGGGTCTTTTTAAAAAAGGATCATTCTTTCCTTTTTTAAACAAACATTGGCATAGCCAATAGGTCTCGCCTTTGGGACCTTATAAGTGTTTAGTTATCCAGCACAATATGCTTGGTGCAACAACATCAACTGTTGCATGGCTAAACACTTATAAGGTCCCAAAGGCGAGACCTATTTGCTATGCCAATGCTTGTTTGGTTAATGATGCGGGTCCATGAAATTTACACTTGGGACATGGTAGGAGAAGTAATGAAATATAATTGTGGTAAGGAGATTGAGGGTGCTTTCCCTCTATGGAAATATAGCAAACCTCTGTTATGGCCATAGTAAAACACACTATAAGATGGCAGCCATGGAGAGCCTATAAGAATCCATCCTGACCATGGACGCGGGTTCTTGAAATTGATGTCATACATGTCACGGGAGGGGTAAAGAAAAGTAATTGCGGTAAGTAGATTGAGAGTGCTCGCTTCAGAGGGAAACGTCTTAAACTGTCTTGACGTAATAGCCTAATATATATATCATGTGATAATATCAGAATAGTATAAAAAGAAGAGAGCTTTGTTTGAATACGTGTTGGGATAAAGTGACCTTAAACTAATTAATGACTATCTGTTATAACATATATACACTGCACAATTTAAATTTTGCATACATTTTGAAATAGAAGGGTGACATACGTGAGTTAATTAATATTTTGTCAGAGTGGCTCCAAATATAACATGTTTACAAGTGGCGGCTGAAAAAATAGCTTGTCATTGGTTTTGAGAGTATGGTCTTGTGGACCGGCATGTCATGATGTATTATATGCTGATGTAAATCTCCGTTATAGTGGAATTAAACTAATGGAGATAATTATTTGTTATACAGAAGTTATCTTTGGGGTTTGACTTTGCTCGAGTGAAGGAGTAATATGTGTAAACGGGACATTAACATTGCATGTTCACAAATGGCGGCTGATATAACGCTATGAATGTCATGATTTCTCAGTTTACCATTTAACCGACGCACATGGGATCCATTAGCAGCGGTGGAGATAATTAAAACATAGGGGGTGATTACGCCCCGCCATCGTAGCGGGGATTGGGACCACCTGCCTGTCATGTGGCGGTCCCGCACTCCAAATTACGATGCGACTGCCACCATTGCAGTCGCATCCAGCAGCAATTTAACATTGCGGCGGGTGCTGCTGGCTGCAGCATCCGCCGTAATGCCAAAAGCGCATGTAGTGCATTTTCCTGCACTATGTGGCAGGCACCACACGCTGCCTGCCATTTAGTGCGTGGAAATGCCCAGTGCACCACCACCTCCCCCAAACACAAGGGGGGCCCCCAATGGGCCCCTAAAACCAATACCTGCCAGCCTTTCCATGGCGGTTGGAAAGCCAGCATCGTAATTTGGTGGACGGTGCCTGCTAGGCACCGCCACCTTTTTAGTCATGTTGACCACTCCCCCAGGCAATTGGTACGAATGCCTGTGACGGATCCGTGGCGGGCAGTCTTTGTGTCGGCCACGGTTGGAAAGCGATTCCCCCGCCATTCTAATTTGGTGGGGGGAAAATTGCTGTCCGATGGTGGAGGGCCCACCACCGCACGGCTGGCAGTGGCAGACACTCCACCAACGTAATCACCACCATAGTGAGTAATGGCTTTGAAATAAATAACTTTGGAGCATGTCTCTGCCCACACTATAAACTCTAAAGTGACTCATGCAAGTATAATTCTTATAGATTTCACCAGATCATGATGCCAACATGAGCATGAAATAGATGTATTGAAGATGGATGTCCTTGAATAAAGTATAGGAACGTCACGTCTACAAATCAAGGTATGATGTGACAACTTTATATAATTGAACACAGTAAAGAATCGTATCGGAACACATGATATGATTGTAATTGGCTATTTTCTCCATTATTTTTAGGTTAAAATTTAACTGAATGAGCACGCCCTCCCTATATAAAAGAAGTTATTCACATATAAAAATCACGAGTGTGAGAATACTGAACAAGTAACTTCAGACTGTGTTATTAATGTTTAAAAAATGGAGATTGGTTTGTGGGAAATGAAGATAAAAATAGAGACATGTAAACGAAGAATAAATATGATATCATGACAAAACAAGAAAGAGCAATGGATATAATACAAATTGGGTCTTTTTCTCTTTTGAATTCATATTTTCTCTTGGCCTTTTCTCCATATGCTTTTATCTTTTCTCTCTCTTTTCTTTTATACGCAAATTGCCTCCTTTTATACCTCATGTTTTGAAGATATAGCAGGAATCGGACTTTAAAATGATGTTTATATGGTTATGTTATACTGTTGATCAGTCTAGCCAGTGAATGCATTACCCCAGCTGACAGTGTCTATGTTGTAATGATCATGATGTCATGGGATGAGCCAATATGAATTTGTAAGTGGTAATGTCGTCCTGGCCTCACTATTAGATTTATTCTGTTTCGATTTTGCATAGTGCATGTATATTGAATATGATATTATTTGATGTATTTTTCATGCTAATGTAACATAATGGTTGTAGAATAGGTTTTGAAGTAAAATTAGTTTAAATTCATGTATGTATTTTCTACATTTTGTAGCCCTGAATAAGCCTCTGGGAAGAGACGAAACACGTTGGCTACATTGGCGTGAAAAAAGAATACTAATAAAGGATCATGAAGAAAGATTTTAAACAAATCTAAATGAAGTCTGTGCATCATTTGATTCAGGTTGTTTGGATTACAATCATTCTGTAAAGGAATAAATAGTGGGTGCTGATATTTTTTGTTAAAAAAACAAAGCAAGCATTGGCAAAGCCAAATGCTGTCATCCAACACCAAACTTGTAGACTTGGTCAATGTTTCTTTTTTTCAAGGATCAACCCGGTACCACTGAGTTATGGGTGCGCGTCTGCTGCAGGAAGTTATCATTTGATGTTCCTCTCAACAACTGCTACTTTGTTCCTAGCACCTAGGTGTGGTTCTTATTTTCTAAAATATTATCTGGCTACTTACAGAGTGTCTCTAAACAACAAGAGCGAGAGGGATTTTTAAGGAGCACTCTTAGCCCCCCTGGCAATATAATCCAAATAACAAAAGAGTGTACCTTCTTAGAAGAAGAGCAGAGCGAGCAAGAAGAATCAGATTTGATTCTTTAGAAAGCCCTCACTCACCAACCTAGTTGGTGACATGCTTCATCATCAGGCCCCACCAGGAAGGTCGAGTACCTTCCCGGTGTGCTTCAATGCCAGAATTACTGCGGAGCTGGTTAATTTTGTATAGTGTGCAAGTGAGAGTGGTGTGAGTTAAAAGTGTCTAGGTTGTGCCTAGACATTTTTTTATTCGGCACAGTTAAAAAATGGAGTGAGCGATGGATGCTGGATAGATAGTTCAGCTATGTCTCACTATGGGTGGTCAACATGTTTCTACCTATATGTTGCAACTAGCTAGGCATTCGTCAGGACCAGTGTGTCGACCTCGGCGGTATGAGCGTGCTAAGGCTCACCATAACCAGGAGGTCAAATGTGTGAAAAGAAACAGGAAAAAATATTCAGACCTGTTATTCATGTGGGTACCTGATTCTCTCTAGGAACCCAGCAGTTTACTGAAAGGGAATAACAAACACAGACAAACAAATATAGAAAAAACTGATATTTCAGGTTATAGTTGCAAGATGTTTGTAGTTCCTAAAATGATTAAGTACTCGTGCTCTTCTCAATGTGCACTGCAACTCTATCTTACAAGGCTATGGTGCGAAATGGTGAGAAATGTGGGTGCACCTAGTTATGGGCAATGATCGCATGGCATTGCACACGCGACTGGCTTGTCTTAGTCATCAAAACAGCCATGAGACTGTCAGAAGCCTTGATGGTTGAGATCCAACAAACTGAAAACGACTTTAAAACCACTCTGACAGGATTTAAGAAAAAACTAGAGGAAATAAATAAAGACATAGGTGAATATAAAGATGACCTAACCCAGTCCAAAGTAACCAAATTCCAGAAGGACTTGAAGAGATTTGCCTTCAACAAGGTTTACCCCTACGCCGGCCCTGCTTACACACCTCCCACTAGGAACAATCCCAACTCCGACCTCTCTGATGACAGCGGGTCTACAAATAGTGGGTCTAGCAATGGTAGCTACAGAAATTGACAAAGAGGCGGGTCAAGGAGGTCACCGAGACATAACTATTCCTAACCCATATGGCCACATTTTCCTACACCAGGACCGGGTTTGCACCCCATGCACCATCCGCAAACTCACTTTCCCTACATGGGCTGGAACCCAAACTTTATGCCAGCCCAGCCCTTTAACCAGAACTCCTACCGGCCTCCTTTTTTAGAGAGAGGCCTCAGAGGCAGAGGCAGGAGAAGAGGGCAGAACCAAGTGTGGTGGGAACAAGAGGACCCAGTGGGCAACCACACACGCAGCAAATCCCAGGACCAACAGGCGAGCACGAGCGCCAGGAGAGTTTAATAACCAATCTCTCCAACGTTACTCTGTCCCCCGTTGAAAAACAGGTCCTAGAGAAGGGTCTGGGTTTTGTTCCCTCTGCATGTCTAGATAAGTTTAAACTTCATTGTGAGCTAGCGGAATTCTTCCGTAAACTCAAACTGAAGGCTTACTTTGAGGGAAGAGAAGTCAATGAACCACAGGAGAGCCCAATCAACACAGGGCTGAGACTGAAATCATCTTTCACCCCTCCCCCTTATGGAGTCCCTGCTGAAACACGGCCTTTGAACAGGCGGTCTATCATGATATTGAGAAATTTGAAGAGGGTAACACGTTCAAGAATCTGAGTCAAAAAGAATTCCTGGCACTTCAAGGTTTGCAAACCAACACCGCAATTACCATCAAACCAGCTGACAAGGGCGGAGGGGTGGTAATTTAGAATACCAGGGACTGCGAATTGGAATGTCAACGCCTTCTTGACGACAGAAGGAACTACACCCCCCTCACTAGAGACCCTTCACCTGAACTCAAGACAGAAATCACGATTCTGGTAAAAGAAGCAGAGGAGAACGGCTATATCACCAGAAATGAGGCAGCATTCTTAAGTGAAGGGGACAGTATTATACCTTATTTCTATATGTTGCCCAAAACCCATAAGAACAAGACACCCCACCGGGACGCCCGATTGTGTCGGGGATCGGCTCCATTCTTGAGCCTCTGTCACGATTCTGTGACTTCTTCTTAAAACCGCTTGTGCAGCAAACACCAACTTATCTCAAAGATACCAAAAGTCTTCTACACCTTTTAGAAGACATGACCATTGAGGAGTCCTCCACCATACTAGTGACCCTCGACATAGAGAGTCTTTACACCAGCATTCCCCAGGACGATACCATCAAAGTCCTGGGTGAAGCACTGGACGAGATTGTTTGAGAATACCAGACCCCAAAAGACTTCATCTTGAAGTGTGCCACCATGGCACTCAAACGGAATTACTTTGAATATAAAGGCACCCTTTTCCTCCAAACGACTGGAACTTCGATGGGCAGCACTTTTGCCCCAAGTGTGGCTCGCCTGTACGTCCACGATTTCGAGTGTAAATTCATCCTTTCTGTGGACAACCCATATACCTCTATCATTGTCCTCTGGAAGAGGTATATTGATGACGTCCTAATAATATGGAAAGGACCTGAAGACGTATTAATGAATTTCCTCCTTTAGACCAATACTCTGGACCACGACCTCAAGTTCACCCATACCTTTGACCAACAGGAGGTGATCTTCCTGGATGTAATCATCTCTAAATGTGAGGGGAGCCTCAATACTAAGACACACTACAAACTGACTGCCAAGAATAACTTACTGGAATTTTCCAGTTTCCATCCAAGGCCCCTCTGGGAAAATCTACCTTACGGACAATACTTACGGCTCAGGCGAAATTGCAAAAAAAGATGATCGATTTCCACAATCAATCATCTGACCTCACCGTCAGACTGAAAAATTGAGGGTACCCCGAGAGAATCCTGAATAAGAGCTACAAGAGGGCACGGAATCAACCAAGGGAAGCTCTCATGGAGGACAATCCCAAAGAAAAAAAAGAAATTCCCCTCACCTGTGTGACGAAGTACAGCACAAGGGCCGCAGTCTCAGAGACTCCCTGGTCCATACACAACCTAATATTCAAGAATCCCTGGGTGTACCATCCGTTACAGTGGCTTGGGGACTACCTAGAGTAGTGGGTCACTATCCCTGTGCTAACTGCAGCGTATGCCATCTGACAACACACACAAAAACCCTTGAACTTGAACCAGGTAAAACCTGGACACAACGCTCTCACACCAACTGTAATTCCACTAACGTGGTATATCTGATCACTTGTCCGTGTGGGTTGCGTTATGTTGGGATGACCACACGGAAAGTGAAACAACGCGTGTGTGAACATAGAAGCAACATTAGGTGTAGCAGGGTCACGACGAAACTAAGTGAACACTACATCCAACAGAACCATACCACAAATGACTTAAAGTGGACTGTTATTGAACAGGTGACTAAAGGCAGGAACATCCAGCAGGCCCTATTTGAGAAGGAACAAAGGTGGGTCTTCTGCCTGGGCACTGACAAGGAGAGGTTTAACGATAACATCCGATGGAGCACTGTACTAACTAGACAATGACTTGACTCCCCCACTGTCCCCTAGGGTTTTTGCACCAGTATACACACCTGCATTACCAGACTTTCCGCAACACAGGAAACTTGACGTAGCCTAGCAACAACATGCCCGTGCGATCAGCTCCATTGTGCTCCACTATAAGACACACCGACTGATTCTAGACCATCACTCAATGATTCCTATACACCAACCAGGTGTACCCTACCACCTACTGGTTCCAGGAAATCATATGTGACTAAATCATGTGTGACTAAACTAACTGACATGTGACCAGCTCCATTGCGCTCCATTATAGACACACTGACGGGTTGTAGACCATCACGATATAACTCCTGTACACTAACTGGCTGCATACCACCACCAACTGGTTCCAGGACATTCCATGTGATTAAACAAACCGGCATGCGGTTTCACATCTAGTGCCCTTTGAGGAATGGACTAGGCGATTTGACATCCTTAACCTTTCGTGGCACTTATAAGGAAGCATGCATATTTACACTCTTGAATGTGCATCTGTTCTGCAACGTAACTCTTCACATTCACTGTAATTACTGTAAAAAAAAAAATCTTCCCACTACCATAAACGCAATTCATAGTGCATCTCAGAATAACAATACGACACGATTCAAATTGTCAACAATACTTTATTAGTAAGGCTAAATGGGGGCCATAGAGGTCAGCATTCTAGCATTACGCTGACAGTTACGGTCACATGACCCTATTCCTTAACCCTGATTGGCCATTGGTGACAGCAGATACGGAATGACGTACACACTACAACGGGACCGGCCAGGCCACGCCCGCTAGCGTGAATCCAGAGGGGCCCCGGGCAGCCAATACAGCTTTTATAAGAACTTTGGGACAGGGCCAACCTATCGACGGGGCCTGGTTTCAGAGGGTCTGACCAGGTACCGAGCTGGTGCCTGGCTTTGCTGGCGTGGGTTGAATCCAACAAACCACGCAACCACACAGATAAGTAATCGGTTTGAAGTGGGGTACCTTTACATTGATGTTTCGCGCCTCTCTCGTTTCTCCATACTGGGTGTGCCTACTAGCCAACACCCCCCTCCCGAGACCCATGGCGTGATTAGTGATCACTCCACATGTAAGGTTTTTTGCCCTTCCATTTTCTTTATCGTGCTTTCAGCTACCCACCAAACTTCACGAGGCGAGGTCCTGGAAGCCACGTCACATATAGTGTGTGTAATTTTAACGCATCCATACCACGTAACGCCCTAGTAGGCATGAACGTGATATAGAGCTAAGAAACTGGTACCATCACATTAATAGTGGAGTTTTATACCACCACTAATGATAATGTGAAAACTAGGTGCACCCCCATTTCTCACAATTTCGCACCATAGCCTCGTGAGATAGAGTTGCATTGCATATTGAGAAGAGCACGAGTACTTAATCATTTTAGGAACTACAAACATCTTGCAACTATAACCTGAAATATCCGTTTTTTCTATATTTGTTTGTCTGTGTTTGTTTTTACCTTTCAGAAAACTTCTGGGTTCCTAGAGAGAATCAGGTACCCACATGAATAACAGGTCTGAATATTTTTTCCTGTTTCTGGACACAACCTAGACACTTTTAACTCACACCACTCTCACTTGCACACTATACAAAACGAACCAGCTCCGCAGTAATTCTGGCGTTGAAGTACACCGGGAAGGTACTCGACCTTCCTGGTGGGGCCCGAGGATGAAGCATGTCACCAACTAGGTTGGTGAGTGAGGGCTTTCTAAAGAATCAAATCTGATTCTTCTTGCGCGCTCTGCTCTTCTTCTAAGAAGGCACACTCTTTTGTTGTTTGGATTACTTACAGAGTGCAACATTCCACCCAAAGGGAGCTGTACTAGACAGGCTTGTCAATTGCCACATCTTATTTTTCTTTCTGAATGGGAGACTGTTTTCTCCACAACTCAACTGTTAAGGTAAAAAGCTCCAAAAACGAGCTCCTCATGTTCAAAGCGTCCTCCAATCCCCTCTTGCATGTCTGTGTTATGGTACAGACTGCAAGAACATGGGGAATGAGCTAAGTTTGGGAGATCTCCATTGTTTGGAAAATGTTCTTTTTAAGAATAAGCAACATGGAATAAAAAAAATCCAGAGCTACATCCAAGGAGATTTAAAAGTGTTCTTGATTTTCTAACAGATAACCAGTTACTCACTATAATCCTTCCCAAAAATGTGGTCTAGATTCCTGATTACATCTTGGATATGTTTAAGCGTGGCAAATGATTTCCTAGGCAGGCCAACATAAAAAATCATTGCAGGATTCCAGACATAAATTACATGTATTTGTTACCATTACTTTCTGTGGAAAGTTTGGAAAATGTATGGTTGTGCAGATGGTTCTCACTTGTTAAAACAAGCACGTGCAAATCAAATAGCGAGCGCTATTGGCTATAGCAGTCTTTTAGCCATGTTGTATAGCAGTGTGGCTTCTGTGCAGCATAGCTGAAAATGGAAAAAATATTATGCAGCCTGTGCTGAACAGGAGAGGCAGTGATCTATTTTCTTAGTATGAGAATTCTCTAACTTCACAAAAAAAAGTTTTCAAGAGCAAATGACTATAACAACTTATCAGCAAACATAAACCAGCAAGAAATTAAAAAACATGTTTATTCATCAATCTTTTTTAATGGGGGCAGGAAATGTGAGCCAAAAGCTGAGGGTGCTGGCCCAAACACAAATTAAACATTAATAAAATAAATAAATGAAAACTGTCATCTACAAACGGGTGTGAGAGCTGCTAGCTCCTCGAAGTGGTCTAAAGCTGTCAAAAGCGAAATGAAACATGGGATGGCTGAAACTCACACATACATAAAAGCCATTCAAGGAGAAAAAAACCTCACTTATTCAATTATCTAACCTCTGACCTGAAGTTCCCCGTGTTGGCCTCAAATGAAGATAGCGCCAAAAAGGCCATGCACAGCAGAGAGCTCGGCTTGGCCTGCATTATAGTAGCATCTTCAACACCAATGGTGTGACTTTTGGACACCTTTTCTGGTAGGACAGGGGGGGGCAAGCAACAAGGGGGTCAGGGCTGCAGGACAAGCAACAATGGCAGACCGGGGGTCAGATTTAAAAAGCAAAAATGCAGAAGGTGGTGGGGTACAGGGCAACCAACAATGGAGGGTGATGGAGGAAGAGGGTGCGACTAAAAGGAAAAAAGTACCTCTGAAAGCAGAAAGCTGTGGAAGAACAAAGGGCAAGGGAAATAGTTCTTGCCCCAGTGTAGGGACAAACACACAAAGAGATGAAGCCAGCACTTGCTGACCAAAGAGAAGCAAGGAAATAAGAGTGACAATGAAGCCAACCAATGGTAAGTAAAGAGAAGGGTCTAAGTCCTCTGTAAGTTAACAAAATGTCTAGCAAGCAGCAGCTTGTGTGCTGTCTCAGGTGAGACCTAAAGTCGGGTGTGAGGGGGCGAAAGGGGCAAACAGTCAAGGAGGTGAAGGTACCCACCAAAACTTACCAAAGAGAATAAAGCAACCAACAGGAACCCCACATTTAGGGGCGCTATGGTGAAGACAGGAGAATGTTTATTTTAGGATTCAGGGTACATACAGAAAAGGGAAGTTAAGGCTGATTTTAGGGCTATGGGTCCAGTAGAGGCAAAGGAAGATAAGTGTTCAGGAGTGGGTAAAGAGAGGTAAAGTGGAGTTTAGGGTTTAGGGATTGGTAGAGGTAAAGGGATTAACAATGTATTTAGGGTTCTGAAGTGGGTAAAGGTAAGTAAGGGTGACTTTAGAGTTCAAGGTTGGGTAGAGGTAAAGGGAGGTAAGGATATTTAATTGTTGAGGGATGGGTGGAGGTAAAGGGAGGTAGGAGTGATTCTAGGGCTTAGGGATGGGTAGAGCTAAAGGTAGGTAAGGATGAATTTAGGATTCAGGTGAGGAGAGATAAAGGGAGGTATGGGAGATTTTGGGGTTCAGGTTGGTTAGAGGTAAGGGTGATTTTAGGGTTCAGGGGTGGGTAGTGGTAAAGTCAGTTAAATGTGATTTTAGGGTTGCAGGATATGTAGGTGGATAAGGTTGAAACTTAAATCTTTTATAAACACTGCATATTTGATTATGAATAAATCATCCTTGAAATTATAAGTAATGAAACCAATAAGTAAGTAAATGTAACACAGCACCAAATGTTAATTCATACAAACACATACTGTATGGATGTCAACAGTCTTAAATGACGGTTGCATGTTTACAGCTTCATCATCAATAAAAGCGACAGGAGACCAAAATGTATGTTTCCAAATTGGTTGCATGCTACAAAGCTTTGTTATTGCTTGTTGTTTGCATTCAGCTCTTAGAAATACTGGGAAGTGATGGTTTCAAGTTGTCTTGCAAGCAAAAGCAAAAAAAAGAATGTACAACAATCCGAGCGAAAGCAGCGCAGAAGAAATCAATCAGTGCTTGGTCTGTGCGCCAGTGAAGAAAACAAATACACAGAGACAAAGTGAAGCCGACATCCACTGACATCTGCTTATCAATGAAAACTAAGAAAATAAGAGTGGAAATCAAGTCAAACAAAGGTAAGTAATGGGTGGGCTACGAATACCTTTTTATAGGTTTTGTTTTTAAAGAAACAATAGATCATAGCAAGTGACAGTCATGTGGTGTCTTGGGCAAGACAGAAAAAGGGCCTAAAGATCAGAGAAATTCAAGTGGCTAGGAACAAGCAGTAGTAAATCATGAGACTTGATTCCTTACTGCTCGAGCAGGAGTGGAGCACAGTCGTAAACTCTAGACATAAATTTCCACTGGAGAAACTTGGTAAGTTCTCTCTCAACTACATCTCAATTTTGAATGGATGGATGGAGGTCGGTGCAATTTGAGCTCATCCACCAGCAAATATGTTCTAAAACCGCAGGGAGATTAATTTTTAGCTGACAGTCCTTTCCCCACATATATTCAAGAGTGTATATATCTATTCTAAAACATGAAGAAAGGGAATCCAATCCTTGCAGCAGATGATCTTAAGGTCTAAAATACTAATTAAATTATAAAAGGGCAAGTGTAGAATCCTGGAACTAGTGAAGGTACCCAGCTGTATGCACAACAAAGAATTTTACTACATAGGTTCCTTAAACTGGGGGTAAAGGAATGTTAACCTCTGATATAAGAAAAAAGGAATTTACAAAACATTTTGATAATTGAATGGGTGAGTTTCAAATGACATATTGCAGAAACTAGGAGGGGCTAAATAAATTATATAATATATGTAATTGGAAGTTTATTTCCAAGGGAACATTATTTTTTCTTTTTTTATATTTAGATGATAGATCATGAAGCAGTATAAACCAAATTTTGGAAATGTGGAAAAGAATGATGGTAATGGATATGTATATATATTCACATATCAGGAGTTTCTACATGCAGATGCAGATGTTTTAACTACCAAAAAATTACTGGTATTGTATTCTGAAACAGAATGCATTTGAGGGTCACAGTATGGAATGACTTGAATTTTGATCTAGAGAGTTGTATTCCACTTGTATCTTAATTATGTTTATGGTATAACAGGTATTGTAAGCATAGTCCCTGTACATAATTAGAATATGAGTGCTTTAGCCATGGGTTATGACCTAGACCATGTACATAAAAATATATATGAAGATGTCTATAGAATGTATACTAAGAAAATCTGAAACGTAAAGTATTTCAAGGTTCTAACTAAATACTTGGGTGCCTATCACGATCCGGCAAAAACCGGGTACGAACCGTCGGACGGAGCATAATCTCCGCCCGACGCGTACCCGGTCGACAATTTTTACAAACAAGGAATTACGATTCGCACGGGTACACCATTACCGTACGATTCGTAAAAAAGCCCGACCGAACAAAAAACACCTACCAATGCGATCCGGGAAAGCGCCGACCTGACGTCGGGACGCTCGCAGCCAGCCATTCACGACCCAGGAATCACGATTCGCACCGACGTCACCCCGCACGGTGAATATTTTGCGGCAGCCAAAAACTGCCGGGAAATCAGGACGACGCGAACAAGGACCACCAGTACGCGACGGACAGACGACGACGCGAACAAGGAGGACCAGTACGCGACGGACAGACATGGACCCGAACCTACGAGTCATCCCTGCCCTCATAGCAGTACACCTCCTCTACAGGTTACGACGCAGACGCCGCAGAAGGTCAGAATAACTAAGGGAGGGGGGAAAGTGGGGTGGGGTGGGGGTGGCACGACCAGGGCAGGCCACAAAACAACCACATAAGTCACACACCACACATGGCCTGGACATACCTGACTCCCATGCCCTGGTCACCACGAGGGGGTGGGGGCGTGTCCTGATAAGCCAGCGACCGCCACAACGGAAGTCCGTCACCACGCGAACCGGCAACACAACCAGACAGGTACGTCCCGTACCCACGCCTGAAGAGCGTGGGTACGAGTCGGACCACGCCCACACACGTCACCCCAACAATGGCGGGACGGATCGCACCCACGTGGCAAAGGCCTGGGTACGGGCCGCACAAACATCACATAGCGTGGGGACGGATATGTACGGACCCTACCCCCACCCCGGATGCAAGGAGCGTACCCCCCAGCCCAACAGTGCAAGTACGACCCGTACCCCCACCCGCGTATGCATGGAGCGTACCCCCACCCCAACAGTGTAAGTTCGACCCGTACCCTCACCCGCGTATGCATGCAGCATACCCCCCATGCCAACAGTGTAAGTACGACTCGAACCCCCACCCACGAATGCAAGGAGCGTACCCCCCAGCCCAACAGTGTAAGTACGACCCGTACCCCCACCCGCAAATGCAAGGAGCGTACCCCCCAGCCCAACAGTGTAAGTACGACCCGTACCCCCACCCGCGAATGCAAGGAGCGTACCCCCCAGCCCAACAGTGTAAGTACGACCCGTACCCCCACCCACGAATGCAAGGAGCGTACCCCCCAGCCCAACAGTGTAAGTACGACCCGTACCCCCACCCGCAAATGCAAGGAGCGTACCCCCCAGCCCAACAGTGTAAGTACGACCCGTACCCCCACCCGCGAATGCAAGGAGCGTACCCCCCAGCCCAACAGTGTAAGTACGACCCGTACCCCCACCCACGAATGCAAGGAGCGTACCCCCCAGCCCAACAGTGTAAGTACGACCCGTACCCCCACCCGCAAATGCAAGGAGCGTACCCCCCAGCCCAACAGTGTAAGTACGACCCGTACCCCCACCCGCGTATGCATGGAGCGTACCCCCACCCCAACAGTGTAAGTTCGACCCGTACCCTCACCCGCGTATGCATGCAGCGTACCCCCCATGCCAACAGTGTAAGTACGACTCGAACCCCCACCCACGAATGCAAGGAGCGTACCCCCCAGCCCAACAGTGTAAGTACGACCCGTACCCCCACCCGCGGACGTACGGAGCGTACCCCCACCCCAACAGTGTAAGTTTGACCCGTACCCCCACCCGCAAATGCAAGGAGCGTACCCCCCAGCCCAACAGTGTAAGTACGACCCGTACCCCCACCCGCGAATGCAAGGAGCGTACCCCCCAGCCCAACAGTGTAAGTACGACCCGTACCCACACCCGCGGACGTACGGAGCGTACCCCCACCACACCAGTGTCAGTAGACTCGTACCCTCACCTCGAATGCATTGTGCGTACCCCCACCGTGTATGTGCCAAGCGCACATATCCTGAAATCGGAGGTGTGTGTGCAGAGTCCACCCAGCAGTGCCCTGAGACAGGAGGGGTGGGTGTGGAGTCCTCCCAGCAGTGCCCTGAGACAGGAGGGGTGGGTGTGGAGTCCTCCCAGCAGTGCCCTGACACAGGAGGGGTGGGTGCAGAGTCCTCCCAGCAGTGCCCTGAGACAGGAGGGGTGGGTGTGGAGTCCTCCCAGCAGTGCCCTGAGACAGGAGGGGTGGGTGTGGAGTCCTCCCAGCAGTGCCCTGAGACAGGAGGGGTGGGTGTGGAGTCCTCCCAGCAGTGCCCTGAGACAGGAGGGGTGGGTGTGGAGTCCTCCCAGCAGTGTCCTGAGACAGGAGGGGTGGGTGCCTATCACTCCCAGCAGTGCCCTGAGACAGGAGGGGTGGGTGTGGAGTCCTCCCAGCAGTGCCCTGACACAGGAGGGGTGGGTGCAGAGTCCTCCCAGCAGTGCCCTGAGACAGGAGGGGTGGGTGTGGAGTCCTCCCAGCAGTGCCCTGAGACAGGAGGGGTGGGTGTGGAGTCCTCCCAGCAGTGCCCTGAGACAGGAGGGGTGGGTGTGGAGTCCTCCCAGCAGTGCCCTGAGACAGGAGGGGTGGGTGTGGAGTCCTCCCAGCAGTGTCCTGAGACAGGAGGGGTGGGTACCTATCACTCCCAGCAGTGCCCTGAGACAGGAGGGGTGGGTGTGGAGTCCTCCCAGCAGTGCCCTGACACAGGAGGGGTGGGTGCAGAGTCCTCCCAGCAGTGCCCTGAGACAGGAGGGGTGGGTGTGGAGTCCTCCCAGCAGTGTCCTGAGACAGGAGGGGTGGGTGCCTATCACTCCCAGCAGTGCCCTGAGACAGGAGGGGTGTGTGTGGAGTCCTCCCAGCAGTGCCCTGACACAGGAGGGGTGGGTGCAGAGTCCTCCCAGCAGTGCCCTGAGACAGGAGGGGTGGGTGTGGAGTCCTCCCAGCAGTGCCCTGACACAGGAGGGGTGGGTGTGGAGTCCTCCCAGCAGTGCCCTGAGACAGGAGGGGTGGGTGCAGAGTCCTCCCAGCAGTGCCCTGAGACAGGAGGGGTGGGTGCCCATCACTCCCAGCAGTGCCCTGAGACAGGAGGGGTGTAACACATGTGTGTGAGGCCAGAATTATCCACATGCATACTGGCTACAAGGGAACATGTCCCCATGAACTCATGTCAACAGACTCCACACACAAGTACAGTGATCACCAAGGATGCCACGATTGTCGCAGGTGGAGACATGGCCCTGCATGCATGGCCAAAGTAGAAGGGCTCCGTCACACACACAGCTCATGTAGACACAGCTCTGCGCTAAACATTGGGAACACCCTGCAGGGAAGAAAGCTGGGTACACAGAGGAAGGAATACACCCTGGGACAAGTGCACCATGCAGTAACTGCTTACATGAACAAAGAAAGTTAGCCAACACCTTGTGATGGCACACAGATCACAGGGTCCCACCAATGAGCAGTACACTACTACATATCCCACACACCCAAACCCTTACACACCACCCAAAACCATGTAGCAGCCCCACCAACACCAATACCAGCATAGCAGTAGTGTGATAATGAAAACAAAATTAAGCTTTATTCAGCATGAGCACAATGTCCGTGGATCGCAGGCAGTTCAATCTTCACAAAGCCCATAGGGCAGTCAATGATTCTCAGCTGGATGGGGGACACAGTGGGATGCGTGTCCCCTACATTGCCTGCACAGTCAAATGGCATCGTCTTCCACACTGGTGAGGGCATCAGGGGGGGGGAAGCAACAGGCACCGCAGGGACATCAGGGCAAAGGGGCGGCGTTGTGGGTGCAGGGATGGAGGACTCCACCACAGGGGGTGGGTCAGTGCCAAAGGCGGAGGCCAGGATGGCACTACACACCTTTGCAAGGTCCTCCAGGGAGTCCCCTGCACCCGAAGGGACCTCAGGCCCCAAGGAGGGGGGGGGTCAGAGGGATGGGTCGCAGCGCCACCGGGGGAGGGTGGAGACAGGGGGGGAGACTCAACCACCCTGACCGGGGACCTCCTTGACCGCTTGCGTGGTGGTGTAACTGTGGGGCTCAGGGACAGAGCGGCCATGAAGGTGTCCTTGGGGGAGATGTGGCCAGGAGAGCTGAGGGGAGGGGATTTGGAGGGAGTGGACTGGGTGGAATGCGGACTCCCACTATGGCTGCGTGTCACACGTTTGCCCCCCGACCCAGTGGGTGTGCCTACATCACCCTGTGTGTGCGTGTCAGGAGGAGTGCGGTGGACCTTCCCTGCTGGTGTGGTGCCCGTGTCCGTTGATGTGGGTGCATGCCGACGTCTGGGTGTACGTGTGACAGGCATGGGAGTGGGAAGTGTGGATGGGGCAGGGGTAGGTGGGGGGAGGTCGCGCTGCAGGAGACCCACTGCTGCAGTCAGTGTGGAGTCGATGGACCTCAGCAAGTTGCGTTGGTCAGCCTGCGATGAATGAATGCCCTCCAAGAAAGCCTCGATGTTGGTGAGGGTTTTGCCGTTGGCATGGAGGACATTAAGGATCGCAGCCTGACCAACCTGCAGTTGCCGCTGGATGTCCACAGACTCTGCATTGGCGGCAGCAGTGGAGACAGGGGCAGGGGGTGCGGTGCCTGGCAGGAAGGAGACATGCTGTGACCGGGCACGCTGGGAAGGGACACGAGCAAGTGGGAGGCGGCTGGTGGAAACTGAGGGGGCGGTGCGAGGTGTTGTTCCGCTGTCAGCTGCTGGTGCAGCCTCCGCCCACTCGGAGACATCGTCCCCGGACCTGTCAGCTTCGTAGTCTGATGTGCCAGTCGACAGGTCCTCGGCCACACTCTCCTCCGCCTCTGTACCACTCGATGTGCCAGACCCGATGTCACGGCTGGCACTGGTGCTCGGTCCCTCCGCCTGGTCTGTGTCCATGTCTCCCTCTGTGTCCCCCGACGATGCTGTGGGCAGGGTGGAGAGACAGAAATAATCAGACATCTGTACACATCTGTCACATGAGTCCAATCTACATAGGTAACATTGCATGGCCTGAAAAGGAAGATCCCTAACATCTACTGAACAGGGTACCGATGTAGGGCATGAAACACACAGTTGGTTGAGCCACCATGCCACTGAAATACCATGGAGAGCATGAGACAATAGCTAAACACAGGAAAAGGAGTCTGACATAGCACCCAGGCCCTGGGGACAATCCAGCACTGCATCTGCACCACACAGCGTTGGCGAAAATACCGATGACCAGGGACCATATCCATGAACTTGAGACACATGCTGCATAGGTAATGCTGAAAACATGCACAACATGACTCTGTCACTGCACATTGCGTGTGTGTCCAGACACATCACACACTGCCCAGACCCAGCAAGTGGTAATCAGGATTTAACACATAGGCATTGCCCGCCCCAACAAGACCCTACACGAGGCAAATTGTTGAGACACAGGTGGCACCAACATCTCATAGTCTGGGTGATACACACAGGGGCAGGCAAAAAGCGAGATTGGATGCCAAACAGCCAAGGTGCGCCTGTACAAATAATGAGGTACCAGTGCCCATCCTCAGATGAGTATAGCAAGACACACAGGCACTGGCAACTGTGAGTATGAAGAAGGACAATCAGGTCAGGCTGCACAGTGGACACCTGTACAAAATAGCACGTCTATATACATGGTGACAGGGGACAATGGCAGAGAGCACAACTTACGCTGTAGACACTGACAGTGGCCACGTTTATGATGACACATACACCACTGAGGAAAAGGTGCCCCAGGGGACAGTAGTGGGCACGCAACTACATGCTACTGAATGGTAATGACTGCAACACACGTCACCATCCCTGCACTATGTGTATCGCACACTCATGCACATCATGTCACAGGCCACTACATGGGACATGCGCGCTGTAAGGCATGATACATGAGAGACCAACTCCCATGTCTGGAGTCAGCATCAGTGCCAACTGATATGGAACCCACATGCAGTGAACTTGACAGTGCACAGGCAATGTCCCACAACCTGTTACACACCACCCCCACACATGATGCTACAGACATTGTTCCCGTGGACAAAGCGCCAGCCTACATTACCCTGTGAAGGAGTGACTACACACAGACCAGGGAACACATTGCAAGGAGGGGAAGGGTGGCAGGGGCACAGCGCTATACTGGGGCAAACAGGATCTGCACAGCACCTTTAAACCCTGCCAGTGAATTCATGCTACTGTGCCCTTACAAATGCCGGTGACACACAACAAACACACATGTACCTACCCCCTTCCGGCTGCTGCATCGCCTGTAAGCGCCTCTCCAGGTCTGGAAAGACCACCGGCAGCACACGCCTGTGGAGGTGGCTCAGACGGCGGCGGCCGCGGTTCTTGTGGCTCTCAGGTGAGTCCCCCAGCAGGAGCCGTGCAATCCTCCGCGTCCAGCACCGGATATCCTGCCAGCGTTTCCTCACCTGGGACAGGCTCCGCCTCCGACCATCCACACGCCTCACGGCACTGACGGCGGTCAGCCAGATCTGCTCCTTGGCAGTGGCGCCTACCTGTGAGGAAGAACAAGTGACACCACATCAATACACCAGCCACATGTCACAGAGAGACATATGGGTACAAATTAGCTGGTTACAACAAGGCATGTCATGCAGCCAACGCATTGCACCTTTGTCATAGGGACATCATCCCCTGGTGAGGGGAAAAAGCACTACGTGCCACAGTGGGTACACAGGTGGAATGATGGCAATGTCACAATCAATGATCAAGGCTCACACTGTGCATCACACCCACCCCTCCTGTCTCAGGGCACTGCTGTTAGTGATAGGCACACACCCCTCCTGTCTCAGGGCACTGCTGGGAGCACACTGTACCCACCCCTCCTGTCTCAGGGCACTGCTGGGAGCACTCTGTACCCACCCCTCCTGTCTCAGGGCACTGCTGTTAGTGATAGGCACACACCCCTCCTGTCTCAGGGCACTGCTGGGAGCACTCTGTACCCACCCCTCCTGTCTCAGGGCACTGCTGTGAGTGATAGGCCCCCACCCCTCCTGTCTCAGGGCACTGCTGGGAGGACTCTGCACACACCCCTCCTGGCTCAGGGCACTGCTGTGAGTTCTAGGCCCCCACCCCTCCTGTCTCAGGGCACTGCTGGGAGACATCAGGCATACCCCCCCCTGGGACCCCCCCAACAGTACATGGCATGTGTGTCACACCAGGACACAATGGCAGAAGTCACAGTCACAACATAGGGACAGTCTGTGCCAGTGGCCTATGCACTCACCTGATACCCTGGTCGCCCATACAGCATGGGGTACTGTGGGAGGATCACATCCAGCAGAGCCATGTTCTCCTCCAGGGTGAATGGCTGTGTCCTCTCCACAGCCCTTGACATGGTTCCAGGGAATCAGTAGCAGCAGCTGGGTCGACGAATGCAAAGATGTGCAGGCAAGTGCTCCCTCATGGGACCTGGCTGCCTTATATGTGCCCTTCTGCCCAGTCTCATGCACAGGAGTACAGAGAGATTGGTCACTCACATTTGCATCCTATGTTTCCACCAATCCCTACAAACCTAGCAGTCTGTGGGTTCTCTATCGGTTTCATTCTCCTGCATGATGTCAGCCCCACAAACACATTGCAACAAAGTAGACAAATTCCAACTGACTTCTGCTGTGCACCTTCCAGAACAATTTCGAATTTTGAACTTGGTCTCCATGACAACCAGCATGCATGTAGGCCTTAATACTTGTCCCCTATGTAATTTGGAGCATCACACACAGGTACGGTGCGTGTGGGGGCCCTAGGGCACCCCAAATGCATGGCAACGGCCCGTACATGCATGCCTACCCTCTCCATCACTATGGGTCTGCACGCGTATGCGTACCCGTAGTGGTACGGACCGTACACTCGCATCTACGCTCACTATCACTATGGGTCTGCACGCGTATGCGTACCCGTAGTGGTACGGACCGTACACTCGCATCTACGCTCACTATCACTATGGGTCTGCACGCGTATGCGTACCCGTAGTGGTACGGACCGTACACTCGCATCTACGCTCACTATCACTATGGGTCTGCACGCGTATGCGTACCCGTAGTGGTACGGACCGTACACTCGCATCTACGCTCTCCATCACTATGGGTCTGCACGCGTATGCGTACCCGTAGTGGTACGGACCGTACACTCGCATCTACGCTCACTATCACTATGGGTCTGCACGCGTATGCGTACCCGTAGTGGTACGGACCGTACACTCGCATCTACGCTCACTATCACTATGGGTCTGCACGCGTATGCGTACCCATAGTGGTACGGACCGTACACTCGCATCTACGCTCTCCATCACTATGGGTCTGCACGCGTATGCGTACCCGTAGTGGTACGGACCGTACACTCGCATCTACGCTCACTATCACTATGGGTCTGCACGCGTATGCGTACCCGTAGTGGTACAGACCGTACACTCGCATCTACGCTCACTATCACTATGGGTCTGCACGCGTATGCGTACCCGTAGTGGTACGGATCGTACACTCGCATCTACGCTCTCCATCACTATGGGTCTGCACGCGTATGCGTACTCGTAGTGATAGTGAGCGTAGATGCGAGTGTACGGTCCGTACCACTACGGGTACGCATACGCGTGCAGACCCATAGTGATAGTGAGCGTAGATGCGAGTGTACGGTCCGTACCACTACGGGTACGCATACGCGTGCAGACCCATAGTGATAGTGAGCGTAGATGCGAGTGTACGGTCCGTACCACTACGGGTACGCATACGCGTGCAGACCCATAGTGATAGTGAGCGTAGATGCGAGTGTACGGTCCGTACCACTACGGGTACGCATACGCGTGCAGACCCATAGTGATAGTGAGCGTAGATGCGAGTGTACGGTCCGTACCACTACGGGTACGCATACGCGTGCAGACCCATAGTGATAGGTCCGTACACTCGCATCTACGCTCTCTATCACTATGGGTCTGCACGCGTATGCGTACTCGTAGTGGTACGGACCGTACACTCACATTTACGCTCTCCATCACTATGGGTCTGCACGCGTATGCGTACCCGTAGTGGCATGGACCGTACACTCGCATCTACGCTCGCCATCACGATGGGTACACATACGGCAGCACTCCCACAGTGATTTGGGAACATGCACAGGCCCTCTCAGCAGCAGTACGGCGGATTTTACACATCACTGTGGTGATAGGCGACACACATGTAGGAATAGGGCGGACATACTTGTCCATGGATGGACATACTTGTCCAGGAATGGACATCAAGGCATCGTCTGTGCATTACCACATGTGTGGGGCACAGGTGTCACAGGCTGTGATGTGGAACATGCCTCCTGAGTGGAGAAGGCACCAGATGTATGATGAGATGTGTACATGTGTACTGTGTGAGGGTGCAATGTGTGCCAGGCATGCCCTTGACTCCTTTGACATGTGTGCATGTGGGACTGTGCACTTGGGGTGAGCGTCACTGGCATGGCACCGACACCAACACACGGAAGTGTCCCATGATGCCAGGTACAGGGGTCATGACACATGACTTATCACTACCCACAGTGCACAATGTGACTATGCCATATATGTGTCCGGGATTTACATCAGGTTGATGTTGTAGCACCCTCAAAAGCTGCAGCCGTTGCAGCAACCAACATGTGGCTGTGTGTAGATTGTCATTGCACACTGTTCCCAACACCATGCCACATGTGTTCTCGGATGTGAGGTGCACATGTATGCAAGGGACACGGAGTAGCGTGACAAGGCCATGTCAGCAAACTCACAAGGAATGTGTGGTGAGTCATGACATGTGCACCTTCATGGCAAGGTGTGTGGGCTGTCCTAGTGTAATGTCATGTGACCTGTGGCTCAAGTGTTCCGCTGCCAGTCTCTGCAATCGGCATCACACTTCTGCTGATGTGTGGGTGTATGTCACTCCTGTCTTGCGTCGGGCAGTGCACTTGCACTGGGACACAGCTATTTCCATGGCGTGGCATGGGGAGGTTCTCAATCACCGTGTGTAGCTGGGTCTTGGAAGGAGTGTCACCTTGCATCCATACGTGTCCTGGGCATGTAGCACATGCCTGACTCCCTATGTGGCATGTGTGTATTGCCAGATTTACATGTGCTCAGTAGACATGAGTTGTTCTCGTAGTGCACTCACTCTTCCTTGTCACTTCCAAATTACTGCAGAGCGCCTCCTGTTGCCCGAAGAATTCCAGACTTGGCCACCATGCAGGAGAATGACAGGATCCGGCTCTACCGCTTCACCCAACCGTTGATTCTGGAGCTGACGGCGAGACTGGCACCACACCTGCAACCGCAGCACAGGTATCCTACGGCACTGACACCCCAGCTGAAGGTAATGGCTGCCCTACATTTCCTTGCCACGGGTACCTTCCAAAATACCATAGCTCATGTTGGTGGCATGTCCCAGAGCATGTTCAGCGGTGTGCTGCATGATTTCTTGGAGGCCATGTTGATTCACCTGGATGACTTCATCAAGTTCCCAAACCCTGAACAGATGACTGAGGTCAAGCGTGGTTTCTATGCCCTGGGAGGGATGCCCCATGTCATTGGGTCCATAGATGGGACACATGTAGGTTTGGTACCACCACACGCACGGGAGGTGGCGTACCGCAATCGGAAGCACTACCACTCCATCAATGCCCTTGTGGTGTGTCTGTCCAACATGGTGATTTCACATGTCTGTGCTCGTTTCCCAGGATCAGCACACGATGCCTACATCATGAGGCGTAGCGGGATGCCTGATATGATGATGCAGCTGCGCAACGAACGAGCATGTGTTGTTGGTGGGTACAGTCTGTCTGTCCTGTATTCTGTTTGGCCGAGCAGCACTACCGCTTCGCCAGTTCTAACGATATCCATGTGCTTTCCATTTAGTGGACGCTGGCTATCCCAACATGCCTTGGCTGCTGACACCTCTCCGCAACCCCATCACGCCGGCCCAGCTCCGCTACAACACCGCCCATGGCCCGACAAGGCGAGTGATAGAGAGGACGTTTGGCATGCTGAAGAGCCGATTCCGGTGCCTCCACAAGACCGGCGGCGCACTCCCATATGCCCCGGCAAAGGTTTGCAAGATCTTCATGGTCTGCTGCATGCTGCACAACATGGCAGTTGAAAGAGCTGTGCCACTCATCCTGAATCAACATGACGAGGACCATCCACCCGTGGAGGACGAAGGGCTTGGCAATGGGGCTAGTGATGTGGAGGATGTGGAGCCGCAAGAGGACATCCGGACTCGGCTCATACGCGACTTCTTTGCTTAGTGGTGAGTACCAGTGTCTGAGTGTGCACGCCTTGGTCCCCGTGTGGCATGTGTTGTGATGCGTGTCTCCACCTGCATGTATGGCACGTGAGTCAGAGGTGTGCGTGGGTGTGTCACTGGAGTGATGGTGGCAGTGATGGTAGTATTTCCCCACTCATAATTGTGACCTAGCATTTTTTCATCCATACATGTGTCGAGTCAATGCACATGCAAGTGGCTGTGCTCTTTGTGGCTGACTTCTTGTGTGTCTCTCTTCCCCAGGTACCTGCGCATGCCGTCTTCTGGTTGCATTGTTGTGGCACTGCTATTCCTCATGGACATGGCATCGTGGGCTGACTCAGCGTTACAGGCAAGGACACGTTTGGAAGTCTCCATGGGGTAAGGGATGCATCTGGGGTGTATTGGGTGTGGCAGTTGTTCACGATGTGTGCACACTGGCCCGGTCGGGGTTTGGTTCCTCTGCAGACATGTGGCATCCCCATGGGACACAACATGCAGCTGGGTACACCTGAATAGATGGGCTGCCTGGTTGTCAGTCATCAGTGATGGGATAGTGGATTGTGATGAAGGCATCAATGTGTGTGACACTGCCCTCGGACACATACGGTTAACATTGTCTTGACATGGCGTGGGACTTCCACATCAGTGGATGTATGGTGTATGGCAGTCTCTCCGTGAGCAGCTGTGGGTATTTAGCTGTTAGCCGACACTTGTGTGCCAGTTCCATGGCTATCACGCATTTGTGCTGCAGAAGGGGGGTGCCAGTGTTTGAGCCACATGTTACTCCACATGATGTGTTCATGTGTACTTCAAGTTGCCTCTGCAATCCCAAAAACATGACTATTAAAGGTGTCCCTATGCCTCCAAGGTGCCTCTTCTCAGTCAATGCTGGTGTGTTGGCACGGTGCATCCTGCATGTCTGGCATGGTATTCCCAGATTGTGGCTATGTGTCAATGTGTCGAGTGGCAAGATGCAAGCTGTGTGTGTGTGCTGAGACTGTGTATTGGGCATGATGTCCATGACTGTGTGGGTAGTGTGACATGTGCCATCCCCATGCATCCAACGTTGTCCAGGCCCCCATTCTCTGCATCCACCGGACTCAAGCTTGCAGGACATGGTTCTGCCACCTGTCTACACGTACCTGGGTGCCCCCCAGGACACGGGCCAGGATCCCTGACCTCTGCGCATGACTGTTGCTGTACTCAATGTGTCTGTCAGCACGGTTGTTCGGCCACCCCCTCAGCTGGTTCTGACCATCACGGGTGTGTATGGTGCTCCATGTCTGTCTTGCCTAATAAACTGTGACCCATGTGTCCTGTGCCAGACTCAGGCCCCAGGGTGTGGATGGTTGAAGTGAACAGATGACTCAGGCATGTTTAGACTGTACAAGACACATGTTAGGTAATAATGCTACCAGCAGGCATCTACTCTTAATAGTGTGATTTATTATTGGGGGGGGGGGGACAAAGTGAGGGGCTTTCCGGGATTAGGGAATCCAAAGTTCAGTAGGGGAGTTGGTGTCCTTGCCATTGGAAATCCTCAGAGTCCATGCCACAGTCTTTGTCAACATTGGTCAGCCAGTGACCAGCAGGGCCATGTGGCAGAGAATGTCTCTTGATGCTGTGATGCTGTTGCTCCAGTGGGCCAGGTGCCAGGCCAGGTGTCCTGGGAGATGGTGATGTAGCAGCCACCCTCACGGTCCTTTCCGTGGACGACCCGGCTTCCTGCGGGGAACCTCAGCAGCAGGCCGTGACGACGTCTGGGATGCTCCGTCGGATGTTTCCTCCTCCTCCTCATGATCACTCCCTGTGGGTGGTGATGTTCTCCGCCTTCTGGCACAGGGAGGGTCGGCCATGGTGTCGGCCATCCGACGGAGTTCACCGTGAATCCCCTGGGACGCCGTCACTTGCTCAGCCTGTCTGTCCTCCATCCTCCGTTGGTGTAGCTGTAGACAGGCTATTAGCTCCGCATGTTGCTGGGCCTGCTGGACCTTGATCCCCTCGAGGACGGACACAACCTGGGCCATGCCCGTGGTGTCCTGCCGGTATGAGTCCAGGATGTTACGGACATGGGAAAATACCGGATCCCCAGCCAACTGGTCAGGCTCGCGCCTCCGCCGTCCTCCACTCCCACCACCCCTGCCCACTTGCGTCTGGCCTGCACTTGTGGGCACATCGGGTCTCCGGGACCCCTGAGGGGTGGCATTGGCGTTGTCGCCTGCCTCCTCCTGGGTGCCCGGGACACCGTGTCCCTCCTGGCGAGCCTGGCTGCATTGTGGTGTTGGGGCAGGGATCCTGGGTGTCTCCTGGGATGTGGCAGGAGTGGGGGTGGTGGTTGGCACGGTTGTACCTGACGCAGGTGCTGCAGGTGGTTGGACACCAGAGGGGCCAGGTCGGTCGGGGTCGTCCGCAGAGTGGTGAGAGTGGTCGCTGCCGGTGGGATCGGTCTCCTGCAGATCCGGGTCCTGTGAGTGTTCCCCCCCAGTGTTGGGGGGTGCAGCACGACATTGACCTGTGTGTGAGAGAGAAAATGTTAATTTTGATCCATGCAACATCCATGTTTCATCCGTTACAAAGTTGGCACATTTCCTCTTGGAATTAGGATCTGTCTTGCATTCCACTCACAGTGCACTTGTGCATGTGTGTGTCCCTTGGGCACCAATTTGGCCCCTTTAACTATGTGTGGCACAGTCTTACTTGCTGCGTCAAGTGTGACTGCAGTCAGCAGTGGAGTGTGCATGTGTGCCGAGCTATGCATTTGCGCCTTCCTTGTAGCACTGTACATGTGCACATGGAGTGGATCCACACACTTATATGATGCAGGTGGCTGTCCTTGTGCTCGTGTACAGGTTGTGACATGGCCCTGCGTTTTGCCATGATGAAGAGGGGGGGTTCTGGCACTGGCCACCCTTGTCTACATGCACGCAGTCCATCTGCTGACGAGCAGACATTCCCACACACCACAGGACTGATTTGCTCTCCCTGTGTCTCCCTCCTTCTCTGTCCCCCTCTCCCTCCCTCTCTGTCCCCCTCTCCCTCCCTCTGTGTGTCAGCCTCCTCCCTCTGTCCATCTTCCTGTGTCTCCCTCCCTCTCTGTCCCCCTCTCCCTCCCTCTCTGTCCCCCTCTCCCTCCCTCTGTGTGTCAGCCTCCTCCCTCTGTCCATCTTCCTGTGTCTCCCTCCCTCTCTGTCCCCCTCTCCCTCCCTCTCTGTCCCCCTCTCCCTCCCTCTGTGTGTCAGCCTCCTCCCTCTGTCCGTCTCCCTCCCTCTCAGTCCCCCTCTCCCTCCCTCTGTGTCCCCCTCTCCCTCCCTCTCTGTCCCCCTCTCCCTCCCTCTGTGTGTCAGCCTCCTCCCTCTGTCCATCTTCCTGTCCATCCAAGGCCCCTCTGGGAAAATCTACCTTACGGACAATACTTACGGCTCAGGCGAAATTGCAAAAAAAGATGATCGATTTCCACAATCAATCATCTGACCTCACCGTCAGACTGAAAAATTGAGGGTACCCCGAGAGAATCCTGAATAAGAGCTACAAGAGGGCACGGAATCAACCAAGGGAAGCTCTCATGGAGGACAATCCCAAAGAAAAAAAAGAAATTCCCCTCACCTGTGTGACGAAGTACAGCACAAGGGCCGCAGTCTCAGAGACTCCCTGGTCCATACACAACCTAATATTCAAGAATCCCTGGGTGTACCATCCGTTACAGTGGCTTGGGGACTACCTAGAGTAGTGGGTCACTATCCCTGTGCTAACTGCAGCGTATGCCATCTGACAACACACACAAAAACCCTTGAACTTGAACCAGGTAAAACCTGGACACAACGCTCTCACACCAACTGTAATTCCACTAACGTGGTATATCTGATCACTTGTCCGTGTGGGTTGCGTTATGTTGGGATGACCACACGGAAAGTGAAACAACGCGTGTGTGAACATAGAAGCAACATTAGGTGTAGCAGGGTCACGACGAAACTAAGTGAACACTACATCCAACAGAACCATACCACAAATGACTTAAAGTGGACTGTTATTGAACAGGTGACTAAAGGCAGGAACATCCAGCAGGCCCTATTTGAGAAGGAACAAAGGTGGGTCTTCTGCCTGGGCACTGACAAGGAGAGGTTTAACGATAACATCCGATGGAGCACTGTACTAACTAGACAATGACTTGACTCCCCCACTGTCCCCTAGGGTTTTTGCACCAGTATACACACCTGCATTACCAGACTTTCCGCAACACAGGAAACTTGACGTAGCCTAGCAACAACATGCCCGTGCGATCAGCTCCATTGTGCTCCACTATAAGACACACCGACTGATTCTAGACCATCACTCAATGATTCCTATACACCAACCAGGTGTACCCTACCACCTACTGGTTCCAGGAAATCATATGTGACTAAATCATGTGTGACTAAACTAACTGACATGTGACCAGCTCCATTGCGCTCCATTATAGACACACTGACGGGTTGTAGACCATCACGATATAACTCCTGTACACTAACTGGCTGCATACCACCACCAACTGGTTCCAGGACATTCCATGTGATTAAACAAACCGGCATGCGGTTTCACATCTAGTGCCCTTTGAGGAATGGACTAGGCGATTTGACATCCTTAACCTTTCGTGGCACTTATAAGGAAGCATGCATATTTACACTCTTGAATGTGCATCTGTTCTGCAACGTAACTCTTCACATTCACTGTAATTACTGTAAAAAAAAAATTCTTCCCACTACCATAAACGCAATTCATAGTGCATCTCAGAATAACAATACGACACGATTCAAATTGTCAACAATACTTTATTAGTAAGGCTAAATGGGGGCCATAGAGGTCAGCATTCTAGCATTACGCTGACAGTTACGGTCACATGACCCTATTCCTTAACCCTGATTGGCCATTGGTGACAGCAGATACGGAATGACGTACACACTACAACGGGACCGGCCAGGCCACGCCCGCTAGCGTGAATCCAGAGGGGCCCCGGGCAGCCAATACAGCTTTTATAAGAACTTTGGGACAGGGCCAACCTATCGACGGGGCCTGGTTTCAGAGGGTCTGACCAGGTACCGAGCTGGTGCCTGGCTTTGCTGGCGTGGGTTGAATCCAACAAACCACGCAACCACACAGATAAGTAATCGGTTTGAAGTGGGGTACCTTTACATTGATGTTTCGCGCCTCTCTCGTTTCTCCATACTGGGTGTGCCTACTAGCCAACACCCCCCTCCCGAGACCCATGGCGTGATTAGTGATCACTCCACATGTAAGGTTTTTTGCCCTTCCATTTTCTTTATCGTGCTTTCAGCTACCCACCAAACTTCACGAGGCGAGGTCCTGGAAGCCACGTCACATATAGTGTGTGTAATTTTAACGCATCCATACCACGTAACGCCCTAGTAGGCATGAACGTGATATAGAGCTAAGAAACTGGTACCATCACATTAATAGTGGAGTTTTATACCACCACTAATGATAATGTGAAAACTAGGTGCACCCCCATTTCTCACAATTTCGCACCATAGCCTCGTGAGATAGAGTTGCATTGCATATTGAGAAGAGCACGAGTACTTAATCATTTTAGGAACTACAAACATCTTGCAACTATAACCTGAAATATCCGTTTTTTCTATATTTGTTTGTCTGTGTTTGTTTTTACCTTTCAGAAAACTTCTGGGTTCCTAGAGAGAATCAGGTACCCACATGAATAACAGGTCTGAATATTTTTTCCTGTTTCTGGACACAACCTAGACACTTTTAACTCACACCACTCTCACTTGCACACTATACAAAACGAACCAGCTCCGCAGTAATTCTGGCGTTGAAGTACACCGGGAAGGTACTCGACCTTCCTGGTGGGGCCCGAGGATGAAGCATGTCACCAACTAGGTTGGTGAGTGAGGGCTTTCTAAAGAATCAAATCTGATTCTTCTTGCGCGCTCTGCTCTTCTTCTAAGAAGGCACACTCTTTTGTTGTTTGGATTACTTACAGAGTGCAACATTCCACCCAAAGGGAGCTGTACTAGACAGGCTTGTCAATTGCCACATCTTATTTTTCTTTCTGAATGGGAGACTGTTTTCTCCACAACTCAACTGTTAAGGTAAAAAGCTCCAAAAACGAGCTCCTCATGTTCAAAGCGTCCTCCAATCCCCTCTTGCATGTCTGTGTTATGGTACAGACTGCAAGAACATGGGGAATGAGCTAAGTTTGGGAGATCTCCATTGTTTGGAAAATGTTCTTTTTAAGAATAAGCAACATGGAATAAAAAAAATCCAGAGCTACATCCAAGGAGATTTAAAAGTGTTCTTGATTTTCTAACAGATAACCAGTTACTCACTATAATCCTTCCCAAAAATGTGGTCTAGATTCCTGATTACATCTTGGATATGTTTAAGCGTGGCAAATGATTTCCTAGGCAGGCCAACATAAAAAATCATTGCAGGATTCCAGACATAAATTACATGTATTTGTTACCATTACTTTCTGTGGAAAGTTTGGAAAATGTATGGTTGTGCAGATGGTTCTCACTTGTTAAAACAAGCACGTGCAAATCAAATAGCGAGCGCTATTGGCTATAGCAGTCTTTTAGCCATGTTGTATAGCAGTGTGGCTTCTGTGCAGCATAGCTGAAAATGGAAAAAATATTATGCAGCCTGTGCTGAACAGGAGAGGCAGTGATCTATTTTCTTAGTATGAGAATTCTCTAACTTCACAAAAAAAAGTTTTCAAGAGCAAATGACTATAACAACTTATCAGCAAACATAAACCAGCAAGAAATTAAAAAACATGTTTATTCATCAATCTTTTTTAATGGGGGCAGGAAATGTGAGCCAAAAGCTGAGGGTGCTGGCCCAAACACAAATTAAACATTAATAAAATAAATAAATGAAAACTGTCATCTACAAACGGGTGTGAGAGCTGCTAGCTCCTCGAAGTGGTCTAAAGCTGTCAAAAGCGAAATGAAACATGGGATGGCTGAAACTCACACATACATAAAAGCCATTCAAGGAGAAAAAAACCTCACTTATTCAATTATCTAACCTCTGACCTGAAGTTCCCCGTGTTGGCCTCAAATGAAGATAGCGCCAAAAAGGCCATGCACAGCAGAGAGCTCGGCTTGGCCTGCATTATAGTAGCATCTTCAACACCAATGGTGTGACTTTTGGACACCTTTTCTGGTAGGACAGGGGGGGGCAAGCAACAAGGGGGTCAGGGCTGCAGGACAAGCAACAATGGCAGACCGGGGGTCAGATTTAAAAAGCAAAAATGCAGAAGGTGGTGGGGTACAGGGCAACCAACAATGGAGGGTGATGGAGGAAGAGGGTGCGACTAAAAGGAAAAAAGTACCTCTGAAAGCAGAAAGCTGTGGAAGAACAAAGGGCAAGGGAAATAGTTCTTGCCCCAGTGTAGGGACAAACACACAAAGAGATGAAGCCAGCACTTGCTGACCAAAGAGAAGCAAGGAAATAAGAGTGACAATGAAGCCAACCAATGGTAAGTAAAGAGAAGGGTCTAAGTCCTCTGTAAGTTAACAAAATGTCTAGCAAGCAGCAGCTTGTGTGCTGTCTCAGGTGAGACCTAAAGTCGGGTGTGAGGGGGCGAAAGGGGCAAACAGTCAAGGAGGTGAAGGTACCCACCAAAACTTACCAAAGAGAATAAAGCAACCAACAGGAACCCCACATTTAGGGGCGCTATGGTGAAGACAGGAGAATGTTTATTTTAGGATTCAGGGTACATACAGAAAAGGGAAGTTAAGGCTGATTTTAGGGCTATGGGTCCAGTAGAGGCAAAGGAAGATAAGTGTTCAGGAGTGGGTAAAGAGAGGTAAAGTGGAGTTTAGGGTTTAGGGATTGGTAGAGGTAAAGGGATTAACAATGTATTTAGGGTTCTGAAGTGGGTAAAGGTAAGTAAGGGTGACTTTAGAGTTCAAGGTTGGGTAGAGGTAAAGGGAGGTAAGGATATTTAATTGTTGAGGGATGGGTGGAGGTAAAGGGAGGTAGGAGTGATTCTAGGGCTTAGGGATGGGTAGAGCTAAAGGTAGGTAAGGATGAATTTAGGATTCAGGTGAGGAGAGATAAAGGGAGGTATGGGAGATTTTGGGGTTCAGGTTGGTTAGAGGTAAGGGTGATTTTAGGGTTCAGGGGTGGGTAGTGGTAAAGTCAGTTAAATGTGATTTTAGGGTTGCAGGATATGTAGGTGGATAAGGTTGAAACTTAAATCTTTTATAAACACTGCATATTTGATTATGAATAAATCATCCTTGAAATTATAAGTAATGAAACCAATAAGTAAGTAAATGTAACACAGCACCAAATGTTAATTCATACAAACACATACTGTATGGATGTCAACAGTCTTAAATGACGGTTGCATGTTTACAGCTTCATCATCAATAAAAGCGACAGGAGACCAAAATGTATGTTTCCAAATTGGTTGCATGCTACAAAGCTTTGTTATTGCTTGTTGTTTGCATTCAGCTCTTAGAAATACTGGGAAGTGATGGTTTCAAGTTGTCTTGCAAGCAAAAGCAAAAAAAAGAATGTACAACAATCCGAGCGAAAGCAGCGCAGAAGAAATCAATCAGTGCTTGGTCTGTGCGCCAGTGAAGAAAACAAATACACAGAGACAAAGTGAAGCCGACATCCACTGACATCTGCTTATCAATGAAAACTAAGAAAATAAGAGTGGAAATCAAGTCAAACAAAGGTAAGTAATGGGTGGGCTACGAATACCTTTTTATAGGTTTTGTTTTTAAAGAAACAATAGATCATAGCAAGTGACAGTCATGTGGTGTCTTGGGCAAGACAGAAAAAGGGCCTAAAGATCAGAGAAATTCAAGTGGCTAGGAACAAGCAGTAGTAAATCATGAGACTTGATTCCTTACTGCTCGAGCAGGAGTGGAGCACAGTCGTAAACTCTAGACATAAATTTCCACTGGAGAAACTTGGTAAGTTCTCTCTCAACTACATCTCAATTTTGAATGGATGGATGGAGGTCGGTGCAATTTGAGCTCATCCACCAGCAAATATGTTCTAAAACCGCAGGGAGATTAATTTTTAGCTGACAGTCCTTTCCCCACATATATTCAAGAGTGTATATATCTATTCTAAAACATGAAGAAAGGGAATCCAATCCTTGCAGCAGATGATCTTAAGGTCTAAAATACTAATTAAATTATAAAAGGGCAAGTGTAGAATCCTGGAACTAGTGAAGGTACCCAGCTGTATGCACAACAAAGAATTTTACTACATAGGTTCCTTAAACTGGGGGTAAAGGAATGTTAACCTCTGATATAAGAAAAAAGGAATTTACAAAACATTTTGATAATTGAATGGGTGAGTTTCAAATGACATATTGCAGAAACTAGGAGGGGCTAAATAAATTATATAATATATGTAATTGGAAGTTTATTTCCAAGGGAACATTATTTTTTCTTTTTTTATATTTAGATGATAGATCATGAAGCAGTATAAACCAAATTTTGGAAATGTGGAAAAGAATGATGGTAATGGATATGTATATATATTCACATATCAGGAGTTTCTACATGCAGATGCAGATGTTTTAACTACCAAAAAATTACTGGTATTGTATTCTGAAACAGAATGCATTTGAGGGTCACAGTATGGAATGACTTGAATTTTGATCTAGAGAGTTGTATTCCACTTGTATCTTAATTATGTTTATGGTATAACAGGTATTGTAAGCATAGTCCCTGTACATAATTAGAATATGAGTGCTTTAGCCATGGGTTATGACCTAGACCATGTACATAAAAATATATATGAAGATGTCTATAGAATGTATACTAAGAAAATCTGAAACGTAAAGTATTTCAAGGTTCTAACTAAATACTTGGGTGCCTATCACGATCCGGCAAAAACCGGGTACGAACCGTCGGACGGAGCATAATCTCCGCCCGACGCGTACCCGGTCGACAATTTTTACAAACAAGGAATTACGATTCGCACGGGTACACCATTACCGTACGATTCGTAAAAAAGCCCGACCGAACAAAAAACACCTACCAATGCGATCCGGGAAAGCGCCGACCTGACGTCGGGACGCTCGCAGCCAGCCATTCACGACCCAGGAATCACGATTCGCACCGACGTCACCCCGCACGGTGAATATTTTGCGGCAGCCAAAAACTGCCGGGAAATCAGGACGACGCGAACAAGGACCACCAGTACGCGACGGACAGACGACGACGCGAACAAGGAGGACCAGTACGCGACGGACAGACATGGACCCGAACCTACGAGTCATCCCTGCCCTCATAGCAGTACACCTCCTCTACAGGTTACGACGCAGACGCCGCAGAAGGTCAGAATAACTAAGGGAGGGGGGAAAGTGGGGTGGGGTGGGGGTGGCACGACCAGGGCAGGCCACAAAACAACCACATAAGTCACACACCACACATGGCCTGGACATACCTGACTCCCATGCCCTGGTCACCACGAGGGGGTGGGGGCGTGTCCTGATAAGCCAGCGACCGCCACAACGGAAGTCCGTCACCACGCGAACCGGCAACACAACCAGACAGGTACGTCCCGTACCCACGCCTGAAGAGCGTGGGTACGAGTCGGACCACGCCCACACACGTCACCCCAACAATGGCGGGACGGATCGCACCCACGTGGCAAAGGCCTGGGTACGGGCCGCACAAACATCACATAGCGTGGGGACGGATATGTACGGACCCTACCCCCACCCCGGATGCAAGGAGCGTACCCCCCAGCCCAACAGTGCAAGTACGACCCGTACCCCCACCCGCGTATGCATGGAGCGTACCCCCACCCCAACAGTGTAAGTTCGACCCGTACCCTCACCCGCGTATGCATGCAGCATACCCCCCATGCCAACAGTGTAAGTACGACTCGAACCCCCACCCACGAATGCAAGGAGCGTACCCCCCAGCCCAACAGTGTAAGTACGACCCGTACCCCCACCCGCAAATGCAAGGAGCGTACCCCCCAGCCCAACAGTGTAAGTACGACCCGTACCCCCACCCGCGAATGCAAGGAGCGTACCCCCCAGCCCAACAGTGTAAGTACGACCCGTACCCCCACCCACGAATGCAAGGAGCGTACCCCCCAGCCCAACAGTGTAAGTACGACCCGTACCCCCACCCGCAAATGCAAGGAGCGTACCCCCCAGCCCAACAGTGTAAGTACGACCCGTACCCCCACCCGCGAATGCAAGGAGCGTACCCCCCAGCCCAACAGTGTAAGTACGACCCGTACCCCCACCCACGAATGCAAGGAGCGTACCCCCCAGCCCAACAGTGTAAGTACGACCCGTACCCCCACCCGCAAATGCAAGGAGCGTACCCCCCAGCCCAACAGTGTAAGTACGACCCGTACCCCCACCCGCGTATGCATGGAGCGTACCCCCACCCCAACAGTGTAAGTTCGACCCGTACCCTCACCCGCGTATGCATGCAGCGTACCCCCCATGCCAACAGTGTAAGTACGACTCGAACCCCCACCCACGAATGCAAGGAGCGTACCCCCCAGCCCAACAGTGTAAGTACGACCCGTACCCCCACCCGCGGACGTACGGAGCGTACCCCCACCCCAACAGTGTAAGTTTGACCCGTACCCCCACCCGCAAATGCAAGGAGCGTACCCCCCAGCCCAACAGTGTAAGTACGACCCGTACCCCCACCCGCGAATGCAAGGAGCGTACCCCCCAGCCCAACAGTGTAAGTACGACCCGTACCCACACCCGCGGACGTACGGAGCGTACCCCCACCACACCAGTGTCAGTAGACTCGTACCCTCACCTCGAATGCATTGTGCGTACCCCCACCGTGTATGTGCCAAGCGCACATATCCTGAAATCGGAGGTGTGTGTGCAGAGTCCACCCAGCAGTGCCCTGAGACAGGAGGGGTGGGTGTGGAGTCCTCCCAGCAGTGCCCTGAGACAGGAGGGGTGGGTGTGGAGTCCTCCCAGCAGTGCCCTGACACAGGAGGGGTGGGTGCAGAGTCCTCCCAGCAGTGCCCTGAGACAGGAGGGGTGGGTGTGGAGTCCTCCCAGCAGTGCCCTGAGACAGGAGGGGTGGGTGTGGAGTCCTCCCAGCAGTGCCCTGAGACAGGAGGGGTGGGTGTGGAGTCCTCCCAGCAGTGCCCTGAGACAGGAGGGGTGGGTGTGGAGTCCTCCCAGCAGTGTCCTGAGACAGGAGGGGTGGGTGCCTATCACTCCCAGCAGTGCCCTGAGACAGGAGGGGTGGGTGTGGAGTCCTCCCAGCAGTGCCCTGACACAGGAGGGGTGGGTGCAGAGTCCTCCCAGCAGTGCCCTGAGACAGGAGGGGTGGGTGTGGAGTCCTCCCAGCAGTGCCCTGAGACAGGAGGGGTGGGTGTGGAGTCCTCCCAGCAGTGCCCTGAGACAGGAGGGGTGGGTGTGGAGTCCTCCCAGCAGTGCCCTGAGACAGGAGGGGTGGGTGTGGAGTCCTCCCAGCAGTGTCCTGAGACAGGAGGGGTGGGTACCTATCACTCCCAGCAGTGCCCTGAGACAGGAGGGGTGGGTGTGGAGTCCTCCCAGCAGTGCCCTGACACAGGAGGGGTGGGTGCAGAGTCCTCCCAGCAGTGCCCTGAGACAGGAGGGGTGGGTGTGGAGTCCTCCCAGCAGTGTCCTGAGACAGGAGGGGTGGGTGCCTATCACTCCCAGCAGTGCCCTGAGACAGGAGGGGTGTGTGTGGAGTCCTCCCAGCAGTGCCCTGACACAGGAGGGGTGGGTGCAGAGTCCTCCCAGCAGTGCCCTGAGACAGGAGGGGTGGGTGTGGAGTCCTCCCAGCAGTGCCCTGACACAGGAGGGGTGGGTGTGGAGTCCTCCCAGCAGTGCCCTGAGACAGGAGGGGTGGGTGCAGAGTCCTCCCAGCAGTGCCCTGAGACAGGAGGGGTGGGTGCCCATCACTCCCAGCAGTGCCCTGAGACAGGAGGGGTGTAACACATGTGTGTGAGGCCAGAATTATCCACATGCATACTGGCTACAAGGGAACATGTCCCCATGAACTCATGTCAACAGACTCCACACACAAGTACAGTGATCACCAAGGATGCCACGATTGTCGCAGGTGGAGACATGGCCCTGCATGCATGGCCAAAGTAGAAGGGCTCCGTCACACACACAGCTCATGTAGACACAGCTCTGCGCTAAACATTGGGAACACCCTGCAGGGAAGAAAGCTGGGTACACAGAGGAAGGAATACACCCTGGGACAAGTGCACCATGCAGTAACTGCTTACATGAACAAAGAAAGTTAGCCAACACCTTGTGATGGCACACAGATCACAGGGTCCCACCAATGAGCAGTACACTACTACATATCCCACACACCCAAACCCTTACACACCACCCAAAACCATGTAGCAGCCCCACCAACACCAATACCAGCATAGCAGTAGTGTGATAATGAAAACAAAATTAAGCTTTATTCAGCATGAGCACAATGTCCGTGGATCGCAGGCAGTTCAATCTTCACAAAGCCCATAGGGCAGTCAATGATTCTCAGCTGGATGGGGGACACAGTGGGATGCGTGTCCCCTACATTGCCTGCACAGTCAAATGGCATCGTCTTCCACACTGGTGAGGGCATCAGGGGGGGGGAAGCAACAGGCACCGCAGGGACATCAGGGCAAAGGGGCGGCGTTGTGGGTGCAGGGATGGAGGACTCCACCACAGGGGGTGGGTCAGTGCCAAAGGCGGAGGCCAGGATGGCACTACACACCTTTGCAAGGTCCTCCAGGGAGTCCCCTGCACCCGAAGGGACCTCAGGCCCCAAGGAGGGGGGGGGTCAGAGGGATGGGTCGCAGCGCCACCGGGGGAGGGTGGAGACAGGGGGGGAGACTCAACCACCCTGACCGGGGACCTCCTTGACCGCTTGCGTGGTGGTGTAACTGTGGGGCTCAGGGACAGAGCGGCCATGAAGGTGTCCTTGGGGGAGATGTGGCCAGGAGAGCTGAGGGGAGGGGATTTGGAGGGAGTGGACTGGGTGGAATGCGGACTCCCACTATGGCTGCGTGTCACACGTTTGCCCCCCGACCCAGTGGGTGTGCCTACATCACCCTGTGTGTGCGTGTCAGGAGGAGTGCGGTGGACCTTCCCTGCTGGTGTGGTGCCCGTGTCCGTTGATGTGGGTGCATGCCGACGTCTGGGTGTACGTGTGACAGGCATGGGAGTGGGAAGTGTGGATGGGGCAGGGGTAGGTGGGGGGAGGTCGCGCTGCAGGAGACCCACTGCTGCAGTCAGTGTGGAGTCGATGGACCTCAGCAAGTTGCGTTGGTCAGCCTGCGATGAATGAATGCCCTCCAAGAAAGCCTCGATGTTGGTGAGGGTTTTGCCGTTGGCATGGAGGACATTAAGGATCGCAGCCTGACCAACCTGCAGTTGCCGCTGGATGTCCACAGACTCTGCATTGGCGGCAGCAGTGGAGACAGGGGCAGGGGGTGCGGTGCCTGGCAGGAAGGAGACATGCTGTGACCGGGCACGCTGGGAAGGGACACGAGCAAGTGGGAGGCGGCTGGTGGAAACTGAGGGGGCGGTGCGAGGTGTTGTTCCGCTGTCAGCTGCTGGTGCAGCCTCCGCCCACTCGGAGACATCGTCCCCGGACCTGTCAGCTTCGTAGTCTGATGTGCCAGTCGACAGGTCCTCGGCCACACTCTCCTCCGCCTCTGTACCACTCGATGTGCCAGACCCGATGTCACGGCTGGCACTGGTGCTCGGTCCCTCCGCCTGGTCTGTGTCCATGTCTCCCTCTGTGTCCCCCGACGATGCTGTGGGCAGGGTGGAGAGACAGAAATAATCAGACATCTGTACACATCTGTCACATGAGTCCAATCTACATAGGTAACATTGCATGGCCTGAAAAGGAAGATCCCTAACATCTACTGAACAGGGTACCGATGTAGGGCATGAAACACACAGTTGGTTGAGCCACCATGCCACTGAAATACCATGGAGAGCATGAGACAATAGCTAAACACAGGAAAAGGAGTCTGACATAGCACCCAGGCCCTGGGGACAATCCAGCACTGCATCTGCACCACACAGCGTTGGCGAAAATACCGATGACCAGGGACCATATCCATGAACTTGAGACACATGCTGCATAGGTAATGCTGAAAACATGCACAACATGACTCTGTCACTGCACATTGCGTGTGTGTCCAGACACATCACACACTGCCCAGACCCAGCAAGTGGTAATCAGGATTTAACACATAGGCATTGCCCGCCCCAACAAGACCCTACACGAGGCAAATTGTTGAGACACAGGTGGCACCAACATCTCATAGTCTGGGTGATACACACAGGGGCAGGCAAAAAGCGAGATTGGATGCCAAACAGCCAAGGTGCGCCTGTACAAATAATGAGGTACCAGTGCCCATCCTCAGATGAGTATAGCAAGACACACAGGCACTGGCAACTGTGAGTATGAAGAAGGACAATCAGGTCAGGCTGCACAGTGGACACCTGTACAAAATAGCACGTCTATATACATGGTGACAGGGGACAATGGCAGAGAGCACAACTTACGCTGTAGACACTGACAGTGGCCACGTTTATGATGACACATACACCACTGAGGAAAAGGTGCCCCAGGGGACAGTAGTGGGCACGCAACTACATGCTACTGAATGGTAATGACTGCAACACACGTCACCATCCCTGCACTATGTGTATCGCACACTCATGCACATCATGTCACAGGCCACTACATGGGACATGCGCGCTGTAAGGCATGATACATGAGAGACCAACTCCCATGTCTGGAGTCAGCATCAGTGCCAACTGATATGGAACCCACATGCAGTGAACTTGACAGTGCACAGGCAATGTCCCACAACCTGTTACACACCACCCCCACACATGATGCTACAGACATTGTTCCCGTGGACAAAGCGCCAGCCTACATTACCCTGTGAAGGAGTGACTACACACAGACCAGGGAACACATTGCAAGGAGGGGAAGGGTGGCAGGGGCACAGCGCTATACTGGGGCAAACAGGATCTGCACAGCACCTTTAAACCCTGCCAGTGAATTCATGCTACTGTGCCCTTACAAATGCCGGTGACACACAACAAACACACATGTACCTACCCCCTTCCGGCTGCTGCATCGCCTGTAAGCGCCTCTCCAGGTCTGGAAAGACCACCGGCAGCACACGCCTGTGGAGGTGGCTCAGACGGCGGCGGCCGCGGTTCTTGTGGCTCTCAGGTGAGTCCCCCAGCAGGAGCCGTGCAATCCTCCGCGTCCAGCACCGGATATCCTGCCAGCGTTTCCTCACCTGGGACAGGCTCCGCCTCCGACCATCCACACGCCTCACGGCACTGACGGCGGTCAGCCAGATCTGCTCCTTGGCAGTGGCGCCTACCTGTGAGGAAGAACAAGTGACACCACATCAATACACCAGCCACATGTCACAGAGAGACATATGGGTACAAATTAGCTGGTTACAACAAGGCATGTCATGCAGCCAACGCATTGCACCTTTGTCATAGGGACATCATCCCCTGGTGAGGGGAAAAAGCACTACGTGCCACAGTGGGTACACAGGTGGAATGATGGCAATGTCACAATCAATGATCAAGGCTCACACTGTGCATCACACCCACCCCTCCTGTCTCAGGGCACTGCTGTTAGTGATAGGCACACACCCCTCCTGTCTCAGGGCACTGCTGGGAGCACACTGTACCCACCCCTCCTGTCTCAGGGCACTGCTGGGAGCACTCTGTACCCACCCCTCCTGTCTCAGGGCACTGCTGTTAGTGATAGGCACACACCCCTCCTGTCTCAGGGCACTGCTGGGAGCACTCTGTACCCACCCCTCCTGTCTCAGGGCACTGCTGTGAGTGATAGGCCCCCACCCCTCCTGTCTCAGGGCACTGCTGGGAGGACTCTGCACACACCCCTCCTGGCTCAGGGCACTGCTGTGAGTTCTAGGCCCCCACCCCTCCTGTCTCAGGGCACTGCTGGGAGACATCAGGCATACCCCCCCCTGGGACCCCCCCAACAGTACATGGCATGTGTGTCACACCAGGACACAATGGCAGAAGTCACAGTCACAACATAGGGACAGTCTGTGCCAGTGGCCTATGCACTCACCTGATACCCTGGTCGCCCATACAGCATGGGGTACTGTGGGAGGATCACATCCAGCAGAGCCATGTTCTCCTCCAGGGTGAATGGCTGTGTCCTCTCCACAGCCCTTGACATGGTTCCAGGGAATCAGTAGCAGCAGCTGGGTCGACGAATGCAAAGATGTGCAGGCAAGTGCTCCCTCATGGGACCTGGCTGCCTTATATGTGCCCTTCTGCCCAGTCTCATGCACAGGAGTACAGAGAGATTGGTCACTCACATTTGCATCCTATGTTTCCACCAATCCCTACAAACCTAGCAGTCTGTGGGTTCTCTATCGGTTTCATTCTCCTGCATGATGTCAGCCCCACAAACACATTGCAACAAAGTAGACAAATTCCAACTGACTTCTGCTGTGCACCTTCCAGAACAATTTCGAATTTTGAACTTGGTCTCCATGACAACCAGCATGCATGTAGGCCTTAATACTTGTCCCCTATGTAATTTGGAGCATCACACACAGGTACGGTGCGTGTGGGGGCCCTAGGGCACCCCAAATGCATGGCAACGGCCCGTACATGCATGCCTACCCTCTCCATCACTATGGGTCTGCACGCGTATGCGTACCCGTAGTGGTACGGACCGTACACTCGCATCTACGCTCACTATCACTATGGGTCTGCACGCGTATGCGTACCCGTAGTGGTACGGACCGTACACTCGCATCTACGCTCACTATCACTATGGGTCTGCACGCGTATGCGTACCCGTAGTGGTACGGACCGTACACTCGCATCTACGCTCACTATCACTATGGGTCTGCACGCGTATGCGTACCCGTAGTGGTACGGACCGTACACTCGCATCTACGCTCTCCATCACTATGGGTCTGCACGCGTATGCGTACCCGTAGTGGTACGGACCGTACACTCGCATCTACGCTCACTATCACTATGGGTCTGCACGCGTATGCGTACCCGTAGTGGTACGGACCGTACACTCGCATCTACGCTCACTATCACTATGGGTCTGCACGCGTATGCGTACCCATAGTGGTACGGACCGTACACTCGCATCTACGCTCTCCATCACTATGGGTCTGCACGCGTATGCGTACCCGTAGTGGTACGGACCGTACACTCGCATCTACGCTCACTATCACTATGGGTCTGCACGCGTATGCGTACCCGTAGTGGTACAGACCGTACACTCGCATCTACGCTCACTATCACTATGGGTCTGCACGCGTATGCGTACCCGTAGTGGTACGGATCGTACACTCGCATCTACGCTCTCCATCACTATGGGTCTGCACGCGTATGCGTACTCGTAGTGATAGTGAGCGTAGATGCGAGTGTACGGTCCGTACCACTACGGGTACGCATACGCGTGCAGACCCATAGTGATAGTGAGCGTAGATGCGAGTGTACGGTCCGTACCACTACGGGTACGCATACGCGTGCAGACCCATAGTGATAGTGAGCGTAGATGCGAGTGTACGGTCCGTACCACTACGGGTACGCATACGCGTGCAGACCCATAGTGATAGTGAGCGTAGATGCGAGTGTACGGTCCGTACCACTACGGGTACGCATACGCGTGCAGACCCATAGTGATAGTGAGCGTAGATGCGAGTGTACGGTCCGTACCACTACGGGTACGCATACGCGTGCAGACCCATAGTGATAGGTCCGTACACTCGCATCTACGCTCTCTATCACTATGGGTCTGCACGCGTATGCGTACTCGTAGTGGTACGGACCGTACACTCACATTTACGCTCTCCATCACTATGGGTCTGCACGCGTATGCGTACCCGTAGTGGCATGGACCGTACACTCGCATCTACGCTCGCCATCACGATGGGTACACATACGGCAGCACTCCCACAGTGATTTGGGAACATGCACAGGCCCTCTCAGCAGCAGTACGGCGGATTTTACACATCACTGTGGTGATAGGCGACACACATGTAGGAATAGGGCGGACATACTTGTCCATGGATGGACATACTTGTCCAGGAATGGACATCAAGGCATCGTCTGTGCATTACCACATGTGTGGGGCACAGGTGTCACAGGCTGTGATGTGGAACATGCCTCCTGAGTGGAGAAGGCACCAGATGTATGATGAGATGTGTACATGTGTACTGTGTGAGGGTGCAATGTGTGCCAGGCATGCCCTTGACTCCTTTGACATGTGTGCATGTGGGACTGTGCACTTGGGGTGAGCGTCACTGGCATGGCACCGACACCAACACACGGAAGTGTCCCATGATGCCAGGTACAGGGGTCATGACACATGACTTATCACTACCCACAGTGCACAATGTGACTATGCCATATATGTGTCCGGGATTTACATCAGGTTGATGTTGTAGCACCCTCAAAAGCTGCAGCCGTTGCAGCAACCAACATGTGGCTGTGTGTAGATTGTCATTGCACACTGTTCCCAACACCATGCCACATGTGTTCTCGGATGTGAGGTGCACATGTATGCAAGGGACACGGAGTAGCGTGACAAGGCCATGTCAGCAAACTCACAAGGAATGTGTGGTGAGTCATGACATGTGCACCTTCATGGCAAGGTGTGTGGGCTGTCCTAGTGTAATGTCATGTGACCTGTGGCTCAAGTGTTCCGCTGCCAGTCTCTGCAATCGGCATCACACTTCTGCTGATGTGTGGGTGTATGTCACTCCTGTCTTGCGTCGGGCAGTGCACTTGCACTGGGACACAGCTATTTCCATGGCGTGGCATGGGGAGGTTCTCAATCACCGTGTGTAGCTGGGTCTTGGAAGGAGTGTCACCTTGCATCCATACGTGTCCTGGGCATGTAGCACATGCCTGACTCCCTATGTGGCATGTGTGTATTGCCAGATTTACATGTGCTCAGTAGACATGAGTTGTTCTCGTAGTGCACTCACTCTTCCTTGTCACTTCCAAATTACTGCAGAGCGCCTCCTGTTGCCCGAAGAATTCCAGACTTGGCCACCATGCAGGAGAATGACAGGATCCGGCTCTACCGCTTCACCCAACCGTTGATTCTGGAGCTGACGGCGAGACTGGCACCACACCTGCAACCGCAGCACAGGTATCCTACGGCACTGACACCCCAGCTGAAGGTAATGGCTGCCCTACATTTCCTTGCCACGGGTACCTTCCAAAATACCATAGCTCATGTTGGTGGCATGTCCCAGAGCATGTTCAGCGGTGTGCTGCATGATTTCTTGGAGGCCATGTTGATTCACCTGGATGACTTCATCAAGTTCCCAAACCCTGAACAGATGACTGAGGTCAAGCGTGGTTTCTATGCCCTGGGAGGGATGCCCCATGTCATTGGGTCCATAGATGGGACACATGTAGGTTTGGTACCACCACACGCACGGGAGGTGGCGTACCGCAATCGGAAGCACTACCACTCCATCAATGCCCTTGTGGTGTGTCTGTCCAACATGGTGATTTCACATGTCTGTGCTCGTTTCCCAGGATCAGCACACGATGCCTACATCATGAGGCGTAGCGGGATGCCTGATATGATGATGCAGCTGCGCAACGAACGAGCATGTGTTGTTGGTGGGTACAGTCTGTCTGTCCTGTATTCTGTTTGGCCGAGCAGCACTACCGCTTCGCCAGTTCTAACGATATCCATGTGCTTTCCATTTAGTGGACGCTGGCTATCCCAACATGCCTTGGCTGCTGACACCTCTCCGCAACCCCATCACGCCGGCCCAGCTCCGCTACAACACCGCCCATGGCCCGACAAGGCGAGTGATAGAGAGGACGTTTGGCATGCTGAAGAGCCGATTCCGGTGCCTCCACAAGACCGGCGGCGCACTCCCATATGCCCCGGCAAAGGTTTGCAAGATCTTCATGGTCTGCTGCATGCTGCACAACATGGCAGTTGAAAGAGCTGTGCCACTCATCCTGAATCAACATGACGAGGACCATCCACCCGTGGAGGACGAAGGGCTTGGCAATGGGGCTAGTGATGTGGAGGATGTGGAGCCGCAAGAGGACATCCGGACTCGGCTCATACGCGACTTCTTTGCTTAGTGGTGAGTACCAGTGTCTGAGTGTGCACGCCTTGGTCCCCGTGTGGCATGTGTTGTGATGCGTGTCTCCACCTGCATGTATGGCACGTGAGTCAGAGGTGTGCGTGGGTGTGTCACTGGAGTGATGGTGGCAGTGATGGTAGTATTTCCCCACTCATAATTGTGACCTAGCATTTTTTCATCCATACATGTGTCGAGTCAATGCACATGCAAGTGGCTGTGCTCTTTGTGGCTGACTTCTTGTGTGTCTCTCTTCCCCAGGTACCTGCGCATGCCGTCTTCTGGTTGCATTGTTGTGGCACTGCTATTCCTCATGGACATGGCATCGTGGGCTGACTCAGCGTTACAGGCAAGGACACGTTTGGAAGTCTCCATGGGGTAAGGGATGCATCTGGGGTGTATTGGGTGTGGCAGTTGTTCACGATGTGTGCACACTGGCCCGGTCGGGGTTTGGTTCCTCTGCAGACATGTGGCATCCCCATGGGACACAACATGCAGCTGGGTACACCTGAATAGATGGGCTGCCTGGTTGTCAGTCATCAGTGATGGGATAGTGGATTGTGATGAAGGCATCAATGTGTGTGACACTGCCCTCGGACACATACGGTTAACATTGTCTTGACATGGCGTGGGACTTCCACATCAGTGGATGTATGGTGTATGGCAGTCTCTCCGTGAGCAGCTGTGGGTATTTAGCTGTTAGCCGACACTTGTGTGCCAGTTCCATGGCTATCACGCATTTGTGCTGCAGAAGGGGGGTGCCAGTGTTTGAGCCACATGTTACTCCACATGATGTGTTCATGTGTACTTCAAGTTGCCTCTGCAATCCCAAAAACATGACTATTAAAGGTGTCCCTATGCCTCCAAGGTGCCTCTTCTCAGTCAATGCTGGTGTGTTGGCACGGTGCATCCTGCATGTCTGGCATGGTATTCCCAGATTGTGGCTATGTGTCAATGTGTCGAGTGGCAAGATGCAAGCTGTGTGTGTGTGCTGAGACTGTGTATTGGGCATGATGTCCATGACTGTGTGGGTAGTGTGACATGTGCCATCCCCATGCATCCAACGTTGTCCAGGCCCCCATTCTCTGCATCCACCGGACTCAAGCTTGCAGGACATGGTTCTGCCACCTGTCTACACGTACCTGGGTGCCCCCCAGGACACGGGCCAGGATCCCTGACCTCTGCGCATGACTGTTGCTGTACTCAATGTGTCTGTCAGCACGGTTGTTCGGCCACCCCCTCAGCTGGTTCTGACCATCACGGGTGTGTATGGTGCTCCATGTCTGTCTTGCCTAATAAACTGTGACCCATGTGTCCTGTGCCAGACTCAGGCCCCAGGGTGTGGATGGTTGAAGTGAACAGATGACTCAGGCATGTTTAGACTGTACAAGACACATGTTAGGTAATAATGCTACCAGCAGGCATCTACTCTTAATAGTGTGATTTATTATTGGGGGGGGGGGGACAAAGTGAGGGGCTTTCCGGGATTAGGGAATCCAAAGTTCAGTAGGGGAGTTGGTGTCCTTGCCATTGGAAATCCTCAGAGTCCATGCCACAGTCTTTGTCAACATTGGTCAGCCAGTGACCAGCAGGGCCATGTGGCAGAGAATGTCTCTTGATGCTGTGATGCTGTTGCTCCAGTGGGCCAGGTGCCAGGCCAGGTGTCCTGGGAGATGGTGATGTAGCAGCCACCCTCACGGTCCTTTCCGTGGACGACCCGGCTTCCTGCGGGGAACCTCAGCAGCAGGCCGTGACGACGTCTGGGATGCTCCGTCGGATGTTTCCTCCTCCTCCTCATGATCACTCCCTGTGGGTGGTGATGTTCTCCGCCTTCTGGCACAGGGAGGGTCGGCCATGGTGTCGGCCATCCGACGGAGTTCACCGTGAATCCCCTGGGACGCCGTCACTTGCTCAGCCTGTCTGTCCTCCATCCTCCGTTGGTGTAGCTGTAGACAGGCTATTAGCTCCGCATGTTGCTGGGCCTGCTGGACCTTGATCCCCTCGAGGACGGACACAACCTGGGCCATGCCCGTGGTGTCCTGCCGGTATGAGTCCAGGATGTTACGGACATGGGAAAATACCGGATCCCCAGCCAACTGGTCAGGCTCGCGCCTCCGCCGTCCTCCACTCCCACCACCCCTGCCCACTTGCGTCTGGCCTGCACTTGTGGGCACATCGGGTCTCCGGGACCCCTGAGGGGTGGCATTGGCGTTGTCGCCTGCCTCCTCCTGGGTGCCCGGGACACCGTGTCCCTCCTGGCGAGCCTGGCTGCATTGTGGTGTTGGGGCAGGGATCCTGGGTGTCTCCTGGGATGTGGCAGGAGTGGGGGTGGTGGTTGGCACGGTTGTACCTGACGCAGGTGCTGCAGGTGGTTGGACACCAGAGGGGCCAGGTCGGTCGGGGTCGTCCGCAGAGTGGTGAGAGTGGTCGCTGCCGGTGGGATCGGTCTCCTGCAGATCCGGGTCCTGTGAGTGTTCCCCCCCAGTGTTGGGGGGTGCAGCACGACATTGACCTGTGTGTGAGAGAGAAAATGTTAATTTTGATCCATGCAACATCCATGTTTCATCCGTTACAAAGTTGGCACATTTCCTCTTGGAATTAGGATCTGTCTTGCATTCCACTCACAGTGCACTTGTGCATGTGTGTGTCCCTTGGGCACCAATTTGGCCCCTTTAACTATGTGTGGCACAGTCTTACTTGCTGCGTCAAGTGTGACTGCAGTCAGCAGTGGAGTGTGCATGTGTGCCGAGCTATGCATTTGCGCCTTCCTTGTAGCACTGTACATGTGCACATGGAGTGGATCCACACACTTATATGATGCAGGTGGCTGTCCTTGTGCTCGTGTACAGGTTGTGACATGGCCCTGCGTTTTGCCATGATGAAGAGGGGGGGTTCTGGCACTGGCCACCCTTGTCTACATGCACGCAGTCCATCTGCTGACGAGCAGACATTCCCACACACCACAGGACTGATTTGCTCTCCCTGTGTCTCCCTCCTTCTCTGTCCCCCTCTCCCTCCCTCTCTGTCCCCCTCTCCCTCCCTCTGTGTGTCAGCCTCCTCCCTCTGTCCATCTTCCTGTGTCTCCCTCCCTCTCTGTCCCCCTCTCCCTCCCTCTCTGTCCCCCTCTCCCTCCCTCTGTGTGTCAGCCTCCTCCCTCTGTCCATCTTCCTGTGTCTCCCTCCCTCTCTGTCCCCCTCTCCCTCCCTCTCTGTCCCCCTCTCCCTCCCTCTGTGTGTCAGCCTCCTCCCTCTGTCCGTCTCCCTCCCTCTCAGTCCCCCTCTCCCTCCCTCTGTGTCCCCCTCTCCCTCCCTCTCTGTCCCCCTCTCCCTCCCTCTGTGTGTCAGCCTCCTCCCTCTGTCCATCTTCCTGTGTCTCCCTCCCTCTCTGTCCCCCTCTCCCTCCCTCTCTGTCCCCCTCTCCCTCCCTCTGTGTGTCAGCCTCCTCCCTCTGTCCGTCTCCCTCCCTCTCAGTCCCCCTCTCCCTCCCTCTGTGTCCCCCTCTCCCTCCCTCCGTGTGTCACCCTCTGTCACCTTGGCCCAGCTTCCTGGGCACACACTGTTAGCAGATCTTTGAGTGGCCCTTGGCCTGTTGATGTGAGTTTGTTTCTGATCTCCAGGCACCCATTTTGTCTGCTGTGTGTCTGTGCGCTGCTGCTGTGGTGGTGTGTGCTGCCACTCTTTCACACTGTTGGCTGTTCATTAGCTGCTGGCATGTGCAAAACAGTGCCTTCACCCCCATGTGTTGATGCAAGGCGTCCGCCATTTGCTGGCAAGTCATTCCTGTGTTGGGACACAGTGTTTGTCTGCCTGTGACCTAGGCCATATGGGCAGAGGGCATTGTTGTCTGCTTTGGAGTCGCACTATGTGATTCTTGGTGCCCAGCCTCCCGACATCCGGGTTACCGTGTCATGTGTTGTTGTCTTCTGTGGCCTGTGACTTGACATTGTCCAGCTGGGTGCATGGGGCATGGTGGCAGCAGTGGCATGTGCCTGCTCATGGAGTGTGGTTGAGTAATGCGATGGCTTGTGGTGGTTGCGTGCCTGTTATTAATTTTGGTTGTGGTTGCAGTTCCCCCCATGTGAGGTGCGTTGTTTGTGTACTCACCCGGGTCTCGGAGTCCTTCTACTCCTTCAACTGCCTCCACCGGCAGTATGGCCATCACCCTCTCCTCCCAGGGATGGTACTGTACGGCTCTGCGGGAGGGCCCTCCTCCGGTGGCGTTGGCCTGGTCGTGTTCCTCCTGTCTCTTGGCTCTGACCCTCCTCCGCAGATCGTACCACCTGTTCTGGCAATCCTGCTTGGTCCTCCTGGTGTCCGCAACAGCATTCACAGCATCGACGATGGTCTGCCACATGGCTGTTTTGGCTGCCTGGCTGGTGCTTCTGACCAATGTTCCAAAGATCTGTGGCTCGACTCTGAGGATTTGATCAACAAGGACCTCCAACTCTCGGTGACTGAACTTTGGATTCTTGGTAGTGGGCATGGTGAGGGGTGTGGGTGGGGATGGTGTGGGTGTGGGGGGTGTGTGGATGTTGGGGGGGGGGTGTGGATGGTTGTGTGTGTGTGTGAATGTGATGAGAGGGTGTTTGTGAGGGTGGTCGTGTGAAGGTGTGCAAGTGTAAGATGTGGTGTCGCTTGTAGTCTGGTTCTGTGGTGTCTGGCAGCAGTGGGTCTGTTGCAAAGGCTCATGGTTTGTGTGTGTGGGCCCTTTTTATTGGTCCATGGGTGGGTGTGGCAGTGTTTGAATTTTGGGTGGGTGTGTTATAAGGAGTGGTGGTGTATTGGGCCTCTGTTTGTTTTTGACAGTTGCAGGTCAGTGATTGTGTTATTTTAGTGGTTGTTGGCCATGTTTAGTGGCTGTGTGCCTTTCGAATGGTGTATTGTTGAGTTGTTTTGTTTTGTCCTTGTTGTGTACGTGCGTTTTGAGCGTGTGTACGGTGTGTACATGGGCCATTTGGTTGTACGATTTGGTCCTTGTGTGTGGCTTTGTACGACTCGTACATGCGGTTGTGATGTTGGGGCATGGGGTGCGCTCCGTACTTAGGAGGTTGTGTTGGGGGTGCGCCAGGAACGTACTGGGGTGGGGGTATGACTGGAACGTACTGGGGTGTGGGTGGACGGGGCTATGACACGTCCTGGGGTGGGGGTGTGGCTCGCACGTACTGGGGTGTAGGTACACGGGGGGTACGACACGTACAGGGGGGGGGTGTACATGGACGGTGGTACGACACGTACTGGGGTGGGGGGGTGTACATTGACGGTGGTACGACACGTACTGGGGTGGGGGTACAACAGGAACGTACTGGGGTGTGGGTAGACGGGGCTATGACACGTCCTGGGGTGGGGGTGTGGCTCGCACGTACTGGGGTGTAGGTACACGGGGGGTACGACACGTACTGGGGTGGGGGTACGACTGGAACGTACTGGGGTGTGGGTGGACGGGGCTATGACACGTCCTGGGGTGGGGGTGTGGCTCACACGTACTGGGGTGTAGGTACACGGGGGGTACGACACGTACAGGGGGGGGGGTGTACATGGACGGTGGTACGACACGTACTGGGGTGGGGGGGTGTACATTGACGGTGGTACGACACGTACTGTGGTGGGGGTACAACAGGAACGTACTGGGGTGAGGGTAGACGGGGCTATGACACGTCCTGGGGTGGGGGTGTGGCTCGCACGTACTGGGGTGTAGGTACACGGGGGGTACGACACGTACTGGGGTGGGGGTACGACTGGAACGTACTGGGGTGTGGGTGGACGGGGCTATGACACGTCCTGGGGTGGGGGTGTGGCTCGCACGTACTGGGGTGTAGGTACACGGGGGGTACGACACGTACAGGGGGGGTGTACATGGACGGTGGTACGACACGTACTGGGGTGGGGGGGTGTACATTGACGGTGGTACGACACGTACTGGGGTGGGGGTTCGACTGGAACGTACTGGGGTGTACCTAGACGGGTGGGGGTATACATATACGGGGGGTACGTGTCGGACGTACGGGGGCTGGGGGGAGTGTTGGGCGCGTATGCGGGCACATGTCTCCATGGTTGCTGTAGGAGTTCGGTGCGGACGGTGTTTTTTCCATACGGTTGTAACCTCGGACGCACGGGATGGATCGTGATTCCTAGGTCGGACTTGGTTTTTCACGTTTGTAAGGTAAATCGTCCGAGGACGTGTCGGACACATTTTCCGACCCGGGGACGTGTGGGGAATGATTCCCAGTGCGGTTCGTATGGACTTTTTACCATGCGAATCGTGATTGCCAGTTCGTACGGCACTTGTACGATTCGTACGGTAAAAAGACCCGATACGAGTCGCACGGGGGAATTTTTTACCGGATCGTGATCGGCACCTTGGTGTTATGTCTGTTTAGTTTCATCCTTGAGAAAGTGGAGTATCCCGAAATACATGTTGGCTGTGTTTTTATCAATTTTTTAGATGTGTTAATGAAAAAATGAATTGAAGAACTGAACTTGGGATTTGAAAATAAAGAAATCAATTATAGTGGAACATATATTGAATCGGACTATTCATTTCATTATTGGCTCCTGGAGGACTTGAATGTTCCTTAAGGATATCTCATGGATGTACGGATGCAGACTCTCCATCACAAACAACATATCACAGTAGTGGGTAAAATAGTTTGATCAATTTTGGATAGTGAATTTTGAGGCATGATCTCTAATGAACGATCAAGAAAACCAAAAGAGTCATAAGAGTGATCCTGAACCATTGATTATCACCCAAAATATGAACAATCTGTGTGGGAAACAAGGAAGAAATTAAAGTGGGCCATCCCACCAAATGGAGAATGCAAAATATGCAGACTATGAACTGCTGATTGTTAAAATTAAAGACTTCGCAATAATAACCAACAAGCATAAGCAAATTAAATAGGTCAGGCATTAACCACCAACCCTTTAGCCTTTGTTTGTACTTGTTTTGTCATAGTTTGTGCAAAATATTACTGCTGGGGAAGCTGTTAGGCCCTCATCAATCTAAAAAAAACATTAGCTACAAGCAAAAATGTGTTTTGGTCTAAAAAATCACACATTGCCATTGTCGTCCTAGACACTTTATAGAACTACTTTGTGTGGATGTGCTCCTTTTGAAAGGACAGAATCTGTCACTCACAGTGAAGTTATTCAATGGCTGATGTGGGCTGAGCCACTGCCTCATGGTGTACCCTGCAGTGGGTGGAAGACAAATGTGAATATCACAATAACAGACCAATAGAAGAGGGCTTGCTGAATTCCCTATACGTAAGTATATTATAGATATCATTTAAGTAGAATACAAAGGTCTTGGCTAACACCAGACTTAGAAAGAGTAACATGTTTCAACAAGAAAGAGTAGGGGAGGAAGAGGGATTGAACAAACTTCAGGCAAAAATAAACAGTTTTATTTGGGCTTCTAAAGGCATCAGGATATCATGGAAGAAGCTACGTAGGAAGAATAAGAAAGGAGGGTTATCCCTGCCAGATTTAATCTTTTATGCATGGATATTCTCTATTAGGATCGGCAAAATGCTTATGAATGAAACAGACAGCTCTGATATTTACTCAATGTTTAAAGAGATGTTGGTAGAGTTATAAGGAGGAAGCCATGGATATCTGTACAAGTTTGGGGACCCAAGATACTTTAAAAAGTTTTGCTTAAAAATCTCGACGAGTCTAGCATCCACATGGTTCAAGTTAGGAAGCTTCTAAAGATTAGCTATTACAGTGCACCGGCGCCCATTTGGGATGCTCCGGGGTCTCTCCCGAATGGACCAAAGATGCTCTAGAAAGCCCGTTAAAATCAGCTGGAACACTACAATGGAAACAACTTGTACCTGAGGGCGCCTTACTTTCTTGGGAATCGTTGAAGTTACTTAAGGACAATAAATTATCTAGATTTAAGTATATGCAAATCAAGAGCTGGCATCAAGCGGTCAGCATGACTGTTGTTATGTCTAATGAACTGGAGATATTCCTGAGAAAGAAAATCGCGAAAAAGAATGAGGTGGCGACCCTATATTGGGTATTGGTGGTCCTGGCTGGGGGCGTATTTCAACTTCCATCGGAGCTGTGGGGAGAGTGCTTGCCGGGCGTCCAAGCAGAAGATTTATGGCAAGTATCTTATAACAATCTGCATTCTACAGTGCGTCCTGCAAATTTAAAAAGAAATCATATTTTGTGTCTCTACAGGGTGTACTGGTCCAGCTAAAAATTATCTAAATTCATGAAGGGTCCTACTCCAAAATGCCCGAAATGCCTCCAGCTCAAGGTAGATGATGTTCATATGTTTTTAAGTTGTCCAATGTTACATATTTTCTGGACATCCATAATTAGAGGTATGGAAGCTATGTTTGGGCCTGGTATTCAGGTGAGAACAACTTTGGTCTTTTTTGGTTTGTCACCATCTTATGAGTTAATGTCTCCAGATGAGAACAAGTTATTTTTTTTATTTAATTTTACTCGCACGAAGAGAATTTTTTAAATTTTGGGTTAAAAATATATCTCATTCATTAACAGATTGGTTAATTTCTATTAAATACACAATGAAACTGGACAGAGTCTTACTAAAAAAGAAGAGCAAGCAAAATTCTGGATTTCTGTCCAATGATTATGCCTTTACATTGCGATACTTTATCTCTCTGGTTGTTCTGCCGGGCATATTGAGAGTGGATCATAACAAACCGAATATGGGAAAGAGAGGCTTTGTGTAAAGTGCATCCATTCAAAAACAGAGCACTCCAGCTGGTGCCAATCAAAAGGGTTGCGCGGAGAAATTTTAATCACTCTGGGGTATCTGATGACAAATGAGGACAACAACAAAAAAGAGTAGGGAATCCCTGGTAATACAAAGATTGCTTAGATAATAAAAAACAACTATTGGCCTTGGCATCTAAGGAAAAACCCTATAGTGAATCAGAAGAATTTAGAGCAGCAAAAACACAATATAAGTCTTTGATCAGAGATAAGTAAAAGCTGTGCTACTAGCAACAAGCATAGGCAAAGCCAATAGTTCTCGCCCATGAAAGCTATTGGCCGTGGCAACGTTTTATAGCCATGCTGCACAGTAGTGCAGATGCTCTGCAGTGGGGCTAAAATGAATTTTAAAAAGTGCTATGAGGCATCCAGGGCCAATCCGCTCTTTTATTTGTTTTAAGCACATTAGCGTTGGATGCATCTTAGTCCCTTTTTATCATTATTATTTTTAGCAATGTTGCACAGCAGCCACTCAACTCCACAGTATGGCAACATACCATTGCCAAAATCAGCAAAGCCCATGCTGTATAGCCTGAACAAGATGCAATGGTAGATACAATAGTATTAATGGCAAGACCTATTGGACTTGCCAATGCATGCCAGGTCTCTGCACAAAGCCCCATAGTGAAAATATATATGGAAGCAGATAATATATATTGCCACAATAAAAGCAGATACTATCTGTTCTCACAATAAGCATCCATTTCAAAGGCAAAAAAGACTTATTTGAAGTCCATGTGGCATAGTAAAACATAGCTACACATGGAAAGAGGTTCAGCAAGGTGACAGGGAAGAATAAAAATAAATAAAAGCGGTGCTTCAATCACAGCATGATCAGCAGAAGGACAGCACTCAGGCTGATACAATCGATACTCGGTCCATGCTACAGCCAAGAGAAGAGGAAGTGAAGCCAGCACGCACTGACCAATTGGAAGCCAGCAAATAAGAGTTACAATGAAGCCAATGAATACTAAGCAACGGGCTTGCTTCAAGTCACTTGTTGTATACAATAGTTCTCATAATGACAAAATAATACTGTCACAAAGATCACCGCACAATTTGTCATTTCCTTATGAACAACTTTGTCAATCATGCCGCCCAATTTGGTTTTCCATTCCCACATAATTCAAGTGGCCCAGAATATGATACACTGGGTATCAAGTATTTTGGGTTGGATAGGAAGTAAACTTAAATGGATGATTAGAGCTGTTTATCCATCAGTGCCCTTCAATTAGTAGCTGTCTAGAACCCAGCAATCCACACCCAACAATTGGTGTCTTGAAGCAACTGACCCAGCATTCATTAACATTCAACTACCCTGCAATAAGTAACCAACTGTGCTTCTTTACGTACCCATTAAAAACCAGCATTCTGCAGCTAATACCCTTCTGTTCTCATCAGTCAGTACTCTCCAGTGGCATTCAGTCCGCTGCCTTTTTAAATCCCAGCAATCCATACCACATTTCAGTGCTTTTCAATACTGTGGGATTCATACCAGGCTATAGATGTAATTAGATATACAACTATCCACTATGTGGAAATATGGATTTTTCTGGTCAGTTATGTCCCCTATCTTGGACCCCAACGGTTCTATGTGCATGTCGCAAGTACATGTATGCTCCCTCCAGTTCCAGTAATGATGACGCAAACACATGTGCGTCCACCGTCAACATGTCCTCTGTCAGATCCGCCATAAATGGGCTGGATATTCCATTCCTAAATATGAAAGGCCACCGGCTTTATATGGTTCACTTATGCCATTTTACAGTCCAGGCAAGTAGGCCCTGATTCTGTCATCGAACTCCTTTTGCCTTCTGCCTCTGAAAGCTCCAGTTCAAGCCTGCATCTGTGACCATGAACTTTGTCTCATTCTCTGCGCGGCTCACGAAACCTGACATCAGCCTATTCTCTGCCAAGAACTGTATTTCACCTTCGAATTATCTGCTTCCCCCTCAGCCGATGCATTCCTGCCTAGTAGCTTAAGTAAACATTCTTCCAGTTACCAAGCAAAAAGGCCCATCTTCTCTGTCCTCATGCAAGTAATTCATAGCCCTGTTACTAGGCCTGGGCGGTAAATTCCGTTCCGCTCGCGGAATTCGCGGAATTCGCGTAATTTCGCGTTCCGCGGAGAACACGAAATTACTCAAAAGTCTGCTTTCCGCGATTTCGCGAAATTTTTGCTTGTTCGCGTTCTCAAAATGCGTGTTCGCGAGATATTTCTCCCCGAGCACGCAAACAGCAATTGTGAACAGGAAAAAAGCATCGCGAACAAGCAATTCCGCGTGTTCGCGGAATTTCTGCGTGTTCGCGGAGATTTTTTACCGTTTCGCGGAGATTTGCGTAGCGCAATTTCGCAAATTCCGCCCACCCCTACCTGTTACCATGGAATATTCCTACCCCCTCGCATTCAGTGTAGACACCTAGACGCTTGTACACGCACGCACAGTCAGTATAGAATAGATTCTGTCCGAGAGTCCTTCTTTTGTGGATAACATAGTTCTTTAAACATAGGATGTTAGATATGATTTGGGATTAGGTTGACTTGACCCCCCAGACTTCCTGTCTCCACACGTAGAGCTAAATGTCAAGTCCCCGTCACCCCCTAGTTACACGTCAATTACACGTCAGACTGCTGCGCGCGCATCAATGCCAAGTATTATCTTATAGATCCACCTATGTATTACATCATAGCCAATCATGTTCCTTTTTACTCATTATTACACCCATTTTCGGTTACGCAAACCAAACGTCAATGTCCTTATCAATTGTTACGCCTACTGTATTCACTTCATTATGATGTATGTATTATAAAAGTTACTGCTTGTCAATAAAGTATGTACTTCACTTCCTGAACTCCCGTGGTGATGGAACTTGAAGCATCCGATTATAATCGCTTATTGGAATAAAGCCCATTCTGAAACTCTAATATCACGGATTCTGCCTCTCATTTCATTGAGCTATTTTACTATGTTCCTGTATCAAATTCAGTCCCGGTAAAGGAGAAATATTTACCACATGATGGCGCCCGAATAGGGACACTTTCTCATCTCACGCGCCGGCGGTGCGTTGCAGGCCCGGTCTCCTGCCACAGCTGGACGGACAATAACGCGTACCAGCAGGATTTCCTGTATCTCCCTCCGGTCAAGCGGGGGCGACTGAGACTGCAATCAACACCCAGACGAGGCGGTGAGAAGTGCGAAGTATCCCGACCAGAGCCTAGCTGAGAGAGCAAGATCCGAGGTATACAGAGACCCACCAGTCCGACGTCAAGCCCAGTGTCCGACGAGTCGAGTCGAGTCCAGTCCAAATCCGAGTCAAGTTCAAGTTACTGAGGCCTTCCGTTTCCGAAGCTACCCGGTGAGTACCATTACTGGGGAGGCATTTCTGACGTGCACATAGGTTGTGCCGGTCAAGACGGGTTTGGGTACACAAATCCGGTCTGCACTGTTTTAGCAGTGTATCTGTACTGTTTAGCAGTATATCAAGTATTCCGAAGTGTCTAGTTATTATCTAGTTATTGTCGAGAATTAAGCTTGGTGATTAGTTATGCAGACGATCATCATTGTTGTTTCAGTTAAAGGTTTAATGTTAAATGTTTGAAGTGTTTAAGTATATCGTGGTATGAATGACTGTTCATTATCGTGTTTATTGTATTAAGTCTGTTCAAATTCAAGTATCAGGTCAAAATCAAGTATAAGGTCAGTTCTCAATATGCCGTTCTTTTCGAAATTAAGACAGATCACTACCAGAAAAGGGGTTCTCGAAGAAGCCGTCCCTATTCCTCCTAGGGACACCCCAGGGCACTTTATGTATCACAAACATGGATTAGACGCTATATTATTTCTTGATTTATGGGTAGACTATACCAAGGGATTACCAGAAAGTCAGAGGTGGCCCACAGCAGGGACCTGGGATGCAGAGAGCATCATGAAAGTCGAGGAAGAGTTATGGAAAAGGAAAGTCAGACAGTCACAGAAAGACGCCGTTGAATTATGGCGTAAAGAATCACATAGACGAACAGAAAAAGCACGTAGACAGGAAGAGAAGAGTAAAGAGAATTCCAATAAAGTTCGAGAGAATCTATTAATTGAGGAAGGTATCCGAGTGAAATCAGAACAAGTAGACAGACAAAGAAATGCCCTTATGAATGGTATGTATCCCCTTCTGGCCGAAGGATTACCTAAGGCTACTCCGGAAACGCCAAAAGACTTGCCAACCCCATTGTTCCCCATAAAGGTACATCCTAAGGGGCATCCTAGAACCGCAGAAGATGTTTTTCTTTCCTCATATTTAGATGACGCAGCTCCCGAGTATGCCAATTCCGCCCCACGTAGACCGCCTACCAGGGAGGTTCAACGCCAAGATCCAGTACCCGTATCCCTACAGCAACAAATCGAGTCACAAGTTCCGGCAAGCACATCGGTTTCTGTATCCGCTCCTACAGCTACTTCTATGGCTGTGTCCACACCTGTAGTTGCTGTGTCACGTTCAACGAATCCTTTTACACCCGACGCCCCAGATGGAGCCGCGGGAGGAGCTACCAATGTCTTTTCTACGCCACCCAGAATAAATAAGCTTACTTTTCAAGAGTCAGCGCATTCACGTACACCCAAACTCCTTAGTGCCCGTGCGCTTAAGGAACTTCTTATAGATTGTAGATATGACCCGGTGCCTGGAAAAGAGGACGAAATGACCCTAGCATCATTGCGTATCAGACGAGCCGCAGTGTATTTAGCGAAGTTACCAGGAATGACTGCGCATCTAGATAATATATATAATTTTGTCCAAACAGGGCGAGATCCAGAATGTATTTACAGAGCTATGGAATACCAGAAAGTAGAGATACAGGGGGAACTGTTACGTTTCCTCATAAACTGTGTGATCAGAAATCAAGACCGACCGGGGGTAGACCCGGAAGCCATGAGAATTCTTACAAGATGGAGCCAGAATATATCAGAAGGGAGACATGATAAACAAAATTGTATAATAGCCATGTGCCGAAAGATCCGTAAAGAAATAGAACGCCTACACGAAGAGAGATTAGAGACAGACGAGTTCGAACAAAACGAGGAAGAAGGGCCAGGACTGCCCACAGGACAGTCAGACACCATAGCCTATGTAGGTAGAGGAAGATCTTGTAATAGGAATCAGACTAGATATCATACTGACTCAATACATCCGACGTGTCCAGATAATAACAGGAATTTTCAAATACCTATAATTAATATAAGGTCTAACGAGCATTCGTTCCAAACCGCCGACAAACTACTCCGAGAACGAAGGGGTTATCATTTCCTCGATTCTATGGATGAACAAGATTTAGCCAGGGCAGCTGTCCATTGGGTGGACTGTCCCGGAAAATATAGTGATGATACAGTAGTACGCACATTTTTGAATCTTACCCCAGATGAACAAAGGTTAGCTGGGATTTATATGATCCAACAACTCATTATACTATATCGGAGTCAGCATTCGGACCCTGGTCCCTTGCCTGACATACTGACTGAATTACTTATGAATAAATGGAGAGGTCCAGGTACTGAATTAATTAAAGAAATTCTAGAATCAAGAAAGCAGTATATTCTTTTCGTATGTTCAGAACATGTTCCATTGTCCGTCAAGGAAAGAACTACGTATCACATAGATAGACAGAATCCCTTACGAGAAGTGCACCCAATAAAGGGTGAGGACAATGAGTTTAAACGCGTATTTGTATATACGCCTATATCGAAAATAGAATTATTAGAAATGAAGAAAGTAGTACCCAGTCATGACAAGGACCCAGCGGGGTTTCACCGAGAAATTAAAGACATGTTACTCATGGGAGAGTATACCTACCCCGACATTATGACAATATTAAAGGTGTTGATGCCTGCTGGCATTTATGAGAAACTCAAAGAAAAAGAGTGGGAGGTAGGTGATCAAAAGATAGAAGGGTCAGCATTAGAAGCAGAAGAAAGGGCCCGAGGTCCAGGTTCGGGGCTTGGGGACAAAACTAAGGCATTACCAGGACTACTAGTACAGGTACTGCCACGTTTATTAACTACGAAAAAGGAAGATTGGGGTACAATTTCAGCCTGTAAACAGAAGCAAGATGAAGACACTAGTGATTACTATGCCCGTTTTGAAAAATGTTTTGGTATAAATAGTGGCATAAAAGCAAGTAGCGAATCATACCCACATCTGTTTGTAACAAAATTAGTAGAAAATGCTCTGCCTCCAGTAAAGAATAGAGTATTAAAATTCGAAAGTACCTGGCAAGGTAACACTCCAACACAAATGTTACAAATGTTACAGTACCACCACAATAGAATTAAAGAGGAACAAGAACATGAACACAGACGCATGAAAGACACAAAAATGAAAATGCTAGTTTCCCAGACAGTTCCAGCTGAAGGACATAAAAAGGGTATGACACATTCCGATTCAGCAGGACCTGTAAAAGGGACATGCAATTATTGTAAAAAGCCAGGCCATTACGTACACGATTGTCCAGTTTTAAAACATAATATCGCCATAGGAAAAACACAAGAAAGATCACGGCCACTCAGACAAGACCAGAATGAACAAGGAGCTATACAGCATGTCCAGGCAATGCCAGCCGCACAACAGCCAATACAGTTTGTGCCAGCTGCACCCCCATTGCCTGTTGCTGCCACACAAACAACAACACGACAAATGTATCAGACCGCACAGTATGAATATCCCGAGTATCAGCGTTACGCATGAACTAGCCTAGAGAGGGAAGTTGACTTACCCCTTATCGAGATTCCTGTAGATCAAGAAGGACCTTATGTACATAGTAAATTATTAGGTCAAGATAGAAAATTTTTACTCGATACAGGGGCAAGTCGAACAACTATAAAACGTAGTGAAGTTCCAGGGGCACCCCTCTCAGGCTCACAGAATATTTCCCTTGGTTTTTCAGGCAAACCTATTGTTAATGAAGTGTCACAGCCTCTTCCACTCACGATAGGACCTCTGACCCGAACTACAGATTTACTGCTTACTAAATCATGTCCAGAAAATTTATTAGGAATAAAAACGTTAAAAGCTCTAGGAGCCATAATATGTTGTTCTCCGGAAGGAGTAAGATTGTTTTTACGTGATTTTAAAGGTCACTATGTATCTAGAGACATGGATCCCCGACTACAGACTTTACCTACACATCTATGGGCACAAGGCCCTACTGATGTTGGTTGCATGAATATTACACCATATCGAGTCACACTAAAGGCAGGAGTGGTGCTACCACGAATGCGACAATACAAGTTACCACCAGATGCTGTAGTGGCTTTACTACAAATCATTGACGAGCTCATTGCCCAAGGAGTAGTTGTGGAAACAGACTCCAATATATGTAATTCACCGATAATACCGATTCTTAAACGAACAGATCCGAAGGCCCCGCCAGTATATCGATTGGTTATTGATCTGCGCGAGTTAAACAAATGCATTGTGCCACAATTCCCTGTGGTCCCAGATATCTCGTCATTACTGACAGCTATTGATTCCGAAGCGACATTCTTCACTGTAATCGATCTCAAGAATGCCTTTTTCAGTGTCCCAATAGATCCGGAAAGCCAATATTTGTTCGGATTTAGTTTAAATGGACGTAGCTTTAAATTCTCACGCGCACCTCAAGGATTTACAGAAAGCCCCAGCATCTATAGCCAAGCATTGAAACGAGAACTTGACAGTATCCACATGCCAGTTAACACGGCTCTGTTTCAATACGTCGATGATCTGCTGATCACCGCAAGAAGTGAACCTGAATGTGAGAAAGCATCACTGACAGTTTTACAATTTCTAGCCGAAAAAGGGCACAAGGTGTCCCCTTCTAAGCTGCAATTCTGTGTCCAGCGAGTTGTTTATCTTGGACACTCGCTGGACAAGGAGGGAAGGCAGCTTACACCCGACCGCATTCAGTTGATAGCTAACATGCCAATACCCAAGACACAAAAGGAGGTGCGGGCTTTCATAGGCCTCACTTCAGATTGTAGACAGTGGATCCCGCAATATGCATTCCTAGCAAAACCACTCATTCAGTTGACAACCCAGGAGGCAGCCACATCGACTGTTCTCCCTTGGACTCAGGAACACACACAAGCTTTTGAAAAACTAAAGAAAGCTTTATGTCAAGCACCAGTTTTAGCAACACCATGTTACAGAAAACAGTTTACACTCTTTGTTACAGAACGCGAAGGTACTGCTTTGTCAGTACTCACACAGGAACAAGCAGGAGCACACAAACCATGTGCTTATTTTTCTAGTACATTAGATCCCGTAGCTCAGGCTTTGCCTGCATGTCTGAAATCAGTGGCAGCAACAGCCTTAGCAATCAGACAAAGCGATGCCATAGTGTTAGGACATCCATTAACAGTTCAAGTACCACACGCAGTAGAGGTTCTTGTAAATAGAACACAAACACAACACTTGACCGTAGCACGACTTACAGGGTATGAACTTACATTGTTTCAGCCACATATAGAAATAAGACGCTGTAACACATTGAATCCTGCCACACTTTTGCCAGTAATCGGAACAGACCCACTAGCCCATGACTGTATTGAAGTTATTACTGTAACGACAAAACCCAGACAAGACTTGACCGATGTTCCATTGTCAGATCCAGACCTGACATTTTATGTCGATGGTTCATGCATGAGAACAAGTACAGGAGAGTTAGTAGCCGCTTATGCAGTCACAACAGATACTGAAGTCATTGAAACTAATCGTATAAATACTTTGTCAGCTCAAGCCGCAGAGCTCATCGCTCTGACACAAGCCTGTATTCAAGCCACGAATAAAAAAGTCAACATATACACTGATTCACGTTATGCATTCGGAGTTGTACATGACTTCGGCGTGCTGTGGCGAGAGAGAGGTTATTTAACTTCCCACGGTGCCCACATTCAGCACGGACCCCTCATTCATGCATTATTAGATGCAATACATCTACCCACTGCAATATCAATTATGAAATGTAAAGCCCATACAAAGGTTACTGATACCATTTCCCAAGGCAATGATCTAGCCGACAGAACAGCTAAACTGACTGCTCAAACTCAAACCCCCGATATGACAAAGACAATAGTCCCGACACCGACACATTGTATGACAGTTAAAGCTCCTACTCTTGACGTAATTGACATACAGACACATGCTACACCGGACGAAATAAAGAAATGGACTGAATTAGGAGGGATCCAAACGGACCAAGGATGGATGATGAAGGAAAGGTCTGTATGGTTCCTCCCTGATTCAATGGTCCAAGTCATAATTAACACTATACATAGTCCAGCACATCTAGGAGAAAAAGCTATGCTAGATAGCATTCAACACATTTGGTTTAATGAGCATTTACGAGCAGCAGCCAAACAAAAGGTCCGTACCTGTATGATCTGTTGCCAGTTCAACCCAGGAAAAAGTGTTCCCGTAGAACAAGGTGGATTTCAGCCTCCTGATCACCCTTTTGAGGTCCTACAGATGGATTATATCCAGATGGAACGATGTCGAGGATTCAAATATGTTCTCGTAGTTGTCTGCGCTCTGTCCCGTTGGACAGAGGCGTACCCGGTTTCAGATTACACTGCCCCGACTACTGCCAAACAGTTGGTTCGAGAATTCTTCCCACGATACGGTTTACCACGTGTTGTCTACTCAGATAACGGCCAGCCGTTCTCATCCGAATTAATGAAACACGTTTCACTTCTGTTAGGTTATCAGTGGAAATTCCACTGTGTCCGACATCCCGAGGCAGCAGGTCTCGTAGAAAGACATAACCAGATACTGAAAATCAGACTGTCCAAAATATGCAGAGAGAAAGGGGTCGACTGGATAGTAGCATTACCAGTTGCACTCTTTTACATGAGAATGGTAGCACACTCTAGAACAGGGCTATCCCCGTATGAGGTGATCTTCGGTAGACCACCGAATATGTGGGGGACGCCCATACCACGCAAAATAACTGATATTGACTGTAATATGCTGACAGATTCCTTGGCTTCCTTGATGTCTGCACTACAATCTTCTCGTTCACAGGTAGCTGCAGCCTTTCCCGACAACACTGAGGTGAAACCCCATGACGTTGTTCCGGGTAATCTTGTCTTTGTGAGAAATTTCGACAGAAAGACTCAACTGGAGCCCAGGTGGAAAGCACCCAAGTTGGTCCTGTTGACCACAAGAACAGCCGTGAAGATCGAGGGCCGCAAGGGCTGGATTCATTCAAGCCACATAAAAAAATTTCATGGACTACCTTCGGATATAGACATTGTACCCTGCACTCCCTCCCAGACTGATACAAAACTCCCTTTTGTTGAACCTAACAAATCTGAAAATTACAAACTAAAGCTTAGGCCCACCAAGTCGAGCAATTTGATTGTTTAAGTCCTCTCCAAGGTGAAGCGGTTGAATTGTCTCTGACATGTATCCCCTGGACCTAAGTAGAGGAAATACCGGAAAAATGTTGAAACGACAGGCGTATTGTAAATCACTGCGTAGCCACTGCATAGTGACATTATTAATTTTGTTTTTATTGAGTCTTTTAATAATTATTACAAGTATGTTGTTGCACATATATTACCCTATTTCTAGACATGTTTATAATGTTGCTGCTGAACATTCTTTTAGTGACTTACCTCCGCATGAATTGTCTTATAGACTTGCGCTGCGCAAAACACTTTCATTAGTATGTTACATCATTCCCATCAGACTAGTAACGCCACCAATTGTTGGGTGTGTGGCCGACTCCCTCCCTATCAGAATTATGAAGGAGTCCTGCCTTTCTTTCCGCATCCATTTACACATAATGGCTCCTGTGGGGCATGGTTTAGTTTAATTAATTCCATAGACTCAGACACAGCAGTTTACCAAGACCATTGGATATGGGGAAACCTGAACCTAGTTTTACTCAAAGTCTGCTACCCTGACAAGGAGGGTCGCCCCAAAAGAACAGGAACTGATCTAGAAAATGAAGTATATGGATTAGGTAATTTTACACCTAATCTCATGATTCTAAATGTCGTATCCGAAGTTGAGCTAGTCTTACCCACCATGTCAGTATTCCCAGCAAAAGGTGAATTGTGTGTAAGAAAGGTTGGTTCTATACATATGGGCCATAGTAAATGCACTACTACAGTAGAATTCAGTGATCAAGGCAAATCTTCATTCAGAACTTCTCGCCACTCCTACTTTATATGTGGTCAGACTGCATATATGCGTCTACCTCTAGATTGGGATGGTACCTGCTACATAGCATTCCTTTTGCCACCTGTTTTCCTAGCTCCTCCTGATTATTACAGAAATATTCATTTAGTACACAACAGAGAACGGAGAGATCTCCCCATTGTCGATTACACTGAGACGGCATGGGACAAGTATGTAGATTTTAATAAAGGCATCTTTCCCTATATAGGTACTGTTACTAATAGTAAGCTAATACGTAGATTAACTAGAACCCTTGAAGCAGTAGTGAATGAAACTATTTCCGCCTTAGGCAATTTAACAGAAGAACAGTCTGCTATGCGGATTGTTGTGCTTCAAAATCGTCTTGTCCTTGACGTCATCCTGGCTGATAGAGGCGGAGCTTGTAGGGTCATCGGATCAAGCTGCTGCGTATTCATACCAGAAAATTCGCCATCCGTATATAAAGCCATCACTCGCCTTCATAAGATAGTAAGCCAGATACACCAGAACCCAGGCACTTGGACTTGGTCCAGTTGGTTTTGGAATACGGTATCAGCCTGGGGATGGAGAGTTTTATCCTTCCTAGGTATTGGCCTTCTCATACTATTCAGTTGCTGTCTATGTCTGCAATGTGGACCAGCAATTTGTGGTCTATGTGCCACATCGTGCATTCCACATCAAGATTTTCATTCAAGATCCCGGAAGAAGAAAGAAGAACAAATGATGCTATATGAACAGATCAATGGATTGATGAAGATTGATATCTCTTGAAGGGCAAGAAGGGGACAAGGAGGGAATGTGGAAATATGGATTTTTCTGGTCAGTTATGTCCCCTATCTTGGACCCCAACGGTTCTATGTGCATGTCGCAAGTACATGTATGCTCCCTCCAGTTCCAGTAATGATGACGCAAACACATGTGCGTCCACCGTCAACATGTCCTCTGTCAGATCCGCCATAAATGGGCTGGATATTCCATTCCTAAATATGAAAGGCCACCGGCTTTATATGGTTCACTTATGCCATTTTACAGTCCAGGCAAGTAGGCCCTGATTCTGTCATCGAACTCCTTTTGCCTTCTGCCTCTGAAAGCTCCAGTTCAAGCCTGCATCTGTGACCATGAACTTTGTCTCATTCTCTGCGCGGCTCACGAAACCTGACATCAGCCTATTCTCTGCCAAGAACTGTATTTCACCTTCGAATTATCTGCTTCCCCCTCAGCCGATGCATTCCTGCCTAGTAGCTTAAGTAAACATTCTTCCAGTTACCAAGCAAAAAGGCCCATCTTCTCTGTCCTCATGCAAGTAATTCATAGCCCTGTTACCATGGAATATTCCTACCCCCTCGCATTCAGTGTAGACACCTAGACGCTTGTACACGCACGCACAGTCAGTATAGAATAGATTCTGTCCGAGAGTCCTTCTTTTGTGGATAACATAGTTCTTTAAACATAGGATGTTAGATATGATTTGGGATTAGGTTGACTTGACCCCCCAGAATTCCTGTCTCCACACGTAGAGCTAAATGTCAAGTCCCCGTCACCCCCTAGTTACACGTCAATTACACGTCAGACTGCTGCGCGCGCATCAATGCCAAGTATTATCTTATAGATCCACCTATGTATTACATCATAGCCAATCATGTTCCTTTTTACTCATTATTACACCCATTTTCGGTTACGCAAACCAAACGTCAATGTCCTTATCAATTGTTACGCCTACTGTATTCACTTCATTATGATGTATGTATTATAAAAGTTACTGCTTGTCAATAAAGTATGTACTTCACTTCCTGAACTCCCGTGGTGATGGAACTTGAAGCATCCGATTATAATCGCTTATTGGAATAAAGCCCATTCTGAAACTCTAATATCACGGATTCTGCCTCTCATTTCATTGAGCTATTTTACTATGTTCCTGTATCAAATTCAGTCCCGGTAAAGGAGAAATATTTACCACAACTATTAAACAGTAATCATCAAGCAGTACTTTTCAGTACCAATCTGTGCCCTTCAGAAGAATGCAATACACACGAGCAATCCTTTGGAGCCTACAATTCAACATTCAGTGTTCCCAAACACCCGGAAATCAGTACTTCTTAACACAGAGCAATTTGTTAGTGCCTAGCATCAAATACCTTTCATATTGTTGATTTCTTGGCTCTGTATGTCTTACCTCCAAGGAGCAGCTGAAACTTTGCAGAGAATTTGTTGTTGTAATATGAGCACCTCTGTACTTGGAACGGGTCTTGGTTAGGCGAAGGTAAATAAAACATGATGTCATGGGATGATAACATTTAATTGGAGCAGTACAGCCACCACTTCCATAATTATAAGTGAGAGATTGGGAGACGGAGGGTGATTGGCTGAAAACCACCCTTTTTTTCTTAATTGCAGATGTTAGGATTGAAACCCACATTTTCAGTTGAGCAATTTTGTGAGGACCAGCAATCAATAAGTACTAGAGTACCCATCAGTGAGTACTCTGTCAGTGCAACCTTGAGGTAAGTACTCATGCACACTACATTCAGTGCCACACAGTCATTCCCTGGTCACAGAGTGGCTCTGGAGGCCTGCTGCTCATAGAGTATATGCACCTATTTCACTCTCCGAGAGTCTAAACTTTAAAGCAATGTTAAAGCCAGTTTGTGAGTCAAAAGCATGCAGGAAGTGGGCTGGCACGAGGAGCTGGAGGCTGGATTAGCTGATGTCAACATCTCTCATCTCCCCAGCAAATCTGTCCTGTCTGCAGCAGCACAGCAATCAAAACAAGCATTGGCAAAGCCAATGGGTGTCACCTATGCAAGAGCAATTGGCTGTGCCAATATGTTTTAGTCATGTTGTACACCAGCTTGGCAGCTGTTCTGTGTTATGATGTAAGTAGCATTGGGTTTTCAGGGCATTTGTATATGTCCTATGTTCAGGGTACCATCTAGAGTGTAAGGCTGAAGGAATTCCAAGTCAGGAGTCAACCCTGGGACCTTGTGGAGGACTGACTCCAGGCTGTGTGTTTTCATTAAACATTGATATTTAAATATCACTTTCATGGATATGTTTCCCCTTCCCAACATCAGTAAACTATTAATCGCAGTGAAGAATGGTAAGTAGTTCTCAAAGTTAGATTTGAGGAGTGCTTACCATCAAATCAAACTACCTGATGTCTCTAAAGCTTTCACTATCTTCATAACCACCCAAGGTACCTTCCAGTTCACTTGCATGCCTTTTGGCTTGGCATCAGCTGCGAGTGTTTTCCAACAGGAAATGGCAAAGGTTCTGGAGAGAGTACAAGACATAATTTATTTTCAAGATGACATCTTGATTGTGGAGAGACAGTGGAACAACATAATGTCACTTTGAGAACGGTGTTGAAAAAATTGGGTGAAGCTGGGTTGACACTCAATAAGGAGAAATGTACGTTCCTACTGAACAAGTTGAGTACTTGGGTTATACTTGGGTGTACTATTTCAGGTAGCGGGGTCAAATCAAAATGATCATTTTTAGATTCAATCAAACTAGCACCAGCCCTCAACAGAGAAAGATCAATTGAAGTCCTTTTTAGGACTCATAGAATACTATGCTAAATTTGTGGAAACATTTGCAGACAAAAAAGAGGGTTTAAGAAGACTGCTACGCAAGGGATGAAGTTTGTTTGTGAAGAGGAGCAAAGTCGATGTTTTAATAATATCAAGAAAGAGATTTGTGAGGCTGGCATTTTATCATTGTTTGATAATAAGCTAAAATCAATTTTAACTGTTGATGCAAGTGTGATTGGTTTGGGTGTGGTGTTATCACAAGTACATTGTTGTAAAGAAAGACCGGTTGCTTTTGCTTCTTGGACACTCACACAATCAGAAAGGAATTACTCGGTCATCGAAAGAGAGGCTTTAGCCGCAGCTTGGGGTGCTAAATACTTTCGGGTCTACTTGTGGGGCACTTCATTTGTGATGTGCACTGATCACAAACTTTTGCTCAAGATTTTGTCTTTTGGGGAGCAGGCAAAGGGTCTGCCAGATGAGCCAGATTGGCAGCAAGGTTGCAGGAATACTCGTATGTTGTTGAATTTGTGCAAGGGTGGAGGAATGTGCAGTTTGTTTGCCTATCGATACTACCTTTGAATTAGGAAGAGATTGATGGGGTCGCTGAAAGGAATCTGGAAGCAGAGGATGCAGTGGGATCGGGGCAAGATGCTGTACGCTATGGGTTGGGAGCATTTACCTTGGAGAAATGGGAGAAATAAATAGAGTTGGATGGTGTCCTTAAGGAGGTGGAAGGTATCGTAGCCACAAGAGAGAGTACATTGTCTCTGGCTGCACAAAGGTTTTTTAAGTTGTTGGGTGAGTTGTTGATGTGTGGCAAGAGTGTTCTGATGCGAGGAGATCGTTTTGTCCCTACCGTTGGATTATGACAGAGGTTATTTGATTTGGCGCATGAATGCCATTTCAGTCGGGTGTTAACGAGTAGGAGAATCAAGGAGGAATTTTGGGGGCCAGGTATTGATGACCAAGTTAAGAAATGGGTGGAAGCATGTTGCATTTACAAGAAATTGAGAAAAGGTTGACAGTTGGCAGCAAGAGTGAAGGGGGCACATTGAAGATCCTGGGAAGCCATGGCACACCATTTGTTTGGATTTTATTGGACCTATGGTGGACTTACCTGGTGAATTCAGATTTGCGTTGGTGGTAGTGGATGTGTATTCCAGGTGGATAAGTGTTATATTTATGAGGGACAACATCAAGAGGGGAACCATCACAACATTAGAGAAGATTTTTGAAGAGATGGGTGTTCCTGTGGTTTTTGATAACAGACAATGGGGCTTAATTGACATCGCACAAGATGGATTCTTTTCTAGAACAGTCTGGTGTAAAACATTCACACACCTAACTATAAAACCCATAAGGAAATGGTGTGGTGGAAAGGGTAAATCGTTTAGTGAAGGGAACCATACCACTGGCTGTCGTCCACCGTTGGGATGTGTTTAAAATGGTAAGCGAGATGGTATGGCTGTATCGCACCACTAGTCATAGTATTACCCAAAAGATTCCTTTTTTTTAAATGGGGGGCGGATGCCTAGGACCTAACTAGTACCTTTTTGATTGAGAGATGGGGTTAAGAACAAAGGACAGAGGAGTGAGAATGTTGAGAGTGGGAGCGAAATCTCAATTTGTGTTGGTGATTGGGTGAAGGTAAAATCAGGAAGGGTTGTGAAAAGATCTCCAAGTTCAAGGTTCCCTTCTGTGTTGATAGGGTAAGCAAATGTTTTGTGGTATTGGACAATGGAGAGAGGTGGAATTGTGGAATGTAGCACTGTATCAGAGAGGTGGTTTGATTGTATAAAAAGGAAGGATGAAGAATGTCGGGGGTGATGCATATGAGGGATGATGAAGTGGGAGGTCGTCGTGAGACTGGTGTGAGTGGTGTGAGTGTAGAGTCAATCAGAGAAAGGGATCAGGGTAATTTAAGAAGTTCGAGGATTCGTAGACCACCCACTTATCTTGATGATTATGATAGATCATGAAGTGTGTTTCTTTGCATTGTACTTGTTTTCTTTGTTGTTCCTCTTCATTTCCCTCTCATTTCTGTCTTAGTTTTAGTCTGTATTTAGGAGGGAAGGGGATGTGTTATGATGTAAGTAGCATTGGGTTTTCAGGGCATTTGCATATGTTATATGTTCAGGGTTCCTTCTAGAGTGTAAGGCGGAAGGAATTTTAAGGTCAGGAGTTAATCCTGGGCCCTTGTGGAGGACTGACGCCAGGCTGTGTATTTTCATCAAAGCTTGTTATTTGAATATCACTTCCTGGTGTACGGCGAGTGCTTTCCCTCACTACATTCAGCATGACTAACAGTGGTGTAAAGAGAGGGGCATAGATTGTCGTATAGTAGAGTTGGGTGTTATGGAGTGGCGTAGAGAGTCGTGGAGTGGTGTGAAGTGGAGTGTTGTGGAGTGTCAAGGAGAGGCCTAGAATGGAGTGGGATAGTGTTGTTGAGTGTCGTGGAGGGAGTAGAGCCTGGTAGAGTGTCGTAGAGTTGAGTGGAGTTTAGTGTCAGAGTGGACTAGAGTATCATAGAGTGGAGAGCCATAGAGTGTTGTGAAGTGGTGTAGACCAGAGGGGAGTGCAATAGAGGGTGTTACGTAGAGTGTTGTATAGTACAGTGGTGTAGAATGGATTGTCGTGGAGTAAGGTAGTGGATTGGAATGGCATAGAGTGACATAGTATTGAGAAGAGTGTCAAACAGTGGAGTGGCATACAGTGTCAAACTTGAGTGACATGGAGTAGAGTGGAGTACTAGAGTGACATAGAGTGGAGTAGTGGAGTGGAGCAGAGTGGAATAGTGGAGTGGAGCAGAGTGGTGTGTCATAGAATAGAGTGGAGTAAAGTGGCATGGAGTAGCATACAGGGATTTGCGTATAGCGTTGTAGAGTGGAGTAGTGTATTAGAGTGGCATAGAGTGGAGTAGAATGTTGAAGAGTGGAGTGGCATAGAGTAGAGTGTCATAGAGTGGAGCAGAGTTTAATGGAGTAGAGCGTCAGACAGTAGAGTGCTGTAGGATAGAGTTGCCTAAAGTGAAGTGGCATAAAGTACAGTGTAGATTGGCATAGGGTGCGGTGGCTTAGACTGCATTGGTTTTGAGCAAAGTGGTGTAGAGTGCAGTGACGTAGAGTGCAGTGGCGTAAACTGGAGTGGTGTAGAGTAGAATAGAGTAGAGTGGAGTATAGATTGCAGTGGCATAGAGTTCAATGGTATAGAGTGGTGTGGCGCAGGGTGGAGTGGACCAGGGTGGAGTAGAGTGGCTTAGAGCTCAGTGGCATCGAGTGCAGTGGCATAGAGTAGATAGTTCAGAGTAGAGTGAAGTGGTGCTGGGTAAATTGGAGTGGTGCACAATAGAGTGCAGAGATGTAGAGTGGCATAGAGTGCTGTGGCATACAGTGCATTGGCATAGAGTAGAGTGGTACAGAGTATAGTGTAGTGGTATAGAGTGTAGTGGATTAAAGTGGCATAGAGTTCAGTGGCCGAAAGTACAGTGTTGCAGAGTAAAGTGTCATGATGTGCGCTGGCCTAAAGTAGAGTGTTGCAGAGTAGAGTGCTATAGAGAGTATTAGCGTACAGTACAGTGGTGCAGAGTAGTATTGAGGTGCATATAGTGCAGTGACACAGAGTGCAATGGTGTAGAGTGACGTAGTGTGCAGTGGCACAGAATTTAGTGATGGAGAGTGCAGTTTTGCAGAGTAGAGTGTCTTAGAGAGCAGTGGTGTAGAGTGTATTGGCATAGTGTGCAGTGGCGTAGAGTAGAATGTTGTAGAGCAAAGTGCTGTAGAGAGCAGTGGCATACAGTTCAGTGGTGCAGAGTAGAATAGACTGGTGCTGAATGCAGTGACATACAGCGCAGTGGTGTAGAGTGGGGTAGCATGCAGTGGTGTAGCTTGCAATGGTGTAAAGTGTTGCAGAGGATAGTGGTATATAGTGCAGTGGTGCTGAGTAGTTGGCGTAGAGTGCAGCAGCATAGAGTGTATTGGTGTTGAGTGCATTGGGTAGTATAGAGTGATGTAGAGTGGCAAAGCATAGACTAGAGTGGCTTACAGTGCAGTGATGCAGAGTAGATTGTTTCAGAGTAGAGCGAAGTGGCATGGAGTAGAGTGCTGCAGAGTTGAGGGGAGTACTGCAGGGTAGTGTGGATTGTTGCTGGGTAGAGTGGAGTGGCATAGAGTAGTGTCACAGAGTGCACTGTCATAGAGTGGAATGGTGCAAAATAAAGTGAAGCGGCCAAGACTGGAGTGGTGTAGCATGCAGTGTAGCGTAAAGTAGAGTGCAGTGGCACAGAGTAGAGTGGTGCAGACTAGAATACAGAGGAGTAGCGTGCAGTGGTGTAGAGTGCAGTTGTGCACAGTAGATTACAGTGGCATAGAGTGCAGTGGGGTAGAGTGGCATAGAGTAGAGTGGTGCAGTAGCGTAGTCTGCAGTCACATAGAGTGCAGTGGCATAGAGCAGTGGGCGTAGAGTAGAGTAGAGTGGCAAAGAGTTCATTAGCAGAGAGTGTAGTCTTACAGAATAAACTGTCATAGAGTGCATTGGTGTAGAGTGACTTAGAGTGCAATGGCATGAAGTAAAGTGGTGCAGAGTAAAGTGGCATAGAGCACAGAGGCATAGAGTACAGTGGTGCATATTAGAATAGAGAGCAGTGGCTTAAAGTGCAGTGGGATAGAGTGCAAGGATGTAGAGTGCAGTGGCATAGAGTAGAGTGTTGCAGAGTAGCTTATAGTGGCGTACAGCTCAGTGTCATAGAGTGTATTGGTTTTGAGTAAAGTGATGCAGAGTGCATTGGCGCAGAGTACAGTGGTGTAGAGTGCAGTGGCATAGAGGAGAAAGCAGTATCATAGAGTGCAGTGGTGCAGAGTAGATTAAAATGGCTTAAAGTGGATCGGTGTAGAGTGCAGTGACGTAGGGTGGAACGATGCAGAGTGGAGTGATACGGGGTAGAGTGCAGTGGTGTAGAAGAGAGTGATGCAGAGTAGAGTGGTGTAGACTTCATTGGCATAGAGTGGCATAGAGAAGTGTGGTGCAGAGTAGACTGCAGTGTCATACAGTGCAGTGGCTAAGAGTTTAGTAGCAGAGATTGTAGTGTTGCAGAGTAGACTGTAGTAGAGTGCAGTGGTGTGTAGTAGAGTGGTGACGATTGTACTGGTGTAGAGTGAAGTTGTTTAGAGTGGCGTAGAGAGCAGTGGCATAGAGTTCAGTGGTGCAGAGTGGCATAGAGTGTAGTGGAATAGAGTACAATGGTGTAGAGTATAGTGGCGAAGAGTGCAGTGGTGTAGAGTAGATTGACATAAAGTGCAGTGGCGTAGAGTGCATGTTTTTTGAGTAAAGTGGTGTAGAGTACATTGGTATAGAGTGCAGTGGTTAGAGTAGAGTGCAGAGTAGAGTAGTACAGAGTGGAGTGGTGCAGCTTAGCTTTTCGTTTTTCTGCCCTTTGTTTTGCCTTTTCTGTTTGCTTGTTTTTCTGCCCTCTGTTTTACCTTCCCTGCTCGTTTTTCTGCCTTCTCTTTTGCCCTCTTCTGCTCTGTTTTGCCTTTTCTGCTTGCTTGTTTGTCTGCCCTCTGTTTTGCCTTTCTCTGCTCATTTCTTCCCTCTTTCCACCGTTTCCTCAAGACCTGGCTTTTCGGCAGAGACCTCTCACCCCATCGCCCAGATACCCTCAGAGGTGAGAGTGCGGGACATGCTGATTGATTGATTAGATAATGGTGGCGTTTAAATGGAGTGGTGCAGAATATATTGTTTCAGAGTAGAGGGAAGTGGCATAGAAGGGAATGGTGCACAGTAGAGTGGAGTGGTGCAGAGCAGAGTGCAGTGGCGTAGAGTGCAGTGGTGCAGAGTGGAATGGTAAAGCCTAGAGTGCATAGGCGTAGAGTACAGTTGCATAAAGTGCAGGGTTGTATGGTGGAGTGGCATTGAGAATAGTGGCATAGAGAGGTGCAGAGTGCAGTGGTGTATGGTAGAGTGAGGTAGAGCGCATTGGCATAGAGTGATGTAGAGTAGAGAAGCGTAGGCTGAAGTGGCGTACAGTGGAATGTGTCAGATTAAAGTGCAGTGATGCAGTGTGGAGTGGGGTCTGTGAGTTGTGCAGAGTAGAGTGCAGTGGAGTGCAGTGGTACAGAGTTAAGAGTGGAGTAGAGTAAAATGAAGTATTCATGATGTGGTACCGCACTGCAATTACAGACAACACATCTTCAATTGAAATTACCATTACGTTGCACAGACATACAGTTTTACTGATGAAAGTATACAGCGCACAAACTATGTGTGGAAATCTTATCACTTTGTGCATTAATTTGTTTTGATGGTATTAAAATATTTGTTTCCACTACACCTTAGAATTAACCCCAGTAGACGGCATGATTTTCACATAAACATTCTCACTTTGAAATCAAATAAAGAAAAGTAACCACAAACCTTGCTCGGAAGATGGAGCCTGACATTTGACCTCTCTATTTGAATGCACAGCAAATGTGACCAGATAAGAACAAGATGTAAAGACCGGTTTACAGAAAGGGAGGACTCGTAAGGATAATGTTAATAAGGTTTGGCCAAGGAAAGGGACGAATTCAAGATGGACAGCCTAAAACAAATATAACCAGCAAATAGAAATCAAGAAAATGTGAGTTACAAACCAAAAAGTCAATGATAGGCAACGGGTGGAATGCATGCCCAGGGAAGCTTTCCAAATATCCCCAAGATGTTGTTAGTAAACCAGACAGTAGCTGTGTGGTGGGCTTCGACCTAACCAGAGCGCACCCCTGTGCTCCCACTGGATCTTGGTAACAAATCCAGGCATTTGAAAGAATAATATACTTTTTAGTCCGGAAGTTCTTTTGCGCAGTCTGCCTCCTTCCAAACCAGCTGAATCATGGGCTGGTTTCCTGGGGATGGCATGCCTAAACATCCTGTGATTTAAGGCAAATCACTCAAACTCCTGGCTTAAAATAATTGATGTGAACTGTGCAACGCAACTTGTGCTCATGTAAAGCGGCCAATACTTTTTGGTCGGGTGAAGTTCACGCTATATAAAAATGCACCCAAAAAATATTACCTCAATCACAGTGGGAACAGCGGATGGACATTGATTAAGTTAAATCAATCTGTACTTGGTGCATGCTCCCCACAAACACAAGGAAGAAATGCAGGAACTGATGCTTTCTACGTGCTGCCCAATTAGAAGGCAGCAAAGTAGAGTGATAAGGATGCCTACAAATGTTAAGCAATGGGCGGACTTAAGGTTGTTGCCAAGTAAAAGTGCATGCGCGATACCTGCAGGCTCGACCTAAACACGGGAAGAGCTATCAGAGGCAGCAATAGGGAAAGACTGTAAGAGGTTTGTGAGAGTGGCATTGCGTATAATAATTAATAATGCAAGCCTGGGATTGGCCATTACTGGTGATGAATGGCTATCCCATTTTAAATCCTTCAGTAAAACAAATAGGGGTTTGACAGGAAGGCATTCGAAGGTGTGAGCTTACTCTCGAGGAAATCAGTAATGTCTACTACCAGACCCTGCCTGCCCCTTTATCGCACTCTTGCAGGTTCCCACTTTCTCCCTTTATGACAGTTTTTGTCCATGTTTCGCTGACTCATCTTACTGATCTGTGTGTTTTTCCCACTCTCAGAAAATATGTGATGCAGAAAAATAAGTGCCGCTCCCCAAAAATAAGTGCTGTTGGCCCTCACTGGCAACCACCGGCTCAAACAAGAACTGACCAATAGGGTTTCAGAATGGCATTCATGCAGTGGAAAAAAATGATTAAGAACATGCCAGTCTGCACTAACACAATCACAGAAAAAAATCCCAACATTTAGGGACCCTGCAGTGGCATTTGATTCTGTTGATCGACAAAAACTCTAGTTACCCCTGTGTACCTTGCAAATATTCTGTAATTGCTGGAAAAGATGCATGGAAGAAACTCTGTGTCTCCATTATGATGAAGCGGGAAACAAGATCGAGCCATTTCCATTAAAAATTGGGGTAAGGCGGGTATGTGTTTTAGTCCACATAGTCTTTAGCCCTTTCCTAAATGATATAGAAGCCTTTCAGTTGGCATGAAGTGGAACTGCCCTACACTGACCACACACACCTTACCAATTATAATTATGAGTAATAATTATAAGCCTAAATTGGCTTTTAAAATCAACTGATATCTGTTTGACCAAGTCAAGAGTTTGATTACCTGGACATAAAGTTTGCATCCATCTTATTGTAAACTCAACTCGTGAAAAATCAGCACTGGCCCACAAGCTGGTGACAAATGTAATTAAAAGTTTTAAACTTTAGCACGGTTGCATATCTATTGCATGTATTTAAAATATATTTAATGCCAGAGGCGTCACTGCAGCAACATATGGTAGGGAGTTATGGAGCTGTAGTAATGACAGGAAAATTAAAATAATATGTAATATGTATTAGAGAAATACGTTGCAGTCAGTGGTGTAACAAAAAACCCGTGGGGGGTGAGCTCCAGGGCCCCCACCGGCACTGGCCGCTCCCTTGCCTGAGCGGTCCTGACTGGATCCAGAGGTGCAGACCCGCTGCAGGGACTTTGAAGGGGGGCTCCCTCAAGTTTTGTTGCCCCACTGATTGCAGTTGGTGTTCAGGGCCCTACTGGGAGGGCTGAGGATGGAGTTGGGGATTAATGCAATCACAGCCATAATCGTCGTAAGACCTTTTTGGCTGCGGGTGAAACTATAGTAGGGAGCTCAGAGCTCAGTTTATAGGCTGGCCTTCAAGGGAAATGTACATTGGAGGGGAAACAAATATCCCCTGGTTCCAGCATATTAAAACACTTTGAAGAGTATTGTTGTGAGGAGCTTTAGGGGAATCCAAATTGCATTAACTAAGGTAGTATAGCAGCGGTCCACAGAAATTTGCTCGGATTCACAACTGACACATTGAACTTAAAGCAAACATATGTTCTAGACTTTTCAAAGTGTAGAGACTAAAGAGGACGTTGCCCTAGGACCCTATTTGAATAAAATAATTTCACTCAACAATTGTTCTTTATATCTAAATACAGCATACAGCTCTAGGGAACAAGACCAGTGCCATGATTAATGCAGGGACCTGTATCACTGACGGCATCTCTAAAGAAGACACAGCCAGAGCACCTGGGGGCTGATCCGAGTGTTTAAAAAATTTGGGTCTAGATGTGCGAAGAATTTTGCAGTCGCAAACGGCCTGATTTTGCGAATCGGGCTGTTTGCGACCGGATAAATGCTTTTAGGGATGTACAAAGTGAATCGCAATTTGGGTTTTGTGATTCAGTAATTAGGGCGTCCCTTCCTAATACTGATTTGAAATGGTATGTAGAAATGTTTTGCAAACGAAATGCGGTTGCAAAACATTTACAATTTACCGACATTTAAAAAATGGTGTTAACCCATTTGCAAATAGGAAGGGGTATCCAAGGTACCCCTTCCCCTTTGAGCAAGTTTGACAAAATATTTTTTGAGAGCAGGCAGGGGTCCCATCGACCACTGCCTACTCTTAAAAAAAACTTCAAAGTTTCATTTTTTTCATTTTAAACGCATCCCGCTGCCTTTAAAAAAAAAAAGATTGCTTTATTTAAAAGCAGTAACATACATGGTGGTCTGCTGACCCCAGAAGGCCACCATCTCTGTGCTAGCAGCATAACATAATGGGTCGCAAATTGCGACCTACCTCATTAATATGCATGAGGTAGGTCTATTTGCGACCCACTTCGAATTGTTAAATGAAACTCAATGAGTTTTATACATAAGGAAGAGCGATTTCCTAATTCTGATTCACACAGTTGCGGCTGGCACAGGTAAGAGAGGTGGAGCGGGGCAGGGTGGGAGTGGGGGTCGGGGAAGTCGAAATACAACAGGATAAGTTAAATTAAATGGAAAAAAACTAATAAAATCACTTACCTTGCACTCGGCGATGAGGCGAGCTCAAGGTAAGTGATTTCATTATTATTTTTATTTAATTTAACCTATCCTGTCGTATTTCGACTTCCCCGCCCCTCACCCTGCCCTGCCCCACAGCCCCACTGCTCTTGCCCGTGCAGTCCGCCACTGAATTCACAGAGATTCTCTATTAGGAAATTAAACGTATTTACATTCGTACATCTAGCCCCTGGTATAGTGAAGTTTTGTGAGGCGATGTTACTATGCCGCTTGACACACCATTATTAGTACAACATGAGGTATGTAGGTTTATAGCTGCTCGTTGGAGAATATATAAAAAGGTTTCTGTGATTTCTTGATAATATAGACAATATTGTGCTCTGGTTGGCCTCAAGTAAAAAATAATAGGCTGTATGCATCGAGCCATTTTTTTATACTATTTGAACCTAAAATTGACATCTGTAATATCTCTATATAGATTGCACTGTAAGTTATGTGGCAATAATATTTCTATTATTTTTTTTTTAAAGTGTGAATTTTGAGATAATACATAAATGGGATTTTATTTTAAATACATATATGTCTGTAAGTCAATCATTGATCAAAAAAAGGAAGTATTATATTGCATAATTCTACCATTCCACCCACTGCTTTTTTAGATCTCGCTTAGCGAAAGCAGCGCATGCGCTGCTCTCGCTATTGCGAGTTCCTTTTGGAATTGATTCTCCGAAAGCCTAACATGCACGCGCAGGGATGGACAAAGATGGCTGCTCTCGCCATTTGTCCAAACCTAACAGCATGCGCGTGCATGTAAGGACAGTGGACAGCCCACCACCATCTTGTTGAACACGCGTGCTTTCACTTTAAACACAGCGTGCTTTCACTTTAAACACAGTTTAAAGTGAAAGCATGCCACCATGCACGCGTGCGTGCACTGCGCGCCAGCCCGGCCGAACTCCCTTGTTTTCTTGGTGGACTATGTGTACTGAGATAAGGACAATCAACATTCTTCAAGAAAACTAGCAACGGGCGGCAGGGTTTGCTTAATGTCTATCTTACTGAGGAGATTAAGCTAGCTGATAAACCAATTAGAGCTGTGTGAGCTGGAGTGTTGCCCACTCCTCGGTTGTGTACCTCTGAGTCCAAACTGCAGTGCAGATATCTGTGTACAGATGGGAGAAGCGGCGTCTCGAGCAATAACACTGATTAGAGGCAGATTGCACAGTGCAACCTTCCCATTTTCGAGGTTACAGTACAAAGGTGAAATACTCTATCTTCAGTGATTTCCTATATGTCTGTCACCTCTCCTTCCACTTACTGTCTCATTCTTTCTTTCACACCCTCCTTGATACGCTTACACAGTTTCACGCTTTTTCGTTCTCTGTTTCCCATTTTGTTCACAACTGATAATCAAACACACACATTTACAGGGGCTTAGGGTCAGCCCTCTTCATTCATTGGCCTGGAAAGTGTCATTTACATTTTGCTTCCTCACACGCAACATAAAGCATGAGGCAGTGGGTCAGCCCACTTCATCCATTGCACAACGAGTGTAAGGATTATGTCTGATCGCATGTGCAAAGCGCCTAAAAACAGAAGTGCACTTAAATACCAGACCTGGTGTGCATGGTCTACTTGCCCACTCTGCTATTTTTTTATTGATTTGCCTGTTTTTTTGCAAATTACTTGTAAAAAAAAAAAAGTAAGTAGCAAGCACTGGCAAAGGGAATTGAGGCTGGAGTCTTTTTTTTTATTGCTGGTCCGAGATGGATCGTAAATTAAAACGACTTTTTATTTATTTGTTTTTATTCACAACTTGTAAAGCCTACTAATTGGTTGTTTGGTATATGTTTTCATCACCCTGTACTTTGGTTTTCCACTCGCCGGTTTTTGTTAGGACTCCTACATTCCTCTGCACAGACACAGTGACTGCTCCTGCATGAGACGGGAGGCTGTCCATAGGCCTGCACTGAGACAAAGAGCACGAGAGACAACCGCGTGACACTCTTACCATTAACGGTGTTTGTTTGTCTTTTGTTAGCTTCCTCCGCCCTTTTCTTGGCGCCGCTGTTGTTTGGTTCATCCAGATCCATTTGGAACGGGTTTTTGAAGTAAGACAATAAGTTGGAAATGTGACCACGTTTTACAGAGGAGCTTATTTTCCTGACTTCGTTTCTTCCCTGATTCTGTCTGTGCATTTAATGTACAGCGGCTTCAAAGGACATCTTGTGGAGGGGATGATTAGTCACCTACAACACAGCTGCACAGGCTTTTGTTTAGAGGCTTCCTCTTCCTCTTATGTGACAACCAACAGGGAACACTCTTCGTCATGGAACAGGCGCTGTGGCTCCATGCTCAAGTGAGTTTTCAGCGACTGGGAGCAGTGTGACGCGACAGTGGATGTAATTAATCGCTTTGCCATTCCGAAAAGAGCCACCAGGCAGCGACTTGCTTACTCCTGGGACCCGCTGTTTGACACTAGCAATTCAACGTTTTGCATTAGCCACTTTGTATCTTGCTCCTGGTCATAAATTGTGTAAGAATTTAATCCTATGTGCACCTGTAGAAGTGATGACTGAGCAAGTATGAAGTAGGGAGCCGATATGATCCCTGTAGATTTTCTATAATTTTAGAGAGCTTACTGGTCGCTTGTGCACGAACAAAGGTAACTATGTGATCGGAAGAGAACCGCTCTTGGGGCCATCCTGACCTAGTAAGCGTACTTGAATATCTAGCACACACAAAATAATAGACTAAAACAACCAGGATTCAGCTTTTAGGGGACTGGCACCCCAATTAATGTGTTTCTTCAAAGCCTTGAATATGTCTACTCTGCAGTCTGCTATATTTCACTTCCCAAACATTTCACTAAAGTAAGCTACTCACTTTCTACTACTCTCTATTACTCACTCTCTACTACTCTACTACTCACTCTCTCCTACTCTCTACTACTTCACTCTCTACTACTCTACTACTCACTCTCTACTACTCACTACTACTTCACTCTCTACTGCTCTACTCTCCACTGCTCTCTACTACTCACTCTCTACTACTCTGCTACTCACTCTCTACTATGCTCTACTATTCTCTCTCTCTACTACTCTCTCTCTCTACTACTCTCTACTACTCACTCTCTACTACTCTCTAGTACTCTCTCTCTCTACTACTCCTCACTCTCTACTACTCTCTACTACTCTATACTACTCTCTACTACTCTCTACTCACTCTCTACTACTTTCTACTACTCACTCTCTACTACTCTCTACCCTACTCTCTACTACTCACTCTCTACTACTCAATTTCTACTACTCACTCTCTACTACTCTATCTCTACTACTCTCTACTACTCACTCTCTACTACTCACTCTCTCTCTCTCTACTACTCTTTACTACTCTCTCTACTACTCTCTACTACTCACTCTCTACTACTCTCTACTCTACTCTCTACTACTCACTCTCTACTACTCTCTAGTACTCTCTCTCTACTACTCTCTCTCTACTACTCACTCTCTACTACTCACTCTCTACTACTCTCTACCTACTACTCACTGTCTACTACTCTCTACTTCTCTCTCTACTACTCTTTACTACTCACTTTCTATTACTCTCTACTACTCACGCTCTACTACTCTTTACTACTCTCTCTCTCTCTACTACTCTCTACTACTCACTCTCTACTACTCTCTACTACTCTCTACTACTCTCTACTACTCCCTATTACTCTCTACTACTCCCTACTCGCTCTCTACTACTTTCTACTCTACTCTCTACTACTCACTCTCTACTACTCTACTACTCTCTACTACTCACTCTCTACTACTCTCTACTACTCTCTACTACTCACTCTCTACTACTCACTCTCTACTATTCTCTACTACTCTCTCTCTACTACTCTCTACTGCTCATTCTCTACTACTCTCTCTGCTCACTCTCTACTACTCTCTACTACTCATTCTCTACTACTCACTCTCTAATACTCACTCTCTACTACTCTCTCTACTACTCTACTACTCACATTCTACTCTCTACTCTCAACTACTCACTCTCTACTCTCTACCTCTCTCTCTACCTCTCTCTCTACTACTCTCTACTCACTACCTCTCTACCTCTACCTCTCTACCTCTCTACCTCTCTCTACGCGCACACATATGCACATATATATATATATATGTATAAATATGCATATATATGTATATGCATTTATATATATGTATGTGTTTATATATATATATATACATATATATACATCTGCATATCTATATAAATACAAATATAAATGCATGCATACATATACATATACATATATGCATACATATGTGTGTTATGTACATGAAAGTTTGAAAAACACTAATAAAAGCAAAGCTAAAAAGCCACCTAATTACAAACAGAATTGCTTTAACTTAAACGAGGGCGAGACCTATTGCATTTTCAATGCTTGTTGTTTCTTTCAATGTGACACCCTAAGTGCAACTCTTCTTGACAGAAATCCGTACTCTCTGCATAAATTACTACACAACAAAAATCATGTTTGTCAATCAGACACTAGTTCATAATGAGAATGAAATATGACAAACTCATTGTAAGAGATTTTTTGGGTGAGCCTGGTGGTGACAGGGACAGGCAAGCATGTTCAAAGGCAGAGCGATCCTGGGTAATTGTTAGTTGTGGTATTCTCTTCTGGGGCCTGCCGTATTTGTAATCACAGCTGTGCCTTGCCAAGCACAGCTGTGGGCGTCACTATGGTGCCATATGCTGTTGGTTCCCATGGGGATGGAATGCGACTGCTTGGATGAGATGTGACAGTTGAAGGGCGAGCTGCTTATGGATGGAAGGGATCCACAGTGAAGAAATGAACTTGAACCTTTGGCTTCTCTCCAGTTTCTTTGTACGACATCCACGCGTGGGAAAAGGCAACTTGAATTGCCACAATAGTACATACAAATACTGATTGTTTTAGGACTATACCTTTGCTGGATCCCTCATAATATGAACAGAACCTGGATAACGTCTGTAAACAAAATTCCTTGATAATTTTCAGTCATGATTTCAGCCCCCCCCCTCAAACAGCAAAACATATATCTGCCTAGTTCTTCCACCGAGAACCTGCTGTCCCATCTCTTTTTCCAACTACATTGCTAAGGGATAGAGAGACAGTACTGGCTGCAAATACTTCCTTTCACACTACTGTTAGTGCACCTTCATCACTCACCGGCACCTGACTCTCCTCACTCATTCTTAACCTCCCCCAAGAGCTTCTATCCCTACTGTACCCATCACAGTAAATCCACACAATCCTTCCAGATCCTCACTAGGCCCTCCAGAGCCCACCAGTCCAGTGAGAGCAGAGACTACAGCTTCTCCAATGCCCCAGTTTACTTCTACCCATCATCTGGAGCCATCGTCACTCTGTGACTATCACTAAGGGCTACCAGAGACTCCCTACAAACTGGAGTCAAGTAACATGCACGCTCACTGTGTTTTCAGCTTAAACCCTTTGTTGGTGTATTTTGCTAAAATGTTCTCTCAAGGTACCAAAAGGCCAGAGTTCCTGGAGGAATACAGTGTGCAAATGATGTGCTCTACCGTGCAGATGTGAGCTGCAACATCCACCATACACTTTGTGGCAGGAGCAGGAATTCAGGGAGGCTGAACTAGGAGTCATCAAGAAAATGACACCTGTTGGCTACTACTGCTTTGGATCCAACAGATCTTGTTGGAGATGCAATTAGAGTTAATAGGGGAAGAGAGAGGAGGTGAGTGGGAAAGGACCAGCTATAGGTGGTCGGAATAAAAGTTAACTTTTGGAGACACATAATGAAAGCTGTTTTTCACTAGGCTCACAGGTCAGAGAAGAGTTGGGCTTAGACTGAACAACACAAGAACTACCAAATCTACATTATGGTGCTGTCCCAGTCAAGAAAAAAAGGGAGTAGAGTAAGTCTCTTTTGACCAAGCCTCCTTTCACCAAGCCTCCTCCCTAGCCCAACAACTAGACTACCTATAGCAAAGGCTGTCCGGGTAGCGTTCTGCTTGTAGCTTAATAGAAACTGTGAAACATAACATGGTACCGGCGGCATACATGAATAACCCTCCAGGTTATTCTTATTATGGTTTGCATGCCTATCTCTCATATCTCGTCTATCACACTGCTGGTCCAGGGCCCCAAGACAAGTTTAGACTGCCTCTCTGGCCACTCATTCACGACAAGAAAGGGTTTCCTCAGATCACAAGTTCAACACTTCACCAAAGATGCACTTTCCCACAGTACAGCACGCTACTTGTCAAAAAATGGACTTTAACGCCCACACAACAGGATATGATGCTCTATATATGCACATTATATATTTGATACAACGCAATATACCAGTTGTACGTTCCTCCAGAGAATAAATAAAGATCCTCCCCCATGCAGAACAATAACCCCCTCATAAACAATGATATATTATTATATTTTTAGATATCTGTCTATTGGCATTTAAAACAGTGATACAGAGTATAATTGTGTCATAAAGAAAAGTACAACAGTAGGCCTATAGGGTAGGGACGAATAAGATGCCTTTTTACTTTGTTGTCCATTACAAAATAAAACGTTTAAAATGAACACTCCCACATCCTTCCAAACTTGTAAACAAGCCCTCCATTTTGCCGTCACTTCCCCAACACGTTCCTTCACATATCGGATATCATACCTGGCTTCTGTTGCCCCTATGGTGATTTGCCAACCTGGGCGACCAGTTTAAATTGAGCACAGGCTGTAGGTAAAATGTCCTATCCATTAATCGTCTGACCACCCTTGGTCATCTTGTGCCCATTAATTAGAAATACCAAAAAAAAACATTAGAATGGTGGAACATTCGTGGGAGGGAGGGGGTTGTAGGGATATCATCCTAAATGGATTGTCTGTCTCCAATAGGAGTAAGCCTGCCCTCTCTTCCCTGTGGATGTGATCCTTCCCGGCCATCAACCGACGAGTGGTCGTATGCTTTCAGGAATTTATTGTTGGAGGCGAAGGGGTTTTCCATCTTATCGTAATGTGTCGTCTAGCCAGCAAAAGGGACAAGTCCAGAAAGGTTTTCAAGGCTCTAGCGGAATGTGGGCAAGAGAAACGTTCAAGGATCAGGTGCTCTAGGGAGTTATTCAGCAGCCGTCCTGTGATGTGATGAAGTAGGTCTATAACTCCTGCCAATAACCTAGAAGTGCCCCACAGGACCACAGCATATGGAGTAGGTCTGCACTGGGGTCAAAGTGAGGAAGCCTCCTAGTAGATCCTGGAGATACTTGGTTTGAGATATGCTTGGTTAAATAAATTGAATTGTATATATTTAAAACGTGGATTAGGGGATATCCTGGATGTGGCACCATTCCAAGTCATGCAGTGGGCAGCCAATGTCACCTTCCCATTTGCATCGAAGGGAGCCTCTGGGCTGATCCCAGTGTTGTAGATGTGCTTGGTCGGACCATCGTAACAGATGTGAACTGTCTCTTAAAGTGTATAGCGCCTGTATTACTGCATTGGTAGCAGATGCAGAGTCCCACGAGGATATCCAATAATGGGGAGACAACAAGAATAAATCCAGAGAAACCTCTCAAGGGTCTTTTTTGATCCCTGCCATTGTCAGAAATAGGATTAATTGTTCATCATGTAGTAACAAAGGTGCTAACCTTAACAACCTTAATGAAATTAAATCTGCAGCAGCTAGAGTAGGGCGGTGACGCCTTTCCTTAAGTGCCTCCTTCGTAACTGTTGGTTAGCTGTAAAGCACAGCCTCGAGATTGCTAAACTGATTATCTCCGGTAACCTCACCTTATTATTCCCCACTGAAGCGTGGCTAAATTAATCATCCTTTCCACCATCGTCTCCCGAACTGTGAAATCCGGCGGTGGGCAGTAATTATTCACAAAGATTCTATTAAACATAAGAGCTTGAAAATGATCACTTCATATCATTTCACTGTCTTTCCCTGGAAATTAAACTATCGACCATATTATTTTCTTTGAATATATCTTTATTGTGTGTAGTTCCTTCCTACCTTTTAGCCACTAAGTACAAATTGATAATTGGCCTTCTGTAAAGTTCTCTGTCACCCATTGGATCAAGTTTGCAGAACAGAAAATGTAATAAATAACATGACAAAGACCTGGGTTGACTCATTCCTAAAGATCCTGATTCACAATTCCTTTTTGGATGTGTAAGTTTATTTAATGTGTCAATGGCAACTTTACGGGTAAGATCAGACTCCTGATGGAATTCACAAAATGTATGAGTTGTACCACTGAGGATACCATCAACTTTCTCTTCTCCTAAACCATCTTTTCAAAAAAACATAAAAGGATTGGCAAAGCCAATAAGTCTCCCTTGATGCTGTTACACATTTGCAAAAAGAAAAAAAATGCTTGTTTCCCAGTGTAGAACAGCATCGGCAAAAACAAACCTGCTACATGATGACAAATATATGTGCATTAGTCAATATGCATTGCAGGTATGCTTTGTGATGCGGTAGCGTTTTTTTTCCTGCTTGTAACATTTTGTTTACCATTCCAAGGTGTCAGCCACCAATCTTGGAGCAGTTCATTAAAAAAATAGGCACCGAAGTAGGTGACAGGAAAAAGGAGCAGACCGGTGGTCAATTGGAGCTACTAGGACCTCTAAAAAAATGAAAGAATAAAAAACAAGCATTTTCAATGAAATAGGTCTCGCATTTGCGAGTATTTAAGTTATTGGCATTGTAAATGGCAAAGCCTTTTATTTATGTGTTTTTTAAAGCAACACATACATAAAAGGCATTGTCATTTTTAATGCCCCTGCCTTTAGACTCTGCTAGCCATATGCAGGTTACAGCAAGCATTGTCTGAAGAAAGGGTCGTGGCTAACATTAAAAACAAATAATATAAAAGCAGGCAGACTGCTGCAATGTTGTGGGTGCAATAGGGGAAGATCATTAAAGAAAATAGTGCTCACAGACTTATACAGCAGACAGTGTAACAACACAAGTAAAAGTCCAGTCGTTATGGGACGTTACAAATGCATACAAGGCGGTACCCATGAGGGACTACTAAACCTACTCACAAATTAAAAGCAACGATTTCGCAAAGACAGTAACAGGAGCCAATTGAAAAGATGGGCGGGAAATGGGAGAAGCTTCTATGCCGTACCTCAATACAGCACGCCTCGTAGGATCAATCTAAAAATTCTATGTTGAGGGGAGAGAGAGCAACAGGGGAGGAGGTTAATGCCAGAGCTGCGGGGTGGGGAGGGGGGAATTGGCTAGTAGCAATGGGAAGTAGGGGGCAGGGGAGCGACAGTTCAACTGGGATGGGTGGTTAATAAAGTCAGAGGGTAGTGAAGTGCAAACTAACAATTGAGCTGGGTGAGGGTGGGAGGGAGAGCAACACAGAAAGCACAGGGTGATTTGAGGGAGGTAGCAGCACACCAGTGGGGGAGCCTAATAACACCTATACTAGCATGAAGTGCTGAAATAAAAAGTAAAATTTAGTTCCTTGAATAGAAGCAGTGGAAGTATACAAGTCATCCAATCAAAGGAATGGCGACGAAGCTAAGCTCCAGGGAGAGACAAGCACAAGAAGAGGAGGCAGGCCATTGATTAAGAAGCAAACAAATGAGATTAAGAATGAAGCCAAATTATGGCAAACAGCCGCTGACTGACAGCCCACTGTAAGTACTGGTATTGTCCATAATAGGTCATCGACAACAGGCAGCTAAAATCTGCCTGCAAGCGAGACCTAAAATTGACTTCTGAGTATGATAAGAGCTGAAAGCCTAACAGCCATTTCCACATCAACACAGCCATGATCTTCAAGATGACTTGCAACTCTCCATGTAAATTATCACAAAGTAAAATTGCCACTCACAGAAGGATGAAGGCAGACTGTGAAAGGTTAATTCAACCCTATAGCACTTTGTATGTGTTTTGTTTCTTCCAATATTTCTTACCCTTGCAGTTTTTGAAACCACTGACAGTATATCTAACAGCTAAGACCGCAACAGTGTGCTGTATATTCTTTTGCGAACTAGCCTTTCCCCATACGTTCACCTGTATCCTGTTGCTTGCTTTCCTCTCCCTATTCTTACTTTGTCACTAAAAAAGCCAGCAGAATTTTGGAGTTTACCGGCTGTTTTTCATCTGTGTTACAGTGTGTAGACCAGGGTGGATTGCCCTACGCAGCACCAGCTCTGTATTCATTCCTGCTGGTCATGTTGGATGATTGCTTTTAGTTTTTCCTCAAGAGCGGATCCGTGAAACTGACTCACATTAATGAAAGCAAAATTGATTCCCCTGCACTTTAGCCCAGCAGGATTAAAGGATTGGATAAAAAACTAATTTTGTGCCTTATGGGCGTGGAGCATAAGGCCACTTACAGGACTGCAAAAATAGATGAAAGAAAGTTCAAGGCATGAAATAAAAGGTATGGGAAGAAAGATGAAAAGGGAAGCTGCCTATGCTTTGTGCTCCACCCTATTATATCACAAAGGCAGTGGCACAATTTAATGCAATTAGTTCTAATGGACTTTGGAAAAATGGTTGGTTATTATATAACCACAGGTTTCGATCAAGAGAAATTTCACTCATTGTGAAAAACTGTGTCAACCTAACGCAATATTTTAAAGAATGTCCTCATAAGGTCAGAAAATGTCAGCTTCTTGGGAAATGCTTGGAAACCAGGAATGGTTATCTGTATGTACCTTCATGAATACATTTTCTAAAATTATAGGTTTTTAAAAGCGATGATGAGTCAAAACTGAAGCTCTAAATTGTGTTCTGAAAAGTATGGTCCGGTGTCTGCAAAGTTTACTTTTCACTTGCTTTTCTAATGAGCCCAAAAATTGCATTGTCTCGTAAGTCAAGAGAGAATTAAGCGATCAAACATTTTCATAAGGCACTTTGGAGCAGCTGGCGCTACACTTTAGAATTTTTGTTAATTTTTAATCACAAATCTTCTCACATTAGAAACTTATATTGATGGGAGTTCGCCCTGACCATTTTGCCTCACTCTTGAATAAATCATATCATGTATGCGGTCATAACTAAAGCGTAAACCTAAAAATGTTCAGACCTGTACATGTGGCTATGATAATGTGAGTGAAGGTCACATGTAGCGCAGAAGCGACATGCACTCCAAAATCTTTTATTAATGGCTAACATAGGACTATGGCCTTTTTATACTGTAGGAACTTTTTCAGAAGTTCAAGGCCAACCAGGAGTTTATGGGCTCACATTGTGGCGCTGTGAGCCTTTTAGGAGAGTCATTCAGCATGCTTGAATCCCTCTGCTGTTAGAAAAGCCTTCTTTGGATGTTTTAGATGCAGGTTGCTATTTCCTCATTGCAGAAGGTCCATTTGTGGATGATGTTTGGACCAGGTCGGGTCTTTGCACCTATTATAACATCTAGAGGGCCACCTCCTGCTGGAGGATAAACAATCATGCTCTTGCTCTGACAGAGGCATCCAGTGAGCACTTACGAATGTTTTGGAGAAACTTCTGTGGATAAATAATTAGGAAAGAGCAGCCTTCTTGGCGCTGCTGCATCTCTCTCTTTGACTATTGTCCACACGATTCTGCTGGACTGATTGTCCAAAGTGGCAGAAACAGCAGCTAATCGGTTGTTGGAGGATTTTGAGGCAGACAAAAATAATTCAAATGCAAGGTGGTAAACATATAGTCACTCATTTATCAGTGACCCGTGGTGTGCTACAAGGCTCCCTACTACTGCTTGTTCATTTCAACGTGTAGTAGAAATATAGTCTCTGGCTACGCAGCCGTATGGTCTGGAAGATCAAAATGAGCCAACTTTATTTCCATGTCTTCCAGCAGACCTGAACATTGTGTTGTGATGTATTTTCTCCATGCATCAAGCATTGATCACACATTTGAAAATTCAAGTTCTTCCAGTAGACTAGGACAGAGCATTATGGGATATGTAGTGTTATTGTCTGGGGCGTATTTAATAACACTGAAAACTAACACAGGCTTCTCCGAAGGAAATCCCTGCCTTTGCAGATATGAATGACTAAATCCTTCTGCCTCCTGTTGCCCAAGGTCATGGATTCTGGCACCCGGTACCCTTCAGGAGGTGTCAGGTGTGCAGCTACTGCACGTGCTCAGGGCCTTTCAGTCAGAGAGAGCATCTTCTGCACTCAAGAGCGAATCCCGCAAAAATGTGGACTAGCAGCAATATAAAATACTAGCAACTCACCTGAAATAGGCCACCCACAGTGACTTGTGAAGAATCACAAGTAGCTCTATTTACAATCTCAGATTCAATGTATATTAGACAGTTTTGGGCTCATACATGGGCTTACTTACACATAAAATGTCACTAGTGTGGCAAGATTTTATGCGTGAGGAAAATCCCCTGACAGACAGCTTTGGGGCATTTCATAGCAGGGATACCTGTAAAAGAAGATGGGTGCCAACGAACCTCCATGTTTATAGATATTAGCAGACCTTTTGCTGGTAGTTTCCAAACTTTAAATAGATGCATAGTTGGTCCTCTGGGGCAAATCCGTTTTCAGAAGGAGAAAGTGGATGAAACAAAACTAAAACTGCTGGGGGTGGAGGGGATGGAGCATCTACATGAGGCCATATATTTCTCTTGTGGAGAAATAAAAATAAAACCCGGTGGAGCTAATGGCACATTCGTTACACTGACACATCCAGAAATGTACTCTTTCAAAGTTTCTAAAAGCATGAATGTTTACGCATATGAGTTAATCTTGGAAAGCTTTCAGGGCATCAGCTTTCCGGACGTTCTGCTGGAAGACTAAAAAAAAATTGTACATTTACTCTGAAGCTAGTAAAACAGCTGTACCAGATTTCCGACTTCCCTATGTGAACCTGGCCGAATGTGCTAAGAGCACAAACATTAGACATACACACAGTCAGATGCATTTGGAGCCGAAGAACACACATATTGGTGCATGAAAACACAGGGAGATATAGATGGATGCATGGATGGATTGATGGCTGTGTGGGTATATTCACGGATGAACGGATATTTTCATGGCTATGTGCATTCATTGATAGCTGGGTGATTAGCTGGATGGGTGTGGTTGAACAGTTGGACGAATGCAAGTATGGGTGTGTGGATGGCAAATGTTGGGAGAGGAACAATGTGAATGTATACAGCAGTACATCACCATTTGTATATTGCTAGTTATATAATAAACATCATCATTGTAATGTTAGTGTTGGACCTGGCCCTTTTTGCAGGGTTATCCCCAAACTTTTCCCCTTCTTCCTCCTATTTTTTCTGACCTGTTTTAGTTGGTTTTAGGACTATGGGCACTTTACTATCTGCTAACCAGCGCTAAAGTGCTGTGCTCTTTGTCTAAATTGTATTGGTCATGGGTTTATCCATGATTGGCATAGTTGATTCACTATAAGTCCCTAGTAAAGTTCACCATGAGTAGCCCTGCAAACTTGTCTTAGACCTGCTACTGCAGTGTTTGCGTGTGCAGTTTTCAACTGCCAGTGCACCCACTTGCCAGACCCAAACCTTTATTTTTATTACATGTAAGTCACCCCTATGATAGGCCCAAGGTAGCCCCATAGGACAAGTACTGTTGTGTTTTACATGTTCTACTTGTGAAAGACTGCTAATTTAGTTTTTCACTATTGCAAGGACTATCTCTCCCATAGGGTACATGGGGATTGCCTTTTAAATATCTTTTAAGTGTAATTTCCCATTGGAAGCAGAAAGAGATTTAGAGTTTGGGGTCTCTGAACTCACTATTTAAAAATACATATTTTGGTGAAGTTGGTTTTTAAATCGCATGTTTGAAAATGCCACTTTTAGAAAGTGGGCATGTTCGTGCTTAACCATTCTGTGCCTGTCTGTAGTGACCATGTCTGGGCTGGCTGATACTTCTGCATACACTCTAAACAGTCACACACGGGAAGCTGAGGTGTGCCTTTCATACACTAATGGCCCATCACCAGGCTGATGGGCCTTCCTAAGCTAGAATGGTGAGAGAAGTTGTCACTGATACCTGAATAGGGCTGTGCCTAGCATCATGCAAAGCTGTCTCCACCCCCTTGGTCAGGGAAAGGCAGGATCTTGCACACTACAAAGACTTTCCTTTGAAGTATGCCTAATTTAAAGGCAGAAAGGGGTAGACGTATTGGACCTCTGACACTCCGAAAATCAGAATACTTCTGGACTGAGGACATTCTCCCAGGAAGAAGAGCTGTATTGCTGTCACAAGATGCTGTCACTTTGCCGGATGCTTTGCTGTGCTGGCCTGCTGCTCCTGCTTCTGTCCTGGGGGTGAAAGGATTGGACTTTGCTTTCTGAATCCTGCTTCCAAGATTCTCCAAGGGCTTTTGAGTGTTTGACTCCTGTTAAGAAGTCTCAGGGCCATCAAAGACTTCAGCTGTATTTTGCTAACAGCACCCCAACTACTTGGCTGGGAGTCCTGATTGCCAAGTGGTGCTAACTGCAGATCCTGGGCCCTTGGAATCATGTAGCTGGTGCTGCAACTTAAGAAAAGCAACATCAACGCCGTCAGTGACACCGGAGCTGAGAGCACAGCTCGTGAAGAGCACGTCACACCGTAACAATTTACCATGCAACCCTGGTTTTTCTGATGACAGCAACTTATTGATGCCGACTTCGTCATTGAGATACCAAAGGGGATGTTGAATGGAGCGTTCGAGCATATCAAACACTCACCCCCAGTCAACTGATCTGGGTTTAATCCATCATCATTCTTTATTTCACTCCACCACCCCATTTCAGACATGGCCACATGCAAATCAGTCAGACCCTGTGCCTCATGGGAACAGTCCACCCCCGAAATCGGTCCTAGGATGCTTGTTTCCAGTCCAGGGAGGACCGGGCTTGGCAGTTCAGGCTGGACTGTTCCCATGAGGCACAGGGTCAAGACTGATTCGTATATGGCTGCGTTCAAACTGGAACGGCATGGTGAGCAGAAAAACGATGGATTTAGGCCCAGATCTCTGTACTGGGGTTAATGTATGACATTGTTCTGCATTCTGTCCATCAACTGTTGTTTTTGACTTCGTCATTGAGGCTGCTGCCTGCATTGAAGCCGAGGGCACCGCTCGTGAAGAGCAGAATGCACCACCGGACTCTCACCACAGCCCTTATGCCTGTCGATTCCAGTGCCTCAACTGCATCTTCGTGGAGTCGATAACCGACATGGGTGACCCACTGAAATCATTGACACCGCACTATCATAAGGAACCGACACATCGCCGCAGATACCGCCTCACCTCCCCTGCAACAGTAAGGAACCAACGCCTCACCTCCCTTCCCTAGAAGTAAGGAACCAATGCCTCCCCTGTGGCAGTAATGAACCGATGCCACACCGGCCCAGCAACACCTCACCGCCCCAACGCCATGCAACATTTTTGTTTTCATCATTTTCAAGGTTCTGTTACTGGGGGTCCATGCAATTCCATAGAGGCCCGTGCTTTTCGCAGAAGGCGTCGAACTGCTGGATTAGTACCTGTCACAACGTTGAAATAGCCCCGGTTGGAGCTATTGTTTTCTAGGATCTATATTTTTACAGAAATCTTTTTCAAAGTGATATCTCAATTTGTGTATGTTGGTTTGTTGTCATTTTGGTCTTGTTTTATTCAGATCAATATTGGTTATTTTTTAAACTGGTGTGGGCTCCATTTGTACTGTTTTCACTGTGTTTGTACGTACAAATATTTTACACATTGCCTCTGAGATAAGCCTGACTGCTTGTGCCAAGCTACCAAGGGAGTGTAGGGGTTATCATAGCTGTGTGACTCCCTTACCTTGACTAGAGCGAGGGTTCCTACTTGGACAGGGTGCAAACCACTGCCAACTAGAATCCCCATTTCTAACAGTTAGTCATATATAAACTTCATCAGCAAGTGACCCCATATCTGGCATTTCAGTCAGTCTCGGATTATAGCCAAAAACAGTCACTTCATGCTGTGGGTTGGAAACTTACACATGGAAGGCTGTAAGTGTCAAGTCCAGAATGTAAAGTAATGCTGTCAAAAAAGCCAGGGCTCGCCTAGGACAGCGCAGGACATGGAGCAGTCTGGCAGCAGTTTAGACATGATAAGTGCAGGTGTTTCTCCTGAAACAGTGATTCTGTGTTTCTGTGTAGAGGCATCCATACTGCCGCCTTCTAGTGCACTCAATATGTCATTGCTATCTTTTAAATCAGACCTAATAAAAAGGGGGTAATTTCAGAAATGATTAAAGGGAAGTAGAAAAATGCACAGCTTGCAAAAATGTGATCCCTTAAATTTCACACACAGGTATGAGACGTACTCAATCTATGGAAGTGCCAGTCAAAATGAAGACATGGCAGCCCACAACAACCTCACCGGCCGCTTTTGACGAAAGCCATGCAGAATGCTTATCTCTTCTTATGTTCAGTTTATTGAAAAGAAAGGGGAGAAGTAACATTAGTACAAGAAAAACATTATTTAATAAAATATTTACTTGAGCAAATAAATATTTAGGTTATTGTTTTCATAGTGTAGCACTGGAGCAAAACCAAGTGCTGGAATGGGTGGTGGCAATAGTTCATATATTTCCCAAGGAACTCAGAACTCCCACTTACTCTCATTTCTATTTATTATGGGGCCGATTATGAGGGTGGTCTGAAAGCCTCCAACCACTAGTCGGAAACTTGACGACCGCGGTTGGAGGCTTTCTGACTGACATGGTCGGTTTGTGGTCCGACCATTCGATTTCAATGTCGACCGTCGGAACGTAAACCAGCCCGTCATTCCGACTCGGTTCTGACCGGCTCTTGGAGTCTTCCAGTCAGTCGGAACCGCACCGTTATCCCCTATGGACAGCGTTTTGGCCGTCGGAAATTACCATGTCAGTTTCCCACAGCCTTTCCGACACAGAAAGGCTGTCGGAAAGCAACCTTGAAGGCCCCTTGCAGGGCCCCCTGGCCTCCATGGTCTATTGTTGCTGGTCAAAGGGGTACCTATGTTAGCCCCCTGTAAAACGCTGCAATGTCTGGCAGGCACTATGTTGTGCCTGCCACAAGGTGCAGGGTTTTACACCCACACCCATTTCTCTATTGGAGCCTGTCCAGTTTATGGCTGTGACACAAACTCCCATAGAGAAAAGTGAGTATGCGACCAAACAGTGTTTGGTCATATCGGAATCAGGCATTCAGAACCGCCAAAAGGAGGTCAGTCAGTCCCAAGTCCGAGACGGTGTCTGTTGAAGGCAACTCCGACCAACATCGTAATAAGCCTCTTAGTCTTTAGAGCAACAAAGAGGTTTTTTATAAACATTTACCTTGATGTACATGTAAAATTGCAAAGTTAACAATTTGTGACGTGCTCTGTTGCCATGAAACGCTTATATTACACTGAGAGTCATTACAAAAGGCTATGCAGCATAGGCCGTAAAGAGTAAATGATAGAAGAGCCAAGGTTCCCAGGACTCAAACCTGTGATTTGTCGCTCTACAAGTCTCCAGAGAGAATGCTGTATGCAAGGAGTCATGGCACATTTTGCGGTAATGCAAAATGTACGTGAGACATATAGATGTGCGGGAGTTCAGTGGCGTAACGAAACTTGAAGGGGCCCTTCTGAAAAGTGCATGCAAGAGGGGCCCTACTCTCCGGACCTAGTGTGAAGCACTCAGGTCAGGGGCCTGCATGTGCCAGAAGGGGCCCACCGAGAGCGGGGCACCCCGCATCGTGGGGGCTGCAGGGGCTTTTGTTACACCCCTGCTACAGTCGCTGCATTGACGAAGGGTTCAGATAAATTCATATTATGATGCTGCTGACATACCAGGCACACTAACTTGGAAAGCTGCTGTACCACAATGTTGTCCTTTTAAAACAAAACACTCATTACATAGCACACAGCGTATAGGAAACAAGCAGGTATGTGCTGAATAAATACAGAAATGCATTATAATATTTTTCACGTGTTATTTTTGAGTGCATTCTGGTTTTTTTGCTTTTAACGTTGCACTTTTTCTGCACAAAAAAAATGGTTCTATTGAATCATTAGACAATGTTACAATACACATATTTCTTTATTTCCATCAGGCTTCAAGTAAGCATTTGTTTATCGTGCAGAAAATATTCCTGTTAGTAGGGCGAGGTTTCTATCCAAGATGGCTGCTCCATTCAGTAAATAGTCCCTGCCAGATGAGGCTGAACTTGAAAACAACCCACAGCTTGTATTCTAATGGAAAATCACCAAGTGACCAATAGCAATAGGGGAGAGAGAGAGGATTACTTTTTTCAGCTGATCCAACATGTGATTGATTGATATAGGATCAAACAAATGGTGGGAAGGAGCTGAATCAAGCAAGTCAAAGTGTGAAGGGGGCTGACCCAAAGACCACTGTCTGTGCATTAGTTACAGAACGTCTAGCACACAGCTAAAGCTATCAAGCCAGAGCTAAAAATGGTGTGTCAGCAGATTAATTCATTCGAATGAAATAGAACATCTTGCAAGTCTCGTGAGGACATCTAGGCCAAATATAGTTATTTTAAGATCAAATTTACACTAAAAATCAGAGATGACCTGAGGTAGGAAAATCAGATTTTTCCAAATATTGATGGCAACTTACTGTTTGTCTGTAAATATTTAACTCTTTTTCTGCATCGCGTTCCAAGTAGGTTGACTCTCCTATGCACCCATGCCTATCAACACCACCCCAACCATTTTGTGTGGTCTGCGGATTGGCCTCTCTAAAGATCCTTATAGGGCAGCAACTCAATTTAACAATAAGTAAATAATGTAGTTTAGTGCACGATACACAAAGTACCATTTTATCCTTTGCAAAATGTGTCTGACACAAGGTAGAGTTGAATCATGTTTATTGTCTTCACATAAATCTTAAATATAAAAATGTATTTGTGCTATAGACTCAAAGGTAATTTTATTTACTCAGGCCTTTCAATTTAATAAACCATCCCTGCTTTTACTGCACATGTTGCATAAAGACTGGTAATAGCATTCTTTCTGTTTACGCAAATATTTAATCGTGATGCATTTCACAGAATTCCATACCCTCCTTACATTTCCATCCCATGATTACAGACTGTAGTAAATGTTGACAGTTGATTATGTTATAGATTGATCTGACAGTAAAATGCTGCGTGTATAAGTATATTTGGTGTTCTTAGTTTACATAATAGATTCTTTCAATGCATCACTCATGTGCATTGGCAGCTGTCACTCCGCAGCTTAAATAGGAACACTTTGTTTATGTTTTTTACTAATCATCATTTTTATAATCAGTAATTTCTCACAGTGTAATCCTGGTGGTTTGATACATTATAGATAATGAAGTGAGTGATTTTACACCTGAAAGAACACACTGGAAGCCTTGTTATTTAACTGAGCATCCTACTTACTGCAATAAATGGCTTATTCAGCCAGCCTGCTGGCTCATAGAGCCTTGGCATATCTACTAGTGTTCAATTCGGTTTATCTGTTTTCTTTACACAGAGCTCACAGTGGCAGTGACATCTTTATGTGCGTTGCAGCTTTAGGTCAAGCACACACCTTGGGAAGGCCGTGGGGTTTAGGCATGGAGATTCCCTGGTCACCGCCGCCATCTTGATTTGGTTTAGGTTATGGTCACCATTTTGCATTTTTTACAGTAGTCTTCATGCAAACAATGCTGACCCTGGCCAATATTATGCGAATGAGCATGCGGTGCCAGTGTGTGTGTGCACAACTACAAATGACCAGCTTGATGTGCAGATAAGATATGAAGGCGTTGCTACGGATGTATGACGTTACAACGCATGCTATTACAACGCATACCTTTACAACGCATTTTTTACAACGCAAACACTATTACAACGCAATATTTTACAACGAATACTGTTACAACGCAAAACTAATTAAAATAATTAAAAGTGCTTTTACAACGAAAACAATTACAACGCATACCATTACAACGCCAAAAAATATATATTTTTAAAAAAAGTATAATAAAATCTGGCACGGGATGCAGGGAAATTAGGGGTTTTAGGGTGGGGAAGTGTATTAAAATGTGGAGCAAAACTGAACGTAAATTTACTGAAATGCGTTACAAAATTAATGCGCGAGTATTAAAATTAATACTCGAGTATTAAAATTAATACTCCTTTTTCCCCCAAAAACCGTTTTAACACATTTAAAATTTTTACACAAATAACGAATTATTAAACAACAGTTCATATACATGCAAATCATGATTATATCAGAAAATAAGTAAACGGATTAAAACACAAATCACATACACATAGTCGCCATTTTATCCATCTCACTTCTAAAACTTGTCCTACAACACTTTCTATGAAAACAATAGCAAAATACATGTTCCAAAATGGATGCCAAAACGGAGCAAATAAATTTAAACAACACATCTTGTAATGCTTTTTTAAATTATCATTTTCCACAGCAAAATAAAATATACTAAAAAACACAACGAACGCTGTTTTAAAAAAAATTAATAGTGACACTGACTAAAACTTATAAATACCAGCAAGACACCATTTTGCAATCAGTTGATTATCAACTACCAGAGAGACCAGACGCAAAAACCTGACCCTCTGACACCTAGACTGTGACCTCGACTGAGAGAACACTGCAATCCTTTGGAGAAGCATTCTTTCTTTACTACTACTAGTAAGTCACTATTATATTATAACACCATGTTTTGTCCTAAATCATGTTTAATTTCTATCCAAACAGTGCATTAAAAATAATTTTAATATTTTATAAAATGTACTCCAACCAATTTTTTTCTCTGAAGTAACTTTAATATATACGAACTTAAAACATCTTATTTTTGTTCCTAAAACAGAAATTTGTTGTTCTTTCAAAAGCAACATATCGTTTGACTAATTTTTCTTCACCTCAACCTACTCGACTCACCTTTGTTATTGTGAAGGTAAATTATTTAATACTTATTTTTTTTTATTTTTTTATTTTAAAATTAATTTTACCATTATCAAAAGTTTTGGATGGTGTAGGGGTAAAAAATAATTTTTTTAACACATTGAAAGTGCATCATAAAGGAAAGTGTGGGATGGTGCAGGGGTAACAATTACTATTCTAACTCCAGGAAGGTGCAGCAGTAGGGAAAGTGTTGGATGGTGTAGGGGTAACAAATACTATTCTTACTCCAGGAAGGTGCAGCATTAGAGTAAGTGTGGGATGGTGTATGGGTAAAATTTACTATTCTAACTCCAGGAAAGTACAGCAGTAGGGAAAGTGAGGGATGGTGTAGGGGTATCCATTACTACTCGAAGTTCATTATGGTGCTGCATTATTGAAAGTGTATTATGTTTAGGGGTACAAATTATTTATTTAACTCAAGTGTGTTGCAGCACCATGCAAAGTGTGATATGTTATGTTGTTATACTTATATAAAATGTCATCATTACAAACAATTTTTCAAAATTTGCATTTGTCACCAACGTTGTCAAAGTTTTTCATTTATTATTATTTTTTTAATGTCATTTTCACAGACAATTGTTTGCAACTTTGTTGGAAAAAACTGAAAAACAAATAACTCAAAACTCCATCCAGCAGGCCAAAACCACAGCAGAAGCCACACCAAGAAAGAAACACCAAAAACAAAAGGTATTTCAAATCAACACTGTTATAAATCCAACAATATAATAGTCAAACCTTTTATTTATTAATTTAAATAAAATCCCACAATGCAGAAAATATGAGTTGTAGTCTGAATAAATATTACTATTCTAACTCGAAGAAGGTGCATAAGTAGGGAAAGTGTGGGATTGTGTTGGAGTAATAATTACTATTCTTACTCCAGGAAGGTGCAGCATTAGGGAAAGTGTGGGATGGTGTATGGGTAAAATGTACTATTCTAACTCCAGGAAGGTGCAGCAGTAGTGAAAGTGTTGGATGGTGTAGGGGTTACAAATACTATTCTTACTCCAGGAAGGTGCAGCATTAGAGTAAGTGTGGGATGGTGCAGGGGTAACAATTACTATTCAAACACCATGAAGGTGCAGCAGTAGGGAAAGTGAGGGATGGTGTAGGGGTATCCATTACTACTCTAAGTTCCTTATGGTGCAGCATTATTGAAAGTGTATTATGTTTAGGGCTAAAAAATAATTAATTATACTCAAGTGTGGTGCAGCACCAGTGAAAGTATGATAAGTTATGTTTTTATACTTATATAAAATGTCATCATTACAAACAATTTTTCCAAATTTGCATTTGTCACCAACGTTGTCAAAGTTTTTCATTTATTATTTATTTTATAATATCATTTTCACAGACAATTGTTTGCAACTTTGTTGGAAAAAACTGAAAAACAAATAACTCAAAACTCCAGCCAGCAGGCCAAAACCACAGCAGAAGCCACACCAAGAAAGAAACACCAAAAACAAAAGGTATTTTAAATCAACACTGTTATAAATCCAACAATATAATAGTCAATTTTTTTTTTTTTTAAATGAAACCCCACAATGCTTAAAATATAGGTTGTAGTTGGAATAACTATTACTATTGTAACTCAAGGATGGTGCAGCAGTAGGGAAAGTGTTGGATGGTGTAGGGGTAAAATTTACTATTCTTACTCCAGGAAGGTGCAGCAGTATGGAAAGTGTTGGATGGTGTAGGGGTAAAATTTACTATTCTAACTCCAGGAAGGTGCAGCAGTAGGGAAAGTGTTGGATGGTGTAGGGGTAAAATTTACTATTCTAACTCCAGGAAGGTGCAGCAGTAGGGAAAGTGTTTGATGGTGTAGGGGTAAAATTTACTATTCAAACTCCATGAAGGTGCAGCAGTAGGGAAAGTGTTGGATGGTGTAGGGGTAAAATTTACTATTCTAACTCCAGAAAGGTGCAGCAGTAGGGAAAGTGTTGGATGGTGTAGGGGTAAAATTTACTATTCAAACTCCAGGAAGGTGCAGCAGTAGGGAAAGTGTTGGATGGTGTAGGGGTAAAATTTACTATTCTAACTCCAGGAAGGTGCAACAGTAGGGAAAGTGTTGGATGGTGTAGGGGTAAGATTTCCTATTCAAACTCCAGGAAGGTGCAGCAGTAGGGAAAATGTTGGATGGTGTAGGGGTAAAATGTAATATTCTAACTCCAGGAAGGTGCAGCAGTAGGGAAAGTGTTGGATGGTGTAGGGGTAAAATTTACTATTCTAACTCCAGGAAGGTGCAACAGTAGGGAAAGTGTTGGATGGTGTAGAGGTAACATTAGAGCTAGTGTATTTACTTTTACATCCTAATTTTTTTGTTCTTCTCTTCTCTTCACAGATAATGTCTACTCTTGAAGCAGCTAAATATATAAAATCGAGGAAAGGGAAAAATTTATTAAACCATGCAGGATACATATATAGTAAGGAAAGAATAAGTTTTCCAAGAAATCATTGGAGGTGTGTGCAATACTACACTACCCATTGCAGTGGCAGAGCGGTTACACTTGATAATTTAGTAGTAAAAACAACAGAACATAACCACTCTGCCTCTGCAATGGAGGTAGAAATAAGAGAAACTGTTAATGAAATGAAAGCTATTGCAAGCACCTCCAATGATTCTACAGGATCCATTTTAAGAGAGGTTGCACAGCATGTCCCCAGTCATGTTGCTAGTAACATGCCTATAATTCCTAATTTGAGAAGAATTATTCAAAGACAAAAGCAGGCAAGTAACATCCAATTATCTACACCACATACTTTTTCTGATATTAGAATTCCACATGATCTTTCTATTTCTTTTTCTGATGAACCTTTCCTTCTGCATGATAACCAAAACCCTCATAAACTAATTCTTATTTTTAGTACCCCACGTAACCTAGCAAAGTTAGAAAATAGTGAAATTTGGATGATGGATTGGACGTTTAAAAGTACACCCCATCCTTTCACTCAAATTTACACTATACATGCAAAAATTAACAATAATGTAATCCCCTTAGTATATAGTTTGCTACCTGATAAGACTTCTGCAACATACTCTGAACTTTTATCAGTTATTAAAAATAAAAAAAGTCCTAGGAAAATAATAATAGATTTTGAATTGAGCATGATCAATGTGATCAATAAAACGTACACGGATACCCAAATTCAGGGATGTTTTTTCCATTTTTCCCAGGCATTTTGGCGTAAATTACAAAAAACATCCCTAGTTGCAGACTACTGTCGAGATAGCAAACTACAGTTTGAATTAAAAAAATTAACAGCACTTTGTTTTGTTCTTCCCGATAGTGTGGACGAGTACTACACTGCTATTATAGAATCTGTTTTTTATACAAGTAATGAAGAGAAATTGGCACCCATCCTAAATTATTTCGAGGACACATGGATTGGGCACCTAAGCAGATCGGGTCGCAGGAGGAAGCCACGATTCCATGTGGAGTGGTGGAACTGTTACACGAGCTGTTTAGAGGGAGAAGCAAAAACAAATAATGCCATTGAGGGATGGCATAACTCCTTCAACCATACAATTGGCAAACCTCATCCTAATTTCTACTCTTTCTTGGAAACTTTGAAGAAGGAGCAAAGTTTTCAAGAAATGAGACTTGCACAAACACTTGCAGGTAGTCTAAACCCACGAGTAACTGTTAAAACAAAGGAAATGTCTGAGAGACCATTGGCTATATTACAACAATTTACGTTGTGTGTGGCTCTGGACTAACTGGAAAATCTTGCTAACATTCTTTCTTTCTAAAATTAGTTATGCACTTACTTTCCTGCTTTGCTTCAAATTTAAATATCCTTTAATTACAATTGGCATACAATTATTTTCCAAACATTTTTTCTAAATTACGAGTCGGGTCTCCTAATTTTTCTCTTTTTTTAACCAATCTTCATTTTTTTCTAAACAACCAATGTATCCAAATCAACTTTACCATAATATTTGTCCAACTTTCCAAAGATCAATTGCAAGATTTTAATTTTTAGAAAACTTCCTAACTAACTACCATCCAAAAAATCCAAAAAATCTCTTCCTATTCAAATTTTCAAAACTCAATCCATTTTCCGATATGCACATTGCTGCCTAAACACCAAATAAATAACAATCATTTTTTTCACAAATTATGAATACGCAAAAATCTTTTTTTTTTAAATGAAGATATTAATCATTTCGATTCGTTCAGAAGTTTTGAAATTTACATTTTTAATAGTAACTTTAATTACTGTTACAGTTACTTACATTTTTTTTTTAACAAATAAATTTTCGCGACCCGACATAGACATACACTAATGACATGAACGTGGACATGCTTTTTTACAATTTAAACATCAATTAGTTATTCCGCAACCTCTTCTTATTCTTTTTTTACTATATATGTATCTTTTTTTAACTTTATTTCTAGAAATAAATGTGAAAAAGTTTCCTACCTGGACGCAGATCAGCTTCCTGCTGCTTCCTCCTCCGATGCCCCTCCAAAATGGCGCCTTACGTTTACGTTCACGTCATGACGTCATCGCGTGCCTCAATGTTAAAAAAGGACTATTTTATTTATTATTTCAATAAATATATTTTAAAAAATAGTAATAAATAATGTTTATTTTTTCTAAAATATGTACATTATGTTATTAAAAACAATAAATCAAAAATGTTTTTTCTATGTTTTTTCAAATAAAGAAATATTTAATAAACCTTATTTGTTTACTCTTATTTATTATTAATTTGTTATTTTAACATGTTAAATTTATATTATTATATGTAAATTTACTAAATGTGTTCCTTACCTCGACTCTATTTTCTCTTTCCCTTCATACTTGCTTTTTCTTCTCTTTTGGCTCCTTCCTTTCTTGTTCCGCGGGTTGTATCTTCTTAAGCTGCCAAAATAAATGAAGGACAATTTATCACATAGACTTCAATACAAAAGCGTGGGAATTTTTTTAAAGTAAGTTCTATTTTCTTAGTTCTATTTTCTTTTTGTATAATTTCATGTTAAAATATTTTTAAATAACTCTATTAATATTTTAAATATTATATTAATATTTTTTTTAAAAAGTTTTTTACATATTTAAATTCTTTTTAATTACTCAATTAATACTTAAGTATTTTTCTTTAATTTATAATTTCTAATTTTTTACATTATCTTTTTTAAAATTTAAATACTCCAAAAGTACTTTTTCTTTTTTAAAATAATTTATATTATTAATTACATTTTAAATAAGAAAGTTAAAAATACTCAAGTATTAATCTATCATAATACTACTCATTTATTATACTATATTAATTTATTTATTTTTAATTAAAAATTACTCTTTCATATTTTAGAAATACTCAAGTATTAATCTTTTATAATACTACTCATATATTTTAATTTTTCATATTTATTAAATAATTTATACTCAATAATTACTCTTTCATATTTTTAAAATATAGTATTTATTATAAATTTTAAAATATTATTAAATAAGAAAGTTAAAAATACTCAAGTATTAATCTTTCATAATACTACTCATTTATTATACTTTATTAATTTATTTATTTTTAATTAAAAATTACTCTTTCATATTTTAGAAATACTAAAGTATTAATCTTTTATAATACTACTCATATATTTTAATTTTTCATATTTATTAAATAATTTATACTCAATAATTACTCTTTCATATTTTTAAAATTTAATATTTAATATAAATAATAAAATATTAATTAATTATTTGTCTAACATCATTTTTCTTAAAAATAAAAAAATTAAAAAAATGCGTTGTAATGGTATATGCGTTGTAAAAGTACTTACCATATAAAAGCATGCGTTGTAAATGCATGCGTTGTAAAAGCTTTTGCGTTGTAAAAAATGCGTTGTAATAGCATTGCGTTGTAAAAGTTGCGTTGTAAAGGTTGTTTCCCGTTGCTACCAAAGCCACCATTACGAGCCATTCAGAATGTTATCCCCAGGAGGGATACTGCCCCAGTTGATTGAGAGCTCCTACACGGGAAATTATTGGATGTTAAAAAGAACTGGGGCAAAGTTTACAGAGTGCATAAACACACCTGGTAAAACCACCGGGCAGATCCCCAGCCGTGAGACCAGAAGTGGTTCAACATGGATGCCAAGCAAACCCCTCTAAAAGCACAGGGGAGCAAGTAACACTCCCCCACACAGCCCAAAGCCTGCCCTCATCTTGAACACCCTTTTATACCTCTTGGTGACCCTCCTTTACCCCGTGCTCACATTTACCACTTGCCCAGAGCAGTTGGTAAATCGGAGGAGAGAAGCCTTTGGAATCACGCAAAGTCTGCAGTAACAGTCCCAGTCACTGTGGGTCACGTATGCTACCCCATTCCAAGGATTTAAACTGATGGCACAATTTGTGTAGGGAGATATAAACTGAAATGTAAATGATGCAATAAAAAGAACTTGAAACAAAGAAGCACCTAATGCATTTAATGTGATACTCAGTGTGTTCTTGAGCACCTGGACGCCAGAGCGACACAAAACAACTGACCAAAGCAAATAAGCCATGTTCATCCGCGAGCAGTTGTAAGTACATAAGAGTGGGTCGTACTTGAGTAAAGTTCAGTTGGAATTAGGAACTGCTTCTGGGCCAACTATAGTATCTGCAAAACTTTACAAAATGTAGGGTATCCTGTGGAGAGCTACTGTTGTAGCTGCAGGGTGTCCTAATACCAGAGTGGAACAACCACAGGGTGTGGCCAGGAGATGGTGCAGTTGATGAAAACAAAACCTGCTCAAAAGAAATACGTCATGCCTGCTAGACACCTGGGCTAAATAATGCTTCATAACTCGGACAGACTTAAGGAGCCAGTGTCCCCTCACCAAGTGCTTGATTGATTCTGCCTCTTCTCTTAAGGAATAATGTCCGCTCAAAATACAGCTCTTTTATGGAAAACAGGTCCAGGGCCACCAATGAGTGGGGAGTCAGAAAGGTATCCGACCTTCCAAGTGTGGCAAATGCAGTCTTAACATGGGCTAACCAGGAGATTCTGAGTGTGCCATCCAGGGACATACAGTCCGAGAGAATTAATCTGTTGAGCTTAAGCTCATCCCTGGACCAGACTTTTCTCCAGCAAAGAAGGGGACTAAAAGTGACTGTGTAAGGGCAAGGAACCTAATTCCAAGTTTAGCATGCACTTAGAAGGCAGGAGTACATTGGGGAACCTGGACTAGTTGCCTTAAAAAATTGTTTTCAGACTCTTGAATTATGTTGGTCTTCACGTACCCCCACACCTCACTACCATACCAGGTCAGGGACACACACTTGGCATTGTAAGTCTTAAGCAGGACTTGTAGCGATCAAGAATCCAACCTGCGGGTGAAGCTAACCACAGCCCCAATAGTTTTAATGAGCTCAGCTCTCTTCCCCTCCAACAGGAGCTGCCAATTCTTCTTGGCATCAGATAGCACCCCTAAATTGGGAAAGGCTGAGACTTTGCCCAGGGTGTGGTGGCCCACCTTGAAGGTCTTGGAGCCAGGAGAGCATGGACCCACGCGAAGTCAGCAGGAACGGTGCCAGTCACTGTGGTTCATGTATGTTTTCCCCATTCTAAGGATTTAAACTAATGGCACAATTTGCTTACGGCGATATAAACTGAAATTGGTAATTTCAGGACCAGTATTTTACATTTATAATGAGTTATAATTGTTTGCGTACACAAATCATTTCCGTGGGGCTCATAAAGTGTAGCCTAGAAGGAGGTGGACATTAGAGCAATTAATTTGTACATAATGTACACAAATCTGACTAAATGTGACACCAGCCAACTGTGACTGGCAGGTGAATAAGAGAGGCAAAATATAAGAATATGTACTTCTATTTGTACAATGTCATAACATGTTGGACAATAGAGAAAAGTTGATGTAAAATTTGACAATGATTGAATCCCCAGCCGATCTTGAAACACAGAGGTGCCGATTACGATCCGGTAAAAACCGGGTACGAACCGTCGGTCGGAGAGTTTTCTCCGTCCGACTCGTACCCGGTCGTAAAACTTTACAAACATGGAATTACGATTCGCACGGAAACACCATTTCCGTACGAATCGTAAAAAACACCGACCGACGAAAATATACGTACGAATGTGATCCGGGAATGCTGCGACGTGACGTCGGGACGCTTTCAGGCAGCGTTTCACGACCCAGGAAGTACGATTCGAACCGACAGCAATCCGGACGGCGATATTTTCACGGCACCCAAAAAGTGCCGGAAAAGCAAAGTACGGCGCGAAACGACCAGAGTAGGTGGCCCGGTACGCGCCGTACCTCCCCCCCAGCCCCCGTACGTACGTGTCGAACCCCCGTGTATGTATACACCTGTGTACGTTTGAGTCGTACCCCCCGTGTATGTACACCCGTGTACGTGTCGTACCCCACGTGTATGTACACCCGTGTACGTGTTGTACCCCCGTGTATGTACACCCGTGTACGTGTCGTACCCCCGTGTATGTACACCCGTGTACGTTCGAGTCGTACCCCAACCCGTGTATGTACGGTGCGTACCCCCAGCGCTACGCGCTGGGGGTACACACTGTACATACACGGGTTGGGGGTACGCACCGTACATACACGGGTTGGGGTACGACTCGTACGTACATGGGTGTACATACACGGGGGGTACGACACGTACACGGGTGTACATACACGGGGGTACGACACGTACACAGGTGTACATACACGGGGGGTACGACACGTACACGGGTGTACATACACGGGGGGTTCGACACGTACGTACGGGGGCTGGGGGGGGTTCGACACATACGTACGGGGGCTGGGGGGGGTCGGCGCGTACATACGGGGGCTGGGGGGGTCGGCGCGTACATATGGGGGCTGGGGGGGGTCGGCACGTACATACAGGGGCTGGGGGGGTCGGCACGTATGCGGGCACATGTCTCCATGGTTGCTATGGGTGTTCGGTGCAGACGGTGTTTTTTCCATACGGTTGTCACATCGGACGCACGGGATGGATCGTGATTCCGCGGTCGGACTTCACTTTTCACATTTTGTACGGTAAATCGTCCGAGGACGTGTCGGACACATTTTCCGACCCGAGGACGTGTGGGGAATAATTCCCAATGCAGTTCGTATGGACTTTTTACCATGCGAATCGTGATTGGCAGTTTGTACGGCACTTGCACGATTCGTACGGTAAAAAGACCGGATACGAGTCGTACGGGGAATTTTTTTGCCGGATCGTAATCGGCACCAGAATATTCACAACCTAAGTTCTATAAAGTCCAAGTAACTATCGAATACCCATGTTAGCTTATGGTTGGCACAGTCAACCGTCAGGGTGCCTGCCTTACCATTGGTCAATTTAAACATGCAAGAATACAGAAAATAGATTTACCTCAATAATGAAAATACATTGAACTCTAAGAAAACCGAGATTATATTTGTTTCCTGATGCTTCTGCTATAGCTTCTCTTCCTCTGATTTATTTCTCTTCTATTTCTACCCAGCTTGAAACTTGGATCATCTTTGAATTGTCTCTGACGTTAACCTTTTCCACCATTCGCCATACTCACATTGCTGTTTCAGTGTTTGTTATCTGCTCACTACACTCAAAACTATTAGAAACATCTGCATTCCTCTTCTTTCCTCTCATGACTGTTGCACTCATATTTCTCCCTACCAGGCTCTGCTTTGATAGTTACCACTTACATTTCAATTTAGATTCCATTATATGTGTGTTGTCTATAAGTGCCTATACTTATTTGCTCCACCTTATTAATATTTCCCCATACACCCCAATGTGTTCCCTTCATTCTGGCTCTCAATCTCGCCTTTATCTTTCCTGACCTTTCCTGACCTTCATGTGCCTCCTCACACTATTGACCTTTCACTCTCCCAGATCCTCATTGTGAAATTAGTCTTTGAATTCAGTTTGTTCTGCCTATACCTTTTCTGTTCGTAAGGAAACTACTGAAGGAACATATGTTGACCATGGCAGCGTGAGTGTATCCTTGTATTATCTTTATAGACATCACGTTTTATCATGATGACCATTTGATCTTTTGTTTTCTAAATGACTTCGAAATAGGGCCTATAATAAAAATAATAATACTAATTTAAGCAGCAATCGATAAAGGGTTTGGCCACTTCGAGGTCCTTCTCTCCAAGATTGCTGTTTCAGCTAAAATCTCCATTAAGGAAAATCTATATTCAAGTGAAGCAAAGGAAGTTCTCAGTTAATATTTGATCACTTAAAAATGGGTTAGTGAGACAACTTCTAAGCAAGGTCAATAGATGTGTTAGAGGGATGCTTGAGGGACATTCTAGGACAGTATTTGATAAATTTGTTTTTTTCCAATAAAACCCGGTTAGGTATAACCCATTATCTTAGCGCCATATGAATCGGTCTTGGGGTGGTCAACTCTATGCGCTGCAGAAACTGCGGTACCTCCAAAGTTCATAGAGAAACTTTTAATACTGCTAATTCAGCCAGTGAATGTATGTGAGATTTTTGGACATGTGATTCCTATCGCCCATGTATGCAAAAGAGGATACCTTATCTAAGCACATTTGACACTTGAAAGATTTGTTTGAATGATAGATCATAACTTTTGCTTTTGTCTTGTTTATAGTGAGACCATGTTTTCTGAGAGCCAGCACTCCTCACTCCCCTGAGCAAATGATTTAAGCTCATTAGTGATTTGGAAAAAAAGGACTGCATCATCTGCAAATAAAAAGTTTATTATTTTACCAGCCAATTTGGGACCATCTTGTGTCCCTATACTTCGGTACAATGTAAGCCTATTAATTTGAAGAAAAAATAAGTAATTGGTAGCCTGACAAAAAGGACCCTTGTATTTCATGCATAGGTCCATCATAGAGTGTGTGCACAGCCAACAGCAAATGTGAAGACATCCCCACTTTCTCTAGTACCTCTCACAGTCCAGAATGGTGTACACTACCATAAGCTGTTTACAGATCAACAAATGCTACATACAGTTGTTTTACTTAACCTGCCACTTTCACTTGAAAAATAGTCTCTCAGAATGACTGGTCAGTTACACTAATGCCATGCTGAAAACTAGTTTGAAATGGCAAAATGGTGCTGATTATCCATTCGACCATCCAGTTATGATGCATCTGCACATACAGTTTCTAGGAGGACTTGATTAGGCTTATGGGGCGATAGTTCCCTGGCTCAGTTTGGGGATCCATTCCTATAGATTGAGATAAATTTTAATTAGGTAGTCTCTCACAAGAAAATATATAATTTGTTAGGGGAAAGAACTAGGGGCCCTATATGTCAATATGCTGTATATAAAATTGGCTTGGAAATTTAAGATACTAATAATCTAATGAGGGAATTTTACATACAGAATCAAGCCATTTCCAGTGTATCACAAGGATTGGAGGAGATAGATGTAAAGCTAGAGAACCACGTATGACTTGGAATTGGATTTAGGCTATAATCTTGGGGTCTGGCGCACACATATTTTTCAAAATGCTGGATCATCTCTCCTTGAGATTAGCATTGACAATGATTCCTAGTTATTGTTCTCTCATTTGCTTAGTAATCCATGCAAATATTCAGGCTATTTGTGTACATTTGTGATTTAGATCAATTCTCCTAACCTTACACACACACACATGCATAATGTACACATGACATACATAAAGCATATGTTGGGTTAGGAAATTTCAGGAGTCCAATAATTAATGCCCTTTTACAATACTTTATTTCTATGTTAATATTTATAACAATACCTGTCACATGTTCCATTCCCAATATAAACATTCAATCACAAAACCTATCGCTTTTGCTTTGGAATAATACCTTCACAGGGAGATAGATATGCAGCATACACAGGAGCACATATAGCAACATCTTTGTTTATTATCTTCTGGTCATACTACCCACATACGTTTTTGGAGGCTCTCCACAAATAATCTAAATACCAAAACAAAAAATACCAAAAAAACCAAATAAAGTTACTAGACTACTTTTGTACTTAAACTGTTTCACTGTACCAGTTGCTGCGAAACAATCCTTTCACTATTACCTATGTACTCTAGGATAAAGTTCAAGGCTGCATCAATTATCCACAAAGGTCACCATATACTTAATCCTACTACTAGCAAGCAAATTTGCTCCATCCAGGGGCCCATTTAGAAGTTTAGAGAAAACAGAAATACTTAGGCCGAAATGACCATTTCCGGCCAGTATTCCCACCATGCACCATGCAATTCCAGGTTTACAGGGGCGAATAGGGGCTAACATAGAGGTCCTGGGATTACTGGGCACTTTCCACCTTGGTTTGTCCCGGTTGTGGATCCATTTGCAAACAGAAATTCCTTCTGCTTCTAGCATGAGGAATTTCTGTGCGGACACAGAAGTGGAGTTACAGGGTGTGAGTGCACACCAGGTTGACACCACTGTACCTAACTCACAATCAGTCCCTGCATGTCTAATATCCACAAACGTCAAGCTTCACTCAAGACCCAGACTCTCCAGGATAGATTCTACTTTAAAAAATAAACATTTCTGAAACCACTGCTCTAGAATTCATCCCCGCCATCTGCCTGAGACGAGCAACACCACGTCCTATTCATCACAAACTGAAAATCCATCTGTTCCATCATCCTCTCCGAACTCACTCTTATTGTCTTGTTTTCACCCACGTTCTCTCTTCACCCCAGCATAATAGTTGCTCTCCCGTTATGCACTCTAACCTTCACCCCTAACCTGAATCTCCCTCGTTTTTTCTTCATTAGGCTCTGAAGTTGGTCACTTGAATGAGATTCGTTTAGTTGCAAAATAGAAACATTTTTTAAAAATATACATGGTGTTTGCCTATGCAGTGTTTGCAATTCAACTAGGAGGTGAGATTTTTGCAGGCCGGTTTCCCTTTATTTCTTTCGTTTTGCACTTTCGGGTCAAGAGAGCTTTTTCGTTGTCTAGGACACATTCATGGTGGTGGTATCTGTTCCTTTGTTAGGTCTCGCCTGACCCAGCGCATGCGCTGGTCTGGCAAAACATTTTGTGAGGGCTCCAAAAAGTGCTACCAGGCCAGCCTAGAGCTACAGTGCATTTGCGCGGGCGCGCGCGCCGATTTTTACCGCGATTATTTTCACTTTCGCGGCCGCACTGCCGCTTTGATGTTCTCGTGAGGTTTCAATAGATTGCAGCAGTTAAAACAAGCATTGGCATAGCCAAAAGGTCTCGCTTTTGGGACCTTATAAGTGTTTAGTTATGCAACTGTTGCATGGCTAAACACTTATAAGGTCCTACAGGCGAGACCTATTGGCTATGCCAATGCTTGTGTTTAATTCTCCTTGCCACGGAGACATGCTGGCACCCCTTTATCATGGCTTCGGGCTGGTATCTGCTCAGGTCAATTACTGCAGATGTAGATATTCACACGGTGCCATTCTTCATCGTCATTGGTTTAGTCCACACCTTCCTCACTGAAGTCCATCTTCCTTTCCACTGAAGTATTTGTGAATGATCTGTGGTTGCATTGCTGGAGTCAAGAAAAACATATTGAGATGGTTTGTGCGTCCTAACATTGTATATAAGTGCTGTAGCTCAACAGCAATAGAGTTGCGTTTTACACGGAGGTGGGGGCATTAAATTCCTTAGTGACTTTAATAATAGGATTTTGAATTTAGGAATGTGATACAGTGTGATATCTTACTCTCTAGCACAAAGCTCAGTTGCTTCTTAGTTGGTGCCACTCTTTTTAAGTATCACTGCAAACATATATATGATTTATAAACCAGACTTTTTCAAATTCTCCGTGGTGTGAACAATGTCTAAAATCATGCTACTGAGTGCATAAGTTACAACATAAGGAAGTACATGTACATAGGTAGGCTCAGCTATGCTGGTTATCTGCTAACATACTGTTTTAATTCCCAATATATATTTGTTCATTGCCTCTCTGTTTTTATAAATATTTTATGTTTTGTAAATAGATATTTTACAATCAAGAAATCTAAAGGCGTTTACACCACTGTGATACACATGGTGGGTGATTGTATTTGTTATCAGACACTGTGCTTATCACGCAGGTTCATGATTCCCAGAGCTATGATTGCTGAGCCGTATGTTAGAACTCTATCTGTTAGAGATAGGATTTACTGTGGGTCCTCCTGCCAATGCGTTGGCAAGCTAAGTGCTCACTGCTGACATCTGTTGTGACATGCAGGGCACCAGTTTGAAATTGTCAGCGTTAACCCAGCATTTCATCCTTTTAAATTCGACACACCTAGTGCAATTAAATTAGATAACAGTAACAACTATTATTTGCAATGTTTTGAAATAGGAGAATTGCTTTAATATGCATGATGCCATTGCAGGTTATTAGTGTTTGAGAATATTTGATATTGGCCAACCGTTGTACGTACAGGTTCCCAGTCCAATATATAATGGTGTTGTCGGCCCAACGTAGCTTTTTACTCTTATACTGACTTGTATATCAAAGTTTGTGTTTTTTAAATATTTCCCTATGCATTTAACACATTTGTCTCTTATTTCCTTACTTACTGGTGTTTCATTTTTTTACAACTAACGCATGAGTCTATGAGGTTCTGTCTAAGGTGGAGTAAAATCACAATTTCTATCAACTTTGAGAGACTGTATGATTTTGAGAAGATGACATTTCTATGAGCTTTAGTATTAGATAAATGAATAAGAAAATTCCTGAATGAATTCATAGGGTCACACTATTTAAATATGAGAACCATCCATGTAGTTATCCTTTTTTTATACCATCTTTTTTCTCACATCCATCCTTCTCATCATCCATTCATCCTTCGTTCCATTGATTCTTAAATCTCTCCATCCATGTATTCTTCTCTGCATCTATCCATCCATCTAGCTATCCATCACCCATCAAAACTTCTGCCCTTTATCCTACCACTGTTCATCCATCCAGCCATCCATCCATCCACCCACCCAGAATCCACCCACCCATTCATCCATCCATCCATCCATCCATCCATCCATCCATCCATCCATCCATCCATCCATCCATCCATCCACCCACCCACCCACCCATCCATTCCTCCACCCACCCACGCATCCATCCATCCATCCAGCCAACCTTATCCCCATCCTCCTAGCTTTCCTTCTCACGATCCCATGGCCACCCGCCGTTTGTGCTCTCTAGTTTCATTTTTTCCCACAGGTCTTTCGTGCTATCCTCTACCAATGTTTATTTTCAGCCTGTGTCCCTGATTAAAGTCAAAGAAGCATAAACAAAGACGTAAGTGTTCTATGTTACATAGGACTGCCCGGTGGCACCCACCTCTCAAAGTGAGGGTTTCATGATCCCCATTTATACTGTTCCAGGCAACTCCTATGGAAGGCCATGATGTGTTAACAACTTTATGTACTGTGCCATTCTAGGCTAATGCAGCACATTCACAGAACACATTACATGATACAAAATGTATACAAGAGTTTGTTTCTGAAAGTACACGTGTAGTGTAACTTATGCATTGCATACTTTAGACAACCAGATCTTAGCTTCTGTGGGCCTCGCTCGCAAAGCATTCTGCACACGTGATATTAACTTAGGAGGCCACCTTCTCTTGAGTTATGGAGCTGGGAGAACTTTAAGCAAGCAAAGTTCACACATTATGGTAGAATTTCCACATTTCCAAATTTAGGTTTCAAAGGTATTTCTGGGAGGGCCTACTAAAAAAAGAAAGTAAACAGCCACAGACTTGAAAAACTGGGTGCATTGGTGTCACTCTGACAGGTAGCAGTGTACCATCCTGAATACACACACGGTTTCACCGCAGTGAAAGACAGGAGTAAACATCTGCAGCAGGGAATGGAGTGAGAGCACCATCCGATGTGATGGGACTGTAGGGAGAGGGCTTTCTACAAAGGGAACATTTCACAACAGGTTAACAAGGCAGAAAGGTAAATGTGCTAATGCACATTTACGCCAATTGCATGCATGCAGAATTTTCCACCTGGTGTTAAATAAGCAGGTGTACCGGTTATGCATTAGACTGCTTAAGAGATCCTACCGCTGTTGTAGATTTCAGGTAGTGCTCCTGTGATCCCTTGGTAATCCAGTGGAGCTCAGATCGATGGTCCAATCACTATCATTCCACCAAGTATTAGGACTGACTGCAGTAAGCTGGTAAGACAACTCGGAGGGTGCATGCAGCAGCAACTGAGCATAAAGGTGCATGTACCCATATCGGGGCTTTTTTAATTGGTGATTTTTAAAACCTGTTGTAAAAAATCAGTACCGTAAAGCTGTTTAACAGAAAATGTTCGTTAGTGTTATATGACGATGCAAAATATTTCCAGCAGATGTTCTATTAAAAATAATTCTTATTTATGTTAACAGTTTGTAAAAATGAATGGATTCATGCCCACCTGCACGCTGTATGCACAGAAACAAAGTCATTCCTTCGAGCATTGACTGCAAATCAAAAAGTAATCAACATTCTGAATTATGTGAAAATGTTCACTCTGCGGGGAATGTCTGATTTTGACATTAATTTATGAGTGTAGACAATTCTACTGAAGTCAGTATAAGAATGTTTAATCACGTGTAAAGGAGGGCAACGCATAATCAGTTGTGCTCGTTCTACTTCGCGGGAATATTTCCACTGTGTCACTTCCTGCGTGTTGTTAGCATGAAATAGTCAGGGCTGTGTGGTGTATTTTTCACGCACTTCAAATGCTGCCCCCTCGTCGGGTCCAGGAGCTGTACCCGAGGCAAAACCAAACACAAACCGTGCATCTCACTGCCACTGCACGCAGATGGGTTTGTATTTTATTACACTTTCCAAGAAACGCCAGCCTGTGTGTTTTTTTCTCCTTAACGTCTTTGTTCACCACCTGTCAGTAAGACTAAGATGGCGGCAGTGGTTGTAAGGATTATCACCAGCTTAGTCGTTCAAGTGTGTTAAATTCGCTCTCTTTGGGAACTAGGCGATAACTCCTGCTCACTTTTCCCCGCTTCCCTTTCCCCCACCCCCTGTCTTTGCATGTCTCCCACGCCACCACTCTGTGTTCATCATTTTTCCAGCTCATCTCCCTGCCTGTATCACCCTCCTTCCCATCTCAGACTCTTTCATACTCTTGTCACTCACATCTTCTTTACCCTCTCACCTTTTTCAACCTTATGTTGATCATGTTTCACGTGCCACCTGCCCTCTACCTTTACTGCAGTTCGGAATCTAAAGGAGAGGGGTGGGGAAGGGCAAGCAGATTGTATTTGTGCCTTTTTGGTACAAGCGCCGCTTTAGAGTTGAGGTCAGGCAGTGCTCTTTCTTGCTTTGCACTTGATTACACCACCAATGTTTAGCACCAAACCTTGAAGTATTAAATGCAAAAACGAAACATGGCAAACATGATTCGTGCAAGTTGCCTTATTGTCGACAACTGCAAACTGGGAACACAATTTTAGCAGAAACAAGTCAGAAGCAGTAATTGTGTTGAGTTTTTGCGCCCTATTCTTGCACTAGTTTAGTGGCTGAACTGAATTGCACAATGTGGAACCAGAAAACCTGGGATAAATCCCGGCTAGACCAAATTGTGTGATCCTGGGCAATTGTTTTATTTGAATTTCCCTCCTTTTTCTTCATTATCACAAATAAGAGGACCTCGAAATACATGATGCGAGCTGTAAACCTTCTTCTGTGTTTGGATTTAATCACTAATGGTATTGTCAGTCAGCGTGGGGGTGAGGGGAGCATGAATGTTTTTAAATTCATGTTTGAAAACTATCACTTTAAAAAAATGATTCTGAATGCACTACTATTATCTGATTTCCTAGGGTGAAATGATTCTACAGGTTAAAAAAAATGCACTTTTTGAATATTCAAAAGACTATCATATTTGAACACTGCCACCCTTCTTCCTTTCCTGAACTGCAATTAACCTTAAGATAAGTGCTTGCTCTATATTTAACATTTTTTTAAATGTTAGTGCTGAGTTGAGTAAACAGCAGCCCAGTGCTGTTGTTGCCGCTGGGGCCGCACGTAAAGGTCAGGAGGGCCACATGCGGCCCCGGGAGTACTTTGAGCAGTAGCGGGCTGTGGTGGGAGTGCACCCGGGCGCTGACGTGGGGCGGGGGAGTGGTACGATGGAGGGTAGTAAACTACGGATTACGGCCGATTAGAGGTAAGTAAACATATAAATAAATAAAACGAATTTCGTTGTGCGCGCTGCATTGCCAAATCATACAGGTTGGTAAAGATGCTTATAAGCCTGGGTCTCTACTGTAGACAGCGCTTGTCAAACTGTCTGGGTCCAATTCTAAATTCTTAATTCTGACCTAGCCTTGGTGCATATTTATTGCTTTCTGGAATTCACAACCATTTCCAAACATTCACCTGTGAAGCTGTGACAGTGTTATGTTTTCATATAAGGAAATACGCAGGTGTATATTTTTCCATAGCAAAACCTATTCCGCTTCATCCTCACCGATTTTGGGAGTGTTCCAGTCCCTTTTGCACCCCACCGATTTGCTCATGAACTTAGCAGGAGTAATTGTCTGCACTTTTCCAAAGTTGGAAGAGGTTGGAGAGGAGTTTGTGAATACTCAGACATGTATATTTGTGGATGTGCTCAACAATTTAGGTTATTTCGGTCGTGGAACGATCACTCTCAGCCCTTGGGTGTAAATTATCGACACAAACATTTGTAACAAGTCTAAAACCACATCTACTTCTGATTCTTAATGGTGGATTTGCACTCGTTAAAAGGCGTTTGAGCCAAATGTATAAACTGAAATGACTCCATGAATTCAGCCCTCAGCTTTTGCAAGTCATCCTATTGGGTAACGATGAATTGTAGTCATAATAATATGTCTGGTTGGCTCTGATTGGTTGACAACATAAACAAGCGTTAGCAAAGGCAACAGGTCTCACTTTAGAGATCTATTTGTTCTGCCAACGTGTTTTTCATCATGCTGTACAGCAGAAAGATATATTTTTTTTTAAAGTAATAAACAAATTAGCACATTGACACGGCCGCACGCATGCTCACCTACAGAATGTTGCAGACAAGTAGCCGCGTCATTGCATTTTAATTTTTTTTGGGGGGGGTCTGGAAGCAACGAGTAGTGGAGGTACCAACATGGAGGAGGGCAGGGGCATAGGAGAATGCACAGATGAATGAGTGCAACATGGGTCGTGGGGCCACATAAGCACGTGGGAGAGAGATTGCAACATGAGCATGTATTTAATTGTTAGTGTGGTTCAGTAGTGGATCAAAAAGGGCAACAAGAGCTGCAAAGTGGATTGGGCAGAGCAACATGGAGAAGATTCAGGGGGCAAAGAAGCATGCACGGACAAACAAGAGCAACATGGAGGCTGAGGGGATGCACATGGCTAGAGAGGGCAGTGTGAGCTCAATGGGGGACAGAAGCACATGGGTAAAAGAGCATTGCGGGGTGGAGAAAGCACAGTAACTCATGGGCGAGAGTTGAAGTGGGGGCCAAAAGCACACTGGCCAAGGAGATGGACACAGAGCGGGGGTAGGTGAAACACATGAGAGAGAAAGCTTGCGAACACATGCATTGCTTCAACAAATGAAAAAAAAAGTTGCAAAATGCAAGCAGTTGAAGGGCACAAGTACTTTGGCCATGCTTCAGAGGAAGATCACACACAAGAAGAGGAAGTGAAGCCTGCATGCACAGGCAAATGAGAAGTAAGTAAATAAGAATGATGATTAAGCCAACCAATAGTAAGCTCTAAGCCCACTGTGAGCTAAAAAAAAAAGAATGTCTCGCAAGCTACAGCACATGTGCGCTTTCAAGTGAGACATAAAAATGTATTGACTAGAAAATGATATGAAAAAATGAACACATCATGCAAATCAATATACATTTGAAAGTTTGCATTTGTAAACTTGTTTAAATACTTATATCATTACCAATTCAGCCCGCAAATACACCATAAAAACTGACAAAAGACTGTACTAGTCTCCTTACAACATCCACCCTTTGATTGTGCTAGTATCTTTTATTCCAACACAATAACATTTTATTTGTGCACAGATAGATGTGAAATAAGATGTAATTGATGATGTTACATTCAGTGCCATGGGCGAGGTAATGAACAGTGCACAGGGAGAAGTTGAAGTGCATTGCTATCTCAGCCGAGGTATTTCATCATTTTAGAATCTCCAGCGCGTGGTTATGAGGTGTGCCGTCTTTTCTTTGTGTCTTTTCTGAAACAAGGTAGAGTCTGCATATAAAGCATTTTAAAGTTGGCCATGTTTGAAATATATGTGTGGTCCCCTCACGATAAGGCATGTCGTCATGCACAATGTTGAACGCTTAAAATCCTAAATATGAGCTAAATATTTCCGCTATGCACCAGGGTTAGTATATTGCATGGCACAGGCAGTGCAGAGCATGTAACCATGCACTGTGTGTACCACTCTAATGTTACTTTGTTATGTACAGGTGTATGCAATGAACAGCCCACACACAGCCTTCCACTTTGAGTACATCTACTGCAAACTCTAGCCTAAGACAGCATTAAGTGCATCTGGGGGTATGCACAGTGCTCGACTTGAACAAGCAAGCTCATATCAGACCTTTATTGTTTTTTTCATATGAATGATATCTTTTCTGTTTTTTATTTGAATGATATACTGTGTTTAAGGTTTGTGTACTTGCACTGCATGTATGTATATCTCTGATATTCCAGTAGCCTCTCACATGGTAATGAGACAGAATATCAAGGCCAAAAAATTCAAACTACATGAATATCGAGTTGGAAATAACGTGGAGTGGAAATATCGAGTGCAAGAATATCGTTGTCAAGAATATCGATTTGAAGGTAAGTAATATTGAATAAAAAATATAGAAGTCATTAATATAGTTTGCAAAAATATAGTTGTTTAAAATATCCATTTTTTTTTTATAAGAGTTATGTATTTTATTATATATTTTAAATGTATGTTATATATTTTTTGTATAATAATTGTTTGTGTTTTTAATATATGTGTTACATTTTTAGCAGTTATCAATTTTATTTTAATGAAATTTTGCGTTTTTTAGTTCTGTAGTGGGTTGTGGGTTTATAGGGGAATAGTGTGGAAAGTAATTTAATTATAATAAATTAATATTTTTTTATTATTTCTTAATATTTATTTAATTGAGATTTTATAGTGTTAATTGTGGGAAGCAATTTATTAATTGGTTGTTAATTAATTAATTGACAAATTATTATGATAATTGTGTAATTTATTTTAGGTGTGGGTTGTGGGGTTTATAGGGGTAAAGGATGGGAAGTAATTTATTTTTAAATATTAATAATAAGTTGTTAATTAAAATTACTGTATTAATTGAAAATTGAATATGGCAATTGTGTAATTAATTTTAAATACGGGTTGTGGGTTTATAGGGGTAAAGGATGGGAAGTAATTTATTTTTGATTAGTTAATAATTATTTGTTAATTGATAATAATTGATTTATTGAAAATTAATTATGGGAATTGTGTAATTAATTTTAGATGCAGGTTGTGGGGTTTATGGGTAAAGGGTGGGAAGTATTTTATGTTTAATTAATTAATAATTAGTTGTTAATTAATATTAATTAATTAATTGAAAATTAAATATGGAGATTCAGTAATTAATTTTAGGTGTGGGTTGTGGGGTTATAGGCGTAAAGGGTGGGAAGTAATTTATGTTCAATTAATTAATAATTAGTTGATCATTAATATTAATTAATTATTAATTGATATTTAATTAGGGTAATTGTTTATTTTCTGTGTGTGGGTTTTACTTTTATAGGGGTAAAGGGTGGGGAGTAAATTAATTTTACTTACTTTATAATTAGTTTTAAATACTATTAGTTTTTTAATTGAAAAGAAGTTTTAATTGTATAATTCATTTTTTTACAGTTTAATTTTAGCTGTGGGTTGTGGGGTTTATAGGGGTAAAGGGTGGGAAGATCATTAATTTTTATGAGTTTTATTTAGTTTTTTAAGTAATAATGTTTCTTTAATTGGTAATTAATTATGTTAATTATGGAAGTACATTTTATTTAAAATTTAGATGTGGGTTGTGAATTGTGTGGTGTTATAGGGTAGGAAATAAAAAAACAAAATTTATGTAATATTTAATGTTTTTGTTTCTAAATATATGCTCATTAAAAATATTTAGGTGCCGATTCCGATCCGTTAAAAAAATTTACCGTCTGACTCGTATCCGTATTTTTTTACGTACGAATCGTACAAGTCCCGTACAAACGGCGAAGTACGATTCGTACGTGAAAAATACATACGAATGACCTCGGGAAAAGTCTACGAGACATCCCTGGACAGTTTTACGTACGAGTCGTAAAACTGAAGTCCGAGCGCACAAGTCCGATCCGTACCGGCGTCCCGAATACACAAGCGTATGCAAAACATCCCGTACGGAGCAAACTTAGCATGACCCCTACCCCGGGCATGACCCCTACCCCAGCCTCCCACCCCTCCCGCGTACATCCGCACCGTACCCCCCACCCCCGTATGTATGGCGGGTACCCCCAGCCCCACCCGATGTACATGCCGTACCCCCAGCCCCATATGTACGTGCCATACCCCCAGCCCCATATGTATGCGCCGTACCCCCAGCCTCATATGTACATGCCGTACCCCCCAACCAGGCACCTGCGCATATACGCGCCATATCCCCCCACCCCAGCACCCGTGCATGTACGCGCCGTACCCCAGCACACGCGTATTTAAGCGCCGTACCCCCCACTCCAGCACCCGCGTATGTACGCCCCGTACCCCCCACCCCAGCACCCGCGTATGTACACGCCGTACCCCCCCACCCCAGTACCTGCACATGTACGCGCCGTACCCCAGTACACGCATATGTAAGCGCCGTACCCCCCACCCCAGCACCCGCGTATGTACGCCCCGTACCCCCACCCCAGGGCGTACTTGGACGCACCGTACCCCAACACCGTACCCCAGCATCGCGTATGTACGAATCGTGCAACACCATTGCATATGTGATCACTGTACAACAACATAGCTATGGACGCACCTTACATACGCGAAAACGACTCGTACTGAACCAGGACACTGTAAAACAGCCCAAAACCCGTCTACAGGACAAAAAACATCTAAAAGACTGACCTGGCACATCCAAACAGGCAAACAGAGGCCCAAACTCACAACCACCTCTTATAACACACCCACCAAAAGTTCAAACCCAGCCACACCCACAAATGGACCAATAAAAAGGGCCCACAATCACAAACCATGAGCCTTTGCAACAGACCCACTGCTGACAGACATCACACACAAACAACAGCACCCATACACCTTAACTTACACACCTTCACACAACCTCCTTCACACAGCCCCCTCTACACATACGCACACACCTACACATTCACACCCACACACCCACAACCATCCACACCCACACCCCACACCATGCCCACAGACAAGAATCCAAAGTTCACAAGGGAGGAGCTGGACATCCTTGTCAACGAAGTCATCAGAGTCGAGCCACAGTTCTTTGGAACATTGGTCAGACAGACCAGCATATCCCAAAAAACTAGGCTGTGGCAGAGGATTGTCGATCGGGTGAATGCTGTTGCGCCCATCAGAAGGACCAGGAATGAATGCCAAGCCAGGTGGTACAATCTGCGGAGGGCAGTCAAGCGCAAAATGAACGAGGACTACACCCAGAGTAACATCACAGGAGGTGCGCTGCCCCGCAGACCGGTACATTACCATTCCTGGGAGGAGAAGGTGATGGCCCTGCTTCCGCCGGTGGGAGTACACGGAGTTGAAGGAGTTCGAGAGCCTGGTGAGTACACAAACAACTTACGTAACATGGGGGGAATGGCATCCACACCCCAACTACAACAAATGCACTCACCTACCCCCAAGCCCTCACCTGACACAAGCACACTCTAAACAACGCTCATGCCACTAACATGAGTATGCCCCATTCACAAAGCAAGGCCATGCCATTTCCCAGCCTACACAAACCGCAAACCCAAGACAGGATGTCCGGGATGCTGGGAGGGTGGGGATCACTAAACATATTGTACAACTCAGAAACAGACACCATTGCCGTCAGCCCATATGGCCCAGGTACATACCCATGCACCATGGGCAATGCACAGGGACTGGCAAAGTACTGACAAGGTAGCTGACACTTGGCCCTGCTGTAGGCAGCACAAGGCCCTCCTGTGACAACTGCAAACTCGAACACAAACACAACAAGCTCAGAAATCTAGGACAGGAACTCACACTCACTGACATGGCAGCATGCGCCATAGTGGGACAGATACATCACCTGGGAGACCCACTGCCAAATCACACCACACCCACCAGCAGGCACCGTCAATCAATCAACAATCGATCAGGGTACTTGTAAGGCGCGCTACTTACCTGTGAGGGTCTCAAGGTGCTGAGGGGGGAGGGTTCCCTTACTTCTAGTAGAGCCAGGTCTTGAGGAGACTCCTGAAGGCAAGTAGGTCTTGGGTCAGTCGTAGGTGGGTTGGGAGGGTCTTCCAGGTCTTGGCGGCGAGGTAGGAGAAGGATCTGCCGCAGGCGGGCATACGTTGGATGTGGGGGACAGCTGCGAGGGCAAGGCTGCCGGAGCGGAGCTGGTGGGTGGGGGTGTAGAAGCTGAGTCTGATGTGCAGGTATGCTTTTCCGGCAGTGTGGAGTGCCTTGTGTGCGTGGGTGAGGAGCTTACAGGTGATCCTCTTGTCGATGTGGAGCCAGTGCAGGTCTCTCAGTAGGGGGGTGATGTGGCTGTGGCGGGGGGCGTTGACGATCAGTTGCGCCGAGGCATTTCCGAAGCGTTGTAGCCGCCGTTGGTGTGTGGATGGGAGTCTTGCGTAGAGTGCAGTGGCGTAGTACAGTCAGCTGCTGACGAGGGCCTGTGTCACTGTTCTACTTGTTTAGGTCGGGATCCATCAGTAGATCCGGCGGAGCCTGCGTAGGGTGTCGTAGCAGGAGGAGGAGACGCCGTTGACCTACTTGGACATGGAGAGGGAGGATGCGAGGATCACTCCTAGGTTGCGTGCGTGTTTGGTGGGTGTCGGTGATGTCCCCAGAGCGATCGGCCACCAGGAGTCGTCCCAGGCTGAGGGTGTGGGTCCGAGGATGAGGACCTCCGTCTTGTCCGAGTTCTGTTTCAGATGGCTGCTCCGCATCCAGTCGGCGATGGCCCTCAGACCCTCGTGGATGTTTGTCTTGGCGGTGTGAGGGTCCTTGGTGAGGGAGAGGGTGAGCTGGGTGTCGTCGGCGTAGGAGATGTTTTTGAGGTTGTGGTGGCGGCCCACTTGTGTGAGGGGGGCCATGTGGATGTTGAACAGCATCGGCCTGAGGGATGATCACTCACCCCTTACACAAGCACACACCCCCGGGGCAGCCAATGGAGTCACACACACTCACAATGGACATGTGACACAACAAGATCAAGCCACAGCCAAAAAAGAATCCTAGGCCAAATGCGACATGTCAAAGACCCTGGATAACATTTCAATCAGTCCCCTGCAACATACCCATCCACAAGTGAACATTGATGTGAATGCTAGGCACATACAACTACCTGGAGGAACTGTGGCAACTAGAACATGTATGAAACATGGATGTTGCATGAAACATCATTAACATTGTCTCTCTCTCACGCACAGGGCAATGTCATGGATCTCCCCCCAACACTGTTGGGGAACAATCACAGGCCCAGGCTCGGCAGGAAGATGATCCCACCTGCAGCGACGACTCTCAGCACTCTGTGGATGCCCCCAACCAACCTGGACCCTCTGGTGCCCAAGCCCCTGCAGCACCTGCATCAGGTACATCTGTGCCAACCACCACCCCCATTCTTGCCACATCCCCGGAGACACCCAGGAGCCCTGCCCGCACTGAACAACTGAGCCAGTCTGACCTGGAGGGACAAGGTTCTCCGGCCACCCAGGAGGAGGCAGACAACCCTGCAAATGCCATCCCTCAGGGGTCCCGTAGACCCGATGTGCCCACAACGGCAGGCCAGGCTCGTGTGGGCAGGAGTGGTGGGAGTGGAGGCAGGCGGAGGCGCGAACCTGACCAGACAGCTGAGGGAACCGGTATGTCACACATACGCCACATCTTAGACACATACCGGCATGACACCAGGGGCATCAGCCAGGTAGAGGCGACCCTCAACGAGATTAAGAACCAGCAGGCCGAGCACCACGCCAGTCAACAACAACACCAAGGACGGATGGAGGCAAGACTGGCTGAGCTCCTGGTGGTGCAAAGGGACATGAACCATTCACTTCGTCGGATCGCTGACAAAATGGGCAACCCTCCCTGTGACACCAGGCGCAGACCAGCACCAGCCACAGGGAGGGAGGAGGAGGAGGAGGATTCGTCCGACGGAGCGTCCCAAACATCGTCAAGGCCTGCATCTGAGGGTCGCCAGAGGAAGGTGGGTCGTCCACGGAAAAGACCGTGAGAGGCAGCGGACCATCCACATCTCCCAGGTCACCTGGCCTGGCACCTGGCCTTCATGCGCAACAGCAGCACTTTATTCACTGACATTCTCTGCCACATGGACTTGCTGGTCACAGTCTGAGCAATGATGACCAACACTGTGGTCTGGACTCTGATAACTTCAAATGCCAAGGATCCCATCTCCCCCTGTGAACTTTGGATTCCATGCACACTGTATAGAACCTATTTGTCCACACTAAAGAGGCCCCACACCAAGAATAAATCCTAATTTCTTCAATGAGATGTTGCATTCATTGAGTACACAACCTACGTGTGGGGAAATGTCAAACTATGCCTGAGTGTTGAACTAACTCCAGCCATCCATACCCTGGTATCTGAGTCTGGTACAGGACACACATGGGTCACAATGTATCATACAATACAGACATGGAGCACAATACTCACTCGTGATGGCCTCAAGCTGCTGAGGGGGGCATGCAATACTGTGCGGACAGACCAATTGGGAAGAGTATCATGAAGGCGTAGAGGTCATGGCTCATGTGGATGTTGCCGGGGAGGGAGTAGCAGGTATGTCTTGCCAGGTGGGAGAACTATGTCCTGCATGCTGGAGTACGGTGGATGTGAAGAATGGTGGCCAGGGCAAGGTTGGATGCACGGAGTTGGCACAAAGGGGTCTCGGATGACAGACGTGCAAGGTTGGTTTGGGGTCTGGGGTTGTGGCCTGCCTCCTGAGTGTGGGTGAGGAGTCTGAAGGTCATCCTGCAGCAGACAGTGATCCATTGCAGCTATCTCTGGTGGACGGTGATGTGGCTGGGGCGCGCGATGTTGAAGCTGAGGTGTGCACATGCAGCCTGGATGTGGACAAGTTTGCCGGGAGTTGCCATAGAGGGCGGGGCAGTAGTTGACACGGCTGGTGTCGTGGGCCTGGGGGATGGTCTGTCTTTCCTTGGAGTGGATCTATCTGTGCATCATGTGCATCATGCAGAGGGTGTTGCACCCTGAGGTACAGATGCTGGTGATTAGCATGGCAAATGTGAGCGACGAATCCATGATGCACAACATCTTGTGTGTGTGGGCACTGGGTGCATGTGCAGGGCTCTTGCGGGTGGGACACAAGCATTTGACCTAGTTGTAAGGGGACAATCCTCAGATGATTACCTCAGTCCTGTACAAGTCCAGCCTCAGGTGGCTGATGTTCAGCCATTCATCAATGGATCTCATGCCTACTTGAATGTTGGAACTGGCAATGGCTGCTTCTTTGGTGAGCGTGAGGAGCACCTGGCTGTCAATGGCATACGAGCTGATGATGAGGTGCTGTGCGCATGTGATGCCGGAGAGGGGGACCTGGACACATTGAAGATTGACACGCTGAGAGATGATACCTGGGCCATGTGCCAGATGATGCCACTATACGACATGCTGAAGGCTTGAGTCCCACTCCCATGGACTGGCTGGTGTAGGAGCCGGTGGGGAGTAGGAGGGACATGACCTGGCTGGTGTGACAGGGCCTGGAAGGCGGGGCACCGCTGTGTAGGCAGTTGGAGTTGCACACTCATCATGCAAAGGTGTTGTGTGTGCGCCTAGGGTATGCCTGAGAGCAGGCGGTAGATTTTCGGATGGTCAATGCTTGGAGGGTGGCTGCAACATCAGACTGTAGTTTCATGTGGGTCATGCAAGGACATGAGGGTCGTGCAATGTGCACATTACATGCGCTGACGGTCCAGCCTTTGGCACCGCGTGGCCGCAACAGTGGCACAGACAAGCTGATGACAGCCAAATGAATGGGTGGAGGGAGGAAGGGAGGAGCATCTTTGAGGTATGTGTTGCAGAATCTGGAAATTTTGTGGGCCCTTGCTGCAGGGGCCGCAGCAGCAGGCGGCATGTCCTGGAAATTATGCCTCAAGTTGCACACAAAGACAAGGATGTCAGAAAGGACAACTGCAACAGGCGTATGTAAAGGAAGGAGTGTCGGGTCCCCATGGCACACCCAGAGACAATGGATGCACAATCACCAAAGATGACTGACACAGGATCAGGAAACTGAAGGCCGAGCTGCGCACAGGATACACACCCTCAGCAGGTGTTTACGGCCCGTTGTGGTGACCAACATGCCCAAATACATACACAACCATGGACATCATGCACAATAGAGATCCTAATCCCTAAAGAACTGCATGCATGTTGCTAAACTACACATAGACTCATATGCACAATATTTGACAACTATGCCAGAGATGCCGCATGCAAAGTGGCAAGAGACCTGCATTGACAGAGATGAGGCACCTTGGAGGGTGAGTAACACCTTTATTACTCAGGTTCACACCTAGGGAAATGCATCAATATGAACAGACTCACAGGTCATTAGGCTGAACATGTGGGACCTACACTGGACACCCCCTTCACAACAAAGATGCTGTAAATCCATTGAACTGGCACACAAGTGAAGGGTGTGAGCCAAACACCCCCTGCTGCGCACGGAGGGTCTGCAATTCCCCATTGATCCTCTCATGGGGATGGCCCACACTATGTCCACCCGTAGCATCCCGTATGTTTCAGAGGGAAGTTGTACACACACTGATGCCTTCATCAGAATCCACATTCCCATTACAGATTACTGTTACGAAGGGTGACTATCAATTCATGGGAGTCATGCAACATGTCATGTGCCCCATGGTGAGTTGACATGTATGTATAGTAACACAACATGCACAGGAGTAGTGCCCACACATTCCAAACACCTACCAACACCAAAATGCCTTGCAGCAATCCTTAACCAAAAAGACCTTTCACCATGTCCGTGCATGGGACGCTGATTCAGCACACGTTGCAATACTCATGAGGAATAGCGGGAGGCCAAGGATGACACGAGCAGACAGCATGCACACCTACCTGGGGATGACAGACACACAAGAAGTCAGGGAAAAGATTGTCATCCGCATGCATGGTCATTTACTGTACAGGAATAAGTGTGTCAACATGCTATTTTTAAATTGAGTGTGTAAGCTAAAATTTGTGGAAGGACATCATCCCTCGAGTGACACATCTGAACACACCTCTAAGTCACTTAGCATACAGTCAGCTGGACACACACATTGCAACACATGCCACACAAGGCTCCAAGCGTGCACACTCAGACCCATGGACTCACCATTATGAGAAGAAGTTGCGTATGAGCTGACTCCGGATGTCGTCGTCCTCCTCCTCCTCACTTGCCTCGTGACCAAGCCCTTCATCCTCCACGGGTGGATGTTCCTGCTCATCCGGATCCAGGATGAGTGGCACAGCCTTCTCCACTGCCATGTTGTGCAGCATGCAGCACATGAGGAAGATTTTGCAGACCTTCACCGGTGCATATGGGAGGGACCCGCCTGTCTTGTGAAGGCACCGGAATCGGCTCTTCAGGAGGCCAAACGTCCTCTCGATCACTCGCCTGGTCTGCCCATGTGCGTTGTTGTAACGATGATCTGCCGCTGTTCTGGGGTTGTGGAGAGGCGTCATCAGCCATGGCATGTTGGGATAGCCAGAGTCCCCTACATGGAAACATCATGTAAAGAAGAGGGTCAGGAGATGCCGTAAGATACAAAGACAGCGCTAAACAAAGGGCAAACAGAGTATACACACCAACAAGACATGGTCGTTCGTTGTTCACCCGCAGCATCATTTGTGGCACCCTGCTACGCCTCATGATGTAGGCATCGTGTGCTGACCCTGGAAAACGTGCACAGACATGGGAAATCAGCATGTTAGCAAGACACATCACAAGGGCATTTATAGAGTGGTAATGTTTACGGTTGCGATAGGCGACCTCCTGTGCCTGTGGTGCTACAAAAGCCACATGTGTCCCATCAATGGACCCAATGACATGGGGCATCCCTCTCAGGGCATAGAAATCACCCTTGACACCTGTCAACTCCTCAGGAGTCGGAAAATGGACGAATTCATCCAGGTGCTCCAACATGGCTTCTAAAACATCATGCAGGACACGGCTGAACATGGTCTGTGACATGCCACCCACATCAGCTATGGTGAATTGAAACGTACCGGTGGCAAAAAAATGTAGGGCTGCTATCACCTTCATCTTGGGGATCAGCGCAGTAGGATGCCTGTGTCGCGGTTGGAGGTGTGGTTCCAGCTTTGCGGTCACGTTCTCAATCAACTGTTGCGAGAAGCGGTAACGTCTTATGCAGTCACGTTCCCTCATGGCACCCAAGTCTGGCATTGGTTGGGGGAGAGGCGGTGCCCTGCAGAAAATTGGAAGGAATAACGAAGAGTGAGTACATAACAACATCAATGTCAATGAACTGAGCACATGCTCAACTGCTACTACACATCTGCTAAATACAGAGTCTGGTCTGTGCAATACATCCAGGACACGTATGCCAGCCAGGTGATACTCCTACGAAAAGCCTGCTACACTTGTTGATTGTCAAGTTCTACATGACATGCCCCGAAACTAGCTGTGGGCCAGTGTAAGTGAACAGCCAGAGACATCACAGGAGTGACATACATCCACATATCTGCATTTGAAGGATGTCATCTTATACAGACAGCTGGTGGCAAGCTAGACGCACAGGTCACATGTCATTGAAAATGAACAGATCACACACATTGCGATGAAGGGGTACACGTGAAAAACGAAAACACAGACATGGATACGGCGCAGATATGTCCTCATGTCAAAAAACCATCTTCGAAGCATCCAGACACACGTAACGTGTGAATCCACATGTGGCATGGTGTGCGTATATGTGTGCCATGCCCATCTACACACAGACACATGTTGGATGCAGCAACAGCAGATGCAGTTGACGGAACACCAACAGCAAGCTCATGGGAACACATGACACACACAGGACATAGTCACATCGGGGCACGCTGGTACTTAGATGTCAGGTGTTAGTGTCCCTGTCCCTGGCATCAGGGGACAGTTGCGGGTGTTGGTGACTGTGCCATACCAGTGATGCAGTGCTTGACACGTTTGTACTACATGCACACATGTGCAGAGTGGGAAGGGGAAGTGTGCCACATACTGCCCCATCATGCATGACATGTGTACACAGGTCATCACACATCTATTGTGCTAAAACATGAGGAGACATGTGCCATATCACTGCCTGACACACCTAGGTTCTGCACATGAAGGACTGCTATGACAATGACTTGATGTACAGCCGTGCACGAGTCTGACACCTCCATTCCTTTCGTGTGCGCCTCCTATCACCAGTGTAATCTGTGAAACGCCCCGTACACACGCTCTGAGGGCGTGTGAATGGTCCGTATAATTATATTGGTGTTGCCGCGGGAGTACAGGTGTGTGTACGGACCGTACACACGTACGTCTAGTACCAGTGTGTACAGGTACGTGTACTACGGTCGTACACGTACGTGTACGACCAGTGTGTACAGGTACGTGTACACATTGGTCGTACACGTACGTGTATGACCGTAGTACACGTACCTGTACACACTGGTCGTACATGTATGTGTACACACTGTTCGTACACGTACGTGTACACACTGGTCGTACACGTACATGTACACACTGGTCATACACGGACGTGTACACACGGGTCGTACACGTACGTGTACACACTGGTCAGAACACGTACGTGTACGACTGTAGTACACGTACGTGTACACACTGGTCGTACACGTATGTGTACACACTGGGCATACCCGTACGTGTACGACCAGTGTGTACACCTATGTGTACACACTGGTCGTACACGTACGTGTACGACCGTAGTACACGTACCTGTACACACTGGTTGTACATGTACGTGTATGACCGTAGTACACGTACCTGTACACACTGGTCATACATGTACGTGTACACACTGGTCGTACACGTACGTGTACACACTGGTCGTACACGTACGTGTATGACTGTAGTACACGCACCTGTACACACTGGTCGTACATGTACGTGTACACACTGGGCATACACGTACGTGTATGACCAGTGTGTACACCTACGTGTACACACATACACGTACGTGTACACACATACATGTACGTGTACGACCACTGTGTACACCTACGTGTGCACACTGGTCATACACGTACGTGTATGACCGTAGTACACGTACGTGTACGACCTGGTCGTACACGTACGTGTACACACTGGTCGTACATGTAGGTGTCCAACCGTAGTACACGTACGTGTACACACTGGTCATACACGTACGTGTACACACTGGTCATATGTGTACACACTGGTCGTACACATACGTGTACACACTGGTCGTACACGTACGTGTACACACTGGTCATACACGTACGTGTCAAACGCACTGTGCAACTGGTGCCGTAGGGGTACGTGTGAAACGCACCGTACCTGTGTGTGGATTGCTAAATTACATAGGGACACATGAGGGACAAGTATTAGGGCCTAAATGCATGTTGGTTGTCATGGATACCGAGTTTCCAGTGCACATTTTTCCATCAGGTAGTCTGTAAAAGTCAGTTGGCAACTAAATACAATGTTGCAAAGTGGTTGTTTACTTCACATGATGCTCAAATTTTGAACCATGCAAAGGCACTCACTGGTGTATGTTTAAAGGGATTGGAGGAAACGTAGGATGCAAATGTCATTTGATAACTTTATTTTGGTCGGAGACCATAAAAGCACAGAATAAATAACAAGGAAATTACACATTTCGTTAAAACAATAAATAAAGTCAAGTTAATACAATGATTAAAAATGTATTAAACTGGTGTTATCAAAAAGACTCATTTGATAAAAGACAAAAGTATTTTAAAGAAAACTTTTCCTTCTACGCCAAAACCCATGTAAAAAGCGAGACATAGCAAAAACAATTGGGGGGTGAGTGTCATATCTTAAGACCCTGCATGCAAGCATGCAGTGTCTAAACCCTAGGTTCTTGCAAATGGGAATAAGCCACTTTTTTCTTATTGAATGGTATGCAGGACAGAAAAACAGGACATGGCATATATCTTCACTGCTATGGTTACATGCCGGACAGGCTGCATTTTCTGATCTTGCCCATTTGCAGGTGAATACTCTGAGCGGTAAGGTACCATGCCTCAACTGCAAATAAAGCTTCCTAGCAAGAGACGGATAAATTACATCGAGGAAGGCCTCTGCTCTTGTTTCTAATTTTACTAGGAGAAACTCATTAGTGAGTTTCCCCAAGGAGCTTGAACCATGTAAAGTAGCTAATCTCAGCTCCCTTATATGGCCTCTTAAATCAGGTTTGGAAATCCTTTTGCAGGCTACCTCCGGTAATTCCCAGAGATCGGTCCTGCCGATCTTTATGCTAAGAGCCTTAATATGGGATAACCATAGAATGTTCTTGCTTTTAATTAGTGTCCAAACCTCTAAGAATTCCTCTCTAAAAGGTGCCAGTTCATGCACCGTCCAGAGCCTTTTCCAGTAGAGTAAGGGTCGGAGAATTGCCAAGTCTTCAATTGGTTCTAGCCCCAGGTCGAGGCGTAGGGGAGTGAGCGGTGTGCTTACAGGGAGGCTCACAAGTCTTCTCATAAAGCCCTGCTCAACCAGGGTTAATTTGGCGATGTTTTTATGGCCCCATAATTCGGCCCCGTACAACGAAGCTGTTCTAGCTTGTAATCGGTATATTTCACCTACCGGAGCTGCTGGTTTATATACCGAGGCTCGCTGGACCTTGCAAAGGCCCCCTGCTATTTGAGACAGCCTCAACCATGATTTTGCGATTTGAGGTCCCCAATCAAAATTCTCGGTCAATGTAATTCCAAGATACACAAAAGTCCTGACTCTCTCAAGGGGGGAGCCATTTAGGGTGGGATTTGGACGAGTCTGTTTGGGAGGATTGAAGATCATGAATTTAGTCTTCTCTAAGTTAATCTCCAAGCCTCTGGAAGTACAAAATGCCAGGAAACCGTCCAAAATACGCTGGATGCCCGATGATGTTTTAGATATCAACAGAGTGTCATCGGCAAACATCAGAGCGGGCACCCTACCAGTAGCCAATCTGGGGGCGTCATTATTAGCTAAATCAGCCAGGTGAGTAACAAGACCATTGATGTATAGGCTGAACAACGTTGGAGCCAAGACACACCCTTGGCGCACTCCCTTCCTAACGGGAAAGCGTGAAGATAGGTCGCCATGTCTCCCGCACCTAACCTGGGCGTAGTTACCGCTATGAAATCTAGTTAAAATATTCAACAGGTAGGGTGGGAGACCCATTTCTGCCAGGACTTTCCATAGTTTTTCTCTTGGGACAAGATCGAAGGCAGCGCGCAGGTCTACAAAGATGAGGTAGAGGCTGCCACCCTCTACTCTCACCGTTTTCCAATATAGAACCTGAAGCCGGAAGATCTGGTCTATGGTTGAAATCCCAGATCTAAACCCTGCCTGTAGTGTAGTCAAAATGTTGTTGTCGTCCATCAATCCCTGGATTCTATCCAAGATAATCCTGCCCATTAATTTCTGGGTGGTGTCAATAAGGCTAATTGGTCTATAATTAGCCGGCTTTAATGGGCAGCCTTTCTTAAATATGGGAACTATCTCCGCGCCCAACCAAGTATCTGGCAAGGCGGCCCCCATCAGAATGGAATTGAATAATACCACCAAATACGGGGCCCAAATTTTTGGTTGGGAGCGGAATAAGTCCGGTGGCATTTTATCTAGGCCAGGTGCTTTGTTAGAAAGGAGCCTAATTATTGCGGTTTCTACTTCTTTGAGAGTGATGGCCCCAGGGAGTTCTGACACAGGAGTGGCTGCACCCATCGAAGATGGATGCGGCTGGCACACGTGTGAAGGTGCTAAAATAGAGGAGGGAGGGCGAGTCTCAATATTAGATATACTAAAATCAATTCCTCTCGTCAGACTAGACTCAAGAGATATATCAATAGAAAGAAAGTCGTCCGAATCCCCATACAGTTCCCCAAAATGGGATTCCCAGACTTGTGGAGCTATGTTTGCAACGAGGTGTGGAGCTGCCCCATTCTCGTCCGAGCTCACAGTGGCCCAAAACGCCTTAGGGTCTCTACATGTGAGAGTCAGTCTTAGATCCTCCCATCTTTGCTCCTCCCAGTCCCTCTTCCCCCTGGCAATAGCCTTCTTATAATCTAAACGAAGTTTCTTTATGTTGGCCCTGTCATTGCCTTTAATTGCCGCAAGCAAGTCCTTTTTTGCTTTTCTGCAGGGTTCCTTATACCAGGGGTGTGACCTGGACTGGTGTTGTTTGTTTCCCACAGGGTTAAATAGGCCCCTCAAGTTATTAACTAGGTGAATATGGATCTTAGTTGGATCACTCAAGTTATCTATACTTACATCCCCCATTGCGGAAAGAGATGGCAAAGCTATCTGATATATTTACGCAAGTTTGGCAGGGGATTTCAGAAAGTAGGGCCATTTTATCCTCCTCCTATTGTTAGAAAGGACTACTGGGGGTATTGGGCTATTTAAATTGGGAGGAGGGTTTGCTAGACCAAAACTGCCCGGTTTCAAAGTTAGAACAAGGGCATTATGGTCACTATCTTGTCTAAGGTGGATTTCAAACTCTAATAAGTTACCCCAATGTCTTGCTTCCATTAATATATAGTCGATATTAGAGTTTTGGCCTGGTCTGTTGAACGTGGGAAGGCCTGGGCAATCGGGTTTCAATCTCCCATTACAGGCCCTTAGGGACAGTGCAAGAGATAAGGATTTAATTTGAAGGACGAGGGGGGTCCAGGCTCTGACAGGAGAGATCTGTGGTTCACAAATGTGCCAGAACTGGTCTTCTTCGTCCGGCTCGCCCGTGTCAGGAGACTCGAGGGGTTCAAATTGGCAGTTAAAGTCGCCTCCTACTATTAGTTGCGGTGGGGGGTCTAGAGACAATATAAAATGCTTTAATGCGTCTATAACACCAGATTCTTGGCCATTCTTGACTGGTCTAGAGTAGACATTTATTAAAGCAACCGATGGTTTGTCTTTTAGGGTTAAGAGGACACATTGAACGTCCAGGGAGCTAGTTGGAATCACGGTTGCCTGAGCTCCCAAATGTGTCCCCACCCAAATTGAAAGACCACCCGAAGGTCTCCCTCTACCACTTGTGGTTGCCAAAATGTCAAAAGTGGCATAGCCAATCCTCAAATTTTCCTCCGTGGCCCAGGTTTCTTGCATGAGGCAGATGTCATGAGTACCTACAAAATTACTCCATTCCAAGTTAAATAAGTTGTTTTTTATCCCTGCCACATTCCAGGACAATATTTTTATTCCTCCACCTAGTGCTCTGTTCCTATTTACTAGGTCGCCAGCCGTAGGATCTGTGCAGACTTCAGTTGTTTGAGGGTTGGTTGCTATTATGGTGCCCACAAGATTAACATCACACAGAAAATCATCGGGGGGAACAACCAAATCTTTGTGGGTGATTTGTTTTGTTTCCGATCCTGTGCTCAGGGGAGAAGATACTAAAGGAGATTCTAGGGTACCACTCACACATCTATCCTTTTCTACAGCTAATTGGGTGCCCCTAACTTTGTCAGGTTGGAGTGCAGGGCTCAAGATCACGACTGGTCAGTCCACCTCCTCCAACACACTGAATCTATTTTTTTGAGCAAAAAGTGACAACAAGGGCATATTCTGGGTTTCTTCTACTGGTCTAGCATACAATTTATTTTGGCTCCCCGCCCAACTTGCACCCCTGATCTGCCCTACTCTGTGCTGTGGGGCTGGATAGAAATATGACAGATGCAATGGGATGATTTGAGTATTAGGTCTAAGGGGTGTCCTGCTGCAGATATAATTTACAGCAAGTGGATGTCTAAAATTGACAATGACACAATTTCCTATGATGGACTTAGGAGTAGGCCTAATCCAATCTAATCTCCGAACACCCAAAATTTCTCCAGAGATGTTATAAGGGAGGGGGCTGTTTAAGTTGAACCAGTGCATACATTTGTTTTTTAGTTCCGTAAAATCCTCGTTCTTCCCTTTAGGTAGGGAGGGAACACCAGCAAGCACAACAACATATGGGAGAGATTCAGGTGGCAAATCAATGCAGGGTAATGTGGTGTTAAGTCCCTCAGTAGAAGTGTTTCTATACTCTCTTGCTTGATTGTCTGAACATTTTTCCCCCACATTGGTAACCTCCCTCTGTGTTCTGAAACTTTCTGGGTCTGTGGCCCTAGTCAAAGAAATAGTTGTAGCGGGAACAATCATGCCAGCTGTTTGAGGGGGAGCAGAAAAATTTTCAGTGGCGGTGGAGATGTTATCGTCGGTAAGAGCAGGACAGGGGGGAAAATTTGTGGAGTCTATGGTCGGCTTGGTTTTACCAAAGCCGGCATTGTTGATGGTAGAAACCAATCTGTCCAGTCTAGACAGGAGGGATTTAAAATGGGAGCCAAGTAGATGTTCAATATGGGCCTGGAGATCTAAAATCATGTGAGTGGCCCACAGAGGAGCCTGCGTGGGGGACAAAGTAGAAGGAGTATCAATCGATACAGAGGAATTAATTGGAGGCTTGTTTTTCCTTAGTGTTTTACTCTTCCCGACCCTAGGTTTCTTGACTACAATACGAGTCACAGAAGCCTTGTTAGGAGGAAGGTGGGGTGGGGAGTTGGGAACCTGGAAGGCGTGCGTATCGCTGGTAGTGGGCTGTGCACAGGGTAGGTCAGCGAAGGAACAAATAAAAGAGGAATTACGATCAAGGGCGTTAGTTGTGGCAATTGACCCATCCTCCACTATTTGGGAAGGGGGGGGAATTGCAGGAGTAATTGATAAACGCCGCTCTGTGTTTTCTATGGCCGAAGCCACGGCTCCAATTGTCTGCTGCAGCATTTTATCAATAGCTGTCAGGCTTGGGAGGGGTTGCGCAGTTGTAGTCTGTTGCCTAGTTGTTGGCCGTGAAGTAGATAGGCTAGGATTTTTACCATTTCGTTTCATGGTTACAGACAAAGTGTAAAAGACACACAATCGCGCAAGTTATTACAGTGCTTCCCTTGGATGTTAAATAACACAGAGCTGTGAGGGGAGATGCTGATAATCTTATAGTTCAGAATGTCAATCAATTCAAACACATAAGATGAGTCGGGGATTTGAAATGGGTATCAGGCTTGTGACACAGTACCTTGGTTGCTGCTATTTCCGGCTGCGGGGATGTCAGTGGGGTGGCCCTGCCCGGCCTCTGACGGTCCCTGACGGGCAAGGACGGGCCCGCCTTTGGCCCGGGCTTTGCCTGGGCGCGGCCCGCGCGCGTCCCGCGCTGCGGTGACACCTGGCGGCCTATGTAGTGGTCCGGCGCTGCCAGGTGTGGTCACCGCGAACGCCGCTCGCCAGTGGTGCCGGGAAATGAAGTTCCGGTGCGCCGTTCCCCTCACGGCGATAGCGGAGGCGTCCGCAAGCAGGGCGATGGCAAAAGAATATCCCCGCAGGACTAGCCGTTCCCCTCACGGCGGGTGAGTCAACAGGGCAGCAGGTAGGTCTGATACGAAGCGTCCCGCGCTGCGGTGACACCTGGCGGCCTATGTAGTGGTCCGGCGCTGCCAGGTGTCGTCACCGCGAGCGCCGCTCGCCAGTGGTGCCGGGAAATGAAGTTCCGGTGCGCCGTTCCCCTCACGGCGATAGCGGAGGCGTCCGCAAGCAGGGCGATGGCAAAAGAATATCCCCGCAAGACTAGCCGTTCCCCTCACGGCGGGTGAGTCAACAGGGCAGCAGGTAGGTCTGATACGAAGCGTCCCGCGCTGCGGTGACACCTGGCGGCCTATGTAGTGGTCCAGCGCTGCCAGGTGTCGTCACCGCGAGCGCAGCTCGCCAGTGGTGCCGGGAAATGAAGTTCCGGTGCGCCGTTCCCCTCACGGCGATAGCGGAGGCGTCCGCAAGCAGGGCGATGGCAAAAGAATATCCCCGCAGGACTAGCCGTTCCCCTCACGGCGGGTGAGTCAACAGGGCAGCAGGTAGGTCTGATATGAAGTGTCCCGCGCTGCGGTGACACCTGGCGGCCTATGTAGTGGTCCAGCGCTGCCAGGTGTCGTCACCGCGAGCGCCGCTCGCCAGTGGTGCCGGGAAATGAAGTTCCGGTGCGCCGTTCCCCTCACGGCGATAGCGGAGGCGTCCGCAAGCAGGGCGATGGCAAAAGAATATCCCCGCAGGACTCGCCGTTCCCCTCACGGCGGGTGAGTCAACAGGGCAGCAGGTAGGTCTGATACGAAGCGATGCAAATGAGTCTGACCAATCACTCTGTACTCCTGTAAATGAAACAGCCCAGCAAGGCAGATATAAGTCAGCCTGAACCCTAGAGAGGGCACTTGCCTGCACAACCTTTCATTCGACACCACTGCTGCTGCCTGTGCATCCTCTGGCACCATGTCAAGGTCTGTGGAGAGGGCCCAGCCTTTCACATAAGAGGAGAATGAGGCATTGCTAGATGCCAGCCTGTATGGGCGACCAGGGGAGCAGGTGAGTGCTGACTCCACTAGCTTTGACTGTGCACCTTTTTTGTGACTGTCACTTCTGGCATTTTGTCCAGGTGTGAAAGACATGCAATGCTGTTTAGAGTGGGTCACAGGGGTGGGAATGGCTTATGTCTCTCATGCAGAGCATGATGTAGTTCATGTGTGCACTCCTCACTTGCATTGTGCTTACTGTGACATTCACTGCATAGTGCATGGCACATTCAGCCTGCCCAATCCTTTGGGCCATTTTTGTTCTATAGTCCTGAGGTGATTCAGTGCCCCCCTCCCCGCTGTGACAGGTGACTGTACCCACTGATGTGTGTGAGTTGAGTGGAGCTGTGGTGAGAGTGGTGAGAGTGTCCAAATGATATGTACGCCCCCTGGACATTGATGTGTGTGAATGTTCCTTGTCATGTGGGTGAGTGTCTATATGGAGTGTTGCACCACAGCTGCATGGAGGAGGCAACAGCTCTACCCATCTGATGTGAGAAGTAAGCCGTGGGGAGTGTCTGACTTGCTGAGCTAGCACCACACCTGTGACACCCCACAGACAAGTGGCACATGTGCAGAGTGAGGTTTGTATCCGCTGTTGCCAATGGCAGGTGATTGATCTGTGCCTGTGTGTGTCTGTGTACTCTGCTGAGGTTGCGTCAGTGGCTGGGGCATGTAACTGCTTGGAGTTGCTGTCCATCAGCCTGGTGTTGCATCTGATGCACAGTGTGTGCCATGATCAGGGAGTGTGTTGCACCCCTCATGCCACCTGTGTACTTTCAATGCCATGTAGTGCATTGGGGCTTCCACAGAGGCTAATGTCCCTATGACAAAGGTGCTATTTGTTGCCAGCATACTCTGCCCTGTTCAACATATCAAAGATGTTCAAATGTGTGTCTCTGTGACATGGAACAGGTGTAGTGATGTTGTCTCACTTTGTCATCCTCACAGGTAACTGCCTACGAGAAGGGGAAGACCTGGAAGCGGGCCGTCAGGGCCGTGAGATCGGTGGAGGGTCGCAGTCGGCGCCTAGCCCAAGTAAGGAAACGCTGGTAGGACATCCGGTGCTGGACCCGGAGGATCGCCCGGTGCCAGCTGAAGGACTCACCTCCACGCAAGCACGGCGGGCGCCGACGCCTGACCCACCAGATGAAGCGTGTCCTGGCGGTGGTCTTCCCTGACTTGGATAGGCGGTTACAGGAGTTGCAGCAGCAGGAAGGGGGTAGGTACATGTGTGTTTGTTGTGTGTCACCAGCTTTTGGAAGTGCCTGGATACACTGCGAGGGTTAATATGTGCAGTGCATATCCTGTTCCCCAAAGTCAACCGGTGCTGTTCTTCCTCCCTTCCCCTCCTTGACATGTGTTCCCTGGTCTGTGTGTAATCACTATTGCACATTGTCATCTAGGCTGCCAGATAATCCAAGTGCACATTGCTTTCTGCATCATGTGGGGGGGTGGTCTGAGACATGTGTTGTTACCTTGCCTGTGCCCTGTCCTGTTCAGTCATTTGGGGGTCCATATTAGTTGCCACTGATGCTGAGTCTCAACATAGGAGTGTGAGTTTTCAAATTAATAGACTTGCAGCATGCATGACCGATGTTGTGGCCTCAGACATGATGTGCATGAGTGGGAGATATGCATAGTGCCGGGACGGTAGCTCATGTTACAGTCAGATCATTCCAGGACCATGGAGCAGTGTGCCCACTACAGTCCCCTAAGACACCCTTGCCGCGGAATCATGTGTGTCATCCAACACTGTGCCCATTCTCTGTGTGTTCAGCATAGGTTGGCCTCTGTGGCATTGTTCCCTGGCCTCATTTTTATTTATCTAAAGTGTGCTACATGTGCCCATTGTACAGGCTGACCCCATTTGGCTTGTGCACCCTCACACTGGGCAGTGTCTGTGTGTCTATGTACAACTATCTGTTGATGGTTGTTTGTCACAAATATGTGTTGGCAGCCTCACGAGGTGATGTGGAGTACATTTAGGAGTTCTTGATGCACATTTTAGTAAACCCAGATTAAGAGGTGTAACTTCTTGATCTGTCTCAATCACATTGTCTCAGGTATGGTGGGTTTGTGCGGGCAAGGCCTACATGTCCAAACCTTATGTCTCCTTGCCAGGTCTGACCTGTGTGTGATAATTGCCTGGACAGACACTCAACATGCAGTGACCCAGTCATGTTGTGAAGGGTTTAATGTTTGTGCTTTGCAGCATGTGTCAAAAGTTAAAATACATGGTTCATGCTCATCCATTTTTGCCACCAGTGTGTGGTCTAGATGCTACGTAGTTTGGTCTGTGTGTGCTGACATCTGTGTGGCCATTCTTGGTTCCCATGAGGGTGTCTCCTCAGTGCAGGTGCTCCTTATCCCGACACAATTGCAGGCCCATTAGCTAATGCATTGTCCTGTGTTTGGACATGTGTGCCACTGGACAGGCAGTGGGTCAGATGTGTTGCCAACTGTGTCATCATGGTACGGATGGCCATGTGACAGTTGGCATGATTCAAGTTGTTAGTCAAGAAGTATTGTACCTTGACACTCACTACACTTGTCAACATGTCTCAATTTTTCATATGCTTGACTTTGATGTTTTGTTGTGAAGGACAATAATGTGCCTGCATGACAGATGTCTCCCAAGGAAGTGCAAAAGAAAGTACCTTTACACTTTCCGGGGACACGCTGGCACATTTTAAAGAAAGGCACAGTTCGATTACCACTTGTTTTCTGATTATACATATCCATGTGGCATATCAACAAGGGCGTTATCTCTGATTTTTTGGCTTTAATAGCCAAAAAAGCAGAGATAAAACTAGCACCCTATCAACAACAGGGTGCTAACATGCAAATTTGCATGTTAGCACCCTTTTACTCTACGCTTCCCCTTGCATCTCTAACGAGACGCAAAGGGGCGTTCCAGAGTAAAATAATAGGAGAAATGTCGCTTAGAATATCGCTAACCCTGTTTTTCTGACTTAGCCATGATATCCTATGGAAGAAGGATATCATGGCTAAGTTTGTCTGTCCCTATCAACAAGCTAACGTGAGATTATCGCTGGTTTTCCAGCGATAATCTCACGTTAGCCACTTAGCGTGAGGATTATTATCGCTATTGAGATAAGCGTTGCTAATAGCACGCTATCTCAGCAATAAAAATCAACACTAGCAGGTGATAATTATCCTAGCGCTAAGTGCGCTTAGCGATAATTATCGCCGGTTGTTGTTGATATGCCCCCAGTTTCCCACAGTGTGTTTGCATTTGGGTAAGTCCTTGGTTGTTGCTGATACCAACTTACGAGTGTCAAGTCATCCAGACCACCGTGGTGCCATGTATATGTACTTACTGATACCCCGTTTCTTCTTTACTGTGGCTTATTTGAATTCGGCTGGCAGCTCATAAAATGACTGTAAATGTAGTTTTGTGTGCACCTCCTTGTGTGACTTCTGTTATACAGGCACATGTGTGTTCTGTTCACAAAGTGGCACATTCACACTTTCTAAACATGTACATTGTGTAAAGTGTTGTGAGTCCCAAGGGATCGCAATGTTTTTCGTTCGGGTTTCAAAAGTACTCACAGGTCTCTGAGTGTAGGGACACCTTCAGCATTGAGGTCTGTTATTTGGCCTTGGGTGCACCAATACTGTTTCGTTCACAGTGAACAAGAGGTGGCATGCCTTCATAGTCTTGCTGTGCTCAACTGTTCCCAGACACTAGCTTCTCAGTATAATTTGATATCAAGTTATTTGCTGTTGTGTCATAATCTCCATTGTTTCCAAGTGGCATGGTGGGTCAACCAACTGGGGAGTGCAGGGTTACATATGTGCGGAGTATTCTAGATGTTACTCATGATGCATTTCCTGATATGCACTGTGACATTTTTTGTTTGACATGTGTCAGATGTATACAGGTGACTGATTATTTTCTGTATCTTCACCTTGCCCACAGCATCATCGGAGGACACCGAGGGAGACCCCTGCACGGACCTGGAGGAGGGATCCAGCACCGCTGCCACCACTGCTGGCGAGTCTGCGGGAGCAAGTGGCACGGAGGGCGAGGGGAGTCAGGCGGAGGACCTGTCTAGTGGCAACACTGACTACGACGCTGATGGGTCCGAGGCTGAACTCCTCGAGGGGGCGGAGGCTGCTACAACACCTGGCAGCAGCACTACATCTGTCACCGCCCCCTCCATTCCCATCACCGCCCTCCCAGTTGCTCCGGTCCCTTCTGTCCGTGCAAGGCAACACCGTGTCTCCTTCGTGCCAGGCACCGCACCCCCTGCCCCTGTCCCCCCTGCTGCCCTCAGTGCAGAGTCTGTGGACATTCTGCGGCAGTTGCAGGTTGGCCAGACATCGATGCTGAATGTCCTCCATGGCCACACCAGACTGATGACACAGATGGTGTCATGCATGGAGGGCATGTCACCAGCGATGTCTGACCAACGGATGTTGCTGAGCTCCATGGACTCTTCACTGATGGCAGCAGTAACTCTCCTGCAGCGCTTCGTCCCCCCCTACCCCTGCACCATCCACACTTCCCACTCCCATGCCTGTCCAAAGCACACCCAGACATTCCCAAGCACGCACCCCACCAGACACAGGCAGCACACCAACACGTAAGGGCAAGTGCACACCTCCTGGCACGCACACTCAGGGGGATGAAGGCACACCCACTGGGTCTGGGGCACACAGGCATACACGCAGCCACAGTCCGGGTCCGCATGCTGCACTACCCAGTCCCTCCAATGGCACTCCCCTCGGCTCCCCTACCACACAATCTGACAAGGAGGCCTACTTGGCTGTGCTGGGCCTCAGCCCCTCTGGCTCACCAGCCCACAAACGGGAACGGCACTCCACGGGTAGGGGAGTTGAGTCTCCCCCCTGTCCACCCCCTCCCCCAGTAGCGCTGCACCCCATCCCTCTGACCCCCCCTTCCTTTGACCCTGTGTTTTATTCGGGTGCAGGGGATACGCTGGACGACCTGGCAGCAGTGTGCAGCGCCGAGCTGACCTCCACCTTTGGCGCTGCCCCCCCCCTGTGGTGGAGGCATCCATCCCTGCACCCACCACACCTACCCTTGCACCTCCTGTCCCTGCGGTGCCTGGTCCTTCCCCAGTCGACGAACCTGAGGGTTCTAATGTGCAGGCAAGCTAGGGGAGACACGTGGCCATGTGTCCCCCCAAGGACTTCTGATCTGGACTGGCCATGTGCCTTTGTAAATAGTGTCCTTTTATGATTTTGATTTTAATGCTGAATAAAGCATTTTCTTTTCACTTTGAACACTATTGCATTTCAGGTATTGATGTGGGTGCTGATGCTCCAGGAGTTGGGGTTGTGGTAATGTGTTATGTTTCAGGGTAATGTTGTAGTCTGATGCTCATGGGGTGGACCATGGTATCTGCGTGCCATCACAAGGTCCCTGCAAAGAATCTTTGGTCGTGTGTGCTATTTGTGTTCGGAGACATTGTCCCAAGGAGTGTTCCTTCCTCTGTGGCACCTGACATCTTCCCTGCAGGGAGTTGCACAATTGTTGTGCTGACCTGTGTCTACATTTCCTTTGTTGATGACGGATCCCTTAAACTATGGCCATGCCTGCTCAGCAATGTCTCCGGCTGCATCGTCTCTGCCATCCTTGCTAGTCACTGTACTTGTGTATTGAGTATGTTGTAATGCCGTAACGGCGAAATTCTCCATTTTCCGCACTATGCATGTGTGTTATCCCAGCCTAGCACACAATTGGTACTTGTTCTGCAGGGTATTTAGGAACCTGACTGACAATTGAGGGCATTGTATCTGTGGGAACTCCACCCTATTCCTTCCATGAGAGGCAACATCTTGGTGGCTGTCCCAGCACCTGTACATTCTTATCAGTCCTGGGATGTGCGTGACAGTGTGTGTTCCCTTTGGCTCTCTTAGTTTAGTAGGCATTGACATGACTATACAGTCTTGTGGCATGATCTCTGTGTGTGTATTGTGCTGCATCTGCCAGGGGTGGGTATGCATGTGTCATTTGTCCTCACACCCATATGTGGTGTGTCATGCAGTGGGGGAAAGACATCCATCCTCATGGGAGTGGGACACTGCTGTCAGTGATGTGTTGTTATGGCACTATCAACATAGTAGAACATTAGGGATGCGTACATACACCCATGGAGTTGTGGTCATCTGATCATGATGTACACACCCCCATGTCTCTGTCCACTGCTGGGAGTGATAGGCACCCACCCCTCACATGTCTCTGTCCACTGCTGGGAGTGATAGGCACCCACCCCTCACATGTCTCTGTCCACTGCTGGGAGTGATAGGCACCCACCCCTCACATGTCTCTGTCCACTGCTGGGAGTGATAGGCACCCACCCCCATGTCTCTGTCCACTGCTGGGAGTGATAGGCACCCACCCCTCACATGTCTCTGTCCGCTGCTGGTATTCCTCTGCATCCACCCCTCACATGTCTCTGTCCACTGCTGGGAGTGATAGGCACCCACCCCTCACATGTTTCTGTCCACTGCTGGGAGTGATAGGCACCCACCCCTCACATGTCTCTGTCCACTGCTGGGAGTGATAGGCACCCACCCCCATGTCTCTGTCCACTGCTGGGAGTGATAGGCACCCACCCCTCACATGTCTCTGTCCACTGCTGGGAGTGATAGGCACCCACCCCTCACATGTCTCTGTCCACTGCTGGTATTCCTCTGCACCCACCCCTCACATGTCTCTGTTCACTGCTGGGAGTGATAGGCACCCACCCCTCACATGTCTCTGTCCACTGCTGGTATTCCTCTGCACCGACCCCTCACATGTCTCTGTCCACTGCTGGGAGTGATAGGCACCCACCCCTCACATGTCTCTGTCCACTGCTGGGAGTGATAGGCACCCACCCCTCACATGTCTCTGTCCACTGATGGGAGTGATAGGCACCCACCCCCATGTCTCTGTCAACTGCTGGTATTCCTCTGCACCCACCCCTCAAATGTCTCTGTCCACGCTCTGAGGGTGTGGGTATGTGCCGTACCCCCAGCCCCGTATGTACGCGCCGTGCCCCCAGCCCCATATGTACGCGCCGTGCCCCCAGCGCTATGCGCTGGGGGTACAGCACGTACATATGGGGCTGGGTATACGGTGCGTACATATGGGGGGCTGGGGGTACGGCGCGTACATACGGGGCTGGTGGTACTGCACGTATATACATGGGGCTGAGGGTACGGTGCACACATACGGGGGGCTGGGGGTACGGCACGCACATATGGGGCTGGGGGTACAGCACGTACATACGGGGCTGGGGGTACGGCACGTACATACGGGGGGGCTGGGGGTACAGTGTGTACATACGGGGGCTGGGGGTACGGCACATACATACGGGACTGGGGGTACAGCGCATACATACGGGGCTGGGGGTACCGCGCGTACATACGGGGCTGGGGGTACGGTGCGTACATATGGGGGGCTGGGGTACGGCGCATACATACGGAGGGCTGGGGGTATGGTGCGTACATACGGGAGGGGCTGGGGGTACGGCGCGTACATACGGGGGGCTGGGGGTACGGTCCGTACATATGCAATGTTGGGGTATGCACCGTACATGATGACACGTACGATGTGGGTGATGGCGTGTACGGCACGTACCGGGCCCCCTTTTCCTCGTGCATCGCGGCGTACTTAGCTTTTCTGGCACTTTTTGGCTCCCGTAAAAATATAGCTGTGCGGAGTGCTGTGGGTATGAATCGTACTTGCTGGTCCGTAAAACGCTGCCTGACTCCGTGCGGACGTCGCGTACGCGCTGTCCAGGATCGGAATTGTGTGTATTTTTTAGCCGTACGGTGCTTTTCACGATTCGTAGCGAAATGGTATTTCTGTACGAATCGTACTTGCTGGTTTGTACAGTGGAATTCCCGGGTACGAGTCGTACGGAGAAAACGCTCCGTACGACCATTTGTACCCGGGTTTTACAGGATCGGAATCGGCACCTTTATGTTATTGGTATATATATATATATATGTATATATATATTACCTACTGGCAGTCGCCAGTAGGTAGTTATAGTTAGGACCTATTTTCCATAGGAAATCCGCAACATTCTATTTGGAATAACGTTGGCATCGATTGATGAATCTTCGCGAAATTTTCCAAACTTTTGGCCAACTCCGGTCCGCTCCTATCCTGAAAATGTTATGGTGATTCGTTAAACGGGGGCCAAGAAAAAAGGGGGGTCCCAAAACGCATTTTCCCCATGCATTTTCCCATAGGACCTGTTGACGCAGCTACAGCCCGAAGTGCTGAACGGAATTACACCAAATTTGGCAAAGAGGTAGTCCTCAGTTCAGACTCGTGACTTTTGCTTAAATGGTGTAAATCCGTTCAGTAGTTCCTGAGAAATTCAAAAGTAAAATCACATATATACCTGGGCGGAGCCTAACCACACATCTCATCGTGAGACCTGATTGGCTGTCAGCACTTCATCCAAGAATTGTTGGCAGCCATCTTGGGACCAATATACATGATAGCACGTCATTAAAAAGCATTGCAGTTAATAGAAGGTTTTAAGACTTTAGTTACATTATAAATCATTTGTTGATGGTACCATACTCATTTTAGGAATTGTGGTGTGTTCTAAGGTGATTTTACCATGTGAAAAAGCCTTCTGCTGTGATATCATGAATCATGTTTGAGAGAAAACTATTTTCTCATGCTTTTCCCACAGAGGTTTGGAAGGTGATCTATAAGCTAAACTGAGAGCATATTTTCTGTAAATTCACATTATCTTTCTCAGTCATGTGAGAATGAAGTCTGACATTCTCAGTAAAACATGTACATCCAACAAGGGCAGAGACTGTCAGTTGATTCCTTTGTGTTCTACTGCAGCTTCCCAGAGTGTTCAAAAGAACAACTAGAGCGCTAACAGTCCTACTAATGACAAACGTATGGCACACCTGAAGCCATCTTGGTTGGAATAAAGTGGTAACTCTTAAAACATTTAATTTAAAAAGGAACAAAATGAGGGGGTTCATTTTGCCATAGAAAGTATGATTAGTGCAGCAGAAAGAAAAATTAGGGCACATTTTGAGTGACTTCTCAAATCCTCTTCTATTTCATTAAAACATTCTGACATGCAGACTGAAACATGCACTTTCAATACCAGCAGCAGACTTCCCTGGTGAGCAGTAGCTTTACTACAGTGATCTAATAAGCAACTAGAGTGCTAACATTCAGAATTTATGGAAAATGTGTGAAACATCTGAATGCCTTCTTGATGGAACCAAAATAAAAAACTGAAAGTATTCCCACTGAGGAGACTGCAGTAAATGAGGAAATTAGGAAACTTCATAACAAATAAATCTCCCAAGATGGCCACCAGAGACAAAAGAGCCCAAATGCAGCACAAATATCACCCAGATGTAGCCCACATGTAGCCCAATGACAGAAGTGAGCAAAACACTTTGTGTATTTGCAGTTTTATATAGTGCAGACTTGTCAGATATTGGAGTGCTTTACATGAGCATTGGTTACATCACACAAGATCAAATTCATTTTGGTTGTAGACATGGGGAGATTAAGTGATTTGACCAGAATCACAGAATGTTGAGCTGACGCAGAAACTCCCACCTGGTTCCCCAGTTTCAAAGTCTGCAGCTCTGGAAGTAACACCACATCTTCTCCCCTAGGTGCAACATTTAATCAAGTGGTCAACTGGATAAAAAAACATAAAGATTACAAATAATTTAAAAGTTCTTTGTCGCTATTTGAAAACTCAGAAAATATGTCCTCATTTTAGTTTTTTAGAGCACTAACCATAATTTTGATGCAAATAAGACCCTCTCATATATGTAATTTCTAAAGGTAATACTCTAGGTATTACAGTTTTGATTACATCAAGATGACGTCTAGCGTTCCACACTTTTGTAATAAATATAGAATGTTAGCAATCTAGTTGTTCATTGGGATACTGTTGAGAGGCAGAGGCCAGGGGCACGGACTCTGAAAATTGAAGGCAGGTAGGAGAGTGCAGATGCAACAATTTGACCACACTGGGCAGGCAGGAAGGGCAGTGGCAGCACAACAGACTATGGAGGGCAGTGGAAAGGGGGGCAGGGGCAACAAACCAACAATACAGGACTGGCAAAAGAGGCTGTGGCAATATAATAGACCATTGTGGGCAGAAGGAAGAGGCAGTGGTAGTACAACCATACATGCCAACAGACCCGTTTCAGCCAGGAAACATCCAATGTTTTTAAGCTCAAATGGGCTTTATTTGATCTGTCTCCTGTCTACAATCTCCTCTTTTTCAATGTAACTCAAAGGGGAAAATCAATACCCCAATTTTTTTTTCAAAATCTCCCTCTTACCAAGTTCAAAATGTTCGCAGGTATGGTACATTGGATCATGGTAGGCAGGAGGAATTGGGGTAGGGACATGGACTCGGATAACAGAGGACAGGAGGGACATGGAGAGGTGCACCAAACTGACCCTACAGGGCAGGCATCAGGGTTTGCAGCAGCACAATACACCACACAGCGGATCCGGGACGGGAGTGCAGCACAACAATCCATAGAAAGCAATAGGGAGGGGACATGACCATGCACATGGACAACAGAGAACATAGGGGAAAGAGGCAATGGTAGCTAGCTGACCATAATGGACAGACAGGAGAGAAAGCTGCAGTATAACAGACCATAAAGGGCAGGAGGGGCGGATCAGGGGCATCACAATGGAACAGACAAGCCAGGAGGGAGGGAATAGGGGTCTGTACATGGAAACAGAGGGCTGGGGGCAAGGGGGCAGGGCAGGAGCAGCAAGATGACCATGGAGGTCAGGCAGGTTGGGCACTAGAAACAAGACACACCATGGAGAGCAACAATGACACTATGATGACATACACACAGACCATGGAGGGAAGGTGGGAGGGGTCAGGGGCAGCTAGCTGACCACACAGGGAAGGTGGGAGGGGCCTTGACAGCACAGAAGACCATGCATGGCAAGCGGGAGGGTTAGTGGCAGCACAATGGCTATGATGGGCAAGAAGGAGGGTGCAGGGGCATGCACAAAGGACCATGGAGGATAGAAGGGAGGGTCAGGACCTGGGCACAGACAAGAGAGTTCAGGGGAAGGGGCCTCACAACAGACTGCGCGGGGCAGGCAGGAGGAGCAGTTGCAGCACAACAGACCAGGGAGGGCAGAAGGGTGTGGCAGTAAAATGGACCATGGAGGACAGGAGGAAGGGGATAGGGGCATGGCATGTGGACAGGCAGGGTGGAGGTGGCAGGGACAGGTTATAGTCATCTGACAATGCTAGGCAGGTGGGAGGGGAGTGGCAGCTCAACAGAACACTCAGAGTAGATAGGAGTGGCAGGTCTATGGAACATGGTGGGCAAAAAGGATGGAGCAGGGGCATGCACAAAGACATCGGAGGGCAGGGGGAAGGAGAATAGGGACAGCAAGCTAAGCATAGAGGCTAAGCAGGAGGTCAATGATGGGGCATAGAATTGGGCAATGGAGGGCAGGAGGAGTGGCAGCACATCAGACCATGCATGGCAGGAGGGAGGAGGCTAGTCCATGGATTCAGACAACAGAGGATAGGGAGGAGGTGGATGGGGCAGCAAGCTAACTGTTCAGAGAAGGTGGGTATTAGGAACTTTATTGTTTTTAAAATGTGTGTCTGTGCGAACTACTTAAAATATAACAAGTATGCAGCATAATCTCACTTTTATTCACGAAGAAGAGGACGTTTGTGACTGTGACTCCGGGCTATCTTGGCAGAAACACCCCCTAACCCTCCACCCACCTTCGCAAAATGTAATGCCCGCGAAAAGGGTAGGTGGACGCAGTGTTATATAGAACATAGTCCTGAGAGCACGAATGAAAATGAATACTAGATATAGTATATGGTATAAACTAGGCACCAAAAAGTTTGATATAAGATGAACCGGGGCGTGAAATATAATATGCAATACATTGTGCGCAATGAGAGATTCATTGGAGAGCGCGAGATAGCACAGGCACTAGTGCGCGCTATGCGATATGCGCCTTGGAGTGTAATATGCACAGGGCAGTGTTGTGTAACCTAACTAGTCTCTAAAGTTGTAATATAAAATATGTGCTGGGGAGTGTAATGTTGCATATGCACTGTGACAAAGATATGGATCCCAGATTGTACTATGTATGGCATAGCGCTGTGCATTATAACATAGGCATCGAGGAAGGCACGTTAGATGGGGCAATATAACCTGTGCGAAGGCAAGGGTGGCATGACATATTCACGGGGTGGTTTTACAGTGCACATGGGCAGAGAGTGTCATAGCACATGCACTAGCTGGTGGAATACAACACAGAGGTGTGTGGCACTCGGCGGGCACTGGTGGGTGTAACACAGCATTGGGCTCAGCCAGGAGCACGCTGTGACTCTCAAGTGAGGTTCGTCTCCTTTCCAGAGAGTAAAATAAAAAGTATTACACATCCGGCGGTGGATGTGTGTTTTATTAACCGTGAGGGGGGTTTCTTGCATAGTTTGGTCGAATTTTTGTCGAATCCCCTTTGAATGGCTTGGTGTGCGTGTATATTAAATATGCCCGTCAATAGCTACCCATTTTTGTATAAACAAAAAACAAGGGTGTCTACTTGGAGAGTACCCACCGGCAGGGGCGCCGGGATTAGGCACGGTAGGGCGTCAGACACGTCAGAGCTTCACTAGCGGTGTAAATACATTCCATGTGGATTCATTCTATGCATAGTCGCCTTTTAATGAATATCACACAAATCGTCATGGTGATAGGTACATACAGTTTGCCCAGCATGTCCTAGGTGTTTCTATAAATATATATTTTTTTAAAATAATAAAAAACAAAGGCCGGCCCCGGGGGATGGGGTACCCGGGGCCATAAGTGGCCTGAGGAGGGGGGCAATGCAGCCCCCTCCTAAAGAATAAAAAAAAAAGGCCATGACCCGGGGGTTGGGGTCCCCGGGGCCGATTAAGGCCTTGGGAGGGCCAAGTTTATTTTTTTCAACAAAAAAAATGTGGGGTGCAGGCCCTGGGGGATGGGGTTCCCAGGGCCAGTAAATTAGAAAAAGAAGGGGGGCCACACAGCCCTCCTTCTTAATAAAAATAAAATAAATAAAAGACCGGCATCGCGCCGGAGGCCACGCCCCCTCCTTGCAGCACTCTGCAAACACCCCCCCTGGCCAACTGTAAGTTGGGGAATTAATTCCCCTTCAATACTGAGGGTCCCTGAGGGCCAACTAGCCCAACAGGTATCTCCAGTATGCGCCAGGGAGCTGCGTTGCAGACAGGTGTTCTGAGGCCACGCCCCTTTTTACACCTCTATGCAACGCAGCTCTGTGGCGCTTACTGGAGGTACCTAGTGGGCTAGTTGGACCCTCGGGACCCTTAGGATTCAAGGGGACTTAATCTCTCAACTTAGAACGGCCACAGGGCGCGTTTACACAGTGGTGAAGGGAGGGGACGGGGCCTGAGGTGACGTGTGCAAACACTCCCTGTGGCGCGTTTTAAGTTGGGGAAATAATTCCCTTTCAATCCTGAGGGACCCTGGGGGCCAACTAGCCCACCAGGTGCTTCCAGTAAGCGCCACTGCTCTGCGTGCAGAGAGGTGGTGCAGGCCGTGCCCCTTTTTACACCTCTCTGCAATGGCGCTTAGTGGACGTACCTAGTGGGCTATTTTGCCCCTAGGGATCCTCAGGATTCAAGGGGACTTAATCTCCCAACTTAAAAAACGGCCACAGGGCGTGTTTACACAGTGGGGAAGGGAGGGGACGGGGCCTGAGGTGACGTGTGCAAACACGCCCTATGGCGCGTTTTAAGTTGAGGAAATAATTCCCCTTCAATCCTGAGGGCCCCTGGGGGCCAACTAGCCCACCAGGTGCTTCCAGTAAGCGCCACTGCGCTGCGTTGCAGAGAGGTGGTCTAGGCCGTGCCCCTTTTTACATCTCTCTGCAACGCAGCTCTGTGGCGCTTACTGGAGGTACCTAGTGGTCTAGTTGGACACTAGGGACCCTCAGGATTCAAGGGGACTTAATCTCCCAACTTAAAACGGCCACAGGGCATGTTTACACAGTGGGGAAGTGAGGGGACGGGGTCTGAGGTGACGTGTGCAAACACGCCCTGTGGCGCGTTTTAAGAGGTAGTTTTAATCCCCTGCCCTATTATATACTAGGGGCTTACAGAGGAGGTCATGCTGATCACAGGGGGACCCCAACGCATAGTGTTCCCTAGTGTATGTAGGTGTTTTCACTGTATTCTGAGTGTCTTTTAACATAGCACTGGCTCTAGGACTGGTTAGTCAGACTCAATTACCACCAGTATCCGTCTGAAAAAGTTGAGGGTACAGGATGATTTTGTAACAAGGCTTCTTTCTGCTCTTCTGTTTGTTCTTTCTGCACGTTATCTTTCTTCCTGCACTTTTCTTTGTCTTTGAGGACTTCTGTTGCTTCTTTCTGCATTTCTTTTTTTTCTTTCTGTGCGTTTTTTCTTCTTTCTTCACATGTCTTATCTCTGTAGGCATAGTTAGAAATTAGCATTTAAAAAACCTTTGAAATTCACTGAAAAAACCATAGGTTTCAGGCACGTTATAGTTAGGAATTAGCATTTAAAAAACCTGAGAAATTCACTGAAAAAACCATAGATTTCAGGGGCGTTATAGTTAGCTGGACTTTTCACTCGTACAAAACCATTGAAATTCCCCCTTTATAGTTAGTTCAGCTAACTATAACTCGCGCGCCCGCAATGCACTGCTGATGACGTCACATATTACATCACTCATGACATGGTCAGTGACATCACTCATGACATTACTGATGACATCTCAAATGACATCACTGATGACATCATCCTTGTGATAGAGTGGCAGACCTCCTCTCCCCCTAATATAACCTTTGATACACACATTCAAAAATAGAAACTAACATTTTCAAAACAATGGACATACCAATATCAGTAGAGCAACAAATATGGGACCCCCTTGAGAATTACTTAAGGTCAGGGAAAAAGGGGAAAAAGAAACAATCATATAGTAAAACTTCCCTCACGACCTCTATTCTTAGTAATACAATTGAATTGTGCTGGGGAAAAAGGGCCTAAAACCAGTGATGCACCACACAAAATATGATAATTTATTACTTTTTTATTTTTTATATCCTTTCATCTTTTACTATTATTCTTAAAAAAATTCAATACATTTCTTTTCGTTTCACAAAGAACAAATTCACTATTTACTACTCACTGATTAAATTCATTACAGTGAAGACTGCATCATGTCAATTAACAACAAACAGTAGTCCCTGGAGCAAGTTGATGTAGATCACAAAAGGAACTATATCATCACACAATCTCATCTACACACATACCAACTCATTCCACATTCATACACCTTTCATAGAACAAACAAGGAAGGAAAAAAACTTTGTCATATATTGAACATTAGGGACACAAGGTACATAGTGATCTCCTATGGCTAACAAAAGCAACTGCAGAGTCAGGATGGTAATATCAGAGGTCGACGCGTTTCGATGGCATGAGCGCCACCTTCATCAGGACCACAGATATATTCAAAAAATGACAAAGCCCAGGGAATACCTGAAACAACATATACATAAAAAATAGTCAATACATGGCCCAGAATACCCTATAAAAATAACAGAGAAGAGGTTTTCTTCACATGTTAGGTGACCATTCTAAGAAAATGAAAAAAAATTCTTAAAAAAGGAATAAGAACATATACAAAGACGAGAGAATCATAATGGAGCAATGTTGTTATCAGTACTCCACTATTTTACATACATATAATCAGTAATGGAAAGGCAATTTATTCCAAGATTTTTCTCCAATTGAGAAACTATTTATAGAGCAGAATAGAGATAAGACCCTGCCACCATTGAAACATCGTGCACCACATGTAGCACCAACATCACTATCTTATGTGCACCACTTAGACCCAAATTCTAAAGTGCAGAAAAAAGCGCTTACTTGTTTATCAAAGAATTCCTGTTAGAGATGCGTCGTCACATATTAGGTTATAACGATTTCGGAAATCTCTGTCAAGAAGATACAGAGAGCTAATTGTTAAGTTATCTATATCATTAAGGGCCGAGACTAATGATAAACGTGCGAGTATGTTCCAATACCTGTAATTAATACTAGGTTTCACTGCCCGTCCTCAAAAATCAACAGATTATAGCGGGGTCACAGTCTCCAAAAGATGTTCGTATCCAAATGTATTTCTGGGATGCCAAAAGCCAGTGCGATATCACCTTTCTAATGTCACTAAAACTGATAGACAAAATAAAAATTGAAACTCTACTTATATTTACATTTGCAAAGACTCCTATGAAGTTTTCTGGAGAGTTATTTTAATGAGACACCACCAACGTGTTTATTAGTTGGTTATCTTACAGGTAGTTTCTTCTAGGAGAGCGTACCTACTCTAAGATACTCATGCTACCCGGTACTTGGTACTAAAAGATATTAAGTCTGTACCTCTGTACTAAAAGGCTGATTTAAGTAAATGTGTAGTATATAAACACAATGAAAAAATTAACTATGTCCTGGTTACACATTCGAAGATTGCTGCTGTTATATTCCTATAAGGAACGATTCTATAAGACTAACCTTTTATAAAATTCGAACAGGGAATCGTCTTCAAGACCAGTTATTTCAACAGAAGTTTATGTTGCAGGGATTCAATCACTAAGCCATGACATCTAAAAAAACGCCAAAACATGAAGGAATATTAGGAGCACTGTTGCAAGCTTTGCATAAAGTTATACTAAAAGAAAAAGAAGTACGAGGAGATGTGTCAATAATAAGCACCTCTTCATAAGTGGTGAATACGCCTAACTGCTTACCTATTTCCTTGGAGTTCCTACGACATCAAACGATTCCCGACCAAACACTCGAACGGGTAAACCGACAGTGACGGAGCGGCAGCACGCATTCACGTTCTAAGCCTCAACCTAATATGCTGGTAACTAACCAATAGGACCAACACAGAGTGGAAATGGGCGGGGTATGATCTAAGCCGACTAGAACGAAAGAAAAAGGACTGCATTACAGAGTTAGTCAGCACCATTTTGGAACGGGTGCCATTCGATCAACCATTAATGACAGTCCCAACATAAGATTTGTACGGCAGAGACTGAGACTAAGATTATACAAAACTTTATTGTCCCATATTGACTAAAGAAGGACAGTACTCTACACCATTTTGGGACTGATGCCATTCGATAAAACATTAATGATAGTCCCTACATGAGGGATTGTACGACAGGGACTAAGATTATACAAAACTTTATTGTCCCATATTAACTAATAAAGGAAAATGCTCTATTTATAAAATAAATAATACTGCATATCACACACAAATATCATAAGGTGAACGCATGTAATGAATAATGTCAGTGCAGAGAAAGATACATAGTTCAAGATATAATAGTGAGAAAATAATAAAAAACACCCCAGTGCAAAAATTATCTCACCAAAATTTCTCTAAAAAAAAGGGATTTGTTTTGGGATTGTATTCATAATATAAAGAAAAAATAATAATAAATATCTGGACCTCAAAAATCCAAGTGCCATACTATACAGGGACACTGAGAGGCAAATGTCTCAAAGAGTATATCTCTCAGAAATGGGTAAAGGATAATACTAGATTTCAAAAATAAAGTCATGTATGGAGGTAACGAGGAAACTCACGTTAGCCACCCAGATCATAAATGCTAGATGAAAGTTGAGAATATGTGATATGACCTATAGTACTTATATTTACTACGTCACGGCTACAGAAAATAACAAATTACAGGTCATCAAAGTAATTATACGATGCCTGCAAGGGTGACCTCATCACTTCAGAAGAAAGTACCCCAATCTGTGAGATAATGGAGATACCCAGAATGTATAGGTGACCTCACCAAGACTGAGTCACATACCATTGTATATCCAGATTCAAACCTTTTTTAACACTATTAAATGTGAAAATCCAAAAGGTTTCGCGTTGTTTGCGGGTAGTCTCCATCGGTATCCCTGCTTTGCTCTGGATTTTTTCCAGAATTAACCATTTGAACTCATTTTCCAAATGGTTTTTCTCAATACAATGTTGCACAAGCGGGGCTGTAATCTTCTTGGTGCGTATAGCTGATTTATGCTCGCTATACCTGATGCGAAATTCTCGTGCAGTTTCTCCGATATATGCTAAGCCACAAGGGCAAACTAGCATATATACAATATTGTGACTCCTACAATTGGTTAAAGATCTTAACTTCACACATTTCCCCTCATATTGTATAGAGTCCGTGACCATAGCACTGTCGCAGGCATGACAAGAACCACATTTGTGGTTGCCTAAAATCAAAGGCAAACCTGATATTGTAGATTGACGTGCTACACTAGATTGAATCGGTCTTGTATGCACTAAGAGATCGCGTAGATTGCGGTTTCTACGATACGCTACCAACGGTTGTTCCAACTGGGTTTCATTTTCATCACTATTGAGGATTTTCCAATTCTTCATGATAATATTTCTGATCTTATAATTCAAAGAAGAATGGTTTATAACACATACTACCTGATCTTTAGATGTACGAGTAGTGCCTGCCAGTAACAGATAGTGCTCCTGAGGCGGAAGCCGGGAGCGGGTGATTATTTTAACAATTTTAAAGTTGTTTTAATCTTATTTGTGATAACGTTGTACCTGAATAGTGAAACTTGCATTACGCGGTGTTGGCGCCATTCCAGGGAAGCCCCACGCTCCTGGACACGCCCACCGACGCTCGGCCACGCCCCCTCCCTCACTAGTTTAAATTGCGCCGCTGCAAAGCGCGTATTTGGTGACAGATAGTGCTCCTGAGGCGGAAGCCGGGAGCGGGTGATTATTTTAACAATTTTAAAGTTGTTTTAATCTTATTTGTGATAACGTTGTACCTGAATAGTGAAACTTGCATTACGCGGTGTTGGCGCCATTCCAGGGAAGCCCCACCCTCCTGGACACGCCCACTGACGCTCGGCCACGCCCCCTCCCTCACTAGTTTAAATCGCGCCGCTGCACAGCGCGTATTTGGTGACAGATAGTGCTCCTGAGGCGGAAGCCGGGAGCGGGTGATTATTTTAACAATTTTAAAGTTGTTTTAATCTTATTTGTGATAACGTTGTACCTGAATAGTGAAACTTGCATTACGCGGTGTTGGCGCCATTCCAGGGAAGCCCCACGCTCCTGGACACGCCCACCGACGCTCGGCCACGCCCCTTCCTACTCACCATAAGTGATGTGTTGCCAACGACCGCGCAGCGGACGCGCGCAGCTGGCGCGCCAAAGGCAAGCCCGTCTGCGCCCGTCCGCGACCATACGAGACCCGGGGCCATGAACCCTAGTCTCGTTATCACTAAGCTAAGGACCTATAGCTCATCAAACATCCAGAGCAGTGGAACTGCAGCCGTGACACGCTGCACCCACAGATTCCCACCTGATAAACTTCCTCCTTGCTGCCCGTCCTGTAAATATCCCCTCAACACCAAAATCCCAGTAGACACAATTCAGAAATATTGTATGTACCTGTTGAACTGTAGGTCCCTTCCGAAACACAGCACGGAATTTGCCCTGCTGTTAGAAGAACGGAAACCGGATGCCATCTTCCTGACGGAGACATGGCTCACCCCCCACTCTGAGCCGTACCTAGTCACAGCTTTACCCCCTGGCTATCAAATCTATAGGCTAGACCGGTCGGAAGGGAGAGGAGGAGGCCTGGCTATCATACTAAAGGGTCAGTATCGTTGTCGTACTACCTCCGAAGCAATTCCCGAGTGTGAAAGTCTTGCATTTACTATCGACTTCTCCTCAAATATCTCCTTCTCAGGCACCCTGATATATCGCCCTCCAGAGCCGGCAAAAATGTTCCACAGACTTCTCCCGAACATTATAGCCGAACGTATCATGTCAACAACCAACCATACTCTTCTGGGAGATCTTAATTTTCACTTTGACAGCCTCACAGACCACACTGCTTTGGAATTAACAGATGACCTAGCAGCATTGCAATTAATTCAGCACGTCTCAGCCCCGACCCATGAAAAGGGCCACCTACTAGACCCAATCTTTAGCAACTGCACGGAGCTGCGGGTCAGTCAACCCATTGCCCTTCCCTGGACTGATCACTACTTAATACCTTTCACCTGGTTTACCGATAAAGCCCCTCGGTCCACCCCCCAACCCAAAATCACAAGGAACTGGGCGAAATTATCCACCGAGGTTTGGATAAGCAACTTAGAATCCACTTGCCCACCCCATTCCACAGACCCCAACATAGCAAACCAGGAATATGAGGGCTGGATCGAAAAATCTTTGGACGCCACCCTACCCTTTCAGAAATCCATACCGAAAAGATTGCACAAATCAGCCCCTTGGTTTTCAGACATCCTAAGAGCAAAAAAACGTTTATGTAGGAAACATGAGAGAGCATGGCGCCTAGACTTTCTACCTGAGAAAAAGTCCCAATACAAGGAGGCAATTAAGGCTTATAAAAACGAGATTAGGACAGCGCAAACTACTTATTTTTCGGCTAAAATTATGGAAGCCAAATCCAAACCAAAGGAAATTTTCCACTTGGTAAAATGCCTTACAAAATTGAATAACTCAGCTCCATCCCTAGCTAAAACACAAGCACAATGTAATGAGCTAGCGGACTTCTTCCACAAAAAGGTCACTAAGATCTACTCCTCCTTTCCAACAGTAGATATAACCCCAATAACAACTGTCCAGGCACCACTGAAACACAGAACTCTCCCAGACCAACCTACCCTAGAACATTTTCTTCCTTTAGATCTGGATACCCTTAACCTTCTGGATCGGCAAATCAATTCTGGCTCCCCACTCGACCCAGCACCACCAGATGTTATGATGCAGGCTAGCCAGGTTACCCTACCCGTGGTACTGGAGCTACTAAACTCCTCCATTTCATCATGTACTGTGCCCACAGGATGGAAGAGAGCCATGGTACGGGCTCTGCTTAAAAAGCCCAATTTAGACCCGGAGGATCACGCCAATTACCGCCCAATCTCTCTGCTCCCCTGGACAAGCAAAATTCTTGAGAAACATATAAACATCCAGTTAATCAAATTTCTTGAAAACCATTCGTTACTAGATGTCTCTCAGACAGGGTTTAGACCTAGGCATGGAACGGAAACCGCACTGTTAGCGGTCATTGAAGAGTCACGGAGGATACTGGATCAAGGTGGTTCAGTGGCAGTGATCCTCCTCGACCTAAGTGCGGCCTTCGACACGGTCAGCTATTCCACTCTGCTGAACCGTTTATCGAAGATCGGAATAACAGGAAACGCACTCAGGTGGCTCAATTCCTTCCTGAGCAACAGAACATTTCAAATCTTTGATGGTGACACAGTGTCATCCAGCAAACCACTGAGCTGCGGGGTACCACAAGGGTCCTCTCTGAGCCCTGCGTTGTTTAACGTATATATGAAGCCACTGGCTGGGGTCGTCCAACCGTTCGGTATCAAGATCATATCATACGCAGATGACACCCAGCTAGTGGTGTCTTTGGCGCAGGAGGGTAACAGGCACATAACAACAGGCCTTATGAAATGCCTACAGAATGTTAAGGAATGGATAACAGCCTCCTCCTTAAAACTCAACGGAGACAAAACGGAGCTTATGCTCCTGGGCCCACCTTCACCAGTGCCTTTTATCTCCCTCTGGCCGTCCTGTCTAGGTCCTCCCCCAACCCCAAAGGAAAGTGTAAAAAGCCTGGGAGTCTGGTTAGACAAGAATCTCTCGTTCACTACCCAAGCCATCAAGCTGTCTGCCACGTGCTTTGGCTTACTTAGAACAGTGAGGAAAGTTCTACCCCTCCTGCCGATGGAAGCAAAACAAGTGGCAATACAGGGTCTGATTCTATCCCGGTTAGACTTCAATAACGCCCTTTATTTGGGCTCCCCCGAATCTACCCTGCGGAAGCTCCAACTGGTACAGAACTGTGCAGCTAGAACCTTGCTTCAGATCCCACGCAGACAGTCAATCAGACTCGGATTAAAAAAAACTACATTGGCTCCCGGTGAAACAGAGAGTTGCATTTAAGGCATTATGTATCTCCCACCGAGCCTTCTGGAATAAGAGCCCAGCAATCAGCAAAAGTCTAGTCACCCATTACCACCCTAGCAGGAATCTCCGATCTACGGAGGATTTTCTGGCCTCAATACCAAAAATTAAAAGAGCCAGAACCGGAGGTAGGATGTTCTCCCTAAATGCCTCCAAGCTATGGAATTCTCTTCCTCTACAACTCCGCTCCGACCCTGACCTACTATCGTTTCGTAAACAATTGAAGACCTTATTGTTCACACAGTCTCCCTGATCCTGATCACCTCCTCATTGATCACATCTGTACACCTAGCGCTTGGACGCCCTTGGGGCAGCAATCGCGCTTTACAAATCTACATTCAATTCAATTCAATTCAATTCAATGCCTCTCTATCATAATAATTGGCCCTTTTGTAGGCATGTCTTATTAGCCTATGTGGGTAGCCTCTAGCCAGAAGTCGTACCCGTAGGGCATCTCCATGTCTATGGAACTCCCGCATGTCAGTGCAATTGCGCCTGATATGCAGGAATTCACCGAAAGGAATTGCATCTCTTTGACTCGTAGGGTGAAAGCTTTGGTAGTGTAATATGGTGTTCTTCGCAGTTGGTTTTCTGAATAGACTAACCTCAATGATATTGTTTAACCCCGAGATAAGGATATCCAGAAATTCCACTTGATAGACACTACTATTAGCAGTAAACTTTAAATTGCAATCACTCGCAGTGAGCCAGAGTATAAATTCGTTCAAAGATTCATTTGTTCCTGACCAGATGAAAAAAATATCATCGATGAAACGTCTCTAACCGATGACATTATCAGAGAAGGGAGCGGCCTCATTGAAGATATTTTTAAGTTCCCATTCTCCCATATATATGTTAGCCACACTTGGAGCACAAGATGCTCCCATACTGGTGCCCTTGATTTGTTTATATATGGAACCTTCAAACTCAAAAAAGTTGTTCATAAGCATACCAATATCAGTTACAACAACCTATTCAGTAATTCTAAGATCCACATACACATCCACTCATTCACCAACAGTCCTATACAGTCACTCATACATGTACTCACTCATCATATGTACTCATACACCTATACATCCTGTTACACAGCGCCACTCTTCCATAGAGTTACTCACACACATAGTCACTCATGCTAATAAAGAATCAAACATCCATTTACTTGCATATACAGTTATACACACACCACCACACTTACTTCTACAGAAACTTACACATACTTAGTCTTTTAAACAATCACTTATAGAAACACATACTTATTCATACAGGAACTCTTTCAATCTCTCACTCTCACATATACTCACTTATATACACCAATAGTCACATATACTAGTTTAAAACATTTGTAGTTACTCATAAAGACACTATTGAGACAGGCATTCACTCACTAACACACCCATGCACACACTCATCCACCCATACAGTCCTGCACGCATGCTGTCTTCAACACATACAAACAGTGAGTCACTCATTCATGCACCTATGCACTACGTAATACCCCCCACCGAACCATACAGACACTTAGACACTCATACTGATACTCAAAAAACCAACTAATAACCTATATAGACACTCATGTAGCTACTCACCAACCCATGCAGCCACTTATACACAAAGTGAGAGACTGAAACAGATATTTACATATTTAAACAATACTCACTAAGCCATGTATTCACTAAGATACACTTAATCAGTCAGTTATACAATAAATTTTTCAAAAACAAATCATCCATTTAGACACTTATATACCCATGTATTCTTCCATCAACCTTGAGATATACATATATAAAACATATGTAATTTTCAGAAAAACACACATTCACTGGATGATGTCATCAGTGATGTCATCAGTGATGTAATTTGAGATGTCATCAGTGATATCATGAGTGATGTCACATGTGATGTCATCAGCTGTGCATTGCGGGCGCGCGAGTTATAGTTAGCTGAACTAACTATAACAGGGGAATTTCAATGGTTTTGTACGAGTGAAAAGTCCAGCTAACTATAACGCCCCTGAAACCTATGGTTTTTTCAGTGAATATATATATACACACACACACATACATATTACCTACTGGCGGTCGCCAGTAGGTAGTTATAGTTAGGACCCTGTTTCCATAGGAAAACCGCAACATTCTATTTTGAATAACTTTGGCGCCGGTCGACGAATCCTCGCAAAATTTTCAAAACTAATGGGGCGCTACGCTCCGCTCCTACCCTGAAAGTCTCGGGGGGATTCGTCAAGCGGGGGCTGAGAAAAAAGGGGGGTCCCAAAACGCGTTTTCCCCATGCATTTTTCCATAGGACATTTAGACACAGCTACAGCCCGAACGGCTGAACAGAGTTACTTGAAATTTGGCAGAGAGGTAGTCTACAGGTCAAGGAAGTGCCTTTTGTAGGTCTGGTGTAAATCTGTTCAGTAGTTCCTGAGAAAATAGCAATTAAATCAATATATATATCTGTGGCAGCTTACCGTGCGCTTACGGTAAGCTTACCGTACGCGTACGGTGCCGTGCGCGAGCTCAAATCTGATTGGTTGTCACATGACTGTAAACATTCGAATCGGACGAAATCAGGAAGTGTCGGCCGCCATTTCGTGTGTTTCACACAGAAAAAAAAAGGGAGATAACTTGAAAAGGGGGCAAGGAAGAGAGTTACAGACCCCCTAACATTTGAAAGGGGGTCAAAGAAGGACAGAAAAGTACAAAAAAAACATTTATTAATTTTTAAAAAAAATCGCGGGTACGCGTACGGTAAGCTTACCGTACGCGTACGGTAGAAAAAAAATAAAAAAAGAAATAAAATTCAGATTTAAGTGTTTAGATATTAGGGGGCTCTAAAAAGAGCCGTTGTGTTTATGAAGTGATTTTTTAGTGGTACCTACAAGTAAGTACCGATGCAGAGTCTAAGGTTCAAGAGGAAGACTCTGTTCCCTTCATCAGTGACGTGTACACCATCTCCTCTATAAATGTCTTGCATGTCGTAACGCAAGTTGTTGTGGTAAATGGAACCCATACCATAGTCTCGGAGGAAAGCAGAAACAGATTTGTTGACGTGCTTTCTTGCTTTGTCAATCTGCGGACAAAAATGATTGGACCAGTTCCATTTTTGCCTTTGGCATATGTTAGAATACGCAAAGGCAGTTTTAGGGAAAAGTGAAAACAGTTGTGCAAAGGTCTCCTTCATAAGCATTTCCAGACCTACCCCAGTCAAAGTGCCTAGGTCATTGCCACCACAGTGCACTATTATGAGGTCAGGGTGTTGGATTTGCATGAAGGATTTCACCAATGGCATCAATTGGTGCCACTTTAACCCTCTCTGACCAATCCATTTAATGTCTACATTTGGCAAAGCAAGGTCTCTCACCATACCTGTTTTCTCTGCATACTTTTCACTCCAGAAGACATAGCTGTGCCCTACAATCCACACTGTGAACATCTTCAAAGGAGATCTGGATGCACTCAGGAGGTGTATTTCAGTAGAATGGGAAAAAGAAATGAAACACATTTTGGAAATGGAGGCATACATATTTTTTTTAAATAAAAAGAACTCATTGGCTGTTTCATACCATTCTACACTAAAAAATAGGCTGTATGTGTCAATTTATAGAAGCATGTTTTGTATTGGTACAGAAAAATGTGTTACCAAAGAACAGTACTATGGATTTGCTGTTAGGTTTGAAAAGTCAAGCACTCTTGCTCTTTGGAAATGAAACATTGTGTGGTGAACTTCTGACCTAACTCCACACAGCAGTGTTCCATGAGCTGTTGCTATGGTAGCAGGCAGAAGTCAAGTTGGGGGAAGGGTACTAGGCAGAAGTCAAGTTGGGGGAAGGGTACTTTTGGAAAAGGGTTGGTTTTCAACCAATAGAAATGTGTGATTACATTTGAAAAAAAGGGGGAAGCACTGAGATTTGAAATTAACATGTATATGTGTGGAAAAAGAGAGGGAAACATTTCCATTATCTGGTTCTGCTGAGAGGAGAGAGGTGTACAGAACAGAGATCCTGGCTCTGATAATCTGCTGTTTGAGTGCCACATTTCTTTCACAACTAACTAATTTTAAAGGTGAGTTATGAGTTTGAGAGGGGATGTATATGGTAAATTAAGAAATGAATAATAGAATTGGAATTCCTTTTGTTGAAGTTGTGTTTATCATTTTGTGTTTTGGGAGAAATTTAAATGTAAGGAACATGTAAAATAATATGGACTATGTTTTCACCATAAATTAAGGTGTACTGGTATAAATGAGGAATACTTTTAGGGTTTGAGGTTGCAGTCAGTAATGCAAATACATTCAGCATCACTAAGGCTGGTTGCCCTTGCTGGAGTGTAGTCAGTCACCCAGGTTACACATGTTGCTGGTCTCAAAAAGCTGTTTGGACATGTGCTGTTTTCAGAATCTGAAAAGTGGATTCAAAATGTGTCAGACTGTAAAAGTACTTATCACTTGCCAAAAAAAGAGTAGTAAGTGTGCTTTCAAATTGGCAAAGAAATTTCGTTTTCTGACTAATATCAAACCATGACTCTGTGTGCAAAGAGGAATTATAGACAGAGATTTATTGCGTATTACTCTGGTAATTTTACATTTGCATTAGTAGGAAAGGGGGAGGTATTTTTCTGCAGAAGCAGACTCTTAGCACACACCCAGCTGCTTATCCTGTAGAATCATGCATAGTATTCACAACCGAGTGGGGTTTGAGGTTGCAGTCAGTAATGCAAACACATTCAGCATCACTAAGGCTGGTTGCCCTTGCTGGAGTGTAGTCAGTCACCCAGGTTACACATGTTGCTGGTCTCAAAAAGCTGTTTGGACATGTGCTGTTTTCAGAATCTGAAAAGTGGATTCAAAATGTGTCAGACTGTAAAAGTACTTATCACTTGCCAAAAAAAGAGTAGTAAGTGTGCTTTCCAATTGGCAAAGAAATTTCGTTTTCTGACTAATATCAAACCATGACTGTGTGCAAAGAGCAATTATAGACAGAGATTTATTGCGTATTACTCTGGTAATTTTACATTTGCATTAGTAGGAAAGGGGGAGCTATTTTTTCTGCAGAAGCAGACTCTTAGCACACACCCAGCTGCTTATCCTGTAGAATCATGCATAGTATTCACAACCGAGTGGGGTTTGAGGTTGCAGTCAGTAATGCAAATACATTCAGCATCACTAAGGCTGGTTGCCCTTGCTGGAGTGTAGTCAGTCACCCAGGTTACACATGTTGCTGGTCTCAAAAAGCTGTTTGGACATGTGCTTACAGAATCTGAAAAGTGGATTCAAAATGTGTCAGACTGTAAAAGTACTTATCACTTGCCAAAAAAAGAGTAGTAAGTGTGCTTTCCAATTGGCAAAGAAATTTCGTTTTCTGACTAATATCAAACCATGACTCTGTGTGCACACAGGAATTGTTTTTAGATATTTAATTTGTGATGGTGTTATTGTGATTTTCACTTATAGGAAAGGGGTACATAGTATTTTAAGATTTGAAAAGAAAGATCATAAAAAATGTAGTAATATATTTAAATAAAATAAAGATTTTTTTTTTTTTAGTTTTTTTCAGATATTGCTGAAGAGCAGTGAACAAAATTTAAGATGCCTACAAAATCCAGACTAAGGAAAAACCACAAAAAAAATCTATATTTGAAGACAACTGGAGGACCTAAGTTAGTTGGAGATGCTCATGTTGGGAAAAAGAGAAAGTCTTCTGGTAAGCAGACAAAAGATTTTTTAAACAATATCTTCAAAAAAAGGAAAAATGTACAAAATGTCTGTACTGGAAAGAATGTTTTAAATAGAAAACAACAGGAAAAAATTGAGCATTTAGTTAATGCAAATATACCTTCAGAAACAATAAAGATTAACTTAAAAAGAAAAACAGCGTTTAAAGAGATTCGTAGAAAAATGTTTCAGAGAAGAGTAAATTTTATAAGAGGAAAAAAGAAATTGAAGCCATTGCAGCAAAGAAACTAGGAAACTATTCATTTTAATTTTGAACAGGATGCGTACATTAGATAAAATGGTCAATGTACTGAAATCACAAAGCAAAAGGAAAAGACTAGTGAAAAGAACAAACTTTTGTAAAGTGTTTTTAGGAGAATGGATGCATAGTTCAAGTAGTGAACCTTTTTTTAATGAAGAGAGTTATTTTCAAAGTAATAGTTTGCTGCATGCAGTTGACACCAGAGGTTGTGCTTATGAAGTGAAAAATGGTTGTATAATGGAGAAGGAGAAAATGGTTCCAAGAGATGAGGAACAAGTGATGGCGGATGAGGCTATGGGGAGACGTCCTAAAGCCCCAGTGTACACTTGGAATTGTAGTAGTATTTGCACTGTGCGTCAGGAATCTATTGATAAATTTCGTGAGTTTCTAAGAGAATATAGTAAAAAAAGTGTTAAACAGAAGATTAAGGTGCTTCAAAGTCTAGATCCATGCAGAGTGAGAGAGAATACTGGTTTGCAGGGACATTCTCTGGCTTGTCTATCTAGAAAAGTGTGTAAAAGTGTTTTTCATCATTTTAGGATGCTGGCTGTTCATCATACTGAAATGAGAAAATTTGTGAGACGATTGTATTTTGCTAAAAGTCCAGCAATAAAGTTAGATGAATTGAATAGGGCTCTGTTTCGTGGATCGGTATCAGATGTAGAGAAGGTTACTGATGAAATTCAGTTTTGTTACTTTGGTCCAGAACAAGAAAGTGCAGAAAAGGACACGAAAAATGAGGAAGAAGTGGAAGAGAATGTAGAACCCTCTGTAAGTAAGAAATTTAATGATCACATAACAAAATTTGCAATAATCTCTAATGAAAGACCAAATATTACTTGTATTTGTTGCCGCAGAACTCATTATAGAAAACAAACCAGGAATGTTGATCTCTACAGAAAAAGTGAAAATGAAGATAATTATAAGTGGAAGGATTTTGCCACATATATATTTCTTGAAAATTGTTTTGAATTGGGTGAAGATCAGCGTATTTGTAAATACTGTTACAACAAGTTAGAAGAAAATAGAATGCCGACCAGAGCTGTACATAATAATTTAGAATTGGATGCTATTCCTGCCGAACTTTCTGAATTAAATACATATGAGTCTATACTTATTCAATGTGTTCATCCGTTCCAGACCATAGTACGTATGGAGCCCAAAACTGGTAAATTACCTCCTTCAGATTTACTGAGAGGTTTAAAAGGTAGAGTGGTGTATTTGCCCTTGGATTTGAAAAAAAATATAGAAACTATTGATGCAGATACTTTGGAAACTGAACCATTAGTTATTCTGGTTAATGGTGTACCTACAAAGAATAAGAAGATTAGGCAGGAGCTGGTAGATGTACGGAAAGTACAAAGAGCAAATTTGTATTTGAAAAGGAATAACAAATGGTATGAATCAATTTATATAGAAGAAGAAGAAGAAGATTTACAAGAAGACACAGAAACACCAACTGGACAAATTGAAAAAGTGGACAAGTCAAAGGAAGAAGAAATTTATGAACATTTTAGCATACATCCTCTTCATTCAAAAGAAGTTATGGGAGACAATATCGATCTGTTTCAGATGAGGAAAGCAAAAGGAACTCCTGTGAGTGTATGGGAGGAGAGCTTGGAAGCTCGATGTTTTCCCCAGCTGTTTCCTACAGGAAAAGGAGGAAGATACGATGAACGTCCAGAACAGATTCCAGCTTCTGAGTATCGAACTACAAGACTATATGCAGAAGATCCAAGATTTCGACAAAGTATTCCTTATTTGTTCCATCTTTTATTTGAAAGCGACTTGTCTGCATTATCATATGCAGTAAATCACATTTTAAAAAGTGGAGTACATTTACAAAATGTGTCTGCTAAGGATTTTATGGAGAAAGTGCAGCACCGAGATGATCATTTGGAAACACAACTGATCAATCTGATGGCTTGTCAGCGTGGGACAAATGAATATTGGTACCGACGCCATGGTGAATTAAAATGCATGTTACGGAATTTAGGAACACCAACATGGTTCCTTACCCTAAGCTGTGCTGAGTACGCTTGGGATGATTTACTGGATTTTCTACGAGAGGCAAATTCAAACATTAAAAACATCGAATACAAGACAGCAGGAGAACTGTGCTCATTGGATCCGGTTAATGTTTGCAGATATTTCAATCATAGATTTGAGGCTATGATGTCCTTCATCTGCAATAAAAAAAATCCACCTCTTGGAGAAGTAGTGGATTTCTTTTGGAGAAAAGAGTACCAGGCAAGAGGTGCTCCTCATATTCATATGCTGTTGTGGATCAAGGATGCCCCAAAGTTTGGAACAGATACTGATGAAGCAGTGTTATCTTTCATTGAAGAATATGCAACATGTGCTATACCAAAAAGCACAGAAGAGAAAAAGTTAAAGGAGCAAGTTTTACGTTTCCAAAGTCATCGGTGTGGAAAATACTGTCGACGGAAATACAAGAGCAAAGATAAATACTACACTAAATGTCGATTTGGATTTCCTAGACCTGTTCTTTCAAATGGAAGAGTAAACAGTTTTATGTCACCTGTGAGACATACTATTACAAGAAAATCACCTAAGAATACCTACAACTTTAAAAGAAAAGAAGAATCAAAAAATATAAATGACTACAACCCAGTCATTTTATCCATGTGGAATGCTAACATGGATATACAGTATGTAGCTGACAATTCCATTGCTGTTGCTCGATATGTAACGTCTTACATTACTAAATCAGAAAAAACTGAATTGAAAGAAATGTGGGAAATGATTTCTCACGAGAAGACTGTCAGTAAGAAGCTGTACAGTTTCAGTTTAAAGATGTTATCGCATCGAGAAATTGGATCCTACGAATGTTCAGATAGGTTATCTTCTGCAAGTCTCTACTCGAAATCAAGAAGAATAATTTGGGCAAGTTTAGGCCTTGCAGCAATGAGAAATCGGGTACTGAAATCTGTTGGAGAAATTGAATATTTGGCCGAGAATGACCCAGAAAGTACAGATATTTTGAAATCAAACATGTTGGACACATATTATCCCAAGAGAAGTCTTCATCTAGAGAACATGTGTCTCTATGAAGTGCTGCAGAACTACATTTATTCACGGAAAGCCACAGAAGACATCAACAATGGAAAATATAAAGTCATTGGTGAGGAAGGATGTTTGGTGAAGCAAACAAAAGGAAGTTTGATAAATCACAGGAAGCTGAGTTGCGACACTACTGACAAAAAGGAATTTTACTACTTGGCTCTTTTACAGCTGTTTAAACCATGGCGTACAGAGGACGAACTACTGGGAGAATATCAAAGCTATGAAGATTCCTTTAATGCTTGCAAAGACCGCATAGAATGCAGTACTTTCACAAATTATGTGCAAATGTTAAATGAAGAAATTGAACAGGAAAGTACAATTGCAGCTGAAGTAGCTAGAGACAGTTCTCAAGACAGCCAAAGTTCAGGAACACTCAGTCAAGATCCCCTAGGACAACCAATCGTTGAAAATGAAGCTGCAATAGCTATGACTGAAGTGGAAACGGCTATGAATCAAGCTCAAGAAGAATTTATAGACTTACCAAATTTGGAAAGACAACTGAATGAAGAGCAGCAACAAATTTATGAAGAGATCAGAAACAAAATTGATCACGGATTACTACATGAAAAAAAAGAGTGCTCATGCACATCATTTCAACCAATCAGGATGTATGTAAGCGGACAAGCTGGAACTGGAAAAAGTTTCTTAATAAAAGTCATCAGAAGCTACCTACAGCAAAAAACGGATTCAACTTTGTCTTGTGTGGTTACTGCTCCAACTGGGTTAGCAGCATATAACATAAAAGGAATCACCTTACATCGTTTGCTAATGTTACCAGTGGAGCATGAGAACAAAATACAATACCACAAGCTAACTGGAGAAGCATGCTTGGAAGTTTCAAGAGTATTGAAGAAGATGCAAGTTCTCATTATTGATGAGGTGAGCATGGTATCAAACTTAATGCTTGCCTTTGTGCATTTAAGAATGCAGCAAATTCTAAGGACAGACTATGACGTGTTATTTGGTGGAAAACATGTCATAGTTTTTGGGGATCTTCTACAGCTTACTCCAGTTAAAGGACAACCAGTGTTTAATACTGTGACACATGAAGACACAAAGAAGTCATTGGGAAGCATTGGTAATGCAAATATTTGGTCCTTCTTTGAGTACAAGGAACTTACTACTAATATGAGGCAAGCAAACGATGAAGAATATGGAAGTATTCTGAAAGATATCAGAATTGGACTACTCACTGAAGCTGGCACGAAAGCATTACAGAGTCGGTTGCTACATAATTTATTTCCTAAGGAAGAAATAGTTGCAGAGAAGATATACAAGAACATTGCAGAAAAGAAAAGTGTCATCTGCTTAATGCCAACTCTACGTGAATGCTCAATATTCAATGAGGAGCTTTTGAAATTGGAAAAGGAAGAGATTAGGAAATTGGAAGCAGTGGACACAATTCAGCATGAAAGAATTACTATTACATTACAGGCAAACTGAAAAATAAATTGGATTCACTAGAGAAGAACATTTCAAAAACTGCTGGATTAGAAAAAAATCTATATGTTTGCATGAACTGTAGAGTATTTTTAAGGAGAAATTTGGATGTTGAAAAAGGTTTAGTAAATGGAGCTATGGGAAGAGTTGTGGGTTTTATTAATTTCCAGAAAAAAGATGGAATTGAATGTTTAAAAATAAAATTTGATCAGATAGAAGAAGTTATAGACATTTGTCGTTGTACAGTTCGTTTCATGCTTGTGAAAGACTTATATGTACGTAGGAAACAGTTTCCGTTTTCTCTAGCATATGCTGTAACTATTCACAAGTCTCAAGGATTGACTGTAGATTGTGCATTTGTAAACATTGGTTCAACTGTGTTCAAAGAAGGTATGGCGTATGTAGCTTTGTCACGAGTGAAAACATTATCTGGTTTATTCATGATAGACTTTGATGATTCAAAAGTTAGTGCTGATACAAACTGTGTAAAGGAGTATAATAGATTAAGAAGAACCTATGCTCCTCATTTAGGTCAGTATCCTGTGTTGGAGAAACGTGTAGTTTCTCGAAAAAGGAGAATTGAGAATATCTGTAATGAGGATGTAGAGAGGAGAAAAAAAAAGAGGAGTGATGTAATTGCAAGCAAAAAGAAAAAGGAAAATGTTGAAGAGGTTGTAGGTTGTCATTTTGAAAATAGCTCTGGTGTCAACTGCTATGCTAATGTAGTGCTGAATGTTGCATTTTATCTGGAAAGTTTGCAAGAGCAGATAATAGTAAATCAGAGAAAAAGATTCTGTTCTGAGTTGAGTCTCCTTTTTCAAAAGCTGAGTAATGATAAAACTCAAATAGAAAGTGCTACTGAAATTAGAAAACTTTTAGATGTATGTTCAGGACGAACACAGTTTTCTCAAAATGTACAGCAAGACGCACAGGAATTCTTGATGTATTTTCTTCAGGTACTGGAAGAAGAAGGGGTACAAATTGAAAATATGTTTGGTGTCTCTTATAAATGGGAACATAATTGTGAAAACTGTTTCAATACATGTGGCTCTAATGTTGATTCTGAAAGGTTTATTTATTTAACATTGCCAGACAGTAAAACAGTCACTTTTGCTAAATTAGTTAAAGATGCTAATCATAGCATGGAATGCGGTGAGTGTAAATCTGACATGTTTTCAACGTTAATTTTAAAGGAATACGGACAGTATGTAATTTTAATGATGCAACGATGTAGAGCTGATGGTTCAAAATTGGATACTTTAATAAAGAAGTTTATAGGACAGCAATTATCAATTTCAGGAAAAACTTTTGTAACAGTTGCAATAATTTTCCATGAAGGACCTACTGTAACTTCTGGACATTACACAGTTTATCTTAAATGTGAAAAAGGCTGGACACTGTGTAATGATTCCCAATTGATTTTCAAGCAACGTTTGCCTTTTGATTTAGCAAATTCCTATCTAATCTTCCTGAAACCTAAATTTTAGAGAGAATTGGCAAGATCTGTACAAAACAATTATACCATTTTATTGGATTACCATTGGAATTTTCAAATAAAAAGATTTTTCAAATTACCATTTGGCCTAAAGGAAAGGTAACCAATTGTATTGTGGACTTATTTAATTCCTAATGAATCTTTCAGAAACCAAAAATTTGGAGAGAATCGGTAACATCTGTACAATTTAAATTTTGGAATTTTATTGGATTACCATTGGAAATTTAATCAAAAAAGATTTTTAAAATTACCATTTGGCCATAAGGAAAGGTAACCAATTGTATTGTGGACTTATTTAATTACTAATTAATCTTTCGGAAACCAAAATTTTAGAGAGAATCGGTAACATCTGTACAATTTAAATTTTGGAATTTTATTAGATTACCATTGGAAATTTAATCAAAAAAGAATTTTAAAATTACCATTTGGCCTAAAGGAAATGTAACCAGATGTATTGTGGAGTTATTTGAGATATATTCTTTTTGTGATTATGCTTCTGTAACAAAATTGTCAGACGGTATTTTAAAGAAATAGTTATTGTTATTAGATGATATTTTTTTTGAATATTTTGCATTTCTATAATGTTATGTTTAAGTGAAAAGAGATTCTGGGCTTTTTTAAAACAATCTTTGAGATTGTTATTTTTTTTTTGCCCGCTGTTAAGTGATGAATGCAATTGCTTTCACGATTTATAGTGAGATGCAATATATTCTGAAAACAGCAAAAAAATGGCAAAAAATTGTTTTTGGAAAATATGTAAATACGTGTACTGTATTATATAATGATTTATTAAATATTAATACTTTTTTCTTTTTTTTCAGATTGTGAAAGAAAATTTTCGAAAAAAAACCCCATTTTTACAAGTAATTTCAATTAAATTTTAATTAAAAATGAAATTGTTGGGTGGGTCAGGTAAGTCAGAAATTAGATGGTCCCTTTCTTCCACTTCTCCTCAAACAGATTTTCAGTATTTAGTTATTAATCCCTCAAGGACCTTGTAATGTGGTAATTGTTTTTTAGTGTTTTTAAAAAAATAAAAAAAAATACGCTTACCGTACGGTAAAAAAAAAAAAAAAAGTTTTTAAGAAAAAATTTAAAAAAGTTGAGAGGTATGGTTGGCTCTTAAAAGAGCCGTTGTGTTCATGCAGGGACAGAGGAAAGGAAGAATGGGAACATTAGCTGGTAGGACAAATGTGCTGGTCTATTTTGTTGTTAATGAGGGGAAGACTGGTCTCCCTATGAACAATTAGACCATGGCAAAATGAGCACCGCATTGTAACCCTCGCAAACCGATGGTTAGTTTCCACAGGACCAGAAAAAGTTGAATCTGCCCCCACAGATGAAGGGCTCAGCTGAGCTTCCGAAGATGGACTCGGCTGAGCTGCTGTGGATGTGCTTGCTCGACTTACTGAAGGGTTTCCTCTAGTATGTCGTGCATGTGTCCTAGGGTGTACATCCTCAAGGTGTCGTAACATAGTGTGATTCCCGAAGGAATACTTCTTGTTAGGATTACCTCTTGAAAGTACACGCTGGCACAGCTTACAAGTCACCAAAGCAGCATTGACTTTTTTCTCGCCCTCAGGAAAAGTAAAATACTCCCATATAAAAGAGCTCTTCTGTTTCCTCTTTCTCTGCCTGATGGTGGTGCTGCTAGCCTCACTCTCAGCAGAGGAGTGCTGGTCTGCCATCGTATCCCAAAGACAACTCAGCTCCTTCTCCTAAGGGATCACAAGCAGAAATGAGGGGAATGGGTGTGGTGTAGGAGAGTTCTAGAACTGAAACTACTTTGAACCAATCAAAAGTTTTGTTTCTTGATCACATGACCCACCGTGCGCGTACGTTATGCTTACGGTACGCTTACGGAGCGCTTACGGTAAAAGTACGCATGCGCGTAAAAAAGACACGCGCTCGCGCGCATGCGCATAACAGGCACGCCCCAACACTTCCGCGTAACGTGCGCGTGTAGCGTACATGCTTACGCGCCACGTACGCAGTACGCACGGCTACGTAAATTGCGTAACCATACGCAAAAAGAGTAGAAATATTACGAACATTACGCAAACCGTACGCTTACCGTAAGCTTAACGTACGCGCACGTAAAAAAAAAAAAAAAAAAATCACTATGTTATACTAATATATCTTACCTGTTTGGTAAAAAAAAAAAAAATGAGAAAAAATAATATATTGCAGAATTTTTAAAAATTAAGCATAGTGTTTTAAGAGAATATAAAGTAAAAAAGCTTGCAAATTAAAAAAAAACACGTTTAATATAAGAATTTGTATTAAAAAAACCATACAAAAACAATGAAAAAACCATGGGAATCACACATGTTATAGGTAAGAATTAGCATTTTAAAAACCATACAAATTCACTGAAAAAACATGGGTTTCACACACGTTATAGTTAGGAATTAGCATTTAAAAAACCTTGCAAATTCAGTGAAAAAACCATAGGTTTCACACACGTTATAGTTAGCGGACATTTTACTCATAAAAAACCAATGAAATTCCCCCGTTATAGTTAGTTAAGCTAACTATAACTCGCGCACCCGCAATCCACTGCTGATGACGTAACATATTACATCACTCATGACATGGTCAGTGACATCACTCATGACATCACTGATGACATCTCAAATGACATCACTGATGACATCATCCTTGTGACAGAGTGGTAGACCTCCTCTCACCCTAATATAACCTTTGATACAAACATTCAAAAATAGAGACTGAAATTTTCAAAAAAATGGACATACCAATACCAGTTACAACAACCTCTTCAGTAATTCTAAGATCCACATACACATCCACTCATTCACCAACAGTCCTGTACAGTCACTCATACGTGTACTCACTCATCATATGTACTCATACACCTATACATCCTGTTACACAATGCCACTCATCCACAGAGTTACTCACACACATAGTCACTCATGCTAATAAAGAATCAAACATACATTTACTTGCATATACAGTTATACACACACCACCACACTTACTTCTACGGAAACTTACACATACTTACTCTTTTAAATAATCATTTATAAAAACACATACTTATTCATACAGGAACTGTTTCAATCTCTCACTCTCACATATACTCACTTATATACACCAATAGTCAAATATACTTCTTTAAAACATATTTAGTAACTCATAAAGACACTATTGAGACAGTCATTCACTCACTAACACACCCATACACACACTCATCCAACCATACAGACATGCACACATGCTGTCTTCAACACATACAACCAGAGAGTCAATCATTCATGCACCTATGCACTACGTAATACCCCCCACCGAACCATGCAGACACTCAGACTGATACTCAAAAAACAACCTAATATCCTATATAAACACTCAAGTAGCTACTCACCAACCCATGCAGCCACTTATACACAAAGTGAGAGACTGATACAGTTATTTACATATTTAAACATTACTCACTAAGCCATGTATTCACTATGATACACTTAATCAGTCAGTTACACAATCAATTTTTCAAAAACAAATCATCCTTTTAGACACTTATATACCCATTTATTCTTCCATCGATCTTGAGATATACATATATAAAACATATTTAATTTTCAGAAAAACACACATTCACTGGATGATGTCATCAGTGATGTCATTTGAGATGTCATCAGTGATGTCATGAGTGATGTCACTGACCATGTCATGAGTGATGTAATATGTTACGTCATCAGCAGTGGATTGCGGGTGCGCGAGTTATAGTTAGCTTAACTAACTATAACGGGGGAATTTCATTGTTTTTTTATGAGTAAAATGTCTGCTAACTATAACGTGTGTGAAACCTATGGTTTTTTCACTGAATATTATATATATATACATCACAGCTCCTTCATTCCACCTCCTTCGTGCACTCACGCGCGGCTGCTTTTCGCAGGCGGTGTACCCGCAATAATGGCAGCTTCAACCTTGTATTCCACTTTGAACACAAAGAAAGCACTCTCGGGGCGAGTCCAGAAGTTTTTATTTTACGGACTCACGGTAACCCGACGCATTTCGGCAGACGCCTTTATCGATGGTTATATGGCGCGCCAGAAACGGCCCTCTTTTATTTCAATTACATTCACATTTACTAAACACTGAGAATGGACAATTTCAACCATAAATGGCAGACATCTTGTAATGTGCAAAACGTTTTTCTCAAAGCCACAATGAACGGATGTACCTTAACAAATATATAAATGTTCGTAGACAGTATATATTCCGTCACTTAATACCAATATAGCCCTCCAATGGGCCTATACATCCCAATCAAATGGCGTAATTGTCATCAAAATTAATTAATGCCAAACAATTCATCAATTTCATGTATAGCGCCCTGAATGGGCTTTAAGTCAATTGTAATAGCAACAACGATTTTAAGCACATTACATTTTCAGCTAAAAAAACTTTTAAAATTTCCCTATGTCATTACTCAGTAAAAATTAATCAAATATACATTACATCTTCAACCTGCATAAGCATTGTTAATGCCCAAATTATTGTCAAATTTATTGAAGTTCAAAATCAGATACCAAACAGTGACTTACGATAATCCCATAGCCATGGAACTATTAGCCTAAATGCACGGCAAGCTCCTCATTAGAATTTAGGCCATCAGGTGTTTTAGTCTGGAGATCGATTGTATACCTGGATTCCAGTCTTCTTAGACTGGTAACCCTATCTCCACCCCTTGGTTTCAATGGTACATGATCAATAACAAAGAAAGTTAGAAGAGACCTGTCACTGTTGTGCTTAGCCTTAAAATGGCGAGCTACCGGGTATGTCATATCTCCGTTTTTAATTGCCCTTGTGTGCTCTAAGATGCGCATCTTAGTCTGGTGTATGGTGCTAACAATGTAACTGAGTCCACAAGGGCAATTAAGGCAATACACCGTGTACGGAGTACTGCATGTAATGAATTTATTGATGTATTTAGGTTTCTTTACACCTGGTACCCGGTATGTAAGAACTCTCTTGCTCCCTGTGCAGGCTTTACACTTTCCACAGGGATAGAACCCCTTTCGGTCCCCACTGAACAGTTTAGGTGTATTTTTCCACATATAGCTGCTCGTTAGAGAATCCCGAAGGGCCCTTGCTTTTCGGAATGTTAACAGTGGTCATTTTGGAATATCCATTCCAATGACCGGATCCATTCTCAGCAGATTCCAATTTCTGCATAGAATGGTTTGTAATATCTCAGAATCCTGCGAGAATGTAGTTATCATACGGAAACCACATTCATTGTTTTTTCGAGTGGATTGTGCTTCCATCAATTTTTTTCTCAGGATGGAATTCACTCTCTTTAGAGCTCCATTCAATATTTGCTCACCATATCCATGAGCTCTGAATCTTTCCATACATTCACTTGCATATTTGTGAAAGTCCACCTCCCTAGTATTGTTCTTTTTAATCCGCAGTAATTCCCCATAGGGGATACTGTTGATTAATTTGGGAGGATGGCCACTGCGGGCATGTAATATTGAATTCCCCGCAGTGGGTTTTCGACACAATTTGGTGCAGATTTTGTTATCAAGAATACTGACTTCTAGATCTAAGAAATTCACTGTCTTGTTGCTAATTTCAGCATTAAATTTGAGTTTCAAATTGTTGTTATTCAATATTTGAACATAGTCTATCGCCATTTCAGTTGTCCCCCTCCACACCAGTAAAAGGTCAGCTATATATCTGCACCAGGCCACAACCCTGTTGGCCCAGACACTATTGGCCTCCGACCAGGCCACCTGCTCCTCCCACCAGTCCACGAATAAATTCCCGTAGCTGGGAGCAAAGCAGGTGCCCATGGCCGTTCCGGATACTTGCTTGTAATACTGGTCCTGGTACAGAAAGATGTTATTGTGCAGACAGAATTTTAAGAACTCTATCAGCATCTCGCTATGCTCAAAATATTTCAATGATCGATTCTTAAGAAAATAGCAAACTGCCTGTAAACCTTGTTGGTGCGATATACAGGTATATAGACTTGTGATATCCATCACAATCATCTGGTCACCAACCTGCCATATAACATCTGTTATATGTTGCAAAAAATCTTTAGTGTCTTTAATATAGGATTTCAATTCCACCACAAAACTAAATAATAAGTGATCTATGTATATTGAAATGTGCTCTAAAAGGCTGCCCTGCGATGAAACAATCGGCCTCCCTGGAGGTAACAAGGCGTCTTTATGCACCTTGGGCAAATGATAAAAACAAGGGGTTACAGGATCTAAACACCTCAGAAATAAATACTCCTCTGTTTCTATTTTGCTCTTATCGTACCAACTTTTCAATAACGCATGACAATCCACAATACTCGTATTGTACACAGCCCTATACACCTTTTCATAAAATGCTACATCAGAAAGTTGGTGTAAGGCCTCGTTATTGTGAGCATTAAATGTCTGCAGCACAACATTACCGACCTTGTCTGAGGGCTTACACACAATAGACGCATCTTCTTTAAGGCTTTCAATCGCCAAGTACTGCTCATGGGTAAAATTGTGTTTTTTTGACGAAACATGATCACACCCTCGTAGGTTCATTAACTCTTTAACAACATTTTCTGAGAACGTATCAATGATATCGTTGGGCATTTGTGGTATAAAGATCGAAACTGGTTTGAAAGGTGTAACCACATTTTGCTGCTCAATGCCCATAAAACCCACCGGGTCATCTACCCCCGCTGGACCTGAAATTTCATTTCCCAGATCTTTGAAGGCCTGTAATGCTGGTGCATCATGTCCAACTAGAATATCAGTCTCTAATGGGAATTCCCCCACTCCCTAAGTATGTAGTTTCTTCGGTCGTAACTTAAACAATTTATGGAGCTTGAGTTTTTTCGTGAACCTAAATAAATCGATTCTCGTTTGTGTGTACTCTAATTTTTTCTGCGGTCAGAATGTAAAACCAAGCTTCAGTACTTCTTCTTCAGTTCGTGTCAAGATTCGTGGAGTTAAGTTGATGATGGTGAGATTCTCTGATGGCAGTTGATTTAACTGCGCTTGTTGAATTTCTTTTTGCTTCTTGTCACCGGTGGTGACCTGCACCCTTTTCCGCCACTGTCCCCCTCGTCTTGTCGGTCTCCGCTTTTTGATTCCGAATGTAATTGACATAAAAGAGGGACTTTTCTGGCGCGCCATATTACCATCGATAAAGGCGTCTGCCGAAATGCGTCTCGTTACCGTGAGTCCATAAAATAAAAACTTTAGGACTCGCCCCCGAGAGTGCATTCTTTGTGTTCAAAGTGGAATACGAGTTTTAAGCTGCCATATATATATATATACATACGCATACATATATATATATATTAATTTGTACATTTTATATAATTTTAAATTTATAAAATACATTTAAATGAATAGTTTATTCATTGTTTTAAAGTAAATATATATATATTAATTATTATGTATGAGTTTATCTTTTTTTATTAAGTTTATTTGTTATATTTGTTAAAATGTATATTAAATCTAAATTCTTCAAAAATTAATTTCATTATTTGATATATTTAATATTTATTATTTTATTATGTATCTATAAAAATCGATATTTTGTACAACTATATTTTTGACATCGATATTTTTGTTGTTGATATTTGTGTACTTACCTTTCTAAGTTCAGGGAGTAGATATTTTTGCATTCTATATTTTTACCTCGATATTTTTTTCGTCTATATTTTTGTAGTCGAAATTCTGTCAGTGAATCCTCTCATACATAAGGTACTTATCATAGTTAATATAACTACAGAGTAGATGTAGTAAAGGGTGTGCGTTTTCCTGTGTGTGTGCTACTCAGTTATACCACACATGTCCACATGTCTTCCATGCATGTGTTCAGGGGCATAACATTCTATGTGTAAGGTACCCAAAGTGCATGACTTCAGACATGCACACTGTTTACAACTCAGGTCTACCTAACACAGCAGGCAGGTTTTTGCTCCTCTCCATGATTTTTACATATGTGGGACACAATCAATGCTTGCCCTCTTAGCACACAGCGCCTGCACCACTTAGATGTTTGTAGTAATTATCATTACCAGTTACACAAGGTTTCAGTTGGTACAGAGTGGAAGCTTACTCAAGGCAGATGTACAGCAGTTTATAGGTTTACTTCAAGCTCTATTATACTCACATTACTTGATTCTGTGGTAGGTAGTTTAACAACGTTACCAAATTCTACAGTGTCCTCAAAGGAAACAGGGCTGCGTTTTGAAAAAAAGTTTTCTTTTCTCAAAGTTTATTTCAGTTTGCAGTAGCCTCTTGCACCACTGCCTATTCTTCAACAAACTTTTTTTATCATTTACAACAAGGAAGAGGTTGCTTTTGTGAATGTATTATCACCTCCTTTGTGGTGCTGGTAAAATTTCACAGGTTTGCAACCGGATGTTGGTCACTTTTCGGTTGCAAAACATTGATACATATGCTGCTGACTCCATATTTGGAAGAGATGCCTTTTCTAGCTACTGAATCGGTATTCATTCGGAATTTCAGTTAAAGCATTTTAAAATGGGATTAGTACATATGAAAAAGCAATCTAACTGTTGTAAATGCTGAACTGGAGTGTTGGTGACAATCAAAATGCTTAGTACATCTTGCCCCTGACCAGTGCCTTATTGTTCTGGGTGAGTGTCTGAGACAGTAAGGAAGTCCTTTGAAGGTTTCCCCTGAGATAGAGCATGTGCTCTCGCTTGCAATACCTTTTGTTTACTTATGGGGGCTTAGAGTCTACTCATTGCTTATCATTGGTTGGCTTCATCATCGCTCTCATTTCTTTGCTTCTCTTTGGTCCATTTCTGCTTCACTTACTGTTTGTGTTTGTCCCTCCCCTGGAGAATGGCCTAATTACTGCTTCCTTGCTCACTGAGTGTCCTTCTGCTGCTCATTTTCTTGCTTGAGATACTATTTTCTTTTAGTTGAAGCAGTGAGTGCATGTGTTTGCAGGCTGTCTCTCTCCCGCCCCCGACTCCCCACCCATCATCGTTGCTTGGCCTTTCCTTCCTGCCCCCTCACGTTATGTTGCTTCCCGCATCCTGCCTGACCCCTAGTGCATTATGTTGGTTGATCGACCCCATTCATCCCCTCCCACATTCTGTTGCTTGACCTATTCCCCATCCCACATTCTGTTGCTTGTCCTGTCTCCCAGCCACCTCTTGTAGTTGAAGCTACACTAATTGAGCCCTAGGATGGGATATAGACATGGCTAGTAGTCTCTCAATATCCTGCGTGCAAAGTAGCTGCTGCCGCAGTGCAGGTGACCCTTCAGCAAACAGGCTGGTTAGTGGTTTCTGGGGCGAGGGTGGATGTGGATTCTGTGCTTTGACTTTTGGCTAGCCTCATCATGGCGTTTAGTGGCATAACCATCACAGTGGCCTGCTGACGTGTGTGTAGAAGAAAAGACGAGCTTTTTAAAATCTGGACTCAAAGTGAGCATTGGTTGTGGTATGCATGATAGCACATGATTGTTTGATAGCTGCAGCATCTGCAGGACTCTAGTGACCATGATTTATACATGGCAGTGCAGTGCTTTAAATGGAAATATAGAAGTGTAGGTACTCACTCTGAAGAGTACCTGTTTTCCTTTAAGAAGTGCTCGTACTCTCCCATTAAATGTATTGCATCAGTGATGAGAAGTATAGTACTATCCCTTTCAAATTAAAGAAGTGCAGGTACTCAGTACAGGACAGTGCCTGCCCATTTAAAGCACTGCGGTGTACATACACCGGGAATCGGCTAAACATTAGTGTGAAGTACAATGTGTTTTTTAAAAAAATATATTATTTTGAATTGTGCCAGAGAGCGTTAAACTACCTGGCGATCATATAAAGGAATTAAACTAATGATTCATTGGGCTTGAAAGCTAGTTTTAATGTTTGCTTTTTAGCGAGCCACATTTTTGAAGTTTCAGTTTTGCTTAACATAAAGATGCCAGTCCAGGAATGTAATGCAACAATGTGTTGTGCTTTATCTTTATTGCAAAATCCATTGTTGATGTGTTGTTGCATTTTGCACCGTTCACCCTCCGCCACTCCTGTGTTGTTGCTTACAGTACACCATCTCTCTTCTGCCCTTCCCCATTGTTGTTTGCCTCGTCCCTTCTGCCAGACAAAAGCACTATGACACCACCAGTGCTAGGTGTATAGTAACACTTTTTTCCTTACCTTTCCTCAGTTACTGGTTTATGCCTCATCATTGCTCACCGTCAGCGGCAGTTCCTCGGTTAAGGCGGAGGAGCGCCACCCCACTGCTCTCTGAGCGGTGCAAAAACGAAAAATAGAATGATAGTAACGCAATGCTCTTATCATTTTATTTTTTAGTGCTGAGCCAGGGCGGGGCGGGCTGTACTATCCTGATGGACAGCAGCTGCCAGCAGGGAGGAGGAGTGGTGGGCACCATAAGTGCACGTAACAGTCTGGCCAGCCGTCTTAGGATGGCCAAACCGTCATGCGCACTTAGCATTTCTCAACCCCGCTGTGTTTCACAGCCGGGTGGAGAACAGTGCCTGGCTCCCAGACACTGTCTGAGCAGCAAACCAGGCCGCACAGACCAAACCACGATGCAGTATGACAGCAGTGTTGTGATTGGCTTAGAGGAGTGGGGGAGCCTGTGTGCTGCCAAGAGTCAGGAACAGAAGAGGATGGAGGAGAGGCGGCAGCTGTACACAGGTTACTGATTTTTATTTTTTAACCCTGCTACTCCCACCCCCTGCTGGCTCGCCACTTCTGGTCACCAGTAGCCACCACTGCCTACCCTGTCATTGGTTTTAACATTTGGCAACAAAACAGAAAAAAAGCAAATGCTAACTATATATATTTTTAATAGTTTTGGTGTCCTCTACTACATGCATGTGTTTATTTTATTTCTGCCATGCAATTAATTATTGGAATGGTTCAAGGTTTGTAATAGAGCCTGCATTCAAAGCCGGATGCTCCCATCAACGGGCACTGGCATATATTACATAGCCATCATAAAAGATACCTGTCTCAAAGTTATTCCTGTACGGACTGCACTTAATGTCTCCCAGCTACAAGGCCACGAGCGAAAACAACAGATGTTTAATTAGCATGTGAGCTTTCTCGCATCGTTGCCAATATGCTTATATACATCTCTCAGCCAGACAAACACAAAGCGAAACCTTACTCATACCAAAGTTCAAGTGCTATCATGTACATTATATACAATATTTGCATTCGCAAGTGCACGGATCATCTCCAATTTAGAAAATGACTGAAGACAGTGCTGTTTTAATGCAGCCGTCTCTTGCCTGGCTTGTGTTCTGGCTTGGCGCCGAGATACCTCTATAGGGGTGATTCGTGCTATATAAATTATATGAACATAACATATTAGCCATGAATGGCACACGCGTTAGTAAGTCCAACCTAAAAAGGTACCAGAACTTAAGAACCAGTGATACTATCTTACTATGCTTCAGTGTCCTTTTTAAAGAGAAATAGTGCAAATAAACATACTAAATACAGACTACATGAAAGGCTGCACTGTACGTACCTGATAAGATCGTGCACCGTCAATTCGCAATAAAGCCTGTAGTATAATGATAAATAGGACCTATTAAGGCTGCAAATGTGGGTTTATGTTTGCAAAATAATTGTCAGTAGCGTCGTCGACGCAGTGGGAGGTCGAATGAAAGCACCAACGCTTTTTATTTTGTGGGTGAAACGTCGCCTGTTTTTAAGTGAGTCTAACTTGCTCTTCGAAATGTTTGCCATCCTGAGGAACTGGTTCTCAGCCCGCAGTTCAGGAGATTACCCCCCGCTTTGTCCAGGGGCTGTTCTTTCATCACACCGCTTCCATCCCATTTCTTCCATGTCGCAACCTCGAATAGAATTGTGTAAACCGATAAAGCTGCCTCGAGGCGAGGGCGGGTGGAAGGTTCTCGAATGGCAATGTTGACAGGGCACTACCATGCCTCTCTAACACTGGTCCCTTCGCTATCATCTTGCTTCTCAAGAGGTGCAGGCTTTTGAAACCCATGCACACCTAACGGCCATAAATGCCTACTGACTATTGTGAAGGTATCCCCACACTTTGCCACTGCTGTGTGTGTATAGATTTTAAAAAAATTCAGTCATAGTCAATCTGTCCAGTTGTATCTGTGGCTCTCATGACGGATCTCTGTGTGGTTACAACTCAGCTCTGGGCGACTCTGAGGTGCCCGGGTTCCCTGGACCGGTGGCTCCTGGGTGCATTTATGCTGAGTCAGGTAATGTCTGGTGTGGAAATACCAGCCTGGTTTTGCCGGATGTGTATCTACACTACACCCAGTAAAAACAAGAGCAGGGGTGGTAGACGTCAGCAAATTCCGGCCCTCCCTTGACATCTGCTATTCCAAGGGAGGAGCATGGAGCCAGTTTACCCTGGCCCACAATGAACCCCCACTTCCATTTACCACTTGACTAAGGGGAAGGGGTAAATGGAATATTACACTTAACTGAACCAGGAATAGTGATCTGCAGACACTGCTGGAGCCGGAAATACAGAGTCACAGTGTTATTCCCCATTCCCTGTTAATTAGCTAGCAATAGCCGGATTTAGTTAAGGGATGCTGGAATTGTAAATTCAGTCCTCCCCTATAACCAGAGGAGGCACCACACAACACTTTAGCAACGTACACAACTGTAATCTGTGCACCAATGTATGCCATTGATATTGGCAATCATCTTGATATTAGAATTGGTATTGAACGATATTTGTATTTGTCACATCATAACTGCGTTCTAAATAATCAGATTTTGAAATGTTTGAACGTAAAAATAAAACAGTATATGTTCCCTTGTGATCAGAATATTTTGTAGTCAAAAGACTGCAACAGAAGGAAAATCAGAGACTGCATTTGATTGGTGATTGAGCGCAACAACCAATGTATAATAAAGTATACCAAAAGGCAGGTACTTATGCAGAAATCAATTTCAAATTTAGGTAATCCTTATAATTTAAATTTTTCTGTGCCAACACGGAACATCAGCGCTTTGTAAAGAATTTGTGAAAATATACTTTTTCACCTATTTAAGCATGATTCACCTTATATGCACACGCAGAAAATTGCTCAAACGTGTAACATAAAAGACATGCCAGGAAGGGGTTTCACTACAGTATCATATCGTTTTCAAAGCAGCTCTTGTGAAAATGGGGTCATAATCAAACTAAGTCTAGAAAAGGCCCGACCTAGTTCAAGGACTGACCCTCTACCTTCATCTAGGCATTCCACACTCATGCAACTTCCTCTGGTTACTCACCCTAATTGATTATAATCCTAATTGGGCTCTCACTGAAGCAACACAACCCCAAAATAAGCAAGCTTTGGCACGGCCAATGGGCCTGTCCTTGGCATACTGGTGCTATGGCTACTTTTTATTGCAAGCATATGCCTTGAAAAAAAAAACATGGTGCCACCTATATGTGGTCACCATGTGCTTGCAATCAAAAGTTTAAATTTGAAAAGCATTCACTGAAGTGGATGTTTTACTAGCGATGTTTACTGAAATAAAATCGCGCTTTAGAAGTACCATTAATGTTATTAAATTAATGTCTCTTGTACTCTTTATAACATCAACTTTAAAATCAAGAGTTGAAATAAATCACCATATTACACGCCCCAGAATTTCAGGCATAATAATTAGCCATTATTTAATGTTAACATAAAAAAAGAAAATCTAAAAAGCTCACTTTGGACCGGCTTTGTCATTGTAGAGTAAGGAAATGATTTTCTTCGGATGTGAACAATGCACACACCAGTAGCGGCTCCTGGAGGGAGTGCTGTGGGGGCAGGGGAGGGATAGGATGTGGGGTAGTAAACTCCGGCATACAGCCGAATGAAGGTAAGTACATAAATAATTAAAACGGATTTCATTGCGCACGCTGCATCGCGAAATGTGATGCAGCGTGCGCAATGTAATTTGTTTGATTTATTTATTTATGTACTTACCTCCGTTCGGCCGCGTGCCGGAGCTTACTACCCACCACCCTGCCCCTCCCCCTCCCCGCCTCACCACCCCGCAGCACTCCCTGCAGGAGCCGCTACTGGCACACACACTTTGTGCAGTCCTTCAAAGTGCATGGAGCCAATGGGTAAAGTGGACTGACACATTGTTCCATGCTGTCTACTCTGGTGGACAGAAGCAAAATGTGAATGCCAATTTAACAGACCAATGGATACAGCGTGATGATCAACAGCCCTTCAATTTATGTATATGTGTATGATAATTTTGAAAAAGAAATAGCTTGGCAAAACAGCTAAGGCTATCTATAAAGGCCAGACCTAACAAAGTAGAAACTAACAAACTGGTCATTGTGAACTTGTGCAATTTGAAGCTTTGCAGCTGAGTAGTAGGAAGGCACTAATGAATTATCAAACCCACTGCCTGCTGAGGACAAAATAGCAGCTACAAATCTGTATTATAGTCAGTCAAAAAGGCACTCCCCTTCTATATCACATGGAGTATATTGCAGGTCAAAATATTGAATTCATTCCATCGGCCCAGCACTACATTGCATGGTATATTGGTAAGGAGATGTGAAGTAAAAATTAGTGAGCCCTAGTCACTAAGGTAAATTAACATGTGTCCATTTTTTCACCAGTAAATCTACTCATGCACCTATGTGTAAGTGCACACTTTTTCACTTTACAGAATTTCGGAGAGTAAATAAGCACCTAAGTGTAGACTTAGCTATCTCCACCCTTTAAAATCAGGAGGTACAGACAAGTCTGAATTTACAAGAGTAAAGTTACTACTAGTCACTTTTCACATGTAGACAGAGATCTCAACCAGCACGGCATTGGGGAAAAAATAAATATTATTTAATTTAAAAACAAAAAGAATTTCAATAAGATAAAAATAAAAATTCATTAAAAATAATTATTATTACCCTAGAACTAATAAAAAATGATACAGCACATTAACTTATTAACTTAAATATTTATTAAATACTTAAATAATAAAAATATATTCATTTATTTTTAAATATTCTTTTTCATTAAATTAAAACCCTCCATAGTATTTTAATATTTAGTACATGTTATTAACAGTTATGCATTTTTGTATTAATTCTAACAATGTTACCTTTTTATTAAAAGTTTAATTTTATTATCTTTTAAAAATAAGGTAATTCTTAATGTTTAACCTCATTAAGGTTAAGCTCTGACATTACTCAATTATCTACGTCAAAGTACAACACATTAATTCATCCCTGTACCATGGAGAAGTCCCTGTCAAACTCAAAAATAAAGTAAGAAATCCACTACTGAAAAAGCCTCCTGAAGACTCGGAAACACAGTTAAACTGTTGTATCATCTCTTCATCCAATTGCTTTGCAAATTTAAAACAAAGAAAGCTTGCTGTCCACAACCAAGCAAACAGTGTGTTGTATGACAAGAGCTCAAGCGTCTGCCCAAACCAAGACACACAAATCACCCTGGTGAACATCAAAAAACATTTCTAAGTGCTAGAGTTGATGGAGCACTCTTGTACCTCGTTCCTGTAAGACCTATCCATGCCTCTGATGCTGTTGATCACACCTGTGGGTGACTGCAGTCCCATGGGTGGCCCTGCCGCCAGAAGGTCTTGACTGTGACTGGTGGATTTCAGGATACATGACCATAAAGAAAAATAAGTATCCTTTGACCACACTAGTCAGTACAGCTCCAGTGATGCATCTGTCCTTTTTTTAAAACTTGGACTCCCAGTTATATCCTATACTGTTATTTGGTGTTATGCAACCTCTTGGATCACATTCTTATACAGACGCCGCCCAGTCAGCAGCAGCAATACTTGAACCATTATTACTAAATTCCTCAAACTTGGGGAAGGATATACATACTGGGACAAGATACTGATTCTGGCAGCTACCTCCACCCCTAATTAGGAATATCATAAATTTAAAGTACCTGCAATAGGAAATAATGAGTTGGACCTGTAGTTACTGGGTCCACTTCCACAGTATTTCACCAATTCCAGTGAATTGTATTCTCACATATAAGACCTGGTGGTAAATATAAGGGGTGTCCTCAGTGGGACGTTGTGTGGGAGCTTTGGTATGGGTAGGGTGCCTGGGACAGGGCTTTTGGGAGAGTGTTATATTGCTTACCCGGCACTCTGCGAGGGGATCAGGTGGGATTCCGCCTGACCCTCTAGTCACTGGCTCTGCCCATGTGCTCCCGTGCTTTCATTGGCTGTGTTTTCACTCCTGGTAAAATCAGATCTGGTATCCTAGTACCCAGTAATGGTAGTAGCATGAACACTACGCCACTCAGAATTAGCCCAGCAATACCTCGACTAAGTTACAACTCTGGCTGACTAGTAATAAGAGCCTGCTTGGTTTGAAAATTGTGAGTATTCTTGGCAATAGACTGAAGCATTTAGTCACCTTTAAAAAAGATATGGGAGCCATTCATAATGCCATTGCAAAAGAGTTTAACACAGCGATGTATCCCTATTGTATAATACTGTTCACCAGTATAGGGAATTGAGACTACATACGTATTAAACATAACTCAGTTGCTTCTCTGCAAACAGGCCCTAAAAGTCACAAATACTGTGCTGATGAAAGGTTTTTTCATACGGATTTGTATTTGTTTTGTCTGGTACCCTTGGCAGAAGTTAAAGAAGAAATATGCATTTGAAGAAGTTATAGTAGTAGAGAAATCTTCGATTTAGTAGACATTGTGGTTATGAAGATGGCAACAACCTAGTTAGCAACATCATAATGAAATGCTTATTAAAATGTTCTGCTTATGCAAAATCACTTTCCCTGCTGTAGGTATGAGTGTCCTCTAGATAAATTCTGATACAATTAATGAAGCTAATTTATTTGATGTCAATTATTGGCTCAGAAAGTGGGTAACAGCAAAACTCAAAAAATATTTGGAAGTAGCAGCGTAGGTCACTGTTGAAGTGCTGAATCTCATCGCGGAGACACTCCGCTTGGAGTAACCATTGCTCTGTATAAATGAGATAACATAACATAACATAACAAGTTAAAAGATCTCTGGAGTTGTAGACTAGACTAATAAAACCAATTGTGATAAAAGCAATTTAAGTACGATTAGGTTTGTGTGTACTACTGCTAGCCATTTTTTGTCTGTTTGGGGCTGGTGTTAGCCAAGTATATTTGATTGTACTTGGTCGGTTGTTGTGTCATTCAAGTTTTGTTTCGGCCACTACAGCATACAAGGAGGGGCAAGTGGACAGCCCACTTCGGCCACTGGCAAATTTCACTGTGAGTGATGGTTTTCTCCTCTTCCACAAGGAGCACATCCGCAGACGTTTCCTTCAGCGGCAGGAGCTACTTCGGCAGCGTGTTCTTTTTTAAACTAAAATGTGATTTTTGCTTTTGGGCATATCTTTTTTTTGTCATCAGCCTGACAGCTCCCATATTAATAAAGTGTAGCCATGACAAAACAAAACAAACATTGGCAATGCCAAACAGCTGCCAGTCACCGCCAGGCCTATGGACTTGTTTTCATTATAAATCAAATATATTTCAACCATCTCATCATAAGCAACACAGCGGCACATAGCAAGAGGAGCTCATTAGGAATTCATTGGTGGAACAGATCTCATTGCTGAGTGGAAATACACTAATAGGGTTGAGAAGTAAGAAATCCACTACTGAAAAAGCCTCCTGAAGACTCGGAAACACAGTTAAACTGTTGTATCATCTCTTCATCCAATTGCTTTGCAAATTTAAAACAAAGAAAGCTTGCTGTCCACAACCAAGCAAACAGTGTGTTGTATGACAAGAGCTCAAGCGTCTGCCCAAACCAAGACACACAAATCACCCTGGTGAACATCAAAAAACATTTCTAAGTGCTAGAGTTGATGGAGCACTCTTGTACCTTGTTCCTGTAAGACCTATCCATGCCTCTGATGCTGTTGATCACACCTGTGGGTGACTGCAGTCCCATGAGTGGCCCTGCCGCCAGAAGGTCTTGACTGTGACTGGTGGATTTCAGGATACATGACCATAAAGAAATAAGTATCCTTTGACCACACTAGTCAGTACAGCTCCAGTGATGCATATGTCCTTTTTTTAAAACTAGGACTCCCAGTTATATCCTATACTGTTATTTGGTGTTATGCAACCTCTTGGATCATATTCTTATACAGACGCCGCCCAGTCAGCAGCAGCAATACTTGAACCATTATTACTAAATTCCTCAAACTTGGGGAAGGATATACATACTGGGACAAGATACTGATTCTGGCAGCTACCTCCACCCCTAATTAGGAATATCATAAATTTAAAGTACCTGCAATAGGAAATAATGAGTTGGACCTGTAGTTACTGGGTCCACTTCCACAGTATTTCACCAATTCCAGTGAATTTTATTCTCACATATAAGACTTGGTGGTAAATATAAGGGGTGTCCTCAGTGGGAGGTTGTGTGGGAGCTTTGGTATGGGTAGGGTGCCTGGGACAGGGCTTTTGGGAGAGTGTTATATTGCTTACCCGGCACTCTGCGAGGGGATCAGGTGGGATTCCGCCTGACCCTCTAGTCTCTGGCTCTGCCCATGTGCTCCCGTGCTTTCATTGGCTGTGTTTTCACTCCTGGTAAAATCAGATCTGGTATCCTAGTACCCAGTAATGGTAGTAGCATGAACACTACGCCACTCAGAATTAGCCCAGCAATACCTCGACTAAGTTACAACTCTGGCTGACTAGTAATAAGAGCCTGCATGGTTTGAAAATTGTGAGTATTCCTGGCAATAGACTGAAGCATTTAGTCACCTTTAACAAAAGATATGGGAGCCATTCATAATGCCATTGCAAAAGAGTTTAACACAGCGATGTATCCCTATTGTATAATACTGCTCACCAGTATAGGGAATTGAGACTACATAAGTATTACACATAACTCAGTTGCTTCTCTGCAAACAGGCCCTAAAAGTCACAAATACTGTGCTGATGAATGGTTTTTCCATACGGATTTGTATTTGTTTTGTCTGGTACCCTTGGCAGAAGTTAAAGAAGAAATATGCATTTGAAGAAGTTATAGTAGTTGAGAAATCTTCGATTTAGTAGACATTGTGGTTATGAAGATGGCAACAACCTAGTCAGCAACATCATAATGAAATGCTTATTAAAATGTTCTGCTTATGCAAAATCACTTTCCCTGCTGTAGGTATGAGTGTCCGGAAGCAGAAAACAACTCCATCCATCCCTCACAGGACCTCTGCGACTCCCTCGCAACCTTCTTCCACCACAAGATCACCGACATATACAACAGCTTCCCGACCGCCGACACGAGCCCCCCTCCGGAACCCGCCACCGACACCACCACCATCCTCACCTGGAACCCTACCACCACCGAGGAGACCACCCGCATAATGAACTCAATCCACTCCGGATCCCCATCGGACCCCTGCCCACACCACATCTACAACAAGGCCGACAACATCTTCGCACCACACCTCCGAGACGTCATCAATGCCTCCCTCACCGCCGCCACCTTCCCGGAGAGCTGGAAACACGCAGAGCTCAACGCCCTCTTAAAGAAACCTACAGCAGACCCCACCGAACTCAAAAACTTCCGGCCCATCTCTCTCTTGCCGTTCCCCGCCAAAGTGATTGAGAAAATCGTCAACGCTCAACTCACCAACGCCCTGGAAACCAACGACTCCCTCGACCCCACACAGTTCGGTTTCAGGGCCAACCACAGCACCGAAACCGCCCTGATCGCAGCAACGGACGACATCAGAGCCCTGACCGACAAGGGAGAGACCGTGGCCCTCATACTCCTGGACCTCTCTGCAGCCTTCGACACGGTCTGCCACCGCACCCTGATACGCCGCCTCAGCAACGCCGGCATCAGAAGCAAGGCCCTGGAATGGATCGGTTCCTTCCTCTCCGGAAGGACTCAGAGAGTCCGCCTTCCCCCCTTCAGATCCACAGCCACGGAGATCATCTGCGGCGTACCTCAAGGATCCTCCCTCAGCCCCACTCTCTTCAACATCTACATGACCCCCCTGGCGAACATCGCACGCAAACACGGACTCGACCTTATATCATACGCCGACGACACCCAGCTCATCTTATCCCTCACTAACAACCCCACATCAGCTAGGACCAGACTACATGAAGGAATGAAGGAAGTGGCGAACTGGATGACAGACAGCGGTCTGAAACTGAACACAGACAAAACGGAGGTCCTCATCCTCGGCCCCACTCCCACCGCATGGGATGACTCCTGGTGGCCCCCCGCCCTAGGCAGCACTCCCCAACCCACCGACCACGCGCGCAACCTCGGCTTCATCCTGGACTCTTCCCTCACCATGACCAGACAGGTGAACTCGGTGACCTCGGCATGTTTCAACACCCTCCGCATGCTCCGCAAGATCTTCCGCTGGATCCCCACCGACACCAGGAAGACCGTCACCCACGCCCTCGTCACCAGCCGCTTGGACTACGGGAACACCCTGTATGCCGGCATCACCACCAAGCTGCAGAGGAAACTCCAACGGATCCAGAACGCTGCCGCAAGACTCATCCTGGACATCCCTCGACACCACCACATCTCCGGACACCTGAAAAAACTCCATTGGCTACCCGTCAACAAGCGGATCACCTTCAGACTACTCACCCACGCACACAAAGCCCTTCACAACCTCGGACCCAAACTCATCAACAACCGCGTCTCCTTCTACACTCCCCCGCGCACTCTGCGCTCCACCGGACAGGCCCTGGCAGCCGTACCCCGCATCCGCAAAGCCACCGCCGGAGGAAGATCCTTCTCTTTTCTAGCAGCGAAGACCTGGAACTCTCTGCCCAGCCACCTTCGCGCCATACCTGACCACCTCTCCTTCAGAAGGCAGCTCAAGACCTGGCTCTTCGAGCACTGACCACCCCCCCCTCCCAGCGCCTTGAGACCCTTGATGGGTGAGTAGCGCGCTTTATAAATGCGATTGATTGATTGATTGATAGATTAGTTGTGTCTTTACTCACAGGTATTCACATATGGCTCCCATGTCCTTCTGATTCTCAATACCACTAGCAATGGCGACGAAGAGCAGGAAAGAGGCAACGAATATGAGTAGCAGGTGATTGTTTTGCGCTGATCAAGATGTGGGAATAAACTGCTTCTTGTTTCTAAGACCACATTATAGAGCCACAGAAAATGTGGGCTAAATTGGCTCCTGTAATGCTGTTCTAGAGGCACACTGTTACCGCTCTTGTTTACAAACAGCCCTGCTGCTTTTATTGCACCTAACACTTCATCAAAACCTCCCATGGGACCATGATTAGGGGTAGAATACCAAGAACCCCGGACCCTAGATTGAAAGGTTTGTGATAGTCTGGCCTCTGGTCTCTCTCTGTGCTAGTGATGGTCTACCGATGACATAACAGCTTTGCACATTTTGTTATATCGAAATGAAAATATCGATAGCATTCTAAATTGTACTATTTGTAGTAATTCTTTACTTTTCAATATTTCCATTGTGTGCTGTGGCTTTACAACAAACGAATACTGAACTGACAATTGTATTATCAATTACCTCGATCATATAATTGCAAAATGTATTTGTAGGATGAGAGTAAATCATTTTTGAGTGGAGGTTTTTGTGGGGAGTGTAGTTCCAAATATTACCAATTGACTGACAATATGCATTGCTTCACTTTCATTATTGGTAATCTCAAACAAGCTTTACAAGCTGTTTAAAATGCTCTATATGTGGTTTATTTCTTCTGCTTGAACTCGGCCAGCATGGCATTTGGAACCATCAAAAATACACTGCCATTCAACAAGAAGACACATGACACATTGGCGAAAAATCAGGGCGAATTCATTTGCTTGGTTTTTGTTGTTTTTTGGGTCTCGGTTACAGGCAGCTTTAACTGTCTATTGGTTTGTTTTTAGTACTATTGATTGGTCGTGTTGACTGTTCTGTCTCACACACATTCCTGAACAAGTACATTACATTTTCCCTCCTTTGCATTTTTCTAGGCATGACGGTGTCTGTCATACAAAGCATAGGCATTACATTGAGAAAGAGATTCCCAAGTGTAGCACTTGTCATTTTACAGACAAATTGCTCAAATGCCCACATCAAAGCTTGGGTGATGAATTATCATGCAAATCAGCTCACAAAGCTCTCAGAAGAAGACGCCTCTTTCTAAAAAGAATCTCATACATTGTTAACCAACTCGTGGTTCATTGTTTCCTACCATTCTAAAAAGAGTAAGTATGCCCACTGGACCTGGGACTGTTAAGTTTGGGAGTGAAAATGAGGTGATTATTCATCATGTGTTCACAGCTGCTCCGAGACATTGTGTCTGAGGCTCACTTTATTATTATTTTTTCTCTTCTTTTTGCATCACCAACAAGCTTGCACGCCCAGGATCCAATTGTAGTCTGCTCACTCCACAGTGTTCAAACAGATGTTTAAGATCAAATGTCCTGTCTTGTCTCCAAGACCACTCACTCAACTCTGCAATGCAAGCTGCATCATTGTCAGTCCACAGTTTAAACACTGCGTGGAGTTTACAGAGATAATTGAGGACCTCAACCTTGATGTCCTGGTCCACAGCGAACCCTGACAGAATGATGCTGCGAACAATGCCCTAGATCTTCTTCTCCCTCCACGTTGTTCCATTCTCTGCTGGGGCCATGAAATGAGACAAGGTGGTAGTGCAGCAGTAATACATACGAGTACACATGGCTGCAAATACCTTCGAACTAAAACATTTCCCTTTGTTCTTTCCAATGCCTCTCTCCTGAAATTGGTGCTTGCTAGACCTCTTATCTAAGACTGAATGTCACATATGTCCCTCCTGGCAAAAACCACGCATTCACCGAGGAATGCGTGGAATTTATATCATCACAGGTGACATACACGGAATCCTTCATCTTCCTTGGAGGCTTTAACCTTCTCCAGAGTGAAGGCAACAATAAAACTGTTAACCTGTTCTCTGCTTTCCTATGGAACTTCTGACCACTGAAGACCCCAACCTTTGGCCAGTTCAAGAGAGAAAAATCCTGGTTCTATGACACTCTACATCAACATCTTTTCTAACCAGGCTCAGGGGTTCCTTTCTACCCATGTTCGTCAGCAGGACAAATACAACAAATACGTGTGTAAATTAATTAATGAATATGCTCCACTGAAATGCAAGAGTAAACAACCTAAGCCATCTCTCCTCTGGTTCTCTAAGAATCTATTTACCAAAAGATATGATTTTATGCATCTTGAGGAAATCTAGAGACAAACACCTTCGCGTTTGAATTTTACTATTCTGATGGCTGCCAGAAGAAACTACAAATTGAACATTTTCAAAGGTAAGTCTAACCACATTAAATCCTTGCTTGATACTGCAAAAAATCACTCAAAGCTACTTTTCTATACCATCGAACAATTGACTCCCACTGCTCCCCAGCAATCTCCACACCAGCATCAAAATGTGAAGACTATGCAATCACCATTGCATAGTAAATAAAGTGGACTGAGTAATCACTTTCACCAAACTTAATTATCCCAGATGACTGCACATTGACCTGTGAAGCCAAGTAGACATGGCTGCATGTTGACACAATCTCTGGTTAAACCTCCCGATCACCTTTCTGATGTACTGCCTGGCTCACTGAACAAGAAAATGGCCAAAATGCTGTTACCATAGCAGACCTCTCTAGTAAACTTAAAAATGAATTGAATGAGAGGCAATATAATAACACAGATGAGTCAGGTACAACACAAAACAAATCATATAAAAATGTTTAGTATCTTCCGTCTTTTATTATTCTTGTTGTACTTCGTAAACACAACCAGCCAACGCGTTTCGCCCAAACATGGGCTTCTTCAGGGCTGTAATGGCATACAATACAAGACCATATTTAAAAACAGACAAGGTAAAGACAAGGTAAAGAAGGAGAACAAAAAGTCGTTCTTTGAAAATAGTTCTACATAAATGATAAATTGAGAGGAAGAGGTGACCCAAATGTCTAGAACCAATGGTTATATGAGCAAACCACATTTCAAAAGTGCGTGTGATATCAAAGAGAGAACCTGAAACTAAGATTTCACACCAGTGGGAAAAGAGAATACCTAAACAGTAAATGATCCTAGATCAAAACAATAAAGAATTTTGTGATTACAACCAAGTGAAAACAATTAGAATATTAACCCCTTCGCTGTGGCGGGAATTCCGCCGCAGCGCTGTGGGGTGCGGGGGGGCAGCGCGGTGGCGCCGTGCTCATGACGGAGCCGCTCCGTCATGAGCCATGGTTGAGCTGTGCTCATGACGGAACGATTCCGTCATGACTCCGCCCATTTGCATTGTCCCCCCGCACAGGCGGGGAAACAGCGCCGCGTGGGCGGCGCGGCCGCCAACGGTCGTGGCATGACGGAACCATTCCGTCATGAGCAAACGGCAACCGTGGCTCATGACGGAGCGGTTCCGTCATGAGCGGGGAAGGGGTTAAAAAACGAAAATTGAAAAGCTGTCAAAAAGAGAAAAGAGGAGAAAGAAGAGAAAAAGTGTCTGTAACCTAAAGTAAGCATGACTACGATGCAAATACAATGGTTATTAGGGCTTACCAAAATTGGTATGAGTGTAGGATATATCTTGTGACGAACAGGTCAGCATGCAAAAGGACATCGGATCTGTCAAACTATATTAGACAGAAAAGCCTTTCTTTAGTAAACAATCGAAACTAATATTCCAAGAAAGGCACAGACTGAAAAGCCAATATAAACAAAATAAACGTACCTAAAGTATGATGAGAATGAGACTCAATGAAACAAGAATAATCGATCAATATCTGTGTGAAGTCTGATCTGTAGAAAAAAACAGTCTCAAATCAATGAGTGGAGCCACTGTTGTTTAATAATTCCCAAAAATTGGAAACAGCAAAGCACAATGCATCAGGGATAATAAAAATAGTTATTTCCATACGTTATGGAACCCACCATGATGTCTGCATCAGAGCTAGATAAAAAATAGATGCAAACTGGAAACGCAAAGCATATGGGGTACAATACAATGTAGCAGTAGAACATGGTGGAGCGCACCCATGCATGGTCTGCAGCTGCGTCAGATTGGACTAAACATATCCAATTCTGGGGTCGCTGTTAAGAATTGCTGTGGGACATTGAAGCTAACACAATAGACGGGGGTCATCTGTTGGTCGCGGTTGGGTGCTCCTGACACTGGGGTTGTGGTTCTTTTTGGTGTATTTATATTGGTGGCTTATGTCCACCATTTGCTGTAATCTTTGTGTTATGTTTTTGTTTTTTCTTTTGGATGTAATTGTGGTGTTTCTTTAATGGTGCATACATGTAAGAGTTATCGCTTACGTTAGGTCGGTTTCACTATATTCTCACTCGACACTTACACATATAGTGTGGTTCTATGGAACTACTTGCTCTGATATACATATGGTATATTAGGGATTTTCTTGGTTTGTGTTTACTAATAGTTGTCCTACTCAGTATCGCTTTTTGTGAAGTTCGACCTCAGAGGTTGGCAGCCTTTTCTTCCTCTTTTTCTTGATTGTTTTTTTTTCTTTGTTTTTAAACGATCTTTCGTTAAGACATGGGTTTAGGATATTACAGTAGAGTGACATGTACCCCACAGGAGTTTCTTTGAATAAGAAGGGCGGAATGTTTTGTTTGTAGTTTTTCAATGTTCCCTGATAATTTAGAGTACGCTCATTGATTTGAGACTGTTTTTTCTACAGATCAGACTTCACACAGATATTGATCGATTATTCTTGTTTCATTGAGCCTCATTCTCATCATACTTTAGGTACGTTTATTTTGTTTATATTGGCTTTTCAGTCTGTGCCTTTCTTGGAAAATTAGTTTCGATTGTTTACTAAAGAAAGGCTTTTCTGTCTAATATAGTTTGACAGATCCGATGTCCTTTTGCATGCTGACCTGTTCGTCACAAGATATATCCTTCACTCATACCAATTTTGGTAAGCCTTAATAACCATTGTATTTGCGTCGTAGTCATGCTTACTTTAGGTTACAGACACTTTTTCTCTTCTTTCTCCTCTTTTCTCTTTTTGACAGCTTTTCAATTTTCCTTTTTTAATATTCTTTTTGTTTTCACTTGGTTGTAATCACAAAATTCTTTATTGTTTTGATCTAGGATCATTCACTGTTTAGGTATTCTCTTTTCCCATGGGTGTGAAATCTTAGTTTCAGGTTCTCTCTTTGATATCACACGCACTTTTGAAATGTGGTTTGCTCATATAACCATTGGTTCTAGACATTTGGGTCTTTTTTTTCACCTCTTCCTCTCAATTTATCATTTATGTAGAACTATTTTCAAAGAACGACTTTTTGTTCTCCTTCTTTACCTTGTCTGTTTTTAAATATGGTCTTATATTGTATGCCATTACAGCCTTGAAGAAGCCCATGTTTGGGCGAAACGCGTTGGCTGGTTGTGTTTACGAAGTACAACAAGAATAATAAAAGACGGAAGATACAAAACATTTTTATGTGATTTGTTTTGTGTTGTACCTGACTCATCTGTGTTATTATATTGCCTCTCATTCAATTCATTTTCAAGTATTTATGTACGTTCTACAAGCAGCAGAGCGTTTGAGGTGGGCAATATAGCATATTGCTAGTGACTGATTCTGGTGGTGCAGTCTCCTTTGACCCGGCTGCTTTCATTTTCTTGTTATATATCTCTCTAGTAAACTCTTTACTAGGCCTGGGCGGTAAATTCCGTTCCGTTCGCGGAATTTGCGGAATTTGGGTAATTTCGCGTTCCGCAGAGAACGCGAAATTGCCCAAAAATCTGCGTTCCGCAACTTCGCGAAATATTTGCTTGTTCGCGTTCTCAATATGCGTGTTCGCGAGATATTTCACCCCGAGCACGCGAACAGCGATCGCGAACAAGAAAAAAGTATCGCGAACAAGCAATTCCGCGTGCTCGCGGAATTTCTACATGTTCGCGGAGATTTTTTACCATTTCGCGGAGATTTGCGTGACGCGATTACGCAAATTCCGCCCACCCCTACTCTTTACTGAAACTACGTGTTTTCCCTATCAGTCTGAAAATCTGCCAGATCTTCCCCATCCTAAAGAAGCCCAATTCTGACCCCAATGACATAAATAATTTTCGGCAGATTTAAACACTTCTCTTCTTATCGAAGGTGTTAGAAAGTTGCGTAGCATAACAGCTATCTCTCTACATCTAGGTCAATAACCTCCTTGATGGTTTCCATTCTTGTGTCAGACTGGGTTGTAGTATAGAAACAGCACTTCTGCAAACTGTGGATGACCCTGTCTCTGCCTCCTGGCTTCGGGGAACACCTGTCTACTTGTGTGATACAGTCAAACACCACGCTCTCATTAACACCCTGAAGAAACGGATGAGCATCATTAGGACACTTCTAAATAGTTTGACTCCTTTTAGTCTTATAGTTCACAAATTGTGAATATAAGGAGCTTTGTTTTGGGCAAATCCAACCTTTAAAAAGGGGTTCCACAGGGCTCTACCCTCATTCTAGTTGTGTTTAACTTAAATCTTAAACCTCTTGGTTAGATTTTGAGAAACTTTGGTGTTCGATATCATGAGCGTGTGTTATGATTAGCTCTAATGGAGCTGGTGATGTAATGTAGAACCTTTCCTGTGTCATGGAATGGTGTGATGCATGGTATGATGCATCTCTCATTCCATGGTTGGAAGGAACGATAGAGGCGGTTGGTGCTGTCTTATGGATCCTGCTGTGTCACTTATTAAATCATCATTTCATCCTTAAAGCGGATCCCGACTATCATTTCACTGGCGACGAGAAGACTATGCCTGATTGGGGACAGGCAGCACGGCGAAGCACCAATTCCCCTGACTGAATTTAACGTCTCTTCGAGTTCTCTTGCAGCCCGAGTGGCAGAGACTCGTGATCGACAGGAGCACGAAGAAGCAACCGACAGGAAGAAGGTTCCTCTCTCCGTGAGTTCGTTGCTAATTTGGACAATTTTGGACAATATTAAGTCATTTTCGTAAAAAGACTAAAAGTACCGTTATCTCCACGCGCTGGTCTTCGCGTGCTGGTTTGTGTTCTGTCGGCTGGAACGCAACGCACGTCTCGGCACGTTTCAAGACGCTCGTCACCTTGTAACCTAGCAACGCCTCAACGCTCCTGATTGGCCTTTCTGCAGCATCGTGTGTTACCCGGCAACAAACGCGATAAACAGAGACACGAACAAAGCGTTTTTGTCAATAAAACTTTAAGCATGAGCACACGCTTTGCTTGAGAACAATACCAACGTATTCTTGGATATTTTTATATTGAGTTGACATTTGAACAAGAACTTTTCCAGATGTGACGGATTTTGGTGGAATTTTATAGAGGATTGGTGGATTTAAAATCATTAACAAGTTCCTATTTTTTTTTTTAAATAAAAATGGCGCTAGCCTCATCCTCTAGTATGTCACAACCACCTCCCTTTTTGTCCGAAGAGGGTGATCCCATTTTGCCCTGGAAGAGGTGGAAAAACCTTTTTGACTCCTACATTGTAGCCATTGGTGGGGAGAAGTTTTCGGCTGTCAGGAAACAGGCTATACTACTTCATAACTTGGGCGTAGAAGGAAGAAACACTTACGACAGCATGGATCTCATTCCAGTGGGGGAAGGTGATGCTGCTCCTAGCGATGTGTTTGAGATGTCCCTAGTTATGTTGGAAAAGTATTTTGGTCCACGTATCAACATGGTTCTGGAGAGACACACATTTTTTACTAGGATCCAGGGTCCAGTTGAACGTGTGGGCAGCTATGTAGCAGCTCTGAAAACTCTCGCACGAACGTGTGAGTTTGGTGATCTTGCGGATTCGCTAGTAAGAGATCAGTTGGTAAGATGCACCAACAGTGTTCGAGTTCAGGAAAAGCTCTTATCTAAAAATCCCTCTTTGACTGAGGCTGTAGCCATTGTTGAGGGAATGGAGAACACTTCAAAATGGGTTAAGGAAATTAGGAAAAACAAGGAAGAGAAAAGTCAGAAACCTAATGAAGTACATGCCATAAAAGAAGAAGAAGAAGACAATTTGGAGACTTGCAACAGTTTAGCGAAGATTTCTGCGTCTTCCGGTGGGAAGACTGTTGAGAAGGATGTACGCGTGCGCGTTCCCTTGAAGAGCACTCAAAGTAAAGTGGAACGTGACAATCATAGTGGTTCTTTTCCTGATAAGCCCACTTCTTCAGTCTCTAAACCTAAATGTATGAGATGTGGAAGCTTCTCACATTTCTCTAATTATCCGCATTGTTTTGCCAGGGAGGCAGTGTGTAACAAATGTGGTGTCAAGGGGCATTATGCGAGAGTCTGCAAAGCTTCTGACAAAGCTCGCAACCTTCAGAAGAATGTGGAGATTGTGCGTACCATTCTTTTGAGTGTTAGGGCTGATGATGGGAAAATAGATGCAGATAGTATAACCATGCCAGAGTGTAAAATAATGGTTGATGGGTTTGACTTTTCTGTGTTGGCTGACTCGGGATCGCCTTTTACCATGATTGGTAACAAACAGTGGGATGAGTGTGTAGGTCTTGACAACGTAGCATTGTTGAGGCCAGATATCAATCCTGTCAGCTACGGGGGATCCAAGATCAATGTCCTAGGTTATGTTCAAGCATCTATTCAATTTAAAGATAGGTGTACTATGGGGAAAGTTTATGTAGCTGAAAGGGGTGACAACCTGCTTGGGTGGAGGCATCAGCGTGATCTTGGTATCATGCTTAACCCTTGTGCTAAAGATCCTAATAATCAGGTCATGTTGGTAGATTCTTGGGACTCAAGTTCTGAATGTTTTGAGAAATTTCCCGAAATATTTTCGGATAGCCTAGGCTGTCTGAAGGGGTTTGAGCATCGCATTGTCCTCAAAGAGAAAGCTATTCCTTGTGTGCACAAGGTGAGGAGGGTGCCAAACATGATGATCGAACCACTGAAGGCCGAGTTACAGAGATTACTCAAATTAGGAGTTATTGAGGAAATTGAAGCCTCAGAGTGGCTTGCTCCCATTGTTCTTGCCCCTAAGGATGGTGGAGCAAGTGTCCGCATGTGTGTGGACTTGAGAGGACTGAACGAATGGATTTGGGTGGATCGGCAACCTTTGCCCAATATTGCTGAGTCCCTTAGTGTTCTTTCTGAGGCCAAAGTATTTAGTGTGTTGGATTTATCCTCGGCCTACCATCAAGTTGTACTGCACAAGGACTCAAGACATCTCACATCTTTTGTAACACCCATGGGGGCGTACCGGTTTTTGCGTATGCCCTTTGGGTTGGCATCAGCAGCGGCATGCTTCCAGAGGGTCATGAAGATGGTTTTGGGGGAAGTAATTAATGTGATGTTCTTTCAAGATGATATTTTGGTATATGGGAAGGATGAGAGAGAGCATTGTACAACCCTTTACACGGTATTGGAGAAACTGAGGGATGCTGGACTCACAGTTAAAAAACAAAAGTGTAGGGAGGGTGGACGAGGTGGGGATGGTGCTCGATACTGACCTGTCTGTTCGGATGTTTTATTCTGTGTGTGGTTATGTACCAAAAATGCCAATAAAAATATTTAAAAAAAAATTAAAAAAAAAAAAAAAAAAAAAAAGTGTAAGATAGGTGTGAGTTCAGTAACATACTTGGGTCATGTAATCTCTGGGAAGGGGATACAACCAAAGTTGGAATTGGCTGAAAGTGTGGTGAAAGCACCTATTCCTCAGGATAAGGACCAAGTGAGGTCGTTTTTGGGACTCGCTGAGTTTTATTCCAAGTTTATACATGGGTTTGCTAGTGTTGCTGAGCCGATCAGAGTCTTGCTTAAGAAGGGGACACAGTTTACTTGGTCTGACGATTGCCAGAAAGCTTTTGATTGTATAAAGATGGGGATAGGAAAAATGCCTACCCTAGGACATTTTGATGTTAATCGGAAGACCTTACTTACAACTGATGCCAGTCTTAAAGGGTTGGGGGCTGTGTTGTCTCAGGTTGTGGATGGGGAGGATAGGGCAATTGCTTTTGCCTCTAGAGCCCTTAAGGATGCTGAAGCAAATTACTCATGTATTGAGAGGGAAGCTTTGAGTGTGTTTTGGGCGGTACAGCACTTCAGGTTTTACCTTTGGGGAATTCCTTTTGTGGTCCGGACAGATCATCGTCCTCTGGTACAAGTTTTTTCATGCAGGCATAATGAGAACATCACACCCAGGCTTAAACGCTGGAGTGAAGGCCTACAGGAATTCAATTTTGTTGTTCGGTATATACCTGGTATGAATAACAAATCTGCGGATTGTCTTTCTCGTTTGCCTGTTGGGGAGTCCACGGATTGCAGTGAAGTGGAGTGTGTGTCATGGGTTGCTGAGCCTGCGTTCTCATCTGAAGAGTGGGCGGAGGGAGTTAATAGTGACAAAGAATTTGCTTGCCTGAAAAGATGGGTGAGTCATGGATGGCCTGATTATAAAGTCCTGGATCAGGAAATGAGACCTTACTGGACTGTGAGGGAAGAGTTGTCGTTTTGTTGTGATAATCTCATGAGAGGTGGAAGGGTGATTCCTCCTTGTGTGTTCAGGGACAAAATAATTAACCTTGCCCATGAGGGACATTTGGACAGGAGTCTGACGAAAGCCCGCGTGAGAGAAAAATACTGGTGGCCTGGTATGGATCGGATGATTGAACTAGTGGTTAAAGATTGTGTGTCCTGTGCTTCTAATGACAAGTCTCATATTCCCAGCAATGTTCCTCTGTCTCCTGTGGTGGTTCCTGAAAAGGCATGGTCAAAGCTGGGTCTGGACATTGTGGGGCCATTTGAGCTTTTACCTTCTTTTGAGAGATTTGTTTTGGTTCTTGTGGACTATACCTCTAAATGGGTGGTTACTAAGTGCGTGTCGGTGGCTAATACTAAAACGGTGATAGATTTCCTGAAAGATGTCTTTGTGTCTGAGGGGGTTCCTAGGTTCTTAATTACTGACAATGGAGTGCAGTTTGTTTCCCATGAAATGCACAACTTCCTTAAAGACTTTGACATTGTCCATCAAAAGACAGCTTTATATTCACCTCAAGCTAATGGGTTGGCTGAGAGAATGAACAGAGTGGTCAAAGGATGTGCTCAACGGGCTCTTGAGTCTAAGATGCCTTTTAGTACTGTTTTGAGGGATACTTGGTTGGCTCACCGTACTACGCCTACTGCTGTTACTTTAAAGTCTCCTTTTGAAGTTTTGAGGGGGAGGAAAGCTTCTTCCAAATTGAATCCTAGTTGGTTACCTTCTAGTTTGGAAGAAGAGTTGTCTGTTGAGACTAGGAAAGCTAGGATTTCTGAGTATCAAAACAAATACAAGTCTAGTTATGATTCCAGGATGAATGTTAAGTACAAGAAATGGTGTGTGGGAGACCAGGTCTTGGTGAAGAATCCTAGACATACCTTCAAAGGTAAAACACGTTATTTGGGTCCCTTTACCATTGTAGCCACCAAGAAAAATGTGGTAAAGGTTAACACGGGTTGCTGTTGGAGTATGTCCAGGTTGGTCAGGCACACTGGTGTTTCCCAGAGTGCAGAGTGTTCTGATCTTTCTGAGATGGGTGATAATCATTCAGGAAGTGAAGAGGTTGGAGGGGAATCCGAACAGCATCCGTCCAGGTCTAGGAAGGTACCTGTTAGGATGAAGGACTATGTACTGTACTAATGTCATCTTGGTTGAGTCTTCTCTTAATGTATGTTAAGATGATGGACCATGTACTGTACTAATGTTGCCTTGTTTGAGTCTGTTCTTATATTGTATTTTCATTTTTTTTGGATTTTGTTCTTAAGTTTTATTTTATTCTTTCATTTGGGTGGGAAGGGGATGTGTTATGATTAGCTCTAATGGAGCTGGTGATGTAATGTAGAACCTTTCCTGTGTCATGGAATGGTGTGATGCATGGTATGATGCATCTCTCATTCCATGGTTGGAAGGAACGATAGAGGCGGTTGGTGCTGTCTTATGGATCCTGCTGTGTCACTTATTAAATCATCATTTCATCCTTAAAGCGGATCCCGACTATCATTTCAGCGTGCAGATGACATCCAGATCAATCTTAAGATATAATTCCCCAAAGACATCTCTCCTCCACTCTCAACAGGGTTAATAAATGGATGACCAACCACCACTTAAAAACTAAAACCAACTAAAACTGAATGTTTACTAATCTCATTAAATAAGTCAATATCCTTATCCAAGAGTGGTTGAAATCTTTCTCTACCCTGAAATGGAATCAGGCCATTGTGGAAAATGGCAAATCACTGGGCTTTAAGCTTGCCAACCGTGTAGACCTCCAGAGGCAAATCCCAGTCATGACCAAAAGTCACCAGTTAAGACTGCTCTGGGGCTTCAGACAGTTCAATCCTGAACTGGACCTGAAATCTGTGGTCTTTTCAGACTGGATTTTGATAACTTGCTCCTCTTTGGACCCCATAAAGTGCATTTAGCTCTTCTAAGAGCAGTGTTTTATGCAGCTGCCCACTTTGGGAAATGCCACAAGAAATTCAACCATATCGCTACTGTTCTTCAGAAACTGCAATAGCTCCCCCATAAATGCAAGAGCGCTATTTAAAACTGCATGCATTACTCATAAAGTCCTTCACAACTTCACTCTCTTCGATCTGGTTGGAAAACTGAAAGCATCTGGGTCTCAACGACGTATGCTGAGTCCCTCCTGCTAGAACCTCTGACTTTCAGGCAAGAACACTGCGTGAGATAGGCATTCAATGGTAGTGAGACAATGCTTTGGAACTCCCCCCCACCAGCCTTTCGCACAACCTTTTATCTGTTATATTTCCAAAGGAACTCAAGACACTTAGGTTAAAGTGGGGAACGTTGCTTGCTTCTGCTATGATCTATTTTTCCTGTTACAAAATGTTTGTTCTCTCTGCTCTCTGGATTATCTGCTGCTAATTTATTATGATTGTTAGCTAAGTACTTTTCATTCTGCAATGTTTTTGCTTGTAAGAACTGTTTGTTCCTATACTTTGCTGATATTAATAGCTTGCTTTTGATGTTTGTTAGCTAGAAAATACCTCCTGCTCTCTTGCAAAACACTCTAGTGCCTTTAAACTAAATCTGCGCTAATTAAAATAAAATAACAAAAAATGCCAACCTGACACAATAGTGTGTGGTATCCAATATGTGAGACTGGCTTCCCTCTCTGTCACATGATCAGCCTGATTGATAGTGCGCCAACCTTCCTGTAGAAACAGCCCCAACATGAGAGATGACAAACATGGGGGGGAATAACTGCTCAAGAAAATACCCATCCTATCTGTTATTTTTTAAAGTGGGCTTCCAGACAAGTACATTGATAGCTATATCTACTTTTATTTGAGCTTAAATGCTGAACTCAAAGCACCAGAGCCTATCAGGGGAGAGGGTCTTTTGGGTTGGGCTTCAAACTCAAAGGGGTGAAACAGTTCAGCTGATTGTTATTTTATTGGCAGATGTTGAAAGGTAGAACATACTTTTTGTTTTTCCAAGGACCTCCAAAGTTGGAAGTCATCCTTGTATTTCAAAAGGAATAAGCCTTGAGAGCAAGCAAAACACTAGTGTTCTGTTTCATGTGTTTTATATCAATCAAACAATGTTTGCTTCTGCAAAATTACCCGTAAAACCTAGCAATAAATATAAAACAATTACTTTAAAAAGACTTTCAGGCAAAAAATAGATACAAGCATCAGTGCAATAACAAAATACCAGTAGTTAATAAAAATTCTCAGGGTACAAATCATTCAAACAAAGTAGAACTAATGGGATATAGAGAATACCAGCAGCACAGAAGTGTCACATTTAATATATGAAGCACGACTACATGACTCCCTATTGCCAAGTTATGAAAGACTGGGATAAACCCAGGGTCACTGGAATTATGTAGCAGGAGAGGGTCAAATTACGCGGCAGGGTTGAGTAAATTTTGTGGCAAGAAAATCCAAATTATGCGGCAAATTGGGGCACATTTTGTAACAGTATTACTTGTCATTTATAAACTTGGTAACACTGTCTGGTCATTGGCTGCACCTCAGTAGTATCAATTAAATACCAAAATATAGCAAAAAGTCCAGCTTTGCAAAGGGCCTTGCACTGTGCTGCAATACGAGTCGCTGTATTTTTAGTAACCTTGGAACAGTTTGAGGTAGAAATAACGTTTTCTTTTTTTTGGGGGGGGGGCGGTAAAATCTGCAGATTATGTGGCAAATGATGGATTATATGGTAAATGAGACAAATCTGTAATTATATCAAAATCGGCGTGGCCACACAATCGCAAAATTCCAGTAGACCTGGATAAGCTTTTTTGTCTTGAAGTGATATAGCAGAAAATGCACTTACCAACAGTGAGGACAATAATATAAAGGCACATGGGTTTAGTCCTGCTTAGTTGTAAATTATGCCAGAGATAAAATGCTGAATTTAAACTTCACATAAAGCATTTTGGCACACTGGAGTCCTATAGAATTTAAATGATTTTCAAAGTAGGTGAGGCTTTTGTGGATCAAAAACTCCTCCGTGAGGCTGCCTGGAGTTGGTTTCATCACTCATCTATGTTCAATTGAATACTAGTAAATTCTATGGTTAAACCATTGAAGGCAGAAGATATGGAATCAGTAGATTTCCAAAAATGTGTTCAGCCCAATTTCTCGAATGTTGTGCATATATTGGAAGCCTTTGAGGTTTTGACCTTTGAGCAATGAGACTCTGATTATGCACATTTCTATACAGTCTCAGAAATGTCTCTGACCAAAGTGTGAACCAATGCAGTATAGGTCTTAGCTTTGCTATGGGTCTGATGTTTCGGATATCCAAGTCAAAAGCTAGGGAACTCAGTGGTAACCTCAAAATATTTTTGAGGAAGTGATTCTTCACACCTTTGAAGTTTTCTAAATGTCTTTAGCCCCAATGTTTAGAGCCATAAAAAACTGTAGGCTGAGTCTGGTCTTTTTGGGACTCCAGTACAGGAGAAATAGCAGGTGAGCCAAAACTTCGAGTAAACCCAGCATGGCTTTAGCCTAGTGATTTATAGAGATAACACATTTTGAGGCCTGTTTTACCCATGTCCCATTTTCATCCAGCTATATACCCAGGTAATGAAATTCATGAACCCTTTTCAACATGTGTTATCAAGATGAGTAGTTTGCTGAAAATATTTCAGTGTATTAAAAACCATTACGTTTTTCCAGCATTAATTGCAAGCTGTCTCTTCACACAAAAATTGAAAAAAAAACATTTAAAGGAGTTTGGAAACAAACACATCACAATCTTAGAAATTAACAGGGTAATAAGGTGCAGATCTTCTCCACAGCTAAGAACCTAGCATCCTTCTGAGACCCCCTAAGGTAATAAATAACGCCATATATAAAGATGTTGAACAAGGTTGGTGCTGGAACACACTCTTGATGAACTCCACAGTTGATATGAATGGGTGCCATCACTCACCTTTGGGTATCCTACTCACGTCGGCATAATTATTGTCATGGATGTGAGTGATGATATTTCAAAGGTTTGGAGGAATATCCAGATTTGAGAGTATTGTCCACAATATTGGGCAGGGCACAGTGTCGAAAACAGATTTGAGTTAAACAAAGGCCACAGATAGGGCCTTCCTCTTAAAGGAGAAATTTTTCCAAATGCACACAGAGAAGTAGACCACAACCAATTGTGCTCAGATCACCCACATAATATTGGAATCAGCAATATCGTGTAACAGAAATATCATGTTGAAAATATAATTTACAAAAATATGGATTTACTTTCCTTATAACGGGTAAGAACAAAAATATTTAAAAGAAACCTATTATTTCACAATAATATCATTAAGATCATACAAAACTGTTGTTTTATATATGTCTTTTTTTTTTCCTACTGGCGGTCACCAGTAGGTAGTTATAGTTAGAACCTAGTTTCCATAGAAAAAGCATTTATTGATTTGCTAATAACTTTTGCGTCATTTGATGAATGTTTGTGAAATTCTAAAAAGAAGAGGTCTATCCAGGTCAGCTGCTATCCTGAAAGTTTGGGGGTGATTCGTCAATCGAGGGCTGAGAAAAAAGGGGTGTTCCAAAAAGTGTTTTCTCCATGTTAATTTCCATAGGAAATTTTATTACAGGCTACAGCCCGAACTGCTGAACGGAATTACACCAAATTTGGCAAAAAGGTAGAGCTTGGTTCAGAAAGCGACTTTTTTTTAAATGGTGTAAATCCATTCAGTAGTTGCTGAGAAATTCCAAAAATAAAAGTCAAAAAATCAATTTCCCGTAGGAAACCTTACCCAAGGCTGCAGCACAAACTGCTGAACGGAATTACACCAAATTTGGCAGAAAGGTAGTGCTTGATTTAGAAAGCGAATTTTTTTTTAAATGGTATAAATCGGTTCAGTAGTTGCTGAGAAATTAGAAAAATAAAAGTTTCGATATCTGGGGCAGCAGTGGGTGTTCGCACCCTCCCGACCACGCGCTTCACTGTGATTGGCTGCCACGACCACGAGCTTCACTGTGATTGGCTGCCAACACTCCAAACCAGGAAGTGTTGGCAGCCATCTTGTGACTCGGTAGAACTGAGTCACACGAAAACAGTCGAAAAAAACAAATTGAAGCGGGGGGCATCCCCACTTCATTTAAATGAACCCCCGGGTGGGCCAGGTTCTGGGAGCAAACTGAAAACTATATTGCGGGGGCCTGCGAGGCCTCCCTCTGCCCCCGGGACAGCCACCTCCCCAGGACTTGTTTTGTAATTGTTGTGGGGCCTCCGAGGCCCCCCCAAGTCCCGGGGATCGCCACCCCTAGGGCTTTAATTAAATATGCAGGGGGGCCTTGCGGGCCCCCCCGAAGCTCCGGGGACCACCACCTCCCCAGGACTGAAAATAGAGAGAGGGGGGCCACACGGCCCCCCTCCTAGAGCCCTTGATGGCCCTGGGGACCGCCACCATCCAGGGCCGGCTCCTGCAATGTCCCGTGGAGCCCACCATGGGACATTGTTGTTTGCTATGACAGGGTGGAAGCATGCCTCGCACACTGTCATAGCAAACCATGGTTTGCTTTGTTGAAGCGAGAGGAGGAAAACCTGCTCTTGCTTCAATGAAGCAAAGCAGAATTGCTTTTGGGCAAGGGGAGCTGTATGTTAGCAGCTCCCCTTGCTCAAAAGCAATGCCGGTTCCCGCAGGAGGTGGGGAGCCGGCAGGAGCGTGGGGGCATTGGGGCTCCCCCCACGGTCCCCAACGAAGAGGCCAGGCCCCGGGGGATAAGGTCCATGGGGCCAGAAGTAGACAAGGGAAGGGGGACCACACAACCCCCTTCCTAATGATTAATAAAAACATTCAATAATGGGGCAAACCCCGGGGGATGGGGTCCTCGGGGCGAATATAAATTACTGGAACTGTTTTTTTTTATTTTTTAGAAACGTTTGGAGTGGCGATCCTAAGGTGGTGCTCAGCACGCCTCCTAGTGTGAACGCGTTGGGTGCGCGGCTCCAAGCGTGCCCCTTAATGTGAACGCGCTGGGTGCGCGGCTCTCAGCGTGGCCCCCTAGTGTGAACGCGCTGGGACCGCAGCTCTTTGCATGGCACCCGAGTAATTCACAGGTCTTTAAAAGACCATTTACCTGTGTATGAGACTTTGTTGTGATTTCACCTCTTCTTAGAGCCCCTGCATCTTCACTCTGACTATGACTAGAAGAATTAGCCCTCCACCTGAAATTTTTATCAGCCTTCCCCAAAATTTGGCTCTAGTTGTGCCCCTGACTGGCGTACGCTGGCTCAGACCACTCCGCTTATGCTTACAGAATTCCGTAGATTCTATCTGCCGTATGCCAATAATTCAGCTGTGAATATCTTGCAGACAGGATTCTGGGCCTTTCCCGAGGCTTGGTTTGCAATCCTGATGCTCCACCTGGGTTGTCACTGGTTGGCAGCCAATTAGAGCCAAGCTTGTGCTCGGGGGTTAGGTTCTGCCAACATATATACTTATCCAATCACTCCGCCAATCCCCAAACACTTATAAATTCACTATACACTCTCCTTGCAGTACTCTAATCATCCAGTCTCTACCCATGTACTCATGGAATGACCCAGACAAAGTTACATAACCAAGGTCTTTCCCACTGCCAGAGGTAACATGGTTGCGTGAGCAGTCAACAGCACAATGTAATGTGGTAGGGACCAGGGCCATCATGCATACACAATGAACACATGGACACAGTTAGATAGATAGTGGAACTGGCTACGGGCACGTGCGCTCGGCCCCTTTTTATTACCAGGGTCACATGTCCAGTGACGTCTGTGCTGGATGCGTGTGGGGTGAGTGTAAGCCATCCCTCAGGGAATGGTTGGTCTTGGCAACAATCACAACAGTGATAATCGGATCACACACATAGATTCAATCATAAAGGGTCCATGACTTGTGGTGCACTAAGGTAGGGGTACCAGATCTTAAATCACACACAAAAACATTGTATCGTAAAGGATCCATGACTTGTGGTGCACTGAGGTAGGGGCACCAGAGATGAGCGTACTGATGTGAAGAAATCTTTAATGTCCCTTTGGGATATTCCTGCTGCATGAGGTGACACTGTTGTGTCCGGTGTCTACAGCACGAAAGTCAATCATAAAGGGTCCATGAGTTGTGATGCACAGAGTTAGTGGCACCTGAACAGCTCAGCGTGTGCGCAGCCAGCAATGATGGTGTGTCCTTGCAGGACAGGATTGGATTGGATATGTGTGAGACCTGCTGACCGCAGTGTAGGCCGGAGGCAGCGGTCAGCAAGGGCCTACAACTATGTGGTGTTGACTTGTGGTGCACTGAGTTAGTGGCAACAGTGGCGCTCAGCATGTGCGCAGCCAGCGATGATACATAGTTTGGGCGGGCCGCACTGGGAACAATGTCTTTTGCCTAATGAATTCTGCGTCAATAAGGCCACGTGGCGGTGACTTGTGGTGCACTGAGTTAGTGGCATCAGAAGCATTCAGCGTGTACGCAGCGGGCAGGCCGCACTGTGAGCAATGTCTGTTGCCTACTGGACTGCATCATCTGCAATCGCAACTCGATCTGAATTGTGAGCCCTGCTAACCGCAGTGTAGGCTGGAGGCAGCAGACAGGAAGGGCCAACAGCCACGTGGTGTTCACTTGTGCAGCACAGAGTTAGTGGTACCTGAAGCACTCAGCATGTGCGCAGCCAGCGATGATGCATGGTCCAGGTGGGCTGCACTGGGAGCAATGTCTTTTGCCTAATGAATTCATTGTCAATAAGGCCACGTGGCGGTGACTTGCAGTGCACTGAGTTAGTGGCACCTGAAGCACTCAGCGTGTGCGCAGCCAGCGATGATGCTTAGTCCGGGCGGGCCGCACTGGTAGCAATGTCTTTTGCCTAATGAATTCTGCCTTAATAAGGCTACGTGGCGATGACTTGTGGTGCACTGAGTTAGTGGCACCTGAAGCACTCAGCGTGTGCGCAGCCTGCAATGATACTTAGTCCAGGCGGGCCGCATGGGAGCAATGTCTCTTGCCTACTGGACTGCGTCATCTGCAATCGCAACTCGATCTGAATTGTGAGCCCTGCTGTCAGCAGTGTACATCGAAGGCAGTAGTCTGCACAGACATATCTTTGCGGTGCTGTGCTGCTGGTTTCGCAGGGGGCTTGTGTCGAGGAGGCCGGTACTTACGGTGGTGGCCTCGTGGCAGGGTGAGGGCCACCGCTCTGGCAGATGCGTTGGCCTTCCCAGAAGTGAACCACACCCAGAGCCCCGGCCTATTTATTCACACTCCTACGCTGGAGTGGCATACGTTGGACCAGCCCTCTCCGGTTCCGGTTCTGCTTACAGGGGGGAGGACACAGCTACATGACCGAGATCTTCCCCACTGCCTGAGGTAACATGGTTGTGTCCACTGTCCACAACAGTACAAGCACCAGCAGTATACAAACACATGGAGAGGTCTGTGCTCTGCGAAGTGAGGTTTGTCTCCAGCACATTACCACTACACTTGGCATTGTGTGCATTGTTATTGATTGGTGACTTGCCTCCTTCACACATACTTGGTTCCCACATCTCCCAACATTCAGCTATTGTGTGGCTGAGGGGCCATGCTGTTTTGGGAAAGTCCACTGATCTGTTCTGCGCTGCCTCGGTGGCAGTAGGGGGATGTGGTCCTAGGGGGAGGTCCTGGGGGTGGTGGCAGTGGGTGTTGTGGCCTTCTTGGGTGTCAGAGCTGCATTGTCAGTAGCTCCATGACATGTGTTGGTCTTCAGATGTGGTTCTGGGCTGGGCTCCATTTCATACTGTAGGTAGTCGTCCTGCTTTACACCAGTAAAAGGCAGATGTTAAATTCCTACTGCTAACGCGGCTTATCGCTTGTTTTTGGATCGCATCGCAGATTTCGCTGGTTGTTTAAAATATTGGGATGTGGTTTTTTCATGGGTTTTTTTGCACGGGGACGCCTTTTCTGCATATCATTAGCTTTAGTTGTGGCTCTCATTGGTGGAAATGTTTTTTTGAGGAAGCTATCTCTGTAAAACTGGCGATTTCTGCAGTCTTCACCAAGTTGAGAATGGGATGATAATTATTTTGCTGCGGTAAAGTGCCGATAACTCAGCAATAAGTTCTTGAGAATACACCCCATAGTTTTTTTTAAACTTTTTTGTCCGGATTCCTGCACCCAGACGCTTTAAAAAATAAAAAAAATAGTAATCATTTTTTGGCCCTGGGGCTTTTTGTGGGATTCCCTGAGCAGGCCTAGGGGGTCAGGATGTTTGTCAAAAAACAAAGGCATATACCGCACACCGTTAGCAGTTATCAAGATCCTTAGGAAATATATAATTCTTTGTCACAGACAATAACAGTTCAATGAGATCATTCGAGACAGTAATCCTCTTCAGACGGTCCTCTTGCTATTCAGCAGTCTTTATTTGAATCATAGAAGAATAAAAGATTCCCAGCATACAACTTGCCAGCCGACACGTGTTTCGTCTTATTCTAAGACTTTTTCAAGGCATGAATATAGAGTCGAGCACCAGAAAGATAACTGGGCCCAAATAGATAATCGTCCAGATTCGCAGTATATCAATCGACGCGCTCAAGAATCAGTTCTTACATTCAATACAATTGTTCTCCCTTTGTATTCTGTGGAGATTGTAAAAGCCTCACTGTTCAATGTCAATAAACATCTTCCATTAATACCTCAACCATTGTATGTTGAGACCTTCTCTGTGTATGTCGAGTGGCCGATCCGCCAACCTTGTAATCCACAAACCCTGCCCACTTTTCTTGTTTTTTCATCTTTTTCATCTTTTTTCTTGTGATTCGCATGTAGCTACAAAAAGGTCCTAATAAACACCAGGGCTCGTTTTAGAGACACCCTATAACCCAACAGTAGGGACTTATCGCCAAGAGTTCGGCAGTTTAGCGCAGCATAAGTGGCGAAAGAATTATCGCCCCATTCTCAAGTTGGTGCACACTGCCACATTGCCCACAGGCTGACAGTACCAACACAGTGGACAATCAACATCGTTACGCAGAAAAAGCTGCTGGCTGTGCTGCACCTGTTGACCTCTGGTATCTTCCAACTAACAACTGCAAGAGTCAGAGGAGTCTCACAGCCAGCCCTAATAAACTTCCTCACACGTCTTGGATGCATGTCTACAGAAGCAACTTAGGGCTCCTGCTTCCGCACCACCCGCTCGTCCCAATTCGTAGTATTCCTGCACAACCAACCCCAAACCCAGCCGTTGCTTGACGCCTCTGTGCTTTAGATCCAAGATTGTAGTCACTGAAATGGGGGTGCCCCAGGTCATGAAGTCTAGTAGTCAACAGTAGTGGAAAAACATCAAACAACGAGTGATATTGCCAACGGGGAACATCAACTGCCTGACCCTATGCACCCAGACCTCAATGCTCACCTGCTGCCACCGGCATGTCTCCAAGAAGGCCCACCACGTGCTGGAGCAACTTCCTGAGCCGTCGCTGGCTTCCGCAGCACAGGCCCCCAGTGCATCCTGCTGCACCGCGCTGAGGAGTCATGTCTGTACAGCCAGCTGCCTTTGGCGTACACACGGTCCAGCCGAGTTCACAATTCAAATCGGGTCTTGATTGCCAGGATAGCGTATTGAGACCACGCATCATCGCACGCTGCACACCCACTCAGCTCTGGTGGCACTAACTCAGTGCAGCTCAAGTCATCGCCACGAGGCGGGAGGCCCGTGTTGGCCAAAAGGCCTCAGCTGCCACCAACTCTGTGCACCTCAAGTCATCATCACGTGGCAGGAGGCCAGTGTCCGGCAAAGTGCTTTGGCTGCCACCATCTCTTTGAACCTCAACTCATCGCAACGTTGCAGGAGGCCCGTGTCGGTCAAAGTGCCTCAGCTGCCACCAACATAATGAGCACACAGATACACCCTGATAGAGAGTGGAAATGGCGTCGAGCAAGTGCGCCAGGCCCTTTTTATTGGCAGGGTCACATGTCCTGTGATGCCTGTGCTGCATGTGTGTGGTGTGGGTGTAAAGCAGCTGTGAGGGAGTGGCTGTGGCATGCTGACAACTAGACCTGTGTTCACCAGATCACTACAGGGAAGACCTGGGTCATGTAGCGTTGTAGTTCCCTCCCTGCAAGCATAAGCGGAGTGGGCTGGCTGAAACGAGCATCCTTCACGACTTTAGCAATATGGCGTTTTGAATCCGCACACCAGGCGAGATAGGTACACGATGGGTGCGCGACTCCACTTTTTCTCCCCCCAAAAAATATATTTATTAATATTTAAGAAAACAGAAGACATTATATTATTTTAAAAACAAACAAAAAAAAACTGTTGGGGATATTAAAGTTACAAAATATCACTACCAAACATTTAAAATTACTGAAAAAACAATATCTTTAATGAACAGTATAATTTGAAATTAGCATTTAAAAAACCTTTGAAATTCACTGAAAAAAAACATAGGTTTCAGGCACGGTATACTTAGAAATTAGCATTTCAAAAACCTTCGAAATTCACTGAAAAAAACACAGGTTTCAGGGACGTTATAGCTAGTTGGACATTTCACTCATACAAAACCAGAGAAATTCCCCCGTTATACTTAGTTCAGCTAACTATAACTCGCGTCCCCGCAATGCACTGCTGATGACATCACATATTACATCATTCGTGACTTGGTCAGTGTCATCACTGATGACATCTCAAATGACATCACTGATAACATCATCCACGTGAAAATCTGCTCCACCTCCTCACACTCTAATATAACCTTTGATACAACCACTGTAAAATACAGACTACCATTTTCGAAACCATCGAGACAGCAATACCAGTTACTACATACGCACTCACTGATTCCTGGGTCTCCAAACATGTCCACTCATTCACCCACACAATCACTCATACATGCAGTCACTCATCAATAGAATACTATCATATGCACTCATAAAACTATACAGACATTCACACACCACCACTCATCCAGAGTTACTCTCACACCTAGTCAGTCATGCAAAGAATCAATCACACTTCCATTTACTGACCTATTATTTATTTAAAAAAATAAATTAATTTTTTGGGGAGGGGGCCCGAGGACCCCATCCCCCAGGGCCTGGCAGCCTTGTTTTTTAAATAATTTTTGGGGGAGTGGGGCTGCTTGGCCCCCCTCCAGAGGCCAATTATGGCCCCGGGGACCCCATCCCCCGGGACCTGGCAGCCTTGTTTTTTAAATAAATTTTGGGGGAGTGGGGCTGCTTGGCCTCCCTCCAGAGGCCAATTATGGCCCCGGGGACCCCAGCCCCGGGTACTGGCCAGCCTTCTCTTTTTATTTTTTATTTTATGGGAGGGAGGCCTCTTGACCCCCTCCTTAGGCCAATTATGGCCCCGGGGACCCCATCCCCAATTAAAGAGGAGGGGGGCCGTATGATCCCCTCCCGGGCCACTTCTGGCCCAGGGGACTCCATCCCGCGGGGCATGGCCTCACCATTGGGGACCGTAGGGGAAGCCCCAATGCACCCATGGTCTCGCTGGTTCCCCGCCTCCTGCGGGAGCTGCCATTGCTTTTGCACAAGGGAAGCTGCTGACATGCAAGCAATTCTGCTTTTGTTCTGATTTGAACAAAGCCTCGGGGAGGTGGAGGTCTCCAGGGCTTGGGGGGCCCGCGAGGCCCCCCTTTATTTAATTAATGCCCCAGGGAGGTGCGAACCCTGGGGCTGCGGGGCGGGCCGCATGCCCCCTGCACATAAATTATGAAGCCCCAGGGAGGTGGCGGTCCCTGGGGCTGTGGGGGCCCCCACCGGCCCCCACACATTAATTTAGAGTTGGGCCTGGGTCCTGGCCCACCTGGGGGCTTTTTAACAAATGAAGCACGGGAGCCGCACCTTGTTTTTTTAAATAATTTTGGGCAGATTCGCAAACCCAGTGTGAATTTGGCCGAAATTATTTTAGAAAAACACATTTTTGGGGCCTGGGGGTCCCTGTTGTACCCCCTGATCAGGCCTAGGGGTCAGGGTGTTTCTATCCTGCCCTCTTTTCTTGTTTTTTTATGTTTTTTCACCCTTTTTCATGTGACTCAGTTGCCGAGTCACAAGATGGCTGCCAACAAATTCTAGTTTAGAGTGCTAGCAGCCAATCAGAGTGAAGCTTGAGCCCAGGAGGGTTCTCAAACCCTCCTTGGTGCTCAGATATCGATATATTTCTTTTTTCTGGACCAAAAGCTACCTTTTTGCCAAATTTGGTGTGATTCCGTTCAGCAGTTCGGGCTGTAGCCGTGTCTAAAGTTTCCTATGGACATTAACGTGGGAAAAACGTGTTTTGGGACACCCTTCTTTCTTGGCCCCCGCTTGACAAATCACCCCGAAACTTTCAAGACAGGAGCTGACCTGAGTGAAAAATTAGTTTGGAAAGTTTCGTGAAGATTCGGCAAACGGCGCCAAAGATATTGGCAAAAGAAAAAACGCTTTTTGAATAGAAACGAGGTCCTAACTATAACTACCTACTGGCGACTGGCAGTAGGTAATATATATATATATATTATTTTTTTTTAAGAACAAAAAAACTAATTCACAATGAATATTATAAAAATGTAAACACAAATAAACAAATCAACAAATACTATACATTAAATTATGAATACATATTAATAAGAATACTGTAACAAATATTAGGAAATGTATTAGAGTCTGAGAATAATAGACATATTATTCCCACTCCAGTTTAGGCAACAGTAGAAAAATTGTAGGACTTTGGAGGGGTTACATTTATTATTACCACTCCAAATAGCGCAGCAGTAGGGAAAGCGTTGGACTTCAGAGGGGTTACATTTACTGTTACCACTGCAGTCTGTGCAACAGTAAGCGTTGGACTTGAAGGGGCTAAATTTACTTTTACCACTCCAGTCTAAGCAACAATAGATAAACCACTTCAAACAATCATATATTTGAATAACCCTATTAATTTACAAAAAATATTAAACTCTAAACGTAAATATTATTACTTAACATCAAATATATATAAAAGTTTAACAAAATAAACAACAATTATGAAATTCCAAAATGCATAAACAATGTAATAATTAATTCTCAATTAAAAATATTGATTATTAAATTATTATTTAATTAACCGTCCAGCCTACACCCCTCAAATCCTAGCAACCCACACCTAAAATATAATGAATATAAATAAGGATAATGCAATGTACATAATTGATAATCAATGACATAATTTTATAAAAAAGTAATAGTTAATTACTAATCAATATTACTTAACTTCCCCCTTACAACCCTACAAATTCAGCAGCCCACACCAATCAATCAATCAATCAGGGGATTGTAAGAGCACTACTCACCCATGAGGGTCGCAAGGTGCGGGGGGGGGGTGAGCTGCTCCATTCAGTCGAAGAGCCAGGTCTTGAGTGTCTTCCTGAAGACGTTCAGGGAAGGGGCGCTTCTGATGTCGATTGGGAGCTAATTCCAGGTCTTGGCCTTGATGCAGGAGAAGGCTCTTCCTCCTGTTCGGATGCGCTGGGTTTCGGCAAGAGCGAGGTTAGTGGATCGGAGGTTCCTTCTGGGTACGTGGAAGGAGATTCTCTCGCTGAGGTATTGGGGTCTGGTGTTGTGGAGTCATTTGTAGGCATGGGTGAGGATCATGAAAGTGACTTCTCTTCTCGACGGAGAGCCAGTGGAGGTCCCTTAGGTGTTGGCTGATGTGTTCGTGTCACCAAAAATATATCTAAAATATATAATCATCACACAATTTACATAAATATTAATCAATGAAATATTTAATTACACCTTAATAATTATAATTGTTCATTATTATTTAATTAACTTCTCATCGTAGACTCTTACAAACCTAGCAATCTGCAACTAAAATATATCTAAAATATATTAGAATTCTATGATTTACATAATTAATAATCGATTCATTAATGAATAATAAATTAATGAGTTGTTAATTATTACTTAATTACCTTCCCACCCTATACTCCTACAAAATCATCAGCCCACATCTATAATATAACTAGGATATATTATTATTATTACACAATTTACAGAATTAGCAATCAACTAAATAATTAATAATACATTATAAATTAATTTGCAATTAATTATTACCTAAATAACTTCCCACTCTATACCCCTACAAACGAAGCAACCCTCACCTAAAATATAAGTATAACAAATCAATATTACATACTATACATAATAAATATGAATCACATACTTAATTGAACATTATAGATATTTATTATTGATACTTGATTAAATTCCCACCCTATCCCACTACAAACCCAACAATTCGCTATGGCACTATAAACTACTATTAACAATTAAATAAATAATTGTAAATCACTTAAAATTAAAAACTATAATTAAAAAAAATAACATTTATACAAACAATACCAACACAAAAAAGTATAAACTAAAACGCATTCAATTAAATAAAAAACGTTCTTCTTTCCAACTATATTATTGAAAATGATATTCATAACAAAAATATTCTTTACAATCATAGTCTTAACAACGATTTTTCTGCATCGCAATATTTTTGTGTAATACATTTTTTTCTCCAATATATTTCTCTCCTGATATTCACAACTCAATTATTTGTCCAAATACCTGGTGCTCAGGTTCTCCCAGTCTGGCAGATGGGAAAGCCCATCTCCAGCATTGATCTAATATTTAAGCCCGTCCAAGACCAGTTATGAGCATTTATTTCCATATTGTCGTCAAGCCAATGAGTCTCTAGTTCCCAAGTTGCTATGATTGGCCTGTTTATGAATCTGTATGTTCTCTCCTACCCGTCACGTGTATAGTAAAGGTGGTATAGGAGGGGTTCTTGCTATTACATTTGGTAAAAGTTGGATAAATGGACCCCAGATGTCAGGTTCTGATTTAAAAAGATCCTCAGGAGGGGCTTTACCCAGAAGGAGTATACAGGAAACACATCAGGATAAACCACAAATACGATCTTTTGAATGTTGCTATTAATAATTATAGCTAGGTGGCCTAGATTAACACCGCATATAATGGACAAACATTTTGACACCATTGTTCAGCAAAATGTATGACTCCAGGCAAACTGTCATGAGAAACAATATGCCAAAAAGATTTTCTGTATTTTGCTTTAGTTTCAGATAGTAAAGCAGACCATTGGTTCATCTTCCAGTGGCCCTTCTTCGATTTTAATAGTGCCTGATAAGACTTCTGAGCTGCCAATACTACTTCTCTATGTTTGAGGTGGCGGCTACCAAGACTGTCTTGTTTTCTTTGCAATCTGTATCATGACAAGGGTGACGTATTGTTTTGCAGGTATTGCAGGTATTCACATTGCCTACCAGTTTGGTAAAACCAGCTTGCTAATTTCTGGAAAAGTTACTCATCGGTCTTCACAAAAGATGATTCTGTAAGATTATATTGGGGCTGATTAGGATGCCGGTCACAAACTCTCCGACCGCTATTCAGAAGCTTTCCGGCTGCGGTCGGAGACTTTCCGACTGACACGGTCGATTTGCAGTCTGACCGCCAAATTATGATGTCGGCGTGCAGAGCGTATACAGGCCTGTCATTCCTGTGCAGTTCCAACCGGCTCTTGGAGTCTTCTGGGTGGTCGGTCCCGCATCTTAATCCCCTATGGATGGTGTTTCTGCCAAACGGGATTACGATGTCGGTTTCCCACAGCCTTTCCGTGCTGGTCTTTCCGACATGGAAAGGCTGTCAGAAAGTGACTTTGGGGGCTCCTAGCAGGTCCTCCTTATCTTTGTGGTCTATGGTTAGTGGCTGAGGGGGTACCTAGGGTGCCCCCCTCTAAATCTCAGCACTGAGTGGCAGGCACCATGGGGTGCCTGCCATAGGGTGCAGGGTTTTGCACACACACCCATTTCTCTATGGGAGCCTGTATTATGGCCGGTTTACGGCCATAACACAAACTCCCATAGAGAAATGGGAGTATGTGACCGAACAGTGTACGGTCACATTGTAATCAGAAGGTCGAAACCGCCGACTGGAGGTGTCGGTCAGAGGCAACTCCGACCGACATCGTAATAAGCCCCTTAGTGGGATCAACTCCAAGATGGGAGTCTTATTCTAAAACTTCATTGCCTCTGACCCTTGTTTGATTGTTGGACAGGACTTCCAGGATCCTTGAAAGGTTAGATCATCTTATGCCAACCATTTACTTGCAGCACAATATAATCAATTAACTGACACCGTCTTTCATTGTTGAAAGTAGGCCACAGTGGAATGCCTGAGCTGATCAAATTATTACAGGCCAAAACCTTATGTCCCAAGAATAAAAAGGCAAGTTAGAAAGCCAAAATGTTTGTTTGCTTGAGAGAGGGCATTTCTAAATTAGTAATGCCCCAGGTTTCATCTTTTTTCCTCTGAATTTCTTGAATTAGTGAGTTCCAAAGTTTCCAGCAGCAAGGGCTACATTCAAGCAGCCCTTTTGTTGATCAAGAAGGGTATTTTGTCGCACTAAGATGGGAGACTCTATTGACATGTTAACACCCTGTTATATATGTTGAATGACATTGTGGTCCCAGTAGGGAACTCGATCAATACACTTTGTAATTCTAAGAAAAGAGATTTAGTATTAGTGATTGTGTACAATAAATATGCTTTGATTCAGCCAGTCCACCAGAAGGGCGACCGTTATCAGAAATAAGTGCTCCAATGACTTCACTTGTAAAGCCATTAAGGAACATGGGTGAAGCAGCCCAAGTGTCCTGAAATATGCAGATGTCATGTACATTGATGAATGCAACAAAGCTTGGGTAATCCAAATTAGAATTAAACCCTGCTGTATTCCATGACAGCATGTTTAAGAATTAGGCAGTTTGAGGCCCACTAATGTGATGTGACATGAAGCTGGGGAGTTTGTGAGTCAGTCTACATCCAAAAGATCAAGTGAGGAACCCTCATTTATATGAGCCAAGCATGGGCTAAGGCTCACCTGTTCATTATTGGAGCTGTGGAAAGTGCCCGGGTACTGCAGGTGGAAGGGCGTAATAAGTCAGTTCGAATGGGGATTAAGAATTCAATTGAATATTGGAGCCATATATTTAGGGCCTATAAGCCATTTCTCAGTAGACGATTATGAACTATGATTTCAATAAAATAATAAGGTTGGATGCCATATGAAACTCTCTTTACAAAAGTGAAATCAGATATAATCACTCATTAGCAGTTTCTAACACTTTGTACCCAGTGAGTCACCTTGTTTATCAGGGAATTTCAATGTTCTGCTACCCAATGTGTTAACTTAGAAACATCTGTCGGATGTATGACGTAACAACGCGTGCTGTTACATCGCGTGCTGTTACATCGCGGCCGTTACAACGACTGCAATGTTACCACGCTATCCCATTACAACGCAAGTCTTTACATCGACTTGCACTAGATGGCGTGCTAACATTAGAAAAGTGTAATTTACTATTCCAACCCCAGTCCACTTAACAGTAGGGAAGGTGTTGGGATAGTAAACTACACTATTTTTAATGTTAGCACGCCATCTAGCGCAAGTCGATGTAAAGACTTGCGTTGTAATGGCATAGCGTGGTTACATCGCGTTTGTTGTAACGATTGCGATGTAACCGCATCGCGGTGTAATAACCGCGTTGTAAAGGTTGTTCCCCACATCTGTCATTGAGAATAAACTTCTCCCTCCACCTCCCTCTTCTCCTTCGCCGTCCCTATCAAGCCTCCTTTCCCACCCTCTATCGCTGAAGCTGGCTAACTAATCGGGCATGGCTGGTCCACTTCCTAGTAATGACACAGCTTACATCGGTTGTCAAACAGATCACAGGAAGCTGAGAATCGGAGTCAGCTGATATTAGCAGTAATGACACAGTCCATAAATTCAGGTTTGGCTGTCGGTTTCTCTGATGCTGTTCTCCCCATGGGTTCTGTTTGTTGGTTTCCCTTATCTCTGGGACCTTTCTTGTGCCTGGTGGGATCATCACCAAAATTGCGGTAGTGAAGGACATGTTCTCACGCAGGATGATCTTGAAAGTAGTTGATTACTCCAGAGATAACAACCCCATACCGCAGTCATGCCAAGCACATCTAGCAACTGAGCTGCCTTATTCAAATCATGGAACCCATACGTGTCACCATGGAATGAGAGTATCTCAATTCAGCCTCAGCCTGGCTGAAGCTGGCCAACTACATTAGAACAATTTGGTATTTAAAAATTTTTATTTTGAATTGTGTGCAAGCATTGGCAAAGCCAATAGGTTTCCACAGTGGTCATTACATTTCATTTAGATGCAATGCGATAGCCATATCAGAATGCAATTTTATATACTTCTGGGATGGTTGCAATTTTGCATCTAGACACAATGTGATGGCCATCTTGGAAGTAAAGACACTGATATTGGCTTTACCAGTGCTTGTGATGCAAATGTACAGGCATTGACAAAGTCAGTAGCGCGAGTAAACAAGCATTAGCAAACCAATATCTATTGGATCATACGATGCTTGGTTAATATGGAATGATGCAAAGCCGATGCAAAACATGTTATTCCCTATTTTATTACACTTGCAGTAAAAATAGTGCAGAATCAAGTTTTGGTTTTCATGGATCAATATTTCTTTCAAAGCTTGTTTCCTTCATTTTAGCCTTTCCACATGTTCTTTGCACCACTGCAAACTTTCGCTCATATGACCTATTGGTTCACTGGTAGCATGTAATCTTTCACCCAGTTCAATGAAACTAAATTCGGCCATTTATTTAAACACATTGCATTAATGCATTAGAGACTATCTGTCTATCGATACCTTTCTATGCACTGCTCTGGAAGCTGTCCGATACATCAAGATACTTTAAAATGCTGAAACGTCTTCTGAAGTTAGATAAATAACCAATCAAAACACTGCAGTAAAATTTCAATGTTGTAATAGGAAATAAAAGAACATTTACTTGTAGAACTACAAACAATTTGCAGTCTTATTTGTAGTTTAAATAAGACAGAGATAAAGGAGGTTAACATAAATGTTAATTGGTTGCTGGAGGTCTAACTAATGACGTAGCGCCCTGTGTAAGTGCCAGTAAGTACCACTGGGTCACCTGCTCAGCACTGGGAAGTTCTTTCCTCTGATTTCAGAGGTGAACCAGCATTTTTAAATGACCTAATTGACTCTCACTACTGATTGGGGGGTCATTTCCTCTCGTGGAGCTCATTAAAGGTGGTCAGAGCTCAATCAAGGCATCTAGTATTCTCTACAACAGTAGGATGTTTTCCTGTCCACTCTTTTGTGGCGCGAGAGAGGATTTGCCAGCATGTGACAGCTGGCTGCTACTGGCGGTCACTCCTGCCCAGGCTTGCCTTCTGCACAGAGGAGGCCACTGGCTTCAAGCCTCACAGAGGGGAACCCTTCAGAGCTCATAAGGGGGGTGAGAGGGGCATGCCATTACCAAGGTGGGGAGCCACACGAGAAGACCTGAAATGACATCTCTCCCATTAATAAGCTGCACACGAGTCATCTGAGAAATGTTCAACCGGAAGCCTCTTTGCACTGACTCACTTCCCCTCCTTGTGAAGGGTATAAGTGCATTATAGCATTTTCTTAGCTTTTCTGACTCAAAACAACCAATTAAGTCTTGCCTGTTTAAGGTTTGCATACCAAAACTCGGGCAATGCTATAGTATTCCTGATTTCTTTTTTTTTTTAGCTACAGCATGAGGTCAGTGCAGGTAACAGCAGTGGGGCGGAGGGGCCCGTGGTGGGGGGGGGGGACAATGCAGAGGGCAAATTAATTATTTATTTAATTTTCCCTCGCCATAGTCCCTTGAAATCCACCCACCCCCCCTTGGCGCCACCGCGGTTACCTGCACGGACCGCGGCTGACAGCCTGTAAAGACCTCCCTGAACTCGGGCGCATGTTTTACTTTCAATCTTCCCTGCTCTCAGGCCTGGGCAGCATTCTGTGTCCACTTTCCTTTTTCAATGACTTGAACAGAATCGTTGCAACCCATGCAAGTGCAGTGCGAAGCATGGAGTCCAGCAGCAGCGGCCCGTGCAGGTAAGATCGGTGGGGCCGTGTGGGGGCGGGGATTTCGACAGACGACAACAAGGAAAAATCCATTCATTATTTCATTTTCCCTCGTGGTCGTCTGTTGAATCGCCCCCCCCCCCCCCCCCCAACCCGGCCTCAGCGCCGAATGCTCTTACCTGCGCGGCCTCTCATGAAGTCCAGACCGCGCAATGTCCAATGAATTACCAGATTTAACTGTGAATTTCAGGACTGATCGTGTTTTTCATATCCTTTGATGATCCATTCAAATCTGGTTTCCACTCTCACAGGTGGAGTATCGCATGTGCACTGGAGGCCGGATTTACAAAGCTTTATCTGTGTGAATGAATTTTGCGCCTGAAAAAAAGTAATACATTACGTAGGTGAATTTCTTTTGTAATTCACAAAGCTATTTTACTCAGGCAGAAGTGTGTGTCATTACTACGCAGAAACGATGCATAAACAAGGCATTTTTGAATTCCTCATGATTATGTAAAAGTGGGCTTTGTCAGAGGAGTACCCAAGGATGTAGCATAAAAACTAGTGAACATCAGTCAAGTGAGATGTAACTTTGAGGGCATTTCTTGAGCTTCTGAGTTGTTAGTTTCTGCATTGATCTGAGTATCTAAATTACATACTAATTAGGATCGAATTTATAAATAAAGTGGCCGAGGCATAAACAGTGCGGAAACTACAGTGTAGGGCGTCAATCTGTGCAGGTCTCACAGGATAGGTGCTGGAAAATTGACATGTAGAGCTATCCATTGGCGCGAAACAAGACTTCTGGCAACTTGGCCATTTTTATTCAAAAAAAGCTCACCAGCTTTACTAGGTGTGGATGAATGGAGTTGTTTATTTATTTATTTTTAAACGTGAAAGACAGGGTCCCAGTGTGATAGGTGGAACTTTCCAGCCATAAGTTAGCGGCTTGCAGCTACCATGCTACCATGCTACCCCGCTAAACCACACTCCGGTTTATTTCCCTGATGCTGGAAGTGCACGAGTAGGACTTTCAGGAGCACCTAACTGTGATGACGTGGCCAAGCGGAAGTAAATATGTTTCCTTTCTGCTAGTCAGGTGACAGCAAGGAAACGAAAATCCTGCAGCCAGATGTCCTATCCATGTGGTGCCAATCTCCAGCGGCTGAAATTCTAGGTACTACATATTTCTTGGTGGAGTTTGAAATTCCCTGATTTCTTCCAAATACACAGGTGTAATTAAAAAATTGCCCACTCATGTCATCTGTGGAAATATAATTGATTTTATTGGAAAGAGTATGGAACGAAAAAAGGTGTGAATGAGTTATTTATTTTTCAAACGCTAGCAGTGATTACTGTTTTCAAATGCATACTACACACACATCTACAGATAGGACAAAAGGCATAAATTGCCTATTTTTGGGAGTACCATGCACATTCAAACTGTGACAGAAGTATTGTACACATGGGCCTAAAGGAAGTGTAAAGAATGGTAACAGGTATATGCATAAACTACATGAGTTTATAATGTATGACTGTTTCCTCAAATATGGTCCAAGGCCATTATGGCGGTGGATGCTTGCATTGAATGACTATTTATATTGCAATTGTTTCCATTTTGTTTATTTCGAGATTCACGATTTTTAGGTTGTGCTTTTTCCCAGAACATTCACAGCCATGGATGCGATTATATTCCAGCATAGAAAATGATTTACAACTCTTGTAGTGTTTCAGTAATCTACACTATAGGCCAGGGGCACACCGAAACCCAGGATGTTCTTCAATTTACAAGTTTAAGAAAAAACTAAATTTATAAAAAAACACTATGTGGCATTTCTATCACAAACTTCACGGGAAACAGCCTTTACCACGAAGGCTTTTCTACGCGTTACGTTTACAACGGTACACTTACCTCGTAAACGTCTTTACAACGCGTATTGCTTCCACGACCGTCTTTACCACGCAAGCAGGACTGGAACGTCTTCTTCCTCATCCCATGCAGTCCTTTTTTAGTGTCGGCGAAGACGTGAGTAAAAGACAAAAAAGAGAATAAAGGGGGCTTGGGGGGGTCCTCCCCCCTCAAAAAAAAGTGAGAAAAAGGGGGCTTGGAGGGGGGGGGGGGGGGGTCTCCTCCCCCCCCCCCAAAAAAAAACAAGAAGTAACGTCGGGTCGGGGAGGAAATCGACGCCGTTTTAGGTGAAAGGGAATGACGCTTCAACTTTAAGATGTAAAACGTCAACAAGGAAGAACGAGGATAGGACATGAAGAGGTAAGGGGAATATAATTTTTTTTAACAATAAATGGATTGAGGGTAAAGGGCAGGGGTAATTATAATAAGTATTGGGGCTGGGGGGTCAGGTAAGGGTACAGGGGAGGGGTATAACCTTTACCAAGAGTATGCCATTACCATGCATAAATTTACAACAAAAATCGTTGTAAAACTATGCGTGGTAAAGGAATAATCGTGGTAAAGGTTATGCGTAGAAAAATAATTCAGTTGTAACGCATGCGTGGTAAAGGCATGCGTTGCAACGGAATGCGTAGTAACGACATACATTCAAACTTCACTTCCACACCATGCTTTCCTTTACAGATTATATACGTTCCTTAACTTGTCAGAATCATTCAATGTACGCACAAGTTTAAGTCACAAACCAATTTTTGCCAACCCAAACATGCATAGCAGCCATTGCACGTAACAACTCACAGGGACAGGAAATGTGAAAATAAGAATGTGAAAAAAAGAAAAGTGGAAACATATTATATGTGCAAGATGTGAGACACACCTGCAGCGCACATAACTCTTCAAGCCTCTGTGAAAGCACCCCCTCGGATGCAGGCTTTGGGTAAAGTCAAGATCTGTATGTTCACATCTGAGAAATGCTTTCATCATTTCTGACTCAGACAGCCCTGGAGGTGAAGCCTCTCTTTCAACACTGATTATCACAGATGTTGCCGTAGGCACTTACAGATACTCATTTCGCCATGAAGGATCCTCAGAGCTAAAGCATAAGTTGTTTCTCCCACACAAATCGCATATTTATCTGTTCTAGTGATGTCAAAAAATAGCAAGTTAAGATTCCTACCAGTATTTCTAGTTCTAAACCTACCGAGGCGGGCCTTCTATCACATTAATCATTGCATTGAAAGCATGGTATGTTGCATATAAGAAATAACCTGGCAATTTATAAATTGTGCTTTTTGGGAGTTGGGAAACATGTAGGTGTTAGCGTACAGTTATTAAAAATATTCGCTCCCCCTTTGGATTACAAACATTAATTAACCCTTTATCATATACTTTGGTGGGGAGATTATGGGCTGTGAATTTGTCAAAAAGTATAATTCATGATAGTTTTTTAACTGTATCTTTTCTGTAGGTCATTATTTACTTTAAACATCATGCCATCCACTGGATACATAAATAGTGAACAGTAAAAATAGAAACATATTAACGGAATGATGTTGTGGTGCTACACTTTAACACTTAACATTTTGCCTTGTGTGATTTGGATATTTAAGCAAGCACAAAATGTTGGTCCAGCACAGTGATTTACTGACCTCTACAATTTCTCAATCTAAAAAAATATGAACAAAAACAAGAATTGGCAATGCCGATACGTGTATTTTTTTTTTATAGTGGAAATTTATTTTCAGACATTACAAACACACACCGATACAGTGCAGCCATTCACAGTGCAAGCTTTCCTTGTGCATGAGTTATACCACGGCTACAGCAGAACACGTTTCTCTTACACTTAGAAAAGGTGCTGCCTGGCTAGCAGCAGGACATTCTACCCCTCGTCCCATACACACAGATACACACGTGCACACAGCAGGGACAACAACAGTGCTAAGTCCTTACAAAACACACATATAGATAGGAGAAAGACAGCAGAGTTGTAAGCGTCTCTCAAATGAGCGAGGCCCTGCACCAGGGGTGAGCTCTTCAGGTTGATGGTCCCTGCTGTTTAATTTGTAGGATTCTTGTTCGGAGGAAGCCACCTTATAAGTTCATTCCTGAAACAAATTTCGTTTCAAATTAAGTGCACTTTTTAAGAGAATTGTGTGCCATTTTGTACCTTGCTTCTCCCTCTGTCTACTCCCCTCCATTACCATGATCTTTGCTCCTTTCTTTGGCACAGAAGGCTGTAGAAATAGACTTTTCTCTTTTGTGGGAGGCCAAGTGGAGGGTAATGCATTGATATGGCATCTTTGAGTAAAGGAATTAAATGTTTATGGTGGTGAGGTGTCCGGCCCGGAGGTATGGGGCTCCGCCACCTGCTTAAAGTACCTAGTTCCAATGGAAAGCATACTTGCTTCAGAATCACAACAAAGGGCCGATTACGATGCGGTCGGAGATGTCTCTGACCGCATTGTAATCAGCCGGTCGGATTCCTTTCTGACTGACCCATTATGATGGAGTTGGTTGGAAAGGAATGCTCTGGGAGCCCGTCCGCCAGTCGAAATGCTTTCAGTAATCCCAAGGGATGTCGGTGGAGACAGCCTTTCTGTGCCGGCCCTTCCGAAACAGAAAGGCTGTCAGAAGTCGACTTGGGGGGCCCCCAGTAGGGCCCCCTTTGGTGCAGGGCCTCCTGTTGAAGGCCGAGGGGGCAACTATGGTGCCCCTTGTTGATCCCTGCACCTTGTGGCAGCCGGGATGAACTGCATCTAGCATTTTTACAATGGGAGCATGCGTTCTAGTGGGAATGATTACTCTCATTGTAAAGTATAGGAGTGCAATGGATCGTGTTCGTTCACATCCTAATTAGTCGGTCAGGACTGCAGACATCGTAATAGGGCCCAAAGTTGTAAGCTCTGACAAGAAATCCTTCCCACTAGGCAGCAGACACCCACGTACAGGCCCTCACCCCACCCCATTCCAACAGACATAACTACCTTTACATTAGCATAGATGGTAGATTGGGGCAAGCACCCCACATTTGTATTGCTTTGGGAAGATGAAAACACATTTTATGTTCCCTCTGCACAAAAAAAGGAATACCAATTGTGGGACCCTGACCACAGAGACAAGCAGGAGAATACTATCAGAAGTGCTTTTGCCTTTATCATCCTGGCACACTTCGTGAACAGGAACTGATACACATGGCTGTAACATTGGGGGGGGGGGTTTGGGGTGTGACACCCACACATAAATAGATTTGTGTCTTGGTAGTTGGGTCTGGAGTTGAGGTTGCTATGTCTAAGTCGATTTTTCTCACTGTGTGCCGAGAAGAAAACACAAAACAGCGACCTTTGATGTAATACAGGAGAGAGAGAGAGTTATACAAAAAATACACAGGATGCATGAATTTCAAAATGTTTACCCAGATAACCTTGAATCACTACTAGCATCCCTGCTTGTTCAAACTGTGAGATCCTGGGCAAACATTATATCTCACAGACTTCATTTTCTTCATTATCACTTTTGAGAGCATTTTTAAATACTTGAGTTCAGGATTGGCACTTTACAAGCAGTTCTTATGTTTGATTTATTAGACTATAATGCTGCTCCATCTATAATAGGAATGTGGGCCACATTTAGGGTTTACAGACTACTGACTTGCCACTTATTTCACTAACGGCATTGTCATTGGTGGGCGAATCATTCATTTTTCTAAGTTCATGTTTCAAACCTATCATTTTTAATAAATGTTTGCCTATGCAGTGATATAATCTGACGGACTAAGGTGAAACTCTTCTTCATGTTATAAAAACACATGTTTTTGAATTTTGAAAAGACAGTATAATATTTTTACATTGCACGATATACAAGTCAAACGTTTCATGGTTTGGCTCATGCACGGACTCTTAGAGCCACGCCAGACCCTTGGATTGCCCAGGCTAGGCTTGCCCTCTTCATTTGCTGGCACGTCAACCGCTGTTTGCGACCCGGGTTCAGCACATGAGGCTCTCAGGCACTTGATAAAATGATTTGTTAAAGACGAGTACTGGAAACTTGGAACCCTGCCTACAAGCACCATTTGACAACTCTAAAATCAAGGCTTCTGATTTCAGAGACAAAGAAGAGTGGATGCAGTGAAATACTTTTAAAAAAAAGTTATGCCAGGGCAGGGATTTTAGGATGTTTTGTTGTGTGTAACCACAGTCCTGAGTTCCCACGGACATCTTTGAAGCCCAGGTGGGATGGGCAGGGGCATAACTTCAAGGTGGTGTTGGCATGCAGCACCCCCAAATGCATTCTTTGCTTGGTAGTTTAGTCTGGAGGCCTTAAATCAATCTGCTATGTCTGTGTTAGGTTTTTTGTCATTCTCATTTCACTAAGAGCTTTTAACCTGTTAATTTTTTAAGGGGGTATTTAAACATATACAGTGACTGGTTTACCAAAAGAGTAATCAATATGTACCAATAGAAGTACTCCTTGAATGGGTACAAATGTACTACTATTTGAAATTGACAGTTATTGGCCGTAGTAGACTTGGAAAGCTGTGCTAGTGTCAGGTTTCCAGGCAATCTACTGCCAATCAAACGCCCAAAAGGTGAAGGGATGAATGCTTGAGATTAGTCTAACCAATGACAATCGCTCAGATAGCATTCCAAACTATTGTTTTCACCTGCTCTACCCAGAGGCCCACCAAATGCAATTCAGTGCTGACCTGTTCCTCATGTAAACAGTTCATCCCGAACCTTGGTCATCTCACCCCTCCACCCTATGGCCCACTGCTTTTTTAGTTGTGATATTTGAGATTCACGCACCCCGAAACTCACTGAATAAGCTATGCCCCTCCGATACTGTCTCTGCTTTCTATTGGTGCCTCTCTTTCCTGCCTCCATGACTGGGGTGCTACCAATTTATCTCTTTTTTTGGGTCACAAAGGTGGCAAAAACATTTCCACGCCTACAGTAACTTTGTTAACCTTGGTGAGGCATCAATTTTCCCACAATAAGATATTGTCTGGGAAGTTGAGGGAGTAGAGACTGTGCCAGGCTTGTCTGCAAGCCAACTCTAAGTCCTTGGTGGTGGCCCAGTATGGGTAGGGGGCAAACTGTCCCTTAGAGGGGAAAAGCTATTTGCACCTGTGGTGTACTGGGGTGGCAGACCATATGCTTGGGTGACTTCTCCTAGAATTAATGGGCTCTAGTGGATTTCCCCCCATTGCCTGGGAGAGCAGATCATGGGAGAAAACCCATAACCTGCCCTCCCAAGGGAATGAAAATACAGCCAGATAATGTAGAGATGCTCGGCCCTGTCCTTGACATTGAGCCTTTTGTAAAATGAAAAAAATCCAAAATGTCCTAGTGCTTAGTAGGCTTTCCCTTCACATGAATGATACACTCAGAGGTAATACTCCACCCTATGTGTGCTACCAATGGAGGAGAAAGGTGGTTTGCCCCTAAAGTTTTAGTGGAGTCAGAACCTATACCAGGGGCTGTTTCCTCCCAATAACTATTCCCAGTGTCTCGTGGGCTTTCCACTTCCCAGAAGAGCATATACATGGGAAAACCCCTGATCTGCAATCCCACTGGACAGAAAACTGTTAGACTTTGTGGGTTTGGGGTAGTGGGCCCTCTGCTTGGTTGGTTCTCTGGCATATGCCTGCTATAAACCACTCCAACAATAATCCTCTGGTACCTAGTGGGATTTCCTCTCCCTTGGGGCAAATCTGTGAATCTACCTGTTCTGGAAAGAGAAGGATGTGAGATTCTGGGGTGTTTGGTGAGTGATGTCGTTATGAGAGCGTTGTAGTACCCCACTCACATTCCCAAGTATCTAGCTGGTATTGTTCTTCCTGGATGCAGAGACGGAACAAGAGGTATAAACTCTTGATCTACTTCCCAATGTAAAAAGAAAGGCATTTAGAGACTGAAAGGTTGAGGAAGTCACATCCTGTGCTTGATTACACAGAAAGGAAAGATTTGATATTGGGACAGTACAGCCCTATGCCTTGTGGCCTTTCCAGCACTCGCTGTCCTTAATAGTGAATGTTCTCTTTTCTGGGGCACGGACAATGCTGAAGTTTTAATCATTTCAAGAGAAATGCTTTTGAAAATGTAAGCATCACCTCCTAGGTGCACTCAATAATGCCCAAACCTGTCTAGGTTGTTTGTGTTTCCACGCAGGACTTCGCTTCTGCCCCCTTTGAAAATGAGACAAGATTGATTTGTGCATGGTTGAGTCTCTATATTTTCACAGTAAGGGTAAGTATGAAATGTGGCCTAGGATATGGCCAAGAGCGATCCCCAGTGGACTTGTGTTTCTCAAGTGAGACGTCCTGAGTGAGTTAACCATGCCCAGGTACTTACTGTGGCACAGGACTAGGCTGGGGTGAAATTGTTGTCACAAGGATTTCGCAGTAAACACATTTTGCAAAATATTTTGAGGTTGTGCTGTTTTACATAATTTTCACATGCAACAATTTTATTTCAGAGCACAATTTCTCGATCTATCTCTAAAACTGAGGTCTGCTGTGGCCGAGACAAATTCTGCTCGAACCAGCCTCTTGAGGATGTTTCACTTGACTTTTGTAGGTGAGGTGTGTTCTCATGCACAATTTTTGCACGACATAGCGGCCAAGTTCACTTTGTATAATTTCATCCAATTTTTCCGAGCATTACATGTATTTTTTCAAAGCAAGTCTCTGTTTGGCCCATCTCTTCATCTGACACAAGCTGCTATTCACTAACGATGCACAGTGTGGCAAAAACATATCTTGGAGTGCTTGTGTTTCCATGCAGAAGGATCGTGTGTAGCAGTGTAGACTACACTTTACATTTTTGGATGTGGTATGGCTGGTTTGCATATGATTGTCGTGGTACAATGGCCAGCAAAATGATGAACTAGACTGAGGCCCAGAGTAATTACTAGTGAATTGATTCATGTATTTTAACCATCATCTTTTTATTTTTTATTTCATAACCTAGTACACACAGCAAAATCCTTACAGGCTCTACACTTTTTCAGAACCTGCTTTGGAAAGGACGCCATAATAAACCCTACCTGCTGTAGTAGGTTCCTGCATCTGCCTGCAGAGAAATACTGGGTGAATGCTAGTACCTTCACTGTGATCCTGAAGACTTGCTCCACAACTGATAGTCCCACCCTCCTGCGGTCCTTCAGGGTGAAGTGAGTCAGGGCTTTATCAGAGAAGCATGCTTATTCCTATGGTAATTCCCTCATGATTTATAGGTACAGAAGGTCCTGGTTGATTAGTTGAATGGAGGGTACTGAAATGTGTTCTGGACATTTGGACAGATTCATGCACAGCTTCCTACAAGTAGAAGATACTGAATTGAAATCAGTGGCGCCAGTCTTGAAGAACTAAGCTCTTTCTGCAAGGTAGCACTGCTGCAAGAAATATGCATTGAACATTGTAGTGTTTAAAAAATGACCACCCTCAGAAGATAGGCTTGCCCCCTAACTTGGAAAAGCTCCAGCAGCCAATGACTGAGCATCAAGGACCAAGTTTTGCAACCTATCTTGACTGGCTTGGAGTTTTTGAATCAAAGTCAGAGCCTTTTGGAGACGTTGTGGGCACATACTTCAGGTTTGTTCTGGTGGAAATCTTTTTCCTATTGAAATTGTTTAAACTCCAAAGGTAAAATCTTTCCTAAAAAGAAGATCCCCAAGGTTCAGTATCCCACATATTACAGACCAACATTGAATTGATTTTTCCATTGTGTCCTATGAAAGGGTTTTCGTTTTCACCATAACTTTACATCCTCAAATCCAATTATCTGCATTTCTGTGTCATGTTACTTTTTTATGAGATTATGGAGCCTATTCACAGAGGTACATTTTCACACATAGATTTACCACACGCAGATTTAATTTTACACTTTTGAGTAGCTTTACTATGGTTGATGCTCATAAATTATGATTATAAAGTTACTCAAAAGTGTAGACTTACATGTCCCGGATCGAGCACCGCAGGGTAGGTCCTTCGCTGAGTGGGCGTGAGACTAACGACATACATTACTTTAATGTGTCCATTCATTGCCGCGATTTGATGGGGCCAGTCATGATTTTACTTTAGATTGGCCACTGCACCTACGGATACCACACCCTACTGGTGCTACAAGCTGGTAAAGCTAGGTTAATACACCACATTACCACTGATTAAAATGTAGATACATCATTTTATTGAGGTCCTGAAGAATTGCTGCCAGATCCTTCTGACTAATTAGGCAAGAAACATGTCAACCATGTTAAGCTCAAGTCTCTGCACCATCACTGTAGATAGTCGCCACACTAATTTTAATCAGGATGTGAGACAGGATCATTAAACTTAGTCTCCCTGATCCTCCCATTTCTCCTGTTTTAACTCACAAGGTCCACTAGAACCCACACTTCTGCACTTCTACACTTATTAGGGCCCATTACACGCAACGCACCATATGGCAAGGAATAAAAGATCTCCACCAAAGGGCCCCTACATAGGGTGCCCGTCGGGTATTCCGCCGACCCGACGAGGAGCATGCCCAATGATGAGGCATGACACCCAGCGGGCTGGGTGTGTGAGGGCCCTCATTCCGAAAGGAAAATTCCTCATCTTTCCTCTTGTTAGCTACCATTGGATCCCGCCTCACGCATATACATCTCGAATCCCCTTAGGAACTGCATACCCATTTTTGCTTGGTAGTTAAACTTACATGTCCCCATTTCCTGAAATAGGGGGTGGAGTCAGTAAAAAAGTTAATTACAATAGAAAAGCTACACTAGTAGTTATTCTGTGAATGTATTCATCATTCAGCACACTTGGCGGAGACCTCTGCAATAGGGACGGTGATCTCCATATAGAAGAGTATAGGGAAAAGTTAAAAAATGTAGTAAACATTATTTTTTTAAATTGAAATGTATTTAGGTTAAATATTAATTTCATACATTTATTTTAAATGTTGAATAATCTAATAAAATGTTACAACATTAATACATTAATTTTACATTTGAAATTTTATATTTTAGTGAACATCGCTACAATGCAGCACACAAACAGACTAGAGGAGGTATTGAAAAGACTTAGGGGAGTTTAAAGATAATATTTTGTTGCTTGCACAAAAGTAGCAGAGGATGAGAATACTCCCCGAGACTTGTAAAAGTATAGTAGTATGCCAGAGGAAACAATGGACAATAATTCAGAGGATGATGAGGAACCACAATCAAGTCATCCAGAATATGGACTGGACAATGTACCTTCTGCTGAGGGAAGATCATGTAGATCACAAATTAGTAACACTTCTTTCTGATATCGAATTTTCGATTTAATGGTTAGGAACCACAAATAAAGTGAAATTCAAATTTTCAAGCAGGTCTTCTGTTCCTTCACATGAACTTTACTGTAGCTACCCCTATATAAAAAAATGTATATGAAAAATGTGTTTAATATAACATTCTATAAACCTGAACATTTTGTTTACCTCCCCCAAAAAGTTTTTCCTGTCAAGCACCCATTGTGCTGGTCATATGTCATATGTCATATGTGCCTGGCTTGAAGTACCTTGCCCTTCCTCACTTCTGCTCCCACTATGTAAACCTCTACCTCCCTCTTGTAAAGAAACACTACTCACACTTCAGCCTTCTTCACTCTTGGGTATTGATAAGGCAGGCCTAAGGCCAGCTGTAGTTGTTTTGAGTACTTCCAAAGCACTGGCTACATGAACTAGAGTCCTTGGAATGTTTCCATTTTGGCATATCCACTCAGTATGGAAATTCAAAGAGCACTACATATAAATGGATATGCTTGCTGCTAAACGTTATACAGAGCGGCCAAAGGTCTGAAGGCAAGGCTCTGTATAATGATGTCATTAACTTTGTGCCTTTCTTTTCTATGCTATTCCTCTACAAAATGAATCAAAAGAATCAAAAATCTCAATCATACCACAGGCTGCGCTTTCAAATCCTTTGTGTACAGTTTATTTTAAACCACCCATCCTATGGGATAATTTACATATTGCTTTTTTTTTTGTACAGCAAGCACTGGATTTTGCATCTTTCGGAAGTGTTGTGCTGAAGAAGAAGCATCCTCTGTATCTGTTGCTTCTGGAATGTGTGGAATGTGTGGAATGTGTTATGGGGATAAACTGAGCGCTGTCTACACACTCTCACATTAGCAGTTGAGGTCGTACGATATTCAGTAGTCGCAACTGAAGGTGTTGGTTGCGCTTCATTCATCTTCTCTCTCAATATCCATGCTTGTATCACTTTCACACTCTACATTGATATCTCCACTTGTGTGTGCTTGTGGAGTGGTGGATGGCTCTTCTCTATCATGATGGGTCTCTTGCCACACTTTGTGTAGATGGTTCTGCGTAAACAAAGAGTACTCATGGGTTTTTAATTTTTAATTTTTTATTACATGTAATAAAGTTAAAGTTAGTTTATATATAGTTCAATATTTCCATTTTTTTAAAAAAATCTTTAGGTTTTAGGTTGTTACTTATTTCTAATTGTTTTAAATATATGAACAGTTCAATTGAAAAATGACTTAATCTTTGTATTTTTTATCGAATATTTTTATATGTTTTATATGTTGTCCATTGATGGAAATACAACTCCAATAATGCAATTTGTATGTATATACTCATTGAATTAACTACTTTTTAAATCGAATTTTAGTGACACACATTAACTCACATTTTTGTATGCATAAATCAATAAAATATTTTACTAATTTCAAGATATATAAATATAATTGAATGGTAAAAAAGAAAACTTTAGGTTTTACCTAAGGATATGGTGATTGTTGCTAAATTATCAATAGAACTGACACCACCGATGGATTCCACTATTGATGTAGGTTGGGGGTTCAGTGCTGCTACTTCCTCTTGTGCAGTTTGCATCACTCCTTCTAGCTGCTAGCTTGTCTTTGGTTCTTGACCACAGACTCACCACCTTTATCGGCATTCATTGGTGGTCCTCTCAATGACAGCCATAGAATTTATGTGGTCAAGTACCCTGGACCATGTGATTTTTTTGCGCCTTCTTGGACACTCAATGAAGATCTCCACACATTCTTCAAGGATCTTAAATTCATCATTGCTGAAATTTCCTTTGTGTTTTCCTGAGTCTTCGTTATGGAAACCCTGGCTGACCATTTTCAGTTTTGCATAAGGTTAATACTGGAACGCTCCAAAAGAAGGGGTTTGCTGCTCTCCACTTCAGAAACAGTATACCCTGCTCACTTCCTGATTTGCTTATCTAGAACCAACTGCTGGAGAGATTTTCACAATTAGCAAATATCACCAATTCATAAAATTACAAATTGTGAATGTGAATCATGACAATTCGCTATCTCAAATCAAGCATTCTTAGTACACAACCAAAACCAATTTGTATCATGTGAATTTTTCCAAATTACAAATAGTTATTTTTCATTTTTGTACATCAGGCCCCAGATTCTTTATTTTTTAAAGTAATTTCTCTGTGGATTGCCTCTAACTCAGATCATTGCTACCAAATGAGGTGGCTAATTTGCACTTATTGAATGATGCGATAAACAGTAAGTGGTGGCCATTTTTAATTCACCTCTCTGCTAAATGTGCACCATGGCCTGTAGTGTATGTTTAGTTGTACTAGTCATATATATGCATGTATTTCCATCTTAAAGGTGTGTTGCTAGTGCTCTGCCTCTCTGTGGATCTTGGTTGATATCTTTGCACATGAGAATAAACAATGTTTACCATATGGGCCCTAAATGCCATGCCCACTATCTATAGACTATGACCTTCAACAATTATGAGCCAAAGCATGGTACTAAATATATAATTATTGCTCATTCTTTTAACCAGTATGCAACGACCCTTGCCTCGGGTCATGAGTCTACATTTCCAGAGCTTTGGAACTTTTTTGGAGCCCTCCAGACAATCAAATTTCGAGTTTGGCAGTTGATCGTCTTAGGAGACTCAATTTAGGGGAATTTCACAACTACAATTCCATGGAATTTTACCATACCACAAAACTGCAGAGATTTAACATAAGCTTTAAGTGATGTTGAATTTGAAAAAGGTCTAGGATCCTTGTTTTCTTGCATCACAAATTCCTCCAAAGGAGCACTGAGTTTTGAGTTCCCTACAAATCTTTTTCTACCATAAATGTATTTTCAAGAAAATATGTCCAAAAATTAAAGCGTCTCAAACTTATTATTTGGAAATCTTGATATGCATTCTTTAAGAGGAGTCAAAATTATTGACGGCAAAAAATGTTCAGTAACCAGTGAGTGAATATTGCATTTTGTACGCATGCGCATAAACATACTTTGCATTTGCAGGTTAAATGCAGCAGCTGTAAATGTGTATATTTATTAATTGGCATTTAATTTATTTGACCTTTCAAATACCAAGGCTACTTCTAATAGTTTAGCAAATTGTAATAATAAACTTTATTTCGCAACAAGGGAAACGTAGGCATTTTCTCAAGATGCCAACACTCTGCTGATCTTTAATTTTGGAAGAACCAGTAGAAAAATCCAAGAAGTGGTTCTATTGAAAAAAATGCCAGTAGTGTGCAGGCCGGTCTCAAGAGGCATCGTGTGCACAAAAGAGAGCACAGCAAGCCCTCGAGGACAAGGCTCCCTCTTAGCTCGCTCCCCTCCAGGGATGATTGCTGCTGGCTAATGCTGGCGAGCCTCCAATCGCTTTCTTTTCTTTCTTCCTGTCAAAGAGCTCAGCCATCATGTAACATGGAAAGGGCAATACGATTACAAGCAGCTTGTTCAGGGGGTCAGGCACAAAGAGGCCAGGCAGCTGGCATGCAAAGCAGAGCGCTTTCCACATATGCACTAGTACATATGTCAAATATTGCACTTCAAAAGGCAGGAAATTTTGCTCTGCGTTTGACGTAATCTGATTGATATTAACGCATACGTCAGTATCTGTTTATTCCCTTTCCTACCGTGCTACAATTAATATGACGAAAAACGGTTTCATGACCAAACAATGAGCTTTTGCAAACAAGTCCATTGGTGAGAGCTAAGCTGAGATATACATGTTTCCATAAACACGTGTCTAAGCAGCCACCAGGCACCATTTGTGTTTTTACTGAAATAATCTCATATTTGTCTTCAAATGTATACTTAATGGCCCACACACGTTTCCCAAATCATCGTTGCGGTGTATGTTTTTTTATAAGGTATTATGCCCCAGCAGAGACATGTCTCTTAAGGCATTTCCAATTGAAGAGTGGAACATTTTCTACAAATAATGCACATGGTAAAATACGTCGAAAGGAGGTTGCTTAGAAAATATGCCACAGTGACTTATTGAACCTTCTTATAATAAGAAAATCTGTGTACATATTTGATAACACGTACATTACGAGCCTAGTAACCAGAGAGGAAATTAGAAAGTCATAAATCCTGAAACTAATTGGGTGAGAAAACATCAACTTCACCTATGCAACTGGGTCATGAGCAAGACATTGTAAAGACAATACAACTAGAGCTTGGAAACTATAGAAAACGTGAGTGAGCATTGCATGACAAGGGCAGACTTTATTAAAATGGGGGTTGTTTTTATTGGGCAGGGAGTTTAACAGATAGCTACAACATAATTGATATTAGTGTGACTTATACCCTTGTATCCAAATGTCACATATGGTGGAACAAAGGGTCATGTTCGTGTTATTATGCTACACTCCGTTCCTTTCTACTTCCTCACTTTCTAAGACCCAGCAATATTTGTTTCAGTGATTTTAATCTGGTTGGTGCAACCTTATATGGAAATATAAAAATCTCCATAGACATATGAGCTTTCTAAAACTCCTGCTCGGCATCAGGGTCTTCCTGACCTTAGACACTACTCTATGTCCAATTTGAGTAATAGAATTTAACTGGTCATAAGTATCGATTCAATGATCTGGCCACTAAGGGACCTTTTTCCTTGACTGAGTGTTCGGTCTGACCCCTTAAATATATGTAATCTTTTTCCAATATGAAGATCAGGTTTAAAACTTAAGATATGTTTACTCAGATTTGGAAACAAGGGCATACATATTTCCAAATTCCAAAATTCACTAGCTATACACTATAAGGGATGATACCACTTTGACCCCAATATTTATGGATGCTGGCCCCTTTCCCTGATGACAAAATGAAATGCAATCATTAGAGCAGCTATATAGGATCAATCAACTCCACTCATTTTAGGAACGTCAGAATCTGTACATCACTGTGAATAGGGGATTTTTTTATGAATCTACAAATGTATGATTTCTTAGCAGAATTCCTTTAGGAGATATTAACATTGAGTCTATCCCTACAACTGCCCTGCCCTAAAGCTGTCCTTTATGGTAGACAGCGTTTACAACGCAGTCATCACATCGCAGTTCCTTTACAACACGGTTGTTACAACGACCGCATTGTTAGAACCCGATACCTTTACAACCCAAGTCATTAGATCGACTTGCTGTATGGGGCGCTCTAACATAAGGAATAGTATAATTTACTATTCCAACACCTTCCCTACTGTTACGCAGGCTGGAGTTGGGATAGTAAATTATACTGTTCCTAAGTCCAGCGCGCCCCCTACAGCAAGTCAATCTAATGACTTGTGTTTTAAAGGTATTGCGTTCTAACAACACGGTCGTTGTAACGACCACGTTGTAAAGGAACGCGATGTGATAGCATGCGTAGTAACATGCTATATTCGGCGAGGGGAAGAAGCTAGCTGAAGTGAGGAATGGTTTTTCTCTAGATCATTTGTTTGGTTAACTCAGCCAATTTAATCATAAAAATATAATAATATATATTTTAGGCTGCAGAGTAGTCTCAAGGGGTTCTCAATGTAGCAAAGTGGGAGCACACCTAGTCCACTTGCTCTAACATGGACTACATTGGTTATGGCCAGCAAAATAATCATATTGGGTTATTCAACTAAGGTCCTACCACAATACAAGTATGTAGTTTTCACTGCGATAGTAATCATAAGACTTTGTATAGCCAGGGATTGGTTAGCTATGGAATACTTACATTTTTCGCTGTTGGTAGAACTGCTTTATGGAATACTGTAGCAAGGAAATGGCTATATTATCAGCATCCCCCAATTGGCACCAGCCCAATAAGGCAATGAGCCCAATGAGGGAATGATGGGATTTCGTATAAGGTACATGACATGGCTTGCTAACTATTTTTCTTCTTAATAATTTGATATGTAATGAATGTTTATGATGGTATATGAATTCTGATTTTAAAACTCTTTAAGATTTTGTAACACTTTTCCTATAATTTGTTTTAATAAAATAATGCATTTACTTAGTTTTATCTATGGATCTCTTGTGACATTTACAGTTTACGTATATAAATTTAGGCTGTTTCTCGCATTGATTCTAGTCTCTATAGAAGTCTGTCAGATCATGAAACAGCAAACTTTAGAAAGTATATGTCCCAGCAGACATTAGGCAGTTGTCAAAACAAAGAAAAGCTCTTCATACTATTATATGGAAAATATGCTTTCAGCCCACAGGTGTCCACAGGCCTATTTAAATCTGCATACAAATATGAGCAATCTGTTATTAAATGCTGGCTTTAAGAGATAATAATGACATTGTGAGAAATTGGGTTATTGTTTGAAGGGGTGAAACTCTTCTCAAGCAAAAACCACAATCCGTGTGAGGCTGAACCACAAAAGTTACTAAATTAACCTGTGCTTAACACTCTGGTAGCTTGGCACAAAAGCTGCCAGGATTAATTTAGATGCAATATTAATATTATTTATGCAGCACAACTACAGTAATAAAGTAAAAACACACCACTACAGAAACCACAAACCAATTTTAGAAAAACAGATTATGATCTAATTAACAATTTGAGACCAAACCAACATGCCGACCTGCTTCCAATCAAACATCATCAATTATTAAATGTAATATGGTAAACCACTATTAATCTGTGGGAGAGGTAGGCCTTGCGGACGGAAAATATGAACTGAAGAGTTTTTCAAAACGAGAACATGTAAAACATAAAAGTACATGTCCAACTTTTAAATACACTGCATGCTGTTCTAAGGACTGTGTTGAGCCTATCTTAGGAGTGATTTATATGTATAAAAAAAGAAGGTTGAGGACTGACCAAAGGGTTATTTTGGCAGGTCGAAATGGCAGCTTAAAACCTCACAGACAGAGTGCAATAACAGTCCTGAGACATATTAAAATGGCTACTTAAATGGGCAACGCAATGCATGCTGCAGGCCCACTAGTAGCATTTAATATACTAGGGCCTTACAAGTAGATTAAATGTGCCAATTGGGTGTAAGCCAATTTTACCATATTTAGAGGAGTGAGCACAAGCACTTTATCACTGGTTAACTTGTTGAAGTAGACAGAGTACACATGCCAACAAAAACGAATTCAGCAAAACAGGAGGGGTGAAGGCAAAATGTTTGGGGGACTAACACCCAAGGGTATCAGGTCTAACAACCATGATTTGTATTATCAAGGATAGATCAAGAAAGAGCTTTGCACCTCACACGGCGTAGCAAATCAATAGATTATAACAATGCAATTAACTTGATACCAGTTCCTCAGAGAATTCCATTCACAATACAGTAGATGGTCTTGAAGACAGTAAGGTGATAGTATTAAATGGACATTTTGTTTTATAAGACTTGCCTAGCAGTGTGCTCTGTGAGCCCATAAGTCATTCACTAGAAAATATCAATGAGTTCTTGGAGCTAATATTTGGAGCTGCCTTACTTATTATATGTATTAGACCAGTATATAATAAAGATTATTTATGCAAACATCTGGATCCTTGGCTAAACTTTTCATTGTAATGAAGCAGATGCCGCAGGCTTACAACCTGTAGGGATAAAAGGGCAGAATGTGGACAATTGGGCTTTATATTAGAAACAATATCAACTATACATAGGTATACGCTTAAAGCTGTCATACTGAAATTGAAGAACATACAAGTAACAGGATTGCGCACATGATTAGGAGAGTGAGGGTTGATTGACAAGTGACTGATATCATTAACAAGAGTTGTTTTCAAAATCCAAAGACTAAATTTTCTTTTTTGAAGAGAGATGTACGCAAGGTAGTATAAAAAATACAAATTAATCAACTGTATTGCAAACCAGTCTCTGCTTGATTACCCAGACAATCACTCAGTAATATGTATTGTGCTCTTTTAATCTTGTCACATTTATTCATGTAGACATGAAAATTGTCAATGATGAGTAACTCTTTAATTGAGGGAGAGGGTAGTTAAGGAAATGAGAAGGTAATACATGGATGCTTTAATCTCATTGCTTTTATTAATAAAGAAAATGTTGTTTGTACAGAGTCAAAGGCATTATATTAAAGGGAAATCCATGTATGGTTTACCATAGAAAATTAACATTGAAAGCACAGATTCATGAACAACAGAGAGAGCAAGCAAGTCACAATTTCCAAAGTGGGCAAGTACGCTCCGGTATAATTACAAGGGAAAGAAAGCTACACAGATGTATAGGCACATAACGGGACAGAGCCTGTGGCCCTGCAGAGCTACAACCCACCAAGCCAGTAAACATATTTGGCATACAATTTACATGAACATAGCACCACACAGTACTTTGAATGGTGGAGAGCAAAAGTCCACTATACACTGATAGTGTCTCTTTCCGTATATGTTTCTGATAATCTTTATATGCAACAAAATTAAAATTAAAATTATTGGATGATATGTAGTACATCAAACAGTTTAAGGGCCTAATTATGAGTATGGCAGTCTGAGGACCGACCAAACCAACTGCGGTGCAGTGGTGGGGGTCTGGCCACTGCTGCACTGGTGGACCGACCACCGGATTACAACTTGGGCCACCTTGGCACCGCATCAGAGATCCCTGGTGGTGGCGGAGCAGTCGGAGGGCACCAATATGCTTGGTGGTGTCCTGCAGCACCTCCAAGCATATTACGACTTTCCTCACTGCCAGCGGTCTCATCGAGGTTGTTACTTCATGAAACTGCTGGCGTGAGTAAAGAAAGGGGGCCCTATGGGTCTCCCTCTTTGCCCTGTGCACAGGTGTGCATACGGGGGATACATGTTGAGCCCCCCGTGTGCATGCACCCCATTCCTGCATGGCATGGACTGCACAGTCCATGCCATACAGGAACGTGCACTGGCGGTCCCGTCGAGGTGCAGTTTAAGGCTCACATATGATCCTTTAAACTGCACCGCTGTGGAACCGCCATGCCACCCACCTGCCAGACCACAATAATACTTGTAATCTGGCGGGCGGTGGTGGCCCTGTTTGGTGGTGTGGGAGTGAGACAGTGGCTTTGGGGCCTGCTCCCACACCCCAAAACTCATAATCGGGCCCTAAATCTTAATTTCCAGTGAAGGGTGACTGCCTACAAAAGCAACAGGAGATTGTTTTTTCTTTTACCCAACACGTTTAGTAGAATGTGACATCTGCTTCGTCAGAGCCTGACGATTTTAGGCATGAGGACAAACACCTAGATTAATGTATCAGTCATAACACTTGATACATCCAAACTCATTGGGTGGCTTCTTAATTGGTCGATTTATTAATTATTATGGTAGATCAATATATATGAATATGTGCCCATTCTTAGTGGTATGCTTGCCATCACTTGGCAGTTCTCACTTTGTATCTGGAAATCTTCATTGAAATGTGAGGAGCGACTACAAGATGTGCAATATTTTTTTTTGTTTTGTTTTATATAGCGCGAACTTGACCCGAAAGTATCAGGTATCAAAGCCCTTTACATGAGCACCAGTTGCATTACATAAGGACATATTCGTATACTCATTTTTGATAGGCACACGGAGATTAAGTGATTTGCCCAGAATCATAGGATGTTGAGTGTCGTTGTAGAGACTCGAACACGGTTCCCCATATTTGAGGTCGACCGTCCTAGCCGTTAGGCAATATCCTCTCCCCAATATTTGATCTACCTGAACCTAATAATATGTGACTTTATTATTGATGGCAAGAATACCACTAAAATTGGCACTTAATGGCATATTTACTTTTGGATAATGTGCAGGGGTGTTAATCAAATAATGCAAAGCGCTATTTACACTAACCACGCACTTTTCATAATATGCACCTTCGGTTTAGTTATGATTTTGAAATTTGTACGGAAAATGATCCCCGGCTTACCTAATGTACTGAGATGTCATGCTAATGCCAGATTGTGTCCTATACAAATGCTAAACATCAACAAAAGCAACAAGTATGTCCAATCATTGTTAGCTTTGAAGCATATTGCATTTGGGTCAAGGAATGCTGAAAGGAATTGCTATGAGAAAAATTAGACACATATGCATGCACACACACACACAAACAAACACACACACAGTCCTCATAGCACACTGGCCCTCACAAGGGATACAGGGAGTCACACAAATGTAATATCCAAGAAAGAAGTAACTTAGCAAGATTTGCTCACCAAGGAATAAAGATTTCCACTGCAAGGTTTTGGCTTCCACCTTCCTTAGGTACAACAAGAATATTTCTTCAGCAACTACTTCAGAAAGAAGGATATATATATATATCTATATATTACCTACTGGCAGTCGACAGTAGGTAGTTATAGTTAGGACCAAAGTTTCAATAGGAAAAGCGTCCTTGGTTTTGCCAATAACTTTGGCACTGCTTGACAAATCTTCACAAAATTTTCAAAGAACGTCCTCTTTTTGGTTCAACTGCTGTGTTGAAAGTTTCAGGGTGACCCATCCAGAGGGAGGCTGAGAAAAAAGGGGAGTCACAAAACTCACTTTTCCCATGTTAGGGGATTTTTCATTTTTTAAACTTGACTACAGCCCGAACCGCTTAACAGAATGACATCAAATTTGGCAGAAAGCTAGATGTTGGTTAAGAAAGCGTGCTTTTTGTGATTTGATGTAAATCCATTGAGTAGTTTTAGGGATAATATAGACATTCAGAGATGTGGGCCCTTGCAGTGGACTTGTGGATCCTTCTAAAATGTAATTGTCTGCCAATACTGACTGACTGACTAACTTGGTATTTCTAAAGCGAACTACTGCCGAGGAGTCTTGGCGCTGAGATAAAGTACAGGCTAGTGCAACGTGACCGGTTAATATTGAGAGAAAAGCCATGTTTTTATTTGCTTCCTGAAAAGTGTCCTGCTTGGTTGAAGTCGGAGTGGTATCGGAAGTGAATTCCACAATTTAGCTGCTAAGTGTGAAAAACGCTTCCCCCCCCCACCTTACTCTATTTATCTTGGGGCAAAGCACCAATCCAGTATTTGAAGATCTGAGACAGCGTGATGGTTCGTAGCAAGGGAAAAGGGCTTGTAAGTCATAGGCCCCTCCTCCGTGGATGGCTTTGTGGACTATACACAAGGCCTTAAAGTCCACCCGTCATTTAACTGGAAGCCAGTGTAATTGTTTTACGCCGGCAGATGTGGAATGGTGCTTTGGAAGATTAAGCAATACTCTTACAGTCGCGTTTTGTAGAGATTGGAGTTTGGAAAGCTTCAACCAAGATGTGTTGGCAGCCATCTTGGGACTCGTCTAGAAGCCGAGACCCACAAAAAAGTAAAAAATAATGAAAAGAGGGCAGGGTAGGAATACCCTGACCCCCCTGATATGATGGGGTGTCCACAGGGACTCCGCCGGGGGTCAAAATAGTTTTTTTAAATTTAATGTTGTCACATATTCGTAGATGTACCCGCGGATCCCTGGCAAATTTTTAATAAAAGAAGTGCGGGCTCCCTCGCATCTTTTTCTATGAAGCCCCTGGCTGGGGCAGTTTATAAAATAATGCGGGTGGTGCCCATGTGGCACCCCTGTGCCTCGTGGACCACCACCTACCTGGGTCTATGTGAAAGAATTAGTGCGGGGGAAACCCGTTTGGCCTTCCCCACAGCCCCCGGTATCGCCACCTCCTGAGGCATTCATTACAATTTATGCAGGGGTTGCCCTGGGCAACCCCCCTGCCCTGCGGACCGCCACCTCCCCGGGCTAAATGTAAAATTATTGTGGGGGAGCTCTAGCCACTGAAGCCTTGGGGTCTTGCACCTCCCCGGGGCTAAATATGAAATGACTGCAGGGGGGCACGTGCCCTCTGCAGCCCTGGGGACAACACCCTCCCTGGGGCAACAGAGAAAAAAAGTATGGGGGCCCAAGGGGCATCCCCATAGCTCCAGTGACCACCCACACTACAGGCCAGGCCCTGGGGGATGGGATCCCCAGGGTGGAAATTGGCCCAGGAGGGGGTCCGCTCAGCCCTGCTCCCTTTTACTTTTAAAATTTAAGCAAATGGCTGGGTCCCTGGGACGGTGTCCCTGGCGCCGAATTCAGCCCATGAGGGGGGCCTTGCAGCTCCCCTCCCCTATTCACAATAGGCCTGGCCCCATCCCAGAAAGGCTTTAAAAATAGAAGCCTCCCCAGAGTGGGTCAGTGGGCAGGAGTCAGTGTGATGTCTTTTGTGGAGGGAAGCGGCATGCATCCCCTTCCCAAGCCTCTTGAGGCCCAAAGGACCCCATTCCCCAGGGCCACCATTTAATTTATGCAGGGTCAGGTGGCACCCCACCTCAAGGCCACTGTTTCCCTGCCAGCAAGAGCGCAGGCATGGAAGGCTTGTATACTCCCACACGGAGGGAGATGCAGATATGTTCCCACCGGGTGGGACAAGCAACAATTTATTCTGTCGGGTCAAACAATTTCTTAGTAATTGTAACACAATTTCTTTGTAATTGTACCAAATTCAAAAGAAACGCTTGAAGACAAACACACACACGAAATAATCACTGATATGAAAATAAAGCAATATTTTTACTTAGCATATCAAAACAATTATTGAATAATCAAATGGCTGTCAGTTGAATCAAATACTTGAACGATGCAAGTGAAAAGGTGACTTAAAGTGACATGATGGATAAAGTGACAAAGTGGCAAATTCAGTGTATATATATATAGGGGACGAAATGCTGTACATTTATTTACAAGTGGAAAATCTTTAGAAAAAGGGGGGTCCAATATTATTACGTAATAATATGTGTCTCAAGCTTCGTAATTAAATTGCATTGATTTTTCAGCTCAGAGACTTATTGATAATTATAGTTACTTGAGATAACTATAACAGTTGCATTTTAGTGGGTGTGTTCATTTAAATAGGTATGTTTTAATTGACATTTTCACCTGAATGTAAAGTGGTTTTAGTATATATATATATATATATATTAGCTGAAAAAACCATAGGTTTCAGGCATGTTATAGTTAGGAATTAGCATTTAAAAAACCTTAGAAATTCACTGAAGAAACCATAGGTTTCAGGGGCGTTATAGTTAGCTGGACTTTTCACTCGTACAAAACCATTGAAATTCCCCCGTTATAGTTAGTTCAGCTAACTATAACATGCGCACCCACAATGCACTGCTGATATCACATATTACATCACTCATGACATGGTCAGTGACATCACTGATGACATCACTGATGACATCTCAAATGACATCATTTGGGCTCTTTTGTCTCTGGTGGCCATCTTGAGAGATTTATTTGTTATGAAGTTTCCTAGTTTCCTCATTTACTGCAGTCTCCTCAGTAGTAAATGCTTTCAGTTTTTTACTTCAAGAAGGTATTCAGATATGTCACACATTTGCCATAAATTCTGAATGTTAGCACTCTAGTTGCTCATTAGATCACTGTAATAAAGCTACTGCTCACCACAGAAGTCTGCTGCTGGTATTAAAAGTGCATGTTTCAGTCTGCTTGTCAGAATTTTTGAATGAAATAGAAGAGGATTTGAGAAGTCACTCAAAATGTGCCCTAATTTTTCTTTCTTCAGCACTAATCATAATTTCTATGGCAAAATGAACCCCCTCATTGTGTTCCTTTTTAAATTAAATGTTTTAAGTGTTACCAGTTTATTCCAATCAAGATGGCTTCAGGTGTGCCATACTTTTGTCATAAGTAAGACAGTAAGCGCTCTAGTTGTTCTTAAGAACACTCTGGGACATTCTGTCATTGGGCTATACTTGGGCTACATCTGGGTGATATTTGGGCTACATTTGGGCTCTTTTGTCTCTGGTGGCCATCTTGGGAGAATTATTTGTTATGAAGTTTCCTAATTTCCTCATTTACTGCAGTCTCCTCAGTAGGAAATACTTTCAGTTTTTTACTTTGGTTCCATCAAGAAGGCATTCAGATGTGTCACACATTTGCCATAAATTCTGAATGTTAGCACTCTAGTTGCTCATTAGATCACTGTAGTAAAGCTACTGTTCACCAGGGAAGTCTGCTGCTGGTATGGAAAGTGCATGTTTCAGTCCGCATGTCAGAATTTTTAAATAAAATAGAAGAGGATTTGAGAAGTCACTCAAAATGTGCCATAATTTTTCTTTCTGCAGCACTAATCATACCTTCCTTTTGTTCCTTTTTAAATCAAATGTTTTAAGAGTTACCACTTTATTCCAATCAAGATGGCTTCAGGTGTGCAATACGTTTGTCATAAGTAGGACTGTTAGCGCTCTAGTTGTTCTTTAGAACACTCTGGGAAGCTGCAGTAGAACATGAAGGAATCAACTGACAGTCTCTGCCCTTGTTGGATGTACATGCTTTACTGAGAATGTCAGACTTCATTCTCACATGACTGAGAAAGGTAATGTGAATTTACAGAAAATATGCTCTCAGTTTAGCTTATAGATCACCTTCCAAACCTCTGTGGGAAAAGCATGAGAAAATAGTTTTCTCTCAAACATGATTCATGATATCACAGCAGAAGGCTTTTTCACATGGTAAAATCAACTTAGAACACACCACAATTCCTAAAATGAGTATGGTACCATCAACAAATGATGTATAATGTAACTAAAGTCTTAAAACCTTCTATTAACTGCAATGCTTTTTAATGAGGTGCTATCATATATATTGGTCCCAAGATGGCTGCCAACACTTCTTGGATGAAGTACTGACAGCCAATCAGATCTCACGATGAGATGTGTGGTTAGGCTCCGCCCAGATATATCTATCTTTTTAACTCTAATTTTCTCAGGAACTACTGAACGGATTTAATCCCATTTAAGCAAAAGGCATGTGTCTGAACTGAGGACTACCTCTTTGCCAAATTTGGTGTAATTCCTTTCAGCAGTTCGGGCTGTAGCTGCGTCAACAGGTCCTATGGGAAAATGCGTTTTGGGACCCCCTTTTTTCTTGGCCCCCGCTTGATGAATCACCGTGAAATTTTCAGGATAGGAGCGGACCAGAGCTGGCCAAAAGTTTGCAAAATTTCACGAAGATTCGTCAATCGGCGCCAACGATATTCCAAATAGATTGTTGCGGATTTCCTATGGAAAATAGGTCCTAACTATAACTACCTACTGGCGACTGCCACTAGGTAATATAAATATATATATATATATATATATATCAGTCTCAAAAGTGAAAGAATGACGCGGCACTCCTCTCGGCAAAAAGATGTTATTTTAATTCCAAATCGTAATCCTCCCCACGCGTTTTCGAACCGTAGTTCCTGGTCTACCGTGAGAGGAGTGCCGCGTCATTCTTTCACTTTCGAGACTGATATTGACTACGAGATCGCTGTCCTGATCTCGACGCGAGCACCGGCTGTGAAAGTGCTCCTTCCGTGGCAGGACGTTTGTGGCAAGATATATATATATAGCTGCACCGCCATTTGGCCATACGGACTGTATTGGGGAGAGAGGAGGCAACTCAGTGTGCCTGATGAAGGAACTAGTGAGACCTTTGAATCACACCCCCGCGGGCACTCGAGCTGGTTTGTGGCCCGTGCCCATTGATATGGGAGCATCACTTGATGTTTGCAGCGGTTTGGTAATTTTTCACCTGCTCACTCGGACTTCAAGTCCCAGCTTCCCTCTGCCTGTGGGAGTGTCATCGCTTTGCATTAGCACATGATGCGGAGGAGGGGCATGTGTAATTTTTTAAACAGGAACAGGAGCAACAACAGCTGTACTGTTTGCTGACGACTCTATGGAACCGGCACTGACGAAGGCGACTCATCGCTGAAACGCGTATGCCATCGTTTCATGAACTGCCAGCACGTTTACATGCCTGTATCTCATGGACTGCCAGCAACGCGAACTTTGATCTTAATAAAGCCTCACAAGATTCCGGAGTGTGCCGTGCTTTTCTTTAAAGGAACAAGCATTGGTCTTTATATATATATATATATATATATATATAGATAGATAGATAGATAGATAGATAGATAGATAGATAGATAGATAGATAGATAGATAGATAGATAGATAGATAGATAGATAGATAGATAGATATAGATATAGATATAGATATATATTTATATATTTATAGATATATATTCCACTGGGTAGCTATAGTTAGTGCACAGTTTCCAAAGGGAGCATGTTTTGTTTTGCTAATGAGGTTTGTGGTGTTTTCATTATGAATGCGCATAGAACTTTAAATAAGAGAACTTCACTCACCTCAGCCAGCTCCTTCATGGAAAGTTTTGCTCCAATCTGCACTGATCCGTTCTCATGTTAATTCCCATATGCTACTTAGCTCTCCGATACTGAAAAAACAGCTGAACGTAATTACAACCAGTTTTTGCACAAAGTTAGAAATTTTCTCAGAAAATGTGCTTTTTGCCAATTGGTGTAAATCGGTTAAGCTGTTTTTGAGAAATTTGTGTTTAAAGTGGTGCTCATGTTAGGTTTGAGGGGATAAAAATGTAGGTATATCTGCATGGTTCGTCCTTGCCAATGCCAGCCTGCCCTTCTTGGCCTGCCCCATCCCTCCTGCTTCCATGGTCCTTTGTGCTGTCCCTGTACATGTCAGGCTGCCGTCCGTGTTTAGCTTGCTGCCCCTCCTCACTCTCCCCTGATCTCTGGTGGTACTCTGGGTTTTATTGCTGGGATCACTGTTTTGGAGTCCAGTGCATGTTGTTGTTGTAGGCTTGTTCTCAAACTTTGCTTATGGCTTGTCCATGCGGTGCAGTTTTTCCCCTTAGTTCCTTTTTTATTTCAAATCATTTTCCAAACTGATATACAGAAACATTATCAAAATGTTGCTCATCTGTGTTTATTAACTTTATTGAAAAGCAAAGAAATAGGCAGGTGTGATATTTGTGCCCCATGTTTGAAAAGTAGCTAGAAGTACCAGTACTAATCATTTGGTTCACGGGTTTCATGTATCTGCATCTCTGATAAGGGTTAGACACTCTGCAATCCATCTGGAAGTTGCCTTCTATACAACTGTAATGGAGTCAAGCATGCAATTTGGATGGAACCCAGAATGTGGGAATATTTACTATTTATAAACATATGATAGGGGTAAGGGACGTACCTCTTGTAAACTGATCCAAGTAGGTTCCATATCTGCAAAATAAGGTAACACCATTTTAAAATCTAATTCAGGCAGAGGGGATTCTCCTGTCTACAGATATGACATGGACAAGTAAGCAGTGAACATTTTTATACATAGTAAAATGTATCCCCTGCTATACATTGTAAGGACATTGTAAAGACACAGAGGAGTTCTGTGACCATATGGAGGAATGAAGTTGAAGACCAAGGGGAATGTTTACAATCCCCTATCGCCATCACAACATCCCTTTTCAGGATGTTGTAGTAGTGACAGGGGCTTCGCCTTATTTACAAGGCAGTGTTAATCCACTTAACGTGCCTTAACGCTGCCTTGTAAATAAGGCACCCTTTCATGCTATACTTATTGTGAAGGGGAGGGCAATGGATGTAGCAGTGGGCGTGCTACTTCAACACCCATTGATTTTGACACGGCCCCATATTTACAAGGGTGGCGTAAATAGGAGGAAGCGCAAAAATTAAGACCAGGGAAAACCTGGTCTTAACCTGGCGAAACGAGAAGAAATTTTTAATTTCTTCTCGTTTTTGCTGTTTTCATGTGTGCTGCGGTGTGCAGCACACATAGAAACAGCAAAATGCCATTGATTGTTTATGAGCAGGAAGGTGTCCCTTCCTGCACATAAACAATCTTTTAAAAACAAAGACGTTCTGCAACTTCTAAGTGTGCAGCATTAAGCAACACACATAGAAGTTACAAAACGCCATGTAAAGATTGTTTATGTGCAGGAAGGTACACATTCCTGCACATAAACAATCTTCCCCTCAATGCAGACACCCTTGCACTATGGTGCAAGGGTGCCTGCGTTGGCACTAGGCTGCTAAATTTAGAGCCATCTAAGGGGTAAACGCTGGGCTGCAAATGTTGTTGTAAATATGATGCACCCTGCGTTTCAGAAGAGGTGGAGTGCGACGTTCAGTCAGGAAGGCTAATGCCACACTCCTTCACTTCTTAGTAAATATGCCCTAGAGTTTTTTTAATTAAGATTATGGAATTAGTTTTAATTTACAAGAAAATGTACGTTATTCTTATAATGCACGGTCACACATTAACTCTCCCAAAATATTCTTAAATCCTTAAGGTCTTGTCCTTCATATGAAAGAGATAGTATGGTTGAAAACATGAAGAATAAATGTTGAATCCGTGGTGCAAAATTAAAAACACCAAAAAGCAGCTAGTAATCTATTGCAAAAACATATTAGAATCTATTTAATGTAAATTAGATTAAAGAAATTATATTTAAAACAAATGGCTGTAGCGTAGAATGAGAAATAAGATACTAAGAATATTTGCTTTCCTATGATGAAGTATGTGCAAAAAATAAGCATATGTGTATCCTTTCTGTATCACTGACCATTTTAAGTAAGAAATCCTAATAACCAGATGCCAGTTCTATTTTTTGTTGTTTAACCTGCAGCTGCAATCATGCTCCTAGAGTTGTCTTTCACCTTGGCTGTTGACCCTGGCACCAGGCATTATGATGTCACAACTCAACTGGAGAGGTGTGGCTCACTGGTTAGAGGCGGCAGACCCGTAAGCAGAGAATCGGCCAGGGACCAGGGTTCAATTCCCAACACGGCAGGGTCGTGGACCAGGGTCAAAACGGACTCAATAATTCTCGCCTCGGTACCTACTCTAACCAGGAACACACTTGGCAACTCTGGGCATTAAGCTTGCCTCATCTCTACAACGGCCCCCCACAGATGCCGGGGATGCCTGGTTTCACCTTGGAGATACCCAGAAAGGGACCATCTCACAGGGATAGCCAGGACAGGTTCCCCATACATTCTATACAACTGTAATGGAGTCAAGCATGCAATTTGGATGGAACCCAGAATGTGGGAATATTTACTATTTATAAACATATGATAGGGGTAAGGGACGTACCTCTTGTAAACTGATCCAAGTAGGTTCCATATCTGCAAAATAAGGTAACACCATTTTAAAATCTAATTCAGGCAGAGGGGATTCTCCTGTCTACAGATATGACATGGACAAGTAAGCAGTGAACATTTTTATACATAGTAAAATGTATCCCCTGCTATACATTGTAAGGACATTGTAAAGACACAGAGGAGTTCTGTGACCATATGGAGGAATGAAGTTGAAGACCAAGGGGAATGTTTACAATCCCCTATCGCCATCACAACATCCCTTTTCAGGATGTTGTAGTAGTGACAGGGGCTTCGCCTTATTTACAAGGCAGTGTTAATCCAGTTAACGTGCCTTAACGCTGCCTTGTAAATAAGGTACCCTTTCATGCTATACTTATTGTGAAGGGGAGGGCAATGGATGTAGCAGTGGGCGTGCTACTTCAACACCCATTGATTTTGACACGGCCCCATATTTACAAGGGTGGCGTAAATAGGAGGAAGCGCAAAAATTAAGACCAGGGAAAACCTGGTCTTAACCTGGCGAAACGAGAAGAAATTTTTAATTTCTTCTCGTTTTTGCTGTTTTCATGTGTGCTGCGGTGTGCAGCACACATAGAAACAGCAAAACGCCATTGATTGTTTATGAGCAGGAAGGTGTCCCTTCCTGCACATAAACAATCTTTTAAAAACAAAGACGTTCTGCAACTTCTAAGTGTGCAGCATTAAGCAACACACATAGAAGTTACAAAACGCCATGTAAAGATTGTTTATGTGCAGGAAGGTACACATTCCTGCACATAAACAATCTTCCCCTCAATGCAGACACCCTTGCACTATGGTGCAAGGGTGCCTGCGTTGGCGCTAGGCTGCTAAATTTAGAGCCATCTAAGGGGTAAACGCTGGGCTGCAAATGTTGTTGTAAATATGATGCACCCTGCGTTTCAGAAGAGGTGGAGTGCGACGTTCAGCCAGGAAGGCTAATGCCACACTCCTTCACTTCTTAGTAAATATGCCCTAGAGTTTTTTTAATTAAGATTATGGAATTAGTTTTAATTTACAAGAAAATGTACGTTATTCTTATAATGCACGGTCACACATTAACTCTCCCAAAATATTCTTAAATACTTAAGGTCTTGTCCTTCATATGAAAGAGATAGTATGGTTGAAAACATGAAGAATAAATGTTGAATCCGTGGTGCAAAATTAAAAACACCAAAAAGCAGCTAGTAATCTATTGCAAAAACATATTAGAATCTATTTAATGTAAATTAGATTAAAGAAACTATATTTAAAACAAATGGCTGTAGCGTAGAATGAGAAATAAGATACTAAGAATATTTGCTTTCCTATGATGAAGTATGTGCAAAAAATAAGCATATGTGTATCCTTTCTGTATCACTGACCATTTTAAGTAAGAAATCCTAATAACCAGATGCCAGTTCTATTTTTTGTTGTTTAACCTGCAGCTGCAATCATGCTCCTAGAGTTGTCTTTCACCTTGGCTGTTGACCCTGGCACCAGGCATTATGATGTCACAACTCAACTGGAGAGGTGTGGCTCACTGGTTAGAGGCGGCAGACCCATAAGCAGAGAATCGGCCAGGGACCAGGGTTCAATTCCCAACACGGCAGGGTCGTGGACCAGGGTCAAAACGGACTCAATAATTCTCGCCTCGGTACCTACTCTAACCAGGAACACACTTGGCAACTCTGGGCATTAAGCTTGCCTCATCTCTACAACGGCCCCCCACAGATGCCGGGGATGCCTGGTTTCACCTTGGAGATACCCAGAAAGGGACCATCTCACAGGGATAGCCAGGACAGGTTCCCCAGCGGTCTATAGCGCCAGGACGCCCCGTTGCTGGGGCAGCTGTGCGCTTTACAAGTCTACAACATTTAATAAGTATTTACAGTTGAACAGCTACATCATTTTTCATTACAATTGACTAGCGAGAGCACAACGCACTGTAATAGTGAAATTAGAGACAGCCTATTCTACAGGGATTGTATTCTCCGATGTGTTATACTCACATACTGTGAGCATCGACATCTTATAATGTCAGTAATTAAAATGGATGAGTATAGCGCCATGTATCTTACCAAATCTCTTACTTGGCATTTCATAATGACAATCTTTTAAAGAGGGACGGTAATGCAGTGCATCCTGGCAGCTCTCTAACCCCCTTCACCCCTTCTCTACACCTGTTACCTCTACCGGACCATAAGATCTGAAAAAGGACAGACTTTTACCGCAGCCAGCATAGAAAATTGGGTTGAGAACATTAAAGAAAACAATTATAAAACACAATAAAGGGACCTGCAGAGCTGCGAGCATGGCCACAAACTATAAAATGCACTTCTTCATCCATCACAGTGCCAAGCACTTTGTACCATAACAAGACATTCACGCCTCGGTAGGCATCACGCACAAAATTCAAAAACTCCCTACCTAGGCTCAAAACAAAAACAACACCTTTCCAACCACACTATCCACAGTGTGTAGCGAGCTATGGTGTGGGTAAGAGCATCAGCGCCCCACAGCGAGCCATACAAATAGAGTACAATACAATGGCATACGTTTTATGCAATTAGTCCAGAGCAAGAAGGATTAAACAGCCCAAGAATTCTATTTTTCCTTTCATCATTATTTAAGACTTGCATGTTAGCTAGACTCCTTAATTAGCCGATAAAATATGCTTTATTATTTATACTGATTTTATTTTTAAATATTTTGTATTTTCACATAGTTTTGTAAGACGAAATGTGTTGAGTGGGGTTATCAAAAACCTGCAGTCACTTTTATTTTACTTCGTCCTCTTAACTATTTATAAAGTGCATCGATTATTACAATACAGGAGAAACAAAGCTGCCATAATGCTATGTTATGTCTATTAAAAACACTTCTGTTGCCTTCTTGCAGAATACTGTGCACTGGCAGTCATAAAAGAACACAGATGTTGTGAAAATGCTTTAGAGAATAATTTCTAAACGTCTTTTTGATTTCCTTTCCTATCCCTATTTAAAGTACACCGAGAATCACACGAAACAAAGCTGGCATAATGGTATGTTATGTCTCTGACAAGCACCTTCATTTCCTCCTTGAGAAACACAGTACAGAAGCAACAACAATACAGAGCTGAGGAAAGAACCCTGATTAGCTCCCCTGAGGATTAAGATGGAGATAACTGATGACAAAATTATTGGCTTTAGTGTTTTCTTCAACAACTTACCACACACCATAATTGTACCACCATAAAATTTATTTTGTGCGAAGCTCCTGTGTTGGTTTATACAAAATAGGGCACTGAATTCTTTGAAACATATTTTAGCTTCTCAAAGTACATCGAGAAATAAGATGAACAAAATACTTTCCGAGTTTATGCTTTTCTTTGTTGTAGCATAGTGTCATATTGATATTCTTTTCAACTTTAAAACTGTCACAGTCTGTGCTCTTGGAGCACCCTCAAAACAGGCACCACAGGCAGTGAAGACAGAGAAGGTGAGCAATGAGTAGAGCCAGTCCAGCTCTAGGGCCAGGTAAGGAGGTGGCTAGTTGTGCAAATCTGAAGGTTTGTTATTGACATTGGATGGTAGTTATCAAAGAATTAAGCTCTCACCACACAAATAAGGGTAAGTAAAGAACCAAATAGAGAGGTTCACTACATTACACTACACTACACCATCTGCAGTGTTGAAAAGTATCAGAAAACTCCCAATAGTTAGTAAATAATAGTTTGTCCCAAAGCACCACCAAATTTCACAGTCTTGGTCTGTCAAATCAACAGGTCCAAATAGTAGTTTACACACACAGAACACAAATTAGATTTGTACAAAATATAATCAAAGTCCAAGTATGAGAATTTCCTTTGTCTGAGGTAGCAAATGCCTAAATTTTCAGGGATGAACAATCTGGATTGTAGTCCACAGATGAGCAAAACCAAAGATGAGTACAGCCGACAAGTGTTACGTCGTATGACGACTTTTTCAAGGCTCAAAATATTATGGAATTTCCATCAAATTTCATAGAAATCCAAGATACGCCTCAGGGCCCTGAGGACAAAAGTTAATTGGTGGTCCCTAGTCCGTGAAACCCGTAACAACCAATTCGACATGCACCGTTTTAAGGCAGCCTCACGCGCAAATGTCGTATGCGTGCTTGATAAGAATGTGGACTATGATATGCCCAAATTTAAAAGTTCAAAACTGCGGCACGGCATCATGTTCTGGAGTAAAGAGAACCTGAAGGTTAGTATAGGTGATCCAAGCGTAGTGTTTCTTTGTAGTAACTCCTGCCAGGCAGGATTTCCTGCCACAGGATGTTCTGTGCATGAAGCACCCAATGCATGATAATTTCTTTGCTATGTATGGGTGCCAGGCAGTCATTGGTAGCCATTAGCATGAATAACCAGATTGAGACCCGGCTAGTCACTGCTATGACATATCAACAGTGGGAAACAAAAGATTATCCCACTATTGTAATGGCAGCAGAGAAAACGCGTGCTTCCCCTGTGTACTTCCACCTCCCCCAGGTTTACGGAGACCTGAGTGAGATGGCAGAATTATGGTGGACAGTCAGTGCCGTCTTAATGCATGGGCACGCTGGGCAGTTGGCCAGGGGCCACACCAGCATAGGAGCCCCATGTAGAGAATAATTTAACACTAATTTTCTGTTAAACATTTTTATTCCTGTGAGTGGTTGTGTAGGCAGGGTCCAGTGCACTGCATTACCGGGGGGCCTATAATGCTGTTAAGATGACCCAGTTGACAGTTTCATCCGCCTTCTTTCGCCTCTTCTGGAACTTCACAGACTAGAAGCAGGGGAGCGCAGGCAGTGCTGCACCTGTGTCAACCACCACATTCTCCTGTTAAGATAGGTCCCTGGAGACCTGCAATGACAGGGGAAAATATACAGCACGTCACTGCCAGTTCTCCACTCACAAGAGAGAAGAGCCCAGCTTTGGCAGGGAGAAAGAGGGAAGACACAGAGGGTGGTGTAGGTGAGTGTCAAGAGGCAGGCCGGGAAATGTTTTTATATTTGAGCTAGGTTGGAGAGTGGGAGGGTAAACACAGAGTGTGATTGGGTTGAGTGGCAGGAGCCACGTATTTCTTTCAATCTGAGTGAGAGGGAGGTGAGTAAATGTAGAGTTTGATAGGAGTGAGTTGCAGGAGGCCAACGTGTTTTTAACATATATATTTGGGGGGGAAGGAAATATAGAGGAGTTGGGTTGATGACAGAAGGTTAGGTATTTTGTTTTTCAATTTGGAGATTGTGGAAGCATAGAGGGTGGTGGGAATGGCATTTCTTTCTATCTTTGTAGGAAGAGTCCGTGTTCTATATGCTCCTTGTTACTCCTTTTCTCCTGCCTATCGGTTGAATGCAGGGGCAGATGATTTTAGGGCATTCTTAATGGAAATAATTAACAATGCCAACAATTCGAAGTAGGTAAAAGCTTAGCTTGAAATAACTTTAACGGAGTCCATAAGCAGTTAAAAAGAATAAAGGAGTTTATTTGTTATAGTGATACAGGCAGTCATCCAGAAATATTATTTAACTATATTTTCCTCCATGATTCATGTGAAAAAGATGTTGAAAGTTCATAATTCCAAAACAATATATTGTCTCCTTGAAAATTATTCAGTTTTTGATATAAATAATGAAACAGTATGAGATGAAGAAGATACCTCATGAATATAATTTATGGAATCTGAGAGAATATTTAAAGGGAAGTTATTAGGGAAGGAATCTAGACTAGAATTACATAAAATTTAATATTTAAAAAAATCAGAAGGAGATAAGCTAAATTTATGATATGGTTAATCAAATGACAAGAAAGCAGAATTATGGTTTATATCCTTTAAATAAAAAATACTAGCTTTAATCCATGAATTACAAAATTGTACTGATCGAGAAAGTTTTCCCGTAGGATGATGCCATAATGAAATATCAGAAGAATATGCAATAGTCGATTGAAAAAGAGTGTCTATATCTTGGAAGATTAACTTTGCAGAGCTCAAAATTCTAGAATTCTTAAGTAGTATTGATTAATTGGACATCGTTAACAGAGTAGACAAAGGGAATGACTTTATCACATTTTTTCTATAAGAAGTCATGTAGGGGGATTAGTAAAATGGGAGTGATTAAACCAAAGAGAACTTTGTTTTAATAATAAAAAAAATCAGGCAGGGCAAGCCCTCCATTACATTTAGCTATTTTTTATTTTTTGTAGCCTACACGGGGTGTTTTATTATTCCAAAGAAATTTAGAAACATGCTAATCAATTGTCTTATAAAACTGCATAGGAAATTGACTAGAAATCATAGCTAAGAAATAGAAAATTTTAGTAGCCATTACTATTTTTATTGTGTCAATTCTTCCCCACCATGACAAATGTAAAGCAGACCATTTGGAAATGTTTTCTTTATTATAGTTTAAAACAGATTTGTAATTTAATGTAATTTTTTTTAATAGAATTGGTAAGCTGAATACCTTTGCCAAATTATTTCTTGTAAAGGTAGCACATCAGGGGTATAAAGCGGATTTAATGGAAAAAATTCAGTTTTGTTAGTATTTAATTTATAACCTGATATCCGTGAATGCATTGAAATAATCTCTATTAATGGAGGAAATGAAAATTCGGGATTGCTAATAAACAAAAGTATATCATCTGCATATGCTCATGTTTTAATAATAACATTCTTAATATTAATACCAGTGATATTAATAAATTTTCTAATAGTAGTAAGTAAGGGTTCAATAATAAGGAGAAATAACAATGGTGACAAGGGACAGCCTTCTCTGGTACCTCAAAAAAGAAAAACCTGATTAGAAATTTGACCATTAATGAATAGGTGAGCAGAAGGGCTAGAATATAGAGCAGAAATCATGTGAATAAATAGATCACCAAACTTAAATGCATTCAAGGTATGAAATAAAAATTGCCAATGAACTTTATGAAAAGCTTTTTCAGAATCCAATGCAAACACTCCAGCTAGTAAAGATAAAGAGGACGCTTGTTCAATAGCAAAAGAAACAATTGAAGGACGGAATGCTGGACAATGCAAACATTCACCCCCAATCAAAAGGATTAGGGTTAAATCCATCATTCTTTTGCTCACCACACCTCCCCAGTTTGGACCCAGCCATATGCAAATTAGTTTTGACCCTGCTCCGTGTGGGAACAGTCCAGCCCGAACTGCATAGCCAGGTCCTCCCTGGACTGGAAACAAGCATCCTGGGTTCGGTTTCAGGGCATCACCCTTCATCAGCCAGGCTAGCTTGAATCCAGTGGCGTAGTGAGCACCGGACCCACGTCTGGACATACCTTTCCCACTTAGGGTGACATATGCAAAAGGAACAATTGATGGACGGAATGCTGGACAATGCAAACATTCACCCCCGTTTACAAGGATTTGGGTTAAACCAACCTATCATTCTTTTGCTCACCACCCCAGTTTGGACCCAGCCATAAGCAAATCAGTCTTGACCCTGTTCCTTGTGGGAACAGTCCAGCCCGGACAGCCAAGCCAGGTTCTCCCATTCCCACTTAGGGCGACATATGCAAAAGAAAGAATTGATGGACGGAATGCTCGACAATGCAAACATTCACCCCCAGTCACAAGGATCTGGGTTAAATCCATCATTTTTTTCTCACCACAACACCCAAGTTTGGACCCCGCCATTTGCAAATCAGTCTTGACCCTGTTCCTTGTGGGAACAGTCCAGCCGAAACTGCCAAGCCAGGTCTCCATGGACCGGTAACAAGCATCTTGGGACCGGTTTCAGGGCATCACCCTTCTTCAGCCTGGCTAGCTTGAATCCAGTGGTGTATTGAGCACGGGAACTACGTCTGGGCATACCCTTCCCACTTAGAAACTGGTCCTAGGATGCTTGTTTCCAGTCCAGGAAGGACCTGGCCTGGCCTTTCAAGCTGGACTGTTCCTATTGGGCGCAGGGTCAAGACTGATTTGTAAATGGCTGGGATCAAACCAGAATGGCATGGTGAGCAAAAAAAAGATGGATTTAAGCTCAGATCTCTATACAGGGGTGAATGTATGACATTGTTCTGCATTCTGTCCATCAATTGTTCTTTTTGAATTTGTCACCCTAAGTGGGATGGGTATGCACAGTCATGGGTCCCGTGCTCTCCATGCCACTGGAGCCAAGCTATCCTGGCTGATGAGGGCTAAAAGCCCGAAACCTGTCCTAGGATGCTTGTTTCCAGTCCAGGGAGGACCTGGCTTGGCAGTTCGGGCTGGACTGTTCCCATTGGGCGCAGGGTTAAGACTGATTTGCATATGGCTGGGTCCAAACTGGAATGGCATGGTGAGCAAACAAACTATAGGTTTAGGCCCAGATCTCTGTACTGGGGTGAATGTAGGACATTGTTCTGCATTCTGTCCATCAATTGTTCTTTTTGCTTTTGTCACCCCGAGTGGGACTGGTATGCCCAGACGTGAGTCCCGTGCTCTCAATGCCACTTTAGGCGAGCTATCCTGGATGATGAGGGCTTAAAGCCCAAAACCGGTCCTTGGATGCTTGTTTCCAGTACAGGGAGGACCTGGCCTGGCAGTTCGGGCTGGACTGTTCCCATTGGGAACAGGGTGAAGACTGATTTGCATATGGCTGGGTCCAAACTGGAATGGCATGGTGAGCAAAAAAACGATGGATTTAGACCCACATTTCAGTACTGGGGTGAATGTATGATATTGTTCTGCATTCTGTCCATCAATTGTTCTTTTTGCATTTGTCACCCCGAGTAGGACGGGTATGCCCAGACATGGGTCCCGTGCTCTCCATGCCACTGGAGTCAAGCGTTCCTGGCTGATGAGGGCTGAAAGCCTGAAACTGGTCCTAGGATGCTTGTTTCCAGTCCAGGGAGGACCTGGCCTGGCAGTTCGGGCTGGACTGTTCCCATTGGGTGCAGGGTCAAGACTGATTTGCATATGGCTGGGTCCAAACTGGAATGGCATGGTGAGCAAAATGCTATGGATTTAGGCCCAGATCTCTGTACTTGGGGGAATGTATGACATTGTTCTGCATTCTGTCCATCAATTGTTCTTTTTGCCTTGTTCAATAGCATGCATTAAGACTCTAGTGTTATTAACTATTTTTCATGAAACCAGATTGATCAGCATGAATAAGGGAATCCAATACTGAAGTCAACCTGGTTGCAAGAATTTTAGCGTAGACTTTACGATCTTGATTTATTCAAGAAATAGGATGATAATTCGATACAATGGCTGGGTCGTTATTAGGTTTTGGAAGAACTATAATCATAGCTTCCATAAAGGAACCGGAGGTTGAGCCTGAGCACCAAAAAATGTAAAAAGTTTAAATAAATGAGGAATAAGTTGCAAGGAAAGTTCCTTATAAAAATCTGCATGAATTCTGTTGGGACCTGGAGATTTACCCTGTTTAAGGGATTTAATAACCAATTCAACTTCTTCCATCGATATTGGTGAGTCTAATTTGTCTTTGTTTGATTGTGAAACTTTAGGTAATCCACATTTTTGTAAAAAACTGTCAATCAGAGAAGCGTTTTCTAAACTAGGTTTATTATATAAAGTTAGGTATTAATTTAAAAATGCATTACCAGTATCCATTTGCGATACTGCAATCTTTCCATTGGAACCATGAATTGAATTGATTTGGGATTTTTCTTTTGTATACGTAAATAGTTTGCTAAGAGCCTTCCAGGTCTGTTATCATTAAAGCAAAACTTGGCTTTAGAATTAGAAAGTTGCATACCCGATCTTTTACTTAATATTGAGTTAAATTCATAACGCAGCTTTTGCAATTTTTTTTAATTTGGTGTTCGTTAGATGTTATGAAAAGTCTTTTAAATTTTGCAATTTGTTTGTCTAATTCTTTAATTTTAGAATTGAAAGATTTGTTTTCATGAGCCATAACATAGATGGATGTCCCTCTAATATCTGCCTTAAATGCATCCCTTCTATTAACCAAAGATGTCAAGCCTTCTGGGTTAAAATCAAAATAATCCTGAAGAGCTGATAACATTTTTGGTTTATTATATTCATTAAGGAGAGTGTGATTATTCATACGCCATCTGAGTAAAACTTGAGAGTTTGGTTTAAGTTGTAAAGCCATTGAAATAAGAGCATGGTCAGAAATATCAATATCATGTATATGTGGTGAAGTAACCTAATGAATTAATTTACGAGACACTCATAAATAAGTTAATTGTGAGTGAGAGTTATGAGGGTTTGAAAAAAAGGTAAACATTTTCTCAGTAGGGTGATGCAACCGCCAAATATCAACCAACTTTGTTGATTTAAAATAAGACTTTAGCATACAAAATCTAGTAATTAGTTTGGGGTATCTATCTACTAAAGGTTCACATTTAAGGTTAAAATCTCCTCCAACAATAATTGGAATATTGCCTAACTTGAGCACTTCTGTGGTAAAGAGAGACCAAAAAGTGGGGTCGTCTGTGGCCGGACCATAAACATTAATTAAAAACATAACTGCATTTTGGATTTTGAGTTTCACTATAATATATCAGCCTTTGGAATCTGAGGATTTACTCAGTATTTGAAAATGTAGGTTTTTTGCAAGAAGAATAGCAACACCATTGTTCTTATGAACAGCGGGAGAACATATAACAGTACCAACCCATTTGTTTTTTAGATAATCTAAAACTGAATCATCCATATGAGTCTCTTGCAGAAAACAAATATCCGTTGTGTGTCCTCATAAATAATCTAAACTTTTTATACGTTTCACAGGATGTCTTAAAACTTTGACATTTAAGGATACAATTTTAATATTATTGAAATTAGCCATGTTGAAGAAAAGAAAATGTAGAGAAGAAAAAAGAGATGCAAGAGTTTTTAAAGCATGAAGGAATGAAAAGTAGCTATAATAATAAACAATAAGGAAAAAGAAAAAGGAAAAATACGTACATATATAGAAAAGGACAACATTTAAACATTAATAACAACTTTGTAAGAATGACCGAACCATTAATGCCCTGTAAAAAAATGAATATGTAGGTTGCCAAAAAGAACAATAAAACTGATATTCAGGTATCAGTTTCATGCATATCCAAGGGAGTCTGTGGTTGCTGATCACAAAAATGACAAAGGTCTTCAGGACGCTGAAAGGATTTTGAGAAACCGTCTTTCCAATTTCGCATAGTCGAAGGGTCAAAAAGACCATATTTATAGCCAAGACTTTGCATTAGTGGTCGGAGATCAGAGAAATCTTTGCGAATTTTAACAGTTTCCTTTGCAAAGTCCGGATGTATGGAGATGTTGTTGCCATTGACCAAAAAGGAAGGAATTTCACGTGCTGCTTTTCTTATCATCACTAAGTGATGAAGACGTAAAACTTTTAAAATCATTAGTCGCTTCATTTTGATGCGGATTACAATGAAAGGGAATCCTGTGAGCTTAACAATTTCAAATTTCCCAGGAAACTTTATACGCAAGAGGCCAGGTATCAAAGTTTCCAGGTATAACCTACAGTCATTACTTCTACATCTTCTGGTAAATTAAAGATATGTAAATTATACTGTTTATTACGGTTTTCCAATTCAAGAAGAAGGTTAGACATAGTAGGTACTTTCACCACAAACGGTGAAAAACTTTCGATTTTGGCTTTATTATCTTGAATTTTAATTGCATTGTCTATTTTCATTGATAACTAGAATAGCAATGGGGTAACCCAGTATCCCTCAGAACCTGGGCAGTTATGCAAAAACAACAATTGGTTCTGTCGGGTAAGAATAATTTCTTTAGATATTGAGTAACTTCTTTAGTTATTCAGAACACAACAGCAATTTATAAAAATATATACACACAATGAGACCATAAAGAATATAAATGATTTTATAAATTCCGTCATTTATAAATACTTGAATTGAATTATGTGGCTGTCAAACAACGAGAATGATTAAAGAATTATTGGTGACAAGGTGACATGTGGTGCTCAGTGAAATAGTGATAGTGCGTACTATATACAAGGTGATTATTAAAATTCCGACAATTTAAAGAGGCCAGAAAAACAGGTAATTGAATAGGTCTGCAAATAGGTTTGAGTCAGTCTTTTAGCAGAGTCTTTCAACTGATCCAGTATTAGTCGACGTTTCAACCCTGAAGGTGCACAACTGGTTAGTCAATGCGGGTCTTCATCAGGACATTACGAGGGGGGGGTTGGGGTTGACAGCCTAGTGTAGTCCGATATTTCCTAAAGGACTTGGTTCGAAATCTTCGACTGGCAAGTGTTCAAAGATCTCCTGAGTCACACTAATTCCAGTATCTGTTTTGGGTCTTGCAATCGGGTTTCACATTAATCAAAAGCCAAGCGCAGGCATACGTCCTGACTTCTCTGAGCGCATAAATCGCACGTCTGGGACGTTCCAGTATCAGTGTTATGTCTTGCAGTCAGGTTTCGCATTAGTTAGAAGCCGGGTGCAGACGTGCGTCCGGATCCCTCTGAGCGCGTTAATCACTCGTCAGGAGGGTTCTTGGTGTGATTCACGACTGGAAATTAGTTAGAGAGGGGCTCAGGCATACGTCCTGTCTCCCCACGGCCGATTCAACCCCAACCCCCCCCCTTCGTAATGTCCTGATGAAGACCCGCATTGACTAACCAGTTGTGCACCTTCAGGGTTGAAACGTCGACTAATACTGGATCAGTTGAAAGACTCTGCTAAAAGACTGACTCAAACCTATTTGCAGACCTATTCAATTACCTGTTTTTCTGGCCTCTTTAATTTTAATAATCACCTTGTATATAGTACGCACTATCACTATTTCACTGAGCACCACATGTCACCTTGTCACCAATAATTCTTTAATCATTCTCGTTGTTTGACAGCCACATAATTCAATTCAAGTATTTATAAATGACGGAATTTATAAAATCATTTATATTCTTTATGGTCTCATTGTGTGTATATATTTTTATAAATTGCTGTTGTGTTCTGAATAACTAAAGAAGTTACTCAATATCTAAAGAAATTATTCTTACCCGACAGAACCAATTGTTGTTTTTATTTTCATTGATAGGCTAGCCATGTCCTTTCCTATATTTTTAATTTCTGAGGCAGTAGAATCGGTACTGGAACGAACAGCTTGAATTTCATCCGGTAGTAAAGACAAGGATTCCACCAATTTTGATTTTACTGGAGGTGGAGAAATATTTTGTTTCCTTTTATTATACTGAACATTTGTGTTTTTGCCCTCCATATTTCCTTAATTAAAATTCTGCAGTGGACTGTATTAGAATTGCAGAATATAAGTATAGTAAGGAAAACCTGTCAGAATAGGGAGGTGCAGCAGCTAAATCTGACTGTGGGGTGACCAGGCCACAGCCTCGCCCTTTCCTGAATGTTGCTCCACCCCCCTGACTGGAAAACTCTGCAGTACCTGCTCAAGATGACCGGTGGGGAAGAAGGAGAGAAAATGGAGACCTTCCGTCTTGTTGAGGGACGAAACAGGCACCTTACTTGCAAGCAGAGTCTTAGGGGAACTGCTACCAACACTTTGAAATCATCGAAAATCGGGCAGACGCGATGCGGAGCTCACCGGGAGGCAGCCATCTTAGCTCGCGCGAAATACGCACATCACTTGAATGCAAAGGGAGTGCTGATGCTTTCTTTTTCTGTAGAGGAACTCTGTTGCAGAGGGTGGAATTATACGGATTTGTGTACCATCCATTCATCCTTTGACATTTAGAAATTGCACTGGAAATCAGCATGGGTATTTGGGGAAAAAACATGTGCAGTGATTCTGGAGAGCAACGCATCCAATCATTACAAAAAACCCTGGACAGTGAACTCAGGGAAATTCCACCAGCATAAGCCGCACCATTTTGGTGAATCTCTGACTCAAGGAGCATAAATCCAGAACATGCACAGGGATGGCTTGGCTGTGTTCAGTGGGCCTTGCAAGCATTGGTTTCAAGTCATTAATAAGATACATAATGAGAGCCTTGCTGAGTCTGTATGTCACACAAACCTCCTTCTCTGTTTGATCAAATAAAGTTATACGCTGCCCGTAAATGTGATCCTGTCTCCTTCACCTCATATGTAGAGTTCCCAGCGCACACTTCCTGACCACCCTCGCATAGAGTTCAGCCATTGTGGATGGAAATCAGCTAGTCTTTTATATCTGCCACCTGGTTACCATTTTCTTTCACATGATGGTAATTTGCACATGCCAATTGGCATTGTTTTAAAGGCATCACAATTTGCAATGTTTTGTACATACTAATAAAGATTCACAAATTGTGATTCCTATTTAAAGACTTTTTAAATAGTTCTCTATTTAGCAATCCCTTAAATATTCGGTTGCATGTGCAATTTTAAGAAATCATTATTTTTAGTCTTTGGTGCACAAGGATTCTCATGTACAAAGATTCCTATTAAGAAATCTTAAATTGTGACATTGAGCAATTTGCAATTTGCTATTTCTTGTCAGGAGTGTACAAAACATGGATTTGGTATTAGCACACCAACTTTTACCAAATGCATTTGTATTTTGAGAACCAATCTATGAACTAATAGATAGGATCACAAAATACAGAATCGTAGTGGGTTGCAATTCAACCTGCCTCATTACTATAAACGAGGTAGGTCACAAATAACAAATCACTATGATCTGCTACATTTACAGGCCTGATGGCCTGCTGGGGTCAGCAGACCACCATGTCTGTGATTGCTTGCATCACATTTTCCATCAAGGAAAACAGGATGTATAAAAAAAGAAAAACTGACACAATCCCTTGTTAGGAGCAAGCAGTAGCCCCATGGAACACTGCCTTTTGCTAAAAATAGTTTTTGTGACCATTCACAAAGTTAAAGGGGTTCCTTTGGGCAGATGGTAAAATCTTAACATTTTGCAAAAGGATTTCAGTCACAAAACATTAAAACATCCCTATAGGAATCAGTAACTGAAGGGAAGCCCTTAACACGGCCCCTTCCAAATACTAATTTGGCATATATTCCCAAACCCATATTTGCAATTCAGTAAGATTTGATAGCATCTTCTCAAATACAATTTGAGTTTGGCTAATTCAAAAATGACAGAAAGGCTCTGATTTTACAAACCATAGCCTTACCGACCATAAAATAGCTTTGCACATGAGGGCAAAGGATTCCCTATTTTAGCGGTTGCCAACCATTTTACGATTCCCAAGAAGGACTAAATAGTTAAACATTCAAGTCAGGAAGGCAGCGGCCAGTCGGGTCAACAGGAGCAATCCTCGCTGGTCATCTTTTGTACTAAGAAATTAGCTGAGACACTGTGAGTATAGTCTTTTCCACAGTCCTGCCCACAGTGTCCACTTGTTTTCCCCACTTCTGCAGACTTGAGATGCCTCATCTTACCCTGCAACCAGGCCTTGTATGCAAGACCTTTTATGTGGCACTTGCAATGAGCAGGCCTGGGCGTAGTGGGCGTAGTGGGGCTACGCACACTCGCGCGCTCCGCGTAGCCCCACCACGCGCCGCCCGCCCTCCTTTTAAAATAATATAAAGTATGATAAAAAATATATATATAATGACTCACCTGCAGCGCGGCGTCTCCGGGGTTCCTTCTTCCTCGTTGACAACTTCTTTTCACAAATGCGCATGCGCGGATGCCCTCACATGCGCATTTCTTGCGAGAAATGCGCATGCGCGTGCGTCCACGCATGCGCATTTGTGAAAAGAAGTTATCGGCAACGAGGAAGAGGGAGCCCCGGGACGCCGCGCTGCAGGTAAGTCATTATATTTGATTTTTTTTATCATACTTTACATTATTTTAAAAGGAGGGCGGGCGGGAGGTGGGTGGCGGGCGGCAGGCAGCTCTGCTTCGCCCTGGCGTGTGTGTAGCACTGCCTGCTACGCCTACTTCGAAAACTGCGAAGCAGGCAGCGCTACGTACACTCCGTGGGCGAAGCGGAGTACTACGCCCGGGGTTAGCAATGAGTGTTGAAGATGGGAGGATGAGCACATGGAGGTCAGTTCTAACAATAGCACACAATCAGCCATTAGTCTCATCATGTAATCCCAAAGTTTCCATCAAAGAGTCTGAGTCTTCCAGTGATGCTTTTCCTGAGCATTACGTTCTGTTCTGTGTGTGGGTTTGTGGCAGTATCATGTTGTATGAAGTGTGGGTGCATTCCTTGTGTGACTTGATGTCAACTTTTCTGTTCGCCGCATACACTTCTCTTTGGCACATTTAGCCGTAGCAGATAAAAGAGAGTTTTCACTGATTGAATGACTTCCCTGAAAATACTCACTATTCAGACAGCTATTGCATAACCCAGCCTATAAATCACCTGAACTGTCATTACAATTTATAGGCGTTTCCCACCCATATTATGAGCTGTTGCTATTCTGAAAAATCTTCCAGGAATCAAGAAATATTTATTATTTATTTTATTTAAAGAGTTTTATAAAGCACGGACGTGACCCATCCGGGTATCAGATCGCTGAACAAATTATAGACAGGTTATACAAACAGAATACATGGCAAAGATAGTTATAAGGGAGAACAGCAAAACTGCAGAGCATACATTTAGTACATTAAATCACTATCAAATATTTTCAACATAAGATTCGTCCTGAGTTCGGTAAAGTTGAAAAGATTTCTGATGAACAAATATCTCTAATATTTGTTCATCAGAAATCTTTTCATTTCTATTTTTAAGGCAGAAATCGAGGGATAGGTTCTGATAATAAATATGTATTCTACCAGAGAAATCAGTGTCATGGAGGGTTTTGGCACAAGAGGATGTAATTGACAAAATGCTTGCTCAGAGATGAAAATAAAAAGAGGAATCCTTAAGAACAAGTGGTTCCTGCACTCTTGAAAGCCCCCTTAATTATCACATATTCTATTCGACCCAGGAAAAAGCAAAACACATCAAAATGTTACTCGATCACTAATCTAACCTGAAGAGATCAAAAACAATCTCCACACAGCCAATTAGTTTGGCTTTTAAGTTGTGAAATGAATTCCATAAGCTTCAGTAGGACACTAGAACAGATAAAGAAGACGCAATAGCAGTGGAATATGGCTCACACAAAGACTTCACATGTTAAAGGTAGGATGATTGGGCGTCAGCAAGCTAGGCTACTTTCACACATACACACACATCACAGGCTCAACACAGACAGTAGCAGTGCATGCTTCCCCACCACACAAAGACAGGTAAATCACTGCAGAAGCAATACAACATTTCGACACAGACAATACCATGATCACACATCCACAAACACCCTATCTGCTCTCGTCATTCATTCACAGCCAGTCTTAACAATTCCATTCATATCCCTCTTGTCATCACTAATACAAATGCCATTGAAAGCAATCTGCACTTTACGCTCATTAACTCCCCATCTGCACTAAAACATGGAGCAGACATCACAGACCCTATACTTCATAGCATGGATGCAGTCTTCATCCCTGAGACCTAGCTCTCTCCACTGCCTAAGATGGATGTCTTTGTTCACCTGGATACTACATCTAGTATGCTAACCATATTTTCAAGACAGCAAATTGACTTGTGGCCATAAATAGAATAAATATGGCCTTACACTGTACAGCAAAGATAATTAGCCTAGTCTTTGAAACCCTACACCTGCATGCTTTCTACAGTTCAGACAGTCACATTCCACCTCAATTGGATGCCTCAAAAACTCAGCTTAGCTTTCAGCAATCACATCTCTGGCTTATCACTGCAGTTTTCATACCTACTCCATAACTACTTTAACTATTACAGAAGTGATTTGTCAATCAATCAATCACTCACTTTATTCAATCTAAATAAAACATAGATCATAAAAATACCAGCTGTCGGAGCGCAGCGGGCTGGGGTAAAGACTGCCGCCTACAACAGGCTCGAGGAGCCTGTCGGACAGTAATCCCTACAATGAAGGCGGTGCCTGTGCAGGCACCACAGTAGGGATTATGACGTCCATTTCCCACAGCCTTTTCATGTTGGTCCCACTGCCATGGAAAGGCTGTCGGAAAGGGACATTGGGGGACCCTAGCAGGACACACGTTCCATGGATGTTTGCAAACATGCCTTTTACTACTGCGGCTTGTGCTGCGGCCTGAAAAAGGGCTGCCGCATAAACCACAATAGTAAAAGGCATGTTTCCGACTGCCTACATGGCGGTCACATCATAATATGGCTGGTGGAGCCACCAACTACTTGCCAGCTGGTCTCTATCCCACTACGATGGTGGTCTGACGCTTGTCTGACCACCATCGTAATGAGGCTCTAGGACTAAAATCACATTTAGGGCAAGCTTACCTAACTAGTGGATCAACTATCTCCAGGCTAGAGTGAAATAAATACAGTTTCAAGTGTCATGCTACAAAAAGAACATACAAGGACTTGATCAGTAAGGGTTTTGGATTAGGTTGGTGAGTTCTTCCATGTATGATTTGTAATGTAGTAAATAGTTTTGTACAATATAATAAGATTAGATCAAATTATATTTTGTTTGCCAGCTATTCTTGACAACATGTTGTGTAGATCTTATCAACAATTGAGGTGTTTATAACAAATAATGAAAATATTTAGAAAGATGGTTACATCCAGTGATGAGTTATGCATCTTTGTTGATCAAAAAACTTCTTTTCATAATCTATCTCTTTGAAAACAAATTTCTTCATATTGTAAGAGTGCCCTGGTTCTTTACTGGGTTATTGGGGCTACCCCCATATGTTGATAAAGTTAGGAAGCAGGCTGCAGCATTTTGGAACCAGCTGGAAGCCTCTATTTGACTTGTCTGGAACAATAATGTAAACAGAAATTTTGTAGTCAAGACAACCCTGGATTAAGGCCAAGACTACTGACATGTGGAATTTAGAGTCTATGTAGGGTAGGATCTTTCGTAGTTGTTTAATTTGCCAGAAGCAAGGACATACAAGTTTAGCGATCTGGCATTGAAGAGATAGATTCAAGTTCATGTATATGCCTAGATTATGGACCTGAGTTGTAGGGTTTGGGGCGTCATTACTACCTGCCAGCTGAAGTGGTTCCAGGATGCTAGTGAATGTCTGTTTAGTAGGAGGTTTCCTTCCTTTCTCTTGCTATAGCCTTGCTATTATTAATAAGCACAGCTGGTGAACATCCATACGTCAGTGGAAAGCCAAGCCTACTGGATGAATGACCAACTGGACTCGGAGGCCTCTGCCATTTCTCTAAAGCTGAACACGACTTACTACGATCCTGACATTGTGGCTATGGTATTAGTGGCAATGTTGGAGAGATATTAGTGGTATGTTATTGGGGATGCTGACATTGGGGGTGGTGATGTGGTATTGGTGATACTGGTATTGGTGGTAACTTTGATGGTGATCCTGACCACACACCAGCTCTCATTGCTAACCCAATTAGTTTCCACTATCTGTTACAGTCAGCCACCTAGGAATGTGCTTAGCAGTGATGCTTTATAGTATGTTAACGTCAATATTTGCTGGATTAGAACTTCACTTTTATGGCTCCGGTGTTCATTTCGGCAGGCGCAGGTAAGGCACAGGTAAGAGCAGTGGGGTGGGGCAGGGCAGTGTGGGAGTAAGTTGACAGACGACGGGATAGATAAAATCAAATAAAACAATAATTAAAACCACTTACCCTGCACTCGCTTCATCGCCGACGGTGATGCGAGCTCAAGATATGTTTTTTTTTAATTTAATTTTGCCCATCTCGTTGTCTGTCAACTTAACGCCCACCCTGCCCCCCACCCCGCCCCACAGATTCTCACCTGCATGACCGCGCCTGCCTTTGGGCCTCGTCTTTGGTATAGAAAACTCAAATTTTGCAGTGCAAATGTTATCAATTCTCTCAGAGGGTTCTTCGTTAACCTTATGATTTGCAAATTTGGTTGATAGATAAGAGGTTAGCAGAAATGTGGGCACAGTAGGATACAAAATAAGTAAATATTTCTAAGGAAAAATGAAACTTACCCACATGGAGAAAGCAAACTGCAAGAAGCGGGGTGGTAAAAAGAGATGACAAGTAGTCTCTCCTTTTGAAAAAGACGTTTTGCCAAAGCCAGTAGGCAATGCATGTAAACATAGGCATGTATAAATGTATTTCATGCACATCTTACCCCGACCTACTGACTTTGCCAATGCTTAGCACTGGCATTGGTGAAATTGTTGATAGTTATGGTATTGGTGAATTGTGATGTTACTGGTGAAAGTCTTGGTGGATTGGTGATAGTGGTGGTGATGAAGTATTGGTGAGGATGGTGGTATTGATGGTGGTGGTATTAGTGGTATTGGTGGTAACAGAGCTGGTGGTACTGGTGGCAGTATTGATTATGGTGATGGCATTACTGTTGTGGTATTGGTATCATGGCTGGTTGCAGTATTGGTGGTTGTGTGGTATTCGAAGTGTTGATATTGTAGTATTGGTGATGACATCATGGTGGTATTGGTGGTGGTGATGATATTGGTGGCATTGTTGGGGTGGTATTAGTTGTGTGATATTGGTGATGCTGTTATTGGTGTGGTAATGTGGTATTGGTGGTATTGGTATTGGTGGTGGTGTGTTGAAATTGGTGGTGGTATTGGTAGTGGTGTATTATTGCCAGTGGTGTAGAATTGGTGAAGTTGTTATTGGTGTGGTATTGATGTTGGTGTAGGATTGCCAGTGGTGTGATATTGGAGGTGGTGTGGCATTGGTAGTGGTATTGGTGTTGTATTTGGGTAGGTGGTAATATTATTGGTGGTGTTGGTATTCGTATTGTTGGTGATGGTAGTGGCATTGGTATTCAAGGTGATTACGGTACTGCTAATAATATATGATATTGTGGAATTTTTGGTATTGGTGTTATTGGTGGTGCTGGTTGCATTGTGTGGTATTGATGGTGTGTGGTACTCGTGGTGTTGTTTTGATGAAGGGATATTGGTGGTGGTGGTGTTGTTATTGGGGGCATATGTGGTGGTATTATGCAGTAAAGTATAAATGCAGCAAAAGAAATGAGGGAAAAAATAACCTGCTTTGACATAACTGTAAAACCGAGCCTAACTTTGAAAAGGATAATTCATTTGAAATCAGTACAAAATAAAAATAAATTATACATTTACAACTTATGAAAAAATTAATAGGAAACAAAGCCTTTACTAACCATGGCGAGATCGCTGTACACTCATAAAACGACCTGTGCTCCCTTTGAGCTAAACTCCTCGCACATTTTTTACATTGTTTCTCACAGTTATATATATATTTTGTTCAACACTTTCTAGTTTATGACATTACAGTAATCTACAGTAATATTTTACTCACCGATGTTCCTTTTATTAATCCCTTTGAGCGGGAAGCTGCATGTGGTAAAAAAGCTCCATTGTATTTAACTTTGTTCCATTTACTAATCCCATTGAACAGGAAGTTGTGTCCTATAAAATAGCTATATCTTCTGGTTTTATTACGCAAATTGCATTTAAGATGTCATGTACAGCATTGCTCGTAACTTCATCAGTTCCTATTGAATGGCGCTTTGTCTTTCACATTTTTGGGCATTTTTTACTTTTTGTATCAGTGTTTTCTTCAGTGAATTAATGAAGGTAACTTTTTATTTATTCTCTGAAAATATAATTTAACGACAAAGTGATGGCACAACTGCAGTGTTTCACCAGTACTCCATGTTATAGGTAGTCATCATTGAGTGTTCAAGTGATAGACAATTTTAGATGTAGTTATTTGACTGGAAAATTCTGTGGTATGATGCACTGCTAGACAGTGACTTGACAAAGTAGAGTATTATGTGGAAAAGGGAAAAAGGAGAAGGGAGTCACAAAACCTTTTTTGAAAGCAGCTGATAAGAGAACAATATAAGATATGGGCCAAAGTGCACTACCTCTATGTTTTTTCCCTAATGTTTCTTGTTCAATTTCTGTGGGGTTCTTTTCAGGAAGGCTAGGAACTCTCTAACTGACATTTATGAAATTCCCACGTTAGGCTTTGTTTAGAACAACCTTACAGGATTCTTATAAGCGTTCCTATGGAAAATAGGGCAGGTAAAGAGGACAACCATGAGGATTACCATAGATGACCTGGCATTTAGGATATGTTCTATATTAGAAATTATCAGACATACATCATATGTTTTCCTGAAAGATGTTTGCTTTCCCATAGCAAAGTCATGGAAGTATTTTATACAAGTAGGTATAGGAGTAAGGTAGAGTTAAAATGGGTAATCATTATTGAAATTGATTGCATCAAATTGCGTGAACTATGCAACAATCAAGAACAAATTGTGCAGAAGGGAAAGCCACATTTGGCAGCAAAAAAGCCAAATTATTTATCTTTCTAGGTTACACATTCAGTGGAATTTATATCTAGCTATTTTGATATTTTAACATACATTGGTAAAAAGTGTCCCTATGTTGGAAGAATTAAATAGATTTTGTAAAGAAAAAAAAATACACATTTACCAGTAACCCTGGGCGTAGTTCGCGAAGTAGCACTTCGCAAAGCTACGCAAAGTGCAGTTCGCACAACGCGAGCTACGCGTAGCACTTCGCGAACTGCGTAGTACCTTGTTCGCACTGTGCCAGATGTCGTTTTCAATGATTGCACATCAATGGCATCTTGCACAGTGCGAGCTGTAGTTTTCTGCTGCTCGAGTAGATTTTTACTCGAGCGGCAGCTTTCTCAACGCGAACTGGTAGTTTCTCATCGCGAGCGGTCGTGAGCATACGCGACCACTCGCAATGAGAAACCTGACCTCCTCGCATTGGGAATCTCGCCGGGAGGTTTATTTGAACAAGGAAAAAGTCTCGCCGGGATGTCATTTTGCTTGCTCGCGGTCGCCAACTTGACGTTGAGGACCGCAAGCAAGCAAAAAATTACCGCAGCACTACGCAACACTACGCGTGTTCGCACTGTGCTACGTGCAGTTCGCGTAGTGCGAAGTAGCGCGAGCTTCGCAAACTACATGAGCGTAGCTTAGTGCTTTGCCCAGGCTTATTTACCAGCAGCTGATGATTTTGCCATGCATGGAGGTAGATGAATTAATTTTTATTAACACTGACCTTTCTATCTTGTTGAGTAAAATAGTTTAAATAAAACACATACAATGTTGCACTGTGCAGAAAACAATTCTATATGCAGATAGTTCCTGTAATACATGGAATCCCTCTTTATTTCGCTGAATCCCATTTGTGTTCGAAAACTTGGATTCTGGAGTGGGTTTATCCCCTGATCTAGCTGAAGAGATCCCAAAAGCAGATCTTACATAAAGAAAAAATCCTGCAGAAAAGTTTAGTTAATTGTTTCACCTTGAAGCAATCGAAAATGTAAGACACTAAGGGGTCGATTCTGATGTCGTTCGGAAAGCATTCCTACCGAATCGGTTCCGAATTGTATTCCGGAAGACTCGGATCGGGGGAGTCCGACTGAGCGATTTGGATGTATCCGGATGCTTCCTGATACGATTCGGCTGGACTCTTATTGACTTCAATGGGAGCCTGTGTTCCGAACGGGAACACAGGCTCCCATTGAAGAAAGGGGTGGCTGGGCAAAACCTTGCTCCCTATGGCAGGGCACCCCATGGTGCCTGCCACACTGTGTATGATTGGAAAGGGGGGGTCCCTTGGCTACCCCCACAGGCCCAATTCGGAAGGCCTGGGTTAGGGGGGACCTGCTATGGCCCCCAAAGACAGATTCCAGCAATCGATTTGTTCCGGAGAAACCGAATCGGAACTACTGTCTGAATCGGTCATCGTACACGCTCGCTCGGAAACCGAGTCCATAGAGCTGTACGATTCGGCTCCAAAAGATGCAACCCGTCCGAATGCCTTTCGGAATCGATTCGGACAGCCCTAACGGTTTCCAGGCATCGCAATCGGTCATTGGGAAGTGTGTACGATTCGGTCATCAACAAGGGTTCGGGATCGAATTCGGCAAACCCGAATTCGATTTGGAGCCCTAACAAACGACATTGGAATCAACCCCTAGATCTTAGAAAGAAAAGCAATGCTTCTGGCACCCTTCTAAATTCTGAGTGCCCTCCTGGCGTAGCCGCTGCTTGTATATCAATGTTTGTCAAACAACTACCTAAATGTGAAGAGTGCCACGGATGTAAACATGACATTTTATGAACAGAAAAGCTAAATATTTTCATGACATAGAAGGGCTCTTTGAACCCTGTTAGAATTCCATTTCAATATTAAACATTTGCTTTGCTGCAACAGACAAATGCCATACCCCAGTCTACCAGTTTGGCATGTTAAAATTATATGAACCTACATGCCACTGCTTTACGGCCCTTTATACCGCAGTCAGCAACTGGAATTGACATTGTATCTTTCGCAAAGTATCGGGTGCAGTGTTAATCCACTCTTTTTTTTTTTTTTAAATATTTTTATTTTCATCATCATAGTGGGCACAAAAAAAAATACAGTAAGACAAAAGCAAATATAATAGTATACATCAACAATATAGTGAATTCAAAAAGAAAAGAAAATAAGTAGCATATGACATAACATATGGAGAAGGAAAGCAACAATAATAAAGTAAGCAGGTAATCAGAAAGGACCATATAAGCACAAATTGAGATGATCGCCAAATGATATAAAGCAATATAATCATGAGGGCACAGAGAAACATTTACATCTCAAAATACATAACCACAGAGTCAATATAGAATATGTAGTAAATAATCAAAAGGACATTGGTCGCCAAAGTGCTTCTAATTTGACCAGGGAACGAAGTCCCCTTGTATTTGCTAGGGCAGCCTCTAAACCATAAGTTTCTTTAATTATCGACCAAAAATCCTCAACCTGAGGAGGTGTGGGAGAAATCCAAGCCCTAGCAATAGCTAGTCTAGCAGCCGCCATTAAGATTGAAAAAAGACGTGCTAAACCTAAATTATTTTCTTTGCAGCCCAGCATGATTTCAAGATCAGTCAATGGTTGATTCAGGCCAAGTTTTAACTGAAGTAGCTGTTCGATTTTCTGCCAGAAAACCGTCAGTGAAGGGCATGAAATAAACATATGTAACAAGTCGGCAGCGTATAATCCGCATTTAGGGCAGTATTTTTTATCTCCCATCATACTACCTGGATCCCATTTTGCGATTCTAGCCGGTGTGTAGTATAGCATACAAGTAATACGTAATTGCTGGAGTTGCAAGTTAACAGAGTGCACCGAGTCCTTTACATTAACTAGTGCTTGTTTGATCATACTAGGGGAGACCACTGTACCCAAAGTTTGACTCCAACGTTCGGCTAATTTTACGCTACCATCGAGTTTAAAGCTAGATAAATGGGTGTACATCATACCTATTAAGGACTTGGTCTTTGCACCATATATACAATCCCAAACATTTGACTGTGTGAACTCAATTGGAGCGAAACTTGTAGTTAAATAGTCTCTTATTTGCAAATACTTGAAAAAAATTTTTACCGGTAGCTTATACCTTATACGCAAGTTTTCAAATGATATGATTCCTGTCTCATTATAAATTTCGCCCAGGTATAAGATCCCATATTGACTCCAAGATTTGCCTGCCTGATCCTGAAAAATCTTAGGGAGCAATGGGTTCCCCCACAATGGAAATTTAGTATGGATTTTGGGTAGCTTACACTTAAAAGACATATCTCTCCATATAGCCACAATATCCCTCAGAGTCTTAAACTTGACTCTCTTAAAATAATTTGGATCATTTATTCCATACAAAAACATGTCCCTCTGATTACCTAAAATAAACTTAAATAGTGAGTTTGACTGGCCCAACAAGCATCGAAAACGACCAATAAATGAAGACCAGAAATATATTTTAAAATCCGGGAAACCCAGTCCTCCTTGTTCATACGGAGATTTAAGTAGCTCAATTGCTCTTCTGGGTTTTTTATAACCCCATAGAAAGCTACTGCATATGCCCTCAAGTTTTTAAAACAGATTGTTAGGGATTTTCAACGGAATGGAGCGAAACAAATATAGGAATTTGGGAAGTATTTTCATTTTTATTAAGTTAGATCTACCCAGTAGTCCCAAAGGGAGCCTGTGCCAAAATTTAAACAGCCTAGTGGTTGCCTGCAAGAGTGGTAGATAATTGATGTCTATGATCTGTTTAACATTAGGAGTTATTTTTACCCCCAAATAGGTTACTGTAGTGCACGCCCCAGTCATAACATTATGAATCCCTGTAGTAGTAAGTACTTGAGTTTTATTCACGTTCAGCTTGTACCCTGAGACATTGCCGTATTTCTCAGCTTCATCTATAATCTTATTCACGGCCTCACTTGGATTAGTAGCATAAACCGCTATGTCGTCAGCATATGCTGTAAGCTTAAGTTGAGAGGTGCCGGAAACCAACGGATCAATATATGCACAAGATTGAAGGATACGTAAAAATGGCTCTATATATAGAGCAAAAAGTAATGGTGACAGCGGGCAACCTTGCCTGGTCCCGCACAGTATCCTGAATGATGCTGACCTAGAGCCCATATAACAAAGATTAGCTTGTGGGTTACTATATAAAGCTTTTACACAGGACTGGAACTGCTTACCGGTACCTATCTTTGCTAGAATAGCCCATAGAAATTCCCATCTGACACGATCAAACGCTTTTTCAGCATCTAATAGGATCATGCCAAAATCAATTTTCTTTTGCTCTGCATAGTCGAATGAGCTAATAGCCGTGTTAACGTGGGCAGTAGTATCCCTCCCTAATATGAATCCGTGCTGACTTTCAGAAACTAAGTCCGTCATAATCGGGGCTAAGCGATTTGCCAAGATCTTAGAAAATATCTTCGCGTCCGCATTAATAAGCGAAATTGGCCGGTATGAGCCACACTCAGTCGGTGGTTTGCCCTTTTTTAAAAAAAACACAATCTGTGTCTTATTCCATGATGCCGGCACCTCACCGTTAATAGCTACATATTGGATTGTACTAATGGGAGGTAAAAGTATGATCTGTTTGAAAGATTTATAAAACTCTAATGGTATCGAGTCAAAACCAGCCGCTTTCCCATTAGGCAGTAGTGACAATGCAGATTCAACTTCTTCTGACAAGACTGTTTCTTCTAATGTATTAATTTTCTCATTGTCTGCAGGCTGGAGGCCACTGTTATTAATATAACCTAGTATCTCTTCTTGGTTAGAGGGCCATGTCAAAGAATATAACTGTTGATAGAACTGCGAAAACTGATCTAAGATATCCGATGTTTCCGTATACAATATCCCATTTGTTCCCTTAATAGCATCAATCTTAGTTCTGGCTTTTGCCTCTGCAGTCTGATATGCCAGTACAACCGATGCTTACTGTAGTTTGCGGCCATTTTTTCTCTTAAGTTTTTTTTAACTGCGACTCTTGCATCAATTAAAGAGAGGAGCATACTTTCCTGAGCCTTTAAATCCTTACTCTTAACTACCTTCACATGTTCTCTCTCAATGTCACGCAGATTGAGTAATAAATTCTCCATTTCGCTTTTTCGTTTTTTATTCTGTAAAAGAATATATTTCTGTGTAATGCCGCGGACGAACGCTTTCATAGTATCCCAAACAATTATTGGGGATGCAGAACCTATATTTATTCTAAAAAATTCCTCTAATTGCTGTGTAGTACTCAGCAGATATTCAGTATCAGGCAACAAATACCTAGGGAAAGAGAATTGCCTGATTTCCTTATCTTCGATTTTAACCTGAAAAGAGAAAATAATAGGGTTATGGTCGGAGGTCACCCGGGGACATATTTCCATTTTCGATGTTATAAGTACTCTATCAGACACCAAGGCCATGTCAATCCTGGAGTATGATTTATGAGGAGCCGAATAGTAAGTATAGCCCGGTATTAGAGGATATATATGTCTCCAGGCGTCCTTAATGGACTGGAGCCTCATCATTTGTATGATTGCTCTGCGAGTTTTACACATTCTTACATTACGCCTATTCCCCGTAGAGTCTATATGATAATCTAAGACGCAGTTGAAATCCCCCAAGATTAATTTTTCCCCCTCCCAGTTTAATAATTCCAAATTGAGGAATTCGAAGATATCAGGATCGTCGACATTAGGGCCATATATGGCACAGATCACATATTTCTTACGCCCTATAGCCAGCTGAGCTATTGCCCATCGGCCCCATTGATCTGCCAGTTTGTTGATGACTTCGCAGGCAAACTTTTTCTTTTAAGATAGCTACTCCTTTAATAGATACAGTTTGAGTTGTACTAATGATAACCTCTAACCCCAGGTCCGCTAATAAATTCCGGTCTTTGTAAGACAAATGAGTTTCTGTCAGGACCACTAAATGAGACTGATACATTCGTAGCTCCTCTCGGACCAGCCTTCTTTTACCTGCACTGTTAAGACCAGCGACATTACAGGCCAAACACTTGATCCAGTTCATAATTAAGTTTTATCTTTTGTGTTAATCCTCCTCCTACAACAATAATTATCCAGAAAGTTGAATGAGCTATAACATATAGTTTATTTTTTATACTGTGCAAAACTAAGAAAAACCTTCCCCATTCTTTAAAAGCATAGTGCCCCAATGATGACGATTTTCTCCCCCCCTTTAACCTCATGCTCCCTCCCTGACCCTCACCAAACATGAACCCAATCTAAGGGTGACACCACAGCCCGTCTCCAAGAAGAACCCCCCCCTTATTGACAGCTGCCGCTGGAAATGGCAGCACTACAGAGCCACAACCCAATAGATCAACCCTACCCTCACTTGCTTCTGATTATAATGATAATCATACTCATAACCTTTAATCATAATTCACAGTTTCTACAAATTTCTACAAGTTACTACAAATACTGCAAGAGAAAAAAAAAAAAAAAATGGAAGAAAGGGAGGTAAACGAAGAGAGCCAAAGTCCCTAGTCGCCATAGAACAGACCCCCCTTCTGTCCCTCCTATCCCTGTTCAGCAGCTTCTGCCCGCCATTTGGCTATTGCCGCACTTGTTTCTTTTTCTTCCAAAAAAATATAGGTATGACTACCCTTAAGGACTTTCAGACGTGCAGGTTCTTGTAGAAAAGCTTGAGCGCCGAGGGCTTTTATAGGATCGATAAATTGGCGCAGTCTCCAACGTCTGTCCATTGTAGCCTTACTCAGATCTGATCTAACAAAAAAAGAAAAAGAATCTACTGAGACTGGAGCATTAGGTCTTGCTTTCATTGACACTGCTTGTCTCAATAAAAAGTTCCCAAAGTAGATCAAGAAAGGGCGAGGATATTGCCCCCCTTTGTTCCTCTGAGTTAGCGGCAGTCTATGAACCCTTTGGAGTTGAGAGTCCCAGTCCCAATCAGAGAGGTCAGGGAAAGCTTTTTGAAATAATTTAACCAAGAACCCCCTCGGGTCTGACCCCTCCGCGCCTTCAGAAATACCAAAAAGTCTAAGGTTCTGTCTTCGCTGGCGGTTTTCAATATCCTCCAACTTAATTTGCATATCCGAGATCTGTCCTTCATGCTTTCTGGCAGAGACATCTGTAAGTGCCGATAGATCTTCGGTTGCGGAAACTCTCTGCTGCAATTCAGTTAAATCTTGAGTTAACCCGCTAATTTTATCAGTCATTTCCCGAAGGGATTGTTGGATTCTATTATTATCCTCTCTGACCTGTGTATAGTGCAGCTGCGCCTCTTGTCTTTGCTCAGCTAAAGACTGCAGGATCAAGGAGAGTGATGGTGCTGCTCCCTCATAACAGCCAGCAGTTCCTGCCTCAGATAAGGCCGTCGCCTGAACAACTTGAGACTGAATTTCTTTTGGGGAATACGCATCATTGTGGCTTAAGGATTTAGGCTGTGCTACTCCTGGGGCACCATACCCGGAACTGGCTTCTGATGACGAGCCACCAGAACGAGATGTTGGTGAATTAGCCCCATTGCTGTTGCCGTTAACACCTGAAAGTCTTAGTGCCATATTTCGCACTCCACCCTTAGCTTGCACCCACTTCTTGAGGGGGCTATTATCAGAAATAGCTTTCCCTATAGGAAGCGCATTATGTAGGTGGAGTGTACTTTTCTTCGATTTGTTATTAACTTTCCCTTTGGCCTTTTTAGCGGTCAATGACTTACACCCCATCTGTGCTGGGTACTCGGCTGGTTCTTCAATATCGTCAAATGAAGCCGAATCATTAGCTTCACTGTCGCCTTCCCCTTCTTCTATGACGCTACCTTCCAAGCCAAGAGTCCGACTCCCACCAACTATTGCAGCCACGATATGCTCAACAACTTCAATACCTTGTCTCAAGTCTGAGGATGTGGGCTCTGCTACCTCCGTTACCTCTCCCTCTTGTCTGCCAGTCCCCTCGTCGTGCTGTATGGATGGCAAAGGAATAAGCAGAGACTCAGGTTGTGACTCAGATTGTGAGCCCACCGCGCCCACACTGCTACTTGCGATAGGCACACTGACGTCGCTATCCTTGTCCGCTACCGATGAAACAATGTCTATTAAAGGAACAACAGAGCTAAGCGCAACAATGTTACTATCTGTTATCGCGGAGAATAGAGTCTCCGTAACATTGTTGCCAGTCGAGCACTTGCCTGCGAGGAGCTCCGGAACTCTCCCAGTTTGTAGAAGGTGCGATAGTGGTTTGCTGGTTGTAATGCCTGATCTCTCCTTGCCGCCAGCACCCGTAAGCAAGTTTCCCTCGCCTTTCCCAGCGATGTTGCGGCCAGTGCGAGTGCACCGCGGGGTCGTTTTCGGCGGTGCCATGTCTCCCCCACGATCAGAGTCTACCGCAGCAGACGAGGTCAGACCGGTCCAGTGGAGTGTCGAGCAGTGAGGTGAGCGTCCTGGGAGGGAGCGATAACCAGCAAGCAACCGCTCCAGTGCTCTCCGCTCGAATTTTAGGACGAAAAGCTGCCACATTCGCTCATTCAGCTCCAATGGGCGCAGTAGTTCTTCTCCGCAAGTATTTTAATTCAAAAACTCAGAATCTCTGTATCGCGCTTATCGTATATATTGTTTGCTGGAGGTATAGGGAAACCATCAGGGCTGCAGCTCTCCGCGGCGGCTTCAATCCGCCATCTTGGTTCTCCTCGCAGTGTTAATCCACTCATGCAGCAATTTCCACATTTTTTGATCTATTTGAACTTGAAGATTTATTTATCTTAAAATCGCGAAATTATACAGCAGATATAAAATGGCAAAGGTGGCAAATTCAGATTTAGACATAAAGGGGCCTATTCACAAAGGTAAATCTACACATGTAGATTTACTATAGGTATATGTAATATTATACACTTTTAAGTAACTTTACTACTTTTGGAACATAAAGTTGATACTAGTTGTGAATTGTGACCGTATTTGACGTTCCACACACTTGGCAGAGTTCTCCAGATCATGACAATTAACTCTCAATAGTAAAGTTCAGGAAAAGTTTAAAAGTTTATTAAAATGTATTAATATATTAACTTAATTTTTAAATATAAATGTAATTATTTTGAATATATTAAATGAAATTTTTTCTCAATTTTCAAATTTTGAATTCAAGAGAAATCCCATCTAAAATAAAAAAAGATATTCTATAATTATTGTATTAAAAAATATTAAAAGGGATGTATAAAATGAATTAAAAGTAATTTATTTATTGTCAAAATTAAAATTACATTAATGTTACATTAATGTTCACAATTAAAAAAGGTTAATACAATATTTAAAAATAAAATAATTATTATTTTTTGTTAATAGATACTTTTCTACCATTAAAAAAACATATTTTTATTTTTAAATAGCTTGAATATTTTAATGTATTTTAATATTAATTCCTTTGGGGTTTTATTTTAAGTCCTTATCCACTCCTCTAAGCCCTTTCTATATGTACTACTAAAATGAATATCTAGCTATGTGGAGCTCTCTGCAGTCAAGGGGAGAACACTGCTTATCGAAAATATGTGACGTGGAGGGGTTAGTCTCCGCATGTAGGTTAATGAACAGCATTTTGTAGTCTGTTAGTAGTACTATTACTAACAGACTTCAAAATACAGTTTGTGACTAGGCCCCAAAATGTTGCTTTGACAGAATCGTCTTTTCATAGTAGCCTGATTTTACAACAAGCCCGTTAGACTACACGAGAGCAGATGGAGCATGGACTTTGATTAATGTAGGCCAAAAGATACATAATGATTCTGAACAGCATGGCCACTGAACTGCTGCAATTGACTGCAAAGGGGACCCAGAAGCCCTTTATGGTGCACCAGTTGCTTTGCTGCATTACAAATATTTTGAGTCCATACTATTTATTTTTATTAGTTTGGAAAAATACATAATGAATTGTGAAACTCATTACGTTAGAGGATGTAAGGAATAATTAGGCTCATAAATAAGAAAGCGAAGGTACAAAAACCTTATCTTTGGGATTGGTGTTGGTCTTGGAAGTGGGGATAACAGGGGTTTAAATGCTTGCCTAATCTTAAGTTTGGTTTGGTAGAACTGGGCTGAATGTAATCACTTGACAATATATAGTTGAAGGGTAATGAGTACCGCTATGGCAGTAAAAAAGACCTGAGGTACGAACTCCAAGAGTAGGACCTTCAACATCCCGTCTTAAAGGTCTTTCACAAGTAAACCTTGCATCAAACTGCTGGTCCTCTGCTTTTGTTCTCCCATTACATTGCAAACCTTGTAATTGGCTAATTCACAGTCTATCTAGCACATCCCAATTTCTGGTTTCAGTAGCCCACATACTGGTGTTCCAGTGTACTATGATCATTGTAGTTACTCATGACATAACACATTACTTCACATTTTATTTCAATCCAACTCCTTGTATGTCTGGTCCTCTATTTCTACTTCAAAAAATGAATGTGGCTGTACCACATTCTTCAAAGTGTTAATATTCATAGTTTGAGATCATTTTGAATGTGTTGACTTAATATTTTAAAGAAGAAAGTCATCAACAGTAGCTAAGACTTTATGATATCTGGTTTTGGGGGAGAGAGGTTTGGTTTGTTGAAAGAATCGTAAGCAATTAATGATGCATGATTTCCTTTTTCAGGAAGAAGATGAATCCCCTCTGTACTAAACACAGTGTGTAGAGAGATGTATTTTTCCTTAAGGAGGAGTTGAGAGCAAGAGACTCTAAGATAACATTTGTACAGAGAAATCTATACTTTGATTTTCAGATTGCTATCCTGGTGTTTATTTGTACAGAGTTCTCAAGAGTGGGGCAGGCATGGCTTTGAAAACGCAGTGGTGCCTGAGCAGTTGTGAAGGCAACCCCACCCCCCCCACCCCCCCACGGCACAAAATAAGGCTTCTAGAGACTCCCCCACCGTGTTCTGGTAAAGTTACAACTTCCTCAGCAGACTCCAAAGGGATACCTCCAGACACGAGCTCTGAAGCAACTCTGTGGAATCATGCAAAGCTCATTATGTGGTAAACTCCCTTCGCCTGCTGCCTGCATAAGGAATACCTGTACCAGGTGACACACTGTGGCACAGTGTGTGGTGGCTGTTCTGTACACAGATTTCCACACACAAGGCAGCATCATCGAGACTAGTTTTTAGGTGAGCTGTGTGTTGTAGCCTTAATGTTGTTGTGTAGGACTCCCGCATTGTTTTGTGCCTTGTCAACATAGCTATGCGCAAGCAGTCTTTGCGTTCTGGCTCTGAATCGTTAGTGAACCGGCAGTTGCGGAGTTGGATCAAGATCCAGTAGGCAAGGTGTTGGTTTATGGGATCTGTATGCAATCTACAATTTTTGTAAATAAATTATTATATCTTGAACTTTCTGTGTTCCTGTCATGTGTGTAATACCTTCTTGGGAACACAACACCATGCTTGTGTGAATTGGTGTTGCGCCCAGATGCCCATCACAGAGGAAAACTAATCACTAGATGCCTTACAATGCAAGCTGGGCTTGACAAGAGGGAGGTGAAGCACTTACACAAGTCCAGGATGCTGTGTGGATCCTGAGTAAAAGGAGATCAGGACAGAGGCGAAGCACTTACACCAGCCCAGGATGCTGTGTGGATCCCGAGTAAAGGAGATCAGGAGAGAGGTGAAGCACTTACGCAGGCACAGGATGCTGTGTGGATCCCGAGTAGAGGAGATAAGGAGGGAGGTGAAGCACTTATGCAAGCACAGGGTGCTGTGTGGATCCCGAGTAAATGAGATCAGGAGGGCGGTGAAGCACTTACACTGGCACAGGATGGTGCGTGGATCCTAACTAAAGGAGATCAGGAGGGTGGGGAAGCACTTGCGCAAGCACAGGATGCTGCGTGTATCCCGAGTAAAGGAGATCAGGAGGGAGGTGAACGACTTACACAAGCGCAGGATGCTGCGTTGGTCCTGAGTAATGAAGATCAGGAGGGTTGTTGAACCACTTAAACAAGTACAGGATGCTGTGTGGACCCTGAGCAAAGGAGATCAGTACGGAGGCGAAGCACTTACACAAGCACTGGATGCTAGTAGAGGAGATCAGGAGAGAGGTGAAGAACTTACGCAGGATGCTGTGTGTATCCAGAGTAAAGGAGATCAGGAGGGAGGTGAAGAACTTACGCAGGCCCAGGATGGTGCGTGGATCCTAACTAAAGGAGATCAGGAGGTTGGTGAAGCACTTGCGCAAGCGCAGGATTCTGCATGGATCCCGAGTAAAGGAGATCAGGAGGGAGGTGAACGACTTACGCAAGCGCAGGATGCTGTGTGGATCCAGAGTACAGAAGATCAGGAGGGAGATGAACGACTTACGCAAGCGCAGGATGCTGCGTGGATCCTGAGTACAGAAGATCAGGAGGGAGGTGAACCACTTACACAAGTACAGGGTGCTGTGTGGATCCTGAGTACAGAAGATCAGGAGGGAGATGAACGACTTACGCAAGCGCAGGATGCTGTGTGGATCCAGAGTACAGAAGATCAGGAGGGAGATGAACGACTTACGCAAGCGCAGGATGCTGTGTGGATCCTGAGTACAGAAGATCAGGAGGGAGGTGAACCACTTACACAAGTACAGGGTGCTGTGTGGATCCTGAGCAAAGGAGATCAGTTGACACAAATTCCCAAAAGTTTTACTGAATAAGGATTATATTCTTCCACCCAAGTATCCCCCTTCATAGACCTGGCCCTCCAAATGGCAGGCTTATGTGAGAACATGCTGATCCTTTTCGGCAATAATGACTGATAGTCTGGAAAGCCCTAGGGCCAGCTGTACCTTAAGTATTGTCAAAAAACAGCCATTAATCAAGACGATTTTGAAACATTGGTCTCTGCATATTTTTCTCCTAATACATAAATGCATACAGTAGGCTAAAGGTGAAACAAATGTACATAGCGGATATAGAATGTAAATCACGCTTGCCTCAGCTGCGAGAAACACTCACAAAGAAACATGAAAGGAAAAAGAGTATGAAGGCCTGACAGTTTTTACCTGGTTACTGTTTCCATAGCAACCAATTACTTGGTATCTCTGCGCAGCAGGCCTGTTTTCAGAAAGAAATGGGAAGTCTACAACAGTCCTTTGAACAAAGCCCAGAAAATCGTGGAAATGGTAAATGGAAGAGGATGCACAACTTACAATACAATAAATATGTACACAGTACATTTACATCCAAATATTAGAATAAGAAATTATAAGGAATATAATTTTCTTTTCATTTAATTGTGTACATAAGAACCGTAGTTTTAGAAAACATGTGTGAAATATGAAATTATATGTGTATGCCACATTCTAGCAAACAAACAAGAGGATGCTGAAGAAAGAGAATGATGCAGAAATCAAGTGAGATAGAGAGAATACTGGGGAGTAAAACCGTCAGGAGAGTGAGGGAAAGAGTGCTGGAGAAAAAACATATTTGTATATAAATGTGGACTTCTATTGCATAGACCTAGGTACAACACAAGAGGAGAGCTTTGCAGTAGAAGAGAGACTAGAGAGTGTGGGCAAAATAGAGAGAGTGGGATACAGGAAGGGAAGGATGTGAGTGCAGTGTTATTTTGAGACGTGGGGGCTATCAGGATAGGGACTGTAGGGTATTGAGAGGGAGCTAAGGAGGAAAGATGGATGGATAATCAGCTGGGGAAGGGGATGTATAGTTGCTGCAGAGAGCATCAATGTGACATTTCCATTGCATCCTGCAACCATTCGAGTCTGTGTAATGCATTGTGCAAGAGTGGTTTTATACAAAAAAATGTATCTGCATTCTTAAAATTCTAATTTGTTGTGCAAACCCATGTCCAAACGTGAAAAACTGAACTGCATACTCGTATTGTGAAAATACATAGAATTCTCGAAACGAAGCATGTACTGTGAGTAAAACTGGGAAATTGAGGGATCAGGATAGTTCTCTTCTTATGTTTTAATTTTCACGGTGTCATACATATCATTGGATTATGCCGCAACCCTTAGAAATTTAAGAGGCAGAAAGTACATCATGCATCAGTTAAAACATCACAATCGGAAAGACAAAATCATCATTACAAATAAACCTCATTAAACCTGTTGTCATAGAGTTCCTGATGACGAGTTTACTAACAGATGTTTACTGATGTGGCTCCCAAAATTCAATGGGCAGGTGAAAGTCGCCATAAATTATCTGGGCAAGTCATCATAAACCTAAAGTACTGTACTGTGACGAGCACGACCTTGGACATGCCAACAATGCTTCTATTTTAGGTCTAGCCACAACCTTTTAATTTCACTCCATGTTTCTTGAAAATGTTTCAAAAATGTTACTAAAACTGTTTATAACATTGCTACTCAGGGGCTTTCAGCCATACCTCTTCAAACTTTGGTATGTTTTGTCATTCACATTTTCTTCTGCCCTCTGAAGCATACAACATGTGGCAAAAGTAACCCCACTTCATTGAGTGGCTAACTACACTGTGAGTGATGACATTCTGCACTTTCGCTAGAACCACACACTAAAGTGTAAGAGATGTGTATGCATTACCCACAAAGCACTTCACTTCAGTTCTCCAAAGTACCTGGCTAGAACACTCACCAGATCAGGTGGCCAGCACTCCCTACACAGCTCAGACTCAACCGCTATCAGCGTTTCCCACATTCAAGAAGAAAAGATCTGACAAGCACTCTTCAACCGAAATGCTCCCAGAATCTGGAACTACCAACCCCCAGAAATATGAGCTGACCCCTCCACCTCTTCCTTCATGAGAAGCATCAAAGCGCTACTGCCGCCTAGCTCATCTTTGGACTGAATCTGCAAGCCTTGCTTGTATGACTTAAGACATATACTTAAGCAGGGTCGGACTGACCTATAGGGCAATCAGGCAGCCCAATGGGCTGGTCTCCCAGGTCACTGTGTGAGTTGGTTTTTTGGCTATTTTTGGGCCTGATTTACAGTCTGCTGGACCAGATTTTAGTGTTCATTTCCCTAAAATTAAACACTCATTGTCTGCAGCAAGCTCAAACGCGTGCAGTTTTCCACACCTTGCAAAACACTTATAATGCATACCTTTAGAAGTTTAAAGCTGCCTCAATTTGCAAACATGGGCCACATTTTTAGCTTTCTAATTCCCTAATAGGGGAGACTTTGATTATGCTGCCCAGGCCCATTTTCTGTCCCAGTCCGGCCCTGTACTTAAGCCAATCCTATTCTGATCAATATGCATATGGCAGAGGTGAAGTGGGCAAGCTAGCTTATCCCCTGGAAGAACTGATGCATTCTGTACATTATGTAATTAATATACAATTTAGTTTGACTTTATCTTCTTTGTAATCACCATCGTGTGGATGGTCGATTTGAGTGTCACTGTACAGCGCTCTAATGCCCCTGGAAGGGGCGTCGTCAACCCTGTGCATTAGCAGCTACAGCATGAATGGGGTTCTTGATGGACCTCTTCTGTCTACAGCTCAGCAGTCAAAGGCTCATAATTAACATGAAAGGGTGGGAGAATGAGAGGACTGATGGATGGATGGATTAAATGGTGGATGGATAGATGCATGGATGAATGAGTGAAAGGATGGGTACAAGAATGGATGAGTGAAAGGGAGGACAGATGGATGAGGGAAAGGGTGGATGGATGAGTGAAAGGGAGGACGGATGGATGAGTGAAAGGGGTGATGGATGAGTGAAAGGATAGATGGATGGATGGATGGATGGATGGATGGATGGATGGATGGATGGATGGATGGATGGCTTGATAGGCTGAATGGTTGGACCGAGTGAAAGGGTGGATGGATGGATGAGTGGATGTTTGGGTAGATGAGTTAAAGGATGGATGTAAGGATGGATAGATGAATGAAAGGGAGGGTAGATGGATGGCTGGATGAAAAGGTGGATGGATGGATGAGTAAAAGGGTGAATGGATGGGTAGCTCAATGAAAATGTAGATGGAGAGTGATTGAAAGGATGGATGGATGAGTGAAAGGGTAAATGGATGGATGTGTGAATGGGTAGATGGATGAGTGAAAGGATTGATGGGTGAGTGAATGGGTGGATGGATGGATATGTGAAAGGGAGGATGGATGGAGTGAAAGGGTGGATGGATGAGCAAAGGGATGGATGGGTGGATGATTGAAGGAATGGATGATGAATGAATGAAAGAATAAATGAATGAAAGGAGGATGCATGGATGGATGGACAGGTTTGATGGATAGGTTTGAAGATGGATTGATCGGGGTGAATATGAATGTGCAGAAAAATGGACAGGCGGATGGAATGATGATGACTGAATGATGGATAAAAGATTGAATGGATGACAGAATGTAAACATTAAATGGCAGATATCAGCAGGTGAATGAAAGGATGAATGGGTAGATGCGTAGATGGAAATGGCAAGCAAGCTCTCCTGGGGAGGGTTGCAATGACTTGCTTTGCTTGCTTGGTGCCATAAGAGCTTTGATTCACAGTGAGGGGTATTTTAAATGTCTGGCTACTCCCTTGCCCCTGGGTTATGTATATGCTTAACAAATCTCTCAAAAATAAATGTTGTGGCAGATTAGCTATAAAAACGGACTATACACTGTGCACTTATTTAGCAAAAAAACATAAAGGTATGCTGTGCAAGCTTTATTTGGTGATGGTGGTGTCCTTGCAGTATCAAACTGCAAAATAGATACAAATATAAACAAATAATGCCACTACCTACTTTGAAGGAAACTATTGATTTTATAATGAAATAGCTTGTCCTGTTTTTGGCATAGGGTTCTCCAAACGTTTGTCTCAAGGCCTTGTCTTTGTATTATCTCAGTGCTCTTGTTGACAGAACAAATGTGGTTGAAAGAAAGATTTAGTTAAATTTATGGGAAAGAAGCAGCTTCATTCGAACAGTAGCTATGCCTAAAATGTTATCATTTTTCATACTCATAGGTTATAAGCCCATCTATAATTAACCGTCCTTCTGCAACAAATATTACGACTTTTTGGATTAATTGCAAACAACAGTTCAAGTGTGGCTGGACAGGAGATAATCACAGATGGGGGTTATTAGCGTGCGCAGTACACCAACATATAGTAACAAAAAGGAGTTCAGTAAAAATTCCGGGGAAATTCTAAATTTTAATTCCAAGAAATCTGGACATTGCTAGACTAGCAGGATTATTCCTGCACAATAACACTTTTCAAGAACTAAAGCCTGGTGGAATTCGTGTAGGGAAAATCCTCAAATTTCTGGTTACTCCTGCCCCACCCAGGAACATAGTATTCCACATTCCAAATGTGGGACTTTCGAATGATGCTGTAATTCAGCACCAAGTAAAAATGGATTCCTGTGGTACTGGTATTTACTGGATGTGGTATTACCGTGGTACATAACAGGCAAATGTAACCAGGCCCTAATTACCTATTACCTAGGGCTGTGCTAAGCTTATTTACTAGTATTTAAAAATAGGGTATATTGAGATCTGAAGGATAATCTAATATCTAAACGTCCTCCACCTTACTATATCCACAGTGGGCGATATTTGGCCTTTAGGTTCTCCTCCAGAATGTGGAGGGTTTTTAATTACTGCACATCTACAAACTAGGCACAAAGAGTCTTATTTAGATTTTGTCTGAGAGGGACATCTGCCAAAAAGTGGAGGAAATTCCATCTGCAGTATTTAGACTGCATTGATATGAATGCACTCTTAACATGGCAGAATGGATATCCATCAATTTTTGGCAGAGTGAGCGAGAGAGAGAGTGACAGAGAGAGAGAGAGAGTGTGTGTGTGGGGGGTGCGTATGCATGCGTGTGCATGTGTGTTTGCCATCAGTTTTTGCCTGTGTATCTCAATAGGATGAGATAAAGTTTTGAAAAATATCTTCATTCCTTTAGGGACATCTTATCATCTATCACATACCATCTGCTTATAGTATTAACAAATAATCCCCTTGGAATGAAAGTGGTGATCTACTGTTCCAGTTTAAAAAGTTAATACATCTGGACACCTAACAAAATATTACGTCCTTCATCATAGTTTTCCCATCTTTCTATTGGTTCTGTATATACTGGATCATATATAACACAAACCAACACAAGCAAAAAACAACACTCGAGATAGGAGTGGGCTAGAGAATGAATCAAGAACCAGTATAAATAGCCGGATGAGAAGAGAGAGTGAAGAGTGTTCTCTTTCCGGTTTGTCTCTCAGGGCAAAAGGAGATGGGAGTTTCTTATCGGGGGAGAATGGAATGATTATTGAAGGGATGGCATTGCACATTTTTTGAAGTATAGTAGTAAAGAAATAAACCTGATATGTGATTGAATGTTGTTTCAAATCCTACTTGTGTTGTGTGGGAAGGTTTTTCTTCTTGTCCTTTTCTTTGTGTACTTGCGCATTTCTGTTTGTTACTTTCATAGGTTTGTGGGTTATGTTGACCACTTGAGATAATGAGAGGTCTGCCAGGGTTGGTGATAACTTGAATGCCAGGTCTTTAATAATGCTGGATACCTGCAGGACAACTAAATATAGGTTTCAGTGTTTAAGTTATACGGTCATACTCCTTTAGCCCTTTGATGAGTTAATATGTAACACACTCTTTAGTGCCATCTTGTAAGATACTCTACCGTGGTTCTAGGGAAATGTCAAGGATGCCAGCAAATATGACATAAACACCGTCCAAGTGATAAAGCACCAGAGCTTGGATAGAGGTTCTGAATACTGATTCAGAAAAATATGGTTTCCTTTTGGCAATAGGTGATTGCATGTATAGAGCTGTTTGAGTTTCTTTTTTCAATGAATGCTCTGAGAGAGAGATCATTGATGATGAGAATGATTGAGAGTCACGTGATTGTATGTTTGTGGAGAATGTGGGTGTGAATCTATCACTTTCAAGTTACAGAGCGGGCCTGGATGTGGCCCTCTTTTTTAACGCTGGTGGCAGAGAGAAATGTTATCTTTGTTGTGTTTGGGTGATGTTTCAAGGCTTGGATCAGGTTGATGCAGTCTAAGTTGATCAATATATTTGCTTGTGGGTCTTTCAACAAATGTGGTTGTACATTGTCAATATACTTTGGAATCCTACTTCCAGGGGCGGCCAGAAGGATTCCAAGAGTCTCCATTTGTAGATTGGAGACCACGGGGTTGAAGATACAAACTTGGAAAAGTCACTGGTAGCTGTTTGGGATCTAGAGGTCCTCCCCTGAATGCACTGATGTGGTTAGGGAAGATTGTAGAAGAACCATATCAACTACTTTTTTAATGTTATTTGTCAAATTTTTCAATTACATTAAACACAAACGATGCTTATTGGAACTAGTAGAGTAGTGTTACCAATGACCCTGCATGATGAACAGATGTTGATGAGGCCTTAAAGATCAATGAAACAGACAGCAGCAAAAGGTGTCAAGCAGGACCAAGAGGCATAGTCACTGTTTTCTTTAATCTTTTATCAGTGCCTTATATGGTTGCTATCTAAGTTCTACTAATGTAGGAGGAAACAGAGTTTTATTTTGTCTTGCATTTGGATGACCACTGATTTCACCATTGTCTTATTGAAGAATAGTAGGTATGTGACTGGTCAGTAGTTTGATGTTTGTGTTTATCCGTGGCAGGAGGATATTCTAGATTTGAGTGCATATTGGTAGCTCCCTTCTGCAATAAATCTGTTAACTATATTGAGGAGGGTTGTGAGGGCTTCTCCATTGAGTATCTTCAGGATGGTGCACTAGCAGATGCTGTCCTCATAAGTGGTAACTCATAGAGTGGTGAGGAATGGATGTCAACAGTGTCCCTTTGACTGAACAGTTCAAAGGATGGTGGCTTTGATATGTTACATGGATGGCTGGAGAGATGGCAGCTGTTTATCTGATACTATTACTGTTGTACCTTATCTTGTCCATTGTCTAGGGGTAAAGTGTTTGATGGTCTTGCCATTGTTTGCTTAATGCAATTCAGGCTCAAAAGAGATGGTTTGATGCAATGTTTGAGGGTTTTAAAGAACATTCTGCTTGTATTAGCGATGTGTGCGATGGCTTATGTCTAACACATGTATTTTGCTATGTTGATGAGGCTTCTGCATGATGAGCTGGAAGCTTTTAGTATTGTGAAATTGACTTAGTGTCTTGCTTCCCTTTTCCTTCCTGCTTGTTTGGTCTTGGTTCTCACATGATGCAGAGGGACTTCCTTTCACAGAGTACAGGTTTAGGAGGGTGTGACTGTTGAGAAAAGCTTTCAGAGTATGGTAGATTGAATGCAGAAAGGATTTTGTATAACATGTGGAGTCTGTTATAATCATCAAAGTTAAGAAGTCTTGCTTGAGAGTGTGGAAGAAGGGCTGCAGCATCCAGAATGGGTGTTTACAGAGGGGAAGAGAAGGTTTCTGGGTGATGCTTGCAGGAAGTGTTGTAGCAGTAAAGGGTCATGGTTCAGAGGATATATGTGAGAAAGTAGGGAAGAAATACAAGTTCTTCAGGGGCGATTCCATATCTGGGTCTAAGCTTTGTTAATCAATGTTCACCTTCAAGAACGGTGATAAGTGTTTCACATAAAGTCTTACTGGAGGAGTTTTAGTGGAGGGGGGTTCAAGACACCAAGACAGATATAGTGTATTCAATTCAACAGCAACATTTTTCTATCATGGCATGGATTGGAAAGTCCATGCCATGCTGGAACTGGGGGTGCAAGCAGACAGGGGGGGCACAAGTTGTGCCCTCCTTAATGCATCCCATAGGCAGGGGGTCCCTGTAGGGCCCCCTTTGTTGCCCCAATGCCAGCCTTTTCATGGCGGCTCGCCACCATTAAAAGGCTGGTGGTGGAGGTACTCAAAATATGCTCTGCGGGACTGCACCAGTCCCGCTGAACTTATTGCATTGCCCCTCCACCGCGCCACGGCCATGGAATGGCGGTTCCCTGGTGCAGCCAGTGGTCCACAGTTGGAACTACTCGGATAGTCATAATCCGGCAGATGGATCGCCACTGCGAGTATTACGGTCCATGGTCCGCCAGACTCGTAATCAGGCCCTTTGTTTTTCCACTTAATACAAAATAGTGTGAAGTAATAACCTCAGTGTGAAATATATTTTACTATGCTAGGGAATACTGCATTGAAATAAGATACCAATATGAAAACAAGAAATCTCTTTTTTAACACAAGGAAAATCACCTGAGGCACTTGTATTAAAATCTAGATGTGCATATTGCGAGCATATTTCACAGTGTCTTATGCCGCCAGTTCTCCTAATCAATGCCTATCAGTTCCTAAACATTTTTTAGATATGTCCATATGTTGTATTTTTACATTAACTGTATGCAGCTCCGCATTGGTGGAATAGGGCATCTTAATGTCATAAGTTTCTGCACAGAATAAATAGATTTACTGTATTGTTACTGTTTTGAGAAGCGGAATGAATTGTATTATTAGAAGTACTCTATTAGTGTTGCATTGCGAAACATTTTTGCACTACTTATCTCTGGCATTTCCTACGCTTTGACAATGTTTTGTATTATCTAAGAATTGCTCAGCAACGATTAACTAAAATTTAATAGCGCTAGCATTTTATTTTTCTGTGGGGCTTTTATCAAAGTAGAGTATGATCGTATATTGAAAGGCTTTTTCGTGTTTTTTATCATTCTGGGTTTTTTATATTGTGTGAACTGCTACATCTGTGTGTATTTTATGTGGATCTCTTCGAGTTCCAAATCATAATAAAAATACTTTGACTTTGTCCTAATCTATGCTATTCACGCCCACAGAGAGAGCTATAATCAAGATTATGTGAAAAAAAGGCTCCAGGTTTTTGCCTACAGGTGGAAAACCTCCCTTCCCAGCAATTACTATTAACCTCGGTGTCAACCACACAAAATAGCCTTTTATCTTGCATGATTACGGTCTTCCCCATTTCTGCCATGAACATCGTGTGTGTCCTTGTTGCTCTGTGCTCCAACTGTGTGCTGGGGTGCCCGCCTTGCTGCTCTGGGACCTCCATTGTGTGCTCACCTGAGAGCTTTCCTAAAAGGTTCATTCATTGTGCTGCTGCACGCTGCCACTTCACACCATTTCTCAGATTTCCTGCAACTTCCCCTGGATCTAAGGTGTCAGTGTCACCATTCTTTGTGGTACAATAGTTTAGCTCGCTTTTTTTCTTAGCAAGTGCACATTTATAACTGCAGACCTTAGCCTGATGTAAAGAACCCGGGTATGGCTTCATGGCACAAACTTGTACTGCCGGCTCACCTAGCAGCAATGCATTCTGGTCAGGGCCCAAACCAGGGTGGCTTTTAACAACATTTTACTTTTTGAAATGTACAAAATTGATCAGCGCCATAGCGAGTATGTTATGCTGACGACGATTTTATTCCCCACATTTTTCAATCAGACATTCACCCAGACAGTTCACCGCTTTAAGCAGGTGAACTGTCCAGGTGAAAAACTCTAGACCTGTGGCATTCCTGCGAATCGTGGGCCCGATTCACAGAACTAACTTAAGACAAAATCCTTAACTTACTACCATTTTGGTATTCACAGAAGGCACTTACTCATTTTGGTATTCACAGAAGGCACTTACTCATTTCGGTATTCACAGAAGTTAGGAGTCCTAACTTTAGGACTCCTAAATGCCTTCTGTGAATACCGAAAGTCTTAAAGGTAGGATTTTTCTCAGTTTAGGAGTAGTAAAGTTAGGACGCCTAACTTTAGGACTCCTAAATGCCTTCTGTGAATACCGAAAGTCTTAATGTTAGGATTTTTCTCAGTTTAAGAGTAGTTAAGTTAGGACACCTAACTTTAGGACTCCTAAATGTCTTCTGTGAACACCGAAAGTCTTAAAGATAGGAATTTTCTCAGTTTAGGAGTAGTAAAGTTAGGACTCTTAACTTTAGGACTCCTAAACTGAGAAAAATCCTAACTTTAAGACTTTCGGTATTCACAGAAGGCATTTAGGAGTCCTAAAGTTAGGACTCCTAACTTCTGTGAATACCAAAATGAGTAAGTGCCTTCTGTGAACACCAAAATGGTAGTAAAATTTAGGATTTTGTCTTAAGTTAGTTCTGTGAACCGGGCCCGTGTTATCTCGAAGACAGGAACTTCCACCACAAGCCCCGGCAGGGTTACCCGGACACTCACAATGAGCCATATTTTAGTACAGGTGGGCGAGGCAAGAAATTAGCAGGGAGAGCCGAGTGGGAGGCAAGTCAAGGGTCTGGTGTGGCTCTAAGAGCCTGTGAACAAGCTGAGCCCTGAAAAATGATGACAAGTGTATCATCGAACAAACGCTATTAAAATATGATAAAGTCACTTCAAACAACTACATTTCATTAACACGCAGATGTGTTTCACTTTAGTACATCAGAATATATCACTACATTGATAGGCGTTTATTAAAAATGATATTTTTAAAATATGTACATAGATATATTCCTGCCCCCCACCCTGACAACAATGACACTGGTGCACTAAGAGGAAAGTCACTTGTCACTTGCACCCTATAAGTGGCCTAGATTCTTATTGTCATGGAGCAATTCTATAGTCTAATGAATCACACACAAGATGATTTTGTGCACTGCACATCCTGAACTCCTGTATTTGAAGGTGTCCTCATAAGTGACAATGCAGAAGAAGAAAGCTCTGTGAAATAGAATATTTGTCAAGGATCACACATTTTGGTGAAGTGAGGAAGCCGGGGTTGATCAGAGGTTTTTTGGTTCCACATTGCGGAGTTCAGCCCCTAAACAGTTATCTCTGTCTCTCACCCGTTTTACATCAAAAGTCACAGGCTATTCTTTAATTCTTGGTGCATGAGGTTAGACCATGGTGGCAGGCAGAAGCCACATGTGGCAGGGGCAGCAGCAATCCTGAAAGCCCCCCTCCCCGAGGCATTAGATTAGGGCACCCTATTTCATAAGAAGCTCTTTATCCTGCAGTGCAATCGCACACTGTATTAGCCATGCATGCAAATTAGAATGTCTTGCGTAATATGACACACACGTAGTTTCACAGATTTTCACTTAAATTGTGAAGATACATAAAGTTTTGCTGAATTATCACGTGTAGGTTCAGTAAGATATGTTATGCTATGTTATAGTAGTGCATTCGTTCTCTTTCATTTTCTTTGCGCTGGACCAACCATGAATGAAACTGCACCTGAGGTGGTGATTAGAAAGCCTGGGATAGTGCTCAGTTTGTGAAATATAAGTGCAAGGGGCCAGGGGTTGTTCTCCGGTGCACGCCAACACGCTGCTGAATGCTGGGGATGTCAAATTCTTATGCTACCTGGGGGCATATGTATCAAACTCCCCTCTAGCGAATCCTAATTTGCAATATTTTGCGATTCGCAAATTCAGATTCGCTAAACGGGATGTAATAAATAATTCGCTAATCATTGGCGATTACTTAAAAGTCGCAAATAAATCGCAGAATCCCGTATTGCGATTTCTTAATAGCGAAATTCGCAAATTAAGAAATCGCAAAAACGGGAATCTGCAAGCCTGGTGCAGGCTGATGACATCACAAACAGGAAACTGGAGTGATTGCCTGCACCTGCTCACCTGAGCCACACCCAGAGGCTGCTTGTGGAGTGTGAGGAGGCTTTCCTGGAGACAGCAACCAGCAATGGATCCAAAACAACAACAGCAGGGCAAGGATGCTGAGAAAAGAAAGCGAAAACACAAGTTTTCTGAAAAGGAGCAGGAGGTCCTCATTGAGGAGATGGTCTGCAGCCATGAGCTCCTCTTTGGGAAGAAGGCACTCAAAGTCCCAGAGGCCAGGAAGAGGAAAATCTGGCTCGAAATACAGAGCAAGGTGAATGCTGTTGGAGTCACCACACGTACCATCGAGGAGCTGCGCAAGCGGTGGTACGATATGCGCCAGAGGTCTAAGGAGAGGGTGGCAGCCAGACTCAAGGATGCCAATCAGACTGGAGGAGGACCATCCACTGCAGAGCAGCCAACCCCCCATGAGGAGCTCGTGGAGTCTACCCTCCTGCCTGAGAGCATTGGTGGTGTGGCTGCAATAGACAGCTCCGACCCCTCATCCAGCAGACAAGGTAAGATGCATGCAAAATCAACCTGCACTCCTCCCCATCCCTTGCACACTCCCCCAAATGCGCATAGTAAACTCCCAAAATGTCAATCCAGGCCAGGTCTTACAGCACACACAGCAATGCATCATGGGACTCGTAGTACTGTGTCTGACTGTGTGTCCATGACAACATCAAAATTAAATGCAACATACGTGTTTTGGGGATCATTGAATGAAAATGTGTCAGAGGTTAGCCGTCAAAGAATTGTAACTTTATTGAGTGCCACATGCAGACAGTAACACAAACTCATGTAGTCCCCTTTACATCCACAGCACATGGCATGCCACAAGAAGACAGCGCAGAGGGAGAAGAGCCTGCAGACCCTGCGGACTCCAGCGATGACACAGAGCAGCAGCCAATTCAGCGCAGGAAGCGCGCACATGTGCCCCCACTGCCTCCATTTGACGAGGATTTCCCAGCAACAGGCGATGACACCGACAGGAGAGAGGGGAGTCAGGGTGTGACAGAAATGCCCTGTCATGACGCACAAACATCAAGGCAAAGGGCACAGGCCACATCCAGATCAAGGCCCAGGAGCAGCACTGCAACAGAAGGAGAAGGGTCCGTGTTCTCCAGCTTGGAACAGCGCCTGCAAAGCAAGGCAATGCGGTCAATAAATCGCCAGCTATGCCGCATACATCAGGACAATAAGAACATGGCAGCGGCAATACATGAACTCTGTGCCACTTTGAGGGACACCCAAGCTGCCAATGACAGGGCTGGACGACGTGCCAATGCACGGCTACACAATTATACAAAGGCAGTCAACCGCCTCTGCACCACCACCAGTGCACTCACACGCAGAAGCGTAACAATGCAGGTGGACATGGCACATTGCTGCCAGGACATTGCACGAGGGCTTGCGCAGGTGACCACTGCTGTGGAACAGCTGCAGACAGCCAATGCTGGTGGCAGCGCACTAATGGCCTCTGCTGAGAGTGAGGACACATCAAGTCGCAGCAGCATCACTCCAACCTTGCCAGGTGAAAGACGTCGCAGTGGCAGACAGGTAGCAGGCCAAGGGAACACCATGGGGGGCACTCACCCTGGATGGCACCGACGGAGGTGATCATCTGCGGGGACACTGCCTGCAACACGGGTGCATTAACCCAAAAAGGCTGTTTGCCCTATTACTTGTGCCTTCTCTGCACTGTGTGTACAACATGTGCTGGGGACAATTACTATTTCTTGCATGTGAAGTGTGATTAAACACTTGACACATCATCAGGCTTTGTTCTCTCATTACATCCATACTCACCTAAAAGTAGTTTTGTGTGATCTCAGTCCGTCTCTGGCGTCCAGCAGCTGCCCCAACTCCTGGTGCTGGTCTGGCAGGGAGAGCAGGGCGCTCGTCATCCGATGTGTCTGTATCGGTCACATCAATTGTGGTGCCTTTCCTCATTGCCATGTTATGTAGCATTGCACAGCTTGCCACGATTTTACAGCAGGTCTCAGGGCTGTATTGCAGTGCGCCTCCACTTTTATGCAGGCACCTGAAGCGGCTCTTCAGGATTCCGAAGTTTCGCTCAATGACGCAGCGTGTAGATCGGTGTGCCCTGTTGTAGCTCCTCTCACTTGCATTTGCAGGATCCAGGTATGGGGTCAGGATGAAGTCGCGCACTGCATAGGCACTGTCACCTGCATGGAAAAAAACACAATAGGTGAGTCAATGTTCCCCCCCCCCTCAAGTGATGTAGTGGATGTATTGATGTGTGCAATGTATTTACCAAGCAGGTACCCCTCCCCAATTTCTCCAGCACTCAGACGTCTGTGAATTCCACTGTGTCTGAAGATGAAGGAGTCATGTGTACTGCCGGGGTATTTGGCTACGATGTCTGTGATGTGATACTTAGCGTTGCACACAATCTGTATGTTGAGGGAATGGTAGCATTTCCGATTCCTGTAGACATATTCAGTTTCTGCTGGGGGTGTGATGGCCACATGGGTCCCGTCAATGCAGCCAATGACGTGGGGGAAACGTGCAATCTGGTAGAAGTCCTGTATCATTTGCTGTAATGCCTGTTGGGTGGTGGGGAAGTAAATGTGATGTGAGAGCCTCAGTAGCATTGCATCTAGGAGGGCATGGAAGAAGCGCGAAAGTGCACTCTGTGACACCCCTCCAACCTCCGCTATGACCCGTTGAAAACTCCCTGACGCCAGGAGGTGCAGGGAGCACAGGACCTGCACATGTATGGGAATTGTTTGTGTCCTGCGTGTGGGGTGCTCTAACTGGGGTTTCAGCTCCTCAATCAGGTCCATTATGGTCTGTGGGTGCAGTCTGTACTTGTCATAGATGTCCTCTTCAGTGTTCTGGAACAGGGTGATGCGCAGCCTGAATATAAGTTCCTGTCTCATTCTCCTGTGAGCAAGGGCCCAAATACGCAGCCTCCTGGCTATCACGTACATAGCAGCCATTGTGGGTGTGTTTGTTGCATTGTGGGCTGGTTTATGTACCTTGCACCAGTTTACCACCTGCAAGCAATTGGTGTTAATAGCGATTTCTTAAATTGCGAAAATAGTAAAATCGCAATTTGCGAAACTTTCATACATGTGTTTGCGATTTCCTAGCTTGCGATTTCTTGTTAGCGATTTTCGCTATGCTAAGAAATCGCAAATTAAGTATTCGCATGGAAATTCGCTGTTTTCATTGTTTCGCAGCCTAAGAAATCGCTAATTTAGCGATTTCTTATTTTTCGGTGTGGAAGTGTGTCATACATATGAAATAGCGAAAAATCAGTCGCAAACGCTGTTTTTTGCGATTCGCAGCGTTTGCGACTAATTTTTCCTTTCATTCATATGCCCCCTGGTCTTGATTCCATCCCATGCCTCTTTCTTCTATCAGACTACACTTTTTGTCTCTTTATCGCACTCCTGCAGAGTCCTAATCATTTTTACTTTCTCTCTATCTCAATGCTTTTCTATCGTCCTCCTTCTATCTCTCCTTTTTGCTTAACAGTCTTATGCTGAGCCAAAGTCTGATCATAAATAAATATGCCCCCAGACCCGGAAAAAATGTGTGCTGCTTTTCACCACCATCAACCACTAGCTTAAAAAAGCACTGTATTTAGACTGCTGTTATTGACCACTGTGGTCAGTGAAGGACAATAATATGCATGACCAGCTTTTGCACCCATTTTATTCCCATTTTTAGGTCAAGCCTGGGCAGCGCTTGCGCTGCTCTGCGAGGCATGCTGTACTGGAGTTTTTGTACCCATAGTTGTCATTGGCTTGTGTCATTGTCCTTCGTAAATGCTGACTGATGATACGTTAATAGGTTTGTTAGTCCCTCCTTAGTACCCCCTTGTCTTTTTTTGTAACCTCCCATGAGGACTGGCCCTTTTACTTCGGTTGTTACAGAGTATGTCTTATTTAGTCTGAAAGCACTATTTTCTGTAATGGATTTATCCTACTGCAGGCACGAAATGCTTTCCTGCAACATTCAGCATGCCATGCACGCTTTCACGGGGCGCTTTTACAAAAAAAACGCATTTGTTTGTCAACTTGACAAACAAATGCTTTTTTTGGTAAAATGTCCCAATACCGCTCTTTCACTTTAATAGCAGCCGCGGGTCTTTCTTTAGACACGGCTTGTCTAAAGAAAGGGGCTTGGCCTCTATTAACGTGAAAGCGCAGCATGGGGCACTTATAAACAACAAGCGTTTGCAATGCAATACTTCCCGAATTTTAGAAACTTTGACCTATTGGTGTTGGAAATGACAAGCCTTTTATTATTGTAGGTTTTTTAAACACATAAATAAAACACATTGTCATTTACAATGCCAATAGCTCAAAACCTCGCAATTGTGATACCTATTGCATTGCAAATGTTTGTTACTACTTGCAAACTGCCTTGTATGACAGTCGCCATTAAATGATGTTGATGGTAACTGCATGTGCAAAGACGCAGAGAAAACGCAATTTGCACTAAGCTCCCATTGTGAGCAATTGCTAAAGTATGGACACCCGTTTCAACCCCTCATAAATAGAAAAACATTGGCAAACTGGCTTAAAACTGTAGCATAAGATGAAGTCTCAGCGCTCAATGGTGAATGTAGGTATCTTGATAAAGCAACGCACCACTCTGTGATGTTATACTTCCTCTCATCTTCCCCTTTCCAGGATATTCAAGGGGGGCTAGAGAGTCCTCTTCAAAAGTGGTGAAGTCCCTGACTTTATCCGCCATGGTTAGTGCCGGAAATGGAAAAAAGATTATTTTGGAAACTCAACATCATGTGAGAAATGGTGGTGGTGGGGAGGCAAGTGCAGGAGTGGAGCTGGACTAGGGGTTAGACTTCTGGATGCACAGCCCATTCAAAACATACTTCATTAACCCTTCATGTCTCCTGTAAAGCAGTGCTTCATATTTGCTGGAGTACATGAATACAATTTTAACAGCAATATTCAGCGCAGCTCCTATACTTTGATTGGCCAGTTCCATCGCAGAGCTGTTTTAGGTCTGTGTCAAACAGCAGAGCAGGAGTTGCTCCTTGCCTATTAAGATTTGAGGAGCACCGAGGATCGATACTGCAAACCCAGTTGCATTGAGTCCATCTAGGGAAAGTAAAGGCTAGCTGTCCGAGCAGTGGCTTTGCATGCATGGAGAATGCATTACATAATAGCACCCCACAATGAACTACAGTTTACAGCAAGTCATAAACTGTCACATACTTTTAAGAGGAGGTGGCCATCCTGGGTGTCTGTGTAGAATTCCCCTCGAGGCAAAGCATTTGTGATACAACGTTGCTGCTGCCAGGATGTTGCTACATGGGTCTGGGATTTTTTTTGCCAAGAACAGTTGTTACATATGGGCTTTTTAAAGGATATTGGGAATACAGAGAAGTGTCTCTGAAAGTTAAGTTGTAAGATGGAAACAAACTTGGAACTATTTTAACATTTAATGTGACCTCTCTAACAATGCGTGTGTGTGTGGGTGTGTGTGTGTGTGCGCGTGTGAGTATGCATGTATATATATATATATATGTATATATATAGATTGATATCTTCAAGGCACACAAATGTGGAGTTATGAATAGTAAATCCATACTTACCTATATGCACTTACCTTCTCGATATATTAGTCCTCACTATTTGGTAGCACACTGTTTCCGTTGTCAATATTTCGACATACAGTTGTCTTTTACTGTAGTGCAGGCTTTTAAAATGTATTTCAGTCAGAACTCAAAAAACAAACTGGAGATAGTGGCTTTGCGATTGCTTGTTTTTAAATGGACAGAAATTGCAATTTTGATCAGTTTTCTAATTCAATTTATGAAAAGCTACAGCACTTCTCAGCAAGACTGGTGGGATAATATTAGATAGTACCAGCACTTGTCAGCACTTCTCTGCAGTACAAGCATACTTTAAAGTGTGAATTACAGCACCTTTCTCTATGATTGCAATCCATTAAATGGGAGAATGCATGTACATGTTTACAGGAAACATATATTTAGTTGTTAAGTATTTGCAACTGTCCCCTATTTTCAGCACTTGAAATTAGCACTGATAGATACATTTTACAACTCTTTAAATGTTATGTATCACAGTTCAAAATCTGATAGAAAATGTAATTGTTTTGGGCATCCAGCTTTTAAAAAAAAAAGTTAATACCTTATAGTCCTTATATGTAATATCTAAAAACAGATACTATAAGCACCTATTCCCTAATTTCACACTCATTCCAGAAATGTTAATTGAAGCTGCCTTAAAAAAGAGCAATTCTAGCAATGCATTTAGAAATGACTGAATGGTAGTAGGCAGTATAGGGAAGACCCTCATTAAGGGGCGATTACAATGTCGGGCGGAAAGCCTCATCCCGATAGTCGGAATCTCCTCGAATGCATCGGAGCCCTTCCGACCGACTCGGTTGGTTTACATTCTGGCCATCCGATTACGATGTTCGCGGTTGGAACGTAAACCACTTGGTCATTCCGAATTGGTTCCGAGCGACTCTCAGAGTATCTGTGTTGGTCAGAACCGCTTCGTACACCCCTATGGACAGCGTTTTCGCCCTTGGGATTACGATGTCGATTTCCAAAAGCCATCCCGCAATGGCCTGTCTGACATGGAAAGGCTGTCAGAAAGGTACCTAAGGTACCCCCTGTAAAACCTTCACTGTGTGGCAGGCACCATGGGCTGCCTGTGACAGGGTGCAGGGTTTTCTGCAAACACCCCATTTCCCCATAGGAGCCTGTGTTATGGCCGGTTGACACGCGGAACACGAGCTCCCATGGGAAACAATGGGAATCCGACCGAACAGTTTTATGTTACATCGTAATCCGGCGGTCAGAAACGCCGACCACAATTCGTTCTGTTCCAATTTTGAGTCATTGTCGGGTGGAGGCTTTCCGCCTGACAAAGTAACCAGCCCCTATGTGTCTGTGAACGAACAGGGTGAATGGAGACTATTAGTCCTTTCTCCAGAACAAAGGCTGAGTGTGCTTGTTATGAACTGACAGCTAGGTTCTTACTTATTGCACAGAAGGAGAAGAAAAAAGGTGCTTCCGTGAGAGCCTCCCCCCTTAGCAGGCACTGCTGCTTGTCAACTTTCTCCACATATCCCTGTGCTTTACAGCTCTGACGAAACTGCACCAAAACACATCTGGAGCACCCCCATGTCCACTTATCTGTCCACCTATTTCAGTGATTCCAGTTCTGGGTGTTTAATTAATAACCTGCTTATTGTATGATTGGTAGTCATGGGTAACTTCCATTGAATCAATTGTGTTGACACACATGATAATGATTTTTAATCCTAAATACCAGGTTTAGAAATATGGTGCCAGGTTTCAACCCCATGTTACACAAAACTCCAACTTAAAATACCCTTACAGGCAGACATTTAGGGGTCTATTAGGATGGCGGACGGATGGCCGCCGCCGCCGGCCATCCGTCCACGATCGAAACCCGGAATACCACCGGTCACACTAGCATGGTGTTGATGACCCCGGCGGTGAGAAATTCTGCTTGCCACTTTTCCGCTGGTAGCAGTCCGCACGCTTGCCTGGCGGGCGGAGATGGACCGCTAAAATGGGGCCGGTGCAGGGCCAGGCTCCACCGGCATGATTATGATGCCTGCGGTAGCCAGCCTTTCCGCTGCGGTGGAACCGCCATGGAATGGCATGCGGAGAATGTCTCTGGGTGCCCATTGCGGGCCCCCAATGTGTTGGGGGAGTGTGGGTGCACTGGGGGGGGGTACCCATGGTACCCCCTACATATCCCTGTACCAGATGTCAGGCACACAGTGCAGGGATATGCATGACATGCTTCTTTCGACATCGTGGCGGTGCTGCTGGCAGCAGCAACCGCTGCAATGTTAAAGGCTGCGATCGTACCGCCGCAGTCGGAATTCGACTGCGGAGCATACTAATTGGACCGGCAGTTATGCCTCGGTCCTGACGGGCGGTCTATACCCGCTACCATGGTGGTCGGAGTGATTTTCTGACCGCCATCCTAATAGACCCCATACTATTGAAAGAGCATTCAGAGGTGGTTCACTACTTTTTCAGTTCTGGAAATGGTACATTTTCTGTGCCTTACGCCAGTTGTTTTATTGGACAGAGTATGTCCCATAAAGGTTATATGTTTCATGGCAAAGAAAACATGAACAATGACAAAAGGAGTTCCACGTAGCATTTGGAATTCATTCCATGCAAGTGAAGCAAAGCACCTCCGTGAAAGTGGAGATGCACATATTGATTGTGCATTCAGCATTGACAAAAGACCTTTAAGGTCCTTGCTGCTATATAGAGCGCAACACATATTTTAGCATAAGTAGCAAAATACGAGGGCCCCATCTCTCTATGTGATATAGGCCTCTATATTTCCTCTGATTTTTAAATACTTTTAGGGCCTCATTCACAAAGGAAAATAGACTTGTATGGTTACTCACAAGTATATTTGCTGCTAAATGCAGGTATAACTCCCTACTTTGTTATTCACTATTTCCGAGTGGTGATTTACTCTTGGGTGTAGACATAGATGTCTCAATCCCCTAAACTGAGGTGGTGGAGTCTCCTATAACAGAATTAAGAAGTGTAAAGTTATTACCAGTAACTTTTCACCTTTTCTCTAGTGAGTTGAAGATCTCCCTATAGGAAAATATAAGGAAAAATATTTAAGTGTATCATTCTTTAAAAAATAATCAAAATATCTTAATGTATAATATAAATGTAAATAAGTTTAAAATATTTATTATTAACCAGGAGAAATAATACAATAAACTTGTACAGCACACTAATTCATCAAATGAAATCTGCAATAAATTTTACATTTAAAAAAATATTATTTTAATTTATAAATTTTAGGGCTAAACAGTAAATTAAAACAAATATCTCACCATTACTACACATTTTTTTTAATTAATATGTAGTAAATGTAGTTACGTTTTATATTTAAATATTTTAAAATAATGCCATTATTTTTTAAATGTTTGAAAGTTTAATTTGTTCTTAAGTTAAGTTTATTTAACTCACAAAATGTTACAGTGGAGAGTTACACCTAGTTGTAGAATTACATATCTCAACCCACTCAAGTGAGGATGAGGAGTCTTCTACAACAGAAAGTAAGGTGTAAAGCTATTACTTGTAACTTTTCACTTGTCGGTGGAGATCTTCACCACCAGGACTGAAATATCCTTACAGAAGAATATGGATACATTTAATAAAGTATATTATTATTATTTTTTTTTTTTTTTAAATAATTTTATATAGAATATAAATGTAAAATAGTTTCAAATATTTAGTATTAACCTAATTAATAGACAAAGTGTTACAGCACCATAATAACTCATCAAATTAAAAGTGTATCAAGTAATTTTATTTTATTAATTTAATCAATAAAAATTAATTATTAAGCATTAATTTTGTTTAAAATCAACCAAACTCCGACTTGTTTATTTAATTTTTAGTAAATGTTGTTCAAAGTTATGTTTATTTTATGTATGTATGTTCTTATTAAAAAAAGTTTTAAAAAATAACAAACAATCAATAATTATATAAAAAGGCCCCTATTATGATGTCGGTCGGGGTTGCCTCCGACCGACACCGTTTCTGTGTGAGAACCGACCGACCATAGGTTGGGGGTTCGGCACACCTTATTACGATGCGACCGCACATGGTGCGGTCGCAAACTACCATTTCTCTATGGGAGCTTGTGCAGTGGGCGGAAACCGCCTGCAGCACACACTCCCATTGAGAAATGGGAGTGTGTGGAAATTCCTGCACAGTGTGGCAAACCCTGATGGTGCCTGCCACACGTTGCAGGGATTTTCAGGGGCCACAACCTTAAACTGCAGTGGGATGGGGGCGCTGCTATGGGCACCCAAAGTCGCTTTCCGACAGCCTTTCCATGTCAGAAAGGCTGACATGGAAAGGCTGTCAGAAACTGACATCATAATCACAACGGCAGAAACGCTATACTGAAAGGATTATGGATGGTTGCTGATTGGCTGACGGCCTCCTTGAGCCAGTCGGAATGAGTCAGATTGACCGGCCAGTTTACACTGCGACCGCCGACATTCAAATTCAGCAGTCAGACTGGAAACCCTCCATGTCGGTCGGTAAGCCTTTGACAAGCAGTCGGAGGCTTAGCGTCCGACATCGGAATGAGGCCCAAAATTTTATTACTAGACATATTCTCTCTCACACACACACGCATACACACACATATAGTTTTAATTATTTGGAGACTGCTCTACGTTTAGCTCACTGATAGTGATCTTATTTCTGTACATGTTGTCAGCCCTGACTAAATCTGTTGTCCATAACATTAGATTGCGTTGAGCAATTGCACTGGAGTGTTTTCTCTGCTGATGTATGCTTGTAAAGATAGTCTGGCATCTATTTCACTAAATTGCATTTAGCACTTTATTTATTTCTATGATAATGTGAGTTTTTTCAGATTGGCTTGACAGAGGTCGTGTGTGGACTGAAACTCATTACAAGCTACTGCTGTTTGATGAAATCTAAAATGGATTGAAGATGCATGTTTGAATTCTATATCTGTGTGTATTGATAGATAGGCAGACAGATTTCCTTATTCTAGCAGTGGTTGGGCTTGTTTAGTGCTTGACTTACTGCAAGGCTGGTCTGGGGGACAGTCAAGCTGATTTTGTCACTTTTAGGGATGTAATAACTTTAGAAGTGTGTTTTATGATTTAAAAGGGTCTTACTCTTTCATGGGTGTGTTTTGTTATTCTCAAGCGCTTGACCCTCCCAACCCCCTCCTCAAAATTCCCCTTCACCCAACCTGTTTTTGAGTAAATATTTATATTTACTCCAAAATAGTATACTTACGCATGCGGAGCTATCGGCCACCTTGGCGATCTCTACACAGAAAAGATAAGAAAGACAGGGATTTCCAACCATAGATTTCTGGACTGTATTTTGTGGTGTATGAGTAGTACTACTGTGGTCCTATTTTATGTATTGAAAAATGCAGTTTACGAATCAGGCGCTTTGAATCTGCCTTGAAAATACTTTTGCTTTTTAACAAACGGCTTATTTCTCAGGAGATAAAACATGTGATGGCTGTTTTCAATTGTATATTGTAATCTAAGTGAGAACAGGAAATTAAGTTTCTGCAAAACGCACCCTATACAAATGGACATTTTTCGAATCACCAAAATTAACCTTTATTTACTCCCTTCAAAATATTTCCACTGCCATTATGGTTTATTGTGTGAAGGTCAACAAATATGTGATTATTTTTAAAATGATTATTTTTAAAATGCTCTCACCCTCCTTAGATGTTGTCAACTTCTCAGCACTGGAGCTCCGCTCCAGCCAATGTGCAAAAGCATGATTTTGCAGTCTCTAAAAAGGCGCTTTAATTGAGCATGCAAACTTGTTATCTTGTCACTCAGACAGCCCCTGTAGGTTGCGCTCTGATAGATTTGTGAACATGAGCTGGACCTGTTGAACAAAGAGCGAATTTTCCAGCCCCCTTTGAGCTGTCAATTAACATTAGAAATCACAGGTTAGATGCATGAACGGGCAGCATTCCTTCAGGTAAAAACACTGGAACAAACAGCACGTGTTGGGTGTCAAACGGTGGGGCTTGCCTTGCGTGTCAATTGTGGGACACTTCTGGCTTGTTCAGAAAAGGTGTCAAGGCTTAGAGGAATTAAGAATGTAGTAGTGATTGGTAACCTGATTAGTACATATTATTTATAAGTCTAATGGCCATGATGTTATGTGCGAACTTTAAATACTTAGTCCACCCCCCGAGAAAGGATATCGTCTTAGAAAGACACAAACCATAGAATTCTCTACGCAGTCATGACCACGGTTAAAACCTTCCTCTAATGCACTTTCTAGTTCTTAGTTTACCAGTGGGTTTTTTTGGGCAGTCAGTAGGCGGGGCATGGGATTGTTTTTCAACGTTGGCTCTCGCTTGCAGGAAAAAAAGGATCCGCTGTTAATTGCAAAATAAAGGAGAGAGGCAGATTTCTGAGAACATTATGCGCCATTATGCATAATGAAGCCTTATTAGCATCCTCGTGAATATCATAATTTAATCATTAGGACACAAATTACACCTAGTCCCCCTGTAAGTATTCACATCAGATGTTCTTTTTTTTCAATTATTAATTGTGCTAATGTTGCCATTATAAATGCACTGCAGGCTGATGACTAACAGCGAAGTCATTTTTACTGATGGATAAACATTAAGGGACCTCAACAGTTCCAATTTGCCTCTCTCAGAGCTTTTTTCGTCGCCTTTTAAACTAGATACTGTTGTGTTCTGATTTGCTTAGAATGAGCCTCTGGGGCCACCGTACTAAGCCATCAGTTTGATTGAAAAGCAACAGGTATTTACTAGAAACCGGGACGCACCTGCGCTAATTGCGTTTCCTGCCTCTGTGTCCCTTCGGTTTAAGCGAATTAATCTCAGGTGAGTTAACGCTTGTCTTCTAAGGGGCACCTGCACTTGTCTTAGTGATTTCTGTGAATCAAAACATGTTGAGCCTTTAAATCAAGGGGAATAAGGATGTGTAGACAAGAGGGACTGCCGGCCGGATTAACAGAGCATCTCACCGCTCGTAATGTCAGGACACGGACTCACGCCTAATTACAGGGGAGGGATATTTGAAGACATTCCACAGATGGCGGCCTACTATGCCTCTTCAGTAATCCTGCAAAGAGAGCCGGGCCAATCTGTGCGTTATGAGGCGAAACGGCACCCTCCCTCCAGCTTCTCTAATGTTCGGAGCTCTCTCAGCCTGTGATGTGATCGGCTCCAACCCTGTCAGAGTCACCTGCCCCCAGCTGAGACCACGGCTGAGCCGAATGAGAATGAGGCGCGAGACTGGTGCGCGCGCGGTGCGGGCAGTCCTTCTATTAGGATAAGTGACATGTCGCTCACTTGCAGCTCAGGCACCCGGAGATTGCCATAGCTTGAAAAAATGACAACTGTTATTTATTTATTGAGAATGTTTATCCGGGTGGTGCCTGGGTATGAAGTATACATTCTTTCGAGCGAATAGTATGACATTAGTGAACCACGGGACCACTCTGGCGCAGCTCAATCAAGAGAGAAGCAGCGCGTGCTGGTATTCAGAGGCACTGAACAATACACTGAACAGAGAGCGCTGCACCGTAGAGCATCGTGATGAGCGAGGGCTAGTTTTGCAATGTTTAAATAGATTTGGGCTCGCATATCACTACACGTACGCAGTTTAATTATTTGCAAATTCCTGTTTTGTATGGTTGAGCCACACGCTATCATTGGTGCAGTGGCTAGTGAGTTGAACCAGGGCCCAGAGGTGGACTTTCCGCTGTGACCAGCGGCAGCCCGTGCAGGTAAGGGCAGTGGGGCCCCGGGATTTCGATAGACGACGACGAGGGAAAATTAATAATTTATTTAATGTTCCCTCTTGGTTGTCTGTGGAACGTCCCCTAGGTCACCCCCTTCCCCTCCACGGCTCTTACCTGTATGGGCCGCACCTGCCGCTGTCAAGGACTCTATACAACGAATAAAAAAAAAATCAATCCAAGTTGTAGGTTCGATAATCAAGTGCTTCCTTCGATCGTCGCCAATTTGTTACGATGGAATGAAGACTAGGGGTGGGCGGAATTTGCGGAATTAACCTCCGCAAATTATCGCGAGATTGCAGAAAATCTCCGCAAACACGCCGGAAATATCGCGAAGATGCGGAAGTTTTTTGCCGCCTGTTCGCGGTATTTTTTGCGTGTTCGCGGGTCGCCAACTTACCCATGCGGTCGCTCATGGGCGCGGCCATCTTGTTTTCACTTGTCCCGCCCTCTGGCGTTGTTTACTTCCTGTTCCGGGTCGCGCAATGCATGTTCGCGGTCGATATTTCCTGTTCGCGATCGCTTTTACTTGATCGCGTTGCTTTTTGCTTGCTCAGGGAGAAAATATCGCGCGAACTTGCCCACGTGGTCGCAACGGGCGCGGCCATCTTGTTTTCCACTCTATTGCATGGTTCTGGGGCCTGATTTTCAATCCTCCCTAAATCTTTTCAATCCTTTGTTTATAGCCACTTTTTTCGGATCTTTATTACTTATTATTTCTCTAACTATTTTCCTGCCTCTATATTTTTGGTTTTTGTGTACCTTTTTTTTTGTTTTTTAGCTACTTTTTCTCTTTGTATTGCCTGCTATTTATTTCCTTTACTCCTTTATTTATTTTACCTTTTCTTTCCCGCCCCGTCCCCAGAACCATGTCCAAGGGCAGGGCTGTTCGCCGGCGCAGCCAGAGCCGCGACCGCCTTCCTTGCGGAAGGCGGCGCCCACAAGGGGTGCATGCACGGGCCTTATTTGGGGAGGCGGAGTTGGCTGCACTAATTTTCTTTGTGCAGCGCCACCTCCCCTCAACCCTGGCAGCAGGTGGCAGGCCTGGGTCCGGGTACGGCCTCCGGGAGCGTCGGCAGCGGTGGGGGAAGGTGCGCCGGGCAGTGTCTCGCATCTCTGGGGTCCGGCGCACCCAGGCACAGCTGACGCACCGGTGGTCCGACATCCTGGACCGTGAGCAGGACCTGCTGGACCTGCTAGGAGTGGAGGTCCCGGGGCTTGGTGAGTACCTATTTAATTATTACAACTTTGTGTCTGTTCTTCTGCTCTATGTTATATATTGCGAATATCTTTTTTTCCTTCCAACCAGATAGAATGTTGCTGCTTGCAATACATTCCAGGTTAATAATGTTTAAAAGTCTTCTGTGATTATGACACAGGTGCTCTTCTGCGCTACTACTAATCTTACTTGTTTGCAGCTTTGCGTTTGCGCTTGCTTAGCGTGATTCTTTACGAGTTTATTTTAGAGAAATTAAGTTACGTAATGCTACAGTGACTCATGTCCACTCCTTACTTTGTCCTGTCACTAATAGATAGGGGCGGATTGATACATAGGTTTAGGTACTTTGTATGAGCTTCTAATTGGTTAGTGGTATGCGTGATGCCCCCTCACTCAGTTACGTGACGTGCTGCTAGTACGCCAGTCTTTAGAACCTTTCTAGTTTGTTCAATGAGTGGAGGTAGGCTTTGCAGTTACTTAGCAGTAGCAGATGAGCATCAATCAAACCAAAATTGTGTATATACAAAAAATGTAGTCATGTTAATGTGTCCTCCATGATTGGATCATACACATTGTTGAGGAATACAGTCGAAATGCATACTTAATGTACAATTGGCATGCCTGGAATAGGTGGGCTAGGTTGGGTGGTAGGTTGTACTAATACTTAGGCTTACTTGTAACTTAGTTTTCTGGAATCAGAATGGAAGAATGGATTACTGTTGGTAAATAGTAACTTAAGTAGTCGAACTGCGAATCCCCCGATATTACATGTTGACCAGATGAGATCGGTCAATGTAGTTATTGCAATTGTTTACATTAGTGTTTTTTGACCGTTGTTGAAAAAAATTGTATTTGCTTAAGTTGACACCATCCATCAATGTTTGTCTTTCTTATATCTTTCCTGTTCATCAGCACCCAGGGGCAGACGGGCAGGGACTGGGCAGTCGGCGGGACAGGAACACCACGAGGAGGACACCGCTGAGGGCTCCTCTGCTGGCCCCAGTAAGTCTTCTTGTTTTTAATAATATTTCTTATTCCATAACTTTTACTGCCCCATTTCTCCCGAACTATAGTGTGTTTCCAAATGCTATTTTTTACCACCAATTATCCTTCGATCTGTACGGTTTCAAAAAGCTTATCCCTGCCTCCGCTATGATGACTGAGTACTACTACATACTATCAGTCTGTCTGTCTGTACTGTAGTAGCTAGTCTTGCCCAGTGCCACTCTTTGTGAAAGGTTGTAATATAAAACTCATATTCACCAGTAGCTCGTACAATCCGTTGGGTCGTTGTCTTGTACTACTTTTTACTCTTGTTGATGTTTAGGCTTTGAAAATTCACAGCAACAGCCCTACCAGATTTCTTAATATTTTGATATGATACCCTATAGGACATACAACTGTTGTAGGGATCTTGCACATACATTTGCACCAGAAAATAGGATGTTGGTGATGGTAGGTTGGACCTTCCTTGCACACCTCAATCAGAAATTCCGCACCCACCACAATTCCACTGCTTGACTATAGTACTGTCTTGTCATACCTATTAGGTCTCGGAACCCTCCCCCCAAGACAACCAACAAGTAGACAACCCAGAACATTAACACACCCAACCTCTGTCGTGGAAGCAATTCACATGCACACCCTTACTTTAATTTGCTCAATCGTGTAAGTTAGTCCACTCCACACCAAATACCACAAAGTCTATGTAAGTTTAAAATTTTTATTTCAATTTGAGAAGGTCTGTACACTGTTATCTTAGCAGCACCAACCGGCAAATCAATAACATTAAAACAAAATACATTGTTACACTAATACAGTTGGGAATTAAATCATGATAACTGAAGTGGTGGAAGGCAGCACCACCATCCCATAGCAATTTAGTTTATATACATTTATAAATGAAGATGTGAGTGAAGGGACCCCTCACCTCAGAAGAACCTAGTACTGGTAGTTGGTGCATCGTTCAGAAGCTCTGGTTCGTAGAAGCGAATCTTGCATCTGTAATGCGAAAAAAGGAAATGGTGTGCGTTAGTATATTGCAACTTGCAAGCATTTCTCAGCCGTGCCAAAAAGTGTAGCATCTATGGATAAGCAATATGGACTAACAGTAACAGTAGTACACCAGTTCTTCCTAAAAAAGTGGCTTGTTAATGTTTGTTGACCGCCTGTACGCAGCGCGTAGACTAGACAGTAGCAGTGTGAGGCAGGTCATGTGGGCTCAAAGGTGTCTTAAGAAGCTGCAAGGTAAAGGTAACGTCACATGTGCATGGCTAGGGCTAATCAAGCAAATGCTACAATGATCATATAACTTAGTGTCTACTCTACTACTACCTGATTTGTACTAGTGATTTATGTTAGTATTAACTCATTTTTCAACCTTGCTACTGATCAATAGGGGGGAGGTGTATATGTTGCCTAATAAATGTGTAATGTTTTCTAGGCGCACTACCGACCACCATTGCTGGGGCCAGCGAAGGCGACGCAGAGGGCGAGGATGCGGCAGTTGCAGATAGCAACGGAGGGGGAGTGGCAGCACCAGTGGCAGGCGGTGGTAAGTTAGATTCATAATCTTTAACTATTGTTGAACTTGACAGCACACTCACTGCAAAGGTGTACTGTATGTATATGTATACTGTAAAGTTGTGAATTAGGGCCCCATTAGGATGGTGGGCGTATTGCCCCCGCCGGGCTGGCTGGAATTCACTGCCGTCACAGCAGGGGCAAACCTCCCGCCATCCCTGTAGAAAATATTCAGACATGTCTAGGCGGAAAAGGGTTCAATATGGCGGTGGTGTCTCTCTCACCACACCGGCAGCCATATAATCTGCATTTTGGAATGCCTTTGCGTGGCGGCATTACCGTCCGCCACGGAAAGGCATGCACACATTGCAGAGTATGCTTGGGGGCCCCCATGGAGGGTACCTACCGATGCTATGGTACCCCCCGACTTTCAAAGCAAAACGTGACAGGCTCCGTGCGAGGCCCGTCATGTTGTGCTTGGAAAAGCAGCACAACATTTTAGCATTGCTTTCAGCGTCACTGTGCCGGGCGCATCATCCTAATTAATTGTCCCCACGGGACCCCCACCCTTTTTAGCAGTCGGATGGCGGGCGGACAAAGTCCGCCCGCTATCCGATGTCGTAAGTAAGTATGAGTTCTTGGGGACGTTTGAAGAGTGAACTAGAAGACTAGAATTCCCTTTAATTGGTATAGGACTAGGAGCCAGAGTATTGAGTAACCAATGGCCTCATCTATCTGATTTCAACTCCGCTTTGAAAGTTTTATGGAGAAGAGCACCTGGTGCACTGTTCAACTAAAAAGTGTAAGACAGGTGGAAGGAAGAAGGACGGGCGACATTTAAAATGTTATGTACTACTGTGCTTTATTTTATAGTGCTACTCTACCATGCCACTATGTGTATAAATAATTACCTTGTCCTACTGTTTTATTAAGACTATATTTTACAATTGTCTTGTTTTTTTCTTTTTGATACACAGCTACTCCGAAAATCAACCGGAAGGAGTTGGCCGCCAAGGCACGGCGCCGGAAGCTGGAGGCAATCCAGCAGGAATACCGGCGGCTGGTGGTCCTAGCCGAGGAGGAGGAGGAGAGTGCAGCAGCAATTGAAGCCTCCTCCAGTGCCCCGGGCCCCAGCCACCGCCCTCCAGCGGTACGGCGCCACCGTCTGGCGGCTGCCCGCCGCCACCGTGCCATCTCCGGTGCCCCCCCCCACTGTGGTTGCAACTGCCGCGGCCTTAGACGCCGCGTCGCCCATTTAGAGGACCAGATTCGTGTCCTCCTCCAGTCCCGCCCCACCAGTTAGTCCCTGTCACTGCCCCTTTTTTAATTCCTGTTTGTTTCCTCACTCGTTTGGGCGTTCTCTATTTCTATGGACAGTCGTTGGGGTTAGGGAGGGGGGTGGGTCAGCTTTTGTGGGTTTAGTTTATTTGTTAGGGTCAATTAAATATATTTTTCTATGTTACATGCAATGTTGTTAATGTTTTGTAGGTGGGGTAACTGTTTTACATCACACTGTTTCTTTGCTGGTGCATGGCCGCCCATAGCGTGTGTTTGATTTCAATAATTTGCTGACTGTATAAGACACAAACAGATAGATGCGACACACCTCACTCATTGACTGGTCCTACTATGCATTCTTTGGAGTGGTGTTTGAAACTGACATCATTGACAACATGTCCATTATTGATTCTGCCTCCCCCAAACTTCTCTCTTACCGGTGCTTGATGTTTATGTCCAACTGTGGCACAGCACTGGCTGCATGGTGAAGATGGTTTCCTTTTTCATACATGCCATGATTGGGGTGGTGGTGGTAGTATAGTAGTAGTATACACTGGCAGGGTAGCAGCATTTCCAAAAAAAGAAAAGGAGATAGTCAATCGCCTTTGAGAGACTGTTAGAGGAGTAGTTGAATGAAGTACATCACAGAATTTACCGAGCAACAATTATATGCTCAAATATTTGACAAAAAAAATGAATGCTGGATATTATGAGGATAGCCTACTAGACAGAGTTACAAACTATAGTTTTGTCGACTTGGCTATGCCTACAGTCTAACAGTTAGTGCTGTATATGAGGAATGACAACAAACAAATCAAATCAATGCCGGCAATTCATGCTGAGGTATATGTTCCTTTGTTAAATAAAATAACCTGTGAAATATCCTACTCATGGGTGGGCAAGCAGAAGAAGATCATCGCTCTGCATTGAAATTGAAGTAGTGTTGCTTTCACCACATCCGCCCCAGCAAGTGTGTGATTAAGTATTGGTGTACATTTAATTTAGTTACACCTCGACAATAAGTCACACAGCCCGGGGGAAGAGGGTTAGGGTCCGTTGATTGGATGGGAAGGGGGATTTTGGGAAAGGTTTGACATAGAAAAACAGTATGCATACATAGACAAACAAACGACAATCATTGAAGACTACCATACCATATCCATTCCATATGTTAAGGTATAAAAAAGGAAATGCATGCATGATGAGACCCGGATTACATACACTTCTATTTCTTGTTCTGTTCCGGCCTTAAAACTTTAACAGATAGCAAATAGAAATTTTAAATATTGGTAGTGAAGAATCGTAAACACAGAGCAAACGTAATGATGATTGATAATAACAACTCCAAGAACACACTGTTGTAAAGAATGTATACAAGATATTAATCAAATTATTTAAAAGAAGTGAAAAGTGGATACTGTTACTGTGTTATCCTGGTCAAAAATGTGGACTGGTTTTTTGCATCTCGGCATTCCTCTTGCTCCTCTCGTCCATCAATCTTGGGTGTGTCGCCTCACCACTCGCCACTGCCCGGCTGGAATAAAAAGGTGATTGATTGGTAAGGTAATTAATATGCATTGTAATGTTTTACAAAGTTTTGGACAAGGCCCGGCCTGTAATTTTAGATTGAAAACCAAAGGGGATATTCAGAAAGAAAGTGAAAACAAATGCACAAGTGATGGTGTAGTGCAACAAGAACACTTTCCGAGGTGGCATGTATGCATATGCATCATCTCTACTGTAGTCTGTTTCCAGCATAGACCTTCAACAGTAACAGGAGAGATCAGGCCCACAGTGCTTACCATTAGCACATCCTACGTTAACACTTTAGAGTCCTTTTTTTTTTTCTCTCAAAGAGTTGGACAAACGCAAAGCACATTATCCATTCCAGACATAGCATTTTACAGTTAAAGTTAGTAAAATCAATGCACTGCAGTCATCCCACCGCTACACTCTATTCAACTTCTACACAGACATTTGGGTGTGCTGTGGTTGTGGTTCACGTGTTTACCTTTAGGCTTTTCCGTTTTATGCCACTCATGAAACATCCTCCTGACTTCATCATCAGCTCTGATACTTCTACTGACTGAAGATCGGCCTGCAGTACAAGTGTAATTTTTAGAACACAACAAGAGTAGAAATATAAATATTACTGACTTGAGTCATTCTTTATTGTGTACAGAAAGATAGATTAACACTAGTACACTTTGACATCATTCACTTTGTGCACAACAAACAACGCAAACACAAAGATCAATAGCTCAGAGTCAGGTGTCCAATGCATGCCATTAATTATCATCATTTATTACCTGTTACTTCTCATCTTAAGTTAACGGGCCGTCTCTTTCGCCATCATCATGACGGACGGTGCTGTTTAAGTCACAGTCATTTGCATTGCGCAGCAGATTGAGTGAGTCCCCTTCCTGTATTGAATTAAAAGCAATGTATCACCAAGATGCAGGCGAAGTACACATTTCTTGTTTGCCAGAAGAGGAAAATTAGTAATTACTAGTGTGTTCTGTAGAAAGTTGATTAGTGGCAGTGCACAATTACATCAATTCATGCGAAACACACCACAAAATCTACATCATTCAGTCTGCTATTCTGCGGCCAATGCATGGCATCAATCATTACCTGTTGCATCTCATCTCGTTAACGCTGCAGGCCGTCTCTTTCGCCATCATCATGATGGACGGTGCTGTTAAGTCACAGTCATTTGCATTGCGCAGATTGAGTGAGTGCCCTTCCTGTATTGAATTAAAAGCAATGTATCACCAAGATGCAGGAGAGAAGTACACATTTCTTGTTTGCCAGAAGAGGAAAATTAGTAATTACTAGTGTGTTCTGTAGAAAGTTGATTAGTGGCAGTGCACAATTACATCAATTCATTCATGCGCAACACACACAACAAAATCTACATCACTCAGTCTGCTTTTCTGCGGACAATGCATGGCATCAATCATTACCTGTTGCATCTTATTTTCAGTTAATGGCCAGTCTCTCTCGGCTCTGAAGGAGGATAGCTATAGAAGTCATCAGATTCATGGTCCACTTGTTTTGGAAGGACGAGGAAAGTTTGAATTTGTTGTTACCATCATCCAATCATCATTCATGAGGGAAATGGAATTGACCAGGAGATGCAGTATGATCGAGCGGAGGAGCTGGATTCTGAGGACTGTAGTGTCAAATGGCAGACACCTGAAACTTGTATCTTAAATTAGAAGATTAGAAGACGGTGATAATGCATTGGTTGCGATTCACAAGTTTATAACCGGAACAACAGACACAAACAAAGGGGGAAAAAAGGGAGGAAGACAGTAAGTGCGAGCCTAATTGTCAGGGAAGTATAGCTCGTCCTCAAACTCTGGGGGATCGTCCAGTAGTAGGTAATCATCTGACACAATACTTCCGTCACCTGAGCCGCTGTCCTCATCTTCCTCTGTTGATTCATGCATTGTGTAATTCGGTGGTATGAAGTGCTGATTCATTTTGATCATTGTTAACCTCTCCACGTTTTTGGGAGATAGACTGGTCCTTCTCAAGGTTACAATGGAACCAGCAGCACTGAAAACACGTTCGGAAGAGACACTTGCGACAGGGCAAGCCAGATAGCTTATTGCCAGCCTGCTGAGCTGTGGCCATTCAGACCTTTTCCTATACCAATACTGCACTGGGTTTTGATCAACGTACACCTCTGTTGGGTCGTCCAGATAGGCCTGGACCATCCGCTCAATGTTCAGGGTTGCTGCTGGTAAGCTTTTGTGCTGTTTTTTCTGTGCATCAGCACTGTGCTTACGGCCCATCTTTACATACCAATCTGATAATGATTGTACTCGGCTGAATGATCCAGTTATTGTTTTTGTAGTCGATGGTGATGGTGAGTGTTGCGATTGTGAGCCAACCGCACTGCCCTCAGCCGACGAAGTTGCACTTGATTCTGCATGGCCTGCTTCAGTATCAGTACTTGTTGTGGGTTGATGTGGCGGGCTTTTAATTAGCAGCCCTTCGTTTTCAAACTTGATGGCTGCTTCAGCTATACAACTTTTGTAGCGGGCAACATCAGTGTCGGAAAAAGAAAGGAATAGTCCTAATTTTGCACGTGGATCCAGAATTGTGGCACAAATGTAATGGTCTTGTGACAAAATTTTATTTTGTATCCTTACATTTTCTGATAAGCGCCTGGATAAGCTCTCCACCAAGTCATGGGCTTGCCTTCTGTCCTCTACACCTTTGTAGGATTCAGACACATTATTCAGCTCATGCTCTAGCATTTGCAACAATGGGATCGCTTGGCCCATTGTACAGTCCTCCTTGCTGACTTCACGTGTGAAGACCTCAAAAGGAGACAGCATCTCAGTCAGGCATTGAATTAGGGTCCATTGCTCCCTCTGAAGGGTCATGCCTTTAACACTAGCATCACTGCTTCTGTACCAGACATAATCATTGAGTGACCTGTGCTGTTCGTACAGACGATCAAGCATGTAATACGTTGAGTTCCAACGTGTTGCCACCTCCTGGATGAGTGCCTTGACTGGCACCCTACGCTCACGTTGGAGGATCCTCAGCTGCTTCCGAGCTTTAAAAGAATGGCTGAAATGAGTGCATATTCTTCGGCAGATGGACAGTAAATTGCTTACTATGGGTTCTTTTTTCAGAAAGTCTTGCACTATAATGTTTATGCAGTGTGCCAAACACGGAACCCTGAAATAGGAACCAAGTTCCATGGCCTTAAGTACATTACTGCCATTGTCTGTGGCAACAAAACCAATACCAAGCCCTCTGGGCTGCAGCCATTCCAAAACCTTGGTGCGAAACTCTTCTAAAATGTTTTCAGCCGTATGAGATTTCTCCATGGCGAACATGGCTACAGTTGCATGTTTCCGAGTACCTTCAAAAATCGCAGCTGTGTCAACAACACCTCGTGCAGATAGTTGATCTTTAACCCCCACAAAAGAGATCCAGTGTGCAGTGATACACATGTAATCTGTGGCTTGGCAACTGGTCCACATGTCTGTTGTCAGGTGGATATTGTGCACAGCACTCTTCTGCAAAGCTTGTCCAACCAATTCCAGCACATCATGATGTAGTGCCGGAACAGCAATTCTTGCGAAATAGGACCGGCTTGGAACTTTCCATTTCGGGCAGATGGCAGACACAAATTCAAGGAAACCCACCCCTTCCACAAATGAAAAAGGAAGAAGGTCCAGCGCTAACATTTTAGCCAGCTTCGCATTGTACAATCGTGCCGTTGGGTGGTTGCGTTGGAACTGCCCCTCCAACCTAAACATGCTGTCAATGGTAGGCTGGCTTACTTTCCTTAGTGGTGCCATTAACCCACTAAGGCTCAACGACACAGATTGTCTCATTGAGGTACTCGCCGCCGGTCGCCTTGGTGTCTCACCCACACTCTGAGTATGGCTCTTACTGCGGTGCCACTCTGATGTTACTGAGGAGGATGTGGGCGTTACCACTGCAGTGACTGCACTACTGGAGACAGGGCTAGAAATGCCTCCCTGTTCTTCACCTGCCACCACAATAATATCGCTCCCTGATTCCTGACCAACTTCAAAGGGTTTAGTTTTCCTACTTTCTTTTAACTTAAGTAGGTGATCCTCCCACACAATAGTGTGGTGTATTCTGAGATGACTTGTTTGTCCTCCGGTACCATAGTTTGTACCAAGCTTACCACGCCGAACACCTTGCCGACAAATTGCGCATATAGCAATGTTCTCCTCCTTGGCGCTAACAGAAAAGAAGTCCCAAACTGGGGAGGAGAACTTTCTGGCACTGCTGGATGTGCCACTTTCAACACCAGATGAACTTGAGGGGGTCCTTGAAAATATGTGACCCTGTCCACCTACACTGTGACTTTTACTACCACTTCCTACTGAGGTGGTTGAGCTGGATGTAGGTCCCTGCCGGGCCTTGGAAAATATGGTAGCTGGAGGTAGTGGTGGTGTAACCTGTGTTGGTGAGATCCGTGCTACATCCCGCTCAGTAGCAGCCTTTCTGGATAGGGTGAGAATGTCGGTCTCCAATCCCTTTGGGGCGGGAGTAATGTGCGTGATGACTGGCTCGTCTTCATCAACATCATCACCCCCCTCTTCTACATCTACCTCCATAACTCTAAGTTTTTCTGGGACCTTCCTTTTCAGAAGCAATGTCTTGTGGCGTACTTCACTCTCAGACCGAGCTGGTGGGACCCAAGTGTCATCACGATCATCAGAAGCGGGGCTTGAAGAAGAAGATGATGGACTAAGCCTCCTTTTCCTTGCTGGTGGTCTGGAAGACAATAGATGTTCTGAAACAGTGGTTTGACTTCGCTCCGCTTTGTCTGCAGGAAGCTCGATTTCCTGAAATGCCCCTACGTCAGGAGCAACAACTACTATGGTGGGCTGTTGTGGCGGCTGCTGCTGTTCTGGTTGCGGCGGCTGCTGCTGCTGTTCTGGTTGCGGCGGCTGCTGCTGCTGGTCTGGTTGCGGCGGCTGCTGCTGTTCTGGTTGCGCCGGCTGCTGCTGCTGTTCTGGTTGCGCCGGCTGCTGCTGCTGTTCTGGTTGCGCCGGCTGCTGCTGCTGTTCTGGTTGCGCCGGCTGCTGCTGCTGTTCTGGTTGCGCCGGCTGCTGCTGCTGTTCTGGTTGCGCCGGCTGCTGCTGCTGTTCTTGTTGCGGCGGCTGCACACTGATCTGCTGAGTTTGCGCCTGCGTTGAACTTGATTGTGTACTACTTTGCGGTAATGACATTTCTTCAACATCGCTGCCCGTTAGTAGACTGGCTACCTCTGCGACAGTAAAGCCCTTGGGCCTAGGTTGGTGGGGTTGCTGGACCGCTGTGCTGCTCCCAGCTTGGTTCCCGGACAACGCTTTGGTGCCAAAAAAAACCTTGGCCGGCACACCACCAGTCGTGGTTAATGGCACTTCCTTTTTCTGTTCCTTCTTCTCACCAGCAACTTTCTTGGTACTGGACCTGGTACCTTTCTTTGGGGCCATCTTATTCCGACGTCAGGCAGGAGGCAGATGCACAACAAGTTCTGGTCACACGTGGGCGTGATGCGCAGCAGGACTTCTGTCTGGCTGGCAGTACAACGGGTAGCCAGGTGATGCCGATGACACCTCCTACTCTGTCTTTTGTGCACCTAAAAGCAAAGAAGACAGGAGAAGAACATCAGTGAAATGTTGCATTTGTTTTTGTGGTTCAGTTACTTAGTACTGTACTAGTGCAAACAAAAGATAGTCTAGCCATTTATGAATTTTTTTTAACTAGAGCTATGTTATACTACTAGTACTGTGTACAGCCACACTACACTCTCAGGAAGGTGATGTCTAAAAATTCAACAGATCACATAGAAAACACTTGATCAATAAAGCTGTGGCTACCTGCTCTGGTAGCAGTGGATGAAAGCAGGCCTGCTGGCAGACAAGGCCAGGCAAGCTTGCAGGCCTAGGCCTCAAAATGGCCACCAGCCACATGGAGAGCCCCAACAACAACAGCAAGGCCACCCCAAAATACACACTTCCCCAACTCAATCCAATGCCATCCATGCCCAAAATGATGTCTAAAATCAACAGACCACACAGAAAACAGTAGATTACTAAAGCTGTGGCTACCTGCTCTGGTAGCAGTGGATGAAAGCAGGCCTGCTGGCAGACAAGGCCAGGCAAGCTTGCAGGCCTAGGCCTCAAAATGGCCACCAGCCACATGGCGCGCCCCAACAACATCAGCAAGGCCACCCCAAAATACACACTTCCCCAACTCAATCCAATGCCATCCATGCCCAAAATGATGTCTAAAATCAACAGAACACACAGAAAACAGTAGATTACTAAAGCTGTGGCTACCTGCTCTGGTAGCAGTGGATGAAAGCAGGCCTGCTGGCAGACAAGGCCAGGCAAGCTTGCAGGCCTAGGCCTCAAAATGGCCACCAGCCACATGGCGAGCCCCAACAACATCAGCAAGGCCACCCCAAAATACACACTTCCCCAACTCAATCCAATGCCATCCATGCCCAAAATGATGTCTAAAATCAACAGAACACACAGAAAACAGTAGATTACTAAAGCTGTGGCTACCTGCTCTGGTAGCAGTGGATGAAAGCAGGCCTGCTGGCAGACAAGGGCAGGCGAGCTTGCAGGCCTAGGCCTCAAAATGGCCACCAGCCACATGGAGAGCCCCAACAACATCAGCAAGGCCACCCCAAAATACACACTTCCCCAACTCAATCCAATGGCATCCATGCCCAAAATGATGTCTAAAATCAACAGAACACACAGAAAACAGTAGATTACTAAAGCTGTGGCTACCTGCTCTGGTAGCAGTGGATGAAAGCAGGCCTGCTGGCAGACAAGGCCAGGCAAGCTTGCAGGCCTAGGCCTCAAAATGGCCACCAGCCACATGGCGAGCCCCAACAACATCAGCAAGGCCACCCCAAAATACACACTTCCCCAACTCAATCCAATGCCATCCATGCCCAAAATGATGTCTAAAATCAACAGAACACACAGAAAACAGTAGATTACTAAAGCTGTGGCTACCTGCTCTGGTAGCAGTGGATGAAAGCAGGCCTGCTGGCAGACAAGGGCAGGCAAGCTTGCAGGCCTAGGCCTCAAAATGGCCACCAGCCACATGGAGAGCCCCAACAACATCAGCAAGGCCACCCCAAAATACACACTTCCCCAACTCAATCCAATGGCATCCATGCCCAAAATGATGTCTAAAATCAACAGAACACACAGAAAACAGTAGATTACTAAAGCTGTGGCTACCTGCTCTGGTAGCAGTGGATGAAAGCAGGCCTGCTGGCAGACAAGGCCAGGCAAGCTTGCAGGCCTAGGCCTCAAAATGGCCACCAGCCACATGGCGAGCCCCAACAACATCAGCAAGGCCACCCCAAAATACACACTTCCCCAACTCAATCCAATGCCATCCATGCCCAAAATGATGTCTAAAATCAACAGAACACACAGAAAACAGTAGATTACTAAAGCTGTGGCTACCTGCTCTGGTAGCAGTGGATGAAAGCAGGCCTGCTGGCAGACAAGGCCAGGCAAGCTTGCAGGCCTAGGCCTCAAAATGGCCACCAGCCACATGGAGAGCCCCAACAACATCAGCAAGGCCACCCCAAAATACACACTTCCCCAACTCAATCCAATGCCATCCATGCCCTAAATGTGATTGAAAATGAAATATATTCAAAAAACAAAAGGAACAGTTGCTTCATCATGCACACACACACCCATGAGGCCATGCCCATGGCTAGCTCGGGCCTACTACTACAACCCACAAAATTAAAATAAATTAAAAAAAAAAAAAAGGAATGATGATAATTAATTATCAAAAATAAATTGTAGTTACACAACAACTGCAATGCCCACAATCAAACACAACAACCACTTACTTGTAAAATATCCTATTCCAAAAATCCTGAAATCCAATTGCAATGATGCAGCAGACAAAAAGAGAGATCTTTCCAGCTCCAAATCCAAAGGCAGAATGAGCAGGAGATGGACAAAGCACTGGGAGGAGCCTGCTGGACAGGAACAGGAAGTTGGAGAATCTGTGTCACTTCCTCCCTCTCTCCACTTTGTAAAAAAAAAATGACTCCTGGAGTCCTTGCACAAAAAAGGAAAGCCAAATGTGAATGTAAGGAGTTCTTTTCATCCAAAATCAGTATTTGCAGATGGTTTCATGCTGCTAGAGCCGATATTCCTCTCCAAATTGTAAATTTTACATTGTTGAGTTCTCCAGCTTCACATTACTTCCGCCGGCGTGTCGAAAACGATATGATCGCGTTCTCTTCTTTGTCCCTGTCGCGTTGGATATGACGTGTTCGCGGTCTCTTTCTCCTGTTCGCGTTCGATTTCATGTGCCCGCGTCCTCATTCTCTGGCTCGCGATGTAGAATGACATGTTCGAGATCTCAATCTTCTCATACTCGCGCGGTGCATGATCGCGAGAAGAAATACCTGATCGCGCGACAAATGACGTGATCGCGTGAAAAATGGCTTGAATGCGGCCGCGAACTCTCGCGAGACAGCGCAAAATGGCTACCAAAATCCAACATCTCGTGGAGAACGCGACCGGGTCAAGAAAACTTGTCGGAGAACGCAGGGATTCAGGTAAGGCGATCGCGCGCGCGCGAGAATGTATTGTTTTACAGCGCGAGCAAGAAAAAAATTATCGCTAAGCTGCGGAATGCGGAAATTTTGACATTTTCGCGCTTTCCGCGGAACGCGAGAATGCCAAAATATCGCAACTTCCGCGAACGGAACGGAATTTTGGCCCAGGCCTAATGAAGACTCATGAGTACTTTAAAAAGGAAGTTTAATCCATCGAAGAAAAGGAAGCACTGCCGGTTACAGGACTTCAAGCTCCGGCTGGTTCCCTGCAACTGTCCACTCGTGATTCATGGGACTGATCAGATGTTCTATTCTAGAACATGCTGATCGTGCCATGAATCAAGGGTTTGGAAAAATGACACATGGCAAAGCTCGTGCATGCAAGCACGAGAAAGACTACAAAAGGAAGATATAACAGTGCCCCTAGTTCCTTTCTTGATTGCTATAAGAAAGCGTAATTCCTCTCCATTGCCACGCCTGTACTTAAATACTCATATAAACATGTCAAGTGTCTTCTTAGTGCGGCACAGAACAAAAAACACACATGGGAAAAAATCTTCCTTGGCAATCTTGATGGCTCTTTATTGTAGTTGAGAGGCAAGACTAAAGTTAAGTAGGTCACCAACACTACCCTGAAAGAAGGTTGAGATAAAATGTCTAGCATAAATTTCCTGAAAGTCAAGTGCAACAGAAAATACTAATGGGAAAATCCGGTACAAAAATGAATACAAAACGGTGAAAGAACGCAATGAAAACAAGCATTAGCAAAGCCAATAGGTCTCACCTAAGTGAGAGCTATTAACTTATCCAATGCCTTCTAGCCATGTTGTACATCAGTGTGGCAGCTGTTCAGCATAACTAAAAGTTTGTGGCAGGGCATTCCACAGAGAGTGGAGTGACACACAAAGACATGGAGTGCGGTGGCATAGAGTAACTTGGAGTGTCATAGAGTGGCGTAGAGTGGAGTTTCACAGGGTAGAGTGGCATAGATTTAACATGGAGTGATGTAGAGTAGAGTGAAGTGGCATACAGTGGAGGGTTGTAGAGTGAAATGGTGTAGAGTACAGTGGCGTAGAGTTGCATGGCATAAAGTAGAGTGGCATAGAGTACAGTGGAGTGGAATGGAGTGGTATAGATTGGTGTCAAGTGGTATAGAGTAGAGTGGCAAAGAGTTGAGTGGAGTAGCATAGATAAAAGTGGAGTGGTGTTGAGTGGAGTAGCATAGAGAGAAGAGGCATAGTGTGGACTGGCATAGAATAAAGAGGCATACAGTAGAGTGGTGTAGAGTAGAGTGTCTTACAGTTGAGTGGCATAGACTGGAGAGGTTTAGAATGAACTGGCGTAAAGTGGAGGGCATTGATTGGCGCACAAAGGAGTGATGTAGAGTGGAATGATGCAGAGTACAGTGGCATAGAGGAGATAGGCGTAGCATATGGTGATGTAGAATAGAGTGGTGTAGTGGGGAATGGAGTGGCGTAGAGCAGCGTAGAGTAGTGTGGGATAGAGTAGAGTGGTGTAGTGTAGAGTGGCATAGAGTGGGATGGGGTAGAGTGGAGTAGTGTTGTGGAGAGGAGTAGAGTGTAGTGGCGTGGAGTAGGGTAGAGTTGTATACAGTAGAGTGGTGTACAGTGGCATAGAGGTGCGTGGTGGAAAGGGGCTTAGAGTAGAATGGAGTGGCGTAGAGTGACATAGAGTGGTGTGGCATAGAATGGAGTGGCCTGAAGTGGAGTGGCATAGAGCAGAGTGATATGGAGTAGAGTGGGGTGGAGTAGAGTGGCTTGGAATGGGGTGGAGTGCAGTGGCTTAGAGTAGAATGGCATAGAGTGGCATTGTGTAGAGTGGCGTAGAGTATAGCGCCATACAGTGCCATACAGTGACATTATGTGGATTGGAGTGGCATAGAATAGAGTGGAGGGGCGTGGTGTTGAGTGGAGTGGAGTGACATAGAGTGGAGTGGCATTGAGTGGAGTGGTGATAAGCAGGTTGAAGTAGCTTCAAGTAAAGTGGAGTGGAATAGAGTATACTGGCATAAAGTGCTGTAGGGTATTGTGGCATAAAATTTGGTGGATCGTAGTAGAGTGGTATGGGATAGAGTGGCGTGAAGGAGCATAGAGTAGCATAGAGTGGAGTGGCATAGATTAGAGTAGCATTGCGTAGAGTGGCGTGGAGTGTAGTGGTGTATAATGACATAGAGTAGTGTGGAGTGGCGTAGAGTGGAGTGATGTAGAGTAGATTGATGTAGAGTTGATAGACATGGAGTAGAGTGGAGTAGAGTGGAATGAAAAAGCGTTGAGTGGAGTGGCATACAGGGACAGTATGGGGTGGTGAGCAGTAGAGTAGCATGGGGTAGAGTGGCATCGAGTGGAGTGGCATGGAGTGGTGTAGATTGAAGTGGTGTTGAGTAAAGTGGTGTAGAGTAAAGCAGCTAGGTTTGTAGTGGTATCGCTTGGGAAATTAAATAATAATTAATTGAACATTTTATTAATGATTATTTAATTGATTATTAATTATGTAAATTGTGTAATAATTATATATTTTTGGCATGTTTTCGGTGTAGGCTGCTGGGTTTGTAGGTTATAGGGTGGAAAGTTAAATAAGTAATAATAAATTAACAATTAGTTAATTGCAGTTGTTGCCAGGAGCTGGGAGACTTCGGATGTTTTAAACAGAACGCCCATCTTATTTGGTGTCGTGCTTCCTTTCACTGGCGACAAGTTGTCAGCTGTTCCCAGCATGCCTCTATAGACACTTGGGTGTTTTGGTCCCTCTTCGTGGTCTTGTTCCTGGGGTGCCGGTGCGAAGTTCCGTCTTTGCTGTGTGTGCTGCCAAGTATTCTGGTCAGTTTGGAAGCCCTGGCAGCACTGCTTCTGGCGTGTTTCTGGACGGAATCGGTCCTCTTTGCGGAGCAACATGAAGGTTGCTCCTACCCATCCACGTCATCAAGGGGCACAAGAGACGAAGATTGAAGGCACACTCAAGCCACAGTTGCCTGGCAACCAACCACGGTACAGGGAAGCGTTGGTGTGCGTGATACCTTTACAGCACTGGGAGTGTTCACACGCACACCGTGCAACGTAATCCCTGCACTTCTGAACCTTGATGAAGTCGTCAACACGAACACAGTGATGCGCACACCTCAAATCTCTTCAGTGCATTTTTGAGCTTTGTTGGAATCGGCAACGCGCACACGGTGATGCGCACACCTTGAACAGTAATTTTTATTGCATGTACTTACACCCATCTTATGAACCCTTTGGGGCGATTTGTTCATCAGTGATGTGCACATTAGGTATCAGGCTTCAATGTGCGTGCATTGCAGTGATACGCACAACCTAATCTTCTACTGATCTTCTCTACTTTTAGGAGATGTGCACACCTGATGCCAATTAAGCAAAGGAACTATTTTGTGCTTATTTAGTCATTTGTTGATTTGGGGCTAGCACTTGCAGGTTATTTTATTCTCAGACATATATTTGTGCAGCCTGATCTTCTCAGCTCTTCAACATTTTCATGATACACCTGTGCTGTACCTTGAGGTGTCACTTATTTAAATATTCTATGTTCTGTTTATATATTTTAGTGCAACATCAATCTGCTAGCCAGGTTACTTTTCCGGTCAGCGTTGGTGTTGGTGTGGGGCAGCAACTCGCACACGCACGGTCACCCAATGAAACGGGTATTAGCACCACCAACTTTCCCTCGGTCAGCTGGCTCTCCTCCATTGAATTGGTAACAATGGAAGAACACATTTGATGCCTACCTGGAGGCCATTGATGGTGACACATTCACTTCAAAGAAGAAAAAAGTATTGTTGATTTACAACTTAGGTTCTGAAGTCAGAAACATTTAAACAACTCTACCTTTGGAGCAGGTGAGCACCCATGTGAGTGGTGGGCATGATGGTGATTCTTTGATAATTGATGACTATACATCTGTTATTAAAACATTGGACAAAAGGTTTCATCCTAGGGAGAATGTTGTGCTAGAGTGGCATAAATGTCTGCAACGTGCTCAGATTCCAGGGGAATCCATTGATCGTTTTGTTGCTGCACACAGATCTTTAGCTGCCACTTGAAACTACAGAGAGTTGAGGGATTAGATCATCCGTGATCACTTAATTGAAAGAACATGCAATAGGAAAATCCAAGAGAAGCTTTTATCTTCCGAGGACCTGACTTAGAGACTACACTCACTCTAGCCAGAAACATTGAACATTCTCAATTCTGTATGAAGGAAATGAATAGTACTGTGCAGTCTGGAGCAGTTAAACAGATCAATGTGAAGCAGAATATCAAACCTTTGAAGGGGACAAATAGCGGCCCTGCACGAAACCCAACAGCAAGTTTATCTAGGGTCAAAAGTGAGAAAGTGGAACTGTCATGTTTTTGTTGTGGGAGCAAGTCGCATCTGGGGAATGCCAAGTATTGTTTTGCTTAGAATCAGACGTTTTAAGTGTGGTAAAAAAAGGGCATTTCGCACGCATGTGCAAAGCTACTGCAATGCAAAAAGTAATTGCACAAACTGTTAAAAATATTGTGGAGGACTTTGTTAACTTTAGTGATGAAGACCATGTGCTATTGATGCTATCTTCTTCATCTTTACTAGCAGAGGGAATAGTAGAAATGGGGAGAGGATGTAGCCTTACGGTTCGAGCGGTCGACCTCGAAGCTGGGGAACCGGGTACGAGTCTCTTTAACGACGCTCAACATCCTGTGATTCTGGGCAAATCACTTAATTTCCCTGCGCCTAACAAAAATGAATGCGTCCTTCGTTAACAAAACTGGTGCTCATGTAAAGCGCTCTGATACCCGATGTCTTGGGTCTAGTTCCCGCTATATAAAACTCCAAAAAGAAAAATAGCATCCATGGCAGGGCTGCGTAAGAGGAAATCTGCTTGTGTGATCAGTGTGAATTGCAAGAAGGTTAGTTTTTTTTGCCGATTCAGGTTCCCAATTCACACTCATCAATGCCAAGGATTTTCAAGGTTTGAAAGGCATTCTGTTGCAGCAGTCAAACATTAGGATTTTTGGTATTGGTGGCAAGAGGGTGGAGGTCCTTGGGAAATTTGGAGGTAGTATAGAATTCTGTGAGGCTTTGGCTACTGGAACTGTGTATGTTGTGAAAGACGGTGCACATTTATTGGGGTGGGAAGAACAAGGGAAGCTCAGGATCATTTTTGATCCCAACCATCCCGACGGGAGGTGAAGCAGTTTTATTGTATGTCCTCATCAGCTTCTCCATCTGTCGATAGTACGGTGCGACATTTGCCGGGTAATGAATGGATCCAGAACTATCCCGAGGTATTTAGCGATCACTTGGGAAATCTAAAAGGTTTTCAGCACCACATTATTCTCAAGGAAAGGGCTAAGGTGGTAACGCACAAGGTGCGCAAGGTACCATTAAGTCTGCACAAGGAACTGAGTTGTGAGTTCGAATGATTGTGTGTCATGGGAGTGATTGAGCCTATAGAAGGTTCGGAGTGGTTGGCCCCCATTGTTTTGGCGTGCAAGGCCAACAAATCTTTGAGGATGTGTGTGGATTTGACGGATCTCAACTCCAATATTTGGGTGGATCGCCAGCCTCTACCCAACATTAATGAGATGCTGGCGACTTTGGAGGGTGCTACATTTTTCACCTCACTAAATATTTCTTCAGCATATCACCAAGTTGAATTGAGCAAAGACTCTAGGCTCCTCACTTCCTTTGTAATACCTGAAGGAGTCTATTGTTACATACGTATGCCGGTTGGACTAGCATCAGCTTCTGCAGTGTTCCAGCGATTGTGTCAAATTTATTTAAGAACCCAGTGGGAGTTGTGTTTTTCCAAGATGACATTCTCATACATGGTAGAACAGAATCTGAGCATGACGACAAAGTTTGATAAGTTTTGGAGATCATTAAGACAAGTGGGTTGACTTTGAGGAAGGACAAGTGTAAGTTTTTTCAAGAGGGTGTGGACTACCTTGGTCACCACATTTCAGGCAAGTGAGTGAAACCCACAATGAAACTTTTGGAAGCTATTCAGTGTGCACCCAAACCTATGAACAAAGACCAACTCCGTTCTTTCTTAGGGCTGGTGGAGTACTACTCCAAATGTGTGAACAATTTTTCAGACAAAACAGCGTGTTTATGTGAGCTTCTTAAGAGGAATCTCAAGTATGTGAGGCACGATGAGTGTGGTAAGAATTTTAAACTCATAAAGAAGGAAATTGTTAAGGCATGTCTCCTCATGTTGTTTAACATCAACAATCAATGCATTATTTCTACCGATGCCAGCAATGTTGGTCTGGGCGCTGTCCTTATGCAAAAGAGCCGTAATGGATGTGAAGAAGCCATAGCTTTTGCCTCCAGAACATTACGGGGTGGAAAACGCATATTCCACCATCTAGAAAGAAGCTTTGGCCTTGTGGTGGAGTGTGCAGTACATTAGAAACTTCTTGTGGGGTAATGAATTTTTTTCTCAGAACGATTCACAAACCATTGGTCGACCTTTTCACCACAAAAGGGGGCGGAAGGGCTACTCTGCGGATATCAAAATGGCAGTACAGACTACAGGAATTTCATTATCTTCTAGAATATATGGTGGGGGTGAAGAATCATGTGGCAGACTGTCCATCCAGGCTACCCTTGACGAGGAGTGAAAGTAACGTGACAATGGACGATCTGGAAATGGTGTGTGCGGTGGGTTCTGTGGAGGATACTGCTAAAGGTGCACTTTCTGAGCAAGAATGAGTGGAGGCTGTGTCTAATGATGATGATGAAATCAAGGCAGTAGCAAATTTTCTGGCTGAGGGTTGGCCTGAAAATAAGGTTGTACCCTCAGTGTTGATTCCTTACAAGGGTTGTCGAGGAGATGTCCATGGTTAAATTCTGCGCAGGGGAGGTTTATCGGTGGTTCTGGTGTACATGCCCAAGTAAATCCTGGATTTGGCCCATGAAGGACATCTAAGAATTTGAGCCATGAAGAGCAGCTAAGGGAGGATTTCTGATAGCCTGGTTTATACAGGGCTTTCGGACATTATGTTCGGGATTGCTGCATATGTGTCCTGAGTGATAAATCACAAGTAACCTATCCTTCACCCATTGATCTTGTTAAAGTGAAGAATTTGCCTTTGTGCAAACTTGCTTTCGATGTGGTTGGTTTATATGACTAAATGGCCAGAAGTAAAGTTTATGGATAGTGTATATTATTCGGTCATCATTAATTTTTTTAAGGAATTGTTCCTTAGTGAAGGATTCCCGAAGGAACTTGTGACCTACAATGGTACACAATTGGTGTCCAGAGAAATGCAAACATTTTTCAAAGGAAAACGGCATCAGACACATTCTCACTCCTCCCTATCACCCTTGCAGCAATGATTTGGTGGAACGAATGTACCAAGTAATCAAGGACCAGTTGCAGTTGGCTTTGTTTAATGGGCTGCATTGAAGAATAGTGATCACCGACATGTTATGGGCAGTGAGGACTACTCCACATGTCAGTACTGGTATGTCCCCATTCACGCTACTCAGGGGAAGGATTGCGGGTTCCAAGTTAAATAAAGATTGGATGTCCAGGAAAGAGGTCAACTAGAAGAAAATGGGTAGAGTGGTTGATGTTAGAGTAAATTAATTTTAAATATGTAAGCTATGGAATAGTTTTTTTTTGTTATATTGTACGTACGGACTGCTAGAGTTGTAGGAGTATAGGGTGGGAAATTAACTATTAATTGAACAACAATTATTTATTAATTGCTAATAATTTTTTAATAGTAATTATGTAAATTGATTATTAGTTTTACGTTTTAAAAATATATATTTATTTTCTGTTGGTTAATATTTTTTTCTTAAGCGTTTATTATTTTTTCTACATTTATGGGGTTACTCACATATGTAATGTGTTTGAAGTGAAGTATTTCCCTACTCTTGCTTAGACTGCAGTAGGAATAGTAAAATTAACGTCTTCTCAGTTTAACACTGTTGGAATATGGCTCTCTATGAAGAATCCTCCAAAACCATTTGCCTTCCTCCTCCTCTTTTTCTGACCTAGTGTTTTTTGGCTCTAGGACTCTGAGCACTTTACCACTGCTATCCAGTGCTAAAGTGCAAGAGCTTTCTGCTTCAAACATGGTAAAATTGGTGTATGCACAATCAGCATTTTTAATTTCTTTGTAAAGTGGTTTACCATATAGCCAGGGCCTGTAAATTAAATGCTGCTAGTGGGCCTGCAGCACTAGTTGCCACCCACACAAGTAGCCTCTCAAACCTGTCTTAGACCTTGCAAGGTCTGTGTTTGCAGTTTGCTGCCACTAATGGCAAAGTTGAATTTAGCATTATTATTTTAGAAATGCCACTTTTAGAAAGTGGGTACCTGACTCCTTCAATACTTCTGCTTTATCTCTTTATAGCATCAATCAAACCACTGCCTTTTTTGTTTGATTGGGTAATTTATTAAACCATTCCATTTGAGATTATTTTCATATATTTTTAACGAAATTCAAAAGTATGAAAAGAAGAGACTTAAATTTCAAATGACATAAACAAACAATACATTGGACAATTCACAAGTTACATTCATACACAGAACATTGAAATGTGCCATCAACTTATGTACAGCAATTCAAAAAGGCATTGTTTTTTACACCATTTCATATAACACACGGCAGCCCTTGGGGCTTTCAATTAAACCAAACTCAAGGAAAGGCCTAACAAAGGGAACTACTTTCTGCATATAGGTGGAGAATTAATGTTTCAGTCCAGTAACCTCAATGGCAAAAGTACAGTATTTAACAGTTCCTCAGTGTTTGGCATTCTGAAACACTGAGGAACTGTTCAATACTATACTTTTGTTATTACTTTTAAATGTATTTACATTTTTATAGTTTTTTTGTAAATTAGCTTATTGGATTTTTCAATTTTTAATTTGTTTTCATTGCCTACATTAATTCATTAATTGTTATAATTTTTCTTATTCAATTGTTTATATGTTATATGGCTTTATTGTTTATGAATGTTTTATATACATATATATAAGGGAATCGGAACAGTGGGAATGAGGCTGGGGTAAGTGAAGACTCCGAGGGTGCCGAAGGGGGCTCATTTGGAAGGGATCTCTCTCTTACCTCGACTTTCTGTTACCAATACTGACTCACCGTGGCGCTTTCAGCCCAGTTGTCCACTATTAAATGACACAGACGGACAGTTTGTGACTGCCATAGGAAGAAAGCACTCTATCTGAGAAATAGACAAATTTAGTGTGCAAACCGGCACTTTGTTTTTAACGGGATGTGACAAAAATGAAGTATTTCAAATGAACACTCTGTGCACCAGCAATCAGCTTTTCCGGTCATCGTTTGTAACCAGAATGGGGATGACATCTATTAAATAAGACTACATCGGAGCTGAGAATATCTGTGAACACTACGGTAGGAAAGTAGGATCTGCTTCTTATGGTTACCCCCGCTTTTTGCCGGATGTTACACTGTTTTTGACTAGTCTGACTAGGATCATGCTAATCAGGACCCCAGTCTATCTGTTTTCTCCCTAAAATGTTATGCCATGTACTTAGGTAAACTCCAGATTGGATACCGGGGTACCCTTGTCAGTGTTTGGTATCAAACACCTTGGAATCATACCTCCACACCGGTGATTGGTGTTGGAGGTATGATTCCACCCTTCTGAAGTGAGCTTTGTGGGTTCCCTGCTCTTCCCTGTACCAGCCTACTCAACCCGGGCAGCACAACATGGCTGCTGCTGACCAGAGACACATTTCTGCCCTCCTCGAGGTCGAGCAGGGGAAGGTAGCACACTAGGCATTCTATCAGGGAGGTGTGACCACCTCCCAGACAGGATTTAGTGTATTGGGGCTGGGTGGGTGCTCTTCCAAAATGCCTGAAAGTCTGTATGAGGGGCACGTTTGGTGTCCCTGTGCATAGTCCGGTTCAAACCAGTCCTGGGAGCTTTTGGCTCCTGCTCTGGTGCGAAACTGGATAAAGGAGATGAGCGTAACCTCCCCACTGTCATGACCCTCCCCTGGGAGTGTCCCCTGAATCTGTTCAACACTCTCCCATGGGCTTACTTGGCTGTAGGTCCCTAGATTCGATGTGGACAAGATTTCTGTTTAAGAAACCACTGACCTTCAACCGTCTGGACACTCTGGACTTCAATTGGGCCCGACTTTGTGTCCCTCTCCATCCAAAGCATCATCTGTGCCCATGCAGGCTCTGTGCAGGACCTGTGGAGCATCAAGGACAACTGAAGTTATCTCCCTTGGGGTGAAGGAGTTACTCCCCTGCATTCGCAGGCACCGTAACACAAGTGACAGGTCTACTGATTCTGAGCTCTTGCAGACTCCAGAGGCTTCAGCAACACAGGAGGTGAGTTCCTATGTTCTTTTAGGTTGAGCTGCACTTTCACCAAGTCTGAGCCCAGTATCCCTCGTGGGGACCACATAACCTGAACCTCTGTGCACTGCGTACTTTTGCAAGTGCATATGCTTGTTGACGTACCCCAACTAAGTGCATGGAGCTATCGAGAGCCTCAACCTCTGCACACATTTTGTACAAAGGACTTTGGCCTCCTTGCACTCTGTTCCCTGAAAGCTGTTACTTTGTGAAACTGCTAGAGGTCCCCTCATGACACCTGTGCCTTTGGCCTGTGGGTCCATTTGAGGGACAACCCAGCTTTTCTTGGGCTCCCCTGGTTGCTCCAGACCTGCCTGACTCCCCTTGCTGTGGTGAGTCTCCTGGTCCTTGCTGGGCCAGACCGTACTCTTACTGGACCTTCTTCATGGGTTGCCACTGCCAAGGCTTGTTGGTGCTCCTGCCGGACAATGACCCCTCGGCACTCGACATCCTTTGTAGAACAGCTCCTATCCAGCTCCTGGTTATCCTCGACATCTCCTGCTCCCTGCAGCTGTAGAGTCAAGGTCTCCATCATCCCACCTGAAGCACCCGACATCGGTGGGCATTCGTTTACTGAGCCCCTGGTCACTCCTGAGTGACCCAGACTCTGTCCCCTCTGTTTTCAGGTACTCTTCAACACAAATCTACCTTTGAATTCCAACGAACACTTTTCTTCTTTCCCTCAGTGGCATTTCCTTGAAATCCTCCATTGAGATCGACAACGGTTTCCAACACCACTTCAGCCCTATACACCCGGCTTCCCTGGGATAGGTAACTCTGGTACCACTTTATCCACAGGTGGGGTGGCTCTCGAATTTCCTATGATCCAATGGATTTCCTCGTAATGCACTGGGAAGGGTCCTTAAACTTTAAAACTGCAACCGCGACTCTCCCATTGAATTGTACGTAGCGCGCGGTCGTGTTCTCTCACTGCACCTGTCTTCCATGGGTCCCTCCTGACTTACCTTGGGTGGTTCCTTGGGGTCCCAGCGACTCTACAACCTCTAGACACTGTCTAGACCACTATTTTAGTATATGGTTTGGTCTCCTCCTGGAGCCCACTGTGTATTAGTGCTACTTACGATTGTTTCTGTGGTATAGTATTGTGTGCTTTGTGTTTATCTGCGTGTAGCAGATACTGTGAGGTATTTGAGGTGTGTTATTATAATAAATACATATTTTTATAACTACTGTGTGGTTCTCCATTAATTTAACCAATATAATAAGGTTGCATTCTGGAGAAGCAAGCTGCTTAACATTCATTCAAGACTAAGCCTGAAGGCTGCTCTCCACAGTTTTCACTTTGATAGCTTTCAAAGGTTATCTTTGACCTCTTAAATCACCATACGGGTTGTTTGGACTGGTGCAAGGTGCCCACTTTAATTAGTGGACATCATATATCAGGCCAACTTCTCACAACTACTCCACAGATCAAAGTGTATACACCGAGGGAAATAAATGAAATAGCAAAACGGTTAGCCCAATAGGAACAGGCAGCAAAAGCGGTGTTTGACTCTAATTTTGCAGCCAGTGAGGAACAGCGGAAGTTCGGTGCAGGCTCACAGACTGTGACTTTGATAATCAGGGACTTGGAGAAAGCGCGAATATCTGAATCAAATAAATGGTGGGAGATGACTACTCTCTGACTAAATATATTGAATGTGGTCGGTACCTCGTGGATTGAGGATTTTGGTCAGTGGCGGCTCCTCCGCTGAGGTGGAGGAGCGTCGCCCACTGCTTTCATCAGTGGAAATAAAGGAAAAATAGAATGATAATTCATCATTATTATAATTTTATTTGTCCTGCAGCTGCAGCTTGGGGTTGGCGGGGCTGCTCTGCTCTCAGAGCAGGGGGAGGAGTGGTGGGCACTCTGTATATTGCCCATGAATGTTTGGCCAGCTGTCTTGGGCTGGCCTAACAGTCATGCACACTTTGCACATGCCCAGGCTCCCATTCCCTGGCTAAGCGCCAAACCACAGCACTCAGACCAATCACAACACTGCACTGCAGCATTGCGATTGGCTTAAGGGAGCCTGGGTGCTTCCTGTTTCGGCTGGAGCGGATGGACGACGCCAAGGGACAACGTGGGAAGACGTGGCGAGGTGGTAAGTTTTATTTTCTTTTCTTTAGTCCCTTACCCCCAACCACCCCCCGCCCTCCACCCTGCCACCTCCGGTCTGTACCAGCCACCACTGATTTTGGTAATGCCAACTTTTGGTGGCAACCTATGTTCCCTCCAGGGTGCACGCCTGCGTGCGCATTGCCTGCTACCCTGAACCACCTTGAGTCTTTCATGGAGCACGCATGTCGCATCAGAAGCCATCTTGGTGGGCTCCACTGCAAAGAGGATCAAGGAACCCAGCAGTGAAGAAGGTCAGACGTGTAATTAGCCTGAAGGAGAGAGATTGAAAAGGCGGCTCTCTCTAACGTCGCTTCATTTACATATAGCCTGAGGGTACTTTACTGATCTTTGTCTTCCAATTGCCCATCGACCCCCGCAGCAACCCAGAGGTTTGAGATGTTGTTTCAGCCTTGCCCTAAACTAGCACAAACCTAAGTGGACAAAGCATAGAGAGTAAAAACAGGCAGGCATTTGGTATAGCGAGATGCTGAGAAAGGCCAGTCTCGAAGCGCCGTTCTAAGTAAAATAGTAAACCTGACAATGTATTTTCTCCTGCTGTCCAAAGCTTCCTGGTTTTAGAATGTCATATTATATCATTGCATAGAGACACATTAATCAAAAGCAATAGTTTTAAAACATGAACTTTTACACATTCAGTCCTCAGGATCCAGCAACAGTGCAAGAAGCACGACGCAAGTCAGTGTCATTTGTACCCAGTATGATGCCTACAGTCTTATACTTCGAGCAACATGGTATTGGGAGAGGCAACAAATTAACAGGGATGGCAGAGTCCATCCAAGGATAGGCACATGCAGCAGACATTATGTTAGAATAGGATAAGGTGTCTTTAAACTTCAATAACGTGTAATTCTTTAACACATGGAAGCTTTCCAACTGAGTGCATGAGATTGTTTTTACAGTATTTATTAAAAGTGAGAGTTTTTAAACATAAACTGGGAACCATTCCTGACTCCGGCCTGATGACAATGCTCTTAGTACAGTAGGCTGACACCCTCCATGATTTTGTAGCCTGGGATGGCAAATTGTGCAGCAAAAAAAGCAACATTTGCAAACCCAAACCACAAATTGCAGTATTTTTGCAGCAGGCAAAACATGTGCTTATCACACAACTACCACTCTATCACTACTGGAGACTACTGGAGACTCTAACCAATCACTTTCTGTGACCTGGCAGAAATGTCCAGCACCACTGACCCACAGAACATAATGGTGTCTGATGCTAGAGAGTGCATTTCTACATTTGAAAACTGCTCTCTCTGGCATCAGACAGCCTCGTTTCCTAAGGGACACCCTGCAGCAGGTGGCAAATGGAGTGGCAAGTACACTGGAAACTTGTGAGTGGGAGGGCAATGGGGTGAAGAGACAAGCCATGAGATGTCCTGGGTTGTTAGTGGGAGGGGTGTTTATCATGGGAGAGAGGAGACATAGGAGGGGTGCCTTTCATAAGTCAATAGTTATGGCTGGCATACATCAGTCACAGGTCAGATACAGTGTGAGGCATAGTTTCATATGTGACTGACTCATCCCTATCACTATTGTCTTTTAAAACATGTCTTTGGTGCACGCAACCTTGGCTGTGGTGCACTGAGATATTTCAGTGCCGCACACAGAAGAATAAAATTAGAGGGAACACTGGTGACAACGATCCTGATTTATTTATGATTGGAGATCATACATGGAAGCGTGCTCTATGAAACTCATGGGCACTCTAATAATACATGCTAAACCCCGCATGGAACAGCAGACAGCTAAAATTGAGGAATTACTAAAAGAGATTGAAAGCATAAAGGATCAGGAAGAAGTGAAAACATCATCGCCAAAATGGAGGCACGCATTGCAAAACATGAAGAGGACACTAGAATGCATAAAACACACAAATTTAACAAGGACACATTGGTAATCAGTATGGCAGGATATATACTTTTGCCATAAATGTTGAGCCCCTGAGAACCAGAGAAAGGATGAATGTAATTGGACAAAGGATTGCTGCTCCCAGTGACAGAGATATAAGTTCCGAACTGGGTTCCTCAGCGATGAAGGCCCAAAAGAGAGAATGGAATTTTCACGGGGAAATGCGATTATTGAGAATGGCCATGCCACAACGAGGCTGAGGAAAATGTTGAGGACATAGTGCCACAAGATGAGGAGGGGCAAGAGGAAAAATTGCTAATGCGTAAAATTCATCAGGAACCCTGAAGTCATCAATATCGCTAGCATATCCCTCACAAGTACCCAAGAAAAGTTTTTGAACTATGAGCTGAGTTTTTTCCAACTACTCGCCCTGAGTTTGTCAACCTTTGAATTGAAACCTATGAGTTTGAAAGAAGGCTTAAACTATGCAAATACCATGCCATGAATACTCAGATAATAGAGTGCCTATGACATCTAGTTCCAACTTTATAATTGGCGATATCCCTGCGCTACTAACCTTACATGATCTAGAGATGGAGAGCACAGATAGATGCCTACTACACTTGATCAGGACTAAATGGGCATTCCACAGCTGGAAGATATGGGGTTCCAGACAGACTTTCACAGAGAAAGTGGCTAGAAGGGACATAACAAGTTTAGCCCACAACTACTCAATGGCAATCTGGTTGATGTATTTCATGAACTCATTGTTGATGACATTAACACACTTAGGAGAACATCTAGATACAAAGGAATGAGGAACTTTAAGTCCAAATACTGGCAAGACCTGAACCTATTGAAAGAGAATCATTCCATCATTATTCACCCCTCGGATAAGGGTGGTAACATCATTATCATGAACAAAGATCAGTACACCAGGGAAGCCTATAAGCAATTGAACATCAGAGAGAGATCATTACCAGAACCTTAAGACCAATCCTGCGAGAGAACATCAGTCAGATTTTCATGGTATGCTCAAGCAATGGCTAGACCTTTGGCTCATACAATTTGTGGAATACACATATTTGAAGGTTGATCATTCAATAAACCCTGTTATATACTTTTTGCCAGAAATACACAAGGACAGATGGAACCCTCAAGGATAACCCATTGTTAGCATGGTTGGCTCCCTCCTGGAAAATACATCAAGGTTTCAAGACCCTTTTCTTTGTGAATATGTATCAGAAATTAGAGCCTTTTTGCAGTGTTCCCCACTTTTTGCCCAATTTGAGACCCCTTGATGCTATTTTTCTAAATCTGATATTGCCCTGGGCTCTGCTGGGCAGGCCCGGATTCAGTGCTATGGTAAAAACACAATTAGAATACAGTGAAAACACCTACATACACTAGGGTATACTATGAGTTAGGGTACCCCTATGATGTGCATGATCTCCCCTATAGTGTCCTAGTACATAATATGGCAGTAAGCCAAAATTCATTCTTCCATTGCGCTATCCTGATTGGTCAGAGTAAAGTGGATTAGCCAGGTAGCCTTGGTGAGGAGATAAGTAGCCCTGGGGTGAAGGAGCCATTCTGGGAGGAGAGAGATCTGCAGCTTGAAACTACAGAAGAAGAAGGGTCCATGCTGGAAGTTTGATTTGCGCCAACCAGGCCCTACACTCTGACTGACTGCACCTGCTGCACAATCTGGAACTACAGCCGTGGCAATCAAACCTGCTTCAAAAGGACTGAAGAGTGGACTCCCTGCAAACTACAGGTTAACAGAGGTCACCTGGTCCGTCACCACCAAGAATCCCCAGCTTGGAGAACTATCAGTTGATTTGTAAGGAATTTGTCCAAGTGGATTGTGGGAATTGAAGTCCCAAACTTTCATGGTCCATCTTGGAGCTTCCAGACCCTTGGATTAAGTTGTGGACACTTAGGGGGCCTCGAAGGAACTTCAGGACCAAGTTGAAGAAGTTTGGAACAACTTTGGAAAAAATCTCCATAAGTGGACCTACTCGACCTGGCCAGCCAAGTCGGCTACCCTCAACCGCATCCAGCCTGCCCTCCAGGTTCGTCCCGCTGAAAAGCTCTAGAGGTCCGACTTCCAGAGTTTGACAGGGAGTTGGTCGACTCGAAACCAAAGCTAGCGAACCCTCACCAAATCCGGCCTGGTGAAGAACATCGAGGGACCCTGGGAGAAAAAGCTCTGTAAAAGTTTCTAAGTCCGAACGTAGAAAAGGTGGTGGTGACCAACCGCGAGAATCAAGCCGTCCACCTTCAACCACGAGCCGGCCTGGATCCTTGCTTCATCCTTCTGGAAAGCTCCGCAGGTCTGACTTCCACAGGTTTGATCAGGAGATCGTCACAAGGTAATCCTGCAAGCCATCATCGAATCTGGACTGGCTGAGAGCTTCGAGGGACCCCGGGAAGAAAAGCTCCAGAAAAGTTTCTTATTCAGAAAGTAAAAACTTTGACCGAGATCTACCATGAGGGGTAGCCATGCAGGGCTCCATTGCGGTCATCCTGAAACTTTGACTTTGTCCCTCCAGTCTAGCACAACCAGATGTCCCAATAGGCATCATAGGTTTCTATGTGTCATATAGCGCTAAATCTTTAAAAAATCCTATCTCCTGTTCCCTACATTGGATTGTTTTCGTTTTGTGTCATTTTAAAGATAAAATTATTTCCTATTTTTATAAATTTATGTTGGATTTTATGTGTTGTGTCTTAAGTATTTACTGAATTTGTGTTTTTAATTGCTTTACATACCTGTCTTTGAAGTTAAGCCTGCCTGTTTGCAGCCAACCTACCAAGGGTTGAGCATGGTAATAATTTCCTAAGACCTATACTGAGCCCTATATTGTGTTATTGGTCTTATGGCTAGTGGTAGATGCATATTTACCACTACTAATAACCCACTTTGCAACAATATGTTAGCAGTCTGTCCTCGTATATTCAGGACACAAATGATTTCCTGTGCAAAATTTATAACATTCCATGGTGTAACACCTACATTATGGCTACTAGGGATGTCACTTCACTCTGTACGTCCATAAAATATGACCATGGCATAGAGGTCCACAAATATTTTCTAAGAGCCCACCCTCTGAACTATGCTCAGCACACTAGAATGATCATCACGATGTTGAGATATTGCCTCAATCACAATGTCTTTCTATTCGACAATGAAATCTATTTCCAAAGGCAGGGAACTGCCATGGGCACCTCCTTCACACCCCAAATGCAAATCTATAAATGGAATGGTGGGAGTAAGAGGTGGCGTGGTCGGACGTACATGCTCACTACATGGTCAAAGTTGTGCTTTGGGTGGCCTTTATTTATGACTTATTTTTATTAACCCCTTCGGTGCTCATGATGGAATGGTTCCGTCATGAGCACCGGTGCTCCCAGAATGGGCATGCCAATGCCCCCACCCCCCAAAAAGATGCCACAGTCTTTCTGCCCCCTAGGAGGCAGATAGGGCCAGTAGCCCCTGATCTGCCCCCCGGGTGGGCAGAAAGTCCACTAGGCACCCCGATTATGCTGGCTTTCTATTAGTAGGGGTGGGAGCTTCCCAATGCCACCCCCCCAAAAGAATAACCACAGTCTTTCTGCGAATACCCCGGGTTTGCTAGGTTTCCCTAGGTGCCAGCAGAGCTAGGCTTCATAATCTACAGCTAGGCACTTTGCAATAAAAGGGTCAGTTGTCACTGTGAAAATGCGGTGTGTACATGTTGCGTTTTGGGCCGTTTCTTGTCGCGGGCACTATGCCTACCGACACAAGTGAGGTACCTTTTTTCTCGGAAGACTTTTGGGAACACGGGGTGGGTGGAAGTTTGTGGATCCACGCAGATACCAGAACTTTCCACCACAGGAATGTGAGGAAAATGTGTTTTATTTTGAGAAATTGTGATGTTTGCAAGGGATTCTGGGTAAAAGAACCTGGAGAGAGCCAGTCAAGTCACCCCATCCTGGATTCCCCTGGGTGTCTATTGTTAAAAAATGTATAGGTTTGCTAGGATTCCCTAGGTGCCGGCAGATCTAGGGTTCAAAATCTACAGCTAGGCACTGTGCAAAAAAAGCATCAGTTTTCACTGTGAAAATGTGGTGTATCCACGTTGCGTATCGGGCCATTTCCAGTCGTGGGCACTAGGCCTACTCACACAAGTGAGCTACCATTTTCATTGGAAGACTTTGGGGAATGCGGGGTAGGTGAAATTTTGTGGATGCACACAGATTCCAGAACTTTCCACCACAGAAATGTGTGGAAAATGTGTTTGTTTTGACAAATTGTGAGGTTTGCAAGGGATTCTGGATAACTGAACTTGGTGAGAGCCAGTCAAGTCACCCCATCCTGGATTCCCCTGGGTGTCTAGTTTCCAAAAATGTATAGGTTTGCTGGGTTTCCCTAGGTGCCGGCAGAGCTAGGGTTAAAAATCTACAGCAAGGCACTTTGCAAAAAAGGGTTCGTTTTCACTGTGAAAATGTGGTGTGTCCACATTGTGTTTTGGGCTGTTTCCTGTTGCGGGCACCAGGTCTACCCACACAAGTGAGGTACCGTTTTTCTTGGAAGACTTTGGGGAACGCCGGGTGGGTGGAATTGTGTGGATCCACACAGATTCCAGAACATTCCACCACAGAAATGTGAGGAAAATGTGTTTTTATTTACAAATTTTTAGGTTTGCAAGGGATTCTGGGTAACAGAACCTGGTGAGAGCCAAACAAGTCACCCCATTCTGGATTTCCCTAGGTCTCTACTTTTCAAAAATGTATAGGTTTGCTAGGTTTCCCTAGGTGCCGGCAGGGCTAGGGTTCAAAATCTACAGCTAGGCACTTTGCAAAAAAGTGGTCAGTTTTCACTGTAAAAATAAAGTGTGTCCACGTTGAGTTTTGGACCGTTTGCTGACACAGGAACTAGGCCTACCCACACAAGTGAGGTACCATTTTTATTGGGAGACTTAGGGTAGCACTGAATTGTAGAGCAACTGTTATTATCTATTGACGTTTGATGCATTTCTGCCTTTCAAATGAAAGACAATGTGTAAAAAAGAAGTCATTTTGAAAAATGACCTATAAGTCTCATGCTAGTATGGGTACTCACAATTTCAGAAATGTGCAAATATCTCCTGTTCCTAAACTCTATATTTTGTTCCAATTTCAGAAATATATAGGTGTCTTTCATACTGATTTTTCCAGACTCTGCTCAGTTATTGGCTCTGGGTTCGTCTGGTTCTTGGTTAACCTACAAGTCCTATATATCCCCACAAACAGAAAGGTCTTGTGGATTTAACGGTATATAGCTTACAAACAGCTGTCACAGTTAGAAGAAGTTACAGGAGAAAACGTTGGCACAAATGGCTGTTTTTTTCAACTAATTTTCAATTTTTCCTATATTTAACTGTTAGTTTCTATGAAGAAACCTTGAAGGATCTACACAAATGACCCCTTGCTGAATTTAGAATTGTGTCTACTGTTCCAAACTGTATAGCTTTCCAGGATCCATTATTGCTTTCATACCCATTTCTACCATTAACTGGAAGGAGGTTGAAAGCACACAATATAGCAAAAATAGGCTATGTCCCAGAAAAATGGCAAACCTGTGTAAAATTCTTTTGTTTTCTGACAAAAGTCTGCTTGTTCCAGAAAGCTGGGAAAATTGTGATTTCAGCACCATAACCCCTTTGTTGATACCATTTGCAGGGAAAAAAACAGACGCTTTAATCTGTAGCCCATTTTTCCCAAAAATGTACCTGTATTTTGGCTAATTACTGGGTCCCCTCCAGGGAAATCCACAAACCCTGGGTACATTTAGAATCCCCATGATGTTGGAAAAAAAGGATTTGGTGTTGATACCTTATGTGGTCAAAAGGTTACAGGGGCCTAAGTCCAAACTACCCCAAATAGCCCAAAAAAGGCTCAGCACAGGAGGTGGGGAGGCCTAGCAGCGAAGGGGTTAATGGCTGCAGAAGAGACCCTATTTCAAGAGTACATCCAGAAGCTTAATTGGAATATATATAATATTCAGTTTACGGCAAAATGGAGTAAGACTCACATTTAATTTCTGGATGTGCTACTGGATGTTAAGATTGTCACTGTTAAAACACGCATCTTTCGGAGGGACACTGCTTGTAACTCCATCTTGCATGGTAATAGTGGGCATCCCAAAGCACTAAAGTAGAGCATCCCATATAGCCAGTTGCTGAGAGCTCATTGGATCTGCTCTACAGAAACCAATTTTCAAATAGAAGCTAAATCCATGGTGGAGAGATTCTTAGAAAAGGAATTTCCTCACAGAATTTTGAATGAGGCTTATCATAGAGAGTTGTCTAAAAACAGAGCTGAACTGTTGTCTGGTGGCGGATGGAGCAGAGCCCTTGCATCCACAACAATTAAATACACTGATCTGTATCAAGCCCAGATTCTGTTTTTTGGGGAATACAACAATGAGCATCACCTCAGAAGATCTATGCTCACATGGAATTGGAATGTCCTTCACCATGATGAGCACATAAAAATTGGTCTACATCCACAGAGGACCTATCAGAAAGCCACGTCATTGGGTGACACATTGACCAGAAGTATGTTCATCAATGATGACAAACTGAACTGGTTAGCCATGAAAAATCGGTGCTTTTTGAAATGTGAGCATTGCAAGATATGAGCCCATGGTATAAACAGAAAGACATTTGAGGGCCAACCTCGGCTAATAACTGAGGAAAACCATGTATAACACCAATTTTGTTGTTTACAAACTCTAATGTGACTGTCGGAGGTGATATTTTGGGAGTACCATCAACAAAGTAAAAATCAGCATTTTGCAACCCTCCACGCAATACAAAATTAGTACAGAAACTACCCTACAGCCAAACATGTGTGGGAGGTGCACCAAGGGAACCCCAGTTGCTTTAGGTATTATGGGATTAAACACATCAAAGCGAATCCTTGAAGGGGAGTCTGGGAACTTGAACTGCTCAGATGCGAGTCTAGGATCAGCGTTCTATTGGGAACAGAGAAACCCTGAGATCACAATCTGGATGAAGATCTAAATATCCACATCTGACGAGAAGGTTGCCCAACAATTAGATTAATGGACTATGAACCATGATGACCAGTGGCGGTCCGCTAGTCACCTGTCTGTGGACACTTTAGAGTTCTTTTACAATACCTTCTGTACCTTAATCCTAATTCTGCGTAGAGCCTTTTGTCACTGTAAAACATATTTATCCCTCGGTCATATAAGAAACTGGATTAAGTTTGTACTGATATATCATGGTTGATTAGGGTATGATGTAAATCAGTCCTGTTTCAAAGCCTTCATGGAATCACTATCTGGTGGCTCATACATCACCTTTGAAGATACCCAAGTGCATCACTTCCCTGTACAGGAAATTTGGTTCTAGTTTCATTTGACATGATACATATACTTTTTGACCTGGCCAGATGACATCACATATATCGGGGTCCAAATTAAGAACTGTAGCAACAGTTTAACTTTGCATAGTCACAACACTTTGGGATCTTGCACATGGACTCTTTATACAGATGGCCATTGCAGCTAGATAGATGAATAGATGGGCTTCAAGCTGCCGCAACAGTTTAATCGTGCTTAGTCACAGCACTTTAAGATCTTGCACATGGACACTTTTTACAGATGGCCATTGTTGCTACATAGTTTAATCTTGGGGTCCCCATGAGAAATTGTGGCAACAGTTTAACTCTGCACAGTTACAGCCCTTTGGAATCTTGCACATGGGCACTTTGTATAGATTTTTATAGATGCTAGATAGTTGCATGTGCATCTATATATTTATTTGTGACAAGTACAACTAATATGACCCTTATGTCTGCTTTTTCAATCCATCAGACCGTCAAATGTACTGTGAGATTGAATGTAAGCCAATTTTGAATGTTGGTTGTGGATAGACTGGGTATAACATCAGTCCTTTTGACCTTGCACAGTGACATTGATTACACATGGGTCCCAATTAGAAATTGTGAGAGGGGTTTTACTTTGCACAACTGTAGCACTTTCTTGACCTTGTACATGGATACTTTATACAGATGGCTATTGCTGCCAAATACCTATCTATATATGAAACTCATAATCGATAACATTTTGTATTTTGCTTTATAACATTTTTTTAGACTGCCATTAGTTCGGTGAGATGGCATATAGCTGAGTTTTGGTAATCTGAGTTTCCACATATAACTGACCATCTTGGATAGCAACGGAGATTGTATTAAGATTTATATACCCTCCAGCAGTATTTATTTGCCAAGATCATATACGTTAACACTTTACATATCAAGGGGTTCCATGCCTGATACGTTGTTTTATGATGTATTAATCATGGGTGGACTCTAATGGATTGCATGGACATGAGCCGTTGTATAATTTACATCTCCTGCCCATGTTTATAGAGATTATACACACACTGTGACTTGCAATCATACGTTCAAATGTGTAACAATTTTGGGAGAATCGGTACGCAAATATAGGTTAATAGATACAAATTCACTAGAACTAATTAATATACAAGTACAATTCATTTGTGTTAATGTACAACAATTGTCTGTTACAAAACATGTATTGTTTTGGGGGTTAGCGCTGGGAGACCAACATGGTGTTTGAAGTGATTCGCATTGTATCAAAGGTAGCATTCACCCCACTTTATCGGGATAGTGCAATGAAAGAAGGACTGCTTTTAAGTCACAATGATGGAGGGATACGGGTTGCCCAGATGAGGGAGTGATAAGTAGGTAACCTGGATGGGACCAGGACACCCACAACAGAGGCCGGGCCCAGGGAGATGGGGTCCATGGAGCCGAAAACTGTCCGGGAAGGGGGCCGCATAGCCTGCTTCCCCATTGAAAAAAGCCTGGCCCTGGGGGATGTGGTCCGTGGGGCCCAGAACGGTCCAGAGAAAGGGGGGCTACACAGCCCCCTTTCTAAAGAATAATAATCACATATTTTTTTTAACTGACCAGCAAGTCACCAGAGACCTTGCTCCCTTTCTCCACCACTCTGCAAAGGCACCTCCTGGCGCACTGCTAGTTGGAGGATGAAAACCCTTGCCCACCGAGGCTCACTGGGGGTCAATTGCCCCTCCTGCTATGTGCAGTAAGTCTCACACTGTGGGATTGCTGAGAGGTCTTCGGATGCCACGCCCCTTTCTCTACCAATCTGCAAACAAGCCTCCTGACACACTGCTGGTGGGGGATAAAGTCCGCTTGGTTGCTGAGAGCCCTTGGGTGCCAACTATCCCTCCTGTTACCTTCAGTAATTTCCACAGAGGGTGATTGCTGTGAGGACTTTAGAGGCCACGCCCCCTTTCTCCACCACTCTGCAAACACGCCTTCTGGCATAATACTGTTGATGGATGAAGTTCTCTTGGATGCTGAGGGACCTTGGGGGCCAAGAAGCTTTCCTGTAACCTCCAATAAGTCCCTTACATCAGGATTCCTGAGAACTGGTCAGAGACCCCGCCCACTTTCTGCACAACTCTGCAAACACGACTACCAGTAGTTAGGAAATAGATTTTGAAAAGCCTTAGAAAGTTACTGAAAAAACCTAAGGTTACAGGGACGTTATAGTTAGGAAATCGAATTTTTAAAAAACCTTAGAAATTCACTGAAAAAAACAAAGATTACAGGGACGTTATAGTTTGGCTCAGATTACACCTGTACATAACCAGTGAAATTCAGCAGTTATAGTTACCTGAGCTAACTATAACTTACAACCCCACAATACACTGCTTATGACCTCACATATTACATCAATCATGGCATGGTCAGTGACATCACTCATGACATCCCAAATGACATCACAGATGACATCATCCACAGAACCACTCACACACCCACTCACATCCCCATACAACCTTTCTTACACCCATTCACAGACCCATACAGCCACTCACATGTCCATTCACAGACCCATACCAGTACTCACATACCCACACACTCACTCATACAGCCACTCACACAACCATTCACTCACTCATACAGCCATTCATATATCCAGTCACTCACCTGTACAGCCACTCACATAGCCACACACTCACCCATACAGCTACTCACATATCGACTTATTTACCTGCATATTCACTCACACTCGCACCTACTCACTCACCCATGCAGCCTTTCAACACAGCTACTCACTCGCCCATACAAGCACTCGCACACTCACTCACACACCCACACAACCACTGACATACCCATTCATGCATCCATACAAGCACTCACACATCAGCTCACTCACCCACACAGCTATTCACACACTCTCCAATACAGACACTTAAACACCAACTCGCTTAACCAAACACCCACTCAAATAGCCACTAATTCACCCATACAGCCACTTACACACTGGGTAACTCACTCATACAGCCATTCAGACAGCTACTCACTCACCAATACAGCCACTCACCCAGCATTTCACTCACCCACACAACTACTCAGACACACACTTATACACCCATACAGCCACTTACACACCCATACACACAAGGATACAGTCACAGCCTCTCACATAATATGTTAGATGCAGTATCACTCATTAGTAATCCACCTAGTAATGCACCTAGCATACTAATGTAACTTTTGTAGTAGGTTATTATTTATGTTTAACAAAACTCTTAAAAACACATACACTCACTTGATGATGCCATCAGTGATGTAATTTGAGATGTAATGAGTGATGTCACTGACCATGTAATGAGTGATGTAATCTGTGAGGTCATAAGCAGTTCATTGCAGGGGCATACGTTATAGTTAGCTCAGGCGAATAACTGCAGGTGAATAACTGCTGAATTTCACTAGTTTTGTATGATGGAATCTATAATGTCCCTGTAACCTTTGTTTTTTTTCAGTGAATGTAAGTATATATTTATATATAGTATTAAATATTACTGGAATATATTTAATTTACCAATATATGTAATATTTACTACTTTAAACTCCATTATATTCAAACATCAATATTTTTGTCTATTTTTTGACGATATTAATGTCAACGAAATTCGAAATGTTTGTATATTTTGGTAAACAATATTTTCGACACAATATCTGTGTCAAATGATATTGTTTACTTCGATATTGTGCCAGTGATCCGTAGAGTAAAGTGGTGTACTGTAGAGTGGAGTTACATAGAGTGGAGTAGAGTGGAGGGGCTCAGAGTGGAGTAGAAAGTTTACTTTGGGGCTCAAACTTCACAGCTATTTCAGAACCATCAGCCTCACAATGAACTGCTCAAAAATATAACACAAAATTGGAGCTTGCGTGAGGAATCTCTTGAGAACCTTGAAAGTGCTTTCAGCTTTGGCATGCAATAAAAACCTACTTTGAGGTTTTCTTTTTTTACATCTCAATTAATAACACTGTAAAATCTATGCAGTTCTTAATAATGGATGATAACAAATTTGGCAAATACAGACAACTGTGTCATTTAAAAAAAAAAAACTGATGGAAAAAGGCCTATCCAAAATAGCTTCTACTTTGCCACTAAATTTACTACTTCTCTAAATTGGATTGGCAGTATATGATTATACTATGAGCTCATGTGCTTGCAACACTGGTCTTTGAGCGCTAGATTTCCATCTGATCAGTCAGCTAATATCACACATATTTCTCTGTTTCATGCAAGCTATTCATGTCTTAAATAAAGCACCAAGTTCAGTAAGTCATAAAAACATTTTAATTATTGCTAAAAAGGCCTATAAATCTACTGTGAATGATTCAAAAAGAGTATATGAATAGCATAAGTGTGCAATGTTGCTCTCCATGTGTAAGAGAAAAGTTATGAAGGCATTCTGCAGTTTGTTTTCACAGACCACGTTAGTTAAAAAGATGAGGCCTGATCTTACCATTACAGAGCATTAATGGCACACTTTGATCAGTGATTTTAATGGGGGAACACAGATGAAATTGTGTGCAATTTGCCAGGTGCTTTGGATCAGCAGTTACACATTACACTAGTTGAGATTCAACTGCTGATAAGGTTTCTAAATAATTTTCAGACTGCTGAGCCCATTGCCATCTCCGTCATGGTCCACAAGTCCAACATCCCAATTTGGTCTTGCTAGCTACAGAGGATATTTGATCTTGTACTATTGTGCTGTAACATTCCCACCTCCTGGTCAGGAAGCATTGTAATCCCTGTAAGTAAGAAAGGACCTAGAAATATGGCTTTTAGCTATGACTGATATTAAGGGAAACATCTTTTCTAAGTTTTTAGGGCACAATATTGAGGACTGGGTGCAAGAGAACAGATACTTAACCGGGCTAAAGTGGACTTCAGAGACCAAACCTATACTTCTGACTGCATTACGGCTCTTAGTGTGAACATTGGTTCAGAAGTACATTTTAACAACGGTGCTTTATGTTGTTACTTAATTGATGTTAATAAAATCTTTGAAGAAAATATTGTCTAAAAGCCATACCTGAAATATTGACCTTATGTTTTTGTAATTTGTACCAAAGTTAAATGAATATATGTGGGTTTAAATTCAAATTGTCAACCCTTCTTGGATCAAAAACTGGTTGTCTACTTGCTCTGCGGTCAAACAGGGTTGAGTCCTAGCCCCTACGTTTTTGTAAATCTACCTAGCGGACTTATTCACTTTAGTCATCAATTGTTACCTGCCCATGCTAGATAAAGCACTTGCTGGGCAGCTGCTGGTAGGCTAATGCACATTAGCCTCCAGGAACTTCAGACAGCGATAAGGTAACTTTCTAAAAGTAAAATCTACTTTTCCAAAATCTTTATTAAAACTCTAACTTCACCAATGAATAGGACTTTTAATAAATATGAGTAATAGTGTTTGAATTACTATTTTAGCCATTTCCTGTCAAAAGTTACAGATTAAAGTTTATAATCACTTGAGGTACATGCCAACTTGTATGCGACATGGTGTACTCAGGAGTGACTTATCAATAGTTAAAAGCAGGGTTTCCTGCCTGTCAAGAAGGTGTATTTTGACAGGTTTGACAGCATATTTTAGGCCCCTGCAGTCAGACAGCACATGTCAGGTCTAAAGCCATGTTTTACAGGACAATCTTGTGGATGGCAGGTGGCATTTAACTTCCAGGGACTGGATGTCTTTCCTAATTCATGGTGGATCTACAAATTTGCAACAAAATAAAATAAAAAGTGTTATCTAAAAACCATCCCCAGGGTGTGACAGGGCCTAGGGGCGGTGCATTTAAATATTTACAGAAGGGTCACTTGGCCCACTTCCCAAGCCTCTAAGAGGCCTCGGGGACCCAAACCCCCAAGGCCGACATTATAATAAAGGGGATGGGGGTGCTCAGCCCCACTCCTTCAGCCGGAAAAGGCCTCGGGGACTCCATCCCCCAGAGCTGATAATATTTCAAACCTAAAGAGGCATGTGGCCTCTCCTCCTGAGCTATTATTCGGCCCTGGAACCTTGTCCCCGGGGCTGAATATTAAATAAAAGGGAAGGGCATGGAGCCCCCCTCCTTGAGCCATTAATGGGTTTATACAACCACAACCCCAGTGGCAAGTTTGTAATTTGAAGGCGAGGGGGGATGCTGTCCCCATCCCTGAGCCGGTAAATGCCCTGGGATCCTATCTCCCAGGGCTCACTCAATGGCTGTGTCACATGGAGCCCACTCCTGCGACAGAGTAGTATCCCTACCCGCATGAATGTGGGCAGGCAATACCTGTCTGCTTTCACCCAGTGGGAGCTTTAAAAAGGCTCACACCAGATGAGGGCAGACGTGTTTCCTTGCCCGTGCTCTTGTGGACTGGGAAACTCAGGTTGGTCCTCCCTCCCTCTGCTTACAAAAGAAAAAGGCCCCAGGGAATGTGGTCCCTGGGGCCTGTAGGATGCTCTGGGAGGGAGGACGCCTGGGAATGGGGTCCCTGGGTCCTGCACAGTCTGGGAATGCGGGAACCACCCGCATCCCCCTTCTCTTATAAAAAAAAATATGGATGTACCAGGTGCGCACTGGGAAATCCAAAATACATTTTATAAAAGAAATTGAATACGTTATGGGGTACAGGGAGTGAACAGCACCTCAGCAACATTAAAACAAAAAACATAAGTCTCCTGGGTCATTAAATGCATGACCCCCGGAGAACTTGCCATAAATTTATAAAAGCCATCCTAACTGGAGCTCTTTGGTCTTCAGCTTCAGTGCAAGAGACTCTTGTGGTTGCTTTTCTGATAAATGTTAAATGAACAACTAAGAGACTTGTTGGTTTTGTTTAAAAAAAAGTCTGAGTTTTTCTTTTAACATTTTTTATCCAGAAAATGCAATAATAAAAACTATGTGAGAAGAATGACTCACAGACATGTTGATTTTTTTAAATTTAAAACTTTATAAATCAGTTTAATAATAATTGCTATTAATAAACATTGCATTGTGTAAATAATTGAAATTTACATTTGATTAACAATATTAGTAATTTTTGATGATCGAACTGCTTTCTGTATATTTGCATTACCACCCCTAATAATACCAAAAGGGTCACTTTTATATTTTGTTGTTGTGACTCTTTGACAAAGTCAGTAAGGGTGCCTAAATGCAGCCAGGTCCTGTGATACCAACTGCATGCTATCCATGTCTTCAGCCCTGTGGCAAACCCCAAATTGTGCATTGTCTTGCACTGTGGGGGGGTTGACTGCTTGTGAAGGGTTGGACAAAGGGCCAGCAGCCAACCACCAACTGTGTACAGCCAAAAGCTGTGCACAGCAGGGGATTGCCTGCCTGCAGGTGGTTATACGCAGGACCTGTGTCCAACCAAACGGAACGCATGGACAAAGGCTTTGCGTGGTGAGGGGGTTGGTTGGCTTTACTTATGGTAGTAAAATATTGCTTTACATAAAAAAACTATTAATTCACTGAAAAAAAGGATAAAGTGATGTTATAGTTAGGAATTGTAAAAATAACTTAATTTACATTGATAAAGACCCTTAGAAATTCACTGAAAAAATCAAAGCCTAATGGGACGTTATAGTTAGGTGAAAATGTCTGTTAGAAAATACTGTTTTAGATTAACAAAGCCACTTAAATTCACCAGTTATAGTTAACTATAAGTCATGCCCTAAAATAACAATGACTCATGCCCTCGTCATGCACAACTAAGTACTCCACATATTACATCACTCATGACATGATCTATGACATCGCTCATAATATCACTGCAACTTCTAAAATTACAATATTGATGAAAAAACTGTGGATGGTGGGGGTACAGGTTATAGTTATTTTACGGCACAAGTTATAGTTACTGGAGTAGCTTCCCTCTCAGTGGGTTTGCAAACAGTCTGGCTAGTGTGGGCCTTGGGGACAAAGGCCTTTCCTTCTTCAGGTCTCTATTTACACTAAACTAGATACTGGCAGGATGCACCTCTGTCCCTTTCAAGTTAATGAAGTTCCTGGGTTCCACCCAACTATCCTTTCTGGCTGATAGGTATCAAATGCCACATAGCCAGTCTATCCTGTCACCAAGTAATTTTTCACTCTGAGAGATGATTTCAAACCTCTCTACGGCCAAGCACTTGTTGGGAAGCTGCTGGCAGGCTAAAGCAAATGATGACCCAGGAGCTTCAGGCAGAGAAAGGGTAACTTTCTAAAGGGCATTTTTCCTAAATATTTATTAAATATCTAACTTCACCATTTAATGGATTTTTAATATATATGCTAAATAGTCCTTTAATGATTGTTTTAGATGTTTCCTCTCAGACTTTGCAGATTAAAGTTCATAATCTGTACTTTGACTTGCCAGTAAAGATAGTTTCTGGGGTCTCGTCACTGGAGCAACTTGCCAAATTTCATTTTACACATGTTCCACTTTTAAATATCAGGCAACCTACCCTGTGGTTGACAATGTGTACCTAAAGGTGATTTATTAATTTTTAAAATCAAGATTTCAACCTGCAAAATGGGTTTGAAGGCATGTTTTCAGGCTGCTGTAGTCAGGCTACACATGGTACGCCTGAAGCCCTATTTTACAGGCCACTCCTGTGGATAGCCTATGGGTTTAGATGTCCACTGATGGCATTTAAGTTCCAGTTACTTGGTGCATTTTCTACACCTCATACTATGGACCGATATCCATGTTAATCCACGTTAACCAATCAGAGGTAAGCCATTTTAACCATGTTTAAGGGTGGAGCACAAGCACTTTACTCCTGTGTGGGCTCTGTCTGAAATCTATCAATGCTTTGCGACCTAATTCCAGTTGCAAAACATTTTTTAAAGTTCCAGCTCGAGAGTTAGGTTGGTAAACCATTCGCATAAGGGAAGGGGTCCTTGTGGGACCCATTTCCCTTTGTGAATGTTATAAAAACGTTTGCTGAGGAGTAGGCTGGGATTGGCAAATGCAGTAGGTTTTGCCTATGTGATTAATGATACTTTTTTAGTTTTTTGTAAGTTTTAGCTTGGTGAGCAGTGAGCTCTGTAAAAGTGTTCTGATGTGTTTTTTGAGAAAGGCAATATATTGTGCAGTAACTGGTGGTAAGATAAGGTGCTCCTGTACCTTCGGTTGATATTGGCGCTATATAAAACTGACCCCATAATAAAATTGTAAAAAGTAAGCTTGTCTAAATGCGGAGGCGACTAGTTACCTGTGTGCTTGTATGAGGTAACTTGTGGTAATATAAAGCACTCCTGTACCTACGGGTGATGTTAGCGCTATATAAAAGCTCCCCAAAAATTAATTGAATGAAAAACATGTTACGTAGCGGTGTTGAAACATGTTTTTATTTAAATAATTTTAAATGTTAATCAATGTTTTCTCACTGACTAAGGAATCACAAAGGGTTCTGGTTTTGTTGTAGGTTGCACTACAGTTTGATACTCTATATGCTTTTCCTAGTGTTTGTACTATTAATATTTGTTTTGTTGCCATGAATGGTGGATATTCTGATCGATTTAAAATACTGAATGTGATCTAGTGTATGCGAAGTATAAATGCAATGAATGTACTGTATAGTGTTTTCTTCGGCTAAAAGAAAATGTAATACAAAGATTTAAACAAAAAGAATATGGCGCCGATCACGATCCTGTAAAAACCGGGTACGAACCGTCGGACGGAGCATATTCTCCGTCCGACGCGTACCCGGTCGGAACAATATACAAACATGGAATTACGATTCGCACGGGAACACCATTTCCGTACGAATCGTAAAAAACCCCAACCGAACAAAATAAACCTACAAATGCGATCCGGGAAAGCGCCGACCTGACGTCGGGACGCTCGCAGCCTGCCATTCACGAACCAGGAATTACGATTCGCACCGACGTCATCCCGCACGGTGAATATTTTCCGGCTGCCAAAAACTGCCGGGAAATCAGGACGACACGAACAAGGACTACCAGTACGCGACGGACAGACAGGACGACGCGAACAAGGAGGACCAGTACGCGACGGACAGACAGGACGACGCGAACAAGGACTACCAGTACGCGACGGACAGACAGGACGATGCGAACAAGGAGGACCAGTACGCGACGGACAGACAGGACGACGCGAACAAGGAGGACCCGTACGCGACGGACAGACATGGACCCGAACCTACGTGTCATCCCGGCCCTCATAGCAGTCGACCTCCTCTACAGGTTCGGACGCAGACGCCGCAGAAGGTCAGAACAACTAAGGGAGAGGGGAAAGTGGGGTGGGGTGGGGGTGGCAGGACCAGGGCAGGCCACAAACCCCCCACCAAAGTCACACAGCACACATGCCCTGGACATACCTGACTCCCATGCCCTGGTCACTACGAGGGGGTGGGGGCGTGTCCAGCTAAGCCAGCGACCGCCACAACGGAAGTCCGTCACGACGCGAACCGGCAACACAACCAGACAGGTACGTCCCGTACCCACGCCTGAAGAGCGTGGCTATGAGTCGTACCACGCCCACACCCACGTCACCCCAACAATGGCGGGACGGCTCGTACCCACGTGGCAAAGGCCTGGGTACGAGCCGCACAAGCATCACATAGCGTGGGGACGGATATGTACGGACCCTACCCCCACCCCGTATGCATGGAGCGTACCCCCACCCCAACAGTGTAAGTACGACACGTACCCCCACCCGCGTACGTATGGAGCGTACCCCCACCCCAACAGTGTAAGTACGACCCGTATCCCCACCCGCGTACGTATGGAGCGTACCCCCACCCCAACAGTGTAAGTACGACACGTACCCCCACCCGTGTACGTATGGAGCGTACCCCCACCCCAACAGTGTAAGTACGACACGTACCCCCACCCGCGTACGTATGGAGCATACCCCCACCCCAACAGTGTAAGTACGACCCGTACCCCCACCCGCGTACGTATGGAGCGTACCCCCACCCCAACAGTGTAAGTACGACCCGTACCCCCACCCGCGTACGTATGGAGCGTACCCCCACCCCAACAGTGTAAGTACGACACGTACCCCCACCAGCGTACGTATGGAGCGTACCCCCACCCCAACAGTGTAAGTACGACCCGTACCCCCACCCGCGTACGTATGGAGCGTACCCCCACCCCAACAGTGTAAGTACGACACGTACCCCCACCCGCGTACGTATGGAGCGTACCCCCACCCCAACAGTGTGAGTACGACACGTACCCCCACCCCAACAGTGTAAGTACGACCCGTACCCTCACCTCGAATGCATGGAGCGTACCCCCACCCCAACAGTGTAAGTACGACCCGTACCCTCACCTCGAATGCATGGAGCGTACCCCCACCCCAACAGTGTAAGTACGACACATACCCCCACCTCGAATGCATGGAGCGTACCCCCACCCCAACAGTGTAAGTACGACACGTACCCCCACCTAGAATGCATGGAGCGTACCCCCACCCCAACAGTGTAAGTACGACACGTACCCCCACCTCGAATGCATGGAGCGTACCCACATCCGTGTATGCCATGAGCGTACATATTGTGAAATAGGAGGGGTGTGTGCAGAGTCCTCCCAGCAGTGCCTAGACACAGGAGGGGTGGGTGCCTATCACTCCCAGCAGTGCCCAGAGACAGGAGGGGTGTGTGCAGAGTCCTCCCAGCAGTGCCCTGAGACAGGAGGGGTGGGGGCCTATCACTCCCAGCAGTGCCCTGAGACAGGAGGGGTGGGTGCCCATCACTCCCAGCAGTGCCCTGAGACAGGAGGGTTGGTGCCTAACACTCCCAGCAGTGCCCAGAGACAGGAGGGGTGTGTGCAGAGTCCTCCCAGCAGTGCCCAGAGGCAGGAGGGGTGTGTGCAGAGTCCTCCCAGCAGTGCCCAGAGACAGGAGGGGTGGGTGCCTAACACTCCCAGCAGTGCCCAGAGACAGGAGGGGTGGGGGCCTATCACTCCCAGCAGTGCCCAGACACAGGAGGGGTGGGTGCAGAGTCCTCCCAGCAGTGCCCAGTCACAAGAGTGGTGTGTGCAGAGTCCTCCCAGCAGTGCCCAGAGACAGGAGGGGTGTGTGCAGAGTCCTCCCAGCAGTGCCCAGGGGCAGGAGGGGTGTGTGCAGAGTCCTCCCAGCAGTGCCCAGAGACAGGAGGGGTGGGTGCCCATCACTCCCAGCAGTGCCCATGGAACGCAAAGGGTGGAGTAGCCACAGATACCATGCCCACAAATGTCAGTCAGGTGCACAAAGACCCTGCAGTACATGTACCACATGTGTGCGAGGCTGGGAGTATACGCATGCATAGCGCAGAAAAGAAAACATGTACACATGAAGTCATGTCAATAGGCCACATACACAAGTACAATGACTACCAAGGATGCCACGAATGATGCAGGTGGAGACATCGCTCAGCATGCATGCGCAAAGGTGAAGGACTACGTCACACACCCAGCTAATGGACACACAGCTCTGTGCTAAAGTCAGGGGACACCCTGCAGAGAAGAAGTCAGGGTACACAGAGGAAGGAATACACCTTGGGACAATTGCAACATGCAGCAACTGCTTACATGAATGGAGAAAGGTAGCTAACACCGTGTGATGGCACACAGATCCCAGGGTCCCCCCTATGAGCAGCACACTACTACATTTCCCACACACCCAACACATGACCAACACCCACAACCATGTAGCAGCCCCACCAACAGCAATGCCAGCAATGCAGGAGTGTTCCAAGGGCAAAAAATAAATAGCTTTATTCAGCATGAGCAAAAAACTAGTATGACGTAAGTCCAATATTAACAAAGGCCATAGGGCAGTCCAGGAGTCCCAGCTGGATGGGGGACACAGTGGGATGCGTGTCCCCTAGCTTGCCTGCACAGTTACAATCCGTTGTCTTCCACAGGGGTGAGGGCATCATGTGGGGGGGAAGAAACAGGCACCGCAGGGACAGGAGGGTGAAGGGTAGGCGTCGTGGGTGCAGGGATGGAGGACTCCACCACAGGGGGTGGGGCAGGGCCAAAGGCGGAGGCCAGGATCTCGCTGCACACCTTAGCAAGGTCCTCCAGGGACTCCCCTGCACCCGAAGGAACCACAGGCCCCAAGGAGGGGGGGGGTCAGAGGGATGGGTCGCAGCGCCACTGGGGGAGGGTGTGGACAGGGGGGGACTCAAGCACCCTGACCGGGGACCTCCTTGACCGCTTGCGGGGTGGTGTCACTGTGGGGCTCAGGGACAGAGCAGCCATGAAGGAGTCTTTGGGGGAGATGTGGCCAGGAGAGCTGAGGGGAAGGGATTTGGAGGGAGTGGATTGGGTGGAATGCGGACTCCCACTCTGGCTGCGTGTCACACGTTTGCCCCCCGACCCAGTGGGTGTGCCTACTGCACCCTGTGTGTGCGTGTCAGGAGGTGTGTGGCGGACCTTCCCTGCTGATGTGGTGCCTGTGTCTGTTGTGGTGGGTGCATGCTTACGTCTGATTGTATGTGGGACAGGCATGGGAGTGGGAATTGTGGAAGGAGCAGGGGTAGGGGGTGGGACGTAGTGCTGCAGGAGACCCACTGCTGCAGTCAGTGTGGAGTCTATGGACCTCAGCAAGTTGCGTTGATCAGCCTGCGATGAATGAATGCCCTCCAAGTATGCCTCCATGTTGTTGAGGACCTGGCTGTGGCCATGGAGGACATTAAGGATCGCAGTCTGACCAATCTGCAACTGCCGCTGGATGTCCACAGACTCCGCATTGGCGGCAGCAGTGGAGACAGGGGCAGGGGGTGCGGTGCCTGGCAGGAAGGAGACATGTGGTGACCGGGCATGTTGGGAAGGGACACGAGCACGTGAGAGGCGGCTGATGCCAATGGAGGGGGCGGTGCCAGATGTAGGGCTGCTGTCAGATGGTGGTGCAGCCACCGCCCACTCGGAGAGATCATCCTCGGACCCGTCAGCTTCATACTCTGTTGTGCTAGTCGACAGGTCCCCGGGTTCACTCTCCTCCGCCTCAGTCCCACTCGAAGTGCCAGCCCCGATGTCACCGCTGGCACTGGTGCTCGGTCCTTCCGCACCGTCTGTGTCCATGTCTCCCTCCGTGTACCCCGACGATGCTGTGGGCAGGGTGAAGAGACAGAAATTAATCATACACCTGTATACATATGTCACATGAGTCAAATCTACGTAGGTTACAGTGCATAGCCTGAAACAAAGGATGAGTTACAACTACAAAACAAGGTACATACGTAGGCCCTGCAAGACACAGTTGTGTGACCCACCATGCCATGGAAAAACTATGGAGAGCATGACACAATAGCAAATGAGATGACATGGTATTCTGACTGAGGAGCAAGGCCCTGGGGACAATACAGCACTGCATCTGCACTACACAGTGTGGCAGGAAATTGGGATGAGCAGGGACCAAATCCAGAAACTGGAGGCACATGCAGCATAGGTAATACTGAGACCATGCCCACCCTGACTGGCACGCTGCACCTTGAGTGTATGTCCAGACAAACATCACACACTGGCCAGTCCGAGCAAGGAGATGACAGGTCTTGACATGTAGGCCATGGCCGCCCCACCCACCCCCTACATGAGACAAATCTGTGGAGACACAGGAAGCACTTACATCTCTTAGTCTGGGTGATATACACATGGGATGCAACAATTCAAGATTGCACACCAAATACCCAAGGTGCGCCTGTCCAAATAATCATGTAAAAATGGGCATCATCAGATGATTGCAACAAGACACACAGGCAATGGCCACCGTGAGTATGTACTTTGAAAATCAGGTCAGGCTGGACAGTGGACACTTGTAATACATCTCACGTCAAGAAACATGGTGCCAGGGGACAATGGCACAGAGCACAACCTATGCTGTAGACACAGAGATTGTCGACATTCTCGGATTACACACATGATACCTACGAAAATATGCCCCTGGGGACAGTAGTGGCCACACAACTCCATGCTCCTGAATGGGAATGACTGCAACACACGCTAACATCCCTGCACTATGCGTAACGCACACTCATGCACATCATGTCACAGGCCACCACATGGGACATGCCTGCTGGAAGGCCTGGCACTCGAGAGATTAACTCCCATGTCTGGACTCAGCATTAGTGCCAACTGACATGGAACCCACAAGTCTAGAACTGGACAGGGCACAGGTAAGGTCACAAAACCTGTTACACACCACCCCCACACATGATGCTGCAGGCATTGTACACTTGGAGAAGGTGTCAGGCTACATAACCTTGTGATGGAGTGACTACACACAGACCAGGGACACATTGCAAGGAGGGGAAGGGAGGCAGGAGAGCACTGCAATACTGTGGGGAACAGGATCTGCACAGCACCATAAACCCTGGAAGTGTATCCATGGAACAGTGCACTTACAAATGCTGGTGAAACACAACAAACACACACATGTACCTACCCCCTTCCGGCTGCTGCATGTCCTGTAGCCGCCTGTCCAAGTCAGGAAAGACCACCGCCAGCACACGTTTCTGGATGTGGGAGAGACGGCGGCGCCCGCGGTTCTTGTGGCTCTCAGGTGAGTCCCCCAGCAGGACCCGTGCGATCCTCCACGTCCAGCACCGGATATCCTGCCAGCGTTTCCTCACCTGGGACAGGTGCCGCCTCCAACCATCCGCACTCCTCACGGCGCTGACGGCGTCCAGCCATATCTGCTCCTTGGCAGAGGCGTCTACCTGTGAGGATGAACAAGTGACACTACATCAATACACCTTGCACATGTCACAGGGACACAGATTAGAACACATTTGCTGTTTACAACAAGGCATAGTGTGCATCCAACGCATTGCACCTTTGTCATAGGGACATGATCCTCTGGGGGAAGGGCACAAGCAGTACGTGCCATTGAAAGGACACAGGTGGAATGAGGGCAACTACACAATCAATGAGCCAGGCTCACACTGTGCATCACACCCACCCCTCCTGTCTCAAGGCACTGCTGGGAGTGATAGGCACCCACCCCTCCTGTCTCAGGGCACTGCTGGGAGTGATAGGCACCCACCCCTCCTGTCTCAGGGCACTGCTGGGAGGACTCTGCACCCACCCCTCCTGTCTCAGGGCACTGCTGGGAGACATCAGGCATTCCCCCCCCTGGTACCCCCCCTACAGTACATAGCATGTGTGTCACACCTGGACACAATGGCAGAAGTCACGGTCACAAAAAAGGGACTCAGTCTGTGCCAGTGGACACTGCACTCACCTGATAACCTGGTCGCCCATACAGCATGGGGTACCGTGGGAGGATCACTTCCACCAAAGCCATGTTCTCCTCCAGGGTGAATGGCTGTGACCTCTCCACAGCCCTTGACATGGTTCCAGGGAATCAGTAGCAGCAGCTGGGTCGTGGAATACAGAGATGTGCAGGCAAGTGCTCCCTCTTGGGACCTGGCTGCCTTATATCTGCCTTGCTGGCCCATCTCATGCACAGGAGTACAGAGTGATTGGTCACTCACATTTGCATCCTATGTTTCCTCCAATCCCTTCAAACCTAGCAGTCTGTGGGTTCTCTATCGGTTTTTTTCTCCTGCATGATGTCAGCCCCACAAACACATTGCAACAAAGTAGATTCATTCCAACTGACTTCTGCTGTGCACCTTCCAGAACAAATTCAAAATTTGAACTTGGTCTCCATGACAACCAGCATGCATGTAGGCCTTAATACTTGTCCCTCATGTGTCCCCTATGTAATTTGGAGCTTCACACACAGGTACGGTGCGTTCCGGGGCCCTAGGGCACCCCAAATGCATTGCAACGGCCCGTACACACGTGCCTACGTTCACTATCACTATGGGTGTCCTCGCATATGCGTACTCGTAGTGGTACGGGCCGTACACACGCCTGTACGCTCCCTATCACTATGGGTGTCCTCGCGTATGCGTACTCGTAGTGGTACGGGCCGTACACACGCCTGTACGCTCCCTATCACTATGGGTGTCCTCGCGTATGCGTACTCGTAGTGGTACGGGCCGTACACACGCCTGTACGCTCACTATCACTATGGGTGTCCTCGCGTATGCGTACTCGTAGTGGTACGGGCCGTACACACGCCTGTACGCTCCCTATCACTATGGGTGTCCTCGCGTATGCGTACTCGTAGTGGTACGGGCCGTACACACGCCTGTACGCTCACTATCACTATGGGTGTCCTCGCGTATGCGTACTCGTAGTGGTACGGGCCGTACACACGCCTGTACGCTCCCTATCACTATGGGTGTCCTCGCGTATGCGTACTCGTAGTGGTACGGGCCGTACACACGCCTGTACGCTCCCTATCACTATGGGTGTCCTCGCGTATGCGTACTCGTAGTGGTACGGGCCGTACATACGCCTGTACGCTCACTATCACTACGTGTACGCATACGCGAGGACACCCATTGTGATAGGGAGCGTACAGGCGTGTGTACGGCCCGTACCACTACGAGTACGCATACGCGAGGACACCCATAGTGATAGGGAGCGTACAGGCGTGTGTACGGCCCGTACCACTACGAGTACGCATACGCGAGGACACCCATAGTGATAGGGAGCGTACAGGCGTGCGTACGGCCCTACCATTATGGGTGTTCTTGTGTATGCGTACTCGTAGTGGTACGGACCGTACACATGCCTGTACGCTCGCCATCACGATGGGTACACATACGGCAGCACTCCCATAGTGATATGGGAACGTACACAGGCCCTCTTAGCAGCAGTACGGCGGTTTTCACACATCACAGTGGTGACAGGCGGCACACAGGTAGGAATAGGGCGGACATACTTGTCCATGGATGGACATACTTGTCCATGAATGGACATCAAGGCATCGTCTGTGCATTACTACATGTGTGGGGCACAGGTGTGACAGGCTGTGATGTGGAACATTACTCCTGAGTCGAGAAGGCACCAGATGTATGATGAGATGTGTACAGATGTACTGTGTGACGGTGCAATGTGTGCCAGGCATGCCCTTGACTCCTTTGACATGTGTGCGTGTCGTACTGCACACTTGGGATGAGCGTCACTGGCATGGCACGGACACCAACACACGGAAGTGTCCCCTGATGCCCGGTACAGGGGTTACCACACCTGACTTGTCACTACCCACGGTGCACAATGTGACTATGTCATGTATGTGTGGTGGCTTCCCATCAGGTTGATGTTGGAGCACCCTCAAAAGCTGCAGCTGTTGCAGCAACCAACATGTGTCTGTGTGTAGATTGACATTGCACACTGTTCCGCACACCATGCCACATGTGGTATCGGATGTGAGGTGCACATGTATGCATGGGACACGGAGTAGCGTGACAAGGACATGTCTGCATCCTCACAATGAATGTGTGGCGAGTCATGACATGTGCACCTTCATGGCAAGGTGTGTGGCCTGTCCTAGTGTAATGTCATGTGACCTGTGGCTCTAGTGTTCCGCTACCAGTCTCTGCAATCGGCATCCTACTTCTGCTGATGTGTGGGCGTATGTCACTCCTGTCTTGCGTCTGGCTGTTCACTTGCACTGGGACACAGCTATTCCCATGGCATGGCATGGGGAGGTTCTCAATCTCCGTGTGTAGCTGGGTCTTGGTAGGAGTGTCACCTGGCAGCCATACGTGTCCAGGGCATGTAGCACATACCTGACTCCCTATGTAGCATAAGTGTATTGACAGATTAACATGTGCCCAGTACATATGAATTGTTGTCGTAGTGCACTCACTCTTCCTTGTCACTTCCAAATTACTGCAGAGCGCCGCCTCTTGCCCGACCAATTCCGGACTTGGCTGCCATGCGGGAGAATGACAGTATCCGGTGCTACCGCTTCCCCCAACCGTTGATTCTGGAGTTGACGGCGAGACTGGCACCACACCTGCAACCGCAGCACAGGTATCCTAGGGCACTGACACCCCAGCTGAAGGTAATGGCTGCCCTACATTTTCTTGCCACGGGTACCTTTCAATATACCATAGCTCATGTTGGTGGCATGTCCCAGAGCATGTTCTGCCGTGTGCTGCATGATTTCTTAGAGGCCATGTTGATTCACCTGGATGACTTCATCAAGTTCCCAACCCCTGAACAGTTGACTGTGGTCAAGCGTGGATTCTATGCCCTGGGAGGGATGCCCCATGTCATTGGGTCCATAGATGGGACACATGTAGCTTTGGTACCACCACACGCACGGGAGGTAGCGTACCGCAATCGGAAGCACTACCACTCCATCAATGCCCTTGTGGTGTGTCTGTCCAACATGGTGATTTCACATGTCTGTGCTCGTTTTCCAGGATCAGCACACGATGCCTACATCATGAGGCGTAGCAGGATGCCTGAAATGATGATGCAGCTGCGCAACGAAAGAGCATGTGTTGTTGGTGGGTACAGTCTGTCTGTCCTGTATTTTGCATAGCCTACCAGCACAACCGCTTCACCACTTCTAACGATGTCCATGTGCTTCCCATGTAGGGGACGCTGGCTATCCCAACATGCCATGGCTGCTCACACCTCTCCGCAACCCCATCACGCCGGCCCAGCTCCGCTACAACACCGCCCATGGCCGGACAAGGCGAGTGATAGAGAGGACGTTTGGCCTGCTGAAGAGCCGATTTCGGTGCCTCCACAAGACCGGCGGCGCACTCCCATATGCCCCTGCGAAGGTCTGCAAGATCTTCATGGTCTGCTGCATGCTGCACAACATGGCAGTTGAGAAAGCTGTGCCACTCATCCTGGATCAAGATGACGAGGACCATCCACCCGTGGAGGACGAAGGGCTTGGCAATGGGGCTAGTGATGTGGAGGATGTGGAGCCGCAAGAGGACATCCGGACTCGGCTCATACGCAACTTCTTTGCTTAGTGGTGAGTACCAGTGTCTGAGTGTGCACGCATTGGTCCCCGTGTGGCATGTGTTGTGATGTGTGTCTCCACCTGCATGTATGGCACGTGAGTCAGAGGTGTGTGTGGGTGTGTCACTGGAGTGATGGTGGCAGTGATGGTTGTATTTCCACAGTCATAATTGTGACCTAGCATGTTGTCATCCATACATGTGTCGAGTAAATGCACATGCAAGTGGCTGTGCTTTTTGTGGCTGACTTCTTGTGTGTCTCTCTTCCCCAGGTACTTGCGCATGCCGTCTGCTGGTTGCATTGTTGTGGCACTGCTATTCCTCATGGACACGTCATCGTGGGCTGACTCAGCGTTACAGGCACGGACACGTTTGGAAGTCTCCATAGGGTAAGGGATGCATCAGGGGTGTATTGGGTGTGGCAGTTGTTCACGATGTATGCACACTGCCCCTGTCGATGTTTGGTTCCTCTGCAGACATGTAGCATCACCATGGTACACATAACATGCAGCTGGGTACACCTGAATAGATGGTCAGACTTGTTGACAGTCATCAGTGATGGGATAGTGGATTGTGATGATGGCATCAATGTGTGTAACACTGCCCTCGGACACATACGGTTTGCATTGGCTTGACAAGGTGTGGGACTTCTACATCAGCGGATCAATGGTGTATGGCAGTCTCTCCGTGAGCAGCTGTGGGTGTTTAGCTGTTGGCCGACAATTGTGTGCCAGTTCCATGGCTATCACGCATTTGTGCTGCAGAAGGGGGGTGCCAGTGTTGGACCCACATGTCACTCCACATGATGTGTTCATGTGTACTTCAAGTTGCCTCTGCAATCACGAAAACATGACTAATAAAGGTGTCCCTATGCCTCCAAGGTGCCTCTTCTCAGTCAATGCTGGTGTGTTGCCACGGTGCATCCAGCATGTCTGGCATGGTTTTCCCGGATAGTGGCTATGTGTCGATGTGTCGAGTAGCAAGATGCAAGCTGTGTGTGTGGGCTGAGACTGTGTATTGGGCATGATGTCCATGACTGTGTGGGTATTGTGACATGTGCCATCCCCATGCATCCAACGTTGGCCAGGCCCCCATTCTCTGCATCCACCGGACTCAAGCTTGCAGGACATGGTTCTGCCACCTGTCTACACATACCTGGGTGCCCCCCAGGACACTCCACATGATCCCTGACCTCTGCGCATGACTGTTGCTGTACTCAATGTGTCTGTCAGCACGGTTGTGCGGCCACCCCCTCAGCTGGTTGGGCCCATCCTGGGTGTGTATGGTGCTCCATGTCTGTCTTGCCTAATAAACTGTGACCCGTGTGTCCTGTGCCAGACTCAGGCCCCAGGGTGTGGATGGTTGAAGTCAAAAGAGAACTCAGGCATGTTTAGACTTTACAACACACATGTAAGGTAATAATGCAACCAGCAGGCATCTTCTCTTCATGGTGTGATATTTTATTTGGGGGGGGGGGAGGGGGGATAAAGTGAGGGGCTTTCCGGGAGTTTGGAATCCAAAGTTCAGTAGGGGAGTTGGTGTCCTTGCCATTGGAAATCCTCATTGTCCATGCCACAGTCTTTGTCAACATTGGTCAGACAGTGACCAGCAGGGCCATGTGGCAGAGAATGTCTCTTGATGCTGTGATGCTGTTGCTCCAGTGGGCCAGGTGCCAGGCCAGGTGTCCTGGGAGATGGTGATGTAGCGCTGACCCTCACAGTCCTTTACGTGGACGACCCGGCCTCCTGCGGGGACCCTCAGAAGCAGGCCGTGACGATGTTTGGGATGCTCCGTCGGATGTCTCCTCCTCCTCCTGATCCCTCCCTGTGGGTGGTGATGTTCTACGCCGTCTGGCACAGGGAGGGTTGCCCATGTTGTCGGCCATCCGACGGAGTGTATCGTGAATCCCCTGGAACACCGTCACTTGCTCAGCCTGTCTGTCCTCCATCCTCCGTTGGTGTTGCAGTAGACAGGCATGTTGCTGGGCCTGCTGGGTCTTTATCTCATCGAGGCTCCCCTTGATCTCATTGAGGGTGGACACAACCTGGGCCATGCCCGTGGTGTCCTGCCGGTATGTGTCCAGGATGTTACGGACATGGGAATATACCGGTTCCCCAGCCAACTGGTCAGGCTCGCGCCTCCGCCGTCCTCCACTCCCACCACCCCTGCCCACTTGTACCTGGCCTGCCCTTGTGGGTACATCGGGTCTCCGGGACCCCTGAGGGGTGGCATTGGCGTTGTCGCCTGCCTCCTCCTGGGTGCCCGGGACACCGTGTCCCTCCTGGCCAGCCTGGCTGCATTGTGGTGGTGGGGCAGGGATCCTGGGTGTCTCCTGGGATGTGGCAGGAGTGGGGGTGGTGGTTGGCACAGTTGTACCTGACGCAGGTGCTGCAGGTGGTTGGACACCAGAGGGGCCAGGTCGGTCGGGGTCGTCCACAGAGTGGTGAGAGTCGTCGCTGCCGGTGGGATCGGGCTCCCGCAGATCCGGGTCCTGTGAGTCTTCCCCCCCAGTGTTGGGGGGTGAACCACGACGTTGACCTGTGTGTGAGAGAGACAATGTTAATTTTGGTCCATGCAACATCCATGTTTCATCAGTTTCAAAGTTGGCACTTTTCCTCTTGGAATTAGGATCTGTCTTGCATTCCACTCACAGTGCACTTGTGCATGGGTGTGTCCCTTTGGCACCACTTTGGCCCCTTTAACTATGTGTGGCACAGTCTTACTTGCTGCGTCAAGTGTGACTGCAGTCAGCAGTGGAGTGGGCAGGTGTGGCGAGCCATGCATTGGCGCCTTCCGTGTAGCACTGTACATGTGCACATGGAGTGGATCCACACACTTATATAATGCAGGTAGCTGTCTTTGTGCTCGTGAACAGGTTGTGACATGGCCCTGTGTTTTGCCATGGTGAAGAGGGGGGGTTCTGGCACTGGCCACCCTTGGCTACATGCACGCAGTCTACCTGCTGACGAGCAGACATTCCCACACACCACACGGCTGATTTGCTCTCCCTGTGTCTCCCTCCCTCTCTGTCCCCCTCTCCCTCCCTCTGTGTGTCAGCATCCTCCCTCTGTCCGTGTCCCTGTGTCTCCCTCCCTCTCTGTCCCCCTCTCCCTCCCTCTCTGTCCCCCTCTCCCTCCCTCTGTGTGTCAGCCTCCTCCCTCTGTCCGTCTTCCTGTGTCTCCCTCCCTCTCTGTCCCCCTCTCCCTCCCTCTGTGTGTCAGCCTCCTCCCTCTGTCCGTGCCCCTGTGTCTCCCTCCCTCTCTGTCCCCCTCTCCCTCCCTCTCTGTCCCCCTCTCCCTACCTCTCTGTCCCCCTCTCCCTCCCTCTGTGTGTCAGCCTCCTCCCTCTGTCCGTCTTCCTGTGTCTCCCTCCCTCTCTGTCCCCCTCTCCCTCCCTCTGTGTGTCAGCCTCCTCCCTCTGTCCGTGTCCCTGTGTCTCCCTCCCTCTCTGTCCCCCTCTCCCTCCCTCTCTGTCCCCCTCTCCCTCCCTCTGTGTGTCACCCTCTGTCACCTCAGCCCAGCTTCCTAGACACCCACTTTTTCCAGTCCTTTGAATGGCCCTTGGCTTGTTGATGTGAGTTTGTTTCTGATCTCCAGGCACCCATTGGGTGTAGTGTCTGTGTGTGCGCTGCTGCTGTGGTTGTGTGTGCTGCCCCTATTTCACAGTGTTGGCTGTTCATTAGCTGCTGTCATGTGCAAAACAGTGCCTTCACCCCCATGTGTTGATGCAAGGCGTCCGCCATTTGCTGGCGAGTCTTTCCTGTGTGGGGACACACTGTTTGTCTGGCTGTGACCTGGGCCATATGGGCAGAGGGCATTGTTGTCTGCTTCTGAGTTGCACTATGTGATTTTTGGGGCCCACCCTCCCGCCATCCGGGTTACCGTGTCATGTGTTGGTGTCTTCTGTGGCCTGTGACTTGACATTGTCCAGCTGGGTGCATGGGGCATGGTGGCGCCAGTGGCATGTGCGTGTTCATGGAGTGTGGTTGAGTCATGCGATAGGTTGGGGTGGTTGCGTGCCTGTTAGTGAGTTTGGTTGTGGATGAGGTCCCCCCCATGTGAGGTGCGTTGTTCGTGTACTCACCCGGGTCTCGGAGTCCTCCTAATCCTTCGACTGCCTCTACCGGCTGTATGGCCATCACCCTCTCCTCCCAGGGCTGGTAGTGTACGGGTCGGCGGGAGGGCCCTCCTCCAGTGGCGTTGGCCTGGTTGTGTTCCTCCAGCATCTTGGCTCGGACCCTCCTCCGCAGATCGTACCACCTGGCTTGGCATTCCTGCCTGGTCCTTCTGGTGTCCGCAACAGCATTCACAGCATCGACGATGGTCTGCCACATGGCTGTTTTTGCTGCCATGCTGGTCTGTCTGACCAATGTTCCAAAGAGCTGTGGCTCGACTCTGAGGATTTCATCAACAAGGACCTCCAACTCTCGGTTACTGAACTTTGGATTCTTGTTAGTGGGCATGGTGAGGGGTGTGGGTGTGGATGGTGGGGGGGGTGTGGATGGTTGTGGGTGTGTGGGTGTGGTTGTGCAGGTGTGTGTGTGTGAATGTGATGAGGGGGTATTTGTGAAGGTGGTTGTGTGAAGGTGTGCAAGTGTAAGGTGTGGTGAAGCTTGTAGTATGGTTCTGTGGTGTCTGGCAGCAGTGAGTCTGTTGCAAAGGCTCATGGTTTGTGTGTGTGGGCCCTTTTTATTGGTCCATTGGTGGGTGTGGCTGTGTTTGAAGTTTGGGTGGGTGTGTTATAAGGAGTGGTGGTGTTTTGGGCCTCTGTTTGTTTTTGGCAGTTGCAGGTCAGTGAATGTGTTTTTTTAGTGTTTGTTGGCCATGTTTAGTGGCTTTGTGCCATTCGAATAGTGTATTCTTGTGTTGTTTTGTTTTGTCCTGGTTGTGTACGTGCGTTTTGAGCGTGTGTACGGTGTGTACATGGGCCATTTGGTTGTACGGTGCTGTCCTTGTGTGTGGCTTGGTATGACTCGTACATGCGGTTGTGATGTTGGGGCCTGGGGTGCGCTCCGTACTTAGGAGGTTGTGTTGGGGGTGCGACTGGAACGTACTGGGGTGTACATTGACGGTGGTACGACACGTACAGGGGTGGGGGTAGGACTGGAACGTACTGGGGTGTACATAGACGGTGGTACGACACGTACAGGGGTGGGGGTACGACTGGAACGTACTGGGGTGTACATTGACGGTGGTACGACACGTCCAGGGGTGGGGGTACGACTCGAACGTACTGGGGTGTACATACATTGGGGTCGGACACGTACAGGGGTGGGGGTACGACTCGAATGTACTGGGGTGTACATACATGGGGGTCGGACACGTACAGGGGTGGGGGTAGGACTGGAACGTACTGGGGTGTACATTGACGGTGGTACGACACGTACAGGGGTGGGGGTACGACTGGAACGTACTGGGGTGTACATAGACAGTGGTACGACACGTACAGGGGTGGGGGTACGACTGGAACGTACTGGGGTGTACATTGACGGTGGTACGACACGTACAGGGGTGGGGGTACGACTCGAACGTACTGGGGTGGACATACATGGGGGTCGGACACGTACAGGGGTGGGGGTAGGACTCGAACGTACTGGGGTGTACATTGATGGTGGTACGACACGTACAGGGGTGGGGGTACGACTCGAACGTACTGGGGTGTACATACATGGGGGTCGGACACGTACAGGGGTGGGGGTACGACTCGAATGTACTGGGGTGTACATACATGGGGGTCGGACACGTACAGGGGTGGGGGTACGACTGGAACGTACTGGGGTGTACATAGACGGTGGTACGACACGTACAGGGGTGGGGGTACAACTGGAACGTACTGGGGTGTACATTGACGGTGGTACGACACGTACAGGGGTGGGGGTAGGACTGGAACGTACTGGGGTGCACATAGACGGTGGTACGACACGTACAGGGGTGGGGGTACGACTGGAACATACTGGGGTGTACATAGACGGTGGTACAACACGTCCAGGGGTGGGGGTACGACTCAAACGTACTGGGGTGTACATACATGGGGGTCGGACACGTACAGGGGTGGGGGTACGACTCGAATGTACTGGGCTGTACATACATGGGGTCGGACACGTACAGGGGTGGGGGTACGACTGGAACGTACTGGGGTGTACATAGACGGTGGTACGACACGTACAGGGGTGGGGGTACGACTGGAACGTACTGGGGTGTACATAGACGGTGGTACGACACGTGCAGGGGTGGGGGTACGACTGGAACGTACTGGGGTGTACATTGACGGTGGTACGACACGTCCAGGGGTGGGGGTATGACTGGAACGTACTGGGGTGTACATAGACGGTGGTACGACACGTCCAGGGGTGGGGGTAGGACTGGAACATACTGGGGTGTACATACACGGTGGTACGACACGTACAGGGGTGGGGGTACGACTCGAACATACAGGGGTGTACATGCACGGTAGTACGACACATACAGGGGTGGGGGTACGACTCGAACGTACAGGGGTGTACATACACGGGGGTACGACACGTACAGGGGTGGGGGTACGACTTGAACGTACTGGGGTGTACATACACGGTGGTACGACACGTACAGGGGTGGGGGTACGACGCGAACGTACAGGGGTGTACATACATGGGAGTAGGACACGTACAGGGGTGGGGGTACGACTCGAACGTACAGGGGTGTACATGCACGGTAGTACGACACGTACAGGGGTGGGGGTACGACTCAAACGTACAGGGGTGTACATACACGGGGGTACGACACGTACACGGGTGGGGGTATGACTCGAACGTACTGGGGTGTACATACACGGGGGTACGACACGTACACGGGTGGGGGTACGACTCTAACGTACTGGGGTGTACATACACGGAGGTAGGACATGTACAGGGGTGGGGGTACGACTCGAACGTACAGGGGTGTACATACACGGGGGTAGGACACGTACAGGGGTGTACATACACGGGGGTAGTGTGGAAATATGGATTTTTATGATCAGTTATGTCCCCTATCTTGGACCCCAACGGTTTCATGTATGAATCACAACTACATGTATGTTCCCTCCAGTTCCAGTTATGAAGACGCAAACACATGTGCGTCCACCGTCAACATGTCCTCTGTCAGATCCGCCATGAATAGGCCGGATATTCCATTCCTAAGTATGAAAGGCTACCGGCTTTATATGGTTCACTTATGCCATTTTACAGTCCAGGCAAGTAGGCCCTGATTCTGTCATCAAACTCTTCTTGCCTTCTGCCTCTGAAAGCTCCAGTCTGAGCCTGCATCTGTGACCATGAACTTTGTCTCATTCTCTGCGCGGCTCACGAAGCCTGACATCAGCCTATTCTCTGCCAAAAACTGTATTTCACCTTCGAAATTATCTGCTCCGTTCCCTGCCCAATGCATTCCTGTCTAGTAGTTTAAGTAAACATTCTTCCAGCTACCGAGCAAAGGGCCCGGCTTCTCTGTCTTCATGCAAGTAATTCATAGCCCTGTTACCATGGAATATTCCTACCCCCTCGCATTTAGTGTAGACACTTAGACGCTTGTACACGCACTCACAGTCAGTATAGAATAGATTTTGTTCGAGAGACCTTTCTTTTTGGATAACACAGTTCTTTAAACATAGGATGTTAGATATGATTTGGGATTAGGTTGACATAACCCCAGACTTTTGTCTCCACATGTAGAGCTAAATGTCAAGTCCCTTTCTCCCTCTAGTTGCACGTCTATCACACGTCATGCGACTGCGCACGCATCTCTGCCAAATATTTCTGCTGACATTGCAGGATTCTCCAGGTATCCACCCACACATGACAAATTACCCATTATCATCAAGTGGACGCCCACATGGACGCCCACCTTCACGCCTACTTACACGCCCACATGCTCTTATCTCATTCTCTCTTGCTCTTTTGCTTACGTACAATTGAGAAATGTATATATACTGTACTCTGTGAATAATGTTTTGAGAATATTGAGAATACTTTTGAGCCCCTTTCCAGATCCAATTTTGGTGATGGAAATATTCTCCCTTTGACTCGAGTTATTGGAATAAATCCCTTTATGAACCTGATACCACAGACTCAGCCTCTTGCTTTATGCATGATCTTATTTATATACTTAAAAGTCTGACAGCGTAATATTTTATTTACCACATAATGGCGCCCGAACAGTTTAATCTCTTTCCCCACACGCCGGAGATGAAGGTCCAGTTTTGCCCCCTTCCATAGCCGTGATGGACTTCAAGCGCGCACGTCGCGGGTCTTCCCGCCAACTCCCTCAGGCCAACGAAGGGGACAGACTGCGACCAGGCATCCATACGAGGCGGTGAGGAACGCAGATTGTCCTACCCAGAGCCCACCTGCGAGAGAGCTGTGTCCGAGGTATACAGAGGCCCACCAAGTGTCCAGAGTGTCCGAAGTCCCAAGTCGAGTCCAGTTTCCGACGAGTCGAGTCGAGTCCAGTCCGGTCCAAGTTCAGTCTCCGAGGCCTTCCGTTTCCGAAGCTACCCGGTGAGTACCATTACCGGGGAGGCGTTCTGACGTGCACATAGGTTGTGCCGGTCAAGACGGGTTTGGGTACACAAATCCGGTCTGCACTGTTTCAGCAGTGTATCTGTACTGTTTAGCAGTATATCTAGTATATCAAGTATATAAATTCAGAATAATTCAGTTAATGCCGAGTATTATGTTTAAGTGATTAAGTTTTCCTTAGATCGTCATCATCATCGTTGCTCAGTTAAATGTTAAATGTTAAATGTTTTAAATACGTCCTGCATATTGTGGTGTGAATGAATGTTCATTATCGTGTTTATTGTATTAAGTTTGTTCAAGATCAAGTATCAGATCAGTTCTCAATATGCCGCTCTTTTCGAAATTAAGACAGATCACAACTAGAAAAGGGGTACTCGAAGAAGCTGTTCCCATTCCACCTAGGGACACTCCAGGGTACTTTATGTATCATAAGCATGGCCTAGATGCTGTATTATTTCTTGATTTATGGGTGAACTACACCAAGGATTTACCAGAAAGTCAGAGGTGGCCCGCAGTTGGGACATGGGATGCAGATTGCATCATGAGAGTAGAAGAAGAATTATGGAAAAAGATAGCCGGACAGTAACAGAAAGACGTCATTGATTTATGGCGAAAAGAATCGTATAGACGTAGGGAAAAAGCACGTAGACAGGAAGAGAAGAGTAAGGAGAATTCAAATAAAGTTCGAGAAAATATGTTAGTTGAGGAAGGTATCCGAGTATAAGCAGAACAAGTAGATGGACAACGAAACACTCTTATGAAAGAGTAATTTTTGAAAAGTTTAGCTTGAAAAAAAAAAAAAAAAAAAAAAAAAAGAATTGTGGGTATTTCGAATTTGCAAATTGTTCAAGAATACAGGTTTGTGTTCTTGGTGGTCCAGTGAGCCAATGTGCTGGGTCAAGTCGGTGAGATTATGACCCCCTGAGTGCAAATTGTATGTAAAAATAATTTTTCAATTGAGCGAATTATTGCAGTTTTTATGGAATTGAGTAGTCTTTTTGTCTTTGACAGCTTCAGAGTGAGGAGAAGGTGGGGGCTGTGTAGAGCAGTATGTGATACAGAAATCGGAGACAGATTCTGACCTTGTAGCCAGTGTAGGTGGGGGCCGGTGAGAGGAGCAGAACAGAGGCACTGCTTAGAAAGCTTCTCTGACATCGCATCTGTGTAATGCCTGCAGCCGGAACAACAACAAAAAGTTGGCTGGCAGCCCAGGCTCAGGCCGCGCTGAGGGGCTATTTTTAACTTCTCTGATAAGACAGGGCAGCTGAGAAATGTAAGTCGAGAAAGATTCCCTTGTTCTATTCTGTGCAAAACAAGTGCCCCGAGGAAATGTCTATGGAGAAGATTTGTTTTATTTTTTAGCAAATGCTATATTGCTTCTGGCCAGAAAGTAAAATGTTGCTCTTGCTTGGAATTTTAAGGGCTATGTGCCTATATAAAAACGATTTTCAAATTCAGACATTTTTGAATTGTGGCCACAAGCTGCCACCAGTTGCATTGGATAAATGATCCAGTGGTTAACAGTCTGTGAGGAGAGATGAGAGGTGCGTCTTCGTCTGGGACATTAGGGTACATTGTGTTGACGAAGATGCATAGCTCATTTTTATAAAAGAAAACAAACAGGTTCGTGTGTTCTTCGTTTTTGATTATTATTGCCGATTCTGTTTTTATAAAAGAAAACAAACAGGTTCGTGTGTTCTTCGTTTTTGATTATTATTGCTGATCCTGTGTGTCAGACTTGACACGGTGGTTTTAAATGGGGGTGTATAGGGCAGGTAAATGAATTATTGATTATAAGCCTGACAAATTAAGCAGGCCAGAATGTTCGCCTCTGAGCTGTAGGTACTGTAATTGCGCATCGCTGCTCATTTATATATGTTAGTGCAACTGTCTATGCTTTCTGTGCTTGGTATACTGATGGCTTGGCATATGTATTTTATATATGTTTTGTTTTTGTGTTGTATTGACCAGTCTGTTTAGCGTTTAATACCAAGTTCTCCTGTGCAAGTACAGAGATAGTCGTGACGACGGCGATCTTTGCACAGCGCTTGGCTGGAACTTGTTCACAATTACTGAATTTCACAGACGTGATATTACCTTTATCATGCTGTCAAAATAGCAGACAACACGTTATCAGTGTATGTCTAATTGGTGTTGGAGATGAATGAAATAAAAGGAAAAATTATGCAAGACTAAAATATTTTTCACATGACTGCCTTTCTCTTATAGACAGGCAGCCTCGGTCATATGTTTCCAGATTGGACATTGAGGAACAATTATGATCTGTACACTCGCATCTTAACTCTTGAAGGCCTGTTTTAAATAAGGACTGCCACCACAGAGTGACAAATGAGGCTCGGTATTTAGGGTAATGAGAAAATATCTGACAGGATTTCCTTTTTAAAGTTTGCTTTAGTAAGCTCATTCTTGTAAGTGGTGGCCCCAAAAGTTGACTTGTTTTTAAATTAGGCTATTTATTGTATAGGTGGAAATTATTGCAAAATGACTGATTTCTTTAGCAGATAAATTATTAATTATCAACATTTACAACTGTTCTTAAACTTGGTTTTCCGAATATTTAGGTAATTTAGCATTCCTATTAGGGCCTACTAGCATTAATATTGACTTCAGGTTGGTGTAGGTTCATGTAATAGGGACATTTGCATATGAGATGTCATTTGGCCAGCTTATGAGCTAACACAATGAGGTTTGTACATTAATTTGAAGGATTTCTCGCCGTTTCAAATACGCTGTGTATCTCCTATAATTTTGCTTACGCCCAGTAGCTACACACAGGGATTAATAGTGTTGACAAGACACAGGGTTTGATAGTGTTTGACAGCAGTGAAATCTGTTTCAGATTTCCTCCTGTCAAAAAGGGGGGGAAGGAGGAGAATATTGGCTTTCTGCTGGCCCCTGAGGAGGTTCGCTTCCCGCTAGCCCCTTAAGAAATTAAGCCCCTTAGAAATTAGCCCCCTTAGAAATTAAGCCAAGGAAATAGGTATGGTGTTTTCCCCTTTTTCTCATGTTTTATTGTGATCTTTCAGGGGAATTAGTCCAAGCCCCTAATACAGCTTCTACTAAAGTCCTCCCTTGGACACAAGAACACACTGTGGCATTTGAAGAATTAAAGAGAGCTTTATGTCAAGCACCAGTTTTAGCAAACCCTGATTACAACAAATCGTTTATGTTTTTGTGACAGAGCGGGATGGAATAGCACTATCTGTCCTAACACAAGATCATGCAGGAAAACACGAGCCCTGTGCTTATTTTTCTAGTACATTAGACCCAGTAGCACAGGCTTTGCCTGCGTGCCTAAAATCAGTTGCAGCAACGGCCTTAGCCATAAGACAAAGTGACTTGATAGTGCTGGGCCACCCTCTGACAGTACAAGTACCACACGCAGTAGAGGTTCTCTTGAACCGGACACAAACACAACACCTGACTGTAGCTAGACTGACAGGCTATGAGCCAACGTTATTTCAACCACACATAGAGATCAGACGATGCAACATACTGAATCCTGCTACCCTTTTGCCCTCCAGTACAGAAAGCGTTTCACCACACGACTGTGTTGAAGTAATACATACCGTGACTAAACCAAGACAAGACTTGACAGACGTTGCACTCCCAGACCCCGACCTAACACTATAAGTTGACGGCTCATGCATGAGGACAGGGGCGGGAGAATTAGTGGCAGCATATGCAGTGACTACTGATACTGTAATAATAGAGACTAAAAGAATAGACATATTGTCAGCACAAGCAGCAGAGCTCATCGCCCTGACACAAGCGTGCATAAGAGCTAAGCACCTGAGAGTAAACATTTACACCGATTCTCTGGCGAGAAAGAGGTTTCTTGACCTCTCATGGGGCCAAGATACAGCATGGCCCCCATATTCAAGCCCTACTGGAAGCAATACATTTACCAACAGCCATAGCTATCCTAAAATGTAAAGCACATACTAGAGCCACAGATACCATTTCCCAAGGCAATGATCTGGCAGACCGAACAGCTAAACGGACAGCTCAGACCCCACTAGACATGACAAAGTTACAGGTTCAATAAGTGTCCAAAGCCATGACAGTTAGGGATCCTTCCAAGGATGTACAAGACATACAGACACATGCTACTATGGACGAATTAAAGAAATGGTCGGAACAAGGAGGGGTACTGACTGATCAGGGTTGGATGAATAAGGGCAAATCCACATGGTTTCTTCCTGATACCATGGTACAAGTGATTATAAATACCGCACATAGTCCCACACACTTAGGAGAGAAAGCAATGATAGATAGCTTACAGAATATATGGTTCAACAAGCACCTGCGTGCAGCAGCGAAACAAAAGGTCAGAACATGTATGATCTGTTGCCAATTCAATGCAGGTAAAGGCATTCCGATGGAACAAGGTGGATTCCATCCACCTGACCACCCTTTTGAAGTGCTCCAAATGGATTATATCCAAATAAACAGATGTAGAGGTTACAAATATGTCCTGGTACTAATGAAGCAGGTGTCCCTTCTGTTAGGGTATACCTGGAAATTCCATTGTGTGCGACATCCTGAAGCAGCAGGCCTTGTAGAAAGACATAATCATAATGCCGGTTGCCCTCTTTTACATGCGAATGGTAGCTCATTCTAGAACAGGCTTATCTCCCTATGAAGTGGTCTTTGGTAGACCACCAAATATGTGGGGCACTCCAATGCCTAAAAGATAATAACATGCTGACAGATTACCTGGCTTCCTTGATGTCTGCACTACTCTCTTGTTGTTCGCAGGTTGCTGCCGCCTTCCCTGACAACACCCAGGTCAAAGAATACTCCATCGCTCCTGGATGGAAGGCGCCAAAGTCAGTGCTCTGGACCACGGGGACGGCCGTTAAAGTCAAAGTGCACCTTCACCACTCTTTTACAAAGGAAAAAGACTTTAAACTTGGATTTTGGATTTTGAACACCATTTTCTAGAGGAGACTCCCCAGAAGTTTCCACAAAGCTAAACTTTGATCTAAAAAAAAGTCAGAACCCGTTTGATCAATTAAGTCCACTAGGTGGTGAAGCGGTTGAACATGTATTCTGGCTCGCATAAGATCTTGGACAATAACATAAAGCAAAAATAAGAGAGCTAGATAAGAAGCAAATAGATGTATAGTGACTGTAATTTTTCAATCTCTTATGTGCATCACGATAATATGTATCAGCTTAATACTACATGCTATTTTTCCTCCTATTGCCTCACTCTTATACTCCTCCACTAATGATACCATAAAGCACACATTTAGTGATCTGCCATCCTATGAGCTATCATATCGACTTGCCTTACGCAACAATACCTCTATTCAGATGCTGCACCATTCACATCAGACTAGCAATACTACAGACTGCTGGGTCTGTGGCCGACTCCCCCCCTATCAGAACTATAAGGGAGTTTTGCCCCTCTTTCTCTATCCGTTCACACACAATGGCTCCTGTGGAGCATGGTTTAGTTTGATTAATTCCCTAGATTCGAATTCCGCAGTTTATCAAGACAACTGGGTATGGGGAAACCTGAACTTAGTTTTGCTTAAAGTCTGCTACCCTAACAAGGAGGGACTTCCCAAAAGAACAGGACCTGATCTAGAACATGAAGTATATGGATTAGGTAATTTTACACTTAACCTCATGATCCTGAACGTTGAATCTGAAGCTACACCAATCTTGCCCGCCATGTCCGTATTCCCAGTAAAAGGGGAATTATGTATAAGAAAGAATGGCTCCATACACATGGGCCATAGTAAATGCACCACTGTAATAAAATTCAGTGATCAAGGCAAGTCTACATTTAGAGCTTCTCGTCATTCCTACTTTATATGTGGCCAGACCGCATATATACGCCTACCTCTAGATTGGGATGGTACCTGTTACATAGCATTCCTCCTACCACCTGTTTTCCTAGCTCCTCCTGATTATCATAGAAATACTCATTTAGTACACAATAGACAGCAGAGAGATCTCCCAATTGTCGATTACACTGAAACAGCATGGGAAAAATACACAGATTTCAATAAAGGTTTCTTTCCCTATATAGGTACAGTTACCAATAGTAAGCTGATACGTAGATTAACCAGAACCCTTGAAGCAGTAGTGAACGAAACTATTTCCGCCTTAGGCAATTTAACAGAAGAGCAGTCTGCTATGCGGATTGTTGTGCTTCAAAATAGTCTTGTCCTTGACGTTATCCTGGCCGATAGGGGCGGAGCTTGTAGGGTCATCGGATCAAGCTATTGCATTTTTCATACCAGAAAATTCGCCATCTGTATATAAAGCCATAACTCGCCTTCATAAGATTGTAAGCCAGATACACCAGAATCCAGGCACCTGGACTTGGTCCGGTTGGTTTTGGAGTGTATTATCTACCTTTGGATGGAGGGTCCTATCCTTCCTAGGTATTGGCCTTCTCATACTATTCAGTTGCTGCTTATGCCTGTAATGTGGACCAGCGATTTGTGGTCTGTGTGCCACATCGTGCATTCCACATCAAGATTTTCATTCAAGATCCCGGAAGAAGAAAGAAGAACAAATGATGCTATATGAACAGATCAATGGATTGATGAAGATTGATATCTCTTGACGGGCAAGTAGGGGACAAGGAGGGAATGTGGAAATATGGATTTTTATGATCAGTTATGTCCCCTATCTTGGACCCCAACGGTTTCATGTATGAATCACAAGTACATGTATGTTCCCTCCAGTTCCAGTTATGAAGACGCAAACACATGTGCGTCCACCGTCAACATGTCCTCTGTCAGATCCGCCATGAATAGGCCGGATATTCCATTCCTAAGTATGAAAGGCTACCGGCTTTATATGGTTCACTTATGCCATTTTACAGTCCAGGCAAGTAGGCCCTGATTCTGTCATCAAACTCTTCTTGCCTTCTGCCTCTGAAAGCTCCAGTCTGAGCCTGCATCTGTGACCATGAACTTTGTCTCATTCTCTGCGCGGCTCACGAAGCCTGACATCAGCCTATTCTCTGCCAAAAACTGTATTTCACCTTCGAAATTATCTGCTCCGTTCCCTGCCCAATGCATTCCTGTCTAGTAGTTTAAGTAAACATTCTTCCAGCTACCGAGCAAAGGGCCCGGCTTCTCTGTCTTCATGCAAGTAATTCATAGCCCTGTTACCATGGAATATTCCTACCCCCTCGCATTTAGTGTAGACACTTAGACGCTTGTACACGCACTCACAGTCAGTATAGAATAGATTTTGTTCGAGAGACCTTTCTTTTTGGATAACACAGTTCTTTAAACATAGGATGTTAGATATGATTTGGGATTAGGTTGACATAACCCCAGACTTTTGTCTCCACATGTAGAGCTAAATGTCAAGTCCCTTTCTCCCTCTAGTTGCACGTCTATCACACGTCATGCGACTGCGCACGCATCTCTGCCAAATATTTCTGCTGACATTGCAGGATTCTCCAGGTATCCACCCACACATGACAAATTACCCATTATCATCAAGTGGACGCCCACATGGACGCCCACCTTCACGCCTACTTACACGCCCACATGCTCTTATCTCATTCTCTCTTGCTCTTTTGCTTACGTACAATTGAGAAATGTATATATACTGTACTCTGTGAATAATGTTTTGAGAATATTGAGAATACTTTTGAGCCCCTTTCCAGATCCAATTTTGGTGATGGAAATATTCTCCCTTTGACTCGAGTTATTGGAATAAATCCCTTTATGAACCTGATACCACAGACTCAGCCTCTTGCTTTATGCATGATCTTATTTATATACTTAAAAGTCTGACAGCGTAATATTTTATTTACCACAGTAGGACACGTACAGGGGTGGGGGTACGACTCGAACGTACAGGGGTGTACATGCACGGTAGTACGACACGTACAGGGGTGGGGGTACGACTCGAACGTACAGGGGTGTATATACACGGGGGTAGGACACGTACAGGGGTGGGGGTACGACTCGAACGTACAGGGGTGTACATACACGGGTGGGGGTTCGACACGTACACGGGTGTACATACAGGGGGGGTGTGTACATTAACGGGGAGTGCGACTCGAACGTATGGGTGCTGGGGGGAGTGTTGGGCGCGTATGCGGGGACATGTCTCCATGGTTGCAATGGGAGTTCGGTGCGGACGGTGTTTTTACCATACGGTTGTGAGATCGGACGCACGGGTTGGATCGTGATTCCTCGGTCGGACTTCACTTTTCACATTTGTACGGTGAATCGTACGAGGACGTGTCGGACACATTTTCCGACCCGAGGACGTGTGGGGAAATATTCCGAATGCTGTTCGTATGGACTTTTTACCATGCGAATCGTGATTGCCAGTTCGTACGGCACTTGTACGATTCGTACGGTAAAAAGACCGGATACGAGTCGCACGGGGAATTTTTTTACCGGATCGTAATTGGCACCTATGTGTCCGTCTCATATGTAGCTGTTTCTCTATGTATGAAGTAGTATGTCTCTCTTTGTGTGTATGCACATCTGTCTACATGTGCCAGTATGTCTATGTAAGCATGTATATATTTCCATCTACATGTAAATGGCAGTGTTAATCTGTGTGTGTACGTATACGATGTTATCCAGATTTGTATATTGCGCTATTACCTAGGAGGGTGTCCTAGTGCTGTTTGTACTGCTCTGCATGCCCTTGTCAACGTATCTACATGCATATCTGCCTCTGCTTGTCTCTATGCAATGCACTTGTTTGTTTAGCTCTTCTTATTTTTTTCTGTGTGTGTCCATCTTTGTTTTCTTAACCTGATAGGCACCTTGTGCCATTGTCCTTTCTCTCAGATGAGAAACAATGGTTGTGTATTTTGTAGATCAGCTTTAAAGAGAAAACATGTGTGGCTCAGCGAGTTAGCCACCGACATCTGGTGTGATCTGCTGCATGTTTTTAACTTGTTAAGCAGAGGCAACTCAGCCGTTCATCCTTTTATGGTTGGTAAATTATATACTATTAAACTGTGTAATAATACCACTGGTTATTAATAGCATTGTGTAAACAATATGCTAGTGTTTAATTTCTATCAAATTAGTGCAAAAGTTTCAGTCTTTGTGAACTGAAGCCAAACTCACACTACCTGTGTTGCTGTGCCTCAGAAAAAAAGCATTTGTTTTAACAGTCTAGAGCAGTCTGAGATCTCAAAGAGCTGTACACCAGATATTATTAGATCATCAACTCCAATATTTTATTTTGCATTATGATGCTTATAAATTAATGTATTTCTTTCGGTTTTTCTCTCAGAATACGAAACCAAAATCAGGACTGGATGCATCTGGCAAATTGACAGCTTCTTTGTTCTTCCCACATGCCCGATAATGGTGTGAGAAACAGCAGGAGGAAGAAAGGGGAAGCTATACTGATGATATTGTAAGGCTGTAGGGCTATACTAACACTGTCTGAGATGTAAGGACCTAGCTGCCCTACGAGGTTTGTCAGGCTTCATCAGCCAACACACTCCCATCCACATACAAATGCATGTGGCTGCTTTCTGAGAGACAGTAATCACGAGTAACAGTGTTATGCTACCACACTAGTGGGAGCTAGCGATATATAAAAGCATTGATAAAGTTAGGCTGAGACAGGAAAAAAAGCAGACGGACAGCTTTGTGTCCTGTGACTATCTCTTCGTTCTGATATGTCCATGTATACATCATCACCTGTATTCAGCTGCAATAGGTTGTACAGGCAAAGCATGCTCTTCTCAGCATTGTTAATTTCATACCCCTCAAAAGTAGGAATTGCATTTGACTGCAGTAAAGGAAGTTCTTTCTAAAATGAATCCTACTGCATGGCCATAAATGCTATATTCCACTCAAAATAAATTTGTATCTAAAGTGTATCTCCTAGGGCATTAAAATGTCACTGACACTGAAACATGGTAAAATGTCACACATTAGCAAGCTGAAAGCTTGGCAGCTATGGAGGCAGCACTGAGATTCCTATACACGGACGCCAGGACACCATCATAAATTGTGCCACAGCATCAGTAAACACAGAGACACATAGTTAATGGGAGAGGGTGTGCTGTAATGGCCAGAGCTGTTGACTTTGGAATGGGAGAACCCAGTTCGAGTCTCGGCATCAGCTCCTGGTGCTTGCAATAAAAAATCCTAAATTGGTATTTATTTATTTATTTATTTATTTATGATGTTTATAAAGCTTGATAATGCCCAGGGATTTTCTGCTGGTAACTCTTCAGACAAAGGGAGGAAAGGCACAATCACGAGCTGTCTTAGTCAGGTTTTCTAGGTCTTCCTGACCTAGTCACAGGTCAATAGGTAGAGAGGCCCAAAGGGAAGCCACGTAATAAGAAAACGTGAGCCCACCTTTGTGAGATTTCTTGATTTAGGGCACATAAAAAAGAGAAGCACAGGGGTCACAAAAGGATATATAGAGTGAAAGCTAATGGTTATCTGTGGCATGCTTGCAATGTTCAGAATGGGTGATTTTGGATTGAGAGGCAGTTCAAGCCGTAACATCTCTGTTCCGAATCAATTATACTAATATGAGAGGACCACCCAGATGAGTCTGCTTGTGTTATAACTCTTGCTGAACTTCAGAGTCTTACTGATTGGCTACACTCTCCTTCACACTCCAGGACTGCCCAAGTGCAACATGGGCGTGTTAAAAGCACACTCTGTTTTTGCCTCTGATGGAACCATTTGCCGTTCACTGCCCCACAGCCTCTGTGAGGGGCACAGAAGAACATCGATCACACACTGCTTGAAGCAGCCCACATAAAGTATGGAAAGTCCTGAACAGTAGCAATCACCCTGAAAAGATATGCAGAAAACATCTGAGGCTCATGCCGAGTCCAAGACAGATGCAGAGACATCATAAAATAAACATACACTCATACAAATCAAGTATAAATAATGCAATGCTCTAGGTCTGTCTGTTCATGACTGGCAACAATTCTAAATTCTATTGGCCTCACTTTAGCTCTGCTCTTTCTTTGACAAGCCTTATTTACAGTCTGGGTGCTGCACTCACTTTTCATAGGCTCCGAAATGGGCGGTACCATTGCATTATGGGGGAGTGCAAGCTACTTTGCTGAATCAGCGAGAGAGCAGTTTATGCTTAAGCTTAATGTTCATGAATCGCTGCAAACAAGACATCACCATTCTAACAAACTGGCTCCAGAGCAGAGCAAATGAACACGACACGAAGGAATGAACTATTCCAACATGGCCGATGGCCGTTCCACATCGTGGGCCATGATGGTGTCTGAGGTTAGGCACAAGTGATTGGCTGAATGCTGTTGCTTAATTTACATATCACGAGTCCCAAGCCATTATTGGTTTTGATGGTGAAACCCGGCAACTTTAGAATTGATAGGGTGCATTTGTCACATTGTATGTTAGTACATTGCTGCTGAATAGTAAAGATAAGTATATAATTCAAGTTACTAAGTATCTGAAATCGAGACGCAGAGAAAGAAACAAGGGTTGATATTTTGTAGAGCGGAGGAAGCCCATCACAAAGTGCATCTGTCACAGGGGTGCGGGTGGGTGAGCACAAGCAAATACAAGTACTGGCAGATTCAACACATCTCAGTATAAGGCGCTGATGACTTGAAATTAAATGGAAAGCGTGTTGAGATGATGGGGTTAAGCAACTAAAAGGGCATGTACAAGAAGAGAAACACCAGGTTCGTGGGGGAGGGAGGAGGGGCTGATGTAGCAGCCTTAAGAACACCCAATCTGGAAATGGTGGACCAAAACCCCCAGAAAAAGTGCCTCTGCCCTGGAAGAAACACCTCTGCGTCTCAAACGGATTAGCATCTCTCGTGTGACGCAATGGCTCGTATGCTAATCAGTGCTTCCAGAAATGTTTGTATTTCGTGGCTTCCTGTGAAATAACTCCTGTCCTCAAAAACATGCAGCTGACAAACATGCTTAAAATACGTACAGCCATGGGGAGACGTTGGACAAACAAACAATCGCTTGAAATGCGTGCAGCCCAGGGGAATTTAGGTAAAGGGCAGAGGACAACAAAAAAGTTCAACAAAAGCGGATGAATGGGAGTATTTGGGCCATAGGCTACTGATAAGAAAAACACAGGAAGAACAACAGTAAATGGCTGTGACAACCAATAGAATCGGACGAAAAGCAAGTGTCAAGCACACAACCAATGAAAAATGAGGATGAGCTGTAAGCCCCTTTTAAGATTTATATTAAATGCAATAGAATTCACAAGCACAGCACAAGCACTGTGCATTTGAAACCTAAAAGGAAAGCTTTTTTAAACGCCGAGCCATTTCCTTTAAAGACAACAGGCTGCGTTAAAAAAATGTTTTACTTAGTTTAAAGGCGATCACAGCCATTGTCATCTGCTAACCCCAGAGGTCACTATCACTGTGATGGGCACCAATTGAAGTGAGTCACAATTTGTGACCTACCTCATTATTATTCATAAAGTAGATGAGATTGCGACCCACTTTGAATTCGAATTTTATTTATTAGTATATAGGTCCGATTGCAAAATTCTTTACTTGTCTCAAATATAATGGTGGCAAATTATGAGTAGCTTTTTGTAACCAGTTTTTAGTACATTGGGTGTTATATTCGTATTGACTCTTTCAATCATAACATCAAGTGTGTCAGCACTAGCAGTCAGTCAGTCAAAAAGCTTTTATTTTGGTATGATACCATAAAAAGACATAAATACTTATTTACAATAAAATTGATTAAAATGTACAAATACATAAAATATAATCCATCATAGACACCTTATTTTAAAGATAAAATTACAAGAACACAGTTGAAAGCATTATTAGGAGAGACAAAATAAAACAGTGTCCAGTCCCTAAATAATCTCATATCTAAACATGCTTTTGCTACGGCGCTAAAATCATCTCAGGGGACAGATAATTACCTCACAATTTGTAATTTTTTAGACCTAGAAAACCACATGGAGAGGAGGAATCTGGCAGTCGCAAACACTATCAATGGGGTAGTGTCGTATTTGAGGATTCTGAACACCTCCTGATAGTCCCTAAGGCCCCTGGACTTACAGAGTTGAATGATCCATTTTTTCCTTGCCTTGATGTTGAGCGGGCAAAAAAGGACAACATGCAACTCTGACTCACAGGTATCAATACATTCTGGACAAGAGTTCGTGGGGCAAGGCACATTAGACCACCTATGGGTAAAAGCCCTCAGTGGTAGCGAGCCATGTCTGAACTAAATGTATAGTTTCTTAGCCAATGGGGGTTGGATGACATCCAAGAAAGCTTCAAAATGGGGACTGGTCTTAATGTCCAAGAAGGTGTTGGTGAGCCTACCCAAGGAAAAATGTAGTAAAATTTCCTTTCGATACTGCTGTAGAGCCTCAATCAGTGATTTCTTAGTTAACAAACAACTTGTCTCTTCGGGTGCAAACCACAGGTTCCCCTTTCCTATGAGATGACAGAGGTTCTTAACATGTGTCAGCCATGGTATTTTCCCCAAATTCCCTCTTGACAAGAGATCACCAAGATCCTGCCTATAGCTCGCAAGCTTGGGTGTTGACCAGAGTCGTCTCCAATACAGGAGAAGGCGGTTCAGGGCGATCTCTTCAATGGGGACTAAACCTAAATCCCATCTCAGGGGAATTAAGGGGGTACTCATAGGTAGTTTCAGGAGTCGCCTAATAAAAGAATTCTCGGTTGAAGTTAAAGGGGCAATACTACAGTGGCCCCAAAGCTCAGCGCCATAAAGCGCGCCCCCTCTAGCTTGGGATTTATACATTTCCATAAGGGGGCCCAAGGGTTTAGAAGAAGTATTATTGAAAACCTTCAGGATACCCCCCACGGATTGTGTTAACTTCAAATTGGCCTTCGCCATATGGGACCCCCATTTTATTTTATCATTTAGAGTTACCCCCAAATAATCAAATGTGGATACCCGATCCAACTCTATGCCTTCCATCTGGGGATGAGGACAATTAGCTGAGCTAGAGCTGAAGACCATAAATTTGGTTTTAGATAAATTCAGTTCCAGATCCCTTTTTTTACAAAAGGAGCAAAAAGCCTCTAGGGAACGCTGGATGCCCATAAATGATTTTGACAGTAGGAGCGTATCATCCGCGAACATTAGGGCAGGTATCTTACGCCCCGCTAACATTGGGGAATCCAGATTAGTAGCACACAAGAGGTGCTCAATCAGCCCATTGATAAAAAGGGAGAAAAGTGTTGGGGCCAAAACACGTCCCTGCCTCACACCCTTTTCAACCGGAAATGGACCCGAGATTTCCCCGCTTCTCCCATATCTCACCCTCCCATAGGTGCCTTCATGCATACGTTTAAATAGGTGGCAGAGATAGGGGGAGCACCCATCTCCATTAATAAAGCCCATAGTTTCTCCCTTTGAACCATGTCAAACGCGGACCGAAGGTCCACGAAGATCAGATACAAATTACCAGCACCCATAGAAACTGTCTTCCAATAGATCAGCTGTAGCCTGAACAGTTGATCAATGGTGGAGACTTTTGCTCGAAAGCCCGCTTGGAGAGAGGCTAAGATTTGATGGTCCTCCATCCAAGTCTGTAATCTTGTTAAAAGGACTCGAGCAAACAGTTTCTGTAGAACATCGATCAAGCTTATGGGGCGATAATTAGCCGGGTCCAAAGGGGAAGATTTTTTGTGAATGGGTATAATTTCAGCTCCTAGCCAAGTGTCGGGGATCTCAAGGCCCTGCAGAATAGCATTAAAGTAAACCCATATGTAAGGAGCCCAGATTTTTATTTCACTTCGATATAGATCACCAGGAATCCTATCGAGCCCCGGGGCTTTCCCCACAGATAGGGTACTAAGGGCCAACTCGATTTCCGAGAGGGTGCAGGATCGGCTCTCCAGATCCTCATGTTCAGGATAAGCCACAGCAATATCATTTGGCTGAATTGCTAAGTCTAGTCTGCTATTGGTATTACTAAGCAAATACTCAAGCCAAACCTCCTCGCTAAGATTAGGAATTATGGCAGACGGACTTTCTGCCGAACCGGCTCGTACAAGATTCCAGAAAGCCCTCAAATCACGATCTTCTAATGCTTGCTTCATGCTTAGCCACCTTGAATACTCCCACTCGGATTTTGCCTCTTTTATCAGGTTTTTATAGTAGACCCTCGCAGCTCTAATGCTTGACTGAGTACCCTCTTTTACTTCCCTAATCAAAACAGTTTTGGCCAACCTACAAGTTTTATTGTGCCAGTGGTCATTCTTTGGAGTCCATTGCCTCTGTGTGGTAGAGCTGTAAAAATAGCCAACCAGACCACCAAGAAGTTTATTGTGGATATCCTGCAGGTCCAGGAGGTGATTCTGCAGAATATCTCCAGTAGGACTCAAAAGGCGGGAGACCTCCTCGAGAGAGCAGGCGACGCTACGGTATAATTCCGCCAGCCTTGCCTCGTTGGTCACGACCCTTGCCCTCCTGATGCGTCTACCACCTGCAGCTAAAACCAAATTCTTGCTGCTTGGTATTGCTGGACCCACGGGAACTATACGACCACTGATATTGGTTACCAGTTCTAATGACAATAAGTTGTGGTCGCTGTCGACCCTAGGTATAACAGAAAAAGCTCCTAGATAGCCCCAGAATTCGACATTCACCAAGATATAATCAATTGTTGAACAGTTCCCGGGTCTATTAAAAGTATAAGAGCCCGGGACATCAGGAAGAAGTCTGCCATTACAGGCCCTCAAGGAATGAAGGATAACTATCTTGTTAATCTCAAGGGCCAGAGGCAATAGACGTTTTCTGGGTACATAGTACAGTCTGGGATTTTATCATTTTCATCCTCATCTAGAGTAGCTGAGGGGATCCCGAGGAGGGGTTCAAAATGGCAGTTGAAATCAGCACCTATTATTTTATGGGGCAGAGGGGGAAGAGAGTGTAAAATGGCATCTAGGGCACCCAAGATCGATAAACCCAGCTGTACAGGATGGGGACGCAAGTAGACATTAAGTACTACCAGCGAATATCCAGCAGGGAAAGTAAGTAGCAAACATAGAATATCAGGGCACTGTGAATCTATGGTCTTGACTGTACAACCTAAGTGAGTAGCAACCCAAACAACTAACCCCCCCGAGGGTCTACCCCTGCCTCCTTGGACCGCGGGGACGAAAAAAGACGCATAGCCCGCCCTCACTGGAATGTGCCGTAGCCACGTTTCTTGAAATAGGCAAATATCATATTTGTCCATTTGCTCTTCCCACTCTGAATTAGGGAGTTTAGACCCCAAACCAGCCACGTTCCAGGACCCTACTAGGGGTCTGCGTGTAACTACATGGGAGGGACTGTCCGCTAAAGGGACACAATCGCCACAACAGTGGGAAGCTATTCGGACTGAAAAACTAGACTCAGATGACCCTAGAATAGAACTATTGCTTTGGGGGGATAAGGGGATACAGATTGATCCTATCCTGGTTCCATATGTTATGTTATGTTATGTTACTGTTTGTTTTGTAGAGCGCTCAGCTGCTCCAAAGAGCGTCCCGGCGCTAAAGATCATCACACCAAATACCAGCAGCAAACAAACAGCCATAGCAGAAAACATAACCAGAATTAACCATAACAGCATTACAGAGCAAACAGATAGGTTTTAAGTCCTTTCCTAAAAACCGAGAGATTGGTGCACACCCGCAACGTCAAGGGCAATGTGTTCCAGAGGCGGGGTGCAAGGTAACTAAAGGAGCGACCTCCACAGCGAGCACGCTTCACTGTTGGAACGATAGCCTTGGCCTGGGCAGCAGATCTCAGAGGTCTAGATGGAAGATAGAAATTGACCCTTCTCTGCAGATATTCAGCGCCGAAATTGTGAAGCGCCCTAAAAGCTGTAGTTAGGGTCTTGAAGAAGATACGCTTACGAATCGGCAACCAATGCAGAGAGACAAGGAGATTGCTGGCCCTAGATCTTCTAGTTAAACCGAAGATTGCCCTGGCTGCAGAATTTTGAACTATCTGCAGACGAGTCAGCAGATACTCAGGAAGACCTAAGTAAAGGATGTTGGCGTAGTCTAGGCGCGAGCCAATTAATGCTTGCACCGTAATTTTCTTATGCTCCAAAGATAAATAGGGCAGAAACTTGCGCAACATCCTTAAGATGGCAAAGCACTTCCCAGTCAAGCCAGCAACCTGGGTTTTAAAGGAAAGAGTGTTATCGACCATCATACCCAGGTTCTTCGCTGTGACCGAATCGCTGGCAGGGGGAGACATGGCCGAAGGCCACCATAGCTTCCAACGTGGGTCTGCAGGACAGCCAAAGAACAATATCTCGGATTTGTCGGAGTTGCATTTGAGGCCATTTTTCCCAAACCAGTCAAACACAAACTCCAAACACTTCCGAATGGCTGCTCCATCGAAGTCACAGCCCCTGTCACAAGTGAACAGGAGCTGTGTGTCATCCGCATAGGATATGATCTGGGCCCCTAGCTCCTCCACCCGTGCCGCAAGAGGTGTAAGGAAGATATTAAAGAGGGAAGGACTCAGTATGGAGCCCTGCGGGACCCCTACCTTAAGCTGCGGCATCCGGGCAGAGAAAGGGGGAGCCCAGATCGTTTGTGTCCGATCGGCCAAAAAAGACTGAAACCATGCGAACACCGTACCCCGCAGCCCAATCTCCCAGAGTCTAATTAGGAGGAGGTCGTGGGGGACGGTGTCGAAGGCCGCCGACAAATCAAGCATGATAAGCAGGGCCTTTCCACCCCTATCGAGGGTCTCCTTCACAATCTCAGTAACCTCAAGAAGAGCGGTCTCAGTGCTCAGGTTAGATCTAAATCCAGACTGTGACTGATGTAAAAGGGAGTTGCCCTCTACAAAGTTGGTAAGGGTGGTATGAACACACTTTTCAGTGATCTTGGCCAGGGCAGGAAGCAGCGAGATTGGCCTATAATTAGAATGCAGTTTAGCATCTGCATTTGGTTTTTTAATAAGGGGAAGAACTAAGGCCTGTTTCCAGGATGAGGGGACTTTGCCCGCCTTCAAAGATGCATTAATGAGAGGGTTGATAATCGGATTAAGGGCAGGTGCCAGGGTCGCAAGACACTTGGCGGGACAAGGGTCCAGAGGAGAGCCAGATTTCAGGCTAGACAAAAGGTCAAGCGAGGCCTGAGGCTCTAAAGAGGGAAAACAGTGCAGGGTAGGGCCCACAGAATCCATATGCATAGCTGATGGGCATAACCAGGGGTTGGAAAGGCCATCGACCTCTGAACCTGTGCTCAAGATGATCTGGGTTCCTTGCAACGCTGACTGGATAGTACGTATTTTATTAGTGAAAAATACTGCAAGCTCCATGATCCAAGGTTCCGAGAAAGCAGATGCAGAAGTGCAGCAGGAGGGAGAGGTGAATTCTTTAACAATCTTAAAGATCTCTTTGCAGGAGCTATCTGCTTCCTCGATCCTTCTGGCCAAAAAGGATTTTTTCTCTGCAACGAGCTCCCTGTGATATTCTTTCACTGCTGCTCTGTAAGACTGCTTAGCCGATGTATCATAGTGCCTCCTCCAAATTCTCTCCAGCCTCTTGCAGTGCCTTCTCTTGGCCGCCAAGGCAGCAGAGAACCACGGGGCTGATGCTCGTGCCAGTTCAGATCTAACCTGGCAAGATGGTGCCAAGGCTTCCAAACGTGCAGTGAGCCAATTCTGAAAGCACACCACATCATCCTCCAGACTGCCCGTAAGAACACAAGGATGGGTATCTAAAGCCTGGGTGATCATGGCCGGGGTGACTTTGTGGAAGGCTCTAGAACTACGAGCAGCGAGCCGCTGCGAAATGCGGGCGGCCACAGGCTGATGTACTAGCGTGAAATCCGCTAGGAAATGATCCGACCAAAGAACTGGGGCAAGGGAGGAAAGGACCACCGGAACGGTCGAAAAAATTTGATCTAAAATATGCCCCTTCTCATGTGTAGGGGACTGTAGGTACATATGAAGTCCCACCGACGATGTCATATCCAGAACTTTTTGCACTTCAGGATCCTCGCCCTTATCCATGTGGATGTTAAAGTCCCCGAGTATTAGGCAGTGTTTTGTTCTAAGACTCAGTGTGGAAATGAACGATAGCAAATCCTCAGTAAAGGAGCCAAGAGGGCCAGGTGGTCTATAAAGCAAAAGCCCCAGGCAGGATTGATGGGGGGATAGGGCCAGGGAGAAGGCAAGGATTTCACAGTCAGGTAAATCATCCGTCGACAAGATGGTACAAGGAATGTGCCTTTTAATGATAAGTGCCACTCCGCCTCCCCTTCCCTTGCATCTGTCTCGACGGAAAATAGCATATGAGGGAGGGATGGCAATAGCCAGATCAGGTTCCGAGCCCTCACCGAGCCATGTTTCTGTGAGAAAGAGACAATCTATGTCATCTTGTGTTAAGAGATTATATATGTCGAGAGCGTGCTGAGGAAGAGACCTAGTATTTAACAAGGCGCAGTTAGTACCTAAAAGAGGGAGCTTGCCAGGACAGGGAATTGTGGGGTCCGGCATCCACCCACACGTGGGGCACTTAGTAATATCCCCAGCAGAGTAGGGGATAGCTCGCTGACATGGAGCAGTGTGTACATTGTAAGACAGAAGATCATCTCTAGTGTACATCGAGCCAAGAGCTAAAAGGAACCCACCAGAAAACGTTCCCGAGCGCTTCCGGGACGCTGACGGGCGCAGACGGGCTGACTCAGGCGAGACATGCTACATTAGGAAGGGCCACCTCCGAACTAGAGCCACCCCTTGCCAGGCCCCCTTTCACAAGCATGTGCATTCCTTCGGTGTGCCTCAAAGATGATGGTCAATCCACAGAGCTAGTACATCAAAAGGATTAGCAACCGGAATATTAAAATAAGATTTATGGGTGACTTGATGAAAATAAGGTAGTTCCATGGGGTTTAGAGCACAAGGGTACATATAGAAATACCCCAAGTGACAACTATTGATAGAGCCTGATTTAGACTTCCCTCCAAAATCCAGTATGTGGCCAAGTACTCTCGGGTCCCTAAAATTAATTAGGACACAGTCCCCACCAATATCTTTAGGTCTGGTCCCCAACCAGCAAACCCTGCGAACAAAAAGGATCTCCACCCGGCCTGCTCCATTCAGTGGTCTATATTTGGATAACCAGTGAATTACTTTATTTTTTAGTTCATCATATGTTTCCCCCTTGTCACTTGATAGTGGAGGTACACCTGTGAGCACCGCCACGTAGGGTGAAGCCTCGGGGGGAAGCTGTGGATAGGGAGGAGATTTAACCGGACCCAATGTGCCTATGTTCCCACCCGGGTTAGATGGCGGCCTACCCACCCCGAGGCTCCGTTTAGTACAATCCTTAGTACTGAGTGGTTGTTCACAAGCTGCTGGATCAATAGGAGCTCGAGGGGTGTTGGAAAAAATAGAAGGACCACCAACAGGAGGAGGAAGCGCTGACAACACCGGGGGCAGCTGAGCTGAGACAGGTAGAGTGGATTGAGAGGAGGTAGTGGGAACCTGTGGGGTAGGTTTGCTAATCGTAGGTTGTATTCCCACACCCTCCGGGCTACCGAAATCTCGCAAAGCTGGATTTAGCTGTTTTTTTCCAATACCTTTGGTGTTAATCAAGGTTACTAATCTGTCGATCTTAGACGACAAAGTTTTTAGAAAAACATTTAGGGTCTGGTCTATATGAGACTGTAGATCTATTAATAGATCAGTAACCCACACCTGCGGGCTTGAGATGGGTGGGTGGTGAACTGTATCCAGATGGACAGGGCTAGCTGCGGAAGGGGCAGGATTTTTAACCATTTTTTTAACTTTCTTTTTTTTCTTTGCCTTCACCCGCTTTTTAAGTGCCGCTGTGGATACCAGGGAAGATGAAAGCGAACCAGCTTCCACTTGCACAGTCTCCGCTGATGTAATCTGGGCACATGGTAGGTGTGTAAAGGAGGGCAACATAAAAGACAGAGCTTCCGCATCAACCTGGTTTAGGGAATCTACCGAACCATCATCCAGAGGGGGTGCAAGAGAAATAGAGGGAGTAATAGACAGCCGCCTTTCAGTGTTTTCAATTGCTGTGGCTACCACACCGATGGTTTTCTGGAGCATTTTGTCTATAGCTGTGAGGCTCGGGAGCGGCGGATTCGAATTTGCAAGTTGCCTAGTCATTGGTCGGGCAGTAGAAGGCTTACAATGTTTCCCCATGGTTAGAGCTGCAATTGGTAAAAAAAGAAACTCCACTTTATGGGAGTTGCTAATAGCTAAACAGACAAATGTGATGAAATAAAAACACTCTATTGACAGCTTATGACTGATTACTTGCAGAAAGAAGAACAATAAAATTACTAAACATAAAAGGGGAAGAACACCAACTAACCCGCTATCACCAGTAAGGGGGGGTGGCCCAGCCCAGCCTCCTTCGGCCTTTGACGTGCAAGGACGGGCCCGCCCTTGGCCCGGGCTTTGCCCGGGCGCTACCCGCGTGCATCCCGCGCTGCGGGGGCACCTGGCGGCCTAAATGGTGTTCCGGCGCTACCAGGCGTCGTAACCAGCGAGCGCCGAAGCAGGGGATGCTGGGGGATGTAGTTCACGTTGGCCGTTCCCCTCACGGCGGCGAAGTTCGTGGGCTGTATGAAGTCAGAAGAGCCCGCTGCAATAGCCGTTCCCCTCACGGCAGGTAGGTAGAGCAAAGAGTGTGCCAGTAATGCTCAGAAGCACGTCCCGCGCTGCGGGGGCACCTGGAGGCCTAAATGGTGTTCCGGCGCTACCAGGCGTCGTCACCAGCGAGTGCCGAAGCAGGGGATGCTGGGGGATGTAGTTCGCATTGGCCGTTCCCCTCACGGCGGCGAAGTTCGTGGGCTGTATGAAGTCAGAAGAGCCAGCTGCAATAGCCGTTCCCCTCACGGCAGGTAGGTAGAGCAAAGAGTGTGCCAGTAATGCTCAGAAGACCGTCCCGCGCTGCGGGGGCACCTGGCGGCCTAAATGGTGTTCCGGCGCTACCAGGCGTCGTCACCAGCGAGCGCCGAAGCAGAAGATGCTGGGGGATGTAGTTCGCGTTGGCCGTTCCCCTCACGGCGGCGAAGTTCGTGGGCTGTATGAAGTCAGAAGAGCCCACTGCAATAGCTGTTCCCCTCACAGCAGGTAGGTAGAGCAAAGAGTGTGCCAGTAATGCTCAGAAGCGCGTCCCGCGCTGCGGGGGCACCTGGCGGCCTAAATGGTGTTCCGGCGCTACCAGGCATCGTCACCAGCAAGCGCCGAAGCAGGGGATGCTGGAGGATGTAGTTCACGTTGGCCGTTCCCCTCACGGCGGTGAAGTTCGTGGGCTGTATGAAGTCAGAAGAGCCCGCTGCAATAGCCGTTCCCCTCACGGCAGGTAGGTAGAGCAAAGAGTGTGCCAGTAATGCTCAGAAGCGCGTCCCGCGCTGCGGGGGCACCTGGCGGCCTAAATGGTGTTCCGGCGCTACCACGCGTCGTCACCAGTGAGCGCAGAAGCAGGGGATGCTGGGGGATGTAGTTCGCGTTGGCCGTTCCCCTCACGGCGGCGAAGTTCGTGGGCTGTATGAAGTCAGTAGAGCCCGCTGCAATAGCCGTTCCCCTCACGGCAGGTAGGTAGAGCAAAGAGTGTGCCAGTAATGCTCAGAAGCGCGTCCCGCGCTGCGGGGGCACCTGGCGGCCTAAATGGTGTTCCGGCGCTACCAGGCGTCTTCACCAGCGAGCGCCGAAGCAGGGGATGCTGGGGGATGTAGTTCGCGTTGGCCGTTCCCCTCACGGCGGCGAAGTTCGTGGGCTGTATGAAGTCAGAAGAGCCCGCTGCAATAGCCGTTCCCCTCACGGCAGGTAGGTAGAGCAAAGAGTGTGCCAGTAATGCTCAGAAGCGCGTCCCGCGCTGCGGGGGCACCTGGCGGCCTAAATGGTGTTCCGGCGCTACCAGGCGTCTTCACCAGCGAGCGCCGAAGCAGGGGATGCTGGGGGATGTAGTTCGCGTTGGCCGTTCCCCTCACGGCGGCGAAGTTCGTGGGCTGTATGAAGTCAGAAGAGCCCGCTGCAATAGCCGTTCCCCTCACGGCAGGTAGGTAGAGCAAAGAGTGTGCCAGTAATGCTCAGAAGCACGTCCCGCGCTGCGGGGGCACCTGGCGGCCTAAATGGTGTTCCGGCGCTACCACGCGTCGTCACCAGTGAGCGCAGAAGCAGGGGATGCTGGGGGATGTAGTTCGCGTTGGCCGTTCCCCTCACGGCGGCGAAGTTCGTGGGCTGTATGAAGTCAGTAGAGCCCGCTGCAATAGCCGTTCCCCACACGGCAGGTAGGTAGAGCAAAGAGTGTGCCAGTAATGCTCAGAAGCGCGTCCCACGCTGCGGGGGCACCTGGCGGCCTAAATGGTGTTCCGGCGCTACCAGGCGTCTTCACCAGCGAGCGCCGAAGCAGGGGATGCTGGGGGATGTAGTTCGCGTTGGCCGTTCCCCTCACGGCGGCGAAGTTCGTGGGCTGTATGAAGTCAGAAGAGCCCGCTGCAATAGCCGTTCCCCTCACGGCAGGTAGGTAGAGCAAAGAGTGTGCCAGTAATGCTCAGAAGAGCGTCCCGCGCTGCGGGGGCACCTGGTGGCCTAAATGGTGTTCCGGCGCTACCACGCGTCGTCACCAGTGAGCGCAGAAGCAGGGGATGCTGGGGGATGTAGTTCGCGTTGGCCGTTCCCCTCACGGCGGCGAAGTTCGTGGGCTGTATGAAGTCAGTAGAGCCCGCTGCAATAGCCGTTCCCCACACGGCAGGTAGGTAGAGCAAAGAGTGTGCCAGTAATGCTCAGAAGCGCGTCCCGCGCTGCGGGGGCACCTGGCGGCCTAAATGGTGTTCCGGCGCTACCAGGCGTCTTCACCAGCGAGCGCCGAAGCAGGGGACGCTGGGGGATGTAGTTCGCGTTGGCCGTTCCCCTCACGGCGGCGAAGTTCGTGGGCTGTATGAAGTCAGAAGAGCCCGCTGCAATAGCCGTTCCCCTCACGGCAGGTAGGTAGAGCAAAGAGTGTGCCAGTAATGCTCAGAAGAGCGTCCCGCGCTGCGGGGGCACCTGGTGGCCTAAATGGTGTTCCGGCGCTACCACGCGTCGTCACCAGCGAGCGCAGAAGCAGGGGATGCTGGGGGATGTAGTTCGCGTTGGCCGTTCCCCTCACGGCGGCGAAGTTCGTGGGCTGTATGAAGTCAGAAGAGCCCGCTGCAATAGCCGTTCCCCTCACGGCAGGTAAGTAGAGCAAAGAGTGTGCCAGTAATGCTCAGAAGCGCGTCCCGCGCTGCGGGGGCACCTGGCGGCCTAAATGGTGTTCCGGCGCTACCACGCGTCGTCACCAGTGAGCGCAGAAGCAGGGGATGCTGGGGGATGTAGTTCGCGTTGGCCGTTCCCCTCACGGCGGCGAAGTTCGTGGGCTGTATGAAGTCAGTAGAGCCCGCTGCAATAGCCGTTCCCCACACGGCAGGTAGGTAGAGCAAAGAGTGTGCCAGTAATGCTCAGAAGCGCGTCCCGCGCTGCGGGGGCACCTGGCGGCCTAAATGGTGTTCCGGCGCTACCAGGCGTCTTCACCAGCGAGCGCCGAAGCAGGGGATGCTGGGGGATGTAGTTCGCGTTGGCCGTTCCCCTCACGGCGGCGAAGTTCGTGGGCTGTATGAAGTCAGAAGAGCCCGCTGCAATAGCCGTTCCCCTCACGGCAGGTAGGTAGAGCAAAGAGTGTGCCAGTAATGCTCAGAAGAGCGTCCCGCGCTGCGGGGGCACCTGGCGGCCTAAATGGTGTTCCGGCGCTACCACGTGTCGTCACCAGCGAGCGCAGAAGCAGGGGATGCTGGGGGATGTAGTTCGCGTTGGCCGTTCCCCTCACGGCGGCGAAGTTCATGGGCTGTATGAAGTCAGAAGAGCCCGCTGCAATAGCCGTTCCCCTCACGGCAGGTAAGTAGAGCAAAGAGTGTGCCAGTAATGCTCAGTAGCACTAGCATGAATCCAAGCTGTCTAGCACCTTCTTGCTTTAGGAAACTCCGGAACTCTATATTTTCTCTCCAGTACATGCATGGATATCTTAAATCTCGAGATTAACTAATATTTACAGGATCATTTAGACACAGGCAGGCGGCCTGCCAGGACCTTTGCTTTCCTAGAGGAGGACAGTACACCTTACTGAGAAATCCGTGCCTGCCGGAAATCTCTTTGCCTTATATGCATGCACGCGCTTAAGGCAAAGCTGAATGCAGAACTGGTGCAATATTTTTTCATCCACTTGCCATTCATTTGTTGAATTTTACAAACATACTCCCAAAGCAGATGTTGTTTTTTTTAAAATGGCCCATGTTCTTTTGTTTTCACGCCAGGGCCATTGATTTTTTTCTCTGTTGGCCTGTCCTCCTGGGTCGTAACGCAGCCCCTGGGCTTGTGCGGCACAGGGGGCCCCCAACTCTTTAGAGCCCTCCTCCCAAATCAAGGACAATTAATATGTGTGATATGGGAGACTCAGGCACCCCTTATCATATTCTGAAGGGAACTCCAACATTTTTCCACCGCTGTGCTGGACGGGGCATCCATATGTTTAGCAAACGTTGCATCTGCTATTTTTGATGGGTGTCCCACATCCGCAAATATCTGGGTGACCCATTTGGCTCCCTTTAGCATGCAAATTACTAATATAAAAATGGTTTTAATATTGTTCATGTTCCTTAAAATGTGTTATGAAAACATGGCCAGATTCGACGATCTCTCTTGGTAGTTCACTTTGACATGCTTGACTCTAAATGTCTTCGTTTGAATCTTAACCGGAGATAACATGTTTATTAAATTAGTTTACTGGGAAGGCTCTACGGGGACTTCCATGTTCTGGAGCTCAGGTGCACGCCCCGCCTCCGCCTGTGGCATAAACAAACCGCTTGCGCGCGCTCACCTCCCATCCTCCACACTTGCCCATTTACACGCGCCATTGGCGCATTTCCCCGGCATCTGAGCAATAACGATTCATCACAAGGCCCCAATTTGTCACCCATACAAGGGTGTGTGTCTGGATTTAAGTTTAGAAGCCGGGAGAATGTAAACTTCGCAGGCATTTGTGGACACGTCTCCTTAGGGCAGCCGCGGCGTATTTGAACAGCTGCTCCTACGATACAAAGCAACTTTAGAGCGAAGCTGCGTCTGGATAGTGTGCACCTTGGGTTTTTTCTCGGCTTAAGCACACGACCAACCTGTTTTCCTTACTGGTAATAATTTCTCTAAATTAAAGGTCACTGCAGAACCTCAAACCTGCCAAGGGCCTGCTGTAAAGGTCACCACAACAGTGAGGGGGTCAGGCTGTTCAGCATTCGGTGTCAGATCTGGTGTCGCAGAAGGAATCTGATAGTCATTTGTCAGTCTGCTTGTTTTCCTCTTTTTAGTTCCCACAGGGGAAATGTTCGCCAGCACAATTCCCTGAAGGTTGACAGCTACCCTTGTTTTCTTTTATTCTCGGCTTGATGCTGAAACACCTGAACACAGGTTTCCTTTTTATTTTCTAAGGTGTAGAAAAGTATTATAGGCGCTATAAAATAATTAGAGGAGATCGAACTCTGTGTAATGTTTACAATACCCGATGCTATGTTTGAAATGTCCATTCACATGTTTGAGCGAAGACGAATGTCGACTATTTGCGGCTAGAAACAAAGCCACTTAAACAGGCATTGCTAATGCAAATTGGTTTGTATACAGATTGCACAGTAGGCCGTGCATCAAACAGACGCAAAGAGTGTACAAGTACACAAAGAAGCACGAGTTACAACATACACAAGAGCATCATGTATGGCAAAAGGTAAACAGTCATACATGCAAACAAAGGCACACATTTTCATCATGCAGACAGCACTCAGCCACAGCTTTACCCATCTATAACATGCATTTGTACATAGGGTGACCACCGCCCTACTGGTGATTACGTTTACATGATCCAGTCTGGGGCTTCTGAGTGACATCCTAATGCAATCGGGGTGTTATAGTCTTGTTTTACTTCCATTGAACTAATTAAGTTAACACACCTTAAATCAATGATTTGTAGGTGAAACGTTCAGGAGTGGAGGTCCTTAATTACTTGCAGTAAGATGGGCACCCTAATACATGCGCACATGCAGTCACTGACAAAATGCAAAAATACGCACATGCACGCTGAAAAGGATGAATGCATGTCTGTGCCTGTCAGGATGAATCAGTGGTTGTATTTGTGCAGGAGCATGCACGGATCATTGGATTTGTGTTGGTGAATAAATGCAAAAATGTGAGAGGGTGGATGGGTAAATAAATCCGCATGGTGGGTGTGTGGATGTGTGAATCTATGAGTGTGGTGAGACGATGCATGAAGATAAATGTATGAGTTCAAGTGGTTACGTTTATGAAATCTTCAGAGAAAATGCAAGATGGTGTGTTTGTGTGTGTGTGTGTGTGTAGGGGGTTGTAAAATGCCAGGATTTACATGGATTGATAGGTAAATACAAAGGTGTAGATGGCAGGGTGAGTAAGTGGAAGTGCATGAGTGGAAGCAAAAATGTGTGGATATGGTGGAGTAGTGGTGGACAGGTCTGGGTAGATATCTGTGTGAGTAGGTAGGTTGTTGAAGGGATGAGAAAGTAAGACAGTGTATGTATGTATGTGTGTTTGAGTGGGTGGGTGGATTGGTGGAAGGACTAAGACAATGATGCATACTGGGATGACTGGATACCTGGATATACTTATGAGCGTGTGGTTGAGTCTATGTATGGGTGGCTGGTAAGTGATTGTATGTATTAGGGTGGTTGTATGGGCGGATGAAAGAATGTCAGGGTGAATTGATGGATGAGTGGCTTAAAGTAGATGAATGTGTGAATGGGTATGTGTACTGTGGGAAGTTTGTGGGTGCCACCAGGGTTTTCTAAATACTGGGTCTGGCTGACGTCTAATTTGTAATGCCCCGTGGGTGTATGCTCATTTTGCTTCCTGTCATTTAGGTGTGACCTTTCGCTCATTTGCAGGGGAGCAAGGAGGGCAGGCCATTATTGTGCCACAACTAAAATGGCTCAGCGGGAGATGTGCCAACAGTCCCCCCTCTTCAAAGCCTGAGTCCACTCTCTCCAGAAGCACTGCAGCTTGGAGAGGTACTGCATGTGTTGGAGAGAACACATTTTACTTGCCAATCAGTTTATCTTCCGGTCTCTGTGCCAGGTTCACCCACTGAGGACACATACCAGCACAAAACGAGGCCATGCTTTAAATAACTGGAGTTTCCATGACACCTTTTGGTTAATAAGACTATACCTATTCTACATGCATATGAACAAGATGTCTCAAACTCAGGACCACAATCACAGCTTAAGCATTTCCGCTCATACTCATGTCATGATAGAAATGGCTAAATTATGCCACTCTCAAAACAGGTGTTTCTACAGGTGTAGCATTTTAATGAGGCAATCATTGAGATTAGCCTAATGGGAATTGTACACCTTAACTGACTTAAATGATGTTATTCTCAGAAGCATGGTTTAACTCCTTTGACAAATGGGATTAATTCCTAATTACAATACAGTGGCACTGAATTTCATGCAAAACCCTCTTAGAACATCACCCTGCTAAGAATGACTCAGTGCCATTTCTGGGAAAATCATTTAATCTCCCTTTGCACAACAAAGTGAAATGCAAGCTATGAATTGTGTTTGTGAACTCCCCACTTAATGTACACTGTCGTGTAGTTTCTCCCCTATTCCACCAAGTGATATACAGTGCTTCATTGCTCCTTAGCTAGGTTAGCCCTGTATATACCAATACATACCTCAAGCAGCCGCGTTGCGTGCACAGCATCGCATTTGGGGATGCAGTGCACGCAACGAAATTCGTTTTATTAATTTATATGTTAACTTACCTGTAAACCTCCGTAATCCCTAGTTTACTACCCCCCACCCTGCCCCTCTCCCTCCCCACGTCACCGCCCTGCAATTACTCCTACTACCGACCGCGGCTGACCTCAAGGGCATGACGATCATAAGAATTTAAAACTACTCTTACTTCAGTTAGATCATCCCCCTGAGAATAGTTCACGTTCACTGACTTCAACTTGAACGCTATTTAAAAATGGTTAACTCCATAAATCTCACCCCGGTCGACAGGTGTGCTAAGTCACAAAATATGTCACATTTGAAATGGGGTGGACAGACTCATGGAATTTGACTCAACTAAATTAGTTACATAAACACTCAGCGAGATTCCGCTGAGTTCCACAACAGGCGGAAATAGGCATGTTGCGCTGCTCGTGGCAACATTCAGCACCGGTAGCGCGTTCTGCTGAAAAATCAGCAGATATGGCACCACGCCGTGTGCCAAAGGGCTCAGCCCAGTGTTTAATTTGAGCTGGTGGTTTGCGGTGCTCGGCACCTGCACTTAATTTTGAACACCGGCACTTATGACAGTCTGCCACATGGTGGTGCTGTTTGTGTAAATCAGAGATGAGCAGAACAGCAGCTGTTTATTAATTCAATATACATTAAACATTATTCATTCCTGCTGCTCAGGTCATTCTTATAGCTTTGGGAGCCTGGGATAGTCTGAATTATCATACTTTTAGGAGTGTTACGGTTAGTGGTTGTATAGGAATTTTGGCTGGCAGGGCCAATGGGTGGTTAAAGCTGCAGTGTCCTCCTGACAAGGGCCCTGGTACATATTTTATAAAAAATTAAGCACTGGTGCAGCCAATCAAGTTGATTTTCTACTCAAGCGGCAGCTTTCTGACCGCGAACCATTGCAACTGCTCGCGACCATCTATGTTAGAAAAACAATGCCAGATGGCCTCCTAGCAACCGGAGATCACACTAGGGGACACCAAATCTCACACGCGCGTGCTCGCAAACTTACCATTCTGTTGCCTCGCGCAAGAAAAGTTTCCACTATGCAGCGAGTGGCAGAATTTGGGCAGAACTCTGCGTTACAAGAGTAGCGCAGAGTTGTCAAATTCCACCAATTCTGCTGGCAGAATGGAATATTCCACCCAACCCTAATTTGAAAGTGCAGAGGCAGTTCTTCTTTTTTTGATGTCGGTAACACAGGATTTTTTACGACCAGAAATACCTCACCTACAGACCGAAGAACCTGAGATCAGATTCTAAAATCCAGGAGGGGACTCCATCTGCTTAATTAGCTAACTGAATCATTTTTAGCTCAATTAAATAAATGATTTTCAAAATCTGTTCATATCTATTGTTGGACCTGGCTCTGTTTGCAAGGTCCCCCTCAGATGTTTGCATTCTGTTGCTGAACCCATTTTTGTTGGCTTTGTGAACTTTTCTTTTCTCCCTGCTAATCAGTTATAAAGTGCTTGTGCCCTCTCCCTAAAACATGGTACAATTGCAATGTTCCTAATTGGTATTTTTAATTTACTTGTATGTCCCTAGGATATGGTACTACATGCACCCAGGGCAGTACATGATGATGATGATGATATATTCTGAAAGCGCTACTAATACCCTGAGGTGTCTAATCGCTACCTTCAGATAGACAGAGCTAGATTGAATAGTTAAGACTCACCCTTTAAAAAGCCAGGGTTTTAGGCCCTGTCTAAATTTCAACAGACTAGTTTCTTTTAAAGAGAGATTGGCAAGGAGTTCCAGAGTTTGACCGTAGTGACAGTAAAACTCCTACCAACCCAGTTGACCCTGCTAATTCTAGGGACAACAAGATTACCATGCTCGGCTGATCTAAGGAATCTTGCCAGGGCGAATGGCTTAAGAAAGCTTGATATCTGCTCTGGCCCTAGTTTGCTCAAAGATTTAAAAGCTATGCAAAGGGATTTGAACTGGATCCGCTTTGCCACCGGCAACCAGTGCAGTTGAAACAGGGCCTTAGAAGCTGATTCAAATCTGGTGGTCCCCAGGAGCACTCTAGCTGCCGCATTTTGTGCAATCTAAGGGCTTTCTAAATGCTACTAGTGGATCTGCAGCACTCATTGTTCCACTCACCAAAGCGGCACTTTAAAATGTCTCAGGTCTGCCACTGCTGCCTATAGTGCAGTTTTAACCTGCATTTCGTCCTGGCGAAATACAGGCCTAAACCTTCCTTTTTAGTACTTAGAAGTCAACCCTAAGGTAGGCCCGAAAGGCTCATCAGGCAGGGTGCATTGCATTTAAAAAGTAGGACATGTGTTTTTACGTTTTACATGTCCTGGCAGTGAAAACTCCTAAAGACATTTTTCCATGTTGTAAGGCCTATTTCTCCCATTGACTAACAGTGAGATACTTTATTACATTTAATAACTGCTAACTTTGGATTGGGAGCAGATAGAGACATGCTTTTTACACGCAAATGAGTTGTAATTTAAAGTTCTCTTTTTATGGTAAAGTCAGATTTGAAGTCACAATTCTGAAAATTTAACTTTTAGAAAGTTGCCATTATCTTGTCCCAACACATTGGGCCCTCCGTCAGTGTCCTGGATCACATGCCTGTGAATGTCCCTGCTGTTAGGGTTTGTTGATTCTTTCCAGACAGTGACACTGAGGGGGCTTACATGTGGACAGGATGGAACATCCTGTCAGGATGACTGGGTAGGGGCTGTACTCAGCCCCACTTCCACTTCAATGAGCTTTGCCTCCTGCACATACAATGTAACCTGACACCAGACCTGCGCTACCTTTGGTCATCCACAGACTGTTTGGAGTCTTGACAGGGAAAGAGAAAGAACGTTCCCAAACCAGATGTAGGGGTAGGACAGCACAACACAACGGCTGGCACCAGGTATGAATATTGGACCTCCAGAGCCACTCATGAGAACACTCCTGGATCTGTGGAAGTTAGAGAAGACCCTGCTGCAAGGCTACTGGCCTGCTGCTTGAAGGCTGCCTTGATGTCTGAGAAGAAAGGCTGGACCCGCTTGCCTTCATCCCAGGCTACCCAAAGTGACTCCAAGGGTCAGGTAGCTGATCTTCTGTGTGAGCTAGAGGACCTGCTTGATCCCTGTTGCTGGCTTTTGCTGGAGTGAGTCCTGGTCCCCAAGAGGTGCTCTACCAAATCCTGGACACTTGGTTTGCATCAGGAGAACTCCTCTGTGGATAACTGAAGGTTCCATGAAATCAGGCGCAAAGTGACACGAAGCTCCGTAATGCCTTGCCCTAGAGCTTAAAGCTTCACCGGAACCTACTCAGAGTTGCACAAACCCTCGCTGCACAGCTCAGAGCTTCATCAGAACTGACACAAAGTGATGGGCAGGCCTGCAAAGCCTCGCCACACCGGTGAGATCTTCATCAGAACCAAAGCTGAGCAACACGAAGCCTTGCAAAGCAACGCAATACAACCTCGACCCAAGCACATAGGGTAAACCTCCTAGCGGGCTGAACTCCTTCCTGGGCCTGACATGTGACTTTTTCCCAGTCCAGCATGACCAGATGCCCCTTTCTCCTTCTCGGTGGTCTTTTTACTTGCAAATTTTAAAGTCAATATCCCCAGTGATACTAATTGGATTTTTGTCATACAGGTATCATTTATTAAAATTTACTCTATTTTTCTAAATTGGTTTGGGATTTATGTTGTATTATGTATTCACTTTATCACTGTTTGTGTGCTGCATAAACACATTGCCTCTAAGTTAAGCCTCACTGATTTGTGCCAAGCTACCAGAGGGTTAAGCACTGGTTAATTTAGTGACTTTTTGGTTCACCGTGACAAGGACTGTGGTTGTTGCCTATGTGTTATAAAACTTGATCCCTGGATAAGTAACTCTTGCCTACGTTGCTTCCATTTTGTATTTTAAGATTTTGTTCTATGACATATATGCTTAATTTGTCTGTAATGTGTCAAATGCATTCTCCCACTATACAGTCAATTTGTCTCTAGGTGCAAGTGCTTAAACCTAATCAGGTACATTTCCCAGCTGCCACTGAAAGAAGCTTCTTTAGAGAATAGGATAATATAGGACATAGGTATATAGCTAATAACACTTCCTTCCATGTGATTTTACTAATACCTTTCGTTTCCCTACTCCTTGCGTTCACACACACAGTGGGTTGCATATTTCCACTGTGAAGTAAAGGCACAAGTCTTTCAAGAAAGACTTGCTGCAAAAACTAGAGGCCTAAACATATAAGGCTCTATTAGCCTGCAAGGACAATTTGAAGCTAAGTAAGTATCGCAAATATATAGGACCCTGCTAGTACATACACCTTATAACTTAAAGAGACTCAGGCAAAAATGTGTGTGAAATATATGATAGATAGCGAAGAGAGGACCTTATGACACAGATTGAGGTGGCCACATGTACAACTTTTAGAATGATACAGTATAGGTTTACAACACATACATTCCACCATTGAGGTGCTGAGGTGGATGGAATGGAGCGATACCATGAACGGTCAAAAATACCTACATAAAAAGGATAACTTTAGTCATATGGTTCAGGGCTGCGAGTTGTCCAGGTATTTTGCAGAATGTACTGGGAAAATTGTCTCCCGTAGTTAGCAGGGGGGTTGAAAAGACACTACTACAAGACTTTGAATGAATAATAATTTTTATTTTTTATTTTTTTTATTTATTTATTTTTTCCTCATATGACCTCTGTAGCTACTGCCGCTTCTCGACCTGTCCCACCACTGGCGCAGATAACATTTTGGTGGCACTTAGTCTCAGCTGGTGTGTTCCAAACGGGGGATACCCGTTTATACTCAACTTGAGCTAACCCAGAGGTTTTAATCATTGGAAGTTTGCCTATACCCAGATCTAACATCAGGTGACCCAAGAACTTCCCAAGAAGGTTCATCCAACCGGTTCCAAAACAACCCAATGTCAGGCCTTTCCCTGAAAACATTTACCCTCTGATCTACAGCTCGATAGTACTTGACAGAATTCCACCAGGCATTCCAACTAGGAGAGATTTCCTGGCGCCACAACATACAAATCTCTCTCCTGGCCAGCAAAATCAGATAAAATACCAGTTTGTATTGGGGTCCAAAGTGATCTCATATCCTACGCACAAAACCAAATAAGATAAGAGTTGGGCTTACCTCCACCTCTGCACCCATGACCCTGGAGATAGTCTTACCAACATCCGACCAAAATTAGTGTATCTTGGGGTAAGACGCAAATATGTGGACATCATCCACATTCTGGAATCCACACCTCCAGCATTTGGCTTCTCCTCCACCCTTCAATTTAGAAACTTTAAGAGGGGTCCAGTATATCCTATGGAGTGTGAAAAAATGGTTTCTTCAGAGTGCAGCAGATTTAACCACAGAATAAAGCAGGTCATTAGATACTTGCCATAACTCTTTCCGTTCTTCGCTGGGCAAGTAGTTCTCCCAGACCCAAAACGGCTTTTCCATCCCTCGTTCTGCTGCAGCCAGAAGATAGTTGTACCATAAAGCAACTTCTTTCTTCCTTGGAGCCTGATTTTGCAAGACACTTTCCATGAAATTAACTTTGAGATTTACACCATGAGGAGAGCTGATGGTGTTTAAATCTGGACAAGGTTCCATTTGTGATATGATTCCAGAATTCCCAAGGATGACATATGACAAGGATGACATATACTGTCCACAACCAAGTCCCCCCAATGTAGGACTCCTGCCGCTATCAGTTGCTGAGCTAGAGCGTCCGAAAGGCACTCTGGGGTTCCAGGTGAATCCTACACCGGCGCCCATTCACTATAATAGTTGAGCCCCAAGCAATTTCGACAGTCTGACCAAAACTTGGCCGCCATACCCAGCGTCTGAACATGGCGGCCAGCTAGGAAGCCGGTCGCGAGGTGAGCACCCCAGCTAGCTTCTACCATACCGTTGTGGTGCTGATAATGAGTCGGTCTACAGCGGAAAGCACACTGTGGAGTATACGACACACTTTTGATCTGCTTTAATCTTTTTCTGTGCCTTATGGGTCGAGCGGGCTGCTGCCGGCGAGTCTGCAGGCTGTCCCTGTGGCGTTGGGTGTTTTGGCTCTTGGTTTGTCGGCGTTTGGTTTGTGGCGGCCGCTCGCGGGGTCAGCAGCGCACCGAGGGGCTGGTTGGACGGACTGCAGTTTTTGACTGGCCTGATTTCCAGTTTGCCGTTAGGGGAGCCTCTGTGCTGTTCTGGCAGCTTTGCTTCGCCTTGCGGAGTTTTCCTTCCTTTTCTTTTCTGTTTAGGCCCCTTGAGGGCCTCCGTAGTAATGAGCTGATCGGGAAGAGAGAGGAAAGGCACTGGAGAAAAAGCCGAGGCAGGCTGAATGACGCTGATTTTTGGTGAACAGTTGAAAAAAAAAATGCTGGTAGGTGCCTTAAATTTTGAAAATATTTTTTTAACTCAGAGCTGAATTGTATAAATATTTAGCAGCACCTCAGAACTAACAGCTTAAGAAAAGTAAGACCTGGGCACCAGATTAAAGTAATTCAAGGTCCAGAGGCATCACTGTGGTGTTGTCCTCTACTTCTTTCTGAGCTAGATGCATGATATTCCTGGTGTCATTTTTTTCAGGGGAGCAGGCGCACTTGCAGAGCATCGTCATGCTCGGTGCACTATCCACTGTAGAGATATCCTTTTCAGGCTAAATTTGGGCGGGGTCAGCGCCTTTGACTTTACTGCTAGGGTTAAGTCTGGGATTAAGTACGGTTCGTTCTCTGAGCCATGCACAGATCTAAATGCGGTGATAAGTCAGAGTCCGGGCTCTTCTTATGATATCTCTGTTTCTTCCAGGGAGCAGATAAAACAGGGCACAAAATTGAGATATGTATTTTACCCCTGCCCCATGGGGGTAGTTATCCAACAATCTGTTCGACAACCTGGTTCCCCTGAAGCCGCAGAGGCCACCAGGGAGGGACAGTTAAACTCGCTGTTCTCCGATATCCCAGGCTGTTTAAGCCCCATTACCACCTCCACTATTACCCCTACTACTATTACCACCACCTCTGCCGCTTCTTCCATTTCAACCACTGAGCTGACTCAGAGAAGGAGGTATAAGTTAAGATCACGTAATTTTTAAGGGGGAGATGTCCCGGCAGCAAAGTTTCATCAAGCCTCTGAGATCGGTAAAGGCGAAAGCAGACAAAACCTAAACAGAGTTAGTTACCTAGCAAACCTAATAAATCTGTAAAGCTCACTCCAGCAAAGAGCCGTAAGAAAAATAAGAACCTAGTCCCTATAAAGGTAGCCCCCTCACTTAGGTCTTATTTCATGGCCAACTCACAGGGCAACATAGACTCCGTAAAACAGTCTGAGTTTACAGCCACAGTAGAGGAAAATAGGGAGGTGGACCCCTCTATTACACATTCTAATTGTTTTTCCCCTTTGAGCATTATGTCCGCATCGTCTGGGGAGGACAGACAAGAAGAGCTTGAAGGGGCGGGTTCTACGCCGGCGGAGGAGGTTGCTCAAAGTGCTGAAACAGTACAGGGGCTGTTAAAACAGCTGACTCTGGAAATTGGGGCTCACTTCTCTACGTCCTAAACAAACCAGAAAAAAATACAAGATACCTGCACTGGTTTAGAAGAAAATGTTTTGGCACTCACCCACAGGATGGAAGATCTAGAACAAAAAGTAGGGGAGCTGAGCCAGGAGGTAAAGGACAATGCTCAAGAGGTATTAAGTCTTAAAGAAAGAGAGCGGGATATGGCAGAGAGATTGGAAAGATTGGAAAATATGTCAAGAAGGAACAACATTCGGATTTTAGATTTAAAAGAAGGGCTGGAAGGAGATAACCTAAAATCCTACGTTATTGATATTCTGACCAAAGCTTTCCCCCAGATTACATCGGCTCCGGTTTGGGAAGCCTCAATTCAACGGATTCATAGAGACCCCTTTAGGTTAAATCGGCCCGAAAAAAACCTAGAAAGATCTTGGTCTATATACAGTCCTATTCGCTAAAGGAGCATTTGTTGGGGGCGGCACTTAAACTTAAAACTATTCAGGTTCACGACGCTTCCTTTAGAATCTGTTCAGATATTTCCCGGGTTACGGAAGATAGGAGATGGGAACTGGGAAAGCGAATGGACGCTTTAAGGGATTTAGGAGCCCAGGTGCAGTTGCGGTTTCCTGCCTTCTTGAAAGTGTTCCTTGCGAACAAAATGAATTACTTTAGGTTTCCAGAGGAGGTTGACAGTTTTCTTGCACAATGTAACTCCACAGTGTAAGGTTTTGGGGTATGTGAATGAGCATCTAAGTTATTATTATTATTATTATTAGGAGATTTGTAGTGTGCATGGCTGCCACAGCAACGAGGCATCCCAGCGCAGCAGTAGGAACTAGAAACGAGAGCGAGAGCAGGTCACAGTAGTTAAATGGTAGAAAGGGGAAAAAGCCAAGTCTTCAAAGCCTTACGGAAAGCCAGATGGTTAGAAATAATTCTAATAGATGTTGGAAGTGAATTCCACAATTTGGCTGCCCTAGCCCTCCGCACTCGAGGAGCACAGACCAAAGTTAGTTCAGCAGATCGCAGTGAGCGCTCAGGTACATAAGCCTCCAACAAATGTAAAAGGCCCGGCGGAGCCTGCTTTGCTAAAATCTTGTGTGAGATACACAATGCTTTAAACTGTATCCACTTACCCACTGGCAGCCAATGAAGTTTAGGAAGCACCTGGGCGACTGAGCAGTGCTTGGGTAGTGAAAACAGGATCCGTGCTGCTGCATTCTGGACCCTCTGGAGGCGGTTTACACTAGCCCTAGTTGCTCCCAGATAAAGGCAGTTACCGTAGTCTAATCTAGAGAGAACTGACGCTTGGATGATAGTCTGCCGCACCGGAGGGGGAAAAAAACGAGCAATGGCTTAAGACCCCGCAGGAGTCCAAAACAAACCCCAGCAACGGCCTTTGTTTGTTTCTCAAAGGTCATTCCTCGGTCAATCCATAGCCCAAGATTTTTTACAGTGTCCCTAGGGACTGGGGCAGGTTTTAAACGGTCCGGCCAATGGAAATCAGTCCATAACTCCCTATCCTTCCCGAATAGCAGGATTTCACATTTCCCGGAGTTCAGCTGTCGGCAGTTTACTGCCATCCAGTCAGAAATAGCCAGCAGATCTTCCCTAAAGTTATTTAAATTGGTGGTACATTTCTTGGAGAAGGCTATCATCAATTGGGTGTCATCAGCATATGATACCAATGACAGCCCCCTTCCATTAGCCAGCTCCGCCAATGGGCTGACGTAAAGGTTGAATAATAATGGGCTCAGTATAGAGCCCTGTGGTACCCCCTGATGTAGAGCACACACTTGTGAGGCAAAGGGAGGTGCCCTGACCTGAAAAGATCTTTCTGATCAAAATGACTTAACCCAGGCCAAGGCCAAGTCCCTGAGCCCAATATCCTGCAGACGTTTCAGGAGTATTTTATGAGATACCGTATCAAAAGCGGCACTTAAGTCTAACAGGACCAGGGCCGCTGAATCACCTACATCTAAATGGCTCTTAATTGTTTCCGACACAACCAGAAGCGCAGATTCAGTGCTGTGCCGGGGTCGAAAGCCATATTGAGTGGAGTCAAATATGGCATGTTGCTCAACAAAGCCAGCCAAGATGGAATTTACATGCGCCTCCGTCACTTTAGCCAGATAGGGTAATTGCGAAATGGGACGATAGTTTCCTGGTTCGGCAGTGTCTAAGGAGGGTTTTTTCAACAAGGGGACGACTTTAGCATGTTTCCAAGCTCGTGGGACTGATGCCGTAGACAATGACAGATTAACCACATCCAGGCAAACCTCTGAGATGGAAGAATAGAGCTGATGGAAGCGAGTGGAAGTCACTGGGTCTGCTGGGGAGCCAGATTTGATTTTTGAGCATAGAGCCACAAACTCCAAAGGCGTGATGGATGGAAATACCACCAGACTACGACCATCCACAATCTCACCCCCTAATAGGTCTGCCTCTGCAGACAGGGGAAATACTTGCGGAAGTCCCTGATAGATCAGTTCCACCTTATTGATAAAGCGTAGGGCTAGCTCATCGCATTTGAGGCAATCGGAGAAACCCCATTGCCGCCAGGATTCTTCATGTCACCCAGTAAAGCAAAAATAGTCTTGGCTGGGTTGGAGCTGCCCAGAATTTTGCTGGCCACAAAATCCGCCCGCGCTCTACGAATATCTTTATGGTATAACTTAAGGGCAGTTTGATATTCCAATTTTGCAGACATAGCATAAGTGCGTCTCCAGACGCGCTCCAACTGTTTACAACCCTTTTTGGCTAGGGAAAGGGCGTCGTTAAACCACGGATTAGATGGCCCGCGACCTTTCCTTCCCCATTTAGCAGGAATGTGATTATCCAGGCCCGCCGTCAGCCAATCATGATAGCACTGATTCGCTGCATCAGCGCACAAGGGTAGCTGCGGTTGATGGCTAGATAACCAAACAGAGAGAACCTCTGGGTTGAACCTATGCCAAGCGTGTTTCAGAGTTTTCGAGGGGCAGCTAGAATCAGCCTTAGTCTGAAATTGCAGGGAAAAGGAGACCAAAAAACTGGTCAGTCCAAGCCTGTGGGATGGGAGTGCGCATTATAATCTGAGGAAGATTAGAAATAACTGGATCTAATAAATGACCAGCTACATGAGTGGCCTCAAGCACGTACTGCCTTAATTGAAAGGCTTCTAGGTCTGCCAAAAAACTAACAATCTCCACTTTTTCAATGTTCTCAAAATGGAGGTTGAGATCGCCCAGAATGGTAAAGTTGGCTGCCTTGCTAGCAAGGTGACCCACTTTATTTAATAGGTCTTCCCTAAAACTGTTTGCTGGACCGGGAGGCCTATAGATCAGGAGACCGGCTGACTACTGCTAATATCTTACATACAAGAAGCTAGGTTAGGGGCCCTCGGCTCAAAAGGCAATATTTATTGCCAATAGGTAGTCTGGGACGGTTCCGCGGGATGGGTGGGGTAGTTGGGTGGTGATGGGGGGTAATGGGGGTTTTCACGGAGTTTGGTGGGGAGCATTGGGAAAAAATAAAAGTATATATATATTAAATTCATGTGACATTATAACTTCCAGTAGCAACTGCGGAGGGTGGAGCATGTTTTATGATGGGGGATAGGTTTGCCCGTGATGGGAATCAATATCTTGAGTGTCTTAGTTGGAATGTTAATGGCTTGAGAGTTAAAAGAAGACAACACCTGATTCTTCAATACTTAAGAAATAGTTCAGCTAGATTGCTCTTGATCCAGGATACACATCTTTTACAAGCAGAGTGCAAGCACTATTTGTAAAACAAAAATGGGTGGATAAAATTATTGCTTCGGATCAGCAATGCTGTTCTAAAGGGGTTGCGATAATATTAAAAATGAACTCTGGAGTCGAGATTACTAAATCTCAGGTAGACAATAGAGGACGTTGGGTTATCGTCAAAATCAAATTTAAAGGGGTTAAATATACTCTAGTAAGTTACTACGGGCCTAAAGAAGATGATATTTTCCCTTTGAATAATCTTTGCTTGGCCCTTGCAGACTTTGATGCCCGTCGGATCCTGGCTGGCGATTTCAACGTACTCTTAGACAATAAGCTTGATAGGTCTTCTCCCCGAACTCAGATAGCAGCCCCTCGTGTTAAAGCTCATCTGTTGAATATTTTGAAATTTTTTAATTTATGTGATGTGTGGAGGAGAAAACATAGTGAGGTTAGGGAGTTCTCCTTTTATAGTAAAAAGAACTCCCACTATTCCAGGATAGACTATGTATTTATGGATCATGTAGAATCCCATAAGGTGAGCTAAATTAAATATCTGCCCATTCATTTATCGGATCATGGGGCTATGGTTTTTAAACTCGATTTCCCTCCAGACTATTCTTTAGGGATATGGACATTAAATAGGAGGTTTCTCCTGCTATCTTCTACTCCGGGCCTTTTGAAGTTTGAAACTGACACCTTTTTCCATAATAACTTAGGGTCTGCCTCCCTACATATCATCTGGGATGCCTTCAAGGCTTGGCTTAGGGGGATATTAAATGGGGTGGTAACTGGGTGGGCCAGGTCAGAGAGGGAAGAATTGGTTAATTTAGAACAACAGATAGCGGGGGCTGAAACTGACCTAAAAGCGAGACCTCATAATGATCCAGAGAAAGAACATTGGGTAAAGAGCGTGGAGGAATGTCAGCTAAAATTCAAACTTAGACAGAAGAAATTTTACACCAAAAGTGACAGATAAGTAAAATGCGGGAGTTTGACCAAGGGGCGAAATGTGGTAAGCTCCTTGCCATTAAGTCAAGGATCGATAGAGCCAATATGTATATTAGCAAGATTAAAGTGGGCACACAATTTAATGAGGAGAACGATAAAACAGAACAGGCCTTTACAGGGTTCTGTCAAGATCTTTATCATGAAGATCTCCAGGGGGCGGAGGAACTTATTGATAGGTGGCTGGAACAAAAACAGCTTCAGAGGTTAACCGAGGCTAGTCAACAATTTCTCTCTTCAGAAATATCAGGGACTGGGATATTGGAAGTGTTAGACTCGGCAAAAAAGGGGAAAGCTGCAGGCCCAGATGCAATCCCGATTGAGGTGTACTCTATGCTGAAGGATGAAATCATCCCGATCTGGTTAAACCTGTTTAATGAAATACTAAAGGGTATATCTCCTCTGCCGGATTCATGGTCTGATGCAGTTATTACCCTGATCTTGAAGCCCGGTAAGGATCCCTTTCAGTGTCAATCATACCGTCCAATCTCCTTATTAAATGTTGACTATAAGATCTTTGCAGGTATTTTGAATAAACGGCTTTGTAAAATCGCAGCTCAAATAATCCATGAAGACCAAAAGGGTTTCCTACCGGGTAGACAAATGTCAGACTTGGTATATACTTTAGTTGGTACAGTGGATATGGCATCATCTAGGGGTCTTCCTCTGTCAATTATCACGGTTGACGCGGCTAAAGCCTTCGATCGTGTGAACTGGCATTTTTTAGATAGGACCTTGAATGTTATGGGTTTTATTCCCGGCATTAGAGATGTTATTAAAAAAAAATGATAGTTCTCCTCGGGCCCGGAGTTTAGTTAATGGAAATCTTTCTCCCATTGTTAACATAGAATGCTGTACTAGGCAAGGTTTCCCGTTGTCCCCTATCCTATTCGATATTTTCATGTAGCCTTTGGCTCAGAGCTTAAGATCAAATAAAAAAATTGTTCCTTTCGAATTTGGTGGGTATGTCAGCAAAATAGCTTTATATGCGGATGACTTCGTTGTGTTTTCATCAAATGTGGACATCACATTACACAAACTTATACTTGAAACTCAAACCTTTGGGAAATTCTCGGGTTACGAAATAAATAAAGATAAAGACTGTGGTTATGACTTGGAATATTGTTAACCAGGTTGAACCATATGCGACAGAACTTAGATACCTCGGAATTACACTAACTCAAGATCCCAGGAAAATCCCAAAGGTTAATCTAGACAGAGTTTCAAAGAAAGTTGAGCTTCTTTTAAAAAGAGGACAGAATATTCCTTTATCTCACCACGGACGGGTTAACCTGATTAAAATGTGTGTCCTCCCGAAATACACTTATCTTTAAAGAACATACCTTTAGAATTCCCAAGAGCTGAGATTCTTAAAATTCAGGGCAGGATTTCTTCTTTTATTTGGGTAGGAAAAGGGATTAGGTTGTCCTGGAAAAAACCTAGGCGCAAACTAACACAGGGTGGTATGGGTTTACCAGACTTTCAGCTTTACTGTTGGGCTTATCAACTGAAAAATGTTAGGATGCTATTCCATACCCCGAATAACTCATTAACTGGTAATATGTTTAAAGCCATGCTCGAGGGGGTAGGGGAGCACGGTTTTATGTATACATTTGGCTCTCCGAAATGTTATGAATGAAGAATTATTGCCTTTATCACTTTAGCACCAGTGATAGCAAAACATGACATGACGTGCTCATGGAAAATGATCTATGTTAATTTAATAGGCTCCAAATTCCCGCACAACCAATCTCAGTCAATATCTTCTACTGCCCTCTCATACTAAATATACAAACATCAGGAGCCCATAACAAAGATTCAAAATTACAGAGTCCCATTTCTTTTACCATCTAAAAGGAAAAATGATAGCAAATTTCAATAAATATAAATATCAGCAGGGGACATTTTATCACGTTAGAGTAGTCATCGATCAATAATAGTACCTGAACTGTCTTTAATGAAACCAGTAGCTCTAATACTACTGCAACAAATGTACTCGTAATACTGTTAATACTGTAACAGTGTTACCAACAGTATTAACATTCCTAGGGCAATTGCTGCGACTAGTCCCAAGAGTTTTACTCGCAGTAGAAAACCAATTGTACTGTTATTATAACTGTTAGTACTATGACAGGTACCGCTACTCTAGCCACTGCTAATAGAATTAATGAAACAAGTATTACTTTTGACTCGCATGAATATATATATATATATTATTTTTTATATAACCCAGAAGGCTTACTTCCTGTAAAATGTGCTGGAAAGGATTTCATTGTTGTGCTTTGTCCTTGCCTGATTCCACTATGGGAACTCTATTCTCACTTGAATACATAAAATTCACATTGCAACTCTTCACAAAGCAGCTCCTCTTCTACCTGGCAATAATCAGTTTGACCACATCATTCAAGTTCTCATCTATTGATAATGGCTCCTGATAAAGGCAAGTTGCATCCTTAAAATTACCTGCATGGTACATTAAATCTTTCTTTCTGTCCCTCCTGAATACCGCACTCACAAATTTTAAATCTGTACTGATGTTTGTTCTCTCTAAAGTTTGAAACTTTCCTCTGCAAACTCACTGCATTAAAATAAACAATAGACCATTACAGTATCCTTCTTCACCTGAACTTCCAACATCTGGAGTGTCTCTGAATGTCAATCCAGTGATAACGGTCTTCTGATCCAAGTTAAAACATGGATCACTCCATTTCATCATATCATAACTACGCTTCTCTGCTTCTGAATAGTCTTACCATATCCCACAATCTCCTCTTCTATTATCCCTGAGTTGTGTCTTTGTCGTGAGCCTGACATGATCATGTTGCTATGATGCAGTTATTTGCTCTCTCTCTCTCTCTCTCTCTCTCTCTCTCACTCTCTCTCTCTCTCTCTCTCTTTCTCTCTCTTTCTCTGTCTCTGTCTCTATCTGTCCCTCTCTCTCTCTCTCTCCTCTACCATTCAACTAACCCCCTCCCCCAGAAACTCCCACCTCAGTCCTCCATTGCTTGCTGGCTCTGCACCTCTTTCATTGTTCTGCTGTTCCGCTTTCCAGCCTGAGTTTTTCCCTCCTTCTGCCCTTCTGCTCTGTGCTCTAGCTCTCTCCCACCCCTCTCCACTTAAAGAAATTTATGTTAGGTTTAGATCAGCATTTAGCGTCAAGTTTTGCTTCTGTTAACTGTATAAGTTTGTATATTTTCTGCAAATCTGCGTGCATTAACTAATATTTACTGAGGCAAGACTCATTATTTTTGCTTTCCTCCTCCCCCTCCCCTTTTCTTCCTTTCCACCCTCCTGACCTGCTCTCCCAAGCCCAAGATTAGAAATCTGAACACAACCCTCCTATAGGCAGACTCATTCGGTGGTCGTTAAGCAACCAATAGGCTGGCCCTGCAGGAAAGCCTGAGAAAGCTTCAAGTGAACTCATCATTAGCCTACACTAGCTCTTCTCCTATGGAATCTCAGCCTTGGAGTCAAGGCAAAGTGCGGAGACAACAAAGGCAGCTTCCCTGTTTGGGCCTATTTGTCCCTGGTAGGGCCTAGGGGCAGAAATGCTGCCAATTTATTTACAGATATAAATGCATCAGAAGACATCTGCAACAACAAACATGCACACAAACTCACAATAAACACACACCCTCAGTTCCCAGCAAACAACGTCACTGCAACCAACCCTCACCCCCTCAACCACTATCCCGCATTACAAGGCACCCCTATATACCCTTCTACCACTACATCCACAAAAGGGCTTCTTCATTTCTACAAACACCACAACTCTGTGCTGAGCTCAATCCAAATCACCTATCCACTCTATGCCACTACCATGCACTGTACTTATCTATGCTCCCCACATTTTCACACACTCTCGCCCTTTCCTCCCTAAATCCTACTACTAACCTTTGCCAGTAATTGCCCATGACAATTATTCCATATTTGAAATATATATGTGCATTAATATCAGTTGCTCGACATTAGAATTCACAAATATGTATTAACAAGAAGCTATTCCAATTGAAACAATATCACTATGAAGTGATTAACATATTTTCCAGGTTCAGATTAAATTAGGCCTTTCTCGGGCCTCAACGCCATCTTTGTTAAAATGGCTGCGGTATTATGATGTTCATTGTGCGTTTATATTTCTCACTTGACACCACAAACAAGATGTGCACTATTTACTACGTAGGACATATTGTTCGAGAAGAACTCTTTGAAGAAAGCTTTTTGCTACTTTCTAAAGCTATTCCTCCTAGCACACTACATAGAATTAATTCACAACTGTTCACGCAACTACGTTTTTCTGACACCTTCGGAAGACATTAAGTCAGAAGGAGCAAATTAATATTCATGAAGTCGGTTAGTGCAAAGATGTTAGGGTTATATGACATTTTAGAAACATGAACTGTGATTTGTTATAATAATTTCATGATTTCGTTTGCTAAAATAAGCTACATAAATCCTTGAATTTGGAGATAAGCCAAAGCTTTTCGGGTCAGTTATAAGTATGTTGTACGATTTCCTATTAATTTGCTGCACATTTGGCACTTGGTCTATCTAGCTGATTTTTCTTGTACTTATGCTATATCTTGTAGCTGCCTTTATGGCAATTGATTGTTATGAATCCTGATTGATTTAATTAGATAACTGTTGAATTGCATTTTTCTATTTTTTCTATTGCACTTTAAATCCCAATAACTCTTCATGAGGTTCCCTAATATCTGATCTCAAACTCCCTTTTTGAGTCAATCCTTTCTTACTGACTGCATTTGAAATGCTGTTTTGAACCTTTTCTCTAGGGACACCTTACCTCATAGTTCTTGAGGTCAACACCATCATTGACCTCACAGTTTGAGCATGCCACTATCATGCAGATTATCTTGGCAAAAGCGTGCTCAAACCAGCCCTCTCAACCCTCTACTGAACACTGTATCAAACCCTCCCCCTATACAATTCTCTTCTTGCCACCCAAAGCCAATGACATCACTCTTTCAACATTCTTTCCGACAATGAGTCTACCTCTTCCCCACGTCACCCTACAACTAACCCTCGTTTATCCCTCAACCACTTCTCAGAGACTCTCCTTCAACACCCAACCCCTCCACCCTCTGGTTCAACATCCACACCACCCCGGTCCTTCATATTCAAATCCTACATGTCAGATCAGTACATCAGTATCAGAAAATACTACCCACCAATACAGACACAAACATCCAGACAACCTTTCTCTGTAAAACATCTCATACATTCCCAAACTCCTATCCATCCCAGAATACCTCTACACATCCATTAAGCACTTAATGCAAACACCAATAATACAAATACTAACCCATTGCAACTTCACCGTTTCCAAACAACGGAGACACCAACTACTCAGTCCACAAATACACAACATCACTCACTCACAGTAACTGTAACCACTTTAGTCTACAAAAATTTCACCTATCAGCTCAGATTGGAGTGGGAATAGTAATTGTTACCCCTTCAGAATCTAATCCCTACCCCTAAATGGCCTTGATTGGACTAGGAAGAGTAAATGTGACTACTTTAGTGTTCATTAGCTTCCCCTAAATGGCTTAGATTGGAGCAGTAAAAGTAATAGTAAATGACACGCCTGTCCAACACCGTTCCCTAAATGGTTTAGGTTGGAGTGGTAATAGGAAATGTCTCCCCTTTAGTGTCCAACATAGTGCCCTACATGCCTTAGATTAGAGTGGGAATAGTAAATGTCACCCGTTCAGTACACAACACCTTTCCTTAGATTATTTAGATTGGACTGGAAATAGTAAATATCACTCCTTCAGTGTCCAAAGCCTTCCCCTAAATGACTTAGATTGAAGTGAATGTTACCCCTTTAGAGTTCAACACCATCTCTCAAATGGCTTAGATTGGAGTGTGAATAGTAAATTGCACTGCTTTAGTATCTAACATCTTGACCTAAATGGCTTAGATTGAAGAGGGAATAGTAAATAGGATCGCTTTTGTGTCCAACACTTTATCCTAAATGGCTTACATTGGAGTGGGATTAGTAACCTTGACCACTTTAGTGTCCAGCAACTTCCCATAAATGGCTTAGATAGGAATGGGAACAGTAAAAGTAATGACTTTAGCGTTTATCAGCTCCCCCTAAATAGCTCAGATTGGAGTGGTAATAGTAATTGTCACCTCTTTAGTGTTCAACACCTTCCCCTAAATGGTTTATATTGGAGTGGGAATAGTAACTAGTAAATGTCACCCATTATAGGACCAACACCTTCGCTTAAATAGTTTAGATTGGAGTGGAAATAGTAAATGTCCCCCCTTTAGTGTCCAAAGACTTCCCCTAAATGGTGTAGATTTGAGTGTGAACATTAAATGTGACCACTTTAGTGGCCAACACCTTCCCCTAAATGGCTTTTGATTGGAGTGGGAGTATTAAATGTGACCACATTATTGTCCATCCCTTCCCGCTAATGGCTTAGATCGGATTGGGAGTACTAAATGGTACCCCTTATCTGTCCAGCGCCTTCCCTTAAACGGATTAGACTGAAGTAGGAATAGTAAATGGCACCCCTTTAGTGTCCAACATCTTGCACTACAAGACTTAAATTGAAGTGGGTACACTAAATGTTACCCCTTTAGAGTTCAAAACCTTCTCTCAAATGTCTTAGATTGGAGTGCGAATAGTAAATGGCACCCCTTTAGTGTCCAACATCTTGCACTACATGGCTTTGATTTAAGTGGGAATACAAAATGTCACCCCTTTAGAGTCCAATACTTTCCCTTAAATGGCTTAGATTGGAGTGGGAATATGACATTTCACTCCTTTAGTCTCCAGCACCTTCCCTTAGATTGCTTAGATTGGAGTGGAAATAGTAAATGGCACCTTTTAGTGCCCAACATTGTGCCCCAAATGTCTTAGATTGGAGTGGGAATAGTAAATGTGACCATGTGGGTGTCCAACACTTGCCCCTACAAAGCTTAAAATGGAGTGGGAATAATAATTGTGATCCTTTTAGTGTACAACATAACCTCTAAACTGGTTTCAATAGTAATTGGAGTAGTAAATGTAACTATTTCAGTGCATAACATGCCAAATCTAAAATGTCATAATACAGTGTATTATATGTACAAAAATTACTTATTGCATTATCCACATACATCATTATCCTAGAGGTTTTTTTCTAAAGGAAAGTTAATAAAACTTAAAAAAAATATTTTTCTTTATATAGTTTTTCCAATTTAATTGGGATTTTTTGAAACATAAAATAACGTTTTTATTCCTAATTTTTTTTAAATGCAAAACGTTACATATATTTTTAACATTGTTTCACATATTGGTATTTTTCAATTTGTTTTGTAAATATGGTGAATATTTGTAACCATATACATTTGTTATACATACATTTTTTACAACAGGTTTGATAGATTTAAAGTATAGTACTATATTTGTATTATTTGTTATTTTGTTTTCATTTAGCTGCCATTCTTTTTTACAGCTAAGGGTACTTTTGTATTCTTTCAGTGATTTTTGGGGGTGGTTGTGTTCACTCATTATTAACAGCACCCTTTTTCCCAGTAGCCCTCCCACAAGATGCATTAGAGTAGTATTTTGTACATTTCCAATGAACATTCTTTGTGCTTGTGCTTTCTTCGTGAGAAAGTATTTGTTTGCCTTTTTGTGAGGTAATACATCTTTCTGTTTCTGATATTGCGTCTGAAAATAGTTTAATAATTCATTAAACCATATTGTAATAATTTTACTTTTGCTTTGCAAATGTACATACAATATTATGACAATCAATTTCCATTTTATACCCACGTATATGTTGTTGGTTATAATCCCAGTTCTTTTTCAGTTTTCAATTGAAAGTATTCTAATGTGGACCATGTGGTTTATTTTCTGTTGGGGGAAAAAAGATGTATTGGCTGTATTTTAAACTTTTAATTGTAGGTAATGTGTAGGGGCTGAGGGTTTTTAGTTTAATGTTTTCATTTAAAGTTTAACTTATATTTAAAAGTGGTTTGAATTTACTTACTGTGCCTTTTCCAGGTGTTCAATTGTTGATATTATTGGTGGGTGTGTAGGTTGTAGATGCTGTTGTACTTTTTCTGTAGTACCTATCGTTTGGTAGACATTTTAAATTGAGAGTTTGGTTAGTTATTTGCATTTTACATTTTTTAAAATAGGATACTTTCAACTCTGTTAAAATAAATGTTTTACTTATTTATGAAAATAGTTTTTCTTTTTTAGTTTTCTGTTGGCAATACAGCGGAGTGTTGGTGTTTTGCAGCTTTACCGTTTTTGGTGTGGTAAGTCTTGACATTTTCTGCTCCTCTTATCTTGTATTTTTAATCCATTTCCGATTGTATTGGTTAGTTTGCTCCACGGTGGTTTTTACTGGTTAGTGTTCATTTAATATGAATTTTTTTTTAAATCAGTTTTTTAAATCAGTTATTACCTTTTTATGGTGAACACTAATTAGTGTTTCTGTTTTAATCTGAAGTATATATTTCTGTTTCTTGTGTTTTTTGGATGTAATTTTTAATTTAATTTAATAATCGTATTCCTTATCTTACATTAATCGTAGAAAGTATTTTTGTTTTTAATGTGTTTGAAGTTTATTTTATAGTTATAAAATGTAAATAATGTAATTAGATGATATATTGATTTATGTAGAGTTTCATTTTATTTGTTGTTTAAAGTAACATAGAAGTATTTTTTTTGTAATATGTGCTTCTTTTCCCCCAATATTAGTGTATTACTTATTCCTGACTAGGGATTACGCCCTACGAATGACGTGCCAGGGGGGTGGTACAAGACAGTGGTGGGAAGGAGGACATGTTTCTGTTTATTACAGTTTTTTTGGAGACAGTTGGGCCTCTATTTAGCTTTCATAAGATGTTGTTGCTCTTCGTATTGGCCTTCATGTTCTTCCCGGAGCTGGAGAGGTTATAATCCTATGCCTAATATTTTGTTACTAGTTGTATGGTAGGCTTCTGCCGTATGCTGATTATACATTGTTGGTATCATGTAAAGCCCAAAAAAGATATTTTGCAAAAGAAAAAAATGATTAGGATGGCGATATTTTGTAAACAATATTTTTATTTTTTCAGATATTTCTGTGAATCAATATTGTTTTCAATTATATTATGTAATTGATCCATGAATGAACATCACTTTCAGTGATGACTATCAAAGGCCTTATGCAATAATGAGTCTCAAAGCCTGTCCACCTTAATACTATTAAGCCACTCGCTTTGGAGATGTCTGGAAGCAAGGAATGAGGTGCTTTCTGTTCAGTCGGACCCAAATACTAGAAACAATACCATAAAGCAATCCATGATGAGTGCCTTTCCGCAAATGAAAGGCTGGTGGTCATTTGAGAGTGCTGCTGCTGGTTAAGGAGTGTTCCTGCACAAACATGCTGTGCAGCAAAGCTCTGGCAGTGACCTACATTTCCCAGTATGCCACAAAGTATCGTGTTTACAGAGTTGGTGGCCATCTTGGATCTTCAGGAATAACTTTCCTCATGGTGCACTGCTTCCTTTCTAGGCAATCACACTACAATGTTGCTGCAGCCAGGATTGCACTACATGGATATTGGATTCCAAGCGGCAAGACCTCTTGATTTCTAGAGGTTTGTACTATGACATTTTCAATTACAGAGTAGTAGGCTGGTCATGTGTGATTGAAAGCAAACTTTGAACTATTTCTTGCAAGATTATTTTGAAATTGTTATAATTGCTTGTACTCTTAAGACTGGGGCTGTATGTTAAGAACCTGTCCGGTCCCTTCACAGGAATTAATAAGAGGACATTGCACATGCAGAAATATGTAAGGGAATGTTGTGCCTAAGGTATTAGATGTCCAGTCTGTGTATGCATGTTTAAGGATACAGAAACAGTGGAGGCTAATGGAATTATTTAAAATAGAAATTATACTAATCTTCCACAAAAGAGCATATAGAAACACAGCTGAAGATATTATTCTAAACATAAAAAGTGATGTGAGTGTACAAGCATTTATGTTCTGTTGTGTTTAATTTTCAGGAATTTCCAGTTACCTAACAATTAATTAGGAGTTGGCGATAAAGAGATATTTGTAAGATATATCACAATTGCAATTAGGTTAAGAATTTTAATTAGAAATTATTTAAGACATCTCTTTATGTCTTAGAGATTCAATGCAAACTGCAGACCTCCTTCACCTCAGATGAGGTGAGGGTGGCATTCTGTGTGTCTGTCTTCTCTCTTATCCCATTCTCCTTTTACAGCTTCTACCATTGGCCCTCATGTCAAATCACATACAGTAATTGGTGGGGATGGTGAGAGATGGAATAGAGCATTGTTTACATTGGGTCCTGCGCACAGTGTTAGTGCATCCTGACAGTAGGGGTCCATAGAGTTGCTCTTACTATTTTAGTACGAAGGGTAGCCAGTAATGCAATATCCATGAAGGGCAGACATGTGTATAGTTCTGACCCTTCACAGTAATGGTGTCAAGTACCCTTGAGCTGCCTTGGTCATGATAATGGGCCACATCACCACCAGAGGACTGTTCAGTGCACTCTCTGCTCTTGAGTGCCACAGCTAGCAAAGCAATGAAAGGAACGCATGAGGATCATGCACACTGAAACCCACGTGGAAGCCTTGTATCTATGGCACTCATCAATAACAATGCAAACTATGCACATACATATGTGATATGATTGCCACAGGAGTTATTGGTCATCAGTGGCATCACAAACTAAGAAACATCAATGTGGACAGACAGTAATGACAGACAGTGATGTACCTCAATAGTCCCAGTCGTTAATAAACATAATTGTTCCCCGGCAGTAAAGAATATCAATGGCCCAAAGCAGTAATATACCTCTATGGCCCCAGGCAGTAAGTAACATCAGTTGCTCTGGCATTAGTGATTATCAATAGCCCCAAGAAGTAATGATTGTTCATGGCCTCAGTCAATAATGATATATACAATGAGCACACCTAGGTTAAAGATCAATGCTCATGAAAAGAAAGAAAGCAGGGGCAGACAGAGGAGTAAGGTATGATTTTCTGTGGTATTTCCTTTAGTAAATGTACAACTTGCAGCTGATTATTCGTGCTAGATTGGAAATGCTATTTTAATTTAAGAAATAAGCAATACATATGGCGTAGCAAAAGACGGAGAGTGGGTGAGGACTTCTAGAAGGAGACTATTGGTGTCACATATCCAAACATTATCAACTTTACATGAACAGGGAGACCTGGTAGAAGCAGAATGGAAGTCATGGGCCTGATGGACTACAATAACCTTTATGGGGCATTTTTATATAGGCTCTGGCAGGAGGAAATAGAGCAACGAAGATCTGTCTACCAGATTCCACATTTGAATTTTGTGGGAGAGACGGCATCTTGAAAACTGCTGCATTCTGTAGCCACTGGAGCATAGCTCTCACATTCCTAACATCAGTACACACTGGAGCATTGTGCACCCGGGCCGCTTGCTCATGAGCACAATGGAATTAGTTGGCATCATGGATGTGCTAGGAAGACACCATAGGATACAAATTGAATTACCACACCTATCCTTCTGTACTCTGTAACCCTAACCAGACCCCAGCCATGCAAAAACTAGATCTGCAAAGTAGTAGGAATGAGCAATGTGTCTGGATAGGGAAAGAAAGGAGGAGCTCAAAGGGGCACCACTGTACTTACCTCCGCCTATAGTGATTACATACCAGCCATTAAATGTGACACTTTTTGGGTTCCCTAGCCCCTCTGCAACCACCTTAGCCAGCCGTGATGGACACAAGAACTCACTCCATGAATTCAGCCACTCAACCCAAAAAAAGAAATTGCTGGACATTTGAGCGGAAGTCAGATTTTTTTCATGTTTTCCTTGCAATAATATAGTACAGCCACTGATTACAAGGTTTTTTATCAGCTATTTGGGCATGAGTGGTCGTCATTTGTAACTAATGACCCTCCTCCTTGGAAGGGAAACAGGAAATGGTTGATCTCAAATGCATGTATATTGAGAACTTTTCTTATATTTTATGATGGGTTTGAATTACTTGTATACATGATTATGAATAACAGTTAATTTTACTAATGCCTTTGTTCAGCAATATAATGTGAAAGGCTGCAACTCTGCCAGGACATGTTTACAGTCCTTCCACAATCCTTCACATTACCTCATACACATATCGCTTCTCATGTTGACAGTATAGAACAACCTTGAGTTTTATTCACACAAGAGAGGGCACTTTATTTGTGTGGATACAGGCAGCTGATGTATTATTCCACCGGAAGCCTGAACAACAATGCTGTAAAGGGTGCCCCAAGAAATTGTATGAGAGGTTTTGATTGTTTACTTTTCAAGCAGTCATCAATACGCAAAATGCCTGGCTTTAAAGAGAGTAAATAGTATGTCTTTCTCAGGAAAGGCTGACGTGGGGGTATCTACCTCCAACGAATCTCTGGCAATATGTCCAGTTTAAGTCAATCCTAGAACCACCAATGTAAATATCTTAAAAAAGGAGAAGAACTGCAATCAGTCAATCCGCAAATCTATACCCTACCCCACAACATAAGAGTGAAGGACACTTAAAAAAATAAGTGGAAGAGTAAGTGGGCACCTCACGTACGCAACACCAGGGAGGCTACCGGCAGGTTCTCACCTGTATGTCCACGTTTATCATCATTGGTTGCCCACTCACTGAAAAAAAAAAGTTGTGTCCAGTGGAGACATAGAAAGAGTAGAGAGGAAGAAGTTACCTGCCCCAAAATAAAGAACCCTGTGATTTATAAAGGACCATGTGTTCCACCAAGTTAAAATTGAGATAAGACTCACAGTTAGATTTGCCCTCTTCATTCACAGTCGTGAGCTTACTCAGATTAAAAGCACTGCATGTTGCAAACCATGTCAAAGTAGGCTAACATGTTTCATTGCCATTGATATGTCGTGGCAAATTCGTCAGGGCGCGAGGTTCATTATTCGCCTCAGTGGACAATACATTTTGTTATGCTGATTGGCTGATAAGGACACAAACAGAACAGCAGTACTTTGTTAAAAACTGACCAATCAGATACAGTACCACTCAATGTGCTCGCAGACATAATGTACAGCGCACAGTTATTGGCATAATCAATCTGTATTTACCAGGTGTAGGCTAAGGGCATTCGTACCAGCTTCCACCTTGCCACATAGGGTTGTGTTTGTCACAATTACCCCTATTTGAAAAGCACTTCTGTTGCTTATCGTTCTACCTGTGGAGAAAGTATATCGTAGTTCCATGTATGCGTGTTACAATATGTGACCATCATCAATCTGAAATTAATAAATCCTGTCTCAATCTCAGGGAGCGTCATGTGCCTCATCAACCACTCACATACAAGGTGTTATGTACCCTCAACATTAATCCATGGCATCATGCCAATATTATACACTGTATACCTACGGGGCTCACGGCTCCTTTCACTTGAACCGCTCTAACCCCCATTTATCGTTATTATCTCCAACTGATGCTCAGAGAGCCCTCCGACTATGTGAGGCATATTACAACTCGCCTCCAGATATTAAAATTGCATTGTTTTGCTCAACATACAAACAAGCGAGCAGGACACGCTATACAGTATCGTAATGCTTAAAATTGCTGAATTTGCCGCTTAGACAAACCCAGTGCCTAGGAAACCGCAAGTAACCTAAAATTGCCGGTCCCAACTCACCACACAGACCTGCGTCCACACTCTTACTCCTTATAGCAGATCAGCAGAAGTTCCAATAGGGGCCTTATTATGACTTTGGCGGTCTCTGGCTGGGCCGACACACTGCTGCCTGCTCCGCACTGCTAAAGCCATTAAAGACCGCCCACCAGAGTATGACTTATTTTTACCCTGGTGGACTGTTCATTGGAGGTCCCAATGCGGTGCAGTTCTTGCAGGGCATGGACTGCCAATTCCATGCCCTGCAGGAACTGGGGGTGGCATGCACACTATGGCACAGAGGCAACCGGATCATGGATCCCTGGCGGAAGCATCGATCCCTTGGCAGTACAACTGCCACAGTCCTAATGCGGCGGGCAGACGGACATCACAGGTTCACGGTTCATTAGACCACCAAACTCTTAATAAGGGCCATAGACTCTTGTTAGCCCTAAGTAAAATAATAGGTATTTCCTATCTGTAATATTCACCCATGCTGCTTTTACTTATTTTTACTATAATTATCTTGCATCTCCTGTGGCCTAGGTTATTGTAGTAATACAAACTTGTAACATGTTTAATTGTGGATGTCTTGGACTTCTCAGTGCAAAGTGGGGGGGGTCCCACGTATATATAGTACCCTGCAGAGTCTTTTGCAGGTGTCACAGCCTGCATCCCTTGTAACACACAGGCTGCTGACATAATGTTTGTTTTTTGTACTTATGTACCCACTTCTGCATTTCAGATTTTTCTATACATGCATTTCTATTTTGAGTGTACTTCACTCATTTTAAAATACATACTGCTTTGATTAATATTTGTATATGTATAACATATTTGCTTTACCAAAGTTTGATATCTTGTACTTTATATCATTTATTGTGAGGTCCGGCCTTTCTTAAAATGATCACAAAAGTGTATTTTAGTCTGTACAGACAAGTGTTAGGGAGAGAGGAATCTTCAACTTCCTGGGTGATTTGATTTGTGTGAGTTGAGCTGCATACACCCTTAGTCAGGGCAATCCACTTCTCGGAACCGGTCTGGTCTTAACAGCTCTCTTGAAATGTGATACTTAGTAACAGAGAACGGCCTTCTTAAAGTACAGAACAATTCAGCTAAGGTGTGTGGACTAGAGGACACTTCAAGGAAAACTTTTGCTGCTAAGACAGCTTAGCTAGGGGCTAAAAGGGAGAGGTTGGAAAACAAAGACTGGTTCCATCGTTCAGTGCAAAATAAATGATAAAATTTGTCACAGTGTTGAAATTGTGTTTAATATGTTGCTTATTAACTGCTTAATTGGCACTATATTCTTTTTTTCTAAGCTACCTCTATACACATTATTTGCAATAAATTAAGACGTTGATTTTTAATAAAGTCTTAAACTATATCTGTAGTGTGGATTCATGTGTGTATGTAGATCAGAAGTCACTAACAAACAGATAATCCTATATGCCTCACAGAACTGATAATTGACCAATTGACCAAAATTTACCATCCCCTCTGTTGCCCCTCTGATTGTGCCCTAAAAAAGAGCGCAACAATGCACCTAGGTCTTCGTTGGACTTCGACTGGGGATCAAACCTCACCCTGCCTGGATTGGATGACTGTGTGGCTTCTTCCTCCTCACTCGAGGTGTTATCAAAAGTCCAATTTTGGGGTGTTCTTCTCTGCTGTTGTCTGCCACACCTTAGGTAACTCGATTGGGGTGCTTGATCACTTCCCTGTTGATAATATTTATCATCTAGATAGGGAAAATCCCATTCATGAGAATACCTCTCAAGATTTATTTTTAGGCCCTTTATTTTCTGATTCACCATGTAGTTTTTATAATCTGCCAGATCCTCTTGGATCCGCAGCAATTGCTCTTTCGTGTCAGTGATGGCTGTATCCTTTTTCAGGGTTTCTTCTAGCTCTAAAATTTCAGCCAATAAATCGTCACTCAACCTCATAGCCATATTTATTATTAAGATTAGCCAGTCTCTTGTACATTTGTTGGCAATATAACTCCAATCTAGCCTGATTTTTTTGTCTTCTAAAAAGATCTGTGGTTCAATCCTCACTAACAGGCTAGCTGGGGCTGCTCCGGCAAGAAGGTACTCTGTCATCAAAGCTCCATGCAGGGCCACACTTTCCCATTCCTCTCTCGCTGAGTTTGTGTTGGTCAGAGAGGAATCTGGGAACACTGATGGGCCCAATAGGATTGCAGCAATCTGATCATCAGAAAACGCTAAACAATTCTTATCCATCCCTTGTCTACACAATCTATTATAGGAATAGTCCAGTGGTAAATGCAAGTGAAACAGTGCATAATGCTAGGTATATAAAACCTCTATCTTGTTGGTACAGTCTATTTGAAAATTCCTTATCAAGCTCTCACGGCTGAGCTGCCATTCACAAACTCTTTACAACAAGGAGCTTTAGAGGGAAAAACAGCCAGACCGCCCTCCACTCAACAGTCATCAATACACAAAAGGCCTGGCTTTAAAGAGAGTAAATAGTATTTCTTTTTCAGGAAAGGCTACTGACGTGGGGGGGATCTACCTCCAACTAATCTCTCGCAATATGTCCAGTTTAAGTCAATCCTAGAACACCCAATGTAAATATCTTAAAAAAGGAGAAGAACTGCAATCAGTCAATCCGCAAATCTATACCCTACCCCACAACATAAGAGTGAAGGACACTTAAAAAAATAAGTGAAAGAGTAAGTGGGCACCTCATGTACGCAACACCAGGGAGGCTACCGGCAGGTTCTCACCAGTCTGTCCACGTATATCATCATTGGTTGCCCACTCACTGAAAAAAAATTTGTGTCCAGTGGAGACATAGAAAGAGTAGAGAGGAAGAAGTTACCTGCCCCAAAATTAAGAACCCCGTGATTCATAAAGGACCATGTTTTCCACCAAGTTAAAATTGAGATAAGACTCACAGTTAGATTTGCCCTCTTCATTCACAGTCGTGAGCTTACTCAGATTAAAAGCACTGCATGTTGCAAACCTTGTCAAAGTGGGCCAACATGTTTCATTGCCATTGCTATGTCGTGGCAAATTCGTCAAGGCGCGAGGTTCATTATTCATCTCACTGGACAATACATTTTGTAATGCTGATTGGCTGATAAAGACACAAACAGAACAGCAGTACTTTGTTAAAAACTGACCAACCAGATACAGTACCACTCAATGTGCTCGCAGACATAATGTACAGCGCACAGTTATTGGCATAGTCAATCTGTATTTACCAGGTGTAGGCTAAGGGCATTCGTATCCAGCTTCCACCTTGCCACATAGGGTTGTGTTTGTCACAATTACCCCTATTTGAAAAGCACTTCTGTTGCTTATCGTTCTACCTGTGGAGAAAGTATATCGTTGTTACATGTATGCGTGTTACAGTATGTGACCATCATCAATCTGAAATTAATAAATCCTGTCTCAGTCTCAGGGAGCGTCATGTGCCTCATCAACCACTCACATACTAGGTGTTATGTACCCTCAATATTAATCCATGGCATCATGCCAATATTATACACTGTATACCTACGGGGCTCACGGCTCCTTTCACTTGAACCGCTCTAACCCCCATTTATCGTTATTATCTCCAACTGATGTTCAGAGAGCCCTCCGACTATGTGAGGCATATTACAACTCGCCTCCAGATATTAAAATTGCATTGTTTTGCTCAACATACAAACAAGCGAGCAGGACACGCTATACAGTATCGTAATGCTTAAAATTGCTGAATTTGCCGCTTAGACAAACCCAGCGCCTAGGAAAACGCAAGTAACCTAAAATTGCCTGTCCCAACTCACCACACAGACCTGCGTCCACACTCTTACTCCTTATAGCAGATCAGCAGAAGATCCAATAGGGGCCTTATTATGACTTTGGCGGTCTCTGGCTGGGCCGACACACTGCTGCCTGCTCCGAACTGCTAAAGCCATTAAAGACCGCCCACCAGAGTATGACTTATTTTTACCCTGGTGGACTGTTCATTGGCGGTCCCACTGCGGTGCAGTTCTTGCAGGGCATGGCCTGCCAATTCCATGCCCTGCAGGAACTGGGGGTGGCATGCACACTATGGCACAGACGCAACAGGATCATGGATCCCTGGCGGAAGCATCGATCCTTTGGCAGTACAACTGCCACAGTCCTAATGCGGCGGGCAGACGGACATCACAGGTTCACGGTTCATTAGACTACCAAACTCTTAATAAGGGCCATAGACTCTTGTTAGCCCTAAGTAAAATAATAGGTATTTCCTATCTGTAATATTCTCCCATGCTGCTTTTACTTATTTTTACTATAATTATCTTGCATCTCCTGTGGCCTAGGTTATTGTAGTAATACAAACTTTTAACATGTTTAATTGTGGATGTCTTGGACTTCTCAGTGCAAAGTGGGGGTCCCACGTATATATAGTACCCTGCAGAGTCTTTTGCAGGTGTCACAGCCTGCATCCCTTGTAACACACAGGCTGCTGACATAATGTTTGTTTTTTGTACTTATGTACCCACTTCTGCATTTCAGATTTTTCTATACATGCATTTACTATTTTGAGTGTACTTCACTCATTTTGAAATACATACTGCTTTGATTAATATATAACATATATTTGCTTTACCAAAGTTTGATATCGAATATATATGTGTTCATATAATTTATAAAGTGTGATAGAATTAGATGAGGTGCAACAAGATTAATATGCTACTTCTTGTACTTTATATCATTTATTGTGAGGTCCGGCCTTTCAAAATGATCACAAAAGTGTATTTTAGTCTGTACAGACAAGTGTTAGGGAGAGAGGAATCTTCAACTTCCTGGGTGATTTGATTTGTGTGAGTTGAGCTGCATACACCCTTAGTCAGGGCAATCCACTTCTCGGAACCGGTTTGGTCTTAACAGCTCTCTTGGAAATGTGATACTTAGTAACAGAGAACGGCCTTCTTAAAGTACAGAACAATTCAGCTAAGGTATGTGGGCTAGAGGACACTTCAAGGAATACTTTTGGTGCTAAGACAGCTTAGCTAGGGGCTAAAAGGGAGAGGTTGGTAAACAAAGACTGGTTCCATCGTTCAGTGCAAAATAAATTATAAAATTTGTGTTTAATATGTTGCTTATTAATTGCTTAATTGGCACCATATTCTTTTTTTCGAAGCTACCTCTATACACATTATTTGCAATAAATTAAGACGTTGATTTTAATAAAGTCTTAAACTATATCTGTAGTGTGGATTCATGTGTGTATGTAGATCAGAAGTCACTAACAAACAGATAATCCTATATGTCTCACAGAACTGATAATTGACCAATTGACCAAAATGTACCATCCTCACCTAATTTCAGGTGGTTTGTGGGTTACAATCCACTAGGTATCCTGTCTCAAGTTGGTAAGTTGCCACTGAGCCTGCACTCGGCCAGAGGGTTTATGGGATCTAAAACTGGGCTGTAAGTTTGCAGAGGATTAAAAAAAAGAAATCACAGCTTTAGTGAGGGCTTTGGATGGGAATGGTGGACAGTTGTGGTGGAGGCGTGAAAGGTGTTGGGATTCCCACAGGACTCAGTGCATCATGAGAAACTACAGGTCCAGATTTCAGGAGATGGGAAACACTTTCCAGCCATTTTGTAGGGGCTGGGTTTGAATACCACACTTATAGACCCATTTCTTGCTGGGCAATCAGAAAAAGATAGGCCTTAACAAGACTTTAACCAATGCTTGATAAAGACTCATTTATGCTAATTAAATCAGCTGCATGAAAGCAAACAAGAATAAGAAAAGAGACAAGGAAAGACATACATTTGCATTGTGGAAGAATTCTGAAATTGTTTTAAGCAACATGTGGAATTTGATTCTAGAGCAGTAATCCGACAAACGACCGGTTACACAGAAAAGAGTAGAAACTTCTTGAAGTTATCTGAAGTTACAATTGATATGGCTGTTGGAACCAGAAAGAAAGAAAAAAAACTATATGAGGTACCAGCTTAAATGGATATGGACAGATATTTGTATAAGCAATTGAATGTTTCAGATTGTAATACAGTTTCTATTTGTAGATAAAGCAGATAAATCACATTAGGCAAAAGTGTTAGGAAATCATGTAGAGAGGAATTCAACTTCTTAAACAAGAAAGGAGAGTTATTTGTCTTGATAATCTAAAATGATTTTAAGAAAGATGAAAAGACAAAGGCTGGAGGACCTCGTTGCCATCACTTTCCCATGGGGTTATAGATCAGTGCTTTTCACAGAAGGTCTGCGATAGTCTCTGTACTAGTCCTTTCCCGGATAGTCTCTGTACTAGTCCTTTCCCGTGAACTATGCCCAATAGAGGGTTGTTCTGTTTTCTGCACTCAGTGGATACACAGGGTATATACGCAGCTCTGAGGGCCAAGGAAAATCTAAACAAATGTGCTGACTTCATGCTGACAAGACCATCCACACCACTGATTTCATACCATCTGATTTCCAGACCATAAACACCGAATGATTGTCAAAAATAATTTGTTTTTAGTGGTGCAACTGTTTAAAATCAAACCTAATGAACGGCCGACGCACTACAATCAGCTCATGGACGGTAATCGTACAAATTGGCTAACTCGAAATAACTGTCATTTTCTGTCATTCATTTACACATCTGTAATATAAAGAGTTTTGTGATATAAATTAACCCATATTTTCCAAGTCAAAAATGTTTTGCAACAAAACCCCTGTTTCCGAAATTTTAATTAACAGTCTGGATGTGTATATATTCATTATAATTAGAAATGAAGCAATATTTTTCCAACACGTTTTAATTAAGAGGTTTTAGTAAAAGATCAGTAAAACCTGAGAATGTGTAAATCGAACTGCAAGGTAGCTTAGATTTCACGAAAGTAACCTGTTGGAGGACAAAGAACTATGCCAGCATTTCAGATGCCCGAGCAATGAGTTTTGGTTTCCTGAAGGTTAATAAATAACTAGTGGTTCCACAAATATGTTAGGTAGTTTCTAGCTCATGGTTTTATGAAATATATTTCAAAGATTTGAACATTTGAAAATGTTTAAAAGACAAAAGAAATCTAATTAAAGTTATGAGATAATGTCCCAGATATTTTCCAGAGAAGTGAAAACGTGCGGGCAAATTTAACTACCAGGCACAAATTGTCCGTTTATACATCCACATAATGTATTTATATATGCTGACACTAGTATGATTTATAGGGTTACATAATATATATAAACAGTAGCTCTTGCGCTCTCGAAGGGCACACACGACATTCCTACCATCCGGTTTGTTGGCCTCTCGCAGCTCTGTTGCCCATTCTCCTTTAAGTGTTTCCATGTACCGATGCGTTTCGAGGCCACTCCGCCTCTTCTTCATGGGGTCTAAGTAAAGGAAGCAAGCATAAATTCTCCCCTGCAAACAATTAATTTTATTTGAATGACACCGCCCTCAGTGGGCGTGGCTTATCATCTAATCATCAAGCATGATGGTAGTCGTAGTCCATGGGGAGAATACAGTATTCCTTGAGTAGGTTACATGCTTCTTTACATTAATGTCCGCATCTTAAAATCCTTAAGTAGGAAGGAGTCTGGAAAGCAGAGCTGTCTTCATTATAATGGAACATCGTGCCAAGCGGCGAAGACAAGTGCTTTGCCACAGCCTCTCCGCGTAAAAGCATCTTCCTCCACAACCAGAAATGGTGCTCCTCCGCACAGCCAGGAGCACCCCACCCCATGAAGAATGAAACTTTTTCCACATTTCCAACTGCCTGAGAGTGCCGTGTTCTTTTCCGCCAACAGGGAGGGATTGCTTCTGATTTTGGTATATATTACCTACTGGTTTCCAGTAGGTAGTTAATGCCTAGTTTCCATAGGAAAAGCCTTTTTTTGACTTGGCTTTACCTTTGGCGTTGTTTGACCAATCTGCATGAAATATTGCCCCAGAAAAAAAATGTCACAGTGGGTACTATTGATTGGGAACGTTTGTGGGTGATCTGTTAGATGGGGACCGAGAATTCGGGGCATGAAATAAGGTTGCATTTGTAATGTTAATTCTCATGGGAACCTTTAGCCACCTCTACAGCCCGAACTACTGAACGGACTTACACCAAACTGGCAGGGAGGTGGATGTCAGTTCAAGGAAGGGCCTTTTACTTATTTGGTGTGAAACTGTTCAGTATTTTGTGAGAAATTTAAGTTTAAAATTATTGTAATATCTCTGGTTGCAGATATATTGTAAAGGTTTCGAGATGAATTGTGAATGCACTTGCCAACAGGAATGCTCTGATTGGCTGGCTGCAACCTGAATAGAAAGATGCAGCCACCATTTTATCTATCAGGAATGGTTCCCAGGACTGAAAATGTGTGTGAAAGCCCACATAATGGGTCAAGGTGGTGATACTCTGACCCCATGGTTGAGAATTGGAGGTATAAGTGACACAAGTTATGTGTCCAAAATTGACTTTGTTAATTGCACACGATATTCGATATCACGCTGTGACCACCAGAATGGCCCCTGTGTACCATCGCGGAGACATCGCGACTATCGACGTTGTCGTGAATATTGGTGAATCAATAATGCGCATTCGTATAGAGATATTGAGATTCTGATAAATGTTTTTATAAAAATATTTATATAATGAGTTACCTGCTGTGATGGTTAGAATTAATTATATAGTTATCATTTTTTTATTTGGTAGTGGCTATTGAAATCCTGCTTTTGCGACCTACCCGCAGGGATCGCAATGAGCAATGTCATCACGATCTCTGGAGTCACTGCGAAAACGGAAAATACGTTTTAGAGATGTTTGTTCTAGAAATACACTAGAAAAACATGAGTTTGAAGTGTACCGTAATAAACCTCTAGTGTGTAAAATACTGTAATGTCTGTGCGTATATGTGTTTTCACTTTATGGGAAAGTCACGATCAGTGCAGTTAATGACGTCATCGCAATGTCCTGAATAACAGCAAAAGCAAAAAATAGGTCTGAAAGAAGGCTTTTAAAGAAATTTTGTATAAAAATATGAGTTTAAACGTGCTTTGAAAGAAGTATGTATATAGAAATGTGTGTAGGGAAATGTTCAGAATGTTTCTTTTTTACACATTATTTTTGGATGTGTTGGTGGTCATTGAATGCCTGCTTTTGTTTTCCATTTTCGCGACGTGTGACGGGGATATGAAATGACCGATGGAGTTGTGATATAGTCTGGGAATCATCTAGGCACTACTTGTATCCTCAGGGAATCACTTAGAGGCTACCTATGCACTCATTCAATCATCCGGGGAGTATTGATGTATTTAACCACAAATCCATGTATTTACAAGTTTTACTGAGGAATATGGGTGATAGATTTGCTACAATGTTACTCTCTATGTAATTACATCAGTGCACGGGGAAAGCCTGAGTGTTTAATTAGTGCACACGTATGCCTCAGTATTTTAATTTGTGCATGGGTTGTGCATGGGTGTTTAGATTGCTCCATTGGTTCTGCGCAAATGTTATATTGATTGCATAGTTACAGCCTTACAAATGTAGTGTTAAATCTAAAAAAGTGTAGAAGAAGGAGAGATGCAGTAAAACAGAAAGAACGAGTTGTGAGAGTAGTTGATAAGGCCTTTGCTTTGAAGAGTGAAGAGGAAGCTTTTCATTTTGATTCTAAATAGAATAAAGACTCTTGATAAAATAGTATTTTGCATGACGAGACAAAACCAGAAGAAAAGATTAGTGAATAGAAGCAACTGTTGTACAGTTTTTAGTGGGCAATGGATACATACTTCTTAGACAGAGGCTTTCTTTCACGAAGAAAGCAATCTCTAGGATAACAAATTAGTTCATGCTGATTAAAGAGGACAATGTTATCAAATGACGAATGGTAGTCCTATAGCAAAAGAAGTGATGGTATCTAGAAATATAGAAGAAGGTATTGCAGAAGAGGTACGAGGAAGGCATAGTCTGGGTACTGTATACAAATGGAATTGTAGTAGTGTTTCTAGTATTAGACAGGAATGCATTGAAATATTAAGAAAATTCCTATGTATCTTTCCGAAGCGAAGTTTAAAACACAAAATAAGTTATACCACTCAACAATGCCAACTTTAGGTAGGAGACTGTATTACATGAACATTCCTGCTTTATGTTTAGGAGAAATAAGTAGAGCACTTTTGCATGGTAGTGTGGCAGACGTAGAAAAGGTTTCTGGTGATGTGCAGTTTCGTTTCTTTGGTCCTGAGCAGGATTCTATGGAAAATGAAGAGTTGTTAAGAGGAGGAGTTGAAGAACAAGACACATATATTACAGTTGATAGTTTTAAAAAAAAGATTACTAATTTAATAGAGTGTTCTGTATATGCTGTTGATGCACTTACTAGAAGATTTACAAACAGACAGTTGACTTATATTCAAAAAGTGAAAAAGTAAATTATGTAACTTGCAAACTTAGCTGTGTATTTCTTTGTATAGGGGTGGTTTGAGTTGTGCATATGGCAAGTTATATGTAATAATTCAATAAATTGAAAGATAATAAAAGATAGATAGATATTAGATACCTAGTTTGTAAGATAATAAAATGCCTGACAATATAGAAAAACTATGAATGTCAAAAATGAAAAAACACATCAACATTTATTATTCTTTCCAGCATTGCGAAGGGCCGTTATAGACTGCTCTCCAGCACTAACTACAACTCCACAATTCATGCAGTATTATGCCATCGACGAAAAATGTGGAGTCAAATGTTGAAGTTGTGATTGGACTTTTGAATGGACTCTCTGCTTTGGTTATGTTCTGCTGCTATTGAAGTTGAGGGTCCTTCTCCTTTGCATTGCCTTCTTGCTGCTCACTTGAACCCCTCTTACAAAATGTGCATAAAATGATAAAAGGTGGAAAAAACACCATGTATGATTTTTGGCAGCATTTTGAATACCTGTAAGACATTGCTCGCCAGCGCTTATAACATCACTACAGTCCATGCAGTACGTGGCCATTCTTGACAACTCTGGAGCCATATCTGTTGCAGTAGTCTGCACCTCAGAAGGGAGTTTCCGACCAGGAATTGTTGCTGCTACCACTGAAGAAGATGATCCTCCAGCTTTACTCTGCTTTAGATGGTATAACATGGGCTTTGTCCCACATTAATATTTTTTGTTCGTCGCTCTAGAGAAGGTCTTGTCAGACATTGTGCATTGCACTAGTTTTGCAGCAGTTCTTGATTCCCCATATGTTTGGGTAACAATGGATAGTTTAAGGTTTGTTTGGAAGTTATATTGTGTTTGTGTGTTTAGGTGTTTAAAGTTATTTTTTGAGATTGTTGTTTTTAAAAAAAATTGTTGTTAAAATAAAGTTAAATCAATATGTTACTAACCAGCCAGACTCAAACTTTGTTTACAAATGTCTGTATATCTGTTTTACACTTTTTCATTTGTATTTGTGACTACTAATGTCATTGGGACCTCCGGTGTTGCTGTGAAGAAAGAAAATGCATTTTTGATGTAGTTATTTTGACAAATGAATACAAAGGGGAAAGGTATATTAGTATTTTAATAAATAGCTACACTAAAACTTTATCTCAAATATGTCTATATATGTGTTTCATACTTTGTCAAAAACACCTGTTATTCGCAGTCTGTCCTTTGCAATGGCACTCATAGAATCATTCAGGCACTACCTGTGCAATCATCAAGGACGTCCTTTCTGCATGACTCTGCAAAGTGCCTCCTGGCATAGTTCTAGTTGGAGATGAATTCCCCTTGGCTACTGAGGGTATTTTGGGGCAAAGTATCACTCTTGTTACCTCCCACAAGTTGTACACAGTCAGTCTGCTAAGAGGAATTCTAAGGCCAAACCCCCTTTCTGCACCACTCTGCAAACACATCTCCTGGCACATTAATGGTTGGGGAATAAAGTTGTCTTGGATGCTAAAGGACCTTGGGGACCAAGAAGCCCACCGGGTACTTTCTATAGGTACTTCTTAGTGGGATTTCTGAGAGCTGGCCAAAGGCCCTGCCCCCTTTCCACAGCATTCTGCAAAGACCACTGCTATTTAAAAAAAAACATGGAAATTTACTGAAAATCAAAGTTTTCATGTAAGTTATAGTGAGGAATAAGCATTTAAAAACCGTAGAAATTCACTAAAAACCAACGCTTACAGGGCTGTTACAGTTAGGAAATATAATTTTTTTAAAGTTAGATATTCACTGAAAGAAAACAAAGGTTACATTATAGTTAGGCTGACATTTCAGTCATATAAAACCAGAGAAATTTAGCAGTTATAGTTAGCTAACTATAACTCGCGCCTCCACAATGCAGTGTTTATGACCTCACATATTATATCACTCATGACATGGTCAGTGACATCACTGATGTCATCGCTGATGAGATCACCCAGTGACTGTGAGTGTTTTTAAAATGTTAATGAGTGTTAAATATATATACCAAGGTGTATTAATGAATCAGTAGGTGTTTGAGAGCCAGTATCAATGCTTCAGTAGGTGCATGACTGACTGTATAAGTGAGTGATTAGGTGTTTTACTGAATGTATGGGTCACTGACTAGGTTGTCTGAGTGTCTGTATCAGTCTGTCATTTGGTGTCTACTAAGTGGCTGTATAGGTTGGTGAGTGGATACATGTGTGGGTGTATAAGGTGTATAAGAAACTATTAACAATTGTTGTATGGATGAATTAATTATGTATGAAATGGCGGTTGACCACACAGGCACATATATGTATACAGATATATATATTTTTAAGGAAGATACTTTGATTGCTTAAATCGCATTAGATAAAGAGACAATAAATTAACGTTATTGGACATTTACCCAAATAATTGTAACATTATCTGTAATGTTCAAAGATGGCCGCCGCCATATGCTGTTTCTCCGTAACCATTCTAATTGCTGCTAAAGTCCATTTTTTATCTTAATGAATTGTTATCCAATCAATGAATGCGATGTTGAAAAGGAGATTGAACACAAAGGGATACTGACATTGATAAAGGCCAGGTGGCCAAAATGCCACTGAAACCAAGATGCACCCAACTAACTAGCTATTAATTCCATCTATCACTTTTCCGTAAACTGTAAGTGTGATAGGTATGGCCAAACGTGAGTCCCATGCTCATTGTGCCACTGGAACCAAGCTCCACCCAACTGACAAGCCCCATTTAGGGTGAAGCTGGTCTTGGGTCGCTTGTGTTCTGGTTCAGGGAGGACCTGGCCCGGCTGTTGTTTCTGGATTGATCCTGTTGGAGCAGGATCAAGCATGATTTGCATATGGCTGGGTCCAAACTGAGGTGGCATGGGGGCAAAATAAAATTGACTGAGAAGGAGCACAGAGTAATTACCAATGTCTGAAATTAATTTAAGCATTCTATCAAGCTTTTTTTGTTATACTTCAGTACATTGAAAAGATGGTCAGCCACTCCAGAAATTCAGAAACATATGTAATAAAACTTGGCAAAGCTGGGCCCGCAATATATATTTTTTCTTATCTTTAAATGATCCCAAATTCTTTGCTTTTCAAAATTGAGAGCACAGGGCAAAGCAATAATACTCCAAAGGGAGTACTGTATACTCTCTGGTTAACATTACAAACCCATTGCTGCCCTCTTGGGATAAGTACATGTAACGCTCAATAGAAAAGTTGCAAACTGTGTGGTAAGAAAAGCAGGATTCTAGGATGGTAAATCAAGTGTCTCATGTCTGCTTTAACTCTGTGACTTGTAACCATATTTCTCCTTGAGCCTGACATCTCATGCTAAGTAGACGTTTATGCTGTTCAAGATTGGGTTTTTCCTTGGCTCCTGAATATGGAGGATGGTCAGGCAGTAGCAAGACGAAAAGGGCGGGTCTGGTTTTTGGAGCTGAGATGGAAACTCGGCATCATATAATTAGGAACTTTTCCATTTCCCAGGGACTTCCACACAATCTTATTTTGCCCAATTATTGGCTCAAGGTTCGGCAATAAAAGATAATGGACATGAGATTTTTGAAGCATTGTCTAAGTTAGATACTCTTTATGGATATTCCGGCCTTATTTGGTTTCTAACTATTGCTCTGAAATTATGTGTACCAGTTACTGCAGCAGAGCAGTTTTTTGAGAAGTAACCTGCTCACATAAGAAAGTGTATCATGTTTGAATCATGACTAGAATTCGTTTTTAAAAAGTGCCTCAATAATCACGGTAAAGAGTTATTTGACTGAGAAAACATTTATGATTGGGGTTGAACAGAACCCATAAATTGGATATCACAGAAGCCGAAGGTGCAGTAGCCATTAGATCAATGGCTTAATCGATTTTCAGGGAGGACAAAGCTTTGTACGGAGAGTGAACAGGCATATCACCCTTAGAGGAAATTGGATTGCTGACTTGCAGCGACAAATGGCACACACAAGGACAATCCAAGGACTCTTCCAGTTTTTTGATTCAGCTAGCGTACCAATCTTTAACATTCTAGACTTCCACTCAGCAAGGCAGGTTAGGGGCTACCAATGCGTGCCTCAGAGACACTTCTATTGCCACCCAAGATAATAAAGGTGATGAAAGGCTTGTTTCCAAGCCTTGCTAGATGTGGGGTAGTGTAAACTTGGAAACAGTATTGTGGGCTTTATCACAAAGATGTAAAAGGAAACGTGGAAACAATGAGACATAATGCTCTCTAGAGAGTCACAATACTGCTTATTTGCTCATGAAGGTTGACTTTGGGCACCCCTAACTTGGCGTCTGTTGGGGGGAACGTAGGCTATAGCTTCCTGTCACTCGTGATCCATGTCTCCGGACTTTTTTGGCTGACTGTGAGCTTCCATGAGACATGGTCAGCAGCAGAAGGGAAGGCAAACAGATTTTCTTAAGGCAGCATGCTTAATATTAGGAGTCTGGAAATGGATAGCATGCACCCCCACATTTGAGGAGATAGACATTGTAATTTTCCTTTGCTGGAGCAGGGCTCCATCTTATATGCCCAACCACTGGAAATTGCACCGCACCCTACTGCCAATCTGTTCAAATGCAATGCTATAGTTCAAACATCTGGTCAGGATAGGGTAGCTATTGCCTCCTCACATCATTATTGCAACTGCAGTTTAGATTATATTCATAAATATTCTCATGCAAAATACAAAAAGCAACACTTTCACTGAAGGTCACAGGACATCATATACATGAGAAGGTCAGTGGCATTCGCCCAGGGACCAGCCAATAAATGCTTCTTCCATCCAGGACCATGGCAAAGGTATTAATGAGGGACCACCAGGAAAACTACAGATTGTGGTGTCTGCTGTACTAGGTTCTACCAAGGATGAAACTAAAGAGCACTAGATTTTCAGTTTAGGTGCTCCCCTGGAATTATGACCCCCTCAATCCGTTATAGTAAGAAAAAATAAAGAAGGATTTTCAGGGATAAAGGAAGACTGGTCGGGATGGAACAGCTGCTGCAATCAGTTGTTTATGTTTGACTTTAAACAGATCTGGGCCATTATTTAGGTTTAGTGAGTCATTACTTTTCCACTCTAATCTTGTCCTTTTTAGAATGTCCTTGATTGGAAAAAAAGTTGGCACTTTTCAAAATAATTAAGCATATATCACTTGACTTTGCTCTAAGGGTGCAGAAAAGGAAGAGTGCAGCTCATTAAGACATGTTTTTCAGTAACCAGAGAATGACTTAGGAAATGCCTTTGACATAGTGTTTGATATTTATATTTTCTATGCTTATTTGGTTTCCCGACAGGTATTGTTCTACCATTGCAGTAGAGCAATATAGGTGTAGACACTATTGAACTATGTTTTATATACTCAGTTATTTCAATGTGATAATGTGATAAAATTCCCTCTTTTTTGTCTGCCTGGGCTGTTATGGCTTTTTTTCCAAGTAGGGTGCCATCACATTATAAATCAAGAGCATACTAATTTTCATAATGCCGACAGTACAATATGTGGGTACCTCTAGGACCGTACTTTCTTTCCTCCATTTTGCTGTGGGCAAAGCAAGTTGTATCGACCTCAGGCTAATGAGCCCTGCAATAAAGGTATGGGTTGCTGAGAACATCACCAAACAGTCTATAAGGGCACCGATTACTACCCTATTGTATTCAGCTTTAACCTCCATAGGCACATGAGGGATATGCTATTATTAGGAGTGCACCCTGGAATAGAAGCAAATCCCTCAAGTGCCCAGGGAGGTTAAAGGTGAATGAAGTAAGTAGCTCATAGGTTACCGTATAGTGCTGTGAATTCAGGATGAGTTTGAATACCATCAAGACCCTATCACTCGCCTTTTTCATTTTAGATCTTTTGCCTCATTATCTATGTTTATAATAATGAAGCTCAGCAGTTTTATTACCCAACTCAATTATAATTGTCCTTTGATGCCTTCTTCATATATGCCTTGTTTGGGCTTAATATGTGACAACGGATAGCATCTGTGTCATTTAGGGCGTGGAAAGGCAAATTAAATACAAGACTGCACTTCTAAACCAGAATTCTAGAATTGAATTGTTTGCTGTATAGTGCCTACCTTCCTCTAATTTCTCCAGATTATAAATTTTTATCCTATAGTAGATATTTGTATATATGTGTGTATCTATCTCAAAGGTCGACTCCTGAGGCGGAAGCCGGGAGCTTTTAAAACTATTGGTATTTTATTTCATTCCTTTTAATATTTTGTGTTGCGTCTCCCCCCCTTAACCTCACCATTACCCAGGGCTCACCTCACTCAGCTTATTGTTGGCCATCCGGTACATGCATCGCCTCTATTTCTTACGCGACGCAGGTAGGAGCAGGAAGACATATTGGGTGGGGGCCCGGGCAGCGCTCTAGACGTTCCCATCATGTGGGGATAAAAGCAGCTGACAGCGCGTGTGCTGGAGCAGGGTTTTCTATTTAAACCCAAACATCAGCTTATATTTTTATATGTCATAATTAAAATTACTAATGATTAATTACTAAGTACTAAGTTTTGTTGAGTTTTTTATTAATCAACCTTACTAATGAAAGAATTACACGTGGGAATGCAATTGCATGGCTAAATTAATAAGTGAACTAAGTTGGTGAGCAAATTAATTAAATAAGTGTGGCTAATGTGCTATTTGTTATGTGTTTGCGCTTTAAAATAATATGCTTTAATGCTTCTTTATGTCGCAAATGGCTAGATAAATACATACACATAAGGGTATTAGTGGGAATTAACACTGTATAATCAATACGATGTAGCTCTGTCTGAGCTAAAAGTTATGAAAAGACGACAACTCTGGGATGGTCGCCAAATATCCTTGGAGGAGAACATTTGTCACAAATGAACATTTTTGATAAACTTGCGGTGGCTTCACTGCGAGTGATACAATTCTGGAGAAGAGCATCCATGGATGTTGCAAACTATATTTTGACTTCCTTTTTCCGTGTTTTTATTTTTGAGATATCCGAGAGCGGAGATTTTTCTAAATGTTGCAAGCTAACATCCTTTCCTGCTCGCTCTGCTCAACGGACGTTTTAGAAGTTGTTTGTAACTTTTAGTATGTAAATTTTAGTATAAATATTTCTAGACTAGAGAGGGTCTAAGGCCACTTCTTCCTGAACTTATGCTCAAGAGGATCGATGCTGACTGAGAGGACGGCGACTCGAGAGACTTTGATTCTGTACTGAGAGACCTGTCCTAACTTAGAGTACGACATTTAGCCAGAATAGGTAAATATGAGAATAATGATTTTGCAATTGAATGGCTTTCCTTATGAATTAATTTAGATAAAATAATTTCTGTTTGAATTACAGTGTCGGGTGGTTATTTCTTTGTCATATTATTGAGATCTCAAATGTGTTTAAATTGTTTAAATCATGACTCGAGACAATTCAATTTGGTTGCATTGACCTCAAATTAGATGCAGATTGATTTAGGAGTTCTCTCTTATATTCAGTGTGAATAGAGTAATAGAATGAATGTTGGTGTAATGGGCCCCACCAGCGTATGATGAGTGTATGCGCGTATGACTGTGAAATTACTCTGTCCGTGGAAGTAGGGAGAATTTATAAGCTCTGATCTGCAGCACGTGCGCGCAGCATCAAAGGTCGACTCCTGAGGCGGAAGCCGGGAGCTTTTAAAACTATTGGTATTTTCTTTCATTCCTTTTAATATTTTGTGTTGCGTCTCCCCCCCCTTAACCTCACCATTACCCAGGGCTCACATCACTCAGCTTATTGTTGGCCATCCGGTAGCTGCATCGCCTCTATTTCTTACGCGACGCAGGTAGGAACAGGCAGACATATTGGGTGGGGGCCCGGGCAGCGCTCTAGACATTCCCATCACGTGGGGATAAAAGCAGCTGACAGCGCGTGCGCGCAGCATCAAAGGTCGACTCCTGAGGCGGAAGCCGGGAGCTTTTAAAACTATTGATTATTTCTTTCATTCCTTTTAATATTTTGTGTTGCGTCTCCCCCCCCCTTAACCTCACCATTACCCAGGGCTCACCTCACTCAGGTTATTGTTGGCCATCCGGTACCTGCATCGCCTCTATTTCCTACGCGACGCAGGTAGGAGCAGGCAGACATATTGGGTGGGGGCCCGGGCAGCGCTCTAGACGTTCCCATCATGTGGTGATAAAAGCAGCTGACAGCGTGTACGCGCAGCATCAAAGGTCGACTCCTGAGGCGGAAGCCGGGAGCTTTTAAAACTATTGGTATTTTCTTTCATTCCTTTTATTATTTTGTGTTGCGTCTCCCCCCCCGCTTAACCTCACCATTACCCAGGTCTCACCTCACTCAGCTTATTGTTGGCTATCCGGTACCTGCATCGCCTCTATTTCTTACACGACGCAGGTAGGAGCAGGCAGAGATATTGGGTGGGGGCCCGGGCAGCGCTCTAGACGTTCCCATCATGTGGGGATAAAAGCAGCTGACAGCGTGTGCGCACAGCATCAAAGGTTGACTCCTGAGGTGGAAGCCGGGAGCTTTTAAAACTATTGGTATTTTCTTTCATTCCTTTTAATATTTTGTGTTGCGTCTCCCCCCCCCCCTTAACCTCACCATTACCCAGGGCTCACCTCACTCAGCTTATTGTTGGCCATCCGGTACCTGCATCGCCTCTATTTCTTACACGATGCAGGTAGGAGCAGGCAGAGATATTGGGTGGGTGCCCGGGCAGCGCTCTAGACGTTCCCATCATGTGGGGATAAAAGCAGCTGACAGCGCGTGCGCACAGCATCAAAGGTCGACTCCTGAGGTGGAAGCCGGGAGCTTTTAAAACTATTGGTATTTTCTTTCATTCCTTTTAATATTTTGTGTTGCGTCTCTCCCCCCCCTTAACCTCACCATTACCCAGGGCTCACCTCACTCAGCTTATTGTTGGCCATCCGGTACCTGCATCACGTCTATTTCTTACGCAAAGCAGGTAGGAGCAGGCAGACATATTGGGTGGGGGTCCGGGCAGCGCTCTAGACGTTCCCATCACGTGGGGATAAAAGCAGATGTCAGCGCGTGCGCGCCGGCAGCGCGCCGGAGGCGCGATAATGGCAAGTCCGTCTGCGCCCCTCCGCTCACTTCCAGACCCAGGGGCCAGTTGCCATGCCCAATTTGTCACATATTCATCTCCCTCTCTGAAACAGATGCACACCTTAAACCTAAATCCTCTATAGTCGCACATAACCTATTCCTCAAACGGAGTAGTTTCCCTGATCTACAGACCACAACTGTTTATAATCAGAGACCCCTGAATCAGGTTAAACCCAGAGTTGGGCCTATGTCAATCTATTATCTTAGCACTCGCTCCCTGGTCAAGCATCAGCTGGATATTTTTCTACTTCTGGCTACTGATAAACCTGAAGTCCTGCTATTGACCAAGACATGGCTCACTGCTGACTCTGCCCCAGACATATTGGCGGCACTTCCCCCTGACTATTACATCATCTCTGCCAATCGGTGCTCGGGCAAGTCAGGCGCGGGAGTGGCTGCTGTTATTCACACTGATTTTAGGTTCTGCTCCTTGTCATGTCTTCCTCTCACAGACACCGAGAATTTAGTTATAAAATTGGAATCAGCTAACGACTCTTTGGTCTGTGTCTTATTATATAGACCACCTAAGCAGATACCTCTCTTCCCGTTAGCTCTCAGAGAACAGATAGCTAAACTGGTGACTGAGCATGCCAAGGTCCTCCTTGTGGGTGATTTTAATTACTGGTATGGTGACCCTCATGAAGGGCCCCAATCAGCAGAGATGTCTGACTTGCTCAGAAATTTAAATCTCTCCCAGCTAGTTTCATCCCCGACACATTCGAAGGGCCAGATCTTGGATCAAATATGGGTAAGTGGCCTGACCACTTCCATCGCTATTGCCTCACCCTGCATCTGGTCCGATCACCATCTGTTAAAATTCACACTGACACGATCTTCTACTAATAAAATCAATGCGATGGAAGGAGACCTTGCTAGGAGGTGGAATCTTATTAATAAAGATGACTTTCTCAACACACTCGCTGATACAGCTCCACTCCTTGACTATGATGTCAATATTTCTGAAACAAAGGTATCCAAATGGTTGCTTGATGCCAGTAATAAACACGCCCCATTAAAAAAAGTCAAATTAGCACGTCGGGCGGAGGCACAAAGATGGTTTTCTGACGACCTTAAGGCCCAGAAATTGGCCTTGCGCCAATTGGAGAGACAATGGCGTTTGCAATACTCTTCAGTAAAAAAATTACGATACACTTCTGCTCGGAAAGAGTACAAGGAAAGTATTCTGACCTCCAAAGCAGCCTATTTTTCCGATCGTATCCTGAAATCGAACAAAAATTCTAAATAAATATTCTCCATAATAGATGAACTTTCTAATCCCGAGCATACTCTTTTGAAGGCTGTTCCTTCTCAAGACCTATGCAACTCATTAAACGATTATTTTATTGATTCAATAAAAGCTAGTATCCCCGCACATCTCTCTCCTCTAGATTCCCCTGTGGCACATTGTAACAACAGAATTCTTAGCTGCTTCCCTATCATTAGCAACACGATCTTTCAAGACCTATTAGTGGAAATTAAATCAGGTGCTCCCTCTGATTGCTGTCCCCCTTGCATTTTGAAAGACTGCCTTGCAATTCATCATGGTCCTGCACTTCCATTACTGAATGAATCGATCACATCTGGTACAGTCTCTTTGGCTTTTAAAAGAGCAGTAGTGGTCCCCCTTCTGAAAAAGCTGGGAGCTGACCCTGCGCTCCTTTCCAACTACCACCCTTTTTGGCCAAGATTCTAGAGGGCCACATAGCAAAATGTCTCTCTAACTTTCTAGAGTCATCAAAATACCTGGACCCTCATCAGGCTGGCTTTTGACCTGCCTATTCCACCGAAGCTGTGATTCTGACTGTTGTGGACATCCTGCGGGATAATGCTGATAGAGGCTGTCCCCGGGCCCTGGTCTTGCTGGATCTTTCTGCGGCCTTCGACACGGTCGACCATAGTATATTGGTCGACCGTGTAAGGTGGGCTGGTGTTCAGGGGACTGCGGCTCGCTGGCTTACCTCCTTCCTGGAGGATCGCTCTCAGGCTGTTCACCTGGTTCAGTTTCTATCACCTCCACATAATACCAGCTGTGGGGTACCTCAGGGTTCGGCTCTTTCTCCCCACCTATTTAACATCTATGTGGCACCCCTGATCCAGTCTCTTAAAGACAGGAATGTACTGGTCCTCAACTATGCAGATGACCTCCAGCTTATTCTTAGGGTTGATAGTTCCTACAACTCCATCACTGAATTCCAGGATACTATGTTATATATCCAAAGTTGGATGGATCTTAACCATCTTAAACTGAATCCTGGTAAAACAGAGATAATCCTTACTGGTGACAGCCATAAGCACTGGGGCCCTCATTATTGGCCCTCAGAGCTCGGCTCTCCTCCCGTCCCGACCACGTCAGCTAAAACTTTAGGAGTACTTGTGGACAGTGACCTCTCCTTGAAAACTCAGGTTGGAGCTGTGGTGTCTAAGTGCTTTTTCCAAATGCGCAAAATCAGGAAAATCCACTGTTTCCTCACTCATGACGCCCTGAATCAAGCCATGATTTCTACGGTCCTATCCCATCTAGATTATTCCAATTCTGTTTACTTGGGTATGCCCCACTACTTGTTTAAGCGCCTGCAGATAGTTCAGAATCAGGCAGCACGACTGATTTATCGTCAACCTAAATGGCACACCGCTACCCCGCTGTTGAGGCAACTACATTGGCTTCCTATATCACAGCGCTGCACCTTCAAGACTGGTTGCCTCATCTTTAAATCTCTGCATGGCACCAGTCCTGAGTTCATTAATAACTTGATACTCAGGCACTCTCCTACACGTGATTTAAGGTCTGCTCATCTTTCACTTCTTGCTATCCCGGGCTTTAAACGGGTACGTCAAGAAAGTCGCAGATTCGCTACTCTCGCCCCCAAATTATGGAATTTCTTTCTGCTTGAAATTCGATGTCCTGAATTCCGCAGGCGCTCTTAGCGGACCTCCTACAGTTCGCAAGGCTCCTACGGATCTTGCTTCGGACACTGGATCACTCGCATGGGACTATTCTTTCTCGGTACAATCTGCTTCCCAAGCCACCTCTCAAAATCCAGTATCTCATCCTCTGGAATCTGAATCAGGTCCCCCCCCTGGGGAAATTTCATTAGCCACAATTTAACAAATAATTATGGCACATCGCGAGGAGACGCGACAGGAGAGCGCTCGTGCGCAGGGGGCATGCCGTAGGGTTCCAAACTCCCTGCGCAGAGTCATCAAGACTTGCACGGACATTGCTTCCAGGGTTACGGAAGCTGAATCTCGGATTTCTACTCTCAAGGATGATTTAGTCACTCATAAAGCCACCATTGACTTTTTTTTTTTTTTTTTTAACTTTTTTTATTGAGTTTTGAAAAACAGAACAATGCAAGAATATCGGCTGTGCAGATCTGTAGGAACAAATGCGGAGATACATCATTACACTCCCCCCTCATATACAAGCAGCAGAACGATTTTATGGCAGCAGACCATAGAGAGACCCCCCATCCAGAGCCCACCCGCCTCCTCAGCCCGTGCCCATCGAAGGGAAATGACTCAGTCAGGACTCCCCAACCATCTGCAGTGGGCACCCCCATGTTCGGCACAGCTCCACCAATGCAGCCCGCCCAGCGAGCACTCATTCCCCCCAATTCCCCACAGGGAGGACCATCAGCGCTACCCCACTCCCGTGGGTACTATTCCAGAGCTGGCACGCGGTGGGGAAGCGCACGGGAGGTTAGCGATATAGGTCTTGTAGGGGCCCCAGATATCCTTGGGACGCGCTACTGCAGGGAGGAGACTGGCATATATCTCGCTGTTGGTGCTGCAATAAGCCATAGACGTGAGCCACGTCCCGGCCGTGGGGGCCGACCTACCGCCCCAATGCTTTGCCACCTCCCTCTTGGCGAGTAGCAGGCCCAGGGAGGCAAGCCTGCGGACGCCCTTGGGAAAGTTCACTGTATAGCCCAGTAATGCAACCTCCGGAGTGGGAACCAGTGTGAGTTCCAACATAGCGCCAAGGATCTCGTGGATCTGTGTCCAATATGGTTGCAGTCTGGGGCACGTCCAGGACAGGTGTGCAAAGTCAGCGTGTGGTGCAGCACATTTCCAACATGTGTGCGGGCGCGCAGGGTCAATGGCGTGGAGCTTAGCTGGGGTCATGTAGCAGCGGCGAAGAAATTTATAATGGAGGAGCTTATGCCGACTATTTAGCGAGATCGCGTTAGTGACTTTGCAGCAAGCGGTCCATTGTTCATCTGTAATCGGCCTACCCAAGTCCGCCTCCCAGGCCGCTCTCAACCGGCCATCCTCACATGGAACCAGCGCCGCGCATGCCTTGTACAGCTTAGATACCATATGGGCACCCGAATCGTTGTCAATGAGGAGAGTTAGAGGCTCGAAGGAAGTTGGCTCGAGAGGGAATCCCGCAATGTCTGAACGGGCCGCACAATAAAGCCGGCGCAGGACAAATTTGTCCATGAACGTGGCCTCATTGAAGCGCTCCTCCTCCGAGACCGAAAATATGTGGCCTCCCGGATAGAGGTCCCCGGTCGTAGCAAGGTGAAACTTGGTCAATGTACGCTGAACCAGAGCCTCCCCCGTGCCAGACAGCAATCCGGGATTAGGAAGTGGAAGAGAAGAGGAGTAAAGGAGGGGCTGGGCTAGATAGCGAGTAAGACGGTGCCAAGCCCAACTTGTGGTGGACACCGTTTGGATATCGACTGGGTCTCTGGGGACCCCCTTAGGCAACACCGCCGCTAAACGGCCCGGGAGAACGAAATCCGCCTCGGGACGCAGGAACGGAATACGAGCGTCCGGGTGGTACCAGGCATGGGCGTGTGCACATTGCGCCACCAGATAATACAAATACAGATCCGGTACCCCGAGGCCGCCCCTATCAGGAGGGAGCATGAGGGTCCTCCAACCAATCCGGGGGTGTTTCCCGCCCCATACCAGCCTGATCAGCTGGGATCGCAACGCGGTGAAAAAGGCTCGGGTGATGGGGACGGGGATATTATTGAAGAGGTATAAAAATCTAGGGAGAACTATCATTTTTATGATTGCAATTCTGGCCGACATAGACAGCGGGAGTCTCAACCATCCCTCCACCTGTGTCTCCAGCCTGTCCAAAGCGCGGCCATAGTTGAGACGAATGAGTTCGTCCGTGTTGAGATGGATCTGCACACCCAGGTACCGAACCGAGTCAGAGCACCACTCCAACGGGTACTCGCACTGCCATGGGGAGGTGCTGCTGGTTAAGGGGAAGATGACGGACTTATGCCAGTTGATGCCCAGCCCGGAGTGTGCGCCAAAGCGGAGGATCTCCCGTATCAGGGGGGCAAGGTTGACCTGCGGTTCTCTTACATACAGTATGGTGTCGTCTGCGTAGAGGGACGCTAGCAATGGACCCGTCCGGAACTGGAGACCCCTGTGGAGGTGGCGCTCCTGAAAATGTCGGATCAAGGGGTCCATGGCCAAAATGAACAGTAGTGGTGAGAGTGGGCAGCCCTGCCGCGTACCACGCGTTAAAGAGAAGGGACAGGACAGCGTGCCATTGATACGCAATCGGGCCGTGGGGCGGCTATACAAAAGCCTCGTAGTGGCAATGAAGGTCTCCGGCATGCCCATACGTTGCATGACGGCGAGAAAAAAGGGCCATTCTAGAGTGTCGAAGGCCTTTTCGGTATCCAGGAGGACCGCCGCCGCCGGCGTGGCAGGGTTAATTCTATGGAGGACCGTAAAAAGCGTTCGCAGATTTAAAGACGTAGAGCGACGCGGGACAAAGCCCGATTGGACGGGCGAAATGATAAATTCCATCAATTGAGAGAGCCTGTTGGCCACTATCTTTGCCAGGATCTTGTAGTCGAAGTTTAAAAGGGAGAGGGGCCGATAGGAGCTACACAACGTCGGGTCCTTGTTTGGTTTAGGAAGGAGAACTATCACCGCTTCGCTGAGGGTGGCCGGTAGGGAGCCTCGCTCCAGAGCCTCCGCATACACCTCTATCAGTTGTGGCGCCAGCTGATCAGAGAACGCCTTATAAAAATCCCCAGAGAAGCCATCTAGGCCGGGGGCCGTGGACCCGCGAAGCACCTTAATCGCCCCGCGCACCTCCGCCACAGTAATAGGCTCAGCCATGAACTCCTGCATGCCCTTATCGAGAAACACAAGTGCGATTTCGGACAAGTAGGCCGCACGAGAGGCTGGGGATTCCCCCAACTTGGTTTTGTATAGGTCGGAGAAGTAGGTCAGGAATTCGTCTCTGATCGCCGTGGGAGTTGTGCGGAGCGAGCCATCCACGCCCCTCACCTCAACTATCAAGGACCTACCATACGGAGGCCTCAAAGCCTGAGCCAGCGTGCGTCCCGGTCTATCTCCCTCACCGTATCTACGCGCCGTCTGGTACTTCCCAAGGTACAGAATCTCCCTGTCTGCAGCCTCCCTGAAGTCAGTCAGGAGGCGAAGCCGCCTAGCGGACACGTCCCCGTCCAGCCCGCGCTGCGCCTCAGCGTCAGTCAACTCTAGCTGTGCCTCCAGCTGCTTAATGGTTGCGCGTAGTGCCTTAAGGACCCCAGAGTGCTTGGCTATGCAAACCCCCCTGATGTAGGCCTTAAACCCCTCCCAGAGCGCAGCCTGTGAGTCTACAGACCCTGTGTTAATCGTGAAGTAGTCTTCTATTGCTTCGGAAATCTCGTGGACAAATAAGTCATCCAGCAGAGCTCTCCCAGGGAATCGCCACTGCCACTCAAAACCCTCGGGGCGTGGGACATCCAAGCGGAGCAAGACCGGGGAGTGGTCAGAGTACGTCCTAGGGAGAGTAAGGAGCCCATCAAACCATGGGGACAGGCCCGGGGACAGCAGCCAATAGTCAAGTCTGGTCCAAGTGTTGTGTTGCCCCGAGTAATGTGTGTAGTCAGTGGTGTTTGGGTTGCGCCTGCGCCAAATGTCTACTAGGGAGAATTGTTGACAGAGGTCCGCAAGAGCGCGCCGCGCCCTGGGCTTGGAAGGAGCAGCCCCAGATGTACTATCCAAAGCAGCATCGAGCAATAAGTTAAAGTCGCCGCCAAGAAGGAGGCCCGCAGGTTCAAGCGTCGCAAGCTGGGCAGACAGTGCGTGGAAAAATTCCGGGGAATCAGTGTTAGGGGCATACACACATACCAGGACGATCGCATGACCCATCAACACCCCCCGTACTATGCAGAAGCGACCCTCAGGATCCCCCCGGAACAGCTGGCAGTGGAACGGGACTCTCTTGTGAATCAGCACCGCGGTGCCTCGGGCGTAATTGCTAAAACTGGAGAAGTATCTGTGGGCGCCCCAGGAAGCTGCAAAGCGAGCGGGAACCGAGGTGTGTAAATGCGTTTCCTGCAGGAAGGCAATGTCGACCCTGTGCCGATTCAGATAGTGTAGCACCTGTTTACATTTCCGTTGATTGTTCAGGCCTCTGACGTTCCATGACATGAGTGAAAGACCCTGGGGGGCTTCATGTAAGCCTATGTGTACTGTTGCCGCCATATCCCTAGCAATGAGAGCAGGAAAGCAGAAGTGTCTCCGTGTATTCGCAAAGTTACAATCTGATCAGCCATGTCAAGAATATCCAAACTACCCATCCCATCCCCCCACCCCCCACCCAGCCACATCACGAAAACGTGAGGCAATCCCCAACCTGTGGAAGAAAAGCGAAGTTTCAAAGAACAAAACCATTGATAAACAAGTAAACAAAAAATAGGCATTGTAGGTCAAAAAATGCTCCCGGCGGTGTCAACCAAAGGGGAATGGCAACGACCCGCCGCCGACTCAGCGCCACAGAAAAAACAAAGTCATAGCAAAGTGTCTCACACGTTCCCATTGCAAACAGACAGAAAAAGAAGGCAAAGCTGCGTTGCGGGCACCGACTCAGCCAGGCCCAGAGCCGGAAAACAGGTCTTGGCTCAGCGCAGCACCACTGTGCGGTGGAGTGTGTCCATCCTCATCGCCCCCCGAAGGGCCCCTGCTTGGTTTATATGTCCGGCAGAACTCCTGCACCGCAGTAGGATTGTCAAATATCCGCGGTCGGCCATCGATGTCAACCCTCAACCGGGCCGGATACAGCATACCGTACTTGAGGCCCAGATTGCGGAGCGCAGCTTTCGCCCCTACGTATTTACGCCTAGCCTCCTGTACCATGGCGGTGAAATCAGGGTAGAACGAGAGTCTCGAGCCCTGCCAGGTGATCTCTCCCTTCTCCCTGGCCAGCCTCAGGGCCGTGTCCCGGTCTCGGAAGTTCATGATCCGGGCGATCAGAGGGCGGGGAGGGAGCCCCGGGTTAGGTCGCGGCCCTAGGGAGCGGTGCGCCCTCTCAACCACAAAGCCTGGTGTGAAGGAGTCTCTCCCAAAAATGTCCGATAACAGTTGCTCAACAAAAACATCCAGCCTGCCGGTAGCCGTGGATTCAGGAAGCCCAGTGATTCGGACGTTATTGCGCCTACTGCGCGATTCCAAGTCCTCGTTCTTGATGGCCACTTCCTTTAGTATGCGCTCCAGCCGGTCTAGGCGTTTAGTGTCCTGCGCTGCGCTGTCTTCCACCGCAGATATCCGGGTCTCGGCCTCCCCCAAACGCTTATCGTGGGCCTGGACCTTCGCCCCCATCGTTTCTAACGTTTTGTTCAGGGCATCAAAGCGCCCGTCGAGGGCCCTGAATCCAGCACGCATCTCTTGAAGCCATTCAGGGGGTGGAGCGGCAGCCGCCGGGCCAGCGGACTGTCCTCCAGCAGGGTCCGACATGTCTGGGCGTTGGTCCGCAGGCTGATCGTGGAGCCTCTCAAAGGGCAAGGTCTTTTGCTTGGGGTCCTTTCGCCCCATGCCCCCACCAGGAACGACTGCCAGTTGCGGGTAGGGTGCCAACAGGCGGTTCCAGGGTACTGGGACGATGACTCAGAAGGAGAAACGGCTCCGCCACCTCTTCGGCCCGCAGCGCGGGCGACGTAGCGGTCCCCCGCCAGCACCGGCCACTCGTCCAACCGGGCCCGGGCACCAGCACAGGCCGCACCGCCACCAGGTGTCCTCCCCGCGCCAAAGATCAGGGGGCGCCTCCCAGGGGGTCCGAGACACGGACCAATCCGGGCGACAACAGACTCGGCTAGGCGACTCAGGACCGGGGAGAGGGCGTCCGGACGGCGCAGGCCGCGAACCCCAGGGGCGGCCGAGCGAGGTCCCAGGGAAGGGGGGCAGAGGCGGCCCGGGCGCCGAGGTCCGCGCAAATCCCCTCCAACCCACCCCCACCACCAGTCGGCCGTGTCGTCGCTCCCCCAGGCCCCCCAGACCGCAACAGCGCGGGGAACCCGAGAGGGGCCGGCAATGGAGGAGGCGGCCGCGGCGCCGAGCAACGGCCCAACGCCCGACCCGCCTCAGGCCAACGGCGGCGAAGGGGGTGAAGCGGGACCACACCAGACCCCGCCCCGGCGCTCCGACCCCCCCCCAGTTACCCCCCGGCCACCCGCATCACCATCGGCCGCCACCGCCGCACTAACCTCCCCGGCCGCCGAGTCAAGCCGCCATCTTGGGCATCGGGTCCGCTAGGCCCCGGCGTTCTCTGGTCGCTCCGGGCGCTGTCGGGGCCGGATCACCACTCCGGACTGTTGCGGGAGAGCAGGGGAGTCAGCGCCGGGTCCGGGCAGCCGTCGCCCGCATCAGGATGTCGGGAAAAACAGGTTTGGCGCCGCGTCGACCACGGAGCTTCAACACCGCGCGGCCATCTCAGCCCGCGGCTTGGCCACGCCCCCCAAGCCACCATTGACTTAATCCAGTTACATAGGGGTGACATTCAAGGGAAATTGATTGATATGGAGAATCGGGCACGGAGGAATAACCTTAGAGTACTGGGGGTTCCCGAAGGTTTGGAGGGTCAAGATACGCGCCAGTTCATTATAGATTTATTCACTGAAGCATTTCCAGAGGTGAAGGAGTGGGACTGGCGCCAGGAGATTCAGCTTGTCCATCGCTTTCCATTTAAAGTAAAACACCGTTCTGCTCAGTCGGACAATAGACCACATTCTATTTTAATATGCTTGCATCATTTTTTGGCACGAGAAAGGCTTTTTGACCTGGCCAGGCCTGACAGGCAAAGATCTGGGAAGGGTTGTCAGTTCTTTGTTAGGCCGGACTTCTGTCCAGCTACAGTGGAGCGGAGGTGGCAGCTCCGCCAGCTGATCGCCCCTTTTCAATTAAAGGGGGCACAAGTTTTTTTGTTATTCCCCTCCAAACTCAAAATAATTTTTCATGGCCAGACAAAAATTTTTGAGTCTGAGATACAGGCGAAGGCATACTTGGATACGCTATAATGATTGCTTAATGTGAATGGAGTTACTCTGAATTTTTTGTAATAATAGTTGGTCCTGTTTTTTTTTTAGCTCCTTGAGTTTTTCTTATATATAATGACTCCTGGGGGGGGTTTCTGTCTATACCGGCTTCTACATCATAGGGATTTCAATCCCTGCCCTGTTTGGGGGGAGGTTGAGGTTTGGGTGGGGGGTGGGTTAACAGGGGTGTGGGGTCGGAGGGAGGATGGGGTTAGGGCGCATGGTAAAAATAAGCTTGACGGCTATCTTTCTTTTTATGACAATCTTGGTTTAAATCAGCGAAATAAAAGTTCTTTTTTTTCTTTAGGTTTTTTCATGTTAATTGATAATGGGTAACATTTCTGTTGCCTCATGGAATGTCTGTGGTCTCAACAATGCGAGGAAGCATGCTTTATTTGCACAGGTTATTCATTCTTTTCAGTTAGAGGTACTCTGTCTGCAGGAAACTCATGTTCCTTGGAACAATAGAGAGTGTCTTAAAATTCCTGGGTTTGATCTGATAGTATGTTCTCGACAGACCTCCATGATAAGGGGGGTGGCTATTTTAATGAGATGTGGGTTAGGATCATGTTCGAGATATAGTCAAGATGCTGGAGGCCGCTGGGCAATTGCGCAGCTTTTGATTAAAGGTTCAATTCTGACAGTGTGCACTGTGTATAATTCAAATTTTGACGATCCTGAATTAGTAGATTTTCTAAATATTGAGCTGGCTTTATGGCCCCAACCTATTTGCCTTTGCGGGGACTTTAATATCAATTTGTCAGCTAACTTTAATATATTAGGAGGGCAGATTTACTTTGGTCAAAAACCTAGAGTTTATAGAGCTTTACAAGCCCTTGTTCAAGAATATTTTATGACTGATTTATGGTTCTATTATTGTAAAGATAAGGAGGGGTCTACCTATTTCTCTGCTCCCCATAAACAAATGGTTCGATTAGATTATTTTTTTGTTTCAGATCGGTTAGTACCTTGTTCTTCAATTTCATTTTCACTAGAGTTTTGTCAGATCACAACCCTTTGGTTATCAAATGCATTATTTCAGCTGATAGGAGTACTTTAAGATCATGGACCTTTGAGCGGAAGCTGCTCCTAGATCCGAAATACATTGGCCATATGAGACTTTGGGTAACTGAATTTTTGAATTTTAACAGAGGTTCGGCCCCCAATAATATACTTTGGGATTCATTTAAGGCTGCTATTCGCGGGGAGACTAAAAGCTTTTCTTTTTTTCGGCAAAAGCAAATAAAAGATCAAATCAAGGATCGGCTTGATGAACTACGCAGAGCTGAAATCTTGCTTACTACTACAATTAGGGAGGGAGGGGCCATAAATCTAATCCAGACTCAGGTAGCACGTATCAAAGTCTCAGTACAGGAGTTTTTCGGGCAGGACCTCGCGGCCAAATATTTGCAGTATAGTGTGACAATGTTTGAGTATGGTGAGAAGTCTGGGCGGGTTCTTGCCAAGCGGCTTCAGCAGCGAGGTTTAGCCAACCGCATTATCAGGATACAGGATCCTTTGGGGATTATTCATGAGACCCCTGAAGGGGTCCAATCAGTTTTTTCTGAGTTCTATCGCTCCTTATATACTGAGGAAGCTATTCCGCATACACCGGATCGGGAATTTGCTCTTTTTATTGAGGGACTTGATACAGTTAAAATCTTGGACCATCAGAATGCAGTTCTAGCGGCCCCAATCCAATGGGATGAAGTGGTTTTAGCATTGAATTCATTGCCTAGCGGGAAGGCAGCGGGACCTGATCTTATTCCTTTGGAGTTTTACTGCACATTTCGATCAGAAATACAGGAGGATTTTTTACGGATTTTGAGGGATGCCCAACGCGGGATTATTCCAGATTCTTGGCGTTTTACTTCTATTATTTTGTTTAAAAAAAAGGACAAACCCGAGCTAGACCCCCCCTCTTTCCGTCCGATTTCATTAATAAACACGGACAGTAAAATCTACTCAAAGATTTTGGCGGCTAGATTGGCTTTGGTTATATCCCCCTTGGTCTCTATTCGCCAACATGGATTTATCCCCGGAAGGGACACGGCGGATCATGTCCGCCGTGTTATTGCTCTTCTGGATTGGGCGCAGGTCACTCATTCCCCTCTTGCAGCAATCCTGTTGGACGCCGAAAAGGCGTTCGACAGGGTAGCTTGGGACTTCCTATGGAGGGTTCTTCTATGGAAGGGGTTCTCTCCGAAGTTTGTTCAGGCTCTTCAATCACTCTATATCGCCCCCCCAAGCATTTTTGTCAATTTCAGGGAGTCTTTCAAGACCTTTTGCAATAAACAGGGGCACTAGACAGGGTTGTCCCTGCTCGCCCCTGTTATTTGCTCTTTATATTGATCCTTTCCTAAGTACAATAGAGCTTTCTAGTAAGATCCTACCTGTCGAGATTAATGTGGTTGATTTTAAGGCATTAGCTTATGCCGATGATATCATAGTCATAACAAAGAACGTGACTTCGGCGTTTTCTGCTATCAAGACCCTAGCGCACACTTTTGGGAGGCTCTCAGGGTACAAACTTAACGTCCAGAAAACCCAGATTTTTCAGTCATCAATTATGGTATCCACGGAAATTCCGGTGGTACAAACTGCAATGTATCTGGGGGTTAAAATTCAGGCAGCAGTAGAACAGATACCAGACATGAATATTCTACCCATTATCGATGCTGCCAATTCTACTCTACGTAGGTTAGATAACTTACATCTCTCCCTATTTGGTAGAAGGAATGTGTTAAAGATGTTGATCTTGCCGAAATTTTCATACATTTTTAGGACTATTCCCTTGGAATTTTCGCAGGCTAGCCTCAATAGTGCAGAAAGATGCTGTAATAGATTTATGTGGAGCTATCATATGCTTCGCAGAGCTGCTAAATGGATGGTCCTTACATTGGACAGAGGAGGGTGGTCAGTCCCTAGTCTCTTCTTATATTACTGGGCTGCCTTACTTCAGCACGTGGCTCCCCCACTGTTCGGCCTGCGCGGTTCACTTCCTCTATTCTGCAGCCCCACTATTTTTGAGATTAGCTTAGGACAAGAGGCCAAGGGGTTGCTTCTTAAGTTTCTTGAGCCGAGCTATTATAAGAAAACAAAATTTAAGGTTATTGCAGCTATGTATTCTGTTTGGAGGAAGGTCTGTCGGAAATGGGCGATACCCAAAATACATTTTTATACTCCCTTGATCGCTGCTAGGCTTTTACCGTCAATTTTTCAAGATTCAGTTACAATTAGGTTGGGATCTCATGGCATTCTTACGTTGGGGGACCTACTCTATGAGGGTAAAATGGCCTCCTTTTCATTTCTAAAAGAGAAATATGCTTTGGCCTCATGCGATTTTTTCAAGTACCTGCAGCTACGTAGCTATATAGATCGTCTTGTCATCAATTCCCCTAATGCATTAAGTAAGAATTCTTTTATGGAGTTAATTTTGAGGAGGGCCCGTTTGAGTGTCCTTTATCAAACTCTTTTAAAGAGCCTTCCTGATGATCTTTCCTCTCAGATGGCAAAATTAGAAGGTACATTTGGCAAGGCAGATCTAGATATTATCAATGCATTGGATCTGTCCAATTTTGTATTGATTTCTGGTAGTTTACGTTCACAAAGTTATATGGCTATGTTTGATTTATATTTTACCCCAGCCAAAATTTCTAAATGGGGAGGGAGTGGCGCTCAGGGGTGTTCTAGATGCGGGCTTGTGGCAGCCAATGATGTTCATATGTTTTTTTCATGTGTTAAATTGCATACTTTTCTTTATGACATTCAAGAGTTTATTAATAACTCACTTAATATTCAGATAGAACTTTCCTCTGAATTAGTAATTATGGGGTGTGTGACGGACCCAAGCCTGGATAGACCATTCTTTGAATCTGCATTTCTTTGTATTGCAATGTCCTTAATTCGTTTATGCATAACTTCCGAATGGATTAACCCTTCACCCCCGACTTTCTTGAATTGGAGGGCGAGAATTCTCGCCCTTTATAATTTGGAATCAGCGGTGTTTTTAAAAAGCGGGAAAAGGAGGCGGGATAAGGGTTTAAGGATCTGGGCCACCTTTTCGGCTTGGTATAACAAGTAACATTCTGTGGGCTTGGTGTCATTGCTTGTTGAGACTATTTGTATTTGTGTTTTTGTTTGCAAATTTATTTCTTTGTGCTGATTGCCATGATTGTCTAAGTTATGTGCTCTTCTTTTTTGGCTTTTCCTCATGTCAAGCGGAAATAAAAAAAAAAAAGAAATTAAAAAAAAAAAAAAAGAAATTCGATCTTGTACCGACCTTCTCGAATTCAGGAAATCCCTGAAAACATGGTTATTCATACAGGGTTAGCTTCTGTCTTTTCTGTCTACCTCTGAGCCTTAGCGCCATGAAGCCAATCAGCGTACGTGCGCTCTATAAATCCCGACTAATATCTATCTATCTATCTATCTATCTATCTATCTATCTATCTATCTATCTATCTATCTATCTATCTATCTATCTATCTATCTATCTATCTATCTATCTATCTATCTATCTATCTATCTATCTATCTATCTCTCTCTATATATATATATATTATCTCTCTATCTCTCTATATATATGCTAATTTTCAACCTTGCCCAATGCTAACGTTCACGTTGTACTTAGACTGATTACGTTCTAATTATAACCATGTCTGGTTCTATTCCTGTTTACACAACAACCACAATGACGAGTGGACATGCAATGTAAAATCAATTTGCATTTCAATCGATTGTGATTTTTTACACTGAGTAATGAGTACATGTTAGAACTCCAATATGGCCGCCAAAAATACGAAAGGTACTGTCCTATCTCTATGTTTTGTGCCTATGACGCGATGTCTGATGTTATACGATGTTTGTTTGCTTTGTGCACTTTATTCACGTGATCAAGGCTGCGGATGCAGTTGAAACGTTGTGGTGGAATAAACCCGGTTGCATACTCACTTGGATGGTGTTTACTTTGGGCTTGAGTGTGCACGTGTTTGGTGACTATTGAAATTGGATTTTGCCAGCATGCTACGCTGGCGTGTGCGCCACCGTCCACGGGTGACAGCTGTCCGGAAGGAGCTTTGATTTTAAGGATATATATATATGTATATATATATATATATTACCTACTGGCGGTCGCCAGTAGGTAATGAAAATGTAAAAGTTTACCTTGCACAACGAAGCGCATAATATGCCCTCCATGTGCGCACGGTGTGCGAAGCGCATCGTGCGTACATGGCCCATCCAGCGTAACGTGGGCGCACGGTGCGCGTAGCGCACCGCGTGCCCACCGTGCGTGCACGGCACTAACTGCGTAAAGTGGGCGCGTGGTGCTCACTGTGCGCACACGGTGCGCGAAGCGCACCGTGCGTGCACGGAACGAACTGCGTTAAGTGGGCGCGCACGCCACGAATGGCGTAAAGTAACTTAGCATTTAAAAAAACGTACAAATTCACTGAAAAAAACATAGGTTTCACACACGTTATAGTTAGGAATTAGCATTTAAAAAACCTTGCAAATTCACTGAAAAAACCATAGGTTTCACACATGTTATAGTTAGCTGGACATTTTACTGATAAAAAACCTATGAAATTCCCCCGTTATAGTTAGTGCAGGCAAATATAACTCACGCAACCGCAATCCTCTGCTGATGACATATGTGTCTTTATGAAAAAAAAATATTTGTAATATATGTATAGCTAAAATTTAATGGAAGAACACATGGGCAAATAAGTGTCTAAATACAGTATTAGCATCAGCAGAGGATTGCGGTTGCGTGAGTTATAGTTGCCTGCACTAACTATAACGGGGGAATTTCATAGGTTTTTTATCAGTAAAATGTCCAGCTAACTATAAGATGTGTGAAACCTATGGTTTTTTCAGTGAATATATATATATATATATATATATATATATATATATATATATATATATATATATATATATATATATATATATTACCTACTGGCGGTCGCCAGTAGGTAGTTATAGTTAGGACCACGTTTCCATAGGAAATCCGCAACATTCTATTTTGAATAACTTTGGCGCCGGTAGACGAATCCTCGCGAATTTTTCAAAATAGGTGGGGCGCTACGCTCCGCTCCTTCCCTGAAAGTCTCGGGGGGATTCGTCAAGCGGGGGCTGAGATAAAAGGGGGGTCCCAAAACGCGTTTTTCCCATGCATTTTTCCATAGGACCTTTAGACAGGGCTACAGCCCGAACGGCTGAACAGAATTACTAGAAATTTGGCAGAGAGGTAGTCCTCAGGTCAAGGAAGTGCCTTTTGTAGGTTTGGTGTAAATCTGTTCAGTAGATTCTGAGAAAATAGCCTTTAAATCAATATATATATCTGAGCCAGCTTACAGTGCGCTTACGGTACGCTTACCGTACGCGTACGGTGGCGTGCGCGAGCGCGATTCTGATTGGCTCTTAGATCTTAGTAAACATTCGAATCGGCCGAAACCAGGAAGCGGCGGCCGCCATTTTCTCTCTCGCACTGAGAGTGATGTTTAAAATATAAAGCACAAAAACATGTAAAGGGGCTGTTTAGACAGCTCCCACACACATAGCAATGTTGAGGGAGTCCCCAAAGATCCCCCAAGGCCAAAAACGGAATTTTTATTTTTTCGCTAATTTCGCCGATTACGCTTACCGTACGCGTACGGTAAAAAATTATAAAAAAAAAAAAATTATCCACACTCTCCCCACCCCGTGTGCAATTGGTGCCCGAAGGGCACCAATTGTGCATGTGTTATTAAATATGAGTTAAACTAAAATATTTAAAAAAATAATAATTAAAAAAAAAATTATCCACACTCTCTCCACCCCGTGTGCAAATGGTGCCCGAAGGGCACCATTTGTGCATGGCTTATAACATTAACGAAAAATTAAAATATTACCTTTTAAAACGAAGTGCATCATATGTCCTCCATGTGCGCACGGTGCGCGAAGCGCATCGTGCCTACATGGCCCATCTAGCGCAACGTGGGCACGCGGTGCGCGTAGCGCACCGCGTGCCCACCGTGCGTGCACGGCACTAACTGCGTAAAGTGGGCGCGCGGTGCGCGAAGCGCACCACGTGCTCACTGTGCGCGCACGGTGCGCGAAGCGCACCGTGCACGCACGGAACGAACTGCGTTAAGTGGGCGCGCACGCCACGAATGGCGTAAAGTAACTTAGCATTTAAAAAACCGTACAAATTCACTGAAAAAACCATAGGTTTCACACACGTTATAGTTAGGAATTAGCATTTAAAAAACCTTGCAAATTCACTGAAAAAACCATAGGTTTCACACATGTTATAGTTAGCGGAAATTTTACTGATAAAAAACCAATGAAATTCCCCCGTTATAGTTAGTGCAGGCAACTATAACTCACGCGACCGCAATCTTCTGCTGATGACATATGTGTCTTTATGAAAAAAAAATATTTGTAATATATGTATAGCTAAAAATGTATGGAAGAAGACATGGGCAAATAAGTGTCTAAATACAGTATTAGCATCAGCAGAGGATTGCGGTCGCGTGAGTTATAGTTGCCTGCACTAACTATAACGGGGGAATTTCATTGGTTTTTTATCAGTAAAATTTCCGCTAACTATAACATGTGTGAAACCTATGGTTTTTTCAGTGAATATATATATCCTTTGCATCAAAGCCCCTTCCGAACAGCTGGCACCCATGGAAAGTGGCGTACGCGCCAGCGGAGCGTGCTGGCAATCTCCAATTACAAAATCCAAAGTTAAGTACGCTCTCAGGTTAAAGATGACACTTTCAATAGTAAATGTGTCTAGGTTTATTCCACAACGCGTTGATCACGTGAATACAGTGCACAAAACAAACAAGCACCTTATATCATCAGACATCGCATCATAGGCACAGAACATAGAGATAGGACAACACTGTTCGTATTTGGTGCCCATACTGGAGTTCCAACCTGTGCTTAATGCTCAGTATCAAAATCATCACATTCCAATATAAGGCAAAAGGATTTGACATTGCATTATCACTTGTCATAGTAGTTATTGCGCAAACAAGAAAAAACCAAACTTGGTTATGATGTTTTCAGTGTAGTACATCATGAAAATAAATGTAGGTTGAAGTTAAATTTAGAAACAGAAGCGCTACATTTAAACGGAGCAAAGGGAGATAAGTGGCAAAGTGTTCACACCTACGTAACCGCTTATATCATGCAAAGTACAAATCTGCCCGAACATCATCAGGAGCGCTGTATTTGAACAGAGCAGAGGGAAATGGGTGGCAATGTGCTCACACCTACGCAGCCGTTTAAAGTGCAAATCAGCCCGAATATCATCACATGGAGACTGTACCCAATTTTAAAAGAGCTAAATGCTAAATTATTATACAGTGGAACCAGTGACAGCCTGTGTGGATAAAACACAAAATAAACATCATAATGATAAGTACAGTATCTACACTGTGCAAAAGCTAAGTGCCTAGTGACAACCAGCGTGCAGTACGCTCATGTGTTATCACTGTCACTACTGTGTTTTATCACTGGAATGCCATGAGTAAGATGCAATGCTTTGCCTAGTGCGCAATTAGTAATGTGTATACTATCTCATGTTTATAAACACACTCCAAGTATCGTTCCAAAAGACTGTGCAATTAGCATCTCACCCAACAGACAAAGTCTTCCGTTGAAGGCCAACAAGTCTCATCATGTTACTCTCAATTCATGTTGCCAGTGATATCAGTCCGCGATAAATAGTGCACAGAAATGTCTAAAGTGATTTCAAAGTGATGTCGAAGAAAAGGTTAGGCAACCCGTGTAGTGAGTAGGTACCTTCCTTCTCTCCTGCAAAAGAAACAAAATAAACAGAATTAAAAGGTTAAAATAGCTAACAGTTTCTAATGCACTTAGTTTACTGGTGAGGAGGTACTTCAAGATAAAAAACATACATTAGGTCAAATGTCACACTCAGGGAGTCTGCAAATCATTGAAGAGACAATCAAAAGGAAATTAGTTAGAAATGACTATAACTACTCTTTTTTGAGATGTATCGATAGTTCTTCGTCCTGGTTCATACCCCCAGGGGCCCTAGTCTGTAAGGCCACAATGTACTTAGACTCTTTTTGTCTAAGTTTCAGTGTCCTGTTTCCCCCTCTGTGATCCATCCGGATCTGTTCTAAAATAAAATATTTCAAAAGAGAGGAATTGGAAAAGTGTTTCTCCTGATAGTGTCGTGCTACCGGATATTTAGGATCTTTATTAGTAATAGCACGTTTGTGTTCCAGTATTCTCTTTTTAGCCATGAGAGTGGTACTCCCTATATAGTATAAACCACAGGGACATTCTATCACATATATCACAAACGTTGTGCTACATGTCAGAAATTGAGTAATTTCTCTGTGGATAGAACCATATGTTCATTCCTTACGAAAAGTGCTGGCAGAACACGCTTTGCAAGGAAAGAATCCTTTGAGATTCTGCATACCCCTATCATGTACTTGAGTGATGTCGCTGTGAACAAGTATATCTCTCAGGTTCCTGCCCTGTCTGTAGGTGATATTGGGTCTTTCTCTGATGGTATGGCCTATACTACTGTCATTTTTAAGTGTGTTCCAATTCTGTAACAGAATGCGTCTGATCCTGTCTGATTCAGATTTAAATGTCAAGATCACCCTGGTGTCTTCATCTGTTGCTTCCACTGTATTGGGTGCTTTCTCCATAAGAGTGTCCTTCCTATCAATACCCTCTGCTCTATTGATAGCTTTCTTAAGGACCCAAGTGGGATATCCCCTAAGCTTAAATCTTTTGATCATGTCAGAACTCTCTTTTCCATATGCATCCGCACTACTGCAGTTCCTTTTTGCCCTCGGCAGTTCCCCATATGGAAAACTCAATTTAAGGGTATCAGGATGGCTGCTGAGGGCATGTAGGATGCTATTTCCTGCAGTGGTCTTACAAAACAAGGAAGTGTGTATTTGATTTTGTCTGATCTCCACTTTGACATCCAGATATTCAACCTTGCTATCGCTAATGTCGCCTGTGAGATGTATGTTGCGATCATTCGTATTCAGTTCGTCTATAAGTTCCAGGGCCTCAGTGTAACTACCTTTCCATATGATGAACAAGTCATCAATGTACCTGTGCCACAGCTCTATCTTGCTCAGGTTCTTGATGGTAATTTTGCCGGAGAATATCGCCTCTTCCCAGAGGCCCATAAACAAATTCGTAAAACTTGGGGCGAGACAAGAACCCATTGCAGTTCCGACCATCTGTTTGTAGAGAGTGCCATCAAAAACAAAGATATTATTGGTATGGCAGAATTCTGTCATTTCTATGATCATATGATTGTGTTCCCAATACTTGATATGTCTGTGTTTGAGGAAATGTGTGCAGGCGGCCAAACCTTGTTGATGGTCAATAATAGTGTACAAGGAATATACATCTAACGTAATCAAGAGGAAACCACTTTCCCATTTGATAGTTTCAAGTTTACTTAGGAAATCCTTAGTATCTCTAACATAACTAGGGAGTTTGATGACATATTCTCTGATGAAATGGTCCACATATTTTGCTATGTGTTCAGCCACACTGCCTATAGATGACACAATCGGACATCCTGGTGGTGTCTTGGGATCTTTATGGACCTTGGGTGGAAGGTATAGTACCGGTATCTTCGGGAAATCCCTCTTGAGATAGCAGTACTCCTCCCATTCGAGGACACCCATGTCCCTCCAGATGGTAAGTTTATCCCATATGGTAATTACGCTGTCATTGTATGTTTCTCTGGTAATTTGCGTATAAAATGTGGTGTCCCCTAACTGTCTTTGAGCTTCAGTGATGTATTGGACCCTATCTTGGATGACTATATTCCCGCCCTTGTCCGCGGGCCGGATGACTATATCCTTATCCTCTGCTAGTGACCTTAAGATCTGTCTTTGTTTGTATGACAGATTGTTGTTAGTTTTTTTGTTATTATGTGGTTTGTGTCTGTTGTAATGTAACTCTTCTGCTGTATTCTGATGCTGTACTCTGATGTCAATGTGCTCTAGAATGTATGGTTGCCTAGGAACGATATTGAGACACATTCTTGCAGGAGCTGTTGGCAGAGCTGGACCAAATGCTCTGTACTCCATGTAGCTAATAAATTACCTACTTCATCCTTCTTGCGTCAGCATCAGTACTACAAAATTATGGCGACGATTTCATAGCTACATGGAAGAACCCACGCAACAACTTTCATTACCCTTCAATGAGTCAACGTCCTCCAATCAACTTTCTACAACAACTTGAAGAATCTCTGATGACTCCTATTTGAAAGGTATTTCTGTAACTTTTGTTGCTCCACCTGCGCGGTAATGACATTTAAATTACCAATCAAAAGCAGACACGTCTTACTAACAGTGCCAGAGCTTAGAATCACAAGATTCAGCGCGTAAAATTAACCCTAGCTCTAGCTCTTTGACTTAAATTCATGTTGAGCTAGTTTCTAGTTACATAAATTTGGGAGTTTCACGAACGATCACTGCTTCATCCGACAGTGTGTCCGTTTATTATTGTCAAGCAATTCATGCATAAAGACAATTTATCTTAACCAGCGCCATGGATGTTTGCGCATATTTTTACTTCTCCAGCAAGCGTTTGTCTTTATGAAGATTAGAAGTAAAACCAATTTGTTTGAAAGGTATCTGCTCAACTGACACTCTCGACTACCTATCTTGCATTTATGTTTGAATATCCAGCGCGCTCACCTCATATCGCGAGCCACGTAGCTCCATGTTCTTGTTCACGCTCCAAAGCTGCAAGTCTCTTCACATCTTCACGTTGTACGTGCTCACGTTGTGCTGACATCACAGAGAGCACAAGTTACCCAGCAACGCGTGACCCTCTTTGGGTGACACGCACACCAGTTTACCATCAGTTTCCTCTTCACATCTTCACGCAATACGCTCTCACGCTGTGCCGACATCCTTAAAAAAAAAAAAAGGTACCTAGCAACGTGTGACTCTCCCTCGGTGACACGCACACCGGATTGGCGATCGCCGATCGCATACAGCGCATATAAGCGTACATCTCGGTGATGCGCACACCTAAATGTTATGATATTTGCCAAAAAAAATCAAAAATGGCAAGTTGATTTGACTTTGACATCGGTGACACGTACACCATTCTCAACAAAATTAACAGTTTCTTTTATGCGTGTTGCTCATCATCGGTGACACGCACACCAAATATATGTATATATTAATTCTCCACGCATTTCACTCTATTCGTTGAACCTACAATTTTATGCATATTGTAATGGTTAAGTATTCCTGTAAATGCATTTCAATATTCTAAATTGATGGATGATTTTCACGCTTAATGCATAACTGATGTAACATTCCTTTGTGCAAATTAATTTAATAATACTTTCCAGTCTACTCTATATTTATTTATTGTCAGGCATCATTTCGTTGTCAAACTTTCCCACATTATCAGAATTGTGCACCATGCAATCTGTTAGTCCTCCACCCTCATTTTTGGAATCACCAGGTGATCCTCCGGTCAGGTGGGAGATCTGGTATGACGCTTTTCAAACATACTTAGGAGCTATAGGTGCTTTACGTTTTAGTGCTGAAAGGAGAAAATGCCTCCTTCTCCACTCTTTAGGATTTGAAGGAAGATCAATTCACAAGCATTTACCACCTCTTACATAAGAAGAGTTAAAAGGAATTGATGAATATCAAGAAACTGTTATCAAATTAAGAACTAGGTTTGACAAGCAACCAAGCCTTATGGTGTTGAGGCACACATTCTTTAAAAGGAAACAATCAGAGACAGAAGATGTTGATTCCTATATTTCTGTTCTACTGTAGACTGGCAGCAGAATGCAAGTTTGAAAACTTCACGGATCAGTTAATTAGAGATCAGTTTGTGTGTCAATGCAAGGACAAGAGCATTCGTCAAAAACTTTTGACTCTAGGTGATCCATCACTAGATGAAATTATAAAGATTGCGAAGAGCATAGAAAATTCCTTAGTCTCGCTCAAGGAACTTGATGACAAACCTCAGGATACCATTAATGCTGTCAGTTTGAACAATTCCGCAAAGAATCGTAGCAAGACCACTCAACCAGTTCATCAAGTGTCCAAGACTAACTCCGAGAGTAATGTTAGTTTTAAAGCTATTCCAAAAAATATGTGTATCAGGTGCGGAAATCCTCCACGCGTCAAAGGTTCACGCTGTCCTGCCGCTAATGTCATGTGTAACTACTGCAAAAAGATGGGACACTTCGCAAAAGTATGTATAAAGAAAAAATACATTAGTAAACTGCTATTTGTAGTGTGGAATCTGATGGGGACTCTGACCTAGAAGTCATTTCTGTTATCAGAAGTGAGAACGAAGTGGATTCTTCTCGAGACGTTGTCAAAGGTGATCCATCCTTGTGTGTTGATCCCATTGTTGATATTAAGATAGGCAGTCACACAGTAAAACTTCTAGTAGACTCTGGGGCTAAGATCACCATGATCACTCAAAACTTGTTTGAGGAAACTTGGAAGGGTTCCCAATCATTACTTCCCCCTGACCGTTCTCCTGTTTCATACGAGAGGCGGAAGATAGATTTATTGGGCTATTTTGAAGATGAGTTACAATTCAAGGGAAGGAGAATTGAAGGGAAGATTTACGTTGCAGTGAAGGGACTAAACATGCTTGGTTGGTTTCACCAAGGCTTGTTCGGCATGATACTGAAACCTGGTGAAAAGGAACAGGTATTAGTTGTTGATTGTGAAGATATTGGCTTAGAGTGGAAAAACAAATATCCTGAAGTATTTAGCAAAGAATTAAGAAAGATAAAAGGGTTCCGACACAAAATCATAGTAAAAGAGGGTGCTCTTCCCATTAAGAACAAACTTAGAGGAGTTCCGTTTAAGGGATGACTTGGAAAAAGAGTTGAAGGGACTTTGTTCCAAAGGGATTATTGAACCCACTGATTCTTCGTTATGGCTTTCTCCATTGGTCGTGGCAAGAAAAAGGGGGGGGGATCTTCGCGTCTGTGTTGACTTGAGGTCTTTGAATAAGGAGATATGGGTTGATTCCCAACCTCTACCAAAAATAAATGATTTGTTTTCTTCCACAAGAGGGGCACGTTATTTTTCAAAACTAGATTTAGCCAGTGCGTACCACCAGGTGGAACTTGATCCCGAGTCACGCCATCTTACGGCATTCGTTTCGCCTCTAGGTACTTTTAGTTACTGCCGAATGCCTTTTGGGCTCGCCTCTGCGGCAGCTGTTTTTCAGAGAATAATGAGCACCATTCTCAGGGATGTTGATGGTGTCCTTGTGTTTCAGGATGACGTTCTTATTTTTGGTAAGGACATTGTTTCTCACAATCTTGCACTAGAAAAGGTGTTGACTTTGTTCAAGAAACGTGGTGTAATTCTGAAAGAGGAAAAGTGTAAATTTTTGTGCTCTAAAGTTGAACACCTAGGTCATGTCATATCCCATGAAGGGGTTAGTCCAAGACCTGGTCTTCTTCAAGCCATTGGGGATGCGTCTGAACCCATAGATAAGGCAGGAGTTAAGTCATTATTGGGGTTGTGTGAATACTATTCTCAATTTATACCAAACTTTGCATCTATTGTGCGTCCTATTAGCAATCTACTTAAAAAAGGAATCAAGTTTGATTGGTGCGAAGATTGTGCAATCGCTCTTAAGGTTGTGAAGTCTGCTTTAAGCGATGGTCCTGTTCTCAAACCCTTTGACCCAAGCTTACCTTGTTGTGCCACTGTAGATGCAAGTCAAGTTAGTATTGGTGCTACCTTGACCCAAGTTGATAGTTATAAGGAGAACACTATATGCTTTGCATCTAGGGTACTGAGAACTCCAGAGCTTCAATACTCTGTAATCGAAAAGGAGTTGTTAGCTTGTGCATGGGTAATCGAAAACGTTTCATGCTTTATACGGATCATAAGCCTTTAGTTAATATCCTGAGCGGAAGTGTAAGCAAATGCTGTTCTCCGAGAATTATGCGTATGGTGACAAAACTACTTCAATACCAGTTCTCGGTGCAGCATATTGCTGGTGGAAAGAATGGCAGGGAAGATTTTTTGTCCCGTTTTCCTGTCAAGTCTAGTGAGTGTGATGACGTGAACCTAGAGGAGTTCTCCAGTGAAGATTGTGACGATTGTTTGGTTGCTGTTCTTGATTTACCTGATTTGAGTTTGGCCTCTGAAAAGGATTGGGTACAAACATTAGAATCTGATTGCGTGTTGTGTGAAGTATCTGGTTTTATCAAGAAGGGCTGGCCTAGAGAAAAAGCTCTTGCTCTTCCTCTCCAACCTTTTTGGAAAGTTGAAGATGAGCTTTCTTTTGAGGATGGAGTGTTGTTCAGGGGTGACAAGTTTATTCCACCAAGTATTTTTAGAAAAATGATCATTGAGAGGGCTCATGATGGTCATTTGGGCACGTCTCTTACTAAACGACGTATCAGAGACACTTATTGGTGGCCGGGTATGGACGCTAAAATTGATTCCTTGGTTGCTAATTGTTGTGTTTGCGGCGCTTCTGATAAAAGCCTAAAAGTGTCTGTTTCACCATTGATGCCTATTGAGTGTCCCAAGAGCCCATGGTCTAAATTGGGGATTGACGTCATGGGACCCTATGAGGTTCTCCAGGGTGGGTCTCGGTTCATTCTTGTTTTAATGGATTATACGTCTAAATAGCCAGAGATAAAATTAGTAAGAGATGCCAACAGTAAAGTTGTTGTTGATTTTCTCAAAGAAGACTGGATGAGAGAGGGTTTTCCTGAGGTGTTAATTTCAGATAATGGAAAACAATTTATCAGTTCTGAGTTTGAATTGTTTTTAAAGTATTCTGGAGTAAAACACCATAAGAGTTCGCTATATCACCCACAAAGTAACGGGTTGGTTGAGAGAATGAACAGAGTGGTGGGGGAGTGTATTAAGTGGGCCAGAGCTGGAGGTCAGGATATTGTCAAAGCACTCAATGCTATGATTTGGTTCTACAGAACTACACCCCACTCTGTCACTAAAATATCTCCTTTTTTGTTGTTGAGAGGACGCAAACCAAACACCAGTTTTAGGCCTGCTTGGATGAGGAATTGGGTCAGGTCTGAATCTGATGTTTGTCACCTAATGTCCTTAGCTAGTGAAAATATGTCTACATCTCAATCCAAGCAGAAGCTATGGTTTGATTCTCGTAAGAATGTAAGAAAAACTTCACTGGTATTGGGGGACACTGTTAAAATCAAAAGTGGTGTTCATACAAAGAAAGGTGACAGCAGATTTAGTCGTCCTGTCAAAATTCTTAAGATTCTTGGTAATGCTGTTATGGTTGATGGGGGAAATTGGTGGAATCTTAACAGGGTGGTCAAGGTTCGTGGATGTGACGATCTCCCACCTTCAAGTGGAAGTCCCTCTGTACACCAAGTATGTTCCAGGAGAAGTTCTGGGAATATTGTTAGGCCTGCTAGGTACAGGTCATGATTTTGTTCTTTTATTTTGTGGGTTGGCTTTGTTGGGGTTAAGTTTTTTTTTGTTTTGTTTTTTTTTTGTTTTGAAGAAGAGAAGATATGTTGTAATGTAACTCTTCTGCTGTATTCTGATTAGGCCTGGGCGGCAAATTACGTTCCGCTCGCGGAATTTGCGGAATTTGTGTAATTTCGCGTTCCGCGGAGAACGCGAAATTGCCCAAAATTCTGCGTTCCGCAACTTCGCTAAATTTTTGCTTGTTCGCGTTCTCAATATGCGTGTTCGTGAGATATTTCTCCCCAAGCACGCAAACAGCAATTGTGAACAGGAAAAAAGCATCGCGAACAAGCAATTCCGCGCGTTCGCGGAATTTCTGCGTGTTCGCGGAGATTTTTTACCGTTTCGCGGAGATTTGCGTAACGCGATTACGCAAATTCCGCCCACCCCTAATTCTGATGCTGTACTCTGATGTCAATTTGCTCTAGAATGTATGGTTGCCTAGGAACGATATTGAGACACATTCTTGCTGGAGCTGTTGGCAGAGCTGGACCAAATGCTCTGTACTCCATGTAGCTAATAAATTACCTACTTCATCCTTCTTGCGTCAGCATCATTACTACAAAATCTTAGGTCGATGAGGGCCTTAGTGACATTATCATGGAAGGTGTCTATGCCATCGTGGGGTAAAGTGGGTAGAAATGTTGAAGGTGGTCTAAAACCGGTGGGTGCTGCAGATTCATATGTAATACCCATTGCATTCAATATCTCTAATTCCTCTGTCACCGGGGTATTTGTGTCAGTGTCACTATGGAGCTCGAACATGGTAGTGAGTGTATCTATATCACCTATAGCAAGATCATTCCTTAGTTCTTCCTGTTCATCTATACTGGTTTCTACTCTGGACCGTTGTCGTCGTAATATTTGCCATTTTTTCAATTTCAGTTTTCTCACATATTTAAAAAGGTCTATCCTAGTTTCCACATAGTTAAATCTAGATGAAGGACAGAATGATAATCCTAAGCATAGCGTATATTTCTCCACATCACTTAGTTGTCTCTTAGAAAGATTAATAATAGTCTTATTAACCATGGTTTGATCCATTAATATGTTCTTTTGGAGCGCGTCTTGTTGCTTCCATTCGGCCCCTTCCTCTGCCTCTTCTGCCACTGTTGTCGAACTCGCTGGCGTCTGTTTCTCCGTCCCCTCAGCCTCGGCCTCGACCACGTCCTCTCTGACCCCCTCGAACTTGTTGTTTCTGTGTCTCTCATTGTTTGGCGCGTTTGGCGCATTGTCCTGTACTCGTCTAAAAAAGTTATCACGCGAGTACTCCGTTCTTCCCCTGAGGTTTCCCCTTTTGATACATCAGACACAGTTTCACTGACTGTAGATGCCTCTGAAATGTCCCCTTCAGTGATACTGACCCTCTCTGTTATCTGACTTTCTTTTTCTTTATACAGATGGTCATATTTCCGACTGAAAGTTAATATTCTTCCACTTTCATAGTCGGCGTAATCTCTATTGAGTTTCCTTTGCTTGCGCCCCTTTATGTCCTCCTCATGTCGGAACAGTCTCTCCTTCATGCTCACTATGGCCTTATTGTAAGTCTCAGTCCCCATAGTTTTCAAAAGATCCTCTTGTAGATCTTTAATATCTTGTAATAGAATCTCACGCTCACTCCAGGCATGCTTGATAAGTATCTCCAACATACGTCTGGAGCTTAGTGCCGAATTCAGGGACCATTCCTCTAGCATTTTGGGATTAGGTTTCTCATACGAGGGAGTAATAAAAATTCTCAAACCTCTTGGGGCCATCTCTTGATCAACATATTCAAGTGATCAAGGCTGCGAATGCAGTTGAAACGCGTTGTGGAATAAACCTAGTCGCATTTACTATTGAAAGTGTCGTCTTTAACCTGAGAGCGTACTTAACTTTGGATTTTGTAATATATATATATATATATATATATATATTCACTGAAAAAACCATAGGTTTCACACATGTTATAGTTAGCGGAAATTTTACTGATAAAAAACCAGTGAAATTGCCCCGTTATAGTTAGTGCTGGCAACTATAACTCACGCGGCCGCAATCCTCTGCTGATGCTAATACTGTATTTAGACACTTATTTGCCCATGTCTTCTTCCATACATTTTTAGCTATACATATATTACAAATATTTTTTTTTCATAAAGACACATATGTCATCAGCAGAAGATTGCGGTCGCGTGAGTTATAGTTGCCAGCACTAACTATAACGGGGCAATTTCACTGGTTTTTTATCAGTAAAATTTCCGCTAACTATAACATGTGTGAAACCTATGGCTTTTTCAGTGAATTTGCAAGGTTTTTTAAATGCTAATTCCTAACTATAACGTGTGTGAAACCTATGGTTTTTTCAGTGAATTTGTACGGTTTTTTAAATGCTAAGTTACTTTACGCCATTCGAGGCGTGCGCGCCCACTTAACGCAGTTCGTTCCGTGCACGGTTTTTATCAACTTTAATAAGCCCTGTACATTTGGTGGCCTTCGGCCACCAAAAGCACAGGGGGTGGGGTCAATGTGGATAGTGTTTTTTTTATTTCGATTTTATAATTTCATGTTGCCAAAATTTAGTTTTTTTTACCTATTAATAAGCCCTGTACATTTGATGGCCTACGGCCACCAAAAGCACAGGGGGTGGGGTAAGTGTGGATAGTGTTTTTTTTTTTTTTTTTTTTTACCGTACGCTTACGGTAAGCGTACGGTAAGCGTACTCGGCGAAATTGGCGAAAAAAAAATAAAACCGTTTTTGCTCATGGGGGATGTTTGGGGACTCCCTCAACATGACTATGTGGGAGGGAGTTGTCAAAACAGCCCCGTAACATGTTTTTGGCCATCTTGTTTGATAAACAACACTCAGTGCGAGAGACAAAATGGCGGCCGCCGCTTCCTGGTTTCGGCCGATTCGAATGTTTACTAAGATCTAAGAGCCAATCAGAATCGCGCTCGCGCACGCCACCGTACGCTTACGGTAAGCGTACGGTAAGCGTACCGTAAGCGGGCTCAGATATATATATTGATTTAAAGGCTATTTTCTCAGAATCTACTGAACAGATTTACACCAAACCTACAAAAGGCACTTCCTTGACCTAGGGACTACCTCTCTGCCAAATTTCTAGTAATTCTGTTCAGCCGTTCGGGCTGTAGCTCGTTCTAAAGGTCCTATGGAAAAATGCATGGGAAAAATGCGTTTTGGGACCCCCCTTTTATCTCAGCCCCCGCTTGACGAATCCCCCCGAGACTTTCAGGGTAGGAGCGGAGCGTAGCGCCCCACCTATTTTGAGAAATTCGCGAGGATTCATCGACCGGCGCCAAAGTTATTCAAAATAGAATGTTGAGGTTTTCCTATGGAAAAGGGGTCCTAACTATAACTACCTACTGGCGACCGCCAGTAGGTAATATATATATATATATGTTCACTGATTTGCTGTTCTCAGCAGTTCCCAGACAGAATAGTCATCTACCACTCTATGTCACAAACCCTCATATTGAATAAAACTCAGAAAATAAGGAAATAATCAATCCCATTATCAGTCCCAATAGCCACAATACATCTATCGGCAGGACAGAAAGACCACAATCCTGAGTAATGTACTCATACAATTATAATTATTTGGTGGTAATATTCTTAACTCCAGGGAAAGAAGCCAAACAAAGCAAACAGGTGCATTAGGTGGAAGTGAAAGAAAACTATGCACATTATGTGTTAAGCCTAAGACTAGGGTGTCAGGCGTGGCCATTTATAATATTTAAAAATGTGCCATCGCTTACAGTAGGTCACCCATGTGTCCCCCACTACTGTATTAAATTAGTCCAAATGGAGTCATCGATTTGCTCTTACTTGACTGTCCCCAAAAATCGGCATTAAAACTTTCTTTAAAGTGTAAAAAATATATATAAAAATAGTAAAAAACAAAGACTTTTTCGGAATCCCATCTTCTGAGAGAAGGTTACATGAACAATTAACGGCCTATATGTGTTGTCAACTCCTCCCCACTGTTTAATCCATTAGGGGTTTTTGTATTCAGGTCAATTATGTACCTTGATTCCAGAACCCAGAGATTTTTCTCTCTGTCCCCACCCTGTATGTGTGGTAAGACTCGATCTACACCAAAAAAATGTAAAAGATTGTTGTTGCTTTTATGTTTGGCCGAGAAGTCATTTGAGATGTCATCAGTATTGTCATCAGTGATATCACTGACCATGTCATGAATTATGTAATATGTGACATCATCAGCAGTGCATTGCGGGGGTGCGAGTTATAGTTAGCTGAACTAACTATAACGGGGGAATTTCAATGGTTTTGTACGAGTGAAATGTTCAGCTAACTATAACCTTCTCTAAAACCTATAATTTTTTCAGTGAATTTCAAAGGTTTTTTAAATGCTAATTTCTAACTATAACGTGCCTGAAACCTATGGATTTTTCAGTGAATTTCAAAGGTTTTTTAAATGCTAGTTTCTAACTATGCCTACAGAGGTAGGACATGTGAAGAAAGAAGAAAAAACACACAGAAAGAAGCAAAAGAAATGCAGAAAGAGGCAACAGAAGTCCACAAAGACGAAGAAAATTGCAGGAAGAAGCAGGACATGTGCAGAAAGAACCAACAGAGGAGCAGAAAGAGGCCTTGTTGCAAAATCACCCTGTGCCCACATCTTTTTCAGACGGGTACTGGTGACTCTGACTAACCAGGCCTAGAGCCATTGCAATGCTAAAAGACACTTAGAATACAGAGAAAATACCTATATACACTAGGGAACACTATGCGTTGGGGTACCCCTGTGATTAGCATGACCTCCTCTGTAAGACCCTAGTACATAATAGGGCAGGGTGATTAAAACTACCTCTTAAAACGCGCCACAGGGCGCGTTTCCACACTGGTGAAGGGAGGGGGGCACCTGAGGTGACATGAGTGCAAACACGCCCTGTGGCCCTTTTAATTTGGGGGATAAAGTTCCGTGAATCCTAAGTGTCCCTTGGGTCCAACTAGCCCACCAGGTATATCCAATAAGCGCCACAGGGCTGTGTGGCAGAGAGGTGTAAAAAGGGGCACGGCCTGGACCACCTCTTTGCAACGCAGCACAGTGGCGATTACTGGAAGCACATGGTGGTCTAGTTGGCCCCCAGGGGCCCTCAGGACTGAAGGGGAATTATTTCCCCAACTTAAAATGCGCCACTGGTCGTGTTTGCACACGTCACCTCAGGCCCCGTCTCCTCCCTTCACTACTGTGTAAACACGCCCTGTGGCCGTTTTAAGTTGGGAGATTAAGCCCCCTTGAATCCTGAGGGTCCCTAGGGTCCAACTAGCCCACTAGGTACCTCCAGTAAGCGCCACAGAGATGTGTTGCAGAGAGGTGTAAAAAGGGGCGTGGCCTCTGAACACTTCTCTGCAACGCAGCTCCCTGGCTGGGACCTTCAGTATTGAAGGGGAATTAATTCCCCAACTTCCAACTCGCCAGGGGGCGCGTTTGCACAATGGTGAAGGAAGGGGGTGGGGCCTGAGGTGACATGTGTGCAAACACACCCTGAGGCGCGTTTTAAGTTGGGGAATTAATTCCTCTTCAATCCTGAGGGTCCCTGGGGGCCACTAGCCCACCAGGTACCTCCAGTATGCGCCAGGGAGCTGCATTGCAGAGAGGTGTAAAAAGGGGCATGGCCTCTGAACACCTCTCTGTAACGCAGCTCCCTGGCGCATACTGGAGGTACCTGGTAGGCTAGTTGACCCTCTGGGACCCTCAGTATTGAAGGGGAATTAATTCTCCAACTCACAACTAGCCAGGGGGCGCGTTTGCAGAGTGCTGCAGGGAGGGGGCGGGGCCTCCGGCGCGATGCAGGTCTTTTTTTTTTTAAGAAGGGGGGCTGTGTGGCCCCCCTGCTTTTCCTATTTTATTGGCCCTGAGACCCCATCCCCCAGGGCCTGACCCCTATTTTTTTTTTTAAATTGGAAGGGGGCCACGTGGCCCCCCTCTGATGCCATATTCGGCCCCGGGGACCCCATCCCCCGGGGCATGGCCATGATTTGTTTGTTTTTTTAATTATTGGAGGGGGGCTGCGTGGCCCCTCACCCCTCAGTCCATTTATGGCCCCGGGGACCCCATCCCCCCGGGCCGGCCTTTCCATCTTTTTTTTCTATTAGTGGAAGGGGGGCCGTGTGGCCCCCCTCCCTAGCCACTAATGGCCCCGGAGAACCCATCCCGCGTGGCCTCTCGTTGGGGACCGCGGGAGGGTCCCCAATTCCCCACGGTCCCGTCAGCTCTCCGCCTCCTGCAGGAGCCAGCATTGTTTTTCAATGTGGTTTGGATTTTGGAAGCGAGAGCAGGTTTCCTGCTCTCGCTTTCAAAACCCAAACCAGAGTTTGCAATGACATGGTGGGAGCCGCGAGGCTCCCGCCCTGTCATTGCAAACAGCAGTGTCCCGGGGGTGGGCACCCCGGGACACAGCAGGAGCCGGCCCTGCGAGGTGGCGGTCCCCAGGGCCATCAAGGGCTCCAGGAGGGGGGCCATGTGGCCCCCCTCCCACCATTTGCAAAGCCCCGGGGGGTGGTGGTCCCCAGGGCTTGGGGGTTCATCACGGACCCCCCAATTTTAATAATTAGAGCCCCAGGGAGGTGGCAGTCCCTGGGGCATGTGGGGGGGCTCGAGCCCCCCCACACACAGGTAGTTTTATTTTTTTAAATCAAGCCCCAGGGATGGCGGTCCCCGGGGCTGCGGGGGGGCCATGAGCCCCCCCTGCAAAAATTTAAATAAAGCCCCGGGGGTGGCGGTTCCCCAGGGCTTGGGGGGGCCTTTGCGGCCCCCCACCTGTTTTAAATAAAAGCCCCGGGGGTGGCGGTCCCCGGGGCTGCTGGGAGGGCTGTGTCCCTCCCCGCAAATATTTATATAAAGCCCCGGGGATGGCGGTCCCCGGGGCAGTGTGGGGGGGATTGGGGCCCCCCACACATTTTATTAAATGCCCCCGGGACCTGGCCCACCCGGGGGCTTTAAATAAAAAAAAACATTTATTTTCGGCCGAAATTCGCGCTGGGTGCACGAATCTCGATGATTTTTTTTTTTTTTTTTAAATGCTATTTTTGGCCCTTGGGGTCCTTGTGGGACCCCCTGAGCAGACCTAGGGGGTCAGGGTGTTTCTACCCTGCCCCATTTTCGTGTTTTTCGCGTTTCTTTTTCTGTTTTCTTGTGCCACAAGATGGTTGCCAACACTTCTTGGTTTGGAGTGTTGACAGCCAATTAGAATAAAGCTCGTGATCGGGAGGGTGCGAGCAGGGTGTGCGTAGGGTGTGCGGATCTACCGTGCCTCTAGATATCACTATCTTTATTTCTTAATTTCTCAAAAACTGTTGAACGGATTTACACCATTTTTAAAAAGGTCGCTTTTTGAGCCCAGCAGTACCTTTTTGCCAAATTTGGTGTAATTCTGTTCAGCAGTTTTTGCAATAACCGGGTCTAAAGTTTTAAATGGGAAAATGATTTTTTTACCTCTAATTTTTAAATTTCTCAGGAACTACTGAACGGATTTACACCATTTTAAAAAAAAGGGCGCTTTCTGAACGATTTTGCAAAATTTGGTGTAATTCCGTCCAGCAGTTCGGGCTGTAGCCGTGTCTAAAATTTCCTATGGGAAATAACATGGGGAAAATTCGTTTTGAGACCCCCTTTTTTCTCGGCCCCCGCTTGAGGAATCACCCCCAAACTTTCAGGATAGGAGCTGACCGGAACAGGCCATTAGTTTTGAAATTTTCGCAAAGATTCATCAACCGGTGCCAAAGTTATTGGGAATAGAATGTTACGATTTTCCTATGGATAATAGGTCCTAACTATAACTACCTATATATAGATAGATAGATAGATAGATAGATAGATAGATAGATAGATAGATAGATAGATAGATAGATAGATAGATAGATAGATAGATAGATAGATAGATAGATAGATAGATAGATAGATAGATAGATAGATAGATAGAGGCACACATATATACAAATTCACGTAATGTTGTATGAACAAGCAATACCACTGGCTCATCCCTTGCTTTTCTACAATAGGATAACAATTTTTAATCTGGAGAAATTAGAGGAAGGTAGGCACTATACAGCAAACAATTCAATTATATCATTCTGGTTTAGAAGTGCAGTCTTGTATTTAATTTTCATTTCCATGCCCTAAATGACACAGATGCTATCCGTTGTCACATATTAAGCCCAAACAAGGCATATATGAAGCAGGCATCAAAGAACAATTATAATGGAGTTGGGTAATAAAATTGCTGAGATTCTTTATTATAAGCATAGACAATGAGGCAAAAGATCTAATATGAAAAGGGCGAGTGATAGGGTCTTGATGGTATTCAAACTCATCCTGAATTCACAGCACTATATGGTAACCTATGAGCTACTTACTTGATTCACCTTCAACCACCCTAGGCACTTGAGGGATTTGCTTCTATTCCAGGGTGCACACCCAATAATAGCATATCCCTCATGTGGCTAGGGAGGTTAAAGCTGATAGGGTAGTAATCTGTGCCCTTACAGACTGTTTGGTGATGTTCTCAGCAACCCATGCCTTTATTGCAGGGTTCATTAGCCTGAGGTAGAAACAACTTGCTTTACCCACAGCAAAATGGAGGGAAAAAAGTACGATCTTAGAGGTACCCACATATTGTACTGTCTGCATTATGAAAATTAGTATGCTCCTGATTCATAATGTGATGGCACCCTACTTGGAACATAAGCCATAACAGCCCAGGCAGACAAAAATAATTTTATCACATTATCACATTGAAATAACTGAGGATATAAAACATAATTCAACAGTGTCTACACCTATATTGCTCTACTGCAACGGTAGAACAAAACCTGTCGGGAAACCAAATAAGCATAGAAAATGTAAATATCAAACACTATGTCAAAGGCATTTCCTAAGTCATTCTCTGGTTACTGAAAAACATGTCTTAATGAGCTGCACTCTTCCTTTTCTGCACCCTTAGAGCAGAGACAAGTGATATATGCTTAATTATTTTGAAAAGTGCCAACTTTTTTCCAATCAAGGACATTCTGTAAAGGACAAGATTAGAGTGGAAATGTAATTATAACTCACTAAACATAAATAATGGCACAGATCTGTTTAAAGTCGAACATAAACAACTGATTGCAGCAGCTGTTCCAACCCGACCAGTCTTCCTTTATCCTTGAAAATCCTTCTTTATTTTTTCTTATTATGACTGATTGAGGGGGTCATAATTCCAGGGGAGCACCTAAACTGAAAATCTAGTGCTCTTTAGGGTCATCCTTGGTAGAACCTAGTACAGCAGACACCACAATCTGTAATCTTCAAGAAGGTCCCTCATTAATACCTTTGCCAAGGTGCTGGCTGGAAGAAGCATTTATTGGATGGTCCCTGGGCGAATGCCACTGACCTTCTCATGTATATGATGTCCTGTGACCTTCAGTGAAAGTGCTGCTTTTTGTATTTTGCATGAGAATATTTATGAATATAATCTAGACTGCAGTTGCAATAATGATGTGAGGAGGCAATAGCTACCCTATCCTGACCAGATGTTTGAACTATAGCATTGCATTTGAACAGATTGGCAGTGGGGTGCAATTTCCAGGGGTTGGGCATATAAGATGGAGCCCCGTTCCAGCAATGGAAAATTACAATGTCTATCTCCTCAAATGTGGGGGTGCATGCTATCCATTTCCAGACTCATATTATTAAGCATGCTGCCTGAAGAAAATCTGTTTGCCTTCCCTTCTGCTGCTGACCATGTCTCATGGAAGCTCAGTCAGCCAAAAGAGTCCAGAGACATGGATCACGAGTGACAGGAAGCTATAGCCTACCTTCCCCCCACCAGACGCCAAGTTACGGGTGCCAAAAGTCAACCTTCATCAGCAAATAAGCAATATGGTGACAGTCTACAGAGCATTAACTCTCCATGTTTCCACGTTTCCTTTTTCATCTTTGTGATAAAGCCCACAATTCTGTTTCCAAGTTTACACTAGCCCACATACAGCAAAGCTTGGGAACATACCTTTTATCGCCATTATTATACTGAGTGGCAATAGAAGTGTCTCTGAGGCACGCATTGGTAGCCCCTAACCTGCCTTGCTGAGTGGAAGTCTGGAACGTTAAAGATTGGTACGCTAGCTGAATAAAAAAACTGGAAGAGTCCTTGGATTGTCCTTGTGTGTGCCATTTGTCACTGCAAGTCAACAATCCAATTTCCTCTAAGGATCATATGCCTGTTCACTCTCCGTACAAAGCTTTGTCCTCCCTGAAAATGGTTTAAGCAATTGATCTAATGGCTACTGCATCTTCGGCTTCTGTGATATCCAATTTATGGGTTCTGTTCAACCCCAATCCTAAATGTTTTCTCAGTCAAATAACTCTTTACCTTGATTACTGAGGCACCCTTTTTAATTAAAAAGTTTTTCATTTTTTTAACAAAACATGTAAACAATAGTAAACGTTTCTTTAAAAATAGCCCTTTTTATAAACGTAGTGCAGTCATGATTCAAACATGATACACTTTCTTATGTGAGCGGGTTACTTCTCAAAAAACTGCTCTGCTGCAGTAACTGGTCCACATCATTTCAGAGCAATAGTTAGAAACCAAATAAGGCCGGAATATTCATAAAGAGTATCTAACTTAGACAATGCTTCAAAAACCTCATGCCAAGTATCTTTTATTGCCGGGCCTTGAGCCAATAATTGGGCAAAATAAGATCGTGTGGCAGTCCCCGGGAAATAGAAAAGTTCCTAATTATATGATGCAGAGTTTCCATCTCAGCTCCACAAAGCAGACCCGCCCTTCTCGTCTTGCTACTGCCTGACCATCCTCCACATTCGGGAGCCAAGGAAAAACCCAATCTTAAACAGCATAAATGTTCACTTAGCATGAGGTGTCATGCTCTAGGAGAAATATGGTTGCAAGGCACAGAGTTAAAGCAGCATGCACACATGAGACACTTGATTTACCATCCTAGAATCCTGCTTTTCTTACCACACAGTTTGCATCTTTTCTATTGAGTGTCACATGTACTTTTCCCAAAAGGGCAGCAATGGGTAAGTAATTGTTAACCAGAAAGTATGCAATACTCCTTTTGGAGTATTATTGCTTTGCCTTGTGCTCTCAATTTTGAAAAGCACAGAATTTGGGATCATTTAAAGATAAGAAAAAATATATATTGCGGGCCCAGCTTTGCCATGTTTTATTACATGTGTTTCTGAATTTCTGGTGTGGCTGACCATCTTTTCAATGTACTGAAGTATAACAAAAAAGCTTTGTAGAATGCTTAAATTAATTTCAGACATTGGTAATTACTTTGGGCTCCATCTCAGTCAATTGCTTTTTTGCCCCATGCCACCTCAGTTTGGACCCAGCCATATGCTAATCATTCTTGATCCTGCTCCAACAGGATCAGTCCAGACACAACAGCCGGGCCAGGTCCTCCCTGAACCAGAACAGAAGCAACCCAAGACCAGTTTCACCCTAAATGGGGCTTGTCAGTTGGGTGGAGCTTGGTTCCAGTGGCACAATGAGCATGGGAGTCACGTTTGGCCATACCTATCGTACTTACAGTTTACTGAAAAGTGATAGATGGAATGAATAGCTAGTTAGTTGGATGCATCTTGGTTTCAGTGGCATAAGGCCTGATTACAAGTTTGGCGGTCCGACCACCCGAACATTGCATCTGCAGCCGCCAGTAAACCACAGTGTGGCTGCAGAGATCTTGTGGTGGTGATGATTATTATTCCATATGAATTGATGCCTGTGTGAACATTTTGACTCCATATGTATCGAATGCACAGATATATATGTGGAAAAAAGACATGTATCCATTGCTGGAGTCCGGTCCATAAGTGGGCAGTCCAGGCAATGGGAATATGGCACATAAAGAACTCGCCTGTATATCGCCGCAAACAAGGTTGTAATTCTCGGGGTAAAGATGCTGCTGTGAAGGGGAAGCTAAAGTAAGGGATCCATGTTGAACTCTGAAGGAAAGGGGTGGGTGTGCACCCCAAATCCTTAGTTTCTGCCAACTTGAAGTTGACAGTCCCACCGCTGCGGTCAGCCAACTCGTAATACGGGTGGTGGTTAAACTCCCTCTGTACCGCCCTTTGGCAGCTGCTTTTCCCTAACAGTGACCAAGGCGGTCTTGGTGTGCTGGCCGTGCTGGCCGTGTTGGCGGTTTAGCCATGGTCTTTGCAAAAGCAATCCACCCCAGTCGTAATACTGCGGTCAGACCGTCGAGCTCTCAGCAGTCGGAACGTGACCACAGGTGCTGTGGCTCAAAGACCACAAAACTCATAATAAGGCACATAGTGTTACAGTGTTATTGCATCTTTTCAATGCAGACTAAGATGCTTGTACCGTGAGATATAAGGGAACACTTCCTCTTCTTTGAGATTGTTTAATGATATCTGTGAGTTCAGGGAACTCTTTATTTTATTTATAATATTCCAGCATGTTACCAAAGCCACTTTGCATCACAAGTAATGAAGGAGAGAACAGCAAAGGACTATTCACTGCAGAGAACAAGATTTATTACTGAAGGATGATAGAAAGTGCTTGGGATCTAATAAACGTTGTGTAGTACAATGAAGATAAGTGCCACTATCCTTACCGGGCTGGTGACAACAGTGTCTGCTTATGAATCATTGAATCCATGGAAAGCATGGTCTTTAAGGCATTTTTAGACATTGATAAATTAGGCAGCACACACAGGAGAGGATCTAAAGTGTTCCCCAGAGTGGTGCTCTGAGCTCTAAATGTTTTGTCTGTTTTTTCCTTATGTATTTTATGTTATCGTTCATACTGGTGCTGCAAGGTCTGAGGTTGCATCCTTCTGAATGATGAGGGCCTGGTTTTTGTAGGTAGAAAAGATTAAGGGGCTAAAGTTGGGTTGGCTGTGCTCCATTGCACCATGGCAGCAGACTGGTGTACTCCTCCGCCCTCACAGACCACAGACCAGCAATTTCCACCTGCCTGTTGTGGACCTCTACAGTTCCCATATGAGCCAAAGCTGCTCCTCAGGAAGCACTGAAGCTTCGCTGTGCAAGCGCCATGTTCAGAGCAGCCACTTTTTTGCAGGGACTGAATCTGGATCGTTTGTTGAGGCATTGCTGTTTTGTTTCTGCATCCAGTGACAGATTGGAAATGGGTCAATAGTTAGCTGGACCACCCTCTGGTAGCTTGGTGCAGAGCAAGAAGGCCTAACTCATGAGGCAATGTGTAAAGTATCTGTGTAACACACCCACAGCAATCCAGTAAAACCCCACAAAAGGACTCCACACCAGTTTTAGAAAAATAAAGTAACTTTATCTAAAATTTGGCAAGATAAAAAAAAAATCAAAAGTCCATCATGCGCAAGTGAAGATTGTCAGTAAAATGTCTTTGAGAGGCTGTTATAAATAGTCGGGTAAGAACTGCCTCTGATTTGGAATGGACTGTCTTTGTTTTTCAGTAGTTCTAAAGATTACTAGCACTTTTTCCTTTGTCCTGTCATAACGGTGTTCCGGCGGCCTCTAAACTCTTCACAATGTCAATGCCCGCTCCGATAGTGAGCCACAAAGAAATTATGCCCCCCTCCCCATGACCACTTTACTGCAGGGGAAGGTAGGATGCTTTAAAATGCATGATTGTGAGGTGGTTAGGTTTCCAAAATTGCTTTGAGCAGGGCTAAATGCAGAGATTATGCTTTTAAATTGCCCCAACTACAACAGGCTCTTCTGAGCAAACCCCGTTCTCCGGATGCGGACCTACACAGTCTCCCGCAGTCCCACTGAAGGTGGACGTTCACACAGCCTCTGTCCCGCAGCCCGCCCAAGGCAACACCAAGCAGAGCAGCTCAGCATGCTATGCTGAGCTTTTACCTGGGTGGGAGGACGGGGCCGATACCAGCTCGAGGTTCCTTCTGTCTTCGGGGATTCCTGCTTTGTGATGACGATACACGGAGGGGGCGGGCCAGCCCTCACTGGGGCGAGCACAGCTCTTCTCCTTCGGCTCCTTCGTCAGCGATGACGCGTGTCGGCGGGGTCCAGGTCACTAGGCGATGCAGGGTCACGGCTTCCTCTGCTATTGGTCCCGATGTTGACTCGGGACCGGCGGCGGAGACAGGGCACGTTCCCGGCAGTCCCCAGCGGAGTGTAGCCACCCGCTCACAATATTACGGGGGTGATTTTCAGGAGCGATTTTGATGTGCTTTCCCTCGGGCCAGCCAGCGATGGTGATTTAGGAGGCAATTTGAATAACGAGTCACCCGCGCTTGCAGCGGTGATGATCCGGAAGCCCCTGGGACGATCGCAGTCTTCAGGGCCTCATTGCAGGGGCAGTCCTTGGGACTTTCTTGCTACCAGAGCGCAGCAGGGGCAGTTTTTAAAAACAAAACGCTGTTGTCCTTGTGAACCCAGTGACCAGGGGATCAGTCAATATTCTTGTGGAGACACTCTGGACGTGTTATTCCAGTTCCCCTCTGGCAGGGCAAGATCAGCAGGCAGTAGGGCAGCAGTTCTTGGGAGCAGTCAACCTCAGCAAAGTAGCAGTGTAACAAAAATGTGTGGCCAGGACCCTCCCTTTTATACCCTGGTGCCTAGTCACTATAAGGGGGCAGAAGCTTCTGGAAGTGTTTAGGGGGTTCTGGGGTGTTCCCTGCCTTTCCTGTCCTGGCTCCTGGCTGTCTACATTGGCAAAGGCAGGGTCGTTAAGCCTATTGTGGGGCAGCCGGGCCCAGCCTATTCAAGTGTAAAGGTGTGAATCACCACTCCCTCCTCACAGCCCAGGAAGGCTATCAGCATGCAGATGGGAGGGGGAGTCTGCAGTGCACAAACTAAGTGCAGACAGGAAAATGTACACTTTCTAAAAGTGGACTTTCTAAAGCAGTACTGCCCAAACCCCATATATCACTAGAGAAACTATTTGGTTTAAGCCTATAGAGCGAAACAGATACTAATTCTGGATATTTCACAGAAATCCTTTTCCTTCTTAAGAAATCTGTGGCATATGTTGTGGTGAAAACCGGGTTCATTAGTAGGGCATTCCAATGTTTCTAATCATTTTTGGCACACAGAAGCCAGCACATACAAAATGGTTCATCCTCCCCCAGAGTGAAAGAGATTATGTGAGCTAGAGGATCGCAGGAGTGAGACCTCTGCCATTGCTGCTATTTAATATTTGCATGGGACCATTGCACCACATGCTGTCTCAGTAATACACTCAGTTTCACATGTGCTAAGACAATAGCCAACTGGATTTACTACTAGAATATGGAAGATTTATTACTGACCAGTCAAAACATATATTTCCTCGGGTTATGTAAATATGGTGATGAGAATAGTAAATCTATTTACCCCTGTATACTTACTGTTATACTATTATGGTAGTCAATATTTTTGCCACATTATTTTGGTAGAGCTATATAATTTGCATTCAATATTTTGACATACAGCCATCCAGATCCATATTGTCAGATTTGCACCAACACTGTGAGCCGGAGACAACAGAAACAATCTTTTGTTTTAGATCTCTCTCCATACCCACCAATGACTACATGTACAGAAATACGACATCCAGATGACGAGACCAGGTAAATGGAGTGTAATAAGCAAGAAAAGAGAGACACAGGACTACACTGCTGCAGTCTCGTCACTTGGCTTATCAATAAGATCTGCGGAATGTAGTGAAACCATACATGCCAAAAAGATATATTAAGTGTCTTCAAATTCAAATACCTAAGCATAACTGCAATTATTATGGGTATACTTTTCCAGGTAAACAACTCTCTGTACTTTAATATGACGTGGGTGATTCCTGTAGACTAAACTGAAAAAATAAAAGTAGCTCAAGCATTCATATTCATTAGTACTTCACCCTGAGTTTCAGATAACTCTCTCAAGGTTCATCACTACATACTCTTTGGTAAAGGATGAGTTTTAGTTTCTACTTGGCTTCTGTAGAACTGTAATATAACCAAAGATATTATTAAAATATTGTATCACTATATTGGCAACAGTATGGCATACAAGAATATCGATTCAAAATATAAATCACCAAAATATCGCCATTCCTTTACTAAAGTAACAAACCTATTCAATCCAAAATATTGTTATATAAAAACATCTAAAGTAAAAAATATAGATTACAATATATATTAAAAAAATTAACACAAACATTAACAAAAAACAAAATGTAACATCAAAATTTTGATACTATAACTTAAAATTATATATAGAAATTGCACCTCTTTTTAGAAATATATTTTAATTAACTTAATCCTGTAATTATTTATTAACACACACATATACATAATTTTTTTTAACAATATGTACGTTTTTGTAAATTAGAAAAAAATATTTATATAAAATAGATCAATTAAGAAAAAGGAAAAATATTTTTAAATAACAAATTATGTCCCAAAAGACATTACATTACATATTCTCCCAAATATGTTTTAAAATAATTAACATTATAAATTCATGTCTCCAAAACCACACAACAAAATACAATTTAAAATGTAATAAATTAAGACTAATATATGGATGTGGGATATCATATTTACTGTTACCTGTCCAAGCTAAACAACATTGAAAAAGTGTTGGGCTCTGGAAGGGTCACTTTTACTATTCTCACTTCAAACTAAGAAACATTGGGGAAAATGTTGAATTCTTGGGTGCAGATTTACTCTTCCCACCCCACATTAAGCAGCACTGGGAAAATGGCTGAATTCTGTGGGGGTCAGAATTATGATTTCCAGTCCACTCTAAGCAACACGGAGAAAAGCAATGGATTCTCAAACAGGTTTGATCAGGTTTACTAGGGAAACATCCTTTACAATGCGGATGTTACAACGTGTTGCCATTACAACTCGGTGGTAACAGCGCAACTACCATTACATCGCAATGCCTTTACAACACATGGCATTACAATGCATATGCTTTTACCATGCATGCCTTTACAACGAATTTCGTTGTAAAGGCATAAATGGTAAAGGCATATGTGTTTTACATGTAAGTCGAAGGTAAGTTTAGGGTTCAAGGTGAGTTTGGGTTTTGGGGTTCAAGGGTTAATTTTGGAGTTCAGGGTGGGTATGGGCTTTGGGGTGTCAGTGGTAATTTTGGGGTGCAGGGTGGGTTTGAGTTTTTGGGGTGCCAGGGGTAATTTTATGTTTCAGGGTTTGTGGGTTTTGGGGTGCAAGGTTTTTCTTCAGTGAATTTCTAAGGTTTTTTAAATGCTAATTCATAACTATAACATGTCTGAAACCTATGGTTTTTTCAGTGAATTTCAAAGGTTTTTTAAATGCTAATTTCTAACTTTAACGTAACTGAAACCTATGGTTTTTTAGTGGATTTCAAAGGTTTTTTAAATGCTAATTCTTAAGTATACCATGTCTGAAACTTATGGTTTTTTCAGTTAATTTCAAAGGTTTTTTAAATATTATTTTAAAAATGTATTTCTTTTTCTAATTTTTTTATATTCTTTAACTACATTTTTTAATCTACTTTTTTTTTTAAATTACACGAAATATTTTAAAAAAAAAAAAATATATATATTTTTTTATTATTTTATATTCTTTTAAATATACTTATATTATTTTTTTATTGTTTTTTTTTCTTTTTCGTGCACCAAATGCACTGGAGTCGCGCACCCTACAGGTTAGTAGTCGTGCATCCAACGCGTGCAGACCAGGGGGCCGCGCTGAGAGTCATGCTGGATGCACGACTCCTAATTTTACCGTAAAACAAAAAATAGCCCCTATCACTCATTTTTATTATCCCTGGGGACCCCATCCCCCGGGGTCCTGGGAGGGCACCCCAGGACACTGCAGGAGCCGGCCCTAGGGGTGGCGGTCTCCAGGGCTCCAAGAGTGGGGCCACGCAGCCCCACCCCCTCAATACATAAAGCCCCGGGGGTGGTGGTCCCCAGGGCTTGGGGGGGCTGTTGAGCCCCCCCACAAATTATACTGGGAGGGGCTTTTGAGCCCCTCCCAAATTTTTTTGTAGCCCCAGGGGGGTGGCGGTCTCTGGGCCCCCTTTAAATGTAATAATTTTGCCCCCGGGATTTGGCCCTCCCGGGGGCTAATTATAAAAAAACTCTGTTTTATTTATTTCTTTTTACTCAGGATCCGCCGAACCTGCGCGCACTTTGCAATTTAAAAAACAAAAATAATAATAATTTGGGGGGCCCTGAGAGTCCTTCTGGGACCCCCTAAGCAGGTCTAGAGGGTCAGGGTATTTCTACCCTGCCCCCTTTATACGTTTTGCACACTTATTCCACAGACTTCTTCATCCTCGCTTCTACCGAGGCACACAATGGCTGCCAACAGTTCCTGGTTTCGAATGTTGACAACCACTTGACAGCCAATTAGCATTCATCGGGAGGGTGCACTCAGGGTGCGCAGATCCGGCGCGGCCATAGATATATATGTACTTTTAACTGTAATTTTCTCAGGAACTACTGAACAGATTGATACCATTTAAGCAAAAGGCACGAGTCTGAACTGAGGACTACCTCTTTGCCAAATTTGGTGTAATTCTGTTCAGCAGTTCGGGCTGTAGCTGCGGCTAAAGGTCCTATGGGAAACTGCATGGGGAAAACACGTTTTGGGACCCCCCTTTTTTCTCAGCCCCCGCTACACGAATCATCCCGAGACTTTCAGGATAGGAGCGGACCGGAGCTGGCCAAAAGTTTTGAAAATTTGTTAATCGGTGCCAAAGTTATTGGGAATAGAATGTTGCGGATTTCCTATGGAAAATACATCCTAACTATAACTACCTACTGGCGACCGCCAGTAGGTAATATGTCTATATATGTAATATATATATATATATATATATTCACTGAAAAAACCACGCCATCACGCCCCTGAAACCTATGTTTTTTTCAGTGAATTTCTAAGGTTTTTTAAATGCTAATTCCTAGCTATAACGTGCCTGAAACCTATGTTTTTTTCAGTGAATTTCAAAGGTTTTTTAAATGCTAATTTCTAGCTATGCTTACAGAGATAGGACATGTGAAGAAAGAAGGAAAAGCGCACAGAAAGAAAAAAAAGAAATGCAGAAAGAAGCAACAGAAGTCCTCAAAGACGAAGAAAAGTGCAGGAAGAAGTATAATGTGCAGAAAGAACAAACAGAAGAGCAGAAACAAGCCTTGTTGCAAAATCATCCTGTACCCTCAACTTTTTCAGACGGATACTGGTGGTAACTGAGTCTGACTAACCAGTCCTAGAGCCAGTGCTATGTTAAAAGACACTCAGAAGACAGTGAAAACACCTACATACACTAGGGCACACTATGTGTTGGGGTCCCCCTGTGATTAGCATGACCTCCTCTGTAAGCCCCTAGTATATAATAGGGCAGGGGATTAAAACTACCTCTTAAAACGCACCACAGGGCGTGTTTGAACACGTCACCTCATGCCCCGTTCCCTCCCTTCCCCACTGTGTAAACACGCTCTGTAGCCGTTTTAAGTTGGGAGATTAAGTCCCCTTGAATCCTGAGGGTCCCTAGGGTCCAACTAGACCACTAGGTACCTCCAGTAAGCACCACAGAGCTGCTTTGCAGAGAGGTGTAAAAAGTGGACGGCCTGCACCACCTCTCTTCAACGCAGAGCAGTGGTGCTTACTGGAAGCACCTGGTGGGCTAGTTGGACCCCAGGGTCCCTCAGGATTGAAAGGGAATTATTTCCCCAACTTGAAAACGCGCCACAGGGCCTGTGGGCGTTCTGAGTTGAGAGATTAAGTCCCCTTGAATCCTAAGGGTCCCTGGGGTCAAACTAGCCCACTAGGTACCTCCAGTAAGCGCCACAGAGCTGCGTTGCATGGAGGTGTAAAAAGGGGCGTGGCCTCAGAACACCTGTCTGCAACGCAGCTCCCTGGCGCAAACTGGAGATACCTGTTGGGCTAGTTGGCCCTCAGGGACCCAAAGTATTGAAGGGGAATTAATTCCTCAACTTACAACCGGCCAGGGGGCGTGTTTGCAGAGTGCTGCAAGGAGGGGGCGTGGCCTCCGGCACGATGCCGGTCTTTTATTTCAGGGGTGTGGAATTTTCCAAATAATCTAGTTGTCCAAGGGACAAAATGCCACTGAGATCTACATGTCCTGTAAAATCCACTTGTCCCACCTACCCCTGTTCCACATCAAACCTAAGGGCTCCGGCTGACAGAGAAACATTAATATATTTTTGCTTTATTAAAATCAGTAAACCATTGAATGCTGTGCAATAATAATGCTAAAGGAAAACTTGTCAAGCGATATTATCGCGTCCCTGCCCCCCTGCGCCCCCTCCCCTTAACCCTGACGGCAATTCTTTTATTTCTATTCCCCTTTTTTCCATTTTTTTTGGCTGTGTATTTATTCCCACAAAATACGTACATTTCAAACCATACGTAATGTACTAATTTACCGTCACCCTTGGCTGTGTATTTATTCCCACCAAATACGTACATTGTAACTCGAACCTCCTGAGGCGGAAAGCCGGGAGTCGCGCTGCTAAAAGAAGCTTAATCTTAAAACTTGTGTATTACTCTGTTTTTTAAAACACCCTCCATCGACCCCCCAGCACTTACCCTGCACTCTTGAACAGCCGATCGGAACGCTGTTAGGGGCTGAAATTGTTATCCCGCCGCCATTACCTGCCTCGAGGAGCCACGGGACACGCCCACCCAGGTGGCCACGCCCACCCTCGCCAGGTATAACAGTGCACGCTGAACTCTAGCGCCTCACTGTAACTCGAACCTCCTGAGGCGGAAAGCCTGGAGTCGCGCTGCTAAAAGAAGCTTAATCTTAAAACTTGTGTATTACTCTGTTTTTTAAAACACCCTCCACCGACCCCCCAGCACTTACCCTGCACTCTTGAACAGCCGATCGGAACGCTGTTAGGGGCTGAAATTGTTATCCCGCCGCCATTACCTGCCTCGAGGAGCCAAGGGACACGCCCACCCAGGTGGCCACGCCCACACTCGCCAGGTATAACAGTGCACGCTGAACTCTAGCGCCTCACTGTAACTCGAACCTACAATGCATATGCTTTTACCATGCATGCCTTTACAACGAATTTCGTTGTAAAGGCATAAATGGTAAAGGCATATGTGTTTTACATGTAAGTCGAAGGTAAGTTTAGGGTTCAAGGTGAGTTTGGGTTTTGGGGTTCAAGGGTTAATTTTGGAGTTCAGGGTGGGTATGGGCTTTGGGGTGTCAGTGGTAATTTTGGGGTGCAGGGTGGGTTTGAGTTTTTGGGGTGCCAGGGGTAATTTTATGTTTCAGGGTTTGTGGGTTTTGGGGTGCAAGGTTTTTCTTCAGTGAATTTCTAAGGTTTTTTAAATGCTAATTCATAACTATAACATGTCTGAAACCTATGGTTTTTTCAGTGAATTTCAAAGGTTTTTTAAATGCTAATTTCTAACTTTAACGTAACTGAAACCTATGGTTTTTTAGTGGATTTCAAAGGTTTTTTAAATGCTAATTCTTAAGTATACCATGTCTGAAACTTATGGTTTTTTCAGTTAATTTCAAAGGTTTTTTAAATATTATTTTAAAAATGTATTTCTTTTTCTAATTTTTTTATATTCTTTAACTACATTTTTTAATCTACTTTTTTTTTTAAATTACACGAAATATTTTAAAAAAAAATAAATATATATATTTTTTTATTATTTTATATTCTTTTAAATATACTTATATTATTTTTTTATTGTTTTTTTTTCTTTTTCGTGCACCAAATGCACTGGAGTCGCGCACCCTACAGGTTAGTAGTCGTGCATCCAACGCGTGCAGACCAGGGGGCCGCGCTGAGAGTCATGCTGGATGCACGACTCCTAATTTTACCGTAAAACAAAAAATAGCCCCTATCACTCATTTTTATTATCCCTGGGGACCCCATCCCCCGGGGTCCTGGGAGGGCACCCCAGGACACTGCAGGAGCCGGCCCTAGGGGTGGCGGTCTCCAGGGCTCCAAGAGTGGGGCCACGCAGCCCCACCCCCTCAATACATAAAGCCCCGGGGGTGGTGGTCCCCAGGGCTTGGGGGGGCTGTTGAGCCCCCCCACAAATTATACTGGGAGGGGCTTTTGAGCCCCTCCCAAATTTTTTTGTAGCCCCAGGGGGGTGGCGGTCTCTGGGCCCCCTTTAAATGTAATAATTTTGCCCCCGGGATTTGGCCCTCCCGGGGGCTAATTATAAAAAAACTCTGTTTTATTTATTTCTTTTTACTCAGGATCCGCCGAACCTGCGCGCACTTTGCAATTTAAAAAACAAAAATAATAATAATTTGGGGGGCCCTGAGAGTCCTTCTGGGACCCCCTAAGCAGGTCTAGAGGGTCAGGGTATTTCTACCCTGCCCCCTTTATACGTTTTGCACACTTATTCCACAGACTTCTTCATCCTCGCTTCTACCGAGGCACACAATGGCTGCCAACAGTTCCTGGTTTCGAATGTTGACAACCACTTGACAGCCAATTAGCATTCATCGGGAGGGTGCACTCAGGGTGCGCAGATCCGGCGCGGCCATAGATATATATGTACTTTTAACTGTAATTTTCTCAGGAACTACTGAACAGATTGATACCATTTAAGCAAAAGGCACGAGTCTGAACTGAGGACTACCTCTTTGCCAAATTTGGTGTAATTCTGTTCAGCAGTTCGGGCTGTAGCTGCGGCTAAAGGTCCTATGGGAAACTGCATGGGGAAAACACGTTTTGGGACCCCCCTTTTTTCTCAGCCCCCGCTACACGAATCATCCCGAGACTTTCAGGATAGGAGCGGACCGGAGCTGGCCAAAAGTTTTGAAAATTTGTTAATCGGTGCCAAAGTTATTGGGAATAGAATGTTGCGGATTTCCTATGGAAAATACATCCTAACTATAACTACCTACTGGCGACCGCCAGTAGGTAATATGTCTATATATGTAATATATATATATATATATATATTCACTGAAAAAACCATAGGTTTCAGGGGCGTTATAGTTAGCTGGACTTTTCACTCGTACAAAACCATAGAAATTCCCCCGTTATAGTTAGTTCAGCTAACTATAACTCGCGCGCCCGCAATGCACTGCTGATGACGTCACATATAACATCACTCATGACATGGTCAGTGACATCACTCATGACATCACTGATGACATCTCAAATGACATCACTGATGACATCACTGATGACATCATCCAGTGAATGTGTGTTTTTCTGAAAATTACATATGTTTTATATATGTATATCTCAAGGTCGATGGAAGAATAAATGGGTATATAAGTGTCTAAATGGATGATTTGTTTTTGAAAAATTGATTGTATAACTGACTGATTAAGTGTATCTTAGTGAATACATGGCTTAGTGAGTAATGTTTAAATATGTAAATCTGTATCAGTCTCTCACTTTGTGTATAAGTGGCTGCATGGGTTGGTGAGTAGCTACATGAGTGTCTATATAGGTTATTAGTTGGTTTTTTGAGTATCAGTATAAGTGTCTGATGTCTGTATGGTTCGGTGGGGGTATTACGTAGTGCATAGGTGCATGAATGAGTGACTCACTGTTTGTATGTATTGAAGACAGCATGTGTGCAGGACTGTATGGGTGGATGAGTGTGTGCATGGGTGTGTTAGTGAGTGAATGACTGTCTCAATAGTGTCTCTATGAGTAACTACATATGTTTTAAACCAGTATATGTGACTATTGGTGTATATAAGTGAGTATATGTGAGAGTGAGAGATTGAAAGAGTTCCTGTATGAATAAGTATGTGTTTCTATAAGTGATTGTTAAAAAGACTAAGTATGTGTAAGTTTCTGTAGAAGTAAGTGTGGTTGTGTGTGTATAACTGTATATGCAGGTAAACGGATGTTTGATTCTTTATTAGCATGAGTGACTATGTGTGTGAGTAACTTTATGGATGAGTGGTGTTGTGTAACAGGATGTATAGGTGTATGAGTACATATGATGAGTGAGGACATGTATGAGTGACTGTATAGGACTGTTGGTGAATGAGTGGATGTGGATGTGGATCTTACAATTACTGAATAGGTTGTTGTAACTAGTATTGGTATGTCCATTGTTTTGAAAATTGTAATTTCTATTTTTTAATGTGTGTATCAAAGGTTATATTAGGGGGAGAGGAGGTCTGCCACTCTATCACAAGGATGATGTCATCAGTGATGTCATCAGTGATGTCATGAGTGATGTCACTGACCATGTCATGAGTGATGTAATATGTGATGTCATCAGCAGTGCATTGCAGGCGCGCGAGTTATAGTTAGCTGAACTAACTATAACGGGGGAATTTCTATGGTTTTGTACGAGTGAAAAGTCCAGCTAACTATAACGCCCCTGAAACCTATGTTTTTTTCAGTGAATTTCTAAGGTTTTTTAAATGCTAATTCCTAGCTATAACGTGCCTGAAACCTATGTTTTTTTCAGTGAATTTCAAAGGTTTTTTAAATGCTAATTTCTAGCTATGCTTACAGAGATAGGACATGTGAAGAAAGAAGGAAAAGCGCACAGAAAGAAAAAAAAGAAATGCAGAAAGAAGCAACAGAAGTCCTCAAAGACGAAGAAAAGTGCAGGAAGAAGTATAATGTGCAGAAAGAACAAACAGAAGAGCAGAAACAAGCCTTGTTGCAAAATCATCCTGTACCCTCAACTTTTTCAGACGGATACTGGTGGTAACTGAGTCTGACTAACCAGTCCTAGAGCCAGTGCTATGTTAAAAGACACTCAGAAGACAGTGAAAACACCTACATACACTAGGGCACACTATGTGTTGGGGTCCCCCTGTGATTAGCATGACCTCCTCTGTAAGCCCCTAGTATATAATAGGGCAGGGGATTAAAACTACCTCTTAAAACGCACCACAGGGCGTGTTTGAACACGTCACCTCATGCCCCGTTCCCTCCCTTCCCCACTGTGTAAACACGCTCTGTAGCCGTTTTAAGTTGGGAGATTAAGTCCCCTTGAATCCTGAGGGTCCCTAGGGTCCAACTAGACCACTAGGTACCTCCAGTAAGCACCACAGAGCTGCTTTGCAGAGAGGTGTAAAAAGTGGACGGCCTGCACCACCTCTCTTCAACGCAGAGCAGTGGTGCTTACTGGAAGCACCTGGTGGGCTAGTTGGACCCCAGGGTCCCTCAGGATTGAAAGGGAATTATTTCCCCAACTTGAAAACGCGCCACAGGGCCTGTGGGCGTTCTGAGTTGAGAGATTAAGTCCCCTTGAATCCTAAGGGTCCCTGGGGTCAAACTAGCCCACTAGGTACCTCCAGTAAGCGCCACAGAGCTGCGTTGCATGGAGGTGTAAAAAGGGGCGTGGCCTCAGAACACCTGTCTGCAACGCAGCTCCCTGGCGCAAACTGGAGATACCTGTTGGGCTAGTTGGCCCTCAGGGACCCAAAGTATTGAAGGGGAATTAATTCCTCAACTTACAACCGGCCAGGGGGCGTGTTTGCAGAGTGCTGCAAGGAGGGGGCGTGGCCTCCGGCACGATGCCGGTCTTTTATTTCAGGGGTGTGGAATTTTCCAAATAATCTAGTTGTCCAAGGGACAAAATGCCACTGAGATCTACATGTCCTGTAAAATCCACTTGTCCCACCTACCCCTGTTCCACATCAAACCTAAGGGCTCCGGCTGACAGAGAAACATTAATATATTTTTGCTTTATTAAAATCAGTAAACCATTGAATGCTGTGCAATAATAATGCTAAAGGAAAACTTGTCAAGCGATATTATCGCGTCCCTGCCCCCCTGCGCCCCCTCCCCTTAACCCTGACGGCAATTCTTTTATTTCTATTCCCCTTTTTTCCATTTTTTTTGGCTGTGTATTTATTCCCACAAAATACGTACATTTCAAACCATACGTAATGTACTAATTTACCGTCACCCTTGGCTGTGTATTTATTCCCACCAAATACGTACATTGTAACTCGAACCTCCTGAGGCGGAAAGCCGGGAGTCGCGCTGCTAAAAGAAGCTTAATCTTAAAACTTGTGTATTACTCTGTTTTTTAAAACACCCTCCATCGACCCCCCAGCACTTACCCTGCACTCTTGAACAGCCGATCGGAACGCTGTTAGGGGCTGAAATTGTTATCCCGCCGCCATTACCTGCCTCGAGGAGCCACGGGACACGCCCACCCAGGTGGCCACGCCCACCCTCGCCAGGTATAACAGTGCACGCTGAACTCTAGCGCCTCACTGTAACTCGAACCTCCTGAGGCGGAAAGCCTGGAGTCGCGCTGCTAAAAGAAGCTTAATCTTAAAACTTGTGTATTACTCTGTTTTTTAAAACACCCTCCACCGACCCCCCAGCACTTACCCTGCACTCTTGAACAGCCGATCGGAACGCTGTTAGGGGCTGAAATTGTTATCCCGCCGCCATTACCTGCCTCGAGGAGCCAAGGGACACGCCCACCCAGGTGGCCACGCCCACACTCGCCAGGTATAACAGTGCACGCTGAACTCTAGCGCCTCACTGTAACTCGAACCTCCTGAGGCGGAAAGCCGGGAGTCGCGCTGCTAAAAGAAGCTTAATCTTAAAACTTGTGTATTACTCTGTTTTTAAAACACCCTCCACCGACCCCCCAGCACTTACCCTGCACTCTTGAACAGCCGATCGGAACGCTGTTAGGGGCTGAAATTGTTATCCCGCCGCCATTACCTGCCTCGAGGAGCCACGGGACACGCCCACCCAGGTGGCCACGCCCACCCTCGCCAGGTATAACAGTGCACGCTGAACTCTAGCGCCTCACTGTAACTCGAACCTCCTGAGGCGGAAAGCCGGGAGTCGCGCTGCTAAAAGAAGCTTAATCTTAAAACTTGTGTATTACTCTGTTTTTAAAACACCCTCCACCGACCCCCCAGCACTTACCCTGCACTCTTGAACAGCCGATCGGAACGCTGTTAGGGGCTGAAATTTTTATCCCGCCGCCATTACCTGCCTCGAGGAGCCACGGGACACGCCCACCCAGGTGGCCACGCCCACCCTCACCAGGTATAACAGTGCACGCTGAACTCTAGCGCCTCACTGTAACTCGAACCTCTTGAGGCGGAAAGCCGGGAGTCGCGCTGCTAAAAGAAGCTTAATCTTAAAACTTGTGTATTACTCTGTTTTTAAAACACCCTCCACCGACCCCCCAGCACTTACCCTGCACTCTTGAACAGCCGATCAGAACGCTGTTAGGGGCTGATATTGTTATCCCGCCGCCATTACCTGCCTCGAGGAGCCACGGGACACGCCCACCCAGGTGGCCACGCCCACCCTTCAACGCACACGACACCATCCATAAATCATGTGTTTGTACAGGAAGCGCAGCAGACGAGCGCAGCGGGCGTGACGATGGCGCGCCGAAGGCGCGCTTAAGGCAAGCTCGTCTGCGCTCGTCCGTGCTAGGCAGAGCGCAGAGCCAGACCCTACATCTATAACCACCGACCAAACGCGCAGTTACGCAAGGGACACATTACTCCATCTTAATAAAAAGATACACGACTCATGCCTACACAGTGTACTCGGGGATCACCCCCTCAACCGATGCTCTCACTGCTCGTACAGATTCACACTCACTGCACCTAAAAACCCCTCCCCCACCCCAATACGCATGGCCTTAATCAACTGCAGATCCCTTCCCAAGCACTCCATAGAAATCTACCAACTACTGAGAAACTACGGCCTTGAAGTTCTCTTCTTAACAGAAACGTGGTTAGGACCGGACTCTGATCCTGACATTATAAACTCTTTACCTCCTAGCTTCCTTATCCACCACATGGACCGTCCCAAGGGAAAAGGTGGGGGTATTGCCATAATTTACAAAGACCTTTTCTCCTGTCGTCTTCAAGGCAGCCCACTCCTAGACTGTGAAAACGTCATGTTCTCTATTCAGGTCTCCCCTTGTCAATCTATATCAGGCTTTCTCATCTACCGCCCCCCAGGACCCCTAGGTCAATGTTGCGAATCCCTTATGGAGCATACATACACACTGGCAGCGACTAACCCCACATGCCTGATTTTGGGTGATCTGAACATCCATTTCGATAATAAGGAAGCCAAACCAACCGCCGACCTGATAGCAGATCTCGAAACTCTACAACTAAAGTTACTAGGCCATCTTTCCACCCATACTAGGGGACATCTGTTAGATCCGGTATTTACCAACATCATTAATCTCACTGTCCTCGACCCCATTCCGGTACCCTGGACTGACCATTTCTTAGTCCCAATTAACTGGCAGCTAATCCGTACCCCGCATTCTACTGCCCCTCCTAGCAAACTTTCTCGTTCCTGGTCCAAATTAGATGTAGAAACCTGGAAACATCATCTTGAGAGCTCCCCCCCGGAACTTGATACCAACCCTATTTGCGCTGATGCAGAATTCTCAGCTTGGATAAGCGATACTCTGGACAAAATTCTCCCGAAAAAAATCTCCAGTAACCCACGGAACAAAGCCACCTCCCCCTGGTTCACGAGTGAAATACGGCTTTTAAAAAAAGCCTGTAAGAGATCAGAAAGAGACTGGAGAAAAAACTTTGATCCCACAAAAAAAACTGAATACAAAATAACCCTCCTTACCTACAAAAAAGCACTCAAAGCCGCCCAAGTCAATTACTTTGAGGATAAAATAAGATCATCTACCAACTCATCACAAGAAACGTTTCAAATAGCCAAGAAACTCCTCAAAGTACCGGAGCCCCCCCCTTTGGTAGAGCCTTCAACCACTCGCTGCAATGAACTTGCAGAATTCTTTAATTTAAAAATCACCAACATTATTAAATCTCTTCCCCCAACTTCTCTGGATGCCTACTCAGCCCTTCCTGACGCTGATCAACCCCCTCACTCACAAATAGCAACTACTGTTTCGCTGTCAGACATCACTCCTCTAACAACTGACACCACTCTTCTTATACTCAATTCCATCAAAAGTGGTAGCCCCATTGACCCTGCTCCACTTAACACCCTGAAACTAGTCGGACCCACCATTCTACCCTATCTGACTAAACTAATTAACAGCTCACTCACCCTTGGCATCGTCCCTCCTAGCTGGAAAAGAGCAATGGTTAAAGCACTGCTCAAAAAACCTCATCTTGACCCGCTGGAACTAGGTAACTATAGACCAATCTCCCTGCTCCCAGGCATCAGTAAAATAGCCGAGAAGCACGTCAACCTCAGCCTCTCCCATCATCTCGAAACTAATGGACTATTGGAACCCTCTCAAATGGGATTCAGGCCAGGCCAGAGCACAGAAACCGCAATATTGGCGGTAGTCGAAGAAGCAAGGAAAATCATGGATTCAGGAGGATCAGTGGCAGTGATCCTCTTGGACCTCAGTGCTGCCTTCGACACCGTCAACCACTCAATGCTGATCCAAAGGCTCAGTAACCTTGGTATCACAGGTACGGCCTTAGCCTGGCTAGAGTCCTTCCTCAAGAACAGATCCTTCCAGGTGGCCGATGGCACGTTTACATCCAGACCCACGGCCATCAGCTGCGGGGTCCCTCAGGGCTCATCTTTGAGCCCGACCCTTTTTAATGTCTATATGTCCCCCCTTGAGAAAGTCGTCACTCCTTTTGGAATTAAGCTCTTGACCTACGCCGACGACACTCAGCTGGTGGTATCCTTAAGCCAGCAAGACCATTCCCTCCCCAACCTCCAAACCTGCCTTATTGAAATAACAAAGTGGATGAATACTTCCCATCTCAAACTAAATAACGACAAAACAGAGATAATGATTCTAGGCAATAAATCCCTTTATCAATCCACATCCTTATGGCCTCCAACCATGGGTCCTCCCCCTGTTCCCAAACAAGAAATTAAGAGCCTGGGGATATGGCTAGACGAAGGCCTCAACTTCTCAGCCCAGGCAAGGAAAACAGCTGGTACATGCTACGGCCTCCTAAAGTCAGCTAGGAAAATTCTACCCCTACTTCCGGCACAGTCCCGCAAACTCCTTGTTCACGGCCTTGTGCTGTCTCGCCTGGACTATGGGAATGCCCTGTATCTGGGCGCCCCCAAAAAAGTACTGTCTAAACTTCAGACAATACAAAACGCCGCAGCCCGCATTCTCACAGGTACCCATCGGCGTTGCTCAGCCAAACCCTCCTTGAGTGCCTTACACTGGCTTCCCATCAAGGAAAGAATACAATTTAAGGCTCTTTGTACCACTCACAAAATTATACACGGTAAGGCCCCCCTATACTACAAAACTTCATCTCACCTCACACCACTACTAGAACGCTTCGATCTTCCAACTGCAATCTAGCCTCTATACCTAGAATTAGGAAAGCTCGCTCGGGTGGTCGAATGTTCTCGTATAATGCGTCCAAATTATGGAACACTCTCCCCCCAACCCTCAGAGCTCAACCCAATCTTCTTTCATTTCGCAGAGCACTCAAAACTTGGCTATTTCCATGAGGTCCGCCCTCAGCAGGTACTCGTCATTAGCGCTGGGACGCTCACGGGCAGCCATGCGCTCTACAAATCAGTAAACTAAAATAAAATAAATAAACATTTCAAACCATACGTAATGTACTAATTTACCGTCACCCTTGTAAAAACATATGGGTGGGATATAAAAGGAGTCAGCCAGCGTGCCTCCTGCCATTTCTCCCTCACTTTTGCAGCTGGCCGGACGTGAGCCCTACGTTCCTTGCGAATCGGTAAGTTGTATCGAAAAAGAAACAGCAAAGTTGGGAGCTTCCTTTATTAATAAGAATCGTTTTTTCGCCAAATGTACCCTCTTTGCAACATTAATCAATTGTGTAATGTATATTTGTCGGTGTGTTTACACAGTTATGGGCTGAAAGTTAATAGCTCAATATTCTATATTAGGACTTTAAGTTATAAATTGCAAGTCACCAACGGATGTCTCTTTTGAAAGCATTAATCTGCAGATCTGTTTCCATCTGCGGTATGAAGGCTCCGTACCCGCGATGTTAAACCCGCGTTGCGATGGCAACGCGTGAATCTGAATTCGTGGTAATGGGTGTTTCCCCCATGAAGCGGCGGTAGCGCAGCGCGTCTGCTTGTGATACGCTTTTTTGACGTCCTCATCTGAGGCGCCGAGGCGGGCCAGGCCTAGGCTTTTGTACTAATTAATCTACCCACGCACGGTTGCTAAAAATATAAATAAAAGAAAATCGCAGCACCTCCGTCACAATATCACACAATTCAAGCGGGCAAAACTGCTTATTTTACCTGAAGGCTTATTGCAAGCCTCGTGGCGGCCACGGACTACTGCTTGCAGAGGCTGAGTGACGTTTCACTCCCCCAGCCAATCACTGGCTAGAGCCCGGTCATGGGCTGCTAGCCAATCAGATGCCGCCAAAGGCTCTCTGCAAGCTTCGGATTGGCTGTGAGCCCCAGAGTGCCCACAGCCTGTTGTTTTAATGTGATTAAAACGTGATTAATGTCTACATGTCCGTCGGACATAAATAGACAATAAATCTTCTTGCCCATCAATATAAACAACATGGTTCGGGCGTCGTCCCCGACCCCTGTTTCTCTCAAACATGGTTCATGATATCACAGCAGAAGGCTTTTTCACATGGTAAAATCACCTTAGAACACACCACAATTCCTAAAATGAGTATGGTACCATCAACAAATGATTTATAATGTAACTAAAGTCTTAAAACCTTCTATTAACTGCAATGCTTTTTTAATGAGGTGCTATCATGTATATTGGTCCCAAGATGGCTGCCAACATTTCTTGGATGAAGTACTGACAGCCAATCAGATCTCATGATGATGTCATGAGTGATGTCACTGACCATGTCATGAGTGATGTAATATGTGACGTCATCAGTAGTGCATTGCGGGCGCGCGAGTTATAGTTAGCTGAACTAACTATAACGGGGGAGTTTCATTGGTTTTTTACGAGTGAAATGTCCAGCTAACTATAACATGTGTGAAACCTTTGGTTTTTTCATTGAATTTCTAAGGTTTTTTAAATGCTAATTCCTAACTATAACGTGTGTGAAACCCATGGTTTTTTCAGTGAATTTCAAAGGTTTTTTAAATGCTAATTCCTAACTATAACGTGTGTGAAACCCATGGTTTTTTCAGTGTATTTGCAAGGTTTTTTAAATGCTAATTTTTTTTTTTTCTTCTATTTTTTTTTACATATTTTTATTTTAATTTTCTATCCTTTTTTAAAGACTATGGTTACATTTTTAAAATTCTATAATATGTTTTTTTTAATATATTTTATAAAATAAACAGGTAAAATGTATTAGCAATACATTTTTTCCTTTTTTTTTTATTTTTTTTTTAGTACGCGTACCGTAAGCTTACGGTAAGCGTACGGTTTACGCAATGTCCGTAATTTATCTACGCTGTTTGCGTATAGTTACGCAATTTGCGTAGCCGCGCGTACTCCGCGTGGGGCGCGTACGCGTGTACGCTACACGCGCACGTTACGCGGAAGTGTCGGGGAGTGACTGTTATGCGCATGCGCGCAAGCGCGTGTCTTTTTTACGCGCATGCGTACTTTTGCCGTAAGCGCACCGTAAGTGTACCGTAAGCGTACGGTAGGTCATGTGATCATGAAACACAACTTTTGATTGGTTGAAACTACTTTCAGTTCTAGAACTCTCCTACACCACACCCATTCCCCTAATTTCTGCTTGTGATCCCTTAGGAGAAGGAGCTGGGTTGTCTTTGTGATACGATGGCAGAACAGCAGAGCTCTTCTGAGAGTGAGGCTAGCAGCACTACCTTGAGGCAGAGAGCGAGGAAACAAAAGACCTCTTACGTATGGGATTATTTTACTTTTCCAGAAGGCCAGCAAAAGGTAAATGCACCCTTAGTGACTTGCAAGCTGTGTAAGCGTGTACTTTCAAGAGGTAATCCTGACAGGAAGTATTCCTTTGGGAATCACACCATGATGAGACACCTTAAGGATGTACACAGAAGGACACATGCTCGACTTACTGAAGGTAACCCTTCAGTAAATCAACTAAGCACATCCACAGCAGCTCAGCCTGGACCATCATCTGCAGAGCCGACTCCTTCTTCTGCAGGTCAGGTGAGCCCTTCATCTGTGGGGGGAGCATCTCCTTTTTCTGGTCCTCTGGAAATTAACCCTCGGTTTGCGAGGGTTGAAGTACGGTGCGCCCATTGTCAGGATCTAATTACTTATAGGGAGACCAGTGTTTCCCTAGTGAACAGTAAAATAGATCAGCACACTTGTCGTACCATCTAATATTCCCAATCTTTCTTTCCTCTGTCCCTGCATGAACACAACGGCTCTTTTAAGAGCCAACCTTACCTTTCATCTATTTTTTATATATTTTTTTTAAAACTTTTTTTTTTTTTTTTTACCGTACGCGTACGGTACGCGTAATTTTTTTTTTTTTTTTTAAAAACACTAAAAATCAATTATCACATTACAAGGTCCTTGTGAGACTACAATTAAAAACTGCAAATGTGATTGTAGAGAAGTGGAAAAAAGGGACCATGACATTATTGACTTACCATACCCACTCAAAAAAAGATTTATTCATTTAATTTATTTTTAATTGCTTTTAAAATGGTTATAGTTTTCGAAAATGTTCTATCTCAATCTGAAAAAAAAGAAAAAAGTATTAATATTTAATAAAACATTTAATAATACAGTACACATATTTACATATTTTTCAAAAAATATTTTTGCCTTTTTTTTGCTGTTTTCAGAAAATATTGCATTTCACTATAAATTGTGAAAGCAATTGCATTCATCATTTAACAGCAGGCAAAAAAAAATTAACAATCTCAAAGATTGTTTTTAAAAAAGCCCAGAATCTCTTTTTTCATAAACATAACTTTAAAGAAATGCATAATATTCTAAAAAAATATCATCTAATATATATACTTATTTCTTTAAAATACCGTCTGATATTTTTGTTTCAGAAGTATAATCACAATAATATATGTCAAATAACTCCACAATACATCTGGTTCCATTTCCTTTAGGCCAAATAGTAATTTTAAAATTCTTTTTTTGTTTAATTTCCAATGGTAATCCAATAAAAAACAAAAGTTTAAATTGTACAGATGTCACCGTTTCTCTGTAACATTTTGGTTTCCGAAAGATTAATTAATAATTAAATAAGTCCACAATAGAATTGTTTACTTTTCCGCATGGCCAAATAGTAATTTTAAAAATCTTTTTGGAAAAAATTTCCAATGGCAATCCAATAACATTCCAAAATTTAAATTGTGCAGATGTTACCGATTTTTTCTAAATTTTTGGTTTTCCAAAGTTTCCTTAAAAAATGGAAAAATTCCACATTACAATTGGTTACCTTTCCATTAGGCCAAATGATAATTTGTTAAATCTTTTTATTTGTAAATTCTAAATGGTAATCCAATAAAATGGTAAAATTGTTTTCTCCAGATGTTGTCAAATCTCTCTAAAATTTAGGTTTCAGGAAGATTAGATAGGAATTTGCTAAATCAAAAGGCAAACGTTGCTTAAAAATCAATTGGGAATCATTACACAGTGTCCAGCCTTTTTCACATTTAAGATAAACTGTGTAATGACCAGAAGTTACAGTAGGTCCATCATGGAAAATTATTGCAACTGTTACAAAAGTTTTTCCTGAAATTGATAATTGCTGTCCTGTAAACTTCTTTATTAAAGTATCCAATTTTGAACCATCAGCTCTACATCGTTGCATCATTAAAATTACATACTGTCTGTATTCCTTTAAAATTAATGTTGAAAACATGTCAGATTTACACTCACTGCATTGCATGCTATGATTAGCATCTTTAACTAATTTAGCAAAAGTGACTGTTTTACTCTCTGGCAATGTTAAATAAATAAACCTTTCAGAATCAACATTAGAGCCACATATATTATAACAGTTTTCACAACTATGTTCCCATTTATAAGAGAGACCAAATACATTTTCAATGTTAACCCCTTCTTCTTCCAGTACCTGAAGAAAATAAATCAAGAATTCCTGTGCGTCTTGCTGTACATTTTGAGAAAACTGTGTTCGTCCAGAACATACATCTAAAACTTTTCTAATTTCAGTAGCACTTTCTATTTGAGTTTTATCATTACTCAGCTTTTCAAAAAGGAGACTCAGCACAGTACAGAATCTTTTTCCCTGATTTACTATTATCTGCTCTTGCAAACTTTCCAGATAAAATGCAACATTCAGCACTACATTAGCGTAGCAGTTGACACCAGAGCTATTTTCAAAATAACATCCTACAACCTGTTCTTCATTTTCCTTATTCTTTTTGCTTGCAATTACATCACTCCTCTTTTTTTTCCTCCTCTCTACATCTTCATTACAGATATTCTCATTTCTCCTTTTACGAGAAACTACACGTTTCTCCAACACAGGATACTGACCTAAATGAGGAGCATAGCTTCTTCTTAATCTATTATACTCCTTTACACAGTTTGTATCAGCACTAACTTTTGAATCATCAAAGTCTATCATGAATAAACCTGATAATGTTTTCACTCGTGACAAACCAACATATGCCATACCTTCTTTGAACACAGTTGAACCAATGTTCACAAATGCACAATCTACAGTCAATCCTTGAGACTTGTGAATAGTTACAGCATATGCTAGAGAAAACGGAAACTGCTTCCTACGTACATATAAGTCTTTCACAAGCATGAAACGAACTGTACAACGACAAATATCTTTAACTTCTTCTATCTGATCAAATTTTATTTTTAAACATTCAATTCCATCTTTTTTCTGATAATTAATAAAACCCACAACTCTTCCCATAGCTCCATTAACTAAACCTTTTTCAACATCCAAATTTCTCCTTAAAAATACTCTACAGTTCATGCAAACATATAGATTTTTTTCTAATCCAGCTGTTTTGGAAATCTTCTTCTCTAGTGAATCCAATTTATTTTTCAGTGTGCCTGTTAATGTGACAGTAATTCTTCCATCCTCAATTTTGTCCACTGCTTCCAATTTCCTGATATCTTCCTTTTCCAATTTCAAAAGCTCCTCATTGAATATTGAGCATTCACGTAGAGTTGGCATTAAGCAGATGACACTTTTGTTTTCTGCAATGTTCTTGTATATCTTCTCTGCAACTATTTCTTCCTTTGGAAATAAATTATGTAGCAGCCGAGTCTGTAATGCTTTTTTGCCAGCTTCTGTGAGTAGTCCAATCCTGATATCTTTCAGAATACTTCCATATTCTTCATCGTTTGCTTGCCTCATATTAGTTGTAAGTTCCTTGTACTCAAAGAAGGACCAAATATTTGTATTACCTATGCTTCCCAACAACTTCTTCGTGTCTTCATGTGTCACAGTATTAAACACTGGTTGTCCTTTAACTGGAGTAAGTTGCAAAAGATCTCCAAAAACTATGACGTGTTTTCCTCCAAATAACACGTCATAGTCTGACTTCAGAATTTGCTGCATTCTTAAATGCACAAAGGCAAGCATTAAGTTCGATACCATGCTCACCTCATCAATAATGAGAACTTGCATCTTCTTCAATACTCTTGAAACTTCCAAGCATGCTTCTCCAGTTAGCTTGTTGTATTGTATTTTGTTCTCATGCTCCACTGGTAACATTAGCAAACGATGTAAAGTGATTCCTTTTATGTTATATGCTGCTAACCCAGTTGGAGCAGTAACCACACAAGACAAAGTAGAATCCGTTTTTTGCTGTAGGTAGCTTCTGATGACTTTTATTAGGAAACTTTTTCCAGTTCCAGCTTGTCCGCTTACATACATCCTGATTGGATGAAATGATGTGCATGAGCACTCTTTTTTTTCATGTAGAAATCCGTGATCAATTTTGTTTCTGATCTCTTCATAAATTTGTTGCTGCTCTTGATTCAGTTGTCTTTCCAAATTTTGTAAGTCTATAAATTCTTCTTGAGCTTGATTCATAGCTGTTTCCACTTCATTCATGGCTATTGATGCTTCATTTTCAACGATTGGTTGTCCTAGGGGATCTTGACTGAGTGATCCTGAACTTTGGCTGTCCTGAGAACTGTCTCTAGCTATTTCTGCTGCAATTGTAGTTTCCTGTTCAATTTCTTCATTTAACATTTGCAGATAAGTTGTGAATGTTCTGCATTGTATGCTGTCTTTGCAAGCATTAAATGAATCTTCATAGCTTTGAAATTCTCCCAGTAGTTCATCCTCTGTACGCCATGGTTTAAACAGCTGTAAAAGAGCCAAGTAGTAAAATTCCTTTTTGTCAGTAGTGTCGCAACTCAGCTTCCGGTGATTTATCAAACTTCCTTTTGTTTGCTTCACCAAACATCCTTCCTCACCAATGACTTTATATTTTCCATTGTTGATGTCTTCTGCGGCTTTCCGTGAATAAATGTAGTTCTGCAGCACTTCATAGAGACACATGTTCTCCAGATGATGATTTCTCTTTGGGTAATATGTATCCAACATGTTTGATTTCAAAATATCTGTACTTTCTGGGTCATTCTCGGCCAAATATTCAATTTCTCCAACAGATTTCAGTACCCGATTTCTCATTGCTGCAAGGCCTAAACTTGCCCAAATTATTCTTCTTGATTTCGAGTAGAGACTTGCAGAAGATAACCTATCTGAACATTCGTAGGATCCAATTTCTCGATGCGATAACATCTTCAAACTGAAACTGTACAGCTTCTTACTGACAGTTTTCTCGTGAGAAATCTCTTCCCACATTTCCTTCAATTCTGTTTTTTCTGATTTCGTAATGTAAGACGTTACATATCGAGCAACAGCAATGGAATTGTCAGCTACATACTGTATATCCATGTTAGCGTTCCACATGGATAAAATCACTGGGTTGTAGTCATTTATATTTTTTGATTCTTCTTTTCTTTTAAGGTTGTAGGTATTCTTAGGTGATTTTCTTGTGATAGTATGTCTCACAGCTGACATAAAACTGTTAACTCTTCCATTTGAAAGAACAGGTCTAGGAAATCCAAATCGACATTTAGTGTAGTATTTATCTTTGCTCTTGTATTTCCGTCGACAGTATTTTCCACACCGATGACTTTGGAAACGTAAAACTTGCTCCTTTAACTTTTTCTCTTCTGTGCTTTTTGGTATAGCACATGTTGCATATTCTTCAATGTAAGATAACACTGCTTCATCAGTATCTGTTCCAAACTTTGGGGCATCCTTGATCCACAACAGCATATGAATATGAGGAGCACCTCTTGCCTGGTGCTCTTTTCTCCAAAAGAAATCCACTACTTCTCCTAGAGGTGGATTTTATTTATTGCAGTTGAAGGACATCATAGCCTCAAATCTATGATTGAAATATCTGCAAACATTAACCGGATCCAATGAGCACAGTTCTCCTGCTGTCTTGTATTCGATGTTTTTAATGTTTGAATTTGCCTCTCGTAGAAAATCCAGTAAATCATCCCAAGCGTACTCGGCACAGCTTAGGGTAAGGAACCATGTTGGAGTTCCTAAATTCCGTAACATGTATTTTAATTCACCATGGCGTCGGTACCAATATTCATTTGTCCCACGCTGACAAGCCATCAGATTGATCAGTTGTGTTTCCAAATGATCATCTCGGTGCTGCACTTTCTCCATAAAATCCTTAGCAGACACATTTTGTAAATGTACTCCACTTTTTTAAATGTGATTTACTGCATAAGACAGTGCAGACAAGTCGCTTTCAAATAAAAGATGGAAAAAATAAGGAATACTTTGTCGAAATCTGGGATCTTCAGCATATAGTCTTGTAGTCCGATACTCAGAAGCTGGAATCTGTTCCGGACGTTCATCGTATCGTCCTCCTTTTCCTTTAGGAAACAGCTGGGGAAAACATCGAGCTTCCAAGCTCTCCTCCCATACACTCACGGGAGTTCCTTTTGCTTTCTTCATCTGAAATAGATCAATATTGTCTCCCATAACTTCTTTTGAATGAAGAGGATGTATGCTAAAATGTTCATAAATTTCTTCTTCCTTTGACTTGTCCACTTTTTCAATTTGTCCAGTTGGTGTTTCTGTGTCTTCTTGTAAATCTTCTTCTTCTTCTTCTTCTATATAAATTGATTCATACCATTTGTTATTCCTTTTCAAATACAAATTTGCTCTTTGTACTTTCCGTACATCTACCAGCTCCTGCCAAATCTTCTTATTTTTTGTAGGTACACCATTAACCAGAATAATTAATGGTTCAGTTTCCAAAGTATCCGCATCAATAGTTTCCCTATTTTTTTTCAAATCCAAGGGCAAATACACCACTCTACCTTTTAAACCTCTCAGTAAATCTGAAGGAGGTAATTTACCAGTTTTGGGCTCCATACGTACTATGGTCTGGAACGGATGAACACATTGAATGAGTATAGACTCATATGTATTTAATTCAGAAAGTTCTGCAGGAATAGCATCCAATTCTAAATTATTATGTATAGCTCTGGTCGGCATTCTATTTTCCTCTAACTTGTTGTAACAGTATTTACAAATACGCTGAACTTCACCCAATTCAAAACAATTTTCAAGAAATATATAGGTGGCAAAATCCTTCCACTTATAATTATCTTCATTTTCACTCTTTCTGTAGAGATCAACATACCTGGTTTGTTTTCTATAATGAGTTCTGCGGCAACAAATACAAGTAATATTTGGTCTTTCATTAGAGATTATTGCAAATTTTGTTATGTGATCATTAAATGTCTTACTTACAGAGGGTTCTACATTTTCTTCCACTTCTTCCTCATTTACTGTGTCCTTCTCTGCACTGTTTTGTTCAGGACCAAAGTAACAAAACTGAATTTCATCAACAACCTTCTCTACATCTGATACCGTTCCACGGAACAGAGCCCTATTCAATTCATCTAACTTTATTGCTGGACTTTTAGCAAAATACAACCGTCTCACAAACTTTCTCATTTCAGTATGATGAACAGCCAGCATCCTAAAATGATGGAAAACACTATTACACACTTTTCTAGATAGACAAGCCAGAGAATGACCCTGCAAACCAGTATTCTCTCTCACTCTGCATGGATCTAGACTTTGAAGCACCTTAATCTTCTGTTTCACACTTTTTTTGCTATATTCTCTTAGAAACTCACGAAATTTATCAATAGATTCCTGACGCACAGTTCAAATACTACTACAATTCCAAGTGTACACTGGGGCTTTAGGACGTCTCCCCATAGCCTCATCCGCCATCACTTGTACCTCATCTCTTGGAACCATTATCTCCTTCTCCATTATGCAACCATTTTTCACTTCATAAGCACGACCTCTGGTGTCAACTGCATGCAGCAAACTATTACTTTGAAAATAACTCTCTTCATTAAAAAAAGGTTCACTACTTGAACTATGCATCCATTTTCCTAAAAACACTTTACAAAAGTTTGTTCTGTTCACTACTCTTTTCCTTTTGCTATGTGATTTCAGTACATTAACCATTTTGTCTAATGTACGCATCCTATTCAAAATTAAAATGAATAGTTTCCTTTTTAATTCTAATGCCTTTGCTGCAATGGCTTCAATTTCTTTTTTTCTCTTATAAAACTTTGCCTTTTGCTTATATTTCTTCACATCCTTTATCAAATTGGACATAACTCTCCTCTGAAACATTTTTCTACGTATCTCTTTAAACGCTGTTTTTCTGTTTAAGTTTATCTTTTTAGTTGCAGAAGGTATATTTGCATTAACTAAATTCTCAATTTTTTCCTGTCCTTTTCGATTGAAATCATTCTTTCCAGTACAGACATTTTGTACATTTTTCCTTTTTTTGAATATGTTCCTTAGAAAATCTTTTGTTTGCTTACCAGAAGATTTTTTCTTCTTCCCAACATGAGCATCTTCAACTAACTTAGGTCCTCCAGTTGTCTTCAAATATAGGTTTTTTTTCTGCTCTTTTTTTACTCTGGATTTTGTAGGCATCTTAAATTTTGTTCACTGCTCTTCAGCAATACCTGAAAAAAACTAAAAAAAAATTCCTTTATTTTATTTAAATATATTACTACATTTGTTTTCACATTAGTCACAAAACGAAATTTCTTTGCCAATTTGAAAGCACACTTACTACTCTTTTTTTTGGCAAGTGATAAACACTTTTACAGACTGACACATTATGAATCCACTTTTCAGATTTTTTAAAAAGCACATGTCCAAACTGCTTTTTCAGACCAGCATCATTTGTAACCTGGGTGTCTGCCTACACTCCAGCAAGGGCAACCAGCCTTGGTGATGCTGAATGTATTTGCATTACTGACTGAAACCTCAAACCCCACTCGCTTGTGAATACTGTGCATGATTCCACATGGTAAGTAGCTGGCTGTGTGCTAAGAGTCTGCTTCTGCACCAAAAAATGGTTCCCCCTTTCCATCTAATGCAACTGTAAAATCACCAGAGCAATACGCAATAAATCTCTGCCTGTAATTCCTATTTGGACACAGAGTCATGTTTTCACATTAGTCACAAAACGAAATTTCTTTGCCAATTTGAAAGCACACTTACTGCTCTTTTTTTTGGCAAGTAATAAACACTTTTACAGACTGACACATTATGAATCCACTTTTCAGATTTTTTACAAAGCACATGTCCAAACTGCTTTTTCAGACCAGCATCATTTGTAACCTGGGTGTCTGCCTACACTCCAGCAAGGGCAACCAGCCTTAGTGATGCTGAATGTATTTGCATTACTGACTGAAACCTCAAACCCCACTCGCTTGTGAATACTGTGCATGATTCCACATGGTAAGTAGCTGGCTGTGTGCTAAGAGTCTGCTTCTGCACCAAAAAATGGCTCCCCCTTTCCATCTAATGCAACTGTGAAATCACCAGAGCAATACGCAATAAATCTCTGCCTGTAATTCCTATTTGGACACAGAGTCATGTTTTCACATTAGTCACAAAACGAAATTTCTTTGCCAATTTGAAAGCACACTTACCGCTCTTTTTTTGGCAAGTAATAAACACTTTTACAGACTGACACATTATGAATCCACTTTTCAGATTTTTTACAAAGCACATGTCCAAACTGCTTTTTCAGACCAGCATCATTTGTAACCTGGGTGTCTGCCTACACTCCAGCAAGGGCAACCAGCCTTAGTGATGCTGAATGTATTTGCATTACTGACTGAAACCTCAAACCCCACTCGCTTGTGAATACTGTGCATGATTCCACATGGTAAGCAGCTACCTGTGTGCTAAGAGTCTGCTTCTGCACCAAAAAATGTCTCCCCCTTTCCATCTAATGCAACTGTGAAATCACCAGAGCAATACCCAATAAATCTCTGCCTGTAATTCCTATTTGGACACAGAGTCATGTTTTCACATTAGTCACAAAACCAAATTTCTTTGCCAATTTGAAAGCACACTTACTGCTCTTTTTTTTGGCAAGTAATAAACACTTTTACAGACTGACACATTATGAATCCACTTTTCAGATTTTTTACAAAGCACATGTCCAAACTGCTTTTTCAGACCAGCATCATTTGTAACCTGGGTGTCTGCCTACACTCCAGCAAGGGCAACCAGCCTTAGTGATGCTGAATGTATTTGCATTACTGACTGAAACCTCAAACCCCACTCGCTTGTGAATACTGTGCATGATTCCACATGGTAAGTAGCTGGCTGTGTGCTAAGAGTCTGCTTCTGCACCACAAAATGGCTCCCCCTTTCCATCTAATGCAACTGTGAAATCACCAGAGCAATACGCAATAAATCTCTGCCTGTAATTCCTATTTGGACACAGAGTCATGTTTTCACATTAGTCACAAAACGAAATTTCTTTGCCAATTTGAAAGCACACTTACTACTCTTTTTTTTGGCAAGTGATAAACACTTTTACAGACTGACACATTATGAATCCACTTTTCAGATTTTTTACAAAGCACATGTCCAAACTGCTTTTTCAGACCTGCATCATTTGTAACCTGGGTGTCTGCCTACACTCCAGCAAGGGCAACCAGCCTTAGTGATGCTGAATGTATTTGCATTACTGACTGAAAACTCAAACCCCACTCGCTTGTGAATACTGTGCATGATTCCACATGGTAAGCAGCTACCTGTGTGCTAAGAGTCAGCTTCTGCACCAAAAAAAGGCTCCCCCTTTCCGTCTAATGCAACTGTGAAATCACCAGAGCAATACGCAATAAATCTCTGCCTGTAATTCCTATTTGCACACAGAGTCATGTTTTCACATTAGTCACAAAACGAAATTTCTTTGCCAATTTGAAAGCACACTTACTGCTCTTTTTTTTGGCAAGTAATAAACACTTTTACAGACTGACACATTATGAATCCACTTTTCAGATTTTTTACAAAGCACATGTCCAAACTTCTTTTTCAGACCAGCATCATTTGTAACCTGGGTGTCTGCCTACACTCCAGCAAGGGCAACCAGCCTTAGTGATGCTGAATGTATGAGCATTACTGACTGAAACCTCAAACCCCACTCGCTTGTGAATACTGTGCATGATTCCACATGGTAAGCAGCTACCTGTGTGCTAAGAGTCTGCTTCTGCACCAAAAAATGTCTCCCCCTTTCCATCTAATGCAACTGTGAAATCACCAGAGCAATACGCAATAAATCTCTGCCTGTAATTCCTATTTGCACACAGAGTCATGCTTTCACATTAGTCACAAAACCAAATTTCTTTGCCAATTTGAAAGCACACTTACTGCTCTTTTTTTTGGCAAGTAATAAACACTTTTACAGACTGACACATTATGAATCCACTTTTCAGATTTTTTACAAAGCACATGTCCAAACTGCTTTTTCAGACCAGCATCATTTGTAACCTGGGTGTCTGCCTACACTCCAGCAAGGGCAACCAGCCTTAGTGATGCTGAATGTATTTGCATTACTGACTGAAACCTCAAACCCCACTCGCTTGTGAATACTGTGCATGATTCCACATGGTAAGCAGCTACCTGTGTGCTAAGAGTCTGCTTCTGCACCAAAAAATGTCTCCCCCTTTCCATCTAATGCAACTGTGAAATCACCAGAGCAATACGCAATAAATCTCTGCCTGTAATTCCTATTTGCACACAGAGTCATGTTTTCACATTAGTCACAAAACAAAATTTCTTTGCCAATTTGAAAGCACACTTACTGCTCTTTTTTTTGGCAAGTGATAAACACTTTTACAGACTGACACATTATGAATCCACTTTTCAGATTTTTTACAAAGCACATGTCCAAACTGCTTTTTCAGACCAGCATCATTTGTAACCTGGGTGTCTGCCTACACTCCAGCAAGGGCAACCAGCCTTAGTGATGCTGAATGTATTTGCATTACTGAGTCCAACCTCAAACCCTTAAACTATTCTTTTATTATACCAGTACACCTTAATTTATTATGAAAACATAGTCCATATTATTTTACATGTTCCTCACATTTAAATTTCTCCCAAAACAGAAAATAATAAACACAACTTCAACAAAAATAATTGCATTTCTATTATTCATTTCTTAATTTACCATATACATCCCCTCTCAGACTCTAAACTCACCTTTAAAATTAGTTAGTTGTGAAAGAAATGTGGCACTCAAACAGCAGATTATCAGAGCCAGGATCTCTGTTCTCTACACCTCTCTCCTCTCAGCAGAACCAGATAATGGCAAACTTTCCCTCTCTTTTTCCACACATATACATGTTAGTTTCAAATCTCAGTGCTTGCCCCTTTTTTTCAAATGTAATCACACATTTCTATTGGTTGAAAACCAACCCTTTTCCAAAAGTACCCTTCCCCCAACTTGACTTCTGCCTAGTACCCTTCCCCCAACTTGACTTCTGCCTGCTACCATAGCAACAGCTCATGGAACACTGCTGTGTGGAGTCAGGTCAGAAGTTCGCCAAACAATGTTTCAATTCCACAGAGCAAGAGTGCTTGACTTTTCAAACCTAACAGCAAATCCATAGTACTGTTCTTTGGTAACACATTTTTCTGTACCAATACAAAACATGCTTCTATTAATTTACACATACAGCCTAGTTTTTATTCTAGAATGGTATGAAACAACCAATCAGTTCTTTTTTTTTGAAAAAAATATGTATGCCTCCATTTCCAAACTGTCTTTCTTTTCATATTGCCATTCTACTGAAAGACACCTCCTGAGTGCATCCAGTTCTCCTTTGAAGATGTTCACAGTGTAGATTGTAGGGCACAGCTATGTCTTCTGGAGTGAAAAGTTTGCATAGAAAACAGGTATGGTGAGAGACCTTGCTTTGCCAAATGTAGACATTAAATGGATTGGTCAGAGAGGGTTAAAGTGGCACCAATTGATGCCATTGGTGAAATCCTTCATGCACATCCAACACCCTGACCTCATAATAGTGCACTGTGGTGGCAATGACCTAGGCACTTTGACTGGGGTAGGTCTGGAAATGCTTATGAAGGAGACCTTTGCACAACTGTTTTCACTTTTCCCTAAAACTGCCTTTGTGTTTTCTAACATATGCCAAAGGCAAAAATGGAACTGGTCCAATCATTTCTGTCCGCAGATTGACAAAGCAAGAAAGCACGTCAACAAATCTGTTTCTGCTTTCCTCCGTGACTATGGTATGGGTTCCATTTACCACAACAACTTGCGTTATGACATGCAAGACATTTATAGAGGAGATGGTGTACACTTCAATGATGAAGGGAACAGAGTCTTCCTCTTGAACCTTAGACTCTGCATCGGTACTTACTTGTAGGTACCACAAAAAAATCACTTCATAAACACAACGGCTCTTTTTAGAGCCCCCTAATATCTAAACACTTAAATCTGATTTTCATTTCTTTTTTTCTTTTTTTTTCTACCGTACGCGTACGTTGAGCTTACCGTACGCGTACCCCGTGATTTTTTTTTAAATCAATAAATGTTTTCTTTGTACTTTTCTGTCCTTCTTTGACCCCCTTACAAATGTTAGGGGGTCTGTAACTCTCCTCCTTGCCCTCTTTTCTTGTTCTCACTCTTTTTTTTCTGAGTGAAACACATGAAATGGCGGCCGCCGCTTCCTGGTTTCGACCGATTCGAATGTTTACTAAGATCTAAGAGCCAATCAGAATCGCGCTCGCGCACGCCACCGTACGCGTACGGTAAGCGTACTGTAAGCGCACCGTAAGCTGGCTCAGATATATATATTGATTTAAAGGCTATTTTCTCAGAATCTACTGAACAGATTTACACCAAACCTACAAAAGGCACTTCCTTGACCTGAGGACTACCTCTCTGCCAAATTTCTAGTAATTCTGTTCAGCCGTTCGGGCTGTAGCCCTGTCTAAAGGTCCTATGGAAAAATGCATGGGAAAAACGCGTTTTGGGACCCCCCTTTTATCTCAGCCCCCGCTTGACGAATCCCCCCGAGACTTTCAGGGAAGGAGCGGAGCGTAGCGCCCCACCTATCTTGAAAAATTCGCGAGGATTCGTCGACCGGCGCAAAAGTTATTCAAAATAGAATGTTGCGGATTTCCTATGGAAACGTGGTCCTAACTATAACTACCTACTGGCGACCGCCAGTAGGTAATATATATATATATATATATATATATATATATATATATATATATATATATATATATATATATATATATATATTACCTACTGGCGGTCGCCAGTAGGTAGTTATAGTTAGGACCCTGTTTCCATAGGAAATCCGCAACATTCTATTTTGAATAACTTTGGCGCCGGTCGACGAATCCTCGCGAATTTCTCAAAATAGGTGGGGCGCTACGCTCCGCTCCTACCCTGAAAGTCTCGGGGGGATTCGTCAAGCAGGGGCTGAGATAAAAGGGGGGTCCCAAAACGCGTTTTTCCCATGCATTTTTCCATAGGACCTTTAGACAGGGCTACAGCCCGAACGGCTGAACAGAATTACTAGAAATTTGGCAGAGAGGTAGTCCTCAGGTCAAGGAAGTGCCTTTTGTAGGTTTGGTGTAAATCTGTTCAGTAGATTCTGAGAAAATAGCCTTTAAATCAATATATATATCTGAGCCAGCTTACGGTACGCTTACCGTAAGCTTACCGTACGCGTACGGTGGCGTGCGCGAGCGCGATTCTGATTGGCTGTTAGAACTTAGTAAACATTCGAATCGGCCGAAACCAGGAAGCGGCGGCCGCCATTTTGTGTATTTCACTCCGGTAAAAAAGAGTGATATCTTGAAAAGGGGGCAAGGGAGAGAGTTACAGACCCCCTAACATTTGTAAGGGGGTCAAAGAAGGACAGAAAAGTACAAAGAAAACATTTATTGATTTTAAAAAAAATCACGGGGTACGCATACGGTAAGCTTACGGTAAGCGTACGGTAAAAAAAAAATACAAAAAAGAAATGAAATTCAGATTTAAGTGTTTAGATATTAGGGGGCTCTAAAAAGAGCCGTTGTGTTTATTAAGTGATTTTTTTGTGGTACCTACAAGTAAGTACCGATGCAGAGTCTAAGGTTCAAGAGGAAGACTCTGTTCCCTTCATCATTGAAGTGCACACCATCTCCTCTATAAATGTCTTGCATGTCGTAACGCAAGTTGTTGTGGTAAATGGAACCCATACCATAGTCACGGAGGAAAGCAGAAACAGATTTGTTGACGTGCTTTCTTGCTTTGTCAATCTGCGGACAGAAATGATTGGAACAGTTCCATTTTTGCCTTTGGCATATGTTAGAAAACACAAAGGCAGTTTTAGGGAAAAGTGAAAACAGTTGTGCAAAGGTGTCCTTCATAAGCATTTCCAGACCTACCCCAGTCAAAGTGCCTAGGTCATTGCCACCACAGTGCACTATTATGAGGTCAGGGTGTTGGATTTGCATGAAGGATTTCACCAATGGCATCAATTGGTGCCACTTTAACCCTCTCTGACCAATCCATTTAATGTCTACATTTGGCAAAGCAAGGTCTCTCACCATACCTGTTTTCTCTGCAAACTTTTCACTCCAGAAGACATAGCTGTGCCCTACAATCCACACTGTGAACATCTTCAAAGGAGAACTGAATGCACTCAGGAGGTGTCTTTCAGTAGAATGGCAATATGAAAAGAAAGACAGTTTGGAAATGGAGGCATACATATTTTTTTCAAAACAAAAAGAACTGATTGGCTGTTTCATACCATTCTAGAATAAAAACTAGGCTGTATGTGTAAATTAATAGAAGCATGTTTTGTATTGGTACAGAAAAATGTGTTACCAAAGAACAGTACTATGGATTTGCTGTTAGGTTTGAAAAGTCAAGCACTCTTGCTCTGTTGAATTGAAACATTGTGTGGCGAACTTCTGACCTGACTCCACACAGCAGTGTTCCATGAGCTGTTGCTATGGTAGCAGGCAGAAGTCAAGTTGGGGGAAGGGTACTAGGCAGAAGTCAAGTTGGGGGCAGGGTACTTTTGGAAAAGGGTTGGTTTTCAACCAATAGAAATGTGTGATTACATTTGAAAAAAAGGGGGAAGCACTGAGATTTGAAACTTACATGTATATGTGTGGAAAAATAGAGGGAAACTTTGCCATTATCTGGTTCTGCTGAGAGGAGAGAGGTGTAGAGAACAGAGATCCTGGCTCTGATAATCTGCTGTTTGAGTGCCACATTTCTTTCACAACTAACTAATTTTAAAGGTGAGGTTAGAGTTTGAGAGGGGATGTATATGGTAAATTAAGAAATGAATAATAGAAATGTAATTCTTTTTGTTGAAGTTGCGTTTATTATTTTCTGTTTTGGGAGAAATTTAAATGTGAGGAACATGTAAAATAATATGGACTATGTTTTCACGATAAATTAAGGTGTATTGGTATAAAAAATGAATAGTTTAAGGGTTTGAGGTTGGACTCAGTAATGCAAATACATTCAGCATCACTAAGGCTGGTTGCCCTTGGTGGAATGTAGGCAGTCACCCAGGTTACACATGTTGGGAAATATAGGCAGAGATTTATTGTGTACAACTCTGGTAATTTTATATTTGCATTAGTAGGAAAAAGGGGGAGCGATTTTTTGGTGCAGAAGCAGACTCTTAGCACACACCCAGCTCCTTTCCATGTATAATCATGCACAGTATTCACAAGCGAGTGGGGTTTGAGGTTTCAGTCTGTAATGCAAATACATTCAGCATCACTAAGGCTGGTTGCCCTTGCTGGAGTGTAGGCAGTCACCCAGGATACACATGGTGGTGGTCTGAAAAAGCAGTTTGGACATGTGCATTTAAAAAAATCTGAAAAGTGGATTCATAATGTGTCAGTCTGTAAAAGTGTTTATCACTTGCCAAAAAAAAGAGCAGTAAGTGTGCATTCAAATTGGCAAAGAAATTTCGTTTTGTGACTAATGTGAAAACATGACTCTGTGTGCAAATAGGAATTACAGGCAGAGATTTATTGCGTTTTGCTCTGGTGATTTCACAGTTGCATTAGTAGGAAAAAGGGGGAGCGATTTTTTGGTGCAGAAGCAGACTCTTAGCACACACCCAGCTCCTTTCCATGTATAATCATGCACAGTATTTACAAGCGAGTGGGGTTTGAGGTTTCAGTCTGTAATGCAAAGAAATTCAGCATCAGTAAGGCTGGTTGCCCTTGCTGGAGTGTAGGCAGTCACCCAGGATACACATGGTGGTGGTCTGAAAAAGCAGTCTGGACATGGGCATTTAAAAAAATCTGAAAAGTGGATTCATAATGTGTCAGTCTGTAAAAGTGATTATCACTTGCCAAAAAAAAGAGCAGTAAGTGTGCATTCAAATTGGCAAAGAAATTTCGTTTTGTGACTAATGTGAAAACATGACTCTGTGTGCAAATAGGAATTACAGGCAGAGATTTATTGCGTTTTGCTCTGGTGATTTCACAGTTGCATTAGTAGGAAAAAGGGGGAGCGATTTTTTGGTGCAGAAGCAGACTCTTAGCACACACCCAGCTCCTTTCCATGTATAATCATGCACAGTATTTACAAGCGAGTGGGGTTTGAGGTTTCAGTCTGTAATGCAAAGACATTCAGCATCACTAAGGCTGGTTGCCCTTGCTGGAGTGTAGGCAGTCACCCAGGATACACATGGTGGTGGTCTGAAGAAGCAGTTTGGACATGTGCATTTAAAAAAATCTGAAAAGTGGATTCATAATGTGTCAGTCTGTAAAAGTGATTATCACTTGCCAAAAAAAAAGAGCAGTAAGTGTGCATTCAAATTGGCAAAGAAATTTCGTTTTGTGACTAATGTGAAAACATGACTCTGTGTGCAAATAGGAATTACAGGCAGAGATTTATTGCGTTTTGCTCTGGTGATTTCACAGTTGCATTAGTAGGAAAAAGGGGGAGCGATTTTTTGGTGCAGAAGCAGACTCTTAGCACACACCCAGCTCCTTTCCATGTATAATCATGCACAGTATTTACAAGCGAGTGGGGTTTGAGGTTTCAGTCTGTAATGCAAAGACATTCAGCATCACTAAAGCTGGTTGCCCTTGCTGGAGTGTAGGCAGTCACCCAGGATACACATGGTGGTGGTCTGAAAAAGCAGTCTGGACATGGGCATTTAAAAAAATCTGAAAAGTGGATTCATAATGTGTCAGTCTGTAAAAGTGATTATCACTTGCCAAAAAAAAAGAGCAGTAAGTGTGCATTCAAATTGGCAAAGAAATTTCGTTTTGTGACTAATGTGAAAACATGACTCTGTGTGCAAATAGGAATTACAGGCAGAGATTTATTGCGTTTTGCTCTGGTGATTTCACAGTTGCATTAGTAGGAAAAAGGGGGAGCGATTTTTTGGTGCAGAAGCAGACTCTTAGCACACACCCAGCTCCTTTCCATGTATAATCATGCACAGTATTTACAAGCGAGTGGGGTTTGAGGTTTCAGTCTGTAATGCAAAGACATTCAGCATCAGTAAGGCTGGTTGCCCTTGCTGGAGTGTAGGCAGTCACCCAGGATACACATGGTGGTGGTCTGAAAAAGCAGTCTGGATATGTGCATTTAAAAAAATCTGAAAAGTGGATTTATAATGTGTCAGTCTGTAAAAGTGATTATCACTTGCCAAAAAAAAAGAGCAGTAAGTGTGCATTCAAATTGGCAAAGAAATTTCGTTTTGTGACTATTGTGAAAAGAAATGTAGTAATATATTTAAATAAAATAAAGGAATTTTTTTTTAGTTTTTTTCAGGTATTGCTGAAGAGCAGTGAACAAAATTTAAGATGCCTACAAAATCCAGAGTTCAAAAAACTCACAAAAAAAACCTATATTTGAAGACAACTAGAGGACCAAAGTTAGTAGAAGATGCTCATGTTGGGAAAAAGAAAAAATCTTCTGGTAAGCAGAAAAAACAATTTCTAAAAAATATATTCAAAAGAATGAAAAATGTACAAAATGTCTGTACTGGAAAGAATGTTTTGAAAAGAAAAGGACAGGAAAAAATTGAGAATTTAGTTAATGCAAATATACCTTCTGCAACTGAAAAGATTTACATAAATAGAAAAACAGCGTTTAAAGAGATACGTAGAAAAATGTTTCAGAGAAGAGTTATGTCCAATTTGATAAAGGATGTGAAGAAATATAAGCAAAAGAGTAAGTTTTATAAAAGAAAAAAAGAAATTGAAGCCATTGCAGCAAAGGCATTAGAATTAAAAAGGAAACTATTCATTTTAATTTTGAATAGGATGCGTACATTAGACAAAATGGTTAATGTACTGAAATCACATAGCAAAAGGAAAAGAGTAGTGAACAGAACAAACTTTTGTAAAGTGTTTTTAGGAAAGTGGATGCATAGTTCAAGTAGTGAACCTTTTTTTAATGAAGAGAGCTATTTTCAAAGTAATAGTTTGCTGCATGCAGTTGACACCAGAGGTCGTGCTTACGAAGTAAAAAATGGTTGCATAATGGAGAAGGAGATAATGGTTCCAAGAGATGAGGTACAAGTGATGGCAGATGAGGCTATGGGGAGACGTCCTAAAGCCCCAGTGTACACTTGGAATTGTAGTAGTATTTGCACTGTGCGTCAGGAATCTATTGACAAATTTCGTGAGTTTCTAAGAGAATATAGTAAAAAAAAGTATAAAACAGAAGATTAAGGTGCTTCAAAGTCTAGATCCATGCAGAGTGAGAGAGAATACTGGTTTGCAGGGTCATTCTCTGGCTTGTCTATCTAGAAAAGTGTGTAATAGTGTTTTCCATCATTTTAGGATGCTGGCTGTTCATCATACTGAAATGAGAAAGTTTGTGAGACGGTTGTATTTTGCTAAAAGTCCAGCAATAAAGTTAGATGAATTGAATAGGGCTCTGTTCCGTGGAACGGTATCAGATGTAGAGAAGGTTGTTGATGAAATTCAGTTTTGTTACTTTGGTCCTGAACAAAACAGTGCAGAGAAGGACACAGTAAATGAGGAAGAAGTGGAAGAGAATGTAGAACCCTCTGTAAGTAAGACATTTAATGATCACATAACAAAATTTGCAATAATCTCTAATGAAAGACCAAATATTACTTGTATTTGTTGCCGCAGAACTCATTATAGAAAACAAACCAGGTATGTTGATCTCTACAGAAAGAGTGAAAATGAAGATAATTATAAGTGGAAGGATTTTGCCACATATATATTTCTTGAAAATTGTTTTGAATTGGGTGAAGTACAGCGTATTTGTAAATACTGTTACAACAAGTTAGAGGAAAATAGAATGCCGACCAGAGCTGTACATAATAATTTAGAATTGGATGCTATTCCTGCTGAACTTTTTGAATTAAATACATATGAGTCTATACTCATTCAATGTGTTCATCCGTTCCAGACCATAGTACGTATGGAGCCCAAAACTGGTAAATTACCTCCTTCTGATTTACTGAGAGGTTTAAAAGGTAGAGTGGTGTATTTGCCCTTGGATTTGAAAAAAAATATGGAAACTATTGATGCGGATGCTTTGGAAACTGAACCATTAATTATTCTGGTTAATGGTGTACCTACAAAAAATAAGAAGATTTGGCAGGAGCTGGTAGATGTACGGAAAGTACAAAGAGCAAATTTGTATTTGAAAAGGAATAACAAATGGTATGAATCAATTTATATAGAAGAAGAAGAAGAAGAAGATTTACAAGAAGACACAGAAACACCAACTGGACAAATTGAAAAAGTGGACAAGTCAAAGGAAGAAGAAATTTATGAACATTTTAGCATACATCCTCTTCATTCAAAAGAAGTTATGGGAGACAATATTGATCTCTTTCAGATGAAGAAAGCAAAAGGAAGTCCCGTGAGTGTATGGGAGGAGAGCTTGGAAGCTCGATGTTTTCCCCAGCTGTTTCCTAAAGGAAAAGGAGGACGATACGATGAACGTCCGGAACAGATTCCAGCTTCTGAGTATCGGACTACAAGACTATATGCTGAAGATCCCAGATTTCGACAAAGTATTCCTTATTTGTTCCATCTTTTATTTGAAAGCGACTTGTCTGCACTGTCTTATGCAGTAAATCACATTTTAAAAAGTGGAGTACATTTACAAAATGTGTCTGCTAAGGATTTTATGGAGAAAGTGCAGCACCGAGATGATCATTTGGAAACACAACTGATCAATCTGATGGCTTGTCAGCGTGGGACAAATGAATATTGGTACCGACGCCATGGTGAATTAAAATGCATGTTACGGAATTTAGGAACACCAACATGGTTCGTTACCCTAAGCTGTGCGGAGTACGCTTGGGATGATTTACTGGATTTTCTACGAGAGGCAAATTCAAACATTAAAAACATCGAATACAAGACAGCAGGAGAACTGTGCTCATTGGATTCGGTTAATGTTTGCAGATATTTCAATCATAGATTTGAGGCTATGATGTCCTTCATCTGCAATAAAAAAAATCCACCTCTTGGAGAAGTAGTAGATTTCTTTTGGAGAAAAGAGTACCAGGCAAGAGGTGCTCCTCATATTCATATGCTGTTGTGGATCAAGGATGCCCCAAAGTTTGGAACAGATACTGATGAAGCAGTGTTATCTTACATTGAAGAATATGCAACATGTGCTATACCAAAAAGCACAGAAGAGAAAAAGTTAAAGGAGCAAGTTTTACGTTTCCAAAGTCATCGGTGTGGAAAATACTGTCGACGGAAATACAAGAGCAAAGATAAATACTACACTAAATGTCGATTTGGATTTCCTAGACCTGTTCTTTCAAATGGAAGAGTAAACAGTTTTATGTCAGCTGTGAGACATACTATCACAAGAAAATCACCTAAGAATACCTACAACCTTAAAAGAAAAGAAGAATCAAAAAATATAAATGACTACAACCCAGTCATTTTATCCATGTGGAACGCTAACATGGATATACAGTATGTAGCTGACAATTCCATTGCTGTTGCTCGATATGTAACGTCTTACATTACGAAATCAGAAAAAACAGAATTGAAGGAAATGTGGGAAGAGATTTCTCACGAGAAGACTGTCAGTAAGAAGCTGTACAGTTTCAGTTTGAAGATGTTTTCACATCGAGAAATTGGATCCTACGAATGTTCAGATAGGTTATCTTCTGCAAGTCTCTACTCGAAGTCAAGAAGAATAATTTGGGCAAGTTTAGGCCTTGCAGCAATGAGAAATCGGGTACTAAAATCTGTTGGAGAAATTGAATATTTGGCCGAGAATGACCCAGAAAGTACAGATATTTTGAAATCAAACATGTTGGACACATATTATCCCAAGAGAAGTCAACATCTGGAGAACATGTGTCTCTATGAAGTGCTGCAGAACTACATTTATTCACGGAAAGCCGCAGAAGACATCAACAATGGAAAATATAAAGTCATTGGTGAGGAAGGATGTTTGTTGACGCAAACAAAAGGAAGTTTGATAAATCACAGGAAGCTGAGTTGCGACACTACTGACAAGAAGGAATTTTACTACTTGGCTCTTTTACAGTTGTTTAAACCATGGCGTACAGAGGATGAACTACTGGGAGAATTTCAAAGCTATGAAGATTCTTTTAATGCTTGCAAAGACAGCATACAATGCAGTACATTCTCAAGTTATCTGCAAATGTTAAATGAAGAAATTGAACAGGAAACTACAATTGCAGCAGAAATAGCTAGAGACAGTTCTCAGGACAGCCAAAGTTCAGAAACACTCAGTCAAGATCCCCTAGGACAACCAATCGTTGAAAATGAAGCATCAATAGCCATGAATGAAGTGGAAACGGCTATGAATCAAGCTCAAGAAGAATTTATAGACTTACAAAATTTGGAAAGACAACTGAACGAAGAGCAGCAACAAATTTATGAAGAGATCAGAAACAAAATTGATCACGGATTTCTACATGAAAAAAAGAGTGCTCATGCACATCATTTCATCCAATCAGGATGTATGTAAGCGGACAAGCTGGAACTGGAAAAAGTTTCCTAATTAAAGTCATCAGAAGCTACCTACAGCAAAAAACGGATTCTACTTTGTCTTGTGTGGTTACTGCTCCAACTGGGTTAGCAGCATATAACATAAAAGGAATCACTTTACATCGTTTGCTAATGTTACCAGTGGAGCATGAGAACAAAATACAATACAACAAGCTAACTGGAGAAGCATCCTTGGAAGTTTCAAGAGTCTTGAAGAAGATGCAAGTTCTCATTATTGATGAGGTGAGCATGGTTTCAAACTTAATGCTTGCCTTTGTGCATTTAAGAATGCAGCAAATTCTGAAGACAGACTATGACATGTTATTTGGTGGAAAACACGTCATAGTTTTTGGAGATCTTTTGCAACTTACTCCAGTTAAAGGACAACCAGTGTTTAATACTGTGACACATGAAGACACAAAGAAGTCATTGGGAAGCATCGGAAATACAAATATTTGGTCCTTCTTTGAGTACAAGGAACTTACTACTAATATGAGGCAAGCAAGCGATGAAGAATATGGAAGTATTCTGAAAGATATCAGAATTGGACTACTCACAGAAGTTGGCAAAAAAGCATTACAGAGTCGGCTGCTACATAATTTATTTCCAAAGGAAGAAATAGTTGCAGAGAAGATATACAAGAACATTGCAGAAAAGAAAAGTATCATCTGCTTAATGCCAACTCTACGTGAATGCTCAATATTCAATGAGGAGCTTTTGAAATTGGAAAAGGAAGAGATCAGGAAATTAGAAGCAGTGGACAAAATTGAGGATGGAAGAATTACTGTCACAGTAACAGGCACACTGAAAAATAAATTGGATTCACTAGAGAAGAACATTTCCAAAACAGCTGGATTAGAAAAAAATCTATATGTTTGCATGAACTGTAGAGTATTTTTAAGGAGAAATTTGGATGTTGAAAAAGGTTTAGTTAATGGAGCTATGGGAAGAGTTGTGGGTTTTATTAATTATCAGAAAAAAGATGGAATTGAATGTTTAAAAATAAAATTTGATCAGATAGAAGAAGTTAAAGACATTTGTCGTTGTTCAGTTCGTTTCATGCTTGTGAAAGACTTATATGTACGTAGGAAGCAGTTTCCGTTTTCGCTAGCATATGCTGTAACTATTCACAAGTCTCAAGGATTGACTGTAGATTGTGCATTTGTGAACATTGGTTCAACTGTGTTCAAAGAAGGTATGGCATATGTTGCTTTGTCACGAGTGAAAACATTATCAGGTTTATTCATGATAGACTTTGATGACTCAAAAGTTAGTGCTGATACAAATTGTGTAAAGGAGTATAATAGATTAAGAAGAAGCTATGCTCCTCATTTAGGTCAGTATCCTGTGTTGGAGAAACGTGTAGTTTCTCGTAAAAGGAGAAATGAGAATATCTGTGATGAAGATGTACAGAGGAGGAAAAAAAGAGGAGTGATGTAATTGCAAGCAAAAAGAGTAAGGAAAAAGAAGAACAGGTTGTAGGATGGCATTTTGAAAATAGCTCTGGTGTCAACTGCTACGCAAATGTAGTGCTGAATGTTGCATTTTATCTGGAAAGTTTGCAAGAGCAGATAATAGTAAATCAGGGAAAAAGATTCTGTTCAGAGCTGAGTCTCCTTTTTCAAAAGCTGAGTAATGATAAAACTCAAATAGAAAGTGCTACTGAAATTAGAAAACTTTTAGATGTATGTTCAGGACGAACACAGTTTTCTCAAAATGAACAGCAAGATGCACACGAATTTTTGATGTTTTTTCTTCAGGTACTGGAAGAAGAAGAAGTTGCAATTGATAATTTATTTGGTCTCTCTTATAAATGGGAACATAGTTGTGAAAACTGTTATAATATATGTGGCTCTAATGTTGATAATGAAAGGTTTATTTTTTTGACATTGCCAGAGACTAAAACAGTCACTTTTGCTAAATTAGTTAAAGATGCTAATCATAGCATGCAATGCGGTGAGTGTCAATCTGACATGTTTTCAACATTAATTTTAAAGGAATACGGACAGTATGTAATTTTAATGATGCAACGATGTAGAGCTGATGGTTCAAAATTGGATACTTTAATAAAGAAGTTTACAGGACAGCAATTATCAATTTCAGGAAAAACTTTTGTAACTGTTGCAATAATTTTCCATGAAGGACCTACTGTTACTTCTGGACATTACACAGTTTATCTTAAATGTGAAAAAGGCTGGACACTGTGTAATGATTCCCAATTGGTTTTTAAGCAACGTTTGCCTTTTGATTTAGCAAATTCCTATCTAATCTTCCTGAAACCTAAATTTTAGAGAGACTTGGCAAGATCTGGACAAAACAATTTTACCATTTGATTGGATTACCATTGGAATTTTCAAAAATAAAGATTTTTTAAATTATCATTTGGCCTAATGGAAAGATAACCAATTGTAATGTGGACTTTTTAAATTTTTAATGAAACTTTCGAAAACCAAAAATTTAGAGAAAATCGGTAACATCTGCACAATTTAAATTTTGGAATGTTATTGGAGTGCCATTGGAAATTTTTTCAAAAAAGATTTTTTAAATTACTATTTGGCCATGTGGAAAGGTAACCAATTCTATTGTGGACTTAATAAATTATTAATAAATATTTAGGGAACCAATATGTTACAGAGAATCGGTGAGATCTGTACAAATAAAACTTTAGAATTTTATTGGATTACCATTGGAAATTTAATCAAAAAAGAATTTTAAAATTACTATTTGGCCTAAAGGAAATGGAACCAGATGTAATGTGGAGATATTTGAGATATAATATTGTGATTATACTTCTGAAACAAACATATCAGACGGTATTTTAAAGAAATAAGTATTGATATTAGATGATATTTTTTTAGAATATTATGCATTTCTATAATGTTAAGTTTAAGTAAAAAGAGATTCTGGGCTTTTTTAATACAATCTTTGAGATTGTTAGTTTTTTTTTGCCCGCTGTAAAATGATGAATGCAATTGCTTTCACAATTTATAGTGAAATGCAATATATTCTGAAAACAGCAAAAATAAGGCAAAAATATTTTTTGATAAATATGTAAATATGTGTACTGTATTATAAAATGTTTTAAAAATATTAATACTTTTTTCTTTTTTTTCAGATTGATATAGAACATTTTCGAAAACTAGAACCATTTTTAAAGCAATTTTTAAAAAAAACAAATGAATAAATATTTTTTTGAGTGGGTATGGTAAGTCAATAATGTCATGGTCCCTTTTTTCCACTTCTCTACAATCACATTTGCAGTTTTTAATTGTAGTCTCTCAAGGACCTTGTAATGTAATAATTGATTTTTAGTGTTTTTAAAAAAAAAAAAAAAATTACGCACACCGTACGCGTACGGTAAAAAAAAAAAAAAAAAGTTTTAAAAAACATATATAAAAAAAGATGAAAGATAAGGTTGGCTCTTAAAAGAGCCGTTGTGTTCATGCAGGGACAGAGGAAAGAAAGATTGGGAAAATTAGTCTCTGCGACAAGTGTGCTGATCTATTTTGTTGTTCACTAGGGAAACACTGGTCTCCCTATGACAAATTAGATCATGACAAGAGGCGCATCGAATATCAACCCTCAGAAATCGAGGGTTAATTTCCTGAGGGCCAGCAAAAGGAGATGCTCCCCCCACAGATGAAGGGCTCACCTGACCTGCAGAAGAAGGACTCAGCCCTGCAGATGATGGTCCAGGCTGAGCTGCTGTGGATGTGCTTGGTTGACTTACTGAAGGGTTACCTCCAAAAAGTCGAGCATGTGTCCTTTTGTGTACATCCTTGAGGTGCCTCATCATGGTATGATTCCCAAAGGAATACTTCCTGTCAGGATTACCTCTTGAAAGTACACGCTGACACAGCTTGCAAGTCACTAAGGGTGCATTTACCTTTAGCTGGCCTTCAGGAAAAGTAAAATAATCCCATACATAAGAGGTCTTTTGTTTCCTCGCTCTCTGCCTCAAGGTAGTGCTGCTAGTGCTAGCCTCACTCTCAGAAGGGCTCTGCTGTTCTGCCATCGTATCACAAAGACAACCCAGCTCCTTCTCCTAAGGGATCACAAGCAGAAATGAGGGGAATGGGTGTGGTGTAGGAGAGTTCTAGAACTGAAAGTAGTTTCATCCAATCAAAAGTTGTGTTTCATGATCACATGACCTACCGTACGCTTACGGTACGCTTACGGTGCGCTTACGGCAAAAGTACGCATGCGCGTAAAAAAGACACGCGCTTGCGCGCATGCGCATAACAGTCACTACCCGACACTTCCGCGTAACGTGCGCGTGTAGCGTACACGCGTACGCGTCCCACGCGGAGTACGCGCGGCTACGCAAATTGCGTAACTATACGCAAACAGCGTAGATAAATTACGGGCATTGCGTAAACCGTACGCTTACCGTAAGCTTACGGTACGCGTACTAAAAAAAAAATTACAAAAAAAGGAAAAAATGTATTGCTAATAAATTTTACCTGTTTATTTTATAAAATATTTTAAAAAAAACATATTATAGAATTTTAAAAATTTAACCATAGTCTTAAAAAAAGGATAGAAAATTAAAAAAAATATATGTTTAAAAAATAGAAGAAAATAAAAAAATTAGCATTTAAAAAACCTTGCAAATTCACTGAAAAAACCATGGGTTTCACACACGTTATAGTTACGAATTAGCATTTAAAAAACCTTGCAAATTCACTGAAAAAACCATGGGTTTCACACACGTTATAGTTAGGAATTAGCATTTAAAAAACCTTGCAAATTCACTGAAAAAACCATGGGTTTCACACACGTTATAGTTAGGAATTAGCATTTAAAAAACCTTAGAAATTCAATGAAAAAACCAAAGGTTTCACACATGTTATAGTTAGCTGGACATTTCACTCGTAAAAAACCAATGAAATTCCCCCGTTATAGTTAGTTCAGCTAACTATAACTCGCGAGCCCGCAATGCACTGCTGATGACGTCACATATTACATCACTCATGACATGGTCAGTGACATCACTCATGACATCACTGATGACATCTCAAATGACATCACTGATGACATCACTGATGACATCATCCTAGTGATAGAGTGGCAGACCACCTCTGCCCCTAATATAACCTTTGATACACACATTCAAAAATAGAAATTAAAATTTTAAAAACAATGGACATACCAATACCAGTTACAACAACCTCTTCAGTAATTCTAAGATCCACATACACATCCACTCATTCACCAACAGTCCTGTACAGTCACTCATACATGTACTCACTCATCATATGTACTCATACACCTATACATCCTGTTACACAATGCCACTCATCCATAGAGTTACTCACCCACATAGTCACTCATGCTAATAAAGAATCAAACATACATTTACTTGCATATACAGTTATACACACACCACCACACTTACTTCTACGGAAACTTACACATACTTAGTCTTTTAAACAATCACTTATAGAAACACATACTTATTCATACAGTAACTCTTTCAATATCTCACTCTCACATATACTCACTTATATACACCAATAGTCACATATACTAGTTTAAAACATATGTAGTTACTCAAAAAGACACTATTGAGACAGTCATTCACTCACTAACACACCCATACACACACTCATCCACCCATACAGTCCTGCACACATGCTGTGTTCAACACATACAAACAGTGAGTCACTCATTCATGCACCTATGCACTACGTAATACCCCCCACCGAACCATGCAGACACTCAGACTGATACTCAAAAAACCAACTAATAACCTATGTAGACACCCATGTAGCTACTCACCAACCCATGCAGCCACTTATACACAAAGTGAGAGACTGATACAGATATTTACATATTTAAACATTACTCACTAAGCCATGTATTCACTATGATACACTTAATCAGTGAGTTACACAATCAATTTTTCAAAAACAAATCATCCATTTAGACACTTATATACCCATTTATTCTTCCATCGACCTTGAGATATACATATATAAAACATATTTAATTTTCAGAAAAACAGCCATTCACTGGATGATGTCATCAGTGATGTCATCAGTGATGTCATTTGAGATGTCATCAGTGATGTCATGAGTGATGTCACTGACCATGTCATGAGTGATGTAATATGTGACGTCATCAGCAGTGCATTGCGGGCGCGCGAGTTATAGTTAGCTGAACTAACTATAACGGGGGAATTTCATTGGTTTTTTACGAGTGAAATGTCCAGCTAACTATAACATGTGTGAAACCTTTGGTTTTTTCATTGAATTTCTAAGGTTTTTTAAATGCTAATTCCTAACTATAACGTGTGTGAAACCCATGGTTTTTTCAGTGAATTTGCAAGGTTTTTTAAATGCTAATTCCTAACTATAACGTGTGTGAAACCCATGGTTTTTTCAGTGAATATATATATATATATACACGTAGGTAGATATAGTTCGGACCTATTTTCCATAGGAAATCCGCAACATTCTATTTGGAATAACGTTGACACTGATTGACGAATCTTCGCGAAATTGTCCAAACTTTTGGCCAGCTCTGGTCCGCTCCTATCCTGAAAATTTCATGGTGATTCGTCTAGCAGGGGAGGAGAAAAAAGGGGGGTCCCGAAACACGTTTTCCCCATGCATTTTCCCATAGGACCTGTTGACGCAGCTACAGCCTGAACTGCTGAACGGAATTACACCAAATTTGGCAAAGAGGTAGTCCTCAGTTCAAACTCGTGCCTTTTGCTTAAATGGTGTAAATCCGTTCAGTAGTTCCTGAGAAAATTAGAGTTAAAAGTACATATATATCTATGGCCTCGGAGAATCCGCGGACCCTACCCGCATCGTAAGCGCACCCTCCCCGAACCAAGCGCGCACCCTCCTGATCGCACGCAGAATGCTAATTGGCTGTCGAGTGTCTGTCTACATTCGAAACCAGGAACTGTTGGCGGCCATTTTCTGCCTCGGTAGAAGCGAGGCTGAAGAAGCAAGGGGAATAAGTGTGTAAAATATATAAAGGGGGCAGAGTGGAAATACTCTGACCCTCTAGAGGTGCTTAGGGGGTCCCAGAAGGACCTCCTAGGGCCCCCCTTTTTTTTTTTTAAACGCCGTAATGCGTGCACGGTGCGCGCATCCTATTGCATTGGGTGCTCGGATTCTCTTGCGTTCGGTGCTCGGATCCACGGGAAAAAAAACTTGAATAAAGACAAGAAATCATTGGTTGTATGACTACTTTCTACACTGAAAGGTAGGGTGTATATTTCTGTTTTTTAAAGGTATGATTCTTATTGGTTAACAAAAACAGATTGTAAGGAACATTATATATGATAAGCTGATATGTTGAAAAGTCAAGCACACTTGCTGTCTTGTTTAGTAACATTGTGTGCTAAACTTGTGACCTGTGTGCTCAGTGCAGTGTTCCATGACCTGTTTCTATGGTAACAGGCAGAAGGCAGGTTGGGGGAAGGGTTGAAATGTATTTCAGTTGGAAAGGGTTGAAATGTTTAACCAATAGAAATGTGTGTTTGCTTTTGAGTTTATGTGTGAAGGATTGTGATTTGATGTTTACAAGTGTATGTGTGGAAAATGAAAGGGAAGCTTTTCCATTCTTTGTTTTTGCTGAGAGGTGCACAGTGCAGAGATTCTGTAAAAGAAAATCTGGTGTGTGACTGATATACTTCTTAATCTACAAAACAACTTGAAAGGTGAGTTATTTAATTGTGAGGGGATGTATGTAGACTATTTTGATTTTAATCAGACTAATGTATTTCTCCTGCTAAAGTGTAGGGAGTACTTTTTTTCTCTACAATCTTATCGACAGTGTGTGTGCATGTAGAAACCATTCTGTGATAAGCATTTGTGTTTTTCATGTGTTTGCAGACAGATAACTGTGCTGTTTTTATATTTTGGTAGAAATAGAAACCAGTCATTGTTTATGAATTTGTGAAATGAGTTATGTTTCTATATTAAAATGTAGTACTCCTTCTAGATGAAGAAATGTGTTTTGGTATAGTGTAAGGGATTGTGCTGTTTGTCTAGAATCACACAGTGAGTATGTGTGCATTTTGGAACCACTGTGAGAGAAGTATGTGGTAATATCGTGTATTTGCTGACAGATACCTGTTTTAATACCTGTCTTGTTGTCAAGTTTTAGTAGCATTAGAAGGCGGTTTTTGCTTATACTTTGATTAAATGAGTCAGGCTTTGACACAAAAGTGCAGTCCTGAAATATGTAGATTGTGTGCAGTTCCCTTACCACGTCCATTGTAGTGAATGAGTTTTGGTAAACTCCTAGGGATAGTGGTGCTTGTCTAGAATCACACTGTGAGTTAGTGTGTATTTGGGAACCACTGTGAGAGAAGCATTTGGTAACATCGTGTATTTTCTGACAGATAACTTTTTTTAAACCTGTCATGTTGTCAAGTTTTAGTTGCATTAGAAGCCAGTCTTTGCTTATGCGTTGATTAAATGAGTTAGACTTTGACACAAACGTGCAGTCCTGAAATATGTAGATTGTGTGCAGTCCCCTTACCCCTTTCACAGTAGTGAATGAGTTTTGGTAAGCTGCTAGGGATAGTGTTGCTTGTCTAGAATCACACTCTGAGTCTGTGTGCATTTGGGAACCATTGTGAGAGAAGCATTTGGTAACAGTGTATTTGCTGACAGATAACTGTTTTAAAATCGGTCATGGTGTCAAGTTTTAGTAGCTTTAGAAGCTATTCTTTGCTTATGCATTGATAAAATGAGTCAGGGTTTGACACTAAAGTGCAGTACCATGTACTATTCTCTTCACTGTGCCAGAACTGAAAATTTAAAAGTTTTACCCAGGCACTAACCTAGCAGTAGTATGATGAGTTAGTCAGTTTCAGAGGAATCATGTTGTGAACCATACATTACCACATAGATTGCTTCAAATGTCTATGCAGTATGCATGTAGTCTTCTAACATACTATACACTTGTCTTTCACATTTTCAATTCCCTAGTCAGTATACATACAATTCCAGGAAACACCCGGTAACTCCCTTTGCAGTCCTCTGGTGACCCATTCAGCACCATGTACTAATCCATTCCCTGCGCCAAAAGCCTACCACTTATAAATTCACCCAGGCACTCTCCTTGCTGTACTCTAATCATTCAGTCAGTACCCAAGTACTCATGCAATGAGCCAGGCCTTAGCACATGGACTGCTTTAAATGCCTATCCAGTATGCATGCAGTCCTCTAATCACCTACACAGTTGTCTTTCACATCTTCAAATTCCCAGTTAGTATTCATACACTTCTAGCAAACACCCTGTCACTCACCCAGTGTGTCTCCTTATAGTACTGTAATCATTTAGTCAGTTAGCAGGTAGTCTTTTAGTGAGGTAGGCTTTAGGGCATGAACTGCTTCAAAGTAGTATGCACTATGCATGTAGTGTTTTAATGATCGTCACACTTGTGGTTCAGGGCTATAGTTTCTTATTCAGTTTTTATATAAAATGTGTTTGTACAGTAATGGAATAGTATAAATTTGAAAGTTATTAATATTCATCTGTTTGTGATTCTTTTTTACAGATACAGAACAGGAGTGTTTCTCATCTGTTTGCACTCTTCTCGTGCAAGATTGTTTGGATGAAGGGTCCTTCGGTGTTTCATCATACTTGCCATGCCGTACGAGTATTTCTTGTTAGGATCCCCTTGCAACAGAACTCTTTTGCAAATCTTGCACATCACCAAGGTGGCATTGTTTGCCCCTTGGGAAAAGTAAAAAATTGAAGGAAAACGTTGTGGGCGTGGTGCGTCCTCCAAATATTCATCCTTAGATTCGGTGAATATTTTAAAGCGACAACCTTTACAGTTTTTGTAAGTTAAACTTACAAAATGTTGTTAGCTGTAAGCATTTTATATATCTGTGATTTGTATCTTGTGGTATTTTGTTGAGAATAGCATGTTGGTTTTTTTTTAACAATCTTTGTGATTGTTTTTTTTTTGCCAGCTGTTAAGTGATGAGTACTATTGAAATCACTATTTTTAGTGAAATTTAATATATTGTGAGAACAGCAAAAAAGGCAAACAAATTACTTTGTGGAAATTATGCTGTGTTGTAAAAAATGTATTATTACATGTTATAATTTTTTTTTCCTTTTCTTTCACAGATCCAAATTTTAAAATAAGCAATTTATATGAATTTAGATTGGAATGAAAATCTGAAGAAAATGTATACCATTTTTTATTCCTATTACTGTGAAGGTAAGTTTAACAAAGTCTCAATATGCAGAATGAGGAGGTCTGCAAGAAGCTACAAAGTTGAAACACGTTTCTAAAAACACTCTGTTTATACCTATGTAGTTTTGAAATCTGACCATAATCAGATATCATGTGACCTGCAAAAAAAGAGATTTGAGGGGTTAATAATATTTCCCATTTTAGCTATTAAAGGACCGCAATTATTTCAATCATTCTCCTTTGAACATCTTTGCAGACAAAACTCTGTGCTTACCTTCTATCATTCGCAAGGAATTTTAAAAACGGAAATATGTCACTTTTTGTAACATAGTTATTGTGCAAGATACTCTTTCCTATTTACAAAGATAGGAAAAGGCACTCTGTGCACTTTTTATACTCCATGTAAATACAACCTCATCATGCACACCACTTTGTGTTGAAAGGGTGTTCTATAAGTGTTGTTGTGCATGATTGTACTTAATACTCATAGAACAAGACACATGTCTAGATTTATCAGAAATCATAAATCTCGATATGTGTGTGAATGCTGCACCATTCTAAAATTGGCGTAGGAAAGCACAACAAGGAGAATTGTTTTAATTTCTCCACATTTTTATATCTTCAATGCATGCTGAAATGTTCCATTGAAGGAGAAAAATGCTTTTTCTCATTGTTTTTGTGCAGGAAGGTGTGTCTTCCTATAGAAAAACAAACAGCACATGACACAGATATCCTTGCACTATGGTGCAAGGGTGCCTGTGTCACCACATGGCTGCAGTTTAAGCAGCCGTGCAGAGAGAAGCAAAGATTTGCAACATATTTATGTACATATGTTGCATCCCTGTGCTTCAGAAGTACTACAGCACACAGCAGTTAAAGAGGTTACTGTGTGATGCTGCAGCACTTCCTCATAGTTCTGCACTTATACATTCACCATACGCTACTAATGCATTCAATCAGTCAATTACGTACTACACATACATTCATCTAAGCTTTCACACACTATCAAAGACATTTCGCTCTTTTTTTAAACCAGGAAAGTTAGTTCTTAGAAAAACCTTTTTTTTCTTCTTTTTTGTTTTTGAATTTTTTTGTACTTTTTGGAACAATTTTGTTATTTTTTTTGTTTTTTTTCAAAAGGAAAAAAAGACAACAGGAGGAACAAAACAGACAACTTCTGCAAAAAAAATAAAAAATACAAGTTTAGCACTTGTGGTTTTGCTGCGCTCGGCAGATTAGTTCAATTGACTGCTCGCCGTAACATAGTAGTTTGTTGCATTTAATGCAACTAATTTTTAGTTTTCCAAATTCTGGACGTATGTCTGGGTAAGTGCTTGATGGTGATGCTGCAGAAGTGCTTGCCACTGCTGGCTGAGGCTGCTGTCGGAGTCTTATGCATTCCTGCTTGGCCAGGTTCACGGGATGCAGAGTCTTCAGGTGTTCTAACATACTCGCAGTCCCACAAGAGTATTTTTTTTATGGAAATCCTCTGGAAAGCACTCTTTGACATATTTTACATGTCACTTTAGTTGAATTAGTTTTATTTTGTCCTTCTGGGAAGGAAAAAAATTTCCACACCACAGAGGTGTATCTGTCTGTGCGTGGAGGTTCCACAACAAATTCCTCATCGGACGAATGGTCTGATTCTGATGGTGGCTGCTGTGCAGAAGCCATTGTCTTCAGAAAAATTGCTGCTGTGGAAATCTTCCCCAAAAAGTTTCTTTTAGTTCTAAGGTGTGAGATGTTCCTCCAAAGAAGCTCAAAGAATGATTGAAATGGGTGGGGTCTTTCAATAGTTATAATAGGAAGTGTAATGAACCAATCATATCTCTTTTTTTGCAGGTCAGATGGGATCCGCGCACCCTGCGCTTACGCAGCACGCACCCAGCGCGCATCCGCGAAATTGAATTAAAAAAAATTATAGGATTAGATGTAAAAATACATTAGTTTTAAGACTACTTTAGAGTTTGTCTTCAATTAATATTCACATGAAATACATATATATATGTTTTTTAAAATGTTAAATATTTCACGAGATCCGCGCACCTAAAACGTCATAGACGCAGATGACGCATCGCGGAAGCGTGTAAATGTCGCGTTACATACATCGAACGTGTCGCGTATAGGCTGGGAGTCGCGTACCGGTCGCATTGCGATCGCGCACTAAACACGTACCCAACGCATACCATGCGCGGATGCTATCGCGTAGGGATCGCGAACGGTGCGCTTAGGGTGCGCGGATCCAAAACCATGGAAAAAATATATATAAAATAAAGTTTTGAACATATAGTTAAAAAAATATTTTAAAAAATATAAAATAATATGTTTGAAAAACCCATTAAATTCAAATAATATTTTTTAATTTTTAAAAGAATTAATTATATTAAAGAACTCTTTAATGAACCAATCAGTTTACTCTGGCTTTTTGGAAGCTTCCTTTTGGAGTTTCTTTACTTCAGCTTTGATGATTTTGTTCCTCATTCTCTTGGCCTTCATGACGCGATAGCGGTCAAAATCTGTCATCTTGGCTTTCTTATCGCTGGCAGCGATCTTCTTTGCCCATCTTGTTTGAGACCATTTTTCATTCACATTTTCTTTCTCCCAGGCACGTCTTACAAACTTCTGACGAGCGCTGTGGGGGAACTTGAGCACAAAGTCAGTAAGCTGCATGCACTTGAAGGGCATAGCCTGCCTTTTGATGCCACTGCAAGGGCCATCCACCAGTGCCCTGTTTTGGTCAATTACGTCAACAATTGCAACCAGCTTCCCTGCATGTGGGCCGAAGGAAATGAAGGCAACCCGGCCAATCTGTACATAACGCTTGAAAACCATGGTGGCGGTCCACGAGCAGAAAAAGCCCACGAGCAGAAAAAGAATTAATTGAAAAAATAAGTTTAAAAAATGGTGATAAAAAAGTATTTAAACAAAAAATAATTAATGAAATTGACACACTGAATTTGAAAAATATAGAAATCCAATCAAAATCATTAAACATGATATCTTCAGAGATAAGTTAAAGATAGGAATTAGCATTTAAAAAACCTTTGAAATTCACTGAAAAAAACATAGGTTTCATGCACGTTATAGTTAGGAATTGGCATTTAAAAAACCTTTGAAATTCACTGAAAAAACCAAAGGTTGCAGGGGCGTTATAGTTAGGAATTGGCATTTAAAAAACCTTTGAAATTCACTGAAAAACCATAGGTTTCAGGGGCGTTATAGTTAGCTTGACATTTCCCTCATACAAAACCCTAGAAATTCCCCCGTTATAGTTAGTTCAGCTAACTATAACTCGTGCCCCCACAATGCACCGCTGATGACGTCACATATTACATCACTCATGACATGGTCAGTGACATCACTGATGACATCACTGATGACATCTCAAATTACATCACTGACGACATCACTGATGACATCATCCAGTGAATGTGTGTTTCTGTAAAGTTTAAATATTTTTCATATATATCTATGCCAAGGTGTATTGAATAATGAATGCATTTACAAGTGCCTGAAGGGATTATTTAGTAGGTGCGCGACTGACTGTATAAGTGAGTGATTGAACGTGTCTGACTGAATGCATGGGTTAGTGACTACACTGTGTGAAAGTCTGTATTAGTCTCTCAGTTGGTGTGTTAGCAACTGCATGGGTTGCTGAATAGCTACATGAGTATCTATATGTGCTATTGATTTGTTGTCTGAGTATCTGTATGCATCCCTGAGTGTCTGTATGGGTGGGTGGGGGGTGTATGACTATGTGATTCACTGGTTGTATGGATTCAAAAGCGCATCTGGGAATGGCTGTATGGATGAGTTACTGTGCATATGGGTGTGTTGGTGAGTGAATGAATGTCTCAGTAGTATATGTGTGACTAACTACATATGTTTTAAGGCACTATATGTTAGTGTTGAAGTATATAAATGACTATACATGAGAGTAAGTTATTTGAAGAGTTCGTGTATAAATGAGTGTCTGCTTGTATCAGTAATTGTATAAGACAGTAAATATGTGTTAGTATCTCTATAAATAAGTGATATGGTGTGTCTATAAATAACGGACTTGGTGTGTATAACTGTATACATGAGTAAATGGATATGTGATTAATTCTTTGCATTATTGACTAGGTGTGTGAGTAACTCTATCGATGAGAAGCGGAGTGTGACTGCATGTATAGATGTATGAGTGCATATTATACTACTGTATTGATGTGTAACTACATGTATAAGTGACTGGATGTGTGTGTATAGACCTAGGAAACAGTGAGTGGTATGTAGCATATGGCATTGTTGTGTGCATAGTTTCAAAAATGGTAGTCTGCATTTTAGAATGGGTGTATCAAAGTTTAAATTAGAGCATCAGTATGTGCATCAGATTATCACGTGGATGATGTCATCAGTGATGTCACTGACCATGTCATGAGTGATGTAATATGTGACATCATCAGCAGTGCATTGCGGGCGCTCGAGTTATAGTTAGCTCGACTAACTATAACAGGCGAATTTCTCTGGTTTTATATGAGTCAAATGTCCAACTAACTATAACATCCCTGAAAGCTATGGTTTGTTTTTTTAGTGAATTTCAAAGGTTTTTTAAATGCTAATTCCTAACTATAACGTCTGTAAAACCTATGATTTTTTCAGTGAATTTCGAAGGTTTTTTAAATGTTAATTTCATATTTTAACGTTTAGAAATCTATATTTTTTCTATTTTTTTGTAATATTTTAGAACTCTATTATACTTCTTTTTTTTAACTTCAAAAATTAAGTAATGTTTTATATCTTCCCCCAAAAATATGTATAATTTTTTTGTTGTTGAGAGAACTGCAATCCTATACCGGTAGAGTACCAAGCTCCTTCACCACGCGAATCCTATCCGCCATATTGCTAAACTCATTAAGGATGCGCATTTTGTATCCGATGGATTCGTGGCACCGCGTCCCGCGTAACATCATATACGTATGAGTTCGCACCAGCAGCTACATAGGTATCCGACAGTTACGCAGTACCAAGCCACACGTTACGTCATGTACGTATGTGGTCGCGCCCACTGTGCGTTGCATATGCGACGAGTGCACGCTGCCAGACCCTGTCTTACGTCATAGACGTATGGTGTCGCGCCGGGTACGCCATTCCCTGGTTTTTTTCTGTCTCAAAACTATATCTAAATAACTTTAAACTGTAGTGTATATGAGAGTGAGCAATAATCTAAAATATTGTAAACATTTATATATTTCTAACTGTAATAAACTTACATTAATATAAATATATTTTCTCAAAATCTTGTCGGTGCGGCCTCCTTGCGCCCTCGATGCGCGATTGCCATGTGACCTTAAAGCATTTGATTAGTTCATAACATTTCCCATTGTAATAGTTGGCGGACCCCACCCATTTTAGTCATTCCCTCTACAGCGTTTGATGAGACACACCCCTTCTGCTTAGAGAGCTTTTTTGAAAAGTTTTTTTGCTGTGTACACATATCTTCTACTACACACAACATGCAATGATCATCTTGATCAATATTCATGGTCTGCACATAAGCCTTCCACGTGTGATGGCCATGCATCTCAAACGTTGCATCAAAAATCAAATGTGTGTAACACGATGCCCCTGGTGTGTGTGTGTGCACATTATTGTGCTGCCTTTCGGCCTGGGTATTGCTGGCCCGAAGGGGTATCATCAGCCACGGGCAGAGTGCACATCCTAGATCACATGTGACAAACAGTAAACAGTAATGTGTACATTGGTATTGCTGTATTCTCTGTTGTCAGGCTTTACCAGTATAGTAGTGTGTCATGTGTGAGACTTTCAGATTCATGTTTGGCATGCATTGCTTGACTATAATGAACGTTATCACTATTTATGATGTAGCCTCACTGCTGATCCTCCCTCCATCCGAGCACATTCACATGTGTGCGCTTCGCGATAGCAACACTTTCAATAATACCGCACACCATTGACATGAGAGTCTGCACATATCCACAACCTTGACAACGACATGTGATGTTGGCCATTCAATGTTTTTGAATAGCAGCTCATTAGTGATAGTTGCCGCCCTCCCGGTACATGCTACATTAATGCAAATTGTGCATTCTGCGACGTCAAAACTGCAACAGAAACACACATAAGTACACTTCCTGGCTAGGCAGGAACTGAACAACGCCCAGGTCCCCGGAACTATTATTCACACCCCTACGCTCGCCTGGCGTCTGCAAGCCGAGCCCACTTTGCGTACGTATAAATAGGATAATGACGACGCCACATGTCCCAGTTCTTCTACACTGCCTCGGGTGATATGGCCGCATCCACCTCGCATATCACAATGTGCAATAAAAAAAAGGGATCCATAAGGCATACACCATCGTCGCAATCAACACTGCACCTGAATTGTGAGCACTGCTGCCCACAACAATGACAGCAGGTGAGCAGTGGGTCCTGGGTGCACACGGGCTGCAATTGAGTGCAATGCTGCGGGAGGGGTGGGGTGCATCAGCCTGGGTGCGCAGGTACAAACAAGCGATATTGCCCTGCTTAATAATGTGTTCTCTGACCTCATTCATTCACATGTCTGTCTCATTTTAAGGACCTGCTGGACCTACTGTAGGCCTGAGCCAGCGGGCAGCGCTGCCCTACAGAGACGTGTTGAGCGCAGTGCTGCGGAAGGGGTGGGGTGCATCAGCCTGTGTGCAAAGGTGCGAACAACCGATGCTGCCCTGTGTACCGATGTGATCTCTGACCTAATTCAGTCACATCTCTGTCTCATTTTAAGGGCCTGCTGGACCGTACTGTAGGCCTGAGCCAGCGGGCAGTAGTGCCCTACAGACACGTGGCGTTGGCATTTTGGGCACTGTAGTGAGCTGATTACTAAGTGTACATGCACACAGGCTTGCGCCACTGCATTACACGCGCACATTATGCTTCTACCATGTGCTCTGTTCCTTTGTATGTGAACGTTGGCATAACATATTATTATTTAACCTTGTGTATTCTTGTGCACTCCAACTCCTCTTTGAACCACGATTACCACTAAAAGTTCGAAGATCGTACTTCAAGAAGGAAGGATGCACTCAACTGGTGTTCTCTATTAACGTTGAAAGAAACCTTCATTTACCTCAAGACGTTTCCAACATTATATTTTTTCTCCCTTTTCAGACACTGGATTAGTGGAGCCAAAATGGGCGGAACGGGTGCTCACCCCACTGATGATGCCCTGGGCATTCTGATGCCTTCCACCATGGTATCAAGACACCGTCCCCGACCAGAGACCTGCTGGGCCACCTTGATAGCGGCAGCCCGGAGTTGGAGCTCGCACCGGCATGTCCTTGAACACACCGGTTGTGGCAGGTGAGCAGTCAAGCCTCGGCGCGCAGGAGCTGCAATTGAGCACAGTACGGAGAAAGGGGCTGGGGTGCAGTAGCCTGGGTGCACAGGTGCAGGCAAGCAATGTTGCCATTGATAATAATGTAATCTCTGGCCTTATTCATATCTCTGTTTCATTTTAAGGACTTGCTGGACAGCACTCTTTCTGGCAGACCCCAGCGTCCCAGACACACGGGTGACGGGAGGTGAACAGTGAGGGCTTGGTGCAGTAGGCCGGTGCTCTGTCTCCTCCTCCCTCTTTTCACTTTCACTCTCCCTCCCCTCCTCCTTTACACCCACTCGCTCTCTGTCCCATTCTAACTTTCTTCCATTCATTCTCACTACCTTTCTTTTTCTCTTAGACAGGGCACACATACTTACGTTTCTTTTTTGTCTTGCAGGTTTTGTACGCTGCTTCCGGAGGAGTCCCGCCCACTTCTTTCATGTTTTACTGTTGTTCGAATAAAGTTACATTTCCATTTATTTTGTTGTGTTAATAAAAGTTTTTTTTTTTTTACTAATAATATTTTATTGTGAAAATCGGCGGTTGATAGTAGGTCATAAGGGAAATTTTGTTTAATTTTCCGGTGCACCTACCAAATATAAACCAACAGACTATTACATAAATGAAGCCTGGGTAATTGTACAACGGCAAGAGTTTTATGAGTGTATCACTTTATAACACCAAGAGTACTGCCCGTGTGATTTCAGAACCAATAAGGCACTGCCTAGGGCCACCGAGGCTTTAAGGACTGGCAAGGCCCATCCTGCATATTTAAATAAAGCCCCGGAGGTTGCCGATCCCTGGTCTTGAGTTGGCCTTGAAGCCCCCCGAACCATTCGTAAACAATACCTGGGGAGGTGTCGATCCCCTAGTCTACGAAACGTCTCTGTGCCCTCCCGCGCCTAATTTACATGTGAGATTAAGATCCCCAGTGCTGCAGAGACCCCGCAATATAATTATAGGATTGGCCCCGGAACATTACCCACCAGTGGGCCCATTTAAATGAACGGGTGAGACCCCGCTTCATTTTTTTTCTCCATTTTTACCATCCGGTTCCGCTTTATTGAAACTATACAAGGTTTTCATCCTCTCGCTTCTAGGCAAAAAAGAATTTACTATCACAGGGTGCAATCAATGCTCCCGCACTGTAATAGCAAACATAAATGTCCCGCGCTTGCACACCCCGGGACATTGTATGACCTGCACCTGGGAGGTGGCGCCCCATGGGACCATGATGCTTTGTTTAATGCATAACTACAGAATTAGTATAAACACATACTAACTCTACTTGCACACGTGTGGTACAGCAACCAGAGTGTAGTGAAGAGGCAGAGGAAGCCCAAAATCAAAAAATATTAATCCTACCATAGGTAGGATCACATAGTTCGATCAGCCGATGACCCTGGGATGAGTAGAAACAGATTCACCAAGAAAACGGGTCTTTAGCACACAACCCTGGGATGAGTAGAAACAGATTCACCAAGAAAACGGGTCTTCAGCACAACGCATGCAAGCTCAAAATCTTGGTGAGTGCTGCCTTCTTTTCACCTTCTCCCGCCCGTCGCCAAATTTATGTAGTGAACAGGAAGACACAGGGGATCCGATAAGTAGATTTATTGCAGGAAAAGAAGACTGCTTAAAAAGCCACCAACAGGACCAGACACTAAGGCATCCGTCTTCTCCAGCACCGTATACAAACTCCCCAAGATTCCCCTCATGACAGCCCTACATTCTAACATTAAATACTTACATTATAGTATCATTACATACTAACATTGTACTATGACTTACATTGAAATAGTACACAAAGCACATCACTTTACAGCAATGAGCTTACAGTTTAATCCCCGAGTTTTCAGACCAGTAGGGGTGAGTAGTTCGCTCCCCACTCCCTGTATAGTATAAATGCATACTAACACTACTTACAGTTATACTACAGCGGCCACTATGCTACAGCGCCCACAGCACATCACTTTACAACAATCAGCTCAGTTTGATCCCCGAGTCTTCACACCGGTAGGCGTAGTACTTCGCTTCCCACTTCCGGTATAGTATAAACGCGCGGTAGAGCTCAGTAGTTTGCTTCCCACTCCCTGTATGGTATAAACGCCTACTAACACTATTTCCACAGGTATCCTACAAACACCAGAGCACATCACTTTACAGCAATGACCTCCCGGTTTAGGCTCTAGGTTTCATACCCGACTGTAGCAGCATCTCATCTCAGCATCATGTCACTCTGAGCAACACCACACTTTCCGACCGGTAGGTGTGACTACTTCGCTTCGCACTCCCTCACAGAGGTTACAGTGCTCCTATCCTCCTGTTTCCTACTTTTTTTTACCCTTTTCTCCCCTTACTCGCTTCAATGGAATCACAAAATGGCGGCCAACACTTCCTAGTTGCAACCGCTCGCAGCGCTCGCAACCAATAAGCAGCAAGCTCGTGCTCGTAACGCCTCAGCCAATCAGATGGCAGAATTCCCAAATATCGATATCTGTAAATTTCGATATTTCTCAAAAACTATTGAATGGATTTACACCAAATAAACAAAAGCGTGCTTTCTAGACCAAGACCCTTCTACCTGCCAAATTTGGGGCAATTCCGTTCACCCGTTCGACCTGTAGCCTTGTCTAAAGTTCCTTTGAAAATTAACATGGAGAAAGCATGTTTTGTGACCCCCCTTTTTTCTCGGTCACCCCTTGATAATTCACCCCAAACTTCCCACATAGAAGCTGATATGAACAAAGAATTAGTTTGGAAAATTTCATGAAGATTCATCAAATGACGCCAAAGTTATAAGCAAAACAAAAAATGTTCTTCATATGGAAACTTGGTCCTAACTATAACTACCTACTGGCGACCGCCAGTAGGTAATATATATATTATTATATATATATATATATACACACATTTACTAACCTTAACAACTTTTACCAAGTATATGCCTTCACCACGCATGCATTTGAGTTGTAATGGCATGGGTGGTAAAGGTATATGCGTGGTAAAAGTTTGCATTGTAAATAAAACGTGTGGTAGAAACACTTGCGTTATAACAACTGCGTTGTAATGGCATGCGATGTATTTGTATGCAATGTATCATCATACATTCAGCAGATTCACTTTTCCCACTCCACTCTAAGCAACACTGGGAAAGCATTGGACTCTGGAGGGGTAAGAATTATGAGTCCCACCGCAAATTAAGCAACACTGGCGAAAGTGTTGAACACTGGGGAGGGGAGAGGAAGCAGGAGGGTCAGATTTACTATTCCCACTCCCAACTAAACATATTATGGAAATTGTTTGGCTTTGGACATGTAGATTAACTATTCCAATGGCCAAATAAGCAATATTGGGGCAAATGTTGGACTCTGGGGGTGTTAAATTTACAATTCTCATTCGGAATTAAGCAACAGTGGAAACATTGTTTTCGTCTTGGGGGTGAAATATCGAGTTTCTACTCCAAACTAACCACCATTGTGGAAAGTGTTGGACACTGAGGTGGTCAGGTTTCCACTTGAAATGAAGCAAAATTGGGTCAGATTTACTCTTCCCAATTCAAACTAAGCAATATTTTGGAAGGTCATGGACTCTGGTGTGTGCAGATTTACTATTCCAAATCCAAAGTAAGCAACATTGCAAAATGTGTGGCACTCCAGAAGGGTTCAGATTTACTATTCCCACTTCAAATTAAGCAACATTGAGGAAAGTGTTGGACTCTAGAGGGAATCAGATATACTACTCCTATTCCAAACTAAGCAACACTGGGGAAGGTGTTGTTCTCAGAACAGGCAAAACGTACAATTGTCTCTTGCAAAACATTTTTTTAAATGTGTTTAAATAAACATACATTACATAAAAACAGCACTTCATTAATGTATTATGTATTAAACTAAAAAATATCAAAATATGTATTTTACAAAATTAATTTAACACCTTCAATTCTATACAAATTAAACATATATGAATATATATATTTAATTTGTATAGAATTGAAGGATTTAAATTCATTTGTATAGAATTTAGGGTTTAAAATTAATTTTGAAAAATACATATTTTAAGCGTCATCATATTTTATTCAGGATGTTAGGATTAATTAGGGTTTTAGGGGGAAGGTATATATGTGTAAAATTAAAGTACTTCCAAATCAAACGTAATTCCATTTACATTTTTAAGGAGGTTTAAAAAAAACCAATACATTTTTTCAAAAGTAGCAACCATTATATTAAAAAATCCAATAAATTAAGCATTATTAACATACTAAACAACTAGAAACAGTATTAACCACCAGTATATTTAAGTAATACTAATACTGTTAAATATAAAAGCAATATACTTACCAACGATATTTCAAATTTCAACATAATGCTACCAACAAGATTATGACATTGATGTTAAGTACCATCAACGGTCTGACAACATTATTAAAGATTCACACCATTCACATGTGTGTGTATGTAACCCACATCAGGGAGTTCTCCTTGTTACTTCACAAGGTAGCCTAGGATACAACCCCAATCAGAGTAATCCTTAGAAGAGCTCCAAGTAATTACGAGGAACTCTGGAATCCATATATTAAGGCCTTGGCTGCAACAACATTGTAGCATAGGATGGCCTGAACCGTGAGGAAAGATATACCCAATACTCCAAGATGACTGCTTTGCTGAAAAGCATCCAGTGGGAGTGGATTCAGAATAAGCCCCCCTTCCCGCATGAGACACGCAGTGTTAAGCAGAACTTCCAGCCCTGCTTTCTGACAGTGCCCCCTCACCCAAATTCCAACAACTTGGCAGTGAGTGTCCTGGTTTGTCAAGATGTCTTTCATGAAAGTCCCATACCAAGCAGGAGGCATAAAGATTGAAAACAGGCTCCCATGATCATTCCTGAGGACTAAACTTGTCTCTATCCACCAACCACTGTAAGCTGGTTCTTACAAATCTTCCTTCCAAGCTCTTATGCTCCTTACTCTCATTTTCGGAATTCAATTCAGCTGGCTTAGAATGTGTAGCAAGATGTGTCTTTTCAGAGCAAGGATGCAATAAAGATACATGAAAAATATAGTGAATTACCATGGATTGAAGCAAAATAATTTCCAGTAGATTAATATCCTATGTGTGTGCGTCCTTTATGGAAAACACATTGTGGATGTAGGCAATCCAGGCAGAAATATGAAATTATCCATTTTAGTCAAGGGATCTACAATCACTAGAATCACTGGGCAACCCTGACTTATGCAACTCAACAGTAAACTCCCTTAACATAGTATCTAGGTAGAATAGGTAAAGTTATCAACAACCACATATGTTTATTAAGTGAACTTTTGATTTGAATACAGATTGTGCATAGTTGTATAAAAACGTTTTCATGAGTAAATATACTTGGACACCAAAAGTATCTTTTTATGCTGACAAAGATTTAGCGATTCCAGGATACCGAGCTACCTTAGAGTCATGAAGCCAAATAATAGCCTGTTGTCCTAACTGATCAGTTGGTAAATATCAAGCCTTTTTTTTGATACCAAGCAATTTTTTCATTTCTAGTCTCTTGTTCCTTTAACTAAGTTTCTTTGTTTATAGAATGACTGTATGTAGATACTTGAGTAAAACATGTATTTACGTTAATCAGAGCAGGGGATTGATCACACAAGCCCTTTAGAAACAAAATGAATGGTGGAGCTTTTGTCACTTGATTCTCATTCTCCAATTGAACATTTCTCGTAGTGAGGCATCAGCTTCCCATTCTTAAGACCTAGGCTATATTTTATTACATGATTATTACATAATCACAGTTAGAGTAAAACAAGATCCGTCTGAGTTGTCTAAGAGTATGTGCTTGAGCTGCTTAAAAAACTGCAAATTCCTATGATCTGTGTACACATCTATTGTGTGTTTTACCCCTAACAATTACTCTCTTCATACTTCATAAATTGTCTCAACTAAGCCCGGGCAAAATTAGAACTAGGGCGGAGTAATTGGAATAATTTCAGTGATTACGTATTACTCTTGTGATATAAAATTGCCAAAATTACTCAATTTCTCCAGTTTGAGTAATTTAGAGTAATTTGGAGCAAACATCCTACTGCAGGAGCACAGGAATAACAACCTAATAGAGAGTTAGCCACTGCTGGATACTGCTGTTCCTTTTCTGAATTCTTTGGTATTATTTTCTCAGCGTAAAATGCATCCTCTAGCCCATTTTGTACACAAAGGTGCATTTTGTAATGAGGAAATAGCACTACATACTGGATCCCTAAATCCACAATTACACATAATTAATAATTATGAGTATGAGTAATTACGCCAGAGAAAATTACTCCAGTTACGCCCACCCCATGTCTTAACTGCCAAATGTTCCATATCAGTGTTCGTATAATTAACTCTGATGGTAAAAAAGTAATGGAAAGGTATGCTACTGGGTGATCCTGGTGAATCAAAGAAGGGTGCCTCCAAGACCATCAATCAAACCTTTCTTTAAAAGAAGAACCCAAAGTATTGTTTCTTCTAATGTCTAGGATTTGACCTGTTGTCAATTGGTTTTTCAGCAAGGATGTATACTCAGGTATATCCCGCCGATGTATATTGTTTCTTGTAATTCTGAATAGAATGAGTCAGTAGTCCTCTTTCATAAATTATCGCAGTTTTCTTTGCTTTTTTTAAATATAAAAAAAAATCAAGAAAACATTGTATACAGTTACAAACACAATGACAAGGGACAACACTTATACAAACCAGAAATTACATGACATCCCTTCTTGAGTATATGCAAAGAATTAATCCAAAAACACATGGGATTACATATCTACTGTCCTACATTATTGTATTGGTGGGACTTTTGCCACTTCAGTCCTTTTATCTGTAGTATTAGACAGTACTACTAGGCTCTAATTGGGGGTCAGAGCATAAGTTGGTGACAGGATGAGATCCTAAATTCCATCCCCCATAATGCACAACTTTGTGCGCAAAATTAACCAATTTATGGTAGCTCTTGGCCCCGTTTGTAATTGCGCTGACACGTTTCGACCTTCGTATTGGGCCTGTGGTGTGTTTCGGGAAAGGTCTTTTTCAGTGCTGTGCACTTTGTGGACACATTGGGTCAGCTCGTTCCTACATTCTTTTTGAAAGCTTCTATTGGGTTTTTTGTTGCAGACTCCTGTTTTAACATGAGGTCCTACATGTGGGTGGACCTTGGTGTATATTTAGTGGAGACCATCTAACTGTTTTGTTCTGGGATCCTTGAGTCAGGATGCCGCCCGCCTCCTTGGGAAGGGGATATTTTTGCAGGGGCAGTTCCTTATGGCCACAAACCTCCTCTGTGGTCTCTTGCGTGTCCCATGTCCTGCCAGGCACTCCGCAGTGAAAAAGAATGGAATGGAAAGGTATCCTTGCCAGTGAATTAATTACTCTGAGAAAAAACTATTCCTATCACAAATAAGAAGCATCCGTCCCATTAATAAAGGAGACTACATATTAGGATGTTATAAAATTGAAGCATTAGATAAGCATTCCTTAAAACGTATTGCCCGATGTGCTTCCTTCTACCAAACAAAAGCTACTTCCTGCCATAGTAACTTGGTAATGGGTCTTACAATGTCAGAAAACTCATAACTTAAACTTCCAGAAATATCCACACAGTCCAAAAAGCTCTTAATTGCATTAACTGAAGTGGGTCTGGGCCATTGTACTAGCACCATTACTTTCGCCACCTCCGTTTGAATGCTCGCAGGTGTAATGATTGGGTGTGGGTGATACATTTAGCTCGGTCGGCAGAGTTAGAGGAGTTTTGACCACTCCGTAGTATGCATACAATGCGGAGTTATGGGCAAATTATTCTCCTGCGTGGCTCACCAACGGTAAGTTGGCAAGTCAAGTCAAGTCAAGTCAAAGAATTTATATAGCGCACTACATACCCGGAGGGTCTCAAGGCGCTTAGGGAGGGGAGGAGGATTACTTGTCAAATATCCACGTTTTAAGTTGCTTTCTGAATGCTAGGTGGTTCTGGGTAAGGCGAAGGTAAGTGGGGAGTGAGTTCCATGTTTTAGCAGCCAGGTATGAGAAGGATCTGCCTCCCATTGTGGTCTTGTTGATGCGAGGTACAGTGGCGAGGGCTTGGCTGGAAGAACGTAGTTGGCGGGAGGGGGTGTAGAAGGACAGTCGTGAGTTGAGGCATTCTGGTCCGATGTCGTAGAGTGATTTGTGTGCGTGGGTTAGCAGTCGGAAAGTGATCCTCTTATTGACGGGTAGCCAGTGGAGGTCTTTCAGGTGACCAGAGATGTGTTCGTTGCGCGGGATGTCTAATATGATCCTGGCTGAGGCGTTTTGGATTCGTTGGAGTTTCTTCTGGAGTTTAGCGGTAGTACCTGCGTAGAGGGTGTTTCCGTAGTCCAGTCGGCTCGTGACCAGAGCATGGGTGACTGTTTTTCTGGTTTCGGTGGGGATCCAGCGAAATGTTTTTTTGAGCATGCGAAGAATGTTGAAGCAGGATGAGGATACGGCGTTGACTTGTCTGTACATTGAGAGTGAAGAATCCAGGATAACGCCTAGGTTCCGTGCGTGGTCTGTCGGGATGGGTGCTTTTCCAAGAGCTTCCGGCCACCAGGAGTCGTCCCAAGCAGAGGGGGAAGTACCTAAGATGAGGACTTCTGTTTTATCTGAGTTCAGTTTCAGACGGCTGTGTTTCATCCATTCGGCAACTTCTTTCATTCCTTCGTGTAGGTTAGTTTTGGCGGTGCTGGGGTCATTGGTGAGAGAAAGGATCAGTTGAGTGTCATCCGCGTAGGAGATGATGTTGAGGTTGTGTTGGCGGGCGATGGTCGCGAGGGGACTCATGTATACTTTGAAGAGGGTGGGACTGAGTGAGGATCCTTGTGGTATGCCACAGATGACTTCAGTGGCCTCGGACTTGAATGGTGGAAGGCAGACTCTCTGGGTTCTACCGGTGAGGAACGAGGTGATCCATTCAAGTGCTTTTCCTTGTATTCCGATATTTCTGAGGCGTTGTAAAAGGGTGCTGTGGCAGACTGTGTCGAAGGCTGCAGAGAGGTCGAGGAGGATGAGGGCGACTGTGTCTCCATTGTCCAGTAGAGTTCGAATGTCGTCTGTTGCTGCGATGAGGGCGGTCTCAGTGCTGTGTTTTGCTCGGAAGCCGGACTGTGAGGAGTCGAGGGATTTGTTGGCTTCGAGAAAAGCGGCGAGCTGGTTGTTGACAGCTTTCTCGATTACTTTGGCCGGGAATGGAAGGAGCGAAATGGGGCGGTAATTTTTGAGTTCGGTGGGGTCCGCTGTGGGTTTTTTCAGAAGGGCGGTGAGTTCAGCGTATTTCCATTTTTCCGGGAAGGTGGCGGAGTTGAAGGAGCAGTTGATGACGTCTCGGAGGTGTGGTGCTATGACGGAGTCTGCTTTGTTGAAGATGTGGTGGGGACATGGGTCTGTGGGGGATCCTGAGTGGATGGAGTTCATCAGGCGGATGGTGTCCTCAGTGGAGATTGGGTTCCAGTCGTTAAGGGTGTTCAAGGGGGGAGAATGTTCGGCATATGGTTCGGTGGGTTGGTCTCCGGGTTGGTTGTCGAAGCTGTTGTGGATGTCTGCAATTTTGTTGTGGAAGAATGAGGCTAGGGAGTCGCAGAGGGTTTGAGAGGGGGTGATGTCGTTGGAGTTGGCCGAGGGATTGGTAAACTCCTTGACGATGTTGAAAAGTTCCTTGCTGTTGTGGGCGCTGTTGTCAAGTCGATCCTTGAATGCTGTTTTCTTGGCCTTTCGGATTAATTGGTGGTGTGTGCGGGTGGCGTTTTTGAAGGCGTCCTTGGTGCTAGTGGTTGGGTCTTTTTTCCAGGCCTTTTCGAGGGAGCGGCAGAGTTTCTTGGATTTCTTAAGATCATCGTTGAACCATGAGGCCTTCTTGCTGCCAAGTTTGATTTGTCGTTTTTTCAGTGGTGCTAAGGTGTCGGCGGTGTTGGATAACCAAAGGGTGAAGTTGGCGGCGGCTTGGTTTGGGTTAGAAGAGTGGGCTGGGGTGTTTAGAAGGAGCGATGAGGAGATCTGGTCGAAGGTGATTTTGTTCCAGTTTCTTTGCAGAGTTGGTTGGAGGTGGTTGGTGGGTTTTGGCTTGTTGTAGGTGAAGTGAACGCAGCTGTGGTCAGTCCAGAGGAGATCCGTAGTGTAGTTGAAGGAGACATGTTTGCTGGAGGTGAAGATGGGGTCGAGTGTGTGGCCTGCGATGTGGGTGGGGGAAGTGACCAGTTGTTTAAGTCCGAGGTTGGCGAGGTTGTCCAAGAGGGTGGTGGTGTTGCGGTCGTTGATCTTTTCAAGGTGAAAGTTGAGGTCTCCCAGAAGGATGTAGTCTTTGGAGGGGAGCGCGTGTGGAGTGATGAAGTCCGTGATTTCTTCACTGAATTTTGCGCGGGGTCCTGGTGGTCTGTAGAGGAGGGTGCCTCTGAGTGTGGTCTTGGGGTCGATGTGGATCTGGAAGTGAAGGTGTTCGGAGTTGGCGAGGTTGGTGTCAGAGCTGGTTGAGATGCGGATTGATTTTTTATGGACGATAGCGATTCCTCCTCCTGTGTGGCCGGTACGGTCTTTGCGTGTGATCTTATAATCTTCAGGGATGGCAATGGTGATGTCTGGGCCGGAGGAAGCGTTCATCCATGTTTCTGTTAGGAAGGCGACGTCCGGAGAGATGGTGTCTAGTAGATTCCATAGGTCAATGGCGTGCCTGTGGATCGATAGGGTGTTGAGAAGGATGCATTGTAGGTGAATGGGGTCGGGAATTTGTGGTGTGGTCATAGCAGAGATGTTGTCGGTGCCGCTGAATTTGCAGGAGTAGCAAGAGAAAGGTCCATGGGTGTGTCCGGGAGCGGCTTGGACGCAGTTGGGGGCTAGGAGGGTGGTGGCATCGTAAGTGATGCGGGAGGGGTGGGGGGTGCAAGGGCCAGAGGGTCTGGCGCTGGGCGCGGTCCAGGCACGGACGGGCGTAGACGGGCTTACCTTTGGCGCACCTTCGGCGCGGATTGGGCGCGGTCGCTGCGCGTGAACGCTGCGCGCGGGAACGGTTGTCATATAAGGAGGGTGGGGGGGAGGGGCGAGGGCGGCTCAGCTGGGAGGCGGGGCGGGCTAAGTAGGAGGACAACAACAACAAAATGGAGGGCGCTTGGGGGAATACACTAAAAGAGCAGGAAAGTCGCGCTGGCAATCTTAATAATGAAATATGCAAAGCGGCATACAAAGCGCACAGCAGGCAATTAATTTCACACAGTTTCCAGCAAGAAGCGTTACACAACGATACCGGAGCCAAAGGGAGCGACCACTCAGCTGGGAAGCGTCGAGTGAGTCACAGCGCTTCCAGGTAACGGAGCGCTGTTGTAGTCTGTGGGAGGGCGGCTCAGCTGGGAGGCGGGGCGGGCTAAGTAGGAGGACAACAACAACAAAATGGAGGGCGCTTGGGGGAATACACTAAAAGAGCAGGAAAGTCGCGCTGGCAATCTTAATAATGAAATATGCAAAGCGGCATACAAAGCGCACAGCAGGCAATTAATTTCACACAGTTTCCAGCAAGAAGCGTTACACAACGATACCGGAGCCAAAGGGAGCGACCACTCAGCTGGGAAGCGACGAGTGAGTCACAGCGCTTCCAGGTAACGGAGCGCTGTTGTAGTCTGTGGGAGGGCGGCTCAGCTGGGAGGCGGGGTGGGCTAAGTAGGAGGACAACAACAACAAAATGGAGGGCGCTTGGGGGAATACACTAAAAGAGCAGGAAAGTCGCGCTGGCAATCTTAATAATGAAATATGCAAAGCGGCATACAAAGCGCACAGCAGGCAATTAATTTCACACAGTTTCCAGCAAGAAGCGTTACACAACGATACCGGAGCCAAAGGGAGCGATCACTCAGCTGGGAAGCGTCGAGTGAGATATAGTTTACCCTAGCGTGATTTGTGGGTGCTAGGAGGGCACCCGGTGAGATTTTCCCAACATGGGCAGTCTCGACCATTTACGGTGAGAAAGCTGTTGCTTGAGTAGAAAATTTACTCGAGCAGCAGCAAAACCAACACAAGAAGCAGCGCTCTCTAGTGTGCAGCGTGGTGCACTTCACGCTGATGTGTCTGCAGATAACAAGCTCTTGGAGCTAAAATTCAGCTCAAGCAGCGAGACATGATGATTTCCGCCCATTTGTGGAACCCTGTGGAATCTCATGGAGTTTTCATGTAACTTCGTGGAATTCCACGGAGTAAAACTCTTTAAGTTCCACCAACCGCTAGTAAAGATGTACCCTAAGAACTCAACTGCAGTTGTGTGAAAAAGACATTTATTCTTCATAGCAAAATGAGGGAGCTCTCCTAAACACAAGTACTGCCAACGTATGATGTATGCATTTTCCAAACTGTCAGAATAGAATAATATATTACCTAGATGAACAATACAAAATACATTGCAAAACCCTCTACCACCTGATCAATAAAACATTGAAATTCTGAAGGAGCATGGCAGAGTCAAAAAGTCATGACTTGGTATTCAAATAATGCAAACTTAGCACAGAAAGATTTCTATGATTCAATAACCTTCTGACTTTATCGAGATGAAAACCAATTTGAAATCAAACTTTTTAGATATTGTAGCATTTCCGATCTGATCTATCAATAACAGAGAGTGACCCATTAATATTATTTATTGCTTTTGGAGTTTATACATCTTCTCAATTCTCCCTTTTTTCAGCTACATTAAAAAATGGAGAAGGAACTTGAAACTATAAGGTCCTAGTGATTCCATTAGACAAACTCGAATCTTTAAATCTTTAATTTTAGATAATTCCATTAGGCAATTGTTTTCTTTCCTTTTTTAATTTTATATAGAGTTTAGGATATTCTGTTTCTGATTCAGTAGGAGCATGCACTGAACAACAATGAATTGAAGCATCTGGTTATATATCAAACATTGCTTTTTTTATTGTTTTTTATTCAGAGCCAGTCACCATCAAAGACATTGTTGCAAACTTTTCATTGTAAAACAAAGTTGATGTACATCATAAAAGCTGCCAGGATAGGCAACTATAGAAACTAAAAAAAACAAGAGAAAATAGGACTAGAATAAAATAAAGTGCAATGAAAATAAGGTCAAAATATAACAGTTATACTACAAAGAACCTCAGTGCTAGATGCTAGATGAAGCTGGCCCAGACACGTCAAAAGCATTTTAAAGCATTAGGGCATTTAGCCTTAGAAACAGCCAATTCAAATTTGTATATCTGACAGAAAATTGCCCACCACTCCAGTACCTTAGGAGGAAGGGAGATAATCCAAGATTTCGCTGTACACAACTGTGCAGTAGTAATTATGATTGACATCAATGGGGTTTGTCGGGGGTTATAATCATTTTTGTGAGCCAACAAAATATCTCTAGTGTATAGCAGGAAACTATCTCCTACGTGAGATATGGACAGCTGAACCACCCCCGACCAAATGTCCTGTGGTGCAGGGCAGTTAGCAAACACATGAACAATATCTGCCACGACAATCAGCACTTAGTAGAGTGAGTCTTGTCAGAAACATGGTTTGTAGCCGATTTAGAGGTCCTTTCTGGGGTGTACTAGAGCATGCAGATGGTCTTAAACTACTGAAGCTTTAAGCTGATGGAATGTGCAGAGCGATTGATACTTTGTAAGGTGTTAGTGATCTAATTAGAGAGAATATCCAAGTTGAACTCTATTTAGATGCCAACAGCGAACAATCATTAGTGCTGTAGTCGCTAAAGATCTGATAGAGTACTCTGATCGAAGCCTTGCCAGGTGCCCTGTAAAGATAGGACAAGATGTCAAAGTCTTCCAATTTATCCGTTCTTTACAACTACACAAAAAAAAACACATAGCTGTAAATACTTTTAATAAACTGATTTTGAAGGTCAAAAGAAGCCTGGAGGAAAGAAAATTAACAAACACCATTACAGTCAAACAACTCCCCAATCATCTTTGTCCCTAAAATTGCCCAGGCGTCCCCCACTGGATTGTGAAAATTAGAAGGAAATATGGGATTCCCCCAGAGTGGGGTGTATGCATGTAAGGTGGGTAAGAAGTCCTTAGAACAGATTTCCCTCCAGGTATGTATGATGTTTTTAATCATTTTAAACTGGTCTCGCTTAAAGTATTTAGGATCTGAAATGATGCGCAAAAAAAACTAGCGTCTGACCCAATGCTAGTTGATAGCCCAGTATGGATGGGTCCGGGTCACGACCCATGAGCATTTTTCCAATACGGCCTCTAAAGGCTGCCTAAAAGTAGACCTTAAAGTCAGGTAATTGAAAGCCCCCCCCCCCCCACTCCAGGTTGTACGGGAGTTTCAAAACGTGAATAGCTTGCCTGGCCCTCTTATAGCCCCATATGAAGTTACCAATAGCACCCTTGAGGCATCTAAAAATGAGTCCGGGACCCAAACTGGTATTGCTCAGACAAGGTATAAAATCTTTGATAAAACATTCATTTTTAGGTCTCGCCTGGCTATCGCGTAAGCGATCCCTCAGCGAGACTTATGTAGGGGCTTCAGAAAATGCTCCCAAAGGCTTCCCAGGCGGATCGAGTGGCGGTTACGCGCACAACCACGCGCATTCCATTTGCCACCAGCTACTTCCTGCGCGTGCGCCACCTCACGCATTCGGAGAGATTTAGTAAGGGGCACAAGACCTTAGGAATGCGGTTTATGGCCAGTGCATGTGAGGCATTCAAGCGCGAAGCTGGCATCTGGCATCGGACTTGAAAGCAGCAGACTGCTTTCGACAGCGCGCGCTCGGCCTCACTTCCTGCATCCCCTCTTACAACAATTAACTTTCGTTATAACTCACACCCCATATACTCGTTCCCTCCCACCCTTCCTTTGATGTCCGCTTTTCTTGTTGTTTACAAACCACGCCACACACTGTTGCATGCCACACACTGCTGCACGCCACACACTGCTGCACGCCGCACACTGCTGCACGCCGCACACTGCTGCACGCCGCACACTACCGCACGCCACACACTGCTGGGCACACTGCTGCATTACACACTGCTGCATTGCACACTGCTGCACGCCGCACACTGCTGCATGCCTCACACTGCTACACGAAACACTGCTGCACGCCTCACACTGCTGCACGCCACACACTGCTGCACGCCACACACTGCTGCACGCCTCACACTGCTGCATGCCTCACACTGCTGCATGCCGCACACTGCTGCATGCCTCACACTGCTGCATGCCACACACTGCTGCACGCTGCACACTGCTGCACGCCGCACACTGCTGCACGCCACACACTGCTGCACGCCACACACTGCTGCATGCCGCTGCACGCCACACACTGCTGCACGCCACACACTGCTGCATGCCACACACTGCTGCTCGCAGCACACTGCTGCATGCCGCACACTGCTGCACACCGCACACTGCTGCACGCCGCACACTGCTACACGAAACACTGCTGCACGCCACACACTGCTGCACGCCACACACTGCTGCACGCCGCACAATGCTACACGAAACACTGCTGCATGCCACTCACTGCTGCATGGCACCCACTGCTGCACGCTGCACACTGCTGCATGCCACACACTGCTGCACACTGCTGCATTACTCACTGCTGCATGCTGCACGACACTGCTGCACAAAGCACACTGCTGCACGCCGCACACTGCTGCATGCCGCACACTGCTGCATGCCGCACACTGCTGCATGCCACACACTGCTGCACGCCACACAGTGCTGCATGCCTCACACTGCTTCATGAAACACTGCTGCATGCCACACACTGTTGCACGCCGCACACTGCTGCACCCCACACACTGCTGCACGCCGCACACTGCTGCATGCCGCACACTGCTGCACGCCTCACACTGCTGCACTCCTCACACTGCTACACGCCACACACTGCTGCACGCCACACACTGCTGCACGCCACACACTGCTGCATGCCGCTGCACGCCACACACTGCTGCACACCACACACTGCTGCACGCAGCACACTGCTGCACGCCGCACACTGCTGCACGCCACACACTGCTGCACCCCACACACTGCTGCACGCCGCACAATGCTACACGAAACACTGCTGCACGCCACATACTGCTGCACGGCACACACTGCTGCACGCCGCACACTGCTGCACGTCACACACTGCTGCACACTGCTGCATTACTCACTGCTGCATGCTGCACGACACTACTGCACACAGCACACTGGTGCACGCAACACACTGCTGCACGCCGCACTCTGCTGCACGCCGCACACTGCTGCACGCCGCACACTGCTGCACGCCACACAGTGCTGCATGCCTCACACTGCTACATGAAACACTGCTACATGCCACACACTGCTGCACGCCACACACTGCTGCACGCCGCACACTGCTGCATGCTGCAAACTGCTGCATGCCTCACACTGCTGCACGCCTCACACTAGTACATGCCACACACTGCTGCACGCCACACACTGCTGCACGCCACACACTGCTGCATGCCGCTGCTCGCCACACACTGCTGCACACCACACACTGCTGCACGCCACACACTGCTGCACGCAGCACACTGCTGCACGCCGCACACTGCTGCATGCCACACACTGCTGCACGCCACACACTGCTGCACGCCACACACTGCTGCACGCCACACACTGCTGCATGCCACACAATGCTACACGAAACACTGCTGCACGCCACACACTGCTGCATGCCGCACACTGCTGCATGCCTCACACTGCTACACACCACACACTGCTGCACGCCACACACTGCTGCACGCCACACACTGCTGCATGCCGCTGCACGCCAAACACTGCTGCACGCCACACACTACTGCACGCCGCACACTGCTGCACGCCGCACACTGCTACACAAAACACTGCTGCATGTCACACACTGCTGCACGCCACACACTGCTGCACACCACACACTGCTGCATGCCACACACTGCTGCACGCCACACAATGCTACATGAAACACTGCTGCATGCCACACACTGCTGCACGCCACACACTGCTGCGTGCCGCACACTGCTGCATGCCACACACTGCTGAACACTGCTGCATTACTCACTGCTGCATGCTGCAAGACACTGCTGCACGCAGCACACTGCTGCACGTCGCACACTGCTGCACGCCGCACACTGCTGCACGCCGCTGCACGCCACACAGTGCTGCATGCCTCACACTGCTACACAAAACACTGCTGCACGCCGCACACTGCTGCACGCCACACACTGCTGCACGCCTCACACTGCTACACACCACACACTGCTGCATGCCACACACTTCTGCACGCCACACATCGCTGCATGCCGCTGCACGCCACACACTGCTGCATGCCACACACTGCTGCATGCCACACACTGCTGCACGCCGCACGCTGCTGCACGCCGCACACTGCTTCACAAAACACTGCTGCATGCCACACACTGCTGCACGCCACACACTGCTGCATGCCACACACTGCTGCACACCACACACTGCTGCACGCCGCAGAATGCTACACGAAACACTGCTGCACGCCACACACTGCTGCACGCCGCACACTGCTGCACGCCGCACACTGCTGCACGCCACACACTGCTGCACACTGCAGCATTACTCACTGCTGCATGCTGCACGACACTGCTGCACGCAGCACACTGCTGCACACAGCACACTGCTGCACCCCGCACACTGTTGCACACCTCACACTGCTGCATGCCTCACACTGCTGCACTCCACACACTGCTGCACGCCGCACACTGCTGCACGCCGCACACTGCTGCACTCCACACACTGCTTTTATACGAGTTTATGCTACTGACATTGTAAATGACAATGCCTTTTATTTGTTTTAAAACCAAAACATAAATAAAAGGCATTGTAATTTTACAATGCCAATAGCTCAAACTCTTATAAATGTGAGACCTATTGCATTGCAAATGCTTGTTATGATGTTGCAGCGACCTAGTATACTAATTGGGAGTCAATTTCATGTGCGCATCTTTGCTATGACCGATTGAAAATGAGGGTCATAATTCAATTGATAAATACATTCCACTCTGCTACCAAGCCTAGCTCATAGATCAGTATCAGTTTAAACTGTTCTAGCGATTTGATTCGCCAATTGAAAATTAAAGTAGAACATGCATTTTTGTTAAATTTAATTCATGCCCAGCGAGAGTTCCAAACCTTGTAGCCTCATCTGACACTAGGTCGATGGTAGAAAGCAGATCTGAAGTAAAAATTGCCACGTTGTCAGCACAGGCTGTGATTTTAAGTTCAAAACCGTTAGATATCACTGGCTGAATCTTTTGGTGTGTATGAGGGAACTGAAATAGGGTTCAATACAAAGCCAAATAGAAGTGGAGAGAACGCACACCACTGACGGGTGCCCCTAAGGATCCTGAATGGTGGAGAGCTAATCCACCATAGACTGATTTACCCATAGAATTTCTATAGAGAGACTCTATCCATTTAATAAATCTGCCACTACTGAGAGCTATCATCGTTGCCCACAGTAAGTCCCATGTGACCCGGTCAAAGGCCTTCTCTGTGTCCAACAGAATCATGGTGACCCTTATGCTCAATCGTTCTGCAATGTAGAATATGGAGATTGCAGTGTTTATATGACTAATGGTATCCCTACTGAGCACAAAGCCGTGCTTTGCAGTGAGACCAGATATTAGACCAAAGGAGCAAAACAGGAAGCTAACAATTTCCCAATGATCTTAGCATCAGATTTGATCAGAGAGATAGGCCGGTAAGAGCCACTGTCCTCCAGTGCTTTTTTTCTTGAGAAAGACTCCGGTCTCCTGAGGCGAAAAGCCGGGAGGTGACATCGCTGATTGTAATTATTCTGTGTTTTACTGGTGTGTTTTTATAAATAGCTACTTCTCACTCAGGCACTTCAGGGCGACGTGCAGCGGACCCAGCGCTGTCACGGGACACCCTCTACCTGCCTTCATCGCCGCTAGCCACGCCCACTCTGTGGCCACGCCCCCTCCCCGCCCTACTTAAGGGCTGACTCCACGAGCTTTCAATCGGCTCCGGTCTCCTGAGGCGAAAAGCCGGGAGGTGACATCGCTGATTGTAATTATTCTGTGTTTTACTGGTGTGTTTTTATAAATAGCTACTTCTCACTCAGGCACTTCAGGGCGACGTGCAGCGGACCCAGCGCTGTCACGGGACACCCTCTACCTGCCTTCATCGCCGCTAGCCACGCCCACTCTGTGGCCACGCCCCCTCCCCGCCCTACTTAAGGGCTGACTCCACGAGCTTTCAATCGGCTCCGGTCTCCTGAGGCGAAAAGCCGGGAGGTGACATCGCTGATTGTAATTATTCTGTGTTTTACTGGTGTGTTTTTATAAATAGCTACTTCTCACTCAGGCACTTCAGGGCGACGTGCAGCGGACCCAGCGCTGTCACGGGACACCCTCTACCTGCCTTCATCGCCGCTAGCCACGCCCACTCTGTGGCCACGCCCCCTCCCCGCCCTACTTAAGGGCTGACTCCACGAGCTTTCAATCGGCTCCGGTCTCCTGAGGCGAAAAGCCGGGAGGTGACATCGCTGATTGTAATTATTCTGTGTTTTACTGGTGTGTTTTTATAAATAGCTACTTCTCACTCAGGCACTTCAGGGCGACGTGCAGCGGACCCAGCGCTGTCAGGGGACACCCTCTACCTGCCTTCATCGCCGCTAGCCACGCCCAATCTGTGGCCACGCCCCCTCCCCGCCCTACTTAAGGGCTGACTCCACGAGCTTTCAATCGGCTCCGGTCTCCTGAGGCGAAAAGCCGGGAGGTGACATCGCTGATTGTAATTATTCTGTGTTTTACTGGTGTGTTTTTATAAATTGCTACTTCTCACTCAGGCACTTCAGGGCGACGTGCAGCGGACCCAGCGCTGTCACGGGACACCCTCTACCTGCCTTCATCGCCGCTAGCCACGCCCACTCTGTGGCCACGCCCCCTCCCCGCCCTACTTAAGGGCTGACTCCACGAGCTTTCAATCGGCTCCGGTCTCCTGAGGCGAAAAGCCGGGAGGTGACATCGCTGATTGTAATTATTCTGTGTTTTACTGGTGTGTTTTTATAAATAGCTACTTCTCACTCAGGCACTTCAGGGCGACGTGCAGCGGACCCAGCGCTGTCACGGGACACCCTCTACCTGCCTTCATCGCCGCTAGCCACGCCCACTCTGTGGCCACGCCCCCTCCCCGCCCTACTTAAGGGCTGACTCCACGAGCTTTCAATCGGCTCCGGTCTCCTGAGGCGAAAAGCCGGGAGGTGACATCGCTGATTGTAATTATTCTGTGTTTTACTGGTGTGTTTTTATAAATAGCTACTTCTCACTCAGGCACTTCAGGGCGACGTGCAGCGGACCCAGCGCTGTCACGGGACACCCTCTACCTGCCTTCATCGCCGCTAGCCACGCCCACTCTGTGGCCACGCCCCCTCCCCGCCCTACTTAAGGGCTGACTCCACGAGCTTTCAATCGGCTCCGGTCTCCTGAGGCGAAAAGCCGGGAGGTGACATCGCTGATTGTAATTATTCTGTGTTTTACTGGTGTGTTTTTATAAATAGCTACTTCTCACTCAGGCACTTCAGGGCGACGTGCAGCGGACCCAGCGCTGTCACGGGACACCCTCTACCTGCCTTCATCGCCGCTAGCCACGCCCACTCTGTGGCCACGCCCCCTCCCCGCCCTACTTAAGGGCTGACTCCACGAGCTTTCAATCGGCTCCGGTCTCCTGAGGCGAAAAGCCGGGAGGTGACATCGCTGATTGTAATTATTCTGTGTTTTACTGGTGTGTTTTTATAAATACCTACTTCTCACTCAGGCACTTCAGGGCGACGTGCAGCGGACCCAGCGCTGTCACGGGACACCCTCTACCTGCCTTCATCGCCGCTAGCCACGCCCACTCTGTGGCCACGCCCCCTCCCCGCCCTACTTAAGGGCTGACTCCACGAGCTTTCAATCGGCTCCGGTCTCCTGAGGCGAAAAGCCGGGAGGTGACATCGCTGATTGTAATTATTCTGTGTTTTACTGGTGTGTTTTTATAAATAGCTACTTCTCACTCAGGCACTTCAGGGCGACGTGCAGCGGACCCAGCGCTGTCACGGGACACCCTCTACCTGCCTTCATCGCCGCTAGCCACGCCCACTCTGTGGCCACGCCCCCTCCCCGCCCTACTTAAGGGCTGACTCCACGAGCTTTCAATCGGCTCCGGTCTCCTGAGGCGAAAAGCCGGGAGGTGGCATCGCTGATTGTAATTATTCTGTGTTTTACTGGTGTGTTTTTATAAATAGCTACTTCTCACTCAGGCACTTCAGGGCGACGTGCAGCGGACCCAGCGCTGTCACGGGACACCCTCTACCTGCCTTCATCGCCGCTAGCCACGCCCACTCTGTGGCCACGCCCCCTCCCCGCCCTACTTAAGGGCTGACTCCACGAGCTTTCAATCGGCTCCGGTCTCCTGAGGCGAAAAGCCGGGAGGTGACATCGCTGATTGTAATTATTCTGTGTTTTACTGGTGTGTTTTTATAAATAGCTACTTCTCACTCAGGCACTTCAGGGCGACGTGCAGCGGACCCAGCGCTGTCACGGGACACCCTCTACCTGCCTTCATCGCCGCTAGCCACGCCCACTCTGTGGCCACGCCCCCTCCCCGCCCTACTTAAGGGCTGACTCCACGAGCTTTCAATCGGCTCCGGTCTCCTGAGGCGAAAAGCCGGGAGGTGACATCGCTGATTGTAATTATTCTGTGTTTTACTGGTGTGTTTTTATAAATAGCTACTTCTCACTCAGGCACTTCAGGGCGACGTGCAGCGGACCCAGCACTGTCACGGGACACCCTCTACCTGCCTTCATCGCCGCTAGCCACGCCCACTCTGTGACCACGCCCCCTCCCCGCCCTAAAGGTCCACTACTTAAATGTGCATTCTCAGAACGCGCAGCGGGCGAGCGCAGCGGGCGCGACGAATGCGCGCCGAAGTTGCGCCTAAGTTAAGCCCGTCTGCGCCCGTCCGCGTCTGGCCGGGACTAGGGGCGTCTCACCCTGCCCCACTCACCACCTACACCCCGGACCAACTTCGTAGCTACCAGGGCCACTGGCCCATCCCGGCGACAACAATTTCCCGGATATCTGCTCTTGGCATAACTCCCCCCACCCCCCTGTCTGGCCCTGTTCCCACAGGTGATACCTCTCCTATGAGTTATGAGTCAGTCCCTTTGCCTATTCCTAAAAACTTCACTGCCTTCTACCTTAATACTCGGTCTGCTGTTGCCCATGCGCACGAACTCTCGGTCCTGTTGGACCTTCATGCCCCCGATCTTCTCTTTTTAACCGAGACCTGGTTCGGCGATGACTCCCTCCCTGCCCTCCTTTCCACCTTACCGGCCTCCTACTATGCCCTTAGGGCGGATCGTTCTTCAGGTAGAGCTGGGGGCGGCGTGGCGGTCATCGCACGTACCGATCTCCCTTTCCAAGTTCTTTCCTTACCTACCATTGCCACCACCGAATTTCTGGTGATTCGCACAGTTTCCATCTCTCCCCCTCTAACCTGCTTCCTCACCTACCGCCCTCCTCAGTCCCCCCTGCAGTTTCTCCCCGACTTTTTGGAGGCCCTGGCTACCATCACAGTCAATAATTCCTCCATCTTGCTCCTTGGCGATTTTAATTTCTGGCCCTCTGATCCCGCCGAATGTCCGTCATCAAAGGAATTTTCCGAAACCCTTCACTCCCTAAACTTTATATCTCACGTTCACTCCCCTACCCACATTAAAGGTCATCGGCTTGACCAGATCTGGTCCCTGAACTGCCCTGTGGAATCACTTTCTATCTCTCCTTGTTCTTGGTCTGATCACCATCTGATCTCCTTCCTCCTTCCTATTCTCCCTCCAGCTAAGCCCCCCCGGCCCAAAAACACCTGGGTCCGCTCATGGGGCCGTGTCAACCTCGAGAATCTCTCCTCTCTTCTTACCCGCTCTCTCCCCTCTCTTCTGGGCCTTACCACCGCCTCCCAGGTTGATACCATAGATCAGTGGCTCTCCCATAGCTGCGACTCCGTTGCCCCGCTCAAGCGCATCTCTTCCAAACGCGACAAAGACGCTAATCGGTGGTTTAATAAAGAGCTCAAAACCACCAAATTAGCAGTCCGTCGCGCGGAGCGGGCCTGGAGGAGAAACTATTGCCCCACTTTGAAACTGGAATACTCTAACATCCTGAGCCAGTACAAAAAAGACATCTTGGAGGCTAAAACATCTTATTTCTCCTCCAAGATTTTAGCAGCAGAGAACCAGTCTAAGGAGATTTTTACCATTGTTCACAACCTGGCGTTCTCAGACCGAATTACTCTAAAACCAGTCCCGTCTGAAGATCTTTGCCTCTCTCTCAATGATTATTTCATTCACAAAATTTTAACCATCAAGGCCAACATCCCTCCTCCTTCCCCCTCTTTTGATGCTCCTCGATGTCCTCCCCCCAAGGGCGCACTGACCACCCTTCCTCCAATCACTAAGGAAAATCTCACCTCTCTGATCCCTTTGATCAAATCTGGCTCCCCACACGATCCCTGTCCTGCCCATATCCTCCGCCACATCTTTGTCTCTTGCCCAGACCCTCCCCTTCATCTCCTAAACAGCTCCCTCTCTCAAGGTATAGTCCCCAGCTCCCTGAAATCCGCGGTAATTGTGCCCATCTTGAAAAAACCGGGGGCAGACCCTTCTGTCCCAGCCAATTTCCGCCCCATCTCCCTTTTGCCATTTTTGGCTAAAGTGCTTGAGCGCCACGTCACTCGCGCCCTGAGTTCCTTTGTGGAGAAGCACGGAGCCCTTGCCTCCCGCCAAGCTGGCTTCCGCCCCGCACACTCTACGGAGTCCGTTGTTATGTCGGTTCTAGACACCCTCAGGGAGGGCATGGATACCAATCAGCACCAGGCCCTTGTGCTCCTCGATCTCTCAGCCGCCTTTGATACAGTGGATCATAACATTCTACTTTCCCGTATCGGGGCGGCGGGGATCGGGGGGACTGCCCTGGTCTGGCTATCCTCCTTCCTGAGCAACCGCACCCAGGCTGTCCGCCTGGGTGAATTCACAGCGGACACCCGGAAAGTTCAGTGCGGGGTCCCCCAAGGTTCCTCTCTCTCTCCCCTTCTGTTTAATTTGTATATTGCCCCTTTAATTTTTCTCTTCAACAGATGGAGGTCACCGTTTTCAATTATGCGGATGACCTCCAGCTGGTCTTTAATCTCTCTTCTCCCTCTGCTGTCCTTAACTTCCAAACTGTCATGCTTCACATCAGGGACTGGATGAACCACAACCACCTGAAACTCAACCCTGATAAAACCGAGTTGGTGCTGACGGGCGGTTCATCCAGCCCCTGGTCCCCTCTTTTCTGGCCCCCCGCCCTTGGTCCCTCTCCTGCTCCCTCTTCCTCAGTTAAAACTTTAGGCATAAAACTTAATTCTCAACTCACCCTTCACTCCCAGGTCAGCTCTGTGGTATCCTCTTCTTTCCTCTCTCTGCGCACTATACGCAGGGTGTCCCGCTTCTTCACTTTTTCTGCCCTCAAACTCATTATCTTGGCCATGGTGATGTCCCGCCTGGACTATGGGAACGCCCTGTATGCCGGTATCCCCACATACAGTTTGCGTCGCCTACAACAGATACAAAACCAGGCGGCTCGCCTGGTCTTCAATCTCCCTAAATTTCACCATTCCACCCCACTTCTGAATTCACTACATTGGCTCCCCGTGCGAGCTAGAATTCAATTCAAGCTCGCATCCATTACCTTTTTGGCCCGATCGGGCTTGGCGCCAGCCTTCATTTCTTCTGAAATTGCCTCTTATATCCCCACCAGGACTTTACGTTCCTCCTCCCAGTTCCTCCTCACCATCCCACGCTTCCGGAGAAAGAAGTGGGGAGGATCCAAATTTGCTATCCTTGCCCCTACCCTCTGGAATTCCCTTCCCCTTGAACTTCGTTCCATCACCCTCTATTCACAGTTCCGCAAATGCCTTAAAACCCACTTATTCGCTAAATCTCTTGTATAAACACTCCCCCTTCCCTCCTTGTTTTTTAACCTCAGTTTCCCGTCAGCCATAGCGCCAAGAAACCGCTGGTATACGTGCGCTCTATAAATACTTTCAAACTCAAACTCAAACTCAAAGACAATGATAATAGTAAGGTTCCAAGAGGCAGGAATCTCTCTACCTCTATCGATATGGTCCACCAGCTGCATACATTTCAGGAGAAGAATTTGTCTGAATGTGTCATAAAATTTCAGTGGAATTGTATCTTCCCCTCCTGCCTTTCCAGGTGGCTGAGCTCTGATCGCAGCCTCAACCTCAGACACAGAGATATTTACCTCCAGAGCTGTGGCCTGTTATTCATCCAGGTGAGGTAAACAGTGCCCTTGTAGATATTCTGAGAGACCTGATTGACAAATTGGCTGGCTGTAGATAGCCTTTTAAAAAGCACTGAACTGCTCAGCCATTAGAGAGCTAGAGTGATCCATCGGTAACTTTGAAGCTTTGTATTACGTTCCTAGATTTTCTCTCTGAAACCTGGTGGGCTAACATTCGACCAACATTCTCTCCGTACTCATATTGGAGCATTTTGTTTTTATGATAGCGGCAACCCTCTCACTAAAGCCTCGGTCTAATATACACTGGCTTTCCATTAGATCAAAATAGATAGCTGGCTCCACCGGGCTTCTGACTAAAACTCCTTGAGCATGCTGGAACTCTAGCTCCTGTATAGCTTGAGTACCTCCTCTTGCTCCGACTAGGTATTATCAAGAATAAACTGTAGGGTGACCCCACTGCATAAATGCCTTCATGGCATCCCTTGAACTATGTGGAGGAGCTGTACCAGAATTCGAAATTAGAAATCCCCATGTAGCTCAGATAGATAGGTTCTATAGGCAAGTTCAGAAAGGGGAAACGTAAACTGGTGCCGCTCCTTGTCATTACTAATTAAGGGAAACATAAGCAGTACCGGGTTGTGATCTGAGATAATCTAAGGCCAGACCTCCATTTCAGTGGATTGGATTGGCCAAGATTCAATAAAGATCGTATCTGTTATGGATGTGTGCTTGTGGGGGAGAATAAAAAATGGTACCATGGACTAAGAGGATAGAGAGCCCTTCATACATCAATCAGACAATGCAGACAAGCAATTTCTAGGATATATGCCCTTCTTTTTACCATGCGAGGGTGAGCAAAGCAGTTAGTGGTATCTATCCCATAATTCATTATACAGTTAAAACACATGCTAATATTAGGTTCCCCATGTATATATTTGAAATCTTTTATATATTCTTGTAAATGGGCTGTTAACCCCTCTGTTTGTCATCTTTTTATGGAGTATTAATATTTTCTCCTTTGTCAGACTATATTTTGCACATTGACTAGCTGCTATTTACTGCTATTTGCACAATTGGGATATGTTGTGCTCGTTTCCCACTTGGCTCTTGTGGTTAACTTCAAAACTCAATTGAAGTGGCATTTTGGATTGTATTTTGCACATGAACTGGCTACTACCGAATTGCTTTCTGCACAGGTTAGGATATGCTCTGTTATTCCTCTTTTCTTGCTGCTAATTCTAAATTGAATTTTATGCTGAAGCTGAATTTTGGACTCTATTTTGTATATGAACTGGCTGCTACTTGCTGCCCTTCGCACATTCTAGGATATGCTCTGTTACATCAATCCTTCTGCTGCTAATTTTAAATGCTATTTTCTGCTGAAGTGGTTATGTGCTTCTGCCCAAATGTTTGAATAAAAAATTCTCTAAGCACAGAGGTTATACATAATATTTTGTATTTAAATGTTCCTGATATTGTTTAATATGGTCCTAAACATACGCTATCTTTTACAGTAGAGGTCTTTTGGGCCCCTGTTTCTGCCATGAGCTAAATGGTATTATTGTTGAAAATCTTACTTATTTTTGCCTATTGGGATAATTGAGAATATTGATTAATGGTATCTAAAGGAATTCTAGACCTGCTAATGCAGGTCTTGGATAATTTATGCTGGTCCGTGGAATGATGTTTGTTATGTTTTAATACTTTTGTAATAATATGCATGTATTTTTATGTGGACCTCATAGGAGTTCCAAATCTTTAATACAATATTGAATTGAATTGAAGTCCCCCATCCAATCTACCAGCTCTAAGCATAACCAATCAAATATACCTAGTTCATCAGTGTTTGGGATGTATACTGTGCATACTGTGCAATGACCATATTTCTTACCGGAGATGATGAGCTGGGCAATTGCCCACCTCCCCTTGGGATCAGAAACCGTTTTGAGAACCTTATACTCAAGATGCCCAGTGCAGAGTATAGCAACCCTGTGAATGGATACCAATTGACTAGTGTCTATAAGGAGATTATAACCCCCGTATCTGGGAAAATAAATCACCCCATCCCTTATCTGTCAGCTGCAGGGACAGCAACTTGTGAGGTCTCTACTCCTGTGCCCTACCACCCAACCTCTCCACCCACGAAGCAAACAAGAAGATAGGAGACTGAAAAAGTAGATAACCAAAGTAGGAAAATAAGTCAAGAGTTTGGAGCAATAACAGGCAAGCATTAGAGATATGAATCAAGTACAGGGACTCGGTCCCTGACATTGACTGAGAATTTGAGCTGTGTCTGACTGTCCTTGACATATCTGTGTCCAATCGTCCTTGATCAAATAAATAGGATTTGTAGAGCGCTGTTTATTATCCGTGAGGGTATCCAGGTGCAAGGGTGGTACTGCTGCTAATGTCTTTAATTGAAAAGCCAGGTTTTTAGACCTTTCCTGAATTCCGGTAGGGTGGGGGCTGTTCAAAAGTGTGGGGGGAGGCGTTCCAGGATTCTGCGGCCAGGTACGAGAAGGCGCAGCCAGCACTCCTGTTTCTGTGAATGCAGGGTGTGTGAGCCAGGGAGACAGATTCAAACATAGTTGTCTGAATGGTTGGAGGAAGCTCACCTTGTGTTTGAAGTATGCTGCTTCCTTGTTATGTAGGGCCCTGTAGGTGTTGGTGAGCAGTTTGAACTGGCATTGTTTGCTGATGGTGAGCCAGTGAAGAGAATTGAAGTGAGAGATGATGTTGGTTCATACCATAGGATCTGACCAGGGTGGTCAGATGTATGTGTTGAAAAGGGCTGGGCTCAGCGACGATCCTTTGGGAATGCCTAAGTCTGGCTGGCTCTTGAAGAAAGACTTGTGCACCAACAGCTTTCAATGGATCCATCATCTGGAGTAACGTCCATCACCAATCCATGGTTAATTTACAGAAATCTGTCTGAACAAACACCGTTAGTGAGTCAATCCCAATTGGTGCAGTAGGTGGAGCTTTCAGATAGATTGCTTGCCTAAAGCAAGAAGTTGCCCACAAATATTTAGATTGGGCATGGATGCAGTTGACTAGCTTTAGTCAGATCAGATCAGATCAGATCATGGATTAGTGGTAGACGGTATGCACTTAGCATTTATGGGTCAATGTCCCAGTCTGCTAGATCCAGAAAGTCTCTGATGAATAACTTTACAATGAATTGCCGGGGGTCATCCCCTTCTTTTTCTTCTGGAATGCCAAAAACCCGTAAGTTATTGCAGTGCTGGCGGCTTTCCAAGTCTATCTTGGATTGGGCCATCGTTAATTGGCTCTCATGTTTTTTTATTGTTCTCGCTGAGGCTGGTCCAACCTCTTCAATGTCTGCGACCCATTGCTGGAGCTCCACAACCTGTGTGGAGAGTGCTATAACCTAACTGGTCAGCCCAGCCTGAGACTGCTGCAGCTTCTGATTATCAACTCTGACTTATGCATAATGTTGCAGTTCTTCCGAGTGTTGCACCTGCACTAGTTCAATAATAGTAGATAGTGATGGCGTGGGCATTGAAGAAGTAGCCGGAGGAGTAGGTGTGGAACAGGCAAGGGGAACACCACCAGTAACGGTTGTTCTTCCCCTGGCAGGACTAACATTAAGGTGGGGGAGGTGTTAGTATTAAATGTATCATTAGAGTCCAGCCAAGACCATAGATTATTCCCCTCTGAGAGCGATTGATTGAGCTTACAGCATGGTGTTGATGAGTTAATGCCAAGTGCCATTGCTCTGCTTGTCAGGTAAAGCTTCCTGGAGGCCTGTAGGATAGCTAATCTGGTTGCCGTTGATCTGCTGAAATACGATAGCCCTTCTTTCCCCATTAGAGGTAATCCATTGCCAAAGAGGACTGTATTTAGGGTTGCTTGTAGCTTGAGGGACATTCTAGTTGCCATGCCCGGAGCTCCTTTGAGTATTCTGCCCTTTTTTGCCTTTACTATATCCTGAATGAGCCACCTTTTTTCCGTGCTGCCCCTCGATATGAGTAGGTGCAATGTGGTACTCCCATGTGGCACCTCCAAGGATGTCAATTTGAACTGATGCAGTAGCTAGTTGGCCTTTACTATCTGAGGTAGCTATCTCATAGCTTTTGTAGGGGACTGCAAACTGTCAGTTTAGCATTTCAGGAGTGGGAAGAGTAGCTTCTGCTAATAGAGAGCCCCCTATCACTTTAGTTCCCTCGATATAAAAAACTCAAGTGCAGCTTGCTGTGTCCTATCATCAGCGAAAGAAATGGAGGGGTTAGGAAAGGGTCAGTTAGGGTAAGAGGGATACCTTGTTGCGAGGCAGCTGGAGGGATGTCTGAAACAATGTTGCCAGGTATCGTAGTTAGCGAAGAAGCTGGCAGAGGAGTTGAGCCACTTTCCTTTGCTCCGACCTCATCCATCATTAATTCAGCTATAGGTGAGGCTGAATGGGGGTAGATCCATCCCCCAGATGTTCACAGAGTAGACTGGTCACCGATTCGGTCTGCAGCAATTCACAGAGTAGACTGGTCACCGATTCGGTCTGCAGCAATTTGAGGATTGGTCGACCAACTATGGAGGAAGAACTCCTCTCCGCCATAGCTTGGAAGCTGACCGCAGTGCACAGAGCTGCAGCCTGGGCCGTAGAAGAAGTCCCTTGCTCTCCTCGGGAGGCACTTATTTTGGAGGGAGCCATTGTGCTTGAAATGGCAATTTGAAAGAGATAGATATGCCAAGGAGCAACCCAGCTATCGAGGAACCCCAGGGACAAGAGAAGCCGCATCAGGTCCAGTCATCAAGACATATACGCAAAACCCATGATGAGCAAGATGAGCAGGTGGAGGTAAGTGCAGCAGAGCACAAAGGAGAGAGCGCTCACGAAGGCATCAACCCACCATTTGATTTTTCCCTTTTATGCTTTCTATGAAGCAGACAACTATTCTGGCAATAATCTGAATTTAATTGGACCATCCGGTTGGCTCAATCAATACAAAAATTATGTACGGTCTGCCCAGGCATAACCAAACCACTTTAAAGTGAGTAGCAGCAATCAAATCAGAACAATGTATCTCTTCATGATTTCCATACAAATCAGTAAAAGCATATGTATACGAAATCTCATTAAACCTAAAGATAATTTAGAAACATCCACTACCATACCATTCTCAGGAATCTTTTCCCTTAATGACTAGGGTTTGCAAGAATTGAACAAACTTCTTATCTATATAATTTCTGGAAGCCCTAGAATCCCAAAATTCGTACACAACTTTTTCTTGGGACTATGAAAAAAAACATCTTCACTGAAACTACCATAACAGCCACAGCTGAATTCATGGTATTTACAATCCACCTAGGAATTGATTTAATTTCTTCACTCGATAAAGCAGCTCCCAGCATTGTTGAGGAATCAATTTTTTCTATTGGGTATAACCTATCAACTGGCAGTGTCACTGCCACCTAACTCTTGTTGGAGCGGGAATTTGGTTTAAATTAGAACTATTGGTTTACCACCATTTAGACTAATACCCGCTCAGGATCTCTTCAGTTCCAAAGGGTCTTTGCTGTTATTTTAGAGAAGATCAAGAATGAGACTGTGTAATGAGTTAAAGTGTTTTATTAATCAAATCTTTCAGCAGTTGATCTTTATTGCAAATCACAAGTTAAATTTGTATTGATCTCAGCCATAAATATATGACAGAAATGTAAAGCCAATATTGGTTCATCATAATGCATTACAGTGCATTCCATAAAGGAAAGAATCTCTATTCTACTATGGGGCCGATTCAGATCTTGCTAGGAAAAGGCTCTGTCCGACTCGGATCCGGAGGGTTTTCCAACCTACTCATGCACCGGGGCTCCGAGCACCTGAGTACGATGCGAACAAGCGCTGACGGACACGACACGTTCAGAGCCCCATTGAAGTCAATGGGAGCCTGTTGTACGACGCGTACTTAGACTCCCATTGATGAAAAAGGTACGTTGCGCACAAAGGCGCCCCCTATAGTGGTGATGCGTCTGTGCCACCCGCACTGTACATGCATGTGTAGGGGGTCCCCCCTGTATTCGACTCGTAAGGCTACAGGTGAAGAGGGTATGGCACGGACCCCCGAAGACCGCTTCCGGGAGCGTTTACATGTTGGAGGCTCCGACTCCACCCGACTGTCCAAGTCGTGCATCGTACTGGCTCGGTCGTAAATTGCCTCCATTGCACAGCGCGGTTTGCTTATGGACGAGACGTACGGAGTGGTTCAGACCAGTAAACGATTCGGTTGGCGAACATCATACTTGCTCGCTCGTACAGCTGTACGAGTCGGATGGAAAACACGCGTACGGCTTGTACTTTTTCCGGACGGATCACGTTCGGAGCCCTTCCGAGTGAGATTGGAATTGGCCCCTAAAGGGGAGACAAATGGTGTCGGTAAGAACTCAAAAAGAGTTCTAGTTTGAGAGAGAGTGGGAGAAAGCATAACATTTTAGCATCAAAAGTCAGCAATATAAATCAAAATATCAATAAAACAGAACTTCTCATAAAGAGTGTGTCACGGGGACCCCATCCCTTCTGTGAGGGCAAAGGAGTAGTGGCGTGTTCCTGACAATGAGGGTCCTCGCCTCTTTTCACAGCCAGGGGACTCCTCGTATTGGTTTGCAGCGTCGGATTTAAGCCAGGAAATACAACCACCAGTCATCGGCCCGGGCCCCTTTAATCAGGAACTACGTTTGGAGGATCCCACTTCCGGGTTATATGTCATCGGCCTCACTCCCAATGAAAAGAGGGAGGCTGTAGCAGAGACAACGGACTCTGGAAGACGGAAGGAAAACCCCAACGCAGAAAACGGAGCCCCTGCACTGGAGTACCGAGGAAGAAGGGAAGACGCCAGGGTCTTCGTGTTGACCACCGAGGACGAGCAGGCAGGAGCCCCAGAGAAGCCGGGCGGCCAACATCCTCACGCTTCATCCAGCCACGCTCCAGGAGGAGCATGGCTCTCCCAGGTGCGTGCAAGGTTTGCGGGGTGAGTCGGGAGGCAGGAGAAGGTCTCTGATCCCCTACCGAAGCCTCCCGACCTACCTGATCCTCCAGACCATTTTCCGAGTTCACGTGCACTTCCGTAAGACAACCTTTTCATTTTTCTTTTCATGTGTGTACACCGGGTGTCTCCTCACTCCCTTTCCCTTGTGGTGCCGATAAAAGAAATCAGACCCCTTTAGCAGTTGGGTATTTTTTTGTTGTTGTTGTTTGTTCTTTTGAGGGGACCCGGAAGCTTCAGATTCCAGCCCACGGAGTCCCAAACACCGCGAAACAGGAAGTGAAGAACCCACGTCGACAGGGATAGGGCTTATGATTCCCTCGTGAAACCTGATTATATAAGTCTTGCACAGCTAGTAAATAAAAGACGCTCCGCATAAAAATCAGTGGTTGTGCACCTCTCTTTATTGTCCCGCTTACAAATGGTGGAGAATGCGGGCAATAATCTATTAGAATCGTAATAATGGAGGCTTTAATACAACATATCGTGGCAAGTCAGGAGAAGCTGGAATGGGCAGTCCAACAACAAATGACCGTGGCCCAGGCCGACAGGGATTTAATCAAGGAGAGCATAACGGCTCAACAAGAAGGGCTACATAAAATCTCAAAGGAGCAGGTAGCCTCTGGGACAAGAGAAGTAAGAAGTAGCACCACGGGTCCCCCAGGAGTCTTGTTGCAGAAATATGTTGGGGGGAGGAGCCAGACGCGTTTCTCCTTAACTTTGAAAGAGCCGCACGAGCCTGTGGGTGGCCATATGAGAAGTGGCCCATCTTCCTTGCCCCTCTCCTCACAGGCGAAGCGCACGCAGCCTACCAAGTGGCAAACGCTACAGGCAACACTCCGTACAACGAAATCAAAACAATAATTTTAGACTATCTTGGGTTGGATGCCGAGGCATACCGTGTATGGTTCCGCAAGGAAAAAAGCACACCAGGAGAGAATCCCAAGACCCTCGTCTTTCGCCTAAAGGCCGCAGCAGACAAGTAGTTACAACCCCTTGAACATACCAAAGAAGAGATAATGGACATGATTTATCTCAAGCAATTTCTGGAGGCCCTCCCATTCAACACCCAGCCGTGGCTACGACAGCATAGGCACCTCACCACCACAGAAGTAGTAGAAATGGCCGCAACCTTTTCCTGTGCTCAGCCTCAAGGGTATACGGGTGAGATAGAAAGAGCCCTCTTCCTGCATCAGAAAAACAAGAGAAAAGGACACCATCAAAACCTGCCCAGGAACTTCAGAGGTTCAGACCCCACAAAGTACACGTTCCAATGCAGAGGGGTCCTCAATGCTTCGATTGTGGGGAGTGGGGGCTATGCCCTAGTCGTGGTGGATTATTCCACCCGCTACTCTGAAGACTTCCCCTTAAGAGCACCCACAACTAAAAACATCACAGCAAAACTCATTGAGCTCTTTCCCTAACGGAGCAAGGCACCCCATTTATCTCTCGCCTGATATAGGAGGTATGCCGAACCCTGAATATAGAACATATCAGGACATCGGTCTATCACCCCCAAACTGATGGGCTCATTGAGAAACAGAAATAGGACCTTGAAGCTGACCCTGAAAAAGATGCTCAAGAGTGTGGGGAAGGACTAGGATCAGCTTCTTCCTCTCGCCCTCTACGTCGTCCACAGTCAAGTTCAGACTCAGAGCAGTCTGGGTTGCTCACCCTTCGAGCTGCTCTATGGAAGACAACACAGATCATTCCTTGAAATGACAAAGGAGGCATGGCAGAAAGAGAAGGAGTGTGAGAACCGTGGTTTTCTTGAATACACACATAGTCTCAGGTCCAGAATAGGGAAATTGCGGGATCTCGCTTATTCCAATCTAGAAAAACATCAAAGAAACCAGAAGTATCACTATGATAAAGGGAAAAAGTGGCGAACACTGAACATCGATGATTGGGTATTAGTTTTACTTCCCTCCTCCACAACTAAGTTAAAAGCAGAGTGGATGGGTCCTTATAAGGTGGTGGGGGTGGTAGGGAAAACCACCTATTAGGTACAGATCAAAACCTCCAAGATTCAGACCTACCACATCAACATCTTAAAGAAATGGTTAGGCCCCATCCCAAAACCGGCCCACACGGTAATGTCAACAGGAGTGGGGGTTACCTGTACCATCTCTCAGCTGGTAGTGAATGAGTCCGTGACCCCCCAACAACAACAATCCCTGAGTGACACCCTTCAACCATTCTCCTCTATTTTTTCGGAAGAACAAGGGAAGACATTCCTGATTGTACGCATCATCGAGACGGTCCGTGGCAAGGTTATTAAACAATGACCATACCGTATACCAGCTTCCAGGAGACAAGCCATCCAAAAAGAGGTCCTGACCATGTTAGACATGGGTGTTCTACATCCCTCTAGGAGCGAATGGGCCTCCCCCATCATCCTAGTACCTAAACCTGACGGCACCATCATGTTTTGCATCGATTTCAGAGCCTTCAATGCCATCTCTAAGTTTGACTCATACCCCCTACCACGAATAGATGACTTGATAGAAAACTCGGGGATGCCCGGTATATAACAACCCTTGATTTAACCAAAGGATACTGGCAGAACGGGATAGAGAAAAAAACACCTTTATCACCCCGATGGATTCTTTGAGTTTACGGTCCTCCCATTTGGTCTTCACAGAGCACCAGCCACCTTTCAACGGTTAATGAATACCGTGCTCCGTGAACACCAGAGCTATTCGTCTGCTTACCTCGACGACATTGTCATCTTCAGCTCCACATGGGAGGAGCATTTAGTCCATTGCCAGAAAATATTCCAGGCGTTATCCCAAGCAGGGCTACACATTAATTAAAAAAGCTCAAGTACCTGGGCTATGTCCTAGGGAATGGGCTAATAGAGCCACAAGCTGAAAAGGTAAAAGCAATCCTGGATACACCTTTCCCTTCCACCAAATGTGAAGTCCGAGCTTTTTTAGGATTGATAGGTTACTACAGAAGGTTCATTCCCCAATATTTAAGCATAGCAGGATCTCTCACAGATCTCCTAAAGAAGGAAGCTAAAAAAACAGACCTGTTATATCCCACAGAGACGGTCAAAAGTGCCTTCCTCCGTCTTAAACACGCAATAACATCCAGTCCAGTCCTGGCCTCACCAGACTTCTCCAAACCCTTTATTCTGCACACTGATGTCTTGGACAGTGGGGTGGGAGCGGTCCTTTCCCAACTCTCCCAGGAGGGTGCTGAACATCCGATACCCTTTATCAGCAGAAAATTATTCCCCAGGGAAAAACGGTACCCTACTATCGAGAAGGAGTGTCTTTCCGTAAAGTGGGCAGTCAAGAAGCTCCGATATTACTTGGAGGGTAGTCGCTTCACACTTTATACCGATCCTGCACCCCTCCTCTGGATGAGTCGAAATATGGGCATTAATCCTCGCATCCTCAGATGGTTCCTTTCTTTACAACCATATGCCTTTGCGGTGCGGCACCAAAAGTGGTCAGAGAATGGGAGCACTGATTTCCTTTCTCGCATTTTTCCTCTCCCCGATCGGGAAAGGTCTAGGGGAGGGGTGTGTCACAGGGACCCCATCCCTTCTGTGAGGGCAAAGGAGTGGTGGTGTGTTCCTGACAATAGGGGTCCTCTCCTCTTTTCACAGCCAGGGGACTCCTCGGATTGGTTTACAGCGTCGGATCCAAGCCAGGAAATGCAACAGCCAGTCTTCAGCCCGGGCCCCTTTAAACGGGAACAATGTTCGGAAGATCCCACCTCCGGGTTATACGTCATCGGCCTCGCTCACAATGAAAAGAGGGAGGCTGTAGCAGAGACGACGGACTCCAGAAGACGGAAGGAAGACCCCGACGCTGAAAACGGAGCCCCCACACTGGAGAACCGAGGAAGAAGGAAAGACGCCAGGGTCTTCGTGTTGACCACCAAGGACGAGCAGGCAGGATCCCCGGAGAAGCCAGGAGGCCAACATCCCCACGCTTCATCCAGTCACGCTCCAGGAGGAATGTGGCTGTCCCAGGTGCGTGCAAGGTTTGCGGGGTGAGTCGGGAGGCGGGAGAAGGTCTCTGATCCCCTACCGAAGCCTCCTCACGTCCCTGATCCTCTAGACCGCATTCCGTGTTCACGAGCACTTCCCTAAGACAAACTTTTCATTTTTCTTTTCATGTGTGGACACCGGGTGTCTCCTCTCTCCCTTTCCCTTGTGGTGCCGATAAAAGAAATCAGACCCCTTTACCAATTGGGTATTTTTTGTTGTTGTTGTTTGTTCTTTTGAGGGGACCCGGAAGCTTCAGATTCCAGCCCGAGGAGTCCCAAACTCCACAAAACAGGAAGTGAAGAACCCACGTTGATAGGGATAAGGCTTATTATTCCCTCATGAAACCTGATTATATAAGTCTTGCACAACTAGTAAATAAAAGACGCTCCGCACAAAAATCAGTGGTTGTGGACCTCTCTTTATTGTCCCATTTACAGAACGGTTCAAGAAACTCATTTGAGTCTTAGGGCAATGTAGCATAATAGTCTGGGTGTGAGAAAAGGCTGTACAAATGTTTTGAAAAATGATGTGGGGAAGAGTGTGTTACCCTACACTAGGAACACGTACTAATATAGACAAACATTTCATTATTTTTGCAGTGTGCAGGCTTCTTCCTTCTTCAGCCGACCAATCGTCTTGCGATGCTCTCATGGGAACAGGATTACTCCTCGTCTTCTCACAGAAAACACAATGGCTTTTACACAGCAGCTTTCAATGTTGCTTACTTCTTATCAACAAGCAGCGATCGTTGTATAAGAAGAAATGTTTGCAGACATTATATAAAAACATTTAAACAACTATTATTTATTATGAAAAATATGTTCATGGAAAGGTCAGAAAATAAAAATTGTGTGCACATTTAAAATTCCTAGTCAGGACAGTTTGCCAGGCAATGTTGCTTCAGCCCTTTGAGGCCTAATAGGAGTACATATGGTTGCCTCCTACCATTTTTTAACACTATGTTTTGCACACTATTAAACATACTATTTTCATTAAAGTTTATACGTTAATTCTGTACATTATAATAAATTGTATTAATTTCTCTATTTTACTAAAAGCGCTTCCCCACTCTAAATGGTCTTGGATCTACTTCTACAATCCTTCACAAAATATTCTGACTTTTTACAATACAATCACATATTTTTCTTCTCTCTCTGTCCTGCATAGATATTGGCTCTCTCATACCACCCAATTACATTGGCTCAGAAATTCCTTTAATCTTGTTCTCTTAAGCACACAACTGAAACTTCTGTCTTTTCAGAATAAACCTAAGTATCTGTGAGCAAGGGTACTTGACTTGGATCTTTCTTCTATTTCTTGAAGTGTCTATTTCTTTCTTGATTGATGCTAAATATACATGGAATTTCATTTTCTCTGCTTTAACTAGGCTAATGTCTTGTTATAGTTTAGTTATGACTTCCCAGATCTGAAACTGAGTGGTGTCCGAATCCATTTAATCCATTGCAAGGTTGGATGACAATTTGGGCTACATAAAATGTCAAATTTGTACTAACATTGAGCACAGGATCCAACAAAGGAAATGTTCTTTTCTGTCACTTGGCACCCCTACCAGTGACCACATATATAGAAACACTCAGCCAGTGGTAAAGGAAGTGAAAAGAGAAAGGGATAAGAGAAAAAACAGACACAGGAGTCCACCACTGCTGCGTCATCATTTAACTGGTCCTACAAGACAAAAAGATATATCAAGTTTCTTTACCTTCAGTTATTTAAGCACAAATGCAATTGTGAATGGCTACAGATTAGTACTATCTCTGTGTAACCAGCTCTTTGTACTTTGAAAGGTTGTTGGTAAATCCTGAAAACTAAACATATAAAAAATAATTTTCTCACTCATTCATATTCATTAATACTTCTCCCTGATTTTAACATAAGAACCTCAAACTTCCTCAAAATACAGTTGTAGATGAGGTGGGGTTTCTACTTGGCCTTAGGATAATTATCGGTAGTCTAATAATTTGAGGATCAATGAGTCCTTGTGAGGAAATACAGAACCCTTGTGATGTTTGTGTTGCGGCAACAACTGTGTGGCACATATGCCTAACAAAAGGTGCTGTGAACCAAGAGAGGTACATGCAATAATCCAAAATGGCTGCCGTCTTTTTTGAACATGCAAGAATTCATGGTCTGCTGTGAATCATAGTTATATGCCAGCATGCTGCTGTGCAGTACATCCTCCTCACACATAGAGTTCCATGTCAGCACATAGTGCAAGTGAATTTGGAGTATCGCCTTCATGTGCATGGATCACACAAAACAGCAAGCAGAAACTCCAGCACTACTCCCTGCCTGACACATACATGGTTGGGCAACCTAGTACAGCAATCCCAAAAACATATCTACATATTTGAACACTTACAGCTGGAAAATGGAACACAGTATCAGTCTAAACTGTAGTCATAAAAATAGGAGTTTGGATTGACAAGAATCTTTCTCTTGACAGCCAAATCTCTGCAGTGTTTAAAGGTATTAATTTCTTAGACTATTAAGAAGGATTGTATTTTTTCCAATTACCATACAGCATTAAACTAACCAGGGCCTTACTGGTATACATACTTGACTATTGTAATGTTGATGATGCTGAAACTCCAAAGAGATTACAAAATTCCAGAGTCAACAAAACAGGCAGACTGTCAATCTAGAGAAATTGGACCACACCTGTCCTGCTCTTAAATCTAAATTGTCTGGCAATTGCAAATGGAGCAACATTCAAACCTTTGTGCACCACCTTGAAAGCAAAGGGGGGATTTCCCTTCAAATACTTGCAGGCTTTAGTCCACCTTATATGCACAAGCATATCCAGAACTCACATCTGGCAAGTATGCTCGCATAGACCGATTACAATTGCAAGAATCATGTAGAGCAATCAATCCTAGTGTTGGGCATCTATTTCTGGAATTTGTTACCTTTAACCTTCAGATAGTGTCCTAGCCTGAAAAAGCAAAAAACAAATCTACTTAAAGCGTAATTCTCCTTCTCATGAGAAGCTGTCAAGACCAAGACTGCCCATACCCGCCCATTAACTTGAGTGACGGGCACAAAAGTATGCAATTCTAGCATACGGGAAGTCTGCATTTGGTTAATCTTCAGTTGACCCTGACCAGCCACTGACACTGATCCACCTTTCTTGGGATTGGATGGTAGGGTTTCCACACATATTTCTTCTTTAGATTGACACAGAACTATGAAATGGCTTTCATCTAAACCTTGTGCATTGCGAAATAATACACACAATCTCAGCTGTTTCACCAAAATGTATTTAATATGGCAAAGAAGCTCATTCATTTGTCCCAGTCTATACATCATACCAAGATTACTGCACATTACCACAAGGGGTGCACTAATTAATTACACTTTAATATTCATTTTTAATGAGATATTTACTCTGAATAAAACGTGCACCCCTGTTTGGGTTAGGGTGAGCAGTCTGCTAGCATGGCTGGTCATCGGAGACTATGGTCTCTGCTCCCTTGGAGGAATACTCCCTGCCCTGCTTGCCTGGAAGTGGTCTTCAAGTATACTGTGGAGCAGCCCTCTCCATGGTACCCTCAGTGAAATGCCAAGTGGGGGGCTATTGTTCTTTAGCACTTTGCCACTCAGCATTTCTGTTTGTTTCTCACTAACAAACTTCAAAAGCAAAAGTTTGTTGGTGTTAAGCAAACTATCAATGGTTCCGACTTGCAGAGAGGTTTCTCACTGCACTTGGTGTGTACTAATTGATTTTCCTGCCCTGGACAGCCATGCCTCACATCACAATAACCCGGCAACCAAGTGAGAGACAAATAAATATTTCCAAAGGCAGAGCCAGATGCAGTTCTGCCATGGGAAACAATGTGGTTCCCCCACCACCAAAGGGGTGGCAGTATTGATTTGATTGGTGGATCATCCACCATTTAATGGCAGATGCCTCTCATGTGTCAAACTATAAATAACCCCAGCAGTGTACACAGTGGACTTTTCACTGGTAAACAATATCCTGGTTCTAGATGTAAGACAAAAAGATCAAGAGGTGTTTTACCGTGCACAGCCACAACCAAATGTTTTCTCATCCTGGGAGCATGGCTGGTGTACCTCACAGACCCAGCACAATAGTCTACCTATGGTTAATGGCAGGTGAGGTGTACAGTCAGAATATTGAGTAGGAAATGTCGACTTGCAGTAATATCGAGTTGGAAATATCGAGACACAGAAATATTGACAGCAAGTATATCGTGGTCAAGAAAATCGAGTTTAAGGTAAGAAATATAGTTTTTAAAAATATTGAAGTCATTAATATCGTTTGCAAAAATATAGTTGTTAAAAATATCGTTTTTGTAGTTAGTGTTATGTATTTTAGTATGTATTTGAAACGTATGTTCTAGTTTTTTTGTGTAAGCATTGCTTTTGTTTTTTAAGATATGTGTTAAATTTTTAGTAGATATTAATTTTATTTAAATTATTACATTTTGCATTTTAGTTCCATAGCGGGTTGGAGGTTTACAGGGGAATAGGGTGGGAAGTAATTCAATTATAATAAATTAAATATTAATTTTTATTTATTAGTATTTATTTAGGTGCCGATTCCGATCCGTTAAAAAAAATTACCGTCCAACTCGTATCCGTATTTTTTTACGTACGAATCGTACAAGTACCATACAAACTGCGAAGTACGATTCGTACGTGAAAAATACATACGAATTGCGTAGGGAAAATGGTCCGAGAGGGAGCCGTAAATTTATACGTCCGAATAGCGTCAGGAAAAGTGTCCGATAGGGAGCCGGACATTTTTATGTGCAAATCGTAAAACAGAAGTCAGAGCGCGCAAGTACGAGCCGTACCGCCCGTCTGAATACACAACCGCATGTAAAAGGCCCCGTACGGAGCGAACGCTGTAGCACACATGTACATGGGTAAACTTGTGCCTGGATACGAGTCGTACAGCCCCCCCTCACCCCGCACATGTCAGCACCGTACCCCCCCTCCACACCGTACCCCAACACCGTAGCACAGCCCCGCACATGTACGCGCCGCACCCCAGGCCTATCTCCCAGCCCCGTACCTGTACGCACCGTACCCCAACACCGTAGCCCAGCCCCGTACCTGTACGCACCGTACCCCAACACCATAGCCCAGCCCCGTACCTGTACGCACCGTACCCCCACCCCCGTGTAGGTACGCGCTGTCCCCCCACCCCCGTAGGTACACGCCGTACCCCCACCCTCACCCCTGTAGGTACGCGCCATACCCCCACCCCCATAGCTACGCGCTGTACCCCCACCCCCGTAGCTATGCGCTGTACCCCTACCCCCGTAGGTACGCGCCGTCCCCCACCGGCACGTACCTACGGGGGTGGGGGTACGGCACATACCTACGGGGGTGAGGGTGGGGTACGGCACGTAGCTATAGGGGTGGGGGGACGGCGCGTACCTACGGGGGTGGGGGTACAGCGCATACCTACGGGGGTGGGGGGGCGGCACGTACCTACAGGGGGTGGGGGGATGGCACGTACCTACACGGGGTGGGGGTACGGCACATACCGGGCCCCCTTTTCCTCGTGCATCACGGCGTACTTAGCTTTTCCGGCACTTTTTGGCTCCCGTAAAAATATAGCCATGCGGAGTGCTGTGGGTACGAATCGTACTTGCTGGTCCGTAAAACACTGCCTGACTCCGTGCAGACGCCGCATATGCGCTGTCCAGGATCGGAATTGTATGTATTTTTTAGCCGCACAGTGTTTTTTACGAATCGTACGGAAATGGTATTTCTGTACGAATCGTACTTGCTGGTTTGTACGGTGGATTTCCCGGGTACGAGTCATACGGAGAAAACGCTCCGTATGACCATTTGTACCCGGGTTTTACAGGATCGGAATTGGCACCTTAATTTTATTTTAATTAAATTTTGCATTTTAGTTCCGTAGCGGATAGTGGGTTCATGGGGGAATAGGGTGGGAAGTAATTTATTTATAATAATGTATTACATTAATTTTATTAATATTTATTTATTTAATATTTTATACTGTTAATTGTGGGAATTAATGTATTAATAATTATTTATTAATTATTGTTAATTATTATTAATTAATTGGTAATCATGTTAATTGTGTCATTTTTTTAGGAGCGGATTGAGGGTTGATATGGGAGTAGGGTGGGAAGTAATTTAATTTTAATACATTTCTTAATATTTTTTATATAATATTTATTTTTTATATTTTTATAGTGTTAATCGAGCAAATAAGCACGTCCTCAGGCCAAAATGGGGTAAAAGGCCGCTTTATTGGACAGGTAGGCAAATCAATACATATTTATATACAATTCAGGCCAATACATATTCCAAACTATCACCCCCGCCCCTAAGCAATTTCCCCCAACAACAAACTTCCCCAACATTGTTCGGCCTAATCCTCCTCCCCAAACCCCTATCTACATCTCCTGCCTGGCTCTTGCCTCCAACCTCACTCCCTTGCTTCCCTCTGTCCGAAGCTATTCCTAATTCCCCCAATCGTTCCTGCCTGTCTCGATCTCCTCCAACTCTGCCACCAGGAAAAACCCTAACACAGGGGTTTTTCCTGCCCCCCCCCCCCCACTTTTGTAAAGAAATCGCATTGTGTACTGGACGCCTGTCATCAGTTAAGTAAAACATAACACCACTGTCGCCGAAACAGGGGTAAAAACTTTATTCAATACTGTAACCATATTACACGCTGTCGCCCAACAGGTGCCAACACATCCTCAACATATACCTGGATCCTACCACATCTACTAATGAAAAAAGGCGATGGAGAAATTGAATCATCAGTGAACTTATGTAATTACATTCTGGATATCAACACAATAAATAAAAGAGGAAAAACTAAGAAAAAGGAGGAGGGGGAGGAGAGGGGAGGGAGATGGAGGCAAAAAGAGAGGGGGGAAGAGTGTAACTAATGAAACAATGAAAAAACTGTAAAACCATTGAGTATAACAGCAATGCTGTCACTCCAACAGCACATTTTCAACATCGTGCTTGTATTTCCAGAATTTTAGAAATCATCTCTTTTATATTTAAGTTATAAATTTCATTGCCAATAAAGGATAAATGAACACCATCGTGCCTAAAAAATTGGTAGTCTTCTTTCGTGATTTTGATGCAGCGTGAGACCGGGGAAAAACCCTTTACCGATATGACGTGACGTCGGGTCTGCGACACAGGGAGGGCCCTGTGTCGCAGACCCGACGTCACACAGATTCATTCACACACGCATTCACTGGTGGGGCCCATAACATCAACACGTTTTTCTCTCGAGTCTGCACACACAGTAGGGATGAGTAATTCAAGCGCTGGACATGTGGGGAAATACCTTATAACCTACAGGGAAGGAAAAGTTATTTACAAATATACATTAACGCCCTTTCGCCTGTAGATCCTCGATCCCAAACATCAAGGCACTCCTCCCACTTCAGTCAATGGACCAAATTATGTGGATTGGTTGATGGTGATTTTAGAACCAGCTAAAACACATTTTAAGATTCAGAATCCTTTCCTCCTTAGCTGAAAAACCACAAACTCATTAATTCTTGTTAATCAATAATAATTTATCTAAATTTCATAGAGCTTTAGTATGCATTTGTTTCGTCAAGTTTAGAAAGCGTTATATCAATTTTTCAGAAAATCACAAAACTTCATTGTTATCTAATCTTACTACTCTGGGGTCTTCTAATTCATTGGCTCTGCATAAATCGTCCGTAATAAGCCAAAGCTCAAAGTTCTCTGCTTAGCACGATACAGTCCCAAAGATCGGCAAAGGACCAAAGACGTGCAAGCGTCGGTCAAAGTTCGCAGTCATCAAAGAGTCTGACAGCATCTAAGTCATCAAGGAGACAGGCGATAGTCCGTCCGTCAGTCCGTCAAAGGTAATCCTCAAGATGGATGGAAAGAATAGCGATCGAACATGCATACCACCAGGCCATATTCTACTATCCTTTTTATAATAAAAGTTTAGCATAAAAGAAACAATTTTTAACATTTGGGTGATTGTGATTGGTCGGTTTAGGTCGTCCGATGTGTTCCCAGGATTTCAGTACTGTTCAAGGGGTGAAGTCACCGGTAAAAGATGTATCGAGTCATTCCGGTTCTCTGTAAGAGTTATTGTTCCACTTTCTTGGAAGACGTCCAGTGTGTCATCTTTGTTGGGGTACTGTATTCAGAGGTCACTGCGAGGATCATGGAAGCTCTCGCGCAGGCGCTGTTCAATCCGCGCCACATGAGAAAATGGCCACTTCGTCTTGGTGTCTCGGCAGCCATCTTTGATTTAGGCCCAAATGCTAATTTAAGCGAAACAAACACAAAAGAATAATTAATATAAAGAAATAACAAATCTAATGTTTGCCCCTTACGAATCCCTTTATGTGCTTGTATTTATCCAGCGTATAGCAACATTTAAAGCATTTATATTCACCATTTCGATCCTCCTTCTGGGCAACATTACAAAACATCACACAAAGCAACATATATCATGCGATTTTCTAATTATCACATTTACTATTGTTAATATGCATACATATTTTAGTTATAAAAGGTATTTTAGCCATGCAATTGCAAATCCCACGTGTAATTTTATATTAATAAATGTTGATTGATAAACATGCAAACTCATTTAGTAATATCATAATTAATAGAATATTTAATTAGTATTTTCATGCAGAAATTGGGGAGGTATACAAAATTGTGTACAACCTGCTACATCAATCCCCCCTTTGGTGATTTTATCACCACACCATAAAATTTTGTATCAATTTATCATAGAAAGCTAAATGAATTCCTTTGATTAGTTCACATCTCTGTTTCCCCAATTTCTTCTCTTCTAGCTGTTTTATACATGCTATCTTTCATCTCTTCTAATTCTACCTCTTCATATTCCCTCTCTTGTTTCTTATTCTGTCTTCTTTTCAAATTTTCTCTTTTGAAAATGTTTCTGTATTTTCTTTATTTTACAACATAAACATCCTAATCTTAGTATTAATACTAGAAAAACCACACATGTTAATGGAAATAAGATTCTACCTCTAAATGTGCTACCTAGGTTAAATAAGAAATCTTTACTAGAAGAAAGTTTCTTTCTAATCTTTTCCCAAACTCTTTCAACATCCAGTGGTACAATTTCCTCATGCAATTCAGTTATATTTTTGATAATAGACTTTCAGATCTTTACTTTCGTCTGGAATGTAAGTACAACAATGTTGAATTTTCAGCATTCCACAGACTCCACCCTCTTTTTCCAATATTATATCAAGGGCAAGTCAATTTTGCATCACCATGGCACGCATGGCAACCATTTCAGTATTTACCAATAAGAATCCTCCAGCGGTGCTTGTTGACAAGCGATCCACTACTGTTGAATTTCCTAATTTTATGTACATTCAGAGATATTCCCACTGCTGCTATCAATGCTCCAAAGATGTCTCCTACAATTTCTGACCTAGACTCTCTTTTTCTATGAGTTAGTAGACTACTTAACTTATGTACACCATCTTCTCCTCTTCCCATGTGGAATATCTTTGGAAAAACCAGACCTACATAACATGTGCCATACCAATGATCTGGCAAACGATAATATGCCTTGTTCCTGCAGATAAAATACAATCCAGGAAAGACTGGATCCTTTCCACCTTTAAATCCCCATCCACCCATGATTCGATAAGTATCATGGCAATCACTGTTACCTACAAAATAATTATCATAGGCAGTTTGATTCCTTCTAATACAAAACTTTGCTTTCTGAGGCCGATCTAAAGCCATTGTTGGACTAGCTTCGCCTTTTCTACATCCCAGACTGTCTTTTCTTCACTTCCGTCAGGTACTTTCCTTTGCATTTTCAATCTCCTTTCTTCAACCATATCCAAAAACACTTTCTCTTCTTTCTTTAAACTACAAGTTAGATTATTCTTAAATATAGATTCTAATGATAATTCTTTAGTTTCAAAGAAAAATTCACCTAATACCTTTGCAGGTTTTACTTTATTCATTTTGTTAATTACAGGTACTTGTGAAAATATGTTATCTACATCTGAAAAATAATATTCTAATTTCCCTATTTTATAAAACAAACTTGCTATTATACTACATGTTATTCCATATGTTACTGGAAGGTGATGATATGTCACTCCCTCAGATACAGATGCAGGTAACTACATGCAGACGTAGAAATCCCTCACATCCATTGTCTTTACATATTCGTACAATAATTTTGAAAATACATTGTTCATTTATAGACCTATCTTGGTGTAAGTAATTTCTATCTACTTTAGTCGGATATACTTTCTGAAACTTTTCTACATTAGTTTTATTCTCACTATGTCTTCTATCGTATCTAAGGTAACTTTAAATGAAGTCCTCAAAGCTAAAATACTCCATAGAAGCATCAGTAATCCTGTACAACAACAACAACATGTTTTAAACCACCTTTTAAGAAAACTACATTTAGTATTTCTATTCTCTGTGTTTGCCATTTCGAAAAATGAACAGTGTCTTTTGACTTAGCTTCTTCTACTTCACAACTAGTTTTGTCTAACCCAAGGCTCTAAGCGCCTACTTGGTTCTATCAGTTATGTCTACTCCAGTATTTTATTGTCTTTCCATCGATATTTCTTTTGGTCTCTTCAGTTTGGCATTTGATCGTCTTTCACTTTCCTCTCATAATCTTGATACAGAACTTCCTGAACATCCGTCTCTTCTCCAATATCGGACAAGATAACTCTCAGGATTTCGATTCTTCGTCTTCCTCAACCACTTCTTGTACAGTCACCTCTGGGTTTCCTTGGCTGTCTGCCTCTTCTTTTATTTCAGGCTTTACACTGTTGACGAGGGATTCTGCTCGCCGGTACGCCGTTACTATTCAGGACTACAGACATCCATACTTGCCCTATATATTAAGCAAAATTGCGAGGGACTACTTACCTAGAATTTGGTTCTTTTGAATACTGGAGAGAAATGTATACTTTTCGCAAATCGAATTCTAAAGACTAAAATACATATGTCAATTGGACTTCCCTTTGAATTTTTGAGCCCTGACGAAGTTCCTTGAGAACGAAACGCATTGGCTGATGATTACTTTGAACACTACAAAACAATAAAGGATATTCTTTCGAATTGATTTGACGTCTACTGACTCTTATTGGTGCACCTTCCCTTTTTGTATGAAAGCCACTTCTGGTTAGGTTTTCTTATTCTCTTATTTTCCTCCGCTATAGTTATTTCCTCACTTTTCGGTTTTTCTTGACTAGATACTTCATTCACTTGTTCTGCTCTTTATCTTGTTTGGCCAGATTTCCTCTTTTGCTGATCTTTTCGAATTATTTCCTTTATTATTCTTTTCAGCTCTCCATGCTCTCTTTCTCAAGACTCGACCTTCTGGTATCTCTTCATCACTATCTTCTGTTTCTGTTTCAACTTGCTTTTTGCTTTCAGCTGTTTCCCTTTCCACCACTTTATTGTTCCCTACTTCTGTCCCTCCTTGTGGTTCTTGCACACAATCTTCCTGCTGACTAAGTATCCCTTCCTCTAACTGGGTGTTTGAATTCCCTAAAACTCCTCGGGGGTCTTCCGCAAGAATCTTTCCCTCACTCTCTGTATCTGGCACCTGTCCATCTATTTCTTTTATTTCGGGTGGAGTTTCTCTCAACTTTCCATCAGGAATTTCTTTATCAAGAATCTCCTTTATTATCTCTTCACTGTTTCTCTCTTGCCCAGTACGTGCTTGTCTCTGTTCTGTTTCCGAGTCTGAGCTAGTATCTGCAATCTGTCATTTTCTTCTCAAGGGAATATTTTCTGGGGCTACAATCACATCTGGTTCTGATTCCCCCTTTCTTGGTTCTCTCTTGTTCTGTTGTTTTCAGTATCAGATTCAGAGCTTGATTCTGATTCCTCAAAATATTCTCCTTCTTTGTTGTCTACTGGATTTGGAATTCGCAGTGTATAACTAGCATGAATCCAGTTCTTTATTCCAGCACACTATACAGCTGTGGTTGTGGTCAAAATCACTTGTCGTGGTTTTCCCCAACGTGGGACCAGACAGTTCCTTCTTCTGTGTACTTTGATTCTCACCCAGTCTCCTGGGCTCAGATCATGAGCTTGCTTCTTTTCAAGGGTGGTGGCATCCGATCGAACCTGATGAAACACAGAATGAACTGCGTCAGCCAGTCCCTTACAGGAATCCAACACCGAGTCATCAGTTATAGGCAACAGCTTGTTGACTGGAATGAAAACATGACGCATTGCTTTTCCCATGACAATTTCATGTGGACTCAGACCTGTGGTTCTATCTGGAATAGATCTAATAGTCATGAGTACCAGAAGCAAGACATCAGGCCATTTCAAACCTGTGGCTAAACACATTTTTCCCAATCTGTTTTTAATAGTGCCATTCATTTGTTCCACCACACCAGAAGCCTCTGGGCGATATGCACAATGTAATTTTTGTTGTACAACCAATGTTTCACAAATCAATTTCATGATCTCCTTATGGAAATGCTTTCCTCTATCTGATTCAATTGTGACTGGGAACCCAAATCTAGGGATACATTCCCTCAAAAGCAATTTTGCTACTGTGATTCCATCACTTCTTCATATGGGATATGCTTCTACCCATCTAGAAAACAAGTAGACCATCACTAGAACATACCTCAACCTATTACAGGGAGGCATCTCAATGAAATCAATCTGCATTCTAGTGAAAGGCCCTCCTTCCCGACCTATTGTTTCTAGACTTACCATTGTCTTTCTTCCAGGATTGAATTGCTGACATATTAGGCATCTTTGACAAAGGCTCTCAGCTACAAGTCTGAACTTTGCATTGTACCACGTTTGTTTAAACGACCTAATCATGGCATCTCTCCCTATGTGTGCTTGTCCATGATACATCCATGCCATGGCAGACACCATGCTACCAGGCATAACTGGTCTTCCATCTCGATAGACCCACACATGATCTGTCTCTGGGTGCACATCCTGCTTTTACCCACTGTCTCATTTCCTCATCTCCTGCTTCTTCCTGCAACTGCCTCACTTCTTCCCAAGTACTCACAATGTTAGTAAACAGTAGGGGGCAAGAATTCATTTCCCTCTCCTTCGCCCTGTTAATTGAGTCCTGGTTATGAGCACAGTATTGAGTCACATCGTTGGCATATTTGTTACCAACTGCGACATAGTTTCCCGTATTTGAGTGTGCAGCACACTTCGGAACAGCCAATTGCTTAGGCAGCTATATCGCCTCTAGCAACTTCCCAACCACTTCAGCATTCTTTAGAGGGGTTCTACTTGAAATCAGAAATCCTCTATGCAGCCATATCTGACCAAAATCATGTACAACACCAAAGCCATACTCACTATCAGTTATCATAGTCACTCTCCCATTCTTTTCTATCTTGCATGCTCTAGTTAAGGCTACTAGTTCAGCAACCTGGGCTGATTTTACTCCCTTCAGGTAGGATGCTTCCATCACTGCTGCAACTGTGCATACTGCATATGCGGCACTTAGCATTCCTTCTTCTTTTTTTAAGCATGACCCGTCCACAAACATCACAAAATCAATGGTACATCTTTTATATCAGGACGTGGTTTGGTACAGAAGTCAAAAAATTCTAAAGGAAGAAAAACCACCTCCCAAGGATAAAAAGGGCCTGAAAGATAGGTCCCTATATATAACAGACACTCAAAAAGGAGCTGAACGAACAGAAGGGTAAATGCATCAGACAGCAAACATTGATATAAGGATGTATTTTTAGTCCATTTTTATTTTTTATACATAAGGTATTTTCAAATCTTTTAAATTAATATTTACATATACAAACATTCAATATTTGATAATACAGACAATAGAATGATATAGACAACAAAATTATATATCTAAAACATATTAAATGTCCCACACATGGCTCAACTCATATAGTACACATTCATTCAACAAACATACTGCACACCAAATTCGGTCAGGATGGAAAAAAGCGTCCAGATAAGATTGTATGAGTGGTAAGCTCATGTATCATCCAGATGTAAGGAGGAGATATGGGATGAGCAAGGAGCCGAAAGTTCAGGCGCCAAGCACATCCAAACAATCATGATCTACTTCATCTCTGACTTCCACATTCTCTGCGTCAGGCAATAACGTTGAAGGATTAACATTCAAGCATCTCGTCAGGCTCACATTTTTTGCACCTAAAATGACTTTCTCATATCTAGTCAGCCGACTATGTGTCATGAACTGAGTGTGGGTCCTTGTTAATAGGATTGCCACACCATGAGGTACAAACACTCGCACAGGATATCCCATCACAATTCCTTCACTCTGTTCCAGACTCTTACAAGTAGCAGCTACTGATTTCAAACAACCTGGCAATGTTACAGCTACAGGGTCTAGCATAGCTGAAAAATATGCAATTGGTCTTCTCAATTTTCCATGTTTCTGTATTAGTACAGAGAGTGCACATCCACTCCTTTCACTGCAATACAACTCAAACTCTTTCTCATAATCAAGCATACCCAATGCTGGTGCTTCACACAAACTGTCTCTCAATTGCTTAAAAGCTGCTAACTCTTCTTTATTCAAATCAATGGGATCTTTTACATCACTTCTCGTCAGGCGTACCAAAGGTTTTGCAATCAGGGAAAAGTTACTTAGCCACTGTCGACAATATCCAACCATTTCAAGAAACAGTCTCACTTCTCTTTGTGTCATTGGGGCTCTCATTCCTTTTATTATCTTGATTCGATCTACAGTTATTTTCCTCAGTCCTTTTTCAATTATTATGTCCTAAATATTGTACTTCTTTCTGACAAAATTGTAGTTTCGATGGGGATACCTTAGGTTCTCCATCTGCCAAATGGTTCAACAATGCTACTGTGTCCATTACAGAAGCTTCTCGAGTTTTTGATGCTACTGTTCAGAGGTCACTGCGAGGATCATGGAAGCTCTCGCGCAGGCGCTGTTCAATCCGCGCAACATGAGAAAATGGCCACTTTGTCTAGGTTTCTCGGCAGCCATCTTTGATTTAGGCCCAAATGCTAATTTAGGTGAAACAAACACAAAAGAATAATTAATATAAAGAAATAACAAATCTAATGTTTACCCCTTACTTATCCCTTTATGTGCCTTTATTTATCTAGCGTATAGCAACATTTAAAGCATTTATATTCACCATTTCGATCCTCCTTCTGGGCAACATTACAAAACATCACAAAAAGCAACATATATCATGCGATTTTCTAATTATCACATTTACTATTGTTAATATGCGTACATATTTTAGTTATAAAAGTTATTTTAGCCATGCAATTGCAAATCCCACGTGTAATTTTATTTTAATAAACATGCAAACTCATTTAGTAATATCATAATTAATAGATTATTTAATTAGTATTTTCATGCAGAAATGGGGGAGGTATACAAAATTTTGTACAACCTGCTCCATCAATTTTGTCATGAATTAACCAATATATTCCATTACTAGAACAAAAATGATGTAGATCTCTGTTCACCTTTTTCCTCGCTCTTTCAACTGCCGTAAATCTCTGCCCCCCTCCAAATTCTGCGTGGCATTAATGCTGTTAACACAAGCTGTGCTTTGGACCAGGTCTTTGATAAAAGTTCTAAATCAGTTTTCATCTCTATAAATAACCCGAGACCTGATAATTGCACTAAGTTGTTTTCTCCTAGGTGGATCCGAATGACGTCGGGTTTATTCTTTAACAGACAGTTCGTTCATCAAAGGTAATAGCTGCCTCCACTTCATGCCATTCTTCCCGAACCATGACATGGACACTTATTCAGAACTAAAACCCAAATTTTTCCCGAAATGCCTTTTCTCTGCTTGTTTTGCAGCCCATTTAATGAACGAATGTCCAATTATCCAAACTTGTCATTGTGAAAATGATAAACCTGCCATCAAACCTGAAAAGAAAAAACAATTAATATCTCTGCTCTTGAACTTCATCATTTAACTCTCTAATATAACGTAAACAACAATCTGAGGACCAACACCCCAGCCTCTTAACATCGCTAAGGGAAAACCCCCACCTGGCAGCTTCTGAAGCCACGCCAATGCGGAATGAGTGTGTACCAAAATTGACAGAGATTTCCCCTAACTTCTTTAATGATTTCCTCAGGATTGACAGCAATTGGGAAGCTTTGAGCTGGGATCCATTTAGATGCCTAAAAATAAAATTAGAAGTGGCACCTCCTGCCACTAAAAAATCTAGCCATGCTTGCTTGGGGCATAATGGTCCATCTATGGTCTGTAAATTTACTCTCGAACATTTACCTGCTTGATCTGTTTTAGAACGTTCAAGAAAAATACATATGGCTGATTGAACTAGTGAAACATTCTGTACTTTGAGATCATCGTTGTGAGCATTGCCTAACAATTCAGAAGTAAATACAATACAAATCTGCTGTACCTATAGTTATTTTGTAGACGCATCTAAGTCGTTACTTGAAGCAAAGAAGAACCACTCTTACTGGACTGTGTAAGGATTACAGAACACATAAAGATGAGGTATTAATCCATATTTTAATTATTTTTAAATTTTTAACCTTGTTAGAAAAATACTCATTCAATGGATACGTGAAATTCAGACATTATAACACCATTTATATACCAACAAAAACCCAGGACCTATTTGTCCTACAAAGCATAGGTGCCCATGGACAATCTGTGGAATAAAATTAATCACACATACTCATTCATACTCAGACGCATTCATACATTATAACTCAAGGCACATGACCCTAACTACTAAAATTAGAACAAAATGCAGGCCCAAGATAATGGTAAGCGAGTCTTCTTAAGTATTGAGCATAAACCAAAAGGTGCAAAAGAAGAATGGCATATGGTAGACAGAATAAAGTAACAAGAAAAATGTTCTTGTAGTATATTAATAAATCTGTGTAGTGAACCATCCAGTTCAATATGCCGACGCGCGTTTCGGTGTGACGCCCCCTTGTAACCGGGGCAACACCTTCTTCAGGGCAAGAAATTATTCAGACATGAGTTCCATGGCACCTATCAAGTGATAAATAACAATTAGTGAACACAAAACTGTTAATTCTGAACAATTCTATGAGATGATACTGATTATTTATAACATACAAGATACAAAATACATCTAAGATAGACACTGGTCCAGATAAATGAGTGGTTGAACATTAAACATATAAATGATATTATCAGCGTTGCACACATTATGAAAAATTACGAACAGAAAATCAAATGAGAGAGGAGTTAATGAACTAATACACATACAACTATTGGTTAGGTCATATTGGCGATTGTTCACAAGGAATCTTGAATATAGCTAGGACTAGATATCGTCGCAATAAATCTGGAAAACAGTATTTAGATGAACTCAGTTGATAAAAGCTATCATTTGGGGATTCATAATTCATCAAGAGAATGAAATCAATAGGGGGATGGATAAGTTTCGAGGAGATTAATAAAAAGTGCGGGTGCTAAATCTGCATGAAGCTCATGATCAGGAAAAGGAAGATAAGAGGCATGCTCACCAAGGGATCAGATGGAATGATTAGAATAAATAACTCTCTTTCTCCTTAAGAGAAGCAAACTCAGTGCTTTTAGTGGTACACATAGACCGCAATGTGGAGGAACTTTTCAACTATTGGACATGCGAGATCTAAGGAAGAAAGAAGATTTAGGAAGGATTAAACTTTCTAACATAAAGTATAGTTGGTTAGATTTGAGATGTTTATGAACCCAGAAATTTATAAGGGTTCCCTGTTCCCACTATTTGGGTAACGAATAAGGGTCAATGAGTCAGGAAAACCGGTTACAATACACTGGGCTGGTGATTCATTGTATATATGAATCATGGAGCTAAGTCATAAGTGAAGAAGAAAGTCATCACCTGTTAGGTTTGGGGAAACCACCCCGTGATTCAAACTAGATGAGCATCTGTCCTCATGCTTCCATGGTTGGTGAGGGAAGCGAAAACGAAAATGAATTCTGCCACAGTCTATGATGGATCAGACAAAGTGATTGAAGTTAGCAATAGGCTAATAATGGAGTATGAGTTAATTACTAATCATTGCCACGTATGAAGCGTGAAAACCTCCAAGATGTGATCAATCACCTTATATGGCGTGGCGTAGTTCCTGTTCGTCGCGTGGCTGGATGAAGAGAGAAGAAGAATGGGATCCCTCCGAAGTATCTGGAGGGTCAACTAACAAAATAATTAGCATTAGCACTCAAGCGTGATACAACAGAGCGGGGAAATTGAAGTCGTGATTATTCCGTCTGTTGTCCGAGTGCTTACCGATTTTTTGATAACGTTCAGGCCTTCGCCTACGTCCAGGTGTACAGATTAATGTGGGCGCTGCTCCGCATGTTGCGCGGTTAACTCCAAATGTTACTTAATCACCGTTTCAGTTCAATGTGTTTAACCGGGGGGGAAAAAAAGAGAAGAATAGAGTTCCTCCGCCGTATCTGGTGGGCGAAATGAAAGGGTGATAAATAGTTAACGAAACTATGCAGATAGGGAGGGTGAGAGAGCTGATGTCTAGGCCTAAATGCCTATTTTAAACGCGCTTACCGAGAGGGGGCTTTTAGATGGTCTCTATTGTTCGTTAGATTCCAGGCACGTCGATCAAGGTGGATGCTGCTGCACTGCTGGTCCTCTGCTTACTGCGAAGAGAGCAACGACCGGTGTGATTGGAAGCAGCTGCTTATATACTGACAGGGGCTGACGTCACGTCCTATTGTAAGATCAAAGAGGTGGTTGTGGATTCTGTGCCGGATTCGGATCGGGGTTTTTTTTTAAATATATGCTTACCAGAATGATCACAGTAGGTGATGTGGCACCTTCCCGGATATAGAAATCCCTGACATTCATATAGTGGGTCGATAACAGGTAGATACGGGCTCAGGTTAGATAAGTTAAAGAGCGCCTTGATAGTAAAGTGTATATGTCCAGAGGGTTCGGCGAAGGGAACCGACGATCGCTGTTAGTGATGCTGCACCTACCCTGATTCCGTGGTCCTAGATATTCTGCGGAGCAGTCAGTAATAGTCTAATAAGGGCTCAGATAGAAAAGAGCACCTTGATAAAATTGTGTATGTGTGTAAATGATTAGGCGAAGAGAACCAATAGAGGATCTAATATGTTGGTTAATGACAGAGATTAATAGTGATCCAAATCGTTTTTTGGTCTCTTTCAGGGGGACACATAGCTCTAATATAATGCCTAAATAATCGCATTCTCCCATGGCAATTCCTCGTTAAGTCCCCTATTCTTGGAATCCAGGAAGTAGATCCAAAAAACTTCTCGTTTTTTGCGTATCCGGGTACTGTCAGTGCCTTTTTGCATGCGGACCCTTTCTAGGATTGTCCAACGTAAGTCCTTCTCAGTGTGGTTGGACTCCATCCAATGTTTGACCAATGGTGCTGCAAGGTTGTTACGCCTGATGTTGGATTTATGTTCCCCTATGCGTATTTTGCATTCTCTGCCAGTCTCTCCTACATAGGGGGTTTTGCATGGGCATAGAATAACATAGATACAGTTGGTGGTTCTACAGTTGGTCATTTCATTGAGATTGATGGTCTTATTATTGATTACAAGGGTGTCGTTGACAATAGCGTTGGGGCATGCTTGACATCCTCCACATTGGTGATGTCCAAGAACCGGGGTATTGCCAAAAAGGGATCTCTGTGTCAAAGTATTTCGCTCTTGTGGTTTGGCTCTGATCAATAGGTTTTTTAGGTTTTTATTCCTCCGGAATGCAAATAAAGGCTTGGGTATCTTCTCTGCTTCATTGTCCAGATTTAAGAGGTGCCACTGTGAATTGATGATTTGTCGTATTTTATGGTTTATGGAAGAGTGTTTGGTGACACAAACCAGTTTTTCCATCTTGTTTTCTCCCCTCTTGGGTGTAAACAAGTTATCCCGATTAAAATATCTGGCTCTCTTGAGGGCATCCCTAACAAGCCTGTTAGGGTATCCTCGTAGGAGGAATTTTTGTTTCATAGACTCAGCGTGTAACAGATAATCTTTGATTGTTGAGCAGTTCCTGCGCAGTCGTAAGAACTGACTGAATGGAATGCTTGATTTTTGACTGTTGGGATGGAAGCTTTCAAAATGAAGCAGAGTGTTTCTGGAGGTGGGTTTAGTAAAGAGTGATACCTGAAGACAGTTGCTTTCATGTTTGACATAGACATCCAAAAACTCCAGCTTTTCAGTACTACATTGTGCCGTGAAATGAAGATTTGAATCGGCTAGATTGATCCAGGAAATGAATTCATCAAGGGACTCTCGGTCACCGCTCCAGACGAAGAAAATATCGTCTATGAAACGTGACCAGTGGCGAACATTCTCATAGAACGGGGCAACCTCGTTATATATATTATGCTCTTCGAAGTGTCCCATATATAGACAGGCGACACTCGGCGCACAAGCTGCCCCCATGCTTACTCCCTGGACTTGATGGTAGAAGTCACCATCGAACTCAAAAAAGTTCTCTTCCAGAACCACTTCCAAGCATTCGATCAAGAATGTGCTGTTTTCCAATGATGTCACGGAATTTATTTTGTCTTTGACTACTTCCAACGCATCCCTCTGAGGTATGTTGGAATATAGGGACTCTATGTCCATGGTGACTAATATCTCTCGTTCAGGGTCGTACTGAAGGCCTTCTATTTTGGAAATGAAATGCCCTGTATCCTTCACATAAGATGGAAGCACTGTGACAAGGGGTTGGAGAAAACGATCGATATATTTTGATAGGGGTTCTGTAGCTGACCCAATAGTGGATACAATGGGTCTCATTGGGGGGTCCTTCTGGTCTTTGTGAGTTTTTGGTACTCCATAGATAATTGGAATCCGAGTATAGGTGGGGGTAAGATATTCTGCTTCCTTTTCACAAATTTCTCCCCGTTCTACGGCTGACATAACTATTCGGAGAATTCTCCGTTTTAGTCTCGGTTCTGGGTTGACAGTAATTTTTGAGTAGTGTCTCGGTGAACCCAAGAGTGTATTTATCCTGTTCTTATAGTCATCCGTGTTAAAAATGACTATGCCTCCACCTTTGTTACATGGTTTCAGAGTGACATCGTTGTTTTTCTTAAGGGTGTTTAATGCGTTTTTTTCTTCCCTAGAAATATTGTTCGTCGGAAAGGGTACAAAGGCTGTTATTTTTCTAATCTTGTTAAGGACAGCTTTTTCGAAGATGTCGACTTCTTTACCAACTTGATCGATGGTAGGTGTGAAGTTGGATGGGGGTTTTAGGCCTGAACGGTTATCATTGTCCTCAGAGATGCTTCTATTCTGAAAGAATTTTTTGAGTCTGATTTTTCGGAAGAAGGCATGCATGTCTGCCATGAATTCAAATTTATTCATAGTAGTGGAGGGTACAAAGGAAAGACCTTTGGTGAGCAGTGTCTCAGTAGGGTCATCCATAGTATAACCTGATAGGTTAAATACTGGAATTTTGGCTATGTTCGCCAATATTGATTCTGGCGGGTCCTGATATATCTCTGAGGTTGGGTTTGTTCCTGGTATCTCGGTTGTGGTACTTGTTCCTGGTGTTGGTTCCTCTGATAGGTGTTCTGGTATTGGCCTCGATATTGGGGCTGAAAGCGAGGGCGAGATCCGCCCCTCCGGTTCCCTAAAAAAGGATTCCCACTTTGGTATCTTCCTGCATCAGATCTATATTGGGGGGTTTGGTAGGATGGCCCCTCACTATCGGAATCGGTGGTGTCTGAGAATGTTATGACACGTTTATTGTTCCACTGGCCTGCAAAGTTGCCAGTAACACTGTCATTAGTTGACGAGTAGAAATTTTCAGATAGGTAGGGGTAGGCCCTTTCCTGTGAAAAGAGTCTGATGTCCTTCCTAAGTTTTTCCGTCTTCCTTTTAAGCAGATATTCACTGAAAGAGTCTAACTCATTCGTAATCTCTTCTAATTTTTTCTTACCCTCCTCGAGGGCGTTGGATGCTTTAAGTTTGTCTTCTAGGTCCTGGATTTCCTTATTTAAGAGTTGGATTACTTCTCTAGCCGTTTCTACAATAAGGATCATCCAGTCCCTAGAGCATCTGTTTGATATCAGGGCCCATTTTTCGAGGAATTGCCTGATCTCAACAAAAAGCCCTGGTATGTTTCTTACTCTGAGGCCAATAGGGATTGTCCCTGCCTTTAAATACTCCAACATGAAGTTGGCGTGAGACTCCGTTCGTTTGGTTTTCTTCTTTAGATTGAACAACTTGGTCCAATCTTCATTGGGACCTTTGGAGAGTGAGAAGGGTCTGTTGGGGTCAGGTGTTTGACCTATGAGGCGTGCAAAGTCCTCATCAGAAAAACCAAAAGTTTTAATACTGTCCATAGAAGAAAAGAGGTAAAGAAATATACTCGAGAAAAAGGCAGATATGGGAGAAATGGAAATATAATAAGGAAAAAAGGGGGGGGGGTTTGCACAGATGTCAGAGGCTGATATAGAGAGAGGGATACAGGGGATGAAAAGATGTGTGCAACTATTTGGGACAAATGAACATAAACAACCCCACAGCAAACAAGGCTGGGAAGGAAAAACCACTAGAAAAGGGGAACCCCTGAATGAATGGAGGTAGAGCAGTAGGGGAAAATTCACAAGTAAATACAATACAAATCTGCTGTACCTATAGTTATTTTGTAGACGCATCTAAGTCGTTACTTGAAGCAAAGAAGAACCACTCTTACTGGACTGTGTAAGGATTACAGAACACATAAAGATGAGGTATTAATCCATATTTTAATTATTTTTAAATTTTTAACCTTGTTAGAAATATACTCATTCAATGGATACGTGAAATTCAGACATTATAACACCATTTATATACCAACAAAAACCCAGGACCTATTTGTCCTACAAAGCATAGGTGCCCATGGACAATCTGTGGAATAAAATTAATCACACATACTCATTCATACTCAGACGCATTCATACATTATAACTCAAGGCACATGACCCTAACTACTAAAATTAGAACAAAATGCAGGCCCAAGATAATGGTAAGCGAGTCTTCTTAAGTATTGAGCATAAACCAAAAGGTGCAAAAGAAGAATGGCATATGGTAGACAGAATAAAGTAACAAGAAAAATGTTCTTGTAGTATATTAATAAATCTGTGTAGTGAACCATCCAGTTCAATATGCCGACGCGCGTTTCGGTGTGACGCCCCCTTGTAACCGGGGCAACACCTTCTTCAGGGCAAGAAATTATTCAGACATGAGTTCCATGGCACCTATCAAGTGATAAATAACAATTAGTGAACACAAAACTGTTAATTCTGAACAATTCTATGAGATGATACTGATTATTTATAACATACAAGATACAAAATACATCTAAGATAGACACTGGTCCAGATAAATGAGTGGTTGAACATTAAACATATAAATGATATTATCAGCGTTGCACACATTATGAAAAATTACGAACAGAAAATCAAATGAGAGAGGAGTTAATGAACTAATACACATACAACTATTGGTTAGGTCATATTGGCGATTGTTCACAAGGAATCTTGAATATAGCTAGGACTAGATATCGTCGCAATAAATCTGGAAAACAGTATTTAGATGAACTCAGTTGATAAAAGCTATCATTTGGGGATTCATAATTCATCAAGAGAATGAAATCAATAGGGGGATGGATAAGTTTCGAGGAGATTAATAAAAAGTGCGGGTGCTAAATCTGCATGAAGCTCATGATCAGGAAAAGGAAGATAAGAGGCATGCTCACCAAGGGATCAGATGGAATGATTAGAATAAATAACTCTCTTTCTCCTTAAGAGAAGCAAACTCAGTGCTTTTAGTGGTACACATAGACCGCAATGTGGAGGAACTTTTCAACTATTGGACATGCGAGATCTAAGGAAGAAAGAAGATTTAGGAAGGATTAAACTTTCTAACATAAAGTATAGTTGGTTAGATTTGAGATGTTTATGAACCCAGAAATTTATAAGGGTTCCCTGTTCCCACTATTTGGGTAACGAATAAGGGTCAATGAGTCAGGAAAACCGGTTACAATACACTGGGCTGGTGATTCATTGTATATATGAATCATGGAGCTAAGTCATAAGTGAAGAAGAAAGTCATCACCTGTTAGGTTTGGGGAAACCACCCCGTGATTCAAACTAGATGAGCATCTGTCCTCATGCTTCCATGGTTGGTGAGGGAAGCGAAAACGAAAATGAATTCTGCCACAGTCTATGATGGATCAGACAAAGTGATTGAAGTTAGCAATAGGCTAATAATGGAGTATGAGTTAATTACTAATCATTGCCACGTATGAAGCGTGAAAACCTCCAAGATGTGATCAATCACCTTATATGGCGTGGCGTAGTTCCTGTTCGTCGCGTGGCTGGATGAAGAGAGAAGAAGAATGGGATCCCTCCGAAGTATCTGGAGGGTCAACTAACAAAATAATTAGCATTAGCACTCAAGCGTGATACAACAGAGCGGGGAAATTGAAGTCGTGATTATTCCGTCTGTTGTCCGAGTGCTTACCGATTTTTTGATAACGTTCAGGCCTTCGCCTACGTCCAGGTGTACAGATTAATGTGGGCGCTGCTCCGCATGTTGCGCGGTTAACTCCAAATGTTACTTAATCACCGTTTCAGTTCAATGTGTTTAACCGGGGGGGAAAAAAAGAGAAGAATAGAGTTCCTCCGCCGTATCTGGTGGGCGAAATGAAAGGGTGATAAATAGTTAACGAAACTATGCAGATAGGGAGGGTGAGAGAGCTGATGTCTAGGCCTAAATGCCTATTTTAAACGCGCTTACCGAGAGGGGGCTTTTAGATGGTCTCTATTGTTCGTTAGATTCCAGGCACGTCGATCAAGGTGGATGCTGCTGCACTGCTGGTCCTCTGCTTACTGCGAAGAGAGCAACGACCGGTGTGATTGGAAGCAGCTGCTTATATACTGACAGGGGCTGACGTCACGTCCTATTGTAAGATCAAAGAGGTGGTTGTGGATTCTGTGCCGGATTCGGATCGGGGTTTTTTTTTAAATATATGCTTACCAGAATGATCACAGTAGGTGATGTGGCACCTTCCCGGATATAGAAATCCCTGACATTCATATAGTGGGTCGATAACAGGTAGATACGGGCTCAGGTTAGATAAGTTAAAGAGCGCCTTGATAGTAAAGTGTATATGTCCAGAGGGTTCGGCGAAGGGAACCGACGATCGCTGTTAGTGATGCTGCACCTACCCTGATTCCGTGGTCCTAGATATTCTGCGGAGCAGTCAGTAATAGTCTAATAAGGGCTCAGATAGAAAAGAGCACCTTGATAAAATTGTGTATGTGTGTAAATGATTAGGCGAAGAGAACCAATAGAGGATCTAATATGTTGGTTAATGACAGAGATTAATAGTGATCCAAATCGTTTTTTGGTCTCTTTCAGGGGGACACATAGCTCTAATATAATGCCTAAATAATCGCATTCTCCCATGGCAATTCCTCGTTAAGTCCCCTATTCTTGGAATCCAGGAAGTAGATCCAAAAAACTTCTCGTTTTTTGCGTATCCGGGTACTGTCAGTGCCTTTTTGCATGCGGACCCTTTCTAGGATTGTCCAACGTAAGTCCTTCTCAGTGTGGTTGGACTCCATCCAATGTTTGACCAATGGTGCTGCAAGGTTGTTACGCCTGATGTTGGATTTATGTTCCCCTATGCGTATTTTGCATTCTCTGCCAGTCTCTCCTACATAGGGGGTTTTGCATGGGCATAGAATAACATAGATACAGTTGGTGGTTCTACAGTTGGTCATTTCATTGAGATTGATGGTCTTATTATTGATTACAAGGGTGTCGTTGACAATAGCGTTGGGGCATGCTTGACATCCTCCACATTGGTGATGTCCAAGAACCGGGGTATTGCCAAAAAGGGATCTCTGTGTCAAAGTATTTCGCTCTTGTGGTTTGGCTCTGATCAATAGGTTTTTTAGGTTTTTATTCCTCCGGAATGCAAATAAAGGCTTGGGTATCTTCTCTGCTTCATTGTCCAGATTTAAGAGGTGCCACTGTGAATTGATGATTTGTCGTATTTTATGGTTTATGGAAGAGTGTTTGGTGACACAAACCAGTTTTTCCATCTTGTTTTCTCCCCTCTTGGGTGTAAACAAGTTATCCCGATTAAAATATCTGGCTCTCTTGAGGGCATCCCTAACAAGCCTGTTAGGGTATCCTCGTAGGAGGAATTTTTGTTTCATAGACTCAGCGTGTAACAGATAATCTTTGATTGTTGAGCAGTTCCTGCGCAGTCGTAAGAACTGACTGAATGGAATGCTTGATTTTTGACTGTTGGGATGGAAGCTTTCAAAATGAAGCAGAGTGTTTCTGGAGGTGGGTTTAGTAAAGAGTGATACCTGAAGACAGTTGCTTTCATGTTTGACATAGACATCCAAAAACTCCAGCTTTTCAGTACTACATTGTGCCGTGAAATGAAGATTTGAATCGGCTAGATTGATCCAGGAAATGAATTCATCAAGGGACTCTCGGTCACCGCTCCAGACGAAGAAAATATCGTCTATGAAACGTGACCAGTGGCGAACATTCTCATAGAACGGGGCAACCTCGTTATATATATTATGCTCTTCGAAGTGTCCCATATATAGACAGGCGACACTCGGCGCACAAGCTGCCCCCATGCTTGTGAACAATCGCCAATATGACCTAACCAATAGTTGTATGTGTATTAGTTCATTAACTCCTCTCTCATTTGATTTTCTGTTCGTAATTTTTCATAATGTGTGCAACGCTGATAATATCATTTATATGTTTAATGTTCAACCACTCATTTATCTGGACCAGTGTCTATCTTAGATGTATTTTGTATCTTGTATGTTATAAATAATCAGTATCATCTCATAGAATTGTTCAGAATTAACAGTTTTGTGTTCACTAATTGTTATTTATCACTTGATAGGTGCCATGGAACTCATGTCTGAATAATTTCTTGCCCTGAAGAAGGTGTTGCCCCGGTTACAAGGGGGCGTCACACCGAAACGCGCGTCGGCATATTGAACTGGATGGTTCACTACACAGATTTATTAATATACTACAAGAACATTTTTCTTGTTACTTTATTCTGTCTACCATATGCCATTCTTCTTTTGCACCTTTTGGTTTATGCTCAATACTTAAGAAGACTCGCTTACCATTATCTTGGGCCTGCATTTTGTTCTAATTTTAGTAGTTAGGGTCATGTGCCTTGAGTTATAATGTATGAATGCGTCTGAGTATGAATGAGTATGTGTGATTAATTTTATTCCACAGATTGTCCATGGGCACCTATGCTTTGTAGGACAAATAGGTCCTGGGTTTTTGTTGGTATATAAATGGTGTTATAATGTCTGAATTTCACGTATCCATTGAATGAGTATTTTTCTAACAAGGTTAAAAATTTAAAAATAATTAAAATATGGATTAATACCTCATCTTTATGTGTTCTGTAATCCTTACACAGTCCAGTAAGAGTGGTTCTTCTTTGCTTCAAGTAACGACTTAGATGCGTCTACAAAATAACTATAGGTACAGCAGATTTGTATTGTATTTACTTGTGAATTTTCCCCTACTGCTCTACCTCCATTCATTCAGGGGTTCCCCTTTTCTAGTGGTTTTTCCTTCCCAGCCTTGTTTGCTGTGGGGTTGTTTATGTTCATTTGTCCCAAATAGTTGCACACATCTTTTCATCCCCTGTATCCCTCTCTCTATATCAGCCTCTGACATCTGTGCAAACCCCCCCCCCTTTTTTCCTTATTATATTTCCATTTCTCCCATATCTGCCTTTTTCTCGAGTATATTTCTTTACCTCTTTTCTTCTATGGACAGTATTAAAACTTTTGGTTTTTCTGATGAGGACTTTGCACGCCTCATAGGTCAAACACCTGACCCCAACAGACCCTTCTCACTCTCCAAAGGTCCCAATGAAGATTGGACCAAGTTGTTCAATCTAAAGAAGAAAACCAAACGAACGGAGTCTCACGCCAACTTCATGTTGGAGTATTTAAAGGCAGGGACAATCCCTATTGGCCTCAGAGTAAGAAACATACCAGGGCTTTTTGTTGAGATCAGGCAATTCCTCGAAAAATGGGCCCTGATATCAAACAGATGCTCTAGGGACTGGATGATCCTTATTGTAGAAACGGCTAGAGAAGTAATCCAACTCTTAAATAAGGAAATCCAGGACCTAGAAGACAAACTTAAAGCATCCAACGCCCTCGAGGAGGGTAAGAAAAAATTAGAAGAGATTACGAATGAGTTAGACTCTTTCAGTGAATATCTGCTTAAAAGGAAGACGGAAAAACTTAGGAAGGACATCAGACTCTTTTCACAGGAAAGGGCCTACCCCTACCTATCTGAAAATTTCTACTCGTCAACTAATGACAGTGTTACTGGCAACTTTGCAGGCCAGTGGAACAATAAACGTGTCATAACATTCTCAGACACCACCGATTCCGATAGTGAGGGGCCATCCTACCAAACCCCCCAATATAGATCTGATGCAGGAAGATACCAAAGTGGGAATCCTTTTTTAGGGAACCGGAGGGGCGGATCTCGCCCTCGCTTTCAGCCCCAATATCGAGGCCAATACCAGAACACCTATCAGAGGAACCAACACCAGGAACAAGTACCACAACCGAGATACCAGGAACAAACCCAACCTCAGAGATATATCAGGACCCGCCAGAATCAATATTGGCGAACATAGCCAAAATTCCAGTATTTAACCTATCAGGTTATACTATGGATGACCCTACTGAGACACTGCTCACCAAAGGTCTTTCCTTTGTACCCTCCACTACTATGAATAAATTTGAATTCATGGCAGACATGCATGCCTTCTTCCGAAAAATCAGACTCAAAAAATTCTTTCAGAATAGAAGCATCTCTGAGGACAATGATAACCGTTCAGGCCTAAAACCCCCATCCAACTTCACACCTACCATCGATCAAGTTGGTAAAGAAGTCGACATCTTCGAAAAAGCTGTCCTTAACAAGATTAGAAAAATAACAGCCTTTGTACCCTTTCCGACGAACAATATTTCTAGGGAAGAAAAAAACGCATTAAACACCCTTAAGAAAAACAACGATGTCACTCTGAAACCATGTGACAAAGGTGGAGGCATAGTCATTTTTAACACGGATGACTATAAGAACAGGATAAATACACTCTTGGGTTCACCGAGACACTACTCAAAAATTACTGTCAACCCAGAACCGAGACTAAAACGGAGAATTCTCCGAATAGTTATGTCAGCCGTAGAACGGGGAGAAATTTGTGAAAAGGAAGCAGAATATCTTACCCCCACCTATACTCGGATTCCAATTATCTATGGAGTACCAAAAACTCACAAAGACCAGAAGGACCCCCCAATGAGACCCATTGTATCCACTATTGGGTCAGCTACAGAACCCCTATCAAAATATATCGATCGTTTTCTCCAACCCCTTGTCACAGTGCTTCCATCTTATGTGAAGGATACAGGGCATTTCATTTCCAAAATAGAAGGCCTTCAGTACGACCCTGAACGAGAGATATTAGTCACCATGGACATAGAGTCCCTATATTCCAACATACCTCAGAGGGATGCGTTGGAAGTAGTCAAAGACAAAATAAATTCCGTGACATCATTGGAAAACAGCACATTCTTGATCGAATGCTTGGAAGTGGTTCTGGAAGAGAACTTTTTTGAGTTTGATGGTGACTTCTACCATCAAGTCCAGGGAGTAAGCATGGGGGCAGCTTGTGCGCCGAGTGTCGCCTGTCTATATATGGGACACTTCGAAGAGCATAATATATATAACGAGGTTGCCCCGTTCTATGAGAATGTTCGCCACTGGTCACGTTTCATAGACGATATTTTCTTCGTCTGGAGCGGTGACCGAGAGTCCCTTGATGAATTCATTTCCTGGATCAATCTAGCCGATTCAAATCTTCATTTCACGGCACAATGTAGTACTGAAAAGCTGGAGTTTTTGGATGTCTATGTCAAACATGAAAGCAACTGTCTTCAGGTATCACTCTTTACTAAACCCACCTCCAGAAACACTCTGCTTCATTTTGAAAGCTTCCATCCCAACAGTCAAAAATCAAGCATTCCATTCAGTCAGTTCTTACGACTGCGCAGGAACTGCTCAACAATCAAAGATTATCTGTTACACGCTGAGTCTATGAAACAAAAATTCCTCCTACGAGGATACCCTAACAGGCTTGTTAGGGATGCCCTCAAGAGAGCCAGATATTTTAATCGGGATAACTTGTTTACACCCAAGAGGGGAGAAAACAAGATGGAAAAACTGGTTTGTGTCACCAAACACTCTTCCATAAACCATAAAATACGACAAATCATCAATTCACAGTGGCACCTCTTAAATCTGGACAATGAAGCAGAGAAGATACCCAAGCCTTTATTTGCATTCCGGAGGAATAAAAACCTAAAAAACCTATTGATCAGAGCCAAACCACAAGAGCGAAATACTCTGACACAGAGATCCCTTTTTGGCAATACCCCGGTTCTTGGACATCACCAATGTGGAGGATGTCAAGCATGCCCCAACGCTATTGTCAACGACACCCTTGTAATCAATAATAAGACCATCAATCTCAATGAAATGACCAACTGTAGAACCACCAACTGTATCTATGTTATTCTATGCCCATGCAAAACCCCCTATGTAGGAGAGACTGGCAGAGAATGCAAAATACGCATAGGGGAACATAAATCCAACATCAGGCGTAACAACCTTGCAGCACCATTGGTCAAACATTGGATGGAGTCCAACCACACTGAGAAGGACTTACGTTGGACAATCCTAGAAAGGGTCCGCATGCAAAAAGGCACTGACAGTACCCGGATACGCAAAAAACGAGAAGTTTTTTGGATCTACTTCCTGGATTCCAAGAATAGGGGACTTAACGAGGAATTGCCATGGGAGAATGCGATTATTTAGGCATTATATTAGAGCTATGTGTCCCCCTGAAAGAGACCAAAAAACGATTTGGATCACTATTAATCTCTGTCATTAACCAACATATTAGATCCTCTATTGGTTCTCTTCGCCTAATCATTTACACACATACACAATTTTATCAAGGTGCTCTTTTCTATCTGAGCCCTTATTAGACTATTACTGACTGCTCCGCAGAATATCTAGGACCACGGAATCAGGGTAGGTGCAGCATCACTAACAGCGATCGTCGGTTCCCTTCGCCGAACCCTCTGGACATATACACTTTACTATCAAGGCGCTCTTTAACTTATCTAACCTGAGCCCGTATCTACCTGTTATCGACCCACTATATGAATGTCAGGGATTTCTATATCCGGGAAGGTGCCACATCACCTACTGTGATCATTCTGGTAAGCATATATTTAAAAAAAAACCCCGATCCGAATCCGGCACAGAATCCACAACCACCTCTTTGATCTTACAATAGGACGTGACGTCAGCCCCTGTCAGTATATAAGCAGCTGCTTCCAATCACACCGGTCGTTGCTCTCTTCGCAGTAAGCAGAGGACCAGCAGTGCAGCAGCATCCACCTTGATCGACGTGCCTGGAATCTAACGAACAATAGAGACCATCTAAAAGCCCCCTCTCGGTAAGCGCGTTTAAAATAGGCATTTAGGCCTAGACATCAGCTCTCTCACCCTCCCTATCTGCATAGTTTCGTTAACTATTTATCACCCTTTCATTTCGCCCACCAGATACGGCGGAGGAACTCTATTCTTCTCTTTTTTTCCCCCCCGGTTAAACACATTGAACTGAAACGGTGATTAAGTAACATTTGGAGTTAACCGCGCAACATGCGGAGCAGCGCCCACATTAATCTGTACACCTGGACGTAGGCGAAGGCCTGAACGTTATCAAAAAATCGGTAAGCACTCGGACAACAGACGGAATAATCACGACTTCAATTTCCCCGCTCTGTTGTATCACGCTTGAGTGCTAATGCTAATTATTTTGTTAGTTGACCCTCCAGATACTTCGGAGGGATCCCATTCTTCTTCTCTCTTCATCCAGCCACGCGACGAACAGGAACTACGCCACGCCATATAAGGTGATTGATCACATCTTGGAGGTTTTCACGCTTCATACGTGGCAATGATTAGTAATTAACTCATACTCCATTATTAGCCTATTGCTAACTTCAATCACTTTGTCTGATCCATCATAGACTGTGGCAGAATTCATTTTCGTTTTCGCTTCCCTCACCAACCATGGAAGCATGAGGACAGATGCTCATCTAGTTTGAATCACGGGGTGGTTTCCCCAAACCTAACAGGTGATGACTTTCTTCTTCACTTATGACTTAGCTCCATGATTCATATATACAATGAATCACCAGCCCAGTGTATTGTAACCGGTTTTCCTGACTCATTGACCCTTATTCGTTACCCAAATAGTGGGAACAGGGAACCCTTATAAATTTCTGGGTTCATAAACATCTCAAATCTAACCAACTATACTTTATGTTAGAAAGTTTAATCCTTCCTAAATCTTCTTTCTTCCTTAGATCTCGCATGTCCAATAGTTGAAAAGTTCCTCCACATTGCGGTCTATGTGTACCACTAAAAGCACTGAGTTTGCTTCTCTTAAGGAGAAAGAGAGTTATTTATTCTAATCATTCCATCTGATCCCTTGGTGAGCATGCCTCTTATCTTCCTTTTCCTGATCATGAGCTTCATGCAGATTTAGCACCCGCACTTTTTATTAATCTCCTCGAAACTTATCCATCCCCCTATTGATTTCATTCTCTTGATGAATTATGAATCCCCAAATGATAGCTTTTATCAACTGAGTTCATCTAAATACTGTTTTCCAGATTTATTGCGACGATATCTAGTCCTAGCTATATTCAAGATTCCTTGTGAACAATCGCCAATATGACCTAACCAATAGTTGTATGTGTATTAGTTCATTAACTCCTCTCTCATTTGATTTTCTGTTCGTAATTTTTCATAATGTGTGCAACGCTGATAATATCATTTATATGTTTAATGTTCAACCACTCATTTATCTGGACCAGTGTCTATCTTAGATGTATTTTGTATCTTGTATGTTATAAATAATCAGTATCATCTCATAGAATTGTTCAGAATTAACAGTTTTGTGTTCACTAATTGTTATTTATCACTTGATAGGTGCCATGGAACTCATGTCTGAATAATTTCTTGCCCTGAAGAAGGTGTTGCCCCGGTTACAAGGGGGCGTCACACCGAAACGCGCGTCGGCATATTGAACTGGATGGTTCACTACACAGATTTATTAATATACTACAAGAACATTTTTCTTGTTACTTTATTCTGTCTACCATATGCCATTCTTCTTTTGCACCTTTTGGTTTATGCTCAATACTTAAGAAGACTCGCTTACCATTATCTTGGGCCTGCATTTTGTTCTAATTTTAGTAGTTAGGGTCATGTGCCTTGAGTTATAATGTATGAATGCGTCTGAGTATGAATGAGTATGTGTGATTAATTTTATTCCACAGATTGTCCATGGGCACCTATGCTTTGTAGGACAAATAGGTCCTGGGTTTTTGTTGGTATATAAATGGTGTTATAATGTCTGAATTTCACGTATCCATTGAATGAGTATTTTTCTAACAAGGTTAAAAATTTAAAAATAATTAAAATATGGATTAATACCTCATCTTTATGTGTTCTGTAATCCTTACACAGTCCAGTAAGAGTGGTTCTTCTTTGCTTCAAGTAACGACTTAGATGCGTCTACAAAATAACTATAGGTACAGCAGATTTGTATTGTATTTACTTGTGAATTTTCCCCTACTGCTCTACCTCCATTCATTCAGGGGTTCCCCTTTACTAACAATTCAGAAACCCTGAAGGCACCAAAAAAGAGCCAAATCATGCGGAGTTTGAACAAACTATATTTGAATGTAGAAAAATAAATCTCCTGTAAGCTAAGTGTTATCCTATATAATAATTTTTAAGAGATTGGCTCTCTTTTATATTGGCCTCTCTTTTTTGTCTTTTCCCAACCTTGCAAGATTCTCCTGCCCATCTCCCCTGCTGATGGCTCGTATCTCCAGAAGAACTTCCCATAGAATGACACTCCGGCTAATTTTCCAGCCATTGTTGTGGAAGAAATGCCCTTTTCTATATTAAGCATGATGAACTTAATTATTTCTTCTCTGCGCTGCTGCAACCCTTCGCTGTTATGAAATCTATACGCAGCACCTGAATCTAAGAACTCCAGCCAAGCTCTTCTGTATGCCAATTTGGTACTCTTTGCTAACGAGTTTTCGATGAACTGATGAGCAGTCATTTCACCAAATCCCATATCTCACTGGGTATCTGAGTTTTCCGTAGATCTGCTCTGGGTGCCAAACCACGGAATCTCTCCCACTGAAAACGAGATAGGGCATCTGCGATGTTATTCGCCACTCCCACAATATGTTTAACTTAGAAAATAATATTACATTTTAAACAGCCTAGCATAAATGTTTGTAACAACTTTAACAACTGTTTATCCTTGGCTTTCTGACCGTTAACTAGATCCACTAAAGTTTTGTTGTCTACGTTGAACAGCACTGTTCTATTAGCTAACGTCGGTCCCCAAACAGCCAAAGCGACTATCAATGGAAAAAATTCCAGGAAAGCTATGCTTTTCTTCTCTGCAACCAACTCGTCTGGCCATTGCTCCGCACACCAATTTCCCTCCCAAAAAAGTCCGAAACCATTAGCACCAGAAGCATCTGAAAATAATTGCATCTGCCAAACGAAATCTTCATCCAACGACCAGATTGTGACGCCGTTAAAATCTTTCAAAAACCTTAACCATACCTCAAAATCAGCCCGCATGCTAGCAGTTATTCTGATTCTATGATGTGGTAGTTTTATGCCTGACATGGAAAAATCCAGCCGCCTGAAAAATGTTCTTCCTGCCCGAATGACTCTGCAGGCGAAGTTTAAATGACCAAGTAAACATTGAACTTCAGACTATGTCAATTTGTCCGCTTTTCTTGCAAACTCCAATAATCTGGTCACTTCAATTCTTTTCGTCTCGGGTAGTCTGGCTTCCATACTATGTGTATCTATTTCAATACCGAGATATGTTAAACAGCAACTAGGGCCTTCTGTTTTGTCTCCTGCTACAGGCACTTCCATGTCTTGTGCAAATGCTTCGAAGTCCCTCAATGCCCTTCCACACTGTTGTGACCCCGCAGATCCCATGAATAAAAAATCATCAAGATAGTGAGTCACGTCAATATGTCCTATTCTAAAAGAGAAACACAACTGTAGGAATGAGCTAAAGGATTCAAACAGCCTGCATGATACCGCACAACCCATTGGGAGAGCCTTATCCACGAAAAATGTGTCTTCAAAATAGATACCGAGCAACGAGAAATCAGAGGGGTGCACTGGCAATAATCTGAAAGCCGACTTAATGTCTCATTTTGCTAATTCAGAATCCACCCCTATGCTTCTTATCATTCTGAATGCCGTATCTACAGAAGCAAACTTGACCATGGAGTCTTCCCTTGCTATAAAGTCGTTAACAGAGAGACCATGAGGCCATGATAGATGCTGGATCATCCTGAATTCCCCTTCTTGTTTCTTAGGAACCACGTCCAATGGGGAAACAATAAGATTGTCTAACGGCCAAGAATCAAAAGGACCTGCCATCCTCCCCTCCTTCACCTCTGTCAACAGCTTCTTCCTTACTATGTGGGGAAATTCATTTGCAGATTTTAAATTTGTTGCAAATCTGCGACATCTGGGCCCTTGATATCCCAATTTAAACCTTTCTCTGAAACTCCATTACAATAGTGTTGCTTTGTGTGTATCAGGATATAATTTTAACCATTTACATAAATTATCCACCTTAATTGGAGCAGAAGCTCTTGTTTCCAGACTGAAAAGCAAAACCTCTTCCTCTGTGCGAGACTCTCCTCTCCAATTGGATTGCTCTCCAAAACATTGCATAACGGCATGCTTTCCCCTGCACCTTGAGCACTCGTATTTGTATTTACAAGGGTTTTTGCGCAGTATCCCTTATTAAAGTTCCAGCAGGCACCGGATATGAACGTTTGTGGTCTATTCCAACTACCCCTCCCCCCCCCAGGGTGGGTCTGCTCTGAAAAGGCAGATAAGGAACTACTAGCCCACTCGCCGTATGCATGGATGCTGGAGACAGCTGAGGGTACGTCCATTGAACCCAAAGTTCATTATCAACTTCACCCCATGGCTTATCTGGAATCAAAACTAGCCTAGCATGAAACTCCTGGTTATAATGTAACTAAGCATACCCCCCAAATTCCGTAGAAGCTTTCCGTTACATGTCTAAATATTTAAAAATTGCAACCGACCTATCAGGGAACTTTTCGCAATACACACTCGCAAAAATGAGGAAGGCTGATGTCCATGTATCTATATTAGTTGGCACCCTTGGTCTCCTTGCCAACTCCCACGCTTCCTCTTTTGAACCTTCTTTTGCTTGTATTTCCCTATGAAGAAGTTTAAACACATCAATGAACTCCCCCTTCCAGATCTTGTCTTTTGTAGCCTTATTCAAATGAGCACCCAGAGGCATCAACAAACCCATGTATGGTAAACGTCTCAAAGTGGATGCATTTAATACCTCACCTTCTGGCTTATTACTCTTAACTGAGCTTACCATGGCTATTACTTTGTCATCTGAATTCTCACCATCTTGACCACTTGACTAGCTGTATCCTGCAATATATCCTTATTATGCTCCTTGTCCGTTCCCACGCTCTTATCTGCACGTAAACGTTTGTGAATAAAATGTGTGTGCACCTCACCTGGGTTTGCAGATGTTCGCTCTTCACTCAAATTTATTTTCTTCATCCCTTTATTTTGATGTCTTGTACCGAAACTGCCCTGAGCACCTTCGCTGTCTTTGTCCTGCAAAAAATACATTCTGGAGACATTTTTAGTAAACCCCCCCTTTTCCCTCAAAGATTTTTGACAACCTTGCATTAAATTGCCTTCCTCAGTAATTTGGAGAGCCTTCACATGATACACAAGCAGTCACGGCTGCAGAAACGCCGCCCGCAGCCTTACGTTTGTGCCGTTCCATTCATACCCAGGCCTGAGATAACACGCCAGGCACAATTAGGTCCTCCCTCCCAGCTTCGCATAAGACGCGCAGCGCTTCCCGAACGGAAGCAGCTGCCTCCATCTCACACGAAATTCCGGAAATATAAATAACAAATGCCCTGAAGGCCAAAAACGACGTCCCTACCTCACCGAGAACGAGAACAAGTGCGCAACGGTTATTTTGCATTCCCGGTGCTCGCACCAACTAGCGCCAGCCAATCCCGATTCACCTCCTGTCCTTGGGCCATACTAAATGCCCGAAGCTGCCCGGGGGTGGACAATCTGCGAATGCCACCCCCAGGAGCCCTCATTGTGGCAATTAATGTATTAATAATTATTTATAATTTGTTTAATTGTTATTAATTAATTATTTAATTGTTAATTAATTGTGTCATGATTTTAGAAATGGGTGGTGGGGTTTATAGGGGAATAGGGTGGGAGGTAATTTAATATAATTTATTAATTATTTGTTAATTAATGTTAACTAATGAATTAACATTTAAATATGGCAAGTGTAATTAATTTGATGTGTGAGTTGTGGGGTGTATAGTGGTAAATGGTGGGAAGTGTTTTTTTTTAGTTAATTAATCATTTGTGGTTAATTAATATTACTTTATTAATGTACAATTAAGTATGTCTATTGTGTAATTTTTGTATTTGTTAGTTGTGTTTATTGGGGTAGAGGGTGGAAAGTAATTTATTTTAAATTAAATAATTATTACTTGATAATTAATATTCATTTATTAGTTGATAAATATTTTTGGTAATTGTTTATTTTTAATTTGTGGATTTTGGTTTTATAGGGGTAACGTTTGGTTAGCATATTAATTTTTATCTGTTTTAATGTGTTTTGTAATTAATAATATTTGTTTAATTGATCATTAATTGTGCTAATTAAGGAATAGTAATTTTGACTCCTCCGCTATCCAACACATTCCCTACTGTTGCACTTGTGGGAGTGGGAATAGTAATTTTTACCCATCCGCTATCGAGCACTTTCCCTACTGTTGCACTCGCTGGAGTGGTAATAGTCATTTTATTCCCTCCGCTATTCAACACTTTCCCTACTGTTGTACTAATTGGAGTGGGAATAGTAAATTATTCCCCTCCCCTATCCAATATTTTCTCTACTATTGCATTCACTGGAGTGGGAATACTAATTTTTACCTCTCCACTATCCAAAACTTTCCCTACTGTTGCATTCGCTGGAGTGGTAATAGTGATTTTTACTTCTCCACTATCCAACACTTTCCCTACTGTTGCATTTGCTGCAGTGGGAATAGTAATTTTTACCCCGCCGCTCTCCAACACTTTCTCTACTGTTGCACTCAATGTAGTGCAAAATGTAGGTTTAAAAAATATTAAATATTTTAATATTTTAATTTATAATATTTTTTATTTATGTATTCATTTGTATGTTACGGGTGTATGTTTATATATATTTAATTATAATTTTTAATATATTTATAACATTTTAAAATTAATTAAAATCATTATTTATTAATTGTTTTTAAGTAAATATATTTGTATTGCATTTCATATATGTATGTTCAATTTTTTTTTATTTCATTTATTTATTATAATTGTTAACATTTACAAATAAATCTAAATCATTTTCTTTAAGTTAAATTTATTATTTAATTTATTTTACATTATTTGTTATACAAATAAAAAACGATACTTTTTACATCGATATTTTTGACAATATTTTTTTTCTCGATATTTTTGTACTTACCATTGTGAAGATAGGAAGTCGATATTATTGACAACGATATTTATGTCCTGATATTTTGGTAACTCGATATTGTGGTCATCGAAATTCTGTCAGTGATCTGGCAGATGGACTACGTTTTAGGGGTGCAGCAGTCGTTTATTCTTCAAGTGGAATAGGGTGTGTCTAACAGGATGGGACCCAAGTCTACAAAAAACAAATGCTGTCATTCTGGATGCATATGTGCAAGATCACTAATGGCTTGTATTATTACTCTCATAATTAGTGGGGTGTACCCTTCTCAAGACATCGCGCTTCAGGGAACAGTCTTTTCTTGCTTGTCAATTGAGTGGTAGCATGGCTGCATCATCTCCTGTCCCTGCTGTTGGAAGTCCAGCCTCCAGATAGTCACCAATAGGGAAACGAGACTGAATGTAGCATTGCTGATAAAAAAAGTAATTGGTAACCAAGTAGTACTGCCCAGAGAATTTTTTTAATTTAAACTTTGACAACTCCACAGTTCACAAAGCTGTTTTTGTTTTTAAAAAATGCAAAGTTGTGAGGTCCAGTATTTCTCAACGTAAGTACTGCCAGTCCAAGTTTAATAACTATGTCTAAACCCTTCATGCCACTCTGGGGCAAAGATAAGGAATTGGATCTTACAGTCTTCAAAAAGTAATTTGCTCACTCCATCTTCTTCCAAACATTGCTTTACCAAGGGTAGTCATAAATCTGAAATTTCCTCATGAGTGATTACTTGTTCATGTTGAGCTAAGGCACATTTTTAAGGGGTTCACTCACAATACCAAGCATGCTCTGTAAGTCATTGATATATTTTCATGATGCTTGTATAAAGTGACCCAAATGTTAATTTGCACATATAACAAGTTTGTTTATTCACTGTGGGCCCCATACCCACATTAAACACTGAATGTTATTGGGGGGGTGCTAAGGAGCCCACAACAAGATGACCGCACTTTAATGTAGCTCTGTCCGCAGGGAAAGATAATGCGTCAAAAATCCAACTTTTAGGCTGCTATCTGCCCCAGTAAGGAGGACAGGGCATGTACAAGTGGTGGAGTGCTTTATAATTGAAAAAGCTGTGTCTTGGAAGAGTGCAGGGCCCTGGGAGGCAGCAGGCCCCACACTGCTGCATGACTTTGGCGGACAGAATATGGCAGAGACCAGACTGAGGCTGGTAACCAGGCTTTGCCGAGAACAGATCCAGATAATGAGGTGCTGGTGAGCCATTGGGTGCCCTGCATCAGTGCTGTGGTTGCTGATTTGGGGAGAAGTGGCAGACTGTGGAGAAGAGTCCCGCAACCCGCAACCCGCAGCCCCTAGCCAGCATTGAGTGGCAGAGTGCACTGCGGCCTAGCGGGCCTGTCTGGCCTTGGGCGGATCTCGAGGAGCTGCGGGGCTTGGCCGTGGCAGGGCACTGCTGTGGGGAGAGGCACTGTATGAGTGTGTTAAGTGGGGCTAAACAGGCAGCCTGCAGGACCTGCTGAGTGGGCCCACAGGATGCTAGATGAAGGAGATGCCAGAACCGCAGCTGGTGCACTTAATGCCATCACCAGGTACAATTGGCTGGGTGCAGTGAGGAGGGTGGTGGCCTGCTGCAAAGTGCTGGCCTCAGACGTGGTGGTCTTCACCCTAGGTGCGAGATGCTGCTCTGACTTTTCTGCTGCAGACTACCTGACAGCGTGTGGGCCTGAGGAATGGCCTCTGTTGAGGGCCTCGGCATCGGCGTCTGAGGATGTCAATGTGACAGAGGAGGTTGGGAGAGAGGTGCAAGTACCTGGGCAACCCCTGTAGATCAATGTAGCCCATGGGAATTCTAGGCCCATGAAACTGCATGCAAGAGCTGCTTGGAGTTAAATACTCCAACCACTCCACTTGAGACGGTGCCTGGGATAATGGAGTGAATGTTATGGCAGAGAAAGCCCTGAGAAGTGTGGCAGCAGTCAGTACATCTTGATTGCACTCGCGCCGGAATAATTTGCTTATTATTGGCGTACCAGAATCTACCAACACTGGCAGATTGGAAGACTACGTAGAAACAACACTGCAGGAGATTTTCGGGCCTGAGTGGCTGTCCTCGGTACTCATTGTAGAAAGGGTGTACAGATCATTAGCAGTCAGGAGCCTCGGCCACATCCGTTCATTGGCAAGTTATTAAATTACTGAAACGGCAACACAGTCCACCGTGTCTTTAGGGAATAGCAAACCATCCAGTCTTATAGCAATGATATTGCCTTCTTCCTGGATTTCACAGTGGCACTACAAGCAGCTCTTAGAGAGCTCCTCCAATTCAAAAATAGAGTGCATATATAGTGTATGCCATGTTGTATCCTGCCCATCTTCACGCAAACATGGCGGAAAGCAGAAAATCTTCACCACTCAAAAAGAGGAAATGGACTTTGTTAAATCAATGACACTGGAGCAGCACAGCCCAGCTCGATCTCAGTCTGATGCCGCGGACCTCTGAATGGGAGAGCAGTATGAGCCGACGGCTCCATTTAGTCAGCCTAAAATCTTGCCAAGTCCTACTCAACCACCAACTGTTGTTTTCCATTAACACTTTACTCTTTAGAGAGCTTTTTGCTTTAAAACTTGTGGCCTATGGAACATTCTCCAGAGAAATACTTACAATGACACCGGCACCAAGTTCCTGTGCCATTTGGTCTGCTCAATTTACTTTGACATTATATAGGCCTGGCCTCGGAGTACACTATTTTTTTAGCCCCCCTATCAGACCTTGGTGACCTGCATTTGGTGGAACAGTAGCAACAGAGGGTACATTGACTCGTCCCTCTGCAAATTTTTAATACATCCGATGTATTGCAATTGATGCACACTCGCACTGAGGGCTCTGTCTATAACAACCTTATCCAATGCAGGTATGCTTGCGGTATTCCCATACGGTGTAGGACCGTGAACATGTCCCGCCACTGTATAGAATCAAATACTTTCACAGTGTCCAAAAGGATCGCCACAGCCTGGATCGATGGGTCTAGCTGATGCAGGACTGCAAAGAGTGTGCGAACGTTGTGTGAGGTGGAGCGAGCAGGGACAAAACCTGCCTGGTCTGGTATGATCAGCAGGTCAAGAAGGGGCTGGATCCTAACAGCTAAATATTCTGTTAAAATCTTTCCAAGATTTTAGAGTCTGTGTTAATGAGGGATAGTGGGTTGTAGGAGTCGCAACTTTCAGGTGGCTTCCTGGCTTTAGTAGCGCTATAAATCAAAGCTTCCCGCAGGGAAGGTGAAAGGACGCGTTTCTTGTTGTTCATAAGCCGCAATAAACATTGCGTGGAGGTGGGGGGCTAGTAAGTTTATATATTCCTTATAAAATTTGCTCGGGAGCTCATCTATGCCCATGGCTTTCCTAGTAGGGAGGTTCTGCACAGTCTATTTTATCTCATCAACAGTGATTGGCTGAACTAGAAATTCCCTCTGTCCTGGCAACAGCCATGCCAAAGCTGTGTTTTATAAGTATGCTGTTGTGTCTGCATCTGCTGCGAACACGCGGCCATTGTAGAGCCGTGTGTAGAAGTCCACAAATAGTTTAAGGATAGCAGGTGTATCGTGAAAGATCTCACCATCTAGTGACTTTCTGCTTACTATGTGAATGAGCGCCCATGATTCCTTTATTTTCGCCGTGAGACTATGGCCTGGCAGGCCTCTCTGGTGACCAACCGGTGAGACATGTATCACCTCTTGCACTGCAGTGTCATTGTAGTCATGACTTCGTCCCTAATGGCTGTAAGAGTTTTGGGATTTGAGTGGGCCTAGTATTCTCACTCCCATTTCTTTAGAGTAGTCTCTATAGTTTGTAATCTGGACCAAATGGATTTTAAAATTCTGCTTGTAGCCAAATACAGGCTCCCCTAATAGTAATCTTGAAAGCATCCCACAGTGTGCCAGCTCCCTCCAAGGAGCCTGTGTTCTCCTCAAAATATTGGAGGATTGCCGTGCATATGCAGTCATGGAATTCCAGATCTAATAGTGCTGTGGCCCGAAGCAGCCACTGAAATTGTGGGGGAATATGTGTGAGGATTACAAGCTCCAATAACACGGGGACGTGATCTGATAAGGTCTTTGGCATGTGTTGTATGTTCATTGCCCATGTGCTCACCTCCCTGGTTGTTAGTCAGTAATCCAGTCTAGACCACGTCTTATGTACAGAGGAAATAAAGGTGCCCTCCCTGCCCTTTGGGTGTGGCAGCTTCCAGACGTCTATAAACCCATAATCTTACAAACCTTCTCGTAAGACCTGAGTGGAGTGCTTGCCCTTACAATCCGCTGAGGCGGAGCGATCAAGTGTGGGGTCCAGGTAGGTGTTAAGGTCCCTGCACCACACCATAGCTGATGACTGCAAAATGTGGAGAGTCACCAAATATGATTGTAAAACATGGGGTCATCTGCATTGGGACCGTACATGTTAATGATAGTGACTGCAGTGTGCCCTGGACAATAACGTAGCGGCCTTGATCATCTGATTTGGAGTGCATAAGTGTAAATGGAACTCCTTTTTTAATGAGTAAATAGACCCCCTGGGAATATGATGAATATGAGGAAGCTATACAAGTGCATGCGCATTTCGCCCTCACAATAACCCCTTGGAGTATGCAAGGTGCGTTTCTTGCAGTAGTGTGACTTGGACATGGTTACGGTCCAAGTAGGCAAACTCCTCCCTGGTCTTTTTGAGAGTGTTGAGGCCTGGCTCATTCCATGTGAGTAACCTAATACACCCAATGGTGTGGGTCACAGTGGTGGTGTGACCTTGTGTGTTAAGGTGTACAACATTATCAGTAATACATGGCATGACAGTCGCTATAGTAATAGAGCGGTACACTGGTTAAGTTGCCTACAACACATATAACACTCTCCCACTTACTTAAGCATCCCAACAATGCTAAAGCAATTCCCATAATAGTAAAAAAGAAAAAGAAATTAAGGTGTAAAGCATAACAGATAGTGAAATACAATCACATCAACATACAACACTACCATGCCTCAAGGGGCTGCTAGAGGCCGAAAGATCCTGCTGGTGGACAGAGGTGGCTGGGAAAAGTGCTTTGGCTATTACAGACAATGTTACATAATGAGGACAGTAACATGCAGCCAACAACTGGAGGCGATGCAATGTTTACTGAGGCTTATGAGAAACAGGTCCTTCCACCTTCCCTGCGGCAAGCTTTGATTTTAGCGCTACTAAAGCCAGTAAGCCACCTGAAAGTTGCGACTCCTACCATTGTCCCTCTTCAACACAGATGCAAAAATCTTGCAAAGATTTTAGGAGACATTTTTGCTGTTAGGATCCAGCCCCTTCTTGACCTGCTGATCATACCAGATCAAGCAGGTTTTGTCCCTGATCAACTCACCTCACACAACATTTGCGCACTCTTTGCGGTCCTGTATCAGCTAGACCCGGTTTGCGAGATCACGGAATACCGGATCTAATAGTGCTGTGGCCCGAAGCATCCACTGAAATTGTGGGGGAATATGTGTGGAGATTGCAAGCTTCAATAACACGGGGACGTGATCTGACAGAGTCTTTGGCATGTGTTGTATGTTCATTGCCCATGTACTCACGTCCATCGTTGTTAGCCAGTAATCCATGTAGGAGAGTAGGGTCTGCTTTCTATGTTCACCCCCACTTTTTGCTTTTGCTTTACTGGTTTTCGACTTAGATGTGGCTGTGGGCCTGCTAATCAGACCCACAGCCCTGCTGTTCTCTCTCTAAATTAATACTATGTACTTTAGGTGCATAACCCATTTGGATAGGATCACCTTATTGGCCCCTGTACAGTGTACCGCAGGTACCCAGGGCATAGTTGTACCCTAGGCCTACCAGGGGCTGCAGCATGTATTATGCCACCCCTGGCCTGGCCTTCCATTTTGACACAACTGGCTGATCACTCAGCTGGGGCAAGGTCGTGTAATCACCCCTTGCTTAGGTGTAGTATTCCTATACCTAACTTACATATAGACACATGTGTACCTATCAGTCACTCCTATGGCAGGCCTTGACAATCCTGGAGGCAGAGTGCTTGGTAACATGTGAGATGGTGCTCTAGCATGAGCTGAGCCTGTCTGCAGCTTTCGGAACCTTGTCCTTATAGCTGTTCTATGATATAGCCTACCATATACTCTTAAAGTGCCTTATAATCTTAGACGGTTATGGTAACTATGGTTTGGCTTTATCAAAACATGTTGTGTAAGGTGTCTACCACTAGGGAATAATACCCCCATGCCATTTCTGGACATGAGAATATTATTCCCCCCTTCTAGAGGGAAAGACATGTTAAAATCATACTTCAACTGTTAGCCTCTGACCAAAGCCTCAGCATCACAAAATGGATGCTGCTGCCACGACACAAGTCTGACCTCCTGCAGCTGGGAGTGATCCCAGCCAGGGAGGCCTGGACAATAGGTTTCCTGCTTGGGGAGGTGCTAGCACCTCCCCAGACAGCCTTTAGTGTATTGGGGCAGGGTGGGCTGAAAGGAATGAGACATGCCTGGGGCACACAAGGTGTTCCTTGCATAGTCCAGTTCAAACCGGCGCTGGGGCACTCCAGCCCCAGCTCTGGCGCGAAACTGGACAAAGGGAAGTGGGTGTAACCACCCCCTCCCAGGTCCCACCCATAAGGCGTGACCTAGCAGGTATCCCAGCCCCCCAGATTAGTATAAGAGTGGGAGTTGGGCCTCAAGACTTTAGATTATCCTGAACCTGCAAAACTGAACAGAAACTCTGGACCTTCGACATTCGACGAAAGAAGAAGACTGAAGAATCTCCCTTGTAGCCAAGGAGTGGCTACCCTGTGCAAACAGGCACCATCAAGAGACTACCCTTTGCTTTGCGACCGTTCTACGAGGAACCGACTGCAGAGCCCGACCAGAGCCTTGACTTCCAGACTTCTCCGACCCTCATCCACATCTGCAGCAGAGCTGAGATCCGTGGAGGCGACGAGCGACGTGGGACCGGCTACCTGGGAAAAGTGGCTAGTAACTTACAGCGCAGCTTCTGAGGCACCCTCGAAGTTGTGCACCGGGGATTGAGAAGCCCCAACCCCAAGCACCATCTGCACCGAAGATCAGCCCCCCACACTCCACGAGTCCTGCGTGGGGCCCTTCAGCATTTTCCTGCTTGCCGCGTCTGTCCGGTTGCTTGCCCGCTGGCTAGTGGCCTCTGTGACGACGCACCCTGAAATCTCCTGCGCTGGTTTGGCTCCTCCAGACTGGCTCCCGCTTCTCTGCAAAGAGGAAGCACCCCAGACCTTCCTGGTCTGCACCAGAAGCAAGTCCTTCGTTCTTCGTGGGTTCCGCTTGCCAAGGCTTGGTGAGTCCTAGTCCAACTTCGACGCCGCCGACAGCAAGAGCCTTCGTGGGACAGCTCGCCTCCTGGTCCTGGTTGTCCTCGACGCTTCCTGGTCCTCCTGGCTGCAGCGACAAGCTTCACCTTCACCTGCAACTCTTCACGACATCGCCTGGTTCCTTCCTGGTTCCACGTGGTCACTGGCTAGTGACCTTGACTCTGTCCCTTCTGCTTGCAGGTTTCTTCTCTTCTTGATCCCAGCCTTGGGATCCACCGGACACTCTCCCCTGACTGCCTGTCAGCATCTTTCTTCAGGCATCCATAGGAGTCGACGACGAAAACGACGCATCTTCACCCCTATGCACCCGCAGCCTGTGGGCTAGGTAACTTGGGTACTGCGGTGCTCATCAGGATAGTGACTATCCTAGTGTCTAGTTTTCAAGTCTCAACTTCCTAGCTACTCCGGAAGTGTCCTAAATCTATCTATTTCTAAACTGTAATATTGCTATTGACTTTTACGCATTACGCGTGAGTGTTTCCACTCTGCACACGAATCCCGTGGGCCTCCCACTTCCTAACTAACGCTAGTGTAGTGTAGCCCCAGCGATTCCCTAGGCCTAGGCCTATTCTATTTCCGTGACAGTGGTTCTTATACCACTTATTTAGTATATGGTTTGCGTGGCCCCTAGGGCCTAACTGTATTACTTACCTGTGTGACTTAATGTATGCATAAATAAGACTGTGTTGTACTTACCTCTAATCTCATAAAGAGTGCTGAGGGTTTGCTTAGAATAAATACACTTTATTTTATATACATATCTGTTGTGGTGTCCTTTCATTTGGTATTCAAGGGATTATATATGGTATCACAGCTGGCTTCACATGCCATTCAGAGTTTAGCCTAAGACTGCTCTTGTCCATGCTACCACTAGGATAGCTGGTCTATAAGGTTGACTTTACAACCAATCACCATAAGGGTATTTGGACTGATATAAGGTGTACACTATAACTAGTGACATCATACATCAGGCCAACTTCTCACATTGGTGAGCAGCGGTTGGGATCTGAGCTTGCTGTTGTAATACCATTGTAATCTTGAGATACTAAATTGAAAGATCACACAGATATTGTCTAGGTACATATAACATAGATTATTATACTTAAGTCCTACTGGACTTTGTAGTTGTAGGTTGAAGGGAATAACACACCCTGACTACAACTACTAGAAAGGTTTAGTAGATACAACTAGTGTAGGTAGGTGCACACACCACACCCTCACTAGATCATGTCTCTGAGAGTAGATCAAGTAGATGCTCTCTCAGGAGGATCAGGTCTGCAAACGATCCCCTCTAGATATGATACCTTAACATTCCAGGAGATGAGACAGTTGTGTACCTCCAGAGGAATAAAACAGGGTGCAAACCCTACCCTCCTTCAGTTAAGACAACTCCTAGAGGAGTATGATGCTCAGAGGGCATCTCAGGCAGGTGCCCTAGGCACAGAGGAGGGTCTACCCACCACAGAGGAGTCAGATGGGGCTTCAGATGGGGAGGTAGACAGCCAGAGCCAAGTAAGGAGACTTAGCCAGGCTAACTTAAGTTTACATGGGAGTTTGCATGGGGTCCCCCCATACAGACCCACAAGTAGGCATTCACAGAGAAGCAGGAGGGACAGATCCCCTTCAAGGGAATCCATCCACTCCCATGTCTCTAGCATCTCTAATGCTTCCTCTCACAGGGGAATGACTTCACCTGAGAGAAAGGAGCATGCAGCCAGAATGAGGGAGGCTAATCTGAGGATTCAGAGGGAAGAACTTGCCCTTGCCAAAGAGAAGCTTGCTCTGGCTAGAGAGCAAAAGTTAAGTGGGTTAGAACCCACTGGTGGCAGCAACATTCCTAGAGATAGAGACAGGCACTATGATAATAGAAACCTGAGCAAGATTGTCCCTCCCTACAAGTGTGGGGATGACATCCACAAATGGATAACTGCTTTGGAGAGAGCTTGCAAAGTACAGCAGGTACCCCAAAGTCAGTGGGCAGCTATCTTGTGGCTCTCCTTCTCTGAGAAAGGAAGAGACAAGCTCCTCACAGTTAGTGATGAGGATGCAGATAATTACACTGTCCTGAAGAGTGCTCTGATTGATGGGTTTGGCCTAACCACTGAACAATACAGGTTGTTGTTCAGGGATACCCAGAAGACACAGACTCAGGACTGGACTGACTTTGTAGATTGTGCCACTAAGGCTCTGGAAGGCTGGCTAATGGGAAGTAAGGTTAAGGACTATACAGGATTGTATAATTTGATCATGAGAGAGCAAATACTTAACAACTGTCAAAACCAGCTATTGCATCAACACCTGATTGATTCTGATCTGACTTCTCCCCAAGAATTGGGAAAGAAGGCAGATAGATGGGTCAGGACTAGAGTTAAGCAGAAAAACCAGAACCAGGGCGGTGATCAGAAAAAGGCAGACCAGAAGGGTAATGAGCAGAAACAAAAAGACCAGAAGTCTTCACCAGGCCCCCAAAAGGCTCAGGGGGAGGGTGGTTCCAAAAAGGATAAGAAGAAAGATGGCCAAAAGAAACCATGGTGCAACTATTGTAAGTCCAACTCACATTGGTTTAGTGAGTGCACCAAAAAGGATAAGCCCCCAGCCACCATTGCCCCTAAGGCAACTGTACCCCCTAGTTCAGCTGTAAGTGGTGGTTCCCAGCAAAAGGGTGTAGTAGGGTTAACCCTGGGAACTGAGGAGGACTCTGGCCTAGTCAGAGTACCTACTCAGGCTGTTCTGATCTGTGATGGGGACTTAGCTTTGTCCTCTACTGTAGGCCCCAGTAACCTGGGCAAGTACAGACAGACACCTTTTATCAACCAAAGAATGGCTCAGGCCTACAGGGACACTGGAGCTAGTGTCACAATGGTGACACCTGCTTTTGTGGACCCTGGACAGATCATACTAGGTGAGAATTACCTAGTGACCAACGCTAGCAATGCCACTACCTCCCATAGTGTGGCTATTGTTAACTTCTCCTGGGGAGGAGTAACTGGCCTCAAGAAAGTTGTTGTTAGTTCAGACCTTCCTGTAGAGTGTTTACTGGGCAATGATCTTGAAACTTCAGTTTGGTCTGAAGTGGAGTATAGGACCCATGCAGAAATGCTGGGGATAGATGCACATGTCCTTGCTGTGACCAGGTCACAGGCCAAAAAGTGCAACACTGAACAAGTGCTGGATCCTGAAACTAAGGACCAGTCACAACCCAAGAGAAAGAGCAGTAGGGTTAAGGCTGTGCCTTCCCCCCTGCCTCAGGTGGTGGATCAGCCCTCCCAGGAGGATGATTCTGAGAGCCCTGAAGGAACTGTCCTAGAAGAACTTGAACCTGATCAGGTTGAGTTTCTTGGGACAGGGGGACCTTCAAGGGCAGATCTGAGGCAGGCTCAATTAGACTGCCCCTCTCTTGAACCCCTCAGACAGCTGGCTGCTGCTGAGGCTGCAGGGAATGCTCAAGGTACCCATAGAGTGTATTGGGATGAAGGGCTACTGTACTCAGAGGCTAGAGACCCCAAGCCTGGTGCATCCAGGAATTTGGTCATACCACTGAAGTTCAGGGGCTTCCTTCTAACCTTGGCCCATGATATTCCCCTTGCAGGACATTTAGGCCAGAACAAGACTTGGGACAGGCTTGTCCCTCACTTTCACTGGCCCCATATGTCAGAAGATACTAAGGAGTTTTGTCGCTCCTGTGTCACCTGCCAAGCCAGTGGCAAATCAGGTGGCACCACAAAGGCCCCCCTCATACCACTACCTGTGGTGGGGGTCCCCTTTGAAAGAGTGGGCATAGATATTGTAGGACAAATGGACCCACAAACAGCATCTGGGCACAGATTCATACTGGTGATAGTGGACCATGCCACCAGGTACCCAGAAGCAATTCCCCTGAGGACCACAACAGCTCCTGTTGTGGCAAGGGCCCTGCTTGGAGTATTCTCCAGAGTGGGCTTTCCAAAGGAGGTCATTTCTGACAGAGGTGCCAACTTTATGTCAGGATACTTGACTGCAATGTGGAAGGAGTGTGGTGTTAACTATAAGTTCACCACACCCTATCACCCACAGTGCAATGGGCTTGTTGAGAGATTCAACAAGACCCTAAAGGGAATGATAAAAGGATTACCAGACAAGCTTAGGCGAAGATGGGACATCCTTTTACCCTGCCTTCTGTTTGCTTACAGAGAGGTCCCACAAAAGGGGGTTGGCTTCAGCCCTTTTGAGCTTTTGTTTGGGCATCCTGTAAGAGGACCCCTGTGTTTGGTGAAGGAAGGATGGGAGAGACCTCTCAGACAACCCAAACTAGACATAGTGGATTATGTACTTGGTCGCCGCTCCAGGATGGCAGAGTATATGAAGAAGGCTTCTAAAAACCTTGAGGCGAGCCAAGAACTCCAAAAAGCTTGGCATGACCAAAAGGCTGTACTGACTGTTTACCAGCCAGGACAGAAAGTGTGGGTGTTGGAGCCAGTGGCCCCAGCAGCACTCCAAGACAAATGGTCTGGACCCCACACTATTGTTGAGAAAAAGGGAGAAGTCACCTACTTGGTGGACCTTGGGACTCCCAGAAGCCCCCACAGGGTGCTTCATGTCAACAGATTGAAGGCATATGTTGACAGGGCAGACATGGGGCTACTCATGGCTACAGATGAGGGGCAGGAGGAAGAGAGTGACCCTCTCCCAGACCTGTTGACTCAGAACCCTGATGATGGCTCAGTTGATGGTGTGGTCTTTTCTGACAGCCTCACTGTCCATCAGCAACAGGACTGCAGACAAGTTCTGCAGGCCTACAGACATATGTTCTCTCTGACCCCAAGTCAGACAAACTGGTGCACCCATGAGGTGGACACTGGTGACAGTCTGCCTGTGAAGAGTAAAATCTACAGGCAACCTGACCATGTCAGGGACTGCATAAAAGTTGAGGTACAAAAGAGGTTGGAGCTGGGAGTCATTGAACCTTCAGAGAGCCCTTGGGCTAGTCCTGTAGTCCTTGTGCCAAAACCTCACACCCAAGATGGTAAGAGAGAGATGAGGTTTTGCGTGGATTACAGAGGTCTCAATGCTGTCACTAGGACAGATGCCCACCCAATACCTAGGGCAGATGAGCTCATTGACAGACTAGCAGCTGCTAAGTTTTTGAGCACATTTGACCTAACAGCAGGCTACTGGCAAATCAGACTAGCTGAGAGTGCAAAGGCCAAAACTGCTTTCTCGACCCCAGGAGGACATTATCAATTTGTGGTAATGCCCTTTGGTTTGAAGAATGCACCTGCCACTTTCCAAAGGCTGGTGAATCAAGTCCTTACTGGGTTGGATGATTATTGTGCAGCTTATCTTGATGATATTGCTGTCTTTAGCTCCACCTGGGAGGATCACCTGGTCCACCTGAGGAATGTTTTAGAGGCCCTGCAAAAGGCAGGCCTCACTATCAAGGCCACTAAGTGCCAGATAGGGCAGAGCAAGGTTGTATACCTGGGCCACCTAGTTGGTGGGGGTCAGGTTCAACCACTGGAGAGCAAGATCCAGACCATAAAGGACTGGGCTCCTCCAACTACCCAGACTCAGGTGAGAGCTTTCTTGGGCCTGACTGGGTACTACAGAAAGTTTGTTAAGAACTATGGGTCCATAGTGACACCTCTTAATGACTTGACCTCCAAGAAGATGCCAAAGAAAGTTCAGTGGACAGTAAGCTGTCAAAGAGCATTTGATGACCTGAAGCAGGCCATGTGCAGTGCACCTATTCTGAAAAGTCCAGACTACTCCAAAGAGTTCATTGTCCAGACAGATGCTTCTGAGTTAGGTGTGGGAGCTGTTCTTTCACAACTGAATGTAGATGGTCAAGACCAGCCCATTGCTTTTATAAGTAGAAGGCTGACCCCTAGAGAGAAACGTTGGTCAGCTATTGAGAGGGAGGCCTTTGCTGTGGTTTGGGCCCTGAAGAAGCTGAGGCCATACTTGTTTGGCACTCACTTCAAGATTCAGACAGACCATAAGCCCCTCTTGTGGCTAAATCAGATGAAGGGTGAAAATCCCAAACTTCTTAGGTGGTCCATTTCCCTACAGGGGATGGACTTCACAGTGGAACATAGACCTGGGACTGACCATGCCAATGCAGATGGACTCTCCAGATATTTCCACTTAGAACATGAAGACTCAACTGGTCAAGGTTAGTTTAATGTCCCTAAGTTTGGGGGGGGGGGGGTTGTGTAGGAGAGTAGGGTCTGCTTTCTATGTTCACCCCCACTTTTTGCTTTTGCTTTACTGGTTTTCGACTTAGATGTGGCTGTGGGCCTGCCAATCAGACCCACAGCCCTGCTGTTCTCTCTCTAAATTAATACTATGTACTTTAGGTGCATAACCCATTTGGATAGGATCACCTTATTGGCCCCTGTACAGTGTACCCTAGGTACCCAGGGCATAGGTGTACCCTAGGCCTACCAGGGGCTGCAGCATGTATTATGCCACCCCTGGCCTGGCCTTCCATTTTGACACAACTGGCTGATCACTCAGCTGGGGCAAGGTCGTGTAATCACCCCTTGCTTAGGTGTAGTATTCCTATACCTAACTTACATATAGACACATGTGTACCTATCAGTCACTCCTATGGCAGGCCTTGACAATCCTGGAGGCAGAGTGCTTGGTAACATGTGAGATGGTGCTCTAGCATGAGCTGAGCCTGTCTGCAGCTTTCGGAACCTTGTCCTTATAGCTGTTCTATGATATAGCCTACCATATACTCTTAAAGTGCCTTATAATCTTAGACGGTTATGGTAACTATGGTTTGGCTTTATCAAAACATGTCGTGTAAGGTGTCTACCACTAGGGAATAATACCCCCATGCCATTTCTGGACATGAGAATATTATTCCCCCCTTCTAGAGGGAAAGACATGTTAAAATCATACTTCAACTGTTAGCCTCTGACCAAAGCCTCAGCATCACAAAATGGATGCTGCTGCCACGACACAAGTCTGACCTCCTGCAGCTGGGAATGATCCCAGCCAGGGAGGCCTGGACAATAGGTTTCCTGCTTGGGGAGGTGCTAGCACCTCCCCAGACAGCCTTTAGTGTATTGGGGCAGGGTGGGCTGAAAGGAATGAGACATGCCTGGGGCACACAAGGTGTTCCTTGCATAGTCCAGTTCAAACCGGCGCTGGGGCACTCCAGCCCCAGCTCTGGCGCGAAACTGGACAAAGGGAAGTGGGTGTAACCACCCCCTCCCAGGTCCCACCCATAAGGCGTGACCTAGCAGGTATCCCAGCCCCCCAGATTAGTATAAGAGTGGGAGTTGGGCCTCAAGACTTTAGATTATCCTGAACCTGCAAAACTGAACAGAAACTCTGGACCTTCGACATTCGACGAAAGAAGAAGACTGAAGAATCTCCCTTGTAGCCAAGGAGTGGCTACCCTGTGCAAACAGGCACCATCAAGAGACTACCCTTTGCTTTGCGACCGTTCTACGAGGAACCGACTGCAGAGCCCGACCAGAGCCTTGACTTCCAGACTTCTCCGACCCTCATCCACATCTGCAGCAGAGCTGAGATCCGTGGAGGCGACGAGCGACGTGGGACCGGCTACCTGGGAAAAGTGGCTAGTAACTTACAGCGCAGCTTCTGAGGCACCCTCGAAGTTGTGCACCGGGGATTGAGAAGCCCCAACCCCAAGCACCATCTGCACCGAAGATCAGCCCCCCACACTCCACGAGTCCTGCGTGGGGCCCTTCAGCATTTTCCTGCTTGCCGCGTCTGTCCGGTTGCTTGCCCGCTGGCTACTGGCCTCTGTGACGACGCACCCTGAAATCTCCTGCGCTGGTTTGGCTCCTCCAGACTGGCTCCCGCTTCTCTGCAAAGAAGAAGCACCCCAGACCTTCCTGGTCTGCACCAGAAGCAAGTCCTTCGTTCTTTGTGGGTTCCGCTTGCCAAGGCTTGGTGAGTCCTAGTCCAACTTCGACGCCGCCGACAGCAAGAGCCTTCGTGGGACAGCTCGCCTCCTGGTCCTGGTCGTCCTCGACGCTTCCTGGTCCTCCTGGCTGCAGCGACAAGCTTCACCTTCACCTGCAACTCTTCACGACATCGCCTGGTTCCTTCCTGGTTCCACGTGGTCACTGGCTAGTGACCTTGACTCTGTCCCTTCTGCTTGCAGGTTTCTTCTCTTCTTGATCCCAGCCTTGGGATCCACCGGACACTCTCCCCTGGCTGCCTGTCAGCATCTTTCTTCAGGCTTCCATAGGAGTCGACGACGAAAACGACGCATCTTCACCCCTATGCACCCGCAGCCTGTGGGCTAGGTAACTTGGGTACTGCGGTGCTCATCAGGAGAGTGACTATCCTAGTGTCTAGTTTTCAAGTCTCAACTTCCTAGCTACTCCGGAAGTGTCCTAAATCTATCTATTTCTAAACTGTAATATTGCTATTGACTTTTACGCATTACGCGTGAGTGTTTCCACTCTGCACACGAATCCCGTGGGCCTCCCACTTCCTAACTAACGCTAGTGTAGTGTAGCCCCAGCGATTCCCTAGGCCTAGGCCTATTCTATTTCCGTGACAGTGGTTCTTATACCACTTATTTAGTATATGGTTTGCGTGGCCCCTAGGGCCTAACTGTATTACTTACCTGTGTGACTTAATGTATGCATAAATAAGACTGTGTTGTACTTACCTCTAATCTCATAAAGAGTGCTGAGGGTTTGCTTAGAATAAATACACTTTATTTTATATACATATCTGTTGTGGTGTCCTTTCATTTGGTATTCAAGGGATTATATATGGTATCACAGCTGGCTTCACATGCCATTCAGAGTTTAGCCTAAGACTGCTCTTGTCCATGCTACCACTAGGATAGCTGGTCTATAAGGTTGACTTTACAACCAATCACCATAAGGGTATTTGGACTGATATAAGGTGTACACTATAACTAGTGACATCATACATCAGGCCAACTTCTCACAATCCAGTCTAGACCACGCAATTAGCACCATTACTCCAGGAATATGTTAAATATGAATGGTACTCTGGGCTGAGGATCAATTGGTCCAAGTTGACCATTTTTCCCCTGACTCTGAACAGTAACCCTCCACGCTGGACTTCCCTCTGGAGAGGACCGGAGAACATGTCAATTACCTAAGTATATGGGTACATAGGGACCCAGAGCTAGTCGTGAGGCAGAATATTGGAACAGCGCTCTAAAAGCAGGAAGATCAGGTAGCCAGGTGGTCGCGACTGCTCCTGTCCGTTGCTGATAGAATAGCACTCATGAAGGTGATTGAGTTGCCCAACTTTTTATACCTGTTCAACAACATCACGAATATTTTAACAAAGGCTTTCTTCACCTGTCACATCCCAAATCCCACATGATTGAATTAGCGTGTGAGGTCAAGCAGTCCAGGATTGGCTGGAACAGTCTTACACAGCTATGTACACAGGGTGGGTTCGGAGCACATGATTTGCATTTGTACTACCTATGCACACAAGCACACTTTGCTCACTACTGGTATTTTGCACCTAAATTTATGCCGCACGTAGCTATAGAAAATGATGATGCACACCCCTTACCTCACAATGCCATTCTCCCTCACGGGCAAAAAGACATTGCGAGTCTGGAAATAAACACCACACACAGCACCACGAAGGCATGGCGCACGCTTTGTGTGTGGCCGGGTAAGTCCCCTATATATACTCCCTCATTGCTACTGCTACACCACCCAGCTATCTCAGTCCCCCAGAAACCTAAGGCACTGTCCATACTTGAAGAGGCAGGGCTGAGGCCAGTGGGGGACCTATTGCCAGGAAGAACGTTTATTACATTACATGAGGTAACCCGGCACCAGAGCCGAACCCCACTGTTGCTATACATTTATCATCAGCTATGGGATGCTGTGAGAACACTCTACTCACAATTCCCAGATGTACCACCCACGCTGGGAGTGCTACACACACTGCTTACACATAGCATACGCAGGCATCTTGTCACCAGGATATAGAATGCCTCACAAGCAGATAGAACAACAGCTTCTAGCGCTGCATTGAAAAATAGAACACTCTACTAGAGGTCCCACTCAGTTTAGAGGACTAGGAATTTTGTTGTGCGCAAATAGGCCATCTCACCTCCAACTGCAACCTAAGAATTTTACATTTTAAGCATCTTCAACAAATATACTACACTCCTCTTCGATTGCATAAGTATGGGCTCCGCATGAAGATGACATGCCCCAGATGCCATGACACAGATGCAGACTTTTTACATTTAGCTTGGGCATGCAACCGCTTACACCGCTTTTGGGTCCAGGCATACCAGGCTCTGCCTGAAATGGTAATGAAGGAGTTGGCATGCACCCCGCATGTGTCTCCTTGGTCTAGTCAAGCCATTACATCCAGCCAACTGCAGATTGACCCCAAAAGCCTTATTCCTGGCGAACCACTAGTGGCCATCCACTGAAGAAAAAGTGTAGCCCTCTCATTTGACCAGTGGTTGAAAGATATGGTGTACTGCAGAGATCAAATTAATCTGTATGCTGAGGAGCTTCCGCAAGCCCCGAGACCCAAAAATATATGAGATCCATTTACCACGCATCTTCTGACAAGATCTGCTGGGTCCTAATCTGATATGTATATTATGTATTGTAAACCTCGTGCCACAACAAGTAATGCATTGAACTGTCTTATATGGAATAAGGCATGATGAACAGATTGTATAAACTGCATTGGTGATGCGCTGACACTGATGTTGCCTTTGTTCTGTAAAAACGGAAAACTTTAATTAAAAAAAGAAAAACACATTGAATGCTATTAGGTCGTTCACTTCCTGGGACTTCTTTACATCCTGCTCTTGCCTGGATGTCCTGGATAGATACTGCTGTCTGCAACCGGTAAGTATATATCAACAAATGTATGGATTTGCTGATGTTACCTAGACAGATATGCCAACAAAGTAACCCTAGGCCTAAATATGACGTTTTGGAAATTCCACTATATTTTGGCACAATAATTTTGTCAAAGGCAGTAAACAGAAAAGTTATAACTATGGGGAAAATATAAACTAGTCTGTAAGTATCCCACCTGAGAAGGGCCCGAACCATGCGAGTTCTTCAGGGTATCCACATCAGATAAAATCTCACACAATCTTACACAGATCCCTGATTATCTTGCAAAGGTGGCCTGGATGCTGCCCATTAAATCATCTTACAAAGCAGAAAGGTGTCTTGGAGAGCGCATATCATGAACAACATTTTTAAAAAGCGCGGGCACTAGGTAATGATATGGACGTTGGGTGTAAGTGCATCAAGTGTGCGTCTTCAGTGCAAAGCTGAAAATGTAGCCCCATGCAAAAATAGACCACGCCACTCCCACACCCCCTACCTGTGCTGAGATCCTCCCTTGAGTGACAGAACCACAAAGGTGGACAGCACTGTAAGAAGAAATCAATCATGCATGCAACAGTTTTGTCTTTGGAGATGTCCATGGCGCCTTTTCTTAGCCCAAAGGTATATACAAATGTGTACCCCACCACCGCAAGGGGGCACAATGAGTTACTGTAGCACCAAAGTGGGAGAAAAACACCCATATGGACTCATATTTATTTATTTTTTATCAGATATTCATATTGAATCCAAGATCGAAAATAGAATGCGATGGAGGTTTTAAACAGGATATATGGGAAGTTACAATCGTGTGTTATGGCAAACTGGTGCACTCATATAGATTTTAATTAACCTGTACATTTGTAAATATCATCAACATGTTTTCAAATATTATTGAGTTGTTTTTCAAGACCCTTACAGATTAATACATTTTGACTTGGATATTTTTTATACAATTGCTAGTTACATTGCCCTGTGTTGCGGATGTGATGTTGAGTGTGTGGTACCTTTTCTGGGAGTAGAATATTTGCAAGAGACGTTCTGGCGATCATAGCTGTGAGCCATGCTGCTTGCATGCATTGTATACTTCAGATATTATAGTTTATTGTGCTTGATTAAAAATAGCTCGCGATCTTCCTTTGAGTCTTTATGCAATAACATAGAGTAAGTAGGGTTTTAATTATGATGACAATACCCATGTATGAAGAAGAGGAAAGGTTCATTTTTCATGTTCTGAAAATATATGATAAAGCGCAGTGTCATTCTTTGAGGCTGGGGCTGATTTACCTGAAGAAACATGTAGACCCTGATTCCACTCTGGGCTCTGGTCCTGTTGTCTGGGCAGATAGCAGTTTGCAATTTAAATTGAATCACATGCTCACCATATTTTACCGAGGTAAGGCATGTAACAATCCTTCTGGGCAAACAGTGGAAACACTTTGACTTGGTGCATTTCGGAGATGAGGTAAAATCCCTAGAATTCACTCACTATTTGTCGTTCCAAAGATGAAAAAATCGGAATGATGCCCAAATCGTGCACTGAGTAACGGCCATACTCTGTTCAATCTTTAATCACCAGTGCACGATTTTCGCTTTTAATGTTGCGCATATTAAAATAATGCCTTTCATCGGGTGTTTTAAGAACACGCCACTCTGCGTATGAATGTGCATGTTCTATCTATCAAGCGATTGCGAAGACGATATACACTGAAGAGTAAATTCATTGATGATAGGCTGCCGACGGGGCTTTCACGATTCCCACAGTTTTTCCAAAATAAAGGTAGGGTGCAGTGGCACAACAGAAACACGTGGGGCCACCGCAGAATGCCATGAGAAGACTTCTGGTTTCCCGTATTTCACAGATACTCATTGCCTTGGGAAGAATGACCCCTCCCCTCTGAGGTGTTGGGGTCTCCCCTGCATGGGCCTTTGTTAAGACCCCAGTGTGGTGTCTGAAAATACAAGACCCTTGAAGCAGTAGGAACTTCCGGTGCTGAGTGCAGCCGCACGGCTGCTGGCGATCTTACCTGGAACCCATGAATCGGCCCGGTGTGCGCGTGACTCATCCCGGACTTCTTGGAATATGAATTTGAGCCGTCACATAAAGAGGCCTATTCACGTCCAGGGCTGACTTAATAAAGATTGTTTGGGTACCTGTCAACCCTGGTGCCAATCACACGGCGGATTCCCTGCTGTAACCTGGAAAGAAAGACTTCCAGCCACAGCAGCCGTCGCGGAACCCAGAACATGACACCATCCTTTACAACAACACTCCTTCATCCATGCGGAGCTTTGATTTCAGCTCTGAAATGAAACTTTCACTCGGGCCGTCACTGGGAGCTGACGTCCATTTTGGCTCCGATCGAAAACGCTGGCACGGCACTTTACGGAGGTAAAGTGTGTGTGTATATACCACCGAAAAGCAAATGTCGAGCATTCGATGTAGATTGTATGCATCAACGTATAGCAGAAGCCAGAGGCGCAACTAGAGTCAAATTTCGGGGGGGGAGGGGGCTAAGACATTTTTTCGAGGGGGGTGGGGGGTGTCGTGATCCTTCAAGCAAAAGGCAGAGTGGAGCTGCAGGGGCTCTAAGCGGGGTGAAAACCATCAACGCCTCGTTAACAAGCAAAAGGTCTTTTAAAGACCTGTGAAGTACTCGGGTGCCGCAGCAAAAGGTCTTTTAAAGACCTGTGAAATACTCGGGTGCGGCTGTGTGAGTGCCCGGGTAGCTGTCTCATCCCGCGCAGCCAAACACGACAGGGGGGGAGGGGGGGGGGGGGGGGGTTCCGTGGCTGAAGCCCTTTGAGTCCAATGGGCGCCTGCCAGAAACAGAACATAGCTGGCACGCAACGGAGCTCTGGGCAGCAAGTTGTGGTATAGGATAGGAACACGATACAAAGTTGTGTGCATCAAGTGTGAATGTAATTTAAATTACATTCTTCCATTTGCAGGTGTAGTTCATTTCACAAAGTACTGGATTGAGATCCTCGTTATTTTCCGTCCCTACACACACACTTGTGTGTGCAGGAGTCACAGTTGCAGAATGTGTGGCGTTTAATGCATGCAATGATTATCGGGTGGGGTACCTTTCGAACCCCCAGACTAATTTTGACAGGCAGACCCTAATGAGCTAAAAAGGCCAAGTACATGTCAGAACTTTTATATTTTGGCGCCGAAAGTCCTGAAATCACAAGTTGGTTGTGGGATAACGTGTCTTATGCGCCATGTGCTGCACCTGATAAATTCGTATAACAGGTAAATCACATTTTATCTGGTGCAATAATTAACACACATCCCTGCGCCCACGCATATACAAGGCCATAGCTAGTGTTTTTATTACTCCTTCAGTTTAATGCCTCAGTATTGTATTGTAACAGAATACAAATCAGTGAGGTAGAGATTCATTCGCCTAAGCACTGTCAGTGCCACCCCCCCCCCCCCTACAATTGTACACAGCGCCTCTGTCAGCTCGGTGGGTTCTGTGGCAGAGGCAGTGAATGCAGGGCTGGGGCCAAGACCAGGTCTGCAATTCAGAAATTGCTGAGCAGAAATGAGGTCTGTATCCAGCAGTGTGTGTGTGTGGGGGGAGGGGGAGGGGGGGGGGGGTAAGGGGCAGTGGGGCTGAGGAGCAGCTCACGTGCCACGGCCAAGAGTAGCAAATGCACCCAAAAGGTCTTTGGGGTGCAGGGAGTGGTGGGATATGTGATGGCATCACCGATTTCAGAGATGATGTAAACCAGTGATACACATAGTAGGGCCTGGCAGGCCTTCATTGGCGGCCCACGGACCTTGCCTTGACGTTTCTATGTTTCCGGTGAGGCTGGTAGTAAACACAGAAGATGACCGCAGGAGCATAGGTAGTGAATACATATTAAATAGGTATTCACTATGTATGCTCCTGCAGCCATCTTCTGTGTTTACTGCCGCCTCTGTGACCTCACCGCACCGTGGGGAAGCTTCCTTAAAGGCCCTTTAAAAGTCAGCTGTAAGCTTTCACAGCTGACTTTTAAAGGGCCTTTTGGGAAGCTTCCTCTTTGGTATTGCCGAGGTAAGCACATTCAGAATTTGGACAATTGCGCCTGGAGAGACAGCGAGACAGAGACACAGATAGAGAGACAGAGACACAGCTGGAGATAGAGAGACTGGGACACGGAGGCACATAGATAGAGACAGAGACACAGATAGAGACAGATAGATAGAGACTGACAGATACAGATAGATAGAGACAGATAGATACAGACAAATAGATAGAGACAGACAGAGACAGACAGATAGATCAAGACAGACAGATAGATGGATAGAGACAGATAGAGACAGACAGATAGATAGAGAGACAGAGATAGATATAGATAGATAGAGATAGAGAGACAGATAAATAGAGATAGACAGGGATATAGAGATAGATAGATAGAGAAAGATAGCTACAGATAGATACAAATAGAGACAGATAGATAGAGACAGCTAGAGACAGCTAGATAGAGACAGACAGATGGCTAGAGACACACAGATAGATAGATAGATACAGACTGATAGAGATAGATAGATAGATAGATAGATAGATAGATAGATAGATAGATAGATAGATAGATAGATAGATAGATAGATAGATAGATAGATAGATGTGTTTATGCCAGGTCTGGTGTCTGAGTGGACTTATGCGTCCACTGCAGGGGCCTGTGTTTGACCTCATGGTCAAGGTTTTATTTTACTCTAACCGCACCTCCCACTGACTCCGCCCCCACCGGTGCGGCCCTCGGCCACAAACCACACTGTAAATTTGGTCCCTGAGAGAAAGTTTGTGAGTACCCATGATGTAAACAGTGATTGAAACAAGAGCTCAGTGCAAATGCACCATAGTGTGCGTAGTCTGGCGTTGATAACGCCTTTCAACATCTCGGTGTCTATACAAAGGGTGCATATACAAAGAAGGTTGTATTTACACAGCCAGTCAACAGATGCGTAAAGGAATTACTATTGCCAACTCAGTGATGTCATTGATTATATCAATGCTCATGTGATATGTAAAGTCACCTTTGGCATCACATAGGGTCCTCAACTAATCCAGCGGTGGTAGAGTTAGGGGTAACTGGTTTTAGCACTCATAGACACTAGAGAATAATACATTAAACAGATCTCTCGTCGCTGTAGTCATAACATGAATACACATAAGAATAATGATTCTATATATGATTCTCATGGTCACATTTTCTACAGTCTTGCTCTGGTGTTCACATGATACATTGCGTCCTGATGCAGCGCAAACAGCAACAGATCAACTTTCATATGCAAAAGGTATTTTGCCTTGGTAGTTAACCCTCATACTGTGTCCAAGCCCCAACGTGCTACCCCTTTTCTAATGTAAGTAAAATGGATGTATCTTAGGAAGGCCAGCAGAAATCCTTTATGTTTTGGCACAAAGCCAGATTTATTAAATTGGCGTAACCTGGTTTGGCCCCAAGTCCTAACCTCAACTAAAAGCAGGCGCAAGCAAGGGGTGAAGTGTTATATGCCCGAATATATTCACATGTAACATATGTGCTTATCACTAAAGTGCACATGTTGAAACACGAATGTCCCCTTCATGGGAAACGGGCATGTAAAATAAACACAAAAACAAGGGGCCCGATTCACAGAACTAACTTAAGACAAAATCCTAAACTTACTACCATTTTGGTATTCACAGAAGGCACTTACTCATTTTGGTATTCACAGAAGGCACTTACTCATTTCGGTATTCACAGAAGTTAGGAGTCCTAACTTTAGGACTCCTAAATGCCTTCTGTGAATACCGAAAGTCTTAAAATTAGGATTTTTCGCAGTTTAGTAGTAGTATAGTTAGGACTCCTAACTTTAGAACTCCTAAATGCCTTCTGTGAATACCGAAAGTCTTAAAATTAGGATTTTTCTCAATTTAGTAGTCCTAAGTTTAGACTAAGTGTAGATGTGGGGACACCAATTGGGTCCGGCGAGTTAACGCATCCCGGTGTCGGCGGCAGGGTAGGTCTTAAGGCAAGAAGCGTTAACTCCCAGGACCCAATTGGTGTCCTTTTTCATACCGCCGACTCACTGTAGTGAGTATATCTCACATACAGACCATACAGACCAGGTCAACTACCTGTGTTCTCGGTACGTAGAAATTTACTTACCTCTGTAGTGTAGATAGCGTTTTATTCAATCCTGAGGAAGTGCCCTGATCTATAGGACAACTATGGCACAAAACACGTTGATCACTTGAGAGCTGGACATACACTACTAGATACATAATTACTAGTTCTGTGCCCCTCTCACTCTTTTAACTAGGCAGTTTACCACCCCCAATAAAGTTGTTTAGGACTAACTGACCTATTTTACATCCACCTACACTCCACATCTACACACTAGGCCTCTTACCCCCACTGCACCCACCGGCAGGAACAAAAGATCCCCGACAAAGAGCCCCGGTTTGGGTGCCCGTCAGGTATTGCAGCGCCGACCTGATGAGGGGCAGGCTCATATGATGAAGCATGACACCTAGCTTGCTAGGTGTGTGAGAGCCCTAGTTCCGACAAGGGAATCTCCCTTCCCTTTTCTCTGCACACACGGAGTGGTCTCATTGGACTCACTACGCTTTGCCCTCCTCCTGGTCTTCTACCTTCCATACACAGAGGAACTTCGTACTCTCTTTGCTTTAGGTAGACATCATTGCCATATCAATTAGTCATCACAGGTATAAGCATTTGTCAAGACCCTAAAAACTTCCAGAAACATATGTGGACATGAACCATAGTGTACAAAATAGACCAGTGTATATAATGGGGGGGGTATAATTCAGTGGCATCCTGTTCACTAGACTGAAGGTTAGTGTGAAATGGTAGCCAAATATCCTTAGTGCATGAGGTGAGGGGTTGAAGGCGAGCATAGTCTTTGTCCACTTTTTCACATTGGCTCAGGCTCCCAAGCCAGTCTGAGGGAGTGGGTGGGCGGGTGCTTCCCCAGCATAGTGCTATTTCCCGCTCACCCAACAGTAGAGCCAGGGAGACAAGGTGACAGATGGAGCTGGGTACATTCTGGGTGTAGCCTAGAAGCGCAACTAAGGGTTCGGGAGTTAGGTCACCATCAGTCATGGCAGAGATAAGTTCAAACACTGCTAGCCAGTATGTGTTCACTACTGGGCAAGTCCAGGTGAGGTGTGCAAAGTCTGCCCCCGCGGCCCGACACTTCATGCATCTACCGGATCCTGTGTGGTTAAATGTGGCAATGTCAAGTGGCGAGTTAGTAGTGGTGTAGGAATTTAAAATGCAAAAGTTTATGCCGATGGCTGATAGATACATGCTGAGTTTGCGTACAACAGTACATCCCCATCTTGTCCGTGATTGTTATCGTCGCCCAGATCTCCCGCACCCATATGGTGGTTTAAGGTTTCAGATCAATGCATGCTCGGTACAGTCTGGAGGTCATGCGGTCTCCCCCTGTATCCTCGATAGCCACGTAAAGGAGAGAAATCCTCAGGGTGTGTGGATAGGAGGGTATGAGTAATCTCAATGTGTTCCAGAGCCACCAGAACATGAAAAGGTCCATGCATGATATGTCCCCAGCCCACAGGGACTCAACCAGATTCGTAATATGACGCGTAATATGACCATCCAGGATTTGAACTTACCTGCCACCAGTTGCTGCCTGTCCACGCCACCACCGCCGCCGGAGTAATTTGGGGAGTGGAGCTGGTCTCGGAAAAAGACGATCCGAGACTACAACTCCCAGGACCCTTGGCGGCACACACGCCAGGAGAAAGCGCCGGGAGGCGTATAAAAGGGGGACAGGCCTCCTGCAGCGCAGGATTTGAACTTACCTGTCACCAGTTGCTGCCTGTCCACGCCGCCACCGCCGCTGGAGTCATTTGGGGAGTGGACTCGGAAAAAGACGATCCGAGACTACAATTCCCAGCACCCTTGGTGGCGCACACGCCGCACACGCCAGGAGAAAGCGCCAGGAGGTGTATAAAAGGTGACAGGCCTCCCGCAGCGCGGGATTTGAACTTACCTGCCACCAGTTGCTGCCTGTCCACGCTGCCACCGCCGCCTGAGTCATTTGGGGAGTGGAGCTGGTCTCGGAAAAAGACGATCCGAAACTACAACTCCCAGCACCCTTGGTGGCGCACACGCCGCACAAGCCAGGAGAAAGCACCGGGAGGCGTTTAAAAGGGGGACAGGCCTCCCGCAGCGAGGGATTTGAACTTACCTGCCACCAGTTGCTGCCTGTCCACGTCGCCACTGCCGCCGGAGTCATTTGGGGGGTGGTGCTGGTCTCGGAAAAAGACGATCCAAGACTACAACTCCCAGCACCCTTGGCGGCGCCCACGCCCCACACACCAGGAGAAAGCGGCGGGAGGCGTATAAAAGGGGGACAGGCCTCCCGCAGCGCGGGACGTGCCCGGGCCGCTCCCGGGCAAAACCCGGGCCAAGGGCGGGCCCGTCTGCGCCCATCAGAGGCCGGAAGAGGCCGGGCTGGGCCACCCCTCTGAGAGGTGCTGCCGAAGTTGCTGTGTTGCTGGTGTGAGGTGAGTGCTAATCAGATACTGTGACATGGGGAAACGCACCACCACACCAGGTTCCCGTCCCACCACTACCACCACCATAGACAGCATGTTAGAAAGAGCAGTCAGCATTGTCTCAACAGAGATTGAGTTAACAGAAAGGTGACTATCTTTGGGACTGTTGGCACCCCAACCTATCTTGTTGGAAGGAGAGGAGCAGGAGGTTCGCACTGGCCCTCCTCTGACACCAAATGTAATTGTTAACACCACCAGACACTCACCAACCCAGAAAGGTGGTTATGGCACATAATGAGGGAAACAAGGTCAATGTAGGCCTTATGGATAGTCAACCTTAGACCCACGCAATAGACATTGTCCCAAATAAAGATGTCTCCCCAGACCCCAGAACCACAGGGGATAAAAGAAAAAGAACTTTGGCGAAACCTATCTGTACTAAGAGGAAACAACCACCTCTCTCAAAACCACAACGCACAGCCCTGAGCTCTTGGATACAAAGCACGGCTGCCCCAGCGATCACAGTAAACACGGAGCCCACCAACACTACAATTGATACCACCGTCCATCTGACCTCATCAGAAGCCGTAACCCACTCTATTCATACACAAACTGAGCATACAATAGCCCCGATGACTCGCATTAGACCCAGTGACATTTCAATTGATACCATAGTGGACTCAGTTTATGAACGTATGAAAAACTTGGTGGATACAAATTTCAATGCCCTATTGAAATGCTTAGATCGCTCTGAGGCTTTAATAAATAAATCAAACACACATATTAGTATACCCAGAGTCACAAGCAAAACTGGGGGGGTTCAGAATATAAAGCGCAACGAACACAAATATGCAACAGCAAACTGCGAATCCCATACCCTCTCTTTCTAATAATGCTAGTGTAACGTGTGGCAAACAAAAAGATAGTTTATTCACCAAACCTATCCCCGGTGAGAATCCCTTAACATGCACAGTGCACACTAATAACAGCAATAGTTTGCATTGCAACACCTCTTCAGTTAACTCTTTTGTCACCAACAACCTCACAACTCTGGCCCCCTTGCAACCTAACACCCGGAGTGCCACCTTTATCTCAGACAACCATGATACGGGCCATCCTTAGAGACTAGGAGTGATGTTCTCAACTTACCACCTGCAGCATGCCCCTATGTCCTAGTCTTAGCAGGCGTTCTCCCCTTAAGGAAAAACCAAACCGAGACGTGGGACCAAGTCCGGAATAAAAACGCCAACTGGCTAGTTAAACATAAAGGCCTAAGGGTGGCAAATGTCAGTGAGATATTAATGGTGCACAGGGTGGGCTGGGTTGGACCCTCACAAAAGAACATCAAAGGGGACTGCATTGTTATTAACTTTAGACGACCCCCACTGGTAAAATTGTTACTGTCAGCACAGGAATTCAATAACAATTTCCCAACCCTCATTTGGTTGTAGCCCTTAGGTTTTTTCTACAAACCAACCCCGGACCCCCACACAATTTTGTTATCCTCCCACACACCATGCATAACAGGTTCTCTGTTCTATCTGTCTTAGAAAGCCTGGATTGACTGTCTTCCTGTTCATCACCTGCTGCATCTACTATCAATGGACTCTCCCCAGACCCTCTTGTCATTGTTAGCCTTGAACTAGACGATTCAAATCTACACGTGCTTAGTTGGAATGTTGCAGGGCTAGCTTCTAAGCTACACTCCACAGACTGGGTCAAGATAGTCCAAAAATACGACATCTTAATGTTCGAAGAAACATTGTGTACAAAGGAACTATTCTTAGAAGGCTTTGTATGTCTTAATAGTATTGTACCAAGCCCTAAAGCAGGCCGTCCATCAGGTGGACTCTCAGCCTGGATCAATATCTCAGCAGGTGGGAGCATAAAGTCTCTTGTGACAAATAACAACAACTTCCAAGCAATGATTTACACATGAGGGGCGTCAATTTGTTTTATCAACGTTTATAATAATGATTTCACATTACCAAATATGAATTTTATTAATTTGTTTGAGTTTATTGCTAATTCATAAAATCAGAATGTGTATGACAAATTGGCTGGATTTTGTCTGGGCGGTGATTTTAATGCTAGACTTCCTAAGGACAACGGCCCAACTCCGATTTCCTTGGCCTCTGAGCCTCCATGTAAAAGAGGGATGGAACTATTAGATCACCTATCTATTTGCAATTTAATCAACGTGATGCAAATAGCTGACGTACATCAAAACAAAAATTGCCTAATACCCACTTATAGGGGTCATAGCTGTTTCTCTACAATCAATTGAGTTTTCATATCGGCCTCATTGGAGGACCTTTTAGTAAAGGCAGAGGTTTTGTGTACCATGCAGGGCGACCATAATCCAATATTAACAAAAATCAGATTCTCTCCCAGACCCAGTCACATTAAAGAGCCCGGGGCAAATAATTTAGTGGTCTCAACCGACAAACTAAGAGTAATTTGGAAGGACATTGATAATAAAGCTCTATTTGCCAATATGATAAAATTACACCCAGTGCTCATCGAAACTTGTTTGACAATTAGTGATCCTAACCTAGAGATTATTGAGGCATTTAGTAGCCTATGCGCTGGTATCAAACAAATGATTTCTAGACCAGCGTCAAACACCAGTGAGAAACCTAAATGGTTCAATAGTACTTGCTCGCGAGCAAATAGAGAACTGCGTGTAGCATTAGCGGCTACACCCAGGGATGTAACTCTTGTTAGATCATTACGATCTCGTTATAAAGAAGCAGCCAAGCTATGAAAAGACGAGCTTTTAAAAGAACGTTGGGTTAATCTTGCCTGTGCCGCTACACTTAATGATGGAAACGGTTTTTGGGCAGCAGTCAAAACTATGAGATCCTTGGGCCTCACCCTTACTCCCCTAAGCTGTAACATAACCAGTGAATCATGGGAAGCACATTTTGCTAGGATTTACACAGCCCCACACGAGACTGTGAACACGTCAATTAGCCCTTCTGTCACTAGGGTCTTTATATCGGTGTCAGAAGTTGAGGATGCCATACACCAAAGCGTAGGCAACAAAGCCCCAGGGCCGGACAGGCTTTCTATCGATCTTATTAAACACGAACCAGATTTCTGGGCACCCCTTTTATGTAATGCTTTTAACAACATAACAAACACCACTATTCCAAGCACCTGGTCTACCAGCATTATCGTGCCCATTTTTTAAAAAGGAGATCGATCTAATCCTAGCCGCTATAGACCGATCTCTCTGATTGATAATACCCTAAAAATCCTAGGGAGGGTCGGGTTTAACAAAATTAAGACATGGGCCGAAAAGGAACACATTTTAAATCGGTGCCAGTTGGGTTTTAGAAGCAAACTGGGAACAATCGAACAGTGTCTTAATTTAAATCTTATTAATGGCAAGTATACGATAGCACAGAAGTCACCAATTTATTTGGCCTTCATGGACCTCACCTCAGCGTTCGATTTTGTCAACAGGTCACGCTTGTGGTCAGTCCTTTTAAACTATGGGTTGGACGAGGCTCTGGTTCACTTTTTGGCACACTTGCACAGGGACTTAAAGGCGCGGGTAAGGATCAGTAATGATGGGGAGGTCTCAGGGGACATCCTTATTGGTAGAGGGGTCAGACAGGGATGTGTACTGGCCCCTCTCCTATTTATTTTTTACATAAACGAATTACATAATGCCCTGTCAGAACTGACTAATGACGTACCAAAAATTAATGGAAATGTACTTCCCGCGCTCTTATATGCGGAAGATGCGGTCCTTATGGGCCGCACTCCGAACGCACTACGCACTTTAGTTGGGGGTTTCGTATCCTTTATGGCAGACTTAGACCCCTGCACCAATTTTAAGAACTCCTTTATATTGACTTGTGGCCCAAAAAAACACTGTATCCATTCAATAACCTCAGATCATGAACGCCTACTACGCACCCGCAGTTTTCCCTATTTGGGTTTAGTATTTTCTGACACTGGATCTTGGGCAGCCCATGCTGCCCATAGTAGAAGTAAGTTTTTAAAAGCAACTAACTCTATTTTGAGTCTTCCTCAACCAAAACAGGCAGAGGTAGTTTTACCCTTAATGAAGATCTATAAATCGCAGTGTATCCCCACCGCCACATAAGGCGCTGAAGTCTGGGGTTTTATAAATTGCAGTGGGATCCAAAGAGAGGAAAATAGATTTTGCAGGAAACTTCTAGGAGCCCAAATTTCCTCCCCGAACTATGTATGTCATAAGGAACTAAATTTGTATTATATAGTAGATTTTATCAGGTCACGCCCAGCTATATTTTGGCTCAAAATATGGCTAAACCCATCAGCAACCTAAACAAGGGAGATCATTGTAGACTGCCTTAACTGCGACAAGGGAGGATCCATACCCTGGCTTTTCGCTGTTAGAAAAAGTCTAACCAGTGTGAACCTTGAACACATCTTCTTAAACCCATTAGCACTAGAGGGTATGAATGAAAGAGTCCTCATGGGTGCATTGTATGAATCTTATAACAACAGAGCATCTAAAACCTTCAATCGCTAGGTACATATCCCTACTGGAGTTAAATAGCCCTCAAACGCATATGCCATCTAAATACCTTCTGAAGAGAATTGGACGTTGGGGGAGGAGCCTGCTTTTTCGCCTTAGGGATGGCACTTTAAAATACTCACTTTGCTTCCCCCTGGGATTTAACATTAATCTTGAGCAACCAAACGGTAGTACACTTTTTATTCTTTTGCAACTTTTATAGAAAGTACACAAAACAATACTTGATTCCGTATTTTAAGGCATTTGCTAATATTGATTATAGAACAGCGCACCTTGAGATTCTTAGACTTGAAAGTGACGATTTGATTTTTTGTGTCAGCTCGATTCTGAGAGCGGCAGTCCGCTCACGTATCTCTATGAGCAATTTTTAATGTGTTAAGGGCACTCGAACACATAATATTGTTCTTTCGCACGCAGTTACTTCTATTTTCTTAGTTGTACACCAATTAAAGCGCTATTTGAAGGTCGGAAAATCTTAAAAGCTTAAAATTTAACCGCACTTATACTATGCTGCTAATATTGTTAACAATCAATTGCACTTTATTTTAACATGATGTTGCTGCTACATGTCTGTCCAACACTTTTAATGTGCTAAAATTTTAACGCCGCTATCTGCTTATCAATTTGAACATTTTAACTATGATATTGATGTCGTATATTATGGCTTTTTTTAATGTTGTACACAATTGTAGTCTTTTTTTTATCAAAAGTTCCTTTTAACCAAAGCTTTTATGCACCGTGCTTTTAAACAAGAATTGTATTATTGTTGGTGGTGTTTGAACTGTGCTTTTATGGATATTTGTATCCGAATAAAGATTATTGAATTGAATTGAATTGACCATCCAGGAACAAATCCCCCATGGTACTGAAATTATGCTGTTGTAGCGTGCGTTGTACTATCTTCTCCCGAGTGAGCCCGAGCCATTGGTTGCCGTGTATCGGGAAGCACTAGAATAGAGGAGACTGCCACCCAGCATGCGTCGTAGTCAGCGCCCTGCCCAGCACATGGTGTCAAGTGGTATGCCCTTTGGTAGCATCTTGGAGTGAAGGAGTCCATCCAACAGAGCGCATTCCGGACGCAGGTATGTGATACGGGCATCTGGCTGATACCAACATTGTGTGTAATGTCATTGGGCTACTAGATGTAGAAGCAAAGATCAAGGACCCCAAGACCGCCGTGTTCGTAAGGAAGCGTGAGAATGTCTCACAAGAGGCGAGGGCGTGCTCCTGCCCAAACCAGTCGAATAAGAACTCCGCGGAGAGAGTGTGGGAAAAGGATTGCGGCAAGGGAATTGGGATGTTTGAGGAAAGATACAGGTAGCGGGGTAATATGACTATCTTGAGGGTGGCTATGTTCCCCACCATGGAGAGGTGCAGACAGATCCAACGATTCACCTGTGCATTAAGATCAGCCATCGCTGGGCCGTAGTTACACTGTAGGACCTGATCCCTGTCTTTGTGGAGATGAATACCAAGGTATTGTGTGCCATACACAGCCCACTTGAGGGGTTATATCTTTCACTGGAAAAGGTTCTGATTTGGCCCAGTTTATTCTGAGGCCTGAAAGATTTCCAAATCGTGCAATCTCTTGCATAAGTGAGGGGGGGATTGAGGTGGGGATGCCTGATAAATAGCAGAATGTCATCCGCATCTAAGGATAGTAGGAGAGGTTCGTGGATAAGCTGCCATCCACGATGCAGATGGCTTTCCTATATTGTAGGGACCAATGGGTCTATTGCAATTATAAAGAGAAGGGGGATAGCGGGCAGCCCTGCCGCGTGCCGCACAACACCGGAAACGCATCAGGTAGGGCACCGTTCACCCGTAGTCGGGCCATGGGGTTAGTATATTGGAGCATGATCAGTGCAAGGAACGGTTTACCTAAAACGGCTTTGAGAAAAGGCCACTCGAGGGAGTCGAAGTTCTTTTCTGCATCCAACATAGCTACAACTGCCAGAGTGGAAGGGGAAATTTTATTAAGCACAGCAAAGATGGTTCAAAGATTTAATGAGGTGCATCGATGTGGAACAAACCCAGATTGGGCTGAGGAGATGCTCTACTCAATCAACAGAGCCAATCTGGTGGCAAGTACCTTAGCCAGGATTTTATTATCTAAGTTTAGCAGTGACAGGGGGTGGTACGATGCACAGTTGCTGGGGTCCTTGCCAGACTTTAACAAAATGGCCAGGACTGCTTCGCGGATCATAGAGGGCAGCACACCAGTTGTCATTGAATCATTATACTCTACCAAGATGGGCATGGTGAGCTGCTGCTTAAAGGCTTTATAGAAAACCCCAGTTAAACCATCGAGGCCCTGGACCATGGCTCCATCTAGAGGACCCATGGCCTGCGTCACCTCCTCCAGTGTTAACAGTTCACTCAGGAATTGTCGCTGACCATCCGTAAGCCACACCATCGCAATGTCTGCAAGATACAAAGATATGGCACTTGGAGCATGAGAAGCATGAGAGGCATATAGCTCCTGAGAATGGTTCCGAAATTCAACCATGATGTGGTCCCCACTCATAATGGTCCCTCCGCCATCTGTTCAGAGTTCCGCCACATAGTTATACAACCTATTTGGGTGCAACAGACATGCAAGAGTGCGGACTGGTTGCTCCCCCTCCCCATAGCGGCAGGCCTGTGTGTGTTTACCCATATATGCAATCTCCCTTTATGCATGATTTTGAAACTCAGCCAAGAGTACTGATCGTTGATGCGACCGGGCACCCCGTCGGCCTCCACCTTGCCCTCCAAATTCTGCAGTCCATCCTCAACCTGCTGTAACTGTGCGCAGATGTTGAGGAGGATACCCACATGGCTGGAAATACATACCCTCTGGATGTACGCATTGAAGGCCTCCCACAGGTTGGCCTGTGTGGAGACAGTTCCAGTGCTTAGTGTGAAGTACTCAGTGATAGAGCTGTGCATTTGGCTATGAAACATTTGGTCCTGGAGTGCATCGCCATGGAATCGCCAGCTGCGCTTAAGACTGCAGCCATACCGAACCTGAATTTTCAGTAGTACTGGACTATGGTCCAAGAGTGTCCGTGGGAGGACAACAATCTCAGAGATCCAAGATTGTGTAGTGGCTGAGAGGAGCCGCTAGTCCAACCACATCCAAACAGAGTCTGGTGCCGAATAGAATGTGGGGGTGGATGCATGATGAGTCCGCAATGCATTGTGTAGTGTATATGTGTCAGTGATGTAGTGAAATATTTCAAATTACTTTTGGCAGATCACTCAGGCATAAATAAGACCCAGGATAGGTTTGATTCTTTGTTCTATTGGCTGTGTAGGTTCTGTAGAACCTGTCCTATATGCTAATTGAGAAGTAAGTCAGGACGTAAACCAAAGGCTCCATTAATGCCACTGCCAAAGGCAGGAAATCTTTTGAAACAAATGGGCATTGACATTGTTGGCCTGGTTGACCACCTCCTACCATCATTAAACAAGTATATCTTGCTTGTGGGGGATCATGCCACCAGTTATCCAGAGGCAGTACCCCTGAGGAACACAACTCCTAAAGTAGTATCTAGGGCATTACTAGGGATCTTTTATAGAGATGAATATCCTAAGACGGTGTTTTCTGTCCAGGAACGATATGTGGAAGCAAGACTCATGACTTCATAGCAAACCACACACAGTTCAATGGGCTGGTGGAAACGCTTAAGAGCATCATGGAAACTCTGCCAGAGAATCTCCGGAGAAAGTGTGATCTTCTCCTGCTATGTCTCGAGTGTGCAGAAGAATTCCACTGAAAAGAGTTGGGTTCACACCCTTCAGACATCTGTTTGGGCATTCAGTGCTTGGCCCACTCAAAATAGTCAGGGAAGTTTGAGATCGAGCCCCTGAGGGCTCCTCCAGAAGGATGATGTGGACAATGTTATTGGCCTCAGGAAGTTGATGGCGCATTACATGAGAAAAGCTTTCAGTCAACCCAGCATCTGATGATGGAATGGCATGACCAGAAAGTCTTGCAAACTGTGTACAGGGCTGGTAAGGATGTCTCCATGCTGCAGCCAATTATTCCAACAGCATTGGAGTATATGTGATGTGGACACTGCAGGTAGTGCAAATTGTATTTAAAGTGAATTATTTGGTGAACACAGGCCCTGAATTGAAGCCAGAGAGGTATGCAAACCTGCTTAAGTCATACCTCCAGATAAAGTTTACAGCAAACATCCTTGCAATGATAGAGGACATAAAGTAAAAGACTGAACCACTTCCCGACCTATTGGACAGTGTTAAGGATGGTTGTGTGGAAGGTGTCAACTTCCCCCAAAGCTAACTTCAGAGCAGCAATGGGATTATAAGGAGGCGCTGGGACAATGTTCACGTCTTTTTGCTGATTCAATGGTTGTGTGTACCATATAGATACAGGGTATAGTTTGGCAGTGATGAGAAAGGTTTACAGGCAGACTCCAGCAATGCTACATAGCAGAGATTGCCAAGGTGTTGGCCTTGGGAGTAGTCCAAGAGCCAGTCCAATAGTGTTGGTGCCCAAGCAAGGATCCACAGATTTGTGTTTTTTTTATGGACTACTCGGCACCTATTGCAGTGACCAAGACGGATGTGCACCTGATTCCAAAACGCAATGGTCTAGTGGAGCAGCTGGGTGTTGCTTAGTGTTACTCAGTTCTTAAGTACCTTTGATATGACAAGTTGCAATTGGCAGATTGAATTAGCACCTAATGCAAGGTGAAGACTACATTCTAAATGCCCCAGGGATGGTACCAGTTGAGGATCATGACTTTTGTGCACAAGAATGCTCCTCCTACTTTTCAAAGCCCAGTGAACTATGTATTCTTAGGGCTGGAAGAGTTCTGCTTGTCCTATCTGGGTGACATTGCAATATTTAGCAGTTCGTGGAAGGATCAACTGAGGCACCAAGAAGAATTGCTGATCAGGATACAGTGGGTGAAACTGATCAGCAAGGCAATCAACTGCCAGGTCGGGCAGACCACTGTAGTCTCTCCCTTGGGCATCTGGTGTACTAAAGGATGAACTGCCCATTGGACGCTAAGATCCAGTCTATGTTGGTAAAGGAAGTTCCCTCCACCCCGACTCAATTGAGAGCCTTTTTAGGACTCACTGGGTATTACAGGAACTATATGAACAAATATGGTAACATAATTGCGCCCCTTGACAGCCCGGACATTCAGGAAGCAGCCTAAGAAAGGGATTTGAACTGCGTAGTGTCAGAATGCCTCGAGGGCTGGAAGGCAGCAGTATTCAATGCTCAAGCGCTTTAAGGCTCCTGACTGAAGTCAGCCCTTCATTGACAAAAAGGACTTTTGAGCAGTGCAGCTCAAGATGATTATAAAGGTAGAGAATGTCCATTGGCATTCACCAATTTGCACTGCTTCCCACTGAACAGAACTGGGCAGCCATTAAAAAAAAGAATGATTTGCAGTAGTGCGAGCCTTGAGGAGATTCCGGTCTTATTTGTTTGGTACCTAGTTCAAGGTCCAGACAGATGACAAATCACTCAAGTGTGTGATGTCAATGAAGGGTGAGAATCACATGTTGTGGAGATGGACTATTTCAAACTCTGAATTTGGCTCAAAATGTTTGGATTCACTTTTTCAATCTCGCATCACCGGTCATCTCAGCATAGTTAATTCCCTCGCTCTTGCATGGTTATATTGCACACCCTGGTAAGTTATTGAATTGGCTTGAAGGTGTGCTATGCTCTGCAATGTGTTCCATCTTCCACCTGCAGCAGTCCAGTGCTCAGGCCCACAGTCCTTTTAGTTATTTTGATTAAACTATCCTTTAATAACATTTGATACTTCTTCTTAGCCTGTTTCCTGCAGGACGGTGTTTTAGTGGACTTCGTAGGGAAAAGGGAGCAAATTATTTATTGGTGAGTTTTGAAGAAAACATGACCCCATCATATGTGTCAAAGTTATTTAAGAAGGCCTCCAGCACAAAATTCATACGTTTGAATTCCTCTTGTTACCAATTCATTCATTTAGGTTTGGGTGGGCTTGTTTTTCATATGTTCTTTTTGTTGTCCTTTATACATGCTATTTCATGAAACTCTAGTTCACGTTCTATTTATTTGTCCACATTTTGTACCTAAACACAACGCGGTTTCCTGTTTAGAAAGTTTCATTTACATATGTGCAGAGGGCACTGCCTTTCCTTTAAATGGTGAAAAACGAAAACGTAACGATGGCCAGGAGAGCAGCCAAATGTGTGGCTATTGTGCTTACATGTTTTTCAGGACAGTCTCATTCATCTTTATTTTCATGAACTTGCTTTGCTTCTTTTAATAATAAATAGTTTCTTTCTTTATGGAGGACTTTAGCAATATTTTACACTTCTGTGTTTGTCTGGTTTCCTTTCAATTGGAATTTTGTCTCAATTAATGCCCAGAGCAGTACTTGGATTGTAATATTTATTTGACCTCAGTTTTTTATTTCTTTCCTTGTACTTGCAGAGAATTTTACCAATGTTTGTAGTTTCTGTCCTCAGTAGGTAGCATGCAAAGATTGTTTTGTTTTTTACTGATCTGTCGAAATGTAATGATTTTAATTGATCAGCAATACATTATTTGACTAAATGCCTTTGACATGTAAAGCAACCAGAAATGGAGAAGGCTTTTTCTTGAGTAGGAAAGGTGGTGTAATGTTTTTTGGTGGCATATTTGTGAATGTACTTAGGAAGTGGCAGGTCTCATTTTGAGGCAAGGAGTGTCATGTTTAAGACAGTGTAGGATATGGAATTTACGAGTGTTGCTTGGTTTGGCAACACAGTGAGCAAGGTGGACAGTGAGAATTCGTTAATGTGTGAGTCTAGCAGTGAAAGAGGAAAGGATTTGTATGGCAAAAATAAGAAACTTGTAGGATAGAATGCCTATTTAGGAAAGACATTATGCTGTAGATGGAGGGTCTACTCGAGAGAGCCAAGGACCAGGCGAGGTGCGGAGCTCCAGGGGAGGTGGAACAATCATGGATGAAGATCGAAGGGAGCAGGAAAGGTACCAACAGGCTAAGAATTTGTCATAGTGTGTAACTCATTTGGTTCTCCTCCAAACAGAATGCTGACAAGTGCTTAAATATAAGTTTTAGGACAGCATTTCTTCTTTCAATGGATGGGCACCAGAAGAAGAAGCCTTTCCAAAGTGCTTTAGCGAATACAATCAGTAAAGAAAACAAAAGCATAGCAGCATCACCACACAATGGGAGAAAAATGATAGGACCTCTGAGATCTGCACTATTTGTCGCCTGTCTCTGATTTCAAATACAATAGGAGCCAGGGTAATGTGAAACTGGCCTAAAAATGATAAGTACACGGCAACCCGACTGAGACCGGACCAGGCCCGCCCTCTTTTTTCGTTCTAAGACCACAACGGAGTTACGGGTAAGTATAAGTCAGCATCCACAACCTTCACCTCTTCCTTCAAATGTGCTCGACGTAGGTCGACGATTATGCCTTATCTGTCTTCTGCAGTCGGGCAATCAGTGAAGAAATAACTACTTTCGAGGAAGAGTTGGGTCTGCACATTCTGGGACTACTTCAAGATGCCTCTCAGGGGCTTTGATTTTTTCTCCTGTTTTCCAGATCAGACAGTTCCAGCAACCCTACTGGAGGGTCTAGTCATGGACAATAATATAGTTTCTGTTTGGGCCAATAGCCATCACGCCTTTTCCCAGAGGATTCTCTAGACTATCATCCTCTGGCTAGGTAAGACTTTTAAGGGATAGTTCAGAGGGTGGTGATACAGCATTGCATGAACAGTTGTTTGTTAATTTGTAGGTTAAAATAGAATTATTGGTCAAAAACTCACTTGAAAACATTAGGACAAGAATAATAGGGGATAAGAGTTTCATAAAATCCCTCTTACACATACTATATATCCTCTGATATTTGTAATGGGAAGTCTGTAATTTAGGGCCCTGTAGAACCTGAAGAGACTCGAAATGTAGAACAGACTCATCTCTGCAGGCATCCAGTAATAGGGTAGGGAATGGTGAGCATTTGGAACACAGTGATACTTACCCCCATGACTCCTGCTCAATGATAGAGCCTTGTTTTGGTGGGTCTAGTTAACCGCTCTAAGACAGATGCTCCATACCTTTCTAAATCCCCAGTGGCTGGTGATCCAAGGTTAAATAATGGGAGAGACGGAAAGGCATTGCTTTCTTAAGAGTATCCCCTACATAAGCCCAAAAACATTGTAGAAGGCCATTTACAGAGTATATGGAGGAGGTCACAATTGACTCCAGGACACCTCCTGCACTTAGAATGAGATATTAATCCTTCTCTTTGTAGTTTCAAAGGTGTCTAATACCAATCATGTAAAGTTTTAAAAAAGCAGAATTTCAAACTCGCCTCCTGAGTACCTTTGTCAAGGGCTTCTGATACGGCCGACCAAACATCTTCTTCAATGGTAATGAGTAAGCGCTCCTGCCATCTCTCACAAAGGACTTTAAGAATTGGTTGCCCCTCCATCTCCCTCTTACTCATCCCAATATCTTATTGCATTATCTTGGCAACTCACCTGGTATTACTCATCCACAAAGTCGTCTTTTTCACACTGCACTTTTTACAGCAAAGATTTGTATCCTAAGACAGTGGCAATCATCCTGTCCCCCTATGCACAAAGACTGGATGGTAGCAATGATCCAGACGGCATCCCATGAATGTGTAATATACCGGTTACAAGATCAGGAGGAAATTTTTCAACAGGTATGGGTGCCTTTTCTCTGAGATTCCTGAAAGTTTCTTTCCTCTTTCTTATATTTCATCTATCTTTTCTCCTTTTCCTCCCCCCTCCTCTGCTTCTCCCTTTTTCCTCCCTCTTTCCTTTTTCTCTTCCCCTCCATCCCTTTCCACTTCTCTCTTTTCCTTTATTTTGCTTGCACCTTACACCTATATCTACCCCTCCTTCTTCATTCCTCCCTCCCCATTTTCCTCTTTATCTCTCTCTCTCTTTCATTTCTTTTCTTTTCTGGGTAAGGAGTCTACATCCCTATATATATATTACCTACTGGCAGTCACCAGTAGGTAGTTATAGTTAGGACCTCGTTTCTATTCAAAAAGCGGTTTTCTTTTGCCAATATCTTTGGCGCCGTTTGACAAATCTTTGCGAAATTTTCAAAACTAATGGGCCGCTCCGGTCAGCCCCTGTCTTGAAAGATTAGGGGTGATTAGTGAAGCGGGGGAGCGAGAAAAAAGGGGGTCCCAAAACACATTAAGTGTAACTTTAGACACGGCTACAGCCTGAACTGCTGAATGGAATTACACCAAATTTGGTAAAAAGGTAGGTCTTGGTTCAGAAAGCCCTCTTTTAAATGGTGTAAATCCGTTCAGTAGTTGCTGAGACATTCCAAAAATAAAAAGTTGTATATATGAGCACCGAGGAGGAGTCGCGACTCCTTCCGGGCATGAGATTGGCTGCCAACACTCCAATACTACAACAAAGTGACCCAATCTACTAAGACGGAGTTTCCGTTTTAGTAGATTGGGTTACTTTGTTGTAGTATTGACTTGAGTGGGGGACGACCCAATCTTATTTTCCCCTTGAGCTCCTTATTGATTTGACTTGCCAACACTCCAAACCAGGAAGTGTTGGCAGCCATCTTGTGACTTGGTAACCAAGTCACAGGAAAAAATGGACAATAGGTTAAAAAACAAGAAAAGGGGGCATGGTAGAAACACCCTGACCCCCTAGGCCAGCACAGGGGGTCCCTGTACCACCAGGGCCAAAAAAAGCATTTAAAAAAAAAAAGGTTCGAATTCACACTGGGTGCGCGAATCTGGCTGAGAAAAACAAAAGAAAACAAAGCGCGGGCTCCCGCTCTTTCTTATCTGTAAGCCCCCGGGTGGGCCAGGTCCCGAAGGCAATGTTTAATTAATTAGCGGGGGCCAGTGGGGGCCGCCTCCCCGGGGCTTTATTCATTATGTGTGGGGGGCACGTAACCCCCCGCAGCCCTGGGGACTGCAACCTCCCCGGGGCTTCTAAAAAAATGCGTAGGGGAGCCTGCCCCGGGGACCACCACCTCCCGGGGCATTCATTATTATGGGTCGGTGGCCTCACGGGCCCCCTGAAGCCCCAGGGCCCACCACCTCCCCAGGGCTTAAATTACATAAAAGAAGTGTGGTGGGGCTCCTGCCCCCCCTCACTGCCCCGGGGCCCACCACCTTCCCGGGGCACTGTTTATTTAAATTCTGGGCCTTTTGCGGACCCCCAGGCCCTGGGGACCACCACCTCCCCGGGGCTATGCAAATGAAGGGAGGGGGGCCACGCGGCCCTCCTCCTGGACCATTGATGGCCCTGGCAACCCAGGGCCGGCTCCTGCAATGTCCCGGGGTGCCCACCCCTGGGACATTGCTGTTTGCTATGGCAGGGCGGGAGCACAGCTCCCGCCCTGTCATAGCAAACTCCTGCTTTAGTTTTTGGAAGCAAGAGCAGGAAACCTGTTCTTGCTTCCAAAAACTAAAGCAGAATTGCTTTTGCACAAGGGGAGCTGCATGTCAGCAGCTCCCCTTCTGCAAAACCAATGCCAGCTCCTGCAGGAGACGGGAAGGTGGGACCGTGGGGGCATTGGGGCTCCCCCCACGCTCCCCAGAGGTGAGGCCAGTCCCCAGGGGATGGGGTTCCCGGGGCCAGAAGTGGCCTGGGAGGGGGGCTACGCAGCCCCCTCCCCTGCAAATAAAATGTTGTTTTTCTAAAAACTGAAAGGCTGGCTCCTGGGGATGGGGTCCCCGGGGACGAAATTGGCCTCGGGAGGGGGGCCACACGGCCCCCTTCCCATCTTAAAAAAACAATAAAAAGGGGGTCAGGCCCTGGGGTCCCTAGGGCCACAAAAATGCTAAAAGAAGGGGGGCACACAGCCCCCCTTCTAAAAAAACAATAGAAAAAAAAGCCGACATCTCGCCGGAGGCCCGGCCCCTCCCTGCATCACTGTCCAAACGCACCCCCTAGCATGTTGTAAGTTGGGAAATTAATTCCCCTTGAATACTGAGGGTCCATGGGGGCCAAGTAGCCCACCAGGTACCTTCAGTAAGACCCACAGAGCTGGATTGCAGAGAGGTGGTCCGAGGCCACGCCTCTTTTTATACCACTCTGCAAACGTGCCTCTTGGTGTACTGCTGGTGGGGCGGTGAGGTTCCCTTGTGTCCTGAGGACCTCAGGACACAAGTGAACTTCATCCCCAAGCAGAAGTATGCCAAGAGGCGTGTTGGCAGAGTGGTGTAAAAGTGGGGCGTGGCCTCGGACCGCTCTTCAATCCAGCTTCAATAGCGCTTACTGGAGGTACCTGGTGGGCTAGTTGGCCCCCAGGGACCCTCAGTATTCAAGGGGACTTAATTCTCCAACTTAGAACGTGCCAGGGGGCGCACTTGCAGAGTGGTGGAGAAAGGGGGTGTTGCCTGAGTCCACCTCTCAGCAATCCCACTGTGTGGGGCTTACTGGAGGAAAGAGGTAGGCTAGTTGGCCACTAAAGGACCCCCAGCAGCGAAGGGGTCTTCAATCCCCATCCAAGAGCGCACCAGGGAGCGCGTTTGCAGAGTGGTGGGCAAAGGGGGCGTGGCCTGTTATGAGAACTTAGCAATCCTGCTGTGTGGTACTTAGTGGAGGTAATAGGAGGGGGGATTGCCCCCCAAGGATGTCCTTGGGGGCCAAGTACCCCTCTTGTTACCTCCAGTAAGTCCCACACAGTAGGATTGCTAAGACGTCTTCGGAGGCCATGCCCCCTTTCTCCACCACTCTGCAAATGTGTCTCTTGGCAGACTACGGGATGGGGATGAAGTCCACTTTACTTCTGATGGAATTTGGGGGCCAAGAAGCCCTTCTGGTACTTCCTGTAAATCCTGCGCAGCGGAATTCCTGAGGGCTGGTTGGGGGCCCAGCACCCTTTCTCCACCACTTTGCAAACGCGACTACTAGTTAAAGAAGTGTTTGCAATGTAATAGGTTTTGCATTTGCGAGAGTTTGAGCTATTGGCATTGTAAATGTAAAAGTTTTTTACTAATATTTTTTGAAGTGGAGTGGATGTACGTTGTGTGTAGTGGAATTATGTGGTATGTTGTGCAGTGAAATTATGTGGATAGAAAGTATGTGCTATTTACTGTATAGGAATTATGTACAGTGGGATAATGTGTTATGGAGAGTAATTATGTGGTATGGTAGTCTGTGTTGTGGAGTGGTAACCTCATTTCCATAGAAACTCAACTATGAACTCAGCGAGACAAAAAAAGAAGGAATCACTGAGGAGCACTTGTGGATCTAGTCAGAAGTATGAGCAAGGCCACTGGAATTATGCAACTGTTTGGCTGCACCAACTTTCGATCAATTATACATTTTCTGCAATAGCCACATAATCCATCATCTGCTCCCTAATCTGCAGATTTGAACAAAAAAAGCCTTGTTTTTAGCTCAAACGGCTCAAATGTTACCACAAATGCAGCGACAAGTGTTACAGCGTGGTGGAAGACCCTTTGCAAACCTAGAATGGTCACCTGTTACTTATTGCTAAATGTGGGTGTTAAATTGGTACTAATGGTGTGCAAGCCAATTTTGCTTCCTGCTGCGCCTCTCTTGCTTCTTTGTGCATTTCTGTTGCTTCTTTCTACACATTTCTTTCTTTTTCTGCACTTCTCATGCCTCTTTCTGCAAATCTCTTCTACTTTCTGCACCTCTCTTCCCTCTTTCTGCAAGTCTGGTGCCTCTTTCTGCACCTCATTTGCTTCTTTCTGTACCCCTCTTGCCTCTTTCTGTACCCTTCTTCCCTCTTTCTGCACCTCTCTTGCCTTTTTCTGTATCCCTCTTATATCTTTCTGCACCCTCTTTGCCTCTTTCAGCACCTCTGTTGGTTCTTTCTGCACTGCTCTAGCTTATTTCTGCACCTCACTTGCCTCTTTCTGTACTTCTCTTGCTTCTTTCTAAACCTCTGTTGCTTCTTTCAGCAATTCTCTTTCCTCCTTATGCACTTCTCTTGCTTGTTTCTGCACCTTTCTTGCATCTTTCTGCATCTATGTTGCCTCTTTCTGTACTTCACTTGCTTCCTTCTGCACCTCTCTTGCTTTTTTGGCACGTCTGTGGCTTCTTTCTGCACCCCTCCTGCCTCTTTCTGTACCCCTCTTCCCTATTTGTGCAACTCTCTTGCCTCTTTCTACACCTCTCTTCTCTCTTTCTGCATGATTCTTGCCTCTTTCTATACATCTGTTGCTTCTTTCTGTACTTCTCTTGCATCTTTCTGTACCTTTCTTGCCTCTTTCAGCATCTCTGTTGCTTCTTTATGCACTTCTCTTCCTTCTTTCTTCACACCTCGTGCCTCCTTTTGCACCTCTGTTGCTCTTTCTGCACTTCTCTTGTTTCTTTTTGCACTTCTTGCCTCTGTCTGCATCCCTCTTGACTCTTTGAGCACCTCTTTTGCTTCTTTCTGCACTTCTCTCTCCTCTTTCTGCACCCCATTGCCTCTTTCTGCACCTCTGTTGCTTCTTTCTGCACTTCTATTACCTTTTTCTGCACCTCTCTTGCCTCTTTCAGCACCTCACTTGTATCTTTCTGCACCTCTGCTGCTTCTTTCTGCAGATCTCTTGCCCTTTTCTGTACCCCTCTTTTCTCTTTTTTCACCACTCTTGCCCCTTTCTACACCCCTCTTTTCTCTTTCTGCACCTCTCTTGCCTCTTTTTGTACCCCTGTTCCCTGTGTCTGCACCTTTCCTGCCTGTTTCTGCACATCTCTTGCCTTTTTCTGTACCTCTGTTACCTCTTTCTGCACTTCTCTTGCTTTTTCTGCACCCTTTGCGCCCCTATCAGCACCTCTGTTGGTTCTTTCTGCACTGCTCTTGCTTTTTTCTACACCTCACTTGACTCTTTCTGCACTTCTCTTGCTTCTTTATACACCTCTGTTACTTCTTTCAGCAATTCTCTTGCCTCTTTGTGCACTTCTCTTCCTTCTTTCTGCACCCCTCTGGCCTCTTTCTGTACCCTCTTCTTGCCTGTTTGTGCACCTCTCCTACCTCTTTCTGCACCCCTCTTGCCTCTTTTTGCACCTCTGTTGGTTCTTTATGCACAGCTCTTGCTTCTTTCTAATCCTCTGTTTCTTCTTTCAGCAATTCTCTTAGCGCTTTCTGCACTTCTCTTGCTTGTTTCTTCACCTCTCTTGCATCTTTCTGTACCTCTGGTGCCTGTTTCTGCAGTTCACTTGCTTCTTTCTGCACCTCTCTTACCTCTTTCAGCACCTCTGTTAATTCTTTCTGCACACCTCCTGCCTCTTTCTGCAGCCCTCTTCCCTATTTGTGCACTCTCTTGCCTCATTCTATACCTCTCTTCCCTCTTTCTGTACCACACTTACCACTTTCTGCACCTCTAAGTTAGAGGTAGTTTTAATCCCTCTGCTCTATTATGTACTGGGGCTTTACAGGGTAGGTCATGCCAGTCACAGGGATACCCCAAACCATAGTGTACCCTAGAGTATGTAGGTATCTTCACTGTATTCTAAGTGTCTTTCAGCATAGCACTGGCTCAGGGCCTGGTTAGTCAGAGTCAGTTACCACCAGTACCAGTGAGCAAAAAGTTGGGGGCGCAGGAAGACTTTGCAACAAGGCCTCTCCCTGCACCTCTGTTGGTTCTTTCTGCATATCTCTTGCTTCTTTCTACATCTTTCTTTGTCTTTCTGGACTTCTGTTGCCGCTTTCTTCATTTCTCTTGCTTCTTTCTGCACCTTTCTTCCTCTTTCTGCACATGTCCTACCTCTGTAGGCATAGTTAGAAATTAGCTTTTAAAAAACCTTTGAAATTCACTGAAAAAACCACAGGTTTCAGGGACGTTATAGTGAGAAATTAGCATTTAAAAAACCTTTGAAATTCACTGAAAAAACCATAGGTTTCAGGGACGTTATAGTTAGTTGGATATTTCACTCTTACAAAACCAGAGAAATTCCCCTGTTATAGTTAGTTCAGCTAACTATAACTCGCGCCCCCGCAATGCACTGCTGATGACGTCACATATTACATCACTCATGACATGGTCAGTGACATCACTGATGACATCTCAAATGGCATCACTGATGACATCACTGATGACGTCATCCATGTGATAAATTAGTGCATCTTCTCACACCCTAATATAACCTTTGATACACCGACTCAAAATTTCAGACGGCCATTTCGACAACCATAGATACTCCAATACCAATAACTACTCACCCACTCATTGACTTTTAGGTCTACATACATGTCCACTCACTCACCTCTACAGTCACTCATACTTACAGTCACTCTGTGCATTTATACACCTATATAGACACTCACACACCGCCAATCATCCATTGAGGTACTGACACATCTAGTCAGTCATGCAAATAATTAATCACAGTCCAATTTACTCACCTATACAGTTAAACACACTCAAGTTCACTTACTCATAAAAATACTAACAAATTCTGTGTCTTCCTGCAGAAAAAACAAACAGCACATGACACAGATATCTTTGCACTATGGCATATACAGCCACTCCCAAAATCTCACACACTCAGATATAGATAGTTATATACTCTTACACACATATACACTGTGTTTCACATATGTAGTTACTGACACATGTACAACTGAGATATACATTCAATCACTAACACACCCATACATACACTCACCCAACCATACAGTCCATCACAGATGCACTCTTAAAACCATGCCCCCAGTGAATCACCCACTCACACATCTAGTCACAGAGTCACACACACCCTACCCACACAAACACTCAGGCACCCATACAGATACTCAGACAACTAATCAATAACCCATATAGACACTCATATAGCTATTTACAAAACCATGCAGCCACTTATACACCAACACACAGACACATACAGACATTCACACAGTTTAGTCACTAGTCTGCAGTAAGATACATTTAATGACTCACTTATAGAGTCAGTTACGCACCTAGAAAATCATCCATTCACACACTTGTACACCCACTTATTCTTCAACAGGTCTTTCCCTATATATATTAAACATAATAAAACTGTTCAGAAACACATACTCAATGGATGATGTTATCAGTGATGTCATTTGAGATGTCATCAGTGATGTCATCAGTGATGTCATTGACCATGTCATAAGTGATGTAATATGTGACGTCATCAGCAGTGCATTGCGGGGGCGCGAGTTGTAGTTAGCTGAACTAACTATAACAAGGGAATTTCTAGGGTTTTGTATGAGGGAAATGTCCAGCTAACTATAACGCCCCTGAAACCTATGGTTTTTTCAGTGAATTTCTAAGGTTTTTTAAATGCCAATTCCTAACTATAACGCCCCTGAAACCTTTGGTTTTCTCAGTGAATTTCAAAGGTTTTTTAAATGCCAATTCCTAACTATAACGTGCCTGAAACCTATGGTGTTTTCAGTGAATTTCAAAGGTTTTTTAAATGCTAATTCCTATTTATAACTTATCTCTGAAGATATCATGAAAAGCATTCTTTTTTAAAAGTAGGGTGCACATTAGTTTTGTGGAAAAGCATCTTTGTGATTGGTTAAGAAAAAGCAGTTTCAACGAGGAGTATATATCATAGGATAAAATTTGCTCAGCTCAACCACACCTGCTACTTGCATTTGGAAGGCACTGTTCGAACTTAAAACAATCGTCAACTTTTAACCTGCGCGTGTCGTTAAATGTTCAAGAAAATGTTACAAAAAAATATCGTAAAGTTTTAAAAAATTGATGAACTTTTAACCTGCACATATTGTAGAATGTTCTAGAAAGTGTGTTGATAGAATACATTGCACTTCTGACTTTTATGTGTTGTTGAATATTTAAAAAAATGGTTCATATGGAAAATTAAAAAGAAACCAATAGAGAAGTTTTGAAACCTAAAAGAATCAAGGAACAATTCTAATTTATTCTTTACATGTATTTCTGTGTGCAGCAACAAAATTATAGACACAACAGCACTAGGAAGAGGAAGAAGCAAGGAGTGGGGGAGGGGGGGAGATGGGCAGAGTGGCACACATGCACAATTAAGTACAACACACAGATAGACTAACAAAGGCCAAAATGAAAAACACCAACAAGGAGCACGAGTCACACTACCTGCCAACATCACACCACTGAACGAGCATAGAAGTGAAAACCACGCTGCATTCATGCAGGATGTGTACAAAGGCCAGTCGTTGGTATTGTGGGATGTCTGCGACCGTGGTCATCATGGATGAGATGCCCAGCATGTGGCACATGGTCGAGTTCACTGTGTGTTATGTTGCCAAACGGCTGCTCCTCCCTCCCACGAGCCCCCACACTTTTGTACGGTGAGCTGTTGTATCTCGTGCACTCGTACGGCACGCCATTGTAATGCCTATTTGCGCATGTCCTGCTACATTCCAACTACAACATCACAGTGCCGTTTGGAGGTGGTGCACGCCACTTTACAACATCGACTGCTGCGGCTCTTGTAACAGGCCACACCAGAACACAGAGACACACTTACCGCACTTCCTGTACACGGACATGTCCGAGACACCCCGTTCCCCTTGCCAGATAGGCACACCCCTGCACTGACCTGTGAACAACAGACCAGCACACGCCAGTTGTGCATGCAGGAGGATGCGTACGTAGCTACACATCCAGGCTCACTGCCAACGCTGAGGTGACAGCACATTGTGATGCTGCAGGGCTCGTGCCTATCATGCTAAGACAATGACCACAGGGACACACTTACTAAGATGTAGGTTTGGGGGGCATTGGCGGTCCTGGAGTTGTTGAGATGAGTCTTCTGGCCCTCATGGGTATCCCTGTATCATGGCCATTGACTCTATGGCACCTGTGGGTGTTCTGGTGTGGCTCTTGGCTGTGTTCCCTTTCATGGTGCAGGTAGTTGTCCTGCTTAACACCAGCAGAAAGCAGGTGTAAAATCCCTGGTGCTAACGTGTCTTATCGCCGGAATTTGTTTCGCATTGCAATTGGTGTGAAAGTTGTGATGTGATTTTTTTTGTGTGCACAACAATATACGAACTGAGCAGTGTATCTCGTCAAGATCCAGCACCTGACACACTATTCCTAATCAATATAAATACAATGAGATTTCTTAATAGATTTTGTGTGTACACTGTAAGTGCAGCCAATACCTCAGTGCAATACATTACAGGATTTTAGTATTTAGAATAAATCGCAAAGGTGCACCTCGTGTCTTTTTGCACGGGAACGGCTACTCTCCATTTCATTATCAGCACTTTAACGGAAGTAAAGTTGAGATAAATCTAACACACTATTCAGAAGTTGGTGCAAACTGCAGATATCACCAGTATTCCAGCGATAAGTGCCCCAAAATTTAACACCATGGTGGACTCCATGAAATAACAGTAATAAGAACAAGAAAGAGTCACACAGCAGTTAAGAGAACAACCCAAAACGTTATGAATTTTTTTTTCAAACTTTATTTTTTATAATAATAAATATATAAATGAAAAACTATTTTCAAACTTTATCTTTTATTAACATATATATGAACAATAAACTAATAAACAAAATGTAACAACAATAACAAAAAACAACAAGGCGGAACACTACTGTGGGGACAATGGATGTCGACGACAGACCTGGAAAATAAGAAAGATTGTTAAAAAAAAAACAACATGGTATTCTCAACAAAATACCACAAGAAACAAATCACAGATATATAAAATGCATACAGCTAACAAAATTTTATACGTTTAACTTACAAAAACTGTAAATGTTGCCGCTTTAAAATATTTACCGAATCTGAAGAAAATGTTTTGCAGAAGGCACCACACAAACAGCGTTTTTCTTCAGTGGTGAGGAAATGTTGTACTTTTTCCAAGGAGCAAACAAAGACCAATGCCACCTTCTTCACTCGCAAGATTTGCCAAAGAGTTCTGTTACGAGGGGATCCTAAAAAAAAATACTCGTGCGGCACAGCAAGTATGATGAAACACCTAAGGACCCTTCATCCAAACAACCTTGCACGAGAAGAGTGCTAACAGATGAGAAACACTCCTGTTCTGTATCTGTAAAAAAGAATCACAAATAAATGTATATAAATAACTTTCAAATCTATACTATTCCATTACTGTACAAACACATTTTATATAAAAACTGACTAAGAAACTATAGCCCTGAACCACAAGTGTGACGATCCTTAAAACACTACATGCATAGTGCATACTACTTTGAAGCAGTTCATGCCCTAAAGCCTACCTCACTAAAAGACTACATGCTAACTGACTAAATGATTACAGTACTATAAGGAGACACACTGGGTGAGTGACAGGGTGTTTGCTAGAAGAGTATGAATACTAACTAGGGAATTGAAGGTGTGTAACACAGCTGTGTAGGTGAGCAGAGGACTGCATCCATACTGCATAGGCATTTAAAACAGTCCATGTGCTAAGGCCTGGCTCACTGCATGACTACTTGGGTACTGACTGAATGATTAGAGTACAGCAAGGAGAGTGCCTAGATGAATTTATAAGTACTAGGCTTTTCGCACAGGGAATGGATTAGTACTTGGTACTGAATGGGTCACTAGAGGAGTGAAAAGGCAGTGTCAAGTGCTGGACTGTATGGATACTGACTAGGAAATTGGAAGTGTGAAAGACAAGTGTCTAGGTGGTTAGAAGACTGCATTCATAGTGCATAGGGGTTTGAAGCAGTCCATGTGCTAAGGCCTGGCTCAGTGTATGAATACTTAGGCACTGACTGAATGATTAGAGTACTGCAAAGATAGCATCTCGGTGAATTTATAAGTGTTTGGGTTTTAGCACAGTGAATGGATTAGTACATGGTGCTGAATGGGTCACTGGAGGACTGCAAAGGGAGTGACAGGGTATTTCCTGGAAGTGTATGGATACTGATTAGGGAATTGAATGTGAGAAAGACAATTGTGTAGGTGGTTAGAGGACTGCATGCATAGTGGATAAGGGTTTGAAGCAGTCCATATACTAAGGCCTGGGTCACTGGATGAGTACTTAGGTACTGACTGAATGATTAGAGTACCTCAAGGAGAGTGCCTGGGTGACTTTATTAGGGTTTGGCGCTGTGAATGGATTAGTACATGATGCTGAATGGGTCACTAGAGGAGTGCAACGGCAGTGACAGGGTGTTTGCTGGAAGTGAACGGATACTGACTGGGGAATTGAAGGTGTGAAAGACAAGTGTGTAGGTGGTTAGAGGACTGCACGCATAGTGGATATGGGTTTGACGTAGTCCATGTGCTAAGACCTGGATCAGTGCATGAATACTTAGGCAATGACCGAATCATTAGAGTACTGGAAAGAGAGTGTCTAGGTGAATTTATAAGTGTTTGAGTTTTGGCACAGTCAATGGATTAGTACATGCTGTTGAATGAGTCTCTAGAGGACTGCAAAGGAAGTGACAGGATGTTTCCTGGAAGTGTATGGATACTGACTAGGGAATTGAAGTTGTAAAAGACAAGTGTATAGTATGTCAGAACACTTTTATTTGAAGCAATCTATTTGGTACTTAGAAACTGACTAAATAATCAGACTACTTCTAGGACAGTGCTTAGGTAAAACTTTTAAATTTTCAGTTCTGCCACAGTGAACAGACTAGTACATGGTACTGCACCTTAGTGTCAAACCCTGACTCATTTTATCAATGCATAAGCAAAGACTAGCTTCTAATGCTACTAAAACTTGACAACATGAGAGGTTTTAAATTAGTTATCTGTCAGCAAATACACGATGTCACCAAATGCTTCTCTCACAGTGGTTCTCAAATGCACACAGACTCACAGTGTGATTCTAGACAACAACCACTATACCTAGGAGTTTACCAAAAATCATTCACTACTGTGGAAGTGTTAAGCGAACTGCACACAATCTTCATATTTCAGGACTGCACTTTTATGTCAAAGCCTGACTCATATAATCAAAGCATAAGCAAAGACTGGCTTCTAATGCTACTAAAACTTCACAACATGACCGGTTTTAAAACAGGTATATGTCAGCAAATACACGATGTTACCAAATGCTTCTCTCACAATCCTTACCCAAATCCACACAGACTCACAGTGTGATTTTAGACAAGCAACACTATCCTAGGAGTTTACCAAAACTCATTCACTACTCTGGAAGAGTTAATGGTACTGCACACAATCTACATATTTAAGTACACCACATCAGTGTCAAAGCATGACTCATTTAATCAACGCATAAGCAAAGAGTGGATTCTAATCCTGCTAAAACTTCACAACATGACAGGTTTTAAACCAGTTATCTGTCAGCAAATACATGATGTTACCAAATGCTTCTCTCACATTGATCCCAAATACACACTAACTCACAGTGTGATTCTAGACAAGCACCACTATCCCTATGAGTTTACCAAAACTCATTCACTACAGTGCAAGTGGTAAGGGAACTGCACACAATCTACATATTTCACAACTGCAATTTACTGTCAATGCCTGACTCATATAATGAAAGCATAAGCCATAACTGTCTTCTAATGCTACTAAAACTTGACAACATGAAATGTTTTACAACACTTATCTGTCAGCAAATACACGATGTTACCAAACACTTCTCTCACAGTGGTTGCCAAATACACACAGACTCACAGTGTGATTCTAGACAAACAACACTATCCTTAGCAGCTTACCAAAACTCATTCACTACAGTGGAAGTGGTAAGGGAACTGCACACAATCTACATATTTCACGACTGCACTTTAGTGTCAATGCCTGACTAATTTAATCAACGCATAAGCAAAGACTGGCTTCTAATGCTACTAAAACTTGACAACATGACAGGTTTTAAAACAGTTTTCTGTCAGCAAACACACAATGTTACCAAACGCTTCTTTCACAGTGGTTCCCAAATGCACAAAGACTCACAGTGTGATTCTAGACAAGCACCAGTATCCCTAGGAGTTTACCAAAACTCATTCACTACACTGGAAGTGATAAGGGAACTGCACACAATCTACATATTTCACGACTGCTCTTTAGTGTCAATGCCTGACTCATTTAATCAACACATAAGCAAAGACAGGCTTCTAATGCTACTAAAACTTGACAACATGACAGGTTTTAAAACAGTTTTCTCTCAGCAAATACACAATGTTACCAAACGTTTCTCTCACAGTGGTTCCCAAATGCACACAGACTCACAGTGTGATTCTAGACAAGCACCAGTATTCCTAGGAGTTTACCAAAACTCATTCACTACACTGGAAGTGATAAGGGAACTGCACACAATCTACATATTTCACGACTGCACTTTAGTGTCAATGCCTGACTCATTTAATCAACACATAAGCAAAGACTGGCTTCTAATGCTACTAAAACTTGACAACATGACAAGTTTTAAAACAGTTTTCTGTCAGCAAATACACGATGTTACCAAACACTTCTCTCACAGTGGTTCCCAAATACACACAGACTCACAGTGTGATTCTAGACAAACAACACTATCCCTAGCAGCTTACCAAAACTCATTCACTACAGTGGATGTGGTAAGGGAACTGCACACAATCTACCAGCCGCGGCCCGTGGAGGGAGTTCCGTGGGGCGGTAAGGCGGGGCGGGGGAGGGGCATGGTGGGGGGTTCTAAAATCCAGAATGTGGATAATTGCAGCTAAGTAAGCAATTAATTAAATAAAATGAATTTCGTAGCGCGCGCTGCATCGCATTTTGCGATGCAGGGCGCGCTACGAAATGGCGCGCGAGCGTAATTCTGATTGGTGGTTACATGTCAGTCAACGTTCGAATCGGTCGAAATCAGGAAGTGTCAGCCGCCATTTTGTTTGTTTTGAGTGCGAGAGTGAAAAAGGAAGGTGGCGAACGTGAAAAGGGGGCAGGGTAGAGAGTTCCTGACCCCCTAGCCTTTGTCAGGGGGTCCCTGAAGGACCACGAAGGCAGAAAAAAACATTTTAATTTTTATTTTTTTTAAATCGCGGGGTGCGCGCACCGTGCGCGCACGGTGAAAAACCATTAAAAAAACTTACAAATTCACTGAAAAAACCATAGGTTTCACACACGTTATAGTTAGGAATTAGCATTTAAAAAACCTTGCAAATTCACTTAAAAAACCATAGGTTTCACACATGTTATAGTTAGGTGGACATTTCAATCGTAAAAAAACAATGACATTCCCCCGTTATAGTTAGTTCAGATAACTATAACTCGCGCGACCGCCACTCTATCAAAAGGATGATGTCATCAGTGATGTCATGAGTGATGCCACTGACCATGTCATGAGTGATGTATTATGTGACGTCATGAGCAGTGGATTGCGGGCGCGCGAGTTATAGTTATCTGAACTAACTATAACGGGGGAATATATATATATATATATATATGTATATATATATATATATATATTCACTGAAAAAACCATAGGTTTCAGGGGTGTTATAGTTAGCTGGACTTTTCACTTGTACAAAACCATTGAAATTCCCCCGTTATAGTTAGTTCAGCTAACTATAACTCGCGCGCCCGCAATGCACTGCTGATGACGTCACATATTACATCACTCATGACATGGTCAGTGACATCACTCATGACATCACTGATGACATCTCAAATGACATCACTGATGACATCATCCAGTGAATGTGTGTTTTTCTGAAAATTAAATATGTTTTATATATGTATATCTCAAGGTCGATGGAAGAATAAATGGGTATATAAGTGTCTAAATGGATGATTTGTTTTTGAAAAATTGATTGTGTAACTGACTTTTTAAGTGTATCATAGTGAATACATGGCTTAGTGAGTAATGTTTAAATATGTAAATATCTGTATCAGTCTCTCACTTTGTGTATAAGTGGCTGCATGGGTTGGTGAGTAGCTACATGGGTGTCTATATAGGTTATTAGTTGGTTTTTTGAGTATCAGTCTGAGTGTCTGCATGGTTCGGTGGGGGGTATTACGTAGTGCATAGGTGCATGAATGAGTGACTCACTGTTTGTATGTGTTGAACACAGCATGTGTGCAGGACTGCATGGGTGGATGAGTGTGTGTATGGGTGTGTTAGTGAGTGAATGACTGTCTCAATAGTGTCTTTATGAGTAACTACATATGTTTTAAACTAGTATATGTGACTATTGGTGTATATATGTGAGTATATGTGAGAGTGAGAGATTGAAAGAGTTCCTGTATGAATAAGTATGTGTTTCTATAAGTGATTGTTTAAAAGACTAAGTATGTGTAAGTTTCCGTAGAAGTAAGTGTGGTGGTGTGTGTATACCTGTATATGCAAGTAAATGTATGTTTGATTCTTTATTAGCATGAGTGACTATGTGTGTGAGTAACTCTATGGATGAGTGGCATTGTGTAACAGGATGTATAGGTGTATGAGTACATATGATGAGTGAGTACATGTATGAGTGACTGTATAGGACTGTTGGTGAATGAGTGGATGTGTATGTGGATCTTAGAATTACTGAAGAGGTTGTTGTAACTGGTATTGGTATGTCCATTGTTTTGAAAATTTTAGTCTCTATTTTTGAATGTGTGTATCAAAGGTTATATTAGGGTGAGAGGAGGTCTGCCACTCTATCACAAGGATGATGTCATCAGTGATGTCACCAGTGATGTCATTTGAGATGTCATCAGTGATGTCATGAGTGATGTCACTGACCATGTCATGAGTGATGTAATATGTGACGTCATCAGCAGTGCATTGCGGGCGCGCGAGTTATAGTTAGCTGAACTAACTATAACGGGGGAATTTCAATGGTTTTGTACAAGTGAAAAGTCCAGCTAACTATAACACCCCTGAAACCTATGGTTTTTTCAGTGAATTTCTGAGGTTTTTTAAATGCTAATTCCTAACTATAACGTGCCTGAAACCTATGGTTTTTTCTGTGAATTTCAAAGGTTTTTTAAATGCTAATTTCTAACTATGCCTACAGAGATAGGACATGTGAAGAAAGAAGAAAAAATGCACAGAAAGAAACAAAAGAAGTGCAGAAAGAAGCAACAGAAGTCCTCAAATACGAAGATAAGTGCAGGAAGAAGGATAACGTGCAGAAAGAACAAAAAGAAGAGCAGAAAGAAGCCTTGTTGCAAAATCATCCTGTACCCTCAACTTTTTCAGACGGATACTGGTGGTAACTGAGTCTGACTAACCAGTCCTAGAGCCAGTGCTATGTTAAAAGACACTTAGAATACAGTGAAAACACCTACATACACTAGGGAACATTATGCGTTGGGGTCCCCCTGTGATTAGCATGACCTCCTCTGTAAGCCCCTAGTGTATAATAGGGCATGGGGATTAAAACTACCTCTTAAAACAGGCCACAGGGCGTTTTTGCACACGTTAACTCAGGCCCCGTCCCCTCCCTTCACCACTGTGTAAACACGCCCTGTGTCCATTTTTAGTTGGGAGATTAAGTTCATTTGAATCCTGAGGGTCCCTAGGGTCCAACTAGCCCACTAGGTACCTCCAGTAAGTGCCACAGAGCTGCGTTGCAGAGAGGTGTAAAAAGTGGCACGGCCTGGACCACCTCTCTGCAATGCAGCTCAGTGGCGCTTACTGGAAGCACTTGGTGGGCTAGTTAGCCCCCAGGGGCCCTCAGTATTGAAGGGAAATTATATCCCCAATTTAAAACGTGCCATAGTGCGTGTTTGCACACGTCACCTCAGGCCCCGTCCCCTCCCTTCACCACTGTGTAAACGCGCCCTGTGGCTGTTCTAAGTTGAGAGATTAAGTCCCCCTGAATCCTAAGGGTCCCTAGGGTCAAACTAGACCACTAGGTACCTCCAGTAAGCGCCACAGAGCTGCGTTGCAGAGAGGTGTAAAAAGGGGCTTGGCCTCAGAACACCTGGCTGCAGCGCAGCTCCCTGGCGCATACTGGAGATGCCTGTTGGGGGCGCGTTTGCAGAGTGCTGCACGGAGGGGGCATGGCCTCCGGCATGATGCCAGTCTTTTATTTATTTTAGTTTTTTAAGAAGGGGGGCTGTTTGGTTCCCCTTCTTATTCTAATTTATTGGCCCTGATGACCCCATCCCCCAGGGCCAGTTTCCTAATTATATTTTTTTGACCCCAATCCCCAGGGCCGGCCACTGTTTTTTATTATTTTTAAAAAATATATATTTATAGACACACCTAGGACATGCTGGACAAACCGTACGTACCTATCACCATGACGATTTGCGTGATATTCATTAAAAGGTGACTATGCATGCAATGAATCCACGTGGAATGTATTTACACCACTAGTGAAGCTCTGACATGTCTGATGCCCTACCGTGCCTAATCCTGGTAGACACCCTTGTTGTTTATTTATACAAACATGGGTAGCTATTGACGGGCACATTTAATACACATGCACACCAAGCCATTCAAAGGGGATTCGACAAAAATTCGACCAAAACTATGCAAGAAACCCCCTCACGGTTAATAAAACACACATCCACTGCCGGATGTGTAATACTTTTTATTTTACTCTCTGGAAAGGGGACGAACATCACTTGAGAGTCACAGCGTGCTCCTGACAGAGCCCAATGCTGTGTTACACCCACCATTGCCTGCCGAGTGCCACACACCTCTGTGTTGTATTCCACTAGCTAGTGCATATGCTATGACACTCTCTAGCCCATGTGCACTGTAACACCACCCCGTGAATATGTCATGCCACACTTGTCTTCGCACGGGTTATATTGCCCCATCTAACGTGCCTTTCTCGATGCCTATGTTATAACGCACAGTGCTATGCCATACATATTACAATCTGGGATCCATATCTTTGTCACAGTGCATATGCAACGTTACACTCCCCAGCACATATTTTATATTACAACTTTAGAGACTAGTTAGGTTACACAACACTGCCCTGTGCATATTACACTCCAAGGCGCATATCGCATAGCACGCGCTAGTGCCTGTGCTATCTCGCGCTCTCCAATGAATCTGTCATTGCGCACAATGTATTGCATATTATTTTTCATGCCCGGTTCATCTTATATCACACTTTTTGGTGCATAGTTTATACCATACACTATATCTAGTTTTCATGTTCAATCGTGCTCTCAGGACTATGTTCTATATAACACTGTGTTCACCTACCCTTTTCACGGGCATTACATTTTGCGATAGGGGGTGGAGGGTCAGGGGGTGTTTCTGCCAAGTGAGCCCGGAGTCACAGTCACAAACGTCCTCTTCTTCCTGAATAAAAGTGAGATTATGCTGCATACTTGTTCATATTTTAAGTAGTTCGCACAGGCACAATGTTTTAAAAACAATAAAGTTCCTAATACCCGCCTTCTCTGAACAGTTAGCTTGCTGCCCCATCCCCTTCCTCCCTATCCTCTGTTGTGTGAATCCATGGACTAGCCTCCTCCCTCCTGCCATGCATGGTCTGATGTGCTGCCACTGCCCTCAATTTAGTATGATGTACCAGTCCACTCCTCCTGCCCTCCATTGCCCAATTCTATGCCCCATCATTGACCTCCTGCTTAAACTCTGTGCTTAGCTTGCTGCCCCTATTCTCCTTCCCCCTGCCCTCCGATGTCTTTGTGCATGCCCCTGCTCCATCCTTTTTGCCCACCATGTCCCATGGACCTGCCACTCCTATCTACTCTGAGTGTTCTGTTGAGCTGCCACTCCCCTCCCACCTGCCTAGCATTGTCAGATGACTGTAACCTGTCCCTGCCACCTCCACCCTGCCTGTCCACATGCCATGCCCCTATCCTCTTCCTCTTGTCCTACATGGTCCATTGTACTGCCACACCCTTCTGCCCTCCCTGGTCTGTTGTGCTGCAACTGCTCCTCCTGCCTGCCCCGTGTGGTCTGTTGTGAGGTCCCTTCCCCTGAACTTTCTTGTCTGTGCACAGGTCCTGACCCTTCCTTCTATCCTCCATCGTCCTTTGTGCATGCCCCTCCACCCTCCTTCTTGCCCATCATAGCCATTGTGCTGCCACTAACCCTCCCACTTGCCATGCATGGTCTTCTGTGCTGCCATGGCCCCTCCCACCTTCCCTGTGTGGTCAGTTAGCTGCCCCTGACCCCCTCCCACCTTCCCTCCATGGTCTGTGTGTATGCCATCACAGTCTCACTGTTGCTCTTCATGGTGTGTCTTGCTTCTAGTGCCCATCCTGCCTGACCTCCATGGCTATCTTGCTGCTCCTGCCCTGCCCCCTTGCCCCCAGCCCTACTCCCTCCCTCCTGGCTTGTCTGTTCCATTGTAATGCCCCTGATCCGTCCCTCCTGCCCTTTATGGTCTGTTATACTGCAGCTTTCTCTCCTGTCTGTCCATTATGGTCAGCTAGCTACCATTGCCTCTTGCCCCTCTGTTCTCTGTTGTCCATGTGCATGGTCCTGTCCCCTCCCTCTTGCTTTCTATGGATTGTTGTGCTGCACTCCCGTCCTGCATGCCCTGTGTGGTGTATTGTGCTGCTGCAAACCCTGATGCCTGCCCTGCAGGGTCAGTTTGGTGCACCTCTCCATGTCCCTCCTGTCCTCTGTTATCCAAGTCCATGACCCTATCCCATTTCCTTCCATGATCCAATGTACCATACTTGCGAACATTTTGAACTTGGTAAGAGGGAGATTTTGAAAAAAAACTGGGGTATTGATTTTCCCCTTTGAGTTACATTGAAAAAGAGGATATTGTAGACAGGAGACAGATCAAATAAAGCCCATTTGAGCTTAAAAACATTGGACGTTTCCTGGCTGAATCGGGTCTGTTGGCATGTATGGTTGTACTACCATTGCCTCTTCCTTCTGCCCACAATGGTCTATTACATTGCCACAGCCTTGAAGTAGGGTAGATTTTGTATCACAGGGGCCCCCTGGCCCGTTCTGTCCACACCTGAAGTATGAGACCCTTGACCTTGCCCTGCCAGCTGCATTTGTAGGCCGTATTAAATTGACCAGCGGGTCCTGTGTTGCTATATAATTATCCTGAGACATCCTTACCACTCAGCCAGCATAAAACCCCTGTGTAGGCCCTTCTGTTCAATATGTAGGCCTCTTTGTTAAATTGACCATAGCTCTGCAATTTTAGTGTATAGCAGTCTGAAGGCAGGTCTGCGAGGCCTTCTGATCCAAACTAGTAGCCCCCACCCTACCCGAGTGCTCCGTGCTCGGTATCAAAGTTCAACATCCCCCTGAAGCTGTCGACATACAGTAGGCTGCATCCTGGACTGGTACTTGCTTCCTGGGCAGGTTTCCCGCTTTTAAGGAAGTGGCAACCGCAGAGCGTCAAGTTAGGAGAACTGAGGAGATTTTATACATGAATATATTGAATTCCCGTACAATACCCATTATTTTCTGCTTGCTCTATGGAACTTACGATAAGCGATTGGCCTGAGAGACTGACCTTTTCACCCAGTCCATTGTCAGCATTAGGTGGGTAAATGACGAAATGTCTGGTAAAATCTGCAGACAAAGCTTTTGGGTAGCATACGTAGGTAGATGTAGCGTGCAAAGGAGCCCACAAAATGATATAAAAAGGGAGCACCCACAGATATCGACGGACTACCTCGCCGTCTGTATGTAGGTTAACAGGCAGTGCAGGTTTTCCCCAAGAGCTGGGAGCTCTTGTCTTCCTTTGCTTAAAATGTCTTGCTCTGCTTTGCTTGAAGTATCTTATTCTATTTTACCTATGTGAAATGTCATGTTATGTTTAACCATTGTTCTCTTTACTTTTGCATTTAAAAGATTTTGTATTGTAATTGCAGGAATGCTTGCTCTAAGAGTAAACGTGAGTGTTCCTAGGTAACATTTTCCTTGGTGTAACTTGTTTCTCATGATGCATTTATAGATGTGTTTTCTCTCTCTCTCTGTCAGTACATTAATTGAGATACAGAGAATATTATGACAGCTGTATGATTATCTGGATTCTGTATTTTGTACTTTATGTCTCTATTCTGTGGTTTCTTTGAAGTTGCATCTTCTCATTAAACTGCCATTGTATTCTGCCTCCAATTCCATGTCTCATATGTCTGTTTTCTTCATTTTTGGAGCAAGCGTTCCTAGGCACCCCGGCTCAAATTAAGGTGCCCCTTTTGTCCCTGACTCACTCTCCTGCTCAGTTCTGTGGTGGCTCCCGGGGATCTGAGGACCGCCCCTAGCTTCCTTGACCCGTAATAGATCTTCCCTCCAACAGCCTCTCTTGCAAGTCCTGTATTGTTGGTTTGTTAACCCCTGCCCCCCTTTCCACTGCCCTCCATAGTCTGTTGTGCTTCCACGGCCCTTCCTGCCTGCTCAGTGTGGTTAAATTGTTGCCTTTGCACCCTCCTACCTGCCTTCAATTTTCAGAGTCCGTGCCCCTGGCCTCTGCCTCTCAACAGTATCCTAATGAACAACTAGATTGCTAACATTCTATATTTATTACAAAAGTGTGGAACGCCTGACATCATCTTGATGTAATCAAAACTGTAATACCTAGAGCATTTCCTTTAGAAATTACATATATGAGAGGGTCTTATTGGCATCAAAATTATGGTTAGTGCTCTAAAAGACTAAAATAAGGACATATTTTCTGAGTTTTCAAATAGCGACAAAGCACTTTTAAATTATTTGTTATCTTTATGTTTTTTTATCCAGTTGACCACTTGATTAAATGTTGCACTTAGGGGAGAGGATGTGGTGTTACTTCCAGAACTGCAGACTTTGCAACTGGGGAACCAGGTTGAAGTTTCTGCTTCAGCTCGACATTCTGTGATTCTGGTCAAATCACTTAGTCTCCCCATGTCTACAACCAAAATGAATTTGTTCTTGTGTGATGTAACCAATGCTCATGTAAAGCACTCCAATACCTGACAAGTCTGCACTATATAACACTGCAAAAACACAAAATAATAAGTGTTTTGCACACTTCTGTCATTGGGCTATATTTGGGCTACATCTGGGTGATTTTGGGCTACATTTGGGCTCTTTTGTCTCCGGTGGCCATCTTGGGAGATTTATTTGTTATGAAGTAATTTCCTCATGTACTGCAGTCTCCTCAGTAGGAAATGCTTTCAGTTTTTTACTTTGATTCCATCATGAAGGTATTCAGATATGTCACACATTTGCCATAAATTCTGAATGTTAGCACTCTAGTTGCTCATTAGATCACTGTAGTAAAACTACTGCACCATGGAAGTCTGCTCCTGGTATTAAAAGTGCATGTTTCAGTCTGCATGTCAGAATTTTTTAATGAAATAGAAGAGGATTTGAGAAGTCACTCAAAATGTGCCCTCATTTTCTTTCTTCAGCATTAATCATAATTTCTATGGCAAAATGAACCTCCTCATTGTGTTCCTTTTTAAATTAAATGTTTTAAGTGTTACCAGTTTATTCCAATCAAGATGGCTTCAGGTGTGCCTTACTTTTGTCATAATGAAGACAGTAAGCGCTCTAGTTGTTTTTAAGAACATTCTGGGACATTCTGTCATTGGGCTATACTTGGGCTACATCTGGGTGATATTTGGGCTACATTTGGGCTCTTTTGTCTCTGGTGGCCATCTTGGGAGACTTATTTGTTATGAAGTTTCCTAATTTCCTCATTTACTGCAGTCTCCTCAGTAGGAAATACTTTCAGTTTTTTACTTTGATTCCATCAAGAAGGCATTCAGATGTGTCACACATTTGCCATAAATTCAGAATGTTAGCACTCTTTTTGCTCATTAGATCACTGTAGTAAAGCTGCTGGTATTGAAAGTGCATGTTTCAGTCTGCATGTCAGAATTTTTTAATGAAATAGAAGAGGATTTGAGAAGTCACTCAAAATGTGCCCTAATTTTTCTTTCTGCAGCACTAATCATACTTTTTATGGAAAAATGAACCCCCTCATTTTGTTCCTTTTTAAATTAAATGTTTTAAGAGTTACCACTTTAATCCAAGCAAGATGGCTTCAGGTGTGCCATACGTTTATCATAAGTAGGACTGTTAGCGCTCTAGTAGTTCTTTGGAACACTCTGGGAAGCTGCAGTAGAACACAAAGGAATCAACTGACAGTCTCTGCCCTTGTTGGATGTACATGTTTTACTGAGAATGTCAGACTTCATTCTCACATGACTGAGAAAGATAATGTGAATTTACAGTAAATAAGCTCTCAGTTTAGCCTATAGATCACCTTCCAAACCTCTGTGGTAAAAGCATGAGAAAATATTTTTCTCTCAATCATGATATCCCAGCAGAAGGCTTTTTCACATGGTGAAATCACCGTAGAACATACCACAATTCCTAAAATGAGTATGGTACCATCAACAAATGATTTATAATGTAACTAAAGTCTTAAAACCTTCTATTAACTGCAATGCTTTTTAATGAGGTGCTATCATGTATATTGGTCCCAAGATGGCTGCCAACACTTCTTGGATGAAGTGCTGACAGCCAATCAGATCTCAGGATGAGATGTGTGGTTAGGCTCCGCCCACATATATATATGCTTTTAAATGCTATTTTCTCAGGAAATACTGAACAGATTTACACCAGACCTGCAAAAGGCACTTCCTTGACGTTATGGCTACCTCTCTGCCAAATTTCAAGTAATTCTGTTCAGCCGTTCGGGCTGTAGCTGTGTCTAAAGGTCCTATGGAAAAATGAATGGGGAAAACGCGTTTTGGGACCCCCCTTTTTTCTCGGCCCCTGCTTGACGAATCCCCCCGAGACTTTCAGGGTAGGAGCGGAGCGTAGCGCCCCACCTATTTTGAAAATTTCGCGAGGATTCGTCGACCGGCGCCAAAGTTATTCCAAATAGAATGTTGCGGATTTCCTATGGAAACAGGGTCCTAACTATAACTACCTACTGGCGACCGCCAGTAGGTAATATATATATATATATATAAATTCAATGAAAAAACCAAAGGTTTCACACATGTTATAGTTAGCTGGACATTTCACTCGTAAAAAACCAATGAAATTTCCCCGTTATAGTTAGTTCAGCTAACTATAACTCGCGCGCCCGCAATGCACTACTGATGACGTCACATATTACATCACTCATGACATGGTCACTGACATCACTCATGACATCACTGATGACATCTCAAATGACATCACTGATGACATCACTGATGACATCATCCAGTGAATGTGTGTTTTTCTGAAAATTAAATAGGTTTTATATAAGTATATCTCAAGCTCGATGGAAGATTAAATGGGTATATAAGTGTCTAAATGGATGATTTTTTTTGAAAAATGTATTGTGTAACTGATTGTTAAAATGTATCATAGTGAATACATGGCTTAGTGAGTAATGTTTAAATATGTAAATATCTGTATCAGTCTCTCACTTTGTGTATAAGTGGCTGCATGGGTTGGTGAGTAGCTACATGGGAGTCAATATAGGTTATTAGTTGGTTTTTTGAGTATCAGTCTGAGTGTCTGCATGGTTCGGTGGGGGGTATTACGTAGTGCATAGGTGCATGAATGAGTGACTCACTGTATGTGTTGAAGACAGCATGTGTGCATGACTATATGGGTGGATGAGTATGTGTAAAGGTGTGTTAGTGAGTGAAAGACTGTCTCAATAGTGTCTCCATGAGTAACTACATATGTTTTTAACTGTTATATGTGTCTTTTGGTGTATATAACTGAGTATATGTGAGAGTAAGAGATTGAAAGAGTTCCTGTATGAATAAGTATGTGTTTCTATAAGTGATTGTTTAAAAGACTAAGTATGTGTAAGTTTCTGTAGAAGTAGGTGTGGTGGTGTGTGTATAACTGTATATGCAAGTAAATGGATGTTTGATTCTTTATTAGCATGAGTGACTTTGTGTGTGAGTAACTCTATGTATGAGTGGCGTTGTGTAACAGGATGTACAGGTGTATGAATACATATGATGAGTGACTACATGTATGAGTGACTGTATAGGACTGTTGGTGAATGAGTGGATGTGTATGTGGTTCTTAGAATTACTGAATAGGTTGTTGTAACTGATATTGATATGTTCATTATTTCGAACATTTTAGTTTCATTTTTTTAAATGTGTGTATTAAAGGTTATATTAGGGGAAGAAGAGGTCTGCTACTATTTCACAAGGATGATGTCATCAGTGATGTCATCAGTGATGTCATTTGAGATGTCATCAGTGATGTCATGAGTGATGTCAGTGACCATGTCATGAGTGATGTAATATGTGACGTCATCAGTAGTGCATTGCGGGCGCGCGAGTTATAGTTAGCTGAACTAACTATAACGGGGAAATTTCATTGGTTTTTTACGAGTGAAATGTCCAGCTAACTATAACATGTGTGAAACCTTTGGTTTTTTCATTGAATTTCTAAGGTTTTTTAAATGCTAATTCCTAACTATAACGTGTGTGAAACCTATGGTTTTTTCAGTGAATTTGCAAGGTTTTTTAAATGCTAATCCCTAACTATAACATGTGTGAAACCCATGGTTTTTTCAGTGAATTTGCAAGGTTTTTAAAATGCTAATTTCTAACTATAACGTGTGTGATACCCATGTTTTTTTCAGTGAATTTGTACGGTTTTTTAAATGCAAATTTTTTTTTGTCATTTTTTGTAACCCTTTGTATAAAATAATATATGTACTATATCCTGCATTATGGAAAGGTTTTTTTTTTTTATTTATGCATTTTTTTCCGTGCGCGTACGGTAAGCTGACGGTACGCGCTTCGTACGTCATAAGTACGGTGCGCGTACGTGAGTGACGTACGCGTACACCCGGAAGCAACGTCGCGGGTACGCAGGGGCGTGTAATGCGCATGCGCGATACGCAATACGTGCGTGACGTACGCGTACACCCGGAAGCAACGTCGCGGTTACGCAGGGGCGTGTAATGCGCATGCGCGATACGCAATACGTGCGTGACGTACGCGTACACCCGGAAGCAACGTCGCGGTTACGCAGGGGTGTGTAATGCGCATGCGCGAGTGTGACATACGTGCTGCGTAAGCGCACCGTAAGCGTCACGTGCGCGCACGGCAGGTCATGTGACTTACAAAGAACACTTTTTATTGGTTGAAATTACTTTCACTTCCAGAAACTTCCCACACCACACCCATTCCCCTCATTACTGCTTGAAAGAACACTTTTCATTGGTTGAAACTACTTTCAGTTCCAGATTCTTCCCACACCACACCCATTCCCCTCATTTCTGCTTGTGATTCTCTAGGAGCAGGAGCTGGATTGACATTGGGATACAATGGCAGAACAGCAGACCTCTTCTGAGAGTGAGGCCAGCAGCACCACCATGATCCAGAGAAGGAAGAAACAAAAGACTTCTTTTGTATGGGAGTATTTCACTTTTCCAGAGGGGGAGAAAAAGGTGAATGCTTCATTGGTCACTTGCAAACTTTGTGGTCGTGTTTTATCAAGAGGAAATCCAAGGAGGAAATACTCCTTTGGAAATCACTCTATGAAGAGACACCTCCAGGACAGACACCCAAGGACCTTTGCTCGACATGCTGAAGAAAACCCTTCAGTAAGTCACCAGAGCCCAGCCTCAGATGCTCAGCCGAGTACATCATCGGCAGCTCAGCTGAGCCCTTCCTCTGATGTGGGAGCATCACCTTTTTCTTCTCCTGTGGACATCAACCCTCGATTTGGGAGCGTTGAAATGAGGTGTACAAAATGTGGTGGTCTTATTGTTTTTGGGGAGATCAGTCTTACCCTTATTAACAATAAGATAGACCAGCATGTTTGTAGACGCTTATAATACTCCCATTCTTTCTTTCCTCCATCCCTGTATGAACCCAACGGCTCTTATAAGAGCCAACCTTACCTCTCAACTTTTTTTTATTTTTTCTTTGAAACTTTTTTTTTATTTTTTTTTACCGTACGCGTACGGTAAGCGTATTATTATTATTATTTTTTTAAAAAAACACTAAAAATCAATTACCACATCTCAAGATCCTTGAGAAATTAATAACTAATTTTTTTAAATCTTTTAGAGATAAAGTGGACCAGACCACAAAGTATGCAAGTGACCAATTGAGCATTCACCTTTTTCTCCCCCTCTGGAAAAGAAAAATACATTATGAATCCACTTTTCAGATTCTGAAAACAGCACATGTCCAAACTGCTTTTTCAGACCACCACCATGTGTAACCTGGGTGGCTGCCTACATTCCAGCAAGGGCAACCAGCCTTAGTGATGCTGAATGTATTTGCATTACTGGCTGAAACCTCAAACCCCACTCGCTTGTAAATACTGTGCATGATTCCACATGGTAAGCAGCTGGGTGTGTGCTAAGAGTCTGCTTCTGCACCAAAAAACGGCTCCCCCTTTCCATCTAATGCAACTGTGAAATCACCAGAGCAATACGCAATAAATCTCTGCCTATAATTCCTCTTTGCACACAGAGTCATGTTTTCACATTAGTCACAAAACGAAATTTCTTTGCCAATTTGAAAGCACACTTACTGCTCATTTTTTTGGCAAGTGATAATCACTTTTACAGACTGACACATTATGAATCCACTTTTCAGATTCTTAAAAAAGCACATGTCCAAACTGCTTTTTCAGACCACCACCATGTGTATCCTGGGTGACTGCCTACATACCAGCAAGGACAACCAGCTTTAGTGATGCTGAATGTATTTGCATTACAGACTGAAACCTCAAACCCCACTCGCTTGTAAATACTGTGCATGATTCCACATGGAAAGCAGCTGGGTGTGTGCTAAGAGTCTGCTTCTGCGCCAAAAAATGACTCCCCATTTTACTACTAATGCAACTATGAAATCACCAGAGCAGTACACAATAAATCTCTGCCTGTAATTCCTATATGCACACAGAGTCATATTTTCACATTAGTCACAAAACGAAATTTCTTTGCCAATTTGAAAGCACACTTACTGCTCTTTTCTTTGACAAGTGATAATCACTTTTACAGACTGACACATTATGAATCCACTTTTCAGATTTTTTTAAAAGCACATGTCCAAACTGCTTTTTCAGACCACCACCATGTGTAACCTGGGTGACTGCCTACATTCCAGCAAGGGCAACCAGCCTTAGTGATGCTGAATGTATTTGCATTACTGACTGAAACCTCAAACCCCACTCGCTTGTAAATACTGTGCATGATTCAACATGGTAAGCAGCTGGGTGTGTGCTAAGAGTCTGCTTCTGCACCAAAAAATGGCTCCCCCTTTCCATGTAATGCAACTGTGAAATCACCAGAGCAATACGCAATAAATCTCTGCCTATAATTCCTCTTTGCACACAGAGTCATGTTTTCACATTAGTCACAAAACGAAATTTCTTTGCCAATTTGAAAGCACACTTACTGCTCTTTTTTTTGACAAGTGATAATCACTTTTACAGACTGACACATTATGAATCCACTTTTCAGATTTTTTTAATTGCACATGTCCAAACTGCTTTTTCAGACCACCACCATGTGTAACCTGGGTGACTGCCTACATTCCAGCAAGGGCAACCAGCCTTAGTGATGCTGAATGTATTTGCATTACTGACTGAAACCTCAAACCCCACTCGCTTGTAAATACTGTGCATGATTCAACATGGTAAGCAGCTGGGTGTGTGCTAAGAGTCTGCTTCTGCACCAAAAAATGGCTCCCCCTTTTTCCTACTAATGCAACTATGAAATCACCAGAGTAGTACACAATAAATCTCTGCCTGTAATTCCTATATGCACACAGAGTCATGTTTTCACATTACTCACAAAACGAAATTTCTTTCCCAATTTGAAAGCACACTTACTGCTCTTTTTTTTGTCAATTGACAATCACTTTTACAGACTGACACATTATGAATCCACTTTTCAGATTCTTAAAAAAGCACATGTCCAAACTGCTTTTTCAGACCACCACCATGTGTATCCTGGGTGACTGCCTACATACCAGCAAGGGCAACCAGCCTTAGTGATGCTGAATGTATTTGCATTACAGACTGAAACCTCAAACCCCACTCGCTTGTAAATACTGTGCATGATTCCACATGGAAAGCAGCTGGGTGTGTGCTAAGAGTCTGCTTCTGCACCAAAAAATGACTCCCCCTTTTTACTACTAATGCAACAATGAAATCACCAGAGCAGTACACAATAAATCTCTGCCTGTAATTCCTATATGCACACAGAGTCATATTTTCACATTAGTCACAAAACGAAATTTCTTTGCCAATTTGAAAGCACACTTACTGCTCTTTTTTTTGACAAGTGATAATCACTTTTACAGACTGACACATTATGAATCCACTTTTCAGATTTTTTTAATTGCACATGTCCAAACTGCTTTTTCAGACCACCACCATGTGTAACCTGGGTGACTACCTACATTCCAGCAAGGGCAACCAGCCTTAGTGATGCTGAATGTATTTGCATTACTGAGTCCAACCTCAAACCCTTAAACTATTCTTTTTTTATACCAGTACACCTTAATTTATCGTGAAAACATAGTCCATATTATTTTACATGTTCCTCACATTTAAATTTCTCCCAAAACAGAAAATGATAAACACAACTTCAACAAAAGGAATTCCATTTCTTTTATTCATTTCTTAATTTACCATATACATCCCCTCTCAAACTCTAAACTCACCTTTAAAATTAGTTAGCTGTGAAAGAAATGTGGCACTCAAACAGCAGATTATCAGAGCCAGGATCTCTTTTCTTTACACCTCTCTCCTATTCTCTTTCTATTGGTTGAAAACCAACCCTTTTCCAAAAGTACCCTTCCCCCAACTTGACTTCTGCCTAGTACCCTTCCCCCAACTTGACTTCTGCCTGCTACCATAGCAACAGCTCATGGAACACTGCTGTGTGGAGTTAGGTCAGAAGTTCGCCAAACAATGTTTCAATTCCACAGAGCAAGAGTGCTTGACTTTTCAAACCTAACAGCAAATCCAAAGTACTGTTCTTTGGTAACACATTTTTCTGTACCAATACAAAACATGCTTCTATTAATTTACACATGCAGCCTAGTTTTTATTCTAGAGTGGTATGAAACAGCCAATCAGTTCTTTTTTTTATGAAAAAAATATGTATGCCTCCATTTCCAAACTGTCTTTCATTTCATTTTCCCATTCTACTGAATTACACCTCCTGAGTGCATCCAGATCTCCTTGGAAGATGTTCACAGTGTGGATTGTAGGGCACAGCTATGTCTTCTGGAGTGAAAAGTATGCAGAGAAAACAGGTATGGTGAGAGACCTTGCTTTGCCAAATGTAGACATTAAATGGATTGGTCAGAGAGGGTTAAAGTGGCACCAATTGATGCCATTGGTGAAATCCTTCATGCAAATCCAACACCCTGACCTCATAATAGTGCACTGTGGTGGCAATGACCTAGGCACTTTGACTGGGGTAGGTCTGGAAATGCTTATGAAGGACACCTTTGCACAACTGTTTTCACTTTTCCCTAAAACTGCCTTTGTGTTTTCTAACATATGCCAAAGGCAAAAATGGAACTGGTCCAATCATTTCTGTCCGCAGATTGACAAAGCAAGAAAGCACGTCAACAAATCTGTTTCTGCTTTCCTCCGTGACTATGGTATGGGTTCCATTTACCACAACAACTTGCGTTACGACATGCAAGACATTTATAGAGGAGATGGTGTACACTTCAATGATGAAGGGAACAGAGTCTTCCTCTTGAACCTTAGACTCTGCATCGGTACTTACTTGTAGGTACCACTAAAAAATCACTTCATAAACACAACGGCTCTTTTTAGAGCCCCCTAATATCTAAACACTTAAATCTGAATTTTATTTCTCTTTTTATTTTTTTTTTCTACCGTACGCGTACGGTAAGCTTACCGTAAGCTTACCGTACGCGTACCCCGCGATTTTTTTAAAAAAAATAATAAATGTTTTCTTTGTACTTTTCTGTCCTTCTTTGACCCCCTTACAAATGTTAGGGGGTCTGTAACTCTCCACCTTGCCCCCTTTTCAAGATATCACTCTTTTTTTTCTGAGTGAAAAACACGAAATGGCGGCCGCCGCTTCCTGGTTTCGACCGATTCGAATGTTTACTAAGATCTAAGGGCCAATCAGAATCGCGCTCGCGCACGCCACCGTACGCGTACGGTAAGCGCACCGTAAGCGCACGGTAAGCTGCCACAGATATATATATTGATTAAAAGGCTATTTTCTCAGATTCTACTGAACAGATTTACACCAAACCTACAAAAGGCACTTCCTTGACCTAGGGACTACCTCTCTGCCAAATTTCAAGTAATTCTGTTCAGCCGTTCGGGCTGTAGCCCTGTCTAAAGGTCCTATGGAAAAATGCATGGGAAAAACGCGTTTTGGGACCCCCCTTTTATCTCAGCCCCTGCTTGACGAATCCCCCCGAGACTTTCAGGGAAGGAGCGGAGCGTAGCGCCCCACCTATTTTGAAAAATTCGCGAGGATTCGTCCACCGGCGCCAAAGTTATTCAAAATAGAATGTTGCGGATTTCCTATGGAAACGTGGTCCTAACTATAACTACCTACTGGCGACCGCCAGTAGGTAATATATATATATATATATATATATATATATATATATATATATATATATATATATATATATATATATATATATATGTCTATAGAGACCAATGAACAGTGTCAAACATTCACCCCAGTACAGAGATCTTGGACTAAATCCATAGTTTTTTTGTGCCCCATGATATTTCAGTTTAAACCCATATGCAAATCAATGTTGACCCTGCTCCCCAGTCCAGCCTGAAATTCCAGGCCACTTTTTCCCTGGACTGGAAACAAGCATTCCGGGGCTGATTTCAGGGTTTCACCCCTCATTAGAAAGGCTAGCGTGACTCCAGTGGCATGGAAAGCATGAGACCCACGTCTGAGCATACCCGTCCCACTCGGGGTGACAAATACAAAAAGAACAGTTGATGGACAGATTGTTGAACAATGTCAAGCATTCACCCCAGTACAGAGATATGGTACTAAATCCATCTTTTTTTTGCCCCTATGCCATTTTATTTGAAACCCAGCCATATGCAAATCAGTGTTGGCCCTGCCCCCCATGGGAACAGTCCAGCCCGAATTGCTAGGCCAGGTCTTCTCTGGACAGGAAACACGCATTCTGGGATCGGTTTCGGAGTTTCACTTCTCATCAGCCAGGCTAGTTTGACTCCAGTTGCATAGAGAGCACAGGACCGACAAAGACATACCTGTCCCACTCGGGGTGAAAATTGCAAAAAGAACAATTAATTGACAGAATGTTGAACAATGTCAAACATTCACCCTGGTGCAGAGATCTGATCCTAAATCCATCGTTTTGTTTGCTCCCCATGCCATTCCAGTTTAAACCAAGCCATATGCAAATCAGTGTTGACCCTGCTCCCCATAGGAACAGTCCAGATTGTACTGCCAGGCCAGGTCTTCCCTAGACTGGAAACAAGCATCATGGGACCAGTTTTGGGGTTTCACCCCTCATCAGCCAGGCTAGCTTGACTCCAGTGGCATATAGAGCACGGGACCGACAAAGGGTATACCCGTCCCACTCGGGGTGACAAATGCAAAAAGAACAATTAATGGACAGAATGTTGAACAATGTCAAACATTCACCCTGGTGCAGATCTATGTAGCAAGACATCAGATTTGGGTTGATTTCATTACCAACTATAGTTTAAGTTGTTTTCAAGAAAAATGGGACAGGTCATTCTCTCTCCCCTGCTATTTTTTCTTCCTCTGTCCATGCAAAGGGAGGTATGAATGATTTATGTGTCATTCCCTATCAAGAGGAAATGGTCAGAGCTCCATAGGGGATCTCCTAACACACAGGCAGTCCTGTTTACTTACTCTAAGTCTTCAAAGGTATTGTTCATTAACTTTGAAAATACTGTTTCATCTACCAGGAACCTGGAACATTTGTGAGCCCTTTCTTGGAGAGATGCACAAATGTTCTGGATTCCTGGTAGATAAAACAGAATAAAATGTAGAAACATCATAATATTTTTCATTTACGTTCCACCAGGGGACTTTAACATCTACCTTTCCAAGGGATGTGTTTTCGGGTATAATATACATGTAATCTACTGTTTGAAGGTGATTACCACCTGGTACATACCGATCAAGCCAACTATCAAGTTGTTTTTTTCTTTAGACCTAATGATTTCTATTTCCATTTTATTATACCAGCTGTATTAATTGGTCCAGGGTGTGAGCATATAATTTATTTTATTCTTGTCTCATCCGCCCTTTTATTCTTATCTGTTATTTAAGGATCCCTCAAATCGGATTTAGCAATCATAACCCAATAAGTCTTTTTTTCACCTGGTGAAGTGCAGCAATGGTTTATACAAAAGAAAAAATCAATTCCTTGGGCAACGGATAGGGGCAGGCACTTTAAGTGGTCAAAAGTGATGCCAGGAGATTTAACAGGCAAATTATTCTCTTTTCTGACTTCATGCATTTCAGACTTGTTTAAGTGAAGATGTAACAGAGACACACATACTTGGTGTTTTTTTAATCTAATCTCTCAAAAGATACAGGAACTCTTAATCAAAACAGGACTTTTTAGGCCTACCTTCTTGTTAGGAAGTACAAGTAGGCGAAATGGGGTCTATTCACATGGTCTTTATGGACCTTACTTTGGATTTTGACCGAGTTAACCAGGACAAATTATGGACAATTATAGTGACCTTGGGTGTGGATCTAGCTATTTCCTGTTTCTTAAGGGGCTTATACAGCAACATGTCTGCTGTAGTCCATTATAATCCTGATAGCCTTGCACAGAGGGATTCACCACTAAACGTGGAGTCAGACCGCGATGCATTCTTGCTCCCTTGTTTTTCATATCACACATTAACAATCTGAAGTCTGTTTTATTGACAAATAGTATTGATGTATCAAGGGGGGAGCCACTAAATCCATGCATTCTATATGATGATGGTGGTGTGTTGAGCTCCAGAACTGCAAGAGGGTTGCAGCGTTTGCTTGACAGCATTGTTATCTTTATGGAATGTTTGGGGTTGTCAACTAAAAATTGCAAATCGTTTATAATGGTGGCCAGTCCAAGATTTACAAAGAGCTGCACATTTTGGGGTCGATTCCGATCCTGTATTTTTTTTTTCCGTACGACTCGTATCTGTAATTTTTCCCGTACGAATCGTACAAGTCCCGTCCCACCCGTGAAGTACGATTCGTACGGGAAAAATACATACGGATCGTCCCGAGCCTAAAAATACAGTCCAAACGTACAAGTACGATCCGGACCGGCTTTCCGATTTAGGATTCGTACGGAAAACGTCCCGTACACGGGGAATGACTTCACCCGCTACAAAGCAAACTTTGTACGACTCGTATCCCGGGAAAAGTAGTTCCCGGGTGCGAGTCGTACAGGGGTACAAATCATACAGGCCCCCCATGCATATGTACGCACCTCACAACAACATCGCGTATGTACGCACCTTACAACAACATCATCGCGTATGTACGGTGCGTACCCCAACATTGCGTATGTACGCACCTCACAACAACATCGCGTATGTACATACCTTACAACATCATCGCGTATGTACGGTGCGTAACCCAACATTGCGTATGTACGCACCTCACAACAACATCATCGCGTATGTACGGTGCGTACCCCAACATCGCATATGTACGCACCTCACAACAACATCATCGCGTATGTACGGTGTGTACCCCAACATCGCGTATGTACGCACCCTACAACAACATCATCGCGTATGTACGGTGCGTACCCCAACATCGCGTATGTACGCTCCTTACAACAACATCATCGCGTATGTACGGTGCATACCCCAACATCGCGTATGTACGCACCTCACAACAACATCGCGTATGTACACACCTTACAACAACATCATCGCGTATATACGGTGTGTACCGCAACATCGCGTATGTACGCACCTCACAACAACATCATCGCATATGTACGGTGCGTACCCCAACATCGCGTATGTACGCACCCCACAACAACATCATCGCGTATGTACGGTGCGTACCCCAACATCGCGCATGTACGCACCTCACAACAACATCTCGTATGTACACACCTTACAACAACATCATCGCGTATGTACGGTGCGTACCCCAACATCACATATGTACGCACCTCACAACAACATCGCGTATGTACGCACCGTACATAGGCAATGTAAAACAGCACAAGGAGGGTTTATTCGACTCGCACAACACCACAAAACATGTCTACAGTGCACAAAACATGGAAATGACTGACCTGGCCACATCCAAACAGGCAAACAGCGGGCCAAACTCACAACCACCCCTTATAACGCACCCACCAAAAATTCAAACTGAGGCCGACCCACAAATGGACCAATAAAAAGGGCCCACACACACAAACCATGAGCCTTTGCAACAGTCTCACTGCAGCTAGAGAGCACACACCAACAACTGCACCCATCCACATTAACATATACACCTTCACACAACCTCCTTCACACATACCCCCTCTTCACATTCAGACCCACAACTTCACATTCAGACCCACACACCCACAACCATCCACACCCACACCCCACACCCATTCCCACAGACAAGAATCCAAAGTTCACAAGGGAGGAGCTGGAGATCCTTGTCAATGAAGTCATCAGAGTCGAGCCAGAGCTGTTTGGAACATTGGTCAGACAGACCTGAATAGCTGAAAAATCACACCTTTGGCAGAGGATCTTCGATAGGGTGAATGCTGTTGCACCCATCAGAAGGACCAGGACTGAATGTCAAGCCAGGTGGTATGATCTGCGGAGGGCAGTCAAGCGAAAAATGAATGACGACTACGCTCAGAGCAACATCACTGGAGGTGGTGGGCCCCGCAGACCAGTACATTTCCATCCCTGGGAGGAGAAGGTGATGGCCCTGCTTCCGCCGGTGGGAGTACATGGACTTCAAGGAGTTCCAGAGCCTCGTGAGTACACAAACAACTTATGTAACTTGGGGGTAATGGCATCCACAGCCCAACTACACAAAATGCACGCAACTACCTCCAAACACTCACTGGCCAGAAACATAGTCAAAAACAACGCCATGCCACTAACATGTGTATGCCCCATTGAGAAAGCAAGACCATGCTATGTCCCATGCTACACGAAGCACTAACCCAAGAATGGATGTCCGGAACGCCGGGAGGGTGGGTGTCACAAAACGCATTGTTGAACTCCAAATCAGACACAATTGCCCTCATCCCATATGGCCCAGGTACATACCCATGCACCATGCTCAATGCACAGGGACTGTGAAAGTACTGACAAGATAGCTGACACTGGGCCCTAGTGTAGGCAGCACAAGGCCCTCCTGTGACCAGTGCAAACACAAACACCAAGACAACAAGGTCAGATATCTAGAACAGGAACTCACACTCACTGTCATGGCAGCATGCTCCATGGGGGGACAGCTACATCACCTGGGAGCCCCAGTGTAAAATCACACTACACCCACCAGCAGGCCCTGTCACACACACCCCTTACACAAGTAGACACCCCCAGGACAGGCAATGGATTTACCCACTGTCACAATGGACATGTAACACAACAAGACCAATACATAGCCGAAGAAGCATCCAAGCCACAAGTGAACAAGTCAAAGACTCAGGAACACATATCAATCTGTCCCCCGCAACATACCCATCCACAAGTGAACATTGAGGAGAATGATAGGCACATACAACTACCTGGAGGAACAGTGCCAACTAGAATGTGTATGAAACATGGATGTTGCATGAAACAGCATTAACATTAACTGTCTCTCACACACAGAGCAACGTGAGGAATCTCCCCCCAACAATGGGGGTGAAGAATCACAGTCCCAGGCTCGGGAGGAACCTGATCCCACCGGCAGCGACGCCTCTCAACACTCCGCGGATGACCCCGACTGACCTGGACCCTCTGCTGTCCAAGCCCCTGCAGCACCTGGTTCAGGAACATCTGTGCCAACCACCACCCCCATTACTGCCACATCCCAGGAGACACCGAGGAGCCCTACCCGCAGTGAACAACTGAGCCAGTCTGACCAGGAGGGACAAGGTTCGCCGGGCACACAGGAGGAGGCAGACAACACCACCACTGTCATCCCTCAGGGGTCCCGTAGACCCGATGTGCCCACAACAGCAGGCCAGGCTTGTGTGGGCAGGGGTGGTGGGAGTGGAGGCAGGCGGAGGCGAGAACCTGACCAGCCAGCTGAAGAGACCGGTATGTCACACATAAACAACATCATGGAGACATACCGGCGTGACACCAGGGAGATCAGCCAGGTAGTTGACACTCACAGAGATAAAGGGGACCATCACAGAGATGAAGAACCAGCAGGCCGAGCAGCACACCAGTCAACAAGAACACCAAGGATGGATGGAGGGAAGACTGGCTGAGCTCCTGGCGGTGCAAAGGGACATAAGCCATTCACTCTGTCGGATTGCAGACAACATGGGCAACCCTCCCTGTGCCACCAGGCGAAGACCACCACCAGCCACAGGGAGGGAGGAGGAGGATTTGTCCGACGGAGCATCCCAAGCATCGTCAAGGCCTGCATCTGAGGGTTCCCCTGAGGAAGGTGGGTTGTCCACGGAAAAGACCGTGAGAGGCAGCGGGCCATCCACATCTCCTAAGTAACCTGGCCTGGCACCTGGCCTTCATGTGCAACAGCATCACCTCATTGACTGACATTCTCTGCCACATGGACTCGCTGGTCACAGTCTGACCAATGATGCCAAACACTGTGGTCTGGACTCTGCTGCTTTCAAATGCCAAGGATCCCACCTCCCCCTGGGAACTTTGGATTCTATCGTCCCTGTATTGCACCTTTTTCTTGCACAAATCACACCCCAGACCTATAATTAAAAACAACATTTAACTTTGATGTTGCAGTCATTTCACAATAGTCCACAACATAAGTGTGGGGATATGTCAAAGTATGCCTGTGTGTGAAACTAACTCCAGCCATCCATATACTGGGATCTGAGTCCAGTCGAGGACACACATGGGTCACAATGTATCATCAAATACAGACATGGAGCCCAATACTCACCCGTGATGGCCTCAAGCTGCTATGGGGGGGCTTTCAATACTGCTCGGACAGACCAATTTGGAAGAGTATCATGAAGGCGCAGAGGTCATGGGTCATGTGGAGGTGCCCAGGGAGGGAGTCCCAGGTCTGTTTGGCGAGGTGGGAGAACTATCTCCTGCATGCAGTTGTTCTGTGGATATGATGAATGGTGGCCAGGGCAAGGTTGTCTGCACAGAGTTGGGCCAACAGGGTGTTGGATGACAGACGTCCAAGGTCAGTTTTGGGTCTGGGGTTGTGGACTGCCTCCTGAGTGTGGGTGAGGAGTCTGAAGGTGATCCTGCAGCAGACAGTGAGCCATTGTAGCTATCTCAGGTGGACGGTGATGTGGCTGGGGCGGGGGATGTTGAAGATGAGGTGTGCAGATGCACCCTGGATGTGGACAAGTTCTCCTGCAGTTTTGCTTTTGTCCCTCCGTACAGGGCGTTGCTGTAGTTGACCCGGCTGGTGTCGTGGACCTGGGGGACGGTCTGTCTTGCCTTGGAGTGGATCTATCTGTGGATCATTTGCAGCATGCGATGGGTATTGCAGCATGAGGTACAGATGGTGTTGAGTTGCATGGTAATTGTGAGCGATGAGTCCATGATGAACACCAGCTTGCGTGCGTGGCCACTGGGTGCTGGTGCGGTGCCCAGGCCGGTGGGACACAAGGAGTTGCCCCAGCCGTAAAGGGACAATCCTCAGATGATGACCTCAGTCCTGTCCAAGTCCAGCCTCAGGTGGCTGATGTTCAGCCATTCGTCAACGGATCTCATGCCTTCTTGAAGGTTAGATCTGGCAATGGCTGGGTCTTTGGTGATGGTGAGGAGCAGCTGGGTGTCAATGGCATACGAGATGATGATGAGGACGTGTGCGCATGTGATGGTGGAGAGGGCGGTCATGGAGACATTGAAGATCGTCACGCTGAGAGATGAGCCCTGGGGCATGGGCCAGATGACCCCAATGTACCACATGCGGAAGGGTGGAGGCCAACTCCCTGGGCCTTGCTGGTGAGCTACTTGTTGATTTAATCCTGGGCCCTCCTCTGGATACCAGTGTTGGAGATGTGTGAGCTGACAGTGTGGTAGCACATGGTGTAAAATGCCGTTGAGAGGTCAAGGGGGGTGGTCTCACCATTGTTGAGCAGGGCAAAGTTGTCGTTGGTGGTGGCAATTATGACGGTTGCAGTGGTGTGATTACTGTGGAAGATGGTCTGGTGCCGGTTGCCTGGAGCTGTTTGCGTGGAGGAAGTTTGTCAGTTGCTCATTGAGTGTCTTCCTGATGACATTTGCTGGGTAGGGAAGCAGGGTGATGTTCCAGGAGTTCCTGCGGTACTTCCGTCCTCTGTTTAAGAAGGCCCTGGGTCTCTGCATGCCTCCAGCTCCCATGGAATGTGGCAAACTCAAAGGAAACATTCATGACGTGCTGGACGTGGGCTTCAAGGATGGGGAATGATGTGGTTGAGATGTTGTGTGGGAAGGGGCCTGATGGAGAGCCAGAGTGGATGGTGCACATGAGCCAGGTGGTGTATTTCCTGCTGACAGGAGTCCAGAACCTGAGGGGGGTTTGTCCCGCGGATAATAGTGCTGTCTGCCTCTGTGTGCCAAGGCTGTCGTGTATGTCCATGAGCTTGCGGTGGTAGAAAGTTGCAAGGGATTTGATCTGCCTTGCAAGGGTGGCGTATCTTTTGGATGGAGAGCTGCTGTCAGTCCCCTCACAATGCTGATGAGCTCCTTTATGTCGTGTGTTGTGGTGCCTCGGCCCTATCTGAAGGATCTCCACTTGTCCTTGCTGATGATATGGTGATGGCTGTGTGTGGCGTTTTCCAGGGCTGTAAGGTAACTGATGGTTCTTGGTGTTGCAAGGTTTGCACAAGAGTCAGGCTAGATCTGCATGAGTCCAGTAGGTCTGCCTTGTCCCAGGTGGCTTAACTGTTGTTGTGCTTCACAGGAAAGTCCGTCAATGTGGCAAGATTGTTGGATCAGTTGCTGATCCAGTGTGTGAGGTTGCAGGGTGTGGCGGGGGTGTTGGTTCGAGTGTCCCACACAGCTTGTCTGTGGTGACTTACATCAAGCATCTTTGGGGGATCGGTAGCGGGGTGTGGGGCAGTGTGTTGCTTGTCGGAGATGTGGATGCAAATGTTGATGGACCAATGATGGATGGTGGTGTGGTTCTCCTCCAGCAAGAAGTTACTGGCCCCCAGCCACATGTAGCCTGTGGAGGTGAGGGCGTGCGTGCAGATGTACGTGTTGATGGCTTTGGGGATTTGAGGATGTAGGCCTGGAGATCTGTAGATGAGAGTTACTCTGAGGGTTGCCAGGGGGTTGGTGCAAAACCGGATTTGTGACTCTGAGGGTGTACTTGTGAATAAATTGCAAGTCATCCGCCGGGATTGTTGGTGCCGTCCCTGCGGGTGATCTTGTATCCGTCAGAGATGGCAATGAAGAAGTTGTGTGCTGAGGATGCTTTTATCCAGGTTACTGTCATGAAGGTGATGTGTGGGGCTGTTGTGTTGAGGAGGTAACAGAGTCCAATGGCATGCTGGTGGAGGGAGCGGGTGTGGAGTAGGAGGCACATGACCTGGTTGTTCTGACAGGGTCAGGTAGGCGGGGCAGCGCTGTGTAGGCAGTTGGAGTTGCACACTCAGCATGCAAAGGTGTCGTCTGTGCGCTTAGGGGTTGCCTGATAGCAGGCGGTTGCTTGTCTGGTGGACATTGCTTGGAGGGATGGCTGCAGCATGAGCCTGTTGTGTGACATGGGTCATGCAAGGACCAGAGGGTAATGCACTGTGCACATTGCAGGTGCAGACGGTCCTGCCTTTGGCACGGCGTTGGCGCAACAGTGGCACAGACAAGCTGCTGGCTGCATTAAGAATGGGTGGAGGGGGGAAGGGAGGAGCATTTTGGAGGCGTGTGGGTTGCAGAATCAGGGCACTCGGTGGGGCGGTGCCGCAGGTGAGGCTGCAGCAGGTGGAAGGGGTGAGAAACTAAGCAAAAAGTAGTACACAAATACAAGGAGGTCAGAAAGGCACAGTGCAACAGGTGTATGTAAAGGAAGGAGTGTCAGGTTACTCATGGGTGACTCCGAGAAAATGTATGAAGAATCAACAAAAATGACGGCCACAGGATCAGGCAACAAAATGCGAAGCTGCTCACAGGAGACACACCGTCAGCAGGCGTTGACGTCCCGTTGTGGGGAGCAACCTGCACAAATACATACACAACCAGGTACTTCATGCACAATAGAGATTATTAGCCATGAAGAACTGCATGCATGTTGCCGAAGTACACATACACTCATATGCTCAATCTTTGACAATCATGCCATAGATGATGCATGCAAACTGGCAAGAGATCTGCAGTGACAGAGATGAGGCACTTTGGATTGTGCTGAACACCTTTATTGCACAAACTCACACAAAGGGAAATGCATCCATACAAACAGACTCACAGGTCAGTTGACAGAACATGTGGGACATACGCTGGACCCCCCTTCACAACACGGATGTTGTAAATCCCAATGAACTGGCACACAAGTTAAGGGGATGAGCCAAACACATCCTGCTGCACACGGAGAGGCTGCAAATCACCATAGAGCCTGTTGTTGTGATGTCCCACACTATGTCCACCCGTGGCATCAGCAATGTTTCAGAGGCAAGGTTTACGCACATTGATGCCTTCATCAGACTGCACACTCCACTACAGATGACTGTCAAGAAGGGTGACTATCATGTCATGGGAGTGATGCTACATGTTATATGCTCCATGGTGAGAAGACATGTATGCATGGTACCACAACATGCACAGAAGCAGTCCCCACACATTCCCAACACATACCACCACCAAAAAGCCTTGCTGCAATCCTTACCCAAACTGACATTTCCACATGTCCGTGCATGGAATGCTGATTCAGCACACATTGCAATCCTCATGAGGAATAGCAGGAGGACAAAGATGACACGAGCAGACAACAGGCGCAAAAACCTAGGAATGACAGTCACACAAGAAGTCACCTAAAACAAATCTTGCCGCACACATGGTCAGTTACGAAACATGAACAATGTTGGACACATGCAAATTTCAAAGAAAGTCTCTCTGCAAAACTGTGTGACATGACATCATCACTCGAGTGACACATCAGTACACACATCAAAGTCACTTTGCATTCAGTCAGCTGGACACACACATTGCAACACATGCCACTCGATGCTACAAGCTTGCACACTCATACCCAGTGACTCACCATTACGAGAAGAAGTTGCGTATGAGCTGACTCTGGATATCATCCTCCTCCTCCTCATCACTTGCCTCGTGACCAAGCCCTGGATCCTCCACGGGTGGGTGTTGCTGCTCATCAGGTTCAAGGATGAGTGGCACTGCCTTCTCAACGGCCATGTTGTACAGCATGCAGCACACAATGAAGATTTTGCAGACCTTCTCCGGTGCATATGGGAGGGACCCGCCTGTCTTGTCAAGGCACCGGAATCGGCTCTTCAGAAGGCCAAACGTCGTCTCAATCACTCGCCTGGTCTGCCCGTGTGCATTGTTGTACCTGTGATCTGCAGCTGTTCTTGGGTTGCGGAGAGGTGTCATTAGCCATGGCATGTTGGGATATCCAGAGTCCCCTACATGGAAACACCATGTAAATAAGTGGGTCAGGAGATGCCGTAAGAGCCAAAGATACCGCAACACACAGGACCAACAGAGTATACCCACCAACAAGACATGCTCGTTTGTTGTGCAGCCGCAGCATCATTTGTGGCACCCTGCTACGCCTCATGATGTAGGCATCGTGTGCTGATCCTAGAAAACGTGCACAGACATGGGAAATCAGCATGTTAGCAAGACACACCTCAAGGGCATTTATTGAGTGGTAATGTTTACGGTTGCAATAGGCTTGCTCCTGTGCCTGTGGTGGTACCAAAGCCACATGTGTCCCATCAATGGACCCAATGACATAGGGTATCCCTCCCAGGGCATAGAAATCACCCTTCACATCTGTCAACTCCTCAGGAGTATGAATTTGATGAATTCATCAAGGTGCTCCAACATGGCTGCCAAAACATCACGCAGGACACGGCTGAACATTGTCTGTGACATCCCACCAACATCAGCTATGGTCAATTGAAACGTACCTGTGGCAAAAAAATATAGGGCTGCCATCACCTTCATCTTTGGGGTCAGCGCAGTAGGATACCTGTGTCGCGGTTGGAGGTGTGGTGCCAGCTTGTCGGTCAAGTCCTCAATCAACTGTTGAGTGAATCTGTAACGTCGGATGCAGGCACGTTCCCTCATGGCAGCCAAGTCTGGCATTGTTCTTGGGACAGGCGGTGCCCTGCAAGACATTGTTAGGAATTATGAAGATTGAGAGTCTGCCAACATCAATGTCAATGAACATAGCACATGCTAAACTGCTACTAAACATCAGGTAACTATGGAGTCTGGTGTGTGCAATACATCCAGGACACATATGCCAGCTTGCTGGCACTCCTACGAAAAGCCAGATACACCTGTTGATTGTCAAGTCTACATGACATGCCCTGAAATGAGCTGGGGGCAAGTCTGAGTGAACAGCCAGTGATATCACTGGAGTGACACACATCCACATAGCTGCATTGGAAGGATGTCATCTCATCCAGACAGTTGACTGCAAGGCACACGCACAGGTCACATGGAATGTCAAATGTACATATGAAACACATTGCGATGAAGGGGTACACGTGACAACAAATAAACACAGCCATTGAGATGACGCAGACATGTATGCCTGAGAAAATATGATGTCCAATGCACACAGACCCTACAGCCGTGGGAATCCTCTTGTGGCATGGTGTGCGTAGATGTGTGCCATGCCCATCTCCACACAGACCCATGTTGGATGCACCAACAGCAGATGCAGTTGACAGAACACTAACAGCAAGCTCATGGGAACACATGACACACACCTGACATAGTCACATAGGGGCACGCTGATCGTGACATGTCAGTTGATAGAGTGTCCCTGTCCCTGGCATCAGGAGACAGGTGTGGGTGGTGATGACTGTGCCATCCCACTGCTGCTGTGCATGACACAGTTGGACTACAGACACACATGTGGCAAGTGTCAAGGTGATGTGTGCCACATAGTGCCCCATCACACATGACATGTGTCCACAGGTCATCACACATCAATTGTGCAACTAGATGAGTGGACCTGTGCAATATCACTGGCTGACACACCTAGGGCCTGCACATGAAAGTATGCAATGACAAGTACTTGATGGACATCCTTGTGCGACTCGTAGCCCTCCATTCCTGCCGTGTGTACGCCTCGTATCACTATTCTACTGGTGCCGTAGGGGTACATGTGAAACGCACCATACACGCGCATTCATTGCGTGTGTACGGTCCGTATCACTATTGTAGTGGTGCCGTATGGTTATGTGTGAAATGCACCGTACACCCGCATTCATTGCATGTGTATGGTCCGTATCACTATTGTAGTGGTGCCGTACGGGTACGTGTGAAACGCACCGTACACCCGCATTCATTGCGTGTGTACGGTCCGTATCACTATTGTACTGGTGCCGTAGGGGTACGTGTGCAATGCACCGTACACGTCCACTTCCGTTGTTGCGGTATGCAGGGGTTGCTGGCCACGCCCCCCCAAGTGACCAGACCCTGGTGGTAATGTATGGGCTCCATATTATAGGTTTGGATTTGGGTATGGGGTATGTTTCCTGCCCCTCACCCCCCACCCTGGCCACTGGGTGTTGTTCTCACCTTCTGCGGCGTGTGCGTCGGGTCCGGTGCACCAGGTCATAGGCTAGGAGGACCGGGATGACACGTACGAAGGGGTTCATGGCGTGTACGTCACGTACCGGGGCTCCGTTGCATAGCGGTTCGCGTAGGACTCTGCTTTTCCGGCTGTGTTTGGCTCCCGTAAAAAAAAGAGCAGTACGGAGTCACGTAGGGACGAATCGTACTTGCTGGGCCGGAAACCGCTGCCTGAATACGTCCGGACGTCATGTACAAGCTGTTCCAGATCAGAATCGTTGGTTTTTTTTACCCGTACGGGCTTTTGTACGAAACGTACGGAAATAGGCTTTCTGTACGAATCATACTTCCTAGGTTGTACGGAAAGTTTACCGGGTACGAGTGGTACGGAGAAAACGCTCCGTACAACGATTCCTACAGCCTTTTTCCCTGGATTGGAATCGGCCCCTTAATGAGGGAAATCTATACACATGCACATATTACCTACTGGCAGTCGCCAGTAGGTAGTTATAGTTAGGACCAGGTTTCCATAGCATACACATTTTTTGACTTGCCTAGATCTGTGGCACCGTTTAACGAATCTTCACCAAAGTGTCCCAAAAATATGTCATAGTGAGTCGTGTTGTGCCTAAACAATTTCAAGGTGATCCATTAAGCGGGGCCGAGAAAAGAGGGAGTCAAAAAGGTGTGGTTACCATGTTAATTCCCATAGGGGTTTTGAACACAACTATAGCCCAAACCGATGAAAGGAATTACCCCGAATTTGGCAAAAAGGTGGATTTGGTTACACAGATCATGCTGTCACTTAACTGGTGTAATGTTTCAGTAGATGTTAAGAAATGTAAGAAACTCCAAATTTGGATATCTGCATTCACATTTAATTTTTGAATAATAACAAGGAAATGCAGAGCTCTGATTGGCTACCGACACTTCAACCAGGTGTTGGCAGCCATATTTGGGACTCGGCTTTAGCTGCGTCCCACAAAAAAATGAGAAAAAAATAAAAATAACCAGGGTAGAAATACCTTAGTCTTGGGGTCCCCCTGAGACCCTGCCACAGCATAAAAGCATTTTTTCGTTAATTCTTCAAACTTTTCTTTGACAGCTCCCGCCAAGCAAAAGCAAGCACTCCAGTACCAGTGGGCGGAAGCTGTGAAAGTGCTCCCGCTCGCTGGAAGCGGAGGTTTCATCTCTTTCCCTGTCCGTAGACATTCAGGCAGGAAAAGAGATGAAATGATTGCTCCTGCACAGAGGGAGCTGCCTTCCCAGCAGCGGCATTCAGGCTCCCCCTGTGGTCCGCAACACTGATGACTGGGTATACTGTGTGGGCTCCATGGCACCCAGCATTGCAAGGCCAGGCCCCGGGGATGGGGTCCCCGGGCCGAAATTGGCCTGGGGATGGGGGTAGTCCAGCCCTCACAATTGTATTTTGGCTGGGCCCCGTATATCGCAGAGACCTGTGATTTTAAAGTGTTGTATATAAGTGTGGCGGGACTACATAATACTAATCTGCAGTGAGTGTAAAGGAGAGGGGTGGAATTTAGGGATGATATTGTGACTCTGCTGTTGATAATAAGCATTGCACTCTGTTTGTTGATGTGCTCATGAGAATGACGATAAAAGCAATGATGAACAATTTAACATGAGTGGAAAAGGCAGTTGTTACCACTGCGTATTCAAATCTAATAAAATGTTACTTGTGTGTTGTATATTTTTTCACTGTTATTTGCAATGCTCTCTTGTATATACATTGTATCTTTTATTGGCCTTCTGCTATGGACTTTTAAATGCCCTTGTGTTCCAGGTGTTGTCAGGAAGTATATCAATCTCTTTTCCGGTTCCAGTGTTGTCCCTGTAACAGGTACATGCTGAGTTTTTGATTTGGGCACATTCTGGATGTAGAATCAATGAAGCAATGCAAACCAATAGGTCTTGCATATGTGAGAGCTATTGGCTTTGCCAACATCCTTTAGGCATGTTGAACAGCAGTGCGGCAGTTATTCAACAAGGCTAAACATTAGTGGCATGGTGTGTTGCAGAGTAGAGTGTTGTGGAGTAAAATGGCAGGGAGTAGCGTAGGGTAGAATGGAGTGGTGTAAAGTGGAGTGGCGTAGAGTAGAGTGTCTTAGAATAGAGTGACATAGAATGGAGTGATGTGTTGATTCACAGAACCACTCAGAAACTCATGTACTAGCTCACAGACCCACTCAGACACTCATGCACCCACTCACAGGCCCACTCAAACACTCATGAATCCATTAATGAACCCACTCAGAGACTCACACACCCATTCCCAGACCCACTCAGATACTCACACACCCACTCACACACCCATTGAGACACTCACACACTCAGTCACACACCCACCAAAACACACTTGCACTCACACACTCATTTTCAAAAGTTACAGTTAGGATGAGGTAATGAATGATGTCATCAGTGATGTAATTTGAGATGTCATCATTTATGTTACTGACCATGTCATGAGTAATGTAATATGTGAGGTCAAAATCAGTGCATTGTGGGTCCGTAGGTTATAGTTAGGTCAGGTAACTATAACCGCTGAATTTCAAGTGAAATGAGTGCCTAAGTATAGCATCCATGTAACCTTTGTTTTTTTCAGTGACTGTCTAAGGTTTTTTAAATTCTATTTCCTAATAATAATGTCCCTGTATCTTTTGTTTTTTTCAGTAACTGTCTAAGGGTGTTTCAATTCTATTTCCTAACTATGACATCCCTGTAACTTTTGTTTTTTTCTGTGAATACATATTTCTCTATATATGTAAATATATAGAGAGCTATATAAAATGATATTCAAAACTATCAAACTAAATATCATACATTATTAATAAATCCTAAATTAGCGTTTACCATAGAAGGACATGATTGTTTGAAAAAAATTCAACCTAAACCAGCCAATAAAATCAAAGTATAAACCATTTTATCCAATTACATCAGACAAACAATTAAATCAACAATGTAAAAGTCAAACTAATTTAAACAACTGAATATTTCACAAATGCTGCAAAATGAGGACATTCTGCTCGATTCTCTGACCATACCATTAAAGAACAAATGTATACATCTCAACAACTACCTAACCAAGTAAGTAAAACCTGTAGTTAAACTAAAACTTACTTGTAAATAAACTTAAAAATATAAAATAGCAATTAATTAATAAAATTCTCTTCAACTTCTATCTCTTTACATGTACTTCCTAAAAGACACACCATGACTGGAAAAAGTGATAAACTGCCAGAAAAAAACAACTATCACAAACCAGCAAAAAGATATGACAAAGTGTACATAAATTGATAAAAAAATACATTAATTAATAAAAACCTCAACCTCTTCAAACTACCAACAAATTGACATTTAAAATTGTCCTCCAACAGAAAAGAAAGCACCTGCTCCACATGAGAGAATTTGCACAAGCTGCAAAACAATGTAACACATCTAAAAATAACATACATGAAAGTATACAAAATAGAAGTAGTTGTACAATTTTAAATATAAATAATAATGTGTGAACTTTAAAATATTGTATGTATTTATACTTTTATACTACTTTCAGATACAATGACAGAGAGCCAAATACATAACATCACAGAACTTACTAAGTAACATGGGCTACATCTACAATCATGTAAGAGAACACAGCCACCCCCTAAATGTGACAGAAATAGAAGTAAGGGGGTATTGCAAAACATAACAAAGACAAGCATTAGCTCCCAGGAACCCACTACCAAAATCCTAAAAGTTATACTGCCTAAAGTCCATCAATGCATCAAAGGCTAACTACCGCTTATACCCACTATAAAATGTTTAATTTGCATGAACTAAAGAAAGCTGCAAGTGATACTCCTCCTGCCCCTAGAAGATACCAAGACATAGAAATACCTGAATATTTACCAATGACATATAATGAGGTACCTTGCCTTTTACATGACAACTTAAACAATGAAAAATAAATCCTAATATTTTCCTAGCAAATAACTTACTATAGCTAAGTCATTGTCAAACCTGGATGATGGATTGGACCTTCAAATTGTGCCCCGAACCATTCACTCAGATATACACCATACATGGGGAATCAAACTACAAATAACCTTTTTATTTATGCCCTATTACCAAATAAACAAAGCAGCACTTACTACAAACCTGTAAACCACATTAAATATAAAACAGATAACCACACCCACAAAAAATAATCATAGACTTTGAGAAAGCCATGATACAAACCACTTAAAACATTTAACCCCACACAGCCATACAAGGTTGTTACTATTACTCCAGGAAAAGCATATGGAGGCCCCTCTAACAACCTGCACTAAGGGCTTAATTATGAGTCTGGCGATCCACAGACTGCCAGACTTGTGGAGGTGCGGCAGTGGCGGTCCCCCGACCACCATATTACAATGAGGGTGGTTGGACCGCCATTACCCTGCTGCAGCTACCAGGGAACCTCCGTTGTCTGGTGGTGTTCCGGTGGTCAGGAGGCAGTAATATTCTTTGTGGGACCTTCAAGTCCCACAAAGCATTTTACAAGTTTTCTGTGGGGGCCCTACAGGGGCCCCTTCTGCCTCTGTGCCATGTGGATGCATACCGGTGCATACAATTTGCCCCACTGTCTGCATGCACACCAGTTCCGACTTTACAGACCATGCCATGCAGGAACTATTTTTAGCGTCCATTGCAGTTGACATTTTCAGGGCACCGCTGTGGGAACATCATAACAAAACCCTGCCAGACACGAGTTACACATGACAAGGTAGCTGCTGCTGCGAGAGCGCTTGCGCGTTTTTGCAGTAAAACTGCTGTTTTAAAAACGTTATATATTCTTTTTGTTTGTTCTGGTCATTTTGACCCTTTTTTAAATTGCCCCTTACCTGCACCATAAATTGTGCCCCTTCACCGCCGTTTTGGCGGGTCTGGTCCTAGGGCGGGTGCCTGGTTCGTTTTTGGCGGACATCTTGGAGTGGGGTGAGTGGAGTGAGGCTTTTCCACCTGACAGCGCTTGAATGCACATGTGACGCCTGGGAACACCTATTTAAGGCTCCTCCCCTAGCGCAGCGGGATCGCGCAGCGGGCGCGTCCTCGCGTGGCCGGAGTCGTGCCAGAGTCCTGCCCGTCTGCGCCCGTCTGCGCCCGTCTGCGCCCGTCTGCGCCCGTCCGCGCTCGGTTGCGCTGGCTTCGCGGCGATATTTACATCAGGTGCATCTCTAACCATGCTTATGTATACCAGGGATAGTCTCCTGGCATTTAATACCTGTCTGCCTCCCTGCGCCGAAGTCCGCGTTGACCCTTTGTGTGGCCCCCATCGCTGTGCTTGTGGCGGCTGGCTACTCGAAGCCCCTTCCTGTTTGGGGTCTTGTATAGTGCAGCCTGCCATAAGCAGTAAGGTCTCTTCGCGACATCTCACCATCTGGAATTTAAACGTCAGATCGGCGGTCAAGCATTATCAGGATATTGCTGATCTTGTGGACAATGACCCCCCTGACATCTTTTGTCTGACAGAGACATGGCTGCAAGACACCGATTCTACGGTATTGAATCTGGCGTTCCCCGTTGAGTATTCCATCTACACGCTCAACCGCTCTTCGAGAGGGGGTGGCGTCGCTCTTGCTGTTAAATCGTGCTATTCTTGCGCCTGGAGTGTGCAGAACATCACGGGCTGCGAAAGCGCCCTGTTCAAGGTTGCGGTTACTCCGCATTTTACCTTGTCAGGATTGCTGATTTACCGTCCACCTGGTAGCTCAGTGGCATTTCGAGAGGCTCTCCCTGAGGCGGTTAGTTCACTAGCAGTAGGGTCTGCCAATTTTTCTATCATTGGTGATTTGAATCTCCATTTTGACACTTTGTGTCTTTCTTCTGTGGGAGGGATGGTGGCGGACCTTGAGGCCCTTCAATTGTTCCAGCTGGTCTCGGACCCCACTCATAGTGGTGGCCACACTCTGGACCCCTTTTTTTCTAACTTAGAAGGGGTTACAGTGGCCCCCCCCCTCCCCCTGACCTGGTCAGACCACTCACTCGTGACCATTCACTGTAGTCTTGATGAAGCCCCACTTAAGGTGTCACTGCGAGCCATGCCCAGACGGCGCTGGAGCAAATTAAAGACGGAAGATCTCCACCGCCTTCTCACTGACGACCCACTGGGTGCAGTGGAGAACGTGGAGTCTGGTTATGACCATTTCTGCGGATGGGTAACCAGGGCCCTCGACTCCCTTATCCCGATGGTTTCCAGTAAGTGTGGCTCCCGCGCCCCCAGTCCCTGGTATGATGGCAATTTGAGGGCTCTGAAAAGTGTCTGCAGACGTGCAGAGAGAGACTGGAGGAAGAGGTATGACAGCAGCAAAAAAACCCTGTATATGGCTGCGGTCAAGTCCTATCACCGCGCGGTTTGTAGAACCCGGGCTGAATACTACGCTCTGGAGTTTCGCAATAGTGGGAATCCTGTTAAAACCATCTTTAAGGCCCTTAAAGACCTTGTGGCAAGGAAGCCGGCCGGTAACTCCATCAGCTCCAATACTCATTGTGAAGCGCTGGCGGCTTTCTTCCTGGAGAAGGTCCAGACCATATATAGGGCCTTCCCCTCCTCCACTGCACAAACCAGTATGGGGCCTCCCATCCGGTTGGATCAGGTGGTGCTAGACTCTCTCCCCTCTCTCTCTTTGGAGTCTTACACGGCCTTGGCTCTCCGAGTTAAGTCGGGGTCGCCGGACGACCCGCTCAAGCCACCTATGTTCAGAGACCAGGTTTTTGCTCGCCCGGTTTGCGACTTAATCAACACGTCGCTATCATCAGGCCAAGTGCCTTTGAAATGGAAGCATGCGGTAGTAATGCCCATTTTGAAAAAACCATCTCTCGACCCTACAAAATCGGAGAACTACCGCCCGATTTCACTTCTCCCGTGGCCAGCCAAACTCGCGGAGGCGCATGTCAACACCGCCCTCTCTGGTCATCTGTTGCGTGCCAACATTCTGGACGACACCCAGAATGGTTTTCGGGCTGGCCACAGTACGGAGACAGCACTGTTATCTATGGTCGAGCACCTTCGGGTAGTTCTGGATGCAGGTCAAACGGCGGCGCTTGTTTTGCTAGACCTAAGCGCCGCCTTTGACACGGTCTCCCATGACATTCTCCTGCAACGTCTTGAGGAGATAGGGGTGATCGGCACTGCACACCAGTGGTTCCGTTCGTTTCTCAGGGATCGTTCCTTCTGTGTGGCGTCCCCGCCCTACCAGTCCAAATGTCATCCTCTGTCTCTTGGGGTCCCACAGGGTTCCTCACTGAGCCCCACGTTGTTTAACATCTACGTGAGGCCGCTGGCTGAGGTTGTGAAGCTCTGTGGTATGACCATGGTGTCGTACGCAGATGACACCCAGCTAGCGGTCACGATCAGCGGGGACTCTGGGGTGGATGCCCCAAGATTCAGAGAAGGACTCAGGGCGGTGGCTGGTTGGATGACGTCCAACTGTCTCCAACTAAACGCCAAAAAAACGGAGGTGATGATCTTTGGGAAGCGGACGGACCTATGGGGAGATACTTGGTGGCCCTCTGAGCTGGGGCCGACCCCCACTCCGGTTGCGGAGATCAAAAACCTTGGTGTTTGGCTGGACCCTTCCCTCAACTTCGTTGGCCACACCAAAAGGACGGCGGCTTGCTGCTTCGGCATCCTGCGCAATCTGCGCCCTGCCCTTAAATACTTCGATGCCGCAACTCGTCAATTGGTGGTGCAAGCAACGGTTTTGGCACGGTTGGACTATGCCAGCTCCCTTTTTATAGGATTAAACCAGGCTGAGTTAACCCGACTTCAAAGAGTGCAGAACGCTGCGGCCAGAGCGATCATAGGTCTTCCTAGGTTTTGCTCGGCCGGTCAATCTTTGCGAGCCTTGCATTGGTTACCCGTTAGGCAGCGGATCCACTTTAAAGTTTTGTGCCTTTCCTTCAAAATTCTGAAGGGCCTATCACCTCCTTTACTGCACCAACTCTTGCGCCCTTACATCCCGGGCCGCACTCTGCGCTCGCTAGACCAAGAGTTAGCGGTAGCCCCTCGGTTCAAACTCAGTCGGGTGGGGGGTCGCTCTTTTAAGGTGCGGGCAGCCGCACTCTGGAACGCTCTCCCTTTGAAACTCCGGACCTTTGGTGACCTGCTCTCCTTCCGCAAGGCCGCTAAAACTCATTTATTTTCTGAGCTTTGTTAAATCCTTCACTCCCCAATTTCTTAATAATTATTTCTGTTCCCCAGTTGTGTTGTGTTCGCCACCTTGTCGGTGCGCCGGGACGCTCCTTCGCTGGAGCAGCCGTGCGCAATACAAATAGCACTAACATAACATAACATAACATAATCTGGTGGGCGACATGACCAAGGCTTTACTGATGCGGCGGGAAGACTGACCCAAAGCCGAACCGCCAAAGTCGTAATCGGGCCCTTAGTGTAGACTATTCTACAAACAGGCCATTTGCACTTGAAATAAAAAAACTTAAAGCACTAGCCTACGTCCCTGTCACAGAGGTAGCTAACCACTACAATTTACTAAAAGGAAGCCGTTTCTTTCAACACAACGAAGACAAACTAAGCCCCCTAATTAATTATTTCAAAGACACTTGGGTTGGCAGACTGCATCGCACCAGACACAGATTCCAACCCAAATTCCAACTACTATGGTGGAATGTCTATGCCAGGACCTTGGCATAGGAAGTCAAAACAAACAATGCAGTGGGAGGATGGCACAATGCCTTCCAATCCACACTAGGCAGAACCACACCATTTAAATATCCATTACAAAAAAAGCAAAGCTACCAACATCTACAAATGGAGCAAGCTGTTAGCTAAACTGTATCTAAACTTAGCAAACAAACCAAAAGAATGTACAACTTGCTACAATGTGCAGTCAAACTACTCTTCATAAACAACAAGAAAGTAGATTGTGCAGAAATAATTGCTAAAAGGATATTATAAAATAAATAATAAACTATAAAAGTCCCAAAAGACATCACAAAATATAAGCCAAAATAACAACATTTTTTTTATATAAATTATAAACAAAATATTTAATTACATCAGTCTAAAAATTAAATAAATTATTTAAACAAAAAATGTAAACCTCCTCCGTGGAAAACTAAAAAGTAAACTCAATCCATCACATCACATAAAATAAATACAACACATCCACCACACAATTCCAAATAAAAATCACATAATATTTACTCAAACAATAAATTATAAAATTTCCCACCCAAAATAAATAAAATGAATGAGACTTACTGTTATTGAGCCTCAGATGTTCCTCTGCATCCAGGTAGCCAAAAATAATAATCCACCAAAAACTGGAAAAATCTTGTCCAAAAAGCCCACCCAAAAATGCAAAAATAAAACAAATTCAATAAAGATCCCTCAAAGCAATCCAAAGTATCTAGGAATCATAAAAAAATATATATTTATTTTTCAAAATTAAACGCTCCACGCTGCTGTGGAATGGTGGGAATCATGAGATAGCGCTCCACAAGCTCACTAGAGGGGTATATGATGGGGGTCTGGCGCTTCCTGATGTCCGATTATATTACTGGGCCTCGCAGCTCCAGGTTGTTAATGACTGGGTATATACAGATAGCACCGAGCCGGCCTACAGAGTAGACAGGATGGTCATACCAGGGGGTAACAGCGAGCACCTGCTCTATGCCTGGAGGCCGCGAAGGGAGTGGCCAGCACACACAAGTGTGGTAGTTCAATGTTGGAGGGAGGCGAATAAGTTCCTGGGGTGGACAGACAAACTGACTGGTAGAACCCCCTTATGGCTCGGAGATCAACTGAGAGAGGTGATGCGATTGACTGGCTTCAGAGGGGGGAAGCTGATTGGCACTGAATACTTGGGTGACGTTTAGAAGGGATCTGCCCCCCGCTCCTTTGCTTACCTCAAGAAGGAATATGACCTTCATGACTCACAACAATACCATCACATACGTCTTATACACGCCCTAAGTTCACACATTAGTAGAGATTCCTATGTCCCGGAATACTACCCCTTGGAAGACAGATTACTGCTAGACCCATATTGGAGAAGCCCACATCCACCATTTATCGAAAGCTCCTAAAAATTATGCCAGACCCCTTGGTGAAGCTTCGGGCGGCGTGGGCCCGTGATATTGGTACCCTAGATGATGACGATTAGCAGGACGCCATACAGAGCCCGCGTGAAATAGCAATCCATCCCAGGTTTAGGTTGGTCCAATTGAAAATCCTACATCGCGTATACTATCCTCGCACACATCTATATGATTGGGGCAGGAGTCCATCGGCCCTCTGCGTGGGGGTTGTCAGGGGGAAGGAACCTTCTACCACATATTATGGGAGTGTCCCGAGATAGTTTCTTTCTGGTCCAAGGTCACGAACATCATGTCCGCGGTAGTGGGTGACAAGGTTCCAATGGAGCCCAAGTGGCTGCTATTGATGATTAGGGAAGACGCAGATTGGTCGAGGCATGTTGAGCTCTGGCTAGCATTGGCGGCGGGGTAGCGAAAAGAATCATCGCCAGGGAGTGGGGTTCCCAGACTCCCCCGCTATGGGAACAGTGGAGGAGGGACCTAGATTGGTGCCAAAGGGCCGAAGAAACCATATACAAGAGCAGGGGCTGCATCAAGAAAAGTAATAAGATCTGGGGGCAATGGCGGAAATATAGAGGGTCGGGGAGAGAGTCCGAGGAGTAATGATGGAATTGGATATCCCACTTGTGTACGAATGTGTCCGACCTTGTTCACCACAACGCTAACTTCGAATCTGCTTTTTGGACATTGTCTATTGTTCTATTGTACTATGAGCTATGTTAACAAAAATATTTTTATAAAAAAAAAAAAAAAATGTAAACGCTCCAGAAAACCCCCAAAAAGGAAATCAAATTAAAAGGCAGTGGGATAATGTAAACCAATAGTGATTTCCTTTTAAAGAAAAGATGGAAACTCCCATTGCCCATAGGACACACTCGTGGACATAAACCTGTAAAGAAAAGAAGAAAACCCACCTCCAAAATATATTACATTCCTGAAAATACATATGCATCACACTTAATCATCAAAACTATAGTAACATAACACAATTTAACATAATATAGTGATACATTAAGAACAAAAACTGTGTGAAATCCAAAAACTACAAACTAGATGGAAACGCTACTAATAATGCAATGAAATCTATAAATACCTACAAACAACACTATAACTAACCTCTAGCCCTTCCCCTACACCGCCCAACCCTCAAAACACTTAAACAATCTTTATAAGAGGACTTACCTGTTCCGACAAAAAGCAGCACCTTACTGTAACATGGATCCGGGAAAATAAGCTAAAAATTACACATATAGATTACAAAAAAGAAGGTAGCGGTAAAAAAATGGCCACTAAATGAAACCCAAAAAAGACTATCTCCTCATAAATTGGGAAATAAGGTAAACATTTTGAATACATGTATGAAAAAATGTACACAATTATGAAACATGTTAAAACATTTCTAATGTATAAATTAAGTAGTAGTCTAACATATACAATTATTTAATAAATACTGAAAGCACATATGCTAAAACGATGTTAAAAATATGTCTACAAATTGTTTTTTTAAATGTTAAACAATGAGGGATAAAAGGTGGAACGTGTACAACATACAATACTGTTCACATTTTGTATTTAATGTTACAAATTCATTAAAATGTTTTATTTAACTATATATAATTTTTAAAAGATTAAAAATGTAAAAATGTACATTAAATACACTTTGAAAACATAAATAAAATGAGAAAAATGTGCACCACAATCTTTTTTCTATAGAAGGAAGTCATTAGTAATATCATTGATTACAAACATAGAATTTTTGTTATCATCTTTCTAAACACCAATACTAATTAAATAACACAAACTATTTCTACTACATACAAATAACATTTAAACTACAAATTTCAGACTAAAATGATAGAATTAAATAATCACATTCCAACATAAGCCATTTTTAAGAAAGTGTTGGACACTAAAGAGGTTACATTTAGTATTCCTACTCCAATCTAAACCAATTTGGGGAAGGTGTTTGACACTAAAGGTGTGACATTTACTATTCCCACTCCAATCTAAACTAATTAGGGCAAGGTGTTGGATAGTAAAGGGATGACGTTTACTATTCCCACTCCAATCTATACCAATTTAGGGAAGGTGTTGGACACTAAAGTGGTGACGTTTACTATTCCCACTCCAATCTAAAACAATTTGCGAAAGGTATTGGACTACAAATTTCAGACTAAAATGATAGAATTAAATAATCACATTCCAACATAAGCCATTTTTAAGAAAGTGTTGGACACTAAAGAGGTTACATTTAGTATTCCTACTCCAATCTAAACCAATTTGGGGACAGTCTTGGACACCAAAGGGGTGACATTTACTATCCCCACTCCCATCTAGGCCAATTTGTTGAAGGTGTTGGACATTAAAGGGGTGACATTTACTATTCCCACTCTAATCTAACCCCACTGGGGGAAGGTGTTGGACATTAAAGTGGGGACATTTACTATTCCAACTCAAATCTGTACCTATTTGAAGAAGCTGTTGGACACTAAAGAGGTGAAATTTACTATTTCCAATGCAATATAAAACATTTTATACAAGGCAATTCAAACTAAACATGTTATATATACAGTCAATACTTCATACTCACGAACAATTTCTTATATAGCAAATAAACTTAAATGTGATCTAAAAACACACTAACAAAAACTACAAACACATGTATTCATATTTAAACATTAACAAATAACAAATATTTTGAATACTATTAATAATTACTATTTTTCTTAATTATTTACTAAACTTCATAAACTTTAAACACAGATTCAGAATTCAAAATTAACAACCATAAAAGAAAAATATATCAAACCAATTTGTAAATTAATAATATATAATTTTGGCATTAAAATATAATTTTAAAACAAGAAAAGTTTAAATATTTGTATCCTGAAAATCTGTTTTTCACAAAATTATAAAATGTAAAACTTTTATATAAAGAACTCCAATTAGTCAGTTTATTAAAATATTTTTTTATAAATTGTTAATTTTAGAAACATTTTATAATTTAAATATTTGTGATATTAAAAAAATTCACACCATTGATATAGATTTTAATGTATTCTAAATTATAATTTATGACATTTAAAAATCTAAAAAAATACATTAAAATTGTTACAATATTAATTTGCCTATTATTAAAATAATCAACTTATAGGCGCCGATTCCGATCCGGTTAAAAAAATTCGTACGACTCGTATCCGTATATTTTTACGTACAAATCGTACAAGTCCCGTCCCACCGGTGAAGTACGATTCCTACGTGAAAAATACATATGAATCGCTTTGGGAAAAGGTCTACGAGACGTACCCGAACAGTTTTACGTACAAATCGTAAAACTGAAGTCCGAGCGCACAAGTACGATCCGTACCGCCCTTCCGAATACACAAGCATATGTAAAATGTCCCGTACGGAGCGAACTCTGTACCACTCGTATCCCGGGTAAACTTGTGCCCGGGATACGAGTCGTACAGCCCCCCCTCCCCCCGCATATATCCGCACATCCCCCGTATGTCAGCACCCTACCCCCGTATGTCAGCACTGTACCCCCCCATGTCCGCACCGTACCCCAGCCCCGTACTTGGACGCACCGTACCCCAGCACCATACCCCAGTCCCGTACTTGGACGCACTGTACCCCAGCACCATACCCCAGCCCCGTACTTGGACGCACCGTACCCCAGCACCGTACCCCAGCCCCGTACTTGGACGCACCGTACCCCAGCACCGTACCCCAGCCCCGCACTTGGACGCACCGTACCCCAGCACCGTACCCCAGCCCCGTACTTGGACGCCCCCTACCCAGCCCCGTACTTGGACACACCGTACCCCAGCACCGTACCCCAGCCCCGTACTTGTATGCACCGTACCCCAGCACCGTACCCCAGCCCCGTACTTGTACGCACCGTACCCCAGCACCGTACACCAGCCCCGTACTTGTACGCACCGTACCCCAGCCCCGTACTTGTATGCACCGTACCCCAGCACCGTACCCCAGCCCCGTACTTGGATGCACCGTACCCCAGCACCGTACTTGTACGCCCCGTACCCCAGCACCGTACCCCAGCCCCATACTTGTATGCACCATACCCCAGCCGCGTACTTGTACGCACCGTACCCCAGCACCATACACCAGCCCCATACTTGGACGCACTGTACCCCAGCACCGTCCCCCAGCATCGCGTATGTACGGACCTTACAACAACATTGCGTATGCGAGCACGGTACAACAACATCGCGTATGGACGCACCTTACATACGCGAAAATGACTCGTACTGAACCAGAACACTGTAAAATAGCACAAGGAGGGTCAATTCGACTCGCACAACACCACAAAACACGTCTACAGTAGAAACAACATCAAAATGACTGACCTGGCACATCCAAACAGGTAAACAGAGGCTCAAACTCACAACCACCTCTTATAACACACCCACCAAAATTTCAAACTCAGGCACACCCACAAATGGACCAATAAAAAGGGCTCACACACACAAACCATGAGCTTTTGCAACAGACTCACAGCAGCTACAGAGCACACCCCAACAACTGCACCCATACACCTTAACATATACACCTTCACACACACTCCTTCACACATACCCCCTCTTCACATTCCCACACACACCTTCACATTCACACCCACACACCCACAACCATCCACACCCTCACCCCACACCATGACCACAGACAAGAATCCAAAGTTCACAAGGGAGTAGCTGGACATCCTTGTCAACGAAGTCATCAGAGTCGAGCCACAGCTCTTTGGAACATTGGTCAGACAGACCAGCATAGCCGAAAAATCACGGCTGTGGCAGAGGATCATCGATAGGGTGAATACTGTTGCACCCATCAGAAGGACCAGGAATGAATGCCAAGCCAGGTGGTACTATCTGCAGAGGGCAGTCAAGCGGAAAATGAACGAGGACTACGCCCAGAGCAACATCACTGGAGGTGGGCTGCCCCGCAGACCGGTACATTACCATCCCTGGAAGGAGAAGGTGATGGCCCTGCTTCCGCCGGTGGGAGTACACGGAGTCGAAGGAGTTGCAGAGCCTGGTGAGTACACAAACAACTTACATAACATGGGGGTAATGGCATCCACACCCCAACTACACAAAATGCACACAACTACCCCCAAGCCCTCACCGGACACAACCACACTCAAAAACTACGCTCATGCCACTAACATGTGTATGCCCCATCCACAAAGCAAGGCCATGCCATGTCCCAGGCTACACAAAGCACAAACCCAAGACTGGATGTCCGGGATGCTGGGAGGGTGGGGCTCACAAAACACATTGTTCAACTCAGAATCAGACACCATTGCCCTCAGCCCATATGGCCCAGGTACATACCCATGCACCATGCTCAATGCACAGGGACTGGCAAAGTACTGACAAGGTAGCTGACACTTGGCCCTGCTGTAGGCAGCACAAGGCCCTCCTGTGACCACTGTAAACTCAAACACCAACACCACAAGCTCAGATATCTAGGACAGGAACTCACACTCACTGTCATGGCAGCATGGGGACCTGTTCCCAGGACACCCCCGCGCCGCACGGCCACCAGCTGTTGTGTGCTCCTCTCACCCCGCTGCTGCCCGCAGCCTCGCTGAGCCTGCCTTGCCGGCCCCGCCCCCGCCGTATTTTGCGTGTACTGTGACTCCTATTTTGTTTCCTTTTTTGTCTCCCTGCACCCTGTTAATATCATTATTGTCGCCCATTTGCTGTTTTTCATTTTGTGCTATTGTCTGTGCTGGTGTCCCGTCTCTCTGCCCCCTGCGCCTGCCCGCCCCGCTCCCCGCCGCCGTACTAGCGCGCCGATTGTGCGCCGAAGGCGCGCAAAAGGTAAGCCCGTCTGCGCCCGTCCACGCATGGACCGCACCCAACGCCAGGACCCATGGCCCCCACCGACGCAAGACGACCCGACAGACCTACGACGCCGCCGCCCTCAACGCACTCAATGCCGGCCGAAACCCCACCTGCTGCCGGGCCACCCCGAAACGCTTCCACGGACCCTTCACCTGCACAACCTGCAAGTTTACCTGCCTCCGAACATGCACCGCGCCCGCCAAGCCAAACCCCAGCAGCGACCTCAAGTGCATCTTGCTCAACACCCGCTCCGTCCACAGACAGGCCGTCGAACTCTGGAACATGCTCGACACAACATCACCAGACGTCGCATTCCTCACTGAAACATGGATGAATGCCTCCTCAGCCCCCGACATCGCCATCGCCATCCCGGATGGATACAAGATCATCAGGAGGGACCGCGTCAACCAGACCGGAGGAGGAATCGCCATCGTCCACAAGAACACCATCCGCATCACGACCGACGCCGACGACACCTTCACCGCCGCCGAACACCTCCACTTCCAGATTCACACCGACCCTAAGACGACCCCCAGAGGCACCCTCATCTACAGACCCCCGGGACCACGCACACAATTCAGCAAAGACATCACAGACTTCATCAGCCCACACGCCCTCCCCTCTGCTGACTACATCCTCCTAGGGGACCTCAACTTCCACCTGTAGAACAACAAGGACCGCAACACCATCACCCTGCTGGACAACCTCGCCAACCTCGGACTCAAGCAACTGGTCAACACCCCCACCCACTACGCCGGCCACACGCTTGATCCCGTCTTCTCATCCAGCAAGCACATCGCCTTCAGCCACTCCACCGGACTTCACTGGACCGACCACAGCTGCGTCCACTTCAGCTTCAGAAAAACCACCACCCGCCACCAACCGCAACAGGCTCCTCGCAGAAGCTGGAGCAAGATCACTACCGACCAGCTCAACACCTCACTCAGCCAGAACCCACCTGCCAGCACACCGGACCCCAACGAAGCAGCCCGCAACTTCATGCAGTGGCTGACCGCCTGCGCCGATGACCTCGCACCACTGAAGAACCCTCCCAGCAGACCCAGAAGCAAGAAGGCCCCCTGGTTCACCGACGAACTCAAGGACTCCAAGAAGACCTGCCGCACCCTCGAGAAAGCCTGGCTCATCGACCGGACCACTGACAACATGACCGCCCTCAAACACGCGACCCGCAAGCACCACCAGCTCATCCGCACCACCAAGAAGAAATCACTGAAGGATCGACTGGACAACAATGCCCACGACAGCAAGGAACTCTTCAGCATCGTCAAGGAGTTCTCCAACCCCAGCACCGGCAACAACGACATCACCCCGTCACAAGATCTCTGCGACTCACTCGCCTCGTTCTTCCACCGCAAGATTGCCGACATCCACAACAGCTTCGGCGCACCATCCTCGCACCCAACCGTCGAACCAACGCACCCCACCGCCACCCTCCGCACCTGGACCGCAGTGACCACCGAAGACACAGCCCGCACGATAAACACCATCCACTCCGGATCTCCGACTGACCCCTGCCCCCACCACGTCTTCAACAAGGCCGACTCCACCATCGCACCCCAACTCCGAGACGTCATCAACACCTCCTTCGACAACGCCACCTTCCCGGAGAGCTGGAAGCATGCCGAGCTCAGCGCCCTACTGAAGAAACCTACAGCGGACCCCACCGACCTCAAAAACTTCCGCCCCATCTCGCTCCTCCCTTTTCCTGCCAAAGTCATCGAGAAGATCGCCAACAGACAGCTTGCCGCCTTCCTCGAGACGAACGGATCCCTTGACCCCTCGCAGTCTGGCTTCAGAGCCAACCACAGCACCGAGACCGCCCTCATCACAGCCACCGACGACATTCGAGCCCTTCTCGACAACGGGGAAACAGCGGCACTCATCCTCCTGGACCTCTCCGCCGCGTTCGACACTGTCTGCCACCGCACCCTAGTCCAACACCTCAGCAACACCGGCATCCAAGAGAAGGCATTGAAGTGGATCTTCTCGTTCCTCGCTGGAAGAACACAAAGAGTCCGCCTCCCACCGTTTCGTTCCGAGGCCACCGAAGTCATCTGCGGTGTCCCGCAAGGATCATCACTCAGCCCCACCCTCTTCAACGTCTACATGAGACCTCTCGCAGCCATCGCATGCCAACACAACCTCAACATCATCTCCTACGCCGATGACACCCAGCTGATCCTCTCCCTCACCAGAGACCCCGACACCGCCAGAACCAGCCTCCAAGCCGACAGACCACGCACGCAACCTGGGCTTCATCCTGGACTCCTCCCTCTCGATGACCAGACAAGTCAACGCCGTCTCCTCTTCATGCTTTCACACCCTCCACATGCTCCGCAAGATCTTCCGATGGATCCCGATCGAAAACCAGGAAGACAGTCACTCAGGCCCTCGTCACCAGCCAGCTAGACTACGGAAACACCCTCTACGCCGGAACCACAGCCAAGCTACAGAAAACACTACAACGCATCCAGAACACCTCCGCCCGACTCATCCTGGACATCCCTCGACGCAGTCACATCTCCGGCCACCTGAGGAACCTGCACTGGCTCCCCGTCAACAAGAGGATCATGTTCAGGCTCCTCACCCACGCACACAAGTCTCTCCACAACCTGGGACCCAAGTACCTCAACGACCGCCTGACCTTCCACACGCCCACCCGCCAGCTATGGTCCGCTAGCCTCGCCCTCGCCGCCGTACCACGCATCCGAAGAGCCACCGCCGGAGGCAGATCCTTCTCCTACCTGGTGGCCAAGACATGGAACTCCCTCCCCATCCACCTTCGGCTGACCCAGGACCACCTCGCCTTCAGGAGACAACTCAAGACCTGGCTGTTCGAGCAGTAGCGGCCCCCCTCCCCCAAGCGCCTTGAGACCCTTCTGGGTGAGTAGCGCGCTATACAAATGTTATGATTGATTGATTGATTGAGCATGCACCATAAGGGGACAGATACATCACCTGGGAGACCCACTGCCAAATCACACTACACCCACCAGCAGGCCCTGTCACACACACCCCTTACACAAGCACACACCCCCAGGGCAGGCAATGGATTTACCCACTCTCACAATGGACATGTGACACAACAAGATCAATCCATAGCCAAAGAAGCATCCAAGCCAAAAATCTACATGTCAAACACTCGGGAGAACATATCAATCTGTCCCCCGCAACATACCCATCCACAAGTGAACAGTGAGGGGAATGCTAGGCACATACAACTACCTGGAGGAACTGTGCCAACTTGAATATGTATGAAACATGGATGTTGCATGAAACAGCATTAACATTGTCTCTCTCTCACACACAGGGCAATGTCATGGATCTCCCCCCAACAATGGGGGGGAAGAATCACAGTCCCAGGCTCGGGAGGAACCTGATCCCACCGTCAGCGACGCCTCTCAACACTCCGCGGATGACCCCAACCCACCTGGACCCTCTGGTGTCCAAGCCCCTGCAGCACCTGCTTCAGGTACATCTGTGCCACCCACCACCCCCATTTCTGCCACATCCCAGGAGACACCCAGGAGCCCTGCCCGCACTGAACAACTGAGCCAGTCTGACCTGGAGGGACAAGGTTCGCCGGGCACCCAGGAGGAGGCAGACAACCCCGCAACTGCCATCCCTCAGGGGTCCCGTAGACCTCATGTGCCCACAACGGCAGGCCAGGCTCGTGTGGGCAGGGGTGGTGGGAGTGGAGGCAGGCGGAGGCGAGAACCTGACCAGCCAGCTGAAGGGACCGGTATGTCACACATACGCAACATCATGGACGCATACCGGTGTGACACCAGGGCCATCAGCCAGGTAGTGGAGACCCTCACAGAGATTAAGAACCAGCAGGCCGAGCAACACACCAGTCAACAACAACACCAAGGACGGATGGAGGCAAGACTGGCTGAGCTCCTGACGGTGCAAACGGACATAAGCCGTTCACTCCGCCGGATCACCGACAACATGGGCAACCCTCCCTGTGCCACCAGGCGAAGACCACGACCAGCCACAGGGAGGGAGGAGGAGGAGGATTCGTCCGACGGAGCGTCCCAAACATCGTCAAGGCCTGCATCTGAGGGTTCCGCGAGGAAGGTGGGTAGTCCACAGAAAAGACCGTGAGAGGCAGCGGACCATCCACATCTCCCAGGTCACCTGGCCTGGCACCTGGCCTTCATGCGCAACAGCAGCACCTCATTCACTGACATTCTCTGCCACATGGACTTGCTGGTCACAGTCTGACCAATGATGACAAACACTGTGGTCTGGACTCTGATGACTTCAAATGCCAAGGATCCCATCTCCCCCTGTGAACTTTGAATTCTAGGCACACTTTATAGCACCTATTTGTTCCCACAATACACACCCCCCACCGAGAATAAAGCTAAATTTCTTTAATTAGATGTTGCAGTCATTTTGCATGAGTTCACAACATATGTGTGGGGAAATGTCAAACTATGCCTGAGTGTTGAACTAACCCCAGCCATCCATACCCTGGGATCTGAGTCCGGTACAGGACACACATGGGTCACAATGTATCATCCAATACAGACATGGAGCACAATACTCACCCGTGATGGCCTCAAGCTGCTGAGGGGGGGCTTGCAATACTGTGCAGACAGACCAATTTTGAAGAGTATCATTAAGGTGTAGAGGTCATGGCTCATGTGAAGGTTCACGGGGAGGGAGTCCCAGGTATGTTTAGCCAGGTGGGAGAACTATGTCCTGCATGCTGGAGTTCGGTGGATGTGAAGAATGTTGGCCAGGGCAAGGTTGGATGCACAGAGTTGGCCCAACGGGGTCTTGGATGACAGACATCCAAGGTTGGTTTGGGGTCTGGGGTTGTGGACTGCCTCCTGAGTGTGGGTGAGGAGTGTGACGGTCATCCTGCAGCAGACAGTGATCCATTGCAGCTATCTCAGGGGGACGGTGATGTGGCTGGGGCGCGGATGTTGAAGCTGAGGTGTGCAGATGCACCCTGGATGTGGACACGTTTTCCTGGAGTTTGGCTGTACTTGCTCCGTAGAGGGCGAGGCTGTAGTTGACTCGGCTGGTGTCGTGGACCTGGGGGACAGTCTGTCTTGCCTTGAAGTGGATCTATCTGTGGGTCATGTGCATCATGCGGAGGGTGTTGCAGCATGAGGTACAGATGCTGGTGAGTTGCATGGCAATTGTGAGCGACGAGTCCATGATGCACACCATCATGTGTGCGTGGCCACTGGGTGCTGGTGCAGTGCCCTGGCGGGTGGGACACAAGGAGTTGACCCAGCTGTAAGGGGACAATCCTCAGATGATTACCTCAGTCCTGTACAAGTCCAGCCTCAGGTGGCTGATGCTCAGCCATTCATCAACGGACCTCATGCCTTCTTGAAGGTTGGAACTGGCAATGGCTGTGTCTTTGGTGAGGGTGAGGAGCAGCTGGCTGTCAATGGCATACGAGATGATGATGAGGTTGTGTGCGCATGTGATGGTGGAGAGGGGGGTCATGGACACATTGAAGATTGAAATGCTGAGAGATGAGCCCTGGGCCATGTGCCAGATGACGCCACTGTACTACATGCTGAAGGCTTGAGTCCCACTCCCATGGCCTTGCTGGTGAGCTATCTGGTGATGGAGATGTGTGAGCTGACAGAGTCTGGTGTGTGCAATACATCCAGGACACGTATGCTAGCTTGATGATACTCCTACAAAAAGCCAGATACACCCGTTGATTGGCAAGTCTACATGACATGCCCTGAAACGAGCTGGGGGCCAGTCTGAGTGAACAGCCAGAGACATCACAGGAGTGACATACATCCACATAGCTGCATTTAAAGGATGTCATCTCATACAGACAGCTGATGGCAAGCTAGACGCACAGGACACATGGAATGTCAAATGTACAGATCAAACACATTGCGATGAAGGGGTACACGTGAAAACAGAAAACACAGACATTGAGACGACGCAGATATGTCCTCATGTGAAAATATCATGTCCGATGCATACAGACCCTGCTTACGTGGGAATCCACATGTCGCATGGTGTGCGTAGATGTGTGCCATGCCCATCTCCACACAGACACATGTTGGATGCAGCAACAGCAGATGTAGTTGACGGAACACTAACAGCAAGCTCATGGGAACACATAACACACACATGACATAGTCACATCGGGGCACGCTGATCGTGAAATGTCAGTTGTTAGTGTCTCTGTCCCTGGCATCAGGGGACAGTTGCGGGTGGTGGTGACTGTGCCATACCAGTGATGCTGTGCTTGACACGTTTGTACTACAGGTACACATGTGCCCCATCACACATGACAGGTGTACACAGGTCATCACACATCAATTGTGCAACTACATGAGGAGACATGTGCAATATCACTGCCTGACACACCTAGGCCCTGCACATGAAAGTCTGCAATGACAATGACTTGATGTACAGCCTTGTGCGAGTCGGAGACCTCCATTCCTTTCATGTGCACCTCCTATCACCAGTGTAAGCGTGTGAAACGCACCGTACAAACACTCTCAGAGCGTGTGTACGGTCCGTATCACTATAGTAGTGGTGCCGTAGGAGTACGCGTGGTACGGACCGTACACACACGCGTACTCCTACGGCACCACTACTATAGTGATAAGGACCGTACACACGCTCTCAGAGCGTGTGAACGGTCCGTCTCACTATAGTAGTGGTGCCGTAGGAGTACGCGTGGTACGGGCCGTACACACGCTCTCAGAGCGTGTGTACGGTCCGTATCACTATTGTAGTGGTGGCGTAGGAGTACGCGTGGTACGGACCGTACACACACGCGTACTCCTACGGCACCACTACTATAGTGATATGGACCGTACACACGCTCTCAGAGCGTGTGTACGGTCTGTCTCACTATAGTAGTGGTACAGTAGGAGTACGCGTGGTATGGGCCGTACACACGCTCTGCGAGCGTGTGTACGGTCCGTCTCACTATAGTAGTGGTGACGTAGGAGTACGCGTGGTACGGGCCGTACACACGCTCTCGTGTGTACGGCCCATACCACGCGTACTCCTACTGCACCACTACTATAGTGAGATGGACCGTACACACGCTCGCAGAGCGTGTGTACGGCCCATACCACGCGTACTCCTACTGCACCACTACTATAGTGAGACAGACCGTACACACGCTCTGAGAGCGTGTGTACGGTCCATATCACTATAGTAGTGGTAGTACCCCAGCCTGTATGGGAGACCAGGGGAGCAGGTGAGTGCTGACTCCACTACCTTTGACTGTGCACATTGTTTGTGACTGTCACTTCTGGCATTGTGTCCAGGTGTGACAGACATGCAATGTGGATTAGAGTGGGTCCCAGGGGGGAAAAGGCTCATGGCTGTCATGCAGACCATGATGTAGTTCCTGTGTGCACTCCCCACTTACATTGTGCTTACTGTGACATTCGCTGCATAGTGCATGACACATTCAACCTGGTAAATCCTTGGTGGCATTTTTTGGCTATTGTCCTGAGGTGATTCAGTGGTCCCCCCGGTGTGACAGGTGACTGTACCCACAGATGTGTATGAGTTGAGTGGAGCTGTGGTGAGAGTGTCCAAGTGATGTGTACGCCCTCCTGGACTTTGATGTGTGTGAAGGTTCCTTGTCATGTGGGTGAGTGTCTATGTGAAGTGTTGCACCACAGCTGCATGGAGGAGGCAACAGCTCTACCCATCTGATGTGAGAAGTAAGCCGTGCTGTGTGTCTGACTTGCTGAGCTAGCCCAACACCTGTGACACCCCACAGGCAAGTGGCACATGTGCAGAGTGAGGTATGTATCCGCTGTTGCCAATGGCAGGTGATTGATCTGTGCCTGTGTGTGTCTGTGTACTCTGCTGAGGTTGCGTCAGTGGCCTGGGGCATGTAACTGCTTTGAGGTGCTGTCCATCAGCCTGGTGTTGCATGTGATGCACAGTGTGTGTCATGATCAGGGAGTGTGTCGTACCCCTCCTGCCACCTGTGTAGTTTCAATGCCATGTAGTGCATTGGGGCTTCCACAGAGGCCAATGTCTATATGAGTAAGATACTATTCCTTGGCAGCATCCTATGCCCTGTTCAACATATCATCGATGTTCAAATGTGTGTCTCTGTGACATGGAGCAGGTGTAGTGATGTTGTCTCACTTTGTCATCCTCACAGGTAACTGCCTACGAGAAGGGGGGGATCTGGAAGCAGATCGTCATGGCCGTTAGAGTGGCGGGGGGTCGCAGTCGGCGCCTAGCCCAGTTCAGAAAACGATTGCAGGACATCCGGTGATGGACCCGGCGGATCGCCCGGGTCCAGCTGGGGCTCTCATCTCCACGCCCCCACGGCGGGTGCCGACGCCTGACCACCCACATGATGCGTGTCCTGGCGGTGGTGTTCCCTGACCTGGATAGGCAGTTACAGGAAGGACAGCAGCAAGGAGGGGGTAGGTACCTGTCTGTTTGTTGTGTTGTGTGTCCCCAGCTTTTGGAAGTGCTCTGTAGCCTGCATACACTGCCAGTTTTTTTATGTGCAGTGCATATTCAGTTCCCCAAAGTCAACCGGTTCTCTTATTCGTCCCTTCCCCTGCTTGACATGTGTCCCCTGGTCTGTGTGTAATCACAATTGCACATGGTCATCTAGCCTGCCAGTTGATCCAAGTGCACATTGCTTTCTGCATCATGTGGAAGGGTGGCCTGTGACATGTGTTGGTACCTTGCCTGTGCCCTGTCCTGTTCACTCTGTTGGGGGTCCATATTTGTTGGCACTGATGATGAGTCTCAACATGGGAGTGTGAGGTTGCAAATGAACACACTTGCAGCATGCATGACCAATGTTGTGGCCTCAGACATGATGGGCATGAGTGGGAGATATGCATAGTACCAGGACGGTTGCTCATGTTACAGTCAGATCATTCCAGGAACAAGGAGCAGTGTGCCCACTACAGTACCCTGAGACACCCTTGCCTCGTAATCATGTGTGTCATCCAACACTGTGTCCATTCTCAGTGTGTTCAGCATATGTTTGCCTCTGTGGCATTGTTCCCTGGCCTCATTTGTATTTATCCAAAGTGTGCTACATGTGTCGACTGGACAGGGAGACCCCATTTGGCTTGTACATACTCACACTGGGCAGTGCCTGTGTGTCTATTCACAACTATCTGTCGATGGTTGTTTTTAAAAATATGTGTTGGCAGCCTCACGAGGTGATGTGGAGTACATTTGGGAATTCTTGCTGCACATTTTTGTAAACCCTGATTAAGAGGTGTCACTTCTTGATCTGTCTCAATCACATTGTCTCAGGTATGGGGGATTTGTGCGGGCGAGGCCTACATGGCCAAACCTTATGTCTCCTTGCCAGGTCTGACCTTTGTGTGATAATTTGCTGGACAGAGACTCAATGTGCAGTGACCCAGTGATGTTGTGCAGGGTTTAATGTTTGTGCTTTGCAGCATGTGTCAATTGTTTAAATACATGATTCCTGCTCATACATTTTTTGCACCAGTGTGTGGTCAAGGTGCTACATAGTTTGGTCTTTGTGTGCTGACATCTGTGTGGACATTCTGCTTGCCATGGGGGTGTCTCCTCAGTGCAGGTATGCCTTTTTACGACACAATTGCAGGCCCATTAGCTCATGCATTGTCCTGGGTTTGGACATGTTTGCCACTCCACATGACAGGCAGTGGGTCAGATGTGTTGGCAACTGTGTCATCCGGTAACGGATGGCCATGTGACAACTGACATAATTCAAGTTGTTAGTCACAAGGTATTGTACCTTGGCACTCACAACACTTGTCAACAGGTCTTCATGTTTTCTATGCTTTAGTTTGATGTTTTGTTGTTAAGAACTATAATGTGCCTGCATGACAGATGTCTTCCAAGGAGGTCTACAACAAACCACCTTTACACTTTCAGGGAACACGCTGGCACAATTTAAAAGAAGGCACTGTTCTAATTAGACTGTTTTTCAGATTATACATATACATGTTCCCCCAGTGTTGTGGAAATTGGGTAAGTCCTTGGTTGTTGGTGATACCAACTTAAGAGTGTCAAGTCATCAAGCCCTCCGTGGGCCCATGTATATGTACTTTCTGCAACAACATTTCTTTCTAACAGTGGCTTCTTTAAAGAAGGCTGCCAGCTTCTTTAATGACTGGGTAAATGTAGTTTTGTGTGCACCTCCTTGGGAGCCATCTGTTATGAAGGCACATGTGTGTTCTGTTCACAAAATGGCACATTCCCACATTCTGACCATGTCGATTGTGTAAAGTATTGTGACTCCCAAGGGACCAACATTTTTTTGTTTTGTGTTCCAAAGAACTTACAGGTCTCTGAGTGTGGGGACACCTTTGGTATTGAGGTGTGTTAGTTTGCCTTGGGTGCACCACTACTGTTTCTTTCAGGGTAAACAAGAGGTGGCATGACTTCATTGTATTGCTGTGGTCACCTGTTCCCAGACACTCGCTCCTCAGTGTATTTCTCATTCAAGTTTTGGGCTGGTGTGTCCTATTTTTCCTTGTGTCCAAGTGGCATGGTGGGTCTACCAACTGGGGCGTACAGGGCTTACATATAAGCAGAGTAATATAGCTGTTACTCATGATGCATTGCCTGATATGCACTGTGACCTATTGTTTTTCTACTCATGTGTCAGATATATACAGGTGACTGATGTTTTTCTGTATCTTCACCTTGCCCACAGCATCATCATTGGAAACCGAGGGAGACACCAGCACGGACCTGGATGAGGGACCCAGCACCAGTGCCACCAGTGCTGGTGAGTCTGCAGGAGCCAGTGGCACGGAGGGCGAGGGGAGTCAGTCAGAGGACCTGTCTGGTGGCGATTCCAACTACGACGCAGACGGGTCCGAGGCTGACCTCATCGAGGGGGCGGAGGCTGCTACAACACCTGGCAGCAGCCCAACATCTGTCCCAGCCTCCTCCATTCCCATCACCGCCCTCCCAGTTGCTCCGGTCCCTTCTGTCCGTGCAGGGCACCACCATGTCTCCTTCGGGACAGGCACCGCACCCCCTGCCCCTGTCACCCCTGCTGCCCTCAGTGCAGAGTCTGTGGACATACTGCGGCAGTTGCAGGTTGGGCAGGCATCGGTGCTGACTGTCCTCCATGACCACCGTTCATGGAGGTCATGTCAGCATCGATGTCTGAACAACGCAGGTTTCTGTGGTCCATGGACTCTTCCCTGACGGCAGCTGTGAGTCTCCTGCAGTGCTTCGTCCCCCCTACCCCAGCCCCATCCACACTTCCCTCTCCCATACATGTCCCATGCACACCCAGACATTCCCAAGCATGCACCCCACCAGACATACTGTCACGCACACTCAGGGGGATGTAGGCACACCCACTGGGTCTGGGGCAAAAAGACATACACGCAGCCACAGTCTGATTCCGCAGGCCTCACAACCCAGTCCCTCCAAAAGCACTCCCCTTGGCTCCCCTGCCAAACTGACACCCAAAGAGGTCGACATGGGTGAGCTGCCCATCACCACCACTGTGACACCACCCCGCAAGTGGGCGAGGAAGTCCCCGGGCAGGGTAGTTGAGTCCCACTCCCTGTCCACCCCCTCCCCCAAGAGCGCTGCACCCCATCCCTCGACCACCTCCCCTCCGTTGGATCTGGGGTTTCTTCCGGTGCAGGGCTTACCCTGGACGCCCTGGCAGCAGTGTGCAGTGACGTGCTCACATGCATCCACCTTTGCTGCTGCCCCACTCCCTGTGGTGGAGACGTCCACCCCTGCACCCACCACACCTGCCCTTCCCCCTCCTGTCCCTGCGGTGCCTGGTCCTTCCCCACTTGATGCCCCCCCCGGTCAACGAACCTGAGGGTTTCACTGTGCAGGCAAGCTAGGGGAGACGCGTGCCCATGTGTCCCCCCAAGGACTTCTATTATGGACTGGCCATTGGCCTTTGTATATAGTGTCCTTTTATTATTTGTTTTTTATGCTGAATAAAGCATTTTATTTTTACTTTGAACACTATTGCATTTCAGGTATTTATGTTGGTGCTGAGGGTCCAGGAGTTGGTGTTGTGGTAATGTGTTATGGTTCAGAGAAATGTTCTAGTCTGATGGTCATGTGGTGGGCCATGGTTTCTGCGTGCCATCACAAGGTCTCTGCAAAGATTCATTGTTAATGTGGGTTATTTGGGTTTAGAGACATTGTCCCAAGGAGTGTTCCTTCCTCTGTGGCACCTGACATCTTCCCTGCAAAGAGTTGCACAATTGTTGTGCTGACCTGTGTCTACATTTCCTTTGTTGGTGATGGATCCCTTCAACTATGGCCATGCCTGCTCAGCAATGTCTCCGGCTGCATCGTCTGTGCCATCCTTGCTAGTCACTGTACTTGTGTATTGAGTATGTTGAAATGCCTTCATGGAGAAATTCTCCCTTTTCAGCACTCTGCATGTGTGTACTGCCGGCCTAGCACACATATGGTACTTGTTCTGCAGGGTATTTGGGCACCTGACTCAAAATTGTGGGCATTGTATCTGTGGGAACTCCACCCTATTCCTTCCATGAGAGACAACGTCTTGGTGGCTGGTCCAGCACCTGTACATTCCTATCAGTCCTGGGATGTGCGTGACAGTGTGTGTTCCCTTTGGCTCTCTTAGTTTAGTAGGCAGTGACATGATTATACAGTCTTGTGGCATGATCTCAGTGTGTGTATTGTGCTGCATCCGCCAGGGGTGGGTATGGATGTGTTATTTGTGCTCACACCCACATGTGGTGTGTCATGCAGTGGGGGAAAGACATCCATCCTCCTGGGAGTGGGACACTGCTGTCAGTGATGTGTTGTTATGGCACTATCATTATTGTCCAAAGTTAGGGATGCGTACATACACCCATGGAGTTGTGGTCATCTGATAATGATATACATCCCCCCATGTCTCTGTCCACTGCAGGGAGTCCTCTGCACCCACCCATATATGTCTGTCCACTGCTGGGAGTGATATTCACCCACCCCCATTTCTCTGTCAACTGCTGGGAGTCCTTTGCACCCACCCATATATGTCTGTCCACTGCTGGGAGTCCTCTGTACCTACCCCTCACATGTCTGTCCACTGCTGGGAGTGGTATGCACCCACCCCCATGTCTCTGTCCACTGCTGGGAGTCCTCTGCACCCACCCCCATGTCTCTGTCCACTGCTGGGAGTCCTCTGCACCCACCCCTCACATGTCTGTCCACTGCTGGGAGTCCTCTGCACTCACCCATATATGTCTGTCCACTGCTGGGAGTCCTCTGCACCCACCCCTCACATGTCTGTCCACTGCTGGGAGTCCTCTGCACCCACCCCCATGTATCTGTCCACTGCTGGGAGTCCTCTGCACCCACCCCTCACATGTCTGTCCACTGCTGGGAGTGATATGCACCCACCCCCATGTCTCTGTCCTCTGTTGGGAGTCCTCTGCACCCACCCCTCACATGTCTGTCCACTGCTGGGAGTCATCTGCACCCCCCTATGTCTCTGTCCACTGCTGGGAGTGATATGCACCCACCCCCATGTCTCTGTCCACTGCTGAGAGTCCTCTGCACCCACCCCATGTCTCTGTCCACTGCTGGGAGTCCTCTGCACCCACCCATATATGTCTGTCCACTGCTGGGAGTCCTCTGCACCCACCCCTCACATGTCTGTCCACTGCTGGGAGTGATATGCACCCACCCCCATGTCTCTCTCCACTGCTGGGAGTCCTCTGCACCCACCCCTCACATGTCTGTCCACTGCTGGGAGTCCTCTGCACCCACCCATATATGTCTGTCCACTGCTGGGAGTCCTCTGCACCCACCCCTCACATGTCTGTCCACTGCTGAGAGTGATATGCACCCACCCCCATGTCTCTGTCCACTGCTGGGAGTCCTCTGCACCCACCCCCATGTCTCTGTCCACTGCTGGGAGTCCTCTGCACCCACCCTCACATGTCTGTCCACTGCTGGGAGTGATATGCACCCACCCTCATGTCTCTGTCCACTGCTGGGAGTCCTCTGCACCCACCCCATGTCTCTGTCCACTGCTGGGAGTCCTCTGCACCCACCCATATATGTCTGTCCACTGCTGGGAGTCCTCTGCACCCACCCCTCACATGTCTGTCCACTGCTGGGAGTTCTCTGCACCCACCCCTCACATGTCTGTCCACTGCTGGGAGTGATATGCACCCACCCCCATGTCTCTGTCCACTGCTGGGAGTCCTCTGCACCCACTCCTCACATGTCTGTCCACTGCTGGGAGTCCTCTGCACCCCCCCATGTCTCTGTCTACTGCTGGGAGTGATATGCACCCACCCCCATGTCTCTGTCCACTGCTGGGAGTCCTCTGCACCCACCCCCATGTCTCTGTCCACTGCTGGGAGTCCTCTGCACCCACCCATATATGTCTGTCCACTGCTGGGAGTCCTCTGCACCCACCCCTCACATGTCTGTCCACTGCTGGGAGTCCTCTGCACCAACCTATATATGTCTGTCCACTGCTGGGAGTCCTCTGCACCCACCCATATATGTCTGTCCACTGCTGGGAGTGATATGCACCCACCCCCATTTCTCTGTCAACTGCTGGGAGTCCTCTGCACCCACCCATATATGTCTGTCCACTGCTGGGAGTGGTATGCACCCACCCCATGTCTCTGTTCACTGCTGGGAGTCCTCTGCACCCACCCCCATGTCTCTGTCCACTGCTGGGAGTCCTCTGCACCCTCCCCTCACATGTCTGTCCACTGCTGGCAGTCCTCTGCACCAACCTATATATGTCTGTCCACTGCTGGGAGTCCTCTGCACCCACCCATATATGTCTGTCCACTGCTGGGAGTGATATGCACCCACCCCCATTTCTCTGTCAACTGCTGGGAGTCCTCTGCACCCACCCATATATGTCTGTCCACTGCTGGGAGTGGTATGCACCCACCCCATGTCTCTGTTCACTGCTGGGAGTCCTCTGCACCCACCCCCATGTCTCTGTCCACTGCTGGGAGTCCTCTGCACCCTCCCCTCACATGTCTGTCCACTGCTGGCAGTCCTCTGCACTCACCCATATATGTCTGTCCACTGCTGGGAGTCCTCTGCACCCACCCCTCACATGTCTGTCCACTGCTGGGAGTCCTCTGCACCCACCCCCATGTATCTGTCCACTGCTGGGAGTCCTCTGCACCCACCCATATATGTCTGTCCACTGCTGGGAGTCTTCTGCACCCACCCCTCACATGTCTGTCCACTGCTGGGAGTGATATGCACCCACCCCCATGTCTCTGTCCACTGCTGGGAGTCCTCTACACCCACCCCTCACATGTCTGTCCACTGCTGGGAGTCCTCTGAACCCACCCATATAGGTATGTCCACTGCTGGGAGTCCTCTGCACCCACCCCCATGTCTCTGTCCACTGCTGGGAGTCCTCTGCACCCACCCCTCACATGTCTGTCCACTGCTGGGAGTGATATGCACCCACCCTCATGTCTCTGTCCACTGCTGGGAGTCCTCTGCACCCATCTCCATGTCTCTGTCCACTGCTGGGAGTGATACGCACCCACCCCCATGTCTCTGTCCACTGCTGGGAGTCCTCTGCACCCACCCCCATGTCTCTATCCACTGCTGGGAGTCCTCTGCACCCACCCATATATGTCTGTCCACTGCTGGGAGTCTTCTGCACCCACCCCTCACATGTCTGTCCACTGCTGGGAGTCCTCTGCACCCACCCATATATGTCTGTCCACTGCTGGGAGTCCTCTGCACCCACCTCTCACATGTCTGTCCACTGCTGGGAGTTCTCTGCACCCACCCCTCACATGTCTGTCCACTGCTGGGAGTGATATGCACCCACCCCCATGTCTCTGTCAACTGCTGGGAGTCCTCTGCACCCCCCCCCATGTCTCTGTCTACTGCTGGGAGTGATATGCACCCACCCCCATGTCTCTGTCCACTGCTGGGAGTCCTCTGCACCCACCCCCATGTCTCTGTCCACTGCTGGGAGTCCTCTGCACCCACCCATATATGTCTGTCCACTGCTGGGAGTCCTCTGCACCCACTCCTCACATGTCTGTCCACTGCTGGGAGTCCTCTGCACCCACCCCCATGTCTCTGTCCACTGCTGGGAGTCCTCTGCACCCACCCCTCACATGTCTGTCCACTGCTGGGAGTCCTCTGCACCAACCCATATATGTCTGTCCACTGCTGGGAGTCCTCTGCACCCACTCCTCACATGTCTGTCCACTGCTGGAAGTCCTCTGCACCCACCCCCATGTCTCTGTCCACTGCTGGGAGTCCTCTGCACCCACCCCTCACATGTCTGTCCACAGCTGGGAGTCCTCTGCACCAACCTATATATGTATGTCCACTGCTGGGAGTCCTCTGCACCCACCCATATATGTCTGTCCACTGCTGGGAGTTATATGCACCCACCCCCATTTCTCTGTCAACTGCTGGGAGTCCTCTGCACCCACCCATATATGTCTGTCCACTGCTGGGAGTCCTCTGCACCCACCCCTCACATGTCTGTCCACTGCTGGGAGTGGTATGCACCCACCCTATGTCTCTGTTCACTGCTGGGAGTCCTCTGCACCCACCCCCATGTCTCTGTCCACTGCTGGGAGTCCTCTGCACCCACCCCTCACATGTCTGTCCACTGCTGGGAGTCCTCTGCACCCACCCCCATGTATCTGTCCACTGCTGGGAGTCCTCTGCACCCACCCCTCATATGTCTGTCCACTGCTGGGAGTGATATGCACCCACCCCCATGTCTCTGTCCACTGCTGGGAGTCCTCTGCACCCACCCCTCACATGCCTGTCCACTGCTGGGAGTCCTCTGCACCCCCCATGTCTCTGTCCACTGCTGGGAGGGTTATGCACCCACCCCCATGTCTCTGTCCACTGCTGAGAGTACTCTGCACCCACCCCATGTCTCTGTCCACTGCTGGGAGTCCTCTGCACCCACCCATATATGTCTGTCCACTGCTGGGAGTCCTCTGCACCCACCCCTCACATGTCTGTCCACTGCTGGGAGTGATATGCACCCACCCCCATGTCTCTGTCCACTGCTGGGAGTCCTCTGCACCCACCCCTCACATGTCTGTCCACTGCTGGGAGTCCTCTGCACCCACCCATATATGTCTGTCCACTGCTGGGAGTCCTCTGCACCCACCCCTCACATGTCTGTCCACTGCTGGGAGTGATATGCACCCACCCCCATGTCTCTGTCCACTGCTGGGAGTCCTCTGCACCCACCCCATGTCTCTGTCCACTGCTGGGAGTCCTCTGCACCCACCCCTCACATGTCTGTCCACTGCTGGGAGTGATATGCACCCACCCTCATGTCTCTGTTCACTGCTGGGAGTCCTCTGCACCCACCCCCATGTCTCTGCCCACTGCTGGGAATGATATGCACCCACCCCCATGTCTCCGTCCACTGCTGGGAGTCCTCTGCACCCACCCCCATGTCTCTGTCCACTGCTGGGAGTCCTCTGCACCCACACATATATGTCTGTCCACTGCTAGGAGTCCTCTGCACCCACCCCTCACGTGTCTGTCCACTGCTGGGAGTCCTCTGCACCCACCCATATATGTCTGTCCACTGCTGGGAGTTCTCTGCACCCACCCCTCACATGTCTGTCCACTGCTGGGAGTGATATGCAGCCACCCCCATGTCTCTGTCCACTGCTGGGAGTCCTCTGCACCCACCCCTCACATGTCTGTCCACTGCTGGGAGTCCTCTGCACCCCCCCATGTCTCTGTCCACTGCTGGGAGTGATATGCACCCACCCCCATGTCTCTGTCCACTGCTGGGAGTCCTCTGCACCCACCCCCATGTCTCTGTCCACTGCTGGGAGTCCTCTGCACCCACCCCTCACATGTCTGTCCACTGCTGGGAGTCCTCTGCACCAACCCATATATGTCTGTCCACTGCTGGGAGTCCTCTGCACCCACCCCTCACATGGCTGTCCACTGCTAGGAGTCCTCTGCACCCACCCCATGTCTCTGTCCACTGCTGGGAGTCCTCTGCACCCACCCCTCACATGTCTGTCCACTGCTGGGAGTGATATGCACCCACCCCCATGTCTCTGTCCACTGCTGGGAGTCCTCTGCACCCACCCCTCACATGTCTGTCCACTGCTGGGTGTCCTCTGCACCCCCCCATGTCTCTGTCCACTGCTGGGAGTGATATGCACCCACCCCCATGTCTCTGTCCACTGCTGGGAGTCCTCTGCACCCACCCCCATGTCTCTATCCACTGCTGGGAGTCCTCTGCACCCACCCATATATGTCTGTCCACTGCTGGGAGTCCTCTGCACCCACCCCTCACATATCTGTCCACTGCTGGGAGTGATATGCACTCACCCCCATGTCTCTGTCCACTGCTGGGAGTCCTCTGCACCCACCCCTCACATGTCTGTCCACTGCTGGGAGTCCTCTGCACCCACCCATATATGTATGTCCACTGCTGGGAGTCCTCTGCACCCACCCCTCACATTGTTGTCCACTGCTGGAAGTGATATGCACTCACCCCCATGTCTCTGTCCACTGCTGGGAGTCCTCTGCACCCACCTCCATGTCTCTGTCCACTGCTGGGAGTCCTCTGCACCCACCCCTCACATGTCTGTCCACTGCTGGGAGTGATATACACCAACCCCCATGTCTCTGTCCACTGCTGGGAGTCCTCTGCACCCACCCCCATGTCTCTGTCCACTGCTGGGAGTGATATGCACCCACCCCCATGTCTCTGGCCACTGCTGGGAGTCCTCTGCACTCACCCGTATATGTCTGTCCACTGCTGGGAGTCCTCTGCACCCACCCCTTACATGTCTGTCCACCGCTGGGAATCCTATGCAGCCACCCAGCCACCCACCCACCCCCTTGGTGCAGTACAGTGCTGTCCTGGGCCTACACACACACCAATATAAAGGTAATCTGCTGCACCAGGCCGTAGGCCAACATTCGTAGCGTGTGTACGCCTTGTATCCCAAATGTACTGTTGCCATAGGGGTATGTGTGATACGGACCGTACCCCCGCATTCATGGGGTGTGTACGGTCCGTTCCACGCATACCCCTACGGCACCACTACAATGGTGATACGGACCATACACACGCTCTGAGGGCGTGTGTATGGGCCGTACCACGCGTACCCCTACGGCACCACTACTATAGTGATGTGGACCGTACACACGCTCTGAGGGCGTGTGTACGGTCCGTAGCACACGTAGCCCTACGGCACCACTACAATGGTGATACAGACCGTACACACGCTCTGAGGGCGTGTGTACGGTCCGTACCACGCGTACCCCTACGGCACCACTACAATGGTGTTACGGACCGTACACATGCTCTGAGGGCATGTGTACGGTCCGTACCACGCGTACCCCTACGGCACCACTACAATGGTGATACGGACCGTACACACGCTCTGAGGGTGTGTGTACGGTCCGTACCACGCGCACCCCTACGGCACCACTACAATGGTGTTACGGACCGTACACATGCTCTGAGGGCGTGTGTACGGTCCGTACCACGCGTACCCCTACGTCACCACTACAATGGTGATATGGCCCGTACACACGCTCTGAGGGCGTGTGTACAGTCCGTACCACGCGTACCCCCACGGCACCACTAATATAGTGCTACGGACCGTACCCACACTATGGATGTGTGAGTACGGTGCGTATCACTATTGTAGTGTTGCCGTAGGGGTACGCGTACACGTCGACTTCTGTTGTTGCGTGACGCAGGGATTGGTGGACACACCCCCCGGAGTGACCAGACCCTTGAGGTAATGTATGTCCTCAATATTGTAGGTTTTAATTTGGGTAGGGGGTATGTTTCCTGGCCCTCACCCCCCCTTGGCCCCTGGGTGTTGTTCTCACCTTCTGCGGCATGTGCGTCGGGTTCGGTGCACGAGGTCGTAGGCTAAGAGGGCCGGGATGACACGTATGATGGGGTCCATGGCTGTCCGACGCGTACCGGGGCTCCGTTTTCGCGTCAGACTCAGTTTTCTGGCTTTTTTTGGCTGCCGTAAAAAAATAGCTGTGCGGAGTGACGTAGGGACGAATCGTACTTGCTGGTCCGTAAAATGCTGCCTGACTCCGTACGGACGTTGCGTACGCGCTGTCCAGGATCAGACTCTTAGGTATTTTTTAGCCGTACGGTGTTTTGTACGATTCGTACGGAAATGGTATTTCTGTACGAATCGTACTTGCTGGATTGTACGGTGGATTTCCCCGGTACGAGTCGTATGGAGAATACACTCCGTACGACGAATCGTACCCGGGTTTTATAGGATTGGAATCGGCACCGTAATGTACTTTAAAATATACATTTTTTTTAAATCTAATCCCACCCTTGTCCCCTAAAAACCCAAGATCACACTGCTAAAACAAATTAGAAAACCATCATTTGGATACATGAATACAACAAAAAATAAAAATGTCAACAATTTCATAATTATTCAACTGTCTTACTAAAACACAAATAAAAATATTAATAAACATGTAGAATCGAACACACTACAATAAACTACATACTAACATAAATTATATTACATTGAACAATATTTTTTTATTGAGATGTTTTAATACAGCCTATCAAATGAGAGAAAACCTCTACACTGACCTATCTAATTTCAACATTGGCCAAAAGCTCAAACCCAAGACATCTCGCCATCAACACAATCTTGTCACATGTGTTTTCTTTATAAATTATTACAGCCTATCTACTTACCTATTTGTGATTACCTAAATGATTTGAAATTACTTTTATGTTTCACAGCCCTGAGGAAATGAAAAGTATTTGGCGAAACATGTGTTAGCTGTTTGTTTATTTTACAAATTCAACTAAGAAATCATGATGAAAATAAATATGACTTTGTAAGATTTGTTATAATTTAAATAATTGAGCAGTTATTAATTAAATAATATAAAACTAAAAAATAAAAAGCCTGCACACTTAATTGTCTCAAGAATTCTTGGTATGGGCTCAACTGTATTGATTACAGCTTAAAGACTGGGAGGGCATGTATTCTGCAGGGTGGTTTCCCTAACTGCCTCTGAAATTAATGCTGGAAAATTGTACCAAGCTTTAGACATAATATGAAAGGTTTCATCTCCATCAGCATTACCATTCGGATACAAAAAGACCCTAAAACCACTGCTGTCTTATATGCCAACTCAGGGAAAACAGATCTACTGATATACCTGTCCATGGCTGTAAACACAATTTTCTCATTAAAATGACAAATGAACTGCGACCAAATGCTGAAAGAAATGGTGATTTAATTGGAATATTTAGAAGTGATTGTCAGTCAGGCCTTCTGAATTGTTGGGATGTTGTATTTTATCTTCCTTTTTTACTTCTTGTTAAATCTATATTTGCCGACTGTGTTATAAACTTCATTTTTTTCTTTATTTTTGCGTAGTGCTGTAAAATGAGATAACCATTTCATTTGTTTCCAACAAAAATAAATAATGCTTGTTTACATATCCCGTGATTCCATCTGGTTTATTTTTCTACCTTACCTGGGCTGAAAGTTAATAACATTCTACCCAAAATGTAACAAATCAAGTAAGACTATTCTTCTCAATTCTGTCAAGCATGTGTTTTGATATCACAGTTTCTACCTTGTCCAAGATATTTCTACACAAAAAGACTCTAATGTTCTTTAAGTTTACATTGTGCATAACTTATAAACCATACAGGGAAGAAATTTAGGGAACTATAGTGATGGTCCAGCAAGGGAGAATTATTCCCAGAATTCAGGCACATGATCGAGCAATATTTTTGTGAATGACATTAGGGCCACAATATTTATGTCATACAATATGATTATTATCACTATTATGGCATAGAATAATCTATGCAATAGATAAGAGAAGAAAAATGTAATCTCCAGCTAATGTATTTAAAATTTGGTAATACTGTTACACAATTGTCATCATGTTCATAGCATGCAGAATTTATTTATTTTATAGAGTGCACAATTGTCCAAGGGCGCCCTGGTGCTAGCAAACTAATACACTCTATACACCCATGCGCATGCTCAATGGCTCCAGACTGACCCTATGTAAACAAATGGATTTTTAGAGCCCTGCTAAGTTTCAAGATATTTGGCTCCAGACATAACTCGTGCAGCAGTCTGTTACATGCCTGAGCTGTAACCACAGAAAAAGCCCATCCTCCCAATCTTGCTCTCCGGTGTTTAGGTACCATGATCAGACAGGCGGAGGTGGAGAGAAGCAGTCTGGAAGGAATGTAGTTTTTGAACACATCCGATCTTTACGAAGACCTTGCTACTGGGTAAAAGGCCTTATGAACCATGCATGGGCCTTGACCTGGCATGTCATATGACTGGGGTCCAGTTTATCTGACCAAGCAAAGACAAGATGCTGTCAGACTTATTCCTCCCAAAAATCAACCTAGCTGCTGCATTCTGCATAAAGGGTGATTTATTCATAAATTAATCCGGATGTCCTGCATAGAGAGCATTGCGGTAGTCCAGTCTGCTGAAAATCAGGGCTTGCACCAGCAGCTGTTGTGAATGTTGAGGAATAAAAGGGAGGATCTTCTTTAGTTGTTTCATTAGCAGGAAGCACATAGACCTTAATTTATTAATCTGATACTCAAATGATAGTTTGCTATCAAATAGCACACCCAGATTACGGGCAGTGGATGCTGTTGCCGGACATTCTCCTAACGGCTGGGGTCACCACATAGAGGACCAGATCGGCGGATTACCAAATATCAAAACCTCAGTTTTATCTGAATTTATCCAAACAGGACTGGTTTTCATCCTGCCAGCTACCGTGATCAAACAGCCTTTGAACTTCTTCTGGTGTTGGGAAATGTTGGACTCCATGCACATGAATATTTGGGTATCATACACATAGCCATAACATTGGAAGCCAAAAGAGGCAAATAAATCTGTCCATCCTCCATCTTGCAATAGGCATTTGTCTCAAAATAAATGTACGAAAATAGTGTGGGTAACAACAGGTACATCTGTAGTGTCTGTGCAGCATTGATTGATTCCACAGGTTCTGATGATCATGATCAGATAGTGCAAACTTTATTTTCATAATGTTCAAGAATAGCTCAAACATGCAAGAAAAAATAGACAAGAACAGGCCTCTGTTTGCACCAAGCCTCTAGAATTAATTTACAAAGGGAGCTCAAAAGGCATCTCTCCTTGGTGTAGCTACTACACATCCAAACTATAATTATACTTCCACCAACTAGGATTTGTGCTGGGGAGTCAAGAGGGTGATCTCCTTACAACTGCTGGGTGTACAAACCAATTGCGGGACTCTCCTCTCAGCGTACACAACAAGGGTGTCCAGTAGAAGAACTAATTTACTATTTATGGGGGCTCAGGATCGCAGACATAACATAACATCACATCACGTAACGATGCATAACCTAACATAGCATAGCTTGGTTAACATACCAAAACATAGATTATTATAGCATAAAGTAACATAACATAGCGTAACTTGACATAACATAACATTGTGTAGTTTGAAACGCTGCTAGACAAAAAGTAACATTATCAACATTTTTAATCATTGTCTGAGATTTAAATGGAAAATAAACCTTTAATTAAAAGCACACTAAACGAATAAAGAGTGCAAAATGTATTTGATGGATGCTCTTATAAAACAGATTTACCTGACTAAGGTAATTCTGTTTCGTTCAAGTCTCTTGCTGTAAGTAACTCCGCATGTTGCCCCAGATAGGAACTCTCTCATTAATGTACAAAACTCCTGCAGTGGAAGCCCTTAATGGCATTCCACTAAATGCAGTAGCTCTCGTAGGATGGCTTGGATTACAATTAAAATGCTTGCCTGCCAGCTGTTTGCGTAGACAAGGGCTCGGCTTAAAACCCTTTAATTGTTTCTGACTGTTGATTAGCATGCTTTATAAACCAGGCTCAGATTTACGAGCAGCCATAGCTATGATACGTCTGCCCTCATAACCACCTCTTTATTATGGAGCTGTATAAATTGCCCTCGGGCGGTGGCTGAGTGATATATATTTTCGTGACAGTGCAGAGTCCCGTGCCTTACTTTCATCATGCTTGTGGGGTGGTTTTTTTTCTTCCCTCCAGTAACTTTCATGTACTTGGCTCAGCTTCAAACAGTAATTCTGTTTTCTTCTCTGCCAAACTGATTAATTCTTTGGATTAATTTTAGGGATTTGCTTATTGGCTCCACCTTAAGTGGCAGTTATACCTGGAGCCTAGAGGGTGTTTTTTTGTGCCTGGATGTTAGTGCAAAGGGAAACACTGAGGAATGTAGTTTTCTTGGGCGTGGATGTGCACATCTCTGACATGAACTGGATCAAAGTGAAAAGAGGTAAGAATTCTAACTCACTTCGATTTTCATGGAAGTCGGTTCACCCAAATTCTAGCAATAGCGAAATTCACATAAACCACATTTTGACTCTGATGACTCAGGAGGTTTGACCCTTAGTCCCATCCTTAGTCCCTGAACAGCTTACTGTTTGCTACTGAAGGCCTAAGTAAATGGAATTACATTCTTGTGCCTGCTTTCCACGCTGAGAACCAGCTGTGCAGAGAGAGTTGGAGGAAGAGGTCTTTATCACCTGGGGGTTCGCTTACCGGGTAGAGGGGAGAAATGTGGGACCATGTAGCCTTGAGACTGCCACATAGTCTGTAAAAGGTTAACTCTAAAGAGCACAAAGTTCCCAGTGACACGGAAAAGACTGTGCTCTTCCGGGGTGGCCTGCCTCCATATCACCTGTTGTGGGCCTGGCGGCCCATGGGGTCTTATCTCTTGGTCCATGAGGATCCGGGGGCTGTTCCCGATTTCACACTATGCTGCTACAAGATGACTTCCCTGCGGTCCACCCACCCCACTCACGTACGTCTACACGCTGATCTCGGTGGGACACAGAGTACTATGTTGGGACCCGTTGGTCCATAACTGTTTGGTTTTGGTATTTTGTTTTCTAGATCCAGCACTTCTTGGAGAGATTGCATCCAAGATACCATGCGTCCGCCCACTACCCTACTACAGCTGACTCCCCAAAAGGTTCCTTTTCAGCTGTGAGAACTGACTGTGCCATGACCTCATTTGATGTATGGGGGCAGTATAACACACTAAGTTACTTTCTTTAAATGTACAGGGGTTAAACTTGCCTAGCAAGTGCAAGCAAGTCTGGTGGTATCTTTTGCACCAAGACCCATAACTCATTCTCCTTCAGGAAACTCATCTCCTGAGGGTAGATACCCATCGCATGGCCCACCCGAAATCTCCACATTGCTTTTGGGTGCATGCCCCCACTAAAACTCTGGGAGTGGGCGTCCTATGCAAGGCGGGCATTTGCACTTGTGTCCTGAAAGTAGTTAAGGATAAGTAAGGCCGTTTCCTAACACTACAGATCTGTCGGGTGAGCTTTCCCTTACACTGCTTAATATTTATGGCCCCTAATTAAGCACTGGATGCCTACCTCCAGCAGGTCTTGCAGGACCAACTGTCTGGGATAGAGGGAGCCTGATCTGAACCTGGTACAGGATTCAGACCAAGATAAAAGCACAACATCACATCAGGGTACAGGGGCGATGTCTGCTCAACTTAAACGTGACATCTTAGATCAGGGCTTGGAAGAAGCCTGGTGCTGTAGACATCCGCTGGTGCATCACTGTTCATTCTACTCTCATGTGCATGCCTCATACTCATGCATCGACTTCCTCTTCCTCACTCCCTCCCTCCTAAGAGATTTAGGCACTGCAGCCATCTCCGACCATGCCCATGTAGAGCTGGTGTGGACCAGCAACACGCACTTCCACAAAGAGCCGCCACGCTGGTGCTAAACTTCAAATTTTCTAAAAGGACCCAGTAGATGTAGCGGACATCCGTTAGCTCATTGTAGACTATTTTGAACTCAATGCTCTGCTGGACACTTCCTTACACACGCTTTGGGGTGGGTTCAAGGTAACCTTACAAGGTGTGATCTCGATTATTTCTAATGCCAGGGCTGGAGAGTCCAAGCTGATAGAAGCGTCTTGATGGCTGAGATCAAGGCCCTGGAGAGGCGAGATCATATGGCCCCCACTAGGTGCAACAAACACCAGCTGGCGATCCTGCGTGGTCAGCTGCAGGCACATAGGACTAACAAGGCCAAACACTCTCCCTTAGCCCTGAAGCACAAATATTATGAGGGGGAAACCATAGGGGAACACTGCTTGCTCTTAGACTCTGCCAGGGCCTAGCCAAGACACACATAGCTGAGCTCTGAACCAGGGCTGCAACTTGGGGACCACTGAATGGGATACGCAAAGGGCATTTCACGATTACTATCAGACACTATACACACAAGATGACATTCCACAGAGCCTAATAAACTCCTACCTGCAGGACTTTGATTAGGATCCTATCGATCCTCGACATGCAGAACACCTCTAGGAGCTCATCACTCTGGAAGAGTTGCGCCAAGCAGTTCATGACCTTCCACTTGGTAAGGCACCGGGCCCTGATGGACTCCCTGTCACCTTCTTCCAGCTGTTTCTTGCTAACTTGCAGGCCCTATTTAACTACTTTACTCACTCCCACCATGGCAGCAGCGGATATTGTGCTTATACCCAAACCACAAAAACACGCCACATACTGCTCCTCCTATTGCCCCATTGTGCTCCTGAAAACTGGTGATAACATTTTTATGAAGATCCTGGCCACTCAATTAGAACAGTTCTTTCCTGGCCAGGTGGGATTCATTCATAACAGGCAGGGCCTCGACAATATTTGCTAGGTTGAATGAATGAATGAATGAAGAGTTTCTCAAGCGCACAGCTACCTTCGCGGAGGTGTCCCGGCGCTAGCGGTAACCTCAAGCGAGAGGGATTGGGAGGGTCAGCAGTCATTGCCTGAAGAGCCAGCTCTTTAATGCTCTCCGGAATTATGTTTCTGATTCCAACATGCACAGATGTAAAGGGAGGGAATTCCAAGGTTTAGGGGACTGCACCACGAACGATCTGCCACCCAGTCGTGCTTTCTGGAATTGAGTAACTTTCATGAGTCGCAAGTTGTTGGATCTCAGGGCTTGGGTTGGCTCGTATAGCTGTAACCTTTTTTGAAGGTATCTTGGTCCCAAGCCTCTGGTGGCCTTAAATACAAGTATCAATGCTTTCAATTCAGTTCTCATGATTATCAGAAGCTAATGAAGATGCTTCAAATGTGGAGAGATGTGGTTGCACCTAGGTACCCTCTGAATTAGTCTTGCTGAAGAGTTTCGTATAACTTGGAGACTACGCAATAGATATGCAGGTAGCCCCAGGTATAGGCTGTATGCATAGTGCAGTTGAGATGTGACAAGTGCATGGACTACAGTCTTCCGGTGTTCCTCCAGCAGGAAGCGTAGGAATTTCCCAATAGCCCCCTCTTACAGAAACAAGTGGATGAGATATGTTGTAACTGGGCAGTGAAGGATAGCTCTTTGTCTAGCCTAATTCCTGGCCGATTCTGAGGGTGTGGGGGTGGATTCAATTCTGACGGCCACCACAAACTGGGGGGAGGCAGAGATGCTTGGCGAAAAAACAAGATTTCTGTTTTATCCGCGTTGAATTTCAGGCAGTTTTTATGCATCCAGACTGAGATGCCTTTTAGGCTGGCCTTGAAGTTGTAGGATGCTTCCACTGAGTGTTCTTTACAAGACAAAAACAATTGTGTATCATCCGTGTAAGACACCAGTCTCACACCCCAGGATTCAATCAGAGTTGCCAATGGGGCGAGGTAGATGTTAAAGAGTAGCAGGCTGAGTGCTGAACCCTGTGGCACACCACACTTCAGAGGTTTCTGTGATGAGAGAAATGGACAAAGGGACACCTGTTGGGTTGCTCACCTCGTGGAAAAATCCCAGTGCAATAATATCCGGGCATGCCTCCTCTCGCTTGACGTGAAGAAGGCATTCCGCTTGGTGAGTTGGGCCTTCTTGTGAGCAGTCCTGGGGGATATCGGACTGGGGCCAGGTATGATCACCAAAATCATGGCCTCCTATATGGTGCAGACTGCTTCCATTAGTGATAATGGCCAGTATACACCCCATCCGTATTTACAGGGCCAACCATCAGGTGTGCCCGCTATCACCCCTCCTTTCTGCTTTAGTGGTTGAGCACTTCGCTATCACCGTCCAGTGGACGGCAGCCATTGTTGACATCCCTGCTAGTGGCCGAGCCCACAAGATCAGTCTCTTTGCAGACAACCTCTTACTCACCATCACCCAACCAGCGACCTCGCTGCCAGTGTTCATTAACTGCCTCTCTGCTTTTGAATAAGTCCCAGCTGTAAAGTTAATATTACTAAATCCTTTGCGCTTAATCTCACCATAATCCGGCAGGCCTCTACCTGAGCTACAGGAGTCAGCGCCTGTTGGACCAGGCCCCTTCTGTATGGTCACCCTCAAACCTTTTTCCTTCCTCCTCCTCCCATTCTGAACTAGTTTTTTCCAGATTTAGGACTCTGTGCACTTTACCATTGCTAACCAGTGCTGAAGTGCATGTGCTTTCTCCCTAAAACATTGTAACATTGGCTCGTACCCAATTGGCATATTTAATTTACTTATAAGCCTCTAGTAAAATGCACTACATATGTCCAGGGCCTGTAAACTAAATGCTACTAATGGACCAGCAGCACTGCTTGTGCCACCCACCTAAGTAGTCCTCTAACCATGTCTCAGCCCTGCCACTGCAGGGACTGTATGTGCAGTTCACTGTCTCTTCAACTTGGCATTTAAAACTACTTGCCAAACTTTAAACTCCCCTTTAATGACAGATAAGGCACCCCAAATGTAGGCCCTAGGAAGTCCAAAGAGCAGGGTGCTATATAACTAAAAGGTAGGACATATACTTTTATGTTTTGCATGTCCTGGTAGTGAAAAACAGCTAAATAGGTTTTTCACTGCAGTGAGGCCTACTCCTCTCATAGGCTAATATTATTAATTACTTAAAATAGCGTTAAGCTGTAATCCCTGATTAGAAAGGAGTAGCTGCATCATTTTTCATATCTTTGTAATGGTAATGATAAATCCTCTTTACTGGGAAAGTCACATTTAACATTACTATTTTAGAAATTTCGCTTTTAGAAAATGGAATGTCTCTGCTTTTACTGCTATGTGTGCCTTGCAGACTTTCTCTAATACATGTCTGGGTTGGGTGACAGTTACACTTTGTGCATTCTCTCCAGACAGCCACAAACACATGAAGACTATGTGTGGCTGAGTACCCATCAATGTACATCTGCATTCTGATGGCCTTCCTGGGCAGGAAGGTATGAAAGGGCTCACATTTACACTTCAAAGGGTAGAGGCCTGACCTCACACAAAGGACTGATTACCCCCACAGATAGCCTGGCTGATAGGACTGGGTTGAAAGGGATACTGGTGCACTTTACAGACATTCTTTGAAGTCTCCCCCACTTCAAAGGCATATTTAGGTATAAGTACTGGGTCTCTGACCCCAGAAAATCGGACACTTCTGGACCTATACCTGAACCTTTGTCAGAAGAACTGCTGTGCTGCTCAAATGACTCAACTGGACTGCTGATCTGGAAAACCTGCTTTTTTGTTTGTTGGCCTGCTGCCTGGTGCTCTCTGACTATGCTGCAGAAGAGCAGGACTCTGCCTTCTTCCAAGTGATTTCCAAGGGCTTGCTTGCTTGCCTCCTATTGTTTGAGACTCAGCGATATCAAATTCTCTACCCTTGCTCCTGTGCCTTGCTCACTGGAAGTTCCTAGATACTTACAACATGTCTGCATGTAGCAGAACTGGCGCATCAACCTAGTTGACGCAGTTGCGGGAGTAAACTCCGCCCTTCACTTCAGAACCAGCATTTTGCCTCCACAGACACATCGGAAAGTGTATCGCTGCAGGTTGTTAAGATCGATGCATCCCCTTGACTGTGTAGCAGAATCAGGCTCATTGCTCAACGCCTCTCGACTCCGGCACCCTTCTTCAGAACTGAAGCATTACCATCACTGTGTGGAGAAGACTCACATCTTGCTGCTTGAGACCAGTAAAGGTACTTTGTTCACTGGGGCCTGTATGGGTCCCGTAGCCAGCCGGCACTCCATCGCGGTAAGCCTGAACTTTGACTTTGTCCTGGTCCGGCGGACCTAAAGTAGCCATTATTTTGCTGCTACTTGCTTCTAAGCTCTTTACTGCATTTATTTCTTCAAAATTCAATATCTCAGATTCTACATATTGGATTTTTGTTGTTTTGGTCTTGTTTTATTTGTCAAGTCATACTACATCTTTCTAAACTGCTGTGCAGTCTTTTTGTGGTGTTTTCACTGTGTTACTGTATGAGTTATCACACACATATTTTACATATTACCTTCTAAGTTAAGCCTGCCTGCTCTGTTCCAAGCTACCAGAGGCTGAGCACAGGATAAATTAGGTTGTGTTGTGACTTACCCTGGCTATGATTGTGGTCCCTACTAGGACAGGTTCCATACCTCTGCCAACTAGAGACCCAATTTCTGACTGCACTGTGTCAGTGGGCTCTACGCACGATTAAATATTTGGGTCTTAATCTCACCCCCCACCTAGCTACTTGGACGCAAGTGAAATGGTCAACCCTTCAGCAGTCCATAGTGGACAATCTCCACCACTGGAAACCTCTATACCTATTTTGGCTGGACTGCATCAATGTCATAAAAATGAACGTTCTCCCCAGGTACTTCACCTTTTTCAGTCAATGCCCACCTCCATACCGCAGGACGATATCCTGCACCTGCAACAGGACATACACGCTTTTATCTGGGGGTGGTGGGGTAAACAACCTAGACTGCCACACCCCATACTAATGATGCCCAGGGACAGGGGAGGCCTGGCATGCCCTAACTTTTTAGAATACTGCTGGGCAGCCCACTTATGTTATATCTCTGAATGGGTCATTCAGAGAGTGACAAACATTGTTTTCACATGGACCAGCAGTGTCCTGTCACCCCTTCCGGGATTTAGCTTAGCTCCCTAAGCATGCTCACAACACAAGAAAACCACAAAACCAATTTAGAAAAAGTATATTTCAATTAATAAAATGATATCAGACGGACAAATATCCAATCAGTAGAACCGGAGATATTGAATTTTAAGGTCTTTAGCGAAAATAGCGCCAACAACCATAAAGTGCCAACTGTGGTTGTCTGGTCACGCTGGACCAGGCCAAAATTACAAACTCAGGCCAACTAACACAGAACTACGTTTGGCTCGCTTGGAGTTGAACCTTTGTGTCCTTGATTTTGAGATGTGAGGTCCTGCTTCAGCCTGCATTGCGCTTCACCACATCTGGTGAAGCCTTCAGTTGTGACAGGAGGAGTATTCTCTGACACCAATCAAGGGTCCAGGTCTTGGGGGGCACCTCTTGGTGATCAGGACTCACTCCAGAAGAGGCCAGCAGCAGGGCTCAGTTGATGCTGGTCAGCTGGGCAGTTGCAGGAAGGCCTCTGGAAGCCTGGTGTGTCTGTATACCTTAAGCAGGAGGTCAGCCAGTTGATCATTGGAGTAACATCTGGGGAGTCTGGGATCAAGGCTAGCAGGTTAAATCTTCATTCTTTAAACAGCAAGACAGGCCTTCAAGTTGCAGGGCAGTTCATCAGGCACAAAGGCTCGCAGAAGGGCCACCTTCTGAATCTTCTACAGGTCCAGGAGTGTCATAATGAATGGTTCTGAAGGTACCCTTTTTATACCCTTTGGCAGCCTTTGTGTGAGGGAATTCCCTGACCTACCCTCAAAACTGGTTCTGGTCAGTTCATCCCCTTCCCTTGGGTTTGGCTCCAAACTGTCTATGGTGAAAAGGGTGGGGCAGGCCTGATGTGTGTGCTGTGGGTAAAGTTCTTTGTAATATAATCAGGGCAGGATGCAGCTCCCCCCAGCCATCCAGCCAGGAAGACCCTCTCTCCTAGCCATACCCAGGCCCCATTGTTCACTGTCTGGGCCCAATACACATTCTTGATGGCTTAACCATTAACAGGCCCAAGCAGATGGAAACACCTAGAAAGGAATTGTAATCTTGGGGCAGGAAAACACCAATTTTCTAAAAGTGGCATTTTAAAAATTATAATATAAATTTCAAGATTACAATAAAAGAGAATTCCATCTTACAATTCATTTGACGATAAACATAACTTCTCTATCTTGTACTAATCTGATGTTATCACCTACTAAATTTAATAAAGTAACCCAGTGTTAACCTATGGGAGTTGTAGGCCTCAGAAGAGTGAACAATAACTTTAGGGGTTTTTCACTTTCAAGACATGTATAACTTAAAAACACATGTCTGTCTTTTTAATACCATGCACCCTGCCCGGTGAGCCTATAGGGCCTACCTTATAGGTGATTTATAAGCCTTAAACAGGAAGGGTTTGGCCTGGCAAAAGTTTTATTTTGCCGGGTCAAAATGGCAGTTGAAACCTGCAATAAAGTCTGCAGACCTGATAAGTACAGGGTGTTTTCCCTCCTGAATGAGATTAAGATTTGTTGAAATTAAAGAAACAATTCGATATCAAACGGGAAATGTTTACATGCACAAGCGGACGCATTAATAGCCAGCTAGGCATGGTCAGAAAAACATTTTAAGTAGACTGTCCATCAATAGCATGTCAGGGGACAAAAATGTTTAAAAAATAAGCAAAGGGACTGGGCGCAAGAAGATTTTTATCAATAAAGGAAAAGTTGGTTTAATTCTACCATATCTGCAGGAAAACAAAAAAATAATTTCTCATCCAACAAGCCATCTGGTGATAAAAAAAAAAACTTGAATCATCTCTGGCCTGCCACTGACCAAGAACTCATTTATTGACTCCCTGCCTTTCAGTCTTTCCCATAGTATCAATGAGTATCTTAAATGTAACTTAATACGAATGTGCCTATAATCGCTACCAATGCTGAAATTATTTATTAGGTGGTGGTGTGTTTTAAAACTGCATTCAGGAATTAATTGCTGTTGATACATGAAAACTCCAATCAACAAGTAATTCCACGTTGCAAATAAGAAAACATTTTGAAAAAAAAAGATTTCAAATCTGCAGGGTTCGACTGATAACAACTAATATTTTTTGCATCATAACTTGAAAGAGACCAAGAAGAAAAATTTACCAATATTACATAACCTAGGTCTAAATCCCTAGGCCCAAATTAGTCATTATTAGGAAAAAGGTTTATGAGTACAAAGACTGTAGTTATAGTATTGTCTCCTTAAGAAACTTGTAAAAACACTGTTACGGTGAGAATGCACTTGGTTGCATTGACAGAGTTCTTTGCATATTGACAGCTGACTTAATGTTATATTGTGATGAATGTTTGAGGATCTGTGGTTGATATCAGTCTATATTGATGGAATTTAATATTCATTGGCACATTCTATAATGGTCAGTGTGGCACAGAGATGACTCATGATAATTCCACATATTTATGTAATGGCTTGGCATGGTTTACACAAGCAAAGACTACCTCACTATTGTACATATATAGTATCCCAGACACCTAAGATGTCTAGCCCGTGGTACTGTGGTATTTGGTGGTGTACATATTCAGAAACATTTTTTGTCAAGAAGCTTGCAGACCAGTCGGAAAGGCCTCATATTCCCTTAAGGACTGTGTTTCTGCTGTCGGGATTATGATGGCACTTTCTGGCAGCAGTTCCATGACGGCTTTTTTCACATGGAACTGCTGTCGAAAAGTGTCTTCAGGGGCCCCTAGTAAGGCCCCCATCCCACCGTGGCCTTCGCATACTGCCCTGGGGGGCTCAACATCCCTGCACCGTGTGTCAGGCACAGTGAGGTGCCTGCCACAGGGTGCAGGAATGTTTGTAAACATCCATTTTTCCATGGGAGCTTATTCTGCGTGCTTTTTCTGCCCGCTGCATAAGCTCCCATAGAAAAATGCATGTTTCCAGCCGCACTGTGTGCAGTCGTATCCTAATCAGGTATTCGAAACCGCTGACAGTTTTCAGCCAGCATGCGTGAGTTTTTTTGTAGACAATGCAAAAACATCTGCTAAAGGATATTTGAGCATTCAAGACAAAGGGTGTAAGGTTATGCAGTGTTTGGACATTATAGATTGAGCTGTATTCTTAGACATTGCACTGGACCCATGATATTGATCTACAATATGTGCAATGGATTTTGAATACTATGACAATTACTGCAATAGTGCTGGATATTATTATTATTGAGATTTATATATTATTATTATTATTATTATTATTATTATTGAGATTTATATAGCGCATAGTTACCCTAGGGCATCCCAGCGCTTGACCAGGGCGACAACAAGAGCAACAGACAGGTCAGCAGCGTCATATGGATATGGTCTAGTAATGTGGAAAGAAATGTGATGGAAGCAGGCTCATATGTTACACAATCACCCAAATAATCATCTAGGCGCTAAAAAAACAAAAGCAGAATCTAAACAGCCAACAGTAACAATCAATGAAAATCTAAAACAGTTAGCAAAATAGATGGTTTTAATGATTTTTTGTGAAATAAATAAGAATTGAAAGATTTGCTCCTCAATGGTAACTTGTTAAACAGTAGAGGTCCAATATATGGCAGTGTCCTTCCCCCTACCCTAGACTTCTTTATGCCTGTTGCTAAGGACAGAGGCTGTGAAGCAGAACTAAGATGCCTTGATGATTTGTGGTGCTGAAATCAGACAGCTAGTGGGGATTTTTCCAAATAATAAAATATTGTATATATTATGCACCGGGCTTTAAAAAAACATATATCACCAAAGTTACAGGTTTCCCCTAGGCCATACATTGCAATGGTAGCAACTGACACAGCTACATTTCCCTGTCAGTATTTCAAGGGGGCACCTACTATTGGTCTTGGGGTGTCCTTTTTCTATATTAAGTCATATTTCACTTCTGAATGCGTTAGTTTCTGTGTTGGGGTGATTTTGTATATCTTCGAAGACTGAACACATGCAAAACACAGGAAGTTTTCCTCATTGTGTATAAGCCACATGAAACAATCTATTGTAAGCTGCAATTGGAACCATAGCAACCCGCTAGTCACTTCAGGTTTTATCACTTTATTTAGGAACAGGTTCTTAATTAACCTCATATCAAAGAAGCAATTACATTCTCTATCAATGAAGACTTAATTATATTAAAAACAGCAAGCTGCCGTTCAAAGGAAGAAGCCGATAGCATTTCTATCTACAAGTAGTTAACATTTCAGACGATGTCATATGCATCAAAATCCATCCGGCTCTTTTCTTTTCATATACTGCAATGGCGTCTGCCTGCTAAAGAGGCACATGAGTGCTGTAATGGTGTGAGCAGTTGTGTGTGTGACCGCCGGATGTGTAGAAGCACCAGACTTTTTTGGGACAAGTATGTCTTACGTAAACATGCGTACACAAGGCATGAGTCAAACAAAAGTGAATAGACTTATTATGGATGCAGATAAGCACACCATGGAGAGAGTCAGAGAAGTGGTTAGAGAAGATACAACTCACAAAGCAGTACAGTTTAAGGGACTCACTGATATCTAGAAAGGTAGAATCAAAACCTGGATGTACAAACCCACAAGTTTGTGATTTGCAATTTGCAAAAATGCCATGTTTCTAAATTGAAAAGCCCAAAGCTCAATGTATGCACACACAGATATATACGATTGTAATGTGGTAAGATTTAAAATCACTAAATAAGGATTGCAATTTGAGATTTAGAGCCAGTAGGGTATTGTGAATGTTTTAACGCCAATTGTTGATTTTTAAAAACTTTGCTTTACTTTATTTAGCTCGTGCTTGGCTAAGGGGCATGAGAGCGCATTACACGAGAACCACACAATGAGACAGCAAGGACTGCCAGCTGCTAATGATACTGGTAGACCAAGAGTTAGCCAGTCGTATGTACTGAAATTCTAGAGACTGTGTGTCCAGCAAAGACAATGGGGGCAAATCAACGTTTATAAAGAAGAATTGAGATGCTGAACACCACAGACAGCACTGGCTCTGAGCCACTCTCATGCAGTATCACCTCAATGTGTGCACCTGTTCAGGCTGGGTCCCCAGCACCCCGGTGTCAGCAAAACTGTACAGAGAACAGGTCACAAACCTTTGGTTTGATCAATCGACAGACTTGCTACCAAAACATGAATAAAGGAATTTACTGAGTGTATGACGTATTTTCAGTGACTTACCTTCCAAATACCCATCAACTAGCTCACTTTTTTGAATTTAGTCATAGAGGGCCCAGTGCAAAACATATGAGTTGTGTGCGTTCCCTGGGTATCTTACATTACAAGGCCAGAACTAGTCTGGGATTGTTTGTGTTCCCTTCTGGAGGGGTCATCACCTGGCAGTTTGGGTATCGGCTGTTCCTATGGACAGCAGGATCAGCATTGATTTGCATAAGGCAGGCCTCTGTCTTGAGTGGCACTCTGCGTAAAAAAAACATAATTTGGAATACTATCCAGAGCGAATTCCTAAGATTTAGACTATTTCCAAGCATTACTCCAATAACCTTTCATGTGTTTGATGTAACACATCAGCATATCAGGAGCGAGGTACATCGCATTATACAGCGCATGTATCTTCAAGGAGCCCTGACTCTTCCTGTTCCTTTACATATATTTGCTCCCGGGACGGGACAGGAATAAGTTAAGATGTGTATTGGAAATTGGGCAGTACTGCAAAACTTCATCTTACTGTCCAGCAGTTCTCTACCAGGTGAGGATATGTGTGCATGGATTCTTCTCAAAATAGCATCCAATAATTTGTTATTTACAGTACATAAGGCACCTTGAGAGAGGCCACCTGCAATAGCTATCGTGAATTGGTAACGTCGTGGGGCTAGTAGTATACACACAACCTGCACATGGGTATGAATGAATAGCCTGCTAAGCCTACTCCTCCAATAAACTTATTTCTCTAAATGGCCAATGAATGTATTTCCCTGAAAATCTTCTTCCTCCTGCTTTTGTGATGAGCTCTCAAAATTCACATGCCACTCCCCAGGACTTAGGGGGCTGCCATTTTGAAAGATTTTGTTCCAATCAGGTCTACTTGTTTAGTTTAATCCTAGTTTCCACCTGATTCCATTTATGTGTTATTTATGACTGCTGCTTTCTGATATGAATGCTTCATACATGCATTTTGTGTATCTCAATTTCGGATTCAATATTTGTGAATCATATCATTCACGGTTACATTTTGTGAATTCATTACCTGTTACGCTGTGCATCTTTTTTGTGAGTTTTTACATATTGTGATGTTACATACATTGTTGCGTGCAGTATATGCAGTTGCAAATCAGTGCAATCTCCAAAAGGTTCGTACATCAGGGCTCAGAGAGACAAACTTAGGTGTGCTAATACTTTCATTTTCAAGTGTAAATTCATAATTGTGAATAGATTTACTATCATGTAAAATTATTTCATTAAGATGGAATTTTATTTCTGAGCAAATCTGTTCACAGGATCGGTTTATGGGCATTCCTGGGCTGGGATGGGTATTTAAATAGATGAATGCCTACAAACATGTGAGTTTGTAGACATATACAAACGTTTGGCTGGCACATTGACACACTGGAAGTGAGTAGAGATACATACCTGTCAAAGAAAGAGCAGTGTGGGAATGCCCATATAATACCCATGTCATGCCCACGTGATGTAAAGTAGGACAAAGCACCACAAAGCATTATTTATACTACTTTAAGGCTACTTTCCAGTCTAATAGAAAGTTTTGCGCTTGAAAGTAAATAGTTTATCAAGACCTTGCACGAATTTGCATAATTTTGCACCGGCGCAAAGTCTTGATAAATCTGCTCCTCATTCAAAGTCATTCTCACTACCTCACTCACTTTCTCACATGCACACAAACACAGGCCCACACATACCGAAAAGCACTCACACATACACACACTCACACAAACACACTTGTACCTTCATGCACACAACATGCTTATAAAAGCATTTAGTTTTACTTAGTATGGCTGCCCTAGAAGGTCCTGCACCAGCTCCTGCTGCTACAGTTTTTATTATGTTAATAGTAAATTTAACATTGTTATTCACTGTTAGCATACTTACAAAATGGGCCAAAGTAGAGGATGAACCTGACACCTTTGCGGGCGAGCCTTCCAGGGTCCTTAGCACTGAATTTGCCACCTCTGATGCTTGGGGTCACAAAGGGAAATCCAGGGGTTGCAGCTGTGACCCTTAAATGATGTTCATGCTGCAGACGTGTTGCTACAGTTAGTTATCATTTAATCTGTGCACATGTTTTAAGGTAATACTGTCCCAGAATCATTTTGCATCACTTTGAATCACTGCGTGTTAAAAGCTTTAAGAGCAGTTTTGAGCCATGCTTGCATCTTTTTCGACTGTATGTTATTGAAAAAGTGGGCACTTTCTGGCAGTTTCTGGAAGAGACCCAGCAAGTAATTCTACTAGCTTTAGGTTGGCAGACTACTGCTCTTAAAAGCGGGTGCCAGCCAGAAGCAACAAACAAGCTTTTATACTTGACATCCATTCACACTACGTTGCTGAAGACTCTTTGCCAATGAGCTATATTTTAGTAAGTTGTTGAGTTCTACTACTGTGCTGCAGCTTAGGGAACCAAAGTACCTCAACATCTACAAATGTGAAGAATATTTATACAGAGCTTGTGTAAATCTGCTGAACCAACATTGCAGTTGCCATCATTACACATTGGCTTATGACTTAAGCAGGCTGATGAAATATAGACCTTTATTCAATATTTTATGTATACCTAGATGTCACTTAGGTGAGCAAAAAGTTCAATTTGGAATCGGAAATCCCAATATGTGTGGATTTTTTCTGACCTCAAACTCCAACTACGAGTGGATACAAGTTAGTAACTTTGTGATTCTTGTTAAACCTGCTCAACATTGTCTCACAGCAGTTTTGCCCACCTACTGTTATTCAGGGTTTGTAGGGCTGCAGAGGCCTAATGCAGGCCCATGCAGCCCCAAAAGAGGGCACCCAGTGAGCTCAAGGCCAGTAAATGTCTGTGACATAAGGGAGATTCAGGGTACCCTCATCACATTCTGCGGGGGGCATCATATTGCATTACGCCACAGTAGGGCTGCACTCCATTCCACCAGGTCCACCAGGCTTCACTCCATTCCACCAGGTCAGCAGAGGCATGAATGTGCCATCCACATTTAAGGTTTTCCACCAGGCAAAGATCCATGAGCCTTCAGCAAAGCCACGACAATTGCAACTTCACTGGAGGCATTGAGGCTTTGTTGCATGGGCGTCATGTTCAAAGAGCCCACACAGCAAGGTTAATGGTTTTTCCAAAACAATCTACAAAAGCAAGATAATTTCATTGTGTTCATGTGTAAGATCACCATCTTTTCCCTGGTGGTCCCTAAGAAAAAAAAATGATGTCACAATATCTGCCCTAAATAGGGCGGAAAGTCTGAAGGAACTTTGACCAATAGCATGATTTTTGACCAATGGCCCGATGTCAGTTGGGACATCAGTCAAAGTTTTCTACAAGCATAGCCAGTGTAAATGTTATTGTTAGAAAAATGACAATACAGCAGAGGAGGTGCAAGTTTGGCGGACACTACACTAAATGATAGCCTTAGTGTAAGGATTAAGTCTGTAAGTTGTGTGTGAACCCCAAGATTTTATGGGCTTCTGGGAAAGCTGGTTTCCATCTGAAGAATATTTTTCAAGTGGATTAAAAAAGTAAAAGAATTTTCCAATCTAGATGGACAGACTTGGAGCTGCTTGGCAAAAGCAAGAGGAGCTCAGTATTTTCTGGATGGCAGATAGCCTCTGTGCTAATATGTCAATGTTATGTGTATTGTCTTGAGCTACAATGGGGTGTTGTTCACATACTATTGGAAGATGATACCTGCTTTAAAGAAATCTCATCCAAAGATCGATTATTCAGGTAAAATAATAAGAGCTAGGAAGTGTAGGGTGGTGGAAAACGTGGACATGATGTGGAATCAAGACTTGGCAGCCTTGGTTTCTGGCAACCTGGAATTCAACAGCACTGGCAGTGGGCTTCTAAGAAAATTGGTTGGCCCCTGCCCTTATTATTTTAATTATTATTATTTACGAATCAAGCACTGGTTACATTTCAGCAACTGTACATACCTTCATTGCTAAAAAGTGCCCTGAATAGCTTTGGTACCATGTTGAAATGAGATATGTGTGAGTGCATGCATATGTGTTCTACCATTACAACATAATGGGGTCACCCAAAAATCCTTGGGGCCAGTGTACAGTTTAGCACAAACAACCACATGATCCAAACACGGACTGATAAAGTTATTTTGAAAAGAGAAGCACATTCTCACAAGAAACACAATGTTCTTAATCGTATGCTGAACCTGATGGAGAACAAAAAGGAGAGAACAGAAGAAATACAACACCAGAGCCAAGGAATACACACAATATCATCTATATTAAAGTATTTGTAGTATATACAGATCATTTAAAGCATATTAATGGTTGCTCCCTTGGGTGAAAAAGTGCTAAAAAAGAGTGCTTGTTCAAAGTCACAAGTGATTAATATTTACAATAATGGAATTTGCACTGCATACAGACTGTCTGCTGAAGATTTGTATCATATTCAATATACTTATGGCAGAGGTAATGCTTTAATCAATCTAATTCCTCCTTCAGGAGAATGGTTCAGTCCAGGCATAGATAATAAGGTTATAGACGTTTCGACCCAGAACAAATATGTTCAAAGAAAACCTTTAATGTGAGTTTTTAATGTGGGTTTTCATCAGGACAGATAAGCGGGGCAACCTTCATGGGGATCAGCTAAAATTGTGTCTGATGTGTTCACATAAAGCTTACTTCTCTCCCAACATTCAAAAACTCACCTAGAGTAGCATACTTGTCCCTCAACTGGTGAGCAAATATATATGGATGAAGGCACATGGGATCCTTGTCTAGGGCTCATGCATAAAATAAATTCTGCAATGTAGAAAAAAATCCTCTTGGAAAACCACATGTGCATCAAAATCACTTATAGAGAAATGCTGAATATGCATTGGCAGTCACCCAATGAAAATCAATAATTGCATGGGTGCGGCATACAAGGGATGAGGCCCTTCCTCATTCATGTAGGTAGGCCAGGAAAATAATATAAATCTAATGTAGACTACGTCAAGGAAATACACAATTTTATTGCACTAAAAAGGGTTGTATGCCCAAACAAGGCTTAATGCAGAGTACTCACCAAGTTCTCTTGCATAATTCAAAAGTACAGGGTGGGACAGCACGTCAATTACTTTGCAGAATGGGCTGTGAAAAATAATGAATATTAAGATTAAGTTAGAAATGAGTCAATTTTGTGACACTGCAAAAGATTCTAGTGACAGAAAATCTAGGCTAGGAGATATACCACTTTCTCTGAGTACCAGGATCAACTACCTGGTATTTTTTAGGGGATGGCCGATGAGTACCACACAGAGGGAGGGGGCAGTACCAACCCTGGAGTCAGAGGCAGGGATGGGGCAGAGGAAGGAACAGAAGCAGGAGGTCTGTACGATTCCAACAAGAGAACCACAAAGAGATTCAGACAAGGAGACAACACTACAGGTGGAGGACACTTCTAACTTAAGCCCTATTGTTAACCTTTCCAATCATGTACTCTCCGCAGGCAAGCAACAGATACTATCTAAGGGACTTTCCTTCGTACCCACCACAATACCCAACACTTTCAATATCAAAATGGAATTACGCCTGTTTTTCAGGAAGGTCTGATTGAGGCATTACTTCAACAAGGTTCCTTCCGATCTACTTTTTCATGTACCTGATTGAGAATGCCCTCAACGTCACACCCCAAGCACACCTCATGTCAAATAAGGTCCGTGCGTTGGAACAGTTTGTACTCAGAGATGCAATGAACCTCCTTACGCAAAAAGAGTACATCAAATACAACATATCCAAGGGTGAGTGCAATGCTCTGAAGACCCTTAAAAACAACAAGAATATAGTGATCGAGTCAGCAGACAAGGGTGGGCGATTACAGTAGGAGAACACTGAAGACTACAAGCTAGAGCTGAAATCCCAACTAAATGAGGTTGCTAACTTTAAAAAACTCAAAGGAGATTCCCACCCAGGAAATATCTGATTTGATTAAGGGAATGACTGATAAAGTGCTAATGGAAGGTTTTCTGACTGAGTTAGACTATGATTACCTTATAAAAGGCAAACATGCATGCCCACCATTTATACCCATCCATACATTCACAAGAATATGGAAAAAACACACTGTGGGCTGATGGTATCAGGTTGTGGGTCCATTCTCAAACCCCTCTAAAAGTACATTGGCCCTTTTCTTAAACCTTGGGTCGAGTCCACTAGATCACCACTTAGGGACACCATGGAGACTGTTAAGTTGATTGGCAGCTATGCATGCACTTCATTGGACCATATTCTGGTCACTATGGACATTACCTCCCTTCACACCACCTTCCCGCAGAGGTCAGCCCTTGAGGTAAATAGGGAGGTACTCAACAGGAGACCCCTACCCACACAGGTCCCTACAAAATTCATAGTGGATCTCTTAGAGATAGCAATGATGAATATTTTTTTCTTCCTTCAAAGCGACTACTTTGTCCAGACAAAGGGTGTTGTGATGGGGGCAGGGTTTGTATCTGACCTAGCTATTGTTTACATGGATAGCTATGAATGTGAACACATATATACGGAGGACAATCAATTTTTTCAAAACATCGCTTTGTGGAAGCAATACATTGATGTCCTGATGATCTGGACAGGAAGTGAAATGAAACTACAGAGGTTCCATTCTTGGCTCATTGATAGATCCCAAGATATGAAATTCACATTAGCATATAGCAATCTTGAGATTCCTTTTCTTGGCATTGTGAGATAAATTTTCTTGGCTTCACTATAAGAGTTGAAAACTGCAAATTGTACAATACTACACTTTACCACAAAGAGAGTGAGAGGAATACACTTTTGAGGTATTCAAACCACCATCCAAGGACTCTTTGTGACAACTTGCCATATCGCCAATTCTTTGGAATCCATAGGAATTGTTCCCATTGAACTGACTATTTTAAAGAATCAGATGACGTGTTGGATCATCTAGCGTCACGTGCCTATCCCAATGGACTATTGAAGAAAGTGTGCAAGAGGGTCTGGTATTGTTCGCGTGAGGTCCTTCTAGAAGCCAAACAGAGAATAGAAAATTTCAAAGAGAGGATGATCTGTGTAACTACCTTTTGTACACAAAGTATTGATATCAAAAAGATCTCAAAAAGGCATTGGAATTTGGTTTCAGATGAGGTCTATATTAACAAGCCGCTGAAGTGTTAAAGATCACATAGTGAGCTCCCTTCTGGGTGTGTCTGCTAAACCTAACCTCCTTACACAGTGGAATCTACCACAGATTGTGGGCCATTTGAAATGTGGTAACTGTAAAGCATGTGCATAAACGATTAAAACTAAGCCCTTCAAACACAATGAATGCAACTACACACTGAGGAATCACACTAACTACAATAGTAGTGATGTGATGTATGTACATGTTGCTACATGGAACAAACCTGCCAGAAAGTGAAGGCACGTATTCTGAAACACTGCCGCAGGATTCATTGCAAGAAACAGTTCACCACTTTTGAACACTAAGCAGAGAGTCTGAAATGTCTGGTAATCGAAAAAGTCACCGCCAGCCCAAGGGGTGGTGATGATGTCTACTGAACTTATGTGAGTGTATGGACACAGTATTGCGGGGGTTAAATGAGTTTGAGGAAATAGTAAGACAAGTGTCCACATCCACAAGTCACCTTGCTGCATTGCCTTACATTAAAGTGAAAGGGAAGGAATACACTGTGTTTATCTAATTCTTTCCTGTCCTGTCCTTTCCTCCAGCACTGGCGTGGTTTCGGCAGCCTCACGTCAAAGGACACACCCTTGCACCATGGTGCAAGGTTGCCGTTATTGTCAGCAGGATTGTTTTTGTGCAGGAATTGGCGCCATCCTGCACCAAAAACAATCCTGGGAGGCTTTTCCCTCGTTCTATTTGTGCTGCAGAATGTAGAGAGAATGTAGCACACGTGGAAAGAGAAAAAAATAAGGAGAAATAAAGTTATCTTTCCTTGTTGCACCTTCACTGGGGAGGAGTAATGAATTGGCACATCTCAGTTTTGCATGATTTTGTAAATCATGGGAGGCATCAAAATCCATGGGTGTTGCCTGGGAACACCCACCGCAACACCCATGGAATGCCTCCCTAATGCAGAGTAAGGCAACGCAGCGATTTGTGTTGTCTTGCCTTACTCCGTATCTGAAGCCATTAAAAGCCATGCAAAGAAGCTTTGCATGACCTCATAAATAAGATTTTTTTATTTGAATTGCTGGAGCATCAAAAAAGTGACGCAACGGCAGCGCAAGGGGCTCATAAATATGCCCCTTAGTATTTTATGAGTTTTTAGACATTGTGGTCTTACTATGTGTATTCATTACGATGTTGCGTGCCCCTAGTCAGATACCATTGGGGCCTTTTATACACCAATACACTTAAATAATGGCTATATGTGAAATTATTGTGTGTTTATTGTCTCTTCGCAAATGTGTTTTGTTTTTTTAGTTTAATGTTTACAATTTAACAGCTCATCAATGTAAACAACTGTAAGTTATGCATGCATATTGGCATTATGTTGATTGGAAGGCTTTCATGATAGTGCCTATTATTACATTTTCATAACATGTCAATTCTGTACTAGCTCAAATTTATGTTTACAATTTAACCATTGGTCGAAGTAAACTTCTGAAATCCATGCATGCACATTGGTGTTTTTTATTGAAGGGATTTTGAAGTAGTGCGCATTTTTTCATTTCTGTACTCTTATTACCTGCCAATACTGTGGTAGTGCTGTAAACTGGACCAATATTGTTATTTTTGCACAGGCGGATTTTTTACCCCAAACGCGTATTAAAATTCCCCATTTCAGATTACACTCTAGATTCATTCTGTTTGACTCCATACAGACTCCTGGATGAGTAAATGTCTTTTATATAAGAAAACATGACTCCTGCACCTCAGCTACATTTACAGCTAGGCCGTCACACTGAGATCCTCCATTTTGTGAGTACCGCAGCATCCTCAAGTGTGCACGTTCATGCCGCTAAGCTTCCGATTATCTTCTCTCCCTCTGGACTGCCCCCTGTTCTGTGCAGCCAAGAGGGAGAAGGAGATACATTGGAGAGAGAAGCAGTAAGAATGCCTTTTCTATCACTAGAATCTTTTGTAGTGTTACAAAACGGACTTGTTTCTAACATCTTATTATTCATTATTTTTCACAGCGCATTGTGTAAATAATTTGAAGTGCTCCCCCACCCTGTACTCTTGTATTATGCAAAAGAACTTGGTGAGTACTCTGTATTAAGCCTTGTTTGGGCATACCGCCCTTTTTAATGCCATACAACTGTGTGTTTCCTTGACTAAGCCTATATTAGATTTATTTTCTTTCACAGCCCTCCTAACATTAATATGGATGGGTCACATTCTTTGTATGCCACACCCATGCAATTATTAATTTTCACTGGGAGAGTGCCAATGCATATTTAACATTTCTCTATAAGTGATTTTGAGGCACATGTGGTTTTATAAGTGGATTTTTTCCATATTGCAGAATTTATTTGGCACATGAGCCCTAGACGAGGAGCCCATGTGCCTTCGTCCATATATGTTATGCTCTCCCAGTTGAGGACTAGTACCTATGCTACTCTATGTGAGCTTTTGCTTGTTTGCAGGTTGTTCCATTTATCTGTCCTGATGAAACACGCATTAAAAGTTTTGAGAGACCATGTGTTTTTCTGGGTCGAAACATAGACAACCTTATTATGTATGCCTGGACTGAACCCTTAACTTCAAGGAGGAATTTGATTTATTCAAGCATTACCGCAGCCATTATGATATTGAGGAGTATATAGATCTTCAGCTCAGACAGGCTGTTTGCAGTTGCTTGCATGCACCGCAATTCATATGCCATTATTTTATATGTAAATATTGATCCCTTGTCACTTTGCCTGAGCACCCTTTTTTTGCACTTTTTCACCCGATGTAGCAACCATTAATATGCTTTCAATTATTTGTATATACTACAAAAACTTTAATATAGACGACATTTGGAATATCCCTAGGCTCTGCTGCTGTATTTCTTCTGTTCTCTCCTTTTTATTCCCCATAGAGGTCAGCATATGACTAATAACATTGTGTGCCTTGTGAGAATTTGTTTATCTTTTTTTAAAATAATTTTGCAGTCCCCTTTTGGACCATTCGGTTATTTGTGTGTATGTGTTCTAAGCACTCCTCTGCGCAATATGGTAATTTTTCTGGCGAGTCAATGCACCGCAGTCATGGTGCCTATAGAAAATATTTCTGCTCTTACTATGCAGAACCCAGGAGATGAGCATTGTAAAGACTCTAGAGTAACATAAAAGTCTCCTTTCGTGCCTTTGACTTTGGCTCCATGAAAAGGCATTCTTACTGTCTTACTTATTGTCCCCCCCCCCCCAGTAATTTTACTGAAACACTTTTCTAGAGCTCGGTAGGTGTATGTTTTTGTTTGTCCAGTCTTTTACCATAATATTGGCTTTTTAATATTTTGGGTCTTTATTTCACTATGCAGGCCATTAGATTAACACAGCCTTTCTTACCTACACCTTGGATGCCAACACTCAGATGGAAGTGTTGGTTTATGGAATTTAATACTTAGTAAAGGGCAAATCTGCTGCAAGATGTAGACATGAAGAAGAAGAAGGTCTACTTAGCACATTATTTAGGTTTTGAAAGGCACAGCATTATTCAACATTTGTCTCTCAAGTAGAGTTAAGGAAATCAAGTTACAGAAAAATGTCAAAATGTCTGAAAAGGCTCAAAAGGCATGTTGAGACACAGCAGAAAGTATGATACCAGAACATCGTATCCTAAATATGATCTGTCAAAAATATGGTGTCCTAAATATTGTTTATGAAAATCAAAATTGTATTTGAACTCTTACTTGCTCTCTGTGAATGAAGTTTTAGGATGGCATCCGCATCAGGACTATGTTTCCTCATTCTGCAGGAATTCTGAGGTTTTGAACTTGAAGCGGGGGGGCATGGTAACATCATTCCAAACTCCTGGTTCATTATATCCATTAAAGTTAAGATTTGGGCTATTGTGAGCCACATTTATCCTCATGTGGTTGATGCTCAGATAGATATGTAGGAACAAAACCACATACCCCAATATTCAAGTCACCCCAAAATTCAGATTTCCAAGTATGCCTTGGGTGGTTCTGTTCTGGGTAGAACTTGCATTAAAAGGCACCCTCCCACACATCAATTTAGCAAAGTAATACCCATACTAAATGGGACTACACAGTAATTAAATTCTAGATCAGAGAAAAGATAAAGGGTTTTATTACAGAGATCTAAAAACCAAGCAGCACAGAGTAAATGCCAAGAAGGTTCAAAGGTAGAGTTACATGGAGCAGTCAAGAATCAGAATTAGTCCCAAATGAAAAGCAAAATCATAACATATTGGGCAGCATCCCAGTGGAAAAGGGAAGTCATCTGTCTCACCTCCAAAACATGGGGTTCTTATACACAATTCTTGCATAAGCAAGGATTGAAAATGCAATTTCTTTGTGGCATGAGCACAAGTAGCAAGCTATTTGGGAAATCAGAGTTTTCAACATCACTTCTAAAGTTCTTTAAGTACTACCTAATTCTAAGAAAACATTCAGCATCTTCTGTGTTATTGCTATCTGGACATGTGTAAAATAATATGTAACATTCAACAATAAGTCTTCATGCAAACAAAAAAAGGCTAGGCCCAGCAAATGAACTGCAGCCGAAGGACCTTGGTAAAATGTTACAGTTAGGAACACAAGAGAGCTCATACACAATACACACACAGTGTGAAATTCTATGACATCATCTTGTCTTTGCTTTGCTAGTGGGGAGAGAAGATGCACAGGGGAACGAGATGAGAGAGGGAAGAGCAGGAGTGAATAAGCAGCATAAGACAGCATCCATGCAAACTGATATGGCGATTTTGAGACAATGTGGCACAACTAAATTACATTAATAAAAACATTTCTAAAAATGATTACAATTCTTTCCCACTGCAATCATGTTAATTTAGCATTTGCACATTTGATCCATTGCAAAAATCATTATTCATCATCATTATTTCTATACAAAAATATAAACCTAGAAAAACATTACCACAGTAACAGGAGTAGAGTCATTGGTTTTCAAGAGGAACGTTTCATCATTAACAAGTCATAATAGGGCCATGGCATAGTGCTGGATACGGTTTTAGGGATATTAGTAAGGAAAGAGTTGCCCATCAAGAAGGATATATGTGAGTTCTGCAAAGTTTCAGCTGGACGTCTAAGGGCCCATTCTGTTTCAGTTTGGTTTGAAACTTCCTCTAGGTTTAATGGAGGACACTGTGAGGGCTTCACTGTCAATTGAATTTCATCTGTCCAGCTGAAAGAATTTCCATGCTCTTGAGCAGGGCGATAGAATTTGAATGGTGCAAGGAGAGACATGCAAGTTTGACTCCATTGAAACAGAAATTCCTGAAGCATCAGCTCGCCTGCCATTCAATGCAAAGTTTGTGTGCTGCTTCATTGTCCATCTGAGCAGAGCAGTGATTCCATTCAAATTGAAAAGACTACATGGATGCGCTCTAGGGTTTTCAAGGTTTTCACTTGACTACCAACATTTCATTCTTTGAAAGAGAGAGTTCTCGTGCAAATGTTCTAGGAAACATCAAGCAGTTTTTTGGAGGTAAGCAATTTATCATTCGCAGAGGTCAGGAGACACTTGTGTAGATCTTGAATGAATTGAGAACTACTAAGTGGACAGCAGACTCACACGATAAGCCTCTAAGGCACTGGAGTTCCATTTTAAAGTTAATTATTTTCCAGGGGGAAAAAGTTAAGGGTGCTTCAGAGTGTTTGATTTCTTCCCTGGAAGTGGGAAGTGAAGAGGTAATGTATGTGTCCAAGGATGGGTGATTGGAATGTGAAAGCAAGTTATGCAGAATTTGTGAAGGTGATGGGTCTGTTGCTTTGAAGATTTCAGCATGAGAGAGAAATGGTTTTAACCCGTTCCCCGCTCATGACGGAACCACTCCGTCATGAGCCACGGGCGCCGTGTGCTCATGACGGAGTGGTTCCGTCATGCTGCGGCCGTTGGCGGCCGCTCCTCCCACGCGGCGCTAATTCCCCGCCTGTGCGGGCAATTAGCGCAAGTGGGTGGCGTCATAACGGAACCACTCCGTCATGAGCACAGCTCGCTCGTGACTCATGGCGGCGTGGTTCCATCATGAGCATAGGGGCGCCGCAAACCCCCCCAGTGCTGCGGCGGAGTTCGCGCCACAGCGAAGGGGTTAAAGTTGAGAATGATATTTTGAACTTTTTTCAAGCAATCCCCTGTAGCGATGCTGTAGTCTTCTGCTGGGATTTACAAACCAATGCAAATATTGATTTGCATTGGTTTGTAGGCCAAAGTAACGTAATGAAATGCAATACACTGCTTTACTTTGCTGTACCTTGCTTCAAGGGGGTGTTCCATGGGTAATGCATGGGTGTTCTCTCACATAGTTTTTATGCAAATCTCTATCTACAAAGGATTGTAGACAGGGATTTGTACCAAAACACTGTGCCTTCCTCAGGCAGGTGCAATAGGAGAAATGTTTTACTTTCTCTTTTTTTCTCTTTGCCTGTGCACTGCATTCTGAGCACACATACAAAGAGGAAAATACCATAAAGCAGTGGTTCCCAAGCTCTTTAGAACCACTACCCAATGCCAAACTTTTGCGATCCCCTAGATTTAATTGACATTAGTCAGACAATTTTTTAATGTAACTAAAGCATCTAGTGAGTGTGCACTGTAATTTACAGACAGAACATTTTCCACTGAAACAGCCACTGAATTTGCACAGATGTACAGTTTTAGTGATAAAACAATATCACACACAAATGATAAAGTATGGAAATTGGGTTTCAGTGAATATTTATCAATTTTGGATTACCAAGTAAAGTGTGTTGATTTGTTTTGATCCTATTAAAATCTTAGTTTCCATCACACTTCAGAATAACAAAAAAAAGTGCTTGTTTTGTTTTCTTAACTGCTAAACATGCTTAGTTCATTTACAGGTATTTACATTTTGTTGTGTGTTACAGAAAATTACATACTACAGCCATTGCTTTCACACTCCCTGTACCCCAGCAGGATTGCCACCTAATTCACTTTACTTTTCTTTCTCTGACTACAAAGCGAGAGTAGTTTGTAAACACTAATCATAATGTTTTACCCCAATTTGTTAGAATACTTAACCTAACATTTGACCTTTGTATTTGAAGTGCAGCAAATGTGATAAAATAAATACAGAAAGACATCTTTATTCATTGCTTGGACTTTTGCAACACATATGCTGAGTACAACGCTGACACACTTGCTCTGTGGTACATAGACGCCTTCATTTGCACACGCAGCCACAAGTGTGACAGTGCAGGAAAAGAGCAGAACTGTGCCACTTCTAAGTAGATAAGGTGCCTTTCTGCTGTCTCTAATTCACATAACACAGTAGACTAGTAACTTTACGTGCTCTGCTTTGCATGAACTCTTTCTAAATATACCCGTGATATTTTCACATGTTTCTTCTCAAAATGTTTTCCATGTGAAGAAGAATGCAAAAACTTAAATGTAGACTAACCCTTCCCCTTGCACAATATTTGGTGTGACGTCACATGGCTCACAAGTATACATTAGGTTGTCTGTGTAAAATTTAGTTTTATTGAGGACTCTCACCATGCAAATCAAATCAATTATCTTGAATTGACCCTTTTTTGAAGGACTTCAGGAAGCAGCTCAAGACCTGGGTCTTCGATCGAGGATCATACAGCCCACCAGTGCCTAAAGACCCCCTGGAGTGACAAGCCGCGCTGTACAAGTCTTCTGATTGATTGATTTTTTGTAAATAGGGGCAAATGGCTCTCTGACTTCATTAAGAATATCCACAACCCATGTATAGTGGATACATTTGCTATCATAGTTGAATCATGCAGAGTTTAAGTAACTGTTCTTAGGTTCACATTTACAATTCGCAGGGCCACTGGAATTTTGCAGTAGAGGAGGACCAAATTATGCGGCAGAGTTTACTAAATTATGCAACAAGAAAAGGCAAATTATGCAGCATAATGTGGCATATTTTGTGATAGTATTACTTCATTATGTTGTCATTTGTAGACATGTTAACACTGTCTGTGTAATGATTCCACCATATTAGTTCAAATTAGCACCCAAATACAGCAGCAAGCCACTGAAAGATGGTAACCTTTGCGAAGTGCTTTCCATTGTGCAGGAATTCCTGTTGTCGTAGTTTTAGTAACTTCTGATTCATCTGAGCTAGGAACCAAATTCAATTTTTTTTAAAAAAATCGGCAGATTATGCAGGAGATGATGGATCATTTGGCACACGCAGCAAATCCACAATTATGCAGAAAAAGCTGCAGCCACAGAATCGCATAATTCCAGTGACCCTCACTATTGGCTAAAATGAATGTTTGCCTGATATCAAACAAAGCTTCTCAAAGCAGCGTTCATGGAGGCATGGATCAACTTTTAAAGTCAAAAGCTAATTTGTGCCAAATTTTGACCTGAGCGCATCATCGAGCAACAAATACCTGATAAAATATGCAAAAGGAGCATAACACTGTGGGAACAACTCGAACACCTGCATGAACCCTAGGTAAGGTCAGAACTACTAAGCCAGAGTGACTTGGATTTGCATAAAATCTTCAAGTGAAATTAAACTAGGCACACACAATGTACAAGAGGAATATTGTGGGACATGCCCATGCTTAACGTGTCATTGCTGTGCGATTACACATTATACTCAGCCCACCTTTGGGTGGTTATCACCACCTTGTCATTTTGAGAGGAGGGTGTATCTCGAACACAAACGTTTCACAAGACAGTGCTGGCCCTCCTTTGTTCCACAGCACAACCGTAGCATTGTGGCAACACAACTTTACTTGTGCAGTCAATGACACCATTGGTGCACTATTTTGTAATATGGAAATTCGAAAATATTTACATTTCACGCCACACATTGCAGCAGATTTTCCCGAAATACCTCTGTAACATTTGGGGTTATCTACATTTAACTAATATGAGTCATATATTGTTCAAATTACTGTTCATTTTATGTCTACAATTTGTCCTCAATGTATGTCATGTGGGCTAATTTTTTCACAACTTATCAGATATCAATTCCTCACTGTTTTTGATGCAATTGGTGTAGACACTTATTAAAATATTTTCTTGATGGACAATAAGCATGCGAAATAAAGGCGAATAAGCGAAGTCCACTGGTTCCTGGAACAAAGCAGAAGTCACATCCAGGAAGATCGCCTGCTTTCTAGCCTGCTAGAGCCATCTTAACAGCTCATGTCACTATGAATGAGGTTCAGGCAAATGAAAATATTACTGAGCGGATTAGGGTAGAAATAAATGTCATGAATAAAATTACGCACAAAGGGCTGCTATCTGTGTCCATAATAAAGTTTTGTATAAAATTAAATTAGATTAATGTGTTTGGTAATGCCTCTTAAAGGGGGGTTTAAACAGATTCTAAGATTTAACTAACTTTCAGTAGCAGATACATTGAGCAGGCCTAAGAGATTCGTTTCTGAATAGCGCAGACTAAAGTGGTGGTGAGAAAAGTATTTTAAGCTACGTGGAAGAGTGAACCAGGATAGACAGTTTCTAAGCCTGGTCTTTCAAAATATTCAAATATTTAATTTTAGAGTAAAAAAACAATTCTCGTGTTTTTATATTTAATTAAATACTTTTTAAAGTGCATTTATGAGACCTGTTAGCAAAATTGTATTTCCGTTCACATATTCATAACATCAAACACGCATCCCGAATGTGTATGACGATGTAGGTGACGTAGGGAGGGAGTTAATGTGAAGTGAGAAAGACGACGTAGCCAGAAAGATACAGAGATCTACAAAGAGGAAGAGGCATTTACTGAAAAAGAGTTAGAGAGAAATACAAACCGGGCAAATAGAAGGTGAAGAGCAGAACGCGGGAAGAGAAGTAGAGAGAAAAGAGGTGAAGAATAGAGTCGGAGCTGAGGTAATGAAAGAGATGAGCAGTAGAAACCGTGGTAGAGAGAGGGTGGTGAAACAGATAGACAGCTAGAGGCATAGCTGAAATAGAAAGATGTATGAAAGGAATAGAGAGAGAGATGAGATGGAGAAAGTGTTGAAACAGAGAAGATAGAGTGAGAGATGAGAAAAATTAGGCAATCATAGAGAAGAGAGGCTAAGGTAGATAAAAGGAGGTATTATTAAAGGAGTAAAGTAGTTAGAGAAGTGAGATGGATAATAGGAAGAAAGAGGGGAAGCGGAGATCTGAGGTAGCTAAATGGTGAATTCAACTGAGAGAGCGAGAAAGAGGTGGGGTAGAGGGAGATGAGGAGCTGAGGGAGAGAGATAGAGGGAGGTGGGGTGCACAGACTGGTGAGAGGGAGGTAGTGTCAAGTGAGGTATAGAGAGATGGGGAGAAATAATAGATGTGTGAGGTAAAGATGGGAAGTTGAGCTAGAGGTGAACTAGATGGAAGGGAAATGCAGGGAGGTAAGATTAAAGCAATGTAGAGAGGTGCAAAGAGAGGGGTGAGGTAGATAGAGTTGAGGGAGAGAGAGGGATAGAGTGGTTGAAATGTAGTGGTAACCACAGAGAATAATAGAAAAATAAGTGAGGTTGTGAGAGACAGAGTTCAGGTACAGAGTGGTGTATTGAAAAAGAGGTAGAGAAGAAAGAGGTGAGGTAAGGAACATAGTGGTAGTGATCTAGGAAGTAAGTGCATAGAGATGCAAAGATAAGTAGCAGGCCAGGAGAGGTGATGGAGTAAAGAGAGAAACCTGAGACAATTGAGGCATAGAAAGAGCAGTAAAGGATGGTGAAGAGAAGTTACAAAGAGGTTGTCAGAGAGAGAGGTAGAAAGAGAAATGAGGTAGAGAGGGGGGCAAGGATGTAATAATGGGTGTGATATAGAGAGATGAGATACAACACTATAGAGGAATAGAGAGAAATTAAGGAGAGAAAAGTGATGTAGAAAGAGAGGGGAGAAGCTGAGAGAGAAAGGCAAGGTGGATAGGGAGGGGACAGTAAAATAGAGGGTGGTAGACAGAGAAGAACAAAAATAGCTAAAAGGGAGTGAGCAAGGTAGAGAGATGAACGAAGTGAAGTAGAGAATGTTATATAGAAAGGTAGAGATTGGTGGGAGAGGGATAGGTAGAGGGAAACAGAATCAGAGATTGTTGTAGGAAGAGAGCAAGAGAGAAACGTTTAGCTAGAGAAAGAGGCAGAAATCAGAGAGAACCTTCTGATTGTCCTGATCATTTATGACGGGGTCCTTAGGAAGGTGGCAATCATGGGCAATTGCCCAGTTTGCCCAAGCTTTAAAAACAAGTCAAATGAATGTTTCCCTTATAAAACCTTATCAAGGGTATTAAAGCAGCAAGTCTCTACTTCAATTTAAAGACATCTTTGCATACCATATTCACTACTTTGAAAATGGACATGGGCAAAGTTTTTGATGTTCCATAATTCATCCTCAAAATTGGGCAAATCTGACAAATTGTAAGATTACCAGTACATTGTCGGATTACCATATTACATTTCTTTATTGTGGCTTGTGTGTGTTCAATTTTGAAAACAACAGTGCTCCTCATTCAGATCTGCGTGACTGCATGGCGGGCAGCCTAAACGCAGGGGTGCTCGCAAAATGCCCGGGCCGGTTAAAATAAGTTCCCTCTTCCTTTGAGGGTAACGAAAAGAACAGCACTCCATGTAGCTTACAATGTCAAATGTATTTACTTGATGGACACACTCTAAAAGAGTCAGACTCGTTTTGGCACATTTTGCCTTTCTCATGGTGCCTGCGCACAGTTAGCATTCGGATTATATTGTCATATGTCAATACTGAACAAGCATTTGCAATGCAATAGGTCTCGCATTTACGCGAGTTTGAGCTATTGACATTGCAAATGACAATGCCTTTTATTTTTGTTTTCATTTTTAAAACATAACTAAAAGGCATTGTCATTTACAATGCCAATAGCTTAAACTCACGTAAATGCGAGACCTATTGCATTGCAAATGCTTGTTATGCCTGTTGACTGCAGGTCGAAAAATTTGATGCCACGGGTAGCTGGAGAAATGGCTGGTCTTCAGCCAATGCGACGGTTGCTTTGGGGACATATTTCAAAAGCCTACACATCTGGCCTTCGAAATGAGGCTTGACGTCCTGTTGATTCTTTCACGTCACGAAGTCAAATCTGACTATTAGCCCCTAACATCCATAATCAATGATATTATATTGTTCTCTGACGCGTCTGGGCAAAACGAGAGAACTTGGGGAGAGAGTGGGAATTGGACCCTACAGAGTTTCGTGCTAATCTCTACTATTCCCTCATTTTAAAATCAATGGTTTGCTCTGCGCCGTGAATAGCAGCACTTCATTCACTACTGAGTATCAATTTGATCATTGTTTAAGCAACACTCAGTCAGAAACTATTGCATATGTTCCTGGTGCGGAGAAAAGAACCACACTAACACAAGATGTGTCACAGGCAGGATTTTTGTGGCGCACGAAAAGGATCCCGGATCACCTGTTCTGGGTGATATAAATCAGTACTTCGGGTACTGAGCACGATGGTTTGCCAGCGGCAATCTTAGCTCGGTTTAACTGTGACGTCTAAGTCTAATATACGCGTCATGTAGAGTCAGACGGGCATTTTATGCAGGCTCAGAATTGCAGCCCGAATTTCAAGACACCATTATATAAAGTTCACTGTAAAACAAAAGCCTCTCAGGCATCTGCAGGATATCTGCGCAAATAGGAAATGTGGAGAAAAAAAGAGTGGGGGGTGGAGGGGCGGCTGAGCCAAATTGAGCTGCCGGTTATCAGGAGGACGCTTGCATGTTTCTAACAAGACAAGCCCGGCGGAGCGTGGCGCGCGCGCTTGGCGGGGGCGGGGGAGCGCATTCCAGGCGGGGGAGCGGACCCTTTGAAGTACGATGCCAAAAGCGGATTGCATGGCGGCACGATGCACATGATTGTGCGCGTGCTCGCCATGCAATCCACTTTTGGGAGCACTTTTGGGAGCCCCTTACTAGAGTCTCGCTGAGCGATCACTTACGCGATAGCCAGCGAGACCTAAAAAGGACAATACATGTTGTTTTTTCACAGCGGCCATCTTTAAACATGTTTTTGTATTAGGAATCTTGATGCGTAAACTGCAATTTAGCCCCATTGGGCATATACACTGAATTCCACATTCAAAACAAATTCATTTTCCAAAATTGTGCTGGCAGAGACAGTGCCAAATTCTACTGAAACAATGTTCTGAAAGCTTCTATATATAAGCATGTATGCAAAAAATGCAAAAGAAATTTATTAGCATATGTTTATTCACGTATAATTCATATACCCATTGGTATCTATCTAATTACCTCAAATGTTATCCTAGATATTTCAATTATTGTCCTACAAATGTCCCTACATTTTGGATCAAAGACCATTGATTTTCACTGCGCTGGTTTCTTCGAAATGTGTCATCTTCAGTAGCACGCCCCATTGGGTATAGTCTATCGTATCCAAATTTCAAAATAATTCAGATAAACCATTAAGACCAATACTTATAATTAAAACTAAAACTAAAACTAATAGGCAAAAAGAAGACAAATACAAAAACTACGATTTTGAAAAAAGTTAGATATCTTAGCTGTTTGCATTTCTGTGACACTGCTCTTTTATACTCCAAGTGTTCTGAATTCCAAATTGTCAATATTGGAGACAGTGACACTGTAGATAAACAGACATGAACATTAACAATGTGTATCAAGAAAGACAGTTATATTTATCACATAGCTTCCTTAATACTCTACTGTGCAAAGTTAAAAACCAAATACAATTTAAGTGAGGTCTAAGACTGTTCTATTTATCTGTTCCTATCAGTATGTGCACATCTCTTCATACACATTCAATCATGCATTCTAACTGCCTCAATGTTTTGTCTCTGCCCCCTCTCCGAGGAGAGTTCTCTACTTGATCAATTATATTATAAGTCAGAAGTTTTGAATTGCAAACATGATACTCTTTGAAGTGTATTGCTACGGGATACGTTTCATCTACTTTCTTTATGGGCCGTAAGTGTTGTAAGATGCGCTTATACACCTGTAATATGGTGCTGCCAATATATCTTTTGTTACATGGGCATCTTAACATGAATATTGCAAAATCTAATTTACAGTTGAGTGTTTTTTTAATTACTATTCTCTCTCCCAGATTTATGTGTATTTCTGTGATGTTAGTTCCCTGTGCAGAAGCTTTGCACTTACTGCATTTTCTGAACCCATTCTCGGGTTTCACTCAACTGCTTTGGGTGTTGATCTGATTCTTGACCAAAGTATCCCCGATTGATAAAGGTTTCTTATATGTGATCAATGTTTTTTTTATTAATTTCTGTCCCAACAACAGGATCATGTTGGATCAGATGCTAATGTTTTTGTTGGGCTTATCTCACTGTATTGTGTGATTTGTTATATATCTTAATGAATCTGCTCTCCTTTTCCTATTTAGTTCCTAGTTCAGGTTTTCAGAAAAGCAAATCTGCTCTGGTCCTTGCAGACATCTTGAGTTTGGCTTGTCTGAGAACTAATTCACTGTACCCTCATTCTCGCAGTATGTTGGTCATCTCATATTCTATCTGTCTAAACAAATTATGTATACTGCAAATCCTCTTAGCCCTTAATAGCTCCCCTTATCGCATGCTCTTCTTAAGAGCAGATGGATGTGAGCTTGTGGCATGTAATGTAGCATTACCTGAGGTTTCTTTCCTAAATACCTTTGATGCGATGGTAGGGTCTACTACCTCAAGTCTGACATCCAAGAATTCAATACTGCTATCACTTATACGACTAGTGAAAGATAGGCTCAGCTCACTGTTGTTTATCTGTGTGACAAATTGTTTTACTGATTTCTGATCGCCTTTCCATAGCACAAAACGTTTGTCAATGTACCTGAGCCACATTATGATATTGGATGACCAGTCACGAGGTCCAGTGTTGCAGAGCACCAGCTCCTCCCACCAGCCCATATGCAAATTCACATAACTGCGGGCGAAGCAGTCCCTTGTAATTGTTGGAACAATTCATTGTTGAAAAGGAACACATCGCTGTTTAGACACCACTCGATCATACTCAACAACATGTCATTCAAAAAATGTCGTACTGCATTTAAACCATCTGTGTGCTTGATACTCATGTAGAGGGAGCTGACTTCTGAGCATACCATCAAATAGTCATTTACCCAATATTTGTCAAAGATCCATTAAAAAAAAATCAGTACTGTCTCTGATGTAGGAAGGCAAGTCCAGTACAAAAGGTTGCAGGAAATGATCTGCAAATTTTTAAAATTTTTCTAGTAAACTGCCAATAGCTCCACCAAACAAGGGTCCTTCCTCTGAACTACATGAAATAGGTGTTTCTTTGTTTGGTGGAGATGTCCTCATATTCCTCAGAAACAAGAACGTGTTCGCCAAAGTTGGTGGGAAACATCCTGGGGGGCCTTTTGGTATGCTGTCCATCATCCTGGCAAAAGACAGGAAGACCATTGCATACTACCAAAGTGGGTGTGGTGGGACCAAACGGATGGAGCTTCAGGTGATTTTGCACATTTTTATACTTGTAGTCATTTAAAGGGAGAACCATGGACTCTGCTCTCACCAGGTAAGAACAACAAAGAACCTACTTGTCACTGTCACTGCACATTGTGCTGTCAAGTAAGAAGAGTTCCCTTTGTACTTGTTAAAATGTTTTATTAAGGGCACTACTCAAGTGTCCTATCTTGGAAAATGTCTCACATGGAGATATCAACCCAGGCTAAAGCTAGTGACCTATAAGGTTGGAAGCACCCAATACCCAACAGTGTATGCAAGGGATGAAAAGATTAATATCGCAGAGTTGATCCAGTTCACAGCAATAAAAATAACATAAATAAAATCAATACAGTGAATCAATATAAATTTTATTAAAAAGTGTATAAATTAATACACGAATATACACAATAAAAACAATTGCATGAATCAAAAAGTAAAAAGCACAAAATAAGAAACAATCAACAGAATCACATGGAAGGAGAAATTAAACAGTAAAGCACCACAATTATGCTTTAACAATGTTGGTTTGTGCTCCCTATGGACCAATTACCACCGGAAACAATCTACCCTGGTTTTTGGCGATCTTGGTCCCAGGCCAAATACAACCCAAATACTAAGCGTCGACACGTTTCGGTGGGATAAATGATAATACCACCTTCTTCAGGACGGGTAATAATATTCCTTCCTTCAATCAATGATTCGCATATAAATTCCTCAATTTATGTTGTTCATCAGATAACTCGCAACCTGTCGCTGATTGTTCGGTTGATCCAGTAACTATAGGAGAGTATGTGTGTACATATCTTGCTCAAGAGCCCCACGAATCCCTTTACATAGATATCTATAGATCTTTTTTTTGGTACCGGAACAGTATTCACTTTAGATCTATTAAAAACAGGATATGTTCCTAACGAGTGGTTCGAGGGAGTGATTAATAAGTATATTTTTCCACTTGTAGGCATGCTCCAAGGATATAAACATCAGGTAGGCTGTATAGCTCTACACATCCGGGATATCAAACGCCAATCAGTTCATCACGTCCATATGTGGGCAATAGATCAATGATGCGTTCGCCTCCATGAAGCATTTCCAACCATCTTTCAATGTGGAATTACTGAGAAAGCACACTTGCTTTGTCTTTGTCAAGACCGGGAGGTCAGGATGATTTGTCATTCACAGAAGTGGAGCTCCATTTGGGGCGCCTGCTATGTTTATATATGTAAGTGTCTCCTGTTGAGGTTTAATTTCTGTAAAAATTAAGCAGATCCTCATGCCATCTCCCCCTGCAACAGTTCTCCTGTCGAGCTTACTGCAGTCCGCCATCCTCTGCCCTGCATTTAGCTTTTTCTGCCCTCTATTTTGTCTTTCCTGCTTGTTTTTCTGCCCTGTGTTTTGCCTCCTCTGCGCATTTTCTCCCCTCCATTTTGCCTTTCTTGTTTGTTTTTCTGCCCTCCGTTTTGCCCTCACTGCTTGTTTTTCTACCCTCCTCTGCTCTGTTTTGCCTTTTCTGCTAATTTTTCTGACCTCTCTTTTGCCTTTTTCTGCTCATTTTTCTAACCTCTGTTTTGCCCTCTTCTGCTCTGTTTTGCTTTTCTTTTTTCCCCTGCTCTTTGTTATGCAATCTTCTGCTCTGTTTTGCCTTTTCTACTAGCTTGTCTGCCCTCTCCTTTGCCTCTTCTGCTTGTTTTTCTGCCTATTGTTTTGCCTTTTTCTGCCCTCTGATTTGCCTTTCCTGCTTCTTTTTCTGCCCTCCATTTTGCCTATTCTGCTAGTTTTTCTTCCCTCTTATTTGCCCTCTTCTGCTCTGTTTTGCCTTTCCTGATAGTTTTCTGCCCTCTGTTTTGCCTTTTACGCTTGTTCTTCTGCCCTCCATTTTGGTTTTTCTGATTGCTTTTCTGCACTCTGTTTTGACCTCTTCTGTTCTGTTTTGCTATTTTTGCTAGTTTTTCTGCCCACTGTTTTGCATCTTCTGCTTGTTTTCTGCCCTCCATTTTGCCTATTCTGCTCGTTTTTCAGCCCTCTTTTTTGTCTTTTGTACAATGGGGTGGGGGACCCCATCCACCGGGGCCCAGGCAAAATTCAAAGAGGGGTGGGGATATATTTTGGACCCTAGGGCCCCATCCTCCAAGGCCTGGCCCTGTCTATTTCGGTGCCCTGGCCCCACCCAGGGCCCCTAGTATGCTTTGATTGGGACCCTGGAGGGAACCTTAATGCCCCATGCTCCCAGCAAGCTACCTGCCTCCTGTGGGAGCCGGCATTTCTCCCTCACGCAGGGAGCTGCTAAATATGCAACACCCTGCATGTGGGAGTGTTGGAAAACCACTCCCACACTAGAAAGGGTGGTGGTGGTCTTCCGGACACACTGTGGTAGCTTGGCTCGAGTGGTCAAGAATCAGGCTCCGTGCTAAGCATACAACATACCCAAACAATAACCATGCGTGCATCCGTTCCAAAAACGACTCTACACCGTAAAAATTATGAAAATAACTCTCTTTATCTGCTTTTTCTCTTAGTTGCTGATTGGAGAAAATAAATAACAATCACAATATACAAACTTTTTAGAAAGTGCAGGACAAATAAATACTGGCTTAATGATTCAATAAATAGGGGTGATCATAAATACTGAAGGCATAAATAAAAGTGCAATACAGACAGGCAATTAAATATTCTGAGGCAATAAATACTGTAACCAATAAATATTGTGCATCAATAAATACTGTGGACCAATAAATACAGTGGAACAATAAATAGGTTAAATACAATAAATACAGTGCCCCTAATAAATACTTAAAAGCTGACAGTGACACTCATGGATTCAGATCACTTTTGAATTCCTAAGGGCTGATTTGGCCCAGGCACAGCTTGTGGGGATGTGGAAGGCTTGGGAGGGGTCTACTCCCTGGCTTGGTCAAGGCTGAGGCCTAAACTGAGATAGATAAAGGGGGGAAATACCAGAGACCTGGCTCTCTCTCTCCACACAACTTCTCTAGATTAGTCCCAGTTCACCCCTGGCACAGTCAGGTTGGTTCCAGCACCTCCCTAGCCCCTTAGAGCAGTCTCTCAGGTCTCCACAGGGCCTTAGGCGCCCTCTACTCCACTTACTGCCCTTTTTCTGATGCTCCGACGCCGCTGGAGTCGGGTCGATGCCGTGAGGCGGTTCCAGCTCGATGTCGGCGGCCTCGGCACAATGTCAGTTCTTTGACGACGCCGGCGGCGGCTCCGGTCTCGACGTCAGCGGCCTCGGTTCGATCTCGGCCTCCGATTCGATGGCGTCGGGCAGTCTTACTCGATGTCGACTTCGGGCGGCTCCGGTCCGATGGCGACCTCGGATTCGATGACGTCGGCCGGCCTTGCCTCGATGTCGACTTCCGGCGGCTCCGAAGTGCGATCCTCACTCCCGACCTCCGGTGTCCCTCTCCTTAGGTTTCCGGCGACTCCGGAGTGCGACCTCCACTCCCGACCTCCGGCCCGATCCTCACAGGTTCCGGTGACTCCGGAGTGCGATCCTCACTCCCGACCTCCGTTGCACTTCACCTCGGTCTCCGACGACTCCGGAGGGCGGACTTCACTCCTCCGATGACGCCGCTCACTCGACCTCGGGTGACTTCCTCCTCGACCTCTGGTATTCCTCACGACCTCTGACGGCGCCCTCTCTCGACCTCTGGCGGCTCCGGGTACGACGTCTGCTTTTCCAGTCAGCGCCGCTTCTCCACCTCGGGCTCCAGGTCTTAGGGTACTCGACGTCGGACTTCAGGGAAACCAGCTTCCAGGTCAGGATCTTGCTGTTCTCTTGTTTCTAAGGCCTGTTCCTGCTGTCCAGGTCCTCAGGATGGTTTTTCTGACTTCTTCCCACACAGGGCTCTAGGCTGGGCTCCGTCAGTAGGGACTAGTATCAAGGGTGGGTTTATGGACCCCACTCCAGGCACAAGTTTCCACCCCTGCTGCTTCACTCCTTCCTCCTTCACGTTTGTGCTGCTCACTCTTCACCAGTCAGGTGCCAACTGCCAGCTCCAACTGCCAACTCTCTGTCTTAGCTTCCCAACATTCTAAACCGCCTCCAACTGTCACAGGGTTCTGGAATGTTCTGGAAGGTGCTAGCAGGTTCCAGTGGATGCTGGTGATGTCACAGGTGGCCACCATTTTGTGCTCCAGGCCCTCAGACAGAAGTTTCAGGGGTAGCTAAAATGGCTCCCTGAATCTGCAGCAACACGAAAAAGTCTGGTGGTTCCCAAAAAGGAAAAATTCAAACAGGGTTTGAGGCAAAAGTGGGACAAAATAAATAATGATGAGGAGGGACCACCCAAAGGGCTGACAGGTCTAACACGCGTCCCCCCCAGCTGAAAGTGGGGAGAGCTACCCAACCCCTTGGGAGTTCTCATCACTAAGGCGGAAATACCTTGAGAGACCGTCTGCATTGGCGTGGTCCACTCCAGGCCGATGTTCCACCTGAAAGTCCATCCCCTGTAGGGAAATAGACCACCTCAACAACTTGGGATTCTCCCCCTTCATTTGCATCAGCCAACGAAGGGGTCTGTGGTCGGTCTGAACTAGGAAGTGCGAGCCAAACAGGTATGGCCGCAACTTCTTCAGAGCCCATACCACTGCAAAGGCTTCACGCTCTATTGCACTCCACTTCTGTTCCCTGGGAAGTAGTCTCCGGGATAGGAAGACCACGGGTTGATCCAGACCCTCTTCGTTGAGCTGCGATAACACTGCCCCAATGCCATGTTCTGATGCATCTGTCTGGACAATGAACTCCTTGGAAAAGTCTGGGGCCCTTAAGACCGGGGCCTCGCACATGGCTTTCTTCAATCTCTCAAAGGCTTGCTGACAAGCCTCCGTCCAGACTACCCGTCGAGGTTGTTTCTTGGACGTGAGCTCCGTGAGGGGGGCTACGATGGTACCGTATCCCTTCACGAAGCGACGGTAGTATCCCGTGAGGCCCAAAAATGCTCGGACCTCAGTCTGAGTCTTGGGGGGTTCCCAGGCCATGATGGCCTCGATCTTCGCCTGGAGGGGTTGCACCGCTCCCCTACCCACCAAGTGTCCAAGGTACACTACCGACCCCTGCCCGATCTGGCACTTGCTGGCCTTGATCGTCAATCCAGCTTGTCTCAGGGCCTGGAGAACAGCTTGCAGGTGACGCAAGTGATCCTCCCAGCTGTTACTGAAGACAGCTATGTCATCCAGATAAGCAGCAGAGAAACTCTCCATTCCGGTGAGGATCTGGTTTACCAGGCGCTGAAACGTGGCAGGTGCGTTCTTGAGCCCAAAGGGCATCACACAGAACTGGTAGTGGCCATTGGGCGTGGAGAAGGCTGACCTTTCCCTTGCTCCATCAGTCAAAGAGATCTGCCAGTACCCTGAAGTAAGGTCAAAGGTACTTAGATATTGGGCAGCTCCCAGCCGGTCAATCAATTCATCCGCCCTAGGGATCGGATGAGCATCAGTTTTGGTCACTGAATTCAGTCCCCGATAGTCCACACAGAACCTCAGTTCTGGTTGGGCACCCGGTGGTGCAGCTTTTGGTACTAACACCACCGGACTGGACCAGGGGCTGCTAGAAGGTTCGATCACTCCCAGCTCCAGCATCTTAGTGACTTCACTGTGAATGCTGGCCTTCACCTTGTCTGACATCCGGTAGATCTTGGACTTCACAGGTGGGCTGTCTCCTGTGTCCACGTCATGGACGCACAGGTGAGTCCTACCCGGGACAAGGGAGAACAACGAAGAGTACTGCCCCAGGACCTGGCGACAGTCCTCCTGCTGTTCAGGAGTTAGAGATGGGGAGAGATTCACTCCCTCCACCGACCCATCCTTCTCTTGAGACGCAAACAGATCAGGGAGAGGCTCGCTTTCCACGTCCTCTCCTCCGTCAGTCACCATCATCAAGATGACTTCGGGCCTCTCGTGGTGGGGTTTGAGGCGGTTGGCATGCAGCACCCGCAGGGGCTGACGAGAGGTCTTCAGGTCCACCAAGTAGGTAGCCTTACCCTTCTTCTCCAACACCTCAAAGGGTCCTGACCAGCGATCCTGGAGGGCACTAAGCTCTCCTGGTTCGATCACCCACACCTTCTGGCCAGGCTCCAACTCCACCGGGTGAGCATTGTGGTCATACCACGCCTTCATCACTGCTTGGCTGGCTTCCAAGTTGTCAGAAGCTTGCTTCCACAACTTAGCCATTTGGCTCCGGAAGGCCAGCATGTAGCTCACCACATCCTGGGGAAGCTTTCTGGGAGTTCTTTCCCATCCGTCTCTCACCAGGTTGAGAGGTCCACGTACAGGGTGACCATACAGAAGCTCGAAGGGGCTGAAGCCCACTCCCTTCTGTGGCACTTCCCTGTAGGAAAAAAGTAAACAGGGTAGGAGGACGTCCCATTTCCTCCGCAGGCTTTCAGGCAGACTTCTGATCATGCCCTTCAAGGTTTTGTTAAACCTCTCCACCAGACCATTGGTCTGGGGGTGGTAAGGAGTGGTGAACCGGTATGTCACTCCACACTCCTTCCACATGGCCCGCATGTACGCTGACATGAAGTTGGTCCCCCTGTCGGACACAACTTCCTTGGGAAAACCCACTCGGGTAAAGATTCCCATCAGGGCCCTAGCCACAACAGGTGCTGTTATGGTCCTCAGAGGTATTGCCTCTGGGTACCGTGTGGCATGATCCACCAGGACCAGGATAAACCTGTGACCAGCTGTCGTTGGCGGATCTAATGGACCCACAATGTCGATGCCCACCCTTTCAAAGGGGGTGCTAACGACAGGAAGTGGTTCCAGGGGAGCTTTCAGCTTCACCCCTGTTTTCCCACTGGCTTGGCAAGACACACATGTCCGGCAGTAGGTATCGGACGACACTTTCATCTGAGGCCAATAAAAGTGTGGGACAAGACGGGCGAAGGTCTTGTCTTGCCCCAGGTGTCCTGCCAATGGTATCTCGTGAGCCAACTCCAGAAGGAAGGCTCGATAACGTTGAGGGACTACCAAGGCTCGTGACGATCCATGTAGGGGTGCCTTGGGTTCACTGTAGAGGAGGCCATCCTCCCAGTAAACACTGTAGTTCCCTTCAACGTTCCCTGCTGCCTGGGCTTCGGCCTGTCGCCTCAGCCCCTCAAGGGTAGGGCACTCCCTCTGGCCCTGGCAGAATTCCTCCCTGGACGGGCCTCCCTCCACGTGCCACTCGGCCGGGATGGGTAGATCCTCCAGGTTGGTAACGTCCCCCACCGCAGACTCCTGGTCCACCACCTCCGGTGGCCTATCCGTCCTACGGGGTGGGGACGCCGAGGCAGGCTCCTCCTGTCCTCGGTTCTTCCCTTGACTGGCAGCTGGCTGGGCCTTTGTTCCAGGCTCCAGCCGAAATGAACTCCCTCTTCGGGTAGTCGTGGACCTTGTGCTAACACAGGCCCAGTCAGGTGTACCCAGCATCTCGGTGTGAGTCCGGTATTCCACCTCCTTCCAAGCGTTGTGCTCCATGTCATTCCCCAGCAGACAATCGACTGGCACGGCAGGGCTTACGGCAACTCGAAGTGAACCTGCAACCCCCCCCATTCAAAGGGAACCTCGGCCACGGGATAGTGGCCTGTTCTGCCGTCAGCCATCGCGGCTGGGTGGAGTACATCGGGAATTACCTGCTCTGGAGACACCAGTTGGCTACGCACCATAGTCATACTGGCTCCTGTGTCTCTCAGAGCCTCCCCTCTTTGGCCGTTGATGGTGACCCATTGCCCATACTTTGCGGTATTTGCGGGCACCTGGATCTTAGGAACCATCTCCCGTTCTCCCAGGGACACGAAAGTGACACCCGCCCACTCCCTTCCCTTAGTTAAGGGCATCTCCTCCCCGAGCACTACACTAGCTACTCCGGGGGTCTTTCCTCCAGTGGGAGGGGGTGGTCGTTTCAAGCACTTCGGATCTCCTTTATAGTGTCCAACGCCACCGCACTCGTAGCAATGGACAACCCTTGGCTGCTGACTCTGGCCAGGATTAGGGTTTCTGGGTGGGTTAGCCCTAGGGGTGAATCCTGTTCCCTTCCCTTGGAAGTTATTTTGGGGGCCTTTGGAGAACTCCCTTTTCTTTTCCCCTCCCTCTTTCTTCTGGGGGGCGCCCTGTCCGGCCTTTTGAGTATCCCCTCCAGTCCCCCTTGTGGACACCCGGGTACTAGCCCAAATGTCCGCCTCCTCAGCAAGCTTCCGGGGACTGGTCAGCTTGCTATCCACCAGGTGTTGCCGCAGTTCAGGGAAACATTTCTCGAGCAGGTGTTCCTTCAGTACTAGGTCAAACAACCCCTCGTAGTTCCTCACTTCACTGCCCTGAATCCAACCTTCCAGTGCCTTCTTTGCATAGTCCAGGAAGTCCACCCAATTCTGTGTGCCCAGTTTGTGACTACCCCTGAACTTCTGTCTGTACTTTTCAGGTGTTAGTCCAAACTTTCTGGTGAGCGCCAGTTTCATGGTGGGGTAGTGGGTCTGCTCATCCTCCTCGAGGGCCAATAAAGCATCCCTACCAGCTGGAGGCATGTACTTGTACAATCCCCCTCCCCAGTACTTCTCTGGAACCCCATGGGCCCTCAACGAGACCTCATAGGCCGCTAGCCACTTGGCGATATCGTCGCCCACTCCATAGCTAGCTACTATGTCCTTCGGCAGGTATGGTTTAGGTTCCCTGGTGATCTCTTGGGTTTGGCTGCCACCATTAGGAGCAGGTTGTGCCCCGATTCTCAAGATCTGAAGATCTATTTCTTTCAGTCGTAATTCATGGGCCATCCTCTGCTCCTCCTTCTCCTTTTCCAGCCTTGCTAAGTCCCATGTGAGCTGTCTTTTCTCCCTCCGGTCTGTTAACTCCACTTCAGACAAGCCACCGCTAGAGGCACTGCTGCCCTTCCTAGAAATGGTTCTGGGCCCCGCTGACAGGTTCCCCACCTCAGGTTGGTACATCTCAGCCCCCTCGGTGTCAGGCTCTCTATCCCTGTCCTCCTCCTCAGCCTTGCTTTCTCGGCGTGCCTCCCCCCAAGCCCTTAAGCTGGTGTGGAGTGCACCCTTCTTTGCTCCTGGGGGACAGTACACCCCCTCCCGCTGGCAAAACTCCCTGAGTTGGGCCACAGTGTACGTTTCTAGATTTTCTAGTACAAACTCCATCTTGCCCACTCAGGTTAGAGGACAGGTTTTGTGCAGTAACTATGCAGGGGGGTACCTTTAATAATACCTCCTCCCACCACCAGAGTAAATTTGGAAAAAACAAAAACCCACAATTAGGAAGGCCGCTTTGAGAAAACTCCCGGTGTAGGCCTATGGACTACCCACAGTTATTGTTGAGTATACGTAGGCACAGCTCTATCCCACCACTGAACACCAATTTATGTTGGAAAACCACTCCCACACTAGAAAGGGTGGTGGTGGTCTTCCGGACACACTGTGGTAGCTTGGCTCGAGTGGTCAAGAATCAGGCTCCGTGCTAAGCATACAACATACCCAAACAATAACCATGCGTGCATCCGTTCCAAAAACGACTCTACACCGTAAAAATTATGAAAATAACTCTCTTTATCTGCTTTTTCTCTTAGTTGCTGATTGGAGAAAATAAATAACAATCACAATATACAAACTTTTTAGAAAGTGCAGGACAAATAAATACTGGCTTAATGATTCAATAAATAGGGGTGATCATAAATACTGAAGGCATAAATAAAAGTGCAATACAGACAGGCAATTAAATATTCTGAGGCAATAAATACTGTAACCAATAAATATTGTGCATCAATAAATACTGTGGACCAATAAATACAGTGGAACAATAAATAGGTTAAATACAATAAATACAGTGCCCCTAATAAATACTTAAAAGCTGACAGTGACACTCATGGATTCAGATCACTTTTGAATTCCTAAGGGCTGATTTGGCCCAGGCACAGCTTGTGGGGATGTGGAAGGCTTGGGGGGGGTCTACTCCCTGGCTTGGTCAAGGCTGAGGCCTAAACTGAGATAGATAAAGGGGGGAAATACCAGAGACCTGGCTCTCTCTCTCCACACAACTTCTCTAGATTAGTCCCAGTTCACCCCTGGCACAGTCAGGTTGGTTCCAGCACCTCCCTAGCCCCTTAGAGCAGTCTCTCAGGTCTCCACAGGGCCTTAGGCGCCCTCTACTCCACTTACTGCCCTTTTTCTGATGCTCCGACGCCGCTGGAGTCGGGTCGATGCCGTGAGGCGGTTCCAGCTCGATGTCGGCGGCCTCGGCACAATGTCAGTTCTTTGACGACGCCGGCGGCGGCTCCGGTCTCGACGTCAGCTGCCTCGGTTCGATCTCGGCCTCCGATTCGATGGCGTCGGGCAGTCTTACTCGATGTCGACTTCGGGCGGCTCCGGTCCGATGGCGACCTCGGATTCGATGACGTCGGCCGGCCTTGCCTCGATGTCGACTTCCGGCGGCTCCGAAGTGCGATCCTCACTCCCGACCTCCGGTGTCCCTCTCCTTAGGTTTCCGGCGACTCCGGAGTGCGACCTCCACTCCCGACCTCCGGCCCGATCCTCACAGGTTCCGGTGGCTCCGGAGTGCGATCCTCACTCCCGACCTCCGTTGCACTTCACCTCGGTCTCCGACGACTCCGGAGGGCGGACTTCACTCCTCCGATGACGCCGCTCACTCGACCTCGGGTGACTTCCTCCTCGACCTCTGGTATTCCTCACGACCTCTGACGGCGCCCTCTCTCGACCTCTGGCGGCTCCGGGTACGACGTCTGCTTTTCCAGTCAGCGCCGCTTCTCCACCTCGGGCTCCAGGTCTTAGGCTACTCGACGTCGGACTTCAGGGAAACCAGCTTCCAGGTCAGGATCTTGCTGTTCTCTTGTTTCTAAGGCCTGTTCCTGCTGTCCAGGTCCTCAGGATGGTTTTTCTGACTTCTTCCCACACAGGGCTCTAGGCTGGGCTCCGTCAGTAGGGACTAGTATCAAGGGTGGGTTTATGGACCCCACTCCAGGCACAAGTTTCCACCCCTGCTGCTTCACTCCTTCCTCCTTCACGTTTGTGCTGCTCACTCTTCACCAGTCAGGTGCCAACTGCCAGCTCCAACTGCCAACTCTCTGTCTTAGCTTCCCAACATTCTAAACCGCCTCCAACTGTCACAGGGTTCTGGAATGTTCTGGAAGGTGCTAGCAGGTTCCAGTGGATGCTGGTGATGTCACAGGTGGCCACCATTTTGTGCTCCAGGCCCTCAGACAGAAGTTTCAGGGGTAGCTAAAATGGCTCCCTGAATCTGCAGCAACACGAAAAAGTCTGGTGGTTCCCAAAAAGGAAAAATTCAAACAGGGTTTGAGGCAAAAGTGGGACAAAATAAATAATGATGAGGAGGGACCACCCAAAGGGCTGACAGGTCTAACACGCGTCCCCCCCAGCTGAAAGTGGGGAGAGCTACCCAACCCCTTGGGAGTTCTCATCACTAAGGCGGAAATACCTTGAGAGACCGTCTGCATTGGCGTGGTCCACTCCAGGCCGATGTTCCACCTGAAAGTCCATCCCCTGTAGGGAAATAGACCACCTCAACAACTTGGGATTCTCCCCCTTCATTTGCATCAGCCAACGAAGGGGTCTGTGGTCGGTCTGAACTAGGAAGTGCGAGCCAAACAGGTATGGCCGCAACTTCTTCAGAGCCCATACCACTGCAAAGGCTTCACGCTCTATTGCACTCCACTTCTGTTCCCTGGGAAGTAGTCTCCGGGATAGGAAGACCACGGGTTGATCCAGACCCTCTTCGTTGAGCTGCGATAACACTGCCCCAATGCCATGTTCTGATGCATCTGTCTGGACAATGAACTCCTTGGAAAAGTCTGGGGCCCTTAAGACCGGGGCCTCGCACATGGCTTTCTTCAATCTCTCAAAGGCTTGCTGACAAGCCTCCGTCCAGACTACCCGTCGAGGTTGTTTCTTGGACGTGAGCTCCGTGAGGGGGGCTACGATGGTACCGTATCCCTTCACGAAGCGACGGTAGTATCCCGTGAGGCCCAAAAATGCTCGGACCTCAGTCTGAGTCTTGGGGGGTTCCCAGGCCATGATGGCCTCGATCTTCGCCTGGAGGGGTTGCACCGCTCCCCTACCCACCAAGTGTCCAAGGTACACTACCGACCCCTGCCCGATCTGGCACTTGCTGGCCTTGATCGTCAATCCAGCTTGTCTCAGGGCCTGGAGAACAGCTTGCAGGTGACGCAAGTGATCCTCCCAGCTGTTACTGAAGACAGCTATGTCATCCAGATAAGCAGCAGAGAAACTCTCCATTCCGGTGAGGATCTGGTTTACCAGGCGCTGAAACGTGGCAGGTGCGTTCTTGAGCCCAAAGGGCATCACACAGAACTGGTAGTGGCCATTGGGCGTGGAGAAGGCTGACCTTTCCCTTGCTCCATCAGTCAAAGAGATCTGCCAGTACCCTGAAGTAAGGTCAAAGGTACTTAGATATTGGGCAGCTCCCAGCCGGTCAATCAATTCATCCGCCCTAGGGATCGGATGAGCATCAGTTTTGGTCACTGAATTCAGTCCCCGATAGTCCACACAGAACCTCAGTTCTGGTTGGGCACCCGGTGGTGCAGCTTTTGGTACTAACACCACCGGACTGGACCAGGGGCTGCTAGAAGGTTCGATCACTCCCAGCTCCAGCATCTTAGTGACTTCACTGTGAATGCTGGCCTTCACCTTGTCTGACATCCGGTAGATCTTGGACTTCACAGGTGGGCTGTCTCCTGTGTCCACGTCATGGACGCACAGGTGAGTCCTACCCGGGACAAGGGAGAACAACGAAGAGTACTGCCCCAGGACCTGGCGACAGTCCTCCTGCTGTTCAGGAGTTAGAGATGGGGAGAGATTCACTCCCTCCACCGACCCATCCTTCTCTTGAGACGCAAACAGATCAGGGAGAGGCTCGCTTTCCACGTCCTCTCCTCCGTCAGTCACCATCATCAAGATGACTTCGGGCCTCTCGTGGTGGGGTTTGAGGCGGTTGGCATGCAGCACCCGCAGGGGCTGACGAGAGGTCTTCAGGTCCACCAAGTAGGTAGCCTTACCCTTCTTCTCCAACACCTCAAAGGGTCCTGACCAGCGATCCTGGAGGGCACTAAGCTCTCCTGGTTCGATCACCCACACCTTCTGGCCAGGCTCCAACTCCACCGGGTGAGCATTGTGGTCATACCACGCCTTCATCACTGCTTGGCTGGCTTCCAAGTTGTCAGAAGCTTGCTTCCACAACTTAGCCATTTGGCTCCGGAAGGCCAGCATGTAGCTCACCACATCCTGGGGAAGCTTTCTGGGAGTTCTTTCCCATCCGTCTCTCACCAGGTTGAGAGGTCCACGTACAGGGTGACCATACAGAAGCTCGAAGGGGCTGAAGCCCACTCCCTTCTGTGGCACTTCCCTGTAGGAAAAAAGTAAACAGGGTAGGAGGACGTCCCATTTCCTCCGCAGGCTTTCAGGCAGACTTCTGATCATGCCCTTCAAGGTTTTGTTAAACCTCTCCACCAGACCATTGGTCTGGGGGTGGTAAGGAGTGGTGAACCGGTATGTCACTCCACACTCCTTCCACATGGCCCGCATGTACGCTGACATGAAGTTGGTCCCCCTGTCGGACACAACTTCCTTGGGAAAACCCACTCGGGTAAAGATTCCCATCAGGGCCCTAGCCACAACAGGTGCTGTTATGGTCCTCAGAGGTATTGCCTCTGGGTACCGTGTGGCATGATCCACCAGGACCAGGATAAACCTGTGACCAGCTGTCGTTGGCGGATCTAATGGACCCACAATGTCGATGCCCACCCTTTCAAAGGGGGTGCTAACGACAGGAAGTGGTTCCAGGGGAGCTTTCAGCTTCACCCCTGTTTTCCCACTGGCTTGGCAAGACACACATGTCCGGCAGTAGGTATCGGACGACACTTTCATCTGAGGCCAATAAAAGTGTGGGACAAGACGGGCGAAGGTCTTGTCTTGCCCCAGGTGTCCTGCCAATGGTATCTCGTGAGCCAACTCCAGAAGGAAGGCTCGATAACGTTGAGGGACTACCAAGGCTCGTGACGATCCATGTAGGGGTGCCTTGGGTTCACTGTAGAGGAGGCCATCCTCCCAGTAAACACTGTAGTTCCCTTCAACGTTCCCTGCTGCCTGGGCTTCGGCCTGTCGCCTCAGCCCCTCAAGGGTAGGGCACTCCCTCTGGCCCTGGCAGAATTCCTCCCTGGACGGGCCTCCCTCCACGTGCCACCCGGCCGGGATGGGTAGATCCTCCAGGTTGGTAACGTCCCCCACCGCAGACTCCTGGTCCACCACCTCCGGTGGCCTATCCGTCCTACGGGGTGGGGACGCCGAGGCAGGCTCCTCCTGTCCTCGGTTCTTCCCTTGACTGGCAGCTGGCTGGGCCTTTGTTCCAGGCTCCAGCCGAAATGAACTCCCTCTTCGGGTAGTCGTGGACCTTGTGCTAACACAGGCCCAGTCAGGTGTACCCAGCATCTCGGTGTGAGTCCGGTATTCCACCTCCTTCCAAGCGTTGTGCTCCATGTCATTCCCCAGCAGACAATCGACTGGCACGGCAGGGCTTACGGCAACTCGAAGTGAACCTGCAACCCCCCCCCATTCAAAGGGAACCTCGGCCACGGGATAGTGGCCTGTTCTGCCGTCAGCCATCGCGGCTGGGTGGAGTACATCGGGAATTACCTGCTCTGGAGACACCAGTTGGCTACGCACCATAGTCATACTGGCTCCTGTGTCTCTCAGAGCCTCCCCTCTTTGGCCGTTGATGGTGACCCATTGCCCATACTTTGCGGTATTTGCGGGCACCTGGATCTTAGGAACCATCTCCCGTTCTCCCAGGGACACGAAAGTGACACCCGCCCACTCCCTTCCCTTAGTTAAGGGCATCTCCTCCCCGAGCACTACACTAGCTACTCCGGGGGTCTTTCCTCCAGTGGGAGGGGGTGGTCGTTTCAAGCACTTCGGATCTCCTTTATAGTGTCCAACGCCACCGCACTCGTAGCAATGGACAACCCTTGGCTGCTGACTCTGGCCAGGATTAGGGTTTCTGGGTGGGTTAGCCCTAGGGGTGAATCCTGTTCCCTTCCCTTGGAAGTTATTTTGGGGGCCTTTGGAGAACTCCCTTTTCTTTTCCCCTCCCTCTTTCTTCTGGGGGGCGCCCTGTCCGGCCTTTTGAGTATCCCCTCCAGTCCCCCTTGTGGACACCCGGGTACTAGCCCAAATGTCCGCCTCCTCAGCAAGCTTCCGGGGACTGGTCAGCTTGCTATCCACCAGGTGTTGCCGCAGTTCAGGGAAACATTTCTCGAGCAGGTGTTCCTTCAGTACTAGGTCAAACAACCCCTCGTAGTTCCTCACTTCACTGCCCTGAATCCAACCTTCCAGTGCCTTCTTTGCATAGTCCAGGAAGTCCACCCAATTCTGTGTGCCCAGTTTGTGACTACCCCTGAACTTCTGTCTGTACTTTTCAGGTGTTAGTCCAAACTTTCTGGTGAGCGCCAGTTTCATGGTGGGGTAGTGGGTCTGCTCATCCTCCTCGAGGGCCAATAAAGCATCCCTACCAGCTGGAGGCATGTACTTGTACAATCCCCCTCCCCAGTACTTCTCTGGAACCCCATGGGCCCTCAACGAGACCTCATAGGCCGCTAGCCACTTGGCGATATCGTCGCCCACTCCATAGCTAGCTACTATGTCCTTCGGCAGGTATGGTTTAGGTTCCCTGGTGATCTCTTGGGTTTGGCTGCCACCATTAGGAGCAGGTTGTGCCCCGATTCTCAAGATCTGAAGATCTATTTCTTTCAGTCGTAATTCATGGGCCATCCTCTGCTCCTCCTTCTCCTTTTCCAGCCTTGCTAAGTCCCATGTGAGCTGTCTTTTCTCCCTCCGGTCTGTTAACTCCACTTCAGACAAGCCACCGCTAGAGGCACTGCTGCCCTTCCTAGAAATGGTTCTGGGCCCCGCTGACAGGTTCCCCACCTCAGGTTGGTACATCTCAGCCCCCTCGGTGTCAGGCTCTCTATCCCTGTCCTCCTCCTCAGCCTTGCTTTCTCGGCGTGCCTCCCCCCAAGCCCTTAAGCTGGTGTGGAGTGCACCCTTCTTTGCTCCTGGGGGACAGTACACCCCCTCCCGCTGGCAAAACTCCCTGAGTTGGGCCACAGTGTACGTTTCTAGATTTTCTAGTACAAACTCCATCTTGCCCACTCAGGTTAGAGGACAGGTTTTGTGCAGTAACTATGCAGGGGGGTACCTTTAATAATACCTCCTCCCACCACCAGAGTAAATTTGGAAAAAACAAAAACCCACAATTAGGAAGGCCGCTTTGAGAAAACTCCCGGTGTAGGCCTATGGACTACCCACAGTTATTGTTGAGTATACGTAGGCACAGCTCTATCCCACCACTGAACACCAATTTATGTTGGAAAACCACTCCCACACTAGAAAGGGTGGTGGTGGTCTTCCGGACACACTGTGGTAGCTTGGCTCGAGTGGTCAAGAATCAGGCTCCGTGCTAAGCATACAACATACCCAAACAATAACCATGCGTGCATCCGTTCCAAAAACGACTCTACACCGTAAAAATTATGAAAATAACTCTCTTTATCTGCTTTTTCTCTTAGTTGCTGATTGGAGAAAATAAATAACAATCACAATATACAAACTTTTTAGAAAGTGCAGGACAAATAAATACTGGCTTAATGATTCAATAAATAGGGGTGATCATAAATACTGAAGGCATAAATAAAAGTGCAATACAGACAGGCAATTAAATATTCTGAGGCAATAAATACTGTAACCAATAAATATTGTGCATCAATAAATACTGTGGACCAATAAATACAGTGGAACAATAAATAGGTTAAATACAATAAATACAGTGCCCCTAATAAATACTTAAAAGCTGACAGTGACACTCATGGATTCAGATCACTTTTGAATTCCTAAGGGCTGATTTGGCCCAGGCACAGCTTGTGGGGATGTGGAAGGCTTGGGGGGGGTCTACTCCCTGGCTTGGTCAAGGCTGAGGCCTAAACTGAGATAGATAAAGGGGGGAAATACCAGAGACCTGGCTCTCTCTCTCCACACAACTTCTCTAGATTAGTCCCAGTTCACCCCTGGCACAGTCAGGTTGGTTCCAGCACCTCCCTAGCCCCTTAGAGCAGTCTCTCAGGTCTCCACAGGGCCTTAGGCGCCCTCTACTCCACTTACTGCCCTTTTTCTGATGCTCCGACGCCGCTGGAGTCGGGTCGATGCCGTGAGGCGGTTCCAGCTCGATGTCGGCGGCCTCGGCACAATGTCAGTTCTTTGACGACGCCGGCGGCGGCTCCGGTCTCGACGTCAGCTGCCTCGGTTCGATCTCGGCCTCCGATTCGATGGCGTCGGGCAGTCTTACTCGATGTCGACTTCGGGCGGCTCCGGTCCGATGGCGACCTCGGATTCGATGACGTCGGCCGGCCTTGCCTCGATGTCGACTTCCGGCGGCTCCGAAGTGCGATCCTCACTCCCGACCTCCGGTGTCCCTCTCCTTAGGTTTCCGGCGACTCCGGAGTGCGACCTCCACTCCCGACCTCCGGCCCGATCCTCACAGGTTCCGGTGGCTCCGGAGTGCGATCCTCACTCCCGACCTCCGTTGCACTTCACCTCGGTCTCCGACGACTCCGGAGGGCGGACTTCACTCCTCCGATGACGCCGCTCACTCGACCTCGGGTGACTTCCTCCTCGACCTCTGGTATTCCTCACGACCTCTGACGGCGCCCTCTCTCGACCTCTGGCGGCTCCGGGTACGACGTCTGCTTTTCCAGTCAGCGCCGCTTCTCCACCTCGGGCTCCAGGTCTTAGGCTACTCGACGTCGGACTTCAGGGAAACCAGCTTCCAGGTCAGGATCTTGCTGTTCTCTTGTTTCTAAGGCCTGTTCCTGCTGTCCAGGTCCTCAGGATGGTTTTTCTGACTTCTTCCCACACAGGGCTCTAGGCTGGGCTCCGTCAGTAGGGACTAGTATCAAGGGTGGGTTTATGGACCCCACTCCAGGCACAAGTTTCCACCCCTGCTGCTTCACTCCTTCCTCCTTCACGTTTGTGCTGCTCACTCTTCACCAGTCAGGTGCCAACTGCCAGCTCCAACTGCCAACTCTCTGTCTTAGCTTCCCAACATTCTAAACCGCCTCCAACTGTCACAGGGTTCTGGAATGTTCTGGAAGGTGCTAGCAGGTTCCAGTGGATGCTGGTGATGTCACAGGTGGCCACCATTTTGTGCTCCAGGCCCTCAGACAGAAGTTTCAGGGGTAGCTAAAATGGCTCCCTGAATCTGCAGCAACACGAAAAAGTCTGGTGGTTCCCAAAAAGGAAAAATTCAAACAGGGTTTGAGGCAAAAGTGGGACAAAATAAATAATGATGAGGAGGGACCACCCAAAGGGCTGACAGGTCTAACAGGGAGCAATTGTTTAATCTGTTTCCCTGCCTGCATGACAATGGACAGGGAAACAGATGAAAACTCTACTCCCAGCAAGCGGAAGCAGTTTGACAGCTCAGGCTTCCGGGTAGCAGAGTTAGTGTTTGCTCTTGCTTGTTGGAGCTCAAAGGTACAGGTTACACTTAGGAAACAGAATTTTAAAAAAAACCTTCAAAATTCACAAAACAACAAAGGTTATAGGGACATTATAGTTAGGAAATGGAATGAAAAAAATGTAGGAATTCACTCAAAAAACAAAGGTTACAGGGACGTTATAGTTAGGAAACTGTATTTTAAAAAACGTAGAAATTCACTGAATAAAACAAAGGTTACAGGGATGTTATAGTTAGGCTCAGATTTCACTCATACAGAACCATAGAAATTCAGCAGTTATAGTTACCTGAGCTAACTATAACTTAAACCTCCGCAATGTACTGCTTATGACCTCACATATTACATCACTCATGACATGGTCAGTGACATCACTGATACCATCACTGATGACATCTCAAATGATATCACTGATTACATAATCCACATAACTACTCACACATCCACTCACATACCTACACAACCACTCATACACCCACTCACACACCCATACACCTGCTCACATGCCCACTCACTCTTCAATAGATCCACTCACATACATTCAATCACCCTTACAGCCACTCACACAGCCACCCACTTACTCATACACCTACTCACACAGCTACCTACTCACCCATACAGCTACTAACACACCCATATATTCACCCATACAGCTACTCATACCCCCACTAATGCACCCACATAGCCTCTCAACAAAGTCACTCATTCATATAACCACTGCTGCACCTACTCACACACTCACATAACTACATACATACCCATTCACACATCCATAAAAGCATTCACATGAGCACTCACTCACACATACAGTCACTCTCCAATACAGCCACTCCCATACCCACTCAGTTAACCAAACTCCCACTCAAACACTCACCCATAAAGCTACCACCACATCCAGTCACTCACCCAAATAGCCTTTCACACAGCTACTTAGTCACCCATACAGCCACTCACACATCTACGTACCCACCCATACAGCCACTCACACACCCTCCCACATAGCCACTCACACACCCAACCACTCACAGACAGATACAGTCACACAACCACTCAGATCACATATGTTACAAATAGTATTACCTATTAGTAGTACAAAAAGATTAGTAATTTAACTTATGCAGTAGCTTAGTATATATCTTTAAGTCTTTCAAACCTTTACAAAACACTTACACACACTGGATGATGTCATAAGGGATGGCATCAGTGATATCATTTGAGATGTCATAAGTGATGCTATCAGTGACGTCACTGGTCATGTCATGCTCAGGTAAGTATAACTGTTGAATTTTTATGGTTTCGTACAAGTGACATTTGAGCCTAATTATAACGTAAATTTTTCAGTTAAAATATATATATATATATATTCACTGAAAAAAACATAGGTTTCAGGCACGTTATAGTTAGAAATTAGCATTTAAAAAACCTTAGAAATTCACTGAAAAAAACATAGGTTTTAGGGAAAGTTATAGTTAGTTGGACATTTCACTCGTACAAAACCATAGAAATTCCCCTGTTATAGTTAGTTCAGCTAACTATAACTCGCGCCCCCGCAATGCACTGCTGATGATGTCACTGATGACATGGTCAGTGACAGCACTGATGACATCACTGATGACATCTCAAATGACATCACTGTTGGCATCACTGATGACATCATCCAGTGAAAGTGTGTTTCTGTAAAGTTTAAATATGTATAATATATATAGGGAAAGGCGTATTGAAGAATGAGTGGGTGTATAAGTGTCTGAATGGATGATTTAGTAGGTGCGTGACTGACTCTATAAGGGAGTGATTAAACGTATCTTATTGAATGCATGGGTTAGTGACTAAACTGTGTGAATGTCTGTATCCGTCTGTCTGTTGGTGTGTAAGCGGCTACATGGGTTTACGAATAGCTACATGAGTGTCAATATGGGTTATTGATTGGTTGTCTGAGTATCTGTATGGGTGCTTGAGTGTTTATGTGGGTGGGGTGTGTGTGACTGTGCATAGATGTGTGAGTGGGTGATTCACTGGGTGCATGGTTTCAAGAGTGCATCTGTGATGGACTGTATGGGTGGGTGAGTGTGTGTATGGGTGTGTTAGTGAGTGGATGTATATCTCAGTGGTACGTGTGTGAGTAAATACATATGTGAAAGGCAGTATATATGTGTGTTAGAGTATTTAAATGGCTATAAGTGAGAGTGTGTGATTGTGAGAGTGGCTGTATGGATCAGTGTGTGCTTGTATCAGTGATTGTATAAGAGAGAAAGAATGTGCTACTATTTGTATGAGTAAGTGAGCTGGTGTGTGTATAACTGTAGAGGTCATTAAATGGGAGTGTGATTAATTATTTGCATGACTGACTAGGTGTGTGAGTATCTCTATGGATGAGTGGCGGTGTGTGAGTGTCTATATAGGTGTATGAGTGCATATGATAGTCCTGTACGGATGTATGTCATTACATCGCATACTAATACCACGCGTGCCATTACAACGCGGGTATTACTACGCAATGTCAATGACAACGCATGCCATTACATCGCAAACTATTACCACGACTATGCCTTTACCACGCATGCCATTACAACGCAAAGGCATGCATGGTAAAGCTATACTCCTGGTGAAAGTTTGCAAGGTAAGTGACTACCCTACCCCTACACAACCCTCCCCTGCCCCCATCCTCTCCCTACAATATCACTACACTACCCTGAATGACCCCACAACACTACACTACAACACCACCCTAAACCCTAATTCCCTACACTACTCAAACACTACAACAGTACCCTAAACCCTAAAACACTACAGCACTACCCTAAACCCTAAACCACTACACTACACACACACTACTACACTACCCTAAACCCTAAAACACTACACTACCCTAAACCCTAAAACACTACACTACAGAAACACTACAACACTACCCTAAGCCCTAAAACACTACACTACACAAGCACTACTACACTACCCTAAACCCTAAAACACTACACTACCCTAAACTCAATAACACTACACTACACAAACACTACTACACTACCCTAAACCCTAAAACACTATACTACCCTAACCCCTAAAACACTATACTGCACTACACAAACACTACAACACTACCCTAAACCCTAAAACACTACACTACACAAACACTACTACACTACCCTAAACCCTAAAACACTACACTACCCAAACTCTACAACACTACCCTAAACCCTAAATCACTACACTACACAAACACTACTACACTTCCCTAAACCATAAAACACAACAGTACCCTAAACCCTAAACACTACACTACATAAACCCTACTACACTACCCTAAACCCTAATACACTACACTAAACAAACACTACAAAACTACACTACACTACACTACAAAAAACACACTAAAACATTATAAAAAAAACACACCACACAAACATTACAACACTACTACTTTACACTACCCTAAACCCTACAAAAGTAACCCCAACCCCAAGCGCAAACCCCTTTACCTCTCTCCTCTCCAGCGTCGCCGTCTCTGCTCCCGGTTCCTGCTTCCTCCTTCCTGCTTGGTGCACGTTGTGAGGAAACAGCCTCAGTTTCCTCACAACGACTTGGATAGCCGCCGCCGCCACCATTACACATTATATCACATGCGTTGTAACACATGCGATGTAATGGCAACGAGTGGTAAAAACTGCGTTGTAATGGCTGTTCCCTGTCCTCCACTGAATGACCATAAGTATGAGTGATTGTACGGGTGAGTGAGTGGATGTGTGTGTGTGTATACCTAATATTCAGTGAGTGGGTATGTAGTTATTGGTGTTGGTGTGTCTATGGTTTTGAGAATGGCAGTCTGTAATTTAGAGTGGGTATATCAAAGGTTATAGTAGGGTGTGAGAAGATGCATCAAATTATCACATGGATGATGTCATCAGTGATGTCATTTGAGATGTCATCAGTGATGTCTTCAGTGATGTCACTGACCATGTCATGAGTGATGTAATATGTGACGTCATCAGCAGTGCATTGCGGGGGCACGGGTTATAGTTAGCTGAACTAACTATAACGGGGAAATTTCTATGGTTTTGTACGAGTGAAATGGCCAACTAACTATAACTTTCCCTAAAACCTATGGTTTTTTCAGTGAATTTCAAAGGTTTTTCAAATGCTAGTTTCTAACTATGCCTACAGAGGTGAGACATGTGACGAAAGAAGAAAAAACCCACAGAAAGAAGCAAAAGAAATGCAGAAAAAAGCAACAGAAGTCCACAAAGACAAAGAAAAGTGCAGGAAGAAGCAAGACATGTGCAGAAAGAGCCAACAGAGGAGCAGAAAGAGGCCTTGTTGCAAAATCATCCTGTGCCCACAACTTTTTCAGACGGGTACTGGTGGTAACTGACTCTGACTAACCAGGCCTAGAGCCAGAGCTATGCTAAAATTCACTTAAAATACAGTGAAAACACCCACATACACTAGGGAACACTATGCGTTGGGGTACCCCTGTGATTAGCATGACCTCCTCTGTGAGGCCCTAGTAAATAATAGGGCAGAGGGATTAAAACTACCTCTTAAAACGCTCTACGGGGTGCGTTTGCACAGTGGTGAAGGGAGGGGGGCCTGAGGTGACGTGTGCAAGTTGAGTCCCCTTGAATCCTGACAGTCCCTGGGGTCCAACTAGCCAACCAGGTACCTCCAGTAAGCGCCACAGAGAGGTCTAAAAAGGGGCATGGCCTTGGACCACCTCTCTGCAACGCAGGCCTGTGGCGCCTACTGGAGATACCTGGTGGACTAGTTGGCCCCCAGGGGCCCTCAGGATTGGAAGGGAATTAATTCCCCAACTTTATACGTGCCACAGGGCGTGTTTGCACACATGTAACCTCAGGCCCCGCCCCCTCCCTTCACCACTGTGCAAACGTGCACTGTGGCACGTTTTAAGTTGGGAGATTAAGTCCCCTTGAATAATGAGGGTCCCTGGGGTCCAACTAGCCCACCAGGTACCTCCAGGAAGCGCCACAGAGCTGCGTTGCAGAGAGGTGTAAAAGGGGCGTGGCCTGGACCACCTCTCTGCCACGCAGGCCTGTGGCGCTTACTGGAGGTACCTGGTGGGCTAGTTGGCCCCCAGGGACCCCCAGTATTGAAGGGGAATTAATTCTCCAACTTAAAACGCACCACAGGGCGCGTTTGCACACATGTCCTCGCGAGGACCCCATGTCCAAAGATTTCAATAATACCCTTCACTGTATGAACTTCACATCTCATATTTCTCTCCCCACCCACACACACGGTCACACACTGGACCAAGTCTCGTCCGTCAATCAGTCAATTTCCACACCCTCGGTGCTTCCTTGCGCATGGTCAGACTATTTTTTGATTTCTTTCCTTCTCGACCTGAGGGTGGCTACTAATCCTTCCCTCCCCAAAAATATCTATGCCCGAAACTGGAACCGTGTGGATTTGCCAAGCTCTTTGCCGTTCCCTAGCGTCCTCATCTCCTGTTTTAGCTGACACCTTCCCTAACTCTCAGGTGACCACCATCCATACTTGGCTACTCGCTACTTGTGACCAAGTTGCCCCCCTCAAACGGGTTAGAACATGTCGCTCCCATGACGCCAACAGATGGTTCACCAACGACCTTAAAACCCAGAAACTTGCGCTTAGGCAGGCTGAACGCCGCTGGAGGCTCAAGTACTGTCAGGATCGGAAGGCTCATTATTTGGCCCTTCTCCGGGATTATAAAAAAGCCATACTTTCAGCCAAGTCGGAATATTTTTCCCAGAAAATCCACCAAGCGGCCAATAAACCCAAAGAGATCTTCACGATCGTACATGAGCTTGCAGCCTCTGATAGAGTTGCCCCTAAGCCTACCCCCTCTCAATCCCTCTGCAAGGCCCTCAATGACTACTTCATTGAGAAGATTGCTAAGATCAAGCGCCACATTCGGCGGCCTCCCCCTTCTTTCTCTTGTCCCTTACCACCGCCCACCCTCCCCACCCTTGACCATTTCCCTCTGATCCCAAAGGAGGCCTTCCTCACTCTGTTGAGGAAAGTCAAGACAGACTCCCCCTCAGATCTTTGTCCCGCCCATATTCTGAGGGAGATATTTTCCAGCTGCCCTGATCCCCCCCTCACCCTGCTTAATTCTTCCATTTCTCAGGGAATTGTTCCTGACTTGTTTAAAGTTGCTACGGTCATTCCCATTCTCAAAAAGGTGGGTGCTGACCCCACCCTCCTTTCGAACTTTAGACCCATCTCTTTACTCCCATTCCTGAGTAAGATCCTGGAGAGCTACATCACTTCCTACCTCTCCACCTTTATCGAAGATAATCACCTCCTCGCCGCTAACCAAGCTGGTTTTCGCCCTGCTCACTCCACGGAGTCCGTTTTCCTCTCCGTGGTGGATGAGCTCAGGAGGAGTGCTGACATCAACTCTCCGCAGGCCCTGGTCCTCCTCGACCTGTCCGCCGCCTTCGACACGGTCGACCACTCTATTCGTTTAGACCGTGTCGGGGGTGCCGGCGTTCGGGGTTCGGCTCTGGCCTGGCTCACCTCTTTCTTGACGGACCGTACCCAGGCCGTTAGACTGGAGGGCTTTTCCGCCCCCATCTGTCCAGTCTCTTGCGGGGTGCCCCAGGGCTCGTCTCTCTCTCCTCTCCTTTTCAATCTTTATATATATCCCCTGATTGCCGCCTTGCAGGAAATGGAGGTCACGGTATTTAATTATGCCGATGACCTTCAGCTCATTTTCAATCTCTCCCCCTCTCCTGACTCTATTTGCAAGATCCGCTCCACTTTGACATTCATCTATGATTGGATGAACCTCAACCAACTTAAATTGAATCCCGACAAGACAGAGTTGGTTCTTATCGGTGGTCCTTTTAACCCCTGGACCCCACTTTTTGTCCCCTACTTTTGGCTCCCCTCCTCTTCCCTCTGTGTCTGTGAAAACCTTGGGTATTAAAATCAGCCAAGACCTCTCTATGTGCTCCCAGATCAGCTCGGTGGTCACATCCTGTTTCCTGTCCCTTAGAATCATCCGTAAAATCTCTCGTTACTTCTCTGTGGAAGCCCTCAAACTCATCATCTTGGCCATGATTCTATCCCGCCTGGACTATGGCAACGGCCTGTATGTCGGTATTCCCGCGTACGAGCGCCGCCGTATGCAGTTTATCCAAAACCAGGCAGCTCGCCTTATTTACAGGCTTCCGAAATGCCATCATATTACCCCCCTCCTAAAGACCCTTCACTTGATTCCCATCCTGGAGCGATCCTTATTCAAGATGGGTTGCCTGATCTTTATGTCACTGGCCGGCATGGCTCCAGACTTCATCAGATCAAAGATCAATGCCTACGTCCCGGGCAGAAACCTCCGCTCCTCTACCCAGTTCCTCTCAGCGTCCCTCGCTACCGAAGAAAAAAACTTGGTGGTTCGAGATTTTCTACCCTTGCCCCCCTCTTCTGGAACGCACTTCCTTTTGCCATCAGATCCATTTCCATTTACATGGACTTTCGCAAAGCTCTTAAAACCCACCTCTTATCCATGGCCTATTCATTGTAGTATCCTCCCTGCGTTCCTCATGATAGTCTTTGTTCAGCGCCAAGAAACCGCTTGGTAGTAGAGCGCTCTATAAAACCTTTCAACTTCAACTTCATGTCACCTCTGGCCCACCCCCTCCCTTCACCACTGTGCAAACGCGCCACGTGCTGCGTTTTAAGTTGGGGATAAAGTCCCCTTGAATCCTGAGGGTCCCTGGGGTCCAACTAGCCCCCCAGGTACCTCCAGTAAGCACCACAGAGCTGCGTTGCAGAGAGGTGACCTGTTTCTCTGGCTCTAAAGCAGCTCTGCTGACCTTGTTCTCTCCCTCTAAAGCAGCTCTGCTGACCTGGTTTCTCTGGCTCTACAGCAGGTCTGCTGACCTGGTTCTCTGGCTCTGAGCAGTTCTGCAGACCTAGTTCTTAGGCTACAGAGCAGCTCTGCTGATCTGGTTCTCTGGCTCTGCTGACCTGGTTCTCTGTCTCTAAAGCAGCTCTGCGGACCCGGTTCTATGGCTCTAGAGCAGCTCTGCTGACCTGGTTCTCTCCCTCTGGAGCAGCTCTGCGGACCTGGTTCTCTCCCTCTAAAGCAGCTCTACTGACCTGGTTTCTCTGGCTCTACAGCGGCTCTGCTGACCTGGTTCTCTGGCTCTAGAGCAGCTCTGCTGACCTGGTTCTATGGCTCTAAGCAGCTCTGCTGACTTGGTTCTCTGGCTCTAGAGCAGCTCTGCTGACCTGGTTCTCTGGCTCTAAAGCAGCTCTGCTGGCCTAGGTCTCTGGCTCTAAAGCAGCTCTGCTTGCCTGGTTCTCTCCCTCTAAAGCAGCTCTGCTGACCAGGTTCTCTGGCTCTACAACATCTCTGCTGACCCGGTTCTATGGCTCTAAAGCAGTTCTGCTGACCTGGTTCTCTGGCTCTAGAGCAACTCTGCTGACCTGGTCCCTTTGCTCTAAAGCAGACGTGCTGACCTGGTTCTCTCCCTCTAAAGCAGCTCTGCTGACCTGGTTCTCTCGCTCTAAAGCAGCTCTACTGATCTGGTTTCTCGGGCTCTACAGCAGCTCTGCTGACCTGGTTCTCTGGCTCCAGAGCAGCTCTGCTGACCTGGTTTTTCTGGCTCTACAACAGCTCTGCTGACCTGGTTTTCTGGCTCTAAAGCAGCTCTGCGGACCCGGTTCTATGGCTCTAAAGCAGTTCTGCTGACATGGTTCTCTGGCTCTAGAGCAGCTCTCCTGACCTGGTCTCTCCCTCTGGAGCAGCTCTGCTGACCTGGTTCTCTCCCTCCAAAGCTGCTCTACTGACCAGGTTTCTCTGGCTCTACAGTGGCTCTGCTGACCTGGTTCTCAGCCGCTAGAGCAGCTCTGCTGACCTGGGTCTCTGGCTCTAAAGCAGCTCTGCTGACCTGGTTCTCTGCTCTAGAGCAGCTCTGCTGACCCTGTTCTCTGCCTCTAGAGCAGCTCTGCTGACCTGGTTCTCTGGCTCTAGAGCAGCTCTGCTGACCTGGTTCTCTGCCTCTAGAGCAGCTCTGCTAACCTGGTTCTTTGGCTCTAAAGCAGCTCTGCTGACCTGGTTCTATGGCTCTAAAGCAGCTCTGCTTCCTGGTTCTCTGGCTCTAGAGCAGCTCTGTTGACCTGGTTCTCTGGCTCTAAAGCAGCTCTGCTAACCTGGTTCTCTCCCTCTAAATCAGCTCTGCTGACCTGGTTCTCTGGCTCTAGAGCAGCTCTGCTGGCCTGGTTCTCTGGCTCTAGAGCAGCTCTGCTGACCTGGTTCTTTGGCTCTAAAGCAGCCCTGCTGACCTAGTTCTATGGCTCTAAAGCAGCTCTGCTTCCTGGTTCTCTGGCTCTAGAGCAGCTCTGCTGACCTGGTTCTCTGGCTCTAAATCAGCTCTGCTGACCTGGTTCTCTCCCTCTAAAGAGCTCTGCTGACCTGGTTCGCTGGCTCTAAAGCAGTTCTGCTGATCTGGTTCTCTACCTCTAGAGCAGCTCTGCCGACCTGGTTCGATGGCTCTAAAGCAGCTCTGCTGACCTGGTTCTCTGGCTCCAAAGCAGTTCTGCTGACCTGGTTCTCTCCCTCTAAAGCAGCTCTGCTGACCTGGTTTTTCTGGCGCTACAGCAGCTCTGATGACCTGGTTCTCGGCCTCTAGAGCAGCTCTGCTGACCTGGGTCTCTGGCTCTAGAGCAGCTCTGCTGACCTGGGTCTCTGGTTCTAGAACAGCTCTGCTGACCTGCTTCTTAGGCTCTAGAGCAGCTCTGCTGACCTGGTTCTCTAGCTCTACAACGACTCTGCTGACCTGGTTTCTCTGGCTCTACAGGACCTCTGCTGACCTGGTTCTCTGCACTCACGATGTTTATTAGAAGTACAAATATGTTATTTATGCAGTGAGTTGGTATGTAGTAACTGGTATTGGTGTGTCAATGGTTTCAAATATGGTACTCTGTATTTTACAGTGAGTGATGAAAGGTTATACTAGTGTACGATGATGTCACGTGGATGATGTCATCAGTGATGTCATTGAGATGTCATCAGTGATGTCATCAGTGATGTCACTGACCATGTCATTAATTATGCAATATGTGACATCATCAGCAGTGCATTGAGGGCGCGCGAGTTATAGTTAGCAGAACTAACTATAACGGAGGAATTTCTATGGTTTTGTACGAGTGAAATGGCCAGCTAGCTATAACACCCCTAAAACCTATGGTTGTTTCTTTGAATATATATATCCTGAAATGTTAACTTTTTTATGCATAAATCATTTTATCATGTAAAGTGACGCATTTTATTTATCATGCATAACCTTGACGGACTTTTATTAATAGGATGTATTTTAAACATAAAATTGTGTTTTAATTGCAGTTTTTTAATATTTAACTATTTATTTATTTATTTATTTATATAATTGCAAATTTGTACACATTGCCTTGCACCTTATGTTTATCATCAAAAGAGACTGTAACCTCAATTTAAACGATTTTAAATTGTGACAATCATCCACAAGCAATGTACATTGGTGCCATTTACAAGCCTTTAACTATTGTTATCAAAGAGTGCAAGATACTAGCACAAATGTAACACATAAAGTTAATGTGGGTAAAAAACACTAAAAAAAACTAAGCAAAAAGAAAAAAAGTGTGTATCCTATAAAAAGCATTTCCATTTGCACAGGCGCGTCATGTGATCAAGTCCCCAGGGAGGGACGAAACGCGTAATGGCTGCCGCTCCTGTTGTGTGAACTTCTCAAATAAACTGAGCGGTATTACAAAAAGGATTCTGTGGTCCGTGCTCTTTGTTTCCAGTATCCAGACGGAAGGAAATGTGGAAAAGGAGTTATTAAGGTGATTCAATACGAGGCAGTTTTCGACTCCTCCTGCCTCCTACACGGACCCCTTTGCAAAACGGGCTCACCTGTCTCAAAAGGAGCCACCGCTCGGGCTCGAGCGTCCTACGTTGAATCCGGGAGGAATCTGGACAACATAGCCCCCCAACGGAGTGAAGAAAACAGACGCGGACAGCAGGCATCTTGTACATCGTGCAGGTAAGCGGGGGACGTGCCGGAAGGCGCGACTAACGCATTACTGGTATTTTGTGCGAGGGCCAGCTAGCGTCTAAATTTGTGACTCCGAGTTGGGTGCAGGGTAATCCAAGCTGAAAATACTTTGAGGCTCAACTGGTGAACAGGGAGAAAGAAACGTTCTCCAAGCCGACAGTATTAAGCAACCGCCACAAAATCAATTCAAGTAATTCTCACACACAGTGACAATGGCAACCGACGCGCTGAGAGAGAGGGAAGAGGCAGCAGCAGCAATGTTCAATGACGATCTGGCCCCACCAGGGAACTCAATCACCCAGAATGCACCAGCATTAACTAAAAATGCAAGCCTAAGGGAAAAGTGCAAATCACTAGAAAAAATGATGAGAAATGAGCAAAAACGCTGGTGGGAAGCTAAGTCATTGCAACGATACATTGATGTGGGGCGGGTCCCCAGAGGTCTAAGAATACTAATTGCCCCCAGCTATGAAACACCGGATCGTGAAATGATGCGGGAGTGGGCAGAAACAAATTTGGAATCTTCACGCAAACTATTATTTATTTTGGTGAAATATGCTGAACGAGACTGTATAAAGTTGGCGGAGGATATCGCCACCCTTAATAAAGAACTGGAATCAATGGAAGGACAAGATGAAATTGAAAAGCTCAAAACTGACACAAAGAATAGACTCAAAAAGGAAGAAGATGTGATTAGAGAGAGAAAGGCGTATAAATTCCACCGGGACCGGTGTGACTACGAACAAGGCAAAATCTTCACATTTGCAAGGAAATTTGAAGCATTAAAGGCTGACAAAACGGTCACCGTAGCAAACCAAAAACACGGGACAAGAGCCAATACAACGCAACCGGATCTAACCTCGGCATCTGAATTGAGCTCAGCCGTAGAAAGTGGATCCGAATCAGAATCAAATATGAAGGCCAAGCAAACAGAAACACGCAGACACTCACTAACAGAGGAGGTGGATTTTTTATGTCGCGAACGCCTCCAATCGCTCAGACCAAGAAAACAACAAGCGAATCCAAAGCGAGGCGAAACATCAAACGAAGAGAGAGAAGGAAAGCAAAGCGACGAAAAAGTAAACAAAAGACCACCAAGACGTCAGCAGAGGAAATACTGGAAAAAATAGGGGCTGTAGATCCCCTAACAGCCAGCGACAAAACAGTAATCAATCTAACTGACGTAACCCTCAACACAGCAGAAAAGCAACTTCTTGCCCTAGGACTGTCATTCTGTCCCGAGAGTTCATTCAACTACGCCAAATCACGGGTGGATATTTATAAAAGCGTCAGAAAACTTAAGCTTTTAAAATATCATGCACAAGCGAAAAAGAAAGAAAAAATTGCCGTAATACAAACCAAAATGGATAAACAACTCGCAGAAAAGGGTCCTCAAGAACCAACCCCAAATGAACCTAACAATTTGGTGGACACTATTTATGACCTGATCCACGAGAATGATCAACAGGACGGCAACACCAATGGTGAAAACATGACAAATAACAGCCAACTATGTCAAACTCCCTTCAAGCCACCATCAAAATTCTATCCGCTCATGATAAAAGACACAATAGACAGTTTTCAGGAGCAAGTCATCAAAGACTTAAAACAACTTAATAAAACTACAATCAAAGAAAGAAATATTAACGTAAAAAATAAAAATAAAAAAGAGCTCCAATATCACCAACTAATGACCAAGATAAAAAACAACAAAGAAGTGGTCATCAGAAATGCGGACAAAGGTGGCAACATTGTACTGTGGAAAAGAGATGACTACCTGGCAGAAGCAATGCGCCAACTTAATGACAAAACCTGCTATGGCAACAGCAACAGAATGACCTTCAATTCAATACAGACAATGTTCAAAATGAAACTAATGGGATGGCGTGATACTGGCCAATTAACAACAGATGAATATAAATACTTATGGAATGCGAATCCCACTATTCCCATTCTATATTTCATTCCGAAAGTGCATAAAAACGAAAAAATACCACCAGGAAGACCGATAATATCTGCAAGGAATAGTATATTTGAAAACACCTCAATTTACATTGACTTCTTCCTACAGGAACATGTCCAGAAACTAGCATCGTATATCAAAGACACAGGAGACTTTTTGGCAAAAATGGCGAATTTTTCTTGGCACAATGACTACTTATTGATCACCCTTGATGTGACATCCCTGTACACCTCAATTAAGCACAAGGATGGTTTACGAGCATTACAATATTTTCTGTGGAAAAGAGGAATTCAATACTCTGACCATACAAAAATGTTAGTAAACATGGTAGAAATGTGTCTATTGAATAACATATTTATGTTTCAAAATATATTGTATCAACAATTACAGGGAGTAGCCATGGGAGCCAGCTTCTCCCCCAGCTATGCCTGTCTACATATGGGCTGGTGGGAGGAGCTGGTTCTCAGAATGAACTATATGGAGACTCTAGAAACCCACGTGAAATGTTGGTGGAGATTCATAGATGACCTCTTTCTGGTATGGCAGGGCACAGAAGAGTCAGCATTAAAATTTATTGAATCTATCAACATCAATGATCTAAACCTTAATTTTACCGCCAACATCAGCAAAACCAATGTAGTGTTTCTTGATGTTGAACTTGTTGTTAACCAAGATAAATTAGATACCAGACTCCACAGAAAACCCACGGCAGGGAATGCTATTCTCCATGCAAAAAGCGCACATCCAAAACACTTAGTGCAAAGCATTCCCTATGGGGAGTTACTGAGAATCAAACGTATCTGCAGTAACACCAACGATCTTGAAACAGCACAAATGCAATGTTTGACTAGATTCAGAGAGAGAGGTTACAGTAAAACTTGTCTGACTAAAGCTCTAAATAAAAGCAACTTGAAAACAAGGGATAATTTGCTTAAGCCAAAAGACAAAGACAGTAAAACAGATATTTCAGACAGTAAATTCAGATTTATCTTGGAATACAACCAACAAGAGTCAAAAGTACGTAAAATCATCAATAAGAATTGGTATCTAATCAAACAGGATCCAATTATAGGGGATACAATCCCCAAAAAACCTTCTATAACTTACAGAAGGAATACCTCAATGAAAGACACCTTGGTGGACAACGATCCTTGTGGCCTTACAGCCAAGGGATCGTGGCTAGACCAAAGGACAGGATTTTACAAATGTAAAACATGTAGGGCTTGTCAATTTGGGGTAACAACCACCGAATATGCAACTCCTTTCGGTGGACCAAACAAACAAATTACCAAGGCCCTCAATTGCAAAACCGAATTTGTCATTTATGTGTTGGAATGTCCTTGCAAGTTAAAATACATTGGCAGTACCATCTTGCAAGGACACAAGCGTATACTCCAACACATAAGAGCCATCAAAAATCATGACCAGGCATATCCAGTGGCCCGTCATTTTCAAGAACAACATGACGGAGATCCAAAGGATCTTAAATATTTTCTAATAGACTCAGTCCCCAAAAACAAACGAGGAGGTAACAGGGAAAGAACCCTACGTATCCTGGAAATGAATTACATTCTAAATTTAGATACCAAACAACCGAATGGACTCAACAGCTCTGATGAACTGCATGCTAGTTTATAAGATTAACTAATACGGTCCGCCAGCATTGACACCAAACAAATAATTGAAGATGCTCCACACATAGACAACATGTAACATATCAAGCGAATTAGACCCCAGTGACCAAAATATTGGACATGAGAACCATTATTTAAATTACCGTCACTACCCCAACCATTTTAGCTACTAACATTTCCCTCTCTATGTGAATTGTTTTTAACCACTTTTTTTAGATTAAATTTTAGGCACTCAGCACTTTTTAGTACCAACACTTAGGTTTTAGACACTTATGGGTGTTTTTATTTAATAAACACAGCAAAAGTCAATTTGATTAGCAAGTAAAGACACCTGGCATTGCTTAGAATACAGCCTCCAACTAAGGTGCATGAATTACCAACGTTCCGGCACAAAAAAATATCCTTCAAGAACATTGGCAAAAGCATACCGTCATATGCAAATGATAAAAGGCAAATCATTTATCCAGTCCAACCGACACTCAGTACAAATTCCAATATAATGGATAAAACGAGTATTTTAGGCGGAATGAATAAATAAGGATTTATCCTGAAATGTTAACTTTTTTATGCATAAATCATTTTATCATGTAAAGTGACGCATTTTATTTATCATGCATAACCTTGACGGACTTTTATTAATAGGATGTATTTTAAACATAAAATTGTGTTTTAATTGCAGTTTTTTAATATTTAACTATTTATTTATTTATTTATTTATATAATTGCAAATTTGTACACATTGCCTTGCACCTTATGTTTATCATCAAAAGAGACTGTAACCTCAATTTAAACGATTTTAAATTGTGACAATCATCCACAAGCAATGTACATTGGTGCCATTTACAAGCCTTTAACTATTGTTATCAAAGAGTGCAAGATACTAGCACAAATGTAACACATAAAGTTAATGTGGGTAAAAAACACTAAAAAAAACTAAGCAAAAAGAAAAAAAGTGTGTATCCTATAAAAAGCATTTCCATTTGCACAGGCGCGTCATGTGATCAAGTCCCCAGGGAGGGACGAAACGCGTAATGGCTGCCGCTCCTGTTGTGTGAACTTCTCAAATAAACTGAGCGGTATTACAAAAAGGATTCTGTGGTCCGTGCTCTTTGTTTCCAGTATCCAGACGGAAGGAAATGTGGAAAAGGAGTTATTAAGGTGATATATATATATATATATATATATATATATATATATATATATATATATTCACTGAAAAAACCATAGGTTTCACACATGTTATAGTTAGCGGAAATTTTACTGATAAAAAACCAATGAAATTGCCCCGTTATAGTTAGTGCTGGCAACTATAACTCACGCGACCGCAATCCTCTGCTGATGCTAATACTGTATTTAGACACTTATTTGCCCATGTCTTCTTCCATACATTTTTAGCTATACATATATTACAAATATTTTTTTTTATAAAGACACATATGTCATCAGCAGAAGATTGCGGTCGCGTGAGTTATAGTTGCCAGCACTAACTATAACGGGGCAATTTCATTGGTTTTTTATCAGTAAAATTTCCGCTAACTATAACATGTGTGAAACCTATGGTTTTTTCAGTGAATTTGCAAGGTTTTTTAAATGCTAATTCCTAACTATAACGTGTGTGAAACCTATGGTTTTTTCAGTGAATTTGTACGGTTTTTTAAATGCTAAGTTACTTTACGCCATTCGAGGCGTGCGCGCCCACTTAACGCAGTTCGTTCCGTGCACGGTTTTTATCAACTTTAATAAGCCCTGTACATTTGGTGGCCTTCGGCCACCAAAAGCACAGGGGGTGGGGTCAATGTGCATAGTGTTTTTTTTATTTTGATTTTATAATTTCATGTTGCCAAAATTTAGGGTTTTTTTAGATGTAATAAGCCCTGTACATTTGGTGGCCTACGGCCACCAAAAGCACAGGGGGTGGGGTAAGTGTGGATAGTGTTTTTTTTTTTTTCTATTTTTTTACCGTACGCGTACGGTAAGCGTACGGTAAGCGTACTCGGCGAAATTGCCGAAAAAAAAATAAAACCGTTTTTGCTCTTGGGGGATGTTTGGGGACTCCCTCAACATGACTATGTGGGAGGGAGTTGTCAAAACAGCCCCGTAACATGTTTTTGGGCATCATGTTTGATAAATAACACTCAGTGCGAGAGACAAAATGGCGGACGCCGCTTCCTGGTTTCGGCCGATTCGAATGTTTACTAAGATCTAAGAGCCAATCAGAATCGCGCTCGCGCACGCCACCGTACGCGTACGGTAAGCGTACGGTAAGCGTACCGTAAGCGGGCTCAGATATATATATTGATTTAAAGGCTATTTTCTCAGAATCTACTGAACAGATTTACACCAAACCTACAAAAGGCACTTCCTTGACCTAGGGACTACCTCTCTGCCAAATTTCTAGTAATTCTGTTCAGCCGTTCGGGCTGTAGCTCTGTCTAAAGGTCCTATGGAAAAATGCATGGGAAAAACGCGTTTTGGGACCCCCCTTTTATCTCAGCCCCCGCTTGACGAATCCCCCCGAGACTTTCAGGGTAGGAGCGGAGCGTAGCGCCCCACCTATTTTGAGAAATTCACGAGGATTCATCGACCGGCGCCAAAGTTATTCAAAATAGAATGTTGCGGATTTCCTATGGAAAAGGGGTCCTAACTATAACTACCTACTGGCGACCGCCAGTAGGTAATATATATATATATATATATATATATATATATATTTGTTCTCTCTTTCTCGCACCGACAAAGATTGACGACGCTGTGTTCTGACCAAAAATTTATTGGAACAGCTTAGAAGGACGCGTTTCGCCTGCCAAGCAGGCTTGTTCACCAAAAGTTTAACCATTTTTGCAATCAGACATTTTAAATCGTAATGCATGAGTCCATAGTCACGTGATACGACTACAATAGCAGTGTGTTCGAAGAAAGACTCGTAGTTCTCACTAGTGAACAACTATCATCTTCACTGCTCAATTAATACAAAAAATGTATGAACAAATGTCACAATATCTTACAGTACACTACATTCATAATTAATAGCTAGCCCAATTGAACATAAAGTATATTTTTAAAAATTTCATTCGTAATCTTTCAATAAAACTTTATGTAAAAATTTGGGTCATAGGTATTTGTCTCAACAAATCACGCTTCACTGGGTAATCAATCCTCGCTGATGTGATTAACTTCGGACGCGTATGGGCATATTTACCCTAATGGGTTTGCCTTTTTTATACACATTCCGCTTAAAATGCAACTTTATACAGACAATCCTGGCCTTTCAATATGTGTGTTCACATTGACATCTAAAGTTCAACTCGCGTGAGTATAACCTGCTCGAGAATACAAGTGATACAACCCAAGTGGGTATAAATTCCTTGTTCGTACAAGCAGTTTCTCGGATAATGATTGTCTAAAAAGCTATATTGCTCGGTTTAATTCCGCCCCAGTGGGCATACACCCATTTCTAATGATCTTAGCATGAATAATCCTTGTTAAAGTGACAGTGGGTTATGTTCTTAAAATTACAATCAGCTTGTACTCAATAATCAAATAAGCAGCTATAGTGTATAAATCCTTCAAACCAACTTGCGACTTATATTCCCTCATGCAATAAAGAAAAACTTGATAGAAACAAGTACGAAAAAATGAAAACAAAAGAAAATGGAAAATGGTTAAAACTAGAAATTGAGAGAGGTATAGCATGCATTGCTTGTTTCTTCGGTTGACAAATCTGACAGATTCTATCACACATTGACACACAAATATTGTGCCTTTAAGTTACAAATGGGTTATCAAGTCCTCTTCCATATTTAAGCCCATAGGGGTTTTGGTGTTTAATTCAATAATGTAGCGCGATTCTAGTCTTCTCAGCCTTTTTTTCTCGGTTGCCGCCTCTAATACTAGGAGGCACGCAGTCGATGACAAAATAGCTTAATTCATGCACGTTTTTATCATGGTATGTATCGAAATGTCGTGCAACTGGGTATGTTCTATCCCCATTTCTTATGGCTCTCAGATGTTGCAGAATTCTTACATGTACTGGGTGAATAGTACTGCCCACGTATTGCAGGCCACAAGGGCACTGCAAAACGTAGACAGCATATTCTGTTTTGCAAGACAGAAAACCTTTAATCTTTTTCTCTCTTTTAGAGAGTCCAGGTTTGTAGAAAGAGGTATTCTTCCCATGGCTACAGGCTTTGCATTTTGTGCATTTTATAAACCCTTCTTTTCTTCTTAGCCATGTGTATGTCTTTGTGGTTTGCTGGTTTGGAATCCTGTTGCTGACTAGCATCTGCTTGAATGATCTAGCTTTTCTGAACGTGATTGCAGGCCTTTTTTGTACTAACTTGCCCAGAATTGCATCGTTTCTGATAAGGTGCCAGTGCTTACTCAGAATACTCCTAACTTGACCATGTTGTCGGTTGAAGGAGGTAATCATTCTTACTTGATTATTCTGCGTATTTTGTCACTTAATCTTACTTTTGCTGTCATGGAATAAAATATCTTCTCTTGTTCTCTTTTTCGCTTGTTTAATAGAAGCCTGAATATATTCCTTTTTATAACCCCGGGATTGGAATCGTTGTTCCAACTTGTCAAGTTCAGTATCTAGGGTTTTCTGCTCACTACAATTGCGGATGGTTCTGAGGCACTCAAAATAAGGAATGCTTCTGATTAGATTCTGCGGATGAAAGCTCATTGCATGCAGCAACGTGTTCCCTGCTGTAGGCTTCCTATACAGTCTTGTGTGGACTTTGGAGTTTTCTATATAGACAGTTAGATCTAAAAAATTAACTGAGCTATTGCTAATAGTACTGGTAAATTGTAAATTCAAAGAGTTTATTTGGATTTTTTTAATAAAACTCTTTATAGACTCCTCCGTCCCTTTCCAAATGATAAACAAGTCGTCGATAAATCGACTCCAGTGTAAAATATTATTTTCCCACTCTTTATGGTACTTGACCCTGACCACCTGCTCCTCCCACCAGCCCATATGCAAATTCGCATAGCTGGGGGCGAAGCAGGTGCCCATTGCGGTACCACAGATCTGATGGTATAGATCATTATTAAAAAGGAAATAGTTGTTTTTCAAACACAACAAAGTCATTTGGATTAACATTTGGGTGTGTGACCAGAGGGTAATTGGACGCACACTCAAAAAGTGTTTGATAGCTCTCAGGCCATCCTCATGTCTGATACTTGTATAAAGTGTGGTCACATCAATAGTGACCAATAGCATGTCATCTTCCCAAGGTATATCATATATTCTTTTTAAGAAATCGCCTGTGTCCTGGATATACGAAGGCAAAGATTTAGTTAATGGGCAAAGAAAAGAATCAATGTATTTGGAGGTGTTCTCTAAAGCCCCGCCAATAGCAGAAATGATTGGTCGCCCTGGTTATATATATATATAGATATATGTTCTAACTCTCGTTTTGTGTTCTGTTCTCTTGATCTTGTCTTACAATATCAGGATGATGAAGACTGAAGGTGTGAGGGTTCAGGTTCCACGGCACCTACCTAGCGTCTCAGGACTACAAGTCCCAACAACCCTAGAACCAGGAAGTGAGAGGATACTTAAGGACGTCACGCACGTCAGGAGGCGTGCGTTATTTTGAATCCACGGACTCATCCTGTTTGCTGGCCGGAGCTCGACGTCCCGGCAAAGCAGGAGATTATCAGCGCATCCGAAGCCTAATCAGCGGAGAACTCTTCCCCGTCCCTCGGAGCTTGGCGACCAGGCGGGGAGAGTAATTGCAGGCGGCGGAGTTATCGGGATTTGGAAACAAGTGAGAGAGCCGTAGCTCGGCTGAGCTACCGAGGTATCTAAACTCCTGGCGACCTCATGACCCGTCTTTCAGAGGAACCGAAACTCTATACGTGAGTACAGCCGTGCTTGTTAATGGCATAGCAGGGCGGTGTGTAATACTGTTGGACTTTTACGCTCGGAGGAGCGGAGGTTTAAGATTGGCTCACGGAACCTACCCGTGATTAAAATAGTAGGAGGATTATTTTCTTTGGTTGCTACGCTCGGCGGAGCGAATATTGCAGGACACGCGTTTCACCCCGCGCTGAGAGAGCGCTTATCAGCAGGCTCACGAGACTTTGTACAGAGTTTAGCTCGCTACATGGCGGCAGGAAAAAGTGGAACAATCCTAGCGTGTTGATATCCCCAGTGAAGGAGCGCTACAACGTAGGGACTCCAGGCGACGGTGTCTTCACCGTGGAAGCCGAAAACCGGAAAGGGCCCGTGACTATCCCCATCTAGGGAGGAGTATAGCGAGTCACCTAGGAGCGACCTAGTTTGGATGTACTGGTGTAATAGCCCTTGCTCTAGCGAGACCGACAGAGAGTAGACTGTGATATTCATGTGTAATAACCCTTGCTCTAGCGAGACCGACAGAGAGTAGACTGTGTTATACTTGTGTAGTAGTCCTTGCCCTAGCGAGACCGACAGAGAGTAGACTGTTGATAATTATTGTTTGGTTGTTATTTGTTTTCTCGTTTCAGGATCAAATCCCAGCTGTCCCCACCCCCTATCCTTTCCCTCGCCTGATCCCCTCTGGGCTCTGTAACCTTCTGGTTAGAGTCCGGGGTGATCTGGAGGTGGAACTCTATTCTTCGCCACCCGGATCCTGAGGAGTTCTGCAGATCGTGACAGAAGGTATATTATGATTTTTTTGTTATTTTTCAGAAGTTTTGGTGCTTTGGTGCTCAAATAATGCTCTTTTGACTAAGAAATCTATCTTAAGGTGAAGTGTAGTCTACATTTTTTTTCTGAGACGGTTCGTTACTACGCGACTACTGGATACCGACATGGGCATATTGAAAGCCCGAGTGCTGCCATCAAAACCTATTGACTTTTAACGCTTATTTGTGAATATGGGAAAACGTTTGATATGGAGCTACTAATCTTCTTTCAAAGGGAACATATATGGTTGCCAGAAGACTAACTTCACAAAAAGAATAACAAATTCCTAAGAACCCGCTGATTATTTTGCAAAGCCTTGAAAAAGTTTCATGGAAACGAAACACGTGTCGGCTGCCGGTCCATCGCTGAACTGAATTCATTACCAGCTTATCACTGTTTAAACAAATATTGCGTGTTTTCGAGGGGAAAAAACATCTTAATGTATTTGAAAGATATGTTTAGTACATTGAACATTAAGAAATGTGCAACCTGTACTTGTTGAAAATAATTAAAAATTGCTTTGTATAACTCAAAATCAAACTAAATTGAGTGCCAAGGTTTACCTTCAGTTTTTGACACTCTCACTTGGGTTCTTTAACCATAGTGAACTACACCTTGGGTAGTAGGGTGTAATTTCGAACCTTGAGGGGCACAAACACTACATATTGATACTCAATGAACAGATGGAGGGATGTGCTCCCAATTAGACCACTACTACCCTTTGTAAATATTGTTAGGAGAATATGAATGTGAGGGTTTGTGGTCAGTGTAAAATGTGAAAGGCAGCCCCCACAGGAATATAGAATGTAACATAGCCCAAAAGCAGGCCAATGCCTCTCTTCCTATAGAGGAATAATTGCATCATCAATCGTTCAGGGCCCTGGATGTGAAGGCTCCGATATTTTCCTTTTCATCCACCATTTGCACTTGTGGGCCCCAGTTATTTTACTACTAACGTCAGTGGTCAGGATAGTTTTAAGCCTTGCATCCGTTTCCTAAAGCGAGGGCCTATAGGATAGCCTGCTTAGCTGAGCCAAAGTATTTTTGACAGTTGTGATCCCAATCAAATTGGACCCCCATTTTGAGTAAAGTTCTCAATGGTGAAGTATGGTCTGCAAAGTTTTTTACAGACTTCACCATGTATTCTACTAATTCCAGGAAGGACTTCAGTTCCTTCTTGGACCAGGGTGCTGGTGCTTCTTTGACTACTACTATTAAATCAATCTTGGGGTTAGCAAATAATCCACTGAACACACATCTATTTGAAATTTTTTCCAATGTAATAGCTAAGCTGGCTTCTCCAGGAGCAGTAAACATTTTTTTCAAGGAATCATTGTGTTCTTCCTCTAATGCCCCACACACCAGGATGTCATCCTGCAAGCATAATATGTTCCATATGCCTTCCAGGATCTCCTGCATTATTGTTTGAAAAACCACTGCCAGGGATGCTAAGAAACAGGCATCCTACAAAATATGAAAGCACCAAATAGGGTGATGAAGGAAGTGACGAATTTAGAATCCGAATGGAGTTCTACTTGGTGGTAGGCGGATGAGAGGTAGATGACACTAAAACAGATAGCTTCCCCAGTTAAACTTATCATTTCACTTATTCTGGGTAATAGGAATCTATCAACCCATATCTTGGCATTTAGATCTTTTAAGTCCATACATGGGTGAATTACTCTTCCTCTCAATTTATTAGGGACAACTATCAGGGCAAGACATAATTAACTCTCAATAACCCTTTCCAAGACCAGTTTATTGATCTGTTCCTTCAGGGGTTATTGCATCAGGTAAAGAATGGTTCTTGCCTTATGCAACACAGTTCCCGCTTTATCCATTTGTATGATCTTGTGCTGGTGACCAAACCTTTACTCAAACAATTCAGGGAATTCCCTTCACACTTCTTTGACTGTAAAAGACCTCTCTGCCACCTTCTCATTATTAGGATCTAGTTCATTCCAAGTTCCCTTTGATGCCTCCATCCCAACAAATTAGAGACCTGTTTAGCAACTTAAACCTTCCCCACCTTGGAATGATCTTTGAATGAAATCCACATGGTTAACATGCCAATCAAGGGAATGGGTTCTTTGTTATCCCCTCCAGGCTTAACATCTTCTTGTAGTAATAGATAACTTTTATGCATAATCTTTTTCCTTGAATTTTTCTTGGAATGTTTTGTGGTCAATAAAAGTATGCTCTGAGCATCAGTTTGCATACACAGTTATCTTTTCCCCATCCAGCGTTATATCACATGTGGGGTAATTGTTCTCATTCCCCCCCTCTTTTGTACCCACCGGAAATACATGTTTTGTCATATTGTCATCAGCGCTTTCTACAACATGTAGTTGTTTAGGCTCCAATTTAGAATCCCACAAATCCGAGCACACTGTTCCCTTCTGTCACATTTTCTACATTAACTGAAACAAGCCGGACAATTGGGACCATTCACTAGTTGATTTCTGTTTCCGCATCTGTAACACCTGTTCTTAGAATTCTTTGTATCATATATCACACATCTTTTGCTTAACATCCAGGTTCCTTGTACATTTGGTGTTCCTTAACCAAGTGTACCACATCAGATGTCAAATTCTGCTTCCTTTCCTTAATGCAATCTGCTTTATGTTTTATGCATTTTGCGATGCTAATAGACTCTTTCAAATTGGGGATCATGCCAATAATTTCTCTTGGATCTTAGGGTTGTTGACCAATTGATCCCTAATTAATGAGTCACACAAAGTTTCAAACTCACATGTGTTGGGGATACCCGGTAGAGCTGTAATATAACTTGTCACTTTTTCATTCTTTCCTTGCACACTAATGAAGAATTTGTGCCTTTTCAGGACCAAACTAACTTTCTGTCCAAAGTACTCTTCTAATTTGCGAAAGGTCAATTGCTACATGTTTACTCTTCTGTCCAAAGTGCTCTTCTAATTTACGATAGGCCAATAGAAACATGTTCACTCGTGCTTCCCCATCCTCTTCTTCATTCAATTCAGGATCTTTTTAGTTCTCAAAATTTAATTGTGCAATAGGATAGGGTGTTTTCTTAGCGGGGAAAAATGTTCCCCTCCTATTGCTATCAAATAGAATTCAAACAACTTCACCCATTCCTTCCGGGGTAAAACCAGGTCATCTATTTCGTTCAAGAAGGGTGGGGGTTGAGTCATGCTTGCTACAGCCCTATTTAAAGAATATCAATCAATATGAAAAACGCTTTGCTGTCTATGCATAGGCTAATCTCAAATCATAGAAATCTAAGCTAAACCAAGAGGATGGTTCTGTTAATCTAAAGAGTCTAAAAAATCAGGGAATACTATAAAAGAAATCAGAATTGAGCCAGGAAAATTAAGTTGAGAAGGTGTTAGCATTGCAGAAGCTCGGTCAAAAGTCTTATATGGGTCAGAGAGATAGTGTTAGCCCAAGCCCACTTAGGAAGGGATCAGAAAGACAGTGGGGGATATTCTCAAGAACGTGCAATAATCATCGCCAAAATAGGTTAACGCAAATTTTCATATCGCTGTCTATCGCGGGAAAATAACTCTGTGTTAACATCGTATTCACAACACGGCGGTAACATGCAATGCTTTCCCGATAATTCAGCGAAAAGCAGCGCCAGGCCTGCATGTCCCACAAGTCAGGTGGGAAAAATCACTATAAAAGCGGCAACAAAAAACACAAACAACTGCAAAGCACCATGGAGGTAGCCAGAGCAAGTACAGAGGATAACCAGAACCCCACAAGCCCCACGGAGGACCAGCCTGGGACCATCATTGGGGAGACGGTGGCAGGAGTTGGGGGACCGGACACTGCACAACATGACCTGAGCCAACAGCAACAGGGTGAGTAACGACCAGGGACTGGGGGACGGGGGAGATGGGCACAATGGCACATATGCACAATTAAGTATAGATCATCTGCGAACAAACCATGCTCATGAGTCACAATTCCGACCAAGAGCCCAATTTACCCAAGTCTGCAACATCTCAGCACTGTATACGAACAGAAGTGAAAGGCAAACCGCCTGAAAGGGATAAGGGCCAGTCAAATCAGAGCTGAAGGGGCAACTCACCCACAATGCAGCACACACACACAAGAATCAGAGCACCTCAACATTGACAACAATGTGGTTCAAACTGCAACACTTTCACAACAGAACAGAGGACACAATTGCTGCCGCTTGAGTGTAGAAAATGGGCATTCGCATTTGGCATAGCAGGAAACTGTGAGATGACAATGTACAAGTACAACCTCACATCCGTGACAGTGTAGAAATGTCAACTGTCCCGCATCAAATAGGCATCTCCTCACAAACTGTCACAATGTACATTGTCATGCAGTCTGTTTGTAAACTTGTACAATGCGTGAACATACATGTGAACACAATGTCAATCTGCATCTCCCATTCACATTGCAGAGGGAGAATCAACTCCTCCTGCAGAGCAGACCCAACAACACAGCACTGATGATGAAGAGGACCTCCCCAAGATAGACACCGACGCCCTCCAACAGCTCATGGACAGCTCCAGGACCCCACCTCCAGGAGCAGGGCAGCCCAGCTGCATCGAGGAGACCCCACCCCCTGCACAGACCACACAGCAGGCAGCACCCACCACCACGGCTGTCTCCCAGGACCCCCACGACCAACACATGGCATTCCAACACCGTGTGTTAGGGTGCCAGGAGAAGACGGCTGATCAGCTGCGGTGTGGTTTCACCTCATGACAGCCAAACTAGATGCCATACATGGGTGTCTAAGTCCCATCGGGGACCATTTACAGTGCCTAATGGACACCCACTGACCACTCCATGCTCTCCAACAATCCATGGCTGACATCGCTGGAGTCATGACTCTGAGCCAAGAACAACTGTCCAGTCAGAGTGGCTCCAGTGATGTCAGCCGGGAGTTGGGACATATAAGGAGCTTTCATCCCTAATGTTAGTTTGTCATCTGCTTGCATTCAGGAAAGGTGCTGTGGCTTGTTGGGGGTGGGGTGGGATGTGTGTGACTTTGGGATTCATGTTTGACATGTCTTGCATGTGACAAATGTGCAGCATCACTGTGTGTTACATTGCCTCACAGCTGCTCCTCCCTCCCCCGAACTTATTTACTTGTGTGTGCTGCTCGGTTGCATCACTTGCACTCCTATAGCACACCATTGTCATGCTGGTCTGTGTATGTCCACAACCCTGACAATGACACAGTGATGTTGGCCGTTGAAGGTGGGCGGCCACGTGAGTGTAGACCTATGGTAAGGATAGTGCGGACACAGATGTTGAGTTCATGCCTGGCTGAACTCGCGCTGTGAGTAGGGCTAGGCATTTGGCTCATGCTGCGGCAATACAGATACACACAATACTTAGCATGTATGAGTCAAGACCCCGTGCGGACTTGCGCTCCTTCATTTCTCTGTTCATGCGAGCCTGCCCTCCGGTTGCATGCTACATTGCAACATTGTCGATTGCGGGCTGGGTGGCGCTGACACTACAACAGAGACACACGCATTAGTTATTTCCTTGTCCAGGCCAGAACTGAACCACACCCAGAGCTCCGGGCAAATTCTTCACACCCCTACGCTGGACTGGCATACGCCGGCCCGGCCCACTCAGCTTACGCTTACATGGGGGATGACAAAGCTACATGTCCAAGGACTTAGCCGCTGTCCACAGCACAATGTAATGTGGTAGGGCCCGGGACTATCATGCATATATAATGACTACACGGACACACTTAGATAGATAGTGGAACTGGCTACGGGCACATGCGCCCGGGCCCTTTTTATTACCATGGTCACATGTCCACTGACGCCTGTGCTGGATGGGTGTGGGGTGAGTGTAAGCCAGCCCTCAGGGAGTGGTTGGTGCTGGCAACAAATAGAACAATTATCATCAGATCACACACACATATTCAATCATAAAGGGTCCGTGACTTGTGGTGCACTGAGGTAGTGGCACCAGATCTGAAATCACACACAAAAGATTCATTCATAAGGGCTCTTTGACTTGAGCTGCACTGAGGTAGGGGCACTAGATCTGAAATCACACACAAAAGATTAATTCATAAAGCGTCCATGACTTGTGGTGCACTGAGGTAGGGGCACCAGATCTGAAATCACACACAAAAGATTCAATCATAAAGGGTCCATGACTTGTGGTGCACTGAGGTAGGGGCACCAGATCTGAAATCACACACAAAAGATTCAATCATAAAGGATCCATGACTTGTGGTGCACTGAGGTAGGGGCACCAGATCTGAAATCACACACAAAAGATTCAATCATAAAGGGTCCATGACTTGTGGTGCACTGATGTAGGGGCACAAATTCTGAAATCACACACAAAAGATTCAATCATAAAGGGTCCATGACTTGATCTGCACTGAGGTAGGGGCACTATATCTGAAATCACACACAAAAGATTCAATCATAAAGGGCCCATGACTTGAGCTGCGCTGAGGTAGGGGCACCAGAGATGAGCATGCTCATGTGAAGAAATTGATAATGATTGTGTCCCTTTGGGATATTCCTGCTACAGTGGGGTGTGGTACACCTGCCTCATCTTTATCATCATCGTTCCAGGTCTTCCCCACTGCCTGAGGTGACATTGTTGCATCTGCTGGCCACAGCACAAAACTTAAACATAAAGGGTCCAGGAGTTGAGGTGCACTGAGTTAGTGGCACCTGAAGAGCTGAACAGGGTATCAAGCGGATGATGGCATCCAAGACAGGTGTGAGCAACTTTGATAGGCTGGCTGTAAGACCCCTCAGAATCTGGCAGTTGTTGGTTGGAGGTGGTCCTGGCAGTGGTGGCTGGTGTGCAGCCAGCGATGATGGCGTGCCCTTGCAGGTCAGGATTGGATTTGATATGTGTGAGCCCTGCTGACCGCAGTGTAGGCCAGAGGCAGCAGTCAGCAAGGGCCCACAGCCACGTGGCATTGACTTGAGCTGCACAGTTAGTGGTACTTGATGAGATCAGCGTTTGCGCAGCCAGCGATGATGCGTCGTCTGGGCAGGCCGCATTGGATGCAATGTCTGTTGCCTACTGGACTGCGCCATAAATAGATCAAAACTCAATTTGAATTGGGGGACCTGTTGACCGCAGTGTAGGCCGAAGGCAGTAGTCAGCACACACATGACTCCGCGGTGCTGTGCCGCTGGGTGCGCTGGGGGACTGTGTCTCAAAATCCAGCGATCGGCTGAGGGAGCTGGCAGTCACGGCGGTGAACTCGTGGCAGGGTGAGGGGCACCGCCCTGGCAGACGCATTGGCCATCCCGGAAGTGAACCATGCCCAGAGCCCCAGCCTATTTATTCGCACTCCCACGCTGGACTGGCATACGCCGGACCAGCCCACTCCGTTTACGCTTACAAGGGGGAGACAAAGCTACATGACCGAGGTCTTCCCCACTGCCTGAGGTGACATGGTTGCGTCCACTGTCCACAACACTACAAACACCAGCAGTATATGTCCACATAGACATGTCTGTGCTCTGCATACTGAAGTCTGTCCAGCACATGACCATCACACTTGGCATTGTGTATATTCTTATTCATGGGTGACTTGCCTCCTTCACACATACTTGGTTCCCACCTCTCCCCTCATTCTGCAATTGTGTGGCTGGGGGCCATAAAATTTTCGGAAGGTCAGCTGTCTTGCTCTGCACTGCCTCGGTGGTAGTCCGGGGGGGCCAGGGGGTGGTGGCGGTGGGTGTTGTGGCCCTCATGGGTCTCCGAGCTGCATGATCAGTAGCTTCATGACATGTGTTGGTCTTCAGATGTGGCTCTGGCCTGGGCTCCTTTTCATACTGCAGGTTGTCGTCCTGCTTAACACCAGAAAAAGGCACGTGTTAAATCCCTGCTACTAACGTGCCTTATCGCCTGTTTTGGGATCGCATCGCAGATCTGGCTGATCGTTGAGAATGTCACAAAGTGGTGTTTTTGTGTGTATTTGCACGGGAATGCCTACTCTGCATAACATTAGCGTTAGATGTCGCTCTCATCCGTGGCGATACATTTTGCGGCAGCTATCGCTGGAACACTGCCGATATTGGCAGATTACACCAGCTTGAGAATAGGGTGATAAATCTATCGCCCCTTTTGCAGCGCTAAAGTGTCGATAAAACAGCGATAGGTCCTTGAGAATATGCCCCATTGAGGTCTCAACATCACAGGGTCAGGGAAATGCTCTAAGTATTCGGGATCTGCAAAGAAGGGGACTGAAAAGCTCTGAGAAAGAATCTATGGGGAAAGGGGCATCGCTCTGAATCTCCGACAGTGTGATCACCATATTATAACTCACAAAAGTCCACTAGGTAACACTCCATTTGTATGCATCATTTGGGGTCCATTGTTTCAGTCGGGTTCTCAGGTAGCAGATGGCTACATCAGGAGCACACTGGATATGGAAACAACATCAATTTCTCACGTACACATCAGATGGCAACATTTACTTAATAGGCCTTTCAATTGACGCTATGGTTCCCCATGTTCCTTTGTCAAGACTTTCTTCTCAGGCTCTTGTCTCTATCTATAGTACAGTAATGTATCTATTCTACAACTAACAATGCATGTGAATACCTGCAAGAAACATCGAGTTAGCAAAACATTAAATCAGCATTTATGCAGCATGGTGAAATACATGACTACATAGGACAACTTAAACGTTAACTCAATGGTACACATTTAATATGCTTGTGCACATTTAAACACAAATAAATATGATTTTTTTTTTTTTTTTTTTTTTTTTATAAAATTTTTATTGAACAATAATTCGGTTACAAGCACGGGCCTACAACCACCAGGGCCGGCCGCTAGGTACAGAATGAAATATACATTTATCAAGGCTGCAGTCAAGTCCCGGGGCTCAGCCCCGTAGTGGCTCCGGATAGTTCTAAAGGAACAGGAGACTTAAGTCCAACAGACACAAAAACTAAAAGAAAAACAAAAGGGCGAGGCATAAGGGCAAACAGTGCGGGTCAGGCTTCCTCCGGGGAACTCCAGTTCAGACCATTAAGCAGCCGGCAAAAGGAAGGAGTACCGGGAGGCTGGGGACGGGGGGGGGGGGGGTCAAGGGAGATGAACGTCCATATGTAGTTATTCCAAAAGGTGCCAGGAACCATCAAGGGTCAGGGGGACATGGCGATATCGGTGTCCACCAGGGGGGGCGTACAGATACCCCCGCGATACGCATTCCATTGCCCCCAGATTCTACCCCATGCCCCCGGCTTACCACGGGCCACATACACAGTCTTCTCCCTGAACATACACCAGTCCATATTCTCCTTCCATACTGACACGGTGGGCGGCCGTTGGGCGCCCCAAAGCTGCGCTATATCTCTCTTGGCAATCATGTTCCCCAGGGCCGCCCACCGAGTCTGAGCCGCGCTGTAATCATTGGGCTCCCACACATTCAGGACACAGCGACGCACCTCCGGCAGCAGCACAACCCCAGTGACCTGTCCCATAACCGTATGGACCCGGCGCCAGTAGTCCGCCACCTCGCGGCACTCCCACAGGATATGGAGAAAGGTGGCGCTGAGCCCACATCCCCGCTTACAGAGCCCTCGTCGGAAAATCCCATCGAGACCAAGCGAGGACCCGTCACATACACCCGGTGAAGAATCTTAAGCTGTACCAACCGGAGACGGGCTGGAATGGCGACCTCCTTGGGGGACGACAGTGCAGACTGCCAGTCCTCGTCGTCCAATTCCACCCCATCCCCCGTCCAAGCCTCCCGGAGGCGCACAAAGAGGTCAGCCCGATGATTAATCAGTTTTTTATAAGTTAAAGAAATAGTACTGTCAGGGACATGTCCGTCAAGTATGCGGTCCTCGAGGGGCGAGGAAACCGGGATCTTGGTCCCCTCCCCAAAGACCGAGAGCAGGGCGTGTCGAACCTGGGCATAGCGGAAGAACTCCCTGTCCGTAAGCTCGTATTCGGCCTGGAGCACCGCGAAAGTCTTAACCGTGCCCTTATGCCACAGGTCTCCCACTTTGCTGATACCAATCGTATCCCACTGGTCAAACCCCTTCGTAGTCCAGAGGCTGCCCAGGCGGTCGGAGGCAAACAAAGGAGTAGCACATGTTAGTCGCTCACTCCAGCCCGTGGCCGCAGTGGCAGCCCTCCAGGTCCGCACCGCAATCTTAGTAGGACCCGTAAGGGTCCGGCCAGCCGAGCGGGAGTAAAGTGCCCTGTTATAGTTCCCGCCGGGAAGCAGGAACTTGTCCATCTCAAACGCCGGATTCAAGCCAGGCGCATACGTGGCATGGTTAATGGCCGATAGCTGCGAGGCCCAATAGTACCTGCGAATGTCAGGAAGCGCGATGCCCCCGTCGTACCAGGGGAGAGTAAGCTTAGCAAGAGCAATACGCGCCCGCCCGTCCCACACCAGTCTCCTCTGCAGGCTCTCCACCTCCCGAAAGTAGGCCACTGGGATAACGTCGAAGGAGTTCTGGAGTGCATAGAGGAACCTGGGAAGGGACATCATTTTGAACAGCGCGGCCCGACCCAGCGGGGACAGGGGCAACCTGCACCACCGGGCCGTGTCCTCTCGCAATCGCCGAAGTGGACGCAGGAGATTCTGCTCATAGCGAGCCACCGGGTCCAGCGAAACGTATATCCCCAGGTACTTAAAGCCGCTCAGAGATATTTGGATCGGAAGCCGAGGCGGCAGGAGAGGAGGACCACCAGAGATAGGATAGACGCAGGATTTAGACCAATTGATCGTGAGACCCGAATTGTTCCCAAAGGAAGTCAGAACGTCAAAGAGGACGTTGAGCGACTGCCGCGGTGAGGTGAGATACAGGAGAATATCGTCCGCATACAGCGAGACCCGATCTTCGAAGCCCGGGGCCCACCGGATCCCTCTAAGCGAGGGCTCCCAGCGGAGCCAAGCAGCGAGTGGCTCCAGGGCGAGAGCAAAGAGCAAAGGGGACAACGGGCACCCCTGCCTCGTGCCCCTGCCGAGGGCAAAGGGCCGAGAGACCCGCCCATTCACCACCACCTGAGCCATGGGTCCCGTGTAAAGAAGCTTCACCCAGCCAATAAATCCTTCCCCAAAGCCAAATTTAGCCAAGACAGCCCAGAGGAATGGCCACTCGATGGTGTCAAAAGCCATCGTGGCATCCAAAGAAACCAGCACGGCCGGTTCGGAGAGGAGCTCCGCCCTGGCCAGGGCGCCGTGAAGACGCCGCAAGTTAAGAGCGGTGTTGCGGTGCGGGATGAAGCCGCATTGGTCCGGATGAATAAGATCGCACACGACGCTCAACAAACGATTGGCAAGGACTTTCGCCAGGATTTTAGGCTCTGCATTTAGCAGTGAAATAGGCCGGTAAGAAGTACAGCGGTCTCGCGGCTTGCCCTCCTTGGGGATCACGACTATCGTGGCCAAACGCTGGTCAGCCGGAAGGGAACCCGCCGTAAGAGACTCACGGAACATGCGACTGAGGAAGGGCGCAAGCTTATCAGGGCGCAATTTATATAGCTCAATGGGCAGACCGTTGGGACCCATAGCCTTGCCCGAGCGAAGGGAGCGGATCGCGGTCGCTATTTCATCCGCCGACAAGGGGGCGTCCAGCCGCTCACGGTCCTCAACGGACAGGCCGGGCAAGGCAATATCCCTCAGTAGAAGGCGAGAGTCGTCCTCATCTCTGTCAGTCACTGGGGAGTACACAGCCCGGAGGTGGTCGGCGAAACATTCCACAATCTCATCCGGCTCAGTCACACACACACCATCCGCAGCACGCAACTCCGGGACCACACGATTCACTCTCTCCTTTTTGTCCAGCCACGCAATCAACTTTCCCGCCTTGTCCCCGGCGTCGTACAGTCGACCCTGCTGCTCCCTATACATAGTTTTGGCCGCGTCAGTGACCAGGGACCCATATTCAAACTGTTTCAGGCTAAGGGCATGGAGCCCGTCCGGAGTGACATTCGCCTCCAAGGCCGACTCCAGCCCCGAGATGTCAGTCTCCAGCTTCACCACTGCCTCACTCTTGACCTTCTTAGCCACCACTATCTGGGAGAGGGCGTGTCCGCGGATCACGGTTTTAAAGGCTTCCCACAGGGACATTGCAGACGACACCGACCCCTCGTTATCAAGGAAGTATTGGTCCATAGCCTTAACCAGGCTGTCGCGAGTCGTAGGGTCTCGCAGGTACCATGGGTTAATGGGAGCGATCCGCCCTGCAGACCGCGACCCGGTGTCAAAAAGAAGCCACAGCGGAGAATGGTCGGAGATACCCCGCGCCAGGTGCCTGACCTCTCGAATCCGACCAGTCTGCGCCGCGGGCATAAGGAAGTAGTCTAACCTAGAGAGACTCCCATGCGCCCCCGAGTGAAAGGTGAACTGACATTGGGTCAGATGCATTAATCTCCAACTATCCACCAGGCCGAAGGTCTCCAACATCCCACCCAGCCATGCCTGGGCAGCGGGGAGGGTCCTTGGTGGGTGACGATCCAGTTCACCCGAAACCACAGAATTAAAGTCCCCGCCCATGAGCAGGAGGCTGTCCGGAAGGTCAAGCAGCATTCGACCCAAGTCAGTGAAGGTGGAGTTCTGGAGGCCCGGGGGGACGTAGACTGAAACCAGGGTAAGGGGCTGCCCCTCCCACCTCCCAATCAAACACACATAGCGCCCTCTGTCATCCGAGACTATCTTAGTGATCTCCACCGGAAGGGAGGTTCGCAGGAGAATGCCCACCCCCCTGGAACCAGTTGTGAAACCAGAATGGGCTACGAGGCGATATCCCCCCCTGTTCATTGCATGACAAACATTGCCAACCAGATGCGTCTCCTGGAGAAACACCACATCAGGAGTCAAACGACGCAAATATTGCAGCACTACACCCCGCTTGATACGGTCCCCCAACCCATTGACGTTCCATGACATAAGCCTCAACCCGTCCCCCCCCATCCCCTCCAATAGATCAAGGGTCCCCCAGCCTGCAGCACAGTTCCCAGATGTGGACAAAAATCAATACCTCGCCCTGTAAACAAAAAACTCACAACAAAACAACCCCTCCTCCCCCCCAACCCCACCCCAAGTCCAACTCAACCCAACCCTGCACCCCTGCGGGCCAAAAAACCCCCCCAACTTGCAGTGTGCCTGTCGCCCCACTAACCCCATTCTACGAAAAGACCCCGGAGGAGGAAAGGGACCCGTCCCCGCCCGCCCCCCTCACAGGTCCTGGTGAAACACAATATACAAAAGAAGTAAGACCCAACTGAACAGTGCAAAACGGCAAAATCAAGGACCAAAAGTCATTCTAAAGGGGACCCGTCACCTGCGGTGCCCGCAGAGGGTCCGGGACGGCCACCTCCGTCCGGCAGCGAGTCCAGCCAGTCACTTGCGGCCACAGGAGAGTCAAAAAAGGCTGTCCGATCCCCATGTTCCACTCGGAGTTTTGCAGGGTAGAGCATCGAATACTTTAGGCCCAGCTCGCGGAGACGACGCTTCACCCCTTGGAATCCCATCCGCTGTTTCTGGACCAGTTGCGTGAAGTCCGGATAAAAATTGATGGTCGAGTTCTCGTGACGAACCGGGCCGTGGGTCCGTGAGGCCTGCAGAATAGCGTCGCGGTCCCTGTAGTGGAATAGTTTGGCCACGATAGGCCTCGGGGGGGCCCCCGGCCGTGGCCGACCGCCCGGAACTCGATGGGCCCGCTCCACGGCAAAGAACTTACTTAGGCCAGCCGGGGACAACTGTTGCAGGATAAGTTCCTCGACCACGAGGTCAACCGGGCGGCTGTCGGAGGACTCCGGTACACCTATGACGCGGATGTTGTTGCGTCGGGCCCGTCCCTCGAAGTCCTCAAGCCGCCGGGCCATATGATCGTTGACCACCCTGATGTCTCCAAGCGCGGCCCGCAGATCCGACACCTCCGCACCGAGGGTGGAGGTCCGTGTATCGAGGGCCTGGACCCTCTCGTTAGTTTTGGAGAGGTCGGCCCGGATCAGGGTGACATCAATCGCGACAGTGTCGATCTTACGGGCCAAGGCCTCGTATTGCGTGGCGATGGTTTCCCTGATGCCAGCAATGGCGCCCATAATGTCCTGCAGGGAAAGTTCCGTAGAGACGTTCGTGCCTCCCCCTGCAGCGTCCGGGGGGAGGCCAGCAGCGCCAGGGGACCCTCTGCCCTGGGTGTAGCGGTCCATGTTGTTGCTCTGGACCGCTCCCCCGCGGAGGGAGGCCTTGGTCTTGCGCCCCTCGGGACCCCCTTTGCCCCCCATGTGAACACGGTCACTCAAGGGGACCTCCAATCAAGAGGTGTAAGGGCACCAGCAAGAAGACCACAAAATGTCGGTATAGGGGGCCCGAGGCGATAGGCACTCTAGTGGCAGGTGGAGGAAAACCTCGTGCAGAGGCCCAGGAAGCACCTCGCCACCCCGAGCGCACCCGCCAGCTGGTCTCCTGAAGTCCAAAACCGAAACCGAAAGTGGTGGATCGGCAACTGGCACCGCGCTGAAGCCGCTGTTGTTCAATTGCAGCCCGGCCCCACGGGTCACCTTCACCCCGGTCACCTCCGTCGGGTGGGTCCCAAAAGTTCCGACGACGACAACTCAGGATTCCCAGGTCCGATTTGATTTTTGAAAAGAGATATGTGCTCAGCTGGTCTTCATCTCCCAGATTCCATAAACCACATCAGGATATTCTCAGGATAAATTCCGAGGAGCAGAAAGGGTCCGGGGAGCCCTGTGCTCACGCGACCATCTTGGATGCGCGCTAGGCTCCTCCCCTAAATATGAGTTTTTAATACTTTGAGTTTCACATCACATATATCGTTCAGTAAGTCTCTGAAATATTCGTTTGCAAGTATTATTAAGAAATACATTTAAGGTAGTATAGGGATAACATTAGTAAACACATTACAGAAACTTGATTTTTTTAAGTAAAATCACATTTTACATGTATGAGGATGGTTTCATCTCCTTGTGTTTGCCTGGTTTCCATTTAGCCTGCAAATCAATAAATGCTATTCATAAGATATAACACACACATTATAAAAATCGTATTTCAACTTTATAGTAAGTACATTTATCTACTAAATGAGGATGGTTCAATTATCACAATCAGTTATGGCAAAAAATATTAATATGGGTAAATTCTCTAATCCTACAGTGAATACACTCTTTAGTAATGATGTCTAGTGAAACACTTACATTAGTTTGTTAAAGCATACAAGATACACGTGGTAAGTGTACTTTCATACCATGTGTCTGTTAAGTATCTGTGATGTATTTGTGAGGTGTAAAAGGGGGGGCACATTTTGTGCCGCACAAATCCCACCTCTGAAAGCGAATCAAGCCATCACATCAATGTCTTATAAGTTGGGCAAATCACAATTTGGTTGGTTTCATCATCTTTCTTCTGGAATCCTCCAGAAATGTCATGTCATCATAGTATTTGCTCTGTCTCTCCTCCAGTTCCATATCTGCTCTCTTTCTCTTCATTCCCTTTTTTACTTGTGAACGTTTGTTTACCTTATAATTACAAGCAGCAGTAATCCACAAAAAGCAATTATCACTAATGATTCCAATATCTAGGTTTCCAAACCTATAGCAGAAAATCCATTCCTTATTATTTCTCAAGCAGCTGTTGCTCTTAACACTTTTGTTGCGGGGATTCTGCTCATGCACAGAACTATGCACAGGAAAACAGGACCTCAGTGAATTTTGGTGTACCAAAAAACTCACCTCAGTACCCAGAACCCCTATCCGACTAGCATCAGTGTCTCATTCGTTCTCCGTATTATCTCGAAGCTACCAATGATTAGACAACCCAGAACAAGCGACTTGGAGTACTCTCAGGAATGGTGGGAATCAGAAACATCTTTTCGTTATTATTCTCATATCAGTCCACAACAAGAGTAATCAGAGACACGGAAAAGTTTAAAATGTTTATTTTTAACTACGTGCTCTAAGGTGCAGTACTTTGGCTAATATAAGAAGGCAAATGATTAAAAACAAAACCATCAGCATTGTTACAATACCATAAAAAATGAAGGGAGAAATCCCATTAAAAACGATAGTGGAGAACAAGTCCTATAATACTCTGTGAACCACACTCCCTTCTCTAGTAAACTAGTTTTATCTACTAATAGAAGGTCTCTAGGTTTGAATGGGGAACCCCATACCTCAAAGATCAGCTTAGGTGAATCACATCACAGGATAAGCTCTGCTCTCTGTGTCTGGAAAGATTTTCTCCAAGTGTCTGAATCATGCATGCAAATGCACTATTAAAGGGACCCGAGTTTCAGATATTTGCAGCTGTGTGCGTGTTGTGTCTAGAGCGTGGGCCGATCAACCTGAATTCAACAGCATACATTGTTATTTGACCTTGACGGCTTCTGCATACAGTGTTCAGACTAAGGTCGCGATGCACGTCTAGGGATGTAAATAACAGACCGTTCTCACGTGAAGAAAAAGCAAGCAAGCAGTTTTACTTTTTAATAACAGCAACCTGTAGTGTCGTGTGCAAAAGCAGCAAAGTGGCAAGATGGTGTTTAGTTTCTAAAATGCTAACATAGCAATGCGTGTACATAAAACACTGGCCACACTACACCCCCCCCCCCCCCCTTGAGCGGACCACAAACAGAATAGGGAAGCAATGTAGGAACGCAGAGTTCAAGTTCGAGCGAGACAGAACCAAGTTCATGTATTGCCAAGCCATCTTATTGGTAGTAAGAGTTCGAAATATTTGTTGCGAAAAGTAAAAAATTAAAACATCTCTCAGGGGCGGTATACAGCCCAATGCTGAGTAAAAGAGAAAAATGCAAAAATCTGGAATAGGACGTGCGGAAGATGGACAACTGCCAATTTAATCCATCAACGTGTAGGCACAGTAAGTTGCAACTGCCTCCAAGAGGAAGTCATTATAAAGTTTAGTAAAAGACTCAGCCATCCAGTCAAGTAAAGCAAATGAACATACATGTTGTTCGATAACAGGAGCCTCTAGCACTATCAGGGGACAACTTGCATGGTCTTTAAGATAACTTCTCGCCAGGAGTCCTATGCTGACGCATATATATCCCAATTCCCTAGGACTCCGTGCGCCGCTCCACAGGGCATAATCCCGATACCAGAACAGTCCAACTCATGAGACACTAAGGGACTCATTAGTCGATCATAATCCGGGGCAGGATACGCCGTGTTCGACAGACACAAATCCCAGGCCCATTCAAATGGACAATCTAGGCAATGGAAAACAGGTTGCACGCAAGTAAAGTATGAGAACCTGGAGGAAAATCCATAGGCTACGCTCAAGGTGGCCAGTGGTAATGTTCCATAGTATTCAAGCATCCGGTTGCGCAGTTGAAGCAGCCGGGGCAGGCTGTCGTGTGATACAGATCGTGCAGCCATTGCGGAGCAAGCAAACCAACAGGAGCACACCAGCAGTCAAGGCGGGAATCAACGGAAGCCCGCGAAGACGCTTGAAAAAATAGAATGAAAAAATGCCGGTATCACACCAAATATTTTTTGGAAGGAGGTCACAAGGCCGGAGCCCACAACTTTGAAAAAATGTACCAAGCCAGTTTCTGACGAGGTATTGAATATAGTATAAATCAGAGCACCAAAATGAAGGGGGAGATCAGTATTTAAAAGCGCATGCACCTCGGTGCGTGTGTTTGCTATGTGAAGGATAAATGTTTCACAGGAGGAAGTCAAGGCGACTTCTTTTTGAGACAATAGAGCCCTTTTTCTGCTCATTTTGTTGAACTCTGCTTTCAAGGTTGGTATGGAAGGCCAGATGGATACATCTAGTCTCCCATGCGGGGGTGGGAAGAGGAAATTTTTACAACAGACTACGCGTTGTGAGACAGTTACAATGTACGGAATCCCCAGTAGCATCCCGCAGCATGCCTCATTATTTAAAAGCAAATAACTACTGTTAACTAATAACGTAAAAGTTGGTGTAATTGCTGTCACAGGATTTCCCTTCAGAATGCAAGCTAAATTCGGTGCCTGAACGTTGCATGCGCCATGCAATTGGATGTTCCTACAGATTACTGAGCGATCAGGTGTGGAAGTGCATTCCTCTCCTTTCAAATAAACTTCCTTACCCTCTCTCAGGCACCAGTATGTAAATGGGAGTGACCAAACTTAATGCAGGAAAGCAGTACCCAATGGTTCGTATCTGCCTAGGGCATAATGTTTCATACATGAACTGAACTTAAACAATGGAAATGGTAAGGTGATTAAACCATGGATAAGCCACACAGCTGAGTTTGATTCGGCCACAGAGAAAGGTAAAGGTTCCAACTTTTCAATATGCAATAATGAGTATGCCGCATCTTTCATGGACATGAACTGTTGTTTAGCAGTCAGATTAAATGGCAGGAATAAAGACGATGTGTTCATGTAGTCCCAGGGAACTTTCCCAGCCTTCAATGTTTGTAAAGTCCATGCAAACTGCATTATCGACCGCAACTGATTTTGACCATGGTATAAAACAGACATATCATCCTGAACAATATCCACAACAGATGAAACAATATTATCTAACGTGTAAATTCTGTAAGAAAGGGTGTTAATGCTATTATCAAGGACAGCTAGCACTTTTTCTAAATTGGCTTGATCAATAGCCCTTAATCTAGAAGCAGCTTCAATTTGAGATAATTTCCAAACTTCGTTGTAAACAGCATACACCCATCTTTTGGACCTGCCACCCACAGGGCCTTTAACAAAATCATTTAAATCTACCTTTGTGGAGGGGTGGGAGGAACTGTACGTAGACCAGGTCTTTTAACATAAGGCTTTATTGAAGAGAATACACGTCTGTGTTTGCTGGTAAGTCTCTCTTCTCTCTTGGGTGGCTCTGTGGTGAAATCGGTGGCTTAGGTCTCTCTTCTTGGCGTGAAGACGCTTGGTTTCAGCACTCCTTTGTGCTCCCGGAACCCCGGTGCATTTGGGTAGAAAGAAGGAGAAAGGGAATATTAGGGTAAGGTAGATTACTTGATTCTAACCTATGACCAGGGCCGGGGGGTGGGGAACACCTCTTCTTGTGGTTTCGTGTGACAATCTTCTTACTCGTGGCTACTGCCTATCGGTGCACGGTGTGAGGGGAAATGAGCTGGGTGCAGGGCTCGAGACGAAGGAAATTATGCACAGTATTAGCGGCTTTCCCGCATACCCATCCAGCCCCTTATTCGCACCCGTACCTGGGGAAGCCACGCTCCTCCGTGAACGTGGCTCGGCGAAACACGGTGTCGTTGGCCTCCAGGCTTACTCCCTGCGTCCGTCTTCGGATCGTCTCGCTGATCCTCTTCCGGTGCTTCACTCTCCGCGTCCTTGTCCGCTCGTCTCTCCTCTCCTCCGGGACTCCGCTCCTCCGTGACGTCACACCTGGTTTCCTGGACATCCGCCTCTAAATCCAATCCGCGGAGTCCACGTGGTACAGGGGGCGTGCCCATGGTGAAAAGACAGTCCTGGTTAAAGGGGCCCGACGTAGCCCCGGGGAACACCTCAGCATCATCGAAGTCCCGCCAGTCCTCCTGCTGGGAGGGAAAAGTACAAGGAAGCGGTGTTACGGGGGCCCACCAGTCCTGCTTGACACTCCCCTCGTCCTGAGCCGGGGTGTCCCGTTCACATACCTCCCCCCCTAGACTCTCCCGATGGGGGAGAGGAGGAACTCTGGAGAGAAAGTCAGCGTTAGCATTGTCTTTACCCTTACGGTGTTTAATGATGAAAGAGAAGGGCTGGAGGGACAGAAACCATCGCAATACTCTCGGATTATGAGACTTGTTCCTGGATAACCACTGGAGCGGGGCATGGTCTGTATAGAGCAGGAAATGTCGGCCTTCTAGGTAATACCGCAGTTTCTCTACTGCCCATTTTATAGCCAGACATTCCCGCTCAATGGTGGAGTATTTGGTTTCCCTGGGAAACAACTTTCGACTGATGTACAATATCGGGTGTTCCCTCCCGTCATCCCCCAACTGTGACATAACCGCCCCAACCCGGTGTTGGATGCGTCAGTGGACAGTATGAACTCTTTGTTAAAGTTAGGGGATACCAACACTGGTTCGGTTAAGATGGCGTTCTTCAGTTTACCAAAGGCGTCTAGCATCTCCTTTGTGGGGCTTTCTAGCACTTTTTGTTTTACTCCCTTTCTCAGAACATTAGTCAGAGGGCTGGCCGTGTCTGCGAATTGCGGGATAAACCGCCTATAATAGCCGATAAGGCCAAGGAAGGCCCTGAGCTCACGTTTGGTTTGAGGGAAGGGGACGGTGGCGATGGCTTTTACCTTTTCTTGTTGCGGGGCAATCACCCCCTTCCCAAGGACATACCCCAGATACCTGACGTGTGAATGCCCAGCACACGATTTCTTAGCGTTAACGTGCAACCCAGCTCGGGCTAGTGCCATAAGGATGGTCTTTAGGTGTTCCAAATGGTCAGCCCAGGACCCACTGAAAACCACAATGCCGTCCAGATACGCTGAACTAAAAGCGGTGTAGGGCTGTAACACTGTGTTCATTAACCGCTGAAAGGTGGCAGGGGCCCCGTGGAGGCCAAAGGGTAACACATTGAATTCATAGAGACCCTCATCCGTTACAAAGGCAGTTTTTTTCTTGTCTTCCTCTCTTAACGGGACCTGCCAATATCCTTTAGTTAAATCGAACGTGGTGATATACTTTGCCTCTCCTAACTTTTCAATAAGATCGTCCACGCGTGGTATAGGATATGCATCCAGGTAGGAGACGACGTTCAAAGCCCTAAAGTCCATACAGAAACAGGTTGTGCCATCAGGTTTAGGTACCATGACGATAGGTGATGCCCAACCACTCTTGGAGGGTCGAATGACCCCAAGATTTAGCATGTCCTCCACCTCCTTTTTCACTACACTTTTTCGGGCCTCTGGTATGCGGTATGGCCTTTGTTTGACCGTCACTCCCTCTTTTGTGATGATTCGATGTTCAGCGAGAGTGGTTCGACCGGGAAGGTCCGAAAACACCTCCGAAAAGGGCTCCAAGGCCTGTACCAGTTCCGACTTTTGGACAGGAGACAGATCCGCGTTAATCGGCATCTGTGGTAGAGTAGTCTCTTTCGGCTTTGTGGGCCATGCTCCTTGAGCGCTTTTGGGTGGCGGGCCTAGCCATTTTTTCAACAGGTTTATATTGTAGCATTGTCTGCGTCGGGGGGTCACTTGTAGTTTGTAAGTGGTATTTCCCAGGACTTCCACGACTCTAAATGGACCTGTCCACTCACTCTGAAACTTCTTTGTAGAAGAAGGGAGCAGAACTAGGGCCCAGTCATCCAAGTTCAGGGTTCTAAGCCTTTTCCCTTTGTCGTATTGACGTTTCTGGAACGTTTGATGTTTCTCCAAATTGAGGATGGCTAAGTCTCTCAACTTCCCTATCCGGGATCGCAGTTGCGCTGTATACTCCAGGAAGGCTTTTTGTTCCTTCCCAGTTTCTGTTTCCCAGGCTTCTCGTGTGATCTCTAGCAGAGACCGGGGTTGCCTCCCATACAGCATTTCAAAGGCCGAGCAGCCGAGGCTGCTCTGCACCTGTCCCCGGTTCACATAAAGGGCAAGGGGTAGTAATCTGTCCCAGTCTTTTTTTTCTAAGGACAACATCTTCTTCAAGGTAGTCTTAAGTGTGCGGTTATATCTCTCGACCAGCCCGTCCATTTGCGGGTGGTACACGGAGGTTTTCAGGTGATGTAGGTCGAGGGTACGGCACACCTCTGTCATCATTTTTGATACAAAGGGCGTCCCCTGGTCAGTCAGGATTTCCCTAGGGAAACCCACCCTGGAGAATAACTCAATCAATTTTTCTGATATGTTCTTGGTTGTGGGAGATTTTAGGGGGAAGGCTTCTGGAAAGCGCGTGGCATAGTCCACGATGACTAACGCATAGGAGTGGCCTCTAGGCGTTGTGGGGAGAGGGCCTATCAGGTCCATACCAACCCTTTCAAAAGGTTTTCCGATTACCGGCATTGGTTGTAAGGGAACTGCGGGTGGTCATTGAAGGTTTCTCAATTGACATATGTCACAGGACGGACAGTATCTCTGAATGTCTTTATAAATTCCAGGCCAAAAGAAATATCTCAAGACATTTTGTGTGGTCTTCTCTGGCCCTGTATGCCCTGCTATCAGATGTGTATGTGAATAGAAGAGCATTTGTTCTCTGAAGGCCATAGGTACTAGCAGCTGCGGGTTCTCCCCCTCCCTCCCTTCTCTGTATAATAGATTGTTATTAATGATAAAACGTGGATACACAGACTTGGGGAAGTCGGTATTCGCTTGACCATTTTCCCAGGCACTGAACAGCGTCGGATCGTTAGCTTGAGCAAACCTAAAACTACGGTCTAACACCCAGGGTTCTGTGTCGTGATAGGCCGCCTCAGGTCGCACTAGGGGCAGTTTTTGATGGTGTATTTGGTTTTGGAATATGTCTAGGAACTGGGGGTTGTCAATCCCTATGAGCAGATCTTCAGGGAGAGAGTCCACCACCCCCACCCGTATAGTGCAGGGGCTCTGTCCGTCTACTTCTACTCTTAGTAGGGCAACTGGATAGGGTCGGACATCTCCGTGTACACATCTAATATTCACAACCGCATTTGGGTGGGTGTCCTTCGATGATACCAATCTTTTCTGGACTACAGATTGTTTACACCCAGAGTCCAACAGGGCGGTTACTACCTGACCATTTATCCTGGTTCTTACATGGAAGGAGGGACCCATTTCCGCCGAGTAGAGGACTGCTCTGGGGAGGTACCCCACATCCATAGGCTCCTCCGGTGGTTTTTTTCTAGGGCACATTCTGGCAATATGGCCCCACTCCCCACACTCAAAGCACTGCGGACCTTTTATCCCTGGGGTCTCTATTCGGAGTGGGACGTTCTTTCTGTATTCCTGAGGGGCTCTTTGTTTTCTTTCTGCTTTTTGTGGAAGTCCGCTTTTGACTGTTTTCTCGTTATCCCAAGGTAGTGTTTTTGGTTGCGCCCTCGTATAGGTGGTAGCCATTGCTATGGCTTGCTCTGGGGTTATACCCGCATGTTGACGTAACCACCTCTGTGTCCCATAGGGCAGTGCATCTAGGAATTGTTCTAGATAAACGCGGTTCATTATCTCCTCTTTGGTGCTTGTTAATGGCTTCAGCCATTTATCCGCAGCCATTTTTAAACGAAAAAATAAAGTTTTAGGATTCTCTCCAGGGGTCCCCTTCTCTCTTCGAAATCGAACCCGATACGCTTCTTCGTCAAGCCCCAGGTGATCTAAGATGACTGTTTTAATCTCGTTGTATGGAGTGGTCCCGGTGGCGTTAGCGACTTGATACGCCGCCTGGGCGTCCCCTGTTAGAAGCGGGCTATAAAGAAGGGCCACTTTTCCTCGGGCCACCCACAGGCTCTTGCTGCTCGCTCGAAGTTGGAGAAAAAAGCATCGGGATCCTCTCCTACTATGTATTTTTGAAGTGTGATTCCGGACGGATGGGGAACAGGTGGTCGTCGTTCTACGGTTACTGAAGCATCTGTGTCTGTTCGGCCCGTACGCATACTTTCCATTTGCGCGGTCATAAGGTTTTGGAGCGTTTCCCGGTCCTGTTGAGCCGCCGCCATTTGTTGTCCTACGGCCCATTCCAGCTTCTCCTGGCCTTTTATGAGGTGCTGTATTACGTTGTCCATCATTGGGGTACTGATGGGCGATAATCCCACTTCTGACACCAGTTGTGGAGGGGTGGGAGGAACTGTACGTAGACCAGGTCTTTTAACATAAGGCTTTATTTAAGAGAATACACGTCTGTGTTTGCTGGTAAGTCTCTCTTCTCTCTTGGGTGGCTCCATGGTGAAATCGGTGGCTTAGGTCTCTCTTCTTGGCGTGAAGACGCTTGGTTTCAGCACTCCTTTGTGCTCCCGGAACCCCAGTGCATTTGGGTAGAAAGAAGGAGAAAGGGAATATTAGGGTAAGGTAGATTACTTGATTCTAACCTATGACCAGGGCCGGGGGGTGGGGAACACCTCTTCTTGTGGTTTCGTGTGACAATCTTCTTACTCGTAGCTACTGCCTATCGGTGCACGGTGTGAGGGGAAATGAGCTGGGTGCAGGGCTCGAGACGAAGGAAATCATGCACAGTATTAGCGGCTTTCCCGCATACCCATCCAGCCCCTTATTCGCTCCCGTACCTGGGGAAGCCACGCTCCTCCGTGAACGTGGCTCGGCGAAACACGGTGTCATTGGCCTCCAAGCTTACTCCCTGCGTCCGTCTTCGGGTCGTCTCGCTGATCCTCCTCCGGTGCTTCACTCTCCGCGTCCTTGTCCGCTCGTCTCTCCTCTCCTCCGGGACTCCGCTCCTCCGTGACGTCACACCTGGTTTCCTGGACATCCGCCTCTAAATCCAATCCGCGGAGTCCACGTGGTATAGGGGGCGTGCCCATGGTGAAAAGACAGTCCTGGTTAAAGGGGCCCGACGTAGCCCCGGGGAACACCTCAGCATCATCGAAGTCCCGCCAGTCCTCCTGCTGGGAGGGAAAAGTACAAGGTAGCGGTGTTACGGTGGCCCACCAGTCCTGCTTGACACTCCCCTCGTCCTGAGCCGGGGTGTCTCGTTCACAACCTTGTCATTCAATTTTGATAAATGAAGTTTAACAGATGCCAAGGTGGAATGTTGCAGCCAGGTTTGACATAACTTTCCTACAGAATAGGTAGTAGCAGAATGGGAAGATTCAAATCGGGGGTCCACCCTAACTTGTGTATAGCCGGGGTACAGACCCAGAAAACCATGTTGACAGGAATCTGAGCTTTTTTGCCATATTAACCACCCTTCAGGGTCTAGGTTGGAAATGTTGAATGATGTATTAGTAATAAATGACTGCAATGTATCAAGGGACAGATCTGTGCCTTTATCCCATCTTGGATAAGCGCCCAGATCAGAAATAGAGGGCGAATTCATCTTTTTAGAGGTAGCCAATCCTAAACAGGTGGTCTGAAAAATGGTGGAATTCAAAAACAACATGTGGTTTGGGATAAGGCATGCACGATGCAGAGCTTCTGTACCCTGTACCTGCCAAGTCTTAGAACCCCAATCTGATTTAAGATCTATGGTATCTTTCCACAGCTCATAGCCCCCTATAGCTAATTCATCCATAAAGGACTTGGAATACAATAATTTGGTGTGGGTCAGCCTAACCTTGGAAGCTGACTCAGCAGTCACTTTAAAATAAAAAGCTTCAGGTTCAGATACACTGAAATCAGTAAAATATGTAATTTTTTTCACTAGAGTTTTGGAGCTGCCTTCAATTGGTGCTGGACAATGTTCCCATTGCGTATAATTGACGATATTTCTAAATTAATTCGCTTTATGCAGGAAATGATTGTTGGTAGCAAAACAACTCTCCATAATTTGCTGCGTCTAAATACAAATCTTCAGCATCAAATGCAGCATAATATTTCAAATCAGAAAAAAGAGCCTCTACGGCTTGGACAAATCATCAGACAGTATGTTTTGTTTTACAACATCCCCCATAGAAACACGAAGTACATTGGGGACATTTATCACCTCCGTGGGACCATGAATCTGACATTTGACAGCATCCCATACAATCCCATCTAACACTGGCCAGGCAGTAATATTCACAAAAGTCTGGTCCCTCTTCATGATGTTTGATGAGGAGTGGGGTGCCAAAGTTCCATCAATTAATCTAATTGCACATCTTTCGGTTAGATAGTATCCATTTAATAGACGAAAAAATACAACCACATATCCAATTAACATAAACAAAAAAATAGTTATGAGCAGTAGCCAAATGTAAGTCCAAGGGGGAATTAAAAAATGTCTTTTAAACCAAACTGCAAAAATAGAAATTTTTGATGGGGCATTGGAAGTCATAGAGTTAGTGTCAAATGAAAAACGTAACAGCACTTGATTGTAAACCAGGCAACGACACATCTGTGGGATAATTATACTCAGTATCTTCAACTTGACCACCAGCCGGTAGAGGCAATAAAGGATTAGTAACTGTATGCATCTCGATCGCAATGTCAGGCCTGTTGGTAGTCGCCGGAGCCAAAACAGAATTTCTCAGCATTGCTGGACAAGAGACCGCTGGAGTCATACTAAGAAGAATCGGCCACTTGTTGTAGTTTGACATTGTCAATGGAGATCCACTTGTTATCCTTGCGACCAGGAAGTGGAGGTAAAATGACTGTTCTTGTACCCTGCACGCCAAGCACTGAGCACTGGAACCGGTGCACGATAAGAGAGGCCGAACTCCTTCGTGTTCTCCACCTTCTCACGGAAAAGGTCTCCAACTCGAGGTAGCCAGCCGACTACCGGAATCTGAATCGCAGCATTAGTTGGGGAGGGTAAGTGTACCTTTGCAAGACTGTCTCTGGTCTCTTGTAGATTCTGTAATACAGCAGAATGATCATCCACGTCAAAGGGTGCGCACGGCGTTGCCATGTCTAGACCATCAAGGTCCCGGACAAACAAATCCTTATGCCAAAGAGCATCTCGTATGGGGTCCGCCCACCCAGAGACCTTCTAGGGAGATTATTAAGTGCACGTTGAACGCTATGCAAATGGGCCAACCAGTTCTTGCCAGTACCTAAAACCCTAGCTGTCAGGGATTGCTTTAAGTCACGGTTAATTCGCTCCACAACACTATTGCCCTCAGGCCTGTATGGAGACGAAAATTTGACTTGGACCCCCAAAGATCTCATGGCATCCTTGTACACCTGAGAGGCGAACGCTGGACCCTGGTCTGAATGAAGGGTACCACATGCAAAAATTCCCACAAAGACACGCAAATCCCTGATGACAGTTCAAGCATCAGCACTCCGTTGTGGCCAGACCCATAGAAAATGTGTGCACGAATCCACTGCAACTAAGATGTACTTATATGCAGTATCAGAGGAGAAAGGACCGCAGTGATCTAAATAAACAAAATAAACACATCCAAGTGGTTTATTAGATATATACAACTGTGTTTGAGGTGGACGTGCAGCAGTCGAAGGTTTTTTTTTTTTTAAGTTTGAGTTTATTGAAGAAATAAAAAGGGAAGGAGAAGGGAGGCGAACGGGGTATAATCATCATGATAAACATATACAAAGAATAATCAGTTCAATAAAAACTCTCAATAAAAGCAAATATAACAAGCATGAAGTTTACATGAACAGAACCTACGTACAGGAATGAAAAATACCATATAATATAGTAGAACGTAATATCATAGCAAAAAGGCATTAAAGAAACAAGAATATCATGGTGGCTTACGCACCTCAACTGTGTCAGGGTTTGGAGAAGCGTGTGCTGGCTCAAAGGAGGAGAGATAGGATACCAAAGGGAGCCAAATCAGGTCGCGTTTAATTGTTAGGGAAACGGGAGATACGTAATTAGTATCTAGGCGATGATGGAAGCAAATGGTATGGAAAGCCACAGCAACTAGAAGGTCAAGTAATAGATAATGGGAAGGAGATTGCGGGAGTCTCGGTGATAGGGAACCTAGAAAAACTTGCGAAGGGGGAAAAGGGAATTTGATGTTGGAATATCTTTTGTATTTGCGTCCAAACTAGGTGCCAGAACTTAGAGATAGGAGGGCATTCAAACAACATGTGTTTGAGATCTGCAATGGGACAAGACCAACAAATAGGGGATGTGTCAGGTGAAAAACGGGATAAAGCATGTGGAGTACATAAAGTTCTGTTATAAATAAAATATAAGGTTTGGGTAGTATTAGCAGCTCTAGAGGCTTTATGAAGCTTAGTCCATATTTTGTCCCAAAAAGGTATTGGCCAATCCTGAGAAAGATCCAATTGCCATGCATTCTCGATTTTAGATTTTAGTCTATCAGTGGAGTATCGGAAAGAGTTATAAATAGCAGAGGCTGAGGAAGACGTCTCCAATAATAAAGAAGTAGCTTTGCGGTCCAAAGGAATATCGGTAGATGGTGCCATGGAGCGAAGATATAAGATCAGGACTGGGAGAAGGGCATGGTATTGCGATCGAGCAGAAGAGGGCAGTGAGAAAGAGGATTGAAGTTCCTGGAATGAGAGAGGAGTACCTTGGGAAATTAATTGAGAGATCCAACACAATCCTCGAGAATGCCATGTTTTCCAAAATATGGTGCGATTACGAATTTTGAAAAGAGAGTTGTGCCATATCGGTTGTTCGTGAATGGAAAGAATAAGAAGGGATAAGATGATAGAATGTAAGGGAGAAGGAGAGTACGGGAATGAGAAATAACAGGCGTACGAAAGCGAACTAAAGAAGACGTGAAGGATAAGAACTCGCGAAAGGTAAAGGGGGACAGAAAGGAAGATTCCATACTTAACCAGACGGGAGGATAGTGCGGAAGATCAGAAGAGAACCAACGGGTCTATTGTTTCAAAGAGAAAGCTCGATGATACTCTCTGAAATCCGGAAAGCGCACATCAGACTGGGCCTTATCCTTGCGCAATGAAGCCAAAGCTATCCGAGACCGCTTGCCATTCCATAAGAATATCAGCAACAAGGAATCAATCCGTCTAAAGAAGGAAACTGGAATGTGTACTGGAAGCATGGAAATGGTATAAAGAAGAAGAGGGGATAACATCATTTTCATAGAATTGAGCCGACCCCACCAGGACAGAAAGAGCGGGTTCCAACGTTGAATAGCCGTGTCCATTTTCTTGAGGACGATAATCAAAATTAAATTTGAGCGTGTCAGACAAGAGAGGAGCGAACCAAACACCTAGATATTTGATCTTAGATGGATGCCATGAGAAACTCGTTTGGGAAAAAAGATGCTTTTGACAAATAGGGTTTAAATGTAGAATCTCGCACTTATCAGCATTTAGGCGATAGCCAGAGATCGCGGAGAAGGAAGACACCTGCTGGAGAAAAGAGGGAATAGAGGAAACAGGATCAGAGAAGTAAAAAAGAATATCGTCAGCATAGACCGAGAGTTTAACCTGACGCGAACCAAATTTAAAACCAGAAATACTGTTGTCCAGACGAATTTTGGTAAGAAAGGGTTCCAAGGCTAAAACAAAAAGTAGGGGGGATAGAGGACAGCCTTGTCGCACTCCCCTGTGTAACGAGAAATAATCCGAGGTCATCCCGTTGACAAAAATGGAAGCCTGGGGATTAGAATAGAGTAAAGAAATAATAGAGATGAATTTGGAAGAAAAGCCGATCCAGAGTAAGGCCTGAAACATAAAATCCCACCCAATCCTGTCAAAGGCTTTCTCCGCGTCTAAAGAAATAGCCGCGAAGGGCAACGACAGAGAGGAAGCCTTGCTAAGTATGTTAAGAAAAACACGGGAATTGCCAGATGAGAGACGGCCCCTGACAAAGCCTGATTGTTCAGGGCTAATGAGATCGGGTAAAAGGGGATCCATGCGCAATGCCAAAATTTTAGCCAGAATTTTGTAATCCGTATTGACCAGGGAAATTGGTCTGTAATTTTTGCACAACGAGTGGTCCTTATCTTCTTTGGGAATTAAACAGATTAAAGCATGTTGGACGGAGCCGCTGGAAGAACCCGCTGCAAGGAAGGATTGGAATAATAGTAACAGTTTAGGGAGAAGTAGAGAGGCGAAGTGGCTGTAAAATTCAATAGTGAAAACATCAGGGCCTGGAGACTTACCGTGCCGCAATTTAGAAACAGCATGGGAGATTTCAGAAAGCTAAATATCCCGTTCTAGGGCAATAAAATCAACGTGAGCAGCCGGGGGGGAGGGAAGCGAATGAAAATATGAAAGAAGATCCATCCGTAGTCTCCGGGATGTGTTCGGGGGTATAAAGATTGTCATAAAATTTAACAAACTCAGAAAGAATGTCTTTATCTTTAAAGCAAGAGTTCCCAGTGGAAGTCTTAATGGACTCAATCTTTGTACGCTCTTTTCTTATCTTTAAGTAATTGGCCAAAAGTTTCCCCATTTTGTTCTTACCCCCATAATACCTGGAATTACATTTTAGCAAAGGGTTAGAGGCAGCATCAGTTGTAAACTTATTGAAGGAAATTTTCGCATCAATAAGCTTTTTAAGAGAAATCTCAGATTTAGAAGCATGATAATCAAGCTCTAAATTCTTAATATTAGCTAAAATGCGTTCGGACTTGGCTTCTCGAAGTTTCTTTCGTCGGGCTACAAAATTAGTAATAAAACCCCTAGAGGCTGCTTTAAAAGAGTCCCAAACAGTAACAAAAGAGGAATCAGGGGTATGGTTGAGAAGGAAAAATTCAGTGGCAAAGGCAGTAAATTCATAACAAAAAGTGGGTTCCAAAAGCAAAGCATTGTTGAAATGCCATCTGCCAGAGTGAGGGGAAAAAGGAAGTAGGTCGAGGTCCACATGAATCGGAGCATGGTCCGAGATTAGGATGGAACCAATGTCAGAGCGTATAGCGTGCTGGGATAGGGATTTACTAAGGAAGATATGATCAATGCGGGATTGTGATTGATGTGGAGGGGAGTAAAAACGGTATTCTCTAAGATCAGGATTACACAATCTCCAGATATCCACCAAGGCATTATTTTGAAAGGTGTTAACAAATTGAGAGTGCATCCTAGAGGGGACAAATTTAACATTGGAGTGACGATCGAGGAAGGGATCAACAACTTGGTTACAATCTCCCCCTTGAAGTATGTAATCTCCAGAAAGGGAGGACAGCTTAGTTGAAATAGAGGGCCAAAATAATCTGTCAATCCCAGTTGGGGCATACACATTAAAAAGAGTGATAGGAATATTATCTATAAGCAGTGTAACAATAACCCATCGACCATCAACATCACATTTGTGAGAAATTGAGGAAACATTTAACTTTTTATGTAATAAAATCACAACACCATTTTTCTTGGAAACTGTGGGGGAGCAAAAAACATGACCCACCCAACAATGCTTGAGTTTCAGAGCCTCCGCTTCAGAGAGATGAGTCTCCTGAAGGAGGACAACATCAGACTTAAGTCTCGCTAAATGTGATAAAACCCTTTGCCTTTTAATGGGATTGTTTAAACCCTTAACGTTCCACGATGTAACACGGAATGGAACAGCAAAGAAAAACAGCTAACAGCAACATTCTTATTATTGCAGAAAAAATAACTTGAGAAAACTGAGAGAATTGTAACGAATTGATGAAGGAGAGAGGACAGAAGGAGAGAAAGCAAAGAGGAAAAAAGAAAAGGAAAGGAAAAGAAGGAAGGAACCATTATGAAAAGAATACTAGAAGTCGAAGGTTTAATCTGCTGGCAAATGTCACAATTAAGGACATAAGCACGAGTCTGTTTATACAATCCGCGCCACCAGTAACGTTGCTGTAAGATAGTAACAGTCACTGAAACGCCGGCATGGGCAGATGCCATACCTTTGTGAGCTGCTGTTATAAAGGAAAGTCTGCAGTCCGCGTTCGGAATCAATCTGTCACCAACGTCATTAATTCTCACATAGGGAACTTTATCAGGACTTAAATGATAAGAGTATTTAGTAGGGAAACCCAGAAGGTAATTATCACCCTTCTCTGTTGCAGCAATTGCTGCCAAGATGTCATCATCAATTTTACTTTTGGATCTTGTAACTGCTGCTACTAGATATGTTGCCACTGCTGTTTTCGCTATCTCGTCAGCTGAACTGTTTCCAACAGCGTGGACACCCACGCGCTGGTGCCCAAGAGTGTGAATTACATTCACGAGCGGCAGACGTTTTTTAAGTTCTGCGACTCGAACCCAAAGCATTTTATGCTTGATTGTGCTACCTATGGAATCCCGATACTCATTTTGAGACCAAAAGAATAAATTGTCGTTGTAAGACTGAACACAGTAAAAAGAGTCACTCACTATAAGAGTAGTCACTTGAGGATCAGCAAACTCCAGTGCAAGCACCAGAGCACGAAGCTCTGCCAACTGGGCGGTACAATCACCCAATGTCTGCGTGTGCACGACATCAGATTTGAATTCACCATTCACAAAAGTACCAGCCACTATTGCTGCCGAATAAGCATGCTTAGAATCCGTCGCCGGTTGCGCTGAACCGTCAGTATAAATGACACAATGGTAATCCTCAAGCGGGCGCAAGGACAGAGGAGCTGGATGAACAAATTCATACTGCAAATACTCCTGAGTCTGCAATGAGGCATCAAAGATGTAAGTGACATCCGAAGACGTCAAAGAAGTGGCCCATTGTATCCAACGCGGATGCAAAGCTTTAGAATTTGGTACACTGGCTTTCGTCACTGCCTCTAGGGCTGGAGACGGTGTGACAACCAACATGCGTTTACCTTGCGACAGCGCTCTCTCTTTCAAAATCGCCATCTGTACTGCAGTTAAAACTTTTTCGACAGTGGAAAAAGCGCATTTCAGCAGAAGTGTACAGGTGTGACTTGTAAGCAATAGGGACTGTGTCGGCCTCATTGAACATTAAGTACGTGAAACCCACTGCACCAGGCACAATTCTTATTACCAGGTTTGTGTGGTTATCACGCGTCAGTAAGTATTTAGAAGCAAGAAGATCAGCCTGCAAAGATTGCAGGATAGCTGAATATTCTGGCAGCCAGCTCGATTTGGAAAACGTTGGTTGTACCAAGGCATATAGTGGCTTGATACGCTGGGCATAATCGGGAATGTAAGTACATCCGAAATTTAAAAAAAACAGCAAAGATTGTAGTTTTTTCAGGGTTGTGGGAGCGTGCAAACATGCGCATTCCTCCAGGAAGTGAGGTGCTAAACCTCGACCTTTGTTGTTGAGTTCATAACCCCAAAACAACACTGTATACTCTGTAATGTGCGATTTTGCAAAGTTGAATTTGTAACTAAAGTCCGCAAACATAACAATGATGTGGTCAACGCGACACAGATGCCGCCATAATTCGTCATCTGTGAGATAGATAACATCAACATTTGAGCACACATCAGGGTCAATGCTCTCCAACAAAGAGACTACACATGCGGCAAAGACATCTGGACTGTTTTTGTAGCCCATGGCTAATCTTTTAAGCTGTTTCTGTTTGCCGCCGGAAGTAAAGGCGGTCCATTGACTACTAATAGAGGATAGGTTATGGCTATAAAAGCCATTGGAGATGTCAAGTGTGGTCATAAACCTTTTTCTCATGAGACTATCAACGAGGGCAGAACTGTGGGTAGTCTGTACCGCGCACGTCCGACAATGAGAGTTCAAATGCTGATAATCCAAAACTAGGCGGTACGACCCATCAGGTTTGGTTACAGTGAAAAGAGGATTATTCATGGGTGATACACATGTTTCAATTACACCTTGATATTCCAATTGTTCAAGGATTTCGGCGACGTGAGATCTAGCTTCTCGGCACATGGGATATTGGGGTTGTGCCTGGGGCATAGACCGTAATGGAATCTCATGGCTCGGCGACAATTTATCCCACCCAACCTGAGTACGGTACAACGCCAGAGCAAGCACCTGTGCCCACTCTTCTGCAAAGTTCTGAGCTTGCTCCTTTGGTACAGTGTGCGCGAAAGATGGGAGGATTACCTCTTCCCCTCTGGTAGCAGCTAAAATGAAAGATGGGGGCCAGTCCGCCTCTGCTAACAGAATGTCATAAGTAGAGGTCAGATTTTCCCAAAAAATCCCTTTTATAGTATGTTGTATGTCACCTTCAATTAAAAGGACTATGTCATATGGTCGGTCAAGGGGAGCTACTCTAGTGTCAGCAGTTTCTACAGTAATGAATGTATCAGTTGCTGTCACCTTCAGATATGGATGCAGTGCTTGCCGCACTATTGTAACTTCCGCCGCACTGTCTAGCAGTGTTAGTGCCCATGTCAGGTTCCGAAGCTGAGTTCTCACTATTTGTGGCATACCTCGCTGTTAGTGCAGCAACCTTCTTTTTCTGAAATGGGGGTCGCTGACGTGCAAACTCTTCCTGCTTGCCTTTACCGTCAGCCTGGCTCACCTCCTTGTTGGGCACCCTGACCTTTGCCACGTTCTCCTCCACCAGACTGTGAGACCGATGTTTCCTGTGAAGAACGAGGAGAACGTTGTTCAGGAACCTGAAATCTATCCGAAGACCTCATTCTAGTGCGATGTGCGTTCAGTAGTCACTTGTACTGGCGAAGCGGGGCGAGAGCCCTGTTTCTGTTGCTGCTTCCCCTGTTTCTTAGTTTTCCAATTTTGTTTAGGAAAAGCTGGACGGTCGTCTTTAGGAGGCGTAACCGTCTGAGTTTGCGGTTGCGCTATTGTTTTAGCAAAAGGCTTAAGCCCTAAACTATTGCAGCCAATGGTCTTATAAACCTCCGCAATAATTTTCGGTAACTGTCGGGGTTTATCGACATCGGCGACGAGGCGCAGCTCATTCTACACTTGAAAGTTAACCGCATCTCCCTTGACGTTAGCAAGGATGAGATCAGCAACTACATCGAACAAGCAGACAAGCCTCATTCCTAACTTGACCACCACCTCCGGACCGTGTTGATCTTGAACACGCTTGATTACGGAGGGTAGTACAGTCATAGACGGTGTGCCGAAGCACTTCAGGTAGACTGCTGCAAACACTTTACCCCAGTTTTCACAATCAGTTACCTCAATGACTAAGTCTTTCTGCAAACTAATGGTAAGGATCCTGTGTTTTTCCACCGCAGTAGAATTCGGAAAAACTGCTTCCAGCTGGTCAAATTTCTCAGCAAGCCAATAAGGCATATCGTCCTTATTCTGGGGGCGCTTGTCCATTACCGAATTAACCATGACGGGACTAATAGTGATCCCGGCCGGGCCAGCTGGTTGCGTCGCAACTCTAGGTGCCCCCACCTGGACATTGCGAGAAACGTATTGCACTAAAGCCCTATGTAACGGAATCAAGGCGGTATGGAGTTGACGTAAGTCATCCAGTGGGGCTTGCAAATAACGTGGATGTGGTGTAAACCCGGCCAATACTGACCAAGTGGCCCCTGGAATGGACAAGGGACCCAAGCGAACCGTTGTAACTGTGTGGGGGAGGGCGCCATTGAACCAAATACGATGCTGCCAAGCGGAAATGGGAATTTCCTGCATCCTATACGGCGTGTAATTAGCTGGGACCACTGTAGGAGTGTATGTGTGAAACGTATGATCACCCGCATTCACCTCCGGCAAAGTAACCCAAGAGTATAATAGCTCATAGGGATACGATGCATCGGCACTCACTACAAAGATAATAGACATCCCGTCGTCAGGCACCCCGAACTGCGTCAAATGACGCCGGAGAGGTGCGCGACTATGCGCTGCAATAGCGAATTCAGCCATAAGGATACAGAGAAGAAAAACAATCTATATTGATTGTAGCACAAAAGGGAATAATTTAAAACAAAACCTTTTTAATTGTCAAGCTTGAGAGAACCTATATATTAACTATTCAGGTAGGTTTAAACCGTCACTCCCGTCAACCGGAAACAAGAGTGAGGGTGTTGTGGACAAATATAAGCACTACTAAGGCGTCTCAATCATAAGACAAAAACGTTAGGTGCGCCATGTTGCGGGGATTCTGCTCATGCACAGAACTATGCACAGGAATCCAGGACCTCAGTGAATTGTGGTGTACCAAAAAACTCACCTCAGTTCCCAGAACCCCTATCCGACTAGCATCAGTGTCTCATTCGTTCTCCGTATCATCTCGAAGCTACCAACCCAGAACGAGCAACTTAGAGTACTCTCAGGAATGGTGGGAATCAGAAACACCTTTTCGTTATTATTCTCATATCAGTCCACAACAAGAGTAATCAGAGACATGGAAAAGTTTAAAATGTTTATTTTTAACTACGTGCTCTAAGGTGCAGTACTTTGGCTAATATAAGCAGGCAAATGATTAAAAACAAAACCATCAGCATTGTTACAATACCATAAAAAATGAAGGTAGAAATCATATTAAAAATGATAGTGGCAAACAAGTCCTATAATACTCTGTGAACCACCCTCCCTTCACTAGTAAACTAGTTTTATAAATTAATAGAAGGTCTCTAGGTTTGAATGGGGAACCGTATACCTCAAAGATCAGCTTAGGTGAATCACATCACAGGATCAGCTCTGCTCTCTGTGTCTGGAAAGGTTTTCACCAAGTGTCTGAATCATGCATGCAAATGCAATATTAAAGGCACCCAAGTTTCAGATATTTGCAGCTGTGTGCATGTTGTGTCTAGAACGTGGGCCGATCAACCTGAATTCAAAAGCATACATTGTTTTTTTACCTTGATGGAGTCTGCACACAGTGTTCAGACTAAGGTCGCGTGCACGTCTAGGGATGTGAACAACAAACCGTTCTCACGTGAAGAAAAAGCAAGCAAGCAGTTTTACTTGTAATAACAGCAACCTGTAGTGTTGTGTGCAAAAGCAGCAAAGTGGCAAGATGGCGTTTAGTTTCTAAAACGCTTATGCTAACATAGCAATGTGTGTACATAAAACACCGTCCTCACTACACTTTCAAATCTTTCTTTAAGTCGGTAATGTTGCTAATGTATTTCTTCCAGTCCTTACTCTTATCTGGAATGTAAGTACAACATTGTTGAACTTTTAACATCCGGCATACCCCTCCCTCTTTTGTGTCAAGGACGTCTAATGCAAATCTATTCTGCAAAACCATTGATCTAATCACAACTCTTTTTGTATATAGAACTAAAATTCCTCCAGCTGCACTAGTAGAGAGTTCATCTACTACAGTAGAAAGATTTCTAATCTTGTGTGGGTTGAGTATCACTCTTACAGTGGTATGAAAGCACCAAAGGGTTCTAACATGTTGTTCCCTTGTCGAATCATACATTTGTCCCATATGAGAAATCTTTGGAAAAACTACTCCCATGTAACATGTTCAGTACCATCTCTTGGGTAACCTGCAAAATGCATTTTCCCACAAACGTAATAGACTCCAGGGAAAACAGTATCTGCTCCATCTAAATATAATCCCCAGTTTCCTAGAAGTTCAAAGGTCTGGTGACATTCACTATTCCCCACGAAATTTATATCAGTTGTGGATTTCCTAATCTTCCTTTATGTTGGCAATCTTAAACTAATGCTGCCATGTTTCCCACTAATCTATGCTCATTTTCATCTTTAGGATTTTGTAGCACTTTTGTATGATTCGTTACTTTAGCTAAGATGCCTCTTCTTCTATCTTCTACTGAACCTATGAATTTCTTTTCTACATCTGTTAAGGAACATGCTAAGTTGTGTCCATGTACATAAGCAGTCTCCAGTGTCATGGTGGGTCTAAAGAAATGTCCCAATATCAGTGTTTTTATCATCCGGCTGTCTATGAAAGTGCTTCAGTACAGGAACTTCTGAAAAGACCAAGTCATGATTTGAGTAATGATATTTAAAACAACTCTACCCATAAAATAGGATCTGTAATAAACTACAGGTAACTCCATATGTCAAGGGGAGGTGATGGTACATTATCCCTTCAGCAACTGATGTAGGTAATTGCATACAAACGTAGCATTCCCTCGCATCCATAGGGTCAACATATTCAGAAAGCAATTTAGAATAAACATTCAATGAGCAATCTCCTCTAGAAGCATCTACATGTATTTCTTTCTCATCAATTGCAGGTAAACTATTGTTAGTAGAAAGTGGGGGTTGAGGGGCACACTTAGATTTAAGCTTCTACTTGTGAAGAATGGGGTAAACTCAAAATTACAAGTAAAGCAATTAGCACTGCGGTCACTACAACAAATACTCCCACACATATGTGTCTACATCTATTAGGGTTTGTGTTAGGCTCCATGAGTTATTTAGTGACAGACCATTAACTAGAAAATTGCAGCACAGCTTCTTCCGTTAGTTTCCACGTGCACAAATAGTAAAGCAAAGTTCAAATGTCCCTTCAAGTAAAATATGTACAATGATCTTCGTGAGACTTCCTTAGCCCTACTCTGTGTTCTTCTAAAGGGCAACGTTACGATCCTTCACCAACTCGGGTCTTGGTACTCTTCTTTGTAGTTTGGGAAAATCTATTATGTTCTGTCTCTAATAAATGTGCAGTTCAAACACACTAATGCTCACTTCCAAAATACATTGAGTCAGTCTGTTTAGTGGAAGTACAATTTCAAATCTCAGTTAAGCAAAAACGTTCAGTTCAAGGAGGCTCAATTGGATGTGAATTGTTATAGCAAACAGTATAAAATGTCTCTCCCAATCATTGACTGCTAGGCAAGTCCATTCAGGTGAAGAGTACCTTCAACAGGGTACTCTATCTCCCTACTGTTGGCCCTTTTTCATCACTGTCACTTTGGATAAATCCTTTATTATTTTCTGGAATATTTTGTGGTACGTGCAATTCAGACAGATAGTGTCTCTCTCTCTCTCTCTTGTATTCTTGGCCACCGTTCTCCGGGACCAACTCGCATTACAACTTCACAAGGCCCTTCATCTGAATCTGATGCGGTCATCCCTACAGGATGGGACCCTTCTGTACCATCTTCAACTGTTGACTCTCTCAGAACCCCCTGAAGCCAACCAAGTGCTGTCCCAGGTTCTTCCTGGTCCCCAAAAGCTTGACTGACCTGCTCCCTCTGTCTCAATGTAACCACTGGCACATCAGGAACAGGTGTTGTTATATTATCAAGGAGACACAGGACTCTGCGAGTATGAGCAGCATGTGCCCAGTTAGGGGGATCTCCGCACTTCACAGCAATTGGGGTGACCAAGATCACTTGGTACGACCCACGCCACCAAGGCTCCAAGCACGACTTGCGCATGTGCTTCTTCACCATAACCCAGTTGCCCAGATCATACCACTGTTTCTGTTGAGGTGGGGCTGTAGCATCCCCAGCCTGGTGAGGCAAGGAATGCACCACATCAGTCAGTCCTTTGCAATAATCAAGAATCATGTCATCTGTAATGCTTCTCAAGTGCATTTGCAGGCACAGCTTGCAGTCGCATGGCCCTCCCCATGATGATTTAATGGGCAACTATCCTGTCCTCCTATCTGTAATACTGCGTAGACTTATCAGTTCAAGGGACAACGCATCAGGCCATTTCAGAGATGTCAAACCACTTAAACATTTAATACAATATAGCCATCCTGGATTTCAAAGTGCTACTGACTACCTCCACAATTCCAGAAGCCTCTGGTCTTTAACTGCAGTGGAGTCTCTGTTTGACTTGTAATGCTGTGCATACCTTTTTCGGGACCTCATTGTGAAAATGAGTTCCTTGGTCTGACTCCAAAGAAGTCGGAAGACCGAAACGCAGTATTAACCCCCTCAACAACAACTTGGCCACTGTGAGACTTACCTTTCTCCTAGTACGGTAAGCTTCAACCCACCGTGAAAAGTTGCACACAATCACTAGAACATATCTCAATCCATTGCACACAGGCATCTCAATGAAGTCCAGTTGCATCCTGTTTAAAGGACATACTGAGCTCCTTATGTGACTCAGTGTTACTGCTGTTCTTCTGCCTACATTTTGCTGTTGGTACACAACACATCTGTGACACAAACTTTCAGCCATCAATCTGCCTCTGGGGTCAAACCATGTCTTCCTAAATAGAGGCCAGAAAATTGAAAAAACAGACCTATATTTCTTTCAGGTATAGCCTAAAATTATAAACACCCCCAACACGCACATTTTTTTAACCTTTTACAAGAAAACATTTCAAAATGACAATCTTTATTTGAAAAAATATATTATTTTTATTTTTAGATTTTACTTTTCAACAAGTGATAATTCATTCATAAAGATAGTGAATTAGCACATCACAAAATTCCATAATAACAATATAGTAGCAACATTTAAGATAAATATGAATGATTGGTATGAGATGGAGTGTGTATGCTGCTTTTGTATGAGTTGGTTGGGGTAGGTAGCTAAATAGAATTGAATTATTCAAAAAAAATCTTTTGTGTATATTTATCTCGAATTTTGTTATTATATTTTCATTATGGATTTTTATGATTTGTGAATTCACTATCTTTATGAATGAACTCTGAGAAGGCATGCATACAGCTGTCATCCCATGGAACCAGATCTGACATGCTTTTCTGTGTCAGCCTCTGTAAAGGCTTGGCCATCAGGGAAAAGTTAGGAATTTACTGTCAACATTAGCCCACCATTCCCAAGTACTTTCTGACTTCTGTCTGTGTTGCTGGCGGATTCATTTTCAGAATCGTCGCTGGTCCCTCTTGTGACACCTTCCTTGCTCCTTTCTCAATGTGATGTCCTAGATACAGGACTTCTTTCTTACAGAACTGTGATTTGGTCAGAGAAAATGTATGTCCATTCTCACCTAAGTGGTTCAAGAGTGCAATTATGTCTCTCTTGAAAGCCTCCTGCGTATTTGACGCCACTAGTAGGTTGTCAACATACTGCACTAGGACTGAGTGAGAGGGCATCACCAAGTACTCTAGATTCTATTTGAATATCTGGTTGAAGATGGAGGGACTCACTGTATATCCTTATGGGACTCATCACCACGTCAAAACATGGATGCCACAATGGAAAATGAAGAGGTACTGACTATACTCATGCAATGGTATAAAAAAGAAGTCTTGACACAAATCAGTGACAGAGACCCACTTGGCCTTACATGGAATCTGAAACAAAATCACAGCTGGATTCAGTACCACAGAACACTGTGGAATAATTAAAGTAAACTTTCACAAGTCTTGGACAATGTGGTCCTTGCCGTTGGATTTCTGCAAACCCATAATGGGTGAGTTACATTGGCCTCCCACAATCTCTTTCAGAATGCCTTGCTGAATCATTGAGGCAAACACAGCAATGGTTTCAGGAGTCAGATTATAGTGTGGGATTCTCGGGTACTCAGCATTTGGCTTCACTGTAATGAGAACTGGTTCAACACCGTTGATAAGGGTGATGTCTTTACCTGAAAAATCTTAGACTCAAGGTACCACTGTGGCTGTCATCACTGGGGGCAAATTGTCTTTCGTCACATAGAGGACATTCTATTTTTTGATCTCTGTCTAGCAAGTTTAAAGGCAATGTCCTCATCATGAGTTTGGAATTTGATTCCACTTGGGGTGCTGTAAATAGAGCAATTCAGCTTGCATTAGAGATCTCTTCCAAGTAGATTTACCGGACTCAAATTACACACCACAAATCAGTGATTGTCCTCAAAGGATTCTATCTTGACAGGTACCGCTTCTGAAACTGGGCCAGCTATTTGTTTAGTTGTGACTCCTACAACTTGGATTCTTTGCCCCGAGAGGATTAGATTGGGAACCTCTGCTGTTCTCACAGTAGAGAGGGTAGCACCAGTGTCGACAGGGAATGAAACAGGACTTCCATTCACCTCAAAATGTATGTATGGACTGCTCTGGTCTACCTCTAAGGTTGCGTCAAATACACATTCCTCCTCCCCTCTCAGGCACCATCATTGTGACAGGTCTGAGCCGAAATCATCATCTGTCTGAATTATGGAGTACTGCTAAGACGTACCTTGATTCACAAAGGGATTAGTGTTTCCATTGGGGATTTTATTTGCATTGTATCTCTGGACGTTTACGTTTTGTTGTGGCATCGGGCTTGTGGAACCTGCATCACCTGAGCTTGGGGCACATTGGGATTTTGAATTCTTTGTCCCTGTACTTGCTGTGTCTGAACCATATTTTTTCCCTGTGACTGCACAAATCTAACATTCTGAACTTGATTCCCATTAACCATGTTACCAGTGTTGTACCAATACTCGCACTTCCAATGCCCTATCCTGCTGCATACGTGGCAGGGATTACTCTTCTTCAAAGTCGGCATATCAACACTTGTACTAGACACTGCGTCGCTACCTTGCGGTTGAAAACCTTGCTGTTGAAACCCCTGCTGTTGTACCACCTTGCATCACCAGAGTTCACTGCTGGTACATTCCCTGAATGGGACCAGTATTCCCAACAGGCTGTGGATTCTGACCTCGCTGTGCAACTTTCATCTGTGCTATCATTAATTTACCTTTCAATTTCTTGTGTTTCATCCCCAATTCATTGCTGCAATACTTTACATATCTCATAATTTGGTCAATAGGCTTACTCTACCAACAAATTAAATGCTGCTGAATGATGGAACTAACCTCGGGCTTCAAACCATACACAAACCTGTAAACAACATGTCCAATGTCCTTTGCCTCACTAGTCTCTGTCCCACTGAACTGTTTAAATGCCTGCAACAGTCTCTCATAGTAAGCATGTATTTACTCTTTGGATTCTTGGGTTCTTCTGTCAATCTTGACCCAATCAATCTCTCTAGGAGAGATTTTAGATTTTAGAAATGAAATTAACTGGTTATACTTCTTCATTACAAATAACGACAGAACATGTGATTGAGGATGTCTCATCGGCTACACTTCGGGCCAATCCACAGAAACTTTATATTCAGCTCACAGATCATCTGGAACCACAGTTTCAAACATAGTATCCACATCTTTCAATAAAAGTTTGATATTTTCATAAATTGATCATACCTGCCTGTCCCATTCCATTGGGTTCTCTCTCAATTTTGGAAAATCATTTGTGAATGATGCAGGATCAGTCCTGCTCTATGATATATGGACATAACCTCCACCAGGCACTTCTCTCATGCATTGTTTCACATCACTTATAACACTCAGTAAGCCTTTGAAAGAATCATTTGTAAGTATGACAAAGAAGTACATTTAAAGACGTATATGTGTAACATTAGTGCGCACATTACATAAACTTTTTAAGTGAAATCACATTCTACATATATGATGATGGTTTCTATGTTATTCATATCATTTAACACACACATTATGAAAATTGTATTTCATCTTTATAGTTAGTACATGTATCTACTAAATTAGAATGGTTTAATTATCACAGTCAGTTATGGTAAATATGAGTACATTCTCTAATCCTACAGTCTTTAAAAATGATGTCAAGTTCAACACTTACATTACTTGGCTAAACCTTATAAGATATACCTGCTCAGTCCACTTTCATACCATGTGTCTGTTAAGTATCTGTGAGGTATTTGGAACATGTAAAGGGTGGGCAACTTTTGCACTTCACCAACTCTATCACAGTCCTCCATCAGGCTATCATGTCTTGTATTAAAGAACATGTTTCTTCCCTTCGTTTTGTTTCAGGTAGCTATTTGACTGAGTACAATATCTAAAGATCAGTCAGGAACTATGACATAAAATATAGGCAAGGGGCACAGATCAAATAAATGTAATATTTCCACTGCTTTTGTTATATTGAATTATCTGCAGATGCCAAATTTGTAGTAAAAGAAATTGAATAATAATGTAACAGCCAATGTGCAGCACTCGTTTTATATTCTGTGGGGGAAATACTTCCTCAAGCTTGCATCCCGAATTCGATCCTTGTACAGAGGCCATGTGAATTCACAATAGTTGCATTAAGAAACAAAAATCGGCTCTACGCCAAGGAGCAACATGATTTATAATTAAGGGGACAGGATCGATTCAGCAAAAAGCTGCTATGAAATTTTCAAACACGTGTTTTCAAGTTAGGCATACTTATACAGCATTGTCACCTCTTGTGTTTTTTTCGTATTGTAAATTGCATACTTGAGGACATTGGAAATCCTATAGAAATATGTAACAATATTTGCAATAAGGTATCTCATTTATTAAACGCACGACCAGGAAGCATATCTACAGAATGCTGTTGCCCCTCAAATACTAACCTCCAAACACATATTTATACTAACACACAATATAAAATGTGTGTTTTTCTGCAAAGTGAATTTACTGTGCCCTCTACGTTATTGTCGAACGAATTTCGAATTGTTGTGTTCACTTTTAGTGAATTGTCCAAAGCGTTTCTTTCAGCCAATAACATTTTTTAAAGCTGAGTAAAAACAGATTGATGGAGGCAAAATTAAGTAGGAAGTGTGTGGTTTCTTTGCGCTGCGAGGCTGGGATCTGCGTGACTCTAGAAAACAAAGACCTGGTGTGCATTTCGCAGGATGGGCCTGGGATCTGTCAGGGATGGTGCAGAAATTAGGGATGACACAATTTACCCAGAGGTCTTTGCTGAGGAATATCTTATTTTATTTATTTGGACCTTCTGTAGCGGGTACAATTAGTGCTCTGTGCAGCCATTTTATCATAAGTCACGGTTTTGTCATTAACCTACTGAATATTTGTCTAGAAATGCTCTTTTTTTCCGCGCTAGCTTCCCATCCAGGCACCCCCTGTGTGTTTCCAATTACATCTCTTCAAATCGTACAGCCATTAATTCCCAGGACTACTTTAACAATGATTTCCTTGTATCAGTCGGAGTGGGGCCTTCCCTGCACGTCGGAACAGTTGTTGCAGCGGCTTAGTGCTGCACGCTGACTGACTGATTGCGCCTTCACACAACAATGTTCGGCTGCTCGGTCACACAGGCCGCCGCTTCCTTCCTGCGACAGGTTGCATCACGAGGGGAGGGGACATCCTGAGGAGCAAGTCTTTAAAAGCAGATGAGTGATGACCACCACAACTGATATGTTGCGTGATAACAACTACTGTCATTGCCTCATGTGGAACATGTGCCCTGGGGGCTGGGAAGAACAAAGGGGCCCAGAGCAGAGCACACACACAGAGTCATGTGCGCCCTCTCATCTCTGCGGCACCAGTCAGAACCGACACACAAGGATTTGTCATTTGTCATTCTGCGAGAAAAATGCACAAGGGACTAACAAAGTGCCCCAAGGAAAAAATTGAAATTCTTCTCTCAGCTTAAGGTAAAATTACAAGATTTGTTCACACAAGAAATGAAACCACTGACTTTTGACCCCCCCCCCCCCCGCCCACCACAATAAGTATTTATAGCCAGATCTCCCCCGCTGCTTCTCCTCTTGCTTCTACCACTGCGTCTCTGTATCTTCCTCTCTACCACTACTTAATCTTCTCTTTCCCTTCTTTGCTTCTTTCTGTTTCTTGAAATAGTGCATCTCTCAGTGGGACAGACCAGTGTGGGGGTAGGGGTGGCAGCAGTTGATTCTGGACCAGGCAAAAGGGTACCCAAAGACCAAAGAGAAGAGGTAATGTATTTTCTAGTTTCTGACAGATGTAGGGCGTAAGCTGTTTACATTTTCACTGCTGCCTCATCTCTGCAGATCCACAGCATAGATCAAGCACTCTGCTATGCTGCTAGTCATATTGGTTACCAGAGTGGTGGAGCAATTTTCAGACTGGGGTTCTACCATCTATGTTACCCCACAGAACTCATAGGGGCTGTGAAAAATCCAAGTGCGACACAAAGAACAAGTGTGGCAAATGAGCCACGCTCATTCGGCAAGAGAGTGGTAAGGATGTAGTATGTAGCTGGTGTTGCGATTTGGAGCAAATATATAACAAGAGCATGCTGCGGTAGCACACTGTAAGATATAGAGAGCACATTCTCCTTTGTAAAGGCTACTGGTTTTTCACAGGCATACAGTTTTACTGATAAAAATATATAGGTCACAAACACTAATGTCTGGAAATGGGGTTTCAGTGAATATTTGTAATTTGTGCATCATCAAGAAAAGTATCCTGATTTATTTTGATCCTATTAAAATCTTGTTTCCATGTCACTTCAGAGTTATAAAAGAGCACTTCATTTGTGCTTTCCTAACTGCTGATTTAGTTTGAGTGTTAGAAGAAAATGCTATCTGCAGTCTTTGCTTTTACACCGCAAGATAGTCACATCGGGGCAGATTTATGAGGGACTTGCGCCCCTTTTACGCCACCGTTGCGTCACTTTTGTGACGCAGTGGCGGCGTAAACCCTGCGCCACGTTGCGCCCCCTTTACATCATGACGCATCTATGGAGATGTGTCACGGTGGAAAGCCCTGCGCCACGTCAAACCTGCGTCAGGTTTCACATGGGCGTTTCGACACAGGGGGGGGCGTTCCGTCGCAGGAACGCCCCTGAAAAGTGACTCAGTGAAATCTATAAGATTTCACTGAGTCACTTTCCCAACGATGATGCGTCAAAACCCTGCGCCTGCTTGAAGCAGGCGTAAGGCTTGACGCACCATGTTAGGGATAGGGTAGGTTGGAACAGTGCTGGAGTTGCGTCGCGCTTGCGACGCAACTTCAGCACTGCGCCAACCTTACGCCGGCAGATGCGTCACGTATCTGCTTGTCCTTGCGCCACGATGCACCGCATTGTAAATGCGGCGCATCTGCGGTGGCACAAGGGCAAACTTGCGTGACGCATCTTCCCTGGCGCATCCATGCTGATTTGCAGGGATGCGCCAGGGAACATAAATCTGCCCCATCGTTCATTTTGTCAAATCCTCTCACTTTCCAGTCTGAGAAAGAAAAGTACATACCAATCACTATGTTAAAAGAATAAGCAACAATGTGATCTCTGTCTTTGAATGCACAGTAAATGTGACAAGATACAAATAAAATACACAGGCATCTCTATTACTCTTTCACTTTTGGAACTCCAGTACCTATGTTTGTTACATGCAATTAAAGGCCCTTCTTCACAATTTTCAATGCCAAAATGCAACATTTTGTCTTAATTTATTAAACTATTTTCAATTTTTTTACATTTTATATAGCGCTGCTTTACCAAAGAAGAGCATCAGTGCACTTTACATATTAAAAACATTGAAGAAGGTATCAGCGGCGACCGTCACAGGTAAACGCCGTGGGGCGGGGCAGAGTGGGAGGGGGGAGATTGACAGACGATGGAATATATAAATAATACCTATTCCGTCGTCCGTTAAGTTATTAAGTTGTGAACATGACTGATTCACAGATTCGTAAAACTCAAGACAGTGACTGGACTATCAGTGATTGACAACTATCACTCATTAAAGCCCCTCCCCTCATCAAGTCCCCTGCCAAAAATCTGAACTCCACTTCCAGCAATCAGCACTATCCCCTGTTCCAAGAGCCTCCCTCATTTCTGGCAAAGGAACTTGCTGCAAATCAATTCACTCAAAAATCCCCTGCATAGAGCTAAAAGCAGCCATGCCAATTTCCACATATCATCCCTGTCCCTTACATCTGCCCCTTGCCGTACCCTCTGATCACTGTTTCCTGCTTTATGGTATCCCATCCTCTGGCCACATATCGTGTGCACAGTAAAATCAGGAATCTTTGCCCACCTTTGCAAATTTCCCCTACTTCACTCAACTCAATGAGTGAAGTTTAAGCTTTTACTGTGCCGATTGACACATAATTGATGGTCACTCAACAGAGCAAACTAACAAGAACTGGTATTTAGCATTTTGCAATCACTGTGGAAGTTCTTCCCTAATGACCACAAACACAGAAAATGCTAATCATTATGCCAGATATTTCTTAGCCATAAGCTAGCACCATTGTCTCATTATATTCTCTATTGTGCATCAAAATTGACTATGGCTCAGTGTCATATATTCTTAAAACTCAGTGTATTAGCATAACAACCACCATTTGAATAGCACTGTAAAGTGCTACTAACCAGCCAAGAGTGACCTTAAAGTGCTGTAAGGTATCGGTACATATAAAGATTTGCAAGTCACAGGATAAAGCTTTGCAAAACCAGGCGTAATAATCAGATTGTCCATGCAATAAGGAAGGTGCTTACCAAGGAACATGTCTCAAGAAGATGGCAAATCTTGTAAAAAACAGAGACCTAAACCACAAAGAAGCATGCTTGTCTTAGCTATCTGCTCAGCCAGGACTATAAGGACTAAGTAGAATGGCTTGGCCTAATCAAATGCCAGAAGAAATAGGTTAATTATTAAGGATTTTAGGACACTGGCAAAATATGCAAATATTGCACATGGCCCATTAAGAGTGAAAAGCTCTCACAAATTGGGTCTCTAATCTGACTTTGTCTTTTTGTCTGCTACATTGACTTAGTATTTTCCTCTTTGACATCATTTCTGTTCTATGGCTGTCCTCTTTTTAGCTATCATCTTTATGCCATCCGTATTTTAAATCCTTCAAAAATAAATTTGACGCTAGCCCACGGAAACAGGTGAAAGTTAAGAATTTGTTTTAGATTGGATGGCTGTGTCAGTTCATAATTCAATTGCTGTTGGGTTGGTGTAATAAAGATTTATCCCAAAGGCAAAGTATAAAATATTTGTACTTACAACACACATTCATACAGTGATAACACCACAAATGGACACCAAACCAGTTTAGAAAAATAAAGTATCTTTATCTAAACTCAACAAGGCCCAAATGACAAAAATCCAACATACATTTGATGAGAATTTGACTTTTCAAAGGTTTCAAGCAACTGGGTCCATCGAAAACTATGGATGCATGATTTCTCACAAAGTGCCCATAGATGTGTCAAAATTCCCATAGCCAAACAGTCGCAGAAATGGGAAGGGACGAGAAACAAAGAGATGTGTCAGTTCCTGAGACCTTGGGGAGGTGATGCAACAGTTCTGCTGCATGCAGGAGAAGTGATGTGTCGAATCCGGTCTGTAGGGGGAAGTGATGCGTCGACTCTAAGATGCTTCTGGTCCACGGGTGATGGGTCTGGAAAACTTGCCTGACAGGTATGATACGTGGAAATCCGGGATGCATCAGCGATCAATGCTGCGGCGTCGAGAGGCGCTGCATCTGTTTCTTCAGCAGCGATCCTTTGATGTGTCGGTTCTTGCAGCCGCAACAGGTGCTGCATTGGTTTGGCAGCGGTGTGGTAATGCGTGGAGATTCTACTCGCATGGCGGTGCTGCATTGGAAAACAGCCCCAAGAAGGGCGATGCATCGATTTCTTCAGTTCTTCTTGTCTTCCAGCCCCCAGCAGCAGGGACTAGAAGCCCACAACTGGAATAGGCACCTCCTGGCAGGTCAGAACTCTTGGCAACAGAGTTCAGGGGAGCTGGGGGTGAAGTCTTCGTGTCCCTGAGACTTCAGAACAGGAGGCCAGCAAACATAGGCCCTTGAAGACCTTCTTCAAGCAGGTTCAAAGCAAAGTTCCAGTCTTTGTCCTTTCCGTGACAGAAACAGCAACTGCATGCCAACCCCACATAGCACACAACAAAGGGGCAGTACTCCTCCTCACAGCGCTTCAGCTCTTCTCCTTGGCAAAGGTTCCTCTTGAGTCCAGAAGTAATCTAAAGTTGTGTGGTTTTAGGTGTAATACTTATACCCCAACATGCCTTTGTTCTCTTTGTGCAAGGGTCTCTGAGCCCAGTCCAAACCAGTCCTGTCCTCACTGGTGCAGTATGACCACAGGGGGTGGAGACAGCATTGTGCAAGGGAGACAGACCTTATTCAGATGCAAGGGAATCTCCCACTAGTCTAAATGCAGCCAAGCCCCATTCAGCTCAGCTCTGAGTCATCCAGGAATGGCTAGGCACACCTCAACCCCCCTAGTGGCTGTCTACAGTGACGGCACATCCCCAGCCCCTGTCACTCCAAAACCAGACAGTCACTCCACAAACAGGCAGAGGCACACACAGTGGTTAAACAAGAAAATGCCTACTTTCTAAAAGTGGAATTTTCAAACACACAATTTGAAAAACATCTTTACTAAAAGATGTGGTATTAAATTCTGAGTTCAAGAGCCTAAACCTTATATCTCTGTCTTCTTCCAATGGGAATTTATACTTGTAAGATGTTACAAAGTATTTCCCATTCTATCCTATGGGACAGATAGCCTTTCAATAGAGTAAAATGAAATTGGCAATATTTTACTATCAGGACATGTCATACACACCCGTACATCTCCTACCTTTCACAAACACTGCACCCAGCCCATGGGTTACTTTGGGCCTACACTAGGGGTGCCTTAAATGCAAGAAAAGGGAAGGTTAGGGCCTGGCAAGTGGGTACACTTTTCAGGCCAACATGGCAGTTAACAAACTGCGGATAGACCCTGCAGGGCTACTCATGTGGGTGGCACAATCAGTGTTGCAGGCCTACAAGTAGCATTTGATTTACAGACCCTGGCACACTTAGTTCACTTTACTAGGGGCTTATCACTAAATCAAATATGCCAATTATGGATAACCAACCATATTCACAATTTACACAGAGAGCATATGCACTTTAGCACTGATCAGCAGTGGTAAAGTGCCCAGAGTCCTAAAGGCAATAAAAACAGGTCAGGAAAAAATAGGAGGAAGAAGCAAAAAGTTTGGGGATAACCCTGCAAAAAAGGGGCCAAGTCCAACACCTACCAAGAAAGGAGCAAGAGAAAGTCCATTCTTCGCTTCTGCAACTTACTCACTGGACACGTGTTTGTGATCTTGGCCTGACACTTCTCAGTCAAAATAAATTTTATTAAATTGTCTCTTTCTTCTTTTCATATCAAAATATAAAGTTGGCTGGATTATCAAAAATGCCATTGTGCACTTTTTTATTTACAGTTTTTGTATTAGGTGCACCCTTTTCAATTAAAAAGTGTAAATAAATAAGGCATACATCTAATTCATACATTATGCCTATTATATCTTTTATATGGGAATAAGACAGATATTTCATAACAGACACATTTATTTACTATCCACATTAATGTAACAATTGAGCTCCCAAAACTTTTGGTTGATTTGATTGATGTACAAATGTCAACCCTTTATATAAATTTGTGCCTTCATCATGATTTTGTCTCTTATGGAAACTGTTAAAATATATAATTTTATTTGATGACACTGAGTCCACCACATGAAAGGCATGTCAGAAATATAAAACAAAGAGAAGGCTAAATTGTCTTCATGCTCCCGGCAAAAACAGAAGCATTCAAGGACACAGACAGGGTCTTTATTAACTGCAAGTGCATTCATCTGATAAACAGATGGAAGCAAGCATATCTCATCTTATGTTTTAAGAGATCAAACATTACTAGTCATATTAAGTTGGCACTTTTTCAATATTTTTTTGGAAACTGTTAAGAATTAAAATATATATATGTGTAAATTATAATAATATTGCTCTGGAATCCAAAGTTCTTTGCTTGTAGCTTAATTTCTCTATTTATATCTATCTATCTATCTATCTATCTATCTATCTATCTATCTATCTATCTATCTATCTATCTATCTATCTATCTATCTATCTATCTATCTATCTATCTATCTATCTATCTATCTATCAAACTATAATAACCGTGAATTATTTTGTCTTACTGTGTCGGTTATTATTCTGTATTTTTCATGGAACAATGAGAAAATATTTTCTCAATATAATTTTTTACTCATTTGGTAGAAGTTTACTTTAGCATTAAATCTTCAAAATGGAACAGATTTACAATTTTTCCAAACATTAGGAATGTTTGGTTTCTGCACATACTTAACTTAAGTTGATGATCTATGTTTGTTTCATAAAGTTTTATCACGTCACTCTACATTTTCATGCAAACTCATAGCTTATGCAAGTCAACACTTAAGGTTTATGCATTGTTTGATTTTTTTCAGTTTTTAAGTACAACAAATGACGAGTCTTATTTTATTTCTATATTAATCTCTTCAATTTTGTGATACTATCTCTTGCTGGGAATCTTGTCTGCAATGCTAGAGACCATCTACCTTCACAGTTTAAAAATATCCAGCTAAACCTCTCTAATTTCTGAATTGATATAGTTTGTGACAGAAAATAAAGTGAATATTTTTTAAATATTTGTTTTTTCCCAACATACATCACTGTTACTTTCTTCTACTACCTTTCTTGTTAAACTGAGATCTGTAAACATGTGTAATGCTCTCACCACTCGCAAACATTTGTGCTGAACATCCAGATTTCAGCTTGTTAGATTATTGGGTCCATAACATTAGAGAAGTGCTCCATTGTCTGGCATCACCCATGGCTCAACCTAACCTATGCCTGATCTCCAACAGCGTTTGATTCTACTGCTGCTCATGCTGGCGAAATAGAGCGACTGTCTACTGTATCTCCCCAGGGATCCACCCAACAATTAATTCCTCCTCCTAGCACAAACTGTATGAAAATCTGCCAGAGGAACGACAGCATAGAACCTTGCCTCATAGAATTATCTGACTGCTACGTGGCAATCCAATTCAACCAAAATAAAAGTAGTTACCATGCTAGAACCATGCCTCGTCTAAGCAGGTCATTCAGAAGCAGCCACCACTACGTGAGTAGCACAGGGGCTTTCTAAAACATACTCACCGAGCATCTTTCCTAACAAGCTTCTAAACTCACCTCACAGCCCAGTGGCATAACGAAACTTGAGAGGGCCCCCCTGCAAAGCACATGGAGGGCCCCCCCTCACCCTACCACCCAGAACTATAGCATATTTTGATTTGCAACCTCCAACATTTAAATGAAATGCCTCTATATTGTCTTTCTCTAAGTTCTAATGAGAAAGTGGGAAACACTCTTAACATACAAGCTATGATAACTCCAGTGATTAATGTTCTTAGTAGAGAGAGATAGTGTTTTGTCTAGTGGAAGTTTTGACTCATGAAAAGGAATGGCAGAGGTGTAATGTGCATGCTGCTAAGAACATGTGCCATGCAGATCACAAAGTGCACATAATGTGAATAGGTCAGTTGGTTACTGCTTTTGTCAGAGAGACCCTATTGTTACTTGCAGTTAATAAGTTAAAATCCTAACATAAAACAGTGAGCTATTAACTGTCATGTAAGAGCTGCATGCAAACTCCAAGATATAAATTAGAGCGTTGTGTTTTTTTCCCCAGTCTTCGATTATCCCAATGTTGCAAAAAGGGGTTCATTTCGGTAGAAATCAATTCTGATTATTAAAGAGAACCCCCAACCATGGTATTATGATTTAATTCTGAGTTTGTGTTTCTGCAGACCAATCACTATTAAACTATGCTGCCTACTAGTATGGTTTTCACGTGACTCCTACACCTTGTAGTCCTTTGTCTTATGTAACATTTCCTACACAGTGATTTACACACATATGAATGATTGTCTCTGTGTAATATGTGTGATATAAAGTGCTTTGACACCCTACACTGGTGTTAGTGGTGCTGTAAATGTTCTAATACTTTATTATTTTGAAATTTTTACACATGCTAACAGACTCTGCAAAGATTTTTCCTTATTAGTACTAGTGGAACATACAACTGCAGCAATGACAAAGGTGACCAGTCAACCTTTGCAAAGGGCCTTTCTCTTCACAGCAGCACAAGTCACATTTTTTAGTAACTTTTGATGTGTTTGAGCTATAAACAATCTATTAGTTAAAATCGTCAGATTATGCAGTAGATGATGTATTATGTGGCAAATATGGCAAAGCCATAGTTATGTGGAAAACATTTGCAAACTAGGATATTTTGCCATTCATGTTTGAACTGCTCTTGTGGAAAAAGGGAGGAGAAGGGCTGATGACAGAAACTCCATGGCTGGGAGACAAATGGCTTGTGATTCCACTTTTAAGGATATTTGGGACATTCTGTGATTGGAAACGTATCCCACTTTGTGAATGTATTTTAATGTCAATAATACATATTTAACCTTAAATAAACATGTGTATCTATTGGTTAAATTAACTAATGTAATAAGCTGTAACCGGTTAGTGAAATGGGAAACGAATACTAAAAATTGGGATATTTTGCTCTTTCTGCCACACCTCTCACTCCGCCCACTGACCCTATCCATTGGTTAGTCCTGCCCTCTGATTCTCCTCCCACAGTTCCCCTACATTTTTTCCTCCCACTTCGACCACTGCCTGGCATTAACATGCATTAGAGACAACTGTGGGCTTTTACCCCTGGGTCTCTTAGAGAATGACACCTCAGGTCCATACATGGGGGCTAAACACAGCACGTTTCTGGGTTCTCCGCACAACGTGTTTGCTATTTGACGCCAGACTTCTGCAGCTTGTGTTGAGGAAATTAAACATCCCCTTGTGCTTGTATAAGACATAGCTGCAGTTAATAGCTCACTGTTCTATGTTAGTATTATAACTTATTAACTGCAAGTAACAATAGGGTCTCTCTGACAAAAGCAGTAGCCCACTGACCTATTTACATTATGTGCACTTTGTGATCTGCATGGCACATGTTCTTAGCAGCATGCACATTACACCTCTGCCATTCCTTTTCATGAGTCAAACCTTCCACTAGATAAAATACCATCTCTCTATACTAAGAACATTAATCACTGGAGTTATCAAAACATTTTTATTGTTGCCCAAAAATGTTGGAGGCCAGGAAGGAGGCAGCAAGTGCTTTTAAAATCATATTATACTTACAAACACAACACCCCCACCTGAAGTTAGCGCCCGGTGCGGTGGCACTCCCCTAGAACCACCCTGCTCAAGGGCCCTATGACTTCAGTGACAGAGTCACTACCACTCTATGGTGTGCTGCTTCATAGGTCTGTCTCCAAGACTGGAGGTGAACTTCATGGATAGTGGTGGACAGGCCCTCAAGGTTAATCCACACTTGCCACCGCTAGGGTCCACCTGCTGGTACTAAGACACCAGGGCTTTTAAGATCTTGCGGCGCCTTCTAAGGTGTAGCACAGGAATGTGCTCCCTCAGGAGAGTGGTCTGGGAGCCTGATCATTAAGGCTGAACCTGGTTCACCAGTTCCACTTCAGCAGCTCTGACCATAGCGCCATATCCTCTCCCCCACTGAACACCATACTGCCCCACTTAGAGAAACTTGCACTGCACTGACCCGCTATAAACACCTGGATGTGACTCAATTCTAATTACGCACTAGACAAGAGCAATATGCTGCCTAAAAAAATTAACAACATCCTAGAAAAAGCAAACACTCATAGGGAATGCAAGATTAAGTAAATCATGTGAAATGGAAGCAGGAACAACATGGTTACCTTTTTCCTTTTACACTCATTATTCTGAAATTAGTGAGTGCTTTTGCATGAAAAGGTAAGGCCATGACTACAGGGCCCGGAAGGGACCTGTTTCAGTGCCCATTGCTTATATCCTTTCAGGCAGTATGGTTTAAAAAGACCACATTCGTAAACACACAGTCGCTGTACACATTTTGTTTTCCAATTTACCCGCCAAGCAGGTATTTCAGTACCTCCAGGCAGGGTGAACTTTCCCACCCAGGGAAAACAATGTAGTTCAAAGAGAGAGGAGAAAACAAAAGTATCACTTCACTAGCAAACACTGTAAAGTGGCGCTAATGTGTTTAGGTGTAAATAAATCAATCTGGCCACCTTGCAACCACTCAGTCATGCTTTAATTAGTTATTTATTTTTCAGATTTGAAATGTTTTATTGATCTCCACCCCGAGGCTGCACTTAGAATTTGAAAAATTTCAGTAAAAGACAACGTTTCCAGCAAAAATGTTTTTCTTTTTTGGATCCATTTCACAGGGGAGCACATAAACGAAAGGAGGAAAGAGAGGGTAATACCCGTTTCTTGAAGTCTTGGTTTTCACTAACTGAGGAGCGAGACAGAAAGAGAGGGAAGAGGGGAAACAAAGGGGGGGGCAGCTGCCAGCGGCAGGAGAACTGGACACTGTCCTTGTCTTCTCTGGGCACGAAGGAAAAGACAGTCTAATTTTCCTTCTCTGCCCGTTCCGCCCGCCCACAAAAGCTGAGGCTTAACTATCGACCTTGGCAATTTCTGACATCCGGGAGCCAGTATATAGCATCGGGGACGGTGTATGGACAATATACAACATCAGGGACAGATTATGAGACAGTATATATCATCGGGAACAGAGTATGAGACAGTATAAAGCATCGGGGGCAGTGTATGGGACAGTATATAGCAATGGGGATGGTGCATGGGACAGTATATAGCATCGGGGACAGAGTATGGGACAGTATATAGCATCGGGGACAGAGTATGGGACAGTATATAGCATCGGGGACAGTGCATGGGACAGTATGTAGCATCGGGGACGGTGCATGGGACAGTATGTAGCATCGGGGACAGTATATGGGACAGTTTATAGCATCGGGGACAGTGAATAGATTTCGTTGTTACAGATTCCTTGTTGAATTGCGGGGAAGGATTAATCGACGAAGGGGGGGCTCTTGTAGGGCGGTCGGGGGGGAAGTCACTGGGATTATTTGCACTGAACCGCTGGTCTTGTCCGGTTTGCATGTAGGATCGACGCCTTACGCATCTCTTCCATCGCCCAACAGATCAAAGGGTTGGTGAGCTTTACCGGGGCCTTTCTTTCCACCATCTCTGCACTGTCCGGGAGGTTTGAGGGGACACACATGAAAGGTCAACACCACCGAGGCCTGGGATGCACAGAGCTGGGCTTCTTTATGTTGACAATCAGTTCCTGTTGAGACCAAAGTCAGATCACCCCTCGTGCACTGTTCAGTGTCTTTCACAGACTCGCCTTGAAGCAGGGACTTGGGCACAGAGGCCTGCGCCATCTCATCACTCTTGTATGCACAGAAGCCCATTTATGAAGCGTGAATCCAGCTTTGTGAATGTCCATAAATGTAAATGAACTCTGATGAATGCATCAATCAAATATAAACTCTCAATCATGAGCACTAGCACGAGGAGGTGGATGGTATGGTCTCGTTTGTAATATAGTATATGTGCACACGGATTTCAAGTTCGACCTCTTGATTATACATTCTGCTCGAAACCTGTGCCATGGAACCGGAGATGCCCACACAGGCGTCCGGGTCCAACCCTCACCAGGCACCACTGCTCTGGGCACTGAGTTTAGTCTGTGCCAGGCGGACAGAAGCTGCTCTAAACTGGTGTCAGGCAGACAAAAGCTGCTCTAAACTTGTGCCATGGCACTACCGATGCCCACACAGGCGTCTGGGTCCACTCCTCACCGGGCACCACTGCTCTGGGCATCGAGTGAAGTCTGTGCCAGGCTGGCATCAGCTGCTCTAAACCTGTGCCATGGCGGACATGAGCTGCTCTAAACCTGTTCCATGGCACCGGAGATGCCTACATAGGCGTCCGGGTCCCACCCTCACCAGGCACACTGCTCTGGGCACCGAGTGAAGCCTAGGCCAGGCTGTCATCAGCTGCTCCAGACCAGCGCCATGGCAATGCCATGCCTCCCCCAGGCACAGTCCCGACTGCCACCGCTTCAGCGTCTCTCCAACACCGCGGAGGCTGTTGCTATTGCTTCCAAGTGTGCCCTCCAGGCCCCCACCTCCGAGCTGGGCTGTTAGACATGCCCCCCCGGGAGGCATGTTTGAAATAAGAAAGTAGGGGAACAGACTCTATGAAATTAGAGAAGTAGGGGCACGCCGTTCCCTGCCGATCCTGCCCACTTCGACCCCTGGTGCCAGGAGTTTGCCTCCGGCGTTTCACTGCTTAATAATGCCATGTTTGTACTGTAGTCGCATGTGCGCTGTTTGCAGCACCAGGCTCCATCTGTTCACACCTTTTTTTGAGGCTGTATAATGTTGCGTTTGTACACAGGATGAACGGTTTAGTAATACGTTTGTTTGTACACCCCAGGGCAGGTTGTATGTTTGTATTTTATAGAGTCACTTCTGTACAACACAAGGTGGGTTGCCTCCTCGGACATACTCACTCACTCACCTTTAGGCCTGGCCTGCAGTTCGGAGGCAAGCGGGCAGCAGAAGACAGGGAGACTGGGCAAGGATAGCCACCAGGCAGGGGCTAGTACTCTAGTATAATTAAATTATCCTGGTACGGCGGCCGCACCCTTCTCAGTCAGTACTAATACAAGTCACGCACCCGCACTGTTAATTACAATGCGCATGACAATGGCAGGCATTAGTCACCAGCCCCGCTCCCACCCTTAATACCGCGGCACCGCGCAGACGAATAGACAACAACTGCGCACCACCACGCCCATGCACCATTTAATTATGAAGAGCCGTCCCAGGCATTCTGCGCGCCATCAACTATTTAATTAGTTAAAAGACTCAGGCAGGCCGGTGTTCCATCGTTTCCATCTCCCCATCTGGCTGTGCTCCCCCCGCATTTGTGTGCATGCTTATCAATAAACGCTTTCGGAGAATGCTCTTTTCCTAAATGCAGGTATTTTTGAGCTCACCCAGTGTTCAAGCACCAACATGCAGGTCATAGCACATCTAGTAAGAACACCGGCAGGGCGTGCGCACGGCACCATAATTAATGAAGAGAGGCTTAGAGGCCGTCACCATGTGTGCACAGTTTAATTTATGGGGACTTGGGGAGGCAGTGCACGCAGGAGCACCATTTTATTTGCGAAGACTGAAGAGGCTTGCTTGCAGGCGCAGCAGTCTCCCTCCGCTGAGAGTTAGGGGGCCCCTGGAGCATAGGGCCCCCCCCGCAGTGCGGGGGCTGCGGGGGCCTGTTGTGGAAATGTGGATTTTCCTGATCAGTTATGTCCCCTATCTTGGACCCCAACGGTTTTATATGCATGTTACAAGTACATGTATGTTCCCTCCAGTTCCAGTTTCTAAGACGCAAACATATGTGTGTCTACTGTCAACATGTTCTCTGTCAGATCCGCCATCAATGGGCTGGATATTCGATTCCTTAGTATGAAAGGCCACCGACTTTATATGGCTAAGTTACTCCATTTTTACAGTTCAGGCGAGTAGGCCCGATTCTGTCCTCAAAGCCTTTCCCTGCTCTCTGTCTCTGACAGCTTCAGCTTGAGCTCGCATCTGTATCCATGAACTTTGTCCTACTCCCTGTGCAGCTAACGGTGCCTGCCTCGGCTAGTTTTCGCCTGTCTGCCAAGAAGTTGTATTTCACCTTCGAATTATTTATTTTGCTCTCCAGCCGATGCATTCCTGTCCAGTGATTTAGGTAAACATTTCCTTTAGCTCACAAGCAAAGGACTCAGCCTTTCCGTCCTCCTGCAAGTGATTCATAGCCCTGTTGCCATGGAAAGTTTTCTATCCCTCGCATCTCATATAGACACTTAGACGCTTGTACAACGCACACAGTCAGTATAGAATAGATTCTGTCCGAGAGTCCTTCCTTGTGGATAACATAGTTCTTTAAACATAGGATGTTAGATATGATTTGGGATTAGGATGACTTGACCCCAGACTTCTCGTCTCCACATGTAGAGCTAAATGTCAAGTCCCCTTCACCCCCTAGTTACACGTCAATTACACGTCATGCTGCCGCGCGCGCATCTATGCCAAGTATTATCTTATAGATCCACCTATGTCTGATAATTCTAACCAATCATGTTTCTTTTATTCCTTATTACGCCTAGTTTCGATTATGTCACTGTTACGTCATTTTTCTTATCAAATGTTACGCCTTCTACATTCGTTTCATTGTAATGTACTTATTATAAAAATACATGTCTGTTAATAAATTATTGTACTTCACTTCCTGAACCTTCGTGGTGACGGAACCTGAGGGCCGCGACTCGAGTCGGCCATTTTGAATGGAATAAAGCCCATTAGAAAACCTCTTATACCACGGATTCTGCCTCTCGTTATTTTGAGCTATTTTACTTTAATTTAAGATTCCGCATGAAATTCAGTCCGGTAATATTTATTTTATTTACCACATAATGGCGCCCGAATAGGGACACTTTCTCATCTCAGGCGCCGGCGGTGCGTTGCAGGCCCGGTCTCCTGCCACAGCTGGACGGACCATAAACGCGTACCAGCAGGATTTCCTGTAAGCTCCCTCCGGTCAGGCGGGGGCGACTGAGGCTGCGATCAACCCAGACGAGGCGGTGAGAAGTGCGAAGTATCCCGACCAGAGCCTAGCTGAGAGAGCAAGATCCGAGGTATACAGAGGCCCACCAGGTTTTCCGAAATTCCGACGTCCAGAGGGTCCGATGTCCGCAGTTATCGAGTCCTGTCCATTCTCTGAGGCCTTCCGTTTCAAGGAGCTACTCGGTGAGTACCATCGCCGGGGAGGCGTGTTGACGCGCACATAGGTTGTGCCGGTCAAGACGGATTTGGGTACACAAATCCGGTCTGCACTGTTTAGCAGTGTATATGTACTGTTTAGCAGTATATCAAGTATTCCGAAGTATTCAGTTATTGTCAAGAATTCAGCGTGGTGATTAGTTAGGCAGACTGTCATCATTGTCGATCATTGTTATAATGTTTAATGTTTAATGTTTAAAGTATTCAGAAAATGTCTTGCATATTGTGGTATGAATGACTGTTCATTGTTCACTGTTCATTATTGTGTTTCTCGTATTAAGTAAGTTCAAGAGTAAGTATCAGATCAGTTGTCAATATGCCGCTCTTCTCGAAGTTAAGACAGATTACTACCAGAAAAGGGGTGCTTGAAGAAGCAGTTCCTATTCCTCCTGGAGACACTCCAGGACATTTCATGTACCATAAACATGGCTTAGATGCCATATTGTTTCTTGATCTATGGGTAGATTATACCAAAGGATTACCGGAAAGTAAAAGGTGGCCCATAGCGGGAACCTGGGATGCAGAGTGCATCATGAAAGTGGAGGAAGAGTTATGGAAAAGAAAGGTCAGACAGTCACAGAAAGACGCTGTTGAGTTATGGCGTAAAGAATCTCATAGACGAACAGAAAAAGCACGTAGACAAGAAGAGAGGAGTAAAGAGAGTTCAAATAAAGTTCAAGAAAATCTATTAATTGAGGAAGGTATCCGAGTGAAATCAGAACAAGTAAATAGACAAAGAAATGCTCTTATGAATGGTATGTATCCCCTTCTAGCCGAAGGACTACCTAAGGCTGTTACGGAGGTGCCAAAAGACTTGCCACCCCCGTTATTTCCAATTAAGGTACATCCAAAGGGGCATCCCAGAACCGCAGAAGATGTTTTCCTTTCCTCATATCTAGACGATGCAGCCCCCGAGTATGCTAACGCCACACCACATAGACCGTCTGGCGGAGGGGTTCAACGTCAGGATCAGGTATCTGTCCCCGTGCAACAGCAAGTCCCGATACAAGCATCGGCAAGCACATCTGTTTCCGCATCTGTTTCCGCAGTCGACTCTACAGGGGTATCGACACCCATAGTTGCTGTATCACGTTCGACGAACCCTTTCACACCCGACGCCCCAGATGGGGCCACGGGAGGTGCTAGCAGTATTTTTACACCACCTAGAATAAATAAACTTGTTTTTCAAGAGTCAGCACATTCACGTACACCTAAGTTCGTAAATGAACGTACGCTTAAGGAACTTCTTGTAAATTGTAGATATGACCCGGTGGTTGGTAAAGAGGACGAAATGGTCCTGGCATCATTACGTATCAGACGAGCCGCAGAGTATTTAGCAAGGTTACCAGGGATGACTACGCATCTAGATAACATATACCATTTTGTTCAAACGGGACGAGATCCAGGATGTATTAACAGAGCTATGGAATTCCAGAAAGTAGAGATACAGGGGGAACTGTTACGTTTCCTCATAAACTGTGTGATCAGAAATCAAGATCGTCCGGGGGTAGACCGGAATGCAATGCTTATTCTTACAAGATGGAGTCAGAATATATCAGAAGGGAGACACGATAAGCAAAATTGTATAATAGCCATGTGCCGAAAAATACGTAAAGAAATAGAGCGTATTCATGAAGAGAGATTGGGAACAGACGAGTTTGAGCAAGATGAAGTGTCCGAATCAGGGGACTCTGCAAGACAGTCAGAGACCATAGCCTATGTAGGCAGAGGAAGATCTTGTGAAAATACTAGATGTTTTTCTGATCCAATACACTCTGTATGTCCAAATAATAGCAGAACGTATCCGACGCCTGTAATAAATCTGAAGTCTCCTGAACATTCGTTTCAAGCCGCAGATAAAATACTACGAGAACGAAGAGGTTACCACCTCCTCGATTCCATGGATGAGCAAGAATTAGCCAGATCAGCCGTTCACTGGATTGTTAGTCCTGAAAAATACGGTGATGAGACCGTAGCACACACGTTTCTCAACCTCAGTACAGATGAACAACGTTTAGCTGGAATCTATATGATTCAGCAACTCCTCATATTATATAAGAGCCAACATGCTGACCCTGGTCCTTTACCTGATATATTAACGGAACTACTTACGTACAGATGGAGAGGTTCTAGTAACAAGCTAATTAAAGAGATATTAGTGTCACGTAAGCAGTACGTCCTTTTTGTAAATCCAGATTCTCTCTCCCTGCCCCCCAGAGAAAGAGCACCGTACTACATGGATAGACAAAATCCTTTACGAGAAGTGCACCCAATAAAAGGCGAAGACAATGAGTTTCACCGTGTATTTGTTTACACACCCATATCAAAAATGGAATTATTAGAAATGAAAAAAGTAGTACCTAGTCATGACAAAGACCCAGCGGGTTTCCACCGAGAAATTAAAGACATGTTACTGATGGGAGAGTACACCTTTCCTGATATTATGACAATATTAAAGGTGCTTTTGCCTGCTGGCATTTATGAAAAACTGAAAGAAAAAGAGTGGGAAGTGGGAGACCAAAAGATAGACTGGACAGCATTAGCAGAGGAAGAAAGGGGCCGAGCCGCAGGTTCAGGGCTCGGGGATAAAGTTAAACTATTACCAGGTTTACTAGTACAGGTACTGCCACGTTTATTAACTACAAAAAGGAAGATTGGGGTGCAATCACAGCCTGTAAACAAAAGCAAGATGAAGACACAAGCGATTATTATGCTCGATTTGAAAAATGTTTTGGTATAAATAGTGGTATAAAAGCAAGTAGTGACTCATATCCACATTTATTTGTGACAAAATTAGTGGAAAATGCATTGCCTCCAGTGAAGAATAGAATATTGAAATTCGAAAGTACCTGGCAAAGTAACACTCCGTCGCAAATGCTACAAATGTTACAGTATCATCACAATAGAATTAGGGATGAACAAGAACACGAGCATAGACGCATGAAGGATACAAAAATGAAAATGCTAGTTTCTCAGACAGTACCAGCAGATGGTCACAAAAAGGGTGTGACACATTCTGGTGATTCTGCAGTTCCTGTAAAAGGAACCTGCAATTACTGTAAACAACTAGGCCATTATGTACATGATTGTCAAGTCCTGAAACGAAATATAGCAACAGGTATTGCAAAAGAGAGACCACGATTAGTTAGACAAGATCAGAATGAAAAAGGAGCTATGCAGCATGGACAGTCCGTGCCAGTTCAGCAACAGTCTATGCCAGCCTCACAGCAACCCATACAGTTTGTGCCAGCTGCACCACCGTTGCCTACTACTGCCACACAAACCACAACACAACAAATGTATCAGACTGCACAGTATGAATACCCTGAGTATCAGCGTTACGCATGAACCAGCCTAGAGAGGGAAGTTGACTTACCGCTTATCGAGATTCCGGTAGATCAAGAAGGACCTTATGTACATAGTGAATTATTAGGTCAAGATAGAAAATTCTTACTCGATACAGGGGCAAGTCGAACAACAATAAAACGTAGTGAAGTTCCAGGGGCACCCCTCTCAGGCTCTAAAAATGTTTCCCTTGGTTTTTCAGGAAAACCTATTGTTAATGAAGTATCACAGCCTCTACCACTTACGATAGGACCTTTGACACGAACTACAGATTTATTGCTTACTAAATCATGTCCAGAAAATTTGTTAGGAATTAAAACTCTGAAAGCACTAGGAGCCATAATATGTTGTTCTCCGGAAGGAGTAAGGTTGTTTTTGCGTGATTTTAAAGGTCACTATGTGTCTAGAGACATGGATCCCCGACTACAGATTTTACCAGTACATCTATGGGCACAAGGCCCTACGGATGTTGGCTGCATGAACATTACACCCTATCGAGTTACATTGAAAGCAGGAGTGGTATTACCACGAATGCGACAATACAAGTTACCGCATGATGCTGTAGTGGCTTTGTTGAAAATCATTGATGAGCTAATTGCCCAGGGAGTAGTTGTAGAAACAGACTCCAATGTATGTAATTCACCGATAATTCCGATTCTTAAACGAACTGATCCTACTGCTCCCCCAGTGTACCGATTGGTTATTGATTTGCGTGAACTAAACAAGTGTATTGTACCACAATTCCCTGTGGTCCCTGATATATCATCATTATTGACAGCAATTGATTCCGAAGCAACATTCTTTACTGTAATTGATCTCAAGAATGCCTTTTTCAGCGTCCCAATAGATCCGGAAAGCCAATACTTGTTCGGATTCAGTTTAAATGGGCGCAGCTTTAAATTCTCACGCGCTCCCCAAGGATTTACAGAAAGCCCCAGCATCTACAGCCAAGCACTGAAACGAGAACTTGACAGTATCCACATGCCAGTCAATACTGCACTGCTTCAATATGTCGATGATCTGCTGATCACCGCGAGAAGCGAGCCAGAATGTGAAAAAGCTTCTCTGACAGTTTTACATTTCCTAGCCGACAAGGGGCACAAGGTGTCCCCTTCTAAGCTGCAATTCTGTGTTCAGCGAGTTATTTATCTTGGTCACTCGCTGTCCAAGGAGGGAAGGCAGCTTACACCAGATCGCATCCAGTTAATTGCTAACATGTCAATACCCCAGACACAAAAGGAAGTGCGGGCTTTTATAGGCCTCACTTCATACTGTAGACAGTGGATTCCCCAATACGCATTTCTAGCAAAACCACTCATTCAGTTAACCACACAGGAGGCAGCCACATCGACTGTTCTCCCTTGGACTCAGGAACATACACAAGCTTTTGAAAGCTTAAAGGAAGCTTTATGTCAAGCACCTGTTTTAGCAACACCATGTTATAGCAAACCTTTTACACTCTTTGTTACAGAACGCGAAGGTACTGCCTTGTCAGTACTCACTCAGGATCAAGCAGGATCACGCAAGCCATGTGCTTATTTTTCCAGTACATTAGATCCCGTAGCTCAGGCTTTGCCTGCATGCCTGAAATCAGTGGCAGCGACAGCTTTAGCAATCAGACAAAGCGATGCCATAGTATTAGGACACCCATTGACAGTTCAAGTACCACATGCAGTAGAGGTTCTTGTGAACCGAACACAAACGCAACACTTGACCATAGCAAGACTTACCGGTTATGAACTGACATTGTTTCAACCACACATAGAGATCCGACGGTGTAATACATTGAATCCTGCTACACTATTACCTGTAATTGGAACAGACCCACTAGCTCATGATTGTGTTGAAATCATTGAAATAAAGACGAAACCTAGACAAGACTTGACAGACGTTCCATTGTTAGATCCAGACCTGACGTTGTATGTAGACGGATCATGCATGAGAACAAGTAAAGGAGATTTAGTGGCCGCGTATGCAGTCACAACAGACACTGAAGTTATTGAAACAAACTGTATAGATACTCTGTCAGCCCAAGCAGCAGAACTTGTTGCTCTAACACAAGCCTGTATTCAAGCCACGGACAAGAAAGTCAACATATATACTGATTCGCGTTATGCATTTGGAGTCGTACATGACTTCGGAGTGCTTTGGCGGGAGAGGGGTTATTTAACTTCTCATGGAACACATATTCAACACGGGTCCCTCATTCATGCTCTGTTAGACGCGATTCATTTACCGACTGCAATATCGATTATGAAATGCAAAGCACACACGAAGGTTACTGATACCATTTCTCAAGGCAATGATTTAGCTGACAGAACAGCTAAACAGACTGCTCAGAATCGCACATTAGACATGACAAAGCCAATAGTTCAGACCCCAACACAGTGTATGGCAATTAAGGATCCCACACTTGACGTAATTGACATACAGACACATGCCACAGCAGAAGAAATAAAGAAATGGACTGAACTAGGAGGGATCCAGACAGATCAAGGATGGATGACGAAGGAGAAATCTGTATGGTTTCTCCCTGATTCCATGGTTCAAGCCATTATAGCTACAGTTCACAGTCCAGCACATTTAGGAGAGAAGGCTATGCTAGACAGCATTCAGCACATTTGGTTCAACAAACATTTACGAGCAGCAGCTAAACAAAAAGTTCGTACCTGTATGATATGTTGTCAGTTTAATCCAGGAAAGAGTGTTCCCGTAGAGCAGGGTGGATTTCAGCCTCCTGACCATCCTTTTGAAGTCCTCCAGATGGATTATATTCAGATGGAACGTTGTCGAGGATTCAAATATGTCCTCGTAGTTGTTTGCGCTCTCTCCCGTTGGACAGAGGCGTATCCCGTATCAGATTACACTGCCTCGACTACTGCCAAGCAGCTAGTTCGAGAATTCTTCCCACGGTACGGTTTACCACGTGTTGTATATTCAGATAACGGTCAGCCTTTCTCATCCGAATTAATGAAACATGTCTCACTCCTGTTGGGATATCAGTGGAAATTCCACTGTGTCCGACACCCCGAAGCAGCAGGTCTTGTAGAAAGACATAACCAGACACTGAAAATCAGACTGTCCAAAATATGTAGAGAGAAAGGTGTCGACTGGATAGTAGCATTACCAGTTGCACTCTTTTACATGAGAATGGTAGCACACTCTAGAACAGGGCTATCCCCGTATGAGGTGATCTTTGGTAGACCGCCGAATATGTGGGGGACGCCTATACCACGTAAAATAACTGATGTTGACTGTAATATGCTGACAGATTACCTGGCTTCCTTGATGTCTGCACTACAATCTTCTCGTTCACAGGTAGCTGCAGCCTTTCCCGACAACACTGAGGCGAAACCCCATGACGTTGTTCCGGGTAATCTTGTCTTTGTGAGAAATTTCGACAGGAAGAGTCAATTGGAGCCCAGGTGGAAAGCACCCAAGTTGGTCCTGTTGACCACAAGAACAGCCGTGAAGATCGAGGGACGAAAAGGGTGGATTCATTCCAGTCACGTAAAAAAATTTCATGGACTACCTTCAGATATAGACACTGTGCCCTGCACTCCCTCACAGACTGATTCAAAACTTCCTTTTGTTGAACTGAATGACTCTCAGTGCTATAAACAGAAACTCAGGTCCAGATCTAAACTGTCGGACGATTTGATTGTTTAAGTCCTCTCCAAGGTGAAGCGGTTGAATCTGTCCCGACATGTATCCCTTAGGTCTGAATCATGTAGAGTCCAGAATCATAATGAAACGACATGCTTATTGTAAATTACTGCGTAACCACTGTATTGTGACATTATTAATTTTTGTTTTTATTGAGTATTTTAGTAATTATTACGAGTATGATTTTGCACATATATCATCCTGTTTCTAAACGTGTTTTCAATATAACTGATAAACATTCTTTTAGTGACCTACCGCCACATGAATTATCCTATAGACTTGCGCTGCGCAATAACACATTCATTAGTATGTTACATCATTCCCATCAGACTAGTAATGCGACCAATTGTTGGGTGTGTGGCCGACTCCCTCCCTATCAGAATAACAAAGGAGTTCTGCCTTTCTTTCCACATCCGTTTACACGCAATGGCTCCTGTGGAGCATGGTTTAGTTTATTAAATTCCATAGACCCAGACACAGCAGTTTATCAACAACATTGGATATGGGGAAATCTGAATCTAGTTTTATTCAAAGTCTGTCACCCTAATAAGGAGGGTCACCCCAGTAGAACAGGAACTGATTTAGAAAATGAAGTGTATAAATTAGGTAATTTTACACCTAATCTTATGATTTTGAATGTCAAATCCGAAGTTGAACTAATTCTGCCCACTATGTCAGTATTTCCAGTTAAGGGTGAATTATGTGTGAGAAAAGTTGGTTCCATACATATGGGCCATAGCCAATGCGTTACTACAGTAGAATATAGTGATCAAGGCAAATCTTCATTTAGAGCTTCTCGCCATTCCTACTTCATATGTGGTCAGACTGCATATATGCGTCTGCCTCTAGATTGGGATGGTACCTGTTACATAGCATTCCTTTTGCCACCTGTTTTCCTAGCTCCCCCTGATTATTATCGAAATGTTCATTTAGTACACAATAGAGAGAAAAGAGATCTCCCAGTTGTCGATTATACTGAGACAGCATGGGACAAGTATGTAGATTTCAATAAAGGTATCTTTCCCTATATAGGTACTATATCAAATAGTAAGCTGATACGCAGACTCACCAAGACTCTTGAAGCTGTAGTAAACGAGACTATAGCCGCCCTAGGCAATCTGACAGAGGAACAATCAGTGATGAGAATTGTTGTTCTCCAGAATCGTCTTGTCCTTGACGTCATCCTGGCCGATAGGGGCGGAGCTTGTAGGGTCATCGGATCCAGCTGCTGTATATTCATACCAGAAAATTCGCCATCTGTATATAAAGCTATAACACGCCTTCATAAGATTGTAAGCCAGATACACGAGAATCCAGGCACTTGGACGTGGTCCGGGTGGTTTTGGAGTGTGATATCAGCCTGGGGATGGAGAGTTCTATCCTTCCTAGGTATTGGCCTTCTTATGCTCTTCAGTTGTTGTCTATGCCTGCAATGTGGACCAGCGATTTGTGGTCTGTGTGCCACATCGTGTATTCCACATCAAAGTTTTCGCTCAAGATCCCGGAAGAAGAAAGAAGAAGAAATGATGCTCCATGAGCAAATCAATGGAATGATGAAGATTGATGTCTCGTGAAGGGCAAGAAGGGGACAAGGAGGGAATGTGGAAATGTGGATTTTCCTGATCAGTTATGTCCCCTATCTTGGACCCCAACGGTTTTATATGCATGTTACAAGTACATGTATGTTCCCTCCAGTTCCAGTTTCTAAGACGCAAACATATGTGTGTCTACTGTCAACATGTTCTCTGTCAGATCCGCCATCAATGGGCTGGATATTCGATTCCTTAGTATGAAAGGCCACCGACTTTATATGGCTAAGTTACTCCATTTTTACAGTTCAGGCGAGTAGGCCCGATTCTGTCCTCAAAGCCTTTCCCTGCTCTCTGTCTCTGACAGCTTCAGCTTGAGCTCGCATCTGTATCCATGAACTTTGTCCTACTCCCTGTGCAGCTAACGGTGCCTGCCTCGGCTAGTTTTCGCCTGTCTGCCAAGAAGTTGTATTTCACCTTCGAATTATTTATTTTGCTCTCCAGCCGATGCATTCCTGTCCAGTGATTTAGGTAAACATTTCCTTTAGCTCACAAGCAAAGGACTCAGCCTTTCCGTCCTCCTGCAAGTGATTCATAGCCCTGTTGCCATGGAAAGTTTTCTATCCCTCGCATCTCATATAGACACTTAGACGCTTGTACAACGCACACAGTCAGTATAGAATAGATTCTGTCCGAGAGTCCTTCCTTGTGGATAACATAGTTCTTTAAACATAGGATGTTAGATATGATTTGGGATTAGGATGACTTGACCCCAGACTTCTCGTCTCCACATGTAGAGCTAAATGTCAAGTCCCCTTCACCCCCTAGTTACACGTCAATTACACGTCATGCTGCCGCGCGCGCATCTATGCCAAGTATTATCTTATAGATCCACCTATGTCTGATAATTCTAACCAATCATGTTTCTTTTATTCCTTATTACGCCTAGTTTCGATTATGTCACTGTTACGTCATTTTTCTTATCAAATGTTACGCCTTCTACATTCGTTTCATTGTAATGTACTTATTATAAAAATACATGTCTGTTAATAAATTATTGTACTTCACTTCCTGAACCTTCGTGGTGACGGAACCTGAGGGCCGCGACTCGAGTCGGCCATTTTGAATGGAATAAAGCCCATTAGAAAACCTCTTATACCACGGATTCTGCCTCTCGTTATTTTGAGCTATTTTACTTTAATTTAAGATTCCGCATGAAATTCAGTCCGGTAATATTTATTTTATTTACCACACTGTGTTACGCCCCTGTCACAGCCTATACTCTGAAACAACAGACACTATAATCATTTTGGAAAATGTTTTTCAGTCTGAAAGTTTTATTGAAATTAATAGATAGCCTTACTTGAAATATACCCTTCTCCTCCCAATTTGTCCATACAAGGAATACAAGGTTAACTTTAATACGATTATTGACCCAAAATTAAGAGAATAGCATGGAATTGCTGGTGGTGGATTTGAGCGCCGTAAATAAATTTAGAATATCAAGTGACAATTTTAAAGTAGGAAAAGTTTTTAAATTAGTCCTGATAGGGTGTGCATCAATTCTTTGAAATTGAAATCAGACAATAAATTCATAACCCATATGGAAGTAAAACTAGTATACATTATGCAGCAAATTGTAGTAAACAGAACAAAGTGTGATACTGTTGCAAGGATTCTGTGCAAACACAGAACTATGCAGAGGATTATGGGACCTTAGTAGATAGGGACTGAGTCATCCTACCACCACAGTACCCATGAGATGAGTCCAGGACCGACTAGCTGTAGTGTCTCATTTGCCCTCCAACTCACTCACAGAGAAACAATTGATTAGACACCCCAGAACACAACACTCCCGAGTCTCTCAGGAACCGAGGTTACAAGACACACCCTTTTGCTCACACTCTTGTACTTGTCCACAATAAGATTTGACAGAGACACAAACAATTTTAAAACATTTATTTTTAACTAACGTGCTCTAATATGCAGTATACGTGTCACAATATGCAGAAAAAAGCTTAACACAAATATGGTCGGCATAGCAAGTAATCCGTAGATCATAAAAGGAGATGTCATATTGAGAGACAGAGTGATGTAACCTCCCTCCCCTTCCACACACGCACGATGATTATATATTAGAAGATCTCTGGGTGTTATCTTCAGACCCTGTATCTCAGTCTATAGAAGATAGTTCTACATCATAGGTGCTGTCATGCTCTTCTCCCTGGAAAGGCCCCTCTCCAAGTGTGTGCTACCTATCCGTGTATTCCAATAAGAGCAAAGTACGTATTCCCGAACAACAGCTGCATCTGTATGTTTTGTCTAGGTGCTAGGGCCTGACCAGAACCGAGTACTAAGGGGCATTGTTGTTCGACCTGTAGTAAGGACTCCCTTAATACGTACATACATTGTTAAGTTAGCATAACCACGTTAGAGGTTAGAAAGCCATCTTGCTGCTTTTGCGCACGACACTGCGTTCACATGTTATTGCTTAAACAAACTGCTGACTCGAGTTTTGCCTCACACGAGAGCAATCTGTTGTTACCATCCCGAGCTCTGCGCAGCGACCTTGGTCTGCACACGATGTGACAAACAGTCTGAGTTGTTAGACAATGCATGTTTTCCACTCTAGGTTGATCGACCCACTATTTAGTCATAACACACGAGCAGCTGCAAATACCTGAAAGTTGGTGCTTTTAATATCACAGACATCATGTTTATTATTCAGACCGAAGACGAGCCTTCCTGCGAGAAGACTCCTGATGCTCCTGTGATGTGATTTCACTAAGCTGATCTTTGAGGTATGGGGTCCCCTATTCAAGCCTAAGAGACCTTCTATTAGTCTAATAATAATATTAGCTTCTTAGTAAAGGGAAGGTGGTAGTATCCACTGTCATTATAACATGATTACCCCTTTTATATTCTATGGAATTGTAACGATGTTGATGGTTTTGATTTTAATCATTTGTCTGCTTGTATTAGCCAAAGTACTGCATCTTAGGACACGTGGTCTATAAAAATAAACTCTTTTTATTTACACCGTGTCTCTGTTGATTATTGTTGTGGACTGATGTGAGAATAATATACAAACAGGTATTTCCGATTCCCACCATTACTGAGAGTATACTGAGTCGCTTGTTCTGGGTTGTCTTTTCATTGGGACCGCCGAGCTAAATCTCGGATAACGAATGGGACACTTATGCTAGCCGGATACTGGGTTCTGGGTTCTGAGGTGAGTTTCTGGTACACCACAATTCACTGAGGTCCTGGGGTTCTACGCATAGTTCTGTGTATAAGCAGAATCCCTGCAACATGGCGCACCTAACGTTTGGTCTATGAGTTGAAACGCCTTAGTAGTGCTTGTATTAGTCCACAACACCCTCATTCTTGTTTCCGGATAACAAGTCTGACGGATTTAAACCTACCTAGTTCTATTGATATAGGTTCCTTCAAGCTTGATCATTAAAAAGGTTATTGAACCCTTGTGCTACTGATAGCTTCGAGTGTGTGTTGTCCTAATGACGGTGGATATTGCGGCGCATAGCCGTGCAGCTCTGAAACGTCATTTGACGCAGTATGGGGTGCCGGACACTGGTATGAACATCATCTTTGTGGTGGGAGCCGATGCGGCTCATCCCTATGAGTTGTTCTACTCTTGGGTGACGATTCCGGCGGTAAGTGAGGATGATAATACCTTTCATTCTTACACTGCCGCTGCCATGCCAGCGAACTATACGCCGTATAGGACACAAGAAATACCAATATCTGCTTGGCAGCATCTTATTTGGTTTAATGGCGCCCTTCCCCATGTGGGTATACCGCCAAGAATGGGCCCTTTATCAATTGCAGGGGCCACTTGGCCGGTACTAGCCGGATTTACGCCTCATCCCCGTTACCTCACGGTGACGGTGGCTGAGTTGCGTGTACTACACACTGCCCTTATTACGGTATATAGGGCGTTAGTGCAGTACGTGTCGCGCAATGTGCAGGCGGGGGCACCTGCTGTTGCGGGGGCAGCCTACTGACCACCACGCGGTGGTCATTAGTCCTGTTATGGTTAATTCTGTTATGGGCAAGCACCCCCAAACTAGGGATGATTTCCCCTTTTGGCTTGCTGAAAAATTTGACCAAATAGAAGCGGTATACCCGAATACATCTCCTGTGGAGAAACACAGGATCCTCACCATTAGTTTGCCTAAAGACTTGGTCCCCCACATAGATGATTGTGTAAACTGGGGCAAGGTCTTTGCAGCGACGTACGCGCAGTGCTTTGGCACTCCGTCTATGTTGCAGCTGCCCTCCGTTATCAAACGAGTTCAAGAGAACCATGGTGCGGAGTCTGCGATAGAATTAGGGATGCGGCTCCTCGGACAATTTGACCTGGTGGCTACCATGATAATGGGAAACCTAAAGGGTGATGCTTTGCATTTCCAGGTTCGTAATGAACTGAAGCGAGTTGCTGAAGAGGACAAACCGCAGGAATTTGCGAAAATAATCGCAGAGGCATACCGGGATTTGGGTCGTAGCTCTTTAGGAGTTAAGCCTGTAATCAAAAATCCCGATCTAAAACAGCAGGGTAAGGCAGAAACCTCTGGTAAGGACGACCGACCAAGTTTTCCAAAACAAAATTGGTGGTTTAAACAACAGGGAAAGCAGCAGCAACAGAAACAGGGCTCTCGGCCTGCCTCTCCCGTACAGTCAAGTAGTGAACGCACTTATGATCTGCGCGATCGTGCTACTATTAAGTCTCCTGATAGATTTCAGGTTTCTGAACAGCGTTCTCCTCGTTCTTCACAGGAAACATCGGCTACACAGTCCGGTGGCGGAGGCGGTGGCAAGGGTCGGGGTGCTCCACAACAGCGTGACCAACCCCGACAGACTGAGGGTAAAGGCAAGCAGGACGAATTTGCACGACAAAGACCCCCGTTTCAGAAGAAGAAAGTGGCGGCTCTGACGGCAAGGTATGCCTCAGATAGTGCGGACACAGCTTCGGAACCGGACATGGGCGCTGACGCTACTGGACAGCGCAGCGGAAATTACCATAGTCCGTCAAGCTCTGCGTCCATTTCTGGCGGTGACAGCAACTGATATATTGGTTACTGTTGAAACAGCTGACACCAGAGTGGCTCCCCCTGACAGACTTTATGAAATAGTCTTATTAATTGAGGGTGACATACAACGTACAATAAAAGGGATTTTTTGGGATAATCTGACCACCACCTATGATATCCTCCTAGCGGAGGCAGATTGGCCTCCAGCTTTCATTTTAGAGGCTCCTAGAGGGGAGGAAGTAATCCTCCCGTCCTTTGCACACACAGTGCCTAAGGACCAAGCTGAAGTGTATGCTGGGGAGTGGGCGCTTGCGCTTGCGCCGGCGGTGTATCGTACTCAGGTGGGATGGGACCGATTGTCCCCCTGCCATGAGATTCCATTGCGGTCTATGCCCCAGCCTCAACCACAATATCCCATGCGTCGTGAAGTTAGACCCCACGTCGCGGCGATCCTTGAACAATTGGAATATCAGGGTGTTATTGAAACATGTGTGTCCCCTATGAATAACCCTTTATTCACTGTAACGAAGCCTGACGGCTCGTACCGTTTAGTTTTGGATTACCGGCACCTAAACTCCCATTGCCGGACCTGCGCGGTACAAAATACACATAGCTCGGCTTTAGTCGACAGTCTCGTGCGTAAAAGGTTTAAAACGACACTTGACATTTCCAATGGCTTTTTTAGCCACAACCTGTCCACACTGAGTAGCCAGTGGACGGCGTTTACTTCGGGCGGCAAACAAAAACAGTTTACAAGATTAGCCATGGGTTACAAAAATAGCCCTGGCGTCTTTTCTGCTCGCGTGGTTTCTCTCTTAGAAAGAATAGACCCCGACGCATACTCCTATGTTGACGATATCTATCTTACGGATGATGAGCTGATGCCACATCTGTCTCGAGTCGACAATATTATCGTGAGTTTTGCTGACTATGGCTACAAATTCAATTTTGCGAAGTCTCACATCGCAGAATATACGGTGTTGTTTTTGGGCTACGAGCTCAACAATGAAGGTAAGGGGTTAGCCCCCCACTTTCTGGAGAAGTGTGCACGCTTAAGTGCTCCTACGACACTGAAGAAATTACAATCTCTGCTGGGCTTTCTGAATTTCGGCCGTACGTACATTCCTGATTATGCCCAGCGTATCAAGCCGCTTTACGCCTTGGTACAACCTTCGTTTTCGAAGTCTAGCTGGCAGCTAGAACACTCTGCAATTTTACAGTCTTTACAGGCTGACCTTCTTGCTTCACAATACTTGCTGACACGTGATAACCGCACTAACCTGGTAATACGAATAGTGCCAGGCGCCGTGGGGTTCACGTATTTGAGTTTTAATGAGGGCGATACAGTCCCCATTGCGTACAAATCCCACTTGTACACCTCTGCTGAATTTAGTTTTTCCACGGTCGAAAAAGTTCTGACTGCTGTGCAGATGGCGATCCTCAAGGAACAAGCACTGTCGCATGGGAAACAGATTCTGGTTGTAACACCATATCCTGCCTTAGAGGCAGTGACTAAGGCAAGTGTACCAAATTCTAAAGGTTTGCATCCACGGTGGATACAATGGGCCACAACACTGACGTCGCCAGATGTCACTTACATCTTTGATGCATCATTACAGACTCAAGAGTACTTGCAGTATGAATTCGTTCATCCGGCACCTCTGTCTTTGCGCCCGCTCGAAGAATACCATTGTGTCATATACACTGACGGGTCTGCGCAGCCCGCAATTGGATCAAAGCACGCTTATTCAGCGGCTTGCGCAATTGTCGTAGGTACATTCGTAAATGGTGAATTCCAATCTGATGCAGTGCATACGCAGTCATTGGGTGATTGTACCGCGCAATTAGCGGAGCTTCGGGCTCTGGTGCTTGCACTGGAGTTTGCTGATCCCCGAGTCACTACTCTTATAGTGAGTGACTCCTTCTACTGTGTCCAGTCCTACAATGACAATTTACACTTCTGGTCTCAGAATGATTATCGAGACACGAAAGGTAGCACAATTAAGCATAAAACGCTTTGGGTTCGAGTGGCAGACTTTAAAGAACGTCTCCCTCTCGTGAATGTTATTCACACTCTTGGTCACCAACGACTTGGTGTCCATGCTGTCGGCAACAGCTTAGCTGACGAGGCAGCGAAAACAGCAGTGGCTACATACTTAGTGGCAGCAGTTACAAGATCCAAAAGTAAGATTGATGATGACATCTTGGCAGCTATTGCTGCTACAGAGAAGGGAAGTGATTACCCGAAGGGTTTTCCCTCTCGTTATATTTATCATTTAAGTCCTGATAACGTCCCATTAGTGAGGATTAACGACGTTGGTGACAGAATTATTCCCAACGCGGACTGCAGACCAGCACTGATCCTAGCTGCGCACGAGGGGTTGGCGTCAGCCCACGCCGGTGTGTCAGCTACAATATCTCTGCTACAACAACGTTACTGGTGGTTTGGTTTATATAAACAAGCGCGCGCATATGTTCTTGATTGTGACATTTGCCAACAGATTAAACCTTCTACTGTTGCACGCCCACCACAGACACAGCTGTACATCTCTAATAAGCCATTTGGTTGTGTTTATTTGGATCACTGCGGTCCTTTTTCTTCTGATACTGCGTACAAGTATATCTTGGTTGCAGTGGATTCGTGCACTCTTTTTCTTTGGGTATGGCCACAAAGGAGTGCTGACTCGCGGACTGTCATCAGGGATTTGCGTGTCTTTGTGGGAACTTTTGCGTGTGGTACCTTCCATTCTAATCAGGGCCCTGCGTTCGCCTCAAAGGCTTACAAGGAGGCTATGAGAAATTTGGGGGTCCTAGTCAAATTTTCGCCCCCCTACCGACCTGAGGGTAATAGTGTGGTGGAGCGAATGAACTGTGACTTAAAGCAATCATTGACAGCACGTGTTTTAGGCACAGGCCGGAACTGGCTAGCCCATTTGTATAACGTCCAACGTGCACTTAATAATCTCCCTAGAAGGTCTCTGGGTGGGCGGACCCCGTACATGATGCTCTTCGGAATCAGAATGTTTGTTCCAGACCTTGATGGTCTAGATATTGCGGCGTCGACCGCACCCTTTGACGTAGATGATCACTGTGCTGTTTTGCAGACTCTACAAGAAGCCAGAGACACTCTTTCGAAAGAACACTTGCCCTCCACATCTGAAGCTGAGGTTCAGATTCCGGTAGTCGGCTGGCTACCCCGAGTTGGAGATCTGGTCCGTGAGAAGGTGGAGAACAAGAAGGAGTTCGGCCCCTCTTATCGTGCACCAGTTCCAGTGCTTGGAGTGCAGGGTACAAGAACAGTCATTTTACCTCCACTTCCTGGTCGCAAAGAAAACAGGTACATCTCTATTGACAATGTCAAACTTCAGCGAGTGGCCGATACTTCTTAGTATGACTCCGGCAGTTTCATGCCAGACAATGCAAAGAAATTCAATGTTGGTTCCTGCTTCTAACACCTTGTCTGCTGTTGCCATCGAGATGCATTCAGTTACTGATCCCTTGCTGATACCACCGGCTGGTGGTTTGCCCGAAGAAACTGAGTATGCTTATCCTACACGTGGACCCTCGCCTGTTTTACAATCTACAGCACTTGGCCAGTCCCGTTTCTCCTTTGACACTAACTCTTTGCCCTCAACTCCCCCATCGAACATTGCTGTTTTTGTAAGCTGGTTTAAGAGACATTTTTTGATAGCCCCTTGGACATACATCTGGTTGCTGCTTTTCAGTATTTTTTTGTTTATGTCCATTGGATTTGTTATAGTTTTTTTCCGTTTGGTGGATGGCCACTATCTCAAAGAGAGATCGACAATTAGACTTATCGATGGAACTTTGGCCCCCCACTCCTCGTCCCACATCATGAAAAGGGACCAGACTTTTGTGAATATTACTGCCTGGCCCGTCATGGATGGAATCGCATGGGATGCAGTTAAATTTCAAATTCATGGGCCTACAGAGGTCATTAATGTGCCTAATGTATTTCGTGTTTCTATGGGTGATGTAGTTAAACAGAACATACGTTCTGATGATTGGGATGTACACGCCATTGAGGCACTGTTTTCAGATTTGAAATATTATGCCGCTTTTGATGCTGAGGATTTGTATGAAAATGTGGCTAATTATGCAGAACAGTATTGTTTTCAACATTATGGCAATCACTTCCTGCATAAAGCGAATACATTTAGAAATTTTGTAAATTTTACCCAATGGGAACACTGTCCCACCCCCTCGTTTGGCAGTTCACATACATTAGTTGATAAGTTTACTTATTTTACTGATTTCAGTGTTTCAGCCCCGGCATCCTTTTATTTTAAAGTTAAGCCTGAGTCTGCCTCCAAGGTTAGACTGACACACACCTAATTGCTTTATTCTAAGTCCTTTATGGATGAGTTGTCAATCAAAGGTTATGATCTATGGAAGGCTACTATTGATCTTAAGTCGGTTTGAGGTTCCAAACCGTGGCAGGTTCAGGGAACTGAAGCTTTACACCGTGCCTGTCTAGTACCAAATCATATGTTGTTTTTAAATTCAACCATCTTCCAAACCACCTGTTTCGGATTGGCCACTTCTAAAAAACTAAATTCGCCTTCTGTGCCGGATCTGGGCGCTTACCCAAATTGGGATAACCACACAGATCTGTCCCTTCCTGCTTTGCAGTCATTAGTTTCTAATTCATCTTTCAATATTTCGAAATTTAGTAATGAGGGATGGTTAATTTGGCAAAGCAGTTCTGATACCTGTCAACGTCGTTTTCTAGGACTGAAACCGGGGTATACTCAGGAACGCGTAGAGCCACGGTTTGAGTCGTCACATACAGTAACTACATACTCTGTAGGGAAATTATGTCAGTCCTGGCTGCGACATTCCACCTTGGCATCTGTCAAAGTTCATTTATCAAAATTACATGACAAAATAGATTTGAATGATTTTGTTAAAGGTCCTGTGGGTGGCAGATCCAAAAGATGGGCGCATGCTATTTACAACGAAGTATGGAAACTGTCGCAAATTGAGGCAGCTTCACGATTGAGAGCTATTGATCAGGCTAATATGGAAAAAGTATTAGCAGTTATTGATAACAGCATTAGCACTCTTTCTTCTCGAATTTATACATTAGATAATATTGTTTCTTCAATTGTTGATATTGTGCATGATGATATGTCTGTATTGTATCATGGTCAAAACCAGTTGCGTTCTGTTATGCAGTTTGCATGGACATTACAAACATTGAAGGCAGGGAAGGTCCCTTGGGACTATCTGAATACAACATCGTTATTTCTTCCCTTTAACCTTACTGACAAACAGCAGTTCATGTCCATGAAAGATGCTTCATATTCCTTGTTACATATTGAAAAATTGGAGCCGTTACCTTTCTCTGTAGCGGAAGTAGATTCAGCAGTGTGGCTATTACACGGATTGATAACTCTCCCGTTCGCACTTTTTAAGTTTACCTCTTGTATGAAACACTATGCTCTGGGTAGATATGACCAGCTGGGTACCGCTTTCATACATGAAGTCTGGTCCCTCCCCTTTACGTATAGATGTACAAGGGACGGTACTGAGGTTTATCTGAAGGGTGAAGAATGTACAACGACACCTGATCATTCTGTTGTATGTAGGCACATTCAGTTGCACGGTGCTTGTAATATACACGCCCCGAATTTGGCCTGCGTCCTCAAAGGTATCCCGGTACCAGTGATTACGCCATCTTTCACGCTGCTTGCAAACGGTAGTTATTTAATTTTAAATAATGAAGCTTGCTGCGGGATGTTAGTGGGGATCCCATATATAGTAACTGTATCGCAGAGGGTTGTCTGCTGCAATAACGTTCTGTTTCCTCCCCCGCATGGGAGGCTGGATGCTTCCATCTGGCCTTCGATTCCAACCTTGAAAGCAGAGTTCAACAAGATGAGCAGAATAAGAGCGCTATTGTCCCAAAAGGAGGTGCCATTGACTTCCTCCCGGGAAACATTTGTCCTTCACGTAGCAAATACGCGCACTGAGGTACAGGCGCTTTTGAATACTGACCTCCCCCTGCATTTTGGAGCTTTGATCCAAACAATTTTCAATGCCTCGTCCACGACTGGCCTGGCTCATTTTTTTAAACTTGTGGGCTCGGGCCTCGTGACCTCTTTCCAAACTATTTTTGGTGTGATTTCGGCATTTTTTCATTTTATTTTCTCGAGCGTCTTTGGAGGTGTCCCTTTAATTCTGGCGCTAGTGGCAGGTGTGCTACTTTTACTTTTCATCTTACGGAATGGCTGCTCTTTCTGTGCCACACGACAGCCTGTCCCGTCTGCAGCTTCTTCGTGACAGGATGCTTGAATACTATGGTGTCCTGCCATTGGCGACTTTGAGCCTGGCATATGGATTATCCTTCCGGTATTCCTACTTCACCTGCGTGCAACCTGTCTTCCACTGCCTAGATTGTCCCTTTGAATGGCCTATGGATTTGTGCTTAACCAACATGGTGTCTCCGGACCCGGATTATGATCGACTGATGAGGCCCTTAGTGTCTCACGAGTTCGCCTGTTCTGGTGTTCGGATTATGGCCTGCGGTGCGGCGCATGGTATCCTAGGTAATTGGGACATCGCGAGAGCGGCATATGACTTCTTGGATATGAGTTATTTGGAAGTACACGCTGGTTGCCCTCTGATGGTGCTAGAGGCTCCGCTAAGGGAACAACATGTATGTTCCTTTTCTTTGATTAATTGGATGGCTGAAACCTTCAGTGGCCGTGCCAATGATTTTCTGCTGGAAGCAGTGGCCACATATGCTGCATATACTTTCATGGATTGAGTGAACTATCGTCCACTGTGTTTTCCTCACGTGTCTTGAACAGTCCCTGTGCGTCTGCACTTCTGCCCGGTGAGGCGTTTTTTCATTTTTTCACCCCCCACTGCACGTTTGAGGTTTTTTGTTTTTTCTTTACACTTTTGGTTTTTTCATACTCGGACTTTGCCTGAACTGACCATTGTTTTTTAAATTGGATACGCCTTGTTCTGCTCTGTCGCACTTGAACTCTGCGTTCTCTCTTTTCTTGCATACTAAGTAGTGCTTCGATCAAGGGGGCATGTAGTAAGGACTCCCTTAATACGTACATACATTGTTAAGTTAGCATAACCACGTTAGAGGTTAGAAAGCCATCTTGCTGCTTTTGCGCACGACACTGCGTTCACATGTTATTGCTTAAACAAACTGCTGACTCGAGTTTTGCCTCACACGAGAGCAATCTGTTGTTACCATCCCGAGCTCTGCGCAGCGACCTTGGTCTGCACACGATGTGACAAACAGTCTGAGTTGTTAGACAATGCATGTTTTCCACTCTAGGTTGATCGACCCACTATTTAGTCATAACACACGAGCAGCTGCAAATACCTGAAAGTTGGTGCTTTTAATATCACAGACATCATGTTTATTATTCAGACCGAAGACGAGCCTTCCTGCGAGAAGACTCCTGATGCTCCTGTGATGTGATTTCACTAAGCTGATCTTTGAGGTATGGGGTCCCCTATTCAAGCCTAAGAGACCTTCTATTAGTCTAATAATAATATTAGCTTCTTAGTAAAGGGAAGGTGGTAGTATCCACTGTCATTATAACATGATTACCCCTTTTATATTCTATGGAATTGTAACGATGTTGATGGTTTTGATTTTAATCATTTGTCTGCTTGTATTAGCCAAAGTACTGCATCTTAGGACACGTGGTCTATAAAAATAAACTCTTTTTATTTACACCGTGTCTCTGTTGATTATTGTTGTGGACTGATGTGAGAATATTATACGAACAGGTATTTCCGATTCCCACCATTACTGAGAGTATACTGAGTCGCTTGTTCTGGGTTGTCTTTTCATTGGGACCGCCGAGCTAAATCTCGGATAACGAATGGGACACTTATGCTAGCCGGATACTGGGTTCTGGGTTCTGAGGTGAGTTTCTGGTACACCACAATTCACTGAGGTCCTGGGGTTCTACGCATAGTTCTGTGTATAAGCAGAATCCCTGCAACAGACCTTGTTCACAATGTTCAGACTAAATCCCAGTAACCTGCAAAGCGTGAACATAACAGCGGGTTCTCATGTGAAAGTATCTAAGGAAGCATTTGCAAAATAAACTCATATTGTAACGTGTGCAAAGCAGCGGTCGATCTGCAGAGTCCTCATGCTAATTTAGGGAAGATGACTATTCCCCATGGGACGCATGACACCCTCCCCTTGGTCAGGACCTCAGCCCTTGACTAATACAGAAGTCACTGGTAAGCAGAATCAAAGCGTATCCAACAGATGACAAGTATGATCCAAGATGGCCGATAGGGGACCATGATGGAAAGTCAACTTAATAAAGCAAATTTAGTACTCAAAAAGTATATCCAAATACAGCGTATCCTTTTGGCCAAAAACTTTGCGTGGTATGTGGAATGCCATGAGCTCTAGTAAGGTGTCAGAACCATCAATAGTAAAAAGTGATGCCATCCAATTAAGCAATTCAAAGGAACAGACGGGCTCCTCATATCCTGAAGCCGAAAGGAGCATACCAGGGTAACCTGTGTCAGCCTTGATGAAACTCAGATCCAAGAGACGCTGTGCACGGGCACAGGTACTTGCTTCGGCCATCGGTCTCAGTGAAGAATCGTACACAAGCCGCATACACATAGAACAGCCTTGCCTATGGGCCCTCAACAGACCCCTCAACAGATCATAATCCAGGGCAGCGGGTGACGTTGTGGAAAGGCAGAAGTCCAGGGCCCATTGAAAATGGCACAGGATGCAATAAAACACAGGTTGCACACAGGTGAAGTAGGCATAACAAAATGTTAGCCAATAGCCGATGTTAAGAGTTCCCAACGGCATTAAGCCAAAAAGCTGCCGCATCCAATCACGGTACAGCTGCAGCTGTGCATGACTGGGCATACCACAGATTGAGCATCCATTGGAGAACATCAAAAGAAGTACGAGCACACCACAAACCAGGAGGAGCAGCAGGGGAGGCCCTCCGAATACGATGGAAAAAATAGAATGAATAAAAGCAGGTTCTACCCCAAATATAGTCTGAAACGATATAACGAGGCCGGATCCCACAACTTTAAAAAATGTGCGCAAGGCCTGCCATATCATATGCATTACAAATTTGATTAATTAATTCCCCTAAGTGTAGGGGCAGAATTATGTTTGGTAAAGATTGTATTTCACTAGATGTTCTTGGCATCTGCAATTCGAAGGTCTCACGAGCTGGTGTGAGAGCGACTTCCTGTTGAAACAACAGCGCTTTGAGTCTGCTTAGCTTATTGAAATCTGTTTTCTAAGTGGGAATGGAATGCCACAGTGAATGATCTACACTCCCATGTAACTATGTACGGGATGTCTGCCTGTAAACCACAGCAGTTCTGAAGGTTGAGAATGAGATAACTGCCATTCGAAAGCAAAGTGAGAGTTGGAATAATAGCAGGGACTGCTGTACCATTTAAAAAAAAAAGCTTAATTAGGTGCCGAAACCTTGCAAGCACCGTGGAGTTTTACTTGTTTGCAGACAAGGGGGGGTCCGACAGTAGAGTCACAATCCTCCCCTGTAATTAAGACGTCCTTCTCTGCATGCTGACAATGGATGGGAATGGCAAAGACCACAATTCATGTATGAATCTACTGCCGAGGGGTTCATATCTACCGATAGGATAATGTTTCATGCAAGCTGTAAATTGAAAAAGTGAGATCGGCAACAAAATAACCCCATGTATTAACCACACCGCAGTAAATAGTAACTGTTCTAGTTTCTCAATGTGTAACATAGTGTTAGTTGCATGTTTCATGGACATCATTTTCTGTTTGTCTGATTGTCAAATTAAATGGTAAAAACAGCATAGAAGCATTAAGGAAATTCCATGGTACTCTCCCATTTTTAAGTGTCTGCAAAGCCCAACCAAATTGCATAACAGAACGTAACTGATTTTAGCCATGATACAAGGTAGATACCACAGTCTGAACAATATCAATAACAGATGACACAATATTGTCTAAGGTATAAATACGAGAAGACAGTGTGTTTATGCTGTTATCAACCACAGCAAGAACCTTGTCCAAATTATCTTGATCAATTTGGCGTAAGCGTAGTGCCGCCACCATTTGTGAAAGTTTCCAAAATGTAGTATAGGCTGCATACACAAAACATTTAGGTGCCGATCACGATCCGGCAAAAAATGTCCCTGTGCGACTCGTATCGGGTCTTTTTACCGTACGAATCGTACAAGTGCCGTACGAACTGGCAATCACGATTCGCATGGTAAAAAGTCCATACGAACCGCACTGGGAATCATTTCCCACACGTCCTCGGGTCGGAAAATGTGTCCGACACGTCCTCGGACGATTTACCTGACAAACGTGAAAAGCCAAGTCCGACCGAGGAATCACGATCCATCCCGTGCGTCCGAGCGTACAACCGTATGGAAAAAAACACCGTCCGCACCGAACTCCTATGGCAACCATGGAGACATGTGCCCGCATACGCGCCCAACACTCCCCCCAGCCCCCGTACGTCCGACACGTACCCCCCGTGTATGTATACCCCCACCCGACTAGGTACACCCCAGTACGTTCCAGTCGTACCCCCACCCCAGTACGTGTCATATCCCTCGTCTACCGACACCCCAGTACGTTCGAGTCGTACCCCCACCCCAGTACGTGTCATACCCCCGTCTACCTACACCCCAGTACGTTCCAGTCGTACCCCCACCCCAGTACGTGTCGTACCCCCCGTCTACCGATACCCCAGTACGTTCGAGTCGTACCCCCACCCCAGTACGTGTCGTACCACCGTCAATGTACACCCCCCACCCCAGTACGTGTCGTACCACCGTGTACCTACACCCCAGTACGTTCGAGCACCACCCCCACCCCAGTACGCGTCATACCCCCCGTCTACCTACACCCCAGTACGTTCCAGTCGTACCCCCACCCCAGTACGTGTCGTACCACCGTCAACCTACACCCCAGTACATTCCAGTCGTACCCCCACCCCAGTACGTGTCGTACCCCCCGTCTACCGATACCCCAGTACGTTCGAGTCGTACCCCCACCCCAGTACGTGTCGTACCACCGTCAATGTACACCCCCCACCCCAGTACGTGTCGTACCCCCGTGTACCCCCACCCCAGTACGTTCCAGTCGTACCCCCACCCCAGTACGTGTCGTACCACCGTCAAGCCAAACCCCAGTACATTCCAGTCGTACCCCCACCCCAGTACGTGTCGTACCACCGTCAATGTACACCCCCCACCCCAGTACGTGTCGTACCACCGTCTATGTACACCCCAGTAGGTTCCGGTCCTACCCCCACCCCAGTACGCGTCATACCCCCCGTCTACCTACACCCCAGTACGTTCCAGTCGTACCCCCACCCCAGTACGTGTCGTACCACCGTCAACCTACACCCCAGTACATTCCAGTCGTACCCCCACCCCAGTACGTGTCGTACCACCGTCAATGTACACCCCCCACCCCAGTACGTGTCGTACCCCCGTCTACCTACACCCCAGTACGTTCCAGTCGTACCCCCACCCCAGTACGTGTCATATCCCTCGTCTACCGACACCCCAGTACGTTCGAGTCGTACCCCCACCCCAGTACGTGTCGTACCACCGTCAACCTACACCCCAGTACGTTCCAGTCGTACCCCCACCCCAGTACGTGTCATATCCCTCGTCTACCGACACCCCAGTACGTTCGAGTCGTACCCCCACCCCAGTACGTGTCGTACCACCGTCAACCTACACCCCAGTACATTCCAGTCGTACCCCCACCCCAGTACGTGTCGTACCACCGTCAAGCCAAACCCCAGTACATTCCAGTCGTACCCCCACCCCAGTACGTGTCATACCCCCGTCTACCTACACCCCAGTACGTTCCAGTCGTACCCCCACCCCAGTACGTGTCGTACCACCGTCAATGTACACCCCCCCACCCCAGTACGTGTCGTACCACCGTCTATGTACACCCCAGTAGGTTCCGGTCCTACCCCCAACACAACCTCCTAAGTACGGAGCGCACCCCAGGCCCCAACATCACCACCGCATGTACGACTCGTACCAAGTCACATACAAGGACAGCACCGTACAACCAAATGGCCCATGTACACACCGTACACATGCTCAAAACGCACGTACACAACCAGGACAAAACAAAACTACACAAGAATACACCATTCGAAAGGCACAAAGCCACGAAACATGGCCAACAACCACTAAAATAACACAATCACTGACCTGCAACTGCCAAAAACAAACAGAGGCCCAATACACCACCACTCCTTATAACACACCCACCCAAACTTCAAACACTGCCACACCCACCCATGGACCAATAAAAAGGGCCCACACACACAAACCATGAGCCTTTGCAACAGACTCACTGCTGCCAGACACCACAGAACCAGACTACAAGCTACACCACACCTTACACTTGCACACCTTTACACAACCACCCTCACAAACACCCTCTCATCACATTCACACACACACACAACCATCCACACCCCCCCCCAACATCCACACACCACCCGCACCCACACCATCCCCACCCACACCCCTCACCATGCCCACTACCAAGAATCCAAAGTTCAGTCACCGAGAGTTGGAGGTCCTTGTGGATCAAATCCTCAGAGTCGAGCCACAGATCTTTGGAACATTGGTCAGAAACACCAGCCAGGCTGCCAAAACAGCCATGTGGCAGACCATCGTCGATGCTGTGAATGCCGTTGCGGACACCAGGAGGACCAAGCAGGATTGCCAGAACAGGTGGTACGATCTGCGGAGGAGGGTCAGAGCCAAGAGGCAGGAGGAACTCGACCATGCCAACGCCACCGGAGGAGGGCCCTCCCGCAGACCCGTACAGTACCATCCCTGGGAGGAGAGGGTGATGGCCATACTGCCGGTGGAGGCAGTTGAAGGATTAGAAGGACTCCGAGACCCGGGTGAGTACACAAACAACGCACCTCACATGGGGGGAACTGCAACCACAACCAAAACTACTAACAGGCACGCAACTACCACAAGCCATCGCATGACTCAACCACACTCCATGAGCAGGCACATGCCACTGCTGCCACCATGCCCCATGCACCCAGCTGGACAATGTCAAGTCACAGGCCACAGAAGACAACAACACATGACACGGTAACCCGGATGGCGGGAGGCTGGGCACCAACAATCACATAGTGCGACTCCAAAGCAGACAACAATGCCCTCTGCCCATATGGCCTAGGTCACAGCCAGACAAACACTGTGTCCCAACACAGGAATGACTTGCCAGCAAATGGCGGACGCCTTGCATCAACACATGGGGGTGAAGGCACTGGTTTGCACATGACGGCAGCTAATGAACAGCCAACATTGTGAAAGAGTGGCAGCACACACCACCACAGCAGCAGCGCACAGACACACATCACACCAAATGGGTGCCTGGAGAGCAGAAACAAACTCACATCAACAAGCCAAGGGCCACTCAAAGATCTGCTAACAGTCTGTGCCCAGGAAGCTGGGCCGAGGTGACAGAGGGGGACACACAGAGGGAGGGAAAGGGGGACAGAGAAGGAGGGAGAGGGGGACAGAGAGGGAGGGAGACGGACAGAGGGAGGAGGCTGTCACACAGAGGGAGGGAGAGGGGGACAGAGAGGGAGGGAGAGGGGGACAGAGAAGGAGGGAGACACAGGGAGAGCAAATTAGTCCTTTGGTGTGTGGGAATGTCTGCTCGTAAGCAGGTGGACCGCGTGCATGTAGACATGGGTGGCCAGTGCAAGAACCCCCCCTCTTCATCAGGGCCAAACGCAGGGCCATGTCACAACCTGTACACGAGCACAAGGATAGCCACCTGCATCGTATAAGTGTGTGGATCCACTCCATGTGCACATGTACAGTGCTACAAGGAAGGCGCAAATGCATGGCTCGCCACACCTGCACACTCCACTGCTGACTGCAGTCACACTTGACGCAGCAAGTAAGACTGTGCCACACATAGTGAAAGGGGCCAAAGTGGTGCCCAAGGGACACACCCATGCACAAGTGCACTGTGAGTGGAATGCAAGACAGATCCTAATTCCAAGAGGAAAAGTGCCAACTTTGAAACTGATGAAACATGGATGTTTCATGGACCAAAATTAACATTGTCTCTCTCACACACAGGTCAACGTCGTGCTGCACCCCCCAACACTGGGGGGGAACACTCACAGGACCCGGATCTGCAGGAGACCGATCCCACCGGCAGCGACCACTCTCACCACTCTGCGGACGACCTCGACCGACCTGGCCCCTCTGGTGTCCAACCACCTGCAGCACCTGCGTCAGGTACAACCGTGCCAACCACCACCCCCACTCCTGCCACATCCCAGGAGACACCCAGGATCCCTGCCCCAACACCACAATGCAGCCAGGCTCGCCAGGAGGGACACGGTGTCCCGGGCACCCAGGAGGAGGCAGGCGACAACGCAAATGCCACCCCTCAGGGGTCCCGGAGACCCGATGTGCCCACAAGTGCAGGCCAGGCGCAAGTGGGCAGGGGTGGTGGGAGTGGAGGACGGCGGAGGCGCGAGCCTGACCAGTTGGCTGGGGATCCGGTATTTTCACATGTCCGTAACATCCTGGACTCATACCGGCAGGACACCACGGGCATGGCCCAGGTTGTGTCCGTCCTCGAGGGGATCAAGGTCCAGCAGGCCCAGCAACATGCGGAGCTAATAGCCTGTCTACAGCTACACCAACGGAGGATGGAGGACAGACAGGCTGAGCAAGTGACGGCGTCCCAGGGGATTCACGCTGAACTCCGTCGGATGGCCGACACCATGGCCGACCCTCCCTGTGCCAGAAGGCGGAGAACATCACCACCCACAGGGAGGGATCATGAGGAGGAGGAGGAAACATCCGACGGAGCATCCCAGACGTCGTCACGGCCTGCTGCTGAGGTTCCCCGCAGGAAGCCGGGTCGTCCACGGAAAGGACCGTGAGGGTGGCTGCTACATCACCATCTCCCAGGACACCTGGCCTGGCACCTGGCCCACTGGAGCAACAGCATCACAGCATCAAGAGACATTCTCTGCCACATGGCCCTGCTGGTCACTGGCTGACCAATGTTGACAAAGACTGTGGCATGGACTCTGACGATTTCCAATGGCAAGGACACCAACTCCCCTACTGAACTTTGGATTCCCTAATCCCGGAAAGCCCCCCACTTTGTCCCCCCCCCCCCTAATAAATCACACTATTAAGAGTAGATGCCTGCTGGTAGCATTATTACCTAACATGTGTCTTGTACAGTCTAAACATGCCTGAGTCATCTGTTCACTTCAACCATCCACACCCTGGGGCCTGAGTCTGGCACAGGACACATGGGTCACAGTTTATTAGGCAAGACAGACATGGAGCACCATACACACCCGTGATGTGCAGAACCAGCTGAGGGGGTGGCCGAACAACCGTGCTGACAGACACATTGAGTACAGCAACAGTCATGCGCAGAGGTCAGGGAACCTGGCCCGTGTCCTGGGGGGCACCCAGGTACGTGTAGACAGGTGGCAGAACCATGTCCTGCAAGCTTGAGTCCGGTGGATGCAGAGAATGGGGGCCTGGACAACGTTGGATGCATGGGGATGGCACATGTCACACTACCCACACAGTCATGGACATCATGCCCAATACACAGTCTCAGCACACACACACAGCTTGCATCTTGCCACTCGACGCATTGACACATAGCCACAATCAGGGGATACCATGCCAGACATGCTGGATGCACCGTGCCAACACACCAGCATTGACTGAGAAGAGGCACCTTGGAGGCATAGGGACACCTTTATTAGTCATGTATTCGGGATTGCAGAGGCAACTTGAAGTACACAGGAACACTTCATGTGGAGTAACATGTGGGTCCAACACTGGCACCCCCCTTCTGCAGCACAAATGCGTGATAGCCATGGTACTGGCACACAAGCGTCGGCCAACAGCTAAATACCCACAGCTGCACACGGAGAGCCTAACATACACCACAGATCCGCTGATGTGGAAGTCCCACGCCATGTCAAGCAATTGTTAACCGTATGTGTCCGAGGGCAGTGTCACACACATTGATGGCATCATCACAATCCACTATCCCATCACTGATGACTGACAACCAGGCAGCACATCTATTCTGGTGTACCCAGCTGCATGTCGTGTCCCATGGGGATGCCCCATGTCTGCAGAGGAACCAAACCCCGACCGGGGCAGTGTGCACACATCGTGAACAACTGCCACACCCAATACACCCCTGATGCATCCCTTACCCCATGGAGACTTCCAAACGTGTCCGTGCCTGTAACGCTGAGTCAGCCCACGATGCCATGTCCATGAGGAATAGCAGTGCCACAACAATGCAACCAGCAGATGGCATGCGCAGGTACCTGGGGAAGAGAGACACACAAGAAGTCAGCCACAAAAAGCACAGCCACTTGCATGTGCATGTACTCGACACATGTTAGGATGACAACATGCTAGGTCACAATTATGAGTGGGGAAATACTGCCATCACTGCCACCATCACTCCAGTGACACACCCACACACACCTCTGACTCACGTGCCATACATGCAGGTGGAGACACACATCACAACGCATGCCACACGGGGACCAAGGCGTGCACACTCAAGACACTGGTACTCACCACTAAGCAAAGAAGTCGCGTATGAGCCGAGTCCGGATGTCCTCTTGCGGCTCCACATCCTCCACATCACTAGCCCCATTGCCAAGGCCTTCGTCCTCCACGGGTGGATGGTCCTCGTCATGTTGATTCAGGATGAGTGGCACAGCTCTTTCAACTGCCATGTTGTGCAGCATGCAGCAGACCATGAAGATCTTGCAAACCTTCGCCGGGGCATATGGGAGTGCGCCGCCGGTCTTGTGGAGGCACCGGAATCGGCTCTTCAGCATGCCAAACGTCCTCTCTATCACACGCCTTGTCCGGCCATGGGCGGTGTTGTAGCGGAGCTGGGCCGGCGTGATGGGGTTGCGGAGAGGTGTCAGCAGCCAAGGCATGTTGGGATAGCCAGCGTCCCCTACATGGAAAGCACATGGATATCGTTAGAACTGGCGAAGCGGTCGTGCTGGTAGGCTATACAGAATACAGGACAGACAGACTGTACCCACCAACAACACATGCCCGTTCGTTGCGCAGCTGCATCATCATATCAGGCATCCCGCTACGCCTCATGATGTAGGCATCGTGTGCTGATCCTGGAAAACGAGCACAGACATGTGAAATCACCATGTTGGACAGACACACCACAAGGGCATTGATGGAGTGGTAGTGCTTCCGATTCCGGTACGCCACCTCCCGTGCGTGTGGTGGTACCAAACCTACATGTGTCCCATCTATGGACCCAATGACATGGGGCATCCCTCCCAGGGCATAGAATCCACGCTTGACCTCTGTCATCTGTTCAGGGGTTGGGAACTTTATGAAGTCATCCAGGTGAATCAACATGGCCTCCAAGAAATCATGCAGCACACCGCTGAACATGCTCTGGGACATGCCACCAACATGAGCTATGGTATTTTGGAAGGTACCCGTGGCTAGAAAATGTAGGGCAGCCATTACCTTCAGCTGGGGTGTCAGTGCCGTAGGATACCTGTGCTGCGGTTGCAGGTGTGGTGCCAGTCTCGCTGTCAGCTCCAGAATCAACGGTTGGGTGAAGCGGTAGAGCCGGATCCTGTCATTCTCCTGCATGGCAGCCAAGTCTGGAATTATTCGGGCAACAGGCGGCGCTCTGCAGTAATTTGGAAGTGACAAGGAAGAGTGAGTGCACTACGACAACAACTCATGTCTACTGAGCACATGTAAATCTGGCAATACACACATGCTACATAGGGAGTCACATATGTGCTACATGCCCAGGACACGTATGGATGCAAGGTGACACTCCTTCCAAGACCCAGCTACACACGGAGATTGAGAACCTCCCCATGCCACGCCATGGGAATAGCTGTGTCCCAGTGCAAGTGAACAGCCCGACGCAAGACAGAAGTGACATACACCCACACATCAGCAGAAGTAGGATGCCGATTGTAGAGACTGGTAGCGGAACACCGGAGCCACAGGTCACATGACATTACACTAGGCCTGCCCACACACCTTGCCATGAAGGTGCACATGTCATGACTCACCACACATTCCTTGTGAGGATGCTGACATGGCCTTGTCACGCTACTCCGTGTCCCATGCATACATGTGCACCTCACATCCGATACCACATGTGGCATGGTGTGCGGAACAGTGTGCAATGACAATCTACACACAGACACATGTTGGTTGCTGCAACGGCTGCAGCTTTTGAGGGTGCTATAACATCAACCTGATGTAAATCCCGGACACATAAATGACATAGTCACATTGTGCACTGTGGGTAGTGACAAGTCAGGTGTCATGACCCCTGTACCGGGCATCATGGGACACTTCCGTGTGTTGGTGTCCGTGCCATGCCAGTGACGCTCACCCCAAGTGCGCAGTACGACATGCACACATGTCAAAGGAGTCAAGGGCATGCCTGGCACACATTGCACCCTCACACAGTACACCTGTACACATCTCATCATACATCTGGTGCCTCCTCCACTCAGGAGGCATGTTCCACATCACAGCCTGTCACACCTGTGCCCCACACATGTAGTAATGCACAGACGATGCCTTGATGTCCATTCCTGGACAAGTATGTCCATCCATGGACAAGTATGTCCGCCCTATTCCTACCTGTGTGTCGACTATCACCACAGTGATGTGTACAAACCGGCGTACTGCTGCTAAGAGGGCCTGTGTATGTTCCCCAATCACTGTGGGAGTGCTGCCGTATGTGTACCCATCGTGATGGCGAGCGTACAGGCATTTGTACGGTCCGTACCACAACGAGTACGCATACGCGTGCAGAACCATAGTGAGAGGGACGTACACTCGCATGTACGCTCACTATCACTATGGGTCTGCACGCGTATGCGTACACGTAGTGGTACGGACCGTACACTCGCATGTACGCTCACTATCACTATGGGTCTGCACGCGTATGCGTACACGTAGTGGTACGGACCGTACACTCGCATGTACGCTCACTATCACTATGGGTCTGCACGCGTATGCGTACACGTAGTGGTACGGACCGTACACTCGCATGTACGCTCACTATCACTATGGGTCTGCACGCGTATGCGTACACGTAGTGGTACGGACCGTACACTCGCATGTACGCTCACTATCACTATGGGTCTGCACGCGTATGCGTACACGTAGTGGTACGGACCGTACACTCGCATGTACGCTCACTATCACTATGGGTCTGCACGCGTATGCGTACACGTAGTGGTACGGACCGTACACTCGCATGTACGCTCACTATCACTACGGGTACACAGACCCATAGTGATAGTGAGCGTACAGGCATTTGTACGGTCCGTACCACTACGTGTACGCATACGCGTGCAGACCCATAGTGATAGTGAGCGTACATGCGAGTGTACGGTCCGTACCACTACGTGTACGCATACGCGTGCAGACCCATAGTGATAGTGAGCGTACATGCGAGTGTACGGTCCGTACCACTACGTGTACGCATACGCGTGCAGACCCATAGTGATAGTGAGCGTACATGCGAGTGTACGGTCCGTACCACTACGTGTACGCATACGCGTGCAGACCCATAGTGGTTTTGAACGTAGGCATGCATGTACGGGCCGTTGCCATGCATTTGGGGTGCCCTAGGGCCCGGAAACGCACCGTACCTGTGTGTGATTCTCCTAATTACATAGGGGACAAGTATTAAGGCCTACATGCATGCTGGTTGTCATGGCGACCAGGTTCAAATTTCGATTTTGTTCTGGAAGGTGCACAGCAGAAGTCAGTTGGAATTCTTCTACTTTGTTGCAATGTGTTTGTGGGGCTGACATCATGCAGGAGGATGTAACCGATAGAGAACCCACAGACTGCTAGGTTTGAAGGGATTGGTGGAAACATAGGATGCAAATGTGAGTGACCAATCACTCTGTACTCCTGTGCATGAGACTGGGCAGAAGGCCACATATAAGGCAGCCAGGTCCCATGAGGGATTACTTGCCTGCACATCTTTGCATTTGTCGACCAAGCTGCTGCTACTGATTCCCTGGAACCATGTCAAGGGCTGTGGAGAGGACACAGCCATTCACCCTGGAGGAGAACATGGCTCTGCTGGATGTGATCCTCCCACAGTACCCCATGCTGTATGGGCGACCAGGGTATCAGGTGAGTGCATAGGCCACTGCCACAGACTGTCCCTATGTTGTGACTGTGTCTTCAGGCATTGTGTCCCGGTGTGACACACATGCCATGTACTGTCGGGGGGGTACCAGGGGGGGGTGCCTGATGTCTCCCAGCAGTGCCCTGAGACAGGAGGGGTGTGTGCAGAGTCCTCCCAGCAGTGCCCTGAGACAGGAGGGGTGTGTGCAGAGTCCTCCCAGCAGTGCCCTGAGACAGGAGGGGTGTGTGCAGAGTCCTCCCAGCAGTGCCCTGAGACAGGAGGTGTGTGTGCAGAGTCCTCCCAGCAGTGCCCTGAGACAGGAGGTGTGGGTGTGATGCACAGTGTGAGCCTTGATCATTGATTGTGACATTGCCATCATTCCACCTGAGTACCCACTATGGCACGTACTGCCTTTTCCCTCACCAGAGGATGATGTCCCTATGACAGAGGTGCAATGCGTTGGCTGCATTACATGCCATGTAGTAACCAGCTATTATGTTCACATATGTCCCTCTGTGACATGTGGCTGGTGTATTGATGTGGTGTCACTTGTTCTTCCTCACAGGTAGGCGCCACTGCCAAGGAGCAGATCTGGCTGACCGCCGTCAGTGCCGTGAGGCGTGTGGATGGTCGGAGGCGGAGCCTGTCCCAGGTGAGGAAACGCTGGCAGGATATCCGGTGCTGGACGCGGAGGATTGCACGGCTCCTGCTGGGGGACTCACCTGAGAGCCACAAGAACCGCGGCCGCCGCCGTCTGACCCACCTCCACAGGCGTGTGCTGCCGGTGGTCTTTCCAGACCTGGAGAGGCGCTTACAGGCGATGCAGCAGGCGGAAGGGGGTAGGTACATGTGCGTTTGTTGTGTGTCACCGGCATTTGTAAGGGCACAGTGGCATTAATTCACTGGCAGGGTTTAAAGGTGCTGTGCCCATCCAGTTTGCCCCAGTGTAGCGCTGCGCCCCTGCCACCCTTCCCCTCCTTGCAATGTGTTCCCTGGTCTGTGTGTAGTCACTCCTTCACAAGGTAATGTAGGCTGGCGCTTTGTCCACGAGAACAATGACTGTAGCATCATGGGTGGTGGTGGTGGGTAACAGGTTGTGGGACCTTGCCTGTGAACTGTCAAGTTCACTGCATGTGGGTTCCATGTCAGTTGGCACTGATGCTGGCTCCAGACATGGGAGTTGGTCTCTCATGTGTCATGCCTTACAGCGCGCATGTCCTATGTAGTGGCCTGTGACATGATGTGCATGAGTGTGCGCTACGCATAGTGCAGGGATGGTGACGTGTGTAGCAGTCATTCCCATTCAGTTGCATGTAGTTGCGTGCCCAATACTGTCCCCTGGGGCACCTTATCCTCAGTGTTGTTTGTGTCATCATCAACGTGGACACTCTCACTGTCTACAGCGTAGGTTGTGCTCTGTGCCATTGTCCCCTGTCACCATGTATATAGACGTGCTATTATGTACAGGTGTCCACTGTGCAGCCTGACCTGATTGTCCTTCTTCATACTCACAGTTGCCAGTGCCTGTGTGTCTGGTTATACTCATCTGAGGATGGGCACTGGTACCTCATTATTTGTACAGGCGCACCTTTGCTGTTTTGCGTCCAATCTTGCCTTTTGCCTGCCACTGTGTTTATCACCCAGACTATGAGATGTTGGTGCCACCTGTGTCTCAGCAATTAGCATCGTGTGGGGGTTGCTTGGGGCGGGCAATGCCTATGTGTCAAATCCTGATTCCTAATTGCTGGGTCTGGACAGTGTGTGATGTTACTGGACACACACGCAAGGTGCAGTGACCGAGTTATGTTGGGCATGTTTGCAGCATTACCTATGCAGCATGTGTCTCAAGTTCATGGATATTGTCCCTGGTCATAGGTATTTTCACATACGCTGTGTGGTGCAGAGGCAGTGCAGGATTGTCCCCAGGGCCTGGGTGCTATGTCAGACTCCGTTTCCTGTCATCAGCTATTGTCTCATGCTCTCCATGGTATTTCAGTGGCATGGTGGCTCAACCAACTGTGTTTCATGCCCTACATCGGTACCTTGTTTTGCAGATGTTAGGGATCTGCCTCTTCAGGCTATGCAATGTTGACTATGTAGATTGGACTCATGTGACAGATGTGTACAGGTGTCTGATTAATTTCTGTCTCTCCACCCTGCCCACAGCATCGTCGGGGGACACAGAGGGAGACATGGACACGGACCAGGCGGAGGGACCGAGCACCAGTGGCAGCCGTGACATCGGGGCTGGCACATCGAGTGGGACAGGGGCGGAGGATAGTGTGGCCGAGGACCTGTCGACTGGCACATCAGACTACGAAGCTGACAGGTCCGAGGAGGATGTCTCAGAGTTGGCGGAGGCTGCACCAGCAGCTGACAGTGGAACAACACCTGCCACCGCCCCCTCAGTTCCCACCAACCGCCTCCCACTTGCTCGTGTCCCTTCCCAGCGTGCCCGGTCACCGCATGTCTCCTTCCTGCCAGGCACCGCACCCCCTGCCCCTGTCTCCACTGCTGCCGCCAATGCTGAGTCTATGGACATCCAGCGGCAAATGCAGGTTGGTCAGGCTGCGATCCTGAATGTCCTCCATTCCCACGGGAAAACCCTCAGCAACATCGAGGCATTCTTGGAGGGCATTCATTCTTTGCAGGCTGACCAACGCAACTTGCTGAGGTCCCTAGACTCCACACTGACTGCAGCAGTGGGTCTCCTGCAGCGCGACCTCCCCCCACCTACCCCTGCCCCATCCACACTTCCCACTTCCATGCCTGTCCCACGTACACCCAGACGTCGGCATGCACCCACCACAACAGACACAGGCACCACACCAGCAGGGAAGGTCCACCGCACTCCTCCTGACACGCACACACAGGGTGAGATAGGCACACCCACTGGGTCGGGGGGCAAACGTGTGACACGCAGCCAGAGTGGGAGTCCGCATTCCACACAATCCACTCCCTCCAAATCCCCTCCCCTCAGCTCTCCTGGCCACATCTCCCCCAAGGACTCCTTCATGGCCGCTCTGTCCCTGAGCCCCACAGTTACGCCACCACGCAAGCGGTCAAGGAAGTCCTCGGTCAGGGTGGTTGAGTCTCCCCCCCTGTCTCCACCCTCCCCCGGTGGCGCTGCAACCCATCCCTCTGACCCCCCCCCCTCCTTGGGGCCTGAGGTCACTTCGGGTGCAGGGGAGTCCCTGGAGGACCTTGCTAAGGTGTGTAGTGCCATCCTGGCCTCCGCCTTTGGCCATGACACACCCCCTGTGGTTGAGTCCTCCATCCCTGCACCCACAACGCCGCCCCTTTGCCCTGATGTCCCTGCGGTGCCTGTTGCTTCCCCCCCCCCTGATGCCCTCACCAGTATGGAAGACGATGGCATTTGACTGTGCAGGCAAGGTAGGGGACACACATCCCACTGTGTCCCCCATGCAGCTGGGAATCATTGACTGCCCTATGGCCTTTGTTGACTTTGAACTGCCTTTGATCCACGGACATTGTGCTCATGCTGAATAAAGCTTATTTTTTTTTTTCATCATCACACTCCTGCTATGGTGGTATTGGTGTTGGTGGGGCTGCTACATTGTTTTGGGTGGTGTTTCAGGCTTTGGGTGTGTGGGATTTGTAGTAGTGTTCTGCTCTTTGGGGCCACCCTAGGATCTGTGTGCCATCACAAGGTGTTGGCTAACTTCCTTAGGTCATGTCAGCAGTTACTGCATGGTTCAATTGTCCCAGGGTGTATTCCTTCCTCTGTGTACCCAGATTTCTTCCCTGCAGGGTGTTCCCAATGTTTAGCGCAGAGCTGTGTGTACATGAGCTGTGTGTGTGACGGAGCCCTTCTACTTTGGCCATGCATGCATGGCCATGTCTCCACCTGCAACAATCGTGGCATCCTTGGTGATCACTGTACTTGTGTGTGGAGTCAGTTGACATGAGTTCATGGGGACATGTTCCCTTGTAGGCAGTATGGATGTGGGTAATTGTGGCATCACACACATGTGTTACACCCCTCCTGGGTGTGGACACTGCTGGGAGGACTCTGCACCCACCCCTCCTGTCTCTGGGCACTGCTGGGAGGTCTCTGCACCCACCCCTCCTGTCTCAGGGCACTGCTGGGAGGACTCACCACCCACCCCTCCTGGGTCTGGACACTGCTGTGAGGACTCTGCACACACCCCTCCTGTCTCTGGGCACTGCTGGGAGGTCTCTGCACCCACCCCTCCTGGGTCTGGACACTGCTGGGAGGACTCTGCACCCACCCCTCCTGTCTCAGGGCACTGCTGGGAGGACTCACCACCCACCCCTCCTGTCTCAGGGCACTGCTGGGAGGTCTCTGCACCCACCCCTCCTGTCTCAGGGCACTGCTGGGAGGACTCACCACCCACCCCTCCTGGGTCTGGACACTGCTGGGAGGACTCTGCACACACCCCTCCTGGGTCTGGACACTGCTGGGAGGACTCTGCACACACCCCTCCTGTCTCAGGGCACTGCTGGGAGGTCTCTGCACCCACCCCTCCTGTCTCTGGGCACTGCTGGGAGGTCTCTGCACCCACCCCTCCTGGGTCTGGACACTGCTGGGAGGACTCTGCACACACCCCTCCTGTCTCTGGGCACTGCTGGGAGGACTCACCACCCACCCCTCCTGTCTCAGGGCACTGCTGGGAGGTCTCTGCACCCACCCCTCCTGGGTCTGGACACTGCTGGGAGGACTCTGCACACACCCCTCCTGTCTCTGGGCACTGCTGGGAGGACTCACCACCCACCCCTCCTGTCTCAGGGCACTGCTGGGAGGTCTCTGCACCCACCCCTCCTGTCTCTGGGCACTGCTGGGAGGTCTCTGCACCCACCCCTCCTGGGTCTGGACACTGCTGGGAGGACTCTGCACACACCCCTCCTGTCTCTGGGCACTGCTGGGAGGACTCTGCACACACCCCTCCTGGGTCTGGACACTGCTGGGAGGACTCTGCACACACCCCTCCTGTCTCTGGGCACTGCTGGGAGGACTCTGCACACACACCTCCAATTTCTGGATATGTACGCTTGGGACATACACGGTGTGGGTGCGCTCCATGCATTCGAGGTGAGGGTTCGAGTCGTACTTACACTGGTGTGGTGGTGGTACGGTCCGTGAGTCCAGGAGTCGTACTTACACTGGTGGGGGTGGGGGTACGGTCCGTACGTCCGCGGGTGAGGGTTCGAGTCGTACTTACACTGTTGGCATGGGGGGTACGCTCCATGCATATAGGGTGTGGCTACGGGTCGTACTTACACTGTTGGGGTGGGGGTACGCTCCTTGCATACGCGGGTGGGGGTACGTGTCGTACTTACACTGTTGGGGTGGGGGTACGCTCCATGCATATAGGGTGAGGCTAGGGTCGTACTTACACTGTTGGCATGGGGGGTACGCTCCTTGCATACTCGGGTGGGGGTACGGGTCGTACTTACACTGTTGGGGTGGGGGTACGCTCCTTGCATACGCGGGTGAGGGTTCGAGTCGTACTTACACTGTTGGGGTGGGGGTACGCTCCTTGCATACGCGGGTGGGGGTACGGGTCGTACTTACACTGTTGGGGTGGGGGTACGCTCCTTGCATACGCGAGTGAGGGTTCGAGTCGTACTTACACTGTTGGGGTGGGGGTACGCTCCTTGCATACGCGGGTGGGGGTACGGGTCGTACTTACACTGTTGGGGTGGGGGTACGCTCCTTGCATACGCGGGTGGGGGTACGGGTCGTACTTACACTGTTGGGGTGGGGGTACGCTCCATGCATATAGGGTGTGGCTAGGGTCGTACTTACACTGTTGGCATGGGGGGTACGCTCCTTGCATACGCGGGTGGGGGTACGGGTCGTACTTACACTGTTGGGGTGGGGGTACGCTCCTTGCATACGCGAGTGAGGGTTCGAGTCGTACTTACACTGTTGGGGTGGGGGTACGCTCCTTGCATACGCGGGTGGGGGTACGGGTCGTACTTACACTGTTGGGGTGGGGGTATGGTCCCTGAGTCCGCTGTTGGGGGTCGGAGTCCTACTTACACTGGTGGGGGTACGGTCCGTAGGTCCGCGGGTGAGGGTTCGAGTCGTACTACACTGTTGGCATGGGGGTACGCTCCATGCATATAGGGTGGGGGTAGGGTCCGTACATATCCATCCCCACGCTATGTGATGCTTGTGCGGGCCGTACCCAGGCCTTTGCCACGTGGGTACGATCCGTCCCGCCATTGTTGGGGTGACGTGTGTGTGGGCGTGGTACGACTCGTACCCACGCTCTTCAGGCGTGGGTACGGGACGTACCTGTCTGGTTGTGTTGTCGGTTCGCGTGGTGACGGCCTTCCGTTGTGGCGGTAGCTGGCTTATCAGGACACGCCCCCACCCCCTCGTGGTGACCAGGGCATGGGAGTCAGGTATGTCCAGGCCATGTGTGACTTATGTGGTTGTTTAGTGGCCTGCCCTGGTCGTGCCACCCCCACCCCACCCCACTTTCCCCCCTCCCTTAGTTATTCTTACCTTCTGCGGCGTCTGCGTCGGTGCCTGTAGAGCAGGTGGACTGCTATGAGGGCAGGGATGACTCGTAGGTTCGGGTCCATGTCTGTCCGTCGCGTACTGGTACTCCTTGCTCGCGTCGTCCTGTCGCGTACGGGTCCTCCTTGATCGCGTCGTCCTGTCGGGTACGGGTCCTCCTTGGTCGCGTGGTCCTGTGTCCGTCGCGTACTGGTACTCCTTGGTGGCGTCGTCCTGTCGCGTACGGGTCCTCCTTGGTGGCGTCGTCCTGTGTGTCCGTCGCGTACTGGTCCTCCTTGTTCGCGTCGTCGTCTGTCCGTCGCGTACTGGTGGTCCTTGTTCGCGTCGTCCTGATTTCCCGGCAGTTTTTGGCTGCCGCAGAATCTTCACCGTGCGGGGTGACGTCGGTGCGAATCGTGATTCCTGGTTCGTGAATGGCTGGCTGCGTGCGTCCAGACGTCAGGTCTGCGCTTTCCCGGATCACATTGGTAGTTGTTTTTTTGTTCGGTCGGGCTTTTTTACGATTCGTACGGAAAAGGTGTTTCCGTACGAATCGTAATTCCTTGTTTGTATATTTACACGACCGGGTACGCGTCGAACGGAGAATATGCTCCGTCCGACGGTTCGTACCCGGTTTTTACAGGATTGTGATCGGCACCTTAGTGTTAGGGGATTTTGAATCTAAAAGAAAATCAGAAAGATCAATGTCACCTGACAAAAGGGAAAGATGGTGTTTCACAGATGCTAATGTGGGATGTTCCAACCACTGCTGACATCATTTTCCAACAGAATAAGTGGTGACTGTATATAAATTTCGGTAATGAGGATCAGGTCTAATTTGGGTAAAACCCTTTGTAGCATTCAGAAAACGTATATGACAAGCACCGGTATTTGTAGGCCACAACACCCATCCTTCCGGATTTATCATAGATGAGTTGAAAGAGCCATTCTGTATCATCCCAGTCAAGTCATCAATAGTATGATTGGTGTGTATGCTCCACAACTCTTATTGAGCTAATGATGGAATTGAAGGAGCATTCAATTTTTGGTAGTGGCCAAACCGAAGCAGGTAGTTTGTTGCACTGTCTGATTTAAAAATAATTTTTGAGCCGGTATTAAACATGCACATTTAAAGGATTCACCACCCTGCACTTACCAAACTTTAGTGCCCCAAATAGACTTTAAATTAACAGTGCCTGTCCAAAAAATGGTACCCCTTCAGTGACATATCATCTATAAAAGATTAGGAATAAATTAGTTTAGTCTGTGTAAACATATATTTGTTCAATTTAAGGACATTCAATTTAAAATAATATGATGCTGGGTCAGATAGATTGTAACCCGTGAAATATGTACATTTCTTTTTTTGTGTAACAGAACTAGTTTTAGAGGGTGTTGGGCAATGTTCCCATTGTGTATAATTGAAAGTGGGCCTTTGAGTACAGGATTTGTGGAGAAATGGATGACCATAATATTGGTAACAGAAGAGATCTGCATAATTTGCCGAATTCAACTATAGATCCTCTGTATCAAAAATAGTATAATATTGTAAATCAGACAACAAAGAATTAACAGCACTGACTTCCCAATCATCTGAATGCACCCCAGGTAAAAGAACATCACCGAAAGAACCATGGAAAACATATGGAATTTACAAGATCTCGTTCGGACCATATACATCGAAAGGCACTTTGTCCCAAACAATGCCATCAGAAATCGGGACTGCTGAAATATTAACTAATGTTTGATCTCTTTTCGTTTAATTTGAGGGAATATGTGGGGCCATCACTCCATCAACCAGTTCCACAGCAAAGTGTTAAGGTAAATAATGTCCATTAATCAAAAGAAAGAAGACAGTCACAAAATCAATCCACATGAAAAGGAAAACCACTGACAACACAATCCAGATGTAAGTCAATGTAGGGACTAGGTATGCGCTCCTTTACCACGAGATGAAGACACAAATCCGATTAGGAGGCACAGCAATAGATGAAGACAGCAAAGATGTATCTGAAGAAAAGTTATCCTGGTCAAGATAGTAACAGCTGGAACCTAGCTGAAACAGTGGAGGTTGTTCATCATTAGAAGTCAAATGAAGCACAGTGTCAGGGACAGCAAACATAAGTTTAACTAGTGAGGAGAAATACTAGTTTTCCACGATTGCAGTCGTGGAAGACAAAACAGGCAATAAATCAATTGAAGGCTCCAGCTCCCCTTCCATGTTTTGGAGAGACTCAGGAGAAACAGTATACATTTGCTAGAGGGAAACATTCCGGCTTGGAATGCTTATTTGCATGCTATTGAGAATCGGCCATATGGTGTAGTTTGACATGTTCCATGGAAATGAATTGGTTATCTTTGCATCCAGGCAGTAGAGGCAAAATTATAGTTCAAGTGCCCTTCAGACCAAGGGCCGGGACCAAAGCACGGTAGGAGGCTCCAAATTCTTTCTTGCTTGACACGTTTTCCCAGACCAGATCTCCAACTTTAGGAAGCCAGACAGAAATGGGGACTAAGACTGCTGTATTCGTCGGCGAGGAAAAATGTGATTTTTCTAGAGCATCTTGATTCTTTTGTAGAGTCATTAACATAGTACAATGGTTCTCTATGTCAAATGTTGCAGCAGCGGCCCCAATGTCTAGACCATCTAGGTCAGGCACAAACATCTTACTGCCAAAGAGCATTTGCGTACAGGGTACGCCCACCTAGATATCTTTGAGAGAGATTATTGAGTGCACTTTGAACCCAATATAGATCAGTTAACCAGCCCCGGTCCGTACCTAATACCCTTGATATTAAAGATTGTGCTAAGTCATGGTTCATTCACTCCAGAACGGAATTGCTGATAAGGAGACAAGAAATGCACCTGCATCCCCACCGACTTCATCGAATCACTGAAAGCCTTAGAGGCAAAAGCCGAACCTTGGTCTGAGTGGAAGGTGCCACAGACATATATTCCTACAAAGATATGCAGATCTTTTATAACAGTACGAGCATCAGCATAGTGCTGTGGCTAAACCCAGAGGAATCTAGTGCAGGAATCCACTGCAGCCAAAATGTATTTGAAAGCATTGACAGAGTTCAAGGGACCGCAGTGATCAAGATAAATACAACCGAACGGTTGATTAGAAATAAAGAGTTGAGTGTGTGGTGAACGTGAGACAATAGAAGGCTTAATCTTTTGACAAATGCCACAGGAAAGTACAAAGTTGCATGCTTGTTGATATAATCTGAGCCACCAATAACGTTGCTGTAAAAGAGTAATTGTGGCTGCCACTCCTGCATGTGCAGAAGCCATTCCTCCATGGGCAGCCACAAAAAGCGAAAGCCTGCGGTCCTCGTTAGGTATCAAACGATAACCAACTGAATGGATGGTTACAAACGAAACCTGATCAGTTGTTAAATGATAGGTATAACGAGCGGGGAAGCCCTGGGGAAAAGGTATCCCTCCTTCATTTATTTTATTTATTTATAGGTTTTATAAGGTGCCTGAATCACCCCTGTGCTGCGAACAGTCCTGTGGGAAGGCTTACGGGCAGTTTTTACAACAGGGCGGTCTTGAGAAGCTTTCTGAATTGGAGATAGTCAGAACATTGTCTCAGATGGATGGGGAGCTGGTTCCAATAAAGGGGAGTGAGGTAGGAGACCGCTTTCTCACCCAACCTTGATTTCCTGACCCGGGGGACCAAAAGAAGAGATTTGTTTCCTGAGCAAAGAGTCCTGGAGGGAACATAGTGAATTCATTTCTCAGCGAGATAGGAGGGGCCATTGTTATACAAGGCCTTGTGAACGGTGCAGCAGGTTTTGAACTTAATCCGCGTGCGCACCGGGAGCCTGGGAAGCTGTTGGAGGACAGGAAGGGAGGCTGTTTTTTGGGGGGTATTCAAGACAATGCACGCTGCGGTGTTGCAGCAATAGCAGCCAAAAATCATCATCAATTTAAGTCATGGACCTTGTAACAGCTGCTACTATGCAAGTGGCTACTGCAAATTTGGCTGGTTCATCAGCCATAGAATTACCAACAGCGTGTGCTCCCACATGTTGATGGCCCAATGTATGAATTACATGTGTGAGTGGCAAACGTTCCTTAAACGCAGCCACTCAGACCCAAAGCGTTTTATGCTTTATTGCATTACCTATAGAATCACGAAAATCATTAGGTTTCCAAAAGAATAGGTTGCCGTTAAAGGATTGTAAACAGTAGAAGGAATCGCACGCTACCAGAGTAGACACTTTAGGATCAGCAAACTCAAGGGCTAATAGTATAGCACGTAACTCGGCCAATTGCACCATACAATCCCCAAAGGGTTTGTGTGTGAACCAGGGAGGATTTAAAATCACCATCAACTATCGTGCTTGATACAATAGCGCACGCTGCAGAACAAGCATGTTTAGAACCTACAGTTGGCTGTGCAGACCCATCAGTTTAAATGATACATTTATACTGATAAAGAGGTAGACAGGATAAAGGAAGAGGATGAACATGTTCATACTGTAAAAACTCTTGTGTCTGCAGAGAAGGATCAAAGATGAAATTGACATCAGCCAATGTCAATAAACTAGCCCATTGTATCCAACGAGGATGCAATGCTTTAGAATTGGGCACGCTCGCCTTAGTGACAGCTTCCAAAGTGGGCAAAGGTGAGACCATGAAAATGTGTTTGTCCTGAGCCAGAGAGCTTTCTTTTAGAATAGACATCTGTGGCTCCGTCAAAATCTTTTCGGTGGAAGAAAAACGCATTTCAGCAGGAGTATATAAATGCAATTTATAAGCAAGGGGAACCATGTCACCTTCATTTAAAGTCATGGAAGTGTAACCTTATGTTCTCGGTACAATCCTTATGACCAAATTCGTAGTATTATCATTTGTCAACAAAAATTGGGTAGCAAGTAGATCAGACTGCAAAGACCGCACTACTGTGGTGTGTTCCGCTAGCCAAATGGAAGATGAGAAAGAAGGTTGTATCAACGCATATAGCGGTTTGATACGCTGGGTGTAATCTGGAATGTAAATTCTGCTGGAATAAAAAAAAACAGCAAAGACTGTAACTTTTTAAGGGTGGATGGAGGTTGCAATTGAGCACATTTCTCCAAAACGTGGGGTGCCAAAGCCCCTACCCTCATTATTCAGTTCATAACCAAGAAAAACTACTGCCAAGAAGGCAATATGGGACTTCACAAAGTTGAATTTGTAACCCAAAGTTGAAAAATTTGTAATTATATCATCTATACGCATCAAATGCAGATTTAATTCATCATCCGTCAAGTAAATATCGTCAACATAAGAGAATGTATCTGGGTCAATTTGAAGTTCAACATGATAAATTCTATCAGGGGGAGCTATGCAGGTGTCTGTGGCCTCCACAGTAACAAAATTGTCAGTTGCTTTCATCTCCAGACTCTGGTGGAGTGTCTGCCGAACTATGGTAACCTCCGCCGCGCTATCGAGGAGAGTTACTGTGGCTCCCGACCAGCATCCACCACCGCCACTAGGCGTTGGCACACCTGCAAGCAAACTTCTTCACCTTTAATGTTATACAGAATCATATCTGAGACAATAGGGAACATTCCCACTAATCTAATTTCCAGATCCAGAGCTGGGCCATCCCTGTGTTCATCCTGTACTTGTTTCAGAACGTTGCAATCCGCTAGAGGGGAAATCATACGACTTGGCAAACACATTGTAAGGATCCTGTGTTTCTCCACAGGGCTCGTGTGTGGGAAAACAGCTTCAATCTGTTCAATTTTCTGTGCCAACCAAAAGGGAAGATCCTCACAATTCTGTGGATGTTTTCCCATCACAGAGTTAATGAACGGGTGCAGGAGCTACCTGTATGGTATGAGAAATGTATTGTATGACTCGTCTATAGAGCTGAGGCACCTGTGCATAGAGCTGACGAAGCTCTACTATAATAACATTGAGATTGTTAGGATGTGGTATAAAACTACCCAAAACTAGACAAGCAGCCCCATCTATACTTAAGGGGCCCAAACGAACAAAAGAGATAGGGTGAGGAAGGGTGCCAGTAAACCAAATCGTATGCTCCCAGGAAGTCAACAGAACTTCAATCATTGTGTAAGGACAATACGCCACTGGTGGAGCAGCGTCCATGTAGCATGAAAAAAATCATTCGCATCCACTGCAGGAAATGTAACCCAAGAATAAAATACCTCAAAGCGGTATAATGGATCTGCCTCAAGCACCATGATAACGGTGGCCTCCGTATCGGAATCACGACCAGTTGTGCCATATATTATGGAAAGTCATAGAAAATGGTAGTGCGAAACGGGTCGAAGAAACCTTTTAGAATAAAAGCTTGAAAAACCTACACACAACTGTAAGAGACAAAGCCCTCCCGCATGTGTTCTCATGTGAAAGTATCAAAAAAAGCATTCGCAAACTAAACTCATACAGTAACATGTGCAAAGCAGCGTACAGTCTGCAGCATGCTCATGCTAACTTAGGAAAGACGACAATGACCCCATGGGCCACGTGACAATACAATTGTCTGTTAATAGGTAATATCGCATCTATATGTACTACTTTGGTGGTAGTAAAAAGAGAGTCAAATGACCTAACCTAAGAGCACAGATTTAAATGAGTTAATGGCAAGAGCTTTAGGAGAAAAAAATATAATCAATGCTATTCTGAGAATTAGCCATTACAAAAATGGGGTAACCCAAAAGAAAGTCAAGGACCTGGGTGTAAACTTGATACAAAAGACAATGGTCCTAGACCAATTGTTAACATAAAGCAATAAATTACATAAAGTTATATCATTATACAAGTCGGAGCTAGATTAGCAAGAATATTTAGAGTAGCTCATAGTATTAAATACAACATTCCAACATAAAGTCAGCAACATCACCGGGCCACAAACTGGTGAGACACAACGAGAAAGAACGAATAATACGGCTGCAGTTCGGCGATCATCCAAATTTACACGAGACACGTATACGGTCTCTGCCACAAGCCGGCTGTGATAATACTGGGTTGACCGATTAACACGGTTGCAGTTCGGCAGTTTTTGACATTGCAGGAAACACGCGTACGGTCTCTATATGCAGGTTCTGCATACCATGTAGTGACATATGAAGTTAGAAATTGGTCCTCAAACATTGTCGCAAGGAACAGGACGCCTTGATCCATACCGGGCACACAATCAAGCCTAGGACCATTTCAGGTTGCCACCCCCCCCTTTTGTCCTGATGAAGACCCGCACGGCCAAGGCTCTACAATTTCTTCAGGCCACCTAGACGGGTCGAAACGTCGACGCCCCCTTTGAAAAGCCTGGGACACGCAATTGCTTTACGTGCTACATCGTGAATTAGATTTTGTTTGCTAAATATACAATTGTCTTGTGTTATTTTTAATTGTGACCAGGCTCTTTTTGGACGGTGATTGACAACCGTTCCCTTGTGAAAGAAATTAATTAATATCTTGTCACTGTGTTCTATATTATTTCCTTCTTACTCACTCACCCTTTAGCACTCTTGCTATATGCACGTTCCCTCTGGAGCAACCTTGTGTCAAACATTATAAAAAACGCAATTACTAATAAATGTATGGTGAATTAGTAATTGGATGTTGCTGTCTTTATGTTGGTATGTTGTATTTAATACTATGAGCTACTCTAAATATTCTGAGAATTAGGCAGCAGAAAGTAAAACGAGAATTCTCTAGATTCAGGATTATATATCATCCATGTATTGGTCACTGATGGGAACTGGTGGTAGATATAAAAGCTTTATGTTTTCTGTCCGAAATGTATTTAGTCTTAGAGGCCCTGTCAAGTGTTTCCTGCCAGAAGAAGATTGATATTAGTGCACTTGTTTATTTAAAATAAATAGACGACCAAAAATCTAAGATATTGTACAAGTCCATATATAATCAATATTGCTAGTGAAGCATTGTAAAAACAAGCATATAAAAGAACCGTTCGACCCTCAACATCATACTACTGAGACATAACGTCTACATGTAAAGTTTCATGTCATAGGCTGGCAACTCCTCCCATATGAGACAAAGAATGAGAAAAAATACTAATAGTTGCCTCTTTAACTTTAAAAATTGATCATCATTACATTGAGTTTCTTGCAGTCAATCAATAGAAGTATTAAGTCTTGAAAGATGAGAAAGAACTTTTTGCCTTTTTTCTTTTACCAGAACTGCCCAGTCCCTTTACATTTCAAGAAATGGCATTGAGCATTAGAATGTCTGAAAGAATATAAAGCATTACATAATAAACACATCAAATCATTATAACTGAGCAACTACATTCTTTATCATAACCTCTCCGTACCAAGGAGGAGGAGAAGGAAGATAATGTAAACAAGATGACAACAATGGAATTGTAGGCAAAGAAGACCGGCCTTTTGTACCTACATTATAAGAAGAGACAAGTGTATTGATGGCTTTGAACCCAAAGCCTGGACACCAACCACAAGGAGCACATTACCACAAAATAAAATGGTCTAGTACCAGCTCTGTCTTCTAAGGCAAGTAAAACTGTTTCTTCCAGAACGCAACTTCAGAACTACTGTTCAAGCCCACATACCCATGCATCTTGATAATAACACCCTTCTACATGGCCTCTTAAACTTCACGATGGCACCCTTTCACGGACATCCTGGACACCACAGCATATCTCATCCTGGGATTGAAGAAATATGACCACATTATCACCATCCTAAAACTATCATGACCAGTAGTCCCGCATTTCTGGTGGTTCTGTGCACATTTGGAGCCAGGACGCCATCAGAATACAGAACAAACAAGACAGCAGGACTTTTCCATCTATGCACCCAGGATATATAACAACATCCCATTATCCATCAGGACCTCCCCAACATTGCTCCGAAGAAAGAGTTGAAGACACACTTTTTTAAGGAAAACTCCAGCACAATGCATTAACAGTACCTTTCTTTTCATTTGTTGACTTTGCCCTTGTTTTTGAATCTGTACAGTGCTCAGCTCCTTTTATCAAGGTTCACGCTATTGAAATATGATATAGATGCATGCATACATGCATATCAAAAGTAATATTTAGGATTTTGATTTTTGTGAAATATCCATATCTTCGATTCACAATCATTAATTAAGTTCTGAAGCATCAACAAACAATCTACCATTGTGAGTAATCTTGAAGAAACAGAGGTGAAACAAACCCTAAAAGATGTTGAGATGTTACAAACTTATGGCCAGATGTATGTAGATAGCATTTGGCGATTCCCAAATTACAAATCACAAGGATGCGCAGTTAGGAAATCACAAAATGCAATGTATGAAGGTGGCTAGTACACCTTTTGTGATTCCTCTGGAGTCGCAAATGACCTACCTCCTAAATATTAATGAGGTAGGTCGCAATTTGCAACCCCTTAGGAATCGCAAAAAACACGGGGATGGTGGCCTGCTGAGATCAGCAGACCACCATGTCCATGATTGCTTTTCAATAAAGCAATCGTTTTTTTTGTAAAGCAGCCCGTTTTCCTTAAAGGAAAATGAGATGCTTTACAAAACCAATAATGAAAAGTTTTCTTTTCATTTTTTAAGAGCAGGCAGTGGACCACTGCCTGCTCTTAAAAAATGGTTTTCCAAACATTCACAAATGACTCCTTCCCATTTGCGAATGCGTTACCACCTACTTGAAGTAGGTGGTAAAATGCGAATGTTTTGGGACTTTAATTGCGGTCACAAAACATTCAGATATACTGATACGATTCAGTATTAGGAAGGGACGCCCTAAACATGCCCCTTCCAAATACTGAGTCACAAAATTAGGTTTGCGGCCAGATGTATCAAGCATTTTTGCATTAAAAAACGGGCAGATTCTGCAAATCTGCCCGTTCGCGAATGCAAAAATGCTTGATACAGCTGGCCCTTAGTCTCATGGATGTAAACTCACTCCTTCAAGCTGTGGAAATATGGATTTTTCTGGTCAGTTATGTCCCCTATCTTGGACCCCAACGGTTCTATGTGCATGTTACAAGTACATGTATGTTCCCTCCAGTTCCAGTTATGAAGACGCAAATACATGTGCGTCCTCCGTTAACATGTCCTCTGTTGATCCGCCATGAATGGGCCGGATATTCCATTCCTAAGTACGAAAGGCCACTGCCTTTATATGGTTCACTTATGCCATTTTTACAGTCCAGGCAAGCAGGCCCTGATTCTGTCATCGAACTCTTCTTGCTTTCTGTCTTTGAAGCTCCAGTCCGAGCCTGCATCTGTGACCATGAACTTTGTCTCATTCTCTGCGCGGCTCACGAAGCCTGACATCAGCTTGCTGCCTGCCAAGAACTGTATTTCACCTTCGAAAATTATCTGCTCCGCTCCCTGCCCAATGCATTCCTGTCTAGTAGCTTAAGTAAACATTCTTCCAGCTACCAAGCAAAGGCCCGACTTCTCTGTCTTCATACAAGTAATTCATAGCCCTGTTACTATGGAAGATTCCGCCCTCGCATCTAGTGTAGACACTTAGACGCTTGTACACGCACTAACAGTCAGTATAGTCAGTATAGAAAAAGATTCTACTCTAAGAGACCTCTCTTTTGGATAACATAAGTTCTTTAAACATAGGATGTTAGATATGATTTGGGATTAGGTTGACTTGACCCTCCAGACTTCTGTCGCCACATGTAGAGCTAAATGTCAAGTCCCCTTCACCCCCTAGTTGCACGTCAATCACACGTCATACTGCTGCGCGCGCATATCTGCCAAGTATTTCTGCTGACATTGCGAAATTCTTTCATGTAACCACCCTCTTATGACATCACATCTGATGACGTTCTTTCATCACTCCCAGTTACGCCTATTTTTGCTACGTATGAATATATTATCACCACTATCAATTGTTACGCCTCTTGTATTGGCCTCACTGTAATGCCTATTGTATAAAAGTAATTGATTGTCAATAACGTATGTACTTCACTTCCTGAACCTTCGTGGTGATGGAACCTGGAGCAACCGATTATAATCGATCATTGGAATAAAGCCCATTTAGAACCTCTAATACCACGGATCCTGCCTCTTATTTACTGAGCTATTTTTATTATGTTTCCGTATCAAATTAAGTCCCGGTAATTAAATTATTTACCACATGAATGGCGCCCGAATAGGGACACTTTCTCATCTCACGCGCCGGCGGTGCGTTGCAGGCCCGGTCTCCTGCCACAGCTGGACGGACAATAACGCGTACCAGCAGGATTTCCTGTGTCTCCCTCCGGTCAAGCGGGGGCGACTGAGGCTGCGATCAACACCCAGACGAGGCGGTGAGAAGTGCGAAGTATCCCGACCAGAGCCTAGCTGAAAGAGCAAGATCCGAGGTATACAGAGGCCCACCAGTTTCCGAAGTCCCAAGTCAAGTCCGGTTTCCGAAGTGTTCAAATCGAGTCCAGTCCGGTTCAAGTTCAGTTCAGATCCGTTCCGAGGCCTTCCGTTCCGAGCTACCCGGTGAGTACCATTACTGGGGAGGCGTTCTGGCGTGCACATAAGTTGTGCCGGTCCAGACGGGTTTGGGTACACAAACCCGGTCTGCACTGTTTCAGCAGTGTATCTGTACTGTTTAGCAGTATATCTAGTATATCAAGTATATAAATTCAGAATAATTCAGTTCAAGTCGAGTCTTATGTTTAGTGATTAAGTTTTCTTTAGATTCTCATCATTATTGTTGCTCAGTTAAATGTTAAATGTTAAATGTTTTTTAGTACGTTCTGCATATTGTGGTATGAATGACTGTTCATTATTGTGATTACTGTATTAAGTTTGTTCAAGATCAAGTATCAGATCAGTTCTCAATATGCCACTCTTTTCGAAATTAAGACAGATCACAACTAGAAAAGGGGTACTCGAAGAAGCTGTTCCTATTCCTCCTAGGGACACTCCAGGGTACTTCATGTATCATAAACATGGCCTAGACGCCATATTATTTCTTGATCTATGGGTAGACTACACTAAGGAATTACCAGAAAGTCAGAGGTGGCCCGTAGCGGGGACCTGGGATGCAGAGTGCATCGTGAAAGTAGAGGAAGAATTATGGAAAAAGAAAGCTAGACAATCACAGAAAGACGCCATTGAATTATGGCGTAAAGAATCATATAGACGTACAGAAAAAGCACGTAGACAGGAAGAGAAGAGTAAAGAGAATTCCAATAAAGTCCGAGAAAATCTATTAATTGAAGAAGGTGCACGAGTGAAATCAGAACAAGTAGACAGACAAAGAAATGCCCTTATGAATGGTATGTATCCCCTTCTGGCCGAAGGATTACCTAAGGCTACCCCAGGGATACCAAAAGACTTGCCAACCCTATTATTTCCAATAAAGGTACATCCTAAGGGGCATCCTAGAACCGCAGAAGATGTTTTTCTTTCCTCATATTTAGATGACGCAGCTCCCGAGTATGCTCATCCCGCCCCACATAGACCGCCTGCCAGGGAGGTTCAACGCCAAGATCCAGTACCCGTATCGCTACAGCAACAAGTTCTGACACAAGTTCCGGCAAGCACATCTGTTTCTGCATCTGTTCCTACAGCTACTTCTATAGCTGTATCCACGCCTATAGTTGCGGTATCACGTTCAACGAATCCTTTCACACCCGATACCCCAGATGGGGCTACCGGAGGTGCTACCAATATCTTTTCTACGCCACCTAGAATAAATAAACTTACTTTTCAAGAGTCAGCACATTCACGTACCCCCAAACTCATAAATGCCCGTACGCTTAAGGAACTTCTTATAGATTGTAGATATGACCCTCTGCCCGGAAAAGAGGACGAAATGACCCTAGCATCATTACGTATCAGACGAGCCGCAGTGTATTTAGGGAAATTACCAGGAATGACTGCACATCTAGATAATATAAATCATTTTGTCCAAACCGGGCGAGATTCTGAATGTATTAACAGAGCTATGGAATATCAGAAAGTGGAAATACAGGGGGAACTGTTGCGTTTCCTCATAAATTGTGTGATCAGAAATCAAGACCGACCGGGGGTAGACCCGGAAGCAATGCAGATTCTTACCAGATGGAGCCAGAATATATCAGAAGGGAGACATGATAAGCAAAACTGTATAATAGCCATGTGCCGAAAGATCCGTAAAGAAATAGAACGCCTACACGAAGAAAGATTAGCGGTAGACCAGTTCGAACAAAGCGAGGAAGAAGCATCAGGACTGCCCACAGGACAGTCAGAAACTATAGCCTATGTAGGTAGAAGAAGATCTTGTAATAGTACTAGATGTCTTACTGATCCGATACGTCCAATGTGTCTAGAAAATAACAGGAAATTTCAAACACCAATAATAAATATAAGGTCTAACGAGCATTCATTCCAAACAGCAGATAAATTACTCCGAGAACGAAGGGGTTATCATTTTCTCGATTCTATGGATGAACAAGAATTAGCCAGGTCAGCTGTCCATTGGGTTGACAGTCCCGGGAAGTATAGTGATGACACAGTAGCACACACATTTTTGAATCTCACCCCAGATGAACAGCGTTTAGCTGGGATTTATATGATTCAACAACTTCTTATACTATATAAAAGCCAACATTCAGATCCTGGTCCCTTACCTGATATATTGACCGAATTACTCACGAATAGATGGAGAGGTTCAGGTACTAAGCTAATTAAAGAAATACTAGAATCAAGAAAGCAGTACATTCTTTTTATATGCCCAGAACATGTCTCACTGCCCATCAAGGAAAGAACCACGTATTACATGGACAGACAGAATCCCTTACGAGAAGTGCACCCAATAAAGGGCGAGGACAATGAGTTTAAACGTGTATATGTATATACGCCCATATCGAAAATAGAATTGTTGGAAATGAAGAAAGTGGTACCCAGTCATGACAAAGACCCAGCGGGTTTCCACCGAGAAATTAAAGACATGTTACTCATGGGAGAGTATACCTATCCCGACATTATGACAATATTAAAGGTATTGATGCCTGCTGGCATTTATGAAAAACTCAAGGAAAAAGAGTGGGAGGTAGGAGACCAAAAGATAGATTGGACAGCATTAGAAGCAGAAGAAAAGGCCCGAGGTCCAGGTTCGGGGCTTGGGGACAAAACTAAAGCACTACCAGGTCTACTAGTACAGGTACTGCCACGTTTATTAACCACGAAAAAGGAAGACTGGGGTGCAATTTCAGCCTGTAAACAAAAGCAAGATGAAGACACTAGTGATTTCTATGCACGATTTGAAAAATGTTTTGGGATAAATAGTGGTATAAAAGCAAGTAGCGAATCATACCCACATCTGTTTGTGACAAAATTAGTTGAAAATTCCTTGCCCCAAGTGAAGAACAGAGTATTAAAATTCGAGAGTACCTGGCAAGGTAACACTCCATCACAAATGTTACAAATGTTACAGTATCATCACAATAGAATTAGAGAGGAACAAGATCATGAACAAAGACGCATGAAAGACACGAAAATGAAAATGCTAGTCTCCCAGACAGTTCCAGTTGAAGGACATAAAAAGGGTACGACACATTCTGGCGATTTAGCGGGACCTGTAAAAGGGACATGCAACTATTGTAAACAACTAGGTCATCATGTACACGATTGTCCAGTCCTGAAGCGTAATATCGCCACGGGCATTACAAAAGAAAGACCACGGCCACTTAGACAGGATCAGAATGAACAAGGAGCCTTGCAGCATGCACAGTCCATGCCAGCTCCACAACAGACTATACAGTTTGTGCCAGCTGCACCAGCGCTGCCTGTTGCTGCCACGCAAACCACGACACGACAACTGTACCAGACCGCACAGTATGACTATCCTGATTATCAACGATATGCATGAACCAGCCTAGAGAGGGAAGTTGACTTACCCCTTATCGAGATCCCTGTAGATCAAGAAGGACCTTATGTACATAGTGAATTATTAGGCCAAGACAGGAAATTTTTACTCGATACAGGGGCAAGTCGAACAACCATAAAACGTAGTGAAGTTCCAGGGGCACCCCTCTCAGGCTCACAGAATATTTCCCTTGGTTTTTCAGGAAAACCTATTGTTAATGAAGTGTCACAACCTCTTCCACTTACGATAGGACCTTTGACCCGAACTACAGATTTATTGCTTACTAAATCATGTCCAGAAAACCTGTTAGGAATAAAAACACTGAAGGCTCTAGGAGCTATAATATGTTGTTCTCCGGAAGGAGTAAGATTGTTTTTACGTGATTTTAAAGGTCATTATGTGTCTAGAGACATGGATCCCCGATTGCAGACTTTACCTACACATTTATGGGCACAAGGCCCTACTGATGTTGGTTGTATGAATATTACACCATATCGAGTCACACTAAAGGCAGGAGTGGTACTACCACGAATGCGACAATACAAGTTACCACCAGATGCTGTAGTGGCTTTACTGCAAATCATTGACGAACTCATTGCCCAAGGAGTGGTTGTAGAAACCGACTCCAATATATGTAATTCACCGATAATTCCGATTCTCAAACGAACAGATCCGAAGGCCCCGCCAGTATATCGATTGGTTGTTGATCTGCGCGAATTAAATAAGTGTATTGTGCCACAATTCCCTGTGGTCCCCGATATCTCATCATTACTGACAGCTATTGATTCCGAAGCAACATTCTTTACTGTAATTGATCTCAAAAATGCCTTTTTCAGCGTCCCAATAGATCCGGAAAGCCAATATTTGTTCGGATTTAGTTTAAATGGACGTAGCTTCAAATTCTCACGCGCACCTCAAGGATTTACAGAAAGCCCCAGCATCTATAGCCAAGCACTGAAACGAGAACTCGACAGCATCCACATGCCAGTTAACACTGCCTTGCTTCAATATGTCGATGATCTGCTGATCACCGCCCGAAGCGAACCTGAATGTGAAAAAGCATCACTGACAGTTTTACAATTTCTAGCCGAAAAGGGGCACAAGGTGTCCCCTTCTAAGCTGCAATTCTGTGTCCAGCGAGTTATTTACCTTGGTCACTCGCTGTCCAAGGAGGGAAGGCAGCTTACACCAGACCGCATTCAGTTAATAGCTAACATACCAATACCCAAGACACAAAAGGAGGTGCGGGCTTTCATAGGCCTCACTTCATATTGTAGACAGTGGATCCCTCAGTATGCATTTCTAGCAAAACCACTCATTCAGTTGACAACACAGGAGGCAGCCACATCGACTGTTCTCCCTTGGACTCAGGAACATACACAAGCTTTTGAAAGCTTAAAGAAAGCTCTATGCCAAGCACCTGTTTTAGCAACACCATGTTACAGTAAACAGTTTACACTCTTTATTACAGAACGCGAAGGTACTGCCTTGTCAGTACTCACGCAGGAACAAGCAGGATCACACAAACCATGTGCTTATTTTTCTAGTACATTAGATCCCGTAGCTCAGGCTCTGCCTGCGTGCCTAAAATCAGTGGCAGCGACAGCTTTAGCAATCAGACAAAGCGATGCCATAGTGTTAGGACATCCATTGACAGTACAAGTACCACATGCAGTGGAGGTTCTTGTGAATCGAACGCAAACACAACATTTGACTATAGCAAGACTTACAGGGTATGAACTAACACTGTTTCAGCCACATATAGAAATCAGACGTTGTAACACATTGAATCCTGCCACACTTTTACCTGTAAATGGAACAGACCCACTAGCCCATGACTGTATTGATGTTATTACAATCACAACGAAACCCAGACAAGACTTGACAGACGTCCCATTGTCAGACCCAGACCTGACGTTGTATGTAGATGGTTCATGTATGAGAACAAGTACAGGAGAGTTAGTGGCCGCTTACGCAGTCACAACAGATACTGAAATCATTGAAACAAATTGCATAAATACCTTGTCCGCTCAAGCAGCAGAGCTCGTCGCTCTGACACAAGCCTGTATTCGAGCCACAAATAAAAAAGTCAACATATACACTGATTCACGTTATGCATTCGGAGTCGTACATGACTTCGGCGTGCTGTGGCGAGAGAGAGGTTATTTAACTTCTCACGGTGCCCACATTCAGCACGGACCCCTCATTCATGCCTTATTAGATGCAATACATTTACCCATTGCAATATCGATTATGAAATGCAAAGCACATACGAAAGTTACTGATATCATTTCTCAAGGCAATGATCTAGCTGATAGAACAGCTAAACAGACTGCTCAAACTCAAACATCCGATATGACAAAGACAATAGTCCCGACGCCAACACATTGTATGACGGTTAAAGATCCTACTCTTGACGTAATTGATATACAGACACATGCTACACCAGAAGAAATAAAGAAATGGACGGAATTAGGAGGGATCCAAACGGATCAAGGATGGTTGATGAAGGAAAAGTCTGTGTGGTTCCTTCCTGATTCAATGGTCCAAGTCATTATTAACACTATCCATAGTCCAGCGCATCTAGGAGAGAAAGCTATGCTAGACAGCATTCAACATATTTGGTTCAACAAGCATTTACGAGCTGCAGCCAAACAAAAGGTTCGTACCTGTCTGATCTGTTGCCAGTTCAACCCAGGAAAAAGCGTTCCCGTAGAGCAGGGTGGATTTCAGCCTCCTGATCACCCTTTTGAAGTCCTCCAGATGGATTATATCCAGATGGAACGATGCAGAGGATTCAAATATGTTCTCGTAGTTGTGTGTGCTCTTTCCCGTTGGACGGAGGCATACCCGGTTTCAGATTACACTGCCCCGACTACTGCCAAACAGTTGGTTCGAGAATTCTTCCCACGATACGGTTTACCACGTGTTGTTCACTCAGATAACGGCCAGCCGTTCTCATCCGAATTAATGAAACACGTTTCACTTTTGTTAGGCTATCAGTGGAAATTCCACTGTGTCCGACACCCCGAAGCAGCGGGTCTCGTAGAAAGACATAATCAGACTCTGAAAATAAGATTATCCAAAATATGCAGAGAAAAAGGTGTCGACTGGGTAGTAGCATTACCAGTTGCACTCTTTTACACAAGAATGGTAGCACACTCTCGAACAGGGCTATCCCCGTATGAAGTGATCTTCGGCAGACCACCAAATATGTGGGGGACGCCTATACCACGCAAAATAACTGATATTGACTGTAACATGCTGACAGATTACTTGGCTTCCTTGATGTCTGCACTACAATCTTGTCGTTCACAGGTAGCTGCAGCTTTTCCTGACAACACTGAGGTGAAACCCCATGACGTGGTTCCGGGAGACTTAGTCCTCGTGAGGAACTTTGATCGAAAGACGCAGCTGGAACCTAGGTGGAGGTCACCTCAGCTGGTGTTGCTCACAACAAGAACAGCCGTGAAGATCGAAGGCAGAAAAGGATGGATTCATTCAAGTCATATCAAGAAATTTCATGGACTGAAATCAGATGTGAATAGCATACCTTGTGTGTCTTCACCCATTGACTCAAAACTTCCTTTTGTGGAAAAAAGTGACTCCGAACTTTATAAATTAAAGCTCAGGCCCAATCAGTCGAGCAATTTGATTGTTTAAGTCCTCTCCAAGGTGAAGCGGTTGAATTGTCTCTGACATGTATCCCCTGGACCTGAATAGAGAAAGCACTCGAAAAATGTTGAAACGACAGGCGTACTGTAAATCACTGTGTAGTCATTGCATAGTGACGTTATTAATTTTGTTTTTCTCAAGTCTTTTAATAATTACTGCAAGTATATTGTTGCACATATATTATCCTATTTCTAGACATGTTTACAATGTTACTGCTGAACATTCTTTTAGTGAATTACCTCCGCTTGAATTGTCATACAGATTTGTGCTGCGCAATAACACTTTTATTAGTATGTTACATCATTCCCATCAGGTTAGCAATGCTACAAATTGTTGGATATGTGGCCGACTCCCTCCCCATCAGAACTATAAAGGAATTCTACCTCTTTTTCCATACCCGTTCACACACAACGGCTCCTGTGGAGCATGGTTTAGCCTAATTAATTCTCTGGATTCGAATTCTGCAGTTTATCAAGATAACTGGGTATGGGGACATTTGAATTTAGTTTTACTTAAGGTCTGCTATCCTAACAAGGAGGGACTTCCCAAAAGAACAGGAACTGATCTAGAAAATGAAGTATATGGATTAGGTAATTTTACGCTTAATCTTATGATCCTAAATGTCGAATCCGAAGCTACTCCAATTTTGCCCGCTATGTCAATATTTCCAGTAAAAGGTGAATTATGTGTAAGAAAGAATGGTTCCATACATATGGGCCATAGTAGATGCACCACTGTAGTAGAATTTAGTGATCAAGGCAAGTCTACATTTAGAGCTTCCCGCCATTCCTATTTTATATGTGGTCAGACGGCATATGTACGTTTGCCTCTAGATTGGGATGGTACCTGCTACATTGGATTCCTTTTGCCACCTGTTTTCCTAGCTCCTCCTGATTATCACAGAAATACTCATTTAGTACACAATAGAGAAAGGAGAGATCTCCCAATAGTCGATTACACTGAAACGGCATGGGAAAAATACACAGATTTCAATAAAGGTCTCTTTCCCTATATAGGTACCGTTACTAATAGTAAGCTGATACGTAGATTGACTAGAACCCTTGAAGCAGTAGTGAACGAAACTATTTCCGCCTTAGGCAATTTAACAGAAGAGCAGTCTGCTATGCGGATTGTTGTGCTTCAAAATCGTCTTGTCCTTGACGTCATCCTGGCCGATAGGGGCGGAGCTTGTAGGGTCATCGGATCAAGCTGTTGCATATTCATACCAGAAAATTCGCCATCTGTATATAAGGCCATAACCCGCCTTCATAAGATTGTAAGCCAGATACACCAGAATCCAGGCACCTGGACTTGGTCCGGTTGGTTTTGGAGCGTGATATCAGCCTGGGGATGGAGAGTTCTATCCTTCCTAGGTATTGGCCTTCTCATATTATTCAGTTGCTGCTTATGCCTGCAATGTGGACCAGCGATTTGTGGTCTGTGTGCCACATCGTGCATTCCACATCAAGATTTTCATTCAAGATCCCGGAAGAAGAAAGAAGAACAAATGATGCTATATGAACAGATCAATGGATTAATGAAGATTGATATCTCTTGACGGGCAAGTAGGGGACAAGGAGGGAATGTGGAAATATGGATTTTTCTGGTCAGTTATGTCCCCTATCTTGGACCCCAACGGTTCTATGTGCATGTTACAAGTACATGTATGTTCCCTCCAGTTCCAGTTATGAAGACGCAAATACATGTGCGTCCTCCGTTAACATGTCCTCTGTTGATCCGCCATGAATGGGCCGGATATTCCATTCCTAAGTACGAAAGGCCACTGCCTTTATATGGTTCACTTATGCCATTTTTACAGTCCAGGCAAGCAGGCCCTGATTCTGTCATCGAACTCTTCTTGCTTTCTGTCTTTGAAGCTCCAGTCCGAGCCTGCATCTGTGACCATGAACTTTGTCTCATTCTCTGCGCGGCTCACGAAGCCTGACATCAGCTTGCTGCCTGCCAAGAACTGTATTTCACCTTCGAAATTTATCTGCTCCGCTCCCTGCCCAATGCATTCCTGTCTAGTAGCTTAAGTAAACATTCTTCCAGCTACCAAGCAAAGGCCCGACTTCTCTGTCTTCATACAAGTAATTCATAGCCCTGTTACTATGGAAGATTCCGCCCTCGCATCTAGTGTAGACACTTAGACGCTTGTACACGCACTAACAGTCAGTATAGTCAGTATAGAAAAAGATTCTACTCTAAGAGACCTCTCTTTTGGATAACATAAGTTCTTTAAACATAGGATGTTAGATATGATTTGGGATTAGGTTGACTTGAGCCTCCAGACTTCTGTCGCCACATGTAGAGCTAAATGTCAAGTCCCCTTCACCCCCTAGTTGCACGTCAATCACACGTCATACTGCTGCGCGCGCATATCTGCCAAGTATTTCTGCTGACATTGCGAAATTCTTTCATGTAACCACCCTCTTATGACATCACATCTGATGACGTTCTTTCATCACTCCCAGTTACGCCTATTTTTGCTACGTATGAATATATTATCACCACTATCAATTGTTACGCCTCTTGTATTGGCCTCACTGTAATGCCTATTGTATAAAAGTAATTGATTGTCAATAACGTATGTACTTCACTTCCTGAACCTTCGTGGTGATGGAACCTGGAGCAACCGATTATAATCGATCATTGGAATAAAGCCCATTTAGAACCTCTAATACCACGGATCCTGCCTCTTATTTACTGAGCTATTTTTATTATGTTTCCGTATCAAATTAAGTCCCGGTAATTACATTATTTACCACAAAGCTGTAGTATCCTTGGAGTAGTCTTGAGAAAGATAAAAATGATCCCAGACCAGAGTAAATGTGTTGGCCTTGATCCTCTCAGCAGGATCATCCCCAAACTGTTTGCCTTCTCCCCTCCTGTTTTGCTGAATTAGTTTTTGCTGCCCATAGGACTCTGTACACTTTGCCACTGCTAACTTTGCTAAAGTGCTTGTGCTCATGCCCTAAAAATGGTAAACTTGGTGTGCATGGGCAATGAGAGGCAGGGAGAATATGCGATGCAAACAAAAGTATTTATTTAACGTTCCTTGATGTCAACATGACAAATCTCTGTTTTCCTCCCTTCTTTCAGTCAGAGGAAGGCTGTGGACTTGACTTCGTCCCCGGTCAGGAAGTGGATGGCCGTTGAGCATGTAAATGAAACAAAAAAACAAATATACTCGTTTCAGAGAAAGGGTTCGGGCTTGCACTGGTTTGCATTAAAGGGAGTGGAGTGAGGGAAGCTCACCACTACACTGTACCACCATCGGGTGCCAATCGCTTGAGTTTGCACGTTATCGCTACCCAGGTGTGAGCGGCATTCATAGGGTTCCTTTACCCCTCCCCTGCCCTGACAAGGGATCCCTTCTCGATGGAGTTCCCTTTCCCGAACCACCCCCGGAGGCGATTGCGTACCTCGGGTAGCCACGCTCCTCCAGGAGCACAGCTGGCTTGCTGACTATGCCAGATAGGGTCCGGCTCCCTCCTCTGCACTTCTCAGCTCTGGGCTTTGGCTACCCTTGACGACATTCTCACTCCGTCTTCCTCCGAAGTCTCGTCAATCACCTCAATGGACTCGCCGCTGTCCTGCTCCAACCACGTTCTATTCAGTCCCTCATTGTCCTCAAACGCCGAGTTCTTGCCCGGTTAGATGGTCCGCCTCCTCGGCCACCTTGTAGCCCATTGGAGCATGTGATGATGTCACGTGGAATGGCTGGGACTCCCGGAAACACTGGGAATTAAAGGGACTGCTAGCGTCCTCTGATGTAGATCCCACGGGTGACTGTAAATAAAACACAGGAGAAACATAAGGGGGAAACAGATCATCACACCCCTCCTCCTCCTTGTCCGGGGTCGGGACATGGTGACCCTTGGCTTACACCTGATTGGCATTCTTAATGTACTTATGAGCCCCCAGTAAAGTGGTGTACCAGATACTCAGGGCCAGTAAATTAAATGCTACTGCTGGGCCTGCAGCACATATTGTTCCATCCACTTAAAACGTAACCCAGGCCTGTCATTGCAACCTATGAGCAATTTTAAACTGACAATTCAATTTGGGAAAATAAACCACTTGCAGGCATAAAACTCCCTTTTCATTACAGATAAGTCACCCCTAAGGTAGGTCCTAAACCACCCGTAGGGCAGGGTGCATTGTATTTAAAGAGTTGGACCTGCACCTGTCAATGTCAGTTTGGTTTTGTGTTAGAGACCATGTGGAATGACGTCCCATCCGCCGTACAAATCACCATGCCGCAAACAGCCCATCACACTGCAGCGGAGAATCCACCCACCCAGAGATGGCGGAAGCACGACAGAGGAGCGCGAAACCAGACTCCCGGTCCCCTCCACCTGGTCCTGACAGCAAAGGATCCAGCTCTTCAAGCCATTCCACTGCTGTACCTCATCCACTACCAGCTAATAATGTTCCGTCGAGGACAACGCCGCAGGTACGCAAATACACAGCTCCGCACACAACCACAATACACAACTCCTGTGCTGACATACGGTTCCTGTCCACATCAGACACTGTGGTGGGGACAGGAACATATCCCCCAGTCTACCCACACATACCCTACCCATCAACCGCAAAATCACTGCAATCTCCCGGTCAGGTCACCGCAGCGGTGAAGACGCGGGAAAACCTTCAAACATGTAGTAGGCAGGGCCTGCCGCCAGGCATGGCAGTCTGCAAAGATTTACAGGGCTCCACCCCCACCATTCCCACACTACGCTTCCCACACCCATTTGGGAACATGCTGTGTGCTCCTCCTGTGCCCCCCCTGCACAATTAACCTGCCGGGTGTAGCCAGACCTTGCACCTCACACACCAAAGGACAAGGGAGCCTCACTTGGAAGGTGGGAGTGAAGAGGAACACCCTGTACAGAAGCTCAGGGGCTGGACAACCCTCCTCCTCACACCTACCTCCCACTCATATGAAGCAAACTGAGTATGATCACAAAATGAAGGCTCACACTGCCAATGAACATCCACTGAACTGTTCACACTGCCTGTCAAGTCACACACAAACACCCAACACTGATACCCAGACACATACTCATACCATAGGACAGCAGCAATGGAGGACAAGAAATGGGCCAGCCAAAAGGGAAGTGGACAAGGCTGGAAACCATGGAGCAAGCCACAGAGCATCTGTACATCACATGCAAGAGAAGAAACATATCACACCACCCTCAGGCCATCAAATCAGACCTGGGTGGCACACTGAGTGAAAGTAAACCACAGTGACCTCTGTGCAATAACTCAGGGATACATCAAGGCAAGCCATGCATAGGCACAGGAATAATAGGAATTGTCTGAAGGCATACAGTGACCGGCCACACATCTGTCTCAACTTACTTTACATGTGTATGTCATCAGTACAACACACATGGCCCATTGTCACACTACTTGACTGTCAAACACAAGTAGGACCTTCACACATACCCATCCTCCACCCACCTTACACCTGAAACACACAACACCTGTGACAAACACACATAACGGTCAAAATGGTGTCCTGTGAGTTCAATGACAACCAATCACACTCCCTGTGGTGCATCCACAAACATCACACTCACACTCAGGGATGCCTGAACCAATGCAGACACAGAAACAATAGCCAAACACAAAGCTCACAAACAACATCGACAGAAGTAATACATGGGCTGCCAAACAGTGGAAAGGCAATGTGACCCTAGACAGAACAGGAGTGTACAACATTGTCACTCAGGGCCAATGCACAGACACCATACTTCAACACAAACAAGAAGTACATCCTCAACATGTAATCATGAACACTGACTGGGATCAATGGGACAATAAGCTAACACAGACAGAGACACCACACCATACCACTCATAAAGTGAACAAGGTGCCATAATGTACCACAAGCATGCACATGCACAATCCTGACAAGTGACAGGTCAAAAATAGGAGGACAAACCATCAATGTGCACTCAAAACAAGCCCAGTAACAAGAATGCACCTTGCTTCATGTGAAAGACACACAAGTTATGCACACTACACTTGAAACACACATCTGAATGTATCACACAGCAACAACTACTCACACACAACGTCATGCAAATAGAACATCACACACACATAGCAGCTGTCAGTAGAAAGAGCCAACACAGGCCAAACCCTGCATACATCCACAACAAAAACACAACAGATGCACATACCAATCCATCACATTGCAAACTCAGCTGGACATCAGGGGGATGCACACCAAGCACGAACAAGGCAACATACACTGACAACACTGCATGCACACCAAGCAGTATGTGCACACCAACCAAATCAGTAGCACACACATCTGAGTGCCACACCATGAACTCCCACAACACAAATCATTACAGCAGACAGAGAACATCACACTCAGGAAGGGTAGCAGTACCTCAGCAAACACACATACTGCTACCCAACACCCACAGATGCACAACTAAGGAAAACCCAGGGGCAAACAACCAGACTAGAGAATGGTGCTGCCCAAACATATGCACGGCACATGACTAACCATGACAGCAAATCATTAGAAGAAAATAACACATAACTAATTGGGAAACTTTCTTGAGTTGTACATTGGTCCTATACACAGTTCAGCATCACAAAGCATAGTGTAATGAAGTGGTGGGGAGGCTCACACACTGGCAAGCCTTGGGGTGGAAGACATGATATTGGAGTGGTGTGTATGTCAGTAGTGGACAGATGAGGCGTGTACTGTACACAAACACATAGAGGAGTCTCTCACAATGTGTAGGCATCCGAATACCACATACCATACTGGAGCCAAAAATGGGTCAAGTGACAGCAATGCATGAGAAAACTCACAAATAATGTCAGTGTGGCTGAGCAGGTCTGCAAAGTGAGCACAAGTATTAACAAGACACATGGATGATCAATAAAAGACAACACAGACTTTGCAGTCACACACTCTGCATACTCACAACTGGCAGCAACAACAAGTAGGTGTCCTCTAGGAGTGCAAGGACACACCGACACACTGCACAGTGCTCAACCTACAACTCCTATATGTGCCCACAATCTGAAGCACATGTCTGACAATGTAAACAAACAGGCATTCATTACCTGGGTCATACTTGTGTGTAGTTGGCATTGCAGGGGCACACACACATCAACACTACTGACACTGACAGCCCATTCACACTGTATGACTACTCAAGTGCACACATTCAAATGTACCCATGTGACTAGGAAGACAGGCCTACACAAGATGACCACACATCAACACTGCTGTACACACATCAAGAAAGATCACACAGATATGATGGACCCTGGCCACCACGCAAGTAATCCTGTGGATAGAAGTTACCTCTGTTGTGGTGTTGGCATCAGAACATGACATGTGTACAATTTAGCAAACTAGACCATATGATGAGTAGGATAACAGTAGATCATCACAAACAACCATCATTGCACCCTCAAGCCTGAGAGTGAAGAAGAACTAACGTACCTTTCACCTCTGGCAAACTCTGAAAAAGTAAAACAATCAATTGGTAATGTTAAAGTGGCATACAGAGCATTTGTCACAAGCAACCATACCCATACAGAAAACATTTTATTTAGCAAGGACACTAACAAAGCAGACAACAGGAGTAACTTTCTTTATTACATATCACCCAGATAGGCATCAAAAGTAGAAACAGCAAGGCCATTGGCCAGTCCATAGTTCAAAGTATGTGCATGTATGCATGAGAACCTGCACAGGGAATGGGCATCCAAAGTGGCAAACAGCAAGGCCATTGGCCAGTCCATAGTTCAAAGTATGTACTTGTGTGCATGTGAACCTGCACAGGGATAGGGCATCAAAAGTGACAAACAGCAAGGCCATTGGCCAGTCCATAGTTCAAAGTATGTACATGTGTGTGTGAGAACCTGCCCAGGGAATGGGAATCCAAAGTGACAAACAGCAAGGCCATTGGCTAGTCCATAGTTCAAAGTATGCACATGTGAGAAATGCAATAGCTGACACGTGCTTCTGACTGGGGGGACGGCTTTGGGACAGGGGGCCTGTTGGGAGTTGTAGTGCAGGCTTCCCACCCACAAACAACCTTCCCAGTTAAGATGGATACCAACCTGTTAGTTGGAGGTGAACAAACACCCCTCCCTGTTAAGATGGCTGCCTCCCTGTGAAGTGGAGCAGAGGAAGGGAATAGGCTCCACATGGCTCTTGGATGGGGGAGTGTTCCATCCTGCTCAGGGGTGGGACAAGAGAGCATTAGATGGCTACCTACCTGTTAGGTGAAGGTGAGCAATGCAATGGCTGACACATGCTTCTGGCTGGGGGGGTGCTCCATCCTGCGGAGCTTTGGGGCAAGTGGGCCTGTTGGGAGTTGTAGTGCAGGCTTCCCACCCACAAACACCCCTCCCTGTTAAGATGGCTACCTACCTGTGAGTTTGAAGTGGCTGACACATGTTTGTGGGTGTGGGGAGGGCTCCATCCTGCTGGGCTTTGGGACAGGGGGCATGGTGGAAGTTGTAGTGCTGTCTCCCTACCCACAAACAACCCTCCCAGTTAAGATGGATACCTACCTGTTAGGGGGAGGTGAACAAACACCCCTCCCTGTTAAGTTGGCTACCTACCTGTTAGTTAGATGGGGCAATGTAATGGCTGACACATGGTTGTGGGTGTGGGGTGGAGTGTTACATCCTGCTCAGCTTTGGGACTAGGGTGCCTGGTGGGAGTTGTAGTGCTGGCTGCCTGTACACATGCCCCCCATGGAAATATTGCTAGCTACCTTTGGGGTGAGTCAGAGGGAGTAAATGTTGGATCTGTGAGACGTGTTGCGGAGAGTGTTTTGCACATGAGTGCATTTGGGCCTAGGAGGTGTCGCTTTGTAGTTGTGCAAGACAGTACATAGCAGTGTAATGGTAGACATTTGTTGGTACTTACCAGCCTCCACTCCCCCGGGTGTTCCTGTGAGACTCTCTGGATGTAGTGTGGCAAGCACCTTCTCCTTCCATTCGGCAAATGTTCGGGGTGGAATGGGAGGGCCACTGCCAGTCATCTGAGCCAGTTTAATGTTCTTGTTGTTCCTCTCTTTCACCTTGCTCTTGAGGTCATTCCACTGCTTCCTGATCTCCTTGGAGCGGGGGACGGTCCCTACTGCATTTACTTTGTTGACTATCCTTTCCCACATTTGATTTTTTCTGGCTTGTGGTGTCTGTTGGACCATGCTTCCAAACAAATGTGGTTCTACTCTGAATACCTCATCTACCATCACTGACAACTCATTGTCAGTGAATCTGGGCATTTTCTTCTGTGACATGGTGTACAGATGTGTGGAAAGTGCAGTTCTGAAGGTGGTGGTGGTGCTATGTGTGGTGTGTGTGTGTTGTTGTGCTGGTGGGATGTGTGGTGATTTGCCTCTCCTTTGTGTTGTGGTGTTGGGCCTTTCAGTAGTGGAGTATTGCAAAGGATTCTGGTCAGGGAAGGGGCTGGTGTTATACGTGGCTATGTGGGTGGGTCATAATGGAGTCTTCCTGTCAGGTCTGTTCTGTGGGTTGACCTAGGATTTGTTTTTTTGGTTACCATTGGGATGTGTAATTAGGCAGTGTTAGGTGTTTTTTGAGGCAGAGCCAGGTTCATGGCCACACTTGGTGGCCTTGTGGTGTTTTTTTTTGTTGACCGCCATTACTGTTCCGGAGAGACCACGGCGGTGGGAATACAACAGCCCTTCTGCCGGCTCTCCCATTCATCAATGGTTGCGATCGCAGCGATCGGAAACAGCGGATCATTCCGCTGCCACCTCAATTGTATACTAATTTGATGTGCGGTCAATCCGCTTTACCGTGCGGCGGTTTTTGGTCATTCCACAGAAAATCCGACCGCCGCAGATGGATTTTCACCTGCTCCGCACACTACCCGCGGCCTTTCGTGGCATCAGTCTGCCGTGGTCAGATTTTTGTGGTGGTTGATCCTAATCTGACTGCCGGTTTTGCTGCAGTCCCAGCAGACGGTTAATTTCCGTTACCACGGTGGTTGGAATGGTTTTCCGACCGCCATCCTAATTGACCCTTAAGTTCCTTAACACATTTCTAACAGCTCTATGGGGGTCTTGCTCCTGATTGGGTAAACATAACAATGATGCTTACGGAGAGATATGAACCATGTAAATATGATACATTGGCTTCAGCAAAGACCTCCTGGAGGCATTCAGCTTGAGACAACAACACACAACCAGGTTTCACACCTAAAGTTACAAAGCCTGCAAGCCTGTCTCTCACCCTCATGGGCCCATGCCTGATTTAAATCAGTCACTGGTAGGCCTAATAGGCACGTTAGACAGGATATCTCTGCGTCTAAACCATTGATGGCTTTCGATAAGTATGGTTGTGGCATCCCTACCATGTACGAGCTGTTTAAGGGAAGTAGGATAGCTAGAGGTCTTAAGGAGGCATGTATCCTGATGGTTCAACATTAATTTCAATTGCCTATTAATTTACCCTTTTCAAGGCCATATAAGAGATATTGTCTGATTTTTTACACTGACTCATTAACTTGGAAGGAGGAAATAGCTTCCTGAGTTTCGTCATACCCAAATAGTTTTATGGGGACGCCCCATGCATTACGTTTTCTCAAAAACGTGGGATAATCTACCCTGTCAAATGTGGTACTATAGTCAATAAAGCAGCTGAAGAGTAGTGGCTGATCTTTCTGTACTGCTCGGGGGCTCAGAGCTGCAAGTGCTGTGATGTTATCCATTGTTGATGCAGCAGCTCGGAACCCAGTCTGGAAAAAAGGAAAGGCATCAGTTTCCACAACACAGGCCTCCAGCTGTTTAAGTAGTGTTCTTGCCAAAGCTTTGGCCTCTAGGTCTAAAAGTGCTATCAGGTGGTAATTTGATGGAATTATCGGGTCATCTTTCTTGAGTATTGGACACAGAATAGACCCCCTCAATGCATCTGGTGCTTTAACAGTCAGTAAGGCATGATTGCAAAGCATCTTTGCACATTCCTCTGAGGAGCATTTGAATATACTTGCTGGCAAACCATTAGGGCCAGGAGCACCATCGTTTTTTATTTCCTTGATGAATTTGAAAACCGGGACCAGGTAGGTCAATTCCTGGATGTTATCTATAGTCAGTTCTGCGAACTCCCAATTATCAGCATTGTCAGGTGCAGAGAACTGGTCTGTATGTAGCTCTTTCATGCGTCTCATCCTTCTCATTCTTCTAAGACTCAATTTTTCCTTGTGCTGTTGGATTTTAATTTCTTAATGTACTTCCAAAAGCAGGCCTGATTTTTTTCCCTTCAGCATTTGGTAGATTATTAGCCATTCCTTTTGTTCTTTGGCCTTTTTTCCACATATGTAGATTTTTTGTGATGCTGACTCAGATTAAGAATGGCCACTGTCATTTTTGCAGTAGGATTGAATTTATGGGCACACAGGGCCCTCCTTAGCGCTTCTTTTAGTTAAGACGATGACCTTATTGTGTTGCTGTTGAAAGTCCTTCTTTCCGTCAGCCCTTTAGTGCTACTGCCAGTCTCCAGGAGCTAGCACCGAATCCCTTAACTCACTTATAGATCTATCCCAATCGTGGGATATATCCCATTGGGGGTGGATGTCAAAGGTCAGCTTTTCTAACCACGTGCTCACCGTTGAGGTGTCTCCCTCCCTCCATCTGATTCTCCTTACGCATTTTGCTGTTTCAGCCCCTGTAGAAGAGCCCAATGTGATACATTTGTCCACAGTAGGTCCTGCTAATTATAGGGTGAGAGTCGAAGGACTGTGGTCACGTTCTGGCCTGTTGGAAATCTCAAAGCTAGTGAGGCAATTCGCTAAGGTCTCTGAGAGGAAGATGTAAACAATAGTTGAGATTCCTCTGTTAGGACGATGTCAATTTATGAATTGTCAGACAGTCTTTCATTTTTTCCCGTTATTTCTAATTTGGGCTACAGTTGTCTGAGCTCCCCAAGCCTCTAATATTAAAATTACCCCACCAGCAAGATTTCATGTGTAGTGAACTCCATGAAGTGTTTCTCCAAGCTGTCACAGAGATCTTCACATGCCTGTAATTTCAGAGCTTATGGCGCATTGTGATAGCAATTTATCAGCAGCAGAGGTGTTCTTTTGTTACTGCTTACAAGGCTGGAAAGTTGGATTTGAGTAGGACAACCTCAATCTTACACTTATATCTGATGAATATAGACATTTCCCCAAAGGAAGCCCAAAGAGTTTGGAGTGGATTGCTGGCCTGAAGATTTCATAGAATTCATGTAAGACTGAAGGGGTTAGCGCCCCTATCTCTTGCAGGCAAAGGATATCACTTTTGTATGGGTAGGAAAGAGCTGAACTACTTGCCCTGGTTGTCTTGAGTCCTGCCACGTTCCAGAATGTTATTGTGAGATTGAGCACTGTCTTCGTCTTCCGAGATTTCTGCTGGTCCCAAGAGAGATGGCTAGGAATGCTACATTTGGCTACTTCTGCAGTGATAGGCCGACTGTCCCCAGTTGTTGTGTTTGTTGCTTCCTCTAATACAGTGCAGGGACAGAATATCGAAGTGGAAATATCGAAGTGCATTAATATCGAGTCAAGAATATCGATGGTGTAAAATATTGAGGTAAGATTAATCGTAAAAAATATCGATTTTTATGTAATGCAAAAATATCTATTTTCTATATTTCGATGTCAAAAATATTGTTGTAAATGTAATCGATTTTTTTTAAATTTTGGTATTATATTATTATTAATTTATTATTAGTTATTATATATTTTAAATAAATGTTTTCTTTTTTTAATTAAGTTTTAGGAGCGGGATATTGGTTTTACAGGGGATAAGGGTGGGGAGAAATAAAAACATTTAGGATTAAAATTTAAATATGTATATATATTTTTTAAATGTTAGGAGCGGGATATTGGATTTATAGGGAGTAAGGGTGGGGAGTAATTTATATTTTTTAATAAAATTTCAGTATTTTGAATTTGTTTTTGAAAGTTTTAGGAGCTGGATATTAGGTTTATAGGGGAGAAGAATGGAGTGGAATTTAAAAAAGAATTAAAAAAAAATATATTTTTTTTTTTAAAGAATTGAAATATTTAGTTGTGTGATTTTGGATTCATAGGGGAAAAGGATGTGGAGTAATTTAAAAATTTAGGATAAAAATGTAAATATTCTAAAAAAAAATTAAAATTTTAGTAGTGGGATGTTGTGTTTATAGGGGATTAGGGTGGGGAGTAATTTGAAAATATTGTTTGTACATTTTTAACATTTGTAAGAATTTTTAGAAGGAATTTAGTAGTGTGATGTTGATTTTAAAGGGGATAAGGTTAGGGAATAGTTTTTTAATATTGTTTAAAAATAAATTATTGTTAAAAGTATGGTAAAATTTTAAATTGAAAAAGAAAATTACAAATTTGAGGTTATATTTATGTTTGAGTACAATTTTTTTTAATGTATTTTGTTATTTAATTAAAAACAACATTGTGGAAAAATATTGTTACTTTACTAATTCTTTTTTTAATAAAGATAATTTTGGTAATTTCTTTTATTTTATTGATTATAAATTTGGAGATGTAATAGTTCTTAATTATATTTTATTATCCAGCATTTTTTAGTTGTTTAGGAGTTGGAATAGTAATTTGGGGGTGGTTATGATGGCGGACGGACTTAAGTCCATCCGCCATCATCCCGGGAATCGGGACCACATGGCTATATAGCGGCAGCCCTGCACATGCAATTACAATGCGACCGCCACTGTGGCGGTCGCATTGTGCATGTTTATCATTGCAGCAGGTGCTGCTGGCTGCAGCATCCTCCGCAATGGCAAAAATGCATGCGGTGCATTTCCCTGCACTACGTAGCAGGCACCATGCGGTGCCTGCCACCTGGTGCAGGGAACTGTAGAGGGGCACAGGTACCATGAAAGGCTGGCTTGAAGCAGCATCCTAATGTGACAGACGGTGTCTGCTAGACACCGCCACCATTCTAGGTATGCTGGCTGGGTCCGACAGGCAATCATAACAATTGCCTGTGTCGGACCCGTGACGGAAGGGCATTCCGTCCACCAGCACACCACCCGCCATCCTTATCTGGCGGGCGGCATGTGGCCGCACAATGGTGGTGAACCCGCCACTGGCAGGCTACCAGTGGTGGGTTCACCGCCATCAAAATGATCCCATAGTAATTAATATATATTTCACAATTTGTTGTATATTTTTGGAACATTTGTAAAAAAAATTACAATTTATAAAAATGTACATTTATTTTTTGTATTTTAATATTATTTCTCTATTCTTTTCTATGGACAGTAAGGGGTCCATTCGAATGTAGGGCGGTGGGACCACTGCGGCGCTGGCGGTGCAACAAAATGCCTTTTTCCACCCACCAGCAGCGGACATCACGGCCGCCATATTAGTATGGACAAACATAGGCCAATTCCCGACCGCTGCGGTGCGACGCACACCGCCATCACAGTGCGCTCACCGCCGTGCGGAATGACGTCCGCCCTGCTCCACAAATTAGGATGACTCAAACAAGCAGACGCACCGCAGCGGAGACACCGCCCAACCAGAGGCGGCGGAAGCTCGACAGCGGAGCACGAAACCAGAGTCCCGGTCATGTTCGCCATGGACCCAGCGCTACACGTTTTTCCAGTGCTGTACCTGCTACATCACCAGGAACTCATGGACCGCCGCGGATGCCGCCACGGGTATGCAACATCACAACACACAACACACGGCCTGACACAAGGTCCAAATCCACATCAGACACCCTAGGGGGGACAGTGACACATCCACAAGGGCACCCACACATCACCCACCTGCCACAAAGTCACCCCGCTGGATCCTGGACACACAGTACCGCCACCATGCAGCAATGTCCTGGTCACGTCACCGCAGAGGCGAACACAAGCAAATACATGCGCACAATGCAGAAGGCAGGGCCAGTGCCAGGCATGGGCAGGGCACAAAGACCACAGGGCCACACTCACTCCCACCACACACTAGCACACCCCATGAAGGCACATGCCATGTGCCCCTCCTGTGCACCCGATGCACAACAACAAGCCAGGGCAATACACACAACAAACAATCATGGAGACACACAATGCAGGAGTGGCTGCACAGGAATACACAACACACAGCACAATAGCAGAGGGCCACACACAACACCACACTCAGGGAAATATCAATGAGGACAAGCAACAAATGAACACATACAAGGAATTAACATCCAAATGGACACACAGCCTGCACAGTCACACATACATACCACAGACTGACACACATACACACCCCATATGCCAACAGCAATGGGGCACAACAAATAGGGAAACCAAAGTGGGATGCACACAAATGGAAGGCCATGGAGACGCACAACAAGCATGTGTACATCACATCAACACAACACAAGGAACAGAGCACAACACCCTCACACCATCAAAGCACACATGGCTGGCACAGTCAGTGAAGTCAAACCACAGGCAGCACAGTGCAACAACACAGGGAGACAGCAAGGCAAACCACATATAGGCACAAGGATGAAAGGAAGGCCCTGAAGTCAAACTGGGAACAGCCACTCATTCATAAAACTACCCCACAGGAGCATACCAGCAGCACTACACACAGGGTCCATATACACACCTCAGGACTGACAAACACCAGTAAGAATCTACACACATACCCCCCTCACACCAGCAGCACACAATACCAGTGCCAAACACACTGAAGGCTGGCAATACTTGACAGACAACACACACACAAACAACCACACACCCTGGGCTCAGCCACGGACATCGCACACACACACACACACACACACACACACACACAGGGATGCCACCACAAATGTGGAAACAAATACAATAGACAAACACATAGCCCAACAGAAACACACACACAGCCACAACAACAACAGACATGCCCTGTGCAGCTAAACTGGGGAAAGGCAATGAGAGCACAGACACTACAGGAGTGCACAACCTCATCACTCAGGAACAATACACAGACAACACACACAAGAAGTGCACCCTCACAGAACAACACAGCCTCATCAAACAAACAACAGATGCACAGGCAGAATAATCACATAGCAAAGACAGCACAACATCAGGGGATGCACACCATGCAATCACAAGGCAACATACACACACAGCACTGCATGCACAACAAGCGGTGTGTGCACACCAAGCATACCATACACACACAGACATCAGTGACAGAACAGCAACCCACACAACACCATACAGCACAGCACAAAGACAACAGCACACCCAGGAAGTGAAGCAAAAACACAAATAACACACATACATACAACACAACATCCAATAGATGCACAAGTCTGGGACACAAAGGTGGAAACAACTTGACCACAGGACTGAGTAGCACACACAGGTGAACTGCATAGGAGCAACCATGACAAACAGCACCGAACATCACACACTACGCATTGGGGAAATGCCCTGAGTGACACATTGACCCGGCCAAAGAACTGCACCACAAAGCACAGTGTCACAAATGAAGTCATGGGGAGGCATACACACATACAAAGCAAGGGGAGAGCTCACACCAAAGTGAAGTGTACTGCATGTCAGTAGGGGACATGGCAGGAGTGTACCATACACAAAGAGAGGGAGTGCAGACCCACAATGGGTAGGCAGCTGAATAGGGGAGGGCATGACAACACACACAACATGCCACACTGGAGGCAAGAAGGCACCATGTGACAGCAAGGCTTGAGAAAACACAACCACAATGGCAGTGTGGAGCAGCAGGTCTGCACAGTCCCCACAAACAGCAACAAGACACATGAATGTGCAACAAAACACAACACTGACTTGCCAGTAACACTCTCTGCATACTCACAAGTGACAAAAACAACAAGTAGGAGTCAGACAGAACTGCAAGGACACACCAACACACTGCACAGTGCACAACATACAACTCACATATGGGCATACAACCACATCCACAGGGATGAACAATCAAAACAACAGGCACACAACTCCCGGGTGACACATATGTGTAGTTGACATTCCCCACAAACTCACCCCCTCACACTGCATACTACCTGGCCATCCAAGAGCACAAATGGAAAGTAAGCCATGGGACTAGGATGGCTGGCCATCACAAGATGACCACACACATACACCACTGGGCACACATAAAGGAAGAACACACATACATGATGACCCTGGGCAGCCTGCCTGCAATACTTTGTGCAGAAACCCACTCTGTGCTGGCAGTGACCCCCGACATGTGTACAATAGAGCCAACATGAACCAATCAAGTAAATGACTACTGCTAACCATTCAAAATTGACACCATTGCCACCACAAGTATCTGGGTCAAAAAGAAATGAAGACCCTGTCACCCCTAAAAAAAAGAGAGTAAGTGAGCCCAAACATTGACCATGTTGAAGTGCCACACAGACCATGTGGCACAGTAAACCATATACACACAGCAAAAGAACTTAATTCAGTAAGGACACTGACAAAACAGACAACAGGAGCAACTGTCTTTATTCACATATTGCACAGATAGGTACCATGAGAGGAAAAGAGCAAGGCACAAAATGCAGAGCATGTCCATGAGAAGCTGCACAGGCAGGGGGAACACAGCAGTGAACGACAAGGCCAGTGGCCAGGACAAAGTGCAGACTGAGTCCATGAGAAGCTGCACAGGGAGGGGGCACACAGCAGTGAACGACAAGGCCAGTGGCCAGTCCAGGGTGCAGACTGAGTCCATGAGAAGCTGCACAGGCGGGGGGCACACAGCAGTGAATGACAAGGCCAGTGGCCAAGACAGAGTGCAGACTGAGTCCATGAGAAGCTGCACAGGGAGGGGCACACAGCAGTGACCGACAAGGCCAGTGGCCAGTCCAGGGTGCAGACTGAGTCCATGAGAAGCTGCACAGGCAGGGGGCACACAGCAGTGAACAACAAGGCCAGTGGACAGGACAAAGTGCAGAGTGAGTCCACAAGAAGCTGCACAGGGAATGTGTGCGACTGTACCTTTCCATTATCCTCAGAGCCCGGTCGACAACGATAACGTGTCTAATACAAAGGTTATATCATACCTGCGACGCCTTTGCTGCCACTGTTTTATATATCAACCATTTTTATCAAGACTCGGCACCTACAAGAACTTATTATATACCAGATTTTAACACATATATGCACTGTTTGCATTGAAGTATTAAAGAACGGTCATCTATATGCCGAACTGCTACTAAATAAGGTTGTGCTATTTTTATGGATTTATTGGAATGCAGAACATAAAAGAATAGCCATCCCTTCTCAACACCAACTATATTTGAATGAATAAACATCAACTAAGGTATTCACCCACAAGAAAAATAACCTACCCAAATTCCTGGAAACCCTCCTTTGAACCTTGAAGCACAGGAATTGTGGCCTTATTTCTCCTGACGAAGGCGTTAACTACGCCGAAACGCGCGTCGAATAACATACAGTTGTGCCACCATATTTGTTTATTCTTCATCCTTGTGTAACCCACAATCTATTTTATTATTTGTCATGATTTTTTACTATGTATATAATAAATTTGTTTTTAATTGTGAATGTATTCAAAACTTATAATTAAAAAAGAATTACAATTTTCATTTTTCGTTTCACTGCTTACACTGTTCTGACTATGAGATAGAAAAGATTTACAACTGATATCCACAAGAATTGCCTAGGTTGTTATTTTTCAAACAACCTTTCCATGGTCAGAAACACAGTCAGGGGGCAACAATGTGCAGTACAGGCCCACCTGTGTGAGACACAGGTGCTTGAGGGTGACTAACACTCAGACTTGGCTGTCAGGCGGACTGGGAGCTGGCTGTGTCTCTGGGACTGTCAGGGCACTTGATGGGCGAGAGAGCGGAACAACTGAGGTAGAGCTATCAGTGGCTTGGCAAGCCGGAGGGCTGCTTGGGCCAGGTGGTGTAGTGGTACGTGGAGGTGGAGTCATGCAGATGGGAGTCACGGTGTGGCTGGGAGATTGTGGAGGGGTGCCCTTCCACTTCTTGGGGATACTAAATGGCTTGCCTGACGTTGGATCAATGGGAAGTGGTGAGACACAACAGGCACACTCACAACCACTGCTGCAGCAGGTGCAGGCACTGGCAGCCCCTCTGGTGATGTGCTGGACCCAGCGGAACGCTTTGCCTTGCTTTGCCTCTGCCCCTCCTTCCCCTGTTTACTAGGTGTTACCCCTACAGTGCCCTCCGGCCCCTGCTTCACTGGGCTTGGAATGGGAGTCAAGGTGGTTGGTGATACTGCCTTGGAACCCTTCCTAGGTGTACCCTTGACATGCATCACCTCCTTGGTGGGCACAGACACTGTACGATTATCTATGCGCGATGCTTTAGGGGCAGGAGATTCCTTGGATGGGGATGCCACTGAGGCATGTGTGCTTGAGGTCTGCTGTTTTGCTATTTGTCCACTGGTGCCGCCTGACGGGCTTTTCTCTCTGTGCTCTGGGGTGCCTTTGGTCTTCTGTGGGGATGGTGTCCGGGACTGCTTGGTTTGCTGCTGCTGTGTGCTCCATGTGCTGTATCGTGACTTTGATGTATGTGGACCGTGGTCACTATCGTCAGACGTGGCCACTGCCAGGGGGTGGACAATGGCACTGGAGCTGGACTGTGAGTATGTGCTTGTTGCAGAGCAGACGTCACTGTTGATGACAAAGCCTGGACTGTCCGGTGCAGCCCACCCACGTCGGAATGTATGCCCTCCATGAAAGCAACCACCTGGGCCAATTTTTTGTCATGGTCTATGAAGGCATTGAGGAGAGCTGTCTGGCCTACACACAGCTGGCGCAAAAGGTCCACAGACTCAGCACTTATGACAGCAGGGGAGACAGGGGCAGGGGCAGTGGTGCCAGGGATGAAGGACACACTTACCCTCTTACTGAGGCAGACACGGGCAGCACCAGAGGAAGTGGCTGGGAGGGTGGGCAATGGCCGCTGTGTGGTGGAAGCCGATGCAGAGTCCCCTTTCCCTGTGCCCTCCAACATGGATGCATCCCCGCTGGCATCGGATGATGTGATGCTTTGCGTCTCAGGCTGGGACTTCTCCAACAGACTCCTGTCCCCATCTGAGGCGCTGGTGACATCTGTGTCACTAGGCTTTTGGGCAGTTGTGGTGCTAATTTCACCCCCACTGGTGTCAGTCTCCTGTCCCTCCGTAACCACAGGTGATGCTGCATGGGAGAGAGAGATGTAGGGTCAGGTCAGTGGCAGCAACAGAACAAACATATGCAAGCAATGCATGACAAAAGTTAGCCAAATCTACATGTTGCACACCACCCTGTGCAATCACATCGTGCCAACTCACTACATAGACTCAAGCAGTGCGTGGAAACAGGATACTCAGACATGAGTGAGCCATGTGATGACCGCACAGCACAACACCCTGCTTGTGGCTCTGTTCAAACAGACACCCAGCTAGTTCTGAGCACACCTAGGGACATGATGGGGGCACACTACTTGTTGCCAATGACAGAACTGGATGGAACAGGAGGGGACAACACAGACCCAGACTACAACATGACAGTCCACAATGGACATTAGCCCATGTCACCCACCATGTCGTACCTTGGGGACAATATAATGCTGCACATTGCTGTAAGATGTGTATGCCTCCCCAATATGGGTGCATGCAATAGACGCGTTGATGTACTCACAGTCAGATTGGGCACACTGCCGTTCCCTCCCATGGGATTCCCAAGACTACACCAATGCAGAAGAAACCTGTAGAGCACAACTCAACTCACATGTAATGTGAAGGCACAGCATCCAAATCACCTTTGTAAGTACAGGTAGGGCAAATGCATGCCACAGGCACCCAGGCCACCAGGCACTTACATGCCACAGCATCACACTACCAACATCACAGAGGCCAGCGCTGGCACAGGCTCTGTACACATGCAGCCACTCCCAGCCAAAGTCAGACTCCCCAAATGCTCACCCCTGGCTTGCTGCTGATGCTCCTTCAAACGTGCATCCAGCTCAGGCTGTGTCACCGCCAAGATGCGCCCCATTAGTGGTGTCATACTGCACCGTGCCAGACGCCCAGTGCAAGGAAGCAGCCCCAAGGTCATCTCCGCCACATTCTTTGCCAGCCGGCTGATGTCATCCCATCTCTTGTGGCAGTGGGTGCGCCATCGGTTTGAGACCCCCAGGGCTCGCACCGTCGTTGCAATGGCCCTCCACACGGCCTTACGCTGGTGTACCTTGAGCTGCAGGCATGGGAGACAAGAGTGGGAAATGATCCATGTACCGACATCTATCAGTATAGCAGTATAGCAGCAAGATACAAAATCATCATATATCCAACGAAATTGGCAATCAGAGACTATAGTACAGCTCACATGGGACACCTGCATGGGAAAAGCTGATGTTAAAGCATGCAGGTGTGAGGGAACACACTGTCCCTGCATATCTCACACACATGCAGGATGCCAGCACTGAAACACCCATGTAGCATGCCCACACTCCAGTCCATTCTTGGCTTGAGCAACACATACATCACATGTCAACCTGTGTTTGGGGGTGGACTCACTGTGTCCAAGACTGCACAGCCATCAATGTCCCTGTCCTGTGAATAGTTGAATGTGTCATGGTGGTCACATTGAGGGACATGATCACACAAATACAAAATGCCAATCACAAGGGCAGTTGTGTGCAAAATACAGTGCTGAGATGGCCCATAGCTGGAGTGCAATGTGAAAAGACTGATGTCATACTCTCTAAGTTGTGAGGTGTCCTTGTCTTTGTAGGCGGGGACTGTGCAGGCCAGCTGGGCTCACACTGAGAAGGACTACAGGGGCACACACAGCCATCCAGCCAAGCAATCACTGTCCTGACTACTTCATGAACAACCTTCTGTGTCACTGTATAGCTGACAACACAACACAGGTCACTCATACATACATGTGAAGGGAGGGAATGCTGTGGCATTGGGTACACACACCCTCCCACTGGAGAAAGCATGTCAGGCAGTGCATGACACTACCCCACACTCACAGGCACATACTGCATCAGTCCAACTACATGTGTGGCCCCCTGCCCTACCCCACCACTGTTGAAGACTTACCACGACATTTGGGGCACCATATAGCCTTGGGTACTGTGTGAGCACCTCATCCACCAGGACCTCCAGCTTCTCGCTCGTGAAGGGACTGGCACGGATCTTCTCTGTCCTTGCCATCACTGTGGATGTGAGACAACAGCGGCGGAATTGGGTGGTGAGGGTTCTCAGGCAGCAGTCCCTGGAGGCAGCATCAGGCGAGGGGTCTGAGGCAGCAGTCCCTGGAGGCAGCAGCAGGTGAGGAGTCGCAGGCAGCAGTTCCTGGAGGCAGCAGCAGGTGCGGGGTCTCAGACAGCAGTCCCTGGAGGCAGCAGCAGGTGAGGGGTCTCAGGCAGCAGACTCTTGGAGCAGTGGAAATGTGAGGCTCACTCACACACATATATAGCCCCCTGGGGTCGTTTCAAAGGTGCCAAGCTGCAGCAATTGGTGGTCCAGGTCTGCCTCTTTCAAATGCATCCAATGACCGCCTCCGCGGTGGTGGTGCACGCCTACCGCGATCTCCAAAATTGCATCATGCCACCGCAATCATGGCTCCCATTGGCTGTAAGGGCATGCTCCATGGCGGTGACACAACGCAGGGGCCTGGGGTGCGCTACTGCGATTTCAGTGGTGGAGCATGCTAACCACCATTTCCACATGTCTCCATGCCTCTCACTACCGCACTTGTGTGAATGGGTGTGCTGGTGACACACCGCCGGGGCCAGGCGGTAGCTACCGCGATTTGGGTGCCATACATTGACACAAGGCTCCACCATTCAGGCAGCAGAGCATGCCAAACGCCATTTCCACATGTCTCCATGCCTCTCACTACCGCACTTGTGTGAATGGGTGTGCTGGTGACACACCGCCGGGGCCAGGTGGTAGCTACCGCGATTTGGGTGCCAAACATTGACACAAGGCTCCACCATTCAGGCAGCGGAGCATGCCAAACGCCATTTCCACATGTCTCCATGCCTCTCACTACCACACTTGTGTGAATGGGTGTGCTGGTGACACACCGCCGGGGCCAGGCGGTAGCTACCACGATTTAGGTGCCATACAATGGTGATGGTCATCTGTCAAACATCAACAGTGCACAGTGCAAACATGTTCAATGGCACATCATTGTGCACACGATGCCAATGTTCAATTTACTCCACTGATGGCTACACATGCCATGTTTGTGTGTGTGTAATGTTGATTTGCCTGTACCCACTCACATGTCACTTATGGATTTGATGTTGGTGTAGGCAGGATAGTGTTGTTCTGGACTGTACAATGTGTACACATGCCAATGTGTTGAGGTCCAGTGACAATCACAGCGATGCTCGTCTCAATGAATGATGATCTATTCAGCATTGCCTCTCATGTCTGCCCATGAACACATTCGTCATTCCAGCGCCGACTGTGGTCATTGTGTGGGGGATGTGTGCCAGGTAGTAATGTCGCATTAAGGTATGACAGGGACAGCAGCTAGGCATGAGACAGTGGTTTTGATTAGTCACACATATGCTGGATGCTATACTCCCAGGCGTGCCCATGTGAACTGTGGCCATATCCCTATGTGCATTCACATTGACCAAGGTGGTGTTTGAGGTACTTGTGTTGTGTAAGTTGACACGTGTGCCCTTTGTGTAGCTGAAGGTGTCCCTCCATGTAAGCTGGTCTGTTAGTCACTATAGATGTCAGTCATTGTTGTTGTTGTGTCATCCAGAACGTGATATGCTGTGCACATCTCATGATGTATTGCATTGACGTGTCCACTATCATCTCAAATAGGAGGAGGCCAAATTTGTCTCATCACTTGACGGTGCTGGAGCACATGGAGGATGTTGCGATCATACGGAAAGGCCGCCTGGACAGAGCCACCCTGAAAACCCTTTGTGATCTGTTGGAGCCCCACCTGCAGCCCCGCAGGACATACCCAACAGCTTTCACCCCTACTTATAAGGTAATGGCAGCCCTGCATTTTTTTGCCACTGGATCGTTCCAGGAGACTGTGGCCAGCGCTGGTGGGATGTCACAACCAATGTTCAGCATGGTGCTGCGTGATGTACTGTCTGTCATGATGCTATACAAGGACAGATACATCCATTTCCCCAAGGGTGCTGAATTGCCAGCTGTGAATGGAGATGTCTATTCCCTTGGACACATCCCCAATGTTGTTGGGGCCTTTGATTGCACCCATGTCGGTCTTGTGCCACCACAGGCAAGTGAGCACATTTACCGCAATCGCAAGCATTGCCACTCCATCAATGTGCAGGTGGTGTGCCTGGCAAATAGGACCATCTCGCACGTGTGTGCCAAATTCCCAGGCTCGGCCCATGACTCCTAAATCCGGCGGAACAGCATATTGCCCAGCTGATGGCTAATCTTCCTCCCGAGCGTGCATGGATTGTGGGTGAGTATGCCTAGTCATGTGGCGTGCTGTGTGTGTGACCTGCTGCCCTGAACCTCAGCGACGTTGCAATGTCTATTTGTGTTTGTCATACCTAGGTGACTCTGCTTATCCCAACCGTCCCTGGTTGCTGAGCCCACTGTGGAATCCCAGGTCCCCGGCTGAAGTCCACTACAATGAGGCCCATGGGAGGACACGTCGTGTGGTGGAGCGTACTTTTGGTCTGCTCAAGTCACGTTTCCGCTGCCTGGACAAGACCGGAGGTGCACTGGCATACTCGCCCAGGAAGGTGTGTCAGATTGTTGTGGCATGCTGCATGCTCCACAACCTAGCCATTCGCAAGGAGATTCCCCTGCTCCTGGATGATGGTGAGGACCCAAGGCCCCAGCCTGCAAACCAAGCCATGTCCAGTGATGAGGACAGTGGAGAGGAGGAAGATGTTGACCTGCGTGAACAGCTCATCACCTGCTACTTCACTTGACGGTGGTTGTCAATGTGCAACATACAAATTGTCTGATGATATTGCTGTTGTTGTGAAGGGGCATGTGAGAATTGTAGCATCAGCCAGTTGTAGACTCAGTGGTGGTTGGAAATGTTTCTGGGACATGTCATTTGGGAACATCAACAGGACGTGTATGTTGACACTTGGTGGCCATTGTGACATGTGCATGTTGGGTTATCCTGATGGTAGGGGTTGTGTGATGTCTGTGATGCCACACCCAGACCAGTGACAGTTGTTCTGTTGTGTTTCCCTAGGTGCCTTTGACTTCTCCTTGCCTACATACAGCCCATGCTCCTGGTACATTGTGATCATGTTGAAGACTGTACATCCTGCAATAAAGACGGAGCAGACACGACAACATGTGTGTGAGGATATTTTATTTACAATGGTGAGATGCGAGGGGGTGTACATTTCCATTGGGGGTGGGGTGGAGCAGTGAGTTGACAGTTGTGGTAGATGAGATAGTCGATTAGTCACCACATTGCTGTGGTGACCCAGTCCAACAGACAGATGCCATTCACAAGGCAGTGTGGCGAAGGACAGTCCAAAAAGTCAATGCAGTGGTGGAGAGGGTTGCCATCATGGCTGGCTCCGTGACTGGTGTCTGGCAGGTGCTTGGCCTCCAGATACTCCCAGGGTCTTCTTAGGACGGCCCCTTCGTCGTTTGACAGGGGGGGCCCTGCTGCAGTGCCAGTGGGGTCTGAGGACTCACCCCTCTCCGTGGGCGCAGGGGAGGATGGTGAACTGTCATTGTGCGGCCCACCAGAGGGAGGTGGAGGTGTTGCCTGTGGTGCATGCCTGTCCCTCAGTACTGCCACTTGCTGGCCCAAGAGGTCCACGATTTGTCCCATGCGGTGTCGATGGACCTCATCAGCAGGATGAGCTCGTGCAACAGTTTGTCCGACCGGCCCGTTTGTCCCTGGGCCTGTTCACATACACCCAGGACTCTGGTGATGTGTTCCAGGGAGTGGGTCCCGGCCTCCTGGTGTCCCTGGGTGACCCTGCCCCACCCACCTGCCCTGCTGCCACAGACCTGTTGCCTCACCACTGTGGGCACCCGCATCCTCTCCCTGCCCTCCTCCGTCGATGGTGTGTGCTGGTCATCCTCTGGGACTGGGAGGGTGTTGTAGGCAGCACTGGTGGTGGTGGTGGTGGCCGCACAGGCCGTGACAGCAGGGGTCTGCTGTGGAGTTGTTGTTGACGCAGATGTGGTGGGGGGACGATGGGGTCCTGGGACCTGTTGCTCCCTGGCACACCAGATGGGCCGGCCTCAAGCTCATCGTCCATGGAATCCTGGGAGTCAACATCCGAGAGTCCTTGTACAGGGGGTGGAGACTGGCTCTGCAGGTTGCTGGTGTTGTCCTCTGCAGTGAGTTCTTGGTCACCTGTGGGTCAGATGTGAAATGGTCATTGCAGTGCACCCGGCAAGCTTTGTGTTAGCTGTGTGTCATTCACTTTTTGTGCACTGCACAAGTGACATATCATCACATTGTTGACTATGTGCAGTACTGTGCTTCCTGACATGTTGCAGTGGTACAGGCATTACTTGTCCATGGTGTGAGGTGTCAAGGCATACCATGCGACCTGTGCACAATTGAGGTTTAAAGGAACTTGTCATCTAGGGCCTGGCACAACATGTGTTTATTTGAGGACTCACTGTTTATTTGTCTGACCTAGCAGACGTCACATCTGGCCATGGACTGGCCATTGTCATCTCCTGCATCCCTTTGTCCTGTCATGTGCATATCTTGATTTATGCCACCACACATGCTTTCATATTTATCGAATGGTCCTTGTTGCACTTGCCCCATGGCAATGCACATGTAACCAGGTGCTGTGCATGATTGTGCCCTGACTTTCTTCTACTTGTGCATTGGTGTGTCACACTTAGGTGGCTGTGACAGTTTCCTTAGCCTACCTGTGTTCACACTTTGCTTGGCAATTGGGTAGGTATGCCTCTTTGTGCAATGAGAGGGCTGGTGTTGTTATATGGCACTATTTAATTTGTGAAAAATGGGTGGGTGCACGTACTGGCTACTTACCTGTAAGTTTGTTTGGTGTACTGTAATGGCTGCCTTCTGCTCCTGGGTGGGGGAGTGCTCCATCCTGCTGAGGTGTGGAACAGAGGGAATGTTGGGAGTAGTGGTGCAGGCCTCCCAGCCACAAACACCCTCCCAGGGAAGATGGCTACCTACCTGTAAGTTTGATGTGGGTTGTGTAATGGCTGACACATGCTTCTGGGTGGGGTGGGGGAGGGCTCCATCCTGCTCAGGTGTGGGACAGGGGGTATGGTGGGAGTAGTAGTGCAGCCCCCCCACCCCCAGACACCCTCCCAGGGAAGATGGCTACCTACCTGTGAGTTTGATGTGGGTTGTGTAATGGCTGACACATGCTTCTGGGCGGGGTGGGGGAGGGCACCATCCTGCTCAGGTGTGAGACAGTGGATATGGTGGTAGTAGTGGTGTGGATGGATTTTGGCCATCTCCGCCCGCTACGAGTGTTTTTTCTTGGCCTTGTTCCACCGCGGTCGGATTATTTTGGCGGTTAATCCTAATTTGGCCGCCGGTTTTCCCACGGTGCCGGCGGGTGGTTGTTTTCCGCTTCCATGGCGGTTGGGGTGTTTTACAGCCCGCCATCCTAATGGACCTCTAAGTCCTTTTTTAATTTTTCCTCACTTTTCTATCAATCTGTTTAGTTTTTAGGTCATTTTGGAAGACGGAACATCGTGGTTGGGAGCTGCGTTTTGTCGCTTGATTTAATTAACTCTTAAGGTCGTTTTAGGGTAGGGGCAAGGTAGAAGTAGTGTAGTTAGCTTTGTGAGAATTGTATTTGTTCATTTTTGGTGTAGTTAGGTGTTATTTTGGTAGTTTAGTGTTTTATGTGTTCACCATAGTGTTGGATTAGAGTAGAGTGTTATGTAGTGTTAGTTATGTGTTGTTTAATTGTGTTATTTAGCGTTAATTGTTAATGTTAATGTTTGTGGGTTAGTACTTTTATTGTGGGTGGGCATTCTTTTATTTTCTATACAGCTTTTCTGGATCGTGAATGGATGGTGGTATTGACCCGTTTATTTTTATTTTTTAAAAAGGAAAATGTATTTTGTTTATTTAAAACAAGTTATTTTACATTTCCTTTAATCTTTTTGGGTTTGTTGGAGCGTTTTTTTTGTAAAGCTATTTTTCAGATTTTTGAGGGTTTCGTTATTGAGAGAATTGCGTCGTTGGAGCCTTCTTTCACAGTTTAATTTTTGAAGGTTTTTTTAACACTCATTTTCGGGTTTTGAGGGCTTTGTCTTTGAGAGGATTGCGTCATCGGATAATTTTTGCATTTTTTGGGGGGGTTCTGTTTTTGAATGGATTTGTTTTTTGATTTATCTTCAATGGATTTATTGGATTTCCAGGATCATCTACTACCACATAACAGTAAGCTATTTTTTATTATTATGGGTGGAGAATGTTTTTTGTTACATTGATTTGTTTGTATTTTTTAATTTTAATAATTATATTATGTCATATATATTTGTGTTATTTTTTAGATTTTATGCGACAGTTATAATTATTTAAAAAAGAGTGGAAATTGTTTGTTTAAATGTTTGGAAATAGTAAATGTTTAAGGCGTTTAGTATTGTTGTTTTCTTACAGTATAGATTTAGCTATCATGTCTTAGTATTCTAGACCTTTGGTGTTCGCAAATAGTCTCGTTTTATGTTGTTGATATTCATACATGGTTTTAGTTTGTTTACTTAGTTTAGGGCCTATTTTAGAGGCCAATTACAATGGCGGGTGGACTGGAGTCGGTCCGCCATCGTGGTGGAGACCGGGACCGCCCGCAATACATGCGGCGGTCCCGCACACCAAATCAGGAAGCGACCGCAACCGTGGGGGCCGCATCTTGCATTTTATCATTGCGGAGGGGGCTGCTGACAGCAGCGCACGCCGTGATGCCAAAAGGCAGGATGTGCATTTCACTGCACTACGTAGCAGGCACCACATGGTGCCTGCCACATAGTGCTGTGAAATGTAGGGGGACCATGGGTACCCCCCAGTGTGCCCACATCCCCCCCAACACAAGGGGACCCGCAACAGGCCCCGGTAACAAATCCCCACCAGCCTTTCCATGGCCATATCACCGCCATGGAAAGGCCGGCTGTAGCCAGCATCCTAATTTGGTGGACAGTGCCTGCTAGGCACCACCACCATTTTAGGCTATCTGGACCATACACCAGGGAATCTGTATGATTGCTTGTGGTGGTCGCGTGGGGACGGTCTTTGCGTCCACCATGGTCCGAGCGCGATTCCCTCCGCCATCATAATGTGGCGGGGGAAAATACCGGTCCGATTGCGGAAGGCCCGCCACCGTATGGCTGGCGGTAACAATCCTTCTGCAATCGTAACCGGCCCCCTAGTTAGGGATTGCTCTAGCCTTAGCTTTTGATAGCTTTGTTCTTTTTTGATAGCTTCTATAAGTTTATGTAGGGTTGGTTGTCCTCTTCCTATTGTGGCTTGGAAGGCATTGTGTCATCCTTCCACTGCATTGTTTGTTTTTTCTTTTTGAGCTAGAGTACTGACATATACGTTCCGCCAAGGTATTTGGAATTTGGGTTGCCTACAGTGCCCTGACCTATGTAGCCTTCCCACCCAAGTATCTTCATAGTAGTCTAGGAAGGGAGTTAGTTTAGTTTAATTTGCCTGATAGAAAGGGGTTTCAAGAAGTAGGTTATAATGGTTTGCTATTTCAGTTGTTGGTAAATAGGCCAGGGCTATGAATTTTTTTATTTGGTAGGCAAAGTTGTTATTGGTGTCGTAACCGGTACCTAAAGTAGATTTTTGTAGGTACCTCCAGATACTTTGATTAAAGTGGTAGTAGCAACCTTGTATTTCATTGTGTGGGTATATTTTTTTAATTGATTGAATCATTGATTGTTCAAAATCAGTGATGATTTATTGTGGAAAGTAGTTGTCGGTGTATTGTATTAATATTGTTAGGAGTTCTATGTATGTGGTGTTTTGTTTATTAGGGAGTAGTGCATATGTGAATGGTATGTTAGTATCTTCATATTCGCCATGGATTGTAAATAATTGATAAAAAGGCTTGGGGCAAACTTTAAATGTGCCATCTATCATCCATATCTCACAGTTCTTACATTTTTGTAAGTTGCTATTTGTTGCAAAGATGAGTATTCGTTTTTCATGACTTTTGTTGTCTTGGAGAAGGAATAAGTGATGGTACATTCAGGTAATATTTGTATTTCAGCAAAGGTTTGAGGGGTAGGTGGTGTTTGAGCTGTAGCTCTTTTAGTTTGGGAAATTAATCTCTTCAGAGTGGGGATGGGTGGTAGTTGTCCCATGACATGCTCAGGTACCCTAGTTAACAAGTTTTTAATTATTTGGGTACTTGTTTGTTGTGAGCTGGTACTTGCCTCTCTGATTGTCTCGAGAGCATCTCTAACTTCAATTTTAGTTACATTGGGGGGATGGTTATGTTCTCTGACATCACTACAGTGATTTCTATCGTAGTGGCTCTCCCATAACAAGAGTTAGAGTAATATTTACTGCATTTCCAATGTGTTTTGTTTCACTCATTTTTTCTTGGGTATAGGTGTAACCCAAGGACCAGAAAAGTAGTTTCCCCTTTTGTGAAGTAATTAATTTTGCTCCCTCAGCCATTTTTTGGTTAATCTGTGAATATATGTATATATATTTATTAATTATACGATTTTGAACACTAAACATTTTGTATAATTAATATGTCTGAAAAAAAACTTACATGTATTTTGACTTTATTTTCTTGATGGATTTTCTTTCGATTGTTGATGTTTATCCACTTGTTTTTTTCTGTTGGTTTAAAAGCAAAATTCTATTGTTATTAAAGTGTTACATTGTATTGTGGTATTTTATTTATTTTGTTTCTATTTTTATTTAATTGTGAAAAAAAATACTATTTTTCGTTGATTTTTTTTCGATGATTTTGCTGTAGTTTGTAGAAGCTGGCAAGTGAAAAATATTTGTTGGTTACATTTACTTTTTAATTTATTTTAATGTTGTTAATTTGTTTGTTGTATTTGTTGGTTAATTTATATACCTACTTAATTTTATCTTTTTCTGTGAAGTTAATTCTTGCTTTGTTGATTTAAGGTTGACTTTTATTGAAGTGTAATCTGTGAAATATAAAATAAAAGGTTATACTTTTAGTACATTTGTGTATTTAGCTTTTTTAGTCTATATATTTTATTGAAGTAAAAAAATACTTGTTTTTTGTTGAATTTTGTAGACGCTGTTAAGAGAAAAGTATTTGTTAGTAATAAATCATTTTTGTTATTGTTGTTATTGTTAGATTATATTTGTAGAGCGCCGATCACCATAGGTCTCTAGGCGCTAGTAGCGTGGACCGAGGTCCATTGGTCCCAAGTATAGTCAGCGCACCAAATGGATTTAGCCGAATGCCTCAGCAAACAGGATGGTTTTAAGTTTTTTCCTTTCCTGAACGGCAGTAGTAGAGGTTCCATACGTATATTATCAGGAAGTCTATTCCAGAGCTGGGGGATCACGACTGAGAAAGTCCGTTCTCCCACGGTGGTTCTGTTAAAACGCGGGCAGGCCAGCAAGCTGGCCTCAGATGATCGGAGGTGCCGTCTAGGCACATAAGACTTCAGGCGGTCTGTGATGTATTTAGGTGCCCTTCCATATTTTGCTTTATGCGCAATGCATAGACCCTTGAACCTGATCCTCTGCCTAATGGGGAGCCAGTGCAACTGTTTCAGCAGGGGGGGGCGGCATGTGTTCTTCTTGGAGATTTAAAAATCAGCCTTGCTGTATCATTTAAAACTACCTGGAGTTTCCCCAAGAGTTTTTCAGGGAGCCCTATGTCTATTGTGTTACCATAGTCCAAACGTGACAGTATTAGGGCTGTCACGACGGTAAGCATGGTAGAAAATGACAGCAGGGCACCGAGCTTTCAGAGTTGCCGCAGCAGACTTGTGCAGCTCCCCACTACCACTGACACCTGATTGATTAGGGTGAGTTTGGTGTCCAATTTGATGCCAAGACTCTTTACAACTGGTACTGGTGTCGGGGTGGTACTGAGCTCTTGGGGCCGCAAAAGATTTGACCAGGGTGAGGCCTCTGTAGTTAAAGCCAGCACCTCTGTCTTAGCTGGATTCACTTTCAGTGAGTTCGAGGTCATCAAATTCATGGTAAACCGTAGGATGTTCTGGACATTGAGCTGAGCTTGGGGACAGTTATCGACTCAAACTATTAGCTGGGTGTCGTCAGCATAGTTGAACACCTGGCAGTCTAATTTTGCCAGTGATTCAACCAGCAGCTGAAGATAAATATTAAATAGCAGGGGGATAGCGCTGAGCCTTGTGGGACCCCCAGCGTAGGGCACCTTGCCTAGACCTGCATTCCCCTAGTTGTATTCTTTGAGACCGGTTTTCCAGGAAGGAGGTAATCCACTAAAGCACCGTCCCACTAACTCCCAGCCGCCGGACACGGGCCAGCAACTGCGCATGGTCCACTGTGTCAAACGGCTGAGAGGTCTAGTAGAATCAGTGCCAAGGGAATCTTCCTGTCAGCTGCTAGCCTCAATTCATCCAGCAATGACAGCATCACAAACTCAGTGCTGTTATGGGCCCTAAAGCCTGCTTGTCGTGTATGTAGCAGCTGATGTTATTTTAGGAAGGTCGAGAGAGTTTTGAGTACATGTTGCTCAAGGACTTTCGTTAAGAAAGGTAGCTGAGAGATAGGTTGGAAGTTTTTCAGATTGCTCAGGTCCGCCCCAGCTTTTTTTGGCAACGGGATCACCGTAGCTTCTTTAAACTTTTGGGGTACCCTCCCTGTAGTTAGAGAGAGATTCAGTAGGGATAGTACCTCTGACACTACTGCAGAGACGACCTTTTTAAACACCAGAGGAGGGCAGGGATCTTCGGTGGACCCGGACTTTACTTTGGCCACAATGTGGGCTAGGCCTTTAGAATCGAGTGTCGGGAAGGTAGAGAGCAAGGTATCCAGGGGCTCTGGTGGGTCTACTACTATTGGGGACAGGGAGTAATGCCGGTCTTGCTTATTTCCATAATAATGTTTTTAACCTTGGTCAGGAAGAAATACTGTACCCTTTCACATTCTGCTTGGTTTACAACAGTCCTTTGTTCTTTTGTGCGACTCAATTCCTTGAGTATGTTAAAGGTCTCTTTCTGGACGTTTGTCGCTTCCCTAATCCTCCCTCCGTAGTACAGTGATTTAGGCCTAATGATTGATTTTTTATAGAGAGCTAGTGATGTTTTATACTTTTCCCAGGAGTCTGGGTCATATGCTTTTCACCAGTCCCTCTCGCATTTTTGTTTAATTTATCGTTTTTTATTAGTTAGGTCTAATTGTTGGTTATTTTATATACTTCCTTTGAATTATATTTTTCTGTTATCTTGATTTTGCATTTTTTTCGAACATAGGGGCCGATTAGGATGGCGGGCGGACTTTAGTCCGCCCGCCACCCTAGCGGTTCTGGGACCAGCCACCAGTGGTGCGGCGGTCCTGCACCTGCAGTTAGGATGCCACTGTGGCATCCTCCATTCCCAGCATTGTGGCGGGCAGTGCTCACAGCACCGCCCGCCAGAATGCTGGGAATGTACTGTGTGTATTGTCATGCACAACGTGACAGGCACTGCGAGGTGCCTGCCACCATGTCCATGACAATGATGGTACCCCCCATGTGCTCCCCCACCTCCCCCAATACCCGGGATCCAGAAAGCATACTCTGCATGGCTTTGCAAGGCAGGGTCTCCGCCATGGAAAGCCTTGCTCCGCTGCCCATGCTAATACAGATGGCGGTGTCTAGCAGACACCGCCACCATATATAGCCCCTTTTCCGCCCGGTTGACTGGTCGACCGGCGGAAGACCAGCGGACGGTCTTTCCGTCCACCGGGGTCCCCCCTGCCATACTAATATGGCGGGGGGAAATGGGTGGTGGGTGGGGAAGGTTGTAGGGTGGAACGCCACCGCCATTCGGGTGGTGGCGATCCGCCCTACATCCTAATCGACCCCATAATGTTTGTTTTGGGGTTTTTGGGAAGTTTGGTTATTTATATTATTTAGTGTTTATTTTCTTTCATTTGTAATTATATAGATATACTTATTCTTTTGAGTTGATGGAGTGTCCATGGTAGATGTTGTGGTTTTGTCGATTTGTGTAGAAGCAGTTAAAAAAAATATTTGTTAGCTATGTTTAGCTATTTTATAAAGTTTAGTACTTTTAAATAATTTACGTTAGTTATTAGTGAAGTAATATACTTACATTGTGTTATATTTTATTGTTGTTGTGAACATAAATCTTTCTTTTGAATCTTCTAGATGCAATTTTAGGGGTCAATTAGGATGCCCGCCATCCTCGCGGTGTTCGGACCGCCCCCCAGACATGGGGCGGTCCCGCACTGCGAATTAGGATGCGCTCGCCACCCTGGCAGTCGCATTCCGCAGTTTAACATTGGGGCGGATGCTGCTTACAGCAGCACCCGCCGCACTGTCAAATTGCCATGTTGTGCATTTCCATGCACAACGTGGAAGGCACCGCGCGGTGCCTGCCACCTTGTGTGTGGAAATGGAGGTGCACCCCTCACACCCCCTTCCCACCATATTAGTGGCCCAACTCCGCCCGGCCGGCAAACGGAACATTTGCCGACTGGCAGAAAAGTGACGGATGGACTTTCTGTGCGCATACCAATCACCACCGAGAACGGTGAGTTTTGAGGCTGCCACATCCTCTCCTACTTCACTCCTAATCGTTTTTCTGCTTCACTCACGCCATTGTCTTGCTCCCCAATTATCCAGATTGATGCTTCCAGACTTATCCTAACGACAGTGTGTTTGTGCACCTCAGCACCTTCACCAGATTGACTCTGGTTCACTACACCGGTTTCTTTCCTTACTGGGTGTGCTTCACCATCCCCCCTGTAAGTCACCTCAGCCGATTGAGGCCCCTTCCCTAGCGCTTTTCCACCCCCCATAGATATCCTTGCTTAATTCTCCAGCATGTCCAACTCTTTTCGGTGCCTTTATGAATCACCGGCAGAAACAGCATGTTCTGCGCTCTGACATCCTTCTCTCTGAGCCTCGATACGCAGTATTACTTTGCTTAACGCTTTATACGCCGCGTTCTAACTGTCATATGATCTCTTCTTTGGCTCATTTTAAATCTTCCTGTAAACTTTCCCTTTCGCTTGGCCCTCCATTGAGAATGCTTATTCTCATCAACAGCACTGCCATGTAAATAATTGTAACCTGGTTCTGATGATGGCCTAACATCCCTAACGGCCGAAACGCCGTCAACTCTCACAGCATAATTTAAGGCGCCAATCCTTCAAGGATACCCCCTCCCCCTAAACCTTCTGTATATAATTACATTTATTGATTGGGTATCTCTCTGTTTAAATTCTGTACACTATATTTTTTTGTTTTTTGCCCCCCTCCTTGTTGCTGTATATACTGTCTCACATGTCACTTGCGCCGTTCACTATTTCATGAGCACTTGTACACAGTATCACATAGGTTACATGCCATTGAATGTAACGCAGTGCTTTTTCATGTCTTTCTACAATATATGAAGTAATATACACCACAAATACTGTGTTGTCATTCTAAATCATTTGTCTCCCTGTTCATCCCTTGTGCTCCGAGCAACTAAGTGTGCTCCAGATAAAATAGCCCTGTTACACACACCCTTAGAGACGTTGTTCTATGTTACACATGTTGGCCTTGCTCTCTATAGGGTTTACGGGCTATCTCCTGTAGCCTGATAGTCCGTTTCTCATAGGTAGTTTTAGCTGGTGGTACATCCCCTGTTCCCTTTAAGTTATCTTTTACTGGCAGAGGTCTATAGACCCTTAGTATGACCGTTATGGGTTTGTTGTGGGTGCTAGTTGGGGGGCCCATGTTCACGGATCCTAAGGGCCAACCGGCCAGGGTTGATTCGGAGAGAGGCATTGTTTTACGTTATTTCTTGCCGACACCCCTTCCCAAGTATGCCTTCTGAAGTCACCATGTTTGAGTTAGGTGGCGAGTTACATATGGGAAAGAACTGCATGGGCCCAAGCCCAGGGTGAGCAGCAGGCATATTGGCTGCTTCTAAGGTCAATGATCTTTTTTTTTAAATGAGCTGTTTCTTGGACTGTTTTTCAGGTTTTTTTTCGCCCTTCTCGAAAGAGTGGTATCTATTGAGGAGAAAGGTAATGTTGAATTATTTACTGGTGCTTGAGCTGTTAGTCAGACTCAAGAGGGACTTATCACCAAAGACATGAAAGGAGTGGGTGGGCATTACAGAGGCAGAATTGCTCGCCATTACTATGTCCTGGAGGCCGTTATCGTCTTGATCGATGGGGTACAAGTGCTATTGTCAGCGGGTATGGCTGGGGCTGCTCTGTTTGTATTCTTGAGACTTTCTAAAAGGGACCCTAGGACTTAATTGATCAATTACAGGGGGAGCATGAACATGTTTTTTTCACCCCCAAACACCTGATTAAGTTTTCCAGTGAGCTTCTTCTAAGCCCCAATTCAACTGAATTTGTGGCTATAGATTGAATTTGGTCTACCTGCAACTCCATTGTTTGCGACTGCCATAAAAGTGCCCTGGACTGGCAATCCTGTCCTGCGTAATGCAGATAGTGGCCAAAGAGTGGCAGGGGGGCTCCAGCCATACAACTGTGAAAGTACCTGGACATGTACCTCTAACATTTACATTTCCTGGTAATGAAAAACTCACAAATGTGTTTCTTACTACTATGAGGCCTACCTCTCCCATAGGATACATTTGGGTAACCTTACTACACTTAAGAAATGATAACATTTGTTTGGGAGCAGGTAGAAATAATATGATTCGTGTCTAACAAATTAGCATTTTAAATCCTCTTTACTGGTAAAGTTGGATTTTAAGTCAAAAATCTGAAAATTCCACTTTTAGAAAGTTAGCATTTTCTTGTCTTGGCCAGTTGGCTCCTGTAGTCTGTTTTCTGGGTCAGTTGACTAGGTGTAGTTGGTAGTTGTCCTTTTAGGTATTCCTCCCAGACAGTCACACAATAGAGGTAGGATGGGCCATTCAAGCAAGATGGGGAGGGGCAGAGCTGTTCACAGCCCTACTTGTGCTTCAAATGCCCTGCTTCAGCCCACACAAAAATAACTTCACACTAGCATACTGTGCCTATCCCCCGACAGACTGGGACCAGGGCAGGGAGGCATAAAATTGCAGGCACTTCATCGGTGAAAAAAACCCAGACATTTCTTCCACTTCAAAGCTAGCATCAGGTTTAAAAATAAGACGCTCAGACCCACTGTCCAGTACACTCCTGTACCTGTGGATACTACAGAAGAGGATTGCCCTGCTGCCTGAGGCCTGCCCTGTGGCCTGAGGAGGAAGAATGGACCTGCTCCCTTCATTCTAGGCTTCCTGAGTAACTCCAAGGGTCAGTTAACTGATCTCTTGTTCTGAGCTATAGGGACACAACAATTTCCTGATGCCTCCATGCAAATGCCCAAGTGACCTGCTGCACTGGACCTGCCTAGTCCTCCAACTGGACCTGCCTAAGCCCTGCTGGCCTCTACTGGAGTGAGTTCCTGCTTCCCAAGTGGTGCCTCACCAGGACATCAGACAGAGATCCTCCTTGCCAAACTGAAGGTTCCACCAAAAATGGTGCAAAGCCCCCAAAGCCTCGCCTCACAGCTGCCAGTTTCATCAAAACCGATGCTAAGTGATGCATAACCCCATAAAGCCACACCGCACACCTCACCGGAACCGAAGCAGCAGAACACAAAGCCCTGCAAAGCCTTGCCTCATAGCTACATTGGAACTGATGCAGGACGACGCAACGAGGACATAAGGTATAATCCCCAGCATGCCAAACTTGGTTCTGTGCCCGGTCTGAGCTCCATGATAGTCAGCTGAACTTGTAACTTTGTCCCAGTCCAGTGGGACCAGATACGCTGAGTTGGAGCTTTGCACCTTTTGATGCTACTTTTATCTAAATCTTTAAAATGGCATATCACCAGTTCTATTGATTGGATTTTTCTCATTTTGGTCTCACATAAATTATTACAATGTACTTTATGTTTCTAAATTTGTGTGGTATTTTTATTGTGTTATGTTTTTACTTTATTACTGTTTAAGTACTTTTTAATTACTTACACATTGCCTCTAACTTAAGACTGACTGCTTTTGTGCCAAGCTACCAGCAGGTTAAGAACAGGTGAATTTAGTTACTTTTTGTGGTGCACCCTCACAGGTAAAGTGGCTGTTGCTTAGAACCCAATTTCTCACAAATTTCTTTTTTTGAGTTTAGCATTAGTAATAAGTTTCAATATATTTGTTCATTCAAGGAATTACATGACAATTACATCAGGGTTACCCTGTGGGTTGGACAGTTTATTTGCCAAGGCAACAGTCTCAAGAACAAAAATATTGTCCAGCTTAAAGAGTTTAGAGTAAAGTTCTTGAATAAAACTAAGGGCCCAATTCGGATCTCGCTAGGAAAGCCCTCAGTACGACTCGGGTCCGGAGGGCTTTTCGAGCGAGACGAGCTACAGGAGTCTGAATGAGCGAGTACGATGCTGCCTTATGCTTACGGACTTGGTACGCTCGGACTCCCATTGAACTCTATGTGAGCCCATGTACAGACACGTACACAGGCTTCCATAGCAGAAAAGGGGTGGGTGGGAAAAAGCGTACACCCTGTGGTGGGCACCCCATGGTGCCCGCCACACTGTGCATGCCTGGATCTTGGGGACCCATGGACACACCCCCGTGACAGATTTGGAAGGCCCCGGGTGAAGGGTGGCCTGCTCCGCCCCCCGAAGTATGCTTCCGACAGTCGTTTCATCTCGCTGAGACCGAGGCGAAGAGGCTGTCTGAATCACGCACCGTACTCGCTCGGTCGGAATTCAGCTCCATAGCGCAGCACGTTTCAGCTAAGAACGAGTCATACAGACAGGTTCGGGTCCCAGAAACGGTTTGGTAGGCGCATATGCGATCTTTGCACCGTACTCGGTCGTTCGGACCTGTGTACGATGTCGTAAACAAGAGCTACGAATCGGATCCAGCAAAGCCAAATCCGGTTTGGAGGCCTTCTGAACAACATCGGAATCGGGCCCTCATTCTTTTCCCATTTCAAGCATCTTCTTTTGCATGCCAATTCAACGGTCATCAATTTCTTCGCAACTTCTTAACTGTGGTGTTCATAAATATTGCATAGTTATTAGTTTTTTGGGATTTTATTGAAACCAGGATTTGCAGAGGATTCAATTGGAGCGGGCAAGTCACTTTTTTTGTCATTTTTTTTAGTGTCACGAATATATATCCTGTTTTGGGGATGCAAATACTTTCTAACTGCATTCCTAAGATAGGGATTTCATTCTTGTTGGCAGAAAAAGATCATTTATATCTACCCATAAATGTTCAATGTTACGTGACTGTAACTTAAAGCGATCAGGCAGTTTAGCCATGTTGACTAAAACACCAGAAGTAAGTATCATACCTTGCATATAAGCCAAACGTCGTAGATGAAAAATATATATGATGATAGCAGAGGGTAGAATCACAGGGTAATACAGATGATCATTTCCATGGCAAAATGGAAAGACCCAGAGCTTTCTGGAAGAGCTGGAACATTCTGGCAGTAGCCAGAAAGTTCCAGACACTTCTGGGTCAGTAAGATATGAGAAGAGGTAGGCATTACTCACAGCATTACACTGGCAACAGCGGTTGATGGGTTCTCTATTCCGGTCGGACAGTTTGCACCATTTGCAATCCCTGCACCTTTTTTTGTTTTACTTCCCTTCGGTTCCCTCAGGTGGTCACGGTAGCTCAGATTAACCATTCATTCCACAGATACTGAGTTTTTCTTTATGCCATTCCAGAATTCCTGCTCCAACGTCAAATGCCCAAAGTCATCGTCGCTCCCATGAGGCTCCGGTATTGGAGACAGACCTTCATATTCTGGTCCTGAACTGACCAGTCCCAGCTTTTCTGCCACCATATCCTGGTAAGCCATTCTACTGACACTGAATAGACATATCCTGTTGTACAACAGTAAACTTAGTATAATGGTACCTTGTTTTAGAGGATTACAGGAGTCTCCAGTCAGTCCATTGCATACCGAAGGTCAAAGCTCCATGCATTCCACGAGCCTGTGCTCCTGAGCATTTCACACAAGATTTAGTTTCTGCATTCGCCTCTCTTAAATTCCTTAGTATGTGCATAATCTTAAAAATGTTTATGAAGTGGGTTGCTGAGTAAGCATTTTTAACTCCTGGAAATTCATGACTATGTCACTTTTAAACGTGCTGTAAGGCAAAACTTCACCTTGACGAGAGGCTTACATCTTGTCTGCACGATACAACGTGGTACATACACGATGCAAACCTCTGTGACAGATTTATGTATCCACGCAAAGCCACTTTGCATGGCTCTGAGTGGCTTCATAAATCTGAATTAGCACAACGCAGCTCAAATCGATCTGTTTCACTACTCTGCCCTGGGTGTTCCCACACAACTTCCATGGATTTTGACACATTCTCAGCTTTACAAGAACTTGTAAACCTGGGTATTAGGAAAAATCTTGCACCTTCCCAGGGGGGCATAACGAGGGGAAATATCTTTATTTCTCCTTGTTACTTCCTCTTTCTATGTGTGCTGCATTCTGTAGCACACATTGAAAGAAGAATTTGCATCTTGCTGCACAAAAACAATCCTGTCCTGTCTGCAACGCAGGCACTCTTGCACAATGGTGTAAGGGTGCCTGCATTAGCGCTAGCCGGCCAAAAGAGCCCCAGCGCAGAGACAATGACAGGAATGTGTTGTATTCTTTTAAATACGGCACATTCCTGCCCTTTCCCTGTCAAGTAATGCAGCAAAGTGACCTGCTGCACTGTGTGACTTTTTTGTAAATATGTCGCCTAGTTTTTTTTGTTTTTTGTTTTAGGTCTATAATAATTTATTGTGGTTGGAACAACACATATGTGTAAGAATTGTACTAAATGCTAGTCATTGGCCTTTTTTAATGAAGTAATAATCTACCACTGATTCTTGAACATATTGAGCCTTTGTATTCTTTTTTTTTAAATCTTGAGTTTACAGATGTACAGTGATTTAATCATGCATTTAATTTCCCCAAGATAGTGTGATTTTACGTGTGAAATAAATCTATTCACAGGGACTGAGAGTAGGAATGCCCCGGCATGTGTGTTTATGTAAATAGGCGAATGCCCATAAACTTTCAAGAAAGGCACATACCCACCCTGCATATGGTAGGCATTTCTTATTTTAAGTTAGGGCAGGAGAACGTCTGTGTCTAGGGAGTGTCTAAATTGGTAGGGATCTAGAAGAATGAGGGTCCACAGGAAAAAAAATATCCTGTGTGGATAAAAAGGAACATGTTTAAAATGCAAATACACTTTTGCAAAGTATTTACTCAAGCATAAATGTGCACCTGGTGCATTTACACAATTATAATTGTTTGAGAAAAACTTGGATTTCTCAAAATAACCTGAGAAACAAAGACTGTCACAAAATGCGAAGAGTACTTCACTGTGAACTGTGAAAAAGTGGCAAATTGAATACAAAGGTAGGTTTAAGCACACTGTGGGGCCGATTCCGATCCGGGAAAAAGTTCGAGCCGTACGCGTGTTTTCCACCGACTCGTACAGCTATACGAGCGAGCCAGTACGATGCGAGCTACATGACAATCACCGACCGAGTCGTTTCCGGGTCCGAACCGCTCCGTACGTCTCGGTCGTAAGCTAACCGTGGCGTGCAATGGATGCGATTCACGACCGAGCCAGTGCGATGCACGCGTCGGACAGCCTGTGCGAGCCGGAGTGTCCGGCTCGCAAAAGCTCCCGGAGTCGGACTTCGGGGGTCCGCGTCGGACACCCCGACACCCGCAGCCATACGACTCGCACACCGCCCCACACAGGCATGTACGGCGCGGATGGCACCGATGCGTACCCACTGTAGGGGGCGCACTTGTTCGAGACGTACCCATTCAGTCAATGGGAGCACATGTACGCATCGTACAACTGGCTCCCATTGACTTCAATGGGAGTCCGACCGAACCGAGTCCGACAGCATACGTGCGCATCGTACTCACTCGGTCGGACTGTAAGGGTCCGGTTCGGTCGGAAAACACTCCGGATCCGACTCGGTCGGAGTGGTTTCTGACCCGGATCGGAATCGGCCACAGTAGTAAATCTCCAACAAGCTATTGGTTCTGTTGTCTGATTTCATTGGGATCGCCCTGGATTCATTTATTTTCAGGCATCATTGGACATGGGTACTTATCCAAGAGAGTAAAGATATGTACAGTTTTCAGCATGGATTGGAAGAGATTGGTTGAAAAAGTGATCAAACGCTAGTGCTATTGTTACTTCTACAATAATGTAACCTAATTATAATTTGGATCCTAGTACCTATATGCTCCTTTGGCACCAATGACCAGAGACCGCCTATGCAGTATTGAAGATCTCATGTTATCAAATGAGATTGCTCTATTACATTTTAGCATAGAAGATACCAGCTTGGCCCTAGCTGCTATCAAGCCATCAAAAGCACCTGGCCCTGACAAGATACCGGGTGATCTTTTTAAACACAATGATACAATCTTGCTGTCGCAAACGCCAAAGGGCTTACAATGTCTCCTAAATTCACTCCACGAATACTGTAAATTAAAAGGCCTGGAAATAAATCCCGTAAAAACGAAACATATGTCGATAAGGCCCCATAAGAGTTTAAAGAATGATATAAAGTTGGATAGAGCGACCTTAGAGCGTGTCTCTAATTTTGTTTACCTTGGAGTAACTATTGATTCCAAACTTTCCTGGAATCCACAGATAATGAAATCACGATCAGTTCTAATACAAAACTCTGCACCAGTCATAAAGAAACTCTTTGCAACCACGACAAAGGCTATCACCCCAGCCCTAGAAGTTTACAAGTCCAGGGCCCAAACCGCCGCTCTATATGGCTCAGAGCTGTGGGGGGGGGGATCTCTCTCGAACCTAACTGTGGGGGAAAATAAGATATTGAGAAAGTTAGTTGCCCTTCCCCAAAACACACCCGTGATCCCCCTAATGCTTGATTTGGGCATAAAACGAATTGGACATAGGGCTGTTTGGATGACCTTGTCATACTGGATAAGAATATGGACCACTGAGGAACTTTATACCTATAGACAAGCATTGAGTGAACTATTGGCCCTTGACACTCATGTCACGTTCCCGTGGTTGGTTCATATCCGTAAATGGCTTTCGGATCTGGGCTTGAGCAGATTCTGGGAACAGCCGAGCTCAAAGCAGGAAATTAAGACCATCTATTGAAATTTTATTAGGCACAGCGTCACTTTAAATTGTGGATTTGGCACACTTACAACCCAATATTTAGTGTTTAAAATAACCCCTATTTCGAACAATTTCTAGATGAGATTGAACCCCTACTTGCTAAGGTACTGTATCTAAAATTTAGGTACGGCACTCTCCAGATAAAGTCTTTTACATCCAAGTGGGGGACAACGCAGAAAGGGGGAAATGACTGCAGGTGCACCCAGTGCCATTTAGAAAGTAATGAGGATATTGCGCATGTTTTATTTTTCTGCCCTGCATATAGATACCACAGAAATAAATGGATAAAACCTTTGGGCAGGAAATTATGTATTAGGAAATTCAATTAAATGTTGTGCATTCTAAAAACCGACAGTTCCAAGCTTATTGTATTTGGTATTAGTAGATTCTTATTGGCTGTAAATTTTATAAGGATGAAGAAAGGGCTTCAATTTTAATCTCATGAATTTTAATAATATGTTTTAATTGTATGAGACCTACATGAAAATTGAAAATTTGGATTTATTGATAGTTGATGACAGCATATAATTACAGTTTAGAGGAAAATGCTTACATCATGTCATGCAAAAGGTATAATACCCTGCATTTTGCACTTTATGGAAATAGCTAGTTTTTTGTTAATTGCAAAATTTAGTTTTGAAGCACTATGGAGTAATCCACACGACAAAGTATTCCTAACGATAAGGTATCCTGCACTATGCACTTTGAATTCTACGGAATTAATTATATTGCTGCTATTAATAGAACCAGGTGTTATCCACGGTATTGTAAATTATTAATGTGAGGATCAATGTATTGCACATGTATATCTACTTTTCCCTTTAATGTTTTTGTATTTATTGATGCTTTTATGATTCTGTGAATCGAATAAAGATGCTTTGATACTATAATGTAACCTAACCCATGTAACCACAGCAAAGGGGCGTGCAATTGCTGGTTCAATGAGTGTTCCACCGCAACACCCATTGTTTTTTTGACGCTATCCCCGATTTATGAGGCTGAGGCAGTGCCAGAAATTAATGCCAGGGAATGCCTGTTCTTGGACTGGCAATACGATCCTTCTTTTTTGCTGTTTCTATGTGTGCTGCATCATTCGGCAGCACACATAGAAAAAGCAAATCGCCATGAATGATTGTTTATGTGCAGGAAGCTATCCCTTCCTGCACATAAACAATCACCCCTGCAGCGCAGACACCTTTGCAACATGGCAGCAGTGTGTCTGCGCTGGCGCTAGGCAGCTTTTTGCGCCAGCGCTAGGAGAAACACGGTGGTGCACCGTATTCTTGTGAATACGGTGAAACCCTGTGTTTAAAAAAAGTCATAGTGCAGCGTAGCCAAATTTGCCGTAGCACAGCGCTTTGACATTTTTTGTAAATATGCCACTTAGTTTGATCTCATACGAGGAAAGCCCATTTGTTTTAAGCATCTGCTGGACAAGCATGGGAAAAAGAAGCATTAAACAGTCAAGTTTGAGCACATTAAAAGTTTATGACTGGACGAAGTAATAGTTCTTATTTCATATTACTCTTAGTATCATGATTATTACTATTAATATTTTATAATGTTTTGCAGAGAAGTTGCTGACATTTCTAAGCACTATAAACAAGGGCATTTTCTAAGAGATTTACAGACAGGCATTTGTGAGTGAGTATCTGATTCACTAATTTAAACGTGTTTGTGTATTTTCTCTTCTTTAGAATAGTAGACATTTTGTATCGCCCAGCTCCAAACTCTTAACTCACTGAGTAGAAATATACTTCCACAGGACACACTAGCAATTTTCCATATTACTGCCAAGTAAAGCAATTGCAGATTTGTCTCAAGTATTGTCTTTAAACAATTTTGGTTTACCACTACACCACTGTATCTGATTTGTATTCCATATTAGGAACATATTGTGGTCGACAATGGAATGTGCCAAAAGGCAATGTTTCGTCACCTTTAATTCATAACAAAATGCCTTACAGACTGCCAAATTGGCAGGATACATTGAGAGGTAAGAGGACCCAATATGTAAACAAGCATTGACAAAGCCAAAAGGTCTGACATTGATAAGCTAATCCACCCAACTAGCATGTGTGTGACTATGTTAACATATGTTAGTACATTAGAGTCAGACCTATTAGCTTTGTCAATGGCGAAGAGCACCCTTGATGCTGGGACCTGCAATGTGTCCAACCGGGAGGTGAGGCAGCAATGCACCTCACCAGTCAGCGCAAGGCAGGATGGGAACACTCTGGGAACCCTGAAAATCTATGCAGGGTGCAGAAGTGTACATTGAATCAACAGTCTTTGCAGGGAGGGTTCATCGAAGCCAGGCACCAAACATCACATGCAGAAGAGTAGGGACAAATAACCGTGCTTGCGGTGTCTTCCGTCTTCTACACTTTTTAATACTTTGCTTCAGTAATGCAAACAGCAGCAGTTAGAGATCAGTGGAAGTCATGCCAGGGGCAAACACACTGGTCTGCAGGCAGCATGTGCAGAGAAAGCTAGCCACCTTTCTCACCCACGCTGGTGACAGGGTACATTCATGTACCCTGGCACTGTGAGCGCTAGACAGATATATTGAACAACAGTGACTATCCTAAAATTGGATATTCAGTAATTTACTTAGACCAACATTCTAAATGGGTACCATTTATCCTTTCAATAGCATGTAACTTGTATCGCCAGAGAGACAGGTGGACTGTCACTGGCTGCTACTCCCTGGTCCACAGTGGTACATCGCAGCATTAGAGCACAGGCTGGTTTGCACCCTGTGTAGAAGCCATCGAGGCTTTCAGCTGCAGTGGTGGAGATGGACTATTTTGTTTCACCAATCACCTCTGCTAAATGTAACACTGCACAATTCAACTGAGATGAGACAAAGAAGGATGGACAAATAAGCAATAACTTTAGGGAGTTGATCCGAACAAGTCAATGGATGAAGTTTGCTCACGCAAAGTCAATTTTGATGTATTGTTCACATAGACTCTTGGCTTGCCAGCCCTAAACACTATTCTGAAACCTAGCTCATTCATAAACATGTTACTTTAACTGTTTGACTTTAAAGGAAAACAGCATGTTTTTTCATATTATGGTGAACAAAGTTACCAGTGAATCTTTGAAAGTTGCAGTTGTTTTTCGTAGTTTGCCACATTCTTTCCATGCTGCAAAGGGGAGTCTTGACCAACTGAACCGCTTAGCCCAGATGGGGAGAAAGAAGGGTTAAGAGAATCTGGAGGTGTTCTCAAAGTATGCCCAGAGATCACTTAGGGCCTCGTTTATGGGGAATTGGGGTAGACAGCACAAGTTTGCTTGATGCTCTGAACTATATCAATGTGAAAGAGTAGGAATGCACAGTATGTATGAAATACGCTGCATTCCTCTCCTTTCACCATGCTCTGTGTTGCATGCAGGATTGCTTGTGTGCAGGGAGGGGCATCTCCCCGCACAAAAACAATCCAGAGAGTCATTTTCCTCTTTCTGTGTGTGCTGCAGAATGCATCACACATGGAAAGAGGACCAAAATAGGAGAAATAAAAATGTTTCTCCTCGTTACGCCTGCTCAGGGGAGGCTTAAGGACTTGGCGCTGTCCCAGGTTTGTGTGATTAAGTAAATCTGGGGCAGCGTCAAAATCCATGGGTGTTGTGTGGTAAAAGCCACGCAATGCCCATGGAACACCTCCCTGGCGTTGAGTAACACAACGCAGCGACTTGTGCTGGCGTGCCTTACTCCATATCTATGAGGCCATGCAAAGCCATACAAAATGGCTTTGCGTGACCTCATAGATATGGTTGAGAGGATTATGCCACTGGAGCAGCCAGAAAAATTGACACTCCAGCGGTGCACGCCTCTAATAAATAAGCCCTTTAATTTGTGCATCATGACTTTCACTTGTGACTGTCATTTTCAAGGCTTTCTGGAATCTTCTAGGTGAAGGGTTACTTTGAGTTCCAGTTCAGGGATTCATGTACAAACCGAGGTCGATTAATAACAGAAAACAGAAATTTAATGTAGGGGTGTTCCTTCACTGTTTGGAATGCATTTTTCAAGTGTTTTTTTTATTTGGAGAACAATTCATTGAGTATTCTTGAACAGCTGTGAGAGTCACATGTTTGTGGAAAAACTTCCTGGAAAATGTTCGTGAATTCCCATTTTAACTACACAAAACATTTTTTTGCAAGTGCAAATTTACTTAGTGTACATTGAAGTATGTGGAAATGCATTGTTTTAGTGTAATTGCACTTTGATTGTTCTCCCCGATTTTGAGAGTATTTTGGGATTTACTCCTGTTCTTGACAGGGGAAATTCTCTGACCTTGCCTGGAGTTCAAATAGGTGGCTGAAAAGTTTGCGAATACCCATAAAGTATATTTGTAGGTGTTCCCAAACATTTCAGGACATTCCCGGCAGCAAATTCCTGCTTTCTGCCCGGTGAAATGATTTACTTACATGGAAAATTATAAGTGAATTTGAAGTGTAAGTCAATGCTTTTCAACTCATAAATATGGTTATATAGTCATAAAAATTCATGTGCCTTTGTAAGCTAAACTTACAAGTGCAAAGATTTGGAAATTTGGGCCCGCATTGTTTGGCAACCATAATGTATATATTTCAGTTTGTGAACAGAAAGATTTTTAATTTTACTCAACCATGAGGACACATTTCCAGGCAAGGATTTATGCATGAGGCATAACGGCTTGAATGCAACCCATTAGTTGGTATGGGTCCAGTAGAGTTCCATTTCTCTTTGTGAAAAATGATCAGTGTACTTAAAGCCATGAATGTGGCATGCCACAAATAATTGTCGAATATTTGAAACTTTAATATCATTTTGGCATGGATGTTTCTAGTGTTTGATTTTGCAACAAGGCCAATGCTTTGATGGAGGAGCACATATATGTGATAGAACTTGTTTTTGGCACCACTGTTCACTTATACCCTCAATGGTAGGTTTACATTAGGAGTAAATCCCAAGTTGCAGCATGTTTTTAAAATGGCTGTGTCTCCTAGTAAAAGAAAATCTGTTTTGGAGGCACTGAAAAACAATTAGATTGTATACGTAATGTTTGGACTTGTATTAGGCATCCATGGCTTGTCGACAATCCATGGGTTCAATGGATAGCCTGATTTGAATTTGAGTTTGAGTGTCATCAGGGCCCTTATAGTAGTCCATGCTGAAATTGTCAAAGATGTTTGAGAGGCAATCATGCAGGATTTGTTGAGACTTAGGGCCTGATCTAAAGTTTGGAGGACAGTGTACCATCCATCAGAGTGGCAGAGGGCATTGCAAATGCCACCCGGACCGAATACTGTCGCCAAATTTAGAGATCACTGTTGGCCCCTCGATGATCTCCTCATCTTGATAGGAAGCACTGTCATGGCAGTTCCTGTCAAGGTACAAGAAGTTTGGTGGAAGGCCGCCGTCGACTTTGACAGCCATTCACCAAAAGTTGATCAACTGTTTGTTTTTCAAAAAGCTTAATCCCAAATTGGGAATTTGTTATTGAAAAACAAATTAAAAATGAATGACTCCCACATCTAGTAGATTCCATTCAGAAATTGTTACTCATAATGTTTAATGCCCTACATAGTACAGACTTGGAAACTGAAATAGCTTGCTAGAATTTAGCCAAAAAACTAGCCATTGGATAATGGTGATAAGAAAATAGAAAAATGGCATGGAGGACCACAATAAAAGATAAAGACATAAGCAGAGATTGTTTTTCAATAATGAAAAATGATTGGCTAGGGGAAAGAATTCATATGGTCCCAGCGCTTGCGAACGGCCGTTGAATGTTACAACATTTTATTTAACTTTAGGATAATTCATTTTTACATAAAGGTGCAAGTGTGTTTTCTGTATATAACAAAAATTAAAACCACCTGAGCATTTTTCCTCCAAGCATTAGGTTCATATTTGTCTGATCATTGATACATTTATGTTCTGATTAGAGCACATTAAATGAATTTATTTTGGGAGCAGCAATCATGATATCGGGCAAATAATGCACTTCTGTTTTGTGTTCAGGAATTGTATTGACGTTTATTGGGTTTTAATCTATTTTATTGAATGAGAAATAGTGGTTGGAATTTGTGTGTAAACACTGTCTTGTTTTTATCTAAATTTGTAGCCCTGAAGAAGTTCCAATAATGTGAAAGGAACAAAACACATTGGCTGATTTACAGGATTCTTTTTGGACATTTGAATCTCTGTCACCCTTGAACTTTGGAGTGTGCTCTCTTTGAACAGGATAAATAAAAATAAATGTAATTGAAAAAATAATTATACAAAAATAATTTCACAAATAAATAACAAAATAAATACACTTCACTACCAACAGAACACATCAACCCAAATACAATTAGAAATAAAACAATATAATTAAAATAGTAATGAAATAAAAAATAAAATCAAAATTAAGAATAAATATAAAATACATTTTACAAAGTTTATAAATAAATACACCTATCAATAAATTAACAAATAATTAAAATGAAATAAATACATAACAAATAATCAGTTACATAATTTACATAATTAATTTCCAATTAAACATGTAATCAACCTAAACAATCAATTTGTAACATATTATAATTTATATAACTTCCCACCCCTTCCCCCAGTAAATTATAACTTAGTAATAAGCATGGCACTATGCATAAACCTGCTTTATAAAAAGAATATAGCAGCCTTAGTCAAATGCCAGAAACACACAATCAAAGGAGACTTAAGTGGAGAGGAACAAATATCAAACAAATAATGGACACAGTGCATAAACATGTAGAGAACACCGGGTCACAGAGTGCCCATTTATTAGAACAAGATTGGGAGAACCTAGGAATGAACTTGTTAAACAAATTCCCAGTAATCGCAGCAAGCCAATTGACTCATGGCACCAGAAAAGAACCATGGTACAACATACAGCTGCGAGACCTGAAGAGGAAAATTGCAAAGGGGGTAAGAGCCAAGGCCGCAGCAGCCAGAACGGGAGTAGTTACGGACAATTGTAAAATCCTAAAAATGAGAAAGGAATTTAAGGATATGTGCAGAGAGGCAAAAAGGGTGCATACTGAAAACCTTTGGGCGAAATTGCTGTGGGCAAGCAAATTGCCAAACAGCAGTGAATTCTGGGGGCTAATAAATAATCTAACAAAAGGAATAGGAATGCCACAAAATGTCTGAATAAGTGAGTCAGCTTGGATACAACATATTGACAAATTGTATAATAACACACAAAATGGTATTCATACGTGGACAGAAAGAGGTTTTCATTTATTGGAGGACGCAAAGCAAAATGCAACTTCAATAGGTCATTACAAACTGGAAAAAATACAATTGGAAGGGGACCAAATGAAACCCACTATTCAAGATTTAAAAATCCTTACAACAACTAAACACCTAAAAGTAGTGATAAAAAAATTGAAAACTGCGGGCGCCGCAGGGCCAAACGGTCTCCCAAACGCACTTTTTAAGCAAGATCCTGATTTCTGGGCCAACTACCTCACGCCACTTTTTAACCACCTATACTGCGAAAATAAGACGCCAAATTCCTGGAGAGGGAACCTAGTTCATCCAATCTATAAAAATGTCAGCCGTACTGAGCCTGGAAATGACAGGCTCGTTGTCTTGATTGACATTGAGGCTAAACTTTTCGCATCATGTATTCTACAACAATTACAGGGATGGACGGAGGAAAAAAGAATAATCCCGAAATACCAAACAGGCTTCAGGCAGGGAATGGGTACCATCACAAACCTGGCAGTATTGACGATCCTAATTGAAAAAGCCACAAGTAAAAAAGCTGAACTCTTTGCATGTTACATCGACCTAAAATCAGCCTTTGACAGAGTGCTGCGAGATCATCTTTGGCTGAAACTGAAAGCATGGGGATTACCTAAAAAATTAATTGACACTATAATATCCCTATATAGCGAAACTTGGGCCAGGGTGAAGCTCGGAGACTGCAGCTGAATATCCTCTAAGATAAACATAACCAATGGACTAAAACAAGGCTGTGTCCTCTCACCGAGTCTATTCAACCTATATCTAGCCGATCTAAACAACAACCTGTTAAAAGTAAATGGTCATCCTCCTAAACTGGCAAATGAGCCAATTCAGTTCCTGGAATACGCTGACGATATAGTGGTTGTGAGCCAAACCTCAATCAAGTTGCAAAGTGTTATCAACAACCTGACTGATTACTTTGATCAACTAGGCTTGGAATTAAATAAGAAAAAAAATAAGGTGGTGCGACTAGCAGGTCCCAGGCCTGGAAAATACAAATGGCATGCAAAAGGCGCACAAATTGAGGAAATCAGCTTGTATGAATACCTGGGTATTAAACTGCACTGAAGTATGTCCTTTACGGATCAGAAAATAGATATAAAAGCAAAAGCCCACTCATTAATTTTTGCTTACAAACAGCTGTATAAGAAACTGCGCTGTCCTTCCCACAGACACCTTTTGAAAATAATGGCAGCACAACTACTACCAACTCTGGCCTATGGCCTAGAAATATGGCATGGTCAAGAAATTGACATTTTAAATGAGTTACAGACAAAAGTATACAAAGCAGTTTTTAACCTTCCTAAAGGAGCATCTCCAGCACAGATACGCTTGGAATTTGGCCTTCAGAATCAGGAATATCAAGGAAAATCTATCTTTGCAAAATTGTGTTGGAAATTCCAAGCGTCAGAATTCGGATCTCTAAATAACCTATGCTGGACTGAAATAATGACCCAGTTTGATCAGAAAACACCAAACACATGGGGCGAACATCTGAGTATAGCCCTCGAAGTTTTAGACATTCGAGAAGTTTGGGATAGTAATATGGAAAGAACAGCATTTAATAGAGTGTGCAATGCCACGGCGAAGAAATTACCTTTTATGGAAGACAAAAGAAGACTAACCAAACGTCAACATGCCTGGTCTGTAGTAAATTCATACACAAAGCTAAAACCGCAAGCTTATTTAGCAGCTCCTTTTCGACTAACATTAAAAAAAAGCTTTATGCTGTACCGACTAGGAGATCATAACTCGAAGGACTTGGTTCCTACCTGGAAAAGTAAACATCATGTCGAAAATTGTCGTTTATGTGGTTACCACACAGAATTCATATGCCACCTGATGTGCGCCTGCCCTACAGTAAAAGACGAACGAAGGAAGCTACTAAAAGTAATTAAATTAATTAAATATTCGCACCTGCAGGCAGGCCGTAACTAGCTGGATGGGGGGCTCATCAAACATTTTTATTTGCCGCGGGGTAAAGTTCTTGACATGGTCGACAACCTTCTACTAAAAGTGGACTTGGAATAAATAATTGAGGCTGGAACAGGACTGGAAATTTCATAAAAATTGTAAACATTTTAAACAATACCATTCTTTTAAATTTGACTTTTTAAAAATTATTTATTGTGTGCTTTATGGTTGTGATAAACCAAATAAAGGTTTTAAGAAAATAAAAATAAAAACTTAGTAATAACAGTATACAAAAATGTAATTACACATTGAAAGTCACAAAAACGCGTTCATGATAAAAAATAATTAATCAATTAAATAATGTGTATAATTACTTATCAATTAAATATTTAATCAACATAAAAATAGTAAACAAAAATAACAATGTATAATTTAAATAACTTCCCACCATATTCCGCTGCAAGCACAAAACCCCACTAAGTTATTGTTAACTAAATGTAAAAATATAAATTACAGATTAAAAATTACAAACGATGCTAACAAGTGTTAAAACAATTGTGTTAATATTACCAACTAAAATTAATATAATTAATATATAATTCATTAATTTTAAAATGATATTTAATACAGCTATATTAAAGTAAATATTAGAGAAAATATTTGTTTTTTAAACTATTAGATATATCAATTACAGTATTCGTACCTTCTTGATTCTGCTCCTCGAGATTTTTGAAATGACAATATTTTCGACACAATATTCTTGCAGCTTGATATTTTTGAAACAATATTCTTGTCATTCACTCACCCACTACGACATAAACATACCAGTGAGTGATAAGCCAAAGTCTCTGGCATACGATGTGTGACAGCCTCATTTGCTCTCGAGACACTGGGAAGACCATGTAAGTCTTCTTCATGTATATACATCTGGTAGGTCTGTCTGCACAATGCTTGCTCTGGTCCCAGCTGCAAGAAGAATGCTGTTCTGAGCATCAATATACAAAGATCAATGTCAACATACCATCTATATTTCACAGTGTGCATAGCACTACTTTGCCTCATCATACATTAGGCTGTGTAGGTAACCACATTTAGGTAAACATGTGTCTTCATTTACCCAGGACATGGGATGCATGGGTCAGGTTTACTTAGAAAAGCACATAGTAAATAAATGCATTGTATCTCTTTAAGTTTTTAAAATACAGTATACATGCAGATGCACAGAGTGTAATATATTAACAGACAGAGTTAAAGGTCTCCTCTTATTTTACGTACATACCATACTGGAAAATTCAGTTTTTTATTAATTAATTTGATTCTTAAATTAAATGATTTCACCTTAAGTTAAATTCTGTCACTTAGGTGTCCCTCACCAACGACCCCGCCACCGCCAGAGCCAACCTTCACGAAGGGATGAAAGAGGTAGCCGAATGGATGAAGAACAGCCGCCTGAAACTGAACTCGGACAAAACGGAAGTCCTCATCCTGGGATCCTCACCCGCCGCTTGGGACGACTCCTGGTGGCCCCCCGCCCTAGGCAGCGCACCCAAAACCAACAGACCACGCATGCAACCTGGGCTTCATCCTGGACTCCTCCCTCTCCATGACCAGACAAGTCAACGCCGTCTCCTCGTCGTGCTTCAACATCCTGCGCATGCTACGTAAGATCTTCCGGTGGATCCCCACCGAGACCAGGAAGACGGTCACCCAGGCCCTTGTCACCAGCCGTCTGGACTACGGCAACTCCCTCTACGCCGGAACCACCGCCAAACTCCAGAAGAGACTCCAGCGGATCCAGAACGCCTCAGCACGAATCATCCTGGAAATCCCCCGTCGCGGCCACATCTCCGGACACCTGAGAGACCTGCACTGGCTCCCGGTCAACAAGAGAATCACCTTCTGTCTCCTCACCCACGCACACAAAGCCCTACACAACCAAGGCCCAGGATACCTCAACAGCCGCCTCAACTTCTACGCTCCCAAACGCCAGCTTCGATCGACCAGCCACGCCCTCGCCGCCGTCCCCCGCATCCAAAGAGCCACCACAGGGGGACGGTCTTTCTCCTACCTCGCCGCCAAGACATGGAACTCCCTCCCCACCCACCTCCGCCTGACCCAGGACCACCTCGCCTTCAGGAAGCAACTCAAGACCTGGCTGTTCGATCAGTAGCGGACCCCCCTCCCCCAGCGCCTTGAGACCCTCTGGGTGAGTAGCGCGCTATATAAATGCGATGATTGATTGATTGATTGATTGAAGGCTAACACGTGTTTCACAACTGTTGATGTAACTTCATCAGGGCCAGCAAATAATTTTATAACACTGTTCAAAACCAGAGCCTTATTTTTTCAATCAATTCTCTGGAAAAATGTGACACTCCACTATGAAATTAATTATACAATCTCCTAAATAATCATATGCAGAGTAACTTCGGTTCTGAAATACAAAAATATTGTATGTGTATGTTCAAAATCCTTTATGCCATGATAACCAGATCCTTCATTCTTGCTGGTTTCCCACATCCTGAATCCTCTGTCCTGACAGAGTAATATGCATTTCCTAAAATTGTTGAATTGCAAGAGGCAAAGCCTCAGATGAGTGAAGGATGCCCATCCCTTCCCTCAGCTATGGTAATAAGTAGCATATTATACTATGTGCATTTCCATGTATGGTTTATGTGATGGTGCTGTTTGCTGTGCATTTGTTTTAGCAAAATGTTACTAACCAAACCAGGATGCAAGAGTTTTACTTTTTGCAGCCAGGAAAAATCACATGGAAGACACTGAGGGACAGATTACAACTTTTAGAGGTGTGGGGGCAGGCAGCCTGCCTCGGCTGCACCCCAGCACCGACAAGAGTTGCTGCCAAGCAATTTTGTGGTTTGGCAGGCGGGCAATATGGCAGTACCCGCAGCGGTGCAATTGAAAAAGGCACCGCAATTCGAACGTCACACAGGTTCCTGCATGGCATTTACAGTCCCTGCCGTGTAGGAACTGGGGTGCATGCACGCAGGAGGGCACCTCCTTGCATGCATCCCCAAGCTGAGGGGACACAGGGGGCCCTGCAGGGTACAAAGTTTTTTTTGCACATCAATATTGTTTTATTGTGGCAATAAACTCACAGTTTAACAATAAATGCGTGAAAATCAATTTATTCACTGCCATGGCATATATAAATATAAATACGTGGGTGTGATTTGGTGCTTCTGTCCATGATTAGGTGCTTATATGTCACATAATGCAGTGGCATAACATCCTATATTTCAAAGAGAATTGTGAAATATGTAAACTATTTCATGGTTGCATATGAAATACAGATTTCATCATCATGATGGCAGATCCAAAACGACTCTAGAGAGCTTTAACATTGTCAGAGTGACTAGGATTATGCAGCATTGGGGACCAAACTATGTGGCAAGGCTATCTAAACTGAGTGGCAAAAATTGCAAAATTATGTGGCACTTTCTCTGCCAGTATTATTTTCCTCCATTTGAGGTAGAACGCTGCACTTTTTGCAGATGATGTGGCAAATTATGTGATTAACACTGTAGCCAAAGAATAACCTAAGCCCATTGACCCTCATTATTGCCCATTGTTTAATAACAATTTATTCAAGAAAGGTATACAAAACCTAATTCCAATCAGTGTCTATTGTTAGCTGCTCTCTGAAGAAAACAACATTTTCAAGCTAACAACCCAAAATAATCATGTAGTATTAAGATACATAACTGGTCGGGCATTGCTTGGAAGGTGAGGAAGATGGCAGCGTGAGCCTGCAGCTCTGTATCAGGGAAGCAGATAACAACGAATAACTTTGCTCCCAGATCACCACATGAAGGAAAAAAGATGGAAATGACGTCCGTTCGATGTGGTGATTAATGTGACCCCACGGATGTTTTCACATGCGACTATCTGACACAGTTACAGGACCCACTTAGACCCTCTCAGGCCGCATGGCATATTGCTGCAGTCCTCACAGAGGAGGAAGTGAGTGCACATAAAAACCTTGCGACCCGATAGCCACAATAACTGAACGATATACTTCACAAACAACAAGTAAGGGCTGCAAAACGTCCTGCTACCTGGCATAATTCATTAACGCGACCCACTTGGCGCTTTTAACAGTAACTATGTGTCCTGCCAGACCCTAAGATAGTGGCTGTCCTGTAATATAAAATGGTTACCTTTCGTTGCAACATCGATGAGAGAGTGACTCCCTTCCAAATGGCTCTCTGACCTCTCGCAGTTTGTGGCTGAAGTGTGGTGAAGTGATGTGGACTCATGCCATGCTGGGCACTGATGTGTCTACGAGTGAATGTCCACACTGGCGGATTGGCAGAGACCACCTACATTACATTAGCACCCCGCTGGTCCCTGCTTAACAGACGCAGCAACACAACGAAATTAGGCACTGATTTATAAGAAGCAGCACGCCGCATTGTTGTATTGCAGCACTCTATTCAACATTCACAGCCTGAGCTGCAGCGGTGCCTTCACACACACTGACCACAAACTGGCACGCGCCTAGAGGAACACGACACACCTCCCACTCAACGTGGCCCTCAGTCATCTCGAAAGATAAGCGGCAATGTATGGTTCTCCTGCAAAGGTGTGCTCTCTTTTTCACCCACTGAGATAAATTGAATTTCAATAGCATTTTTACAACATCTATATACAAGTGTATCCATAGCTGCCTTGCACACTGTGTGCACTGTACATAATGTGACCACACTAATTACCTTACCATTCTGGTAGGTCCTAGGGCACTGCAGTGTCCTTGAGCGAAAAGCACAGTTCTTATCAATGAGCTCTTTCAGCGACATCTCATCGGCGTGTTTTTGTCAGCGAATGCACATACAGCAGGCATCAGCGAGACAACAGTGAGTTCTTATCAGCGAGAAAAAGCACCAGCTCCCTAGTCCAAGAAGGAACTGAAGTCCTTCCTGGGATTCGTAGAATACATGGTGAAGTTTGTAAAAATCTTTGCAGACCATACTTCACCATTAAGGACTTTATTCAAAAAGGGTGTCCAATTTGATTGAGATCACAACTGTCAAAAATCCTTTGACTCAGTTAAGCTGGCTATACTGTAGGCACTCACTTTAGGAAACTTTGATGCAAGGCGTAAAACCATCCTGACCACTGATGTTAGTAGGAAAGGAACTGGGGCCCGCTAGTGCTAATGGTGGATGGAAAGAAAATATCGGAGCCTCCGCATCCATGGCCTTGAAAGATTGAGGGTGCAATTAATCTCTATAGAAAGAGAGGCATTTGCCTGCTATTGGGCCATGTTACATGTTAAATATCTTAGAGTGGAAAAGATGAAGAATAAAAGGAGCTAGCCACCCTGACGCATCCTGAAAAATGAATCACAGAATAAATGGCATCTAAGTCGTAACAAATACTATGTAAGGAAACAGCGGTAAGGAAAAAAAATAATTGCTCGGCAAAAACACACACAGTGCCCGCAACGATGGCTGAAAAAGAGAACATGACAAGCCTGAAAAGAGTCAAAGCTGATCCACCAAATCCAGACCTACTAGTCAAGAACAAGCACGACATTAACGCCACGACGGAAATGATCTTAAAAAAGCTTGCAGACGTTCATGATCTTGCCAAATTCACTAAAGTTAATATGGGCATTATGCAAAGTGAGATCTCTGCAATCTGCCAGTACATTAGAGAAACTAACACCAGAATCGCAGAGGCAGAGAGCAGAATAAGTAATCTGGAAGATGCGGAAACCAAAAAGAAGAAAACTTTTCAAATGCTCAACTCGATCACCTGCTCACTCTCTAAGCACCTCTCTGAGTTGGAAGACAGAAACAGACAAGGGAACTTGCGCATTTTTGGTATACCCGCAGGAGAAGAGGACGCTGCAGGTTCATACATTTCCTTCCCAGATAAATGGTTTACTCACGTCACAAACTTAACATTCAATAAAGTTCTTGAATTTGACAGAGCTCACAGAGTCCCAACAAGTAAGATTCTGAATCAAGGTTCCCACGCCCAATAGTGCGTGAACCATTGCAATATCAACATGTTGAGCTAATCCTGTCCTTCATGAGGAAACACAACCACATTTTGTGGAAAAATAATAAGATGTCTATTTCACAGGATTAGTCAAAAGCAACGGTTGAGACCAGGAAAGGCTTTCTGGCTCTCCGTCCCAGACTGAAGGCTCTGAATTTTCAAGGCTCATTCGCAGGACCTGCAAAATATCGTATTACAATACATGGCATTTCCCATATCTTCACAGACCACACAACTCTTAAGACGTTCATCAATGAGAAGGAAGAGGCAATGATGGACACCTCGAGTCTTAAAGAAACTAGTGTGAAACACAATCACTAACCCTCTAGCTGAGCTGATTCAATAGCTATGGAGAAGAGCTCTGATCTCGAGTGTGTGTCACTGTACAATACAAGACAATTCATATATCTTCAAAGACCACATAACTCTCAAGAAGGTCCTCAATGACAAGGAAGAGACGACGGTGGATACCTCAAGTCTTAAATAGACTAGCGTGAAACACAATCACCAACCTCTACCCGACTTGAATCACCAGTCCTAGAAAGTTACTCTGATCTCTCTATATGGTGTACCGCTGCACCTCCATTAATCTATATGGTCATAAACTCACTGGTCCTCTACCAATACAGAATACTGTATAATTGTTGGCGAAGAGAAATATGTGATGGACAATCCAGGCCAGTATGTGCAATTATGCTTGTATATTCATAATATGTTTCACTTATTGGGGATAGGGATTACTTGCTGTACAATTTAAGCAGACGAATACTCGCACCAGTCATCCTAGAACCCATTTATTGTATTAGGATATGAGATCGTATTGTTCTAGTTGAGAATTTCTCTCACAGTTGGGTAAGAGGTGATCTTAGTAATGCATTGCTCTGCCTTAAAAGAGAAGACGAAGAACACGGGGATAGCTTCCCTTTGAGTATATGAGCATTATTGCACTTAAGTGGTTTAATCTTCTGTTTCCGTTGAGGAGTTGTTCTTCTTCCTATCGCCATTCATGTTGGCTATTTTGGGGGGTGGGTGGGTGGAGGGGGGATTATAGGGGGAGGGTACTGCATGCCTTTTTTTCTTGCTGTATTAGTATTTTCTTCAGCTGCTCTTTTGATGTTTCTGTTTATGTATCATTTGTCAGCACTCATATGAGACACTCAAATATAGATATTACGTACTTGCATGCCTTCAGAGATCATACAAATGCCAGAACCATAGAGCCTGTAACACACTCCAAACTGGGGGATGATTGACCGTAGATCTGTGTATTAAATTACCCAAATGACTCATCCACTACAAAATATTAAAATAATCTCCCTGAATGTAAAGGGAATTAATCACCCCATTAAGAAAAGGAAATCTTTGACTGTATATATACAAACAAAAAGGGGACATCATCCTTCTGCAAGGATCCAAGGTTGACTCTACACAAATCACCTCACTTAGAAACTACCAATTCTCTGAGGGTTCATGCTCCACAGCAAAAGGTAAGAAAAATTGGGTCCTAACTATGATCTCTAAGAAATCCAAGATAGAATTGGTGTCAAGTCTCTCAAACATACAGGGGAGATGGATTATCCCAAAACTATCCCAGAATAACACAGAGTTCTTTGTGGTCAATGTACATGCTGCCGCTAATGATGATCCCTCATTCTGGGACAAGCTTTCCATATGACTTAAGAAGGTACCAGACTCAGCCACATTCATACTAGAGGGTGATTTCAACTTACCCATTGACCCTATATTATATCATTCCACCCCAATAAATCAGCACAGAGTATTAAAAAACATATATGCAAAGTTTAATCTAATTGATGCTTAGAGAACATAGAATCCTACAGAGAGGTTTACACTTCTACTCATTTCCCCATAACTCCTACTCATTCATCGATTATGTACTAATAACGGATAATTCCCTAAGTAAGGTAGACCAAACCACAATCATACTGAGAGGGATTTCAGATCACTCCTGTATTACCCTATCTATCACTGATCCTACCCCTAATCGAAATCAACCCCTCTTGAGATTTAATGCCGAAACCATGTCAAATCAAAGCAGCAAGAAACATATTGAAGCTTCAATGAAGAACTTCCTCATAGAGAATAAAGAAAATGACTCATCAGACCTTGTAATAGGGGAAGCGTTAAAGTCAACAGTAAGGGAATCGATTCTCAAGAAAAGGTCCAACATGAACAAAGATACTAACAACAAACTTATACATTTAGGAAAAGAAATTTTAGATTTAGAAAAACAGCACATCTCTAATAGAGACATTCTAATCCTTAATAAAATAGTGAAAAAGAAATATGTATACAACAAAATCGTTAGTAATAGAGCAGGTATCTGGGTTAACAAACAAAAAAGAATCAGATTACGCAACTCAAACAAAGCCGGCAAAACCGTAGCGTCCTGCCTAAAATTTTAACTCCAAAAGTACACCATCAACGCAATCAAAGATAGGGACAGTACCATCATCACTAAAACGAACAAAATACTATGGGGTCTATTAGGATGGCGGGTGGATAGCCCCCACCGGCGGGGGCGATCCGCCCCGCCATCCCTCCATGATTGACCCCCCCGCCACATTAGGATGGCAGGGGGGTCCGACTCGCCGACCGGGTGGAAAACTGCCACAATATGGTGGCGGTGTCTGCAAGACACCGCCATCCAGATCATGATGCCTGTGGAGACTTGCCTTTCCATGGCGGTGTTGCCGCCATGGAAAGGCATGCGGTTTCTGCTATTGGGGGTGTGGGGGGTGCACATGGCCCCTACATTGGTATGGACAAGGTGGCAGGCACCGCGCGGTGCCTGTCACCTTGTGCATGCCAATGCACAGCGTGCATACACAGCATTGTGGCGGGCGGTGTTCTGAGCACCGCCCGCCACAATGTTGTGGATGGGGGATGCCACCGCCAAGGTGGCGGTGGTATCCTAATGGCCACAGCGGGACCGCCGCACCTCTAACGGAAGGTCCTGCATACCGTTACGGTGGCGGGCAGACTTTGCCCACCCGCCATCGTAATAGATCCCCATATGAGAATAACACTACTCTAGACCATACAAAATGAAAATGATATCTAGATGAGGCCAGCCTTCTCTCACTAACAGAACAAGAAAATAATTCCATTAATGGTTCAATCACTACAGAGGAAATTGAGGATTCTATTTGAAAGCTTAAAATTAGCAAAGCACCAGGCCCTGAAGGCTATACTGCTAAATTTCTTAAGACATTTTCCACCTCTTTAGTCCCACCTCTCTTTAAACTTTACACGCACTTCGCTAAGACTGGAAGTCACGGGCACTCAGGCCCAAGCTATTATAACTGTATCACCTAAAGAAGGTAAAGATCCCCTATTACGAAGGGTGGGCGTCAAATTCCGGTCCGCTCGCGGAATTGCGATATTTTGACATTTTCGCATTCTGCGGAGAGCGCGAAAAAGCCAAAACTTTTGCAACCTGCCGCGAAACGGAAGTATTTTTCTTGTTCGCGCTTTAAAAATGCATTGTCACGCGCGCGATCACATTGCCGGGATACCTGCGTTCGCCTACGAGTTTTCCAATCCGTTCGCGTGCGCCACGAGATGTTGATAGCCAGTCGTGCTATCCAGTGAGAGTTCATGATCACGTCATTCTCCTCGCCATCAGACACTGCGAGAGTCTGCGATCGCGAACACGTCATTTCCCAGCGCGAGAGAGAGCGTAAGGTCGCAAACACGTCAATCTCTACCGCGACAAAGACCATGAGATCGCGAACAAGTCATTTTGGACGCGCCATCGACATCCGGCGGAAGTGTGGTGAAGGTCGCGATCGCAAACACGCCAAATTTTTGATTTGGAGAAGAATATTAACTCTAGCTGCATAAAACCTTCTCTAAATGATGATTTGGATGGAAAAAACTCATCTGATTGACATTTGGCTGTCCTTTTTTGTGCAAGGAGTCCTTTTAAAAAGAAAAACCTTTGGGGGGAGAGGGAGGAAGTGCCACAGAGTCTCCAACTTCCTGTTCCTGTCCATCAGGCTCCTCCCAGTGCTTTGTCCATCTCCTGTTCATTCTGCCTTTGGATTTCAGCTGGAAGGATCACTCTTTGTGTCTGCTGCATCATTATCATTGGATTTGAGGACTTTTGAATTTTGGTACTTATCATTCTTTTTAAAAAATTGTTGGGGGTTGCCAGTAGGCCCAGAGCTAGTCATGGGTGGGTGCATGATGAAGCAACTGTTCCTTTGGTGTGTGTTGAATGTTTTTCAAACATCATTTAGGGCATGGATGGCATTGGATTGAGTTGGAAAATGTGTTTTTTGGGGGGGATTTCAGTTTTTGGGGGTGTGTTAAAGAAATGCCTTTGTTGTGTGTGTGCCTGGTGTGTTGGTGTGAACCCTGCAGACCTTGTTTTGCTCTGTGGATTTTCGTTTTTGCATTTTATTGCATTAAAAAGGCACAGCAGTGTGGTTTAGCATGCATCTTTTGCCTGGCTTCTTTATAGGCCTTTTGGCAGTTCATTGATTGCCAGGCCTCCAGCTTGTTGCTTGCGATTTGCGAGTGTGCATGTGGCTGTGGGCCTTTTCTGGTGGGAGTTATTAGTGTGCAGCTTTTGCCATATATATATAGGCCTGCATGGTATTCCTTTGTGGCCTAGGTTGCTTGTTGTGGGCCTGGCCATGAGGCTGGAGGCCGTTTTGAAGGCAGACAGTGTGTTTTTTGCAACAGACCTGCATTGTCTGACTTCTCTTTCTTGTAGTTGGGTGGGCCTGGCCATGTGGCTGGCGGCCATTTTGAAGCCTAGGCCTGCAAGCTTGTGTGGCCTTGTCTGCCCACGGGCCTGCCTTCATCCAGTAGGCTCAGAGCAGGTAGCCACAAGTGCATTAAACAAGTGTTTATCTGTGTGTCCTGTTGAATTTAAACATCATGTAGGGCATGGATGGCATTGGATTGAGTTGGAAAATGTGTTTTTTGGGGGGGATTTCTGTTTTTGGGGGTGTGTTAAAGAAATGCCTTTGTTTTGTGTGCCTGGTGTGTTGGTGTGCACCCTGCAGACCTTGTTTTGCCCTGTGGATTTTCGTTTTTGCATTTTATTGCATTAAGAAGGCACAGCAGTGTGGTTTAGCATGCATCTTTTGCCTGGTTTCATTATAGGCGTTTTGGCAGTTCATTGATTGCCAGGCCTCCAACTTGTTGCTTGTGATTTGCAAGTGTGCATGTGGCTGTGGGCCTTTTCTGGTGGGAGTTATTAGTGTGCAGCTTTTACCATTTATATATAGGACTGCATGGTATTCCTTTGTGGCCTAGGCTGCTTGTTGTGGGCCTGGCCATGAGGCTGACGGCCATTTTGAAGGTAGGCAGTGTGTTTTTTGCAGCAGGCCTGCATTGTCTGTCTTCTCTTTCTTGTAGTTGGGCGGACCTGGCCATGTGGCTGGCGTCCATTTTGAAGCCTAGGCCTGCAAGCTTGTGTGGCCTTGTCTGCCCACGGGCCTGCCTTCATCCAGTAGGCTCAGAGCAGGTAGCCACAAGTGCATTAAACAGGTGTTTATCTGTGTGTCCTGTTGAATTTAAACATCATTTAGGGCATGGATGGCATTGGATTGAGTTGGAAAATGTGTTTTTTGAGGGGGATTTCTGTTTTTGGGGGTGTGTTAAAGAAATGCCTTTGTTTTGTGTGCCTGGTGTGTTGGTGTGCACCCTGCAGACCTTGTTTTGCCCTGTGGATTTTTGTTTTTGCATTTTATTGCATTAAAAAGGCACAGCAGTGTGGTTTAGCATGCATCTTTTGCCTGGCTTCTTTATAGGCCTTTTGGCAGTTAATTGATTGCCATGCCTCCAGCTTGTTGCTTGTGAGTGTCCATGTGGCTTGTGGCCTTTTCTGGGAGTTAATATGGGCCAGCATGGTTTTCCTATGGGCTTACTGCTTCCATCCATCCACTTTGCCAGCAGCAGCTCCCTTCCATTCCATTTGTATTTTTGTGGTTGTTCTTATTCTTTCCTATCCTTCCTGAGAGTGTAGTGTGTGTATACTGTACACAGAAAGTAGTATGCCTTAGCCCTTGTTGCCAAAGTCTCACAAATGGCTACACTATATCTTCTTTTTTTTTGTTTGTACTAGTAGGAATTGAACCACAACAACAAATGCAACATTTCACTGATGTTCTTCTCCTGGCTTATTTACTTTTAGGTGCACAAAAAGACACAGGAGGAGGTAACTATAAACATCATCCATTGTACTGCCAGACAGAAGTCCTGCTGCGGACCACATCATGTCCAACTGTGACCAGACATCTCTGCAACTTGAAGCACCTGCATCCTGTCTGTCCTCTGAAGAAAATGGGCCCAAAGAAAGGTACCAGGTCCTCCAGTACCAAGAAAGTTGCCTGTGAGAAGAAGGAACAGAAAAAGCATGAGGCACTAACCACGACTGGTGTGCCGGCAATTTTTTTTTTTTGTGACCAAAAAGCACACGCCTGCAGCATTGTTGTCCAGCGGGAACCAAGCTGGGAGCAGCACATCCGCACCCGCGGGCCAACCCCACCAACCTAGGCCCAAGCCCATGAGTGTCGCAGAGGTAGCCAGTCTACTAACGAGCAGCGATGTTGAAATGTCAGTATCGCAAAGTAGTACACAATCAACGCATGCGGCAACTCAGCAGATAAGTCTGCAGCAGCAGGCGCAGCCGCAAGAACAGCAGCAGCAGGCGCAGCCGCAAGAACAGCAGCAGCAGGCGCAGCCGCAAGAACCGCAGCAGCCGCAAGAACCGCAGCAGCCGCAAGAACCGCAGCCGCTGCAAGAACCGCAGCAGCCGCAAGAACCGCCACAACAACAGCCCGCAACAGTAGTTGTTCCTCCTGAAGTAGGGGTATTTCAGGAAATCGAGCTTCCTGCAGACAAAGAGGGTCAAGCCACTATTTCAGAAGATCCATTGTCTTCCAGACCCCCAGCAAGGAAAAGTAGGGTTATTCCATCATCTTCTTCTTCAAGCCCTGCTTCTGATGATCTTGATGCCACTTGGAAGCCACAAGCTTAGTCTGAGAGTGATGCACGCCAAAAGACAAGGCTAGTGAAAAGGAAGGTTCCAGAAAGCCTTAGAGTTATGGAGGTAGATGTACAAGAGGGAGAGGATGATGATGACGAGCCAATCATCACGGACATCACTCCCGGCCCAAAGGATATGGAGACCAACATTATTACCCTATCCAAAATGGCTGCAATGGATGTAGCACGGATACCACCAACAGAGGTAACACCACCACGACCTCCAGCTTCCATATTTTCATTTGCAAAGGAAAAGCAGGGACCTACATCCAGCTCAACCACCACCTCAGTAGGTAGTGGTAGAAGTCGCATTGTAGCTGCTCTGAGTCACATTCCAAACACACCCTCCAGTTCATCTGGTATTGAAAGTGGCACATCCAGCAGCACCAGAAAGTTCTCCTCCCCAGTTTGGGACTTCTTTTCTGTTAGCAGTAAGGAGGAGAACATTGTTATATGCTCAATTTGTCGCCATGCTGTTCGGCGGGGTAAGCTTGGTACAAACTATGGTACCGGAGGCCAAACAAGTCATCTCAAAATACACCACACTATTGTGTGGGAGGCTCACCCACTTCGCTTAGAACAAAGTAAAACTCAACCCATTGTTGTTGGGCATGAAGAATCAGAGGACGATATTATCACGGTGGAAGGTGAACAAGAGGGAGACAATTCTAGCCCTGTCCCCAGTAGTGTAGTAGAACCGCCCACATCCTCCTCAGCAACATCTCAGTGGCACCGCAGTAAGAGTCTGAGTCAGGCTGAGACACCAAGGCGACCAAGTAGTACTGCAATGATTATGAAACAAAGTGCGTCGTTGAGCCTAACTGGGTTGAAGAAAACTGCACCACAAAGGAAAATAATCCAGACTACCATTGACAGCATGCTTAGGTTGGAGGGGCAGTACCAACGCAACCACCCAACGGCACGGTTGTACAATGCGAAACTGGCTAAAATGTTAGCGCTGGACCTTCTCCCTTTTTCATTTGTGGAAGGGGTGGGTTTCCTTGAATTTGTGTCAACCATCTGCCCTAAATGGAAGATTCCCAGCCGGTCCTATTTTGCAAGAGTTGCTGTTCCAGCACTACATCATGATGTGCTGGAATTGGTTGGACAAGCTTTGCAGCAGAGTTCTGTTCACAATATCCACCTAACAACAGACATGTGGACCAGTTGCCAAGCCACTGATTACATGTGCATCACTGCACAATGGGTCCCATTTGTGGGGGTTAGAGATAAGCTATCCGAAGGTGCTGTTGACGCAGCTGAGATTTTTAAAGCTACTCGGAAACATGCAACTGTATCCATGTTCGCCATGGAGAAATCTCATACTGCTATAAACATATTGGAAGGGTTTCAGAGCAAGGTTTATGAATGGCTGCACCCAAGAGGGTTTAAGATTGGTTTTGTTTCCACGGATAATGGCAGTAATGTACTTAAGGCCATGGAGCTTGGTTCCTATTTCAGGGTTCCCTTTTTGGCGCACTGCATTAGCATTATTGTTCAAGACTTTCTGAAAAAATAAGCCATAGTCAGCAACTTATTGATCATCTGCAGAAGAATATGCACTCATTTCAGCCATTCTTTTAAAGCTCGGAAGCAGCTGAGGATCATTCAACGTGACTATAGAATTCCAGTCAAAGCACTCGTCCAGGAGGTGGCAACATGTTGGAACTCAACTTATTACATGCTTGACCGTCTGTTTGAGCAGTACAGGCCAATCAGTGAATATGTCATGCGAAGAGGGGATGCTACTGTGAAAGGCATGAGCCTTCAGATTGACCAATGGTGCCTAGTTAAATGCCTGACTGAGATGCTTCTTCCTTTCGAGGTCTTCACACGTGAAGTCAGCAAGGAGGACTGTACTATGGGCCAAGCTATCCCATTGTTGCAAATGCTAGAGCATCAGCTGAGGAGGTGTCAGAAGCATACAAAGATGTAGAGGAAAAAAAAGAAGCCTATGAGTTGGTGGAGAGCTTAGCTTGTCGCTTAGCTGACAATACAAGGGTGCAAAATAAGATTTTGTCACAAAAACATTACATTTGTGCCACAATTCTGGATCCACGGACAAAATGGGCACTGAAGACATGAATTCCTTTTTCAGAAATGGATGTTGCCCGGTACAAAACGTGGATAGCTGAGTCAGCGAGTACGTTGGAAAATGAACGGCTGCTAATTAAAAGCCCGCTAGATAAACCCACAACAAGTACTGCAGCAGGGCATTCGGCGTCAAGTTCAACTTGGGAGCCTGAGCGCAGTTCGTTTGGCTCAGAACACTCACCAATACTATCTACAACATAAAGAGCTGTATCTTCAGGCCCAGTAAAATCGTTACAGGATTGGTATTTACAGCAAGGCATTGGTAAGTCCAGTGCTGATGCAACAAGAAAAGAGCCCAAAAAAAGTTTTGCATCCCTGAAAATTGAGCGGATGGTTCAGGCCTATCTGGACGACCCAACAGAGGTGTACATTGATCAAAATCCATTGAGGTGTTGGTATGGGAAAAGGGCCCAATGGCCAGTGCTCAGCAGGCTGGCGATAAACTATCTGGCTTGCCCTGTCGCAAGTGTCTCTTCAGAACGTGTTTTCAGTGCTGCTGGTTCTATTGTAACAGTGAGAAGGACCAGTCTCTCACCCAAAAACAAGGAGAGGTTAACAATGATCAAAATGAATCAGCACTTTATACCACCGAATTACACAATACATGAATCAAGGGAGGAAGATGAGGACAGCGGCTCAGGTGACGGAACTGGTGTGTTAGATGATGATTACTTATTTCTGGTTGAACCCCCAGAGTTTGAGGACGAGCTATACTTCCCTGACAATTAGGCTTGCACTTCCAGTTCTTACTGTTTTCCTCACTTATTTTCTTTTGGTGTATCTGTCTTTCTGGTTAGAAACTTTGAATCACAACAAATCCATCACCACCGTCTTCTAATTGTTTTATTGCCATATACAAGTTTCGGCTAGCTGCGCTGCATATCACAGTACACTCCTCAAAATCCTGCTCCTCCATCTTCCTTAATCTCCCTAAATCCATTGCCCTCAAGAAGTCAGATGATGATGATTGGATGATGCAAAATAGAAGAAAAAATAAAAAATATTTCCAAGTCCCTCCAAAATAAGTGGAACATGATTGATGATGACTACTATAGCTATCCTCCTTTGTGATCCGAGAGAGACTGCCCATTAAATGAAAATGAGAAGTAACAGGTACTGAATGATGCCATGCATTGGACGCTGACTGAGTGATTTTGTTGTTGTTTGTTGAGCATGAAGTTACTTCATTGTGTACTTTATGTAATAATCTACACACTAAAAGTAACTCAAGTCCCTTTTCCCTTCTTGTTTTTTTAATACCAAATTTGTACTTCTACTGCAGGCCGATACATTGCATTTTGAATATAAGAAGGGGACTCACTCGGTACACCCCGACTGAGTTGAACAACACCATCATGATGACCACAGTGACATAGTATCTTCACAGGCTGTCAGTACACGGATCGGAGATGATTGATGGAATAAGTCAAGCCGTTTCATGAGTGGCATATAAGGTAAACAAGTAAACAACAACCACAGCTGACCTAAATGTCTGTGTAGCGGTGGAGTCAAGTGTAGCGGTGGTATGACTGCGGTAAATTGTAAAATGCTATGTTGCTTTGTCCAACTCTTTCAAAAAATGTACGCTAAATGGAGGATGTGCAAAGGGTGCCGTCACCGTGGGCCTGCTCTGTCCTGTTGGTATTGTAGGTTAATGCTGGAAACAGACTAGAGTAGAGATGATGCATTTATTCCGCCTCGGAAAGTGTTCTTGTTGCACTACAACATTAACTTGTCCTTTTTTTCAACCTGGTTTCAATCTCAATATCCCTTTTGTTTTTGCATCTACAATTACAGGCCGGGCCTTACCCTGTGCTATACTTGGGAAAACAACAATGCACACTTACCTTACCAATGAATCTACATCTGCCAGGCAAGCAGTGGCGTCACCCAAGATTGGACAGAGCATCCATGGAAGGGAGGACCAAGAGGAATGCCGAGATTCAACTCACCATTTGACCCGGATAACACAGTAACAGTATAAATTTTCATCCTTTAAATAATTTGATTCATTTTTTTGTCTACAATCATTACAACAGTGTGTTATTGTTGTTATTACTGTTATTATTAGGTTTGCTCTCTGTCTATAATTCATCCTTACAGATATTTTAAAATGTTCTTTGCTGTCTGTAAAAGTAAGCCCGGTAACACTGAACAAACTGTATGTAATCCGGGTCTCTCCTTATCATCAATCATCATGCATGCCTTATTTCCTTTTTCTCCCTTAACATATTGATATGGATATGGTAGTCTACAAAGATTCTGTTGTTTGATGTTTGTCCATGCATACTGTTTTTCTTTCTCAAACCTTTCCCCAAAACCCCCTTCCCAACCATTCAACAAACCCTAACCCTCTTACCCCAGGCTGTGTGACTTATTGAGGTATGACTACATTAAATGTTCATCAATAATTTATCACACGCTTGTTGGGGCGGATGTGGCAAAAGCAACAGTACTTCAATTTCAAGGCAGGGCGGGGATCTTCTTCTGCTTGCCCACCTGAGCAGTATATTTGTGAGGTAATTTTTTTACCAAAGGAACCGGCTAATACATCAGCATTAATTCACGGTATTGATTGGATTAATGGATTTCATTTGTTGTCATCCTCCTACACAGCACTAACAGTTACGCTTGTGTCAGTGTGCTGTAGGCCTAGTCAAGTGACTCGACACAACTAGATTTGCTGTGAACTACTAGGCTATCTCCACCACCATTATGTTTTGTTGTATTTGGGCATATTATTGTTTGGCAGTAAGTTCTGTTCTGTACTGTACTTCATTCTACTACTCTTCGTAGACTCTCTCTCAGGCTACTGACTGTCTCATTTTCTATTTTGGCAAATGCTGCTGCCAGTGTCTACTACTACCACCACCACAACCATGGCATGTTAGGAAAGAAAACCATCATCACCATGCAGCCATAGCTGTGCCTAAGTTCAACATCAAGCAAAGGTAAGAGAAGTTTGGGGGAGGCATAATTAATAATGGACATGTTTTCATTAATTCAATTTCACACACCCCTTTGAGTCCAGTTGCAGAGTGCCTAGAGTAGAAGAGACTGACAGAACTAGTAGTAGGACAAGTCACTCAGTGAGGGATGCCGCATCTATCTGTTTCTGTCTTACAAAGTCATCCAATTATTAAAATCAAACACTGGCTGTGTGCGGCCCTGCACCAGCAAGAAAAGAAGGATACAGTGTGATGTAAAACAGTAACCCCAACCAGAAAACATTAACAACATCGTATGTAAACTTAAGTAGAAATATATTATTTAATACCCTAACAAAAATAAACTATGTAAAAAAATAATCCCACACCTGACCCACCCCTCTCCCTAACCCCAACCAATGTCCGTAAAGAAAATGGAAAATTGTCCAAAAGAGGAAACCCAACGCCCAGATCCCACCCACCCCAAGAATAATTAAAAAAGGGGCAATAAGAACAGAGTCTAAGTTCGGCGGGCTTTTTTCAGGAGGACACAAACTTGCTCCTCTAGGCGGTCAACATGGCGCTTCAATGCGTGGCAGTTGCATCCACAGGGGGGGGGCAGCACTGATGGAGGGGCGGCGGCGGGCGGCTGCCAGACGGTGGCGCCGTACCACTGGAGGGCGGTGGCTGGGGCCCGGGGCATTGGAGGAGGCTGCAGCTGCTGCCGCCTCCTCCTCCTCCTCTTCCAGGACCACCAGCCGTCGATATTCATTCTGTATTGCCTCCAGTTTCCGATGCCGGGCCTTGGCTGCCTACTCCTTCCGGTCAGGTTTTACCTTGGAAGGAGTAGCTATATATGAAGAAGAAAAAACAAGACTATTGTAAGATATACTCTTAGCAAAGCAGTAAGACAAATATTTCTACACATAGTGTCACGGTAGCACTAGCAAGCACATCACATTTGTGGTATGTTTGTGCTATCCTCCCACTTTCTTGGATTTGTGGGAGTTTCTGGCATTCAACCAACCATGCATCTGATTCCTATCAATCACCAGTATGCATGCTGCATGCATCCCACGAATCCTTCTCTGCCAGTCCTAAATCTTAAATCTCGCCCGTCCTTCTTTCTTCCACTCTTCTTTCCCTTTTCGTTCAGCCCATCTATCAAGATCATCTGATCTGACTTTTAGTCTTCTCCATAAAACTTTCACAGCTGAGTTGAAATCATCAGATAGAAGAGGCCATTGGTTACTCAACAACACTCCTGCCACTAATGCTTTTACTAATGCTAAGTAAAGGGTCTCTTAACGCAATTACGCAATTTCTGCCCACCCTTACCTATTACCAAAGAACTATAGGCCAATTTCATTGCTAAATTTGGACTATAAAATCTATGCCATGATATTATCCAAACACCTACAAAAATTCATTTCTAAACGTATCCGTCTCACTCACATGGGCTTTCTAAGAGAGACGAATCTAGAATACCATATCATGCCATAGAGAAAGACAAAATAATAAAATCTCCCACAGTAGCGATTACATTAGACGAAGAAAAAGTGCTTGATAAGGTTGACTGAACGTACCTGCATTCAGTCCTAGAGAAATTCAACCTATGCAAAACTCTAATTTTTCGGATGATTATGACCCTCTATCACAAACCAAGCACTAAGGTCAGAGTAGGGGGCATTATCTCTCCCTCCGTCAAGCTGAAGCAGGGCACAAGACAAGGTTGTCCCCTCTCGCCACTTCTATTTCTATTGGTGTTAGAACCCTTTCTTTATCACCTGAGGGAAGATCAGGACATACCAGGCATCACATTCGGGAACACTGTAATAATAAGTGCCACATACGCGGCAGATATCTTGATTATCTCCGATAATATTCTCTGAGGTCTCCAGCGTTTCACTTAATAAAGATAAATCTGAAGTTAAACTTCTTAACAACCAGGACAATAAAGAAATAATAGGGACTTCTCATTAGGCATGGCAACCGGGCTCCATTAAATATTAGGACTAGAATTCACCAATGATCTTATCACCACCTTACAGACCAATGAAAAAATCTTATTTAATAAAATGACTTCTCTGCTAGAAGGATGGTCACCTAAATTCCTATCCTGTTGGACCTTAAAAATGATGGTTACACCTCCAGTTAATCACCTCAGTATGCTACCCATGACCCTCTCTGAAGACTTTTTAAAAATTATAGATAGAGCTTTTAATAATATTTTTTTCTGGCAAGGAAAGAAACCAAGAATCTCACTTAAAATACTCAAATTGGCTAAAGACAGAGGGGGACTAGGCCTCCCCATCTTCAGAAACTACCAAACAGCCTTTCTTTGTAAACAGGGCGCCCACTGGTTTGCTACTAGCCTGGTGTACCAACCGCTCTGGGTAGCAGTGGAAAAATCACTAATAAATATTATACCCCTCTCTGCATTACTAACAATGCACACCTCCCATCTCCCGCATTCCAAGTTCATTATACAGAATACTAAAAAAAGCTCATATACGATTAGATTATCAATTGTAGATCAAAATACGTAATTCCAACTAGGCTTCCATATGGCATAGCCCTAATTCAAATTGATAGCCAACTAACATACTGGTCAGACAAGGGCATCAACCTGATCAAAGACATATATGAGGACAATCTATTCCAGCCCTGCTCCACCCTGCACAGTGCGATTTAGGACAAAACAATATGGACTTTTATAAATTCCTAAAACTGAAAGTACAGATCACAAAACACCCCCATATTACCTGTCAACCCGTATTTACCCTCTCTGCTTGGATGACTGACTAAGGCAGGACATACTGTATCTCGACCATATGAATTTCTCCTTCCAAACCCATGTAATGCCCACCCCCAGAATGAGCTAAAAAGCTGAACACCAACAATATTGTAGTTGACTGGGGATGCATACGCAAGACTCCTTTGACAAACAAGATTTCACCAGCGCTTTCCCAAACAAAATATGTGATTATAAACTGAGCTTACTGGACCCCATCTAGACTCCACAAGCTTAATCTTATCCAAAACCCTACTTGTTGGAATTGTGGTCTTCATGAAATTAACTTGGCTCATATGTTATTTTACTATCCCATCATGCAAACCTACTGGGACAAGATCTTTGAGTGCATAAAATACATAGGAATTCTCCTACGTAATCCTGTGCTACCTGGACGCTCAACTCAAAAAAATGAAAATGACTGATGCTTACTGGACCTTATGCTCACTCTAACTTGAAAACTGATTCTCACCAATTGCATAAAATGTAAGGTTTTCTTACACCGAATGTGGCAGGAATGGCTCACCTTTCTTAGAGGTGCTGACAACGTCTCTTTATACAGCTCTCACCATGGCGTCCACCCATCAGACTGATGTGGGGCTCACTTGAAGTCACCTCTTTTAATTTTGAACCTCCTTGATTACATTGGCTCTCACATCAGGTTGAGGTCCTCATACTATACCCATACATTCCCGCCCCTCCAAACTGCCTCTCGTCACCACCAGGGCCCCCCTCGAAGTTTCTGCTTGACCTGGACATCTAACTCATTGCCAGTTTGCCTCGCATATCTAGTGCTGATGGTTGTCTGTCTTACTGTGCATTTTACCTTAAAATGATATTAGCAGCCACCCTACATAAGATAATGGACATTTTACAAAAAGGATTGCAATGATATGTAGATGTACTATTTTTTGTTCAAGCTATGTACCTATACATCAGATAATAGAGCTGTTACTGATGTAAAAATCTGCACAGCTTTACCCCCTTCCCTTCTCTTCTGTAACCTCTAAATACTGGTGCAATGATAATTGCACCCCTTATGAGTGTTTTTATTCTCTTTGCAAAACCTAATAAAATCTATTTGAAATTAAAACAAAAGGATACATAACTGGTACTATGTGTAGTATGGTCCTATTCTGCTGTTTCAATGTTCTGATGATATTTGCAAATGTAACTTTTTCATGTTTTTGGAACATTGGGTCTTCGGAAGTACCTTTTGGTTTTACTGTCAATCCCTTTATGGGTTCATGAAAGATCTGTGGTTTCTATAAATGGCAAAAATGTTGTGTGTCATTAATCAAATATGCATCCAGAGTTAGGCACAGAGCCTAGACTTTGACCTGGCCCACTGCCCAACCTTCTGCAGATGACTGACCCACCCTGTGCATGACCTTTGTAGTGAGCAGCGGGGGTGGACTGTCAGGCCCACATCGCTCCATGAGCAGCCAACCCCTGCTGCTAATGCCAGTGGCAACACTCTGTGTGTCGGCTGACAAGCTCTGCTGAGCCTGACCCTGCGCCTCCCACCCTACACAGACATTCCACCTGGGCTACGCTCCCCATCCTGGGCAGACAGGCTTCAATCAGACTCCGTGACTCCAGAACTGAAACTGCAGATACTGCAATAGGCTACATGGGGCTGTGAAGCTTGCTTTTCTTTAATGGCACCAGTCCCATGAAGCTTTGAGGTGTCATGGATCTTGAAATGGTTCTCCTGTACTGAGGTCATCTCAGCAAATCCTGCACAAAAAAATCAGCATTATAGGAAGATGGTGTTAATCACAATTGCTGGTAAAGAGCATAGAACATAATGGCCTGTCTGTTTGGAGAAGAAAATTGAGAGTTTCCTAGCTTTAGAGCAGAGGAACTTTAAGATGTTACTAAAGGCAATAAAGCGAGTATAATAGGCAAATACCTTAATTACTGGGACAGCAGCTACAAACAATTAAAAATGATTAACACAAATTATGATGTCACTGTGTGTCTATAGGAGGTGGCCACATTCCAGCACCTTCCTCTCTAGCTGCAGGTGAAGGCCCAAATGTCAATAGTGACCTCATGAAAGAAGCAAAGACATATCCAGCAAGTAAAGAGGCAATAATGATCAACACTGATCTCACAAAGAAGAGTCCAAAAAATACTCGGAAAACAGTTAACTTAGAGAGGAAAAGAAAAGGATGCACAGAACTAAACTAGCCTCAGCTACAAAGAACCAATACATTATGGAAACATACATGTTCATTCAGTTAAAGTGGTTTACGTTTGTGTGACTTTAAGTGTACATGGAGTGATCTCGCAACAAAAATATACTTATGATGATTATTTATTGAATATCTTGACGAGGCTAATCACGTGTAATTGAAGTCTAGGTAAAAGTACCCAGAAAAAGCTGTTTTCAGCATCAAGGCAACTTTGTCAGTTACTTTTGTGTCAAACATGGTTACTTTCCCTCCTTTATATTACTTGCAATATGACATTCATATGACACTTACAATAATGTATAGTGAACATCATAGAGTTACAAAATTATCATTAAATATGTTGAAAAATAAAGATATGTTGTCTAAACAAATTTCATAGTAGCTATTATTCAGGAATTGCACCTCAGATTCTAATTGCATTCTATTAGGCTAGTGCACAAGACAAAAAATCTGTAGGGGGCACGTTTTGGAAATAAGGAATTCAACTTGGTGATGTCTGAAAACATTGTTTCTCCTTCAAATGTTGTCAGGTTATAGGATAATCATTGAAACTTGTTTACCAGCTTAAGAATACATGTGTTCTAACTCTAGTGTGGCGGCCCCATCTCTCTTTGGAATTAACAAGCCTCACCAACTTTATGGCTGAGAATTTGGGAGCCTGACATTTGCATTGTTAAGGATCTGACATTAGTCTCTCCAAGACCCTTATAGACTGTTGTTGATGTACAGGTTTTCGGCTCAGGGACAACACTATGAGGGGAGCCATTTTGTCTTAAACAGCAAAAACAATAAGCAAGAACAGCAGGCATAAAGCAGCCGTTTCTAAATATGTTGAGTGACACCCATGACTTCTGTGATGTATTGTGGTGAAAGGTGATGGCACAATAGCGGTTCCTCCAAATTACCTACTGAATGCTGCAGGTTGATGTTACAATGGAAGCCCTTCCAAACTATCTTCTATATGCTGCAGTGTGCATGAGTAAAGGACTGGGTACTAAGAAGGTCTGTTGACTTGCATGCTTCATTGTCCATTGAAGGAGTGACTGTTCCCAGTTGCCATGTTGCTATCCTGCACAGAGCAGTATATGTGAAAGGTGTCAAGTTTCTCCTTAAGAAGGTCCAAGAGAAAAGGAAAGCAAAACAATATTTGTTAGTTGGACATTTCACTCGTACAGAACCAAAGAAATTCGGCCGTTATGGTTAGTTGAGCTAACTATAACTCGCGCCCCCGCAATGCACTGCTGATGACGTCACATATTACATCATTCATGACATGGTCAGTGACATCACTGATGACATCTCAAATTACATCACTGATGACATCATCCAGTGACTGTGTGTTTCTATAAAGTTTAAATATGTTTTACATATATAAATGCCAAGGTGTATTGAAGAATGAGTGGGTGTATGAGTGTCTGAATGGATTATTTAGTAGGTGCGTGGCTGACTGTATAAGTGAGTGATTAAACGTGTCTTACTGAATCCATGGGTTAGTGACTAAACTGTGTGAATGTCTGTATCAGTCTGTCAGTTGGTGTGTAAGCGGCTGCATGGGTTGGTGAGTAGCTACATGAGTGTCTATATGGGTTATTGATTTGTTGCCTGAGTATCTGTGCAGGTGAGTGGGGGTGAGTGACTCTGTGCATAGATGTGTGAGTGGGTGATTCACTTGGTGTATGTGTTTAAGAGTGCATCTGTGCAGGGCTGTATGGGTGGGTGACCTAGGAATCAGTGATTGCGTATGTAGTAACTGGTATTGGTGTGCCTATGGTTTTGAAAAATGGTAGTCTATATTTTAGAGTGGGTGTATCAAAGGTTATATTAGGGTGTGAGGAGGTGCATCAGATTATCACGTGGATGATGGCATCAGTGATGTCATCAGTGATGTCATTTGAGATGTCATCAGTGATGTCATCAGTGATGTCACTGACCATGTCATGAATGATGTAATATGTGATGTCATCAGCAGTGCGTTGTGCGTGAGAGAATCTTGTCCGCCCCCACTCCCCAGCCGGGTCGTAAGGTTATGAGTCAGGCCCGCGGCTTACGCTTTGGCCTCCTTAACACACGCTCCCTGCAACGACATAATTTAGAGGTGTTTACCCTTCTTGAAGAAGGAGAACTAGATCTCCTGGGACTCACCGAGACATGGTTAGAGGATTCCTCTATGCCGGATCTCGTCGCCTCCCTACCATCCGACTTTTCGGCACTTTTCTACAATAGATCTGGAGCCAAGAGGGGGGGAGGTGTTGCCCTCCTGTACAACTCACGCCTATTGGTTGAAAGGGTCTTGACGGAAAATTTGGCAGGCGCGGAAGTGATGGGCGTTAAGTTGCAATCAGGGACGGATTGTCTGCTGATTCTGTTAGTCTATCGCCCTCCGTGGACCTCGCCTGATTTCCCTGACTTGTTCATAAGACTGGCCCAGGACATTCGCTCAAGATATGACAAGGTAATGATAATGGGGGATTTTAACTACCATTGGGAGAAGGTCCCAAAAGATGGTCAGGCGTTACAGATCGATGCGGCGTTAACCTCATTAGATCTGGCTCAACAAGTAAGAGGCCCAACACATGCTAAGGGACACACCCTAGACTTGGTGTGGACGACAGTTCCTGTCCAGGACATGGCTGCGGCTCTGCCATGCGTATGGTCTGACCACCACTTGGTGAGAGGCAAGGTTTTGGCGGACAGACTGAAAACAATAACCAAAGGAGGATGGAAGGCAGTTAGGAAGTGGAATAAGTTTGATGGGGATAAAATGATAAATTTACTTCGCACCAACCCCCCTGCCAACAATTGCCCCCTCAACCCAGAGGCCCTCTGTGGGGCACTCATGGACAAACTTCAGAATGCCACAGACAAAGTTGCACCAATCTGTAGGGTGAACCGTACGGATAGGAAACGAGGGGCCCCGTGGTATAATGACTTACTCAGAGCTCAGAAACGTGGGCTACGCAAACTGGAAAGAACCTGGCGGAAAAACTACAGTCCTGACTCTCGTAGTAACTATCTACGGGCTCTCGCTGGTTATAAGCAAGCGATTATAGCCAGGAAGTCCGAGTTCTACGAGGAGAGGATTTCTACGGCCACGAACCCTCAGAAAGAAGTCTTCCGAGTCCTCACGGAGCTCAGGAAGAACAAGGAACAGCCCCCGGACTTTAGTCAGGAGGACTGTCAGAAGTTCCAGGATTTCTTCACCAACAAAGTCATTGATTTGGTTACTGAAATTACGGCAACCTCGCAAATTGACTGTCCACCGGTGGATATCCCAGCCATACTGCCAATTATAATCCCGCTCTCTAATCTACCCTTGATTACAAAGGAGAGTTTAGTCTCCCTCACGGGACGGGTCAAGTCCGGCTCTAGGGCGGATCCATGCCCACCTGAAGTCTTCAAACTCGCACTCCCGGGCATTGAGGATGACGTGCTGAGTCTCCTGAACCTCTCTCTACAAACTGGTCAAGTGCCATCTGCCTTCAAGGAAGCCCGTCTGATTCCCTTGCTAAAAAAACCGGGGGCAGACGCAAAATGTCTGAAGAACTTCAGACCAATTTCCCAGTTACCATTCTTGGCGAAGGTCCTGGAGCAGCATGTCCTTATCACCCTTTCAGAACATCTGGAAAGCAACACGCTGCTAGAGCCGAATCAAGCAGGCTTCCGTGCGAATCACAGCACGGAGCTGGTTATGTTGTCAATCGTAGACGAACTTAGGAACAGAGCAGACAAGAAAATCCCGGGGGCCCTGGTGCTGTTGGACCTCTCCGCGGCATTTGATACCGTGTGTCATGCACAACTACTGTCGCGGATGAGGGACTTCGGCATTCAGGGCATAGCACTGGCATGGTTCACATCCTTCCTTCAAGGGAGGACGCAGAAAGTGCAATTAGGTGACATGCTCTCTACCGCAACCTCGATCACTTGCGGAGTCCCACAAGGGTCTGCTCTGTCACCCCTATTGTTCAACATATACCTACAGCCTTTGATTCGAATGCTTAATCAAATGGACTGTCAGGTATATAACTACGCAGACGACACCCAGATCATTATCCAGCTGGAGGATAGCCAGAATGCCTTTACCAGACTGCAAAACATTTTGAGAAGTACAGCTAACTGGATGTCCGGCAACTCCCTAAAAATCAACCCGGACAAAACCGAGGTGTTGCCGATTACCATCGCTGGCAACCCTTGGTGTGACCGTTTCTGGCCTGGGGAGTTGGGCACGCCTCCAGAACCGGCTGAGGTGGTTAAAAGCCTGGGCATCCAGGTGGACAGCAAGCTGTCCATGAAAAAGCAAGTCACAGCTGTGGTGGGCTGCTGCGTCGGTCTCCTTCGCCAACTCAGGAAAGTTTCCCCGCTGCTCTCTTTTTCCACCCTAAGGAGCGCGGTTTCTGCAATGATTTTGGCTAGGCTGGACTATGGCAATTCATTGTATATAGGACTCCCACAGGGCCTCTTAAACAGAATGCAGACGGTCATGAATGATGCTGCCAGGCTCATTTTCAAGAAACCAAGGAGTACCCAGGCATCCCCCCTCCTGTGGGAACTCCATTGGTTGCCAGTTAGGCAGAGGCTAATGTTCAAGGGGCTCTGCATTGTACACAAAGCGCTTCATGGCAGAGCACCCACCTATCTGAAATCTCGCCTGTCCCTTTACAAACCAGGGAGGGTGCTCAGATCTGCTGATTCCATATGTCTGGTTCAGCCACGCTGTAGACTGACCACTGTGGGTGGGCGTGCTTTCTCACATACTTTGCCAGCTATGTGGAATAAACTACCGCTGAAACTCCGCAATGAAAAGAAACTAATGCCCTTCCGCAAGCAATTAAAAACTGTGCTTTTCCAGCAAGCGTGGGGTGGCCGCTAAATTTTAATCTGATGCATCTTTTTATTGTATAGCTGATCCTAACAAAGCGCTTAGAGACCCCTGGGTTATAGTGCGCTATACAAGTCACAAGAAATAAATAAATAAATAAATAGTTAGCTCAACTAACTATAACGGCCGAATTTCTCTGGTTTTGTACGAGTGAAATGTCCAACTAACTATAACATCCCTGAAACATGTGGTTTTTTCAGTGAATTTCTAAGGTTTTTTAAATGGTAATTTCTAAGTATGCCTAAAGAGGTAGAACATGTTCAGAAAGAGGAAGAAAAGCACAGAAAGAAGCAATAGAAATGCAGAAAGAGGCAACAGAAGTCCAGAAAGAGGAAGAAAGGTGCAGAAAGAAGCAGGAGATATGCAGAAAGAACCAACAGAGGTGCAGAAAGAGGCCTTGTTGCAAAGTCATCCTGTGCCCCCAACTTTTTGCTGACTGGTACTGGTTGTAACTCACTCTGACTAACCCGGCCTGGAGCCAGTACTATCCTGAAAGACACTTAGAATACAGTGAAAACACCTACATACACTAGGGTACACTATGGGTTGGGGTACCCCTGTGATTGGCATGACCTCCCCCGTAAGGCCCTAGTACATAATAGGGCAGGGGGATTAAAACTACCTCTAAGTCAGAGGTGCAGAAAGAGGCAAGAGAAGTGCAGAAAGAAGCAACAGAGTTGCGGAAACAGGCTAGAGAGGTGCAGAAAGAAGCAAGAGAAGTGTAGAAAGAGGCAAGTGAGATGCAGAAAGAAGCAAGAGCAGTGCAGAAAGAACCAACAGAGGTGCAAAAAGATGTAAGAGGGGTGAAGCAAGAGGTAGGAAAGGTGCACAAAGAGGCAAGAGGGGTAGAGAAAGAGGCAGGAAGGGTGCACAAAGAAGGAAGAGAAGTGCAGAAAGAGGCAAAAGAATTGCTGAAAAAAGCAACAGAGGTGTAGAAAGAAGCAACTGAAGTGCAGAAACAGGCAAGTAAGGTGCAGGAAGAAGCTAGGGCAGTGCAGAAAGAACCAACAGAGGTGCAAAAAGTGGCAAGAGGTGTGCAGAAAGATGTAGGAAGGGTGCACAAAGAGGCAAGAGAGGTACAGAAAGAGGCAGGAGGGGTGCAGGAAGAGAAGTGTAGAAAGAAGTAACAGAGGTGCTGAAAGAGGCATGAAAGGTGCAGAAAGAGCAAGAGAAGTCTAGAAAGAGGCAAGAGAGGTACAGAAAGAGGCAAGAGGGTTGTACAAAGAGGGAAGAGGAGTACAGGAAGAGGCAACAGGGGTGCAGAAAGAAGCAAGTAAGGTACAGAAACAGGCAAGAAAGTTAAAGAAAGAGGGAAGACGAGTGCAGGAAGAGGCAACATGGGTGCAGAAAAAAACAAGACAGGTGTAGAAAGAAGCATGGGAAGTGCATAATGTAGCAACAGAGGTACAGAAGGAGGCAAGAGAGTTGCAGAAACAGGCAAAAAAGGTACAGAAAGAGGGAACAGAGGTGCAGATATAGGCAAGAGAGGTGCAAAACAGGTAAAAGGGGTGCAGAAAGAGGCAAGAGGGGTGCAGAAATTTGCAAGAGAGGTACAGAAAGAAGAAAGAGCAGTGCAAAAGAACCAACAGAGGTGCAAAAAGAGGCAAGTGAGGTGCAGAAGGAGGAAAGAGAACTGCAGAAAGATGCAAGAGAGTTGCAGAAACAGGCGAAAGGGGTGCAGAAAGAGGGAACAGGTGGGCAGACTGAGGCAAGAGAGGTATTGAAAGAGGGAAGAGGGATGCAGAAAAAGGCAAGAGGGAGGAATAAATGTGGAACAGAGGTACAGGAAGAAGCCAGAGCAGTGCAGAAAGAACCAACAGAAGTCCAGAAAGTGGCAAGAGGGGTACAAAAAGAGGCAAGTGAAGTGCAGAACGAAGAAAAAGGGGTGCAGAACGAACCAACAGAGGTAGAAAAAGAGGCAGGAGAGGTACAGAAAGGGGTATGAGAGGTGCTCAAAGAGGCAAGAGGGATACAGAAAGAGGCAGGAGGGGTGCAGAAAGAGGAAGAGAACTACAGCAAAAACAACAGAGGTGCTGAAAGAGGCACGAAGGGTGCAGAAAGAGACAAGACAGGCGAAGAAAGGAGGTACAGAAAGAGGTAAGAGTGGGGCAGAAAGAGGGAAGAGAGGTGTAGAAAGATGCAAGAGAGTTGCACAAGGAAGAAAGAGGGCCGCAGAAACAGGCAAAATGGGTGCAGAAAGAAGCAAGTGAGGTGCAGGAAGAGGCAAGAGAGGTGCACAAAGAGGCAAGAGAGTTACAGAAAGAGGCAAGTGAAGTGCAGAAGGAGGCAAGAGAACTGCAGAAAGGGGCAATAGAGGTACAGAAAGAGGCAAGTAAGGTGCAGAAAGAAGAAAGATAAGTGCAGAAAGAAGCAACAGAAGTGCAGAAAGAGGGAAGAGGGGTGGAGAGATAGGCAAGAGGGGTTCAATAAGAAACAAGACAGGTGCAGAACGAAACAAAAGAAATGCAGAAAGAAGGAACAGAGGTGCAAAAAGAGGCATAAAAAGGTGCAGAAAGACATAAGAGGGGTACAGAAAAAGGCAAGAGATGTGCAGAAAGAAGGATGAAGGGTGCAGAAAGAGGCAAGAGGGGTACAGAAAGAAGCAAATGAGGTACAGAAAGAGGCAACAGACATGCAGAAAGAGGCAAGAGAGATGCAGAAAGTAGAAGAGATTTACAGAAAGAGGCAAGAGAAGTGCAGAAAAAGAAAGAAATGTGCAGAAAAAAGCAACAGAAATGCAGAAAGAGGCAAGAGAAGCACAGAGAGAGGCACAGAAGGAAGCAAGAGTGGCTTGCACACCATTAGTACCAATTTAACACCCACATGTAGCAATAAGTGGCAGGTGACCATTCTAGGTTTGCAAAGGGCCTTCCACCACGCTGTAACACTTGTCACTGCATTTTGGTAACGTTTGAGCCGTTTGAGCTAGTAACAAGGCTTTTTTTGTTCAAATCTGCAGATTAGGGAGCAGATGATGAATTATGTGGCTAATGAGGAAAATGTATATTTGTGCGAACATCGGTGCAGCCAAACTGTCGCATAATTCCTGTGGCCCTGCTCATACCTCTGACTAGGTCCACAAGTGCTCCTCAGTGATTCCTTCTTTTTTTGTCTCACTAAGTTCATAGTTGAGCGTCTATGGAAATGATGAAGATTAAACCTGAGGTTACCACTCCACAACACAGACTACCATACCAAATAATTACTCTCCATAACACATAATCCCACTCTACTTAATTAGTATACACTAAATACCACATACTTTCTATCCACATAATTTCACTGCACAACATACCACATAATTCCACTACACACAACGTACATCCACTCCACTCCAAAAACATTAGTTAAAAAATTTACATTGAGGAGGAGCCAAGATGGCGACCGGGACGGCAGCGTAGATTCCCGGCTCCGTGAACCTCCGCATCCCGCACGGATATCCTGCATGAGATCCTTATTCTGCGCTATGAGATCGTGTTTGTAAACGAAAGTGGCAACCGATCGTGTGACTCCGAGGTTTCTGGCTGCCGTACCGCCGGAGAAATCAGCGGTTGAACTTTGCGGCCCGTGCGGCCCCGGAGCCGGGACCTCGAGTGGACGCCTTGGCCGGGTGGCAGTTTAACAACAGCGGCCTGTGGTGATTGGGTGGAGTCGGTCCGCCGGAGTGGTGCTGCCCTCGGCCTGCATTTTGCTGTAGTCGCTCCCCCTGCTGAGCGTTGCGGACCGAGGACACGCCCGGGGGAGCAATTCTCGGATTCTGTGGTGTTTGCCCCTGCCTTTGACGGTGAGCTGCCCGGACGCCGTCCCTAGCTCGCCCTGATCCTTGCGGGCTGCTCCCGGCTTTTCGCGGGAGCTGGTCCGTGGCGGAGACGACTGTTGCCCGTGACCGCGCAACGGCTGAATTTGTGCCTGCCCCAGGATCCCTGTCTTCAGCGACGTGGACCTCGAGGCGCTTGTCCCGGGGTCCTGGCCCCAATACGAGTCGGGCCTTCCCAGCGGCCATTTTGTTGCTATGCAGTCTACCATCCTGTCCACTGGGTCGCAGCAGGATTGGGGGTGTGTGACTTTTGGGAGTGTGGCAGAGCGATCGGAGAGAGCTGCTCTGGGGTACGGTGACCTCCTGGAGGCCCTTGGTGCCCTTCATTTCTCCTTGGCTCATGGCGCCGGGGTCCTGGGGAGGAAGCTAGATGGGGTGGCATCGGCGTTGGGACAGTGGCGGCATGCTGGTCCACAGGTACACAGTGGCTTCCCACACTGCACACAGGAGGAAGATGTTGCGGCCCCCCCTGCGATTAGTGCACAGCAGGACACTCCGGACAGTATGCTACCGTGTGGTCGGCTAACTGTGGGCTTGATCTGTTCCGGAGGTATTGGACCTGAGTGGAAGATGGTGGTCTTGTCCCGTGCACGGTCTCCGGCGACCCAGGGACAATTCCAGCAACGTGTGTCTCCTTTGGCTGATTCAGCCTGCCCGGACCTTGTGTGCAGTGCAGATCCTGGGGCAGCACTGGAAAAGACGCCCCTCCATGATGCGGTCTGTGCTGGTACTCAGAGACTTCCACCCCACCTGTGTGCGTCGCTTCCCGGTTGTTTTTGGACACTCCTGTACCTTGGAACATCGGACATGGTGCTGGGTCGAGGGGCAGGCATGGGCAGAATCGCAAAGAGTGGTCAAGGCTGAGGCTGATCCTTCGGGGGTGGTCACCTAGTAGACGGGCGGACTCATGGTTGCGTGCTCTCATGGTTATTCGCATAGTTGGTGCATAATGTTCCCCATTCCCCCCCCTTTTTTTGATATGATCGACCTGGTGCTGCTTATTGTTTGCTGTGGGGAGACTTCACCGTGCGGGAGGGAGAAGCCGGGGGTATGTTTTGAAGGCCCTCCTCCAGTTTATTATACTCTCTCCGCCCCCCCGTCTGGTGGGGTTCTTTCTTACTCCTTTTTCCCTGTTTCTTCTATATTTCGGGTCTAGTTCCAGGGCGACAGGCACACTGCTGGGGGGTGGGGCCATACTCATTCGCAGAGGTGCAGGGTGGGGGGTTGGGGAGGGGACTCTTTAGTCTTTATCTCTTTTTCCATGGCCTCCTTTTTCTTCTCTGTTTCTTCTTGTTTTCCTTTTTCTGGGATCAGCGCGGTACATTTCCCTTATTGTGAATCGTTGCCTCTTTATGTGTGCCACAGTTTCCGGGGTGTTCGCTGGGCGTTAGGTATTGGGGTCTGCAGGCGCAACTGGTTTTGATATTCTTCCCCATCCGGACTTTCCTGTGTCTGCGCCATTGATTCAGTATATTGCTGCTTATTGCTTACGTCTCTTATCCTTGCCCCTTATCGCTGTTGGGAAATTGTTTGGCACCTGATCCTACTGTTTTGTCTTATCATAAAATGAAAAACCCTTTTTCTCCTGGTGTCCTACCTGCGCGGCTCATTGGCCGGACTATATTGGATTGAAGATTTTGCTCTCCGAGGTGCCGCCTGTGTTTACATTTGCTTTTATTGTTCTGATTACTTAGCGGCCGGCCCCGGGGGGTTGTAGGCCCATACGTGTAAATGATTGAAACGTCAATAAAGGTTTTTCAAAAAAAAAAAAAAAAATTTACATTTACAACGCCAATAGCTCTATCTCTCGCAAATGCGAAACCTATTACATTGCAAACATTTCTTTAACTAGTAGTCATGTTTGCAGAGTGGTGGAGAAAGGGTGCTGGGCCTCTGAACAGTGCTCAGGAATTTCGCTGCGTAGGACTTACAGGAAGTACCAGGAGGGCTGCTTGGCCCCCAAAGTTCCTCAGCAGTAAATTGGACTTCATCCCCCATCCCGTAGTCTGCCAGGAGGCGCGTTTGCAGAGTGGCGGAGAAAGGGGGCATGGCCTCCAAACACATCTTAGCAATCCCACTGTGTGGGACTTACTGGAGGTAACAAAAGGGGTAGTTGGCCTCCAAGGACATCTTTGGGGGGCAATTACCCCTCCTACACAGCAGGATTGCTAAATTCTCATAGCAGGCCAAGGCCCCTTTGTCCACCACTCTGCAAATGCGCCCCCTGGTGCGCTCTTGGATGGGTATTGAAGTCCACTTCGCTGCTGGGGGTCCTTTAGGGGTCAACTAAACCTACCTTTTACCTCCAGTAAGCCCCATACAGCTAGATTGATGAGTGTGCTCAAAGGCCACGCCCCCTTTTTACTTGACTCTTCAAACGGGACTCGTGGCGCACTGCTGCTTGGGGGATGAAGTCCACTTGTGTCCTGAGGCCTTTGTGGGACCCCCTGAGCAGGCCTAGGGGGTCAGGGGGTTTCTACCATGCCCCCTTTTCTTGTTTTTCATCTTTTTTTCACTCTTTTGCTTGTGACTCAGTTTTCATGTCACAAGATGGCTACCAACACTTCCTGATTTGGAGTGTTGGCAGCCAATCAGAGTGAAGCTCGTGCCCAGGAGGGTTTGCGAACCCTCCACGGTGCTCAGATATCGATACTTTTATTTCTTGAAATTTCTGAACGGATTTACACCTTTTAACAAAAAGAGTGCTTCCTGAACCAAGAGCTACCTTTTTGCCAAATTTGGTGTAATTCCGTTCAGCAGTTCGGGCTGTAGACATGTCTAAAGTTTCCTATGCCCCCCCCCCTCCTTTTTCCCAGCCCATGCTTGAAAGATCACCCCAAAAACTTCCATGCGCAAACTATTCAAAATGTAGCACTTTTTTGGAAAGTTTCATGGAGGTTTGTGAAATGCCGGGAATACGCCATCTATGCACTCAATAAAAATGTTGGTGCAAAACTGTACTCCTCAAGTGAAAGATTTACGTAAATGTGCATGGTGTGTCAGTCTTTCTCTGGAAGTATCACCATAATATGTAAATCCATCCCACTAGCCCTTAATACAATCTCGTCCTATAGAACATTCTAGAAAGAAGTAAAGCTCTTACTATTGCAATGAACGACACTTCCTTATGTAACTAGCGCTCAATGGTTCAGTATGCTCAAACACCCTGTTACTCAAAGTACGGCCCAGGCCGCATGCGGCCCTCCGGACCCATATGCGGCCCCCAGCTGAATGACTGCAATGAGCTGCTGTTTACTTCAGACAGCACTAACCAAAAAGATGTTAAATACACAAGCAAGCATTTGTTTACAGACTATCTGAAGTGAAAGAAAAGAAGCAAATAAGAGTATCCTCCAAAACGTAACTTTAGGAACACATTAATTTTTCAAGCCATCTCGCAATATATGCTTAAAAAAACGATAAAGTCTCTTTAAAAATCAAAAACTGTATTTCATTAACATTCAGAAGCGTTTCACCTTAGCACATCAGAATATATAAGTGCATTCAGAAGGCTTTTTTTTTAAACTGATCTTTTTAAAAGAGTGTAGAAATATTTATGCCTCCTCACACCCTGACAACAATGCCAATAGTGAACTAAGAGGCAAGTCCGTTGTCATATATAAACCTCTGGGTGGTTGGGGTTGTTATCATACATGGCAACATTATTTCATTAAATAAAACACAGGAGAAGGCTTTGTACAACATATATCCTGAACTCATGCATTTCAAGGGGCCTTCATATGTCATAATGAAGGAAAAGGAGGCAAAGTGATATTAGGCAATTGCGAGTATTTAAACCGATTTGTTCAAGTGGGAAACCTAGGACTGATCCTAGGTTTTCTAGTTTCACATTCTGCAATTATAATTAATTTCAGTTATCAAGTTACTTCCTTTTTACACTTGCAGAGAAGGGTAGCAGAGAAGGCCTACCCCATGGTGCAGTAGAGGGGTTGCAATTCCGATACAGAAAAGTACAGTATTGTCTAATCTGTGACTGTTCTAGAGACTAGGGGTTTACTTTACAGAGCAGTATGGAATTAAACCCTCATAATAACTCCATGAATCACTGACCACGCCCTGTATATGATTAGCTTTCCCTACCCCCACCTTAACCTCCCACAAAGCCCCACTCCCACCGTGCTGGCATTGATGTGGCCCTCGGACACCCAGAGTCCATACTTTGTGGCCCCTGGTGAAATGCTGGCGAGTACCAATGCTCTAACTCAAAAATCCCGCATAACAAACAATGTTACATTTCAGTACTTATGTTAATAATATTACCGTCTTCATTTTTTCCTTCGCCCATACGTTGGGCCTGTCATTGTATGATGTTTTCCATTTTACATAAATTAAATCATGCAATGTAGCCTTATACTAATTGAGTGCTTTTCTATCTTTTGATGTCAATTTAACGCTAAAGAAAACTGCTACTAAACACAGAACTAAATACATCTCATTTTGGATCAGTGTTCCTAAAGCACCTCTGACCCTAAAGGCACAGAAAACATGCAACGCTGGCTACCATTCGACCACTGTTTTTGAAACTGATGAAAAAAGAGTGCAAAATCTGGTGCAAGCCAAGCGCGAGACACCACCAGTATCGTCAATGAGATTATTAAGATATTATGCGAAATATTTTTACAACAATGCACTTCAAAGTATTTAAAAATATATATTTTTGGATCCTTTTTCAAATTGTCTAATTGAACAATGTGCTATACACCGAGAACGCTATGCGTATTTAATTTGTTTGGTATTTAAGCTTTTTTAATGTTCAATTTCTGGCCCATAGGGTTCTTGTTGGAGTTTTTGATTGGCAGGCTTCCAGAAATGGTCATCCGTGCTGATGATTCGTCTCTAGTTTCATGGGTGCCTTTCAGTTTTAAGCGCTCTCCCTCTCTCCTCTCAACAACAGTGCTTCTGAATGTGCCTGTTTACCATCCTTCACTTTGAATAAAGAACACACTGAGCACCCCCCCCTCGCAGCGGGTATTGGTGAAATTGTTCCTCTTTGGGGACTCGCAGCCGATGCTGCTTGTCTGTGAAGGCCCAGACAGCAGGGTTTACTGTACAACTGAGGCCCCCACACTCAGGCCCAATGCAACCTGAGAGCATGTGCGCCCCTCCCCCTTTCCACCTTACCACACGCACACCACACACACACACACATGCACAGACTTTAAATTAACCCAGATGGCTGGCACACAGAGAGTAAGCATCTTGGAAAACTGCCCTAGGGCTCTTACCATCTTATTCCACGAAGTCAGTTGCCTGCAAGATGTCTGCGTTGTTTCTTCGTCTGAACTCCCTCCCCTTTGGGCTTTTGGCCACTTCCTCTTTTTTTTTTTAGGAAATGTCACTAAAGCATCAGAGAGGTGAACAAAAATTGCCTTGACTAAAATTACACCTTTTGCTCAAATCCCAGCCTCAGAAACACATTTTTAAATAAAGGACATATTGGTGGGATTCTTAAAATAATTTACCTCCCCTGCATGTGTTTCTTTAGATGTCTGTTGTGACAAAACAGTTACATTTTTTTGGTTGAACCATTAGTTTAGCAAATGAGAAAGGAAGTTTGGGGCTCTCAAAAGCGAATGTCAAAAACACTTGAATTACCAGATCGTGCATGTTTTATTTCTCGCAGACAAAGAGAGCACATCTTCCGCCGCATCTCCATATGCAATATGCAAACAATTACCTGCCTTTGGAGGCCATAATTACAAGGAGACTCATCCCCAAAAGGTTGTTATTATTTATGGAGTTCTCAACTTTAATAGAAGACAGACTGCTGAATAGAATGCACTTCAGTGTTTTCCCAGAGTCCCCATACTAATAAGGGCCTTGGAAGGAGAGATTAAATTGTTAGTCATACGTTTCTAAGGCCCATTGTACATTGTGCAAATATGCAACATCATTTCGTATTCGCTAATGGAAAAACTTGCACAGGGGTTTTCAGCCCGTGGATTTATAAGGAAGCCTGACTCATGTCAGTCTGTTGCCGGCATTTTGTTGAGAAAAAAAATCAAGATGAAGGGCCTGAATGTCGGCGCCCTGATGCGTGCGAAACACGTTGCTTTATGTAAACTAATTACTGTTGCTGCCTAGAAGCCAACATTTTGGAATAGAGAAGAGGAAGCTTTAGAAAAAAAATCACATTGGCTTGGGATTTTCGAAGTAGGAGAAAGTTGAAATAAGTCAGCTTTTATTTTAATTGAGAGTTTCCTCACCTAAAACAAGAGTGTGGAGATCTATGAGCTGAGACTGAGCTCTCCACGCCAGCCAACCACATGGTGCCTCCCAGTGGCACATGGTTTAAACTCTTTACATACCCACCTGATTAAGAGACACATTTATTTAAAGGCTGACTACCGAGATGCTCTGGAAACCTTTACACGTAGTCTGATTTCCAGCTCATTTGTAGACAATCTGCATTGCTAAATTTAAATTTCTTCTATGGTCCCGTCCAAGGGCATGGTAGGCGACCTCTGGTGTGGTGGCTTCATTGTGGAGGTTAAAAGTGGTTGCTCTGCAACGCAGCCGCTGCTGTCACTGTAAAGTCCAGTGCTCTCCATGGGCATGCACCCTCTCGATGGACATACGCCAACCAGTGCACTGTCTCTTCCTCCCTTGCCATGTCACACAGTGGAAATTATACCCAGGTTGGCAGGTCTGGACTACTGTAACAGAGTGTGCACATATCACTGTTTGCTTTCTTCAAAACTTGTACTCAATGTAACATTTATACACAAGAAGTTTTATTTCTTGTGATGAAGACCAAAGTCCCCAGGATGCTCACAATTTGCACTCATTGGGGCCGATTCCGATCCTGGAAAAAGGCCCTACGAATGGTCGTGTAGAGCGTTTTCTCCGTACGACTCGTACCCGGTAAACTGTCCCTACAACCTAGGAAGTACGATTCGTACAGAAAGCCTATTTCCGTACGAATCGTACAAAACACCGTACGTGGAAAAAATACCTACGATTCTGATCCGGAACAGCTTGTACACGACGTCCGGACGTATTCAGGCAGCGGTTTCCAGCCCAGCAAGTACGATTCGTCCCTACGTCACTCCGTACGGCTCTTTTTTTACGGGAGTCAAACACAGCCGGAAAAGCAGAGTCCGATGCGAACCGCTACGCAACGGAGCCCTGGTACGTGACGTACACGCCATGAACTCCGTCGTACATGTCATACCAGTCCTCTTGGCCTACGACCTGGTGCACTGCACCCGACGCACACGCCGCAGAAGGTGAGAACAACACTCAGGGGCCAGGGTGGGGGTGAGGGGCAGGAAACAAACCCCATACTCAAAGCCAAACCAATAATATGGAGGCCATACATTACCACCAGGGTCTGGTCACTTGGGGGGGCGTGGCCAGCAACCACTGCGTACCGCAACAACGGAAGTGGACGTGTACGGTGCGTTCCACATGTACCCCTACGGCACCATTAGAACAGTGATACGGACCGTACACACGCAATGAATGCGTGGGTACGGTGCGTACCACACGTACCCCTACGGCACCCTTAGAACAGAGATACGGACCGTACACATGCAATGAATGTGTGGGTACAGTGCGTACCACACGTACCCCTACGGCACAATTAGAACAGTGATACGGACCGTACACACGCAATGAATGCGTGGGTACAGTGCGTACCACACGTACCCCTACGGCACCATTAGAACAGAGATACGGACCGTACACACGCAATGAATGTGTGGGTACGGTGTGTACCAAACGTACCCCTACAGCACAGTAGAACAGTGATACGGACCGTACACACACAATGAATGCGTGGGTACGGTGCGTGTCACACGTACCCCTACGACACAGTAGAACAGTGATACGGACCGTACACATGCAATGAATGCGTGGGTACGGTGCGTACCACATGTACCCCTACGGCACAGTAGAACAGTGATATGGACCATACACACGCAAAAATGCGTGGGTACGGTGCGTACCACACGTACCCCTACGGCACCATTAGAACAGTGATACGGACCGTACACATACAATGAATGCATGGGTACGGTGCGTACCACACGTACCCCTACGGCACAGTAGAACAGTGATACGGACCGTACACACGCAATGAATGCGTGGGTATGGTGCGTGTCACACGTACCCCTATGACACAGTAGAACAGTGATACGGACCGTACACACGCAATGAATGCGTGGGTACGGTGCGTGTCACACGTACCCTGTTACGGCACCAGTACATTTGGGATACAAGGCGTACACACGCCAGGAATGTGGGCTTAGAGGACTGGCCCAGCATGTTACCTTCATATTGGTGTGTGTAGGTCCAGGCCAGCAGTGTACTGCTCCAAGGGGGTGCGTGGGTGGGTGCATATGACTCCCAGCAGTGTCCACACATATGAGGGGTGGGTGCATATGACTCCCAGCAGTGGCCTGCAATATGAGGGGTGGGTGCATATGACTCCTAGCAGTGTCCAGACATATGAGGGGTGGGTGCATATGACTCCTAGCAGTGTCCAGGCATATGAGGAGTGGGTGCATATGACTACCAGCAGTGTCCACACATATGAGGGGTGGGTGCATATGACTACCAGCAGTGGACAGAGATATGAGGGGTGGGTGCATATGACTCCTAGCAGTGTCCAGACATATGCGGGGTGGGTGCATATGACTACCAGCAGTGGCCTGCAATATGAGGGGTGGGTGCATATGACTCCTAGCAGTGTCCAGACATATGAGGGGTGGGTGCATATGACTCCTAGCAGTGTCCAGACATATGAGGGGTGGGTGCATATGACTACCAGCAGTGTCCACACATATGAGAGGTGGGTGCATAAGACTCCCAGCAGTGGCCTGCAATATGAGGGGTGGGTGCATATGACTACTAGCAGTGTCCAGACATATGAGGGGTGGGTGCATATGACTCCTAGCAGTGTCCAGACATATGAGGGGTGGGTGCTTATGACTACCAGCAGTGGTCAGACATATGGGGGGTGTACATCATCATCAGATGACCACACCTACATGGTGGTATGGACGCATCCCTAACTTTGGACTATGATTTTAGTGCTATTACAACACATCACTGACAGCAGGGTCCCACTTCCAGGGCGATGGATGTCTGTCACATACTGCATGACATACCACATGTGGGTGTGAGGACATATAACACATGCATACCCACCCATGGCGGATGCAGCACAATACACACCCTGATTTCATGTCAACAGACTGTATAGTCATGTAACTGCATACAAAACTAAGATAGCCAAAGTGAACACACACATTCACGCACATCCCAGGAGTGTAAGGAATGAACAGGTGCTGGTCGAGCCACCAAGATGTTGTCGCTCATTGAAGGAATAGGGTTCAATTCCACCAGATTCAATGCCCACAATTGTGAGTCAGGTCCCCAAATACCCTGCATAACAAGTACCATTTGTGTGGTAGGCCGTGATTACACACATGCATAGTGCTGAAAAGGGTCAATTGGTCCCTGATCCCATCCCTACATACCCAAAACACAAGTACAGTGACTAGCAAGGATGGCACAGACGATTCAGCAGGAGACATCGGTGAGCAGGCATGGCCATTGTTGAAGGGATCCATCACCAACAAAGGAAATGTGGACACAGGTCAGCACAATTGTGCAACTGTTTGCAGGGAAGATGTCAGGTGCCACAGAAGAAGGAACACTCCTTGGGACAATGTCTCCAAACTAAATGAACACACACTACCAATGATTCTTTGCAGAGACATTGTGATGGCACACAGATACCATGGTCCACCTCATGACCATCATAAAAAAACATTTCTCAGAACCCTAACACATTACCAGAACACCAACTCCTGGAGCCTCATCACCAACATCAAGTACCTGAAATGCAATAGTGTTGAAAGTAAAAGAAAAGGCTTTATTCAGCACCAAAAATAAATTAATGTAAAAGATACTATGTACAAAGGCCAATGGCCAGTCCATTTCTCAAGTCCAAGGGTGGACGTAGGGGACCGTGTCCACCCCTACCATGCCTGCACTAAGGAACCTCAAGGATTGTCGACCGGGAGGGGCATCATCTGTGGCAGGACGAGGCACCGCAGGGACATGAGGGGGAGGGGTAGGTGTGGTGGGTGCAGGGGTGGATGTCTCCACCACAGGGGGTGGGGCAGCGCCAAAGGTAGAGGTGAACACAGCGCTGCACACTGCTGCTAGGGCCTCCATCCTAACCCCTGCACCTGAAGATACCCCAGGGCCAACGGAGGGTGTGGTGGCCGAGGGATGGGGTGCAGCGCTCTTGGGGGAGGGGGTGGACATGGTGGGGGACTCAACTCCCGTGCCCGGGGACTTCCTCGCCCACTTGTGGGGTGGTGGCTCAGTGGGGGCGAGGACCAGCTCAAACATACAGGTCTCCTTAGGTGACAGTTTGGCAGGGGAGCTAAGGGGAGTGGTTTTGGAGGAACAGGGTTGTGAGGACTGCGGACTGCGACTGTAGCTGTGTATATGTCATCTGCCCCCAGCCCCTGTGGGTGTGCCTACATCCCCCTGAGTGTGCGTGCCAGGAGGTGTGCGCTGTGCCCTACTTGCGGGTGTGCTCGATGTGTCTGGTGGGGTGCGTGCCCGTGACTGTCTGGGTGTGCGTTGGGCAGGCATGGGAGAGGGCAGTGTGGATGGGTCCGGGGTAGGGGGGGGACAGAGCGCTGCAAGAGAGAAACAGCTGCCGTCAGGGAAGAGTCCATGGACCGCAGAAACCTGTGTTGGTCAGACATCGTTGCTGACATGCCCTCCATGAATGACACCATCTGTGTGAGCAGTTTAGTGTGTCCATGGAGGACAGTCAGCACCGATGCCTGCCCAACCTGCAACTGCCGCAGTATGTCCACAGACTCTTCACTGAGGGCAGCAGGGGTGACAGGGGCAGGGGGTGCGGTGCCTGGGACGAAGGAGACATGGTGGGACTCTGCACGGACAGAGCGACGGGAGCAACTGGGAGGGCGGAGATGGTAATGAAGGAGGCGGGACAGATGTGGGGATGCTGCCAGTTGGTGTTGCAGCCTCCGCCTCCTCAGGGAGGTCAGCCTCGGACCCGTCGGCTTCGTAGCTGGTATCGTGTCTAGACAGGTCATCCGACTGACACCCCTCGCCCTCCGTGCCACAGCTCCTTCTGACTGCCCAGCACTGGTGGCACTGCCGCTGGGTCCCTCCTCCAGGTCCATGCAGGTGTCTCCCTCGGTTGCGGATGATGATGCTGTGGGCAAGGAGAAGAAACAGAAATGCATCAGTCACCTGTATACATCTGACACATGAGCACAAGAACAATTGGTCACGGTGCATATCAGGCAATGCATCATGAGTAACAGCTAGATAACTTCGCACATATGTAAGCCCTGTACTGCCCAGTTGGTAGACCCACTATGCCACTTGGACACCAGGAAAAAAAGAACACAAAATGCCACAACTTGACTGAGAAATACACTGAGAAGCTAGTGTCTGTGAACCGGTGAGCACAACAATACAATGAAGTCATGCCACCTCTTGTTTAACCTGAAAGAAACAGTAGTGGTGCACCAATTGTAAACTGACCCACCTCAATACTCAAGGTGTCACCACACTCAGAGACCTGTAAGTACTTTGGAACACAAAACCCAAAAATGTAGCTACCTTGAGACTCACAATACTTTACACAATCTACATGTTTTGAATGTGCCAATTCGCCATTTCGTGAAAAGAACACATTCTGGCTTGCCATGAGGGTGTCCCCACAGTACAGCTAGGCTTTTTTTCTACCCAATTGCAGGCCCATTAGCTAATGCATTGTCCTGGGTGTGGACATGTGTGCCACTCCAGTCGCACAAGGCAGTGCACACAAAAGTACATTTACACTGTCATTGAAGTAGCTGGCACCTTTTCTAAGAAGCCACTGTTAGAAATAAATAGTGTTGCAGAAAGTACATATACATGGGCCCACGGAGGTCTGGATGTCTTGAGACTCGTCACTTTGTATCACCAACAACAAAAGAGTCTCACAAAATTAAGAGCACTGTGGGAACATGTATATGGAGAATCTGCAACATCATTTAATTCTAACAGTGGCTCATTAGAAAATATGCCAGTGTGTTCCATGAAAGTGGAAATTTATTTTGGTGTGCACTTACTTGGGCGACTTTTTTCATGCAGGCACATCGGTGTTCTTAACACAAATCATCACATTTCCACATTTAAAACATGAAGAACTGTTAACAAGTGCTGTGAGTGCCAAGGTACAATTTTGTAAGAGTAACAACTTGAATTATGTCAGTTGTCACATGGCCATCCGTCACCTGATTACACAGTTGGCTACACATATGACCTACTGACTGTCATCTGGAGTGGCACACATGTCCAAACCCAGGACAATGCATTAGCTAATGGGCCTGCAATTGGGTAGAAAAAAAGCCTAGCTGTACTGTGGGGACACCATCATGGCAAGCCAGAATGTACACACAGATGTCATCACATAAAGTCCAAACAGCGTTGCATCTGAACCACACACAGGTGCTAAAAATGTATGAGCAGGAATCATGTTTTTAAAAAACTGACACAGGCTGCAAAGCAGGTAAATTAAGCACAGGCCAGTATCACAGGGGCACTGCACGGTGATTCTTTGTACAGCCAAGTATCACACACAAGTCAGACCTGGCAATGAGAAATCAGGGTTGCACATGTATGCCTCTCCTGCACACCCCACCCCATGCCTGAGTCAATGTGATTGAAACAGATCAAGAAGTGACACCTCTTATTCAGGGTTACAATAACTGTGCTGCAAAAATAGCTTCATTTACACAACATCACCTCGTGGGGCTGGCAACACATATTTGTGACAAACAACCATCAACAGATTGTTGTGAATAGCCACACAGGCACTGCCCAGTGTGAGTATGCACAAGCAAAATGGTGTATCCCTTTCCAGTGGACACATGTAGCACACATTTGCAAAATACTAACTAAGTCAGGGAACAATGCCACAGAGGCAGACCTATGCTGAACACACAGAGAATGTTCAACAGTGTTGGATGACACACATGATTAGGAGGCCAGGTTGTCTCAGGGGACTGTAGTGGGCACACTTCTCCATGGTCCTGGAATGAGCTGACTGTACCATGTTCAACCCTCATGGCAATATGCATATCTCCCACTCATGTACATCATGTCTGAGGCCACAACATTGGTCATGCATGCTGCAAGGGTGTTCATTTTAAAGCTCACACTCCTATGTTGAGAATCATCATCAGTGACAACAAATACGGACCCCCAACATAGTGAACAGGTAATGGCACAGGCAAGGTACCAACACAAGTCACAGACCACCCTCCCACATGATGCCGAAAGCAATGTGCACTTAGATTTACTGGCACCCTAGATGACCATGTGCAAATGTGATTACACACACACCAGGGGACACACGTCAAGGAGGAGAAGGGATGAAAAAGAGCACCAGGTGACATTGGGGAACCGAAAATGCACTGCACATATTAACTCTGGGATTGTATCCAGGCTACAGAGCACTTCCAAAAGCTGGCGACACATAACATGACAAACAGCCATGTACCTATCCCCTCCTTGCTGCAGTCTCTCCTGTAACTGCCTATCGAGCTCAGGGAATACCACCGCCAGGACACGTTTCATGGGGGGGGGGTCAGGCGTCGGCGGCCGCTGTGGGGGCGCGGACTGTTGAAGCCCAGCTGGACCCGGGCGATCCGCCGGGTCCAGCACCGGATGTCCTGACACCTCTTGCGCACCTGGGGCAGCTGCCGATGACAATCCCCCTCAGATCTCCCAACCCTGACGATGTCTTTCCAGATCACGCCCTTCTCGTAGGCAATTTACCTGTCAAGATGACAAAGTGACACAACATCAATACACCTGCTCCATGTCCCAGAGACACACATTTGAACATCATTGAAATGTTGCACAGGACATAGGATGCAGACAGGAATTACATCATACACAATATGAAATTGGCCTGTGTGCAAGCCCCAATGCACTACATGGCATTGAAAGTCAACAGGTTGGCATGAGGGGTGCGACACACTCACTGATCATGCCACAAACTGTGCAGCACATGCAACAGCAGGCTGAAGGGCAGCACGTGCCAAGCAGTCACATGTCCCACTCCACTGACGCACCATCAGCATACTAGACAGACACACCCAAGCACAGATCACTCGCCTGTCATTGACAACAGCGGATACAACCCTCACTCTGCACATGTGCCACTTGCCAGTGGGGTGTCACAGGTGTCATGCTAGCTCTGCAAGTCAGACACACAGCACGGCTTACTTGTCACATCCGATGGGTTGATCTTTTGCCTCCTCCATGCAGCTGTGGTGCAACACTTCACATAGACACTCACCCACATGACAAGGAACATTCACACACATCAATGTCCATGAGGTCGTACACATCATTTGGACACTCTCACCACAGGGCCACTCAACTCATACACATCTGTGGGTACAGTCACCTGTCACACCGGCGGGACCACTGAATCACCTCGGGACAATAGGAAAAAAAGCCACCAAGGATTTGCCATTCTGAAAGTGTCATGCACTGTGCAGTGAAAGTCACAGTAAGCACAATGCAAGTGAGGAGTGCACACAGGAACTACATCATGCTCAGCATGTCCCCTCCTGGGACCCACTCTAAACAACATTGCATGTCTGTCCCACCTGGACACAATATTGACACTCACACAACAGGTGCATAGGCAAAGTTAGTGGACTCAGCACTCACCTGCTCCCCTGGTCTCCCATACAGCTTGGTGTACTGTGGGAGGAGGACGTCCAGCAAGGCCTGATTCTCCTCCTGGGTGAATGGCTGGGCCCTCTCCACAGTACGTGACATGGTCCAGAGGAAGCAGAGACAGCAGCAGTGTGGTCGACAGGATAGTTGTGCAGGCAAGTGCCCTCTCATGGGTTCTGGCTGCCTTATATCTGTCTTGCTGAGGGGCATTCATTTAGAGGAGTACATAGTGATTGGTCAGACTCATTCGCATCCTACGTTTACTCCAATCCCTTTAAACATACACCAATGACATTAAACATACACCAATGACAGCATTCGCATCGTTCAAATTTTGGGCGTCATGTCAAGTCAACAACCACTTTGCAACATTGTATTTTGTGGCCAACTGACTGTTCCAGGACACATGATCGAGACTTTTCAACTGAAAACTCTGTCTCCATGACAACCAGCATGCATTTAGGGCCTAATACTTGTCCCTTATGTGTGCCCTATGTAATTTTGAAATCCATACACAGGTACGGTGCGTTTCACACGTACCCCTACGGCACAAGTACAATGGCGAAACGAAGCGTACACACGCGATGATAGCGGGTGTACGGTGTGTTTCACACGTACCCCTACGGCACAAGTACTATGGTGAAACGAAGCACACACATGCAATGTTAGAGGGTGTACGGTGCGTTAGACACGTACAGGTACGCACTAGTTCACAGGTACGGGTACGCACTAGTAGTACAGTGCGTTAGACACCTACGGGGACACACTAGTTCACACGTACGGGTACGCACTAGTTCACACGTATGGGTACGCACTAGTTCACACGTACGGGTATGCACTAGTAGTACAGTGCGTTAGACACCTATGGGTACGCACTAGTTCACATGTACGGGTACACACTAGTTCACACGTACGGGTACACACTAGTAGTACAGTGCGTTAGACACCTATGGGTACGCACTAGTTCACACGTACGGGTACGCACTAGTAGTACAGTGCGTTAGACACGTACGGGTATGCACTAGTTCACACGTACGGGTATGCACTAGTTCACATGTACGGGTACACACTAGTAGTACAGTGCGTTAGACACCTACGGGTACGCACTAGTTCACACATACGGGTACGCACTAGTAGTACAGTGCGTTAGACACCTACGGGTACGCACTAGTTCACACGTATGGGTACGCACTAGTTCACACGTACGGGTACGCACTAGTTCACACATATGGGTACGCACTAGTAGTACAGTGCGTTAGACACCTACAGGTACACACTAGTTCACACGTACGGGTACGCACTAGTTCACACGTATGGGTACGCACTAGTTCACACGTACGGGTACGCACTAGTAGTACAGTGCGTTAGACACCTATGGGTACGCACTAGTTCACACGTATGGGTATGCACTAGTAGTACAGTGCATTAGACACGTACAGGTACGCACTAGTTCACACGTACGGGTACGCACTAGTTCACATGTATGGGTACACACTAGTAGTACAGTGCGTGAGACACCTACGGGTATGCACTAGTTCACACGTACGGGTACGCACTAGTTCACACGTACGGGTATGCACTAGATCACACATACGGGTACGCACTAGTTCACACGTATGGGTACGCACTAGTAGTACAGTGCTTTAGACACCTACGGGTACGCACTAGTTCACACGTACGGGTACGCACTAGTTCACACATACGGGTACGCACTAGTAGTACAGTGCGTTAGACACCTACAGGTACACACTAGTTCACACGTACGAGTACGCACTAGTTCACACGTACGGGTACGCACTAGTAGTACAGTGCGTTAGACACCTACGGGTACGCACTAGTTCACGCGATCGGGGACGCACTAGTTCACACGTACAGGTACGCACTAGTTCACACGTATGGGTACGCACTAGTAGTACAGTGCGTTAGACACCTACGGGTATGTATTTCACACGCTTACAATGGTAATACAGGCGCACACATGCCAGGAATGGAGGGCTACGAGTCGCACAAGGATGTCCATCAAGTACTTGTCATTGCATACTGTTATGTGCAGGCCCTAGGTGTGTCAGCCTGTGATATTGCACAGGTCATCTCATCTAGTAGCACAATTGATGTGTGATGACCTGTGGACACATGTCATGTGTGATGGGGCACTATGTGGCACACATCACCTTGACACTTGCCACGTGTGTCTGTAGTCCAACTGTGTCATGCACAGCAGCAGTGGGATGGCACAGTCATCACCACCCGCACCTGTCTCCTGATGCCAGGGACAGGGACACTCTATCAACTGACATGTCACGATCTGCGTGCCCCTTTGTGACTATGTCAGGTGTGTGTCATGTGTTCCCATGAGCTGGATGTCAGTGTTCCGTCAACTGCATCGGCTGTTGGTGCATCCAACATGGGTCTGTGTGGAGATGGGCATGGGACACATCTACGCACACCATGCCACATGTGGATTCCCACCGTTGTAGGGTCTGTGTGCATCGGACATCATATTTTCCCAGTCACACATGTCTGCGTTGTCTCAATGGCTGTGTCTTTCTCTTGTCACGTGTACCCCTTCATCGCAATGTGTTTGATATGTACTTTTGACATTCCTTGTGACCTGTGCGTGTGCCTTGCAGTCAGCTGTGTGGATGAGATGACATCCTTCCAATGCAGCTATGTGGTTGTGTGTCACTCCGGTGAAATCAGTGGCTCTTCAATCAGACTGGCCACCAACTCATTTCAGGGCATGTCATGTAGACTTGACAATCAACAGGTGTATCTGGCTTTTTGTAGGAGTGCCAGCAAGCAGGCATATGTGTCCTGTGTGTATTGCACACACCCGACTCCATAGTTACCTGATGTGTATTAGCAGTGTAGCATGTGCTATGTTCATTGACATTGATATTGGCAGACTCTCAATCTTCATTCTTACAAACAATGTCTTGCAGGGCACCGCCTGTCCCAAGACCAATGCCAGACTTGGGTGCCATGAGCGAACGTGCCTGCATCCGACGTTACAGATTCACTCAACAGTTGATTGAGGAGTTGACCGACAGGCTGGCACCACACCTCCAACCGCGACACAGGTATCCTACTGTGCTGACCCCAAAGATGAAGGTGATGGCAGCCCTACATTTTTTTGCCACCGGTACGTTTCAATTCATCATAGCTGATGTTGGTGGCATGTCACAGACAATGTTCACCCGTGTCCTGCGTGATGTTTTAGCAGCCATGTTGGAGCACCTTGAAGAATTCATCACATTTCCTACTCCTGAGGAGTTGACAGATGTCAAGGGTGATTTCTATGCCCTGGAAGGGATGCCCCATGTCATTGGGTCCATTGATGGTACACATGTGGCTTTGGTACCACCACAGGCACAGGAACAAGCCTATCACAATAGAAAACATTACGACTCGTTAAATGCTATTGTGGTGTGTCTTGCTAGCATGCTGATTTCCCATGTCTGTGCACGTTTTCCAGGATCAGCACACTATGCCTACATCATGAGGCATAGCAGGGTGCCACAAATGATGCTGTGGCTGCACAACGAACGAGCATGTCTTGTTGGTGGGTATACTCTGTTGGCCCTGTGTGTTGCAGTATCTTTGGCTCTTACGGCATCTCCTGACCCACTTTTTTACATGATGTTTCCATGTAGGGGACTCTGGATATCCCAACATGCCATGGCTAATGACACCTCTCCGCAACCCAAGAACAGCTGCAGATCACAGGTACAACAATGCACACGGGCAGACCAGGCGAGTGATTGAGAGGACGTTTGGCCTCTTGAAGAGCCGATTCCGGTGCTTGGACAAGATAGGCGGGTCCCTCCCTTATGCCCGGGAGAAGGTCTGCCGAATCTTCCTCGTGTGCTACATGCTGCACAACATGGCAGTTGAGAAGGCAGTGCCACTCATCCTGGATCCGAATGAGCAGAAACATCCACCCGTGGAGGATCCAGGGCTTGCTCACGAGGCTAGTGATGAGGAGGAGGAGGAGGAGGAGGATGCTATCCGGAGTCAGCTCATACGCAACTTCTTCTCATAATGGTGAGTCACTGGGTATGAGTGTGCAAGCTTGTAGCATTGAGTGGCATGTGTTGCAATGTGTGTGTCCAGATGACTGAATGCAAAGTGACTTTGATGTGTGTTCTGATGTGTCACTTGAGTGATGATGTCATGCCACACAGTTTTGCGGAGAGACTTTCTTTTAAATTTACATGTGTCCAACATTGTTCATGTTTTGTAAATGTCCATGTGAGCGGCGGGAATTGTTTTAGGTGACTTCTTGTGTGTCTGTCATTCCCAGGTTTTTGCGCCTGTTGTCTGCTCGTGTCATCTTGGTCCTCCTGCTATTCCTCATGAGTGTTGCAACGTGTGCTGAATCAGCGTTCCATGCACGGACATGTGGAAATGTCAGTTTGGGTAAGGATAGCAGCAAGGCATTTTGGTGGTGGTACGGGTTGGGAATGTGTGGGCCTGCTTCTGTGCATGTTGTGGTAGCATGCATACATGTCTTCTCACCATGGAGCATATAACATGTAGCATCATTACTATGACATGATAGTCACCCTTCTTGACTGTCATCTGTAGTGGAGTGTGGCGTCTGATGAAGGAATCAATGTGTGTAAACCTTGCCTCACAAACATTGCGGATGCTACGGGTGGACATAGTGTGGGACATCACAACAACAGGCTCTATGGGGAATTGCAGCCTCTCCGTGGGCAGCAGGATTTGTTTGGCTCATCCCCTTGACTTGTGTGCCAGTTCATTGGGATTGACATCATCCGTGTCGTGAAGGGGGGGTCCAGCGTATGTCCCACATGTTATGTCAACTGGCCTGTGAGTCTGTTCACATGGATGCATTTCCCTTTGTGTGTGTATGTGGAATAAAGGTGTTCAGCACAATCCAAAGTGCCTCATCTCTGTCACTGCAGCTCTCTTGCCAGCTTGCATGCGTCATCTATGGCATACTTGTCAAATATTGAGCATATGTGTATGTCTACTTCGGCAACATGCATGCAGTTCTTCATGGCTAATAATATCTATTGTGCATGAAGTCCCTGGTTGTGTATGTATTTGTGCAGGTTGCTCCACACAACGGGACGTGAACACATGCTAATGGTGTGTCTCCTGTGCGCAGCTCCGCATTTTGTTGCCTGACCCTGTGACCATCATTTTTGGTGATTGGTCATACATTTTCTCGTAGTGACCCATGAGTTACCTGACACTCCTTCCTTTACATACACCTGTTGCACTGTGCCTTTCTGACCTCCTTGTCTCTGTGTGCTACTTTTTGCCTAGTTTCTCACCCCTTCCGCCTGCTGCTGCCTCACCTGCGGCACCGCCCTGCCGAGTGCCATGATTCTGCAACCCACACGCCTCCAAAATTCTCCTCCCTTCCCCCCTCCACCCGTTCTTAATGCAGCCAGCAGCTTGTCTGTGCCACTGTTGCGCCAATGCCGTGCCAAAGGCAGGACCGTGTGCGCCTGCAACGTGCACAGTGCCCGAGCCTCTGGTCTTTGCATGACCCACGTCACACAACAGGCTCATGCTGCAGCCAACCTCCAAGCAGTGTCCTCCACACAATCATCCGCCTGCTATCAGGCAACCCCCAAGCACACACACGACACCTTCGCATGCTGAGTATGCAACTCCAACTGCCTACACAGCGCTGCCCAGCCTACCAGACCCTGTCTGAACAACCAGGTCATGTGCCTCCTACTCCACACCCGCTCCGTCCACCAGCACGCCATTGGACTCTGTTACCTCCTCAACACAACAGGGCCACACATCACCTTCATGACAGTAACCTGGACATAAGCATCCTCAGCACACGACTTCTTCATTGCCATCTCAGACGGATACAAGATCACCCGCAGGGACGGCACCAACAATCCCGGAGGATGAATTGCAATTGATTCACAAGTACACCCTCAGAGTCACAAATCTGGGTTTGCAGCAACTCCCTGGCAACCCTCAGAGTAACACTCATCTACAGATATCCACGCCTACATCCACAATTGTGCTAAGCCATCAACACGTACATCTGCACGCACGCCGTCACCTCCACAGGCTACATGTGGCTGGGGGCCAGTAACTTTTGGCTGGAGGAGAACCACACCACCATCCATCATTGGTCCATCAACATATTAATCGACGTCTCCGACAAGCAACACACTGCCCCACACCCTGCTAACACTCACCCAAAGATGCTTGATGTAAGTCACCACAGACAAGCTGTGTGGGACACTCAAAACAACACCAACGCAACACCCTGACACCTCACGCACTGGATCAGCAACTGATCCAACAATCTTTCCACATTGACGGACTTTCCTGTTAAGCACAACAATAGTTAAGGCACCTGGGACAAGGCATACCTACTGGACTCCTACAGACGTAGCCAGACTCTTGTGCACACCTTGCAACACAAAGAGCCATCATTTACCTTACAGGCCTGGAAAAGACCACACACAGCCATCACCATATCATCAGCAAGGACAAGTGGAGATCCTTCAGATAGTGCTGAGACACCAAAACACATGACATCAAGGGGCTCATCGGCATTGCGAGTGAACTGACAGCAGATCTCCATCCAAGACACCCCACCCTTGCAAGGCAGATCACATCCCTTGCAACTTTGTACCACTGCTAGCTCATGGCCATACACAACAGCCTTGGCACACAGAGGCAGACAGCACTATTATCCGCAGGACAGACCCCCCTCAGGTTCTGGACTCCCGTCAGCAGCAAGTACACCACATGGCTCATGTGCACCATCCACTCTGGCTCTCCATCAGGCCCCTTCCCACACAACATCTCAACCACATCATTCCCCATCCTTGAAGCCCACGTCCAGCGCGTCCTGAATGTCTCCTTTGAGTTGGCCACATTCCATGGGTGCTGGAGGCATGCAGAGACCCAGGCCCTTCTTAAACAACGGACGGCAGTACCGCAGGATCTCCTGGTACATCACCCTGCTTCCCTACCCAGCAAATGTCATCCGGAAGACACTCAACAAGCAACTGACATATTTCCTCCACGTAACCAACTCCAGGCAACCAGCACCAGAACATATTCCACAGTGATCACACCACTGCAACCGTCATAATTGCCACCACCAACGACAACTTTGCCATGCTCAACAATGGTGAGCCCACCCCCCTTGACCTCTTAACGGCATTGTACACCATGTGCTACCACACTGTTAGCTCACACATCTCCAACACTGGTATCCAGAGGAGGGCCCAGGATTAAATCAGAAAGTAGCTCACCAGCATGTAGTACACTGGGGTCATGTGGCCCATGCCCCAGGGCTCTTCTCTCAGCGTGACGATCTTCAATGTCTCCATGACCCCCCTCTCCACCATCACATGCGCACACAACCTCATCATCATCTCGTATGCCATTGACACCCAGCTGCTCCTCAAACTCACCAAAGAGCCAGCCATTGCCAGATCCAACCTTCAAGAAGGCATGAGATCCGTTGATGAATGGCTGACCATCAGCCACCCGAGGCTGGACTTGGACAGGACTGAGGTCATCATCTGAGGATTGTCCCCTTACGGCTGTGTCAACTCCTTGAGTCCCACTGGTCTGGACACCCAACCAGCACCCAGTGTCCACGCACGCAAGCTGGTGTTCATCATGGGCCCATCGCTGACAATTACCATGCGACTCACCACCATCCGTACCTCATGCTGCAACACCCTCCACATGCTGCAAATGATCCACAGATAGATCCACTCCCCCAGGTCCACGACACCAGCCGGCTCAACTACAGCACCGGCCTCTACGTAGAACAACAGCAAAACCGCAGGAGAACTTGTCCACATCCAGGGTGCATCCGCACACCTCATCTTCAACATCCCCAGCCCCAGCCACATCACCGTCTACCTGAGATAGCTAGAATGGCTCACTGTCTGCTGCAGGATCACCTTCAGACTCCTCAACCACACTCAGGAGGCAGTCCACAACCCCAGGCCCAAAACAAACCTTGGACGTTTGTCATCCAACAACCCGTTGGCCCAACTCCGTGCAGCCCACCTTGCCCTGGACACCATTCATCACATCCACATAAACACTGCATGCAGGAGGTAGTTCTCCCACCTCGCCAAACAGACCTGGGACCCCTCCCCGGGCACTTCAACATGACCCATGACCTCTACACCTTCATGATACTCTTCCAAATTGGTCTGTCTGAGCAGTATTGCAAGCCCCCCCTCAGCAGCTTGAGGCCATCACGGGTGAGTATTGGGCTCCATGTCTGTATCTGGTGATACATTGAGACACATGTGTGTCCTCGACCAGACTCAGATCCAAGTATATGGATGGCTGGAGTTAGTGCCACACTCAGGCATACTTTGACATATCCCCACACGTATGTTGTGGACTCATGCTAAATGACTACAACATCAAATTTCACGTATTGATTATTTAATTATAGGTCTGGAGCGTGATTTGTTCACTGAAAAAGGTGCAATGCAGGGACCATAGAATCCAAAGTTCACAGAGGGAGATGGAATCCTCGGCATTTGAAGTCATCAGAGTCCAGACCACAGTGTTTGGCATCATTAGTCAGACTATGACCAGCAGGTCCATGTAGCAGATGATGTCAGTCAATGAGGTGATGCTGTCGCACATGAAGGCCAGATGCCAGGCCAGGTGACCTGGGAGATGTGGATGGTCCGCTGCCGCTCACGGTCTTTTCCGTGGACGACTCACCTTCCTCCGGGGACCCTCAGATGCAGGCCTTGACGATGCTTGGGACGCTCCGTCGGATGAATCCTCCTCCTTCTCCTCCCTCCCTGTGGCTGGTGGTGGTCTTCGCCTGGTGGCACAGGGAGGGTTGGCCATGTTGTGGGTTATCGGACGGAGTGAATGGCTTATGTCCCTTTGCACCGCCAGGAGCTCAGCCAGTCTTGCCTCCATCCGTCCTTGGTGTTCTTGTTGACTGGCGTGTTGCTCGGCCTGCTGGTTCTTGATCTCTGTGAGGATCAGCACTACCTGGCTGAACTCCCTGGTGTCACGCCGGTATGCCTCCATGATATTGTGTATGTGTGACATACCGGTCCCTTCAGCTGGCTGGTCAGGTTCTCGCCTCCGCCTGCCTCCACTCCCACCACCCCCGCCCACACGAGCCTGGCCTGCCGTTGTGGGCACATCGGGTCTACAGGACCCCTGAGGGATGGCAGTGGCAGTGTTGTCTGCCTCCTCCTGGGTGCCCGGCGCTCCTTGTCCCTCCTGGTCAGACTGGCTCAGTTGTTCACTGCGGGCAGGGCTCCTCTGTGTCTCCTGGGATGTGGCAGGAATGGGGGTGGTGGTTGGCACAGATGGTCCTGAACCAGGTTTTGCAGGGGCTTGGACACCAGAGGGTTCAGGTCGGTCGGGGTCATCCGCGGAATGTTGAGAGGCGTCGCTGCCGGTGGGATCAGGTTCCTCCCGGGCCAGGGACTGTGATTCTTCACCCCCATTGTTGGGGGTAGATTCATAACGTTGCCCTGTGTGTGAGAGACAGACAATGTTAATGCTGTTTCATGCAACATGCATGTATCATACACATTCAAGTTGGCACTGTTCCTCCAGGTAGTTGTATGTGCCTAGAATTCTCCTCAATGTTCACTTGTGGATGGGTATGTTGCCGGGGACAGATTGATATGTTCGCCTGAGTCTTTGACATGTAGATTTTTGGCTTGGATGCTTCTTTGGCTATGTATTGGTGTTGTTGTGTTACATGTCCATTGTGGCAGTGGGTAAATCCATTGGGCCTGATTCACAGTACTACCTTAAGACAAAATCCTAAACTTACTACCATTTTGGTATTCACAGAAGGCACTTACTCATTTCGGTATTCACAGAAGTTAGGAGTCCTAACTTTAGGACTCCTAAATGCCTTCTGTGAATACCGAAAGTCTTAAAATTAGGATTTTTCTCAGTTTAGTAGTAGTATAGTTAGGACTCCTAACTTTAGGACTCCTAAATGCCTTCTGTGAATACCGAAAGTCTTAAAATTAGGATTTTTCTCAATTTAGTAGTCCTAAGTTTAGGACTCCTAACTTTAGGACTCCTAAATGCCTTCTGTGAATACCGAAAGTCTTACAATTAGGATTTTTCTCAGTTTAGTAGTAGTATAGTTAGGACTCCTAACTTTAGGACTCCTAAATGCCTTCTGTGAACACCGAAAGTCTTAAAATAAGGATTTTCTCAATTTAGTAGTCCTAAGTTTAGACTTAGGACTACTAAATTGAGAAAAATCCTAATTTTAAGACTTTCGGTGTTCACAGAAGGCATTTAGGAGTCCTAAAGTTAGGAGTCCTAACTATACTACTACTAAACTGAGAAAAATCCTAATTTTAAGACTTTCGGTATTCACAGAAGGCATTTATGAGTCCTAAAGTTAGGAGTCCTAAACTTAGGACTACTAAATTGAGAAAAATGCCTAAGGCAGAAAAGGCCAACTTTCTAAAAGTGGCATTTTCAAAACTGCAATTTAAAATCTGACTTCACCATAAGTTATGATTTTAAATTCCAATTCTAGAGACACCAAACATAACTGGTCACCTATTCCCATTTGGAAATTACACGTATGAAATGTAATGAGGTAACTCCAATGTTAACCTATGGGAGAGGTAGGCCTAGCAGTAGTGAAAAACTAATTTAAGTGTTTTTCACTACCAGGACACGTAAAACTTAAAAGTATATGTCCTACTTTTTACATACATTGCAGCCTGCCCTCTGGGCTGTCCATGGCCTACCTTCGGGGTGACTTATATGTATTAAAAGGGAAGGTTTGGGACCGGCAAATAATTTACTTTGCCAGCTCGATATGGCAGTTTAAACTGCAAACACAGGCTACAATGGCAGGCCTGAGGCCTGTTTAAAGGGCTGCTTAAGTGGGTGGTGCAATCAGTCCTGCAGGCCCACTAGTAGCATTTAATTTATAGGCCCATGGTACATGTAGTACCACTTTACTAGGGACGTATAAGTAAATTACATTTGCCAATTGGGCATAAGCCAGTAGTACCATGTTTTAAGTAGAGAGCATAAACACTTTAGTACTGGTTAGCAGTGATAAAGTGCACAGAGTCCTAAGGCCAACATAAACAAATTCAGCAAAATTAGGGGGAGGAAGGTAAAACGTCTGGGGATGACCCTGCAGAAAGGGCCAAGTCTAACATTTACAATTAGTTTTTATATTAATTTAGAGTCAACCAATATGCCAAAAAAGTATGCTTAAAGAATCTTTCAAGATCATTGCAATTCAAACATTTTCTTTTTAAATAACAGTCGTAGAGTGTAGAAAAGTGTAGAAAAGAAATGCTGCAGGCCGATACCAGTGTGACACTAGCATAAGCAGGTGGACAATATCAATGCAGGGGAAAAATAACCTAGTACTTGGAAGGGTCTCCTGGAAATATGGCATATTGCTAATCTGCAAATCTTCTTCAAACAATTTAAGCTATATGTCTTCTTATAGAGCTGCCTCTGATCAGGTTTACTAGCCATCATGTAGATATTTCATTAAAGGACTGTTTTACGAAATTTGATTATTATTTAGGGTGAGTGACTGCCCACATCAAGGACTAATCATAACCATTCTCAGGGTGAACCCTCAAAGTCACTCAATTAACCCAAGCTCAACCCCCTGTTAGCTATGGCACAGAGCAGATAGCCTTAACTTAGAGCAATGTGGAAAGTATTTATGTAGTATTGAAACAGTATTAAAGTAAAAATGCAAAACAATAGAAATCCCAACCTGAATTAGAAAGATAGGGTAAATGTAATAAACAAAATGACATAAATACAATAAGGGAAACCTGAGATATGTTTGCTTTTTTAATTATAGGGAGAAATAGCACCAAAAATGCTAGTCAATGGTCACTGTAGACCTGGACCTAAGCACAATTTGTGGCTGACCGAAATTGAGCGCATGTCGGACACACCAACCAGGTTTATCCTGGTCAAAGATTTTACCTTCTGACCTAGTCCTTTATGTCCCCAACCACCACCGGAGTACACTTCTGAAGCCTCCCAGGACCTCAGATGAAGCACTTAGAGATTTACATGGTGTCAGGCAGAGGCCAATAGCAGGGTTCAGTTCAGGCCCAGTTGCAATTGGTCAACTGGGTACTTCCAGTAAAAGGCCTCTTGGAACATGTTGTATCCCTGTAGCATGAACTCATCTGTATGACCCTTGAAGTCAGCTTTTTTCTTCTGGGTACAAGAGGGAGCAGGTTACATGTAAACCCAGAGTAGGACAAAAACAGAATTTCTTCAGCAACCAGACAGTGGACCCACAAGAAATGACTTGGCATCCTGTTGTCTCCCCTTTCAATTATTGTGCAAGTCTTATATGTGAACCCAGCAGACCTGTCAAGCAGGATTTGACTCCTAAGAAGGATTTGACACAGTAGTGTCAAAAAGGATGTCAACAGTCCCTACCCTGCATACTATGTGGGGTTTTGGGGCTCATTACTGCAGAGTCAGGTCAGCCAATTGTTTGCTCCTGGGAGGCATTCACACCTAATCAAGACTAATTACTGGCTGGAAGAAGCTTGAAATCCAATACAAATTAGTCCCCAGAAACATCAGGCAGCAAAAAAGGTAACTTTCTTAAAGTTATTTTCCTTAATTTTAATAAAACGCTGACTTCACCATTGAACTGGGCATGTAATAACTATTAAATATAGCTGTTTAACTATCTTACAAGCTGGTCTCATTCCTGAGATACAGTATTAGCATTTATTATTGTTTCCCAGTGTTTCACTTAGGCCAGTCAGCCGTCCCACGGTGAAAAAAGCTGTTGGGTACTAGTCACTGTAAAGACATGTTACCTTTAAATTTCTATATGTTCTACTTTTAAATATCATGCTCACCACCTTGTGGGCTACAAGACCAGCTGTGGGATGACTTATGAATATTTTAAAGAAAGATTTAAACTTGTCAAAAGGTTTATTTTGACACTTCAAATTGGAGTTTTTACACTGCTTCAGTCGGACTACAATGTTTGGCCTGAAATCAAGTTTGCCACTGTGAGGTTGGCACAATAGTTGCTGCAGTCCAGTACTGGCACTTAACCTCCAGGCCTTGGGTACACTTTGTACTATATACTAGTGAATTATAGGCAAGTTAATATACCAATTAGGAGTATACCGATTCAACCATGTTAAAGTGGGAGCAAAGGCAATTTAACACTGGTTAGCAGGTTTAAAGTGCTAAAGCCTGCAACAAATATGGGGCAAAAACCTGGGGGGTGGTATCACCCAAAAAGATGGTTATTTCCTACAATTCTCTGTTAAAGTAGACAGAAAAGCAATCTTAAAATAAAGAGTCTCTGTGCCAAAACGTGTGCAAGTTTACAATGTACTGTAGCTGTGATTATGTAATATAACAGAGTGCTGTGTCATGGGTATTCGGCTGAAAACCAGCATTCTATTTGTGAGTTAAAGGGGACGAAAACAGGTCTTCTTTATCCACAAGAGAGGAACATTGCAAAGAGTGGCAAGTAGGGTTAGGTGGTAAATAAGCTCTGACAACTGGCGTGAGTGGTGGGGTGGCATTGCATAAATAAAAGAGACTAAAAACAAACGGAATGGGGAGGGGGTCAGGAGCAAAGGATGAGATGGGGCAGTGGAGAGCAATACAGGGGGAGGGGAATTGAATGGAGAAGCAGCTCATGAGAGACAGCAGAAGGAGCGACATCCTCTCCAATGGAGCACTGAATGAAAAAGGAAAGAGGGGTTCCCTGAATGTAATCAGTGAAGGATATAAGTCATCTAGTCAAAAGGATAGTAAAGAAGCTATGCTCCAGGGGATGGACAAACACAATAGCAAGGAAGGAAAGATGATCAATAAGGGCAAGCAAATTAGATTGACAAGTAAGCCAATCAATGATAAGCAATGGGCCGGCGGAAAGTGACTGATGTATTGGTGGGTATTCAGTCAAAATAATGAGTTGGAAATGTCGACTTACACCAAGATCGAGTTTTAAATATTGTGACACAGAAATATCGACAGCAAAAATATTGTGGTCAAGCATATCGACTTTAAGGTAAGAAATATCAATTTTAAAAATATACAAGTCATAACTATTGTTTGCAAAAATATAGTTGTTTCAAATATCGATTTTATAATTAGTGTTATGTATTTTAGTATATATTTTACATGTATGTGATGTATTTTTGTGTATAAGTATTGTTTATGTTTTTTAATATATGTTTTACATTTTTAGTAGTTATTCATTTTATTTTAATAAAATTTGCGTTTTTTAGTTACGTATCGGGTCATGGGTTTATAGGGGAATAGGGTGGGAAGTAATTTAATTATAATAAATTAATCAATATATTTATTTATTGATATTATTTTATAATGTTAATTGTGTTTTAATTTTTTTTGGGTAAACTTTAGGTGCGGGTTGTGGGGTTTATAGGGGTAAAGGGTGGAAAGTAATTTATTTTAATTAATTAATAATTTATTGTGAATTAATAATAATTAATTAATTGACAATTAATTATAGTAATTGTGTAATAAATGTAGGTGCGGGTTGTGGGGTTTATAGGCATAAACGGGGGAAGTAATTTATTTTGAATTAATTATTGGTAAGTTGATAATTAATATTAATTCATTCATTGATAATTAATTTGTGTAATTGTTTAATTATTTTTGTGTGTGTGGGTTTTTGGTTTATAGGGGTGAAGGGTGGGGAGTACATTAATTTTACTTACTTTATAATTTGTTGTTAAATACTATTAGTTATTTAATTGCAAAATGTTTTTCATTCTGTAATTAATTTTTTTACAGTTTAATTCTAGGTGTGGGCTGTGGGTGTTATAGGTGTAAAGGGTGGGAAGTATACATTTTATGTGTTTTAATTTGTTTTTTAATTAATAATATGTGTTTAATTGATAATTAATTATGTTAATAAACCACTTTTTTTTATTGTCGATGTGGATTGTGAGTTGTGTGGTGGTATAGGGTAGGAAGTAAATAGACAAAATCCATTTATTAATTAATGTTTTGTTAATAATTTCTAAATACAAATATTTATTTGTTTGAAAATTATGTTTTATTTTATTTAATATAATATTTGTAGGTATTTGTTATATGTATTTAACATTATAATATGTTTTTTAAAAATATTAAATATATTTTTAGTTTTAACATATTTATATTTTTTATTTACTTAAAAAAAATATTTTTATTTTGTTGATCATATTTTCTTTGTTTTTAATTTTGAACTGACTGGAGTGGGAATAGTAAATGTTACCCCTTCGCAATTCAACACTTTCTCTATTGATGTACTGACTGGAGTGGGAATAGTACATTTTATCCCTCCGTTATCCAACACTTTACCTACTGTTGCACTCACTGGAGTGGGAATAGTAAGTTTTACCCCTCCGCTATTCAACATTTTCCCTACTGTTGCACTCACTGTAGTGGGACAATTAAGAATATATATATATATATAATTGACAAAGGCAGTCGCCGAAACGCGTATTTTTGTGTTGTAAACCCCAATAAAAAAACTTGGTGAACAGTTTCCCGGGAGTGCTGTACTTTGTGTACTTTATGTATATATATAGATATATATATATATTGTTTATTGTTACAATTTTATATAATTTTAAAATTACAAAATACATTCAAATTATTAGTTTAATAAGTGGATATACATATATTAATTATTATATATGTGTGTTTAACTTTTTTAAATTATGTTTATTTGTTATATTTGTTAAAATATATATTAAATCTCATTTTTTGTAAATTAATTTTATTCTTTAATATATTTAATATTTATTAATTTATTTTATATGTATGTAAAAGCGATATTTTGTACAACTATATTTATGACATCAATATTTTTTTTCAATATTTTTGTACTTACTATTTTAGGTATAGGATGTAGATATTTTTTACATTGATATTTTGTTTCACAATATTTTTGTTTGGGGATATTTTGGGTGTCGATATTTTGTCAGTGTACCATATTGGTGTTGTCCAAAATAGGTCTTCAGCAACAGACAGCAAAAACTGCCCGTTTGTGGGACCTAATAAAGCTCAAGCTTTGCTGGTTGAAGAAAAGGTTTTTGACATATTGACCTTGTCAATTTAAAAGACAAAAGAAATGAGGGTAATACTTGGCCTTCCAGTCAGCTGGGTGAATAAGTGATCTGTACAGGATAAATATTTGAGGCATTATAACAAACGTTTTAGAAATTGAGAGAAAATATCTCCTGGCTGTGAATTCGCCAAAGAAATTGACATTGATGCGATATCTAGTCCTCTGTATCAAGCCTGGGCGTAGTGGGACTACGTGGAGCAGCGTGTAGTGTGGCAAAATCTACGCACACTCGCGCGCTCCGCGTAGCCCCACAACGCGCTGCCCGCCTCCCGCCCGCCCTAATTTTAAAATAATTAAAAGAAGGTTAAAAGTAAACATAAACCGCCTTACCTTCAGCGCGGCATCCCGGGGCTCCCTCTACTTGCTGACGGTAACTTCTTCACGCAAATGCGAGAAATGCGCATGCGTGGGGGTCCGCGCATGCGCATTTGCATGAAGAAGTTACCGTCAGCAAGAAGAGGGAGCCCCGGGATGACGCGCTGAAGGTAAGGTAGTTAATTTACCTTTAACCTTCTTTAAATTATTTTAAAATTAGGGCGGGCGGGAGGCGGGTGGCGGGCAGCTCTGCTTCACTACGGTGTGTGTGTAGCGCTGCCTGCTTCGCCTACTTCGTAAACGGCAAAGCAGGCAGCACTACGTGCACTCCGTGGGCGAAGCGGAGCATGACGCCCAGGGTTACTCTGTATGCATTTCAAACACTATCAATTAGAATAGCAACGGCAGCTCCAATGTTTCTACTGAACAATTCTCATTCTGTAATTCAGAGTGTTATACTCAATTTAATACATTAATTGGCATATTGATATAAAATACCCTCTAAAGCAATCACTGGTTAGATCCCAGCTAATCCCACAAAGATTATTGGGCCCCCTATTGATCCCTCCATTGGGAGAGAAGATGCAAAAAATACAAAACAGATTAATCTGCAAGGGAGCGGGAGATTCCATGATAGAGAACATGTCATCATCATCATCATAACAGTCTACCTGGACTTCAATTTTATTTTGTCTGCCTCAGTGTACTATGTTAATATCTGTGGCATCTTGAAATGAATATAAGTAAAACCGCTATGGCCATAACCTTATTCAGGACCTCCTTGTGATCTTCAGAAGAAGAAGAAATAGCCTTTAACAATCTTTTAATGGTAGTCTTCACCAATCCCACAAAATTCGGTATCATTAGACACCTTTTTTTTTTACAGAGTTTTATATAGCGCATGCTTGACCCAAATCAGGTATCAGAGTGCTTTACATAGCATCAGTTGCATTACATGAGGACACACTCATTTTTGTTAGGCACGGGGAGATTAAGTGATTTGCCCAGAATCCCAGGATGTTCAGCATCATTGCCGAGACTCGAACCCAATTCCCTAGATTCGAGGTCTACTGCCCTAGCCCTTAGGCCAACTCCTCTCCCCTAATTGTGTGTATTTTTGTGGGGTAAGGAGAAGCAAAAGTAACAGTACTGACTGATATCCTTAAAGTGCCATGAATTAAAGTGGAGCTATCCTTCATGGAATTTGTGGTCAGTTGAAGATTAGATCCATAGGGATCAGCTATTACATAAAGAATGAAATGTGTTGCTATCTGGCAGCCAAAAAAAGTCAGACAGAGAGAAACATGTGTTATAGCTGATTGTCCAACAAGATGCTAGGTTTTGGGATGGGATGGAGACTGAATAGAAATCAAAATCTTCCTCCCACTTATATCATCTATGCTGTACAATATAAAGGTGCAGATTCCGATCCGGGTCGGAAAGCACTCCGACCAAGCCGGATCCGGAGTGTTTTCCAACCAAGCCGGAGTCCTGCAGTCCGACCGAGCGAGTACGATGCGTCCGTATGCTGCCGGACTCGGTTCGGTCGGACTCCCATAGAAGTCAATGGGAGCCGGTTGTACGACTCGTACATGGGCTCCCATTGACTGAATGGGTACGTCTCGAACAAGGGCGCCCCCTACAGTGGGTACACATCGGTGCCATCTGCACCGTACATGCCTGTGTTGGGGGGACCCTTGGGTCTCCCCCTGTGTCTGAGTCGTCGGGCTGCGGGTGACAGGGGGTCCGACGCGGACCCCCAAAGGCAACCACCCAGACGCTTTGCGAGCCGGACACTCCGGCTTGCACCAGCTGTCCGATGTGTGCATCGTACTGGCTCAGTCATAAATCGCATCCATTGCACGCCACGTTTAGCTTACGACCAAGACGTGCGGAGCGGTTCGGACCCGAACGACTCGGTCGGTGAATATCACTTAGCTCGCATCGTACTTGCTCGCTCGTACAGCTGTACGAGTCGGGCGGAAAACACACGTACAGCTCACAGTTTTGCCGGCCAGATCGCGTTCAGTGCCTTTCCGACCCGGATCAGAATCGGCCCCATAGTGTAAACTTGTGTCACGTGGAGCATCTGTGACAAATGTAGTTTGCCATGTTTGTAGGCGCATTTCCAGAGGTAATAATATGACCATTGAATGGTGCAAACAATTGTTTTTAGAGGAAATTAAACAAAATAGACAGCTGCAATTAGTCAACGGGTAATATCGCCCCACATAAAGGCAGCAGCAGTAATACAGGTGAAAATAGAATTCTAGACATTAAACAAATACCGTTCTGCAACAAAGGGAGCAAAGCAGGGTATGCAAAAGTACACCATATAAAGTTCTTCTTCATTTCAAAATTAGGAAATTCCGATATTGCTTATTAAAGCTACCTGAGATAAACTTAATTGAGAAATCTAACAGAGAAGTTAATGTTTTATCAGAATTAATGGCATTACATAGAAAAAGCAAATGTTGTGGTTTGGTGACGCCTACTCTATCTCAAAATATGAGTAGAGATGTGTTTTGAAAAAAGTTAATCAAACTATCTTGTATTAAATATGTATAAGAACTCAGGGTTTTATTTGAAATGTTCGGAAAATTAGCAATTAGCAGTGGGTCCCTTACTCCCTCACGCCATAATAACATTCCAATCTGCAATGTTTAGTGCTGAATAGTTTAGATCCGGTACTTGTTTCTTAACATCAGTGGGACGTTAGATTCATTTGCTGTTGCCACCGACTCTTCCACTCAACTCTCCATTACCTCCTTTGGTGGTACCATGCAGCAGATTCTCTTCTCGGCTGCAACCTAACACCATCCTTCCCCACTCTCACTTAACACAGCATCACTGCCCTGCTTTGCTATTTTCAATTTTAAAGTTGATTTGTTTATTAATTGCCCTCCATTAATTTTACAGTCAAGCCATAGTCGACATGTCTACTAATCATGAGGGTTCTCCTGATGCTGCAAATAGTATTGTTTCACAGCTTATGTAAAGTGATGTCAAAAAGCACACTCTCCAAGTATTCTATAATTATACATAACACTTTATTGTTGACCTCCATCTATTCTTCAATTAGATCTTCATTACGAGTGTGCTGGATGTTGTTGTGGGAATACTGGAGGGTCAGGACACCCCTTTCCAGCTGGTATCCCCCTACCCCACTAAAAATAGGCAAATATGGCTTTTTCCCCAAAATGGCGAATGGCTTCACAGACGCGAATATTCAGGGTCCTCTCCTCTGTGCTTTTTCCTGACTGCCAGGTCCTTTCCTATGTGTGTTTCCCTAACTCTAGGGTGAGAGCTAATGCAGGTGTGGGAATGGGGTGGGTTGACGCGTTTCAAAGCAGGCTGCAGCAAGTGTGAGGGAACAATGTCTTGTCCCCTGTGCTCCTCGAGGTTTGGGTGAAGCTTGCTGCCCTTGCAGTATGACAATAACCCATTATCTCCAGATCCAGAATTATTGGTTCCAGAACTCACAGACCCAATTATTCCAGGTCAGCAGACACTAAAATTCCGCCACTGGTAACGATCACATAAGTCCTAATAATAGATACATATAACCTCCATATTGGTATAGCTACTGTTCTAACCTCATGGGACAAACAGCACACAAACATTTCACTTTGTCATTTTCCCAAAACAAAAAATCAGCCAACATTCAGTAGCCTTGTGTGTAAAAGTAAGTGCATCTCATGAATAATTAACCTATGAAACCCACTATAGCAGAAATAACTTTAGGTAAATGTTTTCTGTAATAATGGTCTGAGAGAAATGTTGGCCCAATTACTCCTCACCAAAATACTTGAGGCTGGTAATGTTCGAGAGCATCCCTTTATACATAGCTCACTTTAGATCCCACCACAGCTTCTCATTGAGGTTGAGTTCTGGACTTTGACTTAGCTATTCCAAAATCCTGATTCTTTTCATTTTTACAGGTGTCTTTCGGATCATTATCCTATTGCCTAATCCACTTTCGGTGTAAGTGTAACTGGTCTGTAGATGTCCTGACAATTCCCTCTAGGATGAGTTGGTATAGAGAGGAATTCATGGTGGACTCAATGATTGTGAGGCATTCCGGTCATTAAGCTGCAAAGTGGACCTAAACCATCACCCACCATTACTAGCATAAAAGCCGACATGAGGTTACATGGCTGTAACTAAGCCTCTTTGCATATCATTTAGTTTAATTTAATGGGCATATCCTGGTAAAAATGTTTGTGATATTAGTAAATTTTGAAGTCAATCAATTATTTTGTCGCAACTTGTAAATCTCCAAGCAGTGAACCCCACTGCCTGGTATTCCAGAGCTTTCCTCTCTTCTATGGTGACTTACCAGTCATGTTCTTCCTTGAGGCCCCATTTGATTCAGCACTATTTTTTTAGTTATCCTCCACTTTCACTGGTTTCACACCCTCCACTTCCCTCTTCAGGCCACTGGTGTGAAGTCAAAACCATGGTCGTCACTGATCCCCCTACTATTGTATCCTGCAGCTTCTTTTCTACTATGGAACCCAAAAACACCACGGTCTCAAGCATGTCCACTAGTTTACCAAGCAACTCACTGCCTGCACACCTTACGCTACCCACTAAATTGACTAAAGTTCCTACACTGTTCACCATATCAAAACAATTTAATTAAAGTCTTTCAGATGCTGTAAAGCTATGTGTACTATTCAAAGTTTGTTTTATTTCCAAAGTATTCATATTTAAAAGAATTGAAAACTAAATGCTACTTGCATTTTGTAAAGTTACTCCGAGAATGTAAAAAAAGTCAACGTTTCCTTAGTGTACCTTTTATAAAAGTAACATTATTACATTTTTTTTCAAGTAAGGAGATTATAGGTAAGTTCGGAGATAGGTTGCATTCATTCGAAGCTCCCTTTGCCTGCTTTTACATTTCTTTATATTATTTAATCACTTCTACATATTATCAGATGTAAGGTTAACCATTAAATTATCTTTACTGCAAAATGCTGCTTAGGGTGGACAGATGCAGTGATTTCAGAATTAAATAAAAATCTAAAACTACATATTTATTGTAAAATTTGTATTAAATGTTCAAAAACGAATGTTGGTAAACACATTGAATAAAGAAAAATTAGAGTTGAAACACACCTTAAAAAAACATTTTCAGAGCAAATAGGGCTGGCTGTGATGTGGTAATGTACTCAAACATAGGCTTGCACAAGTGGTGTTTGTATGCAATCGCATTTTAAAGTCACAACAGTTGGGTTTGCCAATACTTATTTTTTTTAACTTGCAAATAGACTACCTATGACCAAAGAAGCGCATCCACCCTCTACAGACGTAGGAGACAGTAACGAACACCCTGAATAGGCACTGTAAGTGTATTGCTGAAGGTGAGAACTGCGGTCCAGAGGTAATACTAGAGAACCAGCAGAACTGTGCAACTTTCCTGCAGTACTTCAGGTCCCTTCTGCTGTCAAACGACCAGCTCAATATCTCTATGTCTTTATTGCACACACATTCATCAGTCGGCACCTGCTGGAAGTTGAACCTCCTCTGGTGGCTCAGTGATCCCAGCTCCTCCAAAAAGAGAAGCTTGCACCTTCCATATGCACAGTAAGTTGATAGCCAAAAGTGATGTTCGCAGCTCCAGAAACAACCTAACAAGAGGCAGCTGCTGAGGAGAAAGAGGGACAACAGACCATGAATGAAGTTGGGCAGCCAGCAGCATTAAAGGAAAGAGGAAGAAACAGCTGGGGTTGGAGACAGTGGTGCATCTAAACAGTACAACTCTTAGGGTGTGCACACCAAAGCAGCGTGCCCAGCTAGAGGTTATGCTGCGGAGAATGGAGGTGGGAAAAAGTGCAGAGCTTCTGATGCTACCTTGGAATGCCGGTCGCAGCTTTGAATAGTTGAGAAAGGACGAACTAGGCAACTAGGAAAGTCGTGCAACTGAATCAGAAGCATAGAAATGAATGGCATTTCTTGAGGAACTGGCTGAAGGACATAAACAAAGAGGAGTTTACCAATCACGATGATCTTACCCCCAAGATGGCCACAACAAGTTTCACAAGATAGAAGCTCTTGTTGCAGCTCTCATATCATTTTGTAACAGCTAACTTAGGGTCAGGACAAACCCATGTGCAAAAAGTCAATAAGGCAACCATTGTACAGTCAGGTACATCCGTCCTTAAATGTACATGTAGAAAATGCATCATGCAATAACAAAACTAGAATAAAAAATGTTTTTGTATGAAATGCACGTGTGAGTTAAAGGACTGAATGTAACAGAATTGTGATGAATAATTGCGCCTTTCAGATGTACAATAGTCTTTAAGTATTGCAATGGAAGCATTCTCCATGAGACGTAATGATGCATCAACTACCAATGTTATGTGCTGAGACTCAATGAATCCCAAAGTATGTGTATGATAAATAAAAACGTGGGATAAAACATCTTTATCCTATCGAGAACCCCTTATTTTTCCCTTCTTGGGGCAAGAATGCCCGATGAATGATACTCAGGTTTATACTCCTGCCCTGAGTGACCAAACTGCATGGAGAAGTGCTATTCTGACATTTTACTGACCCAGCTAACACACTAATCTAATGTGTGACCTGAGGCCTTGGCCTATCTATAGGAATAACAGGTCCAGACCTAGATTCTGTGTCCGGCAGCGTCACACTAATAGTGCCCTCTTTTGTCAACATAGGCCTAGTTCTTGGATGTTGGCTTAAATTGGTGGTCTCAGAATAGGGCCCCATCAGTCCATAAGGTTAATCCTCACAGGACTTTCTATTATTTTTCTTAATGTTTTCTGCTTAACGTATCACCTAGGATAAATCTGTGTGTGATATATCAATTTTTTAGTGAGGCCACTATGTACACTTTTGTTTACGTGTACAAGTAGCAATGGAAAATAAATTATATGATGGAGCGGTGCCTTATTGCTGGATCTATTTAATGCCGAAACAAATCTGTAAATAACATCCAAAATTGCCGTTTCAAGTTTTCAGACGCATAAGGAACACTTCCAGACAAATAAGTTCTTTTTTTTGTGTTTAATAAACTTTATTAACTAACAATTACATATGAATAGGCCATGAAAAAACAAAATATCCATAGTATAATAGAAACATAAACAGACAAAAAAAGCAGAGTAGAAAGCTGTTTACATTTTAGTAATAATAAATATATATATATATAAATATAATGAAGATCATGAGAATAAATTATAGACTTATTAAACCTAATCAACTAAGTAAACATATTATAAGTATTAAACTTATCCAAGAGGCAGGTAAATATTCAAAAACATAAGTAATGCAAGAAATGAACAAGGGGAAAAAATAGAGAAGGGGAGAAAAACAATGACCTAATGATCTATGGAGGCTGGGAATTCTCAAAACGGTTATGTGATAAATGAATTGAAATCTTGGTTAAATAATTGGTTAAAGATAATCAAAATAAGTCCCTATTTACATATGGTTTAACAGAAGAAGCAAATGCAATATCTAATCTATGGTAATGACAAACATTGTTCCACCAGGCCTTCACTGAAAGTTTAGTTGAGCATTTCCAATTAAGTGAGATCTGCTGGAAAGCTGAGGCCAACATCAAATCAAATAAACCGTTTTCATGTAAAGACAATCCCAATGAGTCTGACAAACTACCTATAAAGAGATTAATGTCTGATAAAGGAGTGCGTAGGTTAAAAATTAATTGAGAGTTGCTTCCAAACATCTTTCCAAAAGGAAGCGACAGTGGGGCAAAGAAAAAGATGGTGCATCAGATCAGCCAGAGGAGATTGACAGGGCCAGCAAGCCTCATCATTAGAGTGTGTAAACTTAGCTATAGATGAGGGCATATAGTATAATCTGTGACAAAGAAAGAACATGGACTGAGTAGTGGAGGCAGATCTAGAGGTCTTCAAAGACCTACCCCAGAGTTTGTTCCAAAAATCTGTGCTCCAAACACAGCCAAAATCCGCTTCCCAAGCAGCCTCTATTTTAGATTTAGAACCAACAGGATCAGGGGAAAGAAGAAGTTTATAGATCAAGAAAGCTTTGGGAAAAGTAGTTAATATTTTGAGTATAGGATCTGTTATGGGAATGAGTTTAGTAGAAGGTAGAGAATAAAAAACATCAAGGATTATTGCCATAAGAGTAGAAAATGTGTGCCAGAACGAGCGAGGGCATTTAAAAGGGTGTTGAAATTGAGGGAAGGAGCATAGAGATAAACCATGAAACAAATCCTGAACCCATATAATTCCCTTAAGTCTCCAGGATTTCCAAAAACAAGGTCTGTTATTAAAGGTAATGAGACGATTGTACCAAAGGGGAGATTGAAGGAAAGTAGTCCTAGATATAATCTCCAATCGATAATGAGGCCTTAATAATGAACAAGCGTGTTTAAATAACGAAAGAGAGGGAATATTGACCTTTGCTGAGAAAGCAAGGACTTCCTTGCAAGAAAAGGGTGCAAGTAAAGAACGTCCAATTGAGAAGGGGGAGATTTCGGAAAGGAGCCATTTAGAAGCTAATCGAAGACAAAAGGCCTTATGATACAGTCGAAAGTCAGGAAAATTCACTCCTCCCATTGATTTGGGTTTACGAAGATATGCCAAAGAAAGTCTAGATTTTTTGTTGTTGCATAAAGATTTTGAGAGGAGGGAGTACATTTTTTGAATATAGATTTTTGGGATGTGAATGGGAATCATAGAAAGAATATATAATAAAATAGGAGTAATCATCATTTCAATAGAACCAGGCCATCCCCGCCAAGAAAGAAAGAGAGGGTTCCAAGAGGATAGATGTTTAGAGATATGATCTAGCACCGCCTTCATATTAATCTTAACTGAATCTAATATGGAGTTGTTAAACCAAATGCCTAGATATTTGATTTTAGAACTGTTCCAACGGAAACCAGTGGCATAAAAGTGCAGCTTAAAACAGAATTTGGTGATGGGAAGAATTTCTGTCTTGTCAGAGTTCATTTTATAACCTGAAACATGAGAGCAATCTGAAATGTCTTGCAAAAGAGGAGGGAGAGAGTTTTTGGGATGAGATATAAAGAGTAAGATATCATCCGCATAGGCAGATAATTTCAAATGCTGATCACCATATTTAAAACCAGAAATGGATGGGTTATGGTGGAAATGTGATAAGAAAGGTTCAAGTGATAAAATAAAATGGAGGGGCGAGAGAGGGCAACCTTGATGCACACCGCGGTGTAGGTTGAAAGTTTGAGAAACAAGACCATTAACTAGTATAGAAGCTTTAGGAGCTGAATATAACAAAGATATCAAAGAAATGAATTTTGGACCAACACCATGCCAATGGAGGGCTTTAAAAAAAAAGGACCAATTAACTCTGTCAAAAGCTTTCTCTGCATTGATAGAGACAGCAGCAAGAGGGTATGAAAGAGATGAGACCTTATTTAAAACATTAAAAAAAATACTAGAGTTGTCGAATGTTGATTTACCCTTAACGAAACCACATTGCTCTAGGCCAATTAGTTTCGGTAAAAGAGGCTCAAGACGTAGCGCAAGCAGATTTTATAATCTACGTTTACCAGTGAAATAGGACAATAGTTTTTACACTGTTTGGGATCAGGGCCATCTTTATGGATTAAACAGATTGTAGCATCTAAAAAAGTGCCCTGTGCTTTAGCATTAGTATGAAAAAATTGAAAAGTTTGTAAAAGATTTGGAAATAGAAGATGTGAAAAATGTAGAAAGAAATTCTACCGTAAAGCCATCAGGACCTGGTGTTTTATTTTTCTTAAGGAGATTTAAGGACTGAGAAAAATCAGATTGTAGAGAGCTAAAATCAAGGTCTACATGAGAAGAGGGTGAAACTTGATTAAGATATGAGTTCATAGAAGAGGGAAGTGGAGAGGATTCTGGGGTATATAACATTTTGTAAAATTCCACGAATTCATTTAAGATGTCTTGGTCTTTGAAAAGGATTTTCCCATCCGATGAATGAATAGAATCTATCAATACGCATTCTTTCCGAGATTTGAGATAGTTTGCCAGGAGTTTGCCAACTTTATTATGACCGCTGTAATGTTGAGCACTCGTTTGGAGAAGAACTGAAGAGGTGTTATGAGTAGTTGTTTCATTAAAGTCGAGTTTGGCACGAACAAGCTCCTGTAAGGAAGACTCAGAAGAGGATGTATAAAAATGCTGCTCAAGAAGTTTAATATTAGCTAGCAAGATTTTTGGCTGACTAAGTAAATGTTTCTTTTTCTTGGATACGTAATCAATAGTAAAGCCACGAGCTGTAGCCTTAAAAGTGTCCCAATGCAGTGAAGGAGAGGTATCAGAAGACAAATTCAAAGTAAACAATTCTTCTGTAAAGGAAATGAAAGAGGAGGAGAAAAGTGAGTCCTGCAGAGGGAAATTATTAAACCTCCATCTAAAAGATTTGGGAAGTGAGCAAAGCAAATCGAAATCAGCATCAACCGGGGCATGATCAGAAATGACAATGGGCTCAATTGAGGAGGAAATAAGGTTCTGTGTTAAGGCAGAAGAAAGAAAAATATAGTCCAATCATGTCAGAGTGCCATGAGGGGGAGAGAAATAGGAGAATTCTGAGTTGTCAGGGTTACAGAGTCTCCATGCATCTATAAGATGAGTCTGAGATATTGTGTTTTGAAATTGTTTGTGGGTTTTGTGGGGTATGAAACGAATTTGGGATTGTCGATCAATGAAAGGGTCCATAACTTGGTTACAATCACCAGCCAAAATAAAAAAATAATCTTTATGTTGAATGCATTGTTTTGTGATATTAGGCCAAAAGGAAGAATCTTGTTGAGTTGGACCATAAATATTAAAAACTGTAGGAATAAATATTATTAATGAGCAACTTGACTAATAACCATCTACCTTCTGAATCAGTTTCCTTAGAAATAACAGAACATTTCAAATGTTTATGAACTAACATAATTATCCAATTTTTCTCTGTGGTTGTAGGAGATACTAAGAATAAACCCACCCATTGCCTTTTAAGTTTCAAAGCTTCTGACTCTGTCAAATGAGTCTCTTGCAGTAAAACTAAGTCAGGATTATATGCAGCCAAATGGGATAATATTCTCTGCCTCTTTTTGGGGTTAATAAAACCATTTACATTTCATGAGATAACTTTGAATGTAAATAAAATTAATTGAATATAGAATCACACGATCAACATTGATGCAAAGAACAACAAAGAAAAAAGAGAAAAGAAAGTTATAGAATAACGATAGTAAAGAAGAGAAAGAGGAAGGAAAAGGGAATAGTAGAAAAGACAATAAGAAAATACAGTGCATGTCAACCATTGAAGAAAAAGAGATATAAAATAACAATGAAGATAAAGAAAAAGGGATTCATGATTGTAAAACGTACCTTTTAGGGGGGAACTAGAAGAAAAAATTACAAGGAGTGGCGACACACAAGTGAAGACGGTATACCCAAACAGGAGGAACGAACCACAACAGGGAGGTTTATAAAACGAGCAGGAAATGGATACATAAGGAAATGCCAAAAACATTTTGTGAGAAGATAAAAACGGAAGAGAAAAATAGGAATGTCATGTTATAGAACAGATAGCAACAAACAGATATCAGCAAACAGTAAACAACCTGCAAGGGAAAAGTATCAAATGAAATTACGTAGAACAACCATGTTATAGTAAAAAGAAATAAGTCAAGGTATCGAAATTGCAGAAGAAGGCCCAGCGATTTCCATTGACGTTGTGGAATGAGATTGAATGAATTTTCTCCAATCTACTGAGTCATCAAAGGTGGAAGTTTTGTTTTGAAAAGTAACCTTAAATAAGCATGGATGAAATAACCCATATCTTGCGCCCATTGTGCGCAGAGCAGGACGAAGATCAAGAAAATCCTTGCGATGTTTGGCAGTTGTTGAAGAACCATCCTGTGAGATTAATAATTTAGAACCAGACCATGTAAATTGTTTGTTGGCTTTAGCAGCATTTAAAACTTATAAGAGGTCAGTAAATTTCAAAAAGAGGAAATTACACCGGTTTCGAAGGAGCTGATGTAGAAGTCAAACAAGGACCCAGTCTATGAGCCCGCTGAATACATAGGTTTGTAGACGGAGGAAGGTCCAGAACCTTTGGGAGACGGTGGTGAAGAAATTAACAGGATAGTCACCCTCCAAGCCTTACGGAAGTCCATATAATTGAAGATTATTGCATCTGTTTCTATTCTAAAGATCTTCCGCAGATTTCTTCAACAGGAGGACCTCCTTCTCTAGGGTAACAACCTTGACAGACATGTCATGTAACTCTCCAACATGTTGTTCCACCGTAGAAATACGAGATTCCATAGATGTCCATTTAGTGTCTAAGACATGCAGACAAGAATTTGTTTCCTCAATAAATGGACGTAGGGCACGTATTTCATCTAGCACAGTGTCCAAGGATACAGGAGAGACAGATTTCAGCGGAGAAGGAGGATCTTGTTTAAGAAATTTGGTGGCAAAGAATGGAGTTTGCAATTTAATTGAAGAAGTTGGCAAAGCCACTGGTCTCAAAGAATTAGATTGTCCCATCTTGCCGGTACTTTGTATTGAGGAAGTAGTATGAGAAGAGCAGGATTCAGAAGTGCTAAAAGTAGACTTTTTATTGATAAAAAGAAGTTTCTTATTCCTTCCCATAAGTAAAGAGCAGAGAAGAATAACAAAACTGTAGGGAATCAGGAGTATAACTTATCAGCATAAAGAAGATTTGTGGTTATATTGTGCTTCATGAATAAAAAAGCAGAAGATAAGAGATGAAAAAACTACATGTCTAGAGACTCCCAAATTAAACTACCACAGAATTCAGCTTGTCAAAAAAAGTCAGATGAAATGCAAAATAAACCATGAGTTATACATGAAAAGCGATACCAAAGGGGATGATGGACGGAGCGTTTGAGCAAATCAAACACTCACACCCAGTCAACTGATCTGGGTTTAATCCATCATCATTCTTTAGCTCACTCCACCACCCCAGTTCAGACATGGTCATATGCAAATCAGTCTGACCCTGTGCCTCATGGGAACAGTCCAGCCCGAACTGCCAAGCCCTGTCTTCCCTGGACCGGAAACAAAGCATCCTGGGACCGGTTTCGGGTTCATAACCCTCATAAGCAAGGCTATCTTGAATCCAGTGGCAAAATGAGCAAGGGACCCACGTCTGGGCATACCCTAGCAACTTAGGGCAAACAAAGCGATACCAAAGGGGATGATGGACAGAGTGTTTGAGAAAATCAAACACTCACCCCCAGTCAACTGATCTGTGTTTAATCCATCATCATTCTTTAGCTCACTCCACCACTCCAGTTCAGACATGGCCATATGCAAATCAGTCTGACCTTGTGCCTCATGGGAACAGTCCAGCCCGAACTGCCAAGCCATGTCTTCCCTGGACCGGAAACAAAGCATCCTGGGACCGGTTTCGGGTTCATAACCCTCATCAGCCAGGCTATCTTGAATCCACTGGCAAAGTGAGCAAGGGACCCACGTCTGGGCATACCCTGCCAACTTAGGGCGAACAAAGCGATACCAAAGGGGATGATGGACAGAGTGTTTGAGCAAATCAAACACTCACCCCCAGTCAACTGATCTGGGTTTAATCCATCATCATTCTTTAGCTCACTCCACCACCCCAGTTCAGACATGGCCATATGCAAATCAGTCTGACCCTGTGCCTCATGGGAACAGTCCAGCCCGAACTGCCAAGCCATGTCTTCCCTGGACATAAAACAAAGCATCCTTGGACCGGTTTCGGGTTCATAACCCTCATCAGCCAGGCTATCTTGAATCCAGTGGCAAAGTGAGTAAGGGACCCACGTCTGGGCATACCCTGCCAACTTAGGGCGAACAAAGCGATACCAAAGGAGATGATGGACAGAGCGTTTGAGCAAATCAAACACTCACCCCCAGTCAACTGATCTGGGTTTAATCCATCATCATTCTTTGGTAGGTATAATTATGTTAATGTTTTCTTCAGGCGTAATGCAGTTGAAGATAAAAACATCATAGCAGGAAAAACAAAATGGCAGCCAAAGATGAGGAGATGTGTTTCTTTAGAATATCTCCAGGCAAGAATGGAAAAAAGCAATATTGATACCCACAGGATGTGCAGGGGGTCTTCTGACATCTGCAGAGCACCGTTTCAGGTTGAAATGGGGGCTGGAGTCACAGGCATCACCGTGGCATCTCCCGTCACGGAACGGAGCTCCGTATCAGGCGGCCATCTTGTTTTGCGCCACGCCGCTCTGCCAGACAAATAAGTTCTAATGGGCTAACTGCAGATTGGCAGTGAAATTAAATTACATTCTGTGTTTTAGTATAGCTGCACATTCTTCTTACACTGAATTGCAGGCAGCTTGTGAGCTGTTTTTCTTTAATTACAATCATTAGAAATATATACATAAATATATATACATGTGTATATATTTTCCAACAAAGTTCCCAAGCAATAAGAGGTCACTCGACAACACACCGCCCTCCGGCTTGATAATGCAAACTGCCTTTCACTTCCATCATAGTGTATTCACTTTGCCGACGCGTTTCAAGGCCAACGGCCCCTTCTTCTTGGGCTGCCAAAAACCACACAATTGACACTTGCATGTGATTCGTTGCTGACTTTATTCACTCTTAGCCCTGCCCCTCATAGGCGTACGCTAAGTGCAAATCGGCCATGATGCATTCTGGGGCAAGGAGTCTTCAATGCAAGTAAAATTATATCGTACTTTAAGTAAGTTCAAATGTGCGGTTGGTTTCAGGCTTATTTGATCCTTAAGTAGGTAATGTCCGTGAAAGCAGCTTTGATTCGCATATTGTATGTTGTGCTGTACCAGTCCCAGACAGTGTGGAACTGCAGCCTCTCTCAGCCAGCGATTGTCTTCCTCACTAGCTGACGATGGTGCTCCTCTTCGCGGCTGGGCGGCCGCGCATAATGTTTTCCAACAAAGTTCCCAAGCAGTAAGAGGTCACTCGACAACACACCGCCCTCCGGCTTGATAATGCAAACTGCCTTTCACTTCCATCATAGTGTATTCACTTTGCCAACGCGTTTCAAGGCCAACGGCCCCTTCTTCTTGGGCTGCCAAAAACCACACAATTGACACTTGCATGTGATTCGTTGCTGACTTTATTCACTCTTAGCCCTGCCCCTCATAGGCGTACGCTAAGTGCAAATCGGCCATGATGCATTCTGGGGCAAGGAGTCTTCAATGCAAGTAAAATTATATCGTACTTTAAGTAAGTTCAAAGGTGCGGTTGGTTTCAGGCTTATTTGATCCTTAAGTAGGTAATGTCCGTGAAAGCAGCTTTGATTCGCATATTGTATGTTGTGCTGTACCAGTCCCAGACAGTGTGGAACTGCAGCCTCTCTCAGCCAGCGATTGTCTTCCTCACTAGCTGACGATGGTGCTCCTCTTCGCGGCTGGGCGGCCGCGCATAATGTTTTCCAACAAAGTTCCCAAGCAGTAAGAGGTCACTCGACAACACACCGCCCTCCGGCTTGATAATGCAAACTGCCTTTCACTTCCATAATAGTGTATTCACTTTGCCGACGCGTTTCAAGGCCAACGGCCCCTTCTTCTTGGGCTGCCAAAAACCACACAATTGACACTTGCATGTGATTCGTTGCTGACTTTATTCACTCTTAGCCCTGCCCCTCATAGGCGTACGCTAAGTGCAAATCGGCCATGATGCATTCTGGGGCAAGGAGTCTTCAATGCAAGTAAAATTATATCGTACTTTAAGTAAGTTCAAAGGTGCGGTTGGTTTCAGGCTTATTTGATCCTTAAGTAGGTAATGTCCGTGAAAGCAGCTTTGATTCGCATATTGTATGTTGTGCTGTACCAGTCCCAGACAGTGTGGAACTGCAGCCTCTCTCAGCCAGCGATTGTCTTCCTCAATAGCTGACGATGGTGCTCCTCTTCGCGGCTGGGCGGCCGCGCATAATGTTTTCCAACAAAGTTCCCAAGCAGTAAGAGGTCACTCGACAACACACCGCCCTCCGGCTTGATAATGCAAACTGCCTTTCACTTCCATCATAGTGTATTCACTTTGCCGACGCATTTCAAGGCCAACGGCCCCTTCTTCTTGGGCTGCCAAAAACCACACAATTGACACTTGCATGTGATTCGTTGCTGACTTTATTCACTCTTAGCCCTGCCCCTCATAGGCGTACGCTAAGTGCAAATCGGCCATGATGCATTCTGGGGCAAGGAGTCTTCAATGCAAGTAAAATTATATCGTACTTTAAGTAAGTTCAAAGGTGCGGTTGGTTTCAGGCTTATTTGATCCTTAAGTAGGTAATGTCCGTGAAAGCAGCTTTGATTCGCATATTGTATGTTGTGCTGTACCAGTCCCAGACAGTGTGGAACTGCAGCCTCTCTCAGCCAGCGATTGTCTTCCTCACTAGCTGACGATGGTGCTCCTCTTCGCGGCTGGGCGGCCGCGCATAATGTTTTCCAACAACGAATCACATGCAAGTGTCAATTGTGTGGTTTTTGGCAGCCCAAGAAGAAGGGGCCGTTGGCCTTGAAACGCGTCGGCAAAGTGAATACACTATGATGGAAGTGAAAGGCAGTTTGCATTATCAAGCCGGAGGGCGGTGTGTTGTCGAGTGACCTCTTACTGCTTGGGAACTTTGTTGGAAAACATTATGCGCGGCCGCCCAGCCGCGAAGAGGAGCACCATCGTCAGCTAGTGAGGAAGACAATCGCTGGCTGAGAGAGGCTGCAGTTCCACACTGTCTGGGACTGGTACAGCACAACATACAATATGCGAATCAAAGCTGCTTTCACGGACATTACCTACTTAAGGATCGAATAAGCCTGAAACCAACCGCACCTTTGAACTTACTTAAAGTACGATATAATTTTACTTGCATTGAAGACTCCTTGCCCCAGAATGCATCATGGCCGATTTGCACTTAGCGTACGCCTATGAGGGGCAGGGCTAAGAGTGAATAAAGTCAGCAACGAATCACATGCAAGTGTCAATTGTGTGGTTTTTGGCAGCCCAAGAAGAAGGGGCCGTTGGCCTTGAAACGCGTCGGCAAAGTGAATACACTATGATGGAAGTGAAAGGCAGTTTGCATTATCAAGCCGGAGGGCGGTGTGTTGTCCAGTGACCTCTTACTGCTTGGGAACTTTGTTGGAAAACATTATGCGCGGCCGCCCAGCCGCGAAGAGGAGCACCATCGTCAGCTAGTGAGGAAGACAATCGCTGGCTGAGAGAGGCTGCAGTTCCACACTGTCTGGGACTGGTACAGCACAACATACAATATGCGAATCAAAGCTGCTTTCACGGACATTACCTACTTAAGGATCAAATAAGCCTGAAACCAACCGCACCTTTGAACTTACTTAAAGTACGATATAATTTTACTTGCATTGAAGACTCCTTGCCCCAGAATGCATCATGGCCGATTTGCACTTAGCGTACGCCTATGAGGGGCAGGGCTAAGAGTGAATAAAGTCAGCAACGAATCACATGCAAGTGTCAATTGTGTGGTTTTTGGCAGCCCAAGAAGAAGGGGCCGTTGGCCTTGAAACGCGTCGGCAAAGTGAATACACTATGATGGAAGTGAAAGGCAGTTTGCATTATCAAGCCGGAGGGCGGTGTGTTGTCGAGTGACCTCTTACTGCTTGGGAACTTTGTTGGAAAACATTATGCGCGGCCGCCCAGCCGCGAAGAGGAGCACCATCGTCAGCTAGTGAGGAAGACAATCGCTGGCTGAGAGAGGCTGCAGTTCCACACTGTCTGGGACTGGTACAGCACAACATACAATATGCGAATCAAAGCTGCTTTCACGGACATTACCTACTTAAGGATCAAATAAGCCTGAAACCAACCGCACCTTTGAACTTACTTAAAGTACGATATAATTTTACTTGCATTGAAGACTCCTTGCCCCAGAATGCATCATGGCCGATTTGCACTTAGCGTACGCCTATGAGGGGCAGGGCTAAGAGTGAATAAAGTCAGCAACGAATCACATGCAAGTGTCAATTGTGTGGTTTTTGGCAGCCCAAGAAGAAGGGGCCGTTGGCCTTGAAACGCGTCGGCAAAGTGAATACACTATGATGGAAGTGAAAGGCAGTTTGCATTATCAAGCCGGAGGGCGGTGTGTTGTCGAGTGACCTCTTACTGCTTGGGAACTTTGTTGGAAAACATTATGCGCGGCCGCCCAGCCGCGAAGAGGAGCACCATCGTCAGCTAGTGAGGAAGACAATCGCTGGCTGAGAGAGGCTGCAGTTCCACACTGTCTGGGACTGGTACAGCACAACATACAATATGCGAATCAAAGCTGCTTTCACGGACATTACCTACTTAAGGATCAAATAAGCCTGAAATCAACCGCACCTTTGAACTTACTTAAAGTACGATATAATTTTACTTGCATTGAAGACTCCTTGCCCCAGAATGCATCATGGCCGATTTGCACTTAGCGTACGCCTATGAGGGGCAGGGCTAAGAGTGAATAAAGTCAGCAACGAATCACATGCAAGTGTCAATTGTGTGGTTTTTGGCAGCCCAAGAAGAAGGGGCCGTTGGCCTTGAAACGCGTCGGCAAAGTGAATACACTATGATGGAAGTGAAAGGCAGTTTGCATTATCAAGCCGGAGGGCGGTGTGTTGTCGAGTGACCTCTTACTGCTTGGGAACTTTGTTGGAAAACATTATGCGCGGCCGCCCAGCCGCGAAGAGGAGCACCATCGTCAGCTAGTGAGGAAGACAATCGCTGGCTGAGAGAGGCTGCAGTTCCACACTGTCTGGGACTGGTACAGCACAACATACAATATGCGAATCAAAGCTGCTTTCACGGACATTACCTACTTAAGGATCAAATAAGCCTGAAACCAACCGCACCTTTGAACTTACTTAAAGTACGATATAATTTTACTTGCATTGAAGACTCCTTGCCCCAGAATGCATCATGGCCGATTTGCACTTAGCGTACGCCTATGAGGGGCAGGGCTAAGAGTGAATAAAGTCAGCAACAAATCACATGCAAGTGTCAATTGTGTGGTTTTTGGCAGCCCAAGAAGAAGGGGCCGTTGGCCTTGAAACGCGTCGGCAAAGTGAATACACTATGATGGAAGTGAAAGGCAGTTTGCATTATCAAGCCGGAGGGCGGTGTGTTGTCGAGTGACCTCTTACTGCTTGGGAACTTTGTTGGAAAACATTATGCGCGGCCGCCCAGCCGCGAAGAGGAGCACCATCGTCAGCTAGTGAGGAAGACAATCGCTGGCTGAGAGAGGCTGCAGTTCCACACTGTCTGGGACTGGTACAGCACAACATACAATATGCGAATCAAAGCTGCTTTCACGGACATTACCTACTTAAGGATCAAATAAGCCTGAAACCAACCGCACCTTTGAACTTACTTAAAGTACGATATAATTTTACTTGCATTGAAGACTCCTTGCCCCAGAATGCATCATGGCCGATTTGCACTTAGCGTACGCCTATGAGGGGCAGGGCTAAGAGTGAATAAAGTCAGCAACGAATCACATGCAAGTGTCAATTGTGTGGTTTTTGGCAGCCCAAGAAGAAGGGGCCGTTGGCCTTGAAACGCGTCGGCAAAGTGAATACACTATGATGGAAGTGAAAGGCAGTTTGCATTATCAAGCCGGAGGGCGGTGTGTTGTCGAGTGACCTCTTACTGCTTGGGAACTTTGTTGGAAAACATTATGCGCGGCCGCCCAGCCGCGAAGAGGAGCACCATCGTCAGCTAGTGAGGAAGACAATCGCTGGCTGAGAGAGGCTGCAGTTCCACACTGTCTGGGACTGGTACAGCACAACATACAATATGCGAATCAAAGCTGCTCTCATGGACATTACCTACTTAAGGATCAAATAAGCCTGAAACCAACCGCACCTTTGAACTTACTTAAAGTACGATATAATTTTACTTGCATTGAAGACTCCTTGCCCCAGAATGCATCATGGCCGATTTGCACTTAGCGTACGCCTATGAGGGGCAGGGCTAAGAGTGAATAAAGTCAGCAACGAATCACATGCAAGTGTCAATTGTGTGGTTTTTGGCAGCCCAAGAAGAAGGGGCCGTTGGCCTTGAAACGCGTCGGCAAAGTGAATACACTATGATGGAAGTGAAAGGCAGTTTGCATTATCAAGCCGGAGGGCGGTGTGTTGTCGAGTGACCTCTTACTGCTTGGGAACTTTGTTGGAAAACATGTGTATATATATATATATATATATATATTCACTGAAAAAACCATAGGTTTCACACACGTTATAGTTAGGAATTAGCATTTAAAAAACCTTGCAAATTCACTGAAAAAACCATAGTTTCACACATGTTATAGTTAGCTGGACATTTCACTCGTAAAAAACCAATGAAATTCCCCCGTTATAGTTAGTTCAGCTAACTATAACTCGCGCGCCCGAAATCCACTGCTGATGACGGCACATATTACATCACTCATGACATGGTCAGTGACATCACTCATGACATCACTGATGACATCTCAAATGACTTCACTGATGACATCACTGATGACATCATCCATTGAGTATGTGTTTCTTAACAATTTTAATATGTTTAATATATATAGGGAAAGACCTGTTGAAGAATGAGTGGGTGTACAAGTGTGTAACTGGATGATTTTCTGTGGTGTGTAACTAACTCTATAAGTGAGTCATTAAATGTATCTTACTGCAGAGTAGTGACTAAACTGTGTAAATGTCTGTATGTTTCTGCATGTTGGTGTATAAGTGGCTGCATGGTTTTGTAAATACCTATATGAGTGTCTATATGAGTTATTGATTGCTTGTCTCAGTATCAGTATGGGTTCCTGAGTGTTTGTGTGGGTAGGGTGTGTGTGACTCTATGCATAGATGTGTGAGTGGGTGATTCTATGGGTGCATGATTTTAAGAGTGCATCTGTGATGGACTGTATGGTTGAGTGAGTGTATGTATGGGTGTGTTAGGGATTGAATGTATATCTCAGTGGTACATTTGTGACTAACTACATATGTGAAAGGCAGTATATATGCGTGTAAGTGTATATAAGTGGGTAGATGTGAGAGTGTGTGATTGTGAGAGTGACTGTATGGATGAGTGTGTGCTTGTATCAATGATTCTATAAGAGCGTAAGAATGTGATACTATTTTTATGAGTAAGTGAACTTGAGTGTGTATAACCGCATAGGTGAGTAAATGGGAGTGTGATTATTTGCATGACTGAGTAGGTGTGAGAGTATCTCTATGGATGATTGGTAGTGTGTGAGTGTCTATATAGGTGTATAAATGCATATGATAGTTTTGTATGTTGTGACTGTAAGTATGAGTGACTGTACAGGTGAATCAGTGGAGGTGTATGTAGACCTAAGAGTTAATAAGTGGGTATGTAGTTATTGGTATTGCAGTATGTATGGTTTTGAGAATAGAACTCTTAAATTTTGATTCGGTGTATCAAAGGTTATATTAGGGTGTGAGAAGATGTGGTTATTTATCACATGGATGACGTCATCAGTGATGTCATTTGAAATGTCATCAGTGATAACCAAAGGAAATGATGGACGGAGTGTTGAAAATTGCAAGCACTCACCCCCAGTCAACTGATCTGGGTTTAATCCATCATCGTTCTTTAGCCCACTCTGCCACCCCAGTTCAGACATGGCCATATGCAAATCAGTCTGACCCTGTGCCTCATGGGAACAATCCAGCCCGAACTGCCAAGCCATGTCTTCCCTGGACCGGAAACAAGCTTCCTAGGACCGGTTTCTGGCATTTCAGCCGTCTTCAGCCAGGCTTGCTTGAATCCAGTGGCAAAGTGAGCAAGGGACTCACGTCTGAGCATACCCTGCCAACTTATGGCGAACAAAGCAAAAACCTAAGGAAATGATGGACGGAGTGTTGAACATTGCAAGCACTCACCCCCAGTCAACTGATCTGGGTTTAAGCCATCACCGTTCTTTAGCCCACTCTGCCACCCCAGTTCAGACATGGCCATATGCAAATCAGTCTGACCCTGTGCCTCATGGGAACAGTCCAGCCCGAACTGCCAAGCCATGTCTTCCCTGGACCGGAAACAAGCTTCCTAGGACCGGTTTCTGGCATTTCAGCCGTCTTCAGCCAGGCTTGCTTGAATCCAGTGGCAAAGTGAGCAAGGGACTCACGTCTGAGCATACCCTGCCAACTTATGGCGAACAAGGCAAAAACCAAAGGAAATGATGGACGGAGTGTTGAACATTGCAAGCACTCACCCCCAGTCAACTGATCTGGGTTTAATCCATCACCGTTCTTTAGCCCACTCTGCCACCCCAGTTCAGACATGGCCATATGCAAATCAGTCTGACCCTGTGCCTCATGGGAGCAGTCCAGCCCGAAATGCCAAGCCATGTCTTCCCTGGACCGGAAACAAGCTTCCTAGGACCGGTTTCTGTCATTTCAGCCGTCTTCAGCCAGGCTTGCTTGAATCCAGTGGCAAAGTGAGCAAGGGACTCACGTCTGAGCATACCCTGCCAACTTATGGCGAACAAAGCAAAAACCAAAGGAAATGATGGACGGAGTGTTGAACATTGCAAGCACTCACCCCCAGTCAACTGATCTGGGTTTAATCCATCACCGTTTTTTAGCCCACTCTGCCACCCCAGTTCTGACATGGCCATATGCAAATCAGTCTGACCCTGTGCCTCATGGGAACAGTCCAGCCCGAACTGCCAAGCCATGTCTTCCCTGGACCGGAAACAAGCTTCCTAGGACCGGTTTCTGGCATTTCAGCTGTCTTCAGCCAGGCTTGCTTGAATCCAGTGGCAAAGTGAGCAAGGGACTCACGTCTGAGCATACCCTGCCAACTTATGGCGAACAAAGCAAAAATCAAAGGAAATGATGGACGGAGTGTTGAACATTGCAAGCACTCACCCCCAGTCAACTGATCTGGGTTTAATCCATCACCGTTCTTTAGCCCACTCTGCCACCCCAGTTCAGACATGGCCATATGAAAATCAGTCTGACCCTGTGCCTAATGGGAACAGTCCAGCCCGAACTGCCAAGCCATGTCTTCTCTGGACCGGAAACAAGCTTCCTAGGACCGGTTTCTGGCATTTCAGCCGTCTTCAGCCAGGCTTGCTTGAATCCAGTGGCAAAGTGAGCAAGGGACTCACGTCTGAGCATACCCTGCCAACTTATGGCGAACAAAGCAAAAACCAAAGGAAATGATGGACGGAGTGTTGAACATTGCAAGCACTCACCCCCAGTCAACTGATCTGGGGTTAATCCATCACCGTTCTTTAGCCCACTCTGCCACCCCAGTTCAGACATGGCCATATGAAAATCAGTCTGACCCTGTGCCTAATGGGAACAGTCCAGCCCGAACTGCCAAGCCATGTCTTCTCTGGACCGGAAACAAGCTTCCTAGGACCGGTTTCTGGCATTTCAGCCGTCTTCAGCCAGGCTTGCTTGAATCCAGTGGCAAAGTGAGCAAGGGACTCACGTCTGAGCATACCCTGCCAACTTATGGCGAACAAAGCAAAAACCAAAGGAAATGATGGACGGAGTGTTGAACATTGCAAGCACTCACCCCCAGTCAACTGATCTGGGGTTAATCCATCACCGTTCTTTAGCCCACTCTGCCACCCCAGTTCAGACATGGCCATATGCAAATCAGTCTGACCCTGTGCCTCATGGGAACAGTCCAGCCCGAACTGCCAAGCCATGTCTTCCCTGACATACTGATTTGCATATGGCCATGTCAGAACTGTTCTGAGTTCGGGCTGGACTGTTCCCATGAGGCACAGGGTCAGACTGATTTGCATATGGCCATGTCAGAACTGGGAAGGCAGAGTGGGCTAAAGAACGGTGATGGACTAAACCCAGATCAGTTGACTGGGGGTGAGTGCTTGCAATGTTCAACACTCCGTCCATCATTTCCTTTGGTTTATGTCATCAGTGATGTCATGAGTGATGTCACTGACCATGTCATCAGTGGATTGCGGGCGCGCGAGTTATAGTTAGCTGAACTAACTATAACGGGGGAATTTCATTGGTTTTTTACGAGTGAAATGTCCAGCTAACTATAACATGTGTGAAACCTATGGTTTTTTTAGTGAATTTGCAAGGTTTTTTAAATGCTAATTCCTAACTATAACATGTGTGAAACCTATGGTTTTTTCAGTGAATTTGCAAGGTTTTTTAAATGCTAATTCCTAACTATAACGTGTGTGAAACCTATAGTTTTTTTAGTGAATTTCAAATGTTTTTTAAATGCTAATTCCTAACTATAACGTGTGTGAAACCTATGGTTTTTTAACTGAATTTGCAAGGTTTTTTAAATGCCAATTTATGAATGTATTATTATATTTTTTATATATTTATTTTACAATAAGCTACCTATATATATAGTTATAGATTAACTTTATCCTGTAATATGGAAAGGCTCAGTTTTTTTTTTTATTTGGATAGAGTTGAACAGCATAGTTAATATCTTCTATAAACTTATAAACACTTTAACAAATTTTTTTTTTTTAAAGGTTTTTTTTTGCGTACGTGCTCCACGTGTGCATGCGTACGTCGTGCGTGCTCCGTACGCGCGTGCTCCGTACGCGCATGCGTGCGTGCTCCGTGCGCGTACGCGCATGCACGCGTGCTCCGTATGCGCATGCGTGCGTGCTCCGTGCGCGCACCCTGCGCGCACGGTGCATGCACGGCAAGTCATGTGATTTAGAAACAACACTTTTCATTGGTTTATAGTAGTTTCAGGTCATGTGATTAAGAAACAACACTTTTCATTGGTTTATAGTAGCTTCAGTTCCAGAAACTTCCAACACCACACCCACTCCCCTCATTATTACTTCTGATTCCCTGGGTGAAGGAGCTGAGCAGCTTTTCCAGTACTCCAGTACTTGAGAATGGCAGAGCAGCAGTCATCTTCTGGAAGTGAGCAGGAGACCCTTGTGAGACAGAGACAGAGGAAACGGAAAGTCTCTTTTATATGGTAATTTTTTACATTTCCAGACGGGCAGAAGAAGGTGAATGCTCCAAAAGTCACCTGCACTCTTTGTGATCGTGTCTTATCAAGAGTTGAACCTAAGAAGAAATACTCTTTTAGTATCTTCACTATGATCAGGCACGTTAGAGATATACATCCTGTGGCTTATGCTCGAGCTGCTAGAGAAAACCCTCCAGCAGCTCAGCCGAGCACATCTGTAGCAGCTCAGCCGAGCACATCATCGGCAGCTCAGCCGAGCACTTCACTCTCCGGCGGCAGCTTCACCTGCTTCGGTTCCTCTGGATATACACCCTCTGTTTAAGAGGGTGCATATACGGTGCAATGCGTGCAATGCTCTTCTCTCTTATGGGGACACCAGCATTCCCCTAATAGAGAGCAAGATACAGCAGCACACGTGCGACACCCTATAATTTTTGCCATGTTTTTTGTTCCTCTGTCCCTCAATTAACACAACGGCTCTTTTTAGAGCCACCTAACATCTAAACACTTGCATTTGATTTTTAATTCTATTTTTTTTATGATTCAGCCGTGCGCGCACCGTGCGCGCAGCTCGCGGCGGTGCGCGTACGGTGCACGCACCGTACGCGCACCCCTCGATTTAAAAAAAAATATGTTTTTTTCACCCTTCATGGTCCTTCAGGGACCCCCTGACAAAAGCTAGGGGGTCAGGAACTCTGTACCCTGCCCCCTTTTCACGTTCTCCACCTTTCTTTTTCACTGTCACACACAAAATGGCGGACAACACTTCCTGATTTCGACCGATTCGAATGTTGACTGACATGTAACCACCAATCAGAATCACGTGCTCGGTGCGCGGCTATAGATATTTATGTCCTTTTAACTGCAATTTTCTCAGGAACTACTGAACAGATTGACACCATATATGCAAAAGGCACATCCCTGACCTGAGGACTACCTCTTTGCCAAATTTCAAGTAATTCTGTTCAGCCGTTCGGGGAGTACCTTCGACTAAAGGTCCTATGGGAAAATGCATGGGAAAAACGCGTTTTGGGACCCCCCTTTTTTCTCGGCCCCCGCTTGACGAATCACCCCGAGTCTTTCAGGGTAGGAGCTGAGCGGAGCGCCCCATTAGTTTTGAAAATTTTGCGAGGATTCGTCAACCGGCGCCAAAGTTATTCAAAATAGAATTTTGAGATTTCCTATGGAAACTCGGTCCTAACTATAACTATCTACTGGCGACCGCCAGTAGATAATATATATATATACACAATGTATATGTATATATGTGTGTGTGCAGTCGCTAGTGGGTAGTTATAGTTAGGACCCCGTTTCTATTCAAAAATGTGTTTATTGTTCTGCCAATATCTATGGCGCTGGCTGAGGAAACTTCGCAAAAGTTTCAAAACTAATGGTGCGCTACGGTCAGCTGCAGTCTTGAAAGTTTCGGGGTGAATCGTCAAGCGGGGGCCGAGAAAAAAGGGGGGACCAAAACATGTTTTTCCCATGTTAATTTCCAAAGGAAATTTAATACTCGGCTACAGCCCGAACTGCTGAACAGAATTACACCAAATTTGGCAAAAAGGTAGCTTTTGGTTCAGAAAGCGACCTTTTTTTAAATGGTGTATATCTGTTCAGTTGTTCCTGAGAAATTAAAAAAAGAAAAATATCGATATCTGAGTACTGAGGAGGAGAGCTTCACTCTGGTTTGTGCCAACACTCCAAACCAGGAAGTGTTGGCAGCCATCTTGTGACTCGGTCACAAGATGGCTCTAACCGAGTCACAAGAAAAGAGTAAAAAGCAAGAAAAGGGGGCAGAGTAGAAACACCCTGACCCCCTAGGCCTGCACAGTGGGTCCCACAAGGAACCCCAGGGCCAAAAAAAGCATTAAAAAAAAGAAAAAAATGTGTCCGAATTCACACTGGGTACGGGAATCCGGACGAGAAAAACAAAAAGAAGCCCGCGCTTCTTTTTTATGAGCCCCCGGGTGGGCCAGGTCCTGGGGGCAATGTATCATCTGTCCATGGCTGCGTTGAAGCGCTTTAAGTTAAAGCCTTTGACAACATTTCACAATAAAGTGGTGGCAGGCGGCTCGTCCGGACGTGTGTTCCTTGCTTTGTGTGCTTCCCCTCGCAGATAGAGAGCGCGAGAACGTAAAATAATTTATAAACGCTGATCCCCAGACAGCCTGGCCTTGGGCAGGGGGATCTCAGAGCCCCTCTGTTCACGCCAGCAGATGAGGTTTTTGGAAGAGCTTCTGGTACAATATGGGGCACCACTGGCTGCAATTTCACACTCCACAGAGCACTAGCCCTAAAGCGGGTGCACTTCTCCCCGGACCTCCCCCCTCCCCTCCTCATTTCTTTCCATATTCTCACCCCGTGTTCCTGCTCTATTTATGAGCCTATTCCAGCATCAGAACCCCTGACAGAAGAGGGGGTGTGCTTACATGGATGAAGAATGTGGGGTCCCACTTGTGTCGCTCTTTATCCGGAGCTGGCACTTTAACCTCTCAGCTTTATAAGAGGGCTGCGGGCGCAAGCATGAGACAAGCTGAGGCCACTTTGCAGCCTCTCTCGGGGCAGGGCGACAATGGGGGCACTTGTGATACAAAGTGGCTGCAGGGAGAGGGGGCACAGCCTGCGGTGGGGGCAAGCTAGAGTGGGTGAGGGTCAGTAGACTCCCAGATTGGCACAGGTGCACATCTGCAGTCACACACCTAGACACAACACTGAACACAGTAACACAAACAGACACAGAGGCGAATGAAATAGGCCAGCTCCCTCACGCACATACATTAGCACTCAAAACAAAGGCACATGAAAACAACTCACCACATGGAGTCATAAACAATGAATATTAAACACAAATACAGGCCTGCCCTAGACACCAATAAACGTGCGTCCAAACCAAGACACAAGTGTCATGCGGAGGGGGAATCCACATCATAACGAAGCACACCACACGTAAATGCAGACATCGACACAACCAAATGCAAACAAAAGCCCACGCTTGCGTAGAAAGCAGCACATGCACCTCTGAATAGGAGCACACATGCTTAGGAAAAAATGCTCCATACGCATACAGAAAATATACGGGTAAGTATATACGCATACACATACGAGACACACAGATATGCCTAACACAGACACATGAGCATGACCAAATAAACACAAACAATGCACTTTCAAATACAGGCACTCACAATTACATATTCACAGTCTTAAAGCAGGGACATACAAACACCAACAGCAGTACACATGCTCGCGCCGTCCAAGAAACGTGCATCTGCAAAGACAACTAGATAATGCATGCTCCCACTCTCGCCAAAATTCCAAGATCCTGGATAGATAGACAGACACACACACCCTCAATCTCAATAGCAGTATGACGTCCAATACAGTTGCAGGTATGTGAACATACATACACACATATTGTCACATAGTGCACTCATACACATATTTCTCACACTGTGGACACATTCATGCACTGCAAAAGCACACACACACGTAGATACATACTCACACTATGTACAAACATACACAGTGCTGTGCCCTAGTCCAACTGCACGTATACATTCAGGGGTACTGGGGACACACAGGCGCTGTTGTGTACTGAGACCTACTCTCTGTCCTCCCAAGGTGAAGGTGACAGGGGCCTCTGCAAACTCCTGGAATGAACAGTTCCCAGGAACAGAAAACATTGATCTAACCCCTGGCTGCCTCAGCCACTACCACAAGCTAGAGAGGGGGGCAAAGCAGGCCTAAATCCCCAAACCTGCAGCCCACGCACTGTCCCAGATTGGAGAACCCCCAAATGTGCGCTCTGCAGGGTCGGTCTGGGACAGGAAATAGGGCAGAGCACCAAATGGCCCCCATTGGCGAATCAGATAGCTACATCATGGACCATGTTTGCACATTGCGGTGGCGGGTCGGGGGATGGGGGGTAGTTCGCCAACAGTCAGCTTCCCTAATTATTATCCTGCCCGAACCATGGCCCGGGAACTGGTACACACCAGCACGGAGGGGGGAAGAAAAGGGTGGGAGGTCGTTTCGACCAGCAGCGACAAGCGAAATTCTCGAATTGTAACTGTGGCCCACTCAGCGTCTAAGGTTTGAGAACCCGTTAATCCAACCATCTCAATGTTAGAGTTTTGGTAAGTGTAAGCCTTTAGTGTGTGCAACTATTTGTTGACATAGACAATTTAAAAACGCAATATGTCAGATTGCACGATATTCGAGTAAGAAAGGATCTGTTATACTATTATTTTCGCATGAGTGCAGGTTTGATATTTTGTGAAGATGGGGAGTGTGTGTGGCGGGAGGGTGGGGCATGGCTGGCAGAGGAGGGGCTGAGTTTCACAGAGCTCCGAACTGGCACTACAGCCTTTTCTGCCTCTGCCCAGTCCAGGTACCACACTGCCCTGCCTGCTACAGCAGACTTCTCACTCCCAGCGTGCTGTGGGCTCTGTATCTAGCAGTTTGGTCCGTACTCCCTCACTGCCCTGCTCTAAACTCACCCCCGGAGACCCAGCTCCCCGCACTGTCCCGGTACTGACCCTGCTCCCCTCACTGTCCCACTACTGACCCAGCTCTCCTCTCTGCCCTGTTCTACACTCAACTCCCTCCCTGCCCTGCTTCAGGCTCAGCCCCCTCCCCATTCTTGAGCTGTGCCGAATGATTTAACCGTTTAATCAAATCTACATCAGGCCCAGCCACCATTCTCTCTGCCCCTGTTGACTATGCAAGCACCCATTCACTGCCCTGAGTTTACCCTCACTGTCCTGATAAAACCCGAGTGCCCTTCGGTGACCAACTAGAGCTTTGCCCCCTCACTTCCAAGCCACTTTAAAGCTACTGTCCCTCTCCACGCTCACCCATCACAGCCTTGTTTCATACTCTGCCCTCCACTGCCATGTTCGAGACTGTGCCCCCTCACTGCCCTGCTGCACATGCAGCCCCCCTACAACTCAGCTCCACACTCACACCCTCACTGCCCCTCTTGAGTCTGAGCCCTCTTTGCTCCCCTGGTCCAGGCTTAATCAGCCTCTCACTGACCTGTTCCATACTCAGCCGAGTCACTACCCTGTGCCATTTTACCCCCCTCACTGCCCTGCTCAGTCTGAGCATTCTTGCTCCCCAGGTCCATCGTCAGGGCCCTCACTGGCCTCTCACTGCCCGGCTGCTTAGTCATCCCCTCATAGCTCAGCTCCACACTCAATTCTTTGTTGTCCCTCCTCAATATGAGCCCTCCTCACCCCCAGTCTCAGACCCTCCTGCCCTTCTCCGATCTCAGCCTTCACACTGCCCCTATCCATACTCAGCCCCTCACTACCATGCTCCATACTCAGCTCCATCACTGCCCCGCTCCAAGCTCACTCTCCACACTGGCCTGGTTCATATTCAACAACACCCTCATGGCTCCACTCCACACTCAACCCCTCACTGTCCCTCCCCAATTTGAGCCCTCCCTTTCCTGGTCCTGTCTCAACCCCTCCAGCCCTGCTCCAATCTCAGGCCGCTCACTGCCCCTCTCCACACTCAGCCCCTCACTGCCCCTCTCCATTCTCATCCCCTCACTGGCCCTCCCCAGTCTGAGCCTTCACTCTCTCCCACACACAACACACTCCCTCTCTCACACACAAACACAACACACTCTCACACACAACACATACACTGTCTCACAGTCTCTCTCATACACACACTTACACACACACACACAAACCACAACACACCCTCCTCTCTCTCACACACACAATCTGCCTGCCACTAACCGCGCCCTTCTCTGCAAGGATTGTGTTTTGTGCTGCATTTCGGAGCTGAACAGTGGGAGAGCAAGCCTGCTAGGAGCGGGCAACGGGTTCTGCACTTAAATCGCAACCCATGTAACCAAACCCGTAGCCAAGAGAGGCGCAGCATTGAGAAAAGTAAACTCAGCCTGATTTTAGGAGACTTCAAATGTTACACGCAGTTCCACAATATTAAGTCATTTTTTTTTTTTTTAAATAGGCCGTTGCTGTTGCTTCTAGGTACCACAAATAGCGTGTTACTTTTAAACATGCAACATTTCGATGCTGGATCTGTGTGGCTCAAAGTGAAGACTAGAAGGAAAGACTGCGTGGAGGATGAATTTGACATGTTAATTCTCACGTGTTTCAAATAATACACAAATCCAAGGCGATTTCACGTGCTCTGAACTCAACACAAGAATGAATGAATGACTTTCTTCCTAGTTGCTGCATAACCCGATTGAAGTTTGCGCTCCGGAATAGATCTGTGCAGGGAGCTGCTCGTTCCTCCCTGGAGCGAGCTGTTTGCCTATGAAGAGGCTTTTTGTTTGAAAATTGGCAGAATAAGGGATTGGACACAGGGAGGAGGGGAGGGGTCCCCCCAGGTTTGTGGTGGGGGGCTGGGCAGGTGTGTGACCAGGGGGAGGAGACCCCATATCCTCTGGATAGCAGCTCATTTGTATACAAAGAAACAGTGGCCGCTGTGTACAAAGGACTTCCCGGGGGCTTATACAAAACAAGTGTTTGCAGAGTGGTGCAAAAACGGGGCGTGGCCTCGGACCACTGTCAGCAATCCAGCTGTGTGGGACTTACTGGAGGTACCTGGTGGGCTAGTTGGCTCCCAGGGACCCTCAGTATTCAAGGGGACTTAATCCCCCATCTTAGAATGCGTCAGGAGGGGTGTTTGCAGAGTGGTTGAGAAAGGGGGCATGGCCATTGTCCACCTCTCAGCAATCCCACTGTGGGGGGCTTACTGGAGGTAAGAGGTAGGCTAGTTGGCCCCTAAGGACCCCCAGCAGCGAAGAGGACTTTAATCCCCATCCAAGAGCACGCCAGGAAGTGCGTTTGCAGAGTGTTGGGAAAAGGGGGCGTTGCCTGCTATGACAATTTAGCAATCCTGCTGTGTGGAACTTACTGGCAGTAATAGGAGGAGTAGTTGGCCCCTTAGGATGTCCTTGGGGGCCAGGGGGCGCGTTTGCAGAGTGCTGCAAGGAGGGGGCGTGGCCTCCGGCATGATGCCAGTCTTTATTTATTTTAAGTTTTTTAAGAAGGGGGGCTGTGTGGTTCCCCTTCTTATTCTAATTTATTGGCCCTGATGACCCCATCCCCCAGGGCCTGTCTCCTAATTATATTTTTTTGACCCCAATCCCCAGGGCCGGCCACTGTTTTTTATTATTTAAAAAAAATATATATTTATAGACACACCTAGGACATGCTGGACAAACCGTACGTACCTATCACCATGACGATTTGAGTGATATTCATTAAAAGGCGACTATGCATACAATGAATCCACGTGGAATGTATTTACACCACTAGTGAAGCTCTGACATGTCTGATGCCCTACCGTGCCTAATCCCGGTAGACACCCTTGTCGTTTATTTATACAAACATGGGTAGCTATTGACGGGCACATTTAATACACATGCACACCAAGCCATTCAAAGGGGATTCGACAAAAATTCGACCAAACTATGTAAGAAACCCCCCTCACGGTTAATATAACACACATCCACTGCCGGATGTGTAATACTTTTTATTTTACTCTCTGGAAAGGGGACGAACATCACTTGAGAGTCACAGTGTGCTCCTGGCAGAGCCCAATGATGTGTTACACCCACCATTGCCTGCTGAGTGCCACACACCTCTGTGTTGTATTCCACCAGCTAGTGCATATGCTATGACACTCTCTAGCCCATATGCACTGTAACGCCACCCTGTGAATATGTCATGCCACACTTGTCTTCGCACGGGTTATATTGCCCCATCTAACGTGCCTTCCTCGATGCCTATGTTATAACGCACAGTGCTATGCCATACATATTACAATCTGGGATCCATATCTTTGTCACAGTGCATATGCAACGTTACACTCCCCAGCACATATTTTATATTACAACTTTAGAGACTAGTTAGGTTACACAACACTGCCCTGTGCATATTACACTCCAAGGCGCACATCGCATAGCACGCGCTAGTGCCTGTGCTATCTTGCGCTCTCCAATGAATCTGTCATTGCGCACAGTGTATTGCATATTATATTTCACGCCCGGTTCATGTTATATCACACTTTTTGGTGCATAGTTTATACCATACACTATATCTAGTTTTCATTTTCAATCGTGCTCTCAGGACTATGTTCTATATAACACTGTGTTCACCTACCCTTTTCACGAGCATTACATTTTGCGATAGGGGGTGGAGGGTCAGGGGGTGTTTCTGCCAAGTGAGCCCGGAGTCACAGTCACAAACGTCCTCTTCTTCCTGAATAAAAGTGAGATTATGCTGCATACTTGTTTATATTTTAAGTAGTTCACACAGACACACGTTTTAAAAACAATAAAGTTCCTAATACCCGCCTTCTCTGAACAGTTAGCTTGCTGCCCCACCCTCCTCCTCTGTTGTGTGAATCCATGGACTAGCTTCCTCCCTCCTGCCATGCATGGTCTGATGTGCTGCCACTGCCCTCAATTTAGTATGATGTACCAGTCCCCTCCTCCTGCCCTCCATTGCCCAATTCTATGCCCCATCATTGACCTCCTGCTTAAACTCTGTGCTTAGCTTGCTGCCCCTATTCTCCTTCCCCCTGCCCTCCGATGTCTTTGTGCATGCCCCTGCTCCATCCTTTTTGCCCACCATGTTCCATGGACCTGCCACTCCTATCTACTCTGAGTGTTCTGTTGAGCTGCCACTCCCCTCCCACCTGCCTAGCATTGTCAGATGACTGTAACCTGTCCCTGCCACCTCCACCCTGCCTGTCCACATGCCATGCCCCTATCCTCTTCCTCCTGTCCTACATGGTCCATTGTACTGCCACACCCTTCTGCCCTCCCTGGTCTGTTGTGCTGCAACTGCTCCTCCTGCCTGCCCCGTGAGGTCTGTTGTGAGGCCCCTTCCCCTGAACTTTCTTGTCTGTGCACAGGTCCTGACCCTCCCTTCTATCCTCCATCGTCCTTTGTGCATGCCCCTGCACCCTCCTTCTTGCCCATCATAGCCATTGTGCTGCCACTAACCCTCCCACTTGCCATGCATGGTCTTCTGTGCTGCCATGGCCCCTCCCACCTTCCCTCTGTGGTCAGTTAGCTGCCCCTGACCCCCTCCCACCTTCCCTCCATGGTCTGTGTGTATGCCATCACAGTCTCACTGTTGCGCTTCATGGTGTGTCTTGCTTCTAGTGCCCATCCTGCCTGACCTCCATGGCTATCTTGCTGCTCCTGCCCTGCCCCCTTGCCCCCAGCCCTCTGTTTACATGTGCAGACCCCTACTCCCTCCCTCCTGGCTTGTCTGTTCCATTGTAATGCCCCTGATCCGTCCCTCCTGCCCTTTATGGTCTGTTATGCTGCAGCTTTCTCTCCTGTCTGTCCATTATGGTCAGCTCGCTACCATTGCCTCTTGCCCCTCTATTCTCTGTTGTCCATATGCAGGGTCCTGTCCCCTCCCTCTTGCTTTCTATGGATTTTTGTGCTGCACTCCCGTCCCGCATGCCCTGTGTGGTGTATTGTGCTGCTGCAAACCCTGATGCCTGCCCTGTAGGGTCAGTTTGGTGCACCTCTCCATGTCCCTCCTGTCCTCTGTTATCCAAGTCCATGTCCCTACCCCATTTCCTTCCATGATCTAATGTACCATACTTGCGAACATTTTGAACTTGGTAAGAGGGAGATTTTGAAAAAAAACTGGGGTATTGATTTTCCGCTTTGAGTTACATTGAAAAAGAGGAGATTGTAGACAGGAGACAGATCAAATAAAGCCCATTTGAGCTTAAAAACATTGGACGTTTCCTCGCTGAATCGGGTCTGTTGGCATGTATGGTTGTACTACCATTGCCTCTTCCTTCTGCCCACAATGGTCTATTACATTGCCACAGCCTCTCTTGCAAGTCCTGTATTGTTGGTTTGTTGCCCCTGCCCCCCTTTCCACTGCCCTCCATAGTCTGTTGTGCTGCCACGGCCCTTCCGGCCTGCTCAGTGTGGTTAAATTGTTGCCTTTGCACCCTCCTACCTGCCTTCAATTTTCAGAGTCCGTGCCCCTGGCCTCTGCCTCTCAACAGTATCCTAATGAACAACTAGATTGCTAACATTCTATATTTATTACAAAAGTGTGGAACGCCTGACGTCATCTTGATGTAATCAAAACTGTAATACCTAGAGCATTTCCTTTAGAAATTACATATATGAGAGGGTCTTATTGGCATCAAAATTATGGTTAGTGCTCTAAAAGACTAAAATAAGGACATATTTTCTGAGTTTTCAAATAGCGACAAAGCACTTTTAAATTATTTGTTATCTTTATGTTTTTTTATCCAGTTGACCACTTGATTAAATGTTGCACTTAGGGGAGAGGATGTGGTGTTACTTCCAGAACTGCAGACTTTGCAACTGGGGAACCAGGTTGGAGTTTCTGCTTCAGCTCGACATTCTGTGATTCTGGTCAAATCACTTAGTCTCCCCATGTCTACAACCAAAATGAATTTGTTCTTGTGTGATGTAACCAATGCTCATGTAAAGCACTCCAATACCTGACAAGTCTGCACTATATAACACTGCAAAAACACAAAATAATAAGTGTTTTGCACACTTCTGTCATTGGGCTATATTTGGGCTACATCTGGGTGATTTTGGGCTACATTTGGGCTCTTTTGTCTCCGGTGGCCATATTGGGAGATTTATTTGTTATGAAGTTTCCTAATTTCCTCATGTACTGCAGTCTCCTCAGTAGGAAATGCTTTCAGATTTTTACTTTGATTCCATCATGAAGGTATTCAGATATGTCACATATTTGTCATAAATTCTGAAAGTTAGCACTCTAGTTGCTCATTAGATCACTGTGGTAAAACTACTGGAAGTCTGCTCCTGGTATTAAAAGTGCATATTTCAGTCTGCATGTCAGAATTTTTTAATGAAATAGACGAGCATTTGAGAAGTCACTCAAAATGTGCCCTCATTTTCTTTCTTCAGCATTAATCATAATTTCTATGGCAAAATGAACCCCCTCATTGTGTTCCTTTTTAAATTAAATGTTTTAAGTGTTACCAGTTTATTCCAATCAAGATGGCTTCTGGTGTGCCATACTTTTGTCATAATGAAGACAGTAAGCACTCTAGTTGTTTTTAAGAACACTCTGGGACATTCTGTCATTGGGCTATACTTGGGCTACATCTGGGTGATATTTGGGCTACATTTGGGCTCTTTTGTCTCTGGTGGCCATCTTGGGAGACTTATTTGTTATGAAGTTTCCTAATTTCCTCATTTACTGCAGTCTCCTCAGTAGGAAATACTTTCAGTTTTTTACTTTGATTCCATCAAGAAGGCATTCAGATGTGTCACACATTTGCCATAAATTCAGAATGTTAGCACTCTTTTTGCTCATTCGATCACTGTAGTAAAGCTACTGCTCACCAGGGAAAACTTTTGCTGGTATTGAAAGTGCATGTTTCAGTCTGCATGTCAGAATTTTTTAATGAAATAAAAGAGGATTTCAGAAGTCAAAATGTGCCCTAGTTTTTCTTTCTGCAGCACTAATCATACTTGTTATGGAAAAATGAACCCCCTCATTTTGTTCCTTTTTAAATTAAATGTTTTAAGAGTTACCACTCTAATCCAAGCAAGATGGCTTCAGGTGTGCCATACGTTTATCATAAGTAGGACTGTTAGCGCTCTAGTTGTTCTTTGGAACACTCTGGGAAGCAGCAGTAGAACACAAAGGAATCAACTGACAGTCTCTGCCCTTGTTGTATGTACATGTTTTACTGAGAATGTCAGACTTAATTCTCACATGACTGAGAAAGATAATGTGAATTTACAGAAAATAAGCTCTCAGTTTAGCTTATAGATCACCTTCCAAACCTCTGTGGGAAAAGCATGAGAAAATATTTTTCTCTCAATCATGATATCCCAGCAGAAGGCTTTTTCACATGGTGAAATCACCTTAGAACATACCACAATTCCTAAAATGAGTATGGTACCATCAACAAATGATTTATAATGTAACTAAAGTCTTAAAACCTTCTATTAACTGCAATGCTTTTTAATGAGGTGCTATCATGTATATTGGTCCCAAGATGGCTGCCAACACTTCTTGGATGAAGTGCTGACAGCCAATGAGATCTCAGGATGAGATGTGTGGTTAGGCTCCGCCCACATATATATATGATTTTACTTTTGATTTTCTCAGGAACTACTGAACAGATTGACCCCAGACCTGCAAAAGGCACTTCCCTGAGCTGAGGACTACCTCTCTGCCAAATTTCAAGTAATTCTGTTCAGCCGTTCGGGCTGTACCTTGGACTAAAGGTCCCTATGGAAAATTGCATGGGGAAAACGCGTTTTGGGACCCCCCTTTTTTCTCAGCCCCTGATTGACGAATACCCCCGAGACTTTCAGGGTAGGAGCGGAGCGGAGCGCCCCACCTATTTAGAAACTTTCGCGAGGATTCGTCAACCGGCGCCAAAGTTATTCCAAATAGAATGTTGCGGATTTCCTATGGAAACACGGTCCTAACTATAACTATCTACTGGCAACCGCCAGTAGATAATATATATATATAGTTATCTACTGGCGTTCGCCAGTAGATAGTTATAGTTAGGACCGTGTTTCCATAGGAAATCCGCAACATTCTATTTGGAATAACTTTAGCGCCGATTGACGAATCATCGCAAAATTTTCAAAATAGGTGGGGCGCTCCGCTCCGCTCCTACCCTGAAAGTCTCGGGGTGATACGTCAAGCGGGGGCTGAGAAAAAGGGGGGGTCCCAAAACGCGTTTTCCCCATGCATTTTTCCATAGGACCTTTAGTCCAAGCTTCAGCCCGAATGGCTGAACAGAATTACTTGAAATTTGGCAGAGAGGTAGTCCTCAGGTCAGGGATGTGCCTTTTGCAGGTCTGGTGTAAATCTGTTCAGTAGTTCCTGAGAAAATCAAATGTAAAATCATATATATATGTGGGCGGAGCCTAACCACACATCTCATCCTGAGATCTGATTGGCTGTCAGCACTTCATCCAAGAAGTGTTGGCAGCCATCTTGGGACCAATATACATGATAGCACCTCATTAAAAAGCACTGCAGTTAATAGAAGGTTTTAAGACTTTAGTTACATTATAAATCATTTGTTGATGGTACCATACTCATTTTAGGAATTGTGGTATGTTCTAAGGTGATTTCACCATGTGAAAAAGCCTTCTGCTGGGATATCATGATTGAAAGAAAAATATTTTCTCCTGCTTTTCCCACAGAGGTTTGGAAGGTGATCTATAAGCTAAACTGAGAGCTTATTTTCTGTTAATTCACATTATCTTTCTCAGTCATGTGAGAATGAAGTCTGACATTCTCAGTAAAACATGTACATCCAACAAGGGCAGAGACAGTCAGTTGATTCCTTTGTGTTCTACTGCAGCTTCCCAGAGTGTTCCAAAGAACAACTAGAGCGCTAACAGTCCTACTTATGATAAACGTATGGCACACCTGAAGCCATCTTGCTTGGATTAAAGTGGTAACTCTTAAAACATTTAATTTAAAAAGAAACAAAATGAGGGGGTTCATTTTTCCATAACAAGTATGATTAGTGCTGCAGAAAGAAAAACTAGGGCACATTTTGACTTCTGAAATCCTCTTTTATTTCATTAAAAAATTCTGACATGCAGACTGAAACATGCACTTTCAATACCAGCAGCAGTTTTCCCTGGTGAGCAGTAGCTTTACTACAGTGATCTAATGAGCAAAAAGAGTGCTAACATTCTTAATTTATGGCAAATGTGTGACACATCTTAATGTCTTCTTGATGGAATCAAAGTAAAAAGCAGAAAATATTTCCTACTGAGGAGACTGCAGTACATGAGGAAATTAGGAAACTTCATAACAAATAAATCTCCCAAGATGGCCACCGGAGACAAAAGAGCCCAAATGTAGCCCAAAATCACCCAGATGTAGCCCAAATATAGCCCAATGACAGAAGTGTGCAAAACACTTATTATTTTGTGTTTTTGCAGTGTTATATAGTGCAGACTTGTCAGGTATTGGAGTGCTTTACATGAGCATTGGTTACATCACACAAGAACAAATTCATTTTGGTTGTAGACATGGGGAGACTAAGTGATTTGACCAGAATCACAGAATGTCGAGCTGAAGCAGAAACTCCAACCTGGTTCCACAGTTGCAAAGTCTGCAGTTCTGGAAGTAACACCACATCCTCTCCCCTAAGTGCAACATTTAATCAAGTGGTCAACTGGATAAAAAAACATAAATATAACAAATAATTTAAAAGTGCTCTTTCGCTATTTGAAAACTCAGAAAATATGTCCTTATTTTAGTCTTTTAGAGCACTAACCATAATTTTGATGCCAATAAGACCCTCTCATATATGTAATTTCTAAAGGAAATGCTCTAGGTATTACAGTTTTGATTACATCAAGATGACATCAGGACTTTTGTAATAAATATAGAATGTTAGCAATCTAGTTGTTCATTAGGATACTGTTGAGAGGCCAGGGGCACAGACTCTGAAAATTGAAGGCAGGTAGGAGGGTGCAAAGGCAACAATTTAACCACACTGAGCAGGCAGGAAGGGCCGTGGCAGCACAACAGACTATGGAGGGCAGTGGAAAGGGGGGCAGGGGCAACAAACCAACAATACAGGACTTGCAAGAGAGGCTGTGGCAATGTAATAGACCATTGTGGGCAGAAGGAAGAGGCAATGGTAGTACAACCATACATGCCAACAGACCCGATTCAGCCAGGAAACGTCCAATGTTTTTAAGCTCAAATGGGCTTTATTTGGTCTGTCTCCTGTCTACAATCTCCTCTTATGTAACTCAAAGGGGAAAATCAATACCCCAGTACCAAGTTCAAAATGTTCGCAAGTATGGTACATTGGATCATGGAAGGAAATGGGGTAGGTACGTGGACTTGGATAACAGAGGACAGGAGGGACATGGAGAGGTGCACCAAACTGACCCTGCAGGGCAGGCATCAGGGTTTGCAGCAGCACAATACACCACACGGGGCATGCGGGATGGGAGTGCAGCACAACAATCCATAGAAAGCAAGAGGGAGGGGACAGGACGATGCACATGGACAACAGAGAATAGAGGGTCAAGAGGCAATGGTAGCTAGCTGACCATAATGGACAGACAGGAGAGAAAGCTGCAGCATAACAGACCATAAAGGGCAGGAGGGACGGATCAGGGGCATTACAATGGAACAGACAAGCCAGGAGGGAGAGAGTAGGGGTCTGCACATGTAAACAGAGGGCTGGGGGCAAGGGGGCAGGGAAGGAGCAGCAAGATAGCCATGGAGGTCAGGCAGGATGGGCACTAGAAGCAAGACACACTATGAAGAGTAACAGTGAGACTGTGATGGCATACACACAGACCATGGAGGGAAGGTGGGAGGGGGTCAGGGGCATGTAACTGACCACACAGGGAAGGTGGGAGGGGCCATGGCAGCACAGAAGACCATGCATGGCAAGTGGGAGGGTTAGTGGCAGCACAATGGCTATGATGGGCAAGAAGGAGGGTGCAGGGGCATGCACAAAGGACGATGGAGGATAGAAGGGAGGGTCAGGACCTGGGCACAGACAAAGTTCAGGGGAAGGGGCCTCACAACAGACTGCACAGGGCAGGCAGGAGGAGCAGTTGCAGCACAACAGACCAGGGAGGGCAGAAGGGTGTGGCAGTACAATGGAACATGTAAGACAGGAGGAAGAAGATAGGGACATGGCATGTGGACAGGCAGGGTGGAGGTGGCAGGGACAGGTTACAGTCATCTGACAATGCTAGGCAGGTGGGAGGGGAGTGGCAGCTCAACAGAACACTCAGAGTATATAGGAGTGGCAGGTCCATGGAACATGGTGGGCAAGAAGGATGGAGCAGGGGCATGCACAAAGACATCGGAGGGCAGGGGGAAGGAGAATAGGGGCAGCAAGCTAAGCACAGAGTTTAAGCAGGAGGTCAATGATGGGGCATAGAATTGGGCAATGGAGGGCAGGAGGGGGGACTGGTACATCATACTAAATTGAGGGCAGTGGCAGCACATCAGACCATGCATGGCAGGAGGGAGGAGGCTAGTCCATTGATTCACACAACAGAGGATAGGGAGGAGGGGGATGGGGCAGCAAGCTAACTGTTCAGAGAAGGTGGGTATTAGGAACTTTATTGTTTTTAAAACGTGTGTCTGTGCGAACTACTTAAAATATGAACAAGTATGCAGCATAATCTCTCTTTTATTCAGGAAGAAGAAGACGTTTGTGACTGTGACTCCGGGCTCACTTGGCAGAAACACCCCCTGACCCTCCACCCCCTATCGCAAAATGTAATGCCCGTTAAAAGGGTAGGTGAACACAGTGTTATATAGAACATAGTCCTGAGAGCACGATTGGAAATGAAAACTAGATATAGTGTATGGTATAAACTATGCACCAAAAAGTGTGATATAAGATGAACCGGGGTGTGAAATATAATATGCAATACATTGTGTGCAATGACAGATTCATTGGAGAGCGCGAGATAGCACAGGCACTAGCGCGTGCTATGCGATGTGCGCCTTGGAGTGGAATATGCACAGGGCAGTGTTGTGTAACCTAACTAGTCTCTAAAGTTGTAATATAAAATATGTGCTGGGGAGTGTAACGTTGCATATGGAATGTCAAAGATATAGATCCCAGATTGTAATATGTATGGCATAGCACTGTGCGTTATAACACAGGCATCGAGGAAGGCACGTTAGATGGGGCAATATAACCCGTGCGAAGACAAGTGTGGCATGACATATTCACGGGGTGGTGTTACAGTGCACATGGGCTAGAGAGTGTCATAGCATATGCACTAGCTGGTGGAATACAACACAGAGGTGTGTGGCACTCGGCAGGCAATGGTGGGTGTAACACAGCATTGGGCTCTGCCAGGAGCGTGCTGTGACTCTCAAGTGATGTTCGTCCCCTTTCCAGAGAGTAAAATAAAAAGTATTACACATCCGGCAGTGGATGTGTGTTTTATTAACCGTGAGGGGGGTTTCTTACATAGATTTGGTCGAATTTTTGTCGAATCCACTTTGAATGGCTTGGTGTGCATGTGTATTAAATGTGCCAATCAATAGCTACCCATGTTTGTATAAATAAACGACAAGGGTGTCTACTGGGATTAGGCACGGTAGGGCATCAGACATGTCGGAGCTTCACTAGTGGTGTAAATACATTCCACGTGGATTCATTGTATGCATAGTCGCCTTTTAATGCATATCGCGCAAATCGTCATGGTGATGGGTACGTACGGTTTGTCCAGCATGTCCTAGGTGTGTCTATAAATATATATTTTTTTAAAATAATAAAAAACAGTGGCCGGCCCTGGGGATTGGGGTAAAAAATATAATTGGGAGACGGGCCCTGGGGGATGGGGTCATCAGGGCCAATAAATTAGAATAAGAAGGGAAACCACACAGCCCCCCTTCTTAAATTAAAATAAATAAAAGACTGGCGTCATGCCGGAGGCCACGCCCCCTCCTTGCAGCACTCTGCAAACGCGCCCCCTGGCGAGTTGTAAGTTGGGGAATTAATTCCTCTTCAATACTGAGGGCCAACTAGCCCAACAGGCATCTCCAGTATGCACCAGGGAGCTGCGCTGCAGACAGGTGTTCTGAGGCCAAGCCCCTTTTTACACCTCTCTGCAACGCAGCTCTGTGGCGCTTACTGGAGGTACCTAGTGGTCTAGTTTGACCCTAGGGACCCTTAGGATTCAAGGGGACTTAATCTCTCAACTTGGAACAGCCACAGGGCGTGTTTACACAGTGGTGAAGGGAGGGGACGGGGCCTGAGGTGACGTGTGCAAACACGCACTATGGCACGTTTTAAATTGGGGATATAATTTCCCTTCAATACTGAGGGCCCCTGGGGGCTAACTAGCCCACCAAGTGCTTCCAGTAAGCGCCACTGAGCTGCATTGCAGAGAGGGGGTCCAGGCTGTGCCACTTTTTACACCTGCAACGCAGCTCTGTGGCACTTACTGGAGGTACCTAGTGGGCTAGTTGGACCCTAGGGACCCTCAGGATTCAAATGAACTTAATCTCCCAACTAAAAACGGACACAGGGCGTGTTTACACAGTGGTGAAGGGAGGGGACGGGGCCTGAGTTAACGTGTGCAAAAACGCCCTGTGGCCTGTTTTAAGAGGTAGTTTTAATCCCCCTGCCCCATTATATACTAGGGGCTTACAGAGGAGGTCATGCTAATCACAGGGGGACCCCAACGCATAATGTTCCCTGGTGCATGTAGGTGTTTTCACTGTATTCGAAGTGTCTTTTAACATAGCTCTGGCTCTAGGACTGGTTAGTCAGACTCAGTTACCACCAGTATCCGTCTGAAAAAGTTGAGGGTACAGGATGATTTTGCAACAAGGATTCTTTCTGCTCTTTTTGTTCTTTCTGCACGTTCTCATTCTTCCTGCACTTTTCTTCGTCTTTGAGGACTTCTGTTGCTTCTTCCTGCACTTCTTTTTTTTCTTTCTGTGCATTTTTTCTTCTTTCTTCACATGTCCTATCTCTGTAGGCAGAGTTAGAAATTAGCATTTAAAAAACCTTTGAAATTCACAGAAAAAACCATAGGTTTCAGGCACGTTATAGTTAGGAATTAGCATTTAAAAAACCTCAGAAATTCACTGAAAAAAACATAGGTTTCAGGGGTGTTATAGTTAGCTGGACTTTTCACTTGTACAAAACCATTGAAATTCCCCCGTTCTAGTTAGTTCAGCTAACTATAACTCGCGCGCCCGCAATGCACTGCTAATGACGTCACATATTACATCACTCATGACATGGTCAGTGACATCACTCATGACATCACTGACATCTCAAATGACATCATCCTTGTGATAGAGTGGCAGACCTCCTCTCACCCGAATATAACCTTTGATACACACATTCAAAAATAGACTAAAATTTTCTAAACAATGCACATACCATTACCAGTTACAACAACCTCTTCAGTAATGCTAAGATCCACATACACATCCACTCATTCACCAACAGTCCTATACAGTCACTCATACATGTACTCACTCATCATATGTACTCATACACCTATACATCCTGTTACACAATGCCACTCATCCATAGTTACTCACACACATAGTCACTCATGCTAATAAAGAATCAAACATACATTTACTTGCATATACAGTTATACACACACCACCACACTTACTTCTACGGAAACTTACACATACTTAGTCTTTTAAACAATCACTTATAGAAACACATACTTATTCATACAGGAACTCTTTCAATCTCTCACATATACTCACTTATATACACCAATAGTCACATATACTAGTTTAAAACCTATGTAGTTACTCATAAAGACACTATTGAGACAGTCATTCACTCAGTAACACACCCATACACACACACATCCACCCATACAGTCCTGCACACATGCTGTCTTCAACACATACAAACAGTGAGTCACTCATTCATGCACCTATGCACTACGTAATACCCCCCCACCGAACCATGCAGACACTCAGACTGATACTCAAAAAAACAACTAATAACATGTGTAGACACCCATGTAGCTACTAACCAACCCATGCAGCCACTTATACACAAAGTGAGAGACTGATACAGATATTTACATATTTAAACATTACTCACTAAGCCATGTATTCACTATGATACACTTAATCAGTCAGTTACACAATCAATTTTTCAAAAACAAATCATCCATTTAGACACTTATATACCCATTTATTCTTCCATCGACCTTGAGGTATACATATATAAAACATATTTAATTTTCAGAAAAAAAGACATTCACTGGATGATGTAATCAGTGATGTCATGAGTGATGTCACTGACCATGTCATGAGTGATGTAATATGTGACGTCATCAGCAGTGCATTGCGGGCGCGCGAGTTATAGTTAGCTGAACTAACTATAACGGGGGAATTTCAATGGTTTTGTACAAGTGAAAAGTCCAGCTAACTATAACACCCCTGAAACCTATGTTTTTTTCAGTGAATTTCTGAGGTTTTTTAAATGCTAATTCCTAACTATAACGTGCCTGAAACCTATGTTTTTTTCTGTGAATATATATATATATATTATATATATATATATATATATATATATATATATATATATATATATATATATATATATATATATATATATATATATATATATATATATATTTATGGCAAGCTGTATTGAAGTATGAGTGGGTGTCTAAATAACAACACCTAAAAGCACAATGTAATGAAAAGACACATGGTCAAACCAATAAATATTGGTTGTGTTTTGTGTTTCTTTTCTCTTTATTTTTTGTGGCTTTTTCTATACAACCCAAAAGCTGTACTATTAAACTTACTTGTTCTAATGAGAACTAAATGTGTTGATTAAAATATGCACAGAACTTGCTGTAGTGTTTCACCATTATTTAATTTCCAGTGTTTGCATTTTGCTCTCCACAACATATATTTTTTGAGACTCCATGCAGAAGACTGCAATGAAAGAGAACAAGAATCATTCGTCTGTTTCTCAACATGCAGCACCTGAACAGACACAGTTTTAGTATAAAAGACCCCCATTGTGGTGGAGGCACTGCTATTCTATTATTTATTTCTTTATATGTTCTCACTCACATCAGGCAAACTCTACAGCTGACTTAGTTTTGATTATACAGACTCCTGAGCACCAAAGTTCAAAGAATTTCTTCCAGTCTCTGCAAATCCAAAAAGCACATTGTTCTTTTATTCCTTTCATAATTCATCTATATTAATCCGAACAGGTCCTGACAGATTCCAGTAGCCAACACATGTTTCGTTGTTGTGGTTACAATCACCACTGACTGCCTCAGGGCTACAAATAAACAGAACAAACCATCTATGACCAAATCATATCACAGTAATTTGGACAACCATCATCAAATCCTTGGTGTCAAGGAGCTGTAACACCATATCATTTATATACATTGTGTATTGCTCAAATGACAGGAATGAAGCTGTGCAACCTTAGGCCTGACAAGAACATCATGCATAATATAATGTGAGGCAAGTCGAAAGCAATCATTCAAACTAAAAACCGTGGTTGAACTGAAGTGACCACTGTGTTACCAAAGTCGACAACTCATCTGTGCAAGAAAGGAAATCGAGATGTTAAAGGACCTCTAGCTGTTATATAATCAAGTGTTTGGTTTGGATGCATATGGATGAGTTATGTTTTGGACTTAGTTGCTCAGGAGTCTATATAATTGTTGTGGGAAGTAGTATTTCCAAAAACAAAGGGATTGGTGGCTACCTTCTCTCCTTGCAGCACCTGTGAGACTCGTGTTCAACTAAACATTTGGGCAATTACAATGTTGTGCAAGCACATAACCTTGCCACCTTGCTACATGTTACTTAGGGGGTGATTACGATGGCGGGCGGACTTCTGTCCATCCGCAATCGTCCCAGGGATGGGGAACACCCGCCTATAAGGCAGTGGTCCCACACATGCAATTACGATGCGACCACCACCACTGCGGACGCATCTGCTATATTTAACATTGCGGCAGGTGCTGCTAGCTGCAGCACCCGCCGCAATCCTAAAAATGCACCTTTGAACTTTCCCTGCACTACGTGGCAGGCACCACTCGGTGCCTGCCACATGTTGCAGGGAAATGTAGGGGGGAACATAAACGACCTGCCCCTGGTCAGTGTGTCTAGACTGGCACTTGGCTGGCAGTATGCATAGACTGGCGGTGTGCGTGGACTTGCATTTGGTGGGCAGTGTCTGTAGACTAGCGCTTGACTAGAGCCCCCCTTGCAAAACCAGGTCATTTTGTGGTCAATTATTTTGATGTGTCTACAATATATTTTGGGCCCTTTCCTGTTGTGCGCACTTGGCCCACCCACACAAGTGAGGTAGCATTTTTATCTGGGGAAATGCTGGGTGGTAGGAATTTTGTGCCGACTGGGTGATCCCACAATTCTTCCACACAATAACATGAGGAAAATTGGATTTTTGTATCTACATTTGAGGCATGCAGGGAATTCTGGTTAAGAAAACATTGGGGCATTCATGCAAGCCACATCTCCCTGGAATCCCCCGGGTGTCTAGTTTCAGAAATATCTGGGTTTGGTAGGTTACCCTAGATGGCCGCTGAGCCATGGACCAAAGACAGAGGTGACCCCATTGTAGAACTAGGTCGTTTTGTGATCGATAATTTTGAATCATCCACAATACGTTTTGGTTCCTCCCTGTCTTGGGCACTTGGCTCACCCACACAAGTGAGGTAGCATGTATATCAGGAGACGTGGGGAATGCTGGATGGTAGGGAATTTGTGCTGGACCGGTGATCTCACAACCTTCCCACACAGAAATGTGAGGAAAATGTGATTGTTTTAGTTAAATTTGAGGGTTGCCGAGGAGTCTGGGTAAGAAAACGTTGGGGGATCCACGCTAGCCCCACCACCCTGAACTCTCTTGGGTGTCTAGTTTTCAGAAATGTCTGGGTTTGGTTGGTTTCCCTAGATGGCCACCAAGCCCAGGACTAAAAACGCAGATGCCCACTTGCAAAAAAAGGGAATTTGATGATAGATGATTTTGATGTCTGCACAATAGGTTTTGGCCCCTTCCCTGTTGCTGGCACTTGGCCCATCCGCACAAGTGAGGTAGCATTTTTATCAAGAGACCCGGGGGAATGCTGGATGGTAGGAAATTTGTGCCGGCCCGGTGATTCCACCACTTTCCCACACAGATATGTGAGGAAAATTAGATTTTTTTAAGCTAAATTTGAGGTTTGCAGGGGAGTTTGGGTAAGAAAACGTTGGGGGGTCCATGCAAGCCACACCACCCTGGACTCCCCCGGGTGTCTAGTTTTCAGGAATGTCTGGGTTTGGTAGGTTCCCTGAGATGGCTGCCGAGCCCTGGACCAAAAACGAAGGTGACCCCCTTGCAAAACCAGGTCATTTTGTGATCGATAATTTTGAATCATCCACAATAAGGTTTGGGCCCTCCCTGTCTAGGTCACTTGGCTCACCCACACAAGTGAGATAGCATTTTTATCAGGAGACCTGGGGGGATGTTGGGTGGTAGGGAAATTGTGCTGGACCAGTGATCTCACAACCTTCCCACACAGAAATGTGAGCAAAATTTGATTTTTTAGCTAAATGTAAGGTTTGTAGGGGATTCTGGGTAAGAACATTTTGGAAAATCCATGCAAGCCACACCTCCATGGACTCTCCTCGGTGTCTAGTTTTCAGAAATGTCTGGGCTTGGTAGATTTTCCTAGAGGGCCGCTGAGCCCAGGACCAAAAGGTGGTTGCAGGTGCCCCCTTTGGAAAATCAAGTCGTTGTATGACAGATACTTTTGTGTCTACACACTACATTTTGGGTCCTTCCCTGTCACAGGCAGTAGTCCTACTCACACAAGTGAGGTACAATTTTTATCAGAAGACTTGGGAAATGCTGTGTGAAAGGAAGTTTATGGCTCCTCTCAGATTCCAGAACTTTCCATCACAGAAATATGAGGAAAATGTGTTTTAAGACAAGTTTATAGGTTTTCAAGGGATTCTGGGTAACAGAACCTGGTCAAATGAGTCAGCTCATCCTGGATTTCCTGGGTGTCTTGTTTCCATAAATGTAGAGGTTTGCTAGGTTTCCCTAGTGCCGGCTGAGCTAGTGTCCAAAATCTACAGCTAGGCACATTGCAAAAAATGGCTCAGTTTTCAGTGGAAAAATATGATGTGTCAATGTTGCATTTTGGACTGTTTGCTGTCGCGAGCACTAGATCTACCCACACAAGTGAGGTACCATTTTTATCAGGAGACTTAGGGGAACACAGAATAGTAGAACGAGTGTTATTACCAATTGTCGTTCTCTGCATTTGCACTTTCCGAATGTAAGTCAATGTGTAAGGAAGAAGTCATTTATTGAAATGCCCTCTAATTCACATGCTAGCATGGGTACCCACAAATTCAGAGATGTGCAAATAACCACTGCTTCTAAGCTTCATATCTTGTGCCCATTTTGGAAATACAGAGGTTTCCTTGATACCTATTTTTCACTCTTTATATTTTACCAAATGAATTGCTGTATACTCGGTACACAATGAAAAACCATTGCAATGTGAGGCTCAGTTATTGGCTCTGGATACCTCAGGTTGTAGGTGAACCTACGAGCCCCATATGCCCCCTCAACCAGAAGGATTTAGTAGACGTAATGGTATGTTGCTGTTAAAAATCAGCCATAGTTAGAAGAAGTTAAAGTTGAAAACGTAGACACAAATATTCTTTTTCAACTCAATTTCAATATTTTTTTATTTAAACTGTTACTTTCTATAGGAAAACCTTGAAGGATCTACACAAATGAACCTTGCTGAATTTAGAATTTTGTCTACTTCTCAGAAATGTATTGCTTTCAGGTATCCACCATGGGTTTCACACTCATTTCTACCACTAACTGGAAGAAGGTTAAAATCACAAAAAAATAGGAAAAATGGGCTTCGTCCTAGTAAAATGCCAAAACTGTGTTGAAAATGTTTCTGATTCAGGCTGCCTGTTCCTGAAAGCTAAAGGTGGGAAGATGGTGATTTTAGCACCATAACCCCTTCGTTGATGTCATTTGAGGGGAAAAAATAGGCACTTTCTTCTGCAGAACTTTTTCCCATTTCCCCCCAAAAATTGCTGTATTTTGTCTAATTTTTCAGTCTGCTCCAGGGGAATCCACAAACCCTGGTACCTTTAGAATCCCCAGGATGTTGGAAAAAAGCAACAAAGCGTTATGGAGGCCTAAATGCAAACTATCCCAAATAGCCCAAAAAAACACTTAGCCCTTGGGGTGGGGGAGGTGGCGGGGGCCTTGCAGCAAAGGGGTTAAAGAATATATTTCAAGTAATACAACAAACAAAATTATATCAAATGAATACATTTCTTTTTAATTCACAAATATTTAAACTTAATTGAAAACTGTAAAACGTATATAAAAATATAACTAATTAAATAATTATGCAAAAAAATATAAAATAAAGCAGTTATATATAATTCTAAAAATAAAAATCTATCACAAATTCTAGATTAAGTTAAAACAGATCAAAATACACCCAAAAATTCATTGTGCGCAACAATGTTTAAATAATCTATATTACAAAGTGTAAAAATGTCCGCCATCGTATCAGTGATGGGACCACCTGGAATCGTAACGGGGAAAGAGGTGAGGTTCTGATTCCATTGTGATCTTATGGCCTCACTCCTAGCACTATATAGCACAGCAGAGCTAAGGCCTCCAGCATCATTAGGACTTGGAGTTCCACTTGATGGTGTCAGCTGGCATATGGTTCAGTTGCATTTTGACTTTGTATTTCTGGCCCTAGCAATCATGGGGATTGTGGTGCTTACGAGATCAGGTCCACAGCATCTCCAGCAACTGTAGTTCCACTTGCGTGGTGTCATCTGAATGCCTTATCACATAGGTACCAAAAATAATCGCCAATCAGTTAAAAAAAGTTATCAATAGACTAGATTTCTCTTTGGTGAAAACTTTATGAGAAACAAATACAAATTATTTACATGTAACAGACGGGTCATGTATATCATTATGAATGTTTTTATGTTTATTTAAATACTGTAAATAAAACTATTGCTATCAGTTTGTCCTGCACAAAAAACATAAAGGGATTTAGATTATCACACAGTAATTCACAATAATCCTTATTCGTATTTCTTCAAATACATCTTTATTCAATTTAATTCTAAATGTACAGATAGCAAACAAGTGTTTTGAGGGACACGCCCTCTTGCTCAGGGTTTATATGTAATTGATGACTTCTGTTTGAATACTTTCTTTACCTGGCAATTTTATGTAAATCACAATATTAAATTTTTAAATCGCCCTATATCGGTATGAATTACAATGGGATAATTTAAGTGAAAGAATGAAACAGGATACGAATTGAGTGTGTACCTCGTTTGGATGGATTTGGATTATTGATAAATCTGTGGGGCTGGTCCTAACCCCAAGATTTTTCGTGTTTCCGTAAAGTGATTTAGACTGCAGCAACACGTGTCTCTGTTCCATACGATACAAGCAAAAATAATGGTGCAACTTTGCTCTGTCTTTGTTGCACCAGAGTGATGTTCAGATGCCATGGCCTCATGTGTATCAAGTGATGGAAGCATGTTTATTGAAGCACATCACAGAGAAACAAATGTGAACTATATTACCTTAAAGAATAAATGCATCCTTCAAAAGTGAAAAACAAAAACATACCAAACTCTGGCAGAGGTGGGTGGACTCCAGGGGTATCATTCTAGTGCCTGCCCGTTCCCTAGACTCATGTGTTGGAGCAGAGAATGGAACCCATGGAAATGTTGGAGGTGGGCAAAGGGAGCAGCCTTGCACTCTCGTTCACTGAGAATTCTGGGACCAGATGTTGGGTGGTGGATGGATCTGTGGAACTTTCTGTAAGTGTTTTGTTACTGTTTATGATCATGTGGTATGCTTTATTTTTCTTCTGTACACCTGCCTAAGGGCCGTGTTATCTCAGCAAAACCTAATAAAATGTGCTGTGAAAATAAAAACTACTTCATCGAAGAGCATTTGTTTTCCACTGGCCAGGTTACCCCGATCCCTCTGTTTCCTAATTTTTGTAAACCACAAGAGAGGATTTCTCATGCCTCTTTCCTCACATTGTTTCCGCGGACAAAAGAGAGCACAAAAGCAGTTCTACACAATGGTTTTCCTTTGACAAATTGCTCTTTACCACAGCTTGAATAAGCACAGAGAATTGCGTTTCTTTTATTCCCTGTCAGAATTACATCAAGGGAATCTGATTTTTAGAATGTTTACTTGCCCACAGAAAATAGACACTGGAAATAATTATAAGTCAGGTACTGAACCCAAGCCCTCCACTAACTTGCATATGTTTGCCACAGCTTTCTCAGAGACGCAAACTAATTACATAATTCTTTGCCACAATGCGCATCCCTAATGTCGTCAAGCTGTCATGTTCTGCCAGTGGCACATGCTGGCACTTTTCCAGTCTATTTCAAGAACTGGCAGGAAACTTCAACACAACATCATGGGGAAGTTGTTCACATACACGACTACACATGTTAGAGTGTGATTTCTAGACACAGAAATAAGACTTCTCAAACATAAAAGTATGTTCTTTTGCCCAAGGACCATGGCTGATAAGCAGGATATCAGCAACCCAGCTCTTTTCTAATAACCAATCTCTGTAGCAAATTAGCAAATTAGGCTTGGTAAAAGCAGCACTTTCAGCATAAAAAGAAAAACATGTTTTATTTCAGTTCATTTTTTTAAGCTTTTAGCCCCAAAAATATACCACTGTGAACAAACTTCACTGCCGCCTCTGATACATTAATGCTTAATGGGAATACACTCTAGAAAATTCAATTTGGTACTAAACATTGAAAACCTAATTTGAATATATTTTAGTTTCAATGCAATATAAGGTCTAAACAATTATACAATTAAAAGAAATCGGAACAACCTAAAACCGGAGAAGAACTTTATCAACATACTCCATCAATATGTGAAGAATAAATTCCAACCTGGCATTATCACCACTGAAATTAAACCTGTTTCCAGAGATGTATGAAATTGCAACTTTGTAAAGGTTGCAAATTTTAAACTGTGTATAAAGCAAATCAGCAAAACCCCACTTTCAGTAACAGGACCAGTTTTTGGCAGAGAATTCTCCTAGAAAAGCTTTATTGTAATACTTGTTGCACACATGTGAAAGGTTTCAAAGTTTACTAAAATGTGCAATGTTTGTTATAGGAGAGGTTTGCAAATCTCACAAAATTGTGAGCAAAAGTTTAGATTTCCATACCTGTTAACTAATTAATTTAGCTTTGGCATGGCAAGTTTAATACCGGCTAAGAAGTTCAGGGGAGGTCTAAAAAGTAGGTTTTCCCTTTTTAATTCCCCAAGGAAGTGCCTTTGCTTAGTTGGGTGTAAATCTGTGTAATAGTTTTCAAAGAAATAGTATTAGAAAATCAGTTTTTGTAGGCCTCAAATTGAGCCGACTTGTCAATCAAATTTTGGAAGTTAAAGATATATGTACTATTTTTCTTCTATTGCACCTTTCAGGTCTTCTAACCAAAAGTCAAGTTCATTGACCCTAAGCTCTCTGATTGACTGACTACGATTTGAAGGAAAATGTTCCAGCTGCCATTACAGAATGTGGCTACTCAGTCCCCACGTTCTAAAAAAAAAGATGAATGAGCTGTAAGGGAGAGCATCAACTCATCCAAAGGGGCCAGACCCAGTTGCTAAAATACAAAAAAGAAGAATTTTGATGTAGTCCCCAGGATGGGTTTGTGAGCCCAAGCATGGCCTCTGAGGTCCCTATACCCATCCAGTGGAGCACCAGCACACGACAAGAGTCTCAGGGCCCTCGTTTTTACTGAAAAAAACACAAAGGTTAAAGTGATGTTATAGTTTGGTGAAAATGTCAGATTGAATGAAACATTTTAAACTAAAAAAAGACAGAAATTCATCAGTTATAGTTATTTCATGTGACTATACCTCGCATCCCCACCATGTACAGTCTTGTCAATGATTTCATTTCAGATATTGTATTGATGTTATCTATAATGTTATAGAATATGTCATGAGTAATGTAATATGTGCGATCATATCGAGGGCATGGCAAGGGCATAAGTTATAGTTACTTGAAATAATTACAACTGGTGAAATTTCTGTGCTTTTTAATTTTAGTTCTCATGGTTAAACTGGACTTTCCACTTTAGCCTTTGCTTTTTCAGTGAATTTCTATGGTCTTTTTTTAGCATAAAGTAATATTTTATTACCATATGTAACTACGCCATCCCCCATACTGTGGGAAAGTTTCAGCTGCGCACAGCATGGATGGGCCACAGATCATGGCCTGTGACCAGGCTCTGCACCCAGAGCCCAGTGGGCAGCCAGACCAAGTACCCATGTCCTGAACTGGCGGCCGCAACATTTCTTCTCATGTTGTGGCCAGCCAATCACAGTACAAACTCCTGCAATAGCAAGCCATGTATGGGAAAAAAATCCCCCTGGCTAATCAGATCACTCTATTATTTGAAGGTGCGGGCCAGGGGATTTCTCAAAAACAAATGAACGTATTTACACCAAATCACAAAAAAACATGCTTTCTGGCTACAGATCTAGCTTTCTGCCAAATTTGGTGTAATTCTGTTCGATCATTTGAGCTGTAGCACTGTTCAAAAATCCCTATGGAAATTGCATGGAGAAATTATGGTTTTGGGAGCCCCCTTTTTCTCGGCGTCCAGTTGACAAATCATCACTAAACTTTAAAGAAAGGAGCTGTGGTTTATGAACTTTTTCTTTTGGAAAGTTTCCTGAGGATTTGTCGAATGGCGCCAAGGTTATTAGCAAAACAAAAAAACACTCTTCCAATGGCAGCTAGGTCCAAACTTTAAGTACACAGTGGCAACGCACCAAGTATAATATATATACCTCTGGTCGTTTGGTGGTGTCATTGTTGCAAAACCAGATTCTGAACAACAGTATTCATCATCTTCACCAGATCTGGTTTGCTCAAATCTACATTGCCTCTGACCTACAATTTTAGTTTCATTATCTTACTCATGAACAATGGGCAACTCATTATGGGCTTTTTATATGGGATTTCAGTAAACTGACAAGTGGCTATTGCCATGAATAAATCTATCATTCAGGATGCCTCTTGGGTGCAGATTATGATGGTATAAATCTATTGGTTCTCAGACAAATGTGATATTGGAGTAATTTGGAGTAAGCAGACATTCAGAACACAGCTGCCTCAACAATGTGGCCTGATTTGTATACATGAAGTGGTGGAAAACAGCTCCTATTCAATCTCTGCATCACATTCTGTCTGAGTTGTTTATGATGTTGACCATTAAAAAGAGGCAGTGAACTAGACGATATACCTTGCATGTCTTTAACCTATTAACTCCATTACTTATTTATTTCTTTACAGACCGGGAACCCCTATGATCCAAAAGATTTACCCTCTGGATAGATAATATCCAATCATTACTTATTGGAGGTATGGGGAGTATCAAAATGTGAAACTAATGATGTTCTCACATATTATCATCAGCCACAGTTCTCATAGAATGTCAGCTATACCTGAAGAAAACCTTAGTTATTGCACAGAAATACATCCGAGTACATAAATGTGTGACAGAAGGAAACTGCTTGAGCATCTCAGTGAAAGGTTTGGGTATCAAATGAGGCACTTCAGCTACTCTGTGTGATTCAATCTCATTATGAATATCTGGAGTTGCTCGTTAATGTTAACTTTATCCAAAATTAATTCTAATTTAGTCATAAATTTAAAACACTGCATCCATTCATGATAAGAAAAGGGCTGGCTCTGTTCTGAGAACTCACTCATTTGGTGTTTAGGTAGAAATGATTATGCAGTGTCTCTGTAGAGTCACCATTTAAAGGGAAAGTCTTGTCCACTAGTGCTTGAACCATCACACTACTAAGCTAGGCATACTAAACATAGGCAGAACTAATCAACAGAAACACAATTAATGTTTAATTGAGAGTCATTTAAAGATAAGACACTTGCATTCTTTAAACTGCTAGGTGTGGCAAACCTGTGTTGCTTAATAGCTCAATTTCACTCCTTTTTTCTAAATCTTACTCAATGGGGCAGTTCTGCCTACCAGCTTAATTTTATACCACCTATACGCAACAACTTGCCCCCAACTGAAAAAATTATATAACGATGCTTTTGCAGCTGGCACTTTACTCCCCTCTACAGCACAAGCACTAATAACCTCATTGCCCAAACCCAGGAGAGACCACACTAAGTTGTCCGCATAACGCCCACTTTCCTTGTTAAATACTGAGTATAAGATTTTGAGTAAAATACTGATCAACCGTATACAGCCCCTTTTAGCGAAGTTAGTACATATAGATCAATATGGATTTGTCACAGCGCGTAGCACATTTTAAATATACGCAGGCTATGCAATATAATGTTCGCCTGTACCACGGACATGCTAGAGGCAGGATGTATCACACTAGATATTGCCTAGGCATTCGACACATTGGGCTGGGACTATATGCTTGCTGCGCCACGGATATTCTGAATTCCAGAAGAATTCACTTGATGGGTCCATCCACTATATCATCTTCCAACAGCAAGGGTACGCACAGGATTACATATTTCAGAACCATACCAAATACAGAGGGGAACAAGACAGGGATGTCCCCTATCACCTATATTGTTTGTTCTTGCCCTTGAACCTTTAGCCCACAAACTACGGGCATCATCGCGGGATGGGATATCAGTCTGAATTGCACTCATCATGCTCTCTCACTTTATGCTGATGACATTATCCTATACACCAGGAGACTGCGGAATAATTTGGACACTGTAGCGCAACTCTTTACACAATTCAAAAATATAGCGAGGTTGGCAATAAATTACGAACAATCATACGCCTTCCCCTTCAGCACAAATACAGAGGAACTAACTATTCCATTTGGAAACCGTGCTATAACAATGGCCCATAATACTTTCAAATATTTAGGGATACAAATATATAGAACAAAAACTGATCTCATAGAAGTGAACCTGCAAAAAGCAATAAGCTCACTGAGGGCCCAAATATCTTTTTGGATGGCCTTGCCCCTCTCAGTAGCGGGAAGACTGGCAATCTTGAAAATTTTAATGCTCCCGCGTTTGCTCTACTTTTTCACGAACCTCCCAGTGATATTCCCTAAAATAATATTGACAACATTATACACACTGTTCACCAGTTTAATATGGTGCACGGGCCGCAGACGTCCCAGCTTAGCGAAACTGCAACTTCCATCAGGTGCCGGGGGGATGGGAGCCCCGTATTTTTATGCATATTGTCTATCAACGCAACTGCAGTGGCTCTCATATTGGTTGACAGGATGCAATCTGCAGGAAATTGCTTACTCAAAGTGGATGATAGCACAGGGTGTTCTGCAACTAACACTATCCCAGTTTATGCCCCCAACACACCACTATTAGGAATCCCTACTAATCTGGGAACACTCACCACCTGCAAGTTGCAACCCTGGGTGCAAGCCGGCGTTAACACATTGGGGGACCTCTTTGGAGAAAAAATGCACAAAAACACAAAGTATGAGCCAAATTTGCTGATTTGGCCCTACTACTTGCTAAACGAGGTGTCACAAGGAGGTGGAAATCACCAGTGGCCCCAACAATACTCAGTTGGAAAGAGGAGGTTGAAAGATGGGGACTGCCGGAAAGTGTAGCCATCCGGAGAGAAGAAAAAAGAGGACTAAGAAAGGAACCTATTGCTATGAGCTGGGACCTCTTGTTGGAATCTTTTAAATCTGCTGACATATTCACTCCATGATGCTCTATAAGTTCCAGACAGACTCACAATCAACAGACTCTTTTTCATACAGGAGTTTAAAAAAAGTTGCCAACTGGTTCTACTTTCATCCAGGAAAATAGTACTAATGATGTATTAGCAAGGCAGAAAGATACAGCTCATTAAGACCCAGGCGGAATAGCCACGCCCCAAACAATAAGCGATTGTAAACACGGTGAAAGGTCAAAATGTGATGTAACAGAAAACAATTTATTTTGTTACTATGTGTACACACGTGCTCCTGCTATACAGAAATCGTATTATTTTTTCTATGTGCTGTAAATGGAGAAAACGAATAAAATCTGTTTTAAACAAAAAAACAATGGAGCAGTTCAGAGACTTGCTAGTCCAAATCTCTACTCAAGGAAAAACAATGCATTTTTCTTGGTTGCAACTTCTTTTTGCTTTAGACTTAGGGGTCAAACCTTTATGATTAGAAAATGGTGAAAAACAAAATACTTATAGATGTATAAAGACTTCCATACTAGCTCGATGATTGCAAAAAGTTAAACTCACAAGAGATGAATAATAAATCAATAAATATTTCTTCTAAAGCATAAACAGCGCTAAATGCAAATCTAAACTAAAGGAAAGAGACTAATCAACGATTAACAAAATATACTCAGAATGGAAGTGGAGTCAAACACATCATGAGGTTGAAAATTCCAGAGTATGGCCGCCGACTATCAAATTAATCCCGGTTAAAGTGCCACATTTTCATTTTTTCATAAAAATAGCAAGTGATGGAGCTAAACGCAACTCCGCGGGTAGTAGATTCTAGTATTTGGACTCCACAAAAGTAAAAGAGCGCCCACCTATTCTTGTTTGATGGATCAGTGGGATAGTGCGGAGCATCTCACACAAAGCTCTTATGTCTCTGTGGCGGGTGTACTTTTGGTCCCTCTCTCTTTACTGCTTTATAAGTGAAGTTTATGACCTTAAATAGTATTGTCTTTTGGACTGGAAGGCAATACAAGTTCCAAAGTTGAGGGCAGAACAATTGATGCCAGAGAACTCACAACAAGAGTCGCACAGTCTGGCATTGAAAATTTAGGCAGATCCAAAGGAAGTTGCCAGATTCCAGTCTGGGGGTGATCATGGCACTGATCACTGCTTTGCTGCTGGGAGCTTAAAGAACTCTATGATTTTTCTGAACGTTTTCAGAAGCACAAAATAGATTAATGTGACAACTGTAATCTGTGAGTTCAAATAGATATGATCAAAATTAATCCTCAAATTTCCTGCTATTTAGAAAGGAACAGAAGGCTACCCTAAATCAGATGGCCTTCAAGATTGAGACCAGATATAATCAGGGGCACCAACAATTAAGTTTTCTGTCTTGTTGGAGTTGACCTGAAGGCAGCTTCATTACTTCCATTTGGAAACTTCTGATACAATCTTATAAGAGCTGTTCAGAGAGTGTCATTTACTCCAATATTTACAGTATCAGTAGTGTATCACCTGCGTTTGATAGTATCAAAAAAGCCATAGGATGGTACAATCTGCCCCAATGGAGCTAAAACCACATTCAAAAGTGTGGTGCTTGAGGAACACCCCGAGAGGCACCTCGCTCTAGCTGGTAAGAAGTAGATTAATACTGACCCAGCATTCTTATGTTCTGAATGAAAGGAGTAAAGCCATTTGAGATCAGATCTACAAAATCCTTTAAAGGCATTCCAGCACAAGCATATGAGTCAGGGTGTGAAACACTGCTGATAGGTCCAATAACACCAGAGTAGCCAGACTTTGCATGTCCACAACTGTGCGTAGGAATACAGACAATGCAAAGAAAGCAATTACAGTGCCATTGTGTTGCCTAAAACTGATTGGCTGTCACCAAGAAGCTAATGCACCTGGTATAGGCCTAAAGTTGACTAAAACAAAGGGATCTGCTGAGAGGTTCTTCAAAAGTGGCACCATGCTTGCCGGTTCCCAGGAAGACATAATTGTTCCCAGTTCTAAAACATTGTTCAAAAGCCTTCACAGGTTATTAGTCTAGACAGAGTTTTAGGATCTTAGGCAAACCTGAATCAAGCAGACAGTTCGAGGAGCTGGCCTTGAAAGAGGCTTTCACATCACGTAAGGAACCAGATCAAAAGTAGCTAGTGTCGGCATATTGGCATCAGTCGAAGTTTCCAGTTCACAGATGTCTTTGATTTAGAATGAAAAAAGAAGCCAAGTTGTCACACACGTTCTGAAAGAAGAAACCACTGACTTGCAGCTAGTAAAGAAACGAGTTAGCCATATAAAATATTTATTTTGAAGAATTTACAGAGGATTTAATTAATTAATGTTTGTCGGGATAAATACCCCAAAAAACATACATATAGAAAATAACAATAAATAAACATTTATATTACTGATACAAAAGTCAAGATGTACAATGCAAAATATTCACTTAAATGATGATAAATTCATTAGCCATTCAAATCAATATATTGAAGAAGTAAAGATCTATAAAAAATATGTACAAATCGAAGAAATACCATATTTATCTATTAAAAGTCAGAATTATTGCACAAAAGCATATGAATACCTCCTAATCTAATAATTTTTATAGAAATGATCATAAGATTTGCATTTCATAAGGAATACCCCATCTGCTTCCTCACTAGGCAAACGGCATAAAGATATAGGCTTACAGAACATACAATAACCAAATTAGTATTTGTCCAGATTATCCTAAAGCAGTTTGGTATTGTCTAATGCCAAGGCTTAAGCATAGTGGTCTAACCCAGGTTCATCTTGCACTTTTCTACAATGGACATAGCAGATGTTCAACATTTGTCCCTACAAGAAGGATAGAAGATCTGTGTATCCTGCTCGGATTTCCATTTGTTAGACAATTTGCCTTCCTGCAAGGTTCCTAATCTAAATTTAATATATAAGGTATGAGCATTAAAAGATCATACAACTTCCATTTGGTTTTGTTTGCTGTTGTCATTTTAAAGGATGGGAATGCCGCAGTTAGGCTTCCAGATGTAGCATTTCTGTGGTAGAGCTCGATTATGTGTGCCAAAAAAGCTGATTTAAAGGCTATTCTTGTTCCGCCTCTCTTTGAAGAGGTTTGATTAATATTTATTGTATGCCTAAAGTCATTGAGATAGATCATATATGGCGGAACCAAGAGATGGAATTCGAATTGCCCACATTTAAGACCTCAATTAGGTAATCCTATAAGAATGTAATTCTGGGGTTATCCACATCCTAATCCAAAAAAGTAATGGTTTTAAAGTAGGTCTATTTCCTATACACTTCAATCCTATATCAAGAAATAATGGAACTGTAAGTATACTTTGGGGTAGGTTGTACATTATACCTTATAAAGGTATTCTTTCTTATTATCAGCTCTTTTATATTATCATGCTCCTGGATTTCTGCCCCGTACAATGCAGCACTCTGAACTTTAGCTTAATAAATCTCAAAAGCTGGAGATATTGACCCAGGAGTAGTTATTTTATATCTTTTGAGTAACCCAGAGGCACCATGTAACAAAGTGGTACAGCTCTTAAATAGTTGTGAAGACCAGCAGGAAGAGTTATCTACCCTGTTGCAATATAATTAAAGCTGTCAATCCTCTGCAGTAGTGAGCCCTTCATCCTGAAGTTACTTTTAAAATGTTTATTAGAGTTGAAAAACATTCATTTGGTTTTAGCAGTATTCACCTGCAAACTCCTATCACAAAAAGCTGTGACATTGTTTATCAAATGTTGTAGACTCTTAAGCGTTCGAGAGATTAGAAGGGTGTCATCGGCAAACATAGTTACAAAAAAGGGTATGACCCAGCTATGCCACCGGGACCTGGATAACTGACAGTACAAAATATGGACGATCCCAGTGAGACTATTTGAAAGAACACAAATATTTATGCAGCAGCATCCATTAAAGCACTTGTACTGTAAAATTCTGCTCAATATTATTTATTCATATTGAACATCAATCTGAATGCTCAAAATCCAGCAATACATCTGGAACACACGGAAAAGGTTTTAGAGTCATCAAAAACATCATATGGTTTTTAGCATTATAAGTAACCTGAGATGGATCTCTTTGAAGGGTTTATCTCTAAAAGAATTATCGTCACAGGACAGAGAGTTGAATTAAATGCATCAAAGGTTTTGATCATACTATTCAGTTTAGAAGAATGTTTTGACCACTTGATAGAACTCCTATTATTACCCAAGGTTAGTGCAATCTGTGATCTACTAGAAGTATTGGCTTTGCCAGTAAAGCAATTGGTCCTAAGAGATACAAGTAAAGGATAATGGTCACTACCAGGTTTAGTAGGGACACACAAATCGTTCAAAGCATTAAATCTCTCTAAATCTAGTAATATTTAATTGATCCTGCTTTTGCTCCCCCCTCTATAAAATGTATATGCGTGCTGGGAATCTATATCTGATAGTCTATTACATGTACGCAAACCATATTTCAATGTTAAGGACTTGAGTTGAATAGCACAAGAGGACCATCTCTTGAGGGGTTCTGCATCCAAACAATATACACCCATAGCCACATCTTCAGAGTCTGCTACAGACAGAGTCTATTACAGAGTCGATGAAAGCTAAAGGTTCAAAAGTAGTGTTGAAGTCTCCTGCAAACATTTACGGGGAATATGGTTGCCTATTTGACAAATGATGATCTAACTTGACCAATGTAGGGGATTCTTGGCTTGTTCCAACAGATCGACTATATATGTTAAGTAAACTCACAGTTACGCCATTTGTTACCTTTACAGTCAAACCAATAATGTCAGGGTAGTTAATCAACAGTTTATGAATAGACAGGTTCAATGAAATCGTAACCAGATTAAGATGCCTCCAGAAGGACGTCCCGCTCTGAAAGAAGTGCTTTTGCAGTGATAAATTAAATAACCAGAGATTTGGATAGGTTCCCTCAGCCATGTTTCTTGTAACATAATCAAGTTAAAATGAGTTAAGAAATTAAACCAATCCGGATCAGCCAGTTTATTACGTAGCTCAGCTATGTTCCACAATAATATTTGTAAGCTGGGCGGGCAGTCCTGGCGTGGTTGTACGTGGATGCTTGAGTTAACAGGATTGATACTATAATCATTTATGGGATATTGGATCAGTAAGCAAGACTCTGATTTTGAACTGAGGAGTTCAATTTCCTAGCATAATAAGATGCACATGTGACCCTTATAGTCTTTTGGCACTCTTTGAGTTCAAGACAGTGACTTATTTTTATGATGGGGTCATACAAAATTCTTCACTTGCATTCCAAGACTATAGATTTTCTTTTTCCCATGATAATGCTTCTGAAAAACAATGGCTTTCCACTGATACTGCTTCCGAAAACCAAGATCAGATCATCTCTCCTGTTTTTGTATTTTCAATATACGTCTCCTCCAATAATCTTCATCATTAACATTTACATTAACATTTTGACTCCTCTGCTGTTCTTCTTCATCTTTTTTAATTCTGTTTCTCAATAAAGGGATATGTGGTTGATGCTTTAGCTGACTGTAGACCACGGTTTCAAACAAGCTGGTTTAGAAAACAATGTCACAGTACAACACAACCACAACTATGACACAACTATGACCATGAACCATAGTTGATCCCCCACTTCATATTGCATTAGACAAGATCTACATAAGTAGGATATCAAGAGGCATTGGGAAGCTCAACTACACATAAGAGGCTACCCACAAGAGCTAAAGATCTCTGAAACTCACACATCACAGGGTTCTTACATATCCCCATTATGCAACAACAATTGTCCCATTGTGGGTCTGGGCAGTGCTTAATTCGTAAAACAATAAGTGCCAGGACTCAAGTCAGGGGGCCACTGAAGCTCGCACCACCCGTTGCTCCTGACATCGCTGCCAATGATAGTAACAACACAACTACTAACCATCACACTCCTGCAAGCATGACAATTCAAACTATTGTATGCCCTCAAAGCTATACGAATGGCTTGGGCAGCAGTAATTGTAATTTCTAATGTATACTGAATTTAATAATTAACGGTTGTTGTGGTCATCTGTAAATTAGCCATACAGCGCCCCTTTTTGGCAGACTGTCACAAGCGCTGCTGTTGATAATTAAGTGCATGTGCTAGCACTGGAAACCATTGGCTCAAATTACACACTGGGTCTGGGGCATTCAGTAAAAGGTATGGTGCTTTTACCTGATGTCTTCACAAGAGTGGTTGTCTACAGAACTGCCAAGGACAGCCGCAGCCCATGCAGGTAACAGTGGTGGCGCTGGGTGAGGGGGGATTTCAAGGGAAAATTAATTATCATCATCTGTAAAAATCCACCTTCAGCCGGCCCCACTGCCCCAAAACTCTTACCTTCATGGGCAGCAGCTGGCCAAGGACCATAGTCCTGGTTTTCAGAGATGCTGTTAACCATGTGTTTCTGCTCAGCACAGCTCCAAAAACCAAAAAGGGTTAACACCTTCAAAGCGATAATGAGGTGGGAGTCACTAAGTAGTATTTAGTCTGTTATGCCTCAAATCTGCCCTACATTGGAAAATACAGGCATTGGCAAAGTAATTCCCCATAAACATATTCATTCACTTCAAGCAATACTCATAACTTTAGATTCAAAAAAGAAAGGAAAGGGTAGCTTGGCAGTTTACCTGAACTGGTTCTTATTTCACATAAAAAAGAATGGTGACTCAGAAGACACTTTAGAGACCTGAAAACCAGTATACAGTTCTATACGAATGATGGTAATCCAGTGCAATCTATCTGTTAAATACACTCTCAAATAGAATGCGTCAGAAAAAAAACAGCTGACACTGGTATGGAGAGGACCCCACAACCCAGACACCCACTGCAAATCATTCTGGGGAGCCACCCAGAAAACACTTTAAATGTACATTACATGTCATGGAACACCCCCATTAGGATACCCCTCACCCTTCAAACCCCAACGCACTTCAATCTGTGATTTGGATTCATATCCAGCAGAATAAATTCCAGCCGATAAATCATAATTGCAGACATAAATCTGAACAAAGTGCCAGGAGGTCCATTAATTGGCAAATGGTGCACAACACGCGCCCAAGCCTCGATTTCCAACTCCAAAAACCTATTCCTCTGTGACTTTAATATTCACTGGAACAATAAGGATGATCCCTTGCTTAACATCCTCAATGACCTACTCGACGTTACTGACTTGAATCAACTCTGCCATTCGCCAACTCATTCCAAAGGGGCTACTCTTGATGCTATCATTACTAGCAAAGACCTGGCTTCCCTTTCCCGCATTGTCACCATTGACTGGTCGGACCATCACCTTATGCTCTTCATGATTAACTGCGCCGTACCACACCCCCCCGTCCCCTAAAAACAGCAAACATAGGAAATTCACCAGAAATCTTCACCTTGTTCCTCCAGGCGAACTGGAGATTAAGATTGAAGCAAAACTTCAACTTACACCTCCCTCTCAAAATGCTAATGACCTTACCAAACACTACAACAAATCCATCATCGAGGTCCTTGACCATATTCCCCCAGCCAAATTAAAACTGCATAAAAACAACCCCGCCAAATCCTGGTTTAATGATGATCTCAACAGTGATAGACGCTCACTTAGGCTTGTCGAACGCACGTGGAGGCTACACCCCTCCCCCCCAAATCTTGCCCTCCTTAGAACCGCAAGGGCTAACTACAAAAAGCACATCCTCAATGAAAAGGCCGTTTTCTTCCGCGCTCACCTTGACCGGGCTAAAAATCGACCCAGGGAACTATTCAGCATTATCAAAAATCAAACAGCTTCTGCCCCCCCCAAATTGTTGGCCTCTATCGAAAGATGTGTTGAAATTGCTAATTTCTTTTCCGAAAAAATTGCCAAGATTGACCAATCCTTTGCCTTATCCCTCCCACAACACTGTTCATCACCCCTCATTGAGCTCCCATCCAAGTCTTCTTTTACACCTCTGCCCCCGCCTGACCCTGTCTCCCCTCCCAAACATTTCCTCACCAGTCCACTGCTAAAAAATAATGCATCTTGGCTTAACTTCACCCCAGTTACAGAGCGTGAAGTCCTCAATATCATCACCAATCTAAACCCTCCTCTCATACCCTGGACCCTCTCCCCGCTAACCTTGTTCAAGATTTAAAGCCTGTCATTGCACCGTATTGGACCACCATCTTCAACTCCTCCTTGGCCACAGGGTGTGTCCCTGCTTCCTCCAGTTTGGTCAAATCACTCCTACCCTCAAAAATGCTACTGCCGACCCCACCGACCTTAACAATCTGCATCCTATCTCTAATCTTCCTCTTCTATCTAAGGCCCTTGAAAAATGCGCCTTGCTCCAACTGTACAAGCACATTGACTCTTTTTGCCTTTTGGACACATTACAGCCAGGCTTTAGAAAGGGCTGCAGTACAGAAACTGCTATGCTCAACATTGTTGATGACATCCATCACTCCCTCGACAAGGGGGAGGCCTCCCTTCTCATTCTTCTTGACCTCTCTGCAGCTTTCGATACTGTTAACCACTCCGCCTTACTCAACACCCTCAAAGTTCGTTTTGGCTTCAATGGTCTAGTCCTCAAATGGTTCTCCTCCTTCTTTCAACACAGAACCCAACAAATTAAAATCAGCAATTGCCTCTCTAAACCTATTCCTGTCTCCCTGGGTGTTCCCCAGGGTTCTATTCTCTCTCCCTCCCTATTTAACCTCTTCATGGAACCCATCACCCTCATTCACAAGCAAGCAGGAATCAAACACCACCTCTAGGCTGACGATACCCAGCTGTACTACAGGATCAAATCCCAAGCCGACATTCTGCACCTCAATGATGCCCTGACTAAGATTCAACACTGGTTCCAGCACAATCACCTTAAGCTCAACCCTCAAAAAACGGAAGTCATTCTCTTCGCTCCTTAAAACAACCGGCTCCCCATCCAACTCTGGATCTCTGACCTTAAAGTTCTCAACTGCTCTTTGTCCACTTCTAATTCAGTTAAATCCCTCGGAATAAGCTTTGACCACAACCTCAGCCTTTCTCCCCACATTAAATAATGCGGCCAAAGGCACTCTCTTCACTCTACACCACCTCAAGAAAGTTAAACCCTTCATTCCTGCTGATGACTTCAAATTAGTTGTTCAATCACTAGTACTTTCTAGATTGGACTACGGTAATGCCATTTTCTCGGGAACACAGAAAGTCCACTTAGCCCCAATCAAATCTGTCCTTAACCTCGTGGCAAGGCTTATTTCGAATTGCAAGCGGTTTTACCACATCTCCCCATCCTCAAAGATCTCAAATGGCTCCCCATTGAAGGCAGATCCACCTACAAGAATGCTTGCATTACGCATAAAGCCTTGCATCATCACACCCCATTGTATCTCTCAGACAATCTCCACAAAGCGGGCTGCACGAGAGAAATGATGAGCACAAATACACTTGTGCTAGTACCACCCTTGGTAAACAAGAAAGATACCCAGTCTCGCTCTTTATCTAGAAATGCACCCACTATTTGGAACTCACTCCCCAAAGATCTACGTTGCAATCCCTCCTACCTCAGCTTCAAAAAAGATCTCAAGCGGCACCTTTTACACAAATACTGGGGTCCTTAATCCTGCCACCAAACAGGGGTTCACAACCTGCCCATGATGGTGCTTTGTTCTCTGCCACTTTAGACCTGACCTACTTCCCCTCTCTTCTTTTCCTTACAATAAGTGCCAGGACTCAAGTCAGGGGGCCACTGAAGCTCGCACCACCCGTTGCTCCTGACATCGCTGCCAATGATAGTAACAACACAACTACTAACCATCACACTCCTGCAAGCATGACAATTCAAACTATTGTATGCCCCCAAAGCTATACGAATGGCTTGGGCAGCAGTAATTGTATTTTCTAATGTATACTGAATTTAATAATTAACGGTTGTTGTGGTCATCTGTAAATTAGCCATACAGCGCCCCTTTTTGGCAGACTGTCACAAGCGCTGCTGTTGATAATTAAGTGCATGTGCTAGCACTGGAAACCATTGGCTCAAATTACACACTGGGTCTGGGGCATTCAGTAAAAGGTATGGTGCTTTTACCTGATGTCTTCACAAGAGTGGTTGCCTACAGAACTGCCAAGGACAGCCGCAGCCCATGCAGGTAACAGTGGTGGCGCTGGGTGAGGGGGGATTTCAAGGGAAAATTAATTATCATCATCTGTAAAAATCCACCTTCAGCCGGCCCCACTGCCCCAAAACTCTTACCTTCATGGGCAGCAGCTGGCCAAGGACCATAGTCCTGGTTTTCAGAGATGCTGTTAACCATGTGTTTCTGCTCAGCACAGCTCCAAAAACCAAAAAGGGTTAACACCTTCAAAGCGATAATGAGGTGGGAGTCACTAAGTAGTTTTTAGTCTGTAATGCCTCCAATCTGCCCTACATTGGAAAATACAGGGATTGGCAAAGTAATTCCCCATAAACATATTCATTCACTTCAAGCAATACTCATAACTTTAGATTCAAAAAAGAAAGGAAAGGGTAGCTTGGCAGTTTACCTGAACTGGTTCTTATTTCACATAAAAAAGAATGGTGACTCAGAAGACACTTTAGAGACCTGAAAACCAGTATACAGTCCTATACGAATGATGGTAATCCAGTGCAATCTATCTGTTAAATACACTCTCAAATAGAATGCGTCAGAAAAAAACAGCTGACACTGGTATGGAGAGGACCCCACAACCCAGACACCCACTGCAAATCATTCTGGGGAGCCACCCAGAAAACACTTTAAATGTACATTACATGTCATGGAACACCCCCATTAGGATACCCCTCACCCTTCAAACCCCAACGCACTTAAATCTGTGATTTGGATTCAAATCCAGCAGAATAAATTCCAGCTGATAAATCATAATTGCAGACATAAATCTGAACAAAGTGCCAGGAGGTCCATTAATTGGCAAATGGTGCACAACACGCGCCCAAGTCTCGATTTCCAACTCCAAAAACCTATTCCTCTGTGACTTTAATATTCACTGGAACAATAAGGATGATCCCTTGGTTAACATCCTCAATGACCTACTCGACGTTACTGACTTGAATCAACTCTGCCATTCGCCAACTCATTCCAAAGGGGCTACTCTTGATGCTATCATTACTAGCAAAGACCTGGCTTCCCTTTCCCGCATTGCCACCATTGACTGGTCGGACCATCACCTTATGCTCTTCATGATTAACTGTGCCGTACCACCCCCCCGTCCCCTAAAAACAGCAAACATAGGAAATTCACCAGAAATCTTCACCTTGTTCCTCCAGGCGAACTGGAGATTAAGATTAAAGCAAAACTTCAATTTACACCTCCCTCTCAAAATGCTAATGACCTTACCAAACACTACAACAAATCCATCATCGAGGTCCTTGACCATATTCCCCCAGCCAAATTAAAACTGCATAAAAACAACCCCGCCAAATCCTGGTTTAATGATGATCTCAACAGTGATAGACGCTCACTTAGGCTTGTCGAACGCACGTGGAGGCTACACCCCTCCCCCCCAAATCTTGCCCTCCTTAGAACCGCAAGGGCTAACTACAAAAAGCACATCCTCAATGAAAAGGCCGTTTTCTTCAGCGCTCAACTTGACCGGGCTAAAAATCGACCCAGGTAACTATTCAGCATTATCAAAAATCAAACAGCTTCTGCCCCCCCCAAATTGTTGCCCTCTATCGAAAGATGTGTTGAAATTGCTAATTTCTTTTCCGAAAAAATTGCCAAGATTGACCAATCCTTTGCCTTATCCCTCCCACCACACTGTTCATCACCCCTCATTGAGCTCCCATCCAAGTCTTCTTTTACACCTCTGCCCCCGCCTGACCCTGTCTCCCCTCCCGAACATTTCCTCACCAGTCCACTGCTAAAAAATAATGCATCTTGGCTTAACTTCACCCCAGTTACAGAGCGTGAAGTCCTCAATATCATCACCAAGCTTAAACCCTCCTCTCATACCCTGGACCCTCTCCCCGCTAACCTTGTTCAAGATTTAAAGCATGTCATTGCACCGTATTGGACCACCATCTTCAACTCCTCCTTGGCCACAGGGTGTGTCCCTGCTTACTCCAGTTTGGTCAAATCACTCCTACCCTCAAAAATGCTACTGCCGACCCCACCGACCTTAACAATCTGCATCCTATCTCTAATCCTCCTCTTCTATCTAAGGCCCTTGAAAAATGCGCCTTGCTCCAACTGTACAAGCACATTGACTCTTTTTGCCTTTTGGACACATTACAGCCAGGCTTTAGAAAGGGCTGCAGTACAGAAACTGCTATGCTCAACATTGTTGATGGCATCCATCACTCCCTCGACAAGGGGGAGGCCTCCCTTCTCATTCTTCTTGACCTCTCTGCAGCTTTCGATACTGTTAACCACTCCGCCTTACTCAACACCCTCAAAGTTCGTTTTGGCTTCAATGGTCTAGTCCTCAAATGGTTCACCTCCTTCTTTCAACACAGAACCCAACAAATTAAAATCAGCAATTGCCTCTCTAAACCTATTCCTGTCTCCCTGGGTGTTCCCCAGGGTTCTATTCTCTCTCCCTCCCTATTTAACCTCTTCATGGAACCCATCACCCTCATTCTCAAGCAAGCAGGAATCAAATACCACCTCTAGGCTGACGATACCCAGCTGTACTACAGGATCAAATCCCAAGCCGACATTCTGCACCTCAATGATGCCCTGACTAAGATTCAACACTGGATCCAGCACAATCACCTTAAGCTCAACCCTCAAAAAACGGAAGTCATTCTCTTCGCTCCTGAAAACAACCGGCTCCCCATCCAACTCTGGATCTCTGACCTTAAAGTCCTCAACTGCTCTTTGTCCACTTCTAATTCAGTTAAATCCCTTGGAATAAGCATTGGCCACAACCTCAGCCTTTCTCCCCACATTAAATAATGCGGCCAAAGGCACTCTCTTCACTCTACACCACCTCAAGAAAGTTAAACCCTTCATTCCTGCTGATGACTTCAAATTAGTTGTTCAATCACTAGTACTTTCTAGATTGGACTACGGTAATGCCATTTTCTCTGGAACACAGAAAGTCCACTTAGCCCCAATCAAATCTGTCCTTAACCTCTCGGCAAGGCTTATTTCGGATTGCAAGCGGTTTTACCACATCTCCCCATCCTCAAAGATCTCAAATGGCTCCCCATTGAAGGCAGATCCACCCACAAGAATGCTTGCATTACGCATAAAGCCTTGCATCATCACACCCCATTGTATCTCTCAGACAAACTCCACAAAGCGGGCTGCACGAGAGAAATGATGAGCACAAATACACTTGTGCTAGTACCGCCCTTGGTAAACAAGAAAGCTACCCAGTCTCGCTCTTTCTCTAGAAATGCACCCACTATTTGGAACTCACTCCCCAAAGATCTACGTTGCAATCCCTCCTACCTCAGCTTCAAAAAAGATCTCAAGCGGCACCTTTTAAACAAATACTGGGGTCCTTAATCCTGCCACCAAACAGGGGTTCACAACCTGCCCATGATGGTGCTTTGTTCTCTGCCACTTTAGACCTGACCTACTTCCCCTCTCTTCTTTTCCTTACATATGCTTCCACCCTCCCCCTACTAGTTCTCTTATAATCACTGCCTACTCCCGCATGTTATCACCTCTCCCATCACCCGCCTCACTTCCTCCCTACCTCCACACTGTCCCCCCCTCATCCCTAACCACCCACGCTAGCTTAACTATCAATTACCGGTTACGGCCTAAATGTACGACATATTTTCTTGTTCATGTAATTACGGTCCTTTGCATATGGTTCTTATTGTCTTGCATCTTACCTTTTCACACTAATGTTATTTTGCAATTTGTTCCACTCTCAACCCTTGTAAAGCACTCTGATACCTTTGGGTCTAGCCAGCGCTATATAAAACTGTTTAAATACATAAAATAAATAAACACAAATACCCACTAGCAAAACATAGCACATCTGTTATAACATATGTGCATAGTAACATATCTGTTCAGTTTAAAAGCTGTTTGCTTTTAGGTAATTTCTGTTTCTCAGGCATTATTGATAAATGTTTGGAGGGTTTCCATTGTGGGATTTAGAAAAACTAAAAATACCTTTGTCCAATTGCCATTATCTCTGATCTGAGCATCATATATTTTGTCTTGGTTCTCCCACTTAGACCTTTAGTGGTAATGAAATGTTCACATGATGACAATTGTGAACAAGGCACCAACCCTAAAATATATTTGATCCCTCTAACAATGATGAGCTCTGTTTCTTAAAACATAGCTATCCAGCAGTTACTTTTGCATCATCATGGGATATATTGACAATGACTGATCTTAAATATCATTAGATCCTTTGCTTCCAGTGATAACGTTTATGAAGACTGTCTATCCATTCATACTCTTTGTAATGTATTTATTTATGGGGCATTTTGTATGCTAGATAGTGATTTCTGGCCTATGTAATGTTATGCTGGTATATTCGTAGCAAATTGCAATTATGCATATATTTTTTAATGCAGACGATGGTGACTGAGCTAACTGCGTGAACATATATACACATTTACAGATTTTAATAAAACTCATAACTCCAGTTTAAGTTTTTCATAATTAAAGAATGAACACATTTAGGTGTTTGTAATGTTTCCTTTTTCCACCACAGTATCATCTTGTGGAATGGGTAGGTCTCCAGTTTCACTGCATATATGTGGTAACAGAATATTTTTGTCATAATATTGTCTTACAGAATTATCGTGTTCTAAATATCGTCTATAAAGAGAGGGCCCCACTGGAGTTAGTATCAGAATATCGAAACTCAATGGGATGATGTTTTTGAAAATTGTATTTAGGACACAATATTTGCGTCAGATGATATATCATTCATTCATTCATGAAACTTTATTTTGGCTATTACGGCCATAAAAGTACATACATATACACAACCACTTAAAATTAATATCGAGAAAGAATACAATGTCGTAAGAACCACTTATCATAAAATAGTACAAGCATAGATAGTAGTAATAATCACTCATTGGGAAACAGGGGAATAAAATGATAATCATCACTATGGGAAATATAATCAGTGCAATCCAATCATTAAAAATATAAATTAAACTAAAAAAGTTAAAAGGAAATTCACAGCCTATGTTTTTATATAAAACCTAAGTCACAATAGCAGCCAATTAAAAGCAGGTCCTAATAGATCTCATATCAGTTGTTTGATAAATTATCTACGCTTACAGGCTAGGTTTTTGCCAAAACTAGGGTCACAATAGTTGTCAAGTGGGAGCGGGTATTACTAATTCTCACATCGATTTTTCAATAGATACCTTCGCTTACACCACATTGCAAAAAGAAACTTAGAAATTGCAACAACAAAAACCGGGTTAGTATCAGATTTTAAAACTCTGTAGGATTCCTTATAATACCTAGGTTCCTACACAGTTAAGAAACCCACTTTAACCTTGCCCACTTATATGCCAAGCAGAACAACACATGAATTACAGTTTCCTCCTCTACTAGGCACCCCGGGCAAAGGTGGGTGGTAGCGCCTGTCCATTTGTTGGTAAGTGCATGGAGCGGCAGCGTCCCATATCTAAATTGCACAAACAGGTTTTTTGCTGTTGGCGGTTGAATAAAATCCAACACCTGCTCCAATTTATATTGCTGTTTTATGTCCAGGAACCCATAGGTTAAACTAGAAGAGTTAGCGGTCTGTAAAATGCGTGACAATTTATACTCCTTCAGTACACAAACCAATGATTTTTTTGAAATGGCTGAGCATGACTCCTCCGGTGCGGACCATAAGTCCTCCCTTCCTATCGCACGGAATGAGTCTCTGATAAAGGAGAACCACGGGATACTACCCGCCCCCAGAGTGGACATTACAACCTTTAATTCCTCTCTATAATGTCCTAGCTCTGGCGTACTCCACAGCCGTCGCCAATAAAGCAGTGGGCGTGAAGCAATTAGGTCTGCAATGGGAAGGATGCCCAAATCCATCCTTAGTGGCGTTAAAGGAGTACTTTTGGGCAAACACAAGATTTGTCTCACAAAATTATTTTCTGTTACAGTGAGGGCATTAACTAAGCTATGTCCCCAAAGTTCGGCTCCATACATAGTGGCCCCCCTAGCTTGAAATATTGTCTATAAAGAGAGGGCCCCACTGGAGTTAGTATCAGAATATCGAAACTCAATGGGATGATGTTTTTGTAAATTGTATTTAGGACACAATATTTGCGTCAGATGATATATCTGTATATGATATCCCTACTGATTCTTTATTTAAAGAATTGGTTGGGTGAGCTCTGTTGTGATGGGAGAAAAATTGGTGATTGGGCCTGCACAAGGCTAGTCCCTACACTCAGGCCCCTTTCTGACTTCTGACTTGAAGATCTTGCTCAATACACAGTGATCAAATTAAGGAAGCCATGGAAATGATGGCTAGGCTGTATTCTATCTACCCCTCCTCACAGCTGTTAAGTGTGGTGTGTGATAACTCCACACAGTCCTAACATCTCAGCTAATAGCACACGCATATTTTGGGTATTGTAAGTTCACTGTTACCAGTGTAATTATAGGTTTAATTATCCCATAATGCAAATCTATGTTGACTTAAAAGCCCTCAACAGCAAACATAACAAGAGGGTACCCAACGTATAAGATTCTCTCTCTCTCTATCTCTCTCGCTCTCTCTCTCTCTCTCTCTCATAACCAGCATAGGACTAAAACACCATAGGCTCACTTCTATTGCAATACTTCACCTACAAGAGTTGCAGGGCATAGAAGTCAAGTGCACTGTGGTGCAGAGGAAAGATTCAGAAAGGGGCACACAAATCCACAACTAAGGAATTTCAACTATGTAGTTGAATATGGATCCAGTTTCTTTGTTACCATTAGAAAGTTGCAGGTCTTGAAACCTTTGAATCTCATATTCCAATTTTCTTGTCAATGAATGTGCCCATTTCTGTCCTTCAAAGCCCTGTATACGGTGCCTATTATAATCCTACTTCTCTTTATAGGGCATGTCGTGGGTTTTCTCTGAAAATGTGGTCACCCAGGACTAGAGCAGGGGCACCTTTCCTCCCTCCTAATAACTTTCCAAACCCCACATATATACAAGGTCTGCCACAAGTCAGACACCTCTAACCAAAAATTGTGGTAGCTAAGACCAGGCTTAGCTCCTCATATAACTGCCATGGAAGGAACCAGTGCAGGGCAGGGAGACGGCTCAAGGAAGGGATGCAATTAGGAGAGAGGTGCGTCAGATCCATTCAGAAAGTACACCATGCCCTGCCTTCCTGTGCTGGCCATGAGAGGGAAATATAAGTGGTGAAGCTGGTCATGGAAGACAAGATGCACATTGTGTAGAATTATACAACATGGAACACATCCGATGAAATAAACTGGTACACAAGTCTTTAAACTTAGCAACCTGGATAGAAAGAAAAGTCTGCTGCTAAGACTAGGCAGAGAAATGTTGCCCTGCAGCAAGAACCAAAAGGAGACAGATAGTTGGGTCTCATCGGAATGGACAGAACTGTGAAGCGGTGCTGGTGTAAGACTAGATGCCCTATGTCACACTCTGTAGTACAATACCAAAGGAAGTCTTCACTTTTTCTGACACTCTGTTGGCAACCTTGATCCTGCTATCCCAAAATTCTAGAGTGCTCTTTCCTCTCCATTATGCATAAAAAGTAGCAGTCACCTTTTACGAAGGAAAGACTTTTAACTTCTTGAACTTCTCCAAAGCTCAACCCTAATGAAAAAAGGAAGAACCTTTAATACTTGGAGCCCTAATAAGCTCAAAGTATTTCTAAAGGGAAACACAGATAGGTCATGTCTTGCTTAAAACAGATCTGGAAATAATCTACTCTGAAACATATCCTCCAATAAGAACACTGAATTGATTTTCTAATTTTCTAATGAGAATCAAAGGTAAACCAATCAAGGACATTATTTGCTCTAAGCCTTCAAAACCCAAAGGATGACCTGAAAAGAATTTATATTGTTTAATATGCCTCTCTAGGGAAGCCAAAGGGCCAGGCAGAACATTATATTATATTGGAGCTCTAAGTTACTATTTTAGTTTATGTCTCACTTTTTAATAGTTCTGTGTGATAGGTCTGTACCCCATCTAGATGTTAAACGTCACTTCTGGAGCTCTAATATGCACAGTTTATATAAACCTTGCTTGACAATCTTTCTTTTTGGACCCCACACTATGGATCCCACCAGCCCCTCCAATTGTTCCAACTGAAAATGTGGGCATCACTATTTCAAAATACGCTACCCACTGAATCTGTTTAAATGTGCTATGAGAAACTACAAATACAAGGTAATTAGACAACAACCTGAAACTCTGATTGCTGATAAATACTTATGTGACCACAAAACAGATGTTACTGTCTTTTCTCATAACACTGCACTGTGGGATACAATTTCTGTAATTCAGCTCAAGGTGGCTGATGTCATAGGAATTCTTTGAAGCAAAAAATGCATGTTGCACCTTCACTTAGCTATAAGGGATCTCTTGTCATGTCTAATGACAGCAATGGAAAGCTTATGATCCAGCCCAAATATGATAATCTATTATTGCAGCAAATCAGCATACAAGGGCACAATCTTGGCTGACCACAAGTCAAATGCAACGCCTACCAATCTGGTTTCATACATCACAGTTCTGACTGGGAAAACACAGACCTTCATTGAAGGATTAGCAAATTGAGCACAGCAACCTTAGCCAGGTTCATCAGGAAGCACTAGAAACTCCATTCATTAACACTGTTAATTCTACTTTACAATATTTGCTGCATAATTGCAGATTGCAGTAAAACACATCATTCACAGTATGGTTTTGACCTCCTTATTTTCAATGAAACATAGTTCAATGACACATCTCACAATATAATGAACTGTCTCCTCCCCTTCAACCACTCAATCATATGTATTGACCATGAGGACAGAGCAGGTAAAGGGTTGGGAAAATACACAAAATTTTAATTTATTGCAGGTAGATGCTGACTCTTGCTCTTCCTTCCGACGCTTGATTGTTGAAATTCAATCAGAACATACCTCCTCAATCAGACTCAATGTCATTTATCGCTCTCGTGAGAACTGTATGACCTTTACTAAAGAATGCATTGGGGGTGTAGAATACAAACTTAATCTTTTTGTTTGCAACACCTTTATTATAGGAGACTTCAACCTCCACTGGAGACAAATAAACAATGGTGAAATAAACATTTTCTCATCATTGCTTTTAGACAACTTCCTCATTCAACACTGCTCAAAATCTATGCACATCAAAGGAGTATCCCTTGACATCTTAATTGTCAAAGAATAATTTATCTCAGCTAGCAACCAAACTTTAGAAGACAAATGGAAACAATCACTCTACACCTCTCATTTGGAGACTTCCGGGTATCCAGAAGACATTATATAAGAAACATCTTCCAGACTAAAGACACCCATAGCAAATCTTTGATTGATACTTCCAAGAATGAGTAGCCTGAAGACAGCTCTTTGAGGTGGTCAAAGCTTCCAATAATCCTCCCCATTCCTCAGAGTGGAAAACCTTCAGACTAAATTTGAAGAGTCTACTACATAAAACTATCTCTTCCTGATGTCTCAGACTCTATGAATGACAATATCTCATATATAAAGCTGAGCCTAAATGGACTAAGTCAACCCTTTTTCAGAAAACAATCTATTAAAAATCGCAGCTATAGGTGAGCTCTCCAATTACATCCTGGCCCTAATCCAGTTATAATGGGCAAAGGTTTGAAACCATACCTTCTGCCTCACTGGGCCAACATGTTCAAACTCTCTCTTGCACAAGGAGTGGTCCCTGAATCCCTAAAGATTGATTAGGTTGCCCCTCTTCTGAAAAAAACAAACAGGGATTGCATGGGATCTGAATACCTTTCCCCTTATCTCAGGTCTGCCATTTCTGTTAAATGTTCTTGAGAGCTGTGCTTTATCATGCAACGTACTCAATAAACTTCGGCCAACAAGCATTTTAATAAGTTTCAGTCAGAGGATAGACATGGTGCAGAACAGAAATGGCACTTCTTCGAATTGTAGATTATGCACTCTGGATACCACAGTCTGGTAATTCATGTCTCTTGGTCCTACTTGATCTTTCAGCAGCATTAAAGAGATATAGGCAATGACTTCCTACTCATCAAAGACTCGCAAACTACGATTGTGCATTGGAGACATGATGTTCAAGAGGCTCAACTAACTAAACCAACCTGGCTTAACAGATCACCAATTGCACCTTGTCCAACTCTGTTACTTATATGGGGGTCTAACAATGTTCTCTACTGACCACTATTCTATTCAACCTCTATATAGAATTCCTGAGTGACCTACTCAAAATACAACAGGAAAGACATACAAACAAACCTTGAGCTGCCAGGTGGGAAAGAAAGGTACGATGTGGCAGCAGCTGTAGGTACAGCACTAATTCATCAGGCAGTTATGCTCAGTGCAGCACAATGAGTAGGCAGGAGTACAAAGCAAGGTTGCTGTTCAGTAGTACCAAGCAAAGAGCCACTTGGAGACTGCCTGATCCCTTCAAGACACCATACCTCTACATCCAAATTGTACGAGTCCTTCATGTAGGACCACATCTCAGTGGGTCTGCCCTGTTGCAGGTCTCAGTTGGAAAGTGCTGAGCTAGTTATATAGTGGTGTTTGAATACTCGGACTTCAATTGTGACAGCCACCATATCATGCCCACCAGAAATATTAGTTTATTGCCCTCTGGGAAGAGTTTCTGCTTTGCTGCCCACAGCCTGTAGCCCATCACAGCCTTCATAGTGGAAGAGAAAGCGAAACAGAAAAAGAAAAAAACACTGAAAAGACAGTCTTTGTAACAGGAATGGAGGATGGGAAAACAAACATAACCCAGACATTTAAAGAAGCAAAAACTCCTACTTGTGCCACAGCATGAGACCAGTGCATGCTCCCCCGTGCCTCCCACAGCTCTGCATAAGCATGGATGCTTTCATCAGGGGCCTAAGCTCTCAGTTTTTATGTCAGAATATCAACTACAAAGATATTGTGGTACAAAAATATCAATGTGAACATATCAACATCAAGCATATTTAGTTTACATACACATAATGTAAAGTGCAAAAATATCAACTTCAAAAACTATAGTCTACTTAAATTTTGAAATTAGTATTTATTACCAAATAATACTGATTAAACCTAAAAGTAAAGTTGTTCTTTTTAAAATGTAATGAAATATAACTTTACTCCACTCTACTCTATGACACAATACTCCACTGTATTGCACTGTACTCTTCAACTCTGCTCTATGCCACTCCACTCTACTCTATTCTATGCCACTCCACTCTACAACACTCTATGCCACTCCACTCTAGCACACTCGATGCTACTCCACTCTTTGACACTTTACAACAGTCTATGACATTCCACTCCACTCACATGCCACTCCACTCTATGACACTTAATTCCACTTTATGCTACACCGCTCCAGTCTACTGCACTCCAGACTACTCTACTCTATGACATGCCATCCCATGACATTCTATGACACGCCACACCACTCCACTCTATGAAACTATACTCTACACAACGCTAGGCCACTCAACACTACTCCACTCTATTGCACTCTACCACACTTTACCCTAATCTACGCCACTGTATGACTCTCCACTCTATGCTGCTCCACTCTATGACACTCTACTCCACTCTATGCAACTCCACTCTAAAATGCTCTACTGCATTCTACACCACTCTCCTCAACTCTATGCCTCTACACTCCACTCTACATCACTACACCACTCTATGACACTTTACCCCACTCTGCGCAATTCCTTCTACACCACTTCACCCCACTTTACTCCAATATACAGTATGACACACTACTCCCCTCTACTTCACTAATCCACTCTATACCACTCCACTCTATGCCACTCTACTCAATGACACCCTATGTCACTTCACTTTGCGACACTCTAGGACACTCTACACCATTCCACTCGAAACACTCTACTCTACTCCATGTTACTTAACTCTACTTCATTCTATGACACTTTCCAAGGCACATATAGAACCAAACAGGTGGGTTACTGTTCCTAAAGGGACACTATTGCTGTCCACAGAAAAAAGAGATGAGGAAAAGGCAGAGGGGGCTAGGTCTAGACCTTACCTATTTGTAAAGTTGAGATCGCTCCATAGGCTAACGCGTGTCCGTCCGCACCGTAACGGGCTGTGGTTATCAGTGGGGAGAGAAAAGAGGGACAAGTGGTATAGGAGCGGCTAAGCGGGAAGCTATTGTTGCAGTGGCCATTAGGGCAGGAGCGCCTTGTAGTTATTAAAAGAAGACCAAGGGTAGTATACTCACGGTTTTCGCTGGGTGCACTGTGCTCCAACACCTACAATTACCCACCTGCAACACCTACACGCTACACCTGCATTTTGGTTTGCAGGTGTAGCAGTCTCCGTGATATAGTGAAGAGCCTGATGTCCGGATGCCTGGCTTCCGGTGGGCATGTTTCTTTGTTATACGCATGCACGGGTGCCATCTTGGAGTGGTAAATCGTCCTTGTTACGAATGAGTGCCAAATAGCCTCATGTCTCAAAGGGGAACATGTAAAAGCTTAACAGAGGTTGTGGTATAGAGGGCGGTTGTTAACAGTGGAATCAGCCAGGGAACCGCGCAACAATAATCCACATTTGTAAAGCGCGAACAATCACCCGTAAGGGTCTCTAGGCGCTGGGGGCCGTCGGGAAGATTAAGCAAGCTATTGCCCAGAGTCACATGGTGCTGGGCTAATCTGCTGCCGGGGATCGAACTGTGATCCCTAGATTCCGGAGTCACTCGCCCTGGAGTCAATGCTCCGTGCCACAGTTGGGGAAGAAAATATAAATAGTAGAAAAGTGAATGAAGCCTCATTGCCATGTTGTAGAAACATAAGGATGTGCTTAGTATGGTATGTTTGGTCTGCTAAGGGCCATCTTGGAGCACAGGACTTAGTTACAGGAGCTAGTAACTAAAGTGAGTCACAGTGACAAGATCCATGGGGTCATAATTGTTTCCACGGGCTACATAAAACATGAGTGAGTGCTGGGTCTGGTATGTTTGCTCTGCTAAAGGTCATCTGAAGCACAGGAGATAATAATTAAATTAAAGTGTGTCACAGTGGCAGGGTCCATGGGGTCATCGTTCTTTCCACGGGGTGTCATCATTGAGCTCCCTCTTGTGGGTTTGAAGGCGATGTACCCATTGTTGTTCGCGTCTCAGTAGAGCTATGTTGCTCCAAGTAGGGTTGGATTCTAGGATAGTCCACTTGATATAATTGGCAGTGTGCTTGTTTTCAAGAAAGTGGTTGCACATTCTGGTGGAGATGCGTCCGCATCGTATGGTGCTCTTGTGTTTGCTGATCCTGACTTTGACTGACCTGGTAGTCATCCCTACATAGAGAAGTTCACATGGGCACGAAATTAGGTATACACAGTTTTTGTGTTGCAGTTCATGTGTTGTTGTTGTTCCCAAGTGAACATACCCAGTTGTAGTGTCCTCGTTTGTTTGGTGGAGGCACAAGCATTACCGGTTCTGCAAGGGTAATGGCCTGTTACTGGTGGTAGGTTCCAGAGGGTCTTGTCCCCAGATTTTTTGTGAGGACGGGGTCGTGTATGTACCAATTGGTCCCTTGTCATGTTCAAAGAGTCTGTGTTCAGGATCCTCCAGTTCCGTAGTATGATGTTTTTTATCTGGTTAGAGAGGGGTGTTAAAGTGGTTACAGAGGTCATCACGTCCTCCTCTTGATGTGCTCTATTTTCCAGTAGGCCTTCGCGGTTGTTATTGCATGCTCTCTTTTTAGCTTTTCTTATGACACTTGTGGGGTAGTTCTTATTTTCCAGGTTGGTGGTGAGAGTTGCTGCTTGTGAGTCATACTCAGTGAGTGAGCTGCAGTTTTTCAGATCCTTAGAAATTGACCATATGGGAGGTTCTCTCATAGGGCCTCGGGTGGTGACTGTCAAAAGGGAGAAGACTGTTGCAGTCAGTTCCCTTTTTGTATGTTTTTGTGTGCAGGTGTCCTTGTTCAAGGGAGATCATGAGGTCTAGAAATGGGAGTTCCTTCCTGAACTGTGATTTTGTAAAATGTAAGTAAGGATTAACGTTATTAATCCAATCGTTAAATCTCAGGCAGCTTTCTTCATTGCCCTTCCAGAAGATGAGGATGTCGTCGATGTACTTTTCCATGTTAGGTGTTAAAGTCCATAGAGATATGTTGGGATTCAAAATGTGCCATGTATAATCCTGTGAGGCTCGGCGCAAAGGTACTTCCCATGGAAGTACCTTGTATTTGGTGGTAAAGATTGGTTTTGTACATGAAGTAGTTATTCTTCAGAGCGTAAGTTATGCATTCCAATATGAACTCCACGGGTCTATTAGTAGGGATCTCTGTTGTCTGTAGTAGGTTCTCCACAACTGAGATGGTAGCATCTTGAAGAATGTTTGTGGACAGTGCTTCCACATCCAACGTTATTAAGAAATTGATTTCCTCAATGTTGTCAGTGTTGATTTCTGTAATCAGATTAATTAGGGATGTCCCTCGTGTCCTTAAGGTAGGAAGGTGTCATCTGGACCAGGGGGTGGAGGAAGAAATCGCTGAACTGGCTCAGGGGTTCTAGTAGAGACCCAATCGCCAAAACAATGGGGTGTCTTGGTGGTGGTACAATGCCTTTGTGTATCTTCGGTAGCAGATAGAAGTAAGGTATCTTGGGAGAAGTATTGATAAGGAAGGCTGATTCGTGTGTGGAGATCCATCCTTGTGTCACTGCTTCGTTCACTGCAATCTTGATACGGGTGAGTAAGGTCTTAGTGGGGTCCGTTTCTGGTTTCTTGTAGTACTTGTTATTGTTTAGCTGACTGAGACATTTTTGCTCCTAATCACAGGTGTTCATTATCACTTTAGCACCACCCTTGATTTATGATGATGTTCTCGTCTTCTCTGAGTGTGGATATGGCTCTTCTAAGTTTCGTAGATAGGTGGTTGTACGTTTTCTCTTGTTCCAATCCATGGACTTCTTTGAGAACAGCCTTCTCGAAGGTAAGCACTTTGCTGGGTACCATAGCGGTCGTCGGTGTAAATCTGGATGGTGTTCTGAGTCCAGTATCTTCTCTTTCAGGTATAGCTTTGTCCTTGAAATAGGATTTCAGTCTTATCTTCCTGAAAAACTGATGTAGTTCTCCGTTAAGTTTGAAGTTGTCCTCCTTGTGAGTTGGTAAGAACCCTAATCCTTTTTCGAGTACAGAGGTTTCATCGATGGAGTGGGTTCTGTCAGAAATGTTGACAATCAGTTTTTTTTGGTTGTTTGACTCCTAGTTTGTCATTGCGTCTCTGTGTCCTGCCACTGGACACGTTTGTTGCCTCTTCTTCCTCCTCTGCCTCTGCTGATCCCAGTTTTCAGTCCGTTTTCCACTATGTTGATCCTGATGATTAGGGCGTCGGACAGGCGTTTGGCCGTGCTGATGATGAGGACTAATCAATCACGGGTACATCTACAGGCAATCTGGCTTCATTCCCTTCTGAATATAAGGTCATCTAGAAAGATGCGTGATGCCGTGGTTAGTAGTAGACCATTGGGGGCCAGGTTGGCCCTCAAGTAGTCTGTCTCACTGCTCCGGGTAGAGCAATTTTTACTTGTTGTTTTTTTAGGGATGCGATTGAATTTCAATCCCTCTGGCTACTAATGGTTGCCATGTTTCCCTCTGTGTCGAGTGGAGAGGGCGTTTTCAAGATTTTTACCACAATGTCTTCTCCGAAGCTAAGCCTCGTATTTTCATTCATGATTGATGTGGTGGTGTAGCTGTGTTTCGTAGTGAAAAAAGGGTATAGGAGGGGAAAAGATAAGGTAAAGAGGTAGTCCCTCGGCTGAGCCGCCGTGCTTGATATGTAAATCAAAAGAGAGGGGGGACTAGGAGCTAGTTGAGGTCCAGTACCCGTGCTCCACATAGTAATATCGAACCAAACAGGTGGGTTACTGTTCCTAAAGGGACACTATTGCTGTCCACAGAAAAAAAAGAGATGAGGAAAAGGCAGAGGGGGCTAGGTCTAGACCTCACAGATAGAGACAATCACAGATTTTGTCTCTTGTTGCCCTCACACACCCCGAGGGATGTCATGCTTCATCATTGGGCATTGCTCCCCCGAAGGGTCACTTTGGCAGAGATCTTTTAGTAACGCCGTATGATCCGTATGATGAGTGAGGGTGTGAGATTTTCAAGTCAGAAAGAGGGTTCGTGGGAGAGAGTGAGTGAGTGAGTGAGTGACTAAAACTGGCTAGGGGATACCTAAATAGGCTTTTTAATGTGTGGGTTCCCCTGTAAGGCTAAAAAAAAACAGTAGGTTGTTTGTTACTGGCTGGGCAATAATGTACCCCAGTAACTCCTAGGGCTACATGTTTCGCGCCCATCAGTGGTCATAACGATCCATGGCGCTTCCTCAGGACCAGAAAAGGTGATTATAAAAAGTGGAAGAAAAAGTAAAGAACCCTAATGTTAAAAGGAAGGGCGGTCCCCCTTGTGAAAACTTCAAGGTAGCATTAGCTCAAATAGTGACCGCTCTTGTTGCGACCTAGACAAGGAAAGAGAAAAAACACAGACGATACACAGACAAACATGAAAACAAAATGATTATATGATTCTTAGCGGTGAGATGATTGATGGCATCTCAACCCAATTATGTGCTCTCGTGCCAGGCAGGAGAGAGGTGCTGCCGGCGCCCTGGTGCGTATAGAATAGGGGCACCAAATACATCCATTTAGTGCACATGTTCATTGTCATAAATCAGCGCATGAACTCGAAAGTGGAGTTTACATTCATTTACATCACCAGGCAAAGAGTATGAACCCCATAACAGTTGGTTGGTGCGAGGTCTTGCCACTGACCTCAAAAAAGACATTCCGTGCACTCTTACCTATTTGTTAAGTTGAGATCGCTCCATAGGCTAATGCATGTCTGTCCACACTGTTACGGGCTGTAGTTATCAGTGGGGAGAGAAAAGAGGGACAAGTGGTATAGGAGCCGCTAAGCGGGAAGCTATTGTTGCAGTGGTCATTAGGGCAGGAGCACCCGGTAGCTATCAATAGAAGACCAAGGGTAGTATACTCACGGTTGTCGCTGGGTGCACTGTGCTCCAACACCTACCCTTACACGCGTGCCTGCATATTGGTTTACGTGAGTAGCGGTCTCCATGAAATAGTGAAGAGCCTGATGTCCGGTTGCCTGGCTTCCGGTGGGAGTTTTTCTTTGGTGTACGCATGCGGAGGCGCCATCTTGTAGTGGTAAATCGTCCTTGGTATGAACGAGTGCCAAATAACCTCATGTCTCCAAGGGGGACAAGTAAAAGGGTAACAGAGGTTGTAGTATAGAGGGGTTTGTCAACACTCCCAGTGAAATGTAGAGTGACAGTGACAATGTGTAGGGTGATATGGTGGGCAACAGTAGAATCAGCCAGCGAACTGTGCAAGGAGTCACCACACGAATGAAATGAGAAAGAATATAAAATAAAGAATATCTTGCCTTGTGTCAGTATATAGCACAGCACACTTTTGCCTGCTTCATTTTAATGTTATTCTTTATTCTATATTCTTTCTCATTTCATTAGTGTAGTTTTTTCTTCATCGGCACCTGGCCTATATAGCTGCCTCTACATGGGTACAGTTGGGTATCTGTTATGCTGTCGTTCATCACTGCACTTGCCTTGGGGGTTAGACTCTGGGGAGATGTGTGGCTTTTCTATTATTATTGTTTACTCACTTTTTTCTGTGGTGTATCTGGCTATGGGTCTGCTTGTCCAAGTACTCTGCTTATACTCAACATGAACATTACCTTATAGGGCACGCTCTGGGACATGTTCAGGTCCTCCACCTTACCAGTCTGACTTTCAATCCACTTTGTGCCCTGAAGAAGGTGTGATCATAATTCGGGTTTCCACCGAAAAGCGCGTCAGCACCCACCTAGGATTCAAATACAAGGACCAGAATACCTGATTAATATATTATTTGAATTTAGTGATCTATAGTTGAATATGGAACACTAAACCTATCTGTGTGATACCAATCTGATAGGTATATATAAGCTCATATAAGAAGGGATTTTGAAGTTGGTCGTTGTAATCATCAAAACCATTACTTGATTTTATTGTGTTTTGTTGTATGTTATTGGATGAGTCACCTGTGTGGTATGAATGTTGTGTATGTGTCTGATTGCTAGTATGAATGATTTATGGTGTGCCCTGGAGTCCCGCAGAGCGAAGTGTCGGGAAGATCCGCAAAACAGTACCTTTAGAAATGCAGGGCGTCGGCGACCTCTCGTTGAGCTTCCGAAAGCTGTTTCCAGTCAGTGGTCATCGTGCCGCCAGATCCCTGCCACCTACTTGTGTGTCCTGCCGATCCCTGGAGCCTATTGTCCTTCCTCCGGCTACCACGTCTCTCCCCCACTGTCGCCCGACACCGCGACCGCTGTGTGGGGAGAGTGCTCGGCGGGACGGGACTTCATTACCCAGGTCCCCTTGCAACCCGGAAGCGGAAGCGGAATTAACATACTTTGCGCGCCCGGAGGCGCTACTTAATCGATCCCGCCCCCCGCGTCGCGGGACCGCGCGCGGGTCGGCGCCGGGCTAAGCCCGGGCAAAGGGCGGGCCGTCCGGGGCCGACGGAGGCTGGGCTGGGCCATCCCCCGTTAATCTCTGTTAGCCCTGCCCGCATATATTGGCCTGGCACCTCGGGGGCACGTTATTGAGTCTTGCTGAGCTTCAAGCCAACAATTCCATCAACGCTAACATGCCGAAATGGAAAGCTGGAGACAAGGTAGTAGGTACTCTAGATGCTTTCCTAGTACGTGCAGAATCAGTGTTGATACACGAAATCGAGGCCACTGAGAGAAGATTATCACTGGATCCCAGGCTATTGGGTGGGGGGCCCACTTCTAACACCCCACTTTATGCTCCCAGCCCGCTAAGGCATTCAAATGACTCCCTTGACCTGTCCCTGACTACAGTTAATAGTGATGCTCCAACTGCTCCTGTATCTCCCCCCGCTTCTACTACTCAGAGCAACCAGAGCCGATCCGTAAGGGCGAAGACTAAGGGAACGAAAGTCGCAGGGAAAATTGTTAAGGACCAACACACAAAGGCTAAGAAGGGCTGCCACACACCCAAAATTACTAGATCCAAATCAAAAGCCTCTGCCACATCCGCTAATAACGACCCAGCCAACACTCCTGCCTTAGGCGACCCAAATACTTCCTCCAACGAAGTCACAGCTAGCGACCCTGTAGTGGTAAACCCCTTACTATCATCGAGGGATCTTATCTCGCTCCTAGAAGGAAAGCTAGCCTCCATTCTTGAGCCAATATGCAAACGCCTTGATATGGTAATCCTAAGGTTAAATAAAATAGAGGAGGCCTGCGCTTGCACAGCGGCAGCGGCTACGCTTCAATCTTGTACAGAGGCAGCAGCAGAGGCGCCTTTATCCATGTCACCTGCCAAGGTAAATCGAGACAACCAGACTAGGGGCAATCCTTCCCAAGACCGAATGGGGTATGTGGGAGCACAAGAGGGGGCAGTCAGGGCAAAACCACAGCCACCTATACCCACCATGGTAGTTCCAACGAACAACGGAACCTCGACTCTTGTGAAGACTCGTGGCCAGGCTACCAACAATAAGACAGGCGATTATCCCAGGTGCCCCTCTCTCCACCTGCCACCCCAAGCAACCCCATATACTATTATCTTGGCAAACGTGCCCGTATTACCACATAATACACAAGAGCATTGGTCGTCCCTCAAGAACAAAGCCCTGCATCATTTAAACAAAATGACAAACTTAGGCAACAGACTACATAGGGACTTTAAAATGGTTAGAAGGATAGATTGGGTAGGTCACTCAGAAAAATCTTTTACTGGGGACTGTGTGGTTCTAAGCTTTAGGTCACCGGATTTGGTCTATGATATCCTTGAATCCACTGGACATCCATCATGCGATTGGTCATCAATCCGGGTATTGCCATTGGGGTATTTCTATAAACAGGACACAGTAAGACACCAAATAAATGATCTCCTTGGGAAAGCTACATCAGGCCCCGAGCAACGATTTGTATCTAAAAATCGCTTTGAAGCATTGTCTTCTCTTGGAGACATAGATTGACAAAGAACAGGGGGCCTAAGAGCATACAGGGAAGGTGCATTCATCACTACCCCAGAGGCCCCGATAAGCAACCAACCTCCACAGCCAAAGCCCGTTGCCCAATCCAGGGCATTTCACATAATACAACCAAGTCCCGATAGACTCCCTGTTGTGCATCCATATGATGCAGGGAACTCGACCAACCCAGCCACAAACGATTCCATGGCCATTGCCTCTTGGAACATCGCTGGCCTGGAATCCAAGGTCGACATAGATGACTGGGCAACCTTAGTTAATGATGTGGATATATGGGCCTTTCAGGAAACATGGGCTGTAGAGAATATACATAACGTTGGATACTTGAATTTTTCAAGTCCCGCGAGAAAGGGGCCTAGGGGAAGACCGGTAGGGGGCTTGACGTTTTGGGTTAGACAAATTCCTGGGGTCTCTATTGAAGTAATTCCAATAGATAACCCGGACATCCTGGCTATTAATTTAAAATTCCAGAATGGGCCAGCACTATCCCTAGTCAATGTTTATGCCAGGGGACAAGCGGGTGGAAAGAGCTCCCAGACCATTACAGTATTGGAATCCCTTTTAGCGGAAGGCTCCATTAAAAATAACTTGATCATCCTGGGGGATTTTAATACATGTTTTGAACCCCTGGATGGCGATGATGGTAAGTTGAGTGAGGAGGAGGATGCCCTTTGGGGCATCCCCTTGCTAACCTCCAAACCAATAAGCAAATGGACCGAGGCAGCGCTCCAGCTTAAAGGAATGTGTCTGGAAAGGGGTCTTAGGGCAGTAAATGGAAGAACAAAATCTGATGCCCAGGGTGCACCGACCTTTAACAACGGTCGAACGAAAAGCAGAATCGACTACATTCTAGTCAACCTGGAAATCTGGTATATCGTGTCTGACATGGTTATACAAACTAGGCCAGAAAGTGATCACAATCCACTGATTTTGACAGTGGATATCCAGGGATTTGCACAACAGACCAGTGGTAATCCAATAAAAAGTGGTGCCCCATTAATAATTGGCAACGACTTCAGACGAGTTAAATGGGACAAGGTGGCACTGGACGAGACCAAGGTGCTAGGTATAAGGGCCCTGATATCAAGTGCATTGGGCGAAATAAACACCTGCAACACACAAGAGTCCCTTAACGATAAACTACCAAAAATCCACTCGGACCTCATAAATAGGCTTAAGACATATTTCATTAACATAAAACCCATGGGGAGTAAAAAGAAACATGAGCCCATCACATGGTATAACGCTCACTGTAGGTCCACCCACAAAGCCCTCTTGTCTGCTATTAAATCTAGGTCTTATGTTTTGATTAAGCAGGCACGGATCAATTACAAATCCACCATAAAACACGCTAAAAAAGAGTGGGATGAGGGACGTTGGAAGGACCTGCTGGAAGCCTGTAAAGGCAGGAATATGTCCCATTTTTGGGACCTAATAAGGCGGGGAGATGGCCGAAGGACTCAAGCCCCAAACAATAATGTGGAACCTGACAGTTGGGTTGCCCACTTCAAGGCACAATACCAACAGGGCCCAGTTCGAACTCCTTGTCCAGCTTCCGAAAGCACGGCATCCACAGGTGTCGGTGCAGGAGTCGTCGGGCCCTTGAAGTCACATGCGCTGCAGATCGAACTCCTCACGGTTGAAGTCAGTAGCGCTGGCGTTGGCGGGTGTCGGGTGCTGCGGTGCGAGTGCAGCAGTGTGGCATGCAATGCCCTCAGGTCGCGGTGCAAGCAGCGGCTCGATGGCGGCATCAAATGGCATCGTCTGTGAGATCACAATCGTGGTGCAAAGTGATACGGTGCTCGTCGCACTGCTGGCAGGTCAAGGTGCAAGTAGCGGCGTTGTCGTTGCTGAAGCGCTGTCGTCAGCTGACGAACTGGAGTCGATGGCACTGGCGTCGGTAGGCCAAGGCTGCGGTTCGGAATGAGGGCAGTGCGTTGTGTAACTTTACGAGTGGTACCCTTAAACCATGGTGCAAGCAGCGGCATCATTTTGGCGTGGAGCGGCATCATCGGGGATACCAAGGCAGCGTCGGGAGCGAGGCGATATGGAGTGCGGTGCCCACAGGTCGCGGTGTGAGCAGTGGCTCGGTGGCGGCATCAGCAGGCGTCGTCGGTGATACCTGGGTCGCGGTGCGGCATTGTGGCGGTGCCCTCTGCGGTGCCTTCAGGACACGGAGTCGGCAGCGGCATCGTAGATGGCATTGGGTTGCTTTTTTTCTGTTGCAGCACAAAACACACAGTCCCCAGTGCTGAGGACAGATGAACTTGAATTGTTTGCTGTTCCTGAGACTTCTTGAACAGGTGGCACGCTCGACCTCAAGCCCATGGAGAAACTCAGAAAACTAGATTGCAGAACGTCCAGTCCAGTCCTTTCACTGCCAAAGAGAGAAGCAGCCACTGCAGGCCAACACAGTAAAGCACTCAGCAAAGTGGTAGTTCCTCCTCACAGCTTCTCCAGGTCTTCTTCTTGGCAGTCTTCTTGGTCCAAAAGAGTTCTAAAGTTCAGGGGTTTGGGCCCCACTTTTTATAACCCAAAATCCTTTGTCCTCTCAGTTAGAGAGTGTCTGTGCCCAGCCAGAACCAGTTCTGCCCTCTCTGGTAAGGCTTCCTGGCAGGAGGTGGAGAAGGCATTGTCAGAGGCAGACCAGGCCCATTCAGGTGAAAGGAAATGTCCTCCCCCAACTCTAAATGCAGCCCCTCTCCAGCCCCTGGCATCCAGAACCCAGACAATCAATCCAAAAACCCAGCAGGGGCCTACTGGTTGACTGAGCAAGAAAATACCTACTTTCTAAAAGTGGTATTTTCAAACACAGAATGTAAAAATCACCTTCACTAAAAGATGCATCTTTAGATTCTGAGTTCAGGCACACCTAGTTCCCGAGGCCAGTTATGTTTATAAGATGTTATAAACAAACTCCCCCACTCTGTCCTATGGGAACAGGTAGCCTTGCAATAGTGAAAAATGAAATTAGCAGTAATTCACTATCAGGACATGCTTCACACAGCATGTCCTACCTTTCACATACACTGCACCCTGCCCATAGGGGTACCTTGGGCCTACCTTAGGGCTGACTAACATGTAGAAAAGGGAAGGTTTAGGGCATGGCAAGTAGGTGCACTTGCCAGGTCGACATGACAGTTACAAACTGCGCGCAGACTCTGCGGTGGCAGGTCTGAGTTACCTCTTTACCAGCTACTTCTGTGGGTGGCACAACCCGTGTTGTGAGCCCACTAGCAGGATTGGATTTACAGGCTCTGGCACTCTCAGTGCGCTTTACTAGGGACTTATCAGTAAATCCAATATACCAATCATGGAAACACCAATCCATAACACAATTTACAACAGGAGCACTGGCACTTTGACACTGAACATCAGTGAGAAAGTGCGCAGAGACACTAAACCAGGAGGTCAGAAAGGAAAAAGACGGGGGAAACACGCCAAAAGATGTCAAGTCTAACAGTGATCCTAAGGGACACTATATAAATGTACTTTGTGTTCATCTTGTATATCTACACTTATGTTGAATATTTTGAGTAAAAATACCTGTTTTTGATATAAAATTATTTGAGATTCATATTTGTGTATTTTTAGAATCACACCGCTCCATTGTGACTCTTCAGCACTCTAGAATTTTGGCGAGGTATCCGCATATGTGTAATTGATCAGGCAAGTTGTCTTTATTTATATGGTGTTTTCTGTACCCCTGTTTCCCCTGCCTTGGTATCATGGTTTTCAGGGGTCCTCTCTTTGCTTGCTTAAGAAGGAAACTGATCTTCCCTCAAGCGTTCCATACTGGAGGAATGGGGACATATACAGGGGTACATAAGTTGCTAATGCACATAACAGGGTGCACTCTCCAATAGCATGGCAGAAAAGATACCACAGTGAAAGTGCAAACCACGCAGCCTTTTAAGATAAACAGAAACAAATTGTACTAAAATACCAATACATCTAATAGGACAATCTACTAAAGATTAAATAATTAATAATCCTATTTGAAGCATGTGCAGAAATCTGATTGCAAAGTCTCCCCGGTGCTTAAAAACAACTAAAGGAGAAAGTTCGCTTCATTTGGGAAAAACAAAGCAATTAGGATGTCAACATGAGAATCAAAAAAGCCCCTAGTGGGAAGGTATATCTGGGTGCTCTTCTGGTAGTCATTGACCTTTGACCGCCGGTTCTTCAGTCACTGATGTTTAATAATGAGTCACTTAGTCTGTCAAGCTAATACCCAGTGGGATGAAGTCCCAGTTGCTGCTTTGTTGTTTCAGTGCTAATTTTAGAAAGTTAAAAATAGATTAATATATCTATTTGGGAAATGCTAAAAATAGGCCTTGTAGGTGGCTTTTTTGGAAACAATTGACCCCCTGTTTCTGTTATTGACAGACCCAGACTGTTGATGTGTGGTGATCATTATTGCTGGAAAGGTCCCTTGATTAGGGTTTGGTAAATTGCTTTATGAAATGTCCGCCTGATTAAAGGCTGGGGCAAGAACTTGAACCAAGAGGCTTTGTTTACAATCCGTTCAGGCGCAACCAGTGGAAAAACCCAATAGCAGAAAAATGCATGTTGATGCCGTTCAAGAGTAAATATCTATGCTGCTTATTGGATTTTATCAATAATTTTAGGGACTGGAGGGCACAAAATTAGTACATGGACAACTAAAAGTAATGTAAGACTGCACACCACGTGCAGCTTCTTTCTATGCATCATAGGAAACATTACAGAGTACAGTCTTATATGGTACATAACTATGCATTTTTCTGAAACAGCCTACATGGCAGGGTACATGCATCTAGCATTACTTAGCATAAAGCTACCATGTTGTCACCATAGCTTTTCAAGTTCTTAAAAACAACATGTTTTGTGCATCAACTGTGTTTTTTATGTTTTTCTCGAATAGGTGTTTGCTTGTCAAAGGCCACGATACAGAATTTTCCCCATTTGTTTTTTATTTCTTAACTTCGACAGGGGAGAAGCCAGATCTAAAAAAAAAAGTAGTATGAGAATTTTCTTGCAAAGACGTTTTAGAGAAACATTCTAATGCTAGACATGTTTTTTCAGAGGGGTTCGCCATAAATTCAAATAGCTTTTACCTGGCTAAAACGTGTCAATAAAACTAGTAATGTCTACACATTTTAGAAACCCAACTCACTTGATTCATACATACATCCGAATGAGGTCATTTGACAGAGCATTATCAGCTTTTTGTTCAACAATTTTAATTGAAAAGAGAGATACTCATAGAAGACTGGGTAGTTGAGGGCGCTCTAAACCAAGTTGTCCTGTTCCTTCTTCAATGTCCTAATTCCTAATCCGCATATGGGATCCACTTTCCTTTCATTGCAGATTCTCTGTGACCTTCAGGCCGACATTTTTCTCCTTTACCCGCTGCCATTTTGTCTAGCACTGGGGCCCAAGGTGAAGGAAAGACTTGCAGCCCATAGATTGTTTTCGCAAACCACACCTATGACATGAGCCCTTCCTGCCGTTCCACATGCTTCCCACCCTGTTGGTCTCTCCACTTCAACAGTATACATTGGGACTGATTTACAAGAAACTGGCGCATCTGTAAAGATGCGTCAGATTCCCTGCGCCAGCCTGCGATACCTTTACGCCACCACGGATGCCCTGTATTTACAATACGGTGCATAATGGCGCAAGGATTGATGGATGCGTCAGAAATTCTGATGCATCTGTTGGCTCAAAAGTCACGCATTGCTGGAGTCGTGTCGCAAGCCCGACGCAACTCCAGCAATGCATGTTGAGGCCTATACTTATTGTACTGCGTCACTCCTTATGTTTTGACGCAGTGGCGTCCTAGAAGTAGCGCAGTGAAATCTTGTAGATTTCACTGCGTCATTTTTACAAGGCTTTCCTGCGTGGGACCGCCCATCCTGCATACATTATACCTGACGCAGGTATAATGTGACGCAGAGCTTTACAACATGACGCATCTCCCTAAATGCGTCACGTTGTAAATTGGCTGCATTGTTTATGCCACCACTGCATCACAAAAGTGACTCAACAGCGGCACAAAAGTGTTTCAAGGGGCTTGTAAATCTGCCCCATTGTTCCTCTAGTTTTGCTGTTTGCTGGAGTAATGATATAGGCACTCACCATACCATGCAGCACTGGCTGTGCTGTTTTACCTAACTTTGAGCTAACTGTTGCATAGAACCCCAAAATAAAATACACCCTCTTCTCACATGGTCTATTATTCCAGCCTCTACTATAGGCAAGTAGCTAACCCATGGGTCTAGCCACTGTGGGAAGTTAACTGGGGGCTTCGCTCCTCTTCTACATCTCTCCTTAAAAGGAAGATAAAGATGGAATACTGCGGTTGAAGGAAGCGATGGAGTAGCGGACTCTAGAAGCAATTTCAGCGAGTATTGTAAAGGTGGGGATGTAAGATTATTAAAGATTGATCTTAAATTGCTATATTCCCTAAAAACGTCCTGTGTAGTGCATACAAATTCCCAGTAAAGCACATGTTGTGCTTCTCAAATACCATGACTTTAGACTACGAATAGTTTATCTGTAGCTTACTCTGTGTACTGATGAGGCTCTTCTTAGACCCTTTGTGGTCCAGCAGAGAGCTCTGTTGACTTTGGGCCAGATGTACCAACCATTGAATTTTACAACTTGCAAATCGCGATAAATTGCGAGTCGCAATTTGCGGGTCGCAAAATTCAATGTACAACATCAGACATTGTTTGCGATTCCCAATGGGGTCGCAAATAGCATGCCTCATGAATATTATTGAGGCTGTCGCAATATGCAACCCCATTGGGAATGACTGGCACTCCCAGGGATGGTGGCCTGCTGGGGTCAGCAGACCACCATGTCTGGGACTGCTTTGTCAATAAAGCAGTTTATTTTTTTTTAAATGCAACCCGTTTTCCTTAAAGGAAAACAAGATGCATTAAAAAAAGAAAAATGAAACGTTTTGGTTTAATTTTTTAAGGGCAGCTGCCCTTAAAAAATATTTGTGCATCCATTCACAAAGGGGAAGGGGTCCCCTGGGGACCCCTTCCCGTTTGCGAGTGCTTTACCACCCTTCTGAGAAGGGTGGTAAACTGCGAGTGTTTTGCGACCACAATTGCAGTCGCAAAACAATCATACATTGGGTAAGGACTCTCTATTAGGAAGGGACGCCCTTGGCACGCCCCTTCCTAATAGCGAGTCGCTAACCCTATTTTGTAATTCGCTAATAGGTCAATGGCTTGCAAAATAGGTTTAGTACATTGGGCTGACCTGTTTTGCGGTCGCAAAGGGGCCGTAATCCCCTTTGCGACCACAAATAACGGTTGTGCATCTGGCCCTTAGTATTATATTGTCAGAGGACTAGGGCAAGATTAGCTCAAGGTAATTCCCTGGACTAGTAGAAAACCGTGGTTATTGCGAGTTGAACAGAATACTTAGCTATATTCAAATTGAAAAGCAACACCAAATGCAGACTTGGTCTAGCCTATTATACATAAGGAGGCTCATTTAGAGTTTGGTGAAGTGAGTGTGCCAACTTAAACTGGCAGAGCTACAGTCTTCCAAAACGTGTGCTTTCCCAGCTCCATTTAGAAGTGTGGTAACCGCCGGTGCACAATCATTACCACAACCCATCTGCCACATGGCTGTAGCCTTTTGATCAGATGTCTCCAACCTTTTCAAAAGCGAGTGCTACTTCTGATCTATGAAAAACGTCATGAGCTACTTCCTTATATATGGATTAGATAACCACACAAAAAGATCAAGCAACTTAAACACTGCCCCCAAAACACCAAGTCCTGATGCAGTAAGTACACATCATTGATGGCAGAAGAGTTGTAAGGGACATATTTTGGAGCAAGGTGGTTCAAAAGAACCAGTGTTGTCTCTTTCCTCTCCTTTGTAAATCATTTTTGAGAGGTGTCTCAGTGGTTTTGTTGTCTCTTACTCATGCATTACGTGGGATGACACTATCCTCAGTATGAGATCTAGGACCTGAAAAATTCTACTTTCTGGCTAATAGCCCTAAAAAGGTTCATAAAATGGCACTGCCTTAACGATTTAAGATTAAGAATAGGTACTTGCACAATTCATAGTGCTCTCCAAATAAACAAATCCCTCCAGCCACTCCCATCAGTATACCTCTGAGGCAAAGGTGAAACACAAATTAATAAATAAAGATATTGCTTTGCGAAGTTAAGTACCTCAAAAGAAAAGGAAGAAAAGAATAAAGAAAAAGAGAAAAGGGAACATACAAAAGGAGAGAAATATGGAAAGAAAAATCTTGAGGAAGGAGACAAAAAAAAGGAATTAAGCAAAGGGAAGCTGGAAAGAAGGAAAGGAAAGAAAGAATGATGGTAGGAAGACTAGAGGAACAAAAAAGAGAGGGAGAAAGGAGGACTGGAAAAGATGGAGGCTGAGGAGGACTCAAGAAAGCAGTGAAATGAAGGAGAAAAACAAAGGAAGAGGAAAGGAAAAAAGGAAGGGAAGAAAGAAAGGAACAAAGGAATGAATGAAAGGCAACATGAAGCAAACAAGGAAAGAAGGAATGGAAGAAAGCAGAGAAATAAATGTTAGCAGGAGAAAAGGAATATAAAAAAGGAGAAATACAGAAAGAATAGGACAAGTAGAAATATTGACAAATTAAAAGAGACACAAGGGAAAAAACTGAAAGATATAGAAAAGGAAAGAAGAGAATGATGGAAGGAAAGTAAGAAAAAAGCGAAGTGCCAGTTTGAGAGCTTGCAAAAGAGAGAAAGGAAGAGAGGGAACGGAAAAAACAGAAAGAAAGAAAAGAAAACATGAGAAAAAAAGAAAAATGTTAAGAAAGGATTACAAAGAAGAATGGAGGAAGAAAGAAAAAGGAAAGGAAAAAGGAAAAAAGGGAAACGATAAAGAATGAAATTATAAGACAAAATGAAAGAAACAGAAGGAACAAGAAAGAGAGAAAGAGAAAGGAATAAATAAAGAAAAAGAAACAATGAAAGAGGAAGAAAGAATGAGATTGAAAATTGTAATGCAGTGCAGCTCTCCTAAACATATTTTACTGCCATTGACTTAAGGAGCTAAACCAATGATTGAAACTTGTCATTAAGGAAACTGTATTTTTTCCGGGTCAAGGTTTTTAAGCAGTGTCCTCTGACGTGAGGCATACATCAATTGTTTATTTAAGGATTCTTATCAGTGACATTTTTTATTTAATTGGAGAGAAGGCTGCACATTGTTCCTGCAGTCACATTTTGGGTCTCATAGCTGTATTTGCTGAAATTGATCAACAGGCAGCAAGCTACCTCAAAATGGGCTGCGAGTTACTGGTAGCTCACAATCGACCTGTTGGAGATTCCTGCTTTAGTTCATCTGGATATCTGTGCTATTTAGGTAGAGCTCTAGATGAAGATTTTCCATACCAATGTCATCCATGGCATGCAAACTCTGCGCATTAGGTTCATTGTTTTATTGAATTCCAGAAATAAACCCCTATTTTTGTATTTTCTGCAATAAAAAGAACAGTGAGAAGTAGGTAGCAACAACATTGAACCTTATTAAACTAACTAAGGAGATGCAGGACAATCATTCAAATGCCCACGGGTCCCTCTCTCCACCACATGTACTTCAATCTTACTCACACTACATTGTGCTCACACAGTAGCTTACTGACACAAATAACTGGATAAAGATAATAACGTGGCTTAGGTATGAAAAGTACACAATGCACTCACAATTAAATTAAATATACTGCCTGTTAGACCTGCCTGTCACCCTTAGGGTGATCTTCCCCCAAACATTTTGCCTTCCTCCTCCACTTTTACTGACCTCGTTTTTGCTGACTTTAGGACTCTACCACTTTACCACTCCTAACCAGTGCTAAAGTGCTTGTGCTCACTCCTCTGAACATGGTAACATTGGATTACACCCAATTGGCATATTTAATATACTTATATGTCCCTAGTAAAGTGGCACTACATGTAACCAGGGCCTGTAAATTAAATGCTACTTGTGGGCATGCAGCACCGATTGTGTCACCCACTTAAGTAGCTCCTTAAACATGTCTCAGGTCTGCCATTGCAGAAAGTGTGTGTGCGGATTTAAACTGCCATTTTGACCTAGCAAAGTAAACCTTTTACCAGGCGCAAACCTTCCTTTTAAAAACATATATCACCCCTAGGGTAGACCCTGGACAGCCCAGAGGGCAAAGTGCAATGTATTTAAAAAGTAGGGCATGCACGTTTAAGTTTTACATGTCCTGGTAGTGAAAAACTCTTACATTTGTTTTCCACTACTGCAAAGGCTATTTCTCCGATGGAGTTGCCTTATTACATTTTATAAATGTGATTTCCAATTAAGAAGGGATACCCAGATCACGTTTGGTGTCTCTTGAAGAACAATTTAAAATCCTAACTTATGGAGAAGTTAGATTTTAAATTGTAATTGTGAAAATTCAACTTTTAGAGAGTTGGCGATATCCTACCTTGGCAATTAATGTAGCCTGTATCAGGGTCACATGGCTGGGTGTAGCTGACAGTTGAGCTTTGTGTATTCCTCCTGGACAGCCACCACAATAGGGTGTTTAGGTGTACCTCGATGGGTCATCACTGGCAGGATGGGTGGGAGAAGCGGGAAACAGCCCCGCTAACGCTTGAATAGCCTATGTCTTGCCTCCATACAAATGGCTGCATACCCCCTGTAATTAGGCTGAAGCCATTACATAGAGTACAGGATGCCTGGGGACTTCAGAGGAAAACATCTAGAAGCTCCTCCCTCACTTCAAAGGCACAACTTGGTATAAATACTGGACCTCAGAAACCAACTCTTCAGTATAATTCTGGATCTATGGATACTCTGCCATGAAAAAAGGACTCCGGTCCTGCTGAAGGTCTGCTGACCTGCACTCTGCTGGACTCCTGCTTTGCTATGTTGACCTGCTGCCTGTTGCCTCTTGCCTGGGTGAGAAGGACTGGACCTGCATTTCTTGAACCCAGAACCCAGAGTGACTCCAAGTGCTAGTTGGCTGGGCGCCTGATCTGAAGCCTCAAGAACATAACAGGCTTCCAACAACCTTGCATCTGGACTCCATTGGTGAGTCTACCCCGTGAAGTGGTGCCACCCCAGTCCTGGACCCTTGGAACTGGGCTTAAGGTGCCAGCCTCTGTGGACCAGGTAAAACGAAGCATCTTCTCTGCTGTGCGGTGCAACCCCAAGGAGAACTGATGCATCCCTGCTGCTGCGTGGGTTGGATCCGTCGCAAAGACCCACATTGCAGCCTCGCAGCTCTTCTGGACACCCCTTCTGGACACTGTGCGAGGCATCCTCGGTGCAGACTGTCGCATCCCACATCGATGGCAGCCTCAATGACGATGCCGGACTCCGCATCACAGTCTCACTGCTCTTCCGAACCAACAAATCACCCCAACTGAGCACCGCATCCTCGATGCCAGACTTTGCATCACAAGCCCCATCGACGGGATTCTTGACAACCACACAGTCCCTCGCACCACAGCCTCGCCGCATCTCAGAACCGACACATCGGTTTGGCTGTGCGATGCATCTTTGACACAGATCTACACAACGCTCTGCAAACTAGGATTTAAGGTACTTTGTTCAGCAGACCTAACTGGCTCCAAGTAGCTGGCCCGTGCTCCATCATGGTCGGCCTGAACTTGGGAATTTGTCCCGGTCTGCAGTGACCAGATATCCAAAGTTGACGTTTTATGGCGCTATTTTTATCTAAATCTTTGAAAATGTATATTTCCGGTTCTACTGTTTGAATTTATGTCATTTTGGTCTTGATCTATGCTGCACAAATACTTTACACATTGCCTCTAAGTTAAGTCTGACAGCTCCGTGCCAAGCTACCAGGGGGTTGAGCAAAGGCTAATTTGGAGTTTACTTGTTCCTTACCCCGCCAACGATTGTGGTCACCCCTTGATCAGTGCTCACGCCCCAGCCAAACAATAACCCAATTTCTTACTCTGCCCAAGAAAGTGCTTTAATATGTAGGAGAACGCCCCTTAGAATTCACTTGCAACCACTTGGCACCAACAATCGACCAAATGGTGCATGCGGGGCCAATATGTGGGCTGCTGGCATGCTCATCGTGAGACGTCTACTCTGTCATGATGATATCTTCACAAAGGAGCATATGTTTATGCTCCCCAAAGTAACTATGGAAGAGAGACCTGCATCTAACCAATGGGAAAGTATTGAATGCATTTGTTTTAGGAGGAATATGTCAACTTTCTAGTGACAAGCTTAAAAATACATTTAAAAAAAGATCACTTTGGACCAGCTGTGTCACTGAAGAGGAGGTTTGCAGCCACTCTAAGTCAATTGGTAAAGTGGACTGGTACATTGTGCCAGAGTGCATGCTATGGTAGGCGGAAACAAAAAGTGAATGACAATTTAACAGAGAAATGGATGCAGCTGGCTGAATAATAGCCCTGATATATATGTTTATTACATATGCTTTTTTGGAAAATCAATAGTCAAGCAAGTCACTGTCTCAAACACAAGACCTAGACGCTGGCAGCGAGGTCACTTTGAACACTATTTCTTAAAAGTGATCTTTATCAGGAATTCAGGGAAATGCCACTTGAGTACTTCGAATTATATTTGGTTACATGCATTTTATTCTGCTAATTTTTACATTTCTCCCCGCAACCTAGGCGAGTTAAGACTGCAAATCATATACATTTAAACGTATGCTGTTTTTGTGGGTAATCTGATGTGACCTGTCTCTTTTATATTACACTTCATTATCATGTTCATGGTCTTTTAGATCAGTGAACTGTAATCAGGCGCTAAAGTAGAGGAAAAGAATTTGTGAGCCAAAACTCGGGTCTTGTTTTCCTGAAATAATAATACAGAAAGTAGGCGCAAATTGCTTTGTGCCCATTTCAGCATTAGTGCTCAAGTCTAAATGATTCAGTCACATCTTAAAACAATATGCCCCATATTTAAATGCTAGAAAAACCTTAGTAAGTACTAAATACTCATATGGTCGGTGGGCAGAAAACTAGTTTATCCTCATAAACTGTCCCTTATTGTGTAGGACTTACTTCAGTGTCAATATTTAATTCAGGAAAAATACATCCGAAGATATCTGGCTTCATCATATGTAAATACAGCAGTGAACAACTTCATAAGTGTATAGCTATGTAAACTATATCTCATTTTTTTGGAGGAAAAAAAGACCTAAAAGACCTGAGCATATTTTTATTTAACATCCATCCAAGAAAATGTGTTTTAAGTGAACTGCATCTGTCTGAATTTCAAGCAGATCACTGAAGCCTCGTGTCATTTTAACTTGCATGAGCACATAATGCTACACTGCAGAACATAACATGCTGACATTCTGACAGGGCTCCTGTGAGCAGTTGCTCAGGTGACAGATTATTTGCATTAAATCCATTCTGTTCTTTCATTTATATATAGATATATATTCAATTGCATAAATTAAATATCTTTTTCTACTTTCAATAGCTTTACTTAATACCCAAAACATATTTCACATTTGAAATTGCTACCATTTATATGCATTTTTCATTGTGTAAGCCTTCATGAACAATAAAATATATTACCTTCTCCTTCATATTAAAACTCAATAAGTTAGTGAATAAAATGTACAAGACACGCCATTAGCGGGGAATGTGGGAAATATACAGACAGTTTTGGGGAACAAGGTATGATTACTGGATCCCCAGTGTTTAGCATACAATAATATCATGGAACAAGACGCCTTAAATAGAGTGGAAGCCCAGACTGATAAGGCACATTGAGGCAAAGACTGGCCTGGAGCAGCACCTGTTCCTGACCAGAGGAGACGGGCTAAAGCAGTTTGACCTGACCTGCTCTTGCAAGTTAGGCACATGGATATTTCACTCAAATAAAAAGTTACACCTCTGAGAATCATTTTTGACTCTGGACTTCGATGCGATTAGACTAATGATATAACAGCAGCTTTATCCAGCTACCATTTCAAGAGGCTCAAGCGGTACCTTGAGGAGCATAAAAGAACCGTGGTAGCAAGGACATCAATCAAGTGAAAATGTCCAAAAGCAATATCTTATTTGATGTTATTACTAAGCTCAGTAATCTAAGTTTGCATGCATGTAGTTATGTATGTTTGTATATATGTATGTATCTAAATGATATTTCTATAGAACAATCCTAGCCAAAAGGAGCACTGTACAAGGTCAAACAAAAGCATATAGTCAACAAGTGATAAGGGAGGAAGCAAGGTTGTGAACAGCTAATGTATTGTGATGTAGTGTTCAAATCTTCAGCTCTTTCGTAAATTGGAGCACTGTTGGGGTGGACCTGATGGATACAGGGATATTATTCAAAATCCTTGATGCACAGATGGAAAAGTTCTGCTGCTGTGGTTTTTCTTTTTTATACTTCTTAGTCTGCACTCTAATAGAGTACTGGCTATGGGCATGCTGGGAACCACAAAAGATGGTGAGCTTGTCTGGCGGATAAGAGGGGCTGCTGGTCATGATGGCTTTGTAAATCAAGCATCTGGTTTTGAAGATGGTGTGGCACAAGAGTCAATGGAGTTCCATGAGATGGTGGTGATGAGATGAGTTTTTAAGACTTTGCAAGAGATGTGCAGCAGCACGTGGGGTGTCATTAATGGGTGCCAGTGTGGAGTTTGGGAAGCCACAGGGCATGGATTTACTGTCATCCAGATGCAAGGGTAGGAGGGTTTGAACAGCAGTTGTGAAGTCACTTTCTGGAATGAACAATTTCACTTTCTTTAGAAGGAAGAGCCGGTACCCAGCTCTCTGTTGTGTCTGTAGATTGTCATCTCTGAGGGTAGGTGCTCGTGGAGGGTCTGGCTCGTGGTGCTTCCATCTGCTTCGCGCTCGAGCATTCGATCGATGCAAGAGTGCAGTGGCGGTTGGTGTGCACTGCAAGCGGAGATGTTTAGGAGCTGTTAGCGGCTGCCTGTTTGCCTTATATTTAAAATGAAATAAAATTCACTTACAAGAAGAGCCCGCCTTGGCGCCAGCTTTTCTCCCCATGCAAAATTGGCAAAGACTAAAGAACCTACGTTGCAGCACACTCTGCGGGATGTCGACGAGTCGATGGTGGCTTGAGTGAACATTCCTGTTCACACACTAAGTGCAGGGCAGTGTTACAGGCAGCTGCTGGGATTCCTGATAGGCGTTTTCCTCCTGCTGTGTGTTTCTGAAAGTCTCCCCACAATGGAACTAGTTGGCTACGCCCATGCACAGCGGCCATCTTTCTGTGCCTTATCTTATGTCAAAGTCAGCATTTAGAACAATCCCTATCTCCTGCAGAAATGGAGTGTTTTGATAAGGTGGCCATTTTTAGTTGGAATTGGCCTTGTTCTGTCATATATCCAAAGGCTCCAAATTTGTATTCACATATTGGAATTTTCATAACTACGAATCTATGGTGACAGGCACACCCCTATTATTCAGCCTGTCATCTACCAGTAGTACAACACAAAAGGGTTCTAGACCAAGTGGTGTACACATGTAGGAATCATTATGGTGACTGGCACACCTACATTAGGTTATCCTGGCAAGTTTGCAAGCCGGTTGTGAATTCTTCAATTTATCATACTTTATAAACGGTGACTTTTCATAGGATAAATCACACTTATCATGCAGTCCTTAAACCTCCGCCGCCATTTTTAATGTCACCTGGAGGACTCACCGTTCCTTGGAAGGAGTGGTTTCCAGCGTTTAACACATTTCAGGGGGCAATTGATGGTTTCAAGTTTAAACCTGAATGGAGAAAGTGGATTTTAGAACATTCAGTGGGTATGGAAGGTCAGGAGATCTTTACACATTTACCAGTTTACACACCTCAGGATGGTGAAGAACTGGATGAGGACAAAGAAGCTGTCAACAGATTGGAGAAGCAGTTTTCCAAACCACTAAATTTACTTGTAAGGAGGCACACATTTTTTTCCAGGGAGCAGACGGCCACCAAGTCTGTTGATACGTATGTTGCCTCTTTACATGTACTGGCAGCTAAAAGTGAATTTGACAATTTTACAGACCACTTAATTAGAGACCAGCTAGTCACCAGGTGCTTCTATAAAAAGATCCAAGAGAGGTTGCTCACATGCAAGAATCCACCTTTAGATGAGACTGTAGAAATTGTCAATGCCATTCAAGATTCAAAGAACTCAGTTAAGGAACTTAACAAAACTGATGATACTGTGTTGATAGCGAAAGGTACCAAATCCTTTGTGAATAAGACTGTTGACAAACCTAAAGCGCCAAAATGGAGAAGACAACCAATTGTTGGCAATGTTTGTTATCGTTGTAGATCCAAATTTCATTAGATCCACTTGTCCAGCTATTGCCAGGGAGTGCAATAAATGCTGTGTTAAAGGCAATTTCGGAAACATGTACAGAGATAAAAGAGGGAAGGTGAATATGGTCACAGAAGATTATGACCCAAGCCTAACCAATGACATGAATAATTTATTACTGTATGTGTCAATGTATGAGCAAGTTGGAGCTGATAATACCAGTGCAGACCCAGAAGGAGAACCTAAGAGCAGTGACAATATTACTTATGATATGATTCATTGTGTTAGAATTCATGAAAAGGATTTGCCTGTGTCCAAAGACCCTATCAAGATGTTTAAAGTGGGCAAGTTGATAAAACCTTTACTAACAGATTCTGGTTCTAAGATCACTCTCATATCCTTGAATATGAGAGTGATCTCTCATATCCTTGGATATGAGAGTGATCTTAGAACCAGAATCTGTTCCAAAGATATTGTTCTTAAGTATAATGTGGAGAAAACATTAGTGATACCCCTGTGTGTCCTTACAGAAAAGCTTGTTGATATTAGTCATGGAGGTCATTTGGGTATCACAATCACCAAAAGGAGGTTAAGAGAGATATTCTGGTGGCCCAGAATGGACAAGGATGTGGACGAAAGGATAGGAAAGGGCTCTAATTGTGTGGAGAATGACAAAGGCCTGAAGTGTGTCATTTCACCCATGAGCATTCCTGACGTTGCTCAGAAAGTGTAGGAGAGGGTAAGTATTGATTTCCTTGGACCGTTCCAAATTCTTTCCCCGGCTCAGAGGTTTGCCATTGTGTTGATAGATCATTTGACTAAATGGCTTGAAGTGAAATGTATTTGTGAACCTAATGCAAAGAATGTCATCAGTTTCCTTACGGATGTTTTTGCAAGGGAAGGGTTTCCCTCAGAACTGTTCCCCGACAAAGGGGTACAGTTTGTTTCTTTAGAAATGGAAGAATTTTTGGAAGGGGCTGGGATCAAACACAAAAGATGTAGTCTTTACCATCCCCAGCAAGTTGAGAGAGCTAATAGAATGAATTTGAACTGTGTGAGAGGGGCCGTACTGGGAAGAATTGATGTGGGTGATGCAGTGCGAGCCATGCTTTGGTCTTATCAGAATACTCCCCATAGAGTGACTGGGATTTCGCCTTTTGCTGCCTTAAGGGGCAGGGGTTCCCTGGATTTGTTGAGGCCTGCCTTGTTGAACAACTTGCCCAGAGTAAAATCCACAGAACTCAGGGCACACAACATTGAAGTGGCAAGGAGCAGGAACAAGAATAGTAAAGTCAAGAGTAAAGAACACTATGATGTCATAAAAGAGTGTGATTTTGGAAAAAGGTAATTATGTGCGGGTGAAACTACCAGAAGAAAGGGTCCTGCACTTTGTGTGGAAGAGGTGAGCAAAGATGGGTGCGCTGTGAAGTTGCAAAATGGCCAATTGTGGTATTGTGCCAGGGTTGTCAAAGTAAAGGGGCATGTGACAGTGTGCTGGGAACCGGTGCAAAATAAGGTGTGTAGTCATTCTATCATCTATGTTAAAGAAACGGGTGTGCAAAGTTCCTGAAAGATTCAAGGATTATGTAATGTCTTAAGATGCTTGTTTTTGTCATTAATGTGTTAGCATTGTAACGTTTTTTCTCTTTCCTTTTCTGCTGGGGGGGGTAAGTTATTGTTCCATTTCATTGTATTGTAAAAGGGGGAGGTGTGTTGTGTCTGTAGATTGTCATCGCTGAGGAAACGGGGCTCGTGGGCGGTCCGGCTTGTGGTGCTTCCATCTGCTTCGTGATCGAGCATTCTGTGGGAGCTCATCTGGGTTTATTGTAGGGACGGCATGGATGAACACGAGGCTAGGCCTCAACTTTCCTCACCCGCCTCCTTCGCCCAACTTAGTGAAAGCAAAACGAGGGAAGGTGGGGAAGAAGGGAAACAAAACAAGGGAAGGAAGAAGGGGTAGGCGTCTGCTTGATCTTCTGAGAGAGTGTCTCCTACGATCCAAAAAGAGAAGGCAATCATGCATGAAGAGACAGCTTCTAAGGATACTAGAATGCCCAGTTACGTAGGTTAAAATCACCATAGGTATGGAAGACACCAAGTAAGACAAAAATACATCCGTACTCCTATACGCAGGAAAAACTCATTTCCCTTCTCCGGAGGAGGTACGGGGACAAAAGAAAAAAATACATAAATAAACAGGGGTCTAAATATGCGAACAACAAGAATGAAGAGATGGACTCCTGTAATAATGCCTATATCTCTTCCTCTCTTTTACAGAGACTGGAAAACACAAGAATCTCCAGAAATACTGCAGAGGGACGGAAGACCATCAGATAAGTACTATTCCCAGACATAAAGTTGTTGAAATATAAAAAGAAAACCTAAATCAAAAATATTGATGCTTTAAAACCCTATGCTGTTTCCTATCTCTTACAGGACCAGACTGTCAAGGGTTAACATCAGTAACTCTGGGACAACATCATAGAAGATCAGAAAGCTCCGAAAGAAGACCCAAGGATCCAGGAAGCAGTAGAGCCATTCCAGAGACCGAAAGCAGGCAGACGACCAACACAGAGGATAAAGGTTCAGGACAGCAGCAGGTAAGTGAATTCAGGAAATGCGGCGGGCGGCGGGAGGCCAGGCAGGATTCAAACTGGAACGCGAAGCGCGTTTCCAGCATGGATCCCGTCATTAAATACCCCTTAGGTGCCACCCCAGGCCGCCAACAGGGAATGGCGGGTGGGGCTCTCTGCTCCGTGTGCGAGCACGGGTGCTGTTAAATGCCCCGCACACCATGGAGCCCTAACAGTACACCCCCCCAAATCCCCCTCCAACAGGCTTGGGTTTGTGTGGATACCGGCGATGGAACAAGCTAACTAAATGGGGTGCATGCACATTAGAAGCTGGTTACCATGACCGCTCATCCGACCCATAGACCTTTCAGTGAATCAGGTACTGCAACCAACGACGCACTCTACCGGAGTCCACGATATAAGCAACCTCATACTCAGGACCATCATCAAGCAAAACAGGGGGAGGCTGCACAGGAACAACAGTACCAGGGGTGACAGGTTTCAATAAAGACACATGAAAGACAGGATGCAACCGCAAGGAGGCAGGCAACTCAAGCTTCTGAGCTCCAGGGTTTACTACTTTGGTAACAACATAGGGACTAATAAAGCGAGGCTTGAAATTGGTTGTACCCTTCAGCTGAATGTTCCGAGTGGACAACCATACCCTGTTTCCTACAGCATAAACAGGCGATTGTCGACGATGCCGATCTTCTCCCCCTTTATACTTGTTCTTTGCCTCATCTAGTGATTTCTTAGCAGAAGTATGAATGTTCTGGAGGTGAGATACCATCTCCTGAGCTGCCGGGGCAGTATCAGGCAGCAAAGGTGAGACCAGACCACTACGAGGGTGAAACCCATAGGTACAAAAAAAGGTGAAACCCCAATAGACACATGCTCACTGTTATTATATGCAAACTCTGCAGACCATAAGGCCGAGTCCCAATCCTTCACCCCCTGCAGGATGTGACACCGCAAATATTGCTCTAGAAACTGGTTGACCCTTTCTGTCTAACCAACGGTCTGAGGCTGGTGAGCTGTAGAGAGACGTACATCTAACCCCAGCATGCCATTCAGCCCTTTCCAGAAATGGGACACAAATTGAGGGCCCCTGTCTGAGACAATGATGAAGGGTAAACCATGAAGACACACTATCTGTTGGGGAAACACACAGGCTAGTTCTTTGGAGAAAGGTAATTTCTTCAAGGGTATAAAATGTGACATCTTGGATAGCATATCGACCACGACAAATATGACAGTGTGCCCTTGTTTAGTAGGAGGCAGTTCCACAATAAAGTCCATAGTAATAGAGAGCCATCGTGTAGGAGGTGTAGGCATAGGAGCTAAGAGACCGGCTGGTACTTGATGAGTGCTTTTGCTCTGTGCGCAAACATAACAATCTTGTACGTACAAACAGTCATCTTGGTTCATGGATGGCCACCAAAAATACCTTTTGAGCATGGCAAGGGTCTTCTTGTAACCAGGGTGGCCCGCTAGAGCATGTGTATAAAACCAATGTAGTGCTTGTGCCTGAAGAGACTGAGTAGGGAGGACTAACCCACCTTGAACAAAGACCAAGTCCTTACTCCTGACTCCATTGTGTTTCGTTTCAATGTTCCTAACTTCCTCTGATTCGTGTGCAAGGGCCACTTATTTCAGAAAAGATTCTTCTGAGAAAGTACCCCTAATGCACGATCAGGATTTAAGACAAAAGGTGGTTCTTGAGCACACAGTTCATCAGGAAGGTCATAGCCAAAGTGGGATAGGGCGTCTGCCTTGACATGTTTAGCGCCAGCCTGGTACTGGATGACATAATCAAAATCACTAAAACATTGGGCCCATCTCAACTGTCTCATAGAAAAGGCCTTGGCTGACTGCAAGAATTGCAGGTTTCTGTGATCAGTGATGATGGTTACTGTGTGCAAAGCCCCAAGCAGATACTGTTACCATTCCTCGAAGGCCCTTTTTATAGCCAACAACTCCCTATTTCCTACTGAGTAGTTTACTTCAGCAGGAGTTAGCTCATGGGAATAATATGCTATGGGATGTAGATATCCCGTCTGTCTGTCCCTTTGAGACAACACTCCTCCTATGGCAACTTGGGATGCGTTTGTTTCCAACAGACGTGGCTGTGAAGTGTCAGGATGCGCCAGAACAGGGGTGGTAACAAAGGCCTCTTTTAAACAGGAAAAAGCCTTTTCAGCCTCAGGCGTCTAACAGAACGACATTCCTTTCTTCAAGAGTCTGGTGATGGGAGTTGTGAGTGTAGCAAATCCTTGTATGAATGGCGAAGCCCAGAATGCTCTGCACTTCCTTCACAGAACGAGGAGATGGCCATTTAGTGATAGCAGCAACTTTTTGAGGGTCCATAGTTACCCCTTGTGCTGATAAGACAAAACCCAAGAAGGTCAATAATATATCTAGACTCTAACTGGTGTAATGCAAGTTGTCTGTTCCCACCCCTTACATTGATTGGAACAGCATCAATCACCATCATTCTTAAAAGTTTTTCGTCTTGAAGATGATGGTCAAAAAAATGTCGACCAACTATGACTCCTTTAGGATTAAATTCTAGTGAGGAGTTAGCGGTACACTTACGATACTAAGATTCAGTAACTTTATAACTTCCAATGTGTAAATAAGTCTGGCTAAAATAGTTTTGTAAAAAAGTTTTGTTAAAAAATTGTTGCTGAAATTCTCTGCTTTTTAAACAGTTTTATCATCACTAAGTCCTTTTATTTTTAAAACAAAATAAGCAACAAAGAAGCCTAGGAGGTCACAGTGTTTCTACCTTGCCCCCTTTTATTGACTTTTTTTCATTGACTCAGTTCGACCGAGTCACAGGATGGCTGATAACACTTCCTGGTTTGAAGTGCTGGCAGCCAATCAAATCTGAGCAGGGGATCTCGGGTGGGGTCGTGGATCCTCCGCATCCCCAGTTGTACATCTTAAAGGTCTAGTTGGACATTTCACTCGAACAAAACCAGAGAAATTTGGCCGTTATAGTTAGTTGGGCTAACTATAACTTGCAACCCCGCAATGCACTGCTGATGATGTCACATATTACATCATTCATGACATGGTCAGTGACATCACTGATGGCATCACTGATGACATCTCAAATGACATCACTGATGACATCATCCAGTGACTGTGTGTTTCTTTAAAGTATAAATACGTTTTATATATATTCACTGAAGAAACCATAGGTTTCACACATGTTATAGTTAGCGGAAATTTTACTGATAAAAAACCAATGAAATTCCCCCGTTATAGTTAGTGCAGGCAACTATAACTCACGCGACCGCAATCCTCTGCTGATGCTAATACTGTATTTAGACACTTATTTGCCCATGTCTTCTTCCATACATTTTTAGCTATACATATATTACAAATATTTTTTTTTCATAAAGACACATATGTCATCAGCAGAAGATTGCGGTCGCGTGAGTTATAGTTGCCTGCACTAACTATAATGGGGGAATTTCATTGGTTTTTTATCAGTAAAATTTCCGCTAACTATAACATGTGTGAAACCTATGGTTTTTTCAGTGAATTTGCAAGGTTTTTTAAATGGTAATTCCTAACTATAACTTGTGTGAAACCTATGGTTTTTTCAGTGAATTTATACGTTTTTTTAAATGCTAAGTTACTTTACGCCATTCGTGGCGTGCGTGCCCACTTAACGCAGTTCGTTCCGTGCGCGCACGGTGCGCTTCGCGCACCGCGCGCCCACTTTACGCAGTTAGTGCCGTGCACGCACGGTGGGCACGCGGTGCGCTACACGCACCGCGTGCCCACGTTACCCTAGATGGGCCATGTACGCACGATGCGCTTCGCGCACCGTGCGCACATGGAGGACATATGATGCACTTCGTTTTGAAAGGTAATACTTTAATTTTTCGTATATGTTATAAGCCATGCACAAATGGTGCCCTTCGGGCACCATTTGCACACGGGGTGGAGAGAGTGTGGATAATTTTTTTTTTTATTATTTTTTTTTTTACTATTTTAGTTTAACTCATCTTTAATAAGCCATGCACAATTGGTGCCCTTCGGGCACCAATTGCACACGGGGTGGGGAGAGTGTGGATAATTTTTTTTTTTTTATAATTTTTTACCGTACGCGTACGGTAAGCGTAATCGGCGAAATTAGCGAAAAAATAAAAATTCCGTTTTTGGCCTTGGGGGATCTTTGGGGACTCCCTCAACATTGCTATGTGTGTGGGAGCTGTCTAAACAGCCCCTTTACATGTTTTTGTGCTTTATATTTTAAACATCACTCTCAGTGCGAGAGAGAAAATGGCGGCCGCCGCTTCCTGGTTTCGGCCGATTCGAATGTTTACTAAGATCTAAGAGCCAATCAGAATCGCGCTCGCGCACGCCACCGTACGCGTACGGTAAGCGTACCGTAAGCGCACCGTAAGCTGGCTCAGATATATATATTGATTTAAAGGCTATTTTCTCAGAATCTACTGAACAGATTTACACCAAACCTACAAAAGGCACTTCCTTGACCTGAGGACTACCTCTCTGCCAAATTTCTAGTAATTCTGTTCAGCCGTTCGGGCTGTAGCCCTGTCTAAAGGTCCTATGGAAAAATGCATGGGAAAAACGCGTTTTGGGACCCCCCTTTTATCTCAGCCCCCGCTTGACGAATCCCCCCGAGACTTTCAGGGAAGGAGCGGAGCGTAGCGCCCCACCTATTTTGAAAAATTCGCGAGGATTCGTCGACCGGCGCCAAAGTTATTCAAAATAGAATGTTGTGGATTTCCTATGGAAACGTGGTCCTAACTATAACTACCTACTGGCGACCGCCAGTAGGTAATATATGTATATATATATATATATATATATAATCTACTGGCGGTCGCCAGTAGATAGTTATAGTTAGGACCTATTTTCCATAGGAAATCCGCAACATTCTATTCCCAATAAGTCTGGCGCCGGTTGACGAATCTTCGCCAAAATTTCCAAACATGTGGCCAGCTCAGCTCCGCTCCTACCCTGAAAGTTTCGTGGTGATTCGTCAAGCGGGGGCTGAGAAAAAAGGGGGGTCACAAAACACGTTTTTCCCATGCAATTTCCCATAGGATCTGTTGTCGCAGCTACAGCCCGAACTGCTGAATGGAATTACACCAAATTTGGCAAACAGGTAGTCCTCAGTTCAGACTCGTGCCTTTTGCATAAATGGTGTGAATCTGTTCAGTAGTTCCTGAGAAAATGAGGGTAAAAAAGTTAGTGATATCTATGGCTGGGTAGGATCCGCGCACCCTATCTGCACCGTAAGTGCACCCTCCCCGAACCAAGTGCACACCCTGATGATCACGCGCTGAATGCTAATTGGCTGTCTACATTCGAAACCAGGAACTGTTGGTGGCCATTTTCTGCCTCGGTAGAAGCGAGGCTGATGAAGCAAGGGGAATAAGTGTGTAAAACATATAAAGGGGCAGAGTGGAAATACTCTGACCCTCTAGATCTGCTTAGGGGGTCCCAGGAGGACCCCCTGGGGCCCCCTTTAAAAAAAAACCGGCGAAATGCGCCCAGGGTGCGCGCATCCTATCGTGTTGGGTGCACGGATTCTCTCGCATTGGGTGAGCGGTTCCTAACGCGTTGGGTGCACGGATCCAAGGGAAAAAAAATTACATTTTTGGGAGATAAACATCAAGCTTAAGTGTTTTGTTCTTGAGTGGCTCTAAAAAGAGCCGTTGTGTTCATTGAGAGTTTTTGGTACTTATAAGTAAGTACCTATACAGAGTCTAAAGTTGTTGAGAAAGACTCTGTTTCCTTTATCAGTAAAGTGTACTCCATCTCTCCTATACATCTCTTGCATATGAAAGCGCAGATTGTTATTAAAAATGGACCCCATTCTATAGTCTCGGAGAAAAGCAGAAAAAAAAAGTCCCGGGGGCAATTTTTCATAGTCATGGCTCTGGGCCCCCCAGCCCCGGGGACCACCACCCCCCGGGGCTTAAAGTTAATGTATGCAGGGGGGCTCATGGCCCCCTCACCCCCCGGGGCTTGTTTTAAAAATATTATAATGGAGGGCCCAGAGGGGCCCCCCAGCCCTGGGGACCGCCACCCCCGGGGCTTATCTTAATGTATGCGGGGGGCTCATGGCTACCCCGCAGCCCCGGGGACTGCCACCCCCCGAGGCTCGTTTTTTTTTTTTTAAACCCTGTGTGGGCTGGCTCGAGCCCCTCCACACGCCCCAGGGACCGCCACCTCCCCGGGGCTTTAACTTAAGTGGGAGGGGGGCCGCGCGGCCCCCCTCCTGGAGCCTTGTCATGGCCCTGGGGACCACCAACCCCCAGGGCCGGCTCCTGCAGTGTCCCGGGGTGCCCACCCCGGGACACTGCTGTTTGCAATGGCAGGGCGGGAGCCTCGCGGCTCCCACCCTGCCATTGCAAACTGCTTTGCTAATTGGAAGAGAGAGCAGGGAAACCTGCTCTCTCTTCCAAATAGCAAAGCAGATTGCTTTTCCACATGGGGAGCAGCATGTTAGCTGCTCCCCATGTGGAAAAGCAATGCCGGCTCCCGCAGGAGGTGGGGAGCCGGCAGGGCCGTGGGGGGATTGGGGACCCCCCACGGTCCCCAACAGAGGCCAGGCCCTGGGGGAGGGGTTCCCCGGGGCCAGTAGTGGCCCGGGAGGGGGGCCACTGCGGCCCCCCTCCCTAAAAAAAAAAAAGAAATGGCCCCGGGAGATGGGATTCCCGGGGCCAAAAGAGGCCACAGGAGGGGGGCAAGGCAGCCCCCCTCCAAAAAAATAAAAAACAAAACAAAAAAGGGCCATGCCCCGGGTGATGGGTTCCCCGGGGCAAATTAAGGCACAGTTTAAAAAAAAAAAAGAAAATAGGGGGCAGGCCCTGGGGGATGGGGTCCCCAGGGCCAAAAAAAAAGAAAAAAGAAAAAAAAAACGGGATCGGGAGGAGGCCACGCCCCCTCCTTTCATCACTCTGCAAACGCGCCCCCTGGCGCGTTTGCAGAGGGAGAACGAATTCCCCTTCAATACTGGGGGTCCCTGGGGGCCAACTAGCCCACCAGGAACCTCCTGTATGCGCCAGGGGGCTGCGTTGCAGAGAGGTGTAATGAGGCCACGCTCCTTTTTACACCTCTCTGCAATGCAGGTCGGTGGCACTTACTGGAGGTACCTGGTGGGCTAGTTGGCCGCCAGGGGACCTCAGGATTCAAGGGGACTTAATCTCCCATCTTGACACGCACCACGGGGCGCGTTTGCACAGTGGTGAAGGTAGGGGGTGGGGCCTGAGGTGATACTGTGCAAACACGCCCTGTGGCGCGTTTTAAGTTGGGGAATTCATTTCTCTTCAATCCAGAGGTCCCCTAGGGGACAACTAGCCCACCAGGTACCTCCACTAAGCACCACGGAGCTGCGTTGCAGAGTGTTGTAAAAAGGGGTGTGGCCTCTGAACACCTCTCTGCAACGCAGCACCCTGGAGCATACTGGAGGTACCTGGTGGGCTATTTGGACACCAGGGGACCTCAGGATTCAAGGGGACTTAATCCCCCAACTTAAAACACCCCACGGGGCGCGTTTGCACAGTGGTGAAGGTAGGGGGCGGGGCCTGAGGTGATATGAGTGCAAACACGCCCTGTGGCGCGTTTTAAGTTGGGGAATTAATTCCTCTTCAATCCTGAGGGTCCCTGGGGACCAACTAGCGCACCAGATACCTCCAGTAAGCGCCATGGAGCTGCGTTGCAGAGTGTTGTGAAAAGGGGCATGGCCTCTGAACACCTCTCTGCAATGCAGGCCCCTGGCGCATACTGGAGGTACCTGGTGGGCTAGTTGGCCCCCAGGGGACCTCAGGATTGAAGAGGAATTAATTCCCCAACTTAAAACGCGCCACAGGGCGTGTTTGCACACGTCACCTCAGGCCCCGCCCCCTTCCTTCACCATTGTACAAATATTCCTCTAAAATCAGCCGAACTACGAATTCCGATTTACTCACCTGTAATCAGGTCAGAACCCTGGGCTGCATCTTTTACCCCAGCACTGACTCTGAAAAGTAACTCTAAGCGTACTTACCAGTAACTTGTATTTCCTTCCATAGGAATCCATTGTGTGGTTTTCAGCAGAAAAGTGTCTATTTTCACAAACTAAAAATATTCCTAAAAAATCGCCTGTATGACTTAAACACATTCTTTCAACTGTTTACAGGAGGTTGGCCAGTGCTGGATCCAGCATCCACCACTGAGTAAGAAAAAGTAACAATAACACTACTTACCTGCTAAGTGAATTTTCTGCCATAGGATAACATTGGTGTTTCTCTGTGAAAAAATTTCTAAGTGTCAACTTTTAAAATACAATAATATTCCTTAAAAATAACTACTGTAACCAAAACGCTTTTACTCAACTGTTTACAGGAGATGTCCAAGGACTGACTCTAGGATCCATTCCTGTGGTTAGAAAAGTAATCCATAAAGTAACTAATTGCATTTAACTAGAAATTCACATTGAGCTCAATGTTGCTTTGTGTATGAAATTGTGTTGGCCATTGCAACAACTGTAACTACTGTACTTAAAAGTGTGTTGCCTATTTGCCAAGTATCTAAACTAAAGTAATTCATTCTGAGAAAGTATATTTTGTATTGTAATGTATAATGAAATTATAATGTAATTAAAAAAAATATCTAAAAATAAATAGTTTAAAAAATGTAGTAAATCAGTATAAAAAAAATCAGTATAACAATTAATACATTAAAAATTGTCATTTACAAAACCTTTCAAATTCACTGAAAAAACCATAGGTTTCAGGCCTGATATAGTTAGGAATTAGCATTTAAAAAACCTTTCAAATTCACTGGAAAAACCATAGGTTTCAGGCCTGATATAGTTAGGAATTAGCATTTAAAAAACCTTTAAAATTCACTGAAAAAACCAAAGGTTTCAGGGGCGTTATAGTTAGGAACTGGCATTTAAAAAACCTTAGAAATTCACTGAAAAAACCACAGGTTTTAGAGGCGTTATAGTTAGCTGGACATTTCCCTCGTACAAAACCCTAGAAATTCCCCCGTTATAGTTAGTTCAGCTAACTATAACTCGCGCCCCCGCAATGCACTGCTGATGACGTCACATATTATTTTTCAGTGAATATATATATATATATATATATATATATATATATATATATATATATATATATATATATTACCTACTGGCGGTCGCCAGTAGGTAGTTATAGTTAGGACCCTCTTTCCATAGGAAAACCGTAACATTCTATTTGGAATAACTTTGGCGCCGGTCGACGAATCCTCGCGAAATTTTCAAAACTAATGGGGCGCTACGCTCCGCTCCTACCCTGAAAGTCTCGGGGGGATTCGTCAAGCGGGGGCTGAGATAAAAGGGGGGTCCCAAAACGCGTTTTTCCCATGCATTTTTCCGTAGGACCTTTAGTCCGAGCTACAGCCCGAACGGCTGAACTGAATTACTTGAAATTTGGCAGAGAGGTAGTCCTCAGGTCAAGGAAGTGCCTTTTGTAGGTGTGGTGTAAATCTGTTCAGTAGATTCTGAGAAAATAGCCTTTAAATCAATATATATATCTGTGGCAGCTTATGGTGCGCTTACGGTGCGCTTACCGTAAGCTTACCGTACGCGTACGGTGGCGTGCGCGAGCGCGATTTTGATTGGCTCTTAGATCTTAGTAAACATTCGAATCGGTCGAAACCAGGAAGCGGCGGCCGCCATTTTCTCTCTCGCTCTCTGAGTTGGGCAGCAAAAACGAAGCCCAAAAATGTCTAAAGAGGCAGTTTCTTGAGATCCTAACCACCCAGCATTGATATAGGGGTCCCCCCAAAAAAAAAAAATTTTTCGGAAAATCGCCGATTACGCTTACCGTACGCGTACGGTAAAAATTTTTACAAAAAAAATTATCCACATTCTCCCCATCCCGTGTGCAAATGGTGCCCGAAGGGCACCATTTGTGCATGGCATATAAGAGCTATGAAATTAACAAATGTGCGCACGGTGCGCGAAGCGCATCGTGCGTACATGGCCCATCCCGCATAACGTGGGCACGCGGTGCGCACAGCGCACGCGTGACCACCGTGCGTGCACGGCACTAACTGCGTAAAGTGGGCGCGCGGTGCGCGAAGCGCACCGCGTGCTCACTGTGCGCGCACGGTGCGCGAAGCGCACCGTGCGCGCACGGAACGAACTGCGTTAACTGGGCACGCATGCCACGAATGGCGTAAAGTAACTTAGCATTTAAAAAACCGTACAAATTCACTGAAAAAACCATAGGTTTCACACACGTTATAGTTAGGAATTAGCATTTAAAAAACCTTGCAAATTCACTGAAAAAACCATAGGTTTCACACATGTTATAGTTAGCTGTACATTTCACTCGTAAAAAACCAATGAAATTCCCCCGTTATAGTTAGTGCAGGCAACTATAACTCACGCGACCGCAATCTTCTGCTGATGACATATGTGTCTTTATGAAAAAAAAATATTTGTAATATATGTATAGCTAAAATTTAATGGAAGAAGACATGGGCAAATAAGTGTCTAAATACAGTATTAGCATCAGCAGAGGATTGCGGTCGCGTGAGTTATAGTTGCCTGCACTAACTATAACGGGGGAATTTCATTGGTTTTTTACGAGTAAAATGTACAGCTAACTATAACATGTGTGAAACCTATGGTTTTTTCAGTGAATACATATATATATATATATGCCAAGGTGTATTGAAGAATGAGTGGGTGTATGAGTGTCTGAATGGATGATTTAGTAGGTGCGTGACTGACTGTATAAGTGAGTAATTAAACGTGTCTTACTGAATGCATGGGTTAGTGACTAAACTGTGTGAACGTCTGTATCGGTCTGTCAGTTGGTGTGTAAGTGGCTGCATAGGTTGGTGAGTAGCTACATGAGTGTCTATGTGGGTCATTGATTGGTTGTGTGAGTATCTGTATGGGTGCCTGAGTGTCTGTGTGGGTGGGTGGGGGGTGTATGTCTGTGCATAGATGTGTGAGTGGGTGATTCACTGGGTGTACAGGTTCAAGAGTGCATCAGTGAAGGGCTGCATGGGTGTTTGTATGGGTGTGTTGGTGAGTTAATGGATATCTCAGTGGTACATGTGTGAGTAACTACATATGTGAAAGGCAATATATGTGAGTGTTGGACTATATAAATGACTATATGTGAGAGTGAGTGATTGTGAGAGTGGCTGTCTGGATGAGTATGTGCTTGTGTCAGTGATTGTATAAGAGAGTAAGTATGTGTCAGTATCTGTATGAATAATTGAGGTGGTGTGTGTATAACTGTATAGGTGAGTAAATGGGAGTGTGATTGATTTTTTGCAAGACTGACTAGGTGTGTGAGTAACTTTATGGGTGAGTGGTGGTGTGTGAGTACAGGTGTATGAGTGCATATTTCAGTGGCTATATTGATGAGTGACTGCATGTATGAGTAGATGTATGGGTGAGTGGATGTGTGTGTAGACCTATGAATCAGTGAGTGGGTATGTACTAACTGGTATTGATGTGTCTATGGTTTCGAGAATGGTAGTCTGTATTTTAGAGGGGGTGTATCAAAGGTTATATTAGGGTGTGAGGAGGTGCATCAGATGATCACGTGGATGATGTCATCAGTGATATAATTTGAGATGTCATCAGTGATGTCATCAGTAATGTCACTGACTATGTCATTAGTGATGTAATATGTGACATCATCAGCAGTGCATTGCGGGGGCGCGAGTTATGGTGCAGAAAGAAGCAACAGAGGTGCGGAAGGATACAAGAGAACTGCAGAAAGAGGGAAGAGAGTTACAGAAAAAGGAAAAAGGGGTACAGAAACAGGGAACAGGAGGGCAGACTGAGGCAAGAGAGGTACAGAAAGAGGGCGGAGGGGTGCAGAAAGTGGCAAGAGGCATCCAGAAATTTGGAACAGAGGTGCAGAAAGAAGCAAGAGCAGTGCAGAAAGAACCAACAGAGGTGCAAAAAGAGGCAAGAGGGGTGCAGAAAGGGGTAGGAGAGGTGCACAAAGAGGCAAGAGGGGTACAGAAAGAGGCAGGAGGGGTGCCGAATGAAGGAAGAGAAGTGCAGAAAGAAGCAATAGAGGTGCTGAAAGAGGCACGAAGGGTGCAGAAAGAGGCAAGAGAAGTGCAGGAAGAAGCAACAGAGGTGCAGAAAGAGTCAAGACAAGTGCAGAAGCAGGCAAGAAAGGTACAGAAAGGGGGAACAGGGGTGCAGAAAGAGGAAAGAGGGATACAGAAATGTGCAAGAGAGGGGCAGAAAGAAGCAAGAGCAGTGCAGAAAGAAGAACAAGAAGTGCAGAAAGAAGCAAGAGAAGTGGACAAAAAAGGAAGAGGGGTGCAGAAATAGGCAAGAGGGATGCAGAAATTTGCAAAAGTGGTACAGTGCAGAAAGAACCAACAGAGGTGCAAAAAGAGTCTTATGACAAATTGATCCATGCAGTACCATTTGCTTCTCTATAATCTTAGGGTTCACCACTGGCGTGCTTGCTGCAGGGAGTGGAGAGGTACGTTGTGTGGGCACATATGCGCTGTGAAATGCCGGTCTGTCTTCAGGTCCTTTTGACCCATGACGTGAGCCTTGTAAACCATTGTAAAAGCCTGTCCTGCTGTACTGTCACTTCCTAAGCATCTACATGCATTGTACCAAAGAGCTCGGGGACAAGATGGCATGACTTCACAAATGTTTAGAGTTAGGTACAAAACAAGCGGGAGAATTAGAAAAAATATATATATATGAGGAAAAAACAGAAATATATAGAAAAGGCAAGGGGGGGTGAGGAGGCTGACAGTTGCAGTGTTCGAAAAAAGTAAAGTAAAGTAGAAAACAGAGAAGATGCACACATACAAAATGGGAAAAGATGTTCAGAGGAGCAGGAGGGTAAAAGAGACAGAGTGGTCAATTGTCACAAAAGGCTCGCAGAAAAGATTAAGATAGATAGAAAATGAGAAAAGACAGACAGAAACAAAGGTAACAAGGTAAACACGCTGATAAAAAAATTAAAATTACAACAAAGACAGTTACAGTGAGCTATGGCTAAAGCAGAGGCAGGCAGATAGAAAAAAAGGCAAAAGGATGAACTAATATTTATACGGACAGTTGCCACGCAGCAAAGAGACACAGGAAGGTAGAGAAAAGGCAGAGAAAAGCTAGCTATGGAAAAGGTAAAAGCAAACAGAGAATGACAACAAGTGAGGCAGACAGTTAAAGAAGGGATACACGCAAGTAAACCAAGAGGGGAAAATGAAGAAAGGCAGGATAAGGGACAGATACAATAATATAAAAAAAAATGGAGTTAAAAAAAGCCAAAAAATAGGTTTAACCAGGCAGACAGATGAGTAACTAAATGACGAAAGACAGACTGAAAAGTAGAACAACCATTAAGCTGTAGGACAGAGAATGGGCAAACGGCACACATATGCAAAAGGGTAAAAAAGAAATTTGGCAAAAGACAAATGGAATGACAAGCGGATGGGAACTCAGACAGAAAATGGCAACCACACATTCGGGCAGCCATGCACAGCTTGAACATAGGAGAGTCGGGCAGATAGAGAAACACTCATGTACCTATTAACCAACCCATGCAGCCACTCACACACCAACTGACAGACTGATACAGACATTCACATAGATTAGTCACTCGCCCATACATTCACCCAGACATGTACAATCACTCCCTTATACAGTCAGTCACACACTGACTGAATCATCATCATAGTCACTGGATGATGTCATCAGTGATATCATCAGTGATGTCATTTGAGATGTCATCAGTGATGTCATCAGTGATGTCACTGACCATGTCATGAGTGATGTAATATGTGATGTCATCAGCAGTGCATTGTGGGGGCGTGACTTAGCTCAGCTAACTATAACGGCTACATTTCTCTGGTTTTGCATGAGTGTAATGTAACTATAACATCCCTGAAAACTGTGTTTTTTTCAGTGAATATCTAAGGTTTTTTAAATTCTAATTTCTAACTATAACGTCCCTGAAACTTGCGTTTTTTTCAGTGAATTTTATATAGATATATGTATTTAATCTCCTCTCACTCTTACAAGGAAGGAATCAGCACTCAGGTTGTAGTTTGGAAGTATTTAATCTGCAAAGGACACGATCCATACATTTCGGCTCGTCCAAACCTTGATAACGATACAAGATGTCATTTTAGCTTCCTTATTTAAATGTACAAATGCCTCCAGTTGCCAACATTAACAAAGGACTATATATTACTTTAATCCAAAAAGCTGGCAGCCATATTGGCCTGGTCACGATGTGAAAATTCAGGAACTGATACAATAAAGAAAAGAAAACAAGTGTTACTATGCACACAATGTCATTTCAGCATATCTTGCCCCGTGACCACCATACCTGTATGTTCGTCAACGTGACTTATTCATAATAAACATACTTAGGATTGCAAACATCAACATAAACAATGGACTACACATTACTATAAAGTGAAAAGCTATCGGCCATATTGATCTGGGCACGTTGCATATTATAATGGTTCTTACACGAAAGACAAGAAAAAAAGGGGTGTTAATATACGCACACTATCCCTAAATAAAGTTCTAGCGATTATAGTTCCATTCAATTCACAACTCATTTGAGATGTCATGAGTGATGTAACTGACCATGGCATGAATGATGTAATGTCTGAGGTCATTAGCAGTACATTGCGGGGGCGTAAGTTATAGTAAGCTCAGGTAACTATAACTGCTGAATTTCACTGGTTGTGTATGAGTGAAAATCTGAGTCTAACTATAATGTCCTGTAATCTTTGTTTTTTTCAGCAAATTTCTAGGTTTTTTAACGTTAAGTAAGATGCCTATCACAATGGATGGTGGGGGGATGGAAGCAGGGCCTGGTCTGGCATTGTGCTGCCCCCACCCAAGCTTGCTGCTCCTGCCTCCCCTCCTCCTAGCCAGCCATTGTCCAAGTCCATGTCCTTGCTCCCTTACTACAGCCCTGTGTGGCCATTGTTCTGCCACTGGCCTTCCCGCCTTCTCTGAACACTTAGCTTGCAGCCCCGTCCCCATCCTCCCTATCCTCTGTTGTCTGAATCCATGCACTGGCCTCCTCCCTCCTGCCATGCATGGTCTGATGTGCTGCCACTGCCCTCCATTTAGCATGATGTCCCAGTCCACTCCTCCTGCCCTCCATTGCCCAATTCTATGCTCCATCATTGACCTGCTGCTTAGCCTCTGTGCTTAGCTTGCTGCCCCTACTCTCCTTCCCCCTGCCCTCCGATGCCTGTGTGCATGCCCCTGCTCCATCCTTTTTGACCACCATGTTCCATGGACCTGTCCCTCTTATCTACTCTGAGTGCTCTGTTGAGCTTCCACTCCCCTCTCACATGCCTAGCATTGTCCATCCTGCCTGTCCACGTTCCATGCCCCTATCCCCTTCCTCCTGTCCTCCATGGTCTATTTTACTGCCACAACCTTCTGCCCTCCCTTGTCTGTTGTACTGCAACTGCTCCTCCTGCCTGCCCCGCGTGGTCTGTTGTGAGGCCCCTTCCCCTGAACTCTCTTGTCTGTGCCAAGCTCCTACCACTCCCTTCTATCCTCCATGGTCCTTTGTGCATGCCCCTGCCCCCTTCTTCTTGCCCATCATGGCCATTGTGCTGCCACTAACCCTTCCGCTTGCCATGCATGGTCTTCTGTGCTGCCGTGGCCCCTCCCACCTTCCCTGTGTGGTCAGCTTGCTGCCCCTGAGCCCCTCCCACCTTCCCTTAAAGGTCTGTGTATATGCCATCATAGTCTCCCTGTTGCTCTCCATGGTGTGTCTTGCTTCAAAGTGCCCATCCTGCCTGACCTCCATGGTCAGCTTGCTGCTCCTGCCCTGCCCCCTTGCCCCTGCCCTCTGTATTCCATGTGCAGACCCCTATTCCCTCCCTCCTGGCTTGTCTGTTCCATTGTAATGCCCCTGATCCCTCCCTCCTGCCCTTTATGGTCCGTTATGCTACAGCTTTCTCTCCTGTCTGTCCATTATGATCAGCTAGCTGCCATGGCCTCCTTCGCCTCTGTTCTCTGTTGTCCAAGTGCATGGTCCTGTCCTCTTCCTATTGCTTTCTATGGATTGTTGTGCTGCACTCCCGTCCCGCTTGCCCTGTGTGGTTTGGTGCACCTCTCCATGTCCCTCCTGTCCTCTGTTATCCGATTCCAGGTCCCTACCCCAATTCCTCCTGCCTTCCATGATCCAATGCACCATACTTGCTAACATTTTGCACTTGGTAAGAAGGAGATTTTGAAAACAAAACTGGCGTATTGATTTTCCCCATTGACTTACATTGAAAAAGAGGAGATTGTAGACAGGAGACAGATCAAATAAAGCCCGTTTGGGCTTAAAAACATTGGGCATTTCCTGGCTGAATTGGGACTGTTGATATGTATGGTTGTACTATCACTGCCTCTTCCTTCTGACCACAATGGTCTATTATATTGCCACAGCCTGTCTTGCCTGTCCTGTATTGTTAGCTTTTTGCCCCTGCTCCCCTTTCCACTGCCCTTCCTGCCTGCCCAGTGTGGCCAAATTGTTGCCTCTGCACCCTCCTACCTGCCTTCAATTTTCTGAGTCCGTGCCCCTGGCCTCTGCCTCTCAACAGTATCCTAATGAAGAACTAGATTTCTAACATTCTGTATTTATTACAAAAATGTGGCACGCCTGATGTCATCTTGATGTAATTAAAACTGCAATACCTGGAGCATTTCCCTTAGAAATTACATAGGGGACGAGAGGGTCTTATTTACATTGAAATTATGGTTAGTGCTCTAAAAAACTAAAATGAGGACATATTTTCAGAGTTTTCAAATAGCAACAAAGCACTTTTAAATTATTTGTTATCTTTATGTTTTTTTATACAGTTAACCACTTGATTAAAAGTTGCACTTAGGGGAGAGGATGTGGTGTTACTTCCAGAGCTGCAGACTTCGCAACTGGGGAACCAGGTTGGAGTTTCTGCTTCAGCTCGACATTCTGGGATTCTGGTCAAATCACTTAATCTCCCCATGTCTACAACCAAAATGAATTTGTCCTTGTGTGATGTAACCAATGCTCATGTAAAGCACCCCAATACCTGACCAGTCTGCACTATATAAAACTGCAAAAACACAAAAAATAAAAAGTGTTTTGCACACTTCTGTCAATGGGCTACACGTGGGCAACATCTGGGTGATATTTGTGCTACATTTGGGCTCTTTTGTCTCTGGTGGCCATTTTGGGAGATGTATTTGTTATGAAGTTTCTTAATTTCCTCATTTACTGCAGTCTACTCAGTAGGAAATGCTTTCAGTTTTTTACTTTGATTCCATCAAGAAGGCATTCAGATGTGTCACACATTTGCCATAAATTCAGAATATTAGCTGCTTATTAGATCACTGTAATAAAGCTACTGCTCACCAGGGAAGTCTGCTGCTGGTATTCAAAGTGCATGTTTCAGTCTGCAAGTCAGAATTATTTAATGAAATAGAAGAGGATTTCAGAAGTCACTCAAAATGTGCTCTAATTTTTCTTTCTTCAGCACTAATCATAATTTCTATGGATAAATGAACCCACTCATTGTATTCCTTTTTAAATTTAATGTTTTAAGTGTGACTAGTTTATTCCAATCAAGATGGCTTCAGGTGTACCATACATTTGTCATAAGTAAGACTGTTAGCACTCTAGTTGTTCTTTAGAACACTCTGGTACATTCTGTCATTGGGCTATATGTGGGCTACATTTGGGCTCTTTTGTCTCCGGTGGCAATCTTGGGAGACTTATTTTTTATGAAGTTTCCTAATTTCCTCATTTACTACAGTCTCCTCAGTAGGAAATACTTTCCGTGTTTAGGTCTCGCTGAGCCCAGCGCATGCGCTGGCTCAGAGAGACATTTTGTATCTGGCTTTTTTAAGTGCTGCTGGCTGGCCTAGCGCTTGAGTGCACGTGAGCATGCTAGCGCGCTGCCGCCATGCGCTAGGCCAGCCAGCAGCACTCAGGAACGCCTTTAGAGCATCATCGCGATCACTTTCGCTTTCACAGCGATCGTGATCGCGATTACTTTTGTGTTTTTTAAGAAAGCATTGGCTGTGCGCGCACACAACTCCCGCTTCTCCCGCCGTGCGCGGCCAATGCTTGTTTCTCTCTTCTTTCTCACGCCGTCTCTGAAAGCCAGCTCTTTGCAAGACTGTCACTGCCTGGTAGCTGTCTTTTCCTAAGCCCTCCGCGAGAGCTGCCCTTCCTAAGCTGTCAATGACAGCTGCCCTCACTGACAGCGGCGTCTGTTCTTATCCTTTCACTATCAGCTGTCTCTTGCTCGTGTCCTCACAGAGAGCTGTCTCTTCCGTCATGCCCACATTGACAGCTTTGTCTTTTCTGCGTCCTGCAGGAATCCCTTCGCCTCCACCCCCACTTCTCTGTGTCCTCGTTTAGAGCACTCCTCTTCAGAACTCTGTACTCTAACGGATTTTTGTTTCCTCACTGTTAGGCGTCTCTAATTTTGACCGCTGCACACTGAAGACTCTCTCGTTCCTGTATCCTCCCTAAGAGCTGTATCTTTCCTGTAGGTTCGCTATCAGTTAACTCATTCCCAATTGATAAGTGTATTTTCACCCTACCCTCATCACATGCACAGTTGTCTCTTCCCTGCGCTCACCGACACTACACCTCTCACTTTCATTTATCCTGTTTTTTGCAGTTTTTTTTAATTATAGTGCAAACTTGACCCAAAGGTATTCGGCGCTTTCCATGAGCGCCGATATTACACAGGACACATTCATTTTTTTTTTTTTAGGCAGATGGAGAAGTGAATCACAGCCGACGCCGAGACTCGAACCTCGTTCTCCAGTTCCAAAGTCGGCGGTTCTGGCCATTACACCATATTCTCTCCACCCTGGCTTCTCTATCAGTGGTCTCTTTCCCGTGTCCTTACTGACAACTGTCTCTTCCCCTACTCCCGCACACAATGACGTCTGTCTTTCTTCTGTATTCTCGATAGCAAGTGTCTCTTTGCTGTGAATTCACCCTCAACTGTCTATTTGCCGCATCTTTACTGACACCTGTCTCTTCTTTATTCACTATTACACTGGCAGGTCTCTTTTTCCTGGGTCATCGTTGTCATCTGTCACTTACATGATGAGCCCTCGGTGGCGATTGTTTGAAAAGCTTCCTCTTTCCTGTGGTCTGACAAATAGCTGTCTCGCTTTTCTGTTTCTTCATTTTGGAGAGCTTCTTCTTTCCACCGTCTTCACAAACAGCCGCCTCCTTAAAGTACCCTCAGCCCCGAGAGCTGTCTGTTTCCGGTGTCTCTTCTTTATACCCTCGGGCACTGCTGACAGCTGCGTGCTTCCCTCCTCGCTGACAGCTTTCAGTTCCTTATACCCTTACTGGCTCTTCCCTGTGCTCTCGCTGACACTTCTTTTTCCACAACGCCACCAATGACACACGGTGTAGCGTGCTACCCATGAAGGCCCTGCTGTAGGGTAGTAAGCGCTCTATAAATGTTTCCATACAAACACAGTGGGTCACAAGGCCGAACCACCCGCCGCCTTGCTCGGATGACTCGTTCGCCCTCTCCTCAGCAGTGCCCACAGATGTCATTCCTTGTCTGTCTGTCCCGCAGCCTCGTGGAGAAGATGTTATGGAAGGCATGGGAGCGCCCTGATATTTGGAAACAACTTCCTCTGGCCATATAACCGGGGAAACAGTACATTTAGGCCCAGGGCTACTGAGAAAGTGTGTAGGGCTATGTGAAAGGCAGCAGCACTGTGCAATTGGTAAAAGAACAGGCATTGGCAAAGCCAAAAGGTCTTATCTATGCTAGAGCTATCGGATTTGACTATGTGTCTGGCAAAAGCAAGAGCTATTACATGTGACAATTTATGTTAGCCGTGTTGTACACCAGTGTGGCTGTTGTTCAGCATTGCTAAAAGTTAAGGATGAAAGGAGAGTGTCGTGGGGTAGAGTACAGTGGAGAAGAGTAGAGTGGAGAATAGTGCCATAGAGTGGAGTGACATAGAGTAATAATGAGGGTTGTGGAGTGGCATAGAGTGGAGAGGAGTGTCGTAGAGTGTCATAGACTGGAGTCATGGGCGTCTGCAGGGGGGGGTAAGGAAAGGCGCTTGCCACCCCCGGAGCGCCACTCCTTGCCCCCGCTGCCGCCGCCCATGCTTTTACGCCTCTTGTCCGTAATTCCGGGTCCTGCAGGGAGCAGAGCTGTTCCCTGCCAGAGGCCTCAACTCCCTGATGGGGCGCCTAGCATTCCTCGCAGCCCCTCCCGCCCATTGTCATTCTGTCTGTGGCTGATTATCACAAACAGAATGACAATGGCCAGTTTGAGCTGCGCGCCACAAGCACGAGTGGTTAGGTCTGGACACCAAGACCTCCTTTTTAACACTGTGTAGCCTGAGAGCAAGGGGTCCTCTGAATGAAGTTCTGGGGGAGTCGAAAGTCAAAAAATGAGGTTGCAGCATAGCCCGGATTTCAGATCCCACTAAAATGTACACAGACTTGTGTCGATAACATAGCTATTTGCCAGTATGCACCTATCATGTCTGGCAGGACGTCCCGACCCTGTGTTTCACTGCCTCATATCCCCCTGTACCCCACTCCCCACGCTCACTGCCTTATATCCCTCTGTACCCCACACCTCACACTCACTGCCACAACATATCCCTCTGTACCCTGCACCTCGCGCTCACTGCCACAACATATCCCTCTGTACCCCACACCTTGTGCTCACTGCTACAACATATCCCTCTGTACCCCGCACCTCGTGCTCACTGCCACATACCCCTCTGTATCCCACTCCTCACACTCACTGCCTGATCGCTCACTTTACCCTGCCATTCATCTTCTACGTGTTCTCTCCCCTTCCACTCGTTCTACCTCTGTTCACCCCCTTACTTCTTTTAGTATCTTACTCCTTTCTCAATACCTCTACTTCTTTTCCTCTTCAGTAACATCTCTCTGACACATCTCTGCACTTCCTTTATATCAACGCACCCCTCTACCTCACCTGTCTACCTCAGTCTTTATTATTCCATCTTCCTCAACTGTCTCTACCTGTCTCTGACACACCTCTCCCTCTCTCTACCTGGCCCTCTCACGTTCTACGACTGCTTTATTCTCCCCTCTCCAGCTTTGATTTACCTGTCTCTGCTCCTGAATCTTTTTCTTCTACACCTCACTTCCTTGTCTACTCTTCACCCCCCGCTACCCTTCTGTTTGCCTCTCTACGGTCTTTACCCGACGCACCTTTCAGTGCCTCTTCCCATTTTGCCTCCCTCCCTCACAGCGCTCTCCTAGCATGCATCTGCAGAGAAGAGCTAACAACACATCAAAGAACAAAACAAGCGAAAATTGAACTGAGAAGTGTTATTTAATCACACCCTCATTTTCAACACATGTTATCGAAGAATACGTTAATTATTATTAGCTCAATCGCTCCTCGGTGGTCAGATGTGAATCTGGGAATAAATACTTTAGTTTTCACCGGACCGCAATAAATACTTTAGTTTTCACTGGACCGCAACAGTACGGTCAAAACTAAAGTATTTATTCCCAGATTCACATCTGACCACCGAGGAGCGATTGAGCTAATAATAATGTATTCTTCGATAACATGTGTTGAAAATGAGCGTGTGATTAAATAACACTTCTCAGTTCAATTTTCGTTTGTATTGTTCTTTGATGTGTTGTTAGCTCTTCTCTGTAGTAGTTATATGTCAAATAGTGCTTACTGGGACCATTTCCTATTGTACAGATATAACAACAAGCATTGGTATAGCCAATAGGTCACGCCTTTGGGACCTGCTGCATAACTAAATACTTATAAGGCCCCAAAGGCGAGACCTATTGGCTATGCCAATGCTTGTTTACTTTGATTCCATCAAGAAGGCATTCAGATGTGTCACACATTTTTTTTTTTACCATTCTTTTTATTAAACAATAACCAGTGAATGGTAAAGTACAATGGAGCCATGCAGTTAACACTTCGCACAATGTATGAATGGAAGGATATACAGACAGTTCATATGAGAGGAACATCACGGCAAAATAGGGTCATCATGAGGTGGTGCGCAGATCTCTCCTCTAAAAGTGTTCCATGGGTTCCAAATAAGTGACCACTTCCTAGGGCACCCTCTTGCAAGATACACTGTCTTTTCTCTAAACATACACCAATTGAGATTTTTCTCCCAACCTTCCAATGTGGGTGGGTGAGCTGCCCCCCACAGTTGAGCGATATTTCGTTTTGCCAGCATGTACCCCAGAGTGGCCCACTGGGTCTGTGAAGTGTTTAAGTCCGTGGGCTCCCAGATATTCAGGAGGCACCGTCTCACCTCGGGGCGGAGGGAGACATGTAATACTTTGTTAATTGTGTCATTCACCTGGCGCCAAAAAAGGCTGATATGTGAGTATTCCCAGATGATGTGCATAAATGTTCCGGTAAGGCCACATCGCCGTCTGCATTCTCCTGCATCCGACCACCCCATGTGCACTAATCTAGGTCCTGGTATGTAGGTTCTATGGAGGATCTTAAGCTGAACCAGTCGCAAACGTGCCAGGATGGCCACCACTTTGGGGGAGGAAACCGCTGCCTGACAATCTTCATCGTCAAGCTCTACCCCATCCTGCACCCACTTATCTCGCAATAGTGTGAGGGGGTCTGCCATGTGGTTAATTAACTTTTTGTATATTAATTATGTCGTTTTATCTGGGAGGTATCCATGTAAGACTCTGTCCTCCAGTGGGGAGGCCTCCAGGGCATTGGCTCCTCTAGGCAATGAATACTGAAGTGAATGTGAGACCTGTATATAGCGAAAGCGCTCAGTATCTGCCAAATCATATTCACTCTGAAGCGCGCTGAAGGACTTAATTTCCCTCCTTCCCCAAACATCTTTAATCGCTGAGATCCCAATAAGGTCCCACTTATCAAACCCCTTCGTCCTTCACAGGTCGCCCAACTTCTCTGAATCCGAAAGAGGGGTGACTAATGTTAGTCTGTTTTCCACCCAAGCGAATTAGTAACATCATGCCAGATTTGAACCGACAGATGTGTCACACATTTGCCATAAATTCAGAATGTTAGCACTCTAGTTGCTCATTAGATCACTGTAGTAAAGCTATCGCTCACCACGGAGTCAAAAGACACACAATTGATGGACGGAATGCAGAATAAATCAAAACATTCACCCCCAGTCAAGAGATCTGGGTTAAATCCATCATTCTTTTGCTCACCATGCCACCCCAGTTTAGACCTGGCCATATGCAAATCAGTCTTGACCCTGTGCCTCATGGGAACAGTCCAGCCCAAACTGCCAAGCCAGCTCCTCCCTGGACCGGAAACAAGCATACTAGGACCGGTTTTGGGCTTTCACCCCTCTTCAGCCAGGATAGCTTGATTCCAGTGGCACAGTGAGCCCAGGACCCACGTCTGGGCATACCTGGAGCACTTATGGCGAGAAAGCAAAAGACACACAATTGATGGATGGAATGCAGAACAAATCAAAACATTCACCCCCAGTCAAGAGATCTGTGTCAAATCCATCATTCTTTTGCTCACCATGCCACCTCAATTTAGACCTGGCCATATGCAAATCAGTCTTGACCCTGTGCCTCATGGGAACAGTCCAGCCCAAACTGCCAAGCCAGGTCCTCCCTGGACCGGAAACAAGCATCCTAGGACCGGTTTCGGGGTTTTACCCCTCTTCAGCCAGGATAGCTTGAATCCAGTGGCACAGTGAGCCCAGGACTCACGTCTGGGCATACCTGGCGCACTTATGGCGAGAAAGCAAAAGTCACACAAATGATGGACGGAATGCAGAACAAATCAAAACATTCACCCCAGTCAAGAGATCTGGGTTAAATCCGTCATTCTTTTGCTCACCATGCCACTCCAGTTTAGACCTGGCCATATGCAAATCAGTCTTGACCCTGTGCCTAATGGGAACAGTCTAGCCCAAACTGCCAAGCCAGGTCCTTCCTGGACCGGAAACAAGCATTCTAGGACCGGTTTCGGGGTTTCACCCCTCTTCAGCCAGGATAGCTTTATTCCAGTGGCACAGTGAGCCCAGGACCAACGTCTGGGCATACCTGGCGCACTTATGGCGAGAAAGCAAAAGACACACAATTGATGGACGAAATGCAGAACAAATAAAAACATTCTCCCCCAGTCAAGAGATCTGGTTTAAATCCATCTTTCTTTTGCTCACCATGCCACCCCAGTTTAGACCTGGCCATATGCAAATCAGTCTTGACCCTGTGCCTCATGGGAACAGTCCAGCCCAAACTGCCAAGCCAGCTCCTCCCTGGACCGGAAACAAGCATCCTATGACCGGTTTCGGGGTTTCACCCCTCTTCAGCCAGGATACCTTGATTCCAGTGGCACATTGAGCCCAGGACCTACGTCTGGGCATACCTGGCGCACTTATGGCCAGAAAGCAAAAGACACACAATTGATGGACGGAATGTAGAACAAATCAAAACATTCACCCCCAGTCAAGAGATCTGGATTAAATCCTTCATTCTTTTGCTCACCATGCCACCCCAGTTTAGACCTGGCCATCTGCTGCTGGTATTCAAAGTGCATGTTTCAGTTTGCATGTCAGAATTGTTTAATGAAATAGAAGAGGGTTTGAGAAGTCACTCATAATGTGCCCTAATTTTTCTTTCTGCAGCACTGATCATAATTTCTATGACAAAATGAATCCCCTCATTGTGTTCCTTTTTAATTTAAATGTTTTAAGAGTTACCACTTTATTCCAATCAAGATGGCTTCAGGTGTGCAATACTTTTGTCATAAGTAAGACTGTTAGCGCTCTAGTTGTTCTTTGGAACACTCTGGGAAGCTGCAGTAGAATACAAAGGAATCAACTGACAGTCTCTGCCCTTGTTGGATGTATATGTTTCATTAAGAATGTCAGACTTCAGTCTCACATGACTGAGAAAGATAATGTGAATTTACAGAAAATATGCTCTCATTTTAGCTTCTAGATCACCTTCCAAACCTCTGTGGGCCTCTGTGGGAAAAGTATGAGAAAATAGTTTTCTCTCAAACATGATTCATGATATCCCAGCAGAAGTCTTTTTCACAGGGTAAAATCACCTTAGAACACACCACAATTCCTAAAATTAGTATGGTACAATCAACAAATGATTTATAATGTAACTAAAGTCTTATCACCCTTTATACGTTCTCCTTTTGGTGACCCTCAAAATCTTCCATTCACTGCAATGCTTTTTAATGGAGTGCTATCATGTATATTGGTCCCAAGATGGCTGCCAACACTTCTTGGATGAAGTGCTGACAGCCAATCAGATTTCACAATGAGATGTGTGGTTAGGCTCCGCCCAGATATATAAATGTATTTATCCTTTAATACTCAAAAAACTACTGAACGGATTTACACCTTTTAACAAAAAGGGCTCTTTATGAACCAAGAGCTACCTTTCTGCCAAATTTGGTGTAATTCCGTTCAGCAGTTCAGGCTGTAGCTTTGTCTAAAGGTTTCTATGGACATTTACATGGGAAAAATGCGTTTTGGGACCCCCTTTTTTCTTGACTCCCACTTGACAAATCACCCCGAAACTTTCAAGACAGGAGCTGACCAGAGTGGGCCACTAGTTTTAAAACTTTTGCGAAGATTCGTAAAACGACGCCAAAGTTATTGGGAAAACAAAGAACGCTTTTTGAATAGAAACTAGGTCTTAACTATAACTACCTACTGGCGACCGCCAGTAGGTAATATATAGATATATAGATATTGATATAGATATAGATATTCACAGAAAAAAACATAGGTTTCAGGGACGTTATAGTTAGAAATTAGCCTTTAAAAAACCATAGAAATTCACTGAAAAAAACCATAGGTTTCAGGGACGTTATAGCTAGTTGGACATTTCACTCGTACAAAACCAGAGAAATTCGGCCGTTATAGTTATTTGAGCTAATGCACTGCTGATTACATCACATATTACATCATTCATGATATGGTCAGTGACATCACTGATGACATCACTGATGACATCACTAATGACATCATCCACTGACTGTGTGTTTCTGTAAAGTTTAAATATGTTTTATATATATGAATATATTTTCTCTCAATGGGGGATAATATGAGAATTGCTTTTTGGTGGCCCAAAAAAACTTCCCTGCCATACCTGCAGTGGTCCTTTCCCTGCGCCAGTCTCCCCTGCTCGCCGCTGCTAATCTTGGACATCGGAGCGGCAGCGTGAAGAGAACTACACTTCCCATCAGCCCCAACGGGAGGAAGCCGTACACGCCTTCCACGCGCCCGGAGGCGCAATAAAGCTGAGGAGAACCCCGGTGGAGTGGGGACTCTGTTTGGTGGCCCAAAAAATCTTCCCTGCCATACCTGCAGTGGTCCTTTCCTTGCGCCAGTCTCCCCTACTCGCCGCTGCTAATCTTGGACATCGGAGCGGCCGCAGCGTGAAGAGAACTACACTTCCCATCAGCCCCAGCGGGAGGAAGCCGTACACGCCTTCCACGTGCCCGGAGGCGCAATAAAGCTGAGGAGAACCCCGGCGGAGTGGGGGCTCTGTTTGGTGGCCCAAAAAATCTTCCCTGCCATACCTGCCGAGGTCCTTTCCTTGCGCCAGTCTCCCCTGCTCGCCGCTGCTAATCTTGGACATCGGAGCGGCCGCAGCGTGAAGAGAACTACACTTCCTATCAGCCCCAGCGGGAGGAAGCCGTACACACCTTCCACGTTCCCGGAGGCGCAATAAAGCTGAGGAGAACCCCCGCGACGCGGGACTGCGTGCGGGCGTTGCCGGGCTAAGCCCGGGCAAAGGGCGGGCCGTCTGTGGCCGTCAGGGTCCGGAAGAGGCGGGGCTGGGCCACCCCCCTTGTCCTGAGCTAAGGTTGGAGAGGAGTTCACGGACGACGAGAGATTCTATAGCCGCCCGACGACTGTGCCAATTAGATTATAAAAGGAACAAGGCATATTTTGCTGATATAGGACCCACCTGCTGCTGTGAGACGTGCAGAACCAGAGGGCAGCTCCTGGGGGGGTCTCCCTGTTGCTTCCTCGCACCATCGTGCGGTCGGAGTCTACAGCTCCCTGAGAGCTTTGCGGGCACTTTTACTTTCCCGCCCTGATCGCGCCCGGAGGCACTTTTTAAGTTGAGTTGCTCCCTTCACGCCCGGGAGAAGGGAGAAGGGTGGGGCAGCCTGTTGCAGTTCGGTTAGACCGAGGCTACCCCCCTGACTGTTGCGCTACTTAAGTACGTATTGGACACAGTAATACGATTGTTTATTTTAATTTGTGATTATTGTTTGGGACATTATTCAAGAAGTATTTGTAAGGCTTAAACACTGCTTTGGTAATATTTACTTGAGGTTTTTTCTACATAGTACTGAGAGTTAAAAGTGTACTATTGTGTACACTAATGGCTAAAAACAAATCAACCATGGATAATTACTTAGTCAAGGTGGTGAGTAAGATTAATAACGATAGAAGGAAATCACTGGGCCGGGAGAGTCTCCCGGAAATATTATCTTCTCCCCCTGACGTTAGTAATGGTCCAAATGTTGTTGCACCTCTTGTCACTGATGCTTTATTAGTGGAGATTCCTGTAATAACGGCCGTAGACCAGGATGTATTAGATCAGGACCCACCAGATGACTCCATGGTCATTTCAATACTACGCTCTCCTGTTAAGAGAGCGGTAAGGAAGTGTAGGAAAATGCAGTTTAAGCGGGGGGTGCACCACACAAGCTAATATCTGAATCAGTACAGAGAAGTACTATTGGCCATAAGGAGACCATGACCAACAATCGTGGCATCAATATAGATATGAATTCTGATTTTTTGGGTCATATAGCCAAGGTACTTGAAGCTAAATTAGAAGCTGTTGTAAAGCCACTTGTAGAAAAGATAGATTCATTGACAGCTGAAGTGACTAGATTGGGTGGCCTCTTAACTCAAATAATCAATGACCAGAGTTTAATACAGAGGGAGATAGTGGAACAACCTGGAAATGTTGTACAGATGCCGTTGATAGAGAAAGTAAGTACATCTAATCCCAGGGAGATAAGCCGAACGGTCGGCAATACTACTCAGACTAAAGTGGCTTCAACTAGCTCAGTGTGGTCTTCAGTCCCAGTGAGAAAAATATGCTCCATTAATCTACCACCAGAGTGTGAGCCATATGTTGTCGTTCTCTCAAATGTTCCACACCTAGACTCTTCACTACCTAATTCACGACATGAATCACATGATTCACTTAAACGAAAAACAATTTCTTGGTTGAACAAAAATTGTGGGTTTCCTACAAATTATTCGGACCAGATATTATCTACTAGACGAGTTTCTTGGATTGGCAACGCTAGGAAAACCTGTAGAGGTGAATGTGTAAATATAAACTTTAGACATCCCCAACATGTTGCGACTGTGTTACTTAGAGCGGCATCACTGGCACTGGGGGAGAATAGTGTGGGTGTGCACCCTTTGGGATATTTTTATAGTCATCTAGGTAGGGTCCCCCAGGTCAGCACTATAAGTAGGCCTCAGAATCCCAGCAGATGCCCAATCTTCCAGATTCCTACTAATAATAGATATCTGGCATTGAGTACATTGATCAGAATGATTGACTCCTGTCGGTTGGTAATTTTGATTTAGAGGTAACTGTAGAACCTCAGGCTGGAAAGTTGAATCCGAGTATTGTAGAGTTTGAACAATTAAGGATGGAGGCTCCCACACTATCTTACGATGTTAGATCTAGATCTGCTTTGACTCATAAAGTTGTGATAACAGATGAGCTCCTAAATAGTGTGGGAGCTAGCAATGTTAGTCTGGGTGAGGCTGGACAGTGTTGTATTAGGAGCACCGAGGTAGAGGGAAATATTACTGAAAATAATCCAGTTGATGGAATAAATACCTCAATTAGCCCTGTAGAAGGTTCAGCTAGGCATGATAGTTTGGCGAATGTATTTTACCCTTGCCCAGAAGGAAATTTACCTGTAAGATTAACATAATGGAACATAGCAGGTATACCTAGGAACCTACGGGATGTAGCTTGGTGCTCCTATATTGAGGAGTATGACATCATTCTCCTTCAGGAGACTTGGGCCGTAGAAACGCCGCATAGGCTAGGGTACAAAACATTTTGTTGTGATGCAATCCCGTCAGTAAGAGGGAGAGCGTCAGGGGGGTTGGTGATTTGGGTAAGAGTTACTCTAGAAATAGATGTTACCCAACTGTCGATTTCTTCTCCCAACTTATTGGGATTAAAAATGGTGACCAGGGAAAAAGGAGTCATATATTTAATAAATATGTACAATAGACCACATTCATCTAATAAGGAATCCAAGGTGGTAGAGCTTTTGGATTCTTTTTTAGATACACTAAGACCAAACGCACAGGTAGTAGTCGGAGGGAATTTTAATTGTAAATACGAACCAGTGTCGGGCCTGGATAACTTATTCGATGAGCAGGATATTGCAAATAATGTCCTGTCTCTGGATTCCACTGGGTCAGCTAAAAGCACTATAGCTGCTATTCAGATTTTACAGCTGTCCGTGGCCCATGATTTAAGGGCATGCAATGGCCGTTTTCAGTCCGACAGACCATCGGCTCCAACATTTTGTAAAGGCAACTGTAGGTCACATATAGACTTTATATTGGTCTCTCTGAGCCTATGGTATTTAATAATTGATTTTAAAATAGATCATAGGACAGAGAGTGACCATCTTCCACTTCAACTATGGTTAGACCCTGAGCCTTTTATATCCAAATTAGCTGGAGAAGCTATGTTAAATAGCTCTCTTGGGGAACCTCAGGCAACAAATAATAGGCGTGCTCGAAGATGGCCTTATATCCTGGCTAAAGAAGAGACGATGCTAAATATTTATAATACATTTGCTGATACCATTGAAGCATGCCAGTTGCCTCTATTGGGCACCCAGGGTGTTTTAGATCTGCACTATAAATTGGTAGATGCGCTAACTCCCCTCTTGAGTAAAATTTACAAAAGGGACATGAACCGAAAAGAAAACTATTTAGAGTTAGCTAATCAATGGTATAACAAGGAATGTCGCATAGCTAAGTCCCATTTGATCCAGGCTGTCAAATCTAAGAACCCGCAGGGTATAAGAGATAGTAGACAGGCATATAATAAAACACTGACCCAAGCATAAAAAGCTTGGGATGATGCCTTATGGGATGATCTTTTAAATGCGGCTAAATTGAGAGACCAGGGCGCTTTTTGGAATTTAATTTCAAAGGGAAATAAAAAGGGCAGATCACCTAAGGATATTTACCTAGATGAAAAAACATGGTGCGACCATTTTTCTAAACTTTATTCTAACGACAATGAGGGGTTGCCCATAGGGGATCAAGAGATCAACTTAGCATTGAGTATTGCTCCCTTGCGATTTAGCTTAGAGGAGACCACCCAGGTATGACAGGCCGTCAAAACGGGCAAAGCCCCAGGTCCTGATAAGATCCCCGGTGATTTATTGAAGCATGATGTGGAAGTTTGGGGGCCCTATATTAATTTTTTATGTAACTCCATAGTGGCCGGAACACCAATCCCCGAAACCTGGAAAGGGGCAGAAATTGTATCAATTTTTAAAAAAGGTGATCGTTATGATCCGGGCAATTACCGTCCTATAATTTTAATAGATCTTTTACAAAAGGTTTTTGCCAGACATATTTTAAATAGACTTTTAGAATGGATAGAGGGGACCCAGATATTAACTAAATACCAGGCAGGGTTCAGATCAAAAACCAGCACGGTTGATCAGGTATTTAGGTTCACGTGCATCTGCTGGAAGTACATTAATATAAGGAAGGGCAGTTTGTATGTGGCATTTATAGACTTGAGGGCCGCTTTTGACCTCGTTCCACGTAATTTGTTGTGGTCCACACTTAAGAATATGGCGGTCCCTGGTGAGTTACTTAAAGAACTCATCAGATTACATACAGGGAATTACGCCAAAGTCAGATGGGGGAAGGGTGGTGAAATCTCAAAGGCCATACCTGTAGGACGGGGTGTGCGCCAAGGCTGTGTGCTGGCGCCTACACTCTTTTCATTATACGTCAATGATATACCTATTTACTTAAGGGACTGTGACCATGACTCCCCGAAATTAGGAGATGAGGCGATCACGGCATTACATTTTGCCGACGATACGATTCTCATCTCACAGACTCCAAAGGGTTTACAAAACTTAGTGAATTCCTTCTATAGCTACTGTGTAGGGAAGGGGTTAGAAATAAATTAATCTAAAACTAAATATATGTCCATAAATCCTCAGAAGTCTTTTAGGAAGAACTTGGCCTTAAATAATCAAAAACTGGAGTACGTGGGGAGTTTTAATTATCTAGGAATTATGCTGGATAGTACCCTTTCATGGAAGGGGCAGTTGGAAAAAAGCAATTTATCCTTGAAACAAAATTCGATGCCTATTTTAAAAGTGCACGGCGGTAGTTATTCTAAAGCCATTACGCCGGCACTTGAGGTATTTAAGGCGAAGGCCCAATCAGCGGCACTTTATGGTGCTGAGGTATGGGGGCATTCCTGTAATAGATAATCAAAGGAGGAGGGATCACTAGTTACTGGCACCAGGGTTCAGGTGGTTGTCTCTGATATAGGTAAAAAACCCTCAATCACGTCAAGAATATGTTGGGGCGGTATATCTTGGTTCTCCGCCTTTAGATACGTGATAGCATCATCATTGGGTTGATTCCATGCATCCTCCACCCGGAGGGAACCACTGAGTTTTCCAGCAGTGATCAGGGAAAAAATGATAAAATAAAAAAGTGAGGAGTGCTCAAGTGAGTGATAAAAAGGAGTTGTTCCTCATGCTACCTATAAAAAAACTTTATTCTGATAGGTGCTGGGGAGACGTTAAAAAAGGTCAAGTTGCAGGTTGGATGAGTAATGGACCCTCTGCGACTTTAAACGTGGTGATTGGTCGACATGTTTCAGCTCATGTAAAGCCCAAAGGTCAGGGAGCTTTCTTCAGGACCACAGGTGAATAATGTGAATTGAGGAAATACATCAATTAGAAGTTCCAAGGTTGATTCAGATGGACTTCAACAGGACTAATACCTATATACAGAGAAAAACCTTAATGATTCAAAGGGGTAGAAGGGTAGATAAGGTGCCAAAGGAGTTTAAAAAAGGGAAGAATATAAAAGCAAATATAAATGGCAAGTCTTTATATACTTATTGGTATACATTTTGATCTGCAAGTGAAGTTGCGAACCATCGCTCTTACTTAGGAGAGCAAAAAGCAATGTCCCTAGGAGACAACGACTGGTGAAAGATAATTCAAACATACATCAATAATTCAGACATACATGTAGAATAAATACATATGCAGCGAAGGTGGTGAAGACTGCTCGTAATGTACGTGTGTTCAATCCGCAAGGAGACTGTTTAGCCATACCTATTGGGAGTTAGGGAAAAGAGTGGTTCCTTAGGTCTAACGTTTGTGGTTGTAAACATGGGAAAGAATTAATAATGAAGTAGGGCGCGCTATTTGAAGAAATGTTTCAATTGTGCCTCTAGTATGGAAATAGCGTGCAATATTAACTGAAAAATACCTGAATGTTTCAATGTACGAACTCCGTACGAAGATACAAGGCTGCGTTAATACTAGACAATGAAAGAAAAAGGAAAAGAAAAACACACATTACAAGGGGGATTCCCCAGGTTAACGTTACGTGTCTTCCAAAGGCTGTAGAGGTGGAGGTCTCCGTACCGCATGGTCCGCTACGACTTGTGCTGACTCTAGTTTCCTGTATGCACACGTAGGCTAGGGGTGTGTCTTAAATAGTTAGTAACATAGAAACAGTGAAGGGACTGGAGAGGGCCGTCTTGTAGCCTGGAAAACTTTATTGGATTGTTGTCTACGATTGCCATAAACAGAGTGCAAGCACTAATTAGCGCATTAACTTCATTTCGTCTGTTGCGGGGTTTGGGGCGAGGTGTCTTGACAGATAAGGAGGGCACAGTTGTTTGAATGCCAAAGTGGTGGTTGCTAAGAGCTGGTGTGCCCTAAATAGTTAGTAACATAGAATCAGTGAAGAGACTGGAGCGGGCCGTCTTGTAGCCTGGAAAACTTTATTGGATTGTTGTCTACGATTGCCATGAACAGAGTGCAAGCACTAATTAGCGCATTAGCTTCATTTCGTCTGTTGCGGGGTTTGGGGCGAGGTGTCTTGACAGATAAGGAGGGCACAGTTGTTTGAATGCCAAAGTGGTGGTTGCTAAGAGCTGATGTGCCAATAAGGCAGATGTGAAAATAGTACACGGAGCTCTATGGTGTCACATGGAGGAGACAATTATGACTGGTGGAGACTTCTATTTACACGCTCAACCATGGGACATCATCATTCAGTCCTATGGTGTTGGTCTGGAGGCGATGGACCCATCGCTGTTCTTTCTGGAAGAGTAATTTTTCTGCATTTGATGTTTTGAATACCAGTGTTTCAAGGACTATCCAACTAAGCTCATTGACAGTGTGTGGATGTTCAATGTAGTGTGAGCTCAATTTGGTCGTTCCTCTACCACATTTGACGTTGCTGCGGTGTTCGCATATTCTTTGCTTAATCTTCCGGCAGGTCATTCCAATATACCGAAGATGACATGGGCAGGTAATCATGTAGATTACATGTGTCGTGTTGCAGTTGGTATGTTGTCTCATCGTCCAGGTCAGTTTTGGTGATAGGATCACACTCTTAGTGATTTCAGTCAGGGAACACACAGAGCAATTGCCACATGGGAAGTGGCCAGTTACTGGGGGTAGGGACCACAGGGTGCTCTGACTTGGATTCGGTTTTACGTCAGGTGGACGTGTGTGTACCAGGATGTCTTTGTAGTTTCGAGTTCGTCTATTGGCAAACATGGGTTTTGGCCAAGTGTGATTTCCAGACGTAATGATGCGCCAGTTTTTATTGATAATTTTCTTTACAGAGTTTGTAACAGGACTGTAGGTGGTGACACACGTCAGTTTTTCTGTAGATTTGATTTGTGGTGTTAATTCTAAGAGGCTTTCTCTAGGCTGGTTCCGGGCTCGTTTCTGACATTTTTTGATAATTTTTTCTGGATAGTTCCTTTTCTTGAGTTTGTTTGAAAGGTCTTGAGCTTGTTGTTTATACTCACTTAATTCACTACAATTCCTTTTGAGACGAAGGAATTGGCTGTAGGGCAAATTTTCTCGTAGTGGACGCGGGTGGAAGCTATTGAAAGAAAGCAGGCTATTCTTAGCTGTTGTCTTGAAGAAAGTCTTAGTTTTAATGGTGTCATTTTCAACGTAGATGGTAAGGTCTAGGAAGTCCAAATGGTCATTATGTGCCTCAAAGGTAAACCTAAGACAAGGGTCTTGGATGTTCATCCAGTCATGAAATGTTTGTAAATTGGTTTTGGTACCTTCCCAGAGCATGATGACATCATCTATATACCTTTTCCAGAAAAGGATTCTAGGAAGGAAGGGATTAGTATCATTAAGGATGTATGTACTCTCAAAGTTGCTCACGTAGAGCCCTGCCACACTGGGAGCAAAGGTACTTCCCATGGAAGTACCGTGGCGTTGCTGGTATAGAGTGTCCTCGTATTCAAAAACGTTTTCAGTTAGGGCCAGTCTGCAGCATTCTAGGACGAAGTGTCTAGGCGTATGGTATGGCCATTCGTCTTGGAACAGTAGATCTTCAAGAGTGTCTAAGGCAGAAAATTATTTTATACGTAGGTTGCTTAAAATACCAATTAGAACCCCCCTAGTCCCAGTGTTCCTGGATATTAATCTTAAAAGGACAGACTATCAAGCCATATTAAGGCCACTGCTGTATTGGGTTAGGTTATGGACAACCCCGGAGTTGAGTGATTATAAGAGTGGATTGATGGAAATAATTCAGATCGATGGGTATAAGAAAATTGCATGGTTAAAGCACATTTTCCAGTGGTATAACAGGTTAGGGCTCTCCCATTTATGGGAAGAACCTCAGAACATGACGCCGCCCTTCAAAAAGCTCGTAAAGTCTACTTTCTGGTCTTATGTCAATGGTGAATTATTTCATAGCTCATCGATTGGCACATTGACTCAGAAATTTTTGACTATAACGGATAATCCTGAATTTGAACAATTCATGGATGAGATAGGACCACCATTAGCAAAAACGTTATATCTGCAATTCAGATATGGGGTCCTCCAGGCTGCCGCAATTACTTGCAGGTGGGGGAGTAAATAAGACAGTGTTTTGTGTACCCTCTGCTCTCTAAAGGCAAAAGAAGATGATGTCCATCTATTGTTCTTTTGTCCAGTCTATAAAAAATTGAGGGACCGTTGGATCAAACCCTTATGCAAAAACATGGGGGTTAGGTCTTACAAAGAGGCAGAACGTATAATCAAGTCAAATACCTCGCAACTGGTAGTGTTTTGTACAAGTAGGTTTTTATTCAACGTGTACCTCATTAGGAAACAGATTGGTTGTAAGCTGTAATGTACTGTTGTGGCCTGCAGTCTCCCTTAGCCCTGTATGGTTAGTATAAAATGCACTGATTCCTTCTTTTAACGTGTTTTTTAAAAAAATGTTTTAAAATCTGGCTTTTTAAATTAATTTAAAAAGTATGTTTTTGATTTTTAAAGCAGTAAGTGCACAATTGTTGATGTAGATTAATTGTTTGTTCGCCCCACTGTATGTATTAACTTGAATATTTGGTCTGTGTATTTGTATACAATTGTTGGAAATGTCTTTTTATGTACTTCTTGCTTTTAAGGCTATATTAGCCGAAATAAAGCTCAAACAAACAAACAATAAACTGTGGATAGACCATTTAATTGTGGGTTACAATGCACTATTTCAGCACTAAATTTGTACAACATCGGGTGCTAGGTTGTATAAAACTGTTTATCAATGAAGAAAAAGTGTCAAACTGTCTTTAGATGTTTTGGATTGCTTATTTTTTATCTTTGGGTTCTAATTGATTGTTATTTGTGCTTCATTCTGACAGGTTTCCAATTGACTATATGTGTATTATTTTTCTTTTGTAGGTATTTTGTTGAGAGTCTACAAAAGTCTTTGTCTTGATAAAGATGGTAATATAGGAGTCCTTCAAAACGCGTCAACGCTTTACTGAAGAGTACACAATCTGACGAGTGACTATACCAAAGAATATCTTGTAAATCGGATAATACCTGGCAGTAGCCCTACATAGTTGTTTCTCACAGATGTGTACGCTACTGATGACATAGGTTCTTGTGTCTCGTGTTATGTACTCTCTCCTGTTTTTATTATCATTTCATTTTTATCATTAGACTTTTACATGATGTAATTAGGCCTGTTTTAACATTATGACTCAAGCTGCATGTTAGATACTGATGGTATGTTGCACAATTGTTTTTAAGACTATATGTATATTTTATTTTATTTTTTTATTAATAAATTGATGTTGTACCCTTTCACATCAGATGTTATTTAAGATTATCTATCAGGAATATATGGTCTCACTTCCAATGTGGATGGTATGAGTGATTATGAATGAGTTGAACAGATTGAGGTAATAGGTGAATCTTTCTCCAAAGGATAAATCTCTTTGTGATACTTTTATATATATATATGCCAAGGTGTATTGAAGTATGAGTGGGTGTATGAGTGTCTGAATAGATGATTTAGTAGGTGCATGACTGATTGTATAAGTGAGTGATTAAACGCGTCTAACTGAATGCATGGGTCAGTAAGTAAACTATGTAAATGTCTGTATCAGTCTGTCAGTATGTGCGTAAGCGGCTGCATGGTGTTGGTGTAGCTAAATGAGTGTCTATATGGGTAATTGATTGGTTGTCTGAGTATCTGTATGGGTGCCTGAGTGTCTGTGGGGGTGGGTGGGGGGGTGACACTCTGCATAGATGTGTGAGTGGGTAATTCACTAGGTATATGGGTTCAAGAGTGCATCTGTGAAGGGCTGTATGTGTGGGTGAGTGTGTGCATGGGTGTGTTGGTGAGTGAATGGATGTCTCAGTGGTACATGTGTGAGTAACTACATAAGTGAAAGGCAGTATATGTGAGTATTGGAGTGTATATATCACTATATGTGAGAGTGAGTGATTGTGAGAGTGGCTGTATGGATGAGTGTGTGATTGTATAAGAGAGTAAGTATATGTTAGTATTTGTATGAATAAGTGAGGTGGTGTGTGTATAACTGTATAGGTGAGTAAATGGGAGTATGAATGATTCTTTGCATGATTGACTAGGTGTGTGAGTAACTCTATGGATGAGTGGTGATATGTGAGTGTCTGTATTGGTGAATGAGTGCAAATGATATTGCTGTATTGATAAGTGACTGCATGTATGAGTTACTGTATGGGTGAATGAGTGGACGTGTGTGTAGACCTAGGAATCAGTGAGTGGGTATGTAGTAACTGGTATTGGTGTGTCTATGGTTTTGAAACTGGTAGTCTGTATTTTAGAGTGGGTGTCTCAAAGGTTATATTAGGGTGAGAGGAGGTGCATCATATTATCACATGGATGATGTCATCAGTGATGTCATCAGTGATGTCATTTGAGATGTCATCAGTGATGTCACTGACCATGTCATGTTATAGTTAGCTCAATTAATTGAAATGTCCAACTAATTGTAACGTCCCTGAAACCTATGTTTTTTTCAGTGAATATCTATGGGTTTTTTAAAGGTTACTTTCTAACTATTACGTCCCTGAAACGATGTTTTTTTCAGTGAATTTCAAAGGTTTTTAAAAAATGAAATTTGTAACTATAACGTCCCTGAAACCTATGGTTTTTTCAGTGAATATCAAAGGTTTTTTAAATGATGATTTCTAACTATAACATCCCTGAAACCTATGGTCTTTTTCAGTAAATTCCTGAGGTTTTTTTGAAAGCTATTTTCTAACTATGCCTACAGATGAAGGACATGTAAAGAAAGAGGAAGATAGGCGCAGAAAGAAACAAGAGAAATGCAGAAAGAGGCAACAGAATTCCAGAAAGATGAAGAAAAGTGCAGAAACAAGTAAGAGATCTGCAGAAAGAACCAACAGAGGTGCAGAAAGAGAACTTGTTTCAAAGTCATCCTGTGCCCTTAACTTTTTACTGACTGGTACTGGTGGTAACTGACTCTGACTAACCAGGCCCAGAGCCAGTGCTATGCTGAAAGACACTTAGAATACAGTGAAAACACCTACATACACTAGGGTACACTATGGGTTGGGGTATCACTGTGATTGGCATGACCTCCCCTGTAAGGCCCCAGTACATAATAGGGTAGGGGGATTAAAAGTACCTCTAACTCAGAGGTGCAGAAAGAGGCAAGAGAGTTGCATAAACAGACAGGAAAGGTGCAGAAACAGGGAACGGGGTGAAGACAGTGGCAAGTCAGGTGCAGAAAGAAGTAAGAGCAGTAAAGAAAGAACCAACAGAGGTGCTGAAACATGCATGAAGGGTGCAGAAAGAGCAAAGGAATTGCAGAAAGAGGCAACAGAGGTACAGAAAAAGGCAATAGAGGTACAGAAACAGGCAGGAAAGGTGCAGAAACAGGGAACAGGGGTGCAGAAAGAGGCAAGAGAGGTGCAGAAAGAGAAAAGAGGGGTGCAGAAAGAGGCAAGCGATCTGCAGAAAAAAGCAACAGAGGTGCTGAAAGAGGCAAGTGAGGTGCAGAAAGAGGTGAGAGATCTGCAGAAAAATGCAACAGAGGTGCTGAAAGAGGCAAGAGGGGTGCAGAAGGAAGGAGGAGAAGTGCAGAAAGAAGCAACAGAGGTGCTGAAAGAGGCACGAAGGGTACAAAAAGAGGCAAGAGAAGTGCAGAAAGAACCAAGAGAAGTGCAGAAAGAAGCAACAGAGGTGCAGAAGGAGGCACGGGGGTGCATTAAGAAGGAAGAAAAGTACAGAAAGAAGTAACAGAGGTGCTGAAAGAGGCACGAAGGCTGCAGAAAGAGGCAAGAGAAGTGTAGAAAGAAGCAACAGAGGTACAGAAAAAGGCAAGAGTGGTGCAGAAAGTAGGAAGAGAGCTGTAGAAAGAGGCAAGAGAGCTGGATAAATAGGGAAGAGGGATGCAGAAAGAGGAATCAGGGGTAAAGAAAGAAGCAACAGAGGTGCCAAAAGAGGCAAGAGAGGTGCAGAATGAGGCAAGAGATCTGCAGAAAAAAGCAACAGAGGTGCTGAAAGAGGCAAGTGAGGTGCAGGCAGAAGCAAGAGAGGTGCAGAAAGAGGCAACAGAGGTGTAGAAAGAAGCAAGAGATGTGCAGAAAGAGGCAAGTGAGGTGCAGAAAGAAGCAAGAGCAGGCAGTGCAGAAAGAAGCAGCAGAGGTGCTAAAAGAGTCACGAGGGTGCAGAAAGAAGGAAGAGAAGTGCAGGAACAAGCAACAGAGGTGCTGAAAGAGGCACGAAGGGTGCAGAAAGAGGCAAGAGAATTGCAGAAAAAGGCAACAAAGGTACAAAAAGAGGCACGAGTGGTGCAGAAAGAGGGAAGAGAGGTGTGGAAAGAGGCAAGAGAGTTGCACAAACAGGGAAGAGGGGTGCAGAAAGAGGCAGGAGGGGTGCAAAAATAATTAACAGAGGTGGCAAAAGGTGCCAGAGAGGTGCAAAAAGAAGCAAATGAAGTGCAGTAAGAGGCAACAGAGGTGACGAAAGATGCAAGAGAGGTGCAGAAACAAGCAAGAGAAGTGCAGAAAGAGCTAAGAGAATTGCTGAAAGAAGCAACAGAGGTTTAGAAAGAAGCAAGAGAAAAGCAGAAAGAGGCAAGTGAGGATCAGAAAGTAGCAAGAGCAGTGCAGAAAGAACCAGCAGAGGTGCAAAAAGAGGCAAGAGGGGTACACAAAGAGGTAGGAGAGGTGCACAAAGAGGCAAGAGAGTTACAGAAAGAAGCAGTAGGGGAGCAAAACAAAGGAAGAGAAGTGCAGAAAGAGGCAAGAGAATTGCTGAAATAAGCAACAGAGGTGTAGAAAGAAGCAAGAGAAGTGCAGAAAGAGACAAGTGGGGTGCAGACAAAATCAAGAGCAGTGCAGAAAGAACCAACAGAGGTGCAAAAAGAGACAAGAGGGGTGCAGAAAAAGGAAGGAGGTGTGCACAAAGAGGCAAGAGAGGTACAGAAAGAGGCCCGAGTGGTGCAGAAAGGAGGAAGCGAATTGCTGAAAGAAGCAACAGAGGTGTAGAAAGAAGCCAGAGAAGTGCACAAAGAGGCAAGTGAGGTGCAGAAAAAAGCAAGAACAGTACAGAAAGAACCAACAGAGGTGCTGAAAGAGGCACGAAGGGTGCAGAAAGAGCAATAGAAGTGCAGAACGAGGTATCAGAGGTACAGAAAGAGGCAAGAGATGTGCAGAAACAGGCAGGAAAGGTGCAGAAACAGGGAACAGGGGTGAAGAAAGAGGCAGGAGAGGTGCAGAAAGAGGAAAGAGGGTACAGAAAGGGGCAAGAGATCTGCAGGAAAAAGCAACAAAGATGCAGAATGACGTAAGTGAAGGGTAGCAACAGAGGTGAAAAGGAGGCATGAGGGGTACAGAAAGAAGGAAGAGAAGTGCAGAAAGAGGCAACAGAGGTGCTGAAAGAGGCACGAAGAGTGTAGAAATAGGCAAGAGAAGTGCAGAAGGGATGCGGAAAGAGGCAAGAGCAGTGCAGAAAGAACCAAGAGAAGAGCAGAAAGAAGCAACAGAGGTGAAATGGAGGCACGAGGGGTACAGAAAGAAGGAATAGAAGTGCAGAAAGAGGCAACAGAGGTGCTGAAAGAGGCACGAAGAGTGTAGAAATAGGCAAGAGAAGTGCAGAAAGAGGCAACAGAGGTACAGAAAGAGGCAAGAGTGCTACAGAAAGAGGGAAGTGAGGTGCAGAAAGCAGCAAGAGCAGTGCAGACAGAACCAAAAGAGGTGGAAAAAGATGAACGAGGGGTGCAGAAAGAGGTTGGAGAGGTGCACAAAGAGGCAAGAGAGGTACAGAAAGGCAGGAGGGTGCAGAAAGAAGGAAGAAAAGTGCAGAAAGAGGCAAGAGAATTGCTGAAAGAAGCAACAGAGGTGTAGAAAGAAGCAAGAGATGTGGCTAATGCAGAATATATATAATTGTGCGAAAGTCGGTGCAGCTACACAGTCGCATAATTCCAGTGGCCCTGCTCATACCTCTGACTAGGTCCAAAAGTGCTCATCAGTGATTCCTTCTTTTTTGTGTCAGTGACTTCATAGTTGAGCTTCTATGGAAACAAGGAAGACTAAACCTGAGGTTACCACTCCACAACACAGACTACCATACCACATAATTATTCTCCATAACACATAATCCCACTCTACATAATTCCTATACACTAAATACCACATACTTTCTATCCACATAATTTCACTACATAACATACCACAGAACTCCACGACACACAACGCACATCCACTCCACTCCAAAAAACATAAGTAAAAAACTTTTACATTTACAACGCCAATAGCTCAAGCTCTCACAAATGCGAAACCTATTACATTGCAAACACTTTAACTAGTAGTCACGTTTGCAGAGTGGTGGAGAAAGGGTCCTGGCCTCTGACCAGCGCTCAGTAATTCCGCTGTGTAGGATTTACAGGAGGTACAAGAAGGGCTTCTTGGCCCCCAAAGTACCTCAGGAGTAAAGTGGACTTCATCCCCCACCCCATAGTCTGCCAGGAGGTGCGTTTGCAGAGCAGTGGAGAAAGGGGGCATGGCCTCCGAAGATGTCTTAGCAATCCTACTGTGTGGGACTTACTGGAGATAACAAGAGGGGTACTTGGCCCCCAAAGGCATCCTTGGGAGCCAACTATCCCTCCTATTACCTCCAGTAAGTACCACACAGCAGGATGGCTAAGTTCTCATAACAGGCCATGCCCCCTTTGCCCCCTTTGCCCACCACTCTGCAAACGTGCTCCCTGGTGCCCTCTTGGATGGAGATTGAAGTCCCCTTTGCTGCTGGGGGTCCTTTAGGAACCAACTAGCCTACCTCTTTCCTCCAGTAAGCCCCACACAGTGGGATTGCAGAGAGGTGGTCCAAGACAACGCCCCTTTTTACACCACTCTGCAAACGCGCCTTGTGGCACACTGCTGGTGGGGCGATGAGGTCCTCTTGGGTCCTGAGGACCTCAGGACACAAGTGGACTTCATCCCCCATGTTTGCAGAGTCATGCAGGGAGGGGGCCGGGCCTCCGGTGAGTTGACAGTTTCTTTTTTCTTTTTCCTAAATTTGTTGTTTTATGGGAGGGGGGCGATTGGCCCCCCTTTACTGGGCCACATTTGGCCCCAGGGATCCCAGCCTTTTTTATTTTTTTTTTATTTTATGGAGGGGGGCCACGTGGCCCCCCTCCTCAGGCCAATTATTGCCCCGGGGACCCCATCCCCGGGGCCGGCCTTCCCGCTTAAAGAAAAATGTTTTCTAATTTTAATTACAAGGGACGGGCCCTCCTGGGCCACTTCTGGCCCCGGGGACCCCATCCCCTGGGGCCGGCCTTTAGCATGGGGGACCGTAGGAGGAGCCCCAATGCCCCCACAGTCCCAGCTGGCTCCCCGCCTCCTGCGGGAGCCGGCATTGCTTTTGCACAAGGCGAGCTGCTGACATGCAGCTCCCATTGTGCAAAAGCAATCTGCTTTGCTTTTTGGGTTTCCTGCTCTCGCTTCCAAAAAGCAAAGCAGGGTTTCCTATGGCAGGGTGGGAGCAGTGCTCCCGCCCTGCCATACCAAACAGCAATGTCCCGGTTATGGGCACCCTGGGACATTGCAGTAGCCGGCCTTGGGGGGGTGGCGGTCCCCAGGGCAATCAAGGGCTCCAGGAGGAGGGCTGCATGGCCCACCTCCCAACTGTTTAAAGCCCCGGAGAGGTGGTGGTCCCCAGGGCAGTGTTGGGGAGCTCAAGCACCCAGCCCTAATTATTACTTATAGCCCCAGGGAGGGGGTAGTCCCAGGAGCTTGGGGGGCCTGCAAGGCCCCCGCCCTTATTTAATCAGAGCCCTGGGGAGGTAGTGGTCCCCGGGGCTGTGAGGGCCCACATGGGCACCCACACCTTAATTTAGAATTGCCCCCAGGACCTGGCCCACCAGGGGCTTTTTCACAAACGAAGCGGGGCAGACCGCGCTTCATTTTTTTAAATAATTTCGGCCCGATTAGCGCACCCAGTGCTAATTCGACTGAAATTATTCTTTAAAAAAATGCTTTTTTTGGGCCTGAGGTTCCTTGCGGGACCCCCTGAGCAGCCATAGGGGGTCAGGGTGTTTCTATCATGCCCCCTTTTCTCATTTTTTCCTTTTCTTTATGTTTTTCTTGTGACTCGGTTACTGAGTCACAAGATGGCTGCCAACACATTCTGGTTTGGAGTGTTGGCAGCTAATCAGAATTGAGCTTGTGCTCAGGAGGGTTCGCGAATCATCCTCGGTCATCAGATATCGATATTTTTATTTTGGGGATTTCTCAGCAACTACTGAACAGATTTACATCATTTTCTGAAACAAGAGCTACCTTTTTGCCAACTTTGGTGTAATTCTGTTCAGCAGTTCGGGCTGTAGCCGTGTCTAAAGTTCCTATGGAAATTAACATGGGGAAAAACACGTTTTTTTGGACCCCCCTTTTTTCTCAGCCCCCGCTTGATGAGTCACCCCGAATCTTTCAAGACAGGAGCTGACTGGAGCGGGCAATTCGTTTTGAAAATTTCGCTGAGATTCGTCAAACGGCGCCAAAGATATTGGCAAATCAAAAAATGCTTTTCCTATGGAAACCAGGTCCTAACTATAACTACTATAAATATATAACTAATATTAAATACTATAGAACTACACGTTAAATGTTATAAAGAAAGAATAAATTAGGGTTTACGATAGAAGGTCATAGCTGATAAAAATAGATTCTTACTAAACTAACCGATAAAATCAAACTATAAACAAACGTAACCAATAAATTTACACAAACAATTAACTCAACAATAAAAGAGGTACATACATTTGCACAAATTAATATTGCAAAAATGACAAAAGCTGCAAGATGAGGAAACTCTGACAGATTCTCTGAACCAACCCTGAAAAAAGAGAAATATACATCTCGACATTTACCGTGCAAAGTAAGTTAAAAGTATTTAAACTACAACTTTCTTGTAATTAAAAATAATTTACAGAACACTCTCCAACTTCTATTTCTTTACATGTACTACAGATTTGAGAAAGTGCTAACTTGCCGAAAAACAACACCAATCACAAAACAGAAAAAATAGATAAAGAGTAAGTATATGTAAATTATTATAAAATTGAAACCCACCTCAACCTCCACAAACTACCAAAAAATAAATATTTAAAATGAAACTGATACTTTGTTTTTGTCTAACAGAAATGAAACCACCTGCTCCACATTATCACACCCAACATTAAAGCAGCAAAAAAAGTGTAAAACATCTAAGAAGAACATACATGGAAGTATTAATAATAAAATGATTAGCATAATTTTAAATGTAAATAACAAATGTATACACTTTTTTAAAATTGAAATTATTTATAGAATTACACTATTTTCAGACATAATTACAGAAAGAGCTTGATACAAAACTTCCCAGAAAGCACTGAAAAAAAAAAAAAGAATGAGAAGGAAAGTGGATGGGGGAAAGAAGATGAAGAGGGGAGAGAGAGAGAAAAAATAAAAAAAAAAAAAAAAAAAATAATAAAAAAAAAAATATATATATATATATATATATATATGATAATACTAAAAAAAAAAAAAAAAAGTACACTATCTTAAGTGGGATCACCTCTTTTTCCTTACTTTTTAGCTGTGAGTTTGGGGGGGCGTGTAACGGGAGCCTGAGGTAGGGGTGCCATCTACTGGACTTGATCCGGTTAGATACACCACGGGTTCTCCACGGGGAGGGTGAAGGGTGGGGGGGGGGGTTCACGGGCAAAATTCAAAAATTCCTCATCAGCCATCTTTTCTATTTTTTGTAGGTTTTGTTAAAGTCTCTCATGTTGTCCTGCGAGTCTTCTTTTGGAGGTGGGTCGGTATATATCTGGTATATATCTGGTATATATCTGGTCGCATTATAAAGGCAAGACTGGCTGTGCTCTGGTTTAGTAGTGATGTCTAGTTTAAAGATTATGTCCTGGAATGTCAATGGGCTCCGTACTAATCCTAGGGCTAGAAGATTGATGCAGTATCTCCGGGACTCTGATGCCCAGGTCATCATCCTTCAAGAGACACATTTGATCCAGTCTGAAATTGACACATTGGCTAAAAAGAATAAATGGATTGATTTTATGATATCAACTTCACAATCTATGACTTCCCGAGGAGTGTCATTGATTTTCAGAAAACAGCTTAGGGCCAGGGTATTAGAGTCTATAGTCGACCCTGCGGGAAGATGGGTTATTGCTTCTGTGGTAATTATGGGTGCCTGTTTTACTATTGTTGGATACTATGGTCCCAATCTTGATGACCCTACATCTTTGGGAGGGATTTTTTCTCACCTTTTGTCCTTCCCGGAACCAGTTATATTAGCCGGCGACTTTAATATTGTTTTAGATGCAGTCTTGGATAAATCTCATAACAGTAGATCCCGTGTCCCTTCAAAATCAAGATCTTTCTTGTTGAATGAGATGAAACAATACGGATATATCGATATCTGGAGGTTAAGAGCCGGGCAGCAGCAGGGTGTTTCTTTCAGAAATTATAAATATAATCACCAGTCCAGGATAGATTTTATATTAATCAACCATAGTTTATCCGATGCAGTTAGGGACATTTGTTATTTTCCGTCACATCTATCTGACCACTCTGCAGTTTTTCTGGAACTTATGGTACCTACCTCTGACATAGTTAGGACTTGGTCCTTTGACCGTTCTCTACTTTCTCACCCTGAAGATGTCTCTTTTTTCAAATCTGAAGTGAGGTCTTTTCTAGAGATGAATGTGGGTTCTGCTGGACCTGGTGTGGTCTGGGACTCACTTAAAGCCTCTTTGAGGGGTCTTATTACAAGTAAGATGTCATATAGAAGGAAGGAATATAGAGAGGCTATTGCCTCAGTTGAGGCGGACCTGACTAGTGAACAGGCCGACATTGATGCCAACTTAGCTTCCACGGAAGCTGTTATGGCGCCTTTGCGGGTTAAATTATTGACCCTAAGAGGCCAACTGACCTCGATCCTTAACCGGCGGCTTCAGGAAAGATGGGAGGCCAGCAAAATTGCTCATTTTCAGTATGGGGAGTGTGCTGGTAAATTATTGGCATGGAAAGTTAAAACTGATCAGGTCCGTAACAACATCAACCTGATCTATGTCAATAATGTCCCTCTTTCTTCTGATGCAGATATTAGAGCAGCATTTAAAGATTTCTATCAAGATATTTACCATGAAGATAAGATATTGGATACTGATATGATTAATGAATGGCTTGGGAAAATAGATCTACCAAAACTCTCTGTTGATCAATCAGCAATGCTAGATAGTGAAATCTCGGAAGAGGAGGTAAGGGAAGCCATTCGGGATGCCAGGAAAGGCAAGGCCTCTGGGCCTGACGGGCTGCCTGCTGAAATATATAAATCTTTGGAGCAGGAGCTGGTTCCTTTCCTAGTTATATTGTTCAATCAGATACTGCTTGATGGAGTACGACCACCTGTGTCATGGGATAACGCATCCATAACTGTTATTTTGAAACCAGGGAAGTCTCCAACCGCCTGTGGCTCCTACAGGCCGATCTCGGTTTTGAATGGAGACTATAAGATCTTTGCCTCCATTCTTGCAAATAGATTGGCCTTGGTTGCTCCTTCCATTTTACATGTCGATCAGAAGGGATTTATTAAGGGGCGACAGCTTTTTGAACTAACTTTTGATTTGATGGGTTCAATAGACATGGCATGTTTGAAGTCTTTGCCCTTGGCGGTGCTCACGCTGGACGCCACCAAGGCCTTCGACAGAGTTAATTGGGTGTATTTGTCGGAGGCCTTGGCAAAGTTTGGCGTGGGGGGTAGATTTCGGCAGGCGATTAGTCTTCTTTATAGTAACCCTAGTGCCCGTGTCTTGGTTAATGGTATACTCTCTGACTCTTTTGACATCTCGAGGGGTACTAGGCAGGGATGTCCTCTCTCCCCACTCCTGTTCGATTTATATGCTGAACCCTTTGCCCAGATTTTGAGGGATAGTGTTAACATCAAGGCATTTGCGTACAGGGGTTGGGAGAGAAAGGTGGCACTTTACGCCGACGATATTCTCATTTTCACGTCTGACCCGCATGAGGCCTTCCCAGTAATATTCAGGCTGGCATCGGAGTTTGGGATGGTCTCTGGCTATGAGATTAATGCTCTAAAGACTGAGATGATGACCTGGAACATCGATCAAAGTACCTTCGATTCTGAAATCCAGCCGGCGAGTCGGATGAGATACTTAGGTTTGGATATTGTATCTGACCTCGATCAGATTACTATTATTAATTTTTTTTAAATTGCAAAGGACTGTCGTAGGTTGCTCCAGTCCTGGGCCCATCTTCCACTCTCCCTACTGGGCAGGGTCAACCTTGTCAAAATGTTCATCCTGCCTAAGGTTTCTTTTTTGTTTAATGCGATACCTTTATGTTTTGATCCCGCCTCCATCAGGAAATTACAGTCGGATATTAGCACCTTTATTTGGGATAAACATCTGCCAAGAATTTCTTGGAAAAAAATTAGGAGACGTAGGGAAAAAGGAGGGCTTGCTGCTCCTGATCTCCAGGCTTATGCCTGGGCTTTCCAGCTTTCACATGCTAGGATCCTATTAAAAAGACCAGTAGGGGTTGGAGTGGGTTCCCTTTTTTCAATGTTATTGGACGTAGAAGGTGTAAGTCAGTCAGGGTTTCTTTTTAAATTTGGAAACCCCAAGTTTTTCAAAAAAATTAAATTGAAAATTTTAAGGGGTATGGCAAGAATGTGGGCCCAGGTGTCTAAAGCAATTAAAGTTGGTTATTATGGAAGTAGGACACCTTTGTGGGGCCTTCCTGATGGTCCAGCATGGTTAAGGGATGCACTAGCTACACCTATGAGAGAGGCAGGGTTGGAGGAGTGGGGTAACCTATTTGTTGACGGGGACTTGTTACCCTGGGATTATCTTAGTACAAAAATTGGTCCACACTTCTCCAGGCTTAAATATCTTCAGATGTTGAGTTGGTCTCGTGCATACTCTGCTCAGCCTCCACATGGTGCTAAATATTCCTTGGGCGTATATAGCTATCTTATAACGCTTTTGGCAGATAAGCCACCTGCCAAAAAGGAAATTTCACTGTGGTATAATCTAATCTTGGAGGAAATGGACGGAACTTTTTCACTGCCGGAGGATCTTTGGTCTCAACATGTCATCAATTCCGATTTGCAACATCTTTGGAATTCGTCTTGTAAGATGTTGTGGGATATTGTCAAGCCTGCATGGTTACGCAGGAACCATCTTTTCACCATTCATCGAGCATACTACTCACCCCTTCGTCTTTCTAAATTCTCTGAGGGGAGTAGTGTGGCCTGTGCGAGATGTGGTTTGGTGGCTGCTTCTGACATTCATATGTTCTTTGATTGCCCACAATTGTCCTCATTCTGGGATGCCATTAGTAAGACTCTTTCACTTTCTGTTGGAGTTAACATTACCCTAGATTTAACATCAGTAATTTTTGGGTGCTACCAAGGGGTCCCCTCCTTGGCAAAAAAGCTTATTTTTTATGCTATCTTGCTAGCCAGGAGGGAGATATGCAGAAAATGGAAGGATTCTTCACCTCCTTCCATTAATGACTGGTATGCTTCTACTTTGCCGGTCTCCAAGCTGGACCTGGCCAGATCTGGTAATCCTGACACAAGATCTTTCTGGCACCTCCTGAATTGGGATCATTGATCATCTGGGGTTTTTTTTTTTTTTTTTTCCCCAGGTCCAATGATTATGCCATCATCCTCATTCCGGGGGTCACTTGTTTCATGGCGCTAAGTTTAGTACCTTGGCTGGACTTTAGCTATTGCCTGTCTGGTAGCAAATTAGTGATCATTGAAGGTTGAAACATGTTGCTGAGGGGTGAGCCTTTCGTTCTATTACTGCCCCTACCAGTCTTGGCTACTGAGGCAGCACAATGTGTGTAAACCTACAAGATTGCATATTGAAACTTGTCTGGCAGATGAGGACAAAAAAAAAAAAAAACTTCCCAGAAAAGAAAGCAACTACTAAGTCATATGACCTATACTTACAACCAAGAAAATACGTTGATGGAAAATATGAATTGTAAATGTGCCAACTAATATTATAATGCATACTATGGGAGTGCCACTACAAAACGTAGATGTTGTAATTATTGTAAGGGAACCCAACCACCCCCAAATGTGAAATAAATAGAAGTAAGGGAGGTATTGCAGGATTTAAGAGAGGCAAGCACTGGCTCCCAGGAGCCCACAACAAAAACTCTAAAAGATATACTACCTAAAGTCCTCAAACACATCACAGGCCAACTACCACCTATACAACTTTAAAATGTTTAATTGCACTAACTAAAAAAGCCACCAACATTACTCCTCCTACTGTTAGAAGATACCAAGATATAGAAATACGTGAACACTTAAAAATTACTCATAATGAGGAGTCCTTCCTGCTATATGACAACCTAAACAATGATATGTGAATCCTAATATTTTCGACAGCAGATAACTTACTAAAACTAAGCCAATGTCAATCCTGGATGATGAATGGGACCTTCAAAATGTGTCCCAAACCATTCACTCAGATATATACCTTACATAATGAATCGTCAATATCAAAACACAAATATACTTTTTATATATGCCCTACTACCAAAAAAACAAAGTAACTCTTACTAACACTACCAAAACCACTTTAAACATAAATAACTACCAGCCATAAACAATAATCATCGACTTTGAACAAGCCATGATTGAAAACATTACAAAACTTTACCCACACACAGCTATACAAGGCTTTTACTACCATTTCAATCAAAGGATATGTAGGCCATGTCCAATTATCTACTCAAAGTGTATAATATTCTACAGTCAATTTGCCTTTGAAATAAAAAGAATTATAGCAGTAGCCTATGTCCCTATCACAGAAGGACCTAACCACTACAATTTACTAATAAAAAGCTCGTTCTACCAACAAAACAAACACGGACTAAGTCCCATAATGGATTATTGCGAAGATACTTGGGTTGGCAGACTATATAGCTCCAGATACAGAATCCAACCCAAATTCCAAATACCATGGTGGAATGTCTATGACAGCACCTTAGCACAGGAAGCCAAAACAAACAATGCAGTGGGAAGATGGCAATTTGCCTGCCAATTCACACTATGCAGAAACCAACCTACACTCCATACATTTATAGAATCATAATAAAAAGAGCAAAGCTTCCAACAAGTGTGAATGGAGAAATCCGTAACCCAATTTGCACCAAAACTTAGCAAACAAATGTATGACATGCTACAATTCAAATTACAATTCTTCATGAACAACAATGAAGTAGATTACTTAGCAATAGTATTCAAATACATATTATAAAATAAATGTTAACTTACAAAACTCCTCAAAAAGTATAACACAATCTTAAATAACATTTTAGCGGGAGAGTGCAGGAGATCTCGTGTTTTGGAGTTGGTCCTTTATCGAGAACGAGCCCTCGACTCGGAGCCGGACTTTGCCATCTGGAACCATCAGCAGGAGGGCCAAAGTTAGGCAAGCAGTTTCTGGAGGGCTCACCAATATCAGGCTTGGCCCCCCACTCAACCACTAAAGCGAGATCACTTTCTGGTACTGTGTGACCTATCACCCCCTGCACCAGACCACAGGACCCCCGCTTGCTATCCTCCTACCCTAGGCCAGGCTCTACTCCGAGGTACCTTCTCTCAGCCCACTAAACAAAAATCCAGTCTGTGGGCCTCTCTCAGCCAACTCTGTGAGAGAAGACCTGCCCCTCACAGCACGCTAATCTCTTTTGACAGTTTTCCTCGAGCGGGACTCCCAGTTAAACGATGTCACCCGCCTGCTTGCTCCAACCTTTGCCCCTCAGGGGTTTTGTGGGGGTCCCCTCCACTCCCGTTCAGCCACACTCTTCTTTTGTTGTATCATGCCCAAGGTCAGGTTGTTCAAAAATGAGTAGCAGAGTCATGCCAAGATGGTGACCACCTGCCCAGTGGCACAAGATTATAATGTCTGATGTAGGTTCCTTTGGGAACTATACCCATGCAACAGGCCCCACAGTCACTGGCTACAGAAACCTTGAATGAACAGAGCCATAACTCACCAGTTAAGGGGAAGTTGGTCCTACATTAGCGCTCCACCTCTTGGCAGGAGACATAAAATGGTGCACCTGCCGGTATTACCCTCAGCACTACCCAGACAAAATCAAAGGGGCTGGCAATACTCCTGAGAGCAGGGATCCCCTTCCAGCTAATCTCAAGTTACAGGGGCTGGGACGGTAGACTGGTTATGATCAGAGGATCCTTGGTGGGGAAGGGATGCCAGAAGCCCGGATCTATGGCCCTAATGACACCAGAGACCATTTTTTCTCCTGGATGTTATCCTATTTAATAACTCATGCTGATGACAATATGGTGTTGCAGGGTCACTTTAATGTAGCGCTTGATCCAACAGTGGACAGACCACACCCTAAATGGCTTTCTCTGCCACCTGTCATCCTTGACCCAGGGTGTGGATGATTTAAAACTAATAGAATTGTGGCGTAGACATCCTGAGAGTGAGCAAGATTGTACTAATTTCTCCCAAGTCAATCGATCACACTCTCAGATTGACTAAATATTTGTCTCTTCCCCAGTATACCCTAGAGTAGATTCTTCTCAAATAGGCACACCATTACTGTCTAATAATGCGCTAGTAAAGATTCTTGCTGTAGGTGGCCCCCTCCCTCCTGCATACCCACCTCTCAAATTTTGGAAAATAAATGAAGAAGTATTCTGAGAACAAGCCCTATGAGAAAACATACAAGAGGCAGTTATACAATTTTTTTTAAAAATAAGTCAAAAGAATTGCCATGTGCCACAATCTGGGATACCTCTAAGGTGGCAATATGAGAGGAATTCAATAGCCAAACCTCTACCTTGCTGCAGTTGGCGCGAGTTTGCCAACTGGAACTGGAGGCTGAAATAGCTAGACTGGCCTGAAAATTAAACCCTGTTGTAGAACTCAGAGGTCCTTGCGAAGAGCTAGGGGAGAGCTGGAGGCGATCCTAACCAAAGATGCCATGTATAAACTGCTGGAGGTGAAACACGTTTACTAATTGCGGGGAGATGAAGCAGACTGGCTGCTTGCATAAAAAAAATATGCTCACAGTCTGAGGAATCATATTCAAATGGTCCTGGACTCCCAAGACTTACCTCAGATATCTGATAAGGAAATCTTAGAGATCTTCAGGCAATATTATTCAGTATTATACAGCCACAAATCATGTTCCCAAAAAAGCTCAAGATGCAGACTTCGGAACGGTCCAACTACCCATTCTCGACCTGAAGGTCAGAAAGGGTCTGAAGGATAAGAAAACAGAACAATAAGACCCCTGGCCCTGACGAGTTCCATACTCTTTCTTTAAAGTCTTTGCTGACCTCCTAGCCCCACCCCGAACAAAGATTTTCAATGCACTTTTGGCCATTCGGGAGGTGACTTTCTCTATGCTGGAGTCCTTCCTTATACTGCTATCGAAGCCTGACATCATACAGGCCCATAGTGCTGCTGAACAGTGATGTAAAGATTTTTGTGGAGATCTTGACCCACCGACTGTGAGAGGACTGGCCGAGACTGGTGTCTCCATATCAGGCTGGATTTATTAGAAATAGGCAGATGGGCGATAATATCAGACTGGCCTTAAACATGATCATCAAGCAGAAGTCACGCGAACTGAGACACTACTGTTTTCCCTCGATGTGGAGAAAGCCTTTGACGGAGTTGACTGCTCCTTCTTGAGGAAGACCCTGGATAAGACTCCTCTAGGGCCATCCATGAAAAAGTTTATACTGGACAATTATGCTCGACCCGCGATGAAAATTCAAATTCGCTCTCGCCTCTCTGAATCAATAACCTTGACTTGGGGGGCCTGCAAAGGGTTCCCCCGCTCACCCCTGATTTGTTTTTCACCATGGAACCCCTCTACCACAGAATCATGGGGATGCCTGCTAAACCATTATGGGGATGCCTGCTAAACAAGGTCCAATCAATCTGGTGCTCTTTGCGGATGATATCTTATGTTTCTTAACAAATCTGACAGAATCGCTCGATGGCTGACTTCCAAGTAAACAGAATGTGTCAGATATCGATGCAAATGGGGGTGGGAGGGAACAGTTGCATCGCTGAAGAGACTGTAACAAGGTATGGCTTGAGGTGATCACCAGGTGGAATTTGTTACGTGGGGGTGATGATCCCACCTTCGGTAGTGGAGGTTTTCTCTTGCAATGTTCTGGCCCTTCTAGATATCTCTTCATGGACTTATATAGATGGGGTCAACTTGAGATATCCTGGCTGGGTAGGATAAACTGTGCAAAGATGAACCTGCTGCCTAGATTGTTGTACCTCTTCCAGTCCCTTCCAGTACGGGTAGTCTTAGACACTATGAAATCACTAAACAGGAGGTTGTTAACCCTCATATTGGATGGGAAGACTCCTAGGGTGGCAAAGTCCTTTCTGTTGAGAAGCCCAGGGAAAGGGGGATGGGGTACCCGGGATATTGTTATATCCCTGTGGCTCAGAATTTCCCGGCCCTGGTTTGGTGCTCCCAAGATAAGTCCAAGCCCTGCTGCTGGCTACAGCAGAAGTGCAGTTTGATTCCCTCTCCACCATCTCCTATGGCTGCCCCTCAAACATGGGGTTCTGACTGCACACTATGTTCTACAAAGGTGGCTCTACATTATTGGGTGAAGGCCCAGAGGACGAGAGGCATCACTACCTATTCTGTTCCTCTAACTCCAATAACAGTGCACACAGATTTCCACCCAGAGATGATAGATACGCTGTATCGTAAGTGAGGAGGAAGGGACACAATATGCCTGGGACAGCTCTTCTTAGTTGGGGCCCCCAAGAAATGGGACCAGTGTGCCACAGACTTCATCCAGGGCCCTCACGACCTGCATCGCATTACGCAAATATTACACTGGATGAGACAACCAGGTATATGCGCACAGGGAGTACGTGACACAACAAAAATAGAAGACATGTTTGTAGATGGAAACGCCTTTAAAATGCTTTCCCAAATGTATAGGGCGTTGGACAACTCACCACAGTATTACAGTTACCATCCACACAAAAATGGACACAGGACTTGGCCTTGGACTTGAATGAGAAGGACAGGATTCTGATATTGCGACAGGCTGCACACTCCTCTATTTGCAAACAGCACAGGGCAAATGTCTTTATAATGGTATATGATGCCCACCCAACTCCATGCAATGAATAATACTCCGGATGCATACTGGAGGGGTGCGGGGCTAGCGGGACGCATTTGCACATGTGGTGGTAATGCTTACTGACACAACAGTTTTGGTCTCAGATGATGGGGGTTGCTCGAGAGATCATGAAAGAGACACTCCCCATGCAACCTGGTTTGGACTTGAAGGCAATAGTGGATGATGAGGGCATATCCCCATTAGCCCCTGCTTGGGCCCGATTGCTCGGCTCATTTCCATTGGCAGCACTCCTTTTAGTGGCTCAACACTAGTGCTCACCATTCCCACTAACCTTAGATATGGAGTTGTAATAGATCTGGAATATTCATGCAATTGAAATGTTAATGGCCCTGCTGCGGTACACTATGCTGCAACATGAGAGGACATGAACCCCCTTCCACACCTCTGTTAAATGCTCTTGAGGGCTTACCCGTCCCCCTGAGCTGGTGCGTTTGGCAGGGAAACAGGCCACAGATGTGGACCTGGAGGACTGCTGGGCACGGGGCATGTATTTAGAATCTGTCTGTACTGTTGGGACGTAGTGAACACAGGTCTTGAAACAGCCCTATGATCCGTTAGTTGGTGGTTGGGATAGAAAGGGTTATTTTGAAAATGTTGTTTGTCTGATGGCAATTCTGTGCTCTTTCTTGTGTCCTTCTTTTAAACAAATCTGTACCTGGAATATGAAAATGCTAGATAAAGTTGATTAAAAAAAGGAATATGTATAAGAAACAATTTAATAAATGTTAAAAAATAAATGTTAAACACTAGAAAAAAAGGTAATTACTATTTAAATAAGATTTTCATTTTTGATTTTATATAAAATATTGTTAAAAATTATTTTATTTATCAATATATAAATATTTTCAACGAAAAATATACATGTGTAAAAATGTAAATATATACATTAAAAAAACTTTGAAAACATTAATAAAATAGGGAAAATGTGTGATGTCTTTATTCTATGAAACTATGTAAATAATAACGTCATTTATTACAAATGTACAACTAACACTTTTTTTTATTATCCGTCTAATCTTCAACAATACTAATTAAATGACCTAAACTACTCTTACCACATAGAAATACAATTCAACAAAGGTATTTCACACTAGAATGATTAAAGTAACTGTTTGCACTCCAACATATACAATTTTGAAGAAGGTGCTGGACTCTAAATGGATCACAGTTCCTATTCCCACTCCAATTCAAACCAATTTGGGGAAGGTGTTTGATACTAAAGGGTGACATTTACCATTCCCACTCCAATGTACATCAATTTGGGGATGGTGTTGGCCACTAAAGGGTAACATTTAACATTCCCACTCTAATCTATACCAATTTGTGGAAGGTGATGGAGTGACATTAACTATTCCCATTCCGATCTAAATTAATTTTGGGATGTTGTGCTCTTAGATCTGCCTCTCAGGGTAATTACGTGATCCCCAGATTCAAATTGGCAAGAATGGGGGGTTGCTCCTTTTCTTATCTGGCCCCTAGGCTTTGGAATTCCCTTCCTGTTTCCTTAAAATGTCAATCCATCTTTACACAGTTTCGCAGGGATCTGAAAACTTGGCTCTTTGCGCAGTAGACAATTATTCCAGTAAGCCTCCCTATTGTTGGCGCCGGGAGACCCCATGGTGGGTAGCTGTGCGCCTTATAAATTTACCTACAATACAATACAATTTATGATGCATATTGGCATGGATGTAAGCATTTAAGAATGATTAGTAGTGGCTGAAACCGGGGAGCAGTGGTGGAACAGGTGGGAGATGGGGGTGTTAATAAAATGTAAAGGGGAAAAAAATAAAGAAAAAACACTTACCTTTTCGGCAGCCAGCTATCCTGTATCCTCTTCGTCGATGTCCATGACATAACACACATAGGAAAAGGAAGCACCCAGGCTCCCTCCCCTAAGCCAATCATAACGATTGTGATTGGTCTGAACGCTGTGGTTCGGCGCTCAGATGGGAAATGGGAGCCTGGGCATGTTCCTCACCAGGCTGTGTAACACAACCTGGTGATGATCATGCAGAGGGGCATATGTACAAGAATTGCAGCTTACTAACGCTACCGTTAGTTAGCAGCAATTTTCTTACTGCTGCGTACCGCTGAAAACAATCATCGTGGTACCGACATATGTACAATAAGTTGCTGAATGGCGATAGCTTTTCATCACAGCGGGAATCGTTGGTGTTAAGACCAACGTCACTGAGATAAAAATCTTGCCGCTAACGTGAACGGCCAGTCAGCGTGCAGAAAATGCACGTTAATCAGCATGACAGCACTTTTTTCATGCTTCGCGGGGAAAACAAACTACAAAAAGCCTGCAAAGCACAAAAAAAAAACACTACCCTGGAAGCGACACTGAGCATCCTGGATCCAATACTGCAGAAGACAACAACCCACAAACCCCCCTAAAGAGTCAGGAGGACCAGCCAGAGAACCAGAGGAAGAGGAAAACCAGGTTCAGCAGGCAGGAAAATGAGATCTGGATTGCGGAGGTGATAGACAAACAACACCAGCTCTTTGTCAGCTCCACGGCTGCATTGGGGACCAAAAAGTCAATATGGCAGTCCATCGTAGCTAATGTGAATGCAGTAGCAGAGGTCAAGAGGACAGGGACTGAATGAAAGAAGCGCTGGCATGATGCTAAGCGCAAGACCAAGCTGAAACTGTCCAACAATCGGTGGGCAGGACTGCAGACCGGAGCTGGGAGTCCAGCGCCACAGGAGGAGCTAAATGCCTTGGAGGAACAGGTGTCCGTAGTCATCTGAGAAGAGTCGGTGGTTGTAGTCCAAGGACAGGATAGTGCTGAAAATAACCAGCTACATCAGCAACAGGGTAAGTAACAACAAGGGACTGGGGGGAGTGGGAGGTGGGGGGTGGGGACATATGTTGCTCCTGTCCAACTAAATATACCTCAGTGCACACCCAGACTGTGTGCAGATCTAATTCCATATACAGAGGTACCTGGAGGTATATACACATGTCACTTTAGCTGTTGAATACCTATAATGACACATAATAGTGGTGTCACAGACTTGTAATTTAGCACATCAAAATAATCATATATATATAAAGATTACCATTCATAAGTCTACAAACTATGGGCTACATGCACAAGAAAAGGGGCATATTTAATGGAGAGGTGGCAGAGTGTTGCATTGGCCTCCTTGGCTCAACACCACACTCAGCCAAATTGGGAACACAGGGTAGCATCTCATTGACAATAATATGATGCAGCCCCTTGTCCCACCCTGCTCTGGGCAAAAGTCAGCATGCCACCACCGATCCTGGGACACATACACCACTGTGCAAGGGTGTCTGTGTCGAGTTGAATATTGTACATGTGCATGAAGGGGGATGTTGGACCTGTCAGCCCTAGGGTGGTCTCCCCATCTATTTTTGATCGTGCCTCATTTTTTCCACCCTCATTAGGTCTCGCCTGACACAGCGCATGCGCTGGTCTGGCGAGACTTATTGAGAGGGCTCCAAAAAGTGCTACCAGGCCAGCCTAGAGCTACAGTGCATGTGCGCGGGCGCGCGCGCCGCGCTTTACCACGATTACTTTAATGTTTGATCTTGATCGCGATCACTTTCACTTTCGCGGCCGCACGGCCGCTTTGCATAACCAATAGGTCTCGCTTTTGGAACCTTATAAGTATTTAGTTATGCAACTGTTGCATGGCTAAACACTTATAAGGTCCCAAAGGCGAGACCTATTGGCTATGCCAATGCTTGTTTTTATGTTGGACCTAGGTCTCCGGGCGCCTTTTCATTGCCAATCAGTGTTAAGGTGCAGGTGCTCCCTTCTCCCAAGATGGCTGCCACAGGCCCCTGCTACTGCAGAGTGGTCTTTACTAGTAGCACCCTAGCTGCCAGGAGCTGGATGGAACCCCACAACAATGTTGCGACACCAGCCCGACTTTTTTGTCCCATAGGTAGAATGGGGAAGCTCCTGGAATGTGCTGGAACCTTCTAGAAGGGAAGTGGGGTTTTTACTTTTGCCGCCTTGGATAGAGGTCACCTGACCTAGGGCTACTTAACAGAGGGAGGGAACTTTTTCTAGTCAGTTGGCCAGTTGGGGTAAAGCAGACCTGGAGGATCCACGCAGGAGTTTTAGGCGGTAGGGCCTAGCCAGGGACTTATGCCTCTGAAAGTGACAGGACTTAGGTACTGCCTTTTAAGTGAGTGAGGGATCCTGTACAGCCCACTGATCTAGCCCAGTGATAGGAGAACCCAGGGGCCATCTGCTAAGCTTGACTAGGAAGGAACTAGTCACCAACTCAATCCCTAACCCCAAGGAACAGAACCCCCCAAGGGCGTCAGTGACATCTGCGCCGCAAGAACTGAATGCTGAAACTTTACGCAAGAACTGAATGCTGAAACTTTATGCAAGAACTGAATGCTGAAACTTTATGCCAGAACTGAATGCTGAAACCGATTGCTGAAACTGCATGACAAAACTGAATGCTGAAACTTCACGTTACGATTGAATGCTGGACTGCTGGGGATCAACCAGGTACTAGCGCTGTGACCCCTGTGCTCCCCGACCTGGCCTGGGATCCCCTGCGTCAGTCCCCTGTCGAGCGCTGAGCTTGCAGCCCTCCTGCTTAATTTGTTGACCCCCCCTGGCGTGGGGACCTGAAGCGTGCTCACCGCCGCGGCCCGGAGGCCTGAAGTGTGCGCCCTCATTGAGTCGGGGCCCGCGGAGAAGCCCAGGGCCCCGTCGCTGCCGTCGCAGCTGCTGTCGGAGGCGTGAGAGGCTGTGACCTGTCCCCCGGCTGCTGAGCGCCTTGAGTGCGGGGCCCGGAGACGTGACGGACGCCGCCGCAGTGAAGATTCCCCCCAGGACGCCGAGATCGAGGTAACCCCCGGGGGCTGGGAGGTAGCGTGGCCGTGTGGAGGCCTGGGACTCACCCCCCTGCTCCCCGGGAGGCTGGTGGAAGACCCGGTGCGCCCCCTGTCGATCGGGAGCGGCACCGCACTCCGAGACTCTGGTTCCCCTCCGTGGGATCCCCCCTGACATCGGAGAGTCTGATTCCCCTCTGTGGGATTGCCCCCCCTTGCTGATAGACTGCCGCGTAAAAGTGGACCAAGTGCCTACGGCCTGAGTATTACGAGTAGCGCTGTATTCCTAAGCTCTGCTCACCAATGCTTAATGTTTGATTATTACGAGTAGCGCTGTATTCCTAAGCTCTGCTCACCAATGCTTAATGTTTGATTATTACGAGTAGCGCTGTATTCCTAAGCTCTGCTCACCAATGTTTAATGTTTGATTATTACGAGTAGCGCTGTGTTCCTGAGCTCTGCTCTGAAGTGCCCCATGCTGGATTATTACGAGTAGCGCTGTGTTCGTAAGTTCTACTCTGAAGTGCTTAGTGCCTGGGTATTCCGAGGAGCGCTGGGTCCTCAAAGTCTGCGCTTAAGCGCTAGTAGTCTTCCAGGTGTGGCGCTACATTTTCCAGCACTTTTTCAAGCGCTGATAATCACTAGATACCGCGCAAGGTACCCACGTCAGGTTGAAACGCTAGTGGTGGGAGGGGCGCAGCGTGCTGGTTAACCGCTGTGTTTACCGCTCCCCCAGGTTCGCCAGGTATTACCAATGGAACTATGATGAACTGCTGATGAATCTGACGCTAATGTATTCAGGTACTGCCTATTGCATCATAATGAATTGCTGGTGAATCTGACGCTAACGTATTCAGGTATTGCCTATGGCACCATAATGAAATGCTGGTGATTCTACTGTCAATGTATTCAAGTAATGCCCCTTGCCATCTCATGAACTGCATTTGCATTGAACTGCTTAGATAAACTTGTTTGATTTTCACTGAACCTACGGTGTGGCGTCCATTATTGTGTGAGTTTCCTGCTTCAGGGGATGTGTGTGTTGTATGGTTGCTTTACACTTAAGCCTTCGGGTGCCCAACCGCTCGTGTCACGTTACCCCCTTAGGGCTTGGTGACCCCAGGTCTTACATTGTTGGCGAGCGGTGGGATTAGGACCTGTGACCATACAGCACCCTTCCGTGAAGCGGAGGGCACCACAATTACACGCTTATTGTATTGAAGCTCTGCAACTGTTATTACTGCACTTATTACATTCCACTGTCCAGACTGAGGGTGTAAAAATCCTGGTTAGCTTGCAACTGTCACCCATATCCTAGAGTTTTTCTTCCTTAGTATCTAGGTCCCCACCTGTCACGATGGAGTTCCGGTTAGCTGACCTCGAGGGGTACACTGTAAGGCAACTGAGGGAATTCTGGCAGGGGATGGGGGTGCCTGGGGTGCGGAGGGCCAAAGGACCGGAACTCCGTACCGCCATAAGGGCATGGGTAGAGGCCCACCCAGAAGGGAGAGAGGATGAGGGACAGGAGGCGCCAGATGCACCTCAGGAGGAGAGCGCCCAGGAAGTACTAGACATACTAAACGTAGATGTGTCTGAAAATGTGCCCCCAGGGAGACGTTCTGGGGCCAGTAGTAGGACAGGGTCTAGGAGGAGCGCGTCTCCAGAGGAGTATGAGGACAGGAGGAAGGAGAGGCAGTTAAAGTGGGAGCTGGCCAAGTTGGAACAAGAGAGAGAAAGGGAATTGGCTAAATTGGAACAGGAGAGAGAAAACAAGAGATGGCAATGGAGGAAAAGAAGCTGGCGCACGAGCTTCAACTGAAGGAGTTGGAGCTGCGTGCCCTCCAGTTAAATGCGTCCAATAAGGACAATGGTGGCAGCGTACCAAGAGAGTCCCATGAGTCAAAATTTTATTTACCCAAAGAAGTTATTGCCAGCTACACAGTGGGGGACGATATTGCCAAGCGGTTGGAGGCATACGAGGTGGCCTTGACAGCCCATGGGGTTCCCGAGAGCAATTGGGGAGGGGGCTTGTATTGCTATATACCTCCCAATGTCAGGGACACCCTGTTATACTTAGCCAAGGTGGATCAGGTCAGGTATGCCCCCATGAAAGAGGCCTTACTAAAGAAATTTGGTCTCAACCCCGAGAGGTATAGGCAGAAGTTCCGTGGCAGCCATAAGCTGTCCACACAGACGCGGGTGGATTTTTTTGACTATGCCCGTAAGGCACTAGATGGTTGGGTGCGTGGCAGCGAGGTGCAGGACTACCAAGGGGTGTACAATCTTTTTTTACGGGAGCACCTCTTGGATAAGTGCTTTCTGGAGCTGCGCAACATCTGGTGGACCGCAAGTTAACGGATCCCCGTGAGCTTGCGGAGGAGGCAGATATTTGGGTGAGCACCCGGGTGTCTCACAAGGGCCCCGGGGGAGATAGCTCGAAAGGCGGACAGGGTTTCCCCCAGAAGAAAGAGGGGGGAGATAAAAAGGTGGAGTTCTCAAAAGGCCCCCAAAATAAGTTTGGGAAAGGAGTAGGAACCCCACCCCCGTCCAATTCCACAAAACCCACTTACCCTGACAGGAGTCAGCAGCCAAGGATTGTGAGATGCTACAAATGTGGGGAGATTGGACACTACAAAGGAGATCCCAAGTGTCGCAAGCGACCCCCAGCCCCACCGGGCGGGAAGAGCCCCGGGGTAAGTAGTGTAGCGCTTGGGGTGGAGCTGCCCTTAGATAGGGAAGGGGAGTGAACAGGCCTGACCCTGGTTTCACTCGAGGATAGAGAGGTGGTCCCCGTAGTGTCCCTGCCCCCGAACACTGCTAAATATCAGCAGAGGGTGAAAGTTAACGGGGAGGAGGTGGAGGCTCTGAGGGACACAGGAGCCAGCATGACCACTGTAGTGAGGCGGCTGGTGTCCCCAGACCAAGTAGTCCCCGAGGAGTTCCATCCGGCCGTATTGGCTGACGGCAGTGTGAGTCACTATCCAGTGGCTCGTGTTCCATTTGAGTGGGGAGGAGTCAAAGGCCTACTGAGAGTTGCGGTGAGCCCTGCCTTGCCTGTGGGGTGCTTGCTAGGGAACGACCTGGAGCACACCAAATGGAGAGATGTAGAGTTTCGAGCTCATACCGAGATGCTGGGATTACCAGGGTGGACATGCGTAGTCACGCGGTCCATGGCTGCCCGTCATTGGAACTCACCCCTGGTTGGAGCCTGGAATCATGGCCCAACCCCTTGCCAAGTGTGGAAAGAAGAAGGTGGTAGAGGACACGCCCCGTGAGGTGGATGGGGAGGCCGCTGTGGTGCCCCCGGAGTCCGCGGAGGTGGATGTCGTTCCCGTGGGGGACTTGCCGACCCTTGCCGACTGGCATGTGGAAGGAGGGCCTACCCGGGAGGAATTTTGTCAGGCACAAAGGGCGTGCCCCACGCTTGAAGGCATGCGGCAACAGGCCGAAGCCCAAGTGGCCAGTCAGGAGACGGGCGGATATCATGTGTATTGGGAGGATGGTCTCCTGTACAGTGAGCCTAAGGTGCCGGTACATGGATCTTCGAGGGCCATAGTGGTCCCCCAATGTTACCGGGCCTTCCTGCTGGAGTTAGCGCACAAGATACCCGTAGCCGGACATCTGGGTCAGGACAAAACCTTTGCGCGGTTGGTCCCACATTTTTATTGGCCCAGGATGAAGATCGCCTCAGACACCTTTTGTAAGACCTGTAAGTCTTGTCAGGCAAGTGGCAAGACTGGGACTAAATTGAAGGTCCCGTTGGAACTGCTCCCGGTGGTCGGGACCCCTTTTGAGAGGGTCGGCATAGACATTGTTGGGCCGTTGGACCCTCCGACCGCAGCGGGACACCGGTTCATTCTGGTCTTGGTGGACCACGCCACTCGGTACCCAGAGGCTATTCCTCTGAGGACCATCACTGCACCGGTGGTGGCGCGGGCACTGTTGGGGATTTTTACCCGAGTGGGATTCCCCAAGGTCGTGGTGTCAGACAGGGGCACGAATTTCATGTTGGCCTATATGCAGGCCATGTGGAAGGAGTGTGGAGTGACCTACCGGTTCTCCACTCCTTACCACCCCCAGACTAACGGGCTCGTAGAGCGCTTCAACAAAACCTTGAAGGGAATGATCCGGAGCCTGCCAGAGGGCTTGAGGCGTAAATGGGACGTCCTCCTCCCCTGCTTGTTGTTCTCCTACCGGGAGGTACCGCAGAAGGGAGTCGGGTTCAGCCCGTTTGAGTTGCTCTATGGCCATCCCGTTAGGGGTCCCCTCAGTTTAGTGAAGGAGGGGGGGAGAAGACTTCGCAGAAGCTTCCCCGTGACATTGTCAGCTACATGCTGGCGTTCCGCAGCCAGGTGGCCAAGCTGTGGAAGGTGGCCTCAGAGAATCTAGAGGCTAGCCAGACCGTTATGAAGGAGTGGTACGACCGCAACGCTCGGACGGTCGAGTTGGACGTTGGACAGAAGGTGTGGGTCATGGAACCTGGGGAGCTTTGTGCCCTCCAGGACCGGTGGACTGGCCCGTATGACATTGTGGAGCGACGAGGCCAGACCACATACGTAGTGGATCTAAAGACCCCCCAACAGCCCCTGAGGGTATTCCACGTCAACCGCCTGAAGCCGCACCATGAGCGATCAGAGCTTGCTCTCCTTATGATGACGGATGGGAGCGAAGAGGAAGAGAGTGAAGCTCTTCCTGACCTTCTAGCGGTACAGGAGAAGGATGGCTCAGTAGAAGGTGTAGTCCTTTCCCCATCCTTGACCCCAGAGCAACAGAGGGACTGCCGCCATGTCCTGGGACAGTTCGCCTCGTTGTTCTCCCTCACGCCTGGAATCACTCATCTGTGTACCCATGATGTGGACACAGGGGACAGCCCCCCGGTGAAGAACAAGTCTTACCGGCTCTCTGACCGAGTGAAGGATAGCATCCAGCGTGAGGTAGCCAAGATGATGGAGCTGGGGGTGATAGAACCTTCCAGCAGCCCGTGGGCTAGTCCGGTGGTGTTGGTGCCGAAAGCGGCCCCACCGGGTACCACACCGGAACTTCGGTTCTGTGTGGACTACAGGGGATTGAACTCTGTCATGAAGACAGATGCTCACCCCATCCCACGAGCAGACGAGCTGGTGGACCGGCTGGGAGCAGCCCGGTACCTCAGCACCATTGACCTGACATCCGGATATTGGCAGATTGCCATGGCCGATGGAGCAAGGGAGAAGACACCATTCTCCACCCCCGAGGGCCACTTTCAGTTCCGAGTGATGCCCTTTGGGCTCAAAAATGCTCCGGCCACATTCCAGCGGTTAGTGAATCAGGTACTATCTGGTCTGGAGTCCTTCTCAGCGGCATACCTGGATGACATAGCTGTCTTCAGAAGCACCTGGGAGGACCATCTGCAGCACCTCCAGGAGGTATTGCAGGCGCTGCAACGCGCTGGCCTAACCATTAAAGCCAGCAAGTGCCAGATCGGACAGGGATCTGTCGTGTACCTGGGACACCTGGTGGGCGGAGGTAAGGTGCAACCCCTCCAGGCCAAAATAGAAACCATCTTGGCTTGGGAGCCCCCCAAGACCCAAACAGAGGTCCGAGCTTTCCTCGGCCTCACTGGGTATTACCGCCGGTTTGTCAAGGGATATGTTACCATCGTAACCCCCTTGACAGAATTGACATCTAAGAAGCAACCTCGCAAGGTTATATGGACAGCTGCTTGCCAGGAGGCATTTGACACGCTGAAACATGCGATGTGTACCGCTCCAGTACTCGCAACTCCAGATTTCAGTAAGGAATTCATTGTACAGACAGACGCCTCAGAGCACGGCATAGGTGCGGTGCTCTCGCAACTCAACACCGAGGGCCAAGATCAACCAGTGGCCTTCATCTCCAGAAGACTCCTCCCTCGGGAACGGCGATGGAGCACCATTGAGAGAGAAGCCTTCGCGGTGATCTGGGCTCTGAAGAAGTTGAGGCCATATCTCTTTGGAACTCACTTCCTCATTCAGACCAACCACCGACCCCTTCGCTGGCTCATGCAGATGAGAGGCGAAAACCCCAAGTTGTTGAGGTGGTCCATTTCCCTACAGGGGATGGACTTTCGGGTGGAACATCGGCCCGGAGTTGACCACGCCAATGCTGACGGTCTCTCCAGGTTTTTCCGCCTTAGCGATGAGAACTCCCTAGAGGTTGGGTAGCGCTCCCCTCTTTCGGTGGGGGGGACGCGTGTTGGACCTGTCAGCCCTAGGGTGGTCTCCCCATCTATTTTTGATCGTGCCTCATTTTTTCCACCCTCATTTTTATGTTGGACCTAGGTCTCCGGGCGACTTTTCATTGCCAATCAGTGTTAAGGTGCAGGTGCTCCCTTCTCCCAAGATGGCTGCCACAGGCCCCTGCTACTGCAGAGTGGTCTTTACTAGTAGCACCCTAGCTGCCAGGAGCTGGCTGGAACCCCACAACAATGTTGCGACGCCAGCCCGCCTTTTTTGTCCCATAGGTAGAATGGGGAAGCTCCTGGAATGTGCTGGAACCTTCTAGAAGGGAGGTGGGGTTTTTACTTTTGCCGCCTTGGATAGAGGTCACCTGACCTAGGGCTACTTAACAGAGGGAGGGAACTTTTTCTAGTCAGTTGGCCAGTTGGGGTAAAGCAGACCTGGAGGATCCACGCAGAAGTTTTAGGCGGTAGGGCCTAGCCAGGGACTTATGCCTCTGAAAGTGACAGGACTTAGGTACTGCCTTTTAAGTGAGTGAGGGATCCTGTACAGCCCACTGATCTAGCCCAGTGATAGGAGAACCCAGGGGCCATCTGCTAAGCTTGACTAGGAAGGAACTAGTCACCAACTCAATCCCTAACCCCAAGGAACAGAACCCCCCCAAGGGCGCCAGTGACATCTGCGCCGCAAGAACTGAATGCTGAAACTTTACGCAAGAACTGAATGCTGAAACTTTATGCAAGAACTGAATGCTGAAACTTTATGCCAGAACTGAATGCTGAAACCGATTGCTGAAACTGCATGACAAAACTGAATGCTGAAACTTCACGTTACGATTGAATGCTGGACTGCTGCGGATCAACCAGGTACTAGCGCTGTGACCCCTGCGCTCCCCGACCTGGCCTGGGATCCCCTGCGTCAGTCCCCTGTCGAGCGCTGAACTTGCAGCCCTCCCGCTTAATTTGTCGACCCCCCCTGGCGTGGGGACCTGAAGCGTGCTCACCGCCGCGGCCCGGAGGCCTGAAGTGTGCGCCCTCATTGAGTCGGGGACGGCGGAGAAGCCCGGGGCCCCGTCGCTGCCGTCGCAGCTGCTGTCGGAGGCATGAGAGGCTGTGACCTGTCCCCCGGCTGCTGAGCGCCTTGAGTGCGGGGCCCGGAGACGTGACGGACGCCGCCGCAGTGAAGATTCCCCCCAGGACACCGAGATCGAGGTAACCCCGGGGGCTGGGAGGTAGCGTGGCCGTGTGGAGGCCTGGGACTCAGCCCCCCTGCTCCCCGGGAGGCTGGTGGAAGACCCGGTGCGCCCCATGTCGATCGGGAGCGGCACCGCACTCCGAGACTCTGGTTCCCCTCCGTGAGATCCCCCCTGACATCGGAGACTCTGATTCCCCTCCGTGGGATTGCCCCCCCTTGCTGATAGACTGCCGCGTAAAAGGGGACCACGTGCCTACGGCCTGATTATTACGAGTAGCGCTGTATTCCTAAGCTCTGCTCACCAATGCTTAATGTTTGATTATTACGAATAGCGCTGTATTCCTAAGCTCTGCTCACCAATGCTTAATGTTTGATTATTACGAGTAGCGCTGTATTCCTAAGCTCTGCTCACCAATATTTAATGTTTGATTATTACGAGTAGCGCTGTGTTCCTGAGCTCTGCTCTGAAGTGCCCCATGCTGGATTATTACGAGTAGCGCTGTGTTCGTAAGTTCTGCTCTGAAGTGCTTAGTGCCTGGGTATTCCGAAGGAGCGCTGGGTCCTCAAAGTCTGCGCTTAAGCGCTAGTAGTCTTCCAGGTGTGGCGCTACATTTTCCAGCACTATTTCAAGCGCTGATAATCACTAGATACCGCTCAAGGTACCCACGGCAGGTTGAAACGCTAGTGGCGGGAGGGGCGCAGCGTGCTGGTTAACCGCTGTGTTTACCGCTCCCCCAGGTTCGTCAGGTATTACCAATGGAACTATGATGAATTGCTGATGAATCTGACGCTAATGTATTCAGGTACTGCCTATTGCATTATAATGAATTGCTGGTGAATCTGACGCTAACGTATTCAGGTACTGCCTATGGCACCATAATGAAATGCTGGTGATTCTACTGTCAATGTATTCAAGAAATGCCCCTTGCCATCTCATGAACTGCATTTGCATTGAACTGCTTAGATAAACTTTTTTGATTTTCACTGAACCTACGGTGTGGCGTCCATTATTGTGTGCGTTTCCTGCTTCAGGGGATGTGTGTGTTGTATGGTTGCTTTACACTTAAGCCTTCGGGTGCCCAACCGCTCGTGTCACGTTACCCCCTTAGGGCTTGGTGACCCCAGGTCTTACAGGGGACCTTACTGCACATACACAATCATCCCCACCACACAGGCACCCCTGCACAAAGGTGCAAATATGTCTGCATCGGTGGTGGCCTGCTACCTTTTGCCCTAGAGCAGGGTGGTACATGGGGCTGCATCATATTGTTGTCAATGAGATGCCTCCCTGTGTTCCCAATTTGGCTGAGTGTGGTGTTTAGCCAAGGAGGCTATATCACAGCAACCCTGATCTCAAGTGCATGATTGCCCTTCTTATGTCACACAAACAATTATGTAGTAGTGCCAAACTTCAAGGTGGGGTGCCATCCAATCTACACCTCTAAAACAAGCTAATGAAAATTACATGTAAACTTGACTGAGTAGGGGTGACTCTACCAGAATGCAGTGTAAACACACCTGAATCAGGTCAAATCAGCATTGTCAATAAGGTTATACAACCTGCACAACTGTCACTACTGAAAAGAGGATAGATAAAACAAGGGCAGAATGTGTGTAGAAACAGGCCCCTCACAGTTGGCATACAGGGTAACTGTCAAAAACCATGTCCAACCCAAATGTCAGATCAGTGATGTTGTACGATGATTTACGAATCTGCGTATAATAGGTGTAGCTTATTAAAATAGTGAATGGACATTGTCATGCTGTCGGATGTATGATGTAACAACGCGCACCATTACAACGCGGTATGTTACATTGCGGTTTTAACAACGCAAGTCGTTACATCGACTTGCGTTGGAGGGCGCTGGACATAGGAATTGTGTGAATTACTATTCCAACTCTAGTCTACGTACAGTAGGGAAGGTGTTGGAAAGTAATTCACACTATTCCTTATCCTACAGCGCCCTCCAGTGCAAGTCGGTGTAACGACTTGCGTTGTTAAAACCACGATGTAACCATACCGCGTTGTAATGGTTGCGTGGTAAAGGATGTTTCCCCATGCTGTCTGCCTGTAAACTGATTAAATGCCTGATCGGAGTTGAGATACACATACAACAGTATCTCCCCTTTACATTGCAAAGGGAGAAACATCACCTCCTGTTCAGAAGCCTGTCCCACTCTTCAGTGATGAAGAGGAAGAAGACATCTCAACCATCGACCAGAACACCCTACAAAAGCTACTCAATTACATTGGCAGCCCATCTCCAGAAGCAAGGACATCCAGCAGTGTTGTTGTTGCTCCACCAGCTGCACAATACACCCAGCAGCATGCACCTATCACCACAGCTGTCTCCCAGGACTTTGATGACACACTGTTAACACTTCAATGTAGTGGGGTAGAAGTCCAGCGTCAGGTGCTGGTGGGGTTTGACAGTTTGGCGGCCAAAATGGATGGGATCCGTGGGTGTCTCAGTCCCACTAGGGATCATCTAGAGTCCATCAGAGTCACCCACAGTCTGCTCCATGCTTTCCAACATTTCATTGCTTACATCGCTGAAGTACAAACTCAGAGACAAGAACAACTGTGCAGTCAAGGTGGCTAGCGTGAAAGGCGTAAGGTCATGGAGAGCATGGAGCGGATGCAGGCTTCACACTTGGCTGCCATGGCTGCCTAACACAGAGATGTTGTTGGAGTCTTGCAAGCCCTGCAGCTTATCATCAGCTTATCATCAATGCAGTGATGCCTCATCATTTGGCACAGATGAATGCTGCTGCACCTTCAACATTGACCTCTTAACCCCCCTGATATGTCACTGCCTCACAGTGCACCTGCCAATCCACCATCACCCTCACGGGAGGCACATGACACATCAGAGGATGAAGATGTGGATGAATCAAAATTCAGGCATAAAAGTCAGTGGTAGCATTTATCTGTGTCAAATGGACAGTTTTTGCTTGGACCTGTGCTTACCATCGTGCCTCGGAACATCAGCTTCCACAGTCCGCTGAATGACTCTGCTACACTCACCTTGGACTTTAATACAGACTGCCAATTTTGCCATTGTGGCCAATGACAATGGAATCAGCCTGCTGACTGAACTTCCTCAACATGTCTCTGGACATGTTCCCCCCCCATGGAATCTGTCTGGCCCTCCACTGGGTATGTACACAATGGGGGTGTTGTTGTACAAAGAGCTGGCCCAGTCTGCTACCTCAGTTAATGCACATGTGAATAAAATAACTAATGTCACTAAGATATGTGTTGCCTGTGACCATTTATGTTTAAACGTGCCAACAATGCATGGTCAGTTCAGCCACCAATACAAATCAGGGGACATTTGGAAAAGGGAATATGCTGCTACTGTGTGCCTGATAGGCATTGAGAAACCCGGACAGGGGTGACTCTCCCAATGCTCAGATCTCTAAGACAACACTATTTCTTCACCATAAACATAATCTATGGCCAAGATGTTGATCGTGGCTTGGAACAATACTCAATTCTGTGTCAAGCCACATGAAGTTGCTGAAACTTTCAGTGCAAACAAGAAATAATCAGAACATATACTCATTATAAATGTGGTGAACAATGGTTGAATAGATGATTGTCATGCCATGACACATGTAAAGACAGTTCCCTCAACATGTTACATATGACGACAAAGCTATCTAGCTGTAAGAAGAGGAATGGTGTAGGATAGCATATGTCAAAGTGTGTTTCTGGATGAAATCCCAGCGCTGTTGTGCTGTAACCCACATCACAACACCACCTGCCCTATACTTGTATGCAAAATAATTTCCAGTGTTGTCCACAATATACAAGGCTGTGTTGAAACACGTACAGTGGCGTTAGGATGAGTAGTAAATAATAGAAAGCACATATCCCCTACACTCCCACGTGGGAAGTGAAGCTATTGTCGGGACCAGTGTTATCAAAGATGCCCCTAAGTATCCTAACAACCTAGTTACAGCATGTAAACAATGCTGTGTGAACACAATTCCTACAGTGCATCATGTGTATATCTGTACATGCAAAATAGTATCATGGATACTAATTTCTCAGACCACTCCAAAACATACTTGAAACTGAACTTTGCTACCCTACATATCAATCAATTAGGTTCACTCACATTCAAAATGCAGATTGACCACCTGTCCCTTGAAGATGGCGTAATCACATTTGTCAACATTTAATTGATTGTGCGGGCGATGCATCTCTTGTAACCAATTACAAATTCAACAGTAGATGTCAACACATAAACAATTATTGACAGCACAAACCATCAACCAGTAGGAATTTATTTTTACAAAATACACACTTATCAAAATAAACTAATAATAATGACTTATCCTAAACTACACTAACCTAACTTGCACTAACATTAACCTAGACTAAACTAACTAGCTAACCTAAGGCTATACACATAACAACATATAATATACATCAACCCACCTCACCCCTAAGGCACATCCAGGGACGGGACATAGACAGCCTAACCTATACATGAACTAACTAAACATACATACTAGACAAATATATATTTTTTTATTTTTATTATAACAATTCCAAGAACACATCAACACCCCACACTAAGGAAAAGGAAAATTAATGTTGATTCACAGAGGTTAACTGCCTAGAGAATTGTGACTTTATTAAAGACTATGGGCCAGATCACCCAATTTGTGCCTCTGAAATTGCGTCGCAATTACGAGTCGCAATTTGCGAGTCGCAAATCGGGATGTACACAGTGTCAGAGACACTGTTAGCGATTACCAATGAGGTCGCAAAATGCGAGGCTCATGAATATTAATGAGCCACTCACAATTTGCGACCCCATTGGGAGTGGCAGGCCCTCCCAGGTATGATGGCCTGCAGGGCTCAGCAGACCACCATGTTAGGGACTGCTTTTAGATAAAGCAGTTTTTTTTTAATGCAGACCATTTTCCTTAAAGGAAAACGGGATGCATTAAAAATAAAAAAATTAAATGTTTTCCTTTCATTTTTCAAGGGCAAGTAGTGGTCCCTGGGACCACTGCCTGCCCTTAAAAAATATTTTCAGAGCCAGTCACAAAGGGGAAGGGGTCCCCTGGGGACCCCTTCCCATTTGCGACTCCATTACCACTCTCTTGAAGAGGGTGGTAATTTGCAAGTGTTTTGCAACTGCAATTGCGGATGCGAAACATTTGTACATGGCTTTGCGGTCGCTATTAGGAAGGGAATGACCCTTCCTAATAGCGAGTCGCAAAACCTATTTAGCGATTCGCAAATAAATTGTGACTCGCTAAATAGGCTTTGTGCATGGCCCATGAGGTTTTTGCATGCGCAAACAGGTCGCAAACCTGTTTACGCATGCAAAAACAGGTCGTACATCTGGATCAAAGAGGCTAGAATTATGCATAAACTTTTATTTACCACTTCTGAGCAGCAATTAAAAGCTTCCAATAGAGCAGTGTGAAGTCATAAAACACTAGAACATACAACATATTAAAAGTCCCCAACATTCCAATCTCATCCTCTTTTGTTTCTCTGCTCTCTTCTGTGAATATTTATCCTTGAATCCCTCTTCACATATTCCCTTACCATTTTACTGTGAATCTGCAAAAAAACTAAATATTGTATTGTAAAACAAATTCTTATAAAAACGTCTCCTTACTAAATCTTAAACTAAAACATTAACAAGCTGTTAAAGTATTACAACATTTCAATCCTCTAACACCACCAATTCCCCAAAAAGGGAGGGTGGGAGGGATAATGCTAGCCTCCTAATCTTTAATAAAATCACGATTCTCTAAGCAGTTAGCCTCTGAGAATTGACTTTTTATGTCAAGACTGGAGGCTAGCATTATGCATGTTTAAAGTTCTTTATAGCTTGTTCTGTAACATGCTCCACTGGTCTGAAATAGAAATCTCTAACACCTTTGTCATTTGACCAATCTGCTGCTTTAAGAATCTCACTTAAACTTCCTCCTGAACTATACGCTTTAGAAGCCTATGCCTCATGAATAGAATGTGCTTTACACTTTTCTAAATTAACTCCTGCCTCACTCATCGTGTTCTTATCCCATCTAGCAATAGTTGCCACTGAAACTGCACCATGAGTTTTCACATATGAAATTAACAATTGATCCACTCTTGCACACCTAAACTTGAGTGTGGCTCAATGATTAGAGCGGCAGACCCTGACGCAGAGGTCTAGCCCGGGACCAGGGTTCAATTCCCCGCCTCGGCGGGTCTTGGGCTCAAAAATTCCATGGACCTGATAATTCTCTCCTTGGTGCCATTCCAATCATGGAGTCCCACTCTGCAACTCTGGGCAATAGCTTGCTTAGTCTCCACAACGGCCCCCACAATGCTAAGGATGCCTGGCCTCCACCTTGGGGGTGCCCAGGAATGGACGCCTCACAGGGAAAGCCAGGATGGGTTCCACAGCGGTATTCGTACAAGTGCCTTGAGACCCTTACGGGTGAGTAGTGCGCTATACAAGTATCAATTTACATTTACATTTACTTATCCTAGATTCATACTCCCTAATGCATTTCTCCACACACAACTTAGGATGATCAATAAATCTAGGATACAAAATTCTTTCAGACATTGTTTTAGTTCTTCTTTTTACTTCACACAACACTCCTTCTGGATTGTAGTATCTACCAGAAATGTCTAAAGCCTTCACATCAGAGAATCTCCTAAATGAGATCATACAAAGCATGGTCACAAAGTTCCAAGACAATTGTTTTAATGTCAAAAAACTAATTTCCAAATCACATTAACATCCCAAACAAAATAATACCTTGGTCCTGGTGGTTTCTTTAAACGAATATCCTTCATAATCCTGCAAACTAATTGACCTTTCCCTACTGAAATGCCATCAACCAAAGAGTGACCTGCCCCTATTGCAGATCTATAACAATTGACAGTCCTGCAACTCAAGCCCTTCTTATACAAGAATAGCTAAACAAAAATAGAAATCATAACCTCATCTGCCTCAGCGGGATCCAACTCCCTCTCTCCTGATAATCCTTGAATCTTCCGGATTTCATGTTGAGCACCCCTGACTCCACTAAAGGATTTTCCCGTCCGTCCACATTTTGTAAAAGTCCTCTCCTCACTCTTGCTAAAATGGATCCTCCATAGCCAATTCCATAACCGTAGGATACCAAGCTTGAGTCACCCAGAAAAGAGTCACTAAAATTATTTTGCAACTCTGAATCCTCACCTGTTTCAAAACTCTCTGAATCATTGAGAATGCAGGGAACACATAACCTTACATGTCCCTCCAGTTCATGCTGAACGCATCTACTGCCATTGCCCCTGGATATGGCCTCCAACTCACATACCTCTGTAACTGATTTGTCAATCTTGAAGCGAATAAATCTACCTCCAAAGGACCCAGTTCCTCCTGTATCCTCTGGAAAACCCATTGGATTCAGCTTCCAGTTGCTAAAATCCTTCAAATAATGTGAATTCCAGTCGGCAACCATATTCTCTTTCCCTGGAAGATATTGTACTGACATACTTATCTTGTGTTCCATACAAAATTTCCAGAAATCTTCCGCCAATTCTGTCAATTCTTTTGAACTGCTGGCACCTAATTGTACGTTACCGCAGAAAAATTATCCATTTTCAACAAAACCATAGCCTTCTGAATCTTTTATTTGAAACTATGGGCTGTCAATACACCTGCTTTCATCTCCAGTCAATGTATATGTTTTACTCGTTCTTCCATATTCCTCCTTCCTCCTGTCTGCACTGCTCCCAGTTTCGCACCCCATCCTAAATTGCTTGCAACTGTCGCTATTAAAAAATCTGGACTTGTTCCAAATATTGCACACCCATTCCATGCTTGAAGAATTTACAACCACCAAATCAACTCCTCCTGTGCTTCGACATCCAACTTCACCTTGTCTCCATATCAGAGACCCTTGTTCAAACCTGACTTCTTCACTCTTTGCAAAGCCCTGTAATGTAATGGTCCCAGAATGACCGCTTGTATCGAAGAGGATAAAAGATCTATCACCCATGCCAACTGTATCAAACTCACCTCCTTTTTCTTCAACAACCACTTCACTTCCAGTCTTAGAAGACCAATTTTCTTCTCTGGTAACCACAACAGCTTCTTCACTGTGTCTACTACAAATCCCAAAAACTCCATCCACTGTGCTGGTACCAAAATTGACCTTTCCAAATTTATTACAAATCCTAAATTTCTCAAAACACTTTGTACCAGAAAGCAGTGCTCTAATAATGTTTTGACATCCCCATTCATTATCAATATGTAATCTAAATAGATCAACAGAGATACTCCTCTTTCTCTCAGAAAACCTACAACTGGTCTCATCATCTTTGAAAGACACCAAGATGCTGATGACAACACCGAATGGGAGACATACAAATTGGAAAAGAGATCCTTACCACCTGAACTGAAGGTAAAGCTGACTCTCTTGAGCAATCGGGACAAAAAAATATGCATCTTTCAAGTCTATTCTCACCAATCAGTCCCTGTCTATCAGAATGTCTCTTAGTAGATGAATGCCCTCCATCTTGAAATGTCTGTAACCCACATAATGATTTAAATCCCTTAAATTTATCACTGGTTTCCAAACTTTGTCCTTTTTTTCCACTATGAAAAGTGTACTTACAAATCCCTTTTGCCATTCTGGTACCTCTATTATCGCTTCTTTCTCTATCATATATTTTATTTCTTGTTCCACAATTTCCTGAACTCGCTCCTCGAACAACATTACTCTTGGTTCCCTTTCCTGTTTCGGTTCTGACACAAAATCTATCAAAAAACCTCTTACAGTTTCTAAAATCCATGAATCCTCTGTTATCTCTTTCCATTTCACTATGTAGTTTTTCAAGCTTCCTCCTGTGTTTCTCTGAGTAAAACCAATTATTATTTTTCGCACTCACCTTGATTTGATTGATTTCCTGTTTGGAGACCCACTCTTCCGCGACTTGCTCTGCTTCTGCCACCTCTTCCTCTCTGCAGATACAGAGTTCCCGGATAAGAGGTCCCTCTATATCCACCTCTTCCTTGGAATATTCCTCCTCCTTCCTAAAATGGGCATCTTACATATGACTGGCCGAAAGACTGACCCCGCCTTACGGCCTTTCTATATAAACCTCCATTTCCAGAAACGTTCCTCATGGAAGCATGAGCTTTATCAAGAGCTGTGAATGTTTGAACATGCTTGCCTAACAACATTATCAGGCCTTCTCCAAAAAGTTATCCCTTTGACTCCTCACTCGTTTCCTTTTTAGCAAAATTCCCCAATTTTTGACTTATTCTAAATAATACTGCTTTTCGCCTTTCGGCAATTAATCTTGCATTTGCATTACCAATAAAGCAAATTGCCCTCTGGCTCCAACCCCGCAGTACATTTATATCCATCTCTGTTCCATTCATATAAGATTCATCCACCATATCGACAATCTTAGACACTGGACCTAAAATATCCAGCAGTTTATCTTCACATTGCTTGAGTGACCTCTCAAGCCGCTTCCTTGGATCACAACCTAACTTTTTTTTTTTAACACACTTTATTATTTCTTGTTGTCAGTGTATCAACCACATCAACATTACAGGTATACATCCGCTAATGAGCGCTAAAATAGAACAAAAACAACATTGTACTCATTATATAAAAGCACGGTATTCGGAGCGTACATATACAAGTAAAACCTAGTCTTGTCGCGCTATCCATTTAGAAGTATGTACTGCCATTCGTGGGGTTCTTACATACCTAAACCATTCGGATAACCACCAGGAGTATAAGGCAATCTAACATTTAACTGAATAAACCCACCCGAACCCCCTCCCCCCACCCCGCTCTCTACATCTCCCTATAGTGTCATTGTATAAGGTCCTTGGTCATATGTACTATCATGTCTCTAGTATCGTGTGTTAATTCGTTGCGGCCCTCTCGATCACCGTAGGGCAAGCGCAGCTAGGGTTACCTGTCTAGTACTTGTTGGGGTCAGGGGCCGTGCCACTTACTGTGTGTGCCCTGGTCCTGTGGGATGTAAATCCACGTTTTTTAGGCCTAAGAGCAGTGCGTCCCAGTCCATCGCTATGGGGTGCTTACGCATTCCTTTCTCCTCTTCTCGCCTCAATGCGGCACTTTCTGCCTCCCTCCATAGTATCACATCATCTTGCCAGGCCGTTAGAGTGGGGCACCTAGGGGCCTTCCACTGTCTAGTGATTGTACGTATCGCAAGGATTAAAGAGAGGTCGAGGAAGCGCATTTGTGCTCGTTGAGTCTTGATGCGTTTACGTAGTCCTAAGAGACAGTCCAGGATGTCGTCTTTTACTTCTATGTGTGTGACTGCGTGTACTGTCTGTCAAATGCGTTGCCAGTACGTTTGTAAGCGTGGGCAGTTCCATACCATATGGGCGAATCCTGCCCCTTCAGTCCGGCATCTAGGGCAGGTAGCGTGTGCCGTCGGGAACATAAGGTGTAGCCTCTTAGGAGTGAGGTAGGCTATATGTAGTATCATCGTTTGAATGAACCTAAGTTTGGCGTTGCGCGACACTTTCTTTGGGTGTTCCACCATGTACTCCCAGTCTTTATCCCTGATCTCCCTGTCCGAGTCTTCCGCCCATTTAGCTCGGAGATCGTGTAGCTGGGTGCCAACCTGGGCCCGGATTCCGGCGTAAAGCCATTTTATTAAATGTCCCCCTGCCCCCATATAGTATAACAAATGTACCAGTTCATGCTGTGTCGGTTCCGCTCGTTGAGGAGCCCACGTGTTTTTAATATAATGTACTGTTGTTGCGTATAGTAAATAATGTCGGTCTGTGGTGCCCGTGGCCCGCACAAAAGTGCGATGGTCCAGGAGGGTACCGTCCCCAAAGAAGGATCCCACTGTTTCTACCCCAGCTGTCTCCCAGACCCGCAATCGAGTTGTTGTCAGTCTGCCAGTAGGAAGAGGTATACCCAACAGTGGTATAATTTTGGCATATGGGATGGACTTTCCAGTGTACTGTAGGGCCTTTCTCCAACATTGCAATGATAGCAATAGTAGAGGGGGAGCATTGCGTGGTATCCGTACCCGAGGCAGGAGAAGCATGTGCAGGGATCCTCGTGTCAAATCGTCTAGGGTGTACCCTATCTCCTGGATATTCCGCCCAGCCGTCCAGTAGGACAGCCACTGAAGCTGACTGGCCAGATAATACGCCTTAAAATCTGGTTCCCCCAACCCTCCGCTCCGCGGCGATAATTGCAACTTCTTAAGGCTAATCCTGCGTCTGCCCCCTCCCCAGATGAGGTCCAAGAGAATGGAGTCAAGTAGGTTGAACATGGCCTGTGGTATTAGTAAGGGCAAATTAACAAAGTAGTGTACCACCACCATTTTTGAGATGGCTATCCGACCCATCACTGACAGTGGGAGCGAGGTCCAGAATGTCACGCTAGAGCGCAGAGCCGTAATGGCCCTCATAAGATTACCATCTAATTGGTCCCTATGTGCTCGATAGACTTGAATCCCAAGATACTTAAACGTGTGGTGTGCAGTCGATAGTATAGCGCCACCAAATGGGATCGTGTCAGGATGGACGCCTTCACGGAAGTAGAAGCCATGTGATTTCTGGTAATTAATGGCCAATCCCGAGATACTTTCAAAGGTGCGGAAGAGAGATGGAATTGGCTCGATATCCGAGTCTAGATCCCGTATATAGAGGAGGATATCATCCGCATATATTGAGAGGACATGAGTATTACCATCCAATGGTATACCTATGTGGGATGCTCTGGCTCTCAGCACTATCGCCAGCGGTTCAAGTGCTAACACGAACAATAAAGGGGAGAGTGGACATCCCTGTCGGGTGCCTCTATGTGTGGTATATGCATTGTAGATATTATTGCCGGTGCATACTCTGGCCGTAGGGTCCGTATAAAGTAGCCGCACTAGTTTGAGGTAGGCCTCCGGGAGTCCGAACCGTTGAAGAGCCATAAACATGTAATCCCAAGCGATGGAATCAAATGCCTGCCTCAGGTCAAGAGTCAGACATCCGGCAGGGCACGCGTCAGTGCCTGCAGTCATGATATAGTGTAATCGTCTAGAGTTTAGGGATATATTGCGATTTGGCAAAAATCCAGATTGGTCCTGGTGTATAAGGCGGTGCAGCAGCGGTTGTAGGCGATTAGCAAGTACCTTACTTAAAATTTTGTATTCGGTATTCAGGAGGGATAGCGGCCTATAATTACCCATGATAGTGATATCTGGTCCAGGCTTGGGAATTGTTATCACCGTCGCCTGCATGGTGGACTTCGGCAAGCGTCCTCTCTCCAGGGCCGCTCGGTACATTTCTTCGAGTTTCGGGATTAATGTATCCTGATACGTATCATAGAATTCAGGGGGTAGGCCATCCGGCCCTGGGGCCTTATTATGGTTAAGTCCCTTGATCGCTGTCCGGATCTCCGCCCCGGTGACAGGCTCTGTCATCCCTTTTTGGGTCTCGTCCGAGAGCACCGGCAGGATAAGCTCTTGAAAAAATGTATCCCGTTGGGTAACATCGAGTTGTGTTGGGGCTGCATATAGCTCACTGAGGTAAGCAGTGAAGGCCAAATTGATCTCGCCTTGTGTAGAGACTAAGCCGCTAGTCGGGGTCATGATTTGCATGATCGTGGGTGGCTCTGGGTTGTCCCGTACCAGGCGGGCCAGCAGCGCCCCAGATCTGTCAGCTTCCGCATGTTTACGTTGCGTAAAGGCTTTATAGTCAAGGAGGCGCAGGGTCTCTAGAGTCTCAGCATGCTTAATGCGCGCTTCTTGTAGGGCCTCTGCCTTCTGGGGGTCAGTCGCCGCTTTAGATTCTAGTGTTTTCAGTTGGAGTTCAACGTCCACTAGGCTCTGATGTATCTCCTGTCTCGCTCCCACAAGTTGACCCATTGTTGATCCCCTCACCACCACTTTCAAAGCGTCCCAGTCTACTAAATTGGAGGAGGCCGTATTCCAGTTGTCAGTGAAATAATTAGTGATAGTCGTTGCAATCTGGGCTCGGAACGGAGCATCCTCCAGTAGCTGTGGCCAGAGTCTCCAAGTGGGAATAGGGGTAGGTGTTCGACCCCATTGTAATGTGAGCTGTATGGGATTGTGGTGAGAGAAGATTTTCGCGAGGTATGTTATGTGGCTTATTTGGGGAAGTACAGTGTTGGAGCAGAGAAAACGATCTATTCGTGTATGCAATAAGTGTACTGGTGAATAGAACGAGTATTCCTTGTATGTAGGGTGCATGCACACCCATCAATCCACGAGTTTAGGAGTTCTGCCTGTTTGCTACTCGCCGCGCCATTAACTGGTGGGTGAGAGCTGTCTAAATCTATATGGAGGATGGTGTTACAATTTCCCCCCAGTATCCAAGGAATAGCGACCCATCCCGCCAGGGGAACACCCAGCCTATGGAAAAACTTGTCCTGTTCAAAATTCGGAGCATAAAAACAGCCCAGTACCACCGGCTGTCCATCTAGTGTGCCCTTCAGCAGCACGTATCTGCCTTGATCGTCTATGCGCCTTGCCGTCTACACAAAGGGGACCCCGTGCCTAATCCAAATCGCCGCCCCCCGCGCAAAGGCTGAGTAGTTAGTGGAGTGGATATGCCCCCTCCACTTCCTGCGTGTCTTATGAGCCTCAGGCTCGGTAAGGTGCGTTTCCTGAAGAAAAGCAATTTGGGTCTTGATCCTTAAGAGGTATGCATGTACTCTGTGTCTCTTTTGTATGGCTCCCAGGCCCCTGACATTCCAGGATACTATATTATAGGTGCCCCCGGTCCTGCGAGTGCCAGCCATTGCGACGGTATGCATATAAACTCCCTTCTGACCAAGGACCTGGTATCTAACGTAGACCTGGAGTAACCCTCCCCTAAACTATATCCCCAACCTTCTGTGGGGCAGCCTAAGAACTGTGCTGGGCCTAGCATAATATAACAAATCAAACAACGAAGTAGAACGGTGCGTTCGCTAACTTGGGGCCTTGTGGTGAATACGGTGGCAGGCACCTGGCGGCTCTACAGAGCCCGGGGGAAACATCAAGCACAGAATTTCCCGTCAGAGTGTCCTGTCCGGCGTAAATGTAAATTGACACTTGTATAGCGCACTACTCACCCGCAAGGGTCTCAAGGCGCTTGTACGAATACCGCTGTGGAACCCATCCTGGCTTTCCCTGTGAGGTGTCCACTCCTGGGCACCCCCAAGGTGGAGGCCAGGCATCCTTAGCGTTGTGGGGGCCGTTGTGGAGATTAAGCAAGCTATTGCCCAGAGTTGCAGAGTGGGACTCCAGGATTGGAATGGCACCGAGGCGAGAATTATCAGGTCCGTGGAATTTTTGAGCCCAAGACCCGCCGAGGCGGGGAATTGAACCCTAGTCCTCTGCATCAGGGTCTGCCGCTCTAATCATTGAGCCACACTTCTCCACCGGCGTAGGCAATCCCACACTCCCTGTCCGGAATTCTCCACTTCGGCTTGTACCATGGCAGCCCATAGTAGGCCGCAACATAAGCATCATTATGTGAAGGGGGGCTCAAAAAAAAAAATAACAAATAAAGAAATGGTTAAAGTAATGTAGAAGTATAAATCCAGCAATCTGTAGCACAATAAAAGAGCATATTGACATTGGAGTAGTCCCTTTATCCCCCATGGGGGTCCATAGGCTGGCCAACCCCGCGATCCCTTCGGCCAGAGGCATGTCCATAGCAATACATGATTCCAGCAGTACTGTGGATCTTGGGTACCTCTGTGCATCAGGAGAAACATTCAGGGATTGGTCAGGTGTCCATCAGCTCATCCACGGTTTGCGGCGTCACCGAGGGAAATAAATTAATGCTGTATTCGGAGCCCAAGTGGGCAGTATCCTCCTCCGTATCAGACTGCGTTTTGTTGATGTCATCGCGTAGGATCTCCGCCGCAGCCAGCGCCTCTGCTCTGCCAGCCATTTGTTGTGGGACCTTGCCGCGTGGTGACCCTCCTTGCTGTGATCGGCGTCTTGGGTGGTTCCCGGATCGCTCTTGAACCACTCGCTGTAGGCCGGAGGAGCCGCTTTGACTAGGTTCTAGGTTCATCACTTCCAGCCATTCTTCCGCATCTTGCGGGCAATCAAAGAAGAATGTCTTTCTGTTGTGAATGACTTTCAGTCGGGTGGGGAAGAGTAGGGCATATGTCAGTTGTGCCAGTTGCAACTTTTTCTTGACAGGTTGAAATGAGGAACGTTGCCGTTGGACTAATGGGGTGTAATCCGGATACAACGATATCCGGTGGTTTTCAAAAAGGATTTGCTTTTTCTCTCTAGCCTTTTGTAGCAGCATATCATGATCTCTGAAGTTCAATATTTTGACTATGAGCGGTCTGGGGGCCGCTCCTGGCTTAGGGGGACCTGTGGGAATTCTGTGTGCTCTCTCGACACAGAAGTATAGTGATAAGCCCTCGGTTGCCACGTACTCCTTAAACCAGGTTTCCATATAGTCCGCAGCCTTGCCTCCCATGCTGCGCTCCGGCAGGCCAATAACGCGTATATTATTACGGCGGTTTCTGCCTTCCGCATCCTCAGTCCTGTCACGAAGATCCGACACCTGCTGTCGTAATTCACGGATCTGGGCAGTGTGCTCGGTCACAGCAGGTTCCACACGTTGTAGCGTCTGCCCCTGGTCCGTCACCGTGTCCGCCAGTTTGCCACGATCAGCCTTAAGTAGGGTAAGGCCGGTGGATAGAGTACCTATTTGCTGCTCCCGGGGGTCTAGCATCAGGGTCCCGATTGTGAGATATGCCACTGGCGTCCATTCCGCCATCGGCGTGTCTGGTCCTGGGCTTGTCTATCCTTTCCCCGTGCAATGCGCTTAGTGGTATTAGCAGGCCAGGGGACCGGGCGCACTCCCCAGGGTCCAGGCCCGGGCCAACCAGGCCCCGCTAGGCTCCCGTTATAGGTGACCGGCTATCGGGGCGCAGTCTAAACCTCTGTCCGATTCCAGCCAGGATCGAGTCCCTTGGCTCCTGTCTCAGCCCCCCACTGGTAAGCCTACTGGTAAACCACATGCAGGCCCGTGGGTGTCCCTGCGGTCCGTCTGGAGCCCCGGGGGGGGACTATCCGCCGCGCCGCTCCGGAATGAGTGCCCCGGGGGTCAGAGTCAATGCGGGAGCCGGCAGAGGTCAGCAGCACGGCAGTCCGGCTGTCTCCCGGTGTGAGAGCAGCCCCCCAGCCGTGGAGTGCGTCACCAGACCGCCTCAGTCTATCTTCCCGGCTTCAGGCAAGGCGGGCAAACAATCCAGGTGAGAAGGGCCCCAGTCCTATCGACCAACCTCCGGGCCACGGTAGTGATGGGAAGCTGTAGTGTCAGAGCCCCGCGGGGCGGGCAGTCCATTCAAGACTCACTTCCCCCTCGTCGGCCATTCCACCTCCATTGCTCTCAGCGTCAGGACCCTGCTATGGAGGTGCTCCAGCCGCGCGCGGGTCCCCTCCCGGCCTCCCTCTTACCTCCGAGAGAGGCCGCGAGGCCGGATTTCAGGCTCCACTTCTCCTAAGGCCCAGATCCTGGCAGGAAGTTCGGCTGTGGGAAGGATTCAGTGCTGCAATACAGGCAGGGGCATCGGACTCGCAGCACTCCGCCGCCTCTTCCGTAGTTCCGTCCTCCACTCCTCCAGGCACCTCGAGGCTGAGCGCCGGGTACTTGATTCACTCGCCGCTCCAGCACGCCCCCAGGCGGCCGCCGCCGCACTCCAGTCCCTGGCCAAGCTGTTCCGCGCGGCGCGCAGGCCGCAGCACAGGACAGCGCGTCGGGAGCCCCCCACAGTGTCACGCCTCAGCAACAGCGTCCAGACCCTCCGGTAGCCCGGGAGAGGTAGTGTAGAGCCTCCAGCCCAGCTCAGGATAGCTTTTCAGGATTAGTGTTTCCCCGGGTGTCCGGAGCCTCACCAAGTAGCGTCCGCCATCTTAGGCGGTCGGCCACGCCCCCCGGATCACAACCTAACTTAAACAAATATGTTATTAGATCAGGATCCAAATTCGGGGTCATGGTCTCCTTGAAATCTATTATAGGACATGAGCATTCTGCTCTCATAAGATTACGTTAATTTCTTTCAAGAGAACGTCTTATTCTAAATTTAATGTAATAAGCCACATGACTCAAAGGCACCACTCAGACCTCCTTGGGTGCCTTATTTAAGCTGGATTGAACAATGACTGACCCATTGGATCTCTAACCTCCTTTAAAATATCCTTATTTGAACTTCACATATCTGAAACTCATCTGGATTCTCATTATAATCAAGATCTCATCCAATTCCTCATTCGCCTCATGTAGTGACCAGGTAGGCTGTCTGCCTTTTTCATTTGCAGGGTGAAACTGCCTCTTTTTTGTGCCACAAAGGACACCATCCAATGACCTTCCACTAGTTGAAGGCCCTGTTTCCTTTTTTTAATGATTCGGAAAATTCCTTCCGTGTAACTCCATGTTTACGTTTTTTAAAACAGTTTCCCTCTGGTCCTCTATTTTGACACTCTGCTTCTTCAGAAATACTCCAAAATTCTTCCTCTTCTCTTTCTCCATCTCCAATATCTCTTTTCCCTCCCTTAACTAACCTTTCTATAGTCTCCATCACCTTAGTACCTAATTCTCTCTCAATTAGTCTTTTAATAATCTCCTCCTGTATTTCACTTGCGTTTTTCTCCGCTCCTTCAATCATTTACTTTTAATCTTTTAATTTATTAAACTCTACGAATTTCTTTCTCTTTTATTTACTTATGCTTTTTAAAAAAAAAATCTTTATCAATTTGCCAAAAGATTGATAATCTGCACTGTTTGGTCATAGTAATTGAATCCATTGACTCTCTGAGATGCATTGCCTAGTAAACCTTGTATACGGCAACGTGTCTTCCGCCGTGCACAAGACAACCCCTATTTCCTGTAAAGAGATGCATAGCTCCCTCATGTTGGCTTAACGCGTTCTATTTCTATTGAAAAAGGTCTAAACCCTTCATGCTACAACTCCTTTCTGAATCATTCGAAGAAAGGAGCTTCGCATCATACGCACGCCTCTCCACTTGCCGGTTTCGAAAAACAACCATCCGAAACACGGTTTGACCGTTTACATGACCTAATTTCTTAAATACCTAAATTTAGAGATTTGTACTTCACGTTGTCTATCGTGAACCTCTGTAAAACCCCTGAAACTAAACATACTTACCAATTAATTCTCAAATATACATATTATATGACAACCTAATTATAACAAACCTTTCTAAGATGAGCAACAATATACCCTTAGAAATATAGTTATTCTTAGAAATATCAATATACTTATCTCCTCAGAAGCAGTAAACAAAAGAGGATGATACTTGAAATGGAATGGTGCACCGGAGAGGTCCTTATCCAAATGAATGATCAAAGCAGTTTATGATGAATATTACTTTTTATTTTATTTTTGCTCTTTTTTCATGTTCAACATCAAATCCTTCTATGAAATCCAAATACATGAAACATCCAACCAACGTGTTTCATTCAAAGTATCACACTTGAACTTCTTCAGGGCTTCTATATGTCGAATATGGAATGGTCCCACCTAATTTATATGTAGATTGGCTACATAGAAAATATTCCTCCTCCTTATATTGGAACATGTATAGCCAACATGTCCCTAAGATTTATTTAATCACTACGTATGGCAACTGGTTAAGTTTACCCGTCAGAAGCACCTCAAATGTACCGGTAAACTATCGGGTACAGTTGTCTGAAAACAAAGTAAACATGTAATGTTTGCTGACTCCAAAGAAATAATGGCATTCTGTATAATTGGCACAAACAAAAATCTCACAGTTGTTCTCTAAACACCATCATAAAAAACAGGGTACATCACACATGACCTGACAACTTCTAAGTAAATGATACCAGTAATCCTAATCTGATGTTGATGACAACATGTTGACTCCTGTGATCGGACAAATCAAGCGCAGAGTGCAGTGACAACAGTTGTAGAATAGCTGCTTGCGATTAGGCTGTGGCCACAAACAACGATTGAGTCCAACAGGGGAAGTTCCTTAAGGATGAAGTTTAACAGGCCCATAGAAGACCATGACTATTACAACTACAAAAAGACAGCAGGCTGCACTGTCTGCAATCATGGCAGATGACTAGTCACAACAGTGGTAATCATGTAGTACATTTGAAGAAAAGAGAATTTAGCTGTATTAGGAACACTTTGGAGGTGTCAACACAGCTACACATCCATAATAGATAATGTATACATTTACTTGCAAATCTTTGGCACCCTGCAGATAGATTTACATTAATGCAAGTACAGAGGACATATATTGCGTGAATCATTGTATTGCGGTATTAGCCTGCTCTGCACCTTTCTGTGCTATCACTCAATGGGGACAGAAAAGCTGCTGCATTTCCACATCAAATTGGGCTGCACTGCTTTTCAAATAGTGGCAGTGTGAACCCCTTCGTGCTAGTTCAAAGGAATGCACCCCTGCACAACAGTCTTGAGCAGATGATAGTTAATGTGATGGAAGGATCACCATCAGGCACTTGATCAATCATTAAACTATAATGTTTTTCATGTGTGTCACACTCTGATGAACAACTCGTAACATATTCATTGATGACCTGTTGAGCATTTCACAGTAAAGAGTATGTTAGAAAAATATTTGGTTCACAGTCTAAAATATTACGCACTCCACAATATTCAAGGTGCTCCTGTGGAAATGGTTCTGCATGATGATGGATGGGCTTAGCAGTGTAACAATGCCCACCACTCATCCCCTAAATGTTGTGTGAAAGGGTGTCCAATGCATGAGTTGACATTGTCCTACATTGAGTTGATTACCACTACTTTGGCACTGAGGCTGAGACAGTCTTGCCAAGACAATGTTGTGCCACAAAACTTTGCATTGGCTACAGAGGCCTTGTGATTTACATCAACATGGAAAAGAACCACAAGATTCATTATCAAAATTATAAGTAATCTTTGGAACATATTTAGGTTACCTCAATCTGTGTTACATTGGACAAGATTCTTTTGCCAAAGTTGTTAAAGTTTGATCATGTTAGTCAGACATTTGTGAGACGTACTCAAGTTGCAATTGTAGTAATGAGACCTGCTCTTTGGACAATTAACTGTCAATGACAACTGTAACTCAACAAGCAATGACAATTGCTGACAGGCACATCTGTGCTGGGTGTCAACAGATTCCAGGTCTGGTCATACACATCAACAGCATTACTCAAATGTATCCTCTTAAGTATGTACACTCTGAAATGTACCTGCAATGGCTGGAGTGATGTACAAATTACGTATTAATGGGCTCAGAAATACTGTATCTGAAACTAAACAATATTCACGTGACAAATAATTCCATGCTCAGTAAACATATTTAACTTGATGTAGCAGTAGACATGCAACATGTCCCCAAGCTGACCTATACACATTATACCATGTCAAGGAGCCATGATCATTTGGAGTTTTGGATGAGAATATGCATAATACATCACAGAGGTGTTTGGCCATTGTTTACAAATGACATCGCATTCAACGTGGCATGAGTACCCACATCCACAGCTTACATTAAATCATTGAGTTATGGTAACACAGTTGATACCATGGGGGCAAACATCATATGGGAATGGTTGTGCATGCCCAAACTTTGAAAATAAGGCTGTATTTTCATGTTTGGCCCAAGTTCATGTCAAAATGCTAAAGCACATAGCAAATGATACTCAACAACAGATGTGACATGATCAGAGGAAGAAACTTATCATCATTTACAACAGCCTACACTTGCAATGGCCAGCACCACATCTGGCCCCCTTGCACAATCATGTGAGGGTGCATAGATGTTTGGGATGCTGCATGATCGGCTCAATGACATTGCAATGAAATCATCAAAATCATGGACTATTTGCTTGTACATGGCTGAGATGTTGTGAATCATATGAGGAGTTGCAATTTCAAGTCAAGAACGGCAATGCTGTCCTCCATCAGCACATGATGCTGATGTGCAAAACTCTTGACTGGATGTTGTATCATTACACTAGAGGTGAGGGAATGTGATGCACATCCGGACTGTGTACAACAACATAAAGGGCCTGTGGCATGACATATATATGTCAACAAATACAATCCAAAGATAGGGGCAACGAATTCACCATTGGCATGTGGGTCCATGAAGGCATCCACATCTCCCTGTGTGATCAAGGGTCTTCCAGCTGTGGAAAATGTATGGAAAGGAAGATAAATTTCCTTAACATCACATTTCACATGACTCACGTACATCATTGATGTGTTCTTGATACAATTTCATTCACTGTAACAGTCAGGTGTGTGTCCATGTTAAATATGTGTTGCAATGTGCTTTGCCTGTCTGACACACAACACATGTTAATTTCAGCCTTGTGGCCTAAAAGACATCCCTGCCACGATCAGTGGGACAAAACAGGCTACAACTTGTTCCACAGGTTCTTGAGTACATTTTTCCATCACCAACCTCAATAGACATGACGTTGTTAGCCTAAATGGGTCAATTTTACTCCCCACGAGTGTATCACGACCCTTGACATGTTGATTAACCACATTGTGTATCTCACAGAGCTTAACAGCCAGTTGATCATGTGAAGTGTACTAATATCAAATCACGTAGCGATGGACAGTACATCATGACAGGCGTTTAGTTTAGTCAGGTAGCACATTCCATGAGGGGGGCATAGATGTTGTCCAGAACCTAATTAGTGTTCAGTGGATTCATCCTCTGATCTGAAACAAAATTGGTCATGTACTTACCACCTTGCCTGCCAATGATGAGTCCCAGGTGATCCAAGAGGACTCTCTCACACCCAACACAATCCTGCCAACGTTGCTTCCACTGCTGAACAGTCCTGTCCACACCAAACATTTTCATCATTTTTTCACGGATGTGCTCCTACCTCACCTTCTGTATTTTAACATTGTATCCCTGGAGGATAAATCCCCCAGCCTAAACCATCTTTGGCAAATAAAACTTAACTAGTCATAGGAAGCCCTTCAAGGCACCCTCAGACATCTTGCCCTCCCTACCCTGACCCAACATCTCCCAAAACACAGGTGACCACAGGAAACCAAAAAATAACCCACAAATTACCTCTAAGACCTGTGTAATTGATAAAGATACCCCTAAGACGTACACCCGACAAAACAATCAGACAGTCGCAAAAAACACTTATGGACAAAGACACAAGATTCAACAAGGACAGTATGGACAATACACTACACACAGAAACTCTCTCCAAAACACCAACACCAGCAGACACCTTGCAACACCTCCACAACTCACAACAGACACTAATAGTGTGGTTGAAAGAGAAAGTGAAAGTGTGCAGTACTACTCCATGGCACAGAATACAGACTGATATCACTTCCTGGCCGTTTGCAGCCCGTTTTCGGACTTCGCAACAAAATGTGCCCGCTACGGGGTAAGCGGCAATATTTCATGTATATACATGTATTCTGCTAGTATTATCCATGGCTGACAGGAAAAATATTAACGCTAAAATGGATTTGCATTAAAATTTTACCTGCAAATTGTTACATGATCAGTATATATACCCTTTTTAATGATTTGCATTCAAATTTTACCTGCAAATGTTTACATGATCAGTATATATACCCTTTTTAATGATTGGGCAGGCCTAACAACACAATATGGATATGTGGTGTAATCTGTGCGGTGTACTGGAGTGTAGTCTATCTGGAGTGTCCTAATATGAGTGATCATGTGCTGTCAAGAGGCACTGGTTACTCACATTGATGTCTCTCCATGACTGATCATGTCTGTTAGAAAAAGCATGCCCAAGTGGCACTCATTAGGGTTAACATTGGTGGAATGTGTCACTCCATGTGAGACTCTTACATCACACATTGCTGTGATGTCTGTGCCAGTTAGATGGGTTTGCTACACACATGTCATTGACCAACAGGCAGTCACTACTTGTATATGAGATTAGTGATGCAGCCTACAATGCGCAGCTATGATGGCACATTCACATTTGAGTATTTGATTAGCTGGAAGCACAGATTGACGATGGTTTGTGCAAAGGGACTCCTCATGGCCACATTTTCATAAGATATGTCTGTGCATTTAATGCTGTGCTAAATGCAAAAACAACTGTTGATGGACAGAATGCAGAACAATGTCATACATTCACCCCAGTACAGAGATCTGGGCCTAAATCCATCGTATTTTTGCTCACCATGCCATTCCAGTTTGAACCCAGCCATATGTAAATCAGTCTTGACCCTGTGCCTCATGGGAACAGTCCAGCCCGAACTGCCAAGCCAGGTCCTCACTGGACTGGAAACAAGCATCCTAGGACCGGTTTCAGGGTTTCACCCCTCTTCAGCCATGATAGCTTGATTCCAGTGGCATGGAGAGCACGGGACTCACGTCTGAGCATACTCGGGGTGACAAATGCAAAAATAACAGCTGATGGACAGAATGCAGAACAATGTCATACATTCACCCCAGTACAGAGATCTGGGACTAAATCCATCGTTTTTTTGCTCAGCATGCCATTACAGTTTGAACCCAGCCATATGCAAATCAGTCTTGACCCTGTGCCTCATGGGAACAGTCCAGCCGGAACTGCCAAGCCAGGTCCTCACTGGACTGGAAACAAGCATCCTAGGACCGGTTTCGGGGTTTCACCCCTCTTCAGCCAAGATAACTTGATTCCAGTGGCATGGAGAGCACGGGACTCACATCTGAGCATACCCGTCCCACTCGGGGTGACAAATGCAAAACCAGCAGTTGATGGACAGAATGCAGAACAATGTCATACATTCACCCCAGTACAGAGATCTGGGCCTAAATCCATCGTTGTTTTGCTCACCATGCCATTCCAGTTTGAACCCAGCCATATGCGAACCAGTCTTGACCCTGTGCCTCATGGCAACAGTCCAGCCCGAACTGCCAATCCAGGTCCTCACTGGACTGGAAACAAGCATCCTAGGACCGGTTTCATTGGTGAAACCCCAAAACCAGTCCTAGGATGCTTGTCTCCGGTCCAGGGAGGACCTGGCTTGGCAGTTCGGGCTGGACTGTTCCCATGAGGCACAGGGTCAAGACTGATTTGCATATAGCCAGGTCTAAACTGGGGTGGCATGGTGAGCAAAAGAATGATGGATTTAACCCAGATCTCTTGACTGGGGTGAATGTTTTGATTTGTTCTGCATTCCGTCCATCAATTGTGTGTCCTTTGCTTTCTCGCACTAAGTGCGGCAGGTATGCTCAGACGTGAGTCCTAGGCTCACTGTGCCACTGGAATCAAGCTATCCTGGCTGAAGAGGGGCGAAACCCCGAAACCGGTCCTAGGATGCTTGTTTCCGGTCCAGGGAGGACCTGGCTTGGCAGTTCGGGCTGGACTGTTCCCATGAGGCACAGGGTCAAGACTGATTTGCATATAGCCAGGTCTAAACTGGGGTGGCATGGTGAGCAAAAGAATGATGGATTTAACCCATATCTCTTGACTGGGGGTGAATGTTTTGATTTGTTTTGCATTCCGTCCATCAATTGTGTGTCTTTTGCTTTAATGGTGTGCTATGCATGACATGATCTATGACCGGCGTGTAATTACCAGATCCATCGTCTCCATTATAAAATATGGAAAAACATACATTACATGGTGGAAGGATCTTCTTGTGCAAGCAACATTTTTAAATCAGTCTAGCATGACAGCAAAGAACAGATAGTATCTGTTATGGACAATGATGTTACGGCTGGACAGATAACAGTACAAATTATTGATGTCAGTGATCCATCCCATATTCATTATGCCATAAGAGCTACAAGAGCTTACATGGACAACTCAGATAATGCATTGTTAAATGTGTTTGACAGATATAAGAATGGAGCAGCCTACTCAAAATTATGCATAGGTCAACAAGCCCCACTGAGCCATGTACAAGCATGTTGTAGAACCAGATTCACAGGTGAACGTGACATTTTTCCTTTGGAACAGCAAAGCAGCACTTTGCATGTTACAATCCTTGCAACAGCAAAGCTAGCAATGCCTGTAAGCGCAAACAGTACGCATGGCCTGGAGACCACACTGTACTTTGGTATGAGACACAGGTGGCTAGACACAGATACTGCAGAGTTACAGCAGACTGGCTTTGCTGTCAATGCCTGCGTTGTGAGTGAGATGATGGGCCCTGGCTCTTGCCACTGGTGCGCCTGCAATAATCATGTTAAATGTTCACACATTACTGACATGAGAAGTACGCATGGTGCAACTTTGAGTGTTGATTATTCAAGGTGCTCTGATCATGTACAAAGAGTGGTATGCATTGAATGACATGCACCAAGAGGACAATCGGATGACAGGGGAGACATCTTATAACTTTGCAGTGCCTCTCTACATCATTATGCCCGAGTAGGTTGTGCTGTCTGGTGAGGTCGAGGGTGAGGCCCCTCTACTCTACAAGACTTGTGACGCAGGGGACCTGTGAGTAGTCAACTAAGAGGGTCCACTTGCATCTCCTGTATCAGTAGTCTCAAATGCATACTTAGAGTACCATGCTGTACCCAGGCTTGTTTGTTCTGGACTGACTGAGGATTAGGCTGGCTGAGTCAGTGACTCAGAGAGGATGTTGTGATATGAGGCCTGGTTTAGTTTTCAAGTTTGGGAGATGGTTGTATGTGAAGTAGAGGAGGCCCAGGGGTGGTATCTGCACATTGGCAATGAACAAACTGCTTGTACCAAACGGTTATCCATGGACAGTATGGAACATGTGATCTGCTTGCCAATGTTGCCATTCATGAGGCAACCATGTGGTGCAGCCTTTCATCCACACGTTATTGAGCTCTTCAGTGTACGTAGGATTTCCATGGATGCTATTGGGACAGATATGTCTGTAAGGCATACTCCTGACTGGAGTGGAGTGGCTTGTTGTCCACACTGGACTGCTACATGAACCATACCTGATGGCTGGCCAGCTTGGCCAACACCGTTTAATGAAAAGTATTTGTACGTTGATGTTGTGTGACATTAACATTTATTGTTATGAGCATGTTTGTCTATGTGTTCAAATGTGCCAGAAGATGTGTGGCTATTTTCATTGTTGTAGTTGTGACGAAGAAACAAATTACACACATCATGTAATTGACATTAGTAAACTTGTACTGAAAATCCAGTTGAATGTGGTGTACCTTCTGGGGTCTTAAAAAATATTTTTATGTCTGTATGACCCAAAACAATGTCCATTACAGTAGTCATATGTTGCATGTAGTTAGCGTGTTTGGTCTGTACTTATTGTATTCCCTGTAGCACATCACTGATGTGTATGTCTGTTCTCTGTCATGTGGGTGTGAACACAGGGCAAGAGTAATTGGATGAGGATGTAGCCCATTCTACCTGTTCATTGTCATGACACACTCATGTTGTGCAGGTGGCATCAACCATTCATTGATATTGCATTGGCAGGTACCTGGTCGACATACACATTGTTGTGTGCTGCTGTTTTGCCAGTTGGCCCATGGCTGACATTTGTGTCATTGCTTGTGCTTCTTTGACTACAGCATTGTCAGATCAGTGCTGTGTTGTAGGATGATTCATTCACAGTGTTAGTGCTGTATGACATGTGGGTATTGGTCATTCCAATGGCACATGTGTCATCTTTGGATGTATTCCCACTTTCTGTTGTTGTTTGACTGTGTATGCTTTGTGTTTGTAGCATTCCCTGCACTGTGTCGATACATTAGTTATTGGATCTGTAATATCCTCTGTATCTTCATCTTCAACAACCACAAGTGGATGCTGTGCAGATTAGTTATGTACAGTAGATACTGTTGTCAGTTTCCTGTTTCCTGTGTAATGTAATACACAGATATGTAGGATTTCATATATGATGAAGGATTTGTATCTATGTGGCCCCAGCTATGATGATGCATCAGACATACAGTGTATGTTGTACTAAGCTCTTGCATGTAAACAAACCTATAGGTGCTCCTGCGATGACACAACACACAGTTGTTGGTTCTCAATGAGGGACCATTCCCAGTAACTGGCTCAGATGCCCAATACATTGTTCCATTCCCATTCTTCCTTTAATTAGTTTCATGTCCCTTGCTAGGTGTGAGAGTTGTGTTGCACTATTGTTTTGTTAACGTTTACTTACCAGGTTAATTAGCTTCATAAATCAGTAATCAAGTATACTGATTTTGTTGTAGTGTCATTTTATTTTAAAAAAATAACAACCTGTGGAATTTGTTTAAAGAAATGCTTGTGACGTAACATTTGTTGAGGGAGATTAGGTAAAGAAATTGCGGATGCTGACATCCCTCCTTGCTGTTCCAGCAGCAGAAGGTGTGGTGTGTCTTGCATCAGCTTCTGCGTCATGGCCTCCTCTGGATTGTCCTGCTCCTCCTGTTCTTCTGGCAATGGTGTGTTTGTCCGTACACAGATGTTGTGCAAAATGCAACATGCCATTAAAATTTTACAGACCAGTTCAGGACTGTACAAGAGTCCCCCGCCCCGGAAATGTCAGTGCACCGGAACCTTGATTTAAGAACTCCAAAGGTACATTCAACGATGGCCCAGTGCACCATTGCAGTCTCTCTGGGCCTGTGTGTGGGTCACTTTGATGGGGGTCATCAACCATGGTGACAGAGCATATCCTTGCTCACCTGAAACTGAAAATGTAGAGATGTGTCCATTAGTATTTGTGCCCGCTGTGTTTGCAGAGTGGCTTTTTTGGTGTGTGTGCATTGTGCAACTTGATACTTTCGGCTTTGTCATGTGGTGTTTCAGACAATTAGGCTTAATCAAAAGAGGACACGCCCAGTGTGGTATGGTACGGTCAAATGAAGCAAATGCTTGGGAACCCACCAAGTGGGTTAAAAGACCCCTCACACACCAACCTGGTTGGTGTCATGCTTCATCATCGGGGCCCCAACCGGGTGGCCGAATGCCTCCCGGTTGTGCTGCGACGCCTGACTACAGCGGAGCTGGTGTAGTGCAAAAGTGTGATGTGGTGAAAATTTAAAAAATACCGCTGAGGATCCTTACCATAGAAAAATTTATTATTGGCGGCTCAGGGTATTGGTTAAAAGGCTATGTGGTGCAACTAAATGGAGAAGTAATTATCTATTAGTTGACTAAGTGGTGGGTCTACATGTTTCAGCTCTCTAGTAAAAGTAATGAGGAGCTTTCATCAGGACCAGTGAGGAGTGAGTGGCAAAAGGTGTAGTGCCACGTGGTGAAAAAAATTAAAAATAGGGTTACCTACACACTCGCTAAGGTGTGTGGAACGCGGTGTCAACACATTAGCGGACACTTGGCGCAAACCTGTGGAAGGAAAAACAAGACAGCACACAATACATATTTAACATTTGATGCACTGAATGGCAGGCGACATACTGGTAGGTTTTATTGTGCCGTGAGATATCAAAACCTGTCTTCAATGAGCGTACCGTAAGTGACACACATACCTATGAAGTGTATCATGCTGCTATGCAGAGGAGCGGAGGCAAGACCATTAGTAGTGCTAGATGATGCGTAAAAACGTTCTGTGGACTACAGGTGCCAAGTGGTAAATGCCGCGGCACTATGTGGGGCTATACGTGGAAGTCATACAAACAGCCGCCAAGTGATATTGCTGGTAATGATTGCGGATCCTCAGGATGAGGAATGTACACAATGAGTGGCCCAGGGTGCGCTAAAAGTGAGGGGCTGCATGGAGCCTCTAAGCGCTGTGGAAGATGACTGGGCACAGACTAAAAACAGACAATGCGCAAAAAGTAACAAAAGTAGAAGGGTAATTACACTATGGCTGAGTGACTGCGCTGTGCAGGAAGCGGGAGGGGGGGCGCTTCTTACAAACGAACTGTAGGGTAGGTAAAAGGAACAGGTTAAGAGAGCGTGGTTGGTAGGAATGGGCTCGTATCCTGCTAGAGCAAATAGGAGACACCTTACTTGATTGTGAAGCTGCCATCGCCTTGCACCTACTGTGGTCTCCCGAAGTCCCGGATGCTGACGGACCCCGGGGAGGGAGGAGGTTAAGTAGGGAGGAGCGCCATTGAGTACGTGCGTTTGTGCTGGCTGGCTCGGGCGTCACAGGCTGTGGTGCGCATGCGTGTAGGAGCAGCGTAGTGCTTCCGCGCATGCGCGGATGTAAATGCATGACAGTGCTACACTCGGTGTGGCGCGCATGCGTGTAGAAGTGGCCCGAAGCGCGGAGCTCGAGGAAGTCATGCACAGTAGTGAATTTTTAGGCGAAGCAGGTATGATTAATAGAACTGGGTATTGCCAGGTGAACCCACAGAGGGAGCATATAGAGAGGAGGCACGACTATACAATCTATGCAGTGCCTGGGGGCCGCCCGGGGGGCGGTGCATGAGCCCTGGGCAGCGGGGAAGAGAGAGCTAGGTATAAGTGCTATTAATGGGTGTCTGGGAGGATGAACCAGATTGGGAATACAGTATGGCGAAGCCTATAGATAAAGGCTGGTGGCATCGTCCCAGGAGGTCAGGGCTTTCTCAGGCTGTTCCAAGGAATGTTATCGTTCAAGCCGGTGATGTGGCTCGAAAGACAATAAATCCATCTTTGTTCCTGTTCTAGGAGGCGAGACTGGATGTTGGGGATGTTGTTGTCCAAAGCTTCAATTATCACCCATCTCATGTCGTTAGTCGTGTGGCCTTTTTCCAGGAAGTGGTTTGTCATTCTGGTGGTATTCTTCTTGCAGCGAATGGTGCTGCGGTGTTCACAGATGCGGGTTTTGACTTTGCGTGTGGTCATTCCAATGTAAGTCAGATCACATGGACATATGATGCGGTATACAACATTCTCTGTGTTGCAGTTGGTGTGTTTACGTAACTCCCATGTCTTCCCAGGTTCCAAAATCAGCTGCTTGGTTGTCTCTGTGATGTGGCATACACTGCAGTTGCCACAGGGGTAGTGCCCTTTGATATTGGGGAGGCCCCAGGCATTAAGTACCGTGTGTGGAGGTCTAGTTGGGGCCAATGGTCTAGTAGACACAATGGTGTCCTTGATGGATCTTGCCCTTTTGGTAGAGAGAAGGGGAGGGTCCCAATTAAGGTGGCCTGTGTGGAGGATCTTCCAGTTCTTTTTAACTATCTGTGCCACTTTGTTGGACACTGTGTTGTACGTGGTGACACATGTGAGTGGGGGAGGGGTGGGTTCCTTTGGGTACGTTGTGAGAAGACCCTCTCGGTTTTGATTTCTGGCCCTTTTGTTAGCGGTCTTTGTTATGTGCCTTGGGTAACCGCGTTGGTGCAGTTTAAGGCAGAGATCTTGGGCTTGTGCTTTGTAGTCCTTGGGATCGCTACAGTTTCTGCGAAGTCGCAGAAATTGGCCATATGGGAGATTCTCCCGGAGAGCCCGTGGGTGGAAGCTGGAAAAGTGGAGGAGGGAGTTACGTGCAGTGGGTTTGAAGTGTGTTTTACTCATGAGACCCCCTGCCACTGCATATATGTCGAGATCCAGAAAGGTGGTATGGTATCTGTCAAAGCTGTGTGTGAAGCGCAAGTTTGGGTCACACGTGTTTAACCAGTCACAGAAGGTAATGAGGGTTTCGCTCGAACCTTCCCAGATAAGGAGAATGTCATCAATGTAGCGTTTGTAGAACTTGATGTGTGGATTGCGTGGCTGGTTGTTGTTGAGCAGATGTTTGGTCTCAAAGCTAAAAACATACAGGCCCGCTATGCTGGGAGCGAAAACGCTCCCCATTGATGTACCATACTTCTGTAGGTAGAGCTTGCCCTCATATTCGAAGTAATTATCCTTGAGTGCGAGGGTAGCGCATTTCAGGACAAAAGAGGGGGGCGTGTGGTATTGCCAATCAGCCTCATTGAGGGCCTGTTCAAGAACACGTAGGGTATCATCTTGGGGGAGGCTGGTGTACAGGCTCTCCACGTCCAGTGACACCAGAAAAGAGCTTTCGGGGTCGTAGTGAATGTTGGCTAAGAGTCCCAGCAGATCTTTGGTGTCTTTGAGATATGTGCTTGTGGACTGGACCAAAGGTTGTAAAAAATGATCACAGAAGCGTGAGAGGGGTTCCAGAAGGGACCCAATGCCTGAAACAATCGGGCGACCTGGGGGGGGAAAACTGTTCTTGTGAATCTTGGGAACAGTATAAAAGTATGGTATTTTTCCTTTGGTGGTGGTCAGGAATTTTGCCTCACTTTTAGAGATGTGCCCACTTTGTTCAGCTTCTCCTACAAGGGTCTCGATTTTGGCTTTGAGTGAAGAGCTGGGATCATGATCGAGCAGCTCGTAGTTCTTAATGTCGTTGAGTAGACGTTGGCACTCCTGCTGGTAATCCTTTTTATGCTACATTCACTACGACCCCGAAAGCTCTTTTCGGGTGTCACTGGACGTGGAGAGCCTGTACACCAGCCTCCCCCAAGATGATACCCTACGTGTTCTTGAACAGGCCCTCAATGAGGCTGATTGGCAATACCACACGCCCCCCTCTTTTGTCCTGAAATGCGCTACCCTCGCACTCAAGGATAATTACTTCGAATATGAGGGCAAGCTCTACCTACAGAAGTATGGTACATCAATGGGGAGCGTTTTCGCTCCCAGCATAGCGGGCCTGTATGTTTTTAGCTTTGAGACCAAACATCTGCTCAACAACAACCAGCCACGCAATCCACACATCAAGTTCTACAAACGCTACATTGATGACATTCTCCTTATCTGGGAAGGTTCGAGCGAAACCCTCATTACCTTCTGTGACTGGTTAAACACGTGTGACCCAAACTTGCGCTTCACACACAGCTTTGACAGATACCATACCACCTTTCTGGATCTCGACATATATGCAGTGGCAGGGGGTCTCATGAGTAAAACACACTTCAAACCCACTGCACGTAACTCCCTCCTCCACTTTTCCAGCTTCCACCCACGGGCTCTCCGGGAGAATCTCCCATATGGCCAATTTCTGCGACTTCGCAGAAACTGTAGCGATCCCAAGGACTACAAAGCACAAGCCCAAGATCTCTGCCTTAAACTGCACCAACGCGGTTACCCAAGGCACATAACAAAGACCGCTAACAAAAGGGCCAGAAATCAAAACCGAGAGGGTCTTCTCACAACGTACCCAAAGGAACCCACCCCTCCCCCACTCACATGTGTCACCACGTACAACACAGTGTCCAACAAAGTGGCACAGATAGTTAAAAAGAACTGGAAGATCCTCCACACAGGCCACCTTAATTGGGACCCTCCCCTTCTCTCTACCAAAAGGGCAAGATCCATCAAGGACACCATTGTGTCTACTAGACCATTGGCCCCAACTAGACCTCCACACACGGTACTTAATGCCTGGGGCCTCCCCAATATCAAAGGGCACTACCCCTGTGGCAACTGCAGTGTATGCCACATCACAGAGACAACCAAGCAGCTGATTTTGGAACCTGGGAAGACATGGGAGTTACGTAAACACACCAACTGCAACACAGAGAATGTTGTATACCGCATCATATGTCCATGTGATCTGACTTACATTGGAATGACCACACGCAAAGTCAAAACCCGCATCTGTGAACACCGCAGCACCATTCGCTGCAAGAAGAATACCACCAGAATGACAAACCACTTCCTGGAAAAAGGCCACACGACTAACGACATGAGATGGGTGATAATTGAAGCTTTGGACAACAACATCCCCAACATCCAGTCTCGCCTCCTAGAACAGGAACAAAGATGGATTTATCGTCTTTCGAGCCACATCACCGGCTTGAACGATAACATTCCTTGGAACAGCCTGAGAAAGCCCTGACCTCCTGGGACGATGCCACCAGCCTTTATCTATAGGCTTCGCCATACTGTATTCCCAATCTGGTTCATCCTCCCAGACACCCATTAATAGCACTTATACCTAGCTCTCTCTTCCCCGCTGCCCAGGGCTCATGCACCGCCCCCCGGGCGGCCCCCAGGCACTGCATAGATTGTATAGTCGTGCCTCCTCTCTATATGCTCCCTCTGTGGGTTCACCTGGCAATACCCAGTTCTATTAATCATACCTGCTTCGCCTAAAAATTCACTACTGTGCATGACTTCCTCGAGCTCCGCGCTTCGGGCCACTTCTACACGCATGCGCGCCACACCGAGTGTAGCACTGTCATGCATTTACATCCGCGCATGCGCGGAAGCACTACGCTGCTCCTACACGCATGCGCACCACAGCCTGTGACGCCCGAGCCAGCCAGCACGAACGCACGTACTCAATGGCGCTCCTCCCTACTTAACCTCCTCCCTCCCCGGGGTCCGTCAGCATCCGGGACTTCGGGAGACCACAGTAGGTGCAAGGCGATGGCAGCTTCACAATCAAGTAAGGTGTCTCCTATTTGCTCTAGCAGGATACGAGCCCATTCCTGCCAACCACGCTCTCTTAACCTGTTCCTTTTACCTACAGTTCGTTTGTAAGAAGCGCCCCCCTCCCGCTTCCTGCACAGCGCAGTCACTCAGCCATAGTGTAATTACCCTTCTACTTTTGTTACTTTTTGCGCATTGTCTGTTTTTAGTCTGTGCCCAGTCATCTTCCACAGCGCTTAGAGGCTCCATGCAGCCCCTCACTTTTAGCGCACCCTGGGCCACTCATTGTGTACATTCCTCATCCTGAGGATCCGCAATCATTACCAGCAATATCACTTGGCGGCTGTTTGTATGACTTCCACGTATAGCCCCACATAGTGCCGCGGCATTTACCACTTGGCACCTGTAGTCCACAGAATGTTTTTACGCATCATCTAGCACTACTAATGGTCTTGCCTCCGCTCCTCTGCATAGCAGCATGATACACTTCATAGGTATGTGTGTCACTTACGGTACGCTCATTGAAGACAGGTTTTGATATCTCACGGCACAATAAAACCTACCAGTATGTCGCCTGCCATTCAGTGCATCAAATGTTAAATATGTATTGTGTGCTGTCTTGTTTTTCCTTCCACAGGTTTGCGCCAAGTGTCCGCTAATGTGTTGACACCGCGTTCCACACACCTTAGCGAGTGTGTAGGTAACCCTATTTTTAATTTTTTTCACCACGTGGCACTACACCTTTTGCCACTCACTCCTCACTGGTCCTGATGAAAGCTCCTCATTACTTTTACTAGAGAGCTGAAACATGTAGACCCACCACTTAGTCAACTAATAGATAATTACTTCTCCATTTAGTTGCACCACATAGCCTTTTAACCAATACCCTGAGCCGCCAATAATAAATTTTTCTATGGTAAGGATCCTCAGCGGTATTTTTTAAATTTTCACCACATCACACTTTTGCACTACACCAGCTCCGCTGTTGTCAGGCGTCGCAGCACAACCGGGAGGCATTCGGCCACCCGGTTGGGGCCCCGATGATGAAGCATGACACCAACCAGGTTGGTGTGTGAGGGGTCTTTTAACCCACTTGGTGGGTTCCCAAGCATTTGCTTCATTTGACCGTACCATACCACACTGGGCGTGTCCTCTTTTGATTAAGCCTATCTAATTCCAGGGGATACGGACACAACCCCCCCTTGTTGTCCCTAGCTCTCCCTTTGTTCTTTATAGTTTCAGACAATTAGCCCGCATCACTGAAATTGACTTGTCTATATTTAACAGCCTACACATCATCATCATGCCATTGGCAAGGTCCTGTGTATTACTGTGAAATTTTAATGGCATGTTGCATTTTGCACAACATCTGTGTACGGACAAACACACCATTGCCAGAAGAACAGGAGGAGCAGGACAATCCAGAGGAGGCCATGACGCAGAAGCTGATGCAAGACACACCACACCTTCTGCTGCTGGAACAGCAAGGAGGGATGTCAGCATCCGCAATTTCTTTACCTAATCTCCCGCAACAAATGTTATGTCACAAGCATTTCTTTAAACAAATTCCACATGTTGTGTCTGACAGGGTCACTCAAATAAGATTAGAGGTGATTTACAGGGACGTAACAGGAACAGTATGTCACTTATGCACATATTTGTTAGGGCACACCATTGGCGCATGGGCCTTGGTGAAGCAGCCATTGTGACTTTAAACATCATCAAGATACATCATTGTGAGTTATTGTGCTGAGGGTAGCTGATAGCAAATACACTTAGCTGCTAAATGTTTTACTCATTGTGGGTTATTTACATACACCTTGCCCACAAGGTGGGTGAGTGTTTGAGTGACAGTGGCACTGCTACCTCGTGCACTTGACTTACTGGGACATGTGAAGACAACAGACATGTGTATTGATGTCCTTGGACATGAGTTAACTTTGGTTCTGCTTCTATGTATGTTGGGCCAATAACCATAGATATTGCCGTGTGTGTTCACAATCAATACACATTTATTTGGCTGAATTTGTGCATTAGATTGCTACACCTCACCAGGGGAGTCATATGGATGCACAACATGTTCTGAGATTTATATTTCTACTGTTTATATGCTCTTTATATGCAGCAATACTTGCATCCTGATGAGGCACATACCCTTACAGCATGGTGCATGGCTGACTGTGTTTTTGCATGTCAGCTAATTGTGCACCATCACAGGTGAAAGCAGAGTGGACTGTCATCCTGTTGTACATATTGCACATGTGTTTCTTTCAGGATGGATGTAGACCAGCAGAAGCATGTGTCTTGCTGCATTGATTCTTTAAAACATTTGTCTGGAAAGTTCTGCAAAATCGATCTTCCGAGAGTGACATAGTGGTTTGTGTGAGATTTTCTGGGCTACTCAATTGTTGGGCCTACTTACATACATCTTCATTAATTGCCATTGGGTATTTGTGTAGAGTAAGTGGACCTGTTACAAGGTATGTCATATTACATTTGCTATAAGTGCATTCTCACATATTTGATCTACAGTATTGGGGACTTGAGGTGTGTGTTGTGTTCCATTTGTACTTACCAACAAGCAGTCCATTTCCATTGGTGTCATTCTCAAACCGCTGGTTGATGATCAATTGGCGAAAGATGTATGAGTCATGCAAACTCCCTGGAAACTTTGCAACAACATTGATGACCAGGTCCAAGGTGGTCCACAATTGCCTGTACGTTCATTGAGTGTGTGTGCTTCCTGTTCCTGTATATATGTGCAGTGTCTGCAGGAGGCACAAGTTGTACATGGGTGCAGACAATTGCCCCCAACACATGTGGAAACCCAGCAATGTCATAGAAGCCTTGCTTGTTGTCAAGCTGTTCTTACGCAGTGTTGGGGAAGCATAGGTGCTGCAGTGTCAGGCTGATGATGGCATCCAAGACAGGAACCTGGAGAAGGATGACTGTGAGACTCCACCCACTCTGGCAGTGGTTGGTAGGGAGGTACCGGAGGCCAACATGTGCAGCACTGCAAGTATCTTTGTCTGTGGAGGGATGTTGTGCAGTGCTCGGATGGTGCCTGCTGCCTTGTCGCTATGTGAATGAGTATGCGTATGATGGAGCTCCTTTTTAGTCTGTAGTGAGCTATCACATCCTCTGGCCGGAGGTCTATCAGGGTGATGCGTTGGCGGAAAACCCGCTCTCTTCTGCAGCGCTGCCTCTGTGCTGGTGCTGGTGGCTGTGGTGGTGGTGGTAGCAGTGGTGGTCTTCTTGGAGCTCCAAGCTGCAAGAGTAGTACCTCTATGATGTCGTTGATAATGACGATGACTGTCTGGGTTGGTCTCCCTTATGTACAGGTGTGTTTGCACCATTTTTTAAACCAGCTTTTTTTCTGGTCTTAAAAACCTGCTGCTAACTGTACTTAGCGGCAGTTTTGGGGGATTATCACCGGAAGGACAAATCATTGTAAATATCGCAAAGTGTGGTTAGCTGCAGTTTTTTTCACGGGAACGACCACCTTGCATCTCATTTTCGTTCAGTCCCGCTAAGTGCTGATCTTTAAAATTCACGTTTACACTGGAAAAGTACTGCTAACTGTAGTTAGCGGCAACTTGAGAATACGGTGATAAAAAAAGCTGCCGTAACGTCAAAAAGTTGACACTACCGCGGCATTAAGTTCAGGAACACATGCCCACAGTGCGCATGGCTGTTTGGCCGGGAAAAACGTCCAGCTAAACAGTCATGCACAATTTAGAGTGTGCTCTTCACTCCTCCCCCTGCTCTGCGGCCGACACAGCCACACCCCAACCGCACCTTTAAAGCGCATGACAATAGTGAAAAATAAAATAAGAATAACATTGTTATTATCATTTCATTTTTCCTATGGGACGATGCTCCTCCGCCTTAGTGGAGGAGCCACCACTGAGAATGATCACACATCGGAGTTGCAGGCTTCCAGGCATTTCCCTGGAAAACTTCTGCGAATTCACCATTAAGACTACCCATATGTCAGATTGTACAGAACACATAATTACGCATGAAAAAATAACATTGCATACGTGAAACAGCTTCCATACCTTGGATTAGAATTTAATTTTGTCTTTGACCAAAGCAAATGTTCGACTACTTCCAGGGTGGGAATTGTAGAAGAAACTTTGCCTATGGATGCTTCCAAGCTTTGCTAGAATGTTCTGCTGGAGTAGGATTTACTTGTGTGCAATATTTTACTAACATGTGGTCTGATTAGACAGAATTGAAAGGATTCTCGAGGTAGAGGTCACATTTTGAGACTATCTTGCAAGGGGCACATCGTGAACATAAGTATTAGGGGTGGGGGTGAGTTTGGCAGTGTGCCCAGTTAATAAAGACGAGGGAGGGCTGTAACAGGTGATATTGGAGGGTGACTTTGTGAATATGTTTCGCTAGGTGAGAATAGCATTCCCAGTAAGGCACACATCCTAGCAACAATAGGCCAGGAAAGCCAAAGAGATTAGTCCGAGACCAACCCTGCCTTAGTACCAGCAGGTAAGGTTGGCAGAGGAGAACTGGAGCAGGTACTGTAGCAGCACAGCCTAGTGAAATGGAAACTCAGTTCTGCCCTAATCTTGAAGTGATAATACGTTAACATGTAAAACAACAACTGAAGATTTCTTTGTTCGCCTTCCCATCACATTCCAGTGTCTGTGAATTGAACCCAATCAGATCCACCCACCATACTTTTGTATGCAAAGCATGTCCCTGGTCCCATTAGCTAAATTTGCAGTATATAAGATACCTAAAATAAAAAAGTAGTAATTTGTAACTTATACAAACACTTACCGAAACCAAGGATAGATACAACAATGTAAAGTAAGGAACAAAACTGAAGAATTGCCAGTCATACTGAGTTGTTGCGTCTTACCTTTGTGTGTTCCAGCAGTATTAATGCCTGTTGGTATGATGGTTGTGAGTCTCATAGAATGAGAGTGCTGCCAAAGAGGAGATAGCGGACTCCTGTAACACAAGAGAGTCTCATATCTCTCAATAGATGTAGGCAAGTCTACAGGACAACTCTACATGATCGTGCGTCCTCCAAATCAGCTTCCATTTGAGTAGAGTGCTACTCACCGAAAAAGCGCTTCAACACCCCATCAGGGGTAGCAAGCACTATATAAATGGAAACCTTTTTCCCTCTTCTATCCCTCAACTATCCTTCTCAATCAAAATAACTGACTAACATATCCACCACTCAAATTACTTTCATACTTCACTATACTAATTCACCACTAATCCTTTATGGGTTCCGGAGTAGTGTGCTACCTGCCGAAAAAGTTCTTTGACGCCTCGTCAGGAGTAGTAAGCGCTATATAAACGCAATTACAATACAATATTAAATACTGAGATTCTTAAAACATTTCTAATAATATGGATCCTATTAGCTGATGCATCTTCACAATAAATAATCTAACATGGATGCTAAATAGTGAGGGACAGTAAAACAACACACTGAAGCAGCATTGTGTGGATGAAAAATATGAACATAAAAAGTAACCATAGCTTCCTTGACAAATCAAGTCACCTTTAATTAAAGGTGGATGGATGATCTACTTGACTCTGGACTGATCGTTTCTCTGTGACGGGGGGAAATCACATGGGCAGCTGTACCCAGCACTAAAAGCATTGGAACTGTCTGAGAGAGAGGCTGCATCAGCTCAGAACTAAGGGCCTCATTACAATGCCAGTTGGAACGGCTTCCCCAGTCCACTTGGAGGTTGTCGGACCACCGCAGTCTCGTCAGAATCAGTCGGTCCAACCGCTGGATTACAATGTATGCATAGTGTACTCCGACTGACAGGGGATAAACCGCCATCTCCGACAGCCTTTCTCTGATCACTGAGATGGCAGTAGGAGAAAAGCAGCAGCCATAGAGCTGTAAAGGGAGTTCTGACCGCTCTCCGGATTACGATGTGCATTTCAAGCAAGCCGACTCTGGCGGTCTGACCGGCTTCCTCAACTCATCGGGAACAAAGGATTTGGGGTGCATATTCACCCACATCAGCTTCTCCACAACAGTCCCCATCATGGATCCATTTTTCAACGTCCCACCTACACTGCGGCAGCTGAACCCCAAAGACTATGACCCTGTGGTCTCCGGAATACAGGTAAGTCTGTAGGTGGTATGTATCCCCATTGACTAGACTGTGCACAGATTGACACACTCCAGCAATGGGGTATATGCAGCACAAGGCATATCCCCACATATGTCATGCATCTGTGTACATAGCACATTTCCTATGAGGTTGTATGCACTTGCAGCAACATATTCGGGAGTATGTGCACCACTGCAGGTGAGACTGCGGCAGTAGCAGCAGTTGCATTGTAATACGGCGTGGGGAACTTTTACTGCCTCCACAGTCAGAATTGGATCAGGTGGCGGGCAATCGGTCTGACTGACATCGTACTGAGGCCCTAAATAATGAAACATTCCACATGATTTTCAACATTATAGCTCGAAAAATGTATTTAAAGAAGAAAATACTTGAAAAGTGCCCTATTTGGTACTGGAGGGCTATTCCCCGTAAATATACATATTGTTCTCTTCCTGTCTATGTGGTGCTTATTGTTACCCTGGTTGTCTGATGAAATATCACCAACAAAAACATATTGACAAGAAAAATATTGCCAAAAAGATATCAAGAACACAAATATCAAGTGTATATACTTTGTATGTAAAGGCATAAATAGTGACAATAACAATTAGAAGACTACAAATTGTCCAATTAATAGGCAAGTTTCATGAATTTTAGAATACAATGAATTTTAACTATTATACACTCTGGGGCCTATGCATCAACAATGCCATTTGCGATTCCTTATTAGCGAAAAATAAGGAATCGCTAATAAGGAATAGCAAAAGGCTATGCATGTAGGAATCGCTATTCAAATAGCGATTCCTTAATATTCCTTATTACCGAATCGGTAATACCGAATCGGTAATAAGGAATACCTACCCATTCATTCCTACGGGCTTGGAGGCCCATAGGAATGAATGTAAAGCCAGTCTGTATTAGCGATTCGGTATTACCGAATCGCTAATAGCGGGAGCACTTTCAAGGGTGCCAGGGTGTCAAAAGGACACCCTGTTGCACCCCTGAAAATGATATGTGCACATATGTTGCACACACACATGCTCTAAGGGCATGTGTGTGCGCAACATGAAACTTTGAAAAATGCACAAAAGTGCATTTTTCAAAGTTTTTGCAAATTACCATGCAGTTCATCTTCATGGTAATTTGCTCCCCCTATTAGCGAAATCGCTAATTTTTTAACTTTGATGCATTGCATTTAAGGAATCTCACTTTGGGATTCCTTAAATGCAATCGCTATTTAAGGAATCGGTATTTAAGGAATCCCTATTTAAAGAATCGCTATTTAAGGATTCCTTAAATAGCGATTTCTGCTTTTGGGTTGATGCATTGGGATTGGGTATTTTTTACTTAATACCGGGAGCTATTACCGAATCGGTATTTTACCGACTGGATTTTGGGTTGATGCATGAGGCTGTATATTAACTATAAAACATATATTAACTTCAAAAATAATATTACATAAAAAAATATATATTATATACTATAAAATAAATAAAAAGATATACTTTACAATAATTACAAAAAACATATTTTTAAAAAGATATTACTTAAACATAAATATTGCAAATTATTAATAATAATACATTACAATCTCTACCACTACATAATGCAAAAATTAAAAAACACAAGAAAAAGCACAAAAAATATAACAAAAAAGTAATAAAACATAAATATACCACGAAGCCAAGAATTGGCAGCACATACCTCCGCTCTATCAGTGCTGCACCGGGAGAATAAGCCCAAACACCGGCCAACAGCACACGGGCGGCAAAGGGCAGGATTGGTGCCCCAGGGGAGTCATGCTGGGTCTACCTTCCTCATTTACATCGGTGGCACATCTTTGGGCGGCAACCTCCTGTACTGCAGTTTTATATGTACCAAGTTTAATTGATTGAAGATCAAGTAGAGATATCCGAAGCAAAGTGGGACGTACGCCGGCTACCTAAGGGCCCACGGTGAATGAATGCCCTTTTGTTGGATTGTCACGTCTAGTTAAATACCCCATTGCCCATACATTCTGACAAGGCGGGAAAACCGACAGGCCGCGCAGGAAGGGAGGTCTTGCGGCAGGCAGCGGTGATTACCGAACGACGCGATATTATCCGGTCTGCGATGGGGGGCAAAGGGCAACGCACGACCTCATTGATAAAGCTGGATAAATATGCCTATGCTAAAGACTTCCCTGCTCTGCCGAATCATGCAGCTGCCACAGACACGGCCCCCGATGGGGAAGGAGCGAGTAAAGTGTCGCTAGATGACATTATGGCTGTTCTTACTAAGGTACAGTCGACGGTGGGATCCATTTCTACTGATGTCTCGTTCTTGAGAGCCGACTTCCAAAAAATGACCGCCAGGATCACCGAGGTGGAACATGTGACCAAATCCTTGTCTAAAGACTCGCCCACACTAATCCAAAACGTCAGCCAACTGGAAGCCGAAAATAGAATGATGGCGGCGAAGCTGGACGACCAAGAAAGGCGCTCCGGCCGCAATAACGTTAGAATCACGGGCGTTCCCAAAAGCGAAGGGAGTCCAGCCATGGACCTTTATATTGAAGACCTTATTAAAACCAGACTCCAGCCCAGAGGCCTCTCAACCTTTTTCTCTGTGGAAAGAGCACACAGGGTGCCGGGGAGAAGGCCCAAACCTGGGGTGCCCCCCAGACCAATATTGGCCCGTATTTTCAATTTCTGTGATAGGGACGCTATTCTACAAACAGCGCGAGTGGCTACGTCGCTGCACATTCACAACTCGATGATATCCTTCTTCCCAGACTACACGGCGGCGGTCACTAAACGTTGCAGAAGCTTCCTTGAAACAAAGAAAGAACTTAGGCGGAGGGAGCTGTCCTACTCAATGCTGTTTCCGGCGAAGCTGCGGGTGGTGGCAGATGGCAAGGCCTGGTTTTTTGACACGCCAGAAGAGGCCCACGACTGGCTCGAGGGTTGGCGGCGAGTGGATGGCTCCAGGCGATCGGAGAGACGCCAACAACAGCGAAGGGTGGAGGCGGACTTCGGAGAACGTGGAACCGAACAGGGGGAAGATACTACGCGGCGATCAGAGGTCGAGGAATGATGACAAGTGGGAATGCACAATTGGGACTCACTAAAATCAGATGCAGAGTACATAACTTGGGCGTGTCTATACAGAGGACCCCAGCACGGATGGGACTGTGAGAACCTGATCCCCCCCCCCCGCCGGGGGGAGCGCTGAAGCCCACGGCGGTGGTATTGCCAAGAAGCTGCAGTAGTACTCTGTTATGAGATCGTCTTTGGGGTGGGGTTGGACTGCAGCATGCCTCGGACTTCTCACCCTCACACGCAAGTACTGTTCATGGGTTTGGGTACTAAGCTCTCTGCAAAGTTGGGGTGGCGGGTAGTTTGGAGTCCGTCTAGCAGGGAGGCAGGGAGGGGGGTGGAGGGACTGGGATTGGTTAGGTGGTTAGGTTTTTTCTTTATTGTAGTTTTTGTAAAGGCACACATATTCGAGACATTCTTAGACACTGGTCGATGGGGACATCGAGCAATTGAATCCGCATTACTTCTTGTGCAATGTGACAGCTGTGGCGGAATTGGACTCACTAGCCACTGATCAGAGGTCGTTTCCTATGACTCAGGTAGCTCCCTTGACCTTGATTTCGTGGAATGTGCGTGGCCTGGGGGACAAAATAAAGAGAGGCTTAGTTTTGCAATGCTTAAAACGTAGCTCCCCGACGGTGGCCCTGTTGCAAGAGACACATCTCACCGGTGTCACATGTAAGGCGTTGGACAGGTGGGGGTTTAAAATGGTTGCACACACGGAATTCTCCTCTGGCTCAAGGGGGGTGGGTATCTTGGTCAGAAAACAGTCGCCACTAATAATACATAAAATAAAGACAGACATCTACGGTCGCTTCGCGGCCATTGCTGGACAATGGGAAGGGCGAGCTATTAATACAGTGTCAGTTTATGTTCCCACGGCCCTACATGCTGTAACACTCCCAGCTCTGAGTGACTTTTTGCTTGACCTTCCGGAGGGAGAGCTGCTGATTGGGGGTGACTTTAATGCAATTATAGATGGGTCCAGAGACCGATACCCTGTAAAGACGCACCACGCAAGCGGTTCGCGCCTTGGGAGCTTTCTAGAAACGCTGGAGCTCACTGACATATGGAGAAGTCATCACCCCACAACACGGCAGTTCACTTTCTACTCCGGGGTTCATAACAGTCTATCTAGAATAGATTACTTCTTTGCCTCCGCGGATAGTTTGAAAAATATTGAAAAGGTAGAGATTCGACACAGAGGTATCTCGGACCACACTCCAATGTTGTTAACATACACATATCGCCACAGAGTGAGGCAGCATGTCTATCCCATTTATCCAGGTTATCTGCAGGTCCCCAAGATCATAAAAGCTAGCATTGAGTCGACACAACACTACTTTCAAGAAAATGCCCAATCGGTCCGCTCTCCAACTACCCTGTGGGAGGCTTACAAAGCTGTTCTCAGAGGGCAAGCCATTGCTTCTATCACCGGGCATAAATGGGAAAAACAACAGGAACTGCATGCTATAGAGCAGGAACTACATAACGCTGAGGCTCAACACACCAATAGCCCAACACCGGCTACATCCCAGCAATTGCGTCTGATGCAACAACAGCGCAGGGAATATCTAAGGGGAACAATTAAGCTAAGACTGTTGGCCACACAGCATAGGGTTTACGACATAGGTGACAAGGCCGGTAAACTCCTGGCGTGGCTTGATAAAAGGAAGCAGGGGAAAAAATGGATAGCGCGACTTCGAACGAGGGAAGGGCAGGAGACGACTGATCCAGGGACGATTTCGCGCACCCTAGCGCAACACTTTCAGCAGGTATATGAGTCGTCCTCCGCTATGACTACGGATGAAGCACTGTCATATATAACGGATATTGCTATGCCCAAACTCACACCAGAGGCGGCCCTGACGCTGGAGGCCGATCTCACGGTTGAAGAGCTGTTAGTGGCGATTAACTCATTGCAATCTTGGAAGGCGGAGGGGCCAAATGGAATACCATTAGAACTTTATAAAACGGTGGCTGGGACCGTTGCCCCACACCTGTTACATATGTATAATGACAGTCTACAGGTGGGTGAACTCCCGCTAGATCAACGAATAGCCACCATAATAGCGATCCCGAAACCTGGAAAGCGCCCTGAGGAGTGTGCTTCCTATCGCCCAATATCTTTAATCAATGCAGAGGCCAAAATTCTTGCAAAACTCCTTGCGATCAGATTGACGCCTCACTTGGCTACTCTAATAGATCTGGACCAATCCGGTTTCATGCTGTGTACACGGCTCTAAATCTAAGACGCCTGCACGGGGTGATGGCCCGTATCCCATACATTCAGGAGCCAGCTGTCATACTTTCTCTTGACACGCGAATGGCATTCAATATGGTTGAGTGGACCTTCCTATTCGCTGTACTTGTGCATTTGGGCTTTGGCCCTAAATTTTGTGCATGGATACGTCTATTGTACACTAAACCGGTAGCACATGTTATGGCCAATGGTCATATTTCCGGGAACTTACATTGACATGGGGCACTCGCCAAGGCTGCCCTCTGTCACCACTGCTTTTTGCCCTTGTGCTGGAGCCACTGGCAGCGCGGATCAGGTGGGAGCCGATGATCCGAGGAATCAGATGGGCGGAAGGATGGGAGAACCGCATCTCCCTCTATGCGGATGATGTATTATTGTATATGACCTCACCCAGGCGCTCCATACTGTTGCTCTTAAATATATGTGGACTCTTTGGTAGGGCTTCTGGATACACCATAAACTGGTCCAAATCGATCATGTTTGTCTTATGTGGTCCACAGCCACAACTCCCCGTAGATTGCCCACTGCAGATCGCGGAGGACGCGTTTAAATATTTGAGTATCTATATAACACCCAACCCAGATATCTTCTTTAAACGAAACCTTGTGCCCCCCCTGGAGTGTCTGAAAAGGGATGCGATGCATTGGGGAACACTACCACTGATGCTGCTGGGTAAGACTGCGCTTTTTAAAATGATGGCACTCCCTCGCTTCCTGTACGTACTGGAAAATACACCGTTTCCAGTGCCACCCAGCTACTTTAAAACGATAGCAGCACAGAATGCTAGTCTACTGTGAGGGGAACAAACCAGCACGCATTGCGCAGGACAAGTTGGTTAAGGGCTGGTATGACGGAGGGATAGCACTCCCTACCATACATTTATATTATTGGGCAGCTCAGTTAAAGGTCATTAATCAGTGGATACACGCCCCTCAGGTGGTCCCTGCCTTCAAAGCAGACAGATCAGGATTGGGAACAGAAGGTGTGCTTTGAGCCCTTTATAACAAGATGCAAAGCCCCTCATTAATAGGGGCCCACAAGGCATACAGTTACAATATGGCACACAGCACATACCAAACTGGGCTGGCAGGGGGTAATAACACAACTCACTCCACTCTGGGATGCGCGACGATTGGGAAGCATTAGGAACTGTAAGGGGTTCGCGCAGTGGGACGCAATTGGTATATCCACAGTGGGGGACATGTGGCACAAAGGAAAAGTAATCACATTTGAACGTCTTCAACAACAGTACGAGCTGACACCCTCCGAAATCTTTAGATATATGCAGGTGAAACACGCGCTCCAAGCAGCCTTGACACCGGGCACTGAGGCCCCGGAGGCAACCCCCTAGAAGATAGGCTGTTGACAGATTACATGCACAAACGGGCTACCTCTCTCACCTACCGAAAACTAATTAACAACCTGCCTGATCCTACCACGACACTTCGGGAAAAATGGTCCCGTGATGTGGGAGATCTTGACAACACAGATTGGCAGGAGGCACTAGCTTTCCCCGAGGGAGGTGGGAATACCTTCAAAACTCAGGTTGGTACAGCTTAAAATACTGCACCGAACCTACTACACGAGCCTCACTCTTCACAAAATAGGTACAACATTACACCCGTATTGTCTAAGACGCTGTGGGAAGGAGGGCACATTTTACAATACCCTGTGGCAATGCCCAAAGGTCAGAGAGTATTGGAATAAGGTGATGAGAACAATATCGCAGGCGGAGGATGTGTCACTGGTACCTGAGCCCAAGAGATGTTTATTAAATATTTGGGAGCCAAATGACCTTACTCGCACAGCACAGAATTGGGCCACGTTGGGGATAATGTTTGCAAAACGTAATATTGCACAAAAATGGGGCTCAGCAGAATCACCAACACTCACTGGTGTAAAGATATGGACACAGCTATGGTGGCCGAGAAAACAGTGTATGTCAGTTGTGGCTGTCCGAGAAAGTGGAACAGGGTGTGGGGGAACTGGAATAAATTCAGGGGATACATATGTGCACCGCCAAGGGTACTGGAGGAAGAGGGCACTGATGATGAAAATGAAATTGAGAAGGGGGACTAAACTAAGGGATGTCGATAATAACTATAATGGGAGTTTTGATTATGAGCCAGTGTTACCGGAATGTCAAATGCGGAAATGTAACATATGTGTAAGATGTTTCTATGACGTGTGTCTTGGTTCTAATGAATATAATAAAAAGATTTTTTTTAAATAATAATAATAATCACTATTGCTGTCTGCAGCTCTACTCTTTCTGGTCCAAGAAATGTGTGCATTTTTTAATTTTACTACCTTACACCCTCAAATAATATTTTGAGTCACACAATGTGACTAATAGGAGCAGTCAGGAAGTAAAAAATCAAGAGTTAAAGAAAGATAATAAGACAATGGTTGGCCATGTGAAAGTCAAGTTCTTAGACAGGCTGGCTTATATATGGCATTTTAGACCTCAGACACATTGTGCTAAACGTGTATCACTTTGCCCCAAGTTATTGGGGCGAGTAAACCCCGAACACAACTATGGGTGTCAGTCACACCAATTGCTTGTCACCCTGAAACTGCTGTTAGTTTCTGAGAGTCTGGCTTAGTTGCACATTTATGTAAGAACAGTGGTGTACAAAACTCCATTTGCTTTATGTTCTGTGAAAATGTACGACGGAAATATCCTCGTAAGCTCTACAGGATGTCCGGTTGTTTGCTATGTTTGCTCCATCCAATTCAGGGTCAATATTTATCTCCCGTCACTTTCAAAGATCACAAGCCGCCATTACTTGAAGGTGACCTTCCGACTGCACTAGAAATCATATGGTTCACTTGCAGAGCTCACCTACTTGTGCAGTGTAGGACTTGTTTAAGAATTCTTATCAGGGCTGCCTTTAGTGCCCAGCACCACCATGCCTGCACCTGCTGGAGGTTGCATTATGATCTGGTCAAGGCATGATGTTATGTGTGTCATGTAAGCCTGCCTGCAGAGCTGGTACATTTTAGTTAGATAAAGAGTAACAAAAGACGGGCTGAGCCTGAGGGCCAAGGCAAGGGTATGGGCGAACATGCTCCTGCTCGACTCTACCTATGTAAACTGTTATCATCAAAGACTACTGAAGAGGCCAACCCCTCCAATGTCACTGGGCCCTGTTGCTGACAACTGACATTATCCCTGAGCAGAGTCTGTGGGCTCTGCTCCATTTCTGCATTGAGTCAAGTCCACCGAATGCCTTCCTACTCTGCCTGTGAGCAGTCTAGGCCACCAGGACAACAGAAGATACACATGGGTATGCAGTCAGGCAACTCACAGAGCTTGACCATACCCTCACCCAGTAAGGATGTGTCCACTCCCAAAACTTTACCACCAAGTTTGCAGCTGAGTTAGTGCATCTGAGAGTGGAGATGGATGGACCCGACTACCAAAATGTCGGGAACAGATCCAGGATCACATTTTTATGAGTGAAATGACCTGCTGCCCACAACCAGCCGAAGTGAGAGAGGAGATTAAATGCTAATGAATTATGCCTGATGGGTTTCCCATTCCTACTCTGGCTTATTTGTATTCAGTTATACGTTTTATCCTCCACCCAATGCCTCTCTTGAGTCTATCTTTGATTTAACCTGCCAATAGGCATTGTAAACTAGCAAGGATTGCATTGTTTGTATGGGTCACACAGGATTGACTTTTTACACTGGCAGCACTAACACTCATTTTTGGGGCGTGGTGCGCAATATTCATCATTAGATTTTAACCCTGATCAAGAAAGAGAAAGGCAGAATTGGGAGAATGAAGCAGGAAGACGAATATAGGATGCCAGGACAAAAGAAGAAGGCAGTAATGCCAAATAACCAGTAACACTGAGATAAAGAGGCACGAAGTGTACAGTGGTGGAGGAAGAGGCATGAGGTTGAATCACGACTAGGCAACCTTGATATTCAGCAGCCTCAGATTCAGCAGCCCAGACGTCTGGCTTCCAAGAAAAATGTTGGCCCTCCTGCACTTATTTTGTTAACAAATTACACAGCTGATAAGGAATACTAACTGAAACACTTTCACAAAATGTGTCCAGTTTCGTACACGGACACCTTGCTTTTACTGAATCCATTTTGAGTTTCAGTGTTCTTCTTTGATATCATTGGTGGAAGGTGTTAACCTGGCCCAACAAGCTATAGACGAGCTATGTTACGCAAAACTGATCCACTTGATGTTAAAAGAGAGCCTCCTCAGACACCACCTCTTCCCAGCCACCGGTCGCTTTGTTATGGACTAGCAATAACACTTGGGTTAGGATTCCTTCGTGAATAACAATAACATGAAGAAGACAATGGCCAGTGGGATTCACATTGAAGTCAATCTGTGAGTTTACATCTTCCCTGATTGGCGCATACATGATGGATTATGTTAGTGCCATTTGGGTAGCACACGACCTGCATCAGCATGGCCTTGTAGCACTGTCCTTTTCCCTGCTTGCTTTACACAGCATGCTGCTGTGGAATACTAACAACAGTATATTGAAAGAAAAATGTTAGAACACTTACAATTTAGCCCCATTTATTAACCCTTTTTTATTAACGATATTTCATGGTGGAACTCCCAATAACCGACAGACATCTCCTGAGGTCTGTGTTCACTTACTACTGTCACCATAACCAGGCAGACCTTATAAAGCTTCTAAATGTATGTCCTCTTTAATGTCACCTGGCAGAGGGGTCTCCTCTGTGTTGTTCTCTGTTTTAGCCCCCTTGTCTTAGAATGGCATTACGTCTTTTGGTACTTATAAGGGTCTCTGTTTCTAAGACCAGGAAATCAGGGCAGATGCTTTTTATAACCGATAGGTGAGAAGCACAATAAAACAAGGTAAGTTAAATGAGAAAGACAAGAGGTGACATTGACCTTGAAAAGCGCATAGGAGCTACTGAACTTAAGGGAAGGAAGGCTATGTGTTAACAAGAAAGAAAATAGGGAGAAACAAGTGAAGGGGAGATAGATGCAAAGAAGCTGATAGAAAGTAACATTCTTTCATTGGTCAATGGGGACAGTGTTTGTGCCACGTTATTGTATTAATCACATTATATTTGAGCAGACAATACCTTTAGGTATGCAGTCTTCTGACTTTATCACATTTTGTGTAAGGAGGTATTTCTAGAGCCAATGAGAGTCTGCTAAGATCTTTCATGAGTTTGCATCCCTAGCTGGGACAACTCAGCCACTTATCCTTCTCAGACCAATAGATTGACTACCATTAATATGAAGAAAATTAATGTCTGTCATTTACAACCATTTGGCACTGTACAACCGTGGTACTAGTAGCTATGTGAAAAATAAGGTATTATTACAAACAAGTATTACTGTGCTTGCTCTGTCATTCAACTTTGTTCATTGAATGTATAAGAATATCACTCTGTGAGAACTTTTTCTTTTTGAAAACACCTTCTATCAGCAGCTTAAAGGTGCTGCTATGGGTGCAGTTTATGCCCCAGATATAGCAAACATCTATGTCTCAACCTTCAAAAGTGAATGTATCTTTGATGCATTGATGCATTGAATCCTTTTTCAGCTAACATAATTCGTTGGTTGAGATATATTGACGATGCTTTCCTTATCTGGCCTGGCAATAGAGATCAATTGGATGCATTCCACACATGGCTTAATGCTAGAAATTCTCATATGAGATTCACTATGGAGTCAAACTCCAAAAGTATGAAGGCAGTTGGTACTTTATGTGGCCTTGGTCTTGTATCTAACAAACCATCCAAAATCATGAATATCTTGTTGAGGGATGTTTGCATATAGACTTTCAGTGTCTAATGTAACTAATAGTTCGTGGGCGGGATCAAACTGGTGTTTTTCTACAATATTGATAACAGTCGTGGTGTCTCTGTCTCCATTCAGAAAGAGATATGCTATGGTGGGTCATTGAAGTTGTTAAGCCAACAAAAAGACAGACTAATGTAAATCTAGTGCTTACTCTAAAAGAAAGTAGATGGATCAGTCGTACAGACAATATTAACAAAGGCTTAAACTTGTCAACTGAATGGCATACCTTATCCAGTACTCTGTAAATTTGACTGTATCTGTATAAGGAATTTCTGAAAAATTATCATATATATGTGAATCCCTTTGTTCTCTAGAACTTGGAGAAGAACTAGTATCCTTGGTTACTATTGTTAAAAATTAACTCTGATATAATGATTAAGCTATATGATATATTGATATATTGTTAAAAATTAACTGCAATATAATGATTAAGCTATATGATATGATGTATCAGGAATTGTATTTACGATGTCAACAATATGTATGTTTGTCATCACTAAAAGAATTCGCTATAATAGCATATTGCAGATAATGTACACAAACATTTCCTCTGGGTGAAAGGGATGACTTTCCATCTAAACATCTATTTTTATCACAATTCCTGTACTTATCTATACTTAAACATTTTCATAATAGTGTGAGAGTCAAGACTAATCCTCGTCACACACTGTGACCTATTAATCCAACAGGGTCATTAATTTATGAGACACTTTCCTCAAAAAAGTGAGGAACCAAAATCTCTCTAGAAGTCTGCGGACTCTTTATAAACCATTGATTAACATCCTTTAACATATTAAGAGATGGCCTCTAACTTACAAGGCATATCGATAGCCCACAGTCCGTTCCTATCTTAGTTATGGTCCAATACTGAACGAGACTTATTCAGTAGGCATATCCCTTTTAATGATTTTACCTTAATTGAGGAATCTAAAGTGTGGATAATATAGTGTTTCATTATGGTTATAGACTCACTGAAACAAGTGTTTCCAAAACATTACAAGATGGCCGCAACTTTATTTGACATGTCTTGTTCCATCCGGCCGCATTTCACTTCTATAGATTTCCATAGATTTTACTATAATAGAGAAAATTGCATCGATGTTCCAATTTATTGAGGACATTTGGGTCTCCTTGTTTTGAACATAGATCCGCTACAAACAATTATTTTGAGCACATTACAAGATGTCTGCGACCTTCATGGGTGTAGGAACACGCGTTAGTCCGCTTTTGATCTCCAAACGAGTCATCATGCTAAAACTCGAGTGTTTATATAAATGCCTTCTGGAACTAAGGTCTTAGAAACGCCGACTTTTGAGCGAGCGTTGCCGAGTTTTTGACTTACGTTAAATCTACACAGGTAATGACAATGAGACGATAATCTATATACGGTTTGTTCGACTTATGATCAGCCACCACCGTTATGCTGAGGAAATATATTAAGTACTTTTTTGTTTCTTTTTTAGATTGATCGGTCTCTGACCAGTTCACTAATTGAAGTATACGCCCTGGTCTTCAGTTTTAAGTAATACTCAAGTAAGATTTGGAAGATTCCAATACCTGCACATAAATACGTAGAAATCGATGTTTAAACATGATTATAATGTTCTATGGAGGTCACAGACCACGAATAACGGTTTCAATATGTAATGATAAAATACAAGCGATCATTAATTAAGGCATCTGCCTGTCTGCTATATGTATTTTTGAGGTGATGTTTTAGATAAAGATTCACCATTTCTTCCCGTGTCTCCTAATAAGGGCCATGCATGACTATAAGACTATGACCGCTTAATAAGGAATACCTTCTGAAATCGTAATGTCTTGCAATTGAAGAGATATAAATATAACATCTGTTCTGAAGGATTTGGGCTTTAGTAACAAATCCAGTGCTGCTTTTACAGATATAAACAGCTGAAATGTGCAGCAATAGATAGACACGCACTAATCTTATGTATCATAAATCGGAAGTATAAGTTTGACTAAAGATGCAACATCTCTTTCATTTTGTGAAGAAAGTTAAATAGAAGATGGACTCCAAACAGAAAGCTTAAAATTTAGAGCTGGCACGTGTTTTTATTGAATATACATTTTTATTGAATATATATTTGTTTTTTCGTTTCCTAGCCTTCATTGCTCGAAGAACTGTAGGCTTTCTTGCCACTTCATATTGGTTTAAGCTCTAGTGCCAATAATTACTTTCAACACTGTTAAAGTAAGGGAAAAAATCTGTTTGAATATCTTTTGACCCGCTCTCTTCACGTAGCTACATGAAATAATGCTCTCACGATAAGGGCAGGGTCCTATCTAACCAATACCTTCATCTGTCTTTATAGACACACTTCATTTCTTTTGCATACGGGTGAGATTTTCATAGAAATGCTGTAGAATACACGGTTATTATTTCCGTGTGCGTACAGGAGTCATTCATCTGTAATTTTAAAAGTCCTGAAGATGGTCTAGTGGATGCAAACAATTATAGACCCAAAAACATCCACAACTACACCAATTGTATTGATCATTGTATCAAGGGCAAAGTAGTTTGTATAATTTAGTTACATTGCCTGATAATTGACTGTGAAAAGGTGTTCACAATTGTAACAAAGAAGGATATATATGATTGTGACTTCTGGTTACTTTGTGTCCTGTATGACTTTGTACCCTTTTTAAATTATGAAACAAGATTAATTTAAAATTCAATCTTTGAATATATACACACGTGTTACACATTTTTCTTTGAAGATTTATTTATGAGTGAATAAGTGGAATTTGTTTTTGAAAATTTGAATTGCAAACTACTGTTAGAGCTTGCCAACATTGAATGCCCTATGTATATAAATATGTGATTCAATAAGTCCCTTGTAGGCTCCTTTACCAGCTAATAAAAGTCTAAGAGTAGAAGCGTGAGGGTTGGCTCAGGAGTCGTGGGGGCGACATAGGGACTTGAGGGCCGAGTTGGAGGTCCCAGTGAACGCTGCACTCCTGGAGACAGTCATGATTCTACTCTGAAAGGGAGCCGGCGGTGAGTGTTTTACTGCTAATTTACTGACTAATTTTCTTAGCTGTTGCCTGTTAGCGCTGGTACAGGCATCGTTGACTAGTGCTGGGATAAAATTCAATTGTTTGCCAGTAGAGTAAGAAAAAGAGGTGTCTGGTAAAAGGGGCTGAAATTAAGTGACGGATAGTCCGCGGAGAGAGAAAGCGCTAGTGCTGTTTGAAGGATGAAGATAAAGGCATGTTGCTGAGTGGCACTTCAAAGGCATTGTTCACTAGTGGAAACAGGAATCATGCAGACGTGCTAATAAAGAAAAAGTGTTTTTTAGTAACATGAGGTAAAATGAAAGCAGAATAAAGCAGACCTAGCAAGTAGAATATAGAAAGCATTAATAGCTTTCAAATACAGGTTACTTTTTTGTTTAGCAGACAATCCAAATACTCTCCAGTTAAATGAGCAAGAGGCATTGCTTGACAAATAAAAAAATAAAAAATGTGAAATATCTGACTCCCAAGTATGGCAAAGTGATTCTTTCACCTCCCTTCATTCAAATGTTTATGAACATCGGCGCTCTTCAGTCTTTGGGCAAGACAACACAATGCCAGCGTGATTGGGTAAAGCCAAGAGTCACCGATAATAATCTGCGGCAAAGGGCTTGAGAGTGAGGCAAAATGAACTTCTCAGCAGACGAGGGCATTCAGTGAAAGGCCTTAATGCTGCAGTAAACAGGAAGGTTAAAATGATTACATTGTGGCAGTTGCAGGATGCCCAAATTTATTTTCCTTAGAGACGATATCTGCAATTCTGTTTTAGGACGTTCATGGAGTGCAAACATTAAATAAAGAAGTGAGTTTGATTTTTATTGAATGACTGCACAACACTGCCCACTGGAATGAAAACAAAATAAAAAAAGACATGGGGCAGTTTGTCTCTATATATGAGTGTGTGTAAAAGACTCGGATGAGTTTGATTATGTGTGCATATAGAGAATTCTTTCTTTGCTTCCCTTTCTCTCTTTCTTCAGTTGTTCTTTCTTTCTTCTCCCTCCCTTTGGCTCAGCCCATTAGTCAACAAGGACTGCCACAGCTACCTTTCCTGATAAGGAAAGGTAAATTTCACCACGTTGTCTTCTTCCTCATTTTTGTATTGTTAATTGGCTCAGTGGGCATTGGTGCTTGGGTGCAGGAATCGTTAAAGTGTGCTATTTTGTGGTTTGTTTCTAAGTGTGCATTTGCAAACGTACTTTTAATTTTTTTGCCCTATTTTTTTGGTTACTTGATCTCAGGATTGGCTTTCCTGGTGCGTGTAATACTGCAAATGTTTCACCATTGGTGAATTTAGTGACTCATTGTATGCAGGTCAACACACTGCAGGTGTGATGGAAGCTCATGGAGACCTTGGAGGTGCCAATATTTCTTGGGGGGTCTTTTGTCATGATAGGTTTCACAAACATGACATGGAGCTAGCTGTGATCTGGGAGGCGCATTAATTTCCTGTTGTGATCCGGTCACGTGGTTCTAAGTGTCCAGGCAGTGCAAGTAAGCTGATGGCGCAGCGGCGCAGCGGAGCCATGGGTCCCGAAGAGCGGCGGAGTGAGGCGGATGGGCTGAGCGGCGAGTGAGCGGAGCAGAGACTCTGCGGTGAGAGGCAGAGGGGAGGGTAGAGAGAGGCTGACGTGCCCGTGCGGGCGCAAGTGAAGGAGACCGCGAGGGAGACTTGCAGAGCTTGCAGCCCCTCCCCCCCTCCCACGGCTCGGCTGTGCCCTGCTCCATGCTTCACGCCATTAAGATCCTGCCTAACCCCGCCAAATCCCTGCAAAAAGCTCACCAGAATCGAAACCACAGCCTCATTCCGTCTAACCTGAAGAGAGAAAGACCTGTTGGAAACGTTGGAGGTCTTCTGGAAGTCTGCCGGAGTCAGAGTGTGCTTGTAGTACTTGTAGTGACTATTGGAGACAAGCACGGCTACGTCCTTGGAGGCTTGTGGAGGTGGCCTGTTATACAGTCTTGTGAGCTTTGTGAGCATTGGGAACCCCACTCGCCCAAGCCCTCGCTCTTGCTCCTGCTACAGCCCTTCACCTGTCATCCCTCACCATCTTACAATAAAACATTACTATCCATCATTTGCCCAGCTGCATTATCATACTGCCACTGTCAAGGACCTACTTTAGTTTTAACTCTGCTGTCCTACAACTTATACCCTATGATTACCAGCACTAACTTTCTTGTAGTTGCCTGAGCTTGTGAGTCTGTGAGCGAATCTGTGCGTTGGAGTGTGGAAGCTCAGCGCTCGGTGCTCGGTGTTGCATGAGCGGCACATCAGTGGATCGGCGCATTGGAGCTATACCTCTCCGGTAGTGCCGGCCGACCGGCTAAGGGCTCTCTGCAAAGGACTAAGATATGACCGCAAAGAAATTGCACTCTGGTAGATTGCTATATATGAGAGCGAGCAAAAAAACTCAACTAAAACTAATCCTTTAAGGAACAACTATTTACAAATAAAGAACTTGAAAAGTTTCAATACCATCCCTTCCTTTTTTCCCAAAAAAGAAACAAGCTTAAATTCAGCAGGGATGTTGGAGTCTACTTGAGAAGCTCATGGAGAGGCTAAAGTAGTCCCTGGGAAATCATCGCCAACAGCGTCTATTAAACTATCTCCCAAAACTGGAGGAACTTGGTCTAGTGACACCCAACACTTGGAACCTGGGAAAGCTGACTCTTTGCTGGTAAACTTAACCATCCACTCCTTTACTAATGAAATCTCTTAACTTGAAGGGGTATCTCATCTAGTACCAAAAGCCGGAGAACCCATAATGGAAGATCTTACACTCCCTTACCTACCTGACCTCAACATTAATTTAAATCAGTCTTCTAAGATGCCCCACGCATCTAATCTAGAGTCGTCCAGGAACCATATCCCTCCTACCTCACTTTCCTTCACCTCTCAGGATCGTCCCATTAAAATGCAGCTGTTCAGTAGTACACCCAGTGGAACAAGCATATTATATTCACGGGGCTCGATTACACCTGATCTATCCCCGAACTTTCACCCTTCAATTAATAATCCAGAGTCAAAAATGCTGATGTCGGAATCATTACTTTGCCTGGAAAGAGTGCTGTCTTCTATTCTAACCTCAATGGAGAAATTAGTAAGTAACTGATAATATTCTGGATTCTCTTTTGGCCCTGATTAAGTTTATAGCCTCTGAGCAAGGATATTCGCCTGGTAAAGCCAGCCTTCCTCCTTCCCGTAAGCCTAACCTAGGGAAGGGGTCCTCTCCCCCTTTATCTTTGGAGGATAGCATCAACCAGCTCCATCCTATTCAAATAGGCTCTTTTCCCTACACTAAAGGGCGGGATTTTGGTGTTCAGGCTGGCAAGCCTTTTACCAGTAGGTAAAACAAACTCAAATTGAAAGAAAATGAAGATATACTTGATAATTACACTCTTCCACTCTTCAACAACGTTTAGATTCTGGGACTCTAGATCCACGGGTTGTATCTACGTCTTGCCCACAACCAAAGAAGGAAAATTTATGTACAAGTCGAAAAGTTTTCCCCATTTTCCTAAAAACGGGTGTAAAAACACCTGAGCATCCCATAGTGGAGGATTAAAAGCTGGTTGCTCATCTAACAAAGGAAAATATACCAAGAATAAAAGTAACAGAGACTGTAAGAAGAAGACGAAGGAAAAAAGGGACAAACGTTGAAGGATAAATAAAAAAAGGGCAAAACGGCTACGCTTCGACCCTAATGTAATTCACAATATACCTTCAGTCCCTGACTCATATGTTTTGAAGAAGGAAGATGGTCAAGCAGAATCCAACCTATCGGGTTCTTGTTCTCCTTTTTCGAACCCAAGTGCTCCAACTCGATCCTCCCAAGAGCCATTTGTATTGGATATAAGTGTTCCCTTGACTGGTCAGAGTAACTTGAACCCTAATGCCTCACTATTTGCTTCCTCCTTAGGCAATAATGTAATATATAATCCTATTGAAAATATTCCTGAGGTAACCTCTCAAATTAATTATTCATTTTTTGCCCCTTACACTTTGGATTTTTCGTTTATTTTTGACCATGAAACATTTATGAATAGGCCCTTCCTGTTAGGTTGCTTTGCTGAAATCCCTGGCCTTCAAATGATCCGAAGCAATGACCTTGCTCTGGTTCAGGTCCAAAAATAAAATAATCCCAGGGGAGCAAGAGTAATGTTTGTATCTAAAGGTATCTCCCATCTGATAATGTTCCACAGTGATAAATTACGTTGTTGTGGCATTGACGTTCTTATACCTGAAGAGGAGTTAGCCTTAAAAAAAGCAGTCCAAAATCGGTAGTCTGCCACTTATTCAGAAATCGCCACAAGGGGCATACCCCACACACAAGTCTCCCTTGGTAAAGAAGGCTGGAGGGTCTCGCTTCTCACAGAGAAAAAGACCCAGTATTAATTTTCCGCAGATGAGTAGCAGGCGCTCTTAATAAAAATAGATCCTTAGGCCTAAAATGCGGGAATTCTTCCTAGCAAGGATATTACTGTGATATCTTGGAACGCAGCCGGCCTAAGTACTAACAAAAATAAACTCTTATTTTTGAAAAAAACAGAGTGTATATATAATATGTCTACAAGAGACTTGGATCACAAATGATTGGTCCACTGAAGATTATATAGTGCTGGGCCGGCCTGCGTTCCCTGTGAATAGAGGACATGCTGAATGAGGTATTGCTATTATGCTAAGTACAAGTTTTAGTTGGTCATATATAGAATTTTTTCACGCCTTCAACTTAATTCAGGCGATTAAGATAGATCTCAAGGATGCCCAGGATCATTTATATTCCTTGCTGATCGTAAATGTATATTTACCTCCCGGTGCATCTAACTTTCACCTACTAAAAGATCTCTTTGTTTTTATCTCCTCTACCTTGGAAAGGGAAGATTGCAGGTTTCTAATGTTAGTTGGAGACTTGAATTATAAAGTCACATCTCACAGTATTAGGGTATTCTCTAACAGTGCAAGAAACGCAGCCCTAAATATCCCCACTACCCAATTTCCGAATAAAAGCAGGACAGAAAAAAGAGGTGCTACACTACTCGAAGGTCTGAGAAGCTTAGACCTTATAATTGCTAATGGGAGGTTAGAAAATGATATTCCAGGAAAATTATACTCATAAGGCGCCAACTGGGAGATTTATTATTGATTATCTAATTGTCTCTGCAGATTTATTTTTGTAATCTCATAAGTATGGACGTTTTTGTAACTGATTTTAGTGACCATATGTTGATCTGCTCTAAATTTAATTTTACTTGTGCTAAGGTAGGTCCCTGGAACTTTAAAGACAGCACAGTAGGGTTCAATGCAACAAATGATAGAATTCATTGGAATACTCAAGCGACCGCTAATTTAAAAGCAAACTTAACAGCTTTGATTAAAGATCAGCAGCACTTTGTAATGGCCGAGAGTGACCCTTTTCAATTTGATATACTTGAAGCCTTTTCCCATAATATAGGTTCTTTGGCTACATTATGTAAATCTTTGCAAGGTTCTGCTAAACAGAGATCATATTTTGATCCAATGCTCACCTTAAATAGGGAAATAAATAAATTAGTGAGGGCTCAGTTCCTGAATTTTTCTATCGAACGAAGTAATCTAATAAACTATTAAAGAGGAAAAGGCAGAGGAAAAAACACTCCTTAAAACAAATAAAGGAAGATGGCGTTTGGGTGCAATTAAAAGAGGCGGCCTAAAAAAATAACCCTAAAAAGTATTGGAAAATAATGGCTGACTGCTGCGGCACAAGAAAGAAATCTTTTCCCATTCCTATTAAAGAAGAGGATTGGAAACTCCACTTGGTAGAACTCTACTCTGTGAATTTTAATTCTACCAGCTTTGTCCCTGCTGCACCTGACTTCTTTGAAACTCCTATATTCAATCATGCACAATGAGTGAATGACGTGGTTGGATCTATTAAAAAAATTAGATCTTCAGGAGCAATGGGTCCGGATGAAATCCCCATGACGGTAATTAAAAAGGAGCCACTTTTGTGGGCCACCTACCTAGCCCCATTGTTTAATTTTTGTTACTCTCAGGGGAAGACACCACCATCTTGGTCCGGTAGTATTTTAATCCCTATGCACAAAAAGGGCCCTAGAACCAATCCAGGTAACTATCGGCAAATAGCCTTATTAGATGCAGCAGGGAAAATATTTGCACGTAGTATTCTCGATCACCTCACGGAATGGGTGATGGAGAAGAAGGTACTCCCTATAGAACGAGCAGGTTTTAGGAAAAATCACTCCACCCTGAATAACATCTCCATGTTGAAACTAATTGAGGAGAAATACACGATCTCTTGTAGGTCAAACGTTTATATGGCCTTCATAGATTTTTCAACGGCCTTCAATAAGGTAGACCGACTATTACTATGGAGAATATTTCATAATATGGGACTGCCAGCTCCCCTGCTATCCTTAATTATTGCATTACATTCTCTAACTTGGTGCCAGGTAATAATGGGAGGAAACCAAGGCTTATCTTCTATAATACGCATAGAAAATGGTCTGAAACAAGGTTACTTACTAGCACCGCTAGTATTTTCTTTGTATAGAGCAGATTTACCTGATTGTTTTTTCCAGTTAGAGGGAGATGCACCAAAGATAGGCAGCCGTCCTTTCGCATGTCTCCTTTATGCAGACGATATAGTAGTGATGGACCTAACCCCTAATGGGCTAAATAAAAAACTGACATCATTACAGAATTACACAATGGCTCATTTCTTGAAGATAAATGTATCAAAAAGCAACATTTTAATCATGAAATGCAACAGAAGTAGAAAATCAAGTAATTGTAAGTGGCAAATTGGTCTTGAAAAGCTGGAGGTGGTAGATTCATACCTTTACTTAGGGAAACTAATAGCGGGTAATAGGAAGAATAAACTTCACATCGAACACAGTAAAGCTGTATCGCATGCTAATGGTCTACGCATCTTTTATAGTGCAATGGGCAGAAGGCATTTTTTGCATCTGCTGACGGTTTTCAAAGCAAAAATCCTTCCAACTCTGCTTTATGCTATCGAATCAATCCCTGTAAAGGATTGGAGTTTTTAGATAGGATTGAAGGCCAGATTTTATGTAAATTGTGCAATTTTAACACGTTAGTCCCATCAGCTGCTATTAGACTGGAATTTGGCCTGATAAGCTCCTATATCCAAGGTGTATCCAGGCATTTACAATGGGGATACCAGTTAAAAAATAGCGAGCCTTACTCATTAAGAGGTTTCATGCGTCAAGAAATCTTTGGCGGTTTTGGGGGGAAATATTCTTTATATTGTGATTTCTCTCTGGCACTAAATCTCTTTTGTGTACAAGAAGAATCAGTGATTACCCTCCCGCCATTAGAATTTAAATCCCTTTTAAAAACCCCAAGTGGTAAGCCCAGCTTCAATAGAGATATCAAATTCGGTAATACAAAAGAGAGATTAAAGATAATAACTAGGACGAGCTCCCCTAGAATCTCCCAGAAATATTTATCTTGGAATTTAGAACACGGAATTCGATGTTGGCTCACCCTAAGTCGCATGAATCTTTTACCTTTAAACGGTTTAACAGTAAGCTAGTCCCAGAACATGAAAAATGGAAAAATATGTAATTTTTGTGAGATGAGCATTCCGAACCTGGATCATGTCTTGTTTGTCTGTCCAGCATTGGTTTTGAGTCGTCGCCGCTGGCTTCGGCTGATGTTTTTACAAAATGGTGTTAAAGATGTAGCTTCAGCCCACGACTTTCTCTTTAATCCGAAAAACTAAGCTGTCTGTGTAAAATTATTCAACTTTTTAAAGGATTTTATGTATATATTTTAATCTTTTATACATTCCTCTAAATGGGCTGTTACCCCTGTGCCTGTCGCCCTATTATGGAGTATTAATAATCTCTCCTTCTTCTGATTGTATTTTGCACATGCTTTGGCTACTACTTAGTTGCTCTTTGCACAACTGGGACATGTTTTGCTTTTCGTCCACTTTCTTGTTTCTAATTTTTAAACCCGATTCTCTATTGATGCTGGATTTTGGACTATATTATGCATATGAATCTGTTGTAATTCAACTGCCTTTTTTATACATGTTAGAATATGCTTTGGTACTCCTATTCTCTTGCTGCTTTTTTTAAACTCAACTTTCTGTTGAAATTGGACTTTTAATTGTATTTTGCACATGAACTGGCAGCTAATTTTAAACTCAACTTTCTGCTGAAGCTGGACTTTTAATCGTATTTTTCACATGAACTGGCTGCTACTTAAATGCTCTTTGCACAATTAGGGATATGCTTTGTTACTTCAATCCTATTGCTGCTAATCCCAAACTTTATTTGTCGAAGTTGCTATGCGTTGAAAAATTTGTATATGTAGTTGCTGCCATTAATGTGCTTCCGTATGTTTTATTATATTTTATGTATTAAGTTGAATGTATCCTTTTATGTGGACCTCATTTGAGTTCCAAATTGAATTGAATCCTGTTGTGTCTCTTGCGGTTACCAGGTTGTAAAAACATGACCTAAAGGTTATGGAGACATGAAAGTATCATAATTTCAAGAAGGGGGACTGTGAGCATATGAGGAGGTGACACCATTTTAGACTATTGAGGTGGGAGTATTTGGATACCTCACTACTGTAGCATGCCTTGAAACTCATGGAGACCTCGAAGTTTCACAGTTTCCTGATGGGTTCTTTGGTGCTACCAGGTTACACAAACATCAGAAGAAGCTGATGGCCCTAAGGTGAGTGATATGGGAACCCTTCTCTCCCAAACTACACAAACACACGATGAAGAGCATGGAGACCTTGACATGCCTCCATTTCCATGGCAATATGGAGGACCCTTGCTCCCACATTACACAAGCATGGCACAAGGTTGATGGAAACCAGGAGATGGGCCTATTCCCTGAGTGTTATGGGGGACCTCTGCACCCACATTACACACACTTACACTCACTCCCACTCTCACTCTCACACTCACTCTCATACTCACTCTCACTCTCACACTCTCTCACTCGGAAGGTCACAGAGATCTTGAAATTACTCACTGAAACTCTTTATTGATGGTATAATTACAATTCTTGCTTTCCCAAATTTGCTTGAAAATGCACCATTTGCCCACTCTTTTTTCAAAATTTTCCTGGGGTGAGCATACTCCCGAACTCTCCTTTTGACGGCTGGGCTCGTCCGCTACGCCTGCTTGCCACAAGGCACTCGTCACGAACATTTACACCTCACCACTTTCAAATGTCACCAGCCACTACAGGTCATTTCCCCTGACACAGGACTCAAGGACTGCAGTTTCATAATCAGTGGATCAGGTGTTCTTCAAATTGGTTTGACTGAGCCAGCCCCATTTCATGCTCCTTGTGTGTCACCTCCCCAAGACTCTAATGGAGCACTTTCATGATGTGAGTCGCTGGTCTAACTCAGATTCCAATCCCATGCAACCTGTTAAAGTTAACATTTTAGCTGGACAGTGTACTACTAGTGAAGAAGCATAACCTTTTTTGTTTTTTATTTCAAGTTTGCTTCTGAAAAAATCCCAATGTATTACTTGTATCATCACTGCAGCGTCACTTGTCTGTCACTTTACATTTTAAAGCTTTCTTACACAGTGATCAGTGCCCGTCACCCCTGAGAGTCCTGCACCCCCGCTTAGATTCACTCTCTGATTGTAGCTCCACCTTCCTTCGCCTTGGTTTGCACTATGCTAACCCCACATACATAAATACATACATAGTTAGTCTAAATATGAACGTTAATTTCACAAACTCGTAGGGCCCGATTCACAGAACTAACTTAAGACAGAATCCTGAACTTACTACTTTTGGTATTCACAGAAGTTAGGATTTTGTCTTAAGTTTGTCTTAAGACAAACTTAAGACAGACTTAAGACAGTCTTAAGACAGACTTAAGACAGTCTTAAGACAGACTTAAGACAGTCTTAAGACAGACTTAAGGCAAACTTAAGACAGACTTAAGACAGACTTAAGTTAGGATTTTGTCTTAAGTTTGTCTTAAGTCTGTCTTAAGTCTGTCTTAAGTCTGTCTTAAGTTTGTCTTAAGTCTGTCTTAAGACTGTCTTAAATCTGTCTTAAGACTGTCTTAAGTCTGTCTTAAGTTTGTCTTAAGACAAACTTAAGACAAAATCCTAACTTCTGTGAATACCAAAAGTAGTAAGTTTAGGATTTTGTCTTAAGTTAGTTCTGTGAATCGGCCCCATAGTATTCATATGAATTTTAAATTAACTCGCGAAATACATATGTTGCTTTTTATAAAAAAATCTACTAAACAATGATTGCTAAAAAAGAATCTGATTTACAGGACATGCAATACTTATGTATTTGATGTTTTTATCCTGTGTTTTTAACAAACTGTGTGTATGATAAATCGGTTTACCCGTGTCTCTTTGAAAGTGGTTACACCTTTTTTCTCCTTTGTTTTTGAAGGGTATGCTTTAGAGATAACATGCCTCAGCATCAATGCCTGCCTTTTTATTATTTTTTTGTATTTGTTTTACAAATTTCACTTTCATTTGGTTCTTTTGCCAAGTACAAGTTTTCAATTGTATCGAACATTATAAAAGGCAAAACACAGTCCTCCTATGTTGTAATTTTGGACTAAGTACGCTTTTCACAATTTCCAGTCAGAACAAAGGGTAACGTCATTGTGTTTACCCCTCTCCAAACTACAGGGCTGAGTGTGTTTATTTGAATGTATGCTTCACATAAGAACCCTTTGTGAAATGAAAACTTTAGAAGCAGCCAAAATCCATCATGCACTTTGCCAGAATGCAACGAGATATCTGATTGCCTACTGCTTACAGAAACTCCATGGGCAACTAGGCTGTGATAGTCAAATCAGACCCTTTTATGACAACTGTACCGCACTGTTGATCAGATGTCCTCAAGCAATCTCCTCGTGTAATGGAAAGAGCTGGAGCTATCTGAGGAAACTCGAAGCCTCTTATGACAAGAGTGTCATTGTAAATACTCTATGAAAGATGTTCTTTGTCATCTCTGTGCGCCAGTTTTCCCGATGAACGTTCATGTGCGCCATGAAAAGGAATAATGTTACATTACATTATTATTTCCACCAACACACTAAACAAAGGCCTGCATCTCTGGAAGCTTCTTTAGCATTCTGAATCACTCATGAGTGCTGTGCATGATGACAAATTAGTCGACTTCACCATGCAAAACATATGTAGGGTCACTAGAATTATGTGGCAGGGGAGAACTAAATTATGCGGCAGGCTTGACTATATTGACGACAAATTACGCAGCGTAGCGTGGCACATGTTGTGATAGTATAACTTCCTTACTTTGGCATTTTTACATGGGTTAAATTGTCTGGGCAATGGTTAGCACCAGGCTAGCACCCAAATATGCAAGACAAAGGAGACCAGTCAACTTTTGCAAAGGCCTTGTGACTTGTTTACATTTTTGATGAACCAATTTGTTTTTCACTCATTTATTTATTGTGTCTTGGTGACAGAGCTCTACCGTCAACAGGGTCTTGTCACACATGCGCACACCCATTAACGTGACACATAAATAACATGGAAAAGCAGCCATAAAGACATAGCATTGATACTGGATGCAGAGTAGGACACAAACAGTCTTGAATTTTGAAAATTAAGTTAAAGATTCTTGAAATTATGAACTTTTGCATAGAAGGTATCCAGTTAGTGACAGACAACAGGGAGTCCAGTGTAATACTAACAGCCATTGGCAGCCATAAAAGGATGTTCTGTATAATGTGATGTGGGACCCTCTCGTATGGAATTAGGCCCTAGCCTCACATTTGCAAAGATCCATTAGAAAAATTAAAGAAATTATGAACTTTTCCATTGAGGGCATCAGGTTATGTGCCAGTTATATTTGCAATGGTCCATTACACAGGCAGTGCTCAGGCATCAATGATGGTGCTACCAGGTGACCTGACTAGTATCACAACAGGTGCACAGCCCGGCCAAATGTTAGCTGATAACCAGCTGCGCAAACACACCAAAGAAGAGCCCACTAAACTCTCAGCCTTGTACCAGCACTGAACACACAGCCTGTACAATGATACGAGGAATGCATGATAGAAGTAGCATTTTTTTAACTCTCCTAATCCCTCTCAGTGCAATAAGGGTATGGGGGATCGCACAGCTGACTGTGCCACTCAGTCGCAGTAAAGGCTGTCTAACCTGTGATGGCATACAGAAGTGGGCTTAGCTTGACTGAAGGTCAATGATGACATCATCCAGTGGCCAGTATATGGTGTCCACAGTGATGGAACATCATTCTTTCTGGTAATAAAGGCCTTGCAGCTTTTTGATGCAGTCCATGCACAACTTCAAGATCACATCATCTCGAATGATATTCTGTACTACTATCAATCCAGCTTAATATCAAGCTGCAATACAAAAACAGTGGTTCTGTTGGGAGTCACGTAAACTTAGTTTCTAAAGTACTTAATACATGTCTTAAATATTTCACTGATCATTCAATGAAGGGAACTAAGCACACACATAATAATGAAAGAAGTTCAGAAAATGAATCCCTTTTTACTCTTTGTATACATCAAGGAAATATATACAGGGCTGTCCAAAAATAAAACACATGGACTGTGAAACAATTAGTGACTGATCGTGTTTAGTGACATGGTGCTGTACAAAAATTAACACACATAACACATATTTACACAGATGGACGAAGTTTTACAAAAGAAGTCCAACATCAGATACATAGACCACAACAGGATATAGTATTGGTTTAATAAGGAGAAGACGTCCTCGTCCGTCTGGAGCTTGGCAACTAATGACACTTCATTTTCTGAACTTCTTTCATTGTTATGTGTGTGCTTAGTTCCCTTCATTGAATGATCAGTGAAATATTTAAGACTTGTATTAAGTACTTTAGAAACTAAGTTTACGTGACTCCCAACAGAACCACTGTTTTTGTTTCGCACATACACCCAGGTTCTGAGGGTTACTGGGTTACCCCATTACCCCATTATCTTTAATTAATATCAAGCTGCAGCATGAAGGCATCTACCTTACAAATCATACGTGATAACCTACTACCCACAGAAAATGATGGCTTCCTGCATCCTGGACCTGGACCTCTCATCCCCCTTTGAGACCATTGATCATATTTCAATGGTTCTCTTCTTCCCTATTCAACTTGCACCAGTTCATTCATACCAGCATATCCAGGTCCCAGAAGATCCTTATCACTTGCAGGGTCTCCCCAAGTTACATCTTGTGCCACATCATCTTTATCTTCTACCATACAAAATGCACCAATATGCCATTGACACACAACTCTGCATGACATTCTTCTCTGCTCCATACATACAAAGCCTCACACACAGCCTGCATCTCTTCCAGATCTACATGTCCACCACCTACCTGAATATCAACCACACCAAAACAGAATTCCTACTATCCACCAAAAGCACCAAATAAGTCCAAACCTGGCTTAACATGAACCTTCATTGATAACAAGATGGCCTGGTACCAGCACTCACTAAGAAACAAAGATAAACCTTTCTTACCGGAAAAGTTACCCTACTGTTGCTCAATCCCATGTACTCCCACCTCTGAATGGTGGGGATGTGCTTCTCAATAATCACTTGGACTCTGCACTGTCCCCTCTTAAGGGTACAGTACATGCCACAGTATGCCTCATCACTGGCCTGAGTAAATTTGATTTGACGTAACTGCCACACTAGTGGACCTTTCCTGGCACTCCTTGTGGTATACACCATCTTCAAAACCAGTTGCATCATCTATAAATCCATGACAACCGGCACCACTGCTTATTTGATTGACAAGTTCAACAGCTCCAGCAGCTTTTGATGAAGCCAGGTTTTCTATACCTCAATCTTCAGGTGTAATCATTAAACCATCCCGCCACTGGTCGTATGGACCTTTGTTTGTCGACAAGAAAAACTGTAAAGGTACGGTCATCTATATCAATCCAACAATGCAATACATTGTTAATGACTTTAAACCAGTCAATACAGAAAGTTTTGTATGAGTTAAAGAGTTTTATTTTTCAATCTCTTAGGTTTTAATACATTCTATTTACTAAGAATTGTTTTTTTAAGCTTCTGTATTAGAAATTAACACAATTCAATAATTTATATTCAATATAAAGTCAAATAAAATATTAGTCAAAACAATAGTAAATATTGTTATGATGCAGCAAGCGTGTTCCATAAAGCAAGTTGCATCATCTAAATACTTTAGAATAAGGTGAAAATAAGGTGTCTGTTCAGATACTCGAAAAAGAGTTCTTAGAGATTCAATGCATAAGCATAAAGCCTCTGCATGTCAAGCTGGAGAGTATTCCCCGCTCTAAATCAGTAGATAATCAATGGAAAAAGACTAAGTAAACTCTCGTGTAGAGCAGTATTAGAAACACAAAGATGAGTGGATCAGAGGAAATCCATCTCCTACTCTGGAAACAGGCACTAATACAAATACACAATTTCTAAGTAGCAACATATTTTATTTTGTCTTCTTCATTCTCTTCTCACACTCGTACAATAGTCTTTAGTCGTGAGTCCTTGAAAAGTTACAATGTTCACATTCTGCAGTCCAGACTGTTCTTCTCCTGAATCATCCTACCGGTTGTCTCCTCTCCTCCTGATGAAAACCTGACTGTCAGATATCTAATACAATACAAATGCCTATTGATTAGCTAACAGAATGCTTCTGGAAAATGAAAACATTTGCAGCAAAAGAGAAAAACATCTAATAGAAAATAACAATGCAATGTGAAAACAGGCCTTTGAATGTTAATGCATTATTTTCAGTTAACATCAACACTTATTATTATCACAATGGGGTAACCCAGTATCCCTCAGAACCTGGGCAGTTTATCAAAATGATACAAACGGTTCTGTCGGGTAAAGAATATTACTTCTAGCAAAAAACCTTCATTGGTTTGTTTGTACGAAGATTAATCAGGACTAACACACATAAAGACCATAAATAGTATTCAAAACAGCTTTATGAATTGCATCATTCATGAATAACTACTTACAATGGCTGTCAAAAAATAATCGTGAAACATACTTGTGACAAAGTGACATATAGTGCTCAGTGCTGTGGTGAAAAGTGCGTAATATATACAGTGTGACTTATGGAGGTATTGATAATTTACAAAGGCCAGAAAAGCAAATATTTGAAACAGTCTGCAGACGGATTGAATAAGTCTTTATGCAGAGTCTTTTCAACTGATCCTTGAAAGAATGTCGACGTTTCAACCCAGGGTAGCGTTACTAGCTAGTCAATACGGGTCTTCATCAGGACAGGGAGTGACAGCCAAAAAGGAGCCCAACGTAGCTCCTGGGGCGGGGTAGACAGATGAACAAGCAGGAGCAACTGTCTCCTGTAAGGCGTAGCTATGAGTCCGGTAATAGGATATATTCTCTCTCCAAATATGTTCCAAAGGAAGAAATTCATGGAGTTGGGTAACCTCTATGTCGTATTGTCAAAGTGATCCCCCTGAAGTTCCGCACAAGGGAATGAATCTCTTCCAAGGCGGCAAGGGGGCATGGACAGCAAATGTCTAATGTCCTCAGAACGAACGAATCACACTGAGGTCCTTAAATGTCGGCCCGGAAGGGAAAAACTACTTCATGTCTGAGCGAGCGAAGGCAAGCGTCCTGTCTCTTGAAGAATCACGGTTCGATCGCCGGCGGCAGATTAGCCCAGCATCATGTGACTCTGGGCAATAGCTTGCTTAATCTTCCCGATGGCCCCCAGCACCTAGAGACCCTTACGGGTGCTTGTTCGCGCTTTACAAATGAGGATTATTATGTGTCTGCAAAGAATTAACATTTGGAGTCTACATGTAAGAACAAGGACTATTCTGAATCTCCTTTACAGCACACATTTATTTACAGGTCCATAAACCTATTGTACCCAAATACATTCCAAAAGAGCGAAGTAACTACTATACCTATGTGAGAGTATGTCTACTACAACTGAAGAACTACTACTCCAATGTACAATTATAAACTCAATCCTGCAATGATAACTCGCCAGGGCTTTCTCTGCACCCCATTTACTTTCTGTTCCTACCACTGCTGTCACAGTTCTTAAATAGGGGCAGCAGTGTCAGAGCTTCAGCTGCTAAAGTCAGGGGTAGCTGTGTATACGCTTACTACAATGATAGCAGGGGTGAAATGTTTAGGCGAACAAATGGCTGTCCTTTGTTTCCATGTGAGCAGAGCATGATTGGAAACACAGCAGCAATCCAGAATCAATGTGCCCTTGTTTATGATGTCAGTAACATGGGTGGTTTATTGAGTTAATTAAAGGACGTTTATTGAAGGGTTGTATAATGGAACCCTGCAAGCATTCACCCTGTATGCCTTTCCAACGTACTTACTTTACCACGCAAGTCGTTACAGCGACTTGCTTTAGGGTGCACTGGGCTTTGGAATAGTATAAATTACTATTCCAACTCCAGTCTACGCAACAGTGGGGAAGGTATTGGACTTAAAAATCCAACTCCAGTCCAACAACGTGCCTCCTATGGCAAGTCGTTGTTGTGACTTGCGGGTTAAAGTAACATGTGGTAACTTCACAGTCAAGGTAATAACTGCGTTGTAAAGGCCAGTCGTTGTTGAGACTGCAGGGTAATGGATGTTGCCCTTATAGAAGAAGTCTCTGCATACTGTATAACATTGTCATAAATGTTGAAAATGCACGATGGGGGCAAATATTCTTTTTTTTAAAGAAATATTTCAATTTTTTATTGACTTAAGCATGGAAGGGAAACATTACATTGATAGACTAGCAGCATAACAAACAGGTATCATAACAAAAAAATTACCTGAGAGACAAAAATATTCTTGCCCTTAGACTCAGGCCCACATTACGATTGCATAGGTCCGGTTTGGTGCAATATTTGCTGCACCCAATAAAATCCGCCATTGGGGTGTTCTGAATGTATTGGCTGCAATCATTCTAGACTATTACAAGCCTTGCCCTGAAAATTGGCCATAACATGCAGACTTTGGTGCTTACTGTACCAAAATCAACATGACCAGATATTTACCAGACATTTTTTCCTCTTCAGATTCTGACAGGTTTCACCTACTGAAATGTAATAGGGAGGGGGAGCTATTTATCACACCTGGTGTTTACTGGGTGAAATCAGCATACCAACACTTACACCTCCGATCCCTTCACTCCGTACGCACGGGTTTACACAGGGATCACAATTCAAGTGCTGCTTGTATTGAAGGCTTTAGATGTTAATTCAGAGTTATCTAATCCAAGAAGAACATAAGGGGTGCCGTAGATAGGCAGGCCTTTATAACTCTTCAGATAAGCAATACTAATTTACTGTGGTGTTTTTCTATAGGCAAGTTTGTGGTGCATTATTTCAGCTAGTACCTGCGCCATATGGATCCATGTTTATTGATGACAATTTAAACTATTTGGTAATCCCCTGCTGCCCTTTGGGTACTTTCCATGGTGTTACATTTGTTTTTTGTAAAATTGGAAGAACTGAAATGAGCGAAATGATTAAGTGTCTGATGCATCGTATGGCAGAGGCTCTCCAGGGGAAATCCACGGACAAGCACCTGGGAGAACGACCAGCGAGGCCTCCAATCTTTGCTACAAGGCTAGGCGGGGGTGTCTGACTGTTACTGTGAAGTCAGCAGCTCCAGCATTTCCGAGTCTGGAAACTACAAAAACAACGTATTAGGGGTTGGAGCAACAACACGCGAACCCATATTCCAGCCCATCATGCTCTTTCAGTCTTTTACTGTTGCTGAGGTCCTCGTTTGAAGTGTCACGTGGCTTCACATGATGATTTGGGGGCTTCCCATGCCAACATTCATACCCCAGAGTTACCAGGCCACATTTTTCCCTTGTAAATTCCAGCAAGCTTGACCAGCAGAAATTTACCTGGGGGTAAAGTTGCAGATGTGTGATGCGTTCTGCAAAACTGTTAGGGCCAGATATGCGACTGTTTTTTGCAGTCGCAAACGGGTAAACAGCCCGTTTTCGACTGTAAAAAAGAGTGCTGGTATGTACAAACGCTATTTTGGGAGTCGGTGACTCGCAAAATAGTGTTTGCTAGTTGCTATTAATAAGGGGCGTGCCAAGAGCGTCCCTTCCTAATAGCAAGTCTGAATGGTATGTACCATTGTATTGCGACTGCATTTGTGGTCGCAAAACACTCGCAGTTTACTGCCTACTTCAAGTATGTGGTAACCCACACGCAAACAGGAAGTGGTTCCAATGGGAACCCTTCCCCTTTCTGAATGGGTGCGAAAATATTTTTTATAAAGCAGGCAGTGGTCCCAAGGAAAACGGGCTGTATTGATAATAAAAGCTGCTTTATTGAAAAATTCAAACACAGACATGGGTGTCTGCTGGACCCAGCAGGCCACCATCCCTGTGTTTGCAGGCCATTCCTAATGGGTTGCAAATTGCGACCTGCCTCATGAATATTAATGAGGCAGGTCCTTTGTGACCCATTTGAAAATCGCAAACAGTATCTCAGACACTGTTGTACATTCCATTTTGCGAGTCGCAAATTGTGAGTCCCAAAACGGCGTAATTTGTGACTCGCAAAATGGAATGGTCGTACGTCTGGCACTTAGTTTTGGTATGTACCGTAACAAAAGGTACGGAATTGAACAAGGTACTCATAATGTGGACCATCGATACTAAGGTATACTGGTTTTAGAAAATAAATTGTAGATGGGTGGGTTACACTTTAGATCATTTAATTACCAAACACTTATCACCAAGGAAAAACAATGGGAGTTGAGTTCTGGCGGGAAACACAAGATGAATACAATGTTATTTTATCTTAATGCCAATCATTTTGCACTTTTTTAGTTGTAACTTGCAATAAGGCTACTTTTTGATTTGTGATCTTATGGTTATCTTTTACAATTAAGCTGAACTATATTAATTATGACTGACTGACTAACAGCAGGCTAATACCATTTCATCTGGTGATCGATAAGAATATGTGGCATATAACAAAATGGCAAGCGCTGACTCAACTGATTCAAGGTATGTTTGAAATATCTTGAGGGGAACACTATAAATTGTTAAAGTATGAAATAACTAATATGATAAATTTATGTAATCTACTTTTCCTCAAAAGTTGCCAGTGGTAACTTTTCCAAATTAGAATCATTTTCGAAGCTCTCAGACCATTAGGTTAATAGGAATAACAGAAAGATACTTGATTAATATCTTCAAACATGACACAGAAAGACAGCTACTATCCTGAGCTATCTGTTTCTGTGAATCACAGTAACAAAGATTATGCCATTTAAGGTGCCATCAGTGTTGTCATCAATTATGTCATTCAACATGTCATGAGTGATGCAATATGTGAGATTATAAGCAGTGAATGATGGGGATGCAAGTTATAGTTAATTCACTAAACTAAAAAAACGAATTTCTGGAGTGTTTTTTTTCTCATTTCAATACCTAACTATCATGTCACTTTAACATTTGCGTTTTTTCAGCAGTTATAGAGTTATCTCAAGAAATGATAACTCGTGCCGTAAGGTAACTATAACTTGCGCCCCCGCCATGCACAGCCTTCTCATCAATAATTTCACCGGCCGCAAGGCCTTGCTGCAACCAACACCTCACATGCGGCCAGGATCTGTGGCCAACCCTCCAAAGGTAGCCAAATTGGGTTTTCGGCCCCGGGAACACCATCCCACGGGCCAGACCAGTCAATGATGGGTACCCTGGCCACACCTAGGGCACCCGGTGTCTTTTTGTTGGGTGTTGCGGTAGAGTCCTAGTCCCAGTCGGCTGCTCGCCTCCAGTGGAAGCGGGAATTGCTCCCGCATGCAGTGAGCAGCAAAAAATGCTGCTACCGCATGCAGGGAGCAGCAAAAAATGCTGCTGCTACCTGCGTGCAGGGGCACATTTTGTATCTGTTTCCCTGTGCACTTCACAGCCTGCAGTAAGTAAGTAGATAATTTATTGTTCAGTTAATTAAAACTCACAATGTAAAACATAACCATTACAGTTAAAAAATGCATAAAATCCCTTCTTCTTTTCAGTTTCTGCAGCAAATAAGTTGTATCAGAATGTACAGTCTTTGATATAGAGCTCACTGATGATACGGCATGTTTGGGGGATCACGCCCAATTTTCAATCCTGATGACTAGTTAGGCCCAGAAAATCATGTCAAATTTAACGTGTTGGTGCTTCAGGATATAAACATGGTCAGTGCAGTTTAACCAGTCATTGGCATGTCCCGATTGAACATGCCAATTTGAAGTGCCAGTGCGTTTGGATGAACATAATCAATACTGTTTTACCAATCACAGCAGGCAGGGAAACAGATGAAAAGGCTGCTCTCAGCAGATAGGAGCATTTTTCCTGGCCCAGTCCACTGGAAGCAGACTTACTGTTTGCCCTTGCTTGGCGGGAGCTCTAAATTGCTCCCACTAAGCGAGAGTAAACAGAGGTTTCCCTGCCCACCCTAGTGCGGGCAGGGATATTGTTATGTCCTATGGGTGGGCATCCCAGGGCATAGCAAGAGCCCGGCCCTAGGGGGGATGGAGTCCCCAGGGCCATTAATGGCTCTGGGAGGGTGACCACATGGCCACCGCCCCTTTGTAGTGCATGGCCGGGCCTTCGGGATGGGGTTCCATGGGCCAAATGCGTCCCAGAGAGGGTGCTGCATGGGTCCCTTCCAATTGTGTATATCAGCCGTGCCTCAGGTGATGGGATCCCCGGGGCCAAAATCGTCCAGGAAGGGGGCCTCATGGCTCTCCTCCCCCATTGCATTTTGGCCGGGCCCTGGGGGATGGGGTCCCGGGGCCAAAATCAGCCTAGAAGGATGGCCACACAGCTCCTCTCCCCATTCTCAAATTTGGCTGGGCCCCGGGGGATGTGGACCACGAGCCAAAATTGGTCAGAGTGGTTGACCGCGCAGGAAATTGCATGTGGAAAATTAGTTTTGGGACCCCCCCTTTTTCTCTGCCCCTGCTTGACAAATCACCCCGAAACTTTCCAGACAGTGGTTGAAGTGATTGGCGTACTAGTTTTGAAATTTTCCTGAAGATTTGTAAAACAGCTCTCCTATACGTAATAGAAGATGACTTGAGTGTGCTGGGCCCTAAAATTGGATCACCATTGAAAAAGTGTCAGTGTTCCAGAATCATGGCTCGTAGCTCCCTGTAAGGCATGACTCAGAAGAGTGATGAAGGATATAAAGATTTTTATTAGGCTTTTATATAGACTGCTATCGTTTGTTATAGACACTGTGGGACTGGGTATGACTGTATGTCTGTTCAGTATATCTTTCTCAGGGTCTTTCCCTCAGGTCTTCTCCGTCTTGATTGCCTGACTTCACCAGGCCTCCAGAATCACCCTCAGGTAAAACATAAACAGGGAGAGACCGTAGAACTCAAGCTTACTCCAAGGTCTTGGAGTCCACCACCACACCAAATAGTTCAGGACTCGTGAGGGAATCTCGCGTCACCAACCTCATAATGTACCTGTGTTATTCCTCCTTGTGGGGTGCTCCTCTTACTATGCTTTCATGCAAACCATGCTCTCGGATTTCAGTGCTCTCCACGCTCCCCATGTGGTGATATAACTTCATGATAAGAATAATGGTGTCTTGTACACCTAGTCGACGCTGCCTTATCTGTTTTTAAAAACCCACCAGACAGCTTGCTGTAAGCCCCACTGTGGTGCTCGCCTGAGGCCGTGACTCTGTACTAGTCACAGCGATCTCGTCTGTGTCACCTTTCCCTGGGGTCTGCTGCTCAGCGTCCGTCTTCCGAAGAGGATGCAGCTGCGCCTTCCATTGGGTGGACCATCCTCCTTCCCCGAAGCCTACCGATACTCCGGCGTTCCGTCCGTTTCATCCTTATTCATGATGCCTGCTTCTGACCTCTACTCCTCAGGGCCCATCCTCCTGACATCGTCCTCCTCGAGCCCCATCTTCCCGATGTTGACCTCCTCAAGTCTCTGCTGTTACGCTTCCTCGATTTCCGTGCTGCTTCCTCCTTCAACTCCTCGTCATGCACCCCACACCCTGGCTCCTCTGGCCTATAAGAGGTCCTGAAAGCCTCCAGGGGTGTGGCATGTGAAACCACTAGAACACTGCATGCCTATGTCTTATGCCCCTGTCAGTGCTTTAAATGGGCCAGTACTCACCGGCACTGAGTATCAGCACTTCTTTTTTCCCTCTCGGAGTATTGGAACTTCTCCATGCCCAGGGAGAGTACTGGTACTTACTGCTGCATGTTGGGATTTCCTAAAGAAATGGTCATCATGAGAGCATGCACAGGATTTCTACTCTGCAGTGCATGCCCACATTATTAGCATCTTGCACTGGCAGTGAGCATCATCTTGTCATAAGCAAAACGTGCGAAGTCACTACCCCATAGCTGTGTGGCAGGAAGAAATGTAAGCCCTTTAAATATTCAGTTTACAATGGCTTTCCCTTCCTTCTGAGCCACACAGCAGCAAGGATCGTCGACAAGGAACCAGCCAGGAGCAGCACCTGAGTAGCAAGCTTCCCTCCATTGCCAGGCAGGGGTCCCAGGACCAGATTCCTGCATCCAGCGCCATCCGGGACCCGGGAAGCAAGAATCAGATTCCTGCAGTTGGGTCCTCATCCATACAGCTCCGCAGGACACAGGACACGAGATGGGCCATTTTCAACTCTAAGCCTGCCTGCCACTGGGGTCTGACTGGGTCTTTTACCTGATTCATTTGCCCCTTGCCGAGCTGGGACATTAAGCCCATAATGGGTGATAGGAGGTGGGGAGGATGGCCTGAGAGGCCTCCCTGGAGCCCAGATGAGATTGGAGGAAGCCTCTACCCTGGTTGAGACGCTGCACATGCCCAGGACCCTACAGAGCTCACTCTCTCTGCTACTGCGAGCTCCCTGGCTGTGGGGCCTTCTGATCCCAATCCGACTCTGCCTGCTGCAAAGGGGATAGAAAAAGGTCAATTAGACTCGCCACTTTCAGGGATGCCAATGCTGATGCTCAGTGAGCACAATCTATTAATGTTGGGCAGATTATTTTATTTTTACATTTGTTGCTAGCTGTAAAAATAACCGTGCTGGAGTTAAGCTGAAAGAGCAAAAAGAGGCCTTTACATTTTGGTTTTTTCTCTTGCCACAGAGGTTGAATGTGAGGCGATACCATCTGACAAATTGCTGCTTATTCTTTTAACATGGAGACTGATGTTTACTTTTATTCCCCTGACTGCAGGGTGAGAGCATTTTTGAAAGTTTGCAAACATATATCTCTATGAATGAAATGTACAACTATTTCAAATTTGGAAATAAGAAAGGACAAATGAAGCAGCTCTTTTGTTATACTGAAGTGTCATGGAAGAATTTAATAGGATTCTTTACTGGGTGATGGCAAAAGATAAATATTCTCTAGAGCCTGGGGTCTAGCTTCCATAGGTGCTGAAGGTGCAGTGGCACAGAGGCCGGGGGTCCATTGAAACCAGCTTATTTCTATATTTCACAGATCAAACAGGGGTAAGTGTCCCTTTTCCTTCCTTGCACTCAGGCCCAGGACACACTGGCTATGAGACTGGCTGGTACCCAATTGCACACACGATCCTTGGTGCGCTGCATAGTATGTCAGTAAAACCAAGTCGGTGCAAATTTTATGGTAATAACGATGGAAAATGTGTTGTCTGAATCACAGTGCGCTACCACACTATGCACCACCAGTTACATACCACACCGATTCCTGTAAATGTTTGCCAGTAGCCCCGCCCCTGGCCCCACCCCTAAACTGCCTCTTCCCCCTGCCCCTTGGGACACAGCTCAATTTGGTGAGTACCTGCACTTCTTCCCTCCATTCAAAGCACTGCTTGGGGTCCTTGTTGGGGTCGTTTCCTGACATCTCGTCAGGTGAGAGATCACACTCCCTTTCCTGCTTGCTTTATGTTGTTATTAGTCTGATAACTGGCTTGTTCTCTTCTGTATGTGTACTTGCAGAGAGTATGCATTATCTGCTCTTCTGGTTCACTGTGGCCACTGTCTTCTCTCCTTTGGGGCAGGGGGGTTTCCTAAGTAAAGAGTAGTTGGCAGGCTTAGGTGCGAGGGAAACATGGGCTTGGCTTCCTGGGTGGAGAAGCATCTCACAGCAGGGGAAGGTATAATGAGCTGATATTCTAAGGATAATAGGTAAGTAGAAATATAAGGGTGGTAGGAGGCCAATCAGAAGACATATAGATACTCAGTGGTAGAATGGTGTTGAGTAAAGGAGTTAAATAGAATTGAAAGGGTTTTTGGGGCACAAGGGGGTGGGATGTAAGTGTATTAAGGCTAGTTGGGGTCCAATGTCTTTCTGTATTAGTGAGCTATGCAATTTTTAGGATGTATAGCATGATATCAGGTTATAGCTTTGCCAATGCTGACCTGTCACCATAAAGGGGCCTTTTACATTCTAAGAAGTGTATGTGTTGTGGTTACTCTGTCACATCCAGCAGAGGCTTTAGGGAGTCGAGGCGGACCAGATCTGCCCCTGGGCCTTTTGAGTAAGGGGCATTAGGGACATTTGGGCATGGTGCCCAGAGAGGGCTTCATCTTTCAGCCTTGTTCAGTGCAGTCAAAGCGTTTATGCTTTTGCCTCCTGCTATCCCCGTTCCTAAATTTAGGTTTGAGGTATCTTTATATGTAGAGGGAAGGGGTTATGGTGGCTGCAAGCTTGGATGAAGCTGCTTTGGTGTACCGTTTGGGGTAATCATTGTTTAATTGATTATGCAAAGGTTGCTCGAGGACTCATAGTTTTCTACATTGGGAGGCAAACTCATTTTTAGGCTGTAATGCATGGTGTGAAGTTGTAATTTTGTGAGTGCAGCCTGGTCACATTACACCGACTGAGGACCCCAGTACGAGCGCTTCAATAATAAGGTGCAGGAATATCATGCATGGTGTTACCTATACAGGGGGGTATTCCCGCATCTCTACCGAGCGATTATGAGTTCTCCCATCTGGAATTGGAAATCACAGGTGAAAATTGGTATTATCGCACCATTTACTGGCATGGCAATAGCAGGACAGTGGTAATCCAGGTCCCTCGGAAACCTGTTCAGACAAGACAAGGTTACTGGCCTACCTGTAATCAGGCACGATCAGCATGTTTACACCAGCTCTCTAGTTGAGGTTCCCTCAGGAGAGCGCTAGAATGCACGTTACCTTCAGCTTCCTGTCAGGAATCAAGGGACACATGTGGTTGTGAGTTAGCACAAAGCTTAAATAAACTGCCCGAGTGTGACTTTCCAAAACTACCAGAGAAGATTCATGCTGGCAACTCAGCAAAAGCAAAGAGTAAATATTTAGCAAAATACAAATGTAGGACTTATTTGAACAAAGTTATGCATTTTAACTTAGATACAAACATGCTTTTTACTTACCACAAACATCTTAGTTAAATGAATGGCTGTGCATTGCCCTGGCAGTGCAGCTTATTTTCAGCAGTTGGCCCTTGTACAGGAACTTTCGCAGATCTTATTTTATGGTTTGACCCGGACATACCGACCGCCATCAGCACACACAGAAGCAGCAGCAGCGGCTGTTCATAGGCGATAGCATATCCAACCACAGGCAGAGCTCCCAAAATGAATGGGTGCATTACATTCCGTAGTTCTGGTGCTCACATGTCGAAAGCCACTGTCTCTAGTAATAAGAACCTACCCTGGTGTGCTTTCCAAGCTTCCCTCCTCCACATACCTCAAATACTTAGGCCAGTTCTACTCTACATCCTGCATTAAGCCCTCCTTTGCATTAACCACGTTTAATGTTGAAGAAGTGCTCGCCTTCTCAAGACTCATATCTGCTTTTTGTTGGAAGCAGAAGATATCTTGGAACTCGTTAGAATGACAGCAATAAGAGAGGCATCACAGTGTGCAGATAGACATTTAACAACCATAATGCAAAGAGAATATCCAAATAGATATTACTCTACAGCTAGAAAATCATACCTGGTGTAACTTGCGGGTTGAAAGCACTGACCAGACATTAACGATGGCTGACTTGATATAAAATGAATTCTAAAACTCCATTAAAATATACAACTCCCCAAATCCTAAGCACTCTAAGAATCCATAAACATAATGAACATTAATCATCATCCCAGAGTTATGTTTGCCCAGCGGCAAGGAGTGTAAACACCCAGGTTGAGACAAGTAGTGTCTCTTCTGATGAAAGTGTGACAATGAAGGATACCACCCTCTCCTTGACCAGACTCCCGGTATCCACTAAAGCTTAGGGTTATCTACGGAATCCTGGAGTTTGTAGCCCAGGTAGAAATTTAGTAGGTGTTTCACTTACATTAATATCTAGGCTCCTTTTGACACATAGGCTAATACTGTAGGGATCGCCTAGCCCTGATGAATGCCCCAGACCTTTTAGGCTAAGTATTGAGGGCAGAAACATGTTGGCGAATTAAGGGCGTACATGAGTTATTGCACGCTGTGACATCCGCCATTAGATCAGATATTGATACATCTAGGGTCCTCACGAAAAAAAGTGATAACTGAGGAACCCAAAGGTATTTTGAATTTAGCTGGATCCCGTTTCAGACCAGTAGTTTAATGTAAGAACTCACTTCTACCACCAAGTCTTTGTGGCGGTTGAGTCCGCCTCAGTAGTACCATCTTACCGGGGTGGGGAGAGGATGCAGATGATGAAGCATGATACTATTATGTGTGTGAGGCATTATCTTCCATTAAGGATGGCCTTCCTGTTCCGAACGGTTCCCCACATGACTCCTAATAGGAGGTGCTTGACTCAGTCCGGGGTCCTATGCATTTTCGTTTGACACCAGCACCCTACCCTGTTGTGGTTTGCAGAGTTATGCTTGTGCCTGTCTGTAAAGGCATGGCATTGTCTCAAAGTGCTTATATAAAGTTTTGTAGCTACACCTTTCGCTTGCAGAGTAGGAAGAGCGTGGGATTCAAATGTCTTGCTGAAAAGTCATGTTCGACATTGGTATAGTTAGAAGAGGTTATTTTGTTACCATCCCTCTTACCCCAAGAATGCTCAATTCTTTGTGTTCCAAAGTTTTTTGTGTTATTTACAAATAATACGTGGAATCCTGCAATCCCATTATAAAAGCCTATCTCTAGTTTAATTGTTACAGTCCAGTTGTAGTGTCTCTAGTCACCTGGACTAAGAAAATGACGTAGCTGATTGATGGTAGTAACTTATTATAGCTATGAAGTCAAAATGCCTGCGGCAAGAGACAGAAGCCATGGTGAAAGGCAGGTCACAGAGCAGAGCATAACTGCAGCAGCATGTTTAAACAAAGGAAACAAGACTTTGGTGCCGATCACGATCCGGTAAAAAATTTCCCTGTACGACTCGTATCCGGTCTTTTTACCGTACGAATCGTACAAGTGCCGTACAAACTGCCAAGTACGATTCGCATGGGAAAAACTCCATACGAGTCGCATTGGGAATAATTCCCCACACGTCCTCGGGTCGGAAAATGTGTCCGACACTTCCCCGGACGATTTACCGTACAAACGTGAAAAGTGAAGTCCGACCGCGCAAGTACGATCCATCCCGTGCGTCCGATGTCACAACCGTATGGAAAAAACACCATCCGCACCGAACTCCCATTGAAACCATGGAGACATGTGCCAGCATACGCGCCTAACCACCCCCCCAGCCCCCATGAGTACGCGCCGAACCCCCCGTGTATGTACACCCGTGTACGTGTCGAACCCCCCGTGTATGTACACCCGTGTACGTGTCAAACCCCCCGTGTATGTACACCGTGTACGTGTCGAACCCCCCGTGTATGTACACCCGTGTACGTGTCGAACCCCCCGTGTATGTACACCCGCTGGGGGTACGCACCGTACATACACGGGTGGGGGTATGACTCAAACGTACACGGGTGTACATACACGGGGGGTTCGACACGTACACGGGTGTACATACACGGGGGGTTCGGCACGTACGTACGGGGGTACATACACGGGGGGGGTTCGACACGTACACGGGTGTACATACACGGGGGTTCGGCGCGTACGTACGGGGGGTGGGGGGGTGGTTAGGCGCATACTCACGGGGGCTGGGGGGGGGTACGGCGCGTACCGGGCCCCCTATTCTGGTCGTTTCGTGGCGTACTTCGCTTTTCCAGCACTTTTTGGGTGCCGTGAAAATATTGCCGTCCGGACTGCTGTCGGGTCGAATCGTACTTCCTGGGTCGTGAAACGCAGCCTGAAAGCGTCCCGACGTCACGTCGGAGCATTCCCGGATCACATTCGTATGTATATTTTCGTCGGACGGTGTTTTTTACGATTTGTACGGAAATGGTGTTTCCGTGCGAATCGTACTTCCATGTTTGTTAAGTTTTACAACCGGGTACGAGTCGGACGGAGAAAACGCTCCGACCGACGGTTCGTACCCGGTTTTTCAGGATCGTAATCGGCACCTAAATGTTGGTCTGTTTTTCTAAAATGAACAGAAATTAGATATTTATGGCAGGTCTATTTTTGCACATAGTTCTTTAGAGGAAAATAAAAGAAATCACCACAAATTTCGACTTATTTTGCGCTGCAGCCCATTTTAATCTGATTTACCCTAAAACAGTGGTTCTTACCCTTTTTATTTCTGTGGAACCCCCACTTAATCATAACTGGAACCCGGTGACCCCAAGTGAATGTTTATTGTAATCCCGGGGCCCCCAGTGAGTCATTACTGGAAGCCGGGGACCACAGTCAAAGCATTTCTGATTATTTGAACCACAAAATAGTACACAACAAATACAGAAACAAGCATTCATCTAACAAATAAACAAATGATAAAACATTTTATTTAATTTGCAAACAAATATAAAAAAAATCAACATTTAATTTTAATGGGAAGCTGGGAGCTTTTCTAAATTCAGCTGAGGCCACTCCTCGTCCATACCACAATCAGTTTGGTGCACTTGCACTTGTCCCATCAATCAATCTGAGGATGCTAATTTAATATTTAGTTTCCAATTTCAAATTCCTATACATTTACAGAGCGTTTAAAAATGTTTATTTGTACATGTTGCTTCTTTATTTATATACACTTATTCACCTGTTAATATTATTTAAATTTCTAAGCAGTCACGGACCCCCTGAATAGGTTTCGCAGACCCCAGGGGCCCCAGTGCCCCAGGTTAAGAACCACTGCCCTAAAATGATTATTAACTATCATAAACAATTACAAACTGCTTTCTGGTGTGTTTAATTTTGAACTACAGATTCTGCTTTTATTCTTCATGTCTGCAGCCAAGCATCTCTTTCATATGAGGAAGCAAGACCCCAGGGATTTAAGAGGTTTGTGGAAACAGTGGTAGTATGATCATCTATTATAAAGAACAAAATACCCCTTGCGGTATGGTGAAAAAGATATTGCAAGTTACGTCAGAGTTCACAGCCACATTCCACTAATGGGCTTTGGAACTCCTCGTTCACTTGCAATATCATCATATTATAACGCACGTGGTACTTTGTACCATATATAATACATGGTTACCCCTCAACTCTGTGTTAAACGACCCTTTTCCAATATCACTGAGATATTTATGGTAATATGTTTATTTGTTTCCATATTCTCTAATATCACTGAAATATTTATGGCACTATGTTTATTTATATGAAAGATAGAATATCTGCATGTTTCTGCACACCCTGAGATATTGAATTTGTTTAATCTGATTAACATTAAACTGATTATAATATTATTTTACAACAAATTACTCAGCCTGATTTAGATCTTGGCGGACGGGCTACTCTGGATATCCCGTCTGCCGAAATATAAATCCAATTATAATCTATGGGATTTATATTTCGGTGGGCGGGATATCTGTCACCATTGTGACTGAGTAACCCGTGCTCCATGATCTAAATCAGGCCCTAAGTGATTTTTGGTATATTAAATTGTGTATTATAGTTTCTGCTTTTAGTCTTCATGTCATCTACATTATCATGGATCACCTTGAAATCTCAATTATGAATATTGTTCTTTTCACTGAATAAACACTAACAGCAAACATAAGTACAAAACAGCTGCAGTAACAAACAAGCAAAGTTCATAGAGTAAACATCACACAGCAGTCTCAATTTGGTATCCAGTCCACTGTGGTGTTGCCACATGCAGCAGACCTGAGAGCAAGCTACCTTTCAGGAAAACACGGCTTGCTATTTTTCCTCCTTTTCTTTGCTGATCAAGCAAATAAGTATATTCCAATTCCTTGTTAAAGAATCATCAATTATTTTTGTACGTTAATTTTTGTAATAATGTGCTATATTAAGTATTCATATTATTTACTGACATGTTTCTTTAACAAGGGTGGTAGTGAGGTTCTGCAGACAGTCTCTGTGTCAGGACCTTCAGAAGCCTCTTGCTTTGAGGAGTTTCTCTCAGCTGGGTTCTGTGGTTTTTGAACTGACAAAGCAATCAAAAGCAGTGCCACTGTGGCTATTTAAATGCCATGGCATGTTTATGTTCAGGAATTAGCATTTATTGGTTGGATCATGAGCATGATGTAGAGCTCTCTTGCATCTTTCCTCCATTTTGGTGTCACCCATTGGGAGTTGCACCTGCAACCGAGCTTGGCTTCTCAGAGCAGATGAATATATTATTTTTCTCTTCACCAGGATACTTTGTTGAGTTCCCTTCCTTAGGTTCTGTTGAATGCTGATTGGCACTGTTTAATTTCTCTAAAAGTTTAATCTTGGCAGTAAAGTTTATATTTACAAAAAATATGAAAGGGGTGGAAGAAATATGTTTCTAGGTTGGAATGTCTATGACGTGACTAACTGGGCTGCTGGACTATTTTATTCAGTTACTGGTTTAATTTCTTTTGAAAATCTGGGATTGTGTTATTTGGTGGCTCCTCGGCTCTCATTAAGTTTAGATACTTTGAGGGTAACAGACAAAAATGGTTTGAGTTAGTTGAGCTGCGTGAAGGCCACGGTCAGTTTTGGTGATTCCTCCTCTTGTTATTCACAGAAGAATGGGGATGCAAACTTTCCCTGATAGACATGTTCTGGCTGCTGTCCAGCCTGTAGCTATAAATGCAGTGTTGTACTCAATAAATCATGCAATTGAAATTCTATTGCAGCCTCTTTTGAATCATAGGAAAGTCTGAGTAAGATCGATCACGTGCTGCTGCTAGGACAATTATTTTATCTCCGGCCCCCGCCGTACACGGTGTAAACAATTATATCATTTCAGATGTCATTAGGAATGTAAGCCATTGAGCATCTCATGAGTGAGGGAAGAAGCAGTGCATGTGGAGGGTGCGAGTTATAGTTACTTTAGGACACAAACCAGAGTTACTTGAGATAGTTATAACTAGTGAATTTCTATGGTTTTGTTCATTTCGAATTAACTGACAATTTTACCTAACTATAACGTGAATTTCTAAGGGTTTTTTTATAGTGCAAATTAAGATATTATTCCCAAACCTTACTTTAACGTCACTTTAACCTTCATTTTTTTCACAGAATTTCTATAGTTTTTTAACATAAAGTAAGATGTCCATCGCCATGCATGGCATGAGGTTGGATCCAAGGTTTAAACCCCAGCTGACACCCAACTCCCTGCTGTGCACGGCCTTTAGCTGTGTGCGACAGGTTGGTGTGCACTGGGCCTGTGGCCAGGCCCTGCACCCAAATCATCTGCTGACAGCCATCCCTCTGCTGTGCACAGCCGTGTGCAGCAGAGGGTTGGGAACCGGGCCAGTGCTGCGCACAGTGTAACGAGAAGTTGAGTGCCAGGTCTAGCCTGCGGTCATGTCCCACAACCCCTTCCCCCCAGCGCTGCCGCACACAGCTGACAATGTATAATGGTATAAAGGGTGTTATTGTAAGTAAGGCAAATTTTCTGGCTTTGTCAAAAAGTCAGCAATAACTATAATCAAACTATAATCACGTGTATTTCATAAATTCACACATTGCAATGATTAATAAAAGTGATTGTCGTCTAATATTTTTAATGAAGCTTTTTTTAACCCCTTCGCTGCTAGGCCTTTTCCCCCTTTGTGCCAAGCCTATTTTTGGCTATTTGGGGTAGTTCGCGCTTAGGCCTCTGTAACTTTTTGAACATATAAGGTATCCACGCCAAATGTCTGTCCTTTTCTTCCAACATCATGGGGATTCTAAAGGTACCCAGGGTTTGTGGATTCCCCTGGAGGTGTCCCAGAAATTTGCCAAAATACAGCAAGATTTTAGTTTTTTTGGGACAAGCAGACTTCTGTCAGAAAACCAAACTTTGTTACACAGTTTTGGCATTTTTCTGGGACATAGCCTATTTCTGCTATTTTTTGCGCCTTCAACCTCCTTCCAGTTAATGGCAGAAATGGGTATGAAATCAATAATGGATCCTTTATAGCTATACATTTTAGAAAAGTAGACAAACTTCTGAATTCAGCAAGGGGTCATTTGTGTAGATCCTTCAAGGTTTCTTTATAGAAACTAACAGTTGAATAAAGGAAAAATTGAACATTAGTTGAAAATAACAGCCATTTGTGTCAACGTTTTCACTTGTAACTTCTTCTAAATATGACAGCTGTTTGAAAACAATATACCGTTACATCCGCTGGACCTTTCTGGTTGTGGGGATATATAGGACTTGTAGGTTCGCCAAGAACCTGACGAACCCAGAGCCAATAACTGAGCAGCGTCTTGCAATGGTTTTTTATTATGTACCAGGTATATAGCAATTAATTTGGGAAAATATATACATGGAAAAATCGGTATGAAAGACACCTATGTATTTCTGAAATTTGAACAAACTATAGAGTTTAGAAACAGTAGATATTTGCACATTTCTGAAACTGTGAGTACTCATACTAGCATGAGAATTATAGTTCATTTTTCAAACCCAGAATCCCTTGCAAACCTACACATTTGTAAAACAAAAAATACACATTTTCCTCACATTTCTGAGGTGGAAAGTTCTGGAATCTACGTGGATCCAGAAAATTCCACCCCGCGTTCCCTGCAGTCTTCCTAAAAAATTGGTACCTTACTTGTGTGGGTAGGCCTAGTGCCCTCGACTGGAAATGGTCCAAAGAGCAACGTGGACACACTACATTTTCACAGTGAAAACTGACCGTTTCTTTGCAAAGTGCCTAGTTGTAGATTTTGAACCCTAGCTCTGCCGGCACCTAGGGAAACCTAGCAAACCTATACATTTTTGAAAACTACACCCCCAGCGAAATCCAGGATGGGGTGACTTGTCTGGCTCTCACCAGATTCTGTTACCCAGAATACCTTGCAAATCTCCAAATTTGTGAAAAACAAAAAACACATTTTCCTCACATTTCTGTGGTGGAAAGTTCTGGAATCTGTGTGCATCCACAAAATTCCACCCACCCCGCATTCCCAAAGTCTTCCCAAAAAAATGGTACCTCACTTGTGTGGGTGGGTCAAGTACCCGCGACAGGCAAGGACCAAAACCTATTGAGACAACATCAAAATTACCAATCACAAAACAACCTGGTTTTGCAAGTTTTTGGCCCCGGGCTCGGCGGTCATCTAGGGAAACCTACCAAACCCACACATTTCTGAAAACTAGACACCCGGGGGAGTGCTGCAAGGTATGGCTTGCATGGGTCCCACAATGTTTCCCTACCCAGAATCCCCTGCAAACCTCAAAGTTTGTTGAAAAAATTAATTGTTTCGCACATTTGTGTGTGGGAAAGCTGTAAGAACACTGGGCTGACACATATTTTCGCCCACCCAGCCTTTCCCCAGGTCTCTCAATAAAAATGGTACCTCACTTGTGTGGGTAGGCATAGTGGCTGCAACAGGAAATGGCCCAAATCGTACAGCGGAGACTTCAAAATTACCTATAACAAAACTACCTGGTTTTGGGAGGGTCACCTGGGGTTTTGGCACAGGGCTCGCCGCCATCTAGGGAAACCCAAACATTTCTGAAAACTAGACACCCTGGGGAGTCCAGTGAGGTATGGCTTGCGTGGATCCCCCAACGTTTCCCTACCCAGAATACCCACTGCCCCCATCTGCCCCCCCCCCCAGTGGGCAGAAAGGCTAGAATTTCTCTGGGGGGTGGGGGTATTGTCATGCCCATTTTGGGCAGCCCGCACCCCTACATGAATAAAAAAAAATACCTGGTTTTAGTGGGCTTTCTGCCCCATGGGGGCTACTGCCCCATGTGCCCACAAGGGGGGACAGAAAGACTGTAATTTTTTTTGGGGGGTGGGGGCATTGGCAGGTCTGTTTTGAGCATCCCCCACCCTAATTCCAATTGCCCAAAATAAATCCCTGGCGTCTAGTGGGCTTTTTGCCCCCCCGGGGGGCAGATTGGGGTCTACTGCCCCATCTGCCCCCCAGAGGGGGCAGAAAGGCTGTAATTTTGGTGGGGGTAGGGACATTGGCATGCCCGTTTTGGACAGCCCCCACCCTAATTTCAACTCCCCAAAATAAATCCCTGGCGTCTGGTGGGCTTTTTGCCCCCCGGGGGGGCAGAAAGGCTGTGATGGGGTAGGAGCATTGGCAGGTCCATTTTGGGCAACCCCCACCCTAAGGAAAATAGTGGGGAAGAGATCTCTGGTGCTATAGGGGGGCAGAAAGACTAAACTTTGCTAATTAATATGGGGGGAGCAAAGGCCCTTGCCCAAGGGGCAGCTCCCCCCTCCCGGGTGTCTAGTGGGTTGATCCCTGCTTGGGATCTCCCTCCTTGGGCACCATTGGAAAAAGGAGATTCTTCCCTTTCTAACGATACCTCTACTGTCTTTCTACGTGCTCAGGGGACTGAGATAGCCCCCTGAACACATAGAAAGCGAAACTGAAATGAGCCTCCTGGCTCATTTCAGTTTCGGTTTCACTGAAATGATGTCAGTGCGACATGCGCACTGATTGTCATTTCAGGGAAACCGGGGGGGTCTCGGGAGCAGGGGAAACTCTTCCTCATCTCCCGAGGCTATTGGGGAGTAAAGGGAATCCCTGTGGTGCCCGCACCCGCGTCTGACGCATAGAAGGGGTTAAAGAAAACAGTAACATGTCTTTGAGTCTTTCTTTTAACATTTTGCAAAGCACAAAGTGCAACCATAGAACCAACCACAAGAGTTATCCGTACTCCAGTTGAAGAGCATGCAGCTCCACCTCGGAGTGCTTTTAAAATATAAGGTAAGCTCTCCTGGGGTCATGTATTTAATGGCCCAAGAGACTTAATGTTTTTTTTAATGTTGCTGGGTGCAGCTGCACTTCCTGCAGCCCCCCCACAAGGTTAAACAAATGTTTGTTGGTGTCAATACAGCTACTATGGGCACCACTAGCAAAGAAATATGCACTTAAAAAGTGTCCTGCGGCATTTTGGTGTGCTGTTTGCAAGGAGCAGGGAATAATAAATAAGCAGCTCTTGAGGCTCATTTATTATACATCTTTCCCCATTTTTTATTTTTTAACAATCTTGTGTTAATACCGGACCCACCCAGGACACACATCACATTTCTTTTTCATTAGGGGCCATGGGGGTAGGTCCCAGGGCCAAGAGGCCCCTCAATCTCCTTTGCAGGTACCCATCTTGGGTGCCGACAGGAGCAAGCAATTCTTTGTACTTTTTTTAATATTGGTAAGAGGGGCATGTGGCCTCCCTCCACGAGCCTTTAACAGGCCCTGGAAACCCCATTCCCCAGGGCTGTATTCATGTTTAAATGGAGGGGACACACAGCACCTGTCACTGAGGCTTTACAGTCTCCAGGGACCCCATCCCCAGGGCTGTATTCATATGTAAGAAGGGCATTGGCATCGTGCGTCCCGGAGCCAATACTGGGCCTGTATTATCTCAAGTAACTATAACTTGCGCCCTAAGGAAACTATAACTTGCGCCCTCACCATGCATAGTATTCTCATCAATAATCTCATTGCAAATGTTGCAGTGAAATTATCAATGCTGCCTTAAAAGATGCCATGAGTGATGTAATTTGTGGTGTAATTAGCAGTGCATGGTGAGGAAAAGGAGGTCAAAACCTTCCTAATGGGCAAATTCCTCTCCTAAATCTTGCTTTGCATTCACCTCAGCGACTTTGTTCTACTTCCCATTACAGCCACACCTTGGATTATCCAGATCCTATCCACCGAGCACCTCCGGGCATCCCGCCCTGGGATCCGGGTTGTCCGCAGGGCATGCGTCCAACTCCCACAGGCACCCAACTCCAAGCCACGCATATACACAGCATGGCGTGGCTGCTGGTCAGGCCCTGTATCCAACCTATTAGTGCAGTCCCCCTCCCTGAGCCACTTTGGGTCCCACGGTCCCCATCCCCCGGGGTTAAAAGATATTTCTAAAGGGGAGTAGGCGTGTGGCACCCCTTCCCAAGCCACAAGGCCTTTAAGCAGAGGGGACGCATGCCCCACCAAGCTATTATTTACCCATCCCTTAGGACAATTACTTAAATATAGGGGGCGGGGCACGCAACCCCCCCAAAACCTTAATAGGTCCCGTGACCATTGCCCCAGGGCGGAATTCCTTTATTAAGGTGGGGGTGGGAGGGGGCTGTGCAACCCTTCTCCCCAAGCCTCAACAGCCCCCAGTGACCCCATCCCCAGAGCCAAATCCCATGCGGCAACCCCTCCCCAAGCCTGAAGGACCCAATCCCTGGGGCAAATGCCATAAAAAAGTAGAGGGGGGCTCCAGGGCCCTCACTCTGAGCCTTATTAGGCACTGTGAACCCCCCCCCCACCCTGTGTCAATTGCCATTATGGCACATGGCCACGGAGAATGGGGTCCCTAGGATCTTTTAAGGGTCGGGGAATAGGGCCACGCAGCCCCTCTCCCTTTTTAATTTAAGAATTTGTCCCTGAGGGATGGAGTCCTCAGGGCCTAATAAAGCTCAGAAGGGGGGCGTAATTTACACATTGGCCCAAGGGATAGGGTTTTTTTTTTAAACGCACAGGAGTCTGCATTTCAAAATGTTGCCATGGATTCAGAGATCCTCTGTGAATTTAGGCAATTTAAAAATAAAATGTTTTTGCCTCCAGGCTGGGTCCCACTGGGACCCTACTACTAGGTCTAGGGGTCAAAGTATCCCTACTATGCCCCTTAAGTCTTTTTGTTACCTTTTTCTTAGGACTTGGGGCAGAGTCCTCAGAATCGCAGATTTGCAGAATTGGGCCATTCGTGACAGCAAAAATGTTTTTTTTTATGTTCAAAAGCCAAATTGTGAATTGGTATCTTGTTACCAAATCGCAATTTGGTTTTGCAATTTGGCATTGAACGACAACTGCTCATAAAGCGACATAGCTTAAAAGATAAGCACATATATATTTGCAGCATAGTTCACGGTGATTAGACCAATTTTTTCACGTTTTGCCACAAATAAAAAAGATCGTTTCAACGAGCCTTGCATATTAAATTATTTCAATTTTGGTTTTTACAATAATAATGTAAATGTCACTTTAACCACCGCCTTTAAACAATATTACAGTATAGGAAATAAAGATTCCTCATTGAATGGGTATTCATCTTCCGTCGCCTTTTTGCTGTCTTACTTTACAAGTTCCTGTGTACGTGTGTGTCTGAAACATAATTTTGGATTTTGGAGCAACGTTGCCTCATTCTGTGCCAAAACAAATAGCTTTGTTATTTTGTATCATTTGATTTCAAGACATCAAAGTCCAAAGGATATTTGCCTATCATGCTTTCAGCACGTGGATTCCTTAACTGCTCAAAGGTTGTTGTGAGGTAATTCCACCACGTCAGTCTGTCTTTCAACACTATCAGTTCATGCCTGAAAGCACTTGCAGCATCTTCGGAAAATGTAGGCATTTCAGAGTATTTGGTCATTTGGTTAGTCATGTAATGCTTTCCTCAGTGGTACTTGGAAAAAGGGTCCCAGTTTATAGCTTTGCCCTCCTTTAGTCACTCAGTTCTACTCTAAGGGCCTGATTACAAGAAAAAGTGGCATTTATCACACATGATAAATAACGATACCATGGGGTACGTAATGTATTGAGTTCAATAAGCCCCACCTATTACGAGTTGAAGGGGAATAACATGAGAATTTTGCCATTTAATGCACCAAAAGCCGCGTGATACGGTAAATACCGTAGGGTTTTCCCCCATTAAATTTCTGCCGGTTTGAGGTGAGGAAATTTAACAAAGGTTGAGGTATTTAACGCATCTGATAATTATTACTAAATAACTAACAACTCGTAATTCCAACCTGTGTGTACACAGGGGATTACACCCAGGATGGAATTTAATAAGAAACTTTTAATCAGGTCCTGTGTTTGGAGAAAAATGTATCATTCCATTGCATAACGTGCACTGGTGGTTCTGTGTGACTACCATTGGATTACAACAACATGGCTGCCACTTAGCCAGGGGAAAACACAGAGGGCCTTATTTAGAGGGAGTGAATTCTCCAGCTTCTAGTGGAAACTCTGAATCCAAAACAATATCCCTCTGGGAACAATATTAAGCCAACAAGCTTTACGGCATATTTAGAGCTTCCTACAGAATATGAATTTGAATGAATAGCATACATCATATCAGAGAAAATCTGAATCACGTGTATTAACTTTAGATGTCTCAAACGTAACATAAATGCTCACTTCTGTTCTGAGCCAGTACAGGTATTCATAATATACCCCATAGGATTTTCCCTTGAATGGTAGTCTCTGCTGCATTGCATCCTTCTGTTGAACTTTTCGCTAACCAAATGGCACTGCTTTGATTCTCCTAGATTTAACGTGCCCATGTATGACTCCCATCTGTGCAGAGCTCTATATAGATAATATTGTCTAAAGGTCCCCCCAAAAATAGAAGCGTGGACAGAATTTCCATTGAGCCAAACTGGTGAAAAATATAGATACAGCAGACCTTTATCTGTTGCTCTGGTGCAAGCGGAAATTGTGCCACCTGAGGTAGACAAATTTCCCCTGCATCCACCTGAAATCATGTACTTCATAAAACATATTTTTGCTTGTCTTTTGCTTAATGGCAGATTTACCTTTTATGGTGAAAACTATGAAAAGAAAAGCAGATTTTTTGTAAACTGTGGTTGCAAAGTCAATATACTTGATAGGACAAACTTTTTTAGATGGTGGTTGAGATAAACAAGTAGCATATAAGAAGGTAAAATTAATCACAAATGTATTTTGCCGCTTTCTGCCTTTATCGCTTTTCCCAGTACTTAAGTTGTCAAGTATATAATAATAATATTCAAGTTGCTTTTGTACTTTTGGAAATACACTTTATTTTGTAATTCAGAGTATTTCATAGATTTTTACACTTTCTTTCTCAGGACTACACAATATCCCAAAATTCTGTCTTACATAACCATACACAGTAAAGAGAATCTATTAAATTTGAATAATTCCCAATTTAAAAAAGATTGTTACTGGAAATAATACCTGAAGTAAAAGTTGACAGCCTTCCTGAGAAGGACATCTAAATAAATAATAAATGCCCCTTTATACTATTCCTTTTCAATACTGCTACAGACAATATTCCGCTAGAATACACAAACAATAATAAAACTAATTCTCTGAGTATTTAAGACAAAGAATTTGTGACCCTCTTCTGGCACTCCCACAAGTTTTTTCTCTTCTCTGCATTCTCCTAGCAAACAATTCAGCCCACAAGCTACAGTGAGATACAAACACACAAGTCCACCACCGACCTCCCTTAGCTGCTTTTTCACCATCTTGTGGATGTCTCAGGGCAATCTTTGGGCTATATCTCATTACTGAATCTTTTAGCAGCGTTCTACGCTGTTTTACCCCACTAACCATACCATCCTGATGGACTGTTGACTGAATCCAGGCCATATCGCCAATCTCATCTCCATTCTACCCATCTTCTGTTTTAACACCAATAGTGTTCCTCCCTGAAGGCATGCCTAACAGCTCAGCTAAAAGTACTGCAAAGTATATACTTGACCACCAATGATCATGCGGCAAAACAAGTAAGTACATAAATATTTTGAGCCACTTGCTTGCTAGATACTGTCATGTAGCTCCCTCTTGTACCTGACAACTTTCAGATTCTCTTCCTTTTGAATCGTAGATTTTTTGACACTGTGACAGTTCATGGATATATTGTAGAAGTCGAACACTAGATAGGCAGCAGATGACTCAAGCTTAGCTCAAACAAAACTGAGATAAGAGTTACTCCATGGGTGTTTGCTTCTCCGCAAATGGAGTTAAGTAAATGTACCTAAGTCTGTGAGAAAAAAACAGATAGTTTTTTATGAAGACCCTGACCCACCAACCTAGTTGGTTGCATGCTTCATCATCAGGTCCCACCCAAGAGAGAGAAATAGAGCCCTCAATAGGCTTTTGCTTGCTGCACTGGTTCCCCCACACCCCCAAGAACACGATAACTAGCAAGTTCTTGGATCTAGGCCTCCTGTTGGCCAAAAGAGATGTTACAAAAACAACAATTGATGGACAGAATGCAGAACAATGTCATACATTCACCCCAGTACAGAGATCTGGGCCCAAATCCATTGTTTTTTTGCTCACCATGCCATTCCAGTTTGAACCCAGCCATATGCAAATCAGTCTTGACCCTGTGCCTCATGGGAACAGTCCAGCCCGAACTGCCAAGCCAGGTCCTCCCTGGACTGGAAACAAGCATCCTAGAGGTAGCTGCTCTGACCGGTTTCGGGGTTTCACCCCTCTTCAGCCAGGATAGCTTGATTCCAGTGGCATGGAGAGCACGGGACTCACGTCTGAGCTCACGTCTGAGCATACCCGTCTCACTCGGGGTGACAAATGCAAAAACAACAATTGATGGACAGAATGCAGAACAATGTCATACATTCACCCCAGTACAGAGATCTGGGCCCAAATCCATCGTTTTTTGCTCACCATGCCATTCCAGTTTGAACCCAGCCATATGCAAATCAGTCTTGACCCTGTGCCTCATGGGAACAGTCCAGCCCGAACTGCCAAGCCAGGTCCTCCTGGACTGGAAACAAGCATCCTAGAGGTAGCTGCTCTGACCGGTTCCGGGGTTTCACCCCTCTTCAGCCAGGATAGCTTGATTCCAGTGGCATGGAGAGCACGGGACTCACGTCTGAGCATACCCGTCCCACTCGGGGTGACAAATGCAAAAACAACAATTGATGGACAGAATGCAGAACAATGTCATACATTCACCCCAGTACAGAGATCTGGGCCCAAATCCATCGTTTTTTTGCTCACCATGCCATTCCAGTTTTAACCCAGCCATATGCAAATCAGTCTTGACCCTGTGCCTCATGGGAACAGTCCAGCCCGAACTGCCAAGCCAGGTCCTCCCTGGACTGGAAACAAGCATCCTAGAGGTAGCTAATCTGACCGGTTTCGGGGTTTCACCCCTCTTCAGCCAGGATAGCTTGATTCCAGTGGCATGGAGAGCACGGGACTCACATCTGAGCATACCCGTCCCACTCGGGGTAACAAATGCAAAAACAACAATTGATGGACAGAATGCAGAATAATGTCATGTGGTGTAGTGGGCAAAAGAATGATGGATTTAACCCAGATCTCTTGACTGGGGGAGAATGTATGCATTGTCAGCATTCCGTCCATCATTTGTTTGTTGTAACGCTTTTCGCCCTAAGTCGGATGGGTATTCCCAGACGTGGGACCCGTGCTCACTACGCCACTGGAGTCAAGCTATCCTGGCTGATGACGGCTGATAGCCAGAAACCGGTCCTAGGATGATTGATTCCGGTCCAGGGAAGACATGGCTTGGCAGTTCGGGCTGGACTGTTCCCATGAGGCACAGGGTCAAGACTGATTTGCATATGGCCATGTCTAAACTGGGGTGGTGTAGTGGGCAAAAGAACAATGGATTTAACCCAGATCTCTTGACTGGGGGAGAATGTATGCATTGTCAGCATTCCGTCCATCATTTGTTTGTTGTAACGCTTTTCGCCCTAAGTGTGATGGGTATTCCCAGACGTGGGACCCGTGCTCACTACGCCACTGGAGTCAAGCTATCCTGGCTGATGACGGCTGATAGCCAGAAACCGGTCCTAGGATGCTTGATTCCGGTCCAGGGAAGACATGGCTTGGCAGTTCGGGCTGGACTGTTCCCATGAGGCACAGGGTCAAGACTGATTTGCATATGGCCATGTCTAAACTGGGGTGGTGTAGTGGGCAAAAGAACGATGGATTTAACCCAGATCTCTTGACTGGGGGAGAATGTATGCATTGTCAGCATTCCGTCCATCATTTGTTTGTTGTAACGCTTTTCGCCCTAAGTGGGATGGGTATTCCCAGATGTGGGACCCGTGCTCACTACGCCACTGGAGTCAAGCTATCCTGGCTGATGACGGCTGATAGCCAGAAACCGGTCCTAGGATGCTTGATTCCGGTCCAGGGAAGACATGGCTTGGCAGTTCGGGCTGGACTGTTCCCATGAGGCACAGGGTCAAGACTGATTTGCATATGGCCATGTCTAAACTGGGGTGGTGTAGTGGGCAAAAGAACAATGGATTTAACCCAGATCTCTTGACTGGGGGAGAATGTATGCATTGTCAGCATTCCGTCCATCATTTGTTTGTTGTAACGCAAAAGAGATGTTACAGCACATTGGAAGGCCAAGAGGGGTCTGCGCATTCGGGGATGGAGAACTGATTTCATTAAATGGGCGGAGTGTGAGGGCACTTTTAGACTACAAACTGCTAGCCGCGTGCGCAGCAAGAAAGTTTTGGAGGCTGCACGGGCTTGGGAAGCATTGGTGGTCTTATTAAAAGCTTCAGAGGCTGACTCTGAGGTGGAATCTTCGACTAGCGATCTGGCTGTCTCGCCTTGATGGAGATAGGTCCTGCATCTGCCTAATTGACCCTGATATGCCCCTGACTGTGGTTAGCTTTATAGCAGTAGAATTTTCTGGTATGTACTGTATAATATATGTTTAGCGAGCTGATGCACTAAACCCTTCTATTTTTATAGTATCCTGATCTATGTGCCATGCCGGGGAGGGGAGGGGAGGGGGGTAACAGGGTGGGGAGGTGTATTCTTGTTGTTTTGTTTTCTTTAAAATGTGAGGTTCAGGTGCCTTTCTTATGGTCCTCATTGATTATGGTTTGCTATAATTGTGTCTAACTCACAATCACGCTGGGGCTGCTACGGAGATCTGTTTTGGTGAACTGCAGTGCAGTTTATTATAGTCCATGGACACCTCACTTGTTTATGGGAGTGGCCAGAGCATATTGTTAACGGATGGGCACCTGCAGAAATTTGTATTCTGGAAATGTCGAAATACTTTTGTTTTGAAACTAATAAAAATAAAAAAAAAATTAAATAAAAATCGGTTCGCACCCAAGGCGCCGAGTGCACCCCGGGTGTGCTGTGACGCCTGACTACAGCGGAGCGGGTTTTTTTGTGAGGTGAAAGTGCAGAGAAGTGGGTAAGCGTGGGTATGAAAACTATATTCACATGGAAGTGTGACTGGATAGGCGTCGTGTCCGTGCACTATGCGGAAGGTACGGAAGGTGGGCCAGAGACCTTGATGAAGTAAGTGGGGCACTCGTTCTTCCAACACGTGGATACAAGTCCACACACTGCAAGAGGATTATCGCAGTAATCCCTTGTCATTTCTCCCTTTTTTCACACACACAGTGTGTGACTAAAGGTCCGGCCACCCACGGGATTCATGATGCTTACTCTGAAAGTATCAGTGTAAGCATCTCACCATTCAACCTTGTCTTTGTCCACTCACAATGAGCGTCACCATCCGTTTCACTATCGCCAATTTTCCGCATAGTGCACGGACACGATGCCTGAAGTAATTCTCTTTGGAATAGCCCTACTTTGATGTTTTTGATTTCTTCACACTTCATTTGTCTCTCATGGTTTTTGTATTGTTGCTTATTAATTTGATGTTTTGTATATTTATTATGTTTTTATATTAAAAAGAGTTTTTAATTATGATGTATCAACAAATAAATGTTTTATTGTATTGATTTGAGTTCTTTATGCTTGTGTGCATGATAGTTGTTTGTTGGGTTCATACAGGAATGTTTAGGTGCTTTTTATGTTTGAATGTGCACCGAAGATATAGAAATATATGTAGTTTAAGATGGAGGAACCCACATTTTGGACAAGTTTCAATTGTAAGATAAGGCAGTATGAATGACCATGAAAAAGAGAGTTCTTGCACTCAAGTCGGGGTAGCACAACAGTATGGATAACAGTTTTTCTTAGGATGAATGGAAGAATGTGAAGGTTTATCCTGAGAAGACAGATGTAATAGAAGCAGAGGTGTGAGAGATATGGAAGGAGAAAGAAGAGAATCAAAGAGAAATCCAAGGTTATGAACTTTGGAAAAAGGAGAATGCCTAGGGCCCAGTTCAGCTGCCCACCAGTTGGAAGACCAGGTGGAAGGCAAGCCGCCAAAATGCAGGACTTTGGCTATGCCCAAATAAAGTTTAAGCCAGTTTGCACTCATCCAAGCAGCTAGTCTGAAAAGACAGAGCCTAAAATTATCATTGTTGGTTTGCGAGTTGCTGTCATGTCGAAGAAGAATCTGAGTGTTGTGTGTCATCTGTGTAGGACGTGAGTTGTAGACCAGAAGACTTAATGAGATGGGTCAGGGGTCGACATGGGAATTAAATAGAGTGAGGATTAAAGAGGAGCCCTGAGGAATGCCATAAGAAATTTGGAGCGTAAAGAAGGAAAATTAACAGCCCGAGTACAATTTGCGACAAATGAAGAAAACCAGGCAAAGGTTTAGCCTTGGGTTCTGATCTGAGGGTTGGTGATGAATCAGCATGGGGTAAGACAGAGTGTCCAAAGTGGCCAACAGATCTAATAAGATCAATGATGCATTGCCACCTTGGTCCAGAATCAGACAAAGGTCATCAACCACTTCAAGAAGAGCAGTTTCAATGTTGCAATGGTGGCGAAAGCCAGATTGAGATGAGTCTAAAACAGAATGAGAGTTAAGTTAGGAAGAGAGACTGCCATTAATATGCATATGAGGATAGGAAAGAAGTGAGGTATTTTGAGAGCAGGTAGGAATGAAAGGTTCTGCAGTAGGCTTTGTCAAAAGGCCGACTTCCAGATGGAAGAAATAGTGGCAAAAGTGATAGAAAGATTGAAGATGTGAGGGGGGAATCAGAAATGATTCCAAAGAGAGGGGACAATGGGCTTTTGGTAAGGTCCAGCGTACATGCCCTAGACTGTCAAAAGGAAGAAGGGTACGAAGTTCCTTGGTGCCTTAAAAATCTTGGTCAGAGACCTAATTATAGTCACTTGAGGCAGGTTGACCTGTCAGTTGAGTAGTGGGAGGAGAGGAATTCCTCCCTTCGGAACTAGTGCCCTCACACACCCAGCAAGCTAGGTGTCATGCTTCATAATATGGGCCTGCTCCTCGTCGGGCCGGCGCTGCAATACCCGACGGGCACCCAGAAAGGGGCTCTTTATCGGAGATCTTTTGTTCCTTGCCGATTGGTGCCGTGGGTGTGAGGGCCCTAGTGTGTTTGGATGTAGTAGTGAGTAGGATGATTAAAACAGGTCAGGGGTCCTATGGAACCAACTTTATTTTAGCAGGGTCCCTACCTGATTAAAAAGGGGGGGAGAGGCGACTATCTGACTATAATGGGTCACGATAAGTGCACTCTACTCCTGGTGTTTCTCGCTTATATGTCTGGGGGATCAGTGGCGATTCTTCAGGACCTTAATGTGAAACTTATCTACACCCAGTGGTACGGTGAGAACCTACCTACCACTTAGTGGATCAGAGGGAAATGTGCACGCGAGTTCAATGGGCAACCTAATCGCTATTTAGTAAGTGCCTCATCAATTCCAGCTCTGGACACATTGGAGATATGTGTCTGGTTCAAGTAGAAATCGAGTGGTAGACCTACCCCGCACCGCTGGAGGGTAGTTCCGAAAGGAGGAATTCCTCTCCTCCCACTACTCAACTGACAGGTCAACCTGCCTCAGGTGACTATAACTAGGTCTTTGACCAAGATTTTTAAGGGGGAATCAGAAAGGCAGTAGTGGCAATTTCAGTAATAACTGAGGAAGGACAAGTGGCAATCCACTCAATTCACTTGATGTGAAGTTTTGCTGTATTAAGCTCCATCATGTACCACTCGGTTGTTGGCTGCCCATGAGTGTGTCATAGTTACTTCAAAGGGAACAGAGAGCCAATCGCGGAATGGAGCCATAAGTTGAAACTATTGGGACTTGTGACTAAATTTAAAGTCTAAGGATCTAAAAGAAACAATTGAAACATGAGATAAATATGTGTCACTTTTGTCTTTTTAGCACAACTAGGGCAAAAGTCGGATGACTCATAAGTGCTTGTAGGCAGTTAGGATATGTCTGCTTCTTCTAGTTAACAAAGTTGCCATTGGATTGTGATTGTAAAACAAAGCAGTGTCTGAAGAGGGCTCCGCAGATTTTCTCTCAATGTCTAAAAGCCTGTCGTAGCCAGGGTTTGTGAAAATGAAAAAGCTACAACTTAATCTAAGCCAGTATGAAGGCGAGAAAAGTACTTATGCTTTATCCTGATCCTGCAGTGGTTTCGTTAAAATTAGTTCTTGAATGGTAAGGCTTTACCACTGGCAATGTCAGCCAATGTTGGTGAATGGCTTGCAGGAATTCTATAACTGTATGGACTTTGAATCAGCCAAATCAGACAGGACCAGTGTTCCCTGTAGGGTGCGTGCATGCGCGCCTGCGCACCTCTGTGACCCCCAGCGCGCATTGTCCTGTGTGAAGCGCGCACACAGGACATCCCGCTAGATCGTTCGCGCCGCAAACGGTGCGAAAAACAATAATTATCTGTTTGCGGGAAGCAGTGTTAACACGGTGCAAGAGGAGAGCACGGAAAACACGAGGTCACGGCAGGTAAGTGTATTGTACGCAGATTGGCAGCCTCTGCAGGCGTTCAACAGCAAGTTGCCCCTGCACTTGCTGCATTTATTTTCTTAATGGAGCACGACTGCAGGCTGTTTGTGGGCCTTTGTGAAAATAATCATGTTAATCACAGAGCATGACTGTGCTGCGATTTACAGGAATACTTCCACAAAGGCCCACGAACAGTTGCCAGCCGCGCTCCATTAAGAAAAGAAACGCAGCAAGTGCAAAAGCAGGGCGTGTGTTTTACACGTCATGCTTTTGCATTTGATGTATGTCTTTTCTTAATGGATCGCGGCTGTGGGCTGATTGTGGGCATTTGTGAAAGTATTCCTGTTATTCGCAGCACAGTCATGCGCTGCAATTAACAAATACTTTCACAAATGCCCACAATCAGCCCGAAGTTGAGAAAAGAAATGCATCAAGTCCAAAAGCACAGCATATGTTTTACACGTTGTGCTTTTGGACTTGATGCAGGTGGCATTTGCAGTAGCGGTTGGTATCTAGGAAAAGTGGCGGGGAGGGGGAAAGGGGGAACCGAGGACAGACAACAAAAGACGGTAAAAGAGGCTGAATATGTTGTTCCTGACATCAATGCTTAGACCATGAAACATTCTCCTGTCTACGGAAGTCATGCTTAAGGATACTAAGCTGGAATCTGCCTTTTGCAAATACCTAGAGGTTACAGATTCAAACCCAGGTGGGATGACTCAGCCTTTCACCTTTGTGTGGTTGATCAAAACGGGTACCTGTGAATCAGCCTAGAGAGGATGTTAAGGACATACTGAAAAAGCAAATACTTATTAATTTCATTGATTTCTGCTTTTCGCCATTTTTCCAGTGTCGCCGTTGTAACAAACCTTCATGTCAAGTTTCTAAGCACCACAAAGCACAATGACTACATCTAACAAAATACCTTAACAAAACAATGCAGCTTCGATTTTAGGCCTACTGTTACTGGTGCCCCATTTTTTGTTTCTAGGACATAACTCCTAGCAAGCCTACTAGATGACCTAGTCATTGGATGGAAATGAAGTATCATAGACTGCACGAGGAAAGGAAAACAACCTTCAGGTGCTATTCCATGCGGAGAAAAGAATCCCTTTGCTGCATGGGGAAAACAATTCCTCATCTGGTCTCTTGGGTGTACTCTGCCAGCAAAGTCAGACCCTTACTCAATCCAAAACACAAGCCCGAGCAGTACCCTCACGGCCTTCCTCGTGCCACTGCAACCTGCCCACTCTGTCCCTCACACCCTCAGATAGTGTTCATAGGTACGCATTGACCCAGCCACCAAAATACCCTCCCGAAATGTATTTTTACTTGCAATTCAACTTGTTCCCCTTTCAGTAATTTAGCAGTCAATTGCGAGCTGTGTTGGACCAAAAATCTCTTGGCAGACATGTTTCAAAGTTGTTTTTATTGTTCAGAGAATTTCTACCACCTGGGGATGCTTACATGCTGCTTATATTGTATTGCAGTAAGATATAAAATGAAGCGTAAGGATGGGGGATGAAGGTAGTGAACACACATATGCAGTTGCAGCCGGCATTACGGGCGGGTGGTGGGAGTGGAAATGGGGTCATCGCGGTGGGGGGGTGGCGGGGAGGCAGGAGGGGTTTAATAAAATAAAATACAACTCACCGTCCCGTGCCACCTCAGCTCCTGGCTCCGACTCCCGCAGTCTCGTGTTTTCCGTGCTCAACAGGAAAGCCACCCATAGTCAGCCTCCCTCCCCTCCACCAATCGCAACGCTGCAATGTCAGCATTGTGATTGGTGAGGCACAGCGGAGAGCGCCCCAGCCAGCCCATTTTCTCTATGAAGGCTGCATGCAGAATGCTGAAATAGAGAAAAAGGGGAGTGCGCATGACTGGGTTGGTCGGCCCTGGGGCTGACCAAACAGTCAGTAGCCACAACAGTGGGAAAGCCACTCCAGCCCTGCCCTCGAGCTGGACCGCCCACCAGCCCGCCCACAACCAGGCACTTCTGCTTTCTCACAGTGCGAGAAGCAGAAACATAAAATGATAGTTTTACTATTTTATGTTTCTGCCTTCTCGCACTGCGAAAAAGCAGTGGGGGGACGCCCCCATGGAGGAGCCGCCACTGGGCATTTGGCATCAGGAGCGCAACGCCCATTGGGCTCAAAGGACTTCAGGCCCCCCCTCCCTCCGCCGTGTGTGTCAGCCCGGGCTGAGGCAGCTTCCCGGGCACACGCACAGGTCTTTAAAAGACCATTTAGTTGTTAAGGATTCTTTGTTGTTCTTTCACCCCTTCTTAGAGCCCCTGCATCTTAACTCTGACGATTGCTGGAAGAATTAGCCCCCCCCCCGAATTTTCACTCTATTTGCGCCTCTGTTTGGCATGCTACTTTTTGTATTATATATTTGATATCAGAGACATAAAGAAGTGCCAAAATACTAGCTGGGCGGCAACTATCTAAGCAGGAAAACTACCACACTCCTAGGAATACTCCAGGGATTCTTTGTGAATACCATAAGTTAGAAATTTGTTCCATATGAAGGAGTAATCATTCAGTTGCAGATTTTCAACTTTTTCCCCATGTCCTGTGTTAATTGGTCTCTATCAGATAATTGGCGCCGTATATTTGTACAAATATACATTTTATAGAGTTATTTTCAAACTGGACAAGAGTGCATGTCCACATGGGTACGACAAGGGCACAAATTTCCGGATTAACTTTGTGTGCTTGAGTATGGCTCATGCACTTGCAATTAGTGGACGTGCATGGGCCAGTCTATTGTTGCAGTGCATCCCAGTCAGAATTTTGACACACAAAAATGTAATGCACCACTCCACTGCCCTGTTCCCTTTTCTGTATGGATTCATACATCTGCCACTTAGATGTTTCCATAACATGAAATACGTTTTAAAATGTTGTGCGTGAAGGCTTGCAATTTGCACTTTTGCAAAAATCGTGCTTTATCTTTTTTTGCAAGTTCTAAAAAAGCTTTACGTGCACCTTATAGCTACTTCCAATCAATGTTAATGTTAACGGGATTTATAAAAGCGCATTAATACCCAGAGGTGTCTTGGCGCTGAGAACACAGTAAGCCCACACAACGTCTAGTCCTGGAACAGCCAGGTCTTTAACCTTCTCCTGAAGATGGATAGGGAGCTCGCACTTCTGCGCTCACTTGGAACAGTATGCCAGAGTTTAGAGGTGCCATAGTGGAAGCTGCGCTCACCCCCCCCCCCCCCCCGCCCCCCGGTGCAATGTTTGAATTCTGGGCACTGTCAAGAGTCTAGCCACTGAGGAACGAAGGTGTCGGGTTGGTTCGTACCAGACGAAAAGGTTCTGAAGAAAGGAAGGACCTGTGTTATTCAGTGCTTTGTAGGCCAGACACAGAGCCTTGAATTTAATACGCTGTAGTACAGGGAGCCAGTGCAGATTGCGAATCTCTTTTGATACCGATTTGTGCCTGGGGATGTTGAGCAATAGCCGTGCTGCTGTATTTTGGACCAACTGAAGCTTTTTTAGACACTGCTTCTGTATGTTCAGATATAGCCCATTGCAGTAATCCAGTTTGGACTGGATGAGAGGTGTTACCACAGTTTTTCTAGTCTCCACGGGGATGTACTGAAGGATCTTCCTTATTTTCTTAATAAGAAAGTGGGATGCGGAGACAATAGCATTGGTCTTCTGAGAGAGTGTTAATTTATTGTCAACCCATACACCCAGTTTCTTGGATTTAGCTGCTGGTTTTGGTGATTCTCCTATCTCTGCCAGCCACCACAGATTGCCCCAGATTGGCTGCATATTTCCAAAGATCAAAACCTCTGTTTTTCCAGAGTTAAGTTTGAGGCAATGTGTACTCATCCATCTGTTTATTGTACACATGCAGTTCTGAAACGGTTGGATAGGAGGGGCTTGATCTTTATATGCAGCCACCACTATCTGGGTATCGTCGGCGTAAGACGTCAGACTAAACCCAAAGTCCCGGATCAGAGGAGCCAATTTGGAAATGTAAACATTAAAAAGGGAAGGGTTTAAGGAGGAGCACTGTGGCACTCCGCACGGCAAGGTGTAAGATACTGAGTGATATCCATCAACCGATACTGTTAATCTCCTGTCCTTAAGAAAGGAGGACAGTAGCACAAGTGCTATGCCCGACCCCTAGGCTCTCCAGCCACTGTTGCAAGAGGACGTGATCAACAGTGTCAGAAGCGGCTGACAGATCGAGGAGCACAAGGGCGGCTGTGCCTCCTCCGTCCATCACCGCTCTGATCTCCTCAGTGGCTTTGATGAGTGCCGAATTCCAGCGTTATGAATCAGAACAAGGACAAGAATGCCCCAATGCCCTTCTCATGTCTCTTGCTCATGGCCTCTTGTCAGGATTCAAACAGTCAAGCTTCGGGATACAAGAAGTATTATTTGCTTGCCTTCAGTTCCTGAACTTCACAGATGTCAGAACATCAGCCATCCCAGGCGTCCAACAGGGACCTCTCCTATCAGCATCTTGCTTCAGCAGTCAGGATAACTGGTTAATTAAAAGGTGCTGTATAGATTCTTGGGCTCAGATTTCTATTTTTATGGACAAAGCCCAAATTGTTTCAGTTCTATTTTCAAGCCATCAATGCAACAAATCTTGTCTTTCCATAGACTGAACGTCACCTCCTTTTACTACGGTGTTTGCAGTTTTTACTTCTCTGGAATGAGAGCTTTGGTCTGATGTGTCTATAGTCACACATTGCACTTCCTCACAATTCCAGAATTTCACAAAGCTTATTGGTGAAGTGTAGATCTCCATTGGATGGTCATTCCTCCCTTTCCGATGTCACTCAGCATCATTTCTCTTTTAGAAAGCAACAAATAGGAAGGAGCAGCTTAACTGAGTGGAATGGAAGCCATGAAACCATCTCTGGGAAGTTAGCCGGTAAGAATCAATAAAATAACAGACAAGGAGGCAAACAGCAGAATGTGGGTTCAAACAATCGTCGATGAAGGGAGAAGGAAGAGAGGTCCAGAGCAATAAAAGTGCAGGCAGGATTCATCAAAAACATGGCCCAATTAAGATAGCACTTTGCACAAGCTGATTTTATAGCAAAGCTGGCAGACGGTCCCTGTCTGTACTGTGTGGTAAAGAGGAAAACAGGGAGCTGTAGAATACCATTTGTGTTGGAAATGGTCCTTTTTGAAGGGTTATCCCCAAACTTTTTGCTTCTTCCTCCTATTTTTTCCTGACCTGTTTGTGTTGGTTTTAGGATTCTGGGCACTTTACCACTGCTAATCAGTGCTAAAGTGCATATGCTCTCTGTGTAACTTGTGTTATGGATTGGTGTTTCCATGATTGGATGTTTGATTTACTTGTTAGTCCCTAGTAAAGTGCACTGAGTGTGGCAGGGGCTTTAAATCAAATGCTACCAGTGGGCCTGCAGCACTGATTGTGCCACCCACGTGAGTAGCCCTAAAAAGGTAACTCAGACCTGCCATTGCAGAGTCTGCACACAGTTTGGAACTGCCATGTAAACTTGGCCAGTGCACACACTTGCCAGTCCCTAACCTTCCATTTTCTTACATGTCAGGCACCCCTAAGGAAGGCCCAAGGTACCCCTGTGGGCAAGGTGCAGAGTATGTGAAAGGTAGGGCATGCCCTGGTGTGTGTGGCATGTACTAATAGTGAATTACAGCCAATGTCATTTTTCACTATTGCAAGGCTACCTGTTCCCCGTAGGATAGAATGGGAAGTTTGTTTATAACCTCTTATAAACATAACTGGCCCGGGGAATTAGGTAGGAAAATAAAGTTTAGTATACCTGAACTCAGAATCTAAAGATGCATCTTTTAGTGAAGGTGATTTTTACATTCTGTGTTTGAAAATACCACTTTTAGAAAGTAGGTATTTTCTTGCTCAGTCATCTCGTATGCCTCTGCTGGAATGTGGATTGCCTGTCTGAGTTTTGGATGACAGAAGGCTGGAGAACAGGAGTGGCTCCAGATAGTCTAGGTGGGTCAGGAAAGGGCTGAATAGACCTGGGCTGCAATGGGGGAAGGAGGAGGAAATTTCCTTGCACCTCAAAGGGCCTGGTCTGCCTCTGACAATGCTGTCTCCACCTCCTGACAGGAAATCACACCAGAGAAGGCAGAACTGGTTCTGGCTGGGCACAGACACTCTCTGCATAAGAGATCAAAGGATTTTGGGATATAAATATTTGGGCCCAGACCCCTGAATTTTAGAACTCTTTTGGACCAAGAAGACTGCCAAGAAGAAGAGCTGGAGAAGCTGTGAGGAGGCACTACCAAATTGCTTTGTGCTTTGCTGTGTTGGCCTGCAGTGGCTGATTCTGTCTTGGGCAGTGAAAGGACTGGACTGAACTTTCTGCAATCTACTTTGTTAGTTTCTCCAAGGGCTTGAGGTAGAGCTTGCCCCCTGTTCAAGAAGTCTCAGGAACAGCAAAGACTTCAAGCTCTTCTGCCCTCAGCACTGGGGACTGTGTGTTTTGTGCTGCAACAGAGGAAAAGCGACCCAACGACGTCGCTGCCGACTCCGTGTCCTGAAGGCACCACAGAGGGCACGGCCACAATGACGCAGCGCGACCCTGGTCTCACCGACGATGCCTGCTGACGCCGCCATGAGCCGCTGCTCGCACTGCGACCTGTGGGCACCGCACTCCGCACCGCCTTGCTTCACAGCGACGCCTTGGTATCCCCGATGATGCCGCTCCATGCCGAAATCTATGCCGCTGATTGCACCATGGTTCGAGTGCACCGCTCGTAAAGTTACACGACGCACCACCCTCATCCCGCACCGCAGCCTTGGCCTACCGACGCCGGTGCTATGGACTCCAGTTCGTCAGCCGACGATAGCCCTTCAGCAATGAAGACGCTGTTGCTTACACCGCGACCTGCCAGCACCGCGACGAGCACCGCATTCACTTCGCAACACGACCCTGGTCTCACCGACGATGCCATTTGACACCGCCACCAAGCCACTGCTCGCACCGCGACCTAAGGGCACTGTATGCCGCACCGCTGCACTTCGCATCACAGCACCTGACACTTGCCGATGCCAGCGCTCCTGACTCCAACAGAGACGAGATTGATCTCCAACGCGTGTGACTTCGGGGGGCCAGACGACTCCTGCACCGACCTCCGGAACCGACGCCTGTGGGCGCCGTGCTTTCGGAAGCTCAACGAGAGGTCACCGACGTCCTGCATTTCTAAAAGGTACTGTTTGCGGGTCTTCCCGACACCGTAGTTGGCCCGCGACGCCGCGGTCAGCCAGAACTGTTTGGATTTGTTTGCTCACGACGCCGTGATAGCCCCGGACGGAGCTATCGACAAGGAACTGTTTTTCAAGCATATGTTGATAACTGAAGATTTTTAAGTGCTGTAATGTGGATTATTATCGTTTTTGGGTCTTGTCTTAAGTATATAAAAATATTGGATATTTTTCTAAACTGGTGTGGTGTCCTTTTGTAGTGCGTACACTGTATTACTGTTGGTTAGGTGCAAATGCTTTACACACTGAAGAACCAGAAACCTTGTGGGCCTGGCGGCGCAGGGTACACCTTAATCTCCTGGGTTCTCCTGCTTCAGCTAACAGAGACATGGGGATACTCTGTCGGCGCAAAAGATCAGATTTTATTAGCTGCAGCTAGTACAGTTGTCCTAGAAGTACACACGGTATGTTCTCAGGAGACTGCCACTTCACTCCGTGGCGCACAATCTTTTATAGTACATAGGTGACATATACATTAACGAAGGACACACCTAAAACATACATGGAAAAACCAATAAGAATAGTCTGAAAGTAAGTCAGAGCCAATAGAAAGAATTGGAAAACAAAAGTATTGGGTAACCCGAAGAAGCCTCTCCTCCAACTGTGTTTGCCATCCCTTCCACAGGTTAAGGTATTAACGTGTCCGCAACTGACTTGCAGGTGACGAGATACGTTTGTGTGTTTTGGAGGACAGTTGTGAAACGAGAGAATACGAGCAGAGGACAGCGAAGGCCAGAAGATAAGATAAAGTCAGAAGAGAATAGTGTGAACCAACAGATAGTTAAGACAGGGATTAGAAAAACCAGACAGGGATTAGTGTACTCGGCCAGTCTCTAACACCAGCTTTGTAAACAGAGGCACAAGGCTATTTTGACACGATATTGCAGAAAAGACTTTGTTCGTCGTACTGCCTGAGTGCGGGCAACACAAAATGGCGGCGGAGCACAAAATGGAGGCTCAATACGATCGTGATTGAAAATCGAATTTCCTCAGACCCTCCTTTTGCCAGAACTCAGGCAAGATACACAGACTCACGTTAATCTGAGTCGATGTCGATGGCCATGAGGTCATCGAGCTGTTGCTGTAACATCATTCTAATATTCTCTGTTCTTTGTGTCTTGGGTTTGGGGATGCACATAGTAGCACAAAGGTCGCAGATGGTGAGACCACAGTGCATACAAAGACAACAATAGAAAATGATGGCTAAAACCATACCAAGGAATGTTAGCACTTTACAACCCCATTTGGACAGTAGTCCCCAAAACCATCACAATAACGACCAATCTCCTTCGTCCTGATGAACCGACTCGGAGGTTATATGTAATTTAGAGATGGCTTGGTATACTGTCGGAGCATCATTAGGTATATAAATACAGCAACTTGATTTGATCAATTTACAGACTCCACCACGATCTACAAGAATAACATCTAAGGCAACTTGGTTCTGCAAAGTCATAAGACGATCCGCCTGTAGTTCCGCTGTAATATTACTCAAAGCTCCTACAGTGATGTCTATGGTAGTCTCTACGACACAAACCAGTTGTCTCATATTCCTGCTGTTTCCCATAGGACCCCAAAAAGGAAGAAATCCTTTAAGGAAGTCTCCTCCCTCTTGTCCTGCTGTGTCTTTGGAATCAATTATTCCTCTGCCATATCTGTTTCTATGAAAATTTGAAGACGCAGTGTATGTAGGGGGAAGAAGAAAAGCTATATAGCAAGTTCCAGAAAAAGCAGTTGGCAACCACGTATAGGCTCTATCGTGACAGATAAAATACGTGCCCTGAGATGGAACTAACGGTGGCGAATTCTGAGATGAGTGGATGTACGTATGGGAACAAAAACTTTTTCTCTGTTCGATGTCAGTAGTCTGGCCATTTATTTGCAAACAAAATTTGCCTTGATGAGGTACAGTCCAAATTGATGGAGATTTTCCCTGTTTAACCTTATCACTAAGGCTAGTGAGATAATGAGTGACGTTCCAATTAGTATATGCTTTTCTCTCATCAACAGAAATTTTACTATTTTCCATGATTTTAGCCATAGCTACCATTCCCTTTATCAATGAACTATGACTGAAATCTGGTCCACCAATATAAGAACTGACAGGTGGTTTAAATCGGCTTTGATAAGCGTTAGAGAAAATAACAAAATAAGCCCAAGCAGAACCTTCATAAGAGAACAGAAGGACTAAATATGGCATCCCTTTTTCTGTGGTATGAGGCATTAGTCCACACACCCAACAATCGGTTGTATTAATTACTAATTGGTGTTGGTGTAATAACTGGATAAATGAATTGTTGTAATATTCAATTCTTCTAACGAGTTCATGTTGAGGAAGTGTATGAAATAGATGCGGAGAGATAGTAGAATAAGAAGGCACAGTAATAGAAGAAGGGACAACTTTTTGCTGCATAGCATGAACAATCCAACCTATACACGCCAACAAAATACACAATAATATAAAAACACACAAAGTTATACCACAACGACTGTATATTATTTTACAATAATTGTCTTTCATTTTGTTCTTTCTCTTTCTTTCGCCTAATGTAGTTTCCATCTTCTAAATGGATGCTCACGGCAATCTTCCTTAATCACTTGGTCACGATTGTCTGCCGTCCTATGACACTGCAAGTCCTGCAGGCCTATTGCCACTACTCAGGTCACAACCAAGACTCCTACCGTGACCCTGCAATCAGGATAGAAACTACATGGAAGAGAGAATCTCAAGTTTTCTTCTTCATTCTAGGTCTTAAATCGTAATGAGCCTTATCAGGTACAGTCTGATCCTGAAACAATGTTCGTGGATTTGTGGTATTCTGACGAAAATGTGGTGGTACAGCTTCTTGGAGAATGTCGTCGTTTTCTTTTTCTGACAGTGTTCCATTCAAGCGTGCATCACTAAAAGGTATACATCGTGGAACTTTCTTGCTTTCAGAGTCACTTATACCCTTACGGACCCACTGATCAAAGGGCAAAGGCAAAGGAACCTTCTTGCAGTGCACGCCGTGAATCCAGTTCTTCTTTCCTTCAACCTTCACTGCTGTATGAGTAGTTAAGAGAACCTGACGGGGTTCTCTCCAGCGAGGCTCCAAATTCTTCGTCCTTTGGAAATTCTTCACACAAACCCAGTCACCTGGTTGGATGGAATGACCTGAGTCTGTGGAGGCCTCTGGCAAAGTGCTCTGAACCTGTTGATGGAGAACACGCAATTTAGTTGTGAGGTCGTGCAAATAATCAATCAACATCGGGTATGGTATATCAGAGTACTTTTTAGGGCGAGGGACTCCCCATATATTAGCTGGGCGTCCGAAGACTATCTCATAAGGGCTAAGTCCCAAACGAGAATGCACAGCCATTCTTGTGGATAGAAGAGCCAAAGGTAGGGCATCGGGCCAACTAAGGCCTGTACTACCCTGCACTTTCGCAAGCTTAAGCTTTAACCGCATCGCTGCTCATGACGGAACCACTCCGTCATGAGCCACGGGCGCCGTGTGCTCATGACGGAGTGGTTCCATCATGCTGCGGCCGTTGGCGGCTGCTCCGCCCACGCGACGCTGATTCCCCGCCTGTGCGGGCGATTAGCGCGAGTGGGCGGAGTCGTGACGGAACCACTCCGTCATGAGCACAGCGCGCCCGTGGCTCATGACGGAGTGGTTCCGTCACGAGCATGGCGGCGCCGCGCTGCCCCCAAACCCCCCCAGCGCCGCGGCAAAATTTGTGCCGCGGCGAAGGGGTTAAAGTACCATTGTAGCATTCCACTAGACCCGCTGACTGTGGATGGTTTGCCGCATGGAACTTCTGTTTTATACCAAGACCTGCACAAACTTTTTGCATGACTTGGCCTACAAATTCACTCCCATTGTCACTCCAGACAATGCGCGGCAAACCAAATCTAGGGAAAAACTCTTTTAGAAGTACTTTGGCTGTAGATAAAGCAGTGTTGTCTTTCAGGCGGGAAAGCCTCTATCCATCTGGAAAAGGCACATACCACCACTAGAACATATTTGAGATTGTTGCATCGTTCCATGTGAATGTAATCGATTTGCAACACCTCAAATGGATAGGTCGGTGGAGCAAAATGACCTGCTGGAGTTGGGGTTCCCTTTCCCGGATTGTACATTAAGCAAATAATGCAATATTTCACTACATTTTCTGCACACTTTGGGATTCCTTCGTTTTGCCACACTGGAACCAGAAGCTTGCATATTCCTTTCGCACTTAGGTGGGCTGGACCATGCGCCATAGTAACTACGGGTAGTACATAAGCGTCTGGTAACAGCCAACGTTGGTGCTCGGATAATTCCACCCAACATCCCATCTCGTCTAACATTCCTGTACTTTCTTTCCACTTTCTCAATTCTTTCTCTGTAGCCTCTTCTTGAATTGATTTCACACTTGCTACTGTGTCCTCATACATTCCTTTTTCTCTGACCCAATTTGCAGGGCCCGCAACATACATGCGACTTGTAGCATCTCTGGCTGTCTTTTCCACTACCTCATCCGCAAATGCATTCCCGCGACCAACATCGTCAGTAATCTTCTTATGCGCACTACACTTCACAATTGCTATCTGGGTAGGCAAAGCAAGTGACTCAAGAAGGTCAATCACCCACTGACCATGTTGTATCTTAGTGCCGTGGGAAGTAAGGAATCCCCTTTCTTTCCACAAACGTCCAAAATTGAACGCCACACCAAAAGCGTACTGGCTATCGGTATACACGTTCACTCTTTTTCCTTTGGATAACACACACGCTCTGGTTAAGGCTATCAGTTCAGCTGCCTGAGCTGAATTATGTCTGATGCGTGCTGTTTCCACGACTGCATGCAAGGTAGTAACAGCATAGGCTGAAGTTGTCTCTCCATTAGGAAGCTTAAAACAAGAACCATCTACCCATAGCGTTCCATCCGGATTCACTAATGGCGTATCTGTTAAGTTAATTCTACCTTTTGTCTCTTCCTCAGTACGGAAGAAACAATCATGTTGTTCTTGAACACCTTTCTCTTCTGGCAGAGGCAACAAAGTAGCTGGATTTAAAGCATTACATCGTTTGATATGCACGTGACTAGCCAAGAGCGTTAGCTCATATCCAGACAAACGAGCACTCGTAAGATGCTGTGTTTTTGTTCTGTTTAGCAAAATATCCACTGCATGTGGCACCATAACAATGAGAGTATTATCTAGCACCACTCCAGCCGACTGTCGAATAGAAATTGCTGCTGCTGCTGCTGCTGTCGCTTTAAGACAACTAGGCAATGCTTTAGCTACTGGATCTAACGTAGCCGAAAAATAGGCAAATCGCTGTGTTAAGACTGACAACGCACAACCTTCTCTTTCGTGAACATAGAGCGTAAAAGGCTTACTGTAATCAGGAGTACCTAGTACAGGAGCGGAACACAGAGCAGCACGTAAGTCAGTAAAACTCCTCTGACATTCGTCAGTCCATAGAAGGGGCTGAGGCGTATCTTTCAAAGTGAGTACCAACAAAGGTTTGGCCAACAGAGAGAAGTTAGAGATCCACTGCCTACAATAGGAAGTAATGCCCAGAAAGGCACGTACTTCTCTTTGTGTGGATGGCACAGACATTTGCGTAATTGCTTGGATACGTTCTGGGGTTAATCGTCTTCCCTCCTTCGATAAGAGATGACCCAAGTAGGTAACCTCTCGGCGAACATATTGTAGCTTAGAAGGTGAAACCTTATGATTAAGATTGGATAAGTGTCGTAACAATGCAACCGTCACATTCTTACATATATCCTCTGAATCAGCAGCGATTAACAAGTCGTCCATGTACTGAATGAGAACAGCACCAGACGGCAAGGAAAAAGCATCAAGATGACATTTCAGAGCTTGACTATAAAAAGAGGGTCTTTCACAATAGCCTTGAGGTGCGCGCTTGAACCGGAAGCTTCGGCCTCCAAGAGAGAAGCCAAAAATGTCCCTACTCTCTTCGGCAATGGGAATACTAAAGAAAGCATTTTTCAGATCGATAACAGAAAACCAAACCGCTGAAGAAGGTATCATCGTCAACAGCGCAGTGATATCTGGGACAACAGGAAACTGTGGTACAACAATTTTGTTTATCTCCCGAACATCAATAACAAAGCGATAAACAGGAGGCTGAGAAGGATCAGTGCGTTTAAGAACAGGAAGAATAGGGCTATTACATATGTTACCTCTCGTTTCCTCAACCACATCCTTCTGAATCAAATCATGAATGATTTCCAAAAGCGCTCTTTCACCTTCAGTGGAAATTCTATATTGAGGAACGCGTGGCAATTCAGCATTGGGCTTGAGAGTAACAACATAAGGTGGAATTTCAAGACAACCAACATCATTTGGACCCGTAGCCCAAAGCGTTGTAGGGAGAGAGAGCAATTCAGGTGGGAATTGATCTTTAGACAAATACATTGGAGAAGTCAGTTTCTGTCCTAAAGTAAGATATACACCAGAAGGAGAGCAATATATTGTTGCATGCAATCTTTTCAATAAATCCAAGCCCAATAGATTCTCGCCGCAACCATTCGTTAAGAGAAGCGGAACTTCTGAATCATAAGGGCCAATTAAAATAGGCAAAGGGCAAGAAACCGGATTACGAACTGGGGCGCCAGAAAAACCTACAGATACATTCGTTAAGCCAGACAAAGGTGCCCCAGGGAGTTTTGAATGAATGATAGAACTTCTCATCGCACCAGTATCTAAAAGAAATGGCTCTGAAACACCCATTGTAGTGACATTAACATAAGGTCCATTCTGATCTACTGGAATCGACACAACTCCCTTACTTTGTCCATGGCTGTCCTAGTTAACATGAAGATTTTCATTCTCGCCTTCAACATAACAATCCTCATTGTAATACTGTGTAGACCGAACGTTTTGCTGATCAAAGTAGTTCACGGAATTAGGAGGAGGAAGGGAACGCTGTTCTTGGGTCAACATACCTCGACCTCTACCTCTGTTTGCTGACTGGAGGCCACCACGACCTCGTGGAGCAGATAGTGTCCCATTGCGCTGTAATAAAACCGGACAACTATTCTTAAAATGGCCTTCCTCTCTACAATAGGCACATTGATTAGGACCTAACAAAGGTCGTGGAGTATATGGCTCAGGCTTTTGATATACCCTCTGAAACTGGAGGCTGTTGAAACTGGGGCTGAGCATAACGAGGTGGATAAGCCTGTTGTAAGAGAACCTTAGTTTTCAATTCTTTAATCTTTTTCTCTTGCTTATCTCTTTCTTCTTTATCTCTATTTTCATAATATTGAGCAGTAGCCAATATCTGGGCTGAAGAGGAAACAGCCCATGAACTTTCGGAGTCCTTCAACTTATGCGATAGCTCGGGTAGCAAATTAAATACGAACTTATCTACAAATAATCGTTGTCCACCCTCTGTAGTCATGTCCTGACCACTGTGATCAATGAATGTCTCCTTGAAACGAGTGAAGAAATCGGAGACACTCTCATCTTTCGTCTGTTTACACGCAGCTAGTTTATCCCAGTTAACTCTCAAGGCAGGCATCATCGTTTTCATTAATGTAATGATCCTACCAGGGAGTTCTGAAATCAAAGCATCAGGCTTCGCACCACCCACTTGGGCTCTATCTGCGGCAATTATAGCAATCCAGTCTCCACCTAATTCTTGGGCATGATTCTCTTTACGAATCCTAGCCCATAACGCTTGTGGGACTACATTCCCCATCAACATATCAATATCTGCTAAATTCATAATACAGGCATCAACAGTCTGTGACAATTCTTTATAATAACCTGCAGGGTTTTTACGAGGATCCGGTAGAGACTGTTTAAAAGCCAAAACTTCAGATCTTTTCCAGGGGACATGTACCCATATTCGCTGGAAGTGAGCAGGAATAGCTTGATTAGCACCTACTGCTAAAACCTCTTCTCTCCATACCGGAGGAACCTCTCTCATTGGGTAATTTTTCAGTGTCAACCTAACTGAGGGATCGAAGTCAAGAAAAGTCTGTGAGGTAAATAAAGTTCTAAAGGTAACAAGTGTCTTTACAGCGTCCTCAACCTTAGAACCCACAATGAGTCCCTTATCAAAATTAGCCTGAATATCTAACAAGTCCATATCCTCCCAACTTTTAACAAGAGTATCACACATGACATTGAAAACATATCTCTGCGTAGGCGCATTCCACTGTGAGAAGGTAGGCATAATGTCAGGTACACTATACTGAGGACCCTTCTCAATCCATTTGCGAGCGAGAGAGTCCAACCTTTCTCGTTCTTCGGAAGCTGGGAACTAAGTACGAGACTGTCTTCGAGAAAATGCCGGAGACACATTTAACGCCTAAAAGAAAGGAGATAAAAGACCAGAGACCGTATCTGTGAGTCGTTTACGCATAGACGGAGAATTTGACATAAGGATAGGGGACAAGGTATTAGGCGAACTAACTAAAGAAGAATCAGTAATTACCGGGGGAACAGAGGGCAAAGAAGATGAAGGAAAAGGAATTGAAGGCAAAGCTGGCAGAGGCGGCAATACTTGAGGGGGCAAATGTGGAAGAGCCGGAGCAAGCGGAGGCGCGACTGGCGGCTGAACAGGCTGTAACAACGGGGGTGCATTAGCACCTTGTACATAGGGCGGAGGCAATCTCAATAGGTGAGACATCAAGGGATCTTCCTCTAAGTCCTTTCTTTTATCAGAAGGGGAAGCTGGCAACATCAGATGGCATTTATCTATTGCCATACGATGCTGTCTCTCTGAAATTTCCATCACATTGTTAACTTCATCATCTTTAAATTGCTGTGCAGCCTGTATAATTGTCATACCCTGTGCTTTCCTATCTCGTTTTTCTTGCTTAATTTTTCTCTGTTTGGCTTCCTTACGCCAAAGGCGGAAAGAGTCAAACATTGCCGGCCGGGCTTTTCTTTTAAATAAAATAGTTTCCAAATTATCTAGTATGTCAGGCTCAAAACTACCATTTTCTGGCCATTTTAAAACACCATCATTCTTCGTGTATCGGATCCATGTCTCGTTAAAGGCAATGGGGCCAACACCATGTTTAGAATAGAGCTCATAAGTGGGAGTTCCAACCGAAGGAATCGGACAAGAGTCCTCCAGCCGGGAATCCCTATTACAACCAAAGCAACAAAGTTTCTTAAACTTAGTCAGACCAGGCATCGTTATTTCACTGGACTGTTCACAAACATCAAGGGGGTTAACTCAATTAACTCAGCACAAATGTACTTACCCCTCGGCTTCGGTTATTGCAATACCCGAATCAAAGACCCAAAGAACCTAAGAACCAAAGAACCAAAGGACCAAAGAACCAAATGTTGGAGCGACCCACTAATACTTAACTAAGATGTGTTCTTACACCAACAGAGGCCCGTCTATCGTCTCGCTTTACCATACATCACCAAAAAGAGGGCCAAGGCAGGGCAGCAGTCAGGGCAGCATTCGTCAGTAGCCGTCAGGAAGGAATAACCACACTGCAAAATACCTTCGGACCACTTTCGACATACAGGGGTCGCTTGACGTGGTTCGCGATTCCTCCAGAATTTTCTTGCGGGGTTCCTCACGACCTTCAGGCAGAACCACTACCTCTGAAGCTGCCCCACGTGAAGAACCAGAAACCTTATGGGCCTGGCGGCGCAGGGTACGCCTTAATCTCCTGGGTTCTCCTGCTTCAGCTAACAGAGACACGGGGACACTCTGTCGGCGTAAAAGATCAGATTTTATTAGCTGCAGCTAGTACAGTTGTCCTAGAAGTACACACAGTATGTTCTCAGGAGACTGCCACTTCACTCCGTGGCGCACAATCTTTTATCGTACATAGGTGACATATACATTAACGAAGGACACACCTAAAACATACATGGAAAAACCAATAAGAATAGTCTGAAAGTAAGTCAGAGCCAATAGAAAGAATTGGAAAACAAGAGTATCGGGTAACCCGAAGAAGCCTCTCCTACAACTGTGTTTGCCATCCCTCCCACAGGTTAAGGTATTAACGTGTCCGCAACTGACTTGCAGGTGACGAGATACGTTTGTGTGTTTTGGAGGACAGTTGTGAAACGAGAGAATACGAGCAGAGGACAGCGAAGGCCAGAAGATAATATAAAGTCAGAAGAGAATAGTGTGAACCAACAGATAGTTAAGACAGGGATTAGAAAAACCAGACAGGGATTAGTGTACTCGGACAGTCTCTATCACCAGGTTTGTAAACAGAGGCACAAGGCTATTTTGACACGATATTGCAGGAAAAGCAGAAAAGACTTCGTTCGTCGTACTGCCTGAGTGCGGGCAACACAAAATGGCGGCGGAGCACAAAATGGAGGCTCAATACGATCGTGATGAAAAATCGAATTTCCTCAACACTGCCTCTAAGATAAGCCTGACTGCTCGTGCCAAGCTACCAAGGGGGTGAGCAGGGGTTATTGTAGGAGTGTAACTCCCTTATCCTGACTAGAGTGGTGGTTTCTGCCTGACTTTGGCACATGCCCTAGCTGACTAAAAATCCCATTTCTAACAGTTAGGAAGTAAGAATCTCAGAAAGGTCAACACCATCTTTATACAGCAGCACAAACATGCTAGCAAATCCAATTGGAGTAAGCCTTTCCCTCCAATGAATGCAAGCACTCAGATGAAAAGCCTAAGAAACAAGCAGCCTTGAGAGGCACATGAAGGCCAATAGCGACCGCAGGTGTTCAGCCATGAATACAACAAATATAAACTTGAGAAATTCGGGCCAGACAGAGGTGACCTGGAAGACCCTGGAAAACCAAACCAAACAGAAGACTTGCAGAGTGGCATACAGAAATGGAACAGGCCTGAGAAGGTATGGGATTGAGAAAGAGTATGGTGACTGGAGGAGACAGTATGGAGTCGCAGGATTCCATTAAGACAGGTTTTCTTTTTTTTAAGTTTAAGTTTATTTATCATGAATCAGTAATGTACAAATAGAAATAACATGTACAAAAGTAATCTTAACAACAATACTCTGTAAAGGAAGGCAAAAGAGCAAATGATATTAATTTCTGTAAGCATACAAGGCAATTTGAGGAATTAAGAAAACAACAATTATAATAAGAAATTAAGGAAAAAACTTATTTGACATAAGCAAGTTAAGGCAACCAAGATGTCAAGGAGGTTTCCGAACCTCATCTGAAGCTTGGACTAATGGAGTACAGTGAGAGGCAATATGTGTCAGGTATGAGGAAATAGGAAGCCATAAAAGGTCTCTTTTAATGGACATTGAAAGAGGGGAAATGTAACTTGTATCAAGTCTGTGATGGAAACATACGGCATTCCACCATGCTTTAAAAGTGACTTTGTCGGCTTGTTTCCAATTAGATGTGATTAAGTGAAGAGCTATTGCCAATAACAGGTCTATTATTTTGTAATTAGAGGGAGATCGGGCCAATTAGGTGACAAAGAACCTAGAAAAATGTTGGAAGGAGAAGAGGGAATATTTGTGCTAAAAATTGTATTAATTTGAGTCCAAAGCAATTGTCAGAAATGATGAATAGGAGTATAGTCAAATAGCATGTGCTTGAGATCAGCATTAGTGGACGGGCAGGACCAACAAGTAGGAGTAGAATCTGTAGAGAAGGAAGCTAACCTTTTGGGAGTATATAAAACACGTTGATAGACAAAATAAAGGGTTTGAGAGGTGTTAGCAGCTCTGGAGGTCTCATGAATTTAAAGCCACATCTTATCCCAAAAAGGAGTTGTCCAACATTCCGTCAGATCCTTTTCCCAAGCCAACTCAGCTTTTGTCTTTTTTCGATCGGAAGAGAGAGATAGGGATTTATAAAAAGATGAAGCTGAGGAAGAAGTAGAAAGCAAGGGAAATAACAAGGAGCAGCTGGAAGATGGAGAAGATAATGCTGGTAAGGAAAGAAGGTACTGAGATAGTGAGGGGAATAAAAGATCATATTGAGTTTTACAGGAAGATGGTAAAGCAAAAAGTGCTTGAAGATCTGAAAAGGATAAAGGAATATTGTTACGGATTAATTGTGAGATCCAAAGTATACCCTTACTCCTCCACGTTTTCCAGTAGATAGTACGATTCTTAATGCGTAGTAATCCATTATGCCAGATGGGCTGTTGATCTAAAGAAGACAACGCTGGATAGGTAGAGGGTAACAATGGAGTAAGAATTTTACGAGTGTGAGAGATGATTGGAGTTCGGAAAGAGGAAAAATTGAAAGGTGACATAAAGAACTTCTCTATAGTCAACCAAATTGGCGGATATATAGACCGATCAAGAGAAAGCCAACTGGAAGATTGTTTTAAAGAAAAGGCATAATGATATTTTTTAAAGTCGGGAAATGTAAGACCGTCTGTGGTTTTATCTGCTTTCAGAGCGGACAAAGCTATTCTGGGAGATTTATTTTCCCAAAGGAATTTTGTTAAAAGAGAATCAATTTTTTTAAAGTATAATTGAGGAATATTAACAGGAATCATGGAAAGAACATATAAGATTAAGGGAGAAAGCATCATCTTGATAGAATCTAATCGTCCCCACCAGGAGAGAAAAAGTGGGTGCCAGCGATCAATAGAATCAGATAGAGTTTTGGTTATATATGCAAAATTGAGCTTTAGCGTTTCGGGAATATTAGAAGAGAACCATAGCCCGAGATATTTTATCTTAGAAATGTTCCAAGAAAGACCGTAGAGATGAAATCCTGTTTGAGGCAAAGCACATTAAGAGGAAGAACTTCACACTTATCAGAATTGAGACGATAACCGGATAATTGAGAAAAAATATCAACCTGTTTCATTAAAGCAGGAATGGATGTAGAAGGGTTGAAACAATATAAAAGAATATCATCTGCGTAAACAGACATTTTAACCTGGGACGAATCAAGTCGAAAACCGGTAATTTGAGCATCTTGCCTAATTCTAGTTAAAAAGGGTTCCAATAATATTATAAATAAAAGAGGAGAAAGGGGACATCCCTGACGAACCCCTCTTAAAAGTGGAAAATAATCAGAAATTTTCCCATTAACAAAAATGGAAGCTTTAGGGCCAGAATACAATAGTGAAATAAGAGATATTAATTTAGGAGGAAATCCTATCCAATGTAACGCCTGGAACATGAAATCCCAACCAATTCTGTCAAATGAATGAATGAAATAAGCTTTATTTCGATAAAAACATATCTTAAAAGCGTGTACATTTATAACATAAACAAATATATAAAATCACAGGACTAGTCATAAAACTGTGATATCACCAAATTTCCAAAGCGGACAAGGAATAAAAAATACATATAGACAAGATAAATAAATGTCAAATGCTTTTTCTGCGTCTAGCGCTATAGCAGCAATAGGGTAATCAAGAGAGGAAGATTTACTGAGAATATTAAAAAAGACTCTGGAATTATTGGATGCCAAACAACCTTTAACAAAACCTGATTGCTCGGGACCAATAAGATTAGGTAAAATAGGATCAATACGGAGGGCAAGGATTTTTGCAAAAATCTTATAAACAAGATTGACTAAGGAGATTGGACGGTAATTCTTGCAGAGCGAAGGGTCTTTATTATCCTTGGGTATTAAACAGATCATAGCTTCTTGAAAGGTACCAGAAGAAGCACCAACTGTAATAAATGAATTAAAAAGTAATAGAAGATGTGGGAGAAGAAGATTAACGAAATGTGCATAAAATTCAACAGTAAAACCGTCTGGGCCAGGCGCTTTCCCTCTCTTTAGAATAGAAACTGCTTGAGTGATTTCAGAGAGAGTGATATCAGTGTCTAAAGACATAAAATCAGTATTATGAGAAGGAGGTTTGTCAATTGATTGAAAGAAAGTAGAGAGTTCGGATAAAGACGGGAGAGATTTGGGAGAGTATAAAGTCTTATAAAAGGAAACAAATTCATTTAAAATAACATTATCCTTGGTTAAAGAAGTACCTGCAGAGTTTCGTATAGACTCAACCTTGGTTCGATCACGTCGTATTTTCAAATAATTTGCTAATAATTTTCCCATTTTATTCTGACCTCCATAGTAACGTGCACTACTCTTTAAAAGATATGAAGAAGCAGCTTCAGTGGTAGATTTATTAAATTTGAATTTTGCGTCAATAAGATTTTTTAATGAAAATTCCGAGTTTGAGTGGTAATAAGTATATTCAAGTTGTTTGATTTCAGCAAGTATTTGGGAAGTGTGGGCTTCAAAAGATTTCTTCTTTTGAGAAACAAAATTTATAACAAAGCCCCTAGCAGCAGCTTTAAAGGAGTCCCAGATCATAACAGGCGTCCGGAGTAGAATTGAAGGAAAAGAATTCGGAAGCAAAGGTGGAAAATTGGCTTGAGAATTTTGGATCAATTAATAGAGAATTGTTGAAACGCCATCTTCTCGAATAAGAGACAAAGGGTAACATATCAAAATCAACAAAAATAGGGGCATGATCCGAAATCAAAATGGATCCAATCTCAGAATGGGAAACCTGTTGGGACAAAGATTTACTAAAAAAGAGGTAATCTATTCGAGATTGTGAATGATGGGAGGGTGAATAAAAGCTGTATTCTCGGGTGTCAGGGTTACAAAGTCTCCAAATATCAACTAGGGATTTACGGTTTATGGTAGAAGTAAATTGGGAATGCATCTTAGTGTTGGTAAATTTAACTGAAGAACGCCTGTCCAAAATGGGATCAAAGATCTGGTTACAGTCGCCACCAAAAATAATATATTCATCATCCAGCAAAAGTAGCTTCTCAGAAATATGAGTCCCAAAAACATTATCTACTGTAACTGGAGCATAGACATTGAACAATACTAAAGGTATATGATTACGAGGAGCCTGGCTATTACCCAACGCCCTTCTGAGTCACATACTTGATGAGAGACTGACACTTGGTATTTTTTATGACAAAGAATAGAGACTCCATTTTTCTTACCTAAAGCTTGGGAAGAAAAAATATTACCTATCGAACAACGCTTCAATTTAGACGCTTCAGCATCAGATAAGTGTGTTTCTTGAATTAGGGCTATGTCCGTCTTCAATTTAGCTAAATGGGATAATACCCGTTGCCTTTTTATAGGATTATTTAGTCCTTCAACATTCCATGTAACTACTCTAAAAGGAACCAATCAAAATCAATTTGAACAGTTAGTATGCAAACAGTGAGTATACTAAAAACCATATTGAACAAATGGTACAAAGTAAAATAAGAATAATGCCAAATAACTGCAACATGAACTGTTGTAATGCAAGTAATAAAAAAACTAAGTTCATTACGTAAAGAAAGGAAAAGAATAGGAAGATAATGAGAGAAATAGAAGAAAATCCAGATAGGGAAAAAGATATAGAGATAAATGGAAAAACTATCACCAATTAGAAAAAGGAAAAGGGAAAAAAGAAGAAGGGAGTTAAAACAGGCAAAGAAAAGAGGGGAAAAGAAAGGAGTATAGGGAGGAAGAAAACATAGAGCAGGAATATAAAACAAGTCAAACAACATGCGTTGATGATGGATATAAATGCAAAAAGACATACCACAAGAAGACAATGAAGATGGGGAAGGAGGAACCACATAGGGAAGGTAACACCGGATGGAAGACTCCAAGGGGGCGCAGCAAAGGGGAAACCGCCTCCGGGCATTAAACAGAAAAAGTCATACAGTGATCACAGGACCGCAACTAAAAAAAAAAAAAGAAAAAAAAAGAAAGGGAAAACATTAGGAAGAATTCTTATACCGCACCCAGATACAACAGGAGAGGGAAGTAAAAACAATTAACAGCACATAAAGAAGGAGCAAACAAGACAATTATAGACGTGGAATGTCCATAGAATCATTTCTACAAGAGTTCAGGAACTGTTGAAGAAGTGCAGAATCTTCATAATTGGTCGTTCTATTATTGTAGGTGACTTTGAAGAGACAAGGATGAAAAAGTCTGTAACGTGCATTCAGGGTATGGAGAGCAGGTCTCATGTCCAAAAACTGTTTCCGGCGATCTGCAGTAGCTTTAGCGTAATCTTGCGCAAAAAAGAGATTCGAACCATTCCAAGTAAGTTTCCCTTTTTGTTTGGCTGCTTGGATAACTTTAAGCAAATCCGTGTATTCAAGGAAATAAAGGATAACACCTCTAGGTTTCACAGACGATGAAGAAGAGTTGGATGAGTGAGAAGGTGGGCCCAAACGATGAGCCCGTTGAATATTCAATGGAGGAGAACTGGGTAGACCAAGGAGAGTTGGCAAAAATGATTGAAAGAAATGTATAGGATCAGGAGTCTCGAGACCTTCCGCCAGACCATAAATTCGTAGAGTGTTGCGTCTGTTACGATTTTCCAAATTTTCAACTTGTTGCTTTAGATTCTGTATTTCTCTATGCATGGCTGGAACCTGGTCTGAGACTACTTGCACTGAGGCCATTCTTCTTTCAAGATCCTCAACTTGCTGCATGGTATGAGACCATTTATCTTCCAGACTTTAAAGGCGTGTATTCGTTTCTGCCATGTAAGGTTTAAGCGAGCGAATCTCTTCTAGGCGAAGCTCCATCAATATGGAAGAGGAGGAGTTAGTAGGGGAAGGAGAATTTGCCTTTGCTCGCTTTCCTGAAGTGGAAGGTATTTTAGAATTAGGTTTGGAAACAGGACGTGTGATGGTAGAGTAGGAACCCTTCATCCCCGCTGAGTCTGTAAGTGATTCATCCATGTTGTCTTGTAACACACTAAAGGGGTTATTATCCTCAAGCGGTACGCAGTTACTGTTGATTTGTTGCGCAGTACTGCGATTGGAGCGAGCCATTATATCCAAGAAAATGAGCAGAGAAAAGAACTGGAGCCTGTAAGCCGGTCCGCAAGTGACAATTCAAAAGAAATGATGTGAGGAGGTATAAAAAGCCACCTAATACCTGTCTAGGATAAGTTCAAAGACTGAATAAAACATGTTATGCAAATCCAATGAGCATGGCTTGGCCCTTGACTCTATGGAAAGACTTGAAATGGCGTCCAAGGGAAGAAATGACACTCTGAGGGACTATTTGCTCCAGTCTCTAAGCGCCTCAAAACATATGCTGCAGTCCACAAAAAATATAAAGGAGTGAAAAATGAGGCAATGTACTAGCATATAGGCGGATGGCATTCCAATACAAAACTCCTGAGAGGGATTCCAGCGGGGAGCGGTAAATATGCAAAATGGCCGCCGCGACTCGGGAGAGAGCCGCGGCCGTTAATTACTCCGCAAAAAACATCGAAAATGCTCACCCCGCGCCTCTGCAAAGCTCCAAAACCGTGCAGGCGAGGCTCCGCTGCTCAGGGAAGCAGTCCTGCAGTCCACTCATCTACGTTGGGAGCCCGGAGGAGGCTCGTCGCGCTACGCTCCCTCGGAACTCCTCAGAGCGGCGGCCATTCCCTCCGGCTCCTAAGCCACGCCCCTCCTTAAGACAGGTTTTCTGCACTGTACGTGAGTGAGAATCAATGGCACCAGTGCCAAACCATTGGGAAGCAGCTTGGGAAACCGAAGATGCACCACCATAGAGAAAACAAGCATTAGCAAAACGAATACGTCTCGCCTCTGCTGCCTACTAGCTTTGCCAATGTTGCCTGGCATTGCTGTGCAGCATCGGTATAAAGGAACATGCTTTTTGCTGATGCAGTGCAACATCGGGGAAAAAAGAAAGAAAAAATGCGTCATGGCATGAGGCACATGCACTGCGTTCAAGTCATGACAGTATTGAGGCCCATGCAATGTGCATAAATCACCATGTACATTCATGCCTGCTGATTGGAACGGGCACTATTTTCTTTATTTATATTTTATTTATAGATTCATGATGGAGAACCACTTTTAGATTGGTAAATGAAAAAATATTTTTACTTGACAAAAGTGCTTTATTAAAAGCGAAGCGGGCCAGCAGCAAAGGGCTCTCCAAAAGTTTTTTATTTAAATAACAGGATGACTGGGTATCAAAGAAGGAGCAGGTGGGCTAGAGGAGAGCATGCAGGGGAGCAATGAGGAGAAGAATTTATGAACATATAAATAAAGCTATGGAGGAAGACGCAATGGCAAGGTGGGGGTGAGTGAGCAAAATGGAGCATGGTGGCTGGTGGAACGACAAGCAGCACACGAAGGAGGGAGCAAGTGGGGGGGAGTGACACAGAGCATTTGGGGAAGCGGTGAGGTTAGGTGGCAGAAAGGAGGTGCAGCGAGGGAGAAATCCTGAAAACACAACAATCTCATGGAGTGGTAAAAGGAAAAAAAAAAGTTGTTTTCTAACTGTGTGCAGTGGGAAGATACAGGTTAGGTGATGATGGTAAAAGGCTATGCTACATGGGAGGGACAAATATAAAAACAGGAATATGAAACTAGAAAATAAAACTGACAATAAAGCCAACTAATGGTAGCAATAGGTGGGCTCTAAGCCCTCTACAAGCTTTTAGAATAGCTCATAAGAAGTCTTTCTTAAACAGAAAGCTAAACATTTCTAGTAGGCAAGACCTAAAAATGAGGAGCACAGAGAAGCAGCATGGGAACCCCGAGCCTGACCAGAATGGCTAGACGGAGAGTTCTGAGACTCAATCTGGGAATACTGAGCGGGTTTGAGATGTATGTGCTTTTTGTTAGGCATCCTCCCCTTCTCACATCCTCACCACCCCAGACAGAGTCAGAGAGTTCCCATCCTGTGAGTCTGCCTCAGCATACGTTTCAACTATCACCTTGGCATGGCGACGCCTGGAATAGTCCAGGCACAGTAATTCTTAGGTGAGTTCCATATTCAACAATCTGCATATTCGCCACTGCTCCTAGTCAAGGGAGTGTTCGACAGCCTGAACTAGTAACCATTTCAAACCCTGTTAAAAGTAAAATTTTGAAACAACTCATCAAACTAATTTTAGGTTCAGGTATTTCATATCAAATGACAAAAAACTTTGAATTTGGGTCTATTCTTTTGCTGCTACCATGGAAAATATTACATCTAATCTTCAAATACTGGTACAGATTAATGTTTCTCAGTTTGGATTGTAATTAATTGATTGGCGAGCATCCGAGATGTAAGCTGGGCATTTCTTTGTGTTACTATACCACTTTGGCACATCACACAAGGGACATTCAAAAGGATTTGCAGATAACCTGCATCACTGATATTCAGAAGACACAATTTATCCTGCAAATCTGTGTGAATTGCAGGAAATGCAGAGATGGAGGACTAACTGGGACAGCAGACCTTCCATTCTGCATTTGCATTCACGAAGCACCCAAACCGGTGCCACACATTCAGACAGGGCCTTCAATGCAAACAATTTAAGTCACAATGCAAAAGAAGAATTGACAATGCAATAATCCATTGGCACATTGCATCCCTCTCATAGGCCGCAACTGTCATTCGCACAGTAGAAGCTGTCCATTATGGGCAGCTTCACCTGTGACATCAGCTACTGAACGTTTCCTCTGGGAAAATGGCTGTTGGATGCGGCAACAGAAGTCACAGCTATGGATATATTTGCTTGTGAGTCTCAAAGGGAATGCCCCTTTACTTCCTCTCCCTTTTGACTTGGTACTCACAAAGGATCCCAATGTCAACATTGCAAGTCGCAAAGCACATTGATGCTGTCTCTCTTGTACTTTCCACAGCACAGGCTTTGCAACAAAAAAAATACTTCTTACATCTGACATTTTATTATAGACACATTAGCCTGTTGATATCTGTGTGTTCAGATGTTGTCAGGGGCTGCAAAATGGCAGGATGAGCCAGGTAGATAGAATGGACAATTCTCATGCATGGTGTAAAAGTAATCCTCATGCATTGAAACAATTTACCTATGTTCACCAATTATAAAACAGTAACCATGTGTACACAAGAATCGACCTGATGTGCATTCCCTCGCTCATAGTAGGAGTGATGTTTTACACGGGGGGGGATATACTTCATAGTCCACAATATATGTCAGAAATTAATTGTAGGAAAAAGCTGTAAGTATGGGTGTGCACAAGAGGCCAATAGGTCCTGAACCCATTATAATCTTTCTGACTACCCTCAGATACTGCACATCTGAACTCATTGGCCTGATCAACCAAATGTGTACCTATGTGCTAGCGCGAACCACAGTCTGGCTGAAAGTTGCAAAAAGTAGCAATTTCTGTGACTCATTAGTAAAATAGCCATGTGATCCAAGCACTTGATTCATGCAGAGAATTTAGGTGAGTTACAAAGCCTTATCACAGGGGTCTGTTCAAGTCGGATGTCGGCCTCACATTTCTATTTAGAAAATGTTACAGATGCCCAGGATAGGAATCCACCATCCCAATTCTCTGCATCATATAGAAAGCATTTGAGGCTTCTACCAGTGGTGTAGTGCAACATGATGGAGCCCCCCTGCAGAATGTGATGAGGGTCGCCTGATTCTCCCATATCTCACAATTGTATTCATTGGCCTTGCACTGGACAGGTTCCCTCCCCTTATGGTTTGGGAACCACCAGAAGGGTTGGTGCAAGCTGCAGTAAACTTCTGACGAGGGCCCTGGCATTTGTCTTTGTTATTTATAAATTAAGCACTGGGGTTGTTCTGTATAGGCACATTCAACACAATCATGTCATTAGGATGACCGTGCATTGACAGGATATGGAATGTCAGCCAGTCATTTAAGCAGAATGGGGGTGGGGGAAGGGTGCAAACCCATAGAATGCAACTATCTAGGTGTATTTTTCAATGGAAACGCAGGGACAATGGACTAAAATGGTTCTGTCATGAAGAAATAAATCACGAATAGAGAAGTCTGTACAAAGAAAAACGAACGCAAGAAAAAAAAATAAACCACGAAAGTCAGTGATAGGAGTCAGACAATTAAACGAATAATGTTGCTAATGTTTAAACCACACGTTTTACATATATGCAACAGAATACTGAATCATATAATCAATAAGAACAACGAAGCAACTACCATGACATTTTCGGGGAACGGAAGACGGACACACCCTGAAACCTCTCCCAAATGGCGTTCATTGTAAGAGACTCGTGTTTTCATGATAAGAGCGCCATTCCTCAAATGTATTAAATCCTGCTGTAAAATATCCATTTACACAATATACACAGGATCGCATGGGTGATTCATCCCAAAGTGGCTTTTGGATAACATTGGTGACTTGTCGTTTTCAGTATCTTTAGCTAATGTAAACTGCTCCACCGGAAGGGCATTTACAACCTTGCATTTGACTCTACTGTGCTAGCTTATGCGTGTCTTGATCTTCTGTGAGGTTTGGCCAATGAAAATCATAAGCGCATTTCATGCAGAACACAACATGACTAACATTACACTTAAAAGAAGGCCAGAGTTCATGGTTTATATTCTTGTACTGAAAGATATTTGTGTTGCATGTTTAATTACATGCCAAAGAGTTTGTGCATTTGTAGAGTTGAGAAAGAGCTGGAAAGCCCCTGCCGCATCTGATGGAAGGACCAGGGCTAGAGCTTTTGCTGGCACAAATAATATGGGCTTGGAAATTACGGTCATGCAGAGGTAGGTACAATGTAAGTTATAGCATTCTGTAAATTTCCCAATGTTATTTGATAGTCTTACACAGCTTTCTGGAATGCAGACAAAATATGGTAACACATGTTAGCCTTTCAAATAGGTTCCCTGTATTGGGGGAGAGAAGGTCCTCTCTGGGTGATAACCATGGGTTTTTCCATGAACGGTTTAACTAGTCCACAAGAGCAACCTCTCACGTCTAACCTTCTAACTGGCTGTAAAGGACTTTAGCTTCTGAGAAAAAAAATCACCTTTCATTTTGCAGTTCTGTCGGATTCTTAAGAACTATTTTATGAGGTCAAGGTAAAGAATTCTGACATTACAGCTACTAAAGGTGAAGTGAAGGTCCAGTTCACTATTATTTACCCAAAGGAGAAATTGTGAGAAATCCTCAGTGGTACCTGACCAAATCAAAAATGTCATTAATATATCTTTTCCATAGATCTGAGTATTTTTTTTTTAGTCCTTATGTGCCATGCTCACTTCCAGCTAACCACCCAGATCTCCATCTGCCAAACGTATCCTCCCTCAAGGAGCACTACGTTTCTCAGTTGGGGAAGAAGGTTCCGACTTTCACGGGTCAAATATAGCCGACACCACATCCGGAAACTGAATTTGCTGTAATCATTGGAACAAGTGGAGAGCCAAAACGACTCACGAGATGCTCAAGTTTACCCCTGGGATCTACTCCCTACCTTCTCTTCCCAATCATGTGATTAAGGGGGCCCATACGTTAGTTCTTTTTGCATGTGGTCGACCCGAGTCCATCTTGCAAATGTATATGACCGAGTTCAACCATTCAGTTTTAGTAGGACACGAGGTAGATAACCACTGCTTGCAAATTTCAAATTAAGTAAAACAACAGTTTGCTGCTATTGGCCTGAGGATCCCCCGATTCAGGGAAACACCTAAAAATAATTAATTCAGGGCATACCTCTATGGGGGTCTAAACAATGGCACCCAAAACGTTACCGAGCTCTCCCCAGAACTTCTGTACAGTGGGACCGGCCACAGACATATGAAAACCATCAGCATCACACAGCCCACACTTCTTGCAGAAGGCCTCTTCTGACCCTCGCAGCTTGGCTAGTCTCCTGGGTGATCAAAATGCTCAATGGAGGGAGAACAAATGGTTTCTTTTCAGATATGTGTGTTTTACCGTACTATACAACGTACCCAAAGATACTTGCCATAACTGATTTATCCATTGATTCAGCAATAGTTCTTCCCACAACATCACAGGCCAGCAGAAATCTCTGTCCAAGATATCCAAAATTAACCCGTACCATACGGACACCTCCTTATTTTGCAGAGGTCCATTAATCAAGTGTTCCTCCAACTCATTTGTGCAACTGTTCTCCTCTCCCAGAGCCCGAGCCCAGATATGCAAATGATAGAATTTACATTTCGAGACAGATCCCTTTGTCATTGTTTGCAACTCCTCCCAAGAGCAAAGTTTCCCAGCCATATAGCAGCTGACCTCAGTCTACAATACCCACTTCTCTTAGTCCAATTGCCAACCTGTCTTCCAAACCCTCATGAGTTCCCAGAAAATTCCAAACTAGGGCATATCTGCTGTAGTACGGAAGACTTGTTGCTCGACTGATCTGTGCCCACAGAAGGGCAGCCACCTGAATAACTTTTAATTTCACCTTCTTGGAATACCTCATCTCGCCAAACTTATACATGAACTTGGTCTCTCCTCCCTTCACCTCATTTAACAATACTTTTAATTAAATGGTTACCCCCAGAGCCACTCAAGTTAGTCAGTAACGACCTAAAGTTTTGAAGTTGAAAGGCCCAGGCTTAGAGTTGGAAGTCTGGCAACACGATATCTCTCTTATCATATTTCTTGCACAGTTTTTTCATTGCAATTTGTGAACCCTTTGAGTCCCATATAAAAGAATTTATACTTCTGTGTAGTTTTTGTAGCCAAGCACTCTTAAAGTGCAAGGGTATGGCAATAAAAAGAAAAGTGAATTTCGGGAGGATAGACATCGTTATTAAATTTGCTTTCCCAAATAATGTTATTAGTAGATGTGACCAACTCAATATTAACCTATTCATTTCCACCATTGCCCTGTTAAAGGTTAGTTCTGCAATTTTATCGAGAGATCAACTAATATTTTTTTTTTTATTTATTTATTTTTTTTGAAACCGTTTATTGCAATCTCAAGAATATACAAGTATGGGCCTACAACCTTCCGGCCGGCCGCTAGAATGGCAGGAGCATATGACATACGTTCAAAAAACACTTGGCGTTGCAGAGGAGCAAAAGCAGGAGGTATCAACGTCGTGGGCCACATCGCTCTGACCCCACAATACGGTTTCATTTTATACAAACAACACGCAAAAAACCACACCCGCAAGGCAACCCGCAATCGAAAGTAACAGCACGTGCTCCCCGAATGGGGGACCCCCGCCATCCACAGGAGTCTAAAGAGGGGAAGGGGAACAGATCGAGGACTGGGGGAACTCTGTGCCCGGGGCTAGGGAAAGGAGTCAACTAAGGGGACGGGGCTGGTGAGGCAGCAGGCAGCAGTGGTGGCGCGCAGATACCCCCGCGGTAGGCGTTCCAGGGGCCCCATACTTTCACCCATGCCCCAGGCTTACCCCTCGCCACATACACCACCTTTTCTCGGAACATGCACCAATCCATGTGTTCTTTCCAGGCCGGCACCGCCGGGGGCCTCTGGGATCCCCACAATTGAGCAATGTCACGCTTAGCTATCATATATCCCAGAGTCACCCATCGCGTCTGCGGAACCGAGTAGTCAGTTGGTTCCCACACATTCAGCAGGCATCTCCTCGCTTCAGGCAGCAGCGCGACATGCGTAACCACTCGCAGGACCTCATGCACACCACGCCAGAATCGCTCCACCTTCGGGCATTCCCACAAAATATGCAAAAAAGTCGCAAAGCACCACACCCACGCTTACACAACCCATCCTCAGCATAGCCCATACGCAGAAGCCTTGGCCCCGTCATGTAAACCCGGTGGAGTACCTTAAGCTGGACGAAGCGAAGGCGAGCCGGTATGGCCACCTCCTTCGGAGAGGCCACCGCGGAAATCCATTCCTCGTCGTCCAACTCCAGCCCATCGGCAACCCAAGCCTCGCGGAGGCCAGTCAGCAAGCCCGAGCGGTCATTAATCAATTTTTTGTAAATAAGGGAGATCGTGCTGTCCGGAACGTGGCCATCCAGCAGTCTATCCTCCAGGGGGGAAGACTCCGGGATGGAGGCGACGTCTGAGAAGACGGAGCCCAGTGCGTGACGGACCTGCAAGTACCGAAAGTATTCACTGCCCTGCAGCTGAAACTCCGTCTGCAGCGTCTCGAATGTTTTAAAGCCCCCCCTCGTCCAGAGATCCCCCACTTTACTGATGCCTATCGTGTCCCACTTCTCGAAGCCCTTCGAGGTCCACAGGGAGCCCAATCGCTCAGACGCGTACAACGGTGATGCCCGGGTCAAACGGTCCTTCCACCCCATAGCTGCATTAGCCGCGTGCCATACTCGCACCATGACACGCGTAGGTCCCGTCAGGCGGGGGTCGGGCGCGCCAGAGTAGAGCGCTCGATTATAGTCGCCACCAGGCAGGAGCATCTTGTCCATTTCAAATGCCGGGTTTAAGGCGGGCCCGTAAAGGCCATGATTAATTGCAGCTAGCTGGGAGGCCCAGTAATACCGTTTAATATCCGGGAGGGCAATCCCCCCGTCGTACCATGGGAGCGTCAACTTCGCCAGGGCAATACGCGGCCTCCCGTCCCAGAACAGGCGGCGCTGTAGACTCTCCACCTCACGAAAGTAGCGCGCCGGGACTAAATCCATAGTGTTCTGGAGAGCGTACAGGAAGCGTGGCAACGACACCATCTTAAACAATGCCGCCCGGCCGAGCGGCGAAAGCGGCAGGCGCCGCCAGCGCGCGACGTCCTCCTTCAAGCGCTGGAGGGGGGGAAGCAAATTCCGCTCGTAGCGGGCCTCCGGGTCCAGAGTAATATAAACACCCAGGTACCGAAACCCCTGAGAGGCAATCTGGATCGGGCAGCCCCGCGGGAGGACGGGAGCCTCCCCGGAAAGCACATACACACATGATTTAGCCCAGTTGATGACAAGGCCTGAGTTGCGGCCGAATGAGCACAAAACATCAACCAGGACAATCAGTGATTTACGCGGGGAGGCTAGGTACAAAAGGATATCGTCAGCGTATAGGGACACGCGGTCCTCATACTCGGGGGTCCAACGGAGACCACGGATGGAAGGGTGCCACCGCAGCCACTCCGCCAGGGGTTCCAAGGCCAGCGCGAACAGGAGCGGCGACAAGGGGCAGCCCTGTCGCGTGCCCCGTCCCAGCTCGAATGGGACCGATACTCTTCCATTCACCACCACCTGCGCCAATGGGCCCGAATACAACAATTTGACCCAGCTGATGAACCCCGGGCCAAATCCAAACTTCGCCAGCATCGCCCAGATGTATGGCCACTCGAGCGTGTCAAACGCCATGGTGGCGTCTAAGGACGCCAATATGGCCGGCTCCCGCACAAACGGGACACGCGCGAGCACCCCGTGCAAGCGCCGCAGATTGAGGGCCGTGTTGCGATGGGGAATAAAGCCGGACTGGTCTTGGTGGACCAGATCGCCCACCACGCCGACCAGCCGGTTGGCTAGCACCTTGGCGAGGATTTTGGGCTCCGCATTCAAGAGCGAGATAGGCCGATAGGATGTAACCCGGTCTCGGGGTCTCCCTTCCTTGTGGATCACCACGATTGTAGCCAGACGCTGGTCCGGCGGGAGGGAGCCCAGCGAGTGGGCCGCCAGGAACATCGCGCGGAGGTGGGGTGCCAGTACATCCGGTCGCAGCTTATACAACTCGATAGGGATGCCGTTCGGGCCCATGGCCTTGCCGGATGCGACCGAGCGTATGGCGAGGGCAATTTCGTCGGAGGTAGGAGCGACATCTAACGACACCCTGTCCTCCACCGAAAGGGACGGCAGCGCGATATCCCTAAGCAGGGCATGGGAATCCTCCTCCGAGCAAGGAGAAACCGGGGAATACACCTCGCGGAAATAATCCGCGAAACAAGAGACAATGTCTTCTGGCTCGGTGACACGCACACCATCCATCCTCTCAATCAGCGGGACCACACGACTCGCTCTCTCCTTTTTATCCAACCATGCAAGCAGTTTACCAGCCTTATCACCCACATCATACAGTCGCCCCTGTTGCTCTCTACAGAGGCCCCTGGCCGCCTCCGTGACGAGGGCCCTGTAGGCCGCCTGCTTAAGTTGTAGGACATGTAGTGCAGCATCCGTCACCCCACCCTCTAGAGCACCCTCCAATTCAGCGATTTCGGCCTCCACCCGGGTCACCTCCTCCTGCTCGCGCCTCCGGGCATGGGAGATAAAGGAGAGGGCTTCCCCTCTAAGAACTGTCTTGAAGGCTTCCCACAGGGAGATAGCCGAAGGGACGGACCCCACATTCTCATCGAAATACCGCTGCAAGGATTTAATCAAATCAGCGCGAATGGTGGGGTCGCGCAGGTACCAGGCATTGATTGGAGCCACCCTGCCCTCCCCCCTCGGGAAGACATCAACGTGCAACAGGAGCGGGGAATGATCTGAAATACCCCGCGCCAAATGGCGCACCTCTCCTACCCTCCCAACATAGGCCGCAGGGACAAGGACATAATCAAGCCGTGAGAGGCTACCATGGGCACCCGAGTGGAAAGTGTACTGCAGCTGCGTGGGATGTTTTAATCGCCAGCAGTCCAATCAACTAATATTTTAATTCTCTTTTTATAAGGCTATTTCCTTCTTCCATTTTCCACACCATAATTTCTATCTTTATTGAATTTGCCTCATATCTGTGCACTTTTCCAAAGTCAGATATCAGGTGCTCCAAAATGGCTAAATTGGGGGCTAGATCTGCTGTATAGATTATCACATCATCGGCATACAAAGAGATTTTCTTTTCCCAGAAGCCATATTTAAAGGGTTTTAACTCCCTCTCCTTTCTAATCTTACTGGCTAAGGGCTCAGTGTACAGGTTAAATAATACATTTCCCATATTACCCTACAAAGCTTGTCCCCCAAGTTATAATGTCCCAGGAGAGTATTCAGATATTGCCAGTTCACCCTATCAAACACCTTGGTGGCACCGGCGTTATAACAGCAAGGGAGGTCTTATTCAACGAGAGCAGATCTATCATCCCTATCAGCTCATGGATCAGACCATGCATATAACCCCCCCTTCATAAAGAATTTTTGGTCCTCTGCTGTCAGTCAGCCAGTAAGTTTGCACAGAGCTTATAGTCACAATTAAGGAGAGAGATAGGCCTGTAGGACTTACACACAGATGGATCTTTATCCGGTTTTAAAATCAAAATAACTGTAGCTCTTCCCATGACATCGGGAGGGAAGCCCTTCTTCCAAAATCCTTACACACAAACCTGAGTCATAAATGAGGTTATTACATCCCTTAGCACCATGTCGAATTCATTTGAGAGCCCACCAGGGCCAGCTGTCTTCCCTCTCTTGCCTATTACCTGCTGAACTTCTCCCAAGGTAATCTCATAGTCTAAGCTTTTCTTCTCCTCCTCTGAAAGCTTAACGACTGTCATGCATTCCAACCACCCATTAACCTGGTCCTCTGTCATTTACAAATCTTCTGTGTAAAGGGAGCCAAAAATTCCAAAATGCCTCTTAACACTTCCCTAGTCTCCATTAGGGTTTTCCCAGTGGCCCTACATTTTACCTCCCTCACCTCGTTCCTCACTAGCTCCATCTTTTACTATACTCGATATTTGCTAATTTACTCACCTCTTGATGGTCCCAAACTCTTGAATTTCCTTAAGTGCCTCATTTGGCTCCTCTGAGTGATATTGATCCCAGAGTTTCCTTTCTACGAGCCCTGTTGCATGCTTTTCTCCTCACTTTAGCACCTCCCCCTCACTTCTGATCACTTCTGACCACACCATCCCTTATACTTTTGTACTGTACTGTATATGCACTGGCTATTCTCCATAATCCTATTGATGTTAATGTCGTTATCTCGAAATTATACTGTACTGAAGTTCTTTATTTAGCACGTGATTGAGACTATGTATGCAACTGGCTATTCTACTTAATCAAAGTGATTCTAATGCCGCCATCTCAAATTTTCACCATACTGAGTTTCTTTATTTAGTATGTAACTGAGCCTATGTATGCAACTGTCAGAACGTTACAACTGTCCAATTGTTTCTGAATTACTGCCTAGGTGCCACCTGCGCACTATTTTACCCTCCCATACACCTTGGTTAGACTCAACATCACCGCCAATACTATCGAACTAAGACGCTTGACTAATTATGTGACCAGGTCATACTCAGCCTTGCTGCCTCCAATGTATAATTGAGTAACCTCCACAGTCTAAGCATGTTCTACAACCCTCCACCCTCACGCGTCATGTTTTTAACTTAAATCGCAGCGATTGCACTCGCCTTGGTTGACACTCCTGCATACGCTTGTCTGTGCGCGTAACTATTTAGCAAGGCTCAACGACTTGTCTAACTCTTCGTCTCAATGCCCCATCGTGGCCTTACCCTACTGGGTTAACCACCACACCTTGTCTACACACCGTATTACATACATGGTCCATATACCACTTGAGCATACCAGCCTTTTTCACGTCCTCTACTACTCACAACCTACCTCTTCCCATGTTGCTCTCGTATCTTAATGCATGCTAATCACAACCTTAGAGTCTGAAATGCATGCTTTTGTCACTACGTTGCCATTATTGAGTTTCCTAGTTATCTGTAATCCTCCTAACTGTTTTCGCTTATGTATCTTCCTTCCCCCCTTGCTCCCCCAGGCTAATGAGGCTCTATTTAACAGGCATGTTATTTAAGTCCTGATGATGATCCGCTCATCCTTTAAACGGATCGAAATGCCGTCGACACCCTAATACACCTTATACGCAAAATACCTTTAGTTCATTCCGCTGTAAAGGTGTTTTGTAGTGATTTGTTCTTGTAACACTGTATATCCTCATTGTGTAACAAACCGGAAAAGCTTTGCCTGAGCCCTCTGTTGTTCGTTTTCTCCCTTGTTTATGTACTCTACTGGCTAAGTAGGGCACAGGATTGTGTCCCATTTTATGTATTGTTTTGTTTGATTATATCCTTAACCTACAAGTAAATATCAGACCTCTGTCCGGCTGGACAAGTCCACTAAATATAGCTACAATTGAGTCTATATTCATTCCTTTTGTTTCCATTGCAGCTTAAGAATGAACATAGGTATTAGCAGGATCTGCCACAGACCCTGCTTCATCCTAGATATCTTTGTTAGATCTGATCTTCCCTAGCAGATGATCAGCCTCTTCATGTCCCCTAAAATTGTACATTTTATTTTTAATCACTCTAAGGGTAGTCAGAAACCTCAGCTGGGCCGTAGCACTTAACTTACTAAATGGTTCCACCCTTTTCTCCAATTCCCACTGCCTATTAAGAGTAGTGCAGGAGATGTCAGACCTAATTTCAATGGAGAAACCTTTTCTATTCAGGGAGACCATTTTCAGTGCCTTATTCAAAATGATTTCTTTGACAGACTATGAAAGAAAGGTCACCAGGATTCTGTGTAGCTTAGTTTTACTAGCAACCTTTTTAAAGGGATATAGGTGAACCCTCTGGATGCCCTTAACCAAGATTTTTTTTGGCCCTTCCTAGAAGCCACTGATCCTCAACAGAGCCACGATAAAGGCCTTAATATCCTCCCCCTCACTTCCTTCTGGCATGTTCAACATTCTTATATTGTTTCTTCTAGCATTATTTTCCAACGATTCCAAATTATCTTGACTCTCCTTGTATCATGTTTTCATCCTGTCCATTTCTTGTCTGTCTAGGGTGTAATTTGCTTTTAACTCTGCCACAGAGTCTTCAGTGCTTGGTGTTCTCTGTGACTGAGAATCACATTTTTTGGCAAGCATCTGACATGTATGTGCCTTTAGTTATCCTGGGAGATGGAAAAAAAAATTCTGCCTCATCCACGAGGGACTACAACAGATATTCCAGTGAGTTATTGTGTGGGGAGGGGATGTCAGTATTAACTGAGGATTCGGAGCACCAACTGTTCCCGTGTGAGGAAGCCGGAATACCATCCAGGCAACCATCACGTGGACCGACTAGCATGTTAGACGTCGTGGGTACCATAGGCAAATTGGCATCTGTTTCCTCACCGAGCCTTGGTTCCGTACCCGCCCCTACATCACCCATATCAGCTATGCGCTGATATTGATTTGACCCCCAGGGTATCTGAGTACTTCCATCTTTAACCTCCTCGCCCTCTTGGATCTGCACTTTCAGAATTGTGTCAGACTCCTGTACCATTATGAGTGGTGAAGCCCCTGACTTATTTCACAACCCTCCAATAGCTGTGCCAGGGGTATATCGGGGTCCATATTGCCTCCCAGACATTGTGACCTTATCACGCACTTTAAAAAGGATCTGAGAGAGGGGGTTATCCTTAGTTGTTGGTTACATGCCCTCTAGAAATCTGCCATACAGGGGCTTCACTTGCTGAGTCAACTGAGCAGAGATGCTTCCTTAGGGGGCACAAAACTGACTCTCTTCCCCCTCCCCACCTTTGCTTGCACTTTAACAGGGTCAATAACCAGCTTGCCGTTGCCCAGGGGGGCTTTGTCCCATATTTTGTCACATTCCCCCCTCCTGGGCTCACTGTACTCCACAGCGCATATCTGTTTGGTTTGTAAGCCTTCTTCATCAGCCAACTCCAAGCCTTTCCGGCAATCCTGCAGCCTTTTTCTGTGCAGGATAAGGCTTTACTCCCTTCCTCCTCCACCGCCACTGTGGTCACTGTCCCAATCTCTGTCTCGTTTTTCCCGCTCTGGGATGCTCGTGGTCGCTGTCTCCTCTCTACCATAACAACAGAAGGAATGAAACACACAGCGGCTCTACCCTCTCAGCACGACCCTGGAAGTGAGTTTTGTGCTTTCCTTACTTCCTGGGCAGCCCTTAGCCAGTGGTCTCCCTCCACGTCTTCAATCGCCTCACCCGGGTCGCCACCACCGCTGTCACTGCCGCCGTTCACCAATGCGCCATGCTTGAGACACACTTCAGAGAGCAGCGTCAGCCTTCACAGTCTCACCGCATCACTCGGACCAGCTCAAACTCCCAGCAAAACAACCACGTCTGCGGAAAGTTAATGGTCCTCCTACAGTGCGAGACACTCTTCTCTCCCTTCCTCTGCAGATCGCTCTGCTTGGGGAATTTCACCGCCTTCACCTCCAACAACAATCCCTTTCACTCCTGGTGCATCCGTGACCTGCCACTAGCTGGCCGCCATGTTCTCCTCTTCCAAGGAGGTATGTTGCTAACCCATAGATCTGAGTCTTGTATGGGTTTTGTTTTTCTGAAGAATGTTTAGTTACGAGACATATACTGAAAATTTGCAACATTTGGTGCACAGACAACTCCTAGGGAAGCCCCTTTACAATGCACATAGTAATGACCATTGAACCGAAAAACATTCATTCCTAGTGAGGGCGATGGATTGTAGGGAAATAATAAATTGTGTGGCCACCTGGATTGTGTCAAGCATAGAATTTAGGAGTTGTTAATCAACCTCCATACCTTGCTGTTGAGGGATGTTTATATAGAGGGACTCAATGTACATAGTTACTAGCATCTGTTTAGAGGAGTCAATGGGAAGGACTTCCAATAGGAACCTTGGGTGCTTGTAACGTATACAGGTACAGTGGTTCATTATGGACTCATTTCACATAGTTATGTAATTAGGCTGGTACAATAAGGCCAGTGTACAATCAATGTGACATAGCAGAAATCAAATGACTGCCATCCATTTAACATAATATTAATAGTAGTTTTGTTTACAGATGGGTTGAGAATCAGATTTACTCTTGTGCTCATAGGTGATCGCACAGTGCACAAGCAATAAAACTGTGAAAGTTTATATATACAAATGTCCAAGATCATCATCAGTACAGTGTAGAATGTGAGCACATCGGGCGGGTAATGAAAACCCCATAATTAGTATTTTCACTAAAGGAAGTAGGCTAGAAAGTGAATAAAACCCAACTGGATACAACAAATGGTTTCTGGTAAGTAGAATTGAAAAGGAATGGGAGGAATTGGAAAATTACTTGATGATATGTGACAAACGTGAGGTATGTTTGAGACACACTCTTGCAGCTACTGCACTGGTAGACTATGGCATTTCCTCCCATTATTGGTAGGTGATGTTAAAGAAGTCTGTTACCTCGGAGTGGCCATGTTAGGGTCAGGCACTCCCGCTTGATGTGGAAAAAACAAAGCAGCGAATGACATGCATATACTTCAATTAATAATTTTGCAGTTGAGAGAATTAATTTATTCTCATCAAGGACAATCTGTAAGAATGTATGATATTCCTCTTAAGTCTCGCTGAGTTTCATTTAATTTTGGCAGCAGCCGTTCTTCTTTCTCAATTTCATGGAAAGGAACTGGTTCGAGGTGTGTAGAAAAGAAGAAATTAGTAAAAAAGCAAATGGTTGGAGAGACTGGTAAAAGGAGTGGCCAGGGAATGGTGAAGATGGAAAACGTGAGCAGTAACAGGAAATATATAATGCAGACGGGGCAGTTGTGTAAAGAGTTAAAGAAATGAAGAGAAGAAATAGTATAGTGATGGTAAGAACGAGATGTGAAAATAGGAGGACTGAAAGAAAAAAGGGTGAGATTGAACCTGGAGACAGACAAATAGAAAGAGACTGGATAAAGAAAACTAGAGCAGGAGTTTGAGAAGGAATAGAGGATAAAAAAGAAAAGAGGTTGATGGCTTGAAAATCAGAAACTATGAAAGTGGGATAAAGGTTAGATCGAGAGAGAAACAAAAACAATGCAAGGGGAAGATAATATGAGAGAAAGAACAGCAAACAAGGGAAAGGACAGAAGCGGATAAAGAAAGGGAGAAGGAAAGTTAGAGAGAAGCAGAATGAGTGAAGAGAATGTAGAGGTTCTAAAGAGGTAGAAGAATGCGTGGAAATAAGACACCACAGAAATCACATGAGAGGTCAGAAAGAGGGGAAAGCAACAGAGAGAAAGGAAACTAGGGAGGGGAGCAGAGAGGGTGGAGACATATAGACATTGAGGGAAGACATGAAAAGGGACAGAGGAGGCTATAGAGAGTACAGATGGATCTTCTTGGAGAAGTAAAGAAGAGGTAACAGTATAGAGTAAAGAAAGAACGGAAGAGAAGTGAGAAGAAAAAAACAGCAGGAAACACAGGAAAAAGTTCTCAAATGGAGGAGGAGGGGCAGAGAGATAATGCACTTGAAGGGACAGAAGATACTATAGAAAGGGCAAAGAAATTAAGTGTAAAAGGTTTGCTACGGCACAGGAGGGGCAGGCAGAAAAGATAGGAATAACGTCGCACACTTAACCATTGCAAAGCACATTCATCTTTTATCCTGCCCCATAATCTTTACAGTGACTCACACACGCGCCATTCCTTCAAACTATTCACCCACATAAATGTGTTCCTCAATGTAATCATCATCAGCACCTGTGCACACACATGCATCTATCTTTCCTTCCACACCCATGCATTCACCCATGTGTCCATCTCTTTACCACCCACCCACGCATCAATTCACCCATCCACCAATACCCGTGCCTTCACACTCCTACCTGCACAGCACGCACCTATTGATTTATCCATTTATCCACTCAACAATGCAACCAAATGTACACACCAAAATATTTCTCATTGCATTTACTATACATTCATTCGTACACCCATCCACCAGCACAATAATGCATGCATCCAGATGTCAGAGCATGTGTAACTGCATATGTGTTTATGTTATGTTATGTTAACTTTATTTGTATAACGCACGTACACCAGGTTGGTTTCTTGGCGCTGCTCTGAAGGTGTTAGATTAAGGTGTTACTAGTATGCCTGTTTAAATAGCCAAGTTTTTAGGAGTTTGCGGAAGCTCATGAGGTTTGTGCAGGATCTGATCTGAAGAGTCAGGGAGTTCCAGAATTTAGGGCCTTGGGTGGCGAACCTTGTCCCCCCAGCGCGTTTTAGCCTGAAAGATGGTATGGTCAGGAGATGCATGTGAGCAGATAGCAAGTTGCGGGTAGGAGTGTATCTATTCGTCAAACTGTTGATGAATTTTGGGTTTTTGCTATTCAGAGATTTAAAGATGATGCATCCCACCTTGAAGGCGCATCTCTGGGTTATTGGAAGCCAATGTAATTTCTTCAGAAGAGGGGTAATATGTTGGTGCCTGTTTTCTTGAAAGATCAGCCTGGCCGCCTGGTTTTGAACCATTTGAAGGCGGTGGGTGAGATAGGCCGGGATGCCAAGATAAAGAGAGTTGGCAAAATCGATGTGGGATATCACCATAGCGAGAACTGCCTGTATTTTTGCTTCCTGAGTGAGAAACCTGATGATTTTCCTTATTTTCCTTAGTTGAAAGCAGCATGTTGAGATCACAGATCCAATTTGATTTTTCAAGGTAAGGTCATTGTTGATTATGACTCCCAAGGTTTTTGCAGATGTAGAGGGGACAGGGAGCTGTCCCAGTTCTTTAGGCCAGAGGTGGGAGCTCCAGGGGTTCAATGGGCCGCCTGTGAGGATCACTTCCGTTTTGTCCGGAATTAACTTGAGGTGGTTGCTGTTCATCCAGTTACGGATGAACAGCATAGTTGTCTGGAATTCGAGGACGGTGGTAGGGGAGTCATTAATCGGAAATATTAGTTGAAAATCATCTGCATAGTTGAAGGTTTGGACTTTCTTTTAGTGTGTGGATCAGGGGGAGCAGGTATAAATTAAATAAGTGCGGGGAGAGAGAGGAGCACTGGGGAACACCGCAAGTGTTCTTAATCTTGGGGGTTGTGAAGTTTCCCAGGCGGACCACTTGATAACGGTTTGTTAGAAAGGAGTTTATCCATTCGAGGGTCGATCCTTGGATTCCTGCATCCATGGCACGGTCGACCAGGATGTTGTGGTCGACCGTGTCAAAAGCGGCAGAAAGATCCAGCAGCACCAGGGCTTGGGGGGAAACTCTGTCCGCTTTCTCTGGCAGAGAATCCAGGACTGACAATACCACTGATTCTGTGGAGTGAGCTGGGCGGAACCCTGCTTGATGGGGGTCCAGGTAATCTGACTGCTCCAGAAAGGTGGATAGGCTTTTGGCTACGTGGGCTTCGAGTAGTTTGGCCAAATAGGGAAGCAGTGAGATAGGTCGGTAATTGGTGAGTGTTCCGGGATCTGCTCCTGGCTTCTTCAGGAGGGGGATGACAAACGCCTCTTTTAAGGCATCAGGTACGTATCCCTGGGATAGCGATTTGTTTAAGAGGGCCATGGCTGGATCTGGGCAGGCCGTAAAGGCTTCCTTTAGGATCCAAGGGGGGCAACAGTCCCTAAGAGAGCCAGATTTTACTTTGGTCAGTAGGTCTGTAAAAACTTCTTGGCTTATCATTGGGATTTGTTCGAGCCTTTGTGTGTTTTTTGGTTTGATTTGACAAGTGGGCTTTGTGCATGTGGGGATGCTTGCTTTGATAGTTTTGATCTTGTCAATGAAGAAGTTATTTAGGGAGTCGCATGAGGATTGCGAGGTGTGGTTTTTAAAGCCACTCGGTCAGGTTTTGATAGATCATTAATTATTGAGAAAATGTCCTTTGATCGGTTTTTGGAGGTGATGATTCTAAGGGCTGTTAGATGAATGCATGAGTTTAGATTTGTCTGTATGTGGTATCTGTATAGCACACACCTGGCCAAAAAGCATTAGCGAGCTGTACAGGGTCAAAGGCAAGCAAGTCGAGGTATCTTGGTTCCTTTGAACATTGGTGCCTGTAGGCATGTTGGGTGTACATGGGTGCTTTTTTCTGTGCTATGTGTATGCAGTGGTAACTGCAATTGGACCTATTTTCTAGTTGGTCTGTTGTATTCGAGTTATGCACGGTATGATCTTTGTGCACGTGCCTTTGCTAGTTTGCAGTGAGTTGTGTGCATATGTGTTTGTATGTTGCATTTGTGTGTTTGTATGTTGCATTTGTGTGTTTGTATGCATCATACACAAGGAAACCTGTTGGCTTTGTTCGTGTTTGTTATTATCAGCTACTGCGCACCACAACGTTAAATAAGCCGGCACCCTTTTGAATATAAGCAAGATTAAAATAATGTCTAAAAATTGGTTTGTTGCGTTTCATTCTTTAAAGTGCAACGCTCAGTCTACAAATAGAGATGTAATGTTTGTAAAAAATACGTTATTAGCATTCTTTCTTATGTAGTTGCAAGTTGTTTGGAATTTATGACAGTTTAATTTATTAACACATAGACACATTGTTTTATCTAATGCCATGCACATGAAAGGGAAGCCTCTATATTTCTAATGTTTTAAATAAATAGTCAATGATTAATAATACCCTGCTGACTGTTTTGAAACCAGACAGTGGTCCCATGTTAATGATTGATAGGATATTTTATAGGACACATTCTAGTAAAACAAATGCTTTCTCTTGCCATGGAAAAGGCAATTATGAAATAGAGCAAGGAAAAAGGAATAGAACAATTTACCTTGGATAAGCTGAAATATTTGAACAGTTTTATTTGACAGCTAATAAACATAGACTGGTGTTGATCGCTCTTTTTTTCCATCTTAAATGAATGCATTCCTTCCTATTGAACCAGCCAATAATATCCCTTCTTTCTGCTCTTCTCATTTTCCCTGAAGTGATCTGCATACATTTGTTTGCTTCCTGACTATTTTTAGGTCTCACCTACTAGACAATACACACACTGTCAGTTGTGAGACACACAGTCTGCTTACAGAGGGCTTAGAGCCCACCCATTACTTACTATTGTCTGACCTTATTGTCACTCTCATATGCTGGCTTCTTATTTGTTTGCTTGTGTGGGCTTTACTTCATCTTCTTGTGTTTGTCCCTCACCTGGAACATTGACACATTACTTGTGACCTTTGATTGCTCACATTTAAAGCACTACTTATTCTTTTTGTTTAACCACTCCACAAGAGTGCATGTGTTTTCCAGCTTTCTCCCTTATGTACTTCTTCCCCTCCACTGCACTTGGTTTACTTTTTCGCTGCCTGTGTGTTCTTCCTGCCTTCTCTGTGCTGCGTTCACCATTGGGTGCTTCTCCCCCACCATGTATTGCTTTCTCACCGTGTGTTTCTCCCCAACAGCTCCATGTTGAGATCTTGTCCATGTGCTTTCACCCGTTGCTGCTTCACTTTGCTCTTTCTCAATTTGCTTCCCCACCAATGACCCCATGTGACATCCTCCCACATTCACCCATGTGTTGCTTCCTCCCACTCACATCCTCGATATTGCTTCCCCCACCTGTGCCCTCATGTTGCTTCCACCCATATTTCTGTGTTGCTTTCCCTCCATGGTGCTTCCCCCACCCACTTTGCTTCAACCCCAACAACTCGGTCTACTTTTTTTGTTCTTTTATTTACTGATCCAACTCAGATTGGCAAGCCAGTTTATTTTTTACGCTCACTCACATCAATTTGGAGGCGCATGCATGCTTATTGTGCATGCCTACCAAATGACTCGGTTGGCCGCAGCCTAGATTTTTTCCCTTATTTTTTAGCCATGCTGCACAGCATTAGGAATGCTGTCGAGCCTAACTAAAACCATTGGCAAAGCTAATAGATCCCAAAAGTTAAACCTACTGGCTCAGTCAATGCGTGTTTCTTAATTTCACCATCTTAGAAAAACACTTATGAGATCCTCTTCGTCTCAAATTTTTTGCATTAAACGACTCCCCCTAATCTCGTAGTTACTACTAGCACTTCATCCCATTCAACAGTGATCATTTTCTTCAGTCCCACCCGCTAAGCCCCAATTATTGACAAACAAGTTCAATCAGGCTAATCCTAGACTAACAGCTGATTGTATTTGCTAATCTTTCCTCGTTATGCCGCCCTCCAATCACTTGACATATTTCCCGTATTTCTATTTATAATACAATATTCCACCATTTTTAATATTTTGACTCATACTTGAACTTGAAGCTATGCCTTTCTCAGCACTCAATCAGAACCCCAGCACCTTCCCTCCCCTGCATCATTACTCCTCTCTGACATATCACTAAGCATAAGAGAATGGGGGATATTTATGGTGAACCGTAGACAGTGCAAATTGATGTGCACATGATCACTGTTGCCTTTATCACTGGATGCAACCAAGCTTGCCAGAACCTGGAATAGTGTCTTGAAGTAAGCTCGGCTGGCCACTATGCTTCAGGCCTGGAGTAAGTCTCCAGCAATCATATAATTACACAGTGCATTTGAGACACTGTGTGCTGTGGCTGCAGGTATTTGCAAACAAGCAGTTTCCCTAAGTTTGTTTCTGGTGAAAGAACAATTCGCCACAACTGCTCATTGTTGGTGGTGGGACTCATCTGCCATCACACATGCCCTTATGAGCCCAGTCAGAGGGATTTATTACTCTGGGGAACTGATTTACCATCTTGTTTCCTAGGATGTTGCACCCCCATATGAACCACATTTTTAGGTCCTTTGCACTGTGCTATATCTACTGCAGGTCAGCGAATGTAAGTCTGAACACGCCGAATACCTCACAGCGAGGTTTCTACCTTTGCAGATGTCTACTGACATATTGAGAAATATATTTAAAAATAATTTAGTGGCACTTGAATTAGTATCATCATGGAAAATATCACAAAAGTTTAACTGAAAATCCTGTCAATCTCTGCCTGAATCAACATCTCTCCAAATTCCAGCAATACTACATATGTCCCTATGAATCACTCCTGTGAAATTTAAGCAGTAGCCTTACACATTGATGCTATTAGATCCATCACAATATATCAGGAAAACATGAAGCAACAAGTTCAATAATGTATATTTTTTGTGCAGAATTAGCCAATTCAGGTGTGGAGAACTCTGGGAAAGTGCAAGGGATAAAAATGATACGAATGCAACTACTGAGGGGAATATAAACATGAAGGAAAACAGGAAGTGAGGAGTAAATTCCATAATAGAAAAACTATACAAGTTTTACATTTTTTAACCCCTTGAGTGCCCATGACGAGATGGTCTCGTCATGGGCCGCGGTTGCGCTGTGCCCATGACGAGACTATCTCGTCATGAACCCCGCCCGCTAATTCAACGCCCGGCACAGGGCGGGGAAAGGGCGGGGCACACAAGGGGTTAAAGAACGTTTAAAAAATAATAATATTAGTTCAGTATACAATGTTGTTCCAATACAAGGTTTCCAACGTGCTTTCAGACGAGTAGCTGGTGTAACGGTGTAATTACTTGAGCTCTCAATCTATTCCAATTTTATATCATGTTTTTCCGTGATTTCCATTATCATATATTTTTCTGTTTCCAGTATTGACATTTCACATCCTCCAGGACTTTCATATTTTGCTCCTTGGTGGGATCAGTTAAGTCACCTACCACCTTTATCAATAGCTTTCAATACAAAATGTTTGCCCTGTCGAAGACCTATTATAGCCATACATTTTAAAGTGAGGTTTCACGTGTGAGGTTTTCAGTAATTTGTCCACATCTTTCCTCAACATTTATGAATATATGTCTATTTTGTATTTCTCCGTGATGGTGATGAAAACATTTTGGCTTGTTTTTATGCTAATTTAAGAAACTTACCTGTAGCTTATAGATGTGCGCATGCTGATGAGACATAAACATTATAAGACCAATTACTAGTTAAAAAGCCAGATAATTTACAAAAAGAGTTTGCAAGTATCTCTAGGTCTCTTTTTCATATAATTCTCACATCCAATGACCTCATCTTTCCTCTCCTTCCAGCCTATATATAATATTGGGCCCGCTTATGACCATCTTGAACCTTTCTTTGGCGTACTATTGGAGTATTTTAGTTTAACAATCCATTATGTTACATCAGCCACCACACATTTCAGGCTTTCAAACCATAATCATATCTGTAACAAATTGTCCCATAAGTGTGCTGGTTCAGTTTTGAATCTTTGCCCACCAAACATACATCTCTGTCGAGGAAAAGAGTTTCAAAACGTTTCCTCTAAAAGCAAGTAAGTGCATATGAATTGCTAAAGCCACGTGACGCTTAAATAGGTTTAAAGAGGCATTCCCTACAGACTAATCACAGAATTGGTTGCAGTCACAAAAGTCCTGCTTGGGCATGTTTTGCCAATATCTAACAAGCATTGGCATTGCCAATAGGTCTCGCCTTTGTGACCTTATGTGTTTAGTCAGAACATTTGGCTATGTTGTAGAGCATTGTGGCTGCTGTGCATCATGTTGAAAAGTTATAATAAAAGGTGTTAAGCATTTTTGTTACCTTTATACAAACCAAGACGACATTATATACAACTGAACAACCTGATTAAAAAAAGATTTTAACATAAAAAATGTCTTCCTGCCTATTCTCATGCTTGTTTGTTATAATTTTTTTGTTATGGAGGAGCGGGACCTAAATAACGGGGGAGTGGAGGTTGGAAAACAGTAATTTAATTAGAACACGAGCAGCGGACGAACACTAGGGGAGAATCAACAGATGCCAGATTCCGAGGCAGACTGACGTGATGCTTAGGTGATGTTTATTTGATGCTTAGGTGGTGCGCTGATGCAAAATGCTGGTCGTGAGTGATGTTTGGTGGTCAGGTGGTGCCACTATATGGTGTGGATTGGAGGTACTTTGCGGACTGTGGAGTTGAAATATGTTGTTTGGTGTGTAATTATGTGGTGTGTATTGGAAATGTGTGGAGTTGAATTGTGTGGCATGGAACTGTGGTATTCAGTGAAATTATGCTTAGTGAAATTGAGTCATGGTGTGGAGTGCATTTATGTTGATTGGTGGTATGTGGCATAGAGTGCATTTATATGGAGTGTATTTATGTTGCATTGAGTAGAGTGCAATTATGTGGCGTGTAATTATGTGGCGCTGAGTGGTATTATGTGGAGTGTACGTATGTTGCATTGAGTAGAGTCCAATTACGTGGTATGTAAATATGTGGTACTGAGTGGTATGTGGAGTGTATTTATGTTGCATTGAGTAGAGTGTAATTGCGTGGCGTGTACCTATGTCTCACTGAGTGGTATTTTGTGGAGTGTATTTAAGTTGCATTGAGTAGAATGTAATTATGTGGCATGTAATTATGTGGCACAGTGGTATTATGTGGAGTGTATTAATGTTGCATTGAATAGAGTGTAATTATGTGACGTGCAATTATGTCGTACTGAGTGGTATTATGTTGAGTGTATTTATGTTGCATGGAGTAGAGTGTAAATATGTGGTGTGTAATTATGTGGCACTGAGTGGTATTATATGGAGTGTATTTATGTTGCATTGAGTAGAGTGTAATTATGTGGCGTGTAATTATGTGGCACTGAATGGTAATATTTGGAGTGTATGTTGCATTGAGTGCAGTGTAATTATGTAGCATATAATTATGTGGTACCGAGTGGTATTATGTGGAGTGTATTTATGTTGCATTGAGTAGAGTGTAATTATGTGGCGTGTAAATATGCAGCACTGAGTGGTATGTGGAGTGTATTTATGTTGCATTGAGTAGAGCATAATTATGTGGTGTGTAACTATGTTGCACTGAGTGGTATTTTGTGGAGTGTATTTATGTTGCATTGAGTAGAGTGCAATTATGTGGCATGTAATTATGTGGCACAGTGGTATTACGAGGAGTGTATTTATGTAGCATTGAATAGAGTTTAATTATGTGACGTGTAATTATGTGGTACTGAGTGATATTATGTTGAGTGTATTTATGTTGCATTGAGTAGAGTGTAAATATGTGGCGTGTAATTATGTGGCACTGAGCGGTATTATATGGGGTGTATTTATGTTGCATTGAGTAGATTGTAATTATGTGGCGTGTAATTTAGAGGAAAGGTGGGACATGCACCTGTCTTTGGTCATTTGCGTGCTTTCATTATTGAAAGCCAAACGCAAAGGCAAATGGAATGTGTGGGAGGAGTCCGACCCACACGGAGAAGTCTTTTGGAAGTCTGGAGTGAGTCCAAGAGGCCCTCTCCTAGAGCAGCACATGCATGCTGAGCTTGGCTCGACCTAAAATTGGAGGCACTTGGAACCCAAGACACAAGTATACAGAAACAGTTAGCGCCTATAAATGGTTCAGCAGCATTCATTAAAAAGCCTATCAAGGAGCTGAGTGGAAAACATCAAGTGATACTTCTATATCACCTAACTCTGCATTAAGGAAATGGCCAACAGCTGTGCCTTGTGCAGTACCACTGAATCAGGAACAACTAATAAGGACATCAAACCCCCTCGCACTGCATGTGGCATGCACCATAATTGGGTATGCTCCTGAACCACTGAAATCGCACCATGATATAGAGTATCTGATTCCAATGCACGACCTGTGTATGCAATGGGTTTCTCTGCACTCCTTAGTCCCCCTCACTGGTGTTTGCATGCTGCCCCCTCAATTCATGGTAGTGTTGATACATTTCAGCACTTTTTACTGCATCCCAGCTCTCACACAGTCATCAGGACTTTGAATGGTCTGTGTGACCAAGGGAATATGATAATCACTATTACTCAATTATTTCAATGTTACATTGATACAAAAGGATACAGGTGTGTAGGAGTGTCCTGTAGTTACTCATCCAGCCCAGTGTCCTGCTGGCTAAATATGAAGACATGCTGGTCCAATTATCTGCAGACTAACAATGTTGTTTCGCAGGGAGATCCTTGCATCACCTGCTGCATATTCAGAGAACAGTGAGATCATCTCTAGTAGTTTGCCTATCCACTTGAATTTCCTTAATTGACTGCGCGAAATAGTTCGCATTGTTTGTCTCTACTTTTCTTCGTTCAACCTTGTTTTACATGTTTTTTGGAAGCAGGTGTTGGTTACTTTATGGAGTCTTCTGAACCAAATTGCTTGGTACTTTTGTTTACTGCAAGGCATGTGATGTGTAACTGTTTTAAGACATGATACATAATACCTGCATAGCCTAACCTTATATGGGTGATAGAGGGAGTTTACCAACATTAGAAATTAGCCATGATGGTGGGGTCCAAAATGTGTTACTCTAAACTGAAGGCATCCACATTCTGCACTAGTTAAACTCTTTTTTGTTTTGAAGGATGGCCACCAATAGATTGAATTTTCCAATGATCTCTTAATGGCCACTGTTTATAAGGTAAGTATAAGGATCTCATCCACACAGGGCTTGTCATAATCTTATATTTTGTAAATAATTTCTTTAATATGTGAAGCGTGTGCATCCACTGTACATCTAGTGGCAGCAAAATTAACTCTTTTTTTATGATGCAATTTGTGTGTGGGAGTTCATTATATAAAGATAGTTAACACCATGGGCAGACAGCCCATACAATACACTGTCGATGAACCATGTTACTATAAGGCATCCATTTCCCATAACTAACGTTTGAGTGCCAGCTATATGTTTCTGTGCTAACTGAATCTTTAGTTGACTGATTTCAATTTTCAGGCACATTGAATTAATTTGAGGCTTGACAAGTTTGCCTTCAGAGTGTTTAATTTGCAGATATTTGGGCGCTGTTCTACTGAACACGTCTGTTTGGGATTTTGATCATTATGTTTTGGATTGCGACCGTGGGTCCTTCACTTTCCTTCCACTCTCTCTTTTGATGGTGTTTTTGTTTTGGTCTCAGGTGTTGTGCCTGTACTGGGTCATCTACATTTTTTAAAATATATATTGAGCTGAATTATAACAGAGAAAAAAAAGCAAACACCATTCACAACAAGGTATTTGCTAATACCTGATATGATGAAAAAAACGTCTTCTTAACTCATGGCAGGAATCAAGCATGTCCCACAACTTCATCCTATACAGGCGTAAACTCTGCCAATCCCAAATGTAGATAATAAAGTGCAGTGCGGAGCAGCTTTGACATAATCAAGTTAGTAAATTCAGCTTGCTGAAGGCACAAGTCTCCCACTTATCCTAAATACAGAAACTAAAGTGCAGTGCATAGCAGCTTTTACATAATTAGACCATTCGCAATACATATAATGTTTATACCTTATATAAATAACTTTTAACTGGATTCGAGCATTTCCCGCAACCTCATCCCATACAGGCACAAACCCCGCGCCCACTAAATGCATACAGTAAAGTGCGGTGCAAAGCAGCTTTGGCATGATCAGGTTATTAAATTCAATTTACTAAAGGCACTGAATACTAAAGTGCGGTGCATAGCAGCTTTTTCATAATTAAACCATTAATTTCTAAATCTTATGAAAAAGCGAAAAGTTAACAAATCTGCCTCAATCTAAAGTGCCATATTTTTTACTTCCTTGTTTCAGCCATAAATTTCCAAACTACCAAGAATTTCTTAAGAGCCCCCACTGGGTCATCTACATTGATGCTTATTATGTGGGTATATTGGCTCATTGAATGTTTTTATTTCATTCTTTTTAGGTGGTTGAGCAGCATGAGTCCTTCCTGATATGTTCAGACTACGTCAATCTAGTATGTCTACTATTTCTATGACTTTATGTAGAAGATTGAAGGTTTCCAAACCATAGCTTTCATTATATACAAGGGAAGGTCTGCCAATGTTTTGGCTGTCGTATCACTATAGCAGGTATTCAGCAGATATTTTAGATTCTTTTAATAGTGTACGCATTGATCATTTTAGTACATTTGGGCAATGTGATACCTGTGTATGTAAGTGTGAAGCTCTGGAACACTACGCATGCCCTGGTCCCTTATTAATGTTACTTCTATTTTGAAAACCTTGCAAGTGACATAGGTAGGTTAGAGATGTTTTACTGGATGATTATCATATAGAGGGACCAAAACGATAGTGAATATGATTTATATTTTTCATTGTTATTTTGATTATATTAATCTTTATTCATGTTTTTGTTGCTGACATTGACCTTGAAAAGCTCTGAGTGTATCTGCCGCATGAAGCGATGTGTAGTAGACCTTTATCTGGTCTGGTCTGGTTCTCTTCAATCCAAATTGATTGGTGCATCTCTTAGGTATTTGTATAGTGTCTCTCTCTGATGTATTCATCAAATATTTCCTGATCACTCCAGGCATCATGAAACACCCATATACATCCCACCTACTTACCTTTTCTAGCTTTAGTCAATCTCTCCACCTATCAGCACAGTTCTTACTGTTTAGAAATGGTGTTTGCCATGGCCAGGTGTGCCACCTGGGGTCCAAGGTGCTGCCCTTGAATTTCTCTATCCATGGTCAGCAGTCAGTAGTGGATATGTGACTGGGGACCTGAATTCAGTCAGTCTAGCACCAACCCCAATTGAGAACGTCCATGCCAGACTGCTAGACCTCCTACCCTCTGTATGGAAACACAAGCAACTCCAGACATGCTTAAGTCCTGCTAGGACTCATCAGTAAAGTGCAGCTTGAGTCCTATGGACAATCAAGATATTTTATCCGCTTTTGGGCAGGGCAAGCGCATCATCGTATTACTCATTGAAATAAAAATAAAAAACTGAATGAATGTTTAAATGAATCTCATCCATTATAAATACTCTGGGTGAGCACGTAACAGAGAATAATAGGTGGAAGGTGATAATACATCAAAGGAGACAGCTAAAGCTGAGAGAGGAAGGTTTAATGTGGAAAAGCACTTCAGCTGAAGGGAGAACGCATGGCATAGAAGCCAGATGACGACTCAGGAGTAGGTGATTGTGCAAGTGTTTGGTCATTGCACAGCATGAGAGATAGGGGTTAGTGTACTATACAGTACTGACACAGCTGTTGGGGTGCAGGAGCAAGGGGTAGCCTTTGCGCACAGCCATCATATGCTGCTATCGCTAGCATCATGTTCCTGGCTTTTGGGTGTGCAAAGAACTGCTGAAGATACAGTAGATGTAAGAATTTCACATAGAGGATGACTTCTCACAGCAATAGTCAGACTCTGAAGCTGTAGGAACGTGTACATTGTCTACTGTTACTAAATGACAAATGTCACCAAGGTCGCATTTTTGGGGGGGTGGGTAGTTTTATATAGCATGAACTCGACCCAAGGGTATCATAGGGCTTTACATGAGTATTAGTTGTGTTACAGGCGGATACATTTATTTTGTTAGGCACAGGGAGATTAAGTGATTTGCCCAGTATCACAGGATGTTGAGCGTCCTTGTTAAGGGATGAACCCGGTTCCCCAGCTTCGGGATCGACCCCTCTAGCTCTTGAGCTTTTCACTTACAAATCACTATTTTCCAGTGTTCTACTTCGACTGATCACCTAAAGTGAACCAGGCCAACTCTGACAATGCATTAAATTGTTGATCAAAAGCCTAGGAATGGAGCACTGTGTCCTATGTGAAGTCAGCAGGTAACCTTAGTTAGACAGCCTGCTCCATGCTTCTCTCTGCAATTCAAATGCCGGGATCTAGCGGCTGTGGGATATAATGGAATCAACATTTCCTTTAAAAAAACTAGGACCTGAAGAGGGTGAATTGGAGGCAGTGAATTGGGGAGTTCTTACGCCTACTGCAAGAAGCTGTAAACAGACGAGGAGCAGCTTGTGGACGGCTTTTAGAGAAGCTGGGGGAGCTGTATGTGAGATGACTGAGTAGATTTAAGGCAGATTACACAGACTGAGAGAGCAGTCAGTCAGTGTGTCCTGTCTTTTCACACAGCGGATGGAGTCCATGACCAGTACTAGTGCCCTCCATTGTCATTGCCCAGTCTTGCTCAGGCTGCTGCTGCCAGCAATCCTCTGCTTATCTCAGTGTCTTCGGTTGTACTCGCTTGCCTTGTGCCCCTTCTCCCAGCAAGAAAATGAGCTTGTTGCAGGAGACCTGAGGCTGCTACTAGCACTGCGCTACAATGTGCCTGAACAGTGTTTTAAAGTGATTGGCTTTAGGGGGCAGCATTGGGTGCCTCAAGAGCCCGCTGCTAATGCCAGACGTGTTTCAAGGGAGGGTGAGACTTGAAGTCAGGAAAGGAACTGTGGCACGTGTCCCTAGTGCCTTCTCAAACTCTGCAAATCCAAATTACATTCAGCTTCTGAAGCAGATTTATTTATTATGAATAGTCTAAGAACAAGGACATGGTCTCTTTTTAACAGCTTTAACCCTAGCTGCTTTGCCATATCTTTCCAGGACTATCCTTGATAACTGCCATTAGCACCTTTTACTATTGGCTTTATAGCACTGTGTGAAATTGTGCATTCCTGCAACCGCTCTTCCAGATTCGGCAGCAGAGCTTTCTCCTTTACCGTCCCCTTGGCTTGGAATTGTTGTAGCGGATACTGGGCCCTTTTTGCTAAATAAACTTTTCCTCTCATTACTATTGTCTCTTCCATATGACTTAGCTGCCACTCACATGATCCTCAGGTGGATCTTGTATTGTGCCTCTGAGGGGTTGGATATTACAAATCTAACATCCAGATATCCAATGAGGATCAGGAATTAGAAACCTAATTCAGATCAATACAGCCAGTCCAAACCTTCTGAAGAAATTTTGCCGGATCTAAATCATGAAAACCAATAATTCTGTTAGGGCAATACAAAACAATAACATTAGCACCTGATGTTCAGAGATTTCTCTATGCTGATCTCTCTCTGTCATTAATAAATCAATTGGAATGCACAATCAACTTAAGGAGACAAGTCATTATAAACCAGAGTCTAAACTTTAGTTAAAGGTAAATTTATCAAAGATATTCAAAAGGGCAAATACATCATAAATAAACATTTAGGACCTAAAGAGTGCAGGACAGTCTAATTAGTTTGGGCTTGTCATAAAGTGACAAGGGGTTTTGGAAAGTTCAGCAAGGACATGAGCCACGACAGCTCGTGAGCAGTGTCCGATTGAGAACGAGTGCACTATTGGTGCACACAACAAATGCGTCAGCTGGGAAAGAGCAAGTAGAGTCCGCAAAAGTTCCCAACAGACAGATGCAGGAAAATCATAAGCAGTCTCCGGGGTCAGTGTACGACTGCCCATCCATCACATCAATGTATAATATAATCCTCTAGTTCCATGGTGACACCTCCTTGATCCCCTCATTGAGTCATACCACTCAGTCCATTGGTCAGTTCGTATAAGATGATTATCATATGGTGAAAAGGAAGACACAAATTATAGAAAAAGGTGGTACTAATCACGTAAGTTGTCAGAGTATCCGGTATCCGTACATTTCCAAACAATGGTCTTTTAGCGACAGGCACATGAGTGAGATCAAATGGACAGTTTCCCATAGCAGATGTTCACAAAGTATAAACGTTTGTAGCAGTAGTCCTTGTAAGCGAGTGAGAACTCTTCCAGTAAGAGACAGTTTTGCATTACATTGAAAGTTTAGGAAAACTTCTCACAAGTGTAGGACAAAGCAAAGTAGGAAACAATTTAGGCTTATAATAAAAATCAATTTAAAATATGCAGAATATGAATTAATGGAAATATACATTCCATAAGGGAAATGAATTTTCTAATAATCTTGTCAATTTATAAGCACTCAGAATATGCTATTAGTGGGGTTGCAAAGATCACATGTAACTACGACACATTACTGCATTTTCAAAGTATCAACGTGTAAAAGCATTTAAAATCATTAAATATTAATATCGTTTTAAGTGTTTTACATTAGTACATATATGAAAATTACCAGACGATTACAGACCATTCGCACTAAATATGGCTATGCAGCATCAGTTTTCTTTTCTAATTTGGTGCACAATTTCACATATGCAAATGATAAAATACAAGATGAAACCCTTTCAATATCACATGTAAAACGATCTAGGTTACGTTAGATTTCATTAATTCTTTACACACATTACTATTTCAATGAGGATGATTAAGAATTTCATAACTTTAGCTTTTTAATACGCGTTAAAATAAAAGGCTAAGGCCAGTTAATAAAATATAAGCCTATATTATTCAAATGACTATGATTTCATCTATCCTACTATTATCTGCATGTTTTTACTAAGTGTTCTTACATTTATTTCTCATGTTTCTTTAAAGTATAGATGGTGCACGTTTATTCATAGGTTACCCAAAACGTCTCATAACCGGTTTATGTGTGAAGCAATGGTTCTGACAGCTTTTGAGTTGCAATAGAATGAACTTCTGTACTATCTTCGCTACTGTTCCAACTTTGCCAAGTTAAAAAAACTCTTGAAGACCTGCCTGTGTTAGGCTTTTGCGGTGTTTCTGTATTGGCTGAGCGCCAAGCTATACCTGTGGGTATAAGCTGGTGCGCTATATGGGAGTGGTTGTGCGAGCAGTGCACCTAGTTTGGAACAGTGATGAAATAAGCTTAACTTGCAACAGGCTGCTGCTGGTCTCGTACTGTGCTTCTGGTGTGAAGCAGGCCCACAATCCTGCGGCTGCCTCTCATTGTGCTTCCACTTCCCTCTTTCCTGTCTTTTCATTTAGGAGTTAGGCCTAGAGGAGAAGCGATACATTGTAAATGGAATGTCGATAATTCGGAGACGGTGTTCTTTCTCGTCGAGGAGGCCTGGGAATCAAGGTCATCGGACTGCACTTGGAGAAGACGGTGGAAAATTACCTAGGAGAGGTGTCCATTAGCATGAGGTGATCTGTGGGCGTGTTTTGTATTTTGCATTTTGTATTAGGGAAAGTGCCCCGAGGGAGGAGAGTCAGAAGGAGACAGGACAAGTTAGGAGAAGGGGCTAGAGGACTGATCAGGGAAGAGCATCTTAGAACGAACTCTCTGTAGCTTTGGCTACCCCATGTACTTCTTAGAAAGTCTTCCGAAGCTGACACCTTTAACTGACTTGGTTGGGAAATGCTAAGTAAGGATGTCATCTTAGAGACAGAGTAGGAGTAGTAGAGTAGTCTAATGGTTTTCACTTTTCAGCCACAGATGAAGTCGGACTTAAATGTCGGAGCAGTACTTGTTTGTGTTTTATTTTTAGAGCTTTTTATTCTTTTCATGATTCATCGGATCAGAATTATTAGTAGGTTTGGATTTGTATTAGTTCCCATGTATTTTTACAACCTCGTCTTGAGGTGCTTGTATATTCAGTTGTTTTTGGCATTGTAATAAACCCCGAAACTGAAGTCTGGAGTCTGTGATCTTTTGAGTCATGGTTACTATTGGAAGTCGGATTGTTCAAATTGAGTTGCTTCTCCCATTTAAACTTTTCAGCAGGTAAAAAGAGACATCGACCTAGGATTCCTTGTTAAAAATGTTGGTAGCGGAACCCGGCCTTATCAGTAGCCATGGAAACAGAATAGAAACTGCACGCAATACAGAGGGCTTAGGGCCGTTTCCTTGACACATGTGAAGTTCAACTAATGCCTTTAAAGAACAGGGAACCTGAAGGACACGTTCCACCTCTATGCAGTTACTGCTGTCTGGGAAAGGATCCCTGGAGCCAATGTTGGGGCCCTGGGCAGTATTTGTTTCTGGAAGAGATGTGGGTACTGGCATACTGAATACTAGAGGAGCAGGGTTTAGTTCAGTCCTGCACACTTAGCGTGCAGTATCTCAGAGCTGCTGCTCTTCTTCACTCTAGGCCTCAGAATCAAGTGTGTGGTTGAACCGCAAGAGGGACTGAAGTGGGCAGAGGACGTGGGGAGGACAGGAGCTGAGAGGGACCGGGCGGGGAGACAGGGGAGTCATGATCCCAGGGAAGCCCCTCTTCTAAGACCACGGTGCCATCACATTGATGCGGTTATTGTCTTAGATATGGGGGTTGCCGCGTAACTGAGGCTTGCCTGCTGTGCTCCCTGGCCACTGTTAGTCTCCCTGCTGACATCCGTCTAAGTGTAAGCACAACCTCGCTGCTGACGTCATTGTAAGTGTATTTACAGTGCTTTTTTCAGCCTGTGGGTGAGCGCCTAACAGCTGATATCATTCTAATTGTATGCATGTTCTCAAGCACTATAACAGCTAAGGCCACACAAACAAACTACTTTTATTTCCCCATCACCAAAACCTCATTATAAGGTTAAAATGCATAATGTAAATAACCGCAGACTGCTGCAGGCTCGGCCAAAGCACGACAGACACACCATCCAGCCAATGCTGACGGTGGCTCATCCCAAACAAGCCAGAGACCAAGGAAGCTGACCGGAAGCCCCTTCCTGTAAGTTGTGTTGAGGTTTTGAAAATGGCGAAGACTGTTGTAGCCACACTTAAAAACCTGCTGAGGTCTAAGGTTTACCAGGATACAATTGGACTATCGGTCCCTCAATGAGGTCACATCTTTCATGTCTATTTCCATGGCTGCTGGTACCCAGCTGATCCATCTTCATCGCTGGACTTCCGGCGCCTTTTTTCACTGTCAGAATTCACTGCTGTCGGTCCCTGGTCTTTTGTAAGCTTAATGTTTTTCCTCTCTCCAGACCTACTCAGGTTTATATATTCACCACTGGGAGAAAAAAGATAATAATTTCATTTGCATCCTTTACATCTCTACATACCGTTCAGTATTCTTGTCTGATTCCATTGTATCTATTGGGCATTCTCGTGCCTAAAGTCGGGAGGGGGGAGGGGACGACAGTATTATTTTGAAAGCCTTGTTTTTAATGTTTTTAAAAAACAGTTGAGACTTTCCAGTAATAACAACGACTACTGCATCAAAATACATGCAGAGTTATTTATAAACAATACTGGCAGAACGTTTTGGATCGAAATAAAGGACACAGATGCCATTTTCTCTCTGAAGAAGATGCTTTTGAATTGTCCGCTTTATTCGACATGGGATTCGCCGCTGTGATTGCTTGCCATACATGGCGTGCTGAGAGTCAGGCTGAATGATCTCAGTAGGAGGAACTGCAGCTGCAGCAGCATGGGAAAGACCCTTCATTCATCCTTCAATAGCAGCCAATCAGCCTCCCACTTAGTGTTTAATTTCAGCTGCTGGATGCAGGTGGGGTGCACTGGCACTCATTTTTGGGGACCAGTACTTATTTTTTCCTCATCAGACTTTGACCCATAGCAAGAGAGAGAAAAAACATGCGATGGGGAAAGAAGGAAAAAGAGAACTATGGGAAAACATGACAAATGTAGAAAACAGGGATGAATAAGAACCAGCAGAGTGAGGTAAGGGTCAGGATATTTCTGGTGGTGGATAAAAGAGGCATGATGTGGAATCAAGAATAAGCACCCTTGGTATTCGGTACCCCAATATGCAATAGCACTAGCTGTGGGCTACTCATTCATATACAAATTAAGAACTGCATCCACTCATCAAGGTCTGGTTAGCTTGACCACGGTGAGCATAACAAACATCATCCTTGATTTTGGATTGCACCTCCAACCCTCCAGTGTCACCAGAATAAAGGCTAGTCTACTGGCACAGACAGTACCCAGCCACCTTTCATTGCTACTAACTGACCCATCATTTTCTTACCAACCCTGCCTTCTTAAAGAACAGCGCTTTGCAAGCTGAGATTTGAGAACTCATACCTACTATGTTACTTTGTAGCAGTTTGTTGGTTGAATAGTGAGGAATGTTAGCTGTCGCACATTATTTGGGCCAAAAGACAGCAACATAAGTGCGTGTGTGATGGAATTCATGATGTAGAATGTTGACATAACGGCTACACACTGCGGAATAAAGACGTGTAATACCAAGCTCCGTGTGTGGCGTGGTCATTTACATGTACCAGGGCTGGGGTAGGATGCTAGAACTGGTGACGAGATAGGGGATAACACAAACCCCGCGACTTGAAGAACTGAGAGTGCTCTCCCGAGGAGTTTGCCGTGGTCCAGCAAATTGCTAGTGCATGCCACTTTGCCTCAGTGGAAGTGAAAATCATCATTTGGCATATGTGGAGCCAAAGCGCTATTTCAGCCAGTGCGAGGCCTGTGAAGAAAGTGAAGGCCTTACAGATAGTTTGTTTGTCGCTGGCTAGAAATTTACTGATAAAGTTAAGACAAGAGGTACTACGCCACAACGCAACACAGACCTGTCATTCATACAGTACGACAATGCTAAAGGCAGCAGCAACCAGGTACAGCAAACGACACAACGCAACACAGACCTGTCATTCATACAGTACGACAATGCTAAAGGCAACAGCAACTAGGTACAGCAAAGCGCTAAAGGCAGTGATAGCCGAGTGCAACAAGTGATACAAGAGGAAATATTTCTGATTCCAAGAACCACTAAAGCCAGTGACAACCAGATACATAAAGTGCAATGAGTGATGACAGCCAGGTGCAAGAGAACGCTGTGAGCAGAAGCAGGTAAACCCAGAGAAATATTAGAGATGGCGATAATCAGATACAGAGAATATGATCATGCTTACCAGAACCTGAGTAAAGAGAGCCATCCAAACTCAGCACCAGGTGCCGTAACCCAAGCAGAAGCAGGGGGTAGTGCTTATGAGGCTGGTGAATAACGCTGGACCGACTGAAAGACCGTGAGAGGCGGTCGGGATAGTGAAATCTTTCAATGGCTGCTAAAAAAGCACAAACTATGATGCCACCGCCATCTTCAAACTACCTACTCCCTTCATTACCACCAAAAAGCTAAATATTGGCGTCAGATGGACTGCCTGGGTTGAAACCTTTAATGATTTCATTGATGCACTGGAAAAAGCGAATGACAAAAAATAATTAAATAGCTAAATAATTTAACAGGTGAGGCATAAAAGAAGTGATAAAGAAAATACCACAAGATGAAGAAGTGACGTACCGTCAAATCAAAGAAGCACTAAACACCAATCCAATGCAGAATGTTGACTATGAATGGTACATCTTCAGTCAAAAAAGGCAGAGAGCTGGTGAAACAATGGTTGAGTTTGTAGAAAGACTTGATTCGCTTATCAAGCATTGCAAGTACAACAAATTCAATGGTGTAGAGGGCATGCATCTCAGAGTAATAGATGGCTTCTCTTTGATATCTTCAGACGACGGATGCTAAAAGAGACAATCAGTTTGGAGCGAGTACTCATGGCTACCAGAGAAGATGAAAGAGCTGACAGACAGGCAGCTAACATGGAGACCGGAATAGCCCAAAATGAATCAGCGCTGAGTGTGAAAATTAAGTCGAAACACAAGGCAGAAGGCCATAAAGTAATGTCTTCAAAGAAAAAGAAGTTGGGTTTTTGATGTGGATTCTCCTTTCCACATGAAGGTACCCCGCCATTGGACAGGTATGCAAAGGCGGCAGGAAGGAGAAACATTTTGTAACTGTCTGCAAAGGTAGGGAAAGATAATGGGTGTCAAGTCGAGAAAACAAAATGGAGGCAAGATCAAGTGTGTCACATCAAGAAAACAAAATGGATGTCAGAAAGTTCCAGATGGGACACTCTACGCACTCCCACACGGCCAAGCGGCAACATTAGGTGAGGCAAGTAGAAAGTGAACGAAATAGATTGTCATCACATTCTTTGTCTAAGAGTTCGTCATCGTCCCTGTCAAGCGACAGTGAGGAAGAAAGGTGTGTGACTGCTGAACAACGTGCATAAGTAGGATTAGCTTCTTGCAAGGAAAAATGCTGGTCGAAGCTAAGTCGACAAGCAAAAGAGCGAAATTCACTTGGACATGGCCCTAAGATCACACTGAAAGTGAATGGGTGCCCCATACCTTTCATCATAGACAGTAGCACGTCGGTAAACATTATGCCAGAGGAAAAGTACAATGAACTGTCTCCAGTTCCCCGTTTAACCCCCTCGCAAACCAAAGTGTATACATGGGCTGCTTCAATGCCACTGAAAAGTCAAGGTTCATTCATAGCAACTGTGAAGCATAAAAAGTGTCATGGCACTACTTCTAAAGCAGCTGAAGCTTATGTTAACTTCACTTCTGCCATATCCATAGAACAAATCATAGCTGCCATGAGTACTGACAGGGACTTGCTCATACTCAAGACATTTTCCACACCAATCATGGTGAAAGCACCCATGAACTCTTCATGATAACCTTGAATACCAGAAAATCACAAATGAGCAAGAAGAACTTTCAGTTACCACTGAAGGCATCATTTTAAGAGGGCTGAGAATTGTTATACCCAAGAGACTGAAACAACAAGTTATTGAACTGCAACATGAGGGACACCGTGGACTTGTTGCTATGAAACGAGCTTTATGGGACCGAGTGTGGTTTCCGCGTCTTGTTGAAAGAATTGAAAATAAGTTAAAGGCATTTTATTTGTTCAACTGTTTGTCATCTAAGACATCCCCACATCTGTTAAAAATGTCTGATCTCCCAAAGCATGCATGGGAGAGGATTGCAATTGACTTCTTTGGACCCCTTGACAATGGACATCATCTGCCGGTAATTGTTGATAATTTTTCCCATTTTCCACTTGTGTAAGATCTGTCATCAACTACTCATGACCAAGTCAGTGAGAGATTATAAAGTATTTTTGCAATATGGGGCGTTCCTTTGATTTTGAAATCTGACAATGGCCCGCTTTTAAATAGTCAAGAATTTACTGATTTTCTCACTCATTCAAATGCCAAGCATCAGAAAAGCACACCTCTCTGGCCACAGGCGAATGGTGTGGTCGAGAGATTTATGAGTATCCTCAAGAAGACCGTTCAGCGCGCTGTGCTGGAAAAGCTTGAACTCAATCAGCTCTTCCATCTAAGCTTCGTTCATACAGGTCAACTCCCCATTCAACCATAGGTGAGAACCCTGCTACCTTAAGATATTGGAGAGCCATAGGACCAAATTGCCACAATAGACTACTGAGAGATCTACTGACATTGATAAACTTTGAACCCCTCATTTGCTTCACAACACAAAATGAAGACCTATGTGGACAGACACTGCTGTGCTCGGAGCACTGTGTTCTACAGAGGAGACCAAGTTATAGTCAGGCAGAAACAGAAACACAGGTCTGATGCTCCGTTTGATGGTGACCCACTGAGGGTTGTGACTAGTAAAGGACACATGGTGACTGTTCACCGTCCTGGAAAGTCCATTACACAAGATTCTTTGCATTTCAAGCACCTGCCTCGACCTTCGCCAACTCTAGATATCAGGAGTAAGGCTTGTCCACCTGAGAATCTAGAGAGACCAATGACTGTACTGATGTCTCTGTTACCAATGTCAGTCATGGACACTTCTCCAGTATCTCCGCAGCCTCACATGACCAGATCTAGGCGATTGATGCGAGCACCAAAATGACTTATTGAAGAGTTGTGAAGTATATATGTATTATTGGTACTTTTTATTTAACAAAGGGGGAGATGTAGTGTCTTGTGAGTTAGAGGTGACGGGACCCTTTTGGTTCCCGATGGACTCCATAGAACAGTGACGTAAGTGCGTGGGTGTGGGTGATGGAATTCATGATGTGGAATGTTGAGTTAACAGTTACATGCTGAGGAATGAAGACATGTAATACTAAGCTCCGTGTGTGGCGTGGTCATTTGCATGTACCCGGGCTGGGTTAGGACGCTACACTCTTTGTCTCAACTTATTTTTTCCAGATGTAACACATCCAGGAACAAGCAGAGACAACTCCAATAATTCTCGATTTTAATTTCTATATGGAGATTTGCACAGATAGGCACTGATGGAAGAATCGCCTAGCATTGGAACAGAAGTATTGTTAGATGGGTTTATTGCTAGTTGCACTCCAACATATAGGAAACAGAATGTGTACTCAGTAAATTAGTAAGCTATAAGCACAAATGTATTTAAACTATGTCAACTATGTTATGTGAGCAACACAGTATACATTACATGTAGTAACCCATGGATGCATAACACTGTATGGAAAATCCGTTTGCTAATGCAGAGTGGAAGAAGACAATGAAAATATGTCCCGAAACTTGGATCCTAAATAAACGAGGGTAGCACATGGCCAGAAGTAGTGAATGCTTTTTTCCCCACATATAGAGAATCTTACACCCCTGCTGCACATATTGTGCCAGTTCTGAGAGTGAAGAGTCTACTGCCATCTAGCCTGTAACTTTTCTTAGAGTTCTGGAAATTTACATCACTACCCATGCTGTGTCTCTGTTGTATGCATAGCTTGGTTAGCGCTTTATCACTAGAGAAATCCAAAATACCTGGCACTATGCTGGCGCTGGGAGCGCAGAGTTCAAACCAAGGAGAGCAATGGACGAGTATAAGGTACAAGAAGGGAATGTGGGGCTAAAGGGGGAGTATGTGGTGATGGTGGTGTATTTTCAATTTGTGCACACAGAACATGTACAGCACAGCCAGCAGCAGTACCTGCTTTCTCGCGCACACACACATATGCACTGATGCCATGCATTACAGGGGAATCTACAGGGCAAGTTTCTCTCCATTTCTGTTGTCTCTATGCATGGGTGCCTATAGAAATGTGGCATGAGAGCATGGATGCCTATAAGTGAATGTCTGTTTATGTGCAGCCTAGTCTGTAGCTGCATGTGTGCATATATGCACACAAGGCCATTTAGGTGCAGGCTCTATAATAAAGTCACATGCATCTACTTTGACAATGCATGTTAAGACATGGCAGCAAATAAAAACAGGTGATTAGGGACATGAGCGGACTGCTTGATGCTCTTGCTAGCCCTTAAGTGGTGCATAGTATATCCGTCATGTGACTCATTCTGCCCAAGTGCTATCTGCCTATCAGCAGTGCATTCATATCACTGACTCAGAAATGTGTCTGACATGCGATTGACAATGCACAACCCTGCTGACTTTTCAGGTGTGTGCCTGGCCCATGCCAGGCTCTACCCCACCCTTACTAACCTCTTACATGTTTACATGGTATGTGACTGGTCTTTCTGGGGTCCGTTTTACATGTGACTCACTCTGGCCAGATCTTCTCACAATAAGAGGTGCACCTAGCAAGTCCCTGACTCTGCTCTACTGATACATCAATGAGGCTGCAAATTATTTTTCTGCAGCTCTACCAGCAGTCTTAAAGGAAAATAACATGAGACCACAATAAAGGTTTAGAATATTTTGAATATGTACTGTGTTTACAGGTGGAGAGGGTGCTTTCGGTAATAGACAACCTAATAGGGAGTCAGCAGACTATTCTGGTAAATTATTAGCAGTTGGATTAAAGAGTTCAGAGGCAAACAGGAACATGTTGCCAATTCAAGTGAAAAATGAAAGGTTATTGACTTCAGTCAAAACCAATTAGATTTTTTGTAATGTTTTAATGTCCTGATTTAGAACCAGGAAAATTCCACAATTTTTGGGATAAGGAAATTGTTATGGATGAAACTTTTGAGGCTCTTGAGCAACTGCACGATGGCAAATGCAGACTTTGACAAAAGGTTTCATTAGAGGGAGACCTTATGTTATGTAAAATATGTAATATAGGAACAAGATGCATGTAACTTTCTGAATATTTATTTTATTTGAAAGGTTTTATATAGCGCTGGCTAGACCCAGAGGAATCAGAGCGCTTTACAAGAGCAAGAGCAGTCACAAAAACAAAACAATACTTCAGAGCAAAGAGAACGAACAGTCAGGAGAGAGCACATCTCTCTATCAGTCAGGAGAGGCAGAGTTCTGGATGATTCAAGAGTTATAGTACATATAGATATTAAAATGGAGGTTACGATTCAAAGCAGACAAAGAGTATCAACAGGGAGAGTAAAAATGAAGAGGTGGAGGGCAGTTGAACAGAGAATGGGGGTGGGAAAACAAATGGACAAGGACAGGGAGAATGTCCTCAGACAGCTAACAGAAAGTAAGTTAGTGCTGCTAGGATAGAAAAGGGGCAGGGGAGAGCAAGGCCGGGGAACACAAGTGGGAAGAGTAAAAGGGGGAGCGAAAGGTCGAACAGGTTAGCAGAAAGGCAACCAATACAGGGGAGACAGTTCGCCAGGTCAGAAGAGAAATTATAGACTCCAATACTTGTTGAGTAGGTGACATTTTAGGTCTTTTTTAAAGCTGAGGTAGGAGGGGTTGCATCACAGGTCCCTCGGGAGGGCGTTCCAGATGCTCGGAGCATTTCCAGAGAAGAAGCGAGTTTGGGTGGATTTCTTTTTTAGTAAAGGGGGGACACGGAGAAGTACCGTGGAGCTTCTCATCAGTCTGGAGCATCTGTCGACTCAGCATGGAGGGGAACGGCTCTTCTGCATCATCCCCATCACTGCAATTCCACCTGTCACGCCGTGAGGGGAATGGCTCGCTTGTTCTTTGGCCATCGGGCCACGCCGTGAGGGGAACGGCTTCCTGAGGACTACAGCCCCCAGCAGGCACTGGGTGTCGCACGTCTATAGCGTCACCACAGCGCCGGGGCATTTAAATCCTGCACAGCCCTCCCGCAGCGCGGGACGCGCGCTCTACCTTGTCGACTCAGCCGTGAGGGGAACGGCTCTTCTGCATCAACCCCATCACTGCTATTCCCCCTGCCACGCCGTGAGGGGAACGGCTTGCTTGTTCTTTGGCCATCGAACCACGCCGTGAGGGGAATGGCTTCCTGAGGACTACAGGCCCCAGCAGGCACTGGGTGTCGCACGTCTATCACGTCACCACAGCGCCGGGGCATTTAAATCCTGCACAGCCCTCCCGCAGCGCGGGACGCGCGCTGTACCTTGTCGACTCAGCCGTGAGGGGAACGGCTCTTCTGCATCATCTCCATCACTGCTATTCCACCTGCCATGCCGTGAGGGGAGCGGCTCGCTTGTTCTTTGGCCATCGGGCCACGCCGTGAGGGGAACGGCTTCCTGAGGACTACAGCCCCCAGCAGGCACTGGGTGTCGCACGTCTATCACGTCACCACAGCGCCGGGGCATTTAAATCCTTCACAGCCCTCCCGCACAGCCCTCCCGCAGCAGGGTGAGGCTGGGCTGAGCCACCCCCCCTTTGACATTCAATCCCGGGACTGACCGAGGTATCCATTTCTGATACCAGAAGGTACTGTGTTTCTGTTAAGATTTGTTCCATGACATTTCATCTTGTACCCTGAGTTTTGGAGAACACCACTAGTGGAGGTGCACATATATAATCTATTATCTCTAAGTTTGAAATGGGGAAAAGGAAACTACACCGTGCCAAGTCCGACAAACCTTCTAGCAATCCCAAGGATGTGAAAATGACTCTGCTAAATTACCTTACGGGTGCTGTAGGCGTCATCGAAAAACAGATTTCTTCAGTTGAGGAGTCATTAAGAGTAGAAGCACAGGGATTAGCTGGGAATCGCCGGGAAAAGAATACATTATGTAAAGGGGCTGTGGAGAGTCGCTTAACAGAAATCTCTGGTACTACGCTAAATGGAAATGGTTGCATCCAAACAATAAATAATGTCATTGAGGAAGTTTCAGTCAGTGATAAGGATTTTGACCCCTTACCCCCCCCCTAAAAGGCAATGTAATCCAAAGCTACCAAAGCCTTCTACTAACGCCCAGGTAGATCCCCATAAGGCCCTGACTGATAACAGCCTCACCAAGAGTACTTTGACTAAAAAACAGGGGGAAAAATGTCATACACAGAAACGAAAAGACAAAGCCACTATCTCAAGTCTAAAAGCGCGAAATAGTGCACAATTACTAGGTGACAGTACTAAAATAGAAACTTTATTCCTAGAGCTAACTAGCTATGTCAAATCATATATGGGCACCCTGGAAGATAGACTAATTCAAATTGAAAAAGGTCTAGAGAAGATTATGATAAATAAGAATCTAATCATATCTAATAAGAACTCTTCTAGTCAGTGCACCCCTAGTTACTCAGCCACCCTAACTGGTTGTCAAAGTCAAAGTCAAAATGTATTTAACAAACCCCCAGTAAAAGCTAGTAAACCTATGGATAGTGACGACTCACCGAAGAAAAATGCGTCAGTTACAGATAAAAGGATTATAACTAACGATGGAGACCTACGCATAGTAGAGAAGAGAACCTCAGTGAGCCGACAGGGGGGCATAATATCTAATGATTTACAACCTGGATCAAGCCCATCTTCGCTTTTGCCTCTAGTAAGCCCACGTCAGGTATATAATCTTGATCTTCCGCCGGCAGCGGCTCCATACACGCTAATACTGGCAAACGTTCCTGTACTTAAATCAGGAGAAATTGAAACATGGGATACTTTGAGAAATAAAACTATTTACTGCTTGGGGAAGAGAGTGGGACTAACTGCTGAAATGTTTGGGGCATTTAAAATGGTGAGGCGGGTTCCCTGGGTATGTAAAAGTCATAAAGCCGTTAGAGGTGATTGTATTGTTCTCTCCCTTGGATTACCTTCCTAGGTTAGGGAAGTGTTGAACAGAGCAAGGGAAGTAGATACTTCAGAAGTAGGTATTAATATCTTCCCATTAGGTTTCTTTTACCAACCCAGCTGACCCAAGAACCGATCGGAATTCCATCGCAGTTCACTGCTAAACTACCAAAGGAATTATAACTTGGAGATGTCTAATAGATTCGAAATTTTGCAAACACTAGATGAGAACGATTGACTGATAGCTAAGGAAGACTGGAGGCCCAGTTATAATGAGAAAGATAACCCGAAGGATTGTGAGCCCGATAGATTGAATATAGATACAAGTTTGAAGTCTGGCAGGATGGAATGTATGGTCACAAAGGAAATGGATGGCAGGCTAAGATCTAGCTCTAGTGGCCCATTAAAGTCTGGCCACCCCAATGTATTAAACAGTGGTGAGGGTAGGGGGTTGGAATTGACAAGTCAGACTGTCACAGAAGAAATTTGTTTTAATGAATTAAATATACAGAAGGTCAAAAGCGTGCTATTTTGGAACGTGGCAGGCCTCCGGAGTAAAGAAAATAACCAAGCTTGGCTTGAATTTGTTGACTGTTTTGACATTTTTTGTCTTTAAGAAACTTGGTTAATTGAGGAACTTCATATTGAGGGGTATAGGACATTCCACACTCTAGCAATTCAATCAAATCATGGCAGGCACAAGGGGGGACTCTGTATCTACATTTCTAATCTATTGGAGGTGCACAAAATTTCTATAATAAAAACGACTACATTTTATCAGATAGGCTTGATTCATGTCGCCTCGAATTGTCTCCTAACTCTGATAAATTTTTACAACAACATAGAGAAGGGTCATTTGGGGGATATTTTGAATCAGCTTAGTGACAATATTGGAAAATTGAGAGCTCCTAAAGATACAGACATGATCACGATTTGGGGGGGGGTGATTTTAATATTAACCTATGCTCTAAATCAGAGTTAGGGGCATGTGGTTTAACAATTGAGGAGGATGATCCATTAACACATTTTGAACATACGGAACGTGGAGAAAAATGTAATGAACTTTTGTTTTCTCATGATTTTGGCTTTGCAAACCGACTGTGTTCCCCTAGAGTGGAGTTTGATTATACCTTTGTAGGTAGAGGCTGTAGATCTACTATTGATTTTACTATTGTTTCAAACTGCTATGCAAACTGGTTAGCTAAATTTTAAATACATCTAAACGCCCTGAGTGACCATCTGCCTCTAAGCATTTATCTAGTACTGCCAGATGCACAGATTAGGCGACTAAGTAACAATCTGGCTGGGACCTAGGGCATTCATCTCGCTACTCAAAATGGATATACCTTACGTTGGGAGAGCTGCAACCAGGTCGAGCTAAATAAGCTAATTATTTCCAAGGCCTATGATTTAATTTTAGCCTGTCTGCAGGAAGATTCCTCGCATGATACCATCTTGAATGCCTTCATCCAGATTACTTTAATTGTTCAAAACATGCTCAAAATTGAACGTAGGTGTAACCTAGAACGGAAAAACGGGTGGTTTGACACAAATTGTACTAAATCGTACTCACGCTTAAAAGAGGCCCTACATAGGATTGAGAGAGATTTAGACGAAATTAGGGAGTGTAGAAAGTTGCATAACGAGGCACATAAAGCTCGCAAGAAGGAGCTGAGGAATCTAGCTTGGGTGGCACTTCGCGATGCTTCATTGTGTAAGGATTCTTCCATGTTCTGGCGGACAGTAAATGCACCATTTTTTAAAACTAAGGACGTTGCGACAATAGCGGTCGCAATAGATGAAAGAACATGGATAGATTTTTTCTCTAAGGTTTATAGCATCGCGGGACAGGAGGAGCCCAATCTTGGTTCTACAGCTCCCTTGCCAGAAAACTTGAGCACTTTCCTGCCCATCGAACTACAAATTTCCCTTGACGAAGTGACCGAGGCACTTACTGCTAGTAGAGGTGGTAAGGCTCCTGGGCCTGACGGGCTTCCGATTGACTTATTTAAGTCTATTCCATCACTCTGGATACACTTGATAACCAGGATTTTGCAAGCAAGTTGTGCAAGGGGCTTTTTAAAAACATGGCCAGAGTCAGTAATTGTTCCCATTTTAAAAAAAGGAGACCATGATAACCCGGCATGTTATCGCCCAATTTCTCTTCTCGATTCCCTCATGAAGGTTATGGGAAGAGTAGTGCTGAATAAACTACAATCTTGGGCTGACGAAAATAATATAATTAGTGATGTGCAATACGGTTTTCGACAAGGGCTGGGGGCAATGAAACAAGTTTTAAATTTAAACATCTTAATTGGGAAGTACACTCAGGCAAAGGGTGGTAAACTCTATGTGGCGTTTGTAGATCTAACTGCCGCATTTGACTGTGTGGAACATAATGAATTGTGGAGTATTTTAACAAATCTTAAGGTAGACCCGGTTCTGATTCAGTTTTTAAAAAAACTATATTCTGGGGCTACCGCTAAGGTGCGCTATGGTTCCAATGGAGAATGTACCGCTCCATTCACTGTGGATAGGGGAGTGAGACAAGGCTGTGTGCTTGCGCCATTCCTTTTTACTCTATATACCAATGCTCTTGAGCTGGAGCTTGAAGGAGCGGCGCAGGATCCCCCGTATGTCAGTAAAAGGCCAATCGGCTCCCTCCTTTACGCAGACGATGCGGTACTTATGGCCCGTACGCAACTGGGCCTGCGGAAAGCCCTCACTCTATACACAGGTTTTTTATGGACAGGCTAGGTCTGAAATTAAACGCAAAAAAAATTTTTATCATGACCTGTGGGAGAGGGAGAATTAAATGTAATAGCCTCCAAATGGGGGATAAAAGGGTAGTTTCTACCAATACTTTTTCCTACCTGGGCGTTTTATTCGCAAACACAGGTTCTTGGGGCCCAACGGTGAAAAATAGGAGTCTATTATTTATGAAGTCAACCGCGGCCCTTGTTAACTTCACTAAGAAAATGGGAAAAAGGCCCCCTGAAATTCTCCTTAAAATTTTTCAAGCTAAATGCATAAGTATTGCGATTTATGGTGCGGGAGTTTGGGGTTTTTATGATGTTTCTATGATCCAACGTGTGGAAAATGCCTTTTTACGATACATTTTAGCTGTACCAGCAAGCTCTTCGGTTTTTAATTGCCATAGCGAGCTGGGTATCACCCACGTTACGGACATTATTAAAATGCAACCTGTCCCGTTGTGGCACCGTATTTGGACTACTAGCAGTACAGGCCTAAACAGAGATATAATAAGGGACACAATGAACCTGGACTATGCTAATAAGGTTGGATGGTTGGATTACGTCAAAATGTTTCTGAATGACATAGGGCATCTAGAATTTTACTCATCCCCAGAGAAAATGTGTGTCATCACAAGGAAGGAACTTAAACTAACTTGCCTGTCCCATTTAAAGACACTCAGAGTCACCAAGGAGATTAGCAAGAAGACTGTAGTGCAACATCACTTGACCCTGACAACGTTTGATATTCAACCATATCTTACATGCTGTTTCGAGGGATATGATCGATATATTCTAACTCGTTTTAGGTTTAACATCTTTCATCATTTGGTTAGCTATCCAGATATAAACAACTGGACCAGAGAGCTCTCTCCCTGTCCCTGTGAAAATGTGTCATCACAATCTACAATTCATGTGACCCTGATTTGTAAATTCTATGTACTAGAAAGGAAAAAATGGATTATCCCCTTATTAAAACAAGCAGGCTGGCGACATAGTAAACCAGCTTTTTTATCCTTACAATTTTTAGATAGTGCACTTTTAGTATGTTCTATGACTGGTTTTCTGAAAAATGTATTGAGAGCTAGAAAAGGTATAAAAAATGTTTAACACCAGGAATGTAGCAGACTGTAAGCTAGTTGATCTACTTGAAAGCACCTTTGCACTTTATGATAGATATTTGTATTTTAATGTAATTTTTATCAAACTTTTGCTATTTACTTTGTTTTTATGGAAATGTAAGCTTTTGTGATTTTAAATGACTAAAATCGAATAAAGCTATATTTGAATTGAATTGAGTTTGTTTGTTAGGTACGACGGAGATTGTGAGTGGAGAGCTTTGGGCATGATCAGGAAGTCTTATGAAAGTATCTTCCTTCGATGGGCAGCCAATTTAGGGATTTGAGGGCAGGCATGATGTGCTCAAATCGTTTACAGTCAGTAATGAGTCTGGCTGCCAGGTTGAGCACAGCTCTAAGAGGGGCAAGGTGGACGTTGGGGGTTCCAGTGAGGTTGGCATTGCCACAGTCAAGTTTGTAGAGTACTAAAGATTGTGCTACACATTTGAAGACGTCTTGAGGGATGAAGGGTTTGATTTTTTGAGGTGTCTGAGAGTGAAAAGTGCTCCTTTGGCCGAGTTATTAATATGGTCCTTCAGTGCCAAAATTTTGTCAAGAATGAAACCTACGTTTTTCGCTGAGTTGGCTAAGGTGAGTGGACTGTTGAGAGCATTGAGGTCAGAGATCCAGCCTTGGATTGGGAGATGGTTACTTTTAGGAGAGAAAAGAATAATTTCTATTTTGTTAGGGTTCAGTTTAAGATGGCTAGAGTAGAACAAAGATTGAATCTTGCTCAGGGTGCTGTTAAAATGGAGAACATCAGTATGGGATTTGATCTTATAGTAGAGTTGGGTCTCATCGGCATAGAGGTCATAGCTGATCCCAGCTTGTTTCAAAATGAGAGTAAGCGGTTCAATAAAGAGGTTGAAGAGAGAGGATGAGAGAATTGAGCCCTGGGAGACACCCAGAGAGACAGGGGTGGGATTGGATAGGCAGGAGTTGACTTTTATTTGTTGTGTTCTGTGTTGGAGATAATGAGGTGAACCATTTAAGGACCAATCTATTTAGGACAGAGCGAGCTTTCAGCTATTCTAGTAAGGAAGAATGATTGACTGTATCGAATGCTGCAGATAGGTCTAGGAAGATACGAAGGCAGGCCTCTCCCTTGTCTAGTGAGCAGTGAATGTCATCAACAATGTTCAGCATGGCGGTTTCAGTGCTACAGCCTTTCCTGAAACCAGATTGGAAGGAATCAAGTAAGCTGAATTTACCTATGTGGTTGTCCAATTGGAGTAAAGCACATTTCTCCAGGGTTTTAGCTAGAAGTGGGAGGTTGGAGATGGGACGGAGACTGTTAAGGTTTTTAGGGTCGGCATTAAGGTTTTTAAGAATGGGAGTGATTTGCCTGAGTAGGAGGGGGTCCGGGACGCATCCAGTGGCAAAGGAGGTCTTAATGATTTTTATCCACCATAGGGCAATGATGTGGTTAAGGTTATGTACTAGGTTAGATGGAAGTGGGTCTTTGGTGTGCGAGGTCGGCTTTAATTTCTCATTGATATTAAAGACTTCGAGCTCAGTCATAAGATAGAAATTAGACCAGGAGGCATTATTTTTCCCTTGTAAGTTGGAGAAAATGTCACCAGAGAAAGTTGGAGTTGGTAGGTGAGTGGGAGGATTAGGCAGGAGGAACGGGGAAGAAAAAGAAGGAACGTTTGTAGTAAATTGGGGGCAGGGCAGGGCCAGACTTTGAGGGAAGGATTGATCAATTTTATCACTTTTTTCAGCGAAGAAGTTGGCAATTACCTCCCATCTTTAGAGTGAGGCCGTCAGCACTGGAGGGGCAGATGAAGATTGTTTTCTGACAATGTTAAAGAGTTCACTGGGCCTGTTTTTGGCACAATCAAGTTGGGCTTGAAAGAAAGATGCCTTTTCATTAAAATGTGTTTTTTATATGTTGATCTAGCAGATTTGAGGAAGGCAAGATGGGTGGGTGAGGGGTGTTGTCTCCATGTTCTTTCAGCTAGTCTAAGTTGTCTTCTTTCATTATTGAGTTTGGGATTGAACCAATAATTGGATTGGATTTTTCTATATTGTTTTAGTTTGGGGGTTGCTACTTGATCCAGGACATCACTAATGGCCTTATTGAAATGGTCAGTAAGCTCATTAGCGTTATGGGAGAGCGGGAGGAGCTGTAGTTGGGCTTGGAGTTTGGACTCAAGTTCACTAGGGGGGATTTGTTCAAGATTCCTAGTTCACATCTTGGGTTTGTTATTAACTGGTGTGGGGAGTAGGGCGCTGGTTGAGATGTTGAACAGAATGAGATGGTGGTCAGACCAGTTGATGGGGAGGATGTTGGTAAGGGAGACCAAGTCAGTGTTAGAGATGATTGCGTCAAGTGTGGCCTCTTTAATAAAGGTTGGATTGTTGCATAGTTGCTTAAGGTCATTCAACTCGAGAAGGTTAATGAGGTGCCTAACTGTGGGATAATCCTTGATAAGCTAAATAAGCCTTGATCCCTTAAACTTCTAGGCCATATTAAGACTTAGAGAGCTGTGAAAATTACAGGGCCAGTGTCACTGTCTCAATGTAGACATAAAATTGTTGGCAAAAATCCGTTTGACTTATATGAACGTCATCATTGAGAAACTGACTAATACCTTAAACATGTTTCATCAAAGAGACAAATGTAGGTGACAAACCAACTTGCCTAACAAAAATGAATGTTTCCTTGTGGAACGCAACTGGTGTTCCTGTAAAGCGCTCTGAAACAAGATACCTTTGCGTCAAGTTTTCGCTATATAAAACTCCACAAAAAAGAAAAAACTAATAGAGACAATGAAATCTGCATCACAATGGTTTCTAATGGCACAGAAAAGGCTTTTGATAGGTTTGGTTGCGTTTATATGTACTGTACTTTAAGGATGCTCAGATTTGGGGACATTTTGAAAGTATTGAATACTGGAGCAGTTTGTCAAGAGTTCTAACTCAGATAGCTTTGGATTGGAGGAAGGCAATCGAAAAGGGAAGTCTTGGGATGAGAATGTACCATGCGTAGTGTATAGCTATACTCCCCTGTGGATCCTTATAATTTACAAAGGGCTAGTCTCAATGTCAATGGTATAGCACCTAAAGTGGAGGGGGCACCACACCGTGTTTTGAGATTCGTAGTGTGACCAGACTTCTTTTCTGAGTCAGTCAGTGGGAGTTTGGCTTACTGGTCCTCTTATGTAAAGTTTCACTGTTATGTGAATAAAAAGAACCATGTGACATTCTGCATTTATGCCTACTGTATGAATGCATAATGTGCATGAAGCATGTGTGCAGTAGCAGGACTCAGTGTATGAATTTGAGTATTGAAACCAATGGGATCCACTTTGTCATGGCACAAGATTCCATGGACATGCCATTGTTTGAATAACGCAAGATGTAGAATGGGCAGCTTCCTCAGAAAGAGGGAAGTGATTTAGAAACTGAAGAGAGGAGGATGAAGAAACAGCATCCTTTAGAAATTCCATGAAGATGTTTGTTAGCAAGTGATGGAGCAAGGACTCGTATAAACGAGACTTGCTTGGATGCAATGCTCTCAAATAACTTGTAATACCGTAATAATTATGTTTGTAAATACTAACATGCATTACAGTTCCTACATTTAAGCTTAGGGGAAGCTTGCATATGTGTCGTACTAACAAGTAACCCGAGTGTGGCTAAAAATGACTGCTAACGCAGAATTCTGTACTGCGCATGCGTCAACTACATCTATGTAGTAATGACGAGTCTTTGCTTTGAGGGAAATCTTTGCAGCTGCGCAATCGCTTTTAAGATGGCCACTTGGAACTCACATGTTAAAGCGCATGCTTTTGCTGAAACTAAACCATGCAACTTTATTAAAATGCTAATGCAAAAGATTTTTATAAGTAAATGGGATTAGAGTGGAGATGGGTGGTATACAGTGAAATCATTTTATTTTGATTTCTAACATGTTTCTTTGACTCTTTTTATTTAGTTAGTATTTGGGCCTCAGAGCAATACTAAAGTCTATATATCACGTGATACTCAACGCCTCGTAACCTGCCAGGAACCATGATGATGTTCTTTAACCTAAGCCAAGGCCACAATCGCAACATGTCCTGGGAAAGCAGTTGACATCCTGGCTGATGAATGAGAAAATTATTAAATGTATACTTTTATTGATAAAAATATGAAATGTGAGTGGGAAATAAAGCTTGGGAAAATAAATTTAAGGGGCGGGAACGCTGAACAATAGACTAAAGAAAATTATTAAAACTTAGCAGGGTGTGATGATCATTGCCACTTTCCTGCCCAATCAGAATTAGGAGTTTCATAAACTTGAAATATTTAGGGGTGGTACATGCCATTAGAAAGGTATAATTGAGGTAGTTTAGTTAGTTAGTTATGCTTGTACTGCCGAGATGCTGAGAGACCGAGATGCTGTCCGAGAACTGAATAAATGCTGAAGAAGAATTGATTTCCAGACTTAGAATTTGAGCCAATTAATTAGAAGAAGATCGCAGAAGAATCAAGGAGGCACATAATAGAAGAAGATCGCGGAAGAATCGAAGAGGAAGATAGTGTCAGAGAGGGGTGCGATGCAGGCGTCATATCTAGAAGAGGTCATCTATCCTGTCCCTGAATCCTGTTCTGAACCTTTGTCACCTGATCTGTCCCAGGGGACCCTTTTCAGCTCCTTGGCCAAGGGGTTGGTTTCCACACCATCCTAGGTAACTATAATTCTGTGTAGTAAGTCATTGTATTGCTCTCTCTATTTCTCCCTATTCAGGTTCTGTCATCGTAATAACATTGTTTAACACATTTATCTGACTTAAATTTGATTTCTTTCCTTGGAGAAATGGTGTATGAATTGTATTTGGGTTTTTGGCTCACATGAATTCAACTAGATAAACATTTAAAACTCTCCCGAGTCTGTGGTTATTAAAAAAGATTTTATTCTATGTCAATTTTTGCCTACCATAGTTAACTAAAATGTCCATTGACCAGAGGAAAGTATATTCAGTCGGAAAGGTTTAGTAAGAAATGATAAGGTAAATTCATCTTACAGGTATTAGTACAACAAATTGACCCCAGCGGTACTTTACTAGCTCATGTGTATGTGTGTTTAATGGGCCCAGGTAAATATGTGGTTTGTGAGTTTCTCTAGCTGGTAACCCGCTGGATCACAAGGAGCTGCTGATTGGTTCTCCTTGAGTATGGCCATTTGGTGGAAGGTGGGGTGAAGGGTAGGATTGCAGTTTCTGTTGTTCAAGGTTAGGAAGAATCTGGTTCAGGACAGCCCTTTTGTCTTTCCTTAATTGCTGCTTCAGAGAGACTGATTTGCATACCTTGCTCCTGCTGCATTCCTCTCGCATTATATAAGAGGGGAAGTGCTACCACTCACACTTCTCTCTAAAGACTGAGGAAGGGGCAAGAAGGCATACAACAACCTCCTGCCCTACTCCTTCCTTCTCTCACAGGACTGACGGGTGTGGCATGAGAGCATACAGCCGGAAACTAACAAACGCACCAAAGATTAGAAGTTCTCCTGTCCCACTCATCTCTTCTCATAGGACTGAGGAGTAGGGATATGGAGTATCCATCATCAACCTACCAAAGATTAGAATCACTCCGCCCCACTCCTCTCTTTCTCATGACTGAGGGGGTGGTGCAGCATAGAATACAGTAGCAACCTACTACACCAACCAAAGATTAGCTGTTGCCATGAGGAGGCCACTTTGTTCTGTACATCCAGGTGGTTTAGAAAAACCAAAGCAGGCAGAGGAAGAGGAGTGAGGATGAAAGCATTAGCAGATGCTCATGTCTCTGAAAAAGACAGCAGTCGAAAGATGTTCACCATGGCTGCAGTTCCACAGCAGCGCACCTCAACTCCCTGTTTAGGCTGCAGCTACCTTTTCAGTGTAGCCTTAGCCTAGAACCCTCCCTAATTAAAACATGATTTCTCTCATTTGCTTCCAGTACTAAAGAAATTGGCAATGTTAACTCATTATTTAAGGTAATACACTTTTTGATAGGTTGCGTTGAGAAGATTGCTGATGTATAAAAAATAAGCAAGAGGATTTGGTGGCACGGGCAGAGCTGCTGACTTTGGAGCTGGGGAACTATTTTGGGTCTTGACGTAGGCTCAACATCCTGTGAGTCTTGGCAAAACCACTTAGGGCCTTATTACGAGTTTGGCAGTGCGGGAGCCAAACCCGAATGCTGCCCGCCCGCTAGATTACGATACAAATCGTTGTCTGGCGGGCAGCATGGTGGTCCCCTGGTGGTGCAGCACAAAGACTCAATGAGCCTTTAATACTGCCCTGCCATGCGACCAACATATCGCGTTTCAGCATGGGGGTGCTTTCACACAAGGGGGCGCAACATGTGCCCCCCTGAATGCACCTACCTGCATCTGGCAAAGGGGGCCCTGTAGGACCCCCTTTGTTTTCCCACTACCGTCTTTTACATGCCGGTCCTGACCGCCATGTAAGGCTGATGGTCGGGAAACTCAAACTATACATGGTAGTGCCGCTGCATCGTCAGCATATTTGAAGCCCCTGACCGATGCGCCACCAACAGGGAACGCAGTTCCCTCTTGGTTGCGGCGGTCAAATGGTGGTCTGACCAACAAACTTATAATAGCGGTCAGAAAGCCGGTGCTGCAGTGGCTGGACCGCCACTGCTGCACCCCCACGAGTCTGGTGGTCTATGGACCATCAGACTCATATAAGGCCCTTAATCTCCCTGTGCCTACAAAAATAATTATGTGGCCTTGTGTAATATAACTGGTGCTCATGTAAACCACTCCAATAACTGAAGCTCAAGTTTGCGCTATATAATACTGTAAATAAATAAAAGATGCATCTGAAAAATAGTTGCCATCATTAGCTTTAACAAAAAGTCAACTTTGTCATGATGAGAAGGAGGAGCATAAAAGAGAGTAGACAATTTCATGGCTATGTCATGTATTAAACAAGCACTGGCAATACCAAAAGGTCAGCTTTAAAGGAATGCTGTATGGTAGTGTGCTGCATTACAAGTAAGTAGCGTGGGAATAGATATGCTTCAGTAGTTTTGATGGATATCCCTTTTCTTTTAATTTCTCAGTCAGCAATTTTGAGTGTATTTCATAGTGTTCTTTGCGTGTGCAGTTGTGCCGTACACGCAAATACTGGCCATAAGGCAGGTTGTCCTTGAGACTTTTGGGATGATCACTTTGGAAGTGAAGTGCTGTATTTTTGTCTGTTGGTTTTGTGTACAATGTTGTAATCAAGCCAGTTTCTGTGGGACGTACCTCCACATCTAAGAATGGTAAATTAGTTTTGCTATGTACTAAACTGAATTGAATGTCAGGATTTCTGTCATTCAGCCACACGTGAAACCTAAGAAGTTCCTCTTCAGTTCCAGTCCAAATACACCATACATCATCAATGTATCGGTACCATTGTGCCACACAATCGCTGAAAGGGTTGTTGTTGTAGATATGACGCTCCTCATATCTAGCCATGTAAAGAACCGCCATCTCCAGCTGATACATTTTTCGTGTTTTATCATATTCTAGTGATCAACCTGTCCTGGTCGTGAGGAGAACCCCAAAAGAAAAATAGGGGTCTGAAACGCGTTGACCTAATCCAGCTAGCCGTAACCACCACCAACCTACTGAATAATACAGTGTGCAAACAGGGCAATTAGCCTGTTGTAATTTTAGTGTTGTCTAGCTGTGCATGGCAGGTTGCAGTTTTGTAAAGTGCAAACAGTCTGTACCGCCATTGTTTCTTTTTCAAATCAAGGACAGGTCAATTGCGTTTTGTCATGCTTTGTCACTTTATAAGTTTCGTACTCGTCAAATGTCAATTGTGTTGTTTTATTGATGTTTTGTTGAATATGTATACTTATTGTTTTTCTCTATGACATGAGTTAAGTGTTGACCGCATAGGTTCTAAAAGTAAATGAACAAAGAACAGGTGTAATAAAGTCACCAAAACCACTTTAGTTGTCAAAGTGTTTTTTTTTTAATGCATTAATCTAAAACGCACGCCCAGACAAATTTTTTGTTCCAATTATTGTGGTGGCCTAGTTTGGGTGTAGATACAGGCCCAACCCCCCGTTGTTTTAAAAGCATTACAAGTAAGTAGCATGGGAATAGATATGCATTTGTGTGGAAGCAAAGAATTGTAGAATAATATTGGTGTAGCTTAAAAGGTCAGGTGACAGTTGCACTGGCATGCGAGATCTAAAAATCCATGTTAGACAATGACTGCCCTCCTCCCATCACTGCTGCTGCCAGAGAAAAACAATATAAATTATATAGTTCTCTAAGAAACTTTAATAGCGTTTCAATGTCATGTGTGCACCCCTTAAAGTTCAAGCATAGTCAGCTCGATACATAAACAAAATGATCACAGCTACGTGAAGGCAAGCACTTTTTTTGTAGAAGCACACAACGTCTATCTAATCAAAAAATTTACACCTGGCTCCCAACATGTGAGAGTAGCCAAAGCATCTCTCTACTGATGCTCACATAATTGTCTAGCAATAACTACTCTGTAATGCCAGACCATAATAATGTTCTCATCCATCTAAAGAGTATGAGGCAGCTAACCTGACATCGTAGAAAATACTGGCAATCAATCAATCAGGCGTTTGTTAAGCGCGACTACTCACCTGTAAGGGTCTCAAGGCGCTGGGGGTGAGGGGATGCAGGTTCCATTCCATACTGGAGGGGGTCCGTCGAAGAGCCCGGTTGTGAGATTTCTTGCTAAGATGGGAAGCGATGTTGTCTGCCTGAGGTGGAGCGGAAGGGCGTTCCAGGCTTTGGCCGCGAGGAAGGAGAAGGAGTGGCCTCCCGATCTAGTTCTTCTGGTGCGAGGGACCACGGCGTAGGAGAGCTGGGCTGATCGTAGGGTCCTTTGGGGTGCCTGGAATTTGAGTCGGCTGTTCAGGTATGCTGGTCAGGAGTTGTGGAGGGCCTTGTGTGAGTGGGTGAGCATCTTGAAGGGGACTCTTGCCTCGATGGGGAGCCAGTGGAGTGTGCACAGGTGCTGGGTGATTTGGCAGTGTCTTGGCAGGTTGAGGACCAGTTTTGTGGCGGCGTTCTGGATGTTCTGTAGCTTGCGTGTGAGGTTTTTGTTTATTTCGGCATAGAGTGCATTGCCGTAGTCAAGTCTGCTGGTGACCAGGACGTGAGTGACGGTATTTCTGAGCTTGAGGGGGATCCATTTGAAGGTCTTACATAGGAGGCGGAGGGTTTGGAAGCAGGGGGGCGAGACAGAGTTGATCTGGCGGTCCATTTTGAGCTCGGAGTCCAGGATGATTCCAAGGTTGCATGCGTGGTCCCTGGGGGTAGGCGGGTTTCCGAAGGCGGGCGACCACCAGGTGTCGTTCCAGGTGTCGGGGTTTGGGCCCATGATGAGTACTTCCGTCTTGTTGGTGTTTAGTTGTAGGCAGCTGTTTTCATCCATTTGGCTACGGCTTCCATGCCTTCTCAAAAGTTGTGTCTGGTAGTGTTGGGTTTGTTGGATAGGAAGAGGATGAGTTGGTTGTCATCTGCGTATGACACAATGTTGAGTCCGTAGGTTCTGACGATGGGGGTGAGCAGAGCCATGTAGACGTTGAAGAGCGTAGGGCTGAGGGAGGACCCCTGAGGAACTCCGCGGGTGGTTGGTGTAGGGTCCGAGATGAAAGGAGGGAGTCCGACCCGCTGCATTCTGCCAGAGAGGAAGGAGCGGATCCAGTCGAGGGCCTTGTCCTGGATCCCTGTATCGTGGAGTCTGCGTATAAGGGTGCGGTTTGAGACTGTGTCGAAAGCTGCTGTGAGGTCGAGGAGGATGAGGGCTCCTGTTTTTCCTTTGACCAGTTGGGTGCGGATGTTGTCTGTTGCGGCGAGGAGGGCGGTTTCCGTGCTGTGGTTTTTCTGAAGCCGGATTGGGAGGAGTCGAGGATGTTGTGCTCTTCGATGAATGTGGCAAGTTGGCTGTTGATGGCTTTCTCGATGACTTTCGCAAGGAACGGGAGCAGGGAGATGGGCCTGTCGTTTTTGAGGTCGGAGGGGTCCGCCGATGGTTTCTTCAGGAGGGGATAGACCTCGCGTGTTTCCAGTCGTCGGGGAACGAGGCGGTCGTCAGGGAGCGGTTGATGGTGTGGCGGAGCGTGGGTGCGATGGCGTAGGCGGCTCTGTTGAAGATGTGGTGGGGGCAGGTGTCTGTGGGGGGCCCGGAGTGAATTGACTTCATTGTCTTCAGTGTGTCTTCGGTGGTGAGGGCTGTCCAGTTGTCAGGCGCTGGCTTCAGGGTGTCACAGCCACATATCTTAGTTTGGCTACTAACCCCACCTCATATGTTTTAACAATGGTACTATTCAATCGCAGGAATTTATTTCGACACACTCAGGTCTGTTTCGTAGTGCAAATCACAATGGATAGAAGGAATTCACGTACTGTACCTTTCACTTTGGTTCCAGAATATTTACGAAATGATATTCAAGAAATCAGAATACATTTTTAACAAATGTTAGCCACTACACATTAGCAATAGCTGAATCATAACAGCCAATGTTGAATGTTACAAAAGAGAACCTGAGGCACATAACCACTTTCATTCGTTTTCAGAGGTGACAAGAAAATGCAAATCAAAAAGGGGTACTAAACTATGGGAATAATTAACTACAAAAAGTACCACTAATATACTTAGACCCACATTTAGTTTGTTGCAGAAATGTGATAAATGCACAGTAATGATATTAGCACACATTTCTACCACTTAGTTATTTAAAATGTACCTTAAAAGGAAATGCATTATTACCACATTACATTGCAGAAAATATGTGATACCCCCAGTACTAGGTTGACTGGACATATCTTAATTAACAAAAATTGTGGTAATGTTATTATTCTGTGCAGGAGTTTGCCAATGTATGGCCCAAAACTCCTATATCAATGGGTAATAACAGCTTCCAATTGTCGTAACATGATCACCACATCGAGGTACTACTTCTTAATTTAGTACAGTACTAGTATTGAGGGCCTTGGTGTAGCAAAAGTAATACAAGAACTAATGGCCTAAAATTAGGGAAAAACATTCCTAACCATAAGTGCAGTTACCTATGTAGCCTTCAAGGGTTTCCCAAAACAAATACATTCAATTACTAAATGGAATATTTTTCATGTGGAGATGTGTTGCATTAGCTGGAGGAATTTGCCCATGGAAAGAGATTATGTATTTTTATGGAGCTGTAAAACTGCACTTGTATGTAATTTCCCATTCTGACCTCAAAAACTTGGAATGGGGCAGTACAAACTGCCTTTAAGTCAAACTGTAAAAATGTACTGTGCAGTAATTCCAAAAACCTATGAATGAGAGAGATAGTGTTCAACAGAGCTTCGATGATACAATGAGCGTGTTCACAATGATTTATATATGTACTATTTTTATATTTCTAAACAAGTTTAATGTACATTGTAATTATATACATTACTATTTGATGATAGCATAAGTTTACATCAAAAACATTCCACTGCCAAGTATTGGATCTTTTGCCACCTCTAGGAGCACGGATTACACAAACTGCCTGGATGGTGGTAATTTACACTGTTACACTGAGGAGCGGGTTGGCCCCAGGTACATATTTTGAAAATGTGCCATTTTGCTCCAGTACTTTTTTTAATTCATTGTTTGTATCTTGTCTACACATATTGATTTTTATTCCTGCAAAACATTATCCACCGCAAAAAGGCAATCTTTACAGCGAGTAATTTGGTGAGGAATAGTAAACCAGTGCAGATCTGCCCCATTACTTTTTGTAGTGGTTATTGTCATCTCTGGAAATAAAACCAATTTTTCTTATTTCCTTTAGAAAAAATATAATCCAAACACAGATTTTTGACATCAAAGAAATGATGCAAGGGAGCACTTTCTCACTGTACATTATATGGTGCTTCAGAGTACTGCGGAGCAGATTTACGCCACTTGACAACAATTGAAGTTCTGTGACCTATTTTATTTTTAATTTACTGTTTTCTCTGTAGTGTGTATGCACCCTAAAATACATCAACAACCCAAGAAAATCAAATGTGCAAAATAAAAAGAAACACATCGTTGAGGGAACATGTCGTTTGTTTTTACTAGGTTGGCGGGAAGGATGTAAAGCGCTGCATGCACCCTACGATGCCCTCTGAGCGCTTTGACTAGGGTTGCGCGTTTTCACAAACGAGGACAGCAGATCGCGTTCTCAGTTCTTTATCTCTTCTGAGAATGTTAAAATGGAAGGTAGGAGCCACTCACGAACTCCAAACTTTGAGAAGTGATCCGGCTGTTTAATAGTTGGAATCATGTTTACCAGGGCTCTCTTAGTGATTCCACAGCCAGCAAAAGACAAACAAAAGCCATTGATAAATCAACCCCAACCCTGAAGGATTTCCAGTGCCCAGGGATTATTTAGGGGCTGACATGAAAACATTTTCAGTTTTTTTATTGCTCACAGACTGGCTCCGGAGATAATTAGCTTCCTGTATTGCTGTCCCTATACTTTCTTCGTAGGTAATATTGCTGTCTGATCCAATAAAACCTCCCTTCTCGGCTGAATATCATAAAACAGGCTTTGATATGCCAGATTACTAGAGAGCCGCAGGAGAGCCCGGGCGCCGATGTATCTCGCTGTGGATAGTGATTATGTCAGCTTGAAACCAAACCCTTTCAGTGTTACCCAGAGTACACAATATTGGAAGCAGCATTCTCTGTAACAGGAGGTAGAAAAATGCCAGCATGAGGAAAAATAGCTGTACACGAGTCCTCTGCAGGCCTGCACTGTACAAAATGAATCGGACAGATTGCCTTCCCCCATGGGAATCAACGTATAGGGAAAAGTATAAGTCTGTTCCTAGGAATCTCTTTTTCACAAAAAAAGTATCATAAAAGGCTCAAGAAGGCATTGGATCTGTACTGATATAACACAAATGGTGTTTTGGGCCCAGAGCAAAGTCAATGGAAGATGTAGACAGAGGTGCTGGATTTAAGAGATCATTGTAGAAAGTTCCACCAAAAACAGTGGTGCATTCGCTTTTAATTTACTGGGCGGTGTCCATGTCTATCCAGCGTCCACGTGCATCACATTTAGTTTTTAGTTATGCAACTGTTGCATGGCTAAACACTTATAAGGTCCAAAGGCGAGACCTATTGGCTATGCCAATGCTTGTTACCTTTGGACCATGTAGTGATTGCTCAGGGTAAAAATGCCAAACCACGACATACCAGCAGACAGCAGCAAAATGCTGTAGCTCACCCTTGCTTTCCATTGCTGTGTCTGGTGAAGCAAGGCCTGCTCTAGAGCTAGAAGCATAAAAAGGGTATCAGGGCTCATGTTGATTTTTAATGGTCCGTGGCATGGAGGGATATGCTGGCGTGGGTCTGATATCTTCATGGGGTCTAGATCTGGAGTTCAGTGCCATTTACGCAGTTGAAAGAGACCAGAATGGGTACTGCATATTGGTCTCTGCTGCTATATGCTGTGTGTGTGCCTGTTCTTCTACGTGGGTAGAGTTGGGGGTGATTTGAAGGGAGATGGCAAATGTACCGTGAATGTATAAAGCTCGATCAGGTAAGTACCAGCACTTTAATGAGTATAAATGACCTTGTTTAGAGGGAAGAATAAGCAGGAAGTGGCAGGTCACTAAAGACATGTGCAGTTGCAATTCCCTAAAGCTGAACACATCATAGTGATTGGTCGCCTAGGTCTGTAGTATCTGGTTACAGGTTGACCTGTGCATCACAGTCAACCTGTAACCAGGTGATGCCCAAACCACTTTGGCAAGTACCTTTTCCAGTGAAGTGATGCTTTAGGGACTGCTTGATGGCAGAATCAGTTTTTCACTCAAATGTTTAGGAGTCTGTTTACCTATCGATCCATCAATCAGTCAATCAAAGCGTGGCTACTCACCGGTGAGGGTCTCAAGACCTATCCTATTCAGAAACCTCTGGCTTAGTAAATGTAACACAAAAACATGCACAAGCATGCAATGATGAGCTGTTGTGCATTTGCTGTAGCAGATACATTGGTTCACTGTTGTACAGTTGGTCCGATCATTCCAGGTTATGGTTCACTTCCAAGTGTAACGTCTTGAGAACCCAGCAGTAGTCTTCTAGGTCATCCTGATTTTAAGGTGATTTCTGCTGGCAGGTTTTGAGCTTGGTGAGTGTATTGCCACATGGGAAGCTACTAGTAAGTTTCAATTGCTGATTGCTTTGACACATTAAACTGTGTACTGTAGTCCATCTGCACCTGTACAGTTGCTTGGAAGAGTAGCAGCACAGTTCTCGTGTTAGTTTGTTCTTAGACAAGAAGGTGGCAGTTTTATTCTGGTGGGACTGTTAAATTGCATGATTATTTGTATAATATCCACATGGCTGTAGCTATGGCACCAGCTCTCTTGTGCCATGGTATCCTCTTTGTTCTTCGGATTTGTGAGTCGTTACTGGTGTGTCTTTTGTAGGCTCCCAGGACCGAGCCGGATGCACGTTGGGCATGCACATTGGTGATTATTTGCATCGTTAATTACAAAACGTATATCTTTGGTGATTTGGTACATTGAATGACTTGTGCTCACTGCATATTAGTGCATGTGTGTGAGTGAGACAAAGGAAGAGTATGCTTTTTATTTTGCAGGCACTGTGGTGTGGTTTGTGAGCATCGTTTTCCTAACTGCATTTGGGTGGTGCCTTTTTCCTATATTTGTAACCATGGATTGAAGATTATCCATTGCAATTGTTTTATCTTTTGCACTTTGTTTCCTGGTGGACATGGTCATGTTTGTTTACTGATACCCAGCGACAGTGGGAGGGGTTTGGGCACAGTGTTTATTGATGCGCTGGGACTAATATGTGGGTGTGCTATTCTGTATTCTTGGTCTGCTCTGCTATATTTTTTAGTTAGAATATTTGTATGTCTAGTTATTAGGTCGGGATGTGCAGGACACAACAGATGAATGCACCAGTGCATCCACATCGATATCTTCAAGATACAGAGCTTTTGAAAAGAGCAATGCTTTAGATATTAGAAAAATATTCTTGTTAATTTGTGACTAAATTTGTATCCCGAGAAAACGATGGAAGAAAACATGAAAGTGCGATATTTTGCTGTAGGAAGATTTCGGATGGAAATGAGTTTTCAGTGCTCTGCCACTCTGGACATCCGTCAGGAGTTGACCAGCATGACTAATCAGTACTTTGGGGGTGTTTTTGATGCTCTTGAAAAGTCGCTGCAGGGACCTAATGCCTTTGCTTGTGAGATTGTCTAGCCACTGCGGCTCTTCCATCATCCAGAGAAAACGTAATGAACTGACCCGCTGTTCTGACGTTCTAAGAGCGCGCGCCGTCCCGGGCCTGCCAACAGCTCCAACCGCTTTCAGCATCAACTGCCATCCGAATCGCCACGGTCTCTTCAACGACTGCCAGCGCCTCATCTCCCACCTTCTGCTTTTATTCCCTAATGCAATATAAAAAGTGGAAGCTGTTTCTTGCCCCTGGGTGGAAGGTTTCGACGGCCACTGTGGTGACCCCTACAGCTGGAAGTGAATGTGGCAGCCAGCGTCGCACGTAAGGCCGAGTCGTTTTCTTCATCTAAAGGGGGAGGGGGCTTTTGGCAGCAGATGAGGCGTGGAGTGGAGCGAATTAAGGGACAAACAACCCGAATTGCATTTGAAAGTCATTCGTCCCCCAGCCCCCTCTTATCTGGCTTAATGCAAGCACAGACTGGAATGCACACTAACATTTTGGCATTTCGGAATGTCTTTAGGAAATATAGCAACCCTTATTGAGCAGACAAAAGGTGCACAGATACTGAATAGCCCATTCGCTTCGACATCACATGAGTCCAACCTCCAGTTCCACAAAAGCGCCAGAAGGATGGGCCTCTGAGGTGTAAAATGCATAAGAGAAACTTAACCGCTGTAGTCCTGATGACAATTTTATTACCACCTTCAACATGCATGATTTTACATGGAGTTATATGGTGCGAAATAACATGAGAATTTCAACACTAAAGGCTCGTTAATAAGAACTCAACTCAGTGTGTAGTCATATTGAGACGCAACCAACTGCTGGTCTTCTTCTGCCTCTTCTTAGAAGTCAAATATGGGCAGTTGTGTGCCCGATGAGGCGGAAGAGTCAGTTCATGTCTCTGGAAAGGAAACGATCCCCTCAGACAAGAAAAAGTTACATTTCAGTAGGGAATAAGCTCGCTGGCTACAGGCACAGCAACAGTTAGGGCACTTGATGAGGTTTTCAACATCAAATGCTACAGCCACGCCCACGGTACACAAAGCTTCTGACTGGTGAGCTTTGGGGCTAGGCCAATATTGAGAATATTATGTGGAGTTCCTTCACACTTTTCTGGTGATGCCAGAATGCATTGCCTTTCGTATAAACTCCAGTAAGGAGCAGTTTAAAAAACAATATTTACTGACCTAATAAAGGCCACTCCCATAGGGGTTCAGGGTTAAACTTTTCCACATGGGATGTGGAATAGGGGTGGGCAAAGAATGTTATCCCGCCTGCAGAGTTCACCGAGTTTTGACCACTTCGTGCTCTGCGTGGAGTTCCGCAAAGCGGAGCGGAGTTTTTTTTCTCGTGCGGCTCACTAACTGTAAGTTGACGAGTGCTCAGACAAAAATTGCGTAGGACCTCATCTCGGTGAGATTTGTCAATTTGGGCGGTTGTAGCAGGTTGCGATAGCTTGTGTTGAGAAATCTGCCACTCGCATGGAGGATGCTGTTGCTCAAGCAGAATGTATACTCAAGCGTCAAAAAACAGCAGCGATCTTCGGCGTGACGCAGTGTGCCGTTCATGCTAATTTTACAGCGCAGGACAAACTCCCAGCACTTAAAATCAGTGCGAGCAGCGCAGCTTAACATACTCCACTGCTGGTGGGCCTCCGCAGAGTGCGGAAGAGTTTTTCTGTCACTTTGCGTAGTAAGACTTGGCAAACTGCGCCCAGGCCTAATGTGGGATTGCTCTAAGCATATCATGGAGGCAGGCGGGTGACAGTAGATAAGCACTTGACCTATTGTCTGACACATGAAAGCAAAGCACTAATAAGGTGCTACCTGGCCACGCTCCACTAAATGGCAAGCAAGTTAATCAAGGAGAGAATCTATAGTACTCAATTACTGCCCTAATTGTCTTGAGGTGCTTTGCTTCTAACCAGGAGAAGCAAGTGAACACAAAGTGTGGAGAGATGGCTTAAGGAGTCATCTGCTTTAAATACTATCCTTATACTCTGCAAAGAAGTGACAGAGAGTTCCTATGGTCTGGGCTTGGATTCCAAACCATCCTTTATCACGATTTTTGGAAGCAAGGACTCTCTTATATCAACCCATTGTGTTTGGGTAAGACTATACTATCTTGCTGTATGGGCCAGCTACTCTAGGGCCAGCTACTCTAGGCCAGACTACACTAGATGCTGTAAATAATGCACCCTAGCTTAAAGCAAACTAAAAACGAATTGAGTAGCCAGTTCAGGGAGCACTACAGGGCTAATGGATGGTCTCTTTTGCATTGCACGCCTCCCAACCTCACAGCAACATTACTGGCCATCGGCAGGAGCAAGTTTGTCAGAAAGCCCACTATAGTAATACAAGGGGGCATCATACTTATTACCCCCAAAAGTGCCCTAGAAACATGTCATACAAATATCAAGGATAAGGAACCAGATATGATCCAGGTCAACAACATACTCCAAAAACGTTGGAAGAAGTATTCCCAAACATAAACATATCAATGATATAGTAAAAATAGGGGACCTTTCGCATTGCTAAAGTTTGAGCTACCCTACATTTCTCTTGTACAACAGCAAAGACCAATACGGCATCATGCCCCCACTTACTAAGCGGCAAAGTATAGAAAGCAGCTAAGGCACATGCATAGTTTTTTTTTTTTTTTTTTTTTAAACCGTTTATTGCAATCTCAAGAATATACAGGTATGGGCCTACAACCTTCCGGCCGGCCGCTAGAATGACAGGAGGATATGACATACATACAAAAACACTTGGCGTTGCAGAGGAGCAAAATCAGGAGGTATCAGCGTCGTGGGCCACATCACTCTGACCCCACAATACGGTTTCATTTTAAACAAACAACACAAAAACCACACCCGCAAGGCAACCCGCAATCGACAGTAACAGCACGTGCTCCCCGAATGGGGGACCCCAGCCATCCACAGGAGTCTAAAGAGGGGAAGGGGAACAGATCGAGGACTGGGGGAATTCCGTGCTCGGGGCTAGGAAAGGAGTCAACTAAGGGGACGGGGCTGGTGAGGCCGCAGGCAGCAATGGTGGCGCGCAGATACCCCCGCGGTAGGCGTTCCAGGGGCCCCATACCTTCACCCATGCCCCAGGCTTACCCCTCGCCACATACACCACCTTTTCTCGGAACATGCACCAATCCATGTGTTCTTTCCAGGCCGACAGCGCCGGGGGCCTCTGGGATCCCCACAGTTGAGCAATGTCACGCTTAGCTATCATATATCCCAGAGTCAACCATCGCGTCTGCGGAACCGAGTAGTCAGTTGGTTACCACACATTCAGCAGGCATCTCCTCGCTTCAGGCAGCAGCGCGACATGCGTAACCACTCGCAGGACCTCATGCACACCACGCCAGAATCGCTCCACCTTCGGGCATTCCCACAAAATATGCAAAAAAGTCGCCAAAGCACCACACCCACGCTTACACAACCCATCCTCAGCATAGCCCATACGCAGAAGCCTTGGCCCCGTCATGTAAACCCGGTGGAGTATCTTAAGCTGGACAAAGCGAAGGCGAGCCGGTATGGCCACCTCCTTCGGAGAGGCCACCGCGGAGATCCAGTCTTCGTCGTCCAACTCCAGCCCGTCGGCAACCCAAGCCTCGCGGAGGCCAGTCAGCAGGCCCGAGCGGTCATTAATCAATTTTTTGTAAATAAGGGAGATCGTGCTGTCCGGAACGTGGCCATCCAGCACTCTATCCTCCAGGGGGGAAGACTCCGGGATGGAGGCGACGTCTGGGAAGACTGAGCCCAGCGCGTGACGGACCTGCAAGTACCGAAAGTATTCACTGCCCTGCAGCTGAAACTCCGTCTGCAGCGTCTCGAATGTTTTAAATCCCCCTCTCGTCCAGAGGTCCCCCACTTTACTGATGCCAATCGTGTCCCACTTCTCGAAGCCCTTCGAGGTCCACAGGGAGCCCAATCTCTCAGACGCGTACAACGGTGATGCCCGGGTCAAACGGTCCTTCCACCCCATAGCTGCGTTAGCCGCGTGCCATACTCGTACCATGACACGCGTAGGTCCCGTCAGGCGGGGGCCGGGCGCGCCAGAGTAGAGCGCTCGATTATAATCGCCACCAGGCAGGAGCATCTTGTCCATTTCAAATGCCGGGTTTAAGGCGGGCCCGTAAAGGCCATGATTAATTGCAGCCAGCTGGGAGGCCCAGTAATACCGTTTAATATCCGGGAGGGCAATCCCCCCGTCGTACCATGGGTGCGTCAACTTCGCCAGGGCAATACGCGGCCTCCCGTCCCAGAACAGGCGGCGCTGTAGACTCTCCACCTCACGGAAGTAGCGCGCCGGGACTAAATCCATAGTATTCTGGAGAGCGTACAGGAAGCGTGGCAACGACATCATCTTAAACAATGCCGCCCGGCCGAGCGGCGAAAGCGGCAGGCGCCGCCAGCGCGCGACGTCCTCCTTCAAGCGCTGGAGGGGGGGAAGCAAATTCCGCTCGTAGCGGGCCTCCGGGTCCAGAGTAATGTAAACCCCCAGGTACCGAAACCCCTGTGAGGCAATCTGGATCGGACAGCCCCGCGGGAGGACGGGAGCCTCCCCGGAAAGCACATACACACATGATTTAGCCCAGTTGATGACAAGGCCTGAATTGCGGCCGAACGAGCGCAAAACATCAACCAGGACAATCAATGATTTACGCGGGGAGGCTAGGTACAAAAGGATATCGTCAGCGTATAGGGACACGCGGTCCTCATATTCGGGGGTCCAACGGAGACCACGGATGGAAGGGTTCCACCGCAGCCACTCCGCCAGGGGTTCCAAGGCCAGCGCGAACAGGAGCGGCGACAAGGGACAGCCCTGTCGTGTGCCCCGTCCCAGCTCGAATGGGACCGATACTCTTCCATTCACCACCACCTGCGCCAATGGGCCCGAATACAACAATTTGACCCAGCTGATGAACCCCGGGCCAAATCCAAACTTCGCCAGCATGGCCCAGATGTATGGCCACTCGAGCGTGTCAAACGCCATGGTGGCGTCTAAGGACGCCAATATGGCCGGCTCCCGCACAAACGGGACACGCGCGAGCACCCCGTGCAAGCGCCGCAGATTAAGGGCCGTGTTGCGATGGGGATTAAAGCCGGACTGGTCTTGGTGGACCAGGTCGCCCACCACGCCGACCAGCCGGTTGGCTAGCACCTTAGCGAGGATTTTGGGCTCCGCATTCAAGAGCGAGATAGGCCGGTAGGATGTAACCCGGTCTCGAGGTCTCCCCTCCTTGTGGATCACCACGATTGTAGCCAGACGTTGGTCCGGCGGGAGGGAGCCCAGCGAGTGGGCCGCCAGGAACATCGCACGGAGGTGGGGTGCCAGTACATCCGGTCGCAGCTTATACAACTCGATAGGGATGCCGTTTGGGCCCATGGCCTTGCCGGATGCGACCGAGCGTATGGCGAGGGCAATTTCGTCGGCGGTAGGAGCGGCATCTAACGACACCCTATCCTCCACCGAAAGGGAAGGCAGCGCGATATCCCTAAGCAGGGCATGGGAATCATCCTCCGAGCAGGGAGAAACCGGGGAATACACCTCGCGAAAATAATCCGCGAAACAAGAGACGATGTCTTCTGGCTCGGTGACACGCACACCATCCATCCTCTCAATCAGCGGGACCACACGACTCGCTCTCTCCTTTTTATCCAACCATGCAAGCAGTTTACCAGCCTTATCACCCACATCATACAGTCGCCCCTGTTGCTCTCTATAGAGGCCCCTGGCCGCCTCCGTGACGAGGGCCCTGTAGGCCGCCTGCTTAAGTTGTAGGACATGTAGTGCAGCATCCGTCACCCCACCCTCTAGATCACCCTCCAATTCAGCGATTTCGGCCTCCACCCGGGTCACCTCCTCCTGCTCGCGCCTCCGGGCATGGGAAATAAAGGAGAGGGCCTCCCCTCTAAGAACTGTTTTGAAAGCTTCCCACAGGGAGATAGCTGAAGGGACGGACCCCACATTCTCATCGAAATACCGCTGCAAGGATTTAATCAAATCAGCGCGAATGGTGGGGTCGCGCAGGTACCAGGCATTGATTGGAGCTACTCTGCCCTCCCCCCTCGGGAAGACATCAACGTGCAACAGGAGCGGGGAGTGATCTGAAATACCCCGCGCCAAATGGCGCACCTCTCCTACCCTTCCAACATAGGCCGCAGGGACAAGGACATAATCAAGCCGTGAGAGGCTACCATGGGCACCCGAGTGGAAAGTGTACTGCAGCTGCGTGGGATGTTTTAAGCACCAGCAGTCCACCAATCCCAGTGTATCTAAGAAGCCGGACAGCCACGCCTGCGCCCGGGGGAGGTCCCTAGGGGGGTGACGATCCACAGTCCCAGAAACCACCGCATTGAAGTCCCCCCCAACCACCAGAAGCCCCCCCGGAAGGTCAAGGAGGAGGCGCCCTAGGTCTGCAAAAGTCGTGGACTGTAACCCCGGTGGGACGTACACTGATACAAAGACAACTACTTTACCCTCCATTCTCCCCACTAAGACAGTGTAGCGTCCCCTCTCATCATGGCGCACCTCGTCTATTTCCAACGGGAGCGAGTTCTTCACCATGATGCCCACCCCCCGTGAGCCCGACGTGAAGCCCGAGTGGGCCACCAAACGATAGCCACGCCGATTCATGGCACAAAAGGAATTACCAATAAGGTGTGTCTCCTGCAGAAAGACCACATCTGGCGAAAGTCGTTTCAAATACTGCAGGACCACACCTCGCTTAATCCTATCCCCCAGTCCGTTAACGTTCCAGGACAATAAAGTCAGGTCCCTACCCCCCATTATATACAGAAGCCATCATTCGTCCCCCCGAGAGCACCTTAAAAACACAAATACAATAAAGGGTTTGCCTTGCGGTAAAAACAAACAACACCCCACCCCAACCCACCCATCCCAACAGAACTCCCCCCTCCCTGCACCCCTGCATGAGCCCAAATAGCCCCCCCAAAGTGCAGTGTGCCTGTCGCCCCATGAATGATTAAACTAACAAGTCCCCCAGAGGAGGAGGGAGAGCCCCCAAGAGACCCCGTACCACCTCCACAGGAGGGAGACTTAACGAACAGTCAAAAATGACGACAATGTTGTCCAGAGCAAGGCCTACTATTAATCCCTCAGTCCTGATCCGGCGAGCCCTCCCCTCCAACCGCGCCCCCCCCACCCCCCCGGCCCGATCCCCGGGCAAGGAGTCCAACCAGTCCCCGGCTGCCTCGGGACGATCAAAAAAGTGCGTGCGGCCATCCACCTCCACCCGCAACTTAGCTGGAAAAAGCATCGCATACTTGAGGTTCAGGTCCCGTAGACGACGTTTGACTCCGAGAAAGCTCAGTCTCTGCTTCTGGACCGCTGGGGTGAAATCAGGATAGAAGTTCACATCCATATTGTCAAGTCTGACCGGTCCTTGTTGCCTAGAAGTCTGAAGGATAGCGTCTCTGTCCCTAAAGTTGAAAATCCGGGCAATGAGAGGCCGCGGAGGGGCTCCGGCCTTAGGTCTTCCTCCGGGAACCCTGTGGGCACGTTCCACCGCAAAGAATTTACTCAGCCCCCGGGGCTGGAGATGGGTGAGAATCAGATCCTCCACAAACAGGTCCGCCGCCGCCTCCTCACGTCCCTCCGGCACCCCGACAATGCGTACATTGTTCCTCCGGGCCCGACCCTTGGAATCCTCCAGTCGACGATCCATCAGGGCGCTCGCCTGGCCGAGCCGGCGCACCTCCTTTTGGAGGGCCGCCACGTCCGCCGTAAGGCCCGAAGTGGTGTGGGCCAAAGAATCGACCCGGTCATTGGTCTTGGATAAATCGGCCCTCACCAGGCCAACATCCACGTGGACCGAGTCAATCTTTTGCGCCAGTGTGTCAAAGCGCTGGTCCACCGAGGCCTTCATCTCGGCGATAGCGCCCATAACATCTCGCAGGGTCAGATCCGCGGGCAGCGTAGGAGCATCAGTCGGGCCCTCAGGGGACCGATGTGGCACCTCGGGAGATCCCTTCTGGAGGGTGTAGCGGTCCATGCTGTTGGACTGATGGGCCGCGCCACGGCGGGTCGATTTCACCTTTGCCCGGTCGCCATCTTGCTTTGTGGACATGGTTTCAGTCCCCAAATCGTGCCAATCACCTCGGAAAAGGCCGACAAACCAGTTCACGGGCTCCGGGGGGGGGCCACCACAAATCCGCAGGACGGATCACAGCCGGCGGGCCAGCAGGGCACCCCAACGAGGCCACACCACCGCACACCGCCCCGCAACCCAACCTCGCCCGAGCAGCAAGGAGGGTGCAAAAGCGAAAGTGAAAGTGCGGGGTACGCGAGTCGCCCAGCCCTGCCCGCCGCTGTTGATCACTTTGTCTCCGGATCGCCCCGCAACTCCAATCCGGGGGGCCGGCGTGGAGAAGGCCGCAAACCTCAATCGGTGCTCCCGCCGGTGTCCGAGGTCCAATTTGGAAACGGAAAACGGGTGACACCTCAGCTCGGGCTCACCAACACAGTCCCCTCATCTGGGACAGGATATTTTCAGGATTTATGTAGGAGGTCACGGAGGTCCTCGGGAGCCTCGCACCTACGCGGCCATCTTGGTTGCGCGCTAGGCTCCTCCGGCACATGCATAGTTATCAATTCTTTGCACAAAATATAAAGGGAACAACATTAAACAGCCAGGTGCAGGTGATTCCTGCAGATTATGTAAGGGCACTACGGGTTATGCACTGCTGTGAATTCTAAAAGGGGCGGCAAGAGGGAGTAGTCCCTCTATATTTATAAAACACTGCAGATTAAACTTTAATCTGCAGTGGTTTTTGAACATAGAGGGACTGCTCTCTCTTCCGGCCTGGTTTAGAAACCACTACCCAGCACTGCATACCCCTCAGTGACCTTACACACTCTGCAGTAATCACTGCAGAGTATGTAAGGGCACTGAGGGGTATGCACTGCAGTGCATCTGGTTGCGTTATTTCTTAGCACAAAATGAATCCTCCCATCCATTTGTGGCAGCAAGGTTGCATTTTGTGGCAGGAAAATAGCGCCAAATGTCCTCTTCGTTCAGTGACAGAATTCCTCGTAATCTTGCAGAATTTTAAGGTAATTCCGCTGACTCATACTGCAAATTACGCCCACCCCTGGTCATCACCTTACAGGAAATGCTTTACAGCAGCGAGAGCCACTTTGTATCTATGAACACCATCTTGAGCTACTCTTGCCTTAAATATGGACTTATTGGTGGCGGAGCTTGCCTGGCTGTAAGATGGCCGTGCACTGAAGTAGCTCCGTGAGCCGTATATGCTATCCTACACGATCCTGCTCTTCGAATCAAGACAGAATGCTTACCCGCTACGGTCGTAGCCCAGTGAACACGCCTACTGCCAAGATTGCCTGGAATTCCGGTGTGGGGCGGCCTGGTGCCAGTAGTGCGCACCGGCCGGGAGCTGCGGCTTACATCCGGCTTCATGTGCAGATTGCGCATCCCCACTGGCTGTGAGGAGCAGACCGCTGCTGAGCTTGCTTCATTATCTGCGGCGCACTCCTTGCCCGCGGTGTGCCTCCAGGACCCTGGTGCTGCTGCGGAGCTGGTTGATTCCCGGTACTGTGGAATCCTGGGCCTGGCTGCTGTATCGGCGCTGCCGTGAGGTGCCCCCAACACTTTGCTGAACCTTCACCTTCCGCAGTGAGTACCCGCGGTGACCCTCGCTCCCTCCTACAGTGCTCTGGGGCGCTCGTGGGACTCAACACAAGGTCTCATATCCTGGTGCTCCCCAGTCATTACTGTTCCTGTGCTGTGGCACGGCCTCACTACACCTGTTGATTCCTGGCCCTACCACCTGCTGGACCTTGGTCTAAGTCTCCTGCTGGAAAGGGGGCTAGGACTTCTTGACCCCCCTCCCCTTTGCCTCCCACATCACTTGCTATGCGGGCGGAGGTGGAGTAGCTGCAAGGGTGCTGGTGGGCTTCGGTGCCATTGTCTCCGATGACTGATTAAGGGTGCGGGGACGCCATATTGGCTTTCCCGTGAGGAGCGCCCTTCTCATCTCTGGTCATCCCTGGGCGATTGCGGGGGCCTACTCTTGGTGCACGACTCATGGGGCCATGGAGTAGTGCTCATCGCCCCCCCCCAGCATGCCTCACATGCTGCGGCCCCCCGGTGGCCACCATTGGGCCCACACATAGGCCCCCTACGGCGCTGGTCTGGTACTTTCCTACGGGGCATAGATGTTGCGGCTTCCTGGTTGCTGCGGTCCACTCTTGACTGGGGAGACCTGCTGCTAACCCTAGCCTCCTTCCTCCTGTGCCTCTCCTGCCGCTGGCACTGACTGCGTAGGGGATGATTGGTTTCCTGCTCCTGAAGGACTCAGAAGGCTTGTAGAGGCAGCCATTCCCAGCTTCTGTGATGGACTTTGGATGTGCTTGCTGCGCCCTGTTACATGAGGGCTAGCTTGCTGCGATTAAAGACGGGGGATCGTCCACAACAGTTGCCCATAGACCTAGTATGGTTCACTGTTGTTGCTAGAGAGTCGACACATCCCACGTGCCGGGTCCCAGCCCCCTGCCGCAGGGGTCTCTCCAGGGGGGCGCTCCTTTAGTTCTATCACCTGGCGCCGATTGCGACGCAACACAGTGATACCCCCCTGCCGCTGTGGTACCAATGGGTCGGATGGAGAAATCTCAATCCAAGCTGCATTTTGAGCCGTGCAAGACCCCCAGGCAGCAAGATATCCAGAAGAACGTTTCAGACTCTGGGTCAGAAATGGGGGGGACTCCGACTTTAAGCAGATACTCATGGCCATGCAAATCAGACACGAAGATTGATGCGCTCTCCTTCAGGATAGACAGAATGTCAGAGAGGCTGGATAAACAAGCAGCGAGATTAGACACGGTCGAACAAAGAGTGTCGGGCGCAGAGGATATGATGAATTCCACTGCAAGCTGCACCACAAGGCTAGAAAAGCTCCTTCACACTGTCCAGACTAAAGCTGAAGACTTGGAGGTGCGATCAAGGAGGAACAATCTCCGTATAGTGGGCATTGCCGAATCTGCCAAAATTCCAAATATGGAGCTTTTTGTGGAACAATTACTAGTGACACTCTTGGGCAAGGATACCATTGCCGAATCTTCCAAATTCCAAATATGGAGCTTTTTGTGGAACAATTACTAGTGACACGCTTGGGCAAGGATACCTTTTCCAACATGTTCATTATCGAGCGAGCCCACTGCTCTCTAGCGCCCAGGCCTGTCCCTGGGGCCTCGCCCTGGCACCATCATAGCGCGGGTACTCGACTATACAGACAAGCATGCAGCACTAAAAAAGGCCAGGGAACTGCAATCATGAGATATGAGGGCTCGGAGATATCCATTTATCCGGTCTTCACACAAAGGGTTCAGGGGGCGCGGCGCCAATTCGTCCAGATGAAACGGAAATTGCGGGACATAAACCTGGAATACAACATGATCTACCCTGCGAAATTGAGGGTTCTCGTTGATGGGAAACCTCACAACCTTTAATGATCCAAAGCAGGCCTTGCACTTTTTGAAGAAAAGAGAGAATGGCAAACGCAGTGGTGGTTCCCTAAAGAGCTGCACCATGTTGGATGATGACTCTCTAGATCCAGAGGAACAGTGACCTGACTGTTATGCCACCAAATGTGTTTTGTTTCTGACACTGAATAGTGGGGTGTCGCTGTGTACATCGTGGGGTACGGGGGTGCTCAGTTCTGTAGTTTTGTATTGGAATGTAAGGGCAGTCCTGCTGCTGTAGTTTTCCTATGCACATCAGAGCGGAATAGATTTGAGGAGCATATAGTTGTGTAGGCTCTAATATCCAACCAAGATGTTTGGCAGGCAACATTTCCCCGCTGTGTATTCCACCTATGACATCTGGGTTTGTCTGTGCTACTGATTGTTTTGTGGTATTGATCTATGTTTGCGGGAGGGGGAGGATATGGGACCGACTATGCCATGTTGGGGTAAGCATAGCGTGGGTGGGGGGTGGCTTCGGTCGCTGATTGTTTATAAATTTTGGGCAGGTAATGGCACACTGATATTAGGTAGGCACACTGGCATAGAGTATGACATTGCAAATTACTGTTTAATGCACATTGGTAGTGAACTCTACACATAACGTCCAAGGAGACATGGAACGTCCGAGAACTGAACGATTATCGTAAGCTCTGTAAAGTTGTTGCATCTTTGAAAAGACACTGAGTAGACATAGCTATGATACAGGAAACCCACCTAGCCCCGCAAAATAAAATGCTTTCCAAGCGGCGATTACAGGGTAAGTTCTGTGCTTCTGGGTTTACCATTGATGAAGATGTTCGTTCTTCCTAGGTTGCTATTCCTGTTTCAGAATATACCTATAGTGCTCCCACAACACCGTGTCACTAAAACTACGGTCCCTCATGATAAAATTAGCCTGGGCAGGCAAACAATCGCGATTGAAATGGGAAATTCTCACTCTTCCATACGCTATGGGTGGCCTTAATGCCACAGATTTAGACTTATATAATAGAGCAGCAGTGTTCACACACTTCTGCCTGCCTTCACTGCCTCGAGCCTCACCCTCACATATGTATAGAGAAAATAGCTGTCGCCGCAGACTCGCTTCCGCAGGCACTTTTCAGAAAATCAGCAAGAAGACATGGTATTCTAGATTCTATTATTGCCACTACTCATGCCTGGCATAACTTACTGTTAAGGCAAGCGGGTGCTATTTTGTATTCTCCACTGAATCCCCTAGAATGGTGCACTTGGCTCCCTTCCAGTATAGACAGCGTGGTAACCAAAGCCATGAGTGAAGTTAATGCAACTGTTATTGGAGACCTCTTTGAGGGGGGAGAATTTTAGAGTCTGGAATCAACTGACAGCTGATGGAGCTACCCCCACGTTACTGGTAAATTTGCAGTACTTAAGATTGCAGCATGCTTTGAAGACTCTACTGGGGGATTCCCTCCAGAAACCTCCAGAGGTCCTGGCCCTCTCCTATGTCTTTAAAACCCCACCGCCTTCCAAATTAATCTCTAGAATTTATAACATTATGCAAGCAAACAGGTCACTGCTATTTTCAAAATCTAGGCTAGACTGGCAAAGAGACCTGGGTTGGGTTATTGGGGACAAAGAATGGCAGTATGTTTGTGAAATGACGAAAAAGGTGTCCTTGAATGGCAAGTAATGCCTCATGCACTTCAAATTCATTAACAGAACATACTACACTCCAGTGCGTTTGCATAGATATGGTTTGCGAGAGACAGCTGCATGCTCGCGTTGCGATGTGCCTGAGGCCGATTTTACACACCTAGCCTGGAACAGTCCTAAAGTGTTGGAGTATTGGGGGAAAATATTTCAGAAGTTAACTGATATTACTGACCTTGCACTGCCCCCTGACCCATATTTAGCCCTCCTAGGTTATACCAAAGCTATAGATATAGATTCTAGGCGACTGGTGGCGATGGCTGTGAGGTTGGCGAAGAGACGTGTGGCAATGAGGTGGGACAACAAACCAGGAGCCAATGCGCAGGTTCTCACCAATTTGGTCACTCTGTCTTCATTGGCAATTTTTCTACATATGTGGAGGAACAAACACCCAAACAAGGTCAGAAGAATTTTGTGTGTGTATATGTAGCCCTATAGTGAATGGTACACATCTCAAGAGCTTACCTAGGTCCCCATATGGGGAGGAGAGAATTCCTCCTCACAAGAAAAGAGATTACAAATGAGTTGTCTGTGGCATTAAGCATCCGTCTTTCATTTTTTATGTCATACTCTTTATTTTTTTTTTAATAAATCTTTTTATTATTCCAACATAAAAGTCACATACAGTATCAAGTTGACAGTTCAAGTGATTATACAGTGCTGCTGCGTCGTAAGCGGGTAGAAAACAGTTACAAACATTATATCACATCATCACATTCGTCCCTTCTTTGCATTTCTAGCTCCACCGTTGGGGATATACATAGGTTGCCCCGATAAGCATTCCATTTGCCCCATTTCCTATCCCACTTCTTCGGACACCCTCGCGATTTGAATACTTCTGTTTCAGCAATCATGCATTTATCTAGTTCTTTCACCCACAGTCTAGAATTAGGTGCAACCACCGCCCCCCATCCCTTCGCAATCTCACGCTTAACAAGGGTGTAACCCAGTGTAGTTAGTTGTTGTTCCACTTCCGTGAGGTCAGTCGGCTCCCATACATTAAGAAGACCCAGGCGCGGTGTGAGTGTAACTTCCTTACCTAATGCATTCTGAATATGGGTCGTGGCTCCCTCCCATAAGCTCTGCACCTCTGGACATTCCCAGGTTGATGTGGTAAAAGGTGGCCGTGTGCTGGCAGCCTCGGAGACACATCTCGTCTGATCTGGCGCCTATCTTAGCCAGAGTGACCCCGGTTAGATATGCCCTGAGTAAAATTTTAAATTGAATTAATCTGAAACGAAGAGTAATTGCTGCTTCTCTAGGGGACATGAGTGCCGTCTGCCAGTCCTCATCGTCGATGAGTCCCAAGTCTTTCTGCCATTGCTCTCGTAATTTATTAAACGTGTCAGGTAAATTATTGCATAACTTTTTATATGTCAGTGATATAGCTTTGGAGTGCAGCGGTCCGTCCAGTAATCTGTCTTCCAGCGGTGATGTGTCAGGTATGTCTATGAGACTGGGTAGTGCTGTGATGAGGGTGTGTCTGATTTGCAAGTATCTGTACATTTCGGCTTGGGCCATTCCATATCTTTCCCTAAGCTCCTCAAACCTGATGATCGAACCATTTTTAATCATATCTCCAATAGTGGAGATTCCTATAAGGTCCCATTTATCAAAGCCGGGTTGATGACATAAGTTTCCTAATCTCTGTGTAAACCATAAGGGCGTGGCTTTGGTAAGGGCACCGGACCATCTCAGACAAGGTGTTTGCATGATGCCAGATCGTCACCGTGTGGGCTGTGGGCTCAAAATACCAAAGTATGCATCTGGGACCCGATGTGGGCAGTTTTGGAGGACATAAAGAAAGCGTGGGAGAGCCAACATTTTAAAAAGAGCAGCTCGGCCTACCAGCGAAAGCGGCAGGGATCGCCAGTGTTTCACTTCCGCCCGTAGGCGGGACAATGAGGGTGCCAGATTACGGTCGTAGAAAATAGTGGGGTTCGAAGTTATGTATATTCCCAAGTATCGGAATCCCTCAGTGACCACCTCCACACACCAACCCGTCGGGAGCCGAGGAACTGGAACCCGGAGGACGAACAGCACCGATTTGCTCCAATTTATGGCATCCCGGAGTATTTCCCAAAATGTGTGAATATATTTAAAACACCGTGAATAGATCTATATGGAGAGGCAAGATAAAGCAGGATATCATCTGCATAGAGGGATATTCGGTCGTCATGACCCTCCGTCCATCTCAGGCCCCTTACCATGACATCTCTCCGCACCCAGGCCGCCAGGGGTTCCAGCATAAGAGAGAAAATTAAAGGGGACAGAGGGCATCCTTGTCGGGTGCCTCTTTTTAGTTTGAATGTGCGAGATGTATAGTTGTTCACTCGCACCTGACCCTTTATACCCGTGTAAAGCAATTTCACCCAGCCCAAGAACTTCAGACCGAAGCCCATTTTTTTAAGGACTTCAAATAGGTATGGCCACTCTATAGAGTCAAATGCCATGGAGGCATCCAGTGACAACACCACTGCATCCTCTTCCATGTATTCCTGACGTGCGTGTACATTATGAAGTCGTCGGATATTAACTGCCATATTCCTTCCTGGCATAAAGCCAGATTGGTCCGGGTGGACCAGGGAGGAAATGACCGTAACCAGTCGCGAGGCAAGTACTTTTGCAAGGACTTTGGCTTCTACATTAATTAAGGTTATTGGCCTATAGGACCCGCAGTTATCTACTGGTTTCCCTGGCTTGCGAAGCATCACTATGGAGGCTAGACGTTGATCTTCCGGCAGTATTCCTTTTTCGTAGCTTTCGTTATACATGGCCCGTAGGTGAAGGGCTGTCTGGGAAGCGACCAATTTTAAAAACTTGATGGGGGTCCCATTTGGCCCCATTGCCTTCCCTGACTGAATTTGGCTTATGGCCTTTTGTATTTCTTCATCTGCCAGGTCTGCATCAAGTGTGTCTCTGTGTTGGATAGTGTCTGAATGTCACTGTCGGAGAGGAGCTGACGTGAGTCCTCTGCAGTATAATTAGTGGATGGGGAATAGATACGCTCTAAGTGTCCTGCAAAGGCATCTGCAATGTCCCTTGGATGTGTGATCTGTGTGCCATCAGCTAGGGTCAGCCGGGCCACCCATCTCTCACCTTGGTCCCGCCTCTCTAGCCAGGCCAGGGTTTTACCAGCCCTGTCTCCCAGCTCATATATTCTATGTTGGGTGTGGAGTAGTTTGGCCATTGTTTGTTCCCTAGTTTTTATCTTATATTCCTCTTGTTTAAGTGTGAGATGGTGAAGCGTATCTTCTGAAGGAGCCCTAGCGTAATCAGCTTCTAATTGCTGGAGTTCTCTTTCTAATTGCACCAGCTGCTGGCGTTTCTTATTATTGTATCCCATCTTAAGCGACAATGCCTGCCCCTTCAGTACCACCTTGAAAGCCTCCCATAGTGTGAGCGATGAGTCAACTGAACCCACATTTTCTTTAAATTAGTTAGTCGTCTGTGTATGTAGTTCCTGTTTAATATTCGGGATCTTCAGGTGCCAGGGATTTATGGTGATTGTGGCCCGCGGCTGAGGATTCCCATGTGTGTATTCAATCCGTACTGGGGAGTGATCCGATATACCTCTTGGCAGAGCCTGGGGATTTCAGAAGTGACCAATTGTAGCGGTGTAGGTTAGAAAATAATCAATACGGGACGAGCTTTTGTGTGCATTAGAAAAATAAGTGTATTGGGCTCCATCTGGTTTCAGCGCTCGCCATACATCAGACAGTCCCATGGCTGTGGCGAATTCTGCCATCAACACATTTGGCCTTGCCCCCGGTCTCTGTGGGTATCTATCCTGACGGTCATCCATTGTCATGTTGAGATATCCTCCCATGAGCAAGGTTCCTACCGGGAGGTCTGTTATTATCTTATCCAGGTCTGTTAGTGCCTCCTTACCCAGTGCTGGCGGCAGATATACCGAAACAATATTGAGAGCTTCCCCTTCCCATTGAGCCTCGAGGACCGCAAACCTACCCCCCATGTCCCTCCACGTGCGTTTCACCATCAATGGCAGGTTCTTTTTGACTAGGATGCCCGTGCCTCTAGAGCCAGAGGTATACCCCGCATGAACTAGAAGTTTGTATCCCCATCTGATGAGGACCTTAGTCTTGTTACCAATCATAAAATGCGTTTCCTGTAGTAACACCACATCTGGCGCCTGCCTTTTCAGGTATTGTTGGACTATTCCCCGCTTAATCCTATCCCCCATGCCATTTACATTCCAGGTATGCACGGAGAGTGACGTTTCCATTCTACCCCCCATCATCAGCAATAAAGGCAATTAAATCTGGACATTTTAAACTTTTTTTCGGGCTCAGCGCTTCCAGTCAGTGCAGCTAACGTATGCTAGTGTCTTAGTGTAACGTATGGGCGATTCCTTGTGGCACTCCGGAGCTTTGTTATCTCCCCCTTATACTCATTGTCTGCAGTTGAGCACTTACATAACAACCTGCACTTAGTGACTTTCAAACACAGCAAATCTTGAACCAACAAAAAATCCCACAGTGTGAAAACCTTTCCAACTCCCCCCACCCTCCCCAACATTCCCCCCCACCCTGCCTCCCTGCATGACGGGTTTGCAACCTCCCGCCTCCCCCAACTTGCAGAGTGCCTATCACCCACCCGCAACAGTTTGGGGAACGTGAAACAACCCCACTCCTGTAGTGAAAGCAGCGTTTTAGATACATACATTGCTATAATAGCATAAGCGCCTTAGACGTTAGAAACGCCATCTTGCCACTTCTGCTGCTTTTGCACACGACACTGAAGGTACATGTTATTATTTGAAAACTGCTTAGTATAATAATACTAGTTTACTAGTGAAGGGAGGGTGGTTGTATTCCACGGTCATTTGTAATATGATTTCTCCCTTCATTTTCTATGGTATTGTAACAATGCTGATGGTTTTAATTTTAATCATTTGTCTGCTTATGTTAGCCAAAGTACTGCATCTTAGGACACGTAGTTTATAAAATAAACATTTTAAACTTTACTGTGTCTCTGATTACTCTTGTTGCGGACTGATATGAGAATAATAACGAACAGGTATTTCTGATTCCCACCATTCCTGAGAGTACTCTAAGTCGCTTGTTCTGGGTTGTCTATACATTGGGAGCTCCGAGAGAATACGGATAACGAATGGGACACTGATGCTAGTCGGATTGGGGTTCTGGGTACTGAGGTGAGTTTTTGGTACACCACAATTCACTGAGGTCCTGGTTTCCTGCGCATAGTTCTGTGCATGAGCAGAATCCCTGCAACACTCCCTTAGGCAACTGTGAATAACTATTGTCCTCTCCCAAGCCGCCCATCAACACCATTGGTCGTGGAAACTGCCACTATGACCCTATATATGTAGGCGGAAGGCGAGCAACCCCCCATGGTTAGACATTTGGTAATAACAATCAGAGCATATGCAAACTTTACCATATTGGACCCCTGAATAGAATGTTATAAAAGGGAACCGGCCGTGTCATACATGGGGTCCCTCAAGGGGATCTTCGCCACCCCTATAGGGCGTTAATACTTGCAGTTTCATACAGTTCACCCTTCCGGACTCAGAGTAGTTGTGTCGTCCCCTTGGGGCGAGTCGCGCCGAGATCTGCGCCCATCCGGACCCCCAGAGCCGCTTGCAGACCTGTGGGTGCGCTTGCCAACTGATCTCCACCCCTCAAGCCAGTCCCAGGCATCCTCTGGCCTGGTGAAAAACCACAGTTTACCCTCTGACTCAATCCGTAGCTTGGCCGGAAACATCATGGCATATTTAATGTCTTGGTCCCTCAAAGCGTGCTTCACCTCCAGGAAGCTGCGACGTTGCTTCTGAACACGTAGTGTAAAATCAGGAAAATAGGTGACCCTGCTATTGTCGATGTTTATTGGCGGTGCTGCTCTCGCCGTTTGTAGAATGGCATCCCTGTCGCGGAAGTTGAACACTCTCGCGAGTAGGGGTCGGGGCGTCGCCCCAGGTCTAGGTCTCCCACCAGGGACGCGATGCGCTTGCTCGATGGAGAAGCCCTTGGAAAGGCCACGTGGCTGAAGATGTTTAAGAACCAGTTCCTCCACGAAAATATCTGCCGCCGGCCCCTCCGCCCGCTCCGGAACTCCCAGGATACGGATGTTATTTCTTCGCACGCGGCCTTCATAGTCATCTAATTGCAGGGTTAGGGCTTCCTGTGCGGTTTGGAGTTCCGATACTTGGCGTTTTAGAATGTCCGAGTCAGATTTCAGCTCCTTAGTGGTTTCTTCAACCTCACCCACTCGGTCCGATATTTTCCGCATGTCTGCCCTGATGAGGGCAACCACCGTGGCAACCGTAGCGATGCTGGCCTCAAGGGAGGTATGAACTCCCGTTATAGCGGACAGGATGTCTTGCAATGTTGGCTCCGCCTGTTCACCCTGGGATTTTGGGGTAGGTTGATCTCCCTCCTGGTTCTTCTGCCAGGCAAATTTATCAATTTTGGCCTGGACTGAGCTGCGACCTCCGCGCCCCGTCGCCATTGTGGTGGGCGAGGGCCTACATCTGTCAGCCGGCAAAAGGAAAAGGGGAGCCAGGAGTACAGTCCCAACCAGCTACTCATTGCCGCCTGCCGTGGTCATCAGCCCACACCGGCCTGTTGGGCTTCACCAGCTAGGTGGTCTCCCTCCCCTGGAAAGAGTCAGGACACAGGCCCGTCCAACGCCACTCTCAGCCCCGGATATCAAGACGGGGGGGAGGATGAAAGCAGTCCACCTCAAAAAGTAACACTCAGGTTGGGGGCGTAAGGGCTTTACCCTCCTAGATCCCAAATAATCACAGACCTGAGCCTTCGGGACTGGTAACACGATCTCCAGTTGCAGTCTCTGGCATGGGTCTGGGCACTCACCTCCTGCACTGGGAGGCCTCTGTGCCCCCAGGGACCACCACCGAGCGGGGCCGTAAGACATGCCTTATCCCAGGCCTCAGTCAGTCAGCGGTCACCTAGTCCAGGGCAGCAGCCTTTTGCAGTTCCACCGGATCCAACTCACCAATAGCCCCCGGGGGCACAGGCTGCAATCTGCGGCTGGACAGGGCTTCTTTGGCGGCTCTCCAGCCTGATGATGTAGCAGAGCGGAGCCCCGAAGGTTAGGTGCAGGTCCGGGGCCCGTACGCCACGCCACGACCCCGGCGTCGAGTAGTGTACGCGCCCTGAGTGGTGAAGGGCGCACGCCGTGCTGCAGAAACCCCGCGTCAAATAATAGTAGAGCTCACTTCCTGTGCTGCGAGGCCCCCATGCCCTGGGGGATCAATACTGTATGGGGCCAGAGGACACGCCCTATCCCAGGCCCCAGTGAGGCACCAGTCGCCTATTCCAGGGCAAGCAGCCGTATTTTTTTTTTGTACAAAATGATTTACCCCGGAGCAGGAGTCTCTAACAGCCCCAGGGGTCACAGGATGCCATCTGTGGGTGAACGGGGCTTATTCCGGCGGCTCTGCAGCTCGTTGGTGTACTGGAGCGGAGCCCTGCAGTTCAGCCGCCGATCCGGGGCCTGCACGTCACTCCGCAACCCCGTCTTCGAGTATTGCGCGCGCCCTGAGTGGTGAAGGGCGTGCGCCGTGCAGATGACGTCCCGCTTTGGACAGGCGCCCTTCCCAACCTGCCGGAGCCACGGATCGCGGTGAAACCAGGAGCGGACCTCAGGGCCAGGGACCGGAGCACTTGGCAGCTGAGGCGAGTGTTGGTGGCCGGGGAGACAGGTATTTAGGCGGATTTTACGGGAGTGGCGCATCGGAGCTCGGCTACCGTGCGGCCATCTCCCTTGGCAGTCAGCCACGCCCCCTCTATGCCCACACTGTTGGCTAAAAACAGATTGCCATGTTTAGACCATTTTAAAAAGAACGTCAATCATGTTTTCATTGCCACCCCTTACTTACTGGCAATTTCATCAGGGCATAAGGTCCATTTTTCACCCATGTGTACACCAGACCGGTATGTCAACAGGGAAAACGGAGGACTACGACAAAAACAAGTACATGCGAGTCAAATCCAGTAGAGAATCACCCAAATCCTTTATTTCCAATTAATAAGAGGATAGTTGCCATATGGCCACTGGGGAGGGAAAAGCTTTTGGATGATGCAGTAAGTCACCTATAAAACAAACATATATACTTCCATTCATATTGGATACTTATGAAAGTCGCGGGACTTACTGACACAACCAGAAGTGACTTTTGCATAACTGTAATCAGAAGCATCACATCCCAAACCCTCAAGGGGATGCACTGTTTATCTAAAAATCAAGTAAGCTTTTAAAAACTCACCTCACCGCCATTCTCAGTCCCACAGTTTCCAAAACTATCAGCATATCTGTTGACTCGCAGTTCAACGAGCCACAGCACACCAGCTATACACACTCCTATGATCTACTTTAGTCACGGCGGCTGCATAAAGCCAGAAGGCGCTCTGCTTTGGTTTACAAACCATGTTCAATAATGGCTAGACATACAACACTATCATATGTGACTCGCACCAGCTACATGTAGCCAGAAGGTACTCTATCTGGTTAAAAACCATGCACAATCATCGATACTCAAAACACGTTGGCCAGACCCTATTCAGTAGCTCTCCCATGCCAACTGATGCACCGCCGGTGTCAGCAATCCAATCTGAGCCCCATCTGCGTTCGCTTCCCTATAAAGCATCATCAGTCGTTTAACCCACTGTAAGAGGCTGCTAAAACACCTCTCATGATGCCTTTCAAAGGGATGTAACATCATAACCATCAATGCCTAGTGGAAGGGGTGTGTCATTGCCCCGCTAATATAGTATTAGACGTAGAGCATATTTTCTAACCATTTGTTTTGAGGGGTAGTGGGTGGGCGGGGTTCCAAGAGTACCTAGGGTTGGGGTGGGAAGAGGGAAAACCACACGATCAGCGAATGATTTCTATAATTCACTACTTTTTTCACAACCAAGGTCAGAACTTGTCAACACATCAGTCTTTTATATAGAGGACCAGTTTCACTGGATGGATCTCCATTACACTGCCTGTAAGGGAGATCCATCTCCAGAACAGGAGGTACATATTGTGATTGGGTTGACCAACAGTCAGTTAACCCAGAAGTTTATGCCATTCAACCACATGATTGTGGACCCTTTGGTCTGTTTGCTCAGAGAAAATCCAACTGGCTTCTTTCCTAAATAGCGCCTCTGCTGGTCCCACAAATCCTTGGTCCATTTTCCCAGGGACTGTCCGCTTGAAGTTCTGGGGCTCATGTCCTGTTTCTTGGAAATGTTTAAATACGTGTTGTAAGCTTTCCTGCCCTGAATGTGCTAAAATACTTCTGGATCCTGATTTTCACCTTATGAGTGGCTAGTCCAATATAGTGCAAACCACATCCACAGGTTAGGCTGTACACAGCAGAACTGGAATTGTAATGACTAAATTTGGTTTGAAACCATGTACGACCATTGCTGAGGACCATGCTTTTTTAGGCTGTGGTCAGTTCACACGTAGTGCAACCACCACATGAAAAGTGTTCATATGGCACATTAGAAGAGCTCTTCTGTGGGTCTCTGGGACATGTGTGAACCAATTGATGCCTAAGATTTGGGGCTCGTTGAAAGGCGTACCTTGGCTGTTGCATTTATTAGGGTCAACATCAAGTAAAAAGGACAGTTTTATTCGTATGATTGGTCTGTCTCTCATAGATAAAGGATCAAATGTAGATAACACTGGAATACAGGGATTATTATTTTTTCTGTTTTTCTCCAGTAGTGCCATGCAAGGAGTGTTTAGCGCTCTTTTATGGGCCTGATTGACTACTCTTATCAGGTAGGCCCTTTGTTTTAGCACTCAGCCAACATTGTAGACTGAGTGGCGAAGGTGTCCACTTCGGTACAGTTCCTTCTGTACAAAAGAAACTGGCCCATGGGCACATTATCTCTCAAAGCCCTAGGGTTGAAGGAAGAATAATTTAAGAGGGAGTTTCTGTCCATAGGCTTTTGATGGACTGCTGTGTACAGCATAGAGTCTTTGGCTCCGATGTCAAGATCCAGGTATACAACTGAGTCTCCGTTGATAGACCATGTAAAATGGAGACATGGGTCAATTCAGTTGATCAAATAAAGAAACTGCATCAGATCATCCTCTGTACCCGACCAGATACAGAAGAAGTCATCGATACAGTGTCTCCATGTGCACAGATTTGTTTGAAAAGGGTTGGTGTCGTGGAAGATGCAGTTCTCCTCGAACATACCCACATAAATGCAGGTCAAACTTGGGGTGAATGTGGCTCCCATCGAAGTCCTTGATGTTTGTAGGGAAAGCTAGTCTTTGTTGGCATAGCATTTTTTTGTAAGTGCTAGTTCAATGCACTTCAATACAAAGGACTGGGGAGTATCAAACCACTCCAGGGTCCCAAGGGCTTGTGAGGCCTCCACCAGCGTAGTATCTTGGGGAATGCGGGTGTCCAGCTATTAATAATAATAATAATAATAATAATCTTTATTTAGATATAACACATATCTTTAAAAGAGTTTACAAGATTCACAGTTAAAAAGAAACCAACTGTTTTAAAATACAATACACTGTTATATGTTACACTGGCTATAAAAATACAACATAAGTATTAAAACAAGGCAGTGTTCTGTGGAATAGGATTAGATGTATTGATCTATCACTTTGCAGAGCATGAGAAACGTTTCATTTCTTCTTCTCTAAAATTTTTGTTAACAAATCCTGTTTTGCGTAAAGTTACGATATACTTGTTGAATAAAAGTTATTAAACCCAGGTTTAAGTCTTTGTTTTCAGGGTTCAGAGCCACAATAATGGCTTGCCTGCATGTCCGAACACCCATCCTATTCCACTCTACTTTAAGTTTACACCTGCGTTGCGAGTTAAAAGCTGGGCAGAGACAAACTACATGTAGCAGGGTTTCGGCTGTCTTGCCGCACCCTATGCAGATAACATTTTCCGCCATACGTCGCCAGGGGGGCAGATCTTGCAAAAAGCGCCAGTCACCCATCCTGATTGCCATAAAGCTGCGTTTTAAGTACAGTGAATATGTGCAAGACAGATAAGATGCAGGGGCTAGCCGTCTGTAAGAATTTACAAGAGCCCAAGCATGACTGCGTTTGGTGAAGAGGGCCTTATCCATTATGAGAGAACTCATTCTCACACATTTTTTGATGGCAGTTTTGAATGCTGCCCGGCTGGGGTTGAGGACCCATAGCTCGCTCGCCGACATTTGACAAATGTAATCCTTGAAAAGACAACCAAACGTACCGCCAGGGTTTTTCTGGGTAATTTCCAACCAGACCAAAGATTCTAGTGTGCCTAAGTCTGCTTGTCGCAGTTTGTGGTAGAGATTCAGATATGTACCAATGTTAGAAGCATCATAATTCAATATCCCCAGCTCAAGTCTTACCTGAGCTGGAGATGCGGAGTTTGGCAAGTAGAGTACCTTTTTATAGATTTTGCTTGTATGTTGGTTTAAGGCAGTATTCAGCTTGCCCCTGAATATCTCTATACCATATGATAGAGAAGGGCCGATTTTTGCTCTCAGAACTTCTAAGAGTGGTAAAAGAGTTGGGCCAGAGATATTTTTCGAGACTTTAGCTAGTGATACAGCAAGGGTTATGGCTTTGACTGTGAGCTCGTTACGATGTTTAGTAAGGTTACCTCTAGAGTCCAAATGGTCACCTAGGTACTTGTACGAGTGACCTACAACGAGGCTTGTGTTATTATATGACCAACCTCCAACAATGCGCCGTTTCCGACCAAATGGGACTACTTGTGTTTTCTTTAAATTAACCTCTAGTTGGTTCATGGACGTGTAGGTGTACAGTTTATCAAGAAGCCTTTGCAGCCCGACCCTAGTGAGGCTAAAAAGAACCAGGTCGTCGGCATATAAGAGGTTGCTTAAAGCCATTCCTCCTACCTTTGGGGCGTGACTATTAGTATCGTCCAATGAGGTTGACAAATCCGCTATAAACAGATTGAAAAGCATGGGGGCCAGCACGCATCCCTGCTTCACACCTCTTGATGTTGAAATTTTCCGGGAGAGATGCGTGCCGGACCCCAACTTCACCCTAACCCAAGTTCTGGAGTAGAGTTGTACAATTGCCTCCAAAAGTTTGTCAGGGATCCCCCATTTCATCAGCTTTTCCCATAGAGCGGCCCTCGGAACCCTATCAAACGCTGCTTTGAAGTCAACAAAGCAACAAAACACCGATCTGGATGTAGAGAGTGCTTTATCGACGATAGTTGACAATGCTAATAGATTGGTCATTGTCCCGGAATTTGCAATGAAACCTGTTTGGTTAATTGGTATCAATTTGTGTGCCTTTGCCCATGCCCTCAACTCCTCCAGCAGGAGACCCGCATAATGTTTCGCCTCAATGTCCAGGAGTGAATAAGTCTATAATTTTGGGGGGAGGCACGGGAACCAGATTTATAGATAGGTTGAATTATTGCACCCCGCCATGAGTCTGGGATTGTTGCAGTTCTCAGAGCAAAGTTAAAGAGATTTGACAATGGGCCTGACCAGAGGGCCACGTCAGATTTAAACAAGTTCTGTGGGAGGCCATTTGGACCCGGAGCTCCATCTGATCTAGCTTTTGACACAGCCGTGGCGACCCTTTCTTGTGACATCTGGAGATCGTCGTTATCGGTGTATGAGCACTCTATAAGATTGTTCTGCTTGTTGTTATGATCTGATACTTTCTCACTTACGGGATTCTCTCCTGTTGCTCCCAAGCATTCCGAGTGACTAAAATGGTCAGTAAGGAAGGTGACCCAGTCTGTTTCTTGGATGTTAGCAGATCCAAGGCTCAGTGTGCTTGAATTTGACTGATTGATTAGGGCCCAGAATTTTCGTGAGTTTCGGCTCTTACTCTCACACACTAACTTACACCAAAATTGGTTATCATGTGTCCGTTTATCTTTAGTGGTTGCCAACCTGAATGACTTTTGGGCTACTTGGTACCGTTTTAAGCATTCGCTGTTCCCTGGAGTTTTTACCAGCAGTCGTAAGGCATTGTTTCTAGCTTTCTTAAGTTGCTTCGACTGGTGTGAAAGCGTGAACTGGCGCGGGAGAGATCTACTTGAGGGTTGGTGTTTTTTTGGAAAAAGGTTAATCAGGTGAGCGCAGAGCATCGTCCATGTCACTATCGGGGAAGCTTCCTGGTCAAATCCACCTCTTATCAGCTCCATGCTTACTTGAAGGATCTGCGGACTAATGTCATCGCTCCATCTGAGGCGTTTGAGGTTTTCGGAGTATATTCCCCTACTGGTTGAAGGTGCAGGTTTATGCTTCACCGGGTTTGTTTTGAAAGCTATGACCTGAGGCCGATGATCACTTTCTGTTCGTGGGTGAATGCAAAAGCTGACCAAGCATTGGAGCAGAGCTGAATTACAGATGGAATAGTCCAGATAGGAACGTTTGTTTCCATTTGTCCAATTCCAATTGGGGGGCGTATCACTCTCCGATCTTCCATTTATGACCAAGTAGCCTGCGCTATAAAAACGCATCGCACAGACGTGTCCCAGAGCACTGTAGGCTTGATTCGCCGCTTTAGTTTGTGCCTCTGCCTCATTCAAAGAGAATAGAAAGGGCCCCTCAATTTCTGTTAGTTGCCCCTGAAATAGATTGGTATTGAAATCCCCAGTAACAATACAGTCCGAGTGTGGGTGCTCCACGGCTAAGTCGCTCATAATTTCCGTTAGTCGTACCAGATGTGATTTTTTTGTGCGTGTATTTGGGTTGATATACACGTTTAGAAGAATGAGTGAGCGTTGTTCCCGCCAGGAATTGATTTTAACCCCAAGCAGCCAGTCTTCATCCAATTTTAATTGTGTTATTGGGCCTTTTAGGTTAATTGATATATATATTGACATGCCACCTTTTGAGTGACCATACCTGCTGTCCCTCAGTGCTGGTTTCCATAGATCGATATAACCAGTGACGGGGTGGCCTTGTGAAGCCCAAGTTTCCTGCAGAGCTATTACAGCATGCTTACAAATAAAAGAATAAGTTTCTGGGTTCCTAATTTTCTGTTGAAGACCGCTGATGTTCCAGGAGCAAATTAAGAAGATGGAATCTACTTGTGGGATGTGCCCCTTTGCCGATGGGAATGCTTGAGTGCTTGTGTTTTCCGAAGGTGTAAGAGTTTGACCAATAGGCTCTGTACCTTGAGGTCATTCTGTTCTTTTTGATGATAAGATAGCTGGGAGCCAACTCCAGCCTTGATGAGAGTCATCGTTAGAGACCACATTTGAAGTCGGGTTGTCACATGCTTCAGATCCTGACGCATTTTTTAGAATCGAGAAAGGTCTGGGGCGGGGCTCGAATTGTAGGGTTCCGGCTCTTTTGGGTGGCGTTTGCTGGTTTAATAAAGCTGGGGGGTACCCTGGGGTGGAATATGGATAAACTCGAATGCCCCAATCCCGCAGGATAGCCTTGTGGTCCAGAAATACCCTTGCCCAATAGGCCAGCTATTCAATATCTAGGGTGACCAGAAACTGAGTTGTAGGTTTATATTCAATGTCCTCTAACACGTTCAACATATCAGTCCTATCCCGTACATAGGCGGGTTAGTTGATCACCGTTTCTCTAAGTAAGAAATCTGCAAACTGGGACAGCTGTTCCAGTAGTGATTGGATGCCGGAAACTATTGTGCACCCAGGTGGTGGACGGTGAGGTTTGTGTATCTTCTTCAAGTTATAAAATGCCATTATCCGCGGCGAGGGGTTCACCAAAAAAATCAGCTTCTGTAGGAAGCTGACTTTGTATATGGTGCACACTTATTTAATTGAAGCACCCTGCACTAATCCAGAAAACCCTTATTCTGATTTTAGTGGTCTCAGACAACCATAGAAAGCTCTCTAAGTGGTAGCTGTGGAGAGCAGCCTACAGGCTTAGTCCAGAAGGAGTGTTAAGCAGCTTTTTTCACCAGATCTAATCATGTAGGGTAGGTTAAACGAAAAAGAACCACACAGTGTAGTTATAAAAATGTGTCCATTCATTACACAACACTCACTAACACATTAGTATATCTCCTACCCAGAGATAAAAACACAAATACACGGCAAGAGGTAAGTAAGCACAATAGACAGTGGTCTCAAGGGGGAGACACAACCATATACTAAGCAAGTGGAATGCGAACTGCACCCGAAGCGGGGACATAGAACAGGAGACTCAGAAGAGCTGGGGACATAAGGAACCACCCAAGATAAGTACCCAGGAACCTCAGGAACCTCAAAGTGCTGTGTGCAAAGCAGAAACACAGGCGCATACTCAATACAAGTCAGCAGGAAAGTTGCGGTTTTGGAGAAGAAGGACCCTTCCCAGCAGACCCCCTAGAAACCCCGTAGAAGACAGAAGGATGGAGTGTCACCCCACCCGGGGATACCCAATGAACCAGGATACCTATACCAGGGAAGCCAGCTGCATAGGTGTGAAGTGACGTCAGAAACAGCCGAAGACCACAATGGAAGACTTTAGTAAAGATGCCGCTAGCGAAGACTGTGCAAGAGTTTGGTGGAATCAAAGGGTGGATTCTTGAAAAGAATAACCTGCAAGCAGAGGGGGCAGAGTTTACGCCACTTGGAGGTGACCAGGAGACATGGAAGAGCTGTGAGGACTAGGTGATGCTGAGGAAGACCGGAGCAGTGCACGAGCTGTCCCACGTCGGAAGTCGAGAACCAAGAGGGGGGAGGGTCGGATCCGGCAGGAGCACCAATAGGTCTTGGCAGCAGCAACAGACAGTGTAAACGATGAAGAAGCAACATTGGGACCAGCAAGGTCCAAGGGATCCACCAAGCGCAGGAGAGTCAGATCAGACCCCAAGCAAGCAGGGGAGCCCACTGAAGCAAGAGAAAACCCTCAAGAGGACCCACAGACCAAAGGCAAAGGAGTCGCAAGAGGACCTTGATCAGCTCACCAAAGATGAAGGCCCTCGGTGCAGAGGATGTGGTGAGGACGAAGATCTTGGAAGAGATATGCTAGAGGTTGGAGCTTCTTGTAGTCCAAAGATCTCTGGAGTACAGGGCCAACAAACCTTGGAAATGGCAAGTCGACGCGGTGCACAGGGGTTTGGTCCCAGCAGTTCCGACAAGGGATACGGACCTTAAACTTGTTGAGAGGACAGGTCAGGCCTTGAGGGAGTTGATGAAACACCACCTGTGTTGCTGAGCCTTTCGAAGTTCATGGAACATCAGGAGCAGAAGACCAGTCAACTTCGTTGCGGTGCCTGCAGGTGCAGCGGAGTGACTCCTTCACTCCAAGGGAGATTACTCCAGGTGTCCTTGATGCCCACAGGTCTGTTGAAGATCTTGGAAGAAACACAGACGACGAAGACTTGCAGAACAGCGAGACCAGGAGCAGTAGGAGTATTCCTTGATGTAGTCTTAGTTCCAAGCAAAGTCAAAGTGTCGAGACGGTCGAAGAGGGACGTGAATTCAGGCTAGAGCCTTGTCCCATGACGAATCTGAGGACCCACCTACCCTAAGAAAGGGGTTAGGACAACTCAGGGGTCCCTCCCACAGGCGGGGCTGGACATAGAGGAGGATACTCCCATGTCCTTTGTCGAGTTTAGCACCAGAGCATTAGCCAATGGCTCCCTGAACTGTCTCAAACCGGAATATGCAAGGAGGGCACCAAATGTGCCCTTCAAAGCAGTCTGGTAGTGCTGGAAAGCTCCCCCAGCCCAGCCCATTACACGAAGTCCTGTCTGGAAGGTGGTCACACCTCCCTGTGACTGGAAACCTATTGTTCTACTTTCTCCTGCTTGAGCTCAGGTCAGCAGCAGCAGGGCAGAGTTGTGTCCGTGGTCGGCAGCAGAACAATCTTGTTAGCAGACCCTTAAAGGCTGTTACCAGGAGTACAGGGGCCTTCCTGGAGGAGCCCCCTAGTGCATGGAATCATACCTCCAACAACGGTAACGATGTTGGGGTATGATTCCAACATGTTTGATACCAGGTTCGGCACAGCCACTATATAGCATTTACATAATGACGCATGGCCACTATATGTATCAAAATGGCTGACCACACTTACACAGCCTGGAGCATCGACTCCGGGGTTTGTAAGGGTTTCCTGTTCATGCAGGGGAACCCTCATGTTTATAACCCAGCATCCTGCTTTCAGGATTGAAAGGCCTGCCTTAGGGGTGACATAGGTTTTAAGTGTAGTTACCTCAGATATAAGGAAACTTATATCTGCCGCAAGTGGTGCTAGCATCAGCTTACACAGGTTACAATGGAAGGCTTGTAGTCACAGTTTGAGTGGTCTCTCATGGGTGGTATAATGCATGCTGCAGCCCATGGGAGACCCCTGGTGTAACTATGTCCTGGGTACCTTGGTATCATATACCAGGGACTTACAGGGGTACACCAGTAGCCCTGTGGAGCTACAGAAGTACTTACCATGACAGATTTAGGGAGGAAGCAGTGACTGGGGTCCAGATTAGCAGGATCCCAGTCAGGCTAGTCAGAAAACATACTAACACCAGCAAAAGGTAGAATGACCATGAAAGCAGATCCTACTTTCCTACAGCTTCCTTTGTAGTAATACACGTATTCCCTTTTGCATCTTACACCATGGTTTTAATTATTCCCTCCAATTCCCCAGTCAGATGCCTCATTAGTGACACATAGTTGGTTCAGACCCCCAATAATCTTTGCACTTCTGCCTCATAGTCATGGGCATTCACAACCACTGTCCTTTGTCCATCGATTTGATTATTATATTCTAATTTTCCTGCAGCAATCTTATCGCTGAGCAGTCAGACTTGGATATGTTCTGTCTGAACAGTTTGTTCAAGTGCAGTGATCTCATTCAAGACCCGTTGTTCAAACACCATGACCTCCAGGTCTATTGTGGAAAGAGTAGGGCAGAAAGAGGATCGTCTATGGAGATTGGATGAAAACACCAAAGGGGCGGGGGTCCCTTGGTTTGCCCTTAAAACAAATATAAAGGTAGACTTTTTATAGTCTCGAACAATTCTGTCCTACATTTAAAAGGGTTGTGCTGTGGTGTGGGGACAAACCAAAACCCTTTATTCAGAGCATGAAGCTCAGGCTCTGATAGTACATGGTCAGATAGAATGACCACAATAGAGGAAATCATTGGGGAACCCTCCCCCTGCTGCACGTTATTCTGGGAGAGTTGTTCTGTCACGCCGGGTCCTGTTTGCCTCGGTCTTTGCCTCTCCCTCAACCTCCTCGTCAGGTCTATTGTTGGTCCTGTCCTAAAAAGTCCTCAGGAGTGCACCTAGACTATCAGTCTGTCGAATCTGTTGCCCAAAGAGCACTCTTGGAGCTGTTCGAGGTGGATAGCTGTTCACCATAGCCCTCCTCCTCACTGCTGGTGTTACCAAAGATCAAGTTCTGTGCCATGCGCTTCTTGTAGTTCTTTGTCAATTCTGTGCGGGACCCGTCTCAGCCTGATAATGCTTATCCTCTATGTACTGGAGAGCAATAGGCCAGTTCTGCCTCCTCCGCCCCCAGGCACAAGTAGTTTTTCTACCCGACCTGGGGCAGATAGGGGATAAATCCCAATATTATCTGACTTGCCATGTTGAATAGCTGCATTTTTCAGGCTTAGGTCGGCTGCCACCTGAGGAAACCAGCCAAACAGACATTTCTAAAAACCAGACTCCTGGAGGAGTCAAGGGAGGTGTGTATTGCATGAATCTCACAACATTATCTTTCCCACAATGTTCTGCAAACCTCAAACTGCCTAAAAGCATGCATTTTCCTTGCATTTATGTCACATAAACTTGTGGAATCCACAGCCATCCAGAAAATTCCTATCACCCAGCATTCCCCCACTTGCCTCGATGAAAACACTGTAGGAAAGTGGGATCTGCTTCTTATGGTTACCCCCACGTTTTGCTTGATGTCTCACTGGTTTTAACTAGTCAGGCTGGGATCCTGCTAATCAGGACCCCAGCCTACCTGCTTTCTTCCTTAAATCGACATACATGTACTTTGGTACACTCCAGATTGGATGCTGGGGTACCCTTATCAGTCCCTAGTATATGGTACACCATGTATCCAGGGCATAGGTACCCCAGAGATCCCCCATGGGCTGAAGCATGTATTATGCCACCCATGAGAGGCCATGCAAAATTGAACTCTAGGTCTGCTACTGCAGCCTGTGTAAGATGGTGCTTGCACCACTTACTTTAGATATAGGTTCACTGTATCTAATGGTCACTACACTTAAAACTTATGTCACCCCTATAGCAAGCCTTATCAATCCTGATTGCAGGGTTTTATGTGAGAGGGTGCTCCTGCATGAGCAGAGCCCCTCTGCAGCCTTCGGAGACCATTCTCCCCGGTTGTCTGACTCAGCCGGATATATAGGTAGAGGTGCATTATAACCTCGCGGTAAATGCTATTTCAAAAACGGCTGCATAGAAACATATCGATTTTTGTGTCAAACACCTTGGAATCATGGGAGGTATGATTCCACCCTTCTGAAGTGAGCTTTGTGGGGTCACCGGTCTACCCGGTGCCAGCCTTCTCGAACTGGACAGCACAAAATGGATGCTGCCAGCCAGAGACACATTTCTGCCCTCCTGTTGCTGAGCCAAGCTCGAGCAGAGGAAGGCAGCACAATAGGCATCCTGTCACAGGGAGGTGCGACCACCTCCCAGACAGCATTTAGTGTATTGGGGCTGGGTGGGTGCACTCTGAGAATGCGTGAAAGTCTGCAATGAAGGCATATTTGTATTCCCTGTGCATAGTCCAGATCAAACCAGTTTTGGGAACCATTGGCTCCTGCTCTGGCGCAAAACTGGTATCCCGGCTTGCTCAGCTTTTGCCATCGCGCACTATCCCCTGAAGGAGCCCGGCATCACGGTTTTTACGATTGCTGCCTTGGTTTTATTAGATTAATTTTCCTCTGGTCCCTCGCCCCGGCATGAGTCATCTCCTTACTTGTTTGCTTCAATGAATCAGAGGACCTAGATTGTACGGTATTCCGACACCCTGCATATTATTATTCGGCTCACTTTCATTGTGTCCCTGCTGACATCTGATTCCTACCAGCCTCTTCAGGCACGTCCCACCACTACTGTCCTTTGGTTTATGCGCCCTGAGGAAGATGAGACCCACAGTGGGGTCTAACACCGAAACGCACGTCGGCTCTGAAATTATGACGTGGACCTTCTTGATTAAATCTTGTCTGTCCCCTTGATTTGCTTTATTATGTCATCGATATTAATATGATTTATTACTGTATGATCCTTCTACAGATTGTTATTAATTTATTGCTTTAACCACTTTATTAGTTACATTTACAAGTTTATTTAATAAGAGGACAATATCCTCTGAGTAATTGTTCTCTTCGGGAGATTCTTCCACGTTTATTTATTATTTTTGTATTATGGAATGTCTGATTTGAATGGACGTATGAGTATGTATGGTTATGAATTTGAATGCTTGATGCGGTTAGTGTGCGTGGCATGGGATGTGTTTTGTGTATCATTTTACTATGTTCCAGAACTGTTGAATAAACAAATGATAAAATAATAATAAAAAAGTTTTTGGATATTAAACACCCTTTTTTGTGCGTCTTGGTCACATGTCATGGCATGGGTTGTTAGTTGATTCTTAATTAGTGACTTGTTGCACCATTTGATTCGCTCAGGTAGAGAGTTTGTTTTTTGAGTATATTGCGAAACTGGACAAAGGACATGGGTGTAGCCACCCCTCTGTCCTGCCCCTCCCCTAGGAGGGTCCCCTGAATCTGTCCAACCCTCTTCCGTGGGTATAAAATGGGTTACCTGGCAACAGGACATTGGATTTTACGTGGACAAAATTCTACAAGAAGAAACCACTGACCTTCTGGACACCTGGACTTCACTGGACCTCGACTGGGCTTGACTTCGTCATCCTTTCCGTCCAAAGCTTAGTTTATGCTGTGACTCCATACCGGCTTTGTGCAGAACCTGTGGGGGCACTAAGACAACAGAAGAATCTTCCTTGGAGTGAAGGAGTCACTTCCTTGCTTCGCAGGTACCTAAAGCGCAAGTGACCGAAGCTCCTCCTGAGCTCCTGCGGACTCCGAAGATTTCAGCAACACAGGAGGTGGGTTCCTAAAGGTCCCTAAGGTCGATCTGCCCTTTCACCTAGTTTGAGGCCAGTATCCCTCTTGGGGGCTGCGTAACCCGAACCCCTGTGCATCGCATCCATTTGCAAGTGCATAAGCTTGTTGGCGATTCCAGAGCTTGTGCATTGGACCCAGTGTGGTCCTGGCCCTGAGCAGTATTTGCACCAAAGAACTCCGGCCTCTTCACGCCGAGTGCTCCGTGGGCTGGTGGTTTGTAATCTTGCTCGAGGTCCCCTCGCGACTCCTGGTCCTTCGGCCTGTGGATCCCCCTGTGGGTCATTTTGATTGTTCTTGGGCTTTCCTGGTTGCTCCAGACATGCCCTGACTCTCCATTGCTTGGGGAGTCCCCTGGACTTTGCTGAGCCACACCGTAACATGTGTGTCCTTCCTGCCTGGGTTGCTGTTGCCAAGGCTTGTTGGTGCTCCCGCCAGACGCCGACCCCTCAGCACTCTACATCCTTCGTGGGACAGCTCACCTCCGTCTCCTGGTCCTCCTCTACACCTCCAGGAGCTCGTGGCTGCAGAGTCAAGCATCCCTTCTTCACACCTGACACACCGGACATCGGTGGACATTCGTCTACCGAGCCCCTGGTCACTCTGAAGTGACCCAGACTCTGTCCCCTCTGCTTTCAGGTTCCTCTCATCCAGAATCCAGGCATGGATTCCACCGGACCCATTTCACCTTCACGGCAGCAGTACTTCTTCACTTCCTTCCACAGAGAACAACAAGAGTTTTAGACGCCACTTCAGACCTATGCACCCGGCTTCCCTGGGTTAGGTAACTCGGATACTACGGTATCCATGGGTGTAGTGGCTCTTTAAACTTTTAAGTTTCTAAGGGTTTGTTCGAAGTCCTCCTAGAAGGGTCCTTAAACTTTAACTTTGCAACCGCGACTTTCCCATAGTGTTGTACGGAGCACGCGTTTGTGTTTCCTCACTGCATTCGTCCTCCGTGGGTCTCCTGTGTCCTCACCTTGGGTGGTTGCTTGGGGTCCCAGCGATTCTACGTGCACTAGGCACTATGTTTAGTCAAGTCGTGATTGTTATACCACTATTTTAGTATATGGTACAGTCTCACCCTGGAGCCTGCTGTGTATTGTGCTACTTACAACTGTTCTATTGAGCCAGTATTGTGTGCTTTGTGTTCTATCCTCGTGTAGTGGATAGTAGAGAGTGTTATATCAATAAATAAATATTTTTAAATAACTACTGTGTGGTTCTCCTTTATTTAGTCATTCAGGAGGTGATAAACAAGCTGCTTTACATTCCATCAAGATTAAGCCTGAAGGCTGCTCTCCATAGCTACCACTAGGATGGCTTTCATAAAGGTCATCTTTGACCTCATACATCATAATGGTCGTGTGGATTGGTACAGGGTGCCCACTTTCACTAGTGGACAGCATATATGTTGTATTCTCTGTTGGAATACTCTGGCATTCTGTGCTCCAGGTTCTGGTGTTCGGGTTCGGAGGTCGACAGTTGCACTGGGATCTCCGGACCTGATCACCACGGTTTCCTGGGGCTGCGTGATTAGTGAATAAAGACCTACTTATTCAACTCATCCATGATCTCCTCGTTCTGACTTGTATGGACAGATTTAGACTTAACATTTGGCGACGATCGGGATTTCGCTAATCACCTGTGCAGCATCCAGTCTACGTCTTGGTGGACATACAGCATTTTGAATTTCGGAACAATTGTATTTGGAACAAGTGGAAAAACGACCGGATGATACCTTGATTCTGGTGACAGGTCGTATTTTCTCTTTAATTTGTGGCTGAGCGTTACGTTGATCAGCAACTGCCCCTCTCGAGCGTTAGCGCGAGCGCATTCATACGCGCGCTCCTTTCACACGCTCTACTCTCGAAACGCAATGTCAGCGTGATCGGGGAGGTCACGTACGTAACCTTACGTGCCTCCATTTTTTAGCAATAATTCAAGCTGGGTCCTAGCGCGGTGGAGCGCACTGCAACCGAGGCTAATTTAAAGCAACAGTCAGCGCGGTGACGCGCACACCTCTCATTTAAAGAATTTTAAGCAGTGCATTGAAGCTTCTGCACCTTCGGTGATGCGCACACCTGAAATTTACACATAAAAATTTAATTAGAACTTGGTTTATATGTCAAGTTTGTTTTTCATTCTAAAAGTACTCGTTATTTAAAAAAAATATATATATATATAAGTTTCAAGTGAGTTATTCATAGCTCTACAGATGGCCACAATGCAAAATATTTCTTGTCCTCCTCATTTTTTTGCGGAACCTGGTTTAATCAAAATAAAATGGAAACAGTGGTTCAAGGGTTTTGCCAGCTATATAATAGCTTCAGATGGCACAAAATTCGATCCTGTCAGGAAGTTGGCTCTGTTATATAATAATTTAGGTTCTGAAGGCCAACGCATATTTGATCACTTACCTGTTATCACTCAAACTAGTGAGAGTGATTGGCATGTTTATAAAGAGGCAGTATGTAGACTCTCTAATCATTTTAAGGATGAAACTAGTGTTATAGTTGAAAGGCATAAGTTTTATACTAGACGCCAACTTGAATTTGAGACCATTGACACTTTCTTAACTCAACTGAGTCTTAATAGCCACATGCGAGTTTGATGGTAGTATTGATTCTTATTTGCGAGATCAATTAGTGGTCAACTGCTTTATCAAAAAGGTACAGGAAAGACTCCTCTGATGCAGGAATGAAACTTGATGAAACTTTAGAATTAGCTAGAGGGATTGAGAGATCTGTAGTTGCACAGAAAGAGTTAAATAAAAATGAAACTCCTATTGAACCTGTGATGGCCATAGGTGCCAAATCCAAAGGTTATAACTTTAATAAAACTCAAGATGTGAAAAAACTAAATGTTTGTTATAGATGTGGCTCTTCTTCTCATTGGGCCAATGCTAAAAAATTGTCCAGCTTTGGGTAAACTTTGTGTCAATTCAACAAAGTTGGACACTTTTCTAAAATGTGTAAAGTACCGCGTAAGGTTGCTACTATAGAAACTGTTGAAAAACAAAGTTGGACACTTTTCTAAAATGTGTAAAGTACCGCGTAAGGTTGCTACTATAGAAACTGTTGAAAATGTAGTGAGAGTACCTGATTCTAAAGTTTGTTCTATCAAATGTACGAAGAAAATTGTTTTAGCAGTTGATGCAGAGCCTTCTGATGGTGGTCCGTCATGCGACATTTCTATTAATAATATTGATTTACAGGTGACTGTGGATTCTGGTTCGCCGTTACCTTCATTACAGATGTTCTTTTCTGCAAACATTGGAGTCATTTCCATCTAAATCCTCCAGACATTCATACCATTGCTTTTGGGGGACATAATATTGATATGCTAGGGTTCTTCTCTGACAATATCAAATTCAAAGACAGGTCTATTTTCACCAAAATCTACGTGGCAAAGAAAGGATATAATATACTAGGTTGGAGAGATCAAGGGAAATTAGGGATGGTTCTCAAACCAGGCACTTCCTGCCCTATTTCATTGGTTGACATTCCTAATCCGGACAACGATCTTCAACAGCTTCTGTCTCTTCATAAATCCCTTTTTCAAGATAGACTGGGTTTGGTCCATAACTTTGAACATAAAATTGTTTTGAAGAAGAATGCAATACCTGTAATTCACAAAGTACGAAACGTGCCCCTCTCGATTAGAGATCAACTTAAACTACACCTGGAAAAGCTAGTCTCGGAGAAAGTTATTGAACCGATAGATTCTTCGGAGTGGATTTCTCCGATCGTCGTGGCCAAGAAAAAGGATACCAATGACATCAGACTTTGCATTGATTTGAGATCATTAAATAAGAACATTTTAGTTGATTGTTTTCCTCTGCCAAAGATCCACGAAATGTTAGCTCGTTTGGGTGATGCTAAATTTTTTTCTTGCATAGATCTTAGATCAGCATACCATCAAATTGAACTTGCAATGGAATCACGTTCCCTTACTGCTTTTAACACCCCATTTGGTGCTTTTCAATTTTTGACAATGCCTTTCGGCCTTGCTTCGTCCGCTTCGGTTTTTCAAAAATTGATGTTCAGTCTATTTGGGGACTCAAAGAATGTGTTGGCATATCAAGATGATATTCTCATCTTCTCCAAAACTAGTGACAAACATATGGAAATTTTGAGTGATGTTTTGTGCACTCTTGAAAGTAATGGGTTTACAGTAAAAAAGAAAAGTGTAGGTTTCTTCTTAACAACATTGATTATTTAGGTCACAATATCTCAGACATGGGTATCCAACCCAAATCTGATTTAGTTAAAGCAGTCATGGATAGTCCCACTCCAACTAATAAGGATCAGCTTCGATCCTTTCTTGGACTCTGCGAATATTATTCGCGTTTTATAGACAGTTTTTCTCTGCAAACTGAGCCTTTAAGGGGATTACTCAAGAAAGATGTAGAGTTCGTTTGGAATGAAACCCAGGCTGCGGCTTTTTCTAATTTAAAAAATCTAATTTTGAAAGCCTCCGCTCTTCATTCTTTTAGGGATGACATTCAATCCATTCTCACAGTGGATGCTAGTGGTGTTGGGTTGGGTGCTGTGCTTACTCAATTGGTGGAGGGCGTGGAACATACGATAGGTTTCGCTTCAAGATCTCTTTCTCAATCTGAACGCAACTACAGTACTATTGAGAGAAAAGCCTTAGCTTGCATGTGGGCTGTCAGACATTTTGAAACATTTCTTTGGGGGAGGAGGTTCCTTTTGATCACTGATCATAAACCTTTGGTTTTCCTTTTGTCATGATAAACTTAGTCCCAGGTTGGTTAGATTGCTCTAAAAAATGTTTGAATTCAATTTTTTAATTAAGCACATTCCTGGAGGGAAAAATACACGTGCTGATTTCCGCTCTAGGTGTCCTTTGTCTGAGGAATCTTCATTCAATTTGATTGATGAAAATGAGTGTGTAGTAGGCTTAATTGATGGGTTAGTGGTATTGGAAGGCGCCATTACTCATTCTGAATGGATCCAATGCTCCGTGGTAGACAATCTGCAGTGTTTAATTAAGAAATTAATTGTGAAGGGTTGGCCACAGGAAAGAATGCTATGTGAAGGTTTGAGACCTTTTCATAAAATCAAAGAGGATCTCACCATAGAAGGTGATATTGTTTTGAGAGGGAATCTTCTAGTTCCTCCTGCTAAATTGAGACTCAGGTTAATCAATTTTGCTCACCAGGGTCATCTGGGTATGACAGGTACTAAAAAACGTTTAAGACTATTTTATTGGTGGCCTGGCATGGATGTGGAGGTAGAAAATGTTGTTGGTCATTGTAATAGTTGTTCAATGTCTAATAAATCCTTGAAAGTACGGAACACACCTCTTCACCCTGTTGACTTCCCGGATGGTCCATGGGAAAAGTTAGGCATTGATTTCATTGGTCCCATGTACAATATTGATTCCGATTTAAGATATGCTTTAGTTGTTGTTGATTATTTTTCAAAATGGGTAGAGTGCAAATTTCTTCCCCAACCCTCCACTTTAGCTGTAATTGACTTATTAAAAGATTTATTTCGTCGGGAGGGGATTCCTAAGAATGTAATTTCAGATAATGGTGTTCAGTTTAAATCTTATGCTGTTTCACACTTCTTGGAGAATTTAGGAATTAAACATTTGACTGTTGCTCTATACAGTCCGCAAGTTAATGGGATGGTGGAAATGGTGAACAAAATGATCAAAGAAACTATCCAGCTTGCGTCTTTGCAAGGTGACAACATAAATGAAGCTATTCAAGAAAGACTATGGAGTTATCACAATACTCCCCATTATGTCACAGGTACACCACCCTTCGTTCTTCTCAAAGGACGTTTTGGGTCGTCTAAGTTGTCACCTTTCTAGGTTTTGGAACAAACAAATTCTGCTGGTAATTTACCAGACATCGACCAAGTGCGTTTATCAGTAGAAAAGGCCCAATCCAAAATGAAAAGGGTTTATGATGCAAATAAAAAGGTCACAGATCTTCATTTTATGTTGGGGATTTGGTTACGGTTAGAAGACCCCTTGGTTCAAAAAATGCCAAGTCTACGTTTTTTCCTACTACTCGCATTGTCAAAGTTTCCAAACATGCAGTTCTGGTTGAAAATGGGAAATGGTAGAGTAAAAGGAATGTGGTTTTAATGAAGAATAGTGTTCAGCATGAGTCTACTGAGGAGACTCATGTAAATGAACATTTTTCTTCTAATCTGCATTTTTCTAATCGTTCTATTGGTCAAAGTAGTACAAGCAGGAATGACAATGTTGTAGTTCAAGATAAGGTTGTTGATGAGCACCTTAATGTGGGTAATGATTCAGATGTTGTGTTTCCAGAAAGAGAAGAGAGTTTGGAGATTCCACCTTTAATCCAAGAAATTAGAGGTAGCTCAAGAGTCACTCGTGCCCCTCATTACTTGAAAGACTATGTTCTACATTGATGTACTACATTGATTTATTTGTTTAGGTTTGATTTGTTGTTTAGTTCTAATGTCAGATTGTAACGCAAGTGCTTGCCTTCTCCCATTTCTTGTGGGATTTATTTGTTGTTGTTATTATTTCTTTTGGGTTTGTTATTTTAGTTTACCTTTACTTTATTTGGGATTTTTTATGTTTGGTGTTTAAGGGGGAAGATGTGTTGTATTCTCTGTTGGAATACTCTGGCATTCTGTGCTCCAGGTTCTGGTGTTCGGGTTCGGAGGTCGACAGTTGCACTGGGATCTCCGGACCTGATCACCACGGTTTCCTGGGGCTGCGTGATTAGTGAATAAAGACCTACTTATTCAACTCATCCATGATCTCCTCGTTCTGACTTGTATGGACAGATTTAGACTTAACAATATACCAAGCCACCATCTCACAAACACTACCCCACTTGTGTGGCTAAGCCTAGTACCTGCAACTCAAAAGTCCCCAGAATGCAATGTGAAGATATCTGCAATAGAGGTAGGTGAGGTAATTGGGCCTGGGCTCATCCTCCACCTAGTGAAACCTACTAAACCCAAGCATTTCTGAAAACTGGCCAACCAGGGGAGTCTAGGCTGGTGGGCCTTGTCTGGATTCCTATGTTTTCTTACCCACAATGTCCTTTCTTTCTAAGGTGCACTGAAGCCTTCCAGAAAACATGCTGAATGAAATGTAAAACCCAACAGGTTCAAAGCCACTTCCTGCATGAAATCAGCTATTCAAACACGTCAAAATCACTGGTGATAGCATGATTACATCACTGCAAAATAGTGTACACTGTACTCCACAAAAAAGCTCCAAAACCAGGCCGCTCAACCCTAAAGATGCAAAACGTTGTGACACCAGGTTTGAAAGCTCTACATTTGCTCACGGTAGATGTCAATGTTTATTATGCACCGGCCACAAAATCTTCTGGTCCAAAAGCCCATGACAAGTATGACGCTTGACATTCATCTGGATGCCTAAGAGGCATCACCTAAAAAGTGGAAAGCAATGAACCTGTGTCGCATAGCAGAACATGCATGTAGGTAGTCTCATCTTCAATATTTAGGAGCCTCCAGCCAATAACTTTTTTGTGAGGGCCTATTTGGGACAACTATGAATTTTATCACCAATTATCTAATTCCAGCCCTATGTTTGCTAACATTATTCAACTATACATTAAAGGTTAAAATAAAAAAATAAAAACACAGAAGCGAACTAGAGAGGCAGTTCACTTTGTTGAGTATGAGTGGTACATAGGAGAGTGTTTTTATATTGATAGTGAACACTAACTGGCATGAAAATACAGTTAGGATGCGAGCGATTTCGCCACCGCACAATACATCTGGCACGCTGACTAAGTGTACAGATACAGGTATGAGTGGCACATGGATGGAGATAGTTGTACACCACCTGACCTTATGATCACCTGACACATGTAGGTGTTATATATCGTAAACACGAATATGGGAACGACTACTAAGAAAACCCACAAGTACAAGTTGTTTGTTTTTCTTTTGTTTTCTCTTTTTCAGATGGAATACAAAGCATGACAGATTAATTTATCAGTCACTTTTTCAAGGAGCAGCTACTCTGCCCTTGCGTTAATAAACAGGTTAGGGAATCCCTTCCTCTGTTATCCAGGGTGGCCTTCTGTTTGCCCTGAAGAAAGTCCTGGACCTTTACGGCCGCACACGGACTGAAACATGTTGGCACTAGGGTCATAGGACCATAATTATCCTACAAAGACCCTAATTGAGATATTTTAGTATCCCAGACAGACCCGTAAATAAAGGGATACTGGGGATCTGTCTGAGGTTTTTTAATTTTCTAGCCCCCCTGGTCTATAACATCTCCGAAGAGCTCCCAACATTGTGGTTGAGCCCACCCCGACTTTTAGGCGTCGGGGTGACCCGATGATGAAGCATGACACCACTAGGGTGTGTGAGGGTACCTAAACCAAAAGAAATTGCTTCCTTGCTCACCTATTGGTGAAGTTAACATTTTCCCACAATAGCTTTGTCATAATATTCCATCAACGTATTTTGATATTGACCGGTTATTGGTCAGTTGGAGTAAATTTATAGTGACACAGGCAGTTCACTTTATCAGGGGTACCATGGAAGGTCATGGCTCGGGGTAGTTCCCCATCCCTTAAACATTCTCGGCATTTGGGAAGAGAGGTGACCTAACAACTTGAGTTGCCAACTTTGGAACTGAGAAACTAGGTTCAAATCCTAAATGTGGCTTAACGTGCAGTGATTCTGGACAAAACACTTAATTCCTCCATACCTTGAAAAAACTTAAAAGGTAATATGTTGCTTGTGTAAATTCTGAGTCCGTGGTATAAAAACCTGCAACAAGCAGTAAAGCGAGCCAACAGGCCCAAATCCGGCTGGATTCTCCAGATTTTCCAAGCCCAAAATGGCTGTATGTTAGCTGTAGCCCGCCTGAAATTGCCTTTTCTTCAATTAAAGTCAAAGGAAAAATACATGTATTCGATTTTTTAATGCTCCCGGTTATAAAACCTTGGCATGTATGAGGGTCTGAAAAATATCTGTCTATAACCCTAACACCTACCTACTGAAACTTACCGTTCGCTACATTTATACTCTTTACTACTTAAGTGCGCTATGAAGGGACAGACCCCTAGGAGTTACACCTTCTGGGAAGTTGCTTTCTTAGACTGTTCCGTTCTTGCCCCAAATTATAGTTCAAAATACTGCATTTCACCGAAGATGGAAGATTTCCAGCAAAGTTAAACATTGACCTTGGCATTTTGAGATGCACGCGTGTCCCTTCTAAGCACAGACACAATACGCCGCAATGCTGTGCCCCTGTAAAGTGACATCTGAGGTTACAGAACTGGCAGCACACAGCGAGTTCTCCTGCTGCCTGCTCAACCTTCGCTCCCGGGAAAGGCAGCCCCGGGAGACCTTTTGAAGCTCGTGCTTTCACACGGCTAAACGCCGGTCTGCACAAACAGAAAGCTCCAGTCACCTGCCCTCAAACACCGAGCCGAAGGTCGGACGCTGTGTGATCACGTGATCAGGTGGAGAACAGTGGGAGGGGAAATTAGACAGGGCTTCAGCCAATCAGCAGGTCGCGTCTTCCTCAGATGTACGTAGCGCGAAAGCGGAGGCACGCAGCGTTCCAGGGAACGTTCGGATGTGAAGTGGGGAAGCATGGCTGCCAAGGTAAGTCTAACAGTGCTACTGACACAAGGGTCAGAAAACAGCAGACGTTTTCCGCTGTGCTGCAGGTGCTCACGGTAGTCGGGCAGCTCTGGCACAGACACTGCCAACACGAACTCAGAATATTCTACAAACCTCATAACAACCCACAGTTTAAAAAAAAATATTACATTTTGGATGACGGAAGGGGCATGCCCTGTTATCAGCAAGAAACTGCGTTTTGATGAGAAGCAGTTTCTTTTGCGTTGCGCACAACGTGGATATGAGGCTCTTCCAAACGAAGTGCTTTTATGCAAGGATGTGAATTTAGGTTATCCCATCAAAGCACCGCATAGCAGCTGACAATTCACCTTCACGTCGCAACTCCCCTTGATCAGAAACATTCGCTGCTCTAGTTGAACCATCGATCACTCCACAGAAGTACCTGGCGGAGAAAAACGAATCCTGCTTCAAAGTGGCTTGCAGTTTTCAGAAAGACCTTAGAAACGAACATTTGCCACAGTGTGTTCTGAAAGACTCACCGCTGCAGTTGTCTATTTGATTGCTTTCCTTTTGCATTTACGCAGTGAACGTTTCAGCTGTCTTCTATTTTTTTTTGTAAAACTAATATTGTAAGGTTATTCGTGATATATTAACTCTCGTTTTCCGACCACTGATAAAAAAAAAATCCAGAAGAAGGTTTACATTATCCTTACGTTCTCGTCACAGTCAGTTACTCGTGAGGTAAACCCACCTCTTGACAGGACCCCCGTCTCGGTCAAGTAATAGACTGTGACGAGGACTAAGGATAATGGAGATTACCGGTAAGTAACCGGAGCATTATTTCCAAGTGAAGTTGAGGTGGTTAGCGTTTTCTTTCTCTCAACACCCGAAGACTATCATGATGGAGAAAAGGAAAAGCCTGTGACTTGACCATATCAGACTAGTATGCATTTGTCAGATGCATTGCAGTATGGAATTCACGTGCGAGGACGCCTGGTTCATGTTCAGCAATTAAACTTACAGCCCCCTTAATTTAGCCTGCCAAGTTGTCATTTTGGGTTATTTGCCCTACTGTTTGGGCCGACTCCTATTTGACTAATTAGGTGTGGATGGTAATTGTGACATACTACACAGGTGTTCCAATCTCTGAAATAATTCAGGCCAAACAGTGGTGTGCTTTACAGGTGTCAGAATCCACTGATTGTACGATTTGGCAAGTAACAGATTTCATTTAATAGCTATTTATTGTTGTTAAACACAACGGTTCCCTTTTCTGTTTATGAACGGTGATGTATCTCCCTGGCTAGAAACATAATCTGCTGTTTTTCCCCACTTGTTTTACTTGTTTTCCTGCTCTGGCATACTTCATGCATTTGGCAGAATAATATGTAAAACAGACAGCGACGTCTTGTTTGTTGTTACTTCTTTTGCGCCACAAATATAGAATTGAAAGCGTTGATGTGATGCAAGTGTATAGACGTAACACATTTATTCACGAGAGGCCCCTTGCTGCACCTCCGTCTGTTTTACGTGTAGGAGTTTGAGACATATCAATAGTTCTTAAATAAACAAGAGTGCATCATGATATTTCTTTAAGCCCTTCAACTTAATCAAAATACAAAACCAAACACCTGCAAAATTGCATGGATACATATCCAAGTCAAAGCTCTTATTCGTGTATTAGCCACTTGAATGCAACTACAAGCCTGTTGAGTGTGTGGCATAGAATGTACTGTGGAATTGGATTTTTACTATCTTAAAATATTATCTTGCTAGAAACCTAAACTGTTTAGCACGTTTTAATTTTTCAATTCTGACATTTGATTTATATAGCTACCATATTAAAAATGCTTTAATATTTAATAAATCATCTCCTTTTTAAATCTGCTTTTAAATGAAAGTATGCATTTCTACTCAATTAAAGTACTTGATATAAAAAAAAACCAGCTACTTCATTCCCTTTTCTTATCCTTCCACCACACTGTGACTGAAATGCCTTTGGTTCTGGGGATATAAAAAAACTATTTGAGAATGTAGTGAAATTGACCATTCAGTAGCAAAGTCTGGTAGGCAAGGCAAGCTCCATATCCCACCACCAGCAAGCTCTGAAGTCGCAAGGGCTTTTGAATGACCTCCAGGGCAAGGAGCTGGTACAAATAGAGCATTAGGGGAGTGTTCTTTTTGATTTCCATTTCTTATTAACGAAAGTTTTTGAATGAATGTGACCTTGACCCTCAAAATACTTTGATATTTATCCGAAAATAATAGTATGTCTGAAACTTTTACCTCTTGCTCCTTATAAGTACCTGAAGACTGCAACCATGTAGTAGTGACTGTCTTGGACCTTCCTCCTTTTATGACTTTAATTAGCCATATGTAGAAAAACTGAACTAGGGTGTGCATAAGAATTAGGGGTAAGAATGATCACTGTAACCCGTGCTGCTGGACATCCACTCAGTCAAAAGTTCTGTGGATCCACGGAGTCTTCTTCACTGGATGTGAGCAGGTCCAGAAATACAGAGCTTGGTCCAGTATGTGTCTCTTCTTTGCGATAGTTTCAAGCGAATCAAAAGAGGAAGCTGTATCTCTGACCACACTCCATCTCCTGTGCAGTTCCTTCTTTAGATATTATTCTCCTCAGAAGAAATTCTCCAATGCGAGACCCTCACGAGACAGAGGTTTTTTGTATCTCCATAAACCACAGTTCCCAGAAGGCCCGTTGTGTCAACTGTTGTACTGATACAACTGATGAAGAATTAAGCCTGTGGGTTATTAGGTCCCAGTTTGTCCTTCCAGTTCCCTCGGTGGTGATGGGTGGTTAGTGAGCAATATAACCTTTTACTGGACAGTATTTGTTTTCCTAGGGGATCTGTTGGTATAATTTTTGCTTTCAGACATTTCGTAACAAACAATTTGAAGAAGATTTTTCCTTTTTCCCAGACATTCAACTATTAAATTCTAATGGATTGTTGGTGTGCAATAAATTATCAAGGATGGTGCTTAGAAAGGGTTAAATGTATGAAAATGTCAGTTACCAGTCGAATCACAGATGTAGCTCATGAGATTTAAACCCCTAAATAATGGCCAAAGTGCACAAGCAAAGGTACATTTTAAATAAAAACTAGACCACGAGTGGTAACGGTTTTGTTAAATCTCTAGAGCTTTTTTTTTAAACCTCGAAGCGATTTGACTCTGTGCATCATAAGATTATTTATAACACACTGACATATAACCATTCCTTATTAAAATAGGGGCTTGTCGTGTAGCCCCTCATTATTTGACATCTATATAGACTGCCACTCTACTAGAGGCACTGGGGGCTTTGGGCCTTTCTCAGACGGTCCTTTCCCCCACTCATAAGGCTGGACACACGCTTGATGGGATTCTCGGCTCCATGTTAGGACTGTTGCAAAAAGAAGTCCTTCCTTTGACATGGACAGACCATACTTTAATTAAGTTTGACTTTGCAATTCCCATAGCTTAGCCAGTAAACACAGCAAAAACTCCCTCCTCTACCTATACTGCTTGGAGCAAAGTAGATTTGGCTTTGTTTCAGACTTATTAAGAGGAGACACGTCCTCGGTTTAATCTTTGTTCAGATTTAAATGCGATTAAATATACTCTATGGATTAATAAAGCAATTAAAACCTCAGTGCCTACTAGGAAAACTTCAGGGAACCGGGGCGTACCTTTGTCCCCTGGTTCTCTGATGCTCTACGCAAGGAAAAACAAACGTGTTGTAGAACAGAAAGGCCCTGGAGAGCTAACTATGACACGGCAGAAAAAGATTTATATAAAATTGTCCTAAGTAACTATAAAAACTCATTAAAAACTGCTAAAAAGGACTGTTTTACTCAACAAATGGAGAAGGCTAAAAACACCTCCAAAGAGCTGTTTAAGGTGGTAAATAATTTATCATCGCTACCAAAGACCGACCTAACAAAATGGGCCCAACATTTTTGTGATTCTATTGCATCAGCTTCTAAATCTAAAGTTATGAATACCTATAACGCTTTTATAATCACGTCTGATCATCATTCTTTAGAACTGCCCCTATGTGATGAATCTCAGAGAAATTTCTTATGTTTGTTTTCTCCAATTTCCTCTTAGGTGGAAGCAAAACATATATTCGAGGCCAAATCCGGATCGCCAACTGACCCCTGTCCACCTACAGTCCTTAAAAAGATAGTGGAGGTGGTTAGCCCTGTGCTTAGACAGATTTTCAATACTATGTTTAGCTCAGGCAATTTCCCTTCCATATGGAAAGATTGCTCCATCCTCCCCTTGTTGAAGAAACCCAACCTGGATGTGGCCAATCCATCTAACTATCGACCCATTGCCCGTCTACCACTTCTGGCTAAGATAGTTGAAAAAATCATGAATAAGCAACTATCTCAATTCATTCAGGACAATAATCTGCTCGATCACTCTCAGAATGGATTCCGACGGGAACACAGCACTGAAACTGCGCTGATCAATGCCACTGAGGAAATCAGAACTGTGATAGATCGAGGAGGACCAGGACAGCTGTCCCTCCTCCATCCATCAGCCGCTTTTGATATGGTGGACCATACCTTGTTGCAACAGCGGCTAGAATCAATGGGGGTCCAGGATATGCCATTGACCTTACTGACCTCCTTCCTGAAGGAAAGATTAACAGTCACAATGGACAGTTTTCATTCAGAGCCATATGCTTTGCCCTGCGGAGTCCCTCAGGGATCTTCCTTAAGTCCAACTCTTTTTAATATATACATCGCAGAACTCGCCCCTTTGATTCTGAAGTTTGATTTTAGTCAGACGTACTATGCGGACGATACCCAGATAGTCATGGCAGCATTTAGAAAACAAGCTGCGCCCACCCTACAGTTTCAGAACTGTATGAGCGAAGGCAATAGATGGATGGGATTGCATTGCCTGAAGCTTAACTCTGAAAAGACCGAGATTATAATCTTCGGTAATTTAAAACCTAGATGGGACAATCTCTGGTGGCCGGCAGAGATGGGCGAAGCACCCAAACCTGTGCAAAAGGCCAAAAGTTTAGGAGTGTGGATTGATACCAAGCTAGCACTATCGCACCAGATGAATGCTATCGTCACCGCCTCCCACTTTCTGATAACAAAAACTAAAGGAAATCATGCCATACATCCCCATGGATTCCAGAAAGTTGGTAGTTACTGCACTGGTCCAGTCTAAACTGGACAATTGCAATGGTCGCTACCTTGGTATGCGTAAGCATTACCTAAAAAAAACTTCAGACGATTCAAAATACAGCTGCTCGGATGTTGGGAAACATCCCCAAATATGACTCAATCTCCAAGGAGATTCGCTGACTCCACTGGCTTCCAGTGGCTAAGCGAATTGAGTTTAAGGCTCTCTGTTTAGCATTTAAAGCTCTGAACTCAGGACCTTTATCTCTTAAAAATCTATTTGTCTGGTACCAACCGTCCAGACAGTTGAGGTCCTCAGGCGCAAGACTGATGAAAGTGCCAAGAATACGCACCACAGGTTGGGGCGGCCGAAGTCTTTCTTACGGTACCGCAAAACTGTGGAACACGCTACCGACCGAATTCAGAGGAGCTGCCTCCCTCGTCATTTTTAGAAAAAAGTTAAAAACATGGCTTTTCCAGAACTGATTTCCTTGGGGGGAATACTGCAGGCATAGTGCCAAGACACCTCTGGGTATTTGTGCGCTCAATAAGTCTCATTAACATATGGCACCCTAGGCTAAACCTATTGACCCCTTCACTGGAGTTACTATTGCCTATGCTGATGACACGCAGATACTGTTGATGTTCGACCCCAAGTCAACTGACATAGGCTCCACCGTTCAGACATGTCTAGCAAATACACTGATCTGGCTGTAAGAGAGCCATTTACAGTGCAATGCGGATAAAACTGAGATTCTTCTCTTAGATACTTAAAAAGAGGAGGAACAGGGGCTGTTTATGACAGGTCCAGCATACATAGCCCAGATGTATTCGAATAAGTAAGAAAGTATGCTGTTCCTAAAGAGAATTACTGGTGAAAGAAGAGATAAATGAGTCCCTGAGGTCAGGAGGAAAATCCTCCTTTAGGAAAAAGACCCTCACACACCCGGCAGACTAGCTGTCATATGTCGTCAGCATGTGGCCCAGATGTAAAGTGTCATCATCGGGTCTGCTCCGAATCGGGGCGGCGCTGCAATCCCCGATCGGCGACCCCAATGGCGCCTTTTAATGGAGATCTTTATTCCATAGTTGCCGGTGGGTGAATGCAGGTAAGGGCCTTCAAGTGAGAAGTGTGTGGTGAGGGGAGTGTATTAAAAATAAGTAGTGGGGAACCTGAATGGTGTTTATTAAATGACTGTGGTCCCACTCTTACAATAAAAACAATAGAGTGCGTAATATTACAGTTAGATTGACTGTATTACGCTGTGGTTATAGATGGTCAACATGTTTCTTGCTTAAGTAAAGTAACCGCAATTCTTCAGGACCAGGTGATTCACACACTCATTGGTAGTGGTAGTGGCTTAATTTTGACACTTACCACACATACAGCACCCTAATAAGTGGTGACTAGTGCAGGTTAGGAAAAAATGCCCTTCACTGCAGGGCTGTAAAATCCAACGAGCTGGCGCTGGAGGCAGACACCGGATAGTACAGTGTCAGAAGTCCGTAGTACAGGACGCCTATCCACCTACCCTTGATCCACGCCGACTCGCCGAGTCGGCGTGGATCAAGGGTAGGTGGATAGGCGTCCTGTACTACGGACTTCTGACACTGTACTATCCGGTGTCTGCCTCCAGCGCCAGCTCGTTGGATTTTACAGCCCTGCAGTGAAGGGCATTTTTTCCTAACCTGCACTAGTCACCACTTATTAGGGTGCTGTATGTGTGGTAAGTGTCAAAATTAAGCCACTACCACTACCAATGAGTGTGTGAATCACCTGGTCCTGAAGAATTGCGGTTACTTTACTTAAGCAAGAAACATGTTGACCATCTATAACCACAGCGTAATACAGTCAATCTAACTGTAATATTACGCACTCTATTGTTTTTATTGTAAGAGTGGGACCACAGTCATTTAATAAACACCATTCAGGTTCCCCACTACTTATTTTTAATACACTCCCCTCACCACACACTTCTCACTTGAAGGCCCTTACCTGCATTCACCCACCGGCAACTATGGAATAAAGATCTCCATTAAAAGGCGCCATTGGGGTCGCCGATCGGGGATTGCAGCGCCGCCCCGATTCGGAGCAGACCCGATGATGACACTTTACATCTGGGCCACATGCTGACGACATATGACAGCTAGTCTGCCGGGTGTGTGAGGGTCTTTTTCCTAAAGGAGGATTTTCCTCCTGACCTCAGGGACTCATTTATCTCTTCTTTCACCAGTAATTCTCTTTAGGAACAGCATACTTTCTTACTTATTCGAATTCTTCTCTTAGAGCCTGCAAAGGAACAGTTTGTGTATAATGAGTGGCCAAAGAAGTTTCCCACTTCTCCTGCCTCAGTAGATAGAAATCTCGGGGTCAGAATTGACAACAAGCATGATTATCATTCCCAGGTCCTTTCTGTAGCAGGGGGGTGCTTTGATGTATTGCAGTGAATCAGAAAATGTATAGATCTTCTTCCTTTATCTGCCCGCAAGACATTTGTCGGTGCATTAATTTCTGCCAGACTGGACTACAGGAATATACTTTTTCTGGGGATCCTGGACAAATGGGTCAGAAGATTGCAATCAATACAAAATGCGTCGGCTCACCATACTCTGGTCATTCCCAGGTGGGACTTGGTTACTAGACACCTTTACAGTCTACATTGGCTTCCTGTTAGGAAAAAGATCCTTTTTAAAGCTCTGGTTTTTGTGCTTTGGGCCTTCTATTAACGTGGCTGCAATATCTGATTAATAGGATCCATCAATACCATCTGTCTTGCCCGCTTTGTCCTCGTCTGCACTCCAAGTTCGAGTGCCACGATTTTAGCGCACTATATGCGGTGGATGTTCATTTTCGGTTTTGGCTTGTAGAGAATGGAACGCAAAGCCTCTTGCGTTGAGGAACATCCCCCAAGAAATACCTTTCAAGAAGGCCCTCATGAGGCATGTGTTTGCTCTGGCATAAGGTGGTCTAAGCTACTGCGACCTAGGTCAGATTTAGCACTGGAACACTGGCAGTAGCCGAGAGCATTAGTATAGGTGCGAGACTACTTTGTTCATATAGTTACAAAAATGATATCTTCACTCTTAAGAGTTCATATTTGTAAAGACCGAGTCACAGACCAAGGGGGTCTGAAGGCGCTGCACTATTTCACCTGACTAAGACCTCTTTGTAGATGCTTTCCATCCTCGCCAAACAGGAAAGATGTAGGATTCTTTCAAATCGCATAAAGAATCAGTCTCTTAGTGGCAGGGACCTAATAACAAATTAGTGCTTTCCTTCTGTAAGGCAGTTTTTAAGCATAGGTTTAGACATGGCATTTTTTCTTTTAAAATTGTATTTTTACGGTATGTTTGCAGTTTAAAAAAGGAAAACATAGTTTACCATCGCCCCAAGTTGCCACGGCCTTGCTTTATCAACTCTTATTGGCATATGTACAAGAAATCTGCATCTGTACAAATCCAGAGTTTTTAGCTTTTATCTTGGATGTTGTAAAAAACCATAGTAATCCGAGGGACTGGGTGATCTTTGTGACTGCTCTGGCTGGAGCGTGACGTTTTTTTTTTCAGCACACATTTGCATGTTATCAGTTCTTTGATAACTCGTGGTTCTTCTGTCGCAATGATTATTGCCCAACCAATACAAAGTTGTAAAATCATTTCCATGAATCGGAAACGTGCAAACTCACTGACAACCTTTTTTCAGAATCTTCTAACTAACTTTATTGGTTCACAATCATTAGCTGATAAGTGTTTTTATGGTCAATTGGCGCGCTTCCGTCTATCAAGACAGGGCTGCCGAAGCATATGTGTATGCTACCAGAAATGGTAAAATAGAATTTAAAAGTGACCTATGTTGCATACCATAAAATGGTATTCAACAAATTAGAGAAGACCTGTTTATGTCAACAAAACGTCTTTCAAAAACATTACATTTCAAATTGGCTTTGTAAACAATAACATTTGAGTTTTTCTGATATGCATTTTCATTGCAGATAAAATACTTAGCAGTCTTACTTTCAGTTTATCTTCAACTTCCACATGATAAGGTAGCCATAAACACAGTTTACCGTTCAGTTCTACCAGTAACATCATACGCCACCACTTCTCAATGTGTTCTGATGGACTGAAATGCAAGAGAGAAGGTACTAATCTAATGTTAGGTTTGTTGTCCCACAGCCTTTGTGCCTAGAAGGGTAGGCTTATCTCCAATTTTGCTTTCTTTGCTATTTTGGTTCACGTTTCATCTGATGTGACTTTTGGTGCTGTGTTAGATGACAGTGACAGACAGTTCTTTGGCCAGGTGTATTAGAGGGTTTACCTTCGTAGCTTTGTCAGAGGATGGTAAGGAGTTGATGTCATATTGTGTTGAGACTCAATCTTGAAAGGATCAAGCGAAAACACATTTCTGTTTTCCCTCAGTGGGCCTGTTGGCAGGTTAAGGATGCTTTTTAGCGGTGCAGTTGTTGTGTTGGGGATACCGCCACTGTCTATGCAAGAACACCAGCGCTTACATTTCCAGTTGCTGAAGATATGGCTGGGTTGTGGAGCCGAAAGCTGATGCCATGCAGTTTGTGTTTTCATAGTGAGTTGTTTATGAATGGCACATTTCTGCTAATGCGATATCTGAGGGACCTGATGCAGCTACAATGCCGTAGCGGTTGTAAGCTGGGTCAGAATTCTCTCAATCCGGTATCTGTGAGCCGTTGTGAATTATGATAGAGGGAACTGTTTGGAGATGACTGCAAATTCTGTTTTAGTTGTATTGAGTTCCAGGTAGGTTATGAACATACACTCTCAGATCAATGCAAGGTAGGACATGTTAACGTTGCTGACTCATGACCTTTTCATGCATGTCATGGCGTAATTGGCAATCTGATGCACTCCAGCTCATTACAGAGATTAAAGACGATGGGGACAACATTGGAACCATGTTTAAATCTACATGGGACAGGTAGCAGTTGTCTTTGATGGGCACTTTTGGGCTTAAATATTTGTTGAGCACACATTCACCTGAAATGCCCCCTATGCTGTAGGACAAGTATTCAGTTGCCTAGCCATTTAATAATTCTGTTTCTGTCAGTAAATATTACTGGTCATAGTTTAATGTCAGTCCTGTTTAAGGTTACTGAGAGGAAAACAGGTATGTCTTCAAAAGTAGTCCTCCGAGGGTTCTTCGTTTGTCAATGAAAAATGCATTTAAGACACAGAGTTGAGGGCCTAGCTAGACAAAGGCATGCCACCACTTCACATATTTTAATCCCCGGTACTGTCCGCAGAAAGAGGTGTAGAGCCGGATGTAACATGATGATTGGCATGTCGTGGGTGTCAAGGCAGCACTTAGAGAAAGCTTGGCGAGGGATACGGAGATTTTAATAATCTCTTTTTCACTGGTAGCTAATCAAGTGCTGGTTTCTCATGTTTTCTTTGCTTGATGCTCATTGGAAAACAGGGTGAGTTCTTTGGAGCGTTTGTAGGTGTTCTCATAGGTAGTTCAGAACCTTGAGGTAGCTTTCATAGGACAAAACATTGTAGGTAGCATTGAGCCTATCATTCCTACTACACATTAGTGGGTAATTGCAGAACTTCAGCTCTTGAAATCTTAGGGTCACAGATACATGTTTATTTAATACAAGCTCAGCTTTCCTACTTGTTTAACATGCTTGAAGCATGGGCCTTGTCAGAATTAGTTTGAGGTTTATCAGTACTATGGGAAAAATGCATTTTTATCTGTGGTGTCTTTCACCCCTCATCCCTTTTTCCTCCCAACTATAAAGGGCTATATATGAAGCTCCAAGCTGCAGTATGCTGCTCTGCTAACTTCTCTTTCCCTTATATGTCTTGGCCATGGGCCTGACTCAGGTGGCTATTGGTCTTAAGTCCAAGAAGAATTGTTTTGACAGCCCCCTACTATTACCTATGCGTTTGAGGGGTTTAGAGGCTTCAAACAATTTGTTATTACAAAAAATATTCGAGTTATAACAAAAACACCAGTCAAATTGTCTGTATCCATCTGCTCTACAACACTCCTATTGGAGACCTGGAATGATCATCGAAACCCATATTGTGTCTTTGCCTCGGAGAGTAAATATGTGGGAGGAGGCAGCCTCCTTACTCCTCTTCTTGGTTAGTATTATTCCTCAATATAATTACTCTTAGTCCCTTGTTATTTTCACGGACTTTCCTTCTAGGTCCCTAATTTTTTGAATATTTCTTGAGGCTGCCTCTGCATTCGTACACTTACTTTTCAGCTGACTTACCCTAGTTCATATGAGGTTGCAATATGTCGGGTCCGGAATCTCTGGCCTACCCCAGTGTCTGGCTATGCCCCATTATGCAATGGAGACCGAGGTTATAGAACATTCTGTTGTATTTTTGTATTGTAACATTCCACAGTATTCCCGGTACTGCACGGTTGGTTGTTTACTGGCCCCTAGTGTTTCATTCAAGCATTTATGCATTTCATCCCACTATGTCATCACTTGGGGGCAGAGCTTTAAGCTATACAGAAACTCTTGATCTGACCACTTCGAGTCAGACACTGGTCAGGCTCCATTGTCCCCATTTTATGCAGCCTAATATGGTTATAGTAGACCCAATGCAGCACATTTATTTGTGCCAATCGAAAACCTGTGCAGAGAGCAACTTCTTGTGAGTATTGCAGTGCTTCCTTCCAGTCTCTGTATTTCAGTCTCCCAAGTCTGTTACCCATTTGGCCCTCAATTTTCCTGCTTCTCGCAAAGTATGATTAATTAGTATTTTGTAAATCATGGAGACTGCTTTTGGATCAGTTGTTTCAACTGTGGTCTCATAGACTGGTGTTTGGGCATGCTCTCAAGTATGAGCTTTCAACTTGTATGAGAGTCTTAAGTATAGAAATGCGTCTGTGGGCTCAGAACTGAACTCCTTCGCTACCTGCACAAAGGGCTTCAGTGGGTCTAGCCCCCATTATCTCATAACGAGGATCCTTCTATTATACTCCATCTGCGAAAGCCTTGTAGCTATTTCCTTCTCTTAGTCCCTTGTTCATATAATCCAGTCACTTTATTTTCCAATCCTAGTGTTTTGTTGGCCACTTTCCACAACTTGGTCACAGTGGCAGTGCGTTGTGACAAGTCTACATGTCTCTTGGTGCGCTATAGTACCACTTGGTACCCAATCATTCCATCGCATATCTAGGATTCCTGGTGGGCCATGAAAGCCCATTAATTTCTTACAAGTGGTGGGACATCTACATTTGGAAATCTGGCAGTGTTATTCCCTCTTTATATGCTCCACTTGTCAGTGTCTTTAGAAAAATGCATGGGTGTGCCTGTCCCACAGTAATGTGCATAATGTGTCTTTGAAAGAATGTCTGTGGCGCTCAATACAGCAGGGTCCGCAGCATGTACAAGACCTTAGGAGCACAATCCTCAGTGTGGCCTGTCCTAATAGTGAAAGGGGAACAAAGCACCATTATTGATCATCTCTCTGAAACTCAGACAGGATCTTGCCTAGTTTATATCTGTGGAATTCTTTCACATTTTTGTGATTTGGACTCTCCGGTATGAAAAACAATCACTTGCAACTGGGAAGACAGAGACTTATCCCACAGTATGATCCCAGGCCAAAAGCAGATTCAGTACAAATTTGTGCCAATTGATGCTGAAACCGGAAATATTTCCCAAAAAGTTTAAAGCTTTAGAAAACCCTGTGGATTTATATGTGGCGGGGTCTGCAATATATAGTAGGATTTCAGCCTCATATAATAATATTGTCTCATCTCGTGTGCTCCTTTGAAGCCCTCAGATTAGACCTTCACCTGTAACCAGTTTGCCAAAGATTATAATACTAATACCAAGAGTGATGGCAAGAGGGGACATCCTTGCCGTGTTCATCTTTGTTGAGTGAATGGTTCTGAACAGAGCTCATTAACGTACATTTGTGCCATGGGGGCAACATTTGAGAGTTCAATCTAGGACAGTAATTGTGAGCTAAGGCCCATTTTCCAAATCACAGCCATTTTATACGTCTATTGACAGACAAAAACGTTAGCTGCATCAAGAGCCCAAATTGTCATTGGCTTTATAATTCTGCTTGTGTATTCGAGACAACTAAACAAATCACCTGAGATTATGCATAGTGCATCTGGTTGGGATAAAGCCATGCTGGTCTGAGTGTATTGATGTCTTGACTTCTGTGTTCAGATGGTTTCCAAGAACTGTAGCCAGGATTTTGTTTAGTAGGGAAATGGGTCAGTATGACAAACCATCTGTATTCAGCTTGCCAGTTTTGTGAAATAACAATAATTCCCTGGTTGTGGGGGTAGAGGGGCAATATACGATTTATTTTCTGTCGGCCTCTTTGACATACTTTTCTTAATCCTCTTTAATTTATGTCGAGTCTCTGTCAAGTTGTGTTATGCTGCAGCAACACTTCTCTTTATATGCCCGCTTTTCTAATTCCTTAGTGGTCCCTTCTGTTGCAGGCAACTCTTATTTATTTTGTATTAATAAAAACCTTTATTTCAGGTATTTTCTTACTGCAATTCCACTTCAGAGCGCCTTGTCACATTGAAAGATCTACATTGAATTAGCTAGTGCAATTTTCAGAAAAGGATGGTGGGGTTTTCATTTTCGAGTCATTTTGTAGTAGTTTAGTTGAGAAGGAGCATTCTCATACTTGTCTGAATGACCAGTACTAAGGGTAGCTATGTAGATTGTTTTAATTGATAGTTGTTTGTTTTCATTATTCCAATGACATACACTGCAATGACCTCACACAATCACAGTTGCATTCTGCTTTAAATAATATTTTTTTTCATTCAAACAAAACTTCTAAGCCCAGCATTAAGACATTTCTGAACCTCATGATACTAAACTAAGTTGCTTATGAAAGTTACTTTTTGTCAGTAGTTCAGACTTCCAGCGCATAAAATAGGCATATAGATGGTGACAATGCACTCTACAAATTTTTCAAATGGCTCCATCTTTCCTATAAAAGTCGCCCTCCATGCAGTAGTCTGCTTCTAGAGTGAGTTCAGCTCACTTCACTTCCACAACAATCACGCTCCTCTTTCTTTTCCTTTATCATTTAGCATGTGGAAAGTGCTGTCCATCAAAATAGTTTCTCCCTGAATAAGTTCAAAGCTTCAGGATGCGCCCATGCCGCTTGAAGCCCAACATTAAGGCTTGAAATACCCAAATGTAATAAATTAAAGATAAGCACATAGCCTTCTACATCAGGCTTGTACCTTCACTAATCGACTTAAGGGAAGCAGTAACCATTCCTTTTCAAACATTTTTAGGTCGAACCTAGAGCAGCGCGCATGCTCTGCTTGCTCGACTTTTAGTAAGGGGCTTCAGAAATCTCCCCAAGCTCACCACACGCTCGTGCGTGTGTTTTTTTTGTTTCCTCCTCACAGGCTAATGGGCTGTGCGTGTGTCTTTCAAATAAAGACAGCACGCAATTGGGAAAGGCGGGTGCATGTCCCGCCTTTGCTCTGCCCACGGCCTATTGCTTGCGGTTACGCGCAGCAGCAGCATATGTTTCCAATTATCGTGCCCAGACGCTGGCACGATAATTGGAAACATATGCTTCTGCTCGCAACGGCGCGCGCACACCAGCAGCTCCCGCATCTCGTTTCGTTCCTCTGAAGAATGTCCCTGGGAAAGGCAATGACCCCCTTTTCTTCCGCCATTCAGATTAGCTGGTAAGGTCTCCTCTGTACTTCTGTTGTTTCTACCGTCTCTACACACTGGGTACGGGACAGACTTATCAAATGGGCCACGGACTACTCTCCACATGGCATACAGTGGTCTGGATCCTCCTCCGCCATATTGGAGTGGCATTTGTTTAATGTAAGGCAGTCGGGTGCTTCCAAGAATAGTTCTGTTCTAAGAGCAGAATCCTTGCAACAGTATAAACGTAAGAAGAGAATAAATACAAAGTAATAAATGCAGATATTAAGAAGCTATGTTCTTAAAAGTTACCATTTATATTTTCAACAAGTAGGTACCAGGGATAGGATATTAAAGGCGCTGGTGCGTGATACGTTAACAAATATGACTTGGTTCATGCGGTTTGTAATCGCCTGAAGTAGCCACCAGCATGTGAGCTTTCCAAAACACAAGAAATAAACATAATCACACCCGATTCAGTGTAATAAAGCACCTTTTAGCTCCAGACCCGCTTTCAACCGTGCCATTCCCAATTCAGTGTAATCAAGCAGCTACCTTTTTAGCCCCAGCTCGACTTCAACCGTGCACGTCTTTTATGTTATCAGCACAGCGCTCCATGTGAAATTAAGATTGAAGCATCCATCGTAAAGAAGATCATGACTTGCAAACTATTTGCCTGATTCGAACATGGCCACATGTCAGGACACATGCCCTGCGTTAAAAACCAGGAACGTGCAACATAAGCATTAATAGAATGTCAGTCACAGCCCCCACGCAGCAGCGCACTATTTTAATATCTGGGACAGGAACCAGGTTTACTCATAGCGTTTACGCGATTTAAACATACAATCTGAAGTTCTGTTTCTTTTAAAGTAATGTCGAACTAGTTTGAATCCTTCCTTTATGTCTGACTTCAGCTGCATCCATTTCCTGTAAATACCCAGCAAGAGAAAGGGCTTTAGTTAGTACCCTGCATTACCCCAGTGCAGCGATTCCAGAATCCCAGACCAACCGTGGGCAATAGTGGGAAGAGCCATTGCAGCAGCAGTTCCGAGAGTAGAGCCGCGCACAGACCCCTGACTAGTTTGGCCAGCATGTGAATAAGAGCTAAACAGGAGACGAGCTCTCCTAATATTTGGCATGTTAATTATGCAAGCATATGGTGTAAAAAATATGAAAGACTTAAGATTCAAAAACATAGCCACGCCTTGCTTGCCGCTCGTAGGTATTATTTTGTCCCTGTTATTTCTAGCCTCAATGAGATGAACAGGGGGATGGTGTTGTGCTGGCGTGTGTTAAAGCGGAAGATCCTCAACTCCTCCTAAGTTTATAGGAGAAACATGTACAATTCAACTTATGGATGCACTTCATAGCAAGTGAACATTTTAATGCCTCATATTTACCAGGCATTTGAGTGCTTGGCGAAGGATGATGGTTGCACGCAAGGAGCGTGTGGTAACACTTTCTAGGCAAGTGCCTTTACACACACCAATAAGCATGCACAGACTGATATATAGTCACAATCATACAGAGATCTGCAGAGATGCACAGAGGCATGCACAAACATACAAAGATAGATATACAGACACAGGAAGACACAAACACACATCAAAACAGACACATGGTTGCACGCACTGCACACATGGATAGACACACATACAGATAAAGCTCATAATAGACACTCACTTAAACAAAAAGACACCTACACACACATTCATACACATACTACCATATACAGATGCATACAGACGCAGGTATACAACAGTATACACACAAATACAGATACAGGAACACAATTGGGCACCCACAGGTATACAAAGAGGCAACTGCTATACAAATGATACAATACAGATAAACACATGTACAGTCTGCGTATTGCTAAAATCTTTATTTTGGAAGCACCATTCTATCTTGAACATTTTTGTGCATTTTGTAGCAGGCTATATTATACAGAGTGTGATGCAAATTTCAAATAATAACTTACATATTTACACAGGCTCTGACCACGTAGCACTAAGAATACACGTCACTATTCTTCACTGCACCAGCCAAGATATCATTCAGTTTCCTAAGGCAAATGTATTCCTTAATCAGACTGCATACCCCAGTGTGAAGTAATTGTATAGGTCTTCAATCCCTGACGCACAGCACCCTGGGTAAAATGCTGCATGGCTAAATACTTATAACGTCCCAAAAGCGAGACCTATTGGCTATGCCAATGCTTGTTTTGACTGCTCCTCGCTTGATCTTGGCATCTCAGAGCAACTGGCTGCATGCCGCATACTCTAGAGTCCCCCTCCAGTAAAACACAAGGTTCCTTGAAATTTTGTCCTGGGAACCAAAGGACAATGGACTCTGCCTTCTACATCGATTCTCCAAGACCACCATGAAATAATCTTTGAGATGAATTCCATGAACCCCTAGTTTGCAAACTGTAATCCAGTTATGTTACAGTGACCGCGTTTCTCTCCATGATAGGTTCACGCTTAACAAATATTCCAAAATAAAAATAATTTGAAAAAATAAATGCTTATCTTTTTCTTCAGAAAGATGGAATGTAATAGTGTATGTGAGGCTTGGAAATTCCTGAGATTCTCAGACGAAATTGTGTTAGTGTGTTTTTGAAAGTTGTGTGGGACTGCACCCGCTGTATTAAAAGGTGCATGCTTTTGTTGGTGCATCTTACTTGGACCCTGTTGCACGGACTGTTGAAAAATGTGACTGATTTTCCTTCTTCTCCTCTCAACTTCCACCGGGCTGTGGAATTGTATAAAATATCTACTTGCTCAAGAGACTAGATCCTTCAGAAACATACGTGTCCTGTTAAAAAGAAAACAGAAAAAACCCTGTGCCATTTGGTGCCATGCTGTGAGGTGGTGATCGATGACATCATTCTTGTATCACAGCTATGAGAATTGTCTTTCTATGTATGCCATGCATCCTTAGGTTACGGATACATGGAGGCTCAGATTATACACTTTTCTGGTTATACCTGACTCTGAACATGCCAGGGCTCTATTTCTGTTTAATCTTTGAATATTCATAGGCTCTACATTCGCTGAAACTCTTTGTGAATGGAATCCGTATAGACTACCCTTATGGTCACATTTGGACTCTTGACTGTACCAGCACTTCATTATGACGTAATTGTGATTATGTATGAATTTCTCTGGCACATTTCATTCATTCGTTCTCCTTTTTATTTTTTACTGTAAATCAACTTTGATTATACTAGCTGTCCAATGCTTAGATAGACAACTGAGGATCAAGAAGTACACCCCAGTGACCACATTGTGTATTTCCTGGGCATATACTTTTATCTCATATGCCACACTTTCCTTGCTTGCCATGTGTGTCTGAACTGGGGTGGCAGAGTTTGCTAAAGAACGGTGATGGATCAAACCCAGATCTGTTGACTGGGTGGGAGTGTTTGATTGGTTCTGATGCTCCGTCCATCACCACCCCCTTTTGTACCGCTTTGTTTGCCATATGTGTGAGCACATTCTAAGTGCTGTATCAGTGACTGGGTGTTTAAATTTCACAATTAGATAAACTGCCAAGTCTTGACAGAGCCAACATGTTATGGGCTCTCAATAGGTGCAGATTTGACTTACACTTGGAAATTCTGGTTTTTCACTCCTAAAATAATTTTCCTGCGTGAAGATTTTCATACGAACATATCTACTCAGATGATAGAAGTAGATGGGAAATGATTATTCCAAGGCTGGAACGCACTGTCAGTTTGTGCACACCTTTAAACTTGCATGTTTAAGGCTATTCACAAATTCCTCTCCAACCACTTCTCACCCTGGAAAGGGTTAGAACTGTACTTCTGATAAGGGAACCAGTAAAACCTTGTCAAGAGTGAGAAAGGAGTTTCTCCATGTGCAAAAATATTTCCATCTGGAGAAAAAAGAAGCAAAAGTCTTTACAGGTGAATCTGCATTTGCTTAGCTTCTTTTAGCATAAGGATATATGTATATTTGCTCATTTAGAAAATTGAATTCACAAACGCTTGCTAGGAGTACTCCTGAACGTGTAACTGTTACAGGTTTCCAGGTCTACTTCTGAGAACTCTAGATTCTTTGAGCATTCACCCTAATTGTAAAGGCTTTGAGTAGATGAACCACATATACCATTTTGAATGTCGTGTATGTTTGGGTGCTTATCTTGCCTTGGCAACAGACTATCCCCTTACTGTATCACAAATGTTAGTAGTAATTTACAGGCAATGCAAAAAAAACCTACACCAGCAGTCATCCTAGACCTCCTTACGATTACCAATGCACACTAATGTTTACAAAGTGTTTGCTAAGCGCCAGGTATAATATTCAGCTAGGTCAGGGCACTCAGCAACCATATATGCTATATTTGCATTGTGACAGCTAGCATTTGTGCTGCATCTGAATTTAAATAATCTATCCAGTACAATTGGTGCATCAGCCAAAAAGGTAGCATTTTCTGATTTAGGCCATAACCTTTAGAACTATGCTTTGGCGGAAAATTTCATTCCATTTGCGGAATTGAGGCGACTCTGCATTACTCTTGTAATGCGGAGTTCAGGCGGATTTCACCAATCGCTGCGTAGCAGAATTTTTTCTCTCACAAGGCTCCAAAAATGCAAGCTGGCGAGCGTGATTTGGAATCCCCTAGTGCGATTTCCCAGTCTCCTCGAGGACTTCCGGTGAGATTTTCTAATATGTGCCACCTCAAGCTGTCGCGGTCAGAGGGCTGCTTCTCAAGTAGCTGATCTGCTGAAGCGGAACATAATCAACTGGAGTGGCTGCTTACACTTTTGCACCATGTGGTGCCATTCGGTCGGATTTTTCAGCATGGATCGCACTACTGGCACCAAATCACTGCGTGAACAGTGCGACGTTCATAGTTCCATGCATTGGCAGAACTCCGCTGAATCTTGCTATGTTTTTATGTAACTCTGCAAAATTCCGCAGAGTGAAGTTTGCCTGCGTCTACTAGAGGCTCATTAATAACAATATCTTCCTCAAATGTGACTGATGGTTTTAACAGGGCGTTGTAAAGCATCCTCCTGCTGCTCTTAGAACAATTATATATGGATCTTATATACTGTTATTATTTTAGGGGCATAGTCAATTTCTGTACTAAGGGAATGTGCCGTAAATCTAGTGCTCCTCTGCTAACTGAGAAGGAAAGTCTCCAGTTAAATACTTGTAAAACCCACCCTTCAGAATACTACATTCTGTTTGTAGGTCTGTTAAATATTGAAGTACACCTTGATGTAAGGGTTTTCCTAGGTATTGAAGCACAGTTTTATGGCAGGCAGAGCATACTACATCCTGAAAGATCACTGCGAGTGCTGGACTCTCCAAATCTATATCCCAGTATATTTCGAAAATATACACTCCTTTCTCCTAACCCTTACCTTCTTATGATAGCGGTGTCCCTTACTGCATAAAATAAATCTGGGCTTTTATTTTCCAAATCTAAGACACCTTTGAGGACGTTCAAGTCTATTGCCACCAAAAGTAAAACTTGAAGCCCTAACCTTCTTTGAGAAGTGGCAGTTTTACATATGTTAGAGCTCAGTTCGGGTTTTAACAACTGCCATATGAAACTCCCATGGTAGCATCCATCTCCCTAAACAATCCTAAGTATATGAGTAGCAAGTTTGATCTAAACATATAGAAAAATGTACATCACATTTTTAACTAAATTACATCCCCCCCCATAAGGTGATTGTGGAGCTGATCCAACTTCAACAGCCCTTCACAACTTTTGTAAAGTCTCTCAGTGCAATCTAATCTTATTCTGCCCTTCCTCAACCTCAGTTCTTAGCTTTGCAGACACCGTTACTGGAGGATCTTTTCTTGCATCCCCCTATGAAATCTGTATATGTGTTTTAGTTGCATTCAGTAGATATCCAGACCCTTATCTAGAGAACCCCCGTGCCTCCTATTCTAGCTCCCTAATTGCAGAGATCACAGCAACCACATATACAACTACATCAGGGAGGTAGAGATCTTAATTTTCACTCCATTAAGAATAATTGGAGCACATTTCTCGCAAGCTAAAATGCACCATAGGTATACTTCCAAATACACTGAACTGAAAAGGGGCCTACATAGTGCCATTTGTAATCTGTATTTTCTCCCAATAGAGACCAATTCTCCACACTCGCATTATTGCACTATGTTATATAATGCTTATATCTACCCTACATGTTTGGGACTGACCTCCAGTGTAATAAAGTGGTTCATTAAGAACAACCAGGAGACCCTGTTGAATACATTTTTCACATCTAGTAGAGTCATCTCTACTCCTGTTTTTATAACCTCTCCTACATCGAAGATTACTGCAGCCATAACTGTGTGGAACCTTGTATCATGACAAGGAATTATCCCAAGTTGCTCCAGGGAGACTGTCCTAGAAATGATATTTCCATTACCATTAGCTATGGACCTTGAATGAAATTTAGCATCCGCTTTTAATACCACTATATGGGTCTGTCTAGAAGACCGTGGGCTTTTTTTATTAAGACTCCATCTTAACCATAATAAAACCATATTAGTATAGTTCCAAGAAACTGGCACCACAAACTCTCTATTAAAACTCAGGACCAGCTCAATAGAGGAGACCGCTCATACGTGAATACCAAACGAGAGACAGGTGTGTTGACTGCTCCAAATGCTTACCTAATTGGCAGACTGCTTAACCATATTGGCTCACTTTCAAGGTGAGCTCCCTGTTAGAAAATGTGTCTCTTTGCATGGTCACTTCCATTTTTTGCAGACTGGTATTGCATATTCTCTGCCCCCTAAAACCTGATAAAATTAATTGCCACATTAAACTTTCCTGTAAATTAGTGTATGGTGCAGAAAATACACCAATGGCATGACAGGTTAATACCACCTAAAGACTGCAGCACATTTTGTGACATCCACTAGGCTGGCAATGAAATGCCTTTGGACCTACATCTGTAGCCTGACTGCTGCAGCTTTAACCCTGCAGACAGGCCTGTCAAAAAGAACCCCTTTTTGAGAGGTATGAAATTTTACTTTTGTAAGTATTGGGAGTCACTCCCTGTAGGCCTTGCAGCGCACAAGGTAGAGTGTATTCTTATTTCAAAGTGCAATATGTAAAAAGGTCAGCATTGGCATGTTCATGTAGTGACTGATAAAAATACCCCTCACCTTTCCCAACTCCCCCACTCCCGCCCCAAAAAAAAGCAATTTTCACTGCATAGGTGCAGTGGCTTTTCTGCAAAACAAGCTAAAGCACAGTTTCAGTGCTAACTTTGTAAGTTTGAGTTTAGAAGAAGACACAAAGTCCATTCAACCACTCTTTTTAATATCTACTAAAATCCTGTTCAATTGTGAAGTTTGATTTTGATAAATATACAGAAAAGGTGACTTTTAGAAGGAAATACTTTCCCTGCCTGATGCACCAGCAGTCTGATTGACATATGCTTGCCCTCAGCTGACCTGTCAATTTCTTTGAGGTGTGAAATCCTGCTCTCATACCAAAGACAGTGGCTTGGACCGGGCAGGATGGTTTGAGTGAAGTTTGTGTCACAACGTAAGCCAAAAAAAAACAGACAGAGGGTCCAGTATCTTCACTAACTGGGGACCAAGGGGATTTTTCTACTTAATAGTTTAATAATGAGGGAAGCTTGTAAAAGAGAGCTCGTTTGATCCCTGTACACACTTTAGCTCTCCTCAGTCTCAGTGGAGGAGGGAATTGGCCCCAGAACTACTTTGCGCTCGTTGAGTGTGAATGCCTGCTTGTTAGTCTAAGCAAGGGTGACAAGCAGCCCTTCACTTGCTCCCTCCAGGGGCACAAGGGCTTTGCCATGTTTGATAATGATGCAGTGTGGGATAGTTTGCAGTAAGAGAAACACAATGTGCTGCACAAGCGGGAAGGTTTGTCTGTGAGAAATGTGTACCCATTGGTCATTGAGTATTCAGAAGTTGCCCCCCCCCCCCACTGGGTAGCAAATCGAAAAATAGTAGCACCTCACCCCCAGTTCCTCTGCACATCTGGACGTATGGAACAAGAGAAGAGGACTGTGTCTACTCTCTGTGGCCTGTGTGGAGTAGAAGGTCTGGGCCTGCCCGTATTATAACCAGGACAAACCATATCTCCCACATTGAATGCAATGTCTTTGACCGACCCTCAATGTCCTAAAACATGATCAACGTTACAATGCATATTAATTTTGACATTAACACTACCACTCATACAACAATGAATATATTGTTTTTGTTTTGAATATGTGGTGTTCTGTATTGATATTGGTCTTTTGGATGTTTGTATTTTCGTGTCGTTGTAAGCATAGCATTTGGTGTCCACCAGCATCTTAGGAAAAGTGCCCCACTTCATCAATCCGTCAATCAAGCAATCCATATTTGTTTGGTGCGACTCTATCACCTCTAGGGGTATCTAGGTGTTGATGCTGCCGGAGCGTTCTCAAAGAGACAAGTTTTGAGTTTCTTCTTGAAGACTTCCAGGGTGGGTGCAGTCCGGTGGTGAAGGGGAAGGTCGCTCCAGGCCTTGACAGCGATGTAGGAGAAGGAGCGGCCCGCTGTGGCGGAGGTGTGGGGTTTGGGCTAGGGCAAGTGAGGTGGAACGCAGGTGTCTTGGGGGCTGATGGAATTACAGTCCTTTTTTAAGTAGGACTGGTCCTGTTTGTGCCAGGATTTGTACGTGAGGATCTTGAACATCTCTTCTTAATCGGGAGCCAGTGGAGGTCTCTGATGTGTGGAGTGATGTGGGCCCATTTGGGGAGGTCCAGGATGAGTCTGGAGGCGGTGTTCTATATGGTCTGGAGTCTTCTGAGGAGATACGCAGAGACTCCAGCGTAAAGGGCTTTTCCGTTGTCAAGGCGAATGGTGGCGAGTGCCTGGGTAAAGGTCTTTGTGGTGTCGAGTGGGATCCATCTGAAGATTCTGCAGAGGGTGTGGAAGCAGGAGGATGCGCCTGTGTTGTTTTGGCGCTTCATGGACCGGTGGCTGTTGATGATGATGCCCAGGTTGCGCGCATGGTTAGTCATTGTGTGTGTTGGTTCGAGTTCTGCCGGCCCCCAGGTGGGGTCCCAAGTGGTGGTGGTCTTCCCCCAATATCAGCACTTCTGTTTTGTCCTAGTTCAGTTTGAAGCAGCTGTCTCTCATCCAATTGGCTATGTTGGTCGTTGTGTTGCAGAAGATGGTTCTGGTGTTGGCAGGGACTTCGGTAAGCGAGAGGCTTAGTTTGTTGTCGGCGAAGTAGATCATGTTGAGTCTGTGGGATATGACTGCATCTGGGCGGGGGCTCTTGTAGATGTTGAAGAGAGTGGGGCTGAGGGATGATCCCTGGGGTCTGTAGATGAGGTTCTTGGGAGCTGAAGTGAAGGAAGGCAGAAGGATGCTCTGTGTGCGTTTCCATGAAGAATGAGGTGTTCCATATGAAGGCGTTCGGCTGAATGCCTAAGAAGCAGAGTTTGTCGATGAGGGTGTGGTGGGAGACGGTGTTGAATGACGCCGAGAGGTTGAGGAGGATCAAGACCACAATTTCTCCACGGTCTAGTTGAGTTCTGATGTCGTCTGTGGTGGCGATCAGTGCTGTCTCGGTGCTGTGATTGGCGCGGAATCCTGACTGTGAAATGTCCAGTAATTAGTTGTATTCGAGGTGTTCGGTGAGCTGTTGGTTGATGGCCTTCTCGAGGACTTTTGCTGGGTAGGGGAGCATGGAGATCGGTTGGTAATTTATGAGGTCGTAGGGGGTCAGCAGATGGTCTCTTTAGGAGGAGTTTGACTTCGGTGTATTTCCAGCGATCCGGGAAGGTTGCGGTGGAGATGGAGGTGTTGAAGATGTAGGTGAGTTCTGAGCTGATGTGGGTGGTTCAGAGGTTGAAAAGATGGTGGAGGCAGGGGTCAGTGGGCACCCCAGAGTGGATGGTCGACTTGATGGCTGTTGTGGCCTTGGTGGTGACAGGCAACCAGGTTATCGTTCGGTCGCTTTTTGCACGTTGGCTGGGGTTGTTGAGGTTGAGGGAGGTGGGTTGAGGGTCGAAGTTGTTATAGTTGGTGGCGATCTTGTGTGAGTAGCCCGAGAGGGTGACGCAGAGTTCCTGGGAGGGGTGGATAGTGTTTTCAGTGGCTGCTGGGTTGGAGAACTCCTTGAATATCTTGAAAAGCTCCTTCATGTGGTTAGCAGCAGTATCGATTTGGGTGGAGATGGTTGCTTTCTTGGTTTCTTTGATACGTCGGTGGTAGTCGTTGAGGGCTGACTTCTGAGCGGTTTTGTCAGAGGTGTCTCTAGTGTTGCATCACTGCCTCTCTAGTCTGTAACATTGACACTTGCTGAATCTCCGCTCTAGTGTGTGCCAGCTGGCTTGTTTGGCAGTTTTGTTGGCTTTGGCTGGTTTTAGCGGGGCAACTTAATCAGGTACTTCTCTATATCAGCCTATCCCATGAAGGAGGAATATATCCTGCACAAAATGTTTGATTAGCCACTATTGTATTTTAATCCCATTGTATCTGGCAGATCATACACCAGCAGT